>NC_138972.1:30815000-40815000 GCF_055761805.1 Camellia sinensis | reverse complement strand
TCACCTTGCTGAGCTATGTTGTTCAAATAAATGTTAGGTCTCTTGATAAAGAACATCTTTGATAAATGAATAAAACAAATGAATGAATGAATGAATGTATGTATGATTATAGGTATGTCTAGGAAATTAGTGCTTTAGTGCACAATGCCTAGAAAGACTAATTTGTCATGGAGATCCTTGTCGAGCAAGACCAATGCTTTGCCTGTGTGAAGTCTTTTGATACATAGAGATCCTTGCCGAGCAAGGCCAGTGCTTCAAGTATGAGAAAGCCTTTGATACATGGAGATCCTTGTCGAGTATGGCCAGTGCTTCACGTGCGTGAAGGCTTTTGATACATGGAGATCCATGATGGAAGTTTTGCTCCCTATCAACTGCATTTTTTTCAGCAGATTTTGTTCTTCCTCTTTTGAGCACTCGAGCTTGTCGGTTACTAATAAAGGATTTTGTTGATCTTTATAGTTGCAATAGATTTTGCATATTCCTATTGAAATTTGGTGTGCTTTGTTGCTTGTTCTCGATGATTAAATGACTGCATGGGTCTTCGAAAGTTTAAGGTTGTTCCATATTTAGCATCCTTTGCCATGAAACTAAAAATGTGTTATGGAAACTTGTGGGGGTGAAGTTGTGGTGTTGCCTATTTCCTGGAAGAGCTACTAGATTTGGACGATGGAACATAGCGTGCTTCAAATGTGGCAAGATTGGTCACTACGCAAAAGATTGTCAGTCAAGAAGAAGACCAATTGAAGGTAATATGGTAACATCTAATGGTTACAACGATGAGAGTGAAGAAGAATGGGATTTCCAAGCTTCATGTGCAATGTTCGAGACCGTGGAACCAAACTACTTAGAAGAAGAGCTTGAATTTGAGGAAAAATGGGATTTTGAAGCATCTCCTACAATGTTCATGGTTACTGAAGTAGATTTAGAAGAGGAGATAGACATCGATGAAGACATACATGAGCAGTGCAATGCCGTTACCAAGGAAGTGGATGCACATTCTATCACAGATGAGTCGATTCTTGCAATTGAGTCTCAGTCTTCAACATTTAAAGATCCAGAAGCTCACCTACTAGAGAAGTTGGGGGGGCAAACAGAAGAAGAAGTAGTTGAAGAAGTGACAAAGTTGCAACATCTAATATCTGCAAGGCAATGCCAACCTAATCCAAGGTACGTTGAGGCAACCTTTGCTAAGATGGATGATATAAATGAGCCAATAACATTTCAAGAAACAACAAAATTTAACAATTGGAGGAAGACAACAAAAGAAGATATTGATGCATCAACACATATTCAAACGTGGCACTCGCTATCTAAATTGGAGGATAAGAATTTTACAGCTGGCCAAGGACGCGGTGTTCCATGGAAGAATAAATCACTTCAAAAAAGAGAAGTCAATATTGGAAGAGATGGAGACAAAGTTTATCGTGGCAGAGGACCAGGGTGCAAATATACTCACGAAGAGTTTCTGAAACAACGTGGCATGGTTACATAATCTAGAAATAAGAGTTAGTGCTGAGGGGGAGTGTCGATAGTCATCACTAACTCTCCTCACTCTCTAGAATCTTCTCTCTAGAATATTATAGAAGTTTCCACATGAATCTATAATACTCCGAAAAAGTCTAGAAGATTCTGGAAAGAACTAGAGAAATCCGGAAGATTCTAGAATATCCTAGAAGGTTCAAGAACATTAAAGAAGTTTGGAGAAAACTAGAGAAATCTAGAAAGTTCCGGAAGGTTCTAGAATATTTTAGAGAAGAATAGAAAGCTCTAATATGTACTAGAGTAATCAAGATTGTTCTAGAGTGTAGGTTAAGTACGAGTGTATTCTAAAAAGTTCTTTAACTAGTATAAATATGAGATGAGTGCACGAACTAAGCAATTGGACAATTGGACAATTGAGTGAAAGATGAGTGAGTCCAAAGTGAGTGGTCAAGCATTATCTAGTGTGAGGTGTCTCATGGTCCTGTGTGAGGAAGACATAAAGCGTGAGTGCTTGAATATATGTGTGAGTGGATAAGTGAAGTGTATTAATGTTTGATTGCGTAAAAGTGTTTTGTGTACTACAGTGTTATCAATAAAGGTTGTATTTTTTGGTCCACCAGTGTATCAAACTCAACACTTACTAGCCTCACAGTTGTCCCATTTTGAGTAATGCTCTGCCCAATGGGTCTTGGTCTTGGTCAAGGTATGTGTTATTTCACTAAAGAGAAAAATTTTAAGGCTTGCTTGTTTAACAATATTTGGTCTTGGTTCATTATCGTTGTTTCGTTGCCAAGGAGTGTGAACATGCAAATATGTAATACTCCAAATTGTAGGACCCCTGTGTTGTCTTGCTTCTGTCTTTGATAAAGTGTTTCTTCACATGCCTTTATTATTAGCAATCTTGGGTTGGGTTTTTTATAACAATTTAACAAGCCGATGTGTGCTAATAGCCACTGGAATGAAATTGATTTGATACTGCAATGAATGTGTACTCTGTAAATGAATAAGCTTGTCCACGGCGATGTGATGATTGTTCGGTTGAATAAATTCAAGCTTCAAGACCAAGTCAATGTTGCGGGGCTTTCATGCTTCAATTGTGATATTGACTTTATGATTTCTAATTGGACATGGAGAGAAGAAGTGCTGATTTGCTAACTTTAGCAAGATGTTGAGTGTTATATTATGGCATCATTCATTGTCAAACAACCTCATAGCTAAGAATTTCCTTCTAAAGAGAGAGAAAATGTAGACATGGGCCTATGGTCCTTGAGTAATATATTGCAAGTCCTTCTTTGATGCCGAACTGAAGCTAATGTAGAAGTTCGATTGGCTTTTGTGTTCAACTTAAATTGAGCTAAGTGATTGAGCCTTATTCTTCCACGACAAATATAGAAAGAGAATAAAAAAATTATGACCCATTGGCAGCTCTAGTTGACTATAAAGCAACTTGAAACAATTATCTGAATTAAATCAAATGTATATTACTCAATTGAATATTTTTACACACACTGATATGAATGGCTTTCAGTCATTTATACAACTCATACATGATATACATGATAAGGATAAACTCAACAATGATAACAACAATGATAACGCTCTGGAATGATATTCATGAATTAGAGATATTCATGAATTTCATGAATCTTATCTCAATAACCCCCCTCAAGTGGAACATTCTAAATAATGAACTTTTAGCTTATCCCGAAAGAATTGAAAAGATTGAGTTGGTAAGCCTTTGGTGAAGATATCTGATATCTAATCTTTAGTGGAGATGAACTGAATTTTAAGTTCCTTTCGTGCGACCATTTCTCTAACAAAATGAAAGTCAATCGCAACATGTTTAGTTCAGGCGTGGAAGACTGGGTTTGTGGACAGTAGGTAGCTCCAAGATTATCACGTCATAGAACCGACGAAGATGATAGAGAAACACCTAGCTCGGACAACAATGATTGGAGCTAAGAAATTTTAGCGGAAGTGTCAGCCAAAGCTTTGTATTCTAACTCGGTAGAAGAATGGGCCACTTTTTGTTGTTTTCAAGAGGGCTAAGAGATTAAATTATCACTAAGAAAAATAGCATAGCCACCCGTGGATTTCTGGTCATCAATGCAACCCGCCCAATTGGCATTAGGAAATGCTTGAAGATGGGAGAAAGATGTTGGTTTTTGTAGAAGACCATAATTTGATGTTGCTTGGAGCTATCAAAGTATCTGTTTAACAACCCACCAATGCTCCTTGGTCGAAGAGTGAATATGTTGACACACTCAGTTAATAGAAAATGAAATTTCAGGTTTGGTGAGGGTGAGATAATGTAGAGAACCAACAACTATTCGATAATGGGTAGGATCATCTATTGGAGTTCCTTGAGTAGAGGTAAACTTAGTTGTGGTTGAAATTGGTGTTTGAACTCGCTTAAAGTGTAACGTACCTAATTTTTGTGAGAGATCCAGAATGTATTTTCGTTAAGAGAGTAGTAAACCATGAGTTTGTCGGCAAGCTTCAATAACCAAGAAGTAATGTAATCTTTCAAGATCCTTGATGGAGAATTCATGGCTCGAAGTGTAAATAAGTTGTTGAAGATAAGAAGAAGACTTACCAGTGATTAATACATCATCAACATAAATAAGAATGTAAACCACAAGTCCATCATTTCGATATACAAAGAGTAAGGTGTTAGATTTTGATACCGTAAATTGAAGGTTTAGCAGAAAACTAGTTAACCAAGAAAACCAAGCTCGCAAAGCTTGTTTCAAACCATAGAGTGGCTTGTGTAGTTTACACACAAATAATGGATGGGTCTCGTCAATAAAACCGAGAGGTTGGTGCATGAACACATCTTCATGAAGAACACCACGAAGAAAAGCATTATGGACATCAAGTTGCCAAATAGACCAACCTTGCAAAATGGCGAGTGACAAAACTGTTCAGATGGTGGTGGGTTTAACGATTGGACTAAACATCTCAAAATAGTGAAGGCCTTCTTGTTTATGGAAACCTTTAGTGACCAAACACGCTTTATAGCGCTCAATAGATTTGTTACCCCGACCTTTTATTCAAAATACCCATTTGCTACCAACAATGTAGATACCAAGAGTAACCGGAGGTAAACTCCAAGTGCCATTACGGATAAGTGCATTAAGTTCCTCGGTCATGGTTTTGCGTTAAATGAGGGATTTATTAGCAGTGGTAAAACACGTTAGATTCAACCGAATTGACTGAAACAGATTATTAAGTAATGAGGAGAGCACTGGCTTTGAAGGACATATTTCGTAAAACCATTGGGTAGGTGTGTTTGGGAACAGGAGTGGATTTGGTTAAAGAATTAAGATCAACCACAAGAACAACCCTAAGAAGTAGGTTGAGCAAATGAGCTTGTGGAGCCACCATAGGAGTGGGAGATGAGGAGTCATAATTGAAAAACTCATGACTTAAGAGCAGGCTATGTAATTCAGAAAATGAAACAGGGTTCGATCTTGCAATGAGGGTCATGATGAGATCCTTAAAATCAGATCGAAGGCCTTTAAAGATGTAGAAATTGAACTCAGATGGAGAGGGAGACGTACCAGCAGTGGTAAGTTCATCGGCAATAACCTTGGCTTCATGAAGAAAGGCAATAGTGGTGCAATCATTTTGTCGCAGTTTTTGAAGACCTAATTGAAGTTGAAGAAGCCGAGTATGGGATGGAGATGCAATAGACTCCTCAAAGGTGAGCCAAAGATCACGTGAGGAGAGATATCTGAGCAATGAGAAGACTCATTATCAATTGGTCTTGTTGTTCCCAAACCGCATGAGCGAGATTAGGGGTAAGAACATCGTCTGTATCAATGGTTGACAGTGGACAAGGAAGAGAACCATCAATGTACTGATAGAGTTGTTGGCCACGTAAATAAGAAGGAGTTGGGTCTTCCAGTTGAGAAAATTCTTAGAGGTCAATTTGAGGGAAATAAAGTGATGAGCATGGTTGAGAGAAAGAGTAGATGGTGACGATGCTGAAACAGAAGAAGTAACAATACTCGAAGAAGAGGTTTCAAATGCTATTACTCTAATACCAACTTGAAGCAATTATCTAGATTAAATCAAATGTATATTACTCAATTGAAACATTTTCACACACACTGATATGAATGACTTTCAGTCATTTTTACAACTCATGCATAATATACACGATAAGGATAAACCCAACAATGATAACAACAATGATAAGGCTCTGGAATGATATTCATGAATTATAGATATTCATGAATTTCATAAATCTTATTTCAAAAAAGCATTAAAAAATTGTCCAAAGCACTATTCATGAAATTGCATCATCATGCTTCTATACGCAACGTTGATCAGTGTTGATCTAGTGAAGTTGCCAAGGCATCTTTGTTGTGCTAATTGCACATTGTATACAACATGTTTGCCTCATTGCTTTCGTATGATGTTTATTATTCGGAAGGAATTGGAATGGACTTTAGCCAAAATTACCGAGGAGTAAGCCGATATTGGTCTGCCATTTTTCTGAGCGAGTTTGGTGTTGGTAATGAATGATTCTGGCTTTCATGTAATTGGCAAGTCACCAAATATTTTCTAATTGTTGAATTCAGTATTAACCAGACTCCAGGCTTGGTGGCAAAGATGTTGTTTGAGTTGCTATATTTTGGAACTAGAAATCGAAGCCATGCTGTACAAATATTTTCTTGAGGTGATGGTTTGGCTACTCGATCATAAATACTTTGACTTCAACACCATGCTGCAAAGTCGGATCACCTTGAATGGGTTGGAGTAAGAGAACTAGTCTAGAGGGAGAAAATGAAAGTTCTTCGCCAAAGAGTTGAATGATCAATAAGCATAATTTCTGCCAAGCAGGATGATCGAATGAAGTATTGCGGAGCACATCACCGAGTTGAAATCTAGAGAGAAATCTGAGCTATGAATTGTGATGGGTTGGCCAAATTGAAAAGTTGTTGGGCCATCTTCGATGATGAACCATGTGAAAAAGTTGGTTGGCATTTGCTAGGTGCAATGAAGTTGGCGAGATGAGGGTAAGAACTACATAGTATTGCTGAAATGAAGTTGGTAAGAAACCATGTATAATTAGTGTCATGGAGGTGCTAGTAGACTACCAAAAAGTTACATTGTATGTCTCGACAGCAAATATGCATAAGAGTTGAATATTATTCTTAGCGACAGAATATTGTAATCACGTCATCGTCAAGTATGAGGCCATGCAAGTCTAAGTCTATCGAGAAGCATAATTGATGAGGGCATTATGCATGTTGTTAAGGAAGCTTTTGACATGTGTTTTCGAGCTGGTGGATGATGTCTAAGGAACTTCCAATTTGCTAAGTTGGCCAAGACAATGGCCGTGCCAAGCAAACACCTATGGCATGGGCATGTCTTGTTTGTTGAGGTGAAGTTGATGACATTGGCCATGGTTGTAAGTTGTTGTGTCATGTCTTGATTTTCGATAATTGCTTTTGCATAGCGGTGTTGCAAGTGCTCAATAGCAACGTTGTTGGAGTGAAGAAAGGGTGACGCCGGTGAGCTAGTTGGCCAAGCATTTCTTGTTGTATTGTCGAAAAGTTACTCTCATGAAGAAAAACATAGACCCAATTCATAGAGAGAGAAAATGGCACTTAAACTCAGTCAGCAACTTTTCTTGTTCTTTAGCTTGCCGAGAACATTTCTAGGGAGAGAAACAAGACCCAATTATAGATATATGAACGCCATGTTGCTTCTGATCATTGTGTACGGACGACAATGTTGCCACAAGGATGGTTATGGCATCGCTGAATTGAAGTTGAAGCGAGTTATCCATTTGTTTAGTGTTGTTGTTCGTTTGAATCCTTTTGAGAAAGTGTGAAGGGCTCTACTTTCACAGCTGAATTCTTTCTTGGTATCATCATTTTCATGGCATTGTAGTTGCCTAGAAGTTGGATGTCGTGTATAACGATTCTAGTTTAAACTCGACCTATTTCTTGATTTTGAATCCGAGAATCCATGTACTTAACTGTTGTTCATCTCATTTTCATCTTGTTGCTTGTTGAGTTTGGCTATTGGGAGTTTTGGTTGAGTTTGAAACAGGTTGGAAAGTTAGTTTTTCAATGAGTTGTTGCCTAGATTTTTGCTTGTTTGCTCGAGCAATCTTTCTTGCGCTCGAGCTATCTTTTACAGTCTGCAAAACTAGTAAAAGTGTGATATCTTCGCTTGAGCGGTCTTTTGCATGTCTGAACTTCTGGGAGGGGATCATTGTGCGCTTAAGCGGTGGTTTTGGTCGCTTGAGCGGTGTCACTTATTGTGTGTCTTATGCTCGAGAGATGTCATGGTCGTTCAAGCGGTCTACGCGTATATCAGTCCGAAAGAAGACCATTTTTGGTCACTTTTTCATCTCTCTCTCTAAATATTTCAAAACTCTAAAACCTTCATGCACTCTCTCTCTCTCTCTAGCTCTTACTTATAGTTCTAAATTCTCTCAATCCATTGGTTTCCTCACCCTAGCCCTTTGGAGTAAAAGATTGAGCACGTCAAGGGCTTCGTTCTAATCGAAGGAGTTAGTGTTTTTAGCTCCGCCAAGTTCTACCTTTTGCTCTCCGTTGTCTTCTACTTCGAGGTAGGGATTTCTTTGATCTTTAATAAGATTTTTAGCTTAGTTATTTGCTCTTTGAAATAGGCTAGTGATTTAGGGATTTTTGGGAAAACCTAAGGTTTGATTTTGAAATCAAAAGAGGAATTTTCCAAATAGGTTCTCGAGAATGGTTGTGGGGATGTGCTTATAGTTGAAATATGTTAAAATGGTGGATATCCTTTCTTAAAATTGATTTTGTAAGTAGAGGGACTTTTGCTCGAAAATTTGGAATATTTGGATTCGTGAAAGAAAATGGAAAATGATGTTGGGTTTTATAAGATTGGAACAATTCTTATGTTAATGATAATGGTGGAGTTGGATATATAATATCACTCCCATTATAAAAAAGATGGAATTATAATTTGATTGGAAACTATTTGTTGTATAGACATATCTATTTTGGGCTATCGATGGAGGATAGTCTTCAGTGTTGTAGACATTGCATGAGGATTAGGTTAAATTAAAACTAATTTCTTATACATTGTGCATTGAGCATCATTTCATATTGAACATTGTAAATGTATTGATTTTGAGAAAAAGAGATGCATACCTTGGTGAATCTGGTTAGGGGGTGTGATTGTGGTCATGATGTTGGCATGTATGTGCTTGGTGAAAGTTCAAAAACCTGCATGGTTAGGTGCCGATACTTTCAGTTAGTACCAGTAAAATGGCTTTGGTAGTACTTGTATAACTTATTAGTAGACACGTACCTAGAGATTCTTAGTGTTTTATATCAACTGCTTTGTTTTCTTCTATAAAAGGATTATTTTCATGAATTGATTTATAATCTGGCATTGCATTGTTTTGAGATGGAAAATGAGAAATGTTTAACAAATGGCATGCATGTGTATTCACCTTATAATTTTACTAAGATTCATATTAGGGGTGTTCAAAGATCTGAATCACCCGAAATGTCCAACCAGACCCGGCCGACCTGAATACATTATGGACGGTTTTGACTAATTGTTTGGTTGACTGCGGTCCATATACTTCAATTTTTTGTGATTTTCGATTGAGTGTCGGGCTACTTGTAGAAAAAATCACTCAACCCGACCCACTCGAATTATTATTATATTATTATATAATATGAATATGTCCTGCTATATCGATAGAGACCTACTTTCCTTCCTAAGAATCATTTGGTCTTTCCGAAGACAATGATGACATGTATCCGCATTTCTCAAGATTAATAAATAATTTATTCACTTACCAATATAACTTTTGACCGTCTCTCTCTCTTCTGTCCGTGGATATCCCTAGAATTTTTTTTTTTAGAAAGCTTCTGACCCACTCTCTTTCTTTCTTCCCTTTCTCTCTCTCCCCTCTGTCCCTCCATATCCTTAGAATTTTTATTTTTTATTTTTTTAGAATACCCTAGAATATCTTTAGTTTATTCTATTCAATACATTTGACTATTCTCTCCAACTCTTTCATCTCCCTCTCTAAACCCATTCTCCCACTGTTTGGCATCTCCCTCTTTCTCATACACTCTCACTGTCTTTCTCATCTTCTTTTTCTTTCCGTCACACAGTGGCAATTAAGTTCTACCGAAGCCCTTCAGATCTATCAAAAACCTTATAACGAAGTGGGAGCTAGTGATTGTTAAAAATTGATGAGGATGATTAATCACTTTTAGTTGTATCTTTTTACTTGATTTATGAAGAATTAGTGCATGCTGGTGGTGTCAAGTGGCAATGATAGTGACATTGTGCGATGATGCGTGAGTATTGTACGCTATTATCAATTTTTTTCTTCACAATTCCTTCATTTGATCTGGTGCTTGAGAGTTTTTGTTTAAACTGGATCACTGTTTATGTATTTGAGTTGTATATATATATATATATATTATTTTGAGTTTTGTTTGGATGTTGAGAAAGAAAAAAAGATAAGGTTGTTGTGTACATATCAACCGTCTGATCCGACCGCCAAACCGAATGGTTTGGTTCAGTCGGTTTCGAACATCATGACGGTCAGCAACTGGTGATTCAGACTTCCACTTGACATGTTTGGTTCGGTTGACAGGTTGAGGGTGAACCCGAGCCAACTCGACCCGTGAACACCCTTAATTCATATACCGTGTTAGAGTATCTCTACTAGGTTTTGGCTCACCCAATGTGGAAAACAACTTTTAGGTATTGGTGATATGCTTCCACCAAGTACGTAGCTCCGGATGACTTGGAGCTAAGGGTTTCATTTTTGTTTATGGATGTAATTATTTTTGTTTAAGCCTCAGGCTTTACTTGTATTGAGTTAAACACATTTTGTTGAACCCAAGCATCGACTTGGAAAGTTGTAGCCATTAGGGCATGTAATTAATTGATTTTACCTTTACTTTAATTCAGGTATCCATGTCATATGCTATAGATTCAGAATCTAGGATTTATGAATGTATATTGCATATGTCATCTTTTGTATTAGCAAAGCTATAAATGGAATAAAAGATATGATATTGTTGATCATTTGTAAGTAATGTTATGAGTTGGGTATTTGTTATTTATTTTGGGGCGTTACATCGTGGGCATGATCCAAGTGTAGAGAAAAATGCCAACTAAGAGGTGAGAATGTAGTTGAGCTTTCATTGATGTGATTTGATTCTTGTGTTGCCAAGTAAGATTATTTGTGGTGGTCTGGTCTTGAGTTTGCGATCTGGTGATCACACAATATTCTTTTAGTTGGATGGGACACATCTCAAATTAGTTTCATATTTGATGAGTTGTACTGTTTGATTTGATCGTTCTACCTCTTTTTGGAGGTCATTTGCATTTTGGGGCTGACTTGTAGAGATGTTCATGTTGGTCTAATGGGCTTCACTGCATCTGCCTGGCAGAATCTTGTCCATTCCTGTTAGATGAAGAAGGTAACTTAGGAGCATTTTTGTTACCTGTCGTATATCCAAGCCGAAATAATGGTTCCTTGTTGCTAGGTAGTTTTGCCTTTATGATAGCAAGCTCATGCCGAGTGAGAAATTGCACTAAAATGATGCTGACCGAGAGAACTGCTTGTCCTGGTCCATCTTTTTCATAGATCTATAGGTGTAGAGAGATAGATGTTCTATGTTGTGATAATCACATTTTGCATATCATTTTGCATTCATTTAATTGTAGGAATTTTAATTATAATTGTAATTTGCATTAGCTTGATGTGTAAAGCCTAATAGGAATCCAATTAAAAATTAAAATGAGATTAGTATTAATTAAGATTAGATTATGATTATTTAGATTAATTAAATAAAGTGCTAATCATAATTAAGTAGGATTAAGTAGTGTTTAATTAAACGAATATGATTAGAGCCTTGATTAATCTTAATTAAGCTCTAGTTATATATATATGTTAAGAAGAGAGGTTGAGTCCAATATGTGTAATTTGCTAGAGAAAATTCTAGAGAGAGGGAGAACTCAAGCTTTGTGTTGAAAATTAAGAGTTTGAGAGGAAGAGCTCAAGAATTGAAGAAAAATTTGAGAAGATGAAGAAGATAGACTTAATTTCATCTAGTAGCTCAAGAATTCAAGACTTTGGTAAGAATTGAACCTTAAATCTTGTAGTTAATCCTTCATGCACCATGAATTAAGTAAGAATTGGAGTTCATTGCTTATAATTTGCATGAATTTACGATGAGGATGCTGAATTTGAGCTAGGATTATGAAGTATAGAGTTAATTTAGAAGTTTATTCATTTGGGGTTTGAATTCTTGTTGTCTTGCTTGAAATTGAATTCATATCCACATGCATGGAAGTTTTTAACCTGTAAATTTTTAGAAATTCATGAGGTTATGCTTTTAATTTCATGTTTCGAACATCAAAGGAAAAAGAGTTTTGAAAACATAGCTTGGATGAAATTTGGCTCATAGTTTAGCAAATTGAGAAATTTTTGAGCAATTGATTTGAAATTGATCATGTTGATATGTTTCCTAAAGTATCTACATGTTTTTAGATAAGCCGTGCATAAACCTTAGCTTTGAAATTTTGTTTTGGAGCCTTTTGAAATAGAATTTTGAAACCAGAGTTTTCACAGACCGCTCAAGTGGTCTATCTATCGTTCGAGCGATCTTTCAAGGCAACAAGAATATATTTTTGCAGACAAAAATACTAAAACTTTGCATTCATTGCTTGATCAGTGAAGAGACTGCTTGAGCGAACTGCCCTATTTCGACATGTTTTGAAAAACTAACTTTTGATCATATTTTCTTTCCTAACCTTTTTCTAATAATCTTTAGGCATGAATTAAGTTTAATTAAAAGGTATTGAAGTTAGAAATCAACATAAGTTAACTAATTAGGAATTAAAATAAGAATTTGATCGATCGCTGTGTCTTATCGATGATGTGTGTGTTTGTAGATTGAACCTTCGTTGAGGATTATCGGAGTCAAGTATATTGTAAGTAATATCTTTGTAAAGATATTTTCGTAAAGTAATTTTGGAAACACTATAATATGTTCTATGAAAATGTGTTTTGATTTGAATGAATGGGCTTTTTATCTTGTTATCTATTGTGGCATTCGTTAATTAGGTCCAGTTTTGGGAAAATTATGCTTTAATTATCAGAGATCGCTATTAGTTATCGACCCTATATGGTTGTTAGTTTTGTTTTGGGCCCAAGTGGTCAATTTGCTTAGTTCTAATAGATGTACCACATATTCCGCTTAGCTATGTGTATTTGATAAAATCTGATATGTACTTTTGATTTATGAAATGATCAAGATTTGTGAATGCTTTATGGAACTCATTCATTAACCTCTTTACATTGACGTTGCTCATTGGGTTTTAGCTCACCCCTTTCCCTATATGTATAAAGGTGATGATTAGCTATAGAGTTTGCTTTAGAGTCTACCCTTTTAAGAAGCTAGGAAGGATGCACCTCCGAGTCGAGGCTTTGCTTTTGCTCTGTTTTTGCTTTGTGAAGTTTTTGTCAAGCCATATTTATGAACTTTTGGATGTAGCTATGTATTAATGTTGTACTTAATATAAATATTATAAGTTATATTTTGAATGTTTTTGTAGGTTTTAATTATATGTCATTTATGCATTGCTCAATGGGCTCTTTATTGTTTATTTATTTTCGCTTTAGGCCCCAATATATTAATTATTTTGAGATCGGTCAGGTTAAGCCGTAAATAATCTATGATTACTGGTTGGTCACTGCTCTAACCTTTAGGGGTAGGTTAGGGACACTTGGCTATCTTGGTTGTCCTTTAGTCTTGACGGGTGCCTCTGTGAAAAGAAATAGTGTCGAACAATCTTTTAAAGTGAGAAGATTAAGGCCAAGTTGCAGATCCTTTAGCCCCATGTTGTTTGAAAGCTATCCTTACAAGACATCAATAATTAAATAAGTATGTAAACATTTGGAGAGCATTAAACAAACAAATGTGTATATATTTATATGCATATATATTTTAGAGAGAGAGATTCATATGTAGAAAGTTGTATATCAACTCTTAACAAACGAAATGAAATAACCTATCCTTTGTACCATGTCTTCATCAAATGATTTAATAAACTTGAAATGAAGCTCTACTAATCATGAAGTAGCTTATATTTGTTTGATTTCGTTGGTCTTTTAAAAGGGATACCCACTGTGGCTTCTTACGAACATCTCGGCAGTGCAATTAAATCGTGAGATTTGGTTCAGCAAGCTCATCTTTTGTTGAAGTCGGTTGTCTTCCCATAGATGGCACCAATTGTGAGACTCATAAAATCCCTCTCACATGGATTGTTGAAGAGATCGAACAAAAGATGAACTTTACCTCATGGATCTACAAAAATAAACATGGTTGATGCCACCCAACTGGGGACACACTGATGACAAGGTTAGAGCTATTAAATCAAAGAAAATAGATGAAATACTTGAAAAGTGTTTGTGTGTGTATTGTAGAGATGATGCATACTTGTTTTCTATAGGGATACTTTCCTTTTATAGAGGTGGGCATAGCTTGCCCTAGACATTTGCGTAGTGGGGCTCCTTGTTTGGACTGGGCCCATTGTTAGGCCTTGTTTGGGTTATCCCCAATAAATGAAATTTTTTGGGTTACCACACATGTTATTATTCTTATCTATCTTTCTATCTATTCCTTACATTTTTTCTCTATCTATCCATATTACTTCCACTTATCTATTTGTCTATTTATTTTATTTTGCCACTGTCAGCCTCTAATGCCAAAAAAGTCGAATGTAGGCCCTTATAATCCTTTCATGCATCCTCTTATCATTAGTCAACCAGTTTTCCTGGTATCAGACAAGGTCAGCCCTGAGATGTTCAAGGTTCAAGGTGAAACCTTAAAATTAGGGCCCTTCATGCTTAAAAAAAATAAAATAAAATAAACATTTATCCAAAATTTTACCTCGAAGGTGTATAATGTAAATTTGAAATTAGTTTAATGCAATTTATATATAAAATGAATGTGATTCATATATATATATATATATATATAGATAGATAGATTTAATTGTTATAATAATCATAAAAAAATATAAATATTTTTTGAGTAAAATGGTAAGTACATATAATTTTTTTTACTAGTACCCACACAGAAATGGAGATTATTATTATTATTTTCATCAAATTTGATGAAAATGAAAATTTGGGATAAAAGATACAATTTTAAAAAGATTTTGACAAAAATTTGAGGAAAAGTTAGAGTAGTTCATATCAAATCAAACTTTTACTCAAATTTAGAATCAAATTAGATGAAAAAAAAAAATAATGAAAGGTTGGAGATGTTCTAAGAAATTTTAATTTGGATTGTGAAGTTAAATTAATTGGTTTGAGCATTATTTTTAAACTTACAAACACCTAGAAGTTAAAATTATTTGAGGGCCTCTAAAATTTGACAAAATTTGGGACCATAGGTTCGGCATTGATCAGAGAGATATACCAGATTAGCAAACTAACACTATGTTTGGTAAACTAAGAGAGAAAATAAAAGGAATGATTATGTAAGTTATGACAGTAGAAAAAAAAACGATTGTGATTTCTCTCCTTCTTATTTGGATAAATGGAAGAGAAAAGAAATATATATATATATATATATATATTGATTTATCTCCTAACTTATTTGATTAAGCTATATAAAATGAAAAGAAAATAAATAATATTATGCTATGTTATCAAATTAACCTTTTATAAAAATTAGTCATTTTAAAAGGACTAATCACAGATGAGTGACCTCTGAGGCTAGACCCTAAGGAGCTAAGCATCTAGTGGTAAGTTGTACACTCGCACAGCGGAGATTCGAATCCACACTTCTGATACTGGGTGTAAGCATCTAGTGGTAAGTTGTACACTCGCACAGCGGGGATTCGAATCCACACTTCTGATACTGGGTGTAACAACATGTTTTGAGTGACCTTTTGAGCAGTCAACTAGTCGCTCGAGCGATAAATAGAGCTCCCAGTATCTTGCTCGCTTACAGGAGAGACTACTCGAGCAGTAGAATGGTCGCTCGAGCAAAGATTTCAAGCTTCCAGTAGTTTTACTACAACTCTACAAAACTTTTGAGACCTTGCATTTACTGCTTGAGTGACTCGAGCGGTCTGTTTAAGACAACAGTTTTAAATTTTGATCTGAACACATTTTGGATTCACTTTTTCATTCTCCTTCTCTCTCTAAACCCGTTTTTCGAAAACCCTAACTTGTAAACACTAGATTTCATCTATTTTTAGCTATGATCCATCCTTGATCCTTCATTAAAGTTGTTCATCTTATTAAGAGCTAAGTTTTGGATCGATTGGATCTTGTTATCGCGAAGATTCATCTTTGGGTCTTTGTGTCTCCTTTCACAACTTTTGAAGTAGGAATATTTGTACCCTTGTATATCTATATTTTGGTTTAAATGTGTGTTAATTTTATGATATGAAGGTATGATTTGGAATGAGCGATATATATATATATATATATATGTATATAGACATTAATGGTAACAGTGAGTTTTGACTAAAATTGGTGAAAGATTTGAGTGTCTACTAATGTAAGACAGTGTAAAAAACATGAATCAACTAAAATAAAGACGTGGAAGGAAAAGCCCTAAAAAAATACTAGGAAACCCTAAATGTTATTCATGGATCATGATTGTTAATGGAAGGAAAATTGATGGGTAAATTGGAAGGCTATTGGGATTCTTTGTGGTGAGATAAAAATTGAGTTTTTGAAATGTTGCTTGTTGTGTTCTCTGGCTTTACCCACGCAGGGAAATTGAGGTTAGCACATGCCCGGTCGTGTGAGGACGACAAACATGGGGATGTTTTGAGGTGTCCATGTACCTGGTCGTGTGAGGATGGAGAAATGTGGAAATATATGTTAAGATGTGCATTGTTCTATGGAACTAGGAAATTAGTATCCATATGTATTGGTTATGATCATGCATATTTCAAATCAAATGTTTATAAACTTGGTTAAATATATTCTCTATTGGCAAATTGCTCATTCCTATCTAACAACTTTCAGGAGTTGAAGAACTGCAGATACCCTAATGAATCAGAAGTGATTAAATCTTTTGTTTTTGCTAAGGACATGATGTATATGGAACATAGTGTTCCCAATGTGTATATATATATTTTGTTTTTGGGACTGATAGTCCTTTTGTTTCTTTGAAAACTTTGTTTTATAAACTTGTACGCCATGAGGCATATGTTATAACTTCCTCTAATTTGTTAAACTGTAAGATTCATACTAAAACTATTATTCGATATTTCAATGAGAAAGAGAGCTTTTGGAATTGGTATTGTAAATATCTTGGTATATTGTGCATGTTGTATATGATGTCTAGTTGGAATTATTTTGGAGGGCATTACAAATTGGTATTAGAGCTAACCGGGTTAGAATACCTTGAGCTCGTAGCTAGTGGCTTGTGTCATAATGGGTTTGCTATGCCAAGAAGAAATATTAATTGTTATATGATTAGTTATTTATCAGGTTATGTGGGTATGGGATTGAACTTCTCGGATACGACTTGTGTTCACCGCACTCATCGAAGTCCTTTTGGAAAGGCACTTGATCAATGCTTTTTCCATTTGAGAATCCTTGAGTGTCGTGGAATAGGTTAATATCTTGGATGGGTGGTTTGTATGTGCTCTATGTGACAAGGTGCATATGTGGATTATCTAATGTGACTTAGGTAATTGCGTGATTTCATGCTAGTTTGTTATAAAAATTAGAATTAAGTGTAAGATCGTAAGTTTCAAATTTAAAATGTTATCTCCAATTCTTATAGGATGTTTGGACGTGTTAGAGGCCGTAGCAGACCTCGTCAGGACGGTCGGAACATTCCGACCCAAATAATGATCCCTCCACAAGAAGAAGGAGTGGATCAAAACAATATGGCCACCCCACTGACCCAAGACACAATGGGGAGCTTTAGCCCAAGAAATGGCTGGGGCTCTTAAGGTGTCTATGGAAATTCTTAAAGTCGAGCAAGCGGCTAGGACTGTTGAAGGAGAGTCGAGGGCTTCATTTCTAAAAAAAGAGTTTTTCTGCTCTAACCCTTCTGAATTTCACGGCAGCGCCAAGCCATTAAAGATCAATTAATGGTTGGACCAAATCACCAAATCATTCGAGATCCTAGACATCCATGAAGGTGAACTTCGGATAATACTTGCCACCTACCAGTTGAAGGGGGACGCAGGCTAATGGTGAAAATACACCAAGGACCGAATTGAACACACTTAAGAGGTGCTTTCTCATGCCTTTAAGGAGAAGTACCTTCCTCCTACTGCTAGGGAACAATTAAGGATGGAATTTGAAGAACCTGAGCAATTTGATTCTACAGTGGCAAAGTTTAAGGCCACCTTCACTAGCTTAGCCTGTTTTGCACCTTAACCTTGTAGCAACTAACTAGCTTTGGTGTCTAGAGTTTGAGAAAAGGTTGAGGCCATGGATTTTGATAAAAGTGATGGGAAACATGATCCGGGATTATGTTAGATTAGTAAAGTCCATTGCATATGTAGAAGTAATGTTAGAGGCCGAAGAAAAGTGACGACTACTTAAGAGATACATTTTCAAAGTCTCGGGAGAACATTAGATCATCCAAAAGATTGAGGGGCTCTTCGTCCTTTCAGTCACCATTGCTACAGGCCGTGTCATCAGCTCCTAGGCTAGGGAAGAGTACAAATAGTATGGGATGAAGCAAACTTACTTGTTATCGATGTGGTGAACAAGGTCATAAGTCTGTTACATGTCTACAGAGGGGTAGTCAACAATGCCAAACTTTAGCTCGTTCTTAGAGCCAGACACCAGATGGAGGTCAATCACTCATCTGGTATTAGTGTGGCCAGCCTGGTCACATGAAGAGGTCCTGTCCACAGCTAGCTAGGATAGCTAATGCTTCAGGGTTCCAATCGGTGGGAGGTGTTTAGTCAGGTCAGAATCAGAGGCAAACTCATCAGCCAGTTTAGTCTGGACAAGCATCTAGAGCAGTGCAGAGGGCCACTTCTACACAATTAGCGCTATCGGCCTACGCTCAAATGGGAGATCGGAGCAAGTGAGGACCTCAAGGGCAAGTTTATGCCATTACACCATTCAAGCCGCCTTCTGGACCATCGGTGGTAAGATACATACCTTATCTTCAATATTTGGGTTAACATGTTGATAGACACTAGAGCATTACACTCATTCATAGCATCTGTATTCGCATATATTTTTGGGTTAGAAAGTGAACAACCAGAGTCTTCACTCATGGTAGAGTCACCTGTTGGGGGTAAGGTTGTCATGAATTAGGGATATTATGGGTGTGTGATTGTGGTCGCTGATCGTCGGCTTCTTTTTAATTTTGTGTTATTAGATATGTCGGGTTTTGATGTCATCCTCGGCATGCATTGGTTGTCCTTTTACCTTGCCATGATAGATTGTTACCGTAGGAGAGTTATAGTGTGCACATTGGGTGGTGATTATTTTGCTTTTCTGGGGGATAGAACCGATAGAGTGTTGCGCCATTGTATGACCCGCGTGGTCGAGGCGAACGTAGTTCTCTTCTTCCAGCCTTTTTGGATGATGAGAATAGTAGAATTCAATGTATTCCCTAGGGTAGTTTGCAAATATTTGGATGTCTTTCCTGAGGACCTCACCGAGTTACCACCTCATCGTGAGGTCGAGTTGTCCATAGACTTGGTGCCCGCCACAACACCCATTTCCATGTCATCTTATAGGTTTGTGCTAACAAAGTTGCTTGTCTTGAAGGAATAGCTACAAGATTTATTAGACAGGGGCTTTATACGCCCTAGTACCTCGCCGTGGGGAGCATCAACTCTCTTTGCTAAGAAAAAGAATGGTTTGTAGCGGTTGTGTATTGATTACCACAAGTTAAATAAGGTTACAATTAAGAACAAATATTCATTGCCTAAGATAGATGATTTGTTTGACTAACTCAGGGGCTCCCATTGTTTCCTAAAGATGCACTTAAGATTAGGTTATCAGCAGTTGCCAGTAAAAAAGGAGGATATACTAAAAACGTCCTTTCGTACTCGATATGGCCACTACAAATTTCTTATAATGCCTTTTGGTTTGACTAATGCCCCTACTACTTTTATGAACTTGATGAACCGATTCTTCTGCAAGTATCCCAATGAATTTGTGGTAGTCTCCGTAGATGACATCCTTATTTATTCACCTTCCGAAGATGAGCGTGAGGGACACCTCCATATTGTTTTATAATTGCTTAGAGAACACCAGTTGTACGCTAAGTATGAGAAGTTTGAGTTGTGGCTTTCCGAGGTGAAGTTTTTGGGCCACGTTGTTTCTAGGGATGGAGTCACAGTGGATTCTTCAAAAATAGAGGTCATGCAAAATTGGGAAAGACTAAGGAGCGCCTTTGAAATTCATAGCTTTTTGGGCCTCATCGGTTATTGCAGGTGGTTTGTGAAAGATTTTTCTACTCTAGCTTCTCCATTGACTATGTTAACCAGAAAATGCGTGAAATTCATTTGGAGTGAGCCATGCACAAATCTTTCCTAGAGTTAAAAACTAGGCTGACTACCACACCAATCTTGATTATTCCAGAGAGAGGATTGGGTCACACTGTCTATTGTGATGCATCTAGAAAGGTTTGGGGTGTGTTTTGATACAAGAGGGTAAGGTTGTGGTATATGAGTCGCATCAACTCAAAACTTACCAACTCACGACCTAGAGTTAGCGATAGTCATATTTGCTTTAAAACTTTGGAGGCACTATTTATATGAAGAGAAGTTTGATGTGTTTCCAAACCACAAAAGCCTTAAACATTTGTTCTCCCAAAAAGATTTGAACCTACGTCAGAGGAAGTGGATGTGGTTTATAAAAGACTACGATTTTGAATTGCACTATCATCTGGTTAAGGCTAATGTGGTGGCCGATGCCTTAAGCAGAAAATCCATGAGCACTGTAGCTAGTCTTGTCATGAGAGAATGGAGGATGTTAGGTGATTTGAGCGAATTTGACCTATACATTAGCAAGTCTCCTGGTCATGCCACCGTGTTTATTATCCTTGCACAACCAACGCTCATCACACGGGCTATAGAAGCACAACAAGGTGATTCAGAAATTGATGTTATCCGAGGGAAAATATCCCAAGAAAATGAGGAGAAAGGCTTGAGGGTACATTTTGATGCTAGTGTTTGGTTTCTAGACTGCCTTTAGAGACAAAGTCCTTGGGAATTTCACCACTCACGCCTTGCGATGCATGCGGGAGGCATAAAAATGTACCGCGATCTTAGCTATCAATTTTGGTGGAGAGAGATGAAGCGAGATGTGGCATTATTTGTATCTAAGTGCCTAACCTGCCAACAAGTCAAAACAGAACACCAAAAGAAAGCTAGGTTATTGCAACCCTTACCAATTGCCGAGTGGAAGTGGGAGCACATCACTATGGATTTTGTCTCAGGCCTTCCTAGAATGCAGGGAGGTAATGATGCGGTTTGGGTAGTTGTGGATCGACTAACTAAGTCGGCCCATTTTCTTGCTATGTTTATGGGTGATTCAATTGATTATCTGGTTGAGTTATGTTAGAGAGATTGTTCGGCTCCAAGGGGTTCCAGTGAGCATTGTCTCTGATAAACACCCTTGCTTTACTACAGGGTTATGGCAGAGTTTGTAAAACGTTATGGGTACATAGTTGACCTTTATCACTGCCTATCACTCTCAAACGGACGGACAATTTGAGCACATCATCCAAATCCTAGAAGATATGTTAGGCTTCAAAGGTTTTTGGGAGAGATATTTGCCTCTAGCGAAGTTTTCCTATAATAATAGTTACTAGTCAGCATTGGAATGACACCTTTTGGAGCCTTGTATGGGCATCAGTGTAGATCACCTGTGTGCTAGGCCGAGGTGGGGGATACATCCATGCTTGGACTCGAACTAGTCTGTGAGACCACCGAGAAAGTAGCTCTTATTCGGAAGAGGTTGATCATCTATCAAAGCCGACAGAAGAGTTATGCCAACTAGAGAAAAAGACCTTTGTCTTTCGCAATAGGTGATCATGTATTTTTGAAGATATCACCTCGGAAGGGTTTGATGAGATTTGGGCAAAGTGGAAACTTATCACCTAGGTTCATAGGTCCTTTTGATATTATAGAATGGGTGGGGGAAGTAGTTTACCATCTTTCCTTACAACCACAACTCTCCGGGATACACAATGTATTTCACAATTTCATGCTTCATAAGTATGAACGCAATCCTTCCCATGTTTTTGATTGGACAAGTCTAGAAGTAGATGAAAATGTTGTCTATGAAGAGAGACTGGCAAGGTGTAGACACCCCATTTTTGACTGTCCTCAAGACTTGGACGTCATCATTTGAACACTCGATGATCATCCAATGCTCGTGTTCGTTTTGAGTTCCCGGAGGTCTCGGTCGCTTGCCTTGCCTCAGGATCTCTCAACTTGCCTTTTTTGTGCTTGATTGTGAACAAAACACTTGTGTTTTTGCTTCTGAGGGAAGAGGGTGGCTTTTTGGCCATCCCTACACCCCACCAGCCGAGGCTTAAAGCCATCGGCCCCCTTTTCTTTCCATCGGCCAATAGTGTTGGCCGATCGGCACTATATTTAGTCGGTAGGCCATTGTGTTGGTCGAACGGCCATTTTTGCTGGCAGAACCCTGTTCATCTGCTTTATGCAGATATTTTGTGCCAGCTGGCACCCACAATTAACCCCCTCCATACACGTGTATGGAGGGATTTGCCTCTTGTTTAGCTTCTCTTAGAAGCTTTAGAATTTGAGCCTCTATAAAGAGGGAGCACCTCCTCCCTCTTCAGGGGTTCAAAAAATTTGTTCTTGAGATGATAGATATAGTGTTGTATCTATTCTTCTTGTTTTAGCTTTGTTTTGTGTCCCAAAAGTGTAATATTGTCTTACTATTGTATACAAACACAGACTAGAACACCATCCTTAGTTGCTGAGGTACTAGGAGGTTGATTTCAGTGTTCTTGGGTTGGTTTAAACTCAGAAAACCTGCTGGAGCTTTGTTCTTGAAGAGGTTCTACAAGGGTGAGCTTCTTGCCTTTAGATACCCTTTTCTTGCTTAAGATTTTAGCCCATCTTGCATCTGTTTTTAAGCTTAACTTATAACTGATAAAAGTTCTATTTTTAAGTGCTTAAAATAGTTGTTTAAGATCATTTTGGTGTTTGGGGTTGTTTACCCCCTCTTACGCCTTGTTTGGCCACATTTTTGTGCCCTTTTTGTAAGCTCCGGGACCACCTTGTATTGGCCTTCTCACCACTGAAATTTCAGTGGTGGGGATGGTGTTTTGAGGTCCTAACAAGGAGAGGGCCATCCCCTCTCCTTGTTGTCTTCAATACTTGTCATATTTGCCTCATATGTGAGCACCTATGTTAAGTCCATGTTGGCCGTGTCTTAGCTAGTATTTGGTGTTTTTTTGCAATGATTTACCTCTATCCAAAGTTGGTTTAGTGGTCTCTTGCATGCACCATATACTTGTCTTGTAATCCCTTGATTTGCCTTAACATGCATCATGTTGTAACATGTCTTTCTAGCGTGATTTTGGCTCGACTTCCAGAAGCTTTTATCCATGTTTTGGTATGCTTGAGGTCTGATTTTGGTTGTCTTGGCCATCCATGACTTGCTTTGTATAGCTACCATACAATCTAGCTTGTAGGCTTCGAGTGTTGAATCCTCTAGCATGCTCTACTTGGATCATTTCAGTGGTTTGGCATCACTTATAATGTTATTTCAGTCCATACAGTATGTCTGAATACTTGCGCTTATTGCTCCTTTGATCTTTAAAGGGTTTGCATTTTGTGCCTCATAAATGTGTCATTGCGTATGCCACCATGTTTAGGCCTTTGGGGTGCCATCAAGCGGGTTTTTTGGCTCATTTTGACATGCCATGACTCTGTTTTTGGTTGCTTAAATCATGCGATGTTTGGTTGTATTAGGTGTAGTGTAACACCTCTTTGGTGGCCTTGCATGCCTCATGATTTTCCCCCTTTGTCTTAGCTTGTTTTGGCTTTGGTCATTGCATGTTTTAGGCTTACTTTTCCGTGCTCTAGGACTGTTTTGAGTCATGCTTTCCGTATCTCCTTTGTTTTTGTGTAGCTTTGGTTTAAGCCCCTTCACTAGCCTTAAGCTTTAGGCCTCCTTGCATGCTACACTTGTTTGGTTTAGTTGATGTGGCATCACCCCTAGGCTCATTTCAGAGCATGTAATGTTGCTACATTTGCATGCTTTTCATTCCTTTTAAGTGTTCTCAAAAGTTGCCCCTTGATGCTTGAATGTTAGGCCAATTACCATGCATGTTTGCATGTGATTTTGTCCCTTACCCCTTAGCATTTTTGGCCACTGATTTGGACCTATTTGAAGGTTGTCCATCTTGGTTTAAGACCATCCCCGCATGTTGTTGCATGCTTGCATTGCATATTGTCACATGCTTGTTGGATATTTGGTAAATTGCATGTTGTAGCATGCTAGTTCAATTGTGCCTTGTTGTATACTTGGTCCATGACATGTTGTTTACATGCTTATCTTTGCATATTGTTATATGCTAATTGCCTTGTATAGCATAGTTTCTTTCATGCTCATGTTGCATTAGTTTGCTTGCATGCTTAGGTTGCATAGCACTGTGCATGCATCCCTTGCCTCTTGATCACACATGATAGAGGTTGGAGGCCCTTAAGTGTTTTTGTGCATTTCATTTGATATTGAATTGCACACTTGGCTCCTTTGGCCATCATGCATCGAAATGCGTGATTGGTGGCCCGAGGGTCGAGAACCATCCTCCCTTGAGTTCATAACATGATAGGGAGGGTGGTCGTGCACACATTGCCTTGAAAATGCATTGACATGCTCTGTTTGTCCTCTACTGCAGCAAAACAACATTCTGCAGGAAGATATGGCCGGCCGGCCATCCATAGTGCCGATCAACTACAAATTTATGGCCGAGATCCTTACAAATGGTCGATGACCAATTCCACATGGCCGGTGTTCCTATACCTTGGCTGGTGACATCCCACAGCACCTAGAAAGTGATTCAGAAGCATCCTTGGGACTTGTGCAGTCTTCAGATGAGGAAAACAGTGCAAACAGAGGCAACATATGGCATGGCAACGAATTTCCGAGCGAAACCGACCGAGCATGCATTTGTCCCTCTTCTCGAGGCCTCTTTACTGTAGTTGTATCTAATTATTCATTTGGTTGTGTAATTAATTAATTAGCTTGTTAGTTAGTTAATTAGTTAATTTGTATTATTCTTTCGGTCTCTCCTTCGAGAGAGCCAATTGCTGTAATAAGCGTGCGTATGTGTGATGCATGTCTTCCAAACCTCCATTTCTTTCTCCCTTTTATTTAACCGCTTACGATGGTTAGATTTAGGGCATATTTCAGTTAGCATCCTTATGCTATGCATGTTTGCATCATTCATCTATATTGCATGCACCGGGCTCAGCGCATCATACTAACTGCATCGTATTTCAATTCCAACTTGAATACATGTATCAATTGTTGCATCTCATACGCCATCTTAGAATAGCCGAGCCTATTTCTAGTTGCATTTTGCATGTGTTGCATTAGCCATCTTAACATAGCTAGGATCATGCATTGATTTCTAACTAGCTATTGTTTTGGCTTGGAGTACTAGGTAAGCTTTTATGCTTTAGCATCTTGCATGAGTGTAAGTGTTGTCATGACATGCTTTCCATGCGGCTAATTGCTTATGTGACTTAAACTGCCTGGATGCCTGTGGGTGAAGGTTGGATTGCTTGAATTGAAACAATTCATTGAAATCCGTGTTTTAGCCTATTTGCGAGTAGCAAACTTCAAACCATTTTCCAAACAAACGGGTATGCGATGCTTTGTTCCAAATTAGGCGATCTAGTCTATACTTGTGTGTTGTGCGCATCACATAGTAATTCTAGCTAATTAACCGGAATAAAAACACATATGTTTTCAAAACAAAATATATGCTTAGTACAGGCTGATCTTCGAATCGGGCGAGCAGGGGTGCTCATAGATGACCTTCCCCAATCGTACCCAAGTTCCCGAGCTGAGGCAACTTTGGTGATGACGGACACGTGGCCTTAGGCAACGAGTCAGGGTTTCCTAAATTCTCCCAAAATAAATATTTTGGTGGCGACTCTGTATCTGGCAAAGCAGTCCATGTTTGGCACTTCTTTTTTAAAAATCTATTTTTCAAAAAACGATTTGCCGGATTTGGACTCTTTGGTGATTTATCAGTCTTGCATTGCACTTTGCGAGATCAGATTAAGAACCGTGACAAATGAGTCCGAACTGTGGTAGCATGAGCCCGAGGGCGCGTCCACAGTTTCTGGCAACTCTGCTGGGGAGTTAGAGAACTTGACTCGAACTCATGATATCCTTTCTTTGATTACATTTATGTGTCTCTTTGCATTGCATGTGCATTGGTACGCCTAGGACATCGTGTTTGTCGTATGCTATTCCTGAACAGTTTACCGGAGGCGTGCTTTGAGAAGCGTGCCATAAGGCTGACCGGTTGCAGGTTCTGCCACGACGGGAACACAAACCCCGGTTTTACCAGGGCACCCTGTTTTGACCATTCGACCTAGTGCATATTCGAAATCCATATTGACCATTCCAATCTAGGACAGGTTGTTTACCCGATTATAGGTTGTTTGAAACCGTTGTGTGCGTAGTGAAACCCTAGTTCTTGACGAAACTAGGACAGGAAAACCCTACCGCAACATAGGGGTGTATTGGCTCTCATTTGCTTGTTATGTGCTTTCTAGAGTTGTATCTCTACAGGGAACGCATATATCAGTTTGCAAGTCTGGGCATTAGGCTTGCGGGCATCAGTGTTAGTGTTTTGAGAATCAGTTATATCTGCGGGTATCAGATTCAGATTTGGGGCAGTGATTTTGGGAAACAGTGATTAGTAGTAGAGTACAGTTATTCAACTATGCCTATGTCAGTTCTGATGAAATTGGGCTGAGATGCTGCCTGTTTTCTCTTTTATTTCAGAGATTTAGTTCAGAATAGCTAGTGTTCTCCTTCGCTGAGGCAAGGCAGACTTCTGATCCGTTAGTCACCAATCCCATCACCTCCATTCAGCTCAGCAGACTTATGATGACACAAAATTCAGAAGAAATTGTGGTTATGGCAGCCGCGTTAAACCAAGGAATCATCTTGCAAGGCAGGACTGACGTCGAAGTACCACATCCGCCCAGGGCACCTGCTGCACATCCGATTTGGGAACTCCAATTCTTTCAAGCTCGTGAGCCCACCACCTTTGAGCTGATGGGAATGATCGGCGATCTTCAGAGATCTGTGGCTGACCTAGCCTACGGGATGTCGGCTCCGCCACCAACCACATCATATGCCGGGAACTTCATGCCGAAGGAGCCTCCGTTACTGGGGCGAATTGTAATTAAGCTCAGCTAACCTGAAGCTGTCTCAAACTCCGGCAATGACATGTTAACAACAACAAGGCTCCACTCTGATCAAGCAACCCAACCCGTCCACCAAGCTGAGGCTAGTGGAAAGGACAAGATGAAGGAAGACACCGATCCCTATGAACAACTTCTGTGGGCTGTTGAGGCTTTGAAAGCCGCGAGACTGAATAAACAGTAGGTGCTCGCTGTTGCTATAAAAACTGTGGATGATATTTTCTCAATCAGACCCAGAGCAGTTCAAGCCAAAAGGAAAATCGAGATAGGGACCGTCGTACCAGAACCGTTCCTCCCAACCCTAATCCTGCACCTGGAAAAGATCCAAGAGCCAAGGCAGCACCTGCCGATCCTTTTGCCAGTGCATCCAGCAAAGGTCCACAGACTTCGAAGTATCTGCCCCGAGGGCACAGGGTCTTTCATGCCCTCTACATCCCTTTGTCCAAGGCTCTTCGAATCCTCACTGAAAAAGGTCATCTCAAGCCTCTTGAGCCTCGGCCTCTCCCGAGTAATCTCCCTCTCTCACATGATGCTACTTAGTACTGCTGTAGACACCCCATTTTTGACCGACCTTAAGACTCAGACGTCACCGATTAAGCGCTTGGTGATGTTGCATAATGTGCTTGTTCAGAAGTTTCAGAGTCGCGGCTGTGAGCCCTGCCTCCGGACTTCCAAACCCTTTTCTGCGCCTTGTCTCGGTTTGCGAACCAGACTCGGTTTTCTCCGTTTCTTTTCCTGAGGGGAGGGAGAGGTCCCGTAGACCACCTCTCAATGTCCGTAGGCTACATTTGGTGGCCGTAGGCCATTTTGCCCATTTCGGAGTCCGGTTCCCGGTTTTCGGAGCCGTCAGGCCGTGTGCCTCGGTTCGGGACCGCTTAACCATCTCCTATTGCTCTGATTTTTTTGGCATACATCCTATTTCATCCATTTTGAGGGACACTGGGGGCTGAGAAACCCACTTCGAGGTCAAATACAATTTTCGGTGCTTAACAGCCCATTTCCGGGACCCCGAACTGCGTGTTTTGGCTCCGGAACATTCATTTTGCAACGGTTTTCGCTCATTTTTGGCAGGTACCTCTGTTTTATCACAGGGAAGGTCACTGAAGGGTGGGAGGCCAGCAATTGTTGCAGCAGCCAGTTATCTCTCCTCCCGAGCCTCCCGGCGCCCGTTTTTCGCACTTCCGGGCTAATGTTGAATACCTTAGAGCTAGCGTTGCCAACTTTCGATCACATATCTGTGATCTACACATCTGAGAGGCCCCTAAAAGTTCATGGCCGGCCATTAAGGTCACCTGACCCTTTTGACCCCTTTCTTCCGGGCTAATGTTGAACCCCTTGGACCCTTTTTCTCGAACTTTGAACCACATATCTGTGATGTACACACCTGAGAGGCCACTAAAAGTTCATGGCCGGCCATTAAGGTCACTTGACCCTTTTGAACCCCTCTTTCCGAGCCACTGTTGAACCCCTTGGGCCCACTTTCTTGGAATTTCAATTACATGGTTGTGTTGTACACACAAAGGCCTACCTCCTCAATACCTGGCCGGCCAGAAAAGATGGTTGACCCTTTTGACCCCTAGCCGGCCGGCTAGGGGGTGTGGCCGGCCGGCCACCTTCAGCAAAAGTGAGCGGCCGGCCGTGCTCTCCTCACTGTGCCCCTTCCAGCTGTGAGGCAATATCCCCCAGATATTTTCTGTATCCGGGGGATATTTTGGGAGAGAGTTTTGCTCTCCTTTGCACCCCCCTTTTACACCCCCTTTCTTGACCTTATAACCAGCTGAGGGCCTTCTTCTTGAGGGTTAGAAAATTTGATCTTAAAAGCTCCATAGCCAACTCCATCTTCATTTTCTTCAATTCTTCAAAAACCCTAAGTCCATTAACCTCCATTCCTTCTATACCACCAAGCTCTACCACCACTATCTCATTTCCAGCAGCTAGGAAGGGTTCTTGAAGGCCAAAGGAGCAGCAAATCCATCCATCAGAAGCAAGGCAGTCCCTGGCTTGCACGCCAGTTTATTTGCTTTCTAGTTAATTCATTAGTTAGAATTCTGTAATATTCTTTTATTCGGGACTGTAATATTCGGACTGTATTATTTATTTGGACCCTCCGAGTGAGGGCATAACTGTAATAAGTGTGCGTGAGTGTGTTGTATGTCTTCCAACCCCACGTCTTTCTCCCTTTTATTTATCCGCTTATGATGGTTAGATTAGGGTATATTTAAATTAGCATACAGTATGACAGCATGTCTGCATCATTCATCTGTTTTGCATGCACCGGGCTCGGCGCATCATACTAACTGCATCGTACTTTCAATACCAAATTGAATACATGTTAGTTGTAGCATTTCATATGCCATCTTAGAATAGCCGAGCCTACTATAGTTGCATTTTGCATGTGTTGCATTAGGCATTTCTGTACACTTAGGATCATGCATGATTTCTAATATAGTTTCTATTTTGGCTTGGAGTACCCGGTAAGTTTTATGCTTTAGCATCCTTGCATGCGTGTGAGTGTTGCCATGAATAGCATGCTTACCATGAGGCTACGTGCTTATCTGATATATCTGCCTGAATGCCTGTGGGTGAAGGTTGGGTTATGTGAATTGGAATGAATCATCAAAATGTTTCAAGCCTACCTACGGGTAGCAAACCATTTTCAAAAAGCAAACATGAAATGTTTTGTTCCAATTCGGACGACCCGGTCTATACTTATATGCTGTGAGCATCACATAGTAACCTAGGCTAATAACCGGAATAAGAACTCACAATGTTTTCAAAAATTGATATCATGGTTAGTAGAGGCCGGTCTATGACCGGGCGAGCGGGGGTGCTCACGAAGTGACCTTCCCCAATCGTACCCAAGTTCCCGAGCCGAGGCAACTTTGGTGATGACGGACACGTGGCCTTTTGGCACCGAGTCAGGGTTTCCTAAATTTCCCAAAATAAAATATTTAGGTGGCGACTCTGTATCTGGCAAAGCAGTCCATGTTTGGCACTTCTTTCAAAAATCAGTTTTCCTAAAACGATTTGCCGGATTTGGACTCTTTGGTTCAGATTTAGAACCGTGACAACAAAAGTCGAGTCCGAGCTGTAGCGAGATCCCCCCGCGGGCTTGTTACAGTTTCTGGCGACTCTGCTGGGGATTTAGAGAACTTGACTCGAACTCATGATATCTGTTTTTGACTACACTTGTGTGATTCTTTGCATTGCATTTGCATTGGTGCGCCTAGGACACCGTGTTTGCCATCTGCTATTCCTGAACGGTTTGCCGGAGGCTTGTCTTGTCAAGGCATGACCATAAGGCTGACCGGTTGTGGGCTCTGCCAGTATGGGAACACAAACCCCGGTTTTACCGGGGCACCCTCTTTGACCATTCGACCTAGTGCATATTCGGATCCATAGTGACCATTCTAAATTAGGACAGGTTGCTTACCCGTTTATAGGTTGTTTGAAACCGCTGCGTACATAGTGAAACCCTAGCTCCTGACAAAATAGGACAGGGAAACCCTACCCCAAACATAGGGGTGTTTTGGCTCTCACTTATCTGTTATGTGCTTAGGAGTGCGTCTCTACAGGAATGCATGTATCAGCATATGGGTTTGGGCAACAGGCCTGCGGGCATCAATTCAGTATTGTCAGTATCAGGCCTGCGGGCATCAGATCAGTATACAAGTTTGAGTACCGAGCCTGCGGGCATCAGTTCAGCATTGTGGGTATCAGACCTGCGAGCATCAGCCAGTATTTGAGAATCAGGTATCTGCGGGTATCAGATTCAGTGTTAGGGGACAGTGATACAGGGATAATAACCAGTGTTTGAGGACAGTATGTTGTTCAGCTTTTTGACTGTGTGCCCGACTGCGTGTCATGCATTTTATTTTAAGCTGTTGCGCTGTCCATTTATCTGTTTATTTATTTCCTTTTCGCTTTATTTATCTTTTGCTAGGTCAGTTTTAGCACGATTGCTTCCGACCCAACAGGCATTCCCCAAGCACCTTGGACGCGAGGTCGTCGACTCCACCGATCTGAGGATCTAATCGACGGACAGCCAGTGTTCCATTCTTTACCCCCTGTTACAAGAAGGAAACAAAGGAAGCGCAGTACATCTGAATTGAGAGCACCAGAACAGTGGTATCCCCCACCAGTGGACAGTTGGACTGAGATCCCCCTTGAGACAAATCTGTCAGTAGTTCAGACAAATCAAGACAGTATGACGGCACCAACAGGAATTGAGGAGATGATGCGCCAAATGCAAGAAACTATGCAGGCCATGCAGCAAGATGCCGTTCGCCGGGATGAACTCGCTAAGCAACAGTCTGAAATTATGACCCATCAGGCTGAGCTGATTACCAGACTGCAACAGCAGAATGAGGCATCTGCTTCGCAACAAGTCCCTCCCCCGGCAAGGGCCCCATTACCCGAGAAGGCTCCTGTTATTCAAGACGTCCCTCCCAACACCCCGAATACTGTACCGGCTGTCCAAATTTTGCAAGAGGACACAAGTCTTCCAACGGGGCCTGTCCCGCCCCCAATTCCACCACAACTGTCCAAGGCTCATACATCCAATCACCCGGACTCTCCATCCGAGGACGAGGTTGATCCTACGGCTCTGAAATTGAGCAAATTGGAGAAACTCTTTAAGAAATCCCAAGGGGCTAAGGCTATGCCGGATATCGGAGATGGATATACCGAGGAGGCCGTGACACTCCCCGATAGGTTCAAAATGCCACAAATAGACCGTTTTGACGGGACTGGTGACCCCATGGTCCATATCCGACTGTTTGCGGATGTCTTGCGGCCAATGGGCCTAACACGACAACAAAAGCTCTCACTATTCGGCCGAACCCTGTCAGGTGTGGCCTCCCATTGGTACGCAAGATTATCGGATGAGGTGAAAAAGAATTGGGACGAGATGGCTGAGGCCTTTGTCACACAATATTCATACAACACACAGATCGAGATCACAACCCGTGATCTTGAAACAACGAGGCAAGAGCCCAAGGAATCTTTCTCGGACTTTGTGATCCGATGGAGGGCAAAAGCGTCGACGATGACCTTAAGGCCCACTGACAGGGATCAAATTCGGATGATTGTGCGCAATCTCCACCCCAAGTTAATGCAAAGAATGATTGTGGTCCCCTTCCCTACTTTCGCAGATTTACATGATATGGGGGTGCAAATAGAAGATGCTATGAGGCAAGGACTGCTTGACCAGGACAGAGAACAACCGAGGAGGACCTTCAATCGCAACAACAACGCAGGCCCGAGCGGCGCTGCAAATACGAGAGCCTCGGAAGTTGGTATGGTCACCACCACTCCCCCTCCCCCTCCAAGACCCACGACTGCCACACCATTCTCCGGCGCGTCCGGAAGCAACTCACAAAACAGCCGATTCCAACCCCGAGGCCAAAGAACCTTTACTCCACTATATATGCCTCTGACCAAAGTTCTAGGAATACTGATCAGAAAGAATCATCTGAAACCCCTGGAACCAAAGCCGTTACCAAATCCACTCCCCCCCTCATATGACTCGTCAAAATACTGTGCATACCACCAACAACACGGTCATGACACCGACCGTTGTTACAGACTGCGTCATGAGATCCAAGATCTTATTGACAAACAGGTGATCGCACCTCCCGACCAACCCAATGTTACGACCAACCCTCTCCCATCACATAACCAAGCTCCTCCTCCCAAAAGAATTAACTTTATCCAGACTGGGGTCGCATCTTACGATCCTAGCATCTACATTACTCCCACCCACCTACCCAAGCCAGAGGTGCTCCTCCCCGATTGCACTGACTTCTTGTGCATGGTGGACACCTCCAAAACCCAACCAGAACCGATGGTGGTGACCGTCGAAGGCAGGGCAGGGCAGATTTTGGGAGAGACCGAGTCTGTTGAATCTGGGACTGGGCAGAGTTTCGCTGAGAGAGCTTATGATCCGAGCAGGCACATCCTATCAACGAGCCGAAGTGGGCTAATTGTAGAATTTCCCGAGACAGGAGAATTGTGCATGATCCGAGAGGATGGATCTAGGCTATGGGCAGATGAGCCGACAACCATAGAAGAGGACTTTGCTAACTTGCAATTTCGCGATGATCAGGAGTTGGAGGACGCGTCCATTAACTGGAATGATTATGAGGGATCAGAGGAGGCCACTGGATGGCTTGAAGATCAACCGGATGCAGTGGGGGAAGCCCAACCAGAACAGAGCCCGGCGGGGGCAGAAACATCACTTGTGACCGGAACGGCCGAAAATCAAGTTGTACCGCCGGAGAGCGCCGGTGTTAAGAATTCCGCTCAGGACATGGGCATTACGGATGTGGGAACTGTTGAACAAACAACTGTACTGACGCAGTTGGAACAAGCAAAGTTTGAGGAAGCTGAGAGAGCCAGAAAGGCGAAGGGCCCTGAGGGGACCGGAAGTGCTGTGTGCACAAAGACAGACAATGCTGCGAGCATTTGGACAGAGAGCACTGAAAGTGCGAGTAGACTGGAGCCGGACAGATGTCTGTTGGCTGCCAGCGGAATGTGGTGGGAAGATGACGATTTGTGTCTTGCCCACACCGATGAAGACTGGGGAAATGGCCAACCAGATGATACTTGGTATCTTGATGAAGTGGACCACATGACAAGAAGTGGGCGGTACTTCAAGCCCCCACACTTAGACCAACCCGAAGCATCCGGGAAAGACAGAGAAGTAGAGAGACAGAAGGAGAAGCAGATTGAAGACGAGGCTGTGTTGAAACAATTAAAGAAAATACAAGCAGACATCTCCATCTGGGGACTGCTAATGGCATCACGAGTGCACAGGGAAGCTGTCCTATCTGCCATGGACAAGTCGAAACTTTCTATAGACACCACGCCTGAACAGCTGGTTGGGCTGGTTTTTCCGGGAGGAGGTTCCCCGGCATTAACTTTTTCAGACAAGGAGCTACCGCCTGAGGGCGCAAATCATAATAAGCCTCTCTACATCTCTGTGGAATGTAGAGATAAGTGGATACCGGTGGTACTTGTTGATACCGGGTCTGCGATTAACGTCTGCCCGACCAGAACGGCATATGCAATCGGGTTGAAGCCTGTAGATTTCGTCCCAACCACCCAAGTGATCAGGGCATATGACAATACCAGCAGAGAGGTGATGGGGACTGTTAAAATTCAAACTAAGGTTGGTCCAGGACAACACAGTATCGAATTTCATATTTTGGACGTTCCCGCAACCTTTAACTTACTTTTGGGGCGACCGTGGTTGCACCAGGTCAAAGCAGTCTCTTCCACCCTTCATCAAATGCTGAAATACCCTCACGGGAAAGGGGTAGCAATCGTTTTTGGAAATTCATCGATCCATCCCCCGCCAGAGGTGTCTACACCCGTCTTGGAGATCGAACACGGCACGGAGGATGTGTTTTTGTCGGGGTTCACTTTGGCCGAAGCTCAAGTAGTGCAGAATGTCATGGCTGCGAGTGAGGGCATGTATGTTAGTGCACAATCCATATACCTCATGAACAAGCTAAAACATACCCCTGGGATGGGATTAGGGAGAAGCGGCCGGAAGGGCGTCTCAGTGTTGGCCGAAGTGCCACACAACCCCCACGCCTTTGGACTGGGTTATCTGCCCACCAAGGAAGATTGGGTGAGGAAAGGGAAAGAAATGGCCGGAAGGGCCAGAGCAAAGAAGGCCGGGAAGCCATTTGATTTAATGCACAGGCCCATCTGGGGTACCCTGAACGGACGTTTCGTCCGGGAGGGGGAAGATTTTCCATTCTGCGGCTTCCCGGAGCCATGGCTAAACGCAAAGGGGAAGCGCGTGCCTGGTTTTGAAATCTTCTTCGACATACAATTATCTGGGGATGACGTTGCCGAGGCGCAGACAGACCCACCAACCGGGGTTGAGCAATGTAAAGCAGTGGATCCCGAGAGTACAGAGCTGGAAATGGGGGTAGCACTGGCGAGTCTACTATCAGATCCTCCGATCAGCCAAGAGTGCTTGGGGGATAACTCTTCGGTTTCTGTGATTGGAGATGAAATAGCCGCGGGCTTTCCGGCGCCGATCTTGGATGCATCTATCGCACCTTCTCTCATCTGGCAGTATGAAGAAGGCTTTTTATCTAGCAGTTCCGGGTCAGGTAGTGAGCCGGAATCTGATTCTACCGAATCTTCTGCGTCGGAATCAGATTCCAGCTCGACTGAGTCTGAGTCCGGTATTCCTGGGGGTGATAACCCGGATACCACAGTCCTGTCTAAGTCGTCTTTTTCATTTTCTTTTGAGTCTGTTGTAACAGAGGAATCTGACGGCTTGGAAGTATTTAATGAGAATGATGTGGATGTGGTTTCCGAGTATTTTTCTGTGCCTTTGATTTATTGCTTAAATCAGGATTTTCAAAATTTTGATGAAAATAGTGAGGAAGAAATTCCTCCAGTTTTGCAACGATTAATTGATCAAGAGCAGGAAAGATTTGTTAAACCTTTAATCGATGAAATCACTTCTGTGAATATTGGTACTGAGAAGGACCCGCGGCTGGTCCAGATCGGGTCCACGTTGTCTTCAGAGGAGCGCGAGCGCTTAGTCGCTTTATTAAAGGATTTCAAAGATGTTTTCGCGTGGTCCTATGAAGACATGCCTGGAATCGATCCTGAGATTGTACAGCACCGGATCCCTCTTGATCCAGAGGCCCGCCCTGTCAAACAGAAACTCAGAAGGATTCGCCCGGACTGGGCCCTCAAGATTAAGGAAGAGGTCACCAAACAAATTGACGCAGGGTTCCTGTTGGTGTCTGAATATCCAACTTGGTTGGCCAACATAGTCCCGGTGCCAAAGAAGGACGGCAGAATTCGGGTCTGTGTAGACTTCAGGGATTTGAACAAGGCCAGTCCGAAGGACGACTTCCCCTTGCCGCACATCGATGAATTGGTGGATTTCACGGCAGGACACGCCTTGCTTTCGTTTATGGATGGTTTCTCAGGCTACAATCAGATAGTAATGGCACCCGAAGACCGAGAGAAGACTGCGTTCACTACCCCGTGGGGGACATATTGTTATCGAGTGATGCCATTCGGTTTGAAAAATGCTGGAGCTACGTATCAACGGGCAGCAACTACAATATTACATGATATGATCCATAAGGAGGTCGAAGTGTACGTGGACGACATGATTGTCAAGTCCAAAGATAGAGAGGGCCACTACACCGCCTTACAAAAATTCTTTCAAAGGATCAAAGAGTTTCGGCTGCGACTGAACCCCCAGAAATGCACGTTTGGTGTTACATCAGGGAAGATGTTAGGGTTTCTGATCACACAAAGGGGCATCGAGGTCGACCCTTCCAAAATCAAGGCCATCTTAGAAATGCCACCACCAAGGACTGAAAAGGAGGTGCGAGGCTTTCTAGGTAAAGTGCAATTCATAAGGCGGTTTATTTCTAAACTAACCTTGACTTGTGAACCACTTTTTGGTCTCCTGAAGAAAGGAAAGAAATTCCAATGGGACGGCCGATGTCAAGCAGCTTTTGAGCAGATCAAAGAGTACCTACAGAACCCACCCGTGTTGTCACCGCCAGAGCCGGGGAGACCGTTGATACTATACCTTTCAGTAACTGAGACCACCATGGGTTGCATGCTTGCGCAGGAATCAGAAGACAAAGTAGAAAGAGCCATCTACTATCTGAGCAAAAAGATGTTGGATTACGAGACCCGCTATACACCGCTAGAGAAGGCTTGTTTGGCCTTGGTATGGGCAACCAGGAAGCTGCGGCACTACCTGTTAGCCCACTCTGTAATGTTGGTTTCGCGTTTGGATCCCATCAAATATCTTTTCGAGAAACCAGCACTTACAGGTAGGCTAGCTCGTTGGCTGCTGTTGCTCTCCGAATTTGATTTGAAGTATGTGACGCGCAAGTCAGTAAAAGGCAGAGCGGTAGCGGAGTTCCTTGCCGACCACCCGGTTGAGGGGGATGAAGCGGTTGAGTATCTATTCCCAGATGAAGCCATTCTGCACGTCGAAGATGAAACTTGGACAATGTACTTTGACGGAGCGTCAAACCAGTATGGGTATGGGATAGGGGTGTTGCTGATAGCGCCTGATGATTCCCGTATTCCTTTAGCATTCAAGCTCCGGTTCAAAGTTTCCAACAATGAAGCAGAGTATGAGGCATGTATTGCTGGCCTAGAAGCAGCCCTAGAACTAGGGGCGAGACGAGTGGACGTCATTGGGGACTCGAACCTCGTTGTGTCTCAAGCAAAAGGAGATTGGAAGGTCAAAGAGGAAAGGATGATAACCTACCACCAAACCTTGGATTTGTTAATTCCTCGGTTTGAGAAGCTAAATTTCACCCACCTCGTAAGAGAGAACAACAGGTTTGCAGATTCATTAGCAACTCTATCTTCTATGATAGACATCCCGTCCGGAGTCCGGATGCGTCCAGTCATTATTGATCAGAAGTTTGCGCCAGCGTACGAGTCGATTTCCGCCATAGATGAGGTTCAAGACGGCAACCCCTGGTACTACGACATCTGGAACTTCTTGGAAAAGGAGATATATCCACTAGGGGCAAATGCCAAGGATAAGAGGGCTGTCAGAAGAATGGCTGCTCAGTTCGTTATCTGCGGGGGAAAGCTGTACAAAAGGGGTCATCTGGGAATGCATAAGCTCTGCGTAGAAGCTGAAGAGTCAAAACGCCTGATGGAAGCCATCCATGAGGGGGAGTGCGGTGCACACATGAATGGAGTAATGCTGGCCAGAAAGATCCTCAGACAGGGCTACTACTGGTCAACCATGGAGGAGGATTGCATTGGTTTTGTTCGGCGATGCCACAAATGTCAAATTCATGCAAATCGCATGAACATCCCACCGTCAAAACTATACAACATGACTTCGCCGTGGCCTTTTTCAGTCTGGGGAATTGATGTGATCGGAGCTGTTACCCCGAAGGGGTCAAACGGGCATGAGTTTATCCTGGTAGCGATAGATTATTTTACAAAGTGGGTCGAGGCCCAATCATACGCAGTGTTGAAGGCGTCGCATGTCGCAAAGTTCATCAGGAACAACATCATCTGTCGCTACGGGGTGCCAAACGAAATAATTTCAGACAATGGTTCCCACTTCAAGAAAGAAGTGATAGACTTGTTGGAGAAATACAATGTGGCTTTCCATAAGTCCTCTACATACAGGCCGCAGACCAACGGAGCGGTTGAGGCCGCCAACAAGAATATCAAACATATACTACAGAAGATGGTGGAAACCTATCGAGATTGGCCAGACAAGCTGCCATTTGCTCTGTGGGGCTACAGGACTTCAATCAGAACTTCTACTGGAGCAACTCCATATTCATTGGTCTATGGAATGGAGGCTGTTCTACCCATTGAGATTGAGGTCCCATCATTACGAGTATTGGCTGAATGCCAAATAGCCGAAGCAGATTGGCAGCAAAGCAGATTCGAAGAACTCATGCTCTTTGATGAAAGAAGACTGAAAGCGCTGTACCACATCCAAGGTTATCAACGCAGAATTGCCCGGGCTTTCAACAAGAAGGTTAAGTCCAGGAATCTGAAAGAGGGAGATTTGGTACTCAAAGACAACCGAGCTCCCATCCACGACCCAAGGGGCAAGTTCAAACCCAATTGGACTGGTCCTTATATCATCAAAGCTATCTGGTCAGGTGGGGCTGTGGTTCTGATGGATCTAGATGGCTTGGAGTTCTCACAACCGATCAATATGGACAAGTTGAAGAAATACTATCCTTGAGAGGCTCGCTAGGCCGAAAACCCGCAAAGGGCGACCTAGGCAAAATTCAGAGCACAAAAAAAAAAATTTAGAAAATATAAAAACTGAGCTCGCAAGGTTGAAAACCCGCAAAGGGCGGCCTTGGCAAAAGTTAGAGCGCAAAAGGAGAGTGAAAATACTCGAGCGAACCTTAGCCTGAACTACGTAAGGCTTGATTCCCATCTTTGGGATACGTAGGCAACTTCACATCGAAGTTCAGCCATAAACTTTTCCCCGATCAACTTTGTCCAATTCGATCATCTCAGTCATCTTTATCTATCAGCGTTTACCGTGATCTCCAGTACAGTGCTGTTCAAACTAGGGGCAACTTTCCGTTGCCGCGACGGTGCAGAGTTACTCAGACAAGGGGCAACTTTCCGTTGCTTTGGAGTGCCGCATTGTTCTTCAGACTAGGGGCAACTTTCCAGTTGCAAGGATCTGGGGTTGTGTATCTCAGTGACAGATTTTCGGCATGTCCAGTTCTGATCCACATCGAAAATAGTTTTGAAAAGTTTTAATAAAAGTTGACTTTGTTCAAATCAATCTTTTTATGACTTAGACCATTTTTGGACCAAAAGTGGAAAATTTTCAGTACCATAACTTTCAATTTCATTGATTTCAAAATAGAGTTCTCCTGCTCTTGCATTACAATCGAGGTTGCTTTTTAGTACAATCATAAAGAAAACTTGAAAATACTAATAAGCAATAAATTTGGGGCATAGTTGAATCAAGTATCTCTGTGTCCCACTCCAGAGTTGGACGGGATATCTGATGCCAAGCTGGGCCCAACTTGTACCTCCTTTTTTGAGCCAATCCACATATTCATCTAACAAAGTGCAACTGAAGATTGAAACAGGGGCCAGAAACTCTCTAGTCCTCCATGCCGTGGCATATCTCTGGCCGGCCAGCTCCCATGGATGACTGGCAATGTTGCAGTGTGTCCCCTCGGCCTTGTCTTGCTCTTCGAAGGAGAACTCCAAGCATTACCATACAACAGGAGAGCCGAAGGCCTTCATTTCAGACGCGTTCCGATGCCCAGATCGTCAGAAGTACACCTTTTGTTTTTGAGCTTTTTGCTTATCGAGTTGTTGTACTTTGTTTATCGAGTTGTTTGTCGAGCGGACGTGTTTTGTGTTTTGAGTCCTTGCTCTCTGTTTAAGCAAATTTTGTTAAAGTCTTGTTTGTTTGCATTGTTGCTTTTTGCTTATCGAGTTGTAAACTTGCTAAAGATTCTGTTATATCTTAGTAAGTTGGGTTGTTTAGTTTGTTGCGTCGGTTCACTACCTGATTTGGTGATTACAATGCGCATTACCATTCAAATTCATTTCTTGTGCAAAACAAATTGATGCGATACGATGCTAAAAGTACAAACACCTTTCCAAAAGCTATTTCATTTCATCATGCATTACAACAAATAAAGGTACAAGTTTTACAAAAATAAAACCGCCTAACAATGTGCAAAGTGCTACAAACTACTAGTAAAAAGAAAAATAAAGCATGGAAATAGCAGCATCAAAATCCTCGGGAGCGGGAACGAGAAGCACGCCTAGTCCTCTTTTGCGGGACAACCTCCACACCATCGTCAGAGTCGGAGCTGTCGTCCTCAGGATCCTCCTCAGCCTCGCCTCTGTTCCCCGAGCCAAAACCGGAGCCTCCCTCCTCGACAGATGTCTCGAACTGACGGTCGGTAGCCTCCTCCTCCTCCTCCTCATCAGACTCCACCTCCACAACATGAGCCCTGCGTCTGCGGACAGGCCCCCCTCGAGCTCCTCGAAATGGCCTAGATGGCCCGGCTCCTCGGGAAGGCCGAGACGACCCAGCTCCCTGATAAGGCCCAGATGGCCCAGCTCCCCAATGAGGCCCAGGTGGCCTAGTCTGTGGCTGACCGGACCATGAAGGCATCTGAAAGCAAAGAGTTCAATTCAAATACATCAGTCCAAATATGTACATCGGATACAGATACGAGCAAAAGCTACATGAAGTGGGTGCGTGTAAATACAGTGTACAAGTGAGGTGTGTGTCAGATGTGCTCTACACAAGTAGTCTATCAATGCAGTAGAAATCAGCATGTCATCAGAAGTATGATAAATGCCAGGAAAAACTGAAGGGTACCTGAATGCCCGCAACAGACAACTGTGCCTCCCTGCGTAGGACCATGCCCTCGAGTGTGGCCACCAGCTCAACCATCTCCTCCATGTACCCTCGCGATGGCTGCAAAAATGAGTTCATAATCATCAGTGAACAAATGAGTATTTAAACATCTGAAATGATGAATGACGAAAGTGGAGCGTACCGGCGGTGAGTCCGGATCAATGGCATATCGATCACTGGGCATCCGAGGCTCTAGTGGAACTGGAATCGGAGAGCTAGTCCCATACTGCCACGCCATCAACTCAGTAGGCATATCTGGCCATCCCAGATGAGGATGAATCGACGGGTTCGGAGGAAACGGTCTACTCCCACCTCTAGATGCGCCAGCCCTGCTAGAAGAAGGGATGTCTGTAGCCCGAGCCTGAGCCTGATCCGAGGATGACATACCGGCAGGTCTCATCATCGGAATACGAGCCTCTGTCAATGGAGGCATCAAATATATGTGACGATAGGTGGCGTAGTCCCCCTCCGCAACATATAACAAAGCATCGCTGCCTAGCATGGCGCCGACTACCTCTGAGTAAGAGAGCCTGTCAGCGGTCCGCATACTAGCCGGAGGTACTGCGGGAACATCCTGGGAAAGATACCCCCGTACCTGGCACAGAAAGCGCTCCCCCAAGAACCAGACTCTGCCAACTGGCCCTTCGAGCAGGACCCTATACCGGGAGATGCCTGATGCTCCGGTATACTGAAGTAGGAGATCATCACCCAGAGGTGCCCAAGGCTGCCAAGTAATCTGCGGATGATAAATGTATAAACCAATCAGAAAACGAGAATATACAGAGCAAATCAAAGATGAAAATGAAAAGAACTGAAAGTTCTGAAATACCTCTGAGTGTCGCACAGTGTCGAAGTACTGTCGCAGGCGAACCAGGGTCTCTCGAGGCCTCGCCCGGTGCGGGCCCTCAAAAATCAATGAATATGGGGTCACGGGAATCCCCACCACCTCCAGCACTGGGGCTAACGATGGGAAATATACATAAGCCCATAGCTGAGAAAAGCAGTGCAGAATGTAAATACGAAATGCTGAGAGCAAAATGCAGACTGTAAAAGTACGCTGTGTGTGCAATGTACAAGTAATGAAGAGCAGAAATGTAAATCGAGGGGACAGAAAGTACCTCCCAAGCTCTCCAGTAGCCGCCAAGCAAATCGCCCCGCCCGCGGGAGGTCGCGCTCATGTAAAAGTAGAGGGTAGCCAGGCCAGCGCCACCCCAATCATATCTACTGACCTGTGATAGGTCAACCAGAGCGCTCAACAGGTATAACCCAATGGTGTTCCCTCTGTCGGCAAACAGAGTAGTCCCGAAGAGGAACATCAGGAAGCCACGAGCATACTGCTCTGTCTCCTCAGGGGTCTCGGGCACCATCTCCGCCCGCCGGAAATGGGAGGAGAACCAAGTATACCTGACTCTCCCTGAAACCCTATCAACAGGTGGGCGAGCCCCCAACAAGTACATCCAGGCGGCCTCCCACTCGCCCATATCCTCGTCATAGGGGATGGCCCAACCTCCAACATCAAGGCCGGTTAATACAGCAAAGTCAAAAGGGGTCATGGTCATGTCCCCGGTGGCAGAGAAATGAAAGGAATTGGTGGTGTCCCACCATCTCTCTACCAGAGCTGCCATCAAGGTCCTCCTGGCAGGACAGCGTGACAACCCGGCGCAGAAGGGCCCAAACCCTGCCAAGTCTACCAAATCCCTGACGCCCTCCGGGAGCTCAGCATACCAATCCCGCGCCATGGTGGAACCATATCCTCGCACGCTGCGGGAACCACCCTGCATTCAGAATGAATATATGTGTCAATAATGAAATAAATGGGCTGTATACCAATGATAATGAAATGGGCTGTGTGCCAATAAGGTGAAATGGGCTGTGTGCCGATGAAGTAAAATAAGCTACATGCAAATCACTATCTACCTGGGCTGCGTGTTCAGAGAATTTGAATTTTGGGCTGCGTGTTCAACTTTCAGTTAATTTGTGGGCTGCGTGTTCACTATCTACCTGGGCTGCATGTTCAGAGAATTTTGAATTTTGGGCTGCGTGTTCAACTTTCAGTTAATTTGTGGGCTGCGTGTTCACTATCTACCTGGGCTGCGTGTTCAGAGAATTTGAATTTTGGGCTGCGTGTTCAACTTTCATTTAATTTGTGGGCTGCGTGTTCACTATCTACCTGGGCTGCGTGTTCAGAGAATTTTGAATTTTGGGCTGCGTGTTCAACTTTCAGTTAATTTGTGGGCTGCGTGTTCACTATCTACCTGGGCTGCGTGTTCAGAGAATTTTGAATTTTGGGCTGCGTGTTCAACTTTCAGTTAATTTGTGGGCTGCGTGTTCACTATCTACCCGGGCTGCGTGTTCAGAGAATTTGAATTTTGGGCTGCGTGTTCAACTTTTAGTTAATTTGTGGGCTGCGTGTTCACTATCTACCTGGGCTGCGTGTTCAGAGAATTTGAATTTTGGGCTGCGTGTTCAACTTTCAGTTAATTTGTGGGCTGCGTGTTCACTATCTACCTGGGCTGCGAGTTCAGAGAATTTGAATTTTGGGCTGCGTGTTCAACTTTCAGTTAATTTGTGGGCTGCGTGTTCACTATCTACCTGGGCTGCGTGTTCAGAGAATTTTGAATTTTGGGCTGCGTGTTCAACTTTCAGTTAAGTTGTGGGCTGCGTGTTCACTATCTACCTGGGCTGCGTGTTCAGAGAATTTGAATTTTGGGCTGCGTGTTCAACTTTCAGTTAATTTGTGGGCTGCGTGTTCACTATCTACCCGGGCTGCGTGTTCAGAGAATTTGAATTTTGGGCTGCGTGTTCAACTTTCAGTTAATTTGTGGGCTGCGTGTTCACTATCTACCTGGGCTGCGTGTTCAGAGAATTTTGAATTTTGGGCTGCGTGTTCAACTTTCAGTTAATTTGTGGGCTGCATGCAAATCACTATCTACCTGGGCTGCGTGTTCAGAGAATTTGAATTTTGGGCTGCGTGTTCAACTTTCAGTTAATTTGAGGGGTGCGTGTTCACTATCTATCTGAGCTGTGTGTTCAGAAAAATTTGAAGTTCGGGCTGCGTGTTCAACTTCCATTTAAAGTGTGGGCTGTGTGTTCACTTTCGAATTCGGGCTGAGTGTTCGACAAATCAGTGTTTGAGCCATGTGTTTTAATGTGGGCTGTGTGTTCGCAATTAATTAATGAGCCGAGTGTTCAGAAATTCAAGTGTTGAAACTACATGTTCAAAATGTAAGCAAAGTACTATGTCATAAGCTAAACTACATATTCAAGCATGGCAAAGGTGCGAAATGTGAAATACAGAAGATAAGGTAAATACCTCTCGGGCCTCGTGAGAGAGATGCTGCTCCGGCTCTCTGAGAAGCAGATCCGCGGGTGCTCTCTCGTCAAAACTGGTAAAATGACGGAAAACGGCACGTGGAAGAACGTATACTGGTGGACGATACCTCCCGGGAATAAAAGGTCGGGTCCTCGGAGGTAGAGTCATGGGATCGAAGTCATCTCCGGCACCTGGGAAACCCCCACCGTGAGAAGAAATACCCGCCATTTTCAAGAATCTGCAAAAGGGGAGCAAAAATGAACAAAATGCGCAAAAATTGGAAAAAGTCAACAAAAGTCAACTCTCGGGAAATAAAAAGTCAACAAAAGTCAACTCCCGAGAAAATATTCTAAATATTAAGATGAACTTACCTCAAGTGGTGGAAATGCAAAAAGAAGCTTCAAAACCGGAATTTAGTCGCTCCAAAGTGTTTAAAACTAAGTGTTTTTACGAAAACAATTTGCGCGAGGTGTTGGAAAACGCGCGTAAAACTCAAAACTGGAGAGAAAAGTGTTGAAAGAGGCAAGGAATGAAATGGGGTTCGGCTGCCATTTATAGGCTTCAAGCCTTGGATGAAATGCATGCAAAAAGGAGGCAAAAAGACGAAAATGCCCCTGGGAAAAGGGCACGGCCGGCCGGCCTCTAAAAATAGCTGGCCAGCCATCTGCTTTTTGCAGAAATGGCCGGCCAGCCATTAGCTTTTTTGGAAAACGGTTGGACACCCCCCCTTGGGAAGATAAACGGCCGGCCATGCTCCCCACATGCTCACCTAGCTCTCTGCAAATTTTGAGGAAGATCGGAGTTCCCGGGACCTGAAAAAGTTCAAGAAAAGTACACTTCCGGTCGCGAAATTGCTCCGTCGGGACTTCGGTTTCGAGTGCTGACATGTGTCTCATCATCATTCATCGAAATCAAAGTGTATCCTTTTTGAATGAGCTGTAACCTTTCAAAGAAGCAGATCAGAGGTCGTGATCGAGTTACCTTCGCCGAAACACGCATTTCCATACTCGTTGTTTCACGACGAATGACACTCCGATTCATGCTCGTTTTGTACTTTCATGCACACGTCTTGCACTCTCATGGGCATACTCACATTGTCATGTACATTTCTTGATATTTGTGTATCTCTGTGTTTGAGCATGCGTCGTCACACATATCTCATTCTTGCATTACGATGCATCCACTCACCAGCACTGCGTGTGTCAAACTTTCGGAATCACATTGAATATATGTTGTTAGCATATTATGCTTGTTGCAATTTCTCTCTCTTGCAGGCACGATATTGTATGTACGGTTCAATTGAGGTTGGTGCGACCAGACGAATCGCGCAGGTATCGTATCTTCTCCGTGTGAGACGTGGCGGGGATTGAATAATCCTCCGCATTCTTAACTGCATGAAATGTAGTTTTTGCTTTGCATTCTTGCTTAAAATTGTTGCATCTATTTGCGAATACTTGCCTCATTACAGCTAGCTGCATTTGCACGATCATTGGGCTATCTTCGACTTCTTGCATGTCATTTGCATTTTGCCCCCCCTGCCTGCGGGCATGCCTGCGGGCACATCTTTTTCTATCTTGTATGTTTGTCTGAGTCTTCGGCCTTGTCAAAAATGGGTCGTCTCTAGGCTTTGACATTCACTCCCGTCACTTGTGACTTCCGAGTTCTGTCAAAGAGGGGCAACTGTAGACACCCCATTTTTGACCGACCTTAAGACTCAGACGTCACCGATTAAGCGCTTGGTGATGTTGCATAATGTGCTTGTTCAGAAGTTTCAGAGTCGCGGCTGTGAGCCCTGCCTCCGGACTTCCAAACCCTTTTCTGCGCCTTGTCTCGGTTTGCGAACCAGACTCGGTTTTCTCCGTTGCTTTTCTTGAGGGGAGGGAGAGGTCCCGTAGACCACCTCTCAATGTCCGTAGGCTACATTTGGTGGCCGTAGGCCATTTTGCCCATTTCGGAGTCCGGTTCCCGGTTTTCGGAGCCGTCAGGCCGTGTGCCTCGGTTCGGGACCGCTTAACCATCTCCTATTGCTCTGATTTTTTTGGCATACATCCTATTTCATCCATTTTGAGGGACACTGGGGGCTGAGAAACCCACTTCGAGGTCAAATACAATTTTCGGTGCTTAACAGCCCATTTCCGGGACCCCGAACTGCGTGTTTTGGCTCCGGAACATTCATTTTGCAACGGTTTTCGCTCATTTTTGGCAGGTACCTCTGTTTTATCACAGGGAAGGTCACTGAAGGGTGGGAGGCCAGCAATTGTTGCAGCAGCCAGTTATCTCTCCTCCCGAGCCTCCCGGCGCCCGTTTTTCGCACTTCCGGGCTAATGTTGAATACCTTAGAGCTAGCGTTGCCAACTTTCGATCACATATCTGTGATCTACACATCTGAGAGGCCCCTAAAAGTTCATGGCCGGCCATTAAGGTCACCTGACCCTTTTGACCCCTTTCTTCCGGGCTAATGTTGAACCCCTTGGACCCTTTTTCTCGAACTTTGAACCACATATCTGTGATGTACACACCTGAGAGGCCACTAAAAGTTCATGGCCGGCCATTAAGGTCACTTGACCCTTTTGAACCCCTCTTTCCGAGCCACTGTTGAACCCCTTGGGCCCACTTTCTTGGAATTTCAATTACATGGTTGTGTTGTACACACAAAGGCCTACCTCCTCAATACCTGGCCGGCCAGAAAAGATGGTTGACCCTTTTGACCCCTAGCCGGCCGGCTAGGGGGTGTGGCCGGCCGGCCACCTTCAGCAAAAGTGAGCGGCCGGCCGTGCTCTCCTCACTGTGCCCCTTCCAGCTGTGAGGCAATATCCCCCAGATATTTTCTGTATCCGGGGGATATTTTGGGAGAGAGTTTTGCTCTCCTTTGCACCCCCCTTTTACACCCCCTTTCTTGACCTTATAACCAGCTGAGGGCCTTCTTCTTGAGGGTTAGAAAATTTGATCTTAAAAGCTCCATAGCCAACTCCATCTTCATTTTCTTCAATTCTTCAAAAACCCTAAGTCCATTAACCTCCATTCCTTCTATACCACCAAGCTCTACCACCACTATCTCATTTCCAGCAGCTAGGAAGGGTTCTTGAAGGCCAAAGGAGCAGCAAATCCATCCATCAGAAGCAAGGCAGTCCCTGGCTTGCACGCCAGTTTATTTGCTTTCTAGTTAATTCATTAGTTAGAATTCTGTAATATTCTTTTATTCGGGACTGTAATATTCGGACTGTATTATTTATTTGGACCCTCCGAGTGAGGGCATAACTGTAATAAGTGTGCGTGAGTGTGTTGTATGTCTTCCAACCCCACGTCTTTCTCCCTTTTATTTATCCGCTTATGATGGTTAGATTAGGGTATATTTAAATTAGCATACAGTATGACAGCATGTCTGCATCATTCATCTGTTTTGCATGCACCGGGCTCGGCGCATCATACTAACTGCATCGTACTTTCAATACCAAATTGAATACATGTTAGTTGTAGCATTTCATATGCCATCTTAGAATAGCCGAGCCTACTATAGTTGCATTTTGCATGTGTTGCATTAGGCATTTCTGTACACTTAGGATCATGCATGATTTCTAATATAGTTTCTATTTTGGCTTGGAGTACCCGGTAAGTTTTATGCTTTAGCATCCTTGCATGCGTGTGAGTGTTGCCATGAATAGCATGCTTACCATGAGGCTACGTGCTTATCTGATATATCTGCCTGAATGCCTGTGGGTGAAGGTTGGGTTATGTGAATTGGAATGAATCATCAAAATGTTTCAAGCCTACCTACGGGTAGCAAACCATTTTCAAAAAGCAAACATGAAATGTTTTGTTCCAATTCGGACGACCCGGTCTATACTTATATGCTGTGAGCATCACATAGTAACCTAGGCTAATAACCGGAATAAGAACTCACAATGTTTTCAAAAATTGATATCATGGTTAGTAGAGGCCGGTCTATGACCGGGCGAGCGGGGGTGCTCACGAAGTGACCTTCCCCAATCGTACCCAAGTTCCCGAGCCGAGGCAACTTTGGTGATGACGGACACGTGGCCTTTTGGCACCGAGTCAGGGTTTCCTAAATTTCCCAAAATAAAATATTTAGGTGGCGACTCTGTATCTGGCAAAGCAGTCCATGTTTGGCACTTCTTTCAAAAATCAGTTTTCCTAAAACGATTTGCCGGATTTGGACTCTTTGGTTCAGATTTAGAACCGTGACAACAAAAGTCGAGTCCGAGCTGTAGCGAGATCCCCCCGCGGGCTTGTTACAACTGCGCGTACCATCAACAAACTGGTCACACCACCGACAACTGCTTCCGACTTTGCCACGAAGTACAGGATCTGTTTGATGACGAGGTCATTCTCCCACCGAGCTCAGCAAAGTCTGTCACCACTGAGTTGGTGGACTTCGAGGATAGTACAAGTATGTGATCAGGGGTAGGTCCACCTGCGAGCGGCGCTCGGTTTATTTCAGATGTGGTGTTTGGCACACACTATTTTGAGCATTTGCGAATGCTGGTTTTTGTACTTTATGACTTAGGTGTTGAGTCAGTTTTATGGTTTTGTTTTGAGTCTTTCTCTTTGTTTCGAGTCAGTCTTTTTGCTTAAAGGTCTGTCTTGTTATATCAAGTCAGTCATGTTGTATAGGAGTCGGGTGATCCCAAGGTTATTACCTCGGACATCATTGTCTTATTTTGTGATTGTCTTTTCTCTTTCTTTTGAGTCTGTCTCTACTGTGGAGCAAATTTCAACCAAGAAATCTAAATGAAACAGCTGTGGTTGTCATGTTTTTGCGTTTGTTGCTACTTTGAGCCTGTTGTGTCAACGATGTCTAGAATGAAACGACAGTGCTTTTCACTTACTTTTCTGTGCCTTGAAATCATTGTATTGACCTAAGTTTTTCAAAACTTTTTGAACACTGTGATGAAAACAAAAAGGAAGGAATTCCTCGGGATTTGCAAAAATTTGATCAATTGAGAAAAAGAGAGGCATGTTAAGCCCTTAATGAATGAGATCATGCTTATTAATGTGAGCACTGAGAAGGATCCTGGCTTGATCCAGATTGGTTCTACATTGTCTTCCGTGCGAGCGATTAGTCACTTTCTTAAAAGATTTCAAAAAATGTTTTGCGCCATCCTACGAAGACCTGTGTGGAATCGCTCTTGAGATTGTGCAGCCTAGGATCGCTCTCAGCCTCGGGACTCAACCCCTTGCTTTCAAACCTTGGGCTCGGATTCAGAATGTTCAAAAGTCAATCATGATGTGAGGCTTGTATGGCCAGATCAAAAGCAACCCTTGGACTAGGGGCAAGAAGGTCAGATATGATCAAAAGGAAGCTTGCAAAGTTAGATCAGAAGCACCCCTCGAACTAGGGGCACAAAAATACCAGATGTGCTCGAAGAGTCAAGAATTGGGACATTTCTCAAGTTAACGAAGATCAGCAAGAATGCAAAATCCCAGAAGGGAGGAAAGAAGAAAGTATTACTGAAGAACAACCGAGCTCCTATCCATAACACTAGGGGCAAATTCAACCCCCCATTGGATGGACTCATGCATTGTTAGCAAACAGCAGCCATTCTCTTGGATTCAGATGACTTCGAGATCTTAAAACCATTTGACATGGACAAAGCTACACTTTTACCCTTGAGAGGCTTGCTGGGCCGAAAATCTGGAAGGGCGACCCAGGCAAAAGTTAGAGCAAATGAAAAGAAAAGAAAAGAAAAGAAAAATGCAAAAAATGAAGAAAAAGAAATGAAAAAAAAATAAAAAGATAAAAAAAAAAAGAATTGAAAAGAAAAGAAAAACATAGCTCACAAGGTTGAAAACCCGAAAGGGCGGCCTTGGCAAAAGTTAGAGCGTAAAAGGAGTGGTTAATACCCGAGTGTACCTTAACCGGAACTACGTAAGGCTTGATTCCCACGTTTGGGATACGTAGGCAACTTCATTCTGAAGTCCAGCCATAAACACTTCCAAATCGATTATGTCCATGTAATGGTTCTGATCATCTTTGTCTTCTCTATATCTGAGAGTTCGGTTGTGATCGTCACTTTGAGGACTGATTACAGTGCACTGTGGTGCCATTCAGACAAGGGGCAACTTTCCGTTGCCATGCAGTGCCATTCAGACAAGGGGCAATTTTCCATTGTTTTGGAACTAAGGCTGTGCATCTCAAGAGTAAATTCTGTGTTGGTCGAGCAGTGGCCATTTGCAAAAAATAGTTTTGAGAATTTCTAATGAGGTTGACTAATTTTCTAGAAAATTATTCTATTTTTCCAAAACTGAACCATTTCTTGGACCCAAAAAAGGAAAATTTTCAGTGCTCATAACCTAACTTGCATGATTTTGAATCAGAAAATCGAACAAACATGTTAATCTGACTCTCATGTTGGTCAAAATTGTTTTAGTAGAAAACCAAAACAAAAAATGGTCAAAATGATGAACTAGGGGCGCAGTTGAGTCAGGTTTTCTGTCTTTTCCCCGTTGTCAACATACTTGCCAGAAAAGGGCATTCTACCTGCCAGAGAAGGGCACAACTGAAGCTAACAGCAAAGGGCCAAAAGCTCTCACATCCTCCAAGCAGCGAGGTATCAAGCCAAGTGCGAAGCACAAACTGGAATGGATCAAGATATTCCACTCCCTCATCTGGACAGATTTGATCACGTCCAACCTCCCCAGTAGAGCATCGTCAACCGATGTCAATTGCAGATTTGCTACACACCCAGTTGTAGCGCAACCCCTCTGTGGGAAAGTTCACTGTTGTGAGCAGAAGAAGAAGAATCTAGCGGAACGCTAGGGGCAAGAGCCCGTAACTTTCTGTTTATCCATCAACCACCCAGGGGAGGGATAAAAAAAGAAGAGAGATTAAGGAATAGAGAGATGTGCACTAAGAGAAAAAATGAGAAAAGGGCTTTTCAAAAAAACAGAGCCTGAGGGCCGAGTGATGTGAGAATCACAAATAAGAAAGGGTGGGAAACAATACCCGAAGAAACTGGCTCCTCGTGCACTGAGAGGTCTCTTGCCTTTATAACACAGCTGAGTGTTGTGTTTATGTGTTTTTGTTTATTTCGATTCTTGTTTTGAGTCGTTTGAGTGTCAATAGATGTGTTTAGGTTGTTTTACCTTGTTTTTCCTTTGTTGAGTTATGTTTAGGTTGTTTACCTTTTGTTTTTCTTTGTTGAGTCATTTTTTACTGTGGTTAGTTGTAGGCTCAATACCCGGTTGAGAACCCTTTTCTCATTATAATTTCAAAAAATGAATTGTTTTGCGCTCAGAGTGTTGTGTCGTTCTCCACATTTGTGCAAAACAGAATTTGTTCTCTCGTAAAACCGCAGGGTTCGACCCAGGTCACGTCAGAACAGTGGAACCAGGACCTATTTGAAGCTATGTGGGTTCTGGACTGCGAAGCAGAAGAAAAGAGGGAAAATTCAGAGCATCTGAGTATGTTTCGACTGCTGTACATCTCGTATGTTCAGTATGAGCTGTGTGCATAATAAACCAAGTACTGTGTTGTGAGCCATGGGTTCAGAGTGAGCAGTGCATTGAATAAGCCGGGCGCAGAATAAACCGGGTACTGTGTGATAGGCTGTGTGTTCAGAATGAGCAGTGTGCTATAAGGGCTATATGTTCAAAACAAACAAAATATTGTGTCAGCTGTTTCTATGCTAGAATGGCGATCAGAAGTGCTCTCCCTGAGTACCAATTCCTGCCAGAGGCATCTTGGCTATGTTTGCAATGAGTTCCTAGGAGGTTAATTGTGATTGTGGAAACTAGAGTTCGAATGGTTGTAGCCTAGAACCCAAAGGTTTGGAATTTCCGAGGCTAAAGTTTGGTTTGAATACCCAGGGGTGTATCCCCAGCTTGAAATCTGTATGGAAGCCCCATAGGTTGAGGTAGCAGGTACGCGCCTCGATTTTGGATACTGAATCAACCTAGTCTGTCACCCCGTTGAAGAATAGGGAAAGTTGTGAGTATGATTAGGAAGAAAAGCGGCATCTGTGGTTCCCCAGCAGATGTTGCTCCTTGTCAGCATTTTAGACCTTTGTACTGTGAGTTGAAGGTAGATGTTCGAAGAACACAAGAGGGGGGATCCCCGTCAGAGTAGAGCGGTTTACCGCCACTTACCCTGTGAGGTGCTTTCTAAAGCACCGCTTTGTTTATTTATTACTTGCATTAAACATCATGCATTGTATTGCATTCTACCTTTCGAGTTTCTTCCTCATTTATGCATAGTATTGTATGTACTGTTCATTCAGAGACGTTTCGGTTCAGTTTTGGTTGATACCTTTCTCCCCTCGCATTTGGCATGCGTTCGGATCTACCCTTCTCCTCTCGCGTTTGATACGCGTTTGGATGACTGTGCTTTCTTGCACAGTCGTTTCCCCCCTTGCGTGTTGATACGCCTAGAGGTTTTCCTTCCTCTATCTGAAACACGAGGATGTCTCCCAGCATTTCTCCTTTTCTGGTTTAGAGCATTTAGAATACGTTCCAATGCTCGTACCTTCGAGGAACACGGGGATATGTCCCTATGTTTCTCTTTCCTTCGAGGAACACGGGGATATGTCCCTATGTTTCTCTTTCTTTCGAGGAACACGAGGATATGTCCCTATGTTTCTCTTGCTTTCGAGGAACACGGGAATGTGTCCCTATGTTTCTCTTTCCTTCGAGAAACACGGGGATATGTCCCTATGTTTCTCTTCCCTTCAGAGACACGGGGATACGTCCTTATGTCTCTTTTTCTTTTCGAAACACAGGGTTGTCTCCCTTTGTTTCTCCTTCTCTAGTTACGAGCATTTGGAATGCGTTCCAATGCTCGCGCCATTTCCGAAACACAGGGATACGTCCCTATGTTTCCTTCTTTTTTAGAGACACGGGGATACGTCCTTATGTCTCTTCTTCTTTTCGAAACACGGGGTTGTCTCCCTTTGTTTCTCCTTCTCTAGTTACGACCATTTGGAATACGTTCCAATGCTCTTGCCATTTCTGAAACACAGGGATACGTCCCTATGTTTCCTTTTTTTTTAGAGACACGGGGATACGTCTTTATGTCTCTTCTTCTTTTCGAAACACGGGGTTGTCTCCTTTTGTTTCTCCTTTTCTGGTTACGAGCATTTGGAATACGTTCCAATGCTCGCGCCATTTCTGAAACACAGGGATACGTCCCTATGTTTCCTTCTTTTTTAGAGACACGGGGATACGTCCTTATGTCTCTTCTTCCTTTTGAAACATGGGGTTGTCTCCCTTTGTTTCTCTTTCTCCGGTTTAGAGCATTTGGAATACGTTCCAATGCTTGTACCATTCCGAAACGGTTGGGATACGTCCCTATGTTTCTCTCTTTGTTCCTTCCTCACACGATTGCAGCGTGTTTGGAATTCTTTACGTTTTCTCACGAATTCAGCGTGGTTAGAGTTTGTTCCTTCCTCACACGATTGCAGCATGTTTGGAATTCTTTACCTCTTCTCACGAATTCAGCGTGGTTAGAGTTTGTTCATTCCTCACACGATTGTAGCGTGTTTGGAATTCTTTACCTCTTCTCACAAATTCAGTGTGGTTAGAGTTTGTTCCTTCCTCACACGATTGCAGCGTGTTTGGAATTCTTTACCTCTTCTCACGAATTCAGCGTGGTTAGAATTGTTCCTTCCTTACACGATTGCAGCGTGTTTGGAATTGTTAACTTCTTCTCATGATTTTGGCGTGGTTTGAGTGTCCCTCTTCCTCACACGATTTCAGCGTGTTTGGAATTTGTCTCAGGTTGCATTGTGTACGCACTTGATTGTTTGTTTTTCTTCCTCTCATGATTCCAGCATGGTTGGAGTTCGCCCCCCTTTGCATCTAATTGCATTTTGCATGCATTTCATTCGTGCTATTTTGCGTACCTCATATGCACCTATTAGTGCATAGCATTTCATTCGTGCTATTTTGCACACCCCATATGCACTTGTTAGTGCATAGCATTTCATTCGCGCTATTTTGCGCACCCCATATGCACCTGTTAGTGCATAGCATTTCATTCGCGCTATTTTGCACACCCCATATGCACCTGTTAGTGCATAGCATCATTCGCGCTATTTTGCGCACAACATCATGCACCTGTTAGTGCATTGCATTGCATTCGTGCTATTTTACGCACCTCATTTGCACCTGTCAGTGCATTGCTCGAGCTATTTTGCGCACCTTACCTACACTTGTTTGTGCATTTCATTGTTCTGTATACTCCACTTGCATTGTTATGCTTGTTTTCACCGCATTGCTATGCGTCACACTTAGGTTGCATTGTCTTGCATCCATTCCGCATTGTTATGCGTCACACTTAGGTTGCATTGTCTTTCATCCATTTCACATTGTTATGTGCACGATTAGGTTGCATTGTCATGCACCACTTCACTTGTGTTTGTCACGCACTTCTCACTTGCATTGTTATGCATGTTGCTAACGATATTGTACCAGTTAAGTTTTCTTTCTTTTTCAGGCACGATATTGTATGTACAGTTCATTTGAGGCTGGTGCGACCAGATGAGCCGCACAGGTATTGTATTCTCTGCGTGAGACGTAGCGAGAATTGTATAATTCTCTTACATCCTTTCTGCATAAAATGTAGTTAGATTTGTATATGCTTGCTTAAACTGTTGCATGTTATGCTTCGTTACAGCTCCCTTTGCATGATCATGAGTTATGATTCGGCTTTGTGCATTGTCTTTGCATTTTGCCCCCTGCCTTCAGGCACATATCTTGCTAGCTTGTATGCTTTGTCTAAGTCTTCGGCCTTGTAAAAGTATGGTCGTCTCTAGGCTTTGACATTCACTCACGTCATCGTTATGACTTTCGAGCTCTGTCAAAGAGGGGCAACTGTAGACACCCCATTTTTTACTGTCCTCAAGACTTGGACGTCATCGTTTGAACAATCGATGATCATCTAATGCTCTCGTTCGTTTTGAGTTCCCGAAAGCCTCGGTAGCGCGCCTTGCCTCCGGATCTCTTAACTTGCCTTTTTTGTGCTTGATTGTAAACCAAACACTTGTGTTTTTGCTTCTGAGAGAAGAGTGTGGCTTTTTGGCCATCCCTACACCCCACCGGCCGAGGCTTGAAGCCATCGGCCAATAGTGTTGGCCGATCGGTACTATATTTAGTCGGTCGGCCATTGTGTTGGTCGATTGGCCTTTTTTGCTGGCCGAACCCTGTTCATCTACTTTATGCAGATATTTTGTGCCAGCTGGCACAACTGGCACCCACAACTAACCCCCTCCATACACGTGTATGGAGGCATTTGCCTCTTGTTTAGCTTCTCTTAGAAGCTTTAGAATTTGAGCCTCTATAAAGAGAGAGCTCCTCCTCCCTCCTCAGGGGTTCAAAAAATTTGTTCATGAGAGGATAGATATAGTGTTGTATCTATTCTTCTTGTTTTAGCTTTGTTTTGTGCCCCTAAAGTGTAATATTGTCTTACTATTGTACATAAACACACACTAGAACACCATCCTTGGTTGCTGAGGTACTAGGAGGTTGATTTCAATGTTCTTGGGTTGGTTTAAACTCAGAAAACCTGTTGGAGCTTTGTTCTTGAAGAGGTTCTACAAGGGTGAGCTTCTTACCTTTAGATACCCCTTTCTTACTTAAGCTTTTAGCCCATCTTGCATCTGTTTTTATGCTTAACTTATAACTGATAAAAGTTATGTTTTTAAGTGCTTAAAATAGTTGTTTAAGATCAGTTTGGTGTTTGGGGTTGTTTACCCCCTCTTAGGCCTTGTTTGGCCTCATTTTTGTGCCCTTTTTGTGAGCTCCGGGACCACCTTGTGTTGACCTTCTCACCACTGAAATCCCTGGTGGGGATGGTGTTTTGAGGTCCTAAGAAGGAGAGGGCCATCCCCTCTCCTTGTTGTCTTCAATACTTGTCATATTTGCCTCATATGTGAGCACCTATCTTAAGTCCATGTTGGCCATGTCTTAGCTAGTATTTGGTGTTATTTTGCCATGGTTTACCTCTATCCAAAGTTGGTTTAGTGGTCTCTTGCATGCACCATATACTTGTCTTGTAATCCCTTGATTTGCCTTAACATGCATCATGTTGTAACATGTCTTTCTAGCGTGATTTTGGCTCGACTTCCAGAAGCTTTTATCCATATTTTGGTATGCTTGAGGTCTGATTTTGGTTGTCTTGGCCATCCATGACTTGCTTTATATAGCTACCATACAATCTAGCTTGTAAGCTTCGAGTGTTGAATCCTCTAGCATGCTCTACTTGGATCATTTCAGTGGTTTGGCATCACTTATAATGTTATTTCAGTCCATACAGTATGTTTGAATACTTGCGCTTATCGCTCCTTTGATGCTTTAAAAGGTTTGCGTTTTGTGCCTCATAAATGTGTCATTGCGTATGCCACCATGTTTATGCCTTTGGGGTGCCATCTAAGCGGGTTTTTGGGCTCATTTTGACATGCCATGACTCTGTTTTTGGTTGCTTAAATCATGCGATGTTTGGTTGTATTAGGTGTAGTGTAACACCTCTTTGGTGGCCTTGCATGCCTCATGACTTTCCCCCTTTGTCTTAGCTTGTTTTGGCTTTGGTCATTGCATGTTTTAGGCTTACTTTTCCGTGCTCTAGGACTGTTTTGAGTCATGCTTGCCGTATCTCCTTTGTTTTGTGTAGCTTTGGTTTAAGCCCCTTCACTAGCCTTAAGCTTTAGGCCTCCTTGCATGCTGCACTTGTTTGGTTTAGTTGATGTGGCATCACTCCTAGGCTCATTTCAGAGCATGCAATGTTGCTACATTTGCATGCTTTTCATTCCTTTTAAGTGTTCTCAAAAGTTGCCCCTTGATGCTTGAATGTTAGGCCAATTACCATGCATGTTTGCATGTGATTTTGTCCCTTACCCCTTAGCATTTTTGACCACTGATTTGGACCTATTTGAAGGTTGTCCATCTTGGTTTAAGACCATCCCCGCATGTTGTTGCATGCTTGCATTGCATATTGTCACATGCTTGTTGCATATTTGGTAAATTGCATGTTGTAACATGCTAGTTCAATTGTGCCTTGTTGTATACTTGGTCCATGACATGTTGTTTACATGCTTATCTTTGCATATTGTTATATGCTAATTGCCTTGTAAAGCATAGTTTCTTGCATGCTCATGTTGCATTAGTTTGCTTGCATGCTTAGGTTGCATAGCACTGTGCATGCATCCCTTGCCTCTTGATCACACATGATAGAGGTTGGAGGCCCTTAAGTGTTTTTGTGCATTTCATTTGATATTGAATTGCACACTTGGCTCCTTTGGCCATCATGCATCGAAATGCGTGATTGGTGGCCCGAGGGTCGAGAACCATCCTCCCTTGAGTTCATAACATGATAGGGAGGGTGGTCGTGCACACATTGCCTTGAAAATGCATTGACATGCTCTGTTTGTCCTCTACTGCAGCAAAACAACATTCTGCAGGAAGATATGGCCGGCCGGCCATCCATAGTGCCGATCAACTACAAATTTATGGCCGAGATCCTTACAAATGGTCGATGACCAATTCCACATGGCCGGTGTTCCTATACCTTGGCCGGCGACATCCCACAGCACCTAGAAAGTGATTCAGAAGCATCCTTGGGACTTGTGCAGTCTTCAGAGGAGGAAAATAGTGCAAACAGAGGCAACATGTGGCATGGCAACGAATTTCCGAGCGAAACCGACCGAGCATGCATTTGTCCCTCTTCTCGAGGCCTCTTTACTGTAGTTGTATCTAATTATTCATTTGGTTGTGTAATTAATTAATTAGCTTGTTAGTTAGTTAATTAGTTAATTTGTATTATTCTTTTGGTCTCTCCTTCGAGAGAGCCAATTGCTGTAATAAGCGTACGTATGTGTGATGCATGTCTTCCAAACCTCCATTTCTTTCTCCCTTTTATTTAACCGCTTACGACGGTTAGATTTAGGGCATATTTCAGTTAGCATCCTTATGCTATGCATGTTTGCATCATTCATCTATATTGCATGCACCGGGCTCAACGCATCACACTAACTGCATCGTATTTCAATTCCAACTTGAATACATGTATCAATTGTTGCATCTCATACGCCATCTTAGAATAGCCGAGCCTATTTCTAGTTGCATTTTGCATGTGTTGCATTAGCCATCTTAACATAGCTAGGATCATGCATTGATTTCTAACTAGCTATTGTTTTGGCTTGGAGTACTAGGTAAACTTTTATGCTTTAGCATCTTACATGAGTGTAAGTGTTGTCATGACATGCTTGCCATGCGGCTAATTGCTTATGTGACTTAAACTGCCTGGATGCCTGTGGGTGAAGGTTGGATTGCTTGAATTGGAACAATTCATTGAAATCCGTGTTTTAGCCTATTTGCGAGTAGCAAACTTCAAACCATTTTCCAAACAAACGGGTATGCGATACTTTGTTCCAAATTAGGCGATCTAGTCTATACTTGTGTGTTGTGCGCATCACATAGTAATTCTAGTGAATTAACCGGAATAAGAACACATATGTTTTCAAAACAAAATATCATGCTTAGTACAGGCCGATCTTCGAATCGGGCATAGATGACATTCCCCAATCGTACCCAAGTTCCCGAGCCGAGGCAACTTTGGTGATGACGGACACATGGCCTTAGGCAATGAGTCAGGGTTTCCTAAATTTCCCCAAAATAAATATTTAGGTGGCGACTCTGTATCTGGAAAAGCAGTTCATGTTTGGCACTTCTTTCTTAAAAATCTGTTTTCCAAAAAACGATTTGCCGGATTTGGACTCTTTGGTGATTTATCAGTCTTGCATTGCACTTTGCGAGATCAGATTAAGAACCGTGACAAATGAGTCCGAACTGTGGTAGCATGAGCCCGAGGGCGCGTCCATACAAGGATCTTGGATTCTAGAGTGCAAGTTTTGATGGGTAAAGTTATTCCCTTAGTGAAAGTATTGTGGCACCACCACGGGGTGGAAGAAGCTACTTGGGAACAAGAAGCGGAGATCAGTAGGAAATACCCAGATTTGTTTAATGATGTGTAATTCAAACCATTAGTTATTTTCCTAAATATTATGTATTTTGATTTGTGGAGGAAATGTGATGAAAAAGTATTGTTTTCATAAAAGTTCAAACTTCCATTTCATTATATGAGTTGTGATTTGATTTTGTTCTCCCTCGACTATATTATGCATGTTGTAAAAGTTGTCAATATGATGTCAATCTTCTTTGGGATTGTTGGTGTTATTTGTAGCAAGAATCACTAAATTTCAAGGACGAAATTCTTTAAGGGAGGTAGAATGTAACAACCTGTTTTGAGTGATCGCTCGAGCGGTCAATTGGTCACTTAAGAGGATAAATAGAGCTTTGTAGACCGCCCGAACTCCGCTCCGGTCTGCTCACGAGGGCGCGAATTGTGTTCTAGCTACTACAGTTCGGACTCCTGTCACGGTTCTGAATCTAATCTCACACAGTGCAATGTAAGACTAATAAATCACCAAAGAGTCCAAATTCGGCAATTGGTTTTGAAAAAAATCAATTTTGAATCAAAAGCGCCAAACATGGACTGCTTTGCCAGGTTTCAGAGTCGCCACCTTAATATTTTATTTTGAAAAATTTAGGAAACCCTGACTCGTGCCTAAGGCCACGTGTCCATCATCACCAAAGTTGTCTCGGCTCGGGAACTTGGGTACGAGAGGGGAAGGTCCTGAAATGAGCACCCCCGCTCGCCCGATCAAAGATCGGCCTCTACTAACATGACATGTTGTTTTTGAAAACACATGTGTTCTTATTCCGGTTTATTAACCTAACTTACTATGTGATGCGCACAACACACAAGTATAGACTAAATCACGTGGATTGGAACAAAACTACTCATGTTTGTTTTTGAAAGTGGTTTGAAAGTGCTACTCGCAAGTAAGCTAAAGTGCAGATTTGCCACCAAACAAGGTGGGCTTAGAAAAACATGATTTTGCCACTTCAAGTGGGCTTAAAACTCACCATCATCGAGTTGTTCCAATCCAAGCAATCAGGCCTCAACCCACAGGCATTCAAACAGTTATAGCAGTTAAGCACATAGCCTCATGGCAAGCATGCTGAACATGGCAACACTTACACGCATGCAAGGATGCTAAAGCGTAAACAAAAGCTATGTTAGAAATTAATGCATGACCCTAGCTATGTCAAGAATGCCTAATGCAACACATGCAAAATGCAACTAAGATAGGCTCGATTATTCTAAGATGCCATGTGAATGCAACTAGATAACATGTATTTAAATTAGTATTGAAATACAATGCAGTTTGTATGATGCGCCAAGCCTGGTACATGCAAGACAGATGAATGGATGCACGCATGCAAAGCATAAGTATGCTAATCGAAATATGCCCTAAACTAACCATCAAAAGCTGATAAGTAAAAGGGAGAAAGAAATGGGGTTGGAAGACATGCATCACACACATACACACTTATTACAGCATTGTGCGCTCTCGACGGAGGGTCCGAATAATAAGCTAACTAGCTACGCTAATTAAACTAATTATTACAAACCAACTAATTAATCATGCTATTCTAGCTAATTAATTATTACAAAACTTTAACTAATTAATCAAATTAATTAAGTTACAAAACTAACTAAGTAAGAAAAATAAGCTAAATTAGGCTGCCATAGCTCTGCCTTGAAATAATGAATGATGCATGCTCAGTTTCCTCGTTCGAAAATCCATTACTATGCCCAGAATTGTCTCTATTTGCATTTGTTTGATCTCAGAACACTGCACAAACTCCAGAATGCTTCTGCTCTAACACAGGGACCCTCTGGTGGGCTGCCGACCAGAAAAGGGGGCTGTAGACCACATGTAGACCAGAAAAACTTGTTGTAGACCAGAAAAAATGGTCGGTCGACCACCTTTACCGGTCTGCCGACTAGAAATTTTGCCGAACTCCAGTTTTACTACAATAGAGAACAAGAAGGGGCATAGCAGTGTATTTGCAAGATATGTGTGCACAACCACCCTCCCTATCATTTCTCAAGCTCAAGAGAGTGTGGTACTCGACTCTCAGGCCACCAACCAAGCATCGCAATACACGATGGCCGAGGAGCCAAGTTGCACAAGTCAATGTCAATGAATGCACAAATAACACATAAGGGCCTCCACCCTATCATACACAATCAAGGGCATCGACAACTGAGAAATGTGGCACGTTTCATCACTTCAAGTATGAAACGTGCCACATTCCTCGTGTTTGGATTGACATCCAATCCAAACACAATGCAACGCACACAACATGCCTATCTAACAATGTTAATGTGGCATGCACAAGGTTCCATCATATAAGCAATGCATGCATGGCAGGCTAAAGCATCAAAGCAAGTAAAGAGCATCATACAAGAGGCATGCAATACAATGCTCAATGGACTTAAACCAACTATGGACAGAGCTCCACCATGCCAAAACAAAGGTCAAAACATGCTGAAAATGGGGCCCAAAAGCTTATACAAGCATGCATACATATTGGCTCACAAACAAGGTATGAAGACACAACTCTCAAACACATTGAAGGAGTGACAAATGTGAGAGTTTGGCTACACTCTATGCACTGAAATCAAGTGTGAAATGATGCCAAATCATCCAAGCAACACAAGTATAGCATCCTAAGGACCTTGAATCATTAGGCTAGTCAAAGCCATTACACTACAACCATGCATAACAAATCCCATATGACCCAAACTACTCAAAACAGAGTTGAGGCATGCTAAATCAAGGCCAAAGCATGCTAAAATACAGACTCAAAAGGGAAGGAAAGCATGCTCATTCATTGGCTCACAAACAAGGCAAAATGCATAACCCTCAAGAGCAATGAAAGAGTGATAAACATAGAAGTATAGCAAAGACATAAGCTCTGAAATTACATTCCAAATGACGCCAAATCATGCATATATCACAAATAAGGCATGCTAGGAGGCTCAAAGCTCAAGACTAGCTATGGTACTTGCACCATAGCCATATCAAGCAAGCCCCAAAGGGCCAAGATGATTCAAAATAGTCCTAAAACATGTCAAAACAAGGTCAAAAACATGATTAAACATAGCCAACATATGCTAGAATAAAAGGCCAAAACATAAAGTAAGCTAGGCCAATGAGCATGATTACACTACAAGTGTAAGAAGCAAATGAGGTATGCTCTAACCAACCAAAAACAGAGTTATATCACGGCAAAATAAGACCAAAAACACACTGAGATGGTAGCCCAAAAAGCTTAGGCAAGCATGCATGCCAATTGGCTCATGATTGAGGCATAAAGCATAACCCTCCAAAAGCATTGAAAGAGTGAAGCATGGGAGAGTATGACCACACTTCATTCACTGAAATCATGTGAGAAAAGAGGCCAAAGCATGCAAACAACTCAAGTAAGCCATGCTAGAGACTATGAAACTCAAAGCTAGTGAGCAAGATTGCACCATGGCTATACAAAGCAAGGCATGCATGACCAAAAACACTTAAAACAAAGCTTAAGCATGGCAAAACATGAGTAAAACTTGCTGGAGTGAAGCCAAAAACATACTAAAATGGTGGTCCAAAGCATGATGCATGTTAAGGCTATAGAGAGGATTGCACTACAAGGGTATGAAGCATGCAAGAGGCAATCAAACCGACCCAAAATAGAGCTAAGGCATGCTAAAATAACATAAAAAACATGCTGAGATAAAACAAAAATAGGCTAGCATGATGGATCAAAGCATTGAGCACACAAGGCTAAATGGTAAGATTACACTACAAGTGCAAAAAGCATGCATGAGGTGACTCAACCAAGCCAAAACAGAGTTATGCCATGCTGAAATAGGGCCAAAAATAGGCTGAGAACAAGCCAACACATGCTCAACAATGAGGCCAACAAGTCAAGAAAACAAGACAAAAGGAGAGGGTTGGGCCTCAAAGCCACATTTCTACCACTGAAAATCCACTGGATTTCAGTGGTTAAAAGGCCAAGAGAAGGTGATCTCAAAGGCCTAAAGAGATGGAACAAAACAAAGTAAAACAAGGCACCAAAGGGGGTAGACCACCCCTAACTCAAACCAAGCCTCAAACAACCATTTTTAATACTTAAAAATGAAGCTTTTTGTAGTTGAAAGTTAAGCCTAAAACATCATGCAAATAGGGCCAAATAAGCAATGAAAACAAAGCTTTAAAGAGGGTAAAGACTTACCCTTGAAGAACAACTTCAAAACAGTAGCTTTTGAGGCAAAAACCAAGCTTTTGAGCTTCAAACAAACCTCCAAGTACCTTAGCTCAAGAGTGAAGGTGTTTCACTAGGTGCTTTAGTGCAAAAGTGTGAAGAAAAACCACTTTAAGGCACGAACTAATACAAATATAGAGAGAGAGGGAGAAATATAGAGAGAGAGGGATATGTATAGCCCTAATGAAAATTTTTGAATCTCTAGAAAGGGAGAGGGAGCTTCCCTCTTATAGAATTCCAAGCCTCAAGCTTGTTGAACAAGCTAGAGGCTTGGTGCAATCCCTCCATACACGTGCATGGAGGATGCATTCTGTGCTCACTAGCTGGCACAGTTAGCAAGGAAAATATCTACAGAAAATGCAGGAAGGCCGCCGACCAGTTAAAATGGTCGACCGACCACTCCCACTAGTCGACCGACCACAAAAAGTGGTCTACAGGGCACAAAACTAGTCAGCAAGGGAGGAAGAGGGTCTGCAGAGAGAGTGGAAGGTGGTGGCAGGCTACCGACCACCTTAGGTGGTCCACAGACCACCCATCCTAGCTAGCCGACCACCAAAAGTGGTCTACAGGGGAGGAAAAGTGGTCTACAGGGGGGAAAACTGGACTACACCCCTGTTCCACCCTCCAGGCAAAGGGTAACAAGGTTTGGTTCAAAAACAAACCAAAAAGGAAGCAAGACAAGAGTCCGTAAGGCGAGGCATTCATCCGGAAGCCCCGAAAACTAGTCTACGGGTACAAAAGGCGGCCTACGAGAGGGAAAGGTAGTCTATGGCTACAAAAAGTGGCCTACAGGCCTCTATTTCCCTCTAGGCAAAGGCATCAAGGCATGGTCCAAAAATCGGGCCAAGAGGAGAAAGCTAAGAGGTCCCAAGACAAGGAGCTTAGCTGAAGGCTCTGGAAACTCAAAACGACCACAAACATGCACAATCATCGAGCGCTCAATCGATGACGTCTGAGTCTTAAGGTCGGTCAAAAATGGGGTGTCTACAAGCTCTCAATATCTTGCTCGTTTGCAGGTGAGACCGCTCGAGCGGTAGAATAGTCGCTCGAGCAAAGATTTCAAGCTTTTAGTAGTTTTACTATAGCATTACAAAATTTCTGAGACCTTGTGTTTATCGCTCGAGTAGTGGATAGTTCGCTAGAGTGGTCTACTTATTTTGCATGCATCGCTCAAGAGACGGAAAGTTTGCTCAAGTGGTCTATTCGTGACAGTAGTTTTAAATTTCAATCCAAACACATTTTGGATTCACTTTTTCATTGTCCTTCTCTCTCTAAACCCCTTTTTCAAAAATCCTAACTTCTAAACACTAGATTTCATCTATTTTTAGCTAGAATCCATCCTTGCTCCTTCATTAAAGTTGTTCATCTCATCAAGAACTACATTTTGGACCGATTGGATCTTGTTATCGTGGAGATTCATCTTTGGGTCTTGATCTCTCATTTCACAACTTTTGATGTTGGAATATTTTTTTCCTTGTTTATCTATATTTTGGATTAAATGTGTGTTAATTTTATGATATGAAGGTATGATTTGGACTGGGTGATATATATATACATATATATATATATAGACATTAATGGTGATAGTGAGTTTTAACTAAAATTCGTGAAAGATTTGAGTGTCTACTAATGTAATATAGTGTAAAAAACATAAATCAAAGAAAATAAATACATGAAAGGAAAAGTCCTAAAAAAAATTAGGAAACCCTAAATGTTATTTACGGATCATGATTGTTAATGGAAGCGAAAATGATAAGTAAATTGGAAGGGTATTGGGACTCTGTGTGTTGAGATAAAAATTGAGTTTTTGAAATGTTGCTTGTTGTGTGCTATGGCTTTACCCACGTGGGGAAATTGAGGTGCCCATTTGCTCAATTGTATGAGGACGACAAATGTGGAAAAGTTGAGATGCCCACTAGCCATCATGTGAGGACGACAAATGTGGAAAAGTTGAGATGCCCATTGGCCATCCGTGTGAGGATAGAGAAATATGGAAATAGATGTTGAGTTGTGCATTGTTCTATGGAATTAAGAAATTAGTATCCATGGGTATTGGTTATGATCATGTATATTTCAAATCAAATGTTTATATACTTGGTTAAATATATTCTTGTAGACCGCCCGAACTCGCTCCGCGCGCGAGGGCGCGAATTGGGTTCTAGTTACTATAGTTCGGACTCTTGTCACGGTTCTGAATCTAATCTCACAATAGTGCAATGTAAGACTGATAAATCACCAAAGAGTCCAAATCCAGCAAATCATTTTGAAAAATTGATTTTAATCAATAAGTGCCAAACATGGACTGCTTTGCCAGATTACAGAGTTGTCACCTAAATATTTTATTTTGGGGAATTTAGGAAACCCTGACTCGTGCCTAAGGCCACATGTCCGTCATCACCAAAGTTTCTTCGGCTCGAGAACTTGGGTATGAGAGGGGAAGGTCATAACATGAGCACCCCCGCTCGCCCGATCAAAGGATCGGCCTCTACTAAGCATGATATGTTGTTTTGAAAACATATGTGTTTTATTCTGGTTATTAATCTAACTTACTATGTGATGCGCACAGCATACAAGTATAGACTAAATCGCTCGATTTGGAACAAAACACCTCATGTTTGTTTTTCGAAAATGGTTTGAAGGTGCTACTCGCAAGTAGGCTAAAATGCGGATTTGTCACCAAACAAGGTGGGCTTAAAACATGATGATTTGCCACTTCAAGTGGGCTTAAAACTCACATTTTGATGAATTGTTCCAATTCAAGTAATGAAGTCTTCATCCACAGGCATTCATGCAGTTTATCAAGTAAGTACATAGCCTCATGGCAAGTATGCTAACATGGCAAAATAAGGCCTGAAACATGCTAAGATAGGGCCTCAAGAAGGTAGAAAACATGCCAAAGTGTTAGGCTAACAACACATGCAAACAAAACATCAAAGGGGGGGACCACCCCCATCCATTTTGGGTCTCAAAATACACTTTCCACCGCCAAAATTCCTTTGGAATTTAGTGGTGAAAAGGCTAAATAAAGATGATCTCAAAGGCCTCAAAGGATAGCTCAAAACAAAGCAAAATAAGGCACAAAAGAGGGTAGACAACCCCTAACTCAAACAAGGCCTCAAACAAACATCTTAAACACTTAGAAACAAGAGTTGTTGCAGTTGAGAGTAAGGCCTAAAAGAGCATGCAAGGATCGCCAAATACTTAAGCAAAACAAAGCTTAAAGAGGGTAACTACTCACCCTTGAAGAACCACTGTAAAACAGGAAACTCTAAGGCAAAAACCAGCTTAAAACCACTCAAATAAAGCTTCTAAGTACCTCAGCAACAAGAGGAAGGTGTTTGAGTAGGTGTTTGTGTGCAAAAGTATGAAGAAATAACACTTTAAGGCACAAATATATATATATATATATATAGAGAGAGAGAGAGTAAGCTTTTTGCTCTTCAAAATTTCTGAACCTCTGGAAAGGGAGAGAGAGCTACCCTCTTATAGAACAATGCAACCACAAGCTTGCTTGACAAGCTTAAACTTGTTTGAATCCCTTCATACACGTGTATGGAGGATGCATTCAGTGGCCACCAGCTGGCATAGCTGGCACCAAAAATATCTACAAAAACAGAAAAATGGCCGTAGGCCACTTCAACTGGCCTACCGGCCACTTAAAGCGGCCTACAGGGGGAAAAAGTGGCCTACAACCACCAAAAGTGGCCGATAGCCTCCCCTCCCTCTAGGTAAGGAGTAACAAGGTATGGCACAAAAATAAGCCAAAAGGAAGAGATCCAAGAGGCCCCGAGACAAGGCACTCAGCCGAAATCCCCCGAAACTAGCCTACCGGCCACCGCAAGTGGCCTACAAGAGAGAAAAGCAGCCTACAGCTACAAAAAGTGGCCTACAGGCCTCTCTCTCACTCCAGGCAAATGCACCAAGGCATGGTCCAAAAACAAACCAAGAAGAAGAGAGTTAAGAGGTCCCGAAACAAGGCGCCCAACCGAAAGCCCCGGAAACTTGAAGCGAGCACAAACATGCGCGATCACCGTGTGCACAAACGATGACGTCTGGGTCTTAAGGTCGGTCAAAAATGGGGTATCTACAATTCTCTACTAGGCAATTGCTCATCTTACCTAACAACTTTGAGGACTTGGAGAATAGTAGCTACCCCAATGACTTAGAAATGATTAAATCTTTTGTTTTTGCTAAGGACATGATGTATATGGAACATAGTGTTCCCAATGTATTTATTTATTTATTTATTTTGTTTGGGAGTGAGAGTCCTTTTGTTTCTTTGAAAACATTGATTTAGAATCTTGTAAGCCGTGAGACATTTGTTATAACTTCTTTTAACTTGTTGAACTATAAGATTCATACTAAAATTTGTAACAGTTAATCAATAGCTCAATGAGAAAGAGATTTTTTGGAATTGGTATTGTAAATATCTTGGTGTATTGTGCATGTTGTATTTGATGTCTAGTTGGAATTATTTTTGGGAGCGTTACACTGGGTACAGTTTGCATAGGCTTGAAAAGTGTGTCCCACTAACCATATGTGTTGTCGTCCCAGGGAAAGTCAAATATTTATTTCTTCTATATTTGAAAAATTAATTTTGGTATTATAACAAAATAGTTGTTAATTTTTTGTTTCTCTTCCAATCTCTTTACTTTGGAGAGCTTCAAAATGGGGATTAAGAGAGAAATCAGATTATCTCCATTTCTTCTCATTTTACTCCATTTCTCTTCCCTTTACTTAACCAAACAAGTGATACGAATTTTTAAAAAATGTATATATTTTTTTTCCTTACAAAGTCAACCCATCCAAATGGGTTGTAATATATTAAATGGGGAAGTGGAATCATCAATATTTTCTAACCAAAACGTATGTAATATCAAATACCTAATTTTATCACAAAATAAGTAATTTTATTTTTAAATTATAAATTATCATAATTTTATAAATAAGAAAATATGTAATATTAATGATAAAAATACATAATATATAAAACAAAAATACGAGACAAGGATGTACGGTATTGTTGGATCTATGAGGTTTACCATAAGTCTCATTTCGATAATCCGAATCGTTCAATATGTAAAGGTTGTCGAATACTTCATCTCTATAAAAAAAACTATATTGATCGAATATCGATAACCTTTTGATTAGAACATATTTTGGCAATAATTTATTTTTAAAATTATATTTACCATTGAAGAAATATTATATGATCAAGAGATTATCAATATCCAATCAATATAAATTTTTACAAAGATAAATTATTTAACAAATTTTATATATTAAACCATTCAAATTATCAAAATAAAACTTATCATAGATTTCACAGACTCAACAATACTTTTAATTCACTTTGCAGATTGGAGATTAGACTAGTTTATGAAATAAATTTACAGACGATCTTGGGCATAGTGACTGAAATCTGGACGACGAGATGGGGTTCTATTATTTATTTGGAGGTGAGATTCTCTGTATAACAAATGAAAAATAATTAAATAAAGTGGTGGTTGTTCAGTTTTCAAGGGACCTACTGTCCCTCGGTATGTGTATTGTTTGATTATTTCAAGGGCAACTGCATGCAGCTAAAAAAAGGAAAATGACTAGTAGCTCGAAAAAAGTGGCCCGATTTTGGCTCGAATCGCAAAACGACGTCGTTTTGTGATTTTTTTTTCTTTTTCTTTTCTTCCTTTTCTTTCTCTTCCTTTTCTTTCTTTCTTTTCTTCTTCTTCTTCGTTGAACACAGAAGAAAAACAGAGGGGAAGAGGAGGAGAGAGGGAGAAAGAGAGAGGAGAGGAGAGAAGGGCCCCTCCTGTGCCTCCGTCGACGCCAATTGTCGCAGCATCTCCGATCGTCGTAGCAGCAGCTCTGATCGTCGCAGCCCCGTGGAGCCCCGCCTCCGGCCCCACCTCCTCCAGCCCGATTTTGATGGCCCCCTCCCCTCCAGTTCTCCTTCTTCCTCCTCCTTCCTCCTTCTTCTTCTTCTCTTCTTCTTCTTCTCCAAATTCGAGCCTCCGAATTCGAGCTACGAATCGGAGTCGCTAAAAAAATGAGCAAAAGATTGTGCATTTTTACAGCTTTATATTTGTATCTCATTAACATTTTTGCATCTCTATGTATGGATTACTTTTTTCTCTTTCTCTCACCTACCTCTAATTACCTCTTATTTTAATATTAAAACAAATTATATTATCATTTTTTTGTTATTCTTTTGGTATTTTCAATCATTATTTTTATTTATACTATTTATCTACTACTATTTTAAATGTGAAGAACCCTTCTTTCTTTTTTTTCTTCTCTTTTTTTGTACTTTTTTCATATCTCGAAAATACCCTCCTAAATTTATTAAACATCACATAACATCTTATATCTACTAAATGACCAAACACCTTCCAAAATTCAAATACCTTTAAATATCATAATACAATTATTTTTTAAATAATTCTATTACTTTTCTACTTTTCTTCTATTTCGAAAATATTTTCTTTATAATTGAATTTAAATGAAACGGCAAGTATGAAGCATTGCTACATTTGAATGAAAAGGCATGTAGAAATCGTTAATTCCATTTATCTATTAATATAATAAGAGAGTGGCTTATTTGCAATTTATCAAAAATTGGACTGTCCAATCTTGTAAATGAAATGATACCACTTCACCGTTTTGTCTATTTAACGGTTCAAATTGCATTAAAGAAAAGATGTAATGATTTTGTCTTTCGTTATTATCATGTTTGGCGAAGTCCCTCCCCATTGTTGCCTTTTCTTCCCTCACCCATAGCTAGCGCAGCGTCGTTCCTTATCATGACACCCATTCCTCACCCATTTCACCACATAGAAAATAAAATAAAATATCTTTGTTGAATATGAAAGAGAAAATAATTAAAGTTGTGAATGGTTGCACCAGAGTATCGATTGCAAATTAGTTGGTGAGGGTTTGGTTAATACTTGATAAGATTAGCTAGAATATGGTGGTCATGACGTGCATCAAAAGTTGATGAAGAAAATTGCATCAACTGTTTGCCTCTGACAATGGTTGGAGTTCAAATCTCAAGTGAAGGTGAGATGTCTCGATGGACTGCAATGGGTGGAGATGACATGGTTGTGAGTGAGCGGAGAGGAATTTGTACAAGAGAGGAAGGTGATTATCAACGGCGAGAGGCTACCGTGAGGTTCAAAGGTGATGGTATCGACATCCTCATCAAATTTAAGTGCTATTACGGCAAGTACTACATCACCATTGACGAGCAGTACCTCATTGACATAACTGGTCAGAGAGTTTCTCAACCTACTCCAAAAAATTGGATTCGAGATGGATATTACCCGGACTTCATTTTTTCATTATCAGTTGACAAGGTTAAAGTTATTCTATCTAATTTTTTTATAGATAGTTTCCATGAATAAAAAAAGAAATCAAAAAAAGAATCCTATGATTTTTTAAATTATTCGCCCCGTCTCATCTTGATTTGACCATACTTGTATGTAGCCAGCCATGTTAGCTCCACATGAGACCCTTTTTCTAAAGGCTAAAAAGGCACTCATCAGTCAGCCCAATCCCTTTCTTGTTCCGCTTTGCTACCTACTAAGAGAATAGGCCCCGTTCAAGCGGCCCACCTTTATTCATCTATACCAATGGCCACGCACAATCCTATTTCTCAACCCTCCCCAAAAAATTGGATTCAATATGGATTTCATGTTCGCTTGAAACCATGGTACAGTAATTACTTTCACAAAAAATATTTATTTATTTAAAAAGTGAATGAGAAATTGGACTCACAAATTTAATCATTTACAAATATATAATATATTCTGTAATCATATTGAAATTCAAAATTTGAATTTATTTACAATTACCAAAAAGATTGAAAGGTTCTTTTTCTTTTATTTATTTATTATATTTATTATTATTTTAATTTCTATTTTTTTAAAGTTAGTTTGCTTTTGCAGTTTGAAAGGTTAATATATTATTTGCAATTGAATAGGTTTCTGTTTATATCTCCTATCAAATTGACCCAAAAAAAGTATGGTCACTAAATAAATATATATATATATATATTATATATATATATATAATATAAAAGAGGTTAAATTTAGACTCAAACCAATGCACCGGTTACATCTTACAATCGGCATGCCAAAAAAAATAAAAAAATGCAAAGTTTGTTATATAAACAGACTCTACCTTCAAGAGAATTTTTTTTGTTTTCATTTTCTCTCTGTGATTCCATACGGTTACATAAAAAAATTATTATTTTCTATTTTCTATTCAAATACACATATTGCTGACAATAATAAAAGAGATAAATAAATGATAACCAAACATCATGACTAGAACTTAATGGTGCAAAAGTAAGTCTATTACATTAATTCTTTGATAAATTTTAATATATAATTACTTATGATTCGTATAAAAGATTTTGATATTGTAAATTGATAGTGAAATTGAATACACACAAAACAATGGGTCTATAAATATCAAGAAATTACTAATGCAATTCCTATATGGATCAAAACATTAAAGTAAAATTTACAAAATAAATTTCATACAAAATTTTCACGAAGTGTGAATGATTCTTATGAATAATGTCATATTTCTCATTATGTAGGATGTTCACTGCACAGGACTAGTCCCAAAAACTCTTTATTCAGTTTTTTCTTTTTTGTTTTTGGTAATATTATAGCGAATCTGGTTTAGACCCAATCCATTTGATATTCTTGATCCGGGTTTTATTATCTTATACAATTGTTCATGTCTTATTTCTCCTTATTTCTCATTAAATTTGATTATTGGAGTGTCTTGGTTGCATTTGGAACAGGTCGGGAGTCAGTTTTTCAAAATGGTTCTTTCCTAGATTTTGGCCTCTTCGCTTGAGTGACACTTCTTGCACTCGAGCAGCCTTTGAGAACTCTCAGTACTTTTGTAGACCTGCAGAGATACTGGGAGTTGGCATTCTACACTTAAGCAATGTAGGCTTGAGCGGCCTTTTTTGAGTTCGAGCGATGGTCCTCTATTTGTAACAATCCTGGGAGTTTGTATTCTTCGCTCAAGCGGTAAACTTCTTCACTCGAGCAGTCTCACTTATTGTGTCTGATCGCTCAAGCGATACTTCTTGCGCTCAAGCGGTCTGCGCGTATATCAGTTCGTAAAATCACATTTTTTGCTCACTTTTTCATCTCTCTCTCTCTCTCTCTCTCTCTCTCTCTCTCTAAACTTTCTAAAAACCCTAAATCTGGAGCCTTTCTATCTAAAACTCACATTCTCTCTACAAATACACTAGATCCATTGATTTCTTTACGCATATCCCGTTGATAAAAAGGTAAAACACTCCGAGAGCTCCCTTTTGACCAGAGCAAAGTTAGGTTTCAGCATTGTTTAAGTTTCTCCATTCCTTCTATTGTCTTCTAAGTTTGAGGTAGAGATTCTCCTCTCCGTACTTTCTTATGATTTTTAACTTAGTTATTTGCTATTTATAAAACAAAATTGTGATTTGGAGATTTTTAAGAATGAAAAGAGGGATTTTCAAATGGATTCTTGAAAATAGTTGTGGGATCGGAACTGAGATGGAGTTGTGACCAAATGGTTGGTTTTGATACCTAGCATTGATTGTGGAAGAAAAGGGAGATTTTTGCCCAAAATATATCAAATGTTGATTTTGTATAAATAATTGAAATTGATGTTGGAAATGTGAAATTGGATTGATATTGATGAAGATGGTGGAGTTAGGCATGTATTACCACTCACATCTTGGAATTTGGAAAGTTTATCTTTGTGGAAATTAATTATTTGTTTAGAGATATCTGTTTTGGCCTATTGGTGGAGAATAGTTATGATTGTTGCGGAAATTGTATGAGAACTAGGAGAATTAAAACTATTTTTTCATCCATTGCATTGAGCAATGTTGCATATTTAACACATTTGAAAATGTTGTTGTTTTGAGAAAAATTGGTGAATAACTTGGTTAATCTAGGTAGGAGTGTAGTGTGATATTAAGTTAGCCTGTGTGTCCTCGATAAAAGTCCAGAAACCCGCGCGATTAGGTGTCAAGCCTTCCGGTTAATATTGGTAAAAATGACAAATTGGTAGTATTTGTAGCCTACTTGTAGACACGTCTAGAGATTCACAACGCTATATTCATTACCATGTTTTCTATTGTAAAAGAAATAATATCATGAATCGAGAAATAAATTTGGCATTATACAATTTTGGAAAGAGAAATGAAAATGTTTTGGTACGAGCATTACATATGCATTCATCTTATATCTTTGTTAAGATTCATAAACTGTGTTATAGTATCTCTACTAGGCTTTGGCTCACCCTATGTGGGAAACCATTTTCAAGTGCTGAGGACATGTCTCCGCCAAGGTAATAGAGTGGGAGGAATTGGAGCAAGAGCTTCATTTTTAGTTACTTGTTGTAATTATTTTGTACAAGCCTAGGGTTTTATCTATATTGAGTTTAAAGCTCATTTTTGTTATAACCAAGTATTGTCTTGGAAAGTTGTAAACCCTTGAGGCATTTCTTATTTGTTTAATTCTTATTTCATATCTTTAACTTGTAACTCATGCCATAAATTCAGGGTTAGAACTTGTGAATGTATAACTGCATGTGCTACCTTTTGTATCACGGAATCACATGAAATGGAAGAATACTTATTTCAAAACATTATAGTTATACATCGTTGTCATTTATTGATATTATGGATGGTTTAATGTCTTAAATTTCGGGGCGTTACATATTTATTGTATTTTTAAGTTTATATATTTTGTTCACGAATTTGCTAAATTGTCTATACAATATACTTACAAAGGAGTGCATTGTTTAGTATACTCATTCTATTCTAAAATTTGTTTTCTATATTACAAGGACAAATATAAGTAATAAGAACTTTTAAATATTAATTAGTTTACATTATATTAGGTTAGATGAAAACCATGTTCAATGCACGTGCACCCCACTAGTTATATTAAGTGAGTCCGTATTTTAGTTTCTTAAAACTTTTGCCAGGTGACATTTAGACAATAAAAAATAAAAAATAAATAAACAAACTACTCTACAATAACTACTCTAAAATAACTTCCCACTCAACCACATTATGCAAATAATACTACTTTACAATAACTTCTTCTCTCCTCTAATAAATTACGTCTATCATTTTTCTTTTTTACCTTTTGCTTTTTCCTCTCTTTCGACAATGGTTTTCTCTTTCAAAAAAGTACAAAAGTATTTGATTCAACTATGGCAAACGAAGTACAAACCAATAAAAGACTATCTTTTGTTTTTCTTTAATGGTAAGTGATTTAAGAGTTTTCAATTTGTATATTCTCAATGACTGAAACTTTTGTTTATTTATTTTGTTTGTTTTTTATTTTTTTGGTATAAATTTTGTTTATAGCTTTTTTCTTCCACTCCTTTTACAATTATTCTATTACATGATTTTTTTTTAAAAAAAAACTTTTTTTTTTTCAGAGAAGGTGATTGAGTTTGTTGAAGATGTCCAAATGGATCGAAGAAAAATGAAAAATTAAGAAAGAAAGAGATGTAATAAAAGAAGAATAATTATTAGGTTTAGAGATTGAGAGAGAGGTCTTTATATAATTTTGTTTTTATATACACTTTAAATATATATATATATATATATATAAGTTTTTACGACTTTGTATTCTTTAGAAGAAAAGTTCGTTGTTTTTTTTTTTATTATTTTTTATTTTTTGCACATTGATTTAATAGGTTAATAGAAAAGTCAGAAATAGAAAACAAAAAGGGGAATAAATTTTTTTTATTCGTTGTGTTTTCAATTTTTTTTCTATCTTTCTTTAAAATGTAGGCAAATTATTTTTCAATTTCCAAATTGTTTCCAAAAAAGTAGTATTCCAAACTTTTCAAAAAAATTTTGCACAGACAAAAAAAGAATGAGGATGTTCTTGAACATATTTTTGAAACACAAATAAAAAAAGAAAAAAGAAAAAGAAGTAATACTAGTAATATATTAAAAGCAAGAAATTCAGAAATTTTTTGAATTTTAATGTTTGATAGGATATATATACACTCATATATATATATATATATATATTGAAAGTTACTTATTTTAGAGAGAGAAAAAAAAAAAAAAAAAGATGAGGAGGAGGAGGAGGAGGAAAAGATATTCATATATTTATTTCAATTGCAAGGTTTGATATGATATATATACACACTCATATACCTTTATATTGTCTTCATATATTTATTATTTCAGGTTTGTCAAATCTTTTTTATTGCAAATGTTTAATTTTTGAATTTGTGTTTAATTATTTTTATATTCAATTTTTTTTAAATTTATATATTCAGTTTTTTAATACATTATTTAAAATTTATATTTATTTTACGAGAAGGCCGATAGTGATTAAATAAAGCAAAGTTAGGATTTCAGTCCGCCCACCTGTAAAAAAAATAAAAATAATAAACTAGTAGATAAAGAAAAAAATAATGTGAAATGCTTGGGACCTCCACTGGGGAGATCCCCAGCACCCCCAGTGGCGGGTGATTGGCCAAATTTTTATTTTTATTTTTTTAATGACTAATCCTCACATGTGGGGATAGTGAGGAGAGGTTTCACTGGGAGTGGGTTTCACTGGATTCATGTATATTTGTCTACTAATTTCATAATAATAAACTAGTAGACTAGTAATCAAATATACATGTACAAGTTTAAATAGCTGAAAAAGCTGTTAAAAAAAAGTTAGTAAAAAAAATACTGTAGCTAGAAAAAAGTGGTTAGGTAGGAAACGTCACAAGAGAATCGCTAGAAAAAAAGATATCGGAAAGTTATTAAAAGATAAAAAAAAGGTAGTTATAGAGTCATCAAAAAAAGTGATCAACGATGAGTGACTAACGATGAGTGACGATGGCTGATGGTTAGAGGGTAAAAATACTCATGGCGTGAAATTTGTCTGCGGTTCAAGGTGAGCCCAACTCGTTTAGATCCGAGCTCAAGTTTAGCCCGAGATCCTGTGCTATCATTTTTTGGCTCGACTCGTGACCCGACCCATCAGTCCACTTAACACTCACTCAAGGGCCGGCTCACCCGAGATCCAATGTCCTTTTAGTGAAAATAACAAAATTTTGGCAGAAAAAATAAAATATTAAAAAAATTTGTTCAGGTTGGCCCAAGCCCACCTCAAGCCCGAGCCCAGGCCTAGGCCCACCAGCTTGCCTAAGGCTCAAATACCCCCTGGGCTTGAGCCTAATTTTTTGACTTACAGGCCAACCCTAATTTTGGCGGGAGCCTATGAGACCTGACATGGGCCAACCTGGGCCAGGCTAAACTTACACCACTGCTGATGGTTGATTGCTACGGGTGATTGGCGATGATCAACTATCAACCATAATAGCCAATAGGCTAATGGTAGTGTGTAACTGGTGACGATGTTAGAAAATTAAATTAGAGAGTTACTTATTAAGGTTAGGTTTGGTATAATCTAAAAACGTTAAAAAGCCACTATCATATTTAAGTCACATCATCTTATTTGGGCCATATCACCTCTCTACCACATCACTTCAAACCCAACTCATATTTAATAAAAAATCAAAAAGTATACTTATTTAGATCATCCGAAACCACTCATAATTATAATTTTTTATTTAAATAAAATATGATCAACATTAAGATAATAATAATTTTATGTGCTAAATTTAAGAATAAGAAATTAAAAATTATTATTAATAGGAACAAATCAAAATTCCATAATAGTGTGCAATAGCTTAGAGCGGGATAGTGATGTAAGTTTGTAAACTTAGCAAAAAAATTATGGATCAAAATTCCTAATTTTAGAAAATAAATACACATCATTTATAGCACAAATTATTATAAAATCTATTTAATTTTTATTTGACAGAAAATATTAAAGAGGCGATATTGCTTATAAATGATGTGTTTTAAATGGAAATTATAAAATAGTCTTAGAGTACCATATGATATTGCCTATGTGATGCTCAAAGCATAAGAAATCACAAATCACACTAAGTAATTTGTCAACTACCAGAAAATAATAAGTTAATTATATTCAATGCATAAGATTTCGCACTCCACTATTGGTTTAGACTACTGCATAAACAATACAACATAATAATCTCAAAGTATCAAATAACTACTTACTATGAACAATACAATAAATCCTTAGCCAAAAAATATTTTAACAAAAAAAAATACATTTTGTATATGACCACAAAAAAAAAAAAAAAAAGGTTCAAAATTGAGGGGGGCACGTGACCCCCCCTGAGCCTTCTTTGGCTCCGCCCCTATGTGTGACAGTAGAGAGAAAGTAGAGAAAGAATAATTAGACAAATATTTTTTTGTAAAATAATTGAGAGCTCTAAATTGTGAACTCTAGAGGAGTTCTAAACTATGGGCTCCACTATCTGGTGTGATGTTTTGACTTTTTTTTTTTTTTTTTTCGTTGCCACATTAGTAGAGATCTACTATTAGAGTTATGAATCACCTCTGTGTTTCTTTTTTTTGTTTTTTCGCTTGAATTGTTAGGATGTAACAGGTTAAGGTTAAAAATAAAAAAATAGTTTAATCAAAATTTTGAGTTTTTAATTCATATTTTTGCATTTTTAAAAATATTTTTATCAATTTTTTGTTATCTTTTAGATCCATTTAATCTTGATATAATTTTAAAAAGAATAAAAAAAATTAATTTTTTTTTTTTGTGAAAATTCATTGACTATAACAAAAAATACAAAAATATATTGAATTTTATTTTTTATTTTTTCTATTTTGTGAATTTTTTAAAGTTGTTTTCTTTTTTTGAAATATTATACTTTTTAAGTGTATCCATATTAGGTATATATAAAAATATAAAAAAAAAATTGCTTCACTAAAAATAAAAATATACAAAAAATAAAAAATTTAATTTTCAAAAAAATATAGATTATCAAACAAGAATATATTTTATAACAATGATTTATACATTTCATCAATGCATTTCAATCAATTTGTTATTGTCATATGTGTGTGTGTGTGTATATATATATATATATATGGGACAGTGGAGAGAAAGTAGAGAAAGAATAATTAGACATATATTTTTTTGTAAAATGATTGAGAGCTCAAAATTATGAGCTCTAGAGGAGTTCTAAACTGTGGACCCACTGTTAGATATGATGCTTTGGCTTTTTTGTTTTATTTTTGGTTGCCACATCAATGGAACTCTGATTAGAGCTCTATTAGTAGAGCTTTGAATCACTTCTCTATTTTTTTTTTTTTTGCTTGAATTGTTAGGATGGTTAAAAATAAAAAATAGTTTAATCAATATTTTGAGTTTTTGATTCATATTTTTTTGTATTTTTAGTGAATTTTTTAAAATATTTTTATCAAATTTTTTGTTATCTTTTAGATCCACTTAATATTGATATAATTTTAAAAGGAATAAAATTTGTTCAAAATTTTTTTAAAACTTCATTGAATACAACAAAAAATACAAAAATATATTGAATTTTTATTTTTTTTATTTTTTTCTATTTTGCGAATTTTTTAAAGGTTTTTTTTATTAAAATATTATATTTTTTAAGTGTATCTAGATTAGATGTATCTAAAAATATAAAAAAATTTGCATAAAATATTTTTAAAAAATTCACTAAAAAGAAAAATATACGAAAAATAAAAAATTTAATTTTCAAAAAAATAGAGATTACCAAACAAGAATATATTTTATAACAATGATTTATACATTTCACCAATGCATTTCAATCAATTTGTTATTGTCATATATATATATATATAGACATTTAATGTCATCTATCCATACTGAGAAATTCTACCCATATGCACCTTAGTTACTTCTTTGTGATATTTGGTTATAATCTATTGTGGGGTTAATTATGACTGACATTATTTTATTTATGATCCAAGAGCACTTTACATATACCTTATATAGTGTTTGGTTATAAACATTTTTTTTTTTTTTTTTTGAGTTATGACTCTCATAAGATTGAGTTATGACATTTGTAATAATCAAACCTTCAAATATTATAATTTACAAATAGTACATACTCTTTTAAAGACTAGTATAGTTAACCCGTGCGATGCACGGGCTAAACATATTTGTTTTAAAATATATTTTTTTATAAAATTAGATAAGTTATTTATAAAATATTTTTAATTTTATTTCTCGGAAATATTACCAAAACCTTTAATTCAAGACCATTTGTCAATACATTTATAAACAACATTCACATATAGTTTTCAAAAGTTCTTCCCAAGAATCCCTAGTTAACATTACTTCGAGATCTAAGTAAAGAAACCATTCATTCTACTATAATTCACGACAAGTCATCACCCTATTTTAATCCACGATAAATGATTCAACTCAATTTCCATCTATTAAAGCATACACAGTTATATTACTCATTTCTAATTACCACAATCACACATCTAGATCTCATTATAATTATTTCACATAAATCCAAATAGGGACCGACTCCATTACCAAGCCACATCAGCACACTACACGCTTTTCCAGACGTTACTCTAGAAGGAATGCGGAACTTGTGTTAAGCGCCACACTTTATTGGTCACGAGCCAGAAGGAATGCAGAATCTCACGCTTTACTGGGCGCTACTCCAAAAGGACAACAAAACTTCTATTAAACACCACTCTTTACAAGTCATAAGCTGGAAGGAAACGGACTCGCAACATATCTCAACAAACCACACGCTTTATCAGGCGCTACTCCAGAAGGAAGGCGGAACCTCTATTAAGCGTCACGCCTTACCAGTCACAAGCTGAAAGGAAACAGACACTTATTCCAATATCACCATCCTCGTTTCATCATGTTATCCATTGTTACAATTCAGACAAAGTCAACAACCTCAGTTATTATTTCCATTCCACATTAATCTAACAACACATCCACCATAAGCATAATGGTTGTCGTTATGAGTAATTACAATTCTTGCGTTGCATTTGTCTCTTTGCCCCTCCATTATATTAGCAAATCTTAATATTCAATTCTACAACACAATAATTATTTTACAACACAATAATCATTATATTTTATCCAAGATTTGGTGATTTAATTACCAACATTAATTTCTTTAGCATAACCCTCGTATACAATGATCAATTTCCATAACCACTAATTATCATCATTATTTATACTCAACTTAACCAAAAATGAGCTTAATTTCATGAATCTAATGTCAATTGAAACATTCTTTATTTCCAACATAAATTCCACAACTAGGGTTAGGCATAAATTAGGGCTTTTTACTGAAAGGCATAAAATCTTGTTCTAACAACTTAAAGCTTCCATAATCCACCTCAATTTGTCATTTAATTTGTCTATTTTGAAAACCCTTACTTTCTTTACATGCTTTTGTAAAAATCTCCTAAAGATGAGGTTTTTATGTAATAGAAATCTACCACTCATCTATCTATAAGAAACTATTGAAGATAAGCAAAAAAAAAAATCCCTACGTCAAGCAAGAAGAGGAAGAAGCCCAAAATTTCCACTTCAACGAAAAATGCAATATGCTTGGATGGATAGAAAGCCCTCGGTGTGCTCTTCGTTTTTATATACGGAACATGGGGTGGAAAATGAAAGAAAAGAGATGAAACCCAAGCTTGAGAGCTTGAAACCCACAAAAATGGTGGCAAGGATGAAGAAGAGAGAGAAGGAGCAAGAAAGAAATAAGAAATAGTGGACCAAAAGTGACTTCTAAATATGTTGAATTTGGACACTTCGCTCGAGCGACCAATCCTTCGCTTGAGTGAACAAGACGAACTCCCAGAAGTTCAAACCAAATAAGGCAGACCGCTCTAGCAAACACTCCTGCACTCAAGCGAACATCAACAACTCTCAGAATCTCACTCAGACCTGTAAAAGTATTGGCAGCTTCGCAAGACCGCTTGAACGATCATTTCATTGCTCGGGCGATGAGAAAAAAAAAATTATGGAGTGATACATAAATATTAAATTTTAGAAAGAATTTTGATGAAAGGATATATTGATGTGACATTTGAATAAAAAAAATAAAAAATGAGAGATGTGACGCATAGGAGAGAGAAAAATTAAGAGCAAACACTACTTTTAATATATATATATATGATATGTGTATCCGAATAGAAAATAGAAAATAATAATTTTTTTATGCAATTGTATCGAACCACAGAGAGATTGAAAAGAATTTTTTTTGAAGGCAAAGTCTGTTTACTTTTGCAAAGAATTTTTTTTTTTTTTTGTGGGATAAATAAAAGCATGCCGATTGTAGTTGTAACCGGTGCACTGGTTTGAGTCTAAATTTAACCCCTTTTAAATTATATTATAGTGTATATATATATATATATATATATATAAGAATGTATATAAATAGTGACCATATTTTTTTGGGTCAATTTGCTAAGAAATATAAACATAGACCTATTTAACTGAAAATAATGTATTAATCAAGCACTATTGGGTTTCAAACTCCAATAGAAAATGAACTTTTTTATTTAAAGAAATAGAAATTAAAATAATAATAATAAATATAATAAATAAATAAATGAAAAGAAACTTTCAATCTTTTTGGTAATTGTAAATAAATTCAAATTTTGAATTTCAATATGATTATAGAAAAAATTGTATATTTAATAATTAAATTTGGGAGTCTAATTTCTCATTCACTTTTTGAATAAATAAATATTTTCCGCAAAGGCAGCTACCGTACCGTGGTTTCGGGCAAACTTAAAATCCATCTCGAATCCAACTTTTTGGGTAGATTCAGGCGAACTTGAAACCCATCTCGAATCCAATTTTTTTGGAAGCATTTGAGAAATTCTCTGACTAGTCATGCCGAGAAGGTATTACTCGTCAGTGGCGATGTGGTACTTACTGTAACAGTTCTTAAATCGAATGACGATGTCGATACCATCACCTTTGAACCTCGCGGCAGCCCATCGCTGTTGATAATTCACATTCCTCTCTTGCAGAACTTCCTCTCCGCTCACTCACAATATTGTAATCTACACCAATCATAACTCATCAAAACATCTCACCATCACTTGATATCTGAATGCCGACCATTATTGGAGGAACCTAGTTTATGCAATTTCCTTCAGTGAATTCTAATGCACATCATGACCACCATATTTTGACTAATCTTATCAAGTATTTGTTGGAAATGGTTATAAATTCTGGGTAAAACCAGAATTTTATCCTAAGTTCGGTCTATTTTTTAGGTGGGCCCCGTGTGTCGATTTTCATGGGTCAAAATGCTAACGCGTTCTATGCCGCGTTGTAATTCACGTGGTATATTTAGTTGCTCAAAACCATTACCGAGTGAATGGAAAATTGAAGCCAAAGTGTACACCATGGAAATAGAGTTTTGGTGGAAATTCCTTAAAGATTTGAATAAGGCTTGTCTCACATTGATTTGGTGGGAGGTTTTGAAATGGTTTATAAGGCATGGGTTTGGTACTTGGGGTGCGCCCCAAGGGGTACCCAAGTGTTTTAGAGGAAGAGGTTATGGGCAAAATGGGCTAGACCCATTGGACTCAAAAAACCACCACACGCGCGCGCGCCGCCGCCGCTGTCCGTCCGGGCGGGCGGGCTGGGCTTGGGCGCGGGTGTGTGGTTGGGTTGGGCTTATCCAGCCCAATACTAATCTTTTTGGGTCAAAAACATTTGAATTTAATTTTATTTTAGAATTCAAATTAATCTGGTTTGGTTTTTCTGTATATCCAAATAGGGCCCTTCCCGTATTAAACCGGAAATAATCTGATTCGGATTTACTGTACACCCAAACAAGGCCCTTCCCGTTTTTGTTATCTGTTTGAATTGTAACCCAACAGATTCAAATCTGTTTGAATTCAAAACCAACAGGTATCATACCTGTTCAATTCAAAAACCTACAGCCACCATTCCATTTATAAATAGGACAGCCCTCATTTGGATTTAGAAGAACTCTAATTTTCGTCCTTTATAATTCTGCAAACATCCTCTTCATTTTGCTGCATTATTTTCTTGTCAGAGAGAGTATAAACACTTTGTGTGTTCGTTAGACAAACAATTTGTAGTGCTGCTATTGTTTGTTGTAGATCATTTTATCCTGAGAGATAGACGTTCAAATTTTGAAAGCACCGTGGAGAGGACGAATCTGTCTTAAGGACACAGTGTCAAACATTGGACTTGATCAGATTATAATTCGAAGAAATTAAATCAAGTAAGTTATTTAATTAATTTTTGTGTTATTGTTATTTATTTAAATCAGATTTTAATTTTATTTTTGTAACAAAATAAAATCTTTTTTTATTTATTTATTTATTATTTCGAGTTTGATTTTTGTAATCAAACAAATTCTCTCATTTTCTTTATTTCTTTAAATTCTAGTTGTTGTTTTGTACACAATAGAATTAAATCTTTTAAATACAGTGAAGATTGTCCAACAATCTTAAGACAGACACCTTTTTGGTATCTTCATTGTATTTAATTTTCTGTGTTTTCAAACTAATATTCTGGTTGGAAAAACAAATAATGATTTATGCTATTTGACAGATAGTAGTAATATGTTGTCTATTTTCTTTGACAACTAGTAGTAATATACTAGTGTCATTAACAATTGCAGAATATTATTTGGTGTTACAGAAAATTATTTTGGTATTTTATTTTTCTAGTTTTAGTAACAAGGAAAATAAAATTATATTATTTTCTAGTTTTAGTAACAAAGAAAATAAAATTATTTTGTGTTTTAATTTATTTTCTGATTTTGGTAACTATAAATTATTTTGTGTTTGTTCTGATTTTTATAATCAAATAGTTTTGTGGTATTTTATTTTCTAGTTTCAGTAACAAGGAAAATAAAATTACAGTATTTTCTAGTTTTAGTAACAAGAAAAATAAAATGATTTTGTGTTATAATTTATTTTCTGGTTTAAGTAACTAGAAAATTAATTTGTGGTTTGGTTTTCTGATTTTTGTAATCAGATATTATTTCGGTATTTTATTTTACTAGTTTTAGTAACAAGGAAAATAAAATTATTTTTTATTGTAATTTATTTTCTGGTTTTAGTAACTAGAAAATTAATTTTGTTAATCAATCATGTAACTTTGTGACTCGGTCACAATCTGTTAATTTTGTAAGTAACTTATGGTTTCGTTTAGTAGACCACTTATTTTTGAACCCTTTGTGAAAATGTGTTAATTATTTTGACTTTATCATAGTTCTTCGTGAGTATACATGGAAGAATTTGTTTCTAGAGTAAAATATTAGTTTTACAAACTAAATTTTTTTTTTTATTATTACAATGTGGATTCATAGTCTTGAATTGCTTCTGCACTTGAGTCGGAAAATATATATATATATATATATATATTCACAAGAACATTTTAAATGCATATTTAATTTGTTTATTTATGTACAACTCAAACTTATTAAATGAAGGTATGTTTCGTCATTTTGAAGTTTAAAGTTTAAATGCGTTGGATTTTATATGAGTTGAGAATCCTTTTATTTCATGATGCAAGTGATGGGATCGTGCATGATTAATTTATTTTATTAAATTCATTATTTTTAGTTGATGCGTTTGATATGCATGTATGATATCAACTCAAGTTATTTCTTAACAATAATTTCAAGTGATTTTGAATGATAAATTGTTCTGTCGACTTTGGACATAAGCAGGTTAATTTGAATATTTCTAATCAATTTTGAATGGGTGTTTAAACACCAGAGAAATTTAAACATGAAGATGTATGTAGTTATATCATTCCATTTAATTGGAAAATAAATTTAAGAAATCTTTTATGTTGATTTTTAGTTTATTTTGAATTATGTGACATGAGATGTCATTAATAATTATTTTACTTGCGTAGTAGAATTTGTTAAACCATGAACCATTTTATTAATATGGGGGTGTATCTCTTGAATTAGTTGAGATAATTTAATTTTCTTCTATCACAAATATTTTTATGACAGTGACATTTATTTGTTATTGAATTGCAAGAATGTATACAATCAAATGGGTTTTTGAATTGTTTGATTCTTAGGCAAATTTTTTTATGAGGATATGATTTTGTCAAAACATTAATTCTGACTTGAGTAGTCATAATTATTTTGGTTTTTTCTTGAATTTGTTTTAAAATTCATTGATTTATATTAGAAGTGATAGCGGTGGTAAATATGATGCACCATTAAATGTATTTTGTGCACAACATGGCATTATTCACCAAACTACAGCACCCATGTTACTAAGTTCAGGCTTACCACAGAACTTGTGGGGGGAAGCAATTTTTGTCTGCTAATTATGTTATTAATAGAATACCCCACAAGAAAACCAACAACACTCCTTATGAATTGTGGAAAAGTCGACTACCTTCCTACAAATACTTAAAAGTGTGGGGGTGTTTGGCAAAAGTTAAAGTTCCTGTTCTTAAAAAGACTAAGATTGGACCAAAAATAGTAGACTGTGTGTTTATTGGCTATGCTCAGAATAGTAGTGCATATCGGTTTCTGACTTATAAATCAGAAATACCTGATATAAATGTGAACACAATTATAGAGTCAAGGAATGCTATGGTTTTTGAATATGTCTTTCCTTACAAGAAAGGACCGGAATTAAGTTCACAGAAAAGAACTTATGATTGTACACAAAGTCAAGAGACTAATGACAATCAAACACAAGAGACTAGTAATAGTCTCGACCAACAGGATTTAATTTATGATGAACCAAGACGAAGTAAGAGAGCGAGAACTTCAAAATCCTTTGGTCCAGATTTTCTGACTTACCTGTTAGAAAATGAACCTCAAAGCTTTAAGGCAGCAATGACAGATCCTGAAGCACCTTTGTGGAAAGAGGCTGTTAATAATGAAATTGAATCCATTATGCAAAATCATACTTGGGAATTGGTGGATCTTCTACCAGGTTCTAAACTTCTTGGATATAAATAGATATTTAAGAGAAAAATGAAAGCAGATGGTTCAATTAACAAGTATAAAGCACGACTTGTAGTTAAAGGTTACAGACAAAAGAAAGGTCTGGACTTTTTTGACAAATATTCCCTTGTGACAAGAATAACATCCATTCACATGCTTATTTCTACAGCAGCGTTGTTTAATTTAGAAATACATCAAATGGATGTTAAGACAACTTTCTTAAACGGTGATCTAAATGCAGTGATCTATATGGAGCAACCCGAAGGGTTTGCGGTGTTGGGGCAAGAAAAGAAAGTTTGTTGACTTGTAAAATCCCTTTATGGATTAAAACAAGCACCTAAGCAATGGCATGGAATATTTGATCATGCAATGCTTACTAATGGGTTTAAGATAAACGAATGTGACAAATGCGTCTATGTTAAAAACACTGACCAAGGATATGTCATAGTTTGTCTTTATGTAGATGACATGCTTATCATTAAAAGTAGTCAAAACATGATCAAATCAACTAAGCAAATGCTTAACAAAAGATTTGATATGAAAGATATGGGGGTCGCAGATGTTATATTAGGAATGAAAAATACTAAAACATCTGACAGATATGCATTATCTCAATCTCATTATATTGAGAAAATTCTTGATAAATTTATCAAGGATAATTTGAATTTAGCTAGAACACCTATAGATATCAATCTTTATTTATCGAAAAATAAAGGTGATGCAGTGTCTCAGTTAAAATACTCCCAAATCATTGGAAGCCTAATGTACCTAATGAATATTACTCGTCCTGATATAGCTTATGCTATCAGTAAATTGAGTAGGTACACTAGTAACCCCGAAGAAGACCATTAGAAAGCGATCATTCGGGTTCTTAGATATCTAAGATTCACCCGTGATCATGGTTTGAACTTTACTCGATATCCAGCAGTACTTGAAGGTTATTGTGATGCAAATTGGATATCGGATACTAAAGATTCAAAATCCACAAGTGGATATGTCTTTATTCTAAGAGGCGCTGCTGTTTCTTGGAAATCCACGAAACAAACATGCATCGCACGATTCACAATGGAATCCGAGTTCATTGCTTTGGACAAAGCAGGAGAAAAAGCAGAATGGCTTCGTCACTTCTTAGAAGACATACCAATGTGACCAAAACCTGTGCCAACTATTTGCATTCATTGTGATAGTCAATCTGCAATAGGCAGGGCACAGAATCACATGTATAACGGTAAGTCACGACATATTCGCCGTCGACATAATACTGTAAGGCAATTGTTGTCAAACGGAATAATCTCAATAGATTATATAAAATCTAATGAGAATGTTGTAGATCCATTAACAAAAGGTTTGACAAAAGAGCTAGTGTATAGTTCATCGAAGGGGGTGTGATTAAAGCCTATTACATAAGAGTCGTCATAATGGTAACCCTACTTATATGACTGGAGATTCCAAGAACTAAGTTCAAAGGGACAACTAAGTTATGTATGGCTCGCCAGAAATCACCAAGGGATTAAAATTCCTACCCATTCCTATGGTGAGAGTGATATTTGCAACATATGTTGTCTGCAGGGGTATAAGGATAAGCTTTGCTTTTAATGATTACTTATATCTTGATTAAGGCATAAAATCAAGATGAGTATAAGGAGATACTCACAATAAGAATCACCTATATGAGTGTTGAACTGGGGCCGGTTCTATGAGAATGAAGAGGCTAAATTCTCTAGAAACATTTATGAAAACCAGGCGCGTTCAAGGCCAAAATGAACACAACAGTGAGAACCACGACGTGTTAGAAGATATTTTGTGTGAAATCTATTGTCTTGGCTTACACAAACGGCTGAAAAATTCAAGGCATCGCGTCTATTGGTTAGCCAGTAAGTCCAATAGGTTATCACTAGGGAAGGTTCAAGGCCGAAAACTACCTATCCTGATGCAAGATATTTTCGACTTATACTCTTTCGATAAATCTGCATATTGTTGCATTTCCGTTGTCATCAAATTCCATTCATGTGGGGGATTGTTGGAAATGGTTATAAATTCTGGGTAAAACCAGAATTTTATCCTAAGTTCGGTCTATTTTTTAGGTGGGCCCCGTACGTCGATTTTCACGGGTCAAAGTGCTAACGCGTTCTATGCCGCGTTGTGATTCACGTGGTATATTTGGTTGCTCAAAACCATTACTGAGTGAATGGAAAATTGAAGCCAAAGTGTGCACCATGGACATGGAGTTTTGGTGGAAATTCCTTAAAGGTTTGAATAAGGCTTGTCCCACATTGATTTTGTGGGAGGTTTTGAAAGGGTTTATAAGGCATGGGTTTGGTACTTGGGGTGTGCCCCAAGGGGTATCCAAGTGTTTTAGAGGGAGAGGTTATGGGCAAAATGGGCTAGACCCATTGGACTCAAAAAACCACCACACACACGCGCGCGCGCCGCCGCCGCCGTCCGTCCGGTCGGTCGGGCTGGGCTGGGCTTGGGCGCGGGTGCGTGGTGTGTGGTTGGGTTGGGTTGAGCTTGTCCGGCCCAATACTAATCTTTTTGGGTCAAAAACATTTGAATTTAATTTCATTTTTGGTAAAATAAAATCCAAAATTCAAATTAAACTGGTTTGGTTTTTCTGTACATCTAAATAGCGCCCTTCCCGTATTAAACCAGAAATAATCTGATCCGAATTTACTGTACACCCAAACAATGCCCTTCCCGTTTTTGTTATCTGTTTGAATTGTAACCCAACAGATTCAAATCTGTTTGAATTCAAAACCAACAGATATCATACCTGTTCAATTCAAAAACCTAGAGCCACCATTCCATCTATAAATAGGACAGCCCTCATTTGGATTTAGAAGAACTCTAATTTTCGTCCTTTATAATTCTGCAAACATCCTCTTCATTTTGCTGCATTATTTTCTTGTCAGAGAGAGTATAAACACTTTGTGTGTTCGTTAGACAAACAATTTGTAGTGCTGCTATTGTTTGTTGTAGATCATTTTATCCTGGGAGACAGACGTTCAAATTTTGAAAGCACCGTGGAGAGGACGAATCTGTCTTAAGGACACAGTGTCAAACACTGGACTTGATCAGATTATAATTCGAAGAAATTAAATCAAGTAAGTTATTTAATTAATTTTTGTGTTATTATTATTTATTTAAATCAGATTTTAATTTTGTTTTTGTTTTTGTAACAAAATAAAATCTGTTTTTATTTATTTATTTATTATTTCGAGTTTGATTTTTGTAATCAAACAAATTCTCTCCTTTTCTTTATTTCTTTAAATTCTAGTTGTTGTTTTGTATAGAATAGAATTAAATCTTTTAAATACAGTAAAGATTGTCCAACAATATTAATCAAACCCTCACCAACTAATTTGCAACCCATGCTCTGGTGCAACCATTTATACATTCAATTATTTTTTCTCTTCATGTTAAACAAATGTGTATTTATTTATTTATTTATTAATGTGGTGAAATGGGTGAGAAATGGGTGTATGGCGTGGAATGATGTTGCGCTGGCCATGGGTGAGGGAAGAAAGGGCAGCGACGGAGAGGGATGTCACCAAACATGATACTTATAAGAGATAAAACTATTATCTTTTTTCTTCAATGCAATCAGAACCATTGAATAGACAAAATGATGAAGTGACATAATTTCATTTACAAGACTGGACAATCCAATTTTTTGGTAGACTGCGAATAAGCCACTTTTTTTTGTTATAGTAGTATATGGATGGAAGTAACGATTTATACATCCATTCTCGTTCAAATGTGGCAATACTTCATATTTGTCGTTTCATTCAAATCCAATTATAAAGAGGATATTTTCAAAATGGAAAAAAATAAAAAAAAATTGTAGTGAAATTAAAAAATAATAATATTATAATGTTTGAAGGTGTTTGATATTTGAAAGTGTTTGAATTCTGAAAAGTGTTTGGCTGTTCGGTAAGGCCAAGTTTGGCTACTGTCAAAAAAGTGCACTTATTTCATCTTTTTATCTTTTTTGGGTCACATCAATCAACATCTCCTCTCTACTTTTTCTACACATAATACAAAAAAAGTCAAAAAGTGCACTTATTTAGTCTTCCCAAACTAGGCTTAAATGTAGGTTGATGTGTAATGTTTAATAAGTTTGGAAAGGTATTTTTGAAATACACACAAAAAAAAAAAAAAAAAAAAAAAAAACATATTTACTTATCAGACTTTTAAAATAGTATTAAATAGTAGATGTGTACCATAACATTACCGTGCATCTATCCATCTAAATCTATAACTATCTATATCTATACTATATAAATGGAGTGGAGTTCTCTTTATTATTATTATTATTATTATTATTATTATTATATATTTTAACAGAATGTAGTGGAGTTCAATCTACTCTTCTCTGACTTTTATTTTAAAATAAAAACTCACAATCCCTAACACCGATATCTATCTCCTCAATTTCCCGTAAAATAGAGACTCCTCAAGAAACGTTCCATATCTATTTATCTCCATAAAACAAAAAAATATAACTAAAAAAAAAGTAGATAAAAAAAAAATCACATCTCTATTGACTCTTATCGGGACCTATTTTGATAATCTAAACAGTTCATTACATCAAGTAGAACATACTTTCAAAAAATTAAATTGATCAGATATTAATAACATTTTCATAAAATTACATTTGTATCTAAAAAAATAATAATAATAAATGTAATAAATTATAAAATGAAATATGAATATAATTCGATAAAAGAATTATCAATATCAAAAAATTATATTAAATTTGATTTTTTACAAATATATTTTACTTAATATCCCCTAAAAATTAAACCTCGTAACAGCCGCCCTTGGTCTAACATGTATCCATATCCCTCTCAAACCTCTTATCTATCCCTTAAGCTCCTCTCCACACATAATGTGACAATTTGTTTCAGGTGACCGCTCGAGCGGTGGAAAGGCCGCTCAAGCAGAGATAAGGAGCTCCCAGTGGTTTTTTTTGCAGGTTGAGGGATCGCTTGAGCGAACAAGTGGTTGCTCGAGCGAATATGAGGGGTTCTTAGTATCTCGTTTTGCAGATTGAGATACTGAGAGATCTCGTTTACCGCTTGAGCGGTCTATGCGAATTCAGCAGCTCAAAAACCCTTTTTTAGATCATTTCTTTCACTTTCCTTTTTCTCTCTTCCATCCTCTCACACTAATTTTGAAGACCCTAGATTTCTTTCTCTACATATCTCTCAATTCATTAAGTTTCAAGCTTAAATCACTTGCAAGAAGTGGACTCTACGCAAGGATCTTGCTTTCCACTGATTGGATTCCAATTCTACGAAGGATTCTTCTTAAAAGTCTACTTTTCTTGCTATTCCTTGAGGTAGGGTTACTTTTAACTTAGTATCTCATTAGTTTGAAGATGATTATGTGGTATTATTGTGACTATGAAACTTTATTTTGATGATTGAGCAAAAGTTAAGTTTTATCTTTCACACAAAGGGAATTTTACCCAACATTTAACAAATTTTCAAATAAATTATTATGGATTATAGGTATTGGTGTTGAGAAATACCATATATACGAAGAGGGGGTAAAAGTCCCAAATTTATTAAAAACCTTGATTTTGGTGAAAATGATGCTTGAATGAAATTGACCTTCAAATCTTGAAATTATGGGAATAATTAGAGTTTGAAATACATTATTAATGTGTGTTGAGTTGAGATTGTGGACTTGTAAATTGATAATCATTGTATTCTATTTTTCAATAATCATCTCGTGTTTTATTGAACACTTGATTACTTGGAATGTGGTGAAAATGGGGAGGTAAATAGAGTATGAGTACAAGTAGAGAGTCGATTTTTGGGAACAATGTGTCTATTGATACCCGCGCGGGGAGTTAATGTGCCCAATTTTCCTATCTTGAGCTTATCGTCAGACGAATGTGGGAAAATGTTTTTGGATGTTCACTGGTCTTGTTGTATAATAGTCAGCAAAAGTGAACAATAGCGAGCAAATGTGGATAATAGTTTGGTTTTAAACCTATACGTATATGTAGTATGGGGCTCCTACGAGGGATTCATGGCATATTTACCCCTTGTGTTGAGAAAGGTTTTCAATGGAACAAAAATGTATTTGTTTTTTTACCCATTTTAGTTTTGAACATAAATTTTAAATTATGATTGACTTATGGTGAAGCCATGTAGATGTTCAAATAATTAGATACTCTGTTAAATATATCTCTACTGAGCATATAGCTCATTCTTATCTAACATTTTCAGGAATTGGTGATATGCCACCACCCTAGTGAGATGAAATATACACTTCTGTTCTGATTAGAGTATCGAGGCTCATAGATGATCAAATGTGAAGCTCCAAGCTTGTTTTGTTAGGACCGTGAGTCTATTTTTGTTGTAACAAGGCAATGCCTTGGATTTTTGTATGCAAATATGGCATTCTATTTTGTACCCTCTAACTTGTTGAACTTTGTAATATGGAAGTGTATTTAGTGTGTTGAACACAGAACTATATATGAAAAACCTTATTTCAATGAGAAAGAGAATCTTCTGGTGTTTAACTATGTTTTGATTGATGGATTTATATTAATTTTTTTAGGGGGGCTTTACAAATTGCTATCAAATCTAACCATGTTTGAATACCTTGAGCTCATGGGATGTGGCTTTTGCCACAATGGGTTTATCATGGTAGGAAGGAATGTTAGGTTACCTTGTACGTTCTCATGCTAGTGCGTGTGGGACAGGTAGGACTACGTATAAAAATGCGAGTCACGAATTTAATCTTCTCTACGATTCTTATAGGATATCAAGACGTGGTAGAGGCCGTGGCAAACCTTGTTGAGATAGTAGGAATATTCCAGCCCAACTAGAGATCCCTCCACAAGAAAAAAGAGTGGATTAGAACAATGTGGCCGCTCCATTAGCCCAAGATGCAATGAAGGCTTTGGCTAAAGAGATGACAGGGGCTGTTAGAGAGTCCATGGATATATTGAGAGCCAAGCAAGTAGCTAGGACTGTCAAAGGAGAGACAAGAACTTTTTTCCTGAAAAATGAATTCTTTCGTTCAAACCCTACCAAGTTTAGTGGCGAGCTCGACCTTATGAAAGCAGATGAGTGGTTAGAACAAATTGTTAAATCTTTTGAGATCTTACACATCTATAAGGGTGAGATATGGGTGGCATTAGCAACCTATCAACAGCAAAGAAAGGTCGAGCAATGGTGCAAATATGCCAAGAATCGTGTTGAGCACACTTAGGAGGCATTCACGCACACCTTCCAGGAGACGTTTCTCCTTCCCACTGCTAAGGAACGGTTGAGCAGGCAGTTTGAAGAGCTATTACAGCTTGACATCCTTGTGGCCGAGTTTGAAGCCACATTTACAAGTCTTTCCTGTTTTGCACTTGAACTTGTGGCAATAGAAGAGCGCCGATGTTTAGAATTTGAGAGGAGATTAAGACCAAAAATCTTAATGAAGGTGGTGGGTAATATGATTCAGGACTATGATTGGTTAGGAAAGGTCGTGACACATGTAAAAATCACAGTAGAGGCAGAGGATGCAAGGCAGAAGTTGAAGAAGACGGGATACTCGGAATCCCGAGGTGATTCGGGATCCTCTAAGAAGTCTAGGGGTTCATCATCATTGTTTCAGTCACCACCACAGTAGACCAAGTCTTCTAGTTTTGTGATGGATGGAATTTTCGGGAAAACCCATGGTGCGTATTACTGATATGGCCAACTGGGTCACAAAGCTTCAGAGTGTGGACAGAATGGTGGGTCACAGTCTTAGTTTGCTCGTTCTCAAGGCTAATCTTAGAATAGAGGTTAGGCTCTGTCGTGTTATCAATGTGGTCAACCAGGACATTTGCAGAAGTTTTGTCCACAAAGAGTAGGGTCAGCTAGCATATCGGGATCTCGCCAATCAAGAGGTTTTCATACAGGTTAGGGGTAGTGATAGTCTCATCAACAAGCCCAGTCGAGTTAGGCATCCAGGGCAGTACACGGGACCATATCTGCACAATCTGTTCAGTAGGTCTATGTTCCAAGAGACGATCTAGGAGAGTAGAGGTTACAAGAAAGGGTGTATGTTGTTACCGCATCATAACAGTTTTCAGGACCATCCATTGTGAAAGGTACACATCTTATTTTTAATACTTGGGCCAGTGTGTTGGTAGATACCGGGACATCTTACTCATTCATAGCATCTACATTTGTATCCATGTTGGGGTTAGAAAGTGAGCAACTAGAGTCTCCATTTGTAAAATACTTCAAATGCCCTTTCATTTTACAATATGTAATACCCCTTTTAATATTCAAATTTTCAAGTTGATACTTCACCATCTATGGCACTTGTTTATCGTTAATGGAACAATAACCATTCCCATAATACACTAACTCGCATTGACAATCCACAGGAAATATAAAATACACCTGCAAACTGTCATTGCCATCTAACCTTCGATCATTTCTGACCAATCCACTGGCATTGGGTGCACAAATGGGGGAATATTTTATCAACTAGAGTCACTCGTTAGGGGTAAGACTATTTTAAATCGGGGATGTTGCGGGTGTGTAATTGAGTTCGCTGATCGTCGACTCCCATTAAGCTTTGTATTGTTAGATATGTCTGGTTTTGATGTCATCCTCAGTATGGATTGGTTGTTCTCTTGCTATGCCATCATAGACTGCAACCGTATGAGAGTTAATGTGTGCACGTCGGGTGGTGATTGCTTCACTTTTATGGGGAATAGAACCAACGGATTGTTGTCGTCGTTGTATAACCCACATGGTTGAGGTGAACTTAGCTCTCTCCTGGCAACCTTCTTAGATGACGGGAGTGGTAGGGTTTGAGATTTGTTTCCCAAAGTAGTTTGCGAATACTCAGATGTCTTTCTTGAAGATCTCACCAAATTACCTCCCCATCGGGAGGTTGAGTTTTCCATAGACCTAGTGCTGAGCACGACATCTATCTCTATGTCACCATATAGATTCGCACCAACTGAATTAGTTGTCTTGAAGGAACAACTACAAGAGCTGTTAAATAAGGGCTTCATACAACCTAGTACTTCATCGTGGGGAGCGCCGACTCCGTTTTCTAAAAGGAAAGATGGTTCGTTGAGATTGTGTATAGATTACCACAAACTGAATCAAGTTACAGTCAGAACAAGTACCCCTTGCCTAGAATAGATGACCTTTTTGACCAACTCAAGGTTTCACATTGTTTTTCAAAGATAGATTTGAGGTTGGGTTACCAACAACTATGAGTCAAGGATGAGGATATTCCTAAGATGGCCTTTCATACTAGATACGGTCATTATGAGTTCCTAGTTATTCCGTTTGGTTTGACCAATGCACCTTCTAGATTCATGGACTTGAAGAATTGAATCTTCTGAGAGTTTGTCAATAAATTTGTAGTCGTCTTTGTAGACGGCATTCTCATCTATTCACCATTTGAGGAGGAGCACGAGGGGCACTTCCGCATTGTCCTACTACTCCTTAGAGAACATCATTCGTGTGCAATGTTTGAAAAGTGTGAGTTTTGGCTCTCAGAAGTGAAGTTTTTGGGCCATGTGGTTTCCGAGAACGGGGTTACAGTGAATTCTTCAAAAGTCAAAGCTATACAGAATTGGGATCAATCTAAAAATGCCTTTGAAATCTGTAGTTTCTAAGGTTTAGCTGGTTACTACCGCCGCTTTGTAAGGAATTTCTCTTTTATAGCATCACCTTTGACTAAATTGACTCGTGAGGGGGTGAAATTCACTTGGAGTGAAGCTTGCGAGAAATCATTTTAGGAACTAAAGATTAGGTTGACTACTGCTCCTATTCTCATTATACCGAAATGCGGCTTAGGGTATACAGTGTATTGTGAAGCCTCTAAGGAAGGCTTAGGGTGTGTTTTGATGCAGGAGGGCAGGGTGGTATTATACGGTTTTGGACAATTAAAGACTCATGAGAGAAATTACTCAACCCAAGACCTAAAGCTTGCCGCTGTCATATTTGCCTTGAAATTATAGAGACATTATTTATATGAAGAAAAATTTGAAGTATTCTCCAGTCATAAGAGTCTTAAGTACCTATATTCTCAAAAAGATTTGAACTTGCGCTAACGGAGATGAATGGAATTTGTGGAGGATTACGACTTTGTATTACACTATCATCCCGGAAAGGCTAATGTTGTGGCTGATACTTTGAGTAAAAATATGTAAGTGCCATAGCTAATCTAGTAGTGACGGAATAAAAGATGATGGGGGATATTAGTGAATTTGACTTTCAACTTCATGAGTCCTTTGAGCAAGCTACTCCATTCACCGTTGTCGCACAACCTACACTTGTTACATGAGCAATGGGAGCACAACAGGGCGACAAAGAAGTAGAGACTATTCGGTAGAGAATCTCCAAGAGAAAAGAAGAAAATGGTCTAAATGTTTATGCCGCTATGAGCGTTCGTTATTTTGACCAGTTGTTTGTACTTAAACCTATTAAAGATGAAGTTCTTCAAGAATTCCACCACTCTTGCCTTGCGGTGCATCCGGGAGGCACCAAAATGTGCGATGACCTCATCCATTAGTTTTGGTGGAGGGGTATGAAGAACGATGCAGCGTCGTTTGTGTCTAAGTGCGTAACCTGTCAACAAGTCAAGACTGAACATAAAAAACTCGCGGGATTATTACAACCTCTCATAATTGCCGAGTGGAAGTGGGAATATGTCAATATGGACTTTATTAAGGGTCTTCCAAGAACATAATAGGACCATGATGTGATATGGGTGGTTGTAGATCGACTTACCAAGTCAGCCCATTTTCTTTCCATACGTGTGGGGAATCTTATTGAGTGTTTAGCCGAACTTTACATCTATGAAATTATTCGACTCTGTGGAGTTCTGGTGAGCATAATGTCCAATAGAGATCCTCGTTTCACTATCAGGATGTAGCACATCGGCTAAGCTCACTTCATCATCTACTGCCAAAGTCAAAACTCGTCGACTCAATATGACCAAGACCTATAGTCTGCTTTCATCAATGCCTTAGAACCAACGACCAAGTTCGTTCAAGTTTCTCAGCCAAAACCGTCCTCCTAGCCGAGGTATTTGCTTCATTGAATCAAGAACTCCAAGAGTTCCAGCATGCGTATGAGCTGGCACGCATAGTATTTCAACCGTTTTTACCACGCGTCTTTCCCCCATTGGACCGTACCTGATACGCGCTATCAAGTCGCATCACTTTTGCGTGCGTTGTCTGACAAGCACGCTGTCCAAGGCACCATAATTTCCATTTTGCTGTCATTTCATGCTTTTGATCAACTCTCTCTCTCCGTCTTTTCACTTCTGCATCTTCGTTCTTGTTCAAACTTTCTCTCTCAAATCCTCCATTGCTGCTTTTGCGAAGCTTTCAGCAACCAATTTCACTCTCTCCCTCTAGTGAGGCTTTCGTTGCACTTCTTTGCTTACTACCACCGTCTGACACCGGTGTACTTCACACCGGCCTTTTTGTAATCTAAACAATCATTCTTCAATGTTAGGCCGAAGTGACGTCTTTCCTTTTCTGAATGCATTCTATACTTAAAATAATTTGCATGTCTTCAAAATACACCTTAACTGTGCAATCTCCTCGGGGTGTAGCACCTCGGTTGTACCCACTAATCGATTTATTTCAGCCTCGGCTTAACACTTGAAAATATTTTTTACAATATTTTCACAAGTGTTATTTACAACTCGATACTTCACTCTTAGCAAGACTTCTGTTTTCAAATTTCTTCCAAGTCTTGGCAACATGGTAATCTCGGCAAGTATGTAGATATTTCTTTCAACATAACCTTGACTTAACTTTAACTTGTAAACTTAAATTTCAACAAGTGCTAAACACGTCCTTGGTTTAACTTCAACTTGTAAATTTCAATTTCAACAAGTGTTAAGCATATTATCGATTTAACTTCAACTTTTAAATTTCAATTTCAACAAGTGTTAAACATATCCTCGGTTTAACTTCAACTTGTAAATTTCAATTTCAACAAGTGTTAAACACGTCCTTGGTTTAATTTCAACTTGTAAATTTCAATTTCAACAAGTGTTAAACACGTCCTCGGTTTAACTTCAACTTGTAAATTTCAATTTCAACAAGTGTTAAACATATTATCGGTTTAACTTCAATTTGTAAATTTCAATTTCAACAAGTGTTAAACATGACCTCGGTTTAACTTCAACTTGTAAATTTCAATTTCAACAAGTGTTAAATACATCCTCGGTTTAATTTCAACTTGTAAACTTAAATTTCAACAAGTGTCTAAACCAATCTTAGCTTGTGAAATTCCAACTCCCAAGCATCATTCTTCAGCCCTTTTATAGCGATCTCGATTTTCCCTTCCTTATTTACTATATTCCTACACGGTTCCGTTGATTGTTGTTGTTGGCTGTATTTCATTTCCGTTCTTTAACTCTTGGTATTTGAGTTTAGAATTGTATTGACCGTGTTTCGAACAGGTTGGTTGAGCTTTTGTCCCAACTCTTGTTGCCCAAATTTTTGGTGATCCGCTCGAGTAGGTCTTCTTGCGCTCGAGCGGAGTTTGCACACCTTCAGTAATTTGTCCGTCTGCAGAAGTACTGCAGATGTGTTTTTCACGCTCGAGCGAATTTCCTTACGCTCGAGCGGGTATCTTTGCGCTCGAGCAGGTATTCGATGTCTGTAAAAATATTAGAAGAGTGTAATCTACGCTCGAGCGGAGTTTCCTTTGCGCTCGAGCGGGTGGAGTTTTGCAGTTGTGTCTTGGCGCTCGAGCGGGTCCAGTTTTTGTGTTTGACGCTCGAGCATCCTATTCTCCGCTCGAGCAGGTCATACATATATCAGTTGGCAGTTGGGTCATTTTAGATCACGTTTTCAACTCTCACTCTCTCTCTTACTTTTCAAAAATCTATTTTGAGAGCTTCTCTCACTACATTTCACCTTCTCTCTATGGTTTGATCTAGTTCTAGTGTGTTTCTAGCCTTGTCCCTTTATAAAAAGTGTAGAGCTTGGTTTGGGCTATCTTTCGATTTTCTTCACCTTCTCTTTTGGGCTTCGAATTTGAGGTAGGGATAACTACTTATATTTATGATTTTTGACATAAACTTGTTGTCATTTTGATGTAATGTTGAAGTTGGGTAATTGTGGGTGTTAGGGTTTCAAATATGAAAAGAGGGGTTTTGGTTATTTTGGCCAATACATGTGTATTTGGGCCCTAAAATGAGATTGCGGTTGTTTAATGATAATATTTGGACCTTTGGGTCAATATTGGAAAAAGGGTGAAAATGCCATATTTGGGTTTTATTGGGTCATTAGTGTAATTAATGACTTTCATTGTGAAATAGTGAAATTGGGAAGTTATGAGAAAGAATGGTGGAGTTGGATTGATTAATCACTCACTTTTAAAAATATTGATAATTTATCTGTTGATGCATTTATCATCTATCTAGAAATAATTGCTTTGGGCTATCGGTGGAGGATAGTCGTGATTGTTGTAGACACTGTATGTTGATTAGGGAAAACTAAAACTAATCACATTGAATATGTCATTGAATATGACGGTTGGAATAATACATCGAATCTGTGTATTGATCTATCATGTATATGATAATTGTTTATATACATTGTTTTGTATGTGAGGAGATAGAGAATGTACTTCACGGTTTAGGAGAAGATAGGGGAGGGACTCCTAAACCGGATGTTGTTTGGGAGGAGACAAGGGGATGGACTCCATTAATACAGCAAATCTGTGTATCATTTATGAAGTATGGAAGTGTTTTAATATGACATTGATACAACAAATATGTGTATCTATTGTGAAGTATGGAAGTGTTTTGATATGAGTGTTATCTCATTTGAAAATGAATTATGGATAAAGGAAATGTATTAATAAGAGATGTAATCTCATTTAAATTGTTTGGCCAGGTTCTGAGCCATGTTTATGAATCGAAATTGTTAAGTAAAATGAACATGGACATATTTGTCATGGGATTGAATGGTGTTGTAAGTTGGTTGACTAGTGTTAACATTTATCGAATGCCCGTGTTTTAGTCATTGTTCATATTATGTTTAGCATATCTCTACTGGGCGTTGGCTACCCTATATGGGACATCATTTTTAGGTGTAGATGATATGCCGCCTCCAAGGACTTAGCTTGGGAGGTTTTTGAAGCTGAAGGCTTACTTTTGTAATTATTTTGTGTATTACATGTAATTCAAGACAAGGGCTTATTTTGTGTTTTGAGTTAGTACTCTCCTTTTTGTAACCAAGTGTTGGCTTGGAAAGTTGTAAGCCCGTAGGGCATTTACTTTTGTTGTCAACATGTAATACATTTTGATTAAATACTCTGATGAATGGAAATATGTTTATTTCTTTTATGTTTATGGATGTCTCGAATGTATGATTTATGGGTTTATTTTGAGGGCGTTACACCTTTGCCCCCTAATGTGAACTTAAGTTCCACTTGAGTTTTCATTAGGCACATGGCTTTGACCTCGTCGCCGATGTAAGATTTGAACAAAGATTGGCCGAGGTAATTAACCTTGGTCTCTTTACTAAGGCACTTTGCTCTAATCTGTGTCTGATTTTGCCGATATGACAAGTTCAGGTTAACCCAACTTAGTTCAACTTTATTATATGCAAGTAAAGTTTTTACTCTGCCATATAATAAGTGTAAGTCATTCGTCATGTTTTAATCAGAAACATCGTCATAGGACTGGTCGGTCCTATCGCACAGATTTCAAAAATCAAACTAGCACTTCAGCCGTTATGCCTCATTGCCGGCAACCTTTCTGAGGCTGAGGTCCCTAACTTTGAACTCTCTTGGGTTGACCTTCTTGTTGTAAGCCCTAGCAAGTTGTTGCTGGTATGCCCCTAGCTGAATTGCTTTCTTCCTCATCTCTTCTCCTTCTTTTGATGCCATTAATGTTTTGATAGCTTTTGCAATGGTTGATGAACTCACTAGCTCCTTCTGTTGTGCCCATTGATTAACAGGAATGCCAACCTTCAATATGTTTGTTGCCAGAAAAGCATTAATGGGTTGGTCAAAGTTCATAGGCCAAGTAGCTATAGGCACTCCCATGGAAATACTCTCTATGCATGAATTCCATCCACACTGACTCATGAACCCACCTGTTGATGGGTGTCCCAAAATTTGTAGTTGAGGTACCCAATCTCTCACCACCATTCCAACTTCTTTCATTCTCTCTTCATACCCTTCTGGCAGTTCACCTCTCTTGGCATCTTCTGAAAAAATGGATCCCTCATCTCCATGTCTGAACACCCAGATGAACTTCTGCTCGCTTTGTTCTAACCCAATTGCAAGCTCTTTGATTTGTTCATCTGTCATTGAAGTTGTCGATCCGAACGAAACATACAACACAGAATTTGGAGCTTGCTTATCAAGCCACTCCAAACATTTGTGTTGGCCTTTTGAATTTATGCTGTCATATAAGTTCAATGGCCCAATTGCCCATTGCTTCTGGTCTGCAGCAATGTGTTCCTTTTCTAACAAATCGATATAAGGACCTTCGATTGATCTGCATGAATTAATGATACTTCCAGATCTAAAATCAGAGTGAAGACTTGAAAGATTTACAAGCTCAGGTGCAGTGACGCCTGAATCTTGCATAGATGGCAACCCTTCTGGTACTTCTTGTCGCTTCTGGAAAGGTTTTCCCATAACTTTCCATCCATCGAAGAAACTGATGATCGCAGAAATGGGATTAAAAGCAAATGCTTCTACATTTGGTAGAGTAGCACCATCTTGAATCACATAAGCCATGACGACATCGTGGATGATGATAACTCTTCTGGTTGTGCGAGATATTTTTTGTAAGAGTGAAGCTACGGGTTGGCGGAGATGAAAAGAGGATTTCAAAGGCGATGGTGAGAGATTTGGAGGAGCGGGGAACTCATGGAAATGAATGATGTTGGCATTAACATCATCAATATTGTTTCTTGTGCCATTGAAGCGTTGTTTGACTTGGTGAATGTGGGTGCCCCAACAGGCATAGTGAACTGGGATGTTGTAGGAGGAGATGAGACAGGAGAGTTCGAGGAGCTGGTTTAGATGGCTCTGTCATGGAAAAGGCACCATGATTACAACCACTTGTTCTTCATCATGGCTTGGATGTTGTTTGTTTTGGACCTCCATGGATTATATTTTTAGAGAGACTTTGAAGTTGCTCAGCTCTCTTTTTCTCTCGTGTGGATGATCAAAGCTTATCTGTTTCACCGTGAGTGGTCTCTTTATAACAGAGAAAATAGAAGTTTATAGAATAACCATAATTGATTACAGGCACAGAAAAATTACCAAATTAATCACATAAAATATAAATATAACAATACATGTAAAAAAAAATTATTTTTATTTTTTATAATTAAGCCTAATTTGAAAGGCTAGAATTGCTTTTTGCAGTATGGTTGAATAAGAAAGGGATAATTACATGCAGGGAGTTGGGAGAAAAGTTTGCGGGGTGCTACTGTCAGTTGCACCCCTCTAGGTGTTGTTAATTTTTTTCTCTAACTTGCATATGTACGTATTTTTTTTAATAAAAAAACTGTAATTTATTATTTTAAAAGTGCTACCCATCATCAAAATGTATTCTAAATTTTATCACAAAAAATGAGTATATAGGTTAACTCGTTTGGAAATATGTTATTTTAATAATTTTGTTTTAAATTTTTGACTAAAATATGAGGTGAAAAAAAATAATATGTTTGAGATGATTGTTTCACATTTTACGAAAAAATATGCAAAAGGTAGAAAGAAAAAAAAATATTTAACTTTTTTGTATAGGTTGTTAGCCTTTTTTTTTTTTTTTTTAGTGACTTTTAAGCTAAAATATTGAATTGTCAAACGAGATTATTTGAAAATAAACTATTTTAATAACTTTTTGACTAAAATATAAAGTGAACAAATTAATATATTTAGAATAATTTTTTAATTCTTTTATAAAAAAAATGTAAAAAATAGGGATTTTTTTTTTTTGATATTTTTATATAGTTCTTTGACTTTTGATATATATATATTTTAAATTTTTTAGTTATTATATTAAGTTTCAAAATTTACCCTTAATGTCTTCTTGGCTACCCTATAATGAATGTAGTCCACTTATTCACCTTTCTAAATAATTTTTTTGATAAGCATTATGAATTTATTAAGCTTGCTTGTTTTTATTTTTTAAAAAAATACTTTTTAGAAAATTTTACTTTCTTATTTTTCGTATTTTTTTGTTTTTACTGAATTTTTTTTATATTTTAAGCAATTTTTTACTTTTTAGACACACCTAATATAAATACACTTAAAAAGTAAAAAATTGTAAAAAAAATCTTTTAAAAATTCACTAAATACCAAAAATATAAAAAAAAATACAAGAATTCAGTACATTTTTTATATTTTTATGTATTTATTAATTTTTAAAAATATTTTTTTACGAATTTTTTACTTTTTAGATACATCTAAGTAAGGTACATCTAAAAATGTAAAAAAAATATTTAAAATTTTAAAAATATTAACTAAAAACAAAAAAATATAAAAATCAAAAAACTTAATTTTCTAAAAATTTAATACAAAAAATTCAAACCAAACACACTAATTATTGTTTAAAGATGGGTTGCGAAGAGGCCCGTGGACCTCGTGGCATACACTTAAAATATACTTTTAAAACGGCTTGCTAATAGTTAAGGTTCGTCTCCGCGAAATGTTACGTTTCATGAAGAATTTTTATGAAAATTATTATGAAAATTATTTGCACCATTAGATTAAATATGTGTCTCATGATCCTACAGTGCAGATGATTTTCATGATGATTTTCATAAAAGTTTTCATGAAACCTAGCCGGACCCTAAAGTGTAGTTTTAAATTTTTTTTATTACTGTATCCAATCACACATCATTATGTTGGGTCAGTTTTCGACAATTGGGTGATAAGGAAAGGAAGTTCAATAAACGGCTAAGGTGACTCATACTCCTCCCTGCTACCTCCTATATATTAATGTTGTATTTAATTGGGGAACTTATTGACAACTCGGTGATAAGGAAACGAAGTTCAATCAACGGCTAAAATGACTCACAAAAATGTTAGAGGCCTAAAAAATTTTACTAAAAATTTTACCAAGTGTCTTACATGGGTGTGGGACTCACAGCCCATGTGAGACATTTGGTAAAATTTTTGATAGAATATTTGGGGTCTCTAGCATTACTCAATCACTCATGCTCCTCTCCACTACCTCCTATATATTAATGTTGTATTTAATTAAAAAATTTAGAGGTTGTTTGGAATGACTTAAATAAGTATAGTTTTTATTTTTTTATGAAAAAATGTGTAGAAAAGTAGAGAGGTGATGTGATAGAAAAAAATAAAAAGATAAAAATATGGATTATTTTTGGATTGCCAAACTTGACCTTAGTAGTTATTTGAGATGATTTATATAAGTATATTTTTATTTATTTTTTTTATTAAAAAAATAGAGAAAAAAATGTATATTTGGGAAAAAACTTTAATTTCTTTAAAAAAAATGTGTAATAAAATATTATAATAAATATCAAAATTACCGAATTGTCCTTCCTAACACAGTCAGCAACACTGCGCTGACTTTCCATGTATTTCAATTTTATCTTTTTTTATGGTAATTTGTAGCTTACATTGTGCCACGTTTTCTTTTTTCATAGGAATTTGTGGTTGCACTTTCTTCTTTTTTTTTTTTTTTTTTTTTTTTGACTCGACAGATTTCCCGCCAAAATAAGTCGAATAGTATGAACTTTTTTACTTTTTTAGTGACCTTTCTGCTTTTTAGCTTTTGTAGATGATGTCAAACTAGCCCTTAAGAAGGGATTTGGAAAAGAAAATAGAAAAGATATGTGACATGTGAATAAAATATACCTACATTTTACTTAATTTCACACATTTTTTTTTTTATTTTCCTTTTTAAATTCCTCTCCAAATCACCCAATCAAACACAACGTAAATAATTCATGATTATCCAATCGTACCACCACTATCGTGGGGCCAATTTTCTACTATGGATTATAAGGAAAGCAAGTTCAATCAACGAAGAATTACACATGCTAAGATTTAGAAAAAATATTTACAAAAAAATTAAAATATTTTATTATTTTAATTATTAATATTTATAATTTTATAAAATATTTTTTATGATCCTATACCAATGTGTAATTCTCTCTTCAATCAGGGCACTAATAGATTGCACATTTAAAGCCATGCTAGAGCCCATATGGACCGTCACTAAAAGGTTGTTTACATTTAGAAGATTTTGAATCTCACACATTTGAGGAAGTCTGTGACTTTGAACGGAGTATAACCCCACACCATCATTATCATTGGGCCAATTTTCGACTATTGGGTGATAAGGAAAGGAAGTTCAATCAACGGCTAAGATGACTCATATCCCTACCTACTACCTACTTCATGATTCATGATTACCCAATCGTATCACCATTATCGTCAGGCCAATTTTCAACTATGGGATTATAAGGAGAGTGTGACAACCCTCACTTCTGATTAACGTTAAATTGTGATTAAGCATGATAAGTAATTGATTAAGATGAAATCCTGAATTGATTGCATGAGTGTGTTGCTTTAATTGCATTTCTATCTGTCTGTCATTGAATGATTTGTTCATGTTTTGATTTCGAATTGCAAATTGAAAGCCTTATCGGCGACCGATTCAGAAATTGATTAGTGTTATATGCTAATTAGGATTTATAGAATTTTATAGTAGGTTTAATTAAAATTTGATTTGGAATGATTAAATTAGATTAAATAATGCTAGATTAATGGAATATAGGTTATTTACACTTTTGCCACTAAGTGGATTAATTCAAGGCCATTTCTTCTCACACTTTACACTTGTTTGGCATCATTCTTCATTTCATCTTCTTGACCCCAAAACATGAGAGAGATAGAGAGTTGGAAGAAAAATTGATTCATCTAGAGATTGGCTTGGAAAATTAGAGGAATTGAAGAAGAATTGCATTTTTTAGCTATCATACTTGGAATTCAAGATTTAATGTAGGAATTCATTCTTTTAATTATGAATTTAAGTTGTTACAAGAATGGTTCATTGAAAATTGGTGATTAGAGTCAAGAATTAGCTTAAAATGTTGATTTGAGAGTGAATTCATGCATGCATGTCCATATCATAGAATTTTGAGGTTGTTTTCATGAAATTCTTACATGCATGTTCATATTTTAGTTGTGGTCCAAGAATTCACCATGTTTTAGAGTTCAATCTTGCATTTGATCATGTTTTGGAGCATTGGAGTTCATGAGAACTCATGCATGTTATGTTCTTGCATTGTTCTTCAAGTTTCATTGTGATTGGTGTTCAATTGGCATACTTTTGGGCTTTGATTTTATAAAATGATCTTCAAAACATGTTGTATTTTGAGTTTCCAAGTGTTTTCCAGAAAATTGGCCCAAAAGATTGAGTTTTGATATGTTTGATTCTTGGTTTGAGCTTTGGAAGCAAATCTAGAAAACCCAGATTTTGGCTTCCACGCTCGAGCGACCACCTTTGTGTTCAGAGCTCCGCTCGAGCGACGGAATGCTGGCTCAAGCGTAGATTGCAAGCTCTCAGGTTTTTGCGTGTGCAGATGCACGCTCGAGCGACGGGACCTACACTTGAGCGAGGAACTGTGTCTCCCGCTCAAGCAAGCATCGAGCGGAGAATTTCAGCAACCAGTACTTTTCATGTTTTTACAGATCGCCCGAGCGAGGGAGTCTAGGCTCGAGCGAGGGAGTCTAGGCTCGAGCGACCCCTCTGTTTCTGTAATCTCGCTCGAGCGAGGAAATCCACGCTCGAGCGAGACCCTTGTGTTTCAGCAAATTTTGGAAAGTGTTCTAAAGTACATTTTTGCATCATCATTCCTTTCTAGGCATTCCTAAGCCATGTTTAAGGCATCTTAATGAGGATAATGTTATAGAACCACATCGAGTCAAGATAGAGGCTAAGTTATTAATCCCGAGTGTGTAATTTAGTGTGTGTTCGTTCTGCAACTGTAGGGTTGGCATCCGAGGACGCTGATTAGCCTGTCAATAGCCCAGTAATCTGTGAGTAACAATGTTGTAAATATATGTTCAATTGTTATTATTTTCTGAACAATCGACTGTACTGCTTTCTAAAGTGACATTGTTTACTGAATGAATGGTTGTCCTAATTTATGAACTGTATTCGTGGCATCCATAGCAACTTATTGTTACTGTTACTGCTACTGTTACAGAGATCTCTGTTAGTTCCAATGTTTGGAACCAATACTGTATACTGTTTTGATAGCCATCAACTGACTGTTCGGTCCATTATGACCTACTGTACTGTTTTGCTATTAGATGTACTACGTATGACTGTTATGATTTCTATTCGACTGAAATGGCATGAAATATGAGCCATTGATTGAATACCTGATGCAAATGACTGTCTTAATTACTGAAAGAATATTCATTCTTAATCCCTTTACACAGTTGTTATTCACTGGGCTTTAGCTCACTGTTTATATATGTATGTAGGTGGCCAGGCACCGGACCGAAGCTAGGAGCGTCAAGTTAAGCACATGTTTTGTCAAGCCAACCATTGTGCCTCACTTCGAGGTTCCGAGTCCGTTCAAGCCAAGGCTGTTTTGGGGTGTTCCAGATTCACCCTTTTGTCTCTGTTTTGTAACGAATGTTAAGACTTTTGACTATATAGTTATGGTAAAGGGATTGGATCCCTAACTTGTATGTTATGTGTGACGATCCAAAATTTTTTCGCTCTGCTCAAGCGGAGGAGTTGACGCTCGAGCTGACTTTTGGGGTTCCCAGCAATTTTGCAGATGGCCTGAGATTCTGAGAGTTGTGAATCTCAGCTCGAGCGGAGAAGTTGACGCTCGAGCGGTCTGCTTTATTGGTCTGTGCGCGCTCGAGCGGTTGAAGCGACGCTTGAGCGTGAAAAGTAAGATTACCCTTGACATTGTAGTAGTGTATTTGGAATCTTCTTATTTTATTTTGGAATATTGATTGAGGTGGTAATATGATGGTGAAGTAAGATAGGACCAAAAACTTTAATTCGAACAATTTATTTATGTTCAGCAGTCACTCTTTTGCCCTTTTCTTTTTCCACACTTTGAATTTGAAAGTGAGGTTAGAACCATTGAAAAGCTTATCTCCGGGGCTTCAATTTGGACACAAGAACGACCTAAAACGGAGTCCGGATGAGAGAGTTACACATGATTGAAGTTTTGGGATCTGTGCTGGGAGCAGGTACGCTCGAGCGGGAATAAGGACGCTCGAGCGGGGTTGGCGAGTACAGCAACGTAAAAATGGGATTTTGAGATCTTTTTCCACATTTTCTTTCCCCTCTCTTCTTTCCTCTTCTCCTAAGACTGAAACCTCCGAAACCCTAGCCTCAAAACCTTGATTTCCTCTATTTTGAACAACAATCCACCATGGTTTTTGCATCAAGGATGGAGAATAAGAAAAGATCAATGTTTTTACCCGATTGGAACTCGGATTTGCGAAGGTTTCTCCTCAAGCTTGCTCCTTTGTTGATTCTTGAGGTAAGGGTTCTAATACTCTTCAATACTTACATCAAGAGATAGATTTGTGGTATTTCCATTGTATTAATGTACAATTTGCATTTTTGAGCATATAGAGTAAATTATGAGATTTGGGAATTTCGGGTTTGAAGCATTGAGGGTTCAATTGATAGGTTAAGGTGATGGAGTATGATCCTTAGATGTATAATCAAGGAGGAAATTGGGATGTAAGGTCATGGTATGAGAAGTATGAATTTTTATGGAAAACTTTATGTTCTTGAAAACCGTAGGTTAATTTGTGATGATAAAGAATGATTTTGCTCAAATTGGAAATGGAATCATGGAATTGGTGGGTTGAATTATACGAGTACAAGTTTAATTGGATTTCTGAAATGTTTCGAAATAATGTTAAAAATTTACGAATGAACCTTGTTATGGGCATTGTAAATCATGTTAAAATGAGAAAGGAAATTAGGGGAAATGATTTAAAGAATTAATGTGTGACTTCATATGTATGTAGGACACGCTTCGGGAAGAATAAATGCTCCATCAACGCACTGTGAGTAATAGTACTTCACATATACATTCTTTTCTGTTAATAATCATTATTAATAACATTCTGTTGTCCGTGGCATTATGGCAACACGTATGTGGATTGAGGGTTGGTGTAACCTATGTGAACGTGGAAAGAGTTGGCTTAATTTTGTATTCCGATTACGGTTTAGGATTATCGGTAACGTGTTATGAGGACGCATAATAAATGTATATGAATTATTGAGATGATGAAACAAGTTAACAAAAAGAGTTTGTGGAAATGATATTCTGAATAGAAACCTGCTATATAATTGGGTTTGCTTACTGTTAACAGCATTACTAACGTTCTGTCATCTGTAAATTACTTCTATTGATTGGTAGCGAACAAGAGAAGCGATAATGCTCGTGTATTCCGACTCATTCTGTTTTGTTAATAATGAATCAAGACTGGTATGAGGTAAATGATAACGTCCTTATCAAGGAGTATTATTAATGTTCTGATATACATGAGACGAATATGACTATTTGTAGTAGACCATGAGATGATTTGTGTATATCGTGGTGTGACAAGATTCATATGACTTTGGGATTGTTCTGTTCTGTATATATTTCTGGGCCGAAAGGCTGTTCTGTATATATTTCTGGGCCGAAAGGCTGTTCTGTATATATTTCTGGGCCGAAAGGCTGTTCTGTATATATTTTTGGGCCGAAAGGCCGTTCTGTATATATATTTTTGGGCCGAAAGGCTGTTCTGTTATATATAGATATATATATGCATTTCTGGGCCTATGGCCATTTTGTATCTGCAGACCTATGGAAGTTCTGTACATACTGGGTTTAAAACTACTCTATTAAGAAAACTGAATTCATGGCTGTTTTGAAATGATTATGGAATGAAGTTAATCATATGTCTCTGCAGTCTTATGCCTTACTATTCAGGTTACACTTTACATTATTTATGTACTATTATTCATTGAGTTTCACTCATTCTGTATTTTGTCTGTTTCTGAAGGTGATCAACTGGGAAGCCAGTCCTAACCCTTAAGGCTCGTCTCTCTCTTGTCAACCTCGATGTGTCCAGGCACTAACCGAAGCCCGTGTATTTGTTATTGAGTTTTTGGGGTTTATGCTTCGGTTGTCTTTCATTAATATGCTTTGTTATACGCCCAATTATGGGCTGAGTCAATGTATGTGTATGTATGTTTTCTGTATATTATTTACTTTTATGATGTTGTGATTCTGGCATGATAGTGGTAGCTCAATGGAATAGATTTTTGTTTATCAGGTGCTTTCGTTCAGGCCCCATAGGTTATATTTATCAGGTTTTATGTCCATTTTTTTTGAGGTGGTCATGCCCAAACTTTTAGGGGCAGATTTGGGACGTGACAAGTGGTATCAGAGCACGAGTTGCTATCTCACACACGGATCCATTGAGCTGTAGGATGTCTAGAAAAGACTTAGGCTTCATGCATGACATCCTTAGTGCATACGAAAAGACTGATAGCAACGTTGAATGTAATCTGTTCATGCTAATGGATATGATCCATGCCTAGTGCACATTCCTTGTGTATATATATTGTAATTGATTGTTATGTAGAGCATGGCGGGATTAAGGATAGAGGATCACCTCGGGTTGGTTAGACAAAATGAAAAGGGAAAATGATTGGTAAGTAACGCACATGCAATTTTTGGTTGTTCTTTTTGCACTGATAGTCATCTATTATTTATTTAGAAGAATTGCTTGAACACTAGGTATGGAATAGGTAATTATGATATAGTTATGTCTTCCTTGTCATGGTACTGTTTGGACTTATGATTTGAAAAGTTATTGTGATACGTACCTTGATAAGTTATGTTTTGTATAGTAGTCGAATCATGTTACGTATGACCGGCTGCAAGAGAAAGTGATGTATACAGTGACCCATATAAGAAGTGAATTAGTTTATTTTGTTAAGCGCACGATAATGACATGATATGACAAGTAATGCTTTATTTTCTGATATGTTACGTTACGAATTAAGGAATGATGATCCATATATGTAAAAATATTCATGGCATCCTTAGTATAAGGCCTTGCCCGAGGGTAATAATACCGTGGGTTCAGTATGTTACAAGATATGTTTTGCCATCGACGGTCTTGTACGGATGGTGCCACCGACGGTCTTGTACGGGTGGATTATGATCAAGCATAAACTCTGATTTCTGTTTCTGATTCAAGTATAACTAGGAATATGTATGAATATGTTTCTATTTATCTGTTTCGTTTATGTGCAATCAGGATTTGATTATGGAATCCGTGATTTGTGATTTGAAGTCTGTAATCTAGTTTGTTTACGTGTATTATGTCATTTGCGATCAGGATTTCTTGTAAGAAATGATTGAAGGATTTGAAGGATCTCATCCATATCACGTGTCTACTTATGTGAGATTAACACACAAAAAAAAAAGAAGAAAAAAAGCAGCTATTGACTACTTCGAAGTCAAACTAAATGATCGGTAAGTAGCTAAGCTACTGCAAGAATTCAAATTCTGTTTTTGTATATTAAGTGACTTAAGATTGAGAAAATCATTCCTATGAACTATTTTGTGTAACTATGCAAATGTTAGAGGTTGTGACATTGTTCTATATCACCTATATGGAAGTTATGATGTGAACTGTTTTGCATGATATCGTGGATTCTGGTGAAAACAAATGGACATGGGAATATTCCATTTTGTTAATGGGTTAGCAATACCTATTGGACATTTACTTTCTCTTACATGTTTAGACGACTTTGTACAATACTCACTACATGATTACAAATTGATTGACTACCACATTGAATTAATTTTACCAAGAATTACGTCTTACTAAGAATTCTGACCCTTGATGTCACGAAATCAAATTGCTCCTTTGTTATACTATTGCACAAGTTGTTGCTCTTATGGACTCTGGAAGGATGTGATTCTTATGGTTACTGTATACTTACTGAGAGTTATAATCATATGAATGAACCTGGTAGCATCTATGTACGTGGAATAACTGGAAACTCTATTTATATTAACTGATTGAGCCCGATGATTGGTCTCTAATTTTTGTATGACCGTTTGCTGATCCACTATAATTACAAGATGTGAATACGAAACCTTGTGATTGACTTCGTGTCTTCCAGTAAGAAAAAGAAGAATTGTTTGAATGATAGAAAAAAAAAAAAAAAAAAAAAAAGAGAAGAGACCAAAGTAATTTGTGCTATGACAAGAAAAAGCGCTAGTAAAGGAAAATATTATACCTTACGGTTATGATCGATTAATCAAGTAAGATTTTGAATTCGATTTCTAGCCTTGTTTTTGATAGCTGTATTTATTATCCAGATTTGAACTTGTGATGACATGATCAGGTGTTTATAATGGGGATTCTTCTTCCCACCATTTCGATCTTGTCAAGAATTAGTAAATGTGGTTTTGACCCCACATAACGATATGATTTTGATATGATTTCGGAAATGGAATATGTTGTACTTCTTAGGCAGAACCTTATTTGGTAGGTTCTAAGATCTGATTCAATGATGCATAATAGGATTTAAGTCTAACCACGTAATTAATTTATTTTGGGAACTATATGTAACCGTAATGGTCATGTACTACCGAGTAAATTGCATTATAAGATAAGTTTGAACGTGTACTCTCTAATCAAAATTGCGTTTGAAGTATTACAGCTGGGCTGACCTAGTTAGAGATTTAGTGGAGAGTACTTTCATTATGATTACAATTAATGCATGCTGTAAGAATTTATATATCATGTTTTTCAGTCCTTGTTTTGTACTTTTAAATGTTTATGGTGAAATCTCCTGAGCAGTTAAGACTAAATAGTGAAACCTTGTTTAAGGATGCCTATCTGTTTAACAAGAAACGTATCTGTTATACTTAGAATAATCGGATAAGAAATTGGAAGCCTTAAAGGTTTAATTATCTGAATTGATTATGTATCTGTGATCAGCATAATTTGTATGTAATCTTAAGTATGTTTACGAGATTTCAATTTCGGAATGATTTAACGATTGGATTTTGTCCTATATGCTTTTATATATGACTATCTATATGTATACGTAAGTCTTCTTATGTATGGAAAGGAATAAGGGTTGAAAAGAAAAGCATAGACCTTCTAGGGAGCAAATGAGAAAGTGAAAAGGTTGTAGAGATCCTAAAGCTTAAGGTATGTTTGATTGGCTTCTCTTGAAGTTAAGTAGGAACTCCTCTATGTAATTGTCTTTAAAGAGTAATTGTATGATAGTCTGCACTTTTTTTTTAATGTCAAGTGGAATAAAGAAATGGTGGTGCCGTTAAGTGAAGTGTAATTGAAAATTTGTTGTTAATTGAGAAGTTGCTATGGACTTCGGGATTATAAATGGTTAGTATTGCTCCTTACCCGTTGAAATTCTGATGTGTGTGTGTTAATCGAAAGTATTTATGACCCTTTCCTATCTCAAGTGTGGATCTAGTTTTGGAGCATTACCGAATGTGTTTCCGTCTATGTTTGAACTGTCTTCTATTTGGTCTCCTTCAATTTCGAGGATGAAATTTCTTTTAAGGAGGGAAGGATGTGACGATCCAGAATTTTTCGCTCTGCTCGAGCGGAGGAGTTGACGCTCGAGTTGACTTTTGGGGTTCCTAGCAATTTTGCAGACGGCCTGAGATTCTGAGAGTTGTGAATCTCCGCTCGAGCGGAGAAGTTGACGCTCGAGCGGACTGCTTTATTGGTCTGTGCGCGCTCGAGCGGTTGAAGCGACGCTCGAGCGTGAAAAGTAAGATTACCCTTGACATTGTAGTAGTGTATTTGGAATCTTCTTATTTCATTTTGGAATATTGATTGAGGTGGTAATATGATGGTGAAGTAAGATAGGACCAAAAACTTTAATTCGAACAATTTGTTTATGTTCAGCAGTCACTCTTTTGCCCTTTTCTTTTTCCACACTTTGAATTTGAAAGTAAGGTTAGAACCATTGAAAAGCTTATCTCCGGGGCTTCAATTTGGACACAAGAACGACCTAAAACGGAGTCCGGATGAGAGAGTTACACATGATTGAAGTTTTGGGATCTGTGCTGGGAGCAGGTACGCTCGAGCGGGAATAAGGACGCTCGAGCGGGGTTGGCGAGTACAACAACGTAAAAATGGGATTTTGAGATCTTTTTCCACATTTTCTTTCCCCTCTCTTCTTTCCTCTTCTCCTAAGACTGAAACCTCCGAAACCCTAGCCTCAAAACCTTGATTTCCTCTATTTTGAACAACAATCCACCATGGTTTTTGCATCAAGGATGGAGAATAAGAAAAGATCAATGTTTTTACCCGATTGGAACTCGGATTTGCGAAGGTTTCTCCTCAAGCTTGCTCCTTTGTTGATTCTTGAGGTAAGGGTTCTAATACTCTTCAATACTTACATCAAGAGATAGATTTGTGGTATTTCCATTGTATTAATGTACAATTTGCATTTTTGAGCATATAGAGTAAATTATGAGATTTGGGAATTTCGGGTTTGAAGCATTGAGGGTTCAATTGATAGGTTAAGGTGATGGAGTATGATCCTTAGATGTATAATCAAGGAGGAAATTGGGATGTAAGGTCATGGTATGAGAAGTATGAATTTTTATGGAAAACTTTATGTTCTTGAAAACCGTAGGTTAATTTGTGATGATAAAGAATGATTTTGCTCAAATTGGAAATGGAATCATGGAATTGGTGGGTTGAATTATACGAGTACAAGTTTAATTGGATTTCTGAAATGTTTCGAAATAATGTTAAAAATTTACGAATGAACCTTGTTATGGGCATTGTAAATCATGTTAAAATGAGAAAGGAAATTAGGGGAAATGATTTAAAGAATTAATGTGTGACTTCATATGTATGTAGGACACGCTTCGGGAGGAATAAATGCTCCATCAACGCACTGTGAGTAATAGTACTTCACATATACATTCTTTTCTGTTAATAATCATTATTAATAACATTCTGTTGTCCGTGGCATTATGGCAACACGTATGTGGATTGAGGGTTGGTGTAACCTATGTGAACGTGGAAAGAGTTGGCTTAATTTTGTATTCCGATTACGGTTTAGGATTATCGGAAACGTGTTATGAGGACGCATAATAAATGTATATGAATTATTGAGATGATGAAACAAGTTAACAAAAAGAGTTTGTGGAAATGATATTCTGAATAGAAACTTGCTATATAATTGGGTTTGCTTACTGTTAACAGCATTACTAACGTTCTGTCATCTGTAAATTACTTCTATTGATTGGTAGCGAACAAGAGAAGCGATAATGCTCGTGTATTCCGACTCATTCTGTTTTGTTAATAATGAATCAAGACTGGTATGAGGTAAATGATAATGTCCTTATCAAGGAGTATTATTAATGTTCTGATATACATGAGACGAATATGAGTATTTGTAGTAGACCATGAGATGATTTGTGTATATCGTGGTGTGACAAGATTCATATGACTTTGGGATTGTTCTGTTCTGTATATATTTCTGGGCCGAAAGGCTGTTCTGTATATATTTCTGGGCCGAAAGGTTGTTCTGGGCCGAAAGGCTGTTCTGTATATATTTCTGGGCCGAAAGGCTGTTCTGGGCCGAAAGGCTGTTCTGTATATATTTCTGGGCCGAAAGGGCTGTTCTGGGCCGAAAGGCTGTTCTGTATATATTTCTAGGCCGAAAGGCCGTTCTATATATATATTTCTGGGCCGAAAGGCTGTTCTGTTATATATATATATATATATATGCATTTCTGGGCCTATGGCCATTTTGTATCTGCAGACCTATGGAAGTTCTGTACATACTGGGTTTAAAACTACTCTGTTAAGAAAACTGAATTCATGGCTGTTTTGAAATGATTATGGAATGAAGTTAATCATATGTCTCTGCAGTCTTATGCCTTACTATTTAGGTTACACTTTACATTATTTATGTACTATTATTCATTGAGTTTCACTCATTCTGTATTTTGTCTGTTCTGTAGGTGATCAACTGGGAAGCCAGTCCTAGCCCTTAAGGCTCGTCTTTCTCTTGTCAACCTCGATGTGTCCAGGCACTAACCGAAGCCCGTGTATTTGTTATTGAGTTTTTGGGGTTTATGCTTCGGTTGTCTTTCATTAATATGCTTTGTTATATGCCCAATTATGGGTTGAGTCAATGTATGTGTATGTATGTTTTCTGTATATTATTTACTTTTATGATGTTGTGATCCTGGCATGATAGTGGTAGCTCAATGGAATAGATTTTTGTTTATTAGGTGCTTCCGTTCAGGCCCCATAGGTTATATTTATCAGGTTTTATGTCCATTTTTTTTGAGGTGGTCATGCCCAAACTTTTAGGGGCGGGTTTGGGACGTGACATTATGTCTATCCGATATGTATATATGTTTATGGTTATGAATGTGGACTAGTCCATAAAAGTCTTTTTTTATTCAGATTTTCACAGCTCATTGGACATCTTTTATTTACTGTTTGACTTCCGCCAGCCCCCTACTCTGTACTGTTGTTATTACTGTTAAGCAGGCCTTTGGTAATCACGGATTATTGGCCGATTACGATGCTAAACCCATAGGGGCGGGTTTGGGTCGTGACAGAGAGCAAGTTCAATCAACGAAGAATTACACATGTTAAGTTTCAGAAAAAAAAAATATTTTATTATTTTAATTATTAATATTTATTATTTTTTATAAAATATTTTTTATGATCATACCAATGTGTAATTCTCCCTTCAATCAAGGGCAGTAATAGATTGCACATTTAAAGCCATGGTAGAGCCCATATGGGCGGTCACTAAAAGGTTGTTTACAATTAGATGATTATGAATCTCAGACATTTGAGAAGTCTGAGACTTTGGACGGAGTATAATCCCAAATTTCAAGTCTTGAGTACTAAGTTAACCCCTTGAGATTCTTGAGACATTATTGAATACAAATTACCTAAAAAATTGTTCTCACTTGATGATGTAGAATGCTTAACCATATAGTTCAAAACTCATGGACAAATAGGGCAAAGGGTAAAAGTACTAGCAGACGCAAAATTCGATCGGAACATGGAAAATGGCGTCACGGTCAATACCCATCACTTTGCAATGGTGTATTATAGATTTCGGCCAAATTCCACCGTTTAGGCCTTCAATTGCTTGATTTTGCCATTTCAGGGAAGAATTGTTTCGTTAACTACTTGGTCTAAACAAATCTATTTGATGTTAGGTTTTTTTCCAGCATGCTTAGTTTTCATTATGTTTTCAAGATTTGAGCTCAACTCAAATCTTTCTATTTTTGGTAAATTTTGTATTTTATTTGATTTAGGTGTAATTAGCAAGCTTTACCTTTTTTGATTTATTTCCTAAGTTGAATTAGGATTAGTTCTATTATAAAAAAAGCTTGTAAGGATTAGGGAAAAATAGCTTTGATTTAATGTATACAATTTGACAAAGATTTCTCTTATTTTTCCTATATTTCTAGTAATCTTTTGATTCAACAGATTTGTAGAAGAGTTGCGACTATCATAGCTCCGTGATTCTGCTGCTATCACGTTCCTATGTTGCGTTAGTTGGTATCAAAGCTTAGGCTCAGTTCTTGATTTATCTTCATAGTCCGAGGAGTTCGTGGTAGTAGTTGACAAACTGCTTCATCCCATACAATAATACCACAATTTCATAAATTTTACTTCAAATGTTATTCAAAAACATTAATTTATGACTCAAATTCATTGTATACTTAGACTCCATATTTCATCAATTCAATATCTACATTTTTTTGGGAGATTTTTCCAGAATAGTTTGAATTCCATATCGTTGTCTGTAGAAAGTCTAAGCCACAATTGACGAAGCGGAATACATAGAGAAGCAGATATATCATTGTAGTAGATAAAAAGGGATCTCAAATCCATGGGAAAAATAAAACCTTGATTTTAGAAGGAAGAGAAAATTATGAATATTATTGAGGGGCAATTTGGGAATTTCGTAAAAAGCTAATTTTTTGATTTTTTAGCTTTTTTACACAAAAAAAAGTCACAAAAAAACTTGATTTTTTAGCAAAAAAATCAAAAAAATCAACATTTTACTAATTTCCCAACACACCATTGAATAAAAGTTGTTTTGCCCTAAGACATATGCCATTATTTATAATAGACGAACCTATATAATGCTAATTCTTTGCTACACACGAAAATAAATAGAAAAATATCAAAATTTGAAAAATTGAGCTAAGCCCAAATCTAAATATACTAGGAAATATTAGAAACACGTCAAAACAGGCAAAACAGGGCGGTGCTAAAATTGGATTTCTCAAAATAAAAACGAAGCTCTCTTAAAAAGGTAACATCACTAATTTGGGGTCTCAACGAAGGAATTGGCTAAAATCCACCATACATCATCACTAGGGACGAGGATGACTTTGATTTAAAATGTCAATTCTGATCAAACTATTAAATTTGAGATAATTTCAAACTCGTTACAAGAGTTCCTCAGCTGCATGTTCTGCATCAACAATTCACTTCAAGGAACATCAAAACATCTCGGGACAAGAAGCAAACCTACCTACTTATGTGAGCAATGAACGAATCCAAGTCCATCCGAGAAAAACCACCTTCCTTCACAGAGAGCCGAGTGGCACCACCTAGTTCCTCAGCTTTCTTCCTCATCTCTTCTCCTTCTTTTGATGCCATTAATGTTTTGATAGCTTTTGCAATGGTTGATGAACTCACTAGCTCCTTCTGTTGTGCCCATTGATTAACAGGAATGCCAACCTTCAATATGTTTGTTGCCAGAAAAGCATTAATGGGTTGGTCAAAGTTCATAGGCCAAGTAGCTATAGGCACTCCCATGGAAATACTCTCCATGCATGAATTCCATCCACAGTGACTCATGAACCCACCTGTTGATGGGTGTCCCAAAATTTGTAGTTGAGGTGCCCAATCTCTCACCACCATTCCAACTTCTTTCATTCTCTCCTCATACCCTTCTGGCAGTTCACCTCTCTTGACATCTTCTGAAAAAATGGATCCCTCATCTGCATGTCTGAACACCCAGATGAACTTCTGCTCGCTTTGTTCTAACCCAATTGCAAGCTCTTTGATTTGTTCATCTGTCATTGAAGTTGTCGATCCGAACGAAACATACAACACAGAATTTGGAGCTTGCTTATCAAGCCACTCCAAATGTTAGAAATTGGGCGCCCATGTGGCATGACCCTTAGAACCTTTTGAACCTCATCCAAATGGGTTTTGAATTTGAATTCAAACCTATTTGGATGAGCCACTCAGGATATATATCTATCATATCATGATATGGATAGATGATATAGATATCAGATATTATCTCATTTAACCAATGGATAAATGAGATAAATATAATATATATCTGATATATGGTTATGGGTAACCAAGAGAAAAAACAACGTAGGTTTTGTTTTCTACCCATAAACTGACTCTCTCCCAAGAAACAACGATCAAGTCAATTGCACTGTGGTTTGTGTGGGTGATATTCACCATTGTAATATCACCCCACTGCTGGGATTGATTTATCAGACTCTGGAAGCACGTGATTTATCCACGAGGTTCTATCATCGAAAGGTATGATATGATTATTTTATCCGCTGCATAATTGTTTGTTTTTATTTACATTGGTATCAGAGCCATTGATGGATATTTTCGTGTTTCTATTTTTACATGCGTATATATACATGTATATGCATGAATATTAATGGAGGAGGAAGATGAAGTGCATGGTTTTCTTTTTTGCATTTTAACTCCATTTAGATTGAGAGAGTGATATATCTCAATTTTATGTTGCTTAAATGTTATTTTTTATGCCATAAATGTTTTTATTGTGAAAAATGGAGTCCGTCAGTACAAAAATCGGACCGGAAAACACCCGGGAAGGCGGCGCGTGTGATTCACGCGCTGTATGACGCCGAGCAGCATCCCCACGCGCCACCACGCGCCTCCACGCGCTGAGCGCGTTAGGCACGCGCCCCCCACGCGCCACACGCGCGATCTGTCAGCTTCCTTCCACACGCGCGCGTTAGCCGCGCCGCTTCCAGCCGCGCCACGTGTGCGACACACGCGCGCCATGCGCCGCGCCGCGCCGACTCGCGCCGAGTTGCGCTGAGCCGCGAGCCGAGCCGTTTTTCCCCCTGGCTTGGCTCTAAGGCTCTGTTTGTTTGTTTTTTAATTCTGATTTGCGTTAATTGGCCATAATTTATTCGTTATAGCTTTATTTTAAGCATGGTTGGTACCCTTAGACTCAGAATTAATTTTTCTACATTCTGTAAAATTTTGAAAATTTTACGAAAATAAAAAATATTTATTCTGTGTTAATAATTCATTTTTTATGCTTTAAAATGATTCTGGTATTACATAAATAATTTTCTGGGGTTGAAATTTTTATTGTGGACTTCTGAAATGTTTTACTATCTACTGGTAATATTGTCTCAGTTTATCAGTTTCTGGATTTTTTATTTCTAATTTTATGTGTGTTTATTAGTTATTTAAAATTCCAGAATATTTCAGAAAAATTCCAGAAAATTTCAAAATGATGTACACTTTAATTATGGCATAATCTGAATATTGAATATAGCATATTTTTTTTTGGATTTGTAATATGTTGAAATTAGAAGAGCATGATTATTTATTTATTTATATTCCATTATTAAATAAATATAGCATGAGTTATTTGTAGATTTACATTAAAATGCTATTGTATGGAATTTATCATGCTTTGTATATGCCATAGTCAGTGGGAGGTTATTCGGTTGAGAGAAATCTTTGTAGATTAACTCCCGAAAACCAATATTTTGCGCATAAATTAAACTAAATTTTGGATAATTGTCACTTGTGGCGCAAGAGATGATTACGAGCATAGCGGATTTTCGATCTTGCGACTTGTGTAATATTGTCACTATTTAATTTAGATTTTTGCGGCAAAATTATATTATGCTAATCAAATTAATCCCAATGCGAATTTCTCTCTAAATTGATTTAGCTTATGGAAGTTAATTTGGTTGACCTAAACTTAGTAGAGATGTTCAAATGTGAACAAACTAATCCCATTCTTTAGATGAGCAAAAGTCTTGGAGACTTTAGGTCAAACCTTAATTGAGCCAAAGTAAGGAAACATGACTCAAAGTCGCCGTGTTTTTGTTGCCTTGTTTGGCACAATAAAAACTAATGTGTGCGCTATAGTTAGCGGCACGCTACATAGTTTTGGTTGGCGAGTTTTGGAGTTTTGAAATTAGTAAGCCCTCAATAGATCTGTATATGATCTTGACTAATGAGCTGCGCGGATTGACTTTGTAATTTGACTTGTAAATAATGTTACATCATTGGATGAAGTAACATTCAAGAGTCACGTCATCCAAGAAATGCGAGCTTAAATAAATTAGTCATTAAGTGTAAGACGAGTAGCCAGTACGAGCAGTGTTTTGCTCTCTACCCAATTATTGGGAGTGGATTGAGCGAAATTTCATGCACTATAATAGTGTGCGTTGAAATATCACGTGAAGTTAAAAGATTAGCGCTTAGAAGCTGCAAAATCTATTAACACTGAGTGAAAAGATTAGCGCTTAGTGGCTGCAAAATCTATTAGCATTGCCAACTTGTCTAAGTGTGGACACTTACTGTTTCCACACTTGAGTGTGAAACATGGATGAGGTGCTTCTTTGTGTGATTCCTTTACTAGGCTAACGTTTTGAATAACATTTACCACTAAGCGCAAACGTTGCAGCATAGTAATGAAAAGGTTAAGGCTGACAAGGTTGTTATGACTCTAAGAATTTAACGCATCGCTTGTAAGAGCATTGTGTTGAATTAGACTCTTTAGCCTAATTCGCGCTTAAGTTACTTCAGGAGCTATCATAGTTGATAGCTTATTCTCTCCTTCTTGTGGATAGTAGAATTAATTGCAAGTAACTATGAAGCGAGAAATAGAGATGGCAACAGGAGTATCGTCATCTTTCAACTAGATGTATTAAAGTGTATGGAGAATAAAATTGACTTGAAGGTGCAGGGTATTAGCACTTACTAGTTAAATTTGCGACTTAGGCGCAGTTGATATCTCCATGACATCCTTTTTATGATCTAGTGAATATGACTTAGTCGTGAGTCATTACCTAGTTGGGCCTAAACTTTTAAAACTTGTCTTCGAGAACTCACACATTAAGATGATTGGAATTAGTTTATGACATTGGTCATGAACCAGTGGCTTATTATACTTAATCACATTAATGAGATGATGACACGATGGTTTGAGTAGGCCTTCTCGGGCCCACTCGCTTATGACATCCTGCTCTCATGTGAATGTGTAACTTTGTTCGCAATGGGTGCGCACAAGTAAGTAGGAAAGCCGCAGAAGGTCATTTGTTTTGGCGCATTTAGTCCACTATGATATTTTGTGACTAGATATGTGTGAGGGTACAATAGCTAAGCCTCAATCTTGACACATTTATAGATTACGATACGCATCTGAGTCAAGACTATTTGATCTCCCATAAGTCAAAAGTTTTGAGATGATTTTTGACATTGCACATATGAGGTCGAGATCAATTAGATAAGAGTTTTTTGTGCTTTTAGTTTTGACCAAGGTGGCGAGTATCTATTTGAGTTATTTTTTCAGAAAAACTCTGTGAAGAGAGATGGATGCTTAGAACATTGATTATTCCTAGTACTCAACAACACACTGGTGTAGTAGAGATAAGGAATTAAATATTGTTAATGTTAGGTAGATAATGGCGCAAAATGTTTCCCAATTGGGAATTGCACTAGTTTGTTGCCTATATCCCTAACTAAGTGCCCTCCATATCAGTTTTTACACTCCATTTTGAGTAATGGGTTAGCAGAGAGCCATCTATGGGCGATCTGTAACCATTAAGCAGCTTATCTTTATTCTACTTCTCATAAGATTGCGAAGTTAAGACCTAGGGTTCTATAGCGCATTATTGTATGCTGTCTTGTAAACACAAAGGGTCGTGTGGCGCATTATTGTATGCGGTCATGCAAACCCTCCGGGTCATGTGCATATAGGTAAGCAGCTTTGTGGTAGTGTAACTAAGTCACATAAAGTTTTATTAGTAAAGGTGACGTGAATAGAGTTTTCGGAACTCTATAAGATGGAGAATTCCAAGCATAGCGCTCTATGTAGCCTAGTTGAGAATGGAAAGAAATTTCCAATATCCTAGGGACAGTGGGAGCGATGTGTCTACTAATGGATTACTCCATTAGAGCAGAATACTCTACATTCTTAGTTGCGTGGTAGCAAATGTGAAAATTTTCCACGTCATCACTGGGTGATTGAGAGGGAAACATTCATGATTGCTCCGCAAGATGATAAAGAGCCTAGGATAATGCCAAAGGCTCTAGTCTCCTGTTTTTAGAAAGTGGATCAATGTTGCGCAGTTTAAGACAAAGTCTTTGAGGATTAACCATTTTTTATAATTTGGTTGACTTTCCATTATGACGCAAAACTGTTATAAAGTTATGCGTAATTTGGATAGTCATTTTTGAGGCATAAGGCTCGCTAGATACCGAATGGTCGCACCATTGAGGAAAGTGTAGACTATGAGAAGACTTCCTCCTGGGGAGTGAGGTTATTTTGACTTAGGCTATAATTGACATAAGTTCGGAACATTGATTTGTGGACATTGTGACCCGATTTCTCATTAGAGAATTGGATAAGTAGATCCGTAGGGATTTACCTTCTGCTTTTATGGTGAAAAGTTAGGAGCGCAAAAAGGTTGCTAGTTCCAATAAATCTTTTACAGCCTAAAGCAGTTATCCAAACAGTGGTTCTTAGATTTCGTCAAGCCATGATAGGGCAACGATGATCGATGAAGACCACTGAGGCATGATCAATGGTCCAAAAAAAGTTTTTCCTTACTTAGTCATTATGAGCCAGGAATTTATAAGGTTGTCGCCACCTAGGGTGGGCAGTCCTCCATTTTAGATATGATGGACATGGGTGATGTAATTCATATGCTCGGATGTACGATCCTTAGGGATTGTTTTAAGAAAATTCTCGGTCTGTCTTCGATGACTTACATAGAGAATATCTTAGAATGATTCTAGATGCAAAATTGCAAATCCATTGACTTACCTATCGGTAAAAGCCAGAGCCTTAGCTATTGAGTGAATCCTCAGATTATCTTTGGGAGAAACAGATGACCTATATTCCTTGATCTTTTCTTTGTTGTGGGAGCCTAAAGTACGCTATGTGGGCGTATTCGGCATGATAAGTGTTATCTTTGATAAATGGTTAACTGAGTTGTTCAGACTTTGACCTTGCTCATTAGACTGTGGATAAAATGCTTTATTAGAAGCATATTAATTTGCTCATTGTAAAATTCAATGCGCTGGTTGGGCGCATCTGCGCTAGTTGGGCGCATTAAGAATGAACGCAAATTGGTCACCAAAAAATATCTTTAGAGAGGTTATTGCGCAAGAGGTAGTGATCTTAAATCATTTCATGTGAGGCGCACATGGTGGATTCCGTTGTATATACTTATCGCAAGAGGTGCTGATATGGCTTATGTTTGGAATCCATAATTGCGCAAGCTGTGGTCATTTTTTTTAAATCGATCACTTATTTTGAGATGATGGGATGTTGACACTATTATGGTTTGTGTCAAAATGATTAGCAGATGATGATGTCAGCAGGCAAGATTGGCTCACTCACACGAGCAATCGCCCTTGGCGCTTGGGAGCGAGCAAGGATGAGACTGGTGGTTTATTTTATTCGGAGCCAAGAGAGGCTTAAATCATCCACTATGTATGTCGCCTTGGTTATAACCAAGATGAGGTCGTGTTAAGGACCAAACATGGATGTTAGTACCCACTTTCCATGTTGTGCCTGTTATGATTAGCCAGATGCGAGATCTCATTTGGCGCCTAGAAGGCGAGCAAATAGAGAATTCGGGTTAGGCGCTAGAAAGCGACTAGACTAATATCTGTACGGTGTATCGAGTATGACGTCACTCTTTATGGAAGAGTTACTCCACCGTAACATGTATTCATACTATATGTGCTTAGCGACCGAGTAATGAGGTGAGAGAATGGATCCCTGCTTCCTCACCGTGTGAGTCTTACGAGTCATTATTGATATGACTTTCATTTATATACCCTTTTGTGACTTTTGACTATGTCATAAGGTAAGGGGTTGATGTTCTGCTACTTTGGTATGTTGCCTGCGGTCATGTATGATTCGGCCTTAAGGGACATCACTGGGAAAGCGGTCAATCCTAAACTAAATGGCATGAGGGCAAAGGGAAGATCATCTAGTATTACACCACTGTTGTATATTCACTGCCGGCAACTCACATCGCTCTGTATGAGAGGCGAATTGAGTGTGAATATATTGCAAGAATTAAGAGGGTCAAACATGCTCTTTTTGAGGGATTAGAGATGTTTTTTGGACCGGTGTAATTAGATGGGTCTGGGGTATATGAGACACTATTTCTATTCTTTTTGGGTTGATGTCTCTATGCTGGCTCATTTTGAGTTTCTAGTATAGAGCTCCCACATGCAGGTGTTCTCAGCAGTCGCACGGTGCAGTGGCTAGTATGAGATTGTTTTTTTTTAGGGAGATTGAGATTGAGACGTGGCAGTGTCATGCCAACTCATGTCCGAGTGGGAGATGTTAGAAATTGGGCGCCCATGTGGCATGACCCTTAGAACCTTTTGAACCTCATCCAAATGGGTTTTGAATTTGAATTCAAACCTATTTGGATGAGCCACTCAGGATATATATCTATCATATCATGATATGGATAGATGATATAGATATCAGATATTATCTCATTTAACCAATGGATAAATGAGATAAATATAATATATATCTGATATATGGTTATGGGTAACCAAGAGAAAAAACAACGTAGGTTTTGTTTTCTACCCATAAACTGACTCTCTCCCAAGAAACAACGATCAAGTCAATTGCACTGTGGTTTGTGTGGGTGATATTCACCATTGTAATATCACCCCACTGCTGGGATTGATTTATCAGACTCTGGAAGCACGTGATTTATCCACGAGGTTCTATCATCGAAAGGTATGATATGATTATTTTATCCGCTGCATAATTGTTTGTTTTTATTTACATTTGTGTTGGCCTTTTGAATTTATGCTGTCATATAAGTTCAATGGCCCAATTGCCCATTGCTTCTGGTCTGCAGCAATGTGTTCCTTTTCTAACAAATCGATATAAGGACCTTCGATTGATCTGCATGAATTAATGATACTTCCAGATCTAAAATCAGAGTGAAGACTTGAAAGATTTACAAGCTCAGGTGCAGTGACGCCTGAATCTTGCATAGATGGCAACCCTTCTGGTACTTCTTGTCGCTTCTGGAAAGGTTTTCCCATAACTTTCCATCCATCGAAGAAACTGATGATCGCAGAAATGGGATTAAAAGCAAATGCTTCTACATTAGGTAGAGTAGCACCGTCTTGAATCACGTAAGCCATGACGACATCGTGGATGATGATAACTCTTCTGGTTGTGGGAGATATTTTTTGTAAGAGTGAAGCTACGTGTTGGCGGAGATGAAAAGAGGATTCGAAAGGCGATGGTGAGAGATTTGGAGGAGTGGGGAACTCATGGAAATGAATGATGTTGGCATTAACATCATCAATATAGTTTCTTGTGCCATTGAAGCGTTGTTTGACTTGGTGAATGTGGGTGCCCCAACAGGCATAGTGAACTGGGATGTTGTAGGAGGAGATGAGACAGGAGAGTTCGAGGAGCTGGTTTAGATGGCTCTGGCATGGAAAAGGCACCATGATTACAACCACTTGTTCTTCATCATGGCTTGGATGTTGTTTGTTTTGGACCTCCATGGATTATATTTTTAGAGAGACTTTTGAAGTTGCTCAGCTCTCTTTTTCTCTCTTGTGTGGATGATCAAAGCTTATCTGTTTCACCGTGAGTGGTCTCTTTATAACAGAAAATAAAAGTTTATAGAATAACCGTAATTGATTACAGGCACAGAAAAATTACCAAATTAATGGCATAAAATATGAATTTAACAATAGAGGTAAAATTGTATTTTTTTTTATAATTATCCCTAATTTGAAATGCTAGAATTACTTTTTGCAGTATGGTTGAATAAGAAAGGGATAATTACATGCAGGGAGTTGGGAGAAAAAATTATGTTATTTTAAATGAAAGGTTGTGAGGTGCAAGTGTCAGTTGCACCCCTCTAGATATTGGTAATTTTTTTTCTCCAACTTCTATATGTGCGTAGTTTTCCCAATAAAAAAATATAATTTATTATTGTAAAAGTGCTACCCATCATGAAAATGTATTCTAAATTTTATCACAAAGAATGAGTTTATAGGTTAACTCGTTTAGAAATATGTTATTTTAATAAATTTTCTTTTTAATTTTTTGATTAAACATGAGATAAAAAAATTAATATGTTTTAGATGATTGTTTGACATTTTACGAAAAAATGTGTAAAAAGTAGAAAGAAAAAATAATTATTTAACTTTTTTGTATAGGTTGTTAGCTTTTTAAATTTTTTAGTGACTTTTAAGCTAAAATATTGAATTGTCAAACGAGATTATTTAAAAATAGACTATTTTAGTAACTTTTTTGATTAAAATATAAAATGAACAAATTAATATGTTTAGAATAATTTTTTAATTCTTTTAAAAAAAAGTGTAAAAAATAGAGAAGAATTTTTTTTTTTTTTGATTTTTTTATATAGTTCTTTGACTTTTGATATATATATATTTTTAAAAAAAATTTAGTTATTATATTAAGTTTCTAAATTTACCCTTAATGTCTTCTTGGCTACCCTATAATGAATGTAATCCACTTATTCACCTTTCTCAATAATTTTTTTGATAAATATTATGAATTTATTATTATTTAAAGATGGCTTGCTAATAGTAAGACATTGTTTGGGATATTCTAAAAAAATCAAAAAATTATTATCTTATTTAAATCATATTATCTTATTTAAGTTATATCATTTTTCTATCACGTCACTTCAAATCCAACTTATATTTCATAAAAAATTAAATAATATATTTATTTATCACCCCAAACCACCACTGGGAGCCTCGTGGACCTCATGGCATACTCTTAAAATATACTTTTAAAACCGCTTGCTAATAGTTAAGGTTCGTCTCCGCGTGGACCTCGTGATATACTTATAAAATATAGTTTTAAATTTTTTTATTACCGTATCCAATCACACCATCATTATTATGTTGGGCCAATTTTCGACAATTGGGTGATAAGGAAAGGAACTTCAATCAACGGCTAAGATGACTCATATCCCTATCTACTACCGGCTATATATTAATGTTGTATTTAATTGGGATTTGATTTTTTTAATTAAAAAAATAGAGAAAAAAATTTTATATTTGGAAAATTTTTTTTAACTTTTTATTAAAAAATATGGAATAAAATATTGTAGCAAATATCAAAATTATCAGATTGCCCTTCCTAACACAGTCAGCAATACTGTGCTGACTTTCCATGTATTTCAATTTTTTTTATGGGAATTTGTGTCTTACATTGTGCCTTCTTTCTTTTTTTTTCTTTTTTTTTTTTTTTTTTTTTTTATGGAAATTTGCGGCTGCACTGTTTTCGTTTATGAGAATTTGTGGCTGTACTGTTTTTTTTGACCCCACAAATTTCTTGTGAGAATAAGGTGAATAGTATGATTTTTTTTTTTGTTTTTTAGTGATCTTTTAATTTTTTAGCTTTTGTAGGTGATACCAAACCAGCCCTTAAGAAGAGATTTGGAAAAGATAATAGAAAAGATATGTGATATGTGAATAAAATATACTTACATTTTATTTAATTTCACACATTTTTTTCATTTTCTTTTTCAAATTCTTCTCCAAATCACACAATCAAACACAGCGTAAATAATTCATGATTATCCAATCGTACCACCATTATCGTGGGGCCAATTTTCGACTATTGATTATAAGGGAAGCAAGGTCAATCAACGAAGAATTACACATGTTAAGATTCAGAAAAAATGTTTACAAAAAAAATTAAAATATTTTATTATTTTAATTATTAATATTTATTATTTTATAAAATATTTTTTATGATCCTATACCAATGTGTAATTCTGCCTTCAAATAGATTGCACATTTAGGGTTGTTTGTGATGTCCTAAATAAGTGCACTTTTTATCTTTTTGAACTAAAAAGTTGAGGAAAAAAATATGGATGTTTGGATTAATTTTTTGAATTTTTATGAAAAAATGCGTATTAAAAAATTATATAAAGAAGTGTGTAAGAGAAGATTGGAGATGAGTGAATGACAGTTGTAAAATCTGGCGGCCGAATTCTTGGTAAGAAATTATTGGGTACTTTGCGGGCATTGTAGTGGACTGTTTTGTTCGGCCCGTGGGGGCCATCACGGGTCCCATTTTGATAATCTGAACCGTTCAATGTGTAGAACTCATCGAGCACTATAGGCCTATAAAAAATCACATTGATCGGATATCGATAGCTATCTGATCGGATTTGTTTTTTTTTTTCAATCATAAATTATAACACTATCCATTTTTTCATACAAAACTGATTTAATCATGTAGTTATCGATATCCGATCAATGTGATTTTTAATAGAAATATAGTACTCGACGATTTATACACATTAAATGGTTCAGATTATCAAAACCGGACCTGTGATAGGCCCCCATGGGCCGAACAGCAGTGTGTGAAAAATTGCCCCAAACTGTCTAATACTTGGGACAAACGCTGCACAACCCCTTTGACTTTTCATGTTGGTTGAGTTGTATGATGTGTGAGTAATTATTTTTTTAATATTTTTTTTGGTGAATAGTGATAATTTTTTAATTTTTTGATTAACTTTTTAACTTTTTGACTTTTTTCAAAGTTGCCAAACTTGACCTTAAAGCCATGCTAGAGCCCATATGGACTTGTCACTAAAAGGTTGTTTACATTTAGAAGATTTTGAATCTCACACAGCCGAGGAAATCTGGGTTGAACGGAGTATAACCCCACACCATCATTATCGTTGGGCCAATTTTTGACTATTGGGCTACAAGGAAAGGAAGTTCAATCAACGGCTAAGATGACTCATATCCATACCTACTACCTACTTCATGATTCATGATTATCCAATCGTACCACCATTATCGTGGGGCCAATTTTCGACTATGAAATTATAAGGAGAGCAAGTTCAATCAACGAAGAATTACACATGTTAAGTTTTAGAAAAAAATATTTTATTATTTTAATTATTAATATTTATTATTTTTTGTAAAATATTTTTTATGATCCTACCAATGTGTAATTCTCCCTTCAATCAAGGGCACTAATAAATTGCACCTTTAAACCCATGACAGAGCCCAAATGGGGGCGGTCACTAAAAGGTTGTTTACATTTAGACGATTTTGAATCTCAGACATTTGAGGAAGTCTGAGACTTTGGATGGAGTATAACCCCAAACTTCAAGTCTTGACTACTAAGTTAACCCCTTGAGATTCTTGAGACATTATTGAATACAAATTGACCAAAAAATTGTTCTCACCTGATGATGCAGAATGCTTAACCATATAGTTCAAAACTCATGGACAAATAGGGCAAAGGGTAAAAGTATTAGTAGAAGCGAAATTTGATCGGAAGGCGGAAAATGACGTGACGGTCAATACCCATCACTTTGCAATGGTGTATTATAGATTTCAGCCAAATTCCACTGTCTAGGCCTTCAATTGCTCGATTTTGTCGTTTCAGGAAAGAATTGTTTCGTTAATTACTTGGTCCAAACAAATATATTTGATGTTAGGTTTTGTCCAACATGCTTAGTTTTCATTATGTTTTCAAGATTTAAGCTTAACTCAGATCTTTCTATTTTTGGTAAATTTTGTATTTTATTTGATTTAGGTGTAATTAGCAAGCTTTACCTTTTTTGATTTATTTCCTAAGTTGAATTAGGATTAGTTCTAGTATAAAAAAGCTTGTAAGGATTAGGGAAAAACAACTTTGATTTAATGTATACACTTTGACAGAGATTTCTCTTATTTTTCCTATATTTCTAGTAATCTTTTGATTCAACAGATTTGTAGAAGAGTTGCGACTATCATAGCTCTGTGATTCTGCTGCTGTCACATTCCTATGTTGCGTTTGTTGGTATCAGAGCTTAGGCTCAGTTCCTGATTTATCATCAAAGTTCAAGGAGTTCGTGGTAGTGGTTGACAAGCTACTATTGATGACGTGCTCGAGCGTGATTCTCTTGCACGAGAAGTACAACTAGAGGTCTAGATAACACAACGTTTCATTGAGTAGATCAAAACGCTGAGAGAGAAACTCGCTACCATGATAGTTAGCAATGGTGTACCTCAAAACTGTCGTCCAAATCCACCAGATGTGGAAGAGGATGAGGGGGTGTAGACCGCCCGAAGCTCCGCTCCACGTGCGAGGGCGCGAATTGTAGTTTTTAGCTATTACAGTTCGGACTCCTATTACGGTTCTGAATCTAATCTCACAAAGTGCAATGTAAGACTGATAAATCACCAAAGAGTCCAAATCCGGCAAATCGTTTTGAGAAATCAATTTTGAATAAAAAGCGCCAAACATGGACTGCTTTGCCAAATTTCAGAGTCGCCACCTAAATATTTTGTTTTGAGAAATTTAGGAAACCCTGACTCGTACCTAAGGCCACGTGTCCGTCATCACCAAAGTTGCCTCGACTCGGGAACTTGGGTACGAGAGGGGAAGGTCTTGAAATGAGCACCCCCGCTCGTCCGATCAAAGATCGGCCTCTACTAACATGATATGTTGTTTTTGAAAACACATGTGTTCTTGTTCCGGTTTATTTAGCTAATTTACTATGTGATGCGCACAGCATACAAGTATAGACTAAATCGCTCAAGTTGGAACGAAACATCCTATGTTTGTTTGTTTGAAAATGGTTTGAAAATGCTACTCACAAGTAGGCTAAGTCGTGGATTTGCCACCCTCAAGTGGACTTAGAAAAACATGATTTTGCCAATTCAAGTGGGCTTAAAACTCGCATTTTGATGAATTATTCCAATTCAAGCAATCCAACCTTCATCCATAGACATTTGTGCAGTTAAACACATAAGCAGTTAGCCTCATGGCAAGCATGTTATCATGGCAACATACACATCTCATGCAATATGCTAAAGCGTAAAAGCTTACCTAGTACTCTGGGCCAAAAAAGAAGCTAGTTAGTAATCAATGCATGATCTTAGCTATGTCAACAATGCCTAATACAACGCATGCAAAATGCAACTAAAGATAGGCTCGGCTATTCTAAGATGCCATGTGAATGTAACTTGATAGCATGTATTCAAATTGGTATTGAAATACAATGCAGTTTGTATGATGCGCCGAGCCTGGTGCATGCAAGACAAATGAATGATGCACGCATGCAAAGCATAAGTATGCTAATTGAAACATGCCCTAAAACTAACCATCAAAAGCTGATAAATAAAAGGGACAAAGAAATGGGGTTGGAAGACATGCATCACACATACGCACATTTATTACAACAATTGTGCCCTCTCAACGGAGGGTCCAAATAATAAGCTAACTAGCTAATCTAAGCTAATTAAACTAATTATTACAAAACGAAACTAATTAACTAACAAGTTAACTAATTATTACAAAACAAGCTAATTAGCTAACTACACTAGCTAATTAAACATTACAGCATAAATCAATAAGCTAAACACGTTAACTAATTAAGTACAAAACCAAAGTATAAGCTAGCTAAGCAAAGTAGTAAAAGGGGGGAGGGGTCGGGGCGAGAAGCGCATGCATGCTCGATCGCCTCGTTCGGAAATCCATCACTATGCCCTGACTTGCCTCTGTTTGCATTTGTTTTCAAAGCACTTCACAAAGCTCCAAGTAGCTTCTACTCCAACATGGAGACCTCCAGGAGCATTGCCGACCACTTATTGGTGGTGTAGACCACCTGTAGACCACTTCCACTTGCTGCAGACCAGAAAAAGTGGTCGGCTAGCTACTTTTTCTGGTCTGCCGACCAAAAAATTCTGCCCAACTCCATTTTGCTGCAATAGAGAACAAGAAAGGGCACGACAGTGTATTTGCAAGGTATGTGTGTACAATCACCCTCCCTATCATTTCTTAAGCTCAAGAGAGTGTGGTTCTCGACTCTCGGGCCATCAACCGAGCATCGCAATGCACGATGGCCGAGAAGCCAAGATTGCACAATTCAATGTTAATGAATGCACAAATAACACATAAAGGCCTTAAACTCTATCATGCATGATCAAGAGCGTCGGCGACCGAGAAATGAGGCACGTTTCATCACTTCAAGTATGAAACGTCCTTTGTTTCTCGTGTTTGGACTAACACCCTATCCAAACACAATGCAATGCAACAACATGCCAAACACAATGCAATGCAACATAAGCATGTCAAAACAAAGTCCTTAAGCATTGAGGTACACAACACTAAGGCTATAAAATGCAATGCACAATGGACTAAACCAACCCCAAATAGACTTCATGCATGCCAAGATAATGGCCAAAACACTCTTAAAAGATGGCATGAAAGGCTAGAAAATGCATGCTCATGCATTGACTCACCAATTAAGCATAAGAGCACAACTCTCAAAAGTGCTCAAGGAGTGACAAATGTAAGAGTGTAGCCACACTATCAGCACTAAAATCATGTATGAAATGATGGCAAATCATCCAAACAACACAAGCATAGCATGCTAGGAGGCCTAAGGCATAAAGCTACCAAGGAGGACTACACAAGAGGCATGCTATATATGGTACAAATGAATGAACTAGCCATAGACAGAGCTCAAATAGGTCAAAACAAAGACCAAAACATGCTGAAATGGGAGCTCAAAAGTCTAGGCATGCTTGCATACAAGCTAGGCCACAAACGAGGCAATAATGCACAACCATTAAAAGCACTCAAAGAGTGAAAGAAGTGAGAATATGAAAATGCTATATGCTCTGAAATGACATGTTAAAGAATGCCAAATCCTGCACATGTCACAAATGAAGCATGCTATGGTGCTCAAAACTCAAGGCCAGCAAAACCAATTGCACTACAGCTATGCAATACAAGAACCATATGACCAAGGCAATCCAAAACAGTCCTAGAGCATGCCAAAATGATGCTAAAACATGCATAGAGAAAAGTCAAAACAAGCTAGCATGAAGGGCCAAAACATCAAGTAGGCTAGGCTAATGAGCATGATTACACTACGCCTACCAAAACCAAGCATGAGATGGCTTCGCCAACAAAAATCAGAGTTGTATTATGGCAAAATAACACCCAAAACGCATTGATATGGCAGCCCAAAATCCTAGGCACGATGGCATACATAAAGGCTCATACTTAAGGCATAAAGCACCAACCCTCCAAAGCATTGAAAGAGTGAAAGATGTGAGTGTATGGCCACACTGCATGACCAAAACAACATAAAAAAGAGCTCAAGTATGGTAAAACATGAACAAAAGCTTGCTGGAGTAGAGCCAAAAACATGCTAGAATGATGGTCAAAAGCATGATGCATGTTAGGCTAGTGAATAGAAATGCACTACAAGTGCAAGGAGTATGCAAGAGGCTATCAAAGCAACCCTAGACAGAGCTATAACATGCTGAAACAACACCAAAAACATGCTGAGATAAAGCCAAAATGGGCTAACAAGACATGCTAAAACATGAGGCCTACAAGGCTAGTTTGTGAGGATTACACTACACATACAAGAAGCATGCAAGGGGTGACAAGGACAACAAAAAATAGAGTCATGGCAGGTCTAAAAGGTCACAAAAAATTGTTCAAACAAAGCTTCAAGAAGATAGAAATACATGCTTTTGTGATGAGCCATCAACACAAACATACAAGAAAAGAGGAGGAGGGACAACCCCCTCATATTTGAGGCCTCAGAACCAAGTTTCCACCACTGAAATTCCTCTAGAATTCAGTGGTGAAGAGGCCAAATAAGGATGATCACAAGGGCCTAAAGTGAAGGCTCAAAAGCCTAACAAACAAGGCATGCAAGGGAGTAGATCACCCCCAACACCAAAGAGACCTCAAACAAAATCTTAAATACTGAAAATCAGAACTTTTTGCCGTAGAAAGTTAGGCCTAAAACAACATGCAAATAGGGCCAAATAAGCAATGAACACAAAGCTTAAAAGAGGGCTAATGACTCACCCTTGTAGAACCACTTCAAGGAAGCAACTCCAATAACTTTCTGAGCTAAAAAACCAACTCTTGAGTTCCAACAAGACCCTCAGGTACCTCAGCAACAAGAGTGTGGTGTTTCACTATGTGTTTGTGTGCAAAAGTGTGAAGAAACTACACTTTCAAGCCCAAATATGAGACAAATGGAGAAATATAGAGATAGATGTGTATGTATAGCTCCAAGCCAAAATTTTGAACCTAAGGCAAGAGGGTTGAGGCTCCCTTATATAGAAAAACATGTAACAAGCTTGTTGAACAAGCTTTAGGCTCCAAGCAATCCCTCCATACACGTGTATGGAGGATGCTTTCTGTGTCCAACAGCTGGCACAGCTGACAAGAAAATATCTGCAAGAAATTGCAGGAAAGCTGTCGACCAATTGAAGTGATTGGCCAGCTACTTGCACTGGTCGACCGACTAGCATAAGTGGTCTGCAAGGAGACCAAGTGGTCGGCAAGGGGGAGAAGGTGGTCTGCACTAAGAAAGCAAGGTGGTGGCATGGCTGCCGACCATTTTTGGTGGTCCAAAGACCACCAAGACCAATTGGCCGACCAGAAAACTGGCTGGTAGGTAGGAAAAGTGGTTTTCAGGGAGAGAAATTGGTTTACAATCCCTATTCCAACCTCCAAGCAAGGAAAACAAGGTTTGTGCCAAAAACAAACCAAAAAGGATGCAAGACAAGAGTCCGCTGGTCAAGGCACGTAGCCAAAAACCTCGAAAACTAGTCTACGGGCACCAAAAGTGGTCTACGGGAGGGAAAAGTGGTCTATGGCCACAAAAGGTGGTCTACAAGACCTCTGTGTCCCTCTAGGCAGAGGCAACAAGGCATGTTTCGAAAACCAGGCCAAAAGGAGAACGTTAAGCGGTCCCGAGACAAGGCGCACGGCCGAAGGCTCCGGAAATCGAAAACTAGTCTACAAGAGGGAAAAGTGGTCTACAACCACAAAAAGTGGTCTACAAACCTCTCTCCCCCTCCAGGGAAGGTCAATAAGGCATGGTCCACAAACCAAGCCAAAACACAAAGAGTTCAGAGGCCCGGAGGCAAGGTACTTAGCTGAAAACTCCGGAAACTCGAAACGAGCACAAACGAGCACAATCATCGGGTTCTCAAATGATGACGTCTGAGTCCTAAGGTCGGTAAAAAATGGGGTGTCTACAGTTGCCCTTCTTTGACAGAACTCGGAAGTCAAGAAGTGACGGGAGTGAATGTCAAAGCCCAGAAATGACCCATTTTTGACAAGGCCGAAGACCTGGACAAACAGGCAAGATAACAAAGAGATGCGCCCGCAGGCAGGGGTAAAATGCAAATGACATGCACAATGCCGAACATAACTTATGATTATGCAAAGAGAGCTGTGATGAAGCAATTATGCAAAATAAATGCAGCATTTTAAGCGAATGTTATGTAAAGAAATGCTACAGGAAACTCGTACATAAGCAAGCAAACACGAACCAAACTACATCTCATGCAGAAAGGATGTAAGAAAATTATACAATTCTCACTGCGCCTCACACGGAGAAGGCTAAAAGCGACTACCGAGAACACCCGGAGTCTCAAACGAAACACCTCCCAGCGTATCAAACGCAAAAGGAGAAAGGCATCCAAACGCGTGTCAAACGCGAGAGGAGAAAGATACATCCAAACGCATGCCAAATGCGAGAGGAAAAGGGTTGCGCAAGAAAGCGCGATGCACTAGACAGTGCAAGTACGTCCAAAAGCGCCACACACGAGTGGAGAAGGGTATGTCCAAACGCATGTCAAACATGAGTGGAGAAAGGTTGCACAAGAAAACGTGATGCACATGATAGTGCGAGTACGTCCAAACACGCCTCACGCGAGTGAAGAAGGGTAACAGAACGCATATCAAACGCGAACATGTGTGATAGATAATAGTCAAACTGAATCGGAACTTTTCCTGAATGAACCGTACATACAATATCGTTTGGCTTCATCAACTTCAAATGAATCATACATATAATATCGTGCCTGCACAAAAGAGAGATTTTGACAAGTACAATATAACAGGAACACATGATCAGCGCTATATCAAGATACAATTTCAATACAAGATAAATGCGTGCACATATGATGCTGATGGAAAGGTGCATAGCAATGCAAGTGAAAAGTGCATAGCAATGCAACTGAACGTGTGCGACAACGCAAGTGAAGAGGTGCATAACAATGCTAGTAGAGCGTGCGTGACAACGCAAGTAAAGTGTGCATAACAATGCAAGTGGAATGTGTGCGACAACGCAAGTAAAGTGGTGCATGAAAATGCGAGTGAGATGTGCATAACAATGCGAGTGAGATGCGCATAACAATGCGAGAGAAATGTGCATAACAATGTGGAGAGAAGTGTGCATAATAATGCGAATGAGATGCGCATAACAATGTGAGAGAAATGTGCATAACAATGCGAATAAAGTGCAACTTCAATAGTATGTTCGAAGAAAAATGCCGAATAAGGAAATACAAGCCTTAACGAGACCAATTCAACCTCAACCTCCGATTTACCTCTCGGAGGGGTCACAACGTACTCAAAAAGGATACACCTTGCTCTTGACGAGTAACGATGAGCTACGCATCGAAGACTTGAATTGAAGTTCCCGCGAGGACATTTTGAGCCGAAAAGTGTACTTTTCTTGCACTTTCTCAAGAGCGGAGGACTCCAATCATCACAAAAACACACAGGGAGGACAATGGGACCCTGAAGACCACCCAGAAGGGCTGCCGACCACCTAGACCAGCTGCCAACCACTTGTTGACCACCTTAGTGGTCGGCCAGCTAGAAAAACCGGTCGGCCGACCAGTTTAGCAAAACAGGGGCAGCTTGGTCTTTTGAGGGCCGGCTCTTCAAGTGCACAACTCCAAAGCATATTTCATCACACCTTCAAGGCCGAAATCACTTGCTCTCCCTCCCTAGACGATTTTTCTTCTTAGATCCGGGCTTTGCACGTGTTTTCCAACGCCCCACGCGAAGTTGATTCGCGAAAAACTTTCGATTCTCTTCATTTTGAACCGATCAGAATTTGTTTTCGGAGCTTCTTTCTCCATTTTCACCACTTGAGGTATGTTTCTCTCGAAGTTTAGCACCTTTTCCCAAGTTTTGACTTTCTTTGACTTTTTCTCTTCCCGAGAGTTGACTTTTTGCAATTTTGGCTCATTTCGCTCATTTTTGCTCAATTTTGCACCTTTTTTCAGATGGCTGACCACATTCCACACAATAGGGGCTCTCCGCGAGTAGAGAATGAGCCTGACATTATGCCATTGCTACCGAGGATGCGGCCTTTCGACCCGGAGAGGTACCACCCTTAGGAGCACATCCTACTCCCGAGCACCTTTCATCATTTCACAGATTTCGCGCGACAGGCACTCACAGACTTACTGCTACGGGAGCCGGAGTCCCATTTATCTCATCACGCGCACGAGGTGAGTATTTCACTTTTACATTTCCTGCGATGTATTTTGCATTTCTTGCACACTTCATGCTTTCGCTATGTATTATATCTGCTCGTTCAGAACACATTTACATACACAGCGTTTCTGCTCATTCTGAACATAACTCACAACACAGCATCCTGTTCATTTGGCACACAGCTCATACATAGCACTCTGCTCACTTGGCACATAGCTCACAACACAGCATTCTATTCATTTGGCACACAGCTTATACACAACACTCTGTTAATTTGGCACACAGCTCTCAACACAGTATTTTGTTCATTTGGGCACACAGCTCATACACAATACTCTGTTAATTTGGCATGTAGCTCACAACACAACATTCTATTCATTTGGGCATACAGCTCATACACAACACTCTGTTAATTTGGCACGCAACTCACAACACAGTATTCTGTTCATTTGGGCACACAGCTCATACACAACACTCTGTTAATTTGGCACGCAGCTCACAACACAGTATTCTATTCATTTAGGCACACAGCTCATACACAACACTCTATTAATTTGGCACACAGCTCACAACACAGTATTCTGTTCATTTGGGTACACAGCTCATACAAAACACTCTGTTAATTTGGCACGTAGCTCACAACACAATATTCTGTTCATTTGGGTACACAGCTCATGCACAACACTCTGTTAATTTGGCGCGCAGCTCACAATACGGTATTCTGTTCATTTGGGCACACAGCTCATACACAACACTCTGTTAATTTGGTACGCAGCTCTCAACACAGTATTCTGTTCATTTAGGCACACAGCTCATACACAACACTCTATTAATTTGAAACTGAATACACCTGTTCATTCTACATGCAGGTAGCTTTCCGTTTCACACAGGGATACAGATCGATCATTGCGAGGGAGTGGTATATGGAGCTCCTTGACTGTGTTCGACATATCGTTGATGAGGTAGGGTATGGCCCATTTTGCACGGGGTTGTCGCGTCTTCAGGCGAGCCTCATGGGTGCACTTGTAGAGAGATGGTGGGACACCACCAACTCCTTCTATTCCTCAGCCACCGGGGACATGACGATGACCCAGTACGACTTTTCGATGCCGACGGGCCTTAACGTGGGAGGTTGGCCGATCCCATACGATTTTGATATGGGCGAGTGGGAGGCAACTTGGACTTATCTGCTCGGAGCCCAGCTGTCGACCTACAGATCATCAGGCATGGTCAGGTACACCTGGTTCACGAAGCAGTACAAGAGGACTATGCCCGAGACCATTGAGGCCATAGAGCAGTATGCCCGGGGATTTTTGATGTTCCTTCTTGGGACCACACTGTTCTCCGACAGGGGAAACACGGTCGGACTATATCTTCTCAGTGCTCTAGTAGACCTATCACAGGTCCGGCACTTTGATTGGGGCAGCACTGGCCTTGCTACCCTTTACTGCTACATGAGCGCGACCTCCCGCGGGCACAGGGGCATAGTAGGTGGCTACTGAAGAGCCTGGGAGGTATATTCTACCCTCTTGATTTACATTTCTGCTTTTCATTATCTGTACACTGCACACTGCACACATTTCACACATTACATTTTGTACTCTGCATTCTGCACTCAACATTCTGCATTTTTTGTATATTCTATATTCTGACAGCCACTGTCTTGCCTTTCACAACTGTGGGTTTGCGCCTACTTCCCGAAGCTCGCCTCTAATCCAGAGGTGAAGGCACCACTCGATGTGCTACACCCGCGTAGATTCGAGGGTCGGTGCCGGCCCAGGCCCTGGGAGACATTGCCATATCTCCGGCAGTATTTTGACATCGTACGGGCGACGGAGGTAAACCAGAATTCTCAGTTCTTCATGCTTTCAGCTTTGATTTATCTTGCATATTTATGATAACTAATCAGTTCATGCATTTGTTATCCGCAGATCACCTGGCAGCCTTGGATAGCCATGCCAGGGTATTCTCGGTTCCAGTTCGTTGGGGCATGGGGCGCCTCCTGATATAGGATTTTGTTTGAGGGGCCAGTCGGCAGAGCCTGGTTTCTCGGGGAGCGTTTCATGTGCCAGACGATGGGTAATCCCGCTCAGGAGATCCCTTCACCGCCTCCACTGGACATGCGGTCCACAGAGAGTCTCACTCCCTAGGAGGTTGACGACCTCATGCAGGGTGCCAATGCGGTTCTTTTCCTGGAGGAGGGGGAGTACACGATGTACATCCGCACGTACCTGATGCCTCCATTACTCTGGCACATCCACACGTACTATTTCCCAACCTTTGCTCATTTTCTGGTGCTCATATCACTCTGGCACTCAACACTCCCTTTTTACACTCCTATAACCATTTGCTCACTCTTCCCTTAACATACTCCTTTCTTTTTTTTAATCTATCTATCTTTTAATCCCTTTCCAAATATGGTTGATGGACAAGTTAAAAGCAGTGGCTCCTTGTGCCCAATATTCAACCAAAGGCTACTTTTCTCGCTCCAAACTGGTGAACTTTTCTTTAGAGGAAAAGTGGTTTAACTAGATGTGCCACAGATCTGTGGTTGACATTGCTTGGTGTCGGATTGCCTGGGGGGGTACTTGTGCATGCTAAATAGTTTGGACCCTCGATTTCTTTGATCTACTCTCACGAGAGTAATGTGAAACATAGTTGAGAGTTCGAATCCTACAATTTTTATAGAAAATCCATTTTATTACAAAACTTTTGGCAGAAATGGGTTGCATCACCAAATCTCAGAGTCACCACCTAATATTTTTGAAAAATTAGAAAACTCATCACTCGTGCCAAGGCCACTGTTCGTCGTAACCAAGGATGCTTGGCTCGGAACCTTAGGTATGAGAGGGGAAGGTCATTAATTGAACACCCTCGCTCACCCGATCAAAGATTAACCTTTACTAAATCACGATATGAATTTTATTTATATGTTCATATTCCAATATATTTAATAAATCCTAAAATTTATTATGTACAGTATACAAGTATGTACTATGTCATTTATTTTGGAACAATTTAATTTCATGTATTTTGAAAGAGTTTTGAAGATGTACAACTCAAAGAAATTGAGTTTACAAACATATAAATTAACATCATTCCAAATTAAGCAACATAATCTCCATCCACCGACATTCATAAAGATATATCAAATAGGCAAATAGTCTCATGGTATGATGCTAAACATAGTAAGAAAAACACACACAAGCAGGATGCTAAAGCATAAAAACTTAAATATTAACCGACGTCCCGCAAACAGCTAGAAAACAAAGTTAGTAAAATATGCATGATCTTATAAACAAAATCCTAAGGCAATTCACTCATGAAATGCAACTAAAGATTCAACTTCTAATATATGACATACGAGTCATCTCAAGAACATGAGGCAGTGCACATAATAAAATAAGAATTGATTAAATTCATAAATGCAAATTTAGCCGAATCAAGATGCATGAAACATGGATGCAAAGTATGGATATGATGAAAATCAAAATATGATGCATATTTATAAATAAGAAAAGCAAGTAAAAGAACGGGATAGAAAGAAGCGGGGTGGAGAATTATTACAACACTTGACTAATTACATATCCGAATATGGGAGGAGAGGAAGAAAATATTATAGCAGAATAAAATCTCACAAATCTCTCATATTAAAATAAAAATATAAACTTCACATTCAAAATTTCTCTATTCTAACCTCGTGGTTGCGTTTAGAACGGTCTACTTAGTTAGGAACAAGTCTTTTCGTCTCAAAAATAGCCCAAAATTACCTGTAAGGGAGAATATTCTGTTAGAGAAAGGAATATTCCATCAAGGGAATATTCCGCCCATATGCAGAATATTTCGTCAGTGCTGACTGTGGCACTGACATGGCAAGTTTGCTGACGTGGCTGAGATGTGGCGCTGACTGGACTTGCCCAGAAAATGAATTTAATGATGCTGAAGGGAGGTTTTGAATTCCAGACCTGGGACTTACCATGGACCTTAATTATTTTTCCAAAGCCTCACCTTGTGTTGTGTTTCCCTTTAAATAATATTAGAGCACTTTAAACCAGCAAAAAGCAACAAAGGCATAGACGCCTAACACAACATTTATGTTTCCTTTATTTTCTTTTTCTCTTTTTTTGTTTTTATTTTTGTTTTTTTTTTACTTCATGATAAATATAATATAATTAATAAATAACATATATATACACACATTAGAAATGTGCATGGTGGTTTCATCTACCACCATACCAAAAATATATATTACAAAATAATTACTAATGAAATTACATCTCAACCAACTTAAATCACATTTTTTTTTTTAAATCACATATTTAAACACATATTCTAAAACAAAATTTGAGGAACAAAGACTCAGCCTTCCATTTCCACAACCTAAATATCACATATTTAAAACAGTAAAGAAAATACAAGAAAATAAATGAAAAGAAATCTAAGGAACAGAAGCTCAACCTTCCACTTCTTTAACCTAAATATCACATCTTTAAAACAGTAACGAAAATATAAGAAAATACATTAAAAGAAATCTAAGTAACAGAGACTCAGCCTTCCACTTCTCCAACCTAAATATCACATATTTAAAACAGTAAACAACGTACATGAAAATTAATGAGAAGATTGCAAAAATTCACCTTTTGGTGAATTTTCTGATTATCAAACTTTCTTCTTTTACACCCTTACGGTTATTGTGTATGCTTTGGAATCTCAACAAAAATTCAAGTTTTAAGTTTTAAAGGAATTTTTGGGTGGTACATATCTATGGATAGAAAGGTGATAGAAGGGTTTAAGATTTGTTGAAATAAAAATTCTTTTCCCAAATTTTTCTCTTCTCAAGACTTGTGAAATTTTCTTTTTCCAAAATTTTCTCTCTTTTTGAAATAAAATTTTCTTTCTCAAATTTCTCTCTTTTTCAAACAACAAAATGAGGGATATTTATAGATTTCCAAAACACATGGCTAGCCATGTGGTATTTTCGAAAACACATGGATCTCCAAACCATGTGGCTTGCCATGTGGTATGAGAGCCGATTTTTCAAAACTGCTAAATTTCTGGGGAAGAAAAATTCAAAAACATATTTTTCAATAGGTCTAAAATAATTTGGCTAAAACCGGTGTAAGGTTGGAATTAAAGCTTAAACCTGACTTTTCTTCTTAGAAATTCATAAAATAGCACATTTCAATTTTGACCATCGGGTGTTCGGAAGAAAGGGCCCAAGTCTTAAGGCCGGTCAAAATGGGCTGTCTACAATTGCACCTCTTGGACAAAGCTCGAAGTCATTTCATGACGTGAGTTAATGTCAAAGCCTGAAGATGGAGACTTGGGCAAACAAACAAGATGCAAATACAGTTGGTTAAACTCGAGAGTTGCCTACATATCCCTTTGTAAGGAATCAAACCAGCATAGTTTAGGGGCAAAATGAAAATGACACGTTCGAAATACACACTACAAGAAATTGCATTTTTCGCAACGTAACAAAATATGTTGTTAAAAGGGAAAATTCGTTGGCAAAGAGTTTTGCCGACACATAAAGCTACGTTGGCAAAAGTTTTTGCCGACGAAATTATCATTGCGTTGGTAAAAGTAATGTCTTTAGCGACAAACATAGTCGTCGATAAAAGCCTTCATCCATCGTCGGCAATTTACCTTGTGTTGGTAAAAGTCATTCAAATATGATGATTGTGTGGTACTTTTCGCGACACAAATTTGCATGGGCAAAAAATATACTTTTAGCAACAACTTATGCGTCGGCAAAAGTAAACTTTTGGCGACACATTTACGTCGGTAAATGTTGCCATTTGCCGACGATTTGTTTGTCGCTAAAGCTTTACTTTTGGCAATGACAAATTGGCATTGGCAAAAAGTACACTTCTACCAACACAATATGAGTGGGCAAAAGTAACTTTTAGCGACACATTTACGTCGGTAAATGTTTCCATTTGCCAATGATTTGGTTGTCGATAAAGCTTTACTTTTGGCAACGACAAATTAGCATTGGCAAAAAATACAGTTTTAGCAATACAATATGAGTGGGCAAAAATAAACTTTTGGCTACACATTTACCAACAAGTTGTTCGTCGAGAAAGCTTTACTTTTTGGTAACGACAAATTTGTAGCGGCAAAAAAAATTGAAAATCATTTATATTTTTTTATAAGATTTACATATTTACAAGAGGCATCCCTCAGGCACTATTATTACAAACTAATAACATTGATATTAAATCACCTAAAGTTGATGTGTAGGCAAAAAAACACTGTTGAAAAATATGCTTTTGGAAGCAGTGTATAAAACCTGAAAGGGTAAACTCACTAAAATACTCAAATACATCCAAATTGTAAACCCATAGTAAAAACAGCAGATAACAAGATGAAAACATGAAACTAACAACCCAAATTTACAGTAGACTAGCATCTAGTAGCAGCCTGCTTCATAGCAACATTGCAACAGCAGTAGCCCAGCAAAATTCTGCAGCAGCACACCGGCAGCAGACCAGCAAGCAACAACCATCAGCCACCAGTGCTCTGAAAAATGAGAGAAGAAAAACAATTAATTACTGGGGGGGAATTCGGGGAAATCCTCTCTAATAATAGCGGGGCAGGGTGGGTTTCCATTGGGTTCGGATTTAATTGCCATCCGTAATTCTACCCAAAAGATTCCACCAATGAATCTCCTTCATCAACAAAATCAACAGAAAATAACTATCTACTATCTAGACAATTCAACAACAAAAAAGTATCATGATTTAAAGACGACTAATTAAGTTGCCATTTCTTTGTAGACATCATGTACATGATTGGGGATTATTTGATATCAAACCAATAATCCATCTTGTGCAAGTCACTATCTCGAGTACAAATGCAATGTATGTTTTTGGTAATTTCTCTAAGAACGTAATGAAGATGAACTTTTATGATTAGATGGATTAAAAAAATGGATGCATTATTGTTAGAACTCATGTCGTTCCTGCCACACGGGTACTGACATGACTCATGTTGGCTGGGATAAGTTTTGGTAGACCAAAATCTGAAATTTTGGGTGTCAAGTCTTTGTCAAGGAGAATATTGCTAGCTTTGATATCTCGATGAACGATATGTGGTATGTCCACCTGAAAGAATGGCATGTCCTCGTGCAATCCTAATGCAAATTCTAGTTCGTGTTCGCCAACTAAATTGGATGTTACTGTAACTTCCACCTGAAAGCCAAGGTCATGATAATGATGATGATGCTTTAAAGCTAAAGTTTGTAAATCGAGGTGCCAAATTTGTGTTTTTATGTCAATCCAACAAGTGTAAAGAGTACCAAACTAAGAATATACTGTAACCTTACTTTATTCACTGAACACCGTCTCTTCAAATCCCATGAATATACATCACACATTTGGAAATTAATCTTACTGTATTGTCCTTGTAGATTAACAATCATATAGTACAGTTTTAGACATACTAAATGATATAATCTGCTATTTCTGCATTACCAGTCACACGGTTGGAGGTATACTGGACATAGTCATTGAAGCAGAGGACAAAAAACATGGAGATTTATTGAGACTGGTAATACTTCCTCTCTTCTAACTCTCTTTTATGTCTACTATTGGCTGTTTTGCTATACACTATGGTCACTTTAAAAATCCTTTCGTTATTTACATTATGTTACTATAATGTGAGCAAGATCATGTTAAGGGCTACCTTGAAATGTAAGCATTTTCACTTCCATCATCTAATCTAACCTACATACAGATACATCTCTAACATAATCAATGTGGCAGATCAAATAGAAAAGAAATGTAGTGAACTTCCTTACTTGACAGCAACAGAAAAATAAGTACGTAAATGTGGAAAATAAAACCAAACCTTGTTCAAAAGGGCACCTAGCTGGATCCCCAAAATACTGAGACAATGAATCTGCACTTCTTCCCTGCAAGATAAATGTGTCGGTATACTTAACTAAGCAAGAACTTGCAAATTTTAACAAAAGAAAATCAAACCAAATTTACTGCTGAATTTTCCACTAAGATTAAAATTTCAGTATTGGCAAATCCCCTTTATTTTATATCTCAGCATCACTGCCAACAAACATACACTAGTTTTGTCATGAAACTAGAATTATGTACATCTACGAAGATCCAATAATTCCTTTACAAAAAGAAGAGTCAGCATTTTTCCTTTAAAGCATATTTCTAAATTGTTCTCTTTTACAGAAAACATTGTATGCCTACTCCTGGGCATAAATCAAGCTCTTGAGGTCGCTAATGCATCAATGTCATTTTATTGTTCCTTGATATTGAGTGATAAGTATGTAGGAGTTGAATTGGAGTGCAACTACACTACATTTATAGTTGCCAGGTAGAACTTTGTACCCATTATCTTTGATCTTTGAAAATGGAACACATACAGTAAACATATTTTAACAAAGTCCTCCAGTGAGAACCCATCATAATCATCAACACTTCAAAGATTGCATTATTATTACACATCAACATAGAACTCAAAAATGTTAATATTCATACATATGTGTGTATATAGACACAAAAGAGAGGAACAAATGAGAATTAAGTTACCAACACTAAACAAATAGTCGATTTAATCAAACTTCTATAAAATCTCTAACTTCTATATAAACAAATAAATAATCACCTACAAAATCAAGGAGGTCTCAAATGCATGCTACATGAAAGCAAGTAAAACCAGTTTGGAAACTTGAATAAACAGTGAGCAATGGTGGTACAAGTAATAACCTTGATGTCGAACCCTATGCTAGGCACAAAAAAGCAATTACTAACAATTAATCATTTAACCACTCTTCTTACCAAAAAAACAAAAAAAAACCCCATCATTCCTTCAAACTCACTCTGAAAATAATGCTTCCAAGCCTACGAGCATGTGACTCCTACAGTACACTCAACTCAATTCAAAAACCTCCATATGAGGACAACCAGATAGTAAGATTTTTCATGCATGTTGGGTTCTGATCTTTGAAAAACAACAACCAAATCTAATTCTCTCTCACAAGTTAAAAATCAACAATCAAACTTTTGCATGCCAATCATAATAAATCATAATCAAAAAATAAAATATGCATATTTTTCTTAATGTGTAAAGTAGTCTTTCCTATAAAGCAAAAGGCTCTTAACAATTGATCCAACAAAAACTTCTCAGATCAGATTAACAGCTTTTCTGCACAATGTGTCAACCATAAAATTCCCTTAGCTCTTATTTACATTGTTCGAAACAAGTGATCAATCTATTGCACCAAATGCAACAATTCAGTCAAGAGTAATTGCAAGATTTCTGCAAAAATAGGTGTATCTTCACAAAATAAGTCAAAAGTTTCAAGTCAAAACACATATTTCATTTAGTTAAAAAAAAAAAGGCCAAATGTTTCCTATAGTTGCTCACTCCCAGAAGAATCTATAAACAGTCTGTCAGCAATTTACATACAAAAACCTACAACTTCTCTCAGTTGTGTTAACTCCAGAATTACAGAATAGCCAAATTCAAAAGAACAAGAGCCCGAATGAATACAAATAGTTTCTGATTTTAAAGCACTCACCTGAAAAACTTTTGGATTCTTCAGCATTGCCCTCATAACTGGATCCTTTAAGGGATATTTCATTATGTGACCGCTCTTTTCACCTCTTGTATATGCCAATTTTGTTAGCTGTTACTTTTGCACCACCCTCTGTCTTTATCTGCTCACCATTGAAAGACAAAAAGAGTAAATAATCCCAAATAACCTTCACACCAAGACAAGTAAGCAAAATTAGTTCTAGCCATGGATAGAACGAAACCACTTTTTCCCCCTATAAAATCAAATCACTTATTAAGGTGCATCCAACATGCTATTCACAACTAAAGCAACATAAAGCAATGTATCACACGCCAAACAAATAAAAGTAATTTCATATACTTGAGAGTCATCTCATAAGACCAGTTTCTTATCATAAAGATATATTAGAAAATGGACAGCATATCATTCAAAAAAATATGTGCATGTGTCTGGGGTACAATTCAAAATACTAACTTTATAATAACACAAATAACAATTCTTTCCATTGTTAAGCATGATTCCAATATTTTCAATAGAATTCAAAATTATAAAGAACGAAAAAGAAGATGAAGAGTTATCCACAAGCAATGAAGTAAATACATCAAGACTAATTTTTGAACAGCTACTCTTTCCTAAGGTTCAAATTCAATTTCACAGTCACTAAGGACTCGGTAATGTCTAATAGAACCTGCCCATAGTGAACCCCAATAGAAAACTCCACATTATCCCGTCATAGGAAGAAGTTTGAAGCTGCAAACTCCACAAATCTTTAACAATTCAACACTCTTAGCAAAAAATAGAACATCTTTAACACTCAGTAGACTGCAAATAAATATGTTCAACAAGAAAACCACTTTACACCTAATTTCAAGAAGCAAAGCATCTCCCCTACACCTATTTCTTCTATATACCAATTATAACAATAAAAAAGCTTTATATATTTGTAAAACTGCAAAGATCTTTGATAAAATACCTTTCCACTAGCTGTCACATGGTCCCCATTGTTTAACTTGATGTACTTCTTACTCCTCTGCCAGCAAACAGATTCACACAATTTAAAAGGAGATAGTTTGAAAGAAAAACAAAAAAAAAATAAACATCCACAAGATATACCTTATCCCAGTGGAATCTAGATTTTTGTTTTTGCATGCCACCACTATCATCTGCAACCAGATCCAGCACGGCAGCTTCCAACCTATTCAATTAATTAATCATGACATAAAGATAAGTCAACTATTAAAACGTCAAGAACAAGAAAAAAACACATACTACAGATTAATAAACATTTCTTTTTTTATCATTCAGCAACAAAAAGGACGTACTAATTACAAAGAAAACAGATAGAATGCCCAAAGCAAAAAAGAAGGATAAGGGAGATTCTCCAAAGACAACAATGGAAAAAAAAAAAAAAAAACAATGAAGATACATGTGGCACACAGCCCTCCAATTACTACTAATAGAAAACAAAGGAACTCCTTTAAATGGTGCTGAAACTAACACACCCAAAAAGAAGCCAAATAACAGATTTTATCACATAAACTACCCAATATCTTTTGAATTGTCTTGAAAAAATCTTGCATTTCTCTCTAACCATAAAACCCACAATAAATAGTAATACAAAAAAGAATAAATTACAAGCTCAATGCCCTTGGTTCCTTTTAACCAAAAGCTGTGACTGTCATAAAATTTCATAACGCAATAATTATTATCATCATCAGTCGAGAAAACAAATGTTTGGGAATCAATAAGCCTTCTAGAACTAATTTTCAAAAAAAATATATAAAAAAAATAAGCCTTCTAGAACTACGTCTTGAAAAAGCATCCCACAATAGTCTCTACTATTCTGTCTTGCTTCACGATTACTTATTGCAGTGGAACTATTAGACAAAATGCTAGAAGATATACTCACCACATCAGCTTGAAGTACACTTCCACCCCCTGGCCTCGTTCCCTATCTGAAACAAGAAATCCAAGACCTAGAGATATGGTCTCTTGAAGAGAATTATCTCTTAACAGGTGAGAAGTTATTGGTGAATCTTCACTCACATTATTTCTAAATGAATCTCCAAGCTCTTGGGGAGATGAACTGCTTGTATGTAAAACCTCTGCACAAATCTGAGATACGTCCTTGTCCATCCTATTACCAAAGCCATTACTGACATCCATATTAGACCTTACATTTGCAGAAACTGGCCAATACCTCTATTCTTACCATAAATCAAATCCCAATTTGTTGCTTAATGAATAGACTTAGTGAAACAACAAATTAAAGCCACTCCACCATAAAAAATAAAAATAAAAGATAAATCTACCTGTACTGGTAATAACTGGTAAAAATAAATCATATCCTCCCAAGTCCCTATATCAAAATTTATCAGTTACCCAGATGAAAACTCAATGAGTATTGCATACTAGGGACCAAGAATCAAAATGGGTATTGTATGTTTCTCACCAGAGGAAGTGCTCTTGACGAGCTTCTCGGAGGAGCTCTTAGAATGCATATGGTCCTTTGAGTTGTTGAAGCTTCTCGTAGACCCATCAAAATTCATAGGAACACAAAAAGACTCTAATATTCATTTTTGAAATTTAGTACATCTGAATATTATGATAAAAACACTAATGTTCATTTTTGTGTGATAAATAAGGTCTGAATTCTTTCGACGTGAATAACAGGACACATATTCATAGACAAAATTAAAAAAAACAACACAAAAGCAAACATTCAACAAGAATAATGCAACATAATGAAAACAAGCCTCAAAATAAAAACTAATTTGTTGCTTCCCCTTCCAATTTTTTTTTTTAATAGTAAAATCGTTTGTTATTTGTTTGTTTTGATTTATATATATATAGATCCTCTTTGCTAAATCAATATTCTCACATTGTATTACAATTGATTATATCTTTATATATACATAGATATATAAAGCTTTACAAACTACTAAAAAAAAATCACACTCGCTATCCTAAAAATCCCAATTTACCTTTCAACTTTTCTCTCACTGATTCAAACAACTCTCACTCAATACACTTCATATTATGCAGAAAAGTGCACATACTGATAGATAAATATATATATATACACTCAATTTTTGATGAAAAAGAAACTAGATTTCTTGAGGGGTGAAGTGTTGGTTGACTAAAATAGAAACCAAATATACCCTAGAATTTAGAAATTCAAGAAAAGATCGCGAATTACAACATAAAAATGCTCATATAAATTTTCTATGGAAAGAGGCAAAAATGATTCTAATAAATTGAGTATTGTTAGTGATTCAAAAACCATATTAAAAATTTATGTCAATATCGTATAAATGTTTTAGTAATATATATATATATATATATATAGAATTTCTAATATTTTTGCAGTAAATTAGACAGTAAAAAGTGGTCAATGTGACAAAAGTGGTTCATTGTTGATGCCTTCATCTCAAGAACCACAATGTATTGTCACAACAATAGCCATCATTACCACCACCATTTAGGCACTACCCTAACCCAACACCACAAATGAACTTCAGTATTACAATATCACTTCTTCAAAGTAAACCACCTTACCCTACCTTCGGCAACTCATAATCATTTACAAACACTAAGATAACCACAACAGTCAACGAGATATGAAACCTTCAATCCCTCTCACAATTACTGCCACTGCAATTCTACCTGGCATAAAGATACCATTTTGGAACCAAGTTTTATACTTTTACGGGAATTGTAACTACGTTTTATACGATATGATAGGTTCCAATGAAATCCAAAAATTATATGAGATAATGAGCATCAAGAACAAAGAGTTTAACTCCATTTGCATGGTAAAGACGACCAAGAGCAACTACCATTCCCAAAGTACAGATGGCACATTGAATTCCATGACAGTAAGAGAGAACACACATAATCAACCAGTATAACTTCAACCTAATGGGAAAGCTCAAAAATCCACAATCAGAGTGTTGTGTAACATTTTTCAGATATGTTTAATTTTTCTCAATTAACATAGATCACAAACAGAACAAAATTCAGTGTTGCCATTTAGAATTGAATTCAAATTCATTCAAGTTCGCAGCAACAAGAAAAAAATTAACGACAATACATTTGTAACGAAACGAAAATGTAATACAAGAATATAGCTTTTGCCTTAATTCAACCAAAATAATTGCATTATCATGATAGGACGAAGACTGAAAAAAATTTCAAATTTTGGTTTTTTGTTTCTGTTACTATTTTCATCGAAAACAAACAGCGGCGCAAATGAATTAAATCAATCACGAGTTTTCACAATGAAAATATAGTTCCAAAATACTTTTGTTTAAATTGCTAACAATTTAATGCATTTTTACAAACATCATCAAAATCCAAAGAACATAATTAGATCTATAAATCTAATGCCAAAACAATATGACATTTTTTACACCCTAGAAGCAAAAGTATGGCTCCAAAATACTACACTAATCAATGTAAAAAGCCCAATGCCTGAGAATATTCATCGATTATTTCATTACTTGTCAACTGAAATATATGAAAAAACAAAATAAAATAAAATTTTAGCAAGCCTCATTTCAAATGTAAAAATACCAAATCTGTAAGAGCCAATAAAGATTGGAATCAGAATTCTGAGAGAACCCTACACAGAGAAAAGGGGGGGAAAATTAGAGAGAAGAGGATTTTACAAGAGGGACGATTTCAGAGAGAGAAAATAGGGTTTCAGGAGAGGGAGGGTTTCAAAAATAATTAATTGAGAGAGGAATACCTCCAGATTTTCTGATTGTTCTTCAAATTCTTTTCTCTTTCTTTGTAGGATTAGGGTTTTAGGTAGAGTGAAATTACCCACAGCCACTCCAATCACACCGCCAACTACACCGAATGCGAGAGTGAGAGCGAGAGCGAGAGAGAGCCGAAACAAGGGTTTTAGGAACAAGGAAGAGAAGAGAGAAGAGAGAAGAGAGAAGAGATGAGATGAGTGCCTTACCGTCGAATTAGTCTTGCTGCCGAAAAGATGAGAGTACCATTTGCCTCTCACAGCAAGATCCTCTCTCTGTATTGTGTAGGTTGACATAGCGTATGGCTTTGAAGAACGTCCAAAGGGCTTCAGGACTGCCGTGTTTGCCTCTCAATCTCCACCGATTCAATTGATAGTAGAACTTTGAAGAACAAGGGTTTGAAGAACCCTTTCCCCTTCTAGCCAATTCACTTTCTTTCTTCTTCCTTTGTTTCTTCTATGTTACTTATGATGAGAACCCCTGTCTTGTAGGTCGTCCATGTGTTTTTTGTAAAAAATCAATTTTATTGTTGTGTATGACCTAAAAGATAAAATTATATAAAAATGATAAGGATATTTTTTATTTTTTCACCCAATTTTTTTTTTATAGTTTTTTAGGAAAACAAATTTAAACTAATTTATGAAAATAAAACCAAACATAAAACCACAATGAAAAGAATCTGAAAGTAAAACCAAATATATTGAAATGGATAATCTAACCACATTCTTTAGAAAAGTTTAAATTAAGTCAAATTAGTCATCTCAACTTAAGAGTATGTTTGGCCTTGATGGGTTTATTTTGTAATCTAATTCAATGATCACTTTGATTTTACAATTCAATAAGTAGAATATTTAAAACTCTTTCAAAAGTTATAATAAAAACACAAATCAATAAATCACCTGTTTCACTAGTAAAACTTTTACCAACGAATAGTGTTATCGTCGCTAAATGTTTAACTCTTTGCCCACGCCAACTTGTCGTCACCAAAAGTAAGCACATTAATAGCAACACTCATTGCGTTGGTAAAAAATAAGCCTCGTAGCTAAAACTTTTGAAATTTTGGCGCCAACAAATAATTTTGGCGCTTAAAGGATGTTATACTTTTTTAGCGACGATAGTAAATTGCGTAGGTAAAAGTCTACTTTTACCAACGAAATTCATCACTGTGTCGCCAAAAATATACTTTTGGCTATGAAAAATTGACGTCGTCGCCAAAAGTAGTTGCCAAAAGTGCAATTTCTTGTAGTGACAATTGAAAGTTGGACTTAAACGCTTCGCGAAACTGATTTTTAAAAATTCATGATTATGCAATACAGTGCAATGGATAATATGAGAGGCAAGCCTCGTGCAAATGATATGAAGCATAACAAGGGATACAATCCAAATGCACTCACAAGAGAAGGAAATGTAACCGATGAATAGTTTTAACCTATAACCAAAAACATGGGAGGTATTAACCGATGGAAAAAAGGTTATAATCAAATGTTAATGTGAATAGATTATAGCCAAGCGATGCAACAGTGGTAGTTAGAACCACGCAAATGATATGCTGATGCAATTGAAAGTTGAATTTTTTTTTTCTTTTTTTCTTTGCTTTTTTTTTTTCCTACAATTCTATAATGCAATGCAATATGTCATATATGGTGAGGCAAGCCTCATACAAATAAACGTAATAAAGGGGTATAATCCAAACACACTCACATGAGAGGAGAAAAGAAAGGGTTTTAATCAAATAGTGAGACCAAAACCGTACCTTAATACGAAATAGGGGATTGATTTCAACCGGGTAAAAGAAAAACGAGTTTTAACCAACCAACAAGACTTAGACCATACCTCAATATGAAATACGGGGTGGGTTTCAACCGGGTAAGTGAGAAATGGGTCTTCACCAATAGGCCAGACCTAGCCTCTACCTCAATACGAAATAAGGGGATGATTTCAACTGGATAAAAGAGAAAGAAGTCTTAACCAATAGGCGAGAGTTAGACTGTACCTCAATACGAAATAAGGCGATGGTTTCAATCGGATAAAGGATGAAACGGGTCTTAACCAACAAGTGAGACCAAGACCATACCTCAATACGAAATAGGAGATGGTTTTAACTAGATAAAGAATGAAAAGGGTCTTAACCAACAAGCGAGACCTAGACTGTACCTCAATACGAAATAGGGAATAGTTTTCAACCAGGTAAAGGAAAAAATGGGTCTTAACCAATATGTGAGACCTAAACCGTACCTTAATACAAAATAGGGCAATGGTTTCAACCAGGTAAAGGAGAAATGGGTCTTAACCAATAGGCGGGACCTAGACCATACCGTAATACGAAATAGGGCGATGGTTTCTACCGGGTAAAGGAGAAGAGGGTAACCAAAAATTGGGACAAAAATGGTGTGAATAGATTGTAACCATGGATGATAAATATAATAGACCGTGCAAGTGTGATAGTGAATGTAAAAACAAACATGAAGGGGTAATATGAGGCATATAATATGCAATATGATATAATGGATGCACAACAAATGAATACAACAAATGATTCTTTTGGTTTCAAATTTTTCTTTTTTTCTTTGAAAATTTCTTTTTGATTTTTTTTTGACTTTTTTTTGGGGAAAATTTATATACATACCATATATAAATACAAAAATATGTAATACATACATATACCAAATATATACATACATATACATATATATATGGATACATACATATACATATATATATGGACACAGACATACGGATAGAGATACTTAAACATATACATATGAAATATATACATATATGCACTCCTTCCCTATTTTTGTCTCTCTTTCTGCCCCATTCGTCTTCGTTGAGTGATGTGTCTGGCGCGCGATTTCAACAATCACGGTGCATTTGATCGACAGTAGTTGGACCGGCCTCGTTTGTCAAAGATTGCTTCGGCAATCTCTCTTCTCTTCCATTTTCTTCTTAAACCGAGGCTTGCGAGAGAGACAGAGTAGAGAGCTGCAAACTCCCCTGCCATTACTCTGCAAATTTTTTCTTTGGCATTATACTACTCCTAACATAGCCTCTTCTTGCCGCCCCCTCACTCTCTTCCCTGACCTTAATGATTTTCCAATCGAGATTACCAGCTCCTCTAAGCCTTGATAGAGTGCCCCTACCCCTGTCCTTGTTCTCGGCTTTCCAGCGCTGTCAGTCGAGCAACTAATGGCAGCGCAATCTGATATTGATACCAACCACTACACATTGAAGTCCTATATGGAGACCATGACCGCAGTCTCCAATTTGTCCCACCGGTTACAGAGTAGGATGAGTGAAGTACATCGATTAAATGCCCAACTCTCCTTGTTCCAGCATATGTACAAAGATGCTCGAGAAGAGATTAGCAATTTGAGGAAGCAAAACAAAGAGCTGAAACGACAGGCAACCTTTGCGGCCCGATTCAGACGTCCTTGGTGCTCTTCATTTGACCGTCGGCGGAGAGTAATTTCTTTCAGAAGCTCTGCCAATGCCGAGGCAGAGTCTTTAAAGGCCTCCCGAGAGTAAAGATGTGGCGAGGCAATTGACGGTAGAGTCGAGCGATGAAGTTCTCTACAAATGAATTCGGTTTGTAAACTTCGTTGCCAGGCCACTACCAGAACTTGAGAAAAAGTCCCTGTTTTTGTTTTTCTTTGTATTTTCAATTTTTCCTTTTTCTTCTTGTTCTTTTTTTTTTCCCTTCTCTTTTTGTTTTTGCTTAGGAAGGAGCACTAATGCTTCAGATGATTTCCTTTTCTTTTCAAAATTTATTTCTCTTTTTTCCTTTATAATGTTGTAATCGGTGGCCTCACCTTGAATTTCAATAAAATGAGTTTCATTTTTGGCACATCATGGCATGAATAGCACATCACTTAAGCATGAAAACATTTTTCTTGAACTTGAATCTGAGAGTGATTGAATTTCGATGAATTTTGAATTGGACATTGAGCCTATAACTGACTAGAAATATAATTTAAAAAAAAAAATGACTGAATGAAAGAAAAACCAAGCAAAACTAACTTGAACGGACTTATTGACACTTGTTAGAATTGAAAGGACACAAAACTTCATCACGGCCATGACAATTGCGGGCGCAATTTAGAATATCACAGGCGCAATGCCATAAAATCATATTCAAGACACAAACCATCATCGGTCAATTGTCTGGACAACCGCCCGACTAAAGGGTTCTATTACATTGTCAAAGACAATGATTACGCACTTTCTGGTGAGTAATTGACAATGCAAATGGAAACTTTCGAGAGTGTAGCAGAAAGATAGAAAACCTGACTCGATTGTGTCCTTAGTTCATCACTTTGACTTGTTTTTTGGTTTTATTCCACTCTCTGTTTTGAAATTATATAAGTAAAGCTGTGAGCACTGATTTTTTTCCTTTTTGGCCCAAAGAATGGTCCAGATTTTGCAAAAATGGAATAATTTTCGAGAAGATCAGTCAACTTTATTAAAAATCCTCAAAATCTTTTTTAGCAAATGGTCCCTACCCAACCAACATGAAATCTACCCTTGAGATACACAACCTCAAAATCAAACAACCCAAGTAGGATATACTATAGTACCACTGAATCTGTGTCGCAATTGAATCCGTCATGAAGGAGGAATAGGACAACTGAATCGAACGGAGATGAGCCAATGAAACATGGATAGGATAGTCGAGTTGAATAAAGATACACTGATCAAACATGGACGAGATGAGTGAGTTAAAAATGGTTGGGGCCAAACTTCAAGGTGAAGCTGCCTACGGATCCCAAAGATAGGAATCAGGCTTTACGTAGTTCACACTAAGGCTCACTCGGGTATTAACACTCTCATTTTATGCTCTAATTTTTGCCGAGTTTTCGACCTTGCGAGTTTTTCTTCAGTTTTTTTCATTTTTCATTTTTTCATTCATTTTTTATTTTTCTACTTTTTCATTTTTCATTTTTTTTTCTGCTCTAACTTTTGTTTGGGTCACCATTCCGAGTTTTCAGCCCAGTGAGCCTCTCAAGGGTAGTACTTTTCTAACTTGTCCATGTGGATTGGTTGTGAGATCTCTAGGCCATCTAAATCCATGAGAATGGCTGCTCTTTCTGACTAGATAGACTTAGTGATGTAGGAACCCGTCTAATTGGGTGTGAATTTGCCCCTAGGGTCGTGGATATGAATTTGATTGTCCTTTAGCATTAAATCTTCTTCTCTCAAATTTCAAGATTTGACTCTTTTTTTTTTTCGGTTTCCATTGGCTTGAGAAATGATCCAATTTGAATCTTTGATCACATCCAACCTTATTGCCCCTAATTCTAAGGTTGTTTCCAATTCGGCTATGCAAGCCTTATACTCTGGTTGATTATTGGACACACAGAATCAAAGTTTGAAAGCTAGGGGGCTAGGCCTCAAGTCGAGACAGATTCTATGTTGTAAAATCTCAAGATTAATTTCAGGCATGTCTTCGTAGGACCACGCAAAAATATTTTTAAAAATCTTTTAATAAAGTGACTAATCACTCGTGTTTTTCTTAAGACAACGTTGAACCAATCTAGATCAAATGAGGATCCTTCTCAGTGCCCACATAAACAGAAACAATCTCATTCATTAAGGATTTAGCACACCTCTTTTTCTCCCAGTCAATTAATTTTCAAATCCCGAGGAAATTTTTCCTTATCGTTTTCATCAGAGTTTTGGAAAAAGCTTTGAAAATTTTTGGTCAATGCATTGAACTAAAGGTACAGAGAAGTAGGCGGAATCTACAACAGTTTTATTCAAAAGAAACTCGGATTCAATGATAACAATTGACCCAAAAGAAAATGACAAAGAAGACCTAGACAGGACAGAGATGTCTAGGTTAGCACTCTCGAAATCAACAGATTCTGGCTGACTAGACTAACTCAAGTCTAACTCCAACTCGACGGACTCGATGGAATCAGACTTGGACTCAGCATCCGATTCAGAACTTGAAATGAAACCTTTCTTGAATTGCCATTTTTTAAGTGTGGGCCATCTACCGCGTTCAAAATAAAGCTCATGCAATAACAGGTGGTCATTCCCCGATCACAGAAACAGTCTCATATCCCGCAAGTTCTATGGATTTACATTGGTAGACTTTGTGGGATATTGGACTTTTCTAAAGCTATGGTGCTACAATGACTTAGCAAACAGAAAAGAAAACAAAAACAATACCTCCAATCAGAATTCCGTCAGCACTTTGGCTCAATTCGCATAACTGATCACTACCAAATTACTGTACACTCTAATGAAAAACTAAATTTGATCCCCACAAATTGCCTCAAATTGATATGCCTGAACCACTTATGTAAATTGAAGAATCTTTGTACAATGCATAGCACATAGCAAGAAAGAGAACAAACACCCCTATGGGGGGTAACGTTACCTTGTCCTAGCTTTGAAATGATCTAGAGTTTCACTATTCAAATAAGTGGTATCATACATCCTAGAAATGGGAGAGCCTCCTAGACTTTATAAAGGAGACTTTAGAAAGGAAAAGAGGGACACCCACCCTCTTTCTCTTATATAGGGAAATTAGTTTTATTCTAAACCAGTGATTGGATAGGAGGATTCCTTTTCTTGATTTTGATTTCCCAGGTGGCAGGTCTTTCACTCAAAGATGGGTAGCTACAAATCCTAAGTTAGAAAGGTACTATAGCTCACTATATGCACAGGGTCGATTCTACCCTAGGGGTTGAAGTCAAGGTGACATCACCAAAGAGTACTTTGGTTAATAACCAGATAAGATCCCAGGAAGTCGGAAGAGTCAATATAAGTATAATGAAGCTTAGATAGCAGAGCTACCTTTTTGACAGATCTTGAAAGGTTATTAACACGAGGTCTCCAAAGTAATGTGAAGATAAGTATAATGTCACAAAAAGCTTACCTGTGCTCCCACCAGTATCTAGGCAACACAGGGATTTTAAGTGCACCAATGCATGCAATGCAATGAACATATAATTGAAAATAAAAGTCATGTCATGGAGTTCAAGTCAAGGTTTCATAAAAATCCCAACAGAGTTGCCAAAAACTGTCGCATCACCCGGGAGGTACCCGTGCACGCTAAACAGTTCGAACCCTTAATTTATTTGATTTAGTCTCACGAGTGCAATGTGAAACATAGCTGAGAGTCCAAATCCGGCAATTTTTATTGAAAATCCATTTTATTGCAAAACCTTTTCTAGAAATGGACTACATCACTAGATCTCAAAGTCACTATCTAATATTTTGGAAAAATTAGGAAACTCATGACTTATGCCATGGCCAATGTTCGTTGTAACCAAGGATGCTTGGCTCAAAACCTTAGGTATCAGGGGGGAATGTCATTAATTAAGCACGCCTGCTCACCTGATCAAAGATCGGCCTCTACTAAACCATGATATGAATTTTATTTACTTTATATGTTCATATTCCGATTTATTAAATAAATACTAAAATTTACTATGTGAAACACACAAGAATAGACTCTGTCATTTATTTAATAAATCTATAAGTGCAAATTTAGCCGAATCAAGATGCATGAAACATGGATGTAAAGCATGGATATGATGAAAACAAAAATATGATGCATATTTATAAATAAGAAAAACAAGTAAAAGAATGAGATAAAAATGAATATTCAGTTAGAGAAAGGAATACTCTGTTAGGGCATGGAGTATTTTGTCCACATGCAAAATATTTCATCAGTGCTGACTGTGACGCTGACATGGCGGGTTTGCTGACATGGTTGACACATGGTGTTGACTAGACTTGCCCAAAAAATGAATTTAATGATGCTGAAGATAGGTTTTGAATCCTAGACTTGGGACTTACCATGAACCTTAATCATTCTGCTAAAGCCTCACCTCATGTTGTGTTACCCCTCAAATAATATTGGAGCACTTTAAACCACCAGGAAGCAACAAAGACACAGACGCCTCACACAACATTTATATTTCTTTTTCTCTCTTTTTTATTTTATTTTTTATTTCATGATAAATATAGCATAATTAAGAAATAACATATATATATATATATACATTAGAAATGTGCATGGCAGTTTCATCCACCATCACACCAAAAATATATATTACAATATAATATATAATGCAATATGATTAGTAATGAAATTACATCTCAACCAACTTAAATCACGTTTTTTTATATCACATATTTAAACACATACTCTAAAACAAAATCTAAGGAACAAAGGCTCAGCCTTCCACTTCCACAACCTAAATATCACATATTTAAAACAGTAAAGAAAATACAAGAAAATAAATGAAAAGAAATCTAAGGAACAGAGAGTCAGCCTTCCACTTCCTTAACCTAAATATCACATATTTAAAACAATAAAGAAAATATAAGAAAATAAATGAAAAGAAATCTAAGGAACAAAGACTCAGTCTTCCACTTCCTTAACCTAAATACCACATATTTAAAACAGTAAACAAAATACAAGAACTAAATGAAAAGATGGCAAGAAATTCACCTTTTGGAGAAATGGTGATTTTTCTAATTATCAAACTTTCTTCTTTTACACCCACACGGTTATGGTGTATGCTTTGGAATCTTCGCAAGAAATTCAAGTTTTAAGTTTTAATGGAGTTTTTGGGTGGTATATATTAGCGGATAGAAAGGTGATAGAAAGGTTTAAGATTTGTTGAAACAAAAATTCTTTTCCCAAATTTTTCTCTTCTCAAGACTTCTGAAATTTTCTTTTTTCCAAAATTTTCTCTCTTTTTGAAATAAAATTTTCTTTCTCAATTTTTTCTCTTTTTCTCTTTTTCTAACAACAAAATGAGAGATATTTATAGACTTCCAAAACACATGGCTAACATGTGGTATTTTCAAAAACACATCGCTTGCCATGTGGTATGAGAGCCGATTTTTCAAAACTGTTAAATTTCCGGACAAGCAAAAATTCAGAAAAATATTTGAGTTTGTCTAAAATAATTTGGCCAAAACGGATGTCAGGCCGGAATTAAAGCATAAACTCGACTTTTCTGCTGAGAAATTCGTAAAATAGTACATTCTAATTTTTATCATAAGGCGTTCTGAAGAAAGAGCCCAAGTCTTAAGGCCGATCAAAATAGGATTTCTATACATAGCGATGCCCCTGGCTTACCTTGCCCCAGATGACTTATAGCATGTTTCTTCAGTCGGGTGTGTAGCTAATCGACTTGACCCACTGTGTCTTTTACCTCTCATTCAGGTTTAGATGACAATTCGGACATGATCAAACTCGTCCAATTGGTGAAGTTGGATATCATCCTATGCGAGGGGTGATCACACACCAATACTAATCCTGTCACGTCCGACATTCAACATAGCCTGCATCTCGTCACTAAGATGCCTTCATCCCCTGAAGCTAGAGATAATACACCAAAGAAAATACAGAGATACAAGAGGAGAAGGGAATCTTACATTCTCACTCAACTCATACCTCTCTGATTCTCTCTTGGAGAGAGCCTCTACCCATATCACCCACAGATCTTTTCCACACTTCCCTATCACGGATGTCTTCACCTGCTATGCTTGAACTTGCATAACCGAAGACTATTGGCACCCCCTAATTGGATGCCCTGCACCCTTTGTCTGGGATGCCCCTACACTCCCTTAAGTGCTTAGTGACACTGCAATTCCTCTTTGGAATGCCACTAACCTGCCATGCATCATAATACATGCCTGGAGCAATAGAAAACATTCTCTGTTTTCCAAACAACACACTTTGCTTGGTCAACTTCCTCCGTCTTCTTTGTTAGGAGCTTTTCCTCAAAACAATCAGCATTTGCCCTCTGTACTTCTGAACAACCTTCTAGGGCTTCCACATACGCTCATTGTCTATGCCTTTGCAATCCCTAATTTGTTGTTTAGTGATGGTTAACAGTAGATCTATCTGTCAAAGCATCGTCAGCTATGCAATTTCTTGCACAGTGCTCGCACCCACAGCTTCTTGTCTCCCCCCATTGAGCTCGCCTGAGAGATCTGTTTCAACTCGATCCTTCATTGCCATGGAATTAAAGAAACCACTATAGAGAAAAGAGGCTTGCCAGTCCTGGGTACGCACTCTTGTGTCTTATCCATCTAAATTTCTTTGTCTGGAAGTTCTTATGAACTTTTAACAACCCGTTGTTGCACACATCTACACCACTTGATCAAGCCTGATCTCTTCTAGTCTTAAATGATTTATCTCGATCTATCTCTGGTTATCCAATTTGGTCATAATCTACCCATTCTAACCTCTTCAGTGAATCCCCAGCATTCCACAATATCCGACAACTTTCCTTCGACTATTAAAGATGACAAACTCCTGTGTTTTGATAATCTTCAAAAAATCGTTCAGAATCTCACTATTCTGAGCTCGCGGTTGCATCTGAAACAGTCCATTTAGCTAGGACCAACCTTCACTACACCTCCGGGGGCTCATTGAAAAAACTTCCCCGAAAGTTGGGCTACACCATAATTTCTGAAAAACTGGGCCCTCATTGCAATTTTCCAAAATTCCAAGAATATTGCATTTGCTGGTATCACCTCGTGTCAGTCCTACATCAGTTGGCAACGTCAGCGTTGATGCCACTACCGTGTTATGTTGACGTCATTGCTTGTAAACCCTCCTAGGTCTGATTTAGGTCGAGTCAAACCCGTCCACCTTGGCTGTTGCTGACATCATCTAGGTTGCACCCCTTTCTGGGTCAGATCTATACGACCCACTTGTCTGCTGATGTCACCTCTGCGTCAGCGCCTCCACTGAAATAATAATTAACTTCCTACCCGAGATTCGAAACCATGACCAAAAGGGTAAAGACAAAGCCTTAACCACTACAACAGAAGAGCCCTTGTGTTAAATAGTTCCTAAAATATTATATTTGAACTGTCTTAACTTCTTCTTCTTCACTGCTCCTCCATCAACTGGACTGAACTTTTCGACAACATTCTGAAAAGTTCTCCCAATGGATTACAAAGGATGTGTTTCTTTGGGAGGCACCTCTCCTACGAGTCCTTTATGGTACCCTTTTACTTTTGTTGTATACTACATTTTAAATTCTTGGAAAGTTCCATTTGTTTTTGTATGCCATCAACTTTCTTATTGCATATCACCGACCGACTGATAAGGGGATATGAGAGTGTCCACGGCCCTCGCCAATGGTACAAAGATCTCTTCACTGAGGTCTGCATCCTGGATCTTCTTATTTGTTCTTGGTGGCCATGATGTTAGCATCAAATTGGTTGACATAACTCAATGCATTCAGGAAGGTCAGAGTTGTATTGGCTTGGCACTAGCCAAGATTTTAATGAGCCTAGATATATTCCATCAACAAGAAACTTTCCACTTTGCAGGTAGTCCACTATTTCTACAGGTATTGTTTTCCAACCTTTTCTCATTTTTTAGTGCTCACATCACTCAACACTCTTTTTTATCACTCCTATAACCCTTTGCCCACTTTTCCCTCAACATACTCCTCTCTTTTCTTTAATCTCTTTTTCTTTTAATCCCTCTTCAGATAAGCAGCAGCATCTGCTTCGCACCCACCCCCACCTAGGGTTCCAATACTCGGGGACACATCAAATGTCCAGGAGAATACGGATATTCCAACAGGGCCAGTCCCACCTCAGACAGTAGGGCCAAGCCCACCTCAGACTTCAAAAGCACCGGCTTACCCAACAGACACACCATTCGAGTTTGAGGTCGATCCAACCGCTCTGAAAGTGAGAAAGCTCGAAAAACTGTTCAAGCGAGCTCAGAGAGTCAACTCGATCCTAGATATAGAGGACAGTTACACAGATTCGGCAGTGACATTGCCAGATAGATTCAAAATGCCTCACATAGACTGTTTCAACGGGTCGGGCGATTCTATGGTCCATTTGTGGCTATTTTTAGATATTCTGTGGCCGATGGGTGTGACTAGACTGCAAAAGCTATCCCTCTTTGGTCAGACCTGTCAGGTATTGCGGCCATCTAGTATGCTAAACTGGAGGATTCAGTGAAAAGGAATTAGGAGGAGATGGCCGAGGCCTTCATTGCCCAATATTCGTACAATACTCAAATCGAGGTCACAACTCATGATCTCGAGACAACCAGGCAAGAGCCGAAAGAGGGCTTCTTTGACTTTGTCACTCGGTGGAGGGCCAAGGCCTCCATGATGACAACCAGGCTAGTTAAGAAAGACCAAATAAGGATGGTCGTGCGGAATCTGCAACCAAAGCTGCTCAAAAGATGATTGTCTTACCCCTCCCTACCATTGCTGATCTGCATGAGATTAGGGTACAGATAGAAGATGCTATGAAGTAGGGTCTGATTGACCAAGAGAAAGAGCAGCCCAAGGGGGCCTTTACCCGTAGTTCGAATGCAGCTACAAGTAGCAATGTAGCTGTGAGGACTTCTGACGTGGCCATGGTCACCACCACCCCAAAAATAGCCACACCCTTTACCGGTTCATCTGGAGCCACCTCACAACCAGCAAAGTACCCACCTCGGGGCCAGAGGGTTTTCACCCCACTTTACATATCTCTATCCAAAGCCTTGGGGGTCCTGATTAGAAAAGGGCATCTGAAGCCCCTAGAACCATGCCGATTGCCAAATCCTCTCCCTTTTACACACAATCCAGCCAAGTATTGTGCCTTCCATCAGCAGTATGGGCATGATACTGATTTGTGCTTTAGCTTTAGATTGCGTCATGAGATTCAAGATCTCATCGACAATAAAGTGATAGCGCCTCGTGAGAAGCCAAATGTCACTACGAACCCTCTCCCACTACATAATCAACCCCCTCCTCCACCCAGGCAAGTGAACCTGATTCAAATAATGGCCGTCCCATACGACCCCAGCATATACATCACTCCCTCCCACCTGCCTAAGCCGACGGTGTTCATCCCATAATGCACAGACTTATGCATGATGAGCACGCCAATATCGCAACCTAAACCCATGGTTGTGGCTGTGATAGAAGAAGGAACGCCTGAGGGCTCTACAAGCTTAACTGAGGACGCATACAACCCTTGTCGCTTTATTGCACCAGCTGATCAGGCCAAGCCGAGGGTAGAATTGCTGGGGGAAACTGATGTGAATGTACTCTGGGAAGACGGACCAAGTTTGGGGTTGGATGATTTAGCTGAGCTTGAGGAGGACATTGCTAATCTGCAGTTCTTTGATGAGCAGGATCCAGGGGATGTACGCGTCAACTGGTTTGACCTGAATGGATCAACTGACAATACAGGGTGGCTTAGTGATGAGCCAAACATTGACGAGGGGTCTCAGCCGAAACAGGGACAGTCAGAAACAAGAATGTCTATAATGGCCAGAACGGTCGACAATAAGTAGAAGTTGCCGGAGAGCACCGGTACAAAGAATTTTGCTCAGGAATTGGGCAACATTTGTACAGCAGACACAGAACAAGAGGACACACTGAAGCGGTTTGAACAAGAGAGGATCGAGACCGATTACAGGGCTAGAAAAGCCAAGGCCCCTGCGGGGACAAAATGTGCTGTGAGCACGGAAACAACTACAGTGGAACTGGATAGTTGTTTGTCGGTTGCTGAGGGCATGTGGTGGGAAAACGATGATTTGCGTCTGGCCCATACTGATGAGGACAAGGGACAGAATCTCCTGGATGATACGTGGTACACCGAAGAAGTCGACCACATGACCCGGAGTGGGCGGTACTTTAAATCCCCACACCTGGACCAGCCAGAGGCATCCAGGAAAGACAAGGAAGCCGAGAAACAGAAGGAAGCTATACTGAAGTAGCTAAAAATGTTTCAAGCAGACATCTCCATCTAGGGACTACTCATGGCCTTGCGGGTGTATAGACAAGTCATCCTGTCAGCCATGGACAAGGCTAAGCTTTCTATTGATATAACTCCCAAGCAGTTGGTGGGACTGGTGTTCCCGGGTGGCGCTTCACCGACTTTGACCTTCACAGACAAAGAACTACTACCTGAGGGCTCCGAGCATAATAAACCGTTATACATCTCTATGGAGTGTAAGGATAAGTGGATACCAGTTGTCTTAGTTGATAGGGGATTTACCATAAATGTGTGTTCGTCACATACAACTTACGCTATTGGGTTGATGCCCACAGATTTCGCACCAACAGCCCAGGTGATACGGGCTTATGACAATACCAGCCGCAAAGTGATGGGGACAGTGTGGATCAGAACTCAGGTTGGCCCGGCACAACAAGACATCAAGTTTCATGTTCTAGATGTCCCAGCCACCTTCAACTTACTCCTTAGACGCCCGTGGCTGCACCAAGTAAAAGCTGTCTCTTCCACCTTGCACCAGATGCTGAAATACCCCCATGGGAAGGGGGCGGCAATTGTTTTTGGGAACTCTTCCATACATCCACTGCCGGAGGTTACTACGCTGATCTTGGAAATTGCACACGACGAGGAAGATGTCTTCCTGTTTGGGTTCACCTTGGCTGAGGCTCGGGTAGTACAAGAGATTCTATCTGTTGATGAGGGACTGTATGTTAGTGCACAATCTGTTTACCTCATGAATAAGCGTCAACATGTGCCTGGGATGAGATTGGGAAGGAGTGGCTGGAAGGGCGTCACTGCATTGGCCAAAGTGCTGCACAACCATTATACCTTTGGTCTAGGTTATACACCTACTAAAGAGGATTGGGTGAGAAAAAGAAAGGAGATGGCTGGAAGAGCCAGGGCTAAACAAGATGGGAAACACTATAAGTTAGTGCATATACCTATCCAAGGGACGCTGAACGGACGCTTTGTCCATGAGGGGGAAGATTTCCCGTTTTGCGGCTTTCCAGAGCCATGGCTGAACTCAGAGAAGCGCCGTTTTCCCGGCTTTGAGATCTTTTTTGACTTACAGTTGCCAGGGGATGAAGTTGTCGAAGAGCAAACTGACCCACCAGCTGTGGCTGAGCAGTGCAAAGAGGATGCATCCGATGGCACAGATTTTGAACTGGGAGCAGCGCTGGCCTGTCTCCTCTCAGATCCTCAGATCATACTGGAGTGCTCGGGGGATGATTTCTCTGTTTCTGTGATTGGGAATCAACCAGCTGTGAGCCCATCTTCCGGTATTCTGGATGCATCCATTACACTCTCCCTCATCTAGCAATACGAGGAAGGCTTTTTATCTAGCAGTTATGGGTCAGGTAGTGAACCAGAATCTGATTACACAGAGTCTGTGGAGTCGGAATTAGATTCCAGTTCTTCTGAGTCAGAGTCCGGTATTCCTAGGGTTGACAACCCGGATGCTGTTGTGTTGTCCAAGTCATCTTTTTCGTTTTTTTTTGAGTCGGTTGTAACCGAAGAATCAAATGATCTGGAAATTGCTAATGAGAATGGTACTGCTGTGGCTTTTGAGTACTTTTTTGTGCCTTTAGTATATTGCATTAATCAGGACTTTCAAAATTTTGATGAAAACAACGAGAAAGAAATTCCACCAGTTTTGAAACATTTGATTAATCAAGAGGAGGAGAGGTTTGTAAAACCTTTGGTTGATGAAATCACCTCAATTAATGTTGGTACTGAGAAAGATCCACGTCTGGTCCAGATCGGGTCCATGTTGTCTTCGAAGGAACACGAGCGCTTAGTCGCTTTATTAAAAGATTTCAAAGATGTTTTCGCGTCGTCTTATGAAGACATGCCTGGAATTGATCCTGAGATTGTACGGCATCAGATCCCTCTTGACTTTGAGGCCCGACCCGTCAAGCAGAAACTTTGGAGAATCCGCTCGGATTGGGCTCTAAAAATCAAGGAAGAGGTCACCAAGCAGATTGATGCAAGATTCCTATTAGTATCTGAGTATCTTACTTGGTTGGCCAACATAGTTTTGGTGCCGAAGAAAGACGGCAGAATTCGGGTATGTGTGGACTCAGAGATCTGAACAAAGCCAGTCCGAAGGACGGCTTTCCTTTGCCGCATATCGACGAATTGGTGGACTTCACTACAGGGCACGCGCTGCTCTCATTTATGGATGGATTTTTCCGGTACAACCAGATTTTGATGGCCCCCGAAGATAGGGAGAAGACTGCCTTTACCACCCCGTGGGGGACCTACTGCTATAGGGTGATGCCGTTCGGTTTGAAGAATCCTGGGGCTACTTATCAACGGGCTGCGACCACTATCTTGCATGATATGATCTACAAAGAGGTTGAGGTGTACGTGGACGACTTGATTGTCAAGTCCAAGGAAAGGGAGGGCCATTACACCGCCTTGGAGAAATTTTTCCAACGGATCAGAGAGTATCGGTTGCGACTGAATCCTCAGAAATGTACTTTTGGTGTTATAGCAAGGAAAATGCTAGGGTTCTTGATCACACAAAGGGGCATCGAAGTCGATCCTTCCAAGATCAAGGCCACCACCAAGGACTGAAAAGGAAATGCGAGGCTTTCTGGGTAAAGTGCAATTCATAAGACGGTTTATTGCAAAATTAACCTTGACTTGTGAACCATTATTTGGTCTCCTGAAGAAAGGAAAGAAATTCTAATGGGACGACCGATGCCAAGTTGTTTTTGAGCAAATCAAGCAGTATCTACAGAACCCACCCGTGTTGTCACCGCCAGAGCCGGGAAAACCGTTGATGTTGTGTCTGTCAGTAACCGACACGACAATGGCTATATGCTTGCACAGGAATCTAAGGATAAAGTGGAAAAGTCAATCTATTACCTGAGCAAGAAGATGCTAGAATATGAGACCCGCTACACGTCACTAGAAAAGGCTTGTCTGGCCTTGGTATGGGCTACCAGGAAGTTGAGGCACTACCTGTTAGCTCACTCTGTAATTCTGGTTTCAAGATTAGATCCCATCAAATATCTCTTCGAGAAACTAGCACTTACGGGTAGGCTAGCCCGTTGGTTGCTTCTTCTCTTCGAATTTGATTTGAAGTACATGATGTGCAAGTCTGTGAAAGGGAGAGAGGTAGTGGAGTTCCTAGCTGATCACCCAGTGGAGGGAGATGAAGCAATAGAGTATCTGTTCCCAGAGGAGGCCATTCTGCAGGTTGAAGAAGAGATTTGGACTATGTACTTGGACGGAGCGTCAAACCAGTACGGGTATGGAATAGGGGTGTTGCTGATAGCACCCGACAATTTCCACATACCCTTAGCCTTCAAACTCCGGTTCAAGGTATCAAACAACGAAGCAGAGTATGAGGCATGTATCCCTGGCTTAGAAGCCACCCTGGAACTGGGGGCAAAAAGGTTGGACGTCATTGGGGACTCGAACCTGGTTGTGTCTCAAGTGATGGGAGACTGGAAGGTTAAAGAAGAAAGAATGAAAATTTATTACCAAACCCTGGACGTTCTAACCATGTTTGAAAAGTTAACCTCCACCCATCAGTTAAGAGAGAGCAACAGGTTCGCCGACGCTTTATCAACCTTATCTTCCATGATAGACATCCTTTTGGGAGTCCGGATGTGTCCAATCATTATTGAATAGAGGTATGTGCCGGCCTACGAGCTGATTGCCGTAATAGATGAAGTACAAGATCAGAACCCCTGGTATCATGACATCTGGAACTTCTTAGAAAAGGAGGCTTATCCACCAGGGGCAAACGCCAAAGACAAGAGGGCAATACGGTGGATGGCTGCTCAGTTCATCATTTGTGGGGGTAAATTTTACAAATGGGGTCATCTGGGAATGTATAAACTGTGTGTTGATGCTGAAGAGTCGGGGCGCCTAATGGAGGCCATCCACGGAGGAGAGTGCAGAGCTCATATAAGCGAAGTGATGCTAGGTCAGAAGATCCTCAGACAGGGTTACTACTGGTCAACCATGGAGAAGGATTGTATTGGTTTTGTTCGGCGATGCCACAAATGCCAGATCCATGCAAACCACATTAACATCTCGTCGTTGAAGTTGTACAACATGACTTCATCGTGGCCATTTTCAGTTTGAGGGATTGATGTTATTGAGGCAGTTACTCCGAAGGGGTCGAACGGGCATGAGTACATCCTGGTGGCGATAGACTACTTTACAAACTGGGTCAAGGCCCAATCCTATGCAGTGCTAAAGGTGTCGCATGTAGCTAAGTTCATCAGGAATAACATTATCTGCCGATATGGGATTTCGAATGAGATCATCTCGGATAATGATTCCCACTTCAAGAAGGAAGTGATCGACTTGTTGGAGAAGTACAACGTGGCTTTTCATAAGTCATCTACATATTGGCCGTAGACCAATAAAGCTGTTGAGGCCACCAACAAGAACATCAAGCACATTCTATGACATGCTATTTTTTATCCATCTTTGTATGTTTATTTTTATATTTTTGTGACACTATTTTTATTTTATATTTGAATGTGATTTTATTCTTTTGCGTTCATTCATCTCCATTTTCTTATTTCTGCTTTAACTTTCAATTTTACACACAACATACAATATGCATTAGTATGTATGACAAGATGAGTAAATATCAATATGTTTTTTCTTCGCAAGCATATTTCCATTTAGTTTGATAAATGACTAAGGCCAACAAATTGTAGACAATGGTTAATTTCACTTTTACCAATAATGGTAACAGTTATCATGTTGTTAATCATTTATTATAATTCTGCTTTTATTGTGTCATGTAGCTGAAACAATATGTCATTCGACACTAAAAATAATGCAATAGTAGGCTCATCAGAGGAGGATGAGGTTATCGAAGATTTTATGGACATTTTAATGATTGCTTTTATGAATGAACATATGAATGCGTCAACCAGCAAACGACCGCAGCGGACTTGTCCATTCAAAGGTGATGATTACATCCTTAGTTTATTAAATGGCCATCTTGAAACAATGATGGACATCATGTGAATGGATGCCCAAACATTCATTTTATTGAAAGACACCTTACTTCAAAATGGCTTTGTCGAAACTGAACTTATGCATATTAATGTCGAGGAATCGCTTGGCATTTTTTTGTACACATTCGTACAAAATGACTTGCATAGATTATTGGCCGATAGATTTCAACACTCCACTGAAACTATTTGTCGGCACATCAAAATCATTATGCAGGCACCGTGCAAGCTTGCATCAACGGTTATCAAACCATGTAACCAAGACGAGATATTGGCAAGAATTTTAAATGATAGGTATGACTATATGTTTGTCCTGTAAATTTGCAAAAACAGTAACGAAGGATTTTTTTTTTTTTGTTATGTTTTGAAAGTAATATCTAGGTTTGTTTCGCGTTTAATGTCAAACTAATATATTTCAAGTAGGATTGTGTTGGTGGCATCGATGGCACATTGGTGGATGCGTGGGCCCCTGCCTCAAGACAGAATACATTGTAAAATGTACTCATAGCTTGTGACTTCTACATGTTCACATTTATCAATTCTGGATGGGAATGAAACGCCCACGAAAACGCAATTTTAGTTGACTCAATTACAAGAGCTGATCTACATTTCCCACACCCGCCCCATGGTGAGTGTCACCAAATAACACACTGTACTTTCTTAATTGTTGATATTTGTGTACATGTATTTGATAAAGTATTACAAACATTATTTACATGTAGGTAAGTATTATTTAGTGGATGCCGGGTTCACGAACATGCCTGGATTTCTTACCCCATTTTGTTCCCAACACTATCACTTGCAAGAGTTTCATGGCCGTCATTATTCTGGACCCAAGGAATTGTTTAACCATCGACATTTGTTGTTACGGAATGTCATAAAAAGAACATTTGGTGTTTTGAAGAAGCACTTTCCAATATTGCGGTCTATGTCAAATTATAAGTCCGCACCTCATGATTGCATGCTGTGTAGTGCACAATTGGATCCGTTTGCGTGCAACTATGGACTCATTCTTCATGGAAGCTGATAATGAAATGGCAGCAGAAGCGGCAGCAGATGGGTTTGTTAGAGGTCAAGCTGACTATGTTGACATGTCACAACATGGGTTGACATACCAATCGAACTTGAGGGATGCAATTGCTACTACTATGTGGGAAAATCATGTTGGCCATGGGTAGATTTGTGATGTGAAGAAATAATGTGAATTTGGTAGTATTGTATGTATTATTACATTCGCCTTTTTATTTATAATGTGTAAAATGTAATTGTAGTTTGAACTGTGTTCTTTAAAAGTGTTTAAAAAAAAAATTAAATTCTCCATTTTTTGTGTGATAGTGGTGTGGTTCAAATAGTTATGTGTTCAAATTATTTCTCTCATATTTTTCGGAATTAAATTGGTGTGAATTTTTTTATGGTCCTATTTTATAAGAACTACTTAAATTTGCACACATTTCAAGAAAAAAACATATCTACAAAAATTGTATGAATGTAATACTATTATAAAAAAAAGATTAATTAAGTTTGACATTAATTTTAAATAGTAGTATAATGAAAAAAAAAAATTTGTTGGACCTTTTTCTTTTCAAATTAGGACAAATAAAATGGAACTTTCATAAATATGAAGTTGAGGAATCATAATGGTTATATGCGTGTAAAAAATATATAGATCCACAACACCAATATATTTTAATTCTATTTTTTAACTTAATTTTTTTTAAAGATAAATTACACTTTACACTCTTAAAGTGTTATCCAATTTTAATTTTGACCTGGAAAGAACATTTAAAAAAAAAGAAAAAAAAAATGGTCCATCAATTTACATACTTTTGTCAATTCTTGAAAGTAATTTTATCTTTCAGTAAAACAAAAAATAAATAAATAAACTTTTTAAATTCATCTACCGTGGATGGAAAAAAAATTCAACCATAATTTAGGAAAAAAAATATGACTATACACATATTTTTGTTGTATATTTAATAAAAAAAAAAAAAGTGACCCATTTGGAAAATTTAAAAATGTCCACATATTTAAAATGAATGCATAATGGTCCTACTGAAGGGTTCAACAAAGGTTACGTAGTATCAAATGCGGTACTAACTTATAAATCATAGGTAAATTCTCAGACCTATAATTAGGTTGTACGCATAAGTTACATCGAATGAGAAACTCCCATGAAAATTATAGGTAAAAACAAATTTTTTGTGACGGTTTTTTGCATATGCCGTTAAAGGTTCGTTTGGCATTGGCATTTGTAGTCAATTTTGTCTTTTTGTGATTTTAGCCCCAAAATGAATGCCAAACCAGGGCTAATATGAATGAGACAGAAATAGTGCATACTATTTTGCAAATTATGTATTTTTTTAACATCTGTAACTCTTGTAGAAATGTTTTTTTCACAAATTTTGTTACCCATGTAGAAATGTTTTTTTATTAAATATTTTAAGTCATAATTTGTTTATATTAAATATGAAGAACATATACATAGTGCATAATTTAAAACAAATACAGTATTTTTTTAACAAATTCTGTAACCTACGTATAATTTTTTTTTTCAAAGTTAGTAACCCACGTACAAATGTTTTTTTATTAAATATTTTTATTCAATATTGTAATTCAAATTTGTTTTTTTTTAATTGGAAATATAATTGAAATTAGTGTTGGCTAGCCAAAAATGTTGTTGTCCAACCAAAATTGTTTTCAATTGAAAGGTTAATTTTTGGCTGGACAAAATTTAATGGAAACAGTGTATTGATAACTTATGTTAGATGCAACATACATGGAAACAGATGGTATTGGACTACCCATAAACGGAATTGAGATAGAAATCAGAAAGAGAGAGTGAGGGAAGCTCAAACAGTGCAGTGGGGTGGCCCACTGCACTTTTTATATATTCTTAAGCAAGTATTCTTTTATATTTTATTTATTATTAAACATGTATATATATATATATATATATATTCTTAACACATATCTTAACACATCTATTGTATTACCATTCACTCACAATGCAATCAGTAAATGAACAAACTCATAACACACATTTTTGGGTCCCACAAACTTATCACTTTTTATCATATAACACATAATTTAACATAAATTTTTAACAAATAAAAGATAATTAGAAAAAAAAAACAAATAAAAGTAGTACAACAAACAAAAAAATTAAAAAAACACGTCAAACATCATTGTCAGGTGGTGGTGGAGGTGGAGGGAAGTATTGATGGTAGAGCTAACTAACTCGATGGTCAATTTGATCTAAGCAATTGCTTGTCACTTCATGACGTGTTTTAGTGTCCACACGAAACTCACCAAATTGTTGAATTAGTGAGTTCCGAGTGGCGGCAAATGCATCGAACTGATTACCCATTGATTAACCATTTGTTGTTTCTATTGAACACGCCTATTGTGTCGTTCTTGTTCCATCGCCAAATAATCATTCCAATATTGCGGTTGATCATTTTATGGCATGGCATTGTCATGGGGGTCTCCGGGAGCATCATCTATTGGTGTATTTGCAACATTCATAGATCCCAATAAGTGATTCTCATCTCTGCTTCACCTACAAGTTTGGAATGAGAAGCTTTGAAAATTTTGGTTAGTAAGCTCCAAAAGGTAGTGACCAACCACTGATAGTACCAATATTTGCAGCCACCATTTCCTTCAGTAGTATGTAGCATAAATCCAAATTTTGTCTAACTTCAAAACAATATAACAAATAAGCATTAAAAATTGGAACCACATCATAATGTCCTCTTTTGGACTGACATTTTCTACTATAAATCGGTGGCGAATACGAAAGTGGGGTTTCAAATGTGTAAATTATTGTCGGTAAAGCAACTCTCACAAATTGTAGTATAAACTTCAAATATATCACCAACAATTGTAACCAGGTCAGACTCACTCTAAAAATGGATTTGCAAATCCCCTAGCTGAACTCCAACAATTTGTGCCAAAGTGTGGCTGTTCAATGTGATTATTTTACCATTGACATAAGATGTCAAACTATTCTCTCCAACTTCTCCCTCATTAAGTCTCAAGTGAACATAAAATAAATACACAAGACATGGATATATCTTTTGTGGTACATTGATTAAATTTAGTCACCTCATCGTCTCAAGTTTGCTCACTAAAAAAGGATCATATTGACGAGGGAGATCTACCCTTCTCTCGGTGACAATTGGTCAGTTGCAAAATTGTTAAAAGGGTTGTTCATGATTGTAAGTGAGAAAATCAATAGTTGGATAAGCCTGTTGTTGTTGTTGTTGTTGTTGTTGTTGGCGTGGTGGAGGGTTAGAGGTTTCGCCATGTTCTGGTCTTGCTCTTTTTTTTGTAGGCATGACTTTTGAAGATGAGCAAAAGGATAGCAAAATGATAGTAAAAGGTAAGCAAAAGGTATGGAAGGTTTTAGCTGCTGCTGTGAGGAAATGGTGTGCAAAAGGTTAGAAGCAAGATAGCCAAATAAAGCCTTAAGTTGAGCAAAAAAAAAAAAAAAAAAAAAAATTTTGTGTGAAAATGTGGAGCTAGTTGATCAGCCGGAAGACCCCCTACTCGACCGATTCTGTGATGGATTCAGCTATTGCTGCTGTTGTGAAGCTCTGCTACTGTTGTGAAGCTCTGAACTTGATCAAAGCTTTTCATCTCTTCTTGTTTTACACGGATATGAGTTGTAAATATATTGATTGAATTTGTGAAATTAATTGTAGAAGGTGGACTAAATTTGGATTCGGGTGCTGTTGTGAAGCTCTGAACAAAAAGAAAGCTCTTCCTCTCTTCTTGTTTTACACGATCAAGATTTGTAAATATATAGACTGAATTTTTGAAATTTATTGAGGTAGCTGGTGGAGGAGCTGGTTGTATGTTTTAGGTTAGTGGTGGTTGTACTGACACCATTCAACGATGAAGATAAATGAAGATGGTGAAGAAGTTTCTAAAGGCATTGAAGTAATGAAGTTGTTGGGTGTTTTGAAGTCAGGTTATGAGGCTAACGTTCTAAAAGCTTTACTGTAGCATCATTTTTTTTTCCCTTTTATTAGAAACTGTGGTGCTGAGGTTTGGTAGGAGGGGCCATGGGTGTGTAGGATAGGTTTGCAGGTACATAAGATTTGGTTAAGAGTTTTCACGCGTTTGGTTCAGTCATCAAGTGGGGCACAATAATATAAATGATGAAGGTACACGAGTTTCCCACGAAGGTACATAGGTTTATGGTTTCTTACACAGTTGATGAAATTTAGCGAATGAAAAAATTCTAATAATATTGAATTATGTGTGATAAATTGTGTAGATACTAATGAAATGATATTCTAATTTTTGTTTGACTCTCAATATATATAATACTTTCTAATTTTGTGGTCATTTATTTGAAAATAACAATATAATAACTAACAGATAATTTGTGACAGTAATTATTAAAAATATAAAAATATTTTAACTAGAAAATATTGAAAAAAAACATAATTCGAATCAAATATACAATTATAAGTTCAGTATGATCAATAATTGAATATTTATTGTGACCTTCAAATTATTTTGTTTATCATAGCTTTTAATATTTTTTGGCTTTTAATATTTATTGTGACCTACATATATAATAGCTTTTAATATTTTTTGGCCATTTATTTGAAAATAACAAAACAATAAACAACAATTATTAAAAATATAAAAATATTTTATCTTAAAAATATGAAAAAATAATAATAATAATTCGAACCAAATACACAAATTAAATTTTATTTTAAATCAGTAATTCAATAGTTATTTTGAAAAAGAAATGTTTTCTTTGTAATATTTTCAATTAAAAAAATGATTAATGTTATTTTTTTTTTAGAATTAACTTTTTGAATTGAATTTTAAAAAAAGTTTGCTTATGAGTTTTGATCAGAATTTTCAATAGAGTTTTCAATAGTGTGTTTGGTTATGAGTTATAACAGTGTGAAATAAGTCTTGAAAACTATTTCCAAAACTCATAACCAAACAAATTTTCTTATTTCACAGGTCACATCAAACATTCAAAACTCAATTCCGCACTCAACTGAAAACTCAATTCAAAACTCTTTTTAAAACTCATAACCAAACAAAATTTTCACACTCAAATCATAATTTCAAAACTCACAAACTCAAAATACAACTCAATTCTCAAATCATATTTAGAAAACTTTATGAAACGCTACCAACAATTTTGACATAACTTGTATTTTACAAAATTTTGACTTACGAACAAAATATTATTTTTTCCCCAATTTTTTACTTCTTCATTAAGAAAAGAAAATGAAGTAAAGGGGCTTGTATATGGGGGCCTCTTTTGTCTGTAATAATCCCTTGAAAATGTTTTTAATTGGGGGAATTTTGTGACGTAATCGGTGGAACATCTTTGTTTGCACAATGCAAAGAATTGTTCTTCTATTTATGCTTCAGCTAGAATTCCCTGATAGAGTTCGTCTTTGTTTTTCGAAAGACTTTTCCCCTTGGAAGAAAATAATCCCCCATTCTATGCAATCACCACCTTTATATATATATATATATTGTCAACTTGCTATTGGAGAATGTAGTTCCTGTGAGATCGAAAAATCTTCGGTTGGAGGTTTGGAACTTTTCGTGCATTGCACCATTGCATGAAGGTGCGGGTTTCCATCTTTGTGGAGCTTTCTTGCGACCAGTATGTAGTATGGTAGGCAGGCTAGTTGGAGAAGTGATTGCAAGAGATCTTGGAGTTGTTCTTTTGGAGAAGGCCATAGTTGGAGAAGTGATTGCAAGAGATCTAGGAGTTGTTCTTTTGGGCAAGGGCATTGTGAGTATGTGAGGAAAACAATTTTTGCATAAAAACGGAAAGAGGCTTGGCAAGACATTTTGCAATGGAGAACAATGAATTCACACCAACCATAGAGAGAGATTGGATGCATGGGCCGCTATTCTGGTTCTTGTTATCAGAGAAGGATGATAGATCTTCGTTAGTATGTAAATCATATATATTATTTTTGTGTATCCCTAACCTAATCCAGTCGTCCTCACTGTAAAGAGAGAGACAACAATTTTCACATAGCTCGTATTTTACAAAATTTTGACTTACGAACAAAATATTATTTTCTACCTAATTTTTTACTTCTTCATTTAGAAAAATGAAATGAAGTAAAGGGGCTTGTATATGGGGGCCTCTCTCGTTTGTAATGATCCCTCGAAAATATTTTTCCTTGGGGGTGTTTTGTGACGTAATCTGTGGGACATCTTTGTTTGCACAGTGCAAAGAATTGTTCCTCTATTTCTGCTTCTGCTAGAATTTCCGGGTAGAGTTCGTCTTTGTTTTTCGAAGGACTTTTGCCCTTGGATGAAAATGATCCCCATTCTATGAAATCACTACCTTTTTGTATATATTGTCAACTTGCTATTGAAAAATGTAGTTTTTCTATATTTGGATGGTAGATCCTCCCGTTGGTTCCTCTGGGATCGAAAAATCTCTAGTTGGAGGTTTAGATCCTTTTTGTGCATTACACTATTGCATGGAGGTGCGGGTTTCCATCTTCATGAAGCTCTCTCGCGACCAGTATGTAGTATGGTGGGCAGACTAGTTGGAGAAGTGATTGTAAGAGATCTAGGAGTTGTTCTTTTGGGCAAGGGCCTTATGGTTTTTGCATAAAAACAGAAAAAGGTTTGTCGAGGCATTTTGCAATGGAGAATAGTGAACTCACACCAGTCGTACAAGGCCTCCCAATTATATAAAAAACTTTGTGTGAATGGTGTTTGAGTTAGGAGGGCGCTGTATTAATATTACCAGCGCCCCCCTCCCCCCGCCCGCCTGCGGGTTGAATCTAGGTCGTCCATTCATGGATCTTGGACACGTGTATGGTTGTAGTGTAAAGGAAGTCACCCCCTGGGTCCAGGTGTGAGTGGTGTGAGTACTTTTGATTCCTTATGGGGTAGTGGTTTATATGTGTCACATGTATAATGGTATGTGTGGTTGTAAAGTAAAGATAAAAACAAACCAAGTGACAAAAAGCAAAGGCGGGAAAATGATTGTGTTCCTAAATTATTTTGAATGGGCAATCTTCGTCCTTACTCTTTTGCGTCTTGTCCCAATTGAACATTCCCAATTAATTTTATACCCTTAACCACAATTTTGTCGGATTGATGATCACATCTTTTATTTCCCAACTCAATCCTATTCAGCAATCTCACCACACCTCTCTTGTCAAATGTAACGTCCTTTAATTGTTCATCATATAGTTGTAACTTCCTTACTCCCCTCTTGTTCATTTTAATGTATTGGGGAATATTCTGCACATACACTGCCTTGAAAGGTGCACGACCAAGGTAACCACGATTATATCCACTAAGTATCGGTGTTTTTGACCTCCAGTAATGCAAGAGGAGTCCAATACTAGCTGCATACTACTTTCATTTTTTAAAAAACACTACAACTCTTTTATTTGCCACATCAAAAAACGATCTACACATAATTGAGTGAACTGCTCGTAATTCTCAAGATACTCTTCTAAGGAGTACAACATTGTATACCAAAACAATCAACAACAAAGAAAGACAAAAAAAGAGGGACGAAATAAGGTACCAGAAAACAAAGTCACCACAATAGCTATCCCACTGCAAAAGCATATTCCTCCACACCATCAAATGTTTTCTAGTACTAAATAAATAGCAAAATTGGCCTGTGAGTAAAAACGAAGATTCCTCATTCAAAATTATTCAGAAACACAATCATTTTTCCGCATTTGTTTTTTGTCACTCGATTTGTTTTTATCTTTACTTTACAACCACGCATACCATTATACATGTGACACATGTAAACCACTACCCTGTAAGGAATCAAAAGTACTCACACCACTCATACCTGGGCCCGGGTGTGACTTCCTTTACACTACAACCATACACGCACCCAAGATCCATGAATGAACGCCCCAGATTCAGCCAGGGGGCACTGGCAATATTAATACAATGCCTCTCCAACTCACACCATTCACACTATTTTTTTTAATATAATTTGGAGGCCTAGTACGGCTGGTGTGAGTTCACTGTTCTTTATTGCAAAATGCCTTGCCAAGCCTCTTTCCGTTTCTATGCAAAAAATTATTTTCGTCACATACCCACAATGTCCTTGCCCAAAAGAACAACTACTATCTCTCTTGCCATCATTTCTCCAACTAGCTTGCCTACCATATTACATACTCTTCACAAGAGAGCTCCACGAAGATGGAAACCCGCACCTCCATGCAATGGTGCAATGCACAAAAAAGATCCAAACCTCCAACCAAAGATTTTTCGATCTTACGGGAACCAACAGAAGGATCTACTATCCAAATATAGAAAAACTCCATCTCCAACAGTAAGTCGATAATATATACAAAAAGGGGGTGATTTCATAAAATGGGGAGAATTTTCATCCAAGGGGAAAATTCCTTCGAAAAACAGAGGTGAACTCTGGCGGGGAATTCTTACAGCAGTAGAAACATAGGAATAATTCTTAGCACTAGGCAAAAAAAGATGTCCCACTGATTACGTCACAAAATACCCCCAATTAAAAATATTTTCAAGGGATCATTAAAGACAAGAGAGGCCTCCATATAGAAGCCCTTTACTTCATTTCCTTTTCTTAATGAAGAAGTAAAAAATTGGGTAGAAAATAATATTTTGTTCGTAAGTCAAAATTTTGTAAAATACAAGATATGTAAAAATTGTTGTCTCTCCATTTATAGTGAGGATGACTGGATTAGATTAGGGATAAACAAAAATAATATACACGATTTACATACTAACGAAGAACTCTCCTTCTCATATGATAACATGAACCAGAACAATGGCCCATCCGCCCAATCTGCCTCTACCTCGAAGGACCTTCGATAACAGGAAAAACCGCCTGGACCAAAAGTCTCGGACGACACAACTACTTCTCCGACAGAATAAGTTTCAAGGACTATAATCACGACGCCGTCTACAATGTCATAGACGACATCAAATACTCGACAGTCCCAACTGAACTAATGAAAAATCTAGTTGGATGCCAGAGAGACTTCCACGTATTCGTTAAATTTCATCTAGATCTCAACATTTGAGGAGAAATTCTTTATATTATGTTAACTAATGGGGACAATAGTTGGTCAGATGCAATGTCCCCAAAAATGAGAGAATGGTTTGATGTAAATGTTACCACTGTAATGGTTAATGAAAAATTTTACTAATTATATTTATGTAACCACTTAAACTTTCAGTTACGTATTACATTGTTGTCAAAATTATTGTCTCTCTGTTTATAGTGAGGACAACTGGATTAGATTAGAGATACACAAAAATAATATACACGATTTACATATTAACGAAGAACTCTCATTCTCCTTTGATAATAGGAACTAGAACAGCGGCGCATCCGCCTAACCTCCCTCTACCTTGAAGGACCTTTGAGAACAGGAAAAATCGCTTAGGCTAAAAGCCTCGAACAACACAACTACTTCTCCGGTAGAATAAGTTTCATGGACCATGATCAAGACGCTGTCTACAACATCATAGACGACATGAAATACTCGACAATCCCAATTGAACTAATAAAAAATCTAGTTGGATGCTAGAGAGACTTCCACATATTCGTTAAATTTCATCTAGATCTCACCATTAGAGGAAGAATTTCTTGTATTATATTAACTATTGGGGACAATAATTGGATAGATGTGATGTCCCAAAAAATGAGAGAATGGCTTGATGTAAATGTAACTACTGTAATGATTAATGAAAAAATTTATTAATTTCATTTATGTAACCACTCAAACTATCAGTTACTTATTACATTTCCCTTGTCATCAACAATGACACCGTCATTCTTCTTTACACTCATGATTACATTCTTCAAATACCCTTTCATTTTACAATATGTTACATCCCGTTTAATATTCGAATCTTTGAGTCAATACTTCACCGTCAATGGCACCTATTTTTCATTAATGAAACAATAGCCATTCCCATAATACACTAATTCGCACTAAAATATACAGGGAAAATAAAGTACGCCTGCAGACTGTCATTACTATCTAACCTTTGATCATACACATTTACTCTAACGAACCCACTTGCATTGGGCGCGCAAAGAGGGAATATTTTATCAACCTTAATACTCTTTTGTTTGTTTCTCAACCTCAACTGAGAAAATAAATTAGGCAACGCAAGTTCAATACAACTGGAATCGCTTGCTGAAACACTTTCAACAACACCAGTTTTTATATCGTCAACCTCCATCCACCTGAACATTACAAATAAAATTGCTTATAAAAAAACAATGCTAAATAGTTTTAAAACACATTTGACTCCTTAACGTAATTTTGCATTCTTTTTTGTTAACAGTAGCAGCCACTAAACATATCGCACCCTTCTGAATACTCCCCGCATTTCCTAACAACATATCTTTGTAGTCCGTCTAAACATCCACTGTGCAGAACCGATCCACAACCTCTACTCCATGTCGAACATACTCTTGTCCTTTCCACTGACAAGCTTGAATCTCATTTTCTTCAGTATACGAAACCTATCATTGTGAATAAGTGGATATCAGTAAGAGTATGTAGTGTGCCTGTTAATAGGTATCAAGCATGTGAAAGTTTGATCATGCAACAACGCTAACACTTGATCATTTAATTTCTTAAGGAACTTAAACCCAAGTATATGAGTAAACAACCCACAAAATTTAACAACTTACCCAGATTTGCATTTTCATACTTTCCGAGTCACCCATTGTCAGGACCCAAACCCGACATTGATTTGTTTAGTAACCTCTTCTTTGATTTTTAATGCCCAATCAGGACGAATTTTGTGAAGCTTCTATTTGACAGGTCGAACCTCAGGATTAAGAAGGATCCTATGTTGTACAATCTCAGGATCGATTCAAGCATATCTTCGTAGGACCACGCAAAAACATCTTTGAATTCTTGTAATAAAGCAACTAATTGCTCACGTTCCTTCGAAAATAAAGCGAAGCTAATATGGACTAAGCAAGGATCTTTCTCCGTACCCACATTTACTAAAATAATTTTTCCTATTAATGGCTTAGCACGCCTCTCTTCCTTTGTTCAATTAGATTTTTAGAAGCCTGAGGAATTTCCTTTTATTCGTTTTCGTCAAAAGTTTGAAAGTTCCAGTCAATGTTATGAACTATTGGCATAGAAAAGTAAGCGAAAACCACAACATCTTCATTCAAAGCCTTGGGCTCAACAATAGTTACAACAAACTTAAAAGAAAAAGAAAAAGAAGACCCGGATAGGATAGTGGTGTTTGGGTCATTACCCCTATAATCACCAGATTCTGGCATCCCAGACAAACCTGACTCTATAAAATCAGACTCAACGACCGACCTAGAACTTAAAAACATGTTTCAAAACATCAATTTGTATGCAAGCCATCCATTGCATCCACGATGAAGCTTGAGCAATCAATAGGTGGTCCTTCCCCGATCACAGAAATGGTCGTATCTCCCAGGTTCAATGATTCGACACCGATATCCGACCCTTTCAGCAAATCAACCAAAGTTAGACCCATGACTTCATCCGTACTATTTTTTGAACTAACATCATTGTCTTGGCCAATGTCGATGATAGGATCTACCCACTCATCGTCACTGTCAAAGACTTGATAATCGAAGAAAATTTCAAGCCTGGGGATATCCCTTCTTTTCCATTTGGTTAGCCCATGGCTCAGGAAACCCATGGAAAAGGAAATCTTCCCCTTTATGGACAAAGCCTCCATTCAAGGTTCCACGAATTGGCTTATGGATCAACTCAAATTCTTGCCCCATTCTCTTTGCCTCGATTCTCTCCATGAGTTTTTCACTTTTCCTTTTTCAATCCTCTTCCGTAGGTGTATATCCTAATCCGAATGCATGGAGGTTGTAGGGTACTTCACTAGATGTAGTGATACCTTTCCTGCCACTTTTTCCTAATCCCATGACATACATCCCTTTGTCTTCTACCATGATCATTTGAACTAGCTGGGCTTCTGCCAATGTAAAGCCTAAAAGGAACATATCCTCCTCTCCATGTTGTTTCTAACAGTGGCATTGTGACTTCTAGAGGAGGATGAATGGATGAATTTCTAAAAATGGTGGCAATCCCTCCTTCATATGGATATTTCAATAGGTGATGCATTGTGGAGGATACTGCATTCATTTGGTGGAGCCATGGTGTCATGACCTGAACACGCCCCTATGGGTTAAGGACATAACCGGCCAATAATCAAGGGATTACCTACAGCCTCAAACCAAACAAGACATATCTCATTAAAGTAAAGGGGCCAAACGAAAGCAAATTTAAAACTTTTGTCCATAGAGCTGTGCTTACATGGCACATCATAACAATCCATATATATACATGTTAATAACTCACATCAAAGGAATAATAACACAAAGTTATGTACATACAGGATCATTCAAGTCTAAGTCAGTCAAACCCAAAGTTTATATGCAAAAGTAATCCAATGTTTTTGCCAATGTAACAAAACTATATCAAAAGAACAAAAGAAGCGAAGACAAGTCTCGTGCGTGAGACGTTTGGGCTGACTCTTCAAAACCTTGACTGTTTCTCACATATTTCACCGAGGCTGGGTTTGGACATCCCTTGGCTCACCTACATACACATGAATGAGCGTGAGCGAAAGCCCAGTGAATAATATCAAATAAAGAAGGTACACGAATGAGATTCACATATATCAAATGGCCTTGTGCCCATTTAGAATTCTATTTAGTGCATTATTTAGTACATTAGGCGATTCAAGCCCGAACATATCAAACGACCTCTGGCCCACTTCGTTCCTTAACCAACGGCCTCAAGCCCAAACCATTGATGTCCAACGGCCTTGGGCCCAATCATCCATGTCAAACGGCCTTTGGCCCAATCATTCATATCAAACGGTGTCCGACGGCCTTTGGCCTAATCATTCATGTCAAACGGCCTTTGGCCCAATCATTCATATCAAACGGTGTCCGACGGCCATTGGCCCAATCATTCATGTCAAACAGACTTTGGCATAATCATTCATATCAAATGGCCTTTGGCCCAACCATTCATGTCAAACGGCCTTTGGCTCAATCATTCATATCAAACGATGTCCGACGGCCTTTGGCCCAATCATTCATGTCAAACGGTGTCCGACGGCCTTTGGCCTAATCATTTGGCATAACAAATATTTGTCCACAATTCTATTTAACAAACTTATAAGACTGATATGGAAATAAGCAATTGGACAAATAACATACTTCAAATATCTTTACTAAGATATTACTCACTATGTTATGCCGGTGAATTTACCCTAGAGCTCGACCCTACACATTACATAACACATATGGGTCACAATTGATTCAATCTGTTCTTAATTCATACATCCATTTTAGGCTTCTTTCTTATTCTTTTAATTCATTTATAACGCTCAATGCATGCCTAAGAGTACTTAGAAGTGAAAAGGAACGGAAAATGAAACACAGAACACCTTTACAAATTTTCTGAAACAGGGGTCCCCACTCGAGCATGGGTTCTGCCGCACAAGCGGACCTCGTGGGTCTGCAAAAATACTGGTTGCCTCATTTTTACACTCGAACTGTAGGTCACACTACTTGGCTCCCCGCTTGAGCGTGAATATCCCCTCTCAAGCGGACATCAATGTCTGCAAAAGTTCTGGGAGCTCGCATTTCATGCTCGAGCGTGCGATTTCCCCACTCGAGCGGACATGCCAAATTCTGGAATTTCCAGAATTGTTCTTGATGTTCAACTCAACATTCAAAGGCTTTAGACTCATGATTTTGGCTCAAAAACATGGAAACACATTGTATAATATGAGAGTTTAAGAATATGTGACCAAATTGTTCAAATGCATGGTCCTTTTTTCAAAATTATTATGAGTTCCCTTCATGGGTTCCAAAACAGATAAATTCAATTTCATACAAACTCCATATCTTCATCAATCATGCATGCATGTACATTCTTGACTCCAATTCTAATAAATTCAAAGGTTTTAATCACATTTCATTAACACTAATTAATTGAGCACTATTTCGTTAATTTAATCTATTTAATCTGATCCAAATCAATTTTCAATTAAATTTCACCGTTGGTTCTAAAAATTACACTAATCACAATGGCGTAATCAATTTCGGGTTTTGTGGCCGATAGAGCCTTCAATTTAAATTCTAGAGCAGATAATCAAATAGATTTTCCTACGGTGAACAGATAGAAATTCAAAACCACATATATTCCTATAAATGGCACTCAAAATCATATCAAACACATAATCACAACCATAATTAAGATTAATTAGCATAATACGGACCAGGGTTATCACACATTGCCTTCCTAATAACAAATTAAATGTTGTGGGTACATCTATGACATGAAATTCGGCTTCGTGCTTGGACGAACCCACTGTTATTTGCAACTTGATTGTTCCTATAACCCCCTGACTTGTATTATCATAGGCTCGAATTAGCTAAGTAGTGGGTGTGAAATCCACCAGTTTTAGCCCTATGGCATAGGCAGTGCGTGAAGTACAAACATTGATAGCTGATCTAGTATCAACCAACACAAAAAGGATCTGTTTCTTCTGACATTCCAGCGACACATAAAAAAGTTTGTTGTGTTCTGATCCCTCTAGTGATAATTCTTTGTCGACAAAGGTCATTGTTGGGACTGTTTCCTTCAGGGTAATCAACGCCACAAGTTGTTCTGGAGTAGTGTCAATTGACAATGTAGCTTTGCTCAAAGCAGTTAACATTGCCTAATGATGTTCCCTAGATACCATGAGAAGCCCCCAAATAGAAATGTTTGCCTGGATCTTTTTCAACTGTCTAAGAACTAGATCTTCTTTAACCTCTTTCCTCTTCTCCTTTTCTTTCTCGGTGTATTTTCCAAATGGTTAACCTTGGTTTAGGTCTGGGGGCTTGAAGTAACATCCTTTCCTAGTTAAGTGATCAATTTTCTCAGAATGCCAGGTGTCATCAGGAACGTTGGTACTCCAATCTTTGTTAGTTTAGGCAAAGTTCAGATCATCATCCTCCCAACACTCTTCTTTATTTATCAACAGACGGTTATCTAGCCCTGAATGGATCATTCCCATATGATGCTCATAGGGTGATTCTAGAATATGTACCTCAGGTTTAGGTAAATGAGTGGGTGTTATGTATATGCTTGGGTTTAGGTAAATAAGTGGGTGTGATGTATATGTTTGGGTTGAAAGTGGGCGATAGTGTATCGATAAAGTTGAGACAAGGAGGTGGTGGGACTTTGTCTGAATGATTCTCATGGTATCTAGGGATACTTATTGAGCTTTCAATAAGTCCTGGAAGTTGTACTTTGATGGAGCATCCAATCAATTTGGCTATGGGATAGACGTGTTGCTCATAGTGCCAGATGATTCCTATATCCCTTTAGCGTTCAAACTCCGATTCAAGGTATCTAATAACCAAGTAGAGCATGAGGCTTGCATTGCTAGATTGGAAGAAGCCCTGGAACTAGGGGCAATAAGGTTGGATATGATCAGAGATTCAAACTTGGTCATTTCTTAAGCCAATGGAGATTGGAAAGTTAAATAGGAGAAAATGAAAGTCTATCGTCAAACCTTGGACATGTTCATACCGAAGTTTGAAAGACTGACATTTACACACTTGGTGAGAGAGAACAATCGATTTTCTAATGCGTTGGCAACCGTGGCCTCAATGATAGATATACCAGTCGGGGTTAAGATGCGCTCAATCCTGATAGAACAAGATATATGCTCGCGTATGAAATAATAGCCATAACAGTAGAACTTCAAGATTTTTCCCTTGGTACTTTGATAGTTGGAATTTTCTAGAGAGCAGTACATACCCGCAAGGGGCAAATGCCAAAGACAAAAGACAAATACAGCGTTTGGCTGTTTTGTTCATCATTTGTGGAAACAAGATATATACAAAAGAGGGCATCTAGGAATGCACAAGTTGTATGTAGAAGAGAAAGAGGCAGAGTGCATCATGGAATGTTGGCTAGAAAGATTCTTAGACAATGATACTATTAGCTAACTATGGAAAGTGATTGTAAATAGTTTGGCGATGCCACAAGTGTCAGATTCACACCATCAAAACTCTACAGTATGACCTCACTGTGGCTTTTCTCAATTTGGGGCATAGACACCATTGGGGCAATTGCACCAAAGGGTTAAAATGGGCATGAATTCATTCTGGTTGCTATTGATTTTTTCACCAAGTGGGTAGAAGCACAATCGTACTCAGTGTTGAAAGCATCACACGTGGCCAAGTTCATCAGAAATAACATCATCTGCAGATATAGCGTGCCAAACGAAATCATTTCAGATAATGGTTCACATTTCATAGGAGATGTGGCAATTCTACTTGAAATTTACAATGTAACCTTCACAAGTCATCAACATATAGGCCACAACGAATGGAGCCATGGAAGTTGCAAATATGAATATCAAAACCATTCTGCGTAAGATGATGGAAACTTACAAAGATTAGCCAGACAAGTTGCCTTTTGCACTTTGGTGATACAGAACTCAATTCGAACATCAACATGGCAAAGGTCTTTGGTAGGTAGAATGAAGGCTATTTTGCCGACTGAGATAGAGGTACCCTGATTAAGAGTTATGGCTGAATGTCAAATAGCAGAAGCTAATTGGTAACAAAATCGATTGGAAGAGCTGATGCTATTTGACGAGCGGAGACTGAAAGCCTTATACCACATCTAGGGGTATCAACACAGGATTGCCCGAGCATTCAATAAGAAAGTCAAATACAGAAATTTGAAAAAAGGAGATCCAGTACTAGAAGATAATTGAGCTCCAATTCATGGCCCTAGGGGCAAGTTCAGACCCAATTGAATAGGTCCTTACATTATTAAGTCAATCTAGTTAGGAGGAGCGGTTGTTTTGATGGATTTGGATGGATTGGAGTTGTCGCAATCAATCAAGATGGACAATTTGAATAAGTACTACCCTTGAGAGGCTCACTGGGTTGAAAACAAGGAAGGGCGACACAGGCAAAAGTTAGAGCACTAGAAAATATAGATATATAGAAAAAAAAACGAGCCTATGTCATTTAAAAAATGTCATATAATCACAATTTTCTAAATATATTTTTTCGAGTAACTTTTCATTTTTAAATTTTTTTTTCCAGTCCTCTATACCTAAGATAAGATAGCCATTACCTAGAACCATAGGATGCATGGACGAAAGGAAAATGCAATGTCACTCAGCTGTTCCATAAATTTTACTTGTTTGCTACTAATATAATTTTTATATCTTGTAAATGAATGATTTATCACATCCATTATTGCTACAGTAGTAACTTTAGCTATATTGTTTTCATACCTATCAGTAAGCCTATGGAGATTTAGAAAATGTTAATGCATATACATTCATATATGCCATAATTGTTTTCTATGATTTGTATTTGTTCGTTTTTCATTTTGCTTCCTTATATTATCTTTCTTGACAAAGGAGTGGTATAATATTTCTTTACTTGCCATGTTTTCCTTTTGGTAATTTCTGATCTCTCTAGTCTGTTCCATGCTGGTTCATGACTTCTGTATGTAGTCACTTTGTGCAGGACAACATGAAAAAATAAGGTATATATATGTGAAGGACAACAATTCAACTTCTTCTTCTTAACTGTATTTCACACCCATTACTCAGATGATTCGAGCCTATGATAATACAAGTCAGGAGGTCATGGGAACAATCAAGGTGTAGATAATAATGGGCCCGTTCGAGCACGCAGCCAAATTTCTTATCATGGATGTACCCACGATATTAATTTGTTGTTAGGAAGGCCATGGCTCCACCAAATGAAAATAGTATCCTCCACAATGCATTAACTGTTCAAATATCCATATGAAGAAGGGATTGCCACCGTTTTTGGAAATTCATCCATTCATCCTCCTCCAGAAGTCACAATGCTGTTGTTTAAAATACAACATGATGAGGAGAATGCGTTATTCTCAGGCTTTACATTGCTAGAAGCCCAGCTAGTTCAGACGATCATGGTAGAAGATGAAGGGATGTACGTTAGTGCCTAGTCAATCTACTTCATGAGTAAATTGGGTCACATTCTTGGGATGGGATTAGGAAAAAGTGGCAAGAAAGGTATCTCTACAGCCAGTGAAGTACCCTACAACCCGCATACATTCAAATTATGGTATACACCTACAGAAGAGGATTAGAAAAGGAAAAGTGAAGAACTTAGGGAGAGAATCAAGGCAAAAAGAACCGGACAACAATTTGAGTTAATCCATAAGCCAATTCGTGGAACCTTGAATGGAAGCTTTGTCCGTAAAGGGAAAGATTTTCCTTTCTGTGGGTTTCCTAAGCCATGGATTAACCACGTGAAAAAGAAGAGATATCTCGAGTTTAAAATCTTCTTCAATCATTAGCTTTTCGACAGTGATGAGCAGTGGGTAGATCCTAGCATCGACATTGGCTAAGACAGTGATGTCAATTTGGAAGAAAATACGGAGGAAGTCTTGGGTCTAACACTGGCTGATTTGCTGAAAGGATCGGATATTGGTGTCAAATCAATGAACTTGGGAGTACGACCATTTCTGTGATCGGAGAAGGACTACCTGTTAATTGCTGAAGCTTCATCGTGGATACAATGGATGGGTAACATACAAATTGGTGTTTTGAAACAAGTTTTTTAAGTTTTGGATTGGTCGTTGAGTTTGATTCTGTGGAGTGGAGTCTGTCTAGGATGCTAGAATTTGGTGATTATGGGGGCAATGACCCAAACACCATTATCATGTTCGGGTCTTCTTCTTCTTTTTCTTTTGAGTCTGTTGTAACTATTGAGCCCGAGGCTTTGAATGAAGGTGTTGTGCTTTTCGCTTACTTTTATGTGCCTACAGTTCATAACATTGACCAGAACTTTCAAACTTTTGATGAAAATGAAGAGAATGAAATTTCTCGGGCTTTGAAAAATCTAATTGAACTATATTTAATAAATAGAAGAAATTATTTTAGTAAATATGGGTACTGAGAAAGATCCTTGCTTAGACTAGATTGGTTCCACTTTATTTTTGGAGGAACGTGAGTAATTAGTTGCTTTATTAAAAGAATTCAAAGATATTTTTGTGTGGTCCTACGAAGATATGCTTGGAATCAATCCTGAGATTGTGCAACATAGGATCCTTTTTAATCCTAAGGTCCGATCTATCAAATAGAAGCTTCACAGAACGCGTTCGGATTGGGCATTGAAAATCAAAGAAGAGTTTACTAAACAAATCAATGTTGGGTTCTTGCTTGTCTGAAAGTATTTGACTTGGTTAGCCAACATTTTGCCGGTTCTGAAGAAAGATGACTGAATCACGGTTTGCGTTGACTTTTAGGTAGGGGTGGGCACGGGTTGGTTGCGGCCACGGAACCTCCAATCCGCCATCCGTCCGCCAGATTGGCGGATTGAAGAAAATCAATCTGTATCTGTCCGCCAATCCGGCGAATGTGGATTGAGCGGATTGGCAGTTTGGCGGATGGATACGAATCGGTTTGGCGGTTTAAAATTTTATAAATTTTCAACATAATTTAACTTGTGCACTTCCTCAAAAAAAAAAAAAAAAAAAAAAAAAAGAAAAGAGTATTACAGTCGATGACTTAAAAAAGTATTACAATCACTGTCTGCCTTATTCAAAGAAAGAAAGTTTGAAACTTTAGAATATCACGATCACTGCATGCATCATCCACATATTACAATCACAGCATGATTCATCCACATAAAGTATTACAACCTGTGATTCTTAAAATATAATAACAATTCAAACCACCAAAACCATGAACAGAGCAGTATCTACATATGTTTTTGAAAACAAAAACCAACCAGCATATATCATATTTTCTATTTATTATTTTTAGAGTTAGATTTAAAAACTAAAAAATATAGATGAATAATACGTTTATTTTTCTCAATTCAAAAAATATATTCAAGTTGAAAACTTTTTTTCAACAGAATATTTAAACTCTTTTTCAATTGAAAACACAAACATAATATTTAAACAAATTGAAAATACAAAGTCTTATAAATTACTAAGAGTGCTCGCGATTTGGCGGTTTGGCGGTTCAGTTGCGGCCACAAAATCTCAAATCCGCCATTCGTCCGCCAAATTGGCGGATTGGAGAAAATCAATCCGCAACCGTCCGCTCGTCATCACACATCCGTCCAAAATGCGGCGAATCGGCTCGGTTCGGTCGGTTTTGGCGGATCGGTATATCCGCTGCTCACCCCTACTTCTAGGATTTGAACAAGGCTAGTTCGAAGGATGACTTTTCATTGCCACATATTGATGAATTGATAGACTTCACTGTAGGGCATGTCTTACGATCATTTATGGATGGTTTTTCGGCGTATAACTATATCCTTATAGTTCAAGAGGATAGAGACAAAACGACATTTACCACATCATAGAGGACATATTGTTATAGTGTTATGCCATTTGGTTTGAAGAATGCTGGGGCTACTTATAAGAAAACTATCACCACACTTTTGCATGACATAATCCACAAGGAGTTGAGGTGTATGTAGATGACATGATTGTCAAGTCCAAATATTAAGAAGGTCACTACACCGTATTAAGAAATTCTTTGAGAGAATCAGGGAATATAGGTTGAAACTGAACCCACAAAAATTAACATTTGGGTTAATGGAAGGCCAAATCTTGGGATTTCTGATCATACAATGTGGAATCGAAATTGATCCATCTAAAATTAAGGCCATCTTAGAAATGTCGCCACTAATAACTGAAAAGGAGGTGTGGGACTTGCTAGAAAAAGTACAATTCATAAAGAGTTTTATTTCTAAATTAACCTCGACCTATGGACCACTATTTGGTATTTCAAAGAAAGAATAATGGGATGATCGATGTCAGTTCACCTTCGAGCAAATTAAGCCGTATTTGCAGAATCTGCATGTGTTATTGTCGCCTGAGCTATGAAAATCGCTGATTCTGTGCTTGTTAGTGACCGAATCAACCATGAGATGAATGCTTGCACAAGAGTCAAATGAGAAAGTGGAGAAGACCAACTATGACTTAAGTAAAAAAATGCTTAAATATGAGACCCGTTATACTCCTTTGGAAAAAAGCTTGCTTATCTTTGGTTTAGGCCACGAGGAAGTTAAGACACTACCTGCTAGTTCACTCAGTAATTTTGGTTTCAAGATTAGACCCCATCAAATATCTCTTTGAAAAACCAGCGCTTAGCGGTAGGCTAGTTCGTTGGTTGCTTTTGCGTTCCGAATATGACCTCAAGTGCGCCACTAGCAAATCTGTCAAAGGAAGGGCCGTAGAAGAATTTTTGGCTGATCACCCAATTGAAGGAGAAGAAGATGTGGAGTACTCGTTCCCAGATGAAGAAGTCATGTAAATGAAAGAAGACACCTGGAAGTTGTACTTTGATAGAGCATCCAATCAATTTGGTGATGGGATAGGTGTGTTGATCATAGTGCCAATCATAGTGCCAGATGATTTCCATATCTCTTTAGCTTTCAAACTCCGATTTAGGGCATCCAACAACTAAGCAAAGCATGAGGTGTACATTGCTAGATTTAGAACGAAGGGCAATGAGGTTAAATGTGGTCAGAGATTCGAACTTGGTCGTCTCTTAAGCCAATGGAAATTGAAAAGTTAATGAGGAAAAAATGTAAGTCTATTATCAAACCCTGGACATGTTAATCCCAAGGTTCGAAAGACTGAAATTTACACACCAGGTGAGAGAGAACAACTGATTTGCTGATGCGTTGGCAACCCTGGCCTCAATGATAGATATACCAGTCGGGGTTAAGATGCGCGCAATCCTGATAGAACAAAGACAAAACCCCGCATATGAAATGATAGTCGCAACAGAAGAAGTTCAATATGAAAAACCTTGGTACTTTGATATTTGGAATTTTTTGGAGAGCGGTACATACCCGCAAGGGGCAAATCCCAAAGACAAAAGAGGAATACAGCGTCTGGCCATTTAGTTCATCATCTATGGAAACAAGCTATACAAAAGAGGGCATCTGGGAATGCACAAGTTGTGTGTAGAAGAGAAAAAAGCAAAATGCATCATGGAAGCTATCCGTGGAGGAGAATGTAGGGCACACATAAATGGTATAATGCTGGCCAGAAAGATTCTTAGAAAAGGATACTATTGGCTATCTATGGAAAGTGATTGCTTTAGTTTTGTTCGGCGATGCCACAAGTGTTAGATTCATGCTAACCGTATGAATATCCCGCCATCAAAACTCTACAATATGACCTCACCGTGGCCTTTCTCAGTTTGGGGCATGGACGTCATTGGAGCAGTTGCACCAAAGGGTTCAAACGGGCATCAATTCATTCTGGATGATATTGATTATTTCACCAAGTGTAGAAGCACAGTTGTATTCAGTGTTGAAAGATCACACGTGGCCAAGTTCATCATAAATAACATCATTTGCAGATATGGCGTGCAAAACAAAATCATTTTAGACACTGGTTCAAATTTCAAAGGAGAGGTGACAATTCTTCTTGAAATGTACATTATAGCCTTTCACAAGTCATCAACATATAGCCCACAATCCAATGGAGCCATGGAAGCTACAAATAAGAATATCAAAACCATTCTGCGTAAGATGGTGGAAACATACAAAGATTAGCTAGACAGGTTGCCTTTTGCACTTTAGGGATACAAAACTTCAATTCGGACATTAACAGGGGCAACCCCTTACTCTTTGGTATATGGAATGGAGGTTGTTTTGCCGATTAAGATAGAAGTACCCTCATTAAGAGTTATGGCTGAATGTCATATAGCAGAAGCTGGTTGGCAATAGAACCGAGCGAAAGAGCTGATGCTATTTGATGAGTGAAGATTGAAAGCCTTATACCACATCTAGGGGTATCAACGTAGGATTGCCCGAGCATTCAATAAGAAAGTCAAATCAAAAAAATTGAAAGAAGGAGATCTAGTACTGAAAGATAATTGAGCTCCAATTCATAACCCTAGGGGCAAGTTCAGAACAAATTGGACAAGTCCTTACATTATTAAGTCAATCTAGTCTAGAAGAGCGATTGTTCTGATGGATTTGGATGGATTAGAGTTTTCGTAACCAATCAACCTGGAAAAATTGAAGAAGTACTACCCTTGAGAGGCTCACTGGACCAAAAACCCAGAAAGGCGACCCAGGTAAAAGTTAGTGCAGAAAAATAGAAACAATAGAAAATGAAAAATAAAAAAAAAAAGAAAAAAGAAAAAATGATAACATGAAAAAAAATAAAAAATGAAAAAAGCTCGCAACGTGGAAACCCAGAAGGATGGCTTTGGCAAAAGTCAGAGCGCAAAAGAAGAATGTTAATACCCCGAGTAAATCTTAACCATGAACTATGTAAGGCCTGATTCCTATCTTTGGGATACGTAGACAGCTTAATTCTGAAGTTCAGTTGTAACCATAAATGACTCAATTGTTCCTATCCATATTCGATTGGTTCATCTTCGTCCAATTCAATTATCTTGTTCCTTCTTCATGACGGGCTCAATTGCAAGACAGATCAACTGATAATGTCATATATCTTACTTGGGATCATTTGATTCAGAATTATATATCTCAAGGGTTGATTTCATGTTTGTTAGGTAGTATGACCATTTGCGAAAATAATTTTAATGGAATTGACTAATTTGCTAAACAATTGCCCCATTTTTACAAAATTCAGTCCATTCATTAGACAATGAAAGGGAAATCTTCTGTACTCACAACTTTTATTACATAGTTTCAAAATAGAGGATGGAATAAGCACGCTAATCTATCTCTCATTTTGATTAAAATATTTTTTTAAGAAAACTGAAAAGAGTCAAAGCAATGAACTAGTGGCATAGTCGAGTCAGGTCTTTTGTCTCTTATTTGCACTCCTAGAGGTCTTCTGTCTCTTCTTTACATTGTCGGAGGTCTTTGCTATTAGAGCAACACCAGCATGTGCCTCTTTCTCAAGCCAGAGAAGATATTCATCAAACAGAGTATGAATGAAGCTATCAGTAGGAGTCAAAAGTCGTCTTATCCTCCAAGCAGGTGTGTATTGGGAGAGATGTGTGGCTCGAAATGGAAATAAAGTAGGGTACTTAACTTCAACAACAGGACAAGTTTGATCATGTTCGAATTGTCGTCTGAACCTCAATGGGAAGTAAAAGACGCAGTGGGTCATGAAAATTAGCTGCACACCTGGTTGAAAGAACATGCTATAAGTCATCTGGGGCAGGTTAAGCTAGGGGCATTGTTGAGCAATGTCAGCCGCAGACTTTTGACACATCCAGTTGAACCACTCTTCCTTTAAAGAAAAGTTCGTCAGTTGGAAGCGGCGAGAAGAGTAGCCTCTGGCTGAATGTGTATTAAAAAATTATATAAAGAAGTGTGTAAGAGAAGATTGGAGATGAGTGAATGACAGCTGTACAATCTGGCAGCCGAATTCTTGGCAAGAAATTATTGGGTACTTTTCGAACATTGTAGTGGACTATTTCGTTCAGCCCGTGAGGGCCATCACGGGTCCCATTTTGATAATCTGAACCGTTCAATGTGTAGAACTCGTCAAGCACTATATGCCTAAAACAAATCACGTTGATCGGATATCGATAGCTATCTAATCGAATTCGTTTTTTTTCAATCGTTAATTATAACACCATCTATTTTTTCATATAAAACTGATTTGATCATGTAGTTATCGATATCCGATCAATGTGATTTTTTATAGAAATATAGTACTCAACGATTTATACACATTGAACGGTTCAAATTATCAAAACGGGACCTGTGATAGGCCCCCACGGGGCGAACATCAGTGCGTGAAAAATTGCCCCAAACTGTCTAACACTTGGGACAAACGCTGCACAGACCCTTTGACTTTTCATGTTGGCTGAGTTGTATGATGTGTGAGAAATTATTTTTTTAATATTTTTTTTGGGTGAATAGTGATAATTTTTGAATTTTTTGAGAAACTTTTTAACTTTTTGACTTTTTTTAGAGTTGCCAAACTTGGCCTTAAAGCCATGTTAGAGCCCATATGGACTGTCACTAAAAGGTTGTTTACATTTAGAAGATTTTGAATCTCACACATCTGAGGAAATTTGGGACTTTGAACGGAGTATAACCCCACACCATCATTATCGTTGGGCCAATTTTCGACTATTGGGTGACAAGGAAAGGTAGTTCAATCAACGGCTAAGATGACTCATATCCCTACCTACTACCTACTTCATGATTCATGATTATCCAATCGTACCACCATTATCATGGGGCCAATTTTCGACTATGAAATTATAAGAAGAGCAAGTTCAATCAATGAAGAATTACACATGTTAAGTTTTAGAAAAAAATATTTTATTATTTTAATTATTAATATTTATTATTTTTTATAAAATATTTGTTATGATCCTACCAATGTGTAATTCTCCCTTCAATCAAGGGCACTAATCAATTGCACCTTTAAACCCATGACAGAGCCCATATGGGCGGTCACTAAAAGGTTGTTTACATTTAGACGATTTTGAATCTCAGACATTTGAGGAAGTTTGAGACTTTGGACGGAGTATAACCCCAAACTTCAAGTCTTGACTACTAAGTTAACCCCTTGAGATTCTTGAGACGTTATTGAATACAAATTGACCAAAAAATTGTTCTCACTTGATGATGTAGAATGCTTAACCATATAGTTCAAAACTCAAGGACAAATAGGGCAAAGGGTAAAAGTATTAGTAGAAGCGAAATTTGATCGGAACGTGGAAAATGACATCACGGTCAATACCCATCACTTTGCATGGTGTATTATAGATATCAGCCAAATTCCACCGTCTAGGCCTTTAATTGCTCGATTTTACTGTTTCAGGAAAGAATTGTTTCGTTAATTACTTGGTCTAAACAAATATATTTGATGTTAGGTTTTTTCCAACATGCTTAGTTTTCGTTATGTTTTCAAGATTTAAGCTTAACTCAGATCTTTCTATTTTTGGTAAATTTTGTATTTTATTTGATTTAGGTGTAATTAGCAAGCTTTACCTTTCTTGATTTATTTCCTAAGTTGAATTAGGATTAGTTCTATTATAAAAAAGCTTGTAAGGATTCGGGAAAAACAGCTTTGATTTAATGTATACACTTTTTCAGAGATTTCTCTTATTTTTCCTATATTTCTAGTAATCTTTTGATTCAACAGATTTGTAGAAGAGTTGCAACTATCATAGCTCCGTGATTCTGCTGTTGTCACATTCCTATGTTGCGTTTGTTGGTATCAGAGCTTAGGCTCAGTTCCTGATTTATCATCAAAGTCCGAGGAGTTCGTGGTAGTGGTTGACAAGCTACTATTGATGACGTGCTCGAGCGTGATTCTGCTGTACGAGAAGCACAACTAGAGGTCTGGATAAAACAACGTTTCATTAAGCAGATCAAAACGCTGAGAGAGAAACTCACTACTATGGTAGTAAGCAATGGTGTGCCTCGAAACTGTCGTCCAAATCCACGGGACGTGGAAGAGGATGAGGGGGTGTAGACCGCCCAGAACTCTGCTCCTCACACGAATTGTAGTTCTTAGCTACTATAGTTCGGACTCCTGTCACGGTTCTGAATCTAATCTCACAAAGTGCAATGTAAGACTGATAAATCACCAAAGAGTCCAAATCCGACAAATCGTTTTGAGAAATCGATTTTGAATAAAAAGCACCAAACATGGACTGCTTTGCCAGATTTCAGAGTCGCCATCTAAATATTTTGTTTTGGGAAATTTAGGAAACCCTGACTCATACCTAAGGCCATGTGTCTGTCATCACCAAAGTTGCCTCCGCTCGGGAACTTGGGTACGAGAGGGGAAGGTCCTAAAATGAGCACCCCCGCTCGCTCGATCAAAGATCGACATTTACTAACATGATATGTTATTTTTGAAAACACATGTGTTCTTATTCCGGTTTATTTAGCTAATTTACTATGTGATGCACACAACATATAAGTATAGACTAAATCGCTCAAGTTGGAACAAAACATCTCATGTTTGTTTGTTTAAAAATGGTTTGAAAATGCTACTCGGAAGTAGGCTAAGTCGTGGATTTGCCACCCTCAAGTGGGCTTAGAAAAAACATGATTTTGCCAATTCAAGTGGGCTTAAAACTCACATTTTGATGAATTGTTCCAATTCAAGCAATGCAACCTTCATCCATAGACATTCATGTAGTTAAACACATAAGCAGTTAGCCTCATGGCAAGCATGTTATCATGGCAACATACACATCTCATGCAATATGCTAAAGCGTAAAATCTTACCTAGTACTTCGAGCCAAAAAAGAAGCTAGTTAGTAATCAATGCATGATCTTATCTATGTCAATAGTGCCTAATACAACGTATGCAAAATGCAACTAAATATAGGCTCGGCTATTCTAAGATGTCATGTGAATGCAACTTGATAACATGTATTCATATTGGTATTGAAATACAATGTAGTTTGTATGATGCGCCGAGCCCGGTGCATGCAAGACAAATGAATGATGCAAGCATGCAAAGCATAAGTATGCTAATTGAAACATGCCCTAAAACTAACCATCAGAAGCTGGTAAATAAAAGGGAGAAAGAAATGGGGTTGGAAGACATGCATCACACACACGCACGCTTATTATAACAATTGTGCCCTCTCGACGGAGGGTCCGAATAATAAGGTAACTAGCTAATCTAAGCTAATTAAACTAATTATTACAAAATGAAACTAATTAACTGGCAAGTTAACTAATTATTACAAAATAAGCTAATTAGCTAACTACACTAGCTAATTAAACGTTACATCATAACTCAATAAGCTAAACACGTTAACTAATTAAGTACAAAACCAAAGTATAAGCTAGCTAAGCAAAGTAGTAAAAGGGAGGGGGGTCGGGAAAAGAAGCGCATCCATGCTCGATCGCCTCATTCGGAAATCCATCGCTATGCCCCGACTTGCCTCTGTTTGCATTTGTTTTCAAAGCACTTCACAAAGCTCCAGGTAGCTTCTACTCCAACATGGAGACCTCCAGGAGCATTGACGACCACTTATTGATGGTGCAGACCACCTGTAGACCATTTCCACTTGCTGTAGACCAGAAAAAGTGGTCGGCCAGCTACTTTTTCTGGTTTGCCGACCAGAAAATTCTGCCCGACTTTATTTCACTGCAACCGAGAACAAGAAGGGGCACGGCAGTGTATTTGGAAGGTATGTGTGCACAACCACCCTCCCTATCATTTCTTCAGCTCAAGGGAGTGCGGTTCTCGACTCTTGGGCCACCAACCGAGCATCGCAATGCACGATGGCCGAGAAGCCAAGATTGCACAATTCAATGTTAATGAATGCACAAATAACACATAAGGGCCTTAAACTCTATCATGCATGATCAAGAGTGTCGACGACCGAGAAATGAGGCACGTTTCATCACTTCAAGTATGAAATGTTCCTTGTTTCTCGTGTTTGGACTAACACCCTATCCAAACACAATTCAATGCAACAACATGCCAAACACAATGCAATGCAACATAAACATGTCAAAACAAAGTCCTTAAGCATTGAGGCACACAACACTAAGGCTATACAATGCAATGCACAATGGACTAAACCAACCCCAAATAGACTTCATGCATGCCAAGATAATGGCCAAAACACTCTTAAAAGATGGCATGAAGGCTAGAAAATGCATGCTCATGCATTGACTCACCAATTAAACATAAGAGCACAACTCTCAAAAGTGCTCAAGAAGCGACAAATATAAGCGTGTAGCCACACTATCAGTACTGAAATCATGTATGAAATGATGCCAAATCATCCTAACAACATAAGCATAGCATGCTAGGAGGCCTAAGGCATAAAGCTACCAAGGAGGACTACACAAGAGGCATGCAATATATGGCACAAATAAATGAACTAGCCATAGACATAGCTCAAATAGGTCAAAACAAAGACCAAAACATGCTGAAATGGGAGCTCAAAAGTCTAGGCATGCTTGCATACAAGCTAGGCCACAAAACGAGGCAATAATGTACAACCTTTAAAAGCACTCAAAGAGTGAAAGAAGTGAGAATATGGCAATGCTATATGCTCTAAAATGACATGTTAAAGAATGCCAAATCCAGCACGTCACAAATGAAGCATGCTATGGTGCTCAAAACTCAAGGCTAGCAAGGCCAATTGCACTACAGATATGCAATACAAGAACCATATGACCAAGGCAACCCAAAACAGTCATAGAGCATGAAAAAATGATGCTAAAACATGCATGGAGCAAAGTCAAAACAAGCTAACATGAAGGGCCAAAACATCAAGTAGGCTAGGCCAATGAGCATGATTACACTACGCCTACCAAAACCAAGCATGAGATGGCTTCACCAACAAAAATCAGAGTTGTATTATGGCAAAATAATACCCAAAACACATTGATATGGCAGCCCAAAAGCCTAGGCAAGATAGCATACATAAAGGCTCATACTTAAGGCATAAAGCACCAACCCTTCAAAGCATTGAAAGAGTGAAAGATGTGAGTGTATGGCCACACTACATGTACTGAAATCACATATCAAATGATGCCAAATCATGCAAATAACCCAAGCAATGCATGTTAGTGACTTGGAAACTCAAAGCTAGTGAGCTAGAATGCACTATGGCTATACAAAGCAAGGCATGCATGACCAAAACAACATAAAAAAAAGAGCTCAAGCATGGTAAAACATGAACAAAAGCTTGTTGGAGTAGAGCCAAAAACATGCTAGAACGATGGTCAAAAGCATGATACATGTTAGGCTAGTGAATGGAAATGCACTACAAGTGCAAGGAGCATGCAAGAGGCTATCAAACCAACCCTAGACAGAGCTATAACATGCTGAAACAACACCAAAAACATGCTGAGATAAAGCCAAAATGGGCTAGCAAGACATGCTAAAACATGAGGCCTACAAGGCTAGTTTGTGAGGATTACACTACACATACAAGAAGCATGCAAGGGGTGACCAAGACAACCAAAAACAGAGTCATGGAAGGTCTAAAAGGTCACAAAAAAGATCTCAAACAAAGCTTCAAGAAGATAGAAATACATGCTCTTGTGATGAGCCATCAACACAAACATACAAGAAAAGAGGAGAGGGAACAACCCCCTCCTATTTGAGGCCTCAAAACCAAGTTTCCACCATTGAAATTCCTCTGGAATTCAGTGGTGAAAAGGCCAAATAAGGATGATCACAAGGCCTAAAGAGAAGGTTCAAAAGCCTAGCAAACAAGGCATGCAAGGGAGTGGATCACCCCCAACACCATAAAGACCTCAAACAAACATCTTAAATACTGAAAATTAGAACTTTTTGCAATAGAAAGTTAGGCCTAAAACAACATGAAAATAGGGCCAAATAAGCAATGAACACAAAGTTTAAAAGAGGGCTAATGACTCACCCTTGTAAAACCACTTCATGGAAACAACTCTAGCAACTTTCTAAGCTAAAAAACCAACTCTTGAGTTCAAACAAGACCCTTAGGTACCTCAGCAACAAGAGTGTGGTGTTTCACTATGTTGTGTGCAAAAGTGTGAAGAAACTACACTTTCAAGCACAAATATGAGACAAAGGGAGAAATATAGAGATAGATGTGTATGTATAGCTCCAAGCCAAAATTCTGAACCTAAGACAAGAGAGAGGAGGTTCCCTTATATAGAAAAACATGTAACAAGCTTGTTGAACAAGCTTTAGGCTCCAAGTAATCCTTCCATACACGTGTATGGAGGATGCTTTCTGTGCCCAACAGGTGGCACAACATGCAAGAAAATATCTACAGGAAACTGCAGGAAAGCTGCCGACCAATTGAAGTGATCGGCCAACTACTTGCACTGGTCGGTCGACCAGCACAAGTGGTCTACAAGGAGGCCAAGTGGTCGACAAGGGGGGGGGAGGTGGTCTGCACCTACAAAGTAAGGTGGTGGCATGGCTGGTGACCACTTTTGGTGGTCCAAAGACCACCAAGACCAGTTGGCCGACCAGAAAACTGGCTGGCAGGCAGGAAAAGTGGTTTTCAGGGAGAGAAACTGGTCTATAACCCCTATTCCAACCTCCAAGCAAGGAAAACAAGGTTTGTGCCAAAAAAACAACCAAAAATGATGCAAGACAAGAGTCCGCAGGTCAAGGCACGCAGCTGAAAACCTCGAAAACTAGTCTACGGGCACCAAAAGTGGTCTACGCGAGGGAAAAGTGGTCTACGGCCACAAAAGGTGGTCTACAAGACCTCTGTGTCCCTCTAGGCAGAGGCAACAAGGCATGGTCCGAAAACCTAGCCAAAAGGAGAACGTTAAGCGGTCCCGAGACAAGGCGCGCAGCTGAAGGCTCCGGAAACCGGAAACTAGTCTACAAGAGGGAAAAGTGGTCTACGACCACAAAAAGTGGTTTACAAACCTCTCTATCCCTACAGGGAAGGTCAACAAGGCATGGTCCACAAACCAAGCCAAAATACAAAGAGTTCAGAGGCCTGGAGGCAAGGCACTTAGCCGAAAACTCCAGAAACTAGAAACGAGCACAAACGAGCACAATCATCGAGCGCTCAAACGATGACATTTGAGTCTTAAGGTCGGTAAAAAATGGGGTGTCTATAGTTACCCCTCTTTGGCAGAACTCGGAAGTCAAGAAGTGATGCGAGTGAATGTCAAAGCCCAAAGACGACCCATTTTTAACAAGGCCGAACGCCTGGACAAACAGGCACGATAACAAAGAGATGCGCCCGCAGGCAAGGGTAAAATGCAAATGACATGCACAATGTCGAACATAACTTATGATTATGCAAAATAAATGAAACATTTTAAGCGAATGTTATGCAAAGAAATGATACAGCAAACTCGTACATAAGTAAGCAAACACGAACCAAACTACATCTCATGTAGAAAGGATGTAAGAAAATTATACAATTCTCACTGCGTTTCACACGGAGAAGGCTAAAAATGACTACCGAGAACACCTGGAGTCTCAAACGAAACACCTCCCAGCGTATCAAATGCAAAAGGAGAAATGCATCCAAACGCGTGTCAAACGCGAGAGGAGAAAGATACATCCCAATGAATGCCAAACGTGAGAGGAGAAGGGTTGCGCAAGAAAGTGCGATGCACTAGACAGTGCGAGTATGTCCAAAAGCGCCACACATGAGTGGAGAAGGGTACGTCCAAACGCATGTCAAACGCGAGTGGAAAAAGGTTGCGCAAGAAAGCGCGATGCACATGACAGTGTGAGTACGTCCAAACGCGCCACACGCGAGTGGAGAAGGGTAACAGAACGCATGTCAAACGCGAACATGTGTGATAGATAGCAGTCAAACTGAACCGGAACTTTTCCTGAATGAACTGTACATACAATATCGTCTGGCTTCATCAACTTCAAATGAACTGTACATACAATATCGTGCCTGCACAAAAGAGAGATTTTGACAAGTACAATATAACAGGAGCACATGATCAACGCTATATCAAGATACAATTTCAATACAAGATAAATGCATGCACATATGATGCTAATGGAAAAGTGCATAGCAATGCAAGTGAAAAGTGCACAACAATGCAAGTGAAAAGTGCATAGCAATGCAACTGAACGTGTGCGACAATGCAAGTGAAAAGGTGCATAACAATGCTAGTAGAGCGTGCGTGACAACGCAAGTAAAGTGTGCATAACAATGCAAGTAGAACGTGCGCGACAACGCAAGTAAAGTGGTGCATGACAATGCGAGTGAGATGCGCATAACAATGCGAGTGACATGCGCATAATAATGCGAGAGAAGTGTGCATAACAATGTGAGTGAGATGCGCATAACAATGCAAGAGAAATGTGGATAACAATGCGAATAAAGTGCACCTTCAATAGTATGTTCGAAGCAAAATGTCGAATAAGGAAATACAAGCCTTAACGAGACCAATTCAACCTCAACCTCCGATTTACCTCTCGGAGGGGTCACAGCGTACTCAAAAAGAATATACCTTGCTCTTGGCGAGTAACGATGAGCTACGCATCGAAGACTTGAATTGAAGTTCCCACGGGGACATTTTGAGCCGAAAAGTGTAATTTTCTTGCACTTTCTCAAGAGCGGAGGACTCCAATCATCACAAAAACACATAGGGAGGACAATGGGACCCTGAAGACCACCCAGAAGGGTTGCCGACCACCTAGACTAGCTACCGACCACTTGTTGATCACCTTAGTGGTCGGCCAGCTAGAAAAACTGGTCGGCCGACCAGTTTAGCAAAACAGGGGCAGCTTGGTCTTTTGAGGGCCGGCTCTTTAAGTACACAACTCCAAAGCATATTTCATCACACCTTCAAGGCTGAAATCACTTGCTCTCCCTCCCTAGACCATTTTTCTTTTAGATTCGGGCTTTGTACGCGTTTTCCAATGCCCCACGCGAAGTTGATTCGTGAAAAACTTTTGATTCTCTTCCTTTTGAACCGATCAGAATTTGTTTTCGGAGCTTCTTTCTCCATTTTCACCACTTGAGATATGTTTCTCTCGAAGTTTAGCACCTTTTCCTGGGTTTTGACTTTTTTGACTTTTTTTCTTCCCGAGAGTTGACTTTTGTTGACTTTTTGTAATTTTGGCTAATTTTCGCTCATTTTTGCTCAATTTTGCACCTTTTTTTAGATGGGTGACCACATTCCACACGATAGGGGCTCTCCGCGAGTAGAGGACGAGCCTGACATTATGCCATTGCCGCTGAGGATGCAGCCTTTCAACCCGGAGAGGTACCACCCTCATGAGCACATCCTACCCCCGAGCACCTTTCATCATTTCACAGATTTCGCGTGACAGGCACCCACAGACTTGCTGCTACGGGAGCCGGAGTCCCACTTATCTCATCATGCGTGCGAGGTGCGTACTTCACTTTTACATTTCCTGCGATGTATTTTGCATTTCTTACACACTTCATGCTTTCGTTATGTATTATATGTGCTCGTTCTGAACACATTTACATACACAACGCTTCTGCTCGTTCTGAACATAACTCACAACACAGCATCCTGTACATTTGGCACACAGCTCATACATAACACTCTGCTCACTTGGCACACAACTCACAACACAACATTCTATTCATTTGGCACACAGCTCATACACAACACTCTGTTAATTTGGCACGTAGCTCTCAACACAGTATTATGTTCATTTGGGTGCACAGCTCATACACAATACTCTGTTAATTTGGCACGCAGCTCACAACACAGCATTCTGTTCATTTGGGCATACAGCTCATACACAACACTCTGTTAATTTGGCACGTAACTCACAACACAGTATTCTGTTCATTTGGGCACACAGCTCATACACAACACTCTGTTAATTTGGCACGCAGCTCACAACACAGTATTTGGCACACAGCTCATACACAACACTCTGTTAATTTGGCACGCAGCTCACAACACAGTATTCTGTTCATTTGGGTACACAGCTCATACACAACACTCTGTTAATTTGGCATGTAGCTCACAACACAGTATTCTGTTCATTTGGGCACACAGCTCATACACAACACTCTGTTAATTTGGCACGCAGCTCTCAACACAGTATTCTGTTCATTTGAGCACACAGCTCATACACAACACTCTATTAATTTGAAACTGAATACATCTGTTCATTCTACACGTAGGTAGCTTCCCATTTCACACGGGGATACAGATCGATCATTGCGAGGGAGTGGTACATGGAGCTCCCCGACGGTGTTTGACATATCGTTGATGAGGTAGGGTTTGGCCCATTTTGCACGGGGTTGTCGCGTCTTCAGGCGAGTACGACCCTCATGGGTGCACTTGTAGAGAGATGGTGGGACACCACCAACTTCTTCCATATCTCAGCCACCGGGGACATGACGATGACCCCGTACGACTTTTCAATGCTGACGGGCCTCGACGTGGGAGGTCGGCCAATCCCATACGATTTTGATATGGGCGAGTGGGAGGTAGCTTGGACTTATCTGCTTGGAGCCCATCCGCCGACCTACATATCATCAGGCATGGTCAGGTACACCTGGTTCACGGAGCAGTACAGGTGGACTACGCCCGAGACCGTTGAGGCCATAGAGCAGTATGCCCGGGGATTTTTGATGTTCCTTCTCAGGACCACACTATTCTCCGACAGGGGAAACACGGTCGGGCTATATCTTCTCAGTGCTCTGGTAGACCTATCACAGGTCCGACACTTTGATTGGGGCAGCGCTGGCCTTGCTACCTTTACTGTTACATGAGCGCGACCTCTCACGGGTGCAGGGGCATAGTAGGTGGCAACTGGAGAGCCAGGGAGGTACATTCTGCCCTCTTGATTTACATTTCTACATTTCATTATCTGTACACTGCACTCTGCACACATTGCACACATTACATTCTGTACTCAGCATTCTGCACTGAGCATTCTGCATTTTCTGTATATTCTATATTCTGACAGCCACTGTCTTGTCTTTCACAGCTGTGGGTTTGAGCCTACTTCCCGACGCTCGCCCCTGATCCAGAGGTGGAGGTACCACTCGATGTGCCATACTCGCGCAGATTCGAGGGTCAGTGCCGGCCCAGGCCCCGGAAAACATTGCCATATCTCCAGCAGTATTTTGACACCGTATGGGCGACGGAGGTAAACTAGAATTCTCAGTTCTTCATGCTTTTAGCTTTCATTTATCTTGCATATTTATGACAACTAATCAGTTCATGCATTTGTTATCCGCAGATCACCTGGCAGCCTTAGATAGCCATGCCAGGTTATTCTCGGTTCCAGTTCGCTGGGGCATAGGGCACCTCCCGGTAAAGGATTTTGTTTGAGGTACTAGTCGGCAGAGCCTGGTTTCTCAGGCAGCGCTTCATGCGCCAGACGATGGGTAATCCCACTTAGGAGATCCCTTCACCGCCTCTACTAGACATGCGATCCACAGAGAGTCTCACTCCCCAGGAGGTTGATGACCTCATGTAGGGTGCCAATGCAGTTCTTTTCCTGGAGGAGGGGGAGTACACGACGTACATCCACACGTACCTGATGCCTCCACTAACAGGCATCCGTACCTCCATGAGTAGAGCTATTGACATCTCTTCGTCGAGCCACGCCCGAGCTGCAGACATTCCTTCGACTAGCAGGGCTGGCACATCGAGGGGTAGGAGTAGGGGGATGCCCCCTGCTTGGCAGTGTGCTGGGTGGCCAGATCTTTCGACCGAGCTGACAGGTTGGCGGTATGGGACACCATACCAGATTCCACTAGAGCCTCCATTGCCGGATCATCGATACGCCAGTGATCCTGACTCACCACTGGTATGCCTTACAGTTTTTATCTATCATTAAGATATGTAGACATTCATTGATTCACTGATGACTTGAACTTGCATCTGCAGCCTCCCAGAGAATATGTTAGGGGATTGCTCAAGGCGATGGCCTCACTCGAGAGTATGGTCTTGCGGAGGGAGACGCTGTTGTACGCCTCCAGCATTCCAGTACTTTTCAATTTCCTTGTATTTATCGTACTTCTGATGACATATTGAAACTGAACATTTCACTACACTGATTCAGTGCATGTGTAGAGCACATCTGACATATCACATTCACATACTATATCTGCATGCACACATTCTATGCATCATTCTTGCCTCTGCATCTGATATACATACTTTGGCTAATGTATTCAAACTGCCCTTTTCAGGTCACACCACTACAGCCAGGGCCACCCAGGTCTTCTCGAGCAGGGAGAGGGACCTGCCAGATGCGATGATGAGTCTAGCGAGGATGAGGAGTCAGCACACCCTCAGTCAGAGACATCTGCGGGCAGAAATGATGACACTGGTTCCGGTTCTGAGGGCAGAGACGACGCCGAGGAGGATTCCGAGGATGACAACTCCAATTTAGATGGGGGTGCCGGTGGCAACGGTCCTGAGGCTGCTCAGCCGAAGAGGGTGAAGAGAGCCTCTCGATGTTGAGCCTGATATCAACGATTCAGACGTTTTTGCTTTGTTTTCTTTTTACTTGTAGTTGTAGCACATTTGTACAGCGTTAGGCAGTATTATTTTTTTTAAAACTTGTACCCTGTTGTGAAAAGGAAACATGATGGAATGAAAACAGCTTTTTGTTCAAAAAGTGTTGTATTTGTATTCTAAGCATCGCATCGCATCATTTTGCACAAAAATGAGATTGATAAAAATTGAACATCGTGCATTGCCAAGTCAGGTAGTGAACCAACGTAACAAACTAAACAACTTAACGCAATAAGCAACAACAAGACCTTAACTAGTTTACAACTCGATAAGCAAAGAGCAACAGCTCGATAAACAAATCGTAACAACTCGATAATCAAAGAGCAACAACTCGGTAACCAAAGAGTAACAACTTGATAAGCAAAACTTAACAACTCGATAAGCACATGCATTTTGGGCAAACAAAGCAACCTGACACATCCGAAACAGAAGTAAACTCAAACCATCAGCACTCTCAACACATAAGAAGGCTAGGAACTCTCTTTTGGAGATAAGAAAAGGCTACAGACCACTTTTTTGCTCATGGCCAACCACCAAAGAAGGTTGCCGACCACTTTTATGGTCTGCAGACCAGAAAATGTAGCTGGTCGACTAGAAAAAGTGGTTGGCCGACCAGTTAGCCTAGGGACCTCCAGATATTTGCCACTTGTCCTCTAAATAGTGCCTTATCCTCCATAAAGGTTCTAGCTTCGTGGTTCCCTCATTCTTACTCAATTTTGCACCAAATGGAGACATTAAAATCTCACAAATTGGATTGCTAACTTGGATGGCTCGAAAAAGCTGAATCTCTGGGGCTTCGGAATAAATGCACTATTTAGGCTGAGCCGCACCCCACTGCGTTTTCTGTTCCTTCATGCCGCGGCAAGGTGTTGGAATCTGGTAACTCATGTTTTTAGTTTTGGTAGACAAGAGATATGCCCCACTTTCGAAGATTTCCAAGCTTTGATGGAATCCGAGCGTGAGGAAAAGATCTTGCCCCAGTTCCACTTCGGCCACATCCAAGCCTTGGGACAGATGTGCGGGCTCACTTTGCATGATGCTCGGTCATTGATTCGCGATGGAGAGTTGGACATTCTGAGCTTGATTCGTCGTTTTTTTTTATGCCGGTGACTGCAGCGACCATCACTGGCAGGGTTTTCGACGACATGCACTTTGCTTGTGCATGTTGTCTCATTTCTTGCTTGCCCTAGGCTTCGGTGGGTTTAGCGCCCGTTTGATGGAGGTTGCCAAGGGCTTGAAAGAGGGCAATAGCTGCATCGCCATGATAGTAGCTGAGACATTGATAGGTTTGGATGCTTTTCATCACCAAGAGACAACTTGATTCGTGGGGAGTCCACTACTGCTGCAGGTAATGTTTCCCACCCCATCTCACATATATTCCTCATATCACTCGGCCCTTAGGCTCGGTTTTTCTCTCAAAACCCTTTTCTCACTTTTCTCTCTACATACACCTCTCTATTCTTTAATCTCTCATTTTTCATCCCTCCCTAGATAGGGTTGATGGATAAGTTGAAGGTTGTGGACTCATGCCCAGCATATTCAGCTCGCGGCTATTTCTTCTGGCGACGTCTAGTCGATGCCCCTGATGAGGGATGGTGGTGTGAATGGATGTGCAGTCTGTCTGCTGCCAGTATTGCTTGGCGTTGCCCTTGGCTTTATTTGTTGGCGATAAGCTACAGCATGACTCACCAGCCCGGGATTTAGTTGATCGGCCTGACACACTGTTTCCTTTACTTCCCATTCCGAATCCGGCATCAATTTGAACATGATCAGACCTGCCCCGAAGAGGGGATAGAGTACCCTACTGTATTTCCAATCCGAGGCGCACAGCTAGCTCGGTATGCCATAGCATGGAGGACGAGAGAGCTTCTGGCCCCCGCTCCCACTTTCAGTTGCACCATTTCTGATGAGTGCACAGCTTGGCTTGATGAAGAGGCGCAGGTTGGGCCTACTTTAGCATCAGAGACTTCCACAAGCTCTGGGAGGGGGCGCAGGAACACCTGACTTATCCATGCCCCGAATTTATTTTCTTTAATTAGTACTTTCAAGTTTTCTTTATGAATGTAATAAAAAGCAACTTCAATTTGTATTCAAGAGTAGGAGAACTCTGTACTGAAATCAATGTAATTGGAGGTTGTGGGTACTGAAAATTTTTCGTTTAGTCCAAAAATGGTCTAAGTCGTAAAAAGATTAATTTGAGCAAAATAAACTTTTATTAAAACTTTTCAAAACCATTTTCGATATGGATCACAACTAGACACGCCCGAGATCTATCACTGAGATGTATAACCCCAGATCTAGCAACTGGAAAGTTGCCCCCAGTCTGAATAGCACTGCACTAGAGATCACAATCGAGCTCTTGAATGCAGAATAGACAAAGATGACCAACAAGATCACACAAACAAAGTTGATTTGGAAGTGTTTATGGCTGGACTTCAGAATGAAGTTGCCTACGTATCCCGAAGATGGGAATCAAGCCTTACGTAGTTCGGTTCAGGTTCACTTGTGTATTAACACTCTCCTTTTATGCTCTAACTTTTGCCAAGGCCGCCCTTTCTGGGTTTTCAGCTTTGCGAGCTCAGTTTTTATTATTTCAAATTTTTCATGCTCTAACTTTTGCCTAGGTCGCCTTTTCGGGCTTTCGGTCTAGCGAGCCACTCAGGGATAGTATTTCTTCAACTTGTCCATGTTGATCGGCTGGGAGAACTTTAGGCCATCTAGATCCATCAGAATGACAGCTCCACCCGACCAGATAGACTTGATACCCAGACTTGCAAACTGATACATGCATTCCTGTAGAGGCACACTCTAAAAGCACATCGCAAGCAAGTGAGAGCCAAAACACCCCCATGGAGGGGTAGGGTTTCTCTGTCCTATCTTGTCAGGAGCTAGGGTTTCACTACACACACAGCGGTTTCAAACAATCTACAATCAGGTAAGCAACCTGTCCTAGTTTGAAATAGTCACTATGGATTCCGATATGCACTAGGTCGAATGGTCAAAAAGGATGCCTCGGTGAAAACTGAGGTTTGTGTTCCCGTCATGGCAGAGCCTGCAACTGGTTAGCCTTATGGCACGCTTTTCCAAGCGACCCTCTAGCAAACCGTTTAGGAATAGCAGACGGCAAACACGGTGTCCTAGGCGCACCAATGCAAATGCAATGCAAAGAGACACATAAGTGTAAACAAAACAAGATACCATGAGTTCGAGTCAAGTTCTCTAAATCCCCAGCAGAGTCGCCAGAAACTGTAGACCGCCCAGAACTCCGCTCCGCGTGCGATGGCGCGAATCGTAGTTCTTAGCTACTACAGTTCGGACTCCTGTCACGGTTCTAAATCTAATCTCACAAAGTGCAATGTAAGACTGATAAATCACCAAAGAGTCCAAATCCAGCAAATCGTTTTGAGAAATCGATTTTGAATAAAAAGCACCAAACAAGGACTGCTTTGCCAGATTTCGGAGTCGCCACCTAAATATTTTGTTTTGGGAAATTTAGGAAACCCTGACTCATACCTAAGGCTATGTGTCCGTCATCACCAAAGTTGCCTCGGCTCGGGAACTTGGGTACGAGAGGGGAAGGTCTTGAAATGAGCACCACTGCTCGCCCGATCAAAGATTGGCCTCTACTAACATGATATGTTGTTTTTGAAAACACATGTGTTCTTATTCCGGTTTATTTAGCTAATTTACTATTTGATGCGCACAACATACAAGTATAGACTAAATTGCTCAAGTTGGAACAAAACATCTCATGTTTGTTTGTTTGAAAATGGTTTGAAAATGCTACTCGCAAGTAGGCTAAGTCGTGGATTTGCCACCCTCAAGTGGGATTAGAAAAACATGATTTTGCCAATTCAAGTGGGCTTAAAACTCGTATTCTGATGAATTGTTCCAGTTCAAGCAATCCAACCTTCATCCACAGGCATTCATGCAGTTAAACACATAAGCTGTTAGCCACATGGCAAGCATGCTATCATGGCAACATACACATCTCATGCAATATGCTAAAGTGTAAAAGCTTACCTAGTACTTCGAGCCAAAAAAGAAGCTAGTTAGTAATCAATGCATGATCTTAGCTATGTCAACAATGCCTAATACAACGCATGCAAAATGCAACTAAAGATAGGCTCGACTATTCTAAGATGTCATGTGAATGCAACTTGATAACATGTATTCAAATTGGTATTGAAATACAATGCAGTTTGTATGATGCGCTGAGCCCGGTGCATGCAAGACAAATGAATGATGCACGCATGCAAAGCATAAGTATGCTAATTGAAACATGCCCTAAAATTAACAATCAAAAGCTGGTAAATAAAAGGGAGAAAGAAATGGGATTGGAAGACATGCATCACACACACGCATGCTTATTACAACAGTTGTGCCCTCTCGACGGAGGGTTTGAATAATAAGCTAACTAGCTAATCTAAGCTAATTAAACTAATTATTACAAAACAAAAGTAATTAACTAACAAGTTAACTAATTATTACAGAACAAGCTAATTAGCTAACTACACTAGCTAATTAAACATTACAGCATAAATCAATAGGCTAAACACGTTAACTAATTAAGTACAAGACCAAAGTATAAGCGAGCTAAGCAAAGCAGTAAAAGGGGGGGGCCTCAGGGCGAGAAGCGCATGCATGCTCGATCGCCTCATTCGGAAACCATCGCTATGTCCCGACTTGCCTCTGTTTGCATTTTTTTTCAAAACACTTCACAAAGCTCCAGGTAGCTTCTACTCCAACATGGAGACCTCCAGGAGCATTGCCGACCACTTATTGGTGGTGTAGACCACCTGTAGACCACTTCCACTTACTGCAGACCAGAAAAAGTGGTCGGCCAGCTACTTTTTCTAGTCTGCCGACCAGAAAATTCTGCCCAACTCCATTTTGCTGCAACAGAGAACAAGAAGGGGCATGGCAGTGTATTTGCAAGGTATGTGTGCACAATCACCCACCCTACCATTTCTTAAGCTCAAGAGAGTGCGGTACTTGACTCTCGGGCCACCAACCGAGCATTGCAATACACGATGGCCGAGAAGCCAAGATTGCATGATTCAATGTTAATGAATGCACAAATAACACATAAGGGCCTTAAACTCTATCATGTATGATCAAGAGCATCGGCGATCGAGAAATAAGGCACGTTTCATTACTTCAAGTATGAAACGTCCCTTGTTTCTCGTGTTTGGACTAACACCCTATCCTAACACAATGCAATGCAGCAACATGCCAAACACAATGCAATGCAACATAAGCATGTCAAAACAAAGTCCTTACGCATTGAGGCGCACAACACTAAGGCTATACAATGCAATGCACAATGGACTAAACCAACCCCAAATAGACTTCATGCATGCCAAGATAATGGCCAAAACACTCTTAAAAGATGGCATGAAGGCTAGAAAATGCATGCTCATGCATTGACTCACCAATTAAGCATAAGAGCACAACTCTCAAAAGTGCTCAAGGAGCGACAAATGTAAGAGTGTAGCCACACTATCAGCACTGAAATCATGTATGAAATGATGCCAAATCATCCAAACAACATAAGCATAGCATGCTAGGAGGCCTAAGGCATAAAGCTACCAAGGAGGACTACACAAGAGGCATGCAATATATGGCGCAAATGAATGAACTAGCCATAGACAGAGCTCAAATAGGTCAAAACAAAGACCAAAACATGCTGAAATGGGAGCTCAAAAGTCTAGGCATGCTTGCATACAAGCTAGGCCACAAACGAGGCAGTAATGCACAACCTTTAAAAGCACTCAAAGAGTGAAAGAAGTGAGAATATGGCAATGCTATATGCTCTGAAATGACATGTTAAAGAATGCCAAATCCTGCACATGTCACAAATGAAGCATGCTATGGTGCTCAAAACTCAAGGCTAGCAAGGCCAATTGCACTATAGATATACAATACAAGAACCATATGACCAAGGCAACCCAAAATAGTCCTAGAGCATGCCAAAATGATGCTAAAACATGCATGGAGCAAAGTCAAAACAAGCTAGCATGAAGGGCCAAAACATCAAGTAGGCTAGGCCAATGAGCATTATTACACTATGCCTACCAAAACCAAGCTTGAGATGGTGTCACCAACAAAATTCAGAGTTGTATTATGGCAAAATAATACCCAAAACACATTGATATGGCAGCCCAAAAGGCAAGGCAAAATGGCATACATAAAGGCTCATACTTAAGGCATAAAGCACCAACCCTCCAAAGCATTGAAAGAGTGAAAGATATGAGTGTATGGCCACACTACATGCACTGAAATCACATATCAAATGATGCCAAATCATGCAAATATCCCAAGCAATGCATGCTAGTGACTTGGAAACTCAAAGCTAGTGAGCTAGAATGCACTATGGCTATACAAAACAAGGCATGCATGACCAAAACAACATAAAAAAGAGCTCAAGCATGGTAAAACATGAACAAAAGCTTATTGGAGTAGAGCCAAAAGCATGCTAGAAACATGGTCAAAAGCATGATGCATGTTAGGCTAGTGAATGGAAATGCACTACAAGTGCAACGAGCATGCAATAGGCTATCAAACCAACCCTAGATAGAGCTATACATGCTGAAACAACACCAAAAACATGCTGAGATAAAGCCAAAATGGGCTAGCAAGACATGCTAAAACATGAGGCCTACAAGGCTTGTTTGTGAGGATTACACTACACATACAAGAAGCATGCAAGGGGTGACCAAGACAACCAAAAACAAAGTCATGGAAGGTCTAAAAGGTCACAAAAAAGTTCTCAAACAAAGCTTCAAGAAGATAGAAATACATGCTCTTGTGATGAGCCATCAACACAAACATACAAGAAAAGAGGAGGGGGGACAACCCCCTCCTATTTGAGGCCTCAAAGCCAAGTTTCCACCACTGAAATTCCTCTGGAATTTAGTGGTGAAAAGGCCAAATAAGGATGATCACAAGGGCCTAAAGTGAAGGCTCAAAAGCCTAGCAAACAAGGCATGCAAGGGAGTAGATCACCCCCAACACCAAAGAGACCTCAAACAAACATCTTAAATACTGAAAATTAGAACTTTTTGTAGTAGAGAGTTAGGCCTAAAACAACATGAAAATAGGGCCAAATAAGCAATGAACACAAAGCTTAAAAGAGGGCTAATGACTCACCCTTGTAGAACCACTTCAAGGAAGCAACTCCAACAACTTTCTGAGCTAAAAAACCAACTCTTGAGTTCAAACAAGACCCTCATGTACCTCAGCAACAAGAGTGTGGTGTTTCACTATGTGTTTGTGTGCAAAAGTGTGAAGAAACTACACTTTCAAGCACAAATATGAGACAAAGGGAGAAATATAGAGATAGAAGTGTATGTTTAGCTCCTAGCCAAAATTCTGAACCTAAGGCAAGAGGGAGAAGGCTCCCTTATATAGAAAAACATGTAACAAGCTTGTTGAAAAAGCTTTAGGCTCCAAGCAATCCCTTCACACACGTGTATGGAGGATGCTTTCTGTGCCAAACAGCTGGCACAACTGGCAAGAAAATATCTGCAGGAAATTGTAGGAAAGCTGCCGACCAATTAAAGTGGTCGGCTAGCTACTTGCACTGGTCGGCCAACCAGCACAAGTGGTCTACAAGGAGACCAAGCGGTCGGCAAGGGGGGGAAGGTGGTCTGCACCAAGAAAGCAAGGTGGTGGCATGGTTGCCGACCACTTTTGGTGGTCCAAAGACCACCAAGACTGGTTTGCCGACCATAAAACTGGCTGGCAGGTAGGAAAAGTAGTTTTTAGGAAGAGAAACTGGTCTACAGCCCCTATTCCAACCTCCAAGCAAGGAAAACAAGGTTTGTGCCAAAAACAAACCAAAAAGGATGCAAGACAAGAGTCCACAGGTCAAGGCACGCAGCCAAAAACCTCGAAAACTAGTCTACGGGCACCAAAAGTGGTCTACGGGAGGGAAAAGTGGTCTACGGCCACAAAAGGTGGTCTACAAGACCTCTGTGTCCCTCTAGGCAGAGGCAACAAGGCATGGTCCGAAAACCAGGCCAAAAGGAGAACGTTAAGCGGTCCCGAGACAAGGCGCGCGGCCGAAGGCTCCAGAAATCAAAAACTAGTCCACAAGAAGTGGTCTACAGACCCCTCTCTCCCTCCAGGGAAGGTCAACAAGGCATGGTCCACAAACCAAGCCAAAACACAAAGAGTTCAGAGGCCCGGAGGCAAGGCACTTAGCCGAAAACTCCGGAAACCTGAAATGAGTACAAACGAGCACAATCATCGAGTGCTCAAACGGTGACGTCTGATTCTTAAGGTCGGTCAAAAATGGAGTGTCTACAGGGGGATAATATCGAGGATGAAAAGGAGAACCCATTTGGTACATATAGACCATTGATGAGAGGATTGGTGGCAAATAATACATTCAATTGGTGGGAATCTGGCTTCAAATTTGATATTCTATAATTCAAAGATTTTTTTATAACTTGAAGAATTTTTGGATGGGGTAGTTACAATAAAGGAGATCTTAGAGTTTAAGGAGGTTCCCTTAGACAAACGGGTTCCTTTGGTGGCAACCAAATTCAGGGGACATGCTACTACATGGTAGCAATAATAGAAACAGACAAGGAGGCATTATAGACACCTCATTTTGACTAACCCTAAGACTTGGGTGCTAGCTTTGGAAAACTCGATGATGAAAATTGAAATATGCTATATTATGAATTTCTCAGCAGAAAAGTGAAATTTAAGCTTTAATTCCAACCTTCAACCGTTTTGGCCAAATTATTTTAGACCGTGTTTGTATATATTTTTGGTATTTTTATATAAATTATTTTTATATTTAAAAAATAATAATAATAAAAAAAGAAAAAAAAAAGCAAGTGCGCGGCGCAGGCACACCTAATTCAATCATGCACATATATATATATATATATATATAAAGAAAGGATGAAGTGAGCAACTGAGGTGCACTTGATTCTATCTTTATATATAATAATTAATATAATATATATTAATATGTTTCTTTGATGATGGGTGTCGGCCGTTTTGTTTATTTTTTATTTATTGCTTTTACTTTACATGGCTACAAATGGTGTAAGACTTCAGAAGAATTTGGGGGGGGGGGGGGATGCTCAGAGGGGGGAGAAGAGAGAATAAAAGAGTTAGAGGAGTTCAACAAAAGAGGAAAGGAGATAGAAAAAAGAAAAAAGAGAAGAAAATAAATTGTTTTATTCTTCAGGGAATTGATAAAAAATTGTTTTAATCAACCTTCCTATCCATTGATATACACCATCCACAACCACATTAAAGCTACAATTTGACATATCTCGCTGAGATTTCAAGGAATACTCCATAACTGTGTGGGTATAATGAAGAAAGTTTGACAATCAAAAAATTCATCATTTTCTCCAAAGATAAATTTTTATAATTTTCTCATTTATTTTCTTTTTATTTCTCTTGTTTTAAATATGTGATATAATTATGTGATTTAGGTTGTTAAAAATATTTTTCTTGTTTTAAATATGTAATGTAATATGTGATTTAGATTGTTAAAAATGATTGGCTGAATCACCTATTGTAATTTGTTTACTAATTGTATATATTTTTGGTGCAGTGGTGGGTGAAACCACTACGCACATCATGTTTCATAAAATGAAAAAATATAAAAAGATGTTTAATTTTTCTTTATTGATCCTAGATTTTAAATATTATCTGTGGGAAAATTAAACATAATACTTGGTTTGGCTCAGTGGTTAAAGTAAAGGTTGAAGCTTAGGTTAGGGGTTCAAAGCCCCATAGCAACATATTTGTTTTTGCACTGCTGACATCAGCAAACAGAATATTCCTTGTTCCACAGAATATTCCTTGGTGTTAACGGAATATCTCATGAATTTTGAAAAATTCACTATGGCCCAAAATTTTCAAATAATTGTGGTTTGGCCCGACTTTCTGGGAGGATTTTTAGTAAGGCCCTTGGAAATGCAACGAAGTTATTCCTAGCTAAAAGGAACATTTCGGACACAACTGTGAAGTTAGAATTGTGAAATTCGGAATGATTTTTAAAGATTGTCGGATTAAGCTTTAATTTTGGCTATAAACAAAATGAGATAGTTTGTGAATATTTGTTAGATTTTTCAATTGATAATTTTTGTATATATTATATGATTTCTCTTGGAAAGGTTTTGTTTGCTTTGTTTTGGTCTTGTTGCATTAAAAATAGGAATTCCCAAATGATTTTTCAAAGGTGAAATAGAGCAGCAAATAAATTTTCGGTGGATGATCTCCAAGGCCTATGCGGTTTCTGCTTTTCTTTTTAATTTGAGTGCTTTGTAAGGTTTTTATTTTCTTATAATTTTTCTTCCTTTCTGTCATTCGGTTTGTAGTTATTTATTCAAAGCATTGTAATAATTTTCCGCCCCACTTCTATATATCCCATTCTTTTACTTACTTTCCTTTGTGAATATGCATCATATATATATATATATTATTATTATATCCATGTTTTGCATCCATATTTCATGCATATTGATTCGGCTAAGTTTGCATTTATGGATTTAATCAATTCCTATGTGATTATGTGTATTACCTCATGTTCTTGAGATGATTTACATGTCATCTCTTAGAAGCCGAATCTTTGGTTGCATTTCATGAATGAACTGCATTAGAATGTTGTATATAAGATCATGCATATTTTGCTAACTTTGTTTTGTAGCTGTTCGCGGGAAGTCGGTAAACATGTGAGTTTTTATGCTTTAGCATCCTACTTGTGTATGTTTTTCTTACTATGTTTAGCATCCTACCATAAGGCTACGTGCTTACTTGATATAACTGTATGAATGTCAGCGGATAGAGGTTGTGTCACTTAATTTGGAATGATATTGATTTTCATTTTTGTAAACTCAATTTCTATGAGTTGTACATCTTCAAAATTCTTTCAAACCACATGAAATCAATTTGTTCCAAAATGAATGGCATAGTCTATACTTGTATGCTTCACATAGTAAATTTTAGGATTTATAAAATAATTAGAACATGAACATATAAAGAAAATAAAATTCATATCATGGTTTAGTAGAGGCCGATCCTTTGATCGGGTAAGCGGAGGTGCTCAATAATGACCTTCCCCTCTCATACCTAAGGTTCCAAGCCAAATATCTTTGGTGACGACGAGCAGTGGTCTTGGCACGAGTCATGGGTTTTTTAATTTTGCCAAAACATTAGGTGGTGATTCTAAGATCTGGTGATGTAGTCCATTTCTGGCAAAGGTTTTGTAATAAAATGGATTTTCTATAAAATTTGCCAAAACTAGACTCTCATCTATGTTTCACATTGCACTTGTGAGACTAGATCAAAGAAATCGAGGGTCCAAACTGTTTAACATGCATAGGTACCCCCTGGGTATGTTACAGGCGTCAAGGGAAACAAAAGATCAATACATGGAAGAGGCTGTTGAAACATATACGTGCCACGTTATTGCTCCACAACTACGTGAGGACGTTGTACCAACAACTCCAGAACTTGCAGTAAGGGCCACGAACTAGTGATGAATATACCTTAGATTGTTACCATCTTGTAAAGCAATGATTTACAAGATACGGAGGATCAGTTGGTATCGAGATATATTGGAGGGTTAAGGCAGCAGTTCCAAGATCAATTAAACATGTTTGACCTTATATCAGTTTTGAAAGCGCACCAGAGTGCATTGTGTTGGGACAGACAGAGCCGACGACTGGGAAACTCGAATTTTTTCCAGAATAGTAGGGGCAATCGCCCAAACCTACCAGCTTCCATAGGGTGGGTTACAGCACCCGACCAATTTACTCGACCATCAACTAGCGGCGCTTCAACCTGTTGTTTGAAGTGTGGTGAAACAGGACGCCAGATGGTAGAGTGTAGGAAGAATGGTTGTTTTGGTAAGGGCCTATTTTTAGACAACGTGCAAAATGACAGTGATTTAGTGGATGAGGAACAAGACTCCCAATATAACAAAGATGATGTTAATGAAGAACTTGTGGAAGGTGATTATGGGATGCCTTTGGAGTTAAATGCTCACCAATAGTTCAAACTTCCATTCTATGACCTGATATCACTAGTGCAATGTGAAATAGAAAATGAGAGTTCAGATCCGACAACTTTTACAAAAAATCTAGTTAATTGTAAAACATTTGCCAAAATGGACTACATCACCATATTTTAGATTCGTCACCTAATCTTTTAGGGAAATTAGGAAACTCGTGACCCGTGCCAAAGGCTACTGTCCATCATCACCTACATGTCTCGACTCGAGAACTTAGGTATGAGGAGGGAAGGTCATTAATTGAGCACCCCCGCTCATCCGATCAAAAGACCGGCCTCTACTAAGTCATGATGTGCCTTTTATAATCAATATATATTCATGTTTCGATTATTATTAATGCTAACATTACTATTTGAGACAATCAAATATAGACTTTATCACCAATTTTGGTCATGCTTTGATTTCATGCATATTTTGAAAAGCCTTTTTGAATAAACTTCGAAGAATAATAATCAATCATATACTAACATAACCAACAAAACCTTCATCTGGTGGCATTCATACCGATATTTCAATTAAGTATTTAGCCTCATGGTAAAAAAAAATAAAAATAAAAACAAAAAAAAAATTGTAAAAATACAAAACAAAAATAAATAAATAAATAAAATAGAGAGAGGAAGAATTTTCTCAGATTTTGGCAATAGCCGAGCAACGAGTGTCAAAGTTTGACTTCACTTGCACACAGCTTCATCGGTCAACTCTATTGCCAATTGCCCCACCTCAAGATGTTCATTTTGGAGAACGCTTTGAAGGCCCTACCTCAAAATTTGCAAGATTTTCGAAGGAAATCATCTCCCGCCAGTCATCAAATGAGGAACACCAAGGCACTGTAAATCTTTCCATGTTTGTTGCCTGGCGCTTCAACTCCTTGTTCTGCCTCTTCAAATGACTAATCTCCCGTCGCACATCTTGATACATACGCTAGAACATAGAGAGTTGTGCTGTCAACCGTTGCACCTCATTTGTTCTACTGTGCAAACGACTTGAGAAGTTGGAGACCGCATCATGGTCTCCACACATGATTTTAGTGTATAAGAGTTGACATTGATGTCAGACTGTGCTGCCATCATCTTCTCAACTGACATTGCAGAGAAATTGAAAATAGAGGCAGGGGTAGGGGCACTTTTAGAAGGCTCAGAGGAGCTGGTATCAGTTATTTCTATCGATGTGTCGTTTAGGTCAGGAAAAAGTGAAAGGGGACAATGGGAAGAGGCCATGTCAGAGTTTGCAAAGTAATGGCATGGAGAGATTTGTTTTGTAGCTTTCTGCTATGTCTCTCTTGCAGGCCTCAAACTAAGAAGAATATAAAGGAGAAGAATAAGACAAAAGAGGAAGGTCGAGGCAATCGTTGAAGGATTTGGGTCGGCCCAACTGTGTTGATCAGGAGCTGCACTTATTGGAATCGTGCACTAGACACGACGTTCGAAAATGACAAAGGAGAAAGAGAGAGAAGAATAGGGAAGAAGAGTGTATATGTATATATATATCGTACGTATATAATATGTATATGTATGTATTTGTATATGTATGTATTTGTATATGTATGTAGTTTGTCTATATGTATATGTATTCATATTTTGTATATCATTCGTACGTATATATATGTATATAGTGCATATGTGATACGAATTTTATATATAGTTTGTACAAGTATATGTGCGGTATATATATGGGTCGTATATATGTATATAGGTATATATATGTATAAATACGTGTATAGCATATAACTAAATCATTGATGTATGTTTGTGTAATCGTAATCCATTTTCTATATATAATGTGTTGTCTCATGCATCATGTATAATTTAAATTGTTCATTTTATATTTTAAATTGTCTCATGTAATTTGTTCGTTCAAATACATAAAAGATAAAGACAATATATATCATCATGAGTTCTAAGGTCATCTTTTTACATCCAAAACAAACAAACAAACAAATAAAAAGAAGTACAACAAAAAAAAAAGAAAAAAAAAAGAAGAAAAATACATCATAAAAAGAAAAAACAAATCAGTGTGAAGGCCTCTTCATCCTCTTCCGTAGTGGGAAAGCCTCCACGTCACTGGCGGTCTCATTGCCCTCGAAAATCTCAAGGTCAGCACCAGCATCTCTACAATTGCCACTTTCCTCCCTATTCTCTCTAGTGTCATCCTCAAAGTACTCCTTAGATGCCTCTAGCTCAGGAACCATAGGAGATGTTCTCCTTCCTCTCCTACTATGGCCATCTCTACCACGACCACACGCTCATCCCGACCTCCTCTCCCTCATGCTGGAACTCACCCTCCACTCCTCCTCATGGCTGGAGGGGGTGCTATCTGAAAAACATAGAGATCATAATATCAGAACAGGTGACATGAAATAAGTAGTGTATCGGAAGTGAATGAAATAAAAAGAACTACATAGGAGACAAAGCAAGTAAAGAAAAGATTACGTCAATCTTGGTAGAGATCATAGCTACCTCCCTCCTCCGCACCATGAGCATCAGCGTGTCAATGAGCTCCAGGCATCGATCGGTGTAACCTATCTTTGGGTACTGCAGGAAAAAGAGAGTTCAGTACTAAATTGAAATAATTAGAAATAAATAGGAAAGTAGTAAGAAAAAGGTTATACTGGTTGAGTCTCTGGAGCGAAGATGAACAATCGTCGTTCAAGAGGCTACAAAGGTAGCTCATCAAGAAGGCTATCCAGGCGCTAAAATGTTATCGCTATGGGAAGCGCCGGATGTCCAAGAGCAAAGGCAGCACCGCCGACAGAAGGTGCGGGACCTCTTGCAGTAAAGACATCACCAGCAAGAGCAGTATCACTAGTGGTAGGGACATCAACGACTCCGATGGCGTGAGCTACGTCATCAGTCAAATGAGGCATAATATAGGACTGTAGGAATGTTGTATAGTCTCTAGGAGCATGCAACACATCAACATCTTGCCCCAACATCAGATCATTAATAAGGACCCCGCCAATGATGTCGTCGATGGTCCTCATGAGCAGAGGAGGAGGTGATGGAATAAGTGGATTGACTTGGCTCGACGTTTGGCAAATGAATCTCTCTCGCAAGTACCAGGCCCTGCAGAATGGGCCCTCTAGCAATACTCTCATCCTGGAAGTCTCCTAAAAGGCAATATATCTCACCCTTGTCGCGGGTGGCATGGCCGTCTAAGGATGTCACTTGATCTGCAAACAAAGAATGTACAAATTAGTTGCCTGATTTAAAAGATGGTGAAGAGGAAATAAAGAGTTCTGCAAATGATTACCATGTCGGCAGTCACGGTATTGAAGAAGTGACGGGAAGTAGTGAAGCTGGGGTGTATACAATTGTCCCTCTTTGACAGAGCTCAAATTCATTTCATGACGTGAGTGAATGTCAAAGCTTGAAGACGACCCTTTTGACAAGGCCGTAACACTTAGGCAAATAAACAAAATGTGAATACAGTTGGTTTAACCCGAAGGCTGCCTGAGTATCTTTTTGTAAGGAATCAAACCAGCGTAGTTCAAGGGCAAAATGCATATGTCATGCTCAAGATGCAAGTGAAAGCTAGACTTACATGCTTCGCGAAGCCGATTTTGCTTGAGTATTAATGATTCATATAACGCAATGCAATGATGATAAATATAGCAAGATGACATCATGTGAAACAAGCCTCAAGCTTAATCAAAACAGGTCTAATCGTGTCTCACATAGAAAGGAACAAGCAAACGTCAACTCCAAACACGTTTCATATGAAAGGAAAGATGGTGTAACTAACTGGTATACCTGACCGTATGTCATACAGAGAAGGGGAAGGTTCTAACCGAGTAAACCTAAAATCCTAGCGCGTTTCACACGGAAGGAAGAAAGATGGTGTAACTGATAGGCGTACCTAACATATTTCATACGGAAAGAGGTAAGGTTTTAACCGGATAAACTTGAAATCCTAGCGCGTGTCACATGGAAGGAGGAAATGTGGTATAAGTGACAGACGTACCTAATCGTATTTCATACGGAAAGAGAGAAGGTTTTAACCAGATAAACTTGAAATCCTAACCTGTTTCACATGAAAGAATGAACGGTGGTGTAATCAACATGCGTACATAACCGTATTTGATACGGAGAGTGGGAAGATTTTAACCAAGTAAACTTGAAATCCGAACACGTTTCACGCGAAAAGAGGACGGGTGGTGCAACCAACAGGTGTACCTCAAACAAGAACTTATAGTTCGCAATTCTTGCCTGACTCAGATTTGCTTATAATAAAAGAAAGTTGTTGTTTGGTTTATCATATATAAATGGATTTGCCTTCTTTGTAATTGGAGAAGCAAGAAAGTGCTAACAAAGAACCCCAAGTTCCAAGATACTCCTGTCATTAGGCCCAAAATTCCTTGTAATGCTCTAAGAGGGTAGTGAGGCTTAGATTCCATAGAGTTCAACCTACATTGGGCTTTAGCTAAGCTATATCCATTTTCCTAACGCGTTTGACGCGAAATGAGGAAATGTGGTGTAACCAACAGGCATACCTACCGTATTTCATACGAAGAAGGGGAAGGTTTTAACCAAGTAAACTTGAAATCCTAGTGCGTTTCACACGAAAGGAGGAAATGTGGTGTAACCAATAAGCGTACCTAACCATATTTCATATGGAGATAGGCAAGGTTTTAACTGAGTAAATCAGTGTTGAAACACCAAAGCATACATTTCAAATGCTATTTTTGAGTTTTTGAGAGCGTAAGAGGTTTGGGTGTGCCATTTGATCATCATTGGAGGAAAATAAGAACACATGACCTGATCATATGAATCCAACCGTACAAAACAAGAGTGACCCAGCCAATTTTTGAACTTGTTGTACAAAAATAGAGCAATCGACCAAATTATGAGCTAACTGACCAAAACATGGTCCACCCAGCCAAAATATTAGCTGGCTGGCCAACAAAATCTTTACACGGCCAAAAACTTAGCAAGCCAGCCAAAAAATGTACTAGCTGGCCAATTTGTGTGACTACGGGGCAAAAAATGAGTTTTAATACCCAATTGCTTTAAAACACTTTCTAGGACTCATTTCCCCATACACCCATGTTCAATAAATGTATCCCTAACTTCTGAAACTCTCTCTCTCTCTCTCTAGATTTCTTCCTTCATTCGTCTTGCTCCAAACCCTTGCAGTTGTTCATTCAACTTCTGCCATTGTTTGCATCACTTTGCACCGATTGAAATCTAAAACAGGTGAGTTTCGGGTGTTCATTCTATGATTCTCATGAATTTAGGCAAATTTTCACCCCTTCATTTGCTTTTGCAGTTGTTCTTCACTGTTCTTTAAGATTTTGGTCTTGATTTTCCACAATTCGGACAAATTTTTGGTAATTCCACACTAATAAGGTAATTTCTCAAAAACCTGGATTAATTACTTACCAATTTGGACAAATTTATTCATGATTTGCTTTCAAGTCTTCAATTTCCTATTGAATATTGAGTAATTATTCACTGTTCGGGTATAAATTTTATACCACGTTGAATGCTTGGTCAATTGCTCATGAATTGGACAATTCACTTAGAATTTGACGTAGATTACTCATAATTTCTTCATATGCCTCTTTGATTGAATTAAACTTGGACCATGAATGTCAATTTGATTTGGATATTTGAGTAACATTTCCATGATTTAGTACAAACTCCCTTAACTCAGCTTTGAATTCACATTGCTGTGAATTGTTATCCTCCACATACATTGCCCCCAGTTTAACATTGTTTGAAATTAAATCTCTTGAGATTTCTTCAATTTGCCATTGATTTTGCATTTTTGTTTCGAAGTTTTATCATTTTTTCCTTGATTTCTCTTATTTTGCTATGAGTTCATAAGGCCTTAGTTGTTCTTCATGATTCACGCAAATTGCCCTTGATTTGGCATTGTTGGATTAAATTTTTGATTTTCTCAATGATCGCTTACAATTTGAATTGAATTTCTCACACTTTTTCCTTTGAGTCCACATATTGCTATGGCTAGCGACGACGCTCCTCGTGATGATGTGTCATTTACCATTGTTGCAGAGGGTAATGTACCCACTCTGGTAGCTGGGGTTGATATCCCTGCACCTACCACAGATATTGAGGGCCACGATGAGGACCTCATGGTTACGGACATCGAGACAGAGCTAGAGCCACTCCCCTTGAGGACAAGGCCACGCACAGACATGATGGCCCTCGGGGGGATGCTGCGATTCACAGAGTTCTCCTGACGGGTTGTAGAGGCTGTGATTCTTCGGGAGAGCTCGAGGTTTCTCTCCCACGAGTCCTTCACGGTACCCTCTTACTTCTGTTGCATACTACATTCTAAATTTGTGGAAAGTTCTATTCACTTTTGTATGCTAACAACTTTCTTATTGCAAGTCACGGTCGATTGATGAGGGGGTATGGAAATGTCCATGACCCTCGCTAGTAGTACAAAGATCTCCCTACCGAGGTTCGCATCATGGTGGATAGAGTTGGCTTCAGCCCATTCTGCTTAGGGATCTCATCATTACAGGTGAACTGGTCAATCTACGATGCCTTGGTGGAGAAGTGGTGCGACACCACCAACTCTTTCCACTTCTCATCTACTTAGGAGATGATGATGACCCCTACAACTTTTCTATGATCACCGGTCTCTCGGTAGGGGGTGATCTGATCCCTTTTGACCTTGACTTAAGCCAATGGCATGCCACTTAGATCTTTCGTCTAGGGGTTGTCCCACCCCTTGCTCACAATGGAATAATCTGATACAACTGGCTCTAGTAGTACTTCCACGAGACAGAGCCAGTGACTCTAGAAGAGACAGTATGCCCACGGGTTTCTTCTTTATGTCCTAAGTACTACCCTATTTGCGAACAAGGAGAATACTATAGGACTCTATCTATTGAGCGACATGCTAGAGCTCCTGTGAGTAGGTGAGTACGATTAGGGTAGATCTAGCCTCGCCATCCTCTACGAATGCATGAGCACCATGTCCCACCGAAAGGCGGAGCTTCTTGGAGGTTACTAGAGGGCATAGGAGGTACATTTTGCACTTTCTTTCAATTCAATTGTATTTCATTGCATGTTTCATTTCCATTTTTGCCCGTTGATTTTTTGATATGCTTTTCCATGAAACTATGGTTTATACCTACTTTCCCTCCATCACCCCCATTTCGAAGCTCGCGATAGCCCTGGCGGTGCCTCGCTGCCTTTACTACAATGGGAAGCTCTGTCCTCGCATCTGACATGTCTGCAGCTTCATTGCTTGTCATTGCTTCTTTGATACTGTAACTGCCAAAATGGCGTGGCCCGTGCCATCAGAGTTGCTGATGTCCCTACCGATGGTGATATTGCTCTTGCCAGTGCTACCCCTGTTGCCAGAGATCCTGCACCTCCTATTGGCGGTGCTACTTTCCCTCTCGGAATCTGGTGCTTCCCACAATGATTACATTTCAGCGCCCGGATAGCCTTCTTGATGAGCTACCTTTAGAGCCTCTTGGACGATGATCGCTCATCTTCGCTCTAGAGAATCAACCAGTATACCATTTTCCTTATTACTTTCCCATTTGTTTCTCATAATTTCAATTCAGTATTGATCTCCCTTTTGTCTACAATACCTAGAGATGACTTACACCAATTAGTGCCTGGAGCTCATCGACATGCTGATTCTCATGGTGCAGAGGAGGGAGATAGCTTTGATCTCTGCCAGGATTGAGGTAACCTTTTCTTTACTTGCTTTGTCTCTTATGCAGTTCTTTTTGTTTAATTCACTTCCAATACAGTACTTATTTCATGTCACCTATTTTGATATTATGATCTCTATCTTTTTCAGATAGCACCCTCTCCAACCATAAGGAGAAGAAGAGGGCGAGCTCCAGTATGAGAGAGAGAAGGTTGAGATGAGTGTGGTCGTGGTAGAGATGACCATGGCAGAAGAGTAGGGCGAGCATCTCCTGTGTTTCCTGAGCTAAAGGTATCTGATGAGCACTCTGAGGAGGACACTAGAGAGAGAGAGAGAGACGATAAGAGTGACAGTGGTGGAGATGTTGGTGCTGACCCTGAGATTTCTGAATACAGTGGTGGAGATTTTTTTTTTTTTTTTTTTTTTTTTTTGATGTAAAAGGATGACCTTAAAACTCATGATGATATATATATTGTCACTTTCTTTTGTGTATATATGAACGAGCAAATTACATGATGCATATGTATATACTTATCCCAAATCCTAAATGGTATTATAAAATGAACAATATAAAGTACACATGATGCATGAGACAACACATTATATACAGAAAACAGATTACACTTACACAAACACATACCAATGATTTAGCTATATATGTCATACACGTATTTATACATATACATACCTATATGCATATATATATACATACATATGACCCATATACACACCGCACATATACTCGTACGAACTATAGATACAAAATACGTGTCACATATACACTATATATACGTACAAACAATTTACAAAATACGAATATATATACATATTATATTATACATATACACACAGACAAACTATATATATAGATACATACATAGACATATACACTCCTCTCCCGTGTTCTTGTCTCTCTCTTTCTCCTCTATTTTCTTCGAGTGTCGTGTCTGGCGCGTGATTTCAATAAGTGCGATGCCTAATGAACACAGTTGGGCCAACCCAAATCCTTTAACGATCACCTCGACCTTTCCCTTTTGTCTTCTTATTCTCATTTATATTCTTCTTAGTTTGAGGCCTACAAGAGAGACAAAGCAGAAAGGTGCAAAACAAATCTCTCTTTGCCATTACTCTGTAAACTCTCTTTTTAGTATTACTCTCCTTTGACATGGCCTCGTCCCGTCGTCCTCTTTCCCTTTTTCTTGACCCAAAGGGCACATAGATAGAAATAACTGACACTAGCTCCTTCAAGCCTCCTGAGAGTCCCCCTACCCCTGCTCCAATTTTCGGTTTGGCAGCGCAATCTAACATCAATGCCAACTCTTATACATTGAAATCATGTGTGGAGACCATGACAGCGGTCTCTAACTTGTTACGTCGTTTGTAAAGTAGAACAAATGAGGTGTAACGACTGACAACATAACTCTCTTTGTTTCAGTGTATGTATCAAGACGCACGGTGGGAGATTAGTCATTTGAACAGGCAGAACAAGGAGTTAAAGCACTAGGCAACAAACATGGAAAGATTTGTGGTGCCTTGGTGTTCCTCATTTGATAGCCAATGAGGAATGATTTCATTCAAAAATCCTACAAATTCTGAGGCAGGGCCTTCGAAGCATTCTCCGGAATAAACATCTTGAGGTGGGGCAATTGGTAGTGGAGTCAAGCGATGAAGTTGTTTGTAAGTGAAGTCAGCCTTCGACACTTGCCGCATAAAAAAGATTGATTTCTAATAAGTCCTGGATTGGCCATTAGGCTTTCAACTGTCCAAAATTCAAAACACAACTCAATAAAAGACAAACAAAGCATAAACAACTTAAACACATCAAATTACACTCGTTGGAAAAGAAACGACTCAAAACAATACCTTAACAAACAAACCATTGAGCCTTCTATTTTGTTGCAGCTTTTATTTCTGGACTGATGTCCAGCTAATTTGTTTGATAGCTAGCCAAAATGGTGAAGAATGAACCAAAAGGATAGTTGGCTACCCAACTAAAAGTTGGTTGGCCGGCAGAGAAATTGGCTGGCTGCAAGAAAAATTGGACAACCAGTAGAAAAGTTGGTCGGCTAGGTAAAAATAGTGTGACACAGTGAAAAAACGATGTCCTGCACTTCCAAGCCCACTATTTTCTATAAAAGGTGGTCCTCCAATGCTATTATACCACAGAAGTGAGAAGTTAAATATCTTGCTCTTAAAAAAGTAGAACTCTCTTATTAGGCTCAAAGATTGGATGACCACCCTAGATGGCACGGTTAAAGTGAATTTTGTCGAATTTGGCCTAAATACTCTTTTCTCCTTGAGTCATGCCCCACTTCAAGTTTTGTTTATCCGTGCGGCTGTTCGTTATTGGAATCTGATCACGCATGTATTCTGCTTTGGGACACAAGAGCTATGTTCGACTATTGAAGAATTCTAAGCACTAATGGAGCTTTCTCGAGATGAGGAGATTATGCCCTGATCAAATTTTGGCTACGCACGGGCGGCTGTCCAAATGTATGGTCTTGCGTTAAATGAAGCCCAGTCTCTAGCTTATGACAGCAAAATGGATGTTTTTGCCTTGATTCACCGATTTTCAAAACTTGGAGATAGAAATGATCCTTTTTGGTGTGGGCATTGACATCATGCTCTCTGCCTATGTCTTCTAGCACATTTCTTACTTGTTCCTGGTGGCCTTAAAGCTAGCATCAAAATTGTTGACATAACTCAATGCATTAGGGAAGGTCAAATTTGTATTGGCCTAGCACTAGCCGAGACTTTGATGAGCCTATATATATTCCATCAACAAGAAACTTTCCACTTTGCAGGAAGTCCACTACTTCTGCAGGTACTGTTTCCTAACCTTTGCTCATTTTTTGGTGCTTACATCACTCTGGCACTCAACACTCCCTTTTTACACTCCTATGACCATTTGCTCACTTTTTCCTTAACATACTCCTTTCTTTTTTTTAATTTATCTATCTTTTAATCCCTTCCCAAATATGGTTGATGGACAAGTTGAAAGCAGTGGTTCCTTGTGCCCAATATTCAACCAAAGGCTACTCTTCTCGCTTCAAACTGGTGAACTTTTCTTTAGCGGAAAAGTGGTTTAACTAGATGCGCCACAGATCTGTGGCTGACATTGCTTGGTGTCAGATTGCCTGGGGGGGTACCTGTGCATGCTAAATAGTTCGGACCCACGATTTCTTTGATCTAGTCTCACGAGTGTAATGTGAAACATAGTTGAGAGTTCGAATCCTACAATTTTTATAGAAAATCCATTTTATTACAAAACTTTTGGTAGAAATGAACTGCATCACCAAATCTCAGAGTCACCACCTAATATTTTTGAAAAATTAGAAAACTCATTACTCATGCCAAGGCCACTGTTCGTCGTAACCAAGGATGCTTGGCTCAGAACCTTAGGTATGAGAGGGGAAGGTCATTAATTGAACACCCTCGCTCACCCGATCAAAGATTGGCCTTTACTAAATCGCGATATGAATTTTATTTATATGTTCATATTCCAATTTATTTAATAAATCCTAAAATTTACTATGTACAGTACACAAGTATATACTATGTCATTTATTTTGGAACAATTTAATTTCATGTATTTTGAAAGAGTTTTGAAGATATACAATTCAAAGAAATTGAGTTTACAAACATATAAATTAACATCATTCCAAATTAAGCAACATAATCTCCATCCACCGACATTCATAAAGATATATCAAATAAGAAAATAGTCTCATGGTATGATGCTAAACATAGTAAGAAAAACACACACAAGCAGGATGCTAAAGCATAAAAACTTAAATATTAACCGACGTCCCGCAAATAGCTAGAAAATAAAGTTAGGAAAATATGTATGATCTTATAAACAAAATCCTAAGGCAATTCACTCATGAAATGCAACTAAAGATTCAACTTCTAATATATGACATGCGAGTCATCTCAAGAACATGAGGCAGTGCACATAATAAAATAAGAATTGATTAAATTCATAAATGCAAATTTAGCTGAATCAAGATGCATGAAACATGGATGCAAAGTATGGATATGATGAAAATCAAAATATGATGCATATTTATAAATAAGAAAAGCAAGTAAAAGAATCGGATAGAAAGAAGCGGGGCGGAGAATTATTACAACACTTGACTAATTACATATCTGAATATGGGATATAGTGATCCCGGTTTTCCCTACCTTTGTTTATTGTATTCCGGACTTGGTTCCGTGGTTATGTTGTTGTCTTATTCTCATTTTCATCCTTTACTCTTTGTATTTGAGTCTTGGGTTATGTTGGGCAGGTTTGAAACAGGTTGGTTGTGTTTAGAAACCTAGAGTTGATGCCCAGATTTTGGCCTTCATGCTCGAGCGGGGTTTTTGACGCTCGAGCGGGCCCTTTGTTGTTGTTTCTCCGCTCGAGCGGGCGTTTTGACGCTCGAGCGTGAATGTTCATCTCCCAGTATTTTATCTCTGCAGGTCGTCGTACGCTCGAGCGGGACCTTTCGTTTTTGTTCCTCTGCTCGAGCGGGGAGTCTGACGCTCGAGCGGGGACCATGGTCTGCAAAACTTCTAGAAGTGTGCAATCGACGCTCGAGTGCCGTTTTTCACGCTCGAGCGTGAGTCTATGTCTGACGCTCGAGCGGGGAGTTCCACGCTCGAGCAGGGCGACGTGTATATCAGTCCAAAGTTCGACTTTTTGGATCACTTTTTCAACTCCTTTTCTCTCTCTTACTTTTCAAAACCTCCATTGGAGAGCCTCTCTCTCTAAAACACAACTTCTCATTAGGGATTGATCTAGTTTAAGGGATCTCCAACCTTGATGTCTTCGTAAAAAGTGTAGAGCTTAGCTTGGGCTACATTTCTATCCGAAAATCTTGGGATTTGGAGCACTTTGAGTTTTCATCATCTTCTCCGTTGAGCTCCGAAATTTGAGGTAGGGATAACTACTCATCTTTATGGTCTTTAACATAAACTATTGGTCATTTTGATTTAATGTTGATATTGGGTAATTTTGGGTGTTAGGGCTTTCAAAATGAGAAAGAGGGGTTTTGTTATTTTGGCCCACATTTGTGTATTTTGGATCATAAATTGAGGGTATTGTTGATATTGAAGATATTTTGGGCCTTTGGGTCAATATTGAGAAAGAGGGAGGAAAGCCCTAATTTGATGTTATGAATTAATTTATATAATTAATTTGGGAATGTTATGGAAATATGAAATTGAGTTGGGAATAATGAAATTGGCTCATTATGTAGTAGAATGGTGGAGTTGGATTCATTAATCACTCACCTTTGAAAATGTTGATAATATATCTGTTGATGCATTTATTATCTGTTTAGAAACAACTGCTTTGGGCTATTGGTGGAGGACAGTCTTGATTGTTGTAGACACTGCATGATGATTAGGTGAATTAAAACTAATCAATTTGAGTATGTCATTGAGTATGACGGTTGGAATAATACAACGTATTTGTGTATTGGTTGTCATTGTATATGATGAGTATTTGAATACATGGGTGCCGAATCCCGCGGATGAAATCTTCGTAAAATGGCAATTCGAAAATAAATATACATGGGTGCCGACTCCCGCGGATGAAATTTCTGTAAAATGGCAATTCAAATATAATTATACATGGGTGCCGAATCCCGCGGATGAAATTTCCGTAAAATGGCAATCAGAAAATATCTATACATGGGTGCCGAGTCCCGCAGATGAAATTTTCTTAAAATGGCCATAAGAAAATAATTACACATGGGTGCCGAACCCCGTGGACGCAATTTCTGTGAAATGGCAGTTTGATGTATTGTTGGCATGAGATGTAGTCTCACTTAAGTTGTTTGGCCAGGTTCTGAGCTCGTGTTTATAAGTTGAGTTTTGTTAAATAAAGGATTATGGAGCTGGATTGTACTGTATGTTGGTTTATATGAGTTAAACGTTTATCAAGTGATAATGTTTTAGTTATTGCTCATATTATGTTTAGCATATCTCTATTGGGCGTTGGCTCACCCTATATGGGACATCATTTTCAGGTACAGGTATTATGCCACCTCCAAGGACGTAGCTTGGGAGGCTAAAGGCTGTCAGACTCATTTTTGTTGTTTTTGTGTATTACATGTATATCAAGCCAAGGGCTTATTTTGTGTAGAGTTAGTACTCTCTTTTTGTAACCAAGTGTTGACTTGGAAAGTTGTAAGCCGATAGGGCATTTACTTTTGTTGTCAACATATAATACCTTTTGTAAGAATATTCTGATGATTGTAATATGAAATCTCTTCTATTTATCGTGAATCTATGTTATGAGAGGTTTATTTTTGAGGGCGTGACAGGAGAGGAAGAAAATATTATAGCAGGATAAAATCTCACAAATCTCTCATATTAAAAGAAAAATATAAACTTCACATTCAAAATTTCTCCATTCTAACCTCATGGTTTCATTTAGAACGGTCTACTTAGTTAGGAACAAGTCTTTTCGTCTCAAAAACAGCCCAAAATTACCTTTAAGGGAGAATATTCTATTAGAGAAAGGAATATTCCATCAAGGTAGGGAATATTCCGTCCATATGCAGAATATTTCGTCAGTGTTGACTGTGGCACTGACATGGCAGGTTTGCTGATGTGGCTGACATGTGGTGCTGATTGGACTTGCCCAAAAAATGAATTTAATCATGCTGAAGGGAGGTTTTGAATCCTGGGACTTACCATGGACCTTAATTATTTTTCCAAAGCCTCACCTTGTGTTGTGTTTCCCCTTAAATAATATTAGAACACTTTAAACCAGCAAAGAGCAACAAAGGCACAGACGCCTAACACAACATTTATGTTTCCTTTATTTTCTTTTTCTCTTTTTTTTTTTGTTTTTGTTTTGTTTTGTTTTTTTTTTTTACTTCATGATAAATATAATATAATTAATAAATAACATATATATACACACATTAGAAATGTGCATGGTGGTTTCATCTACCACCGTACCAAAAATATATATTACAATATAATTACTAATGAAATTACATCTCAACCAACTTAAATCACATTTCTTTTTTAAATCACATATTTAAACACATATTCTAAAACAAAATCTAAGGAACAAAGACTCAGCCTTCCATTTCCACAACCTAAATATCACATATTTAAAACAGTAAATAAAATACAAGAAAATAAATGAAAAGAAATCTAAGGAACAGAAGCTCAGCCTTCCACTTCCTTGATCTAAATATCACATATTTAAAACTGTAAAGAAAATATAAGAAAATACATGAAAAGAAATCTAAGTAACAGAGACTCACCCTTCCACTTCTCTAACCTAAATATCACATATTTAAAACAGTAAACAACGTACATGAAAATTAATGAGAAGATTGCAAAAATTCACCTTTTGGTGAATTTTCTGATTATCAAACTTTCTTCTTTTACACCCTTACGGTTATTGTGTATGCTTTCGAATCTCAGCAAAAATTCAAGTTTTAAGTTTTAAAGGAATTTTTGGGTGGTATATATCTGTGGATAGAAAGGTGATAGAAGGGTTTAAGATTTGTTGAAACAAAAATTCTTTTCCCAAATTTTTCTCTTCTCAAGACTTGTGAAATTTTCTTTTTCCTAAATTTTCTCTCTTTTTGAAATAAAATTTTCTTTCTCAAATTTCTCTCTTTTTCAAACAACAAAATGAGGGATATTTATAGACTTCCAAAACACATGGCTAGACATGTGGTATTTTCGAAAACACATGGATCTCCAAACCATGTGGCTTGCCATGTGGTATGACAGTCGATTTTTCAAAACTGCTAAATTTCTGGAGAAGAAAAAATTCAAAAAAATATTTTTCAATAGGTCTAAAATAATTTGGCTAAAACGGGTGTAGGGTTGGAATTAAAGCTTAAACCCGACTTTTCTTCTTAGAAATTCATAAAATAGCAGATTTCAATTTTCACCATCGGATGTTCGGAAGAAAGGGCCCAAGTCTTAAGGCTGGTCAAAATGGGCTGTCTACAGTTGCACCTCTTTGACAAAGCTCAAAGTCATTTCGTGACGTGAGTTAATGTCAAAGCCTGAAGATGGAGACTTGGGCAAAGAAACAAGATGCAAATGCAGTTGGCTAAACCTGAGGGTTGCCTACATATCCCTTTGTAAGGAATCAAACCAGCATAGTTCAAGGGCAAAATGAAAATGGCATGTTCGAAATACAATTGAAAGTTGGACTTAAACGCTTCGCAAAGCTGATTTTTAAAAATTCATGATTATGCAATACAATTCAATGGATAATATGAGAGGCAAGCCTCGTGCAAATGATATGAAGCATAACGGGATACAATCCAAACGCACTCACAAGAGAAGGAAATGTAACCGATGAATAGTTTTAACCTATAACCAAAAACATGAGAGGTATTAACCGATGGAGAAAAGGTTATAATCAAATGTTAATGTGAATAGATTATAGCCAAGCGATGCAATAGTGGTAGTTGGAACCACGCAAATGATATGCTGATGCAATTGAAAGTTGAATTTTTTTTTTCTTTTTTCTTTGTTTTTTTTTTTTCCCTACAATTCTATAATGCAATGCAATATGTCATATATGGTGAGGCAAGCCTCCTACAAATAAACGTAATAAAGGGGTACAATCTAAACACACTCACATGAGAGGAGAAAAGAAAGGGTTTTAATCAAATAGTGAGACCTAAACCATACCTCAATACGAAATAGGGGATTGATTTCAACCGGATAAAAGAAAAATGAGTTTTAACCAACCAAAAAGACTTAGACCATACCTCAATATGAAATACGGGGTGGGTTTCAACTGGGTAAGTGAGAAATGGGTCTTCACCACTAGGCCAGACGTAGCCTGTACCTCAATACGAAATAGGGGGATGATTTCAACTGGATAAAAGAGAAAGAAGTCTTAACCAATAGGCAAGACTTAGACTGTACCTCAATACGAAATAAGGCGATGGTTTCAACCGGATAAAGGATGAAAAGGGTCTTAACCAACAAGTGAGACCAAGACCATACCTCAATACGAAATAGGAGATGGTTTTAACTGGATAAAGAATGAAAAGGGTCTTAACCAAGAAGCGAGACCTAGACTGTACCTCAATATGAAATAGGGAATAGTTTTCAACCAGGTAAAGGAAAAAATGGGTCTTAACCTATACGCGAGACCTAGACCGTACCTCAATACAAAATAGGGCAATGTTTTCAACCAGGTAAAGGAGAAATGGGTCTTAACCAATAGGCGAGAGCTAGACCGTACCGTAATACGAAATAGGGCGATGGTTTCTACCGAGTAAAGGAGAAGAGGGTAACCAAAAATTGGGACAAAAATGGTGCGAATAGATTGTAACCATGGATGATAAATATAATAGACCGTGCAAGTGTGATAGTGAATGTAAAAACAAACATAAAAGGGCAATATGAGGCATATAATATGCAATATGATATAATGGATGCACAACAAATGAATACAAAAAATGATTCTTTTGGTTTCAAATTTTTCTTTGAAAATTTCTTTTTGATTTTTTTTTTTTTTTTGGGAAAATTTATATACATACCATATATAAATACAAAAATACAAAAATACATAATACATATATATACCAAATATATACATACATATACATATATATATGGATACATACATATACATATATATATGGACACAGACATACGGATACAGATACTTAAACATATACATACGAAATATATACAAAATATATACATATATGCACTCCTTCCCTATTTTTGTCTCTCTTTCTGCCCCGTTCGTCTTCGTTGAGTGCTATGTCTGGCGCGCGATTTCAACAATCACGGTGCGTCTAATCGACAGTAGTTGGACCGACCTCGTTTGTCAAAGATTGCTTCAGCAATCTCTCTTCTCTTCCATTTTCTTCTTAAACTGAGGCTTGTGAAAGAGACAGAGTAGATAGCTGCAAACTCCCCTGCCATTACTTTGCAAAATTTTTCTTTGGCATTATACTACTCCTAACATAGCCTCTTCTTGCCACCCCCTCACTCTCTTCCCTGACCTTAATGATTTTCCAATTGAGATTACCAGCTCCTCTAAGCCTTGATAGAGTGCCCCTACCCCTGTCCTTGTTCTCGGCTTTCCTGTGCTGTCAGTCGAGCAACTAATGGCAGCACAATCTGATATTGATACCAACCACTACACATTGAAGTCCTATATGGAGACCGTGACCGCAGTCTCCAATTTGTCCCACTGGTTACAGAGTAGGACGAGTGAAGTACATCGATTAAACGCCCAACTCTCCTTGTTCCAGCATATGTACAAAGATGCTCGAGAAGAGAATAGCAATTTGAGGAAGCAAAACAAAGAGCTGAAACGACAGGCAACCTTTGCGGCCCGATTCAGAGGTCCTTGGTGCTCTTCATTTGACCGTCGGCAGAGAGTAATTTCTTTCGAAAGCTCTGCCAATGCCGAGGCAGAGTCTTTAGAGGCCTCCTGAGAGTAAAGATGTGGCGAGGCAATTGACGGTAGAGTCGAGCGATGAAGTTCTCTACAAATGAAGTCGGTTTGTAAACTTCGTTGCCAAGCCACTACCAGAACTTGAGAAAAAGTCCCTGTTTTTGTTTTTCTTTGTATATTCAATTTTTCTTTTTTCTTCTTGTTCTTTTTTTTTCCTTCTCTTTTTGTTTTTGCTTAGGAAGGAGCACCAATTCTTCAGATGATTTCTTTTTCTTTTCAAAATTTCTTTCTCTTTTTTCCTTTATAATGTTGTAATCGGTGGCCTCACCTTGAATTTCAATAAAATAAGTTTCATTTTTGGCACATCATGGCGTGAATGACATATCACTTAAGCATGAAAACATTTTTCTTGAACTTGAATCTGAGAGTGATTGAATTTCAATGAATTTTGAATTGGACATTGAGCCTATAACTGACTAGAAATATAATTTTAAAAAAATGACTGAATGAAAGAAAAACCAAGCAAAACTAACTTGAATGGACTTATTGACACTTGCTAGAATTGAAAGGACACAAAACTTCATCGCAGGCGCAATTTAGAATATGACGGGCGCGATGCCATAAAATCATATTCAAGACACAAACCATCACCGGTCAATTGCCTGGACAACCGCCCGACTAAAGGGTTCTATTACATTGTCAGAGACAATGATTACGCACTTTCTGGTGAGTAATTGACAATGCAATGGAGATTTTCGAGAGTGTAGCGGAAAGATAGAAAACCTGACTCGATTGTGTCCTTAGTTCATCACTTTGACTTGTTTTTTGGTTTTCTACTAAAAAGGATTTGATCAACATGAGAGTTGAATTAGCATGCTTGTTCCACTCTCTATTTTGAAATCATGTAAGTAAAGCTGTGAGCACTGAATTTTTTCATTTTTGGCCCAAAGAATGGTCTAGATTTTTCAAAAATGGAATAATTTTTGAGAAGATCAATCAACTTCATTAAAAATCCTCAAAATCTTTTTTTGTAAATGGTCACTACCCAACCAACATGAAATCTACCCTTGAGATACACAACCCCAAAATCAAACAACCCAAGTAGGAAATACTGCAGTACCACTGAATCTGTGTCGCAATTGAATCCGTCATGAAGGAGGAATAGGACAACTGAATCGAACGGAGATGAGCCAATGAAACATGGATAGGATAGTCGAGTCGAATAAAGATACACCAATCAAACATGGACGAGATAAGTGAGTTAAAAATGGTTGGGGCCAAACTTCAAGGTGAAGCTGCCTACGGATCCCAAAGATAGGAATCAGGCTTTACGTAGTTCACACTAAGGCTCACTCGGGTATTAACACTCCCATTTTGTGCTCTAATTTTTGCCGAGTTTTCGACCTTGCGAGTTTTTCTTCAGTTTTTTTCATTTTTCATTTTTTCATTCATTTTTTGTTTTTCTATTTTTTCATTTTTCATTTTTTTTTCTGCTCTAACTTTTGGTTGGGTCACCCTTCCGAGTTTTCAGCCCAGCGAGCCTCTCAAGGGTAGTACTTTTCTAACTTGTCCATGTTGATTGGTTGTGAGATCTCTAGGCCATCTAAATCCATGAGAATGACTGCTCTTTCTGACTAGATAGATTTAGTGATGTAGGAACTCGTCTAATTGGGTGTGAATTTGCCCCTAGGGTCGTGGATAGGAATTTGATTGTCCTTTAGCATTAAATCTTCTTCTCTCAAATTTCAAGATTTGACTCTCTTTTTTTTCGGTTTCCATTGGCTTGAGAAATGACCCAATTTGAATCTTTGATCACATCCAACCTTATTGCCCCTAATTCTAAGGTTGTTTCCAATTCGGCTATGCAAGCCTTATACTCTGGTTGATTATTGGACACACATAATCAAAGTTTGAAAGCTAGGGGGCTAGGCCTCAAGTCGAGACGGATTCTATGTTGTAAAATCTCAGGATTAATTTCAGGCAGGTCTTCGTAGGACCACGCAAAAATATTTTTTAAAATCTTCTAATAAAGTGACTAATCACTCGTGTCTTTCTTAAGACAACGTTGAACCAATCTAGATCAAATGAGGATCCTTCTCAGTGCCCACATTAACTGAAACAATCTCATTCATTAAGGATTTAGCACACCTCTTTTTCTCCCAGTCAATTAATTTTCAAATCTCGAGGAAATTTTTCCTTATCGTTTTCATCAGAGTTTTGGAAAAAGCTTTGAAAATTTTTGGTCAATGCATTGAACTAAAGGTACAGAGAAGTAGGCGGAATCTACAACAGTTTTATTCAAAAGAAACTCTGATTCAATGATAACAATTGACCCAAAAGAAAATGACAAAGAAGACCTAGACAGGACAGAGATGTCTAGGTTAGCACTCTCGAAATCAACAGATTCTGGCTGACTAGACTAACTCAAGTCTAACTCCAACTCGACGGACTCGATGGAATCAGACTTGGACTCAGCATCCGATTCAGAACTTGAAATGAAACCTTTCTTGAATTGCCATTTTTTAAGTGTGGGCCATCTACCGCGTTCAAAATAAAGCTCATGCAATTAACAGGTGGTCATTCCCCGATCACAGAAACAGTCTCATATCCCGCAAGTTCTATGGATTTACATTGGTAGACTTTGTGGGATATCGGACTTTTCTAAAGCTATGGTGCTACAATGACTTAGCAAACAGAAAAGAAAACAAAAACAATACCTCCAATCAAAATTCCGTCAGCACTTTGGCTCAATTCGCATAACTGATCACTACCAAATTACTGTGCACTCTAATGAAAAACTAAATTTGATCCCCACAAACTGCCTCAAATTGATATGCCTGAACCACTTATGTAAATTGAAGAATCTTTGTACAATGCATAGCACATAGCAAGAAAGAGAACAAACACCCCTATGAGGGGTAAGGTTACCTTGTCCTAGCTTTGAAATGATCTAGAGTTTCACTATTCAAATGAGTGGTATCATACATCCTAGAAATGGGAGAGCATCCTAGACTTTATAAAGGAGACTTTAGAAAGGAAAAGAGGGACACCCACCCTCTTTCTCCTATATAGGGAAATTAGTTTTATTCTAAACCAGTGATTGGATAGGAGGATTCCTTTTCTTGATTTTGATTTCCTAGGTGGCAGGCCTTTCATTCAAAGATGGGTAGCTACAAATCCTAGGTTAGAAAGGTACTATAGCTCACTATATGTACAGGGTCAGTTCTACCCTAGGTGTTGAAGTCAAGGTGACATCACCAAAGAGTACTTTGGTTAATAACCAGTTAAGATCACAAGAAGTCGGAAGAGTCAATATAAGTATAATGAAGCTTAGATAGTAGAGCTACCTTTTTGACAGATCTTGAAAGGTTATTAACACGAGGTCTCCAAAGTAACGTGAAGATAAGTATAATGTCACAAAAAGCTTACCTGTGCTCCCACCAGTATCTAGGCAACACAAGGACTTTAAGTGCACCAATGCATGCAATGCAATGAACATATAATTGAAAATAAAAGTCATGTCATGGAGTTCAAGTCAAGTTTCATAAAAACCCCAACAGAGTTGCCAAAAACTGTTGCATCACCCGGGAGGTACCCATGCACGCTAAACAGTTCGAACTCTTGATTTCTTTGATTTAGTCTCACGAGTGCAATGTGAAACATAGCTGAGAGTCCAAATCCGGCAATTTTTATTGCAAATCCATTTTATTGCAAAACCTTTTCTAAAAATGGACTACATCACCAGATCTCAAAGTCGCTACCTAATATATTGGAAAAATTAGGAAGCTCGTGACTTATGCCAAGGCCAATGTTCGTTGTAACCAAGGATGCTTGGCTCGAAACCTTAGGTATGAGAGGGGAATGTCATTAATTAAGCACCCCCGCTCACCTGATCAAAGATCGGCCTCTATTAAATCATGATATAAATTTTATTTACTTTATATGTTCATATTCCGATTTAATAAATAAATACTAAAATTTACTATGTGAAACACACAAGAATAGACTGTGTCATTTATTTAATAAATCTATAAGTGCAAATTTAGCCGAATCAAGATGCATGAAACATGGATGTATAGCATGGATATGATGAAAACAAAAATATGATGCATATTTATAAATAAGAAAAGCAAGTAAAAGAATGGGATAAAAAGGAATATTCAGTTAGAGAAAGGAATATTCCGTTAGGGCATGGAGTATTCTGTCCACATGCAAAATATTTCATCAGTGCTGACTGTGACGCTGACATGGCGGGTTTGCTGACATGGTTGACACATGGCGTTGACTAGACTTGCCCAAAAAATGAATTTAATGATGCTGAAGATAGGTTTTGAATCCCAGACCTGGGACTTACCATGAACCTTAATCATTCTACTAAAGCCTCACCTTATGTTGTGTTACCCCTCAAATAATATTGGAGCACTTTAAACCACCAGGAAGCAACAAAGACACAGACGTCTCACACAACATTTGTGTTTCTTTTTCTCTTTTTTTTTATTTCATGATAAATATAATATAATTAATAAATAACATATATATATATACATTAGAAATGTGCATGGCAGTTTCATCCACCATCACACCAAAAATATATATTACAATATAATAATATATAATGCAATATGATTAGTAATGAAATTACATCTCAACCAACTTAAATCACGTTTTTTATATCACATATTTAAACACATACTCTAAAACAAAATCTAAGGAACAAAGGCTTAGCCTTCCACTTCCACAACCTAAATATCACATATTTAAAACAGTAAAGAAAATACAAGAAAATAAATGAAAAGAAATCTAAGGAATAGAGAGTTAGCCTTCCACTTCCCTAACCCAAATATCACATATTTAAAACAGTAAAGAAAATATAAGAAAATAAATGAAAAGAAATCTAAGGAACAAAGACTCAGTCTTCCACTTCCTTAACCTAAATACCACATATTTAAAATAGTAAACAAAATACAAGAAACTAAATGAAAAGATGGCAAAAATTCACCTTTTGGAGAAATGGTGATTTTTCTAATTATCAAACTTTCTTCTTTTACACCCTCACGGTTATGGTGTATGCTTTGGAATCTCAGCAAGAAATTCAAGTTTTAAGTTTTAATGGGATTTTTGGATGGTATATATCAGCGGATAGAAAGGTGATAGAAAGGTTTAAGATTTGTTGAAACAAAAATTCTTTTCCCAAATTTTTCTCTTCTCAAGACTTCTGAAATTTTCTTTTTCCAAAATTTTCTCTCTTTTTGAAATAAAATTTTCTTTCTCAAATTTTTCTCTTTTTCTCTTTTTCTAACAAAATGAGAGATATTTATAGACTTCCAAAACACATGGCTAACATGTGGTATTTTCAAAAACACATGGCTTGCCATGTGGTAGCTCCAAACCATGTGGCTTGCCATATGGTATGAGAGCTGATTTTTCAAAACTGCTAAATTTCCGGACAAGAAAAAATTCAGAAAAATATTTGAGTTTGTCTAAATAATTTGGCCAAAACAGATGTAAGGTTGGAATTAAAGCATAAACTCGACTTTTCTGCTGAGAAATTCATAAAATAGCACATTTTAATTTTCATCATAAGGTGTTCTGAAGAAAGAGCCCAAGTCTTGAGGCTGATCAAAATGGGGTTTCTATACTTAACGATGCCCCTGGCTTAACTTGCCCCAGATGACTTATAGCATGTTTCTTCGGCCGGGTGTGCAGCTAATCGACTTGACCCACTGCGTCTTTTACCTCTCATTCAGGTTCAGATGACAATTCGGACATGATCAAACTTGTCCAATTGGTGAAGTTGGATATCACCCTATGTGAGGGGTGATCACACACCAATACTAATCCTGTCACGTCCGACATTCAACATAGCCTGCATCTCGTCACTAAGATGCCTTCATCCCCTAAAGCTAGAGATAATACACCAGAGAAAATACAGAGATACAAGAGGATAAGGGAATCTTACATCCTCACTCAACTCATACCTCTCTAATTCTCTCTTGGAGAGAGCCTCTACTCCTATCACCCACAGATCTTTTCCACACTTCCTTATCACGAATGTCTTCACCTGATATGCTTGAACTTGCATAACCGAAGACAATTGGCACCCCCTAGTTGGATGCCCTGCACCCCTTGTCTGGGATGCCCCTACACTCCCTTAAGTGCTTAGTGACACTGCAACTCCTCTTTGGAATGCCACTAACCTGCCATGCATCATAATACATGCCTGGAGCAATAGAAAACATTCTCTATTTTCCAAACAACACACTTTGCTTGGTCAACTTCCTCCGTCTTCTTTGTTAGGAGCTTTTCCTCAAAACAATCAGCATTTGCCCTCTGTACTTCTGAACAACCTTCTAGTGCTTCTACATACGCTCGTTGTCTGTGCCTTTGCAATCCCTGATTTGTTGTTCAGTGATGGTTAACAGTAGATCTATTTGTCAAAGCATCGTCAGCTATGCAATTTCTTGCACAGTGCACGCACCCATGGCTTCTGGTCTCCCCCCGCTGAGCTCGCCAGAGATATCTGTATCAACTCGATCCTTCATTGCCATGGAATTAAAGAAACCACCATAGAGAAAAGAGGCTTGCCACTCCTAGGTACGCACTCTTGCGTCTTATCCATCTCAATTTCTTTGTCTGGAAGTTCTTGTGAACTTTTAATAACCCGTTGTTGCACACATCTACACCACTTGATCAAGCCTGATCTCTTCTAGTCGTAAATGATTTATCTCGATCTGTCTCTGGTTATCCAATTTGGTCATAATCTGCCCATTCTAACTTCTTCAGTGAATCCCTAGCATTCCACAATATCCGACAACTTTCCTTCGACTATTAAAGATGACAAACTCCCGTGTTTTGATAATCTTCAAAAAATCGTTCAGAATCTCACTATTCTAACCTCGGACTTGCATCTGAAACAGTCCATTTAGCTAGGACCAACCTTCACTGCACTTCCGGGGGCTCACTAAAAAAACTTCCCCGAAAGTTGGGCTACACCATAATTTCTGAAAAACTGGGCCCTCATTGCAATTTTCTAGAATTCCAAGAATATTTCGTTTGCTGGTATCACCTCGTGTCAGTCCTGCATTAGTTGGCAACGTCAGCGTTGATTTCACTACCGTGTTACGTTGACGTCATTGCCTGCAAACCCTCCTAGGTCTGATTTAGGTCGGGTTAGACCTGTCCACCTTGGTTGTTGCTGACATCATCCAGGCTGCACCCTTTTTGGGCCAGATCTATACGACCCACTTGTCTGCTGACGTCACCTCTGCGTCAGCGCCTCCACTAAAATAATAATTAACCTCCTACCTGAGATTCGAAACCATGACCAAAAGGGTAAAGACAAAGCCTTAACTACTACAACAGAAGAGCCCTTGTGTTAAATAGTTCCTAAAATATTATATTTGAATTGTCTTAACTTCTTCTTCTTCACTGCTCCTCCGTCAACTGGACTGAATTTTTCGACAACATTTTGAAAAGTTCTCCCAATGGATTACAAAGGATGTGTTGCTTTGGGAGGCACCTCTCCTGCGAGTCCTTCATGGTACCCTCGTACTTCTATTGTATACTACATTTTAAATTCTTGGAAAGTTCCATTTGTTTTTGTATGCCAGCAACTTTCTTATTGCAGATCACTGGCTGACTGATAAGGGGATATGAGAGTGTCCACGGCCCTTGCCAATGGTACAAAGATCTCTTCACTAAGGTCTGCATCCTGGATCTTCTTACTTGTTCTTGGTGGCCATGATGCTAGCATCAAATTGGTTGACATAACTCAATGCATTCAGGAAGGTCAGAGTTATATTGGCTTGGCACTAGCCGAGATTTTAATGAGCCTAGATACATTCCATCAATAAGAAACTTTCCACTTTGTAGGAAGTCCACTATTTCTACAGGTATTGTTTTCCAACCCTTTCTCATTTTCTAGTGCTCGCATCACTCTAGCACTCAACACTCTTTTTTATCACTCCTATAACCCTTTGCTCACTTTTCCCTCAACATACTCCTCTCTTTTCTTTAATCTCTTTTTCTTTTAATCCCTCTCCAGATATGGTTGATGGTCAAGTTGAAAGTGATGGCTCTTTGTGCCCAATATTCAGCCAGAGGCTACTATTCTCGCCGCTTCCAACTGACAAACTTTTCTTTAGAGGAAGAGCGGTTCAACTGGATGTGCCAAAAGTCTACGGCCGACATTGCTCAACAATGCCCCTAGCTTAACCTGCCCCAGATGACTTATAGCATGTTCCTTCAACCAGGTGTGCAGCTAATTTTCATGACCCACTGCGTCTTTTACTTCCCATTCAGGTTCAGACGACAATTCAGACATGATCAAACTTGTCCTGTTGATGAAGTTAAGTACCATCTCTCCTAATACACACCTGCTTGGAGGATCAGACGACTTTTGACTCCTACTGATAGCTTCATTCATACTCTGTTTGATGAATATCTTCTCTGGTTGGAGAAAGAGGCACAAGCTGGTGTTGTTCTAATAGCGAAGACCTCCGACAATGTAAAGAAGAGACAGAAGACCTCTAGGAGTGCAAATAAGAGACAAAAGACCTGACTCAACTATGCCGCTAGTTCATTGCTTTGACTCTTTTCAGTTTTCTTAAAAACATATTTTAATCAAAATGAGAGATAGATTAGCGTGCTTATTCCATCCTCTATTTTGAAACTATGTAATAAAAGTTGTGAGTACTGAAGATTTCCCTTTTATTGTCTAATGAATGGACTGAATTTTGTAAAAATGGGGTAATTTTTTAGCAAATCAGTCAATTCCATTAAAATTCATTAAAACTATTTTCGCAAATGGTCATACTACCTAACAAACATGAAATCAACCCTTGAGATATATAATTCTGAATCAAATGATCCCAAGTAAGATATATGACATTATCAGTTGATTTGTCTTGCAACTGAGCCCGTCATGAAGAAGGAACAAGATAATTGAATTGGACGGAGATGAACCAATCGAATATGGATAGGAATAATCGGGTCATTTATGGTTACAACTGAACTTCATAATCAAGTTGTCTACGTATCCCAAAGATAGGAATCAAGCCTTACATAGTTCATGGTTAAGATTTACTCAGGGTATTAACGTTCTCCTTTTGCGCTCGGACTTTTGCCAAAGCCATCCTTTCGGGTTTCCACGTTGCGAGCTTTTTTCATTTTTTATTTTTTTTCATGTTATCATTTTTTTTTATTTTTCATTTTCTATTGTTTCTGTTTTTCGGCACTAACTTTTACCTGGGTCGCCTTTCTGGGTTTTCGGTCCAGCGAGCCTCTCAAGGGTAGTACTTCTTCAATTTGTCCATGTTGATTGGTTACGAAAACTCTAATCCATCCAAATCCATCTGAACAATCGCTCTTCCTGACTAGATTGACTTAATAATGTAAGGACTTGTCCAATTTTTCTGAACTTGCCCCTAGGGTTATCTTTCAGTACTAGATCTCCTTCTTTCAATTTTTTGGATTTGACTTTCTTATTGAATGCTTGGGCAATCCTACGTTGATACCCCTGGATGTGGTATAAGGCTTTCAATCTTCACTCATCAAATAGCATCAGCTCTTCTGCTCAGTTCTATTGCCAACCAGCTTCTGCTATATGACATTCAGCCATAACTCTTAATGAGGGTACTTCTATCTCAATCGGCAAAACAACCTCCATTCCATATACCAAAAAGTAAGGGGTTGCCCCTGTTAATGTCCGAATTGAAGTTTTGTATCCCTAAAGTGCAAAAGGCAACCTGTCTACCCAATCTTTGTATGTTTCCACCATCTTACGCGGAATGGTTTTGATATTCTTATTTGTAGCTTCCACGGCTCCATTGGATTGTGGGCTATATGTTGATGACTTGTGAAAGGCTATAATGTACATTTCAAGAAGAATTGTCACCTCTCCTTTGAAATTTGAACCAGTGTCTGAAATGATTTCGTTTTGCACGCCATATCTGCAAATGATGTTATTTATGATGAACTTGGCCACGTGTGATCTTTCAACACTGAATACAACTGTGCTTCTACACTTGGTGAAATAATCAATATCATCCAGAATGAATTGATGCCCGTTTGAACCCTTTGGTGCAACTGCTCCAATGACGTCCATGCCCGAAACTGAGAAAGACCACGGTGAGGTCATATTGTAGAGTTTTTATGGCGGGATATTCATACGGTTAGCATGAATCTAACACTTGTGGCATCGCCGAACAAAACTAATGCAATCACTTTCCATAGTTAGCCAATAGTATCCTTTTCTAAGAATCTTTCTGGCTAGCATTATACCATTTATGTGTGCCCTATATTCTCCTCCACGGATAGCTTCCATGATGCATTTTGCCTTTTTCTCTTCTACACACAACTTGTGCATTCCCAGATGCCCTCTTTTGTATAGCTTGTTTCCATAGATGATGAACTAAATGGCCAGACGTTGTATTCCTCTTTTGTCTTTGGGATTTGCCCCTTGCGGGTATCTACCGCTCTCCAAAAAATTCCAAATATCAAAGTACCAAGGTTTTTCATATTGAACTTCTTCTGTTACGGCTATCATTTCATATGCGGGGTTTTATCTTTGTTCTATCAGGATTGCGTGCATCTTAACCCCGACTGGTATATCTATCATTGAGGCGAGGGTTGCCAACGCATCAGCAAATCAGTTGTTCTCTATCACTTGGTGTGTAAATTTCAGTCTTTTGAACCTTGGGATTAACATGTCCAAGGTCTGATAATGGACTTACATTTTTTCCTCTTTAACTTTTCAATTTCCATTGGCTTGAGAGACGACCAAGTTCGAATCTCTAACCACATTCAACCTCATTGCCCTTAGTTCTAAATCTAGCAATGTACACCTCATACTTTGCTTAGTTGTTGGATGCCCTAAATCGGAGTTTGAAAGCTAAAGAGATATGGGAATCATCTGGCACTATGATCAACACACCTATCCCATCACCAAATTAATTAGATGCTCTATCAAAGTACAACTTCCAGGTGTCTTCTTTCATTTGCATGACTTCTTCATCTGGGAACGAGTACTCCACATCTTCTACTCCTTCAATTGGGTGATCAGCCAAAAATTCTTCTACGGCCCTTCCTTTGACAGATTTGCAAATGGCGTACTTGAGGTCATATTCGGAAAGCAAAAGCAACCAACGAACTAGCCTACCGCTAAGCGCTGGTTTCTCAAAGAGATATTTGATGGGGTCTAATCTTGAAACCAAAATTACTGAATGAGCTAACAGGTAGTGTCTTAACTTCCTCGTGGCCTAAACCAAAGATAAGCAAGCCTTTTTCCAAAGGAGTATAACGGGTCTCATATTTAAGCATTTTTTTACTTAAGTCATAGTTGGTCTTCTCCACTTTCTCATTTGACTCTTGCACAAGCATACATCTCATGGTTGATTCGGTCACTAACAAGTACAGAATCAACGATTTTCGTTGTTCAGACGGCGATAACACATGCGGATTCTGCAAACACGGCTTAATTTGCTCGAAGGTGAACTGACATCGATCATCCCAGTGTTCTTTCTTTAAAAGACCAAATAGTGGTCCATAGGTCGAGGTTAATTTAGAAATAAAACTCTTTATGAATTGTACTTTTTCTAGCAAGTCCCGCACCTCCTTTTCAGTCATTAGTGGCGACATATCTAAGATGGCCTTAATTTTAGACGGATCAATTTCGATTCTCCATTGTATGATCAGAAATCCCAAGATCTTGCCTGCCATTAACCCAAATGTTAATTTTTGTGGGTTTAGTCTCAACCTATATTCCCTGATTCTCTCAAAAAATTTCTTAATACGGTGTAGTGACCTTCCTGATAGTTGGACTTGACAATCATGTCGTCTACATACGCCTCAACTCCTTGTGGATTATATCATGCAAAAGTGTGGTAACAGTTCTCTTATAAGTAGCCACAGCATTCTTCAAACCAAATGGCATAACGCTATAACAATATGTCCTCTATGATGTGGTAAATGTCGTTTTGTCTCTATCCTCTTGAACTATAAGGATCTAGTTATACGCCGAAAGACCGTCCATAAATGATAGTAAGACATACCCTCCAGTGAAGTCTATCAATTCATCAATATGTGGCAATGAAAAGTCATCCTTCGAACTAGCCTTGTTCAAATCCTAGAAGTCAACGCAAACCCTGATTCGGCCATCTTTCTTCAGGACTGGTAAAATGTTGGCTGACCAAGTCAAATACTTTCATGCAAGCAAGAACCCGACATTGATTTGTTTAGTAAACTCTTCTTTGATTTTCAATGCCCAATCCGGACGCGTTCTGTGAAGCTTCTATTTGATGGATCGGACCTTAGGATTAAGAAGGATCCTATGTTGCACAATCTCAGGATTGATTCCAAGCTTATCTTCGTAGGACCACACAAAAACATCTTTGAATTCTTTTAATAAAGCAACTAATTACTCGCGTTCCTCCGAAAATAAAGTGGAACCAATCTAGTCTAAGTAAGGATCTTTCTCAGTACCCATATTTACTAAAATAATTTCTTCTATTTATTAAATATAGTTCAATTAGATTTTTCAAAGCCCGAGAAATTTCATTCTCTTCATTTTCATCAAAAGTTTGAAAGTTCTGGTCAATGTTATGAACTGTAGGCACATAAAAGTAAGCGAAAACCACAACATCTTCATTCAAAGCCACGGGCTCAATAGTTACAACAGACTCAAAAGAAAAAGAAGAAGAAGACCCGAACATGATAATGGTGTTTGGGTCATTGCCTCCATAATCACCAAATTCTAGCATCCTAGACAGACTCGGCTCCATATAATCAAACTCAACGACCAACCCAGAACTTAAAAAACTTGTTTCAAAACACCAATTTGTATGCTAGCCATCCATTGCGTCCATGATGAAGCTTGAGCAATCAACAGGTAGTCCTTCTCTGATCACAGAAATGGTCGTACTCCCAAGTTCATTGATTTGACACCAATATCTGACACTTTCAGCAAATTAGCCAGTGTTAGACCCAGGACTTCCTCCATATTTTTTTCCAAACTGACATCACTGCCTTAGCCAATGTCGATGGTAGGATCTACCCACTCCTCGTCATTGTCAAAAAGCTAATGATTGAAGAAGATTTTAAACTCGAGATATCTCTTCCTTTTCGCGTGGTCAATCCATGGCTAGGAAACCCACAAAAAGGAAAATCGTTCCCTTTACGGACAAAGCGTCCATTCAAGGTTCCACGAATTGGCTTATGTATTAACTCAAATTATCGTCCAGTTCTTTTTGCCTTGATTCTCTCCCTGAGTTCTTCACTTTTCCTTTTCTAATCCTCTTCTGTAGGTGTATATCATAATCTGAATGCATGCGGGTTGTGGGGTACTTCACTAGCTGTAGAGATACCTTTCTCGCCACTTTTTCCTAATCCCATCCCAAGAATGTGACCCAGTTTACTTATGAAGTAGATTGACTGGGCACTGACGTACATCCCTTCGTCTTCTACCATGATCGTCAGAACTAGCTGGGCTTCTACCAATGTAAAGCCTGAGAGGAACGCATTCTCCTCTCCATGTTGTATTTCAAACAACGGCATTGTGACTTCTGGAGGAGGATGAATGGATGAATTTCCAAAAACGGTGGTAATCCCTTCTTCATATGAATATTTCAACAGTTAATTCATTGTGGAGGATACTATTTTCATTTGGTGGAGCCATGGCCTTCCTAACAACAAATTAAATATCGTGGGTACATCCATGATAAGAAATTTGCCTGCGTGCTCAAACGGGCCCATTATTATCTACACCTTGATTGTTTCCATGACCTCCCGACTTGTATTATCATAGGCTTGAATCAGTTGAGTAATGGGTGTGAAATACAGTTAAGAAGAAGAAGTTGAATTGTTGTCCTTCACATATATATACCTTATTTTTTCATGTTGTCCTGCACAAAGTGACTACATACAGAAGTCATGAACCAGCATGGAACAGACTAGAGAGATTAGAAATTACCAAAAAGAAAACATGGCAAGTAAAGAAATATTATACCACTCCTTTGTCAAGAAAGATAATATAAGGATGCAAAATGAAAAACGAACAAATACAAATCATAGAAAACAATTATGGCATTTATGAATGTATATGCATTAACATTTTCTAAATCTCCATAGGCTTACTGATAGGTATGAAAACAATATAGCTAAAGCTACTACTGTAGCAATAATGGATGTGATAAATCATTCATTTACAAGATAGAAAAATTATATTAGTAGTAAACAAGTAAAATTTATGGAACAGCTGAGTGACATTGTTGCATTTTCCTTTCGTCCATGCATCCTATGGTTCTAGGTAATGGCTATCTTATCTTAGGTATAGAGGACTGGAAAAAAAAAATTTAAAAATGGAAAGTTACTCGAAAAAATATATTTAGAATATTGTGATTATATGACATTTTTTAAATGAGATAGGCCCGTTTTTTTTTCTATATATATATATATTAGTACTCTAACTTTTGCCTAGGTCGCCCTTCCTTGTTTTCGACCCAGCGAGCCTCTCAAGGGTAGTACTTATTCAAATTGTCCATCTTGATTGGTTGCGACAACTCCAATCCATCCAAATCCATCAAAACAACCGATCCTCCTAACTAGATTGACTTAATAATGTAAGGACCTATTCAATTGGGTCTGAACTTGCCCCTAGGGCCATGAATTGGTGCTCAATTATATTCTAGTACTAGATCTCCTTTTTTCAAATTTCTGTATTTGACTTTCTTATTGAATGCTCGGGCAATCCTGTATTGATACCCTTAGATGTGGTATAAGGCTTTCGGTCTTTGCTCATCAAATAACATCAACTCTTCCAATCGGTTTTGTTACCAATCAACTTCTGCTATTTGACATTTAGCCATAACTCTTAATGAGGGTACCTCTATCTCAATCGGCAAAATAGCCTTCATTCCACATACCAAAGACCTTTGCCCCTGTTGATGTCCGAATTGAGTTATGTATCACCAAAGTGCAAAAGGCAACTTGTCTGGCCAATCTTTGTAAGTTTCCATCATCTTACGCAGAATGGTTTTGATATTCTTATTTGCAACTTCCATGGCTCCATTGGCTTGTGGCCTATATGTTGATGACTTGTGAAGGTTACATTGTACATTTCAAGTAGAATTGCCACATCTCCTATGAAATGTGAACTATTTTCTGAAATGATTTCGTTTGGCACGCTATATCTGCAGATGATGTTATTTCTAATGAACTTGGCCACATGTGATGCTTTCAACACTGAGTACGATTGTGCTTCTACCCACTTGGTGAAAAAATCAATAGCAACCAGAATGAATTCATGCCCGTTTTAACCCTTTGGTGCAATTGCCCCAATGGCGTCTATGTCGCAAATTGAGAAAAGCCACAGTGAGGTCATACTGTAGAGTTTTGATGGTGTGAATCTGACACTTGTGGCATCGCCGAACAATTTACAATCACTTTCCATAGTTAGCTAATAGTATCATTGTCTAAGAATCTTTCTAGCCAACATTCCATGATGCACTCTGCCTCTTTCTCTTCTACATACAACTTGTGCATTCCCAGATGCCCTCTTTTGTATATAGCTTGTTTCCACAAATGATGAACGGAACAGCCAAACGCTGTATTCGTCTTTTGTCTTTGGTATTTGCCCCTTGCGGGTATGTACTGCTCTCTAGAAAATTCCAAATATCAAAGTACCAAGGGAAAAATCTTGAACTTCTACTGTTATGGCTATTATTTCATACGCGAGCGTATATCTTGTTCTATCAGGTTTAAGCGCATCTTAACCCCGACTGGTATATCTATCATTGAGGCCACGCTTGCCAACGCATTAGAAAATCGGTTGTTCTCTCTCACCAAGTGTGTAAATGTCAGCCTTTCAAACTTCGCTATCAACATGTCCAAGGTCTGACGATAGACTTTCATTTTCTCCTATTTAACTTTCCAATCTCCATTGGCTTAAGAGACGACCAAGTTTGAATCTCTGATCATATCCAACCTTATTGCCCCTAGTTCCAGGGCTTCTTTCAATCCAACAATGCACGCCTCATGCTCTACTTGGTTATTAGATACCTTCAATCAGAGTTTGAACGCTAAAAGGATATGGGAATCATCTGGCGCTATGAGCAACACGTCTATCCCATAGCCAAATTGATTGGATGCACCATCAAAGTACAACTTCCAGTACTTATTGAAAGCTCAATAAGTATCCCTAGATGCCATGAGAATCATTCGGACAAAGTCCCACCACCTCCTTGTCTCAACTTTATCGATACACTATCGCCCACTTTCAACCCAAACTTATACATCACACCCACTTATTTACCTAAACCAAAGCATATACATAACACCCACTCATTTACCTAAACCTGAGGTACATATTCTAGAATCACCCTATGAGCATCATATGGGAATGATCCATTCAGGGCCAGATAACCGTCTGTTGATAAATAAAGAAGAGTGTTGGGAGGATGATGATCTGAACTTTGCCTATACTGACAAAGATTGGAGTACCAACGTTCCTGATGACACCTGGTATTCTAAGAAAATTGATCATTTAACTAGGAAAGGATGTTACTTCAAGCCCCCACACCTAAACCAAGGTGAACCATCTAGAAAATACACCGAGAAAGAAAAGGAGAAGGGGAAAGAGGTTAAAGAAGATCTAGTTCTTAGACAGTTGAAAAAGATCCAGGCAAACATTTCTATTTGGGGGCTTCTCATGGTATCTAAGGAACATCATTAGGCAATGTTAACTGCTTTGAGCAAAGCTAAATTGTCAATTGACACTACTCCAGAACAACTTATGGCGTTGATTACCCCGAAGGAAACAGTTCCAGTAATGACCTTTGTCGACAAGGAATTATCACTAGAGGGATCAGAACATAACAAACTTTTTTATGAGTCACTGGAATGTCAGAAGAAACAGATCCTTTTTGTTTTGGTTGATACTAGGTCAGCTATCAATGTTTGTACTTCACGCATTGCCTATGCCATAGGGCTAAAACTAGTGGATTTCACACCCACTACTTAGCTAATTTAAGCCTATGATAATACAAGTCAGGAGGTCATAAGAACAATCAAGTTGCAAATAACAGTGGGTTCGTCCAAGCACGAAGCTAAATTTCATGTCATAGATGTACCCACGACATTTAATTTGTTATTAGGAAGGCCATGTGTGATAACCCTGGTCCGTATTATGCTTAATTAATCTTAATTATGGTTGTGATTATGTGTTTGATATGATTTTGAGTGCCATTTATATGAATATATGTGGTTTTGAATTTCTATTTGTTCACCGTAGGAAAATCTGTTTGGTTATCTGCTCTAGAATTTAAATTAAAGGCCATATCGGCCACAAAACCCGAAATTGATTACGCCATTGTGATTAGCATAATTTTTAGAACCTACGGTAAAATTTAATTGAAAATTGATTCGGATCAGATTAAATTGATGAAATAGTGCTCAATTAATTAGTGTTAATGAAATGTGATTAAAGGAGCTTATATAAAGGGCCAATTTACACTCTCATTCATTGGTTTTGAACTCAAATTAGATTTCTCTCTCTAGAGAGAGAGAGAACCGAACTTAGAGAGAGAGAGAGGGAGCTCAAATTGAAGATCGAACTAAAGGCTTGAGAATTGGAGGTTAAACTCAAAGAATCAGCTAGAATTTGGGTGTTTGAAGCTCCTAGGTGAGTGGATTCATAAGTTTGCGTTTGTAATTTTGTAAATTCAAGGTTTAATTGTGGTCAAGAACTTAACTTGAATTGAATTTGTTGAATTTGGAGCTTGTCTGAACATGCATGTGCACAATTGTTATAATTTTGTATGTCCAAGCATGAATCATGTTGAACAAGAAGAATTGAGCATCAAATCTCTCATGCATGCATAATTCTCATGAGTTTCATGATTATAAGTGTCATTTGTACCAATTGAAATAGAATTGGAGTCAAGAATGTACATGCATGCATGATTGGTGAAGATATGGAGTTTGTATGAAGTTGAATTTATGTGTTTTGGAACCCATGAAGGGAACTCAAAATAATTTTGGAAAAAGGACCATGCATTTGAACAATTTGGTCACATATTCTCAAACTCTCATATTATGCAATGTGTTTCCATGTTTTTGAGCCAAAATCATGAGTTTAAAGCCTTTGAATGTTGAGTTGAACATCAAGAACAATTCTGGAAATTCCAGAATTTGGCATGTCCGCTCGAGCGGGGAAAGCGCCGCTTGAGCGTGAAATACGAGCTCCCAGAACTTTTGCAGACATTGATGTCTGCTTGAGCGAGGATATTCATGCTCGAGTGGGGAGCCATGTAGTGTGACCTTCAGCTTGAGCACCCGAATTCACGCTCGAGCATAAAAATGAGGCAACCAGTATTTTTGCAGACCCACAGGGTCCGCTCGAGCGGCGAAACCCACGCTCGAGCGGGGACCCCTATTTCAAAAAATTTGTAAAGGTGTTCTATGTTTCATTTTCTGTTCTTTTTCACTTCTAAGTACTCTTAGGCATGCATTGAGCGTTATAAATGAATTAAAAGAATAAGAGGGATGTATGAATTAAGAACGGATTGAATCAATTATGACCCATATGTGCTATGTAATGTGTAGGGTCGAGCTCCAGGGCAAATCCACCGGCAGAACACAGTGAGTAATATCTTAGTAAAGATATTTGAAGTATGTTATTTGTCCAATTGCTTATTTCCATATCAGTCTTATAAGTTTGTTAAACAGAATTGTGGAAAAATATTTGTTATGCTGAATGATAGGCCAAAGGCCGTCGGACATCGTTTGACATGAATGATTAGGCCAAAGGCCGTTTGATATGAATGATTTGGCCAAAGGCTGTTTGACATGAATGATTGGGCCAAAGGCCGTTTGACATGAATGATTGGGCCAAAGGTCGTCAGACACCGTTTGATATGAATGATTGGCCCAAAGGCCGTTTGACATGGATGATTGGGCCAAAGGCCGTTGGACATCAATGGTTTGGGCTTGAGGCCATTTGTTAAGGAACGAAGTGGGCCAGAGGCCGTTCGATATGTTCGGGCTTGAATCACCTAATGTACTTAATAATGCACTAAATAGAATTCTAAATGGGCCCAAGGCCGTTTGATATAGGTGAATCTCATTCGTGTACCTTCTTTATTTGATATTATTCACTGGACTTTCACTCACGCTCATTCATGTGTATGTAGGTGAGCCAAGGGATGTCCAAACCCAGCCTCGGTGAAATATGTGAGAAACAGTCAAGGTTTTAAAGAGTCAGCCCAAACGTCTCACGCACGAGACTTGTCTTTGCCTCTTTTGTTCTTTTGATATAGTTTTGTTGTATTGGCGAAAACATTGGATTACTTTTGCATATAAACTTTGGGTTCAACTGACTTAGACTTGAATGATCCTATATGTACAGAACTTTGTGTTATTATTCCTTTGATGTGAGTTATTAACATGTATATATATGGATTGTTATGATGTGCCATGTAAGCACAGCTCTATCGACAAAAGTTTTAAATTTGCTTTCGTTTGGCCCCTTTACTCTGATGAGATATGTCTTGCTTGGTTTGAGGCCGTAGGTAATCCCTTGATTACTGGCCGGTTATGTCCTTAACCCATAGGGGCGTGTTCAGGTCATGACACCATGGCTCCACCAAATGAATGCAGTATCCTCCACAATGCATCACCTATTGAAATATCCATATGAATGAGGGATTGCCACCGTTTTTAGAAATTCATCCATTCATCCTCCTCTAGAAGTCACAATGCCGCTGTTAGAAACAACATGGAGAGGAGGATATGTTCCTTTTAGGCTTTACATTGGCAGAAGCCCAGCTAGTTCTGATGATCATGGTAGAAGACAAAGGGATGTATGTCATGGGATAAGGAAAAAGTGGTAGGAAAGGTTTCACTTGATCCAGTGAAGTACCCTACAACCTACATGCATTCGGATTAGGATATACACCTACAGAAGAGGATTGAAAAAGGAAAAGTGAAAAACTCATGGAGAGAATCAAGGCAAAGAGAACGGGGCAAGAATTTGAGTTGATCCATAAGCCAATTCGTGGAACCTTGAATGGAGGCTTTGTCCATAAAGGGGAAGATTTCCCTTTCCATGGGTTTCCTGAGCCATGGGCTAACCAAATGGAAAAGAAGGGATATCCCTAGGCTTGAAATCTTCTTCGATCATCAAGTCTTCGACAGTGACGATGAGTAGGTAGATCCTAGCATCAACATTGGCCAAGACAATGATGTTAGTTCGAAAAACAGTACAGATGAAGTCATGGGTCTAACTTTGGCTGATTTGCTGAAAGGGTCGGATATCGGTGTCGAATCAATGAACCTGGGAGATACGACCATTTCTGTGATCGGGGAAGGACCACCTATTGATTGCTCAAGCTTCATCGTGGATGCAATGGATGGCTCGCATACAAATTGGTGTTTTGAAACAAGTTTTTAAGTTCTGGATCGGTCGTTGAGTCTGATTCTATAAAGTTAGGTTTGTCTGGGATGCCAGAATATGGTGATTATGGGGGTAATGACCCAAACACCACTATCCTATCCGGGTCTTCTTTTTTTTTTTTTCTTTTAAGTTTGTTGTAACTATTGTTGAGCCCAAGGCTTTGAATGAAGATGTTGTGGTTTTCGCTTGCTTCTCTATGCCAATAGTTCATAACATTGACTGGAACTTTCAAACTTTTGACGAAAACGAATAGAAGGAAATTCCTCAGGTTTCAAAAAATCTAATTGAACGAAGGAAGAGAGGCATGCTAAGCCATTAATAGACAAAATTATTCTAGTAAATGTGGGTACTGAGAAAGATCCTTGCTTAGTCCAGATTAGCTTTGCTTTATTTTCAAAGGAACGTGAGCAATTAGTTGCTTTATTACAAGAATTCAAACATGTTTTTGCGTGGTCCTACGAAGATATGTTTGAATCAATCCTGAGATTGTACAACATAGGATCCTTCTTAATCCTGAGGTTCGACCTGTCAAATAGAAGCTTCACAAAATTCGTCCTGATTGGGCATTAAAAATCAAAGAAGAGGTTACTAAACAAATCAATGCCGGGTTTGGGTCCTGACAATGGGTGACTCGGAAAGTATGAAAATGCAAATCTGGGTAAGTTGCTAAATTTTTGTGGGTTGTTTACTCATATACTTGGGTTTAAGTTCCGTAAGAAATTAAATGATCAAGTGTTAGCGTTGTTGCATGATCAAACTTTCACATGCTTGATACCTATTAATAGGCACACTACATACTCTTACTCATATCCACTTATTCACAATGATAGATTTCGTATACTGAAGCAAATGAGATTCAAGCTTGTTAGTGGAAAGGACAAGAGTATGTTCGACACAGAGTAGAGGTTGCGGATCGGTTCTGCACAGTGGATGTTTAGACGGACTACAAAGATATGTTGTTGGGAAATGCGGGGAGTATTCAGAAGGGTGCGATATGTTTAGTGGTTGCTACTGTTAGCAAAAAAGAATGCAAAATTACGTTAAGGAGTCAAATATGTTTTAAAACTGTTTAGCATTGTTTTTTTATAAGCAATTTTATTTGTAATGTTCTGGTGGATGGAGGTTGATGATATAAAAACGGGTGTTGTTGAAAGTGTTTCAGCATCCAATTCCAGTTGTATTGAACTTGCGTTGCCTAATTTATTTTCTCAGTTGAGGTTGAGAAACAAACAAAAGAGTATTAAGGTTGATAAAATATTCCCTCTTTGCGCGCCCGATACAAGTGGGTTCGTCAGAGTAAATGTATATGATCAGAGGTTAGATGGTAATGACACTCTGCAGGCGTACTTTATTTTCCCTGTATATTGCAGTGTGAATTAGTGTATTATGGGACTGGTTATTGTTCCATTAATGAAAAATAGGTGCCATTGATGGTGATGTATCGACTCGAAGATTCGAATATTAAAAGGGATATAACATATTGTAAAATGAAGGGGTATTTGAAGAATGTAATCATGAGTGTAAAGAAAAATGACGGTGTCGTTGTTGATGACAAGGGAAATGTAATAAGTAACTGATAGTTTGAGTGGTTACATAAATGTAATTAATAAATTTTTTCATTAATCATTACAGTAGTTACATTTACATCAAACCATTCTCTCATTTTTGGGGACATCACATCTAACCAATTATTGTCCCCATTAGTTATTATAATACAAGGAATTCTTTCTCTAATGGTGAGATCTAGATGAAATTTAACGAATATGTGGAAGTCTCTGTAGCATCCAACTAGATTTTTTATTAGTTTAATTGGGATTGTTGAGTATTTCATGTCGTCTATGATGTTGTAGACAGCGTCTTGATCATGGTCCTTGAAACTTATTCTACCAGAGAAGTAGTTGTGTTGTTCGAGACTTTTAGCCTAAGCGATTTTTCCTGTTCTCGAAGGTCCTTCGAGGTAGAGGGAGATTAGGCGGATGAGCCACTGTTCTAGTTCCTATTATCAAAGGAGAAGGAGAGTTCATCGTTAATATGTAAATCGTGTATATTATTTTTGTGTATCTCTAATCTAATCCAGTTGTCCTCACTATAAACGGAGAGACAATAATTTTGACAACAATGTAATACGTAACTAAAAGTTTAAGTGGTTACATAAATATAATTAGTAAAATTTTTCATTAACCATTACAGTGGTAACATTTACATCAAACCATTCTCTCATTTTTGGGGACATTGCATCTGACCAACTATTGTCCCCATTAGTTAATATAATACAAGGAATTTCTCCTCCAATGTTGAGATCTAGATGAAATTTAACGAATACGTAGAAGTCTCTCTGGCATCCAACTAGATTTTTCATTAGTTCAATTGGGACTGTCGAGTATTTGATGTCGTCTATGCCATTGTAGACGGCGTCGTGATTATAGTCCTTGAAACTTATTCTGTCGGAGAAGTAGTTGTGTCGTCCGAGACTTTTGGCCCAGGCGGTTTTTCCGGTTATCGAAGGTCCTTCAAGGTAGAGGCAGATTGGGCGGATGGGCCATTGTTCTAGTTCATGTTATCAGATGAGGAGGAGAGTTCTTCGTCAGTATGTAAATCGTGTATATTATTTTTGTTTATCCCTAATCTAATCCAGTCATCCTCACTATAAATGGAGAGACAACAATTTTGACATATCTTGTATTTTACAAAATTTTGACTTACGAACAAAATATTATTTTCTACCCAATTTTTAACTTCTTCATTAAGAAAAGGAAATGAAGTAAAAGGGCTTGTATATGGAGGCCTCTCTTGTCTGTAATGATCCCTTGAAAATATTTTTAATTGGGGGTATTTTGTGACGTAATCGGTGGGACATCTTTTTTTGCCTAGTGCTAAGAATTGTTCCTATGTTTCTACTTCTGTGAGAATTCCCCGCCAGAGTTCGCCTCTGTTTTTCGAAGGAATTTTCCCCTTGGATGAAAATTCTCCCCATTTTATGAAATCACCCCCTTTTTGTATATATTATCGACTTGCTGTTGGAGATGGAGTTTTTCTATATTTGGATAGTAGATCCTTCTGTTGGTTCCCGTGAGATTGAAAAATCTTTGGTTGGAGGTTTGGATCTTTTTTGTGCATTGCACATTGCATGGAGGTGCGAGTTTCCATCTTCGTGGAGCTCTCTTGTGACGAGTATGTAATATGGTAGGCAAGCTAGTTGGAGAAATGATTGCAAGAGAGATAGTAGTTGTTCTTTTGGGCAAGGACATTGTGGGTATGTGACGAAAATAATTTTTTGCATAGAAACGGAAAAAGGCTTGGCAAGGCATTTTGCAATAAAGAATAGTGAACTCACACCAGCCGTACTAGGCCTCCCAATTATATATAAAAAAAAAATAGTGTGAATGGTGTGAGTTGGAGAGGAATTGTATTAATATTGCCAGTGCCCCCTGGCTGAATCTGGGGTGTTCATTTATGGATCTTGGGCTCGTGTATGGTTGTAGTGTAAAATATCCCATTACTACTTCTACTTTAGCAAGATCCACTGATATTATCGATTCAGACACAACATGACCTAAGAATTTTACTTCCTTCAACCAAAAATCACATTTGCTAGCTTTAGCATACAATTGGTTCTCCCTTAGAATTTGAAAAATGGTTCTTAGATATTGCTCGTGATCTTCCTCCGATTGTGAGTATATCAAAATATCGTCAATGAATACTACCACAAATTGGTCCAAATAAGGTGTAAAAAAAAATTTCATTAAACTCATGAATACCCCAGGCGCATTCATCAAACCAAATGGCATTACCACGAACTAATAGTGGCCACAACGGGTTCAAAACGCAGTTTTGGGTATATCTTCTTCTTTGACACAAAGTTGGTAATATCCCGACCTAAGGTCAATTTTGGAAAAACATTTTGAACCTCTTAATTGATTGAACAAGTCATCAATTCTTGCTAATGGATATCAATTTTTAATGATGACTCGATTTAGTTATTGATAATCGATGCACAATCTTAAGGTTTCATCCTTCTTCTTCACGAATAATGCTGGTGCTCCTCATGGAGACGTACTACTTGGTATGATGAACTTTTTATTCAACAATTCTTGCAATTGCTCCTTCAGTTCTCGAAGTTCAACTAGCGCCATACAATGTGGTGCTATAGAAATTGGTGAAGTCCCAGGTTGAAGCTCGATCGTGAAATCTACATCCCATTTTGGGGGTAATCCCAGTAATTCGTCAAGGAAAACATCAGCGTACTCCCACACCACATGGGGCAATCCTAGATCCTTTCGATTTTCGTCTTCCAAAATTAAGCTTACCAACCATCCAGTTAGTTGATCATGCTACCGCGACTTGTGACATGCTGGAGTTAGAGAATCTTGTCTATCTCCTTTAGATTGAACTTTAGTGCCATTCAGGGAGGATGCTGTCACCGTCTTACGGTAACAATCAAGAATGGCTCGATGAACTGTCAACCAGTCCATTTCTAGGATGACGTCAAAATCAAACATCTCCATAACTCTTAGATCACAGATCAAATATGAACCGGAGATTTCTAATTCACAAGATTTACATACTAGATTTACTCGAGTTTTACCACCTAAAGGTGAAGCAACACTCATAGCTATCTCTAGCGTTTCTGGCTCCAAACCCAAACTTGACACACATGCAGTGGATATAAAAGAATGTGAAGCTCCGGAATCAAACAATACTTTAACCCAAGAATTCATAAGGATTAACATACCTTGAATTACTGATGGGTTACCAACATCTTCTTCTTCTTGGAGAGCATACATTCTTTCTACTGCCTGTTAGTTAGTCGCTCCTGGTTTCTTTCCATTTCCAGCTCTTTGTGGTTGTGTTCTTGGCCGGCCTGCATTCCTAGATGCTTGTGGCTGCCCCTTGTTGGTCTAAGTATTTTGAGTGGGTTTAGAACCTTGTCCTGGATGGCATTTGTTATATTGTTGTGCCCCTTGTTGATCTATTAAATATTCCCTACCTTGAGGACACTCACTTCGATGATGCCCCTGTTGACCACATCTGAAACCCTTTCCTTTCTACTCATTGACAAAGTTTTCTCCTTGCTAGTTTCCTCGATTGTGCCTTTGCTGCTGCTGCAACCCTCTGACATAAGGTGCTGGTGCAGGATGGTTTCTGGTGTTGCGAACTGCACCTCCTCCACGTGATTGGTTATTGTTCCTTGATCGCTGATTTAGAATGCGTTCGGAATCCGCTAATTTTCATTCCACAATTAAAGCTTGACCCACCATTTGAGCATAGGTGGAAAGTTTCACTACGATCAATCTTCCTCTAATGTCTGTGTCCAAACCCTATTCAAATCGTCTAACCTTATCCTCTTCATTTGCCACTATTGCTGAAGAATACCGTGAGAGAGCTTTAAAACGGTTTGCTTGTTGAGTGACTGACATTTTTCCTTGTTTCTGTTGGAGGAACTCCTGAACCATTTCTTGTTTTAGCGAGTTAGGTAAATATTTTTCCATGAATAAGTCTTCGAATTGTCTCCAAGTTAATGTCTCTACTTGTAAAGTACTTCTGATCATTTCCCACCAATGATCTGCTTCCCCTTCCATTTGAAATGCTACCATGGCCACTATATCTTGCTCATTTTGGATGTCAGAAGTATCTAGAAACTTCTTAATTTGTCTTAACCAAGCTTCAGCTTCATAGGGGTTTGATCCACCAAGGAATTTGTGGGGGTGTAGCTTTTCAAATTTTTCTATCATTTCAGATTTGCTTTGGTCTTGGTTTTGAGGTGGTATATTGCCTACCCTATCAGCAATTGCGCATATAATTCAAGTGACATCGCTATTAGACACTCCATCACCATTACCGTTGTTACTATTTCATGTTCGTCTAGCCATTCTGCACGATGGGATCTTTAGTAATTTGTGATTTATTCATTTATGTATTATCATTATTGTTATTATCATATATTTATATACAAGGGCAGTAATAAAAAAAATTAAAAAAACTTCATTAATTAGATTAGATAAGCTACAATCAGCAAAATACAAATAAAACAAAAATAAAATAAAATACTACGGGCAAAAGATAGCCCCTATAAATCCAGGTTAACTCCTACACCAACAATACTAAACTAGGCAATTTTACATAGTAAGCATACAAAACAATTGGTTAGCCTAGTTTGTAATTCCCTTAAAACCTCTAAAATAGCCAAGGAAAGTCTCTCCTCACAAGGACCTCCAGCTGCCACGTGGCTTGGAAAAGCCCCATGAAAACGAAGACAACAATTTTCTGCACACAATGCCCTAGCAGCTGCACCGGCTCCTCCCGATTGATCCTCCAGTCTTTGAAGTCCACTGGCAGATCTCTCTTCACAATTTTGTTTAGGCCGTGCATGATATACTACAAGCTCCAAATGTTAAAAAGGTTGCCCATCCTATCGATGAAACCATCCGATAAAGGGCCTAACTGATATAACCAGAGAGTCTCTTGCCTTAAAATTTGGACAGGTCCTGTCACCTACCCAACTCTCAGATTTCCAAGCACAACCTCCTAGGGATAAATTCTAACATATACAAATGAGCCAATTTGCAGCTCATTTCGAACTTCCCAATTCTCAAACACGGCCCCTATATCTCCAGTGCTCTCATTAGTATTGCCCTCTACAGATTCCTCTTCGGTGTCAGACTCAATCATAATTATCTCCAGTGGGTTATACATTGTTGCAATCGCTTCGAGTTCGGGTTCAAGCTCATAGTCTTCTCTTGATGCAATTTCTTTAGGGTCATACTTAGGCTCATGGTCTTTTACAGGCGACTCCACTTCTTCACTTGGGTCAAAATCTATGTCATAGTTTCCCACCGAATCCTCCTCATTAGAGTTAATATCTGATGACCCTGGCATCCTACAATTAAAAAGGTTCTAACTTAGTTAAGTCACAGAAAATTATAAGTTAACGTAAGGTTTTCTTCAACGTAAAAAGAAATATAATTGCTACCCATGGCCCAAAGGTTCGAATCTAAGCTCTGATACCAAACTGTGACATCCCAAATTTTTTTGGAACATCATAAACTTTAAATAACAAAATTACTTTCTAAATAAAAATTTTAACATCTAATTAGGAAAATTTAAATTCTCACATAGCCAAAGTTTAACAACACAAAAAAAATAAAAAAATAATTCAAGTCCGCATACAATATTACAACAAATTATAACATTCTTAATTACTAACACAGGAGATAATAAAATTTTATTTTGCTAAATTCTTGATTTCAAGTTAGTCACGGTTCTATATTAGTAGCGGCCCCAATTTCGGCTTCAGTCCCTTCCTCATCATAATCTAGTATAAAACGCCAGGGCAACAAAATATATGCAATAAGTTTTGCAACACAGTAAGAAAACATAACCAACCTACCATTCTTTTTAAGAGAAAATAATCAAATCATGACAATTAAAATAATAATAAATAAAAATTAGTAGCATGATAAATGTAACAACCATTATAATAATTTTGACAATTTTAATAGTTTAGGTGACACTCAAATCTCACCAAAGAGATTTTCTTACCAACCACTAAGCCATGACCACGGTTAATTTGAAAAACCCCCCTTGATCAATTATTCGAGAACTACCAAAGATGCCCACACCCAGAGATATATACCCAAGTTGTGGCATCCGTGGTCTGCCCCAAGGTAATGGTCTGCCAGGGATTTGTAACCTCCCTGCATGCCACCCGCCCATCCACCCTTATTCCAAAACCGAATACCGAAAAGGGTTCAAATAAGTTTCGTGCCATCTTAGGGTTTCACGACACAATTATAAAAAAATTATTAAAAACCAAGGCTCACCTTGAACTACCGATATTAACCCTCAACCGTTAAATTTATATATACAGTTAATCATTTCAATTAGTTTTTATATCAATCACAAATAATTCAAATTTCAATCACCAATAATGTTATGCCAACTCATTAAAATTCCCAACATAAAATATTACACATGCCACACATTAATAAATCAATGTACAAAATTTAAATAAACAATTAGTTTAAACCATGGTATGCAATAATAATGTAGATACAAAAGAAATAAATCATAATATCACATATGCATGGATTTTTAATTACAAGATTAGACTAGCACAATATTAAATTTTAGTCCAAATAAACAATTTAAGAGACAATTTTTGATTCCTCCTCAATCTGCCAGAATTTTTCAGAACGTATATCTCGTACTTAAAATTATAAATAAATTACTTATACAACTCTAAAATTCATATAAATCTATAGAATACTCAATAAACATGTTATGGTCATTTTTAAGAAATCATTTTCCAAAAATAAATTGTAAATAATTCTGAAAAATTCCAAGAAAGTTTGTGACACAGGTTTATCACACTTTCTTAAATTAATTTCATACTTAAATTTATAAGTTGATTCCATAATCTAAAAATTTATTATGAAACCAGACTTCTCAAATTTAATTTTGTATTTAGAAATTACCAGAATTGGTTTAATATAGAATTTTTAATGATTTTTCCAACATAGAGTAAAATATGTCTTACTGTTCCAGATTTGGTTACAAATTTATATAAATTCATACAAAACTCAATAATTATTGAAAAAATTCTTGGATGAACTAGATATCACTCTCAACAACGTTGTAGAAGAAATTATCTCCAAATTTTGAGTATAAAATTGTCTAAAAATTCGTACAACTGTTTGACAGATTTAATGGCCAAATAAAATCTTCAATCCTCTCTTTAATGGTATAAACTACACATGTAAGCCTATTTCCACAATAATACCATGACTTTAAGACTACCAATATCTTCATATATTTGATATACAAATCACAAAATTTATATATAACTATAAATAAAACATCTATAAATGTTGCTAGGAACACAATCTGAAATTTTAACTTTAAAAAAAAAAATGACTGGGTTGAGAGGGTTTTCTTACTTAATAATAGGATGTTGAAATGGTAGAAAATTTTGGCTTCCTTAATCTCCTACTCTTCTTCTTCTTCTCCTACTCAACTTAGCTGCTTCATAGATTTCTTTTTCTTCTTTTCCTCATCCGAACACAAGCATGCATATATATACAATTCTTGCTGAGCCTCTCTCTCTCTCTCTCTCTCTCTCTCACTCACACACACACACACACACACACACATCATTTGCTCAAGTCTATTCGTATTTCTCAAATCCAAGAACATAATGAAGTCTTCTCCCTATATTGACATGCAAATAAACAAGTGGCATCCTCTGCCACAGAAAATCCAAAATTCTGGAATTTTTTTTTTTTTTGGCTTATTAAAATTAGCACACTAAGGTTTTTAACTAAGTTATTTAGCAAAGATAATTATCATGTTGAACCCTTATTAAAATAATTTATAAACAACAAATATTGAACAACCACAAAATTATTATTCTTAATAATGTTTTTGTTAGTGATTGAATTGGGTTAATTTAAAACTAACTTATACACTAATATATATTTTAGATAGACTCTAGGTAAAGTTAATTAATTAATTTATTTATTTTCTTTTAAGAATAATTAAATACGGGTTCTCACATGCAAGGTCAAATATATATATATATATATATTTTTTATATACATAAAATATTTCCACATTTGCCGGCTCTAACAACGGCGGGGCGATGGGAACCAAAACCCTTCCCTTTCCACTTGTGCCAACTCTAAAAATCGCAAGCTTGTGGACACTCAAAATCAAGTTTTTTTTCCACATTAGCCGACTTTATAAACGACAGGCTCGTGGACATCCAAAAACCTTTCCCACTCATTCATCCGGCAATATGCACAGACAGGGCAATTGGGCACCTTGACTCCTCACGCGAGTACCAAATACAACACACAACTCATTACCAAAACCCGACTCAACTACCCAAACTCATATGCTATTTACCCCCTTCCAACTTTCCAAACATTTGCAAAATTATAAGATCTTAAGAGAAATTATGATGCACATGATGCACGAATTTTTTAAATAAATTTTCCCCAAGGTTTGTTCAATTCACAACAACATTAATAATATCAACGATCCAAAGATTTCTCCAATCTCACAATTTCCTCAATCTCAATGTTTATCAATCTCAATACATATACTCAAAGAATTTCAAAAATCTCATATCTCAAAATGTCAAATGGCAGGAATTCCTAAGTCTAAGTGGAGACGATGATTCAATTCTACAATGCCCATTATTATTCGGTAAAAATTTACATTAGGTTGAGAAGGAATTAGACGCGAGTATGGAAGAACAAATCTGAGGGTGGGATGGAAAGGAAAACGGACTCCACGTTCGGCAATTGCCAACAGAGAAAAAATGATAGTGTTGGCATCAGTCATTTCCATATTAACCTCCTCGTACCCAACTAGGGATAGTTGAACATTGTCTAGAGTCACAAAATAATGACGAAAATCAGAGATTCTATCCCCAAATAAGAGGGCTTTCAGGTGACTGGCCATTACAAAAACCCACACAAACCCAGAAGCAAAAATGAAAGGAAGAAAGAGAAAACGGATATACTAAAAGTTCAAAAGAGAAGTAAACAATGGGACTTAGAAAACTTACAAGTTGAAATGAAAGGATCACAGTTAACAAAAGGAGAGGGGAAGTTGAGCAGAGCAATCACAAATGCAGTCTTGAAAATGGGAAGTCGTAGTGGATAGGCGTGTGCACAGGATGAAGCCTTTCAAAATATGGAAAGACGAAGAAATTTCAAATCGCATTAAATGAAGAGAGAGTACAAAGAGGCAGGAAGATGTAATCATTTCACATTGTTTCAACTGATGTGTCAGTAATAAGGGTTGTCCGCCGCACACTCGAATTCCATGACATCTGAAGAAGCGCCGAGTGAAGTAAACCTTGATAGCCGAGCACAAAGCCCACTCGGTGTAAAAGTTGCCTTGGTGCTCAGGGGGCAATTGTGGGAGACGAAAAAATGTGTTCTTGAAACGGACAAGTCGATACATCCAAGCCCATCCGAAATGGGCCCGTAGCCATCAAATCCCACTGAACTCGAATAGTTACCGACTAGATACCTCAGCTGAACAGATGTCTCTTAATCTCGGTGAATGCCAAATTGGTACAAATCAACCGTCAGATCCGAATAGGATAAGTCAGTCGACATCGCTATCTTTTTTTCTAAGGATCATAAGAAGAAAGTTGACCTGGGCAAGGTAATCAGAGGAATGAATATCGAGGTATAAAAGGTGGAAGAGATTGGAGAGAGAGGTATGTCCCAACAAACTTGCACTTAAAGAACAATGAGACTCATCTTCATGCAAAAGTTAACTGTTCGTCGAAGTGCTAATTCTGGTACCATCGACCGAAACTGTTTTTCTATTTCAGGTGACATTGTAAGGATCTTGAAGGCTTGTCTAGACCCAAAGAGTATTTCCAAATCCACTTCCTCACACATATCATATTATATCAAAAGTAATATACTTGAAAACAGAACAAAACAAAACAAAACAAACAAATAAACAAACAAACAAAAAATTCACTCTCCTTTGAGGTGGAAGGAAAGGGGGTTGAGAGTGGCCATGTAGCACCTTGATTTTAAGAAAGTCTCTAAAATGGTCATTTGACAGTCTTGTAGTACACACAATTCAATATATAACATTTGTCATGTTATCTCTGAATAATTAAATTAAAAATATTGAATTTTACTATTCTAACCAATAAAAATCTTAAATTTTCCTTTGCTTTGAAATATGTAATGAAACATCACATGGCCCCCCAAATATGAGACCAGAATTGACTTAGATCTCTATCTACTTGAAAATATATATAACTCATTCTCAGATACTTTCATGTATAAAAAAGTTGTTAATGCAATAATTCTTTTGTTTCAGAAAGGGCAATGTTAGACCAAAAAAAAAATTAAATTAAATATTATTTTTAAATTTTATCAAAGTAATAAATTTAGGTCTCAAGCATTTTTATAAAACTTTACCTAATTATTTTTATTGTTTTGTCCACAAAATCTCTCATAAACAATATTTACTACTAATCAAACTTGAACAATTCCATTATCTTTGTATAATTTATTTTCATATAAATATTTATATTTATAATTAGTCAATTACATTAAGTCAATAAAGTTTCATAAATTTATCATACATATAATTTAATATTAGAAAAATGAATCATACAAATAAAATAAAGAAAACTAAATATTCAGAATCACTTTTTAGGTTGTTAAGAAATAATTAATAATGTTTTATTTCATTTAATAAGTTTTCAAACTTGTTAAATTTAAACAATAGGTTAAAGATAAAAAGTTACTAAACCCAATAACAAATTAATACAATATTAAATAAAAATTAACAAGTTCAAAATATAAAATAACTACAAATTAATATAGATTAAATGCTTTTTTTAGGGTTATTACAACCCATTGGAGAGTAGAAAAAAATATAAATTCATGAAAATATTTACAATTTTCATTATTAATATTTATAAAATTTCTCACTGGTTTATAATTACTCTTTCAAAACCTCACTGATGTGAATTTTTTTTCTTTTTTTACTCATTATTTCTACTATAAATGAATACGTACCTCTCTCTCTCTCTCTCTCTCTCTAAAGATCGATTATGAATACTTACTTTAATATGAAAAATGTCAGAGATTGCCAATTTAAATTCCATAATTCAATTTTCATAATCTTTTTTCCCATAATTTGAGATAAAATTATTATATATATAATCATTTTTAATATTATAAAAATGAACGTAATATATATGGAGAATTCTATTATGGTCTTTAATTATGATCTGTTGTAGTGTTATTTATAATTTGGTTAAAGTATGATACTATTGGCTAGAAAAGGACTCCTCCAAGGGAAGGCCAAGGTGTCAAGGCGTGCCCATCCAAGGGTCAACACCTTGATGCCACACTCATTTGTTCCCTTTGGAGAGCCAAAAATATGCTCAAGAAGTTGTTGATGCAAGCGCAAGCCAAGGCATGCCATGACGCAGCCCAGCCACAGCAAGCCACAGACTTGCTTGCCCAGCAGCAACTTTAGGCCAACTTTTGGAGGGTCAAATGTACTCTTTTTGCCTTGTAAATTTTTATGTAAATACCTTAGTATTAAATGTGTTTTGGGTCCAAGTATTGTAATTTTTCTCTTTTTGTTGAATTTTTAAAAATCCATTATGACTCCTCAAACATAGTGGATGTTTCCTCTTGCCAACTAGGAAATGGCTTAACAAGCTATATTAAGGAGGAGGTACCCAGGTGTTGAACCAAACCACTTGTGCCTTTAAAGTACCCCAACCTAGCCAATGGTAAAGCAACTTTTGTAGCACTTTTGGTGCATTGTTCAACTATTGTAATGCCTTCTTTTGATCAATGAAAAGTTTATTTCGCCTTTAAATTGTACAAAGCTTTTCTAGTGTTGCTTGCTTTAATTTTAGCTTGTTGCTTGCTATCTTGTGGCTTGTCTCCAAACTTATTGGCTCATCAACTAATTAGTATTGTGTTTGCTTGTCTTTGAAAACCCTTTGAGCATTATTGGCAGGCTAGTGAAGAGAGTCCACACACACTTGCATATCTATTGGCAAGGCTTCCGCACAGCCAGTGTGTGATAGTTGGCATCAGAGCCCGATTTATTTGGCTTTCTCTATTATTGGCTTCTAAATGGATGCTCTTGGCAACAGTCAACCAAAGCAAAGGGAGAGGATTGAGCTATTGGAGCAGCGTATGGACAATGTGGATGCCTTGGCAACTTCATTAGCCAACCTTGCGCAACAGGTTCATGATCTTGAGCAAACTTATGGCCTTACTCAAGTGCAAGATTGGGAGGATGTTGTCACTAAACTCAAGCTAGAAATTGAAGATCTTAGTGGCCGAGTTGGTGTTCTTACATGTTCCTTTGGCAACGCACCTAGTGGTGGCATGGAATTCCCTAGGGTGCGTGTGCCCGAGCCCCGTGCCTAAGGTGGCACCTGAGATGCCAAGGAGTTAGACAACTTTCTCTTCGATATGGAGCAATATTTCAAAGCTGTGAAAGCCAAAGCTGAGGAGACAAGGATATCTATGGCCACAATGTATTTGTCCGGTGATACCAAGTTGTGGTGGCGAACTAAACATGATAAGATGCAACACGGCTTATGCACAATTGAGACTTGGGAGCAACTTAAGCTCCAATTCTTCCCTGAAAATGTTGAGCATAATGCCTAGCGTGCTTTGAGGGATCTCAAGCACACCGGCACTATAATAGATTATGTGAAACAATTCTCTGGGCTTATGCTAGACATTAAAGACATGTCAGAGAATGACAAGCTCTTCTTCTTTCTTGAGGGATTGCAGCTAGGGGCCAGAGTTGAACTTCAATGGCAAAGAGTGCAAGATTTAGCCCATGCACAAGCAGCAGCTGAGTGCCTTACGGACTATGCCGAACCTAAGCAATGAGACAGTGGTTCCCTACACAAGAGTAGGGGAGGTGGAAAGTCCCAAGGCTGTGGCAAACCTAAGAGTGAGGGAGCCAACACTTCTACATCCAAAACCCATTCGGGTAGAGGACAATGGCAACAGAAGAGCTATGGTGACAAGGCAAAAGCCCCTCAACAGTTCTCTACAAGCAAAGCAAAGGGCCCTATCTCTTGTTTCTTATGAAATGGGAAGCATCGGTTATCTGAATGTCCATAAAAACGTGCCTTGAATGCTTTAGCAGCAATGCCTGACCATGTCTCTCAACAAAGTGACGATGATAGCGAGGAAGAAGACGTGCAGTCTAGGCGAAGTGGCAAGGGTTTTAAGGCAGCTGGCTCTAGAGTAAGAGCCTTTTATATGATGAACGCCATGGAGAAGAAGGCTTCTACAAGAGGCCTAAGAAGAATACCAAGAGTGGCAAAGTGGGCAAGCATTCGGATCCTAAACAACTTGTGGAGTCTAAAGATGAAGGCAAAAGGAAGAAACCCATATATAGTGGGGAATCATCAGGCAAGTTGAACAAGAGCAAGTCATCCAACAAAGATTTGATGTTTGTGGATGTAAAACTCAATGGAAAGCCCCTACGTGCTTTGATTGACACAGGGGTGTAGACACCCCATTTTTGACCGTCCTCAAGACTTAGACGTCACCGTTTGAACACTCGATGATCATCCATGTTCGTGTTTGTTTTGAGTTCCCAGAGGTCTTGGTTACGCGCCTTGCCTCAGGATCTCTCGACTTGCTTGTTCTGTGCTCGATTTTACACCGAGAACTTGTGTGTTTTTGTACCTGAAGGTAGAGAGTAGCTTGTTAGCTACCCCTGGCACCCACTGGCCTTAGCTTGAGGCCATCGGCCGTGTATTCTTGCTATCGGCCATTAGTGAAATATACCGTTAGCCGGTCGGCACTTGGTATAGTCGGCTGACCATCTGTTTGGCCGATGGCCTCCTTTTCTGGCCGGTGCCATTTTTTGCCTTTTTCAGGCATGGTGCAAGCCAGCTGTGCCAGCTGGAATGCACGGACCCTCCTCCCCATGCACGAGTGTGGCTGTTTTGCCCCTTTTGCACCTTTTTGGTCTAGCTTCTTTGAGGAAGCTTGGACCTTTGTCTTAGCTTCCTCAAGAAGCTTGGACACCTGTCCCAGCTTCCTAAGGAAGCCTTGGCCCCTTTGCCTTGGCTTTTTTAGGAAGCCTTGACCCCTTTGTTAGCTTCCCTTGGAAGCTTAGCCTTTTCCATTGTCTATATAAGGAGACTAACCCTATCCTTTGTTTTGGTTGAGCAAAATCAGACCTAACACATACATATATCTGATATACACCTTCTCTCTCTATATCTCCCTCTCTCTCTTCATTTTGTATGTGTTTGAGGGCCTAAAGGTGAGTTTTGTTCTTGGTTTTGCACTAAGACACACACCATCACACCATACTTTGACTTGGGAGGTCTTGAGGGTTTGTTCTTGAAGTTTTGAGGTGGTTTTGATCATAAGGAAGAGGCTGAGCTTGCTGTTCTTGAAGTGTTCTTCAAGGGTAACACTTTTGCTTTAGATTCCCCAATCTTGCACTAGTCTTTAACCTATCTTGCTTACTGATTTAGACTTTGTGTATAACTAAAAAAAGTCTTATATTTGCATGCTTAAGATACTTCATTAAGGTTGTTTTGGTGTTGGGGGTCGACCTCCCCCTCTAAGGCCTTGTTTGGCCTTTTTTGTGCTTCCATTGCTAAGCTTTGGTTACTTTGGTGTATTGGCCTTCTCACCACTGAAATCCAGTGGATTTTCAGTGGTGAAGAAAGGGGTTTGAAGTCTTGCATAGGGGAGGGACACCCCTCTTCCCTTTGTGTCTCATTTGTCCATGTTTTTGGCCCATAAGGGTAGCATATGTGCTTGGTTGTTTTTGGCCCCATTTCAGAGGTTCTTGGATATTATTTGGTCATATGTTGCCTCTTTCTTTGGTCAGATTTATGGCCCTTTGCATGCATATTGTACTTGCCTTGCATTCCCCCATTTTGCCTAGAAATGTGCCTTGCATTTAAGCCATGATGCTTGCATGTTCTAGCTTAACTTCATGAAGGTTTTAGCATTATTTTGCCATGCTCAAGGACTGTTGGGTGCTGATTTGACCATGTTTGCCATGTTTGGTATAGTTTCTATGTGTTTTGGCTTGTGAGCCTTGAGTGTGTAAGCCATAAGCATGCTTCATTTGGTCTATTTTCAGTGATTTGGAATCATTTGCCATGCCATTTCAGTCCATGTTTGATGCTTGCATACTTGGATTTGTTCTCCTTTCAATGCCTTAAAGAGGTGTAGTCTTACGCTCCATATTTTGGCTTTGGTGTATGCCTCTTTGCTTGAGTCATTTGGGATGCCATTTATGTGGGTTTTGGGGCTTATTCTACCATACCATATCTTTGATTTTGTAGGTCTTGATATCCATGCTTACCCTTTTTTGGGTGCTCTTGAAAATTGCCTTCCATGCCTTAGCTTTAGGCCTTTTGGTTTGCATATTTGTTTTGCATGTTGGCACCTCCATTTTGGGCATTTTTTGCCACTGTTTTGGGATGGGCTGAGGCCTTCTCATTTCAGTATAAGTCCATCCTTGCATACCTTGCATGTTTGACATGTTGCATTGCATTGGTTGCATGCTTATATTGCATCATGTTTACATGTTTGCATGTTACTTAGCTAAGTTGCATTATATAGTCTTGTTGTATGCTTGACATGTTCATATTGCATTAGTGTAGCCTTGCATGAGTTGCATCACTTTGCATTGCATATGGCATACATGCATTACATCACTTAGTTTGGGGTGTCAAACCAAGCATGAGGGGAGAGGCGTGTTCGTACCCGAAGTGACGAAACACGTCTCAACCCTCGGTCGCCAATACCCTTGATCTCAACATGATAGGGTGTTAGCACTCATTTGTTTGTTGCATGCATCTACATTAAGTTGCTAACTTGGCTTCTTAGGCCATCATGCATCGAATTGCGTAGTTGATGGCCCGAGGGTCGAGGGCCATGCTCCCTTGAGTCCATTGCATGATAGGGAGTGTGGCCATGCTCACATTTGCTTGAAAATTCCATGCCATACACTGCTTGCCCTCTGCTACTGTCAATTGCAGGATTCTGCAGGAAGCAATGGCCGGCCGGCCACCTACAGTGCCGACCAACCATCAGTGGCTGGCCGGTGGTACAACAGTTGGCCGATAAGCCCATTACCATGGCCGGTGAACTTTAATTCTGGTCGATGACATCCCAGAGCACTCAAAGGATTATTCAAAAGGGGTCTGGAGACTTTCAGAATATTCAAAGGAGCAAGGCAGTGAAAACAGAGGCAGCAGTGCTATGGCAGCGAGTTTTCGGGCGAGACGAGTCAAACATGCATCATTCACACATTCCGAGGCAGGGCTGTGGCCACCTTCCTTCTGCATTTAATTTGTTAATTAGTTAGGAATTCTGTAATAATTAATTTAGCGGTATTCATTTGGTTGTGTAATATTTATTCAGACCCTCCGAGTGAGGGCAATTGTGTAATAAGTGTGCGTGTGTGTATGTCTCACAACCCCACGTCTTTCTTCCCTTTTATTTACTAGCTTTCGATGGTTAGTCTAGGGCATGTTTCAATTAGCATACAGTATGATAGCATGTTTGCATCCATTCATTCGTTTTGCATGCACCGGGCTCGGCGCATCATTCTAACTGCATTTGTATTTCAATTCCAAATTGAATACGTGTTAGTTGTAGCATTTCACATGTCGTAGATTAGCCGAGCCTATCTTAGTGGCATTTTGCATGTGTTGCATTAGCCATCTTAACATGAACTAGGATCATGCATATGATTACTAACTAGTTTCTGTTTTGGCTCGGAGTACTCGGTAAGTTCTTATGCTTTAGCATCCTTGCATGCGTGTGAGTGTTGCCATGACAGCATGCTTACCATGAGGCTATTTTCTTATGTGATATAACTGCTTGAATGCTTGTGGATGGAGGTGGAATTACCTAAATTGGAATAATGCATTAAAACTGTGAGTTTTAAGCCCACTAGATAGTGGCAAAACCATCTTTTCTAAAGCCCACTTGAGGGTGGCAAAACCTGCATTTTAGCCTACTTGCGAGTAGCAAACCATTTTCAAAACAAACATGCAATGTTTTGTTCCAATTTAGGCGATTTGGTCTATACTTGTTTGCTGTGCGCATAACATAGTAATTCTAGGCTAATAACCGGAATAAGAACACATAATGCTTTCAAAACAAGATATCACGGTTAGTAGAGGCCAATCTTTGATTGGGCGAGAGGGGGTGCTCATAGCTGACCTTCCCCAATCGTACCCAAGTTTTCAAGCCGAGGCAACTTTGGTGATGACGGACACGTGGCCTTTGGCACCAAGTCAGGGTTTCCTAAATTTCCCAAAACAAAATACTTAGGTGGCGACTCTATATTTGGCAAAGCAGTCCATGTTTGGCACTTCTTTTCTAAAAATCTGTTTTCCAAAACAATTTGCCGGATTTGGACTCTTTGGTTCAGATTAAGAACTGTGACAATTTGAGAGTCCGAACTGTAGTGAGCCCAAAACGAACAGAATGGAGATCTCCCTCGGGACGTTCGGGGACGTCTACAAGGGGCCACCCACAACTTTGTTGATGGGATCGATGTTGAAAGACTTGGGCTATCTTTAGAGAAGGATGGCAGCCGCATCAAGGTGGTTAACTCAGTAGCGCAGCCCATTTATGGGGTTGCAAAATCTGTTCATTTGAAGGTCAGCACTTGGGAAGGAAGAGTATATTTCATCGTAATACCCATGGATGACTTCAAAGCCATCCTTGGGTTGGATTTCTTGAGAAGCACAAAGACGGAAGTCATGCCTTATTCTAATAATATGTGTGTTATAGGGGATAAGCGATGTCTTATTCCTGCTATGGCCACCAATAACAGTGACCGGTTTGTCTCAGCTATGCAATTCAAGAGGGGTGTCAGGCATGGTAACAAACTCGGGTTGCCGCATTAAAGTTGAATAAAGCTCTTGAATCTACTCCTGTCCCAGCCGCAGTCAAGAAGGTCTTAAGGCAATTTGCAGATGTTATGCCTGAACAGTTACCTAAGGAGTTGCCTCCACACCTCGGTGTGGATCATGCTATTGAGTTGGTGCCAGGGGCAAAGCCACCAGCTTATGCACCGTATAGAATGGCTATTCCCGAGTTGAATGAATTAAGGAAGCAGCTTACAGAGTTATTGGAAGCAGGCTTCATTAGGCCATCCAAGGCCCCATTTGGTGCACCTGTCTTGTTCCAAAAGAAACATGATAGTAGTCTTCGTTTATGTGTGGATTATCGGGCACTCTGCAAGCTGACTATCAAGAACAAGTATCCCCTTCCCCTAATTATAGATTCATTTGATCAATTGAGCAAAACGAGATACTTCACAAAGCTAGATCTTCGACCGAGGTACTATCAAGTAAGAATTGCCGAGGGAGACAAGCCTAAAACCGCATGCATTACTCCCTATGGTTCCTATTAGTTCTTAGTCATGCCATTTGGCTTGACCAATGCCCCAGCAACATTTTGCACCATGATGAATGAAGTTTTTCAAGAGTACTTAGACCAATTCATGGTTGTATACTTGGACGACATTGTAACTTATAGCTCCACTTTAGAAGAGCATGTGAAACATCTCAGAAAAGCATTGTGCAAGTTATGGAGCAGAAGCTTTATGTCAAGCTAGAGAAGTGTTCTTTTTGCCCAAGAGAGGATTAGGTTCCTAGGGCACATTGTTGAGCATGGATGCATCAAAATGAACCAAGAGAAGGTCAAGGCTATTCAAGAGTGGCAGCCACCCACTAATGTCTCAGAGTTGCGGTCATTCCTTGGGTTAGCTAATTATTATCGCAAGTTTGTTAAAGGCTACTCAAGACTAGCTTCCCCATTAACAGAGTTGCTAAAGAAAGGCAAGCCATATGTTTGGGCAGAAGAGTGCCAACAAGCCTTTCAAGCCTTGAAAGAAGCTATGTCAAAAGACCCTGCTCTTACTCTACCTAACTTAGGTAAAGCTTTTGAGATACAAATTGATGCACCTGATTTTTCTTTGGGTGGTGTTCTTTTGCAGGATGGGCACCTAATTGCCTATGAGAGTAGAAAGCTCAATGATGCCGAGCGGAGATATCCAGCTCATGAGAAAGAGTTGCTTGCAGTAGTGCATTGTCTGAGGACTTTGAGGCACTACATCTTGGGCTCACAGTTTGTTGTAAAGACTGACAACACAGCGGTTAGCCATTTCTTAACACAGCCCAAGCTAAGCGCATGACAAGCATGGTGGCAAGAGAAGTTGGCAGAGTTTGATTTTGCCTTAGAATACAAGACTGGTGCCACCAACCATGTTACTGATGCACTAAGTAGGAAGGCGGAGCTTTCTGTGTGCCATCAATTATGTTCACTTACTTTCATTTCAACCAGCATCAAGCAGAAAATCAAGGCTCATCTAGACAAGGATGCTATGGCAGAGAATCTTATAAACCTTGTCAAAATGGGCAAGACTCGCCAATTTTGGGTGCAAGATGGACTACTAATGACAACAGGCAACTGCGTCTTTGTACCCAGGGCTAGTGATTTGAGAAAGACACTTCTTAGGGAGTGCCATGATACACTTTGGGCAAGACATCTGGGTTGGGAGAGAACATTGGCCTTGGTGAAGCAACGATATTATTGGTCCCAGATGCGTGATGATGTCGAAGAATATGTTCGCACTTGTCTCACTTGTCAGCAAGACAAGGTTGAGCATAAAAAGAAAGTAGGCTTGCTTGAACCTTTGTCTGTGCCTAAACGTCTATGGGAAAGTGTATCACTTGACTTTATCACTGGACTGCCTAAAGTGGGAGACATCGGGACTATCTTGACTATTGTGGACCGGTTCTCCAAGTATGCCACCTTTGTAGCTGCCTCAAAGTATGTTTCAGTGGAGGAGACTGCCCAACTCTTCTTCGAGCACATTGTTAAATAGTGGGGTGTGGCTAAAAGTATTGTTGGTAACCGAGATTCGCGTTTCGTTGGCAACTTCTGGACAAAGTTATTCAAGCTTCTTGGGTCACAACTTAATACTTCATCAAGCTACCATCCGGAGAAGGATGGGCAAACTGAACACTTCAACTGTATGCTCAAGGAGTATTTGTGCCACTTTGTTAATGCTAATCAACGAAATTGGGTGCAACTTCTTGATGTAGCACAGTTATGCTTCAACTCTCAAAAGAGTAGCTCTACGGGCAAGAGTGCTTTTGAAATAGTGAATGGACAGTAGCCATTGTTGCCCCACACAATGGATGGACCTTATGAAGGAAAGTCACCCAGGGCTTACCAATTTGCTAAGGAATGGAAAAGAATCCATGACATTACTCATGCCTATCTTGAAAAAGCAATAAGTAAAATGAAGAAATGGGCTGATGAAAAGAGGAGGCCACTTGAGTTTAGAGTTGGGGATCAAGTTCTTGTCAAACTCAACCCCGAGCAATGCAAGTTCACGAGGGAAAGAGACAGAAGGCTAAAGCGCAAGTATGAGGGACCGGTAACCATTCTGAAGAGAATTGGCAAGTGTGCTTACAAGATAGATGCCCCATCTTGACTGAAAGTGCACCTAGTTTTCCATGTGAGGTATTTGAAGCCTTACTATCTAGACAAGGAAGATCCAACCCGAAATGAGCTGAAACGCCAAAGCATCACAGCGAAAGCAGGAAAAAGTCTGTCAAATCTATCTTGGCCGATCGGGTGAAAATGGTTTCCAAGAAGAAACAAAGGCAATACTTGGTGAAATGGAGAGGCCTTGGAGATGAAAAAATTAGTTGGGAACGGGAGGCGAACTTGTCGGCTTTTCAAGACGAGATTGATACTTATTGGGCAAAGTCATCGAGGGTGTCGACCATTCAAGTGGGGGAGACTGTCAAGGTGCGCCCATCCAAGGGTCAACACCTTGATGCCACACTCATTTGTGCCCTTTGGAGAGCCAAAAACATGTCCAAGAAGTTGTTGGCACAAGGGCAAGCCGAGGCCCAAGGCATGCCATGAAGCAGCCCAGCCACAGCAGACCATAGACTTGCCTGCCCAGCAACAACTTTAGGCCAACTTTTGGAGCGTCAAATGTACTCTTTTTGCCCTGTAAATTTTTATGTAAATACCTTAGTATTAAATGTGTTTTGGGTCCAAGTATTGTAATTTTTCTCTTTTTGTAGAATTTTTAAAAATTCATTATGACTCCTTAAATACAATGGATGTTTCCTCTTGCCAACTAGGAAATGGCTTAACAAGTTATATTAAGAAGGGGGTATCCAAGTGTTAAACCAAACCACTTGTGCCTTTAAAGTACCCCAACCTAGCCAATGGTAAGACAACTTTTGTGGCACTTTTGGTGCATTGTTCAACTATTGTAATGCCTTTTTTTTATCAATGAAAAGTTCATTTCGCCTTTAAATTGTGCAAAGCTTTTCTAGTGTTGCTTGCTTTAATTTTAGCATGTTGCTTGCTATCTTGTGGCTTGTCTCCAAACTTATTGACTCATCAACTAATTTTCTTGTCTTTGCAAACCCTTTGAGCATTATTGGCGGGCTAGTGAAGAGAGTTAACTAGCGCCACACACACTTGCATATCTATTGGCAAGGCTTCTACATAGCCGGTGTGTGACAGTCCAAGGTGGCCACCACTATCACCATCCTGGCAAACTCCGACATCTCAATCGAACTACATCATCACAATTGAACTCGGAACCCCCAAAAAACACCTATCCCTCCTCCGTCTTCGACACCGACAGCTCTTTCACCTAGACTTAGTGCCAACCATGCACCGGCTTCTGCTACAAACAACAACAACAACCAATCTTCGATCCTCAAATTCTCTCATCCACATACAACAACATCAGATTCAGTTGTACCTCCCCACACTGCTTTCAACTTTTCTCCGCCACCAGCATCAGACTTTGGATGTGGTCTATGATGTTGTAGGTGGAAAGCTAGGGTTTGGCTATGGATGTTGTTCTTAAGCTTGCTTAGACCTCTAGACTATATCACAAGAAGGAAAGAGAATCAGAAAAATAAATCACGCGGTGTAAATTAATATAAGAGTTGAATGGTATGTATCATATGAATCCAGCGTTGAATGGTATGTATTTCTAGTCTTGTTGGAATGAATCATATGAATCCAGAGTCGAATGGTATGTATTTCTAGTCTTATTGTTTGTATTTCTATCAAGAATCATATTACTAGAAACAAAAATTACGTGTTTGTTCAAGTTCTACGTAAAAAAATTATAAAATTATAGATAAACTATGGCTTGTTTTGGGAAATGTTTTTTTATTTTTATTTATTGGCTTATTACGAAAGAATGTGCAAAAAAATAGAGATGTGATGTGACCTAAATAAGCCAATAAACTAACAAACTGATTTTTTTTTTTTTTTGCCTTTCCAAAAGAGGCCTATATGTAGGGCTGGAAATGAGCCCAACTGAGTCAAGCTTTGCTAAGCTAGAGCTCAGCTTATTTACTTATTAAACTCGTTTATTGAACTCAAGATCGACTCGGCTCGATAAGATTTTTTTATTATTATTTATATTATTTAATATATAAATAATATATTTATGATATTAGTTATATATATTTATATATTATCTAATATATAAATAATATATTTAATATATAATTTAAATAAAGATAAACTGGCCGAACTTATTCGAGTTCGAGTTGACTCGTTTACTAAACTAGCCTAATATTCGAGCTCGAGCTCGAACTCGACTCGTTGAGCGAAACTGAATACTTAACAAGCTGAGTTGAGTCAGCTCGTGAATAGTTCGGTTCGTTTGCAGCCCTATGATACGCCTTTAATATTTTTGACAATTACGAAGATCAATCTCCCTTATAATTTTTAAAATTACATTCCATAATATGCCATTACTAAATTTTATGAAAAACAAATTAATGTCAGCATTTTGGGTCTATTGGTGTAAATTTTTCTTCAAATCAACAACTTGTTTGACTGCTGAAAATAACTAGAAGTAAAATGGTAAAAATATATAATTAACTTGAATATTATCAGTAACTAACCAACAATTTCATAGTATCATGTGGCTTCATTTATATGATGTTCTTAACAAATAACGTGATGAATTTTTTTTTTGAGTGGGCAATGTTGACCCATCTCTAATACGGTAACTACGAAATAATAGATGACTCACTTAGTATGTTTTACAATTCTTCATTTACAAAAAAAAAAATATTGCATAAATAATGCTGCAAAGACTATTTAATAATTTTACTCTTGCATGTTTTAACGTTAGAATCATGGAACACAAAAATCACAATCTCATTCTCAAGATTTTATCATCTAAATAAAGGGCATATATAAATCGGTTTTTATTTTATTTTAATATAATTGTTTTCTATGTTCTAAAAAAAAAAAAATCGGTTTGATTTGGTTCTATGCTCAATATAAAACTGAATTAATCCAGTTGAAAATTTTAAAAATTCAACCAAACCCAAACCATCGCTCACTCCATATGAGCCGAACCAAATCAAAAAGGCTGTGGCTTCTCTCCAATTCTCTGTTGGATTGGAAAAGTGTTGTTAGGCCTTGTGGGCTTATTTTTTTTATCACGTTTAGATAATCTGAACTGTTCACATTTTAAGATTCATCAAGTACATAATTCTTACAAAAAATCAAGTCGATCAGATAACGGAAAACTATGTGTTTGGATCAGTTTTGTATGAAAAAAATAGAAGGTAAAAATATAAATTTTTTATACAAAATTGATTCGAACACATAATTTTCGTTATCCGATCGACTTGATGCTTTGTAGAATAATATACTAAATAAATTTTAAAATGAAAATAGTTCACATTATCGAAACGAAATTCAAAAGCAGGCTCATTGGACTGGACTGAATTGTCCAATCCAGACTCACGACAGTCCAATCCCAATGGAACCACTTTCGTAATCATTTCAACAAGCCTGTTATGTACCAAGCCTAAGACAAAGGTTACACATATTTGAAATATAAAAAGGCTAGGGTCCCAGAATTTGGGATTCTAAATTGATCAAGAAATGGATATTATGGGATAGAAATTGAATTGATAAAGTGTGAAATCATATATGAAATGAATTTGAATCATTGATATAAAATTTTGAGTAATTTCTGAGTTTCTATATCTTGATATGTAGAATTATAGTTTGAAATAAGTCTAAAACAAAGTCAAGCTCGCCTACTTATACATATAAAAAAGATAATAAAATTTATAAACAAAATGGTGATTTTTTTTTTAAAATTGTGTCAAAATTTTTTACTTTATCGGTTCCATCTTGTTGAGGCAAATCTAAAAAATACATTTTAAAAAAAAATTGAAATAAATCAAAAAAAAAAAGTTTACTAATTTTTTTTTTTTTTGGTTATTTTTGTCTTGTCTAGCTTTTTTTTAAAAAAAAAATTTGAAAAATTATCATTTTTCTGTTCGTTTTGTCGAGTTGAATTTAGAAACTTCAAGTTTTTTTTAAAAAAATTCAAAAAGTTCACTAAAAACGAAAATAAAAATAAAAAAAAATTTAAAAAAAAAAAGCAAATATAAAACCAGCAGGCCTAGCAAAATTATGAGGAATTTTTTTTAGAGTCCTTCATATTAAGATTTTATAAAATAAAGAACATTTAATATTTTCATAATATTTAAAGTCCCTCAACATTGATCCAGAGAAATTCTGGACTTCCCAAAGAATTTTTCTGGGTTCAAACTAGAGAAAATTAAAATTTCTCTAAATTCAAATTAGAGAAATCTAGAGAAAATTGAACATCACAGAGAAAATTAAACAAGGCAGAAAAAATTAGCTAAACCAGATAAATTTAGCACAAATTTCTCACACAGAGTATTGAAATTTCTCTGGCAAAAACACCCCATAGGCTAAAAATATCATTTTTCACATTTCTGAAAATTTCAACATAATCTTAGTAACCAAACAGTTAAAAAATCATGTCTGATACTCTTTCCAAGTACAGTAAGTAGGTGCAAACTCCAAATCCATCGAATCCATCTTCGGTCCAACTCCATATGATATTCCGAAGCTTCTCTATCGACTCCTTCCACCACGCGTCCTTCTTCTCTTTCACCTGGGTGGCGCTGTTGGAAAAGAACCGCCAGAGATAGAAGTTTCCAGCGAGAAGAGCAAAGATCGGAGATGAGCATTGGCATGGCGGTGGTGGTGGGTATGGGGATGGAGACGGCGTCGTCTTGGAGGAGGAATTGAAGGTGTAGAGAAGACGCGTTGTAGAGGATCTGGAAGATCGAGACTGCTACTTTAGATAGAGGACATTTTAGGGAGAGATACAGACAGAGATGAGAGAGAGAGAAGAGAAGAGAAGAGGTGAATTTAGCTAAGGAAGAGAGAGTTTAGAGAGAGTGTGTGTGTGTGTGTGAGAGAGAGAGAGAGAGAGAGAGATAAATGAGGTTTAATTTGAGAGAGTTAAATTTCTCTTTAATATATGGGCGTGGGGGTTGAGGGACCTTAGACATCATAAAATAATATTGTGGATCTCTTCTATTACTAAAAATGAGTGAGAAACCTTAGACTAATTTTTTCTAAAATTATTCCCACATTTGCGAGACCTAACAAAATTATCACCTGGTGCATCCAAGGGTTGGTTTTGGAAGAACCGCCAAGAAAGAAGATCCAATCTACCATCAACCAAGTTGGCCCATCATCAACAAATCCAATCCATAGACCACCATTTACTGATATTATTCAAATTTGCTCTCTTCTACCAGCATCTATTTGCAACTCATATCTCCCTCTCTCCATATATATATATATATATATATACATATTTATATAAATATTACAAGTAGACACATACATGTTGTGTGTATAAAGATTTAGAATTCTTTAAATTTTCTAATTCATGCAGTCTTAATCACATGATGTAATAAAAATATTGAAACATAAAAATTTCAAAACATAGTCATCATAGATTGAAAGTGCATTCAAAATAGAGAAATAGGAGATAAAAAAAAGACTTACTCAAGCCCCCACTAAACTTTTGTAAAATTTATTTCACATATGATGTTTTAATTTGTCCACTTTAAGATTTTGTTTTTGTCCCTATATTTTAGTCTTTTTCTAAAATAAAGTCCTTACAATTGCTTGTTTGGTATTTTTGCTAAGTATACAATTTTTTAAGCAATAATATTCACACTTCATTTTAAGCATCTCTCAACTTTTTCTATTTTTTTTTTTTTTTTTTTTTTTTTTTTTTTTTTTTTTTTGGGTCTTTTAGGCTCTTACTAGCAAGAAATGGAGTCTTATTACAATCCACTTTAGTGTCACTACTCTTTCTTTTCTTTTCTTTCTTTCTTTCTTTCTTTTTTTTTTTTTAAATAAATTTTTAGCCTCTTAAAATAAGGGCATGAGTGTTTAAAAATGAAATGTGAATATTATTTTTGATTCAGCAAAACATTACTGAGCGAAAAAATGTGGTTGTTAGGTAGTACAAGCAAAACCCATCGCTAATTCCTATTCTCACTAGTCAAGCTCTTCTTCTATCAAACAAATATTATTATACAAAATAATAATAATAATAAACCTTCATGTAATAATAAGGGTAAATTACACTGACACCTCCTGAGATTTGTCTAGTTACAATCCATTCCATAACGTTCTGGAATTTACATTCTCATCGATGTAGTTAATAGTCTCATTTCACAAACCCCTCTACTTTTTTATATAACAACTCCTACTAGAAAAACAGAGAAAATTATATTAAAAAAAAAAGAAAAAAAAAAGAAGATGAAGTAAAACAACATAAGAAAAAATAAAATGCATGAGTTCAATATCTTCATTCCGTCTAAATAATTACAATGATAGGGGATTAGTGTAATTTTCCATACGTCGGAGTAATATGTATTAAATCCAAACATCAGAGTGTGTAAATATAATTTACCCTAATAATATATATATATATATATAACTTTGTTAGGCTCATTTTATTTATATTAGTTCTATTACAAACTCAAAAGCCCATTACAAAATGAAAAACAAAATGTATATATATATATATATAAATAGATAAAATTTTACAAATTGTTGATGATAACTACATCTAAACAATCTTATTAATACATGTACATTCTATATGTATGTTATATGATTTGTTTGTCTTCTGTGCTTATACATTTTAACAGGTCTCAGCAAAAAGGCAATACTAGAAGTAGTTCACAAACACAAGCCATGCTCTCACCTAAGTCTAGACAAAGCCAATGCTTCAAATGTGACTCAAATCCTATCTGAAGACCAGTCCCGAGTCAACTTAATTCACTTTCGACTTGGCTCCAACTCAGCCCAAAACAATATACTAAACTCCTCCAAGGCCACACTCCCAATAAACTCTGACGCCTCAATCGACACCGGCAAATTTGTCGTCATCGTTGGACTCGGAACCCCCAAAAAAGACCTTACCCCTCGTCTTTGACGCGGGTAGCGACCTCACCTGGATTCAATGCCAGCCACGCTCAGCTCCTGCTATCAACAAGAGGACCTAATTTTCAACCCAAATGAGTCCACAACCTACAAAAACATCAGTTGTAACTCGACCAACTGTACTCAACTCACCTCCGATGTCACTGGTGTAATAAAGCGTTGCTCCAACTCCTCTACCTGCATCTATGGCATAGAGTCCGTCAACCAGTCCTACTCCGCCGGATTCTTCAGCAAAGACACTTTGGCATTGACTCCCACCAATGTGTTACCAAATTTCCAATTCGGTTGCTGCCAAAGCAACGACGGCCTATTCAGTGGGGTTCTTGCGAATCAATTGTCAGTCATCTCACAATTGTCAGCCATCAACACCGAGCTCAACCAGACACCTAGCATTCGGAAAATGAGGACCCTCTAGTGCCTTAAATTTCACCCCATTTTCTAATAACTCAAAAAACAAATCATTCTACTTCGTCGGCATAAATGGGATCAAAGTCAATGAACAGAAACTATCCATCGCAAAATCAGTGTTCAAGACCACAAGATCGATCATAGACTCCGGCACGATCATCACCCACCCACCACCGGCGGGTATAGTGCTTTGCAGATGGCTTTTCGACAAAAGATGACGAATTATCCAATCACTAACGTTGTGTTTGGTTGAGGGATTTGAGGAGGGATTTGGAAAGAGAAAGGGAAAAGTTAGGTGAAATGTGAATAAAATATACCTACATTTTACCTAGTTTCACACACCTTTTCCCTTTCCCTTTCTAAATCTCTTTCCAAATCCCTCAACCAAACACACCATAAAAGTCTATCACTGCTCGACACATGCTATAATCTGAGCAACAATAATACGGTGTTGATACCGAAGATAAGCTTTTATTTACAAGGCAATGTGAAGGTTTCGATCTACTTGATGGGGATACTTTTCCGGCAGTGTATCGCAGTTACACTTGGCATTTGTAGGGAATAGATTGGATGTGGGTATTTTCCAGAATAATCAACAGAAGACATTGGAGATGGCATATGATGTTGCAAGAGGAAAGCTAGGGTTTGGTACTGGATGGTGTTCTTAAGCTTACTAATTAACAAGAAAGATAAGCATATATATGTTGAAAATAATACCTAGTGTTTATAAGTAGAATATGAAAATAATAAGTTTGGTGCATAATGAAATGAAGTTCTCTACTCGTGTCAAAAAGAAAGCTCAATAACACCTGATCATATACGATCCCAAAAAAAGAATACAAAAAAATGACACATATATACACAATATACGTAAATAATTAATAGTAAACCCATCAATAAATTTTATAAAATTTCATCTTTTGTATGTATTCGATATTTATTTCTACATTTTAATTTTGAGTTCATAATAAAACAATTATATAAGTTAACAATGCACTAAAAATTGAAAAAACTGTGAAATAACACGCCTATCAAATGAGCATTGCTTAGATAAAAAGAGTTGGACAGATGTGTGATAAGATTAACAAAAATAAGATTAAAAACCAATACATTCATGAAATAATAAGAATAACACCAATTGAAAATAAGTTTATAGAGAAACAGACAAAAACAAAAACGAATATAGATGCAACAAAAATGAATAGTGAAAATATCAAAAAATACTAACATGAATCGCGATAAAAAAAAAAATTAATCAATTTAATTTAACTAAAAATATGATTCTTGACAAAGCAAAATAGTATAAAGAATGACAAAATGAAAATGCTTACAAAAATTTTACACATAATTCTTACCAAGAATGATATGACACTAGCATTTGTAAAATTATGAAAACAAATGACAAGTGTTTTCATTGTAAATGAAAAGATTGCAAAATGGCACATCAATCTATAGATAAATTCTATATGTATATCACTCTCGACGTTCGTATAAATGCTTAGATCTAGCACAAAATTGGAAGGAAGATCTTCCATCCAACTATGTTCGAACTTAAGAAGATTTTAAGCCAGTTGAAAATTACAAGAACAATCTAATACCCTTTTGATTAATCAACCCATTTATTTTTTTCTTTTTTTTAATTAATGTATTTATTTATTTCAAACACAACACCATTCTTCTAACTTTGGACACCAAATTAACAATTGCAAGCAAGTAAAATAGTGTTAGATGTAGCCCAGCCACCTGAAATTCAGCAATTAGGCTTGAAATAGAAAAATCTGATTACTTCTAATTGCATGATTACAAGAGCTGGTTTTCCACCAACTTGAACAGGATGCATTAGATCATAGTTACTGAATGCAATCATTTACTTCACATATCATAGTAAACCACTTAGAATAACTTAATGTCGTCTCTTACGATCATCCTCTTCATCATCATCTGAATCGCCACTCTCACGGAAACGAGGATTTTTCTCCTGTTGCATCAAAGCAATGTATAACATGTCATAGGAGAATATATGCACATATATATATGATTCCTAAATCTCTAAATTTTTTTGAATATATTAATAAACAAAGCAACCAATCTGTATTTCTTTTCCTTCTCTTTTTTTGAAGCCTAAAATGCAAAACCAAGGGTTTGGCTTCTTTAATTATGAATCATGACCATTGCCACATTATCATCATCAATCACAAGGGTGGGGGTATCATTACACAAAAATCAGGGCATGTCCTCTTTCAGTTGAATAATAGCCTAACCCTCCAATATGTTAAAGGTGACAGACTTGGCAAATGCAAAAGGATTTCAACAAAAATAAATAAATAATAAAATAAAAATAAGTAACTATTACCAAATCAAACCAGAACAAATAGAGGAGAAATTGAGGCCTAGGCATTAACTACTAAGAAATTACCGGTCTCGAGTCAGGATTAGGGTTTCTCCGGGATTCATGATCTGAATTTCTCTTTGAGATCTCTGTCCCATGGCGGTCATCTTCCCTATATCGCTTCCGATGGTAATCTGTCTCACAACGTAAACAAAAGCAATGAAATATCTGTAGTTGTAACAAACATGAACTAAACACTAGAGTAGTGCAGGGAACAAAAATCTTCATCACTATCATAATACCTCTACCATGCCGATGAAAGCCCCCATGATTTCCACTTTGCCTACCATCTGCGAAAGTTAAAGGTTAGTTGTTGCAATAACAGAGTAACCAATTATGATAAGGACCAGAAAAGCACTCTAAAAAATGGAACAAGGACCAGATAAGCAAATCAAAACATGAATGTTATTTATTCAAGTATCAAATGAAGGGCATTGACAACATTTGAGATAATGTGCCCAAGTCTCAAAACGGAAGCTTACACTGCAAACATATCAACTCACTGCGGTGGGATACACCGTGACTTAATTGGTCTAATTGACTTTGGTTGCTGCAAAAGTTGTACGGGGCTATTTATGCCCTGGCAGTTGTTCATCGCGCCACCTATAATACCTAATCTAGAGGAAGACTTATGCCTGCTAAAGTCTTCAGTAAGGCACCGCAAGACTCTTATGGCTTGGTAGCCAGACACAGGTTTCACTCAATGTAGCACCCTGCAGGTGTCACTGCCTTAGGCCAGCCTTCCTAGGAGAGATACCACACCATTGGAGGTCATCTCTCTCTCAACCAGATGTCCCCTTTGTCCCTAGCGTCTCTGAAATGTGCTTTTCAATCTCCAGTGATCCTCTGACCCCTTAAAACTAGTTTCTAGGCAAGCATGAGCACTGCAAACATAACTTTGCCCGTCAACATATTTATGTGCTAAACTTGTTTTGGCTGTCCTGGACTAGCCGATTTTTAAACAATTTTTCTATGATCACATTTGGTCCTTCACATCTACATCCACAACAAGGCCAAGCAAAGCCTCAGCACATCATGAGGTAGAATCAGCCAACATTACCGACAAGTATATTGCTAATCCAATTCAAAAGACAATTCCCAAGCTTCTATTTCTGAATGATGTGTGTTTCTTGAACATTTCTAATTATGTCTATCATGTAACAGTCAACATATTGCATCACCATATGAGTGGGTGCATATCTGTGATATGTATAAAATAAATAAAGTCACAAACTATTTTAAAATCAGGCCAAAAATTCTAAACCTATACCATTTTCAAGAAACCGAAGTTATCATTGCACTAGTAACTTTGAAACAAGATATCAATCAATAAAATTGCTTCCAAACTTACAGTGAGATGGCATAACAGGTGGAAAAGAACCCAATGATCCAGTACCATAATCTACAAGTTGCCTTTGTGCTTCCAGCTCTCTCTGAACCAATTTCCCGTAACCACCTCTACGTGTAACTCATTAAGGAAAACTCGATATGCAGTCTCAAATTTTTGGACTACTCATCAAATCAACACCAATCAAGACGACAAAAATACAGTCTGTTTAGGATTGCAACTTCATACATCCAACTATCCAAGACAGAAAAGTGCTATAACCCTTCTCAAACCAATAGATGTACTTCCAACATGCTAAACAATGATGGAAGTATTGAAAGAATTCAAAAGTAGTATACAGCAGCATAAACATCCAAATATGATTTCAAAGCACATGAAACAAATATGGAACAATTTACCGTTAACTATATTAGAATTAGAAACATGCCAACTAGAAGAAAAAGGTCAACACATAGGTCCTAATGGAAGCAGTCAATTATGATATAGACTGTGAATGACTTTTTTTAGTTGTATGGAAAAACGTGCATGACTGATGTACTTATTACTTTTACATGATTAGAATGTGTTGTCTCACATTCTAATCATGTAAACAAAGGACAGAAGAATGAGGTAAAAAATTAAGGCAAATCGAGCACAATTACAATTTCATTCAGAAACACTTCTGCGAATTCCAACAAAAACAAGTTCCCTAACAACCCAACAGTTTTGGGGCAAGCCAGCATTTTCATAGCTTACCCAGGTATCAACTTAAAAAGAAATTAAACAGGTATATTTATCAAACTTTAAAAGGATATCAGGATCGTAATCAGTGCGATATTCATCCCGTACCTAAAAAAGAGGAAAAGTCAAGATTTAGATCAAATACAAGTGTAATCAACATTGAGTGATCAACAGCAGCCGGTACATCACCTGTCCACCACTTCGACCACGGCCCCACTGCCTTCCTTCTTGGAATCCCCAATCAAAATCCACACGAATAGGACGATCATCAAGAATTGTCCCACTTATATATTTCACAGAATCTTCAGCATCTTCTCTAGAGTAGTACCTGATGAGTGCATAATTTGACTGTAATTAATAGTAATGACAAATAAATTGTTGCCAACAACAATGAAATAATGATCTACATTAGGAAAAGTAGAAAAATAACAATAGACCTAGGTTTACACACCAAAAAATCATAAGAAATAATGGTACTCCAGATGTATACACTATGGCAATAAAGTATGAAATCATAGTTGCCATATCATGAATCGAATCGTGAATCAAAATAGCCTTGTACCGAATTGCAAAGTGAATTGAATCATGAATCGTAAAGATGCGATCATTTTTTTAAAATTATTTAGAAAAATATATCTACAAACTTGGATGTTCATTATATCTTATGAATATAAAATATTTTAAACTTAAATCAATAAAAATGTTGCTTTGAATAATGATCACATGGTCTAATAGATAAGAAGTTAGCACAGGTTCCCCAGTAAGATCACCATCTGACTTTTTTTGTTTTTTAGATATTACTTATCAACTATTTTTAATAAATAAAGTAAACAAAGACAAATTCTCAATTTACAAGTAACAATAATTTAACAAGGATATTGATATTTCATAAGCATACCTACCTTTACTAGTAACAATAACCTAATAATAAGAAAGAATTAATTAGAATCAACCTAAAACATTTTAAAAGGTATATATGCTTATTGTTCAAAAAAGTATATATAGATTTTTTTTAAAGAACTTGCAAAACCATTAGGTTTAACTAACCTCACCCATGAATTATGTTTATTTCAAATCAATAAAAATGTGGTTTTGATTAATGATCACATGGTCTAATAGATAAGAAGTTAGCACAAGTTCCCAAGTAAGATCACCATCTAACCTTTTTCGTTTTTTTAGATGTTACTTATCAACTATTTTTAATAAATAAAATAAACAAAGGCAAATTCTCAATTTACAGGTAACAATAATTTAACAATGATATTAATATTTCATAAGCATACACGCCTTTACTAGTAAAAATAACCTAATAATAAGAAATAATTAATTAGAATCAACCTAAAACATTTTAAAAGGTACATATGCTTATTGTTCAAAAAAGTATATATAGATTTTTTTTTAAAGAACTTGCAGAACCATTAGGTTTAACTAACCTCACCCATGAAATATGTTTATTTCAATAAAATAGTAATAGATAATTCATATTGCAAGTTATTTTAATCTTAAACATCTTTAGAAGATAAATGTTAAAAACATATTAGGTCGAGTCTGAATAGATTCTATTAAAAACTCTGTGATCTCTAAAATAATAACAAATCATGTATATACCTTGGTTATTTTCGTATTAAATACTATTAAAAGTTGTATTATGTCATTTTAACTAAAAAATAGAGAAAAAAATAGATGAAATATGCCGGACATGATAGTTTCAAGAATTGCATGAATCGTAAAAAGTGAATCAAATTGTAAATCGATTGTGAATCATGCAATTCACTAGAGATACACTTTCAAAATAGATTCACTCATAGATTTGTATCAATTTTGCAAAAAATGTTAATCGAATCACAAGATTTTAATAGCAGAATATGAAATAAGTAACTTGCCACTGTAGTACATACATATTATTGGAATTCGTATTTCACGAATTTGAAACAAGGCACAGCCAAATTCAGATGACAGAATCAACTAAATTTGGAATCTAGGCAGTTTGAGAAAAAAATAACAAAAGTAAGTTGAGTGTTAACATCTATCTCCCAATCATTTAATTTAAAAAAAAAAATACACGTAATGAAACATTTAACAAAAGAATATATGAAAATATTAAAGAAAAGAATAATATTGTAAAGTACATTCAAACCTACTCTTTTTTCTTTTCTTTTTTTATTTTACTTTAGCTGGAAAGGGCATCTTGACCCAATAGTAAGGCTTGTCATTAGTGCAAGAATTGATTCATGTGGTAGAGGTATTTGGTGGAGGTGATGGTGAAAGTTGGCAGTGATGTACATGGCAAGGAGGCAAAGAAGGTGGTCTGGTGACATGAATGAAGCATCACCTCTATCTTGGCCTTTGTTGTGTACATCGTTCTTTAAAAATAAAAAATAAAATAAAATAAAATAAAAAAAAACTTTGGATTTGATTTGCATGGAGAGTGGGTTCGATTTGTGTGCATGGTCTGATTTGTGTGGCTTTGTGGTTGAAGATGAGATGAGTTTGACTTGTATGGTTTTACAGGTTGTGGGTGGTTGTGGTGATGGCACAGGGGTGAAGGTGGTGGTGATGGCGGTTGGAGGAGGTGACTGTGATGGAGTTGGAAGTCATGTGGGGGTTGGAGACAGTGTAGGGGGGAACAAGCCACCGCTACTATTATAATAATTTCCAAGGGGCTTTGAAATTTAGATGGGGGAAGACACCGTTGCTAGAGGGGGGCTGCTCCGTCGTCGTTTTGAGTTCTTCAATGAGTTTGTTCTTTGTTGATTGTGGTTCTACATGAAGACGTTGATATGGAAGAGCAAAAATATCTTCGATGATTTAATCTTTAGTAAAGAGTTCTGTATTTATACAAATCAAGAGTTTATATATCTATTCTATATCTAGCTATATAACCGAATGTATCTATACTATATCTAATTACATAACTGAAAGTAGTTGTAAATACTTTACAAGAGCTGAGATAATATGTAATCAATCCATATCAGATTGAGCTACAACTCGATTCCTTTGATGCTCTTGATCTGATGGCTCTGATATGATCTCATCAGGACCCCTCAAGTGAAGGAGAGAGGCACGAACCATGAGCTTGTGTTGAAGACAAGCAAAGAGGGCAGAAGACAGAGGCTTAGTGAAAATGTAGGCAAGTTGATCAGAGGTGGCAACATGTTTGACAAAAAGTTTCTTGGATACAACTTGTTCACTCACATAATGATAGTCCACAGCAATATGCTTAGTACGAGCATGGAAGACAAGATTTGAGGCCAAACTGATTGCAAAAATGTTATCACACCAAAGAGTAGTGACGACAGAAGGAAGATGTAATTCAGTGAGGAGCATTTGAAGCCAAGTCAGTTCAGAGGCAGCCTGAGCGAGAGCCACGTATTCATCTTCAGTAGAGGAGCGAGAAACAGTACTTTGTTTCTTAGCAAACCAAGACACAAGGTTGGAGCCAAGAAAAACGCAAAAAGCAGTAGTAGACTTTCGGTCATGCACACTACCAACCTAGTCCGCATCAAAAAGGCATGAAGATCTAAAGAACTAGCAGTGAAAGCAAGACCATAATGCAAAGTAACACGAAGATAACGCAAAAGGCACGTGACAAGATTAAAGTGAGCCACAATGGAAGCATGCATAAATTGACAAGCATGATTCACAACAAAAGAAATATCAGGCCTTGTTATGGTGAGATATTGCAAAGCATCCACCAAGCTACGATATAAAGCAGGCTGAGCAAAAGGACTGGATATATTAGAGAAAGAGGAAGCCTTAATAGACATAGGGGAAGGATAAGCTTTGCAATTTGTCAGCCCAGCTTTGGCAAGGATCTCAGAAGCATATGTGTTGAGACAAAAAGAGACCAGCAGAAGTGGACAACACAGAGATACCAAGAAAATAGGAAATGTTGCCCAATTCCTTCATAGAAAATGCAGAGTGCATACGGTTAATAACTGTGGCAATTTGAACAGAGTCACTCCCAGTAATAAGAATATCATCCACATACACCACCAAAAGAATAATAGAGGAATAAGAGTGATAAATGAATAAGGAGGAATCACACCGACTATTGACGAAGCCAAAAGTGATTAAAAACGAGGAAAAAGTGGAGTACCAAGCACGCAGAGCCTATTTAAGACCATAAAGGGCCTTTTCCAATTTACAAACATGAGAGGGATAGGAAGAATTTTCAAAACCAGGAGGCTGCACCATAAACACTTCTTCCTCAATAATGCCATGAAGGAAGGCATTGGAGATATCCAGTTGTTTGATTTGCCAATTGAAATGTAGATCAACACTTAGAAAAATACGAATGGTGGGTTGCTTGGCCACAGGGCTGAATGTCTCATGATAGTCAATCCCTTCCTCTTGAAGATAACCCTTAGCAACCAAATGAGCTTTATGACAAGCAATAGAGCCATCAGAATTTTTCTTGAGACGAAACACCCATTTGCAACCAATAACATGTTTGTGAAGAGGAGGAGGAACCAAAACCCAAGTCTTTTGGCGTTGAAGGGCTTGAAATTCTTCAGTCATAGCAGCAGCCCAAGCAGGGATAGTAATAGCCTCAGACCAGGCATGAGGTTCGACCAAAGATGGATCAAGAGAAGGACAGACAGTGAAATGAATGTGAGGATTGCTTTTAGACCGAGTGACCATGGGATGAGTGTTAAGAGAGGGAACTAAGGGAGCATATGACCTTAAATCAACTTGAAGAGAACCAATAGGAAGAGGAGAGAAAAAAAAATAGATGAGGCTGGTAGAGTAGTAGGAGCTGCAGCAGGAACTTCAACAGCAGGAGAAACAGCAGTAGCTGTGGCAGGAACAGTATCAACTGGAAAAACAGCAGTAGGTGTAGCTGGAATAGCAGTTGCACGTGAAGGAACGGAAGGCCTAGACCTAGGGGCAGAAGAGGGAGGCAGATCAGAAATAGGCACAGCAGAGGAAGGCAAAACAGGTGCAGACAGACTTGATGGAGACTGGACAGGAAGCTGAGTAGATGAGGACAGATTAGTAAAGGAACAGAAGAAGGCCAAAAGAAAGTATGAAGTTGAGATAAAGTAGTAGTAGAGGGAGGAAGAATAGGATGAGAAACAAAAGAACATAAAGACTCATCAAAAACAACATGCCTAGAAAGAAAAAATTTACCCGAAATAGGATCAAAACACCTATAACCCTTAATGGAAGGATGATAGCCAATAAACACACATGGCACAGACCTTGGTTGGAGTTTATGAGAAGTATAAGGTTTTAGCCAAGGAAAACATCGACAACCAAAGCTTTTGAGAAAACTAAAATCAGGAGAAGAATGAAACAACTCAAATGGAGTTCTATTTTGCAATTTGGAGCTCGGTAATCGATTTATAAGAAACACGGAAGTGGCTAAGGCATCAAACCGAAAAGATAATGGAAGAGCAGATTGGTGAAGAAGAGCAATTGTGGTAGTAATCAAATGCCTATGCTTTCGCTCAGCAACCCCATTTTGAGGAGTACGAGGACGTGAGAGCTGATGAATAACACCATTGTTTTTAAGAAATTGGTCAAATTGAGTACTGGTAAACTCACCACCACCATCAGTTCGAAACACTTTAAGGTTAGTGGCAAATTGAGTTTCAACAAACACTTTAAATTCTTGAAATTTAGAGAAAACTTCACTCTTGTAGCACATAGGATATACCCACGTAAACTTGCTAAATTCATCGACAAACAGAACATAATATTTGAAATTAAAACTAGAACAAGAGAATGGGCCCCATACATCACTATGAATAAGAGAGAGGGCCTTATTTATAGACGAATCTGACAAAGTAAAAGGAAGTCTATGACTCTTAGCTACAGCACAATGGGTGCACAAGGTTTTATTACAATGAGAGGAAACAAGTAACTGGTATTGCTGAAGTAAAACATGAAGCTTTTGAGAGGAAGGATGACCTAGCCTTGTGTGCCAAACTGTAGTGGAAGCAGGACTGGTGGCAAGACAAGCAACAGGAGATGAAGGAGACTGTTGTTGAAGAGAAGACTTTGGAGAAGAAAATGTGGATGGAAGTTGATATAGACCATGACTATGGACCCCTTTGTATAGAGGGATCTGAGTAGTCTTGTCCTGAATCACAAAAGACTTGTCATCAAAAGTTATTCTGCAATCATTATCAGATGTGAATTGATGAACAGAAAGAAGATTGGAGGACAGAGAAGGAACATGAAGCATATGATTAAGCTTGAAAGAATGAGGGAGTGGGAAGAATACCTTGATCGGTATTTTGAATTGGAATAGAGTGGCCATTGCCCACAGTTACATGGTCAGAACCATGGTATGGTTGATATTGCTGCCTGTTATTAAGGTCTGGAGTAACATGAGTTATGGCTGCAGAATCAACATACCAATTGGCAGATGGAGAAGAGGTAGAAGCATTAGCAATAAAGGCAGGTTTTGGGGCAGAGGAAGAAGATGAAGATGCTTGATAAGAGGAATCCATCCTACACCAGCAGTCTATGGCTGTGTGATTAGGCTTGCCACAAATTTGACAGATCAAAGAATTAGGAGGGGGATTTGGCTGCTGTGAGAAAGAATGTGATGAAAATGCAGATCTTCCTCCACCTGTATGATTGAAATGTCCTCTATGAACATACCTTCCACCTCTAGTAGATGATCCTCCTCTGTAATTGGAGTATTTGTGTCCCCGAAATCCAGAATTGCATTGAGATTTAGAGCCTTGATCTTTGGTAGCAGAATATGCAACAGTGAGATCAGACAGAGAAGAAGACACTTTTATTTCAGATTCAACATGCAAAGCTTCGGAGCACAAAAGAGAGGACAAATCTAACATGGTGATTGGTTCAGTTCTTGCTCTTATTGCCGTCTTTAAAGCATTGTATTCTGTGGGAAGTCCATTCAAGACAATGAGAATTAGATCTTCTTCCTCAATAGGAGAAGAAACAAGAGCTAACTGATCTGATATTGTTTTGACCTGTAGTAGATAATCTTCCATGGATAAGGATTTCTTGGAGACATCATTGAGTTTGTTCTTGAGTTGATGAATATGCGATCTGGACAAAGAGGTGAACCTTTTAGTGAGAAGAGTCCAGACTTCATAACTTGTGGAGCATTGAAGAACTGATGTAAACACAACAGGAGTTAAAGTTGCAGTTATACAACTTAACAGATGAGAATCAACTTGCTTCCATGTGAGAAATTCGGGGTTGGTGATCTCTTTGCCATTAGAATCATGAATCAGTGAAGGAGGACATTGAGAAGAACCATCAATGTAGTGAATAAGATTTGTAGCTCGAAGTATGTTTTGAAATTGACTTTTCCAGATCAAATAATTTGTAGAACCCAGCTTGATTGTGACAAACGAATTCAGATTGTTGATAAGAAGAGCAAGGTTTGCTGGAAGTGATAGAGATGCAGATTCCATTACTGTTGTGACAGAGGACGCCATTGAAGGACCTTGAAGGAGCTTAACTCATTGGAGTTAGAGTGCTCTGATACCATGAAGACGTTGATATAGAAGAGCAAAAATATCTTTGATGATTTAATCTTCAGTACAGAGTCCTCTATTTATACAAATCAAGAGTTTATATATCTATTCTATATCTAGCTATATAACCGAATGTATATATACTATATCTAATTACATAACTGAAAGTAGTTGTAACTACTTTACAAGAGCTGAGACAATATGTAATCAATCCATATCAGTTTGAGCTACAATTCTTGATTCCTTTGATGCTCTTGATCTGATGGCTCTGATATGATCGCATCACTACAATCCAGCGAATAGGGGATAGTTCAACAATCCTGCGAAAGAGGTGTGGGTAGTTATCAGGGCTGTTGTGGTTATGTTTGATGTTGGGTGTTAAGGGTGGTTAGTGGTGGATAATGGTATGGGTGTTAAGGGTGGCTGTTGTGGTTGTGTTTGATGTAACGTGACACTAAACATGGGGCGAAGAACACTAAAGTAAACAAAAAAAGGATGCAGAGGATCACAATGCCTAAGACTCCAGTCACCTTAAAAGTATCACCCATTCACCATTAATTCTTACGAAAAAAGTACAAGTAGATAAGCAACCCCTCATCCATTTCCTCCATTCTCTCAAAATTCTTTATTTGGCATGGAAAAGTCTAAAAAGGCCACATGTAAGTTTTTTTTTTTCAAAATCCACCTAAAGTATAACCCCTTCCTTGTTTGTAACTCCATACTCCACCTATTCATTAGCTATCAAAGCTACACCAAAAAATTGACAGCCCTAAATAAAGGCACCCATTTTTTTATAGGTCATTTTGGGAGACTCAAACTTGAGCCTCTTTATCATGGAATGCAGCCTAAGCCACTAGGGTGTCAGCTAGGAGACATCATTTTAAGTTGGCGAAAATTAAATTTACTATATACAAATTAAAGATTTGTTTCTTATTCTTATGTTTTTTTTTTTTTTTCATTCATTTTTGTTTCTCTCGGTGTAAATCCAAACCTCGCAAAAACATTAATCAACCAACAATATAAAACACTAATCCTAGTCTCCAAACCCATTATTTCTAGTCCAAATCATACTGAACTTATTTTACAATAAACTGTAACAATAGAGACATAGCAACAGGTTTCTGTGCTCGAGCACTAGGGAATTATTACCCCTCTCTCGCTCTCTCTAGGTTATGCTAGGCAATAATACCTTTCATGTCAACTTAATCTGACCTGTTCAGCAAAACACACTCCTGAGTAATTTATTTTCAGCAGGTTTCATCTCCAAGAAATGAAAGGCTAGCATTAGTTTAAATGTTGAACAAAATGTACTAGCATGGTGCAATTTTATATTTTGTGCAAAGATTGGCAAAATAGAATCTTATCAATGAGAAAGATGAAGCACCAAGCAGTAAAGAAGATAAGGCCAAAGACCAAAATTAGGGATCTATAAATATATTTTCAAACCAATTTGCAAGGCATTAGCAATAATATATAAGATGGTACTTACAACACAAAACAGAAGCCACAAGGAGTTTTTGTGTTCTTGTCTAAACCCATGATTATCTTTTTAATTTCTCCAGCTCGAGAGAATAGCTCATAAACTTGCTCTTCTGTAGTGTAAAAGGACATGTTCCCAATATAAATAGTAGTTGACGTCAGAAGTGCATGTTCAAATTCTTCTTGTGTTCCAGGAAACCTTCTATCTCGATAGGGTGAAAGCTTGCTTTGATCCTAACAACAAAAAGTAAAACATATATAACAACGAATGCACCCAATATATATTGTTATGCAACAAATGATACCAGCAACATCACACCCTTTGACTAATCTAACAAAATTTAAACAGGCCACATATTAGCAAGAGTTTAGACTATTCAAAACAAGAAAAACACAACTGCATACATAAAAATACACAAAATAACAAATACAATTTCTATATTAAAAAATAAGTGCATCTAGAGTTGTTAGAAGCTAAGCTATTCGCTGACAATTACATAAGCATAGAGAAAGGTATATGCCCGGTCTTCTTCTAGGTGCTCACAACAAAACATACGAATAATAAACATTTATTACATACATGCACAAATACAAGAACAATATCTATATATAGGAAATATACATGAAAAAGAACAAACTAAAAAAGTAAATACATAAAAATAAATAAATGTAACTAAATTCATCATGATGCACGCTCATGAATTTTTATTTTTTTTTAAAAAAAAGAAACCCAAATAGTACACATTAATGTGTGTTTGGGAGGAAAAAGATTGGGTAAACACCTAATCTTTGGCATAGTGCACAAAGTGGTTGTCCCGAGACTTGAACTCATAACATAAAAGTTATTAAGTCAAGATTTTACCATTGAACCAAGCTGTATAAAACTTTTCCACATAATCCTACTTCAATTCCTAAAAATTTGGCTCAACAAAATATACCCAACAGAAAAAAAGAAAAAAAAAAGGCCCAATTAGTATACGTTAATTTGTGTTTGGGAGGGAAAAGATTGGGTACACACCTAGCCTTTGACATAATGTACAAAGTTGTTGCCCCGTGAACAAACTGTATAAAACTTTGCCCAATTACCGGATATGCAACTCTCATCCACCCCAAACTTATATAACTTATGATAACCTAACTAAAGCTACTTATAACAAAAATAACTAAATTAAGGCTTGCCAAAAAGAGTTCAACTACAAGCTAACAAATCATTCCTGTAAAACTTCACTATCTATCACTGTTTCAAGAGGAAATATGTGCAGATTCAGTGATACTAAGCACCAATTATATAAGCAAATAGCGAATTCAAAGAATTAAAAAGCAATTCACAAATGTAATTTCTACACAAACATGTAATTGCACATATGAAAAGCTGGTTAAGCCATTGAATGAAGTATAGAGAGAACCAAAGGTCTTACCTTGATTAGAGACGCCATTGCCCTCTTTTGCTTGTTCCACAGTGTACCTCTATCTAATGAGAGCAGTGTTAGGCGCAAGAAGCAAGGCGAGGCGCGGGCTTCATTGAAGTACGGTGCGAAATAATATAATTTAATATGAGGAAGATGAATCGAAGAAGAGGAAGAAAAGAAAAAAATCTGGACAGAACAAAAAATGAATCTGGAAAATCTGGACAGAACAAAGAAGAGGAAGATGAATCGAAGAAGAAGAGGGGAAAGAATCGAAGATGAACTTACAGGAATGTGATCTTTGAAGGAGAGAATCGATCAGCACCTTCGATTAAACCTCTTCAATAGCTTCGCCTCTTGGGAGACTATCGAACGGAGTAGAACCCTAATTTTAATTTGTTTCATGTTTTGTTTATTACAAAAGTACCTCAAATTTATATAATTTTTTTAAATAGACCAAACAAATTGCTCCAGTACCCTTTAATTTGTAAAAATTCTCATTTTTACCCCGAAGTACCCAAAAATGTACCCATTGCGTACCCATTATTATACTGATCGTATAAAACATACCTGGTACGCGTAATCGCACTCAGTAGCCCGGTACTTGTACGGCAATATTTTTAGAGTACCCGTACTTCATAGCGTAAAATAAAATAAAAAGATGAAATATCGAACATTTTAAAAAATAAATACCAATAAATATAGCTATTTTAATATAAAAATATTTCAAAGTTGAACATAAAACACGAATATCCACGATCTAAATTTCAACTAACATCAATATTTCAAGTTTAAGCATACATTTCAAAACATAAACATTAACAAATTAAACCAACAAAACAAGTCTTTGTTTCCATTAATCCAATGAGTAACTAAGAAGAAGAAAAAGAAAATAAACAGCATGGGTAAGTAGAAAATAAACGAAAAAAAAAAGAAAGGAAAAAGAAAAGACGAAGAGAATATGAGAAGAAACGAAAAAGAAGAAATGGAAGAACAGAACAGACGAAAAGAAGGTGAAGAAGAGATGAAGAACATACATGCATGTTCTAAGTTTCTGGACTGGAACGAGGATTCGGGTTCGACTTCTTCCTTCGTAGATTCAGATTAGGGCAAGTTTTGGGGCTAAATCAAAACATATGATTTGCTGTAGGCTATAACTGACACCCGCTGCTGCTATGTGCCATAAACGGTGTCCTTTTTGTTTTTTTTTTTAACAAGTTCTTTTCCCACGCAAAACAAAATATTTAAAATAATATAACATTTTTATATATTAATCTATTAAAATAAACACAAAAAATGTTTGTATATATAGATGGAATAATCCTTGGTAGCTCGAAATTCGGTGGCTCGAATTGGCTCGAAACCCAAAACGACGTTGTTTTGGGTTTCTTTTTTTTTTCTTATTTTTCATGCTTTTCGAATCAGAATACAGAGAGACAGAAGACAAAAAAGAGAGATAGATGGAGAAAAGATGAAAAAAGAAGAGGAAGAGATGAGGAGAAGAAAATAAGAGGAAGAGAGAAGAGGTGAGCGCTATCACCGGCGCCATCATCAACAGATCTGTGTATACACAGATACACAGATCTGTGTATGTCTTTCTTTGTGTGTGCATGTGTGTAGAGATCTCTCTCTCTCTCTCTCTCTCTCTCTCTCTCTGTGTTCTGTATGTTGTTGTTGTTGTTGTTGTTGTTGATGATGATGATATGCTCTCAACTCCCTCTTTTTTCTTCATCTTCCTTCTTCTTCTTCTTCTTCCTCCACTTCTTCTTTTTCTTCTTTTTCTTCTTCTTCTGCAGAGAGAAAAGGAAAAACAAAAACAAAAACAAAAACAAAAAACAAAAAACAAAAAAAACCTGCCCAAAACGACGTCATTTTTGGTAGTCGAGCCACTCAAGCCAAATAAAATTCGAGCTACAAAATGGGACTAATATAGATGTACATATAAATAAATTAATTTAAATTAAAACTCTTCAGTTTAATCATATCATGATATAACTAAAATTATTATTTTACAATATAAATGCCACAATATACTTTTAAAATAATATTAGTTTATACAAATACACCTTTTTAAATTTGTCAAAGTATAAATTTTTTCTCACATTTTAAAAATTACAAATACACTTTCGTCATAATTTTTTCATGTAACTAGCCTAACCAATAAAATAAAATAAAATAAAAACACCACAAATACCCTCTAATGCCAAAATAAAATTAGCATACTACACTAATTTTCATTCAACCATTACCAAATTTCTCTGTCTACACTCACAATATTTTTCAACTATCCTTGGCGATGCACCAAATACTTCTAAACAATAATGGCGGTAGTGCTGGTTGAGTGGGAATTGGTAGTGCAATGGTTGAGCAAAGTAGTGGCACCAGTTAAAAAAATGAGGAATAAAGAAATAGAGAATTTTTTTTTTTAAGGTCCCTAATAATAGCAATTTAGAGGATAAATGACACTAAAAAATAGCATAATGCCTCAAGTCCCTCAAACAAAAAAACGCACGCTTTTTATTCAGTTTTTGGACAAAAATACCCTCTACATTCATCAGAGAAAAACGAACTGGTATTTCGACACCTGATATCCCCGATTGACATCCACAAGCTATACACTAACGAATTAGGGTTTCATCATCCTCATGATTGACATTAGGGTTTCATCATATTCAACAAAGCTAGGGTTTCATCTTCCTTGAAAATCTTTTAAATTTCTTTCTCACAAATTTCTCTAACAGATTTTATTGTTCATCCTTGAGTCTGTTCATTTTCATCTTCGTTCGTAATTAGGGTTTCATCCCCATCACCTCAATCTAGTAAATGTTTCTATTTTTGAATTAGTTTTTCTTTGTTTCTACAGTTTATTGCATTTTATAATACCGTTCCATTAACTAGGGTTTCGATTTCGTAATAATATCCAGATGAATTTCTAAAAATGAAATTTCTCTACCTATTAACTTCTTCTTGAAGCTTGTTATGTGATTATGTCTGTAATTTTCTCTAGCATCTTAATTTTCTCTAATTACATTAGGTTCACTTTACTTTATGTGCTTGCTTGATTTTGTTGAAGCTAGTAGTTTGGTTGTGTATGTTTCTTGAAGCTTATATTTTCTCTGCAATTTCTTCGGCATTAAGATATCCCCTTGAAATGAATTTTCTCCGACATTATAATTTTCTCCGAATACACTAGACTCCTTTTACTCTTTGTGCCTTGCTTGAATTTATTTGGCTAGTTGTCTCTTTGATTTTCTCAGTAATTTTCTCTAGTATTTCAATTTTATATTGTTTGTTTGATTTTCACTTGTTAGTTTTCTCCTTGTGATGAATTTTCTCTGACCACATTTAAACAACCATGAAATTATGTTGCTTGTTTGATTTCATTGATTAGTTATCTCCTTGTGTGTAATTTTCCCCTTAAGATGAATTTTATCTGGCATTATAATTTTCTTTGAGCATATTGGACTCTGTTTACGCTATGTGCCTTGCTTGATTTCCTATGGCTAGTTGTCTCTTTGATTTCTCTCCAATTTTCTCTAGCATGTCAATTTTCCTTGACCACATTAAACTCCTAGTAATTTATGTTGCTTTTTTTTATTTTCAATGGTTAGTTGCCTCCCTCGAACTAAATTTTCTTTGGCATTTGAATTTTCCCTGACCACATTAAACAATCATCAATTTAGGTTAGTTGTTTGATTTTTGCTGATTAGTTGTCACCTTGTGTGTAATTTTTCTCTCAAGATGAATTTTCTCTGGCATTAAGATATCCCCTTTATATGAATTTTCTCTGAACACATTGGACTCCCTTTCTCTCTATGCCTTGCTTGATTTTCTCTAGCTAGTTGTCTCTTTGATTTTCTCTCTAATTTTTTCTGGCATTTGAATTTTTCTTGACCACATTAAATTCTCACCAATTTATGTTTCTTGTTTGATTTTCACTACGATGTTGTCTTTTTCTATTGAATTTTCTGTCATCTAAATTTTCTCTAACCATACTAGACTCTAATTGCTTTTTGTGGCTTCCTTGATTTTCTTTGTCTAGTTGTGTACTTGTGTGCTCTCTGTTTTTTCAACTTTCTCTGACTACATTAAACTTCCACTAATTTATGTTGCTTGTTTGATATGGAGTATATGTTGACTTCCAACACAAGGATTGTTCTGACGCATTTTACTATTCATCCTTGAGTCTGTTTATCTTCATCTCGGTTCATCTTCATTCATAATTAGGGTTTCATCTTCATCACCTCACTCTAGTAAATGTTTTTATTTCTGATCTAGCTTTTCCCTATATCTACAGTTCATTGCATTTTTCCATTAACTAGGGTTTCACTTTCATAATAATATCCTGATGAATTTCTAAAAATGAAATTTCTCTACTTGTTAACTTCTTCTTGAAGCTTGTTATGTGATTATATCTGTAATTTTCTCTAATGACGTTAGGTTCACTTTACTTTATGTGCTTGCTTGATTTTGTTGAAGTTAGTAGTTTGGTTATGTGTGTTTCTTGAAGCTTGTATCACTACAAAAAATTCAGGTTTTTGTTTTGCCGTCGCTAATACTCCTAATGTCGTCTCAAAAAACTTTTAGCGACGGCAAAGGAGGAGTCACAACAGAGGGCGTTGCAAAAACTTTTTAGCGACGGCATCATGTCGTCGCTTTTTTTTTTTTTTTGCTACGACAATTGTTACTTTTTGCGACGGCATTTTACTGTCACCTATAATATGTAAAAAAGTGAGACCTTTTACGACGACATTGTTTTACCGTCGCTAAAATTCTTATTTGAGACCAGAAGTAATGCTGTCGCGAATTTTGTTTTTTGTTTTTTTTTTTTGGCGACGTTGTGGTGCAGTCGCAAAAAAAATAAAAAAATTAATAAAAATATTAAAATTACCTTCTTTTTTTTTGAGACAATGTGGTGCTGTAGACACCCTATTTTTGACCGTCCTTAAGACTTGGTTGTGTTTGCAGGTACATCCAGCCACAAGTTCGATTGCTCGTCGAGTGCTCGACTTTCGCGGCAGAATGTCACATGTTTGAGCTTTCCAAACCCTGTATCCTTTTTGTCCCATTTTTGGACTATGTGTTAGTCCTTCCAGCATAATTCTCTTGGTGCACTGCCGGCCATCCTATGCTACTGCCGGCCATGCCTTTGTTACTGCCGGCCATTGATGAGGCTTGCCGGCCATCAATGAGCCACTGCTGGCCACCACTGATGGCCGGCAGAACCCTTGTCTCAGCAGGTTTCACGCCAGATCTTTTGAGCTAGCTGGTTTTCACTCATCTCTCCTCCATACATGTATGGAGGGATGAGCCCCTTTCCAAGCTTATCTAACAAGCTTTGCATTGTTTTTCTTCTATATAAGGAGAGGCTCTCCCTCACTACCAGAGGTGAGCCATTTTTTGGAGAAGTTGTATCTCTCTCTCTCTCTCTCTCTCTCTCTCTCTCTCTATATTGCATAGAATAGAGCTCTAAAGTCCATTTTTCTTGCACTTTTGTGCTACAACACATAGAGGTACACCACCATCTTTGAGCTGAGGTTCTTGGGAGTGTTACTTGACCTCTGAAACTTGGTTTTTAGCCTCAGAGCTTGCTATTTTCGAAGTTAAACTTCAAGGGTGAGTATATTCCCCTTTTTAGCATTTATTTATACCTCACTTTGGCCATCCTTGCATATTGTTTTAGGCCTTGCTTTCAACTGAAAAAAGTTCTGTTTTTGTATGCTTTAGACCTTTGTTTAAGGTCACTTTTTCGTTGGGGGTGGTTTACCCCCTCTTAGGCCTTGTTAGGCCTTGTTTTGAGCCATCCCTTTAGGCTCTTGTTGAAGCCTTTGTATGACCTTTCTACCACTGAAATCCAGAGGATTTTCAGTGGTGGGAAGGTGGTTTTGGTGTCCTAAATAGGAGAGGGCCATCCCCTCTCCTTTGTGTCTTGTTTACTTGCTTTGAATGCCTCATGTGTGAGCACCTTTGGTAAGTTTATGTTGGCCATATCTTAGCTTGTACTTGGGCTTATTTTAGCATGGCATGCCACTATTTTTACTTGGTTTTGTCACTCCATGCATGGTTAATACACTGGTAGTGTAAATCTCTTAAACTAGCTTCGTATGCTTCATGAAGTAGCATGTCATTATAGCTGGGTTTGAGTCCATTTCAGCATGTTTTTGTTGATGTTTTGCCATGTCATGACTCTGCTTTGGTTTGGTTTGGTTGGCCCTTGCATGCTCCATGCACTTGTAGAGCATTTCCATGAATTAGCCTAATGTGTCTCATGCTTTAAAATGTCATTTTAGCATGCTTTTGGCTTAACTTTAAGAAGACTTTGTTCATGTTTTAGCATGTTTAAGGTCTAATTTGTGTTGATTTGGTCATGCATGACTTGCTTTGTATAGCCATAGTGCAAGCTAGCTTGTTAGCTTTATGCATTGAGCCCACTAGCATGTGTCACTCGACCTATTTCAATGATTTGGCATCACTTGTTATGTTATTCCAGTCCATGTAATGTGGTCATACACTTGCATTTGACATGCTTTCAATGCGTTAGAGGGTTGGGCCCTTTATGCCTTAACATGAACCATTGTGTATGCCTTCATGCCTTAGCTTGCGAGCCATCATTTCAGTGCTTATTTGGGGTTATTTTGCCATGATATAACTCTAATTTTTGTTGGTTAAGTCATTCCATGCTTGGTCTTAATAGGTGTAGTGTAATCCACCTTATTTGCCTTGTATGCGTCATGCCTTATACCCTTCATGCTAGCACATTTTGGCTTCCTTTCATGCATATTTTAGACTCATTTTGACATGTTCTAGGACTATTTTGAGTTGCCTTTGCCATATATTTCATGCTTTGTATAGCTGTAGTGCAATTGGCCTTGCTAGCTTTGTGTTTTGTTGACTCATGCATGCTATCTTTAAGCTATTTAGATGATTTGGCATCATTTAATACTTCATTTCAGAGCTTATGGCATGACTATATTCTCACTTCTTTCATGTTTTAAATGCCTGTGAGTGTTGTGCATTGTTGCCTAGTTTGTGGCCTAGCATGTATGCCATCTTGCCTAGGCGTTTAAGCCCTCATCTCAGCATGTTTAGGTCTTTGTTTTGACCTACTAGAGCTCTGTCCATGATTGGTTCATGCATATTTGCCATGTATTGCACGCCTCCTTTGTAGTCCTCTTTACTAGCTTTATGCCTTAAGGACTCTTGCATGCCTTACTTGCTTTATTTGAATGATTTCGCATCATTTCTTACCTCATTTTAGTGCACTTGGTATTGTTACACTTACATGTTTGTCACTCTTTGAGCATTCTTGAGAGTTTTGCTCTTAGGCCTCATGGGTTGGCCAATGCATTGTGCATGCATGCTTTACGTTTTATGCCTTTATTTTATCACCAATGGCCACTAATTTGGACATGACTGGGGTCCATCCATTTTGGTTTAAGTCCATTAAACATTGTGCATGCCATGTAGTTCATAGCAATTAGTATGCCATGTTGTTTGCATGTTGATTCATCGTATTGTCTATGCCTTATACTTCGCATTGTGTATGCTTAGGTTACATTGCATTGAGCATGCCATCATTTGCATTATGTATACTTAGTTGTTGCATGCATTAGCATTGTGCATGTCATTAGCCTTGTTAGGCTGTTCACATTGCATTACATGTTTGCATGCTTGAGTCGCATTGTGTATGCCATGCTTGTATTGCATTGTTGTTTGGATTAAGTCTTAAATTCGAGCACGAGAAACGAGGGACGTTTCATACTTCAAGTGATGAAACGTGCCTCAATTCTCGGTCGCCGACGCTCTTGACAATGCATGATAGAGTTTTAGGCTTTATATGTTTATTTGTGCATTTATTTTACATTAAATTGCACAAGTTGGATCTTTGGCCATCATGCATCAGGATGCGTAATTGATGGTCTTGGATCCAACTATGCCTCTCCCTTGATGTTTCGAGGTGATATGGGGTGGCATAGTGCGTACATACCCTTGGAAGAGCCTCTATTTTCTCTATTTTGTACTCTGCTGCAGCTTGGTGCCACAGCACATCAGTGGCTGGCAGTGCCTTGCAGATGGCCAGCAGTCCTTCATTCTTGGTCGGCAGTGCCCACTCTTGGTCGGCAGTGGCTCCCCATGGCCGGCAGGCCACTGGTTTTGGTAAGGTTCAGCAGGAATTCCTTGAGGACACCCTGCAGACAGAGCCTCTAAAGAGCAACCGGAGAGCTTTTCGGGGCGGCAACCGAGCATGCATCCTTTTCTCCCCCAACCAAAGCTGGAACAGCATTGTTTACTGTTTTCCTTACTTGCTAATTAGCATTTGGTTTTGTAATTTAATTAGTTAATTTGTTAATTAATTAAGTTTTGTAATAATTAGTTGTAGCTAGTTATTCATTCGGTTATGTAATAATTAATTAGCTTGTTAGTTAGTTAATTAGTTGGTCTGTATTATTCATTCGGACCCTCCATCGAGAGGGCATATTGTTATAATAAGTATGTGTGCGTGTATGCATGTCTTCCAACCCCCATTTCTTTCTCCCTTTTACTTACCTGCTTTCAGTGGTTAGTTTTAGGGTATGTTTTGATTAGCATCCTTATGCTTGCATGTTTGCATCCATTTATCTGCATTGCATGCACCGGGCTCGGCGCATCATACTAACTGCATTGTATTTCAATTCCAAGTTGAATACATGTCATCAAATGTTGCATCTCATATGCCATCTTAGAATAGCCGAGCTTATTTTTAGTTGCATTTTGCATGTGTTGCATTAGCCATCTTAACATGAACTAGGATCATGAATTGATTACTAACTAGCTCTTTGTTTTGGCTCGGAGTACACTGTGAGTGTTTACGCTTTAGCATACTGCATGTGTGTTATTGTTGCCATAAAAGCATGTTTGCCATGAGGCTAATTGCTTATTTGCTATAACTGCCTAAATGTCTGTGGGTGAAGGTTGGGTTACTTGAATTGGAACAATTCATTGAAATCCGTGATTTAGCCTGCTTACGAGTAGCAAACTTCAAACCGTTTTCAAACAAACGGAAAAGCAATGTTTTGTTCCAACTTAAGCGATCTAGTCTATACTTGTTTGCTGTGCGCATCACATAGTAATTCTAGGTTTAATAACCGGAATAAGAACACATGTATTTTCAAAAATAAGATATCATGCTTAGTACATGCCGATCTTTGATCGGGCGAGCGGGGGTGCTCATTGCATGACCTTCCCCTCTCGTACCCAAGTTCTCGAGCTGAGACAACTTTGGTGATGACGGACACGTGGCCTTAGGCACAAGTCAGGGTTTCCTAAATTCTCCAAAAATAAAATATTTAGGTGGCGATTCTGTATCTAGCAAAGCAGTCTATGTTTGACACTTCTTTACAAAAATCAGTTTTCCAAAACGATTTGTCGGATCTAGACTCTTTGGTGATTTATCGGTCTTGCATTGTACTTTGCGAGATTAGATTCAGAACCGTGACATTGAGTCCGAACTGTAGTAGTAAGCTCGGAACGAAACAAGATTCGCGCCCCCCCTTGTGAGCGTGGATGTCAGAGAGTTCCCAGGAGCGCGTCTACAGGTGCCGTCACAAAAAAAAAAAAAATGCAATATAATTATTAAAAATATTAAAATTACCTGTATTAAATGAAAAACAATTGAAAAATAAACCAATAATTGCATAATAATACAAAAATTCCTGTATAGAAATAACAATTTCTCCATAATGAAAACATTCTTGCATCCATAATTACACATCAACAAAATTATCCCACTACATAATGTTTCATAATACATATATAATGTTTAAATACATAAAGTTGTTCATAATTCAAAATAACATAAACTAAAATTAAAAAATTTTCTTATCATTCTCCGTGGGTAACAAAAACAAAAGTTAGCCGTATTTTTCACAGGCATGCATTCCACAAAAAGCAAACTCCTACTTGGGAAATATCTGAAAACAAAAAATAAAAATAATTAGTGACAATATAATTATATGTTAATATGTTAATTACAAAAAAATATAAAAATTTAACTACTATATAATTATAAAGATAATTAAGTAAATAATTTTGCCTGGACCGAAATCCGACTCTAACTCCCAAACCGAGAACGCAATTCGAGTCTTGTCTTCTTCCACAAGTCTCTCGTGCCTAGGTGGTTGTGTGTGCCAAGTTTCGTGCTAATCCAACATCGTTTGGTGATTTTGGGGCGTCAACACCTCGAATGCTAAACTTCTTAAGGAACTAGTTTGTCTAGCGTGAAATTCGGCTCTAACTCCCAAATCAAGAACCCGATTTGAATCCCGTCTTCTCCCACAAGTCTCTCACGCCTAGGCGGTCGTGTGTGCCAAGTTTCGTGCTACTTCAATGCTGTTTGGTGATTTTGGGGTGTCAACACCTCGAATTCTAAGTTTCTTAAAAAACTAATTTGTCTAGAGTGAAATCAGGCTCTAACTCCTAAACCGGGAATCCGATTTGAGTCTCGTCTTCTCCCACAAGTCTCTCATGCCTAGGCAGTCGTGTGTGCCAAGTTTCATGCTACTCCGACATTGTTTCGTGAGTTTGGAACGTTAATACCTCGAATTCTAAGTTTCTTAAGAAACTAATTTGTCTAGAGTGAAATCTAGCTCTAACTCCCAACTGGGAATCCGATTCAAGTCCCGTGTTCTCCCATAAGTCTCTCATGCCTAGGCGGTCGTGTGTGCCAAGTTTCGTGCTACTCCGACGCCGTTTGGTGATTTTTGGGTGTCAACATCTTGAATTCTAAGTTTCAACTAGTTTTGTCTAGAGTGAAATCCGACTCGAACTCCCAAACCGGGAACCCGAATCCAGTCCCGTCTTCTCCCATAAGTCTCTCGTGCCTAGGCAGTTGTGTGTGCCAAGTTTTGTGCTACTCCGACACCGTTTGGTGATTTTGGGACATCAACACCTCGAATTCTAAGTTTCAACTAGTTTGTCTAGAGTGAAATCCGGCTCTAACTCCTAAACCGGGAATCCGATTTGAGTCCCGTCCTTTCCCACAAGTCTCTCGTGCCTAGGCGGTCGTGTGTGCTGAGTTTCGTGCTACTTTGATGTCGTTTGGCTATTTTGGGGCGTCAACACCTTGAATTCTAAGTTTCTTAAGAAACTAGTATGTCTAGAGTGAAATTCGGCTCTAACTCCCAAACCGGGAATCCGATTTGAGGCCCGTCTTCTTCCACAAGTCTCTCATGCCTAGGCGGTTATGTGTGCCAAGTTTCGTGCTACTCCAACGCCGTTTGGTGATTTTAGGGCATTAACACCTCGAATTCTAAGTTTCTTAAGAAAGTAGTTTGTCTAAAGTGAAATCAAGGTCTAACTCCCAAACCGGGAACCCGATTTGAGTCATGTCTTCTCCCACAAGTCTCTCGTGCCTAGGTAGTCATGTGTGCCAAGTTTCGTGCTACTCCGACGCCGTTTGGTGATTATGGGGCGTTAACATCTCGAATTCTAAGTTTCTTAAGAAACTAGTTTGCCTAGAGTGAAATCCGGCTCTAACTCGCAAATCGAGAACCTGATTCGAGTCCTATCTTCTCCCAAAAGTCTCTTGTGCCTAGGCAGTGGTGTGTGCCAAGTTTTGTGCTACTCCGACGCCGTTTGGTATTTTGGGTCATTAACACCTCGAATTCTAAGTTTCTTAAGAAATTAGTTTGTCTAGAGTTAAATCTAGCTCTAACTCCCAAACCGAGAACCCGATTTGAGTCCCGTCTTCTCCCACAAGTCTCTCGTGCCTAGGCGGTCATATGTGCCAAGTTTCGTGCTACTCCAACTCCGTTTGGTGATTTTGGGACGTTAACACCCCGAATTCTAAGTTTCTTAAGAAATTAGTTTGTCTATAGTGAAATCCGGCTCTAACCCCGAATTCATGTTAATAAAGCCATAGTCCCAACCTTTTGGGATTGGTTAACATGCTCAAATGATAAAAATACATTATGCACAACATGAAAATGAGACTGGTAAGAGGCTGCTGATTTGGACACCAATTCTGACAAAAGGGCAACCTCAGTCAAGAACAACTGAAACCATGAATTATCTGAACCATGCAACACAAAAGTCTATATGGAATAATGATGACTTTTCGGTGCCTCACTTAAGAGAGGACTTATATTCATAAAACCTGGGCAACCAGTAGTGGTTTCAAATAGAAACCAGAAATTGTTAGGCAGTTAATCAATTAAAGCAGGTATCAGCCATCAAGCACATCAGCATCATGCATAAGACAAAACTGAGCCAGATAGTCGAACAACATTTGCATGCTACTGTTGTGCCAATGCAAGCACAATGGCATCCTCAACCTTGGAAAGAACAACCATAGAACGTGTGAGTAGGTATGGCGACAATTCCAAGAAATAAAATACTATAATATCATAAACACAACTAAAAAACAAGTGGCCTGGTTTGAAGAACCAAAATTATTGAAGAGCACTAAGAGTAAAGGATGAAAGTGAAACAAAATTTGATCTTATACTTCAAAAGGAAAACTTCAATGATGCAAGCTCCTTCAAGCCCATTTCAACAGAAAGTATACTCTCTATATTTCCTTCTCCAGTAAGATCGTTCGAGTCCTGAACTAGTTTGCTCCTCTCAAGATTCTCATCACCAGCTCAGTATTGTAGATACAAAGGCTTCAAATGTGATTGAAAGAGATGATATAATAAAGAAAATATAGTCCTTATCAAACAAATAATAAGAATCATAATATTTGCTGCAGTGAAAAGACAATGACATTAACCTTTATCCCAGCATCCCTCTTTAGCCTTTTGCCCTGCAGAAACAACAACTTCGAAAGGAAGAGGTGCTAAAGATGACCAGTACTTATGTTTTGACACTGTAATATCTGCATAGATACCTAAAGAACAAAGAACCATTGTGATTAAATAAAATATGATTTGTGAGGAAAAAACTATGAGAAAAATTCATCAATCAAGCTAAAACAAATAAAAAACAAACAGGATCAACATGACCTTGTTAATTCAGATAATTGAAAGAAAAAAAATGAAAAGACACATATAGATAGTTGGAGTAAATGGAACACCCAAGTGTGAATATCATTGATACCCCAAGTATCATAAAGTTCATGGGTATTAGTACATGGAGAATTTGAACAAAATAAGGGTACTTTGCAACTACCTAGAGTCCGGAAAATTTGAAGCTTTTTATGGCATGTTTTGAGAGATAAGATTTAAAGATATAAAAAGGCTATCCATACATGACTAAATCATGTAAATTAAGTCACAATCTGGGTTAAAATACACAGCATAACATAACATAAGAACTCCACTTGCTTTGATCTCAACTACTTAGGGTGAGTAAATATGAATGAATGAACAAAGAAAAGAATACGAAAATGAACTTTTGCTTTTAAATAATGAAGTAAAACAGAGCTGTAACATGCTGATTACCATGCTGTGCAGTTAAACCCCAATAATGTGCAAGCCAACACCGCTTAAGAACAACTTCCTCCTGCAATGTGATATGCTACTGCAATTAATATATAAAGAAAATATGATAGGATTAGGTTCCAAGCAACAATGCAAGTACATAACATTTCACTCTGGGTTAAAACCATCCTTTGTGTCATTGAACGAAGACCTCTAACTTCAGATTCAGTTCCCTGAAGTTGGTCTACGGCAGCTGTAGCCTCAATTTTCACTTTCTGATTCAAACAAAATATCAAAGCATATAATTTTACAATGTTCAGCACTAGTGTAAGACCCTTTAAAGTAAGTATAGAAACAAATAAAATATAACTAATAATGGCTGTGTGGAAGCATTCTTTACCTTAAGTTCAGACCGGAGGGAAACAATTTCCTTGTCTACCCCATCTTTTGTTTGTTTTGTATCTCTAAGTGCAGCCTATGATAATGAATAATTTCTTCATTATGCTAAAAGAACAGAAGGTGAAAAAAAAAGGGAATAACATGCATATAGGAGATAAAACACTCTAATCTATTTGTGTAGTCCAGAACACCAACTCTACCATACGTACATATATAATTCCATTTTCAACTCATATCATACAAAGCTCAATTCAATAATTTTGGGATCAATTACTACAGGGATTAAAGAAGCCATGTGGTTAAAGTAGAACATATAGTAACCCTCCTTATCCTTTGTGCAAGGACTATATCAAAATGCAACAAGTATTCCAATGCTTCACATGGGTTTACCTGATATTTAATGCTCAACCCATTGCAACCTTGACAAGTTGCTCCAGGAAATAAAGATATAATAAATGCTTCAATTGTAGAGAACTTTTCTTTGGCTAACCACCACTCAGAAAATATTGGCAATGGGATACCACCTATAAAAAAACCAATCATAAATTACATTTGCAATATTAGAATTAAATAAAAGATTAATTAATGAAGAATATCTAAAAAAAATAAACAGTTTATACTAGTCACAATATAGAAAAACATAACCAAGTCCATGGACCACAATATATGGATATTAAAATTTCAAAAATGAAGAAAATAGATAAAAGAACAACCAAGGAAAAATAGGAAAGAACATTAATAATCACAATAAGAAAAGCAAGATACTTAATGAGTATCAGTTTGCTAGACTGACGGGAGAAGTCAAGTAAGGATCACAGAACTTGTGTATTCTTGTGAAAATGCAACAAATTCATGGCCACAATAGAACTTATTAAAGTTTTACATGTTAATCTCCTAAACATAACATTGGAATATCTTTGACACTGTAAAGTAACCAAATAACCCAAAATTGGGAAACAATTCAAAGAAAACAGTATCTGTCATGAAATACTACCAATCATAATGAAATACTATCTGTAATTCCTTAAGTCCAGTTGTCACCTTGAGAGGTCCCTTTATCTCCATGACTAGAATCTCAGGGTAAGATTGAAGTATACCATAATTCCTTAGGTGACACTAGTATGTATAAATAATTTTGAAGTATATCAATTGACTGACGAGAGAAGTCAAGTAAGGATTTCAGTTAACCCAGCAGAGCAGAGACGTGAAGACAAAGAAGGAGAAGAGCTAACCTGGTTCAGAGATTAAGACTGACTAAAAGAGTTGAAGAGAGACACGTTGTATCATCGTCGCTCGCTCGCTGCCGTCATTTGCTGCTCACCGCTGTTGCATGCTGCTCATTGCCATTGATTCGATGCTCACTGCCGTCTGCCGCTGCTCACAGTCGAGAGAGAAATAAAGAGAGAGAGAGAGAGAGTCGTAATAAAAGATGGGATTTTTGATAGGGTTTTTGGTTCAAAATATTAGCGATTTTTGAGATTGGGGATTTTTGGTTGGAATGGGGAAAAACGAGCGTGAAGGGAAAATCAAGTTTTGGGCTTTTTTTTTCTTTTGCGAAGTCAAATTTTACCGTCACAAATGAAAATTTAAATAATAAAATGACATCATTTAACTAATTTTTTATTTGCAACGGGGGGAGTTTGCCATCGCAAAAAACGACCATTATTTGCGATTACAGTTGTTGCCGTTGCACGAACTTGTTTTTTTGTGACAGGAAGTGCTGCTGTCGCTGAATCCCGATTTATTGGCGAAGGCAGGAGTCCGTGTTATTTGCCCCATTTTCTTGTAGTGTATTTTCTTTGCAATTTATTTGGCACTAAGATATCCCTTTGAAATGAATTTTATCTGTCATTACAATTTTCTCTGAACACACTGGACTCCTTTTACTCTTTGTGCCTTGCTTAAATTTCTTTGGCTAGTTGTCTCTTTGATTTTCTCTGGCTTTTCAATTTTATATTGTTTGTTTGATTTTCACTTGTTAGATTTCTCCTTGTGATGAATTTTCTCTTGAATCTGAATTTTCTCTGACCACATTTAAACAATCATCAAATGATGTTGCTTCTTTGATTTTTAATGATTAGTTATCTCCTTGTGAATTATTTTCCCCTTAAGATGAATTTTATCTGGCATTATAATTTTCTCTGAGTACATTGGACTTCGTTTACTCTATGTGTCTTGCTTGATTTCCTCTGGCTAGTTGACCCTTTAATTTTCTCTCAAATTGTCTCTAGCATTTCAATTTTCCCTGACTACATTAAACTCCCACTAATTTATGTTGCTTGTTTGATTTTCAATGGTTAGTTGTCTCCCTTGAACTAAATTTTCTCTGGCATTTGAATTTTCCCTGACTATATTAAACAACCATCAATTTAGGTTACTTGTCTGATTTTTGCTGATTTGTTGTCACCTTGTGTGTAATTTTTTCCTTGAGATGAATTTTCTCTAGTATTAAGATATCCCCTTTATATGAATTTTCTCTGAACACATTGGACTCCCTTTCTCTTTGTGTCTTGCTTGATTTTCTCTGGCTCCTTGTCTCTTTGATTTTCTCTGGCATTTGAATTTTTCCTGACCACATTAAATTCCCACCAATTTATGTTTCTTGTTTGATTTTCATTGGGATGTTGTCTTCTTGTGTTGAATTTTCTATCATCTGAATTTTCTCTAACCATGCTAGACTCCAATTACTTTTTGTGGCTTCCTTGATTTTCTTTGTCTAGTTGTGTGCTTGTGTGCATAATTTTCTCTATTTTTTCAACTTTCCCTGACTACATTAAACTTCCACTAATTTATGTTGGTTGTTTGATGTGCAGTATATGGTGACTTCCAGATTTCCAAGTATTTATACATTCTTTAGGTAAAGAGAATGTACACCACTCAAGTAATTTAATGGAGTAATGAGGAACAAGATTCATAATTTAAGAAAAATCTCAAGAGGTTTCCAATTTCACAGTTCTCAATCAATACATATTCAAAATATCATAATCCATTCATCAATTTTAAAGAATTAAAAATCAATTTAATCTTTTCTCCAAATTTTACAACTAGGGTTTTCATAAATTTGGGACTTTTACCCCTAAATCAAATTAAATGTTATTTCCCATCTAAAATCTTCATAATCCATAGCCATTAATAGAAATCTTAAGAAAATGTAGAAAAAAATTTCATTTTTGAAACAAAATTCAATTTTTTAAACTCAAAATTTTAAATTATAGCATCAATGTCATAATAGCACCCCATAAACATCTTCAAAATAAAGAGATACAAGATTAAAAGTAACACTACAACAAATTGGGTCTTGAATGACGAATTTTTTTGTCTCCAAAGAGCTAATTTCGTCATTATATATATATATATATATATTTGTGAGGAAATATTTTCCTCATCGGTATCGTCATTGAATGTTTGTCACTAAAAATGACTGACAAAAACTAATTTCGTCACCAATAAAGTTACTTTAGTGACGAAATTTTTTGTCACCAATAAGACAACATTTTATCACAAAAAATTCTCATTTTCGTCACCAAATAATTATTCAGTACTATATATAAAACTTTAGTTGATGAATAAATTTGTCACATGTTGATCATTAGAAAGGAAATAATTTCATCACAGTAAGATATAAAGTTGACAAAATTTTTCGTCTCCAAAAGTTAAACATGGGTGACGAAATATATTTTGTGGCAAAAAGATGTATACATGACGAAATTTTTAGTCACCAAACAATAAAATCCACAAAACTTTTCATATATAAGATGCGGTAAATTTCGTCACAAAACTTGTTGTTCCATATTTTATAATTCAATTTAAATTATTATTTCACAAATATCCCTACTCATTCTCAATAGCCTTCAAATATACTAACAAATCCACTAGCTATTATACACCACTCTACAAAACAATTCAGTAATCAATTCATATTATAAATCAAAATATATCTATCAAACAAATTTAATAATAATTCATTAAGTATAACAAAAACACCATCACAACAAATCTCAAAATGAACAAAGTATCAGTCAACAAAAAAAAATAACACTTGATCCTGATTTACAAATAGAAATAAGTATCAGTCCACAAAAATATCAAAATTTGATCTTGATTTGCAAGTATGCTTCCAAATGTCATCAAAAACCAATTTGCAAAGGAAATAAAAAAAAAGGAAAACATTAATATATTATCAATTACATCTAAACTAATATATAAATAACTTTATTTTATAAACCAAGTTAGCAAAAATGCACTTTTTTAATATTGGACTTTTATCTGTCCTAAATCACAAAATATAGCTGATCTAACAGGGGCAAGTAAATCATGTGAAATAAACACATGAACCTGCCAATGTTGAGAAGAATCAAGCAACATGATGACTTTTATTGTCATATAGAATGGTTCAATGAAATTTGGAAATTAGAATCAAAGGTGGTCCACTATTATGCAAGCATCATATCCAGTTGGTGAGCAATTAACCAAAAACATAATAAAACAACTACAAATAAACATAGGAAGGAACAAAACTGAAGAAGGACTAAATTTTATTTAACTTCTGCATTACTGAATCATACAGTTAGTACAACACTTATAGTAGTTTATTACACTGATCAACCCAACTAGAGTTAATTTTAAACTAGAGTTAATCCTAACCAATTCTAGTTATAACAGAATTGGTTACAACTATTATACAATGTGTATTACTCCTCTGAGATTTGTGCACCACATGATCTAATGCATCCTTCCTTGTAGGCTGAAGTCATAGCTTGATCTGCAGTTTTTGTTGAAGCTAAATCATCTTTAGCTAAGTCTTTATCATGCCCCCTCAAGGTTGTGGGAGAGGAAGCCACAAGCTTGCTTTGAAGATAAAGAAAATGAGAAGTGGCCAATGGTTGGTAAAAATATCAGCAAGCTAATCCATAGAAGAGATGTGGCGAACAAGCACCTATTTGGCAGTAACATGTTCACGAATATAATGATAATCAACAGCAATATGCTTTGAATGAGCATGAAAAACGAGATTAGAAGATAGAGCAACTGCAGAAAAGTTGTTACACCGTAAAACAGGACATGGAGGAACAACATGAAGATCAGCCAAAAGCATTACGGTCAACAGCAACTTGGGCAAGCGTACGATACTCAGACTCAGTAGAGGACCGAAAGACGGTGGGTTGCTTCTTAACAGACTAAGAAATAAGATTGGCCCCGAGAAAAACACAACACCCAGTAGTAGATCAACGATCAATAACATCCCCAACCCAATCTGAGTCAGAGTAGGCCTGAAGGATGAGAGGACCTGGATTAAAAGATAATCCATGACCCAAAGTTCCTTTAACATAACGCAAGAGCCATTTGACAACAGCAAAATGTGTGATAGTAGGATGGTGTATAAACTAACAAGCTTGATTCACTAAAAAAGCCAAGCCAGACTTGGTAATGATAAGGCATTGAAGGGCTCCAACCACACTTCTATAAAAGAAGGTTCAAAGAAAGGAGCATTCATATCAAGCAAAATAGGAGAAGAAGACTTAACAGGCATAGGAGAGGCATAAGGCTTACAATCAGTCATGCCAACTTTATTAAGAATCTCCATAGCATACTTTTGTTGGGATAAGAAAAGACTAGAAAAAGTATACTGAATTGATCTGCCTAAAAAATAATTGATGTCTCCAAGCTCTTTCATAGAAAAGGCAACATGCATACAAGCAATATGAGAAGAGTTATTGCCAGTGATCAAAATGTCATCAACATAGATCAATATAATGGTTAAGGTAGTAGCAGTATGTTGAATAAACAGTGAAGAATCTGCAGAACTAGCTTTGAAACCATTGGTAAGAAGAAAAGATGAAAAGGAGGAGAACCATGCTCTAGGAGCCTATTTAAGCCCATAAAAGAGCTTTCCTCAACTGACAAACATGAGTGCGACAAGAAGAATCCACAAAACCCTGAGGTTGAACCAAATAAACTTCTTTAGTCAAGAGCCCATGAAGAAAGACATTAGAGATATCCAACTGCCGAATGGACCAATTGTAATGTAAAGCTAAACAAAGCAAAATACGAATGGTTGGTTGTTTTGCAATAGGACTAAATGTATCATGATAATAAAGGCCCTCCTCTTGAAGATACCCTTTAGCCACAAGCCAGGCTTTATAGCGAGCAATAGAGCCATCATAATTTTTCTTCAACCTGGAGGCCCATTTACAACTGATTGCTTGTTTGCCAGAGGGAAAAGGAACTAAAACCCAGGTGGACTAGTTCTGAAGGGCTTGAAATTCATCCATCACGGCTACAGTCCAAGTAGGCACAGAGGCAGCCTCCTTATATGAGGTAGGTTCAGTAGGAATAGAAGGTAAAACAACTGTAGAAAGAGCCAGAGTATGGGGAGAAGTATGGGATTTAGATCTGGTAATCATAAGATGAGAATTAACAAGAATCCATGAAGCATAACAAGGATTTGGAACCTCTTTATTGTTGGAATCATGCATTAGTTTAGGAGGACAGATAGATGATCCATCAACAAAGTAAAGTAATGACGTTGCTCGAAGAATATTACTCAATTGATTTTTCCAGATAATAAAGTTTGAAGAATCCAGCTTTACTGTCACAAAAAAGCTTAGATTCGAGATAAGGAAAATGAAATTTGAAGGTAATTGAAAAGAGGAAGATGAAGACGAAGACAGAGCTGTCTTTGCCATTGAAGGATCTACAAGCTCGCCAGAGTTCTTGAAGCTCTTACCATGAAGGAGGACTGAATTGTATTCAACTTTTTCATTACTGAATCATACAGTCAGTACAACACTTATAGTAGTTTATTATATTGATCAACTCAACTAGAGTTAATTCTAAACTAGAGTTAATCCTAACCAATTCCAGTTGTAACAGAATTGGTTACAACTGTTATACAAAATGTATTACTCCTCTGAGATTTGTGCACCATATGATCTAATGCATCCTTCTTTGTAGGCTGAAGTCATAGCTTGATCTGTAGATTTTTCTGAAGCTAAATCATCTTTAGCTAAGTCCTTATCAAAAACCAATGTACACCCCCTAAGCTACCATCCCTTGAACTAGCATACATTCCATTCATTAGCAACAACTAAACATAGAATACAAAAGCAGCAAAACCAACATACACTCCATTTATTGGTGTAGACACTCCATTTTTGACCGTCCTCAAGACTTGGGCGTCACCATTTGAACACTCGGTGATCATCCTTGTTTGTGTTCATCTTGAGTTCCCGGAGGTCTCGGCTACGCGCCTTGCCTCAGGACCTATCGACTCGACTGTTTTGTGTTTGGTTTTGCACCAAACACTTGTGTTTTTGCTTTGGAGGACAGGAAATGGCTTATTGGCCATCCCCACACTCCACCAGCTGTGGCTTGAGGCCACCGGCTGTGTTTTGTTTCCACTGGACAAATTTTTGGCCGGCTGATACTATAGATGGTCGACCGGCCATCTATTTTGGCCAAATTGCATTTTTGGCTGGCCGACCACTGTTCACCTGCTTTTGCAGATATTTTTGTGCCAACTATGTTAGCTTGCCTTGGAAGTTTTACAAGGTTGAACCTTCTATAAGAGGGGGCCTCTTCTCCCTCTTTTAGGTTAGACAAAAAATTTCCAGAGAGACCTCTGATATTAGGGTTAGGGTTTGTATCCATTCTATCTCTATATCTCTCTCTTTCTTTGCCTTGTGTGTGTTTTAGTCTTACTATTGTACACAAACACCTAGTCTTACACCTTTTCTTGGTTGCTGAGGGGCCAGAGGTCTGTTCTTGGTGTTCTTGGGTGGTTTTGAGCTCAAAGAAGCAGCTGGTCCACCATTTGTGAAGAGGGTCTTCAAGGGTAACATTCTTGCCTTTTTTTACCCCATTTTTGCATAGTTTTTTTTGACTACCTTGCAGCTGTTTTTGGAGTTGGTGTATAACATATAAAAGTCTTGCTTTTGTCTACTCTAAATAGTTGTTTAAGAGTGTTTTGAGCTTTGAGGTTGTTTGATCCCTCTTAAGCCTTGTTAGGCTCCATTTTTGTGCATTTTTGGTGAGCTCCGGGACCATTGTGTTTGGGCCTCCTCACCACTAAAATCTTGAGGGATTTCAGTGGTAAGGATGGTGCCTTGAGGCCCTAAGAAGGAGAGGGCCACCCCCTCTCCTTGTTGTCCTTGAAAAGGGCCATTTTAGCCTCTTGGGGGAGCATCTAGTTTAGGTCCATGTTGATCATGCCTTAACTGATTTTTGTGCTTATTATGTCATAATATAGCTCTGTTTTTTGTTGGTTTAGGTACACCATGCTTGTTTAGCATACATGCCTTGTAATGCCATGTTTTAGCCTTAATATGCTTTAGGTTTTTGACCCTTGTTCTAGCATGTTTTTGGCCAAGCTTTGTGAAGTTTTTGTGCTTGTTTCAGCATGCTAAAGTTCTGTTTTTGGTTGTTTTGGTCGACCATGACATGCATTGCATAGCCTCTTTGCATTCTTAGCTTGTGAGCCTTAAGTGCATGAACCATGAGCATGCATTACTTGCATTATTTCAGTGGTTTGGAACCACTTACCATGTTATTTCATTCCTTGTGGCATGCCTATATGCTTGCATTTGATATCCCTTTAATGTGTTAAAAGGTTGTTGTCTTATGCTCCTTGTTTGGGCCCTTGTGCATGCTTCCATACTTAAGCCATTTAGATGCCATTTAGGTGGGTTTTGAGGCTCATTTTGGCTTGTCACATCTCTGTTTTCAGTCACTTAATTCATGCCATGTGTGGTTGCACTAAGCGTAGTTCAATGCTTCTTTGGTGAGCCTTAGGCTTTAGATCATTTGTTGTATGCTATGCTTGTCTTGTTTGCTTGTTTTGGCACCATCATTAACATGATTTTCAGAGCTTACATTGCATGCCATATGCCCATGTTGTTCCTCTTTTAAGTGTGCTTAAAAGTTGTCTCTATGCGCCTAAGTGTTGGACCTTGCATGCATGCCTATTTGTATGTGTTTTGGCTTCCATTCTTGAGCATGTTGGCCACTGTTTTGGACCTAGTAGAGGGCTGTCCAAATTAGTTTAAGACCATCCCTTTGGCATGTTGTTGCATGCTATACATGTTTGTATTTTTAGGTACTTAGCCTATTAACATGTTGCATGTTTAAGTGTCATTGCATTTGGCATGCTTCTTGTGTTAAGTCGCTTTGCATATTTACATGTGTTATGCCTTTCATGTTGTTGCATGTGTGTCATTAACATTGATGTTATATGCCTTGCATGCTTACTTGTTTAGTTCATGTGCCTATTGCACATGGTTTTGTTGTTTGCATGATCATGTTGCACACTTAGCTCACACGCCTAAGTTGCATTACATTGGCATGCATGTTTTGCCCCTTGAATTGAGTATGATTGAGGTTGAGTTCATTGTGTGTTTGTGTGCATTATATTTGACATTAAAATTGCACACTTTGACTCTTTGGGCCATCACGCATTGAAATGCGTAATTGGTGGTCCGAGAATCGAATACCATGCCACTTTGAATCATAAACACGATAAGGGGTGTGGTGGTGCACACATTTGCTTGAAATGCATTGACATGCCTTGTTTTGCCCTCTGCTGCTGTCAAAACAGGTTCTGGAGGAAGAATTGGCCGGTTGACTATATACAGTGCTGACCGACCATGTATCGCTGGCCAAGAGTCACACCAGTGGCCGATGACCACATCCCATTAGCCGGTGATCATTTACTTTGGCCGGTGGCACTCCACAGTGTGTGGAGAGCATACCTTGGGACTTGTGTAGTCTTCAGAGGTGCCAAACAGTGAAAACAGAGGCAACATGTGTCATGGCAATGGATTTCCGAGCGAAGCCAATCCGAGCATGCATTCATCCCTCTTCCCGAGGCTATTTTACTGCTTTAGTAGCTTAGTTAATTTGTTTAATTAATTAAGGGTTTGTAATATTTAATTAGCTAGAGTAGTTAATTACTTATTCGGTTTGTATTATTCTTTTGGTCCCTGCGAGCGAGGGCGAATTTGTTATAAGTGTGGGTGCGTGTGTGCATGTTTTCCAACCCCACGTCTTTCTTCCCTTTTATTTACTAGCTTTCGATGGTCAGTCTAGGGCATGTTTCAATTAGCATACCTTATGCTATGCATGCGTGCATCCATACATTTGTCTTGCATGCACCGGGCTCAGCGCATCATACTAACTGCATTGTATTTCAATTCCAAGTTGAATACGTGTTAGTTGTAGCTTCATCATATGCCATCCATAGATTAGCCGAGCCTATTGTAGCTGCATCTTTCATGTGTTGCATTAGCCATCTTAACATGAACTAGGATCATGCATATGATTACTAACTAGTTTCTGTTTTGGCTTGGAGTACTAGGTAAGCATTTATGTTTTAGCATCCTTGCATGCGTGTGAGTGTTGCCATGACAGCATGCTTACCATGAGGCTACTTGTTTATGTGATTCAACTGCTTGAATGCCTGTGGGTGAAGGTTGGATTGTTTGAGTTGGAACAACTCATTGAAATCCGTGCTTTAGCCTACTTGCGAGTAGCAAATTTCAAACTGTTTTTCAAACAAACGGATACGCAATGCTTCGTTCCAAATTAGGCAATCTAGTCTATACTTGTTTTGCTGTGCGCATCACATAGTAATTCTAGGCTAATCACGGTTAGTAGAGGCCGATCTTCGGATCGGGCGAGAGGGGGTGCTCATAGCTGACCTTCGGCAATCGTACCCAAGTTCCTGAGCCGAGGCAACTTTGGTGATAACGGACACGTGGCCTTTGGCACCGAGTCAGGGTTTCGTAAATTTCCCAAAATAAAATATTTAGGTGGCGACTCTATATCTGGCAAAGCAGTCCATGTTTGGCACTTCTTTTCTAAAAATCTGTTTTTCTCAAAACGATTTGCCGGATTTAGACTCTTTGGTTCAGATTAAGAACCGTGACAATTCGAGAGTCCGAACTGTAGTGAGCCCAATACGAACAGAACGAGACTCATCCTCCCGGGACATTCGGGGACGTCTACAATTGGCAGTAGCAAATATACACCTCAGTAGCAGCAAAATAACATGTCTTGGCTAGTTTTGAAAATTTAATAACATATGCTCTATAAACCCAAATCCATTCAAGTTCCTAACTAAATTGACATACTTAAAAGCTTAATTTCCTAAGACTAAGTTTGAATCATGATCTTCAATTTTCTACAGCATGACAAACATAGAATTACTAAGTCCTTCGCTTTAATATTGCATTTCGGGCCAGCACATCCCAAATGAAAACCATATTTTTTAAAACCAATCTCAAAAATGAAATTACTTGTTCACAAAATAATTATTTCTCATACCTCCTTAAATAACCACAAAGAAAAACAAATCGTAAAAATAAAATAATCTACCAAAGAACATCATATGATTACATTCTAATAGTATATAAATAATTGTGGTGGAGATCCCAATTACACAAACATATGTGTTCAATGCAAAATACTTCACACAACTAATGTTAATAACTAAATAAACTTCTAAATGGAAAAGGAAAACTATTAAAAGATTAAAATAAATGGTTGTGGTGTTAATGCAAGAGGGATTGGCACATAGGTTCCTTATTGGTAAAATGTAACGTAATTGAGTCTGAAAGTGTAACTTTCTTAAACTGTTGTGCTTTAACCAATATATACTAACCAACATGAGAAAAATGAAAAAGATAAAACAAGATAGACTTACCAAAAAGGCGATCTACGAGTTCATAGGATGCCCCCTTCCCTAAATTGTCCTTTGAAACCTGTTTTTTAAGAAACTCCATGATGCTTGACGTCATCTCGAAGTGTGTTTAGACCTCAATACCAATTCTCAAGACTAATTGAGAGGCATGATCCCTCACTGGAGCATGATACTCCTGTGGTATGGTAATTTTGAGCTTTCCATCTTTCTCAACCATTGCTTAAACCTTTAACCCGCGTGTCAAGCCATAAGGGCGTCTACTAGGCACTGTTTTAAAGACATAATATTGATTGGTTATTAAGCAAACTAATGAAAGCAAACTCATAAAAGCAACGTAAGTTGTTTTTTTTTTTTTTTGGTGAATAAGTCATAAAATAAAACGATAAAATATAAAACCAAAGCAAATTTAGAGCTAATTTCTCATACAAATGCCAATCACCAACCAAAGCTAAACCAAAACCAGATAAGATAAACCAAAGCAAAAATATAGGTCTATCGTCACTCAACCCTCAACAAAAACCAAAGTAATAAATAAGGTAAAACCCATAAACTCACAGCAAGATAAAAGAAAACACTCCAGAGAATTTAGAGCAAAGTTCACTCAACCCTCAACAAAATGCTCCCTAATATAAGTAACTTTAATATCTTATCGACACTAGATTGGGGGGTTGCCTCCCTCTGTGCCTCTACATCGACATCAAGAGGCCGTAAGTGTTGGGTCTCTACATCGCCATGTAGTGACATCAAAGAACCCCCATTCGAAACAAAAATTGCCTCGTGCGAAGGTTGAAAAGATGACTACGCCAATCGTTTTGGTGGCGTTGGTAAGCCTTGAAAAACATAATACAAAAGCATAAATATAGAATAAATAACAATGGATATGTAAAGATATCTATATGGATATATAAAGATAGTATTAATAAAGTATCATTAATGAATATATAGTTAAGAGACATGATAACAAAAATTAGATATTATACATATAGTACCTCATCGTCAACATTTTCAAAGGATTCATCATCAATATCATCCTTATGATCTGATGATATGCAACCATCGTCATCTACCTCAACCCTAATGTTCTTTCCCTTCTCATTGACACGATTGGGCTAAGTAGAACCCATCAAACAAGCTGTTATATATACCTTCCAATGTTTAAGTACATATATAAATATGTACAAACTCAACAAATGAACAAAAATTGAGGATTTAAATGTGTCACACTGCCATTCCCATCGCAAAAGAAGCAATATGCCAGTTAAAGTTACAGATACAACAAGATTTTTCATTAGATAAATGGACATTCCAAATGTTAATAAGTCAAAAGAAAGAGGTCTGATGGACAAATTGCAATCAATCATTGAAATGAGTAGGTTGTTAAGCCAATCAAATAGTTGTCAAAAGAGGAGTTTATGACACAAGCAACATTAATAGTGGCGAAGCCAGAAAAAAAATTACAGCGGGTTCAATTTTCAAGCTTTGATCAAAGTTGTTAGTTTAATAATGCATTTTAGCACAAATATTATATATTCAATGAATAAATAAATAATAATTAAAAATGTATTAAGATTTTGAATTTATAATATAAATTTAAACTTGATGAAATGTGAATTAAAAATGAATCCCATTCATACATTACACATATCAATTTATGAACACTTTTTACAAATAATATTTTTTTCTAAGCCTGCACCTAAGCTACGTGCCACTAATCTAACAATAAGTTAGTGTTTGGTTCACCGGAATAGAGTGAAATGGAATAATCATTCTATCAAAATATTTATTTTCAGATTTGATTGACTAAAAACATAATGAAAAATATATTTCTAGATGATTTGCAGTATCTTATTTAAGAATATCATACAATATGATACAAGTGCCCATGGTGTGTCCCTGTACTCATCCAACTTTTGGATACATATCTCAATATCCTAAGATTTAGGTTTATGAAGATTGGACACTTGGACATGCATCCACACCCACACCCACACCCACACCCAATACTCGTATCGGAGTCCATGCAACATAGATTACAATCAAGCAACAAATGTATTTCTTATAATATATTTATATATTTAGGAAATGGTCGTTCACATTCCACTTCTTGTTGCCTACACTCCACTTTTTGTCCTTTTTTATTTTTATTTTTAAACACAATATGGAGTGTTTGTAACAAATAAAAGTACGAATAATAACTCCTTATATATATATATAAATGCTCATCTAAGTATTCCCAATTTTAAACTTTTTTCTGTGCCTTGGCATCCTTGCTCCCCGCCCCACTTCATGCAACTAGGGATGAGCTAACAATTAGATTTCCCCTTAACAAAATACTATAATAATCCATTCAATGCCCTACAGCCACCATTTAACTAAATTAGGTTCCAATAGCTGCAATTTTAACAATTATTTTATACAACATGACCATTTCCTTCCAGTGACTACTGAAAACCATGAAAAGCAGCCTAATTGCAGTACCATCTACTCTATATACTAGAGTTGTGTAATTTATCCAAAAATATCATTTTAAAGAACTAAAAAATTCTGAGGGAGGCAAATTTGGCATCCTACTTATTAGTCCATTGGGATGTTGTTCAATATTATTTGCATATTCTTCTTAAAAAATCATATAAAATTAGAAGATCTAAACATCTAAATTGAATACAGGTGTTAAACATATCCCACACCTTTACTCCAATAGACATGGGTACACTAGGGGAAGTAGAAGTGGACATATAACACAGGTTGCACTTGATGTGGAATTAACTTTTGATAATCAACTTTTGGTTAAAAATCGACCAACACTCCAATTGTTTCCCATGATGCTTGGTAGAATGCAAAAGGTTTCCAGCCTATAAAAACGTCTTACTATGAGTTTGAGATTGCCTCTAGTTCCTTAATGTTTGAGTACAATTACAAAAATAGGTTGGAAAACCAATTATAAATGAAGAAAATATTGAGGTTACCATGACAAGATGTATATCCAAAAAATTGTGAAAGAAGCTCACAAAATTCTAACAACCAATTCCTTTTCTTTTTTCTTTTTTTCTTTTTTGTAGTTGCTATAATTCAAATAATCAAAGTAAAATTGCTACTAGTTTTCTAAATAAACAAATTTATTGACATGTTTTTAATTGTTTCCCAATTTATTTTTCCCCAATTTTTGGATGTCATAGAAGAAAAAGAAGAAAATCAAAAACATGCCCAAAACATTTCATTTGTTTACAAATTGAAGAGCTTGAAGTTATAGCACCTAGTCATATAATTCACCAAAACTATTCTGGATGCAACAAAAAGTACTATGCAAACACAGCCAAAACCCATATCCCCTGCGCAATGCTCAACTAAAAATAATGTCATAATTACATATAAACTATTAATTTAAGATTGTTAGGGTTTTGGAAATTAAGGAAAACAACCAAATTAGTTTTGAAAATTAAGAAAAACAAAGATAGAAAAATAAAGAAATGGAGAAAGAGGGGGAGAGAGAGAGAGAGAGAGGACCCATACCTGAAATTGGGTTTTGGGAGATAGGCAAACTGCTAGTGCCAAGAAAATGGTAATGGAGGTGCTGGTAAGTCCGAAAAAGGAGTAATGGACAACAAATACAAAGATTAAGAAAGAGAAGTAACGGAAAACAAATACAAAGATTGAAAGAGAGAGAGAACTCCATACAAAACAATGGAGGCTGATTGAGTACTCAAAGCACAGTTGGTAACGCTGACGCTTGCTCGAAAATGTGACGTCGGTGACAGTGTTGAAGGAGGAGAAAGGGCGATGCTGGCGGCGGCGCTAAAGGAGGACAAGGGGCGTTGAAGGGGGAGTGGTGAGGGAAAGCTAACATGTGTTTAGAGATAGAGAGAGAGAGAGAGAGAGAGAGGAAAACTGATAAACACAAAAAGGGAGGGGGGGAGGGGAATTTTAGTAGCCATTTGTTTTTCATTACTCGCTTAATATTTCAAAGTTCTCCCTTCAAAATTTGTGACAAAATAATTTCTTCAACAAAAGTCTTAAAATATTAAAAATTATTACCAACGAAAATATATTCCTCATCAAATGATCTCAAAATATTTAAAATCATTGGTGATGAAAATATATTCCTCACTAATAATTTTATAATTGGCGACAAATTTTTTCCTCACCAAAAGTCTACAAATTTTGGTGACACCCAAAAAATTTAGTGAGAAAATCTTCGGTGATGAAACTTAATTTTTCCTCACATAAAATGAAGTATTCATTGACAAAAATAAATTTCCTCACCTATTATTTTTATTTTTTTTATTATATGTGACAAAATTTCTAATTCCTCACAGATTATTCTTATTTAGTGACGAAATTTATTTTCTTCACTAATTTTCATCACCATAGGTTACTTTTGTTGTTAATCCTACCTCAAAGATAAGAGTAGAGAAGCTAGATCAAGAAGATTCTTTCGAAAAAATCCAAAATCAATCGGTGAAAATGTTGATCTTCAATTGTTCTTCACCTTTAATGCAAGATCTATGGTGGATTCTTGGTGAAAAATAGATGAAATCAAGATTTGGAGGTCTAGGGTTTCAAGTATGGAGGAGAGGGAGCAAAGAGAGGAAGAAAGAATGAAAAGTTTAGGCCAAAAAGTGATTTTAAACTGTTTGACTTTGAACAGACTACTTGCGAGGTCAAAAGTTTGCTCGAGCGGACTTGCTTCCAACATAGGTACTCAAATTTTAAGCGGGCATAACTCCCTCGTTCAGACTCCGTTTTAAGTCGTTCTTGTGTGCAAATCGATGCCCCGAAAACAAAATTTCCAATGGTTCTAGCCAGACATCCAAATTTAAAGTGTGGAGAGAGAAAAAGGTAAAAGAGTGAAGACCGCTCATGAGACAATTATCCAAATCAATGTTTTTGGTTCAATCCTACCTTACCATTGTGATATCACCCCAATCAATACTCTAAAATCAATCAAAGAGGCTTCAAGTACAATAATAAGAGAGTCCAAAAGAAATCCTAATAGTCCAAGGAGTACGAAGCGTTACACCCAGAATTTGAGATTCTAAATTTATCTAGAAATGGATATTATGTGGTGGAAATTGATGAAGTGTGAAATCATATATGAAATGAATTTGAATCATTGATATAAAATTTTGAGCAATTTCTGAGTTTTTATATCTTGATATGTAGCATTACAGTTTGAAATAATAGGTCTAAAACAAAGTCATGCTCATGTACTTATTTAAATAAAAAAGATAACAAAGTTTATAAACAAAATGGTGTGACTTTTTTTAAAAAATTATGTCAAAATTTTTTACTTTCTTGGTCCATCTTGTTGAGATGAATCTAAAAAATACATTTTAAAAAAAAATTCATAAAAAAATTGAAAAAATAAAAAATAAGTATGTAAGAGAGGGTTCAAGAAAGGAGTTGGAAAATTTGAAGATCTTCGAAGATCCTTGAAGAACAACTTCAAATTCTCTAGAATATGATGAGAGACTTAGATTCTTCAATAATCTCAACTTAGGAACACAAAAACAAAGGGGATGATGGAGATAAGAGATTGGGTGAAGAAGAAGACAAAATGGCTAGAGAGAGAATAATGGCAAGGCTTTCCCATGGATCTCCCACTTTCACTCTCAAGGTTGGTAATGGAGAGGGGAAATTAGTTCTTTCCCAAGAGTTGAAAAATCTCCAAAATCCATCCCCTGTAAAGCTATGGGTGGGTGCTATTTATAGGCACCTCATGATGTAGGATGGAGCCCATGTGCAAGGCACATGGGGAATATTCTCTCTAACCACCTTGTCCAAGGAGGTGACCTCTCCGAGGATGAGGAAAACCCCGAAGAGGAGATCAACCTCTCGGCGAACCCTTCTCCTTAGCCACACCTAACCAATGATCCCCAATCATCCCAAAGGGTCAGGGGTAGTCCTAGAGGACGTCCTGCCGCAAAATATTGCCGAGTCTCATGGACCCCCCGGGGTCGTGCCACCTCGACCCGGGTATAGGCTAGTTTAACCGAAGAGTGAATTTATCTCCACTCACCGTCCTCGGGATCAGGTCCTTTGTTCGAACTCCATGACGTCCATGGTTCTGGTGCGTAGATCCCGGAGAGCTCCGAGCCCGTAAGTGTTCTGGGACTCATTAACGGAGCGACTTCTAGATTGCGTTTGAATCCGTTCGAAACCAGGTGCTTCGGATCTCTAGGTTTGTGGATCCGAACCCTTTCGAGTCCGAACTTGAGTAAGTCTCTAAGTTCGTGAATCCGAACCCTTTCGAGGCTTAGAGTGATTCAGCCCGTTTGATGGCGATAAATCCGGGCCCACCAATCTTGGACTTGCGATAAATTCGGGCCCACCAACCTTGGACTATTGGGCCTAATTAATTTAGCGGACTGAAAATAGGTCCTCTTACATTTGCCCCTTGCGTGTATGAGGAATTTTTTTTTTAAAAATTTTTCGGGCACGCATATTGTCATTTTTCGGCCCTGCTTCGCATCACGTTCCCAAAAAAAAAAAAAAAAAACATGTTGTCACGACAGAGCCTATGGATAAAGTTGATGACGCACTTCAATTTACAGAAAAAATTGACAAGCAAAAATTTTATTTTTTTTGTACTTTTTTTTTTTTTTTTTTTTTTTACATTTGAGAAAATATACATATTCATTTTTTTATTCTTAACAAACAAGGCTCACACGTGTCTTTTTTTTGGCAAACATAACGGACCAATTACACAAATACACATATTCATAATATTCAGAGGGTATATTCAAAGGATAATGCCCTTTTTTCTTTCTATTTAAGGAAATGGCAAATCCCTATTTGGCTCACCAACTTTTGCACAGCTGCCACACCCACTTCTCAGTCACCTCTCTCTCTCTAGAGGCCCAGACTTCATCTTCTTAAACGAGGGTCTGCTGCTACAATACCAGAGGCCATTGCTGTGCCCTCCTTCAACAAACAGCCGAAGACCCGCACCTCCTTGCACACTGTCGGTGGCTAAAGCTTCGGCTACCATTGGCGTTGCGGCAGCTTTGGCTACCATCTGCTCACACCGATACGAGCTCCATCTCACCTTGGTGCTTGTCTTCAATGTAACGAGTAGCTCCTCAAAGACCTAAACACACCGGAGCTCCATTCTTACTGAAGTAGCCACCACCCTACGGACCGTTGGCTTCTGCACGAACCCACCATGGTGCTGCCCTGTGCGTGACCATTTTAACTCACGCGGCTCGTCTGTCTCACGCGCAGTTCCTACACCGCCATTGCACCTATCAACCGTAACCGACTAGTGACGACCACGCCGCCCCCTCAACGCGGCGTGGGTCTGTCCGTGACCTTTTTCGCATACTGTCGCTGGGTCTCTTCCTCTTTTTTTTTATTTGTTTTAAAGCTTTGAATCTGCTGGTGCTTGCTTTAACGTCTACTGATATAGATTTAATCAATCTCTGATGCTTCAGTTTTTTTTTTTTTTTTTACTTTGCTGCTTGAAAATCTTTGGGCAAGAATATATATATATATATATATATATATTGATTATCATATATATTTTTGTTTAGAGCTCGGATTACCCACATTTTCGCTCTGCTTGCACGCGACTACATTGCCGTGGCCCCGGCTTCTGTCGGCCTCTCGCTGCTCCAGCTCCGACCCAGCTGCCATTGGCCTCTCTCTGCTTTACCTCCGGCTACTGTTAGCTTCAACGGTTCCAACGCAGACCACACACGTTGCCCACTCAACGTGACGTGTGTGGTTGCCGACTCCGCTACTACATCTCCGTTGTCTTCATCTTCAACCATCCAGTGCTGACCACGCCGTTGCCCATTCAACGTGACGTGCGTGGTTGCTCACTCTGCTGGCTTCGGATTGTCCAACGCCACTCACACACGCCGCCCTCTCAACGTGTCATGTGTGGTTCGGCCTAGCACGGTTCAGCTTCAGTTTGCACTATCATTCATCTCTTTCTTGATCATTGCTACCTTAATTCTGCTTCCTCAAATCTGTGGGTAAGTATATATATAAAAATATATATATATATATATATATTTACAACTTGGTGCAAAGCTTTTTTTTTTTTTTTTTTTTTGTGTGTGTGTAAACCCACTTTCTCTCTTATGGCTTTAATGGACTTTTGTGCTTAAGGAATAAATATATAAATCCATGCACTGTTATATTAAATAAAATGCATCCATGCTTGAACTTCCATGCTCTGATACATTAAACAAAATGAGTCCATGTTCTAATAGATAAAATAAAAAATAAAATTGGTGATTTGAAATTCCAATATGAAGCTTGAATTTGTTTGGGCTTTGCAACTTTTGAAATAGGCTGTGGGATTTATTTAAACGATTTTTCTGACTTGAAATTTGCCAAAGAAATTCTGGGCTATTGCATAACTTGAACCATTGCTGCTGAATTTTGCCGTCGTAATAGAATATTTGCCACTTGAATTGAGCAAATAATATTGACTTGGGAGGAACATTCTTGTAGCTTGCACGACAATCCATTAAATCTAGCTACTGATGAGCAATGTAATATACTTCGGATCTCGGACCTGAAATTTGCTATTGAACTTCACTCTGTCCAAATTTTAAGCCCCGTATAAATTGAACCTTTAATATGGAACATAGTGACTTTGAGAAATTGACCCGATTGAACTTCATCACAAAGCGACCTATGACATTGCACCTCTTATTGATGATAGAAACCTGAACTCTGTATGTTGATGATACACCCATCGATATTACAATTTGTTGAGCTTGAAAAATACCCGAGAAAATGAATTGTTGATGACTTCCGGGGTTGAATCTATTGATAAGCCCATCATGTAAATCTTATTATAAAAATGACTGATTGTTGCGACCCTTAGCATAGTAGACATCGTGCCTGAACTCTTGGTGTAAAAATTCCTCGTAGAATTTGTTGAATTCATGGACTCTCTGTGAAACGAATAGTTGATGCCGAAATTTCATTCGAATGTGTTACTTTAATTCCAATATTCTGAATTTTTAATACGGTCAACTCCTTGCTATTTATACCTGTTATTTCAGCCATATGTCTTCTCGAAAGAAACCCGTAGTCCCGGGGTCATCAGAACTGGTTCTCACGAAAGAGTGGGATGTACCTCCAGCATCTGAGTGGAGGAAATCTCCTTATTTTGGTTGGAAGGATCCCTTCTGGCGGGCGGCTACCTCCACCACTTCTCTTCTATCTCCGAAGGGGGCTCCATTATGTCTCACTGAGGACACTAACTTTGGACATGAGGCCCTCATTTCTCCTTCCTCGGTGCTACGCTTTCGGATTGAGCGGGGGGACTTTCCATACTGTTGTCCTCAGTTCAAGGCCTTCTCAAACCCTCCTTTTGGTTGACAGGAGTGGGTCGATGACGTCCTCTCAGACAAGAGCCTCTATCAGCGGCTTCAGGAGGCCCGACTATTGATCCCGGTGAAAATATCTCGATCCTTATCTATCCGTCGCAACAATGCTAGCGTGGAAGCCATGGCTCTTCGGTGGAGCACCGAGACACACACCTTTATACTTGGCCAGCACGAGATGGGGCCCACCCTTGAGGATGTGTTCATGTTGTTGCGTCTGGAAGTGACCGGCCCTGATGCCTTCGACCCTGAGCAGACACCCCCCGAAGATAACAATGCTAGCGTGGAAGCCATGGCTCTTCGGTGGAGCACCGAGACACACACCTTTATACTTGGCCAGCACGAGATGGGGCCCACCCTTGAGGATGTGTTCATGTTGTTGCGTCTGGAAGTGACCGGCCCTGATGCCTTCGACCCTGAGCAGACACCCCCCGAAGATGATTCTTTGATCCAATCTCTGAAGCTAAATCTTCAAACTTGTGGTCGGTGGAGTTTCGTTTTTGATGGTTCAGCGAGGACGACTAGTCGAGTAAGGACGGACCGTGCCTCCTATACTGCATGGATCCACCACTTCTTCAAGGATCTTCAGCCCTTGGCCAGAGATGCTGACCCTGACTCTCGGGAGTATGAGGCCGGTCCGATGTATGGCTCCAGGCTCTATTTCTTGGGATTTCTAGCTTGCTTCCTTTCATTCTTCATTCTTCCGAGCACACCTCCGGATTCCCTCAATCCTTTCGTCTTTCCCTTGGCAGTCAGGCTCTTCAGAGGAGATCATATCCCTTTGGCTCCACTATTTCTTGGAAACCTCTACTATCGGCTGGATCTACTACATCGAGATATGGTTCATTCCGTGGGTCGATATGAGTCTGTCTCCTTCATTCACAGTCAGTTCCTGCTTTGTTTCTTCTTTGAGAGGTTCCCAAAATTTGCCCCTACTCCGACTATATTCGAGGTAGAGGTTCTTCGGGAGATAGTGGATAAAGATGGCATCCCCGTGCTCGATACTGATGGGTCTCGGACATTTGAGAAAGCGAAGTCTTGCTAGCCGTTGATTACACGTTGGTCACGTACCATTTCCACCTTATCCTTGAATACTCTGGTGGATGATCCCCGACGTTTTATGGCACGGCCGTATGTATGCCCACCCGTGGGTGTGGCCACACCGCTTATCTATCATGGTTCCTCCCGCTCGGTGTCCTTTCCTTTGCCGAAGAACATCCCTGCACCCTTTGTTGATATGCTGATTATGATCCGAGTCCGAGTTCATTACCGGTATGGCATGAGGAAGGCGTTGATAGTGCCGTTTATAGGCCTGACCATGTAGCATGTCAATTCGGGTTTGATCAATGTGCCCAGGGGCCAGCACCTCCTTTATTATCATTTTCAGAGAGCTACGGGCGCTTCAGTCGCGGGCTTGTACACACCGTGTTTCCCATATCCGGCTGTTTGACGATGCCAGGCTTGAGCCGAGTAGGGGCTTTCACCCCCTCCTTCAGGCGATATTGGTGGAAGAATATCGATGCATTTATTGCATTTGTCCAGAGCAAACCAACCGTATGTTTGCCTCCGCCGATTTATAAGAAGGATTCTTCTCTTCAGCTACCCGAGAGCCGGAAATCTGATCACATGTACGAGGGTTTCTTCACTTCATCTGCTCCAACTGACTCTTCTGCTCAGGCGTTTGCTTCTAGCTTGGCAATTACTTCTCCAGAGCCAGTCCCTTTGAATAAGGCCTCTGGTCCTCGGACGACCCGCCTTAAGAAGATGGCTCACAAGAGGGCTTCTGATGCCAGTCCTTCCGTTGCTCGCCTTTCCAAAAGGCTTCATGAGGTACCTGAAATTTTTGATTTGAAGCTACTTTCCTTCTTGCGACTATACCTTATACCTTCTAAAATGAAAACTTTTATTTGCCCATGTTGTGTAGGACCCTGCGGTTGTTGACGTTCTCAGTACCGTGGCTCCTGGCCACGCTGCCTCCCTCAGGCCGGACTCTGATTTGGACGACACCCTCCCATTGTCTGCAAGACTTGTGAAGATGCGCACCCCTCGTATAGCAGTTATAGGTGACGATGATGATGAGGCTGAGTCCTCCGATCATTTTTGTGATCTTATTCCACGCATGCGTCGTCACCGCCCTACCGTAGCTGAGGAGGAGCACTATCTTGGTGACGAGGTTATTGGGGCTCACCGTTCTGATGTTGAGATTGCTGGAGGGACTGATGCCACGGAAATTGATGCCGTAGGCCATGCTTCTAGAAGCAATGTAGAGATGAGGTGCGCCTTTTGGAATGGTGTGGAGGTGGATGTGCTAGAAATCTCTGAGACTCGCTCTGGCACTTATGGTGATTCTCATCCTCCGGCCCTCCTTCCTTCTTCAGGGATGATTGCTACTGTTCAGGCTTCATCAGACATTGAGATCGATCAAGTGGTCTCTATACGGCCAAGTGACTTTGTTGATGCTAGGAGTCCTTCAGTTGCTCCGGCTTTGCATATTGATTCTCCCTCTGGTAATCTTTCATTTACCTCTATCTGTGAGAAATCTTTACTTAAATGACTTTCCTGTTCCCTACCTTTAATAAGGCTTCCTTATCTTTTCTTCAGTGTTAGCTGCTACCGGGGTCTTGCCTTCACCTGCCTCAGACTCTGCTCCAGTGTTAGCTGCCTTCACCTGCCTTCACCTGCCTCGGACTCTGCTCCGACTCTCTTTGTGACTCCTCATGGTTCCCCTTCTCAAGGGGGGACACCTGCCTTTGAGATGACTGCTAGAGGTTCATCATCGCCAGTGCCTTCGAATATTTTGGATTTGAATCTCAATGATTTCCACATTGATAGTGATGCTTTTGGTCTTTCCCCTTATCGCTCCGTATTCTCAGGCTCGGGACCTCTGCCGGGAGTTACCCCTCCGGGTGGTTCATCTAACCCGATAGACATTGGGGAGATTCCTGAGACTAGCAGCTTTCCGGACCCAATCCCTCATTCGGCTTCTGGCAAAGTATCATTTCTCCATTATTGGGTAGCTCCTGAGTTTGCTTCAGTTCTACAGCTTGTGCATTCGAGTTACCCGGAGACCTTTGCTTCATTTGCTTGCCAGTGTCCACTCATTCAGACTGCTCTTCTCGAGTCTTTTGCCACTATCTTATATAGCTTGGACAGGCAACGGTTGTGTGCCCTTAATGGGAAAGTAGTCGAGACGGCGTATCAGGGGATCTCTGACATGGAGCGTCACCAAGTGGACTTATCATGGCTTCGGAAGCGCCTGGATATAGCTTCGAACGCCAGTCATCGGGTGGAACTTATGTCTGTGCTTGCCTCTTATCGGACCTCTATAGATAAGATAAAGGCAACTCTTCGTGAACTTGAGTCGGGTTATGCTCGGGCCTTGGAGACTTTAGAGGCACACTCTACTGTTTGTCCTCCAGATGTAGATGTGACGGGCAGCTTCTTCGAGGGTGTCTTTAGGAGAGATTGATTTTTTTTTATTACTTTCTTGCCCCTTTCGATAAAAATGTTTTATCTAGGACAATGCAATGAAATGACAAAATTTTTGCTGTTTGGCTATTTTCGCATTGTTTTCTCATTCTACTTGATAAAATATTTATTTCGAATGATACAATGGAAAGAACAATCATACGCACATGTTTATAAAAGCTGAAATATTCTCATTAGGTCTTCAACTTTCTTGACAAAAGTATAATAGATTCACTGCAAGTGATGGGATAAAACATACACCATAGAGAAAACCAGCTTCTTCATAACGTAAGGGAAATACAACTTTTAGACAAAGTAAGAAAATGAAGATGAATTTCAACATAGATGAGTCTAACTATGGGTAGTAATGCTTGATAAACTTTGCATTGAGCGGGCCAGTTCGGAAGCCATCTTCAACCCTTACAAGCTTGTAGTACCCGTTTAAGCTCGCCTGAACCACCCTGTAAGGCCCTTCCCATTTTGGAGAAAACTTGGGCAAAGGTTGTCCTCGCATGATTGGGTCTACAATCTTCCATACTAGATCACCTTCTTCAAACTTCCTTGGTACCACAGTCTGGTTATAGGCTCGGGCGATGGACTCGTGATACCTTTCCATGACTTTTGCAGCTCTGTCATGCTTTTCCTCTAATGCTTCCAATCTGGTGGTTCGAGGCTCCAATACCATCCCCGAGGCGAGAGCCATCCGAGCAGATGGTGTTTCCAACTCTATAGGTAGCACTGCCTCGGACCCATACACAAGGGAGTAAGGAGTTGCTTGAGTTGGCTTTCTCTTTGAAGTGCGATACGCCCATAGGGCTACTATCAACTGTTCGGACCAAGTCCCCCCAAAATCATCCATCATCTTGCTCAGAATCCTTATCAGTGTCTTGTTTGTGGCTTCCGCTTGCCCGTTCCCTTTTGGATAGCAGGGTGTGGATTTGTGATGCTTCACTTGGTAAGTCTCTAGGAGGCTCTTCACATATTTGTTTATGAAGGGAGTGCCGTTATCCGAGAGGATGGTGTTTGGTACTCCAAACCGGCAAATGATATTCTCCTTGATGAAGTTTACGACTGCAGGCCCCGTAGCGTTCTTCAGAGGAATTGCTTCGACCCACTTTGTACTTAATTCTGTGGCTGCGAGAATCCACTTGTACCCCTTAGAAGATGTGGATATGGGCCCTATCAGATCAAAAGCCCAGGTATGGAACGACCATGGCGTTCGGATACTATGCAGGTCTACAGCTGGAGCATGGATCAAATTTCTGTGTTTCTGACAAGTCTGGCACCTCTTCACGTGATGGGATGCATCTGACTCCATGGTCGGCCAGTAATACCCAAGGTGTATAAGTTGCTCAAACAGCCGAGCCCCTCTTTGATGTTCAATCTCGTGGGCTCTTCCGAGGACTAGATCTGACTCCTCCTTGGAGAGACACCTCAGGGGAGTGCCCTCAATACTTCTTCTATAAAGCTTGTCCTGATCAAGAAAGTACCGCCTCGCTCTCCTCTTGAGGTGTGCAATGTCCCTCGGGCTCTCAGGTAGTGTTCCCTCTTTGAGATAGTCAATGTAGACTTGCCTCCAGTCAGGGGTATCAATTTCAAAGCAACTCTCATCCTCCCGGATGTATGACTGACACTTGGGGCATTCCTTCTGTAATTGATTCGAGTCCCTCTCCATCTCGGGCCAATAATAGCCTTGTCTTTGGATTCTTCTGTACAGACTGATATCCCCATCTCCGCAAGACTTTTCATGGATCTGTTGTAGTCGGAAGCTCGCTTCTTGTTGGCCAACACACCGGGCTAAGAATCCGGTACCCCTTTGGAAGTAAAGTTCACCTTGAATAATTGTGAATTGGGCAAGCTTGGCCATAGTTAGTTTTCCAACTTTGTTTCTGAGTTGTTCGAGGACTTCTCCTCTCCAGTCCTCCGGAAGGTCTTTGTCTTCGGGTATTATTGAAGGTTCTGTTCTCTTTTTGATAACAATTGTTGCCTCTTCCTCTGGAATGTCAACTCTTGCCCCTAATGTTGCGAGGGCATCTGAAAACTTGTTGTCGGAGCGAGGCACATGCTCTATTTCAACCTTCTGAAATTTGTCAAGAAGCCTTTGGACTGTTGTTCGATATGTGGCCAAGGCAGGCTCCTTCAAGACGAACTGTCCTGAAACTTGCTTCACTATCAACTTTGAGTCCCCCACTATCAACTTTGAGTCCCCCCGAATCCGAATCTTCTTGATACTGTGCCTCTCAGCTACTATCAAGCCTAAAATAAGAGCCTCATACTCGGCTTCATTATTTGAGCAATGGAAATCCAGTTTATAAGACAAATATAACTTTTCCCCACTTTTGCTTATAAGGACTATCCCAGTTCCTCCTTTCCCTCCGGCTGCCGCTCCGTCAAAGCTTAATGTCCAAAAGCTTTCCTCGGAAGCCATAGCTGCATGCACCTCTCCTCTTAATTCTTCATTCACTGGTTCATAGTCGCCACTTGGAAATTGAGCAAGGAGATCTGCTAAGGCTTGGCTTTTGATTTCCTTGGGAGCTACACATGTGATCTCGAATTCACCCAGTGCTAAAAACCATCTTGCCACCTTCCCGGTTAGAGCAGGCTTGCTGAGGAGGTATCAGATTGGATCACTTCTAGTAACAATCTGAATCTGATGTGCTAAGAAGTAATGTTTGAGTTTTTGGGCAGTGAATACTAAAGCTAAACAATGTCTCTCTACCGAAGTATATCGGACTTCTGCTCCTCGAATCTTCCGGCTGATGTAATACACCGGGCGTTCTGTTCCGTCTACATCTTGGACCAATAATGCCCCTATGGACTTGGGGGTTGAAGTTAGGTACAACATTAGAGGGACCCCGGGCTGTGGGGCTATCATGGTCTGAGGCGAGGTTAAGGCCGCCTTGATTCTCTCAAAGGCCTTTTGATGGTCTTGGTTCCACTCAAACTTGGAATCTCCTTTTAATAAAGAGCCGAAAGGCGCAGAGATGTCTGCCAGTGCTCGGATAAACCTCCGAATATAAGACACCTTCCCAAGGAACTTCTTTAACTCCTTCTGAGAATGAGGGGGAGGCATTGCTCTGATAGATTTGACCTTGTCTGCATCTGCCTCGATACCATGCCTATGTACAAGAAACCCGAGGAACTTCCCGGCCGTCACCCCGAAAGCACATTTGAGAGGATTCATCCTCATTTTGAATTTCTGGCACCTCTTGAATACCTTCTCAAGGTCTCAGAGATGGTCTTCTTCTTTCTTGGATTTTACCACTAGATCATCAACATAATCTTCCACCTCATGATGAATCATGTCATGAAAGATTGCAGTCATAGCCTTTTGGTAAGTTGCACCGGCATTCTTGAGTCCGAAAGGCATGACTGTATAGAAGAAGTTTCTGAGAGGTGTTCTAAAAGTAGTCTTTTCTGCATCCTCTTCAGCCATCTTAATCTGATTGTATCCACTGAATCCATCCATGAATGAGAACATCTGGTGTCCCGAGGTGGCATCCACGAGGGTGTCGATGTGAGGAAGAGGGAATTCATCCTTCGGGCAAGATTTGTTTAAATCTCGAAAGTCTACACATACTCTGCTTTGGCCATTCTTCTTCTTTACTGGCACGATATTTGCTAACCACATGGGGTACTGTATTGGCTGGATGAAACCAGCCTGTTGAAGTTTTTCAATCTCCTCCTTAATCTTTTTTTCGAGATCTGGATGATATTTTCGAGCAGCTTGCTTAATTGGCTTGGAGTTTGGAAACACATCAAGATAATGAGAGACTAGGTCAGGATCTAGTCCGGGCATTTCCTTATATGACCAAGCAAACACATCTGAGTATCGGCTTATCAACTTTAACAACTGTTCCCGCTTCTCTGGGCTAAGGCTCGAACTTACGAATACCGGCCTCGGTGCATCTTGTCCATCACTCAGATCTATTTCAATAAGTTGTTCGGGCTGAGGCTTTGGCCCATCTTACATACATTCTGGAGCCACTTCAGGCTTTATTACTATATCATTGTCAGGAGGCTCTTCTTTTGACTCGGAGTCGGTGACTGAAGAAATTGACTTCCCGCACCTTCATAAATAGTACACCATCTTGCCTCCTTCTCGAACTTTCATCACCTTCCGAGGAATAGGCGAACTTTCTAGTCTAGACATCGCCCGTTTACTTAATTCTGCCATTGGCTCCTTGTCATCTTTGATATCCTCCCAACGAGGAATTTTGACCCCTCGAGGCTTAGAGGTGGTGGGAACTTCTTCGACAGCCAGTTCGGTGAAGTAGATGGCATCAGAATAATGAGCTTCATGGATCTCGAAAGGCCTTTCTGTAGCTTGAATTGTCACCGTCTTCTTTCCCCATTTAGCCTTAACACACTGATGATAACTTGATGGTACAACCCCATATCTATGCATCCAGGTCTTCCCTAGAATGATGTGATAATTTACCTCAGAATCGATAATATGGAACTTGGTGGCCGAGCGAATCTCTCCGACAGCTAAATCAACTGTTACACATCCGATAGTAACTCTCCTTTCTCCACCGAAGCCAGTGATGACTATCGGCTGCTTCACAATGCGTTCTTCAGAGATTCCGGCCTTTTCTAGAGTAGCGCGAGTCATAATGTTGATAGAGGCTCCACTATCTAGAAAGGCCCTTTTGAACTCAACTCCGTTAATAAAAGCAGTCACATAAAGCGGGCGATTGTGAGAAAAAGGATACTTCTGATCAGCCTCGGAGAAAGTAATGGCACTAGATTGCTCTTTTGCCTTCCTCAGGATAGACCCCTCAGTCGACATGCATTCCTCATGGTGTGCCTCGGCTATATTAATGATAGACTTAGTAATTTCTGTTCTTGCCTCCCTAGAAAGTCCAAGCTGGTCGAAGAATTGCTTGAACTTTATACAGTCTTGCAAGGTTTTGGCATAGTGATCCGGATCTTTTTGCATTCTTGGAGGCTCGTAGTTAACCATCTCCTCGGTCTCTTCAAAATAAGATGCCACATAAACATGGTGTCCTCCTCTTCCATAGTACTCTTCTCCTCCTTCTGGATCAAAGGAATTTTCGCCATGAGTCATAAATGTTCTGCCCTCTGGATCGAGAGCACTTCCATAGTAAACTTGCTCACCCTCTGGCTCGAGGATGTCGTCCAGATAACAATCATCGTCATCGAGATTGGCGATAGCCTCGATCATCGGGCCTTCATAAGCTATCATAGCAACATTCTTGCCCTTGTCTCAGTGTTGAGGATATGGTTGTTCTAGGATGTCTTGAGTCCCTTGCTTTTTGAACCTCAATTCGTCTGCCTCGACTTTATCTCTGAAGATTTTCCTGAGAGTCCAACACTTCTCTGTCGGATGTTTCAATGAACGATGGTAGACACAGAATTCAGGGCTCTCACGGTCCTTTTTTGATGGCATTTCTTCAACATAAGGCAATTTTAGCTCTCCGTCAGCCACCCATTCCTTAACTAGAGCTTTCACTTCCTCGATTCCACATGGATAAGAAACATTCCCCTTTTCACCATTATATTGCTTTCTCTTCTGGCCTCTATGACCTCCTCCTTGTGACTTTCGGGTATCTAGGGTAGAGGCAGCAGTAACCATAGGTCCATGAGACGATTTGAAGCTAGTCTTGTAACTGGCCTTAAATCCGAACTCCTGAGCCTGAGGAATGCTAATGTTCCGAGCTGCTTCTATTAATGCCGAGAAGGTGGGCAGCTTGTGATTAACTAGAAACATTTTGTACCTGCTCAATGCCCCTTCTAGACAGATTTGAACCAAATAACTCTCCTCCACTGCTTCATGGCAATCCACGGCCTTGTCCTGAAACCTTTTGACGTAGTCAAGGATGTCTTCACTTTCTTGCTGCTTTTCTTTACACAATGTAAGTGTGGTCACCTTCTCTACCACTTGAAAGAACTTAGAGTGAAATTTGTTGACCATTTCCTCCCAACTTCGGACAGAGTTTGGGGCCAAATTAACATACCAACTATATGCTCGGTCGGTGAGGGACTTAGAGAATTCTCTCAGCCGGAGGACGTGGTTTGAACCATGAATACCCAGAGTCTCGATGAATCGCACAACATGTTCTCGAGCATTTCCTTGTTTGCCATCGAACTTGATGAATTTCGGCACTGTATACCCCTCAGGGTATGGATAGCTCAGCATCTCAATGGGGTAAGGCGGCTTGACATCCAGATCAGGCAAAGAGGGTAAGGTCCTCTTGCCCCGTTCGAGATCGAACATGGCCTGCACATCGGCGAGAGTGAGAAACTGTTGAGGGAGAGAGTTTGATGGTGGTATTCCCGGAACTTGGCTTATGGACCTGAAGACTGAGCTAGGGGCGACTTGGCCATTCTGGTGCTGCGAATTCATCATTGGTGAGGACATTTGACGATATTGGCCATCATCACCTATAGACAAGCCAATTGGTGATGGGATATTGAATTAAGGCCCATAGAGTCCACCGCACGGCGCCGCTATACCGGGTTGTGCTTGCAGATTTGTTGTCGGCACCAAAGGAGGCTCGCTTGGTGCTTGGGTAACATTTACTGGTGGCGTAACAAGATTAGGTACGGGCAAAGCTCCCTTTTGCGCCATCATGCTCCTTATGTTTTCCTGGACACCAACAGTCGCCGAAGCGCCATTCATTACACCAGAAACTCCCCTAGTCACCATTGGATCTTGGCTTGGCACGCCATGGAGCCCGGGCATGGGCAAACTGCTGTCGCCTACTATGGTTTGAGCATGTGTTACTGTGGCCGTGTTGCCATGAGCCATAGGCTGATTGGGGCCTACTTCTCCTTGGATTTGATTTTGCGCTCCGGCGGGAATAACTCCACCACCAGTTTGATTTCCGTTTGGTGCTGGTGCAAAGTTAGAACTCATCACCAACATGGTGTGAGTGAGATTCTGAAGAGTGGTAAGAATCTCTTGCTGAGTATTTTGAAGTCCTTGAATGGCTTCAAGCAAAAGTGGTTGATTTGGAGCCATGGTTCTGTCATCACCACCATTAGAGGATCCTTGTTGGTGAACTTCATCTTCTCCTGCCATCCTTGTTGGAGTTGTGTGGATTCCAGATCTTGTCGAGACCATTAACCAATCCGCCTCCCCAGCAGAGTCGCCAAAATGTAAGAGAGTTTTCAAGAAAGGAGTTGGAAAATTCGAAGATCTTTGAAGATCCTTGAAGAAGAACTTCAAATTCTCTAGAATATGATGAGAGGCTTAGATTCTTCAATAATCTCAACTTAGGAACACAAAAACAAAGGGGATGATGGAGATAAGAGATTGGGTGAAGAAGAAGGCAAAATGGCTAGAGAGAGAATAATGGCAAGGCTCTCCCATGGATCTCCCACTTTCACTCTCAAGGTTGATAATGGAGAGGGGAAATTAGTTCTTTCCCAAGAGTTGAAAAATCTCCAAAATCCATCCCCTGTAAAGCTATGGGTGGGTGCTATTTATAGGCACCTCATGATGTAGGATGGAGCCCATGTGCAAGGCACATGGGGAATATTCTCTCTAACCACCTTGTCCGAGGAGGTGACCTCTCCGAGGATGAGGAAAACCCCGAAGAGGAGATCAACCTCTCGGCGAACCCTTCTCCTTAGCCACACCTAACCAATGATCCCCAATCATCCCAAAGGGTTAGGGGTAGTCCTAGAGGACGTCCTGTCACAAAATATTGCCGAGTCTCATGGACCCCCCGGGGTCGTGCCACCTCGACCCGGGTATAGGCTAGTTTAACCGAAGAGTGAATTTATCTCCACTCACCGTCCTCGAGATCGGGTCCTTTGTTCGAACTCCATTACGCCCATGGTTCTGGTGCGTAGATCCCGGAAAGCTCTGAGCCCGCAAGTGTTCTGGGACTCATTAACGGAGCGACTTCTAGATTGCGTTTGAATCCGTTCGAAGCCAGGTGCTTCGGATCTCTAGGTTCGTGGATCCGAACCCTTTCGAGTCCGAACTTGAGTAAGTCTCTAAGTTCGTGAATCCGAACCCTTTCGAGGCTTAGAGTGATTCAGCCCGTTTGATGGCGATAAATCCGGGCCCACCAATCTTGGACTTGCGATAAATTCGGGCCCACCAACCTTGGACTATTGGGCCTAATTAATTTAGCGGACTGAAATTAGCTCCTCTTACAAAGTAAAAAAAAGTTTACTGTTTTTTTGTGTGCTTATTTTTATCTTTTCTAGATTTTTTTAAAATTTTTTTAAAAAAATTATAATTTTTCGTTTTGTCTTATCGAGTTGAATTTAGAAACTTCAAGTTAAAAAAAAAAAAAATTGAAAAAGTTCACTAAAAATGAAACTAAGCAACAAAAAAAAAAAAAAAAAGCAAATCTAAAACCAAAAGGCCTAACAAAAATATTCCCACAATCGCGAGACGCAACAAAATTATCCCTTGGTGCATCCAAGGGTTGGTTTTGGAAGAAGCGCCAAGGAAAAAGATCCAACCTACCATCAAACAGGTTGGCCCATCATGAACAAGTCCAATCCATAGACCATCATTTACTAATATTATTTAAATTAGCTCTCTCCTACCAACATTTATTTGTGTTGGCATCATAAATCTGTAATTTTATTATTTATATAATTACAAGACATATGGCACCCTTCTACTCATTTGGAAGTTATGAGAAGTTATGAAATATGGAAAGATGATGGAGAACAAAGTGGAGAACATGGAGCATGAAGTGGAAATTGAAGGAAGTTATGGAAGATCATGGAGTATGAAATGGAGGAGGTGGAAGAGTAGGTAGTTTTAGGTAGTTTTTTCCTATAAATGTTTGTTTATAAATAGCCATTCATGACTACATTGTAAAGGATCCAGAACTCAAATCAAAGACAATTAATTTATATTTTTCTTATCATTTATATTTCCAACATTTTATTTTACGCACTTCCTTTTTGAAGAATTTATTTTTAGCACTTCCTTTTCGAAGCATTTTATGCACTTCCTTTTCAAAGCATAGGAGTAGAGGTAAGTAATTGTTACTTTGATTGTTCACTCAATCATCTTTCTCCGTCTCTCTCATTTTTCTATTAATTTTTCTTTTTTTTACACTTGGCAATTTTGAAGGCCTTTTCATTGAGGCAAAAGAACTGTCAACACAATCGCTTGATAATTGGCTTGAATTTAATCTATAAAGATTTTTCAATTCTTGCTAGCACACTCGCATTTATGATATTTTCCTTCGTAGGAAAAATAAGCCAACAATTTTTGGCACGTCCAGTGGGACATCAAGTGTAAGAAATGAAAAATAAATTGGATTCGTCCATTCTAAATAGCCTAGATGAAATCTTTTGGCGTAAACATAAATTTTTGGATCTTCAAGAAGAGATCCATTTTCTTAATGAAACAAACTTCCATCCATTACAATATTGTTTGGTAGAAGAAAAAATACACCATTTTATTGGAGTAATTTATCAACTTGATATGGAAATTTGCCAATGGAGACATGAGTTGTCAACCCTTCTTGTCATGCCTGAATTTTGTGGGGCTTTACAAAATGTTTTCAAGTCATTTGTGACTGAAATTAGTGAAAACATAATTTCATCAATGGCTCGAGGGTTCAAGAGCCCGTTTTTAAAGAGCCAAATTATGAAATTAACATAATGAGAGAGCATGTTCTTGAGCCAAATTTGGCTAAGAATGATCTTCCATGCATGGCTTGGGGGGTCCAAAAACCAATTTTTAGAGAGTCAAGTCATGAAAATAACATACCTATCGGGGATTTTCATAAGCCATTAATGGCTAACATGGAAAAACAGCCCACTTTGCCAAACAATTATGAAAATCAATTTGGCGAAAGTTATGTTTTTAAACCAAACACGGTCAAGAATAATGAACAAGACACTGTTCATGAATTCAAAATTTTATACATTTTTCAAAGTGTCAAAAGGTATGAATTTTCATAGTCATACTATACCATGACTTTTGTTGTTCAAAATCCATTTTGGATTTGTGGATCACATCAAATGTTGACTTTGATAGAATGACTAACAAATAATATTTCGTTATTGCAATATATTGGACCAAAAATATGGTTATTAGTTGATCCATAAAACCATCGCCATTTGGTTTTGTGGTTACCTTCGAAGTATGTCCCAAGACACTTCGAAAGCATGTTATTAAGAACACGTGAGGGTTGTTAAACCTCTTTTCAAAGGATACATGGTTGTTCTGTTATATGTATTCATTGAAATATCATTTTATAGCCACTAATGACTAGTTAAAATGCCAAACTAATTTCATAGTAATCCAACTCTTTGGATTTGGTTCGAAGAGATGTCGTGAACACTTTCGAATGATGACTTTGATCCTTAGTAACATATGTGACTTTCGAAGGGTGGTTTTGTCATCAATAAACACCTTTGAAATGTAACATGGGACGAGAAAGCTTTCAAAATATGTACATTCCTTCAAATATATGTAAAATGGCATTTAATTAATTGTCAAATAATGCCTATTTTTGGCATGATAATTAGTGGCTTTACTGATAAACATTTTTATAGCCATTTGTTACATGAGAATTTAACTAGTATTCTACAAAAGTTGATTCGAAAAACAACGGTTTTGGTGTCTTCGGAGAATTAATAATCCGTTCGAAGCACAAAATTAATATTTTCATTAATTATGTGTGAACCAGAACATACAAAATTTAAACAACCATAATGTTGGCCAAAAGTTGCCTCGAATGTCCTTTTGCCATAATTTTGTAAGCTTCGAAAAACTCCATCTTGCATCAACAGCTTCGAAAAAACAATAATAGTGGTTGTGAACCTTCGAAGCTTTGCCAAGTATTTCCAAGAATGTAATTCGTCCTTTGTCGGCTCCTTCGACCTTCGAAGGATGATTTTGGTCCTCTATACCACCTTCGAAGCTTGTTACTAGTCCATAATAGCTAGTATGTGTAACAGCTTGTTAAGGTGAATCATGTTTAAATATTGGCTTTGCCTTGAAAATATGAGATTCTGAATGATTCTAAGTGCAAGCAACATCAACCTACTTCAAAAGGTTCCAAGTTTTCCAAGTGTTTGAAGTACGAGTAAAATAAAATTGCTTAATTTTCTTCAACAGATTGATACCGATTCAAAGTACATATGTAATATCCCTTCAAGGCATATATATAATTTGAGACATCTAGTCATAATTTCATACTCATTCGAAGCACTTAATTTGTGCTATTATATCATTCGAAGCACTTTGTTGATATTATTTGAAGCACTTTGTTGCTTAGATTAGTCATGTGCTTGGTTCAGCCCTTCAAAAATTCAAATAAACATAATTTTTAATGGCCGCGGGAGGTAATGTTGGCACCATAAATCTGCAATTTTATTATTTATATAATTGTAGGACATGTGGTACCCTCCTACTCATTTGGAGATTATGAGAAGTTATGAAATGTGGAAAGATGATGGAGAACAAAGTGAAAAACATGAAGCATGAAGTGAAAGTTAAAGGAAGTTATAGAAGATCATGGAGTATGAAATGGAGGAGGTGGAAGAGTGGGTAGTTTTAAGTAGTTTTTTCCTACAAATGTTTGCCTATAAATAGTCATTCACAACTACATTGTAAAGGATCCAGAACTTAAATCAAAGACAATTGATTTCTATTTTTTTTTTTATCGTTTATATTCCTGCATTTTATTTTACGCACTTCCTTTTTAAAGTATTTATTTTCAGCACTTCCTTTTCGAAGCATTTTATGCATTTCCTTTTCAAAGCATAGGAGTAGAGGTAAGTAATTGTTACTTTGATTGTTCACTCAATCACCTCGAGTGTTCACTCAATCATCTTTCTCCGTCTCCCTCCTTCTTCTGTTAATTTTTTTTTCTCTACACTTGGCAATTTTGAAGTTCTTTTCATTGAGACAAAAGAACCGTCAACACAATCGCTTGATAATTGGTTTGAATTTAATCTGTAAGGATTTTTCGATCCTTGCTGGCATGCTTGCATCTATGATATTTTCCCTCGTAGGAAAAATAAGCCAATAGTTTGCAACTTCTCTCTCTCTCTCTCTCTCTCTCCATATATATATATACATACATTTATATAAATATTATAAGTAGACACATACATGTTGCGTGTATAAAGATTTAGGATTCTTTAAATTTTCTTATTCATGCAGGCTTAATCACATGATGTAATGAAAATATTGAAACATAAAAATTTCAAAACATAATCATCATAGATTGAAAGTGTATTCAACATAGAGAAATAGGAGATAAAAAAGACTTGCCCCAGGCCCCAACTGAACTTTCGTAAAATTTATTTCACATATGATATATTAATTTGTCCACTTTAAGATTTTGTTTTTGTCCCTACATTTAGTAGTCTTTTTCTAAAATAAAGTCCTTACAATTGCTTGTTTGGTATTTTTGCTAAGTAGACAATTTTTTAAGCAATAATATTCACACTTCATTTTAAGCATCCGTCACTCTTCTTCTTCTTCTTCTTCTTATCTTCTTCTTTTTGTGTGCGTGTGTGTGTCTTTTAGCCTTTTACCATAAGACTATGAAGAGCAAGCAATGGAGTAATATTACAATCCACTTTAAGTCTCACTACTCCTCTTTCTTTTTTTTCTTTTTCTTTTTTTTTTCCTTCAATTTTTTAGCCTCTTACAATAAGGGTGTGAGTGTTTAAAAATGAAATGTGAATATTATTTTTCATTCATCAAAACAATATTGAATGAAAAAATGTGGTTGTTAGGCACAGTACAAGCCCAACCCATCGCTAATTCCTATCTCACTATTCAAGCTCTTCTTCTATCAAACAAATATAATACTAAACAAAATAATAATAATAATAATAATAATAATAATAATAATAATAATAATAATAATAATAATAATAAATAAATAAATAAATAAATAAATAAAAAAAAATTGCACTGACACCCCCTGACGTTTTGGACATTACATTCCCACCCCTGTGGCTAACAGTCTCATTTTTTAAACCCCCATACTTATATAAAAGGTAACAACTTCTAGTAGAAAAATAGAAGAATTTATATTGAAAAGAAGAAGAAGAAGAAGAAAGTAAAGCAAAGTAAAAAAAGATAGAGTGCATGAGCTCAATGTCTTCATTTCATCTAAATAATTACAATGATAGGGGGCTAGTGTAATTTTCCAAATGTTAGGGTGTGATATGTATTAAACCCAAATCTCAGGGGATGGAAGTGTAATTTACCCTAATAATAATAATAATAATAATAATAATAATAATAATAATAATAATAATAATAATAATAATAATGTGTACTTGGTTTGAGTTTTTTGGATTAAGTTTTTGAAAATTGAGTTTTTTGTTTTTGGTGAATATTTTTAAAATTTTAAGCATTTTTTTTTTTACTTTTTTAGATGCACCTTACTTTGATGTATCTAAGAAGTAAAAAATTTATGAAAAAATATTTAAAAAAATTAATAAATACATAAAAATACAAAAAATATACTAAATTCTTGTATTTTTTTTTATATTTTTGGTATTTAGTGAATTTGTAAAAGATTTTTTCACAAAAATTATACTTTTATGTGTATTTATGTTGGGTGTGTCTAAAAATTAAAAAAATTGTTTAAACTATTAAAAAAATTCAGTAAAAAAAAACACAAAAAACAAGAAAATAAGATTTTCTAAAAAGTGGTTTTGGAAAACTAAAAACAAGCAAGTTATTCGTTAGGCTTGTATTTTATTTATATTTATTATTGAAGAGGTCATAAATTCTAGCACTATAATTCATAATTACAAAATATGTCATTTTGACATCATATTTATGTAGAATTTTATTAGTTCTATTACAAACCCAAAAGCCCATTACAAAATGAAAAACAAAAAATATATATAAATAGATAAAATTTTACAAATTGTTGATGATATCTACATCTAAACAATCTTATTAATTCATGTACATTCTATGTATAATTTGTTTGTCTTCTATGCTTTTACATTTTAATAGGTCTCAGCAAAGAGGCAACACTGAAAGTAGTTCACAAGCACGAGCCATGCTCTCACCTAATTCTAGACAAAGCCAGTGCTCCAAATGTGACTCAAATCATAGTTCTAAATCGCGGTATCGGGTAACGTAACGGTATCGATCGTGGAGTATCGGTATCGGTAGTATCGACCGGTACGTATCGGGTATCGGGCGCCGCGGCTGTGAAATTTCAAAAATCATTAGCAATCCCTCTAAAACTCAATTTTATGCATTTTTTTTTTACTCTTTTAGCCTTAATTTATCACATTTTAATCAAAATTTTGATATGTAGAGGCACTTTTGACTAATTTTCAACTAAATGATATGTATTTATTTTAGTTTCAAGCTTTTATTTGACATATATGTTAAACTTTTAAAATAAAATTAATGTGGAAATATTTTTTTTTACTTATTTTCAACAATGAAATACTTCCACATGCACAACAAATTAATAAGAGAAAGAGGGACATGAAAATAAATCATTCGCTTCAGTCATAATCACATACAAACAATCTACTACAAATCAACAACTCTAAAACTTAGTAATAAAAAGAATTACGTGGTGGTACAGAAGAATCTCCATATCTCACATCACTTTGATCATCACTATGAATTGGTTGGCCTATTTCTCCATATTGAAATTCCTAGTAGTAGTTATTGAAAGTGCATTGATCATAAGTAGTGTTGTTGCAGCCACTGCTACTTGATTGTTGTTGTGTCATTGCAAGCCCCCCCATACCATAATTGAAACCCTCTATATATGGATATTGATGAGGTTGTTGAGAGTAGTTCCAATTTCCCATATAAGGTGGTTGATAGATGTGTGGTGGTGGTTGACTTGGAGAAGGGTAATAAGGATATGGTACTTGGCATATTGGTTGCCAATGTTGAGTTCCCCTTCCATCTTCTTGTCTAACTCCGAGATGTCCAAATTGATTTCTAAGGTCACGATGACCATAAATATCATCAATATGTCGTGAACACCCAATTGATGCTTCTACATCAGGAGTAGAAATAGAATGTCATCGTTGCTGTGTAGAATCCCTGTTCCAATCATGATCAATATGATGAATATTGCGTCTACAACCATGTGCAGAACCTGTAGACTCCCATTGTCCATCACTACCACCACCTGTTGGAGGACGACTGCCATCACTATCATCTCCACTACCGCGACCCTCACTAGAGCCACTTCTAGCAGATCCTGCTCTTTGATGGTGTTGAGATACTTGGCTACTAGTTGCATGATCTCCCTCATCATCATCATCATCATCAACAATCAACCAACCTGAGTTATCTTCATCATCCAAGACTGCATGTTCTCTCTCTTGAAGCCATGGAGTTAATAGATCATCTTTTTCAAATATATAGTCAAGATTGATGGGGTTAAAAGATTCTTCTTTGTTATCTTGGCTTTTTTGTGTTGCATGTCTGATCTTTAGCCTCATATTGTAATACACATAAACAAGTTTATTTAATTTCTTATACTTCAACCGATTCCTTGTCTTTGTATGTATCAGGCTAAATGTACTCCAATTGCACTCACAATTAGAAGAAGACGTGGTTTGGCTCAATACTCTCACAGCCACTTTTTGGAGTGCCGGAGCCAATGTACCATAATGGATCCACCATTCAGCTATATATAAATCAATCAAATATTAGTGATTATGTTATAATTTGATATAGAAGTGTTGACAATGTAACAATAATATGTAATTAAAATAGTTAATAGTTCATTGAGTATATAATAATTACCAAGATTTGTTGCTTTCACTGCTCTTTATACTAACACAGCACCAAAAGAATCTTCTTTATTACAAAATAAAGAGATCTGCAATGAACAAAAGGCAATAAGCAATTTTACAAACACAATTCACAAGTCAAATAATAAATTATCAATTTAACTAATAATAATGACTAACTTGGTTTATCGCCTGTATTTGCTCGTTTAAATCTGGTAGAACTCTCGAAATCACATTTCTAACTCCACTCATCACTTCTCGATGATTAGAAAGGTACTCCCCATATTGGAATATGAGATTTAAAAAATAACCTACGTTCAAATATAAAATAATAATAAAAGTGAGACAAGGAACACATAATTTATAATTTAAGTAAATTAAAAATTACTTACCAGCAGCATGCAAGTCCATGTGTAGTTGGAAAGCCCATCGATTATCAATAATCTTTCAATAATCTACATAATAGCGACAATTTTGTTTGATGGCCAACTTTGCTCTACCCATGGCTTCATATATAAAACCCATTGTGGGCTTTTCATCCCCATCTAGAAGTCTAAGCACCTTTAGAAGTGGTTCTTGAACTTTTAATACATCTTCCGCCTTGGTCCAAAAATCTTTACTTTGTATAATTTTTTTCGCTTCTTTTGCATCATCCTTTTTGGACCATTTGCTGTGCTTCCACTCTTGAGAATGAAACATATCCTGTAAAGCAGTCTTATGTTTAACAATGCTTTCCAAAGTAATGAAATTGGTGGCAAAGCGTGTGATGACAGGACGTAACAACTCCCTATCTCCTGTGAATCTCTTCATGAAATCAACGACCCAATTGGAGTTGTAAATAAAGCGTGTGATTACTTTTACACAATCCAACACCTTTGCTACACTTTTTTTCTTCCCAATATCCTTTAACATAAGATCAATACAATGAGCTGCACATCTTGTCCAATACAGATTCTCCCTTTTTTTGCATGAGTTTGTAACCAACAGCTTTTATCGCAGGTTCGTTATCAGTTACGATTTGCACAACATATTCTTCTCCAATTTCATCCATTACCTTGTCCATGAGGCCCAAGTAATAATCAGCTGTCCTACTAGGTATATCAGTTACATCCACAGACTTCTGAAAAATTGTTCCACGATTGCTATGCACAAGAAAATTAACAATGTGCTTTCTTGTGGGCCCAGACCATCCATCACACATAATTGTAACACCTCTCTCAGCCCAACTAGATTTATGAGATTTTATCCAATTTTGTAAAGCTTCATACTCCATTGGTAAATACACTTCAGTTACCTGTTTAATAATAAATAACAAACAAAAACTATTAACAAGCATCTTAATAATTTATTTATTTTTAAACATAGATAGAGTTTTTTTAAACTTTAAGTTAGAGGCTTACTTCATAAGAAGTAGGTAGCTTTGTTCCTTTTCCAACCTCTCTTGCAGTATCCAACATTGGTTCTGGCCATTTAGAATTAACAACATTAGTAGGCACTGGAGTGAACAATACAAACTGGCTAACTGCTCTTCCTATTTTTTTCTTTGCTTCTTTCAAGAATCTAGAGGAGAGTTTGGATTGTTTGTTGCCTTTGGTCCTATGAAGATCCACATCTATGTCTAATAATTGAACTTCTGGAGAGGATGTATCAATCCATTTCCTACTCGTACTAGCCTCACGAACACTATGACTTCGCCGAGCAAAACTAGGAGGAGGTGCAACCTCAATATCACTAGCCCTATTTTGTCGGGCCATAACCATTTCTAAGTCTGCCTCATCATTTTCATCATCATCACACTGACTGGCTCTAATTTGTTTTGTCAATTCCTCATTCATCTTCCTTTTGTCAAGCTTTTTTCCCTTATAATTATTCAAATGATCCATCATTAGTGTTCGAACTTCACCACTGACATTAGCACAAGGTGCGACTTGACCTTTCATATGGGCTAAATGTTGCTTCAAGCTAGTTATACCACCATTTAGCTCTTTTTCACAAAATTTACACCTAATTTTATGCCTATTATTTTCTAGTGGAATTCCAAATTTCCAACCAATATCATCACTTGAAAGTTTTCCATTAGAACCGCCTCCGTGCGCCATTATAACTTTCAATTATCTACAATAACAGTTTTCAATTAACAAATATTGTAATTCTAATTTAGTTACTAATAATAATGCATTTTAAATAAAAATAAAAAATCTAAAATATTAAACCTCTTTACTTAACAATTAAACCTCTTTAAAAAAATCTGACAGATGAAACCTCTTTAAAAAAAATCTGATATAAAAATAATCTGAAATAAAAAGATTCGATAGATTAAAAAATCTAAAACAAAATTTGAAATAAAAAAAATCTGAAATAAAAAATCTGATAGATTAAATCTCTTTAAATAAAAATAAAAAATCTAAAATATTAAACCTCTTTAAAAAAAAAATTGAACAATCAAGCTGTTGACAGACAAAAGTTTTGAAAATTGTCGTGAAAGTCAGTCAAGCAGATTCGATACATGAGCCTAATTATACACTGTTACCTACCACTTAATTTATTGGTTTTAATAGGTCCATGAACAATGAGTCTAATAAATCAACTTAAAGGAATGAAGAAGTGAAATAAGTATGAAGCATACTCTACGGGTACATTGCTAAGAAAAAATATATATATATATATATATAAAATTATGTGCATTTAAAATATATTGAGCTTCTGAACTTATATATTGTGCATTTAAAAACAATTGCTCCTGAGTTCTATGCCGATAAAGTTAAGGTACTAATACAATACTAACCTCCACCTCTCATCATAATGTTAGATAATTTTTCAAAAAAAATGATTAAATGGGAAAAATATGATTCAGAATTTGGTGCACATAATGTTGGACTCTGCAAAGAAACTAATCAACACATGGGAGACTGAAATAGAAAAACAAAGAGGGACAGGTGTAGAGCTTTGCTTCAATATATATGAATGCTCCTAATATATATATAAATATTTGAAGAATTATAAATATATATTAAAATATATCTCATTCCCATCCCATACCATAATATAAATAAAAAAATAACCACAGAAAAAAGAAAAAAAAAATTATAAACAAACCGAACACAACTTTCCAAGCAAAACCATCCAATTCCATAATATAAATAAAAAATAACCACAGAAAAAAGAAAAAAAAAACAAATTATAAACAAACCAAACACAACTTACCAAGCAAAACCATCCCAGACCATAATATAAATAAAAAAATAACCACAGAAAAAAAAAATTATAAACAAACCGAACACAACTTACCAAGCAAAACCATGACTTCTTCAGCCAAAAGAAAAACAGAGCATGACAAACAAATACAAACAGAGCATGAGAGAACAAACCTTCAACGAAGAAGCTTACAAAAACATCAGTTGTAACTCGACTGAGTGTACTCAACTCACTTCTGATGTCGCCAGTGTAATCAAGCGTTGCTCCAACTCCTCCACCTACATCTATGACATAGAGTACGTTGGTCAGTCCTACTCCGTCGGATTCTTCAGCAAAGACACTTTGGCATTGACTCCCACCGATGTGTTGCCCAATTTCCAATTCGGTTGCGGCCAAAGCAATGATGGCCTATTTAGCGGCACTGCCGGATTATTAGGGTTCTCACGAAATCAATTGTCCGTCATCTCGCAAACTTCTTCAATGTACCAAAAATACTTCTCTTACTACCTTCCATCAACGTCGACCTCAACCGGACACCTAACATTTGGAAAAGGACCCTCTAGTGCCTTGAATTTCACATATTCTCCAAAAACTCAAAAAACAAATCATTCTACTTTGTTGACATAAAAGGGATCACAGTCGATAGACAGAAACTATCCATTGCAAAATCAGTGTTCAAGATCACAAGATCAATCATAGATTCTGGCACCATCATTACTCACCTACTGCCGGCGGGTATAGTGTTTTGTGAATGACTTTTCGACAAAAGATGAAGAATTATCCGATGACTAAAGGTCTGTCGCTGCTTGACACATGCTATGATCTAAGCAACAATAATACAGTGTTGATACCGAAGATAAGCTTTTATTTTCAAGGAAATGTGAAGGTTTCGATCTACCTGAAGGGGATACTTTTCGGGCAGAGTGTATCTATCGTAGGTGCGCTTGGCATTTGCAGGGAATAGTAATGCTTCGGATGTGGGTATTTTCAACAGAAGACATTGGAGATGACATATGATGTTGCAGGAGGAAAGCCAGGGTTTGACATTGGAGGGTGTTCTTAAGCTTAGCTAATTAACAAGAAAGATAAGCATATATATATTGAAAATAATACCTAGTGTGTAAGAGTGGAATATGAAAATAATAAGTATGGTGCATAATGAAATGAAGTTCTCTACTCTTGTCAAAAAGAAAGTTTAATAACACATAATCATATCCGATTCCCCCACCCCCAAAAATAAAACACACACACACACATACACACAACATATGTGACGATCCCAACCTCTGTATTATTTTTATATATTATTTCATTGAGAATATTTGCATGATTATGTGTTTAGTTGATACTTATCTGTTTGTTTGTGAATTATCTGTTTAAATACCAACTTAGAAATTTGAAATTGAAAGCCCAAACAGATTCAGAAACCGTAATTGACTAATTCAATAGGTTAGTTGGAATATTTAGAACCATATGACAAGTTTAATTAAAATTTGACTCGGATCAAAATAATTAGAATAAATTAATTAAAATTGATTAGTCTTAATCTTATTTAATTAGTTAAGCCTTAATCCACCTATATATGTGTGTGTGTGTGTGTGTGTGTGTTAATCAAGCTTAAGAGTTCATTTGAGTCGTCTTTTTGAGCTAAAAATTGAGAGAGGAGAAGAGAGCTCAACATTGTAGAGAGAAAGACTTCAACTTTGAGAGAGAACATGGAGGATTGTAGAATTGAAGGAAGAATTAAAGGAATTTAGCTAACTCAACCTCAATTTAAGTTTTAGGTAATATCTTTACCATAATTCGTGAAGATAATCTACGTAGGAAGATGAATTCACCAAGTTGTAGGACCATTTGCATGAATTTGAAAGAAAAGAGTTAGAATCACCATGAATGTAGTGAGTTTGAGTGAATTGTGTACATGCATGCATAATTCTCCATATTTGAATTTAGTTTTCTACAAATTTATACATGCATGGAATTTATACAAGTTATTTCTTGGGATTCTTCATGATTTTACACTCAAGATTTCATGTAAATATGTTTTGTAAATAAAAGAGTTGAGTTTACTACATGCATAACAAAAACATAGTGTTTTGAACTTTGTTTTGGAGAATTGGAAGAGAATTAGGATTCATGGCTTCATAATTTCCAAGTACTCATGCTTTATAAAGTGTTTCTAAACTTTTGAGACTAACCATGCAAACTTTGAACAAGAAAAGGGTGTTTTTGAACTTCAAACTCAAATTTGGAAATCCCATAATTCGCTCAGTTCGCTCGAGCGAAGGATCCTTGGCTCGAGCGAACATCGTAGGCATCTTGTATTTTTACAGACTCTTGGCTATTGGCTCGAGTGACTAAGTGTGCACTTGAGTGAACTCCCCTTTGTTCAGCATTTCGCTCGGGCGACTATCGAACGCACATTTCGACCGTCCAGTACTTTTGCAGACATGCCACATTGCTCGAGTGACCAAAGATGTGTTTGAGCGAACAGTCCTGTTTTCAGTAAATTTTAACTAACACTTATAAGTGCATATTTGCATCCTTATGGGCTTTTAGGCATTCTTTTGCATCATGTGAACATCCTTAATCATGCAATAAGCTAGAAACACATAAAACAAAAATTGAATTATAGAATGGTTGGTTGAGACTTGTGCTTCAATGTGTGTATTGTTATGTGTATTGTGTGATTATAAATCGATTTAACCCACCATGAGTAATGTCATTATAAAGCTATGTTCGAAATATATTTTGGAAATTGTTTAAGATTGGTATTGTGAATTCTATTTTGTTATCTATAAATGAATGTCCCTTTTGAATTGTAATCGTGGCATCCATTAGTGAGGCCTTCACCCGGGGAAAATAATACCGTGGCCCATTGATTAATAGGCCTTTTCCTGGGGGAAACAATACCATGGCCCATTGATTAATAGGCTCTCACTTGGGGGAAGCAATACCATGGCCCTTTGATTAATAGGCCCTTGCTTGGGGGAAACAATACCATGGCCCAGTGGATTAATTGAAACACAAAGATCTTTGATGTTAGACCTTAAGGTCTATATTGAATTATAAATTATTGAATGACCTATCATGCTCCCATTAGATTGACCCTCGTGGTCCTATTGGCTTTGGTACATTGTCTCGTTGATACTCTATTGGATGTACCACATAAATGGAATGATTGATTATTGCTATTGCAAAAAAGAGATTGATATAATTGTATTCTATTGGTTTGCTTATTGACATGAATTGTTTCGGAAACGAAAGATATATGTTGTAACATGCTGGACTTCATTCATATAAAACCTTTATACTGATATTACTCACTGAGCTTCAGCTCACCCCTCTCCTTTATATATATATATATAGGTGACCAAGCGGGACACCAAGTTTAAGGCTGCCTCGGTGTCTACCCCTGTGAAGCCGTTAAAGAAGGTGCCTCCGTGAAGGGGCGTGCTTGGACTCAAGAGGAGTCAAGCTTTGGAACTTGTATGGATGATGTTGTATGAGGAGTCAACTTTGCGATATTGTATATAAGCTGTATGGAGGTTAAGGTTTTTAATATCTATGATTTCGGCATGTATACACTACTTAATGATTGGTTTTTAATATCTATGATTTCAGTATGTATGCACTACTCAATGGTTTGTTTTTAGATTATACTATGGCTTTCACTAAGCCCCATTCTTATATTATGATTGATTTTGTCATTGAGGCAGAAGGCAATCCGGGATTACTGGCCGGTCATGGCTTAAACCTATAGGGGCAAAATTGTGTTGTGAGAATATATATTTAAATAATTAATAGTAGACCCATCAATAATTTTTTTAAAATTTTATCTTTTATATGTATTCTATATTTGTTTCTACATGTTAATTTTGAGTTCATAATAAAACAATTATAAAGTTATCAATGCACTAAAAATTGAAAACTATGAAATAACAAGCCTATACAATGAGTATTTCTTAGATAAAAAGAGTTGGATAGATGTGTAATAAGATTAAGAAAAATAAGATTAAAAATCAATACATTTGTGAAATAGTAAGAGTAATACCAATTGAAAATAAGTTTATAGAGAAATAGACTAAAAAACAAAAACGAATATAGATGAACAAAAATGAACAATGAAAATATCAAAAAATACCAACATGAAATGCAATAAAAAAAAGTTTTAATCTATTTATAATTCTTGACAAAGAAAATAAAATAAAAGAATGACAACATGAAATGCTTTCAAAATTTTACACATAATCCTTACCAAGAATGATATGACAATATCATCCGTAAAATTATAAAAATAAATGACAAGGGTTTTCATTGTAAATGAAAAGATTGCAAAATGGCACATCAATCTATATATAAATTCTGTATGTATCTCACTCTCGACTTTCTTATATGCGCTTAGATCTAGCACAAAATTGGAAGGGAGATCTTCAATGCAACTATATTCAAACTTCAGAAGGTTTAAGCCAATTGAAAATAACAAAAACAATCTAAAATCCTTTTGATTAATCGACCTATTTATTTTTTTCCTTTTTCTTTCTTTATTTATTTATTTATTTCAAACACAACACTATTTTTCTAACTTTAGACACCAAATTAACAATTGCAAGCAAGTAAAATTGTCTTAGATGAAGCACAACCACATGAAATTCAGCAATTAGGCTTGAAATAGAAAAATCTGATTGCTTCTAATTGCATGATTACAAGATTTGGTTTTCCACCAAATTGAATAGGATGCATTAGACCACAGTTACTGAAATGCAATCATTTACTTCATAGATCATAGTACACCACTTAGAATCACCTAATGCAGTCTCTTAGAATTAACCTCTTCATCATCATCTGAATCGTTGCTCTCACAGAAACGAGGATTTTTTCTTGTTGCATCAAAGCAATGTATAACATGTCATAGGAGAATATATGCACATATATAATATATATGATTCCTAAACCTCTAATTTTTTTTTTTGAAAATATTAATAAATAAAGCCACCAATTTGAATTTCTTTTTCTTTTCTTTTCTTTTTTTTTTTTTGGAACCTAAAATGCAAAACCAAGGGTTTGGCTTCCCTAATTATGAATCATGACCATTGCCACATTATCATCATCAATCACAAGGGTGGGGGTGTCATTACACAAAAATCAGGGCATGTCCTCTTTCAGTTGAATAATAGCCCAACCCTCAAATATGTTAAAGGTGACAGAGTTGGCAAATGAAAAAGGCATTTCAACAAAAATAAATAAATAAATAATAAAAATACGTAACTAGTACCAAATCAAACCAAAACAAATAGAGAACAAATTGAGGCCTAGGCATTAACTACTAAGAAATTACCAATCTCGAGTCAGGATCAGGGTTTCTCCGGAATTCATGATCTGAATTTCTCTTTGATATCTCTGTCCCATGGCGGTCATCTTATATTACTTCTTATGGTAATCTGTCTCACAAAGTAAACAAAAGCAATGAAATATTTGTAGTTGTAACAAACACGAACTAGACACTAGAGTAGTGTGGGGAACAAAAAGCTTCATAACTATCATAATACCGCTACCATGTCAATGAAAGGCCTCGTGATTTCCACGTTGCCTACCATTTGCGAAAGTTAAAGGTTAGTTGTTGCAATAACAGAGTAACCAATTATGGTAAGGACCAGAAAAACACTCTAAAAAATGGAACAAGGACCACATAAGCAAATCAAAACATGAATGTTATTTATTCAAGTATCAAATAAAGGGCCTTGACAACATTTGAGATAATGCGCCTAAGTCTTAAAATAGAAGCTTACACTATAAACATATGAACTCACAGCGGTGGGATACACCATGTGACTTAATTGGTCTAATTGACTTTGGTTGCTGTAAAAGTTGTACAGCGCTATTTATGCCGTGGCAGTTGTTCATCATGCCACCTATAATGCCTAATATAGAGGCAAGACTTATGCATGCTAAAGTCTTCAGTAAGGCACTGAAAGACTCTTATGGCTTGGTAGCCAGACACAGGTTTCACTTAATGTAGCACCCTGCAGGTGTCAGTGCCTTAGGCCAACCTTCCTAGGAGAGATGCTACAGCATTGGAGGTCATCTCTCTCAACCAGATGTCCCCTTTGTCCCTAACGTCTGTGAAATGTGCTTTTCAATCTCTAGTGATCCTTTGACCCCTTAAAACTAGTTTCCAAGCAAGCATGAGCACTGCAAACAAATTTTTTTTTTTTTTTGATGACTCAGGTATCCCCACAGCCGAAGCATGGGACTAATCCTGAGGGCCCTGAAGTTAACGACCGGGCAAACCTCCAGTGGCCCGCACAGTAACCCGTGGGGAGTGAGATTCGAACTTGGGACCTCCAGGAGGAGCAAACTCCCAGACCCCAGGTTTTCTTCCCTCACCCACTGGGCCACCCTTGCGGGTTATGAGCACTGCAAACATAACTTTGCCCGTCAACATATTCATGTGCTAAACTTGTTTTCTTTGTAATATACATATATTAGGCTGTCCTAAACTAGCCGATTGTTAAACAATTTTTCTATGAGCATATTTGGTCCTCCACATCTACATCCACAACAAGGCCAAGAAAAACCTCAGCACATCATGAGGTAGAATCAGCCAACATTACCGACAAGTATATTGCTAATCCAATTCAAAAGAAAATTCCCAAGCTTTCATTTCTGAATGATGTGTGTTTCTTTAACATTTCTTGCTAATCCAATTCAAAAGACAATTCCTAAGCTTTCATTTCTGAATGATGTGTGTTTCTTTAACATTTCTAATTATGTCTATCTTGTAACAGTCAACATATTGCATCACCAAATGAGCAGGTGTATATCTGTGATATGTATATAAAAAATAAAAATAAAATAAAGGCAAATACTATTTCAAAATCAGGCCAAAAATTCTAAGCCTATATCATTTTCAAGAAACCGCAGTTATCATTGCTCTAGTAACTTTGAAACAAGATATCAATCAATAAAATTGCTTCCAGACTTACAGTGAGATGGCATAACAGATGGAAAAGAGCCCAATGATCTGGTACCATAATCTACGAGTAGCCTTGTGCTTCCTGCTCTCTCTAAACCAATTTCCCGTAACAACCTCTATGTGTAACTCATTAAGGAAACTCAATATGCAGTCTCAAATTTTTGGACTAGTCATCAAATCAACATCAACCAAGGCGACAAAAATATAATTTGTTTAGGATTACAACTTTCTACGTCCAACTATCCAAGACAGAAAAGTGTTATTACCCTCCTCAAACTAATAGATGTACGTCCAACATGCTAAACAATGGTGGAAGTATCGAAAGAATTCAAAAGTATTATGCAGTAGCATAAACATTCAAATATGATTTCAAAGCACATGAAACAAATATAGAACAATTTACAGTTAACTATATTAGAAACATGCGAACTAGAAGAAGAAGGTCAACACATAGGTCCTAATGGAAGCAGTCTAATTATGATACAGACTGTGAATGACTTTTTTTAGTTGTATGGAAAAACGTGAATGACTAATGTACTTATTACTTTTACATGATTAGAATTTGTTGTCTCACATTCTAATCATGTAAACAAAAGACAGCTATATAGAAGAATGAAGTAGAAAATTAAGGCAAATCAAGCACAAGCACAATTACAATTACAATTACAATGCAGAGAAATTTATATTTACTGAATTTTCTCTGTGAAATAGTTGGAACAAAAATGCAATAGAGCTAGCAGCAGATCAACAAGTCCAATGAGTGTAGGAAAGAAAGCAACAACAAGAACCACAAAAGGACAAAGACAATGGTAACTTAGAATCTTAACTCTATGAAAGTTATGTTGTTGAGTCCACAACACCAATTTCACTGTGTTTATTGAGCTTCTTCTTGAAGATAGTTGTGTGTATGTATGTGTTATTTTGTCTGGAATTTGAAATTTCTCTGACTACATTGGTCTCAAATTATTTGAAATTTCACTGTGTACAGTTGGAATGTAACTCCAACAATAGATAAAAAGGATAAGAAGAAAGAGTGGTAGACAAACAAGAAGCAAAAGCAAAGACAAAATTGCATGGTAATTGAAAATATTGACTTAAATAAATTTACATTATCGAATTCTGATTGTGTGTTACTTCAGAGAAATTATATGTTTTATTGAAATTGCACTGTCTTACTATAGTGAAAAACGATCCTACATCCATGATTAAAAAAAAAAAAAAAAAAAAATTTGAAGGCAAAAGAAAGGAAAGCAAACCAGGACCCTAACCTTGAATATCCCAGAGTTGCAAAGACGACCAGAGCATCAAAACAAGATGCAAAGCCAGTAGAGCAAACCACTAAAGATGAAGAAATTCTTGATGTCGATGACTATATATTGCCTCAATCAACAAATATCAGAAAATCTTGGATTTTTCCATCAAGTTTACTGGTTGCAAAACTGGTGTAAGATATCTTGCAGCACATATCGAATGTGAGTGGAATAGAGTAAGTACGACAATTAAAATATAAGATAACAAATGACAGTTTGCTAAGTTATATTGTATTAACAACTATTACATAATTTCTTTGTCATCTTGTAGGGCCGAACAAGTTAAATATCATCACTTTTGAAGACATTAAAACCTAATAAAGGAAACAGAAATAGCCAACCATGTAAGTGTTTCATTAAATTTCTCTGTCATGTTGCATAAGCCTTTAGAAAACATCTCACATCCATATCATTATTGTAGTCCCCAAAGTCAAAAGTTTGCTACAATTGGAAACAATAAAATTCAATATATTTTATATATCATTGTGATTAAGGTGAATAACATATTGACTATATAATACGTATTAATTCAAATTACCCTAACTCTTGTAACAATGGACTCTCTTAAACCAAAATCAATAGCTATCCATCCATTATTTCGGACTAGGGAATTTGTTAAGTGTAACGGGTATTCGATTACCACTTTCCTTTCTAATCTTCTCCATATTGTTTCCTTGGGTCGGGACTCATATGTGCTTCTTACCCAAAATTGGAATCGATGCTATTATGACCACAATTTTATTCAAGTTAGTTGACATAAAACATGAATGCACTAAATAAATATTGAGATAAGAAATTATAAGTATATGCAAGTGGTCATATATTTCTCACCTCCACTATTAATGACAGTACCCGGGCTCGAAAGTTGGTTAGGTTGAGTAACTAAGGTAGGGAGCTGATCGGGACTAGTACATGAGGCAGGGAGATGGATAGGCTAGTTTGACACCTCAGGTGTGCTCTCTGAATGGTTAACTTGTGCTATTGAAGGTTGTCTTGGTAGAATAAGTGTATCTTCATTGGGAGTACTTCTCTCTTCCCTAGGTGTTTGTGAAGCTACTAGGCGAGCTGCAGGCCTACTTTTTTTCTTACCGGGACCTATATAAATATCCTGACATAATATAAAAATGAATTTTTAGTACATTTTCACTAATTTAAGATGGTTCTCATTAAAAAAAATAAAATTCAAATAAGTAGATATAACACAAGCAAGGTTTTAAAAAGCGGCCGCAACTGTTACGTAACGCATTTACGTAACGGTTTTGGTGGTTACCGCCATCCGTTACGGCCGCTTTTGCAGTATGATTGAAATTCACAGGTGTGTCGGCCGTAGCGACTGCCGTAGCGGTCATAACAGTGCTGTAACGGCTTGTTACGCACCGTTACGTAACGGTTCCGAACTGCCTCTTTCGAAAAAAACAAAAACAAAAAAGCTGAAAATGGGGGAAGAGGGATAGAGAGAGAAGAGGGAAGGTGAAAAGGGAAGATGGATGAGTAAAAGATAGAGAGAGAGAAGAGAGAAGGTAAAGAACGTGCTATTGATTTGTTAAAGCTATAAGACCTATGCTATTCTATTCAGCTGTTATCACTCAACCATTTTGTTTGTGTGCGTCTATCTATATATTGTTTAAAAATAATAATAATAATAATAAGTGTAGTCATTATCTATTTATATATATATATATATATATATTTAGGCTATTATTTATTCTTTTACTTTTGTCATTGTTTAGTGATTGATTTTTTGTAAAATATCTAAAAAACATAACACCTATAATTATATATTAATACATTTTTTATACATGCCAATTTTTTTTGATTAGTTTACTTTATTTTTATTTACTAGTTATCCAAAAAGAGAATGAATGTTCAAGTGATCCAAACCCAAACAAAAAAAGTTTCTTTATAATTTATTTTTCAATTTTTATATGATTACATTAGCATGTATAATTTATTTTTTAAAACTATTCAAATTAAAAGTTGCAAATGCTTCCACAAGTATAATAATTAAAAAAATAATTTTATACATCTAAGTCCAATAATTTCTTTTTTTGTTGCCACAAGCATAATATGGATTTATGAAATACAAAGTCATTAATTATTAAAATAAAATGTAAAAAACTCAGCTTATAGTGATTTAAAAATATGAAAAATATTGAATCATATTTAAAAATTTACAAAAATTGATCAATATTCATTTTAAAACCCAATAAATATGATTATGGGAAAAAAAATGCGTATCGGTAAATTTTTTTAAATTGTGCAAAAAATAAAAAAATTCACGGTTCCTGTTACCGCAACCGTTACGCTACAACCTTTACACCCCGCAACCGCGCCACTGCCACCGTTACGGCGACCGCGACCACTTTTCAGAACCTTGAACACAAGTAATATAACAAGTGAAAAAAATAGACAAATGACTTCTTATTAAAGAATAAATTCAAATAGTATATACACATGTATTACCTCAATCGCTTGAGAATCAAAAGACTCTCCATCATCACTTGAAGAACTCAGTTCTTTGTTATCCTCAAATGGCTGATAGTCCTCGTCATTATCACTTTCACCAACGTTTCTCTTTCCCACCCTAGTACTTTTACTATTGTCCTTTTGAATAGAACCAAACATTGAATTCTTGATGGTCTTTATCCCTAGAGCAGCAAATTTGATTTTATTTTTTTGAATTATTATTTTTTTTCTGTCCTTCTCATACTTCATCATCTTTTGGACTAAGCCACCGGGCTTTAGAAATAATTTACCATATTTGGACATCTTTGCAAACTGCAGATATGGCATAAAATGAAATGAAATGAAATGTGTAACCATGCTATGAAACTTGAAAAACAATGCCATGAAAAATGTAAACCAAGCAATTCATTATTAAATTATATCACTTGTCCATATAATAAAAAGGCAAACACCACATATCATAATCTATACCAAGATCTATAATTCAACATATTGGTTTCAAATGGTTTTAAATTGATGGTGTAACATAATAAATAAATGGTTTCATATTGGTTTTCATAGGGATGAAGTTATATTATCTAATTGATGTGATGAAAAATGTTGAATAATTAAATCCAGTGATCACAAATTGATTTTCTTCTAGCCGTGGAAAACGCTGTAGTATAATTAATTAATAAAATCCAGAGTTTGTTGAATCAACGCTTTTTGGAGCATTATTAGCTTTTAATTAATCATAGTGGAAGGGGAAAATCAAGATAACTAGCTTCTTAAGAAGGATTGGCACCCTAAATAGCAATATGGATGTGTGTTGTGTATTCTGCAAAGAGGTGGAGGATACAAATCATGTCCTACGTCACTGTCCCTTTGTATGGTTGATTTGGTCTCATGTTCTTCAATGGTAGAGGCTACAATGGGTTGTTCCAGGGTCTATACAGAGCATATTTCTTTGGTGGGCTAGAGTTCAATTGAGAAAAAAAGGAGAAGTATATTTGGAGTGTCATTCCATTAGCTGTTTTGTGGTCCATTTGGAAACAGAGGAATGAAACTGTTTTCAATGGTGTGCAGCCCAACCTTGAAGACTTATGTGAAACTGATTTTCCTTGAAGTTTAAAAAAAATACAAGTTCTATACTTTGGCATAATTACGATAATTTATTTCTTAATAAGGTTAAAGATATCAAAATTAATGCAGATTGTATGAAGACAACAAAACATAATGTAAAATGTATATTTTAATGTAAATGAAATGACAATACTATAATTTTTATTTATACGAGTAACGAATTTCTGATAAAAAGAGACCAAGTATTATAATGAATTAAAACATTAAAAGTGTTCAATATAATTATATTAAATTTATAAGACTTGTTGTATGTTTTTCAAGTCTCAAATAATCAGGTAATTGAGTAATGAAAAGATTTGTAGGCACTACTACTGTTTACAGTTTCTAAACAAGTTTTTTCGGACTCTTGTTTCAGCCATCTTAACTTATTCTCACTTTGCTGATGCTAAGGACACCTCAACTTAGGCCACAATATACTCTCTCCACCAGCATTCTCTCAATTCATCTGTATCCCAAATCCATACTAACCAAGATTTGCAGGTTAACACACACAAGATTAATAATTACAATATTAGTCTAAACCAAAATCACATGCACAAGAAGATTGCAATAAAGAAGCAAAGTTATCAAGCAGTTTCAAGACTTTAAAAAAAATTGAGGGTTGTAGATTCGGTCGGTGAGAGATATTTAAAAAAATAATAAGACTAAAGTTCAGAAAAAAAGAAAAGAAAAATAAATACAAAGTAGAAAAAAAATAGCATCAAATAATAATAATAATAATATGAATTGAAACGAATCAATCTTGTCAATTCAGTCAGAAACATCATTCCTACAGTGCAATCTAATAAGAAATAGCGTCAAATAAGCAAGAAAAAAAAAATCTTTAAAAAGCCCTAGCAATTCACCAAAAGCTACAAATATAAGACCATCTCCAACGGTTTAGCAAACTTGGCATCAAATTTGAAATTTGGTGAAAAATGCACCTTTTGGAGCTCCAACGGTTTCACCAAATTGGTATCAAAATGAGAACTGAACAAAAAAATCATCAAACTGAGAACAGAATATAGGTATAGCGATCCCGGTTATCCCTTTACTGTTCTGTTGTATTCTGGACTCGGTTCCGTGAAGTTGGTAGTTGTATCTATCTTGTTGTCATCCTTTAATTCCGCTTGATTGAGTTTTAGGATGTATTGGGCAGAGTTGTTATAGGTTGGTTAGGCTTTGGTTTCAATTCTTTGTTGCCCAGTTTTCTGGAGGTCCGCTCGAGCGGGTCTTCTTGCTCTCGAGCGGAGATTACACGCTCCCAGTATTTTGGTGCTCTGCAGAACTTCTGCAAGCATGTTTTTCACGCTCGAGCGGGTTTTTTTACGCTCGAGCGGTGGCGCTCGAGCGGGTACTCTGGAGCTCAAGCGGGTAGTACTTTTGGTGTAAGTTCTGGGAGGGGGAAATCCACGCTCGAGCGGACTGGTTTTCGCGCTCGAGCGGATGTACTTTATTCTTGTGTCTTGGCGCTCGAGCGGGCCTTCTTGCGCTCGAGCGTACCTAGTTTTTTGTTCTTGACGCTCGAGCGTTGTGTTCTCCGCTCGAGCGGGAATGTCGTATATTAGTTGCCAGCTGGGCATTTTAAATTCATTTTTTTCATTCTCTCTCTCTTACTTTCTAAAAAGACATTTTGAGAGTTCCTCTCTCTAGAAACTCCTTTCTCTCTAGGGTTTGATCTAGTTAGAGTGTTTCCTTTCCCTTCGGCCTTTGTAAAAGTTGGGTTGATCGTCGAGGGCTACACTTTGATCCGAGAATATTGAGTTTTGGAGCACGTTGAGTTTCTTCATCTTCTTCCCTTGAGCTCCGATTTTTGAGGTAGGGATTCCTACTCACTCTTATGGTCTTTGACATAGATTTTGGTGGTTTTGATAAAGTGTTGAAGTTGGGTAAATTTTGGGACTTAGGGTTTCAAAATGTTAAAAGAGGATTTTGTTATTTTGAGTCTAAAATGTGTATTGTGGGTTCAAAATAACGATATCGTTGTTGGTTGTTGATGTTTAAACCATTGGGTCAATATTGGGAAATCGAGTGGAAAACCCTAATTTTGGAAAAATTGTGATTTTATGAAATTGAATTGGAAATGATGAAATTGGTTCATTATATGGTAGAATAGTGGAGTTAGATCTATTAATCGCTCACTTTTGAAAACATTGATATTTTATCTGTTGGAGCTTTTATTATCTGTTTAGAAATAATTACTTGGACTACCGGTGGAGAGTAGTTTTGATTATTGTAGACAATGCATGATGATTAGGCAAACTAAAACTAATCAATTGGATATGTCATAGAGTATGACGGTTGATAGAATACATTAACGTTATGTATTGATTGATTGTGTATATGACCTTTGTGTATATACGTTGCGTGTGTGAGAGGAGATAGGGTATGTACTCCATGGTTTAGGGGAAGATAGGGGATGGACCTCTAAACCGGATGTTGTTTGGGAGAAGATAGGGGATGGACTCCACTGATACAGCTCATATGCTTGTCAGATAATGTGTTGATACAGCTTATATGCTTATCTTTGGAAGTGTTGATATAGCTAATATGCATATCTGTTGAAATATGGATTCAGCTTGTATGCTTATCTGTTGAGATGTTGATACAACTAGTATGTTTATCTATTGTAAAATGGGAAACATTTAATATGAGTCACTGTCTCATATAAGTGGTTGGCCAGGTTCTGAGCCGTTGATGTAAATTGTGAAATTGATAAGAAATGGAAACTGAAATGAAACATGAACATAGTGGTCATGAAATGGAAATGGGTTATGAATTGATTTATGGAAATTGAACATTTATCAAATGCTAATGTCTTAGTTATTGCTCATACTGTGTTTAGCATATTTCTACTGGGCTGTCGCTCACCCTTTATGGGACATCATTTTCAGGTACAGGTAGCATGCCACCTCTAGGGACATAGCTTGGGAGGCTAGAGGCAGACAGACTGTTTTGTTATTTGCTTTCTTTAGATGTATTACATGTAAATTCAAGCCTAGGGCTTAATATGTATTGAGTTAGCACTCTTCTTTTTGTAACCAAGTGTTAACTTGAAAAGCTGTAAGCCCGTAGGGCATTTGCTTTTGTTGTTAACATGTAATACTTTTGTAAAGAACTACTCTGATGAATAGAAGAATATTTATCTTTTATACCAATGCATGTCTAAGTTGATGGGTTTTAATGTTATTATTTTGAGGGCGTTACAACTTGGTATCAGAGCGTACTGAGTTCGAATACTTTGGGTACGTGGGAAGTGATTAGGATCACAATGGGTTTGTCTCGCTTGATAGAGACTTAGATGTAATGTCATATGTTATGTGCTTAATTGATAACATGCTTATGTGACTTTGTGGGTATGGAATGTAGTTTCTAGGATGTTGATTGGATCCTTGGGTTTCTAGGAGTCTCGTTGGAAAAGCACTTGATCAATGCTGTTTCGAACTGGAACTCTAGTAACGCCTCGGGACTGTCATTATCCAGAAATGAAATTCATAATTGCTTATGTGATTATGTGCTTACGTGGAGTGAATTACAGTTGTCCATGCATTAGGACGTGAGTGTTATAGCTTTGACACATTTATAAATGTGCTAATGGTCTTGGTTACCTTTATTAGGATGTCAGGACGAGGATGTGGTAGGCGTGGTAGGCAAGAGATGCCTTTACCGGATGATATTCCAGCACAGCAGGAGGGAGTTGGTCAGGCTAATGTGGCCAAGCCAGCTGGTCAGCAGGCTATGAGTGCCTTGGCCCGAGAGATAGCAGGAGCTTTGGGTATTCTCAGAGCTGGGAATCAGGAACAAGCCCACGCAGCTGAGGCAGGGCCTTCCTTCTTGAAGAGGGAATTCTTCTGGTCCAATCCGGACGAGTTTGTAGGGGATCCGAAGGAGCCACTTAAGGCTGACGAGTGGTTGGAACAGATGGAGAAGATGTTTGAGATGCTTGGCATCGAGGACGGGGCTTTAAAGGTGACCTTGGCATCCTTCCAACTGAAGGGAGATGCGGGTCAGTGGTGGAAATACGAGAAGGGCAGTGTTGGTGGTGCATGGGAGGCGTTTGTGAATGCTTTCCAGGAGAAATCTTTATCTTCAGCTGCAACGGAGAAGCTGAGGGAGCTGTTTTGCCAGCTTAAACAGCAGGGCTTGTCAGTGGCCGAATTTGAGGCTACTTTTACTAGTCTGTCCAGGTTTGCACCTGAACTGGTGGCGTCCGAGGAACGCCGTTGTTTAGAGTTAGAGCGGAAGTTGAGGCGTGGACTCAAGTTGAGGGTTGGAGGGTCCTTTATCCGAGAGTACAGACGTTTGGTTGATGCTGCTGCTCATATGGAGATTATGATGCAGGAAGAGGATGAAGGGCAGAGAGGCTCCAAGAGGTGCCAAGATGGTCAGGGTGACGGCAGGAGACAGAGGGGTTCTAACCCTCAGCAGTCTCACGGTGGTTTGGCTAGATCGACCTTTCCAGTGCCGAGTGCGGGCTCTGGGAGAGGCAGTCAGGGAGGCTTGACTTGTTTTGCGTGTGGCCAGCTGGGTCACAAGTCTTCGGTTTGCCCGCAGAAGGGAGGGGGTCAGCGAGCTGCTTCTTCTTCAGCTAGACCTTAGGGCCAGAGTCAGGGTAGGGGCCAGCCTTTGTCTTGCTATCAGTGTGGTCAGCTTGGGCACTTGAAGAGGTATTGCCCATAGTTGAGTGCTACTTCAGGAGCATCTGGTTCTAGGCAAATGCAGAGTTATTAGCCAGCTCAGTCTGTGCAGGCCTCGAGGGCTAATCCGGGAGCTTCGTCATCCCAGTCAGTGCAACAATCTTTTGCTCCTAGAGGTAAGCAGGTGGATCAGGGGCCTACAGGGCGCGTGCATGCTGTTACCGCGCAGGACCTAGTACTGGCTCCGTCAGTAGTGAGAGGTACCTTTCTGTTTTGCAACTCGGTTGCTATTGTATTGATTGATACGGGTGCATCTCATTCTTTTGTGTTTGCTGCATTTGCATATGTTTTGGAATTGGAGTTGGCACAGTTAGCATCTCCTATCTGTGCAGTATCGCCTGTTGGTGGTGAGTTGATCTTGAAACAAGGTGTTAGAGGTTGTGATATAGAGGTCGCCGATCATAGGCTTCCTTTTCCTTTTGTTGTCATGCCCATGAAGGGTTTTGATGTTATTTTGGGTATGGACTGGTTATCATCATACCGGGCTGTTATTGATTGCTACCACTAGAGGGTCACGGTTTGTACCTTGAGCGGGGAGTGTTTCCATTTCTTGGGGGATCGGGTTGGTAGTGTGTTGCTGCCGATGTATGATCCGCGAGGGCGGAATAAGCTTAGTGGTTTACTTGCTAGCTTTATGAGTGGTGAGTGTGACGAGACCCAGATTTTATTGCCAAGGGTGGTTTGTGAGTATTCGGATGTTTTTCTCGAGGATCTCGTTAGTTTGCCACCTCACCGAGAGATAGAGTTCTCTATTGATTTAGTGCCCGGCACAGCGCCGATTTCTATGGCACCTTATCGTTTTGCCCCAGCCGAGTTGAGTGAGTTGAAGATTCAGCTCCAGGAATTGCTAGATAAGGGTTTTGTCCGCCCTAGTGTTTCGCCGTGGGGAGCACCGGCCCTCTTTGCTAAAAAGAAAGATGGTGCCTTGAGATTGTGTATAGACTACCGGAAGTTGAATCGGGCTATGGTCAAGAATAAGTACCCTATGCCCCGTATAGATGATCTGTTTGACTAGTTGAAGGGTTCCCGTTGTTTCTCTAAGATAGATTTGAGATCGGGTTACCACCAGTTGAGGGTCAGGGAGGATGATATTTCGAAGACGGCATTCCGTATGCGGTATGGCCACTATGAGTTTCTGGTGATGCCATTTGGGCTCACCAATGCACCGGCAGTCTTTATGGACTTGATGAACCAGATCTTCCGGGAATTCTTGGATCGATTTGTAGTCGTTTTCGTGGACGACATTGTTATATATTCGCCTTCTGAGGAGGAGCACGAGGAACACTTGAGAGTGGTGCTTGGGTTTCTTAGAGCCCATAGGCTGTATGCCAAGTTTGGGAAGTGTGAGTTCTGGCTAGGAGAGGTCAAATTCTTAGGCCATGTGGTATCCGTGGAAGGGGTGTCTATTGATACATCCAAGGTAGAGGCAGTGCAAGATTGGGCATAGCCTAAGAATGTGTTTGAGATCCGCAGTTTTCTGGGATTAGCTGGGTATTACCGTCGGTTTGTGAAAGATTTCTCCAGGCTAGCTTCGTCGTTGACTAGATTGACGCGAAAAGTGGTCAAGTTTGTGTGGAGTGAGACTTGCGAAAAGTCGTTCCAAGAGTTGAAGGTTAGATTGACCACCGCTCTAGTTTTGATTATTCCGGAGAGAGGGTTGGGTTATGCGGTCTATTGTGATGCCTCACGAGAGGGTTTGGGTTGTGTGTTGATGCAAGAGGGAAAAGTGGTAGCTTATGGCTCACGTCAGTTGAAAATACACGAGAAGAATTACCCTACACACGACCTAGAGTTAGCAGCAGTGATCTTTGCCTTGAAGATTTGGAGGCACTACCTTTATGGTGAGAGGTTCGAGGTGTTCTCGGACCACAAGAGTTTGAAGTATCTGTTTACACAGAGAGACTTGAATTTGAGGCAGAGAAGGTGGATGGAGTTCATTGAGGACTATGATTTTGAGTTGCACTACCACCCGAGAAAGGCCAATGTTGTGGCCGATGCCCTTAGTAGGAAATCCATTAGTGATGTAGCTTGTATAGCTGTAGCACGCGCCCGCGAGGGACCCCGCTACTACAGCTCGGACTCGATTCGTGTCGCGGTTCTTAATCTTGAACCAACGAGTCCAAATCTGGCAAATCGTTTTGAGAAAACAGATTTTAGGAAAGAAGTGCCAAGCATGGACTGCTTTGCCAAATATAGAGTCGCCACCTAAATATTTTAAAATGGGGGAATTTAGGAAACCCTGACTCGGTGCCAAAGGCCACATGTCCGTCATCACCGGAGTTGTCTCGGCTCGGGAACTAGGGTACGATCGGGGAAGGTCAGCTATGAGCACCCCCTTTCGCCCGGTCCGAAGACCGGCCTCTACTAACCATGATATCCGATTTTGAAAATGTTATGTGTTCTTATTCCATTTGTTAGCCTAGAATTACTATGTTATGCGCACAGCAAACAAGTATAGACTAGATTGCCTAATTTGGAAACAAGCATTGCATATCCGTTTGTTTTGAAAAGCACTTTGGAATTTGCTACTCGCAAGTAGGCTAAAACACGGATTTCAACGAGTTTTTCCAACTCAAACAATCCAACCTTCACCCACGGGCATCCAAACAATTATATCATGTAAGCATTTAGCCGCATGGCAGGCATACTGTCATGGCAACAATCGCACGCATGCAGTATGCTAAAGCAGGAAAATACTTACATAGTACTCCGTGCCAAAACAATAAACTAGTTAGCAAACATGCATGATCCTAGTTCATGTCAAGTTGACTAATGCAACACATGCAAGATGCAATTAGAGTAGGCTCGGCTAACCTAAGCATGACATGTGAAATGCAGTCAATTGATGTACGTATTCAATTTGGAATTGAAGTACAAATGCAGTTAGCGTGATGTACCGAGCCCGGTGCATGTAAAACAAATGGATGAATGCACGCATGCATAGCATAAGGTATGCTAATTTAAACATGCCCTAATCTACCATCAAAGCAGGTAAATAAAAGGGAAGAAAGAAGTGGGGATTGGAAGACATACACACCACTCACACACACTTATTACAGATTTGCCCTCGCGCGGAGGGACCAAATAAATAATACAAATTAATTAACTACGCAAGCTAATTAAATATTACAAATTGCCTAATTAATTAATAAATTAACTAAGCTAGGAAAAACAGTAAATCGCCTCGGGAGGAGAGCCAGATGCAGCGTATGCTCGGGTCCCATTCGGAAGTGCATGGCCATGCATTGTCTGCCTCTGTTTTCCCTGCTCTACTCCTCTAGAGACTGCCAAAGTCTCAAGGATGCCTCTCTGGATACTGGGAATCACCACCGGCTGAGTAGAATGCCCACCGGCAGTGGCCTGTGATCACTGGCACAAAATTTATCCATCGGCTGGTGATTTACTGCCGGTCGGCAATGTATACTGCCGGTCAGCAAAGAATGCCTGCAGAACCTGCAACTCACAGCAGCAGAGGGCAGAACTTGCATGGCAATACAATTCAAACAATGTATGCACCAATCATGTCCCCTATCATGTTTGTAACTCAAAGGGGCATGTGTCTCGATTCTTGGACCGCCAATCACGTATTTCCATGCATGACGGCCCAAAGGATCAAGTGTGCAACTTTCATGTCAAATTAAATGCAAACCAAACAAACAAACCAAGGCCCAATTCCTATCACCAAGTCAAGGAATAAAGCATGCATGCAAGATGCAATGCAACCTAGGCATACATGCTAAGGATGCAACATGGCATGCCAAGACACTTATGCAAGCATACAAGCAAACATGAGGCAATGCAAATTTATGAAAAGGTGGACTTATACATGATTTAGGCAACCCTAAATAGGCCTAAAACAGTGGCCAAAGTGCTATAATAAGGGAGCAAATACACATGCATACATGCACATGATTAAGGGTCAACACTTAGGCACCAATGGGACAACTCTCAAACGCATTTGAAAGAAGGATATCATGGACAATTAGGATGCAACATAAGCTCTAAAAATCATTTTAAAACATGATGCCAAACCAAGTAACAAGTCAAGCTAAACATGCAACAAATGGCCCAAGCATTCAAAGTAAACCAATGGAGTATTGAACTACACTTAACAAGACCAAACATGGCATGAACTTATTGACCAAAAACAGAGTTTTAGCCCATCAAGACAAGGCCTAGAAATCACTTAGATGGCATCCAAATGACCTAAAATCAAAGGCATGCATAAATGCCAAAACAAGGAGCCTGCTACCCAAGCTTTCAAAGCATTAAGGAGACATCCAAGGCAAACATATAGGCATGCAAAAGGGACTGAAATGACATGGTGGATAATTCCAAACCACTAAATCAATACAAGAACGTCGTGCTATACATTCATACACTTAAGGCCAACAAGCCGGAATGCAAAGGAGCTATACCAAGCATGCCAAAACCGACCCAAACAACCTAGGACAGACGTCTAGCATGGAAAAATAAGCACACAAGCTCCATAAAACGAGACCTAAAACATGCTCGAGCAAAGGCTAACAACCTAAGGCATATTAAGGCAATAACAAGGCATTACATGGTAGGTATGCTAAGCATGCATGGTGTACCAAAACCAACACACAACAAGGTTATATCATGGCATAATAAGCATGGAAAACAACTAAGACATGATCAATACACACTCTAACATGATGCTCTCTCAAGAGGCCAAAAAGGGGCCCTTTCAAGGACAACAAGGAGAGGGGGTGGCCCTCCCCTTTTGGAGACTTCAAGGCACCATTTCCACCACTGAAATCCCTCAAGATTTCAGTGGTGAAGAGGCCCAAACACCAAAGTCTCGAAACTCACTCAAAATAGCACAAAATGGGGCCTTTCAAGGCCTAAGAAGGGTCGAACACCTCCAAACCACAAAACACTCTAAACAAACAATTTAGAGGGCCTAAAAACAGAACTTTTTTGTATTATACACCAAGCTCAAAAATGATTTTAAGACAGGTAGAAATACAATGCAAGATTGGGGAATAAAGAGGCAAAATTGTTACCCTTGAAGACCCCTTCACAGATGGTGCTCCAACAGCCCTCCTTGGCTTGAAAACAGCTCCAAAACTTCAAAATCAACCTCTTAGAACCTCTGTAGCTAAGTGAAGGTGAAACACTATGTGTTTGTGTGCAATAGTAAGACACAAATGCACTTAAACACACACAAGAGGGAGATATAGAGATAGAAAGTGTATGGTTTCTAACCCTAGAGCTTAAAACCCTAAAAATGGCTTTCTAAAAATATCTCAAGTCTCTCAAGTGTCTAACCCTAAAGCCAAGAGAGAAGGCTCTCTCTTATAGAGCCTTTTATCTTGTAAAGCTTACAAGACAAGCTTCTCAAGAGAGAGATCCCTCCATACATGTATATGGAGGGGAGCCAAAAGCAAGACAGCTGTGATAAAATATCTGCAAAAGCAGATGCACAGTAGTCGGCCGGCCAAAGATGCCATTTTGGCAAAAAGGAGTGCTGACCGGTAACAAAGAGTGCCGACCGGCAACAAAAAGTACCGATGGCAGCAAAAACCAGCCGGTGACCTCTAGCCACTGCCGGTGGTGTGTGGGGATGCCTCACAAAGCATTCCCAGCCCCTCCAAGGCAAAACACAAGTGTTTGGTGCAAAACCAGACACTAAACAGTCGAGTTCGGAGATCCTGAGGCAAGGCTCGCGTAGCCAAGACCTCCGGGAACTCTAAACGAACACAAACATAGATGATCACTGAGTGTTCAAACGGTGACGTCCAAGTCTTGAGGACGGTCAAAAATGGGGTGTCTACAATAGCCATCCGGGAATGGGAGATGTTGGGTACACTTGGCGAATTTGATTTGCTTCTAGGCAAATCTATTGAGGCTGCGGCCTTGTTTTCTGTTGTTGCGCAGCCTACACTTGTGACTCAAGTGTTAGAGGCATAGAGAGGTGACCTTAAGGTAGAGTCCTTCCGAGAGAAGATCTCCAGTGGGAAAGTTGAGAAGGGTTTGACAGCGTATCCCGACCAGAGTGTGAGATACCAAGACCGTTTGTTTGTGTCGGAGTCTTGTCGAAAGGAAGTACTCCGAGAGTTCCATCATTCACGCTTTGCGGTGCATCCGGGAGGCACTAAGATGTATCGGGATTTGGGTCATCAGTTTTGGTGGCGGGGTATGAAGAGAGATGTGGCTGTTTTCGTATCGAAGTGCCTTACTTGCCAGCAAGTGAAGGCCGAGCATCAGAGGCCAGCGGGTTTGTTGCAATCCTTGCCTATTGCCAAGTGGAAGTGAGAGCATGTCACTTGGACTTCGTTGTAGGTCTTTCGAGGACTCAGTGGGGTAGTGATGCCATTTGGGTGGTTGTAGACCGGTTGACTAAGTCGGCACATTTCATTCCTATGCGCGTGAGAGATTTGGTAGATCATCTCGCCGACTTGTATATTCAGGACATAGTGAGATTGCACGGGTCCCAGTGACGATCATCTCAGATAGAGATCCTCATTTTGTTGCTAGGTTGTGGCAGAGTTTGCGAAGTGCCTTGGGCACTAAGTTGACCTTTAGTACAGCTTATCATCCTCAGACTGACGGGCAGTTCGAGCGTACTATTCAGATCCTTGAGGATATGCTTCGAGGTTGTGTCCTTGACTTTAGTGGGACGTGGGAGAGGCAATTGCCGTTGGTGGAGGTTGCCTACAACAACAGTTTTCAGTCTAGTATCAGTATGGCACCGTTTGAGGCCTTGTATGGCCGACCGTGTAGGTCTCCAGTGTGTTGGGCCGAGGTGGGTGATGCACCTTTATTGGGTCCGGAGTTGGTTAGGGAGACGACGGAAAAATTTGAGCTTATTCGTAGGAGGCTTGTTACAGCCCAGAGTCGCCAAAAGAGCTATGCCGACCGTAGGAGGAGGCCTTTGGCATTTGAGGTAGGTGATCATGTCTTCTTGAAAATATCACCTAGGCGAGGTTTGATGAGGTTTGGGAAGAGTGGGAAGTTATCCCCTCGATTTATCGGTCCCTTTGAGATCCTTGAGAGGATTGGGGAGGTCACTTATCGTTTAGCTTTACCACCGCAGTTGTCTGGAGTGCATGATGTGTTTCATGTGAGTATGCTTCGGAAGTATGAGTCGGATCCGTCCCATGTGTTAGATTGGACCGACTTGGAGGTAGATGAGGATGCCTCGTATGAGGAGAGACCAGTTCGGGTCTTGGATAGGCGGGATCAAGTCTTGCGAGGCAAGACCATTCCATTGGTAAAGGTTTTGTGGAAACATCATGGAGTGGAGGAAGCCACTTGGGAACGTGAGTTGGAAGTCCGCGAGAAATATCCGGACTTGTTTGTTGATGTGTAACCATGCATTGGTAATTTTGTAATATCGTTGAACTTGAAGAGCATTATATATGTCTTAAGTTGTAAAACATTGTGAATGATTTGGTTAATGAAAGTTTGTTTTAACATTGCGTATGTTAAGTATATTGTGGAAATGCAAGCATAATATTAATGTTGCATGTGTTAAGAAATTGTGGGAAACAGGTTGAAACTGGTAATTTTCAAAGGAATGCCTGTTGATAATGCAGGCTGTTATGTGTAATGTGAAATGCCTCTTGAAAGAGATGGGATGAACCGGTAATAGGTCGGATTGTTTAATATTATGTTGTAATATTGTTGAGAATGGAGAAAACCTATTTTTGAAAAGCTTGTGTTTAATTTCATGGACGAAATTCTTTAAGGGGGGGGAGGTTATAGCGATCCCGGTTATCCCTTTATTGTTTTGTTGTATTCCGGACTTGGTTCCGTGAAGTTGGTAGTTGTATATATCTTGTTGTCATCCTTTAATTCCGCTTGATTGAGTTTTAGGATGTATTGGGCAGAGTTGTTACAGGTTGGTTAGGCTTTGGTTTCAATTCTTTGTTGCCCAGCTTTCTGGAGGTCCGCTCGAGCGGGTCTTCTTGCGCTCGAGCGGAGATTACACGCTCCCAGTATTTTGGTGCTCTGCAGAACTTCTGCAAGCATGTTTTTCACGCTCGAGCGGGTTTCTTTACGCTCGAGCGGGTACTCTGGCGCTCGAGCGGGTAGTACTTTTGGTGTAAGTTCTGGAAGGGGGAAATCCACGCTCGAGTGGACTGGTTTTCGCGCTCGAGCGGATATACTTTATTCTTGTGTCTTGGCTCTCGAGCGGGCTTTCTTGCGCTCGAACGTACCTAGTTTTTTGTTCTTGACGCTCGAGCGTTGTGTTCTCTGCTTGAGCGGGAATGTCGTATATCAGTTGGCAGCTGGGCGTTTTAAATTCACTTTTTTCATTCTCTCTCTCTCTCTCTCTCTCTCTTACTTTCTAAAAAGACATTTTGAGAGTTCCTCTCTCTAGAAACTCCCTTCTCTCTAGGGTTTGATCTAGTTAGAGTGTTTCCTTTCCCTTCGGCCTTTGTAAAAGTTGGGTTGATCGTCGAGGGCTACACTTTGATCTGAGGATATGGAGTTTTGGAGCACGTTGAGTTTTTTCATCTTCTTCCCTTGAGCTCCGATTTTTGAGGTAGGGATTCCTACTCACTCTTATGGTCTTTGACATAGATTTTTGGTGGTTTTGATAGTGTTGAAGTTGGGTAAATTTTGGGACTTAGGGTTTCAAAATGTTAAAAGAGGATTTTGTTATTTTGAGTCTAAAATGTGTATTGTGGGTTCAAAATAACGATATCGTTGTTGGTTGTTGATATTTAGACCATTGGGTCAATATTGGGAAATCGGGTGGAAAACCCTAATTTTGGGAAAATTGTGATTTTATGAAATTGAGTTGGAAATGATGAAATTGGTTCATTATATGGTAGAATAGGGGAGTTAGATCTATTAATCGCTCACTTTTGAAAACATTGATATTTTATCTGTTGGAGCTTTTATTATTTGTTTAGAAATAATTACTTGGGCTACCGGTGGAGGGTAGTTTTGATTGTTGTAGACAATGCATGATGATTAGGAAAACTAAAACTAATCAATTGGATATGTCATAGAGTATGACGGTTGATAGAATACATTAACGTTCTGTATTGATTGATTGTGTATATGACCTTTGTGTATATACGTTGTGTGTGTGGGAGGAGATAAGGGATGTACTCCACGGTTTAGGGGAAGATAGGGGATGGACCTCTAAACCGAATGTTGTTTGGGAGAAGATAGGGGATGGACTCCACTGATACAGCTTATATGCTTGTCAGATAATGTGTTGATACAACTTATATGCTTATCTTTGGAAGTGTTGATATAGCTAATATGCATATCTGTTGAAATGTGGATACAGCTTGTATGCTTATCTGTTGAGATGTTGATACAACTAGTATGTTTATCTATTGCAAAATGGGAAACGTTTAATATGAGTCACTGTCTCATATAAGTGGTTGGCCAGGTTCTGAGCCGTTGATGTAAATTGTGAAATTGATAAGAAATGGAAACTGAAATGAAACATGAACATAGTAGTCATGAAATGGAAATGGGTTATGAATTGATTTATGAAAATTGAACATTTATCAAATGCTAATGTCTTAGTTATTGCTCATACTGTGTTTAGCATATTTCTACTGGGCTGTCGCTCACCCTTTATGGGACATCATTTTCAGGTACAAGTAGCATGCCACCTCCAAGGACATAGCTTGGGAGGCTAGAGGCAGACAGACTGTTTTGTTATTTGCTTTCTTTAGATGTATTACATGTAAATTCAAGCCTAGGGCTTAATATGTATTGAGTTAGCACTCTTCTTTTTGTAACCAAGTGTTAACTTGGAAAGCTGTAAGCCCGTAGGGCATTTGCTTTTGTTGTTAACATGTAATACTTTTGTAAAGAACGACTCGGATGAATAGAAGAATATTTATCTTTTATACCAATGCATGTCTAAGTTGATGGGTTTTAATGTTATTATTTTGAGGGCGTTACAACAGGTTTCACCAAATTATTGTGCGTGACCGTTGGAGGAGACCAACCGGTCAACCACCCGGTTGACCAACCAGTCGACCGGTTCCCTTTTAAATAGGTAGGTTCAAACCGGTCAAAAAAGGTTCAAACTGGTAAAAAAAAAAAAAAAAAAATTGCCCTTACCGGTCGACCAACCGGTCGACCACTTCTCTCAATTCTGCTTTGATGCTCACCATTGGAAGAAGAAGTATCAAATTTAGAAAATAACCTATTTTTCACTCAGATTTGGTGAAAAAAAAAGTGAACAGTTGGAGATGTTCTAATGGTTCTCCCCTAGTTCAAAACTCAATAGAAAGCAGAAAGAATTGCAGGTTATGCTAGGAACCCTTGACAAAGAAACAAATAACTAAAATGAAGTAAATACAAAACAGATAGAACAGAGATTTAGATAAGAAATTGAGAGAGAGAAGCAGAATACAGAGCAAAGAGGGGATGGACCTACCGAGCCAGAATGAAGAGGCGATGGTGTAGCACAGATATGGCAAATGGTGAAAACCGGTCGACAAATATCTGTGCGAGTGTGTGATTGTGAGAGTGTGAGAACTTCCAATCGTGAGGGAATGGCTGTGCAAGGTGAAAATCGTGGAGAGAGAATAGGGGTTATACCAAGTAGAAAAAAAAAAAAAAGGAGGGGAAATTGGGAGGGAAGGTAAAAATCTAGGTTCTTGTTTTGTTTGAGTTCAGCTTTCTATTTTATTATTATTATTATTATTATTATTATTATTATTATTATTATTATTATTATTATTATTTTTACTTACCCAAAAAAAGATTTCTATTTTTTAAAATATATTTTAAAAATATAAAAAATTATTCATATCCTTTATAAAATTATAAAAAATTTATTTGTACTTTTAATTTTTCAAATTTTTCAAAGCTAACTTTTAGTCTTTTAAAAGAAATCTGAAACAAGTTTAAGAAAATTAAAGCCATCTCAACTTTTGCCGACGAATAATTTTTTCCTCGCTAAATGTTTAATTCTTTGCTAACGCCAACTTGTTGTCGACAACAATAAACAGACTAATAATAATGCTTATCATGTTGCCAAAAATTAACCTTTGTTGCTAAAATTTTCAAAATTTTGGCGCCAACTAATAATTTTGGTGCCGAGTGAATGTTATACATTTTTAGCAACGATAGTAAATTGCGTCATTAAAGATCTACTATTATCGATGAAATTGATCACTGTCTAGTGGTTGCCAAAAATGTAATTTTTTGTAGTGACTTAATGAAACATAATTTTAATGACAACTGTACCCTAAAGCAAAATGATCATAATGGATATCAAAAACACCCTTAATATTAAATCAAAGTTTTCTCCATACATGTATTTTGAAAACAAAAAATCTCAATACACATATTTTGATTAAAAAAATTAAATCCTAGTTTCTCCATTACTTCTCACTTATGTTATTGTCCATTGACAACTTCAAATAAGAATATGTTTGGTTACAACAAATGCTGTAATGAAAGGTGAGATCTTTTTTTTGGTTGGCGATTTTCATTTGGCAAACCAGGGTCAATTTTTTTTTAGTTTTTTCAGAACTCAAATTTTGAATGCAACAATTAAATTCATAAATCAAGCTCTGAAAATTTGTAAAATTTTTGAAAGTAAAAAACCAAATAATAGTTTTATATTCGAAAAATCAGTGCCAAATGAGCAAAATCAAAAATCTTTTAAGAAAAAATGATAGTTTATGGAAAATAAGAGATATTGTAGGTCGTCAATAGAGTGCACAGAGAATAACATATAACGAAATGGGATAAAAAGATTTTGAAATGAGAGAGAGATACTCACCTTCAACAATGCAATGTAGGTCTTCAATGGAGTTGTCAATGGAGGGCTTTTATTTTATCCTCAATGTGGGTTGAATCGAAAATGAGTTCGATAATGGGTCTGACATTTTGAACAGGTATGTGGAAAGGAGTGTTTAGGTAGTGTGTATACAAAAATATGAATTAGGGTATAATTGGAACATCTGGTGTGTAGATTAAGAACAATAACACATAATCAAATTAGCAAGTGTGTGCACTGAGAAATTATGTGTACAATAATAAATAAGTGTGCAGAAATCGTAATCTAAGAACACAATTTGCTTTCTAACAAACTGGTAGACAATTTTTTCCCTCTTTTTTGTAACCATGTTGCCACATTTCACCGAAGAGTTATTAGTTGATCTTGAGGTACCATCACGTGGTGTCTCAATGGTGTTGTGATTGATAAAGGAAGTAAAGCCCACAAATTTATGTTGGATGCTTGAAAAACATGAGAAGGTATGATGCATTATGATTGATGTAAAGTATGACCGTGTCGCACCCCAAGACTAACCAATAGTTTTTCATTTCATCATCCACTATGATAGCTACGTTGCCATAACTACCTTCCATGCTGCCATGGCCACCTAATCACATGTACAAAAGTAGTAATAACAACAGCAATAATAATATACGTTCAAAAAAAAGAAAAAAAAGAAAAAGAAAAAGAAAAAAAAGCAATAATAATAATAATAAAATATGGCCAAAATTATTCTTTAAAGATGGTTTATGGTGTTACTCGACAAACTATAAACGACGAACAATACATAATTAGATTTGATCATAATTAACAAATTATAATTGACAAAAAAGTAATTTATAGTGTCAACAACACTGCTTATTGAAATAAATACCCTCTTATTTATAAGTTAATTCATTTTGTGTTAATTAGCCTGTTTTAATTATGCATATACATTTTTAACTATGAAATTTTTAAAAAGTACATTGCATTATTAGATAAAAGATGATTTTCTAATACATTATTTGATTAAGAACAGCATAATATGATAAAATATGATTTTCTAAAACATTATTTAATTAAGACACCTATAAAATATATTTTTTCATAATGTAAAAGTGTGACATTTCGTTCTAGGTGACCGCTCGAGCGAAGGAAGTTGCGCTCGAGCAGAGAATTGCTACTCTTAGTATCTCGCAAGTTTACAGACGAGGCGGCTCGAGCATAGGAAGCTGTGCTCAAGCGTAGAATGTGAGCTCCCAGTAGTTTCACTGTAGCTCAGCAAAACTTTTAGGACTTGTCACTTTTCGCTCAAGTGATAGAGTTGTTGCTCGAGCGATCTTCTCGAAATTGTGATGTCTGCTCGAGCGGTTTGCGCTATTCTGCACTTTAAAAAGTACGAATCTAGATCATTCTCTGTACTTTTCTTTTCTCTCTTCCTCTTTCTTGTCTTGTCACGCCCTGACTTTTATTACCCAAGTTCATTACCAAATCCTTTATAATAATAATTTCATTTTAAATGATTCTTTCCATATGAGAACATTAACAAGAATACATAATGGCATTCTCTCACGACAATGATAATGATTCATAATTGAAACATGAAACGATGCCCTTAGGCTTACATTGAATGACAATAATTAAAACAAAAGGGATTTACCTTTATACAATACATGGCACTTGGCCTACAAGTAAAGGGTCCCGTGGCCATACACGATTCCTTCAGCCTTGTACCTGAAAAAATTTATCAACATGTGGGATGAGCACTAAGCCTAGTAGAGATCCCAAAGATCCTAACCAATCACAACACATAGATAAAAATGATCATGAATGCATTATGGCATACCATATGAGTAGTGTGACATTGAATATCCAAAATATACACATATAACTGTGATTTTCTCAAAACGTTCCTGTTGACACAATTCAGTATAAAATCATTTCTTCTCTTTCACATCCCCACCATTACTCCCAAAGGAAAATGTTTTAAAACCTCATTCTTTCTTTGATAAAACTTCTCACGTTAACCTAAAAGAATCTCACTTAAACAACCGTTTTGAAAATATAACCCCACATGCAAATCGCAATCTCCATTCTACCTTTCAATACACCAAAAGCATTTACATCCCTATATATATATATATATTTCTACAACCTTCCCTAGCCATAGGCCCAAGGATTTAAAACGGTGACCAGTATGAAACCTAGGGGTGAGCATGGTCCGGATTGGACCGGATTGGGATAAAACCAGGACCAATCCGTTATTTACGGTTCCTAAAAAATTGGAACCAATCCAATCCGTTTAAATCATGGAACCAATCTGAACCAATCCATTTAAATACGGATTGGATCGGTTTAGGACCACGGATTCACATAATTAAATAACAAAAAAATATATATAACACTTGAATTTCATAAAAATATAAACATAGCGCTATATTAGTTCCATAATAGCAACATGTTTTTCTATAATAACGACATACTGTTCTAGAATTTAAACAACCATAAGAAAACTGGTTTCACCATAAGTATTTAGACCATTGCAAATTAAAACTTAAAACTAACAAACAAAAGTAATAAAAGAAGATATTATACGATTTTAGGTTTGAGTTTAGATTTTACATAGAATAAGAAAAGATATTATGGGGGAGGATGTATAATAAAAATATAGACTATTTGTATACGGTCCGGATCGGTTCCAATCCGGAACCGTGGGATTCAATCCGGAACCAATCCGTGAACTACGGATTTTTAATTATTCAATCCGGAACCAAACCACGGATTCAAAAAACCAATCCAAACCTATCGGATTGGACTGGACTGGATCGGATTACGGATTTCACGGATTTCTTACTCAGCCCTAATGAAACCGTTAACACATATATACATTCAAACGAGATAACCGAAGTAATACATACTACTAATCTCATCTCCACAATATGAAAACCGACAACGCGTATATATATCCAAAATGAGATAACTAAAGTAATACATACTACCAATCTCATCTCCACCGGCCTATAGCACGGATAGCAGATCCAACAATACCAATAACACATAACACTTTACCAGCCTCACCCGGAAGGCGGTGCTCCTCAGGTCATACTTTACCGGGCGCAAACCGGAAGGGAACAAAAAACCTATCACAATGTGCCACACTTTGCCGGCTAAGATATGGCGGGAAACGGATCCCTTTCCACACTTTATCGGGCACAAGCCAGAAGAGATGAGGAAACCTCAGTCAAGGCATCATGCTTTGTCGGCTCAACACGGCAGGAAATGGACCCCCAAACATCATCACAATAAAAACATCATAGCGCTAACCGACATCAATAATACGCGGTGTAATACATACACCTAGTCTGATCACTACCATAATAATCACAATCAATTAATTACATTAACTCATTTTTTTTAAAATATACTCCGCGAACCACCGTTCTACACGAGTTTTCCTTTATTTCAAACATTCCCAAAACACATCATAGGGTACTAAACATCAAACCATAACTATTCAACAATAGTCTCATAATGGAAACAACACTTACAAACATTCCAATTACCTCTTTAACAACATAATTCATAACTCAACAATGGAATTGTCTATTCACAATGTCCACTTCCAACCAACAACATATCATCTCATACCACGCAGTCCATTATACACTAGTACACATGGCGCATACCTAACAACAATCAATTCCATCTTCCACTGATGGTCAAGGACAAACTCTAGACACTAATTACATAACCCAAAATAATAGATACACCCTTAGGTAATTCCACATGCCCGCTCATCACAAACTCTCAAGTTTTATAAAAAAGGGTAATTAGTTCCATTTTATTTTGAAAATAAAACCTTACTACTCTAAATCCCGACAAACACCACAATGACCACATCCACCAACATTAATCCAAAACCCCAATTATTCCTAAACAACCACATCAAAACCCCATTTCTATTTAACATTAAACTTCTCTTTAATATCCCAAATCAATAAACAAAATACTAAACCTTTCCAATTTATATCCTAAACATGATTTATAACCCACAACAAATTATACACATAACCCACGAACTCACCAATATAAACCCAAATCCACCCATATGCTTTTTAACAAAAACCAACAATAAACTATGTTTTAAAATGCCATAAAATTACCACAAGTCTATCTATAGTAGGGTATTGAAAAGAAGCTCAAGAATCCTTACCTCTTGAAGCGAAGGGGAGAGAAGTCAAAAATCCACCAGTGATGAAAACACGATTCACTTAGATCAAAAAGAACCCCTCGCGGCCCTCTACATTTTGATCTAAAGGACTAGGGGTAGAAAACGGGTGTAACTAGATGAAACCCAAGTTTTTAGGTCCAAGAAACCCTAAAATGGCAAAAAAGGAAGAGAGAGAAGAGAGAGAAAAGAAAAAAGTGACTTTTTCAGTGCACTACAGCCTTATAAAGATGCGCAGACCACTCGAGCACAAGAAGTGACGCTTGAGCGTCCAAACACATAAGTGTGACCGCTCGAGTGTAGAATACAAACTCTCAGAAATTTTACTGACAAGTGACCACTGCTCGAGCACAAGAAGTACCGCTCGAGTGCCCACTCTTGCGCTGGAGCGAAGAATGATGACTCTCAGTATCTTTGTAGACTGCAAAAGTGCTGGGAGTTCACAATGACCGCTTGAGCACAGAAGTAAAATTCTGGGCAACAACAGTTTGAGTAACAAGTTACCAATTTGTTCCCTACACAGCCAAGCCAGTCCAATGACCAAACGCAAAGAACAATGTGTAGAAGCAAGACATGAACAACCAAAAAGGCAATGAAACCCAGATCCAAAACATCAACGGGTTGGATTCAAACCAGGGTTGCTATATGTCTCAAGCCTGAAAAAGCCCTAAGTTTCCACTTCAAAATACTCCTCTTCTCTTAAGATCAAACCTAAAGCTCTTGCAAAGGGTGAAGAACACTTGAAGATCATCATCTTTACCGATTGGAATTTTGCTTGATGAAGAGTTCATCTAGAAGCTTGATTCTTGGGCTCATAACTTGAGGTAGGGTTACTTTTAACCTACTATTTCTTTGATTTGAAGGAGTTTATATGGTATTGTTGTGATTTTAAAGCTTGATTGAATGATTGAATTGGATTAAACTTTGATTTAACGAATAGGGGCATTCCACTCACTTGTTATTAAACTGTCAATTAAATCAACATAAAAGAGGAAGATTGATGTTGAGAATTTATATATATAAAAATAGAGGGAAATTCCCAAATTTAACTAAAAACCCTAATTTCCAACTAGGTAGAGGGTAGTATTTTAATTGGAATTTTCTTAAAGTCTTGGAGCCTTGTGAACAATAAAGGATAAAAGATGTGGATATTGTGATGATGATGAAATTGTGACTTGGAGTTTGATTATTCTTGAGTGTGATGCACATTTCATATTATGTCGAATACTTGTTGAATGAATGAAACTTTGGCAAGCTGAGCATCAGGATAAGAGTCGGGTTTAATGTGTTGGTGTGTGTGGTGGTACCCATACGGAGAGTTAAGGTGTCCAATTGCCTTGTCTTGAGCTCATCATCGGACGAATGTGGAAAAAATGTTTTTGGGTGTCCACTGGTCCTGCCCATATTATAGCCGGTAAAAGTGGAAAAACAGATGATTTTGGGTGCCCACACCCTGCCGTATAATAGTCGATAAATGTGGGAAGGTTTTTTTTTTTTGTTTTCAAAATAAAGGTGATTTGAATTTTAATTCGGACTCTTATGGGAAACTCATGGTATGTTTTTCTTTCTGATATGACGATGCTTGGTGTAAGATGGAAATGTGATTATTCAATTGTGCATTAGTTTACATAATTAACTATGTTTATAAATGTATGTTAATTATGCATCGTGTCTCATCTCAACGGTACCGTGGGCTTATTCAAATGATTAAATACTTGGTTAAATGTATTCCTATTGGGCATATAGCTCTCCCCTATTTCTTTTATAGGAGATGATGACACACACCACTTTAGAAATGGCTTGGATTTAGCAGTGGTTTAGTTTGGACTTGATAGATCAAGAACTTTTTGGTTGTTAAGACTTAGAATTTTGTATTACAACTTTAGAAACTTACTTAGTTGTATCAAGCAAGCATTTTGGAATGTTGCATGCCCTTGGGGGACTTTCTCTTTTGTAATGTTGTCTAGATCATTGAACTTGGAGATGAGTTCAAGGTATTTGTGAAAAAATAAACTGTGTAGTTGTAAACTCTTGAATGTTAGTTCAATGAGAAAGATGGCTATTTTATATATTGCTATGCTTATTGTGGTGTATTCATGTGTAAATTTGCAGGGCGTTACAAAAAATATGTCAAGCACAACATTTTTAAATACTTAATTTTATTCGATAGAGATATATACAGTAATAGTTGTTTTCTTTTCCTTTTCTTTTTAAAGTTAATTTGTACAAAAATTATCTTATCATATTTTTGTATTCAATTATATGGACGAAAAATTTCTAATCAATAGTAATATTATTAATTTTGTATTTTAAATAGAAATATTTAAATTTTTATGATAAAGTTTTTCAATGAAAAGATTTGGGGGATTTACTTGTAGGTTCTAATAGGTGGACTTATTGTCCGATAGATCCTATGATAATTAATGGCATTTTTCATCAAATACTATTAAAAAGTAATTAATTGTTAAATTTTAGCGACAATTTAAAATTTTTATCACAAAAAATGTCACTAATTATTAGTTTTAGGGACCGTTCAAAAAAATTGTCACAAAAAAGTTATTAATTTTCAACTTTCAGAGACAATTTAAAAAATTCATCACAAAAAAATGTCACTAATTGTAAGTTTTAGTGACAATTTATAAAAATCGTGATAAAAAAGTCAGTAACACTAAGAACAATTTTATGTATATTGATCAGATTCAATGAATAGTTTGCATTACATATTCTATTATAGTTATACACTTTATATGATAAAGATAAATATAAACAATGATAAACACAAACAATGATAAGATGATGAGAAATAATATGAGATATAAATCATATCTCAACGGCCCCCCTCAAGCGAAACATTCCAATGGGTGAATTTTCAGCTTGTCCCAAAAGAATCGAAAAGATTGAGAAGGCAATCCTTTTGTAAAGAAGTCTGCAAGTTGGTCTTCAGTGGAGATAAATTGAATTTGAAGCTCCTTGCGGGCAACCTTTTCTTGGATGAAAGGGAAATCAATCTCAACATGTTTTGTACGAGCATGGAAGACTGGGTTGGCGAACAAGTAGGTGGCGCAAAGATTATCACACCAAAGAATTGAAGGAGAGGATAACCGAATGCCAAGTTCAGTGAGCAAAGATTGCAGCCACAAAATTTTAGCAAAAGCATTGGCCAAGGCCTTATATTCAGACTCAGTAGAAGATCGCGCCACTGTTTGTTGCTTGCGAGAGCATCACGAAATCAGATTGTCACCTAGATAAACCGCATAACCACCTATGGATTTTCGATCATCAATACAGCCAGCACAATCAACGTTGGAAAAGGCTTGAAGGCATGTAGAAGATGTGGGTTGAAGAAAGAGACCATAATGTGATGTGTCTTTAAGATATCGAAGGATTCTTTTGACAACCCGCCAATGTTCTTCGGTTGAAGAGTGCATAAATTGACACACCCAATTGACAAAGAAAGAAATGTCTGGGTGAGTGGGAGTGAGATATTGTAAAGAACCGACCACCATGCGATAGAGTGTAGGGTCTGTCATAAGAGTGCTAGTTGCCGAAGTGAGCTTGGTGTTGGTGGCAATTGGTGTTTGAACCGGCTTGGAGAGCAACATTACGAATTTGTGTACGAGGTCCTGTATATACTTGCTTTGAGAAAGCAAAAGACCTTGTGATTGTGCGCAAGCTTCAATGCCCAAGAAATAATTCAAATAGCCAAGATCTTTGCTGGAGAACTCCTTGTTGAGAGTGTGAATTAGCTGCTGAAGGTAAGAAGGTGAGTTGCAGGTAATTAGGATATCATCAACATAAATCAGAATATAACCCGCAATACCGGCATGACGATACACAAATAAAGAACTATCAGATTTAGATGCTGTGAATTGAAGCATAATTAAGAAACCCATCAGACGAGAAAACCATGTATGCAGGGCTTCTTTTAAGCTATAGAGTGAATTGTGAAGTTTGCAGACAAATGATGGATGGTTGGCATCGATAAACCTAGGTGGTTGTTGCATGTATACAGCTTCTTGAAGTGAGCCATAAAGAAAGGCATTGTGCACGTCTAGTTGCCGAATGGACCATTTATTGGAAACAGCAATGGACAAAACTGTTCGAATGGTGGTAGGTTTAATATAACGATTCCGGTTTAGACCTGACCCATTTCTTACTTTTGAATCCAGGAATCTGTGTCCTTAACTATTGTTCATTTTATTTTCATCTTATTGCTAGTTGAGTTTGATTATTTGGGATTTATGGTTACGTTTGAAATAGGTTGGGAGTTAGTTTTTCAAAAGAGTTATTGTCCAAATTTTTGCCTATTCGCTCGAGCAGTTTTTCTTGCGCTTTAGCGGTCTTTTATAGTCTGCAAAACTATTGGAAGTGTGGTATCTTCACTCGAGCGGTCTTTCTTGCGCTCGAGCGATCTTTTGCAGGTCTGAACTTTTGGAAGCGGGTCATTGTGCGCTCGAGTGGTGTTTCCAGTCGTTCGAGCAATGTCACATATTATGTTTGATGCTCGAGCGGTCTGCGCGTATATCAGTCCGAGAGAAGGGTATTTTGAGTCACTTTTCACTTTCTCTATCTCTCTCTCTCTCTCTCTAAAAACATTCCAAGCCCTAGTTCTTCACTCTCTTTCTAGTTATTACATTCTAGCTCCAAATACTCCCAATCTATTGATTTCCTTACCTTAGCCCTTTGGAGAAAAAGGTAGAGAACGTCGAAGGGCTTTGTTTTTATCGAAGAAGTTATCGTTTTTGGCTCCACCAAACTTCAACTCTTGTTCTTTCTTGTCTTCTACTTTGAGGTAAGGATTTCTTTGACCTTTAATATAATTTTAACCTTAGTTATTTGTCTATTGAAAAAGTCTAATGATTTGGAGATTTTGGGGTTAAACCTAGGGTTTGGTTTTGAATTGTAAAAGAGGGGTTTTCAAATGGGTTCTTGAGAATGGTTGTGGGAATGTGTTTATGATTATGATATGTTAAAATAGTGGATTTCCCTACTTAAAATTGATTTTGTAAGGGGGTTTTGTTTTAAAATTATAGATATTTGTTTTTGTGAAAGAAAATAGAAAATGATGTTGGGCTTGGTAGGAACAGAACAATGTATATTTTGATGATGATGGTGGAGTTAGATATGTAATATCACTCCCATTTTGTAAATGAAGAGATTATATCTGTTGTTGGAAAATTATCTACTGTATAGAAATATCTGTTTTGGCTATCGGTGAAGGATAACTTTGATTGTTATAGAAATTGCGTGAGGATTAGGTGAATTGAAACTAATCATTCATTCATCTTGCATTGAACATTGTTGCATACTTAAACATTGAAAATGTTTTGTTTTGAGAAAAAAAAAGGGTGAATACCTTGGTGAATCTGGTTAGGGGGTGTGGTTGTGGGTGCTATGTTGGCCTGTGTGTGCTTGGTGAAAGTCTAGAAACCCACGTGGTTAGGTGTCGATCCTTCCGGTTAGTACCGATAAAATGGCTTTGGCAATGCTTGTATAGCATACTGGCAGACACGTACCTAGAGATTCTTAGTGTTTTTTATCCACTGCCCTATTTTTTGTTATAACAGGATTATTTTTATGAATTGATTTATTATCTGACATTGCATAGTTTTAAGACGGAAATGAGAAGTGTTTGAGAAATGGTATACATGTGCATTCACCGTATAACTTTGTTAAGATTCATATATTGCGTTAAAGTATCTCTATTGAGTTTTGACTCACCTTATGTGGAAAACAACTTTCAGGTGCTGATGATATGCCTCCACCAAGGACATAGCTTGGGAGGACTTGGAGCCAAGGGCTTCTTTTTAGTTATTTGATGTAATTATTTTTGTATAAGCTGTGGGCTTTAAGTGTATTGAAATTAACTCATTTTGATGTAATCAAGCATTTCCTTGGAAAGATATAGTCATTAGGGCATACAATTACTTTGATTTTACTTTCCTTTAATTCATGTATCCATGTGTAGATGGTTTTTCGCACTTCTCGGAGGGGTTTAGTCTCCTCAGATGTGATTGCCCTACAGTTCGGACTCCCGTGGTTTTGAATTTGGTTTCACAAGTGCAATGTGAAACAGAAAAATGAATGAGAGTCCAAATTCGGCAAATCTTAGAAAATCCATTAATCATCAGAGATGCCAAAAATGGATTGCATTGCCAGATTTAAGAGTCACCACCTAAATATTTTTGGAAAATTTAGGAAACCCGTGACTCGAGCTAAAGGCCACTTGTCTGTCATAACCAAAGTGTCTCGGTTTGGGAACTTAGGTATGAGAGAGGAATGTCATGAATTAAGCACCCCATTCACCCGATCAATGATCGACCTCTACTAATCATGATATGAATTTTACGAACATTATATCCTCATGTTTTGATTATTAATATACTAACATTACTATGTGAAGCAAACAAGTATAGACCACGTCACTTATTTTGGAATGCTTAGATTTCATGCTTTTTTTGAAAAGAGTTTTTGGATATATGTAACTCAAAGGAAAAGCGAGCTCATATGTACAATAATAAAAGTCGTTCCAACTTAAGCAAAATAGCCTTCATCCACAGGCATTTAAAGAGGTAATTCAAATAAGCACGTAGCCCCATAGTAGTATGCTTGACATGGCAACACAAACACACATGTCATATGCTAAAGCAAAAAAATTCTCACCTAGTACTCAAATGAGACAAGCCGCGGAAAAGAAAATAGTTAGAAAAATGCATGATCCCAATATGAAAAGTGGCTAATGCATCACATACAAGAATGCAACTACTAAATTCGGCTACTACATGACATGTGAAACAACTCAAAGCATGAGGTAGTGCACATAATCATTTAGGAATTGGTAAGAGCATTATACATGATGAGCTAAATTTAAATGTATGCAAAAATGGATACCAAGCATGGGAATGACAAAAGAAAACATGATGCTATATACAACCACAGTAAGCATGTAACTAAAAGGGAGAAAGAAATGGGGGTTGGAAGACATACATCAAATATTACAAATTTGCCTTCGCACAAGCTAGTTCGAATGGTCTAATTAACTAATTATTACAAACATAAATGAATGAACTAATTAACTAATTACTAACTAATTATTGCAAAATACAAATCTCAAAGCTATTAATTTAAAGGACTTGAATGAGAGGCGGGGAATCGCATGTACACAAGCAAGAACATCCTCTAGAAACCTCTCTGTTTGCTGCTAGGAGTTGTCCTGTTCACAGTCAGAAAATAGTTTTGTTTTGGCCTCAAGATCTGCTCTATTTTGTTGGAAAATTACCATTGCCGTACAACATGCTTGGCCGACCCGCTTGATCATATGGTCGGCTGTATAGAATAATGGCCGGTCGACCACTATTTTTGAGGAATACCCTACTGCAACAGGACTGGAACAGAGTAAGATAGAGTGTTTCCAAATGATGGTCATCCTTCCTGCTCCCTCCTGTTATGAAAATTTTCAAGGAGGGAGTAGGTTTGCTTCCCAAATCATCAACTATCTCCAGTTTGTTGCGTAATGATCTTAAAAACAAATGGGAGAAGACTTAGTGTAGCTTGCTTTTCGTACTCCTTTCGGATATGACTAGCCCTACAGTTCGGACTCCCGTTGTTCTGAATCTGATTTCACAAGTGCAATACGAAATAGACAAACACAAATGAGTCCAAATCCGACAATTCTTTTGGAAAATCGATTTTGAATCAAAATGCCAAAAATAGACTACTTTGCCAGATTACAGAGTCACCACTTAAATATTTTTGAAAATTTTAGGAAACCCGAGACTCGTGCCAAAGGCCACTTATCCGTCATTACTAAAGTGTCTCGGCTCGGGAACTTAGGTATGAGAGGGGAAGGTCATGAATTGAGCATGCCACTCGCTCGATCAAAGATCGGCCTTTACTAATCATGATGTGATTCTTATGTACATTATATGCTCTTGTTTTGATTATTAGGCTAATTTTACTAGGTGACACAGACAAGTATAGACTAATTTGCAAAAGTTTGAACACTTTGGCTTCATGTTTGTTTGAAAATGTTTTGAACATGTACCACTTGAAAAAGCGATATCATATGTACAGTAATCAAATTATCCCAATTTGAGTAATTTGCCTTCATCCATAAGCATCCAAACAGGTATATCATTTAAGCACTTAGCCTCATGGTAATCATGCTTGACATGGCATCAATCACACTTATGCAATATGTTAAAGCGATAAATTCACCTAGTACTCCAAGGCAAGTCAAACAAAACAAAATAATTAGAAAACATGCATACTCCTAAATAATGCAGCATGACTAATGAGACACATACAATCATGCAAATAATAGGCTCGACTACTTAGCATGGTATATAATCTAATCCAAGACATGATAAATCACGTATTGGAATAAGAATTTGATTTTGACATTGGTTAGTATGACGAACCGAAACCTAAATGCATGCAAGACACATGGATGCAAACATGGAAAATGCTAAGGAAACATGATGCTACCTGCAATCCATCATAAGCGGGTAAGTAAACGGGAGAAAGAACGAGGGTTGGAAGACATACACAATATTACAATTTGCCCTCGCACAAGAGGCTTCGAATGAGTGTCTTAGATAATTTAAGCTAATTAACTAACTATTACAAATCAAATGAAATAAATTAACTGCGCTAGCTAATTATTACAAATTAAGATTGAGCTAACTAATTAATTACAACACAAAGTTAACTAGCTACTTTAACTAATTAATACAAATTAGAATTAAACTAACTAATTAGTTACAAGTCCACTACCTTACAACATACTACTATTAGACATAATTTTAACGGGCCCCGAGAAACGAGGAAGGGCTCATGCATGAATGCGGATTTCCACCTGAAAATACTATCTGTTCTACTACTAGAATGCTTCTGTTGCACAGTCAAAAAATTAAACCTCAGCTTCTGCTCGATTCTATAGGAAAAAGGACACTGCTTGGCTGAAAAGAAGTGGTCGGCCAGCCAGAAAAAGTGGTTGACCGTACATTAAAGTGGCCGGCCGACCACTAATGTTTGGTACTGCCCTGCTACAACAGACAAGAAATAGAGCACAAATAGAGTATTTTCAGGGGATGTTTGTCCACCCTGCCTCTCCTTATCATCAAACAGATCAAATGAGGGGTAGGCTTGATTTGCAAACCATTAATTGACACAAATTCATTGTGTGATGATTTTTGGATCAAGGGACAAAAGCTTAATAAATGAAAATGAAAGGCTCACAAACCTCCGCCCTATCATGGAATTGATTAAGGGAGGTGGTTGACATTGAATCTTGAACCATTTTCATCACTAAAAGTATGAAATGACTCTAGACTCAATGGGTTCAATTAGCGTTCGGTTGAACCCCAAACTTGATTTTATTATCTTGTTCCATTTTAGTCTAAGTGTTATTGTCTCTTTTAATTACCTTTCCATTCATTAGTCATTTTAGTCAAAAAATGAGCATTAAGCCACTAAATAGAGAGGAGTGTCAAACAAGAAGTTGTTTTGGGCATGAGAGAGAAGTAATGCCGTGGTAATGAATCTCTGAAGAGACTAAACCATTTAGCATTGAAGGGTCTCTTTCTCAAACTTAAACAACACTCGGTTGAATCAACTCTCAAAGAAATAAAAAGCCAAGAAAGGAGGGAGATTGTAGAGATGATTAGAGGTGAATACAAGTATGAAAAGCATGGAATAAATGCTATCAACTCAAATAGGTTGGTGGGTAAGGCCTAAACCATCAGACTTATGAGGACCATTACACTACAAGCATGCTATACAAAGCATAAATGAAACAAACACATAAAAAAAGTCCTAAATAAAGCTAAAATAGTGCTGGAATTGAGGTAAAAGAAGCGAAAAGAGTAAGCTAAAATAATGAAAAATTTAAGCTAGTAAACAAGACAAAGGAGGGGTGGTTAACCCCTCCATTTTTGGGACCTCAAAACTATATTTTTAGCCACTGAAAACCTTTGAAATTTAGTGGTAAAAAGTTGGAAAAAATTTGAGGAAGAGATGGGAAACACAAGGGCAAAAGCTTAGGAGACAAGGCTCAAAGGAGGGTGATTAGCCCCTCTACCTTTAATAGCTTTAAGCCACAAGTTTCAACCCATAAAAACAGTCCAAAAATAGTATAAAAATAGCAAGACAAGAGAAGGAAGAAGTAGTGTAAAGATAGTCAAAGTTATACCTCTTGAAGAGGAGTAACTCTTTTGTTCACAAACCACAAGGTATTCACTTTCAAGGGCTGAGATTTGAGCTCAAAAACCTTAGCAAGGAGACCCAAAAATTTGGTTAAGGAAGTGTTTGGGTAGGGTATGTGTGTTGCTAGATAGAGAGAGAGAGAGAGAGAGAGAGAGAGAGAGAGAGAGAGAGATTTTCAAGAATTTGAGCTTTTGGAATTTTTTGTAACCCAAGTTCAAGACGGGTGGTCATTTATATATAGAAAAACATGCGCCTTAGTTGGAAATATCAGTATACACATAGCTGGTGTAGTGCATGCACCTGTGAAGACAGTTGGCACAACTGACAAAAATATTTGGTTTTTTGACATAAGTGGTCAGCCAACCATTAAGGGGACGACCGTACACTCATTTGTGGGCCTCTGGGTGGTCAGGCTTGGAAAAATGCAGTTTTGGTCCAAAAATGGTGCAAGGTTTGTAGGTTTTTAAGGTTCAAAACTGAGGCTTTCTACTGAGGAAATCGAGCGTTTGACAAGCGTATAAATTCATCATTGGGTGATCAATTGGTGGTGTCCAAGTCTTAAGGGCAGTCAAAAATAGGGTGTCTACATTTAGCTAAACACACAAAAGGCTATTCGCTTTACCTCCTTCCTATTATGAAATTTATTCAAGGAGGAGGTAGACATGCTTCACAAATTATCAAACATCACAAGATAGTATGTGATGATCATAGAGCAACTAAAATGAAACACTAATAACAACTCAAAAGTTATTGTCAACTCCTCTCCCTACTCATGGAATAAGGATGAAACATCCATTTCCATGCTTGTAGCTTGCTTTTCGTGCTCTTTTCGGATACGATTAACCCTACAGTTCGGACTCCTGTGGTTCTGAATCTGATTTCACAAGTGCAATGTGAAATAGATAAACACAAATGAGTCCAAATCCGACTGATCTTTTGGAAAATCGATTTTGAATCAAAATGCCAAAAATGGATTGCTTTGCCAGATTACAGAGTTACCACCTAAATATTTTTGAGAAATTTAGAAAACCCGTGACTCGTGCCAAAGGCCACTTATCCATCATCACCAAAGTGTTTCGGCTCGGGAACTTAGGTATGAGAGGGGAAGGTCATGAATTGAACACCCCTCTCACCCGATCAAAGATCGGCCTCTACTAATCATGATGTGATTTTTATTTACATTATATGCTCTTGTTGCGGTTATTAGGCTATCTTTACTATGTGATGCATGCAAGTTATAGACTAATTTTGCAAAAGTTGGAACACTTTGATTTTATGTTTGTTTTGAATATGCATCACTTGAAAAAGTGAATTTGCATGTACATTAATCAATTTATCCCAATTTTAGCAATTAGCCTTCATCCACAGGCATTCAAACAAGTATATCAATTAAGCACTTAGCCTCATGGAAAACATGCTTGATATGGCAACATAGACATACAATATGATATGCTAAAACACAAAATGCTCTAGTACTCCAAGGCAAGCCAAACAAAGCAAAATAATTAGAAAATATGCATGCTCTTAAATGATGCAATATGACTAATGTGACGCATACATTATGTAATTTTTAATAGGCTCAGCTATGAGCATGGTATGTGATTTAATTCAAGACATGTGATAAATCACGTTTTCAAACAATGAAGTTGAAATTGACATTGGTTAGTATGATGAGCCAAATCTAAATGTACATGAGACGAGTGTATGCAAACATGGGAATGCTAAGTAAATATGATGCTACCATTATAAGCGGGTAAATAAAATGGAGAAAGAAGTGGGGGTTGGAAGACATGCACAATTATTACATATTTGCCCTCGTGCAAGAGGGTCCAAATGAGTGTTCAAGTGTCCGAATTAAACTAACTATTACAAATTCAAACGAATACTAATTAGCTAAATTAACTAACTACTTATTACATATTCAGATAAATTAACTAACTATCTAATTTTATTACAACAAGGGTATTATAACAATACTAATTACAACAATAATAATTACAATTATAATATTAATATAAGCAACAATGAGGCTCAACGATCGAATACATAGTGTCCAGAAATTGCTCTGTCTGCCCAGATTTGCTCTGTTTCACCCTCAGCCTCTGGCTTCTGTTTCTGCCAAAAGGTCTTTGCTTACCAAACATTGGGAGCCAGTCGGTCCCAAATGAGACTCGGCCGGGTCAAAAAAGTGCCGGCCGTGCCCTAATTTTATGCCAAAAAATGTTTTGTGCTCTGAGGTGAGAATAGTGCATACAGAGCCTTTCTAGGCCCTATTTGTCCCTTCTGCCCCTCTCTGTCATGGGAAACTCAAGAGAAGAGCGAGTTCGAATCCGAATCCGAAATCACCAATAAGCACAATTTGATGGCTTGAGGATTTCAGGCATGTTTGGAAAAAAATGAATAAATACAATGGAAAACCACCCTTCTCCCTTATCATGAAGGCTCAAAGAGGGAAGTAGACATGCCTCAATTCTCATCAAAATATCATGGATTGATAATTGACAATTCTCGAAGATATGGACTCGGCATAACGTCCGGCCGAACCCAACCAATCTAATTCATTTTCTTTATGTTGGTTTCATTGATTTTAAGCCAATTTTATTAGTCATTTCCATTCTTTAATCAATTTGTCCAAAGTGATGGTTACGTCCACTACATGAGAATAAATGTCAAACGAGAAGTAATTCGAAGCATGAAAGAGGGACTACGCCTTGACGATGAACCTTCATAGAGATTAACCCATTGAGCATAGATCTCTTTCTCATGCCTTGAACAATAATCAATCATTTGAAATAGCTCTCAAACAAAAGAAAAGAAGAAAGGAGGGAGGTTGCAGAAATGACTTATGCGAAATTGATTTTAAGAATGAGAATCTTTATATGAAAAGTAAGTAAAGAAAGCCATCAACTCGAATGACTCGGTGTCTAAGGCCTGAATAACCGAAGCCATGAGGACTTACAACACAACATGCTAGATATTCAAAGTATAAGCTATTTAAATAAATTAAAATAGCCCCCAAACAGCCCCTAAAGTGTAAAAACAATAGCTAAAAGCAAGAGAGTAAGTAAAAATAGTACAGAGAAAGCTATAGAATAAAGCCTAAGGAGGGGTGGCTAACCCCTCCACTTTTTGCAATTTTAAATCACATATTTTAGCCCCAAAACAGTCCAAGAACAGTGGCTAAAAGTGTGTTTAAAGAGCACAAAAAGATAGACAAAAGCAAGAGATATAAAGTTAGTAAGCAAAATCAAGGAGAGGTAGCTAACCCCTCTACTTTTGAGATTTTAAACCATGTTTTTAAGCCCTTTAAAACTCTGAAATTTAGTATATAAAGACAAGAAAAATAGAAGAAAAGAGTAAAAGAAGATTAAAGAAGACGGTGCAATGTTATACCTTTTGAAAAGAGAGGTAAGTTCTTAGTTAACAAACTTAATTCCAACACCCTCAAGTTTTTGAAATTAGCTTTGAAAGTTCAACGAAAAGCTTCAAGGACAAGCTCCAATGGTGTATGTATTGTGTATGTATAGCAAGGAAGCTTTTGGAAAGAAGATGGATAGTCTTAGCTCTCAAAAACCTTCAAAGCCTTTGGAAATATTTCCTAACCCTCTAGGTTCTGAAAATATATTTTTAAATCTCTACAAGAAAGCTTCAAGTCCGAGCTTTAATAGTGTATGGAGGGTGAATGTTGATTTAAAGAACAAAGGAAGGTTGAAGGTTCAAAAGCTCTCATCAATGCCTAAGCCTCTTGGAAGGTTTTTTCTAACCTTAAAATATGAAGTGGGAGGTCCTATTTATAGAATTTGAGCCAATTTGGTCGAAAATATCTTTAAACAAAGCCAGCTGTCCAATTCCCACTAGCTGCCTGTTTGGCGCTATTGAAAGCCGGCCGGCCCCCAAAACACACGGCCCGACCCAAAAATGAAAGGCCGGCTCTAAAAGGCACAAATTCACTATTTTTCATTAAAATTCGGTCGGCTCTAAATGAGCCACTGCCGGATCTAAATGGACCTGACCGGCTTCAAAAATCTACATTTCAGGCCTGACTTCAAACGGGCATATCTCCCTTATCCAGACTCGATCTTAGGTGATTCTTGAGTCTAAACTAAAGCCTCTGAAGTTTATTTTCCAATGGTGGTGGCCTTATATCTAAATTCTAAGTGTTTAGAGAGATATACCTAATTTAGTGAAGGATGCTCATTTCTATCTTAACAGATTGATGCCCAACCTTTTTCCCAACTAGTTTTCCTCCATCCCTTCCTATTTCCTTCAACTCCAAACCTATAAATAAGATGTTTTAAAGATTTTTCAAAGAGTTCACCTCCCTTTCATTTATTCCCACTTTGTCCTTACTCAGTTTACTGAAAAATGCAATATTTTAAATGAAACGTGAGCCTCGGAACATTGTAGAAACAATTCAAAAAAATATTTTGAAAAAAGAGGTTTTAAGGTCTAAAATAGTTTGGCCAAAATGGGGTGTAAGATTTGGAATTAGAGCTTGAATCCAAATTTTTTCGCTGAGAATTCAAAAGATTGCACAGTGTACTTTTATCATCGGGTGTTTGGAATAAAAGCGCGCAAGTCTTAAGGGTGGTAAAAAATGGGGTGCCTACAATGCTTCAAAGTGGAACTAGGAGAAAGTTTTCAACACTTCTCGATAAAGAGCTCTCTAGGAGCAACAAAGCGAGGAAATAAAAAATAAGAAGCAAGCTATCTATCAAAACTTAAACACACAATTTGCCAAAGTTGTTGACAACTCCTTTTTTTTTTTCATGGAAAATGGACGAGACATCCATTTCCATGTCTCAAAAATGATTGATAAGAGAGTTTTTCAACACTTTGAACACGGAAGCTGCTACCTATCTTCAAGGTGGGCAACAATTATGAAAGTAAGAGATTTATTACTAGGTAATCAAACTTGTGGCGGGGTGGCTGAGCCTAAGCTCTAATCCTCCCATGACCACAAGGTTTCCAAGAGACAAAAGGAAAGCTATAACAAAGTAAAAATGATCAACTCAAACGGATTGGCCGCTATGTCTTAAACATGCCAAATTTGTGAGGACTATTACAACAGTAGGAGCACACGTATTGAGAAGGACGAGGACCCTTTTATAAGCCCATATTCAATTCATATCACACAAAACTAATCAAACAGTGCTAAAAGTGCTGAAATTGAACCAAATGAAATGAAAAGAAAAAAAATGAAAGAAAGCAAAGGGTGTACAACTAGTGAGCTAGCCATTGGAAGGATGGCTAGCCCACCCACTTTTAATGTGGTTTTAATCACATTTTAAGCCCAAAATATACCTTGAAATCAATATGTAAAGGGAAGAATAAGAGAGAGAAAAGATGATGGAAGAGTTCAAACTTCACCCCCTAAAAGAGAGGAAGATCTTCTTAGTTTTCAAACCACAATCTAAACACTCTCAAGTATCTGAAATTGTGCTCAAAACCTCAGCAAAAAGCTTCAAGTCTAAGCTTATATGGTGTATCTATTATGTATCTATATTGCAAGAGAGTAGAGAAGTGTGTTGGACAAGCTTTAGGATTTTGGAGATTTTTTCTAACCCCAAACGATGAGGGGGGTGCTGTATTTATAAAATTTCAGCTTCTCACGTCGAAAATATCTGCAAAAGAGACAGCTGGTCCAAATCCCATGCATGGGAGTAGCTGGCTGCTGTAAAATATCTTCTGCACAGAACATGGCCGACCGTCCGGCAGTGAGGATGTACGGCCGGCCCAATCAAATGGTTTGATGGCCATCTGTTGGCCAGTTATTCTTTGAGTGGTCAGGCTAACAAAAATAAGGTGTTCATCAAAATGGGGTGCAAGGTTAAGGTTTTAAAGCTTGAAACCGAATTCTTTTGCTGAAGATTCGAAACATTGTATAGCGTAACATTTCATCATCGAGTGTTCAGAGTGAAGCACCCAAGTCTTAAGGTCGGTCAAAATGGGGTGTCAACACCATGTCATATGCTATAGATTTAGGATCTGGAATTTATGAATGTATACTGCATATGTCATCTTTTGTATCATCAAGTTCATAAATAGAATATAAAATATGATGTTATTGTTCAATTGTAAAGAATGTTATGTAATGGGCTATTGTTATTATTTCGGGGTGTTATAACTTGGTATCAGGGCAACCGAGTTTAAATACTTTGGAATCATGGGATGTGGTTTTTACTACAATGGGTTATCTCGCTAGATGATATTACAAGTAGACTTGGTATGCTATGTGATAACATGCTTATGTGGCTAAATGAGTATGAGACTTAATTTCGAAGATATTGATTTGGTCTACGAGTTTCTAGAAGTCTTGTTAAAAGAGCACTTGATAACTGCTATTTCTAACTAGAATTCTGGCAATGTCACGGGATGATCATTATCTAGAAAGGAAGTTCGTTTGTGTTTATGTGATGAGGTGCTTATGTAGAGTGAATTAATTATTGTCCACAGTATTAGGATGTGAGTGAATTATCTTCTACATATTTATAAATGTGCTAATCTGTTGTGTTACCTTTATTAGGATGTCAGGACGTGGACGTAGACGTGGACGTGGATGTGGACGTGGTAGGCGTGGTGGGCCTAGGCGGTAGGAGGTGCCGTTACTGGATGATATTTCGGCGCAAGTGGAGAGAGTTGGTTAGGACAATGTGGCCGAGCTAGTAGGTCAGCAAGCGATGGGTTCTTTGGCCCGTGAAATGACTAGAGCTTTATGGGAATCCATGGACATTCTTAGGGCTGAGAATCAAGTCCAGGCCCATGTTGTGACATGACCGTCTTTTTTAAAGAGAGAGTTCTTCCGGTCGAATCCGAATGAGTTTTTGAAAGATCCAAATGAGCCACTAAAAGCGAATTAGTGGCTTGAACAGATGTTGAAGAGGTTTGAGATGCATGGCATTGTGGACGACAGTTTGAGGGTGACTTTGGCATCCTTCCCGCTGAAGGGAGATGCGGGTCAATGGTGGAAGTATGTGCGAAGGCGCATTGGGGTGACTTGGGAGGCCTTTGTCAATGCCTTATAGGATAAGTTTTTTGTCTCCCATTGTTAAGGAGAAGTTGAGAGATTAGTTCTTGAAGCTCAAGCAGCTGAACACACCCGTAGTTGAGTTTGAGGTCGCTTTTACTAGCCTCTCTAGATTCGCACTAGAACTTGTGGTGACGGAGTAACGCTATTATATTAAGTTTGAAAAGAGGTTGATGACTATGCTCCTTTTCAAAGTGGTTGAGTCTATGATTAAGGATTATAGTCGCCATGTGAAGGCGTGACTCATCTTGAGACCGTGATCCAGATAGAGGAGAAGCGGATGAGGGGCTGTAGACAAAGGAGTCAAGAGGTTCAGGGGGAGACTTGGAACAACAAATGGCAAAGGGGTTCCACCCACAGCCGTCCCAGGCAGCATAGTTCAGATCTACTTTTCCTGTACTAAGTTCTGGTGCAGGGAGAGGTAGTTAAAGTGGGATCATTTGTTTCAAGTGTGGTCAACTGGGCCATAAGTCTTCAGTTTGTCCACAGAGAGGAGGATGGCAATAGTCTGCACCATCTTTGGCTCGTCCTTAGAGCCAAAGTCAAGAGAAAGGGCAGATCCGCCTACTTGTTATCAGTGTGGGTAGTCGGGGCATTTGACGAGGTTTTGCACTCAAGCAGGTGTGCGTCTGGTTCGAGGCAAACACAGAGCCATCAACTTACCCATTCAGCATAGGCCTCAAGGGCCACTTAGGGGACCTCTTCAGCTTAATTAGTGTATCGATCCTAATGTTCCGAGGAGTGAGCAGGTAGAGTAGAGACCCATAGGGCGTATGTATGGTTTTACCATGCCAGATCAATTGCCAGCACCCTCTGTAATAAGAGGTAACTTTTTGTTGTTCAATTCTATTGCTAATGTGTTGATTGATATTGGTGCATCTCATTCCTTCATTTTATCTGCATTCGGAACTGTTTTGGGGTTAAAAGTGGCTCGATTAGCATCTTCTCTCAAGGTAAAGTCACCAATTGAGTGTAAAGTTATCTTGGATCGGGGATGTTCTGGTTGTTAGATAGAGGTTGTCAATCGCCAACTTTCTTTTACTTTCGTATCGTTAGATATGTTGGGTTTCAATGTCATTTTAGGCAAGTGTAGACACCTCATTTTTGACCGACCTCAAGACTTAGACGTCATTACTTGTGCACTCGATGATTACGATTGCATATGTTTGCTTTGAGTGCCCGAAGTCCTCGGTGGAACGCCCTGTCTTTGTGCCTGTAAAGCTTGTCCATTTTGTGCTTTGTTTTGGACCAAAATCTTGTTGTTTCAAGCCTGGAACTTGTGGTGACTTGTCGGCCACCACCATAGGATGTCGGCCATTACTCATGGTTGTCAGCCATTGGTGTGGCCGGTCGGCTACCAGTGGTGGCCGACAGCCACCAGTGTCTTTTTCCAGATATTTGTTGACAGCTGTGCCAACTGTTAGCACATTGAGCTGCATCTCCTTACACGTGTATGGTAGGATGTTTCTAAGCTCAAGGCTTGTTTTTCTATATATAGGGGGGTTCCTCCCCAATTTTAGAGGGTTAGTAATTTTGGAACAAAATTCTCTCTCTCTCTGTGTGTCTCTCTCTGTCTTTCTACATTTCTCTCTTTCTCTCTTGCAATTTTGTGCATAGTTGCTTGGATACACTCCACTTTTGCCTATCAACCCTTAACCAAAGTTGCTTATCTTTGGGCTGAGGTAGCTTGAGACCCTCTTTGAGCTCTAGAAGGTGGTCTTGGCTTGGTTTATTGCCTCATTTGTGTCTTCCCTTCAAGAGGTATAACACTCTCCTTTTATACTTGTTTTGCACACTTGCTTTGCCATCTTTTTCCATGGTTTTGGGGCTGGTTTTGAACTATCAAAAACTGTATTTTTGTGGCCTAAAGGTGTTGGTTTGAGGCCATTTTTAGTTAAGGGGTGGTTTACCCTTCTTGCTTCTTAGTTTGTAAAGTTTTTGTACCTTTGTTCACCACTTTCAAACCAACTTTTTTGGGCCTTTTAACCACTGAATTTTAGAGGTTTTTTAGTAGAAAAAAAACTCATTTTGAAGTCCAAATTTAGAGGGGTTAGCCTCCCCTCCTTGTGTCTTTTGAATGCCTAGTTAGCCCTATGTATTAGCTTAATGTTTTGGCTTTTTGTGGCTCAAGTCCAGCACGTTTTGAACTCTGTTTTCAGGTTTTTTACCATTGCTTTGGCTGTTTGGTACTTTTGAGTCTTGTATTGCATAGTTGTAGTGTAAGTCTTTTCACAAGCTTGGTGTTTTAAGGCTTTAACCACCATTGGTTTGAGTTGATTGCATGTTTGAGTGCTTTTTCTCACCTAATTTCAGCATTTATAATCTCTACAATCTCCCTCATTTCTTCACTTTTTCATTTGCTGTGAGGGTTGTTTTAACCTTAAGGTTGATTAAGCTTGAGATTGAGGCTTATGCTTAATGGTTTAATTCTCCTTAGAGGGTTCATTACCAACGACATGAAGCTTCTCTCATGCCTTAAACCATCCATTGGTTGACACTTCTTTCATCTTAGAAGACACTCACCAATGGACAAATTGACTAATGAATGATTTGGTAACTAAAATGTGTAAACAAAATTGACAAGTAAAAGGCACAAGATAAGCATTCCTTTGTGTTGCATTGCATGTGTTTAAATCAGACGTTAATTTGAACATAAGGAAAATGGGACATTTCATGCTCAAAAGTGATGAAATGTGCAATTTTCCTAGGTCTCCATTGCCCTTGATCATGCATGATAGGGTGGTAGCCATTTTGGTCTCATTTTTCATTTATTAAACTTGCACAATTGGTTTCACAAGCCATCATGCAATGAAATTGCTTGATTGATGGTTTATGAACCAAATTTTGTCCCTCATTTGATTTCCCCATGAAAGGGAGAGGCAAAGTGTGCAAACAACCCTTGAGAAAAACACTTTTTTGCACTATTTGCTCTTTGTTGCAGCAAGGAAGTCCAAGTTATCAGTGGCCAACAGCCACCACCAGTAGCCGACCAGCCACCAGTGGTAGCCGACCGGCCCCTTGTTGGCCATCAGTGAAATTTGCACAGTGTGTTGGTAAGGTGGAGCAGAGGTGTTCTGGAAGTGGGCATAATTGTTGGTGTTCAATGTGCAAACAGAGGCATTTAACAGCAAGGCAGTGGCTTTTCCGGTGGAAACCGAGAATGCATGAGCCTCTCTCGCTTCCCAGTATTAGCTAATTACTTTAATTAGCAATAGATCAAATATGTGTTGTAATTAATTAGTTGTAGCTAGTTAAGTGTTGTAAATAATTAGTTAATTTAACTAGTTATTCAATTTCATTTTGTAATTAGTTAACTAGAATAGTTAATTAATTCGGTTTGCACTAGTTAGTTAGCTAGTATAGCTGGTTAATTAGTTTCAAGTTTTGTATTAGTTAGCTTAATTAGTTTAGTTTAGCTAGCTAGTTAGTTTTTATTCATTTGGACCCTTTTTCGCGAGGGCATAATGTTGTAATAAGTGTGCGTGCATATGTGTATGTTTTTCAACCCCACGTCTTTCTTCCTTTTACTTGACCACTTTTGATGGTTAGATTAGGAGCATCATGTTTCAAATTAGCATACCTTATGCCTTATGCTTCCATCCATTCATTTGTATTGCATGCACTAAGGCTTGGCGCATCATTCAAACTGCATTGTCATTTCAATACTTCTTTGAATACGTGTTTAATCGCATGTTGTTCAAATCGATCCATATGCCATACTAGTAGCCGAGCCTATTAATTGCATTCTTTGCATGCATTGCATTAGACATCTTGTATAGTTAGGATCATGCATCTTTCTAACTAGTTTCTATTTTAGCTTGGAGTACTAGGTGAGTTTTTATGCTTTAGCATACTTGCATAAGTGTAAATATTGCCATGATTAGCATGATTGCCATGAGGCTATGTGCTTAAATGCTAAATTGCATAAATGCCTGTGGATAAAGGCATGTTGTTTGAATTGGAACGATTCAACAAATGTGCATTTTAAACCCACTTTGTTGAATGGCAAATCATGTTTTAGGCTCACTATGTTTGGTGGCAAATCCGCAAACTTTAAGCCCACTTGAGGTGGGAAATTCAAACCATTTTTCACAAACAAACATGAGTTGAATTGTTCCAAGTCTTGCAAACTAGTCTATACTTGATTGTGCGCATCACTTAGTTTAGCTAGCTTAATAACCGGAACAAGAGCACATAATGTTGATAAAAAATCATATCATGATTAGTAGAGGCCGATCTTTGATTGGGCGAGCGGGGGTGCTCAATTCATGACCTTCCCCTCTTGTACCTAAGTTCCCGAGTCGAGGGAACTTTGGTGATGACGGACACGTGGCCTTTGGCAAGAGTCACGGGTTTCCTAAATTTTTCCAAAATAAAATATTTAGGTGGCGACTCTGTATCTGGCAAAGCAGTCCAATTTTTGGCACTTTTTGATTCAAAATCAATTTTCCAAAACAATTTTCCAGATTTGGACTCTTTGGTATTTATCAGTTTCACATTGCACTTGTGAGATTAGATTCAGAACCGCGGGAATCCGAACTATAAGGCTTTCTTTCAAACCTTCCAAAGGGGGGCGCGAAAAAGCCAAGCTACAGTTTCTGGTGACTCCGCTAGGGACTTTAGAGAACTTGACTCGAACTCATGATATGAATTTTCATCTACACTTATGTGTTTCTTTCCATTTGCATTTGCATTGGTGCGCCTAAGTCACAGTGTTTGCCATCTGCTATTCCTGAACGGTCTGCCGGAGGCTTGCTTAGAAAAGCTTGCCAAAAGGCTAACCGGTTGCGTGCTCTGCCACGATGCAACCCTTGAATTTGGACTATCGCTGTACCATTTGATCCTCCTTTCATTTCTTGGTGTTAGGTGTGAGAGGTATATTAGGTAGTCTTGCAGAGGTACCTTTTTTGAACAATCGGTCTAGTTGCATATCGAAAGCCGCAGAGATTGTTCCAAACTAGGACAAGTTGCTCACCCGAATTTAGGATTTTGTGAAACACTTTGCCTGAGTAGTACACCCCAGTTCCTAACGAAATTAGGACAGGGTAACCCTACTCCCTCATAGGGGTGTTTTGGCTCTCACTTAATTGGTATGTGCTTTTAGAGTCAAACTCTACAGGAATGTCTGTATTAGTTGCAAGTTTGGGTATCAGTTTTGGGGGCAGAAATCAGTGTTGAGTATAGTTCTACAGCTTATGATTGCAATTGCGTGTTGTTGGTATCTGAGCGGAGGTGCTGTGCGGTTTTTGATTTTTGTTTTCTTTTGCTTTATTTCTTTTTGCAAGGTAGTTTTTCATCATTGCTTCGGACGATTCTGTTACCCCCCCAAGCACTTTGGACCCGAGTGAGAAAGATTTACAGATCTGGGGATCTTGTCAGAGGATAGCCAGTGTTTGTTTCACTCCCATTGGTTACCAGACGGAGGAGGATAAGGCAGAATTCATCGATCCAGCAGTTACCTTTTTACTTCACCTACGCCCAGTCAGGCCCAGTCTTCTAATTCTACTCCAAAAAGAGAGTATTTACCAGTTTTGATAGCTCAACATCCCCCAGTCAGCATGGAAGATATGCTTTGTCAGCTCCAGCAGACCATCGAGACTATGCAGCTGGATACTGCCCGCTAAACTGAGGTCATAGCTCATCAAGCAAAAGTGACAGATAGGCTTCAGCAACAGCAACCATAACTGGCAGTAGTCTTTGTATCCCACGCACTCCCAGCGGGAATTACGGCACTCGGGGTCACAGTCAATGTTCAAGAGAATATGGGCATTCCGGCAGATCCGATCCTACCTCAGACCTCCAAGGCACCAGTTTACCAAATGGAGGCGCCATTTGAATTCGAGGTTGACCCCACTGCATTGAAAGTCAACAAGCTAAAAAAACTCTTAAAGCGGGCACAGGGCATGAATTCAATCCCTAACATTGAGGATGGATACACAGACGCTGCAGTGACTTTGCTGGATAGATTCAAGATTCCGTACGTAGACTGGTTTGACGGCTCTAGGGATCCCATGGTCTATTTGTGTTTATTCTCTGATATCCTCAAACCAATGGGTCTCACCAGACTTTAGAAGCTATCGCTTTTTGGCCGGACCCTGTCAAGTATAGCGGCCATTTGGTACTTGAAGTTAGAAGACTCTGTCAAACGGAACTGGGAGGAAATGGCCAAGGCCTTCATCGCGTAGTACTTCTACAATACCCAGATCGAGGTCACTACCCGTGATCTTGAAGCGACCCGTCAGGAGCCAAATGAGGGCTTCTCAGACTTTGTGACCTAATGGAGGGCTAAGGCCTTTATGATGACTATCATGCCATCTGAAAAGGACCAAATCATAATGGTGGTTCGTAGCTTGCAAGGGAGATTATTACAGAAAATGATAGTCTTGCCTTTGTTTACATTTGCTAAGCTCCATTAAATAGGGGTTCAAATTGAGGATGCAATGAAGCAGGGGCTGATAGACCATGAGAAGAAACAGCCTAAGAGGCCCAAGCTCCAATGCAAACATGAGCAGTAGCACCTTTGCATAGCCTTCAGATGTGAGCATGGTCACCACCACACCCAAAACTGCCAACCCGTTCGCCAATACTTCTAACACAACTCCGCAAACCTCAACCAGTCAAGCCTGATCTCAAAGGGTCTTTACCCCGCTCTACATGCCTTTATGCAAAGGCCTAGGGGTCCTACTAAAAAAGGGCACCTTAAACCGTTAGAACAACGCCCTCTACCCGATCCTCTCCCCCCGAGACATAACCCAGCCAAATACTGCGCTTTTCGCCAATAGCACAGTAGTCAATACATAGCCTCAAATACTGCGCTTTTGACCGCGTAGGCATTTTGAAATTGCCTACTTTTGTGGAAGTTTTGGATAGGGAAATAATGGCAGAAGTCACTCTGGCAGTGATGAAACAAGCCAAAATGCCAACGAAAGAGTGGAAAAGTAAAAGGCCTGGATCTAACTTTCGGAAAGGTTGTTCCTTTTTCACGAACAAAAAGCAAAATACTGGATCTTCGAGCAGCTCAAGCCAGAGTAGCGGATCTATACCAGTCTATTCAGAATGTGGAAGGAGGCATAAAGGCATATGCTAACGTGCATCGGGGGCATATGCCAACGTGCATCAAGTGCATGTTTCCGTTATGGCAAAACCGGTCATATGAATAGAGATTGTCCAATGAGGTTTGACAGTGTTAACCACCCAGCGGCAAGTTCAGCCGGATCTGTTCCTATAGCAAGGGCCAATACTAGAACAAATGTCAGAGGTAATGCTGGAAATGAGACACTAAGACAAGGAAGAGTGTTTGCATTCATGCCTGGAGATGTACAGAATATCGAAACAGTAGTGTCAGGTATAATCCCTATCTATGCTCAGAATGCCTATGTACTGATTGATTCTGGTTCTACGCATTAATTTGTCTCGCATGCTTTTTTTCAGAAATTAACTAGACCCTTAGAACTTGTGAATTATTTGCTATCTGTGTCAACACCATCTGGGGTATCTATGATATGCGCTTATGTATATCCGGCATGTGATGTTTTGATTGGTGATATGACATTGTATGTTGACTTACTACCCTTGAACATTGATCATTTTGACTGTATTCTGGGTATGGATTGGCTGACTAAATATTGTGCTACTATTGATTGTGTGAACAAAACTGTCATGTTCAAACCACCTGGCATGCCTGAGTTTACTTTCATTGGGAATGGGGTAGTTCCTTCGCTATACTTGATTTCATTCATGAAAGCCAGGAAATTGTTAAGGAAAAGCTGTCAGGGCTACTTGTGTTGTGCATTGACTGAATCTTTAGATAGTACTAGTGTAGAAACTATTCCTGTGGTTTGTGACTTTCCTGATGTATTTCCCAATGATCTACCCGTGGACTTAATTGATAGGGAAATTGAATTTACTATTGATGTAATACCTGGAACACAACCTATCTCCAAGGCTCCTTATAGGATGTCGACTTCCGAATTGAAAGAGTTAAAAGTCCAATTCCAAGAGCTCTTAGACAAGAAATTCATCTGTCTGAGTACCTCACCTTGGGGTGCTCCAGTTTTATTTGTTAAAAAGAAAGATGAATCTTTGAGGCTATGTATTGACTACCGTGAGTTAAACAAAGTACCTGTCAAGAACAAGTACCCACTATCCCAAATTGATGACGGTCTAAGGTGCCAGAACGTCCCGAGCTCCGCGCGCGAAATCCGTTTTGTTCTAGCTACTACAGTTCGGACTCAATGTCACGGTTCTGAATTTAATCTCGCAAAGTGCAATGCAAGACCGATAAATCACCAAAGGGTCCAAATCAGGCAAATCGTTTTGGAAAACTGATTTTTATAAAGAAGTGCCAAACATGGACTGCTTTGCTAGATACAGAGTCGCCACCTAGATGTTTTGTTTTGGGAAATTTAGGAAACCCTGACTCGTGCCTAAGGCCATGTGTCCATCATCACCAAAGTTGCCTTAGCTCGGGAACTTGGGTATGAGAGGGGAAGGTCATGCAATGAGCACCCCCGCTCGCCTGATTAAAAGATCGACCTTTACTAACATGATATTTTGTTTTTGAAACCACATGTGTTCTTATTCCGGTTATTAATCTATCATTACTACGTGATGCGCGCAACATACAAGTATAGACTAGATCGCCTAAGTTGGAACAAAACATCTCATGTTTGTTTGTTTGAAAATGGTTTGAAAATGCTACTCGCAAGTAGGCTATGTCGTGGATTTGCTACCATCAAGTGGGCTTAGAAAACATGATTTTTGCCACCCTCAAGTGGGCTTAAAACTTGCATTTCGATGAATTGTTCCAATTCAAGCAATCCAACCTTCACTCATAGGCATTCAGGCAGTTATATCATTTAAGCAGTTAGCCTCAAGCATGCTATCATGGCAACACCAACACACATGCAGGATGCTAAAGCATAAACACTTACAATGTACTCCGAGCCAAAACAAAAGCTAGTTAGTAATCAATGCATGATCCTAGCTATGTTAAGATGCCTAATGCAACACATGCAAAATGCAACTAAAAATAGGCTCGGCTATCTAAGATTTCATGTGAAATGCAACTTGATAACATGCTGTTGAACACGTATTCAAGTAAATGTATTGAAATACAATACAGTTAGTATGATGCGTCGAGCCGGGTGCATGCAATACGAATGAATGTATACAAACATGCTATCATAAGGATGCTAATCAAAACATGACCTAGAACTAACCATCGTAAGCGGTTAAGTAAAAGGGAGAAAGACGTGGGGTTGGAAGACATTCACACACTCACGCACACTTATTACAAAATTCGCCATCTCGACGGAGGGTCCGAATGAATAATACAAGCTAGCTATGCTAAGCTATTCTAACTAATCTAATAATCTAATTAGACTAATTCTTACAACACCGAATTGAAAATCAGCTATGCTAAGCTAATCAAGAATTTACAATAATGAATTAAATTAGCTAACACATTAACTAATTAATTACAAATTGACTAACTATACAAAGTAGTTAAAACGGCCTTGCGAAAAGGGGGCATATGTGTAAACACCCCATTTTTTACCGACCTTAAGATTCAGACGTCATCGATTGAGCGCTCGGTGATGGTGCATGTTGTGCTCGTTCTGAGATTTCGGAGTTTCGGCTGAGAGCCTTACTTCCGGACCTCGGGACTCTTTTGTGCTTTGCCTCGATTTACGAATCAAGTTTTGTTTTCTCTTCCTGAAGGGAGGGAGAGGTCTCGTAGACCATCTCTCAGTGGCCATAGGCTACTTTTCGTGGTCGTAGACCACTGTTCCCGTTTGGAGACCAGTTTCCGATTTTTAGAGCCGTCGGCCGTGCGCCTCGGTTCGGGACCGCTTAACTTTCTCTGTTTGGCACGGTTTTTGGAGAGCTTGAACATTTTGAATCTTCATTTTTGCTTCTTGAGGAAGCTTGAACCTTTTGAACCTTTTTTTTAGCTTCTTGAGGAAGCTTGAACCTTTTGAACCTTTGCTTTAGTTTCTCCAAGAAGCTTGAACTTTTGCTCTAGCTTCTCCAAGAAGCTTGAACCCTCTTGTTTCTCTATAAGAGAGGGCCTCCCTCTCCTTTAGAGAGGTTGAAAAAAAATTGTCTAAGGAAAAGCACATATATCTCTCTATATCTCTACATTCTAGGCTTAGAAAGGGTGTTTGTTCTTGGCTTTTAACACCACACCTCATAACCACACACCTCCACCATTGATCTAAGGTTCTTGGAAGGTCTTGAGAGGTATAAAAGAGCTGGTTTTTGGTCCAAGAAGGTGCTGGTTTTGCTGAAGCTACAAGGGTAACACACTATTCCCTCTTTTAAGTTTTATTTTGCTCTATCTTTTAGCCATACTTGCAAGAATATTTGAGCTTTGGTGTAAACTGAAAAAAGTCTTGTTTTGAGGTCCTTTTCATGTTTGTTTAAGATCATTTTTCTGTTGGGGGTCATCTACCCCCTTGCATGCTTCATTTTACCATGTTTTGAGCCATGCCTTAGAGCATTTGTGTTGGCCTTTGTTTGGCCTTTTAGCCACTGAAATCCAATGGATTTTTAGTGGCTAGCATGCTGTTTTGAGTGCCAAAATTAGAGAGGGGTGAGCCTCTCTCTCCTTGTTTTGTTTTCTAGCATTTTTGGCCTTACAAAGGAGCCCTTATTTGCATGCTTCCAAGCCATGTTTCAGGCCATTTTTGATGAGCTTTAGGACCTGCATAGGCTCTGTCCAGAGCTTTTTTTTGCCATATTGGATGTCCATCTTGCATGTGTAGAATAACCCTCTTCATAGCATATCAAAGGAGCATCTCATTCTTGCATGTATTAACCATGTTTCAGTGGGTTTTTGGGCTTAATTTGGCATGTCATACCTCTGACTTTTGCTGGTTTAGTGGCCTCTTGATTGCCTCACATGCTTGTAGTGCAAATCCTCTTTACTAGCTTACATTGCATGCTATTTTGGCCTTTGATTCTAGCACTTTTTGGCCATGCCTTAAACTGATTTTGTACATGTTTTGGACTACCTTAGCTCTATTTTTGGGCCTCATGGTCGAACGATGTTTGCTATGCATGGTTGTAGTTCAATACCCTTGCCTAGCTTTGAGTTTTGAAGCCTATTGCATGCGTATTTTGAGGTGTTTCCATGTTTTGGCATCATTGTGAATCATATTTCAGAGCTTATATGTATGCCATATTCCCATGTTTTCCACTCGTTAAATGTGTTTGAGAGTTATGCATGAATACCTCATTTTTGGACCGTTGCATGAGCTTCATTTCCATGCTTTGCGAGCCATTATTTTAGTCCATATTTGCTACTGTTTTGGCCTGCATAGGGACTGTTTGGGGCTGGTTTGGCCATTTGAGTATTGCTTTGCATGCCTATAGTGTAATCCACTTCACTAGTTTCGGTATTTGGGCCATCTAGCATGCATTGTGTGAGGTGTTTGCATGATTCGGGACCATCTTGCATGTCATTTCATAGCTGGAAAATATGTGATTGTATGCCATATTTCATGCTTACCATGCTTTGGTGGAGTTGCACTTTGTGCCTTAGGTTTGGTCCCTTGCATTTGTGCGTGTTTGCATGTGTGTTGTTGCTTCGTTTTCATCATGTTTGGCCACTGATTTGAGTGTGGCTGAGGCCCATTCATTTTAGTTTAAGTCCATCTTGCATTATGTATGCCATATCCATGTTGTCGCATGCTTAATCGTCGCATTATGTATGCCTTGTTCATGTCTTCGTGCATGTCCATCTTCGTATGTGCATCGCGTATGCCATATAGTTCATGTGCATTGAGTATGCCATTCTTAGTTCATAGCATTGTGTATGCTAGTTGCATGTTTTCATATCATCCCTCGCATGCTAGCATGATTAGGTTGCATTGCGTTTAGGGTTGCATGCTAGTCGTATTGTGTATGCCATGTATATTGCATTGTGTTTGGAATAGGGTTTAGTCCAAACACGGGAAACGAGGGACGTTTCGTACTCCAAGTGACGAAACGTGCCTCGATTCTCGGTCGCCGACACTTCGGATTACCCATGATGGAGTTTAGGCTTTGTTGTGTTTATATGTGCATTCATTTTACATCGAGTCGTGCAATCCGACTCCTCGGCCATCATGCATCGAGATGCGTGATTGGTGGCACGAGGATCGAGGACTACACTCCCTGGAGCTTGTGCAATGATGGGGAGAGTGGTCATGCACACATATGTTGAAAATACTTTGCCATGCCCCTTTCTCGCTCTCTGTTGTAGCAAACCGGAAACTAGCAGCAAAAACTGGTTAGCAGCCTTCTGGAGCTTTGTACAGTGTTCTGGGACCAGTTGCAAACAGAGGCAAATCGGGGCATCGCGATGGATTTCCCAACAAGGAGACTTGAGCATGCATGCATCCCTATCATTCGGAACAGAGCTAAGGCAGTCCATTTTGTTTAATTTGCATGCTATTTTCCTTACTTACTTAGTTAATTCGTTAATTAATTAATGTTGTGTAATAATTAGTTTAATTAGCTTAGATTAGCTAGTTTATTCTATACTATTCATTCGGACCCTCCGAGGAGGGCAATGTTGTAATAAGTGCGTGTGTGTGTGTGATGCATGTCTTCCAACCCCACGTCTTTCTCCCTTTTATTTGCTAGCTTATGATGGTTAGTTTAGGGCACGTTTTAATTAGCATACTTATGCTCGCATGTTTGCATCCATTTATCTGTCTCGCATGCACCGGGCTCGGCGCATCATACTAACTGCATTGTATTTCAATTCCGAGTTGAATACACGCATCAGTTGTTGCATTTCATATGCCATTTTAGAATAGCCGAGCCTATCTTAGTTGCATTTTTGCATGTGTTGCATTAGGCATTTCAGTATAGTTAGGATTCATGCATGATTTCTAATTAGCTTCTTTCTTTGGCTTGGAGTACTCGGTAAGTATTTATGCTTTAGCATCCTTGCATGCGTGTGAGTGACTGCCATGATAGCATGCTTACCATGAGGCTATTTGCTTATGTGATATAACTTCCTGAATGCTTGTGGGTGAAGGTTGGGTTATTTGAATTGGAATAATTCACCAATTGAGAGTTTTGAGCCTACTCGAGAGTGGCAAAATCATGTTTTCTTAAGCCCACTTGAGGGTGGCAAATCCACGTCTTAGCCTACTTGCGAGCAGCACCATCAAACCATCTTTCAAATAAACAAATATGAAATGTTTTGTTCCAACTCAAATGATCCAGTCTATACTTGTATGTTGTGTGCATCACATAGTAATTGTAGGCTAATAACCAGAATAAGAGCACATAATGTTTTCAAAACTCGATATCATGGTTAGTAGAGGCCGATCTTTGATCGGGCGAGCGGGGGTGCTCACGAAGTGACCTTCCCCAATCGTACCCAAGTTCCCGAGCCGAGGCAACTTTGTTGATGACGGACACGTGGCCTTAGGCATGAGTCAGGGTTTCCTAAATTCCCCCAAAATAAAATATTTAGATGGCGACTCTGTATCTGGAAAAGCAGTCCATGTTTGGCACTTCTTTCTAAAAATCAGTTTTTCAAAACGATTTGTCAGATTTGGACTCTTTGATGATTCATCGGTCTTGTATTGCACTCTGCGAGATTAGATACAGGACCGTGACATTGAGTCCGAACTGTAGTAAGCCCAATGAACAAAATGGGATTCCCCCCCGGGACGTTCGGGGACGTCTACAATATGCATGCTCGGTCGACTTCGCTCGGAAATCCGTTGCCATGCCTCATGTTGCCTCTGTTTGCACACTTCTGTACCTCTGAAAACTGTGCCAACTTCCATAGTGCTTTTGACCCACCTCATGGACACTTTGAGAGGTCATCGGCCAAGAGGGGTGGCTATCGGCCAGTGGATAATGATTATCGACCAATGTTGAGGCTATTGGCCAAATATTGTTAGCTAATCGGCACACCAAATAGCCGATCGGCCATCTCTTCCTGCAAACTCTCCTTTTTACTGCAATAGAGCACAAATAGAGGCATGGCAATGTATTTGCAAGAAAATGTGTGTGCAACCACACTCCTTATTATGTTTGAAGCTCAAAGGCGTGTAGGACTCAACTCTCGAGCCATCAATCACGCATTTCGATGCATGATGGCCAAAGAGGCCGAGTTGCACAAATCAATATGGATAAAATGCACAAAAACACGTAAATGCCTTAACCTCTATCATGCATGATCAAGATGGTTGGCGACCGAGAATTGAGGCACGTTTCGTCACTTCAAGTATGAAACGTCCCTCGTTCCTTGTGTTTGGCTTAACACCCAAACCAAACACAATGCAATGCATGCACAACTTAACCAAGCCAATGACATGCAAACAATGTAATGCAACATGAGCATGCAAGCACCATGTAATGCAACCTAAACATGTAAACAACATGCAAGAATCATGCAATGCGACAAGAATGCGACAACATGCAATGCGACAAGCATGCGACAACAACAAAATGGAACAAGCATTCAACAACATGCAATCTAACAAGCATGCAACGGCATGCAAAATGGACTTAAATTAAAATGGACAGACCTCAATCATACCCAAATCAGTGGCCAAAATGTTGAAATGATGGCATGAAATGCAAGACAATGCATGCACATGCTCTAGCCCACCAACTAAGCATAAAAGCATAACTCTCAAAAGTGCTCAAGGAATGACAAATGTAAGAGTGTAGCAACACTATAAGCACTGGAATAAGGTATGAAATGATGCCAAATTATTCAATCAATATAAGCATGGCATGTTAGGGTCCTTAAAGCATAAAGCTACCAAAGAGGACTACAAAGGTGGCATGCAATACATGGTACAAAGGCATGAACCAATCATGGACAGAGTTCAAATAGGTCTAAACAAAGACCAAAATATGCTAAGATTGAGGCACAAATGCCTAGGCATGCATGCATACACACTAAGCCACAAACAAGGTAATAAATGCACAACCCTTAGAGGCATTCAAAGGGTGAATGAAGTGGGAACATGGCAATGCTACATGCTCTGAAATGTCATGTGGAATAATGCTATATCATGTACATGATACAAATGAAGCATGCTATGGTGCCCAAAGCTTAAGGCTAGCAAGGCACTTGCACTACAACTATGCAAAACATGAAGCATATGGCAAGGGCAACCCAAAACAGTCCCAAAATATGTTAAAATGAGTCTAAAACATGTATGAAAGGAAGCCAAAATGTGCTAACATGAAGGGCATAAAGCATGATGGATGCAAGGCAAATAAAGTGGATTACACTACACCTATCAAGACCAAGCATGAGATGGCTTCGCCAACAAAAATCAGAGTTATGTCATGGCAAAATAACCCCAAAAATGGGCTGATACCATGTCAACACATGCTAGAATAACAAGCTCACTCATTAGGCATGCAAGACTAGTAAAGAGGACTTGCACTACAAGTGTAAGGAGCAAATGAGGGATGCCCTAACCAACCAAAAACAGAGTTATATCATGGCAAAACAACACCAAAAACACACTAAAATGGTGGTCCAAAAGCCTAGGCAAGATGGCATACATATGAGCTCATATTTAAGGCATGAAGCATAAACCCTCCAAAGCATTGAATGAGTGACACATGTGAGTGTATGGTCATGAAACATGTTCTAAAATCATGTATGAAATGATGCTAAATCATGCAAATAGCCCAAGCAATGCATACTAGTGGCTTGGAAACTCATGGCTAGTGAGCTAAAATGCACTATGGCTATACAAAGCAAGGCATGCATGACCAAAACAACATAAATTAGACCTAGATTATGGCAAAACATGAGTAAAATATTCCAGGAGTTGAGCTAAAATCACACTAGAATGATGGTCTAAAGCATGAAGCATGTTAGGCTAGTGTGCAAGTTTACACTACAAGTGTATAAAGCATGCAAGAGGTGACCAAACCGGCCTAAAATAGAGTTGTGGTAGGTCTAAGAAGTGACAAAAATGAGCCTACACAAAGCCATAAAGAAGTAAAAACACATGCTCATTTGCTTGGCCATCAATACTAGCAAGCAAGACAAGAGGAGAGGGGACCACCCTTTCCTATTTGGGGCCTCAAAATAGGGTTTTTACCACTGAAAATCCTTTGGATTTCAGTGGTTAAAAGGGCATGAAAAGTTGTTTTGAAAGGCCTTAGAAGATGGCTCAAAAGCTATACAAGCTAAGGAACAAAAGGGAGAGACAACCCCCTAACACAAAATAGGCCTAAACCATCACTTTTAGGACTGAAAAACAGAGATTTTCTCAGTTCAAAACCAAGTCAAAAATAGTTTACAAAAGTAGTAAAACAAGCATGCAAAGAAAAGGTTTAAAGGAGCAAGTGCTTACCCTTGAAGCACCTTATAGCTCAGCAGAAAAACCAGCCAAAATCTGAGCCAAAACCAAGCTTTAGCAGCCCAAAACAAGTTCCAAGGGACCTCAGCCTAATGGTGATTAAGTCTTCTTAAGGTTTGATAGATTGAAAATGGATGTATGCAAGCCTTCAAGCACAAAATCCTTAGAGAGAGTGAAATCTAGAGAGAGTTTCTAGAGAGAGAGGCTCCCAAAAATTTTGCCAAAATTGTTCTAATCTATCCCCCAATCTTCTAACCCTTGAAAATGAGATACAAGGCTTCATTATATAGAAAAATATCAAGCTTGGTCGAAAATATCTGAGCTAGGACAGGTGGCACAAGCTGGAAACAACTAGAGGAGAAATATCTGCCAATTCTGGGCTTTCTGGACATTTTTGGCCGATTGGCCAACATTTGTGGCCGATAAGGTTCACTTTTGGCTGACCTATGGCCGATGAGGTCCAATTGTGGCCGATGCAGTTCCATAGAGGCCGATGGAAAAAATCAATGCTGGTCCCTGACTTGAAGCAAGCCTAATTCCTTCATCTAGACTCCTTTTTAGGTCATTCTTGTGTCCAAATTGAAGCCCCGGAAGTAATCTTTCCAATGGCGAAAACCTTGCATAAAAATTCCAACTGTGTAAAAAGTTATTTCTCTTTTAGTGATGACTGCTCAGTTTCGGTCTAACCGGAATGATGCCCAACTTCAACCAATCATATCTCCCCTATCCGGACTCGGCTTTAGGAGATTCTTTAGTGAAAAATGAAGCCCCAGAAGTAAGCTTTTCAATGTGGTGGCCTCATAGCTTAAATCCAATTGCATAGACAGGTAGACCTGATTTAGAGAGGACCGCTCGACTTTCTCTTAGCGATTCATACCCAACTTCTTCCTCAACTAGGTTTCTTCCCTCCACTCCTCTTTTATTCAATTCCAAACCTCTAAACAAGGTGTTTTGAAACATTTTTCAAAGATTTCATCTCTCTTTCATTCATTTCCACTTTGTCCTTGCTCGGTTTACTGAAAAGCGCAACATTTGACAAAATGCGAGCCTCGAAATATTGCAGAAACCTTTTTCAAAATATTTTGAAAGAAAGGAGTTTAAGATCTAAAATATTTTTGGTCCAAAAATGGGGTGTGAGGTTTTGATTTGACTCTATCCTTGCTTGAGAAATCAAACCTTTGCACTGCACACCTTTCATCACCAAGTAAACCATCAGTAATGCCCAAGTCTTACCTGTGGTAAAAAATGAGGTGTCTACACCAATCAAATGGTACATTTTTCTGTGTCAACTGTGTCAATGGCATGGCAAGTTTTCAAAAATTCTTTTAGAAACCTTCTGTAGTAACTAGCAAGCCTCATAAAATTTCTAACTTCGGACACATTAGTTGGTCTTGGCCAGTCAATAATGGTTTTAATTTTTCATGGGTCCACCGATATACCATCCCTGTTGATTACATATGCCCCGAAAAGGCTACGCTGTCCAACCAGAATTCACATTTGGAAAGTTTTGCATATAATTTCTTTTCCCTCAGAATCTATAAGGCAGTTCTCAAATGAAACTGGAGCACCCCAAGGTGAGGTACTCGGACGGATGAATTTCTTGTCTAAGAGCTCTTGGAGTTGGACTTTTAACTCTTTGAATTCGGAAGTTGACATCCTATAAGGAGCCTTGGAGATAGGTTGTGTTCCAGGTATTACATCAATAGTAAATTCAATTTCCCTATCAATTAAGTCCCCGGGTAGATCGTTGGGAAATACATCAGGAAAGTCACAAACCACACGAATAGTTTCTACACTAGTACTATCTAAAGATTCAGTCAATGCACAACACAAGTAGCTCTGACAGCTTTTCCTTAACAATTTCTTGGCTTTCATGAATGAAATCAAGTATAGCGGAGGAACTACCCCATTCCCAATGAAAGTAAACTCAGGCATGCCAGGTGGTTTGAACATGACAGTTTTGTTCACACAATCAATAGTCGCACAATATTTAGTTAGCCAATCCATACCCAGAATACAGTCAAAATGATCAATGTTCAAGGGTAGTAAGTCAACATACAATGTCATATCACCAATCAAAACATCACATGCCGGATATACATAAGCACATATCATAGAGCCCCCCGATGGTGTTGACACAGATAACAAATAATTCACAAGTTCTAACGGTCTAGTTAATTTCTGAGAAAAAGCATACGGGGCAAATGAATGCGTAGAACCAAAATCAATCAGTACATAGGCATCTTGAGCACAGATAGGGATTATACTTGACACTACTATTTCGATGTTCTGTACATCTCCAGGCACGAGTGCAAACACTCTTCCTTGCCTTAGTGTCTCATTTCCAGCATTAACTCTGACATTTGTTCTAGTATTGGCCCTTGCTACAGGAACAGATCCGGCTGAACTTGCCACTGGGTGGTTAACATTGTTAAACCTCATTGGACAATCTCTAATCATATGACCGATTTTGCCATACCGGAAACATGCACCCGATGCACGTTGACATATGCCCCCGATGCACGTTGACATATGCCTTTATGCCTCCTTCTATATTCTGAACAGACTGGTATAGATCTGCTATTCTGGCTTGAGCTGCTCGAAGATTCAGTATTTTGCTTTTTGTTTGTGAAGAAGGAACAACCTTTTCGAAAATTAGATCAAGGCCTTTTACTTTTCCATTTTGTCATTGGCATTTTAGCTTGTTTCATCGTTGCCAGAGTGCCTTCTGCCATTATTGCTCTATCCAAAACTTCCACATAGGTAGGCAATTTCAAAATGCCTACGCGGTCAAACACTTCTAGATACAGCCCCCTTTCAAATTTTTGTGCCTTCTTGTAATCAGTATACACCATATGTGGAGCAAACCGAGCCAACTTAGTAAATTTGTCCTCATACTCAGCCACGGACATCCCGCCTTGTTTAAGTTCTTGGAATTCAGACACTTTCCGATCTCGGAACCATTGAGGGAAATATTTATCATAGAAGATTGCATTAAATTGTGCCCATGTCATATTCCCATTACTGTTTCGGATTAGTAACCACCACCTTCGAGCTTCATCTTTCAGAGTATACGTGGCTAGAAGAATTTTCTGAACCTCAGAACAAGGAAATACTTCAAATAGCTTCTTCATTTCAAGTAACCATGTCTCAGCTTTTAACGGTTCAATGCCACCTAAGAAAGTCGGTGGTTTCATCTTCACAAACTTCTGAGCTAAACTTATGAGATCATTGTTTTCTGGCTCCACCTAGGCCGGTGGGAGAGGTTAGCATTGTTGCCTCTGTCGTTGTTAAGTCATTGCCTCCGTTAAAGCTACAAGCATTTGTTCCATTTGGCTCATTCGAGCCTTAGATGATTTAGTTGTTCCATCACTTCTTGTGTTGTCCATTTGCTATAGGTAAACATGACATTATAAACATAGGCAAATAGTCTTTTTTATATTATTTAGATTGTTTGTTCCCATATCTGTAGACATCCCATTTTTGACCGACCTTAAGACTCAGACGTCATCGATTGAGCACTTGGTGATGTTGCATAATGTGCTCGTTCAGAAGTCTCAGAGTCACGGCCGTGAGCCTTGTCTCCGGACTTCCGAACCCTCTTCTGTGCCCTGCCTTGGTTTGCGAACCAGATTCGGTTTTCTCTGTTTCTTTTCCTGAGGGGAGGGAGAGGTCCCGTAGACCATCTCTCAGTGGCCGTAGGCTACGTTTTGTGGTCATAGGCCATTTTGCCCATTTCGGAGCCCGGTTCCCGGTTTTTCGGGACCGTTGGCCGTGTGCCTCAGTTCGGGACCGCTTAACCATCTCCGTTTGCTCTAAATTTTGGCATACATCTTATTTGCTCCCTTTTGAGGGACACTGGGGTCTGAGAAACCCACTTCGTGGCCGAACGCCACTTTCGGTGCTCGGCAGCCCATTTTCGGGACCCCGAACTGCGTGTTTTGGCCCCCAAACATTCGTTTGGCATCGGTTTTCGTTCATTTTTGGCAGATGCCTCTGTTTCATCACTGGGAAGGTCACTGGAGGGTGGGAGGCCAGAAATTGTTTCTAGAACCAGTTTTTGCTCCTCCGGCGCCCTCCGACGCCCGTTTTTCTCCCTTCCGAGCTAATGTTGAACAACCTGGGCCCTTTTTCTTGAACTTTGATAATGTTGAACAACCTGGGCCCTTTTTCTTGAACTTTGAACCACATATTTGTGTTGTACACACATGGGAGGACCCTAAAAGTTGGTGGCCGGCCACTAATGTTTCTTGACCCTTTTGAACCCCTCCTTCCGAGCCATTGTTGAACACCTTGGGGCCATTTTCTTCAACCCCAAACCACATATTTGTGTTGTACACACATGGGAGGATCCTAATATCATATGGCCGGCCACTATTTCCATTTGACCCTTTTGAACCCCTCTTGAAAATGGCTTGTTCTCTCTCCTGTTTTAGAGTTTCCAAATTCGAACCACAGGGTTGTGATGAGGAGACCTGGGAGGCCACCTTTTTGTCATGGCCGACCACTAATTAAACTTGGCCTTTTTGACCCTTGGCCGGCCGGCTAGGGGAGGTGGCCGGCCGGCCACCTGCAGCAAAAGTAATGGGCCGGCCATGTTCCTCTCTCCTTCCACTTTACAGCTGTGCAGCTGTTTCCCCTAAAAAATATCTATATCCGGGGGATATTTTGTGGGGGAACAAGGGGCTTCATTTTGGCTCCACTTTGGCTAGACTCTTCTCTCTCTCTCTCTCTCTCTTGGATATTGCTGGCCTCCCAACTCAAGAAAAGGGGTTACAAGAGTTGCTTGGAGGAGATACATGCATAGCACCCCATTTCCTTCAAGTTTTGGGCTCCATTTCTTCATCATCTTCAAGCTCTAACATCACCCCTCCATTCCAGCAGCAAGGGGAAGAATTCCAGCAGCTTAGAGTCACCAAATCTGGTCCAAGAAGCAACAAAAGTGTTGGTCTTCAAAGGTAAGTCCAATTGCCCTCCTTTCTAGCTCATTTTTGCACCATCTCTAAGCCATACATGCTTGCTGATTTGAGCTCCGACCAAAACTAAAAGTGGCCTTATTTTAAGCTCATTTTCTTGTTTCATTAAGGGCTCAACCCTGTTTGAGCCCTCCATATTGCACTTGCTTCAATATCCCTCTTTGGTCCCCTTTTCTTGCATGCTTTGGCAGCCTATCATGCTTCTGTTTTTGGTCTTTTTACAGGCCTAGAGATGGCCTTATTTTGACCTTCTTAACATGTTTTATTAAGGGTCTTTGCTTGTTTGATGAATATTTTTCATACTTTGTGTTATAGCCTCTTTTGAGCCTCATTTTGCATTGCATTTCTAGCATGTTTGTATACTGTTTTGGAGTTTTTACAGTTCTGTAAATATGCTTATTTTTGGTCCCTCTTCAATGTTGTAGAAGGGAAGTTTTCAGTTTGGGCATTGCATATACCACTTGCCTCTTTGGCCACCTTTTGGCCCTTTTTCTTGCATAAGAACTTAGCCTTGTCTATGTTTGTTTTTAGAGTTTTTACAGTTCTGTAAAGTGGCTTATTTTGGGCCCCTATTCAATGTTGTTGAAGGGCCCTAACCTGTTTGGGGTCAGCAGCTGTGAGTTGCTTCATAACCTCATGTTTAGGGCCATTTTTGCATGCCATTGTTGCCCTATCTTTGCTTGCTGTTTGGCCATGATTTGTACTAGAAAAATGCTAATTTTGGGGCTTCCTTGCTACTGTCTTTTCATTCCATGTACCATTCCATGCATCGGGTGTGTTTTCGCCTCATTTCGGGGCTGTTTTCCCCCACTTTTCAGTGCTGAAATCCCATTAGCATGTTTGCATATCATTTCCATGCCATTGCATTGCGTATGCCATTGCCTCAGTTTGCGTGCCCGTGTGCACGCATTTTGAGGCACTTCATTTTCATTCATCGGCCTCTTATGTGAGTGCGGCTGAGGCTCTCTCATGTTAGTATAAGTCCATGTTGCATTCTATATGCCATTCCATGTCATTTGCATTGCGTATGCCATTACCTCGGTTTGCGTGCCCGTGTGCACGCATTTCGAGGCACTTCATTTTCATCTATCGGCCTCTTATGTGAGTGTGGCTGAGGCTCTCTCATGTTAGTATAAGTCCATGTTGCATTCTATATGCCATTCCATGTCATTTGCATTGCGTATGCCATTGCCTCGGTTTGCGTGCCCGTGTGCACGCATTTCGAGGCACTTCATTTTCATCTATCGGCCTCTTATGTGAGTGTGGCTGAGGCTCTCTCATGTTAGTATAAGTCCATGTTGCATTCTGCATGCCATTTCCATGCCATTGCATTGCGTATGCCATTGCCTCGGTTTGCGTGCCCGTGTGCACGCATTTCGAGGCACTTCATTTTTCATGCATCGGCCTCTTATTTGAGTGTGGCTGAGGCTCTCTCTCATGTTAGTGTAAGCCCATATCATATTTCCATGTCATTTGCATTTCGTATGTCATTTTCTCGGTTTGCGTGCCCGTGTGCACGCATTTCGAGGCATCTCATTTTTACAGCATTGTGCATACTAGGTTGTATCTTAGTTGCATTCATCCATATCATGCATATTGCATCGTATCCGGGATAGGAGTTAGCCTGGGCATGGGAAACGAGGTACGTTTCGTACTCCGAGTGACGGAACGTGTCTCAATTCCCTAGTCACCGACACTGCGGATCATCCATGATGGAGTTAGGTCTCGTCGTGTTTTCATGTGCATTCATTCTATATTAAATTGCACATTTCGACTCCTCTGCCATCATGTATCGATATGCGTGATTGGTGGCACGAGGATCGAGGCATGCATACATTTGTGAAAATACATTGTTATGCCCCTTTCCTGCTCTCTGTTGCAGCAAATGAAGAATCGGCAACTTTTCGGAGTTTGGCGCGCATTTCAAGAAAATGTGTAAACAGAGGCTGATTGGGGCATCCCAGTGGATTTCCGCGCAAGGCAGCCCAGACATGCATCATTCATCAGGAGCAAGGCAGTCCCTGGCTTGCACGCCAGTTTTACAGCTTTCATAGTTAATTTGTTAATTAATTAGCAATTTGTATATTATTTGGACTGTATTATTTGGACTGTAATATTCTTTTATTCAGGACTGTATTATTTATTCGGACCCTCTGTGCGAGGGCACAACTGTAATAAGTGTGCGTGAGTGTGGTGTATGTCTTCCAACCCCACGTCTTTTCTCCCTTTTATTTATCCGCTTATGATGGTTAGATAAGGGCATATTTCAATTAGCATACAGTATGATAGCATGTTTGCATTCATTCATCTGTTTTGTATGCACCGGGCTCGGCGCACCATACTAACTGCATTGTACTTTCAATTCCAAATTGAATGCATGTTAGTTGTAGCATTTCATATGCCATGTTTAGAATAGCCGAGCCTGCTATAGTTTGCATTTTTGCATGTGTTGCATTAGGCATTTCTGTATATTTAGGATCATGCATGATTTCTAATAAACTTCTTGTTTTGGCTTGGAGTACTCAGTGAGTTTTATGCTTTAGCATCCTTGCATGCGTGTGAGTGCTGCCATGAATAGCATGCTTACCATGAGGCTATGTGCTTACATGATATAACTGCCTGAGTGCCTGTGGGTGAAGGTTGGGTTATTTGAATTGGAACAATTCATCAAATGTGTGTTTTAAGCCCACTAGGTAGTGGCAAAATCATATTTTCCTAAGCCCACCTGAGGGTGGCAAATCCACGTCTTAGCCTACTTGCGAGTAGCACCATCAAACCATTTTCAAACAAACAAACATGAAATGTTTTGTTCCAATTCAGGCGATCCAGTGTATATTTGTATGCTGTATGCATCACATAGTAACCTAGGCTAATAACCGGAATAAGAACACACAAAGTTTTCAAAAATAGATATCACGGTTAGTAGAGGCCGATCTTTGATCGGGCGAGCGGGGGTGCTCATGAAGTGACCTTCCCCAATCGTACCCAAGTTCCCGAGCCGAGGCAACTTTGGTGATGACGGACACGTGGCCTTTGGCACTGAGTCAGGGTTTCCTAAATTTCCCATTAAAAAACATTTAGGTGGCGACTCTGTATCTGGCAAAGCAGTCCGTGTTTGGCACTTCTTTCAAAATCTGTTTTCGCAAAACGATTTGCCGGATTTGGACTCTTTGGTTCAGACTTAGAACCGTGACAAATTTGAGAGTCTTGAGCTGTAGTGACCCCAAAATGAACGGAACGGGAGCTCGTTCCTCCCGGGGGCGTTCGGGGACGTCTACAGTTTCTGGCGACTCCGCTGGGGATTTAGAGAACTTAACTCGAACTCATGATATCTGTTTTTGACTACACTTGTGTGTTTCTTTGCATTGCATTTGCATTGGTGCGCCTAGGACACCGTGTTTGCCATCTGCTATTCCTGAACGGTTTGCCGGAGGCTTGTCTTGTCAAGGCATGACCATAAGGCTGACCGGTTGTGGGCTCTGCCAGTATGGGAACACAAACTCCGGTTTTACCGGGGCACCCTTTTTTGACCATTCGACCTAGTGCATATTCGGATCCATAGTGACCATTCCAAACTAGGACAGGTTGCTTACCCGTTTATAGGTTGTTTGAAACCGCTGCGTGCGTAGTGAAACCCTAGCTCCTGACAAAATAGGACAGGGAAACCCTACCCCAACATAGGGGTGTTTTGGCTCTCACTTATCTGTTATGTGCTTTAGAGTGCGTCTCTACAGGAATGCATGTATCAGTGTATGAGTTTGGGCATCAGACCTGCGGGCACCAGTTTGTGAATTTGGGCATCAGGCCTGCGGGCATTACTATCAGTATTTGGGAGTCAGCTTTACCTGTGGGTATCAGACTCAGATTTTGAGGCCGAATTTTGGGCAGAATTCAGTAGAGGGCATACTCATTCAACTATGCTCGTATCTGTTCAGATGGAATCAGGCTGAGATGCTGTCTGTTTTCTCTTTTGCTAGGGGTAGTCTTGGAACCATAGCTTCAGAAGGCTCCGATATCCCCCGAGGTTCATCGAACTTGTGCTGATAAACTTTGCTAGGTCAGAGATTCAGTTCAAGGGCAATCAGTGTTCCTTCGCTAGAGGCAAGGTAAAAAGGGCTAGTCGGGCACAAATCACCGGTTCAGCAGTTACCAGATCAGTGGCCTTTATCCACCCCACCAGTGAACAGTCAGGCTAAGGTCTCAGTTTCTACTGCAGGGATAGATACCAACCAGTCAGATGGATCAACAGAACACATCAGAGATGGAGGCCATAATGCGCCAGATGCAAGAAAGTATGAAACTCATGCAGCAGGATGCTGCTCGTCAGGAGGAATTTTCCAAACAGCAGGCTGCGATCATGGCTCAGCAGGCCGAGCTCATCACCAAGCTGCAACAGCAAAGCGGCGCGTCCGCTTCACGACAAGTTCCTCCCCCAGCAGGAGCTCCAGCACCTGGGGAGATGCCAAACGTCCAGGATGATACGGACATTCCAAGCGGGCCGGCTCTGCCCCCAATCTTACCTCAACTATCCAAAACACCTACCAATCTACCGGACTCTCCCTCCGAGTTCGAGGTCGACCCCACAGCGTTGAAGTTGAGCAAGCTCGAAAAGCTGTTCAAGAAATCCCAGGGGGTAAAGTCCATCCCGGGCATTGAGGACGGGTACACCGACGCAGCTGTAACTCTGCCGGACAGGTTCAAGATGCCTCACATCGACCGTTTTGACGGGTCAGGAGATCCCATGGTCCACTTGAGCTTGTTTTCAGATGTTTTGCGCCCGATGGGCTTGACAAGATTACAGAAGCTCTCCCTTTTTGGCAGGACCCTGTCGGGTATTGCAGTCACCTGGTATGCCAAATTAGAGGATTCAGTGAAATGAAGCTGGGAGGAGATGGCCGAGGCCTTCGTCGCACAATATTCATACAATACCCAAATCGAGATTACGATCCGTGATCTTGAGACAATGAGGCAGGAGCCGAAGGAGAGCTTCTCAGAATTCGTAGCCCGCTGGAGGGCCAAGGCTTCAATGATGACCCTTAGGCCCACTGACAAAGATCAAATTCGGATGATTGTGCGCAATCTCCAGCCCAAGCTAATGCAGGAAATGATTGTGATCCCCTTTCCTACTTTCTCAGATTTACACGAGATGGGAGTGCAGATCGAGGATGCTATGAAGCAGGGCCTTTTTGACCAGGAGAAGGAGCAGCCCAGGAGGGCGTTTTCCCGCAGTTCGAATGCGACCACCAGTGGTGACGCAGCTGCAAGATCTTCTGATGTGGGCATGGTGGCTACCACCGTATCAAAGATAGCTACCCCGTTCACCGGTGCATCCGGAAGTAGCTCGCAAGGAACCAAATATCCACCCCGAGTCAAGAGGGTTTTCACCCCGCTTTTTATGCCTTTGTCAAAAGCTCTAGAGGCCTTAATCCGAAAAGGACATCTGAAGCCATTGGAACAACGGCCTTTACCTGATCCTATCCCTGCAAAACATGATCAGACTAAATACTGCGCCTACCATCAACAAACCGGTCATGACACCGACAGTTGCTTTCGTCTGCGCCATGATGTACAAGATCTGTTTGACAACGGGGTCATTCCCGCGCCAGTCCAGCAAAGTCTATCGGCACTCGATAAGTGAACTTGTGGGGGGGATAATGTGATGTGATCGAGGGATGAACCACCTGCGGATGGCGCTCAGATTACTCCAGCTGTGGTGGATGGCATGCACTGTTTTGAGCAATGTACAAGTGCAGTTAATTTTGCATTCTGACTTGGGTATTGGGTCAGTCTTGTTGTTTTGTTTTTTTTGAGTCCGTCTTTTGTTTTGTTTTGAGTTAGTCTCTTTTGTTTTGAGTCAGTCTCGTTTGTTTTGGGTTTGTCTTGTTGTATCGAGTCAGTCCTGTTGCATAGGAGTCGGGTGATTCCGGGGGGTGTTACCTCGGGCATCACCATTTTGTTTTGTGTTTGTCTTTTCGTTTTGTTTTGAGTCTGTTTCTGCCAGGGAGCCAGTTGTGCCGACAGATTTGAATGAAACAGCAGTGGTTTTTCATGCTCTTGTGTTTGCCTCGGCCGTGTGCCAATTGTGCCAGAAAGTTTGAATGAAACGGCAGTACTTTTCGCCTACTCTTCTGCACCCCAAAATCATTGCGTTGACCTAAGTTTTTCAAAACCTTTTTTTAAACACTGCGATGAAAACAAAGAGGAAGGAATTCCTTGGGATTTGAAAAACTTTGATCATTTGAGAGAAAGAGAGGCATGCTAAGCCCTTAATGATTGAGATCATGCTTGTTAGCGTGAGTACTGGGAAGGATCCTGGCTTGATCCAGATTGGTTCTACACTATCTTCAGCGCGAGCGATTTGTCGCTTTCTTAAAAATTTTCAAAAACAAAATGTTTTGCGCGGTCCTGCGAAGACCTGTGTGGAATCACTCTTGAGATTGTGCAGCCTAGGATCGCTCTCAGCCTCGAGACTCAACCCCTTCGCTTCCAAACCTTGAACTTGAATTCAGAAGGTTCAATGGTCAACTATGATGTGAGGCCTGTGTGGCCGGATTTGAAGCAGCCCTCGAACAAGAGGCCAGGAAAGTCAGGTCAAGAAGATCAGATGTCATCAAAAGAAGCTTGCAAAGCAAAACAGCAGCCATTCTCCTGGATTCAGATGACTTCAGGATCTCAAAACCATTTGACATGGACAAAGCTACACTTTTACCCTTGAGAGGCTCGATGGGCCGAAAACTCGGAAGGGCGACCCAGGCAAAAGTTAGAGCAAGAGAAAAATACAAAAAAAAAAGAAGCAAAAAATGCAAAAGAAAAGAAAAAGAGAACAAAAAAGAAATATGCAAAGAAAAGAACATCAAAAAAAAAAAAAGAGAAGAAAAGAAAAAGAATTGAAAAGAAAAGAAGAACAAAGCTCGCAAGGTCGAAAACCCGCGACGGGCGCCTTAGCAAAAGTTAGAGCCTAAAAAGGAGAGGTTAATACCCGAGTGTACCTTACCCCCGAACTACGTAAGGCTTGATTCCCATCTTTGGGATACGTAGGCAACTTCATTCCGAAGTCCAGCCGTAAAACACTTCAAATTCGATCGTGTCCATGCGATGGTTTTGGTCATCTTTGCCTTCTCTGTATCCGAGAGTCGGGTTGTGTTCGTCGCTCTGAGGACTGCCTACAATGCGCCGCGGTGCCATCCAAACAAGGGGCAACTTTCCATTGCCATGCAGTTCCCCTCAAGTAAGGGGCAATTTTCCTTTGAATCCGAGGTTGTGCATCTCGGGAGTAGGTTCCGTGCTCGTTGAGCAGTGGTCGTTTGCAAAAATAGTTTTTGAGAATTTTTACTGAGGTTGACTAATCTTCTCGAAAAGTACTCCATTTTTCAAAACTGGACCATTTCTTGGACCCAAAAGAGGAAAATTTTCAGTGCTCACAGCCTAACTTGCATGATTTTAAATCAGAAAATTGAACAAGCATGTTAATCTAACTCTCATTTTGGTCAAAATTTTTTAGGAGAAAACTAAAACAAAAAATGGTCAAAATGATGAACTAAGGGCACAGTTGAGTCAGGCTTCCTGTCTTTCCCATTGTCAACATACTTGCCAAGAAAGGCACCGTATTCGCCAGAAAAGGGCACAACAAAGGGCAGAAAGCTCTCTCATCCTCCAAGCAGCGAGGTATCAAGCCGAGTGCGAAGCACGAATTGGAATAGATCGAGATGCTCCATTCCCTCATCCGGCGCATCGACAGATGTCACCGAAGGAAATAGCCGCAAGCTGATTATGTTGGGTGCGAACCCACAATTTGCTGTTCATCCATCAACCACCCAGGGGAGGGATGGAAAATGAGAGAATGAAGAATAGAGAGACGTGCGATGAGAGGAAAAGTGAGAAGAGGGCTTTTTCAGAAAAACAGAGCTTGAGGGCCGAGTGATGTGAGAACCACAAATGAGAAAGGGTGGGAGACACTACCCGGTGAAACAGGCTCCCTGTGCACGTCTGAGTGTCGTGTCTTTTTGTTTTATCTCGATTCTTGTTTTGAGTCATTTCGAGTGTTACTCGATGTATCTAGGTTGCGTACCTTTTATTTCCTTGTTGAGTTGTCTTGCTGTGTTCAGTCGTAGGCTCGATACCCGGTCAAAAGCTCATTTATCAATTCAAAAATAAAATCGTTTTGTGCTCCGAGTGCCGTGCCGTTCTCCACATTTGTACAAAACAGAATTTGTTCTTTCATAAAACTGCAGGGTCCACCCCCGATAAGTGAGAACAGTAGAACCAGGACCTATCTGAAGCTATATATGGTTCCAGACTGCAAAGCAAAAGCAAAAGAGGAAATGTCGAGCATCTGAGTTTGTTTCAACTTCAGTAAGTTCCGAGACTACATTCCGTGTGTACCTCTTCAGGTCTTGCCAATGCTCCAAAGTACGAGTGTGCCTCTACCTTAAGCTCAAGATCAAGTCTGCTTCAAGCCAGAATGGCGATCAAAAGTGCTCTCCCTAAGTACCATTCCCTGCCAGAGGCATCTTGGCTGTGTTCGCAATAAGTTCCTAGGAGACCAACTGCGACGGTGGAAACTAGAGTTCGAATGGCTGATGCCTAGAACGTAAAGGTTCGGGATTTCGGGACTAAAGTCTGGTTTAAATACCCAGAGGCGTGTCCTCGGCTTGAAATCTGTATGGAAGCCCCATAGGTTGAGATAGCGTGTATGCACCTCAATTCTGGATACTGAACCAACCTAGTCTGTCACCCCGTTGGAGAATAGGGAAAGTTGTGAATATGATCAGGAAGAAAGGCAACGTCCAAAGTGTTCTACATGAAGAACCCTTGTCAGTATTTCAGAGCCTTGGTACTGTAAGTTGAAGGTAAGCGTTCGAAGAGCACAGGGGAAGATCCCTATCGGAGCAGAGCGGTTCACCACCTCATGAGGTGCTTTCTAAAACGCTGTTTTGTCTATTTATTGCTTTTCTTAAGCATCATGCATTGTATTGCATTGTACCTATCAAGTTTCTTTCTCATTCATACACGATATTGTATGTACAGTTCATTCAAAGAAGTTCCGTTTAAGATCATTCATTTAGTGTATCAATCACACTTCACACTTCACTTCATTTCTTTAGTGTATCTATCACACTTTATTCATTCACATTGTGCATCTATCACACTTTGTGTTCACTTTCAGTATATCAATCATACTCTGTTCACATAGTGCATCTATCACACTTTGTGTTCGCTTTTAGTATATCCATCATACTTGTTCACCAAGTGCATCTATCACACTTCGTGTTCACATTTAGTATATCAATCATACTCTGTTCACTAAGTGCATCTATCACACTTTGTGTTCACCTTTAGTGTATCCATTACACTTTGCTCACTTCACCCTTTGTATATCAATTACACTTTGCTCAAATAGTGTATCTATCACACACTCGCTTTGCTCACTTAGTGCATCTATCACACTTTGTGTTCACCTTTTTGTGTACCAATCACACACTCTCGCTTTGTATATCTATCATACTTGTTCACTTAGTGCATCTATCACACTTTGTGTTCACCTTTTTGTGTATCAATCACATGTTCGCTCTGTGTATCTATCACACATGCACACTGTATTTGCAGTGAGGATTCCATAATTTTCTTACATCCTTTCTGCACGAGGTGTAGTTTGGCTCGAGTTTACTTGCTTGCCTAGCATTCGCTTAAAATGTTGCATTTATTTCGCATAATTGCTTCATTACAGCTCTCTTTGCATGATCATGAGTGATAACCGGCTTCGCGTAGCGTATAAGTCCAACTTTCAAAACCGGCGTCGCGTAGCGTATAAGTCCAATCTTCAAAATCTTCTTGCATATCATTTTGCATTTTGCCCCCTTTGCCTGCGGGCATGCCTGTGGGCACATCTCTGTTTATCTTGTACGTTTGTCTAAGTCTTCGGCCTTGTCAAAAATGGGTCGTCTCTGGGTTTTGACATTCACTCCCGTCACTTGTGACTTCCGAGTTCTGTCAAAGAGGGGCAACTGTAGACACCCCATTTTTGACCGACCTTAAGAATCAGACGTCACCGATTGAGCGCTTGGTGATGTTGCATAATGTGCTCGTTCAGAAGTCTCAGAGTCGCGGCCGTGAGCCTTGTCTCCGGACTTCCGAACCCTCTTCTGTGCCCTGCCTCGGTTTGCGAACCAAACTCGGTTTTCTCTGTTTCTTTTCCCGAGGGGAGGGAGAGGTCCCGTAGACCATCTCTCAGTGGCCGTAGGCTACGTTTTGTGGTCATAGGCCATTTTGTCCATTTCGGAGCCCGGTTCCCGGTTTTTCAGGACCGTTGGCCGTGTGCCTTGGTTCGGGACCGCTTAACCATCTCCGTTTGCTCTAAATTTTGGCATACATCTTATCTGCTCCCTTTTGAGGGACACTGGGGTCTGAGAAACCCACTTCGTGGCCGAACGCCACTTTCGATGCTCGGCAGCCCATTTTTGGGACCCCGAACTGCGTGTTTTGGCCCCCGAACATTTGTTTGGCATCGGTTTTCGTTCATTTTTGACAGATGCCTCTGTTTCATCACTGGGAAGGTCACTGGAGGGTGGGAGGCCAGCAATTGTTTCTAGAACCAGTTTTTGCTCCTCCGGCGCCCTCCGACGCCCGTTTTTCTCCCTTCCGAGCTAATGTTGAACAACCTGGGCCCTTTTTCTTGAACTTTGAACCACATATTTGTGTTGTACACACATGGGAGGACCCTAAAAGTTGGTGGCTGGCCACTAATGTTTCTTGACCCTTTTGAACCCCTCCTTCCGAGCCATTGTTGAACACCTTGGGGCCATTTTCTTCAACCCCAAACCACATATTTGTGTTGTACACACATGGGAGGATCCTAATATCATATGGCTGGCCACTATTTCCATTTGACCCTTTTGAACCCCTCTTGAAAATGGCTTGTTCTCTCTCCTGTTTTAGAGTTTCCAAATTCGAACCACAGGGTTGTGATGAGGAGACCTGGGAGGCCACCTTTTTGTCATGGCCGACCACTAATTAAACTTGGCCTTTTTGACCCTTGGCCGGCCGGCTAGGGGAGGTGGCCGGCCGGCCACCTGCAGCAAAAGTAATGGGCCGGCCATGTTCCTCTCTCCTTCCACTTTACAGCTGTGCAGCTGTTTCCCCCAGAAAATATCTATATCCGGGGGATATTTTGTGGGGGAACAAGGGGCTTCATTTTGGCTCCACTTTGGCTAGACTCTTCTCTCTCTCTCTCTCTTGGATATTGCTGGCCTCCCAACTCAAGAAAAGGGGTTACAAGAGTTGCTTGGAGGAGATACATGCATAGCACCCCATTTCCTTCAAGTTTTGGGCTCCATTTCTTCATCATCTTCAAGCTCTAACATCACCCCTCCATTCCAGCAGCAAGGGGAAGAATTCCAGCAGCTTAGAGTCACCAAATCTGGTCCAAGAAGCAACAAAAGTGTTGGTCTTCAAAGGTAAGTCCAATTGCCCTCCTTTCTAGCTCATTTTTGCACCATCTCTAAGCCATACATGCTTGCTGATTTGAGCTCCGACCAAAACTGAAAGTGGCCTTATTTTAAGCTCATTTTCTTGTTTCATTAAGGGCTCAACCCTGTTTGAGCCCTCCATATTGCACTTGCTTCAATATCCCTCTTTGGTCCCCTTTTCTTGCATGCTTTGGCAGCCTATCATGCTTCTGTTTTTGGTCTTTTTACAGGCCTAGAGATGGCCTTATTTTGACCTTCTTAACATGTTTTATTAAGGGTCTTTGCTTGTTTGATGAATATTTTTCATACTTTGTGTTATAGCCTCTTTTGAGCCTCATTTTGCATTGCATTTCTAGCATGTTTGTATACTGTTTTGGAGTTTTTATAGTTCTGTAAATATGCTTATTTTTGGTCCCTCTTCAATGTTGTAGAAGTGAATTTTTCAGTTTGGGCATTGCATATACCACTTGCCTCTTTGGCCACCTTTTGGCCCTTTTTCTTGCATAAGAACTTAGCCTTGTCTATGTTTGTTTTCAGAGTTTTTATAGTTCTGTAAAGTGGCTTATTTTGGGCCCCTCTTCAATGTTGTTGAAGGGCCCTAACCTGTTTGGGGTCAGCAGCTGTGAGTTGCTTCATAACCTCATGTTTAGGGCCATTTTTGCATGCCATTGTTGCCCTATCTTTGCTTGCTGTTTGGCCATGATTTGTACTAGAAAAATGCTAATTTTGGGGCTGCCTTACTACTGTCTTTTCATTCCATGTACCAATTGTGCATGTTTGGTATAGCTATAGGCCATTTCGGGTCCCAAAATACATGTTTCGGGACCATTCCATGCATCGGGTGTGTTTTCGCTTCATTTCGGGGCTGTTTTCCCCCACTTTTCAGTGCTGAAATCCCATTAGCATGTTTGCATATCATTTCCATGGCATTGCATTGCGTATGCCATTGCCTCGGTTTGCGTGCCCGTGTGCACGCATTTCGAGGCACTTCATTTTCATTCATCGGCCTCTTATGTGAGTACGGCTGAGGCTCTCTCATGTTAGTATAAGTCCATGTTGCATTCTATATGCCATTCCATGTCATTTGCATTGCGTATGCCATTGCCTCGGTTTGCGTGCCCGTGTGCACGCATTTCGAGGCACTTCATTTTCATCTATCGGCCTCTTATGTGAGTGTGGCTGAGGCTCTCTCATGTTAGTATAAGTCCATGTTGCATTCTATATGCCATTCCATGTCATTTGCATTGCGTATGCCATTGCCTCGGTTTGCGTGCCCGTGTGCACGCATTTCGAGGCACTTCATTTTCATCTATCGGCCTCTTATGTGAGTGTGGCTGAGGCTCTCTCATGTTAGTATAAGTCCATGTTGCATTCTGCATGCCATTTCTATGCCATTGCATTGCGTATGCCATTGCCTCGGTTTGCGTGCCCGTGTGCACGCATTTCGAGGCACTTCATTTTTCATGCATCGGCCTCATATGTGAGTGTGGCTGAGGCTCTCTCTCATGTTAGTGTAAGCCCATATCATATTTCCATGTCATTTGCATTTCGTATGTCATTTTCTTGGTTTGCGTGCCCGTGTGCACGCATTTCGAGGCATCTCATTTTTACAGCATTGTGCATACTAGGCTGTATCTTAGTTGCATTCATGCATATCATGCATATTGCATCGTGTCCGGGATAGGAGTTAGCCTGGGCATGGGAAACGAGGTACGTTTCGTACTCCGAGTGACGGAACGTGTCTCAATTCCCTAGTCACCGACACTCCGGATCATCCATGATGGAGTTAGGTCTCGTCGTGTTTTCATGTGCATTCATTCTATATTAAATTGCACATTTCGACTCCTCTGCCATCATGCATCGATATGCGTGATTGGTGGCACGAGGATCGAGGCATGCATACATTTGTGAAAATATATTGTTATGCCCCTTTCCTGCTCTCTGTTGCAGCAAATGAAGAATCGGCAACTTTTCAGAGTTTGGCGCGCATTTCAAGAAAATGTGTAAACAGAGGCTGATTGGGGCATCCCAGTGGATTTCCGCGCAAGGCAGCCCAGACATGCATCATTCATCAGGAGCAAGGCAGTCCCTGGCTTGCACGCCAGTTTTACAGCTTTCTTAGTTAATTTTTTAATTAATTAGCAATTTGTATATTATTTGGACTGTATTATTTGGACTGTAATATTCTTTTATTCAGGACTGTATTATTTATTCGGACCCTCTGTGTGAGGGCACAACTGTAATAAGTGTGCGTGAGTGTGGTGTATGTCTTCCAACCCCACGTCTTTTCTCCCTTTTATTTATCCGCTTATGATGGTTAGATAAGGGCATATTTCAATTAGCATACAGTATGATAGCATGTTTGCATTCATTCATCTGTTTTGTATGCACCGGGCTCGGCGCACCATACTAACTGCATTGTACTTTCAATTCCAAATTGAATGCATGTTAGTTGTAGCATTTCATATGCCATGTTTAGAATAGCCGAGCCTGCTATAGTTTGCATTTTTGCATGTGTTGCATTAGGCATTTCTGTATATTTAGGATCAATCATGATTTCTAATAAACTTCTTGTTTTGGCTTGGAGTACTCAGTGAGTTTTATGCTTTAGCATCCTTGCATGCGTGTGAGTGCTGCCATGAATAGCATGCTTACCATGAGGCTATGTGCTTACATGATATAACTACCTGAGTGCCTATGGGTGAAGGTTGGGTTATTTGAATTGGAACAATTCATCAAATGTGTGTTTTAAGCCCACTAGGTAGTGGCAAAATCATATTTTCCTAACCCCACCTGAGGGTGGCAAATCCACGTCTTAGCCTACTTGCGAGTAGCACCATCAAACCATTTTCAAACAAACAAACATGAAATGTTTTGTTCCAATTCAGGCGATCCAGTCTATACTTGTATGCTGTATGCATCACATAGTAACCTAGGCTAATAACCGGAATAAGAACACAAAGTTTTCAAAAATAGATATCACGGTTAGTAGAGGCCGATCTTTGATCGGGCGAGCGGGGGTGCTCATGAAGTGACCTTCCCCAATCGTACCCAAGTTCCCGAACCGAGGCAACTTTGGTGATGACGGACACGTGGCCTTTGGCACCGAGTCAGGGTTTCCTAAATTTCCCATTAAAAAACATTTAGGTGGCGACTCTGTATCTGGCAAAGCAGTCCGTGTTTGGCACTTCTTTCAAAATCTGTTTTCGCAAAACGATTTGCCGGATTTGGACTCTTTGGTTCAGACTTAGAACCGTGACAAATTTGAGAGTCCTGAGCTGTAGTGACCCCAAAATGAACGGAACGGGAGCTCGTTCCTCCCGGGGGCATTCGGGGACGTCTACAATATCATATGATTATAATCGGATTTATGCTTTCACTTTCAAACACACACACTTACACATGCAGATGGAATGCCCCTACTTCTTACTAGGACATACTAAGCTCATATGGACTTGTGTGTGTGGTAGAACATGTGCTTTGATACCACTCTGTCACGACCCAAACCCGCCCCTATATGTTTAGCGTTGTAACCGGCCAGTAATCCTTGGATTACCGAAGGCCTCTTAACAATTAGACTTGTAATTAGGGGCTGCGGAAGTAATACATAAAAGAAAAATATACATAGTCCATCGAGCTGTGTAGACATACATGGGACTGATAATCTTAACTTTTATAAACATACGAATGATGTCAGGTACAGTATTTACATGTCACCTCATATACATATAAAAGGAAAACTTGTTCGTAGAGCAAAAGGAACAGTCTTATACATTCATATTAACACAACCACAAGACATGACTTGATCTGGAGCCTCCTCGCTAGGCGCAAAAGGTGGCTGACAAACACAAAAAAATGCTTCAGGCATCATCTGAAGCTTGATCACGAGCCTGCTCACCTACATACATAAAAAATAACTAGTGAACGGTGGCCCAGTGAATAATAACAGAGTAAAGGGATAAATGAATGATGTCCCATAACTGTGTCTGAAACCAAAGTTCACATTCGTATTCTCATTCTGAACATGTATACAGAGATTCATGCTAAATCTTACATGGTGCATCCACTAGCACTGACAGAACACATACAGAGAATCTTAAATCGTACTTGTCAATTCAATAGAAGAACCTCCGACCAGGTAAGGATAACTTGTTAGTTCCATAAAGAAACCTCCAGACTGGGAACTTGTAAACTTGTCAGTTCCACCCAGGAACCTCCAGCTGGGTACAGAAAGCTTGTCAGTTCCATAAGGAACCTCCGATACCGGGAACTTGTAACATACTTGAACCATAGCATAATGTCATAAATGCTTGTCATTGTTGGACAATCATTCATAGTATAAAACATGACATTCCATTCAACAGATCTTATTTCATATACCAAAAATAATTTAACTTGAACATAGCTTTACTACGTTATTACTCACAGATAACAGATGCTGCAAGTAAACAATTCAACTTCCTTTTGGCGCATGACCTACACAGTTGTAGAACGAAAGTATACTGAATTACACACCCGAAAATGATAACTTAGTCCCTTCTTGTTTTGGTGTGTTTCTACTTCATTAACCTCATTATGGTGTCTTAATCATGGCCTAGGAATGCTTAGGATGGAATGAGGATGTAGAAATGCACTTACAAACATTTTTCAAAACTTGCTGAAAACAGGGTCCACGCTCGAGCATGGCTTTCCTCGCTCAAGCGGGCATGCAGAATGTGATGGTCTGCTCGAGCGTAATTCCCTTCGTTCGAGCGGTCTCTAAATTTTGAAAAAGTACTAGTTGCTTGTTTTTCACGTTCGACGGACGCTTAGTCCCCGCTCGAGTGTGAGACTGAGACCCTCACTCGAGCGTGCTACAAAAACAAGAACTTCTGAGGGCTTGCATTTTACGCTTGAACGTACTTCAGGTCGCTCGAGCAGAAGTGCACGCACTCAGAGTGGTTGCTCGAGCGTGGATTCCTGCGCTCGAGCGTAGATGTGAATTCTGGAATTTCCAGATTTGATCTCCAAGTTCAAAACTTAATCTTTAAGCACCAAAACTTGATTTTTCTGGGCCAAAACTTGGGAAAATACATGGAAACTCTCAAAAAAAAAACATGAATTAAAGATCATTACAAGAAATCATGGCACAATGGCTTGCTAATTGAGCAAAAATTCAACTTGAAGTGTAAGAACATGTTCTAAATATGACATGCAAGCATGATTTGAGTTCATAGCATCCCAAAACATGACCAAATGAAATATTCAACTCAAAGACATGGTGAGTTCTTAGATTACAACCAAAATATGAACATGCATGTGAGATTTCTCATGAAAATAACTTCATGATATGGACATGAATGCATGGAATGACTTATAATTCCCAAGTTCTAACTCAATTCTTGCATTAATCAACATAATTCTCTTGAGTTCATGCATTATAGTCTAGATTTCAAGGTTTAAGGATAAAATTCTTACCTAGAGGCGTGAGTTCACAAGTGTTGAAGTTATAACTCCTAAATTCTCCTAAATTCCTCTAATTCTTGCTAGCTTGGCTTCAAATTGATTCCAATCTCTCCCCCTTCTCTCACTCTCATCGTTGTGTGTGTGTATAGGCTCAAGAGTGTGTTGAATGAAGGGAAGAAAGATGAGTGGAGCGAATAGGTGCCTTATATAAGCTTCATTAATGTTGGTTTATTAAAACTAATCAAATGGGTATTAAATTAATCCAATTTAATCGTTCCCAATCGAATTTCAATTGAGCCTACCATAATGTTCTAAAAATTCCAAATAGCACATTTATCAAGCCAATTTCGTGATTGGATGCCGATAAGTCCTTTGATTTACAGAACAAAACAGAAATTCAAACAGATGTGTCTACGATGAACAGATAAAATCACAAATTACGCAACACATATGCAATTAATTCAAAATCTGGTCTTAATAACTTATTAGCCATAGTAAATTATGGATTAACGTTAATCATAGGTTGGGGTTGTTACAGTCTTCCCCCTTAAAGAGTTTGGTCCTCCAAACTCGAATTACCTTCACTTTGGAAGAATACCGGGTCCAAAGGGAACAGTTCAGGGTATCTTTTCATCATATCTTCTTCTGTTTCCCAAGTTGCATAAGTTCCTCCATGATTCTACCAATCAACCTTCACCAATGGGATTTCTTTCTTCCTTAGTCTTTTGATTCGACGATTAACAATCTGTATTGGCCTCTCCTCATAGGTATTGTCATATTTGAAAAGCACATGCATTGGTTCAATGACATGGAATGGATCTCTCAAATACTCTCGAAACATAGATATGTAGAAAAACATTGTGCATATTTTCCATGATTGGGGGCAAGGCCACCCGATATGTCACTGAATTGATTTTCTCTAGCACTTCATACGGTCCAACATATCTCGGTGCTAACTTGCCTTTCACTCCAAATCGCGTTTGGTCCTTCATCGGAGTTACTTTGATAAACATGTGATCCCCGACTTCATATTCCCTGTCTCTTCTTCGGATATTAGCATAACTCTTTTGATAGCTTTGTGTAGTTTTTAGGTGTGGCTGAATCAGATTCATTTTCTTAGTTGTTTCTTGCACAAGTTCTGGGCCCAACAGTGGCTTGTCACCTACTTCAGCCCAACAAATAGGAGAACCACATTTTCTTCCATAGAGAGCTTCATAAGGAGCCATCCAAATACTTGAATGGTAGTTGTTATTGTACACAAACTCAACTAAAGGAAGGTAGGTCTCCCAATTCCCTTGGAAGTCCAACACACACATCCGCAGCATATCTTCCAAAGGCTGATTGGCTCTTTCGGATTGACCGTCTGTCTGTGGATGGTAGGCACTACTCAACCGTAATTCAATTCCCATAGCCTGTTGCAAACTCTGCCAGAATCTCGATGTAAACTTCGAATCTCTGTTAGATACGATAGATACTGGTACACCATGTAATCTCACAATTTCATTCACATATATGTTAGCTAACTTGTCTGCATTATAAATAGTTTTAACAGACAGAAAATGGGCCAATTTAGTCAAACGATCAACTATAACCCAGATAGAATCCATACCGCGAGAAGAGCGAGGAAATCCCTTGATGAAGTCCATGGTAATGTGCTCCCATTTCCACTCCAGTATTGGAAGTGGCTGTAACAAACCAGCGGGTCATTGATGTTCAGCTTTAACTTGTTGGCAGTGTAAACATCTAGCCACAAAATCTGCAGTACCCTTTTTCATTCCCAGCCACCAGAAATTCTGCTTCAAATCATAATACATTTTCGTATTTCCTGGATGCATAAAAAATTTGGAATTGTGGGCCTCTGTCAGAATGCGTTTCTTCAAATCATCATAATCCGGCACACGAAGGTGACCCTGAAATTTCAATACATTATTCTCAAGTACAAACCCGGTCCTTGGTTTTGAGTCAATTTCATCCATGATCTTTTTCAGGAATTCATCTTGCAGTTGTTTCTCTTTGATTTCTTCAATGATTGTAGGTTGAGCGGAAATAGTAGCTAAGATTCCACCCTGTTCTCACAATACAACTTCAATCTCATTCCTTTCCAAATCACATAGCAATTCTTCCCGAACGGTGAGCAAACATGACAAATTCCCCATTGATTTTCCGCTCAAGGCATCTGCTACAGTGTTAGCTTTTCCTGGATGATATTGAATCTGTAGATCATAGTCTTTGATTAGTTCCAGCCATCTTCTTTGTCTCGTGTTCAGTTTTTTGTTTTTGGGTAAAGAAATATTTCAAGCTTTTATGGTCAGTATACACTTCATAAGTTACTCCATACAAGTAGTGATGCCAGATTTTCAAAGTAAACACCACAGCTGCCAGTTCAAGGTCATGAGTTGGGTAATTCTTTTCATGAGGATGGAGTTGCCGAGATGCATAAGCAATTGCCTTCCTATTTTGCACTAGCACACAACCTAAACCCTTGTAAGATGCATCACTGTATATCTGAAACCCATCAGCTCCGTTAGGCAAGGTTAAGATTGGTGCCGTTGCAAGTCTCGTTTTTAGTTCTTGGAAGACTGACCCTCGTTGCTCATTCCAATCAAATGGTTACATTTTTCTGTGTCAACTGTGTCAATGGCATGGCAAGTTTTGAAAAAGTCTTTTAGAAACCTTCTGTAGTAACCAGCAAGCCCCATAAAACTTCTAACTTCGGACACATTACTTGGTCTTGGCCAGTCAATAATGGCTTTAATTTTTCGTGGGTCTACCGATATACCATCCCTGTTGATTACATATGGCCCAAAAAGACTGCACTGTCCAGCCAGAATTCACATTTGGAAAGTTTTGTATATAATTTCTTTTCCCTCAGAATCTATAAGGCAGTTCTCAAATGATTCTCATGTTCTTCCCTGCTTTTGGAGTAAATCAATATATCATCAATAAAGACAACAATAAATTCATCCAGAAATTGTTTGAACACCCTATTCATATGGTCCATAAAGGCAGCAGGTGCATTGGTTACCCTAAATGGCATAACTAGGAATTCATAATGTCCATATCTAGTCCTGAATGCAGTCTTCTCTACGTCTTCTACCTTGACCTTTAACTGGTGATACCCAAATCTAAGGTCAATCTTATAAAACACTTAGGCTCCTTGAAGTTGATAAAACAGGTCATCAATTCGGCATAGTGGGTACTTGTTCTTGACGGGTACTTTGTTTAACTCATGGTAGTCAATACATAGCCTCAAAGATTCATCTTTCTTTTTAACAACTAAACTAGAGCACCCCCAAGGTGAGGTACTCGGACGGATGAATTTCTTGTCTAAAAGCTTTTGGAGTTGGACTTTTAACTCTTTCAATTCGGAAGTCGACATCCTATAAGGAGTCATGGGGATAGGTTGTGTTCCAGGTATTACATCAATAGTAAATTCAATTTCCCTATCAATTAAGTCCCCGGATAGATCATTGGGAAATACATTAGGAAAGTCACAAACCAAAGGAATAGTTTCTACACTGGTACTATCTAAAGATTCAGTCAATGCACAACACAAGTAGCCCCGACAGCCTTTCCTTAACAATTTCTTGGCTTTCATGAATGAAATCAAGTACAGCGGAGGAACTACCCCATTCCCAATGAAAGTAAACTCAGGCATGCCAGGTGGTTTGAACATGACAGTTTTGTTCACACAATCAAAGGTAGCACAATATTTAGTAAGCCAATCCATACCCAGAATACAGTCAAAATGATCAATGTTCAAGGGTAGTAAGTCAACATACAATGTCATATCACCAATCAAAACATCACATGTCGGATATACATAAGAACATATCATAGAGCCCCCAGATGGTTTAGACACAGATAGGAAATAATTCACAAGTTCTAACGGTCTAGTTAATTTCCGAGAAAAAGCATGCGAGACAAATGAATGCGTAGAACTAGAATCAATCAGTACATAGGCATTCTGAGCACAGTTAGGGATTATACCTGACACTACTATTTTGATATTCTGTGCACCTCTAGGCATGAGTGCAAACACTCTTCCTTGCCTTAGTGTCTCATTTCCAGCATTAACTCTGACATTTGTTCTAGTATTGGCCCTTGCTACAGGAACAAATCCGGCTGAACTTGCCGCTGGGTGGTTAACATTGTCAAACCTCATTGGACAATCTCTAATCATATTACTGGTTTTGCCACACTGGAAACATGCACCCGACGAACGTTGACATATGGCCCCGATGCACGTTGACATATACCTTTATGCCTCATTCCACATTCTGAACAAATTGGTATAGATCCGCTACTCTGGCTTGAGCTGCTCGAAGATCCAATATTTTGCTTTTTGCTCGTGAAGAAGGAACAACCTTTTCGAAAATTAGATCCAGGCCTTTTACTTTTCCATTATGTCGTTGGCATTTTCGCTTGTTTCATCACTGCCAAAGTGACTTCTGGCTTTATTGCTTTGTCCAAAACTTCCACATAGGTAGGCAATTTCAAAATGCCTACACGGTCAAAAACTTCTAGATCCAGCCCGCCTTCAAATTTTTGTGCCTTCTTGTAATCAGTATCCACCATATGTGGGTCAAATCGAGCCACCTCAGTAAATTTGCCCTTATACTCGGCCACGGGCATCCTGCCTTGTTTAAGTTCTTAGAATTCAGAAACTTTCTGATCTCGGAAACATTGAGGAAAATATTTTTCATAGAAGATTGCATTAAATTGTGCCCATGTCATATTCTCAATACTGTTTCATATTAGTAACCATCACCTTCAGGCTTCATCTTTCAGAATATAGGTGGTTAGAAGAACTTTTTGAACCTCAGAGTGAGGGAATACAACAAATAGCTTCTCCATTTCAAGTAACCATGTCTCATCTTTTAACGGTTCAATGCCACCTAAGAAAGTCGGTGGTTTCATCTTTAGGAACTTCTGAGTTAAACTTATGAGATCATTGTTTTCTGGCTCCACCTAGGCCGGTGGGAGAGGTTAGCGTTGTTGCCTCTGTCGTTGTTGAGTCATTGCCTCAGTTAAAGCTACAAGCATTTGTTCCATTCGGCTCATTCGAGCCTCAGATGATTTAGTTGTTCCATCACTTCTTGTGTTGTCCATTTGCTATAGGTAAACATGACATCATAAACATAGGCAAATAGTCCTTTTTATATTATTCAGATTGTTTGTTCCCATATCATATGATTATAATCGGATTTATGCTTTCACTTTCAAACACACATACTTACACATGCAGATGGAATGCCCCTACTTCTTACTAGGACATCCTAAGCTCATATGGACTTGTGTGTGTGGTAGAACACGTGCTTTGATACCACTCTGTCACGACCCAAACCCGCCCCTATATGTTTAGTGTTGTAACCGGCCAGTAATCCTTGGATTACCGAAGGCCTCTTAACAATTAGACTTGTAATTAGGGGCTGCGGAAGTAATACATAAAAGAAAAATATACATAGTCCATCGAGCTGTGTAGACATACATGGGACTGATAATCTTAACTTTTATAAACATACGAATGACGTCATTGGTACAGTATTTACACGTCACCTCATATACATATAAAAGGAAAACTTGTTCGTAGAGAGAAAGGAACAGTGTTATACATTCATATTAACACAGCCACAAGACATGACTTGATCTGGAACCTCCTCGCTAGGCGCAAAAGGTGGCTGACAAACACAAAAAAAAGCTTCAGGCATCATCTGAAGCTTGATCACGAGCCTGCTCACCTACATACATAAAAAATAACTAGTGAGCGGTGGCCCAGTGAATAATAACAGAGTAAAGGGATAAATGAATGATGTCCCATAACTGTGTCTGAAACCAAAGTTCACATTCGTATTCTCATTCTGAACATGTATACAGAGATTCATGCTAAATCTTACATGGTGCATCCACTAGCACTGACAGAACACATACAGAGAATCTTAAATCGTACTTGTCAATTCAATAGAAGAACCTCCGACCGGGTAAGGATAACTTGTCAGTTCCATAAAGAAACCTCCAGACTGGGAACTTGTAAACTTGTCAGTTCCACCCAGGAACCTCCAGCCGGGTACAGATAGCTTGTCAGTTCCATAAGGTACCTCCGGTATCGGGAACTTGTAACATACTTGAACCATAACATAATGTCATAAATTCTTTTTATTGTTAGACAATCATTCATAGTATAAAACATGACATTCCATTCAATAGATCTTATTTCATATACCAAAAATAGTTTAACTTGAACATAGTTTTACTAAGTTATTACTCACAGATAACAGATGCTGCAAGTAGACAATTCAACTTCCTTCTGGCGCGTGACTTACACAGTTACAGAATGAACGTACACTGAATTACACTCCCGGAAATGATAACTTAGTCCCTTCTTGTTTTGGTGTGTTGCTACTTCATTAACCTCATTATGGTGTCTTAATCATGGCCTAGGAATGCTTAGGATGGAATGAGGATGCAGAAATGCACTTAAAAACATTTTTCAAAACTTGCTGAAAACAGGGTCCACGCTCGAGCGTGGCTTTCCTCAGTTAAGCGGGCATGCAGAATGTGAGGGTCTGCCCGAGCGTAACTTCCTTCGCTCGAGCGGTCTCTAAATTTTGAAAAAGTACTGGTTGCTTGTTTTTCACGCTCAACGGACGCTTCGTCCCTGCTCGAGCGTGCTGTAAAACACAAGATCTTCTGAGGGCTTGCATTTTATGCTCAAGCGTACTTCAGGTCGCTCGAGCAGAAGTGCACACACTCAGAGTGGTCGCTCTAGCGTGGATTCTTGCGCTCGAGCGTAAATGCAAATTTAGGAATTTCCAAATTTGATCTCCAAGTTCAAAACTTAATCTTTAAGCACCAAAACTTGATTTTTCTAGGCCAAAACTGAAGAAAATACATGGAAACTCTCAAAACAACATGAATTAAAGATCATTACAAGAAATCATGGCCCAATGGCTTGCGAATTGAGCAAAAATTCAACTTGAAGTGTAGGAACATGCTATAAATATGACATGCATGCATAATTTGAGTTCATAACTTCCCAAAACATAACCAAATGAAATATTCAACTCAAAGACATGGTGAATTCTTGGATTAGAACCAAAATATGAACATGTATGTGAGATTTTTCATGAAAAGAACTTCATGATATGGACATGCATGCATGGAATGACTTACAATTCCCAAGTTCTTACTCAATTCTTGCATTAATCAACATAATTCTCTTGAGTTCATGGATTATAGTCTAGATTTCAAGGTTTAAGGATAAAATTCTTACCTGGAGGCTTGAGTTCACAAGTGTTGAAGTTGTAACTCCTAAGTTCTCCTAAATTCCTCTAATTCTTGCTAGCTTGGCTTCAAATTGACTCCAATCTCTCTCCTTTCTCTCATTCTCACGGTTGTGTGTATGTATAGGCACAAGAGTGTGTTGAATGAAGGGAAGAAAGATTAGTGGAGGCAATAGGTACCTTATATAGGCTTCATTAATGTCGGTTTATTAAAACTAATCAAATGGGTATTAAATTAATCCAATTTAATCATTCCGAATCAAATTTCAATTGAGCCTGTGCCATAATGTTCTAAACAATTCAAATATCACATATATCAAGCCAATTTTGTGATTGGATGCCAATACGGCCTTCGATTTACATAACAAAACAAAAATTCAAACAGATGTGTCTACGATGAACAGATAAAATCACAAATTATGCAACACATATGCAATTAATTTAAAATCTGGTCTTAACAACTTATTAGGCATAGTAAATCATTGTTTAACGTTAATCATAGGTTGGGGTTGTTATAGGATGATTATGGTGTAAGAGTAATTACAACGGAACCGGACAATTGCATGTCGGTTGCCGAAGCAGTATGGTGGGAAGATGATGATCTGCATCTTGCCCACACCGATGAGGATTGGGGCCAGGACTTGCCAGACGACACTTGGTACTCTGAGGAGGTGGATCATATGACTAGAAGTGGGCAATACTTCAAGCCCCCACACTTGGACCAACCCGAAGCATTCGGAAAAGACAAGGAAGCTGAAAAATAGAGGGAAAAATTGTTAGAGGAAGAGGATGTGCTAAAACAGTTAAAGAAGATTCAAGCAGACATATCTATCTGGGGGTCGCTTATGGCTTCGCACGTGCATCGGCAAGCTGTACTGTCAGCGATGGATAAAGCAAAGTTGTCTGTCAACACCACCCCAGAGCAACTAGTGGGACTTGTCTTTCTAGGAGGTGCTACGCTAGCTTTGACCTTCTCGGATAAGGAATTGCTGCCTAAAGGCTTCGCACATAACAAATTACTATACATCTAAGTTGAGTGTAGAGAGAAATGGGTGCCGATTGTATTGTTGACACTAGGTCTGCAATCAATGTTTGTCCGTCTCGCACAACCTATGCTATTGGCTTGAAGCCAACGGATTTTGTACCAACGACCTAGGTGATCCGGGCTTACGACAACAGAAGCAGAGAGGTGATGGGAACAGTTCAAATCAGAACACAGGTCGGGCCAGGCTAACATGATATTGAGTTTCATGTCCTGGATGTTCCGGCTTCTTTCAACTTGTTACTTGGGTGACCCTGGCTGCACCAAGTAAAAGCTATTTCTTCCACCTTGCATCAAATGCTGAAGTACCTTCTTGGAAATGGGGTAGCCATTGTGTTCAGGAATTCATCTATACATCCTACGCCAAAGGTTACTACACCCGTATTGGAGATTGTACATGGCGATGAGGATGTTTTATTGTCTGGTTTTACCTTGGCTGAGGCCCAGGTGGTACAAAATATCCTAGTTGTTGATGAGGGGCTTGTACATCAGTGCACAATCCGTATACCTCATGATGGGATTAGGAAAGAGCGGCCGGAAGGGTGTTACCACACTGGCTGAAGTGCCACATAACCCTCATGCCTTTGGATTGGGCTATATGCCTACCAAAGAGGACTGGGTGAGGAAAGGGAAAGAAATGGCCGGAAGAGCTAGAGCAAAGCAAAGTGGGAAGCACTATGAGCTTGTGCATAGGCCAATTCAGGGAACTCTAAACGGCCGCTTTGTCCAGGAAGGGGAAAACTTCCCCTTTTGCGGCTTTCTAAGCCATGGTTGAACTCCGAGAAGCGGCGTCTAACCGGCTTTGAGATTTTCTTCGACTTACAGCTGCAAGAGGATGAAGCCACAGAGGAACAAACTGAATTAACTGCTGAGGCTGAACAGAGCACAGAAAGTGAGTCCACCAGCAGTCAACTTGAGATAGGAGTAGCACTGGCATGTCTCTTTTCGGATCCTCAGATCAACTAGGAGAGCTTGGGGGATGACCTAACCGTTTCCATGATCGGAGACCAATCAGGTGTGGACCTTTCCAGTGGTATTCTGGATGCATCGGACGTACCATCCCTCACTTGGCACACGGAGGAGGGTTTTTTGTCCAGTAGTTTTGAATCAAGTAGTTAGCCAGAATCTAATTCCACAGAGTCCGTGGAGTCAGAATTAGATTCCAGTCCTTTTGAGTCAGAGTTCGGTATTCTTGGGGTTAATAACCCGGATGCCATAGTTTTGTCCATGTCGTCTTTTTCTTTTTCTTTTGAGTTGGTTGTAACCGAGGAATTGGATGAGCTGGATCTTTTGAATGAGAATACCACTGTAGTTTCTGAGTACTTCTCTTTGCTACTAGTATAATGCATTGATCATGACTTTCAATATTTTGATAAAAATGACGAGGAAGGAATTCCTCTAGTTTTGAAACATCTGGTTGATCAAAAGGAGGAGTGGTTTGTAAAACCCCTTGTTGATGAAATCATTCTAATTAATGTAGGTACTAAGAAGGATCCGCTTCTGGTCCAGATCGGGTCCACGTTGTCTTTGGAGGAATGTGAGTGCTTAGTTGCTTTATTAAAAGATTTCAAAGATGTTTTCACGTGGTCCTACGAAGATATGCCTGGAATTGATCCTAAGATTGTATAGCATCGAATCCCTCTTGACCCCAAGGCCTGACCCAATAAGTAGAAGCTTTGGAGAATTCGCTCGGACTGGGCTTTGAAGATTATGGAAGAGGTCACTAAACAGATAGACGCAGGTTTTTTGCTAGTATCTGAGTACCCGACTTGGTTGGCCAACATTGTTCTAGTGCCAAAGAAAGATGGCAGAATTCGGGTGTGTGTGGACTTCAGAGATCTGAACAGAGCCAGTCCGAAGGATGACTTTCCTCTATCGCACATCAATGAATTGGTGGACTTCACCGTAGGCCATGCATTGTTCTTCTTTATAGATGGATTTTCCAGGTATAAGCAGATTCTGATGGCACCAGAGGACAGAGAGAAGACTGCCTTCACCACGCCGTGGGGAACCTACTGCTATAAGGTGATGCTGTTTGGGTTGAAGAATGTTGGGGCTACCTATCAATGGGCTGCAACCATAATCCTACATGATATGATCCACAAAGAGGTCGAGGTGTATGTGGATGACATGATTGTCAAGTCCAAAGAAAGAGAGGGCCACTACACTACCTTGAAGAAATTCTTTCAACGGATCAGAGAATATCGGTTGAGGCTGAATCCACAAAAGTGCACTTTTGGCGTAACAACAGAGAAAATGTTAGGTTTCTTGATCACATAAAGGGGCATCAAGGTAGATCCTTCCAAAATCAAGGCCATCCTAGAAATGCCACCACCAAGGACTGAAAAGAGGTGCGAGGGTTTCTAGGTAAAGTGCAATTCATAAGACGGTTTATTTCTAAATTAACCTTGACTTGTGAACCACTATTTGGTCTCTTGAAGAAAGGAAAGAAATTCCAATGGGATGACCGATGCTAGTTTGCTTTTGAGCAGATCAAGCAGTACCTTCAGAACCCGCCCGTGTTGTCACCACCAGAGTTGGGGAAGCCGTTGATTCTGTATCTGTTAGTAACGGACATGACTATGGGATGCATGCTTGCATAGGAATTTGAGGATAGAGTGGAGAAGGCCATCTATTACCTGAGTAAGAAGATGCTAGACTATGAGACTCGTTATACCTTGCTGAAGAAGGCTTGTTTAGCCTTGGTATGGGCTACCAAGAAGTTGAGGCACTACCTGTTAGCTCATTCCGCAATTATGGTTTTGAGGTTAGATCCCATCAAATATCTCTTTGAGAAACCAACACTTACGGGTAGGCTAGCCCGTTGGTTGCTTCTCCTCTCCGAATTTGATTTGAAGTATCTGACTCGCAAGTCTGTCAAGGGGAGAGTAGTAGCAGAGTTCTTGGCAGATCACCTAGTGGAAGGGGACAAAGCAGTAGAATACCTATTCCCAGATGAGGCTATTCTGCAAGTCGAGGAAGAGACCTGGACAATGTACTTTGACGGAGCATCTAACCAATACGGTTATGGGATAGGGGTGTTGCTGATAGCACCCGACAATTCCCATATACCCTTAGCCTTCAAACTCTGATTCAAAGTATCCAACAACGAGGCAGAAGACGAAGCGTGTATCGCTGGATTGGAAGCCACCGTAGAACTAGGGGCGAAAAGGTTAGACGTCATTGGGGTCTCGAACCCGGTTGTGTCTCAAGCAAAAGGAGACTGGAAGGTTAAGGAAGAAAGAATGAAAATCTATCACCAAACCCTGGATGTTCTGATTCCTAGGTTTGAGAAGCTAACCTTCACGCATCTGTTAAGAGAGAACAACAGGTTTGCTGATGCCTTATCAACTCTATCTTCCATGATAGACATCTCGTTGGGAGTCCGGATACGTCTGATCATTATTGAACAGAGATATGCATCGACCTACGAGTTTATTGCCGCAATAGATGAAGTGCAAGATCAAAACCCCTGGTATTATGATGTCTGGAACTTCTTGGAAAAGGAGGTTTATCCACTAGGGGCAAATGCCAAAGATAAAAGGGCAATACGGCGAATGGCCGTTCAGTTTATCATCTATGGGGGTAAGTTGTACAAGAGGGGTCATCTGGAAATGCACAAGCTATTTGTTGATGCAGAAGAGTCGAGGCGCCTAATGGAGGCTATCCATGGAGGAGAGTGTGGAGCACATATGAGCGGAGTAATGCTAGCCTAGAAGATTCTCAACCAGGGCTACTACTGGTCTACCATGGTGGAGGATTGTATCGGTTTTGTTCGGCGATGCCACAAATGCCAAATTCATGCAAATCGCATGAATATCCCGCTGTCGAAGCTGTACAACATGACTTCACCATGGCCTTTCTTAGTCTGGGGAATTGATGTCATTTGGATAGTTACACCGAAAGGGTCAAATGGGCATGAGTACATTTTGCTGGAAATTGATTATTTCACGAAGTTTATGCAGTGTTAAAAGCAGTGCATGTGGCTAAGTTCATCCTCAACAACATTTTTTGCCGTTATGGAGTCCCCAAATGAGATCATTTCAAACAATGGCTCCCATTTTAAGAAAGAAGTGATTGAATTTTTGGAGAAATACAACGTGGTTTTTCATAAGTCATCCATATACCGGCCACAAACCAACAGAGTTGTTGAGGCTGCCAATAAGAACATCAAGCACATTTTGCAGAAAATGGTTGAGACTTACAGGGACTGGCCAGACAAATTGCCATTTTCTCTCTGGGGCTATAGGACTTCAATTCGGACATCTACTGGGGCAACCCCATATTCTTTGGTTTATGGGATGGAGGCTGTTCTGCCGATTGAGATAGAGGTTCCGTCATTGCGAGTAATTGTTGAGTGCCAGATAGCGGAAGCGGATTGGCAGCAGAGCAGGTTCGAGGAACTAATGCTGTTTGATGAAAGGAGGCTGAAAGCACTGTACTATGTTCAAGAATATTAACGAAGGATTACCAGGGCCTTTAACAAGAAAGTTAAGTCTCAGAATCTTAAGGAAGGGGATTTGGTGTTGAAGGACAACCGAACTCCCATCCATGACCCTAGGGGCAAGTTCAGACCCAATGGGACTGGTCCTTACATTATCAAGACCATTTGGTCGGGTGGAGCTGTTATTCTTATGGACCTGGATGGCCAAGAATTTTCCCAACCAATCAACATGGACAAATTGAAGAAATACTACCCCTGAGAGGCTCGCTAGGCTGAAAACCCGGATGGGCAACTTAGGCAAAAGTTAGAGCACAAAAGAAGAGCGTTAAAACCTGAGTGAACCCGCACTGAACTACGTAAGGCCTGATTCCCATCTTCGAGATACGTAGGCAACTTCATTCCAAAGTCCGGCCATAAACACTTTCAAATCAACTATGTCCATGTGTTTGATCAAGGCATCCTTGTCTGTTCATTATTCGAAAGATCGGTTATGGTCCTTACTCTGAGAGAAGAGCTGACTATAGTGCTAAACAGTGCTATTCAATCTAGGGGCAATTTTTCATTTTTGGATTCGGGGTTGTACATCTTGAGGATAGATCCCATGTGTGTTAAGCTGTGATCCTTATCGAAAATGGTTTTGAAAAGTTTTAATAAAAGTTGATTTGGTTCAAATTAATCTTTTTACAACTCAGACCATTTTTGGACCAAAAGGAAAACTTTCAGTGCCTATAACTTCAATTTCATTGATTTCAATACAAAGTTCTCTAACTCTTGAGGCAAATGAAAGTTGCTTTTTATTACATTCAAAAAGAAAACTTGAAAAGCTAGATCAAAACAATAAACTTTGGGTATAGATGAGTTAGGTGTTCCGGCGTCCCCTCCCTGAGCTCGTAGAAGCTTCAGATGCTAAAGTAGGCCCAGCTTGCGCCTCATCTTCAAGCCAAGTCAAGCACTCATCAGAAAGGGCATAATTGAAACTAGGGGCAGGAGCTAGAAGCTCTTTCGTCCTCCAAGCATTAGGGTATCGAGCCAACAGTGAACCTCAGATTGGAAATGAAGCCGGTACTCTAACCACTTTTCTGATCAAGTCTAGTCGTGTCCGAACTGACGCCTAAACTGGAATGGAAAGTAGAATACGCAGTGTGTCTACCGAGCCATGTTGTTGCTCATCTAGGGCAGATCAAACCAGGGGCAATGCTAAGCAATGTCAGCAGCAAACCTGTTGCACATCCAACGGCACCACCATCCCTCATTTGGGAAATCAACTAGCTGTTGCCGAAAGAAATAGCCTCGTGCTGAATATGCAGAGCAAGAGTCCACTACCTTCAACCTGTCCATGAGCCATATATAGGGAAGGATGAAAAATAAAAGAGATTAATGAATAGAGATGTGTATGTTGAGAGAAAAAGTGAGAAAGGGCTTTGAGAGAAAAACAGAGCATGAGTACCAAGTGATGTGAGAAACACATATAAGATAGGGTGGGAAACATTACCTGCAAAAGGAGTGGACTTCTCGCAAATTTATTTGTCTCTCACCGATGAAAGGCGTCTAAGCTCATTAAAGTCTCGGCTAATACCAAGCTAATGCAACTCTTGCCCTCTTTCAAGCCTTGTGCCACTTCAACTAGCCGAATGCTAGACCTACCGAAACTAGGGGCAAGAAGGAAATGTGATTACATACACAAACAAAGGGCATGCTGTCGAAAACTTTGCCAAAGACGGTCACCACGATCACCAGTGTCAGAAAATCGATGAATGAGGTTGGGAATATCCAACTCTCCGTTGTGAACCAAGGATCGAGCCTCATGAGAAGTGAGCCCACACATCCTTCATAAAGCTTGGATGTGACTGAAGCGGGACTAGGGCAAGATTTCCTCGTCATGCCAAGACTCCATTAGCACTTGAAATTCTTCAATTGTGGGGCACATCACTTGCCCCCCAAAGCTAAACATGTGCGTAACTGGGTTCCAACACCTAGCTGCGGTATGTAGGAACGAAAAACAAAACGGAGAAAGGCTTACTGAGAATAGTGCATTTATCCCGAAACCCCGAAAATTCACTTTTTTCGAGCCATCTAAAGTTGCAATCCAATTTGAGAGTTTTTCGGTAAAGAGTGGCTCCATTTGTGGCAAAAATAGAGTTGGAATGAAGAAACTACGAAGTCCCAACTTTTGTAGAAGATAAGGCACTGAGTGGAAGACAGGTGGCAACAAACTGGAGGTCCCTAACACTGATGGCTGACCGGCTAGTGGTGATGGCCGACAGCCACCTTTTGTAGCCGACCGGCCACCACTGGTGGCCGACAGCCTTTGTTCATGGCCGGCAACATTCTTGTTTGTCATGTGGTCTTCCTGTGTGTTGAGAGTGATGAGAATATGTGTTTTGTTCCGCTCTTTCCGCATTGTGTTGTCCTATTTTAGTTAGTTTTGTTGAGCCATTTTGTTTCATTTTGTTTATCGAGTTGTATTTGTCTTGTTTTGCTTATCGGGTTGTATTTGTTGATGTATTTTGTATGTTGTTTATCAAGTTGTAAATTACTTGATTACTTATCGAGTTGTACATTGTTTTGCTTGTTTTGTTACTAGTTAGTTCATTACCTGATTAAGAAGGTTGTGCCAATACAATGTTCAAATTCCATCAATCAAGTTCAATCTCGTTTTTATGCAATGCGGTGCTTATACGGTGCTCAGAATGCAAAATACAACACTTTTTCGTACAAGAAGACTTGTTTTCATTCCGATCATGGTTACTTTATACAAAAGGAGTACAAGTTTTTAAAGCAAATAAAACCTGCCTAAAACTGTACAAAGTGCTAACACTACTAGCAAAAAGAAACTAAGCAAGAATACAGAAAATCAGCGCCAGCTATCTTAGTCTCGAGAGGCCCTCTTCGTTGTCTTCCTGGGCAAGGACTCAGAGTTGTCTCCGTCAACGCCGCTGTCTACACCTCCCTGTGAACCAGAGCCAGAATCAGAATCGTTGCTGCCCTCTGCCTCAGAGCCTGACTCAGCATCATCTCTACTAGCAGAACTCGAGCCAACATTATTATCTCCACTCTCGGATGACTCAGCATGCTGACTCGCTATCTCCTCGGCCTTGCCGGTCTCAACCTCGTCTTCACTCAAAATGGGCTCGGAAGGGCCACTTTCATCTCGGGTGTCCCTGGCTCTGCCTCGGCTGTGTGCCAGAGCCTGTCTTTCTCTCATTCCTACTGCCGGAGGGGGCACTGATGGTCCTGTTGCAGCCGCCGCTGGTGCTGTCGGTACGGGTGGGACCTGAAAAGGCGATTGAGTGTATACAGAATGAGTGTATACAGGAGTTAGATACAATGTATGAGTACAGTCTGGAAATGCACTATTTCAGATACAGTGTACTAGTTTAGTATGGGTCAAATGCAGTGTGTCAGTGCAGTGTGTGGAAGTGTTTAGTTGAAATGTCAGCTTCAGTGTGTCAGCAGAAATTTGATAACTGAAATGTAAGAAAACTGAAGAAATTACCTAAATGCCGTGAAAGCTGAGCAGCGCCTCCCTCCTCAATATCATGCCCTCGAATGAGACTAATAGCTCCAGCAGATTCTCGGTGTATCCTGGGGGTGCCTGGGAATGCATTTGGAAATGATCAATGTCCAAAGGGAACAGATATCAGAAAGAGATGAGAACATGAAAAAATGTGGTACATGCCGGAGGTGCATCATGAGCTCTGACGTATCTGTGCCCAGCTACGGCAGGCTCGATCGGAATCTAATATGCCTCCTCAGTATACCGCCAACAAGTGAGTGTAGTAGGCAGCTCCGGCCAGCCGGTCCTCTCTCTTGCCCAAGGAGCCCCTCTGCTATAGGCCCTGGTTGCCCGGGTCGCTCTAGGCCCCATCCTCGTAACAGGAGCTTTCGCTTCCTCGCCTCAGTGAACACTGGTCAGAGGTGGCATAAGGTGTGTCTGAATGAAGACTGCATAATCACCCTCAACTCACAAGTACTCCACCTCCAAGCCCACCATGAACTAGATAACACTGTCAACAGATAGGTTGTCCGCTGATCTCATTAACTCTGGCGGTGTCATCGGTATGAACATAGTAGGTATACCCAAAGACTGGCGTACGATTCTCTCGCCTAAGTACCAGGCTCGGCAGACTGGACCCTCTAGTAGAATGCGATAGCGAGACATGCCCCAGGTTGCATTATACCAGCCTCCAACTCCTCTCGGTATGGTGGCCCATGGCTGCCATGAGATCTACAAATGGAAGTTGTATAGATTGTCAGTTGCTGTCAGTGGCTATAATGTGAATTAGAACAGGGTGAAAGAAAATTATGATCGTGTTTAAGGTTACCTCGTGAGCAGCTACGGTATCAAAGTAACACCTGAAAAAAGAAAAGGGCTCGCGAGTCCTGCAGTGAAGCTGACCATCGTACACCCGTGAATAGGAAACCATCAATGGAGCCTCCACCTCTGGCTTCGGGGCAAGAGTCTGGAAGTATGCATACACCCATAGCTGTGGAGAAAGCACGGGGATATATGATCAACACAATTTGAACTGATACAGAAAATGCAAAGCAAAAAACATACAGTGTATGAATAGTTATAGAAAGTACAAAACAAAAAGTACATGCATTGAACAGATGTAAAGCAGAAAGTGCATGCGTTGAACAGATATAAAGCAAGAGATGCTGAACGGAAAATGAAAAGTGTAAAGAGGAAACTGAGATGTGTACCTTCCAGGCTTACTAGTAGCCTTCGATCAAGTATCCAATCCAGTGGGAGGTGAAGCTCATATAGCCGTATAGCGTGGCGAGGCCAGCCCCGCCCCAATCGTAGAAACTCACTCGGGGAAGGACCACCAGTGCACTTAGCAAGTATAGCCCTATGGTGTTTGCCCTGTTCGTGAACAGGGTGGTACCGAAAAGGAACATTGGAAAACCTCGAGCGTAGTGCTCTATCTTCTCTACTATCTCTGGCACGGTCCCCCGAAATCACTCCTTGAACCAACTGTATCTGACCTAGGTTGTTCGGAACAAAGGCGGGCGTGCCCCCAGAAGCTTAATCCAAGCAGCCTCCCACTTCCTCATATCAGGATCAAGGGGAATCGGATCACCCCCTACGCGTAGGCCTGTGATCATGGCGAAGTCGTAAGGGGTCATCGTCATCTCTCCGGTAGTGGAAAGGTGGAAAGAGTTGGTGGTCTCCCACAATCTCTTTACTAGTGCTCCTGGAAGTGGACGGCTCGCTATGACTTGTGTCAGTCCAGAGTAGAATGGCCGAAGCCTGCCTTGTCAACAATAACTCGTACTCTGGTAAGGAGCTCGTCATACCAATCTTTGGTTGTCGTGGCCCCATAACCCCTGTATGCGCGAGCATCACCTTGTGATAGAGGACAGGTGAATCAGTGTAAATACAGTTCGATGAAAAGGAAGTGTAAAACAAATGCAATCGTATTGGTGAAAATACAGTGTAAGAGTGTGATTAGTGCAAGAAATGCAAGTAAAGAACATCAGATGAGCAAGTGCATAGAGTTCGTACCTCAACGGCAACAGTTGAAAGATGGGAGTCTGGCTCCCTCAGTAAGAGATCCGCTGGTGCATCAACGAAATTAGTGAAGTGACTAACACCACTAGCAGGCAGAATGTGCGTCGGGGGATGATACCTTGTTCCATCAAAAGGCCTCACTCCCAGTAGTAAAGGCTCCGGTTCTGCATCAGAATCGAACTCTGCCTCGAACTCCACCTCTGGAGGAGCCCCATCATGTGGAAAGTCATTTGCCATCTGGAATATAGATAAAGAGTCGATGAAAAGTGAAGAAAATAGGGAAAATGGGTGGGAAATGCCAAAAGTCAACTCAAGTCAAACCCTAGGAGAGAGAAAGTGAAAGAAAAAGTCAAAGCCTGGGAAAAGGTGCCAAACCCAAGAGAAACTCGAGGGGAACAAGCCTCAAGTGGTGAAAATGAAGAAAAAAAACACCGAAATCAGTTTTTAATTAGTTCAAAATGAAGGAAATCAAGAGGTTTTAGCGAATTAACTTCGCGTGGGGCATTGGAAAACGCGCACAAAGCTCGGATCTAGAGAGAAGGAAGGTCTAGAGAGAGAGAGAGAGGGACGAATTTCGGTCATGGGGTATGGACGAAATAAGCCCCCATGACCTATACATAAAGACCCGAGTGTGAAATGCACAAACTAACCTGATCTGCCATCGATGGCTGGTTGGCCACCATGGGTGGCTGACAACCACCATTGGTGGCCAACAATGCTTAGGGTTGGCCGACAGGCAGCTGACACCCCTCCCTGGTGGTCGTCAAGCTTCTAGTTCTCCTCCTTTGTGTTTTGTTGCTGTTTTGTGTCCTCAGTGCTCGAGAAGTGCAAGGAAGGTTCACTTTTTAACCTCAAATTGCCTATGTGGAAGCTCTAAATCATGTCTTCGGTGCATGACGATTCATCACTAATAAACAAGAATGAAGTGTATCCTTTTTAACTTGTTATAACTCTTCCGAGAGGTAAATCGGAAGTTATTATTCAATCCATTGTTGCATAGAATATGAATTTCTCCATTGTTGCATAGAACATATCTTTCATGATTATAGAATAGAACATGCTTCTAATTATCATGCATAGAACATGTTGTTATTACATTTGCATAAAACATGCTTTGTTTATTGTGCATAGAACATGCGCCCTTACTATGATGTACCTGTTAAGTCTCTTTCTTATCCAGGCACGATATTGTATGTACGGTTCATTCAGAGGAGTTCTAGGAGAAATCATTCATGTCCTTTGAATTACTCGCTTCGGTTTGAAACATTTGTGTATGCCTGGTGCTTACACCAACCTTTCAGTTAGAGACATTTGGGTGCGTCCCGGTGTTCCCATTATCATTTTCTCCTCTCATGTGCGGCGCATTAGGACACTTCGGTTAGAAACATTCGGGTACGCCTGGTGTTTACACCACCCTCTTTCTTCTCTCGTGTGCGGTGCGTTAGGACACTTCGGTTAGAGACATTTGGGTGCATCCCGGTGTTCTCATTATCTTTTTCTCCTCTCGCGTACGACGCGTTAGGACGCTTCGGTTAGAGATATTTAGGTGTGTCCCCGTGTTCTCATTATCCTTTTCTCCTCTCGCGTGCGACGCGCTAGGACGCTTCGATTAGAGACATTTGGGTGCGTCCCAATGTTCTCATTATCACTTTCTTCTCTCACGTGCGGCGCGTTAGGACGCTTCGGTTAGAAGCATTCAGGGTGCATCGCGGTGTTTACACCAACCCTTTGGTTAAAGACATTTAGGTGCGTCCTGGTGTTCACACCATCTTTTTCTCCTCGTGTGTGTAACGCGTTCGGATCTCGGTAGTGACCTCGAGTGCGCTCAATTGTTATGTTGTTTCTCGTCTTTCCTGCGCGTTGCTGTAAACACCCCATTTTTGACCGTCCTCAAGACTTGGACGCCATCATTTGAACACTCGATGATCATCCTTGTTCGCGTTCGTTTTGAGTTCCCGGAGGTCTTGGCCGCGCGCCTTGCCTCAAGATCTCTCAACTTGTCTGTTTTGTGCTTGGTTGTGGACCAAACACTTGTGTTTTTGCTTCTGAGGGAAGAGGGTGGCTTGTTGGCCATCCTCTCAACCCATCGGCCAAGGCCTGAAGCCATCGGCCTTGTTTTCTTGCCATCGGCCAAAAGTGTTGGCCGATCGGCACTCCTTTTGGTCGATCGGCCCTTATATTGGTCAATCGGCCATGTTTTCTGGCCGAGCCCTGTTCATCTAATTTATGCAGATATTTTATGCCAGTTGTCACAGCTGGCATGCACAATTCACCATGGAGGGATTTGCCCCTTTGCTTAGCTTCCTCAAGAAGCTTTGCTTTTGGTTCTCTATAAGAGAGAACCATCTCCTCCCTCCTCAAGGGTTCAGAAAATTGAGTCTTGAGTGATACATATACTTTTGTATCTATATTCCTTTGTTTGATCTTGTTTTGTGCTCTAAATGGTGTTTTGTTCTCACTATTGCACACAAACACCTAGCAATACACCATCCTTGGTTGCTGAGGTGCTAGGGAGTTGGTGTTAGGCTTCTTGAGGTGAGTTTGATCGGAAAAACCTGTTGGAGCCTTGTTCTTGAAAGTGTTCTTCAAGGGTGAGCAAACTTGCTTTTAATACCCCATTCTTGCTTAAGCTTTTAGCCCTTCTTGCTTATTGTTTTAAGCTTAACTCTAAATTACAATAAGTTCTATTTTTATTTGCTTTAGATCTTTGTTTAAGATCACTTTTTGGTTTGGGGTTGTTTCCCCCCTCTTAGGCCTTGTTTGGCCTTGTTTAGAGCCATCTCTTTTGGCCTTTGTTCTTGCCTTTGCATGACCTTTCTACCACTGAAATCCAGAGGATTTTCAGTGGTGGGAAGGTGGTTTTGGAGTCCTAAATAGGAGAGGGTTATCCCCTCTCCTTGTTGTCTTGTATGCTTGCATAAATGGCTTATGTTGGTAGCATGTTTGTTAAGCTTGTCTTAGCTTCATTTCAGCAAGTATTTGGTGTTACTTTGCCATGCTTTACCTCTGTCTAAGGTTGGTTTAGTGGCACTTTGCATGTACCATACACTTGTAGTGTAAATCACACACACTAGCTTTATATGCTTCATGTTTGAGCATGTCTTTCTAGCCTATGTTGTGTCCATTTCAACATGTTCTTTGGCTTGTTTTACCATGTCATACCTCTGTTAGGGTTTGGTTTAATAGCTCCTTGCATGCTCCATGCACTTGTAGTTCATTTCCATGAAATAGCCTAATGTGTCTCATGCTTTAACATGTCATTTTAGCATGCTTTTGGCTTAGCTCTAAGAAGCTTTTAGCCTTGTCTTACCATGCTTAAGCTCTGTGTTGTATTGTTTTGATCATATATGCCATGCTTTGTATAGCCCTAAGGCAATCTAGCTTGTTAGCTTTGAGTGTCCAAGTCACTAGCATGCTTTACTTGGGCCATTTCAGTGATTTGGCATCACTTGTTATGTTATTTCAGTCCATATATTATGCTCATATACTTGCACTTATCACTCCTTTAATGCTTTAAAGAGTTGATGTTTTATGCCTCATGAATGGGTCATTGTGTGTGCCATCATGTTTAGTTCTTTGGGATGCCATCTAAGTGGGTTTATGGTGTTGTTTTACCATGCCATAACTCTGTTTTCATTGCTTAAGTCATGCCATGTTTGGTTTTGATAGGTATAGTGTAACACCCCTTTTATAGCCTTGCATGCCTCATGCTTTTCACATTGTGTTCTAGCTTGTGTTGGCTAGTTTCGAGCATGTTTTTGGTCTTGTTTGGACCTACCTGCGGACTATTTTAGGTCCCCTTGGCCCTTTGGGGCTTGTTTTGCATGGCTTTGGTTTGAACCCCTTGGCTAGCCTTAAGCCTTGAGCCTTCTTGCATGATTTGCTTGCTTTGTTTGGTTGGTTTGACACCTTTCCATGCATGATTTCAGAGCTTACAATATGTGTTACATGTCTATATTTGTCCACTTTTAAGTGCTCTTGAAAGTTGCCCTCTTATGTCTAGGTGATAGGCCATCACATGTGCATGTTTGTATGTGTTTTTGTCCATCATTTCTTAGCACTTTGGCCACTGATTTGGGCATGTTTAAGAGTAGCCCATTTTGGTTTAAGTCCATTTTACCATGTTGTTGCATGCTTGTTTCATTTTGCATGTTGTTACACGCTATGCATGTTTGCATATTTAGGTTGTACGCCTATTACATATTGTATGCTTGCATGCTCATGTTGCATTAGATTTGTATCATGCTTGAGTTGTTTGCGTGCTTGCTTGCATGCTTAGGTTGCATTGCATTGTGTGTGCATCCCTTGCCTCTTGATCAAGCATGATAGAGGTTGGGGGCCCTTATGTGTTTTGTGCATTTCATTTAATATTGAATTGCACACTTGGCTCCTTTGGCCATCATGAATTGCACACTTGGCTCCTTAAACAGCCAACAACAAAATACACCCAAGCAACCTACTGCCTGATTCTGGACACACAGCCCTTGCTCTACTGGGGATTAATCTGCATACAGCCCATAACACAACATTCGATTCAATCTGCACACGGCAATTCTCAAACAAACAGCCCAATTTGACAGGACGGACCTCAAAGATGGAACCGGTTGGAGTCGAAACACGTTCAAATGTAGAGAATGGCACAGCATTCTGAGCATAAATGATTTTTGAAATCGAATGAGGGTTTTTCAAACTGGGATGTCGAGCCTACAACTGAACACAGCAGGGAGGACTCAAATATAGGTACACGACCTAAACACAACGAGACATGCTCGGAAAAGACTAAAAACAAAAGACGAGACCGTCAAATCAAAAGGACACGACACGCAGACGCTTTAGCGAAGATGGGGGACCTCGGACCACGAGGAGCCAGTTCAATCTGGGTATTGTTTCCCACCCTTTCTGATTTGTGATCCTCACATCACTCGACTCTCAAGCTCGGATTTTCTCTCAAAACCCTTTTCCTCACTTTTCTCTCAACTTACACCTCTCTATTCTTCAATCTCTCATTTTCCATCCCTCCCCGGGGTGACTGATGAATGAACAGGAAGTTGCGGGTTCACGCCCGATGCCGTTAGCTCACCGCTATTTCTTCTGGCGGGCAGAGTGCTCTTCTGGCAAGTACGTCGGTGACAGGGGAAAGACAGAACGCCTGGCTCAACTGTGCCCCTAGTTCATCATTTTAACCATTTTTTCGTTTTTGCTTTCTACTAAAACGGTTTTGATCAAAACGAGAGTCGGATTAACGTACTTGCTCGATTTTTGATTTGAAAACCGTGCAAGTCAGGCTGTAAACACTGAAAATTTTCCCTTTTGGGTCCAAGACAATGGTCCGATTTTGGAAAATGGAATAGTTTTCGAGAGGATAGTCAACCTCAGTAAAAATTTTCAAAAACTATTTTTTTTCAAACAGCTGATGCTTAACAAGCATAGAACTTACTCTTCGAGATGCGCAACCTCGGATCGGAGGCAATGGAAAATTGGCCCTGGTTTAAAGGGGGTGGGAGGCAACGGAAAGTTGCCCCTAGTTTGGGATGGTGCCGCAGCAATCTGTAGATAGTCTTTATTGGCGGTGGTCGAGCTCTTGGACACAGCGATGACGAAGACGGTCACAACACATATATGGACACAATCACCTTGAAGGGTGTTGGCCACTGGACTTTGGGGATGAGATCGAAACCATTGCATGGACTGAGACCCTTATGAAAGCGTTGGGGGCTGGACTTCATGATGAAGTTGCCTACGTATCCCAAACATGGGAATCAAGCCTTACGTAGTTCCGGTTAAGGTCCACTCGGGTATTTTAACCTTCACTTTGTTTGGCTCTCACTTTTGCCAAGGCGCCCAATGCGGGTTTTCGACCTTGCGAGCTTTTTTTATTTTCTATTTCTTGTTTCATTTCTTTTTTCAATTTTCTTTTTTTTCTTTTTTTTTCTTTTCTTTTCTTCTTTCTTTTTTGTATTTTTCTCTTGCTCTAACTTTTGCCTGGGCCGCCCTTCCGGGTTTTCGGCCCAGCGAGCCTCTCAAAGGGTAAAAGTGTAGCAAGTCCATGCCAAATGGTTTTTTTGGAATTGAAGCCTCTCTGTGCCCAGGAGAACGGCTGTTGCACTGATTTGCAGAAGAATCCATCACGGTTGCTCCACGAGCTTCTTCCGGCGAGATCCACTCCTTCTGATTTGGCTTTTGGTGCCTCTTGCTCGAGGGCTACTTCAAAATTGGCCACACGGGCCTTTCATGGCGTTTGTCCGTTGAACTTTCTGAATGTTCTGAACGGGTTCAAAGTCGGAGAACAAGTAGATTAAATCTTGAGGCTGAGAGCGATCCTAGGCTGCGCAATCTCAAGAGCGATTCCACACAGGTCTTCGCAGGGCCGCGTAAAAACATTTGTTTTTGAAAGTTTTTAAGAAAGCGACGAATCGCTCGCGCCGAAGATAGTGTGGGACCAATCTGGATCAGGCCAGGATCCTTCTCAGTACTTACGCCGACAAGCATGGTTTTATTCATAAAAAAGGCTTAGCACGCCTCTCTTTCTCTCAAAATGATCAAAATTTTGCAAAACCCGAGGAATCCCTTCCTCTTCGTTTTCATCACCGCAGTGTTCAAAAAGTTTGTTTTTGGAAAACTTAGGTTAATGCAATGAGTTTGGCGCGCAGGAGAGCAGGCGAGATGTACTGTCAGCCCAATCAAATTCTCTAGCACTTATGCTGAAAGCAAGGATGAAGTTTGAGATAGCAATAGCTGCTTCAATCAGCTCTGTTGGTGCAACTGGCCCCTTGGCAGAAACAGACTCAAAACAAAAACAGATAATAATAAAATGGCGTTCGGGACAACAACCCCAGAATCACCTGGTATTATATACAACGGGGACTGACTCGATACAACCAGACAGACCCTTAAGCAAAAAAGACTGACTCAAGACAAAGAGACAGGCTCAAAACAAAAGACTGACTTGATATCCAAGCCAGGATTTACAAAACTCGGTCTCACCGATGCTCAAAAAAATGCGTGCCAGACGCTTCACCCAAAATGTATCAAATGTTGCCCGCAGGCGGTTCACTTTACATACTCGCAGTATCTGAGCCCTCAAAATCCAACAACTGAGTGGTGACGGGCTTGCCTGAGGTAGGTGGTAGGATAACCTTGTTATCAATCAAATCCTGCACTTCATGACGAAGGCGGGAACATCCATCGGTACTGTGACCGGACTGTTGATGGTACGCGCAGTACAAGGTAGCATCATGAGTGGTGGGGAGATTCTTCGGGAGTGGCCGGGGCTCCAAAGGCTTAAGATGCCCATTCTTCGCCAATATTAACAATGCCCTAGACAAAGGCATGTGGAGGTCGTGAAAGACCCTGCGCCCTCGGGGCAGGTACTTTGCAGTTTGAGGATTCTTGCCAGATGCGCTGGCGAAAGGATCGGCTGGCGCTGCCTTGGCTTTTTGAACCTTTCCCGGTGCAGGGTTGGGAACTATAGGAATTGTCTGGGCATGACGGGGCCCATCCCGGTTTTCTGTCTGGCTTGAACTGCCTTTGATCGGAGAGGGGAAAGCATCATCCACAGCTTTGATCACGATCGCAGATGTTTGTTGCTTGTTCATTCCTCTGACTTTCAGAGCCTCGACTGCCCACAGCAGTTGCTCAATGGGGTCGGCATCTACCTTTGCCTTATCCTTTCCTCTGGCCTCAGCCTGATCAAGGGTCTGGGTTGGTGCTGGCATGTCGTGGCTATAGCCGGAAGCCACCTCTGGCTGGCTGAGCTCTATCACAATCCGCCCCAGTAGCGGGGGCTCCTGTGGCACGAAATTCCCGGCGTACGGCGCCGCTGGCGGCGAAGCCGACATTCCATAAACTAGATCGGCCACGGTCCTCTGGAGGTCCCCTATCATTCCCATCAATTCGAAAGTGGTGGGCTCACGAGCCTGATATAACTGGGGAGCCCAAACCGGGTGCACAACGGGCGACCTGGGCGGGTATGACACACTGATGCCGGCCTCACTCTGCGGAGCAGTTCCCTGCTCCAATGCAGCCGTCATAACCACAACTTCTTCTGAATTTTGTGCCGCCATAAATCCTGCCTCAGCAAAGGGGAGACACTGGCTGTTCTGTATCAACTCTGCAACTCTCTGAACTGAAAGAAAAACAGACAGCGTTTCAGCCCAAACTGATCAAACACGGGTGTAGCCAAACAACTGTACCCTACTGCTGATCACTGTTCCCAGATTTCTGTTCCCAAAATACTGAATCTGATACCCGCGGATAACTGATTTCTGATAACTGATTCTCAACAATACTGATTCTGGTGCCTTCGGGTCCGATACTCAAACTCGCAAACTGGTATATGCGTTCCTGTAGAGATACACTCTAAAAGCACATAGCAAGTAAAAGAGAGCTCAATCACCCCTATGTTGGGGTAGGGTTTCCCTGTCCTATTTTGTCAGGAACTAGGGTTTCACTACGCACACAGCGGTTCTCAAACAACCTAATATCGGGTAAGCAGCCTGTCCTAATTTGGAATGGTCACTAGGGATCCGAATATGCACTAGGTCGAATGGTCAAAAAGGGTGCCCCGGTAAATCGGGGTTTGTGTTCCCATGCTGTCAGAGCCCATAGCCGGTCAGCCTTATGGACATGCCTTGACAAGACAAGCCTCCGGCGAACCGTTCAGGAATGGCAGATGGCAAACACTGTGTTCCTAGGCGCACCAATGCACATGCAATGCAAAGAAACACATAAATGAGATCAAAACAGGATATCACGAGTTCGAGTCAAGCTCTCTAATGTCCCCAGCGGAGTCGCCAGAAACTGTGGACGTCCCCCGAACGCCCCGGGAGGGTTAGTCCCGTTCTGTTCATTTGGGGTTACCACAGTTCGGACTCGACTTGTGTCACGGTTCTTAATCTGAACCAAAGAGTCCAAATCTGGCAAATCGTTTTGAGAAACAGATTTTTGAAAAAGTAGTGCCAAACATGGACTGCTTTGCCAGATACAGAGTCGCCACCTAAATATTTTAAAATGAGGGAATTTAGGAAACCCTGACTCGGTGCCGAAGGCCACATGTCCGTCATCACCGGAGTTGTCTCGGCTCGGGAGCTTGGGTACGATCGGGGAAGGTCAGCTATGAGCACCCCCTTTCGCCCAGTCCGAAGACCGGCCTCTACTAACCGTGATATTCGTTTTTGAAAACTTTATGCCTTCTTAAACCAATTATTAGCCTAGAATTACTATGTTATGCGCGCAGCAAACAAGTATAGACTAGATTGCCTAATTTGGAAATAAACATTGCATATCCGTTCGGTTTGAAAATGCTTTGGAATTTGCTACTCGCAAGTAGGCTAAAATACGGATTTTAACGAGTTTTTCCAACTCAAACAATCCAACCTTCACCCACAGGCATTCAAAACAGTTTAACACATAAGCATCTAGCCACATGTTAAGCATGCTGTCATGGCAATATTCACACTCATGCGATATGCTAAAGCGGAAATACTTACATAGTACTCCATGCCAAAACAAAGAACTTGTTAGCAAACATGCATGATCCAAGTCCATGTTAAGTGCCTAATGCATCGCATACAAAATGTTGCTAGAATAGGCTCGGCTATCCTAAACATGTCATGTGAAAATGCACAATTATCACGTATTCAGTTTGGGAATTGAAGTATTGATGCAGTTAGCGTGATGTACCGAGCCTAATGCATGCAATACAAATGCATGGATGCACACATGCATAGCATAGGGTATGCTAAATTAAACGTGCCCTAATACTAACCATTAAAGCGGGTAAGTAAAAGGGAAGAAAGAAGTGAGGTTGGAAGACATACACACCACCCACGCACACTTATTACAGATTTGCCCTTGCTCAGAGGGACCGAATAAATATTACAAATTAATTAACTACACCAGCTAATTAATATTACAAATTGCCTAATTTAATTAACAAATTAAATAGACTAATTAAAACAGGAAAACGCCTCGGGAAGCGCGCCGCCATGCGCAAGCTGCCTCTGTTTTCCTTCTTTCACTCCTCTGGAGGCTGTCAAAACCTCAGGGTTGCATCCCTAGGCACTGGGGAGTACCACCGGCTGAGTGGAATCACCACCGGCACTGGTATATGTCCATCGGCACAAAATTGAATCCGTCGACAGAGAAAAGGTTGCCGGCCGGCACCTTACACTGCCGGTCGGCAAAGAAAGTCTGCTGGACCTGCAACTCACAGCAACAGAGGGCAAAACAAGGCATGGCAGCACAATTCAAGGCATGTATGCATCAACCATATCCCTTATCATTGTAATGGCTCAAAGGGGCATGTGCCTCGATTCTCGGACCACCAATCACGCATTTCCATGCATGATGGCCCAAAGAACCAAGTATGCAACTTTGATTTCAAATGTATGCAAACCAATCAAACAAAACTCCCAATCCCTATCACCCAAGTCGAGGGACAAGGAATGCATGCAAGATGCAATGCAACCTAGGCATACAAGCTAAGGATGCAACATGGCATGTCAAGGCACTTATGCAAGCATACAAGCATACATATGGCAATGCAAATGGATGGCAAGATGGACTTATACATGAATTAGGCAACTCTAATAAGGCCTAAAACAGTGGCCATAATGACCAAAACAAGAAGCCCAAACACATGCGCACATACACATGATGGAAGGCCTACACTTAGGCACAATTTAAACAACCCTCAAGCACACTTGAAAGGGATAAACAAGAGCAATTAGTATGCAACATAAGCATTGAAATCATGTCATAAAATGATGCCAAATCATATCAAACAAGACAAGCAAATGCATGCAAGCATGGTCTAAGTACTTGAGGCAAGTCATGAAGCTTTGAAGCATGTTTTATCACAACAAACATGGCATGCATTAGGAAACCTAAAACAGGTTTTTAGCACATAACATAAGGCCCAAAAGACCACTTAGATGGCATCTAGATGGCTCAAAAACAAAGGCATGCAAAGGCACCAAAACATGAAGCATTGCTACACAAGCTTATGAGGCATTAAAGAGGCATGCAAGGTAATCAAAAAAGCATGGAAATGGGACTGAAATGGCATATAGAATGATCCCAAATCACCAAAACAATGCAAAGATGCCATGCTACACATACACATACTCAAGGCCAACAAGCCCAAATACAAAGGAGCTATATCAAGCATGCCAAGATCAACCCAAACAACTATGGACAGAGCTAAAACATGGCAAGATATGTGCAAAATCTTCACAAGACTAAGCCTAAAACATGCTCCAACAAAGGCTAACAACCTAAGGCACATTAAGGCATAAACAAGGCATTACATGGCAACTATGCTAAGCATGCATGGAGTTCCCAAAACCAACTTGAAATCATGTTATATTATGGATATATAAGCATGAAAAATAAACCAAACATGCTCAACACACACTCAAGCATAGGCTTCCTTAAGAGGCCAAAATATGTCCTTTTCAAGGACAACAAGGAGAGGGGGTGGCCCTCTCCTTCTTGGGACTTCAAAGCATCATCTTCACCACTGAAATCCCTCAAGATTTCAGTGGTGAAGAGACCTCAACACCAAAATCCCGGAGCTAACACAAAATGGCTCAAAATGAGGCCTTTTGAGGCCTAAGGGTGGTCAACAACCCTCAAACAACAAAACACTCTTAATAAACAATAAAGAGGGCCTAAAAACAGAACTTTTTTATGTTATACAATAATCACAAAAACAGCTCTAAGATAGGTATAAAATCAATGCAAAAAAGGGGGAAAAAGGGACTAGAATCTCACCCTTGAAGACCCCTTCACAAATGGTGCTCCAATGGCCTCCTTGAGCTTGAATCCAACACCAAAACTTCAAAATAAACTCTTTAGAACCTCAACTCCAAGAGGAAGGTGAAACACTAGGTGTTTGTGTGCAATAGTAAGACACAAAGCACCTAGTGAACAAAAGAGAGGGAAAGAGAGATAGAGTGTGTATCTCACCCAAACCCTAGAACAAGAGTTCAACAATGGCTGTTCTACTCTCAAAATATCCTAAGTCTCTAATCAAGCCTCTCCTTTTTTTGCCTTAGAGAGAGCTTCTCTCTATATTCTCTTGTAAAGCTTACAAGACAAGCTTTGCAAGAGGGAGATCCCTCCATACACGTGTATGGAGGGGAGCAAAAGCAAGACAGCTGTCTAAAAATATCTGCAAAAGCAGATGAACAGCAATCGGCCGGCCAAAAATGCTATCTTGGCCAAAAAGAGTGCCGACCGGCACAAAAAAATGCTGACCGGCACCAAATAGTGCTGGCTGGCAAACTACATTGCCGGTGGCAGCAAAAATCAGCCGGTGGCATCTAGCCACTGCCGGTGATGGGTGGGGATGGTCTACAAGCCCCACCTTGCCTCTCAAGGGCAAGATGCAAGTGTTTGGTGCAAAACCAGACACTAAACGGTCGAGTTCGGGGATCCTGAGGCAAGGCGCGCGAGCCGAGGCCTCCGGGAACTCCAAACGAACACAAACATGGAAGATCACCGTGTGTTCAAACAGTGGCGTCCAAGTCTTGAGGACGGTCAAAAATGGGGTGTCTACAACTGGGCTCGACGCATCATACTAACTGCATTGTATTTCAATTCCTATTTGAATACATGTATTGATTTCTCACATCTCATATGCCATCTTAGAATAGCCGAGCCTATTTCTAGTTACATTTTGCATGTGTTGCATTAGCCATCTCAACATGAACTAGGGTCATGCATTGATTTCTAACTAGTTCTTTATTTTGGCTCGGAGTACACTGTGAGTGTTTATGCTTTAGCATCTTACATGTGTGTGAGTGTTAACATGACAGCATGCTTGCCATGAGGCTAATTGCTTATGTGATATAACTGCCTGAATGCCTGTGGGTGAAGGTTGGATTGCTTGAATTGGAATAATTCATTGAAATCCGTGTTTTAGCCTACTTGCAAGTAGCCAACTTCAAACCATTTCCAAACAAATGGATATGCGATGCTTTGTTCCAAATTAGGCGATCTAGTCTATACTTGTGTGTTGTACGCATCACCTAGTAATTCTAGCTAATTAACCGGAATAAGAACGCATGTGTTTTCAAAAACAAGATATCATGCTTAGTACATGCCGATTTTTGATCGGGCGAGCGGGGGTGCTCATAGATGACCTTCCCCAATCGTACCCAAGTTCCCGAGCCGAGACAACTTTGGTGATGACGGACACGTGGCCTTAGGCACGAGTCAGGGTTTCCTAAATTCCCCCCAAAATAAAATATTTAGGTGGCGATTCTATATCTGGCAAAGCAGTCTATGTTTGGCACTTCTTTACAAAAATCAGTTTTCCAAAACGATTTGCCGGATTGGGACTCTTTGGTGATTTATCAATCTCACATCGCATATTGTGAGATCAGATTAAGAACCGTGACATTGGAGTCCGAACTGTAGCATGAAGCCCAAGGGCGCGTCTACAGTAGCATAGTTAAGCTCGCGTAATTTTCTTACATCATTTCATGTGGTTTGGTTCGTGCTTACTTTCATGTGTGAGGTTGCTATACCTTGCTTCGGTTTGTATGAATGTAGCATTACTTTGCATGACATTTGCATCTACATGTTTCATTACAGCCTCATTGCATGATCATAAGTTATTTTTTTGCATCGTGCATATCACTTGCATCATGCCCCAGAACTACGTTGGTTTGGTTCCTTGCAAAGGGATACGTAGGCAGCCTGAGGGCATAACCATTTGTTTTGTCTTATTTGTTTGCTTGTCCAAGTCTTCGACCTTGTCAAAAATGGGTCGTCTCTGGGCTTTGACATTCACTCCCGTCATTTCATGATTCCCGAGTTCTATCAAAGAGGGGCAACTGTAGACATCCCATTTTTGACCGTCCTTAAGACTTAGGCGTTATCGCCCGTGCACTCGATGATTGTGTGTTTGTGTTCGTTTTGAGGACCCAAAGTCCTCGGCGGAATGCCCTATCTTTAAGCCTTTAAACCTTGTTCTTTCTGTGCCTTGTTTTGGACCAAAACTTGGTGTCTAGACCTCTTGGTGACCTGTCGGCCACCCCCAAGGCTATCGGCCATTGGATGATTCTGTCGGCCATGGGTGTAGCCAGTCGGCCACTAGTGGTGGTCGATCGGCTATCAGTGGTGGCCAACGGCTACCAGTGCCTTTTTCCAGATATTTATTGACACTTGTACCAGCTGTTGCACATTGAGCTGGATCTCCATACACATGTATGGTGAGATGTTTCTAAGACCAAGGGGTGGTTTTTCTATATATAAGGGGATTCCTCTCCCAGTTTGGAAGGTTAGAAGAATTAGAGCAAAAAATCTCTCTTTCTAGAATTCTCTCTCTCTTGATATTTTGTACACATTTGCTCATAAGTCCTTAGCTTTTGCATATCAACCCTTAACCAAATACTCTCACCTTTGGGTTGAGATTACTTGGAGTCTTGTGTGATCTCTAGAAGGTGGTTTGAGCTTGGATTGTTGGCTATTTTGTGTGCTTTGCTTCAAAGGTGTAGTACTTACCTTGTTTAAGCTTATTTTGTATCTTTGTTTTGCAACCTTTTCCAATTATTTTTGGGCTGATTTTGAACTGTTAGAAACTTTGTTTTTGTGACATAAAATTTTTGGTTTGAGGTCTCTTTGAGTTAGGGGATGGTCCACCCTTCTTGCTCCTTTGTTTGTTAAGCTTTTGTACCCTTTTTATCACTTTCAAATTAACTTTTTTGAGCCTTTTAACCGCTGAATTTTAGAAGGTTTTCAGTGGTAAAAATCTTGTTTTGAAGTCCAAAATTGGAGGGGTTAGCCTCCCATCCTTGTGTCTTGTTTGCATGCCTAGTTAGTCTCACATGTTAGCTTATTATTTTAGCTTTTTGTGGCTTAAGTCCAGCATGTTTTTGCCTCTGAAATAACCTGTTTTGGCTCTGTTTTGGGCTGATTAGTTCAGTTGAGGCTTGTTTTGCATAGTTGTAGTGTTAATCTCCTTCACTAGCTTAATGTTTTAATGCTTTGATCATCATTGTTTTGAGTTAATAGCATGTTTTAGTGTTGTTTTACACTTCATTTCAGCACTTAAAATCTCTACAATCTCCATCCATTCTTCACTCTTTTATTTTGCTTTGAAAGTGGCTTTAAATCTCTTGTTTGCCTAAGTGTGAAATGGAGGTGTTGCACCTAATGGTTTAATCCCTTAGGGTGTTCATTACCAATAGTGTAATGCCTCTTTCATGCCCAAAACAACTTGTTGTTTGAGCCATCTTTCCATTAGAGGACACTCACTAATGGACAAATCCATTAAAGAATGGTTTTGGTAATTAAAATGAGTAAACAAAATTGGACAAGTAAAAGAGGAAAGATAAGCATCTTTTATGTTGCATTGCACGTGTTCGAATTGGACGTTAATTCGAACATAAGGAAAATGAGACATTTCATACTCAAAAGTGATGAAATGTGTCACTTTCCCCGGTCACCATCACCCTTCGTCATGTTTTGCACTTGTTAAACTTTTACAAACTTGGTTCTTTGGCCATCATGCATGGAAATTGCTTGATTAATGGTTTGAGAACCAAGAGTTTCACTCATTTGAGCCTGTTTGATGATAAGGAGTGTAAACAGTACATACAAACCTGTGAGAATACACTGTTTTGCTCTGTCTGCTCTCTGTTGCAGCAAAAAGAGGGGTTCATGTCATTAGTGGCCGACCGGCCACCACCAGTAGCCGACCGGCCGCCAGTGGTAGCTGATCGGCCACTATTGGTAGCTGACATATCCCCTGTCAGCCACCAATGAAATTTACACAGTGTGTTCCAGAGGTGGAGCTGAGGTATTCTGGAAGTTGGCAGAATTTTAGGGTTCAAAAGTGCAAACGGAGGCTCGCAGCAACAAAATGGTGGCCTTTCGGGTGAAAGAACCAAGCATGCATGCATCCCTCGTTTCTCGAGGCCGTTTAGTTAACTTGTCTAGTTAGTTAGTTGTTTTATTCGTGTTGTAATTAATTAACTTAATTGCTTTGTAATTAGTTAGTTAAGTATTATAATATTTAATTAGCTTAAAGTAGTTAGTTAAATACAATGTTATAATAATTAGCTTAGCTTAATTAGCGTAGGTAGTTGGTTAGCTTTTATTCGTTCGGACCCTCCTTCACGAGGGCATAATGTTGTAATAAGTGTGCATGCGTGTGTGTATGTCTTCCAACCCCACGTCTTTCTCCCTTTTATTTAATCGCTTTTGATGGTCAGATTAGGGTCGTGTTTTAATTAGCATATCACATGCTTGCATCTATTCATTCGTATTGCATGCACCGAGGCTCGGTGCATCATTCAAACTGCATTGCAATTTCAATATCTTCTTTGAATACGTGTTTAATCGCATGTTGTTCAAATCGATTCATATGCCATATTAGTAGCCAAGCCTATTAATTGCATTATTGCATGCGTTGCATCAGGCATCTTAACATAGTTAGGATCATGCATCTTTCTAACTAGTTTTTGTTTTGGCTTGAAGACTCAGTGAGTTTTCATGCTTTAGCATACTTGCATGAGTGTGATTGCCATATTGTCATGATTCGCATGCTTACCATGAGGCTATGTACTTAAATGCTAGACTGCATGAATGCCTATGGATGAAGACTTGTTTGAATTGGAACGATTCAACGAATGTAAGTTTTAAGCCCACTTTGTTGAGTGGCAAATCATGTTTTAAGCCCACTATGTTTGGTGGCAAAACCTCATCTTTAAGCCCACTTAAGGTGGCAAATTCAAACTATTTTCGCAAATAAACATGAGTGGAGTTGTTCCAATTCTTACAATTTTAGTCTATACTTGCTTGTGTGCATCACATAATAATGTTAGCTAATAACCAGAATAAGAACACATAACGTTTATAAGAACGCATATCATGATTAGTAGAGGCCGATCTTTTGATCGGGTGAGTGGGGTGCTCATTTCATGACCTTCCCCCCTCATACCCAAGTTTCCAAGCCGAGACAACTTTGATGATGACGGACACATGGCCTTTGGCACAAGTCAGGGTTTCCTAACTTTCCCAAAAATAAAATATCTGGGTGGCGACTCTGTATCTGGCAAAACAGTCCAATTTTGGCATTATTTGATTTAAAATTGATTTTCCAAAAAGGTTTGCCGGATTTGGATTCTTTGGTGATTATTAGTTTCACATTGCACTTGTGAGACTAGATTCAGAACTGCGGGTGTCTGAACTATGAGGCCTTTTTTTCAAACCCTTCCGAAAGGCAAGGCGTGGAAAAAGGTGAGTCCACAGCCATGCATTGTTTTCCTTCGTGGATGGATTTTCTAGGTATAACCAGATTCTGATGGCACCTAAGGACAGAGAGAAAATGGCTTTCAGTATGCCGTGGGGAACTTACTGCTACAGGGTGATGCCGTTTGGGCTGAAGAATGTCGGGGTTACCTATCAACGGGCTGCAACCACTATTCTGCATGATATGATCCATAAAGAGGTCGAGGTGTACATGGACGACATGATTGTCAAGTCCAAGGAAAGAGAGGGCCACTACACCGCCTTGAAGAAATTCTTTCAACGAATCAGAGAATACCGGTTGAGGTTGAATCCATAAAAGTGTACATTCGGCGTAACAGCAGGGAAAATGCTGGGTTTCTTGATCACACAGAGGGCATCGAGGTAGATTCTTCCAAAATCAAGGCCATCCTAGAAATGCCACCACCAAGGACTTGAAAGGAGGTGCGAGGCTTTCTAGGTAAAATGCAATTCATAAGACAATTTATTTCTAAATTAACCCTAACTTGTGAACCATTATTTGGTCTCTTGAAGAAAGGAAAGAAATTCCAATGGGGTGAATGATATCAATTTGCTTTCGAGCAGATCAAGCAATACCTTCAGAATCCACTCGTGTTGTCGCCGCCAGAGCCGGGGAAGCCCTTGATTTTGTATCTATCAATAACAGACACAATGATGGGATGCATGCTTGCTTAGGAATCTGAGGATAAGGTGGAGAAAGCCATCTGTTACCTGAGCAAGAAAATGCTGGATTATGAGATCCGCTACACTCCGCTAGAGAAAGCTTGCCTACCCTTGGTATGGGCTACTAGGAAGTTGAGGCATTACCTGTTAGCTCACTCTGTAATTCTGGTTTCAAGTTTAAATCCCACCAAATATCTCTTTGAGAAACTAGCGTTTACGAGTAGGCTAGCTCGTTGGTTGCTCTTTCTCTCCGAATTTGATCTGAAGTATGTTACTCGCAAGTCTGTTCTGCAAGTCGAGGAAAAGGTCTGGACAATGTACTTTGACAGAGTGTCTAATCAATATAGGTATGGGATAGGGGTATGGCTGATAGCACCTGACAATTTTTATATACCCCTAGCCTTCAAACTCTGGTCCAGGGTATCTAATAACGAAGTAGAATACAAGGCGTGTATCGTTGGTTTAGAAACCGCCCTGGAACTAGAGGCAAAAGGGTTGGACGTCATTGGGGACTCGAACCTAGTTGTGTCTCAAGTGAAAGGAGACTGGAAGGTCAAATGAGAAAATATGAAGATCTATCACAAAACTGTGGATGTTCTGATTCCTAGATTTGAGAAGCTGACCTTCATGTATCTACTAAGAGAGAACAATAGGTTCGCTGACGTCTTATCAACTCTATCTTCCATGATAGACATCCCGTTTGGAGCCCGGATGCGTCCGATCATTATTGAGCAGAGATATACGCCAGCCTACGAGTCTATCGCCACAATAGATGAAGTGCAAGATCAAAACCCTTGGTTTTATGATGTCTGGAACTTCTTAGAAAAGGAGGTTTATCCACTAGGGGCAAATGCCAAAGATAAAAGGGCAATACGTCGAATGGCCATTCAATTTATCATCTGTGGAGGTAAACTATACAAGAGGGGTCATCTAGGAATGTACAAGTTGTATGTTGACGCAGAAGAATCAAAGCGCCTAATGGAAGCCATCCATAGGGGAGAGTGCAGAGCGCACATGAATGGAGTAATGTTAGCCCGAAAGATTATCTAGCAAGGTTATTACTGGTCTATTATGGGGAAGGATTGTATTAGTTTTGTTCGGCGATGTCACAAATGCCAAATTCATGCAAATCGCATGAATATTCCGTCATCGAAGCTGTACATCATGACTTCACCATGGCCTTTCTTAATCTGGGAAATTGACGTCATTGGCGCAGTCACACCGAAAGGGTCAAATGGGCATGAATACATTCTGGTGGCAATTGATTATTTCACAAAGTGGGTGGAAGCTCAATCTTATGCAGTGCTGAAGGCAACGCATGTGGCTAAGTTCATCCGAAACAACATCATTTGCCGTTATGGAGTCCCAAACGAGATCATTTCAGATAATGACTCCCATTTCAAGAAAGAAGCAATTGACTTGTTGGAGAAATACAACGTGGCTTTCCATAAGTCATCCACATACCGGCCACAAACCAACGGAGCTGCTGAGTCCACCAACAAGAACATTAAGCATATTTTGCAGAAGATGGTTGAGACCTACAGAGACTGGCCAGGCAAATTGCCATTTGCACTCTGGGGTTATAGGACTTCAATTCGGACGTCTACTGGGGAAACTCCTTACTCTCTTGTTTATGGTGTGGAAGCTGTTTTGCTAATCAAAATAGAGGTTCCATCGCTGCGAGTTATGGCTGAGTGTTAGATAGCAGAGGTAGACTAGCAGCAGAGCAGGTTCGAAGAATTGATGTTGTTTGATGAAAGAAGGCTGAAAGCACTGTACCATGTTCAGTGTTATCAACTTAGGATTTCCAAGGCTTTTAACAAGAAGGTTAAGTCCAGGAATCTCAAAAAAGGAGATTTGGTGCTGAAAGACAACTGAGCTCCCATTCAAGACCCTAGGGGCAAGTTTAGACCCAATTGAGCTGGTCCTTATATCATCAAAATTATTTGGTCCGGTGGAGTTGTTATTCTCATAGACTTAGATAGCCTAGAATTTTCCCAACCGATCAACATGGACAAGTTGAAGAAATAATAATCCTGAGAGGCTCACTAGGTCAAAAACCCAGAAGGGCAACCTAGACAAAAGTTAGAGCATAAAAAAATTGGAAATAAAGAAAAACTGAGCTCGCAAGGTTGAAAACCCTAAAGGGCGGCCTTGGCAAAAGTTAGAGCGCAAAAGGAGAGCGTTAATACTCGAGTGAACCTGAACCGAACTACGTAAGGCCTGATTCCCATCGTTGGATACGTAGGCAACTTCATTCTAAAGTTCGGCTGTAAACACCTCCAACTCAACTGTCCTGGCCATGTGTTTGATCAAGTTATCCTTGTCCATTCTTTATCTGGATGTTTGGTTGTGATCCTCTCAAAGAGCTGGTTATAGTGCTAAGCAGTATTATTCAGTCAAGGGGCAATTTGTGATGTTCGGATTCGGGGTTGTACACCTCGAGGATTGATTCCGTGTGTGTCAAGTGGTGATCCTTATCGAAAATGGTTTTGAAAAGTTTTGAGAAAAGTTGATTTTTGCTCAAAATTTATCTTTTACAACTTAGACCATTTTTTGACCAAAAGGAAAACTTTCAGTGCTCATAACTTTAATTTCATTGATTTTAATACAGAGTTCTCCAACTCTCGATACAAATCAAAGCTGCTTTATTACATGTATAAAACTTGAAAAGTAAAATCAATGCAATAAACTTGGGGTAAAGTTGAGTCAGGTGTTCCTACGTCCACCGCTTGTGCTTGTGGAAGCCTCTAATGCCAAAGTGGGCCGGGATTGTGCCTCATCTTCGAGCCAAGTCAAGCACTCGTCAAAAAGAGCACAACTGAAACTAGGGGCAAGGGCTAGAAGTTCCCTTGTCCTCCAAGCAGTGAGGTACCTGGCAAATGTGAACCTCGGATTGGGAATGAAACTGAGTACTCTACCCCATCCTCTGGGAAAGTCTGATCATGTCCAAATTGACGCTTGAACCAGAACGGAAGCCATGCTGTAGCTCATTTCGGTCAGATTAAGCCAAGGGCAACGCCAAACAATGTCAGCAGTAGACCTGTTGCATATCCAATGGCACCACCATCCTTCATTTGGAAAATCAACTAACTGTTGGCGAAAAAAGTATGCTTGGGTTGAGTATGCGGGGCAAGGGTCCACTACCTTCATCTTGTCCATAAGCCATATCTGGGGAGGAATGAAAGAAAAGAGAGATTAAAGAAAAGAAAGGTGTATGTTGAGAGAAAAGTGAGGAAAAGGGTTTCGAGAGAAAAACAGAGCATGAGTGCCGAGTGATTTGAGAAATACATATTAGAAAGGGTGAGAAACATTACCTAAAGAAGTATTGGACTCCCTACAAATTTGGTGGTCTCTCGCTGATGAAAGGCTTTTAAGCCCATCAAAGTCTCGGCTAGCGCCAAACCAATGCAACTCTTGCCCTCTTTCAAACCTTGGGCTACTTCGACTAATCGAATGCTAGACCCGTCGAAACTAGAGGCAAGAAGGAAATGTGCTAGCATGCACAAACAAATGGCGTGTTGTCAAAAACCCTACCAAAGAAGGTCGCCTCGGCCACCGGTGTCAGAAAATTGATGGATCAAACTGGAAATGTCCAGCTCTTCGTTGTGAACCAAGGAACGAGCCTCATGTAGCGTAAGCCCGCACATCTGTCCCAAAGCTTGAATGTGACCAAAACGGGGGTGAAGCAAGATTTCCTCATCGCGCTGGGACTCCATCAGCACTTGAAATTCTTCGATTGTCGGGCACAACTCTTGTCCCCTGAAGCTAAAGACATGTGTAATCGAGTTCCAACATCTAGCCACGACATGTAGGAACGGAAAACAAAACGAACGACTCAGCAGGAAAAGTGTGTTTATGTCGAAACCCCAGAACTTCATCTTTTCTCAGCCATCTAAAGTTGCAATCCTATTCAAGAGTTTTTCAGGAAAGAATGGCTCCATTTTGTGAAGAATTTGCAATTGAAATGAAGAAAACACGAAGCTTAACCTTTTGTAGAAGATAAGCCAGTGAGTGGAAGCCAGGTGGCAACAATCAGGAGGTTCCTCACATTGACAACCGACCGGCTATTAGTGATGGCCGATAGGCCACTTTGGTAGCCGACCGGCCACCACTGGTGGCCGACAGCCTCTATTCATGGCCGACAATCCTTTTGGCAAGCTTTTCGTCCACCTATGTGTTGAGAATGCTGAAAGCATGTGTTTTGTTATGTTCTTTATGCATTTTAAAGTCTTGTTTTGAGTCCTTTTAGTTCTAGCAAGTTTGTGGAGTTATATTTGAGTCATTTTGTTTATCGAGTTGTTTTGTTGTTTATTGAGTTGTTTAGTTTCGTTTATTGAATTGTTGCTATTTTGATTATCGAGTTGTATGTTGTGTTTAGAATTTCAAGTGTTGGTTTGTTCATTACCTGATTGAGAACGCCATTCCAATACAAGTGTTTGGTTTTCATTATCACAATCAATCTCATTTTTATGTAATGCGGTGCTCATGATGCAAAATACAACACTTTTTCAAATGAAAACTGGCTTTCATTTCGATCATGGTTGTTTTTATAAAAGTGTAGTACAAGTTTTTAAAGAAAATAAAACCTGTCTGAACTGTACAATGTGCAAACATTACTAACAAAAGAAACTAAGCAAAAATACAGAAAATCAGCGCTAGCCATCTCAGGCTCAAAAGGCCCTCTTCGTCCTCTTCTTGGGCTAGGACTCATAGTTGTCTCCATCTGCACCGCTGTCAGAACCAGATATCGAACCGAAATCGGAATCATCGCTGCTCTCTGCCTTAGAACCTGGCTCAGCATCACCTCCATTCTCAGATCTAGAGATGCTGTCATCTACACTCTTAGAGGACTCAGACTGTGGACTCACTACCTCCTCGGAGCCACTAGTCTCAGCGTCGTCATCGCTCAGAATGGGCTCTGAAGGACCACTCTCATCTCAGGTGCCCCTCGCTCTGCCTCGACTGCGTGCTGGAGCCCATCTTCTTCTCTCCCCTAGTGTTGGAGGAGATACTGCTGGTCCTGGTGCTACTCCTGCCGGTGCACCCGATATATATGGGATCTGTAAAGGACAGTTGTCAATATATCAGTTTCAGTGTATATATCAGATATAAGCATGGTATGCAACATGAGTGTAGGCAAAAGTCAAATACAATGTGCGAGTACAATGTGTGAATGTAGTATTTGAGTGCAATATATCAATTGGAGTGTATCAGATCACTGCAATGTGGAACATATTACAGTTGAAATGCTAATGTATCAGCAGAAAGATTGATAACATGAAGCGAAAACTGAAGAAAGTTACCTGAATACCGTAGAGACTGAGCAGGCTCATGCTCCTCTGCACTATCCCCATCAGGGAAGCCGCCAGCTCAGGAGCGTCCCCGGTGTACTCTATAGATGCCTACAAGTGCGTTGAGGTGATCAATGTGCTATAAACATAACTGAAGTGAAATATGGGAGGCAAAATGCAGATTATGGTACATACTGGAGTCTGGCCTCGAACCCCGGCAAGCTCATGCCCGGCCAGTGCAAGCTCAATAGGGATCTGGTAAGCCTCCCCGGTATGCCACCAACATATAAGTCTAGTGGGAGGCTTTGGCCAACCAAACATCTACCTCGCTCGATAAGCCCCTTTTCCACAGGCCTTCGTCACCCTAGTAGCTCTAGGCGCCACCCTCACAATAGGAGCTCTCGCTCCCTTACCCCCACGAACACCGGTTAAATGAGGCATGAGGTGTGTCTGGATGAATATCGAATAATCCCCCTTCTTGCGAAAGTAGTTGGCCTCTAAGCCCTCCGTGAACTGAATCATCTCTTGGAAGGTGAGTCTCTCTGTAGCTCTCATAGATGGAAGGGCACCATGGGAACTACTAGCTCAGGAAAACCCATGGTCTGGCGCAAGAACTGCTCGCCTAAAAACTAGGCTTGAAAAATCGGGCCCTTGACAAAAGCTGAAAATGGGAGGGCCCCCAAGTTCTGGCATTCTGGTCCCTGACTCTAGCTGACATTGTCACCCAACGCTACCAAGTGATCTGTAAATAGAGAATGTACAGATTGTTAGTGGCCATCAGATATCGAAGTATGAATCAGAGCACAAGCAGAATGAAAATAACTGTGAATTTTGAGTTACCTCTGCTGCGGTCACTGTGTCGAAGTACCGGCGGAAGAATAAAAAGGTCTCCCAGGTCCTTCGCAAGCATCTATCATTGTATTGATGAGAGTACGGCACAACGGGGGGCATCTCCACCTCTAGCTTCGGAGCGAGGGTCGGGAAATATGCATATACCCAAAGTTGCAAAGAAAAAGCAAAAGTGAGTATACAACATATAAACACAGAGAATGCAGAATACAGAATGTAGAAAGCAGAATGTGTGTGTAGTGTACAGAGAATGCAGAATGCAGAATGCAGAATGCAGAAAGTAGAAAGCAGAATGTGTGTGCAGTGTACAGAAAATGCAAAGTAGAAAGTACTGAAAAAGGAAGGCAGAAAATGCAATGCAAAAATGTAAAGCGTACCTCCCAAGCTTGCCAGTAGCCTCTTATCCTGTCTCCGCTCCTGTGGGATGTTGAGCTCATATAGTCATACAATGTGACAAGGCCAGCTCCTCCCCAATCATAGAGCTAGATTTGTGGTAAATCCACTAAGGTGCTCAGAAGATACAATCCTACAGTGTTCACCCTGTTCGCGAACAAGGTGGTGCCGAAGAGGAACATCAAAAAGCCTCGGGTGTAATGCTCGGTCTCCTCTGGGGTCTCTGGCTCTCTCCCTCGAAACTGCTCCACAAACGAACTGTATCGTACCATCCCCGGTCGTAAGAGAGGCAGGCGCGCCCCTAACAGGTAAATCCAGGCAGCCTCCCACTCGCTCATGTCCATATCATAAGGAATCGAGTGACCCCCTACTCTTGTGCCGGTGAGCATGGAGAAGTCATAGGGAGTCATCGTCATCTCCCCAGCAATAGAGAAGTGGAAAGAGTTAGTGGTATCATACCACCTCTCTACCAATGCTCCAAGTAAGGGCCGACTCGCAATATGGCGTGATAGCCCCATGCAGAATGAACTGAAGCCAGCCTCATCGATAATGTGGTGGACACCGGCAAGAAGCTCCATGTACCAATCCCTTGCGGACGTGGCTCTATAGCCTCTAATAGAGCGAGAGTCCTCTTGTGATCAGAATAGTGATATACGGTGATATGAGAACAAGCTGATGAAAAGGCAATGTAAGAAATACAGTGCAAGAGAGTGTTTAGGGCAAGAAATGTAGTAAGAGGCAGAAAATAGAGTGTAAATATTACAGTTGAAGCAAGGAATACAATTAAAGCAAGAAATGCAATGTATAGTGAAGGAAATAGGGGAATACAGTGTATACCTTGATGGCGCTGTAAGACAAACGGGAGTCCAGCTCTCGTAGCAAGAGGTCCACTAGTGCACCTCACGTAAACCCTCTGAAATGCCAGATAGTCTCGGGTGGTAGCATATGCATTTGAGGATGATATGTGTAGACACCCTGTTTTTGACTGGTCTTAAGACTCAAACGTCATCGATTGAGTGCTCGGTGATAGTGCATGTTGTGCTTGTTTCGAGTTTCCGGGATTTTTGGCTAAGAGCCTTGTCTCCGGGCCTCTGAACTCTTTGTGCTTTGGCTTGGTTTGTGGACTGAAGCTTGTTTTCTCTTCCCTGGAGGGAGGGAGAGGTCTTGTAGACCATCCTTTTGTGGTCGTAGACCACTTTTTTCGCTTGGAGACTAGTTTCCAGTTTTCGGAGCCTTCGGCTGCGCGCCTTGTCTCGGGACCGCGTAACGTTCTCCGTTTGGCTTGGTTTTCGACCCATGCCTAGTTGCTTGGCCTAGAGGGCCACTGTGGCCAGAGAGACCACTTTTGTGATCGTAAACCGCTTTTGGTGCCCGTAGACTAGTTTTTGAGGCTCCCGGCTGCGCGCCTTGCCTCCCGGACTTTCGTTTTGCATCTTTTTCGGTTTGTTTTTGACACAAACCTTGTTTTCCTTGTTTGGAAGGTGGTATGAGGATGGGAGACCAGTTCTTCCCCTTGGAGACCACTTTCCTTCCTGCCCGCCAGTTTTTTGGTCATCCGATTGCTTTTCTTGGGTCTTTGGACCACTAATAGTGGTCGGCCACCACACCACCACCTTGCTTTCAGTGTGCAGACCATCTCCCCCCCATGGCTGACCACTTCCTTCCTTGGCCGACCACTTCCACTAGTCGGCCGACCTGTAGAAGTAGCTGGTCGGCAACTTTCCATCACCATTTTGGAGATATTTTTAGGCCAGCTGTTACAGCTGGAAGGCACAGAAGCCATCCTCCATACACGTGTATGGAGGGATGGCTTTAGGCCAAAAGCTTGTCCAACAAGCTTGTTGCTTGTTCTTTATAAGAGAGAACCTCCCCCTCCTCCTCCAGATTCAAATTTTGGTGCTTGAGAGTTATACATACATCTTTGTATCTATCTTGCATCTTCTCTTCATTTTTGTGTTCAAAAGTGCATTTTTATCTTCAAAAGTCCATTTTTATCATACTATTGCACACAAACACACACTCAAACACCATACTCTTGTTGCTGAGGCTCTTTGAGGTTGGTTTTCGGGTCTTTGGATTGGTTTTGATCAAGGAAAGTTGCTGGAGTTGTAGCTTTAAAGGGGTTCTACAAGGGTGAGTTTCTACCCTCTTGAACCTTGTTTTTTGCTTAAGCTTTTAGCCTTATTTGCATGGTGTTTTAGGCTTAACTTCCTACTGCAAAAAGTTCTAAATTTTAGTCCTTAGCATGTTTGTTTCAGGTCTCTTTTGTGTTGGGGGTAGTTTAACCCCTCTTAGGCGTTGTTTGGCTTTGTTTTGTACCATCCTTTTAATCTATTGGGACCACCTTGTGTTGGCCTTCTCACCACTGAAACTCAGAGGAATTTCAGTGGTGGAAATGGTGTTTTGAGGTCCCAAATAGGAGAGGGTCATCCCCTCTCCTTGTGTTTTGTATGCTTGCTTTGTATGCCTCATATTTGAGCATGTTTGTTAAGCTTATGTTGGTCATATCTTAGCATGTACTTGGGATTATTTTGACATGGCATACCACTATTTTGACTTGGTTTTGTCATCCCTTGCATGCCTTATACACTTGTAGTGTAAATCTTGCAAACTAGTCATGTGTGCTTCATGAAATAGCATGTCTTTCTAGCTTGTTTTGAGTCCATCTCAACATGTTCTTGGTGTTGTTTTGCCATGATATACCTCTGTTAAGGTTTGGTTTGATAGCCCCATGCATGCTCCATGGACTTGTAGTGCAATTCCATGAACTAGCCTAATGTGTATCATGCTTCAGACCACCATTCTAACATGATTTTGGCTTAACTCTAAAAAGCTTCTGTCCATGTTTTAGCATGCTCTAGCTCTGATTTGTGTTGTTTTGGTCATGCATGCCTTGCTTCGTATAGCCATAATGCATTCTAGCTTGTTAACTTTGTGTATTGAGTCCATTAACATGCATTGCTTGGCCTATTTGAATGATTTGGCATCATTTTTTATGAGATTTCAGCGCACGTTTCATGGTCATACACTCACATCTTTCACTTATTCCATGCTTTGAAGGGTTGGTCCTTTATGCTTGAAACATGAGCCATTGTGTATGCCTTATTGCCTAAGCTTGCGAGCTATCATTTCAATGTGTTTTTGGGATTATTTTACCATAATATAACTCTGATTTTTGTTGGCGAAGTCATCTCATGCTTGGTCTTGGTAGGTATAGTGTAATCCTCCCTATTGCCCTTGCATGATCCATGTTTTGGCCCTTCATGCTAGCTTGTTTTGGCTTCCTTCCATGCATGTTTTAGACCCATTTTGATATGTTCTAGGACTATTTTGGGTTGCCTCAACCATATGCTTCATGTTTTGTATAGCTATAGTGCAAGTGTCTATGCTAGCTTCAAGTTTTGAGCACCATAGCATGCTTCATTTGCATCATGTATATGATTTGGCATCATTTCACTTGATATTTCAGAGCTTATAGCATTGCTATGTTCCCACTTCTTTCATGCTTTGAATGCCTTTAAGGGTTATACATTGTTGCCTAGTTTGTGGCCTAGCTTGTATGCTTGCATGCCTAAGTCCTTGAGCCTCCATCTCAGCATGTTTTGGTCTTTGTTTTGACCTACTTGAGCTCTGTCCATGGTTGGTTCATGCATTTGTGCCATGAATTGCATGTCCCTTTGTATAGTCCTCTTTGCTAGCTTCATACTTTAAGGACCCTAGTATGCTATACTTGTTTTGATTGGATGATTTGGCACCATTTCTTACCTTATTTTAGTGCACTTAGTGTTGTTGCACCTCCATGCTTGTCACTCTTTAAGCACTCTTGAGAGTTGTGCTCTTTTGCCTAGTCAATGGGCCATTGTATTGAGTATGCTTTTGTGCCTTCATTTCCTAGAATCATGGCCACTGTTTTGGGCATGGCCGAGGTCTGTCCACATTCAGTTTAAGTCCATTTAGCATGTTTGTTTGCATGCTTATGTTACATCGCATTGTGTGTGCCATGTTCTTAGCATTGAGTATGTCATGTTATTATTTGCATTGTGTATGCCAAGTTGTTCTTTGCATTGTCTATGCATGCCCTTGGCATTGGTAGTTTGATCATGTTGCATTGCATGTTGTTGCATGCTTGTCCCTTGCATGATTGTTTGCATGCTAATGTTGCATTACATTGAGTTGCATGTATTACATTGTATTTGGCATACTCGTGTTGCATTGCGTTTGGATTGGGTGTTAGTTCAAACACGAGAAGTGAGGGACATTTCATACTTGAAGTGATGATATGTGCCTCAATTCTCGGTCGCTGACTCTCTTGATCAAGCATGATAGAGGTCAAGGCTTTATGTGTTTATTTGTGCATCATTTTACATTGAATCGTGCAATTTGGCTTCTCGGCCATCATGCATCGAGATGCGTGATTGGTGGCTCGAGGGTTGAGAACCACACTCCCTTGAGCTTATGAAATGATAGGGAGGGTGGTTGTGTACACATACCTTGCAAATACATTGCCATGCCCTTTCTTGCTCTCTGTTGCAGCAAACTGGAGAAGTGCAGCAAAAACTGGTCGGCCAACCAGAAAAACTAGTTGGCCGACCACTTTTTCTGGTCTGTAGCAATGGAAAGTGGTTAGCCAGTGGCTAGCAAAACCCCTAGGTGGTCGGCCATGTTCCTACAGGTCCCCAAGGTGAGTTAGAAGCTTTCTGGAGCTTGGTGCAAGGTTCTGACAACAGTTGCAAACAGAGGCAAGTTGGGGCATCGCGTTAGATTTCCGAACGAGGCGACCGGGCATGCATACACTTCTCGCCTCAAGGCTCCTATTTTATTTCTTTGCTTAGATAGCTAGCTTATGGTTTGTTTTGTACTTAAATAGTTAATGCGTTTAGCTAATTAATTTGTGTTGTAATAACTAGTTAGTTAATTTGTTAGTTGATTAGCTTGTTTTGTAAATAATTAGTTAACTAGGATTAGTTAATTAGTTTTTGTGATATAATAATTAGTTTAATTAGCTTAGATTAGCTAGTTAGCTTCTTATTCGAACCCTCCGTCGAGAGGGCCAACTGTTGTAATAAGCGTGCGTATGTGTCATGCATGTCTTCCAACCCCCATTTCTTTCTCCCTTTTACTTACCAGCTTTCGATGGTTAGTTTTAGGGCATATTTCAATTAGCATACTTATGCTTCGCATGCGTGCATCATTCATTTTGTCTGGCATGCACCGGGCTCGGCGCATCATACTAACTGCATTGTATTTCAATCCCAATTTGACTACATGTACCAAGTTGCATTTCACATGACATCTTAGAATAGCCGAGCCTATCTTAGTTACATTTTTCATGTGTTGCATTAGCCATCTTAACATGAACTATGATCATACATGATTTCTAACTAGTTCTCTGTTTTGGCTCGGAGTACACTGTGAGTGTTTACGCTTTAGCATACTGCATGCGTGCTAATGTTGCCATGAAAGCATGCTTGCCATGAGGCTAACTACGTATTTGATATAACTACCTAAATGCCTGTGGGTGAAGGTTGGATTGCTTGAATTGGAACAATTCATCAAAATCCGCGACTTAGCCTACTTGTGGCTAGCAAACTTCAAACCGTTTTCAAACAAACGAACATGAAATGTTTTGTTCCAACTTAGGCAATCTAGTCTATACTTGTATGCTGTGCGCATCACATAGTAATTCTAGGTTAATAACCGAAATAAGAACACATGTGTTTTCAAAAACAAGATATCGTGTTAGTAAAGGCCGATCTTTGATCGGGCGAGCAGGGGTGCTCATTGCATGACCTTCCCCTCTTGTATCCAAGTTCCCGAGCTGAGGCAACTTTGGTGATGACGGACACGTGGCCTTAGGCACGAGTTAGGGTTTCCTAAATTTCCCAAAATAAAACATTTAGGTGGCGACTCTGTATCTGGCAAAGCAGTCCATGTTTGGCACTTCTTTATAAAAATCAGTTTTCCAAAACGATTTGCCGAATTTGGACTCTTTGGTGATTTATCGATCTCACATTGCACTTTGTGAGATTAGATTCAGAACCGTGACACGAGTCCGAACTGTAGTAGCCTAGAACAAAATGATTCTTGCCCTCGCGCGCGGAGCCAGGAGTTCTCGGGGCGGTCTACAGTTTCTGGTGACTTTGCTGGAGATTTAGAGAACTTGACTCGAACTCATGATATCTTGTTTTGCTTATACTTATGTGTTTCTTTGTATTGCATGTGCATTGGTGCGCCTAGGACACCGTGTTCGCCGTCTGTTATTCCTAAACGGTTAGTCGGAGGCCGCATGCCATATGGTTGATTAGTTACGGGCTCTGCCATGATGGGAACACAAACCTCAGTTTTCACCGAGGCACCCTTTTTGACCATTCGACCTAGTGCATGTCGGAATCCATAGTGACTATCCCAAACTAGGACAGGTTGCTTATCCAGTTATAGGTTGTTTGAAACCGCTGCGTGCGTAGTGAAACCCTAGCTCCTAACAAAATAGGACAGGGAAACCCTACCCCAACATAGGGGTGTTTTGGCTCTTACTTGCATACTATTTGCTGTCAGATTGTGTCTCTACAGGTTGTGTGTATCAGTTTGCAAGTCTGGGTATCAAGCCTGAGGGCATCAGTGTTTGGGAAATCAGTTTTACCTGAGGGTATCAGATCTAGGGCAGCGATTTGGACATAGTAAACAGTGTTTGAAGAACAGTTTATTCAGCTTACAAGTGCCAACTATGTGTTGTCATGTCAACTGTGTGTTGTCTTTATTTAAGCCGTTATGTTGTCCGTTTTTCTGGTTGTATGTTTCCTTATTATGCTTTATTTATCTTTTTGCAAGGTAGTTTAAGACAATTGCATTCGACCAGGAAGATATTCCCTGAGCACTCTGGGTTAGAGGTCGAAGACTTAATCGATCTGAAGATCTGATAGACGGACAAGAAGTGTTCCTTTCTTTACCCCCAGTTACGAGACGGAGGTCAGTAAGGCACAGTGTATCAGTACAGCGGTTGTCAGATCAGTGGTCCTTGAGTAGTCGGGCTGAGATTTCCGAGTCTACTACAGAGACAGATATATCGGTTATTCAGTTAGACCAGCACACTATGGCAGGTATGGAAAAGATGATGCGTCAGCTCCAAGAAAGTATGCAAACCATGCAGCAAGATGCTACCCGCCAAGCAGAGTTTGCTGTACGCCAGGCCGAGGTTATGGCCCAACAAGTAGAGCTGATTGCTAGACTTCAGCAATAGCAACAACCATCTGCTTCGCACCCAGCTCCTCCCCCATCAAGAGTTCCAATACTCGGGGAGACCGCCAATATCCAAGAAAATACGGGCGTGCCAACAGGGCCAGCTCCGCCCCCAATCCTACCCCAGCTATCCAAAGCGTCCACAAATCTAATAGATACACCCTTTGAGTTCGAGGTGGATCTAACGACGCTAAAAGTGAGCAAACTAGAAAAGCTATTCAAGAAGTCTCAAGGCGTGAAATCCATTCCAGATATAGAGGATGGATATACCGATTCGGCCGTGACCCTACCGGACCAGTTTAAGATGTCGCACATAGACCGTTTTGACGGTTCTGGAGATCCTATGGTGCACCTACGGCTGTTTTCGGATATCCTAAGGCAGATGGGCCTTTCCAGATTGCAGAAGCTTTCCCTATTTGGCAAGACCCTGTCGGGTATAGCGGCTATTTGGTACGCGAAGCTAGAGGACTCTATTAAGAGAAGTTGGGAGGAGATGGCTGAGGCCTTCATAGCTCAATATTCCTACAACACTCAGATCGAGGTCACAACTCGTGACCTCAAGACAACTAGGCAAGACCCAAAGGCGAGCTTCTCCGATTTCGTAACCCGTTGGAGGCCTAAAGCCTCGATGATGACCATCAGGCCCGTTGACAAAGATTAGACACGGATGGTTGTGCACAACCTCCAACCCAAGCTCATGCAAAAGATGATCGTCCTCCCCCTCCCCACCTTTGCAAATTTACATGAGATCGGGGTGCAGATTGAGGACGCAATCAAACAAGGTCTAATTGACCATGAAAAAGAGCAGCTCAAGAGGGCATTCAACTGCAGTACGAATGCATGCACAAGTAGTGCTGCAGCTGCCAGAACTTCAAATGTGGGAGTGGTCATCACCACCACCCCAAAAACCCTTGCAGCTACACCCTTTACTGGTGCGTCCGGAAGTAGCTTGCAAATAGCCAGGTATGCACCCCAAGGCCAAAGAACCTTCACCCCATTATGCATGTCTTTGTCCAAGGCTTTGGGGGGTTTTGATCAAGAAAGGGCACCTGAAGCCCTTAGAGCCATGGCCTTTACCAGAAAAGCTTCCTCCCTCCCATAACCCGGCGAAGTGCTGGGCCTATCACCAACAACATGGTCACGAAACCAACCAATGCTTTCGATTGCGTCATGAGATTTAGGATCTCATTGACAACAGGGTGATCGTACCTCCGGAGAAACCAAATGTTACTACCAACCCACTCCCACCACATAACCAAGCTCCACCTTCGAAATGCATCAATCTAATCCAAACCTTGGGCATCCTGTATCACCCTAGTATATATATCACACATTTCCACCTACGCAAGTCGGAGGTGTTCATTCCTGACGGCACTGACTTGTGCATGTTGGACATCTCCCAAACCCAACCTGAATTGGTGGTGGTTGCTATCGAAGATAGAATTGAGATGACTGCTGAGGCAGATGGTAATGAGGATTCAGAGCCTGAGGGGTTTGCAAGCTTTGTGTACAACCCGAGCAGTTACATTACTTCAACAAGCCAGGTTAGGCCGAGAGTAGAGCTACCGGTTGGGGCAGAGATTTGTGTAGTTCGAGGGGATGGACCTAATCAGGGGCTAGATGACCTAGCGGAGCTGGAAGAGGACATTGCCAACCTTTAGTTCTTCAATGAATAGGATCTGGGGGACGTGACTGTCAACTGGTTCAACTTGGAAGGGTCAGTAGAAGCTACTGGATGGCTCAGCGACGAGCCAGATGTTGTTGAGCAACCTCAGCCAGAACAGGGTCTGTCAGAGACGGGGACATCAGCAGTGGCCAGAATGGCCGAAAATCAGAAGGGACTGCCGAAGAGCATCGGTGTTAAGAATTTTGCTCGGGATTAGAGCATTTTGAGTACAGAAGATACTGAGCAGCAGGCAGGCTGCACTCAAGCAGTTCGAGCAGGAAAAGATCAAAGATCTGGAGAGGGCTAGAAAGGCCAAAGCCCCTGCGGAGACGGAATGTGCTGTGAGCGCAAGAACAGAATGTGATGTGCACACAGAGACAGTTATAATGGAACCAGACAGGTGTCTGTCGGTTGCCGACGGTATGTGGTGGGAAGACAACGACCCATGTCTTGCCCACACCGATGAAGACTGGGGAAACAACCAACCGGATGATACCTGGTATATTGGAGAGGTGGACCACATGACCAGGAGTGGGCGATACTTCAAACCCCCACACCTGGATCAACTAGAGGCGTCCGGGAAGGACAAGGAGGCGGAGAGGCAGAAAGAAAAGCTACTCGAAGAGAAGGCTGTACTGAAACAGCTTAAGAAAATCCAAGCAGACATCTCCATCTGGGGACTACTTATGGCCTCAAGAGTTCATACACAAGCTGTCCTTTCTGCAATGGACAAAGCCAAACTTTCAATCGACACCACGCCTGAGCAACTGGTAGGATTGGTTTTTTCGGGAGGAGCTTCCCCGACGTTGACCTTCACTGACAAGGAGTTGCCGCTTGAGGGGGCAAATCATAGCAAACCTCTCTACATCTCTGTCGAGTGTAGAGAAAAATGGATACTAGTGGTTCTTGTCGACACAGGATCTGCTATCAATGTGTGCCCGTCGAGGACGGCATATGCAATCTGGTTGAAGCCCGCGGATTTTGTGCCAACTGCCCAGGTGATACAGGCATATGATAATACTAGCAGAGAGGTGATGGGAACTGTACAGATTCGGACTCAGGGTGGTCCAGGACAACAGGATATTGACTTTCATGTCTTAGACGTTCCTGCAACCTTTAATCTACTGCTAGGGCGGCCGTGGCTGCACCAGGTGAAGGCAATCTCTTCCACCCTACACCAGATGTTGAAGTACCCCCACGAGAAGGGGATGGCTATTGTTTTTGGGAATTCATCAATCCATCTGCCGCCAGAGGTGTATACACTGGTTTTGGAGATCGAGCATGGCGCGGAGGATGTGTTCCTCTCAGGATTTACCCTAGCTAAGGCCCAGGTTGTACAGAACATTTTAGTTGTGGATGAGGGGCTATACGTCAACGCACAGTCTGTGTACCTCATGAACAAACTCCAGCACATCCCCGGAATGGGATTAGGGAGAAGTGGCCGGAAAGGCATTGCAGCGTCGGCCGAAGTGCCGCACAACCCATATACCTTTGGTTTAGGTTATCTGCCTACCAAAGAGGACTGGGCCAGGAAAGGCAAAGAGATGGCTAGAAGAGCCAGAGCCAAGCAGGCTGGGAAGCATTATGAGTTGATGTACCGACCTATCCAGGGTATCCTGAATGGACGCTTTGTCAGGGAGGGGGAAGACTTCCCGTTCTGCGGCTTCCCAGAGCCATGGCTAAACGCAGAGAGGCGGAAGTTGCCAGGATTTGATATTTTCTTTGACTTGCAATTGTCCGGGCATGATATTGTCGAAGAGCAGACAGACCCACCAGTTGAGCCTGAGCAGTGTAGGGAAGAGGATTCCGAGAGCGCTGAGATTGAAATGGGGGTAGCACTGGCTTGTCTACTTTCAGATCCTCCGATCGTACATGAGTGCTCGGGAGATAACTTCTCGGTGTCCATGATCGGGAATAAAACGGCTGCGAGCCCATCTTCAAACATTTTGGATGCATCCATTACACCCACCCTCGTCTGGCAATATGAAGAGGGTTTCTTATCGAGCAGCACCAGGTCAGGTAGTGAGTCGGAATCTGATTCCACTGAGTCTGTGGAGTCGAAATCAGGTTCCAGCTCGTCTGAGTCTGAGTCCAGTATTCTTGGGGGTGACAACCAAGATGCCACAGTCCTGTCTAGGTCGTCTTTTTCTTTTTCCTTTGAGTTTGTTATGACAAAGGAATCAGGCGATTTGGAAGTGATTAATGAGAATTGTGCGGCTATGGCCTTCGAGTACTTTTCTGTGCCCTTAATTTATTACATTAATCAAGACTTTCAAAATTTTGATGAAAACGACAAGGAAGAAATTCCTCCGATTTTGAAATTTTTGCTTGATCAAGAGCAGGAGGGGTTTGTAAAACCGCTGATTGATGAAATCACCACAATTAATGTGGGTACTGAGGAGGACCTGCGGCTGGTCCATATTGGGTCCACGTTGTCTTCGGAGGAGCGCGAGTGCTTAGTCGCTTTATTAAAAGATTTCAAAGATGTTTTCACATGGTCCTACGAAGACATGCTTGGAATCGATCATGAGATTGTACAGCACCAGATCCCTCTTGATCTAGAGGCCCAACCTGTTAAGCAGAAGCTCAGAAGGATCCGCCCGGACAGGGCTCTCAAGATCAATGAAGAGGTCACCAAGAAAATTGACACAGGGTTCCTGTTGGTATCTGAATACCCAACTTGGTTGGCCAATATAGTTCTGGTGCCAAAGAAGGACGACAGAATTCGGGTATGTGTGGACTTCATGGATTTGAACAAAGCCAGTTCAAAGGACGACTTTCCTCTGCCGCATATCGACGAATTAGTGGACTTCACTGCTGGGCATGCATTGCTCTCATTCATGGATGGGTTCTCAGGCTACAATCAGATTTTGATGGCACCCGATGATCGGAAGAAGACTGCTTTCACCACCTCCTGGGGGACCTATTGTTATAGGGTGATGTCGTTTGGGCTGAAGAATGCTGAGGCTACATATCAACAGGCTATGACCACAATTTTGCATGATATGATCCATAAAGAGGTTGAGGTGTACGTGGACGACATGATTGTCAAGTCTAAGGAAAAAGAGGGCCACTACACCGCCTTGTAGAAATTCTTTCAACGGATCAAAGAGTATCGGTTGTGGCTGAATCCTCATAAATGTACGTTTGGTGTTATAGCAGGGAAAATGCTGGGGTTCTTGATCACACAGAGAGGTATCGAGGTCGATCCTTCCAAAATCAAGGCCATAGAAATGTCACCACCAAGGACGGAAAAGGAGGTGCGAGGCTTTCTGGATAAAGTGCAATTCATAAGACAGTTTATTGCAAAAATAACCTTGACTTGTGAACCACTCTTTGGTCTCCTGAAGAAAGGAAAGAAGTTCCAATGAGATGGCCGATGCCAAGCTGTTTTTGAACAGATTAAGCAATATTCATAGAACCCACCTATGTTGTCACCGCCTGAGTCGGGGAAACCGTTGATTCTGTACCTTTCAGTGACTGAAACGACAATAGGCTGCATGCTTGCACACGAGTCTGAGGACAAAGTGGAGAAGGCTATCTACTACCTAAGCAAGAAAATGCTAGATTACGAGACCCGTTACACTCCGCTGGAGAAGGCTTGTCTGGCTTTGGTATGGGCTACCAGGAAGCTAAGGCACTACTTGTTAGCTCACTCCGTAATACTGGTTTTGAGATTAGATCCCATCAAATATCTCTTCGAGAAACTGGCACTTACGGGTAGGCTAGCCCGTTGGTTGCTTCTGCTTTCTGAATTTGATCTGAAGTACATGATGCGCAAGTTAGTGAAAGGGAGAGCGGTAGCGGAGTTCGTAACTGATCACCCAGTTGAAGGGGATGAAGCAGTTGAGTACCTGTTCCCAGACGAGGCCATTCTGCATGTCGAAGAAGAGACTTGGACGATGTACTTTGACGAAGCGTCAAACCAATACGGGTATAGGATCGGGGTATTGTTGATAGCGCCTGACAATTCCCGCATACCCTTAGCATTCAAACTCCGGTTCAAAGTGTCAAACAATGAGGCAGAGTGTGAGGCATGTATTGCTAGTTTAGAAGCCGCCCTAGAACTAGGGGCAAAACGGTTGGATGTCATCGGAGACTCGAACCATGTTGTATCTCAAGCTAAAGGAGATTGGAAAGTTAAAAAAGAAAAGATGAGAATCTACCACCAGACCTTGGATGCGCTGATTCCTCGGCTTGAGAAACTGAACTTTGCTCATCTGTTAAGAGAGAACAACAGGTTCGCAGATTCATTAGCAACTCTATCTTCTATGATAAACATCCCTTTCGGAGTCCGGATGCGTCCGATCATCATTGAACAGAAATTTGTGCCGGCCTATGAGCTGATTGTTGCCATAGATGAGGTGCAAGATGAGAATCCTTGGTATTACAATGTTTAGAACTTTTTGAAAAAAGAGGCGTACCCACCAGGGGCAAATGCCAAAGACAAGAGGGCAATTCGAAGGATGGCTGCTCAGTTCATCGTCTGCAGGGGTAAACTATACAAGAGGGGTCATCTCGGGATGCATAAACTGTGTGTTGATGCTGAAGAATCCAAGCACCTGATGGAGGCCATCCATGGAGGAGAGTGCGGAGCGCACATGAACGGGGTGATGCTAGCTCGGAAAATCCTTAGACAAGGTTATTACTAGTCCACTATGGAGGATGATTGTATTGGCTTTGTCCGACGTTGCCACAAATGTCAGATCCATGCGAACCGCATGAACATTCCGCCGTCGAAGCTGTACAACATGACTTCGCCATGGCTGTTTTCAATTTGGGGGATTGATGTGATTGGAGCTGTCACTCCGAAGGGGTCCAACGGGCATGAGTACATTCTGGTAGCGATAGACTACTTCACAAAGTGGGTCGAGGCCCAATCCTATGTAGTGTTGAAGGCATCGCACGTTGCTAAGTTCATTAGGAACAACATCATCTGTCGCTACGGGGTTCCGAATGAGATCATTTCAGATAATGGCTCTCACTTCAAGAAGGAGGTAATTGACTTGTTGGAGAAGTACAACGTGCCTTTTCATAAGTCATCTACATATCGACCGCAGACCAACGGAGCTTTTGAGGTTGCCAACAAGAACATCAAGCACATTTTGCAGAAGTTGGTAGAAACCTACCGGGACTGGCCAGATAAGCTGCCATTTGCTCTGTGGGGCTACCGGACTTCAATTCAAACTTCTACTGGAGTAACTCTGTATTCCTTGGTTTATGGGATGGAGGCTGTTCTGCCTATCAAAGTTGAGGTTCCGTCATTACGGGTATTGGCTGAGTGTCAGATAGCTGAGGCAGATTGGCAGCAAAGTAGGTTCGAAGAACTCATGCTCTTTGATGAAAGAAGGCTGAAAACACTGTATCATGTTCAGGGTTATCAACGAAGAATTACCAGGGTTTTCAACAAAAAAGTTAAGTCTAGGAATTTGAAAGAAGGGGATCTAGTGCTCAAAGACAACCGAGCTCCCATTCACGACCCTAGGGGCAAGTTCAGACCCAATTGGACTGGCCCTTACATCATCAAGTCTATCTGGTCGGGCGGAGCTATAGTTCTGATGGACCTAGATGGCCTAGAGTTCTCCCAGCCAATCAACACGGACAAGTTGAAGAAATACTATCCCTGAGTGGCTCGCTAGGCCGAAAACCCAAAAGGGCAACCTAGGCAAAAGTCAGAGCATGAAAAATTTAAAATAACAAAAACTGAGCTCACAAGGTTGAAAACCCATAAAGGGTGGCCTTGGCAAAAGTTAGAGCGCAGAAGGAGAGTGTTAATACACGAGTGAACCTGAGCCGAACTACGTAAGGCTTAATTCCCATCTTCGAGATACGTAGGCAATTTCATCCTGAAGTCCAGCCATAAACACTTCCACATCAACTTTGTCTGTATGATCTTGTTGGTCATCTCTGTCTATTCTGCATTCAAGAGCTCGGTTGTGATCTCCAGTGCAATGCTATTCAGACTAGGGGCAACTTTCCAGTTGATAGGATCCAGGCTTGTACATCTCAGTGATAGATGTCGGGCGTGTCCAGTTGTGATCCATATCGAAAATGGTTTTGAAAAGTTTTAATAAAAGTTGATTTTGCTCAAATTAATCTTTTTACAACTTAGACCATTTTTGGAATAAATGGAAAATTTTCAGTACCCACAACCTTCAATTACATTGATTTCAGTACAGAGTTCTCCTACTCTTGAATACAAATTGAAGTTGTTTTTTATTACATTCATAAAGAAAACTTGAAAGTACTGATTAAAGCAAATAAATTCGGGGCATAGTTAGGTGTTCCTACGTCCCCTCCCAGAGCTTGTAGAAGCCTCTGATGCCAAAATAGGCCTAACTGTGCCTCTTTATCAAGCCAAGCTATGCACTCATCAGAGAGGGTGCAACTGAAGGTTGGAGCGGGGGCCAGAAGATCTCTTGTCCTCCATGCTGTGGCATACCGAGCTAGCTGTGCGCCTCAGACCGAAAATGCAACCGGCTACTCTATCCTCTCTTCCGAACAAGTCTGATCATGTCCGAACTGGCACCGAAATCAGAATGAGAAGTAAAAGACACAGTGCGTCAGGCCGATCAACTGAATCCCGGGCTGGCGAGACATGCTGTAACTCATTGCTGAGAGATTAAGCCAAGGGCAGCGCTAAGCAATACTGGTAGCGGATAGACTACACATCCATTCGCACCACCATCCTTCATCAAGGGCATCGACTAGACGTCGCCGGAAGAAATAGCCATGAGCTGAATATGATGGTCATGAGTCCACAACCTTCAATTTATCCATCAACCATATCTGGGGAGGGATGAAAAATGAGAGATTAAAGAATAGAGAGGTGTACGTTGAGAGAAAAGTAAGAAAAGGGTTTTGAGAGAAAAACCGAGCCTGAGGGCCGAGTGATGTGAGAAATATATACGAGATAGGGTGGGAAACATTACCTGCAGTAGTAGTGGACTCCCGCGAATTTAGTCGTCTCTCGGTGATGAAAAGCATCCAAACCCATCAATGTCTTAACCAGTGTCATGGCAATGCAGCTCTTGCCCTCTTGTAAGCCTTAGGCAACTTCGATCAAACGGACGCCAGACCCTCCAGAGCCTGAGGCAAGCAAAAAATGAGACAGCATGCACAAGCAAAGTGCATGTCGCCAAAAACCCTGCCAGTGATGGTCGTCGCGGTCACCGATATCAGAAAACTGATGAACCAAGCTCGGGATGTCCGATTTCCCATCGCGGATCAAAGACCGAGCATCATGCACAGTGAGCCTGCACATCCGTCCTAAGGCTTGGATGTAGCCAAAGCGGAATTGTGGCAAAATCTCTTCCTCGCGTTCGGACTCCATCAAAGCTTGGAAGTCTTCGAAAGTGGGACATATCTCTTGTCCGCCAAAGCTAAAGACGTGTGTTACCGGATTCCAAAACCTTGCCGCGACATGAAGGAACGGAAAACGTAGCAGGGTGCTACTCAGCGTGAATAGTGCATTTATGCCGAAGCCCTGTAAATTCAACTTTTTTGAGCCATCCAAGGTAGCAATCCAATTTGTGAGATTTTTTACAAGAAATGCCTCCATTTTTGTGCAAAACTGAGTTAGAATGAGGGAACCACGAAGCTGGAACCTTTATGGAGGATAAGGCACTGTTTGGAGGACAAGTGTCAGAAAACTGGAGGTCCCCAAGCCAAGTGGTCTGCCAACCCTTTTTTCTGGTCAGCCAGCTATTTTTTTGGTCGGCCAGCTACTTTTCTTGGTCTGCAGAACAAAAAACTGGTCGGCAAGCTCTAAAAGTGGTCGGCCATGATCAAAAAGTGGTCTGTAGCTGTTTCTTGTCTCCGGAACAGAGTCTCTAACTTTCTCATGTGGTGAGATTGTTCAAGGTTCGAGTTTACCTCTGTTTCAGATGCGTTCCGTCACTTTGTTTGTCCAAAATGCATTTGCTTATCGAGTTGTTAAGTTTTGCTTATGGAGTTGTTGCTCTTTGATTATCGAGTTGTTGCTCTTTGTTTATCGAGTTGTTGCTCGTTGCTTATCGAGTTGTAAACTTGCTAAGGTTTTGTAGTTTCTTAGTGAGTTAAGTTGTTTAGTTTGTTATGTTGGTTCACTACCTGACTTGGCAATACACGAGGTTCAATTTCCATTCAATCTCATTTTCGTGCAAAATGATGCGATGCGATGCTAAGAATGTAAAATAGAACACTTTTTGAACAAAAAGTTGTTTTCATTCCATCATAGCTTCTTTTTACAAACATTTTACAAAAGGGTACAAGTTTCTAAGAAAATAAAACTGCCTAACGTTGTACAATGTGCTACAACTACATGTAAAAAGAAAAATAAAGCAGGAACATCTACATCAGTGCTATCAAGCTCAAGACCGAGAGTCCCTTTTCACCCTCTTCGGCTGAGCAGCCTCTACACCATCGCCACCGGCACCACTATCTGAATCAGAGTCGCCCTCCTCGGAATCCTCCTCGGCATCACCTCCGCCCTCAGAACCAGAACCAGAGTCATCATCTCTACCTGCAGATGTCTCTGACTAAGGATGCGCAGACTCCTCGTCCTCGCTGGACTCACCATCCTGTCTGGTAGGTGCTCTACGCCTCCCCCAGCCGCGATTCGAGACTCCTCTCCCGGCTGCTCAAGAAGGCCTGGATGGCACAGCCTGCAGTGGTGTGACCTGAAAATGACAGTTTGAATGCATCAGCCAGTATGTATATCAGTTGTAGATGCAAGAATGATGCATAGAGTGGGTGCATGCAGATATAGTATGTGAATGTGATGTGCCAGATGTGCTCTACACATGCAATGAATCAATGCAGTGAAATGTTCAGTTTCCATATGTCATCAGAAGTATGATAAATGCGAGGAAATTGAAAAGTACCGGAATGCCGGAGGCGTACAGCAGCGTCTCCTCCGCAGGATCATGCTCTCGAGTGAGGCCACCACTCCGAGCAACCCCTCAGTATACTCTCTCGGAGGCTGCAGATGCAAGTTCAAGTCATCAATGAATGAATGAATGTCTAAATATCTGAGTGATAAATGAAAACTATGGAGCATACCGATGGTGAGTCAAGGTCACTGACGTATCGATGATCGGGCAATGGAGGCTCCAGTGGAATCGGGTAAGATATCCCATACTGCCAGCCCGTCAGCTCGGTCGGAAGATCTGGCCACCTAGCATACTGGCAAGTCGAGGGCATCCCTCTAGGCCTACCCCTCGATGTGCTAGCCCTGCTAGTGAAAGGGATGTCTGCAGCTCAAGCGCGACTCGACGACGGCTTATCAGCAACCCTCCTCGTAGGAGTACGGACACCTGTCAATGGAGGCATCAAGTATGTATGGCGGTATGTCGCGTACTCCCCCTCCTCCAGGAAAAGAACTACATCGACACCCAGCATAAGGTCATCAACCTCACGGGGAGTGAGGCTCTCTGTGGACCACATGTCCAGTGGAGGTGCTGAGGGGATCTCCTGAGCGGGATTGCCCATCGTCTGGCGCATGAAGCGATCCCCGAGAAACCAGGCTTTACCGACTGGTCCCTCAAACAAGACTCTATATCGAGAGGCACCCAATGCCCCGGCGAACTGGAACTGAGAATACGCCGGCATCGCCAACTAAGGCTGCCAAGTGATTTGCGGATAGCAAGTGCATAAACTGATTAGATGTCATACGTATGCGTGATGAATCAAAGCTGAGATCATAAAGAACTAGAAGTTCTGGATTACCTCGGCTGCCCTCACAGTGTCGAACTATTGCCTCAGATATGGCGGAGTCTCCCGAGGCCTGGACTGACACTGACCCTCGAATCTGTGCGAGTACAGTATCTCAAGCGGTGGCTCGACCTCCAGCTTGGAAGCGAGCATCGGGAAGTAGGCGTAAACCCACAGCTATGAAAGGCAAGACAACGGTAATAAGAATACAGAATGTATAGAAAATGCAGAGTGCTGAGTGCAGAATACGAATATAGAATGTATAGAAAATGCAGAGTGCTGAGTGTAGAATGCGAATACAGAATGTATAGAAAATGCAGAGTGCTGAGTGCAGAATGCAGAGCACAGAATGTAAATTGTGCAATGTGTGCAGTGTGTAGTGTGCAGATAATGAAAAGCAGAAATGTAAATCAAGAGGGTCGAATGTACCTCCCAGGCTCGCCAGTAGCCACCTACTATGGTCCCCCGCTCTTGGGAGGCCGCGCTCATGTAGCAGTAAAGGGTAGCGAGGCCAGCGCCGCCCCAATCGAAGTTCCATACCTGTGATAGGTCTACCAGAGCACTGAGAAGATAAATCCCGACTGTGTTCCCCCTGTCGCAGAACAGAGTGGTCCCGAGAAAGAACATAAAAAATCCCCGAGCATACTGCTGTATGGCCTCAAACGTCTCAGGAGTAGTCCCTCTGTACTGCTCAGCAAACCAGGTGAACCTAACCATGCCCGGTGATCTGTAGGGCGGCGGATGGGCTCCGAGCAGATAAGTCCAAGTCGCCTCCCACTCACCCATATCGGGTATCGTATGGGATCGGCCGGCCTGCCACGTTGAGGCCCGTCAGTATGGAAAAGTTATACGGGGTCATCGTCATGTCCCTGGTGGCAGAAAAATGGAAGGAGTTGGTGGTGTCCCACCATCTCTCCACAAGTGCGCCCAGAAGGGTCCTGCTCGCCGAATGACGCAACAACCCCATACAAAATGGGCCAAACCCTGTCTCATCTACAATATGCCGAACAACATCTGGGAGCTCCATGTACCACTCCCTGGCAATGATCGACCCGTAACCCCACGTGAAACGGGAAGATACCTGTGGGTAGAATGAACAAATGTATTTAGTTTCAGAATAAACATAATGTTATGTATGAGCCGTGTGCAAATAAACAGAATGTTGTGTTATGAACTATGTGTTCAGATTGAGCAGTGTCATGAGCTGTGTGCCAAATAAATAGAATACTGTGTTATGAGCCGTGTGTTCAGACTGAGTAGTGTTATGAGCCGTGTGCCAAATAAATAGAACATAGTGTTATGAGCCATGTGTTCAGATTGAGCAGTGTTATGAGCCGTGTGCAAAATAAATAGAATGCTATGTTATGAGTCGTATGTTCAGATTGAGCAGTGTTATGAGCCGTGTGCAAAATAAATAGAATGTTGTGCTATGAACTGTGTGTTCAGATTGAGCAGTGTTATGAGCCGTGTGCAAAATAAATAGAATGCTGTGTTATGAACTGTGTGTTTAGATTGAGCAGTGTTATGAGCCGTGTACAAAATAAACAGAATACTATGTTATGAATTGTGTGTCCAGATTGAACAGTGTGCTATGTATGAGCTGCGTGCCAAATAAACCAAATACTATGTTATGAACTGTGTGTTCAGATTGAGCAAATTACTGCGTTATGAACTGTGCGTTCAGATTGAGCAAAATACTGCGTTATTGTAGACGTCCCTGAACGCCCCGGGAGGACGAGTCCCATTCTGTTCGTTTTGGGTTCACTACAGTTTAGGACTCTCAAATTGTCATGGTTCTTAATCTGAACCAAAGAGTCCAAATCCGGCAAATCGTTTTGAGAAAAACAGATTTTTAGAAAAGAAGTGCCAAACATGGACTGCTTTGCCAGATACAGAGTCGCCACCTAAATATTTTATTTTGGGAAATTTAGGAAACCCTGACTTGGTGCCAAAGGCCACGTGTCCGTCATCACCAAAGTTGCCTCGGCTCAGGAGCTTGGGTACGATTGGGGAAGGTCAGCTATGAGCACCCCCTCTCGCCTAATCTGAAGATTGGCCTCTACTAACCGTGATATCCGTTCTTGAAAACGTTATGTGTTCTTATTCCGATTATTAGTTTAGAATTACTATGTTATGCGCACAGCAAACAAGTATAGACCAAATCGCCTAAATTGGAACGAAGCATTGCATATCCGTTTGTTTGAAAAATAGTTTGAAATTTGCCACTAGCAAGCAGGCTAAAGCACGGATTTCAACGAGTTGTTCCAACTCAAACAACCCAACCTTCACCCACAGGCATTCAAGCAGTTTATATCATATAAGCATCTAGCCACATGGTAAGCATGCTATCAAGTTGACATTCACACTCATGCGAGATGCTAAAGCATAAAAATACTTACAATGTACTCCGAGCCAAGACAAGAACATGTTAGCAATCAATGCATGATCCAAGTCCATGTTAAATGGCTAATGCAACGCATACAGAATGCAATCTAGAATAGGCTCAGCTAATCTAAGGATGACATGTGAAAATGCATAGATAACATGTATTCAAGTTAGATTTGAAATACTTTATGCAGTTAGCATGATGCGCCGAGCCTGGTGCATGCAAGACTAATGAATGATGCACGCATGCATAGCATAAGGTATGCTAAAGTAAACATGTCCTAATACTAACCATCAAAAGCAGGTAAGTAAAAGGGAGAAAGAAGTGGGGGTTGGAAGACATGCACACATGCACCCACACTTATTACAAATTTTCCCCCACTCGGTGGGACCGAAAGAATAATACAAGTTAATTAACCTACAAGCTAATTAAATTTTACAGACCAATTAATTAATTAACAAATTAACTAATCTAATTAAAGCAGTAAACAGCCTCGAGAAGAGGGTCCAATGCGATGCGTGCTCGATTCCGCTCGGAAGTCACTGCCATGCACAAGCTGCCTCTACTTTGACTGTTCTGCTTCTCTGAAGACTGCACAAGTCCTAGGGTTGCTTCTCTGAGTGCTATGGAGCACCACCGGCCGTGAGGAATAGTCACCGGCCATGGGGAATGGTCACCAGCCATAAATTAATCCATCGGCTGCTTATGGATGGCCGGTCGGCACTTAAGATGGCCGGCCGGCCAAATCTTCCTGCAAAAACTGGTTTGACAGCAGCAGAGGACAGAACTTGGCATGGCAATGCATTTCAAGCAATGTATGCACCAACCACACTCCTTATCATATTTATGACTCAAATGAGGATGGGCCTTGATTCTCGGGCCACCAATCACGTATTTTCATGCATGATGGCCCAAAGAATCAAGTGTGCATGTTGATATGGAATGCAATGCACATAATCAAGCAAATTGAACTCAACCTATATCACAAGCAATTCAAGAGGCGAAGCATGCATGCCAATGCAATGCAATCCTAAGCATGTCGACTAGTATGCAGCATGGCAATGCAATGTGTAATGTAGGTTAGGTACACAACCTAAGTAAAAAAGCATGTAAGGCATGAAGCAATGCAACCTACAAGTATGCAAGACACAATGTGGATGTTCAAGCATGCAAGCAAGCATGTGGCTTCATTCAATCATGCAACAACACACTAGTATGCAACAACACACAAGGTGAGCATGCAACAACATGCAAAGGGGTGGACTTAAACTAATATGGGTAGCCTGCAAGCTTGCCAAAATCAGTGGCCAATACTATGGAAGTGAGGTCCAACACACACACACGCATGCATGTAAATATGGTCCAACACTTAAGCATATGAAGACAACTTGTAAGCACAAAAACATGGACTAATGACATGCAATATAAGCTCTGAAAATCATGTTAAAATGGTGCCAAACCAAGCCAACAAGACAAGCATAAGCATGCAATTAGAGGTCCAAAGCTCAAGGCAAGCTAAGGAGGTATTGAACTACCCTTAACAGAACTAAACATGGCATGAATTAAATGACCAAAAATAGAGTTTTAGCATATTAAAACAAAGCCTAAAGACCACTTAGATGGCATCTAAATGACTTAAATTCAAGGGCATGCACAATGACCAAACATGGAGTATAAGGCACAACCTCATAAGGCATCAAAGAGGCATCAAAGGCAAGCATGAAAGCATGTCATGAGGACTGAAATGATGCTGTAAGTGGTGTCAAACCATTGAAATAAATCAAACAATGCATACTCAACACTTCACACATTTAAAGCCTACAAGCTAAACAATGTAAAAGGGCAATGCAATGTATGCCATGGTCGACCAAAACAACTAAAGGCAGACCTTAAGCATGGAAAAACAAGTACAAAAGCTTCACAAAGCAGGGCCTAAAACATGCTTGAACAAGGGTCAAAGCCTAGATGCATGTTAAGGCTAAATGATGGCATTACAAGACATGTATGCAAAGCATGCAATGTGTGTCCAAACCAACTCAACACAATGCTATTTCATGGCAAAATAAGCATAAATATCAGTCAAGGCATGGTCAACACACACTTAAACTAGATCCTCCCTCAAGAGGCAAAAATAGCCCTTTTCAAGGACAACAAGGAGAGGGGGTGGCCCTCTCCTTCCTAGGACCTCAAGGCACCATCCTCACCTCTAAAATCCCTTAAGATTTTAGTAGTGAGGAGGCCCAAACACAATGGTCCCGGAGCTCAACCAAAATGGCACAAAACAAAGACCAAACAAGCCTTAAGAGAGGTCAAAAAACCCCCAAGCTTAAAACACCCTTAACAAACTATTTAGAGCAGACAAAAACAAGACTTTCATATGTTATATGCTAAGCTTAAAAACAGATGCAAGATAGGCTAAAAAGCTTTGCAAAAATGGGATAAAAAGGGACAAAAGTCTTACCCTTGTAGACCCTTTTCACAAACAATGTTCTAGCAGCTCTTTTGGTTCCAAACCAGTCCAAAAGCTTCAAGGAAAGACCTCTGGTACCTCAGCAACTAAGAAAAGGTGTGATGGTGGGTGTTTGTGCACAAAAATGAGACTAAACACACACACTAAGCTCAAGAGAGAGAGATATAGAGATAGAGGATATATGTAAACCCTAACCCTAAAGCTCAAGCTCTGAAAATGTTGTCTAAGTTGTCTAACCCCTAAACAAGAGAGAAAAGGTTCTCTTATAAAGACAATTAGTCTTGTAAAGCTTCCAAAGGAAGCTAACAAGAGGGCAATCCCTCCATACACGTGTATGGAGGGGGTGACAGTGTATGCCAGCTACACAAAAATATCTGCAAAAGTAGATGCACAGTAGTCGGCTGGCCAAAAATGCAATTGACCAAAAAAAGATAGCCGGCCGGCCAAGCATTTGGCCGGTGGTAACAAAACACAGCCGGTGGCCTCAAGCCATGGCCGGTGGAGTGTGGGGATGGCCCACAAGCCATTCCCTGCCCCTCCAAGGCAAAGCACAAGTGTTTGGTGCAAAACCAGACACAAAATAGTCGAGTCTAGAGATCCTGAGGCAAGGCGCATAGCCGAGACCTCCGGGAACTCAAGACGAACACAAACATGGATGATCACCGAGTGTTCAAGCAGTGACGTCCAAGTCTTGAGGACGGTCAAAAATGGGGTGTCTACAGTTGCCCCTCTTTGACAGAACTCGAAAGTCATAACAATGACGGGAGTGAATGTGAAAGCCCAGAGACGACCCATTTTTGACAAGGCCGAAGACTTAGACAAACATGCAAAACAAACAAGATATGCGCCCGAAGGCAGGGGCAAAATGCAAGACAATGCACAAAGTCGAACATAGCTTATGATCATGCAAAGAAAGCTGTAACGAAGCATAATAATGCAATAGTTTTAAGCTAGCATACACCAAACTATACTACAATGCAGAAAGGATGTAAGACAATTATGCAATTCTCAATACGTCTCACGCGGAAAGTATAATACCTGTCCCGCTCGTCTGGTTGCACCAGCCTCAAATGAACCGTACATACAATATCGTGTCTGAAAGAGAAAGAAAACTTAACAGGTATGATATCGTTAGCAACATGCATAACATGCAAAATGAATGCAAAATGATATGCAATATATACAAAACTATGTACAATAATGCAAAAGAAAATGTAATGCAATTGAATCATGATCCAATCATGAGCGGTTCAAAACCACACAAATGTCAAATAGATTGATGGAGGTAACAAGTCCGTCTACCATAGAAAAGGTGTCGCAACCCTCAAAGCGCATACACATGCAGAACTATGAGTGATGTAGACGGACGCAAGAACAAGTAATTGGGTGGAATGACATAAGTGGGGAATGATCTGCAAACGAAAGAACATGATCCTAATGCAGGATGCAAAAATTACACTACAATGTAATATGTATGATGGATATGGCGCGCGGGCCAAACCAAATCTTGCCTAGGAAAGGCATGGACACAAACAAACCACGTCTAACATAGAACGGTCATACAGAACTATGAGTGTATAGACGTGCAAAGTATGGGCACATACCAGTCCAAGCTCAACAAGGAAAGGCGCAAACCCTAGATGGAGGTGATACAATGAATGCATGCAAGCTACAATGCAACATTTACAATATGTAATGGAATGGATATAGTGGATTAAGGCTTATGGCCAAACCGTATCTTGCCTAGGAAAGGCATGGACACAAACAAACCACGTCTAACATAGAACAGTCATACAAAACTATGAGTGTATAGACGTGAAAAGTATGGGCACATACCAGACCAAGCTCAACAAGGAAAGGTGCAAACCCTAGATGGAGGTGATGCAATGAATGCATGCAAGCTACAATGCAACATCTACAATATGCAATGGAATGGATATAGTGGAATGCATGACATATGTAATATATTACAATGAAATACATGACATATGCGTGTTGTTTTGTTTGAAATGCAAATGATGCATGTTGATGCATGCTGATGTAAACTCATGGCAACGCACGTCTTGTGATATGCACGAGAATGCATATGATCTTGAATGTGTGACCACGCGTATCGTTCGAAATGCTTATGAACTCGAATGCGCGACGACGCGCATCGCTTGAAATGCATGATAATGCATGTGAACTTGAATATGCGACGTTGCGAGTCGCTTGAAATACATGTACAATGCAACTTACCAAAATTCGTTCGGGCAAGACAAACACCGAAGGACTTGCACCTTCAGAGGATTTAAGGTCTCTTAGACCGAGCGTATTTAAGTTCTCGCCAAACCGTGACGAATGCATGATAATGCATGTGACCTTGCCAACAGTCATTCGGGCACGACAAACACCGAAGGACTTGCACCTTCAGAGGATTTAAGGTCTCCTCGACCGAGCGTATTTAAGGTCTCGCCAAACCAAGACGAATGCATAACAATGTAAGCATAATGACGTATAACTCAACACGTGTTTGCAAAACAACGTATGTGGGGAAACTTTCGAATCTTAAAAGAGACAAAAGGATACAAAAAGGATACACCTTGCACATGTTCGAGTGCCATGCACAAAAGACACGGTCCGAGGTCAAAACGGAGGTCAGTTGAGCTTCGGAAAGGCACTGTCTTGCACTATATTGAGAAATAAATGTCCCAAACTATGCATCTGACCCAAACAAGATTACAGGAGGCTCACCAGCCATCAGGGGAGGTCATCGACCATACACCGGCCATAAAAACATCTCACTGGCCAAATATTTGGCCGGCCGGCCAAAAATGTAGCCGACCGGACAAATGTTGCTGAATCGGGGCAGTTTTGACTTTTCGCCTTGGGTCTTTTAAAATAGGGTTTCAAACCCTATTTTCTTACTTCCCTCTGGTTGAAATTTCATCCCCTCTCTCTCTAGAGCGTTTTCCTCTATCCCATTCACCACTTTCCTCAATTTTAGGGCCCATTTAGTTGTTTGATTCGCGAAGTTCATCGCGTTTCGAACACTTTCATCCGATCGAAACTTCGTTTCGGTGTACTTTTTTTCGATTTCCACCTCTTGGGGTTTGTTTCCCCAAGTTTTCATTGATTTCTGTGCTTTTTCCACATTCTGGCTTTTCCGGCCATCTTCTGCCCTCTCGGGGTTGACTTTTTTAGTTGACCTTTCGTGTTCTCATCCGGTTTCCACTTTTCGGGCCATTTCCTCATTTTCTCTGAGATGGCAGACGATATTCCATGGGGCGGGACTCCCCCGGATCACGAGGTGGACCCAGAGGCCGAGCTCCTCCCCTTGAGCGTCCGCCCGTTTGACCCAGCGACCTACAGGCCAGCGGTTCACGTGCTTCCTCCCGACGGACTTCGTCAGTTCCGGAGTTTTGTGAAAGGCGTGCCGTCAGAGCTCCTTCTACGCGAACCGGAGTCACACCTATCATACGACGCTTCCGAGGTATATTCTTCCCTGTTTCATTTTCCGCAATGTAGAACACTTAACTGCCATAGTTGATTTTGTTCTTTAACTGCTTAACCCGGATACATCGATACACTATATGTTATAGTTGACTGTGAACACACTTGCACTCGATGTCTGTTGGAATCTGAACACGTGCACACACGTTGCATTGTCACCAAACCACCCAAACACACTAGCACATCGCATGTTGTAGTTCACTATAAGCACACCAGCACCCAATGTTTGCTTGAACCTGAAAACGCGTACCCACGCTGTATCTGTACTGGACCACTTGGAAACACTGACACGTCATATGCTGTAATTCACTTCGAGTACACTGACACCTGATATCTGTTTGAATCTAAAAACGTGCACACACGCTACATTTGTATCGATTTTTGACTGTTCTTCAAAACTGTACATTGAATATTGCTTCGCAACTATTTGCTTTTGAACAGGGAGATTCCCATACTATCCGCAGGTATGGGAATGTCGCCGCCAGGGATTGGTACATGGAGCTACCTAACGCAGTTCGCCACATCGTGGATCAGGCCGGCTTCGGCGCATTTTGCAGGGGACTCTCCCGGCTTACTACGAGCAGGCCCCTCCTTGCCGCTCGAGTGGAGAGGTGGTGGGACACCACCGACTCTTTCCACTTTTCTGTCGCTGGAGACATGACGATGACTCCCTATGATTTCTCGATGCTCACCGGCATCAGGGTAAGGGGTGATCCGATCCCTTTCGACACAGACATGGACGAGTGGGAGGCCGCTCAAATCTACTTGCTTGGCGAGGTACCGCCTCTCGCGCGTCCTGGCTTCGTCAGGTATTCATGGTTCGAGGTCCAGTTCAGAGTTCAGCCGGCCTTAGTTGAGTAGGCTTCGATGACCCAGGAGGCGGTGGAGCGATATGCACGTGGCTTCCTCATGTTTCTGTTGGGGACGACTATCTTCGCCGATTGGGCGAACACCGTGTCCCTCTGTTTGTTGAGCGCATTGGTGGACGTCACACGGGTTCTGCACTTCGACTGGGGTGGCGTTGCTCTAGCCAATCTATATGGATACATGAGCTCAGCTTCCCGTTGTAGCGAGCAGTTACTAGGGGGTTACTGGCGAGCTTGGGAGGTATACCTCTTTCTCTGTTTTACATTTCTGCCTTTCATTTTTTGTACTCTGTACACTGCACACACTGCGGTCTGCTTCACACTGAATGTACACTACACACACGGCACACACATACTCTGCTTTACACTGATTGTACACTGCTCACACTGTACGCTCTGCTCAATACACTGCACACGGCTCTGCTATCTCTGTTTTATTCTGTATTCTGCTTTATCTGATAAGCATACTAGTATTTATTCTACAGTTGTGGGTCTACGCCTACTTTTTGAGACTTGCCCCCGTGCCAAATGCAGAGACCCCTCTCATCGTTCCATTCTCGCGCCGCTTTGACGTGAGGTGCGTGTGGAGGCCCCGGGAGACGTTTATCTTTTTCCGCCGCTACTTCGACACCATCACCCCCACAGAGGTATGTTCAACTTATAGTTCATTCACGCTTCGCTTTGCACTATATTTTCAATATCAGTAGATAACAAACTGCATGTCGTTTACAGATCACTTGGCAGCCTTGGGCTCCATTGCCTGTGATGATTCGGGATCGATTTGCTAGTGCAGAAGAGACTGCAGGTTTCAGGATTTTACTGGAGGGCCCGGTCTGTCGGGCTTGGTACCTGGGTGAGCGTTTCCTACGCCAGACCCTGGGTTTGCTGGGGCAGATAGTTCTGGGTCTGCCTCCTACCCACATGAGGGACACCGAGAGGTGCACTGCCGAGGAGATGGCTGATTACACGATCGGCTAGGACGCGGAGGGCTTTAGGGGCGAGGGTGACTACTCAGAGTACGTTCAGACGTACATTATGCGGCCTCTGAGCGGTGGCCGTCGAGCTGAGAGGGAGAGGCCTGCGGCGCCGGTAGTTGGAGCGGGAGCAGGGGCAGGGACGTCGAGGATAGCTCGTGTCCGTGGCAGGAGCGGAGCTCAGAGGGGTCGGGGGGTTAGCTGGCCAGCGCTACCCACGATGATGACATGCAGAGGACGGGACGGGGCGACTTACCAGATTCCCATTGCTCCTCCTCCGGCTGATCATGAGTTGGTCGGGTTCTATGACTTACCTCCGGTGTGTACTACTTCATCTTGCATCTTGCATTGTCATTTTATTTCAGTTTATTGATATTCCGCAAAATACTGATGCATCTAATACTTTCGCAGGCCTCTTTTGAGTACACTCGCCAGTCCCTAGAGCTGACTGCCTCTACGATGGGGATGCTCCAGCAGAGCCTCGACCTTCTGGCGATTTACAGCATTTCGGTATGTTCCTCTGGCCGCGGTCTCAAACCATACATAAATTGTTTCACACAATCTGATGCACAACACAACACTTGATACGCTGCTCACGGCATTCATACACTGTACTCATACACTGCATTAGCACACTGTACTCATACATTGCATTCTGCACTGATAAACTGCTCACGGCATACTGATGCATTTGCCTCATATACTTTTCAACCTCCTTTCCAAATTCCCACTGTGGGAGGTATTCCAGCCAGGCCTTCTGTTCCTGCCGGAGGAGATGGAGAGGGCAGAGTATTCCCCCGCACCAAGGCGAGGCGCACTCACGTCGGGAGTAGCTCGCGAGCTCCAATCCCTGATGACGATGACGAGGAGTCGGAGGCGGAGGCGGAGGCGGAGGCAAAGTCATCGTCGGAGGAGACCGGAGACGACTCGGACTCGGGCTCAGATGACAGCACTGATGATGCTCCTGGACCTTCATCTAGGAAGAGGACTAGGACGGACTCCCAGGCCTGAGATCCTTTGTCATTGATCCAGATTTTTGCTGTTTTTCTTTTTCTTTTTCTTTTGTACCTTTTGCTGGTAGCTAGAGTACCTTGTACTGTCGCAGGCAAATTTTTATTTCCAAAACCATGTACTTGAAAAAGATGATGAAATGAAACAAACTTTTTGTCTGAAAAAGTGTTACATTTGTACATTTCATATATTGCATCGCATTGCATCATGTTGCACCTCAATGTAAATGAAATTGATCTGTTGTCTGAAAATTGAACACTTGCATTGTAATAATCAGATAACGAACCAGCCAATAGCAAAACAACCCATACCAACCACTACACATTCTGAACACTCGGCTCATACTCTACTGGGGATTAATCTATATACAGCTCATGACACAGGGCTTGGTTTATTTTGCACAAAGCGGATCCTGAACAAACAGCCCAATCTGACAAGACGGACCACGAAGGTTGAATCTACTGAAGTTGAAGCACACTCAGATACTTAGGTTTTCCCTCTTTTCTTTTGTTTTGTAGTCTGGAACCCATATAGCTTCAAATAGGTCCTTGTTTTACTGTTCTTACATGACCTGGGTTGAACCCTGCGGTTTTAAGAAAGGACAAATTCTTGTTTTGCACAAATGAGGAGAATGGCACAGCACTCCGAGCACAAAATGATTTGATTGAAATTGAGAAATGAGTTCTCAATCGGGTATTAAGCCTACGACTGAACACAGCGCACTACGACACCACAACAGAAAACAAAAGGTAAACAACCAAAACACATCGAGTCATGATCGGGACGACTCAAAGCAAGAATCGAGACAAACAAAACAAAAGACATGACACACAGACGTGTTACAAAGAGGAGAGACTTCTCAGTTTGCGAGGAGCCAATTTCTCTGGGTAGTGTTTCCTACCCTTTCTCATTTGTGATTCTCACATCACTTGGCCCTCAAGCTCTATTTTTCTGAAAAAAGTCCTTTGGCTCGCTTTTCCTCTCAACGCACATCTCTTTATTCTTTATTCTCTCATTTTTCATCCCTTCCCAGGTGTGGTTGATGGACAAGTTGCAGGTTGTGGACTCTTGCCCAGCATACTCAGCTCGCGGCTACTTCTTCTGGTGACGTCCAGTTGAGGTTCCAGATGGGGAATGAAGTATCTTGATCCATTCCAATTCATGCTTCGCACTTGGTTTGATACCTCGTTGCTTGGAGGATATGAGAGCTTTCTCCCCTGTTGCCGTCAGCTTCAGTTGTGCCCTTCTTGGCAAGTATGTTGGCGATGGGGGAAAGACAGGAAGCCCAACTCAACTGTGCCCCTAGTTCATCATTATGACCATTTTTGTTTTGGTTTTCTACTAAAACAATTTTGACCAATATGAGAGTTAGATTAACACACTTGTTCGATTTTTGATTTGAAAACCATGCAAGTCAGGCCATGAGTACTGAAAATTTTCCTTTTTTGGGTCCCAGAAAATGGTCCAGTTTTGAAAAATAAAACAATTTTCGAGAAAACTAGCCATCCTCAGTAAAAATTTTCAAAAACTATTTTCGCAAACGGTCGTCGCTCAACGAGCACGGAGCTTACTTTCAAGATGCACAACCTCGGATCAGAGGCAATGGAAAATTGCCCTTTGTTTGAAGGACGCTGCACGGCAATGAAAAGTTGCCCCTGGTTTGAACGGCGACTCATAGCAACGAAAAGTTGCCCCTTGTCTGGATGATGCTGCAACATATTGTAAACAGTCCTCACTAGTGATGATCACGACCGAACTTTCTCGGATACAGAGAAGACGATGGTCAAAACCAATATATGGACACTGTCACTTTGAAGGTGTTGGGGGCTGGACTTCGGGATGAAGTTGCCTACGTATTCCAAACATGGGAACCAAGGATGATTAAAAACCATTGCATGGACTAAGTCGCTATGAAAGCGTTGGGGGCTGGACTTCAGGACGAAGTTGCCTACGTATCCCAAACATGGGAATCAAGCCTTACGTAGTTCCGGTTAAGGTACACTCGGGTATTTTAACCTTCACCTTTTAGGCTCTAACTTTTGCCAAGGCGCCCGATGCGGGTTTTCGACCTTGCGAGTTTTTCTTTTCTTTTTCTTTCTTCCCTTTCTTTTTTTTCCCTTCTGTATTATTTTTTTTTTCTCTTTTTTGTATTTTTCTCTCTTTTGTATATTTTTTCTCTTTTTTTTTGTATATATTTTCTTTTACTCTGACTTTTACTTGGGTCGCCCTTCCCGGTTTTTGGCCCAGCGAGCCGCTCAAAGGGTAAAAGTGTAACAAGTCCATGCCAAATGGTTTTAGGGTTTTGAAGCCATCCGTATCCAGGAGAGTGGCTGTTGCATTGACTTACTAAATGACCCATCTTCGATTCTTCGAGCAAATCAGACATTTTTTACCCTAGTTTGGAGGGGTGCTTCTATTCTAGCTTTACAGGCTTCTTCTGATGAGATATGATCTTCTTGATCTGACTTTGGTGCCTCTTGTTCGAGGGCTGCTTCCAATCTGGCCACACAGGCCTCTCTTGATGGTCGATCGTTGAACACTCTGAATTATGGTTCAAGGCTTTAAAACAAGGGCTCGAGTCTTGAGGCTGAGAGCGATCCTAAGCTACACAATCTCAAGAGTGATCCCACACAGGTCTTCGCAGGACCGCGCAAAACATTTTGTTTTTGAAAGTTTTCAAAGAAGTGACAAATCGCTCACGCTGAAGTTAGTGTGGAACCAATCTGGATCAAACCAGGGTCCTTCTCAGTACTCACGCTAACAAGCACGATTTCAATCATTAAGGGCTTAGCACGGCTCTCTTTCTCTCAATTTGATCAAAGTTTGCAAAACCTGAGGAATTCCTTCCTCTTTATTTTCACCGTAGTGTTCAAAAAGTTTTGAAAAACTTAGGTCAATGCAATGATTTTTAGGGCATAAGAGAACAGGTGGAATGTACTACTGTTCCATTCAAGTCCCCTGGCACAACTAATTCAGAATAGTAGTAAGCATGGAAACATGATAGTCGTAGCTGTTTCATTCAGATTCCCTGGTTGCAACTGGCTCCACGACAGAGACAGACTCAAAAGAAAGCAAAAGGGTAATTACAAAACGAAACGGTGTTCGAGGCAACAGCTTCGGAATCACCCGACATTCTATACAAAGGGGACTGACTCGCTACAACAAGACAGACCCATAAGCAAAAGGACTGACTCAAGACAATGAGACAGACTCAAAACAAAACAAAAGACTGACTCGACACCCAAACCAGAATTTACAAAACTAGCATTCGCAGATGCTCCAAAAATGTGTGCCAGACGCCACATTCAAAATACGCCGAGCACCGCCCGCAGGTGGTTCACTTCCTGATTACATACTCGCAGTATCAGTATCCTCAAAATCCAATAACTGGGTAGTAACGGACTTGGCTGAGGTGGGCGGGAGGATAACTTCGTTGTCGATCAAGTCTTGCACCTCATGACGGAGGCGAAAACAATTGTCAGTAGCATGACCGGTTTGCTGGTGGTACGCACAGTACAAGGCAGCATTATGTGTAGTAGGGAGATTCTTTGGGAGAGGCCGAGGCTTCATGGGTTTAAGATGCCCCCTTTCGGCAAGGATCTGAAGTGCCTTTGACAACGGCATATAGAGAGCGTGAAAGACCCTGTGTCCTCGGGGTAGGTACTTTGAAGGTTGAGTATTCTTGCTAGACGCACTAACGAAAGGGTCGGCAGGCGCCGCCTTGGCTTTCTGATCTTTCCCAGGTGCAGGGTTGGGAGTGGAAGGAACTGTTCTGGCATGACGGGGCCTATCCTAATTTTCTAACTGGCTTGTACTGCCTTCGGTTGAAGTGGGGAAAACATCATCTACAGCCTTAGCTACGACTGCGAATACCTGTTGTTTACTCATCCCCTCGGCTTTCAAAGCCTCGACTACCCATGGCAGTTGTTCAAAGGGATCGGCATCTGCCTTCATTTTGTTCTTGCCTCTTGCCTCATCCTAATTGAGGGTTTGGGTTGATGTTGATACGCCATTGTTATAGTTGGAGGCCACCTCAGGTTGGCTAAGTTCGATCACAATCCGTCCCAACAATGGGGGCTCCTGTGGTACAAAATTCCCGGCATACGGTGCGGCTAGTGGCGAAGCTAACATTCCGTAAGCGAGATCCGCCACGGACCTCTGGAGGTCACCTATCATTTCCATCAATTCGAATGTGGTGGGCTCACGAGCCTAATCAACTGGGGGGTCCAAACCGGGTGCGCGACAGGCGACCTGGGTGGATGCGGTACATCGACATTGGTCTCACTTTGCAGAGTGATTCCTTGATCTAATGTGGCCGTCATAACCACAATCTCCTCTGAATTCTGCATCATGATAAGTCCGCTATACTGAACGGTGACTGACGGATCAGATATCTGTCTTGCCTCAGCAAAGGGGGAACACTAGCTATTCTGTATCAACTCTCTGAACTGAAAGGAAAAACAAGCAACGTTTCAGCCCAAATGGATCAAACACAGATGTAGCCGAACAACTGTACTCTACTGCTGACCATTGTTGCCCGAAATCACTGCCCCCAAAATACTGAATCGGATACCCACAGATATAACTGATTCTCATAAACTGATACTGGTGCCCTCAGGCCTGACACTCAGACTTGCGAACTGATATGTGTGTTCCCTGCATAGATACACTCACATAGCAAGTAAAGAGAGCCAAAACACCCCTATGGAGGGGTAGGGTTTCCCTGTCCTATTTTGTCAGGAGCTAGGGTTTCACTATGCACGCAGCAGTTTTCAAACAACCTAACATCGGGTAAGCAACCTGTCCTAGTTTGGAATAGTCACTATGGATTTCGATATGCACTAGGTCGAATGGTCGAAAAGGGTGCCCTGATAAAATCGGGGTTTGTGTTCCATACTGTCAGAGCCCACAACCGGTCAGCCTTATGGCATGCTTTGACAAAGTCAAGCCTCCGGCAAACCGTTCAGGATGGCAGATGGCAAACATGGTGTCCTAGGCGCACCAATGCACATCCAATGCAAAGAGACACATAAATGAAATCAAAATAGGATATCACGAGTTTGAGTCAAGCTCTCTAAATCTCTAGCAGAGTCGCCAAAAACTGTAGACGTCCCCGAACGCCCCGGGAGGACAAGTCCCGTTCTGTTCGTTTTGGGTTCACTACAGTTCAGGACTCTCAAATTGTCACGGTTCTTAATCTGAACCAAAGAGTCCAAATCCGGCAAATCGTTTTGAGAAAAACAGATTATTAGAAAAGAAGTGCCAAACATGGACTGCTTTGCCAGATACAGAGTCGCCACCTAAATATTTTATTTTGGGAAATTTAGGAAACCCTGACTTGGTGCCAAAGGCCACGTGTCCGTCATCACCAAAGTTGCCTCAGCTCGGGAGCTTGGGTACGATTGGGGAAGGTCAGCTATGAGCACCCCCTCTCGCCCGATCCGAAGATCAGCCTCTACTAACCGTGATATCCGTTCTTGAAAACGTTATGTGTTCTTATTCCGATTATTAGTTTAGAATTACTATGTTATGCGCATAGCAAACAAGTATAGACCAAATTGCCTAAATTGGAACGAAGCATTGCATATCCGTTTGTTTGAAAAACAGTTTAAATTTGCTACTCGCAAGCAGGCTAAAGCACGGATTTCAACGAGTTGTTCCAACTCAAACAACCCAACCTTCACCCACAGGCATTCAAGCAGTTTATATCATATAAGCATCTAGCCACATGGTAAGCATGTTGTCATGTTGACATTCACACTCATGCGAGATGCTAAAGCATAAAAATACTTACAATGTACTCCGAGCCAAGACAAGAACATGTTAGCAATCAATGCATGATCCATGTTCATGTTAAGTGGCTAATGCAACGCATACAGAATGCAATCTAGAATAGGCTAGGCTAATCTAAGGATGACATGTGAAAATGCACAGATAACATGTATTCAAGTTAGATTTGAAATACTTTATGCAGTTAGCATGATGCGCCGAGCCTGGTGCATGCAAGACTAATGAATGATGCACGCATGCATAGCATAAGGTATGCTAAAGTAAACATGTCCTAATACTAACCATCAAAAGCAGGTAAGTAAAAGGGAGAAAGAAGTGGGGGTTGGAAGACATGCACACATGCACCCACACTTATTACAAATTTGCCCTCGTTCTGAGGGACCGAAAGAATAATATAAGTTAATTAACCTACAAGCTAATTAAACATTACAGACCAATTAATTAATTAACAAATTAACTAATCTAATGAAAGCAGTAAACAGCCTCGGGAAGAGGGTCCAATGCGATGCGTGCTCGATTCCGCTCGGAAATCACTGCCATGCACAAGCTGCCTCTACTTTGACTGTTCTGCTTCTCTGAAGACTGCACAAGTCCCAGGGTTGCTTCTCTGAGTGCTGTGGAGCACCACCGGCCGTGAGGAATAGTCACCGGCCATGGGGAATGGTCACCAACCATAAATTAATCCATCGGCTGCTTATGGATGGCCGGTCGACACTTAAGATGGCCGGTCGGCCAAATTTTCCTACAAAATCTGGTTTGACAGCAGCAGAGGACAGAACTTGGCATGGCAATGCATTTCAAGCAATATATGCACCAACCACACTCCTTATCATATTTATGACTCAAAGGAGGATGGGCCTCGATTCTCGGGCCACCAATCACGCATTTCCATGCATGATGGCCCAAAGAATCAAGTGTGCATGTTGATATGGAATGCAATGCACATAATCAAGCAAATTGAACTCAACCTCTATCACAAGCAATTCAAGAGGCGAAGCATGCATGCCAATGCAATGCAATCCTAAGCATGTCGACTAGTATGCAGCATGGCAATGCAATGTGTAATGTAGGTTGGGTACACAACCTAAGTAAAGAAGCATGTAAGGCATGAAGCAATGCAACCTACAAGTATGCAAGACACAATATGGATGTTCAAGCATGCAAGCAAGCATGTGGCTTCATTCAATCATGCAACAACACACTAGTATGCAACAACACACAAGGTGAGCATGCAACAACATGCAAAGGGGTGGACTTAAACTAATATGGGTAGCTTGCAAGCTTGCCAAAATCAGTGGCCAATACTATGGAAGTGAGGTCCAACACACACACGCGCATGCATGTAAATATGGTCCAACACTTAAGCATATGAAGACAACTTGTAAGCACAAAAACATGGACTAATGAAATGCAACATAAGCTCTGAAAATCATGTTAAAATGGTGCCAAACCAAGCCAACAAGACAAGCATAAGCATGCAATTAGAGGTCCAAAGCTCAAGGCAAGCTAAGGAGGTATTGAACTACCCTTAACAAAACCAAACATGGCATGAATTAAATTACCAAAAATAGAGTTTTAGCATATTAAAACAAAGCCTAAAGACCACTTAGATGGCATCTAAATGACTTAAATTCAAGGGCATGCACAATGACCAAACATGGAGCATAAGGCACAACCTCATAAGGCATCAAAGAGGCATCAAAGGCAAGCATGCAAGCATGTCATGAGGACTGAAATGATGCTGTAAGTGGTGTCAAACCACTGAAATAAATCAAACAATGCATACTCAACACTTCACACATTTAAAGCCTACAAGCTAAACAATGTAAAAGGGCAATGCAATGTATGCCATGGTCGACCAAAACAACTAAAGGCAGACCTTAAGCATGGAAAAACAAGTACAAAAGCTTCACAAAGCAGGGCCTAAAACATGCTTGAACAAGGGTCAAAGCTTAGATGCATGTTAAGGCTAAATGATGGCATTACAAGACATGTATGCATAGCATGCAAGGTGTGTCCAAGCCAACTTAACACAATGCTATTTCATGGCAAAATAAGCATAAATATCAGTCAAGGCATGGTCAACACACACTTAAACTAGATCCTCCCTCAAGAGGCAAAAATAGCCCTTTTCAAGGACAACAAGGAGAGGGGGTGGCCCTCTCCTTCCTAGGACCTCAAGGCACCATCCTCACCTCTAAAATCCCTCAAGATTTCAGTGGTGAGGAGGCCCAAACACAATGGTCTCGGAGCTCAACCAAAATGGCACAAAACAAAGGCCAAACAAGCCTTAAGAGGGGTCAAACAACCCCAAAGCTTAAAACAACCTTAACAAACTATTTAGAGTAGACAAAAACAAGACTTTTATATTTTATATGCTAAGCTTAAAAATAGATGCAAGATAGGCTAAAAAGCTTTGCAAAAATGGGGTAAAAAGGGACAAAAGTCTTACCCTTGTAGGCCCTTTTCACAAACAATGTTCCAGCAGCTCTTTTGGTTCGAAACCAGTACAAAAGCTTCAAGGAAAGACCTCTGGTACCTCAGCAACTAAGAAAAGGTGTGATGGTGGGTGTTTGTGCACAAAAATGAGACTAAACACACACACTAAGCTCAAGAGAGAGAGATATAGAGATAGAGGATATATGTAAACCCTAACCCTAAAGCTCAAGCTCTAAAAATGTTGTCTAAGTTGTCTAACCCCTAAACTAGAGAGAAGAGGTTCTCTTTTAAAGACAATTAGTCTTGTAAAGCTTCCAAAGGAAGCTAACAAGAGGGCAATCCCTCCATACACGTGTATGGAGGGGGTGACAGTGTATGCCAGCTGCACAAAAATATCTGCAAAAGCAGATGCACAGTAGTCGGCTGCCCAAAAATGCAATTGACCAAAAAAAGATAGCCGGCCGGCCATCTATAGTGCCGGTCGGCCAAGCATTTGGCCGGTGGTAACAAAACACAGCCGATGGCCTCAAGCCATGGCCGGTGGAGTGTAAGGATGGCCCACAAGCCATTCCCTGCCCCTCCAAGGCAAAGTACAAGTGTTTGGTACAAAACCAGACACAAAATAGTCGAGTCGAGAGATCCTGAGGCAAGGTGTGTAGCCGAGACCTCCGGGAACTCAAGACGAACACAAACATAGATGATCACCGAGTGTTCAAGCGGTGACGTCCAAGTCTTAAGGACGGTCAAAAATGGGGTGTCTACAGTTATGAACTGGGTGTTTAGATTGAGCAAATTTCTGCATTATGAACTGGGTGTTTAGATTGAGCAAAATACTGCGTTATTAACTGCGTGTTTAGATTGAGCAAAATATTGTGTTATGAACTGCGTGTTCAGATTGAGCAAAATACTACGTTATTAACTGTGTGTTCAGATTGAGCAAAATACTGCGTTATGAACTGTGTGTTCAGATTGAGAAAAATACTACGTTATGAACTGTGTGTTCAGATTGAGCAAAATATTGCGTTATGAACTGTGTGTTCAGATTGAGAAAAATACTGCGTTATGAACTGTGTGTTCAGATTGAGCAAAATACTGCGGTATGAACTGCGTGTTCAGACTAAGGAAAATATTGTGTTATGAACTGTGTGTTCAGATTGAGCAGTGTAATGAGCTGTGTGCCCCAAGATGAGCTATGTGCCCAAATGAGCTGTGTGCCCCAAAATGAGCTCTGTGCCCAAATGTGTTGTGTGCCCAAAATGAGCTGTGTGCCCAAATGGGCTGTGTGCCAAATTAACAGAGTGTTGTGTTGTGAGCTGTGTGCTAAGTTAGTATTGTGCTATGTGTGAGCTCTATGCCAGAATGAACAGAAATACTGTGTATGTGAATGTGTTCAGAACGAGCAGATAAAATACATAGCGAAAGCATGAAATGTGCAAGGAATGCAAAATACATCGTAGAGAATGTAAAAATGAAGTACGCACCTCTTGCGCATGATGAGATAGGTGAGACTCTGGCTCCCGTAGCAGTAGGTCTGCGGGTGCTCGGCACGCGAAGTCCGTGAAATGATGGAAGGTGCTAGGAGGTAGGATGTGCTCCTGCGGGTGGTACCCCTCCGGGTCGAACGACCGCATCCTCAAAGGCAACGGTATAATGTCGGGCTCATCTTCTACTCTCGGGGAGCCTCCGCCGTATGGAATATCGTCAACCATCTGAAAAAATGAGCAAAATGAGCGAAACGAGCCAAAATTGCATGAAGTCAACAAAAGTCAACTCTCGAGAAGAGAAAAAGTCAACAAAAGTCAACGCCCAAGAAAAGGTGTTGAACTTCGAAACAAACATACCTCAAGTGGTGAAAATGGAGAAAGAAACTCCGAAAACAAATTTTAATCGGTTCAAAACGAAGCGCATCGAAAGTTTTCGCGAAACAACTTCGCGTGGGGCGTTGGAAAACACATATAAACTGCAGATCTGAGAGAGAAAAGGGTCTAGGAGCAGAGGAAAATGTGTTTCAACCTTGTGTTTGTGACAAAAAGTGATTTGGATGTGTATACTTAAAGGTCCGGCCTCGAAAAGACCAATCTGTCCCTGTTTTGCTAAACTAGTCGGCCAAATAGTTTTTCTAGTCGGCCGACCACTCATGTGGTCAACAATTGATCAGCCAGCTATGTAGGTGGTCGGCCACCCTCCTGGATGATCTTCAGGGCTCCATTGTTCTCCCTGTGTATTTTTGTGATGATTGAAGCCCTCGGCTCTCGAGAAAGTACAAGAAAAGTACACTTTTCGGCGCGCAATCGTCCCCGTGAGAACTTTAATTCAAGTCTTCGATGCCTGGCTCATCATTACTCATCAAGAGCAAGGTGTATCCCTTTTGAGTACGTTGTGACCCCTCCGAGAGGTAAATTGGAGGTTCCGGTTAAATTAATCTCGTTAAGGCTTATGTTTCCTTATTCGGCATTTTGTTTCGAACATACTATTGAAGTTGCACTTTTCTTGCATTCTTATGCACGTCTCGTTGCATTGTTATGCACACCACTTGCTCGCATTGTTATGCACGGTTCTCGTTGCATTGTCATGCACTCTCCACCTGCGTTGTCGCGCACACTTTGAGCACATTGTTATGCACACCACTTGCTCGCATTGTTATGTACGTTTCTCGTTGCATTGTCATGCACTCTCCACCTGCGTTGTCGCGCACACTTTGAACACATTGTTATGCATACTTTTCTCGCATTGTTATGCACACTACTCGTCGCATTGTTATGCACTCTATTTACGTTGTCGCGCATGTTTTGCTCGCATTGTTATGCGCACTTCGGTTGCATTGTTATGCACCCACACTTTGCTTGCGTTATCACGCACATTTCACTTGCATTGTTATGCTCGTTCCGGTTGCATTGTTATGCACTTTTCACTTGCATTGCTATGCATGTTTCCATTGGCATTGTATATGCACACGTTTATCTTGTATTGAAATCATACCATGATGAAATGTGGAACATGTGTTTCTAACTATGTTGTACCTGTTGAGTTTCTTTCTTATGCAGGCACGATATTGTATGTACGGTTCATTTGAAACTGGCGCGACCAGATGATATCGTATGCACGATTCATTCAAGAGAAGTTCCGACGCAGTGAGAATTGCATAATTTTCTTACATCCCTTCTGCATGAGATATAGTTTGGTTCATGTTCGCCTTCTTAAACTGTTGCATTTATTGTGTATAATTGCTTCATTACAGCTTTCTTTGCATGATCATAAGTTATGCTCGGCATTGTGCATGTCATTTGCATTTTGCCCCTGCTTGCGGGCACATTTCTTTGTTATCTTACCTGTTTGTCTAAGTCTTCGGCCTTGTCAAAAATGGGTCGTCTCTGGGCTTTAACATTCAATCCCGTCACTTCTTGACTTCCGAGTTCTGTCAAAGAGGGGCAACTGTGGACACCCCATTTTTGACCGATTTTAAGACTCAGACGTCATCGATTGAGCGCTCGGTGATAGTGCATGTTGTGCTCGTTTCGAGTTTTCGGGGTTTTTGGCTAAGAGCCTTGGCTTCGGGCCTCTGAACTCTTTGTGCTTTGGCTCGGTTTGTGGACTGAAGCTTATTTTCTCTTCCCTGGAGCGAGGCAGAGGTCTTGTAGACCATCATTTTGTGGTTGTAGACCACTTTTTGAGGTCGTAGACCACTTTTCCCGCTTGGAGACTAGTTTCTGGTTTTCGGAGCCTTCGGCCGTGCGCCTTATCTCGGGACCGCTTAACGTTCTCCGTTTGGCTTGGTTTTCGAACCATGCCTTGTTGCCTTGGCCTAGAGGGCCACTGTGGTCTAGGAGACCACTTTTGTGGTCGTAAACCACTTTTGGTGCCGTAGACTAGTTTTTGAGGCTCCCGGCTGCGTGCCTTGCCTCCCGGACTTTCGTCTTGCATCCTTTTTGGTTTGTTTTTGGCACAAACCTTGTTTTCCTTGTTTGGATGGTGGTATAAGGGTGGGAGACCAGTTCTTCCCCTTGGAGACCACTTTCCTTCCCGCCTGCCAGTTTTTTGGTCGGCCAACTGGTTTTCTTGGTCTTTGTACCACCAATAGTGGTTGGCCACCACACCACCACCTTGTTTTCAATGTGCAGACCATCTCCCCCCCATGGCCAACCACTTTCTTCCTTGGCCGACCACTTCCACTGGTCGACCGACCAGTAGAAGTAGCTGGCCGACCACTTCAAGTGGTTAAGTGGTCAAGTGGTCGGCAGCTTTCCATCACCTTTTTGGAGATATTTTTAGGCCAGCTGTTACAGCTGGAAGGCACAGAAGCCATCCACCATACACCTGTATGGAGGGATGGCTTTAGGCCAAAAGCTTGTCCAACATGATTGTTGCTTGTTCTCTATAAGAGAGAACCTCCCCCCTCCTTCTCTAGGTTCAAATTTTGGTGCTTGAGAGTTATACATACATCTTTGTATCTATCTTGCGTTTTCTCTTCATTTTTGTGTTCAAAAGTGCATTTTCATCATACTATTGCACACAAGCACACACTCAAACACCATACTCTTGTTGTTGAGGCTCTTTGAGGTTGGTTTTGGGGTCTTTGGACTGGTTTTGATCAGGGAAAGTTGCTGGAGTTGCAGCTTTAAAGGGGCTCTACAAGGGTGAGTTTCTACCCTCCTGAACCTTGTTTTTTGCTTAAGCTTTTAGCCTAATTTGCATGGTGTTTTAGGCTTAACTTCCTACTGCAAAAAGTTCTAATTTTTAGTCCTTAGCATGTTTGTTTAAGGTCTCTTTTGTGTTGGGGGTAGTTTACCCCCTCTTAGGCCTTGTTTGGCTTTGTTTTGTACCATCCTTTTAAGCTATTGGGACCACCTTGTGTTGGCCTTCTCACCACTGAAACTCAGAGGAATTTCAGTGGTGGAAATGGTGTTTTGAGGTCCCATATAGGAGAGGGTCATCCCCTCTCCTTGTGTTTTGTATGCTTGCTTTGTATGCCTCATGTTTGAGCATGTTTGTTAAGCTTATGTTGGCCATATCTTGGCATGTATTTGGGATTATTTTGACATGGCATACCACTATTTTGACTTGGTTTTGTCATCCCTTGTATGCCTTATCCACTTGTAGTGTAAATCTTGCAAACTAGTCTTGTGTGCTTCATGAAGTAGCATGTCTTTCTAGCTTGTTTTGAGTCCATCTCAGCATGTTCTTGGTGTTGTTTTTCCATGATATACCTCTGTTAAGGTTTGGTTTGATAGCCCCATGCATGCTGCATGCACTTGTAGTGCAATTCCATAAACTAGACTAATGTGTATCATGCTTTAGACCATCATTCTAACATGATTTTGGCTTAACTCTAAGAAGCTTTTGTCCATGTTTTAGCATGCTCTAGCTCTGATTTGTGTTGTTCTGGTCATGCATGCCATGCTTTATATAGCCATAATGCATTCTAGCTTGTTAGCTTTGTGTATTGAGTCCACTAGCATGCATTGCTTGGCCTATTTGAATGATTTGGCATCATTTGTTAGGAGATTTCTGTGCATGTTTCATGGTCATACACTCACATCTTTCACTTATTCCATGCTTTGAAGGGTTGGTCCTTTATGCCTTAAACATGAGCCATTGTGTATGCCTTCATGCCTAAGCTTGCGAGCTATCATTTCAATGTGTTTTTGGGGTTATTTTGCCATAATATAACTCTGATTTTTGTTGGCCAAGTCATCTCATGCTTGGTCTTGGTAGGTATAGTGTAATCCTCCCTATTGCCCTTACATGATCCACGTTTTGGCCCTTCATGCTAGCTTGTGTTGGCTTCCTTCCATGCATGTTTTAGACTCATTTTGATATGTTCTAGGACTGTTTTGGGTTTCCTCAACCATATGCTTCATGTTTTGTATAGCTATAGTGCAAGTGCCTATGCTAGCTTCAAGTTTTGAGCACCATAGCATGCTTCATTTGCATCATGTATATGATTTGGCATCATTTCACATGATATTTCAAAGCTTATAGCATTGCTATGTTCCCACTTCTTTCATGCTTTGAATGGCTTTAAGGGTTATACATTGTTGCCTAGTTTGTGGCCTTGCTTGTATGCTTGCGTGCCTAAGTCCTTGAGCCTCCATCTCAGCATGTTTTGGTCTTTGTTTTGACGTACTTGAGCTCTGTCCATGGTTGGTTCATGCATTTGTGCCATGAATTGCATGTCCCTTTGTATAGTCCTCCTTGCTAGCTTCATTCTTTAAGGACCCTAGTATGCTATACTTGTTTTGATTGGATGATTTGGCATCATTTCTTACCTTATTTCAGTGCACTTAGTGTTGTTGTACCTCCATGCTTGCCACTCTTTGAGCACTCTTGAGAGTTGTGCTCTTATGCCTAGTCAATGGGGCATTGCATTGAGCATGCTTTTGTGCCTTCATTTCTTAGCATCATGGCCACTGTTTTGGGCATTTAGCATGCTTTTGTGTATGCCATGTTCTTAGCATTGAGTATGCCATGTTGTTATTTGCATTGTGTATGCCAAGTTGTTCTTTGCATTATCTATGCATGCCCTTAGCATTGGTAGTTTGATCATGTTGCATTGCATGTTGTTGCATGCTTGTCCCTTGCATGATTGTTTGCATGTTAATGTTGCATTACATTGAGTTGCATGTATTACATTGTATTTGGCATACTTGTGTTGCATTGCGTTTGGATTGGGTGTTAGTCCAAACACGAGAAACGAGGGACATTTCATACTTGAAGTGATGAAATGTGCCTCAATTCTCGGTCGCCGACCCTCTTGATCAAGCATGATAGTGGTCAAGGCTTTATGTGTTTATTTGTGCATTCATTTTACATTGAATCGTGCAATTTGGCTTCTCGGCCATCATGCATCGAGATGCGCGATTGGCGGCCCGAGGGTCGAGAACCACACTCCCTTGAGCTTATGAAATGATAGGGAGGGTGGTTGTGCACACATACCTTGCAAATACATTACCATGCCCTTTCTTGCTCTCTATTGTAGCAAACTGGAGAAGTGCAACAAAAACTAGTCGGCCAACCAGAAAAACTAGCTGGCCGACCACTTTTTCTGGTCTACAACAATGGAAAGTGGTCGGCCAGTGGCTGGCAAAACCCCTAGGTGGTCGGCCATGTTCCTACAGGTCCCCAAGGTGAGTTAGAAGCTTTCTGGAGCTTGGTGCAAGGTTCTGACAACAGTTGCAAATAGAGGCAAGTTGGGGCATCGCATTGGATTTCCGAACGAGGCGACCGGGTATGCATACATTTCTTGCCTCGAGGCTCCTGTTTTATTGCTTTGCTTAGATAGCTAGCTTATGCTTTGTTTTGTACTTAAATAGTTAATGCGTTTAGCTATTTAATTTATGTTGTAATAACTAGTTAGTTGATTAGCTTGTTTTGTAAATAATTAGTTAACTAGCATTAGTTAATTAGTTTTTGTGATGTAATAATTAGTTTAATTAGCTTAGATTAGCTAGTTAGCTTCTTATTCGGACCCTCTGTCGAGAGAGCCAACTGTTGTAATAAGCGTGCGTGTGTGATGCATGTCTTCCAACCCCCATTTCTTTCTCCCTTTTACTTATCAGCTTTCGATGGTTAGTTTTAGGGCATATTTCAATTAGCATACTTATGCTTCGCATGCGTGCATCATTCATTTTGTCTTGCATGCACCGGGCTCGGCGCATCATACTAATTGCATTGTATTTCAATTCCAATTTGACTACATGTACCAAGTTGCATTTCACATGACATCTTAGAATAGCTGAGCCTATCTTAGTTGCATTTTGCATGTGTTGCATTAGCCATCTTAACATGAACTAGGATCATACATGATTTCTAACTAGTTCTTTGTTTTGGCTCGGAGTACACTGTGAGTGTTTATGCTTTAGCATACTGCATGTGTGTTAATGTTGCCATGAAAGCATGCTTGCCATGAGGCTAACTGCTTATTCGATATAACTACCTGAATGCCTGTGGGCGAAGGTTGGATTGCTTGAATTGGAATAATTCATCAAAATCCGCGACTTAGCCTACTTACAAGTAGCAAACTTCAAACCGTTTTCAAACAAACCAACATGAAATGTTTTGTTCCAACTTCGGTGATCTAGTCTATACTTGTATGCTTTGCGCACCACATAGTAATTCTAGGTTAATAACTAGAATAAGAACACATGTGTTTTCAAAAACAAGATATCATGTTAGTAAAGGCCGATCTTTGATCGGGCGAGCGGGGGTGCTCATTGCATGACCTTCCCCTCTCGTACCCAAGTTCCCGTGCCGAAGCAACTTTGGTGATGATGGACACGTGGCCTTAGGCACGAGTCAGGGTTTCCTAAATTTCCCAAAATAGCAACTCTGTATCTGGCAAAGCAGTCCATGTTTGGCACTTCTTTATAAAAATCAGTTTTCCAAAACGATTTGCCAGATTTGGACTCTTTGGTGATTTATCGGTCTCACATTGCACTTTGTGAGATTAGATTCAGAACCATGACACGAGTCTGAACTGTTGTAGCCTAGAAAAAAATGATTTGCGCCCTCGCGCGGGGTGCCGGAAGTTCTCGGGGCTGTCTACAATATGTCGTCGGATCAAATGGTCAAATCCTGGGAGGTAGTAGCACTAGCTCAGGCTCCGCCTCTATCTCTGGAGACAACTGGGGTAGGATCTCCGGGGAAGCTCCGTTGTGAGGTATGTCGTCCGCCATCTGGAATGAAGATGAGAAAATGGTCCAAAATGAGGAAAATAGGAGGAAAATGCCAAAAGTCAACCCTAGAAGAGAGAAAATGTAAGAAAAAGTCAAAGCCTAGAAAAAGGCACCAAACCCAAGAAGAACTCGAGGGAAACAAGCCTTAAGTGGTGAAACTCCAAGAACAAGCACCGAAATCAAATTTCAATCAGTTCAAAACGGAGTAAACTAAGAGGGTTTAGCGAAGAAAATGTGCGTGGGGCGTTGGAAAACGCGTATAAAGCTCGGATCTAGAGAGAGAAAGTGTCTAGGGAGAAAGATGGAGGATTTTCGGCCTTGGAAGGGTAAGGAAATGAAGTATGGATGAGTGTATATAAAGACCCATGGTGAAAAGACCAAAAAAGGCCCGATCTACCACTGGTGGCTTACAATCTTCAAGGGTGCCTGACAGGTGGCCGGCACCACCCTCTGGCGGCCGTCCAGTGCCTAATGCTCCTACATTGAATCTTGATGTTGTTCTTGTCCCTGTTTCTCGAGAGGTGCAAGGAAAGGTCATTGTTGAGTTCAAATTCTCTCTGTAGAAGCTCAAAACCGTGCTTTCGGTGATCGTCGTTCGTCACTTGTTGAACAAGGTGTATCCTTTCTGCATATCGCAACTTTTTCGAGAGGTAAATCGAAACGTTGCTACTGAATTTGTTTCGATAGAATACGCTTTCATTCTCACATAGACTATGCATCTCTTCATTACGTATGTAGAACCTGCATTTCACACATGCTATTGCGTAGAATGCGTATTTCAATCATGCATAGAACATGCTGTTAATCATGCATAGGACATGCATTTGGTATTTAGCATAGAACATGCTGTTAATCGTGCATAGAACATGCATTTTGTACGTTGCATAGAACATGCTGTTAATCGCGCATAGAATATGCATTTTGTACTTTAGCATAGAACATGCTGTTAATCGCGCATAGAATATGCATTTTGTACTTTAGCATAGAACATGTTGTTAATCGTGCATAGAACATGCATTTTGTACTTTGCATAGAACATGCTGTCAATCGTGCATAGGACATGCATTTGGTACTTGGCGTTGAATATGCCTTCATGTAGCGTTTTACCTCAATTGTTTTCTTTACAAAGAACATGCATTCTTACTGTATCGCATTTGTTGAGTTTTATACAGGCACGATATTGTATGTACGGTTCATTCGAGAAAGCAGACGATATTGTATGTATGGTTCACTCAGAGGAGTTCCAGGTAAGATCATTTGTGCCCTTCGAAATGCATTTATTCACTTTCTTCTCTCATGTGGGACGCGTTTGGACGTATTCATTTTCTCCTCTTGCGTGAGATACATTTGGACGTATTCACTTTCTCCTCTCGCGTGAGACACATTTGGACGTATTCATTTTCTCCTCTCACGTGAGACGCATTTGGACGTATTCACTTTCTCCTCTCGCGTGAGACACATTTGGACGTATTCATTTTCTCCTCTCACGTGAGACGCATTTGGACGTATTCACTTTCTCCTCTCGCGTGAGACGCGTTTGGATTTATTCACTTTCTCCTCTCGCATGAGATACGTTTGGACGTATTCACTTTCTCCTCTCACATGAGATGCATTTGGACGTATTCACTTTTTCCTCTCGTGTGAGACACGTTTGGATGTATTCGCTTTCTCCTCTCGCATGAGACGCGTTTGGACGTATTCCTTTTCTCCTCTCGCGTGAGACGCATTTGGACGTATTCACACGGTTGGATTTATTGACTTTCTTCTCTCATGTGAGACGCGTTTGGATTTGTTTACCTTTCTCCTCTCGCGTCAGACGCGTTACAATTGTTTGCTTTGGTTAAAAAAAAAAACATTTGGGTGCGCCCGGTGTTTACATTGCTTTCCCTCATCTCGATTGAAACCTTGGGTGAGCCCGATGGTTATGTTGCTTTTCGCCTTTCCTGCACATCGCGTAGTTAAGCTTGCATAATTTTCTTACATCATTTCTGCATGAAATATGGTTTGGCTCATGATTCTCATGCATGGCGTGTTCATTTACTTATTTCTTTTCATGTTAAGGATGTTGTACCTTGTTTCGATTTGTTTGAATGTGGCATTTTCATTGCATTGTATTTGCGTTTAAATGTTTCGTTACAGCCTCATTGCATGGTCATAAGTTATGTTCTTACATCGTGCATATCACTTGCATCTTGCCCCAGAACTATACTGGTTTGATTCCTTACAAAGGGATACGTAGGCAGCCTGTGGGCGCGACCATTTGTTTTCTATCTTTATTTGTTTGTCCGAGTCTTTGGCCTTGTCAAAAATGGGTCATCTCTAGGCTTTGACATTCACTCTCGTCATTTCATGACTTCCGAGTTCTGTCAAAGAGGAGCAATTGTAGACACCCCATTTTTGACCGACCTGAAGACTTAGACGTCATCGCTTGTGCACTCGATGATTAAGATTGCATATGTTCGCTTTGAGTGCCCGAAGTCATCGGTGGAATGCCCTGTCTTTGAGCCTTTAAAGCTTGTTCATTTTGTGTTTTGTTTTGGACCAAAACCTTGTTGTTTCAAGCCTAGAACTTGTGGTGACCTGTCGGCCACCAGTGGTGGCCGGTCGGCTACCAGTCGTGGCCGACGGCCACCAGTGTCTTTTTTCAGATATTTGTTGACAGTTGTGCCAACTGTTAGCACATTGAGCTGCATCTCCCTACACGTGTATGGTAGGATGTTTCTAAGCTCAAGGCTTGTTTTTCTATATATAGGGGGGTTCCTCCCCAATTTTGGAGGGTTAGCAATTTTGGAACAAAATTCTCTCTCTCTGTCTCTCTCTCTCTCTCTCTCTCTACATTTCTCGCTCTCTCTCTCTACCAGTTTTGTGCATAGTTGCTTGGATACACTGCACTTTTGCCTATCAACCCTTAACCAAAGTTGCTTATCTTTGGGCTGAGGTAGCTTAAGACCCTCTTTGAGCTCTAGAAGGTGGTCTTGGCTTGGTTTATTGCCTCATTTGTGTCTTCCCTTCAAGAGGTATAACACTCTCCTTTTATACTTGTTTTGCACACTTACTTTGCCATCTTTTTCAATTGTTTTAGGGCTAGTTTTGAACTGTCAAAAACTTTGCTTTTGTGGCCTAAAGGTGTTGGTTTGAAGCTATTTTTAGTTAAGGGGTGTGTCACGACCCAAACCCGCCCCTATGGGTTTAGCACTGTAACCGGCCAGTAATCCGTGAATTACCAAAGGCCTCTGAACAGATTAACAAATAATAAGGGGTTGCGGAAGCAATAACACAAAAGAGACAAGGTCCAATGAGCTGTGATAACGTACATGGGACAAAACATTTCAAAACTTACTTATATATATATATATAAACATGCTAGTCCAGATACACAATATCTACAAATATTTACAGAAGTGAACTTCCTAAGATCTGACTTTACAGTGCTTACACAAAGACTAGCATGAAAATAAAAATAGCCCTAGCGTTAGACTTTAGACGGAACCTCCTCGGGAGGCATAACGGTTGGTTGATCAAAAACAGTACAAAAGGGCATCAACTCTGGCCCTGGTCATGTGCCGGCTCACCTACATACATAATATAAACTGTGAGCGAAAGCCCAATGAATAATAACAGAGTAAAGGGGTTATATGAATAATGTCCATCACAAGTTAGAATCCAGTATTTAATTCGGAGCATAATTAGACTTCAAAACAGAAACAGATTCATATACATTTGCATATTCAGATTTTGTATAAGATCATACGTGGTACACCCATTAGCTATCAGATCAGATTGGTCCAGAGACCCACATATATAGTTGGTACCAACGACCACAAAGGTCCATATCTTGCGCGCAAGTAGCCATGGTATTGTTACCCCCAGGCAAGGGCCACGTACAGATTGGCCGCGGTATTGTTATCCCCGGGCGAGGGCCAGATACAGATTGGTCGCGGTACTGTTACCCCTGGGCGAGGGCCACGTGAACTAAGAGTGCCACAAATACTTTTCAGAAGATTGGACATTCATTCATAATTCGTAAGATAGCATTTCAGAAAAACAGATCATATCATACCAGTCGGAAAATACTTAACTTAAAACATAACTTTATAGAATTATTACTCACAGTGGGCTTGGAGACAAATAGACAGACAGAGCAGATTGATTAGACAGGACGTGGCACGTGACCTACACGACACATAACACATACACACTTGAAACACACGTTCTAATTGTACAAAACTTATTTCATTGGCTCTTAGTGTGTTTCTAATCTCTTAAATCCTCACTATAGAGTCTTAAACATGGCCTAGGAATGCCTAGGATGGAATGAGGATGCAAAGATGCGCTTTAAAACACTTTTCAAAATTTTGCTGAAACAGGGGTCCCGCTCGAGCGTGGCCTTCTACGCTCGAGCGGACATGCAGACAAAAGGAATCCACTCGAGCGTGGATTACTCCGCTCGAGCGGACTGCAAGCTACAGTAAAAATACTGGATGCATGAAATTCATGCTCGATGGGCGCTCAATACCCGCTCGAGCGTGAGACACAAGTCCTCGCTCGAGCGTGCATTACCCTGCTCGAGCAGACTGTAAACACAGGCAAAGTACTGGATACATGAAATTCCCATTCAAGTGTCATTTTCCCCCGCTCGAGCGTACTACATGAACCCAGTATGTACACTCGAGCGTGGAGTTCCCCGCTCGAGTGTGAGTCCAAAATCTGGAATTTCCAGATTCGAACCTCAAGCTCAAAACTCAACTACAATGCATCAAATTCGATCCTTTTAGGCTAATTTTCTGGAAAACACTTGTAAACTCATAATATGACATGTTTCAAAGATCAATTTGAGAAATCAAAGCCCAAAGGTAGTTCAATTAAACACAATTTTCAAATAAACTTCAAGAACATGAAGAACAATGTAAATTCAACACATGCATGGGTTCCTTGAAGCTCCAAAGTTCTAAACCAAGATCAAATGCAAGATTTAACTTCAAAACAAGGTAAGTTCATGGACTATAACAAAAATGTGGACATGCATGCAAGAATTTCTATGAAAACAATCTCAAACTTCATGATATACACATGCATGCATGATACAAGCTTCAATTCAACATTTTCAACCAATTCTTGTCTTAAACTCTAAACTTCCATGAACCATGCAAGAATTAAACTTAAATGCAAGCTCAAGGAGTTGGTTCTCCTACCTTAGACCTTGAATGACAAGATATACAAGCTCAATTGCACAATTAACCTTCAATCCTTCTAGTTCCCAAGCCAATACTTTGTTGAACTCAATTTTCCCTCTCTCACTCTCCTACATTTCTTCTTGGTCCCAAAACTAGCCAAGGAAATGAATCAAGAGCTCCTAATCAAGATTGGACAAAGTGGCCCACTAAGGGGCGAAAATGTAATTACGAGCATTCACTAAATCTATGTTTCATCAAGCATTATTTAATCTAATTTAATTGCTCCGAACCGAATTTTAATTAAACCTACCATAAAATTCCATAAATCCTAACTAGCACATAAATCAAGTCAGTTCCCGATTCGAACGCCGATAAGGCTTTCAATTCGCAATTTAAAGTCAAAGACATGAACAGATCATTTTATCGCAAACAGATAGAAACACATAAATAATGCAATACACATGCAAATAAATCCCAAATCCTTCATAAATTACTAGTAAGCATAATTAGTCATGAATTAGCATTAATCGGAGGTCGGGGTCATTATAGGGTGGTTCACCCTTCTTGCTTCTTAGTTTGTAAAGTTTTTGTACCTTTGTTCACCACTTTCAAACCAACTTTTTTGGGCCTTTTAACCACTAAATTTTAGAGGTTTTTCAGTAGCAAAAAACTCATTTTGAAGTCCAAATTTGAAGGGGTTAGCCTCCTCTCCTTATGTCTTGTTTGCATGCCTATTTAGCCCCCTATATTAGCTTAATGTTTTAGCTTTTGGTGGCCCAAGTCGAGCATGTTTTGAATTCTATTTTCAAATGTTTTGCTACTAGTTTGGCTGTTTGGTACTTTTGAGTCTTGTATTGCATAGTTGTAGTGTAAGTCCTTTCACTAGCTTGGTGTTTTAAGGCTTTAACCACCATTGGTTTGAGTTGATTGCATGTTTTAGTGCTTTTTCTCACCTAATTTTAGCATTTATAATCTCTGCAATCTCCCTCATTTCTTCACTTTTTCATTTGCCTTAAGGGTTGTTTCAACCTTAGGGTTATTTAAGCTTGAGATTGAGGCTCATGCTTAATAGTTTAATCCTCCTTAGAGGGTTCATTACCAACGGCATGAAGCTTCTCTCATGCCTTAAACTATCCCTTGGTTGACACTTCTTTCATCTTAGAAGACACTCACCAATGGAAAAATTGATTAATGAATGATTTGGTAACTAAAATGTGTAAACAAAATTGGCAAGTAAAAGTGACAAGATAAGCATTCCTTTGTGTTGCATTGCATGTGTTCAAATCGGACGTTAATTTGAACATAAGAAAAATAGGACATTTCATACTCAAAAGTAATGAAATGTGTCATTTTCCTAGGTCTCCATTGCCCTTGATCATGCATGATAGGGTAATGGTCATTTTGGTCTCATTTTGCATTTATTAAACTTGCACAATTTCTTTCACAAGCCATCAAGCAATGAAATTGCTTGATTGATGGCTTATGAACCAAATTTTGTCCCCCCTTTGATTTCCCCATGAAAAGGAGAGGCAAAGTGTGCAAACAACCCTTGAAAAAATACTGTTTCGCTCTGTTTTCTCTCTGTTGCAGCAAGAAAGTCCAGGTTATCAGTGGCCGATAGCCACCACTAGTAGCCGACCGGCCACCATTGGTAGCCGACCGGCCCTTTGTCGGCCATCAATGAAATTTGCACAGTGTGTTGGTAAGGTGGAGCAGAGGTGTTCTGGAAGTGGGCAGAATTGTTGGTGTTCAATGTGCAAACAAAGGCATTCAGCAGCAAGGCAGTGGCCTTTTGGGTAAAAACCGAGCATGCATAGGCCTCCCTCGCTTCCCGGGATTAGCTAATTAGTTTAATTAGCAATAGATCAAATATGTGTTGTAATTAATTAGTTGTAGCTAATTAAGTGTTGTAAATAATTAGTTAGTTTAACTAGTTATTCAATTTCGTTTTGTAATTAGTTAACTAGAATAGTTAATTAATTTAGTTTGTAATAATTAGTTAGCTAGTATAGCTAGTTAATTAGTTTCAAGTTTTGTATTAGTTAGCTTAATTAGTTTAGTTTAGCTAGCTAGTTAGCTTTTATTCATTCAGGCCCTTCTTCGTGAGGGCGTAATGTTGTAATAAGTGTGCGTGCGTGTGTGTATGTTTTCTAACCCCACGTCTTTCTCCCTTTTACTTAACTGCTTTTGATGGTTAGATTAGGAGCATCATGTTTCAAATTAGCATACCTTATGCCTTATGCTTGCATCCATTCATTCGTATTGCATGCACCGAGGCTCGGCGTATCATTAAAACTGCATTGTCATTTCAATACTTCTTTGAATACGTGTTTAATCACATGTTGTTCAAATCGATCCATATGCCATACTAGTAGCAAAGCCTATTAATTTCATTCTTCGCATGCATTGCATTAGACATCTTGTATAGTTAGGATCATGCATCTTTCTAACTAGTTTCTGTTTTAGCTTGGAGTACTAGGTGAGTTTTTATGCTTTAGCATACTTGTATAAGTGTGAATGTTGCCATGATTAGCATGCTTGCCATGAGGCTATGTGCTTAAATGCTAAACTGCATGAATGGTTGTGGATGAAGGCTTGTTGTTTGAATTCGAACGATTCAACAAATGTGCATTTCAAGCCCACTTTGTTGAGTGGCAAATCATGTTTTAAGCCCACTATGTTTGGTGGCAAATCTACAAACTTTAAGCCCACTTGAGGTGGCAAATTCAAACCATTTTTGCAAACAAACATGAGTTGAATTGTTCCATGTCTTGCAAACTAGTCTATACTTGATTGTGCGCATCACTTAGTTTAGCTAGCTTAATAACCAGAACAAGAGCACATAATGTTGATAAAAAATCATATCATGATTAGTAGAGGCTGATCTTTGATCGGGCGAGCAGGGGTGCTCAATTCATGACCTTCCCCTCTCGTACCTAAGTTCCCGATCCGAGGCAACTTTGGTGATGATGGACGTGTGGCCTTTGGCATGAGTCATGGGTTTCCTAAATTTTTCAAAAATAAAATATTTAGGTGGCGACCTATATCTGGCAAAACAACCCAATTTTGGCACTTTTTAATTCAAAATCAATTTTCCAAAACGATTTTCCTGATTTGGACTCTTTGGTGTTTATCAGTTTCACATTGCACTTGTGAGATTAGATTCAGAACCGCGGGAGTCCGAACTGTAGGACTTTCTTTCAAACCTTTCGAAAAGGGGCGCGAAAAAGTCGAGTTACAACAGGGATTGGCTGTCTTCGTACCATGCTGTTATACATTGTTACTGTCAGAGAGTTACAGTGTCCACCTCGAGTAGTGACTATTTTTATTTTTTAAGGAACCAAGCTAATAGAGTTTTGTCGCCAGTATATGACTCATGTGGTTGGGGCAAGCTTAATTGTCTTCTTGCAGCCTTCTTGGCTAGTGAGAGTGATATGGCCCAAGTTGATTTGTTGAGGGAAGTTTGTGAATACCCGGATGTATTTCTCAAAGATCTTACTAGTTCGCCACCCCACCAAGAGATTGAATTCTCCATTGATTTAGTACCCAACACAACACCGATTTCCATGGCACCATATAGATTTGCACCCACTTAGTTGTATGAGTTAAAGATTCAACTCCAAGAACTATTAGATAAAGGGTTCATTCTCCCTAGTATGTTGCCTTGGGGAACACCGACTCTCTTTGCTAAGAAGAAGAATTACACATTGCGACTGTGCATCGATTACCAGAAGTTGAACTGGGTAACTGTTAAGAACAAGTACCCATTATCACATATAGATGATTTGTTTGACCAGTTGAAACAGTCTTGTTTTTTCTCTAAGATTGACTTAAGATCGGGTTATCGTTAGTTAAGGGTGAAAGAGGAGGATATTCAGAAAAACAGCATTCCGTACGTGGTATGGCCACTATAAGCTCTTTGTGATGCCTTTTGGGCTAACCAATTCACCGGCTTCGTTTATGGATTTGATGAATCTAATCTCTCGTGAGTCCCTAGATCGTTTTGTAGTCGTCTTTGTTGACAACATCTTAATCTACTCACCCTTCGAGGAGGAACATGAGAAATGCTTGCAGGTTATACTTGAGTTGGTTAGAGCACACTGTTTATATGCTTAGTTCGGGAAGTACGAATTCTGGCTAGAGGAAGATACATTCTTAGGCCATGTGATATCTAGGGAAAGGGTGATTGTAGACTCTTCTAAGGTAAAGGCAATGCAGGAATGGGAACTACCTAAGAATGCTTTTGAGATCTAGAGTTTCTTGGGCTTAGCCAGATATTACTGACGTTTTGTGAAAGACTTCTCTAGATTGGCCTCACCATTTACTAGATTGATGAGGAAAGGTGTTAAATTTATGTGGAGTGAGACTTGTGAAAAGTCGTTTCAAGAGCTTAAGGTTAGACTCACCACTACTCTAGTATTGATTATTTCGAAGAGGGGTTTGGGTTATTTGGGTTATTTGGTTTATTGTGATGTGTCTCGAGAAGATTTGGGTTGTGTATTGATGCAAGAGGGAAAAGTGGTAGCGTACAGTTTGCAGCAATTGAAAACACATGAAAGAAATTATCATATTCACAACTTAGAGTTAGTGGCAGTGATTTTTGCCTTAAAAATTTGGAGGCATTGTTTATATAGGGAGAGGTTTGAAGTGTTTTCCGATCACAAGAGTTTGAAATATACGTTTTCATAGAAGGATTTGAATTTGAGACAGATGAGGTCAATGGAGTTTATGGAGGATTATGACTTCGAGTTACACTATCATCTAGGGAAGGCCAATGTGGTGGCTGACGACTTGAGTAGGAAATCCATAAGCAATGTAGCTAGTATTGCCATAAGGGAATGGGAGATGTTGGGTGCTATTGGCGAGTTCAACTTGCATCTTGGCGAGTCCGTTGAGTCGGTGTAGACACCCTATTTTTGACCGACCGCAAGACTCAGACGCTTGGTTCAATGCACTCATTGATGAAAGTTGAATTGTGAATACATAGCGATTCAAAATCAATCAGGCTTTCAAAATAACCTTACGTCTTCAACATATACCTTGTTTAAACCCATAAGTTTCATTTTTATACCTTTTTCTACCCTGAGCTGAATTTGAACCAAAAAATAGGGGAGGCCATCAAGGCTCGGTCGGGCAGCCTTTGAATGGCGACAAACATTGTTCTGGGTAGAAGGCTGCCAGCTATCCTTTTTTGAAAATATTTTATCACCTTTTAAGCTCGAATTCTATAAACCAAAGCTCTGGGATTGTTTTGAGGGTTGAACAAAATTCTAGAAGTGATATATACACCTTGAGAGCTCTTGATGACTCTTTCTTCCATTGCAAGTCATCTTTGAGCTAACCTAGCTTGCTTATACCACCTATACACACCATATACAACCTTGTCTTACCACCGTAAAGCCTTGGTTGATCTTGGAGAACTATAATTCAAGCTTGAGAATGCATTGAAACTGAACTTGGAACATCAACAACAAGTTTACTTCTTGAAAGGTATAAGCTTGTTTTCTCTTCTCTTGCCTTCATTTCTATCATTTAGTTTATACTTCTTGCTGTTTTGGGTTGTTTTGGGCTTGTTTGAAGTGTTTGGAGTTGGGTTTGAAGAGTTACCAAAAGGGTAGAATGAGCGTGCTCTTTCTATACCTTTACTTATAACTCAAACCATCTCCTTTTCACTCTTTTCCTTTAGTATTTACACTGATTTCAGAGGTTTAGAAAGACTAAAAACCATGGTTTGAAGTTTCAAAAGTGGAGGGGTTAGCCACCCCTCCTTATCCTTGCTTACTAGCTTTAATTCTCTTCTTTATTGTCTAGCTTTTCAAGCTCTTTTCATGCATGTTCTATCTCTGATTTTCATGTATTAAGGGTTATTTTGAGGTTGTGTAGACCTTTTCAATTGGTTCATGCCTTGTTTAATACACTTGTTGTCTCATAAGTTGGCTTATTTGTTACTTGTTATGCTTTCTTTGTTCATTTCCCATGTTTGAAGTCTAAGTTTACTAATCAATCAACCATCCATATCTTTCATTCTTGAGAATGGTTTCAACCAATTAAGGTTGTTCAATACATGTAAAGGAGACCTACACTTAATGGCTTAATCTCTTCGAAGATTCATCGTCAACGGTGTAGTCTCTCTCTCTCATGTCTTAGAAGAACCACTTGTTCGACATTATTTTTTGTTTAGAGGACTTTAACATCACATTTGGACAAATGTACTAATGAATGGCAATGACTAAAACAATTGGTTTAAAACTTGGATTAACACACTTAAACAAAATGGCTTAATAGCTTGAACTTAACCGGACGTTATGCCAAGTTTCTTGTGTCAAGGGTCATCAAGTATTAATTCATGATATTTTTTATGTCCTTGAAGCATCTCAACTTCCTTTTTTGAGTTCATTCAATGAAAAAAGGGAGGGGTGGTCATTTGCATTGAATTCATTGATTTTTGTCCAAAATGATCTCCGAGATCATCAAGCAATCATATCGCTCATTGATGGTTTTGGAGTCAATCCCAACCTTCTCTTGAGGCTTTCCCATGATAGAGAAGGAAAGAAGGACAAACAGATCTTGAAAATGTTCTATCTTCACTGATTTCACCTCAAAGCACAGAAACAGAGTTTTGCACCAAATCAGTGCACGGCCGGCCATCAGTGATGCACGGCCGGCCCTTGGTGTGTGGCCAGTAGTGCAATTTTGTAGAAACAGAAGCAGTAGCTGAAGGTGAAACAGAGGCGGCCTGGGCAGATAGAGCAGCTTTCAGGCGATACGCATGCAACCTTCGTCCATTTTCTCTTTCGCATTTTGTCGAATGTAATTAATCTTGTTGCAATTAATTAGTTGTAGCTAGTTAATTTTGTAAAGTGTTGTAATTAATTAAGTAGTTAATTAATTATTCAATTTCGTTTTGTAATTAGTTAGTTAACTAGAATAGTTAATTGATTCATTTGTTGTAATAATTAGTTAAGTAGTTCAGCTATTTATTCATTTGTTTTGTAATAATTAGCTTAGCTTTAAGTAGTTAGTTAATTAGTTTAGTTTATTCGGACTCTGCTTCATGAGAGTGTGTTGTAATAATGTGTATGTCTTCCAACCACACGTCTTTCTCCCTTTTGCTTAACCATTTTTGATGGCTAGATTAGGGACATGTTTCAATTAGCATACCTTATGCTTACATCCATTTCATCTTGTCTTACATGCACCGAAGCTCAGCGCATCATTCAAACTGCATTGTCGTTTCAATACTTCAATGAATATATGTTTAAAATGCATGCTCTCAAATTGTTACAAATAACATGTTAAGTAGCCGAGCATATCAATTGCATGTGTTGCATTAGACATTTGGCATAGTTAGGAATCATACATATTTTTCTAACTCATATCTTCTTAGCTTGGAGTACTAGATAAGTTTTTAATGCTTTAGCATACTTGCATGAGTGTGAGTGATTGCCATGACTAGCATGCTTACCATGAGGCTAAATGCTTACTTGCTAAACTGTTTGAATGCCTGTGGATGAAGGCTTGTTGTTTGAATTAGAACAATTCAATAAATGTACATTTTTTTAAGCCCACTATGTTTGGTGGCAAATTCGCAAACTTTAAGCCCACTTGAGGTGGCAAAATCAAAACCTTTTCACAAACAAACATGAAATTGAATTGTTCCAAATTGAGCAAACTTGTCTATACTTATATGTGCATATCACATAGTAATGCTAGCCTAATAACTGGAACAAGAGCATATAATGTTGATAAAAATCATATCATAATTAGTAGAGCCCGAACTTTGATCGAGCGAGCGGGGGTGCTCAATTCATGACCTTCCCCTCTTATACCTAAGTTCCCGAATCGAGACAATCTTGGTGATGATGGACACGTGGCCTTTGGCACGAGTCATGGATTTTCTAAATTTTTCCAAAATAAAATATTTAGGTGGCGACTCTGTATCTGGTAAAGTAGTCCTATTTTGACATTTTTTATTCAAAAATCGATTTTCCAAACGGTTTTCTGAATTTGGACTCTTTGGTGTTTATCAATTTCACATTGCGCTTGTGAGATTAGATTCAGAACCGCAGGAGTCTGAGCTCTAGGGCTTCTTTCGAGCTTCCGAGAGGGGACTTGAAAAAGTCGAGCTACAATCAGTCGTTTTGTTCACTATAGTTGCACAATCTACACTTGTGAGCCGAGTTATAGAAGCACAGTAGGGTGATCACGAAGTAGAGGCTATCCAAGCGAAGATATATAGTAGACAGGTATAGAAGGGCTTGAACATGTATTCTGACTCGAGTGTGATGTATTTGGATTGCCTTTTTGTGCCAAAATCTTGTAAGGAGAAGGTACTCCAAGAGTTGCACCATTCACAACTTACGGTATACCCAGGAGGCATAAAGATGTACCACAACCTTAGCCACCAGTTTTGGTGGAGGGGGATGAAGAGAGACGTAGCCTTATTTGTTTTGAGGTGCTTTACTTATTAACAAGTGAAGGCCGAGCATCAGTGACCAACAGTTTTGTTGCAACCCTTACCTATAGCCGAGTGAAAGTGGAACCATGTCACGATGGATTTTGTTATAGGTCTTCCGAGGACTCAATGGGGGTAATGATGCCATGTGGGTGATAGTTGACCGGTTAACTAAATCAGTACACTTTGTACCTATGTGCACGGGTGACTTAGTAGATTATCTTGTCGACCTTATGTTAGGGACATAATTCGACTTCATGGATCCCTGTGGCTATCGTTTTGGATAGAGGCCCACGTTTCATGACTCAGTTGTGGCAGAGCCTACAGAATGCCTTGGGCGCTAGATTGACGTTTAGCACCACCGATCAACCTCAGACCGACAGGTATTCTGAACAAACCATTCAGATCTCAGAGGACATGCTTTGGGGTTGTGTTCTGGACTTTAAGGTGTCGTGGGAGAGGCACCTACCTTTTATGGAGTTTGCCTATAGTAACAGCTTTCAAGCAAGTATTGGTACGGCACCATTTGAGGCCTTGTATGGCCAACCGTGTAGATCTCCAGTGTGTTGGGCCGAGATGGATGACGCACCTATGTTAGGTTTTGAATTAGTCTGGGAAACGATGGAGAAGGCCGCGCTTATTCGTAAAAGGTTGGTTTCGACTCAGAGTCGCCAGAAGAGCTATGCCTACCGTAGGAGGAGACTTTTATCTTTTGAAGTGGGAGATCACGTGTTCTTGAAAATATAGCTGAGATGGGGTTTAATGAGATTTGAGAAAAATGGGAAGTTGTCTCCTAGATTTATTGAGCCTTTTCAGCTTCTAGAGCAGATTGAGGAGGTAGCTTATCGTTTAGGCTTGCCGCCACAATTTTTCGGGGTTCATGATGTATTTCATATTTGTATGCTCTAGAAGTATGAGCTGATCCTTCACATGTAGTGGATTAGACTGGGTAAGAGATAGATGAGGATGCCTCGTACGAGGAGAGACCAGTACAGGTTTTAGATACTTAGGACCAAGTCCTGTGAGGCAAGACTATTCCATTGGTTTAGGTGTTGTGGTGACACCATGTGGTTGAGGAGGTGACTTGGGAATGTGAGGCAAAAGTTCGTGAGAAGTATCCGAGCCTATTTGTTGATGTTTGAGACTTGTATTAAAATCTTATTCATGTTGTGAAATGTAAACGTTGTAAATGTTTTGGAAAGTTGAATTGTAATGTTGGGTATTGAAAAACTTTGTTTTTCCTTGTTACGAGTATGGATAACCCATGATTAGATCTACATCCTGTGATTATTGGTTTGTTTTAAATTTTGGGGACAGAATTCCTTAAGGGGGGAGATTATAAGGATTCCGGTGTAGACCCGACCCATTTCTTGCTTTTGAATCTGGGAATCCATGTCCTTAACTATTGTTCATTTCATTTTCATCTTGTTGCTAGTTGAGTTCAATTATTTGGAAGTTATGGTGGTGTTTAGTTTTTCAAAAGAGTTGTTGCCCAGATTTTTGCCTATTCGCTTGAGCGGTCTTTCTTGCACTCGAGCGGTCTTTTATAGTCTGCATAATTACTGGAAATATGGAATCTTTGCTCGAGGAGTCTTTCTTGCACTCGAGCAGTCTTTTGCAAGTCTGAACTTCTAAAGGGGGTCATTTTACGCTCGAGCAGTGTTTTTGATCCCTTGAGCTATGTCACTTATTGTGTCTGATGCTCGAGCAGTGTTTTGTTCGCTTGAGCAGTTTGTACGTATATCGGTTTGAGATAAGGGTATTTTGAGTCACTTTTCACTCTCTCTCTCTCTCTCTCTCTCTCTCTCTCTCTCTCTCTAGTTCTTGCATTCTAGCTCCAAATACTCCCAATTTATTGATTTCCTCACTTAAGCCCTTTGGAGAAAAAGGTAGAGCACGTCAAGGGCTTTGTTTTAATTGAAGGAGTTATCGTTTTCAGCTTGGCCAAACTTCAGCTCTTGTTCACTCTTGTCTTCTACTTTGAAGTAGGGACTTCTTCAACCTTTAGTATGATTTTAACATTAGTTATTCATCTATTGAAAAAATTCTAGTGATTTGGAGATTTTGGGGTTAAACCCAAGGTTTGGTTTCGAATTATAAAAGAGGCGTTTTCAAATAGGTTCTTGAGAAAGATTGTGGGATTGTGTTTATGATTGAGATATGTTAAAATAGTGGATTTCTTTACTTAAAATTGATTTTGTAAGGGGGTTTTGTTCTAAAATTATGGATATTTGGTTTCGTGAAAAAAAATGGAAAATGATGTTGGGCTTGGTAAGAACGAAGCAATGTATATGTTGGTGATGATAGTAAAGTTGGATATATAATATCACTCCCATTTTGTAAATGAAGAGATTATATCTGTTGTTGGAAAATTATCTATTGTATAGAAATATTTGTTTTGGGCTATCGGTGGATGATAGCTTTGATTGTTGTAGAAATTGCATGAGGATTAAGTGAATTGAAACTAATCATTCATTCATTTTGTATTGAACATTATTGCATGCTTAAACATTGAAAATATAGCGATATGGGCTTAGACCTGACCCATTTATTGCCTTTGAATCCATGAACCATATCCGTGGTGGTCGTCTTTTCCTCTTCTCTTGTTGGAGTTTCGCTCATGCGTCGACACCATCCTTGGCGGTATCGACACTGCCTTCTTTGTTGTTTTTCGGCTCCTGGGGTCGACGCCAGCCCTAGCGGTGTTGACACCACCTTGTTGTTGTGCACTTAGGGTGGCTACTGAAATTTGGGGTCGACACCAGACTTAGAGATGTCGACACGTACCCTGTTATTGGCCTCTAAGGTCGACACCAGTCTTTGTTACGACCCAAACCCGCTCCTTTATATTTAGCATCGTAACTGGCCAGTAACCCTAGGATTACCAAAGGCCTTTGAACAGATTACCACATAATAAAAGGCTGCAGAAGCAAATATAAAATATACATAGTCTATTGAGTTGTGTAGACATACATGAGACAGAAATTTCAAAACTTTATATACATAGGCGTGATGTCATAATACAGTAATCCACGTCACATACATTACAAATATAACAAAAGGGAGCTTAGCGTGATACATACATAAACATAAACTTTTTCATATTCCAAAAGAAAACAAGGTCTTAAACATGTGTGTCACAAAAGGGAACCTCCACAGGAGGCACAATAGCTGGCTGACATAACTGAGACTCCAGGTCATCAACTTTGAGCTTGGTCACACGCATGATCACCTACATACATATAATAAACAGTGAGTGAAAGCCCAATGAATAATAACAGAGCAAAGATTTTAATGAAGGATATCCAATTTCGTATCATATCAATCAAAGAGAAAAGCATAGTTATATAAAAAACAGAGTCATGTTCATATTTATATTCAAATCATGTGTGGTACTTCCATTAGCATTAACATATCTCTTTGGTCAAGCATATCAAGTTCCATAATGGAGCCTCCGATACCGGGTAACATATCTCATACATGAGCAATGGTATTATTTCCCCCAGGCGAGGGCCTGGGCCACGATGTTGTTTCCCCCAAGCGAGGGCCTCATGACTATAAGCCACAGTATTATGTCCCCTGGACGAGGGCCTCTGCTAAGGATACCATAAATACATTTCAAATATATGGATCATCATTCATGGAATCACAAAATAGCCTTTTGTATCATTCAGAGACAACTCATATCATATCATAATGTTTAGAAAGTTTCATAGCAAACATAACTTTACTAAATTATTACTTATTGATAGTTACACAGATAGCTTGATAGCAACCAATGGCTCAACAGCTTACAGTGCATGACCTACACAAACATAACAAATACACATACTGAAACACACGCTCGGATCACACTTAACTCATTTCATTTCATTCTTCGCATGTTTCTAAGTCTTATCCTCATTATTATGTCTTAATCTTGGCTTAGGAATGCCTAGGATGCAATGAGGGTGCCAAAATGCACTTGAAAACACTTAGCCAAATATGCGGAAAACATAGGCCTCGCTTGAGTGAACGTCCAAACATGTGAGTGGACTCTTGAGCGTAACTTCCTTCGGTCGAGCGGTCTGTAAACTTTGCAAAAGTATTGGTTACTTTATTTTTTTACTCGACGTACGCTCGACGGTCACTCGAGCATGAGACTGAGGTCTTCGCTCGAGCATAACTCTTACTGCTCGAGCAGTTTGCAAAAACTGTAAACTTCTAGGAGCATGCATTTTACGCTTGAGCCAACGTTTCCTCGCTCCAGCGGAAGTGCAAAACAAAAGGTGGTCGCTCGAGCACAGAATACGTCGCTCGATCGGTGAGGTAGAATTCTGAAATTTCCAGATTGACGTTCTAAGTCCAAAACTCAAATTCAAAGTTGTAAAACACAACCTTTGGGCCCCAAAACTTGTGAAAAAACTTGTAAACTTATAAAGCATCACGAATCAAGGTTCAATACACAAAATCAAGGCCCAAAAGTGAGTAAATTCTTCAAAACCAAACTTGAACAATATGTATACATATCATACATGTGTTGTCAAGAATTCAAACCTTCCAAAACATGTACAAATGGAGTGTTAAACTGCAAAATCACAATGAGCTCCCATAATTGAACAAAAATAGGTCCTTGAATGTAAGAAGTGGTTGAAATCAACACTCCCAATCCATGAAATACACATGCATGTGTGAAATGTTCATCTTCTCGACATTGCTAGCTCAACTCTTGCATAACTCTACTTAATCCTCAAGAATTCATGTCCTAGATATCATAATTATACAATTTAAGTGTTGGATCCTTACCTCAACTTCTCAAGTAAGCTCTAGATGGTGAATTCACTAAGGGTCCAAGCCAAATCCTTGAATTTCCAAGCTAAATCCTTTGTTTGAACTCAATTCTCTCTCTCTCTCTCCCCCCATGTTTCAAGTCAAGAAGATGAGAAATGAGAGTGTGTAAAGTGATCTAAGGCTTAACATTAGCCTTATGTAGGCTCCACTAATTAATCTAGCTTAGACTAATCAATTTGTACTTAATCTAATTATTCGATTCCGAATCGAATTTTAATTAAACCTTTGCCATAAAATTCTAAAAATCCAAAATAACGCATAAATCTAGTCAATTTTTAGATCAGACACCGATAAGGCCTTCAATTCACAGAACAAAGCAGAAATATGAATAGATATTCCTACGATAGATAGATATAACCACAAATAATGCAACACACATGAAATTAATTTAGTATTTCATCTTAGTTACTTATTAGGCATCTTTAATCACGGTTTAGCAGTTAATCATAGGTCGGGGTTGTTACAGTCTTGGTGGGGTCGACCCTTCCATTGCTGCTTTGTCTTGGGTTACATACTGAAATATAGGGTCGAGACCTCGAGTTCTTAGGGTCAACCCTCCCCTTACTATTTTGTTCTGGGTTGCATTTTGAAAAATAGGGTCGACACCATTGTCTCCTAAGGTCGACCCTCGTCTGTTGCAAAACATTAGTGTCTTAGCTTTTCTTCTTGAGGGTCGACCCTTATGACTTTTTTTTTCCAGATTTTGTTCGGCTTGGGCCTTACTTTTTGGGGATTTTGACTTGCCTTTTCATTTGACTTTGGAGCTGTTATTCTATTAATACCTAGCCACTATAAATAGACCCAAAGACACTTCTCACTCATTAGTTGTTTCACTTTTTCCTCCTTTACCCATGACTCCCTCTTTTTCTCTCAAAACTCATTTTTTCTCACTTAGATCTTCAAATCCACTCACCTAGAGGTATCTTCTCATCTTGGTCCTTTGAAATAGGTTGTACATCTGGTCAAGAGCTTTCTTTTGATCCAAGTGATTCGTGACTTTGTTGACATTGGGTTTTTTCAAGTTCTTCTCTTCTACCATTCTAAGCTTGAGGTAGGGTACTTTCTTATGAGTTTTAACTTAGCTATTTGTTTTTATAAAACCACTTTGTGAAAGAAACGGATTTTTGAACAATCTTGGGTTTTGGTTTGAAATCAAAATGAGGGGGTTTCAAAAGGTTTATTGGGAATGGTTGTGGATCGATGTGTATAAATGAGACATGTTGATATGATGGGTTTTACCTTGAAAATTGATTTATAAAAAGGAAGAGGGTCTTTGCCCTAGAAATCTCAAATGTTGATTTTGTGTTGATAAATGGAAATAATGTTAAAATTGTGAAATTGGGTTGATGTTGATGAGGATGTTGGAGTTAGGTATGTATTACCACTTACACCTTGGAAGTTGGAAATTTGATCTTTATGGAAATTATTTATTGTCTAGAGATATCTGTTTTGGAAGTTGGAGGATAGCTATGATTATTGTAGAAATTGCATGAGAATTAAGTAAATTGGAACTATTTTCTCATCCATTTGTATTGGGCATTACTGCTTCTTATCACATTGAAAATGTATCTTGTTTTGAGAAAAATTGTGAATATTTGGTGAATACTTAGTGAATTTGGATAGGGGATGTGATTATAATGTTAAGTTGGCCTGTGAATATCTTGTTTTTTGCTTAAAGTTCATTCTATCATGTAACATATGTTATAGATTCAGGGATAGGCTTTTGAATGTATATCCACATACGTTACTCTTTTGGAAACTTAATTGGAACTTAATGAAAGATAATTACCTTCTTATTGTTGTCATTTATTAATATCGTAGTTGGGTTATTTTGTTTATTTTGGGACGTTACAGAAAATGTTTTGTTTTGAGAAAAAATGGTGAATACCTTGGTGAATCTGGTTAGGGGTGTGGTTGTGGTTGTTATGTTGGCCTGCGCGTCCTTGGTGAAAGTCCAGAAATCCACGCGGTTAGGTGTCGATCTTTCCAGTTAGTACTGATAAAATGGATTTGGTAGTGATTATCTAGCCTACTGGTAGATACGTACCTAGAGATTCCTTGTGTTTTGTATCCACTGCCTTGTTTTCTATTATAAAATGATTATTTTTATGAATTAATTTATAATTTGGCATTGCATATTTTTTAGATGGAAATAAGAAAGGTTTGACAAATAGCATGTATGTGCATTCTGTAACAACCCACATTCATGTCCTAATCATGCTTACATGCATTTATATGTTTTGCCATGTTAAGTTGCTGTAACAACCCATACTCATGATATAGTCATGTTCATGTTCGTTTGCATAGCTTTATCTTGTTAAGTTTGCATTCATGAATCTTGTCGTGCTTTGTGTTTATGTGTTATGTCTAAGTGTTGCTTGCATGCCTTGTCCTTTCCCTGTTACGTTAAGCCTAGGTCATGCGAAGCCTAGGTTATGTCAAGCCTAGATCATCCCAAGCCGAGGTCATCTTGAGTTGTCTTGGAACCCCTTTGTTGGACCTCCACCTTTGACCTGACATATTGGCCGAGATGCCATTATCTAGGCCGAGGTGTTCATTACCAAGGCCGAGATGTGTGTTATCTAGGCCGAGATGTACCTTTGCACCCAAGTGACCTTGTCCTGGAGTGGTATGACCTAGACCGAGGTGTGGCACATCCAGGCCAAGGTGTGGCACAGCTTAGTCAAGTGTTGTCCTTCCTAGCCGAGGTCATTGTCACCTTAGTTGCCGAAGTCATGTTGTTAGCCGATGTCATCACCTGCCAGAGTGCCTTGCCGGGTAGCTTGTTAGATACACTTTGTCATAGTCTTGTCTTGTCAATCTATCACCTTTTTGAAGAGAGCCAACCAGCCGTTGCCACGTGTCCGAGCTGTGTGTTAAGTCAGCCGGCAGAGGGAGAAACCCATCATTTGTTGTATCTTTGTTTTGAAGAGGAGAGAGAAGCTCTAGGAGAGGAAGAAGAGTTCTTGAGGGAGAGTGGATTTCTAAGCTTGATTCCTTGAGATCGAACCGTTAGATCCGTGTTCTAAGGTTAGATTCTTAATCTGCTCTTGTCGTTCTTTATGTTTATGTTATTGCATTGCATGATTGAATATGATTTGTAAGCCATGCATTGCTTTAAAGTTCAGTTTTAGAAAGGGAAAATAATATTCATGTGTTCTTCAAGAAAAGTCATGTTTTGATCCGAAAGTTCATACTAAGATCCATGTTTTTGTGTTTGTTTTCACATGATCTTCAAGTATGGGTACCCAGGTCCATGTTTTCGAACTCATAGCATGAAATCCCAAATTTTGTAAATAAAGGAGTTATGATTTTAGCATTCATGTTCTTCATGTTCATGTTCTTCATGCTCTTCACGGGTGGAAACCCAGATCTCCAGACCTCACTTCCCTAAGTGTAGTCGCCGAGATCACTCTCACCTAGACCTCACACTTAGGCCAAGCATCGTATCTCACCTTGGCCTACCTTGCATGATCACTTACACCTTAGTTTGTCTTGTGTGCACCTCGGCATGCAACCGCACGCCGAAGCCTAGGTAGCCACACCTCAGCCAGTCGGTGTGGGACCTCGGCAAAGACCTGGTTGGTACCCAGCATGTCTTCCTGACATGTAAAACAGTGTTTTGACCACCAGCATGTTTTCCGAGATCATTTGCATGTATGTAAGACTTGTTTTGAGATGTATATTCAGTAGATTTTTCCATATGTTTGTAGGACTTGGACCTTTGCCTTGACCCCGACGTCCCAAGAACTATGTGAGTGGTATTTTTGATAAAGCTATGTTATATGTTTTGATAAAGACTTTGCTTTGCTTTGTTTTGAAAGTATTTGTTAAGCATGAATGATATCCCTATTTTATGTATCAAGTATAAGCTTTGTTTTGGATGACATTCTTGGAACCGTCCTTTCGTGTTAGGGGACGTTAAGCCTAAGTAACACCGTCCTTTCGTGTTAGGGGACGTTAAGCCTATGTAGCATAGTCCTTTCGTGCTAGGGGACTTTAAGCCTATGTAGCATAGTCCTTTCGTGTTAGGGGACGTTAAGCCTAAGTAACGCCGTCCTTTTGTGTTAGGGGACGTTAAGCCTATGTAACATAGTCCTTCCGTGCTAGGGGACTTTAAGCCTAGCTAGCACCGTCCTTTCGTGCTAGGGGACGTTAAGCCTAAGTAGCACCCTTGTTAAGATATCGGCCGCCGACGTACTATGAACAGGTGTGCTCGATGCCGAGGTTATGCTTTTGCTTTGCCGGGATGTCATCACCCCATGTTTTAAGGTTTGACGTATGTTAAGTATGTAAGTAAGTTTTGAAAGACCAAGTTCGAATGATGTTTTGTTTCAAGCCAAGCTAAGCTATGTTATGTATGGTTTTGACAAGGATATAATGTGTACTATTTTGAAAAGATCTCGGGTATCATTCATTTAACCCCTTTATTACTGGTACCATTCACTGAGTATCCAAGCTCACCCTCCCTATGTATGTATGTAGGTAACAAGCAAGAAGTCAGCTACGCCGAGATGTGTGTTTTGTATGCATGTTATGTCGGCAATGAGGATGTCGGCAATTTTGAAGATTATGTTTCTTGACTTGTATTTCATGTATTTTGTTTATGTCGGCTCGAGAAGCCTTTTTCCAAGATGTAATATGTATTTTTGTACTTCATTCTATTTGTATTCAAGTTGTAAAGCTATGTAAAGATGTATGCCATTTCATTTGACTCACGCACTGCTCTTATGGACCACTTGTATTTTAAATTATTGCTTCCGCCCTTGTGAGCTCCCCTATATTTATACTCTGATTGTGTGTGAATTTTGAAAGTTGGCCTTCGGTAATCTCGGATTACTAGCCATCATGGCACCAAACTACTAGGGGCGGTTTGGGGTCGTGACACATTCACCTTATGACTTTGTTAAGATTCATACATTGCGTTAAGTCAAATGAAGGCCTTGAAGTCAGATGAAGACCTTGATAAACATAGAGATTAAACTCAAAATGAGAGAGTGGAGTGCTGATAGTAGCGAGTTCATTGGCAATAATTTTGGCATCATACAGGAAGGTACTGACAGAGCGATCATTTTGTTTCAATTGGTGAAGGCTCAAATGTAGTTGAAGAAGGTGAGTATGTGACGAGGATGCAAGGGATTGTTCAAGCGTGAGCCAAAGATCACGATAAGAGGTACATTTGACGATAATGGGTAGAATTTCATCCGAGAGAGAAGCAATGATAAGGCTCATCATTAGTTGGTCTTGACATTGCCAAGCAGAATGAGCAGGATTGGAAGTGATGATACCGTCGGTAATGATGGTTGATGGTGGGCAAGAGAATGAACCATCAATATATTGGTATAGTTGTTGGTCACGTAAGTATGGGAGAAGTTAAGTTTTCCAATAGAGAAATTTTGTGGATGTGAGTTTAAGAGATAGGAAATGATGAGCATGATTGGGAGAGATAGGTGAAGGTGATGTTGCTGATATTGATAACGAAGTAGCAGTGCTTGAAGAAGTGATTTCGGATGCCATGGCTCTGATACCAACTTAGAACAATTTTCTCTATATTGATTAGATTCAATGAATAGTTTGTAGTACATATTCCATTATATTTATACACTTTATATGATAAGGATAAATATAAACAATAATAAATACAAATAATGATAAGATGATGAGAAAGAATTTGAGATATAAATCATATCTCAACAGTAATGGTTAATTTTTAGCGATATATGTAAAAAATAGTCACAAAAAAATATTTTTAGCGACAATTGTATTATGACTTATTTTCAAAAGGATTTGATGAAAAGTAATTAAAACTATTTGGACTTATTGTTAATTTGCTCAAAAAATTTCACCTTAAAGTTAGAATATTGAGCTGATGTTTGGCATGTGGCTTTTTTAGTTATTTTTTGACTTTTTGATTATTTTAGCTCTGGTCAAAAAGTTCATTTGGGTTGACTTTTGTGACATTTATGAGGGAAAAAAATGAAATTATTATGATTTAAAAATGACATTTTATCTTATTGATTGTTTAATTTATTTTATTTTTTTTATAACTAATTTAACAAAAAAAATTCACATGTAAAACGAAGCCTAAATGTATTAAATCCTTCCCCGCATGACCCGATTTGGGTGGCTGCTGTGCAAGGGGTACAACAGTCACTGTTGTGCAGTCAAATGGGCCCATTTTGGGGCCCATTTGGATGATCTGAATCGTTCAAATTTTAAAGTACATCAAGTATAACATATCTGCAAAAAATCAAGTTAATCAGATATTGTTAACCCTTTCATCCGCTCACATTTGTATTCATTTTAATATTTTAAATTACAATTGTCATTTATTTTTATATATCTATATAATAAGGCAAGAGGCTTTTTGAAAATGTCTTAAAATGTATGAGAGATACATTTTGAATCAAGGGTTTAGATCCATTCTAATAAATATCAATGGTTGAGATGTGTTTGATTCCTGCCCAAATGCTCATCTCTCTCTCACTCCCACGTCTGCCCAAACAGACGTCTCTCTTTACACGTTCTCTCTCTACACATATGGCCCTCTCTACACATTCTCTCTCTACACGTTTGCTCATCGTCGCCATTGAAGGAGAAGATCGAACTTGGCTCATCGACACCTACCCTCAAAGATCTCTCTCTCTTTTCCTCTCTCTCTTCAAAGATCTCTCTCTCTCTCTCTTCCTCTCTCTCCTCAAAGATCTCTCTCTCTCCTCCTCTCGCTCCCCCTCTCCCTCGACTACCACCAACAGCAACTCTCCACAGCCACGCCGCTTTACGTCGCCTCCATCACCGCATCACCTCCGATCTCCATCGACAATAACTCTTCATCTTTTCTCTCGCCACGCCGCCTCCACCGTCAACAAAGAGATGAGTTTCTGAAATGGGTTTGGATTTATATGTGTTTGGATTGTTAAAATAATCAATTGGTTTTGAATTGGACATGGGGGGTTTAGATCTTTACTTCTTTTTTCCCTATGGGCAGCACTGTTGAATAAATAAAGCTTAATCCTAAGCCCAATCTCAATCAAAGCCAACCCAAATCTCTCCAAACCTCAAACAGAAACCCCAAAGGCCATGATTTTTGCTGTTTGGGATGTGGATTGATTTTTAAATTTTTAATTTTTTTGGTTATTTTGGTCTAGGCTAAAAGCCTCTTTTTGGCAACCCATGGGGCATGGATGTTTGGGAAGGCTCCAAATCTGCTGGATCTGTGATAGATCTGAGTTGTGGTAACCCTTCTCTCTCTCCTCTTATACAAATTTCAATTATATATAGTTTGGATTTTGTATTGGGTGTGTGCAGATTTGGATTACAGTTTATCTTATTGTATTGTGCAGATTTTACATTTTATTATGGTGTCTTCTGGGTGTGTGCAGATTTGAATGATATATATATACATATATTGAGTTATTTGAATGATACACCATGATGATATAAATATATGGAAAAGAAATTCTGCAAATCAGACTGCTGGATATATATATTTAGGGATTATATCAGACAAATCTATAGTTATTGAATTCAAATTCTGCACAGACAAATCTATAGTTATTGAGTTATTTTAATCTATAGTATTTTTAACTACTGGGCTCAATAGAGTTATTGAAAACATGTTTACTGAATAGATATAGATATATGGTAAGATTGGTCGGTTACTGAATAGACAAATGTTGAAAACATGTTTGCTGTGCAGACTTGAAACATAATAGATATATGGTAGATATATGGTAAGTCATGTTTTGAACCATATGGAATCATAAAACATGTTTGTTGTGCAGATAACCAACCAATCATAAAACATGTTCGCTGTCAGATTAAGATTGAACCATAAAACATGTTTGATGTGCAGATTCGGACATGGATCTGCATGATTTGAACCCAGCACTACTATTCTAACATTTGTTTATTGAAAACATGACTTACCACATTTGTTCTTGTTTACTGAATAGATTGTAAAAGACAAACCAATGGCTTTAACCAAACATAGGCCTACTAACCGATTCTGTTTCAAATGTTATAACATGACTTTAACCAATAGAGTATTGACTTTTCTACGCCAATTTAGTATTGAAAACATGACTTTAATTGTTGGGTTCAATAGAATTGATTTGGGAAATTGAAAACATGACTTTAGTATTCTCTCATTGATTCGGGTAATTGTTCTTCTTCTTGAATTTTTTTTTTCCTCTCTCAGCTTTTGTCTTCATCAGAGCTTCTATGGATCACTCTGACCACTCTCACCGTTGTTCACTCCGGCTGCGACATCACTTTGGCTACTCGACATCGTGCTCGGCTACTCGGTTAGTTTATTACTTTGGTTCTTTTTTTTTTTTCTTTTGTTATTGCTTTGGTAACGTTTGGCTGCTCGACATCACTTTTTTTCCTCTCTCAGCTTTTGTTATTTCTTATGTTATTGCTTTGCTTTGGTAACGCTTTGGTTCTTATACGGGTGATATTGAGCCAACTGATATATACAGGTGAATTTTTTTCTTTTGTTATTGCTTTGCTACTGAGTAAAATGAAGAAGAATTAAAAATTAAGGAGTAGTTGCAAAGGCTATGTTTTTTATCACCAAAATCACTTGACTCTGTTTTTTATCACCAAAATCAGTTGGCTCTGTTTTTTACCACCAAAATCAGAAAAAATTCCGTGTTTACTGTCACTATATTATCACCAAAAAATTTTGTTTTTATCACCAATTCTGAATTTTTTTATCACCAAAAAATTATGTGTTTACTGTCACTAAATCAGAAAAAATCACTTGACTCTGTGTTTACTGTCAACTGTTTAAATTAGTGATGAGAGACAAAAATTCTGCTCAATGTGTTTACTATCAATTGTTTATCACCAAAATTAGGAATTTTTTATCACCAAAAAAACATTAAGCAGAAATTAGTTTGGTGTTCAAAAAAAAAATTTAAAGGTTATACACATTAGTTTTGTGTATACACGTTAAGTATTGTCAATTTTTTTATAGATACTGATGTGCTTTAGTACGTAGAAAATACGCTAGAAAATTTTTGTAGAAAATTGGCGTAGAAAAGCATTGAAACAAAATCACAAATTCTGTATAAACAAACAATGAAGATACTTTACCATAACTCAAAACCCAGCAACATCAGAAGTATCCCCTTTTCTAAACCATTTAGAAGCACTATTGTAACAGCGCCCGCGGGGGGACCTCGCTACAGCTCGGACTCGACTTTTCGCAGTCACGGTTCTAAATCTGAACCAAAGAGTCCAAATCCGGCAAATCGTTTTAGGAAAACTGATTTTTGAAAGAAGTGCCAAACATGGACTGCTTTGCCAGATACAGAGTCGCCACCTAAATATTTAATTTTGGGAAATTTAGGAAACCCTGACTCGGTGCCAAAAGGCCACGTGTCCGTCATCACCAAAGTTGCCTCGGCTCGGGAACTTGGGTACGATTGGGGAAGGTCACTTCGTGAGCACCCCCGCTCGCCCGGTCCGAAGACCGGCCTCTACTAACCGTGATATCCAATTTTGAAAACGCTATGTGTTCTTAAACCAATTATTAGCCTAGAATTACTATGTTATGCGCGCAGCAAACAAGTATAGACCAAAACACCCAAATTGGAACAAAACATTTCATGTTTGTTTAAAAAAGGTTTGCTACTCGCAAGTAGGCTAAAATGCAGATTTTGCCACCCTCAAGTGGGCTTTTGGAAAAGATGGTTTTGCCACTATCTAGTGGGCTTAAAATTCACAGTTTTAATGTGTTATTCCAATTTAAGCAATTCGACCTCCACCCACAGGCATTCAAACAGTTTATCTCATGTAAACACTTAGCCGCATGGCAAGCATACTATTATGGCGACATTCACACGCATGTTGGATGCTAAAGCATAACCACTTACATTGTACTCCGTGCCAAAACAATAAACTAGTTAGCAAATGTGCGTGTCCTATTTCATGTTATTTTGCCTAATGCAACACATACAAGATGCAATTTTAGTTAGGCTCGGTTAACCTAAATATGACATACGATATGCAACAGTTAACAAGTACTCAACTTGGAATTGAAATACAAGTGCAGTTAGCATGATGTACCGAGCCCGGTGCATGTTAACAAATGCATGAATGCACGCATGCATATCATAAGGTATGCTAATTTCAAAAATACCCTAATCTACCATCATAAGCTGGTAAATAAAAGGGAAGAAAGAAATGGGGGTTGGAAGACATACACACACTCACCCACGCTTATTACATGTTTACCCTCACTCAGAGGGCTCGAATTAATATTACAGTCCCAAAATAATGAATAAATAAAATTATTACAAAAATTTCCTAATTAATTAAAAAAAAAAAGAGGAAGCAAAAGAATAAAGAGGGTGGCCGCAGCCTCTGCCTCGGGGCGCGCAGATGATGCATGCTCGAATCCGTCCTGTCCGGAAAACCCGTACTATGCTCTTATCGCTTCTGTTTGTACTGCCTTGTCTTTCTGAAAAATTTCCAAAATGCTGGAACAAGCTCTCTGCATCCTGCAGAGCACCACCGGCCAGACAGAATCGCCACCGGCACTCCAAAATTCCCGCCGGCACTTTATCAGGTTCATCGGCACTCCAGATAGTGCCGGTCGGCACTAAATTCTGCCGGTCGGCAGAAACTTCCTGCAACAGACAATCTGACAGCAAACAGAGGATAGGCAGTGCATAGTATGGAGTTTTTTGGGCACATGTAAGCATGGTCTTACTTCTTATCATGCTTTGGACTCAAAGAAGCATGACTTTCGATCCTCGAATCATCAATGGTACATGGTGAGTCAAAGGATCGAATTTGCCATTTAATATGAAAATGCATGCAACAAACAACATGAAAAACCGAGGCCTTATCAAGTTAGAGTCAAAGGTCCCAATGACCGGGGATCAAGGCACATTACATCACTTGAAGTATGAATGGTCCTTGACTCCCGCACTTGGTTTGACACCCCAAACCAAGTAAATGCAATGCATGCAATGCTCATGAGCCTCAAATGTGTCATACCACCAAGATGTAAAGCACAACAAACATTATGCTACCAACATGACAAATGTACAATGCTAAGCATGCAAGGTACCAAAATGGTGCAAACATGGACCAAATTGACTATGGGATCGATGTGCTACACAAAGTTTAATGGAACAACTATGCAACAAACATGGAGCAAGCATGCAAGAGGGCTAAAAAAAGGCAAATGGACAGACCCTTGCCCTCCTCAAAACAGTGACCAAAAGTGTTTGAAATGATAGGTAATCAACTCATGTTAACAAGCAAATTCACGGTCCCAAAGTTAAGACACAAAAGGGGGCGACTTACCTTCAATGACTTGACCACTCATGGCATGATCAAGGCAAGTAAAAACAGGATCTATGCATGCAAAATAGGACCCCAAAAGCTCCTAGTATGGCAACTAAGATATCCCCCATGAAGCAAACACACTAAGGCTCATTCTTAGGCATAAAGGGGACACATCTTCAAGGCATGAAAGAGGCCATGCATGCACACATACAAGCATGATTCTTGGACTAAAATATGACCCTAGATGATGCCAAATCAAGAGGGTAAACACAACCATGCATGCTAGAGGTCAAAATGCTCAAGGCATCCAAGCCAAAATACAAAGCAACTCTAACAAACATGCTAAACATGACCAAGTTGACAACCAACAGATTTTAAACATGGAAAAACAATGCTAAATGCTCCATGGAACCAAGCCAACACACACAAAAATCATGGCCTAATCATGGGGTGTACTTTTAAGCAAAATGGAGCGATACAAAGCAAATATCACAAGCATGCGAGAGGGCCCAAATCCGACCAAAAATAGAGATTATGTAAGACCTAAGATGCCTAAAAAAGTACTAAAATGAAGCCAAGAAACAACAAGCACGCATGCTATCCTTTTGAGCCCAAAAAGCAAGTAAACAAAACCATAAAGGGAGAGGGGTGTCCCTCCCCTATGCAAGACTTCAAACCAACTTTTTTGACACTAAAATACACTGATTTTTGGTGATCAAAAGATCAAAATGCTGAAGTGAAGAAAACCTTATCAAAAGGGCACCAAAATAGGCCAAACAAGGCCTATAAGGGTGAGTTTGCAATCTAACCACAAAGAGACCTCAATGAAAGTGTTAGAGCAGGAAAATATGAACCTTTTTTATGTTATACACAAGAGCTAAAACAGTAAACAAAATAGGTAGAAAACCGATGCAAGTTTGGGGAATAAAGGGGAAAATGCTCACCCTTGAAGAACCCTTGAAGAGCAAGTGGTCTAGCCTCCTTCTTTGGATCAAAACCAGTCCAAAACTCAAGAAACAACTCCCCCAAGTCCCTCAATCTCGGACTAAGGTGTGATAGTGTGTGTAATGGTGCAAAAGTAAGGTAAAACACACCTTTTGGGCCAAGAAACACACACAAAGGAGGGGGAAGAGGGAGATATAGAGATAGAGTGTATCTATATTGTTAAGGGCTGGTTTTTGCTTCTAAGAGTCTAACCTAGAACCAAGAGGGAGGACCCTCTCTTATAAGGATCCCTCTTGCAAAGCTTATTCAACAAGCTTGGCTAGAGGGAAATCCCTCCATACACGTGTATGGAGGGGAAGGGAGTTGGTGCCAGCTATCACAGCTGGCACAAAATATCTCCATAAAGTGGAGGAACAGTGGTCGGCTGCCCAAAAAAGCTATTTTGGCAAAAAAAAAGTGCCGACCGGCAACATATTATGCCGACCGGCAATAAAGTGTGCCGACCGGCAAACAAAATTGCCGATGGAAGAAAAAGACCAGCCGGTGGCCTCCAGCCACTGCCGGTGGTGTATGGGGATGTCTCACAAGGCATTCCCTGCCCCTCTAAGGCAAAACAAAAGTGTTTGGTGCAAAACCAGACACTAAACAGTCGAGTTCGGGGATCCTGAGGCAAGGCGCGCGAGCCGAGACCTCCGGGAACTCCAAACGAACACAAACATGGATAATCACCGAGTGTTCAAACGGTGACGTCCAAGTCTTGAGGACGGTCAAAAATGGGGTGTCTACAACTATCCCCTTTTCTAAACCATTTAGAAGCACTGTAAGCACTATGATTACATTTATGGTGATTACATTTCTTGATTCTCATTTTCTTCAAAAGCACTATAGACAAAATAATATTGCTAGGTTCTAGCATATATACTATATTGTTGCTTTTATGGAAACATCAAACTATAGAAAAATAATAATAATAATAATAATAATAATAATAATAATAATAATAATAATAATAATAATAATAATAATAATAATAATATTAGGTGTATTATATAAAAAGAAGATTCTGTATATACAAATTGTGCATAAATTCAGTTTTAAAAAATTTGGTTTGTTTGTTTACTTAATTTGTGTGCGTGTGTGTCTTTAAAAAAAAAACGGTGTTCCTATTTTTGTGTTTATGTGTTTATAATTTATTATGTGTTCGTATTTTGGTTTGTTTGTTTGTTTGCACTGTCACAAATGTTTGCAATTTTTTAGACTTAATGAGCTTTTGTTTGTTTGTTTGTGTAGAAATTCAGTATTTAAAATTTTGATTTTTCTATGTTTGTTATTTAAAATGAAATTCAGTGCTCTTAAAAAAATAATATAAAATGAGTGTCTTAGATATTTTTGTCTTATCAACTTCAATTGTTTAGACTTAGACTTAGACTTAGGCGTCTATAGGACTGTTTGACAAAAAGGCATTATTCATTTCTATTCAACTTACTAAACCATCAAGCGCATCACTAATCACTGGAATGCTCAGTTAAAGAACTCTACATGCTCAATTTTGTTTTTCAAAAATAGATGCAATCAACCATGATTTAGTCACCCTTTTAATGAAAGAACATCTCATTTAGTAAGTCACACATGTATGCAAGATATAGAGAGAGACAACACTACGATATACCTCTACACAAAAATTGTACCATTCAAATGTAATATATTTGTTGTGTGATTAAAAAAATAAAGGAACTGTTTTTTTTCATTTAATATTTTTTTGAATATCTAGAGTTCCTAATTAAAAAAAAAAAAATTGAAAGACTTGACATTTTAACATTTATGTGTAATATGACAAGAGAGTTTATGTTTTTTTTTTTTTTTGGTATAGATGATAAATATTTTTATCGATTTTTTTTGAATATTTTTTAATAAATATTTCTATAAATATTTTAGTGCTCTGTGTTGTACAGATGATAAATATTTTTCATAATTTTTTTTTAATATCTAGAGTTCCTAATTAAAAGAAAAATTTCAGAGACTTAGCATTTTAACATTTACGTGTAATATGGCGAGAGAGTTTATGTTTTATTTTTTCTTTTTTTGACACCTTTTTAAAGGAGTATAGTATTCTATGTTGTATTTCAAAAAATTATGGTGAATGTATATATGTGTATATTACTTTAGTTGTCTTCATGAAAAAAATGTATTAAACTTACAAGTATTTAACTTAACCCAAGTATTTAACATAATCCGTTTTGCTTTGAATCAAATTCACCAAGTATTTAACTTAACCCACAAAAATGTATTTAACATTCTATTATAAAAAATTAAAAAAAAAAAAAAAAAAAAATTGTACCATTCAAATGTAATATATTTGTTGTGTGATTCTAAAAAGAAATGGACTGTTTTTTTTTTTCATTTTTTTTAAATATCTGGAGTTCCTAATTGAAAGAAAAATTTGAAAGACTTGGCATTTTAACATTTATGTGTAATATGGCAAAAGAGCTTATTTTTTATTTTTTTTTGGCACCTTTTTTAGGGAGTATAGTATTCTATGTTGTATTTCAAAAAATTCTGGTCAATATATATATATATATATATATATGTGTGTGTATTACTTTAACTGTCTTCATGAAAAAAAAAAATGTATTAAACTTACAAGTATTTAACTTAACGCAAGTATTTAACATAATCTATTTTACTTTGAATCAAATTCACCAAGTATTTAACTTAACCCACAAAAATGTATTTAACATTTTGTTATAAAAAATTTAAAAAAAAACTGTACCATTCAAATGTAGTATATTTGTTGTGTGACTCTAAAAAGAAAGGGACTATTTTACTTTTTCCATATATATATGTATGTATATGTATCTCTATGTATATTTACTTATTTATGTTCTGGATCTTATTTTTTGTCTCAGGCTTGCTTCGTTGTGGCAAGAGTTGCAGAAAATTTGAAAATGTTGATTTGAGTTGCTGGATCTGGTTGATTTTTGTTGTTGTTGTGGTATAATAGTATACAATCTACTGAAATAACAATAGATCATGCATTTTCCCAAAACATTGTATAATAATATATAATAGATAAGTGTTTGGCCTGGAACTACTGCAATATCAATCTGGACAAGTGTTTGTATGTTTTGGGCATTGTTTTTGAACAGACAAGCTTCATATATCTATACTATTATTTTTTTCTGTCCAACAAAATTGAACAGATGTTTTCAACAGGTAGGAAAAAAAAATTTATACAGATAAAATTTTGATAGAAAATTTGTAGATATAAAAATATTGAACAGATAAAAAATTGGACACATAAAATTTGGGCAGATAAAAAAAAATATAGTGAATTTAAATTTGTATGAAAATTGAGTTTATGAGTTATGTTTATGTAGAAAATATATAATTTTTTTTTGTGTGTGTGTGTGTAGATAAATTTGAACTCGAAATTTAAATTAGGTTTAAATTGGGTTATGTTAAAAAAATGATCATAAAAGTGAATTTTGAGAAAGAGAGGAGAAATAATGGTAGTGGTGTGATTTGTTCAAAAATTGAAAAGAAGAGTTTTTTTTATTAATAGAATTTTGACTTCAAATTCTTATAATAAATTATATTTTTCAATTTTTACTTTAATTTTATTGGGGTGTATTTATGTTTGGATATTTTTACAAAATTCATTTCAAAGTCAATAAATTTGATAAATTACATTTTAAATCAATACTTTTAAATTTAATTATATTTTAATCTTATAATCTATACTATCTATATAACCAAATGTAGTTATTTTCTCAAAAGCTTCCAAATATTTATTCTTAAATTCTCATAATTTTAAAACACTCTCTTTCCTACATGGCAACCTTCTTTGATTGCCTTTCATGTTTTCTATTTTTCTTCATTTTTTTTTTGTTTGATTAATTAAAATTAAAATTAATTTCAGTATTTATGGATAAAGATTTGAATTTCAAAATTCGTCCATATAGATAAACATATAAAAACTGAAAATTAATTTTATAATCTACAGATAAAGATAAAAAATAAACAATTAATTAAAAAATAATAATTTCATAACTTATAGATAATTTAAAATTTCTTCCCATAAATAAACAAATAAAATTTGATAAATAACTTATGAAAATTAATTTCATGGCTTACAAATAAAGATAAAGATTAAATAATTGATTTTTTTTTTAAAAAAACAAAATTACTCTCTTTTTTCCCCCTCATTTCATACTTTAATTAATTTCATTATAGATAAACATATAAAAATTCATAAATAATTTATGAAAATTTATTTCATGACCTATAGATAAAGATAAAAATTTTAAAAATTGTTTAAAAAAAATAATTTCATGACTTATAGATAAATAAACATATAAAAATTGATAAATAATTTATAAAGATTAATTTCATGACCTACGGATAAAGATAAAGATTAAATAATTTATTTTTAAAAAATTAAAATAATAAAATTTAGATAAAGATATAATTTGTTAATCTATATATCTATCAAAAACATATATATCTAAATCTTTATTTTGATATACTCATTTTTTTTTCTCCTATCACATATTATCTTTTTTTATTTTAAATTTTTTATCTTATGAAATGCTCTTATCTATAACTTCTTATCTTCTATTAAATTCTTAACCTTCTCTTGATAATTTTTATTATTCGTTATTATCTACCAAATGATAAAGATTATAAAAAAAAAAATTATCGCTCTGAATGAGAATAGTATTAATAATGAAATAATAAAGGCTACATGGGAGAAGGTAGCACAAAAATCTCACAAAATTAATTTTCTTCACTATATTTATAAAAGGTAATAATTTGAGATTCTTTCTATTAGTTATTAAAAATAATTTGCATTAGATCATTATTATGTTTTTTTTTTTTTAATTTTTTTATAAGGCTGTCATTCGTTATAGTATTTTTTCAATCCCATCTCCAAATTCTCTCTTTGAAATTTTTGCTTTTTCAATAATTAAGTTTAGAATCAATTTCTTATCAAATTTGTTTTCTTGATCCTTATTTTATTGAAGGATCGAGACGAATAAAACTTTCATATAATATATGAAATTAATGAATATAATACAAAGATGATAGGGAAGTACTACATATTTGTCAATATCTCTATGTTATTATTAGTTGATTTGCTAGATTATACTATCAATTTAAAGTCCATATGATTTAATTCAATGTTCATGACTCTATTTGTATTTGACCATTTTTTCGTTGAGTAACCGATATAATTTTTTTTTTTTTGGTATATAATGATTAAAGCTATCATTTGTTATATTTTTTTCAAGTACAATTCAAATAATTTTTTATCATTTTTTTATAAATAAAATGGATTAAAACTATTCTCTTATATAATTTTTATAATACTATGACATTCTTATCTTGATTAATTTTTTTAAAATGACGTAGGAACTATGCCAGTATTATTCAAACTATGGAGAATGATTTATACTTTGATATGATATGAGTGTGTCATTGATAGAGGAAATCAAAGATAGAGAGTTGCTAATATAATCAATTAATTATTTGTTTGAGAAGTTCTTTTTATAAGCAAGGCAACAAACTTAGATTAAATTTTTTTAAAAACTACTTATAAATTATAATTAAAAGTTGATATTTATTTATAATTTGATCCCACAATAATAATATACACCATTGATTTAAAAGTCCAAGTAAATTTATGATAACTTTTCTGAGCTTATAGAATTTCTCTTTTTTAATGTTTTGTTTAGTTTGATACAAGTTATTTATATTATCAAGTAATTGTGATACTATTATTCTCAACAATTTTTATAATTAATAATTTCTTATGCATATCAAATTTTATTGTAAAATTTTGTGAGTTAATTATTGTTAACATCTACCTAGATGGCTTAATATTATGGCTTGTCACTATTAAGATATAATTTAAGATTAAGATGATTTATTTATCACACAAAATATATATAGTCTATTTTTCTATGTATCGCACGGGTTACCGCTAGTTAATTTAGACACGGATGTACACTAGATGACACATCACTTATGTGTGATACATTTTTAAACCTCCAAACCAAGCCTAGGGACTTGCCTGGTTAGACACTCATACTTAAAACTAATCAAACTCACCATAAATTAGATTTGTATTATTTATCAGCTCATAAATCAGTAGTTTGAAGGTGTTAAAATCTGAAGGTGTTAGCATCTTTGGCTATTGCCCAGGATAGTTAAATTTTTTGAACACTTTCAACATGTTGTAAACTTTAAAAGCTCTACAAATTGGTTCATCAAAATGAAGACTATGAGTCCAAAATGTCATTGGCTGGATGGAAAAAGCAAGCAAGAAAGGTGATAGAGAGTGAAGTTTAGAGAAACAAAAAATGAAAAGAAAAAAAAGAGGTTTGGGTGACCCACTACCAACCAGGGAAGTGGGTTCGAAAATTCCATGACTTTTGGGAAATTACAATACTGTATTTATTATTATTATTATTTTTAGAATCTTAATTTATTTAGCTTTTATTGTTTGTTGGACAAACTGCTAAATTGAAATTCTTAAACAACATAATAATTATTTATTTGGTAGTAGGAGTATTTCGGTGCATCTCTATGGGCTGCATCACCAGAGTTTGGGGTTATTTCGTTGTTATTTTATTCAAGTTTTAGAAAGCGTGTGATGCAAGTACAATTGTACAATTTTTTAAAAAGAATAGTATTTCTTCATATTTTTTCAATATTTTTGTCAAAAAATATTATAGACTTTATAAATTTTAATATGATATGTATAATTTATAACTGTATTTTGATCACAACATTATTTACACCGTATCTTTAGGCACGGGCATACGCTAAATATAAATAAATAAAATAATTAACGATATTCGATTAACTTAATTTTTTTAAAATAAATTTTACTTAATATATTTAAAAATATAAATAATTTAAATTATTAAAAATAAATTCTAAAATGAGCCCAACAATAACTATTGTGAAAGGGACACAGCAGCCATCCGAATTCGGCATGACCCAGTATGTGATCTTATCCAGAACAAGAGAAAATATAATATAATAGGAAAGATAGAAGAATGAAGTACGGCATATCGTTGAATACAAAACAACAACACGACAAATTACCTTTGGATTCATTATTGTCGTCATCACTTACATAATCTACAAAATAGTACGTACCATATATATTTTATAATTTAAAAATATATGATATAATTTTATATTTTTTGAGTTATAATTACAAAATTATAACAAATTATTATATGGGGCATAATTAAAAATTTTATGAGTAATAATTAAAATAATATCATAATTAAAACAAAAAATTAGTCATAATTATATAAAAAAAAATAGAATAACCAAGAATATATAGACGTAACAACTAAATTTTTTAAGACAAACTTTACTTTATCCCTTCCAGTTTGGCTCTTATCCACATTAACTCTTTTCATTTAAAAATAATCACATAATCTCTTTGTCGTTTGTGCACTGAAATATATTGTTTGGCCCGTTACCGATTTAATAAAAAATATTAAAATACCCCTATACATAAGCAACCTAGGTGTATGAACTATAAATATTTTCATCATTTATTTGGGAGATAAAATACACTTTAACCCTCTATGCTTTATTTAATGTGCAATTTACTCCATGAAAATATGAAAATGAGGACAATGGGGTAAAGTGAAATGTAACAAAATTTTATAATAAAAAATTAAATAAATTACAAATATACCATTGAGATTTATTTAAAATACGAATTGTTCTTTATAATTTTTAAAATTACAAATACCCTCTTTAAGAATTTTTTATTTAACAAAATTAATTTTAAAAATGAAGTATCTACATATTCTCCTATATAATAATAAAATTAGCTGAATTATTAATTGAAATATATTTCTAACATTATTAAAATCTGTTAATTGATTTGATAATTTATTGATAAAATTGGTCATTTGTTATGAAATTAGAAATTTTAAAGGATGTGATGTAATTTCTAAAATTACAGGGGGCAATTTATATTTGAAACAAATTTCAAAATGTGTATTTATAATTTATCCTAAAACATTTATATAAAAAATATGTAATAATGTTATAGGAATTATAAACAATAATTATAAATTTCGTAACTTCTAACCAATAAATATAAATGAGGTATATATTATTTTCGAGGGGGTTCCCTCCCGTCTACATTTTGAATTAGAGAGTACAATTTAGGCCATTTGAGCCGACCTCGGGTTGTTGATATAAAACATTAAATTTTTATTTTATTTTATTTTTTTAGTACTTCTCAAATAAGTCATTTATAAAAAATAAAAATTATATTATTCGGATATCAATAATTATATATTTTGATCATATTTTTCTTAAACAAATGAACATCGTATTTTTATAATTATATTTGTTGTATTTTTTATATATATAAAAAATGTGATGTAAACATATAATTATCGATATTCAATCAATTTAATTTTTTTTATAAATAATTTACTCAAAAGGCATTAAATAATAAACAGTTTAGATCAATAAAGTGGAGCCCAAATGAGTTCGAATCGTCTATATTGAGAAAAATGCAATTAATCTCTCTCTTTTGACATACTTACATTGGATTCTAATTATATTTTATTTTTAAAGGGTTGTTTATGAATAATTTATTTAAGTAAGTTTTTGACCTTTTATAAAAAAGATGGGCAAAAATGTAGATAGGTGATATGATTAAAAAAAGAAAGACAAAAAGACAATAATATGCTATTTTAGAAGGCATCCAAATAAGATAGAAGTAACTGCAACTAATATATGTGGCAGGCAAACATTGAAATAAATAAAAATAAAAATAAAAATATATTTTAATAAAAAAGATATGACAATATCATTTTTCATTCATAAGACTAACAAATTACTATTAAAAATAGAATAAATTACAAATATACCAATTGAGGTTTGCTTAAAATACAAATTGTCAACTGTGGTTTGAAAAATTACGAATTTACCATTGTCAAAATTTTTCATTAAATTTCTAATTGCTTTCCTATAAAATAATAATTTTTTTTGAATTATTAATTGAAATAAATTTCTGGCATCGTTAAAAACTGCTAACTGTTTTGCTTATTTATTAATAAAATGGACTATTTGTTATGAAATTAAAATTTCAAGGGTGGGATGTAATTTTTAAAATCGAATTTAAACAAATTTTATAGGGTGTATTTATAATTTAACGATTATGTAAATTAAAATTTTAAGAAATTAATTAAATTATGTCAAAAAAATGTTAAAAATAATTTTTATTTTTTTCAAACTAGAATAATTACCCATCTCTAACTCATGTCTTATAAATATGTATGTGCCCAAAGACAATGTTGAAGCATGGGTCCATTTCAATGGCGAAAAACCACAACCATGGCCAAAATGCCCTAGAACAACACCAAGTTGTGGTGGTGATGGTACCATTTCCAGCACAAGGCCATCTCAACCAACTCCTCCAACTCTCACGCCTCCTCTCCTCCTCCTCCTACCACCACCACATCCCCATCCACTACGTTGGCTGCGCAGCCCACAACCGCCAAGCCAAGCTTCGAGTCCACGGTTGGGACCCCATTTCATCAACCAACAACAACAACAACAACATCCATTTTCATGATTTCTCAACCCCTCATTTTCTCTCTCCTCCACCCAACCCAAATGCCTCCATTAAATTCCCTTCTCACCTCCAACCTTCCTTCGACGCCTCGACGCAGCTTCGCGAGCCGGTCGGGGCATTTCTACGAACACTCTCTGCCTCTGCTCGAAGAGTCGTTGTTATTTGAAATAAATATTGAGAGAGAGAGTGATTGAAAGAGCTAATACACTCTGTGATTCAATTGTGTATTAAACATAAAGAGAAGGCTCCATTATATAGGAGAGCTAATACAACATCATTATGATACTACATTATGAAAGCAAACATATAAAAATACAAAGTAGCCGAAAGTTGAAGGCACTAGCCGAAAGTTGAAGGCACTACCTAAAGCACTACAATAAATCATCTGATGGAGAAGCACTACCTATTAAATATATATTAATGATATAAGCATGCAGTTGGTTTTATTACATTAACAAATAGCTTGCTTTCGGTTGGATTATTCATGAATTGACTGACCACACTAACAGAGAAGCCGATGTCTGGCCTTGTATGAGAAAGATAAATGAGTTTTCCCACAAGACGTTGATATCTCCCTTTATCACTTGGTGCACTACCGTCACTTTCTTCCAGTTTGATAGTTGTGTCCATAGGTGTGTCTGCCGGCTTGCATCCTAGCATCCCTGTTTCATTCAGTAAGTCTAGAACGTATTTACGTTGTGAGACTGCTATACCTTTCTTTGACCTAGCAATCTCCATTCCAAGAAAGTACTTAAGGTTTCCAAGATCTTTAATCTCAAATTCCTTTGTGAGGAATTTTTTAAGTAAGCCAATTTCCTCTTCATGATCACCTGTTAGAATTATGTCATCCACATAAACAATGATAATTGCCAATTTCCCTCCTAGGGAGTGCTTCACAAATAATGTATGATCGGATTGACATTGAACAAAACCGTACCCTTTCACTGCCTTAGTGAACCGTTCAAACCAGGCCCTGGGAGATTGTTTGAGACCATACAAGGATTTTTGGAGTCTGCAAACTTTGTTGGAATTTAATGTTGTCTCAAGTCCAGCAGGAATGTCCATGTAAACTTCTTCCTCTAAGTCACCATTGAGAAAGGCATTTTTCACATCAAGTTGGTGAAGTGTCCAATCGAGATTAGCTGCCAAGGATAAAAGTACACGAACAGTGTTGAGCTTGGCAACTGGAGCAAAGGTTTCTTGATAGTCAATGCCATAGGATTGGGAGAATCCTTTGGCGACCAACCGAGCTTTATAACGTTCTACATTACCATCTGCCTTGTGTTTTACTGTGAAAATCCACTTACACCCAACTGGTTTCTTACCTCTTGGAAGATCAGTAATTGCCCAAGTACCATTCTTTTCCAGAGCCCGAACTTCCTCATTGACTGCCGCCTTCCACTTCGGATACTTGAAAGCTTCCTGAATATTCCGAGGAATGGGTATCTCCGTGATGCTAGACGTGAAGGCACGAAACGAAGGTGATAGCTTATCATAAGAAATAAAGTTCCCAATGGGATGCTGAGTACATGATCTAACTCCTTTTCTCCAAGCTATGGGCATATTAAGAATACTATTTTCTAACTCAGAATTATCAGTACTATCTGTGGGAGGAAGATTGTCACCTGGAATGTTGCTTGGATTAGAACCCGGTTCAGCCTCATGGGATTGTTGAGAAATTGCTCCTTCCTCCGTTTCCTCTTGGATGTGCTCATTATCCCGCAAGTCAACAATGAACTCAGAATTTTCGGCAGGTAAAGATTGATTCAATGACTCAGGAGGTGTGGGATTCTTGGTGGTGATGGATGGCTCACTAAATGACTCAAGGGTCCAAAATTGATTTTCCTGGGGTGGAGTCTCCCCCTGAAGAACGATTTTAGGGTAGTAAGACTGGGTTTCAAAAAATGTGACATCCATGGAATTGTAGAATTTCCTTGTGACCGGAGAGTAACACTTATACCCTTTTTGATGTGACGAATACCCAATGAAGATACACTTGAGCGACCTAGGATCAAGTTTACTTCGATACTGTTGATGGATATGAACAAAGACAGAACACCCGAAAATTTTTGGTGGGATAGTGGAGATGAGGCGAGTAGTTGGAAAGGATTTTAGGAGAAGTTGACAAGGAGTTTGGAATTGTAGTACCCTAGATGGCATCCTATTGATAAGGTAGGCTGCTGTAAGAACAGCTTCCCCCCAGAAGAATTGTGGAACATTTGTGGAAAACATTAGCGATCTAGCAACATCTAACAAATGTCTATTTTTCCGTTCAGCGATGCCATTTTGTTGTGGGGTGTCAACACATGAACTTAAGTGAACTATCCCTTCTTTGGCTAAAAATTCTCCTAGAATGGAGTTGAAATAGTCCCGAGCATTATCAGATTTTAGAATTTGGATTTTTGACTGGAATTGTGTCTGAATCATAATTTGAAAATTTTTGAAAATTTGGCTTGTTTCAGATTTGTCTTTCATGAGGAAGACCCAAGTTAATCTAGTATGATCATCTATGAATGAGACAAACCACCTAGTACCAGTTACATTTTTTATTCTTGATGGACCCCAGATATCACTATGAATTAGTGAGAATGGACGAGACGCTTTATAGGATTGAATGGGAAAATGGGACCGTACATGCTTAGACAATTGACAGATTTCACAATCAAAAGGTTTTGGAGTTTTAAATAATGAAGGAAATAAATGCTTGAGATACATAACATTCGGATGACCTAAGCGATAGTGCCACAACATAATTGCTCTATCGTTATTTTGACACGAAACCGAAAAAGAACTACCACGAATTGCCGTTTGAGGTTGTTCCTGTGGATAGTGGCGTTCCTTAAGGATGTAGAGTCCAGAGCATTCCTCAGCATTGCCAATCGTCTTCCCCGAATCCAAATCCTGAAATTCACAATGAGTGGAGAAAAAATTAGTAACACACCTCTTTTCCTTAGTGAGTTTACTAATTGACAATAAATTACAGTCCAAGTCAGGAACAAGGAGAACAGAGTTGAGAATAAGATTCCTAGACAGCACAACTGAACCTATACCAGCAACCTTTGATAGTGAACCATCTGCTATTCGGACCGTTAAATTATTTTGACATGAGCTATATGTATCAAAAATTGTTGCATCTCCCGTCATATGATCAGATGCTCCTGAGTCCACAATCCAAGGTTTTTTACGTTTCTTACCAACAGTAAAGGCGTTCAAAGAATTACCTTTGTGAGCCAAGGTTCCGGATCCAATGATGTGGTTGGAAGACGAACCAGATTGTGACTGTAGTAGTTTCTGGAGCATCTCCATTTGCTCCTTGGTGAAAGGGCTTGCTTCAGGTTGTGGTGATCGTTCATTTGTACCTACATGATTACCTCGTCCTTCTTTCTCAAGAGGCTGACGTGGCTTCCAATCTGCTGGCTTTCCATGAATCTTCCAGCAAGTTTCTCTCGAGTGACCCGGCTTTCTACAATGATCACACCAAGGCCTACCTCCTTTATTTTTCTGACGGTTGTCAATAGGAGCGAATTGAGTCTTAAGAGCCGAGCTTTCTGCCATATTCAGTTGTTGATGGGATCCCATCATGAGTTTTTTCCGGCTTTCTTCGCGACGGACTTCAGAGAATGCCTCTCTAAGGCTAGGTAGCGGTTTTACTCCCATAATTCTTCCTCTGATTTCATCAAGATTTGTGTTTAATCCTAACAAGAATGTAAACACACGCTTCCCTTCGACAATCTTTTTATACAACAAACCATCAGCAACACACTGCCAGTTATGAACCTCAAACGTATCAAGTTGACGCCATAGACGAGTAAGGGTATTGAAATATTCAGTTACCGTAAGATTGTCTTGACGTAAATCGTGGAGGGAGCTTTCAAGCTGGATGATTTCAGATGTGTTTTCCTTGTCTGAAAACGTTTCTTTTGCCATGTCCCAGATCTCTTTGGCAGTATCAAATGACAGAAAATTTTCGCCAATGTCAGTGGTCATAGAGTTGACGAGCCACGACATGACCATGTTATTTTCAGCTATCCACCTTTTGTAGGTTGATGCTGTGGTTTCTGGTAGTGCTGAGGCTCCGGTGATGTAGTCGTCTTTCTCCTTTCCCCGTATAAACATTAATATGGATTGAGACCATTGCAAATAATTTTGCCCATTCAGTTTATGGGCGGTGATCGGAAGATGAGAGGTTTCCATTTGATGAGAGGATAAAGATGATGAGATGATAATATCAGAAGAAGAGGAGGATGAGTCGATAGCCATTCCAAAAGCTGGACCGTATTTAGGCATGAAATAGAAGAATAGATTTGAGTAGAAGAGAGAGACAACAAAAAAAAATATTGATGATGAGACAGGATTACACCTGCTCTGATACCATGAAATAAATATTGAGAGAGAGAGTGATTGAAAGAGCTAATACACTCTGTGATTCAATTGTGTATTAAACATAAAGAGAAGGCTCCATTATATAGGAGAGCTAATACAACATCATTATGATACTACATTATGAAAGCAAACATATAAAAATACAAAGTAGCCGAAAGTTGAAGGCACTAGCCGAAAGTTGAAGGCACTACCTAAAGCACTACAATAAATCATCTGATGGAGAAGCACTACCTATTAAATATATATTAATGATATAAGCATGCAGTTGGTTTTATTACATTAACAAATAGCTTGCTTGATTTCCAATATTATTCATGATTCTTTGATGGCTTCTGTGGTTCAAGATGTGGCGTCGATACCAAACGCTGAGTCTTACGTTTTTCGTAGTGTGTCGGCTTTTACTCTCTTTTTATACACTTGGGAAGCCATGGAAAGGCCTTTTGCAATTGATGCCGAGATACTCAAAGACGTTCCTTCATTGGAAGGGTGTTTCACTGCTGAGTTTGAGAGATTCCTTAGCAACCAAGTTGATTACCAAAAGTACAGCTCTGGCTATCTTTACAACACCAGCAAAGCAATTGAAGGTCTTCATTAATTTCTTGACTCATATTTTTCATATATTTATTTGGGTAAATTAGGTCCTTTAAAACCTTATTTTGGGTCTCGTAATTTAATTTTGTGCTTATAGTTTTAATTTTGTTACAATCTGATCCCTCTATTATCCATTGTAACATTTTAAACCAAAACAAATCATGTGCAAAACTAAAGAGTCTAAAGTGTAACATTATACTGGTCGTCTTTGTAATTTGTTTTAAATTCTATTTTAATCCCTCTAGTTTTATACATGTTATTTTTTGTGACAATAAGTGATAGATGGATCAAATTGTAATTAAATTAGAAGTACAAGAATCAAATTGTTGAAATTAAAATTATAATAACTAATAATTCACTGATTCTTAAATTATAAGGGCTAATAATGTAATTTACCTATTTATTTTGTCATATGTTTGTAATTGCTTTGGTGTCTAAAATCCCAACCCAACAGGTCCGTACCTCAATTTGCTTGCAAAGGAACAGATCAGCAAAGGCAAGAAACACTGGGCCATTGGACCATTCAATCCCGTGGCAATACAACACAGCACAAACACCAATCAACGCCATGAATGTTTGAAGTGGCTTGACAAACAACCTCCAAACTCAGCGATATACGTTTCTTTCGGAACCACCACCTCTTTCACCGATGAACAGATCAGAGAGCTCGCAGTCGGGTTAGAACAGAGTGGTCACAAATTCATTTGGGTACTCAGAGAAGCTGACAAAGGAGATGTGTTTGTTGGAGAAGTGAGGAGAGCTGAGCTGCCAAAAGGGTATGAAGAGAGAGTAAAAGGGAGAGGCATGGTGGTGGGAGAGTGGGCGCCACAGTTGGAAATTCTGGGTCACCCATCAACAGGTGGGTTTGTGAGTCACTGTGGTTGGAATTCATGTATGGAGAGTCTTTCTATGGGAGTTCCAATCTTGGCTTGGCCAATGCACTCGGACCAGCCAAGGAACACTGTGCTCGTGACCAAATTTTTAAAAGTTGGTGTGGTTTTAAAGGATTGGGGCCGTCGAGAGGAGTTGGTTACGGCGACAATGGTTGCAGAGGTGGTGAAGAGATTGATGGGTTCGGAGGAAGGAGACAATATTAGGAAGAGGGCGGCGGAATTAGGCGGAGCCGTGCGGGAAGCAGTCGCGGAAGGTGGCGTTTCTCGCATGGAGTTGGACTCTTTCGTTGCTCATATCAGTAGGTAGATTTTGGATTGATAAAAGCCTATCTCCCAGAAAAGCACAAAATCTTTTCTTTTCTGATTCCATTTTCCGGGTCAATAAACATGCTGTTTGTTTGTGATTATGACCTGCATTTGGATTGCAAACATCTTTTGTGATAATAATGGTGTGTGATGTGCTCTACACAGTGTTCCTTTAATTACATGCTCACGAATTTCTTACGTTTAATGTTAAAATTGCGGGATTGTTTATTTATTTATTTGATAATATTTTTTATTCTTAAATTTTCATTTGAATTTTGTTTTGATTGATCTTCTTTTCTCAAAATATGTAAGTTACGACATTTGTAGGTTTGATTATCACAAATGTCATAACAAATGTCATAACTTAATTGTATGAGACTCATAATTATTGTTAGAAATTGGACGCTCATGTGACATGACCCTTTGAACTTTTTGAACTTGAACCTTTTGAACCTTATCTATGTAAATTTGAATTTGAATTTGAATTTGAATTCAAAACTTATTTGGATAACCACTCAGGATATCCATGTCTATCATATCAACTGATATGGATAGATGAGATATTATCCTATGTATCTGATATGATATGGGATATGGATGATTAAGAGAAAAACAACATATGTTTTTTATGTTTTTTCCTATATACTGTCTCTCTCCCGAAAACAACGATCAAGCCATTTTGCACTGTGATTTGTGTGGGTAATATTCATTTTGTAATATCACTCCACTGCTGGGTTGGTTGTTCACTCCCTAGAAGCACGTGATTTACCCACGAGATCCTTCACTTCAGACTCTACTGAAAAGGTATGACTATGAAAACTTTTCATCCGCTGCGTTATACTTTGTTTCACATTGGTATCAGAGCTTGAATGGGTATTTTCGTGTTTTCTTTAATCAAGTGTATATTTATATATATATATATATATACACATTATATACATGAATATTTATAAATGATGAAAATGTCAACTCTCATTAGATTAAGAGCATAAAAAATCCTATTTTTATGTTCATTAATGTCATTTTTAATACCACAAATGATTTTATTTTGGAAAAAAGAGTCTGACAGTATCGAAATTGGACCAAAAAACACCCTAGAAGGCGGCACGTGGTCCACACGTGCCACCTGACGCCGTGAACGGCTTACATGCGCTTGCACACGCTGCCATGCGCGCATCAGCGGCGCTGTCCACGCGCGCGCCGTGCACTGAGCCGCGCATTGAGCCGCGTCGTTTTTCTCCGTGGCTTGGCTGGCGGTACTAAGGCACTGTTTGTTCTGTTTTAAATTCTAAATCACGTTAAATGGTCATAATTAATTCGTTATAGATTTGTTTTATGCGTGGTTGGTACCGTTAGACTCAGAATTAAATTTTTCATGTTTTGTAAAATTTTGAAATTTTTATGAAAATAAAAATTATTTTTTCTGTGAGAATAATTCATTATTTATGCTTTAAAATGTTTCTGGTATTGCATGAATAGTTTTTTGGGGTTGAAATTTTTATTGTAGACTTCTAAAATGTTTTAATGTTTACTGGTATATTTTCTTTCAATTTATCAGATTCTGAAATTTTTTATTTCTAATTTTATGTGTGTTTATTAGTTATTTAGAATTCCAGAAAATTTCAGAATGATGTAGTTTTTATTATGACATAATCTGAATATTGAATACAGTATATTTTTTGGGTTTGTAATATGTTGCAATTAAAGAAGCATGATTTGTTATTTATTTATTTATTTGAATTCCAGTATTAAATGAATATAGCATGAGTTATTTGTAAATTTACATTAAGATGCTATTGTATAGAAATTATCATGCTTTGACATGCCATAGTCAGTGGGAGGTTGTTCGGTTGAGAGAAATCTTTGTAGATTTACTCCCGAAAATCAATATTTTGTGCATAAATTAAATTAAATTTTGGATAATTGTCACCTGTGGCGCAAGAGATGATTACGAGCATAGCGGATTTTCGATCTTGCGACTTGTGTAATATTGTCACTATTTAATTTAGATTTTTGCGGCAAAATTATATTATGCTAATCAAAATTAATCCCAATACGAATTTCTCTCTAAATTGACTTAACTTATGGAAGTTAATTGGTTGACCTAGACTTAGTAGAGATGTTCAAATGTGAACAATGTAATCCTATTCTTTAGATGAGCAAAAGTCTTGGAGACTTTAGGTCAGACCTTAATTGAGCCAAAGTAAGGAAACATGACTCAAAGTCGCCATGGTTTTGTTGCCTTGTTTGGCACAATAAAAACTAATGTGTGCGCTATGGTTAGCGTCATGCTACGCAGTTTTGGTTGGCGAGTTTTGGAGTTATGAAATTAGTAAACCCTCAATAGATCTGTATATGATCTTGACTATTGAGCTGAGCGGATTGACTTTGTAATTTGACTTGTAAATAATGTTACATCATTGGATGAAGTAACATTTAAGAGTCACGTCATCCAAACAATGCGAGCTTAAATAAATTAGTCATTAAGTGTAAGACGAGTAGCTATTATGAGCAGTGTTTTGCTCTCTACCCAATTATTGGGAGTGGATGGAGCAAAATTCCATGCACTATAATAGTGTGCGTTGAAATATCATGTGAAGTTAAAAGATTAGCGTTTAGAAGCTGCAAAATCTATTAACACTAAGTGAAAAGATTAGCGCTTAGAAGCTGTAAAATCTATTAACACTAAGTGAAAAGATTAGCATTTAGAAGCTGTAAATCTATTAACACTAAGTGAAAAGATTAGCGCTTAGTGGCCGCAAAATCTATTAGCATTGCCAACTTGTCTAAGTCTGGACACTTACTGTTTCCATACTTGAGTGTGAGACATGAGGAGGGGCTTCTTTGTATGATTCCTTAGCTAGGCTAACGTTTTTGAATAATGTTTACCACTAAGCGAAAACGTTGCAGCATAGTAACGAAAAGGTCAAGGCTGACAAGGTTGTTATGACTCTAAGAATTTGGCGCATCGCTTGTGAGAGCATTGTGTTGAATTAGACTCTTTAGCCTAATTCGCACGTAAGTTACTTCAGGAGCTATCATAGATTGATAGCTTATTCTCTCCTTCTTGTGGATAGTAGACTTAATTGCAAGTAACTATGAAGCGAGAAACAGAGATGACAAGAGGAGTATCGTCATCTTTCAATTAGATGCAGTAAAGTGTATGGAGAATAAAATTAACTTGAAAGTGCAAGGGATTAGCACTTACTAGTTAAATTTGTGACTTAGGCGCACTTGATATCTCCATGACATCCTTTTACGATCTAGTGAATATGAATTAGTCATTACCTAATTAGGCCTAAACCTTTAAAACTTGTCTTCGAGAACTCACACATTAAGATGATTGGAATTAGTTTGTGACATTGGTCATGAACCGGTGGCTTATTATACTTAATCACATTAATGAGATGATGACACGATGGTTTGAGTAGGCCTTCTCAGGCCCACTCGCTTATGACATCCTGCTCTCATGTGAATGTGTAACTTTGTTCGCAATGGTTGCGCACAAGTAAGTAGGAAAGCCGTAGAAGGTCATTTGTATTGGCACATTTAGTCCACTATGATTTTTGTGACTAGATATGTGTAAGGGTATGACAGCTAAGCCTCAGTCTCGACACATATATAGATTACGATACGCATCTGAGTCAAGGCTATTTGATCTCTCATAAGTCAAAAGTTTTGAGATGATTTTTAACATTGCACATACGAGGTCGAGATCAATTAGATAAGAGCTTTTGTGTTTTTAGTTTTGACCAAGGCGGCGAGTATCTATTTGAGTTTTTTTTAGAAAGCTCTGTGAAGTGAAATGGATGCTTGGAAAATTGATTATTCCTAGTACTTAACAACACAATGGTGTAGTAGAGATAAGGAATTAAGTATTGTTAATGTTAGGTGGATGATGGCGCAAAAATGTTTCCTAATTGGGAATTGCACTTTAGTTTGTTGCCTATATCCTTAACTAAGTGCCCTTCATATCAGATTTTACACTCCATTTAAGTAATGAGTTAGCAGAGAGCCATTTGTGGGCGAATTGTAACTATCAAAGCAGCTTATCCTTATTTTACTTCTCATAAGGTTGCGAAGTTAAGACCTAGGGTTCTATAGCGCATTATTGTATGCTGTCTTGTATACACATAGGGTTATGTAGCGCATTATTGTATGCTGTCATGTAAACCCTCCGGGTCATGTGCATGTAGGTAAGTAGCTTTGTGGTGGTGTAACTAAGTCACATAAAGTTTTCTTAGTAAAGGTGACGTGAATAGAGTTTTTGGAACTCTATAAGATAGAGAATTCTAAGCATAGCGCATTATGTAGCCTAGTTGAGAATGGAAAGAAATTTCCAATATCCTAGGGACAGTGGGAGCGATGTGCCTGCTAATGGATTAATCTGTTAGAGAAGAATACTCTACATTCTTAGTTGCGTGGTAGCAATTGTAAAATTTTTTCCACGTCATCACTAGGTGATTGAGAGGAAAACATTCATGATTGCTCCGCAAGATGATAAAGAGCCTAGGATAATGCCAAAGGCTCTAGTCCCCTGTTTTTAGAAAGTGGATTAATGTTGCGCAGTTTAAGACAAAGTCTTTGAGGATTAACCATTTCTATAATTTGGTTGACTTTTCATTATGACGCGAAACTGTTTTAAAGTTATGCGTAATTTGGATAGTCATTCTTGAGGCATAAGGTTCGTTAGATACCGAAAAGTCGCACCATTGAGGAAAGTGTAGACCATGAGAAGACTTCCTCCTGGGGAGTGAGGTTATTTTGACTTAGGCTATGATTGACATAAGTTCGGAACATTGATTTGTGGACATTATGACCCAACTTTCTCGTTAGAGAATTGGATACGTAGATCCGTAGGGATTTACCTTCTGCTTTTATGTTGAAAAGTTAGGAGCGCAAAAAGGTTGCTAGTTCCAATAAATCTTTTACAGCCTAAAACAGTTATCCAAATAGTGGTTCTTAGATTTCATCAAGCCATGATAGGCCAACGATGATCGATGAAGACCACTGAGGCATGATCAATGGTCAAGAAGAAGTTTTTCCTTACTTAGTCATTATGAGCCAGGAATTTATAGGGTTGTCGCCACCTAGGGTAGGCAGTCCTCTGTTTTAGATATGATGGACATGGGTGATGTAATTTATATGTTCAGATATACGATCCTTAGGGATTGTTTTGGGAGAATTCCTGTTTTGTCTTCGATGACTTACATAAGGAATATCCTAAAATGATTCTAGATGCAAAATTGCAAACCCATTGACTTACCTATCAGTAAAAGCCAGAGCCTTAGCTATTGAGTGAATCCTCGGATTGTCTTTGGGAGAAACAGATGACCTATATTCCTTGATCTTTTCTTTGTTGTGGGAGGCTAAAGTACGCTATGTGGGCGTATTCGGCATCATAAGTGTTATCTTTGGTAAATGATCAACTGAGTTGTTTAGACATTGACCTTGCTCATTAGATTGTGGATAAAATGCTTTACTAGTAGTATATTAATTTGCTCCTTGTAAAATTCAATGCGCTATTTGGGCGCATATGCACTAGTTGGGCGCATCAAGAATGAACACAAATTGGTCACCAAAATATCTTTAGAGAGGTTATTGTGCAAGAGGTAGTGATCTTAAATCACTTCATGTGAGGCGCACATGGTGGATTCCGTTGTATATACTTATCGCAAGAGGTGCTGATAAGGCTTATGTTTGGAATCTAGAATTGTGATCTTGAATCACTTCATGTGAGGCGCACATGGTGGATTTCGTTGTATATACTTATCGCAAGAGGTAATGATAAGGCTTATGTTTGGAATCTAGAATTGCGCAAGCTGTGGTCAATTTTTTTTTTTAAATCGATCACTTATTTTGAGATGATAGGATGCTGACACTACTATGGTTTGTGTCATACTGATTAGCAGATGATGATATCAGCAGGCAAGATTGGCTCACTCACACGAGCAATCGCCCTTGGTGTTTGGGAGCGAGCAAGGATGAGACTAGTGGTTTATTTTTATTTGGAGCCAAGAGAGGCTTAAATAATCCACTATGTATGTTGCCTTGGTTACAACCAAGACGAGGTCGTGTTAAGGATCAAACATGGATATTAGTACCCACTTTCCATGTTGTGCCTGTTATGATTAGCCAGATACGAGATCTCATTTGGCGCCTAGAAGGCGAGCAAATAGAGAATTCGGGTTAGGCGCTAGAAAGCGACTAGACTAATATCTGTACGGTGTATCGAGGATGATGTCACTCTTTTGGAAGAGTTACTCCACCGTAACATGTATTCATACTATATGTGCTTGGCGACTGAGTAATGAGGTGAGAGAATAGATCCCTATTTCCTCATCGTGTGAGTCTTACGTGTCATTATTGATATGACTTTCATTTATGTACCCTTTTGTGACTTTTGACTATGTCATAAGGTAAGGGGTTGATGTTCTGCTACTTTGGTATGTTGCCTGCGGTCATGTATGATTCGGCCTTAAGGGACATCACTGGGAAAGCGTCAATCCTAAACTAAATGGCATGAGGGCAAAGGGAAGATCATCTAGTATTACACCACTGTTGTATATTCACTACCGGCAACTCGCATCGCTCTGTATGAGAGGCGGATTGAGTGTGAATATATTGCAAGAATTGAGAGGGTCAAACATGCTCTTTTTGAGGGATTAGAGATGTTTTTTAGACCGGTGTAATTAGATGGGTCTAGGGTATATGAGACACTACTTCTGTTCTTTTTGGGTTGATGTCTCTATGCTGGCTCATTTTGAGTTTCTAGTATAGAGCTCCCATATGCAGGTGTTCTCAACAGTCGCACGGTGCATTGGCTAGTATGAGATTGTTCATTTTTGGGAGATTGAGATAGAGATGTGGCAGTGTCATGCCAACTCATGTGCGAGTGGGAGATGTTAGAAATTGGGCGCCCATGTGGCATGACCCTTTGAACTTTTTGAACCTGAACCTTTTGAACCTTATCCATGTAAGTTTGAATTTGAATTCAAAACTTATTTGGATAACCACTCAGGATATCCATGTCTATCATATCAACTGATATGGATAGATGAGATAGTATCCTATATATCTGATATGATATGGGATATGGGTGATTAAGAGAAAAACAACGTATGTTTTTTATGTTTTTTCTTATATACTGTCTCTCTCCCAAAAACAACAATCAAATCATTTTGCATTGTGATTTGTGTGCGTGATATTCATTTTGTAATATCACTCCACTGCTGGGTTGGTTGTTCACTCCCTGGAAGGACGTGATTTACCCACAAGATCTTTCACTTCAGACTCTGCTGAAAAGGTATGACTATGAAAACTTTTCATCCACTGCGTTATACTTTGTTTCACAATTATAAAAAGAAATGAGTAATAATCAAATACAACATACGATATACTCAACGTTAATCTAGGCCTAATCTAGTCAGAACTAAAATAAGATTATAACTAATATCAGAATGAGTCATAACTAACCTAACAATAAACCAAACCAAGCCTTAAATTCCATCAAATGGGGTCGGCTACATGAATTCTTCTTCTCCACGCGGCTCTATCAAAGGTCATTTCGTTAGTCAAATTAAGTAAATCCATATTTTTATTTACAACGTTAGCCAACGTTAATCTAGGCCTACCCCGTCCCCAAACACTCCCCTCTACCGTTACAGCATCGCACCTCTTCACTATTGTCTCTGTTGGTCTCCGTTGAATGTGACCAAACCATCTCAATCGATTCTCTCTCAACTTATCTTCTATCGGTGCTACTCCTACCCATTCCCGAATGCACTCATTCCTAATTCTGTCTTGTCTAGTCTTGCCACACATCTACCTTAGCATTATCTCTCAGCCACATTCATCTTATCTACATGTTGTTTCTTAGTTGCCCAACACTCCGTCCCATACAACATCGATGGTCTAATAGTCATTCTATAGAACTTACCTTTTAGTCTAGTGGGTATTCGTTTATCGCACAGTACCTCAGACGCACTTCTCCACTTACACCATCCTGCCTTAATCCTATGGGCCACATCTGCATCAATCTCACCCGCTGTTATGATAATCGACCCTAAATAACGAAAATGTTCATACTTAGGCAATTATTGGTTCTCAATCTTCACTGCTCGTTTGCTTTCGTTGTTACTGTTACTAAATTTACACTCCATGTACTCTATCTTATTTCTGCTTATCCGGAAACCTTTAGATTCAAGAGTTTTTCTCTAAATCTCCAACTTTGTATTAACTTCTTCTCTAGTCTTATCCACTAGCACGATATCGTCTGCAAAAAACATACACCATGGCACGTCATCCTGAATATTTCTCGTCAACTCATCCATAACTAAAGCAAAAAGATAAAGGCTTAAGGTAGATCCTTGGTGTAACTCAACAGTGATAAGAAATTCATTTGTCTCTCCAGCAAGCGATCTAATAGTGGTCACCACCCCTTCATACATGTCCCTAATCACATCAATGTAATCTTTTGTCACCCCTTTCTTCTCTAACACCTACCATATTATATCTCGGGACACTCTATCATATGCTTTCTCAAGGTCGATAAACACTATATGTTTCTTTTCTTTTCTCTATACTTTTCTATTACTCTCCTCAAAAGATAAATTGCTTTCATTGTTGACCTGCCCAGCATAAACCCAAATTGATTCTTTGACACCTCTGTTATATCTCGCAATCGGCGTTCCATCACCCTCTCCCACACTTTCATTATATGGCACATTAGCTTGATTCCTCTATAGTTGTTTCAATTCTGGACATCTCCTTTATTCTTATATATTGGAACTAAAATACTCTTCCTCCACTCATCCGGTATGTTTCTAGTCAACAAAATTTTGCTAAACAACCTAGTCAACCAAGCAACCCCCTTTTTACCCAAGCACTTCCAAGCTTCAATAGGGATATCATCGGGTCCTAAAGCCTTATTTGATTTCATCTTCTTAAGTGCAATCTCCACTTCAAAGTTCCTAATCCTGCGATAAAACCTATAGTCTTGGTTTATCGTCACTACAAGAAAAAGCAAATTTCGTGACTAAAAATGGATTTTTCGTCACTGAAAGTAGCAGAATTGGCGACTAAAATGGAAATAGTTGCCAAAAGTGAACACTTTTGGCGACTAAAACAGTTTAGTAGCCAAATGTAGAGGTTTTAGCGACTAAAAGTCAGTTTAGTCGCCGAACATAGGGGTTTTAGCGACTAAAAAAATTTTAGTAGCCAAAAGTGAAGGTTTTTGGCGACTAAAAACATTTAGTAGCCAAAAGTGAAGGTTTTGGCGACTAAAAAATAGTTTGGTCGCCGATTATACGTGTTTTACCGACAAAAATCAATTTCGTAGCCAAAAGTGATGCTTTTTGGCTACTAAAAAAAAATTAGTAGCTAAAAGTCAAGAATTGCCGACTAAAATGCAGTTTAGTCGCCCAAAGTAGAGGTTTTGGCGACTAAAATTCAGTTTAGTCGCCAAAAGTGGAGGTTTTTAGGCGGAAATGAATTTTTTTAGCGACTAAAATGTAATTAGTAGCCAAAACTATACAATTGGCGACTTAAAAATAGATTTAGTCGCCAAAAGTGATCTAATTTTTTTTTAGTAAATAATTTATTTTTTACATAAATTATATTGAATAAAAATAATTATTTTTATGTATATAGTATTATATTAATGCAGGTCAATATAGTATATAAATAATATATATTGCATATATATTCATGTGGTGTTGTAGTGGCGTAGTGGAGAGATTGTGCTGCTAAAGGTTTAAAATGTGGGAGAGGTTAGCGGTTCGAATCTCAGAAAAAGCAAGAAAGTTGGTATTTTTTTTTTCACGGAAGCACCTTTGGCGACTAAAATTTTAGTAGAGGTGAACGACGCCATGGTACGCTTTAAATTGCAATTAGATTTACATAAATCAACATGAACACATACAAAGACTAACGCAAGTTTATATTTTATTCCATGAACTAACTACGTTGTTTGTAAAAGTATTGTGCATCATGAATTTAGGTATATTGGTAATATATTTTGAAATTTATTTTTTATTAGATTTGTGAATATATTGTTAATATATTTTCTAATAATTTATTAAATTAATATATGTTTACTAAAAATTTTACTGACATATGTTGAACATATTTTTGAAGAAATTTTGTTTAAGATAATTGTACAATGTTTTTTATGCAATTAATATATTGTTCTGAAATGAGAATTGAGCAATTCGTAATGAGTAAAAAATATATTGAAATTAATAAATCTATTGTGTAATATATTTTAAATATATTTTATATGATACTTTAAATATATTTTTAATATATTTTTAATATCTTTGTATTATATTTCTTAGTAAACTATATTTTGTAATATATTTGTAATATAAATTTTAATATATTTTGGATAAAATTTGTTGTTAATATATATGGATAATATATCTACCTTCCTTCCCAAATTTAGTTTGAAATATTTTTTTTATGTAACTAATATACTGTGCAAAAATGAGAATTGAGCAATTCGTATTGAGTCAATTCGAACTTGTGGTCTGAAATTTTCCATTGTTAATGATAATTATAAGAAAAAAATCAAAAGAAGAAAATGGATTTTCATGTGTTTCAACAGAGCTTTACTAGAATCAGATGTGCATTCACAGATTTCATTAAGAATTTATTTCAGAAATGGTTACAGAGTAGTAGTGGAACAATGTATACGTCAATTTGATAATTCAGATTTCATTCAGCATTTGTATACATGAATTCGAATGTGTGATCTGAAATTTTAGATTTTTCTTGATAATTATAAGCAAAAAATCAGAAGGACGACAGAGTGTTTTTCAGATCTGAACAGAGCTTTACCAGAATCTGATATTCATTCCCAATAACATAAGTGCATTCACAGATTTGATTCAGAATTTATTTGAAAAATGGGTAGAGAGTAACAGTGGCACAATGTGTACATCAATTTCATAAATCAGATTTCATTCAGCTAGTGAATACATCAATTCAAACTTGTGATCTGAAATTTGTAATTTTTATAATTATAAGAACAAAATGTGTGAACCCAAGCACAAAATCAACAAATCTGAAAAAACATCAGATTTGACTATGAACCCAAATCAGATTGTGATCTGAACAAAATGTGTGAACCCAAGCACACAATTTTTCATTTCTAATTGTGATCTGAGAAAAGGCAGATTTTTAATGATAATTATAAGAACAAAATCAAAAGAAGAAGAGAGTGTTTTACAAATCTCAACCTAGTCCGGCCCTAATTACGCACAGAGTTGCAGATTTGTATATAAGAACAGATTTATGTATATATATATATATATATATATCTGTGCCCAAAATGTGTGAACCCAAGCAAGACGAATCACTTCAACAGGTCGGTAATGAACCGGATTTGTAATGAACCCAAAATGGAAAAAAAAAAAAAAACTTTGGAAAAACAAAATATGGAAAAATTTAAAGATACAGATTCCACACTTCCACAATTTTGGGAAAAATTCTAACGTTGTATAAACAGAAAGGGACTCCAGACATGAATCATAAACAGAGGCCCCACACACATAGATCTACGAAATCAGAAGGATTTCAAAGAGTTACCTGAAGATCGGTGGTGTTTGAGAGGGTTCCGTCTATTGTTCGCCGCCGCCAACGTTAGGGCCCAACCGTCCAATTTGCCGACCTGTTCGCGAGTCGTCTTCGCCGCCGCAGATGCCTACTCCGGCCCGATCTCCTCCAAAAAGCTTGGCTCAGATGTCGTCGCCGCTGGTAGCCACTAATCGCCTCCTTCACTTCGTCTGTGCCCTAGGTTTTTGGTTGTGTTGTGCATTTGGATTCATTTATTAGTTGGGCGAAATGAATCTCTTGTTTGAGGGTGTTTTGGTAAATTTACCCGAACAACGGTTCCTCTCCAACCCGTTGGAGAGCCTTTGTCGTGAAGTGGCTAAATAAGCCTAGTTTGTCGTGATGTGGCTAATTTAGCTTCAACCACGCTTCACAAACACAAGCATAATAAAATTATATGACTATAATTTATCGGATTAATATGATATTTTTGTAAATGATATATATACAAGAGCTTAAAAAATAAATTGATCACATTTGAGTGAGACCTGTGGTAGGCCACGGACCCCAACAACGCAGAGAAAGGAAGGGGGTGGTTTTGAGAATGACCATAGCTTTTTGTTCCTTTTTTCTTCTTTTTACTCAAATTAACTGGTTTTTTGATAGCCAAAATTATATATTGGTTTAAGTGGAAGCCGTATTTTCTTCTTGTGGAGCCTTGTTGGTGAAGATGGAGAAAAATTGAAGCTGTACTGATGTGGGGGTTGTACCTTTTTTTCGAGTTTAAGGCATGCATTTAATATCAACTTGTTTTAATCAACGAAAAGTCGTCACTTAATTTTTGAAAGAGAATTAAAAAACCTTTAATAATGACAATTAAGTTAAGGCCTAATCCGTCAAAACTAAGAAAATTTCATATTCGGGAGCTTAATTAAGTACAAAAGGGAAAGGTCATTTATATTGAAGCACCTCTTTTTATCCAATTCAAAGATTGACCTTTACTCACTCTCTATTTTATGATTTTTGTAATTAATTAAAATCCTCAACTAACCTAAAACTATGTGATTTGGAGAAAAATTAATATAATTTATTTTAAATTGAAAGAATAAAGCCATCGTTTTAAAACAGTAATGATTTTTCAATAAAATTTCGATTTTATCAATTCATGACTATAAACCCAATTTGAGATAAACAATACTTATAAAAACATTCAAAACAAATAATTTTGCATATGAGTATATAGACTTGGATTATTAAAAGACAATGCAAGGTGGACACACACATGCTATGAAGATTAAGAGGACTTACCTAGTCACCCACTTTCAGCGTCTTACATGCAATACATAAATTAAATATGGCTTAAATACAACAAAAAAGCACAAAATATGGTCTTAGGCCCGGTTTGAGACTATTAAATGATGGTTATGCATGAAGAGGCAAATAATAAGTAATTAAAAAAAAAAAAGCCAAAAAAAACTAAACTACATGATGATTCAAACTGGGCCATGCATGATTATTACATGATTAAAAATAAACCTAAAGCATGTTGTTTTAATTAAAATAAAGAGAATATGTAAGAGGAGGCGAGAAAGTGAGAAAAACTACGTGATGGAATGATGAAACTAACAATCTAACATGAATAATATATAAATATAGACAAATAATAAAAACACTAAAAAGTAAAGCAAAAACGGACTGAAATAAGAGAGGTAAAAGAGTTTTACCTGCTGGTTTGATTAATCGAAGAACACATGAAAAAGAATGCAAGAAAGCTTCAAGTTCCTTGCTCGTAAGCTTCCCTCACAATTAGGTTTCTGATTTTGGGTCGAAGTGCCAAGTCCTTAGAATGTTTCCATAGGTTTTTAGTTGCTGTGGGGGGTGAGAAATTTCGTGGCTAAGGCTAAAGAAAGAGAAGAGAGTAGTTTTTGCTTTCAAAAGCTTGTAAAAGGTACCCTTGCCCCCCCTCCCCCCCCCCCCCCTAAAAAAAAAAGAGAGATGGAAGGGCTCTATTTATAGAGCTATGGGGAGGCTCTGGAACCCTCCTAGGGTTTCATCATTTCCTCATCTGCCATTCTCACAAAAAATGCACTAAGATTGACTTTCCAAAAATAAATCTGTCACGCTTCAAAGTGCGCATGTGCAAGGATTGTGCGTATGCACAAATAACGTGCGCAGTCACATCTAATATTCGCACACACACTTTGTCTTAGTACATGTTGTAGACGTCCTCGAACGCCCCAGGAGGATGAATCCCGTTCTGTTCACTATGGGCTCACTACAGTTCAGGACTCAAAATGTTACGGTCCTGTATCTAATCTCGCAGAGTGCAATGCAAGACCGATGAATCACCAAAGAGTCCAAATCTGGCAAATCGTTTTGGAAAACAGATTTTTTTTTAAAGAAGTGCCAAACATGGACTGCTTTGCCAGATACAGAGTCGCCACCTAAATATTTTATTTTTGAAAAATTTAGGAAATCCTAACTCGTTGCCCGAGGCCACGTGTCCGTCATCACCAAAGTTGCCTCGGCTCGGAAACTTGGGTACGATTGGAGAAGGTCACTTCGTGAGCACCCCCGCTCGCCTGATCAAAGATCGGCCTCTACTAACCATGATATCTAGTTTGAAAATATTATGCGTTCTTAAACCGGTTATTAGCCTAGATTTACTATGTGATGCGCACAGTATACAAGTATAGACTGGATCGCCTGAATTGGAACAAAATATTTCATGTTTGTTTTTGAAAACGGTTTGCTACTCGCAAGTAGGCTAAAAATACAGATTTTGCCATCCTCGGGTGGGCTTAGAAAAGATGGTTTTGCCACTATCTAGTGGGCTTAAAACTCACAGTCAATGCATTATTCCAATTCAGATAACCCAACCTTCACTCACAGGCATTCAAGCAGTTATATCACATAAGCGGTTAGCCTCATAGTAAGCATGCTATCATGGCAGTCACTCATACACATGCAAAGATGCTAAAGCATAAACACTTACCGAGTACTCCAAGCCAAAATAGAAGCTATATTAGAAATCCATGCATGATCCTAACTATACAAAAATGCCTAATGTAACACGTGCAAAAATGCAAATACAATAGGCTCGGCTATTCTAAGAATGGCATATGAAATGCAACAACTGATACACGTATTCAACTTGGAATTGAAATACAATGCAGTTAGTATAATGCGCCGAGCCCGGTGCATGCAAGACAGATGAATAATGCAAACATGCAAAAATAAGTATGCTAATTGAAACATGCCCTAATCTAACCATCATAAGCTGGTAAATAAAAGGGAGAAAGACGTGGGGTTAGAAGACATGCATCACACACAGTCTGAATGACGTGTGCCCTCGCTCGGAGGGTCCGAATGAATAATACAGTCTGAATAAATAATTACAGTCTGAATGAATAATTAAATATTACAAAACCCTAATTAATTAACAAATTAACTAGGAAAGCAATAAACTAGTATGCAAATTCATGGACCGCCTTAGCTCTGTTCCGAATGATGAAAGATGCATGCTCGAGTTGCCTTGCGCGGAAATCCATTGCGATGCCCCGATTCGCCTCTATTTGCAATTAATTCCGGAATGCTGTGCAAGGCTTTAAGAAGGTGCTGACTTCTGATTTGCTGCAACAGAGAGCAAGAAAGGGGCATAGCAACGTATTTTCACATATGTATGCACACCTCGATCCTCGTACCACCAATCACGCATCCCGATGCATGATGGCCGAGGAGTCGAATTGCACGACTCAATGTGAAATGAATGCACATGACAACACAACAAGGCCTAGACTCCATCATGGGTGATCCGGAGTGTCGGCGACCGGGAATTGAGACACATTCCGTCACTTGGAGTACGAAACGTCCCTAGTTTCCCGTGCTTAGGCTAACTCCTACCCCAAACACAATGCAAATGAGATGGCATACACAATGCGACTAACATGTAACCTAGCATACACAATGCTATGGACTAAAATGGCATACACAATGCACGTGATGTAACATGACATACACAATGCTCTAACATACAACCTAACATACGCAATGCTATGGACTAAAATGGCATACACAATGCACGATGGACTTACACCAACATGAGTGGACCTCAGCTACGCTCACATCAGTGGCCATATGATGGAAATGAGACAACCGAAACGCATACAAACATGCACGATGCAAGGGATCGATCCCAAGGCATCAAATGCCACTCTACCAAAGCATGGAAAAGGATGCAATATGGCATACAAGCACACGAACTCCAGCTTTGAAACATGATACAAAATGGTCCCGAAACATGCAAACGTGGCATACAATGCAAGCTAGGGGGCCCAGGTACCGAAACTAGTGAAGTGCGTTACACGAGAGTGTAGACACCCCATTTTTGACCGTCCTCAAGACTTGGACGTCACCGCTGGGAACACTCGGTGATTATCCATGTTTGTGTTCGTTTGGAGTTCCCGGAGGTTTCGGCTCGCGCGCCTTACCTCAGGATCCCCGAACTCAACCGTTTAGTGTCTGGTTTCACACCAAACACTTGTGTTTTGCCTCGGAGGGGCAGGGAATGCCTTGTGAGGCACCCTCACACACCACCGGCAGTGGCTAGAGGCCACCGGCTTTCTTTTTGCTGCCATCGGCACTTTTTGTTGCCGGTCGGCACATTTTATTGCCAGTCGGCATATTTTGTTGCCGGTCGGCACTCTTTTTTGTCGAAATAACATTTTTGGGCAGCCGACCACTGTTCATCTACTTTATGGAGATATTTTGTGCCAGCTGTGATAGCTGGCACCAACTCTGTAAGGAAGCTTGTTGTATAAGCTTTGCAAGAGGGAGTCTTATAAGAGGAAGGCTCTCCTCTTTGATCTAGGTTAGAGACTTGGAAGCAAAAACCAGAGCTTAGAGATATAGATACACCCTATCTCTATACCTCCCTCTCTCTCCTCCTTTGTGTGTGTTTTTTGGCCTAAAAGTGTGTTTTTACCTTACTTTTGCACCATTACACACACTATTACACCTAGCTCTGAGATTGAGGGACTTGGGGGTTGATTCTTGAGTTTTTGGACTGATTTTGATCAAAAGAAAAGGGCTGGACCATTTGTTCTTCAAAGGTTCTTCAAGGGTGAGCATCTTGCTTTATATTCCCCAAACTTGCAATAGTTTTTTACCTATCTTGCTTGCTGATTTAGCTCTTGTGTATAACATAAAAAAGGCTTATATTTTCATGCTTTAGAACTTTCATTAAGGTTGTTTTGTGGTTTGAGTGCAAACTCACCCTATTAGGCCTTGCTTGGCCCCTTTTGATGCCTCTTTGGTAGGGCTTTGTTTACTTCAGTGTTTTGATCTCTTCACCACTGAAAACCAGTGTATTTTTAGTGGTAAGGAAGATGGTTTGAAGTCTTGCATAGGGGAGGGACACCCCTCTCCCTTCATTGTCTTGTTTCCTTGAGTTTTGGCCCAAAAGGGTAACATGCATGCTTGCTTGTTCTTTTGCCTTATTTCAGAACTTTTTGGGTGTTTTGGGGTCATATGAGACCTCTGTTTTTGGCTGGATCTATGGCCCTTTGCATGCTTAGTATACTTGCTTCATACTCCCCCATTTGGCCTAGAATCGTGTCTTGTGTTTGGGCCTTAATTCTTGCATGTGTTGGCTTGGTTCCATGAAGATGTTGGCTTTATTTTATCATGTTTAAAGTCTGTTGGCCTTCATTTCAATCATGCTTGCATGGTTTGATGTCATCCCTTTGTGTTTTGGCTTGTAAGCCTTGAGCATTTCGACCTCTAACATGTATAGCTTGAACCATCTTCATGATTTTGGCATCATTTAGGACCTTATTTCAGCCCAAGAATTATGCTTGTATGTGTGCATGTATGGTCTCTTTCATGCCTTGATGGTGCGCTCTTTTATGCCTACACATGAGCCTTGGTGCATATGCCTTTTTGGAGCTACTTTAGTTGCCATATTAGGAGGGTTTGGAGTCCTATTTTGTCTGTAAAAACTCTGTTTTTACTTGTCTAAACCATGCCATGATTTGGTCTTGTTGTTGGAAGTGAAGTGCCCTTTTGTGCCTTATCCTTAGGTCTATTGGCTTGCATATTGACATGAGAGTTTGTCCGTCATTTTGGGCACTTTTTGGTACTGTTTTGAGGTGAATTAAGGCCTGCACCTTTACCACTTTAAGGCCCTCTTGCATGCTTGTCCCATGTCCATTGCTTGATTGCTTCATTAAGCCTTGTAATGTGTTGATCCCATTGCTCAAATGCTCCATGTTTGCATCATATTTATATCTTGCATGCCTAACATTGTATACTTGCCATATTAGTTGCATGACATTGGGCATGTCTTGCATGATTGGTATCATGTTGCATCTTGAGTCATGTTTGCATAACATGCATTGCATTATTTGGTTTGGGGTGTCAAGCCAAATGTGGGGATCAAGAGACATTCATACTTCAAGTGATGTAATGTGCCTTGATTCTCGGTCACCGAGGCCTTTGACTCCGACTTGATAAGGCTTTGGTTCTCATTTTGTTTGTTGGATGCATCTTTACATCAAGTGGCAAATTTGATCCCTTGGGCTATCATGCACCATTGATGGCTCGAGGATCGAGGGCCATGCTTCCTTGAGTTTAAAGCATGATAGGAAGCATGACCATGCTTACATATGCCTGAAAACCCATGCCATACTGTCTGTCCTCTGTTTGCTGTCAAAAATGTCTTCTGCAGGAAGTTTCTGCCGACCGGCAGAATTAAGTGCCGACCGGCAATCTACTTACAGCCGATAGATCCAAAAACGGCCGGTAGGAATTGTGCACTGCCGGTGGTAATTTCCCCTAGCCGGTGGTACTCTGCAGCATGCAAGGAACCTGTTCTGGGACTTTGGGAATTTTCAGAGAAGTAGGGCAGTACAAACAGAGGTGGCAGTGATGTGGTACGGGTTTTCCAGGTGAGTCAGGTATTGAGCATGCATCATTCGCGCATCCCGAGGCAGAGGCTGTGGCCATCCTCTTCTTTCTTTTGCTTTCTTTCTATTAATTAATTAGAAATTCTGTAATAATTTATTTGCTTATCATTTGGACTGTAATATTTATTTGGCCCCTCCGAGTGAGGGCAATGATGTAATAAGTGTGGGTGAGTATGTGTATGTCTTCCAATCCCCACTTCTTTCTTCCATTTTATTTACCTGCTTATGATGGTAGATTAGGGCATTTTTGAAATTAGCATACCTTATGCTATGCATGCGTGCATTCATGCATTTGTATTGCACGCATTAGGCTCGGTACATCATGCTAACTGCATTCGTATTTCAAATTCCAAATTGAATACGTGAATCAATTGGTTGCATCTCCTATGCCATATTTAGGTTAACCGAGCCTACTCTAATTACATTTTTCCATGCGATGCATTAGTCATTTTAACATGAACTAGGACATGCATATTTGCTAAATAGTTTACTGTTTTGGCACGGAGTACGATGTAAGTATTTTTGCTTTAGCATCCCGCATGCGTGTGAGTGTTGCCATGACAGTATGCTTGCCATGTGGCTAAATGCGTATATGATAAACTGTTTGAATGCCTGTGGGTGAAGGTTGGGTTGTTTGAGTTGGAAAAACTCATTGAAATCCGTGTTTTAGTCAACTTGCGGGTAGCAAATTCCAAAGCACTTTTTAAAGCAAACGGATATGCAATGCTTGTTTCCAAATTAGGCAATCTAGTCTATACTTGTTTGCTGCGCACATAACATAGTAATTCTAGGCTAATAACCGGAATAAGAACACATAAAGATTTCAAAAATGGATATCACGGTTAGTAGAGGCCGGTCTTCGGACCGGGCGAAAGGGGGTGCTCATAGCTGACCTTCCCCGATCGTACCCAAGCTCCCGAGCCGAGACAACTCCGGTGATGACGGACATGTGGCCTTCGGCACCGAGTCAGGGTTTCCTAAATTTCCCCATTTAAAAAAAATATATATATTTAGGTGGCGACTCTGTATCTGGCAAAGCAATCCATGTTTGGCACTTCTTTCAAAATCTGTTTTTCTCAAAACGATTTGTCGGATTTGGACTCTTTGGTTCAGATTTAGAACCGTGACACAAATCGAGAGTCCGAATTGTGGCAGCGAGGTCCCCTCGCGGACATGCTACAGTTTCTGGTGACTCTGCTGGGGACTTTTAGAGAGCTTGACTCAAACTCGTGATATCCCATTTTGACTTCATTTATGTGTCTTTTTGCATTGCATTTGCATTGGTGCGCCTAGGAACACAGTGTTTGCCATCTGCCATTCCTGAACGGTTTGCCGGAGGCTTGTCTTGTCAAGGCATGACCATAAGGCTGACCGGTTATGGGCTCTGACAGCATGGGAACACAAACCCCAGTTTACCGGGGCACCCTTTTCGACCATTCGACCTAGTGCATATTCGGATCCATAGTGACCATTCCAAATTAGGACAGGCTGCTTACCCGATGTTAGGTTGTTTGAAAATTGCTGCGTGCATAGTGAAACCCTAGCTCCTGACAAAATAGGACAGGGAAACCCTACCCCAACATAGGGGTGTTTTGGCTTTCTTTACTTGCTATGTGCTTTTAGAGTGTTGCTCTACAGGAACGTGCATGTCAGTTTGCAGGACTGAGTAGTAGGCCTAAGGGCATCAGTATCAGTTTATGAATCAGTTATCTGCGGGTATCAGGTTCAGTTTTGGGAACAGAGATTTTGGGAACAGTGATCAGTTTTAAGGAACAGTGTGTTCGGCTTACTGACTATGTATTATGGATACCCAACTGTGTATTATATGTTTATTTTATGCCGTTGTGCTGTCCGGTTGTTGGTTTATTTATTGCTTTATTTATCTTTTTGCTAGGTAGTTTAGCATCATTGCTTCCAACCCAGTAGACATTCCCCAAGCACTCTGGATCAGAGGTCGCCGACTCCATCGATCTGAGGATCTGATAGCAGGACAACCGGTGTACCACTCTCTACCCCCGGTTACTAAACGGAAGGCAACTAGGCAGAGGCCATCGGTTCAACAGTCAGTTCAGAGGGCCTTATCTACCCCACCTGAGTTCAGTAGGGATCAGGGTCCTGTTTCGCCCACAAAGAGGGAACGCATACCAGTAATTCAACCAGAGCAGAATAGTATGGCTAGCTTAGAGGAGATGGTGCGCCAACTTCAGGAAAGCATGAAAATGATGCAGCAGGATGCTGTCCGACAGGCAGAATTCGCCAGACAACAAGCCACAGTTATGGGTGAGCAAGCGGAGTTAATTGTGAGATTGCAGCAGCAAACTGGGGCGTCAGCTTCACAGCAGGTCCCTCCCCCACTAAGGGTTCCGATACCCGAAGAGACGCCAAACGCCCGGAATGTCCAAGAAGATACGGACATCCCAACGGGGCCAGCTCCACCCCCGATTCTGCCTCAACAATCCAAGGCACCCACTCCTATCAATCTATCGGATTCTCCCTTCGAGTCCGAGGTGGACCCCGTGGCATTAAAAATGCACAAGCTTGAAAAGCTGTTCAAGAAATCTCAGGGTGCGAAGTCCATTCCGGACATTGGAGACGGATACACTGACGCAGCCGTGACGTTGCCAGATCGGTTTAAGATGCCACAAATCGATCGTTTTGACGGATCTGAGGATCCCATGGTACACCTGCGACTATTTTTAGACGTCCTAAGGCCAATGGGCCTCACTAGATTGCAGAAGCTGTCTTTATTTGGTCGGACCCTGTCGGGTGTAGCGGCCGCATGGTATGCAAAATTGGAAGATGACGTCAAAAGAAGTTGGGACGAGATAGCTGAGGCCTTCATCTTGCAGTACTCGTATAACACACAAATCGAGATCACGACCTGGGATCTCGAGACAACGAGACAAGAAACCAAGGAGAGTTTCTCAGAATTTGTAACCAGATGGCAGGCTAAGGCTTCGATGATGACCTTAAGACCCACGGACAAAGACCAGATTCGGATGATTGTGCGCAATCTTCAGCCGAAGCTAATGCAGAAGATGATTGTAATCCCCTTCCCTACCTTTGCTGATCTACATGAAATGGGGGTGCAGATCGAGGATGCCTTAAAACAAGGCCTGATTGATAACGACCGGGAGCAGCCCCGTAGAACTTTCAATCGTAATACTAATGCAGGCCCGAGTGGCGCTACGACTACCAGGACTTCCGAAGTGAGTATGGTCACCACCAACCCTTCCCCAAGAACTACGGCGGCCACACCATTCTCCGGTGCGTCCGGAAGCAACCCACAAACAGCCAAATACCCTCCCAGAAATACCAGAACCTTTGCTCCGCTTTATGTGCCCCTGTCCAAAGCTTTGGGGGTTTTGATTAGAAAAGGGCATCTGAAGCCCCTAGAGCCACGGCCCTTACCGGAAAGACTCCCCGCTGCCCACAATCTAGCCAAGTATTGTGCGTTCCACCAGCAGCACGGTCACGACACCGACCTGTGCTTTCGATTGCGTCATGAGATCCAAGATCTCATTGATAATGGGGTGATTTTACCCCCTGAGAAACCCAATGTTACTACAAATCCTCTCCCCACACATAACCAAGCACCACCACCCAAAAGAATAAATTTCATCCACACTGGGGTCGCATCCTACGATCCTAGTATCTATATCACACCCTCCTACCTGCCTAAGCCGGAAGTTTTCCTTCCTGATTGCACCGATTTGTGCATGATGGGCGTTTCCATAACCCAACCCAAGCCAGTGGTGGTGACCATCGAGAACAGGAAAGAGAAGACTCCAAAGGAGAAAGGGATTGTCGAGCCAGAGTCTGCGGAATCTGGAAGTGATGTTGGGAACGCTTACAGTCCGAGTGACTACATTTCACCAGTGGGTCAGAATAGACTAGATGTCGAATTTCCAGTCGGGGGAGAGCTGTGTGCAATCCAAGGGGACAGTTTAGGACAGGAAACGGATGATTTGACAGCTGTGGAAGAGGATCTTGCCGAGTTCCAGTTTTACGATAACCAAGATCCAGAAGACTCAGCCGTCAACTGGTTAGATTATGAAGAATCGGCAGAGGCCACGGGATGGTTGGACGATCAGCCAGATCTGGTAGGAGAGTTTCAGTCAGAACAAGGCCCGGCAGGGGCAGAGGCGTCGATAACAGCCGGGAAGGTCGAAGAACAGAATACATCGCCGGAGAGCGCCGGTGTCGAGAGTTTCGCTCAGGAATGGAGCATTTTGAGTACAGGGATCATTAAAAAATCTACTGCATTGACACAGTCAGAACAGGAAAGATTCGAAGATTCTGAGAGGGTCAGGAAGGCAAAAGGCCACGTGGGGGTTGGGACTGCCACAAGTACAGAAATGGAGAATGCTGCGAGCATAGGGATAAAAGGTACTGCAAATATCGGGACAGTTATGCCAGAACCAGACAGATGCCTGTCAGCTGCAGATGGTATGTGGTGGGAAGACGACGATCTATGTCTGGCCCACACAAACGAAGATTGGGAAGGTAATCAACCAGATGATACCTGGTATATCGGCAAAGTCGATCACATGACTAGGAGTGGACGGTATTTCAAGCCTCCACACCTAGATCAACCAGAGGCGTCTGGAAAAGATAAGGAGGCAGAGAAGCAAAAGGAAAAGCAACTCGAGGATGAGGCCGTATTGAGACAATTGAAAAAGATACAAGAAGGCATCTCCATCTGGGGACTGCTTATGGCTTCTCGAGTACATAGACAAGCCGTCCTTACAGCCATGGACAAAGCCAAGCTTTCCATAGACACCACGCCCGAACAGCTGGTGGGCTTAGTCTTTTCGGGAGGAAATTCCCCGGCATTGAGTTTTTCTGACAAAGAACTGCCGCCCGAGGGTGCGAACCATAACAAACCACTCTACATCTCTGTCGAGTGCAGAGATAAATGGATACCCGTGGTGCTTGTTGACACGGGGTCCGCCATCAACGTCTGCCCAGCAAGGACAGCTTATGCGATTGGTTTGAAAGTCGCGGATTTTGTGCCAATGGCCCAAGTGATTCGGGCGTATGACAACACCAACCGTGAAGTAATGGGAACGGTTAAGATTCAAACAAAGGTTGGGCCGGGACAGCATGGGATAGATTTCCATGTCTTGGAGGTTCCTGCAACTTTCAACCTGCTTCTAGGGCGGCCGTGGCTGCATCAGGCAAAGGCAGTCTCCTCCACCCTACATCAAGTGGTGAAATACCCCTATGGGAAGGGAGTAGCCATCGTCTTCGGAAATTCATCGATTCATCCGCCACCAGAGGTGTCTACGCCTGTTTTAGAAATCGAGCACGGTATGGAAGATGTGTTCATATCAGGTTTTACCTTGGCTGAGGCTCGAGTTGTACAGGACATCATGGCAACTAATGAAGGGGTATATGTCAGTGCCCAAGCAGTCTATCTCATGAACAAACTCCAGCACATCCCCGGGATGGGATTGGGGAAGAACGGTCGGAAGGGCGTCTCAGCATTGGCCGAAGTGCCACACAACCCTCATACCTTTGGTTTGGGCTACCTACCCACCAAAGAGGATTGGATAAGGAAAGGAAAGGAAATGGCCGGAAGAGCCAAAGCGAAACAGATGGGGAAGCCCTTTGACTTAACGCATCGACCCATTCGGGGTACCCTAAATGAACGCTTCGTTCGGGAGGGGGAGGACTTTCCGTTCTGTGGCTTCCCAGAGCCGTGGCTCAACGCGGAGAAGAAGCGCGTACCGGGGTTTGAGATCTTCTTTGATTTACAGTTACTTGAGGATGACATCGCCGAAGGACAGGCAGATCTATCGGCTGAGGCTGAGCAGAGTAAGGAAGTGCAGTCTGAGGACGCTGAAAATGAAATAGGGGCAGCGCTGGCATATCTGCTTTTAGATCCTCCGATCGAACAGAAGTGCTTGGGGGATTGCTCCTCGGTTTGTGTGATCGGGAATGAAGCGGCTGCGGGCCTACCATCAGCTATTTTGGATGCGTCCATCGCACCTTCTCTCATCTGGCAATATGAAGAAGGCTTTTTATCTAGCAGCACCGGGTCAGGTAGTGAGCCGGAACCTGATTCCACCAAATCTTGTGCGTCGGAATCAGGTTCCAGCTCGACTGAGTCTGAGTCCGGTATTCCTGGGAGTGATCTAGGTCGTTATTTTCTTTCTCTTTTGAGTCTGTTGTAACAGAAGAGTCAGACGGCTTGGAAGTGTTTAATGAGAACGACGTGGATGTGGTTTCTGAGTATTTTTCTGTGCCTTTGATTTATTGCTTAAATCAGGATTTTCAAAATTTTGATGAAAACGACGAGGAAGAAATTCCTTCGATTTTGTAACGATTAATTGATCAAGAGCAGGAAAGATTTGTTAAACCCTTAATGGATGAAATCACTACTGTGAATGTTGGTACTGAGAAGGACCCGCGGCTGGTCCAGATCGGGTCCACGTTGTCTTCTGAAGAACGCGAGCGCTTAGTCGCTTTATTAAAAGATTTCAAAGATGTTTTCGCGTGGTCCTATGAAGACATGCCTGGAATCGATCCTGAGATTGTACAGCACCGGATCCCTCTTGATCCCGAGGCCCGACCTGTCAAGCAGAAACTCAGAAGGATCCGCCCTGATTGGGCCATTAAGATCAAGGAAGAGGTCACCAAGCAAATCGATGCAGGCTTCCTGCTGGTATCCGAATACCCTACTTGGTTGGCCAACATTGTTCCGGTGCCGAAGAAGGATGGCAGAATTCGGGTCTGTGTAGACTTCAGAGATTTGAACAGGGCCAGTCCGAAGGACGACTTTCCCTTGCCGCGCATTGATGAATTGATAGATTTCACGGCGGGACACGCCTTGCTTTCGTTTATGGATGGCTTTTCAGGCTATAATCAGATAGTAATGGCACCCAAAGACCGGGAGAAGACTGCATTCACTACCCCGTGGGGTACATATTGTTATAGAGTGATGCCATTTGGGTTGAAGAACGCTGGAGCTACTTATCAACGGGCAGCAACCACGATCTTGCATGATATGATCCATAAAGAGGTCGAGGTGTACGTGGACGACATGATTGTCAAGTCCAAAGAAAGAGAAGGCCACTGCACCGCCTTACAAAAATTCTTTCAAAGGATCAGAGAGTTTCAGCTGCAGTTGAATCCCCAGAAGTGTACTTTTGGTGTTACGGCAGGGAAAATGCTAGGGTTTCTGATTACACAAAGGGGCATCGAGGTCGACCCTTCCAAAATCAAGGCCATCTTAGAAATGCCACCACCGAGGACTGAAAAGGAGGTGCGAGGCTTTCTGGGTAAAGTGCAATTCATAAGACGGTTTATCTCTAAATTAACCTTGACTTGTGAACCACTTTTTGGTCTCCTAAAGAAAGGAAAGAAGTTCCAATGGGACGGCCGATGTCAAACAGCTTTTGAACAAATCAAAGAGTATCTACAGAACCCGCCCGTGTTGTCACCACCAGAGCCGGGGAGACCGTTGATATTGTATCTTTCGGTAACTGAGACTACCATGGGCTGCATGCTCGCACAAGAGTCAGAGGACAAAGTAGAAAGGCCCATCTACTATCTGAGCAAGAAGATGCTGGATTATGAGACCCACTATACACCGCTGGAGAAGGCTTGTTTGGCCTTGGTATGGGCTACCAGGAAGCTGCGGCACTACCTGTTAGCTCACTCTGTAATGTTGGTTTCACGTTTGGATCCCATCAAATATCTTTTCGAGAAACCAGCACTTACGGGTAGGCTAGCTCGCTGGCTGCTATTGCTTTCTGAATTTGATTTGAAGTATGTAACACGCAAGTCAGTGAAAGGAAGAGCGGTTGCGGAGTTCCTTGCCGACCACCCGGTTGAAGGGGATGAAGCGGTTAAGTACCTGTTCCCAGATGAAGCCATTCTGCACATCGAAGATGAAACTTGGACGATGTACTTTGACGGAGCATCGAACCAATATGGGTATGGGATAGGAGTGTTGCTGATAGCGCCGGATGATTCCCGTGTCCCTTTAGCATTCAAGCTCCGGTTCAAAGTCTCGAACAATGAAGCAGAGTATGAGGCATGTATTGCTGGCCTAGAAGCAGCCCTAGAACTAGAGGCAAGACGGTTGGACGTCATTGGGGACTCAAACCTTGTTGTGTCTCAAGCAAAAGGAGATTGGAAAGTCAAAGAGGAAAGGATGATAATTTACCACCAAACCTTGGATTTGTTAATTCCTCGATTTGAGAAGTTAAATTTCACCCACCTAGTAAGAGAGAACAACAGGTTCGCCGATTCACTAGCAACTCTATCTTCCATGATAGACATCCCGTACGGAGTCCGGATGCGTCCGGTCATTATTGATCAGAAGTTTGCACCAGCATACGAGTCAATTTCCGCCATAGATGAGGCTCAAGACGACAACCCCTGGTATTACGATATTTGGAACTTCTTGGAAAAGGAGACGTATCCACTAGGGGCAAATGCCAAGGATAAGAGGGCAATCAGAAGAATGGCTGTCCAGTTCATCATCTGCGGGGGTAAGCTGTACAAAAGGGGTCATCTGGGAATGCATAAGCTCTGTGTAGAAGCTGAAGAGTCGAAGCGCCTAATGGAGGTCATCCATGGAGGGGAGTGCGGTGCGCACATGAATGGAGTAATGCTGGCCAGAAAGATCTCAGACAGGGTTACTACTGGTCAACCATGGAGGAGGATTGTATCGGCTTTGTTCGGCGATGCCACAAATGCCAGATCCATGCAAACCGTATGAACATCCCACCGTCCAAGCTGTACAACATGACGTCTCCATGGCCATTTTTCGTTTGGGGAATTGATGTGATCGGAGCTGTTGCCCCGAAGGGGTCGAATGGACATGAGTATATCCTGGTAGCGATAGATTACTTCACAAAGTGGGTCGAGGCCCAATCATACACGGTGTTGAAGGCGTCGCACGTCGCAAAGTTCATCAGAAACAACATCATCTGTCGCTACGGGGTGCCAAACGAGATTATTTCGGATAATGGATCCCACTTTAAGAAAGAAGTGGTTGACTTGTTGGAGAAGTATAACGTGGCTTTTCATAAGTCATCTACATACCGGCCACAAACCAACGGAGCAGTTGAGGCCGCCAACAAGAACATCAAGCACATACTGCGGAAGATGGTGGAAACCTACCGGGATTGGCCAGATAAGTTGTCGTTTGCTCTGTGGGGCTACAGGACTTCAATTAGAACTTCTACCGGAGCGACTCCGTATTCGTTAGTTTATGGAATGGAGGCCGTTCTACCTATCGAAATTGAAGTTCCGTCTTTACGGGTATTGGCTGAGTGTCAAATAGCTGAGGTAGATTGGCAGCAGAGCAGGTTTGAGGAACTCATGCTCTTTGACGAGAGAAGGCTGAAAGCACTGTACCACGTCCAAAGTTATCAGCGCAGAATTGCTCGGGCTTTCAACAGGAAGGTTAAGTCCAGAAATCTAAAGGAAGGGGGTTTGGTGCTCAAGGACAACCGAGCTCCCATCCACGACCCGAGGGGCAAGTTCAGACCCAATTGGACTGGTCCCTACATCATCAAAGCTATCTGGTCAGGCGGAGCTGTGGTTCTGATGGACTTAGATGGCTTGGAATTCTCCCAACCGATCAACATAGACAAGTTGAAGAAATATTACCCTTGAGAGGCTCGCTAGGCCGAAAACCCGAAAGGGCGACCTAGGCAAAAGTTAGAGCACAAAAAAATTAGAAAACATAAAAACTAAGCTCGCAAGGCTGAAAACCCGCAAAGGGTGGCCTTGGCAAAAGTTAGAGCACAAAAGGAGAGTGAAAATACTCGAGTGAACCTGAGCCTGAACTACGTAAGGCTTGATTCCCATCCTTGGGATACGTAGGTAGCTTCATCCTGAAGTTCAGCCATAACACTTCCCCGATCAACTCTGTCCATTTGATCATCTCAGTCATCTTTGTCTATCAGCATCCATTGGAATCTACAAAGTAGTGCTTTTCAGACTAGGGACAACTTTCCGTTGCTGTGCAAGTGCTGCGGTGCTCTTCAAACTAGGGGCAACTTTCAGTTGCAGGGATCTGGGATTATGCATCTCAGTGACAGATCTCAGGCGTGTCCAGTTCTGATCCACATCAAAAATGTTTTTGAGAAGTTTTAATAAAGCCGATTTTGTTCAAATAATCTTTTTACAACTTTGACCATTTTTGGACCAAAAACGGAAAAATTTCAGTACCACAACCTTCAATTTCATTGATTTCAAAACAGAGTTCTCCTGCTCTTGCATACAATTGAAATTGCTTTTTATTACATTCATAAAGAAAACTTGAAAGTACTAATAAAGCAATAAATCTGGGGCATAGTCAAGTCAGGTGTTCCTGCGCCCCCTCCCAGAGCTAGTCGAAGCCTCTGATGCCAAGCTGGGCCCCATCTGTGCCTCTTCGTTGAGCCAATCCACGCACTCGTTAGACAAAGTGCAACTGAAAGTAAGAGCGGGGGCCAGGAGTTCTCTCATCCCCCACGCGGTGACCTGCCGAGCAAGCTGTGCGCCTCGGGCTGGGAATGCAGCAGGATACTCTATCCCCTCTGGTGGGCAAGTCTGATCATGGCCAAATTGGCGTCGAATCCGAAATGGAAAGTAGAATACACAATGAGTGAGCCCAACCAATTGAATCCCGGTCTGCCGGGGCATATTGTAACTCATTGCCGGAAGGTTCAGCCAAGGGCATCGCCAAGCAATACGGTCTGTGGACAAGCGGCACATCCAAGCGAACCACCATCCCTCATCCAAGGCATTGACTAGACGGTGCCGGAAGAAGTAGCCGCGAGCTAAATATGCTGGGCAAGAGTCCACAACCTGCAGTTTATCCATCAACCATACCTGGAGAGGGATTGAAAAATGAGAGAGTAAAGAATAGAGAGATGTACGAGGAGAGAAAAGTGAGAATGGGGTTTTATGAGAAAAGACCGAGCTTGAGGGCCGAGTGATGTGAGCAATACATAAATGCGAGATTGGGTGGGAAAATATTACCTGTAGTAGTAGTGGACTCCCTGCTAATCTGGTCGTCTCATGACGGTAAAAGGTGTCTAAGCCCATTAACGTCTCGGCCAGAGTCATCGCAATGCAGCTCTTGCCCTCCTTCAAGCCTTGGGCAACCTCAATCAGCCGGACACTAGCCCCTCCAGAGCCCGAGACAAATAGAAAATGGGATAGCATGCACAAACAGAGGGCGTGTCGCCGGAAGCCTTGCCAGTGATGGTTGTTGCGATCACCAGCATCAGAAAATCGATTGGCCAAACTCGGAATGTCCAGCATCCCGTCACAAATTAGGGACCGAGCGTCACGCATGCTGAGTCCACACATGCGCCCTAAGGATTGGGCATGACCAAAATTAAGTTGGGGCAGGAGCTCCTCGTCGCGCTCGGACTCCATTAAGGCTCGGAAATCTTCAAAGGTAGGACATATCTCTTGCCCGGCGAAGCTAAAGACATGCGTCACCGGATTCCAAAACCTTGCCGCAGCATGAAGAAACGGGAGGTGCAATGGGGTGCGACCCAGAGTGAATAGTGCATTTATGCCAAAACCCCAGAAATTCACTTTTTTCGAGCCATCCAAGCTAGCAATCCAAGCTGTGAGATTTTGAGCAAGAAACTCTTCCATTGGAGCAAATCAGTGTGAAAATGAGAAAAACTACGAAGTTGGGATCTTTTGTAGGAGATAAGGGTGAGTGGGGGACAGGTGTCAACATTCTGGTGATCCCCTCATTGAGTGCCGACCGGCCAAACTTTTTGCCGACCGACCATAATAGTTTGCCGACCAAGCAATTTCATGGCCGGTAGCCATTCCTTGCAGCCGGTGGTCTCTACCCCAAGCCGATGGGCTTCCTTCTGGTTTCCTAAGCTGTTTATGCTAGGCATTGGGGAACTCCATCACCTCCGATCCCTCCCCGGTGATCGATTCTTGCGAAGTCACGTCTGTCTGCTTAGCAAGTTAGTGAACATTTGCTTATCGAGTTGTATTCCACTCTTCTTGAGTTTTTGATTTGTTTATCGAGTTGTACTCACGCTTGTTTGGTCCTATTATGCCTTTGTACATTTGCTTATCGAGTTGTAAGTCGATTCACTACCTGATTATTACGATGCAAATTTCCAAAGTAAGTTCAAATTCGTTCACATTGTGGTGTGATACCTTGCGATGCGATGCACAGAAAGTCCACAAATGCAACATCTTTTGAACAAAATGGATTGTTTGCTTCCCATCACGTGCTTTGCAAATTGTGTAACTTTGAAAAAAAATATAATAATAAAACTTGCCCGAGGCAGTGCAATGTGCTTAAATTGCTAGTAAAAATGAAAGTAAAACGTAGAACGACAAGGTAGCAAAGTATCAGAATTGATATCAGTGAAACTCCCCTTGCGGTCAACGCACCTTCCATGCCTTTGTTCGGGTCAACGACGCTTTTTCACGCCTTCGTTACTTTAAACCATACGAGGACGCGCACTTTTGAAATGTGAACCTTCGAGTTGACCTCAGGCCACGACTTCTGCGAGCAATGCTCGATGCGTGCGAAGAATGTCCCGCCCTGTATCCTTTTCATGCCTTGTGAATTCCATAAATTGTTTCAATCATGCTGTGTAACAGTACCTTTCATTACTTGCGTAGACCGCATGTTTTGATTGCGTAGACCGCATATTAATTTCATTACCTGCGTAGACCGGATGTTTTGATTGCGTAGACCGCATATTAATTTCATTACCTGCGTAGACCGCATGTTTTGATTGCGTAGACCGCATATTAATTTCATTACCTGCGTAGACCGCATGTTTTGATTGCGTAGACCGCATATTAATTTCATTACCTGCGTAGACCGCATGTTTTGATTGCGTAGACCGCATATTAATTTCATTACCTACGTAGACCGCATGTTTTGATTGCGTAGACCGCATTTTTGTTCAATTTCATTACCTGCGTAGGCCGCGTGTATTGCTTGCGTAGACCGCATATTTGTTAATTTCTTTACCCCTGCGTAGACCGCATGCTTATGATCAATTTCGTTGCCTGCGTAGACCGCATGCCCCACTTACATATCTGTATTTTCACAGCATTGTTATGCTTCCCACTTGCTTTGCGCTGTCACGTATTTCGAGTACACTACTATGCATGTTGTTAACAATATTGTACCTGTTAAGTTTGTTTTCTTTGCAGGCACGATATTGTATGTACGGTTCATTCGAGGCTGGTGCAACCAGATGAGCCGCACAGGTATTATATCCTCCGAGTGAGACGTATTGAGAATCGCATAATTCTCTTACATCCTTTCTGTATTGTAGTGTAGTTTGGTGTTTGTTAGCTTAAAGTTGTCGCGTGTATGCTTCATTACAGCTTTCTTTGCATGATCATAAGTTATGCCCGGCTCTGTGCATTGTCTTGCATTTTGCCCCTGTCTTCAGGCGCATATCTTGTTTGTCTTGCATGTTTGTCTGAGTCTTCGGCCTTGTCAAAAATGGGTCGTCTCTGGGCTTTGACATTCACTCCCGTCATTGTTATGACTTTTGAGTTCTGTCAAAGAGGGGCAACTGTAGACACCCCATTTTTGACCGTCCTCAAGACTTGGACGTCACCGCTGGGAACACTCGGTGATTATCCATGTTTGTGTTCGTTTGGAGTTTCCGGAGGTTTCGGTTCGCGCGCCTTACCTCAGGATCCCCGAACTCAACCGTTTAGTGTCTGGTTTCACACCAAACACTTGTGTTTTGCCTCGGAGGGGCAGGGAATGCCTTGTGAGGCACCCCCACACACCACCGGCAGTGGCTAGAGGCCACCGGCTTTCTTTTTGCTGCCATCGGCACTTTTTGTTGCCGGTCGGCACATTTTGTTGCCGGTCGGCACTCTTTTTTGTCGAAATAACATTTTTGGGAAGCCGATCACTATTCATCTACTTTATAGAGATATTTTGTGCCAGCCGTGATAGCTGGCACCAACTCTGCCTCCCTCCATACACGTGTATGGAGGGATCTCCCTCTAAGGAAGCTTGTTGTATAAGCTTTGCAAGAGGGAGTCTTATAAGAGGAAGGCTCTCCTCTTTGATCTAGGTTAGAGACTTGGAAGCAAAAACCAGAGCTTAGAGATATAGATACACCCTATCTCTATACCTCCCTCTCTCTCCTCCTTTGTGTGTGTTTTTTGGCCTAAAAGTGTGTTTTTACCTTACTTTTGCACCATTACACACACTATTACACCTAGCTCTGAGATTGAGGGACTTGGGGGTTGATTCTTGAGTTTTTGGACTGATTTTGATCAAAAGAAAAGGGCTGGACCATTTGTTCTTCAAAGGTTCTTCAAGGGTGAGCATCTTGCTTTATATTCCCCAAACTTGCAATAGTTTTTTACCTATCTTGCTTGCTGATTTAGCTCTTGTGTATAACATAAAAAAGGCTTATATTTTCATGCTTTAGAACTTTCATTAAGGTTGTTTTGTGGTTTGAGTGCAAACTCACCCTATTAGGCCTTGCTTGGCCCCTTTTGATGCCTCTTTGGTAGGGCTTTGTTTACTTCAGTGTTTTGATCTCTTCACCACTGAAAACCAGTGTATTTTTAGTGGTAAGGAAGATGGTTTGAAGTCTTGCATAGGGGAGGGACACCTCTCTCCCTTCATTGTCTTGTTTCCTTGAGTTTTGGCCCAAAAGGGTAACATGCATGCTTGCTTGTTCTTTTGCCTTATTTCAGAACTTTTTGGGTGTTTTTGGGTCATATGAGACCTCTGTTTTTGGCTGGATCTATGGCCCTTTGCATGCTTAGTATACTTGCTTCATACTCCCCCATTTGGCCTAGAATCGTGTCTTGTGTTTGGGCCTTAATTCTTGCATGTGTTGGCTTGGTTCCATGAAGATGTTGGCTTTATTTTATCATGTTTAAAATCTGTTGGCCTTCATTTCAATCATGCAATGCCATCCCTTTGTGTTTTGGCTTGTAAGCCTTGAGCATTTCGACCTCTAACATGTATAGCTTGAACCATCTTCATGATTTTGGCATCATTTAGGACCTTATTTCAGCCCAAGAATTATGCTTGTATGTGTGCATGTATGGTCTCTTTCATGCCTTGATGGTGCGCTCTTTTATGCCTACACATGAGCCTTGGTGCATATGCCTTTTTGGAGCTACTTTAGTTGCCATATTAGGAGGGTTTGGAGTCCTATTTTGTCTGTAAAAACTCTGTTTTTACTTGTCTAAACCATGCCATGATTTGGTCTTGCTGTTGGAAGTGAAGTGCCCTTTTGTGCCTTAGCCTTAGGTCTATTGGCTTGCATGTTGACATGAGAGTTTGTCCGTCATTTTGGGCACTTTTTGGTACTGTTTTGAGGTGAATTATGGCCTGCACCTTTACCACTTTAAGGCCCTCTTGCATGCTTGTCCCATGTCCATTGCTTGATTGCTTCATTAAGCCTTGTAATGTGTTGATCCCATTGCTCAAATGCTCCATGTTTGCATCATATTTATATCTTGCATGCCTAACATTGTATACTTGCCATATTAGTTGCATGACATTGGGCATGTCTTGCATGATTGGTATCATGTTGCATCTTGAGTCATGTTTGCATAACATGCATTGCATTATTTGGTTTGGGGTGTCAAGCCAAATGTGGGGATCAAGGGACATTCATACTTCAAGTGATGTAATGTGCCTTGATTCTCGGTCACCGAGGCCTTTGACTCCGACTTGATAAGGCTTTGGTTCTCATTTTGTTTGTTGCATGCATCTTTACATCAAGTAGCAAATTTGATCCCTTGGGCTATCATGCACCATTGATGGCTCGAGGATCGAGGGCCATGCTTCCTTGAGTTTAAAGCATGATAGGAAGCATGACCATGCTTACATATGCCTGAAAACCCATGCCATACTGTCTGTCCTCTGTTTGCTGTCAAAAATGTCTTCTGCAGGAAGTTTCTGCCGACCGGCAGAATTAAGTGCCGACCGGCAATCTACTTACAGCCGATAGATCCAAAAACGGCCGGTAGGAATTGTGCACTGCCGGTGGTAATTTCCCCTAGCCAGTGGTACTCTGCAGCATGCAAGGAACCTGTTCTGGGACTTTGGGAATTTTCAGAGAAGTAGGGCAGTATAAACAGAGGTGGCAGTGATGTGGTACGGGTTTTCCAGGCGAGTCGGGTATTGAGCATGCATCATTCGCGCATCCCGAGGCAGAGGCTGTGGCCATCCTCTTCTTTCTTTTGCTTTCTTTCTATTAATTAATTAGAAATTCTGTAATAATTTATTTGCTTATCATTTGGACTGTAATATTTATTTGGCCCCTCCGAGTGAGGGCAATGATGTAATAAGTGTGGGTGAGTGTGTGTATGTCTTCCAATCCCCACTTCTTTCTTCCCATTTATTTACCTGCTTATGATGGTAGATTAGGGCATTTTTGAAATTAGCATACCTTATGCTATGCATGCGTGCATTCATGCATTTGTATTGCACTCATTAGGCTCGGTACATCATGCTAACTGCATTCGTATTTCAAATTCCAAATTGAATACGTGAATCAATTGGTTGCATCTCTTATGCCATATTTAGGTTAACTGAGCCTACTCTAATTACATTTTTGCATGCGATGCATTAGTCATTTTAACATGAACTAGGACATGCATATTTGCTAACTAGTTTACTATTTTGGCACGGAGTACGATGTAAGTATTTTTACTTTAGCATCCCGCATGCGTGTGAGTGTTGCCATGACAGTATGCTTGCCATGTGGCTAAATGCGTATATGATAAACTGTTTGAATGCCTGTGGGTGAAGGTTGGGTTGTTTGAGTTGGAAAAACTCATTGAAATCCGTGTTTTAGTCAACTTGCGGGTAGCAAATTCCAAAGCACTTTTTAAAGCAAACGGATATGCAATGCTTGTTTCCAAATTAGGCAATCTAGTCTATACTTGTTTGCTGCGCGTATAACATAGTAATTCTAGGCTAATAACCGGAATAAGAACACATAAAGTTTTCAAAAATGGATATTACGGTTAGTAGAGGCCGGTCTTCGGACCGGGCGAAAAGGGGTGCTCATAGCTGACCTTCCCCGATCGTACCCAAGCTCCCAAGCCGAGACAACTCCGGTGATGACGGACATGTGGCCTTTGGCACCGAGTCAGGGTTTCCTAAATTTCCCCATTTAAAAAAAAAAAAATATTTAGGTGGCGACTCTGTATCTGGCAAAGCAGTCCATGTTTGGCACTTCTTTCAAAATCTGTTTTTCTCAAAACGATTTGCCGGATTTGGACTCTTTGGTTTAGATTTAGAACCGTGACACAAATCGGGAGTCCGAACTGTGGCAGCGAGGTCCCCTCGCGGACGTGCTACAGAGAGGTACCCAAAGCAATGCACCAAAGGCAAAACCAACCCCAAACAGACCCTAGGCAGGTCTGAAACAGTGGGGAAATGGCCTAAAATGATGGCTCAGAATGCAACGAAATGGAGCTCATTCAATGGTCCGAAAACAAGGCATACAAGTTCGACTCTCAAACACATTTAAAGAGTACAAAACATGGCGATATGGCATTCAAACAAGCTCTGAAATATGATGTATAATGAGCCCAAAACATGAACACACCTCAGTATATGCATGGAATAAACCTCAAAACTCAAAGTTAAACATGGGTATTGAACTACAAGCATGCAAAACCAACATGATTCAACCATGAGACCCAAAAACAGAGCTAGGGCAGTCCAAAATAAGCACAATATCAGTTTAAGGCATGGCCAAAAAGTGTTAAAATCAAGGGTCAACAAAGCATGCAAAGAAAGCTAGTGAACCATGAGTTACACTACAACTACATGGAGCATATGAAGGCTCACCAAACCAACCAAAAACAGAAGTATGCCATGCCAAAATATGCCCAAATAACCACTGAAACTCAGTCAATGCATGCAAGAATGATAGGCTCCTTTGAAAGGCCAATAAGGGAGTTGTTCTACAAATGCATGATGGACACACACAATGGAAAAACCACCTCTGGACAGAGGTTCTGAGGGTCCTAAAACCCACTAAAAAGATCCTGAAATGGGTCTAGGAAACATGCAAATAAAGGCCCCTTTGAAAGGCCTTGAATGGGATTGTTCTACACATGCAAGATAGACACTTTATATGGAAAAATAGGCTCTGGACAGAGCTAAGGAAGACCTTAAAACTCACCAAATAGGGCTTGAAATGTGGCTTTGAAACATGCAAATGGGGGCCTCTTTGGAAGGCCAACAAAGCTAGTAAATAGAACAAGGGGTGAGAGGGTCACCCCTCTCTGATTTTGGGGCTCAAAAACACATGTTAGCCATTGAAAAACCACTAGATTTCAGTGGCTAAAAGGCCAAACCAAGGCCATCAAAAATGCTCTAGTACATGGCTCAAAACATGAGGAAATGAAGCATGCAAGGGGGAAGGTGACCCCGAACAGAAAAATGACCTTGAACAAACTTGAAGAGGAGCTCAAAAAAAGACTTTTTTTAGTTTATGTCAAAGTCCAAAAATTCTTGCAAGTAAGGATAAGATAGGAAGCAAAATAAGCCTACAAAGAGGGATGGAGCATACAAGGAGGTAGATGACTTCAAACAGAAAAGTATCCTTAAACAAACTTCAAGATGAACTCAAAATAAGAAACTTTTAAGTTTAAGACAAAATCCAGAAATGCTTTCAAATAGGGCTAAGTTATGAAGCAAAATAATGCAAAAATGGGGGAAATGATGACTTACCCTTGTAGCACAGCAATGCAGCAAGTTCTGGACCAAGAAGGTGAGCCTTCAACCTCTGAAAAACAGCTCCAAGGCTCTTGGATGGATTGTGGAGGTGTTGTGCTAGGAGGTGTGGTGTAATGGGGCAAGAACAATGGAGTTTTTGAGCACAAAAGAGAGAGATATGGAGGAGAGTGTATCTGTGAGCTCCAAACAAATTCTCAACCCTTGCCAAGGAAGGAGAAGGCTTCCTTTATAAAGGAGAGGGTCTAAGGCTTCTCCAAGAAGCTTCAAAGCTAGGTTAAACATCCTCCATACACGTGTATGGAGGATGCAGCAAATGTCTTCCAGCTGGCACAACTGAAACACACTCAGGGAGACAAAAAAGCTGGGAGCTGGCCGACCAGTTCAAGTGGTCGGCCGACCACTTACCCTGGTCGGCCGACCAGGGGTCAAAAGGTTCAAGCTCAAAAGCTGGTCGGCCATACCAGAAAGGTGGCCTCCCAGATGAGTAGAATACAGCTATATGGTGGGAGACTAGAAAATGTGGCCCAAGAGAGAGCAAAACCAGCTTTCTAGCAAGGTTCAAAAGGGTTAGGAAGAAACGTTGGTCGGCCTACCATATTGGTGGCCTCCCAGGTGAGTACAACACAATGGTGGTATGGGAGACCAGAAATTATAGCCCAAAAGTGAGAAAAACCAGCTTTCTGTCAAGAAAACTGGCTGGAGGAGAGAGAAAAGTGGTCTCCAAGGAGAAAGCTGGTTTCCAAGAAGAAAAGGTGGTCTTCTACCCTTGTACCACCTTCCTAACAATGAAAGTAGGGTCCATACCAAAAATGAACCCTAACCGATGCAAAACGAGGGTTTGGGGGTCAAAACGCGCAGCCTAGGCCCCAAAAACAGGCTGTTAGGCACTGGAGGTGGCACGCGACCACGAAGGTGACCTCTCAGGCCACAGTGTCCCTCAAAAGAGAGGAAACAAGGTGTGTGCCAAAAACTGGAGCAAACGGAGGTAGTTAAGCGGTCCCGAACCGAGGCACACGGTCGACGGCTCCGAAAATCGGAAACTAGTCTCCAAATGGGAAAAATGGCCTACGACCACGAAACGTATCCTACCGCCACTAAGAGATGGTCTACGAGACCTCTCCCTCCCTTCGGAAAGAGAAAATAGAGAAAACAGGACCTAGTTCGCAAACCGAGACAAAGCACAAAAGAGCCCCGAGGTCCGGAGGCAAGGCTCGCAGTCGAGACTCTAAAACTTCAGAACGAGCACAATATGCAACATCACCGAGTGCTCAGTTGGTGACATTTGAGTCTTAAGGTCGGTCAAAAATGGGGTGTCTATAGTTGCCCCTCTTTGACAGAACTCGAAAGTCATAAGTGACGGGAGTGAATGTCAAAGCCCATAGACGACAAGGCCGAAGACTTAGACAAACATGCAAGATAAATAAAGTTGTGCCCGCAGGCAGGGGCAAAAATGCAAAATGATATGCACAAAGCCGGATGCAACTCATGATCATGTAAAGCAGCAAGCTGTAATGAAGCAAGTATTCACAATAAATGCAACAATTTAAGCAAGCGAATAAAAACCAAACTACATTACATGCAGAAAGGATATAAAAAGATTATGCAATCTTAGCGAGCATGTGCGATAGATACTCTAAAGTGAACATGTGATGGATACACAAAGCGTGCGTGTGATGGATACACAAAGCGAACGTGTGATGGATAAAAAGTAAACGTGTGATGGATACACAAAGGGTGAATACAAAGTGAGATAGATGCACTTAGCGACCAAAGTGTGATGGATACACAAAAGGTAAACACAGAGTGTGATAGATGCACTAAGTGAACTAGTGTGATGGATACACTAAAGGTGAACACAAAGTGTGATAGATGTACCATGTGAGCAGAGTATGATAGATACACTAAAAATGAACACAAAGTGTGATAGATGCACTACGTGAACAGAGTATGATAGATATACTAAAGGTGAACACAAAGTGTGATAGATGCACTATGTGAACAGGTGTGATGGATACACTAAAGGTAAACACAAAGTGTGATAGATGTACTATGTGAGCAGAGTATGATAGATACACTAAAAATGAACACAAAGTGTGATAGATGCACTACGTGAACAGAGTATGATAGATATACTAAAGGTGAACACAAAGTGTGATAGATGCACTAAGTGAACAAGTGTGATGGATACACAAAACGGTGAACACGAAGTGTGATAGATACACTTAGTGCACAAGTGTGATGGATACACTAAAGGTGAACACAAAGTGTGATAGATGCACTATGTGAGCAGAGTATGATAGATACACTAAAAATGAACACAAAGTGTGATAGATGCACTACATGAACAGAGTATGATAGATATACTAAAAGTGAACACAAAGTGTGATAGATGCACTATGTGAACAGAGTATGATAGATACCCTAAAAATGAACACAAAGTGTGATAGATGCACTACGTGAACAGAGTATGATAGATATACTGAAAATGAACACAAAGTGTGATAGATGCACTACGTGAACAGAGTATGATAGATATACTAAAGGTGAACACGAAGTGTGATAGATGCACTAAGTGAACAAGTGTGATGGATACACAAAAGGGTGAGCACGAAGTGTGATAGATGCACTTAGTGAACAAGTGTGATGGATACACTAAAGGTGAACACAAAGTGTGATAGATGCACTATGTGAGCAGAGTATGATAGATACACTAAAAATGAACACAAAGTGTGATGCATACACTACGTGAACAAAGTATGATAGATATACTGAAAGTGAACACAAAGTGTGATAGATGCACTATGTGAACAGAGTATGATGGATATACTAAAAGTGAACACAAAATGTGATAGATGCACTATGTGAATAGAGTATGATAGATATACTGAAAGTGAACACAAAGTGTGATAGATGCACTATGTGAACAGAGTATGATAGATATACTAAAGGTGAATGAAGTGTGTTAGATACACTAAAACAAATGAAGTGTGTTAGATACACTAAGCAAATGAAGAAAGTGATGGGCACATTTAATAAACAAAGTGTGATATAAAGAGGAGAATAGTGTGATAGATACACAAAGCGAAACATGTGTGATAGATACACAATATATGAACAAAGTGTGATAGATACACTAAATAAAGCAGTCTTAAACGGAACTTCTTTCAATGAACCGTTCATACAATATCGTCTGGTTGCGCCAGTTTCAAATGAACCATACATACAATATCGTTCATGAATGAGAAAGAAACTTGATAGGTACAATGCAATACAATGCATGATGTTTAAAGAATGCAATAAACCAACAATAGCGGCGCTTTAGAAAGCACCTCACGGGGTGAGTGGCGATAAACCGCTCTACTCTGACGGGGATTTCCCCTCGTGCTCTTCGAACACTTACCTTCAACTCACAGTACAAAGGCTCTGAAAAACTGACAAGGGTTCTTCACGTAGAACACTTTGGATGCTGCCTTTCTTCCTAATCATATTCACAACTTTCCCTATTCTCCAACGGGGTGACAGACTAGGTTGGTTCGGTATCCAGAATTGAGGCGCATACACGCTATCTCAACCTATGGGGCTTCTATACAGATTTCAAGCCGAGGACACGCCTCTGGGTATTTAAACCAGACTTTAGTCTCGGAAATCCCGAACCTTTGCGTTCTAGGCAATAGCCATTCGAACTCTAGTTTTCACCTTCACAGTTGGTCTCCTAGGAACTCATTGCGAACACAGCCAAGATGCCTCTGGCAGGGAATGGTACTCAGAGAGAGCACTTCTGATCGCCATTCTGGCTTGAAGTAGACTTGATCTTGAGCTTGAGGTAGAGGCACACTCATACTTCGGAGCATTGGCAAGACCTGAAGAGCTACACACGGAATGCAATCTCGGAACTTACTGAAGTTAAAACAAACTCAGATGCTCAACATTTCCTCTTTTCTCTTGCTTTACAATCCGGAACCCATATAGCTTCAGATAGGTCCTGGCTTTACTGTTCTGACATGACCTAGGTTGAACCCTGCGATTTTATGAAAGAACGAATCCTGTTTTGCACAGATGTGGAGAACGGCACGGCACTCTAAGCACAAAACGATTCATTTTTGAAATTGAAATGAGAAAAGGGTTCTCAACCGGGTATTGAGCCTACAACTGACCACAACCACAACGACTCAACAACGTAAAACAAAGGTGGAACAACCTAAACACCACTCAACAAAGGAAAAACAACCTCAACACATCTATTGACACTCAAATGACTCAAAACAAGAATCGAGACAAACAAAAACATACAAACACCACACTCAGTTGTGTTACAAAGGCAAGAGACCTCTTGGTGCACGAGGAGCCAGTTTCTCCGGGTATTGTTTCCCAGCATTTCTCATTTGTGATTCTCACATCACTTGGCCCTCAAGCTTTGTTTTTCTGAAAAAGCCCTTTTTCCTCACTTTTTCTCTCAGCGCATTTCTCTCTATTCTTCAATCTCTCATTTTTTATCCCTCTCCTGGGTGGTTGATGGGTAAACATGAAGTTGCGGGCTCTTGCCCCTAGCATGCTACTAGATTCTCTTTCTTCCGCTCACAGCCAGTGAGTTCCTCCCACAGAGGGGTTGCGCTAAGACTGGGTATGTAGCAAATCTGCAGCTGACATTGGTTGAAGATGCTCTGCTGGGGAGCTTGGACGTGACCGGATCTGTCCAGATGAGGGAGTGGAATATCTTGATCTATTCCAGTTCGTGCTTCGCACTTGATATGATACCTTGCTGCTTGGAGGATGAGAGAGCTTTTCGGCCCTTTATTGTTAGCTTCAGTTGCGCCCCTTTCTGGCAGGTAGAGTGCCCTTCTTGGCAAGTATGGTGCCTTTTCTGGCAAATGCATTGACAACGGGAAAAAGACAGGACACTTGACTCAACTGTGCCCCTAGTTCATCATTTTGACCATTTTTTGTTTTTTGGCTTTCTACTAAAACAATTTTGACCAAAATGAGAGTTAGATTAACATGCTTGTTCAATTTTCTGATTTAAAATCATGTAAGTCAGGCTATGAGCACTGAAAATTTTCCTTTTTGGGGTCCAAGAAATGGTCCAGTTTTGAAAAATGGAATACTTTTCGAGAAAATCAGTCAACCTCGGTAAAAATTCTCAAAAACTATTTTTGCAAACGACCGTTGCTTAACAAGCACGGAACCTACTCTTGAGATGCACAACCTCAGATCCGAAGGAAAATCGCCCCTTGCTTGAAGGACACTGCATGGCAACGGAAAGTTGCCCCTTATTTGAATAGCACCGCGGCACACTGTATAGCAACGGAAAGTTGCCCCTAGTCTGAATAGCGCTGCAGCACATGGCAACCAGTCCTCACTAGCGCCGCAGCACATGGCAACCAGTCCTCACAGTGACAATTACAACCAAATTCTCAGATATAGAGAAGACAAAGATGACCAGAACCATCACATGGACACAGTCGGATTTGAAGTGTTTTACGGCTGGACTTCAAAGTAAAGTTGCCTACGTATCCCAAAGATGAGAATCAAGCCTTACGTAGTTCGGGGTTAAGGTACACTCGTGTATTTAACCTCTTCTTTTGCGCTCTAACTTTTGCCAAGGCCGCCCTTCCGAGTTTTCAACCTTGCGAGCTCTGTTCTTCTTTTCTTTTCATTTCTTTTCTTCTTTTTTCATCTTTTCTTTTTATTTTCTTCATTTTTCTTCTTTTCTTTTCTTTATTCTTTGCATTTTTCTTTTTTTCTTCTTTTTTTTGTTCTTTTTGTTCTTTTTCTTGCTCTAACTTTTGCCTGGGTTGCCCTTCCTGGTTTTCGACCCAGCGAGCCTCTCAAGGGTAAAAGTGTAGCTTTGTCCATGTCAAATGGTTTTGAGATCCTGAAGTCATCTGAATCCAGGAGAATGGCTGCTGTTTGCTGACGATGCAAGAGTCCATCGAATGGGGGGCTGAATTTGCCCCTAGTGTTGTGGATAGGAACTTGGTTGTCCTTCAACAATACTTTCTTCTCTTTCCCCTTCTAGGATTTGGCATTCTTGCCAGTCTTCATTGATTTGCAAGATGATCCATCTTTGGCTCTTCGAGCACATCTGACATTTTTCTGCCCCTAAGTCAAGGGCTGCTTCGAATCTGGCCACACAAGCCTCACATTATGGTTGACCTTTGAACTTTCTGAGTCTGAGTTTGAGGTTTGAAAGTGAGGGGTCGAGCCTCGAGGCTGAGAGGGATCCTAGGCTGCACAATCTCAAGAGCGATTCCACACAGGTCTTCACAGGACCACGCAAAACATTTTTTTTAAATCTTTTAAGAAAGCGACAAATCGCTCACGCTGAAGATAGTGTAGAACCAATCTGGATCAAGCCAGGATCCTTCCCAGTACTCACAGTAACAAGCATGATCTCATTCATTAAGGGCTTGGCACGCCTCTCTTCCTCTCAATTGATCAAATTTTTTTTTGCAAATCCCGAGGAATTCCTTCCTCTTTGTTTTCATCACAATGTTCAAAAAGTTTTGAAAAACTTAGGTCCATGCAATGAGTTCGAGGTACAGAAAAGTAGGCAAAAAGTACTGTCGTTTCATTCAAGTTTCTGGCACAACTGGCACAAGGCAGAAGCAAGCACAAAAGCATGAAAAACCACTGTTGTTTCATTCAAATCTTCTGGTGTAACTGGCTCCCCGGCAGAAACAAACTCGAAAGGAAGCGAAAAGACAAACACAAAACAAAATAGTGATATCCGAGGTAACGCCCCCGGGATCACCCGACTCTAACAAAACAGGATTGACTCAATATAACAAGACAGACCCAACTGACACAGTACAAAAAGACTGACTATGCACAAAACAACAAAACTGACCCAATACCCAAGTCAGAAAGTACAAAAACTAGCATTCACAAATGCTCAAAACAGTGCGTGCCATACGCCACACCTGGAGTAAACTGAGCGCCGTCCGCAGGTGGTTCACCCCCTGATCACATCACATTATCCTCCACAAGTTCACTGATCAAGTGCCGATAGACTTGGCTGAGCTGGTGCGGCAATGACCTTGTTGTCAAACAGATCTTGTACATCATGGCGAAGACGAAAGCAACTGCCAGTGTCATGACCGATTTGTTGATGGTAGGCACAGTATTTATTGTGGTCATGCTTTGGAGGGATAGGATCGGGTAGAGGCCGTTGTTCCAATGGTTTCAGATATCCCTTCTGGAGTAAGGCCTCTAGAGCCTTTGACAAAGGCATATAAAGTGGGGTAAAAACCCTCTTGACTCGAGGTGGTTATTTGGTTTTTTGTGAGCTACTTCTGGACGCGCCGGTGAATGGGGTAGCTATTTTTGATGCGGTGGTGGTAACCATGCCCACTTCAGAAGATCTTACAGCTGCATCACCACTGGTGGTTGCATTCGAACTGCGGGAAAACGCCCTCCTGGGCTGCTCCTTCTCCTGGTCAATGAGGCCCTGCTTCATAGCATCCTCAATTTGTACTCCCATCTCATGCAAATCTGAAAAGGTAGGAAAATGGAGTACGATCATTTTCTGCATAAGCTTAGGCTGGAGATTGCGCACAATCATCCGGATTTGATCCTTGTCAATGGGCCTAAAGGTCATCATTGAGGCCTTGGCCCTCCAGCGGGCTACGAAATCAGAAAAACTCTCCTTAGGCTCTTGCCTTGTTGTCTCAAGATCACGAGTTATAATCTCAATTTGCGTGTTATAGGAGTATTGCGCAATGAAGGCCTCGGCCATCTCATCCCAATTCCGTTTGACATTGTCTTCTAATTTTGCATACCAGATAGCGGCCACACCCGACAGGGCGGTCTGGTGAGGCCCATCGGCCGTAGTATATCTGAGAACAACCGGAGATGCACCATGGGATCCCCAGATCCGTCAAAGCGGTCGATTTGTGGCATTTTGAACCTATGTGGCAGCGTCACATCCACGTCGGTATACCCATCCTCAATGTCTGGGATGGACTTTACCCCCTGGGATTTCTTGAACAACTGTTCGAGCTTGCTCAACTTCAATGTTGTAGGGTCCACTTCGAACTCAAAGGGAGAGTCCGGTTGATTGATAGGCGTAGGTGCCTTGGATAGTTAAGGTAGAATCGGGAGCGGAGCCAGCCCTGTCGGAATGTCCGTCTCTCCCTGGACATTTGGTGCCTCCTCGGGTGCTGGAACTACTGGTGGGGGAGGGGCTTGGTGCGAAGCAGATGCTCCGGTTTGCTGCTGTAACCTAGCGATCAACTCTGCTTGTTAAGCCATGACAACGGCCTGCTGTTTGGCAAATTTTGCTTGACAAACAGCATCCTTCTGCATGGCTTTCATGCTCTCCTGAAGCTGACGCACCATGTCTTCCATCCCTGACATATTGCCCCTTGACATACTGCCCTGATTTATCTGATCTATCGGTATATCTATCTTTGTGGTAAAAACAGATATCTCAACCCAACTGCACACAGGTGAGATGGATAATGACTGCTGATCCGAAGACTATTGAACTGATGATTTGTGCTTGACCGGCCTTTTTACCCTGTCTCTGGCAAAGGAACACTGATTTCCCTTGAACTGAATCTCTGACCTGACAAAGTCTATCAGCACAAGTCCGATGAACCTCGGGGGATATTGGAGCCTTCTGAAGCTACGGTTCCAAGACTACCCTAGCAAAAGAGAAAACATGCAGCATCTCAGCCTGATTTCACCAAAACAGATATGAGCAGTCGAATAACTGTGCTCTCTACTGAATTCGGTCCAAGATTTTGCCTGTAAACTGGTACCCTCAGGTTAAACTGATTCTCCACATACTGATGCCCTCAAGCCTGAAACCCAGACTTGCAAACTGATATACACAGCCCTACAGAGACACACTCTAACAGCACATAGCAGGCAAATAAGAGCCAAAACACCCCTATGTTGGGGTAGGGTTTCCCTGTCCTATTTTGTCAGGATCTAGGGTTTCACTACGCACGCAGCGGTTTCAAACAACCTATGATCGGATAAGCAACCTGTCCTAGTTTGGAATGGTCACTATAGATTCCGATATACACTAGGTCGAATGGTCAAAGAGGGTGCCCCGATAAAACCGGGGTTTGTGTTCCCGTCGTGGCAGAGCCTGCAACCGGTCAGTCTTATGGCACGCTTCGCAAAGCGAGCCTCCGGCAAACCGTTCAGGAATAGGATATGGCAAACACGGTGTCCTAGGTGCACCAATGCAAATGCAATGCAAAGAAACACACAAGTGTAGTCAAAACCAGATATCACGAGTTCGAGTCAAGTTCTCAAACTCTCCAACAGAGTTGCCAGAAACTGTAGACGTCCCCGAACGCTCCGGGAGGATGAATCCCGTTCTGTTCACTATGGGCTCACTACAGTTCAGGACTCAAAATGTCACGGTCCTGTATTTAATCTCACAGAGTGCAATGCAAGACCGATGAATCATCAAAGAGTCCAAATCTGGCAAATCGTTTTGGAAAACAGATTTTTTTTTAAAGAAGTGCCAAACATGGATTGCTTTGCCAGATACAGAGTCGCCACCTAAATATTTTATTTCTGGGAAATTTAGGAAACCTTGACTCGTTGCCCGAGGCCACGTGTCCGTCAGAACCAAAGTTGCCTCGGCTCGAGAACTTGGGTACAATTGAGGAAGGTCACTTCGTGAACACCCCCGCTCGCCTGATCAAAGATCGGTCTCTACTAACCATGATATCTAGTTTTGAAAACATTATGCGTTCTTAAACCGGTTATTAGCCTAGATTTACTATGTGATGCGCACAGCATACAAGTATAGACTGGATCGCCTGAATTGGAACAAAACATTTCATGTTTGTTTTTGAAAACGGTTTGCTACTCGCAAGTAGGCTAAAAATGCAGATTTTGCCATCCTCGGGTGGGCTTAGAAAAGATGGTTTTGCCACTATCTAGTGGGCTTAAAACTCACAGTCAATGCATTATTCCAATTCAGATAACCCAACCTTCACTCACAGGCATTCAGGCAGTTATATCACATAAGCGGTTAGCCTTATAGTAAGCATGCTATCATGGCAGTCACTCACACACATGCAAGAATGCTAAACCATAAACATTTACCTAGTACTCCAAGCCAAAACAGAAGCTATATTAGAAATCCATGCATGATCCTAACTATACAGAAATGCCTAATGCAACACATGCAAAAATACAAATACAATAGGCTCGGCTATTCTAAGAATGGCATATGAAATGCAACAACTGATATATGTATTCAACTTGGAATTGAAATACAATGCAGTTAGTATGATGCGCCGAGCCCGGTGCATGCAAGACAGATGAATGATGCAAATATGCAAGCATAAGTATGCTAATTGAAACATGCCCTAATCTAACCATCATAAGCTGGTAAATAAAAGGGAGAAAGACATGGGGTTGGAAGACATGCATCACACACACGCACACTAATTACAGTTATGCCCTCGCTCGGAGGGTCCGAATGAATAATATAGTCCGAATAAATAATTACAGTCCGAATGAATAATTAAATATTACAAAACCCTAATTAATTAAGAAATTAACTAGGAAAGCAATAAACTAGTATGCAAATTCATGGACCGCCTCAGCTCTGTTCCGAATGATGAAAGATGCATGCTCGAGTTGCCTTGCGCGGAAATCCATTGCGATGCCCCGATTCGCCTCTGTTTGCAATTAATTCCGGAATGCTGTGCAAGGCTTTAAGAAGTTGCTGGCTTCTGATTTGTTGCAACAGAGAGCAAGAAAGGGGCATGGCAAAGTATTTCACATATGTATGCACACCTCGATCCTCGTGCCACCAATCACGCATCTCGATGCATGATGGCCGAGGAGTCGAATTGCACGACTCGATGTGACATGAATGCACATGACAACACAACAAGGCCTAGACTCCATCATGGGTGATCCGGAGTGTCGGCAATCGGGAATTGAGACACGTTCCGTGACTTGGAGTACGAAACGTCCCTCGTTTCCCGTGCTTGGGCTAACTCCTATCCCAAACACAATGCAAATGAGATGGCATACACAATGCGACTAACATTTAACCTAGCATACACAATGCTATGGACAAAAATGGCATACACAATGCACGTGATGTAACATGGCATACACAATGCTCTAACATACAACCTAACATACGCAATGCTATGGACTGAAATGGCATACACAATGCACGATGGACTTACACCAACATGAGTGGACCTCAGCCACACTCACATCAATGGCCATATGATGGAAATGAAATAACCGAAATGCATACAAACATGCATGATACAAGGGATCGATCCTAAGGCATCAAATACAACTCTACCAAAGCATGGAAAAGGATGCAATATGGCATACAAGCACACAAACTCCAGCTCTGAAACATGATACAAAATGGTCCCGAAACATGCAAACGTGGCACACGATGCAAGCTAGGGGGCCCGGGTACCGAAACTAGTGAAGTGCGTTACACGAGAGGTACCCAAAGCAATGCACCAAAGGAAAAACCAACCCCAAACAGACCCTAGGCAGGTCTGAAACAGTGGAGAAATGGCCTAAAATGATGGCTCGGAATGCAACAAAATGGAGCTCATTCAATGGTTCGGAAACAAGGCATACAAGTCCGACTCTCAAACACATTTAAAGAGTACAAAACATGGCGATATGGCATTCAAACAAGCTCTGAAATATGATGTATAATGAGCCCAAAACATGAACACACCTCAGTATATGCATGGAATGAACCTCAAAACTCAAAGTTAAACATGGGTATTGAACTACAAGCATGCAAAACCAACATCATTCAACCATGAGACCTAAAAATAGAGCTAGGGAAGTCCAAAACAAGCACAATATCAGTTTAAGGCATGGCCAAAAAGTGTTAAAATCAAGGGTCAACAAAGCATGCAAAGAAAGCTAGTGAACCATGAGTTACACTACAACTATATGGAGCATATGAAGGCTTACCAAACCAGCCAAAAACAGAAGTATACCATGCCAAAATATGCCAAAATAACCACTGAAACTCAGTTAATGCATGCAAGAATGATGAGCTCCTTTGAAAGGTCAATAAGGGGGTTGTTCTACACATGCATGATGGACACACACAATGGCAAAACCACCTCTGGACAGAGGTTCTGAGGGTCCTAAAACCCACTAAAAAGAGCCAGAAATAGGTCTAGGAAACATGCAAATAAAGGCCCCTTTGAAAGGCCTTGAATGGGATTGTTCTACACATGCAAGATAGACACTTTATATAGAAAAATAGGCTCCGGAAAAAGCTAAGACAGACCTTAAAACTCACCAAATAGGGCTTGAAATGTGGCTTTGAAACATGCAAATGGGGGCCCTTTTAGAAGGCCAACAAAGCTAGTAAAGAGAACAAAGGGTGAGAGGGTCACCCCTATCTGATTTTGGGACTCAAAAACACATGTTAGCCACTGAAAATCCACTGGATTTCAGTAGCTAAAAGGCCAAACCAAGGCCATCAAAAATGCTCTAGTACATGGCTCAAAACATGAGGAAATGAAGCATGCAAGGGGGAAGGTGACCCCGAACAGAAAAATGACCTTGAACAAACTTGAAGAGGAACTCAAAACAAGACTTTTTTTAGTTTATGTCCAAGTCCAAAAATTCTTGCAAGTAAGGCTAAGATAGGAAGCAAAATAAGCCTACAAAGAGGGATGGAGCATACAAGGAGGTAGATGACCTCAAACAGAAAAGTATCCTTAAACAAACTTCAAGAGGAGCTCAAAATAAGACACTTTTCAGTTTAAGATGAAACCCATAAATGCTTTCAAATAGGGCAAAGTTATGAAGCAAAATAATGAAAAAATGGGGGAAATGATGACTTACCCTTGTAGCACAGCAATGCAGCAAGTTCTGGACCAAGAAGGTGAGCCTTCAACCTCTGAAAAATAGCTCCAAGGCTCTTGGATGGATGGTGGAGGTGTTGTTCTAGGAGGTGTGGTGTAATGGGGCAAGAACAATGGAGTTTTTGAGCACAGAAGAGAGAGATATGAAGAAGAGTGTATCTATGAGCTCCAAACAAATTCTCAACCCTTGCCAAGGAAGGAGAAGGCTTCCTTTATAAAGGAGAGGGTCTAAGGCTTCTCCAAGAAGCTTCAAAGCTAGGTTAAACATCCTCCATACACGTGTATGAAGGATGCAACAAATGTCTTCTAGCTAGCATAGCTGAAACACACTCAGGGAGACAAAAAAGCTGGGAGCTGGCCGACCAGTTCAAGTGGTCGGCCGACCACTTACCCTGGTCGGCCGACCAGGGGTCAAAAGGTTTAAGCTCAAAAGCTGGTCGGCCATACCAAAAATGTGGCCTCCCAGATGAGTAGAATACAGCTGTATAGTGGGAGACCAGAAAATGTGGCCTAGGAGAGAGAAAAACCAGCTTTCTAGCAAGGTTCAAAAGGGTTAGGAAGAAAAACTGGTCGACCTACCCATATTGGTGGCCTCCCAGGTGAGTACAACACAATGGTGGTATGGGAGACCAGAAATTATGGCCCAAAAGTGAGGAAAACCAACTTTCTGTCAAGAAAATCGGCTGGAGGAGAGAGAAAAGTGGTCTCCAAGGAGAAAGCTGGTTTCGAAGAAGAAAAGGTGGTCTCCTACCCATGTACCACCTTTTTAACAATGAAAGTAGGGTCCATACCAAAAATGAACCCTAACCGATGCAAAACGAGGGTTCGAGGGCCAAAACGCGTAGCCTAGGGCCCCGAAAACAGGCTGTTAGGCACCGGCATGAAGGTGATCTCTCAGGCCACAGTGTCCCTCAAAAGAGAGGAAACAAGGTGTGTGCCAAAAATCGGAGCAAATGGAGGTAGTTAAGCGGTCCCGAACCGAGGCACACGGCCGACGGCTCCGAAAATCAGAAACTGGTCTCCAAACGGGAAAAATGGCCTACGACCACGAAACGTAGCCTACGACCACTGAGAGATGGTCTACGAGACCTCTCCCTCCCTTCGAGAAAAGAAAACAGAGAAAACAGGACCTGGTTCGCAAACTGAGGCAAAGCACGAAAGAGCCTCGAAGTCTGGAGGCAAGGCTCACAACTGAGACTCTGAAACCTCAGAACGAGCACAATATGCAACATCACCGAGCGCTCAGTTGGTGATGTCTGAGTCTTAAGGTCGGTCAAAAATTGGGTGTCTACACATGTGTCATGTATACACAAGTGCGAGGTCCCATGCCTTTGGCTTGCTTGCTCCATAAGTAAGCTAGAATTGCATTATGATTAATGCTTTTGATAAAACTGGTCACTAATTTTTGGAAAAAGCATTTGATCAGAGCACAATCGAGCTTATCTCTTTTTTATGGGGTTACAAGTTTGTTTTTGGCTAAAAACGGGCTCATGGGTAAAATGATCATTTTGCAAAAAGTTGATTTTTGGCCAAAATGGGTTTACACAACAACTCCAAACATCCTTAAACATTCTAAAGATGAACTAATATACTATTTCATCATCAGGAGGCTTGCAAGTGCCCGAAGTCTGAAGATCAGTGAAAATGTGGTGTCTATAGTTGCCCTCTTTGACAGAGCTCAAATAATCATGAAGTGATGAGAAATGAATGTCAATGATCCGAGACTATCCCAGTTGACATGATTCTAAGGCTTATGGCAGTGCCATTCATTCATGCAAGTGATCAGATTCGCAAGTTACTTAGATGTCCTTGTTTGCAAGGAATCATATCAATGTAGTTCGGGGGTGGTGGTGTAACAATCTCATTCGTGAGTGAGTGTGTGCAACAAGCACTCAAGCATGCATTAAGAAGATGAGAGCGGACGATACCTGTAGTACTCGCCTTGCCGTTTATATGTCAAGTTCCTTTCTATTCTTTTCCAAGTCGTACCAATCTTGCAAAATTTTCCCAAGGCAAGCTATTCCAGATAATACAGACCGTAGTGTGGTAAAATGCCATGTCACACCCCACTTTTAATTACCCAAATAACATTACCATGTCTATTAACATAAATATCCATTTCCATTAAGAACAAGCAAAACTAAACATACATTACCTCCATAAACAAATGAAAGCCCTCTCAATCATATATATATGGAATGCAACATAAATTATATTTTAAAAAAATGCCCATAGGCTTACCTATTTACATTAAAATTTAACACTTTCACAATAATGGCGTTTTGCCAATAAGTATAGGCTCCGTGACCAACAATTAAGAAAGATCACTGATCTTGAATCATCTCTCAACTTGCACTTGAAAAATATTTAGTAACGTGTGATGAACATAAAGTTCAGTAGAGATCCCAACATGATCTTAAACAATAACAACATACATATATCTATGATCATGAATGCACCAAATGTACAATATAAATAATGTGACAGTCTAATATTCAAAATATACTCATATAAGTACATTTTCTTCAAGAACATCCATTTGAACACTACAAGGTGTAAAACCATTTGTTTTCATTCCAATTATCTAGTTTAGTTCCAAAAGCATTTCTTCACAATACAACCTTGGTTATCTAAACCTCCACATTAATATAAAAAAAAATCGTCTCCACATTTATTTTGAATGCACGTTCACAAATACAAGTCATAACCCAATCTCACAACTCACCCACTACACACACTTGTATAATAACACATCTACTATTTTCCTTGGCCATAGGCCCAAGGGCAAGGAACACCCATAACAAAAATACCGAGAAACATATATTTCTAAATATAATTAACTGAACGTAATACATACTTCTATATCCACTAGCCTACAACATGAATGTCAAATGATAGAACCCACATAACATGTAACGCTTTATCGGCCTTACCCAGAGGGGAGCGACCCCAAGGTCACACTTTACCAAGCGCAAACCAGAAGGGAGAGGAACCTATCACAAGGCACCATGCTTTACCGGCTCAATACAGAGAGAAACAGATCTCTTTTCACACCTTACCGAGCCCAAGTTGGAAGGGACGATGAACCTCTGTCAAGGTGCCACGCTTTACTGCCCTCACCTGGAGGGAAATGGACCCCCAAACAAAACACAATAATAGCACAACATGCTAAACTACATAATACCGTACAAGTGTAATACATACACATCATTTACTCAACAACAACAATGTCATGACTAAGGACAAAACCTTTAAATAGATAAATAGATACATGACTCATACAATAGAAATCCAAAACTAATATTACGAAATCCATAAGCAGTGTAACTAGTATTGTTATTTCGGAATGTGAGATGTTTGGCGAGTTTGACTTGCATCTTAGCGAGTCTGTTGAGTTGGTCGTCTTGTTTACTGTAGTTTTGCAACCTACATTAGTAAACTGAGTTGTAGAAGCACAGCAAGGTGATCATGAGGTAGAGGCTATCCGAGGAAAGATATCTAGTGGGAAAGTAGAAAAGGGCTTGAACCGTATTCTGACTCTAGTGTGAGGTATCTGAACCGTATTTTATAAAAAGGAAGAGGGTTTTTGTCCTAGAAATCTCAAATGTTGATTTTGTGTTGATAAATGGAAATAATGTTAAAATTGTGAAATTGGGTTGATATTGATAAGGATGTTGGAGTTGGGTATGTATTACCAGTCACACCTTGGAAGTTGGAATTTGATTTTTATGGAAATTATTTATTATTTAGAGATATCTGTTTTGGGCTATCGGTGGAGGATAGCTATGATTGTTGTAGAAATTGCATGAGAACTAAGTAAATTGGAACTATTTTCTCATCCATTTGCATTGGGCATTACTTCATCTTATCACATTGAAAATGTATCTTGTTTTGAGAAAAATGGTGAATATTTGGTGAATACTTGGTGAATTTGGGTAGGGGATGTGGTTGCAATGTTAAGTTGGCTTGTGTGTCCTTGATGAAAGACCAAAAACCCGCGCGGATAGGTGTCGAGCCTTCTAGTTAATACCGGTAAAAATAACAAATTGGTAGCACTTGTATAGTCTACTTGCAGACACATACCTAGAGATTCACAGAGTTGTATTCACAGTTCGGTTTTCTATTAAAAGGGAAAATTGTTTCATGAATGGTGATATAAATTTGGCATTGCATAATTTGAAAGAAATAGAAAATGTTTTGTCATGAGCATTGTATATGCATTCCACCCTTATATCTTTGTTAAGATTCATACACTATGTTGGATTATTTCTACTAGGCTTAGGCTCACCTTATGTGGGAAAACCATTTCAGGTACTGATGATATGCCTCCGCCAAGGTAATAGCTTGGGGGGACTTGGAAGCAAGAGCTTCATTTTGTGTATTTTTGGTTGTATTTATTTGTACAAGCCTAGGGCTTTAACTGTTTTGGATTTTCCATCTACTTTGTTATAACCAGGCACTATCTTAGAAAATTGTAAGCCTTTAGGGTTTTTCTTTTGCTTGAAGTTCATTCTATCGTGTAACATATATGCTATAGATTCATGGATAGGCTTTTGAATGTATATCCAAATATGTTACTCTTTTGTAAACTTAATTAGAACTTAATGGAAGATAATTACCTTCTTATTATTGTCATTTATTAATATCCCAGTTGGGTTATTGTGTTTATTTCGGGGCGTTACAGAAAATGTTTTGTTTTCAGAAAAATTGGTGAATATCTTGATGAATCTGGTTAGAGTTGTGGTTGTGGTTGTTATGTTGGCCTACGCATCCATGGTGAAAGTTCAAAAACCCACGCGGTTAGGTGCCGATCTTTGCAGTTAGTACTGATAAAATGGATTTGGTAGTGCTTATATAGCCTACTGGAAGACACGTACCTAGAGATTCCTTATGTTTTGTATCCACTGCCCTGTTTTCTATTATAAAAGAATTATTTTTGTGAATTGATTTATAATTTGGCATTACATATTTTTTAGATGGAAATGAGAAAGGTTTGACAAATCGCATGTATGTACATTCACCTTATGACTTTGTTAAAATTCATACATTGCGTTAAGTCAGATAAAGGCTTTAAAGTCAGATGAAGGCCTTCATAAACACAGAGATTAAACTCAAAAGGAGAGAGTGGAGTGCCGACAGTAGTGAGTTCATTGGCAATAATTTTGGCGTCATGAAGAAGGCAATGACAGAGCGATCATTTTGTTTCAATTGGTGAAGGCTCAAATGTAGTTGAAGAAGACGAGTATGAGACGAGGATGTAAGGGATTGTTCAAGCGTAAGCCAAAGACCACGATAAGAGGTACATCTGACGGTAATGGGTAGAATTTCATCCGAGAGAGAAGCAATGATAAGGCTCATGATTAGTTGGTCTTGACATTGCCAGGCGTAATGAGCAGGATTGGAAGCGATGATGCCGATGGTTGATGATGGGCAGGAGAATGAACCATCAATATGTTGGTATAGTTGTTGGTCACGTAAGTATGGGAGAAGTTGAGTTTTCCAATAAAGAAATTTTTTGGATGTGAGTGTAAGAGAGAGGAAATGATGAGCATGATTAAGAGAGATAGGTGAAGGTGATGTTGCCGATATTGATGACGAAGTAGCAGGGCTTGAAGAAGTGATTTTGGATGCCATGGCTTTGATACCAACTCAGAACAATTTTCTCTATATTGATCAGATTCAATGAATGGTTTGTATTACATATTCCATTATATTTATACACTTTATATGATAAGGATCATAGTTCTAAATATCGGCCGATACGCTACGTATCGGCCGATACGTATCGGAAAAATGGGGTGCCGCGACGGATACAGGCCGATATACCACTGAGATTAAAAATCGCAGGAGTATCGGCCGAGTCCCGGTACGTATCGGCCTGTAAGCGTTACACAAGCCGTTACACAAGCCGCGACGGGCCGATACTCACCGGTTCGGACCGGTACGGGAAAGAAAAAGTTGAAAAACCTTTGAAATGATTTTTAAAATTTCACCACCGCGACACCCGATTCCCGATACGTACCGATCGATACTATCGATACCGATACTCCGCGATCGATATCGTTACGTTACCCGATACCGCGATTTAGAACCTTGATAAGGATAAATATAAACAATGATAAATACAAACAATAATAAGATGATGAGAAAGAATTTGAGATATAAATCATATCTCAACAGTAATGTTAATTTTTAGCGATATGTGTATAAAATAATTAAAAAAAATTATTTTTAGCGACAATTGTATTATGACTTGTTTTTAAAAGGATTTAATGAAAATTAATTTAAACTATTTGAACTTATTGGTAATTTGCTCAAAAAATTTCACCCTAAAGTTAGAATATTGAGCTGACGTTTGGCAGGTGGCTTTTTTAATTATTTTTTGATTTTCTGATTATTTTTGCTCCGGTTAAAAAGTTCGTTTGGGTTGACTTTTGTGACATTTATGAGGAAAAAAAATAAAATTATTATGATTTAAAAGTGACATTTTATCTTATTGATTGATTTGAATGATTTGAATTGTTCAAATTTTAGAGTGCATCGAGTATAACATATTTACAAAAAAATTAAATTAATTGGATATTATTAATCCTTTCATCCACTCACATTTGTATTTATTTTAATACTTTAAATCACAATTATCATTATTTTTATATTTAATATTTTAAATCACAATTATTATTTATTTTTATATATACAAATACAAATAAATAAAAAAATTATTAATATTCAATTAAATTAATTTTTTAAAATATATTTAAAATATATACAATTTAAATTATTAAAATAGATCCTAAAATAAGCCCAACAATAACCCTTGTGATAGACACAGCAGCCTTCCGAATTCGGCGTGACCCAGTATGTGATTGTTGTAGTTATCTTATCGAGAACAAGAGAAAATATAATATGATAATGAATAATATTTGGACCCCTTTTGGGGTGATCCACCACCCCATAATAATGTGGATTAATAATATTTTATATTATTTTATTTTATTTTTTTATTTACTTAAACCAATCACAAATACGTGAGATTGTGGGGATGAAGTTCTGCAGGAAACTGAATCATTAGTGAGGAAATAAATAGTACACCTTAAAGAACAAATTACCATTGGATTCATTATTGCCGTCATCACTTACATAATCATACAAAATAGTACACCTTAAAGGTTGAGCCATATATATTTTATAATTTAAAAATATATGATATAATTTTATATTTTTTGTGTTATAATTAAAAAAATTATAACAAATTATTATATGAGGTATAATTAAAATTTTATGAGTACTAATTAAATAATATCATAATTAAAAAAAAATTAATCATAATTATAAAAAAAAATAGAATAACTAAAAACATATATGATATACTCCTTTCAAATGACGTGAATAATATAATTTCCCTTCAAAAATGTTAAACAACTAAATTTTTTAGAACAAACTTTACTATACCCATTCTAGTTTGGCTCTTCTCCACATTATCTCTTTTCATTTGAAAATAATTACATAGTCCCTTTGTGATTTGTGGATTGAAATATATTGTTTGTCCCGTTATTGATTTAATAAAAAATGTTAAAATACCCTTATATATAAGCAACCTAAGTATATGAATTATAAATATTTTCGTCATTTGTTTAGAAAGTAAAATACACTTTAATCCTCTGTGCTTTATTTAATGTACGATTTACTCCCTTAAAATATGAAAATGAGGACAATGGGGTAAAGTGAAATGTACCAAAATTTTACAATAAAAAATTGAATAAATTACAAATATACTATTGAGATTTATTTAAAATACAAATTGTCCCTTATAATTTGTAAAATTATAAATACCTCCTTTAAGAATTTTTTATTTAACAGAATTAATTTAAAAAATGAAGTATCTACATATTATACTACATAATAATAAAATTAACTGAATTATTAATTAAAATATATTTATGATATTATTAAAATTTGTTAATTGATTTGATAATTTATTAATAAAATTGGTCATTTATAATAAAATTAGAAATTTTAAAAGATGAGATGTAATTTTTAAAATTACAGAAGGGCAATTTATATTTGAAATAAATTTCAAAATGTGTATTTATAATTTATCCTAAAACATTTATATAAAAAATATGTAATAGTATTATAGGAATTATAAACAATAATTATAAATTTTATAACTTCGAAAAATAAATATAAATGAGATATATTATTTTCGAGGGGGTTCCCTACCGTCTACATTTTGAATTAGAGAGTACAACTTAGGCCATTTGAGCCGACCTCGGGTTGTTGATATAAAACATTAAATTTTTATATTACTTTATTTTATTTTTTTAGAACTTTTCAAACAAGTCATTTATAAAAAATAAAAATTATATTAATCTGATATCAATATTTACATATTTTGATCATGTTTTTCTTAAACAAATGAACATTGTATTTTTATAATTATATTTGTTGTATTTTTATATATAAAAAAAATATGATGTAAATATATAATTATCGATATTCAATTAATTTAATTTTTTTTTATTATAAATAATTTACTCAAAAGCATTAAAAATTAAACAGTTTGGATGAATAAAGTGGAGCCCAAATGAGATCGAATCGTGTAAACTAGATCGGAGGAAAGTTGCATCCCATCATTTTGTACTATTTTTTTTGTACAAATATTTTCCTTTAGATCAAAATTTTTTATACAAATATTGTTTATATTGAATTTGGATAAATTATACTCACCTTTCTTTACATTTGAGAAAAATGCAATTATCTTTCTCTTTTGACATATTTACATTGACTTCTAATTTTTTTTTTTAAAGGATTCTTTATGAATAAGTTATTTAAGTAATTTTTTAACCTTTTATGAAAAAGATGAACAAAAACGTAAATAGGTGATATGATAAAAGTAACTGAAACTAATATATGTGGTAGGCAAACATTGAAATAAAATATATATATATATATATATTAATAGAAAAGATATAACAATATCATTTTTTATTAATAAGACTAACAAATTACTAATAAAAATAGAATAAATGACAAATACACTCATTGATATTGGGTTAAAATACAGCTCCTTAACAAATTAAAAATAATTTTTATTCCTTTCAAACTAAAATAATTACCCATCTTTAACTCATGTCTTATAAATATGTATGTGCCCAAAGACAATGTTGAAGCATATATCCACATCAATGGCGAACCACCGCAACCAGGGCCAAAATGGCCTAAAAAAATCCCAAGTTGTGGTGGTGATGGTACCATTTCCAGCACAAGGCCATCTCAACCAACTCCTCCAACTCTCTCGCCTCCTCTCCTCCTCCTCCTACCACCACCACATCCCCATCCACTACGTTGGCTGCGCAGCCCACAACCGCCAAGCCAAGCTTCGAGTCCACGGTTGGGACCCCATTTCATCAACCAACAACAACAACAACAACATCCATTTTCATGATTTCCCAAACCCTCATTTTCTCTCTCCTCCACCCAACCCAAATGCCTCCATTAAATTCCCCTCTCACCTCCAACCTTCGTTCGACGCCTCGACGCAGCTTCGCGAGCCGGTCGGGGCATTTCTACGAACACTCTCTGCCTCTGCTCGAAGAGTCGTTGTTATTCATGATTCTTTGATGGCTTCTGTGGTTCAAGATGTGGCGTCGATACCAAACGCTGAGTCTTACGTTTTTCGTAGTGTGTCGGCTTTTACTCTCTTTTTATACACTTGGGAAGCCATGGAAAGGCCTTTTGCAATTGATGCCGAGATACTCAAAGACGTTCCTTCATTGCAAGGGTGTTTCACTGCTGAGTTTGAGAGATTCCTTAGCAACCAAGTTGATTACCAAAAGTACAGCTCTGGCTATCTTTACAACACCAGCAAAGCAATTGAAGGTCTTCATTAATTTCTTGATTCATATTTTTCATATATTTATTTGGATAAATAAGGTCCTTTAAAACCTTATTTTGGTTCTCGTAATTTTAATTTTATGCTCATAGTTTTAATTTTGTTACAATCTGATCCCTCCGTTATCTATTGTAACAGTTTAAACTAAAACAAATCATGTGCAAACTAAACAGTCTAAAGTGTAATATTATACTGGTGGTCTTTGTAATTTATTTTAAATTCTATTTTTATCCCTCTAGTTTTATACATGTTATTTTTTGTCACAATAAGTGATAGATTTTGTAACAATAAGTGATAGATGGATCAAATTGTAATAAAATTAGAAGTACAATAATCAAATTGTTGAAATTAAAATTATAATAACTAATAATTCACTGATTCTTAAAATATAAGGATTAATAGTGTAATTTACCTATTTATTTTGTGATATGTGTGTAATTGCTTTGGTGTCTAAAATCCCAACCCAACAGGTCCGTACCTCAATTTGCTTGCAAAGGAACAGATCAGCAAAGGCAAGAAACACTGGGCCATTGGACCATTCAATCCCGTGGCAATACAACACAGCACAAACACCAATCAACGCCATGAATGTTTGAAGTGGCTTGACAAACAACCTCCAAACTCAGTGATATACGTTTCTTTCGGAACCACCACCTCTTTCACCGATGAACAGATCAGAGAGCTCGCAGTCGGGTTAGAACAGAGTGGTCACAAATTCATTTGGGTACTCAGAGAAGCTGACAAAGGAGACGTTTTTGTTGGAGAAGTGAGGAGAGCTGAGCTGCCAAAAGGGTATGAAGAGAGAGTAAAAGGGAGAGGCATGGTGGTGAGAGAGTGGGCTCCACAGTTGGAAATTCTGGGTCACCCATCAACAGGTGGGTTTGTGAGTCACTGTGGTTGGAATTCATGTATGGAGAGTCTTTCTATGGGAGTGCCAATCTTGGCTTGGCCAATGCACTCGGACCAACCAAGGAACACCGTGCTCGTAACCAAATTTTTAAAAGTTGGTGTGGTTTTAAAGGATTGGGGCCGTCGAGAGGAGTTGGTTACAGCGACAATGGTTGCAGAGGTGGTGAAGAGATTGATGGGTTCGGAGGAAGGAGACAATATTAGAAAGAGGGCGGCGGAATTAGGCCGAGCCGTGCGGGAAGCTTTCACGAAAGGTGGCGTTTCTCGCATGGAGTTGGACTCTTTCGTTGCTCATATCAGTAGGTAGATTTTGGATTGATAAAAGCCTATCTTCCAGAAAAGTACAAAGGTTGCGGTGGGTAGAGTTTGTAGCTATGATCGGAGAGGATGGGTTGTATTTTAAGTTTGTGAGTTTTGAAATTATAATTTGAGTGTGAAAAATTTGTTTGGTAAAAGGGTTTTGAAAATAGTTTTAAATTGAATAGGAAATTTTTGATATGACATATGATATTTGTTATAAAAATTTACGACTCATAATTAAACATATAACTCAAAATTCTATTAAAATACATAAAAAAAATTTAAAAATTCGAAAAATATTTTTTTCTAATATATAAAAATTAACATATGTCAATTGTAAAAAAAAATATAAAAAAAAAAAAATTTGCACTGTTCCGGTCAACCTGTGGGACCATTGGTTAGGCCAAATTTTTAAAAAAAAAAAATTTCAAAATCATGACTGAGACAGGGTGTGTTTGGTTTGTGTTTGTAGAGTAGTTTTTGAGATAAAAAGTATGAAAACTTGTTTGGTTTGCCTTTTTCAGAAATGGTTTTGGAAAATTATTTTGAGGAAAGAATTTTAAAAAAAAGTGATTGATTTGATGTGTATAAGAGAGAGTGTGATTTTGGAAAGTAGGTAACCAAACAAAATTTTGAGATTTTTTTTGAAAAAGTTTGTTTAATTTGATCACTTTTGAAAATTTGTTTGTAGAGAATTTTTTCCAAAATTTTTTCTGAAAAACAAACCAAACCTAGAGTTTTGAAAACGTGATTTGAGAACTCGTTCCAAACATCATATTTGAATGTGAGTGTAGAATCATTGTTTGAAAACACAACCAATCACAGCCTAAAATCTTTTCTTTCGTATATCTAGAAATTTTTGAATTCTAAATATAGAATCTATATTAATAACTTTAAATCGGAATTTCTAAATAATTTTCTGATTCCATTTTCCGGGTCAATAAAGGTGTGTTTGGTAACATTTACGTTTTCAGTTTATATTTACAAAAATTTTATAAACTGGCGGGTGGGTGTTGGTGGTGGCAGGTGGCTGGTGAGTGGTGGTGGCAAGTAGGTGGCGAGTGGTGGTGGCGGGCGGTGGATGGTAGTGGCGGGTGGTGGGTGGATGGCAGGTGGGTGGTAGGTGGCGGTGGTGGTGATGGTGGCAGGTGGGTGGTGACTTGTGGGCGGTGGGTAGTGGTGGCAGGTGGGTGGTAAGTGGTGGTGGTAGGTGGTGGTGGGGGGTGGGTGGTGATGGCGGAAGACGGTGGTGGAAAATGGTGGCGGGTGATGACTAGTGTTGGGTGATAAAAAAAAAAAATTGAAAACTCAAAACGGAAACACGTTTTTTGTGTTTTCATTTTTTGACCAAATTTATAAACTGAGACCACTGATTTATAAATCAAAAATTTTACCAAACAAATTTTTATTTCAATTTTTAAATTTTTTATAAATATAAATAAAAAACTGAAAATATAAGTGTTACCAAACGACACCTAAACATGCTGTTTGTTTGTGATTATGACCTGCATTTGGATTGCAGACATCTTTTGTTATAAAATGGTGTGTGATGTGCTCTACAGAGTGTTCCTTTAATTACATGCTCACGAATTCCTTAAGTTTAATGTTAAAATTGCGGGATTGTTTATGCATTTATTGGATAAATAATATTTTTTATTCTTAAATTTTGATTTGAATTTTATTTTGATTGATCTTCTTCTCTCAAAATATGTAAGCTATGACATTTGTAAATTTAATTATCGCAAATGTCATAACTTAATTGTATGAAACTCATAATTATAAAAAAAAAAATGAGTTATAATCAAATACAATACGATACACTCAAAAGTTTTTAGTCAGAACTAAAATAAGATTATAATTAACATCATAATGAGTCATAACTAACCTAACAATAAGTTATAATTAAATATTACAAATATCATAACTAGGAATGCATATGGTGCACATCTCGTACAATATCTCAAAGTTTTGAAATTTCAACTTATATTTTGATTTGATCATTTTTTATTATATCACTATTTGAAATTTGAATGAAAATATAAATAATTAAAAGGTTAAATTACAAATACAGTAATTGATGCTGGCTTAATATACGGATTGATCTATAGTTTTGGAAATTATATGTCGCTTCTTAAAGTTTCTAATCACATAACAAATGATCTCATTTAATTAATAAATTATCAAAATAATTAACAATTTTAATAATTTCAAAAATATATTTTAATTAATAATTTAAATAATTTTATTGTTATATAATAGAGTAGTTATATTTTTTTATTATTAATTTTGTTAAATAAAAAATTTTAATAATGAGATATTTATAATTTTTAAAATCACAAGAAACAATTTATATTTTAAACAATTCTCAAAAAGTATTTTTATTTTTTCCTAATTAAAATGTGAGTGAAAGTTAAATAATTTATCATAAAACTTGTTTCTTTAATGTCGCTGAAAAAGGTTCACGCGGCCTCTAATCCCCTCTTTTAATGAGTTAAACAAATAGAACCTAGGAATTAGTAAGTGATAAGATTTTTATTGATAAGTCCAATTTAGAAGTGTTTTAATCCAAGAAATTCATGAAGGAATTTTTTAACCCATTTCGTCCCATGTATGTATAGTTTTATTCCATAAAGTCCATTTTCTTGATTTACACTATTTTCTTGGACACTTATACCCTTATATTTAATTTTGATACCCTTATAAATATTTTTTCAACGATTAGCAATTTAATGATGTGAACATTCATATTTTAAAATTCACATTTGTAGGAATGTAAATTGGCCCGTGGGCAGCCCGAAACTCGCCCGCGAGCCAGGGCGGGCCCGACCCGTTGACAATGTGAATATTCACATTGACATGTTAAAATTCACATTAATAGGAGTATAAAATTGGCCCCCGTCCCGTGGCGGCGCGAAACCCGCCCGCGGCCCATGGGCGGCCCGGGGCGGGCCCGGTCCGGCCCGTTGACAATGTGAATATTCACATTGACATGTTAACATTCGCATTGATAAGAGTATAAAATTAGGCCGCGGCCCATGCGCGGCCAAAAGCCCGCCCGTAGCCCGGGGCAGGCCCGGCCCGGCCCGGCCCGTTGACAATGTGAATATTCACATTGACATGTTAATATTCACATTGATAGGAGTATAAAATTAGCCCGCGCCTCATAGCTGCCCAAAACCCGCCCACGGCCCGACCTGTTGACAATGTGAATGTTCACATTGACATGTTAACATTCACATTGATAAGAGTATAAAACTAGACAGTAGCCCAGGGCGGGCCCGACTCGGCCCGGCCCGGGCCGTTGACAATGTGAATATTCACATTGACATGTTAACATTCACATTGACAAGAGTACAAAACTAGACAGTAGCCCAGGGCGGGCCCGACTCGGCCCAGCCCGGCCCGTTGACAATGTGAATATTCACATTGACATGTTAACATTCACATTAATAGGAGTGTAAAATTGGCCCCCGTTCCGTGGCGGTGCGAAACACGCCCACGGCCCATGGGCGGCCTGGGGCGGGCCCGGTCCGTCCCGTTGACAACGTGAATATTCACATTGACATGTTAACATTCACATTGATAAGAGTATAAAATTGGCCCGTGGCCCATGGACGGCCAAAAGCCCGCCCGCGGCCCAAGGCGGGCCCGGCCCGGCCCGTTGACAATGTGAATATTCACATTGACATGTTAACATTCACATTGATAAGAGTATAAAATTGGCACGCAGCCTGTGGGCGGCCCGAAGCCTGACCGCAACCCGAGGCAGGCTTGGCCCGATCCATGACAATGTGAATATTCACATTGACATGTTAACATGCACATTGATAGGAGTGGCTGCTCGAAACTCGTCCACGGCCCGTGGGCGGCCCGGGGCGGGCCCGGCCCGGCCTGTTGACAATGTGAATATTCACATTGACATGTTAACATTCACATTGATAAGAGTGTACAATTGGCCCGTGACCCGTGGGCAGCCCGAAGCCCGACCTTAGGCCAGGGCGGGCCCGGCCCGTTGGCAATGTGAATATTCACATTGACATGTTAACATTCACATTGATAGGAGTGTAAAATTGGCCCGTAGCCCGTGGGCGGCCCGAAGCCCGATTGCTGCCTGAGGCGGGCTTGGCCCGACCTGTGACAATGTGAATATTCACATTGACATGTTAACATTAACATTGATAGGAGTGTAAAACTTGTCCGTTGCCCGAAGCTCGCCCATGGCCCGGGGTAGGCCCGAACCCAAACTCGGGCCACCCCGGGCCGTCCACGGGCGTCGGGCCGGCCATAGGACGCGTGTCAATTTTACACTCTTATCAATGTGAATGTTAACATGTCAATGTGAATATTCACATTGTCAACAGGCCGGGTCGGGCCCGTCTCGGGCCGCCCACGGGTCGTGGGCGTGTTTCGGGCAGCCACGAGTCACGGGCTAATGTTACACTCTTATCAATGTGAACGTTAAAATGTCAATGTGAATATTCACGTTGTCAATAGGCCGGGCCCGCGTCGGGCCGGGGCCGGGCTTCGAGCTGCCCATGAGTCACGGGCTAATTTTATACTCTTATCAATGTGAATGTTAATATATCAATGTGAATATTCACATTGTCAACGAGCCGAGCCGGGCCGGGCCCGCCCTGGACAGCGGGCAGGCTTCGGGCCGCCCACGGGCCACGGGCCAATTTTACACTCTTATCAATGTGAATGTTAATATGTCAATGTGAATATTCACATTGTCAACGGGCCGGACCGGGCTCGCCCCGAGCCGCCCATGGGACACGAGTCAATTTTGCACTCTTATCAATGTGAATGTTAATATGTCAATGTGAATATTCACATTGTTAACAGGCCGGGCCAGGCCCGCCTCGGGCCGCCCACGGACCGTGGGCTAGTTTCGGGCAGCCACGGGGTGCGGACTAATTTTATACTCTTATCAATGTGAATGTTAACATGTCAATATGAATATTTACATTATCAACGGGTCGGGCCGGGCCCGCCCAGGGCAGCCCACGAGCCGCAGGCAGGTTTCGGGCCGGCCACAGGCCGCGGGCTAATTTTACACTCCTATCAATGTGAATGTTAACATGTCAATGTGAATATTCACATTGTCAACGGGCCGGGCCGGGCCGGGCCCGCCCCGACCCGGGCCCAAACCTGGGCTTCGGGCTGCCCACGGGTCATGGGCCAATTTTACACTCTTGTCAATGTTAATGTTAATGTTAATATGTCAATGTGAATATTCATATTGTGAACGGGTCGGCCCAGCCCGCTCCGGGCGATGGGCTGGTTTCGGGCCGCCCACGGGCCGCAGGCCAATTTTACACTCTTATCAATGTGAATGTTAACTTGTCAATGTGAATATTCATAATATCAACGGGTCGGGTCGGGCCTATTTTTTTGGCTTGTGGGCCGACCCGGCCCGACTCGAATTTTTTCGGGCACCCACGAGGATCGACATGAGCCGGGCCCCTTCACATTGACGATATAAACATTTACATTGACGATGTGAACATTTACATTAAGGGTATTTTGGTAATTATGCCACCCATAGGACTTATTGAAACATAAGAAAATAGTGTGAACTAAATGGAACATAAGTAGATGAAAAGGGTATTTTGGTCTTCTTATCTCAAATTGGACCTAATGGAATAGTAAAAAAGAATATGAGTTGGATGGAATAAAACTCTTAGAAAATAAATTTATCAAAAAAGCTCCCATTCTCAAAAAGTATTTTTATTTTACCCTAATTAAAATATGAGTGAAAGTTAAATAATTTAACATAAAAGTTGTTTCTTTAATGTCTCTGAAAAAGGTTCACGCGGCCTCCAATCCCCTCTTTTAATGAGTTAAACAAATAGAACCTAGGAATTAGTAAGTGATAAGGTTTATTTATTTATACAGTGTAATTTTTAAAATCATAAAAAACAATCTATATTTTAAATTACTCTTAAAAAGTATTTTATTTTAGGGTAAAGCTTTTGTTCAGTCCGGGATCGGATTAGACCGTATTGTTGGGCCCGTGGAGGCCCAATGCGGGCCCCATTTTGATAATCTGAACCGTTCATGTGTAGAACTCGTCGAATACTATATGCTTATAAAAAATCACGTTGATCGAATATCGATAGCTATATGATCAAATCAGTTTCGTATTAAAAAAATTGGACGGTAAACAAATTAACGATTGACAAAAAACTATTTTGATCACATATCTATCAATATCCGATCAACTTGATTTTTTGTACTCAACGATTTCTACATATTAAACAGTTGAGATTATCAGTAAGCTCTCACGAACTCAACAACACAATCCAGTCCGATCTTGAATTGGACAGAAGCCATACCCTTCACCCTTATTAAAATATGCGTGAAAGTTAAATAATTTATCATAAGTTGTTTCTTTAATGTCTCTGAAAAAGGTTCACGCAGCCTCTAATCCCCACTTTTTTTGAGTTAAACAAATAGAACCTAGGAATTAGTAAGTGATAAGGACTATATTTTAAACGATTCTCAAAAAGTATTTTTATTTTACCCTTATTAAAATATGAGTGAAAGTTAAATAATTTAACATATAAGTTGTTTCTTTAATGTCTCTGAAAAAGGTCCACGCGGCCTCTAATCCCCTCTTTTAATGAGTTAAACAAATAGAACCTAGGAATTAGTCAGTGATAAGGTTTATTTATTTATACAGTGTAATTTTTAAAATCATAAAAAACAATCTATATTTTAAATTACTCTTAAAAAGTATTTTATTTTAGGGTAAGGCTTCTGTCTAGTCTGGGATCGGACTGGACAGTGTTGTTAGGCCCGTGGAGGCCCAATGCGGGCTCCATTTTTATAATCTGAACCGTTCAATGTGTAGAACTCGTCGAGTACTATATGCCTGTGAAAAATCACGTTGATCGGATATCGATAGCTATATGATCAAATCAGTTTCGTATTAAAAAAATTAGACGGTAAACAAATTAACGATTGACAAAAAACTATTTTGATCACATAACTATCGATATCCGATCAACGTGATTTTTTATAGACATATAGTAATCAACGATTTCTACATATTGAACGGTTTAGATTATCAAAACGAGACCCGTAATGAACTCCCAATAACCCAACAATACAATCCAATCCGATCTTGAACTGGACAGAAGCCATACCTTTACCCTTATTAAAATATGCGTGAAAGTTAAATAATTTGTCATAAGTTATTTCTTTAATGTCTCTGAAAAAGGTTCACGCAGCCTCTAATCCCCACTTTTTTTGAGTTAAACAAATAGAACCTAGGAATTAGTAAGCGATAAGGTTTATTTATTTATTCGTCTAGTGTAATTTTTTAAATAATTAAAAATAAAAAATATATTTTATAAATAAATTTATAATAATTTTATGAAACTTTGATAATTTTTCCTTTATCGTTGTCTAGTAAGACCACTAGTTCCAAATACTAATATTATGAATTCAGACTTCACTATTTATAAATTATCTAAAATTATCATCTAATAATTCAACTTTATTCTATACGTAATCATACACTACCCAAATTTAATTTTCACTACAGAAACTCCCACTCAAAATTCTAAATGGTTAAGACTAGCACCACAGACTTTTTTGTCCCAAAAGTAGATGTATCTCAAACCAAAAAAAAAAAACACAATCACACACAAAACATAGCTCAAACCCTACCCCCTTCACCTACTGACAATTAAAATTTGGATCAGGTTTTTCTCAAGTTCTAATATGAACTTGAGAGAATTAAAGAATTTGTCACGGATCTTATTGTGATAATTTAAATCTTTTCTTTTGTAAAGTCATCTATATATATTATTTATGAAAAAAAATTAGGTCAATATTATAATTGTATTATTTTCATTTTATTGTATTTGTTTGACAAAAAAAAAAATAGACGGTTAATTTTTAAAAACATACTTGTCCTCTATTTTTTAGAAAACAAACATAATAAAATAAAAATGTTATGATTATCAAATTAGCTTAATTTTTTTCATGATTAATATTTTTTTTTTTTGGTCAACATTCTAGGTAGTTAGATTTGTTAGTTTGTTAGTAAAGTTAGTGTATCACTTAAAGAGTCGTCGTTACTCTATCAGCTCAGACCTTAACATTTCCTTATTGCACCCTAAGGTAAAGCTATATGCCAACTTGCCACAACGGCCATGGCTGATTGATATACATTGACAGCCCTATAAATGAACGTTTTGAATCATCGAAACGGAACCTGTGTGGACATCACGAGTTCCTCAAAATCTCTCAAATTCAAATTTGAATTCAAAAAAACCAATCCCTAAAATTTAATCTCCTACTTATAAATACCATGTGAGATAAAAAAAATTTACAAATTTTAATTAGTTCAAAATAGTGAACGTATCTTAAAAAAAATTGTATTACCCTACGTAAAAGAGTATAGATCCTACTATTTTTCACCAATAAAAAAGTTTTTATATCAAACTCCTTGATGTTGTGATGAGTAGATCCACCTATTTCTATAGCCTCGAGCAAGCTCCTTGAAACTCTTTAGCTATTTATCTCAACTCTTTACTTTCATTTCCATTCATCTCCAATCTTTTCACAGGCTGAGTAATTATTCCTCTCTCTCAACCACATTTTCTGCTCCCACTTTGTGCTTCAATTTCACAACAATTACCGCATAATATTATGGATTTGATCCATAGACAAAGAAAAAGCGAGCATAGTGTTGGGTATACCTCCTTATTGGAGTGTGGGATCCAATTGGTTTTGAAAAAAGAATTTGATTTGGTTTAGTATTAATTATAATATATTTTTATATATTATATTTAATTTGTGGAGACCCAATCCAATTTGAAAACAACTAAGGTTTGATAAAAAAAACCCTAAATCCAATATATTATTGGGATTGGCTTTGCCTAAGAAAAAAAGGTGAACGGCTGCCTTATGTTTTTTTTTTTGTTTTTCAAAGGTGAGCAACCATTGGTGATCATTAATTGTTGGTGAGATAGTGCTTGGTACATAATCAAAATTGGTGGTTTTTGTTCTGGTTGTGTGAGTGCCGTTTGGATCAAAAATAATTCGGTGGAGTTATTTTTATTCGGTTTGGTGCTGCTTTGGAGCATAATTTGGTTCATTATTTTAGATCTTCTACAACTTTGGTTCTGAAGATTTTGATTCATCTATTTGGTGAGATCTTTCCTCTTTGTTTATTTGTGATTATTTAGAATTCACCTAAGGGTGATTTTGTGAGACCATTAGTGTCTCTTTTGTAATCGTTTGGAACTTATTAGGTTGATAGTGGAATGGAATTTCGATCCCGTGGACGTACCTCACATTGAGGGAACCACGTAAAAATTCTTGTGTTGCCTTTGATTTAATTTTTCCGCATTAATTTTTATTCTCATTGATTGATTTACTTGTGGGGAATTATCGATTTTCCCTAACAACTGGTATCAGAGTCTACGGTTTATTTAGGTCTATTTATTTGTGTAAATCAATGGAGGGGAATGTGGGTCGTATGTCTAGCTTCAATGGAAGCAATTGGGTAACTTGGAAAACTAAAATGGAGGACCTATTATTTTGTAAAAATTTGTATGGACATATTGAGGGTGATAGTGGCAAACCCGAGGGTATGAAAGATGATGAATGGAATAGACTTAATCGAAAAGTCGTTGGTGTTATCCGTCAATGGATTGATGACAGTGTGTTTCATCATGTTGCTACTGAAACTTCAGCACATGATTTATGGAAAAAATTAGAGAGTCTTTATGAAAGAAAATCAGCCACAAATAAAGTTTTTCTGTTTCGTAAGTTGGTTAATTTAAAATATAAAGAGGGCAGCTCTATTCCGGAACATCTGAATGAAATAAAGAGTATTGTTAACCAACTTGTCTCTATGAAAATTGTTTTTGATGATGAGTTGCAGGCTTTGATGCTACTAAGTTCTTTGCCCGAAAGTTAGGAGACTTTGGTTGTGACGGTTAGTAATTCGGCACCTGATGGAGTTGTCACAATGGGTCAAGTCACTAGTAGCCTGTTGAATGAAGAAACTAGAAGAAAATCAGCGGGTTCCTCTAATTCGGAAGCATTCGTTGTGAGAGGCCGAAGCAAAACAAGGGGGAGGAGTAAGACTCCTCATGGTCGTGATCAAAGTCGTGACAAATCAAAAGATGGTTCTTTTCCAAAGAAAGACATTGAGTGCCATTATTGCCAAGAGAAAGGGCACATGAAGCGGGAATGCCGAAAGCTCAAGAATAAGGAGAAAAGGCATGACAAAAGTGTGGACAAGAAGCAAGAAGACACAACAGCAGTTACTACCAATGGTGATCTCATGGTCGTTTGTGAAGATGAATGTATCAATTTTGTGGGCCAAGAGAGCAATTGGGTGATTGATTCTGGTGCTTCTTTTCATGTGACTTCTCGAGTTGATTTCTTCACTACCTACACCGAAGGAGATTATGGTTTTGTTCGAATGGGTAATGAAGGTTTGTCCAAGATTATTGGTATGGGTGATGTTTGCTTGGAAACAAATTTGGGCTGCAAGTTGTTGCTTAAAGATGTGAGTCATGTTCCCGACATTCATCTCAATTTGATCTCTACCGGGAAGCTAGATGATGAAGGCTACAACAACAAATTTGGTGATGGAATATGGAAGCTCACAAAGGGTTCCTTGGTGGTGGCTAAGTGTAAGAAGACTCATACACTTTATTCGATGCAAGGAAAAATTTATAAAGGTGTTGTCAATGCACTTCAATATGATACTTCTACCGAATTGTGGCACAAGCGGCTTGGTCATATGAGTGAAAAGGGGCTGCAAGTTTTGTTCAAGAAAGGTACACATCTTAAAACTTGTGTTCATTGTTTGGCGGGTAAACAACATAGAGTTTCTTTTCATAAAAATGTTGCCTCTAGAAAAGAAAATGTTTTGGAGTTGATTCATTCGAATGTTTGTGGCCCTTTAAAAGTTAGAACACATGGTGGTGCACTTTATTTTGTTACTTTCATTGACGATTATTCAAGGAAAGTTTGGGCTTTTCTACTAAAAACTAAAGATCAAGTTCTAGAAGTATTTAAGCATTTTCAGGCCATAGTTAAAAGAGAAACATGGCAGAAATTGAAGTGCATCCGATCAGACAATGGTGGTGAATACATTGGGCCATTTGATGAGTATTGTCGCAGCCAAGGTATTCGGCATCAAAAGACAGTTAAGAAGACTCCTCAACAAAATGGAGTTGCCGAGAGGATGAACCGCACCATTGTGGAAAGAACACGGTGTTTGCTTTCACAAGCTAAATTGCTAAGATCCTTTTGGGGTGAGGCATTGAAGACAGCGGTTGACGTAATCAATTTGTCTCCTTCCTATCCTTTGAATGGTGATGTTCCTGAAAGAATTTGGACAGGCAAAGATGTGTCTTATGAGCACTTGAGAGTGTTTGGTTGCCGAGCTTTTGTTCGCATTCCAAAGGATGAGAGGTCCAAGCTTGATAGTAAGTCAAGACAATGCATTTTTCTTGGCTATGGGCGTGATGAATTCGGGTATAGATTGTGGGATCCGGTAGACAAGAAAGTTATTCGAAGCCGTGATGTTGTGTTTCTTGAAGACCAAACAATTGAAGACTTTGGCAAAGGTGATCAACCGGAGCCAAAAACTAGTGATCTCATTGAGATGGATCCATCTCCTTCATCTTCAATTGATGATGAAAATGGGGGAGATGTGCAGCCACCTATTGAAGATGTAGAGGATGATGCTAATCCTAATGAAGTTGAGCCAGAAATTGAGGAAGAGCATCCAACTCAAGAACCGCCACCACAACTTGAGTTGAGGAAATCTACAAGGGACCGGCAGCCTTCAAGAAAGTATCCTCCCAATGAATTTGTGTTGATTTCTGATCAAGGGGAACCGGAGAGCTACTAAGAAGCAATTGAGCATGCAAAGAAAGGTGATTGGAAAAAGGCTATGGAAGAGGAGATGAATTCCTTGCTTGAAAACCAAACTTATGATTTAGTGAAGTTGCCTAAAGGGAGGAAAATTCTGAAAAATAAGTGGGTTTTCAAATTGAAGAATGATGGCAAGAATCTGAGGCACAAGGCACGTCTTGTTGTGAAAGACTTTGGGCAAAAGAAAGGTATTGATTTTGACGAGATTTTCTCGCCGGTTATGAAGATGTCTTCTATTTGGGTTGTACTTGGCATGACTGCAAGTATGAACCTTGAAGTTGAGCAACTTGATGTGAAGACCGCATTTCTTCATGGTGATCTTGAAGAAGAAATTTATAAGGAGCAACCGGAAGGTTTTGTAGAGAAAAGGAAAGAGAAATTTGTTTGCAAATTGAAGAAAAGTTTGTATGGCCTCAAGCAAGCCCTGCGGCAATGGTACAAAAAATTTGACTCCTTCATGATGAATAATGGTTTATCTAAAACCACTTCGGACCATTGTGTGTTTGTGAAAAATTTTCCGGATGGTAAATTTATTATTCTTTTGCTCTATGTTGATGACATGTTAATTGTGGGTCAAGATTCTACCATGATTAACAAGTTGAAGTTAGAATTGAGTAAATCTTTTGCTATGAAAGATTTGGGGCCGACAAAGCAAATTCTTGGTATGAAAATTGCTCGTGATCGCAAAAAGGGGCTGATTTGGTTGTCTCAAGAAAGCTACATTGAGAAAGTTCTTGAGAGGTTCAATATGGATAAAGCAAAGTCGGTTGGTTGTCCACTTGCGGGTCACTTCAAACTTAGTTCGAATCAATGTCCTACAAGTGAGAAAGACAAGGAAGAGATGCTGAAAGTTCCTTATGCTTCAGCAGTTGGTTCTTTGATGTACGCCATGGTTTGTACAAGGCCGGATATCGCTCACGCCGCTGGTGCGATGAGTCGTTTTCTCTCTAATCCGGGTAAAGAACATTGGGCAGCGGTAAAATGGATTCTAAGGTATCTTCGAGGGACTGCGAAGGTGTGTTTGTGTTTTAGGAATGGTAAACCGATGCTTGATGGGTTCATAGATTCTGACATGGCTGGTGATGTTGATTCTAGGAAATCTACTTCGGAGTATTTGATGACTTTTGCTGGGGGAGCTGTGGCATGACAGTCTAAATTACAAAAATGTGTTGCTTTCTTAACTACCGAAACTGAATTTATTGCCATTACGGAAGCTTGCAAAGAAGAGTTATGGTTGAAGAAATTCTTGCAAGAATTGTGTTTGAAGCAAGAAAGGTATGTGCTTTATTGTGATAGTCAAAGTGCTATTCACTTGAGCAAAAATTCTACTTTTCATTCGAGATCGAAACACATTGATGTGAGATACCATTGGATTCGTGATGTGTTAGATTCGAAATTGTTATAACTCGAAAAGGTTCACACAGATGATAATATTTCAGATATGTTGACAAAGACTTTGTCGAGGGACAAACATTTGAAGTATCGAACTTTGGCGGGTATGGTTGATTTTTCCACCTAAGTCGGTAGGGGGAGAATTGTTGGGTATAACTCCTTATTGGAGTGTGGGACCCAATTGGTTTTGAAAAAAGAGTTTGATTTGGTTTAGTATTAATTATAATATATTTTTATATATTATATTTAATTTGTGGAGACCTAATCCAATTTGGAAACAACTAAGGTTTGATAAAAAAATCCTAAATTCAATATATTATTGGGATTGGCTTTGCCTAAGAAAAAAAGGTGAACGGCTGCCTTATGGTTTTTTTTTTTGTTTTTCAAAGGTGAGCAACCATTGGTGATCATTAATTGTTGGTGAGATAGTGCTTGGTACATAATCAAAATTGGTGGTTTTTGTTCTGGTTGTGTGAGTGCCGTTTGGATAAAAAATAATTCGGTAGACTTATTTTTATTCGGTTTGGTGCTGCTTTGGAGCATAATTTGGTTCGTTATTTTGGATCTTCTACAACTTTGGTTCTGAAGATTTTGATTCATCTATTTGGTGAGGTCTTTCCTCTTTGTTTATTTGTGATTATTTGGAATTCACCTAAGGGTGATTTTGTGAGACTATTAGTGTCTCTTTTGTAATCGTTTGGAACTTATTTGGTTGATAGTGGAATCGAATTTCGATCCCGTAGACGTACCTCATATTGAGGGAACCACGTAAAAATTCTTGTGTTGCCTTTGATTTAATTTTTTCGCATTAATTTTTATTCTCATTGATTGATTTACTTGTGGGGAATCATCAATTTTCCCTACCACATAGAAAACTAGCAAAAGTGACAGTTTTTCCTTGAACAAATCAGAAGCCAAATTTTAAAGTTATTCAACAGAGGTGATCACAATCACCTTCAATTCGATAGTGCAATTTAGGTTTGTGAGATATATCATCAGTTTCACCCTAACGACTTGATTTCGTCATCTTTTAAGCTTATGTGAATAGATAATAATAATAATAATAATAATAATAATAATAATAATAATAATAATTCACATTGATATTGTAATTATAATTTTATAATTTCATCAAATTTGTTTTCTAAAATATAGACAGTGCCATCAATTTTGTTTCAGAAAAATATAATAAAATTATGTGACTATAATTTATCAGATTAATATGATATTTTTGTAATGATCTATTTACAAGAGCTTAAAAAATAAATAGATCACATTTGAGTGAGACCTGTGGTAGGCCACGGACCCCAACAACGCAGAGAGAGGAAGGGGGTGGTTTTGAGAATGACCATTGCTTTTTGTTCCTTTTTTCTTCTTTTTACTCAAATTAACTGGTTTTTGATAGCCAAAATCATATATTGGTTTAAGTGGAAGCCGTATTTTCTTCTCGTGGAGCTTTGTTGGAGAAGATGGAGAAAAAATGATGCTGTACTAATGTGGGCGTTGTATCTTTTTTCGAGTTCAAGGCATGCATTTTATATCGGCTTGTTTTAATCAACGAAGAGTCGTCACTTAATTTTTAAAAGAGAATTAAAAAACCTTTAATAATGACAATTAAGTTAAGGCCTAATCTGTCAAAACTAAGAAAATTTCATATTCAGGAGCTTAGGTACAAAAAGGGAAGGCCATTTATATTGAAGCACCTCTTTTTATCCAATCCGAAGATTGACCTTACTCTCTATTTTATGATTTTAGTGATTAATTAAAACCCTTAACTAACCTAAAATTATGTGATTTGAAGAAAAATGAATATAATTTATTTTAAATTGAAGGAATAAAGCCATTGTTTCAAAACAATAATGATTTTTCAATAAAAAATCGATTTTATCAATTCATGACTATAAACCCAATTTAAGATAAACAATACTCATAAAAACATTCAAAAACAAATAATTTTGCATATAAGTATATAGACTTGGATTATTAAAAGACAATGCAAGGAGGACACACACATGCTATGAAGATTAAGAGGACTTACCTAGTCACTCACCTACCTTCAGCGTCTTACATGCAATACATAAATTAAATATGGCTTAAATACAACTGAAAAGCACAAAATATGGTCTTAGGCTTAGTTTGAGACTATTAAATGATGGTTATGCATGAAGAGGCCACTACAAGATAATCGAGTTTTACTAGCATTTTTTATTGCAGTAGCCCGAAAAACGCTGCTACAAATGGACTATCATGACAGTTGTTGGCCGCTGCTAAAAAATCAAGTTTTAGTCACAGTTTTTCCTTAAAGCGTTGCTATATATTTTTTTATGGTGACGGTTTGTACTCACCCGCTACAATTAGCCATGCAAAAATAAAGGGGCGCTAAAAAAAATCTCATTTCGCACTCAAATTTGATTTTTTTCTTCTTTTTTTTGGGTGAATAACATATCAGAATTAGTCCCCAACAAAACCGTTCAACTCCTTGAAGCCTCGATTGTGTGCCCTAGTCTCAACACTTCATCATTGAGCCTTCGTTCATCCTTTACCGGTGTATCGACGACGTCACGCTACAACACCACTTTGATTTAAAGGTTAGTCTGCTCTCTCTGTTTCTCTTTCTTTACCCCTCTCTTTCTTCTGATCTATCAGTTTCTCTCTCTACCCCTCTCTGCTTTCTTCTAGTCTCTGTTTCCTCCCCCTCTCTTCCTATGTTTTTGTTTTTGAATAAAAGAATGTACATTTTGTACACATGCCAATCTCATTAGTTTGACTTGATCTGTTATGTACAAATAGGCTACAAATGATAAAACTGTTTCCCAATTGGGCTCAAACCATCAAATCCGAAACCATCATCACCGTAGGATAGGATGGTCTGATGTTTCGTGCGGCAAATGAGATCGGCTTGCGCCGGCAGATCCTCTTCTTCGGCGGTCGCATGTTCGAGTTAGAGGAGTCGTCGGTGGATTCCATAAGCCGTCGAAGTTTGTCGATTGTGGAGAGAGGCCAGGGGCTCCGACGGGCTGTTGTTTTAGTTGGTTTTGAAATATGTTGGCTTGTGACGAAACCAAGGATGGCATTGCAAGAACCAGGTGATCTAAGGTTTCTAGCCTCTATTTCATCTATTTGTTTTGAGATTGGCCTATTTGTTTCATGGTTGCTCTCTCTGTTGTACATAACAGATCAAGTCAAACTTAGCTTTTGATTTGTTTTGCATTTTGTTGTGTTTGAGTAGGGCTAGAGGTGGGTCATCTCTATCTATTATGTATGTATGTTAGGTATTTGATAAAATGTCACAATGGAGTAATAGTGCCTACCTTTTTCTTTATTGGTTTGTTATGTTTTTATTTATTTATTTATTTATTTATTTTATTTATTTTTTTGTTGAGAAAATTGTTGTCCATGAATTTAATGCACATCTTGTAATGTTTTGTTGGCTTAATAATGTGATTAGAGGAAATTCAACATTTATGTATACCTTTTTTTTTTAATCTAAAGACATAATTAAAGAATATTTATTATCAACATAAAAACTTTGAAACATTCCACCTTTTTAACTGGTTTAGCAACTATGAAACAAATGCCCAAATACATATCTTCATATCATTGAAACCAATCTCAAATCACCAACAACCAAACCATCAATATCATAGGGACAAATCCAAAAAATAGTATATTATACTGGAGATTATAATGGGCTGTGGGCTCCAATATTCAATTGCCTCTCTTGTATACCAAGCCACAGGCACACTTTTTGTTGCTCCTATTTTTTTTTTTTTCCATTTCTATTTATTTATTATTATAAACCCCTCAAGTGTATGCTCACAAAACCACATCAATACAATCCCACAAAACATGTAGAAAAACGAATAACAAAGCATGTAGCTTTTGCTTTAAAGTTGTAAAAGAACTCACAGTTTGTCATAGTTTTCTTCTCTAGCAAATATTTATTTTCATATTAGTTGTAAAATAGGTTGCTTCCTTTGTTCTTTTAATTTATTTATGTTAGTTTTATCTCATAAATTATAAGTAAAAGGTACACCAAACATTATTATATATATTCTTAAAATAAATAAATAACTCCAAAATTGTACCAAACATAATCTAAATCTCTGAATATAGCACAACTTTATAGAAAAATATTGTTCATCACGTGATTATATAATTCCTCTCTTGAACACTGTTTTGTGGTTGATCAAATCATGCACTTGGAGTTTGTTGTATAGTAGCATGTATGATGCCTCAGGTTTAATGCTTTTCAAGACTTAATTTGCAAAAACATACATGTGGCTTTTACATGATATCTCAATTTCTTATCTATTTATGTAACAACTCTTTAGCCCCTGCCCTTCAACTACTAAGTATCAAATGATGCCCACACACATGTTATTCTTTTAATTTATCACAATCTACTTGCTTAACATTGAATAGGCAGTCATTTCAAGCCCCCCAAATTGACCACATCACTGCTAAGGTAACTAGTTTCCAAATTTTGAGAACCAACTTTTTGAATTTGGTGCCTGCCCACCATTGAAGAAGCCCCTCTACTAAACATAGCATTACCCAAACCATCCTCCAATACTTCAATATGTTAGCCCAAACTTTCCACACCATAGGGCAAAACAGCAGAACATGGGCCCCTCTGTCACTGATGATGAAGGTTCAGTGACTAATGTTTATTTGTTATATTCTATATTAGCTTTAGTATCTAACCAATAGATTGTCTAGTTTATAATGAGTTGTGTTTGAAACATACAAATATAAGTAGCATAGTATAACATTTATCTTGAAAGGAAGCTAGTGGAAATCAAACAAACTTTTATTATGTCATCCCAAGGAGTTGGACACAAATACATACATATATATACAAATAGAGGACAAACATGTATGCATGTGAAATTTTATATCTAAATTTTTGGGCTGTTTGTTGAATGAGAAATATGAGTCAATATTGAAAACTGATTAGTTGTTATTGTGGCATATTTATTTATTCAATTAGCAATTCTCTATGCATTTTTGGAAATCGAAATTGTTGCGTTACTTCAAAAAGCTGTTCTAAATTGTTTGTTGGGGGTTTGAATGTTGGTTATTTTATTGAAGAAACATGTTAGACATACTTTGAATAATTAAAAAGAGATATAAGGGTGAATTGGATTAGAGAAGATGGTGTACACTCAAAAGAAATTCCTAGTTGTCCCCTTCATGGTTGTGGAATATAAAAATCCTGTGTTTATATCCCTTCTGTCTATCAGTGATGTTGTAAGCTACTTTCTTTGGAGTTTCTAGCATTCTTAAGAACCACAAATGATAAACAATACCAAACATTATATTATCACTTATTTTTTGTCGCTCCATTTTCTTTGAACCAATTGGACTTGGGAATTTAGTTTTCAAATAGACATACTTTTTTATAGGCATACTCACATACATAATATTTATTGGTTAAAATTGTAAGATTCAATAGGGTTTATTAAAAGTTTGGAGAACTTGATGAGTGTCAAGTGATAAAAGATATGGAGTAATGCTCCAAGACCTCCAAATAATCACTCGTCTATGTTGTATTATGTGATTTATAGATTTTCAAATTGAAAATGATACTTATGCTCATTTAATCATTTTTGTTGTAGGAAACAGGACAATATGAAAGCATCAACATCAAAGTCGTTTTTATTGCAGAACCTAGGACAATATGAAAGCATCAAAATGGATGTCGTTTCTTAATTTGAACATGTTTCATGGAGGTCTTTATAAAATGGCGTTATGAGTAATACTTTTGAGTACTATTCTCATGTGACAACTTTATATGTACCTTTTGGATTATGGTGTAACTATTAGTTTGCTAGAAACATTTGATTTATTTTGATATGACAAGCTTATGTAATGAACCTTTTAATTAAGGTGTTTTGGATTTTTTGAGATTATGAAAATGCACACTCTTTTATCTTTTACAATTATTGACTACGGAGCCATTAGAATAACATAGTGCTTTTATATATATAATGGTGATTATGTAAGCAGGGATAAACCATTAAAAATTTCGAACTATATATTATTGGTAATTGAATAGTAAAACATAGCTTATAATCGCAGTTAATAACCGTCGCTACAAATAAAATTCAAAAAAAATAAATGGCTATAGCGACGGTGTAAAACTGATGGAATAGAGTTAAAATATAATAGCAGTTGACAAAATGTCGCAAAAGCATAGGTTGTGGCAGCAGTCAGACCGTCGCTATAAAGGTATCAAGCAATGGGTAAAATTTGAGATATAGCGACGTTTATAACCATCGTTACACTAACCGTTGCAAGAGAAACATTTATACCAGCGCTTGATAAAAGTGTCACAATAAACCTATGCTGACGGCTCTATAGCAGCGCCTTGGCCGTCGCTATTCAAACCGCAGGTAAAAGTGTGCAAGGTTTTAGCGACGGTTTTTGTTACTTTTAGCGACAGTTTTGGCCGCTACTACATGACAATTTTTTTGTAGTGGGCAAATAATAAGTAATTAGACAAAAAAAAAAAAAACCAAAAAAACCAAAAAAAAAACAAAAAAACCAAAAAAAACTAAAATACATGATGACTCAAACTGGGCCATGCATGATTATTACATGATTAAAAATAAACCTAAAACATGTTTTAATTAAAATAAAACTAAAAAAACTGCGTGATGGAATGATGAAACTAACAATCTAACATGAATAATATATAAATATAGACAAATAATAAAGACACTAAAAAGTAAAGCAAAAAGGGACTGAAATAAGAGAGGTAAAGGAGTTTTACTTGCTGGTTTGATCAATCGAAGAACACATGAAAAAAAATGCAAGAAAGCTTCAAGTTCCTTGCTCGTAAGTTGCCCTCACAATTAGGTTTCTGATTTTGGGTCCAAGTGCCAAGTCCTTAGAATGTTTCCACAGGTTTTTAGTTGCTGTGGGGGGTGAGAAATTTCGTGGCTATGGCTAAAGAGAGAGAAGAGAGTAGTTTTTGCTTTCAAAAGCTTGTAAAAGGTAATTCTTACCCCCTCCCCAAAAGAGAGATTGAAGGGTTCTATTTATAGAGCTAGGGGGAGGCTCTGGAACCCTCATAGGGTTTCATCATTTCCCCTTCTACCATTCCCACAAAAAATGCACTACGATTGACTTTCAAAAAATAAATCTGTCATGCTTCAAAGTGCGCATGCGCAACGATTATGTGTACGCACAAATAACATGCGCACTCATATCTAATATTCGCACACACACTTTGTCTTAGTACATGTGCCATGTATGCAGAAGTGCGGGGTCCCATGCCTTTGGCTTGCTTGCTCCATAAGTAAGCTAGAATTGCATTATGATTAATTTTTTTGATAAAACTTGTCACTAATTTTTTGAAAAATACATTTGATCATAGCACAATCGAGCTTATCTCTTTTTTATAGGGTTACAAGTTCATTTTTGGCTAAAAAGGCGCTCATGGGCAAAATAATCATTTTGCAAAAAGTTGATTTTTGGCCAAAATGGGTTTACACAACAACTCCAAACATTCCTAAACATTCTAAAGATGAAGTAATATACCATTTCATCATCGGGAGGCTTGCAAGCGCCCGAATTCTGAGGATCAGTCAAAATGTGATGTCTATAGTTGCCTTCTTTGACAGGGCTCAAATAATCATGAAGTGATGAGAAATGAATGTCAATGATCTGAGACCAACCCAGTTGACATGATTCTAAGGCTTAAGGCAATACCATTCATTCATGCAAGTGATCAGATCCGCAAGTTACTTAGATGTCCTTGTTTGCAAGGAATCAAATCAATGTAGTTCGGGGCGGTGGTGTAACAATCTTATTCGTGAGTGAGTGTGTGCAACAAGCACTCAATCATGCATTAAGAAGATGAGAGCGGACGATACCTGCAGTACTCGCCATGCCGTTTCTATGTCAAGTTCCTTTCTATTCTTTTCCAAGTTGTACCAATCTTGTAAAATTTTCCCAAGAAAACCTATTCCAGATAATACAAACTGTAGTGTGGTAAAATGCCATGTCACACCCCACTTTTAATTACCCGAATAAAATTACTATGTCCATTAACATAAATCCATTTCCATTAAGAACAAGCAGAACTATACATACATTACCTCCATAAACAAATGAAAGTCCTCTCAATCATATATATATGGAATGCAACAGAAATTATATTTAAACAAAATGCCCATAGGCTTACATCTTTACATTAAAATTTAACACTTTCACAATAATGGCGTCCTGCCAATAAGTATAGGCTCCGTGGCTAACAATTAAGAAAGATCACTGATCTTGAATCATCTCTCAACTTGCACTTGAAAAATAATTAGTAACATGTGATGAACATAAAGTTCAGTAGAAATCCCGACATGATCTTAAACAATAACAACATACATATATCTACGATCATGAATGCACCAGATGTACAATATAAATAATGTGACAGTCTAATATTCAAAATATACTCATATAAGTACATTTTCGTCAAAAACATCCATTTGAACACTACAAGGTGTAAAACTATTTGTTTTCTTTCTAATTATCCAGTTTAGTTCCAAAAGCATTTCTTCACAATACAACCTTGGTTATCTAAACCTCCACATTAATATAAAAGAATTTTGTCTCCACATCTATTTTGAATGCACGTTCACAAATAAAAGTCATAACCTAATCTCACAACTCACCCACTACGCACACTTATATAATAACACATCAACTATTTTCCTTAGCCATAGCCCCAAGGGCAAGGAACACCCATAACAGAAATACCGAGAAACATATATTTCTAAATATAATTAACTGAATGTAATACATACTTCTATTTCCACTAGCCTACAACATGAATGTCAAATGATAGAACCCACATAACATGTAACGCTTCACCGACCTCACCTGGAGGGGAACGACCCCAAGGTCACACTTTACCATGCGCAAACCAGAAGGGAGAGGAACCTATCACAAGGCGCCATGCTTTACTTACTAAATACGGAGAGAAACAGACCTCTTTTCACACATTACCAAGCCCAAATTGGAAGGGACGAGGAACCTCTGTCAAGGTGCCACGCTTTATTGGCCTCACCTGGAGGGAAATGGACCCCCAAACAAAACACAATAATAGCACAATATGCTAAACTACATAATACCGTACAAGTGTAATACATACACATCATCTACTCAACAACAACAATGTCATCCTTCGCTGATGACTAATGGAAAAACCTTTAAATAGATAAATAGATACATGAATCATACAATAGAAATCCATAACTAATATTATGAAATCCTTAAGTAGTGTAACTAGTATTGTTATCCGGGAATGTGAGATGTTGGGTGCTATTGGCGAGTTTGACTTGTATCTTGGCGAGTCTGCTGAGTTGGCCGTCTTGTTTACTGTAGTTTCACAACCTACATTAGTAAACCGAGTTATTGAAGCACATCAAGGTGATCATGAGGTAAAGGCTATCCGAAGAAAGATATCTAGTGGGAAAGTAGAAAAGGGCTTGAACATGCATTTTGACTCTAGTGTGAGGTATCTGAACCGTATTTTCGTGCTGAAATCTTATAGAGAACATGTACTTTGGAAGTTCTACCATTCTTGCCTTGCGGTGCACCTAGGAGGTACGAAGATGTACCACAACCTTAGCGTTTTGGTGGAGGGGGATGAAGAGAGACGCAGCCTTGTTTGTTGAGAGGTGCCTTACTTGCTAACAAGTGAAGGCTGAGCATCACCGACTACTAGGTTTGTTGCAATGCTTACCTATAGCTGAGTGGAAGTAGGAGCATGTCACGATGGATTTTGTTGTGGGTCTTTTGAAGACTCAACAAGGTAATGATACCGTGTGGGTGATAATTGATCGGTTAACTAAGTCCGCACACTTTGTACCTGTGCGCACGAGTGACTCGATAGATTACCTTGCCGACCTTTATGTTAGGGACATAGTTCGACTTCATGGGATCCCTGTGACTATTGTTTTAGATAGAGATCCACATTTCATGGCTTGATTATAGTAGAGCCTATAAAATGCCTTGGGTACTAGATTGACGTTTAGTATCTCCTATTATCCTCAGACTGATGGGCACTCTGGGTGGACCATTCAGATGTTAGAAGATATACTTCGGGGTTATGTTTTTGATTTTAAGAGGTCTTGGGAGAGGCATTTGCCTTAAGTGGAGTTTGCCTACAATAACAGCTTTCAGGCGAATATGGTATGGCATTATTTGAGGCCTTGTATGGTAGACCGTGTAGATCTTCTATGTGTTGGGTAGAGGTGGGTGACACACCTATGTTAGGTCCTGATCTAGTCCAAGAAACAATTGAGAAAGTTGCACTTATCCGTAAGAGGTTGACTTCAGCTTAGAATCGCCAGAAGAGCTATGCCAACCGTAATATGAAACCTTTATTTTTGAGATAGGAGATCACGTGTTCTTGAAGATATCACCAAAACGGGGTTTGATAAGATTTGGTAAGAGTGGGAAGTTGTCCCCTAGATTTATTGGGCCTTTGAGATCCTGAGCCAATCGGGAAAATGACTTATCGTTTGGCCTTGCTAAACCAACTTTTCGGGGTTCATGACGTGTTCCATATCTATATGCTCTCGAAGTATGAGCCAGATCCCTCACATGAGTTAGAGGTAGATGAAGATGCCTCGTATAAGGAAAGACTCGTATGTGTTTTAGACTCTCGAGACCAAGTCTTGTGGGGCTGGACTATTCCATTGGTTAAGGTGACATGGCAACATCACGAAATTGAGGAAGCAACTTGGGAACGTAAGACAGAAGTTCGCGAGAAGTATTCGGACTTATTTGTTGATATATGAGACTTATGTTGAAGCCTTTATGTATGTTGTAATATGTGTATATATACATACATTGTACATACCATTTAATTCTCCAAAATATGTTGTAATATGTGTATATATACATACATTGTACATATTTTGGAGAATTAAATGGTGGTAGTTGATGTTGAACAACTCGGGTATCCTTGTTACAAATCTGGATGTTAGGTGATTTGCTTTATTTTAATATATGTTGTTGATTTCAAATTTCAGGGACGAAATTCCTTAAGGGAGAGATTATAACGATTCTAGTTTTGACCCAACCCATTTGCTTGACTTTGAATCCAGGAACCTGTGTATTTAACTATTGTTCAGCTTATTTCCATCTTGTTGTTTGTTGAGTTTGGCTATTAGGAGTTTTAGTTGTGTTTGAAATATGTTGGGAAGTTAGTTTTTTTTTTTTTCAAAGTGTTATTGCCCAAAATTTTGCTTGTTCGCTCGAGCGACCATTCCTATACTCGAGCGGTCTTTTACAATCTGTAAAACTGCTGAGGGTTTGATATCTGCTCTCGAGCGATCTTTTGCAGTCTGCAAAAGTGCTAGGAGTTTGAAATTTTTGCTTGAGTGGTCTTTCTTGCGCTCGAGCAAACTTTTACAGGTTTAAACTATTGGAAGGGGGTCATTGTGCGCTCGAGGGGTGGTTTTGGTCACTCGAGCGGTGTCTTCTTTTTTATATCTTTCACTCGAGCAATCATTTTTGTGCTCAAGCAATCTGTGCGTATATCAGTCCGCGAGGAAACCATTTTCAGTCATTTTTTTCATCTCATTCTCTCTTTAAGCATTCCAAAACCCTAGATCTGCTCTTTTTTTTTCTCTCTCTCTCTCTCTCTCTCTAGTTCTTGAACTTTGGCTCCAAATACTTTCAATTTGTGAGTTTCCTGACCTTGGTCCTTTGGAGAAAAGCGTAGAGCAGGTCGAGGGCTTCATTTTAATTGGAGCATCTAGTGTTTTTGTTACCATCAAGTTCTACCCACCTTTTCTTCGTGTCTTCTACTTTGTGGTAGGGATTTCTTTGATTATTTTATATGGTTTTTATCTTTGTTATTTGTTTTTTTGAAAAGGGGTTAGTTATTTGAAGATCTTGGTAAAACCTGGGGTTTGGTTTGAAATCAAAAGAAGGGTTTTTCAAATTGATTCTTGAAAATGGTTGTAGAAAGATAGTTATGAATGATATGGGTTGAGATGATGGAAATCTTTTCTTAAAATCGATTTTGTGAGAAATGGGGTTTTGCTCTAATTTTGAATAGTTGGTAATTGTGAAGGAAAATGGAAAATGTTGTTGGATATTGTGAAATTGAAACAAGGTTTATGTTGATGATGATGGTGGAGTTGGATATGTATTATCACGCCCATTGTAATTGATGAAATTGTATATTTTGAATTGAATTTATCTATGGAATAGAAATATCTATTTTGGGCTATTGATGGAGGATAGTCTTGATTGTTGTAGACATTGCATGAGAATTAGGTTAAATTGGAACAAATTTCTCATACATTGTGCATTGAGCATCATTTACTATTGAACATATTAATGTATTGGTTTTTGAGAAAAATGGGTGAATACCGTTGTGAATTTGGTTAAGGGGTGTGGTTGTGGTTTAATTATATTGGCCTATATGTCCTTAGTGAAAGTCCAGAAACCCATGCGGTTAGGGTCAATCCTTCCGATTAGTATTGGTAAAATGGCTTAAGTAGTGCTTGTATAGCCTACTGGCAAACACGTTGTAGACACTCCATTTTGACTGCCCTTAAGACTTAGGCACCTCGCTTTGAACACTTGATGATGAAATGTTACATTGTACAAAACGTTCGATTTCTTCAGCAAAATGCTTCAGTTTTGGGTTTCAGATCCTAAATCCTGCCCTTCTTTTGGACCAAAACCTAATTTTTTCAAGCTTAACCACTCAGAGAATAGCTGCCAGCAGGTGGCTGGTAGGCCATTTTTGATAGGCCGACCGTCTCCATCCATGGCCAGCCAGCCATGTTTAGCAACAACAGATATTTTGAGACAACCAGGTGTCTCCATGCCCATGCCTCGCACCAGCTATCTCATTACAGATATTTATAACGTAAGATAGTGTTTTTCTATAAATACATGACCGGCTAAGGGTTTGGAGTTAGCAAATTTTTCCAAGAGCCTATAGCTTGCTGAACATTCTCTCTCTCTCTCTCTCTCTCTCTCTCTCTCTCTCTCTCTCTCTCTCGCAATATACATACACTATACACATACTTCCAAAGCCTAAACTTGAGGCCTCTTGTTGAGATTCTTGAATACAAATTTCAGCTGCTGAGAGTGCTCAACTTGTGGTTTGTGAACTAAAGAGCATCCTCTCTTTGAAAGAGGTATACGTTGAGCTTTTATACCATATTTTCTATCTCTTTTCCCTGCTTTTTCATACTATTTTTTAGAGTTTTTTCATACTATTTTTTAGAGTTTTTTAAGATCAAAAATGTGATTTTAAGTCACAAAAAAGAGGAGGGGTTAGCCATCCTTCCTTAGGCTTGTTGATTGTTTGAAACTCCTTGGTTTTAGCTCATTTTTGCTCACTTTTTCCACCTCACAAACTCAATTGTCAGCACTGTTTTTGTCAAGTTTCAGTGCTGTTTTAGGTGTTAAATTATGCTTTGAATACTATAGATGTGTTGTTGTAAGTCTTCATAGATGTAGCTTTCAATTCATTTGAGTTGATAGTCTTTTCTTCCACTTTTTTTTTTTTTTTTTTTTATAGCTTTCATACATATTCATGCCATTGTAATTACCTTTGTGTAATTATCTCTACAGCCTCTCTCCATTCTTTGTTTATTTTGATAAAGAGTCAAATCAAATAGAAGATTATTGTTCAAAGCATAAGAAAGAGACCTCTCATGCTTAATGGTTTAATCTCTTTGGAGGTTCATTACCAAGGAATTACATCTCTCTTATGTTAAGCATAATCTCTTTTTTGATACCTCTCTTTATCGCTTTTGGACTTAGTAGATGTAATCTACTCTTTTGGACAAAAATGAAGAAAAGATAAGAAATGAAAAGGTAATGTAAAAGAGGTTAATAAAATTGGAGTAAAAAGAGATAAAGAAGACAAGGTAATAAAATTGAGTTGGGTTCAATCAGACGTTATATTGAACCCATTGCGTCATGGACCATTGCATACTTTTTAGTGATGTTCAATAATTCATAAAGCAATGTCCACTCCTTTCGTTGAGGTAACTCCATGATAGAGAGAAGGTGTTGTTCGTTGTTTGTTTCATTTTATTAAGCTTTTATCTTATCGGTTCTAAGATCATCACGTAACAATTTTGCGACAATTGATGATTTGTGAACCGAATCTACTCCTTCCTTGATCGTCTTCATGATAGGAAAGGACAGAGAGGATAAATATTTCCTAGAAACACTCTGTTTTTGCTCTGTTTCAACTTTGTGGCAGTAGGGCATTTTCCAAAAGCAGTGGCCGGTCGGCCACCATTCTGCACGACCGACCACTTTGCAAGGCTGGCTAACCACCCATTTTTGTATAGGTAATGGCATTTTTGTGGCAAAACAGAGCATAATATGAGGCCAAAACAGAATAATTTTCTGACTACAAACAAAGTACATTCTTGCAGCAAACAGAGAGGTTTCCGAGAGGATGTTCACGATTGTAAGCATGTAGCCCCTCGCCTCCCGTTCTAGTTCATTAAATTAACGCTTTAATGTTAGTATGTGTAATTAATTAGTTACCTTCATTTGAATTTATAATAAGATAGTTAATTTAGTTAATTCATTTGGTATTATAATATTAGTTAATTGGGACATTCATTCGGATCCTCCTGTGCGAGAGTAAATTTGTAACACTTGTAATATTTTGTATGTCTTTCAACACCCATTTCTTTCTCCCTTTTATTTACATGCTTACCGTGGTAGCATCATATTTTTCGTTTCATATCATTACCATGTGCTGTATCCATTTTTGCATGCATTGGGTTCAGTTCACCATTCTAACACTGTTGTCATTTCCTACTTACTTGAATATATGTGTCGCTACATTCTTTGAGTTGATCCATATGACATGTTAAAAACCAAACCTAGTAGTTGTATTTTGTATGTGTTGCATTAGTCACTTGTATAGTAGAGCATGCATTTTTCTAATTATTTTCTTCTCTTTGGCTTGCCTCAGTTGAGTACTAGGTGAGCATTTATTGCTTTAGCATATTGCATATGTATTTGTGTTTCCATATCAAACATATCAACATGTGGCTAAGTACTTATTTGATATATCTCTTTGAATGCCTATGGATTTAGGCCATTTCACTTAAGTTAGGATGATTTTGATTAATGTACATATGAGCTTTCTTTTTCAAGTAGCACATATTCAAAACTCTTTTCAAACAAACATAAAATCGAAGCATTCCAAAGTGAACGAAATAGTCTATACTTGTGTGCCTCACATAGTAGAGTTAGCCTAATAATCAGAACATGAGCATATACTGTCCATAAAAATCATATCATGATTAGCAGAGGCCGATCTTTGATCGGGTGAGCGGGGTGCTCAATTCATGACCTTTCCCTTTGATACCTAAGTTCCCGAGCCAAGACACTTTGGTTATGATGGACAAGTGGTCTTTGGCACGAGTCTCGGGTTTCCTAAATTTTCTAAAATATTTAGGTGAAAATTCTGAAATTTGGCAATGCAGTCTATTTTGGGCATTTCTAATTGTAAATAGATTTTCCAAAGATTTGCCATATTTGGACTCTCATTTGTGTTTTTCTGTTTCACATTGTACTTGTGAAACCAGATTCGGAACCACGGGAGTTTGAACTATAGGGCTATCATATCCGAGGAGACTAAACCCCTCTGAGGAGCACGAGAAACCAGCTACAATTTCTAGCGACTTTGCTAGGGAAATTAGAGAACTTAACTTGGACTTCATGATGTGACATTTTATTTACAAATGCATGTTCACTGTATTGCATTTGCATTGGTGCTTCTAAGTCATTGTGTTTTCCATCTGCTATTCTTGGACCGCTTACCGGAGGGTTGCCTAAAAAGCTTGCCAAAAGGTTGGCCAGTCATGGGCTTGGCCATGTTAGAAAAACAACCCTTGGATTTGGATTATCGTCGTACCGCTTGACGCTTGATCCTTGATCCTTCTTGCACTTCTCGGTGTTATGTATAAGAGGTATATTATGTAATCTTGTTGATGTACCGCTTTTGACCAATCGGCCTAGCTGCATATAGTAAAGCCATAGTGACTATTCCAACATAGGACAGGATTCTCACCCGTATGTAGGATTTTGTGAAACTACTTGCTTGAAGTACTAAAATCCTAGATCATGCCAAAACTAGGGTAGGGTAACCCTACCCCCTCATAGGGATGGTTTGGCTCTCTTTACTTGGTATGTGCTTTATAGTGAAACAGTGCAGGGGTGCTTCATATTAGTGGTATAGTTGATATCTATTTGTGGAGGAGAATTCAATGGGGAGTACAGTCCTACAGCTTTGATCATATCTGTTCTGATGAAATCTTAGCTGAGGTGCTATCCGATTCTGATTGTTGTTTTTTCTTTATTTCTCTTGCTAGGTAGTCTAAAACTATAGCTTCAGAAAGTTTTAATATCCCCCAAGTACTCTGGACCCGTGTCGGAAGACTTTGTAAGGTCGGAGATCTTATTCACTATCACCAGTTGCAAGGCGAAAAAGGGTCAAACAAAGTTCACCAGTTCAATTATTTAAACAATCACCCCTCAGCTCACGCCTACTCTTGGAATGGCACAGTATCCTTAATAAGACCTGGAGGACTTAATAATTCGTCTGCAGCAGTTAGTCGACTCACTCCAGCACGACATGGTCCGTCAAGCCAAAGTCACGAATAGGTTGCAACAATAATAACAATAGCCAGCTGCGCTTCTGCTTCACAAATGCCTAGGGTGACTAATCCTATACCCAGCACCACTGTCAATGCTGCTACCGCTTAGGATCCACAAGTTGAGGGCGTTCTGAATTTTCCCATCTAAGCAGATCCAAATCTAGCACAGACATCCAGAGCCCCAGTTTACCATACTGAGGCACCGTTTGAATTCGAGGTTGACCCAACCATGCTCAAGGTCAACAAACTTAAAAACTGTTCAAGAAAGCACAATGGGTTAACTCTATTCTAGACATAGAGGATGGGTACATTGAATTTGCAGTTGCTTTGTAAGAGCGGTTCAAAATGCCGCATATTGACCGCTTCGACAGCACTGGAGACCCAATGATACAGCTGTTTTCGGATATTCTACGAGCAATGGGTTTGACCAGACTTCAGAAGTTGTCGCTCTTCGATAGAACCATGTCAGGAATAGCTGCCATTTGGAATGCTATGTTGGAGGACTCTGCGAAGCAGTACTATGAGGAATTGGCTGAGTCTTTCATTGTTCAATACTCCTACAACACAAAATCGAGGTCACAACTCGTGATCTTGAAGCAATGCGTCAAGAACCGAAAGAGGGCTTCTCAGAGTTTGTAACTAGGTGGAGGGCTAAGGCATCGATGATGAGCACCCAACCCTCAAAAAAGGACAAAATACGGATGGTTGTCTGGAATCTTTATGGCAAGCTGCTGCAAAAAATGATCGTTCTCCCCTTATTCACATTCAAGGAACTTCATGAAATGGGAGTTCAGATTGAAGACACCATGAAACAGGGTATCATCACTGATGACAAGGAGCTGGCTAAGAAGCCTTTTGTTTGTAGTTCCAATGCTACCGGGGGTAGCATAGCTGCGAGGCCTTCAGAGGTGAGTGTTGTCACCATAACCAAAACCGCTGACCTTTTTGCCAATATGAGCTCGCAAGCTTCCAACCCTACCTAAACTTCGAGTAGAACTTTCAAGTAGCTCTACATGACCCTATCTCGAGCCATGCAGGTCTTAATCAAAAAAGGGCATCTGAAACCCCTAGAACCTTGACCACTTCCAGACCCTTTTCTACCTAAGCATGATCCCACTAAATACTGTGCTTTTCATCAATAACATGGCAACGAAACTGACCAGTGCTTCCGCCTACATCATGAGATTCAAGATCTCATCAACAACAAAGTCATAGCTCCACTCCAAAAGCCAAATGTGACCATCAAACCACTCCCCGTCTATAACCAAGTCCCTCTAACCAGAAATATTTACCTCATCCATACACTACCCACCTCTTATAACCCCAGCATCTATATCACCCCCTTTCTCTTACCAAAGCCGAAGTTATTCATCCTTGAGAGCGCAGACTTGTTCATGATGAACACATCCAACCTATAACCCGAGCCTCACAAATCTATGGTGACAACGCCTGAAGAAAATGAGGTTTTGACCCTGGAAGGAAGTGTCGGTTTGTCATTGGGAATTCCTGGGGAATTATCTAAGGAGGATTATGACCCGAGCCACTACAGTGTTTCTATTATCCAAACTAGGCCTGAGGTAGTACTGTTAACCTCAGTGGACATTAATGTGGTTAAGAAAGATAACCCAAGCCAAGGGCTGGATGATCTGGCGGATCTTGAGGAAGACTTGGACAACCTCTGATTCTTCGAAGAATAGGATTAGAGCAACGTACAGATTGGTTGGTTTGATTTGAGCCTGTCGACTGACAATAGAGGATGGTTGAGTGATTAATTCTACAAAAAAGAGGAAACTAGAGTTAAACTAGAGGAAAGGAAAGTCGTGGTAGCTGTGGTAGCTGAAATAGCCGAGAAAAAAGGAAAAGTGCTATAGAACAATAGTACAGAAAAGCAAACCCAAGAGTTGGGTGTTGATGAAATTGCAGACATCAAGCTGAAAGACCGCAACATCTTGTTGCCTTAAGGTGGATATTTGTCCTGTGGGAGTAATCCAAGTTAAGCTGGATAACTGTTTGTTAGCGGTAAAAGGTGAGCAGTGGAAAGATAGTAACTTGCATCTTGCTCATACAGATAAAGACTGGTGAGGTCATATCCCAGACAGTACTTGGTATTCAAAAGAAATAGAACATCTCACCAGAAGTGGACAATATTTCAAACCTCCACATTTGGATCAGATTGTACCCTTAGGAAAAGACCTAGAAGTTGAGAAGGAAAAGGAGAAGAAACTGGAGAAGGAGATGGTCTTGAAATAACTTAAAAAGATCCAAGCTGACATTTCTATTTGGGGCCTCCTTATGGCTTCGCGAGTACACCGATAGACAGTATTGTTTGCAATGGATAAGGCTAAGCTATCCATTGATACTACGCCAGAGCAACTTGTTGGCCTAATCTTCCCAGGTAACACTAAGCCTATGCTCACCTTCTCCGATAAAGAAGGATCGACTCACAACAAACCACTGTACATATCTATCAAGTGCAAAGAGAAATGGGTTCTAGTGGTTCTTGTAGACACCGGCTCTACTATCAACGTTTGTATTTCTCGTACTACCTATGCAATAGGCCTGAAGTCGACAAATTTCATTTCCACAACACAAGTGATTTGGGCATACGACAATACGAGCACAGAAGTCACGGGGACGGTGAAAGTGCAAATCCAAGTGAGCCCTTTCAAGCATGAGATTGAGTTCCATGTACTTGATGTGCTAGCTACCTTTAACCTACATCAGGCCCTGGTTGCATTACATGAAGGCTGTGTCCTCCACCCTACACCAAATACTGAAATACCCTCATGTGGGAGGAGTGGCAACCGTTTTTGGGAATTCATCTATTTATCCACCACCGGAGGTAACTACATCGCTGCTAGAAATTAATCACGGTGATGAGGATGTATTCTTTCAGGATTCACTCTAGCGAAAGCCTAAGTGGTACAAACCATCTTAGCTGAGGACAAAGGCATGTATGTCAGTGCTTAGTTCATTTATTTCATGAACAAATTACAACATATTCCAGGGATGGAGCTTGGAAGAAGCGGGACAAAAGATGCTATGGTGCTAACTGAGGTGCCGCACAATCCATATGCCTTTGGGTTTTGCTATGTGTCCACCAAAGATGGCTGGAGAAGGAAGGGAGAAGAAATGAGAGAAAGGGCCAAGGCCAAAAGAGCTGGGAAACACTATGAGCTGGTTCACAGGCCAATTTGGTGTTGAATAGGCACTTTGTCAGAGAATGAGAGGATTTTTCCTTCTGCGGCTTTTCCGAGCCTTGGGTTGATTCCTTAACAAAAAAATGTTTCCTCAGATTTGAAATATTTTTTTCGACCATCAACTTCAAGGCAATGATGAAGAGGGGGTTGATCCGATCACCAACACAGGCCATAGCAAAGATGACGACTCGGACATTAGTGAGGTTGGAGTAAGGGTAGCATTGGCTGATCTCCTGACAGATCCTGAGACTAGTACAGAGAACTTGGGGGGATACCTTTATTGTTTTTATGATTGGAGAAGAACAGGTTGTGGACTCTACTAGTTGCATTCTGGATACGTCAAAGGTGCTATGCCTCACTAGGCAGTTTGAGAAGGGCTTTATTGCCAGTTCAGAATCGGATGATGAGCCTGAGTTTGTTTCCACTGAGTCTATTGAGTTTGAATCAGACTCGAGTCAGTCTAGTAGGTCGGAGTCTGGCACTTTTGGGGGTGGTAACCAGGATGCCAAGGTCCTGCCTAGGTCCTCTTTTGCACTTTCTTTTGAGTCTATTGTAATCGAGGAGCCAGAACTTCTAAATGAGCATGCTGCAGATTCTATTTACTTTTTTGTGCTGTTAATTTATTTCATTAACCCAAATTTTCAAAATTTTAATGAAAACGAAAAGAAAGGAATTCCTCGAGCTTTGAAAAACTTGATTAACCGAGAGGAGAAGAGGCGTGCTAAGCCTTGCATATATGAGATCATTACAATTAACGTGGGTACTAAGAAAGATCCACGCTTAGTCCAGATTGGGTCCACGTCGTCTTCGGAGGAATGCGAGCATTTAATCACTTTATTAAAAGATTTCAAAGATGTTTTTGCGTGGTCCTATGAAGACATGCCTGGAATCGATCCTGAGATTGTATAGCACCGGATCCCTCTTGATTCTAAGGCCCGACCAGTCAAGCGAAAACTTTGCAGGATTTGTCCCGATTGGGCATTGAAGACTAAAGAGGAAATCACTAGCAGATTGACGCTGGATTTTTTATGGTGTCCGAATATCTGACTTGGTTGGCTAATATTGTTCTGGTTTGGAAGAAGAACGAGAGAATCAAAGTATGTGTCGACTTTCGGGATCTGAATAAGGCTAGTCCAAAGGACGACTTTCCACTACCGCACATCGATGAATTGGTAGACTTCACCACTAGCCATGCTTTGTTATCATTCATGGATGGGTTTTCTGGATATAACCAGATCATGATGGCACCTAAAAATAGAGAGAATACTATATTCACTACACTGTGGGGCACCTACTACTACAGGGTTATACCTTTTGGGTTGAAAAATACTGGGGCTATATACCAAGAGAGCTGCAACCATAATCTTGCACGACATGATCGATAAGGAAGTCAACGTGTATGCAGATGACATGAAGTAAGTTTCAAAGAGCGAGAAAGCCACTACACCACGCTAGAAAAATTCTTTGAACAGATCAGGGAGTACAGATTAAGGTTGAACCTGCAGAAATGCACTTTTGGGGTGCCTATAGGGAAAATGCTGGGATTTTTGATCACGCAGAGGGGAATTGAAGTAGATCCATTCAAGATCAAGGCCATCTTAGAAATGCTACTACCAAGGACTGCAAAGGAGGTGCATGGCTCTTTGGGCAAAGTGCAATTCATAAGATGGTTTATCTCAAAATTAACCTTGACTTGTGAACCATTATTTGGTTTCTTGAAAAAGGGAAAGAAGTTCCGATGGAATGATCGATGACAATTCACTTTCTAATAGGTCAAGAAATACCTCCAGAATCCACCTGTATTGTCGTCTCTAGAGCTAGGGAAGCCACTAATCATGTATCTATCAGTGACAGAGTCTACCATGGGGTGCATGCTAGCACAAGAATCAGAAGCTAAGTGGGAGAAGGCCTTTTATTATCTGAGCAAGAAGATGCTGGATTATGAGACCTACTACACTCCTCTTGAGAAGGCTTGCTTAGCTTGGTTTGGGCCACTAGGAAGTTGAAACACTATTTGTTAGCTGACTTTGTAATCCTGCTTTCGAGGTTAGATCCCATCAAATGTCTCTTTTAGAAACCAGCACTTATGGGTAGGCTAGCTCGTTGGTTGCTTCTTCTCTCTGAGTTTGACCTTAAGTACATCCCTCGCAAGTCCATTAAGGGGAGAGCAGTAGCAGAATTTCTAGTAAACCACTAGTGGAAGGAGATGAAGTAGTAGAGTATCTGTTCCCAGATGAGGAGATTCTGTAGGTAGAAGATGAGACGTGGGTAGTGTACTTTGATGGAGCCGCTAACCAATATGATTATGGGATAAGCGTGTTACTTATAGCACCTGATGGTTCCTATATACCACTAGCTTTCAAACTCCGGTTCAAAGTATCCAACAATGAAGCAGGATACATGGCGTGTATTGTTGGACTAGAAGCTGTCCTGAAACTAGGGGCAATAAGGTTGGATGTCATCGGACACTCAAATCTGGTTATTTCTCAAGCTAATGGAGACTAGAAGGTCAAAGAAGAGAAAATGAAGGTTTATCATCAGATCCTGGACATTCTGATTTTGAGGTTAGAAACTGACATTCACACATCTACTAAGAAAGAACAACCAGTTTACTGATGCATTGGCAACTTTATCGTCCATGGTAGACATATTGCTCGGGGTTAAGATGCGTTCGTTCATCATTGAACAGAAGTATACACCTACTTACAAGACAATAGCCACTATAGACGAAGTTCAAGACAAGAACCCTTGGTATTATGACATTTGGAACTTTCTGGAAAATGACATATACCCACAAGGGGAAAATGCCAAGGATTAATGGAAAATACGGCGTTTGGCCATTCAGTTCATCATCTGAGAATGTAAGTTGTACAAGAGAGGGCATCTGGGAATGCATAAGCTCTGTGTCAAAGAAGAGGAATCAAAACATCTCATGGAAGCCATCCATGGAGGAGAGTGTTGAGCACACATGAATGGTGTAATGCTAGTTAGCAAAATCCTCAAGCAAGGATATTATTGGTCAACCATGGAGGAGGATTATATCAACTTTGTTCGGCGATGCCACAAATGTCAAATCTATGCTAACTGCATGAATATTCCACTGTCAAAGCTCTAAAACATGACTTTACCATGGCCTTTCTCAGTCTATAAAATTAACGTCATCAGAGCTGTCTCGCCAAAGGGTTCGAATAGACATGAGTTCATTTTGGTAGCAATCGACTAATTTACCAAGTAGGTGGAAGCATAGTCGTACTCAGTGTTAAAAGCGTCACATGTGACCAAGTGCACCAGAAACAACATCATCTGCAGGTATAGGCTGCCAAATGAGATCATATTGGACAATGGCTCACACTTTAAGAAGGAGGTGGTACATTTGCTCGAGAAATATAATGTGGCTTTTCACAAGTCATCAACATACAGCCCACAGACCAATGAAACCGTTGAGGCCACCAACAAGAATATCAAGAACATCCTGCAAAAAATGGTGGAAACTTATAAAGACTTGCTAGATAAGCTGTTGTTTGCACTCTGGGTTATAGAACGTCCATTCAAACATCTACAGGGGCCACCCCTTATTCTCTGATATATGGGACGAAAGTTGTTCTGCCAATCGAGATTAAAGTACCGTCACTGAAAATCATGGCTGAGTGTCAGATAGCAGAGGCGAATTGGCAGTAGAATACATTCAAAGAATTGATGTTGTTTGACAAAAGAAGGTTGAAGGCGTTGTATCACATACAAGGATATCAGTGTAGAATCGCCAGGGCCTTCAACAAGAAAGTCAAATCCAGAAACCTCAAGGTAGAAGACATGTTGCTTAAAGACAATCGAGCCCCAATCCATGACCCTAAAGGCAAGTTCAGACCAATTGGACTGGTCTTTACATCATCAAATCTATCTGGGCGGGAAGAACAATCATCCTCATGGATTTAGATGGCTTGGAGTTCTTGTAGCCGATTAAGATGGACAAGTTGAAGAAATACTATCCTTGATAGGTTCGCTAGGCTGAAAACCCAAAAAGGCGACCTAGGCAAAAGTTAGAGCATGAAAAATTAGAAATAAAGAAAAATAGAGCTCGTAAAGTTGAAAATGCGAATGGTAGCTTTGTCAAAAGTTAGAGTGCAAAAGGAGAAAGTAAATACTCGAAGGAACCCTAACCGAACTACGTAAGGTTTGATTCTCATCTTTGGGATACGTAGGCAACTTCATCCCGAAGTTGATTTTCTCAAAATTTTACCTTTTACAACACAGACTATTATTTGGACCAAAAAGAAAAATTTTCAGTACTCACAACTTTAATTACATGATTTCAACACAAGTACATCCTCTAACTCTCAGGTTAAACCAAAGTTGTTTTTACTTCATAAAAAAAAAAAAAAGCTTGAAAAGAAAAGTCAAAGCAATAAACTAGGGGCACAGATAAGTCAGGTGATAGTTCTCTATCTCCTGTCTACATTCTCAGAAGTCTCTGTAGCCAAGGATGGTCCAACACGTGCCTCGTCCTCAAGCTAAGGCAAGTAGTCACCAGAAATGGTGTAACTGAACCTAGTTGCAGGGGCCAAAAGCTCTCTCATTCTCCAAGTAGCGAGGTATCAAGTCAAGTGCAAAGCACGAATTGGAAATAGAGCAGTGCATTCCATCTCCTTATCTGGACAGGTCTTATTACGCCTAAACTGGTGTCTAAATTGGAAGAGATGTAGAAAACGCAGTGTGTGAGGCCAATCAACTGTATACCCGACTGGTGAGACATGCTGTAACTCATCATAATCAAATTCAGTCTAGGGCAATGCCAAGCAATGTTTGCTGTAGATTTGATACACATCCAATGGCACCACAATCCTTCTATGGAAAAGTCCACTAACCGTGAGCAGAAGAAGTAGGTCTGGCCGAATACTTGGGGCAAGGGTCCACGACTTTTAGCTTATCCATCAACCACACATGGGAAGGGATAAAAATAAGAGAGCTTCAAGAATAGAAAGATGTATGTTGAGAGAAAAGTAAGGAAAGGACTTTGAGAGAAAATAGAGGGTGAGTGCCAAAGTGATGTGAGAAATCAAAAATGAGAAATAGTGGGAAATAGTACTTGAAGAAGTAGTGGACTCCTTGCAAACTGAGAAGTCTCCCGCTGATGGATGTATCCAAACCCATCAAAGTTTCAGCCAGTGCAAAACCTATGCAACTCTGACCCTCCTTGAGGCGTTGGGCCACTTCAATCAACCTAATGCTAGCTTCGCTACAACAAGGGGCAAGTAAGAAGTGTGCAAGTAAACGTAAGTAGAGGGCGTGCTGACGATAACCTTGCCAGAGAAGGTCACCTCTGCCTCCGATGCTGAAAAATCGATGAATTAACCCAGGTATATCCAACTTCCTATCATGAGCCAAGGACTGAGCCTTATGTAAAGTAAGCCCACACATCCGTTCTAGAGCCCGGGCATGGCCAAAGCAGGGTTGAGGCATAATCTCCTCATCTCGGCGAGACTCCATTAACGCTTGAAACTCTTCAAAAGTTGGGCACATCTCTTGTGTTCTGAAGTGAAACACATGAGTGAGTGGGTCCTAACATCGGGCAGCGGCATGAAGGAACGGAAAACAAAGCGGAGTGTGACTTAACGGAAAAAGAGCATTTATGCCAAAACTGTGAAAATTTACCTTTTTCGTGCCATCTAAAGTGGACATCTAATCCTTGAGCCTCTCAACAAGAAAAGTCTCCATTTTTAGAGAAAACAACAAAAAAGATGAGGTTCTATCAAAGAAATGGCAAGAGAAGACCTTTTATAGAAGATAAGGTTGTGTGAGTGTTTGACAGCTGTTGCCAGCTGTCCAGCTGCAAGTCTTGGCCGGCCGGCGACTCGCTAAGCCAGCCATCCATTCTTTGGCCAGCCGACCAAGCATGCTGGCCAAACAACTGGGCAGCAGTGTTATGTTAGCCCTGTTTACTTTTGAGTCTTGTTTTGAGTCTTTTGTTTCCAGCAAGTGTGAATACTTGTGTTTAGGTTGTTTTTGCTTTGTTTTTCCTTTATTGAATTGTATTTTATATATTTTGGTCGATTGTAGGCTTAATATCCAGTTAAAAACTTATTCAAATGTGATTATTCTCGATTTCAAATTCAAATACAATCAATTTTATGCAAGTGTAATACCATTCTCGAGATGCTGTGCAAAACAAAATCCTTTCTTTCATAAAACTGTAGGGTTCGACCCCGATCTTAGTTTTTACAAAAGAGAAAATACAAGTTTTCAAAAAAAGAAAAGAAAAGAAAAGTAAAGACCCATATGAAGCTATACAAGTTTTGAACTACCAAAACAAAAGAAAAGAGCAAAAAGAGTGTAAAAATTGGTATCAGTCGCATTAGGTGCTTCGAGAGGCCATTTTCGTTCTCTTCCGAGGAGGGGACTCAGGATCACTGTTGTCATCAACACTGCTATCATCAGAGGAATGTGACTCAGAGCCGGCATCATCCTCTCCACTTCCTGACTCAGAATCAGCCCCATTCTCCTCGCTCCCAGACCCAGAGTGCTCATTCACCGTCTCCTCAGTGCCGCTAGTCTCAGTACCATCTCCACTTAAAATCAGCTTTGAGGATGAGGAAGTCTCCTGTGCTTAGGACTTTTCGCTCTAACTTCGGGCACCCCTACCTTTGCCCCAACCTCTACTCTTGTCCCTTCTTCGTATAGGAGCTTGTCTACCTCCTCTCTTTGCAACCGAAAAAGGTGCTGCCGGTGTCCTAGGTACCGCATGTACATATGGAGGCTGAAAGCAAGAAACAGAATATCAGAACAGTATCAGTGCAGAATCATCATGAGCGTAGCAAATCAGTAGAGTTTAGTGTAGAATCAGTGTGGCTATGGTAAAAGGAAATCAGTGCATCTCATATGAGAAAAGTGAGATACCTAATGACCATGAAGAGCAAGTAGTTCCTTCCTCTTCTGTACCATTTGGGCTAAGGAGTCGACAAACTGAAGGAGGTCGTCCACGTACTCCACTAGTACATACAAAATGAGTATGAACATTAGTATACCAAAAGAGAATGTGAAACACAAACTGTAAGGCAAAGTACATACCTGCTGCATGTCGGGGTCCTTGAATTACTTAACCAAAATCTGATAGGCCATCCCACTCAGCCGGTAGTAAGCGATCGTGGTCAAGATCTCGGGTAGGCCAGCAACATGTACAGCAGGGGGAACATCCCGAGCATTAGGCTCAGCCGCAAGAACAACCCCTCTAGCATGAGGCTTAGTTGCACATGCGGCACCTCTGGTAGCAGGAACATCTACAACACCTCCTGTGTGAACTCTAGTCAGAGGCATCATGAGGTGGGTCTGGATAAACTCAGCATAATCCCCAATCCCATGGAATAGATTGGCGTCCTACCTCGTCATGAACTGTATAATAGCCTCGATTGGTAGGCTATTAGCAATCCTCATGGATAGTGGAGGAGAAAGAGGAACAATGGGGTCCAATAGCCTTAGGGTCTGGTGCATGAACCTCTTCCCTAAGTACCAAGTTTGGCAGAAAGTACCCACCAGCAAAATTCGTAGCCTGGAAATATCCCAAGACCTGCCATACTCATCCCTCGTCCTAGCTGGCATCGCCATCCATGGCTACAATGTCACTTGCAAACAGAAAATTCATAGTTATTAGTTGTCTGTTGTCAGAATATGGAATGGAAACAAATAGAACTGGAGTGGAATGGGCATGAGTTTCAGATTACCTCACGTCCCGTCACTATATCGAAGAAGCGGTGGTCATAAGTGAAGATGGTGACACTGCGACATCGAAGGTGGTATCTGTCGTCGTATCTTCTGTAGTGGGAGACTGCTGCCTCCATCTCATCCTGTGGAACCAAGGCCAGAGTGGGGAAATAGGTTTATACCTAGAGCTGCAAGAAAAGATCCGTTTGTAAGTCAACGGATAGAGACAAAATAAAGGCAAAACAGAAAGAAAGACAGAAAGTACAAAACAGAAAGTATAATGTACAAACAGAAATGGAAACAGAAAGTGCAATGTGTACCTCCCAGGCTCTCCAGTAGCCTCCAACCTTGTTCCTGTTCTTACGGGAACCGGTGCTTATGTAGCCGTATAGAGTGGCGAGGCCAGCGCCGCCCAAGTCATAGAACTTTACTTGGGGTAAGACCACGAAAGCACTAAACAGATACAAACCTACGGTATTTCACCTATTCGCAAACAAGATGGTACCAAAAAGATAGATCAAGAAGCCCCGGTGTACTGCTCGATCTGCTCTTGAGTCTCTGGCTGACTCCCGTGAAAGTGCTCATAGAACCAGCTATATCTGACCATAGTCGGCCTGTCCAAGGGAGGGCGTGCTCTAATTAGATAAATCCAAGCGGCCTCTTACTAGCCCATGTCGATGTCGAAGGGGATCAAATCACCCTTACTCTCAGTCCTGTGAGCATGGAGAAATCATATGGGGTCATTATCATCTCCCCAATGAAGAAGAAGTGAAAGCAGTTGGTGGTGTCCCATCACCTCTCCACTAAAGCACCAAGTAAGGCTCGACTGGCCTATAGTCACGCCAGCCCTAAGCAGAATAGGCTGAAGCCTACCTCGTCCACTAGCTCTCTAACTCGAGCAGGAAGGTCCTGGTACCAATCTCTAGCAGAGACTGCTCTGTAGCCTCTCCAAGCGAGAGTATCACGTTGTGTTGAAAGAGGACTTTGTTAAGTATATGGCAAATGAAATACTGTAATGAAATATCAAAGCAAGCAAAATGCATAAAAGGAGTAAATTTTCTTACTTCAGTGACATCGTGGGAGAGATGAGAGGCACACTCCCTAAAAAAAAAGCCCTCAGGCATGCCCCCGGCGAAGTTCTTTAAACGCAGCATGCCTCCAGAGGCCATTGCATGCGTGTGTGGGTGACAGGTAGTAGGGTCGAATGGCCTCACCCTCAGTGGTGGCAACTCAGGCTTAGGCTCGAGAGGATAGATCTCCTTTATCGCAATGTCGGCGGCAATGTCCTCTGCTGCTCTGCTAGCCTCATCGATCATCGGCTCCTCAACACCCGCAACGGGTGGAAGCATTGGCACCTTAAGAGGGGCACCATCATGTGGAATATCATCCGCCATGGTGAAAGTAGTGGGTGGTGAGAGAAAAATGAGAAAAAAAAATGAGGGAAATAGGCAAAAAATTCCAAAGTCAAACCCTAGGAGAGAGAAAAATAGAGGAAAAAGTCAAAACTTGGGAAAAAGTACCAAAGACCAAGAAAAACCTGCGAAAATAAGCTAGAAAAACTTGCATTCCGGAGGCACCGTTCTAGTCCCCGTCATTTATCCGAAGTGGGAAATTGCCCCGATCTCAAGCTTGAGCAAGTTTTATCCTTTTCTGAGCATTTGAAGACCTCCGAACGATAGTCGGAGATTTTTATGAGGTGTTTTCAAAAACCACTGCTTTCTGTTTATCTATTCGAATTTTGTTATATGTTGCATGGAGCGTGCATTGCATCATATTTCGCATCAATTACAGCAATCATGTTGCATTCATGAGCATCGTGCTTTTCATTTATTATGTTCATCCTTATCACACTAGTGTGATGTGGCATGTACCCCTTCCGCTTTCTGCGCGAAGTGTAGTTTGGCTTATACCTTTTGTCTTACCTCCTCCCTGCATGAAACACAGATTGACTCGCATCTTACCCTTGTTCCTCAGTTAAAACCTTCTCTCTCTCCGCATGAAATACGTTGAGATACGCCTGTTGGTTACACCACCCTTGTTCCCCAGTTAAAACCTTCTCTTTTTTCGTACGAAACACGTTGAGATACGCCTATTGGTTACACCACTGTTGTTTCCCAATTAAAACCTTCCCTCTCTCCGTATGAAATATGTTGAGATACGCTTGTTGGTTACACCACCCTTGTTCCCCAATTAAAACCTTTCATCTCTCCGTATGAAATACGATGAGATACGCATGTTGGTTACACCACCCTTCCAGCCTTGCACTTGAAACGCGTTAGGATGTTGTTTACCTTGATTAAAACCTTCCCTCTCTCCGTATGAAATATGATGAAATACGCCTGTTGGTTACACCACCCACCCGGCCTTTCACTTGAAATGCATTAGGATGTTGTTTACCTGGTTACAACCTTTCCTCTCTCCGTATGAGATACGGTGAGATAAGCCTGTTGGTGGCACCATTTTTCCTCTTTTCACGTGAAACGTGTTTGGAATTTTTATTTGCTTACTCCTTTCTGTGGGTGGCATGGTTAGATTTGTTGATTTAAGCTTTTCATTCGTATGCTGTCATCTTGTTATTGCTCATTGCATTATCTTACATGATCATAGATTTTCAAAATAACTAGCTACGCGAAGCGTGTAAGTCCAGTTTTCAAAGTATATTCTTGTGCATATCATTTCCATCTTGCTCTTAAACTACACTGGTTTCATTCCTTGCAAAGGGATACGTAGGTAACTCTCGAGTTCAACCAATTGCAATTACATTTTTATTGCTTGCACAAGTTTTACGGCCTTGTCAAATGGGTTGTCTTCGGGCTTTGACATTCACTCACGTCATTTCATGACTTTGAGCTCTGTCAAAGAGAGGCAACTATAGACACCCCATTTTAACCACCCTTAAAACTTAATGATGAAATGTTACGCTGTACAAAACGTTCGTTTTCTTCAGTAAAAAGTTTTCGTTTTATGTTTTAGAGCCTAACCTTTGCCCCTTCTGTGGACCAAAACCTAATTTTTTCTAGGCGAGAAGAGCCGGTCAACAAGTGGCTGGCAGGCCATTTTTGATTGGCCGGCCGTCCCCCTCTATGGCCGGCCAGCCATGTTCAGCGACAACAGATATTTTGAGATAGCTAGCTGTCCCCATGTCCATGCCTTGCACCAACTATCTCATTATAGATATTTTTGATGTGAGAGAGTGTTTTTCTATAAATACATGACCTCCCCTAAGGGTTTGGGGTTAGAAAATTTTGCCAAGAGCTGATAGCTTGCTCAACACACTACCTCTCTTTCTTGTAATACACATACACTATACACACACTTCCAAAGCCTAAACTTGAGGCCTCTTGTTGAGATTCTTGAACACAAATTTCAGCTGTTGAGAGTGTTCAACTTGTGGTTTGTGAACTAAAGCGCATCCTCTCTTTGAAAGAGGTATACTTTGAGCTTTTATACCATCTTTTCTATCTCTTTTCCCTGCTTTTTAATACTATTTTTTAGAGTTTTTTTAAGCTCAAAAATGTGATTTAAAGTCACAAAAAAGAGGAGGGGTTAGCCACCCTTCCTTAGGCTTGTTGATTGTTTGAAACTCCTTCGTTTTAGCCCATTTTTGCTCACTTTTTCCACCTCACAAACTCAATTGTCAGCACTATTTTTGTGCTATTTTAGTGCTGTTTTGGGTGTTAAATTATGCTTTCAATACTATAGATGTATTGTTGCAAGTCTTCATAGATGTAGTTTTCAATCCATTTGAGTTGATAGTCTTTTCTTCCATTTTTTATATAGCTTTCATACATGTTCATACCATTGTAATCATCTTTGCATAATTATCTCTACAACCTCCCTCCATTCTTTGTTTATTTTGATAAAGAGTCGAATCAAATAAAAGATTGTTGTTCAAAGAATAAGAAAGAGACCTCCCATGCTTAATGGTTTAATCACTTCGGAGGTTTATTACCATGGCATTACATCTCTCTTATGCTAAGAATAATCTCTTGTTTGATACCTCTCTTTATTGCTTTTGGACTTAGGGGGCGTAATCTACACTTTTGGACAAAAATGAAGAAAAGATAAGAAATGGAAAGGCAATGTAAAAGAGGCTAATAAAATTGGAGTAAAAAGAGATAATAAAAAAAAAGGGTAATAAAATTGAGTTGGGTTCAATCAGACGTTATATTGAACCCATTACGTCGTGGACCATTGCATATTTTTTTAGTGATGTTCAATGATTCATGAAGCAATGTCTAGCCCTTTCCTTAAGGTAACTCCATGATAGAGAGAAGGTGTTATTCGTCATTTGTTTCATTTTATTGAGCTTTTGTCCTATCGGTTCTAAGATCATCATGCAAAAAAATTATGACAATTGATGATTTGTGAACCAAATTTACTCCTTCCTTGATCGTCTTCATGATAGGGAAGGGTAGAGAGGATAAACATCTCCTAGAAACACTCTATTTTTGCTCTGCTTCAACGCCGTGGCAGCAAGGCATTTTCCAAAAGCAGTGGCCGACCACTTTGCAAGGCCGGTCGACCACCCATTTTTTGTATAGGCAATGGCATTTTTGTGACAGAACAAAGTAGAATCTGAGGCCAAAATAGAATAATTTTTGGACTGCAAATAGAGCAGATTCTGGCAGCAAACAAAGAGGTTTCCGAGAGGATGTTCTCGATTGTACCCATGTGGCCCACGCCTCCTATTCTAGTTCATTAAATTAATGCTTTAATATTAGTATGTGTAATTAATTAGTTACCTTCATTCAAATTTGTAATAAGCTAGTTAATTTAGTTAATTCAATTGGTATTATAATATTAGTTAATTAGGACATTCATTCGGACCCTTCGGACCCTCTTATGCGAGGAAAAATTTGTAACACTTGTAATATTTTGTATGTCTTTCAACCCCCATTTCTTTCTCCCTTTTATTTACATGCTTACCGTCGTAGCATCATATTTTTCGTTTCATATCATTACCTTGTGTTGTATCCATTTTTGCATGCATTAGGTTCAGTTCACCATTCTAACACTGTTGTCATTTCCTACTTACTTGAATATATGTGTCACCACATGCTCTGACTTGATCCATATGACATGTTAAAAACTGAACCTAGTAGTTGCATTTTTTATGTGTTGCATTAGTCACTTGTATAGTAGAGCAAGCATTTTTCTAATTATTTTCTTTTCTTTGGCTTGCCTCAGTTGAGTACTAGATGAGCATTTATTGCTTTAGCATATTGTATATGTGTTTGTGTTGCCATATCAAGCATACCATGAGGCTAAGTACTTATTTGATATATCTCTTTGAATGCCTGTGGATTAAGGCCATTTCACTTAAGTTGTGATGATTTTGATTAATGTACATATGAGCTTGCTTTTTCAAGTAACACATATTCAAAACTCTTTTCAAACAAACATGAAATCGAAGCATTCCAAAGTGGGCGAAATAGTCTATACTTGTATGCCTCACATAGTAATATTAGCCTAATAATCAGAACATGAGCATATGTTGTCCATAAAAATCACATCATGATTAATAGGGACCGATATTTGATCGGGTGAGTAGGGTGCTCAATTCATGACCTTTCCTTCTCATACCTAAGTTCCTGAGTCAAAACACTTTGGTTATGATGGACAAGTGGCCTTTGGCACAAGTCACAGGTTTCCTAAATTTTTCCAAAATATTTAGGTGGTGACTCTGAAATCTGGCAATGCAGTCCATTTTTGGCATTTCTAATTGTAAATAGATTTTTCAAAGATTTGCTGGATTTGGACTATCATTTGTGTTTTTTTGTTTCACATTGCACTTGTGAAACTAGATTCAAAACCACGGGAGTCCGAACTGTAGGGCTATCGTATCTGAGGAGACCAAATCCCTTCGAGGAGCACGAGAAACCAGCTACACACGTACCTAGAGATTCCCAGTGTTTTGTATCCACTGCCCTCACTATAACATATAAGACTTTTGACGACCAATTCTTTTGGTCCGTAAAACCATTTTGGTCCCTAAACACTTTTTGTGACAAAACTAATTTCGTCATCAAAAAAGTCACTAAAAGTTCGTCCAAGAAAGTCAAAATTGACTTTTGGCGACGAATTTTTGAAAGTGTTGTTGAAAATAAAATTTAGCTACGAATTTTCTATTGTCACAAAATGTTTGATTTTGCAAAACTAAAATATTTCATTGCTAATACTTCATCACAAAATGTCTCCATTTGGTCGCAAAAAAGCAAAAGTGACCTTTTTAACAACAATTATATTTGGTCACAAAAGGTTAGAAATAACATTTTGAAAGCATTCAATTTCATAGCTAAAAATTGACATCCACACCCCAAATGTATTCTTGTATATAGAAAAAAACAAGATCAAATCCTGCACACATGATCATCATGAGAAATGTAAACAAGATCAAATCTTGCACACAAGATGAAATCTATTCCTGTATATAGAAAAAACAAATTATAAAAATCAAAAATCATCCAAATTCACTTCAACATAGTTCATTGTATGAGTTAAATCCCAAAACAAGATCAAAATAGTTCAACATTGTATGAGTTAGAACTCTATGACAACTTCAACTTTGTCTTTCTCTCACACCACCTCTTCACAAGTTCAGTTACAAGAGCAATATGCCCTAAACAATTAGTTATTCTACGATGACAAAAGCTTATCACCGTCTATAGTCATAGAGAAAGGATGAAAATCCTACACACATGATCATCATCAAAAGTGTAAACAAAGTTCAAAAATGTAAAAGAGATGTAGATGAAATCCAAAAATGGATATCAGTTGTGTTATTGCATGTCTCATTGTTGTCAATTGCACATATATAAACTAAATTACACTTTTAGAATGGATATTTTTGTTCCATTGATTCAGTCATGTAATTTCCACCATTGGTGCATAGAAAAATACTAGACAATTACACGATTCTCAAGGAACTAATCAATGTATTTGTAATTTCCACAAATAATTTAAGTGAAGCACAAGCAAGTCAGCTTATTATTATAGTAATTTTCCACCAAGATATCAACCTTAAAGAACTTGAAAGATTTTGAGTATCAAAACTTCAAAATGTAAATAAATAATTTAAAAAAAAAAAACTTTTTTCTCAACATATAAAGCATTTGAGAGGAAGAAAGAAAAGGGGAAAAGAGAAAGAAACTTATTTTCTTAATGTAGCATATGCCTCAACCTTTCAAGTGGATAACCAGAGGAATAGAAGGCAATCAAGAAATCACATATTATCTCATTTACCTTCACATATAGAACAAAATGGTAGGCATTAGAGTTCAAGATTGGAAAGCATAACATCTGTTAATCACTATGAATATGTTTAAAAAAAAAAATGCTTTAAGGATGCAAAAACTCATCCTTAAAGAGAGCAAGTAAATGGACAAGATTTCATCCCTCCTGCCTACCAAGGTTACTTGGCCAACAATTAACTGAAATTAAGAAAAGAAAGCGACTTCCAACCACGGTCTCAACATATAATCCTCAAAGCCAACTGTAGACTAGCTTACACCGTCAAATACAATAGCAAGAGGAAATTACTCTAGATAGTATATTTAACATAATGGCTCAGCAATAAAAAGTAGTAGATTTGGTTAGCTTAATTCAACAGAATAGCTATAATCCCACTTACAAGGCAAACTTCCAAAGGTCTTAATGCCATCATTTTTTTTTTCTTGATACCCAATTGTAAGGCACACTCCAGAAAAAAGTCTAAACATTTTCTCAGGTTCGTGCATCCGATACAAAAGCTACATTGTGTTGATATTGACATCAAACTTACATTATATATACAAACATCATGTTATCGGCTATTCCCAAAAACAAATTAAGAAATAAGACTAAATGAGTTATATAATTGTGTATAGTTGCTGAATGTTTGCTAGAAAACAGAGGAAAATGGAAGATGAATTTTAGTATATAGTCTTGCTAGTGATTACAGTGGGAAACTAAATTTAGAAATAAGACAGATATCTATGTAGAGCAAAAAGTACTTACTATGATGATAAATCAGAAGTAAAACCTCCCCAACTAATCTGTTACAACATCAAATCAATCTTAGCATTAATCTCCATGCTATTAGACTCCAAGTGGTGCACTCTTGCATTCAGTTCCTGATTGATTCTCCGTTGCTCTTCATGCTCCCTTCTAGTTTCCTCATTTTCTATCTCAAGAGCAGTATGAGTACGTTGACCAGATGTTGTTATACTAGGCTTCGGACCACGTCCTAAACCACTTATGTAGCCAGACTTACGCCCAAACATCTCAATGGAAAGCAGCTTATCAGATAGTGGGCTAAATCTATCTTCTATAGCTTCATTCTCCCGCTTTTAAGTTTTTTCTACAGTTGTTCATGAAATGAAATAAAGCTAATTGTCCATTATATATGTAGCATTTGTTTTCTTTCTGTTCACTACTAAGGCCTTAGGCAAGTAATCATTAACAGGAAAATACTTACATTTAACATTAGAAAATTCTTACATGTCTAATTTTAGCTTCATTGTGGACCCATGCTTGCCTTTTCTGACTATAGTGTGTCTTGTGATACAAATCAACAAGTCCAAGCTCGTTTCCATCCTTGTTTTGCTGTCAAAACCTTTATAGTTAGTATCCTATGGAGTACATACATCACCAAATAAAAGAAATAAAAAAAAGTATAACATAATACATCACTCAAGTGCCATGAAGACCCTACATTTTAAATATATCAAATCCAAAACACAACCTTACAACAAGTATAACATAATACATACTTTAATAAGTAGGACATAAAACCAAGATGAATCAAAAAGTGCCATATAGACCCTATGATTTAAAGGTCAATTGTTTACCTTATCGTATTGCACCTTTCTAAATGCCTTTAAGCCAACAGTATGGAGGACTTTAAGCTCAAATTGATTTTCCTTGTTTTTCTGACATTTCTCCTGCATTAAGTGTAAAAATGTATTCAAAAGAAATCAAGTCCATGTGCCCAATTGGTTAGCAACAACTGTAGCTACATGTATAGAAGCAGTTTCAGCCACAATAGCAATTATAGCATCATTAGCAGCCCATGTACAAGCAGCCTACACAAGAGCTGCAGCCTTAGCACAAATGTGTGCAACTGCATTACAAGTGTGTTCAATAATTAAATCTAATTTGTAGCATATGCAAAGGTATTAACTTCTATTATCAATTTCAGCATGTATTTTCTAAGGAATAATTTTAATATTTAAAATTAAAAACATTACCTGGTACCTCTTATCATCCCATAATTGACACAGGTATCGCCATACCTCTTTTTCGATATCTTCATGTGGGTTTGTAAGGGCAAATTCCATTGTAGGGAAACTTCTAAAATGTTGGTGTAGATTAAAGCGATAGTTCTTGTACCGGAGTTTCATCATTCTAAGGATAGAAGTAATAGTATAAGGTTCATTACAAAAATGAAACCTTCCTGCCATACCAATAAAATTAAACACTTCAAAATATTGAGCAACATAATTCTTAAACTAGAAAAGAATATTAAACTAGACTAAAAAAACTATCTTACTCGAAGGTATGAAATTAGTGTTTCTTTAGCCTAGGGGCTAATAAAATTCCTCTTCAGCACATTTTGTGGGGTAAATTGCCTAGTGACGATCCCTAACTCAGTGGTGAATTTATCAGACCACGGTCCCAATGGATTCCCAGTAATCCTACAAATTTCAATATGCAATCGCTTCCCTTGACTTTTTATCTTGAGTAATGCCAGGGTTTGTGACATCCCGTGTCCTTTCTTATGCTCAGTTGTATCTATTAAAAACAACATATAGAAAAAACACATCAATGTCTAATATATGAATTGGATGAAAAGAATAAACAACTAACCAAAAAAGAATATAAAATTAAAATATTTTCAAACCTACCAGCAATACAATAGTCAGTGCTAGAAGTAAAGTATGAAGATTGTGATTTAACTTCATGCATAGATGTTGATGCTGATGCAGATGTTGTTGGGAGCACAAACTTTGATGTAGATAAAGGAATTGATTGAGTAGATGTGGATGCAAAAGATGTAGCTGCTAATTTGTTGGGCACATAGCCTCCCCGACCTCTACATTTGGTAGACATACTAATAAATGTAAGATCCAAAAGTGTTGTCAAATAAAATGCTATATTAATAAATCTGGTTCTTCTCCTCTAAAAAATTTAGGAAATAAACTTCTCATAATCTATTCAAATACCATATCTTTCTAATAGAAGAATGAGATTAATTATTTCACCTTTCTTGGCAAAGTTTTTCTGCCATAGGATCTAGTGGCACTTCCTTCACTACTTCAAGAATTTTTCCTTTCTGTACACTTGCTTTTGCACTTGTTTTCTTGAGAACCTTTTCTGCAGTAGCTGCAGGTGCAAGTGCTTGATCATATCACATGAAAAACAACAAACTATGCACCAACAAATTATGTAGATCAAAAACAGAGTAATAGCTATTTGCTACTGCAACCAATAAACCCTTTTGGTATCTAGGTGTATATTGTCTTTTTTTCCTCGTAACAAAAACTCAAGCAATAATAATAGATAATAAGGAATGATCCTTATTGATATTACCTTTATAGCAATAGATTCCATTTCACGCTTCCTCCATATATCAGCTTTCTAAACTTCAAATTCCTCACTGCTCATGATAGGGGCTCCAGGATTAATGCCCATCCTAAAATCCGCAAGATCCCTATGATTAATAAAAATTTACAATCCAATTAATAGCATGAAAATCAAACACAACATCTTAAAATATGGTAATATGATAAATATGATACTAAAAACAAACAACAAAACAAAGCACACATCCTCAAACAAAGGTAGTTAGAAACAGAAGTACACACAGTACCTTTTCTCAAGAATTCACAAAAGTCCCTTTTTTCAATTGGAGACAACATGAAGCAAGCAGGAGGTAGGAATGTTTGGCCATGTACTTCCCTTGGATGTAATTCAGGCCTTATACCCATATCCATTAGATCAAGACGAGCCTTGTATGTGTCCTTGGTTTTTCCATCAATGTTCCTAGAACACTATCACATACATTTTTTCAATGTGCATAACATCAAGGTTGTGACGAACTTTGAGGGTTTTCTAATAAGGTAAATCAAAGAAAATGCTCCTCCTTGTCCAATTTAAATATTGAGGATAACGGTTTTCGCTTCTTTCCACGTTGATATATTTTCCCAAATAATGATGGGTTTATATTCCCCAATTGTCCCAAAACCTCCTCTCCTCACAACAACTTGGGTTCCAACCTAAGCTCTAGCTCACCATTGAATGACTTGCTTGTTCATAAAAAATGATCATGCGGCAAAAAATGATAGTGTCCCATGTAACAAGTTTTTTTACAACGATGCAAGTATTGGTAAGATGCATTCTCATTGTATGACGGACAAGCCAATTTGCCTTTGGTGCTCCAACTGGATAAGTAACCATACATAGGGAAGTCATTGATAGTCCATAATAATACCGCATGCAATTAAAAATTAGAGCCACTTGATGCATCGTAGGTCTCTACCCCTACCTCCCATAGTTCATTTAGCTCATCTATTAGCGGATGTAAAAACACATCAATGTCAAATCCATGAGCTTTACTCCTAGGAATCATAAAAATTGGATCTTTCTTGCATTTTCATGGTGACAAATTGTATGGGACAATAAAAATTGGCCATATGCTTTATGAGGTACTCATATTCCCAAATGGATTGAAGTCGTCCCTTGCTAGTCCTAGCCTAACATTTCGAGGATCTTTGGCGAATGATTCATGCTTTTTGTCAAAGTCTTTCCATGCTTCAGAGTTCGTTGGATGGCGCATTACATTTTTCTCCTCTATGCATTTATCTTTGTGCTACCTCATATCAATAGTTGTCTTCCTTGATATAAATAACCGTTGTAGCCTTGGTTTTAAAGGAAAGTATCGCAGAACCTTGTGAGGGATCTTTTTACCTTTACCTTTATGAAATTTGTATCTAGGATCCTTGTAAGCAGGGCATTTATCTTCATTTTCATACACCTTCCAGAAAAGTACACAATCGTTCTTGCATACATGTATTTTTTGATAATCAAGGCCCAAATCTCGAATTATTTGTTTAACTTCATTGTATGAGCATGGGAGCATTTCATCGATGGGAAGTGCATCCTTCAATAGTTCTAGCATCATTGTGAGTGATTTGTTGCTCCATTTATTGAGCATCTTTAGATGTAGCAACTTAATAATGAATGATAATTTGGAATATCATTGGCAATTCGAATACAATTCCTTCTTTGCATCCCTCATTAATCTTGTAAATGTATTTGCTTCACCACCATAACCACCGTACAAGTCAGGATTATGACTACTAAATGCTTCCCAATATAAATAAATGTGGATGCTTCACTATGTATGTCATGGACAATTTCTCACACCTCGGTATTGAGAGAATTTGATTTTCTCTGTCACATTATTGAAATATTCGTCATTTTCACTTTCCGAGGGATCACTGTCATTCAACTCAAAGTCTTCCCCATGATACACCCACCTAGTGTAAGTTGTGACAACCTTATGCATACAAATGAATTTCAACTTCATCTATGGTTTTTTGGGTACAGTTGTCACATCTATTACATGGACACCAAATCTTACTCGTCCCTGATATCATATGATCATGAGCAGACATGATAAATTCTTTTACCCCATTAGTGTATTGATGTAACCTTCTATTATGAAGTTGCATCTAACTCCTATCCATCCTAAAATCCCTATTACAAAGTAAACAAAGACATTATCCTTAAATTCCAATATCTTGAACATGTGATTCTTCTAAATGGCTAAGAAAAATGGTTCTATAAATTGATTTTCGGGTATTAGATGTATCATCATTCATTTGCTATTAGGCCAATCTAAACTAAAAGTTGGTAACATAAAATTAAAGTGCAAAAACAAAAATTTGAATATGGTTAGCTAATAAACACAATTCAAATTCATGCAAATAGAACATTTTATGTTACCACTCCTGCCAACTTGTTCAATAGCGTGACTATGTCTTTTAAATTAATTATTTTTTCTTTACCAAACCAGTAAGTTATTTGGAAATTTATGAAAATACTCTACATTGACCAAATCGAGATTCTTATACTCTTATACTCTAGTGTTGTGATTTTTTTGTTTTTTTTTTCCTTCCCTCAACTACTTCCAGTGGGACTAAACTGGTAGTATTTTCTACTTTTTTTTTTTTGTTTTTGTTTTGTTTTGTTTTTGTTTTTGCTCCCCTCTTTGTTGCCAAGAACATGCATAAATAAACATGACAAGTAATTCCAAAATGCTAACCAAAGATTATCACCTCAACAATATTCCAATTTTTTCACTTTCTTAGCAAGCAAGCAAGCAAATGCTACTACTCAAAAACCCTCTAAACTCAACAAATAGCAAAAACAACATAAAATGTGAATCAGAGAGTAGTAGTAACAGTGTACAAGAATGGGGAAAAGAGTGTATGATCCTATTCGAGGAATTCAAGCAATTTCTAGCATAAAAATAAAAACATAGAATACAGAGGAATACAGAATTTCAAATTCAAGCAATTTGAATGAACACAGAGAAGTATATATATAGATATGTATGTACATGTATGCAATGTCTAGGAGGGAGGAGAGAGAGAGAGAGAGAGAGAGAGAGAGAGAGAGAGAGAGAGATTGAAAACACACCAAATCACCATTGAATCCAAATTACTACGATCTCTGTTAGAAACCAAATCGATTTACTCAAACTTATATATATTTTCAAAAAATTTGAAGAAGATAAAGAATAAATGATATGCATTGAGATGAAGATCTTAGCGGCCATGAAAATCATTAATTTACATTTAGATTGAAGCCAAAGAACTCAGATCTTTAATGATCGATTCAGATTTAAGCTAAGATCATTAGCTAAGATCTTAATCGATTTGGGTTAATGTTACAATACGTAAGATTGATTGAAGCTAAGATTCGTGGCTGAGATCAGTACAAAGATCGATTCGGATTGAAGTGAAGATCGATTTTTATATGAGGTGGCACAAAGATCGATTTGGATTGAAGCTGAAGATCAATCAAAGTTGAAGATTGATTGAGTCCTAGACAGAGGAAATAGCTAAGATCGATTGTAGTTGAAGATTGATTGAGTCTTAGTGAAGATTGATTCTGATATCAGTGTGTATTTGACAAAGTTTAGAAACCAAATTAATTGGTCTCCAGTTTTTTACCCACCTCACACACATAGGTCAAGTGCCCAAACGAACATAAGTCCCAAAAAGGCTTTAAATAATTTTTTTGGCCTCTCATAAAGGAATATGGTGTGTTTGTATAATTTTCTCTTAAAGTTTATTTTTGTCCCTAAATGATGGTTTTTAGAGACTAATACAATTGACTGATGGGGAATCAATATGATTGATAGGGAATCAATATATATATGTATATATATATTAGCAACTTTTCTCAACGTAAGAGTAATGATTGAAGACGGTGTATATATATATAGAATCCAATGAGTTTTTTAAACCTAGTTACACTTCAGCTCTGGCTTCAAACCCTTTTGCATGCCAGTCAATTATGCCAATGCCTCCCAACAAGTCTACTCCAAGAGCAGATTATGTTCTTAAACAGTCATTCAACCTTTTTTTACAAAGAACCAGTCCATAAAAATATCCACAATGTTCTTAAATGAGCCAAATCCTATTTCCCTAAAGGATGGCATTTCATTCCTTTCCATCTCGAATAGTTAATAGCCTCTATCAGTAGCCAACCCACCTTTCGTCCTGCATCTATGTAAGTCCTTTGGTTTAGGTAGTTAACGGAAATAGGGGTTTTTAGAAAGGGTATGAGTGAACACATTGTATATGAAAATATGATAAGTTAACCAGAATTTAGATTTCTGACAATCTTTTATAAATTTAGAAATATGAGTTGATTATTCAGAAGCAACTCTATAGTTAGATCTAGATCTACAACATTAGCTCCTATACCTGATAACGATTTACTTATTAACAAAGAAGAACATGAATTTCAAGATGTTAAACTTGGTTTAAGTTTGAATATCCCTAAAGTAAGGATTAAAGAAATCTACAAAACCAGTACTTTACAATCAACCTTTAATGTAGATTTATAGGTCAAAACTATTGAACAAGTTTATGCTTTAACTAAAATTAGAGAAATTTGCCAATTATTATCCAAAGAGTCAATTAAAAAACATATCAAAGATGGTCAAAACTTTATTCATCTAGGATTAATTCAAGTTGGAATCAAACCATTAACACAACAAGGTAAAAATACTTTTGTTCTTTATGCTTAAGAGATGCATGATTTATTAATTATCATGATAGCCTAATGGGTATGATGGAATCAGGCCTTCATAAAGGACCTGTTCACTTTAATTGTTTTTCCGATTTTATTTTAAGTCTTAGAGATCCTCATATATTAAAAGCATTAACATTAAATATTCAATTGTTTGGCGTATTCACCAATATGTTAGTTGATGGTCATAATATTGCTTTGATTTATCGCATTTATTATAAATGTATTAAAACTAATCTCAATGTTCAAGCTTTAAATAAAAGTCCAAAAGATAAAACATTATGTATTCAAGGTAGTACACGTGAAACTAATATTTCAATCCCCAAAATGATTTGTTGGAATGATATTACTCTTCCTGAAGACTGTGTTACAGTTAATGAAAATTATTCCTAAAATCAACAATCTTCATCTAGTCAAGATATTCAAACTATTCAACAATTTAATGATGGTTCAGTTCATATACACTTTAATCGCCTTCCTAGTCACTCATCCTGTCATAGTACTTCTAATATCCCCCACCGACTTAGAAGATGATGAAATATTTAATACACCTTTATTTACTCGCAAAGATAGGAAACTTCATCTTTGTGAACATTATTCAGTTAATAAATTAAAAGGAATAGATAATTCCTCTACTTCCCAAATTAGTAAACCAATTTATTTAACTCACACATATCTCTATGAAGATGAAACCACATCTCAGGATTCACCTACTTAGACTGATTTTGAAGTCGTTCCTCCTGTTAACCCACAATTATTAACTCTTAGTAAACTTTTTAACCCAAATCTTAATAAACTCCATGCTGAATTTAAATCTAAAGCCGATAAGTCTAAACGACAAACCTATAGAAATAATTATAATGAACACCAACAATCCAAGATTACTAAGAAACGGTATAAATTTATGAACGAAGTAAATAATGAAATTCACTTCTTTGATTATCTTGAAAATTATTATCAAAAGATAAATACTATTACAAAAACTAAATGAAAAACTTCCCCTAATACTTTTGTTTCTTCTAGCCATTCCCCTCTAGAAACTATTCTCATTGAACATAAAGGTGCTATTGTACATGCTTCTCCCTTTAAACTTCCTGGTGATAAATTTGAAATCAAAAAAGTAATTGAACAAAATAATTATACCAATCAATATTTAAAAACTATTGGTAAACAATTAGATAAAATAGAAACTTCGTTTGAGGATTACTCCACCAGTCATACATCCACTAGTAAACTTTTAGACAAACCCCTTATTAATCTTCCTAGCACCAGAAAACGGTTAAGCCTAGTTGCCCAAGGCACTAATACTGTTGAAGCTATTGAACAATTATTTATTGAGATATCTACTACATCTAACGAAAAAGGAATTATTGTCATAACACAACAACCACTTGTTGAATTTAGTAGTGACTCCGATACATCCACAAATGAAATTGATAAATTAACCCAACAATTCCAGGCTACTAATCTTAACCGAATCACACATCCCAAAGTTAATCCTACTACTCTTACCAAAAATTGGTATCCTAAACCTACACCTCCCGATCTTCAATTCGAAAAAATCAATATTAACAATCAATTTTCTGTTTCAGCTAAAAAATTATATGAATGGAATATAGATGGTCTTAGTGAAAATCAAATTCTTTAAAAATTAAATCTTATGTCTATGGTTTCAAATAGTTACCTTAGTAATTATCCTGATTACACTCAACCTGAAATAGCCTCTTTTCTTACCTCTGGTTTTACTGGTATGCTTAAATCTTGGTGGGATAAATATCTCACTTTAGATCTACGTGAATCTCTACAATATGCTGTCCAATTAGATGAAAATGATATCCCAATCTTTGATGAAGATATAGGATCAAGTAAACTTGATGGTATTAATACTTTAATATTTACTATAGTCAAACATTTTATTTGCACAACTTCTAATGTCCATTCTCACATCCATGATCAACTTAGTAATCTAACTTGTCCTACTTTAAGTGATTTTCGATGGTATAAAGATGTTTTTAACTCTAGAGTCATGCTTAGAGATGATTGTACTAAGTCATTTTGGAAAGAAAAATTCATTAATGGATTACCCAATCTTTTTGCCCATAAAATTCGAGATGTTACCTACTGGTATTATAGAATATGATAATTTAACTTATAGTGATATAAGTAATACCATTCAAAAAGAATGATTAAAAATGTGCATAGACATGAAACTTAGTCAAAAAGCTGCTAAGGATAAATACAAAGCTAAATATGAATTAGGAAATTTCTGCGAACAATATGGTCTACCTCCTGTTGCACCATCACGACGCAAACATAATAATAAGAGATCTTCACACAAATACCTTGCTAAATATAAGAAGAAATATTCACCTACAGATCACCTGATAAGTATTATGTTAAACCAAAAAAGAAATATTACAAACAAATAAATCACTTTAAGAAGTCAAAATCTACCCAATATGTTACTTGTTACAGCTGTGGAAAAAGGGTCATTATACTAATAAATGTAAAGTTAAAGAAAAACTTAAGAATAAGCTTAATCAACTACAAATTACTGAAGAATATCAAAGTCAAATATTCAACATATTTAAACTAACTAATACCCTAAATCAATCTCCTGACCATTCTAGTCCATCATCCAGTGACACCACTTCCTTGAGTGATACTTCTACTTATTACTCTCCTAGTGAGAATATTGACAGAGAGATTGAATTAGGATGTAATGATACTTGCTGTAAACAAATCAATGTTCTTAGTAAATCACATCAAGAAGAAGATTTTTTAATAAAATTAATTAGTAAATTAGAAAATCCTAAATTAAAAAGAAAATACACTAATAAGTTAAAATCTTTACTAATAAATAAAGATAAAAAAAATCATCAAGATAAACCAATTATTAGTCTCACAACTACTTTAGAAAGATTCCGAAAAAATAAACATAAAAAAATCACTTTACAAGATTCACAAAATGAGATTAACCAAATTAAACTAACCATTCAAGAGTTAAAAGCTAAAGACAAACCATTAGAAGAAGAAATTGCAATATTAAAAATCAACAAAAATCTTAATGATTTCCAAAATAATAATGATACTTCCTTTGATGAATCTAGCTCTAGTCCTAATCCTAGCCACATCATCTTTGATAATCGATCAACTAAATCTCATAGTGATAATCACAATGATAGTTATCGTTTAAATATTATTAATAGAATTCATGTTAAAAATGGCATATGAAAGTCAAACTAGTTATTAATGATTTTAAAATAGAAGTCATAGCCCTCATTAATGCCGACGCTGATTTAAATTGTATTTAAGAAGGTTTAATCCCTACAAAATATTATTATAAAACTAGTGAACAATTAAGTTATGCTAATGGAAGTTGAATGCATATTAAATATAAATTACCCAAAGTACATATTTGTCAAAATAATGTTTGTTTTAAAACATCATTTGTTCTAGTTAGAAATATGACCGACAAAGTCATCCTAGGAACTCCGTTTAACTTTTTACTATATACATTTACTACTACTAACCATGGAATAACCACACAAGCTTTTGGTCAAACAGTGACTTTTGAATTCTTGTCTCCTTCTGAAATCACAGAATTAAATCAATTAAAAGCATATTCTATATCTCAATCTATTAACCGATTAACCAAATCTTTATTCTGTTTAACCTTATCATCTCTTTTCCACTCTGTCAGTAGCCACCCACCTTTCGTCCCGCATCCTGTGTAAGTCCTTTGGTTTAGGCAGCTAATGGAAATAGGGGTTCTCGGAAAGGATATGAGTGAACACATTGTATGTGAAAATATGATAAGTTAACCCAGAATTCAGATTTCTCAAAGAAGAAGTAAAATACAAAAGAATTGAAACTTAATTGACTAATCCAATTCCTATATCCAAAATTGATAAATTTAAAAACCAATTAGAAAATACCGTTTGTTCCACTTTACTTAGTGCTTTATGGTATAGGAAAAAACATGTAATTACACTCCCTTATATTAAAAATTTTAGTGAAAGACAAATTCCTACAAAGTCTCGACCTATTCAAATGAATCACGAATTAGTGGAAATGTGCAAAAAAGAGATTAATGAATTATTAAAAAACAACATCATTAGTAATAGCAAGTCGCCATGGTCTTGCCCTGCTTTTTATGTTAATAAAAATGCTGAACTTGAACGTGCTGTTCCACGATTAGTCATTAATTATAAACCGCTAAACAAAGTTTTAGAATGGATACGCTATCTAATCCCTAATAAAAAAGATCTCATTAAAAGACTTAGTCAAGCTGTCATCTTTAGTAAATTTGATTTTAAAAGTGGATTTTGGAAAATACCAATTCATCCTGATGATCGTTATAAAACTGCCTTTACTACACCTTTTGGCCATTACGAATAAAATGTCATACCCTTTGGATTAAAAAATGCTCCTAGTGAATTTCAAAACATTATGAATGAAATTTTTAATTCCTTTAGTCATTTTTCTATTGTCTACATAGATGATCTCCTCATTTTCTCTAAATCAATAGATGAACATTAGCAACATCTTGATTCCTTTCTCCATATTATTATCTATAATGGTCTAGTTATTTCTGCCCCTAAGATTAAGCTATTCCAAACTAAAGTTAGATTCTTAAGTTATGATATCCACCAAAGTACTATTCTTCCTATCAGTCGATCTATTGAATTTAATTCTAGGTTCCCTGATGAAATCTTAGACAAAACCCAGTTACAATGGTTTTTAGGTTCCTTAAATTACATTGTTGAATTTTACAAAGACCTTAGGGAAACTTGTGAACCCCTTTTTGATAGGTTGAAAGATAATCCTCCTCCTTGGTCTTCTACTCATACTGCTATTGTTCAACAAATCAAAAAATATGTCAAGACCTTGCCTTGTCTTGGCATTTCTACTGAAAATTCATTCAAAATTATTCAGACTGATGCTTCTAATGTTGGTTATGGTGGCATTCTCCTTCAGAAAATCACTCCCCAGTCACTTGAATAAATTGTTCATTTTCATTCTGGTGTTTGGAACAAAGCACAGAAAAATTATAGTACTATTATCTATTGTTTTATGTATTAGTAAATTTCAAGATGACATCTTAAATCAAAAATTCCTATTACGTGTTGATTGTAAAAGTGCTAAATATGTTTTGGAAAAAGATGTTCAAAATATTGCTAGTAAACATATTTTTGCTCAATGGCAATCCATTTTAAGTATTTTTTATTTTGATATTGAATATATTCCTGATAGTCAAAATTCTATCCCTGATTTCCTTACCCGATAATTTTTACAGGGAGGATAGTGCATTATACCTACTCTTTATTATTCTACAAACAGGTTACAAGTCACCCAATATTGCAAAATTATTCGCTATTACAAGTTTAAAATATCCTATTTAAAGTCACTACAAAATGACCCTTACTTTCATCAAGACCCTTATCTTGAATTCAATCAGATTAGAAGTTATCGCAATTTCATTGTTCATTACACTAATCTAGTTAACTTTCATATGAATAGATTAGATGTCCCCAGTGGATGCTAATATACTTCTGTCATTTTTATTACAGATGTCAAGCCACAAACCTACTACAAAACCTCTTGCCATTACGCCAACCAGTCAACCCATTGTTGCACCTCCAATTGATCTAGTCAACCGATACCAAATTCTTTAGTCTCTAAATCATTATTTTCTTGTAGTGCATTTTTTCTATTATAAAAGAATTATTTTCATGAATTGATTATAAATTAGCATAGCCTTGTTTTGAGATGGAAAACGAGAAAATGTTTGTCAAATGGCATGCATGTGCATTCATCTTATAACTTTGCTAAGATTCATATACTGTGTTAGAGTATCTCAACTAGGTTGTGGCTCACCCTATGTGGAAAACAACTTTCAAGTGTCGATAATATGCCTCCGCCAATGTTGTAATTTGGGAGGACTTAGAGCTAAATGCTTCATTTTTGTTTATTGATGTAACTATTTTGTTTAAGCCTCGGGCTTTACCTGTATTGAGTTTAAACTCATTTTGATATAACCAAGTAACATATTGAAAAGTTGTAAGCCATTAGGGTATTTCCTTATTTGATTTTATTTTCCTTTTTACTCTTGTATTTATCCCATATGCTATAAATTCATAATGTAGAATTTATAAATATATATTACATATATCATATTTTATAATCATCAAGGATAAAATGAATAGAAGATATGAGATTATTGACCAATAACATCACTATTATTAGTCGGATTCAATATTAATTTCGGGAGTTCATATTTTATTTTAAAGTGGTAATTCACAACTCATCCACGCCATTCTATATAAATTTTAAACATGTACTCATATAGTAAAGCACACATGTAGTTAAAACAATTTTATAATAAGAAACTTTTTCTACAAATCCGAATATGGGATCTTATAATCGATTAAGTTTCATAAAACATTCTTCCACCTATTAAGAATTTGTTTGAGATGATCTAAATAAGTACACTTTTTGACTTTTTATGAAATATGGGTTAAGTTTGAAGTGATGTGGTAAAGAAGTGATGTGATTTAAATAAGATGATGTGATTTAAATATGATAGTGACTTTTTAACTTTTTTGTGTTATGCCAAACTTAGTCTAAGTCGTATGGAAGACCTAATTCACATAATACTCCTAGTTGTTAAAATGTGAGATAGTGTCACGTTTGACACTTTACCTTCTTTTTATTGTACATCTTAAAATTATAAATTTTTATTATACAAATTTAATTTTTATAAAATTTATATTTTTGAAATCTATTCAAGAAAATTTATCAAACAAAAATTCATGTTTTATATGAAATTTTGTATAAAATGTATAATTTTACAATTTCGCTATTATATAAGGAAAAAAAGAAAAAAAAAAAAGGTGCAATTACATTTCATAAAACTGACAAATTTCTGAATTTTCATAAACTTAATTAAGTTCTAATTCCATATGAAATTTTGTATAAATAAAAATGTGAAATTTCAAAATTTCTGTAATACACAAAAATATGAAATGTCACATTTGAAAAAATTAACAAATTTATCAATTTAATAAAATTTCTTGATTTTTGTGAAATTTCATAATAATACGCAAGCACAAAAATTAATTTTCACAGTTTCTAAACACAAACATATGTGAAATTTTGGTTTATTCTACATAATTTCTTATCTAATACAATTTTTGTTGGATAAATTTTGATAGGACGAGTTTATCAAAATCAAATATGTACAATGAAAAATGATAGTTTAAAGTTTGAAATTATAAAATAATTAACTTAACGACTCAGCAACATGAATGGTGTTGTTGAGTGCTCCACCAAAGGTCAAATCAATTTGAATCTTTCTTACAATTTTGAAAAAAAAAACGTTTTAAGCTACCAAAAATTAAATTTTACCTAATGGGTTAATAAAAAAATCGTGGGACCTAATATATACCATTTTACGGACTAGCATATTCTAATATATAAGCCACATGAAACATTTCAACAATATAATACATACATATTATAGTGGATCAATAATTGGTAAACACTCATTATTTATATATTTTTCTAACATGTTTTATTTATTGTGTGGTGTGATATTAGTGTTCAATACTATTGGACTTATGTGGGAACTGGTGCATTAGTTATGGAGGTACCACCTTATCTATTAACTAAAATTTGAATAAAAAATGTTTATTTGGATTGGATTCTAGACATAATGATAATCTAAACTGTTTATATGATAAATCTCACAATAAAAATCATCTGTGTAAAAAATCAATTTCATCGAATATGGATAAATATATAAACAAATCACTTTTTATTTCATAGAATGAAAGGTTAAAGTTAAATTCACAATTACTGTCTATTTTAAAAAATAAGATGCAATTTATTCAAATATCTAGTGATATCTGATGAAACTAATTTTTTATATAACTCATCTAAATTGTTAGAATTACGAGATAGACGGTTTAGATTATCAATGTAGGGATAGAATGAAATTCAAAAAATAAAATATGGAGAATAAGAGTATAAAGGGAAGTCATTCTCTCTCAATAATTATCACATTTCCGCATTTAAACACCACATGATTTTCATTGCCTCTTTTAATAAAAGGAAAATTCTCTATTACATACATCTAGCTACAAATTTTGTGATATTTGGATACAATCAATTATGGTGTTTATTTTAGGGGTTTTTTTTTTAGGGTCCCTGGTATTAAGACTTTATAGTATAAATGACATCTAATATTTTTATAATGTCTAAGGTCCCTCAATTTGATCCAGAGAAATTCTAGTCCAGAGAAATTCTGTCCAGAGAAATTCTCTCCAACCTAGAGAAATTCTCTGTTTCTCTTTAGAGAAATTTTGATTTTGTTGAAATGCCTTCAAAAGTACAAAGCCAAACATTAAGTTTCTGTTTCTATCAAAGAGACATTTCAACCCCAGAGAAAATCCCCTCCAACCAGAGAAATTCACTTGTAAACCCCTTGAAACGATGAAAACATACCTGGAAACATAGAAAGCCATTTAATCATTTGAGCTTCAAGTCTAGATTTCAGCCTTTGTAACTTCCTGAATTTATTTCAAATTCTACACAAGAGTTTACTTCATTTTTGTTATCTGCAGCTTGATGGCTTCAGTGACTTGGATACATATTCACTAAGAAAATCTCATCACCAGAGAATTTCTCTGGATTCAATCCAGAGAAATTTTCTGCATCACCCAAAAAAAAAAAAAAAAAAAACAACAACAACAACAACCTAAAATAATGGCTTGAATTATTGAATGTCTCTGTAACTCTCTGCATCATCCATTCATCCATCAATCCCAAAAACCCAACTTAGTCAAATCTACAATTAACCAACTCTCTGCATATTTATCAAGTTCCTTTTTAATTCTGTTTTTGGTCTTTGAAATTTCTCTGGACACTTCAACCCAGAGAAATTCTTCAACCACCTCACTGTTGCACACAACTAACACACCATGACGCCCACTGAAATGGGTTATTAATATGGAATAGTTTATAATTAATTCATAGACATTAGAACAGATTGAGGTCATTCTTATACTTTCATCATCAAAATAAATATTTTCATTATTCAATTTCTGCCCACAGTGAAAGACTTTTTCATTAACCAGTAGACATATATGCCCACTGTTATATTCCCCAAACCTACTGTGATGATTCCCATCATACATAAAAGGTCTACATAAATATATGTATGTATATGTGTGGGTTTTTATGGTAGTGAATTGAAAGAGAGGAAAGAGGCATGGGTTCTGGATGTGTATACATATAACTATACATATATATGTGTATGGGTATGTGTAGCTAGTTCGGCTATGAAATCTGGTTGCTTCCATAAAAATAAAATAAAGATTAAAAAAAAAAGAGGAAATATAAAAGGCAGCTATAATGCAGTGAAAGGAAGAAGTGATGATGGAAGGTCTGATTGCGCTTGAAGGTGGAAATGCTGGTGGTGAAAGAAGAGCGAGAGTGGTAGTGATGTGACGGCGACATTGCCGGAGAGGAGGAGGCGGCGGTTGCGCTAGATTCGTTGCTCCACTGGCGAACGTAGAGTTGACTCTGAAGAGTCTTTGTTCGTCTTTGGTCCATCTGTTTACAGCAAATGATCTCGGTCTAAATCTTTGAGGAGTGAAGAGTAAGAAGAGGAAAGGCACAATTCAATGCACAATAATATCTTTTGGGGTTGATGTAGGAGAGAGAGAGGGAGAAGAGAGAGACCAAACTCAGTTTTTGAAGCCTTTCGTTTCTTCTTAAATTTCTCTGTGATATATGAGTTTGGGGTTGAAGGACTTTAGACATCATAAAATAATTTTGTGGATCTCTTTCACTATTAAAAGTGGGAAAGGGACCTTAGACTAATTTTCCCTTTATTTTAACTTAGTTATAACTCATTATAATATCAATTATGAATTAATTATCACTTATTGTGATTGCTATTCTGATTATGATTGAAAAAGTGTTTGATTATGCCTCAAGTAGTTTTTTTGTTAAGACTTGTTGGGATTATTATTTTAATTATAAGCAAATAGGTCTTGGTTATGCCTCAAATACAATTTAGTTATGACTCATTATATTTTTTTGAAAAAATTACAAATTTATTTAAAATACAAATTGTCCCCTATCGTTTGAAAAATTACAAACACCATCTTGTTAGAATTGTTTATTTAACAAAATTAACTGAAAAAATAAAATTTCTAACTGCTCTCATATACAATAATAAAATTACTCGAATTATTAATTGAGATAAATTTTTGATATAATTAAAAATTGTGAATTGACTTAATGATAACGTTCCTAATTTCTTGTAGTGCACTTTTGCAATTAATTGAATCACTACAAGAAATTGCCCTTTTGGTGACCAAATTTCTAGTCACCAAAAGTCAGATTTTATTTGCCGAAAAATTTTCCAGACTAAATAGTTTGGTCGCCGGCTTGGTCACGGGAAGACTGTCAGGGAAGGTATTGGAGACTAAAAAATATTTAGTCGCCGAAAGTCCTAAACTATAAACGAATCGTGATTCAATTAATTAGGTCAAAAATGATCTAAAAATTAGGTCAAAAAAGAATCGTGATTCAATTAATTTTTTCATGATGATAAAATAATAATAATAACAACAACAACAGGTAATTATAAACGAATCGTGATTCAATTAATTAGGTCAAAAAAGAATAAAATTTAATAATCTAAAATAATTTACCAAGTGAGATTAGAGTATACAGTCCCCACCATTGACATAATTAACCAATAATTAGGTATGGACTAATTAAATAAGGTCTGAAAATTAAATTTATACACGGAGATATTACCTAAAAATGAAAATTAATTAAAACTAAAAATCACTGAGCGATTCTCACATGGTCAAAATCAAAAGGTAATAATGTAATTCATTTTTACTAATTTAAATAGACTAATCCACGATACCACAATTATAATAATAATAACTACACAATTAAATGACTTGAAAATTCGTATCAATCCAACTCCAATCAATGTCCAAAGCCACAATATATTAAAAAGATTATTAAACAGATATATATAAAAAAATAAAAATAAAAACTAAACAAATAAATACATCACATTTGATTTGACTGGTTACAGTTTAAAGACATAATAATAATAATAATAATAATAATAATAATAATAATAATAATAATCTATATATTATATAAGTAAAATGAGATTTTTAGTAAGAACATTTAAGAGAGCTTTAAGTATTCAATTTAAATTTCTTGATTTTTCAATTTAAAAAAATAATTAACAAATTACACACTGACACTTTCTTTTTAAATAAAGAATGTATTTTTTATTCATAAAATCATTCCTTCCTTACCATCAAACAAGGAAGAAGTTTTCCAATAAAGAAAAAATAATTAATAAATCACATATTGTAATGTCCCAAAATCATTAACATTAACCCATTATCTAACTGTGTCACAATAGATCAACAATCTCATATCTTCTATTCATTTTATCATTGATGATTACATAAAATGAGATATGCAATATATATTCACAAACCCTAAATTCTGAATCTATAGTATATGACACGGATACAAGAGTAAAAAAAACCAAAATCAAATAAAGAAATTCCCTAATGGCTTACAACTTTTTAAGACGATACCTAGTTACAACAAAATGAGTTTAAACTTAATACAATTAAAGCCCAAGGCTTGAACAAAAATATTTACATCAAGAAACAAAAACGGAAGCCTTAAGCTCTGAGTCCTTGATGATTACATAAAATGAGATATGCAATATATATTCACAAACCCTAAATTCTTAATCTATAGTATATGACACGGATACAAGAGTAAAAAAAAACCAAAATCAAATAAAGAAATTCCCTAATGGCTTACAACTTTTTAAGATGATACCTGGTTACAACAAAATGAGTTTAAACTTAATACAATTAAAGCCTGAGGCTTGAACAAAAATATTTACATCAAGAAACAAAAAGGGAAGCCTTAAGCTCTAAGTCCTTCTAAGCTATGTCCATGGCAAAGGCATACCATCAAAACCTGAAAGTTATTTTCCACATAGGATGAGCCAAAGCCTAGTAGTGATACTCTAACTCAGTGTATGAATCTTAGCAAAATCATAAGGTGAATATACATGTATGCCATTTTCCAAACATTTCTCATTCTCCATCTCAAATACAATGCAATGTCAGATTTTATATCAATTCATGAAAATAATCATTTTATACAGAAAACAGGACAGTGGATACAAAACACTGGGAATCTCTAGGTCCGTGTCTGCCAGTAGACTATACAAGCACTACCAAAACCGTTTATCGGTACTAACCAGAAGGATTGACACCTAACCGCACGGGTTTCTGGACTTTCACCAAGGACACACAGACCAACATCATAGCCACAACCACATCCCCTAATCAGATTCACCAAGGTATTCACCAATTTTTCTCAAAATCAATACATTTACAATGTTCAATGTATAATGATGCTCAATGCACAATAGATAAGAAATAAGTTTCAATTCAACCTATCCTCGTGCAAAATGTACAACAATCAAGACTATCCTCCACCGATAGCCCAAAATAGATATTTCTATTCAATAGAAATATTCCAATTAAAAGATACAGTTTTATCAATTACAATGGGAGTGATATTACATATCCAGCTCCAACTCCATCATCATCATCAACATAACCATTATTCCAATTTCACAATATCCAATATCATTGTAACACCCTCAAAAAAATACATAACTCATTGATTCATAAGATCCATAACTTGGTTACATCTTCCTTGTTTGATAACTCATTGATTCATAAGATACATAACTCATGGCTTACATCTTTCCAAGTATAACTTGGTTACAACAAAAGAAGAGTTCTAACTCTTTACACATAAAGCCCTCGGCCTGAATTTACATTTAATCATTAAGACAAAACAACAAAAAGAGTTTTCAACTCCAAAACCTTCCAAGCTAAGACCTTTGAGGCGGCATGTCACTTGAACCTGAAAATGGTGTCCCAAGTAGGGTGAGCTAAAGCCCAGTAGAGATACGCTAAACATTATATGAGAATTAACTAAAACATTAGCATCCGATAAATGTTTAACACAAGTAAACCAACTTATACCATTTTCATAGCCAATCGACATTTTCATCATATTCAATCCATTTCCCATTATTTATCCACATTAATCCATTGACATAGTCCGATATTATCCAAGCAGTTTAAGATGAGACTACAACTCATATATCAACCCTTCAATAACAAACATCATTCACCACTTCCATTCACATGCCATTTTACGAAACTACATCCGAGGGAATCGGCACCCATAAATAAATAAGATTTTGAGACTTGCATCCTGGACACTCCGGCCAACCTGGTTATCAATGGAGTCCATCCCCTATCTCCTCCTACACAATGGAGTACATCCCCTATCTCCTCCCATACAAAGATACATATGCAATGTATTTAACACGTCGTCATAGACAATGACTAAATAAATCACATATTCGATGTTTATATCCAACTGTTATATTCAATGACATAATCCAAGTGATTAGTTTCAATTTTCCCTAATCATCATGCAGTGTCTACAACAATCAAGACCATCCTCTACCAATAGCCCAAAACAGTTATTTCTAAACAGATAAATAAATCTATCAAACAGATAATTTATTACATTTTCCATCAGTGAGTGATTTATCAATCCAACTACACCATTCAATCACAATTTCTCCCAATTTCAAGATTCTCAACCCAATTTCATATTCCCACAAGTTATCAAATTAATTATTTAAATTCATTTAGAGCATTTTCCCCATTTTCTCAAACTTCAATCCTAAGGCTCACTTCCATTAATTATACACAAATAAACCCCATTTCAAGGCCTCACACACACAATGGAACCCAAATATATAAAACCCCTCTTTCAAACATTTCAAATTTCAAACCCTAACTTCCCAAAATTTCCCAATTTCACCATTTATACAAAATGACTACTATTTATGTTAAAACTCATAAAAAGGAGTAGTTTATCCCTACCTCAAATGGAGAAGCTCAAAGGAGATGAAGAGAAAAACCTAAGATGCTCCAAAACCCAACTTTTTTGATCAATAGATAGCCCAAGCCAAGCTCTAACTTTCCTACAAAGGGACTAGGGTAGAAAACCTCTAGAATATGGGGTATATGTAGAGAGAGAGAGAGAGTGTGTGTATGTAGAGAGAGAGACAGCCGGATCTAGGTTTTGGGATGAAAATGAGATGAAAAAGTGATGTACAAACCCGCTGCTGCGAACTGATATATACAAGGCTCGCTCAAGCGAATGAGTGGTCGTTCAAGCGACCAGACACAAAAGAACCTCGCTCGAGCGCAAGAAGCATCGTTCGAGCAAACAATGCAAAGCTTCAGGTCTGCAACGCAAAAGCATGCTCAAGCGCAAGAGTTCTCGCTCGAGCGAAGAAACACAAAAACATAGGGCTTGAGTGCAAGAAAGCTCGCTTGAGCGAAGAATACCAACCTTCAGGTCTAAAAGAGACGCAGACGCATGCTCAAGCGCAAGACTACTAGCTTGAGCGAAGAGACACAAGACATAAGGCTCGCTCGAGCGCAAGAAAGCTCGCTCGAACGGAAGCTGCGTCTGAAAAAGAAACCTGAAGACCCACAATACTCGCTCGAGCGCACAAACCCTCGCTCAAGCAAAGAAGCAAACACCCAAGGCTCGCTCAAGCACAAAAAGCCTCGCTCGAATGAAGAAGGAAAAACCTAGGCAACAACCATTTGTTTCAACTCACAACCAACCTGTTTCAAACTTGCCCAACACATCCCAAAACTCAAATACAAGGAATTAAGGGACGGAAAAAGATATATACAACAATACTCAACCATGGAACCCAAGTTCGGAACACTATAAGTAACGGGGAAAACCGGGATCACTATAGTCATTTTCCATTTCCTTTCCTCAATTCCAATATCCGAAATTAGGGCAAACCCATTTTTTTACAAAATCAATTTTAAGAAAGATTTCCATCATTTCAACCTAACTCATCCATAACCATATTCCCACAATCATTTTCAAGAGTCAATTTAGAAAACCCCTCTTTTAATTTCAAACCAAACCCTAGGTTTTCTAAAAAAATTCCCCAAATCAATAACCCTTTTCAAAGAGAAAATAACTAAACTAAAAATCATATAAAGAGTCAAAGAAATCCCTACCTCAAAGAAGAAGGCGCGAAGAAAAGAGGGGTAGAACTTGACGGTGCCAAAAATACTAGATGCTCCAATCAAAACGAAGCTTTCGACGTGCTCAACATTTTTCTCCAAAGGACTAGGGTGAAGAAACTCATGGATTGTGAGTATTTAGAGCAAGAAATGATAACTAGAGCGAGAGAGTGGTTGGATCTAGGGTTTTGCGATGATTAGAGAGAGAGAGAAAGATAAAAAAGTGATCCAAAAAGTACTTCTCTTGGACTGATATACGTGCAGACTACGTGAGTGCAAGAATGGTCACTTGAGAACAGACACAATAAGTAACACCGCTCGAGTAACCAAAACACCGCTCGAGCGCATAATGATCCCCTCCAAGAAGTTCAGACATGCAAAAGTCCGCTTGAGCGCAAGAAAGATCGCTCGAGCAAAGATATCAAACTTCCAACAGTTTTGCAAATTGTAAAAGACTGTCAAGCGCAGGAATGGTCGCTCGAGTGAACAAGCAAAATTTTGGACAACAACTCCTTGAAAACGAACTTCCTAACATGTTTTGAATACAACCAAAGCTCCCAATAGCTAAACCCGACAAACAATAAGATGGAAATGAGCTGGACAACAGTTAAATACATGGGATCTCGGATCCAAAACTAACAAATGGGTCGAGTCTAAACCAGAATCGTTATATACACTCAAAAAAGAGTTTTTCAATTAAAAAAATTAATAAATCACACTAAAAAATATTTCGTCGTAAAATATTTTCTATTAAAATATTTTAAATTATTCACCATAAAGCATAAAATAATTTATATAATTAAAATTTTGTAACATTTTTTTTTTCTCTCACCATGGTCATTACTACTCAACGTTTATATCAAATTTCATTATTTTCATACACAGTAAAGGTTAATAGGGTTTCTTTAAGGTTCGAACTCTCAACTCAATTTTTTTTTTAATTTTTAATTTTTTTAATAATGAAAATACTAAATGTCATTATGTGTTGCATTTTAATTAGTTTATAATTAAATTCATGGAGTTTTATATTAAACCCTTAAATTATGCTACCATAATTACCATTTCAAATTAAGAAAAATTAGTGAAACATCCCTCTCCAATTTTGTATAGTAGGAGAGGTCCAAAATGTTTTTTTTTTAATTTTTTATTTGCCAAGGTCCCACACCATTTTCACAAAAAAAAAAAAATTTGATTCAGAGAAATTTCGCTCGACTAAAAGAAATTTCAGTCTTGACTCAGAAAAATTTCAATTTTCATATCAAAATTTCTTTGATTTTCATAGAGAAATTTCAAAATTTCTCTGTGTCAGGGCGAAATTTCTCTAAGTTGGGCAAAATTTCTCTGAGTTGAATTTTCTCTGTGAAAATGTTGATGAACCTTAGCTACTATGAAAATATTATATGTCATTTATCTTATAAAATCTTAATATCACAAACCTTAAAAAAATAAAAAATAAAAATTCCCCTTCAAATTACTTTCTTAATTTATGTTTATTTTAAAAATTGTTTCCCTAAGATTACATTAATGCATGATTTTGATACACTCATACATACGCATATGGAAAATAATTACTTCTTTAACTTAAAATTTAAACATTATTGATATTTTAACATGACATGAGCTTCTCTCTACTCCTCCATCGGATTGGAGAGGTGTTGGCCTTATGGGCTCACTTTTGGGTGTCATTTTGATAATTTGAACCATTCATATTTTAGGATTCGTCAAGTATATAATCCCTATAAAAAATCAAGTCAATCAGATGATAACCGTGTGTTTGTATCAGTTTGTATAATAAAAAAAATAATAGATAGTGATAAAATAAACGTAATACAAAATTGATCCCAACATGTGATTTTCGTTATCTCATCGACTTGATTTTTTTGCAAGGATGATGTACTCGACAAATCCTAAAACATGAACAGTTCTGCTCATCAAAACGAGGCCAAAAAATTGGCCCATTGAATGTTTAATCCAATATTAGAACCCCCAAACTAACTCATACCGGTCACAAATTAATAAATCGTGATATAATTTATACATAATGTTTAAATTTATTATCGAATATTTTTACTAAGGTTAAAGCTAAAATATGACATATACTTTAAAGCGACTCTATCTTAGATAATTTTTTAACATATAAATATATGTAACTATTTATTTCATAGTGTTAACATATATATATAATTTTTTTACTAAGTTCAAATTTTTTAATAGACATGCATAAAATATGTTCATTTTTCTTATTTAAAAAATAAAAAATACTTATAGATATTTATTTTTAAAATTTAATAAATAAGTAGGTCAAATGATTCATAAGTTTGATATAGACAAAGACAATTTTTAATAATTAGGTAAACATCATGTTGGCCTAAATATACAAGTGATTTATGACTAACTCTAATAAAAATGAATAAAATTTAATTGATTAATTTTTACTAGATATTTATGTAGTGAAATATCTTTCTCCAACTTTGTGTAGTAGGCACTACAAGAAATTGCACTTTTGGCGACTAAATTTTTAGTCGCCAAAAGTCAGATTTTAGTCGCCGAAAAGTTTTCCCGACTAAATAGTTTGGTCGCTGACTTGGTTACGGGAAGATTGTTGGGGAAGGTATTGGTGACTAAAAAATATTTAGTCGCTGAAAATTCTAAATTGGTGACAACAATTGGTCGTCAAAAGGAAAGGTATTGGCGACTAATTTTTTTAGTCACTGAAAGTCGCCAATTGGTGACTAAAAATTTAGTCGCCCAAAATTTTCAATAAATGTGCTTTTTTGTTTTAGCGACTAAAATATTTAGTCGCTAAAAACATGACACTCCTTTTTTGGCTACCAATTTTTTAGTCGCTAAAATCATGGTGCTCCTTTTCAACTACTAATTTTTTAATCGCCAAAAACTTTCATCTTTTTTTGGCTACTAACTATTTAGTAGCCAACAAGTTCCCTTTTTATTTTTTGGCTACTAAATGTTTAATCGCCAAAAGCTATATTTATTATTTTTTTTAAAAAGCATAAATTGAATATTTTTCATTAATTTCTAAATTATATGCATTCCATTATCAATGCAACCTGTAACTTGTACATACAACCTGTAACTTGTACATATACAGAATAATACATCTATCAATTATCATCTAAATCCATTATCAGTAATACCCATTTCATTATTAACTATCCAAAAAACTTTAACTCATAACATCATATTCCAAATATCATATAAATCCACACCAACCAAGTATGATCCATCTAAATTAAATAATACATACAAAAACACTGGAATTCCAAAACAAAGAGTTGTAGAAAAATAAATGTCTTCCATATACAGAACAAATGCTCTTCGTACACAAAAATAAATATCAACAATAGCCCACGCAAAAGCAATCTGTAAAATATAAAAAAAAAATAAAATTAACCATTAGCACTTATTCAATAAAATTGACATTTCAAATTATAACAATTATAAAAAGAAAACTAAATTAGGATACCTTTAATGGGTTAACATGGTGCACTGAAATGCTACGACAAGCAGCTGCACAAAAAAATAAAATAAAATAAAAATTTGAAATATCAAATAGCTCCAACTATTCAAATCCTCCCATAAGCAAAATATCAAACAGGTTTCTCATTAACTTGAAATGCCTTTGCTTCTCTTCAGCAAATTGTGCTTCATAACCATTCAAACAGTTGATCAAAATCTGACATTAAGATCCCATTAATATACATAAATAAAAAGCACCAAATGGCATTTAAAAAGTGTGCATTTTTATAACCTTACCTTCTCCATGTTTGGGACAAGCTCTTGTAGTTTCCTCATTCTTTCACTGATCTGATTTCTTCTCACCTGTCAATCACATGAATAAAGGAAGAAAACAAGTCACCAATAGAAGATTTGAGGACATATGATTTGAAAATTGACATCCCATAGACCAACTTATTTAAAGATCTTCTAACCTCAAGTAAAGTACTCCACTCACAATTGAAATTTACGACTACTAGTAAGTTCAATGTCCCAACCTCTATTCTAGGGAAGTTATGACTACTGGAAGTAGGTTGTTTGGTTGTGTAGAATTAGAATTTGATTGGAAAGAAATATAAGAGTTTTTTTAGAGCAAGATTGAAGAGAGTGGAGGGTTGTGGAACAATATTTGTCATTTGTCTTTCTTTTGGGCTTCAATGTCTTCTCCTATCAAGGGGATACCTATATTTATCAACAACAAAAAAAAACAAAAAAAAAAACAAGGGGATACCTTTATTTTTTATTTCTAGAAAATTGGAGGGCTATATGTGACTTGTCATTTTGTTTTTACATTTCTTCCACCCCCCAAGGGAGCATCCACTCTACAAAGAACAAAAGAAACAGACCCTCAATGATGTGCTAGAACCTCATAAAAAGAATATAACTTGGTTTTAAATCCATATTCAATTATCTATTGGATTTTAACTTCTTTAACAACAGAAAACCAAATTCTACTACACCTAGTCAGCCAACTTGACAAGGAAAAAAACAAATTGCATACTCTCAATGCTAGGAGCAAAAACTTGAATAATTACAAGTAAACATTGCTAGAAATATATACAAGAGTTGCATACCAGTTAAAACAATAGGATAACTCTGTGGAAAGGGTGAGACATCATTAGAATTGAAGCCTGATGTGTAGAACTCCACACCAACTGGTACAACACACTGCAATTCAGCAACCCCGCTATGTTGGATGAGAATGGTTGAAAGAGAGAACATATAAAATAGCCAAAGTGAAGCAAAGTAATAAAGTAATGGCCTTGCCGACAAAAAGTAGCCAAACTCAGAGAATGTGGGCAGCACATGGTTTGCAGTCTCTGGTTACAAAACACACAATCCATATTGGCATTGCCATTGATAACACAAACTCTTTGCAAGTATGTAGATTGTGGGCTATATATCAATTGGATGGACTATATATGTACATCAATTGAATGTCTACTTGAAAACCGAATCAATTATAAGAAGGAGATAAAAGCTTGAAGTGAACAAGTACCAACCTGGGAGATTACATCAAACCATAGAATTAATGTATTACAATGGTCAAAAATCTAACTAATAAGAATTTGATTAAAATAATGAATAATAGCAGAGGTCAACTGTTTATTCAATCCAAACATGAAAATATTGCTCCAATGGGATTTGTCTACAATAGGATACCCAATGAAGCCAATTTTCGAATAAAAGAAAACCAGAAATACCAAATGTGATTTCTATACTTACTTCTTCCCCAAAACTATTACAATCCAAATGGTGGAAAAAAGAAACAGATATTAGGGGAAGAGAGACAGAGAGAAGGCAAAATAGAAAGGACATACTTGGGGTAATACTCCAATAGTTGATCGACGGTGGTGCTCGAAGGCGGTGATGCTCCTTACCCGACAGCGACGGAAACAAAGCGACAGAGATTCAATATCAGGAGGAAGGCAACCGGCATGAGAGAGAGACAGACAAACAGACAGACAGACGTTTTTAAGCCCTAACTCATTTTAACATGTTTGAAATTCCTCCAGAGTTCCTCACCAAAATAATTTAAAAATCCATCCAAAATTTGGAGTCCTACCTCCAAAACTTTTAATTACAATTGCCGACTAAAAACTTTAGTCGGTAAAAGTCAACGAAAGACAACTAATTTTTTTTAGTAGCTAAATATTACCGACTAAATAATTGTAATCATCCAAAATAAATATTTACTGACCAAATATTTCGTCGCCAAAAAGTAAAGTAAAAATTATGATATTTGGTTGGCGACTAAATTATTTAGTAGGCAAAAATTCTCATAACACGACTAAAAGTTGTTTGGCCACTAAAAATAACTTTTTACCGTACAATTTTTTGGTCGCCAGAAATAAAAAGTAAAAAATTATGCTATTTAGTGCTTGGTGTTTGGTTTATGTGTCTCAGCTGAGATACAGAGAAATAAATAATAATAATAATAATAAATTAAACATAAACTCAAATTGGACGCTAAAGGTTTCCACCAAAAAAAATGAGTTTTATTGCCGACTAATGTGTTTTGGTCACCAAAAATATATATTTGCCGACTAAATGAGGTAGTCGCCAAAGGTTAAAAATAAAATTATTCTAGATATTTGGCGACTAAATTTCTTTTAGTTGGCCAAAGTTTGTATATGACGACTAAAATTTATTTCCCTAAAAATAAATTTTTGGCGACCAAACTTTTAATCACCAAAAATAAAAAGTAAATTTTTGTTTTCCATTCAGCAACTAAATAAATTTAGTAGTCAAAAGTAACTATACAGTGACTAAAATATTTATTTAGTCGTTGAAATTAAATTTTTTCCGACCAAACTTTTGGTCGTCAAAGATAAAAAGTAAATTTTTGTTTTTCATTCGGCGACTAAATAATTTTAGTAGCCAAAACTAACTATACAGCAACTAACATAATTTTTAGTCACCAATTGTGGCATTTTTAGCAACTGACAATTATTTTAGTTGCCAATTGTGGCATTTCTAGCGACTAAAATTTCTTTCAGTCTCCAATTGTGACATTTTTAGCGACTAAATTTTTTTTAGTCACCAATAATCAATATACCACGACTAAAAAAAATTAGTAACTAAATTTTGTACTTTTTTCGACTAATATAATTTTTGGTCGCCAATTCCACAACTTTTGGCTACTAAATTTTTTTTGGTCCCCAAAAGTGTAATTTCCTGTAGTGAGGAGAGGTCCAAGATATTTTTTTTTTTATAAGTTAAGGTCCCTTAACTACTATGAAAATATTTTATGTCATTTATCTATAAAATCTTAATATCAAGGACTTTAAAAGAAAATTTCCAAATTTATTATTATTTAATTTTAAAATTATTTTTTCATTATTTATTTATACTCGTGCATAGCACTACCAATGCCACTTTACCGACTCTTAACGCAAAGTAAAAATAAAACTAACTAATATTTTAAAAAGAAAATTGACTTTTTTTATTTATTTATTTACTAGCTTCAGAATACAAAAATTGCTAAAATTTATAGGTTATTGACACAAAACAAAATTAAAATCAAACGAACTAAGATTTTAAAAATAAAAGTGATGCTATTTATTTTATTTTATTTTTAATTTGGTAGCTTTAGAATATAAAAGTTGTTGAAATTTATATGTTATTGAAACAAAACAAAATTAAGATATAAAAATGTGATTCCTTGAATATATATATATATTTTTTTAAGTAGTAGCTTGAATTGTTAAAAATTATTAGTAGTAGACACAAAATAGAGTTACAATTTTTGTCATAAGATATCATAAATGCTTATTTTTTAACTACCCAAACTTCAAATTTTAAAAAATTATAGTTGTCATTTAACTCTTATCTAATTTTAAACTTGCTACATCTTAGTTGCTAAAAAATTATAGATGACATTTCACTCTTATCCAATTTTTAAATTACTACCCTCTTCTGTTCTTCTATTATTAGAGTTATATTAGATTTTTTTGTTTTAAGGTTTATCTTTTTTTATTTTTGAATTTTTGAATTTCAACTTGATTTATTTTTTTCAATCTTCATTTGATGTTTACTGAATTTATTTCTAACTCATTTTTCTAGAAATTATTTAATTTTCTCTTTATATATTCTTATAGTTTCTCAAAGTAATTTAGGATGATCTAAATAAGTACATTTTTTTATTTTTTATGAAAAGATGTGCAGAAAAATAGAGAAATAATGTGACCCAATAAAGATAAAAAAGATAATAAAAAAAAGTATAATAATATAGGGGATGTCAAACAAACTTATTTTTATCTTTATCTTATATTTATAAATTCCACTCTTACTTTTAATTTTCAGTTGAGTTTATTCTTTTTCGAAAATTTATCTAATTTGCTTTTTCTATATTCATCTTCAAATTTAAATTTAATTTTTTTTATCTTTATCTTATATTTATTGAATGTCACTCTTACTCTTCATTTTCAATTGAGTTTATAAGATTGAGTGCATTTTAAAAAAATTAATTAGTCTTGCATGTTTATATAAATATAGTGAAATCATTCAAATCTATTATTTAAATACCTATCTAAATTAATATTATAATATTTAATTAATTTTTAACATATTTAATATTATTTATCATATTTTGTTACTTATCCATATATAATAGGGGTTTTACACTAGCAATCATAAAGAGAGATTCAGTGCAAGTAATAGAGGCTCTGTTTGTTTTGGGGTGTAAAGGATGGAATGGGATTAGGATGGAGGTGGGGTTTTTTAGCGTTGTGTTTGTTTGTAGAGTTGGGAAAGGGATTAGGATGGAGGAGGAGATTAAGATGGAAGTTGGAAGGGGGATTGGAATGGAGGAGGTGGAGGTGGAAGTGGTATTAGAAAAATAGTAAGAAGATTAGAAATTTTATTATTATTTTATTTTTTACATATTGGAAAATTTTTTTTGAACATTAATGTTTAATTTTTTGTATTTTTTTATTTGTTTTATTATTTTATATAAAAATAATTTTACATTTCATACACTAACAACTATTATCAAAACAAACACAATTTTACTTAATCCCCTCACTAACAATTTTCTCATTATTAATTCTTTTACTATGAATCTCCTTCATTCTATCTCTGAAAACAAATGGAAAACAAACGGGACAGAGAGTGTGTTCCGCGTAACGAAAACAAAAAACAAGAACAAAGGGTAGAAGGAAGGGAAGGATACTGGATTAGTGCAACAGGGAAATTGAGAGAGACACACATGTGCATGAGACATTATTATCCAATGGTTTTTACTTCCCAAATCTTGTCAAAGCGTAAAAAGGGTTGAAGCACAGCCTTGACATTGGGAGGGTCCCACTCTAACGATTCCCACCAATCTCTGTGAACGTTGATCTCCTTAAGAGTCATGGGAGTAGACGCTTGTCCATTGTTATCAAGGGGCAAAAAGAAAGGGAGCCTCTTCAACTTGGGACAACGGCTTACATGAATTTCTTCAATGGAAGCGCAAACTATCATTCCTTCGCAGATGCTCCCCAATTTCGGTAGAGATTCAAGCCGCAGTTTCTTTAACTTGGGAAGAATGAAAGGCATATTGTGATTATTTCTGAAGAAGCGTATTCCCATTCCTTGGCAGATGCTCTCAAATTCAAGCCGAGAAGAAGAAAGCCACAATTTATGTAACTTTGTCACACTGTCATGATTATTTCTGGAGGAGATTGTTCCCACCCCTTCATGATCGAATATCTCCTTAATTTCATCACAAAATTTGACCGTTATCTCTTCCAAGTGCGGTAGCTGCAAGCCAGGCGTGAACACGCTATTCATTTTGTCACAAAATGAAATGCCCAACTTTCTAAGATTGGAAAAGGTGCCATGAGGTGCAATTACTCCGAAACCCAACCGCCCCAACTTCCTCGATCTAATTAGGCCCCTGAGATCCTGCAAATGAGAGAGCATCAATATCTCAATGCTTTGAAATGGGGCATTATGGGACTCTTGTATTTGATCATCATCTACTTCTATCTCCTCCTCATTGCGGGGTGAAGACAAGGAAGTGGAGGACGAGCAAGCGGACAGGATGCCCTCTATCCCTCTGCAATTCTTGATTGCACAAAACTGCAGGTGTCTTGCATTACCCCAAAATGAGGGGAAAACATCACAAAAGTAGTCGCTAGTAAACCATTGATCGCTAATTGTTAAGGCCTCAAGGTCATATGGCAGGAAACTAACATCTTCTTCTCTTCCCTTGGTAATGTAGTATTCCCCCATCCATGATATGGCTTTGCTATAACTTTTACATTCAAAATATTCAAAATTACTATCTCCAAGCTGAAGAAAATACTTGCCCAATGGTACCTCTTGGTGTTGTAGAAATTTGACGATTCGGTTGAAAGAATGAACATCGTCCAGATGGACATTAAATTCTTCCAGCTTCGTCAACTCCTCCAATTCCTCTGCTTGTATTTTTACAGGTCGTAATCTACATTGAAGTCCGAGGCATTGGAGATGGGAGAGTTTGCTCAATGTCCCACTTGGTATCTTCTCCAGCTTTTCTGTGCCTTCCATATTCAGATTTTTTAGATTGACCAGCATGCCCACACCTTGAGGTACTTCCTCAATTCCTGTAAAACTGAGGTCCAATTCTTCTAAGGCTCTAAGCTTTCCCAGTGGAGGCACGTATGTGAGTGAAGTACAACGCGCAAGGAACAATCCAGTGAGTTTCACCAAGTCTGATACGGAATTTGGCAACACTTTAATTTCAGAATTATCGGACAAATCAAGAACCTGAAGGGCATGCATGTGCTTGAAGAATGATGATGCAATACTTTTCAACGGATTGTGTTTCAAAATCAATGTTGAAAGACTAGGACACCTTGGGGACTGGCCACATGGAATTTCTTTTATGTTATTACACATCAAGGAAACCTTTTCCAGATTTCCGGCCCATTCCTGCTGATCTGGTATTTCTTTCAATCCAACACCAGCTTTGACCATGACTCGATGATGATTCATTTCTATTATCTTTAGTGCCATGTCCCTAATCAAATCATGCATCTTCACATGTGCATACTTATCATCCCCATAATGTTCCAATAGGCAGGACCTTCCAAGTTTATTCAAGATGGTGTGACCCTTGTCAAACTTTCTTATCAAACTCTTACTTCTGTCAATCAGTCTCTCAGCAATGAAATATCTTATTAATTCATTTCTTGCTATCATCCAATCTTCAGGATACAAGGCGCAATACAAGAAACAATGCTTCAATTTCATATCATTCAAGCGACTATAACTAAGTTCTAATGACGATAATACATCCCTTTCCATGTCTTCATGCCCCATTGTAAGTTCCTTCAGTTCTTTAAACACATTCCTCCACTCACGAATGTCGTCCGCCCCTCTCATGCTTCCAGCCATGGTAATAATCCCAAGTGGCAAACCATCGCATTTGGCTGCCACAGACTTTGCAATATCTATTACTTCTGGAGAAAGTGTCGTGTCCTCCCCATTGCAAAGTTTCTTCCAAAATAAGTTCCAAGCTTCTTCTTTAGAAAGAGGTTCCACTTTGAGTTCTTTGCAACCCATCTTGTGGCATACATCAACTGAGCGAGTAGTGAGAATCAACTTACATCCATTAGGAATTCCAACTCTATGCAGATCAATTTTATCCCACACATCATCCAAAAAGAGAGCACATTTATCCCTTCTTGCAAAGGCTTGTGACAATTTTGCTGCCCTTTTCTTCTCGTCATTCTCATTTGACAAATCTAACTTCAAACATTTAGCAATGTCACTTTGCAGCTTACCAATGCTATAGTCATGGTCCTTCGATACAGTACACCAAAAGACATGATGACTAGTTTTAGAGTTTTCTATAAGTTTATTATAGATGTTCACAGCCTGGGATGTTTTGCCGACTCCCCCCATTCCACAAATCCCAATGCGTATTTTTTCAGAGTCATCCATTAAGTGTGCCCAAATTTTCTTCAGATTTTGCTCTACTGTTTGACCTATTAATTCTGTTGCCAACAGAGATTCTCCTCGAGTTGCGCACACGTCAAGTAGAAGCTTCCCTTGAAAACTACATTGCTTACAGAGTAGCGCAATTTCTGCATTCAATTTATCAACACGATTTCCCAATAAGAGCAAAGAAATCTTCCTTTCTCGTACTTCTTGTTCTAAGTTTTGGACTTCATTTTTCATCCTTTCTACATTTCTCAGCCAATTTTCAACTTCGTATTTCCGTTTCTTTCCTGTTTGCAGTTCTGCACCTTCTACTTCTGTTTTTACGTCAGCTGCTTGACTTTCCAACGCTTCAAAGTTGTTTCCGAGTGTTTTCATCTTTTCCTCCTGGCCGCTTAATTTCCTCCATAGCTCCATTCCAACAGCACTGCCTGATACCCAAAAAACAAAATTGTGCTTAAATTAGTGAGCAAAAGATTTAGCATGTGAGAGGTCCAACTTTTGGTACAAGAAAAAATTATAGTGTTTCTTTTGGCTTCGCCCTCCATTGTACCCAAAAAAATGATGTTACCCAACTAATAAAATAAAATAAATGAAGAATCAGTATAATAAAAGAGCGGCAAAGGTTCTTAGAGAAGATGGTGCTAAAGTATTTATGTTTCCACATCATACTAATACCATATGAGAATTATAATCTATGTGTGCTGTTATTTACGTGGTCCATGCATACAAACCATTTTTTTTCACAAATATATATATATATATTTACAAATTTTAATAACATGTCACTCGCCATCAGAGTATGTAAAAATTGCTAGTTTGAAGTTTAGTCTAGCCTCACTTTGGGTCCAACTTGTCTCCAGTTGGAGATCAAGACTGGACCATCCAGTCCGCGACATGGATTCACTTTGGGGTCTTGTTTCAATGACCTAAACTGTTCATATTTTAGGATTCGTCGAGTACATTATCCATATAAAAAATCAAGTAGATGGGATGATGCCAACCACATGTTTGAATCAGTTTTGTACAAAAAAAATGGATGGTGAACGGTTCATAGAAAACTAATTCGAACATATGATTATTGTTATCACATCGACTTGATTTTTTACATGAATAATATAGTAACGAACCCAAAAATGTGAATTGTTCGAGTTATTGAAGTGGAACCCAAAAATGAGCCCACCTCACTGACTGCACGGTTCAATCTTAATCTCCAACTGGAGACCACCCTTTGACTTTAAGCTAAAGTTTCATTTTAAGCCGACTCTAAAACAATATTAAAATCTAAAATCTACCCAATAAACCTAAATGCAAAATAAATATTATAAAATTAAAAATTAATAACTGCATAGTTGAGTTGGAAAAAAAGGCTTAATCATTGCATTACCGGTTCAAACTAAAGTAGTGCATTTTCCATCTTAAAAGCATTTTCTTTGCACCAGAGTTTTATGCTAATTTCTTTTATTGGCTATTTTTAACACTTTGAATGTTGGAAGTGTAATTTAAGCGTATCAATAAGGATTTGAAAAGTCCTTATAGATAATAAATGTTAATTTTTATCAAGCTATTGTGTTAAGGTTCTGTTGGCCTCAATGAAAAAGACTTTTACTGTGTTGTGTTGAAAATATGAACCAAAACTCAAATTCGTAACAGAATGGGAGGGAGAAACTGGGCAGAAATTGCAATTAATTGGTTGAATAAACAATTACAAAATGTTGCATTTAGTAAGGACAACTTCAAAACTTTTAAACCGACTGGGTTCTGGAATTACAAGGCTAATCTACTCCTACGAAATGTAAGGGCAGCGCATGAAAATAAAGTGCAGAAATTTAAAGATAAATGAAATTGACAAAGACGTAGAGTCTGGATTTGGTCAGGAGACCTCTTTAGTCTTTGCTTCCATCTGTTTATAGTCTTCTCTCGGTGCCTTCAAAGCAGTTAGGTCGCTCTATTCACCATGACATCTTTCCTTCTCACTACTTCTTAGGGCCATAATCCTCTCTTTGTGCATGTGTAACTACTACCGATTGCTTTTTATTAACTCCTTTTTCACGTGCCTCTCACATGCCGCTTATCATAATTGCTGGTTGAAGACTTGCATTCGCAACTCACGTGGGCACCTTCGAAGGTTGGACTCTTCGATATCTGAATACACTGTGCTTGCCACGTGTCGCATTCGCATTGGATGGTTTAAATGTGGTGCCAACAATACGCGTCGCACTAGTGTAAGCATAATGGTTACAGCAGTGAACATAACTTTTGGCGGTTGCTCTTCTCCCGCAATCGCCACTCCTTAAATGTAGCCTTTATGATCAACTACCTCCACGTTCTTTTGGCTTGCACTGTTGGGTTTTTGTATTTAATGAGGTTCGAACTGAGAAATAAGACCCATTAGCTCCAAACCATTTGTATTCTGAATATTGAAGATCCAACAAGTTTGAACATGGATGGTTTTGATCCATATGATCAAGCTGAAAACAATGTGAGGCATGCCAATGCCAATGCTACCATTGGATTCAAATATCCTCCTATGAATCTGAACCTCCGTTTCAAAGCCGTTAGCCTAACTGATGCTCTTCATGTTGTCCTCGCTCCAGACGATTCCATACCTAATGCACACCATGCTCTTGAACTTCCTCCCAATGCTTCGAAGTCAAAACCCATAGCTTCCCATTAGGAAATCCCGCCTCTTCCCTAGCCTACAACAATTGTTATCAGGGCTACATGGCCATCTCTCCCTCGAGCACGAGCTTGGCCTCAACCACTAAGTCATCCCCTGGGCGCATATCCATACAAACCCTACTCTGAAAATCGCGGATTAGAAGACCTCTTTTTATTCTATTGGCATTTGGCTGTAAAGCCAATTTCAGCCATTCCTCAATGGATTCCCTACCTTAAGGCTAACAATGGGTTTAGTCTTGCTTTGTTTGTCACGCCTCGATTTTTAAAGATTAATTAGGTGGAAAATAATGAACCTAATCGTGAGGTTTTTGAAAGAAATCCCATTCTCATTCAACTAATTATCAAAAATCCTTTTAGTTAAATATTTTCTTTATTCTTCACAAGTCAACACAAGAAAATACCATTGATAAAAACTATTAAACCCACTCTCCATGTATTACATTGAATATAACATATTCTTTTACAAACAAAATGCCTCAAAGGCTTACAATAAATAAAAGGGTGTTGCCCTTTACAAAGTATAGTATTCAGCCAAAGAAACAAATAAAATGCACCACGACTCATCACCACTTTATAACTATGTCAAGATAAACCTGCTGTTTGATCCTCAAGTCCGAAAACATTCCCTGTACATATGTACAGGTAGGGGGTGAACAAACCACTAGCTCACTAAGCAAACTCATATTATAACATTAAAAGACATACGAGTACAATGATACTTAAACGTAAAATCATATCATGCCAAAATCTTATGATTTTATTACATAATCTCTTAAATACAATTTATTTAATTAAGCCGACTTAGTTAACTTAATTAAATAAAAATGCTCTAAATGTCAACAAAATATCCTTTTTAATCTATTCAACTAACACATCCTAGTAAAATTAAATAGTTAAACAATTCATAATGGCGTCCAACAAAGCATCAAATACATTTCATTTTCACGACTCATACTAGTTAACTTAAATGAACCCATAAGTTATAATAACTATTAGCAAGGCCTCAATTTCAATCAGTTTATTTAATCAACTCATGCCGATTAACTTAAATAAATCTATAAGTAACAAGCTATCAACAAGTATACTCATATCTCATTAACTTAAAAAGATCCACAGTTATTAAACTTAGCGACTGTCAATAGGACCATAAGTCCAAATTATTTAATCAACAAACACCGGTTTACTTAAATAATTAAACAACTTCAATTACTCACTTTAATCATCTACCATAATATCATCACCTACTATCACATAATATATATAATGCAATCTAGCTTCGTCAAGCCACAACCATCCACTTTACCAGGTGCTAGCTGGAGGAAACTTGGAACCCATCATTCGAAGGGAAACCACTTTACCAGACGCTAGCTGGAAGAAAATTGGTACCTCTCATTAGAACCATAATCCACTTTACTAGGTGCTAATCGTAAGGAACTTGACACTCACGTCAACTAATCACAATGTATATACCATATCCATTTCATTTCCAATATAAAAACAACTACATTACACGTAGGGTTTTTGTTCAACCTAAATCCATATCATTCTACCACCAACAATGCAACTCTCTACCAGTTGCCAAGGACAAAACCTCTAAGCAATAGGTTCATCAATATCACTAACATATAACGTAAAAGCGGATTCAAGATTTCAATCAATCTCACTATTTCTAACTTACATACTTTATCAATTAATATAATTACTGAGAGGATAATTTTTGGGAAAAATTGGGCCGAGCTGCGAGTTGGGCTTTGAGGCCCAAAACGCGAAGGACTGAGTAAAAAAGGCCGAAAAGGATACTCCGGCCCAGGAGAGCAAGGTTACTCCGGCAAAGTTACTCCGGCCTAAGGAGGTGTGATTACTCCGGCTCAAGAAGAGATAGTTGCGTCGGCCCAAGGAAGAATAAAGCTACTCCGGTCCGGAGGCAACTCAGAGTTAGGCCGGTCTCAGAGTTAGTCCGGTCGCAGTATGTTCTGGGAAGGCCGGTTTCGGAATTAGTCCGGTCGTGACTTACAATGGTTAGGTCGGTCAGAACTTGTTACTTGGAAGTTTGATCTAAGCACACCAAGGTTGAACAGGGCAGCCGAAGTAAGGAGTTAGAGGAGAAGACCGAGCTAAGGATAGTTCGGCCCTCTGTGGCTCGGTATAGCCAATTTTACTTCGGTCAAATGGAAGTTCGGCCATAAAGAGAACCATCCCACTTGGTTTAAGCAGTGGGGGAGGGTGTAAAAGGATAAGCGTTATCCTTTGGAGTATGAATCCTAGGAGGACTCTGCATGGAGAAATACAAGTCCTACCAGGATTGTGCCACGGGAAACTTATAAAAACCCACAAGCATCACCTTGGAGGAGGTAATTGAACACAATCTTTCTGAGAACTTAGAGCTTTGTCTATTTGTCAAGTTTTTCTGACTTAGGCATCGGAGAGGTTTCCGGCACACACCCGCCGGCTAGCTCACGTTTGTGTTTTCAGGTGATAAAGCGACGTCGTACGGAGGAGCGTGGACTTGGTCAACAGGATTATACGAGGAGAATTATTTCCTCCCCGTACAATTGGCGCCGTCTGTGGGAATAACAGACAAGAACAAAAACCTCTTGACTAAGCTTCTCCTTTTCTCATTCAATGGCACACATTGAAGACTTGCCGCAGTCCGCCGTAGACGGACTAACTCCAGAGGGGGGCGCAAGGCGTGAAGGATTACCCTCTGTCCCTCCTATGGCAGATCTGGAGCCCCAACAACATAATTCCAGGAGGAGTGGCAGGGGAAGGCGGAATAACAGCCCTCGACATTCTCAGAGTCCTGACAGGCAAAGGAGGAGGATTGATCCTCAAGCCTTGGAAGATCGCGTGAAGGAACAAGACGAACTAATTCGAAAGATGGCGGCGGACATGGAGGCTTTGAAACGCCAGATGAAGACTAAAGATGTGGCGACAGGAGAGGGGCGCAAACACAAGACGCCCCCTCGCCACTCAGAGAATCGTAGTAGGAATACTACACCCTCCCAAGGAGAGAGCAGAAGCCTCAGGACAGGCGACACTCACTCCTTATCTTCAAGGACTCATCACTCCAGGTCTGAGAGGACGAGATCCGAAAGATCATACACTGAAGGAAGCACGTATTGGCCTTCACATTCACACCAAACCAGATCCAGACAAACAGAGCTACCCAGGTCATCCGACTTACGAACCGTGCTAGAAGAAAAAGCACGATGCAAGGAGGATGCCAGGGCAAGGGATCCACACCGAGTTTCGGCCTTACAACGGTTGGCTCCTCGGACGCATGGAAGCGTCGAGGTTGGAATGCCAATACCGCGACCGGCCTACGAACCAACGGACAAGGCATTGGCGAGACTACAGACTTCGCCGTTTGTCCCAGCAATTGAAAACGCACCCCTACCATCAGGCTTCCTTCAGCCGAAATTCAATACATATGAAGGGAAGACGGACCCGTATTCACACCTGAGCCACTTTCGCCAAGTCATGGCTGTGTACAGGCAAAACGAGGCCCTAATGTGCATACTCTTCCCGTCAAGTCTGGGCGACCTAGGCTTGACTTGGTTCGAAAAACTCCCAGAGGGCAGCATAGCCTCCTGGGCCCAATTGGCAGAAGCGTTCGTAACAAGGTTTCGGACAAATACTAAAACACCGGTGGAGATAGACCAGTTACTCTCCATCGACATGGGTGAAAAAGAGACCCTCAGATCTTACAACAGTTGCTACTGGGAGACATTCAACCAGATTGGAGACTGCCCCACCAATCTCGCCATTGCGCAATATAAAAGAGGCCTACCAGTAGGGAACCGACTAAGGGATTCAATTACCATGACGCCACCCCTCACCATGGAGGCCCTGATGGAACGAGTGCATCAGCACATCAGGGTAGAAGAGGATGGCGCATGTGCAAAAGCAAAAACTAGTGCAACCACGGTACCAGAAAAGAAGACCTCAGCAAAGGTCAATACAGTAGATCGACAGAATAAAAACGGGCGTGGCAGACGAGATAACGGAGAAGACCCAGACAAAAGATGGTTGAGAATCCGCACTGCCATAACAACGATGTTCAAAAAACCAATATATCGGATTCTGAGCGAAATAAAAGATGAGCCATTCGTCAAGTGGCCAGCCAAGCTAGGGGAAGCTCAGAAGAACTACGACGACAGATCACGGTGCACCTTCCACAAGGAAAAGGGACACCGAACTGAGAATTGCACGCCACTAAGACAACACTTGGAAGAATTGGTGGCAGCAGGCCACTTGGACAAATACATTGAAGGAGGAGCGCAACAGGCCCCCCAAGATCATGATAACCATCCAAATAGAATGCCAATTGATGCACCACCTCAAGGCACTATCAATGTAATTCATGGAGTTTTTGAACCTGAGCGCGTATGCGAGCTCAGAGGTTCAATCAAGAAGGCTGAGCACTTTAGGGAAGTATTAAGTGCCCAACCTGCCATCAAAAAGGGGAGGACAGAGGCAACAAACGTCATGTCCTTTTCGGATAAGGACTTGGAACGAATTTACTGCCCCCATAATGATGCCCTGGTTGTCACTCTCCGAGTCAAGGATTTTGACGTCAAGCGGATTCTGATTGACCAGGGTAGTTCATGTGAGATCATGTATTACGACACATTCAAGCAACTGAAACTGCAAGACAAAGACTTGGCACCTGCAGTTTCTCCCCTGATTGGATTCAACTCCATGCCAGAGTGGCCTGTCGGCAAAATAATCCTTCCAGTCAGAGCAGGAAGTGTAACAAAACAAGTGGAGTTCTGGGTATTGAAGGTCCCCTCCACCTACAACATCATCCTGGGCAGAACATGGCTGCATGCCATACGTTCGGTAGCGTCATCATACCATCAGGTAATGCGGTTCCCCAATGACGCCGGTATAATTGAAGAAGTCTATGGCGATCAGATCATGTCAAAACAGTGCTTCGCCACAGCGAATGGAAGCCGAGCTGCCAAAGGATACGTTCATTCGGTGGAAGAGCCAGAAAGTAATGAACTATTCGCGGACGTCGGCAAAGAGGCTGATCAGAAAGCGGTGGAGGACTTGGTGGAGGTAAAAATAGATGAGAAGAACCCGGATAAGTTCTTCTTGCTTGGCTCATCGTTATCCAGCGCTGAGAGATTAGAAGTCTTGGAATTCTTGACCTCTAATATCGAAGTGTTTGCCTGGACACCTTACGACATGCCAGGCATTGATCCAAACTTCATCAGTCACCAACTCAATGTCCACCCATCCGCCAGACCAGTCATTCAACGCACACGCAGATCGGCACTCCACCACGCCGAAATAGTGGCAGAAGAGGTAGGCAACCTGCTGGAGGCAGGAGCAATAAGGGAAGTGCACTACCCAAGATGGATCTCCAACACAGTCGTAGTACCGAAAAAGAATGGTAAATGGCGTGTCTGCGTCGACTACAAAACAGTCAACAAGGCGTGCCCAAAAGATAGCTTTCCTCTACCAAGGATAGATCAACTGGTGGACTTAACGGCAGGGCATAACCGACTTAGCTTTCTGGATGCATACAGAGGCTACCACCAGATCGCCATGCACGAACCAGACCAGGAGGTCACATCCTTCACAACACCAAGGGGGTTATATTGCTACAAGGTCATGCCCTTTGGCCTAAAGAACGCAGGGGCGACATTCCAAAGGATGGTCACCAAGATGTTCGAACCATTGTTAGGCAGAACAATGGAGGCTTACATCGACGACATGGTGGTCAAAAGCAAGGATGAGAATGACCATCTTAAAGACCTAGGCGAGATGTTCTAGATCCTGAAGAAACACAAGTTGCGCCTCAATGCGTCTAAATGCGCATTCGGAGTTGGATCTGGTAAATTCTTGGGCTTCCTGGTAACCAACCGAGGTATAGAAGCAGACCCCTCTCAGATTAAAGCGATCCAGGAGCTGGAGAGACCAAACTCAGTCAAAGAAGTGCAGCATCTCACTGGCATGGCGGCTGCACTCAACCGGTTCATAAGCAGGTCATCAGACAGACTACGACCATTTTTCCAAGCTTTAAAGGCCAAGTTTGAGTGGGATGAGGAATGCGACCGAGCTCTGGAAAGCTTGAAGGAGTACATGTCTTCCCCACCACTACTTGTTACTCCAGTACCTGGTGAAGAACTCTTTTTGTACCTGGCAGTTTCTCAGCACGCAGTTAGCGCAGTGTTGGTTCGTGCAGAAGGAATACAACACCTGCCCATCTTTTATGTCAGCAAGACATTGTTGGGAGCCGAAACAAGGTACTTGCCCTTGGAGAAACTAGCATTAGCATTAATGATGGCATCCAGAAAATTGGCGCACTACTTCCATGCCCACACCATAGTCGTCCTCACAGCCTTTCCATTAAAAGCTCTGTTTGAAAGGGCGAACTTTAGTGGGCGAATTTTGAAGTGGGCAGTAGAATTGGGACAATTCGACATCAAGTTCCAACCCAAGACCGCAATAAAAGCCCAATCCTTGGCAGACTTCGTCGCAGAGTTTACTCCTGGAAGTCATCATATCTGCCCAGTCGACCTAACTGACACAACCGAACTAGGGACGGAAGTTGACGCCGGAATAGCGCAACCCCTAGTAGAAGGTAGTCAATCAAGCACCAAGGCAGACCATACTAAGGACAACAAGGAAGAGGCAAACAAAGGCTCACCAACAGTTCAAACAGAGGACGAAGGACAGACAGCCAACATGGACTTTGAAGAAAACACCATCCTTGACCCCATGGCATCGTCTGATCCTTCCACTTGCTGGAAACTATTCGTTGGAGAGATGTGGAAACTCTTTGTGGATGGAGCATCCAACTGACATGGTGCAGGGCTTGGCATAGTCCTCATCTCTCCAGACGGCCTGGTTATAGAGCAAGCAATCAACCTTGGCTTCCCAGCATCCAACAATGAAGCGGAGTATGAGGCGCTTCTCGCAGGACTCAAGTCAGCACACTTCATGAAAGCAACCGAAATAATGGTATATAGTGACTCTCTGCTGGTGGTAAACCAAATTTCTGGCGAATACGAAGCAAAGGACGACAGAATGGCCAAGTACCAAGAGTTAGTCAGAACGGAGATCAAGAAGTTTGATGTGGTAAGGATAGAACAAATTGGCAGGGAGGAAAACAGCCGAGCGGACGAGCTAGCAGGCCTTGCCTCAATGGCAGATACATCAATCCCTCACCCATTACTCATCGACTTCTTACCAAGACCAAGCATAGAAGACCCCGAAGCAGAAGAAGTATGTTGCGCAGAATTAGGCCCTTCTTGGATGGATCCCATCATCCTATTCCTAAAAGACGGCATCCTACCAGAAGAGAAAAAAGAAGCCAACAGAATAAGGGCAAAGTCGCAGTGGTTTTGGCTATCTCCATCTTTGGCATTATACAAGAAGTCGTTCTCTGGGCCTTACCTCAAGTGCGTTCATCCCAGCAAAGTAGAGGCATTCCTGTTCGAAATACATGAAGGGGTATGTGGAAGTCATCAAGGGGGAAGGTCGCTCGCTTACAGGGCTATTTCACAAGGATATTGGTGGCCATATATGCAAGCAGACTCAGAGAAATATGTGAAGAAGTGTGAAAAATGCCAGAAATTCGCGCACCAAATACATCAACCAGCAAGAGAACTCCTACCCTTAACTAGCCCATGGCCTTTCGCAATGTGGGGCTTAGACATAGTAGGACCACTTCCAACAGCACCCGGGGGCAGAAAATTCTTTCTCGCAGCAACAGACTACTTCACAAAGTGGGTGGAAGCAGAAGCATTGGCGTCAATCAAAGAAAAAGATGTGAAGAAGTTTGTTTGGCAGAATATTATCACTCGGTTTGGCATACCAAAAGCACTGATCTCAGACAATGGAACTCAGTTCGACGGCAGAATCTTTAGAAGCTTTTGTGAAGAATACAAGATAGAGTTCTACAATTCCACACCGGCATATCCTCAAGCAAATGGGCAAGCTGAAGCATCAAATAAAGTCGTCTTGGATGGACTAAAGAAAAGGCTAGAGAAAGCAAAAGGCAAGTGGGCAGATGAACTTCCTCACGTCTTATGGGCTTACCGCACCACGCCTCGGCGATCAACTGGAGAAACACCATTCTCCTTAGCCTATGGCATGGAAGCAGTGATCCCACTAGAAGTTCGCCTCCCCACAATTCGAAGCGAAAATTTTGATCCAGACTTAAATGGAGAAGCCATAGCCTTAGAACTCAACCTTGCAGAAGAAAGAAGAGAAAGAGCACTAGTCCACATCGCCTCATACCAACGAGAGTTAATCAGAAAATACAGCAAAAAGGTTCATCCAAGACAATTCAAAATTGGGGATTGGGTACTACGCAAAGTAATGGGAAACACCTTGATCCTAGGAGACGGCAAGCTAGGCCCAAATTGGGAAGGTCCTTATAAGGTGGTTGGGTTAGCAGGCAAAGGGGCATACCACCTAGAAGACAAGGATGGCAAGGCAATCCCTAGGCCATGGAATACGGCCAATCTCAAGTTATTTTACTTTTAGCTTTTCTTTTCCAAACATATGTACTTCTGTCTTCCTTCAATAAAATGAGAAATTCTTTTTAGCACGAATTATTCTTTGTAAAAGTTAGCTTGAAAGACTAAGTATATTGCAAGCATTCTATTCTAAGTTAGCTGGAAAAACTAACTTAGAGGTTGGCTGGATTAAACCAACACCCTTCCTAAGCCCAGGATAAGGATCCAGGCTGCAGGACATTTGGTCGGAATAACCAAATACTATAAGTTAGCTGGAAAAACTAACTTCAATAGTTGGCTGGAATAAACCAACTCTTATTACTCTTCAGCCGAAGTAAGTGCATGGCTGAAGAGTGGTTGGCTGGAATAAACCAACTCTTGTTACTCTTCAGCCGAAGTAAGTGCATGGCTGAAGAGTGGTTGGCTGGAATAAACCAACTCTTGTTACTCTTCAGCCGAAGTAAGTGCATGGCTGAAGAGTGGTTGGCTGAAATAAACCAACTCTTGTTACTCTTCAGCCGAAGTAAGTGTATGGCTGAAGAGTGGTTGGCTGGAATAAACCAACTCTTGTTACTCTTCAGCCGAAATAAGTGCACGGCTGAAGAGTGGTTGGCTGGAATAAACCAACTCTTATTACTCTTCAGCCGAAGTAAGTGCATGGCTGAAGAGTGGTTGGCTGGAATAAACCAACTCTTGTTACTCTTCAGCCGAAGTAAGTGTATGGCTGAAGAGTGGTTGGCTGGAATAAACCAACTCTTGTTACTCTTCAGCCGAAGTAAGTGCATGGCTGAAGAGTGGTTGGCTGGAATAAACCAACTCTTGTTACTCTTCAGCCGAAGTAAGTGCATGGCTGAAGAGTGGTTGGCTGGAATAAACCAACTCTTGTTACTCTTCAGGCGAAGTAAGTGTATGGCTGAAGAGTGGTTGGCTGGAATAAACCAACACTTGTTACTCTTCAGCCGAAGTGATTATATCGGCTAAGGAGTGGTTGGCTAGTAAGCATATTTTAACCAGCCTAAACCGAAAGAAAAGATTAGAGTAATAGAAGACATAACAAATGCAAGCATACACACAACAACCGGAGTAAGAGAAGTAAAATTTTCATTCAAAAGAGAAGTCATTACAAAGGGGCTTAGTTCGGTTAAAAAGAAAAGAGTACAAAATTAAGAGAAAAGTTCATCTATCTCGGTGTCAAAAGCCGCATCATCACCAACTCGAAGACCGGTCTCAAGAGGAAGCTCACTCTCGGCTGCCATGATTCCTTCGGTTGGAATCACGTCTTCATTCGGCTGCTCGTTAGGAAGGTCCTCTACCATGGGTTCCAACCGAAGTGATGGGTCGGCACCAACGACCGGAATGTCTTCAGGAGCAAAGGAGTCATCAGTGTCTGAGTCCTCTAGGAACTCTTGTTGCAAGGCGTCTGCATACGCCGCAAGGGACTTCGGTATAAAGTACGCTGGAGGGTCGAAGACCTCGGTCTGTTCATCATGACCGAGCTTCTCCACAGCCGCCCTCCAGCCGCACTTGAAGAAAAGCTCCTTGGCGGCGTCGCATTGTTTGACATAGGCCTCCTCTGCCTCCTTGTAACCTTGCTTGTACCCCTCCTTTTCGGCCGCCTCCATGTTCTTTTTTAGTTCGTTGATTTCGGCGTCTTTTCTCTTCTCAAGCTTCAGCAGCTCGCGCAGATATTTGTCTTTCATTACAATGGCCGCTTTTTGCTTCTCCGCTTCAGCCGAGTTAACCAGATCGGCAAGTCGGCCGTTCTCTGCTCGAAGCTCGGTCATTTTCCTTTCGGCCTCCACTAGTTCGGCCGCCTTTGCTTCGGCTTCCACCATCGCTTGCCTTGTGGTTTTGCGGAGTTCTTGGACTTTCCTATAAGTGATATTGTTCTTTTGCAAGGCCTGGCAAAACAAAGGTTTCTTCTCAACCGAAGTAAAAGTTGGAAAAATTTAGACAGAAAAAACAGACAGAGCTACTTACCAAGATCATGGACTTGGAAGCAGACCGAATTGATTTCATTTCGGTGTTCAGTTGCTTCAAGTGGTGCTCCATGTCCTTGGGGAGGCACACACTTTTGGCCAGGTTAAAGGCCAGTTGGTGGTCCTTTTCAGCTACGACCGAATCAGTAGCTTTGATGTCTCGGTCGTTGAAGGTCAGCGGCGGAGCCCACTTCGGAGACTCAGCTCGGTCAGTTTGCTCTGGTTGAGGGGAAGGTTGAGGACTCTGGGGGATGGATTCAACCTCATCGACAAGTTGCCGTTCGGTCGATGTAGGTCGGGCGCGTTTGGAAGGGCGAGATGTAGAAGGCTGCTGAGAAGGAGGGCCACAACGGCAGGCTGCGCCTCGACGGATGGCTGTACTTCGGCTCTGGTTGTTGAAGTTAGAAGGGCCCTGACTCTGCTCTTCTTTGCCATCTCTTCCTCAGCAGTTAATGGAACAAGTCTTATTTCGGGCAAGGTTGGGTCCGGTTCTGGTTCTTCCTCAAGTAGGAAATCGGTCACTCTTGCTTTTCGGCGACCACTATATCGGTAGGTCGGTTCAAAATTTAGAAGCTTGGCCCAACCTCGTTCTTTAATCCGTAGTGCGGCTCGCAAAACCGCAAGGTTGGGATAGCTATATAAGGAATGAAGGTGGGCGAAATCTGCAAAAAACAGAAGTGTTAGTTCGGCTAATAAACTAACAAAAACCGAAATAAAATACAAATAAGAAGACCGAAGTCAGATTACCAGGCTCTCCCTTTTTCCAATTTATAGGTCGGCCAGGAATTTGGGCTTGAAAATCCTCAAAATTCCCAGAGACCCAGAAGAAGTCGTCATCATTAAGGTCTTTGTCCGGTGTGTGCTTAACAATCTTCTCTCGGCGGCGGCGGATCCTAAGGTAGTAGACCCACCCAGCATCTTTCGAGCCGATGGAATATTGATGGAATATTTCGGCAAGGCCGAGGTTTAAACCGGTTTGGTGGTTTAGTGCGGCAATTCCCATAATAATACGGTATGTATTGGTGGACAGTTGGGTGGGGCATAACCTAGTTTGCCTAAGGAACTCACAGATCAACGGTTGTACGGGAAACCGTAGTCCGGTTTCTATTATGGATTGAAGAGTAAAGGGGACGAAGCCTTCGTTATCCCAGGGTGTGATGTCTTTTTTGGCCAAAGTCAAATGGACGTCATCCGGTATGTTATAGTCCTTCCTGAATTCGGCCATCCCACCCGGGGTCTCAACTAGATACCTATACTTGCCCATTTGTTGTATAATTTACGGATAAGTTATCTCGGTGCAAAAATCGTGCTCAGTAGCTCGGTTGAGCGCACACGGGAGTACCTGGGTAACCTAAGTCTGCAAAGTAAAAAACAGAGGGGGTTAAAGCACTGATCTATGGACCGTGCTACAATTTTAAAGCAAGGTATAAGAGCCCTACTTCGGCCTCAAATTAGCTGGTTCTATCTCGGTTCATCTAAAAGTTTGGCAGCTCGGTTTGAGCAGTATGCTCGGTAGACCGGTTTGATGTCTAGGGGCAGCTTTCTGAGTTCGGTCTAAAAGACTAAGAGAGCTGGTTTAGCCCCAAGGCCTAAATCGGCTGCAATGTGAATAGAGTTACTTCGGTTAAGCCTCTGGGGGCGGCTTTCTGAGTTCGGTTTAGGAACCAAGAGAGCCGACTTGGCCCCAAAAGCTTAGTTCGGTTGACCACCGAGGTTCCTAGATTGCTATATTCAAAACTTGGTGATCTTATTTCGGCTAGAGCGAGTTCGGTTATTGATTACAAAGATCTATCTATTTGGGGGCAAACAGGATCCTAGTTCGGTTGCTACGTGATTTTGGATCTAAAAGTGGTTTTCTACATAACAGTTCATACACACATGGAGTTCTACTGGTTTTCTTTCATAAAAGTACGAAAGTAAAGCAACAAATGGAGAAAAATGTTTGCAAAAAACATACAAAGCATGGAAAGTAAAGTACGAAAACATAGAAAGCAAGATGGTTAGATTTTCTTACCAGAGAAGAGAGAAAGAAGACTGGAGTCGGAAACGGTGGCAGCAAGTAAAGAACACGAGCTTGAGTATGGAAGGAGTAGAGGCACAGAGAGAAGATGAAAACAGTAGAGTAAGTGATTCAAGGAGTAGAAAGGTTGTTTTGTGAAAGAAGGGAGAGAAAAAGGCGGCAAAAAGAGGCGGGAACAGTACAAAAATTCTGAAGGGCGGCATGACAGTTGGCCGCAGCTTATCAGAGCTTGCCACGTGTCACTGGAATGGGAAGCGTTACAGTCGCTGTGATTGAAGAGACGTTTTGACCGGACATAGTGATACCCGAGGTAAAGTTGGCTCGGTTGGAAAGCCTGAGGGTTTTTCGCTCGGCTGGAGAGGCTAAAGGGTTTTTAGCTCGGCTGAAAAGGCTTAATAAACTCTAGCTCGGCCAGTAGACTGATAATCCCAATCATGTTGCGCAGATGGAATTAAGGGGCAATTGAGAGGGTAATTTTTGGGAAAAATTGGGCCGAGCTGCGAGTTGGGCTTTGAGGCCCAAAACGCGAAGGACTGAGTAAAAAAGGCCGAAAAGGATACTCCGGCCCAGGAGAGCAAGGTTACTCCGGCAAAGTTACTCCGGCCTAAGGAGGTGTGATTACTCCGGCTCAAGAAGAGATAGTTGCGTCGGCCCAAGGAAGAATAAAGCTACTCCGGTCCGGAGGCAACTCAGAGTTAGGCCGGTCTCAGAGTTAGTCCGGTCGCAGTATGTTCTGGGAAGGCCGGTTTCGGAATTAGTCCGGTCGTGACTTACAATGGTTAGGTCGGTCAGAACTTGTTACTTGGAAGTTTGATCTAAGCACACCAAGGTTGAACAGGGCAGCCGAAGTAAGGAGTTAGAGGAGAAGACCGAGCTAAGGATAGTTCGGCCCTCTGTGGCTCGGTATAGCCAATTTTACTTCGGTCAAATGGAAGTTCGGCCATAAAGAGAACCATCCCACTTGGTTTAAGCAGTGGGGGAGGGTGTAAAAGGATAAGCGTTATCCTTTGGAGTATGAATCCTAGGAGGACTCTGCATGGAGAAATACAAGTCCTACCAGGATTGTGCCACGGGAAACTTATAAAAACCCACAAGCATCACCTTGGAGGAGGTAATTGAACACAATCTTTCTGAGAACTTAGAGCTTTGTCTATTTGTCAAGTTTTTCTGACTTAGGCATCGGAGAGGTTTCCGGCACACACCCGCCGGCTAGCTCACGTTTGTGTTTTCAGGTGATAAAGCGACGTCGTACGGAGGAGCGTGGACTTGGTCAACAGGATTATACGAGGAGAATTATTTCCTCCCCGTACAATTACATTCTTTCCAAAACTCATCACTATCCCAAACATTCAATACAATTAAATTCCCATTTTTTCTCATGCAAGTAAAGTCTCGGGATCTTCAAAGTTAAATTGTAATTCTCAATAAGCATAAGTAAATACCTCCAACACTTAGTTAATTATATCAAAATCCTCTTTTGACTATAATTATAAAATATAATACAAGTGTTCACTTTCGAATTACTAACATTAACTTCCTCAAGTTAATTCAAAGAAATAAATTTAATAATTCAACTCCGAGGCTGTCAGAACCGACTCTTATGAAGGAGAGGGATGTGCCTCCGACATCTAAGTGGAGGAAATCCCCTTATTTTGGAAAGAAGGATCCCTCATCGCGAGCGGTTATATCTACCACCTCTCTTCCATCTCTGAGGAGGACACCACTGTGTCTTTCTGACTATATTGACTCAAGAGAGGAAACCATCATCCCTCTTTCCTCAGTGTTGTGCCTCAGGATTGAGCTAGGGGATTTCCCTTACTACTACTTCTAGTTCAAAGCTTTTTCTAATCCTCCTTTCGACTGGCAAGAATGGGTTGATGATGTTCTCTCAGACAAGGGTTTCTGTCAAAGGCTTTAGGCAGCCCAACTGTTGATTCTTGTGAGGATTTCCCATTCCTTATCTATCCGTTACAATAATGCTAGCCTTGAAGCTATGGCTCTTCGGTGGGGTATCAAGATGTACACCTTCATGTTTCGCAACCATGAGTTGGGGCTTACCCTTGAAGATGTATTTATGTTGCTGTGCTTGGAGATGACTGGCCCTGATGTTTTATGTCCTGAGTGGATTCCCCATGATGACGAGCCTCTGATCGAATCTTTAAAATAGAATTTTCAAGATTGTGGTCGATGGAGTTCTTGGTTCGATGGTCTGAAGAGGAGGACTAAATAAGTAAGGATGGACTGCACTTCTTACACTGCATGGATCCTCCATTTCTTTAGAGATCTTCAACCCTTCGCTAGAGATACTGACCTTGCTTCTCAGCAGTACAACGTTGGTCCGATGTATGGCTCCAAGTTTTACTTTCTGAGGTTTTTGACTTGCTTCCTGTCATTTTTTATTCTTCTAAGCATGCCTTCGAATACTCTTAAACCCTTTGTCTTTCCCCTGCCGATCATATTTTTTAAGGGTGATCGAATCCCCTTGGCCTCACTATTTTTTGGGAATTTATATTACTGATTGGATTTGCTTCACCGGGACACAATACGGTCTATGGATCAATCTGAGCCTATCTCGTTCGTCCAAAGTCAATTCCTACTCTATTTTTTCTTTAAGAGATTCCCAAAGTTTGCTTATACTCTGACCGTATTGAAGGTGAACGTCCTTTCGGAGGTAGTAAACAAGGATGGTATTCACGTGCTTAGAAAGGACGGATCCCGTATATTTGAAAAGGGGAAAACTTGTCAGTCGTTGATCTCACATTGGTCGCGTGTCATTTCCACCCTATCTTTGAATACTTTAGTAGATGATCTTCGGGGCTTTGTGGCTCACCCTTATGTATGTCTATTAATGGGTGTGGCGACACCACTTATTTTCCATGCTTTCCCTCAGCTAGTGTCATTTCCTTTGCCAGAGGATACTTCTGCGCACCTTGTTAATATCTTCGTAATGGTTTTTCCTAGCTCACTACTGGTATGGCATAATGAAGGCTTTGGTAGCGCTGTCTACAGGCCTGATAAGGCAGACTGTCAATTTGGGTTTGATCAATGTGTACCGAAGCCGACACCTCATTTATTGTCCTTTTTAGAAAGTTATGGGCACTTTACTCGTGGACTCCTACACACTTTGCTTCCTACATTTGGCTCTCTATTACTACTGGGTTTAAGTTGGATGAGGGGTTCCACTCCATCTTTCAAGAGATGTTCGTGAAAGAATATTGATGCATTCATTGAGTTTGTTCGGAGTAAACCAGTTATCTGTTCGCCTTCACTGATCAATAAGAAAGACTTGACTTTTCGGTTGTTCGAGAGCCAGAAGTTTGACCATATGTATGAGAGCTTCTTTTCTTCATCTGCTCTGACTGATCCTTCTATTCAGGCCTATACTACTACTTTGGCAGTTGTTGTCTCAGAGCCAGGCTTTTTGACCAAGGCTTCTGGTCCTCAGACGACTAGTCTCAAGATGATGGCCCATAAGCGAGCTCCCAATGCTGACCCTTTTGCCCCTCGCATTTTTAAAAGGCTCTGTCAGGTACTAAATAGACATTTAGTTCTTTCCCTGATTCGTGGCCTTTTTTTTTTTCTTTATTTCTTTCGAGGTTTTGTCTTTTTAAATGAGCACTTTTTATCTTTTTCGCTATACAAGACCTTGCCCCACCTTCTAATCTTGTAGTTGTTGACATTCCTAGTTTTAAGGATGTTTCAGATATTGGTCATACTGCCCCTATCGGGCCTGCCTCTTAGGCGGCTAGTCATGAGGGTAATGAAATCTATTTTCTTTTTGGAAGTTTCCTCCTTTGTTAATTCTTCTTCTCAAGCTTTCGACCTTCTTTTTGCATATATACCAAACTCAGACCCAAACGACACCCTTCCTTTGTCCACTAGGATTGTGAAACACCCCTCCGATGGCTCTTACTGATGATGATGATGAGCATTCTAATCACCTTTCTGATCTTGTCCCTAGTGTGCGTTGTCCCCTGCCAACTATGACTGAGGATACCATCTTTATTACTAGATGTTTCCCTTTTCAATCAGCTGTGGGGGAGGAGCGCCGCTCCAGTGATGAGATCGTTGAGGGAAACGATTTCGGTGTTAAGATAATTAAGCGGGTTGATACTAAGGAACATGCTTCCAGAGGTAATACAGAAGTGAGGTGTGCTTCTAGTGGTGCCAAGGGACACAATTTCGGAAGCGGTGCGGAAGTGAGGTGTGCCTCTAGCAGTAGTATGGAGTTGGCTATGACAAAAGTCTCTGAGACTCACTCTAGCACTTATGGGGATTCCCATCCTCTGACGTTCCTTCCTTCCACGACGACAAGTTTTCATATTCTGGTTTCATCATGATTGATCAGGTAGTTGATTAGGTGCCCTTCGTATAGCCAAGTGGCTTTGTTGATATTGGTGTAAACACCTCATTTTGACTGGCCAAAAGACTTGGACGCTTTTTTTTTATCACCCGATGATGAAAACAAAAATGTGCTATCTCACAAAATTCACAGTAAGAAAAATGGAATTTGAGGTTTATCCTCAACCTCAAACCTATCTTGGCCAAGTATTTTAGACTTGTTCAAAATTCTCTTTTTTCAAAATATTCTTTTTACGCATAATTCCAATAATTCTGTTGAAAAATCTTGTTTTCCCTATAGAAAAAAATTATTTGTGAATAGTGCATGAATAGTGCCAATCGGCATGAATAGTAGCCGACCACCCAATTAATTGGTTGGTCGGCCAAATAGTGCATAAATAGTAGCCGGCCGGCCAATAGTGCATAAATAGTAGTCGGTTAGCCAAAAAATTGGCCGGCCGACAAATTTGTCTAGCAACAAGGCAGTTGTGGCAAAATTCTTATTTAGTGTGTGTGAGACACTACACTATCCCATTTTCTGATCCATTCATACACGAATGGATACACACTCAACCTTCATTGCCTAGTGCTTGATCCATTGAAGGTAATGCTCTAATTTTGTCTTCTATTAGCTCCATTATCTTCACTAATGCTCCATTAGTCTTCCACTTTGTCTTCCACCATCTCTATACTTGCATTGCCTATATAAAAAGAGCTTAAGTCTTGAATGAGAGGACTAAAGAGAGGATACTGATTGAGAGACTAAGAGAAATTGATAGAAAGAGAAGTCTTGCTTGAATTGAGAGTTGATCAAAATTGAGTTTAAAACTTCCATTTGCCTATCATTTACATACACTATTATAGCCCATCTTTCATTACCAAAATCACACAAAAATTCCATTGTAGTCAAATTCAAGAGCCTTGATCAAAGAAAGGGTTATTGTTGTTGAAAATAAGAAAATCATTGTGTTAATCAACTCCCCCCCTCCCCCCTCCCCACACTGTTAGACAATCCAAAACACCATTATAGCTAAAATTCTAAGTTTTCGAATTGAGGATTAAGAACAAATTTCATACACTTGAGGGTGATCAAAAGGAAGTTTGGAAATTAAGAAATTCATTCTTTCTTTGAAAGGTAAATTTTTAATCTCTTTTATTTTTCTTTTTGTATTTTTTTATATTAATTTTCTTACTTTGATTTCATATTATAAACATGTTGTAATCTAATTGGAAGTTTTTGGTTGAGCCACATGCATATTCTTTGTTTGTCCTGTCTCAGTGTTGCAACAAAATAGATTCTGTCAGGCCTAATTGGCCGGTTGGCTAATTAATTGCCTAACCACTAAGTTTTTGGCCAGCCAGCCAACTTCTTCTAGACAGAATAGAGCAGTCTTTCGGCGTTAAGCAGAATAGTTTCTGGCGGTCTCCGAGGCACATGCAGTTTTTGTTTTTCTTTTTAATTTGAGAAATTCATGAGGTTTTATTTCGTTGTAATATTTTCTTCCTCTCACTCCTTATTTGGATATGTAATTATTCAAGTGTTGTAATAATTCCTCGCCCTGCTTCTCTCTATCCCATTCCTTTACTCGATTTTCTTATTTGTACATAAACATCATATTGTGTTTTTATCCTATCCATGCCTTGCATCCATATTTCATGTATCTTGATTCGGCTAAATTTATATTTATGAATTTAATCAATTTTTATGTGATTATGTGCACTACCTCATGTTCTTAAGATAATTCACATGTTATATATTAGAAGTCAAATCTTTAGTTGCATCTCATGAGTGAATTGCATTAGGATTTTATATACAAAATCATGCATATTTTTCTAACTTTGTTTTGTAACTGTTAGCGGGACATCGGTAAATATGTAAATTGTTATGCTTTAGCATCCCGCTTTTGTGTGTTTTTTTATTTATTTTTATTTTTTTATACTATGTTTGGCATCCTACCATGTGGTTGTTTGTTTATTTGATATATCTCTATGAATGCCAGTGGATGGAGGTTTTGTTGTTCAATTTGAAATAATATTGATTTTTGTGTTTGTGAACTCAATTTCTTTGAGTTGTACATCTTCAAAACTCCTTCAAAAATACATGAAATCAAATTATTCCAAAATGAATGACATAGTTTATACTTATATGCTTCATATAGTAAATTTTAGAAATTCTTAAATAAATCAAAATATGAACATATAAAGTTAATAAAACTCATATCATGGTTTAGTATAGGCCGATCTTTGATTGAGTGAGTGGGGGTGCTCAATTAAAGACCTTCCTCTCTCATACCTAAGGTTACGAACCGAGACATCTTTGGTTACGACGAACAGTGGCCTAGCAAGAGTCATGGGTTTCCTAATTTTCCCAAAATATTAGGTGGGAACTTTAAGATCTGGTGATGCAATTCATTTATGGCAAATATTTTTCAATAAAATGGATTTTCTATAAAAGTTTCCAAATCTGGACTCTCATCTATATTTCACATTGTACTCGTGAGACTAGATCAAAGAGATCGAGGGTCTGAATTGTTTAGCGTGGGGGTACCCCTTGGGTAATGCTATAGCTGGGGGCCCTTAAACTCTACTTGATTCAGCCCCGACTACCCCGGCTCCACCTAATGATTTCCCATCTTGTAATCTTGCTTTTTGAAGTTTGTTAAGTATTTTCATTTGTGAGAGTTTCTTGCTCAAATGGTTTTACTAGTCACTACTCCTAATAAAGCTCCCCTCTCTTTTCAGTGCTAGCTGCTACTGGGGTCTTGCATTCACTTGCCTTAGACTCAGTCCCAACTCTCTTTGTGACTCCTCATAGCAGGGGACACATCTACCTTTAAGACAATTGCTATGGGCTCCCTATTAGAAGTACCCCCGAATGTTCTAGATCTAGATCTTAGCGATTCTCATTTTGATAGTGATGCTTTTGGTCCTCTCCCTCATCGGATTGAATTCTCAAGCTCAGGATTTCTTCCAAAGGCCACTCTCTCGGGTGGCTCGTCTAACCCGATAGAGATTAGAGAGGCTCCTGAAACTAACATCTCCCCGACCCGACTCCATCTCCAACTTTTGGCAAAATACCATTTCTTCACTATTGGTTAACTCCTAAGTTCACATCAATTCTACAGCTTGTGCATTCGAGTTACCCCGAGACCTTTTTTCGACTTGTGCATTGGGTAAACCCACTAATTCAGACTGTTCTTCTCGAGTCTTTTGCCACTCTCCTATATAGCTTGGATAAACAATGAATATGTGACCTTAATAGGAAGGTAGTCGAGACAGCATATTAGGGGATCTTGGATATAGAGCGTCACTAGGTGGATCTATCATGGCTTTAGAGGCACCTGGATATAGCCTCGAATGCCAATCATCGGGTAGAGGTTTTGTCTGTGCTTGACTTTTATCAGACTTCTATAGATGAGACTAAGGCGACTCTTCGTGAGTTTGAGTTGGGCTATACTCAAGCCTTGGAGGTTTTAGAGGCACATTCCACTAATTGTCTTTAGGATGTAGAAGTGACGGACAACTTCTTCGAGGGGGTCTTTAGAAGGGATTAAGTTTCTTCACTTTACTTTGTTGACATTTCGCCTTTTATTTGCACTTCTATTTTCTTTTCTGCTTGGGTCTATAATAGAGATTACTGAAGGCTATTGAACATGATATTATGATATTTTCTAGCTTCTTGTAAATGCTAAGTAGATGCACAGATGACTTAATAGGCTTGTTGATTATGACTTCACTTGGATAGTTGTATGAGTATAACCTAACTCTTGCTTCCATGAGATTTTCTCCGAGTGTTGTGTAGGTATGACTTCCTCCGAGTTCTTGTGTGCTTTTTTGATTCCTTTCTCATTGTTTTCTTGCCCCTTTCAATAAAAAATTTTGATTTAGGACAATGCAATGGAATAACAAAGTTTTGGAGGCTTTGTCATTGTTTTCTCATTCTACTCGATAAAACATTTATCTCAAATGATGCAATGGAAAGAACAATCATAGGCATATTTATATAAAAGCTGAAGTATTCTCATTACTTTCTCACTTTTCTTGACAAAAATAAAAAGTTTTCATCTCAAGTGATGGATCTCAAGTGATCCAACAGACATATACATCATAAAGGAAAACCACTTTTTTCATAACGTAAGGAAAATGAAACTTATAGACAAAGCAAGAGAATGAAAGTGGTATTTAACATAGATGAGTTTATTTATGGGTAATAACACTTGATGAACTTTGCATTGAGCGGGCCTATTCAGAAGCCATCTTCAACTCTTATGAGCCTGTAGGACACGTTTGGGCTTGCTTGGATCACCCTGTAGGGCCCCTCCCACTTTGGGAAGGACTTAGGCAAGGGTTGTCCTCACATGATTGGTTCTACGATCTTCAATACTAGATCACGCTTTTTCGAACATTCTCGGCGCCACTATCTGATTATAGGCTCAGCTGATGGACTCATGATACCTTTTCATGACTTTCGCGGCCCTATCTTTATTTTCTTCCAACGTTTCAAGTCTAGTGGTTCGCAGCTGAAGCACAATTCCCGAGGCGAGGGCCATCCGGGCAGATGACATCTGGAACTCCATAGGTAGCACCGCTTGGGACCTATACACGAAGGAGTAAGGAGTTTCTTGAGTCAACTTTCTCTTCGAGATGTTATATGTCCATAGGGTTATTATCAACTGTTCAAACCAAATCCCGCTGAATTCATCCATCATCTTACTCAGAATTCTGATCAAGGTCTTTTTTTGTGGCCTCTGTTTGTTCATTCCCTTTGGGGTAATAGGGAGTGGATTTGTGATGCTTCATTTGGTAAGTCTCATGAAGGCTTTTCTTGTGTTTGTTTATGACGGGTGTGTCGTTGTCCAAAAGGATGGTTTTCGACACTCCGAACCTGCTAATATTTTCCTTGATAAAGTTTGCAACCACGGGCCTAGTAACATTCTTCAAAGGGATCGCCTCAACCCATTTTCTGCTCAACCCCGTGGTTGTGAGGATCCGTTTATACCTCTTGGATGGTGGAGAGATTGGCCCTATAAGGTCGAAAGCCCAGGAATGAAATAGCCACAGTGTTCTAATGCTATGCAGGTCTATGTCTAGCACATGGATCAAGTTTCTGTGCTTCTAATAGAATTGACATCTCTTCACATAATGGGAGGCATCTGACTCCATGGTCGACCAATAATACTTGAGATGTATCAGTTGCTCGAACAATCGAGCCCCTCATTGATGTTCAATTTTGTGAGCTCTTCCAAGGGCTAGATCCTTAGAGAGACACCTCAGGGAAGTTCCCTTAATGCTTCTTCTATAAAGTTTGTCTTGATCAAGAAAGTACTGCCTCGCTCTCCTCTTGAGGTGTGCAATGCCCCTCGGATTTTTAGGTAATGTCCCCTCCTTAAGATAGTTGATAGACTTGTCACCAGTTGAGGGTATCAATCTCAAAGCAACTTTCATCCTCCCGGATGTATGATTGGTACTTTGGGCATTCTTTTTGTACTTGGTTCGAGTCTTTCTTCATATAGGCCAATAGTAGCCCTATCTCTAGATCCTTCGGTACAGACTCATATCTCTATCCCCGCAGGACCTTTCATGAATCTGTTATAGTCAGAAGTTTGCTTCATCTTGGTCAATGCACGGGGCCAGGAATCTGGTACTTGCCCCAGAAGTAAAGTTCACCTCCAATAACTGTGAATTATGCAAGTTTGGCCATAGTCAACTTTCCGCCTTTACTTTTGAGTAGTTCAATGACTTCTCCTTTACAGTTCCTCAAAATGTCTTTGTTCTCGGGCACTACTGAAGGTTCCGTTCTCTTCTTGATAACAATTGTCACCTCTTCCTCTAGGATGTTAACTCTTGCCCCTGGTATTGCGAGGGCATTTGAAAATTTGTTGTCGGGTCAAGGCACATGCTTCATTTTAACCTTCTGAAATTTGTCTAGAAGTCCTTGGACCATAGTTCGATATGTGACCAAGGCAAGTTCTTTTAAGGTGAACTGTCCTGAAACTTGCTTCACTATCAGCTTTGAATCCTCTCGGATCCGAATCCTCTTGATATTGTGCTTCACAGCTGCTATGAAGCCTAAAATAATAGCCTCATACTTGGTCTCATTGTTTGAACAATAGATGTCTAGCTTATAAGATAAGTACAATTTTTCTCCACCTTTGCTTATAAGAACTATCCCAGTTCCACCTTTCCCTCCAATTGTTGGTCCGTCAAAGCTCAATGTCCAGAAGCCTCCCTTAAAATACATAGTTGCATACATTTCTCCCCTCAATTCTTCATTCGCTGACTCCTAGTCGCCGTATGGAAATTGGGCAAGGAGATTAGCTAAGGCTTGGATTTTGATCGCCTTGGGAGCTACACATGTAATCTCAAATTCACCCAGAGCTAGCAACCATCTTGCCACTTTTCTGATTAGAGCAGGCTTGCTGAAGAGGTAGTGCATTGGATCACTTCTGGTGACAATCTAAATTTGATGTGCTAAAAAGTAATGTATGAGCTTTTAGGCAGTGAATACCAAAGCTAGGCAATGTCTCTCCACCAAAGTATACCGAACTTCTACCCCTTTGATGTTCTGGCCGATGTAGTACACTGGATGTTCTACTCTTACACCAACAATGCCCTTATGGACTTGGGGGTTGAGGTTAGATACAACATCAAAGATACCTCGGGCTGCGAGCTATCATGATCTGTGGAAAGTCTGGGTCGCCTTGATCTCTAAGGCTTTTTGGTGCTCTTTGTTCCACTCGAACATGGCATCTTCCTCTAACAAAAACTTGAAAGGGGCGGAGATCTCCACAAGTGCTGGAATAAACCTCCGAATATAAGATACCTTCCCGAGGAACTTCTTTAACTCCTTTCAAATATTAATATTGTGTTTGGTTTGTGGATTTGGGTAGAAATTTTTAAAAAAAGGAAAAAATATATATGAAATATAGATGAAACATAATTATATTTTATCAATATATGGTGAATTAAAATTACTACTATCATATGGTAAATTAAAATTACGAAACTTATAAAACTAAATGTGTTTATATTTAATTGTAAATATAACTTTTGTAGTTTATTATTAATTTTTACGAATCAAATTATAACATGTATTTTTTATTAGGAACTTAGAACACATCATAATAATAAATAATAAAAAAAAATCATTCTCTTATGTGTAACTCTAATAAAAATGAATAAAATTTAATTAATTATAAATCATTTTACTACTTATTTTAGATAAATTTTATGTTATTATTTAATTTTAAAAATTATTTTTTGATTATTTAATTATACCCATTCATAGCACAAATAATACGTTAGTAAATAAATAAATAAATAAAAGGATAAAAATAAACATGTTGATGTTGTAAATGAAAGAAGCAAATCAGCATACAATATTGCAAATTCACATAGACATAGAGATGGAAAGATATCATCAATCATCTCCTTCATTTGGGAACAAGTTATTTTGGTAATATTTTGATTTTTTGATTAAAATGTGAGGTTATAAAAAATTTAGTACATTTTGGATGATTTTTTAACTTTTCACGAAAAGACCTACAAAAAAATAAAGAGAAAAAAGAATTTTTGAATTTTTTGTACAATTTATTAATTTTTTGACTTTTTCAAAAAAATTTTATTTTTAAAATTTTGTTAACCTCCCAAACAAGCCCTAAGCATCTTTCAACAAAGAATCCAAAAATTAAAAGCAAGCAGGCCCGACCTATGCAGAAGAGGACAGTAGCTGGCCTTCCTTAGGGGAGAGGCTTCTCCAATTTACATATTAACTGGACGGTCCAGTCCATGTGCCGAGATCCTGCCGCCTCATCTTTTCTGCAAATGGCTTAAGTAAATAGGGCTACATATGCTTAGGAATGGCAACGGGGCGGGGCGGGGCCGGGGATCACCCTCCCCGTCCCCGATCCCCGATGGCAGAACTTTCCCCCGTCCCCGTCCCCGTCCCCGACGGAGAACCCACCCCCACCCCCACCCCCACCCCCGCCCCCTAACGGGGATCGGGTTTCCCCGACCCCGAAAATCCCCGGCTAAAAAACAACATCAACAAATCTCAACATCTCAGATTCTCAGTGAGCTCAAAAAGCAACATTAAGAAGATCAAAAAAAAAAAAAAAGAAAAAAAAATCTGTCATAGATATATATATGTATATATATATATATATATAACAATCATAAAAAAAATTATATATATATAACAATCATAAAAAATCATAGATATATATATACACACAACAATCAGATTTATTCAACAATCAGATCTATTCTTCTTCTTCAGATCTGTTTCTGTTCTTCTTCATGAATCACGATCTTCTTCAGATCTGTTTCTGTTCTTCTTCATGAATCACGATCTGACGGACGGAGGGGCTTCACGGACGGAGCGCTTCACGGACGGAGGGAAAGGGAGAGGGTTCACGATCTGACGGAAAGCTTTACGATCTGATGGATGGAGGGCTTCACCGTGAAGCCTTCACGGACGGAGGGATCTGACGATGGAACGCTTCACGGACGGAGGGAGATGGAGAGGGAGAGGGGGAGAGGGCGAGGAGAGGGAGGGAGAGAGATGAGACTGAGTCTGAGATTTAAGGGAGAGAGAGATGAGGGCCACGGTCGGTGAGAGAGAGAGAGACACAGGAAATGAGAGAGTTCACATCAAAAGTAATATAATACAACTAATATTTAATAATACAACTAAGCATCAGTGGCGGGGAGGAATCGGGGAAATTCCGGGGCGGGGCCGGGGCTGACGGGCCTATCCCCGTCCCCGGCCCGAAATTGATCGGGGAGTGATTTTTTAATACCATCCCCGTCCCCGTGGGGATATTTTTCGGGGAAAAACCACTTATTTCGGGGTCGGGGGATCGGGTCCCCGTCGGGCCGGGTTTAAATTGCCATCCCTACATATGCTGAAGCCAAAACCGGTATATTTTATCTTAGCTAAGTAAAGAACCAAGGCAGAAATGTGAATAAAATAATGGAGTCAATGAATAATTACATTGATCTTGCTTGGTTCCATTTTTCTAAAAACAGTTTTTAGAAAATTCTACTTTTTTATTTTTCGTGTTTTTTGTTTTTATTGAATTTTTTAAATATATTATGCAAATGTTTTACTTTTTAGACACACCTAACATAAATACACCTAAAAAGTAAAAAAATTGTAAATTTTTTTTTTAAAAATTCACTAAATACAAAAAATACAAAAAAAAATACAAGAATTCAGTACATTTTTTATATTTTTATGTATTTCTTAATTTTTTTAATATTTTTTTACTTTTTAGATACACCTAAGTAAGGTGCATCTAAAAAAGTAAAAAAATGTTTAAAATTTTAAAAATATTCACTAAAAACAAAAAAACACAAAAGTCAAAAAACTCAATTTTCAAAAAACTTAATCCAGAAAACTCAAACCAAACACACTGATTGGTATTCTAAACAGATATTTATACGAGATATACAATTTGGAAAATGGAAAGCCAATTGTACCTAGGGATGTAATTTTGGCCCGTGGCCCGCGAGTAGTCCGAAGCCTGCCCGTGACTCGAGGTGGGCCCGGCCCATTAAGGCCTGTTAAGACTCGGGCCCAAGCCCAGCCCGAGACCTTGGGCCAGGGCTTGGACAATCGTTTTGATGTCCGACCCGGCCCGTGGCCCAACTCATCGGCCAGCTCAAGGCCCGTCCAAAAGCCCAGCCCGCCCGAGTCACCCGAGGCCCGGTGTTATTTTTAATAGAAAATAATAAAATTTTGGTAAAAAAAATTAAAAATTGTTTAGGCCCGTCCAAGCCCGCCCAAAGCCCGAGCCCCAGGCCTAGGCCCAAGCCCAGGGGCCCGGCCCGAGGCTTGGCCCATTGACCCGCCCAAAGCCCAAATACCCCTGGGCCTGAGCTTGGGCCTGGGCCTAGTTTTCTAGCCTGTGGACCGGCCCGGGCCAATCCGATTTTGGCTGGAGCCCGCAAGGCCCGACATGGGCTGGGCCAAAATTACATCCCTAATTGTACAGAGCCTAAGAATAAGGATTATGATTGACATATACAAGCAGTAAATCAAGGTGATGAGACAGTGATTGTTTATCTTGCTGAGGTGAGTGGGTATTTTTTTCTAATACTGACGCTATGTTTGGATTGAGTGATTTGAAGAGAAAAGAAAAAAATTGAGAAATGTATTTATCTAACTTGTTTGGATAACTTAAATGAAGAGAAATGGGGAGAAATAGAGAAAAACGAACAGAAATTTATTTCTCTTATAATCCTCATTTTTAATCTTCCCAAAATTGAAGAGATTGGGAAAGAAAAAAAACTAATATTTTCATAATACCAACTTTGTTCCTATAAAAATAAAAGAAATAAAATGATTGAAAATATAAAAATGTTATTTTAGTAATATAACATAAAATAATTTTTTTTTCTCTTATAAAATCTAACCAAACAAAAAGAAGAGAAATCACAATTAATTCTTTTCTTTTCTTTTATCTTATAATTTAAGTAATCATTTTTCTTCTTCTCTCTCCTTAGATTCCCAAACATAGGCCCTGTTTGGTACAGTTTTTTTTCAGCTTATTTCAGCTTTCAGCTTAATTTAAGCTATTTTGATGTGTTTGGTTTAACTTAACAATGCAGCTTGTAGCTTTTTGTAAGTCAGAAATCAACTTATTCTTTGAGTGAGGCAAGAGAAACTTAATTTATAAGTCAGAAATCAACTTATGTTCATAGTTATAAGTTATAAGCTGTTAAGGCATAAGCTATAAGCACTTTCCCACAACTCTACCAAACAGGGCCATAGTCTAAGCAAAACAGAGACGCTATCTTTCCTTCCTCTTTTCTTCCATCTTTTCAATTTCTCTACTCTCTGTCCCAAGTCCTAACCAGGTTCTATTTTATCAGAAGAGAAAAAAGGGATCTAATTCTCTGTAACTAAAAGCACAAAAATCCATTCATCTCTCTCTCTCTCTCTCTCTCTCTCTCTCTCTCTGTGTCTCACACACACACACACACACACACATACAGTTTGGTATGCATTCTTCAACTCATTCGACCTCATCAATAGGAATGGATGGAGGATGATGATGTCCATTTCATGGTCAGCTCTTGATTCAGATTTCCAATTTATTTTATGGGTTGTTTTGTTTTCCATTGAATTTCTTTTGTTGAAAACAAAGAGTTTCTGAAATTTTTTATTAACACTGTTTGGTTGAAAGATTTAGGAAGGAATTTAGAAAGGAAAAGAGAAAAGGTATGTGAAATTAGGTGAAATGTAAGTATATTTTATTCACATTTCATTTTTTTTTTCTTTCTCTTTCCAAATCTCTCTTCAAATCTCTCAATTAAATACAGTGTAAAGGATTTTTGTTCCTTCAAGTTGCCATGACAATCTGAAAATGGAGAAGAAAATAATCACTTCTTGGTTTAGGTTTTCTAAAAACACTTTTCAGAAATTTTACTTTCTTATTTTTCGTATTTTTTTATTTTTACTGAATTTTTTTAATAGTTTAAGTAATTTTTCCAATTTTTAGACACCTAACATAAATATACTTAAAAAATATATGTAATTTTTGTGCAAAAAATCTTTAAAAAATTCACTAAACACCAAAAAATATAAAAATTCAACTTATTTTTTTATATTTTTATGTATTTATTAATTTTTCAAAATATTTTTTCACAAATATTTTATTTTTTAGATATATCTAAGTATGATGTATCTAAAAATTAAAAAATATTTAAAATTTTAAAAATATTCACTAAAAATAAAAATATATAAAAAATAAAAAATTTAATTCAAAAAACTCAAATCAAACACACTAATAATTTCGCAAAGGTGAAATTCATGGATGGTCGTTGTGTTTGTTGTAACTTCCTGCTAACAATAAAAAGATGCAGTTTGAACGCCGCATCAACACCATTTGTTTGCTTAATAGAGACAAAATGACAATGTTTTGCTTAGCTAAGGTAAAATATATTCGTTTGGGCTTCAGCTTACGTGGCCCTATTTGAGCCATTTGTAGAAAAGATGTGGTGGCAAGATCTCAATCCATGGAGTCCAGTTAACACGCAAACTCGAGAGAAGCCTCCGGCCGAAAGAAAATACACTATAAGTTATTACACCTTTTCCATACCCTTTTCCATCGTTTTTTTTTCTTCTTTTTTTTAAAATACATTTCGTAAAAAATTAAAATGTTAATTAAATAACTAATTCTCAAACAACTCGTTTTGGGAATACTATTTTAGTAATTTTTTTTTTGATTTTTTAGTCAAAATATGAGTTAAAAAAAAAAATTATTATGTTTGGTGCATGAGAGGGTCTGGGAATATCGCCGGAAAATTCGAATGTTGTTGGAAAAGTAGCCAAAAACTTCGAATGTCTATCAGAAAATTCGAAAATTTTCAAAGATCGCTGGAAAATCCGAATTCTCTAGAAATTATGAGAAGCTTAGATTTTTCAATGATTACAACTAGAAACACAATGGTAAAGAGATGATGGAGATAAGAGATAGGGTGAAAAAGAAGACAACGTAGTTAGAAAAAGAATAATGACAAGACTCTCCCATGGATCTCTCACTTTCATTCTGAAGGTAGATAATGGAAAAGGGAAATTAGTTCTTTCTCAAATTGTTTCCCCAAAATTCATCACTTGTAAAGTTATGAATGGGTGCTATTTATAGGCACCTCATGATGTAGGATGAAGCTCATGCGCAAAGCATATAGAGAATATTCTCTCTAACCACTCTGTTTGAGGATGTGACCTCTCCGAGGATGAGAAAAATCTCGAAGAGGAGATCAACCTCTTGGTGAACGCTTTTTCATTGCCACGCCTAACCAATGATCCCCAATCATCTCAAAGGGTCAGGGATAGTCCCAGAGGACGCCCTGCTGCGGAAAGGTCAGGGGTAGTATAAGAGAACGTATTGCCGCAAATATCGTCGAGTCTCAAAGACCCGCTAGATCGTGCCACCTAGATTCGGGTATAGGTTCGTTTATCCGAAGAGTGAATTTATATCCACTCACCATCCTCGGGATCAGGTACTTTATTTGGACTCCATCACGCCCATGGTTCTAGTGCGTAGATTTCAAAAAGCTCCGAGATCGCTAATGTTCTGAGACTCATTAACGGAGCTACTTATAGATTGCAATCAAATTCGTTTGAAGCCAAATGCTTCGGATCTCTAGGTTCATAGATCTAAACCATTCGAGTCCGAGCTCAAATAGGTCTCTAGGCTCATGGTTCGGAGGCCTTTCAAGACTAAGCAAATAACTCAGAGAATAGATTTTCTCCTAGAGTTTCATCTCTTCTGAAAACAATGATCAACCTTCTCGAACGTCCTTATCATTTAGGCCTCCTCAAATGGGCTTGTTGGACTTTCTCTAGAGAAAGCCCGATGGGTCTTCCTCGGTCCAAGTTGTTGACTTTCATATGAGCCTATTCAATAGAATTCACTTGGGTGCATTTGGCGATAACTTCTTTGAGCTCACAAATTTTTTTGGTTTTCAGATTGAGTTTTGATTGACCCAATTAATTTAGTTAGTTCAAGTTAACTCCTCTTATATTTAATAAAAAAAAAACAAACAAAAAAGTAAAGAGAAATAGAATTTTTTGACTTCTCGTATAGTTTATTTGTTTTTTAGCAGTTTCAATATCTATTTGATTTTTAAGCTAAAATGCCTGCTTGCTAAACGAGAAGCATCCTTTGAAGCAAAAAATCAAACATATGCAAGAGAGTTTAAAATAAATAAACAGAAGTGATTGGTAGCTCGAATTTGCTTTCCCCGAATCCCCCGAAACGATGTCATTTCGTCGTTTTGATTTTTTTTTTTTTTCAGAAGAAGAAAATCAGAAGAAGAAAGAAGAGAAGAAAGAAAAAGGAGGAAGAAGAAGAAGGAGGAGGGAAGAAGAAGGACGGGAGGAGGCCAACAAAATCAGGCTAGAGGCGGAGGCGGGGGCGGGGGGCAGAGGCAGAGGCAGGGGGCGCTGCGAGGCAGAGGTGGAGGCGACGGCGGGCGACGATCGGGCGGAGGCGAGGCGACGGCGGACAGAGCTCCTCCTCTTCCCCTCTCTTCTCTCTCTCTCTTCTAAATTTCGGACTATTTGGGGGGAGGGGGGAATTTCGGAGAAAAAAACATTTCTCATAAACAAATTACAAATAAACAAATTGAAAAGGAAAATCTCAAGAGATGCTTTGATAGTAGTTACCTGATCTTTGAAAGCTGAGAGACACTTTACTGAAAGATCAAAACAGATTGTAAGGCGCTCAGAAGTAAACCTAAGGCAAAACAAGACAAACAAAAAATGTTTTTCCTCTTGCAAATCTTTTGTCAGGATAGAGGAGAGAGAATGGGGGAACGGGAAACAAGATAAACAGAGCTTTAATCAATCTGGGCGCGGCTCTGGCTGCAGTTGTTGATGCTCCTGTCGTGCGCGGTCCCCTAGTTTGTCAACTTTGAATGCTAACCAGCCACGCGTTGTAATTGTTATCCACTAGACTTAACGGAGATTTCATTATTATACACTCACTGATGTACCTCATTGATTATTTATTATCATAAATATTATGGAACATGATATATCTATTCAGATTTTTTTAAATTAAAATAATGTGTTACATATGAAATGAATTTGAATAATTAGTATAAAATTCTGAATTTTTATATCGGGTCGATAGCATTGTTGATTTGTTATTGATCACTAGATTTATAAGGATCTCTCTCTCTCTCTTTCTCCTTTCAAAGTTTTTTGAAAAGTGTTCACTATACTTGGTTATCATTTTTCAAAAACACTTTTCAGAAAATCCTAATTTCTTATTTTTCATGTTTTTTTTTATTTTTATTGATTTTTTTTAATATTTTGAGCAAAATTTTTAATTTTTAGACATACCTAACATAAATATACCTAAAAAGTAAAAAAAAAAATTGAAAAAAACCTTTTAAAAATTCACTAAATACCAAAAATACAAAAAAAATACGAGAATTCAGTATATTTTTTGTATTTTTATGTATTTATTAATTTTTAAAAATATTTTTTCACAAATTTTTTACTTTTTAGATACATCTAAGTATGATGCATCTAAAAACATAAAAAAATATTTAAAATTTTAAAAATATTCACTAAAAACAAAAAAACACGAAAATCAAAAAATTTAATTTTCAAAAAACTTAATTCAAAAAACTCAAACCAAACACACTGGTTGTTATTTGGGCCCAGAACCTACGTCTACATGTTATGGAAGATTCTATTTGTACTCAAAAAAATATTATTTAAAATGATTTAAATAAGTGTATTTTTTGACTTTTTATGAAATATATATTGAATTTGAAGTGATGTGATAGAGATGTAATGTGACTTAAATAAGATGATGTGATTTAAATATTATAGTAATTTTTTGGCTTTTTAACTTTTAGGGTTATGACAAACAAAGCCTTAGTATGCTTAAATTTTTAGATTTTTTTATTTAAAATTATAATTTATTCTCAATACACTTTATGTTTTTTCATAAATTACCATTCAAGATAAAATTATAGTTTGTGGTACACCCAAATAATAAACAAATTAATTCAAAAAGGATTTCCTCAATCTCTTCCTCTCTTCTCGGCTACGGTGCTCCTTTGCTATTATCATTGGCAAATGCTGAAGAAGAAGAAGAAAAAGAGTCCGGATTCTCGGCCGCCCTTCTCGGCGGCCGTCCCAGCAGCCCCCCAAAACGACGTCGTTTTGGGGGTTTTTTTGATTTTTTTTTTCTTTCTTCTTCCTCGTTCGAACGAACTAGAGGGGAGGGGAGGGGAAGAAGAGAGAGAGGGGGAGGGGAGGGGAGCCGCCGGTGGGCCGGACTGGAGGGGGCCATAATCACCGGGGGAGGAGGAGGAGGAGGCAGAGGCGGGCCGGAGGCGGAGGCGAGGCGACGATCGGACGGCTGGACGACCTGCGACGGCGGAGGCGAGGGAGGTGAGGTGAGGCGACGATCGGACGACCTGCGACGGCGAGTCTTCGGCGAATCCGGACCCCCTCCCCTCCCCTTCCTCTCTCTCTTCTTCCCCTCCCCTCTACTCTGGTTCTGCGAAGAAGGAAGAAGAAAGAAAAAAAAAAAAAAATCAGAAAACCCCCAAAACGACGTCGTTTTGGGGGGCTGCTGGGAACGGCCGCCGAGAAGGGCGGCCGAGGATCCGGATTCGAAGAAAAATAATGATATTGTTTCATCTCCATGAATAGATAAATGCCTCATGTTTTTTCGTTGATTATATATTTTTGTTGTTTGGTAGAGTGGTTGTAAGCCTATTAGAACCGCAATGGTTGATTTCAATTTCTAATCTTCGTTGAAGCCGGTCGCCTTGATATGCCGAACATATTGCCTTTGTTCGGCTTAGAAAGACAGAACAATATTTATGTAAAATAAACAAAATATGTGCTTTACGTTAAAAAATAAATAAATAAATAAATAATTATACTTTGATATTTATGTGAATATTTATCTCTTTTTTGATAGATTGTTCCAAAAAACATTTTTGATTATTATTCTCATCCGTTGTTTGATTTTGTTAAACTTTCTTCTATTTACAAGTAACAATACAATAAAAATAATGATGTTGATGATAATGATGAGTTTTAGTGGGGTGAATAGGAGTTTTGGAGTGAGGAAAAAGATGAAAAGAAAATAATTGAAACTTAGTGAAGCAAGAGACTAGAATATGAAGAATATGTGTAAGTGATTATAGCGTACCATAAGAAAAAAAATATATTTTATTTTAAGATTTAGTATGTGTTGTTCTTATTAATAAATTTATATTAAAATATAATATGAACTAAAATTATAAAATTTTAATTAAACGTACTATGTTATTATTTTGATGCAAATAGTATCCCCCAGAAGCTATCCACGTAACTGGGTGCACAAATTGAGCCCAAAAAACGGATTTTTCATATCATTTTTCTTTTTGTAAATTGTTTTTAAAGAAATTACAAAAAATCTCCAGATTTTGACCATTCTAATAACATAAAAAATGAGTTTTAAATTTTATAAATTTAAATCATAATTTTTTTAATTCATTTTTTATCTAAATTATCGACCTATTTTCTTTAAGTAAAATCAAAAGAACAAAAATAATATTTTAGTCATTAAATATGTATAAAATATTTGAAATACTCTTTTTGTTGACTTTTAATGACTAAAATATTTTTTTTTCCAATTGTACCTAATGGAAATAGACATAATTTAAAGTGAAATCAAATTTAATTTGAAGTTTATTTTGTTACAATGGTTAAATCTGAAATTTATTTTTTTAAATAAATTTTTAATTTTTTTTTTTTTTGAAAAAATTGGTCTAATCCCTCTCCAACTTTGGTGGTCGGAGATATCCACAAATTTTTTTTTTTTTTTTGATGGTTCAGGTCCCTTACCTGTTTTTTATATTATAAAATACCTAATTTTCCCTCCCATATAAGTATGTTGATTTTCATTTGATAATTGAAGATTATATATATATATATATATATTTTCTATTTTGGTGGAGACTGAGTTTTGATTTTTGATTTTTAGGTGGAGATTGGATTTTGATTTCTGATTTCGAATTAGGTTTCAAGGTTATTTCAAATTCTTTGTTCGTTGTTCCAGTGGAATTAATTTCAAGTTATTCGTATTGCTGTTGTTCGTTATTTTGATCGTGTTCTTTGTTTGTTTGGTGTTCGTTGATTTCCATATCGTGTTCATTGTTTGAGTTGTTCGTTAATTTCGGCTTCGAAGTTGATCTGGTATGTTTTTTGAATCATTAAACTATTCTTTTTCATTGTTCGATTTGTAGTGGAGTTCGATCTTTGTTTTTTATGCTTTTTTTTATTTGCATTGGAATTGTTGTTTTGATTTGTTCAATGGACAAGCTATTATAAGTTTCTTTGGATTAGATGTATGGATTGGTAATTTAATTGGAATTTGTGGAATTGTGCTCAAATAAGATTTTCCTTGTGTTTTTGTGAAATAGTTAGCAATTCACTATGCTTTTTTCTATGTTTAACATGCTTATCAATTATAAGTTTGTAATTTTCTCTGAACTTTTATTTGTAGTTAATAATTTTATATGGACATGTTATTATAAGTTTGTTATTTTTTATTTTTTAAATTTTCTCTAGATTATTTGTATGAATTGGGAAATTAAATGAAAATTGTGTGAGCAAATCAAATTTTGTCTGTGATTTTTTCTATAGTTAGCGTTCTATGTTTTGATGTGAATATATGTTTTTGTTTTTGTGATCTTCAAAGTGAATGTAAGTTTGTACGTTTATGTTTCAGTTGTAGTTGTTTTAACAGAGAGGAATTTCTTTGTAAGATGTTATATTTGTTAAGTTTGTAAATTTCTGTAGGCATGATATTTTATTATTTTCTCTATTGTGTAAGTTTTTATGTTTATGTTATTTTTTTTACGTTGTGCTTTTTATGTGATTTTCTAAATTTATTTATATTGAACAAATTATTTTTTTTGTGTATTTTGTATTTTGTTTTTTTTTTTTTTTTTTTTTTTTTTTTTTTTTTTTTTGGCAATTTAGATGGATAAGACAGTGTTGTTGATGTGCAAATATGGGAATAATACTATTGTCATTAATGTTTTATACAAATTGAACTTTAAAGAGTTGGTTAGCATTTTGTGTAAAACATGAGAGAATTTGAAATCTGAAACGATCACAATTTCATATAGTATTGTGGGCCATCCGAATTGTATGGTTCGTAATAATATTGATTTTGTGAATATGCTGAGAGTTGTTTATACACATGGTGTTGAGATAGTTAATGTTACAGTTGTTAGGTGTAGTACTTCTGATTAGTGGATGAAGTGGAGTCTAATTGGGTGGATGTTGCGCATGGTGAATATAATAGGCTTGTAGATATTGAAAAGAATTCACACTCTAAGTTTTGCTCACACCAAGAAAATGTGTTATTGTCAGCTGGTTGGCAAAATAATATTAGAAGTGTTAGACAAAAGTTTGAGGGTAGCGTGATTGAGTTCTGTACTGCTTTATGCAAGTATGCTATTGAGGTTGGTTTTGACTTTATGTATGTTAGAAAAGACAAGCTAAGGATTACTGCATAATATGCATATAAGGAATCAAGGGCATGCATGTAGCATGTACATGCTTTAGTAGAAAAAAACAAATGGGTTCTTTTACATAAGAACTTTAAACAATGAGCATTCATGTGGTGTGACAATTTGTACTAGTTAGGGGTCCTCGTGGTTCGGTTGTGGTCTTAGAACCTCCAATCTCCTAACCATCCAAAACTATGCTGTAACATCGCCCGGGGGGTACCTGCACGCGTTAAACAATTTGGATTCTCGATTTCTTTGATCTAATCTCACGAATGCAATGTGAAACATAGATGAGAATCCAAATCCGACAACTTTTATAGAAAAATCATTTTATTGCAAAACCTTTGTCAGAAATGGACTATGTCATTAGATCTCAGAGTCGTCACCTAATATTTTAGGAAATTAGGAAATCCATGACTTGTGGGAATGCCATTGTTTGTCGTAACCAAAGATATATCGATTCGGACCTTAGGTATGAGAGGAAAAGGTCATTAATTGAGCACTCAAGTTTACTCGATCAAAAGATCAACCTCTACTAAACCATAATATGAGTTTTATTTACTTTATATGTTCATGTTCCGATTAGTTAATGAATCCTAAAAATTACTATACGAAGCATACAAGTATAGACTATGTCATTCATTTTGGAACAATTTGATTTCATGTGTTTTGAAAGAGTTTTGAAGATGTACAATTCAAAGAACTTGAGTATACAAACATGAAAATGAATATCATTCTAAATTAAGCAACACAACCTCCATCCATCGACATTCATATAGTTATATCAAATAAGTAAGTAGCATCATGATAAGATGCTAAACATAAAGCATAAAAACTTACATATGTACCAACGTCCTGCGAATAGCTACAAAACAAAGTTACTAAAACATGCATGATCTTATATACAAAATCCTAATATAATTCACTTATGAAATACAACTAAAGATTCGGCTTCCAATAAATGACATGTGAATCATCTCAAGAACATGGGGTAGCGCACATAATCACATAAGATTTGATTAAATCCGTAGATGCAAATTTAGCCAAATTAAGATGCATGGAACATAGATGCAAAGCATGGATATGAGGAAAATCAAAATATGATGTGTATTTACAAATAATGAAAGTAAGTAAAAGAACGGGATAAAAAGAAGCAAGTCGGGAAATTATTACAACACTTTCAATGAATAATTACAAACCATGAGAGAGAGAGAGAGAGAGAGAGAGAGAGAGAGAGAGAGAGAGAATATTACAACAAAATAAAAAAACCTCACAAAACTCTTAAATGAAAATAAAATAAAAGTTTCGTGTGTCTTGAAGACCACCGGAAATTGGTATGCTCAACACCGGAAGACTACTGCGTTTCTTCCAAAAGAAGTTAGCCGACCGGCCAACCAACTAGGCCTAGCAAAACCTGTCTTGTTGCAATACCGAGAAAATAACAAACAAAGAATATGTAGATGACTCAACCAACCACTTTCAGTTAGATTACAACAATACCAATATGAAACTCAAGCAATAATACGAATACAAGATAAAAAGTGAAAGAAAATGAAAGAATTGAAAACTAACCACTTTCGGTTAGATTACCATAAAACAATATGAAATGAAAGCAAGAAAACAAATATGAGATAGAAAATATAAGAAAATGAAAGAATTGAAAATTCACCTTTTATAGAAAGATTGAACTACTTGATTTCCAAACTTCCTCTTGGTCATCCTCAAGGTTGTGAATTATGATCTCAATCATCAATTCAAGAGCTTGGAATTTGAGCTAGAATGATGGTTTTGATCACTCTTTAATCTTCTTCAACTTGGCAAAAATTTCTCTCTTTTTGATCAAAGCTTTAGGACTTGGTTCTTGAGTATTTTTGTAAGGAAATATGAGATGTCTAGAGGCTAAGTAACTTCACTATTTTGGTAAGACAACTCTCTTGTTTTCAAAGCTTTCTTTTCTTTCTCAAACTCAACATTCTCTCTACACTTCTCTCAAATTCATCTCCTAAAACTCAAGACTTGAGCTCTCCTTATATAGGTAATGCAAGTGGAACAATGGTGGAAGACAAAGTGGAGAACTAATGGAGCATTTAGGGAAGATAATGGAGCTAATGAAGCATAAATGGAGTTAATAGAAGACAAAAATGGAGCATTACCTTAAATGGATCAAGCATTAGGCAATGGAGGCTGAGTATATATGCATTCAATGCATTAATAGGTAAAAAAAATGGGGTTGTAAAGTCCTCCACCCGAACCAACAAAAATTTGGGCAAATTTGTCACTGGGTGGTTGACTGGCCGAACAACTGAGCGGTCGACCAACCGAAGAGAAAGTTGGTCATTTTGCTCAAGTTCAATCCAGCTGTGCTCCGATGCCCGATGGGACCTAAACACTTTGCCAAAATAGACTTAGGATAGAGAGTAAAGCTCAAATTCCATATTTTTTACTGAGGATTTTGTGAAAAACATATTCTTATTTTCATCATCAGGTAATCAAAAAAAAGTACCCAAACTTTAGGGCCGGTCAAAATGGGGTGTCTACATAGGTAGATTGGAGAAAATCAATCTGTAATCGTCTGCCAGATTGAAGGATACGGATTTGCGGATTGGCAAATGGATGGGAATCGGTTTGGCGGTTTATATTTTTACAAATTCTCAACATAATAAAACCTGTCGACATAATTGTGTCTTTTTTTTTTTTTTTTTTTTTTTTTTTGGAGGGGAAGGGGGATTACAAGTAGACAAATGCAATTAGACTGATAAGTTTTCATTTTATTTTATTTTCAAAAGTACCCAGACATTTAAATGCTTCCATGATTACAACATTTAAAGAATACATTTACTACTGTCTAAAAAAGGTAAATAATGACACATACCTTAATTTATAAAAATAAGTTTGAAAACATAAAATTGAGTTACAAAATGAAATTTAAACACAATTTAAGTCTCAAAACAATGCCAATGAAGGTCAAAAATAATTAATTCGATACGGATGTCATGAAAAACTAGGAAACTAAGGTTAAATCTATGATAAAGATGCCTTTAAGTTTACTCCTAAGTTGAACTAAGGTTCAACTAAAGATAAATAGCACTGAAATATGTATTAAATTGTGTTGAATGTTTGATTGATTGGAGTTTGTTCCATCTTTATTTATTGTATTTAAAACAGTCAAGTCCTCCTGCAAATCACGTCGGCCTTCCAAAAATCTGCAATAGCCTCCTAAAAACCTTCATAAAATCTTGGAAGTTATTTTGCTGGAGAACCTTCTTAAGTGACATCTGTCCCAACGTCCTTTTTCTTCTTAGCAATTTGTTGTTTTTTTTTCCCCTCATGGATACTTGGTCAAAGTTGCGCCTTTATTATAGGAGCTATTTGAGCAATTCAAATTCTGACCATTGGATGCTTTGGAAAGTGGATATGGAACCTTTTGGATTGTTCGTTGCTGATGCATTATCCAGCAACCTACATTAATTAAGATATATTTATAAATAGAAAGAGAGAGAAATGAGGCACATCTGAATCCCAACTCCTTAGGGATTTAACCACCAAATCGCACCATGATTGCGTCACAATCATTCCCAAAACCTATAACCACATGTGAATCCCAACTCCTTAGGGATTTAACCACCAAATCCCACCATGATTGCATCACAATCATTCCCAAAACCTATAACCATTTTGGAATGATAAAATTACTAACTTTACGTCACCAAATGGACACGTAATGTCATTCGATTGACGGTCGTTTTCAATACAAATAAGTACCTAAACTTATTTATGATAGGCACCATAGCGATGACAACAAAACCAATAAAACTCCCAAAATTCTATAAAATAAATAAATAAAACTCCTAAAATGACAAGTGAAACTAATAAAACATTAAAATGTTCAACTGAAACCAGTGAGCCATTAAGTGGAATGTTCAAGGACGTGATATTGGTGGTGTTTGGTATATATTATTGTAAGTTAAAAATTAATAATCAGAAATTTGTAAACAGAAGTGTCCCTTCCGAGCTTTTAAAATAATTAGTTTTTCTCAAGTTATTTAAGTTATTTTTGCCTAAAAAACTATAAATAGAAATTACACCAAACAATCTAAAAACAAATTCTCAAATTAAAATAAGTAATAATCACCTCCATCACAAAATAGACTAGACTTTGTTGTTTAGATTATGGGGTTTATCATGAGTTCTATCTTACTAATTTGAATGATTTATTTTTTAAATTACAATGTATAGATTATTCATAAAAAAAAATTTTAAAAAAAATTCACCATTGCCACTTTGGTTGATGACATTTATTAACAAAAAAAAAAAATGAATAATAAATATTATTTGAAGATTAAATCATTTATTTTTTAAGAGATAAATATATTAAATTAATGTGACTACAACTATCAAATTAACTTAATTTTTTCCCAAACAGTATGATCCAACGGACAGACTGGAGACAACCCACATGGGTCATTCTATTTACACACTACTTTCTCTCTCAAGGCAAACCATTAATTAATTTATTTTTTATTACAATTTTAACCTTAAGTGAAATGACTATAGATGACAAGTTATGATACACACCATTTGTGTATTTACCATAAATGACAAGAATCAATATAATATAATTCATCATTTTCAAACTTGTTCCTTACGTATCTTTTCTGTCAAGAATCCAAAAACCCTAAAACCAAAATAAAAAAACCCTTCAACAAATAATCAAAAATATAGTATTATTGAAGATTTTGATTGGATTCAATGAAGGATGCGTCTGACAATTTTCATTCGGAAGAATGGTGCAATGAAAAGGTTTTTTTTTTTTGTTGTTTTTGTCTTCGTTTTCGTGTATGAGTGGTAAATCGTTGTTCGGTTAACCAGGGGTGAATAATATATCATTGTTCGATAAACTACAATTGAACAACTTAGATATGCTCAACAGACTACAATCGAACAAATTACATATGTTCAATAGACTACAAGCGAACAACTTACATATGTTCAATAGACTACAATCGAACAACTTACATATGTTCAACAGACTACAATCGAACATATTCCAATTGTTTGACTATCGAAAACCGAACAAATGCAATGTATTCGAATTACTACGGTCGAACTATTTCATTTAATTCAACTCTGCACTTCTGAACAGTTATAATTTTTTTTTTTTCAAAACTGTGCATCCGTGGAATGCAGTAATGTTGGATCTGGGGGTCTTGTTGACTACACGAGTCAATTTATTACTAATGAGGTAGTCTCATGTTAAAAATTAATATTTTTTTCTTTTTGTTTTCGAATGTTTAATGTTTAATGACTTTGTTGAGCACCAACACAGTGTTCACCGCTTGAAACTGAGAATGGAGGGGGAAGATGGACGAAGGTGGGTGTGTGGGGGTGTGTGAGTGAGTGAGGGTAAATATGAGAGTTTGTGTGTATATTGTTGTGGATGGGTGTGTGAGTAAGGACAAATATGTAAATTTATGGTGTGTGATGAGCAAAATATATATTTACTAAATTATTAAAGGTGTGCTTTTAGAAATAATTTACCTTAAGATAATTTATGGTGTGTAAATAGAGGCACCCAACCCACATTGTTTCAAAACAATAAAATACCATAACTAAATCTAGAACTACAAGTTTACACCTCACGTGCATCCTTACGTCCCTCCGAATACGTGATTGGATACTATGTTTAGAAAAACAAAGGTTATAATTTTTGGTTTGAAATTTTCAAAAATACTTTCTTAAATTTTTAATTTATTTTTATTTAACATTTTAATTAATTTTTTTTTAATTTTCAGATCTATTTAATATAGATACCCTTAAAAATTATAAAATTTAGGCAAAAATCTTTCAAAAATTCATTAAAAAAATACAAAAAAAAAATCAATTCATTTTCATATTTTGTTGACTATTTTTTAAAAATATTGGACACATTTTATACTTTTTAAGTGTATCTAAATTAAGTGAATCTAAAAAGTAAAAAAAAATATTTGAAATTTTTTAAAAAATTCACTAAAAGTAAACAAATATGAATTGAAAATTTAGAAAATTGTTTTCAAAAATTTCAAAACAAACCGAGACTATCTTTTCGAATAGAGAAATTTGAAAATTGTGTTAAAAAATGTAAAATTAAGGACAAGAGAAAAATGAAAATTATCAAAATATGAAAATATCTATAATTTCCTCTGCTAAAGAATTGCACAATAAAATATTACTGTCCCAATTCAAGGAGTTTTTTTTTTTTCCTAAATATTCTAAAAAATCACACTATTTATTCAAGTAATTCACTTTTCAAACTATTTAACAAATTAACCGACCTTTTTAAAAGCGTAAATACAAAAAACAATTTTACCATGAAATCAAATATTCTGAAATCACATTCTTGAAGATGCAATTTTATATTGACATGACCATTGGTGTTGTATACATGGGCATGTCATGGTGAAATAGCATGAAATTACATTTTAACCTATGATTTTCAAAAGTCGGTTATTTGATAAATAGTCTGAAATTTTGATTATTTTCATAAATAGTTTAATTTTTTGGAATATTCACAATATATATATATATATATATATTTTAAAAAACGTGATGATTGAAGGACTTTTATTATCTTTTGTGTGTGTTTTGTTTGTTTGTTTTATTGTTTTTGTTTTTGTTTTTGTTTTTTTTTTTTAACAATAAAAACTCTTGCAAGACAAATATTTATATAAAAAAAAAAAAATCGTCACGGTTGATGTCTTGGCCTCATAAGCATCTCCAATGCACAATTGTCATAAAAACTCTTACAAGAAATGTCACTTTTGGCTACCAAAATATTGGTCGCCAAAAGTCACATATTTAGTCGCCGAAACGATTTAGCGACCATAATATTTTGTCGCTAAGCTGGTCGCCTTTACCCTGTCGGTGATAGTATTGGCGACTAAAATTTTTTTAGTCGCCGAAAGTGACTACATTTGGCTACTAACTTGTGTTTAGTCGGCGAAAGGTATGTTTTCCGCCACTAATGTATTAGTCGCCGAATGACTACATTTGGCTACTAACTTGTTTTTAGTCGGCAAAAGGTATGTTTTCCGCCACTAATGTATTAGTCGCCGAATGACTACATTTGGCTACTAACTTGTGTTTAGTCGGCAAAAGGTATCACTTTTAGCTACTAAATAATTAGTCGCCAAAAGTACACATTTGGCTACTAGCTTGTGTTTAGTCGGCAAAAGGTATGTTTCCACCACTAATGTATTAGTCACTAAAAGTGCTACCATAATTTGAGAATAACTATTATAGGCCAAAATATTTGGTGACCAAATAATTTGAGAATAACTATTACGTATTTGGCTACCAAAATATTTGGTAGCCAAATACTTTAACGTGTTTTTTTTTTTTTTAAATAAAATTTTCTATAAACAACCTGTACAAATTAATCCATCACTAAATCTATTATTAATACAACCTGTACCCTGTATAAACAATATAATCCATCAACGGTAAATATGTTATCAAGCATTCAACAACGTGCACACATTTCAGTTCCAACCATCCAAAAAATTAATATTGAACGTCCACTTATATATATATTACAAATTTCATAAGAACCATGTCTAATCCCACGTCAAGAATTTAATTCCATACATAATACTGGAATAACGAAATTAATTGTACACCTATAACTTCTGTACCACAACAAAAATTATATTCCATACTGCCACAAAACTATTTTGTACCACGTGCTATGTTAATTTCTACCAAATTAGCTGATATTTACTCTACCAAAAAAATATTTTGTACAAACCACTATATATATGGATAGAGATATAAAAACAATGTCCTCACGTACTTGTCAACAAAAACATATCCACTTTTGTATGTCCAAAAACATCTGCAAAAAAGGGAAAAAAAATCATTAGTTCGGTGCGTGTAGAGGCACTTCTGGACGACATATATATATCGTAATAATTTCAAACATTAAAATGACAAGGAGAGTAATATCTATTAACTAATGCAAGACATCCAAACATGGACCCATCATGAGTTCTTGTTTTAGCTTTTTAATCTCTAAATCTATCTAAGTAAATTTTAGTACTTAAATGTGAAAGTAAATTGTGTAGGTATTACGAAATTACAGAAATTTTGGGTGTACTTACCATTTCATCCAAAAATTATTAGTTATAAAAATGTAAGAGAACCCATCATTAGAGTTTGTCCGGTATCCATAAAACTCACTATGCTTATGCTTTTGTGACCTCCATGAAGCTTCCAGTTAGTGGGTTTATAGATGTAGATATGCTTCTGTTTGTGAATGAGTAATGCCTTGGGTTCTTTATAGGCTTATGGGGACAAGAGCTATATAAGATTATGCTTACCTATTCTTCCATCTTACTATCTAATTTTGATACGTATCTTCAATACTTGGCTTCTTTAGTCCTAAGTTCCCTATTCTGTTGCTGAGTAATTATCCTCCCATCAGCCAAATCTTGAGGTGATAGTTAAACTTATCAAATACACAATTGCGCCTAAACCTTAGCTGAACTTTACAAATCCAATGTTCGAATTTCCAAACGATTAGGTCAACAGGATATATCCCCCGTCACATTTAGTTCTTGCAAAATGGTGCCCCCCAAACCCCTTTTTTCGACTAAGTTTATGACATTTTCAACTCTAACTCCCAACTCTAAGGATATATCCTTCGTCACATATAATTTTCAAAACGCCAAGAAATGCAATGTAATTGGACCATAACAACAACAAAAATAACAAAAAAAAAAATAAAATTAAACCATACCAGGAGTTCTCAAAGATGAACACTCCCTGAGCAACTAGAAGGAAGCACACAAGACTATTCATCAATAAGTTCACTTATCAAATTTTTCAATTCAAACGAGTCACTCACACAACAAAATTTTGATTCATTGCATTAAGATCAATTTTAAGCACCTTCAGCAAAAAATTAACTATTTTGACATCCCAACATCATTAAACATGTCAGCAGTTTGGAACAAGTCTAGTCAAAAAAGCATCGGAAAATGCTATATTTAGTCATTTATTTGGTAGAAAATTTAGTATTCCTAACATTATCTAAAAGCATCGCCACACAAAAGCTCCTCAAAATAATAAGGCAGCAACAACAACATGCGTGCACACACACAAGTGATACCTGAGAGTTCTCAGAGATCCACACACCCACACACCTTAATCAACTAGAATGAAGCGTACAAGACTCTTCATCAATAAGTTCAATTATGTCCGCATTTCTGATTCAAATGAGTCGCACAGAACAATTTTAATTCATTGCATTAAGAACAATTTTAGAAAAAAAGTACATTGAAAACTTTCCAAGAAACAGTAGTGGGAGGGGAAAAAATAAGTAAAATAAAACAATTTTCACATTTTCAAAAGTAGTGGATCCATCAAAAGGGAGAATGAAAAAAAAAACCCGAGAATGTATGAAAAAAGAAAAGAAAAGAAAAGAGAACCAATAACAGCAGCATTCTTGATCATCTGACCTTTTCATTTTACCAGATATCAAAATGGAAACCAAGAGTAAAATGAGTTTTTGAAACTTCAGAATATTTCAATTTCCCAGATTCCCAGCTGGAAAGAGGGTAATAAAATTGAGTTTTTAAAACAAAAATAAACCATAAGCTCTTTCCCTAATTTAAATTATCAAGCAAAATAAACAACCCAGCAAAACCAAATAATTTTCATATAAGTTCTCATCCAAGAGCTCAGGTCAATATATAAATCTTTGAATGAGAATATAATGCAAGTATAAGCTCTTTCACATTGCATAAGAAGCAATATTTCTCTTATGCAATAAATGGTTAAGTTAAACACAAAAGTTTCCTGGTTAAAAGGCATATGGGCCTAGTTATATTATAATGCCTAGAAAATCAAAGACCAAACATGGCATATGCAATCAAAGTCATGATCAAACAAACAGGTCAGAACATATATATCCTCATTCTCGATCGAGAAGTCACCATATTTTGAGATATCAAGCTGAAAACCACCCTAACAAATCCGTAGGTAATAGATTTCTTTATCAAGTATAATTTCAATATCAGCTAATAACTGAGTTGTATGCAACCATTCACATGAAACCATTACGCCCTCAATTAAGATAAAAACCAATATATATATATATATACATGTTCTAGAGATGCTCACACCACAACAACAGATATTAATACATCAGAGAAGATTAATAAATCACACTGCTAAGTAAGTTCAATCTAATTAAGTAAACACCTAGTTTGTTATTAATAATAACATCAATAACTCCCAAGGTTAGCAGCTGACTCTAAAGCAGTACTTTCAAAGCCACCTGCAGCATTGGTTCAAGGCATGTCCCAACCACCAAGGAAAACCACAGTGCATGGGTGAAGGGAACTACATAGGGCTTGGTTTCTTTTTCTGTGTTTTTTTATTTTTATTTACTTTTAGTTTTTAACCTATGGAGAAAGGAAGGGAGAATCAAATTCCACACCGAGCTCATCATTGAGACTAGAACTTCACAATCACAACATTTACACGACTGAAGAACTGTGCCTTCTACCAGGTGTAGTATGAAAACAAAGAAATACCCTCTAGTACAAGATTTGGTAACTATGGTTCAGGGCAGTGGTTAAAAGGCCATCTTAAGGCTGATTGTAATAAGTTTATGTTGTTACGTTGGTTGGTGAAAATACATGAAGCTGTAGGATTTGCTTTGGTGTATAAACTAGGTAAAGCTTTACAGCTTAGTAGCACAAGGCCATGAGTTTGGGGTTGTTCTTCATCAACATAGCAGTCGTAGGACAAATGGAGAGATTAACTAGTCTTGTTCAACTTTTATTGTGGGAAATTAAGGACATTAAGAAGCTTAAAGAAGTGCAGAAAATAAAGAGCCAAGAGTTAAGGGCAGTTCATGAACACAGTAGTCATTGGACAACCGAAGAGAACAATTAGGCTTCTTCAATCGCGTTTGCTGGCTTAAAGAAATTCAGAAAATTAAGAAGTAGAACATACATCAATATATAAAACTCACCCAGCAGCAAATTAACCAAAAAAGAGAGAATAAAATAATACTCTAGTAACACCTCAGCTGATATGTATCCCTATAATGTCACCCACATTTCTTCCTTTGAATACTCCAAAAAAGGCCAAAAGTAAAGTTGCATACAAGTATTAGTTATTATGTTCCCATTATTGATGTTGGAAAATACTTATAGTTGAACTTCAGGCAAATACATACAGAATAAACATAGACATACAGAGTCTATATAAACTAAAATTATAGAATATTTTTACTACCAATGAATAACATCACATAAAAAGAAAAAAAAAATTACAATGTGTACACAGACCACAACTAAGCCCATACCTTTGTTTTTACATGATGGAAAGTTGTTTCAATATGTATTAATAAAGACTAGCGAATCTCAGGTGCTTAATTTATGATTTAATCCAATTAATAAATAAACCAAGCATGGAAAATATAAATAGATAAATAAACCAATTAACACACACAAAAAAAATAAATAAATAAGGTTTTAAGTTCTTGGATAAGATGGCATTACAGCATGATTACAGGGTTGGCAATTAAGAAACAAGTTTATGACATTTTCAACTCTAACTCACAACGTAGGTGTCCTATTTTTGTACCGTATGTCGCTACATGTCACATTTATCACCGCGAAGCTTCCCGTTACGAAAAAACAGTGGCTTGGGGGCAGTTTTGCATTTTCGCCCTCCGAACCCCTTTTTTCGACTAAGTTTATGACATTATGAACCCTAACTCCCAACTTATGTGTCCTACTTACATACCGTCTGTCCCTACATGTCACATTTATCACCGGGAAGCTTCCCGTTACGAAAAAATAGTGGCTTGGGGGTTGTTTTGCATTTTCGGCCCCCGAACGCCTTTTTTCGACTATGTTTGCAGAGATATATTCAACCCTAACTCCCAAATTGATGACATTTTCAACTCTTAAAGCGAACATATTTAAACAAAGTAAGTGTGACATTAATGAAATTGTTCTTACCAAAAAGCAAACGTCGGATGCCCAACTTAGATTCCCAAGAGTTGTGACAGTTTGGCGACTACGTTATTAAGATGCTCGACCTTTGCATTTGTCTCCTCCTTTGCCTTTTGTCCCTCCTCCCGCTCTTTCAACATCTCATTGGATAATTGAATGCACTCCTCTCGCTCTTTCAACAGTTCATTGTAACATCTCTCGCGCTCCTCTCGCTCTTTCATTAACTCATCATGATCTTTTTGCCACTCCTCACGAAGTGCCTCCACCTCAGCTCGCATTGCCTCCATGTCCTTATCGTTTTCTTGTGATGCAAATATGGTAGAGGGTTGTGGGCCACTCCCAAATCCAAGCAAGTACCTTTTCTTCTGTCCAAGCACTTGCATTGAAATCTCCTCCTGTGTCAATGGCGTCCCCAACTCGATGGCAGCCGCTTGTACATTGACCATCTCTTGCTATCATTGCAAATAAATAAGTCGAAAAATACTTTGGCAACATATATGTATTACTGGGTACTAAGTGCAAGAAAATATTGAATACATATATTTCCTTGTCACATACTTACATGCAACTCACGGCATTTCGGATGGATCCAATCATTCGTTTTCTTTGAAGTGTGGTTGTCCTCATAGAACTTTGGGAAATCCAACTCTCCATTTTTTGCTACCTGTTAACACATCAACGTATAAATCAATGATTTTTGCAGACAGATTTGTTGCAGATTTTTGCAGACAGATTAGTAGTTTAAACAGAATAAGCAAGATGTCACTGCAGACAAAATTTTTACAGATTTTTTCAAAATGACCACTGCAAAATGACCACTGCTGGATCAACCAAGATGTCACAGAAGTCTGCAGAAGTGGAACTCAGGAAGCATTCATACATGACCAACAGAATCCCCACACATCTGAGATGTCTTACCAGCCATACTAACCAACCATGGCATAGCAACCCAGCTGTAGCAACCTAGTTCAGAGCATACCAGACAATGCACACCAGAAAACATTCATAGATGACCAACCAACCAAGGCATACCAACCCAACTATAGCACATTGCATAACCACTAGTAGATCAAAGACAGGCAGAGCAGACAGACTATTCAACACCATACTATTCAAGACAGCAGCAGAGGACTTAATGCAGATGTTCCAACAGATTTCTGCGAACACATTTTTTAGATTTTGTCAAACAGATTCTGTCCAACAGATTTTTGCAAATAGATTTTCGCAGATAGCCACTTATAACCACTTCAGATTATGTGTATTCTAACATGTGTTGACTTTCTTAAAATCTGTTGAAACAAAATTGAAACAGATTTTTTGTAACAGATTTTTATAAACGGATTGAAACAGACCAATCAGAGTATCACTAACAAACAGACTTTTTCAGATTAGTTCAAACAGATTTTTGCAAACAGATTGTACGTCATATTTATTCAAACAGATTTTGTCAAACATGATTTTGCAGATTTTGTCAAACAGAATTGAAACAGATTTTCCCAGTCAGATTTTGCGAGACAGATTTCGAATGAAAAACAGAGTATAGTCCTTGGACAGATTTCGAATGCAAACATCTGGCAAGGGTATCATTAACAGATTCTTTCCACACAGTTTTTTTGCAAATAGTAGATGTTTAGTAACAGAGTTCAACATATATATATATATATATATATGTATCACAACATAACATTTTCATATCCAAACATTACAAAGGATTAAAGTTTTAAAAAACATCAAACTCACCATAGTAGCCATTGCGATAGGAAATGAGCGAGACCCATTGGTATGATTGTACAGCAATTGACTCCTATTACTCTTGCCAGCTTTTGACCGTTTCTAAAAATAAGACAAACAGATAAACAATTTTTTGGTAAATAGTAAGGCATATCACATTTGTGAACATAGATGTATGTACTCTATCTAGTCTATTATTTTACCTGGTGAGATGCATCTTGCCATGCTACATCGATCAAATGCTTCCAATTATCTAAACTCACCCCTACGGGCGGATGAGCATAGATCTCATCACGTGGAAGTCCCTCTAACAATTCGAACTCTTGCTTCAAGGTGTACCTCCAATCTTTGTACAACCCATAGGCCTTCTTATTCACAATCTCTTATGCTTGTAAGTCATTGTGGAAATCGTCTCCAATTTGAAACTTGTCCTACAAGCATAACAAATTGAAATTGTAATCATTAAATAATAGTCTTTCTTATTAGCATACATAATACAATTACATCTTGTGGACAAGTAATATTAGTTACAAGAATTCCTTGGATGACAGCAGCTTTTGTAGTCTCATCAAGATCCAGTCATGACTTCACATCTTTCAAAGGGCACAAGGTTCTAATTTGAATCCCTAACTCGTTAGTTGCTGGAGTGGCATACTTGCCAGTCATTGCATTCAACCCACGATCGATGTGAACATAACATTTTTCCCCTTTCTTGGCTCGAATTATTTTTTGTATGCCTTTGCCACGTGTCAGTCCGCGTACACGTAGGGGCTTCGAAGTCCCTGTTAACAAAATAACAACACGAAAATTGGCAACAAATTGGGTACAAAAAAACAATGGCAATGGCAAGTGATAATTGACACATTTGATACACTTTAATTTTACCTACGCCACTCGGCTGCGTTTCAGATGGGGCTTGTGTCTCATCAGAATCAACCATTGGTTGGCTAGTGGCATTATGAGATGGTCCCACATTTGATGGGACGGGGAGAACATGAGATGGAGCAACGGGTGATCCTAAAGGAATAGCAACTGGCGAGTCTGTTTCTGGCTGCGTGAGTGTCTTTTTCCGAAGCCGACCAGTCTTTAATCCAGGAACCATTTTCCAATCTGCCTGATGCCTGATGCTGGAACAGTGTTTTATGTTCTGGATTAAATTTGTGTCACATGAATAAACTGATAAAAATACATCACATGAATAACCTGATAAATATACATCACATGAATAAACTGAAAATAAAACTGATAAACTGATGAATAAAAGAAAATAAGGTGGCAGCAAAAGAAACAAATTGTAATTTTCAATTGAAACTCATGAATAAACAATGGATTGGGAGCACACTCTTGGTTATAGTAGTTTTCAAAAGAAACAAATTGTTGGACTTATTGGGATTTAGTGGCAGCAAGCCCCAGTCTGATGCATGTTTCAATCTCATATTGTCATACTTGAAGAAAAATTTATAGCATATCCACCTTGCACCTCCCTATCATAGGGCAATGGACATACGACACACTTCCGTAAATACCATCCATATTGCATGCTATCTTTATAATCATCCACTAGAATAAACAACTACACACCTGTGTCATGACCTTTGCAATTAACAAATTCACCTCTGCTACTACATACAGACCAGTAAAAAACAAACTCAGAAGGATACCAAGAACAAGAAAATAACAAGTGCAACTTACTAGGGTTTGTTGGATGAGAACAGATGGAACATAAGATCCCTCACCTTTTTTAGACCAAAAACCCGAATAATCTTCACTTATTTTCTTTTTTACTGACAAAAACACAGACAAACTATAAATTTATTACACAAGGAGTTTTTCTGTTTGTTTCCCCCTTATTTCTCTTTCTTTTTCTGTTTATCTACCATAGAAGTTTCCTGCAAGTGGCACCCAACTTCAACTTCCATGATTCCTCCAACCATATTAAGGGGTGCTAGATTCTACCAATTTTTCTTTAATTTCCCAGTAACCATCACGAGTTTCAAAAAAGGCACGCATATTCTCTCCAAAAACTGCATCCACCATTACACTTCCAAGTGTTTTTTTTTTGTTTTTTATTTATTTATTTTTATAGCAATTTGCTCACACAAATTTAGAAAATACAATTAACTAGAAAAAACAGCAGTGACTCAAGCCACATGTGTGTTTTTTGTGAGTAAATGATGGTGCCTCAGTCACTAACCAAACGCAATTCAAAAACTTGGAAGGTAGTTCTAATATCCAATTTAGCCTTCTTGAAAAAGAGCATTCAAGAAAGTAGACAACACCACTCCCATTTTGAGGAGTGAAATACCATCAAAAGAATCCAAGCACATGGGAGAACCACTGCTAAAACTCCTACCATGTTCTGTTCAAAATATTAGGCAATCACTAGTTGGATCCATCTGTATGAACTTACTTCGATGTAGTTTGCACTGAAGAGTCATTTAAATTGTCATCATGATCTAACAAGTACATGACAGAACAGGTAATCAGTCAAAAGTACAAATATGAACCAAAACCAAACTGACCCGGCCTTTTTCCCCCGATGAAACTAATATGAGCTGTAAAATTTGTGTACTCTGAAGACTTATCAAAAAAATTGTCCTCTGAAGAAAATCATGTTCAACACCACAACAAGAGATTTTCTACAGCCTATAACAAATTCCATCAGTCTGGAAAGAAGATGAGTCAAAGTAAATAATACCAAAATTTCCCATCTAAAATCCCAGTCTCTAAGAATCACAGTAATGGTCTGGCTAAAGTGTATCAGCATAAAAAAGTTTAAATGCCATGGCAAACTGCTCATTAGAGTGGCATGCCCAATTCAAAAGCTAGGCCAAATTGCCAGATTTCCCCCCCAATAAATATGATTGCATGTTTATCACACCCACAGGGAGATCTACATCCAAGAAAAGTGAATATGTCGATCATATCCAGAATGTCCTTTGAGGGTTCAAACTCTGTACTCAATACAAACCCTTTAGGTCACTAATGTGTCTACACATTGTAAACTCCTATATCAAGATTTCTCAGCCAAAGATTTATAAGGCGTATCACATATATCAGCAATTTTGCAAGCCTCCTTAGATCATTACAGTGACACACCACAATCATCATCTTATTCAGGATCCAACATGACCTAAGAAAGCAGAGGACAAAAAAAAAGAAGAATAATCCTAGCATGCCACACCAAAATTGATCAACCAATTTATAATTGTAGTTAGTTATTGATTGACAAGGAAGAGTAACAAAGACAAATGGTCAATGAGGTAAATACAAGATTTCATGCTGTCGAGGGAAAGACAACTTCTTAGGAGGAAGGGCTGGTTGTGAAGATTCTTGTTAGCTACAAAGGAGCAAGAGCATTCTAATCAACTCTGAGAAAGAAATCTCATTCGGGCTATCCCAGTGAAATTTTAAAATGCCAATGATGTGGAGAATATAAGACGATGTGGAGAATATCACAAGGTCATCTATGACTCAAACTCTGTAACTGGGCACATACGAGCTAGTTTAAGCAACCCGACTCATTCCTTTTGCACACTTGTTGCAAATACTTTTGCATCTTTATTTATCCTTCACAGGTCACTTCTTTCTTTTTCTTTATTTCTTTTATTTTTTTTCATTTTTTGTTATAGACCCTAAGGCTTCTATTCAAAAAATAAAATTCTAAAATTTGTCACTAAATTCTTTTCTCCCAATGCACTTTCAATTATCCATACAAGATCCGATGTCCTAAATTCCCCCCCTCTATCTCCCTACCTCAATAGAATTATATTTCTATTATTCCTAGCCGTTGAATCATGAGATTCCTACACCACATATTTCTCACATGATTCATTGACTTGAGCATTTTGGGACAATAGCATAAAGACAAAAAAAAAACAAGATCCTGAGCCAGTCAATTGATCGTGTTTCAAGAATCTTTTCTTGAGATTCACTGTATTGTACTTACAACTGAGAGTGTGAGACGGGGACAAGTATGCAGAGACAGTTGAATTTGGGAACATAAGATCCCTCACCTTTTTTAGACCATAAACCCTGAAAAACAAGTGCTAGTGGAAAACAACCATGGCCCATCAGGTAACGGCATCAATTTTGAACCCACAGGAGATTACATTTATAGTCAATATAACCATCTAAATCTATCAAAGTAACATCATTGATAGTCATAGCCAGCAGTAATCTGGGACAATGACGCTACAGGAGAAACTTACAGTGTTTACAAACAACATAACTCTGGCATCAGAAGACAGTGATCGGTGGTCCCTCTACAATCAACTAATTAGATCCTTCACTAGCTCAACAACAGAGAGATCTAGAGCTTTCTGTACATTGCATTTAGTTAGAATCGAGAATTTAAGAGCAGCTGCCTACAACCGCGGTTATCTGGGTTAGGTCTAGTAAGTGCTTTTATAAAGTAGTTGCGGATCTCCGGTATTGTAAGCTGGATCAGATGAGAATACCTGCAAAAAGTAGAAATAAATAATCATTTTAATAGGCAATGAAAGCACATAGCTAATCTAGTGATGAATATGAAAACACCTTTCGTTTTCATTCTAAAATGAATCAGGATATGTAACATAATTCCACACTTGGTAATCATGCAAGATTGTTTTCTCAAGGTTTTTTGGCATAGCAAAGTGCTCATTCATTTCAACAATATCAAGTTTGCTACATCACAACTCTTGAGATTTTGATCAAATTAAAAAATGCAATATTTTAAAATTATAGAGGATATGAATTTTGCTGTGTTCTCTCAGCAGCATAATTTATCAGAGCCACTGAAAATTGCCATAGTTACTCATACTCCATCTGATCTCAGGAATGACAGAGAAAAACTGAATAAAGCATTTCCTTTCGTTTTTCTAGGACCAGTTTTATATCATGCATCATACTCAATACATATCAGTAAAACATTTAGTAGGTACATGACTTGGCCCCATTATGTGATTGATGGCCATAAAACCATAAAACTTCAACTGCCATAAAGAAACCTTGGTTATCGCTATATCAGAAATACAGAACTGAACAAAACCAATCCAATACTAAACAAAACCAATCTAATACTGAGAGCAGGCCTCAGACCAGCAGCATAGTAAACCAGCAAACTATGCAAAGCAAACAATAAAGGGGCAAGCTAACTCTAGCACCAGCATACCAGCAGAAGAATCTAAATCAAGCACCAAACAACTCATAGAATGTAAAATCTGTCATAGAATTTGTCCAAATCTGCAAATCTGGAAAATGTGGAAAATGTCAAAACTTAGAATTTGTCATAGAATTTTCAGAATTTCCAAATTTTCACATTTCCATATTTCACATTTCCAGATTTCAGATTTTCAGAATTTCCAGATTTCCAGATTTTCTTATTATAACTATAGAATTTTCATAATAATAGAAGTTTGACAAGCACCAATTGTTCCAAAATAAATAAAAAAAAAATCATTCATGATAGTGGTTTATATCACGAGATATTGACATTTACAAAGATAGATCCCCCTTCATTATAATGAGTTTCCTTTGCATTTGTGCACCAGTTGAACATTTACATTGCTCTAATTATGACATGCACTAAAGCATGATATACATCAAGATTCTACATCAACATCTGTATCAAAATCACTTTGTAGGTCATATTCTTCGTCTGTGTCGTCACCCTCCCTCATTAATCCATCTTCATCATCACAGATGAAGGCATCATCTGTAACACCCTTGGCTTCTACACCTCTGACAGATTGCAACACTTCCATTGGAATAATTTCAGATTCAATGTCATGTCGACGCAAAACCACATCATCATCAATAGCCATAGTAGGTACCACCTCGGTGGTTTCTTCTTGTTGGAACACATCATCAGGTTGTATGACATCCATCTCTGGCACATCCCAAATTCCTCGATGTTGGAACTTTTCTACGACTCTCCAATTGGTACCTAATTTGGTGTCATTAACATAGAATACTTGTTCAACCTGACTTGGTAATACGAATGAGTCATCTTTGTACCATCGACTTGTTACATCAACTGTTGTAAAATGTGGTTCTACACGCATAGTTCTACTACTACCGGTGTTAAACCATTCACATTGGAACAATACAATCCTACATCTGAACAAATAGTTCAGTTCCCACACTCTGCACAAGTGTCCATAGAAGTGTATCAATTGGCCTTGATGCTCCCCTTCCACGACTAATCCACAATTCTGACTTTTCCAACGGTTGTCACGGTCGATAGTATGATAACGGACACCATTTCAAATACATCCTGAATATGTGTTCACTAAGCCACTAGGACCATTGGCTAATGACCACATATCATCAGTTGCTTCGGGGGAAACTTGGCTCCGTAATTCATTCATCTACATGAAGAACATGTGTCATGTTACTAGCATGCGTGACATTTACATAATGTACAATCTATGGTAGGATATGAGAATACTAACTTACATGATCTTTGAACCATTTAGGAAATTCTTTCCGATGTCTGTTTTCGATGTCGAACGCACCGGCTCTTTGGTGTAACAAGTTCTTGTGCTCCCTAGTTATAAGAAATGCGATTCAAAAATATTTACTAAGATAAAGACTAATCAATTTACAACAAAAACACTTTAAATACGTTTGAAGGATTCATACTCTACGTGTTTATCCACTTCTGTGCTATTGTGTAGGACAAACCAATGAGCTAACTCGCGTTCAGCTACGGACACATTGGACGCCCTTGTCATTAGACCAAAGGGAAGTACAGTTTGAGTGAATACCGCCAACCTTGGGCCACGGTCATCGATGTCATAATTCCTTTCTGGGCGGTTAAACAATGTTTCAACTCCATCCAAATACATTGAACAAAATGTTGTACATTCTTTGGAAATGTAAGCCTCGGCAATAGAACCTTCAAGATGAGCTTTGTTGGCCACAAACCCTTTTAGACGGCCAAGCAACCTAATTTTGCAAGCCAATGGCAATGTTATACTGCAATATTTATATCAGCAGTAAAGCGTTAACTAAAATTTGACAGTAATACGATGGCTGAGTTAATACCTCTCAATTGGGTATATCCATCGATATTGCACTGGGCCTCCAAGCATAGCCTCTCGAGGCAAGTGAATTGCCAAGTGGACCATGACATCAAAAAAAGCTGGAGGGAAAATCATCTCAAGCTTACAAAGTATGAGTACGATTTGTTCATCCAATTTATGCAAATCTGAACGCCTCAATGTCTTTGAACACAATTGTTTGAAGAAATTTCCCAACTCAAAAAGTGTCGTTCCGATTTCCTTATTAAGGTAGCCACGCATCCCAATTGGAAGAAGTCATTGTATAAGGACATGACTGTCATGACTTTTGAGGCCAGATAATTTTCCAGCTTGAGCGGTCACGCAATTGGAGATATTTGCTGCATAGCCATCAGGGTACTTCATTGATTTCAAGAAATCACAAAAGCCTTCTCTCTCTTTTACCGACAATGTGTACAATGCGGGAGGCTTCTCAAAGGACTCATTAGAACGCCTCTTCAAGTGTAACTCGTTACGTATTTTCATGTCCTCCAAATCTAAGCATGCTTTGTCCGTGTCCTTGTTCTTTCCATCTACGCTCAAAAGTGTCCCAACAACATTGTCACATATGTTCTTCTCAATATGCATGACATCAAGGTTGTGTCGAAGCTTCAATGTTTTCCAATAAGGCAAGTCAAACATAATGCTTCTCTTGCTCCAATTCAAATTTTGATGTTCATTCCTTCGTCGTTTTCGATTTTGTGGGTGCTTTCCATACGGCTTGTAAGTCCCAGAATCAATTTGCTCTAGTATTTGGTCCCCCGATAAGTCCAAAGGTTTGGACCTATGCTCCTTTTGACCATTGAAGAGCTTACTTGTTCGCCAGGTGTGGTTCTCAGGCAAGTGGCGACGAGCACCCATATACCCTATTTTACTTCGTAATCCCTGGGACGATGGATTATTGTTACAATTAGGGCAAGCCAAGTAACCCTTTGTACTCCACCCTGACATGTTACCGTACCCAGGGAAGTCATTTATGGTCCACATTACCGCCGCATGCATTCTAAAAATTTGCCCATTCGATGCATCATATGTTTGCACACCATGCTCCCACAAATTCTTCAATTCTTCTATTAATGGTTGCAAGTAAACATCAATGTCTCTTCCAGGTGCCGAACGTCCGGGAATAAGCAATGACATCATGCAATATGGCTCTTTCATGCACTTCCACGGTGGGAGATTGTAAGGCATTAAGATTACGGGCCACATGCTATATGATGTGCTCATATTCCCAAATGGATTGAAACCATCTGTTGCCAGCCCTAGCCTTACATTTTGAGAGTCATCAGAAAACGTCGGATGTTGCTTATCAAAGTCCTTCCATGCTTCACCATCGGCCGGGTGCCTTAATATGTCATCATCCACACGTTTCTCATTGTGCCATCTCATATCTACGGCTGTTTTTTTGGCCATATACAGTCTTTTCAACCTCGGTGTCAATGAAAAGTACCGTAATACGTTGTGTGGAATCTTTTTACCACCATCATCGTTCAACTTGTATCTACATGCGTCACATGTAGGGCATTTCTCCAAATTACCACTCTCCTTCCAAAATAGTGCACAATCATTTTTGCACGAATGAATTGTTTCATATCCCAAACCCAAGTCACGTAAGAACTTCTTAGCATCATAGAGTGTCCATGGAACTATTTGATCACATTCTGGTAGAATGTCCTTGAATACCTGCATAACCATATCAAATGATCGGTTGCTCCATTTGTTGTACACCTTCAAATGAAGCATCTTAATGACGAATGATAGCACAGAAAACTTTTCACATGTCGGGTAAACTTTGCGTTGTGCATCTTCGAATAACCTAGTGAACTTATGCAAATCCTCTCTCTCCAAACCATTAGGTTCATCGTCGGTATGATCATCCATAAGACCACTCACGTAAATTTCTTCCAACATAATAGGCAACTCATCCATGGGTGGATCATCGATATCTATCATACATTCGCCACTACCTCCACATTGGTCATTGGATGCACTAGGACGAGACACGGGAACATGTTCCCCATGATGCACCCAAGTTAAATACGAAGATGCCATTCCTCTTCGGATCAAGTGCATCCATACAACTTGTCTGCTATATTTTGTGCCATTAATGCAATCGACACACGGACACCTAATGTCATCCTCTATGCCTAAATTTGCCATAGCAAAATCAAGGAATGACTTCACCCCTTGTTGATACTCTTTACTTGTCAGCCTATTATTTATCGTCATCCAACTCTTGTCCATTTTGTCACCTACAACTCACACAAAGATTAACCAAGGAACAAATGTGAACACGCATTTCAAGTTGAGATAGATTATGTTGTTTTTCATTCACTGTTTGGCTTGTCACATAAGTCTCTTTTAGGGTGGGACTTTGTGACACGATTTGTTCTAAAACAATGCGTAATTATGGAAGTTAAGCCATTAATCCATCTTCATCATTTTCATGCTCTTCACAGTGTGTGTGCATGACATGTTATTTATTAAAAAAAATAGTGGCTCGTGGGTACTCGTGAGGTTGAGGCAGTAAAAGAAAAATTTACAACATCGATGCAAACACATGAGCTATGCATTGTTGCAACGGCTGAAATTAATCGTTGCACATCCAATGACCATTTCTAAAAAATTTTAAAATGAAATAAACAAAACACAAGGTGGGATTTTAGAGAGATCAAAACTTGCAGCTTCACAGGAGAGGACAGAACCTTCCATGGACGCTGAAGCAAAGAAAAAGCGAAGATAACATAAAGCACTATGTGTGCCCTAAGCCTAGTTATGTGCACCACAATCATTCATGGGCTCTTGGTGATCTCAATGGAATCAAGAAACACTCTTGCTAGAAAACATGGGGAAAAGAAATGGAAGTGTGAGAAGTGTTCAAAGATCTATGACTTCACATGTTCGTCGGCAATTTCTTGCATAGAAACCATTCAGAACCTGAATTAAATCACCCCATTCAGATTACCAAAAATAAATTTCCAGAAAACTGAATTAAATATTCTGATCAGCAAGAACATAACGATTTTTTATGGAAAAAATTCCATAGCATTGCGAAAGAGATGAGGCAACTGGAAATACAAGAGATGATTATTAAAATATGAATGCATCTCAGAAAGACTTTAGAGAACGTCAACGAAGATATATTTCTCATAAGCAAAAAGATCAATAATTGCACCCAGTCTCAAAGGCACCAGAGGGAAAACTAAGAAATGCAACCCATGATTTAAAACCCAAAAACAAAAAACTAAGGTCAAGGACAAAGGATGAATGTAGCTGATCACAAGTACATAGAAAATAAAATCCATTTAATCTGAAGAAATTATTTTGGTTAGTCAATTCCCTGAATGTTCACTTACAATATTATTATATTCTACAAGCATATTTCAACTTAAAATGCACAGTGACACCAAATGTTTTAAAAAAAAAAAAGCATACACAGCTAGGCCAACAGATCAAAAGTCATGATCCATGGGTACCAAGGTACTACTATATGTTCATTCAAGAACACAACATCAGCCGAAGAATCTACAAGGACAATCTAATCCCTGTCCTTGTTTTACCAAAACTATGATAACTGCATCTCTTTTCCAAGACACAAAATATCATACCTCAAGTGTGAATACTTATTCATTTGTTGATTTTAAAATCATTCATATCTCAAGATTCTCAACCTCCACATATTACATCAATTTCATACATTGGAAATGCAACTATGAAGAAGAACAGTAGGTATATATTAAGTACCTCAATATTCTTACCAAGGCATCCAAAAGCAACGAGCAGCTAGTATATTTACTCAAAACCATAAAAATTCCTCTTTTATATGTACTACTACTACAAGACTTTGCCCTAGTTTATGTAGCAAATGGCTTGATTCACCCCAAGCATTGCCCTAATTTTTAATTTGAATCACATCTCAATAACAATGCCCTAATTGAGGGCATTTCGTACTTCATATTCTGTGTGTTTTGACATATATATATATATATGTAGATATATATATATATATATATGTATGTATGTATGTATGTGTGTGTGTGTAAACAGAGACAGATAGAAACAGAGGGAAATCAAGAGGGAGATACAGAGAGAGGGAGAGACAGATGCGAAATTCAAACATACTTGGGAGGGAGTTCGGGGGATGATCCAGTTCAGGGGAGTTCGGGCGATGGAGACTATTCCTGTAGAAAAAAGGGCAGAGGCGTGAGTGTACATATGATTTGTGTATATAATCGAGTATATATGGAATCAAGGTTGTGAATATATGATTCGTGTGTGTGTGTGTATATGTATATATATGCATGTATGTGTGTGTGTGTGTGTGTGTAAACAGAGAGAGAGAGAGAGAGAGAAAGAGGGAAACCGAGAGGCCTTGTGAGATGTTTAAGAAATGGAGAGGGAGATACAGAGAGAGAGAGGGAGATACCTGGGAGGGAGTTCGGGGGATGATACAGCAACTCTTGCGATGGAGACAGAGCAGTGATAGAGGTGGGAGTGCGAGAGGGAGGGAACTGGGATACTTTTGCAATGAAAATAGAAGAAAAAAATATTTATTACCGACCAAAAATTATTTTCGTCGCTAATATATATTATGAAAAAGTAATATTCCCTCCACAATTTCGTGGCACGTTTGGCTACCAAAAACATAGTCGGTGAAACTGCATTATTTGGCGACCAAAATCCAATTAGTCGCCGAAACTAATTATTTCCAAAAACAAACTTTTGGCTACCAAAATTTTGGTCGCCAAAGGTAAAAACGTGACATTTTTTTTATTTTTCGTTTTCATTCGACAAAACGAATCGAAAAGTTATAATTTTTTTCTAAAATTTCAAAAATAATTCAATAAAGATAAAAATTAACAAAAAATAGTAAATATTTGTTGCTTATTTTGAATTTTTAAAACATATATATTTCTTAGATTCGGCTTGAAAAAATGAATTATCATAAAATAGGTGTTTTTTTAGATGTTGCCCAATGGTTCATGTGATACAAAAATAAAATTTAAAATATTAATTTATTATCTTAAAAGAAAATAGAAGTAAATGTTACAAAGTTTCTATACAGATTCAAACCAATGTTTTAAAAATCGGACCGGTGAGCAAATCGAACCGTGACATAACAAATATATTAAAATTATATTTAAATAAAAATATAAGTAATAAAATTATAAATTAAAAATATATAAATTATCTTAAATATTTGTCCTAATATTTTTTTTACTGAAAAATATAATAATATATTTTAAAATATTATATTCTTATGTTTACTTATATTCTTATATTTTAAAAATTTTCTTATATTCTCTTATATTCTCACTAGTGTATGTCCGTGCTTGAAGGCACGGTGTAAATTAAAATAAGTGAATAAATAAATAAATAAATAAACAGGGAGGAAAAAAAGGAAAAGGGGAAATAAAATAAAAAAAAGAAAATGAAGAATGTGGAATCATGGGATCATTCGTGGATTATTTATGAGATAATGGGAAAGGTGGGTGAGAAAGAGAAAAAGAAAAAGTAAGAGAAAAAAATGGGAAAGTGAAAAATGTACACATAGCATACATCACCGTTTTGTAATTTGAACAGATCTGAGCTGTTCAAATGTCTTAGTATACTAAATAATATATTGAAGATTCAAAAACCCTCCTGATCAGGAATAATCTAAATAATTCCACTTATTTGATGAGTATACTTATTTATGTCTCATCCCTTTTCTATTTTTCTACACATTTTTTTATAAAAAAAATTAAAAAATACACTAAATAAGCAAATCTGAAACAGCTCTTTAATATTTATTTTTCTCATATGAGTTGTTATTCCTAAAATGAGTTTTCATTCATTTGTTAGTAATTTTTTTTATCTCATTTGAAACGGTCAACTGTGATCAAGATCTTGTCTCCTTTTCTCTTCCCAACTCTGTAATTCACTTCTCTCCAATACATAGATCGACTGATATATACATATATATATATACACATTTCCAAAGACACATGATTTTCATTTTTCTTCTTCTTTCTCTTCTCTAGGATCCCCAAATTCCTCATACATATACACACACATTTGCAGAGATATATTAATAGCGAAACTCACAGCTGTTATGTTGCTGATAAAATCCACCCTTGTTCTGAGAGGATTTATGAAATGCTGCATGAACTCTTTCTAGCAATGAAGGGAGACACTAATTTTACAGATTTTGAATATTTTATGTAATCAGGACACTGCATTGTGCCTAAGTTTTGTGGTGGTGCAACGGACGGAGTGACATGAAATATAAGAATATTTGAGATTAAAGAAAATTGACTTATTATCTTCTTTAATTCAAACTGTCATCATCAAAATTAAGGTCAATTATCATCAGGATTGCCTCTAGTCTATAAAAGTGGATCAGGCATGCAGTCTTGCTATAAGCCTCACCTCAAGTCTCACTCAAGTGATCTAAATTGTTCATTTTGCAAATCCCTACGTATAAATCATAAATCAGACATAAAAAGAATCAAAATAATCGTAGCCACATTATTTCATCATTTCATCAAAAATAAACATATAAACTTCATTGTAATTTTAAAATATGCATTGCATTACACCAAAGGGAGAAAGAAATCGCATTATAAAATGGGTCAAAAGTATTACATATAGATATACAACAACAATCTTACATCCCACAAACAAAGCATTAACAGCTAGCCTCATAATACAATGATAACAACAAACAAAGATGTGCAGGAAATCTATCCAAGAGTACTTTGGCAAGGAAACCTATATATTCTATGACTCTGCAACATATCAACACTACCATAAGATGCTAAACTAAAGAAAGATCTCTGTCTTTCAAATACACAATATTTCCTTGGTCATTTCCTGTCTCCGTACTTCACAAAGCTTCTCTTATGAATTCTTCACAGGATCAAAAATAGGTGTATCCACCAAATAATAAATGGTCTGAGAATCTCAATGCTACTCAATTTAACAATGCAAATTTTTATTGTCAAGGAAATTGTGAATCATGGTGTTAGGTCAAAATTTGCTTCCAGTAGTGAATGAACATGGGCAAGATAAGACACCTTGTAATCTGGCTTAAATTCCACATCTGTGTATTCGGGAGAATCATACCTCCCTGTTTTGTCAAGCAAGCATGTAAATGCTCCCGCTCGTTTCCCACAAGCAACCTGCAAAGACCAAGTAAAGGAGCTTTAATTTACACAAAAGCATGTTTTGATTCAAACAAATTTGATAAAAGAATGTGAAATTAAAAAATATATATATATATATATATATATACAAAAACAGCACCTCAAAATGAATCAGAAATGTTCTTAACAAATATGGTGCAAATGATAGAGAGAGAAATAGAGCAGAACTCACATCATCTTTAAGGTTATCCCCAACCATCATTACTTCATTAGGTTGAACTTCTCAAACGGAACAGATATGTAACAGTGGTGCTGGAAGGGGATTGATATATATATTTAAGGGGGTCATCTCAGCCATCTATTTAAATAGACAAATGAATCATAGTCATTGAAATGTCTTAGTAGGACAATTGTCACTAACATATTTTCAAAAACCGTTCTGTCTTATTATATAGATTTTGTAAAATATACTTAATTTTTTTTTGGGACTCCTGCATGACTAACTAGGCACTAATCAATTTGATTTAGAATTTTAGAACATGCAATATGTATATTTTGTCATAGATAAAGACAGGTGAAGAAATCATGTGTCAAGTGGATTTAATTAATTTATTATGCAGTTGTAACTAGTTTATTATATTAAAGTAAACCTTAAATTAATTTAAAAAATGATAGACTAATAAAGCCAACTGGCTTTTACCACTTAATTCAATAAATCTGATTGTTTTATTCATATACCTACTACTAATGGGAATTCATTTTTGTTTAATTAATAAGCATGTTTCATTTTCATTTTTATTTTTATTTTTAAAAAAGAAGTTTCTTTCAATTTTATTTTTCTCATTTAAAAAAAAAAGAAAGTCAAATTTCAAGTGGATAAAATGTCATTGTTAACAATGTTTATGAACAACGTTGTTAAGATTTGACAACCTTTTCATAAAAATAAAATAAAATAACTATTTTGTTTAATCATTTTTGGCGACCAAACTTTTGGTCGCCAAAGATCAAAAATAATTTTTTTTTTATTTTCATTCGGCTACCAAACAATTTAGTAGGCAAAAGTAGGCCTACAACGACTAAAATGAATTTTGTCGCAGAAAACATATTTTTGGCGACCAAACTTTTGGTCGCCAAAGATCAAAAATAAATTTTTTTATTTGCATTCGGCTACCAAACAATTTAGTAGGCAAAAGTAGGTCTACAGCGACTAAAATGAATTTCGTCGCTGAAAACATATTTTTGGCGACCAAACTTTTGGTTGCCAAAGATCAAAAATATTTTTTTTTTTATTTTCATTCGGCTACCAAACAATTTAGTAGGCAAAAGTAGGCTAATGGAGATATGTTTAGCTACTAAAAATTTTTTTAGTGGCCAATTGTAATATTTTTAGCTACTAAATTTATTTTAGTCGCGAATAATCAACATTCCCCTACTAAAAAAAATTAGTAGCTAAAAAGTTGACTTTTGCCGACTAAAATTAATTTTGGTAGCCAATTCCCACACTTTTGGCGACTAAATTTGTTTGGTAGCCAAAACTGGTCGCCAAAAATGTGTTTTCTTGTAGTGATACTATTGCTAAATTATAGCAGTGTTACAGTATCAGAATATCAAATTATAACAATTCTGCTCTAATGCATAAATGTTATAATTTGGCTAAATCACTTTTCCCTCCCCATTCATCGCTCTTTTCAGTGTTGACATCAATGTAATCTCATGAAATTAAGACACCAATGTGAAATTGAGACACTAATGTCAACACCAATGTACTGAAAGTGAGACACCAGTATCGACACAGTCTCGTGAAATTGAGTATTACAGTGTCAACAAAAATAAAAGCTAAATTTTTTTTTTGAAATTTTGAAAAAATATTTTCACTTCTACACAATAATAAAATCATATGAAAATTATAATTTTTTTTCTTTTGTTCATATTTTTTTACCTAATTAGTTTGTATTTTTTCTGATTATATATACATTTTATATGATTTTGTGAAGTATTCATATATATATATGAATATATCCAAGTTTAGTTGTTTTTTTCCTGGACCCAAAATGAAAAAGGCCAACGGAAAAATAGTTGATTTTGATAAGGTGACAGATTTGTCAATCTGCCAAACCTTGTGCCGATATAGCATTGTCAAAATTTAGCAGTTTGTATTGCAGCTGCATTGGTGCTCATTTTTTGAACGTGTTGCTTGTAAATCAAAGTATTATATTACTTCATACCTTAATGACACAACCTCATGGGTAAATCATGTGCTTTCAAAATCTGATCAGTCAACGAACCCAGCAGTGGAGTGATACTACAAAATGAGTATCACCCACACAAGTCACAGTGCAAAATGACTTGATCGTTGTTTTATGGGAGAGAGTCAGAGAGAGAGTATGGGAAAAATGGTTATGGATAAAAACCACATAACGTATATCTGATACACGTATCTCATAGATTAACCATATAATCTGATATATAACCACATATATATCAATCTATCCATCTATCCATATCTATTGATATGATAGATATAGATATCCTGAATGGTTATCCAAATAAGTTTTGAATTCAAATTCAAACTTATATGGATAAGGTTCAAAAGGTTCAGGTTCAAAGGGTCATGCCACATAGGCGCCCAATTTCTAACATCTCCCACTCGCACATGAGTTGGCATGACACTGCCACATCTCTTATCTCAATCTCCCCAAAAAAGAACAATCTCATACTAGCCAATGCACCGTGCGACTGCTGAGAACACCTGCATGTGGGAGCTCTATACTAGAAACTCAAAATGAGCCAGCATAGAGATATCAACCCAAAATGAACAGAAATAGTGTCTCATATACCCCAGACCCATCTAATTATACTGGTAAAAAAAAAATCTCTAATCCCTCAAAAAGGAACATGTTTGACCCTCTCAATTCTTGCAATATATTCACACTCATCTCATATAGAGCGATGTGAGTCGCCGGCAGTGAATATACAACAGTGGTGTAATACTAGATGATCTTCCCTTTGCCCTCATGCCATTTAGTTTAGGATTGACCGCTTTCCCAGTGATGTCCCTTAAGGCCGAATCATACATGACCGCAGGCAACATACCAAAGTAGCAGAATATCAACCCCTTACCTTATGACATAGTCAAAAGTCACAAAATGGTACATAAATGAAAGTCATATCAATAATGACACGTAAGACTCACACGGTGAGGAAACAGGGATCCATTCTCTCACCTCATTACTCAGTCGCCAAGCACATATAGTATGAATACATGTTACGGTGGAGTAACTCTTCCAAAAGAGTGACGTCATCCTCGATACACCGTACAGATATAAGTCTAGTCGCTTTCTAGCGCCTAACCTGAATTCTCTGTTTGCTCGCCTTCTAGGCGCCAAATGAGATCTCGCATCTGGCTAATCATAGCAGGCACAACATGGAAAATGGGTACTAATATCCATGTTTGATCCTTAACACGACCTCATCTTGGTTGTAACCAAGGCGACATATATAGTGGATTATTTAAGCCTCTCTTGGCTCCAAATAAAAATAAACCACTAGTCTCATCCTTGCTCGCTCCTAAGCGCCAAGGGCGATTGCTCGTGTGAGTAAGCCAATCTTGCCTGCTGACATCATCATCTGCTAATCATTATGACACAAACCATAATAGTGTCAACATCCCATCATCTCAAAATAAGTGATCGATTAAAAAAAATTTTGACCACAGCTTGCGCAATTCTAGATTCCAAATATAAGCCTTATCAGTACCTCTTGCGATAAGTATATACAACGGAATCCACTATGTGCGCCTCACATGAAGTGATTCAAGATCACAATTCTAGATTCCAAACATAGACCTTATCAGCACCTCTTGCGATAAGTATATACAACGGAATCCACCATATGCGCCTCACATGAAGTGATTTAAGATCACTACCTCTTGTGCAATAACCTCTCTAAAGATATTTTGGTGACCAATTTGCGTTCATTCTTGATGCGCCCAACTAGCGCATATGCACCCAACTAGCGCATTGAATCTTACAAGGAGCAAATTAATATACTACTAGTAAAGTATTTTATCCACAGTCTAATGAGCAAGGTTAATGTCTAAACAACTCAGTTGACCATTTACCAAAGATAACACTTATCATGCCGAATACGCCCACATAGCATACTTTAGGCTCCCACAACAAAGAAAAAATTAAGGAATATAGGTCATCTGTTTCTCCCAAAGACAATCTGAGGATTCACTCAATAGCTAAGGCTCTGGCTTTTACCGATAGGTAAGTCAATGGGTTTGCAATTTTGCATCTAGAATCATTCTAGGATATTCCTTGTGTAAGTCATCGAAGACAAAACATGAATTCTCCCAAAGCAATCCCTAAGGATCGTACATCTGAGCATATAAATTACATCACCCATGTCCACCATATCTAAAATAGAGGACTGCCCACCCTAAGTGGCGACAACCTTATAAATTCTTGGCTCATAGTGACTAAGTAAGGAAAAACTTCTTTTGGACCATTGATCATGCCTCAGTGGTCTTCATCGATCATCGTTGGCCTATCATGGCTTGATGAAATCTAAGAACCACTATTTGGATAACTGTTTTAGGCTGTAAAAGATTTATTGGAACTAGCAACCTTTTTGCTCTCCTAACTTTTCACCATAAAAGCAAAAGGTAAATCCCTACGGATCTACTTATCCAATTCTCTAACGAGAAAGTTGGGTCACAATGTCCACAAATCAATGTTCCGAACTTATGTCAATCATAGCCTAAGTCAAAATAACCTCACTCCCCAGGAGGAAGTCTTCTCATGGTCTACACTTTCCTCAATGGTGCGACCTTTCGGTATCTAGCAAGCCTTATGCCTCAACAATGACTATCCAAATTACGCATAACTTTATAACAGTTTTGCGTCATAATGGAAAGTTAACCAAGTTATAAAAATGGTTAATCCTCAAAGACTTTGTCTTAAACTGTGCAACATTGATCCACTTTCTAAAAATAGGGGACTAGAGCCTTAGGCATTATCCTAGGCTCTTTATCATCTTGCGGAGCAATCATGAATGTTTCCCTCCCAATCACCCAGTGATGACGTGGAAAATTTTCACATTCGCTACCACGCAACTAAGAATGTAGAGTATTCTTCTCTAATGGAGTAATCCATTAGTAGGCACATCGCTCCCACTATCCCTAGGATATTGAAAATTTCTTTCCATTCTCAACTAGGCTACATAGAGCGCTATGCTTGGAATTCTCTATCTTATAAAGTTCTAAAAACTCTATTCACGTCACCTTTACTAATAAAACTTTATGTGACTCAGTTATACTACCACAAAGCTGCTTACCTATATGCACATGACCCGGAGGGTTTGCATGACCGCATACAATAATGCGCCACACGACCCTTTGTGTTTACAAGACAGCATACAATAATGCGCTATAGAACCCTAGGTCTTAACTTTGCAATCTTATGAGAAGTAAAATAAAGATAAGCTGCTTAACAGTTACAGATCGTCCATAGATGGCTCTCCGCTAACCTATTACTCAAAATGGAGTGTAAAATCTGATATGGAGGGCACTTAGTTAGGGATATAGGCAACAAACTAGTGCAATTTCCAATTGGAAAACATTTTGCGCCATTATCCACCTAACATTAACAATATTTAATTCCTTATCTCTACTACACCATTGTGTTGTTGAGTACTAGGAATAATCACTTTTCTAAGCATCCATCTCTCTTCACAGAGTTTTCTAAACATAACTCAAATAGATACTCGCCACCTTGGTCAAAACTAAAAGCACGAAAGTTGTTATCTAATTGATCTCAACCTCATATGTGCAATGTCAAAAATCATCTCAAAACTTTTGACTTATGGGAGATCAAATAGTCTTGACTCAGATGTGTATCGTAATCTATAAATGTGTCGAGATTGAGGCTTAGCTATCATACCCTTACACATATCTAGTCACAAATATCATAGTGGACTAAATGCGCCAAAACAAATGACCTTCTACGGCTTTCCTACTTACTTGTGCGCACCCATTGCGAACAAAGTTACACATTCACATGAGAGCAGGATGTCATAAGCGAGTGGGCCCGAGAAGGCCTACTCAAACCATCGTGTCATCATCTCATTAATGTGATTAAGTATAATAAGCCACTGGTTCATGACCAATGTCATAAACTAATTCCAATCATCTTAATGTGTGAGTTCTCAAAGACAAGTTTTAAAGGTTTAGGCCCAACTAGGTAATGACTCACGACTAATTCATATTCACTAGATCATAAAAGGATGTCATGGAGATATCAAGTGCGCCTAAGTCGCAAATTTAACTAGTAAGTGCTAATCCCCTGCACCTTTAAGTCAATTTTATTCTCCATACACTTTACTGCATCTAGTTGAAAGATGACGATACTCCTCTTGCCATATCTATTTCTCGCTTCATAGTTACTTGCAATTAATTCTACTATCCACAAGAAGAAGAGAATAAGCTATCAACTATGACAACTCCAAAGTAACTTAAGCACGAATTAGGCTAAAGAGTCTAATTCAACACAATGCTCTCACAAGAGATGCGTCAAATTCTTAGAGTCATAACAACCTTGTCGGCCTTGACCTTTTCATCACTATGCCGCAACGTTTGCACTTAGTGTTAAACGTTATTCAAAAACGTTAGCCTAGCTAAGGAATCATACAAAGAAGCCCCTCCTCATGTCTCACACTCAAGTGTGGAAATAGTAAGTGTCCAGACTTAGACAAGTTGGCAATGCTAATAGATTTTGCAGTTTCTAAGCGCTAATCTTTTCACTTAGTGTTAATAGATTTTGCAGCTTGTAAGCGCTAATCGTTTAACTTTACATGATATTTCAACGCACACTATTATAGTGCATGAAATTTTGCTCCATCCACTCCCAATAATTGGGTAGAGAGCAAAACACTGCTCATACTGGCTACTCGTCTTACACTTAACGACTAATTTATTTAAGCTCGCATTTCTTGGATGATGTGACTCTTGAATGTTACTTCATCTAATGATGTAACATTATTTACAAGTCAAATTACAAAGTCAATCCGCGCAGCTCAATAGTCAAGATCATATACAGATCTATTGAGGGCTTACTAATTTCATAACTCCAAAACTCGCCTACCAAAACTACGTAGCGTGCCGCTAACCATAGCGCACACATTAGTTTTTATTATGCCAAACAAGGCAACAAAACCACGGTGACTTTGAGTCATGTTTCCTTACTTTGGCTCAATTAAGACTTGACCTAAAGTCTCCAAGACTTTTGCTCATCTAAAGAATGGAATTACATTGTTCACATTTGAACATCTTTACTAAGTCTAGGTCAACCAATTAATTTCCATAAGCTAAGTCAATTTAGAGAGAAATTCGCATTGGGATTAATTTGATTAGCATAATATAATTTTGCCACAAAAATCTAAATTAAATAGTGACAATATTACACAAGTCACAAGATTGAAAATCCGCTATGCTCGTAATCATCTCTTGCGCCACATGTGACAATTATCCAAAATTTAATTTAATTTATGCGCAAAATATTGATTTTCGGGAGTTAATCTACAAAGATTTCTCTCAACCGAATAACCTCCCACTGACTACAGCATGTCTAAAAGCATGATAAAAAATTCGAATTCCATACAATAGCATCATAATGTAGATTCACAATCAATACATGCTATGTTACATTTAATAACAGAATTAAAATAAAAAATAATTAATCATGCTATTCTAATCACAACATATTACAAACCCTAAAAAAAATAATATGCTGTATTTAATATTCAAATTATGTCATAACAGAAACTGTATCACTTCTGAAATTTTCTGGAATTTTTCTAAAATTTTCTGGAATTCTAAATAACTAATAAACACACATTAAATTAGAAATAAAAAATTTCAGAATCTGATAAACTGAAAAAATTATTCCAGTAAATAGAAAAACATTTCAGAAGTCTACAATAAAAAATTCAACCCTAGAAAATAATTTATGCAATACCAGAAGCATTTTAAAGCGTAAATAATGAATTATAATCACAGGAAAAATACTGTTTATTTTCATAAAATTTTTAAAATTTTAGAAAAGATAGAAAATGTAATTCTAAGTCTAACGGTACTAACCACGCTTAAAACAAAGCTATAACGAATTAATAATGACCATTTAACGTAATTCTGAATTTAAAAACAAAACAAACAAACCCTTACATCAGCAGCCAAGCCGGCGGAGGAAAAACAGCGCGGCTCAGCGCGCGGCTCGGCGCATGGCTCAGCGCGTGGCGCGCGTGTGGAAAGCACGGAACATCGCGCGCGTGGAGGCGCGTGAGAGCGCGTGAGAGCTCGCAGAGGCGCGTAATAGTGCGTGGTGGCGCGTGGAAGCCTCGTACGGTGTCAGGTGGCATGTAAGGCCTACGCTCCGCCTTCCAGGGTGTTTTCTGGTTCGATTTTTGTACTGCCGGACTCCATTTTTCACAATAAAAACATTTATGGCATTAACAATAACATTTAATGAACATAAAAATGAAATGTATCACATTCTCAATCAATGAGAGTTGAAGTGCAAAAAACCGTGCACTTCTCCTTCCTCCTCCATTAATTTTCATGCATATAATGTGTATATATTTATATAAAAAAATACACATATTTTAATGCATAAAAAAAAAGCACGAAAAAACCCATATAGGCTCTGATACAAATGTAAATCAAAGTATTATATTACAGCGGGAAAAAATAATTCGGATCATACCTTAATGACACAGCCTCGTGGGTAAATCATGTGCTTCCAAAATCTGATCAGTCAACGAACCCAGCAGTGGAGTGATACTACAAAATGAGTATCACCCACACAAGTCACAGTGCAAAATGACTTGATCGTTGTTTTATGGGAGAGAGTCAGAGAGAGAGTATGGGGAAAATGGTTATGGGTAAAAACCACATAACATATATCTGATATACGTATCTCATAGATTAACCATATAATCTGATATATAACCACATATATATATCAATCTGTCCATCTATCCATATCTATTGATATGATAGATATAGATATCCTGAATGGTTATCCAAATAAGTTTTGAATTCAAATTCAAACTTATATGGATAAGGTTCAAAAGGTTCAGGTTCAAAGGGTCATGCCACATGGGCGCCCAATTTCTAACATTGCTATATTACAGTTATAGCAGGGGTTGTAGCAACTGCATTGGAATCATCAGTATCTTTTAAAAGAACCCAACTGATAATGTTTTTTTTTTTAAAAAAAAAAATCACTCAAAAGTGAGACAGGAAAAATAAATCACATGAACATGGGGTGCAATTCATCTTGTAATGAGTTGCAACTCAAAATCCGTGAGGGTTGCACTCCTCTATATTTGTATATTTTATTTTTTACTATTTTGTCAAATGAGTTATCCTACATATAGGATATTATTAGTCTAACCAGATTATTAGTCTAGCATTCGCTTTTTTAATTAAATATTGGACTATCTACTTTGTTAAACATGGAATCCAATCTCATACTCTAATCTCACCAAACACACACCCCCTTAGAGCAACTTTGACAATCAAAATCAAAATTTTTTTGTCAAAAGTCATTTTGACTTGTTACAGTTTAAAAAAATAATTTCTTTAACCACACCATTTTAAGAGCATTACCAATGGCTATTGTCATTTTAGCAATATCAAAATCATAATTTGACATGTTACAATAGTAAAAATGACAAATTATAGCAATGGTATTACAATGGTCACGAGTCATTTTGACACAATATCAACCAACTTTTTTCATTTTTTAAGGTGGTGTTTGGATTTAGCTTTTTGAGTTTTTTTATTTTTTTGCCTTTTATGATCTTTTTATTAAAAAATATCTATATATATATATATATACATTCTACGCGACTAGACAAGTGAAAACAAAAATTTGAAAAAAAAAAAAACCATTCTAAATCACCCACCATTCACATGCCACTGCAAATTAATGGCTTGGATTATTTTGTGGCAATGCCAAATCAAAGCCCATGAGGTATGGAATAATTTTTCCTTCATCAATAATTTATAGCCGTTAGATGAGTGGTTCTAGAACCATATCTCTCTCTCTCTCTCCAATTGTTAGGGTTTTTTTGTTGTGTCCCACTAAAACAAGGAGTTTACACTACAACATCTAAGACTTTTAGCGACCAATTATTTTGGTCCCTAAAACCATTATTTTGGTCTCTAAATCGTTTTTGTGACAAAATTAAATTTGTCACTAAAAAAGTCACTAAAAGTGCGTCTAGAAAAGTCTTTAACGACGAATTTTTGAAAATGTAGCTAAAAATGACAATTAGCGACCAATTTTATATTGTCACAAAATGTTTGATTTTGCAAAACTAAAATATTTCGTCGCTAATACTTTGTCACAAAATGTCTTCATTTGGTCACAAAAAGCAAACTAGTGACCTTTTTAACAACAAATATATTTGGTTGCTAAAGGTTTGAAATAACATTTTGAAAACATTCAATTTCATAGCTACAAATTGACATCCATAGCCCAAATCTATCTCTGTATATAGAAAAAAACAAATTACAAAAATCAAAACTCTAAGTATCCAAATTCACTTCAACATAGTTCATTATATGAGTTAAATCCCAAAACAAGATCAAAATAGTTCAACATTGTATGGGTTAGAACTTTATGACGATTTCAACTTTGTGTTTCTCTCGCTCCACCTCTTCACAAGTTCAGTTACAAGAGCAACATGTCCTAAACAATTAGTTGTTCCACGACCACAAAAGCTTATCACCGTCTATAGTCATAGAGAAAGGATGAAAATCCTGCACACATGATCATAATCAGGACTATAAACAAAGTTCAAAAATGTAAAAGAGATGTAGATGAAATCCAAAAATGGATATCAACCTTGAAGAACTTAACTAAGGCATTTGAAGCAAATAAAAGCTCAGATTTTTGGGGCAAATTGAAAGAAAAATTAAAAAAAGAAAAATTATTTGACTTCTATTGCAAGTGTAGCATTATCAGCAGCCCAAGTACAAGCAGCCTACACAAGAGCTGTAGCCTCAGCACAAGTGTGTGCAACTGCATTACAAGTGTGTTCACAATTAAATCTAATTTGTAGCATACACAAAGGTATTAACTTCTATTATCAATTTCAACATGTATTTTATAAGGAATAATTTTAATATTTAAAATTCAAAACATTACCTGGTACATCTGACCATCCCATAATTGACACAGGTATCGCCACACCTCTTTTTGGATATTCTTCATGTGGGTTTACAAGGGCTGATTCCAAAATTAATATGGTTTCATCATATCACCAAGAAGAAAGCAACATAATGATTTCAATTTATGCAAAAAGGATTTAAATTTATTACCGACTAGGCAATCTAGGATACATAGTACTCCCTCCACTTAAAACTATGTGCTGGTAGAGCTGCGAAAAACAAAACAAATTAGGGGTTAAAATAACTTGAAAATAAATTCAAATACATTACAAAGTGTATATTGTACAAGGCATAAAGTGGTCACATGGTATAGAAAAAATCTATATAGCAAGACAAGTGTATCTTCATCAAAGTTGTAGGATATATATGTCATTGTTATAACTATTAAGATTGATAATACTAAATGCTTTTAAGTAAAAAAACTATAAAATTATTGCTTACAAAATGACCTACATACCATTATCCAATTATTAATGTCCATTTCCTAAATACAACAAAATACCACATCAGCTATTCCATCACCTTCAACACCTATGAGCTCTTGCAAGAAGAAAGCAATTCAAACTTTTACAAATTCCAACCTATCAAAGTATTATTAAAACTGCGTAACCTCGTAGATCTAAAAATACTTTACTGAAATCAACATTCTACATGTTGAGAATGCTCCAACAATGTTATAGTTCATAGAAAACTCCACCAAAAATATTGATTCATAAAATGAATGAATCTGATGGGGCTCAAGATTAGCTATAGTTGTAGGAAGGCTTGTTAGAAGCTCAGATACAAATGGTTCACTTTCTTCAATCTGGAAACAATAGAAGAAAAGCATGACATATTTAAAGTTATATCCAATATGGAAAATTGACATTTGACCAAGAAGATTAAAATAATGTTACATGTATAATAACAAATTTACGCTTGTACTTCTGAACAATTTTCAAGAATGTGTCGCAAACCATATCCTGAAAGAATTATCACACACAAATTTTAACTTTAGTAATTTACTTTTCTAAGATTAAAAGGTAAAATGCTGGCCATAGATGATGAACAAGACATGAATGACAATACCCAATTAATGTAACACCACAAACTCCATATATGATATTAAGAAGGATATCAAAGTAATTAACTAAAACAACTGAAACAATATAAACACTCCAAAATTTATAACAAAAACTAGAACATAATTAACAAGTCTAAAATAAACACATAGATAGGACACATTGTGTGGATTGCACAAGGAGCAAAAATTTATTCCAATGCATACCATTAGTATCATAAACAACATCAAAGCCTTCAGATGAGAGACTGGCTTTCACGAATTCAATGTCCTTCTTGTCTCATTTCAAGTGCAAGATCTACACTTAGAATACAATATTTCATTCCTCAACAAAGAAAAATATGAAACTAATAAAAAAGGTGAATAGAATTTTCCAGTGTATATGTCATAATTAATAACCTTGGAAGAAAAATCAACATAATCTTTCTCTGATTCACCAGGCAATTGTAGGGTGATGGGAGCTTTTTCTCTTGTGAACAGAGTTATCACGACCCCATTCCGTCCCTAGTAGAATGGTGCCATGATGGCCAGTAATCCAAGATTACCAAAGGCCAACATACAAAGCTCACACAATCAAAGTACACATATGGGGCTCACATGTGCGGAAACAATAATTTAAATCTAATTAGTCCATAAAAGCTGTGCATAAATCAAATGAAATGGCATACATCATGACGTGGGTTTACAACTTGAATACAAATAAAACAAGGTACATGATACATTTTGATCAAAAGGCTTCTCAAGTCGACATATACAAGAAATGAACTGCGACTAAGAAGCATGATCTTCAAGATGCTAACAAAATATGGATCCAAAACATCTTGCAAATAACATCATAGGCGTCGCAGCCTTCTAGCTCGTCACCTACATATATACAAAGGAGAGGGTGAGCTTGGATACTAAGTGAATGATATTAGTAATAAAGGTTTGAATGAATGATATTCGAGATCTTTATCAAAACAATACATAGCATATCTTGTACAAAATCAAGGGATGAAACAAGTTCATCTATCAAGTCTTTCAAAGCTTCAAGGGATGCTTACTAGCATCAATATAATACAAGGGATGACATTCCTGACAAAACAAGGGAATAATCGACCCGGAATCGATTAGACAAACCCACCCGTACAAGACCGTCGGTGGCAAGGGAGATATCTCAAACAAGGGTACTAGTTGCATTATAGTCCCCCAGCACTAAGGACTTTCCAAGAATGTCATCAAAACAAGATAGTGCTTGATACAAAACTAGGAATAATCATTCACACTTGAACAAACACTTTTCCAAAATGAAACAAGTAAAGCTTTTATTAAAATATTAGAACATAACTTTATTAAAAATACCACTCACATAGCTCTTCGGGTGCGGGGATCAAAGCAAGGATCTAAGGCCTAAAAGTACGTAATAAACCCCATTGAATGCACTTCAAGAAGACAAGAAGAGATGCTCTTAGATGGATATGAAATGTATTCTCAAAATAAGCTTTACATGAGTGCAAATGATCTCGGCATTTCTTTCCAAAACCAAGTCAATACATGCGCTGGGAGTTTAAAACATTGTTCTTCATCTCGGGAAAACATGCTGGGTACCAACTGGGTCTTGACCGAGATTCCACTCCTCTTGGCCGAGGTGTGGCCTCCTAGGCCTAGATGTGCATGCAAGATAGACTATGGTGCAAGTGATCATGCAAGGTAGGCCAAGGTGAGAGATCTAGGCAAGAGTGGGTCTCGGTGACCACACTTAGGGAAATGAAGTCTGGAAAATCTGGGTTTCCTCTTGAAGAACATGAAGAACATGAATGCCAAATTCGTAACTTCTTTATTCAAAATCTGAGATTTCATGAGATGAGTTCAAAAACGTGGACCTGGGTACCCATACTTGAAGATTTCATGAAAACAAACACAAAAACATGAGACTTGTTACAAACTTTCGGATCAAAACATGGTTTTCTTCAAGTGCACAAGAATATCATTTTCTCTTTCCAAAACAAACTTTAAATCAATGTATGGCTCATGAATCATGCTAGATCATGCAATGCGATCGAATCAACATAAAGAATAACAAGAGTAGACCAAGAATCTAACCTCAAAACACGAATCCAACGGTTCAAACTCTAAGGATCAAGCTTGGAAATCTATTCTTACTCTAAGAACTCCTTCTTCCTCTTTCCTAGAGCTTCTCTCTCCTCAAGAACAAAGACATAGCAAATGATATGTTTTCTCAATAGCTTACTGACTTAACCCTCTGCTGGGACACGTGGCAACATCTGGTTGGGTCTCCTCAAAAGGTGACTGAATGACAAGACAAGAACATGACAAAGGGTGTACAACAAGTAAGGTGACAAGGCACTCTGACAAGGCAATGGCATCGGATCAAGACATAGGCTTCGGGCAAGAAGGTTTCAATGATCTCGGCTAAGAAGGATAACACTTGGCCTAGCTGTGCCACACCTCAGCCTAGATATGCCACACCTCGGTCTAGGTGATACCAATCCAGGAACAAGATCACTAGGTGCAAGGATCAAGGATGTTGGATGCCTAGATGATAGCATCTCGGCCTAGATGATACACATCTCGGCCTAGATGATGACATCTCGGCCAATATGCCAGGGTGAAGGTGGAGGTCAACCAAAGTGGTTCCAAGATGGTCCTAGGTATACGAGGTTCAAGGGTGTGACCTAGGCTTAATACACCAAGCAAGGAACAAAGCATACAAGCAATACTCAGGCAAATCACATAAACATAAAACAAGACAGGGACCTTTACTTTAGGCAAAACAAGTCAAAATCTGAAAATGCAAGCTTAACAAGACAAAATCATTCAGATGCACATGAACATGGCTAAGACGAGAATGAGGGTCATTATAGTCTATCCCCCTTACAGAAGTTTGGTCCCCAAAATTAAGTTACCTTGCCCCGAAAACAACTCCGGATAACGAATTTTCACTTCCTCTTCCATTTCCCTTGTAGCCTCTTTGCCGTAATGCTCTTTCCATTCAATTTTCACCATCGGTATCTACTTATTCCTCAACTGTTTCACTTGCCTACCAATAATTCTTATCGGCTTCTCCTCATAGCCTAAATCTTCATTAACCACAATTCTGGAATAATCAATCACATGTAGTGGGTCTTGAATATACTTCCTCAACATTGAAACATGAAACACATTGTGGACTCGACTTAATTCTGGCGGCAAAGCAAGCCTATAGGCAACGGGGTTAATTCTTTCAAGAATTTCGAATGGCCCAATGTATCGGGGTGCTAGCTTACCTTTCTTCCCAAATCTTGAAACTCCTTTCATCGGCGAAATCTTCAGGAATACATGATTCCCAACTTCAAATTCTAACTCCCTTCTTCTCTGGTCGGCATAACTCTTCTATCGACTCTGAGCAGTTTTGATTCTTTGCTGAATGAGTTTAATCTTCTTAGTGGTCACTTGAACTAGCTCGGGACCAATTAAGGCTTTGTCTCCTACCTCGGTCCAACATATCGGCAATCTGCACTTCCTTTCATACAAAGCTTCATACGGCGCCATGCCAATGCTAGCTTGATAACTGTTGTTGTAAGCAAATTCCACTAATGGCAAATGCACTTCCTAACTTCCCTTGAAGTCCAATACACATAGTCTAAGCATACTTCAAGTGTTTGAATTGTTCTTTCTGTTTGCCCATCGGTCTGGGGATGAAAAGCTGTGCTAAACCTCAACTCGGCTCCCAAAGCTCTTTGTAAACCTTGCCAAAATCAAGAAACAAATTTCGGATCTCGGTCTGACACAATAGACATCGGTACTCCATGAAGTCTAACGATCTCATTCATATACAACAAAGCAAGTCGGTCGGCATTAAACGTAGTCTTAACGGGCAAGAAATGTGCTGACTTAGTTAATCTGTCAGCTATAACCCAAATCGAATCCATACCTCTTTGTGTCTTCGGCAAACCAACCACGAAATCCATTGAGATGTGCTCACATTTCCACTCAGGAATCGACAAAGGTCGAAGAAGTCTAGCTGGCCTCTGGTGTTCTGCTTTCACTTGTTGACAACACAAACACTGGGATACAAACTCAACTATCTCTCTTTTCATATTTGGCCACCAAAAGGTTTGCTTCACATCTCGGTACATCTTGGTATTTCCTGGATGAACGGCAAATCTGGAGCCATAGGCTTCCTACAAAATCCTCATTTTCAACTCCGGGACGTCGGCCTCGCACAATCTTCCTTCAAACTCCAGTACCTGATTTTCAATGGTATATCCTGGTCTCGGCTTAGTGATAATCTCGTCAAATACCTTCTTGAAGAATTCGTCCTCCATTTGTCTGGTCTTCACTTCCTCAATAATAGTCAGCTCCACTAAAATCATTGCTAAACATGCCAAATTCCCAACTAACTTCCTACTCAACGCGTCGGCCACCGAGTTTACTTTACCTGGGTGATACTGAATTTTCCTGTCGTAGTCTTTCAATAACTCAAGCCACCTTCTCTGCCTCATATTTAATTCCTTCTGAGTGAACAAGTACTTTAAACTCTTGTAATCTGTGAAAACTTGGCAAGAAGCTCCATACAAGTAATGACGCCAAATTTTCAAAGCAAATACTACGGCTGCTAGTTCTAGATCATGGGCAGGGTAATTCTTTTCATGGGGTTTCAACTGGCGAGAGATGCATATGCTATGACTTTACCCCCTTGCATTAATACACAACCCAAACCTTTATGCGAAGCATCACTATAAACTTGAAATTCCCCATTGCCTAACGGTAGTACAAGAATCGATGCTGTGACTAGCCTCGTCTTCAGCTCCTGGAAAGCTGATTCTCTATCCTCGGCCCATTCATATGCCACCCCCTTCTGAGTCAATTGTGTCAATGGTACTGCAATCCTTGAGAAGTCCTTCACAAACTTTCTATAATAACCTGCTAAACCCAGAAAACTACGAACCTCGGACACATTAGTCGGCGTCGGCCAATTCACAATGGCTTCAATTTTGCTGGGATCAACCGAAATACCCTCTTCATCGATCACATGGCCCAAAAATGAAATGGTGGAGAGCCAAAACTCACACTTGCTAAGCTTGGCATACAATTTTCTGTCTCTCAAAATTTGTAAGGCAAGTCTCAGGTGACTCTCATGCTCAACTTTACTCTTAGAATAGATCAATATGTCATCAATGAAAACAACTACGAACTCATCTAAGTACGGCTTGAAGACTCTGTTCATGAAATCCATAAATGCACCAGGAGCGTTGGTCACTCCAAAAGGCATTACTAAAAATTCATAGTGGCCATACCTTGTCTGAAAAGCAGTCTTCTCAACATCCTCGGCTTTAACCTTGAGTTGATGGTAGCCCGACTAGAGATCAATCTTAGAAAAGACTCGTGCTCCTTATAATTGATCAAGCAAATCATCAATCCTCGGCAATGGATACTTATTCTTAATGGTTACCTTGTTCAGTTCTCGGTAATCAATACAAAGACGAAGTACACCATCCTTTTTCTTAACAAATAGAACTGGCGCTCCCCAAGGTGAAGTGCTCGGCCTAATAAAACCCTTATCCAACAACTCTTGTAATTGCAGTTTCAATTCCTTAAGCTCGGCTGGGGCCATTCTATAGGGTGTTTTGGAGATAGGCTGGGTTCCTGATATGACGTCAACAGTAAATTCTATTTCTCTATTGACTAAGTGGCCAGGCAAATCATTTGGAAAGACGTCGGGGAATTCATTAACAACTAGGATATCGGCCCATTCGACGTTTCCACTCAAATTACTTAGTACGCTACACAAATAACCTTGACACCCTTTTTGGATCAACTTATAAGCCTTCATGGATGAAATCAAGTAAGGTGGGGATACTACTCCTTTACCTCGAAATATAACCTCAGCTTGATTTGGGGGTTTCAATGTGACACTTTTGGAAACACAATTAATGGATGCACGATTAACTACTAACCAATCCATTCCCAATATGACATCAAAATGAGTCATGTTCAACGGCATCAAATTAACTAGTAATTTAACATTCTCAATTACAACTACATATGCTCTATAAATGGATGCAACAGTCATAGTTCTTCCAGATAGAGCAGACACAGACAACAAATAACCAAGGGGTTCTGGTTCTCTATTTAACTTCTCGGCAAACTTAGTAGATACAAATGAATGTGTAGAACCCGAATCAATCAATATATACGCATCTTGAGAGCAAATTGAAAGGGTACCTGACACTACAGTCTCGGCACTCTGAGTGTCTCCTGGCACTAATGCAAAAACTATGCCCTGCCTCATCTATCGTTTCCCGATATTGTCTCTCTGTGCAGGACCCGAGGTACTCCCGCTTTTCCTGCTATCATTAGCCTTTGTCTTGGGACAGTCTTTGACACGATGGCCTATCTCACCGCATCCGAAACAAGCTCCAGACACCCAACGACAAACCCCAAAATGTGGCTTCCCACAACTGGAACATGTCGGCCTAGTGTCACCATCCTGACTTGAGTTGTCTGAACTGCCCATATTCGCCTTCGTCTTGGCACCAAATAGTACTCGGCGATTATCATAATTCTGCCTTTTTCTCTGGCTCTCCCCTGAACTCTGATATCGGTTTAAGTTGGTTTCTGCCAGGATGGCCTTGTCGAATACTCTGGCGTAAGTCGGCATGTTGAGCATGCTAACTCGATCTTGTATCAGTCCACGAAGCCAACTTTCAAACTTCTTATCTTTTCTATATTCATCATTGACCATGTGAGGTGCATATCTCGCCAACTCGGTGAAGGCAGGGTCGTATTCAGCCACTGTTCTGCTACCTTGTGTCAAAGTCTGGAATTTTGTGGTCTTGTGATCTTGGACACTAAGAGGGAAATTCTTTTCATAAAATAACTCCAAAAATCTGGCCCAAGTCAAACCTGGATTACCTTCTCGGATCGTCATCCACCACCTACGAGCGTCGTCGTCTAACGTGAATGCTGCCAATGACACATTCTGAGCATCGGTGCTAGGAAAGATCTCAAATAACTTCTCCATTTCCAAAACCCACGCTTCGGCTTTCAACGACTCTATACCCCTATGGAACTTCGGCGGATTCATCTTCTTAAATTCTTCGATCAAAGTCAATGTGCCATCCCCATACAAAGCTAGCTGTGGAGGCAATTGCGGTACTGGAAGAGGTGGATGCGGAACTGTATTTCGGCCGTTTGTCTGCTCGGCCTGAGTAGAGGTGGTACTAGTGTTCTGTTGCCTCGTTTGCCTCAACTCACGGGCCAAACCTTCAACTAACCTTTCTAACCTGTCCAACATGTCCTCGAATTGATGTCGGCTCACTGGAGGTCTACCCCTTCTCATGATGCTAGGAGTATGTAAAATGTGACTTTTTAAAACAAAATGAACAAATAAACACGTATACAAGCAACAAACGTTCATGCCGAGATAATGCACATTTTGTAAAGTGGCAAGAAATATGATGCAATCCTAACATCATTCTAAGGGAAATCCTATGCTCTTTAGGACTCAAAATGTGTAAATAACGTATTATAAGGAACTTGTGCTCTAATACCAATCTATCACGATCCCATTCCGCCCCTAGTAGAATGGTGCCATGATGGCCAGTAATCTGAGATTACCAAAGGCCAACATACAAAGCTCACACAATCGAAGTACACATATGGGGCTCACATGTACGAAAACAATAATTTAAATCTAATCAGTTCATAAGAGCTGTGCATAAATCAAATGAAATGACATACATCATGACGTGGGTTTACAACTTGAATACAAATAAAACAAGGTACATGATACATCTTGATCAAACGGCTTCTCAAGCCGACATATACAAGAAATGAACTGCGACTAAGAAGCATGATCTTCAAGATGCTAACAAAATATGGATCCAAAACATCTTGCAAATAACATCTTAGGCATCGCCGCCTTCTAGCTTGTCACCTACATATATATAAAGGAGAGGGTGAGCTTGGATACTCAGTGAATGATATTAGTAATAAAGGTTTGAATGAATGATATTCGAGATCTTTATCAAAACAATACATAGCATATCTTGTACAAAATCAAGGGATGAAACAAGTTCATCTATCATGTCTTTCAAAGCTTCAAGGGATGCTTACTAGCATCCATATAATACAAGGGATGACATTCCTAACAAAACAAGGGAATAATCGACCCGGAATCGATTAGACAAACCCACCTGTACAAGACCGTCAGTGGCAAGGGAGATATCTCAAACAAGGGTACTAGTTCCATTATAGTCCCCTAGCACTAAGGACTTTCCAAGAATGTCATCAAAACAAGATAGTGCTTGATACAAAACTAGGAATAATCATTCACACTTGAACAAACACTTTTCCAAAACGAAACAAGTAAAGCTTTTATCAAAATATTAGAACATAGCTTTATTAAAAATACCACTCACATAGCTCTTCGGGTGCGGGGAGTTTAAAACATTGTTCTTCATCTCGGGAAAACATGCTGGGTACCAACCGGGTCTTGGCCGAGATTCCACTCCTCTTGGCCGAGGTGTGGCCTCCTAGGCCTAGATGTGCATGCAAGATAGACTATGGTGCAAGTAATCATGCAAGGTAGGCCAAGGTGAGAGATCTAGGCAAGAGTGGGTCTCGGTGACCACATTTAGGGAAATGAAGTCTGGAAAATCTGGGTTTCCTCTTGAAGAACGTGAAGAACATGAATGCCAAATTCGTAACTTCTTTATTCAAAATCTGAGATTTCATGAGATGAGTTCAAAAATGTGGACCTAGGTACCCATACTTGAAGATTTCATGAAAACAAACACAAAAACATGAGACTTGTTGCAAACTTTCGGATCAAAACATGGTTTTCTTCAAGAGCACAAGAATATCATTTTCTCTTTCCAAAACAAACTTTAAATCAATGCATGGCTCATGAATCATGCTAGATCATGCAATGCGATCGAATCAACATAAAGAACAACAAGAGTAGACCAAGAATCTAACCTCAAAACACGAATCCAACGGTTCAAACTCTAAGGATCAAGCTTGGAAATCTATTCTTACTCTAAGAACCCCTTCTTCCTCTTTCCTATAGTTTCTCTCTCCTCAAGAACAAAGACATAGCAAATGATATGTTTTCTTAATAGCTTACTGACTTAACCCTTTGCTGGGACACGTGGCAACGTCTGGTTGGGTCTCCTCAAAAGGTGACCGAATGACAAGACAAGAGCACGACAAAGGGTGTTCAACAAGTGAGGTGACAAGGCACTCTGACAAGGCAATGACATCAGATCAAGACATAGGCTTCAGGAAAGAAGGCTTCAATGATCTCGGCTAAGAAGGATAACACTTGGCCTAGCTGTGCCACACATCGGTCTAGGTCATACCAGTCCAGGAACAAGATCACTAGGTGCAAGGATCAAGGATGTTGGATGCCTAGATGATAGCATCTCGGCCTATATGATACACATCTCGGCCTAGATGATGACATCTCGACCAATATGCCAGGGTGAAGGTTGAGGTCAACCAAAGTGGTTCCAAGATGGTCCTAGGTATAAGAGGTTCAAGGGTGTGACCTAGGCTTAACACACCAAGCAAGGAACAAAGCATACAAGTAATACTCAGGTAAATCACATAAACACAAAACAAGACAAAGACCTTTACTTTAGGCAAAACAAGTCAAAATCTGCAAATGCAAGCTTAACAAGACAAAATCATGCAGATGCACATGAACATGGCTAAGACAAGAATGAGGATCATTACAAGAGTCACCTACATTATGACATAAAACTTGTTTATTAAAAAGTCAAAGACGTCATCAAATATAAATCTGTGTAATAATTTGTCAACCCAATTTTAATTGCACGCCATAAGGTGGAAAAGATGGTTAAGAAAGTTAAAATAATTGGGAAAAGAAAATCAGTACATGTAAATGTTAAAATGTAAAGGGAAGGGTTCATACCTAGTGGACTTCTTTTACAAAAAGTGTTGACAAAAACACATGAATAAACCGAGTCCCTCCCATTATCAGGATTTTCTTAAGATAATCTTTTCTTCTTCTTCTTTTTTTTTTTTTTTTTGTGTGATGATAATGAGCTAATAAAATAATGGTAAGAAATGGGAAATGGGAGAGTAGAGAAGATGGAAAATTATATTATATTATTATTACACTCAATTTATTGAGGAGGCCCATGAAATCACTTCAGTTAACATATGCAACCAAATACAACCCCAACCCCCAACCCACCCCCATTTCAATCAATAAATTTGGCTCAATGAGATCACCACAAACATTTTTAACAATTTGAAAAACCTTTGAGAATAATTAATCTTAGCACTAGAATCAAACTAATCTAAAACTACAATCAGAATCCAACTAAAATAATCTATCTTTTACAAATTGATGGTTATTCTCAGGTTTTTCACTAACAAATTTTTATCCATACAAACAAAGAAGGAAACAAAACAAAAAATAGGGAGGAAAAAACAAGAATACCATTCAACTAAAATAGCAACCTGAAAATCAGAACATAGGCAATGATGAAGAATGCTGCATTGTTTGTATAAATAATCACAATATGCTCTCTATACTATGCTCCAAATTGTCTTCACTCACAAAATATAGGGAAAAAAAGCCATAAAACAAGTGTAAATCCAAGTGAACAGAACGTAAACCAAAAACACACACCAAAATCTTATTGCCAAAGGGAAATTAAGAAACAAAATATATAATTTAAAAAAAAAAATCCTAAAAGCTCTTATTTAGTTGATCTTTTGGCAATTACCATAACATCAATCCTACTCATGACCATGTTTGCGGAAATAACAACCTTAGCTCTATGCCTCTGGCTCTAAAATAGTCCATAGATCATTCCAACAGAAAAAGAGAGTAATAAGTGAATGATTTGGAAAATGAGGTAATGTGCCTACTGATGCAGGATGTATCATCAGTAAAATAAAGAATTAGGGTTAGGTTTCATATAAAATAGACTTGCATAAGAAATTGAAAGTCTAAGTGAAGATTGTGACATGTATGCTTCCAATCAAAATGAAGATTGGAGCTCTTACAGGTTGATTAATAAAATGAAGATCCAGGTCAATTACTGATGTAAATCCATTAGTAAAATGAAGATTGGAGCTCTTACAGGTCGATTATGGACATCGATTACGGAGAGAGAGAGAGAGAGAGAGAGAGAGAGACGCACCAAAATTTGAAGAAGATTGAGCTCCCAATCTTCCTTGGAGCTCTCGACTTTAGGGCTGAAGATTGAGCAAACCGAGGTGCGAGAGATTGACGATTGACAATTGAAGATTGAGCTCAATCTTCAATTGTTAATTGAAAAATGACTATTAATCTTCAAATCTGGAGGTCAATCTACCTTGGAGCTCTTACAGGTCCACTATGTATGAAGATCGATTACAGAGAGAGAGAAAGAGAGAGAGAGAGAGAGAGAGAGAGAGAGGATGAGCAAGTTAGGGCTGAAGTGAAGAATGAGGTCCCAACTTTTCAATTGTTAAAATGATGAAAATAATTGGTCTCAAATTGTTTTTAATTGATAATGACGAAAATATTTGGTCCCTAAAGATGTTAATAATATATTAGCAACCAAATTTATTAGTCTAAAAAAATTATGTAAATATTAAGTGAGAATATTAATAGTGATTTTTACAATTTTATAAGTAAATTATCATAGGTTTAAATTTGTCCCTAAAAAATTATTTTTAGCGACCAAATTTAATTAGTCCCTAAATATTAGTCTCTAAAGAACTAATTTCTTGTAGTGTTAGTACAACGGGTTGAATCGTCGATGCTGAGGGTGAGTTCGACGTGCTGAGCTTTGACGAGTTTCTAATGCAGACCTCCCTCATGACGAGTTGCACTCTGCTGTGGAAAGAGCTTTTCGATCACTTTTCGTCGCTCGAGTAGAATCTCCTAAAGCAATCCAAGGTTCTGATGCACAAAATCAGACTTGACACTTAGACCAAGGTCCACCAAAATCCTCATTCAAACCCACCAAAACCCTAATTCAAACCATCCCAAACCGAAACCCTTTCTCAAATCGCCCATGAAATCAACTTTGATATCTTGGTATTTCTCATATATCACACACACTTATATCATAATTTGTCCATCCCTAAAGTTGCAATTACCATCTAATGATGACAACGGAAGAAGAGGGATCTAAAGATCTAAAAATCGCGGCAATCCGATGATGAGTTCCAGCTTGATTCTTCGGTCAAATTAAGGTTTTTTTTTTTAATATAATTATCTTTTATTTGTTTGTTCAGAATTTGTTAATATTTTCCGTTTTAATTACTTTTTTGTGTTGATTATTGTCTTGTTGATGGTATGAATTGGATTCCCCTCCCCCTCCTCCCCCAAATGTGTTTGTTTGTTGTTGGCTTTGGAGCCAGAATCAATTAACTTCAGATGATATCGCTTGGTTGGTAATTGCCAAACCTCCTAATGAATTTGGCACAAGCCAAATTTTGACAAGAGGGATAGCAACCCATTGAACAGAGGTGTCAAATAATCAATTTGGGTTTATATCTGGTAGATCAACAATGGAAGCAATCTATCTTTTAAGGAGAGTAATAGAAAAGTATAAAGAAAAGAAAAGGGACATTCATATAGTGTTTATCGACCTTGAGAAAGCATATGATAGAGTGTCCCAGGATATAATATGGTGGGTGTTAGAGAAGAAAGGGGTGACAAAAGGTTACATTGATGTGATTAGGGACATGTATGAAGGGGTGGTGACCACTATTAGATTGTCAGCTAGAGAGACAAATGAATTTCCTATCACGGTAGGGTTACACCAAGGATGTAGCTTAAGTCCTTATCTTTTTGCTTTAGTTATGGACGAGTTGACGAGAAATATTGAGGATGACATGCCATGGTATATGCTTTTTGTAGACGATATTGTGCTAGTGGATGAGACTAGAGAAGGAGTTAACACAAAGTTGGAGATTTGGAGAAAAGCTCTTGAATCTAAAGGATTCCGGATAAGCAGAACTAAGACAGAGTACATGGAGTGTAAATTTAGTAACAGTAACAATGAAAGTAGAGGAGAAGTGAAGATTGAGAACCAATAATTGCCTAAGAGTGAGCATTTTCATTATTTAGGGTAGGTTGTCATAACAGCGGGAGAGATTGATGCAAATGTGGCCCATAGGATTAAGGCGGGATGGTGTAAGCGGAGAAGTGCATCTGGGGTATTGTGCGATAAATGAATACCTACTAGACCAAAATGTAAGTTTTATAGAACGGCTATTAGACCAGCTAAGTTGTATGGGACGGAGTGTTGGGCAATCAAGAAACAACATGTAGACAAGATGAGTATGGTTGAGATGAGGATGCTAAGGTGGATGTGTGGTAAGACTAGATAAGGTAGAATTAGGAATAAGTGTATTTGGAAATGGGTGGGAGTAGCACCGATAGAAGATAAGTTGAGAGAGAATCGATTGAGATGGTTTGGTCATATTCAACGAAGACCAACAGAGGCAATAGTGAAGAGATGCGATGCTGTAACGGTAGATGGAAGTGTTAGGGGACGGGGTAGGCCTAGATTAACGTTGGCTAGCATTATAAATGGATATATGAATCTACTTAATTTGACTAATGATATGGCCTTTGATAGGGCCGTGTGAAGAAGAATGATTCATGTAGCCGATCCCATTTGATGGGATTTAAGACTTGATTTGATTTGGTTTGGTTTGGTTTGGTTTGGATAGCAACCCATTGAAAACTTTTTTTTTTCCGAGTCTTGTCAAATTTTGGCAATGCACCTCCAATGACTTGCTAGAGATGCTCTAATAGCAACTTGTCATTTTGACACCCCACGTCATCATTATCCAACTAATATTTTCATGATCCACAATTAAACCAATAAAATTCCAAAAAAATCTATCCAAAACAGACAAATAAAACTCTAGAAATAAAAACTAAAACCATTTTATATTTATATTTTTCTGTTTATATTTATAAAAATTTTGAAAACTACACAGAAACTTTTTTATTTCTACTTTTATTTTCAAAAAGTTATAAACAATATACAAAATTTTGTAAATACAGAAAAATTAATTTCACTACTTTATTTTATTTTATTTTATTTTTTTCATTTCCTCTTCTTTCTCCCAACCTTCCCAACCACCACCCATGGCTCATTAGTACTAACTACAACTACCAATGACCTCCAACGAACTCCTACTATCGATAATCACCTTTGGCCACCACCTCTTGTTAAAAACCACATGCAATTACCATCTTAGACAACCAACTGGCCACCATCTCCGGCCATTAACAATCACTTTCAACCGCTACTTTTCATAGCCAACAATCACCTCCAGCTACCACCAACAAACTCCCACCGGTGACAACCACCTTAGGCCACTACCTTTACATAACCGATAATAATCTCTGGCCACCATTTTCAACCGTTAACAACCAGCTCGTGCAACAATCCCTTTTCACTTGCTTTTAAAATAAAATTTTAAAAAATCTCCTATTATTATAAAAGTGTGAAAAGTCTGTCATGTTTTTTACTTTTTTAAATCCCAATTTTAATCTCTCAAATCTACTATATTTTTTAAAAATCATGAAGATTTCTATGTAAACCAACTATCTTTTTAGTTTTGGAGTTGAACACTAAAAAATGATATATCTGTTTCTAAGAGTCTTATATAAATATAAACAAACCGTCTCATTTCTTATCCCCGAAAAAAAAAAGAGTCGCATCCCTATTTTTTACATTGATGATGATTGAAGAACAAAAAAATAATTACTTGTTCTTATTTCCTGTGTCCGATTCTATACTGATATACATAATGCAATTGTTCATCATGGATCAAATCATTGTACATAATTTTGATTTAATCTTAAAGTGTATCCATTCGTTTGAATCAAGACAGAAGAAAGCATGCGTTTTTAAAACAGAGATTTGTACTACATCTTAAAATTTCGCAGGTTATTTTCACACTTTCTTTTTGTTAAAATTATTTTTTATGAACTATAATATTTTACATGGTACTTTAATAACCAAGATATGATGTCAAAATTCTATACAAGAACCACTTTCGTTGGTTTTAGTTTTTAAATGTTTTTTAATTTTTGATTTTTCATATTTTATCAATTTTGGTTATTAAAGATACTGAAATTTCTTCATATTTTAAAATTAAATTATACTTTTATATGAAAATCTAATATCTAATAATCTAAATAGAATTAAAAAGTAAAATATTGTTAAAAATATTATAAATTCAAACATGTACTGATTTTTTATTATTATATATATTTTTTGTTATTAGCTTGTCATGTTTTTTAATTTTTTAAAATCTCAATTTTACCCTTTCAAATCTACTTTATTTTCTAAAAATCATGAACAATCCTATATAAACTCTCTATTCGTTTTTGAAGTTGAACCCTCAAAAATCATATATCTGCTTTGAAGAATTCTATATAAAGCAAATTGTCTCCCTTCTTATGAAGAACCTGCCAAGTTTTTTTACTTTTTTTAAATTTCAATTTTACCCTCTCAAATCAATTATATTTTCTAAAAATTAGGTAGAGTTCTATATAACAACCTCTTTATTTTTGAAGTTAAACAATAAAACATGATATATCTACTTTCAAAAATTTTATATGGGTAATGCTAGAAAATTTGAGATCTATAGTATTTTTCATTTTATATAAATATAAACAAATCATCTCCCTTCTTCTTAAATATATATATATATATATATATATCATTTACCTATTTTTTACATTGATGATAATTGAAGAACAAAAAACAATTACTCTTTCTTATTTACTGTGCCTGCTTCTATATTGATATACATAATATTTATAATTGTCCATCATGGATCAAGTCACTATAAATAATTTTAGTTAAATCTTAAAGTTGTTAGGATTTTGTTGAATTTAAATAGAGAAAAGCGCATACCCTTTTAGAAATAGAGATTTGTGATGCATCACAAAAATTTGCAAATTATCTTCATACACTTTCTTTTTGTTTAAATTATATTTTATGAACAATAATATTTTGCATAGAACTTTAATAACCAAGGTATGATGTCAAAATTCTAAACAAAAATCACTTTCGTTGATTTTATTTTTTTTTAAATCTGTTTTTCAATTTTAATTTTTCATATTTTCTCAATTTTAGTGATTAAAGATACTGAAATTTCTTCATATTTGATATTTAAATTATACTTTTATATGAAAATCTAATATCTAATAATTTAAATATAATTAAAAAGTAAAATATTAGTAAAAAAATTTATAAATTCAAGCATGTACTAATTATTATTATTATTAATATTATTTAAAAAAATACACAATAAATTATTTTCTAAGTGTATTTAGATTAAGTTAATCTAAATCTAAAAAGAAAATATTGTTTATTTGGTATGGCTCCTTCATCGTACAAAGATCATCCTGCAACCCAACCCACATATAGCGCACACTAGATTCTCGGCCATACCCTTGACCCATCTAAGTTGATTAGTTAGGAAAAACTCCTCTCTGTTTTTTTTTTCCCAGTTTGCTATGGGGCATGTGAGCAACATAGTCGCCCATTAAAGAGCCAGCACACCTCGTCAGCATATTTGTTTTGGGATTCCCAAATTCTTATTCAGTTGACCTTACAACTTCAGTGCTAGTAGTTCAGAATCCAGTTTACCTGAATGTGGTGACGAATCCATCCAAATGAATCTAAAAGAAAATAAAAGGGTTGTTAAAAAAAAAAATTGTCAAAAGACACACCAAAAAAAAAAAACCATAAAAATCAAAAAATTCAAAATAAAAGTTTGAAAAAACAAATCAAACCAAACCCTATAAACTTCTTTGTTTTTAATTCTTTCTTCACTAATCTCTAAATTTACACAAATTATTCATAAATTTCTTTCAATTTTTACGCGAATTTAATAATCTAATTAAAAAACGGGGTATACACACAAAAATATAACACTAAACATCTATATTATGCCCAACTATTTAATTATGAATAATTAGTTACTCATTGTTACATGTATTATATTGTTATCTTATATATTTTAATATCTACTGTGGGGATGTAGTTTGGAAATACTCTTCTGATCTTGGGGGACGCTCGTGATCCTCTGCTAGTCACCTGAAAAGGAACAAACACTCCGGTCGGAGGTGCCGGAATTAGCACTCTAACGGGCAAGTTAGACTCTGCACTCAAGATTACTTGTATTCTAAGTTAAGCTTAATAGTTCTTACATACCTTTCTAGAACTGAAGATCTTGTATTTATAGTATTCTCTTTGGGCCTTGGGGCCTGGCCTAACCCTAGTCCTTTACATGTACTTCTACTCGGCCCTTGTTTCACTGGTAGGAATGCCGACTACTTTATTCGGCCCTTCAATTGAATAGGGTCAATGCCGAATAGAGGTTATGTTCTGGATCGGATTGGTCCTCCTATTGATCCAAAATTATTCGGCTCCCACAATTGCCCCCCAAACACCCCACTAGCATCAGTTAGTCGGCGTGTTTGGCTTCTAGTCTGGAGGTTAAAAATTCGGCGGTTACTCCTCTTCCCGATGCGTGTCAGAACGCGTACATCCTTTCTAGTCATTGTAACGCTTTCCCGCCCCTTCGTACACTGCCTTCATTTAATGCGATTTGAATTTGTCTCTTCGAATGTATGTTCTAAATACTCAGAGATATCTGGCTCGCCTTCTACTGCAACTCCTACATTCTGCGGCTTCTGCAACCCCTTGTTTCTCGCTCTTTCCTTCGTCTCCTGTAAGTTTTCTTCTCCTTCATTTTTGATCCCCCTGCTTTATCTGCTTTTAGTTTTCCTTAATCCTTGGGTTGGCCAAAATGGCAAAACATCTGAAGGAGCTCCTTTCTGCCGATCGAATCTCCGGCTTTCGACGCCATTTCTCCATCCCCGACGACGTCCATCTGTCACTTTTGGCAGACAACACCATTGATATGGTGAGGGAAGATGAGAGCACAATTGTCTTTCCTCTCCTATCAATTGCTAAGGGCGGCGTCCGTTTTCCTCTTCACCCACTTTTGAGGGTCGTTCTTCGGTACTGGGGTCTCATCCCTTCCCAGCCCAATGTGAACTTCTTTCGCATCATAATTGGAATTGTAGAGATAAATTGGCGTCTTAGAATTAATTTAGGTATTCCCGCCATTCGACACTGTTATGTCCTAGCCAAATCTACCGACCGGCTAGGACGCTACTTTCTTAGAGCCAAGGATACTGATCATCACTTAGTGACCATGCTTACCAGTTCTGGCAGGCATGTCGACGACGTGATGGTCGTTGTCCGCGGCAATTGGGAATTCGGCGAAGGTGAAGATCGCCTAGACCCTGTGTCGAGGTGAAAAGGCGAACTAGGTGGCCGATCAGATTACCTTGTTTCTCTTATTTACATAAGTATGTATTCGACACTAAGCTCATTTAATCGTTTTGTTTATACAGGCAACGGCTTGAAGAGAGTGTTGGTATCAGACGACGATGTTGTGCTCGCAGAAATTAAAACCGCGTTACAATTCGTCGGCCATCCAGACCTTCAAAAATAAGGGAGGGCAGTCCACATTCTCCTGCGGTACGAGCCAACTTACACGACGTTCTCGGCGGCAGACAATATTCCGATCACGCGAGGCGACAACCGCCTTACAACCCTTTTCTTCCCCAGTTTCAAAAACTTGAGACAGATCGGCTTAGAATCATCCAATTCTGAACACATGGAAGAATAAGCGGCTGAACCAATCGCCGAGGACCAGGACCGGTTGGCCGCGAAAGTTGACGAAGCTATTAATTCGGCCTTCGAGGAAGCCGAATTGAACTCTTCTGACCCTCCGTCTACATCAGGCCGAGGGGACGCCTTCGAAGATATTTTTACAAACTTGGGAGACCTTCCCGGCGATTTTTCTAAGGATATGGCTGGGGAAAATCTTACGCAGATGGCACGAAAAAGAAATGCCGAACGCATGGCCACCCAACAAAAGGCCGTAGCCATCCGTTCCGAACTTGTCCCGACTGAATCTGTTGCCCTTACTGCTGTTGAAGAAACGACTCACGTTGTTGTGGCCGAGACGAAAAAAGAGGTCGAGCGCCCGATTACAGAAGGGCGGCAGATTTCGGAGGATCGGGGCGAAAAACGAAGCGTTGAGGGCGAGGACAGCTCTGAAGAGGGCCCCATTGAAAAACGGCCACGCTTAGAGGAGTCGGCTATGGTTGCTCCTTTCGTTATTGAGCCAAAGATCAAAAACATGCCGATCTCCTCCGAAGCGTCGGCTTTGAAAGATACAGCTGTGGCACTGAGCTTGGCTGCCTCGGTCTCCTTGCCGGCTGACAAGGCGACCTTTCGTGCTGAGCCGGATTTGGTGACAATAGCATTAGCCGCCCAATCGGCTCTTCTGGTACGTGACTAACTCTCTGGTTTGGTTTGCATTCGATGTTTCTTGGCATATGACGATCCTTTGTTTTGCAGACGGTTGGAAGAATCGCCGAATTGGGCCGCCGCCAGCATGACGTTGTTGAAAGGATTGGCTGTTTGCAATCTGAAGTGGAGGGTCAACGGAGCAGGATGGAGTTTGAGGCAATGAGAGCCGCGATGGAAAGTACGCGGGCCGAGGCTGAGAATAAAAGGGCCAGGACTGCTGATCAACTCAGAGCTGACGCCGAGAAGAGGGCAAACGTAAGCGAGGAATCGCTCAAGTTAGCCAAGGAGGTGCTTGCCAAGCTGGAGGCCAAGTTGGGAGAGTTGAAACAGGCTAAGGAGAAAGCCGACTCTTAGGCTTCGGCGGCGTTCGAGGCTGGGAAGAGCTCTGCCCTTAATGACAATATAGAAGTCCCCAAATTCGAGAATCGGGGATTCAAACACGGCTGGCTCAAAGCCCTTGCTGCCATTGGAGTTACATTGGCCACGCCAATTCCATACGAGCAAGTGGACGTTGAGCCGCATGAGTCTGACCCTAAGACTTGATTTGGGAGACGTTCTAGTTTTGTTAGGTTTTTCTCAATTTCAATGTATGTTTTTGTTGAGTAGATTTTTGTTAGTTCAAGGTAATTTTCATGTATAAATTAGTTACTACCTGCGCTTAATTTATTAATGAAAATTTCCTATTCCTTTTCCTTTTCCTTTCATAATTCATTGTACGTAGTTTTTGATATTAACGAAGAGTTTTGCTTTTGCTTTTCACTACTTTGGATAAAATAATCACTGTATGTTGTGCTTGCTAATTATCGATCCGATAGGAAGTAGGATCATGAGATGAGAAAATTAAATAACCCATTGCATAGTTGCTGATTATATAACGGTGTAAATCCGAATAAGATTAGTTCATGATTCATAGGGCGGCTGGGGCACACAAGTCAAATAGATTGATGAATCTGCCCTTGCCCTAGTTGGTTTATGAATATTAGACGTCGAATAACACGCACTCATGAAGTACTAATGAATTGATTCATGGAGCGGTTGGGGCACTCGAGCCGAATAGATTGATGAATCTACCCTTGCCCCGGCTGGTTCATGAACATTAGACGCCGAATAAAATGCACTCATGAAGTACTGATGAATTGATTCATGGGGCGGCTGGGGCACACAAGCCGAATAGATTGATGAATCTGCCCTTGCCCCAGTTGGTTTATGAACATTGGACACCAAATAAAACGCACTCATGAAGTACTGATGAATTGATTCATGGGGCGGCTGGGGCACACAAGCCGAATAGATTGATGAATCTGCCCTTGCCCCAGTTGGTTTATGAATATTAGACGCCGAATAACACGCACTCATGAAGTACTGATGAATTGATTCATGGAGCGGCTGGGGCACTTGAGCCGAATAGATTGATGAATATACCCTTGCCCCGGCTGGTTCATGAACATTAGACGCCGAATAAAACGCACTCATGAAGTACTGATGAATTGATTCATGGGGCGGCTGGGGCACACAAGCCGAATAGATTGATGAATCTGCCCTTGTCCCAGTTGGTTTATGAACATTGACGCCGAATAAAACGCACTCATGAAGTACTGATGAAATGATTCATGGGGCGGCTGGGGCACACAAGCCGAATAGATTGATGAATCTGCCCTTACCCCCGTTGGTTTATGAACATTAGACGCCGAATAACACACACTCATGAAGTACTGATGAATTGATTCACGGAGCGGCTGGGGCATTCGAGCCGAATAGATTGATGAATCTGCCCTTGCCCTGGCTGGTTCATGAACATTAGACGCCGAATAAAACGCACTCATGAAGTATTGATGAATTGATTCATGGGGCAGTTGGGATACTCGAGCCGAATAGATTGATGAATCTTCCCTTGCTCCAGCTGGTTCATGAACATAGAACGCCGAATAACGGAGGGGGCGATTGGGGCACGTGACTTGATCGGCGCTGGGCTGTTGACGTTTCGATATTAATGAGATTGCCTCGGAGGTGTTGCCTTCGTATGGAATAAATGGGTGTGTACTTCGTGAACGAAGGTCTTATTTATATGTTTTGACAGCAACTCAGTCCAGTTCTTAGTGGAAACTTAAACAAGTGCGAATGTCGAATAGACTTTTCTTCAACAGCAGAGGTGAAGTGAAGACGCTAGCTGAGCTGGAAGGAAACATGAATCGTAGTGGTGAACCTTCACGCACGGGCGGTAGGACTTCGAAAGATCGGGAGAGACACCAATCTCCCCGTCGTCGAAGTAAGTCGCCCAAGAGGGACAAGCAGCCACAGCGCAAGTCTCCTCAACCTCGTCTTGGAAGGGAATCCGACGCGACTCCTCGCCCGTTAAGTTTTGCAGCCTTCGTGGGCAATAAACCAATGACAGAGGCGGATTCGATCGTTTGAGATTCAAACGTGGCAGTCGAGTTCGCTCGACAGATCTTTCCACCCGAAGTTCAGCAATCGATGGTAGATCGGTCGGACTTCAAAGTGTTTCGTGAAGGCGTTCACGGGGCGGTGAGGGGACTGTACACTGCTTATGAGATCGGCATGCGTCTCTGAGCCGCTCGTCGCGATATAGAACAGAGGGATGAACGCATTTGGAAGTTAGAAGCCCACGCCGAGAAGGCCGAGCGTGAGCTCAGGAAAATCAAGTCCACCGAGCCTCAATCGGCCAACCACCCAAACCCAATTGTGGAAGAGAGGGTTACTCAAAGGCTGATTAGCGATGCGATCGCCGATCGAAACACGACCAGCATGTTCACGATCGAGACTGCGAGGGCTACGGCCTATGAAAAAGGCTTCCACGATGGCCGAAAGGTCGAAATTCAGAAGACCAAGGAGAAACTCGCCGAAGAAGTTTGCCGATGTGAAAATCGTGGATTTAGGCACGGTTGGATCAAGGCACTTCAGTAAGCCGAGAGTCTCCAGGCAGCAGGGTTGGATTCGACGTTTCCGTTGTACCAACAGAATGATTTCCCCTTCTCCGCTTTCGAAATTGAGAAGAGTGATGATAAAGAAGCCGCCGAACCGAAGAAAACCTTGTAATGATCATGTAGATTGAAAGTGAAATTATGTATTTATTGGCTGATTTTAATAAAATGCTTAGTTCTCAATTTGTAGCGTACTTGTTATTTATATTAGTACACATTTTATTCCGAATGTGCGCACGTTTTAGATTACGTTTATGCGGCTTGAACAATCTTATTTGAATATTTGCATTTCTCGGCCTTTGTTTACGGAGGCTTTAATTTGGATAATAGTACATCGTCTATTTCAACTGTTTGTTTCGTTGTAATTTTTATTCAGCGCACACGTGTTTGTTTGTTTCGAATGTGCGCACGTTTTAGATTACGTTGTAATTTAATTCGAATATGCAAACATGGCCCAAAGACGTCATGCACCGATGGTGCGCCAAATCCGGTGATTTTTTCGGCCCAAAGGATGTCATGCGCCGATAGGGCTCCAAATCCGGAGACTGGCCAATCGTGATATCCACGAAGGGCGCTCCAAATCCGGAGGCTTTATCAGTCCAAGGACGTCATGTGCCGATGGAGCTCCGAATCTGGAGACTTTATTTGGCCAATCGTGATATCTACGAAGGGTGCTCCAAATTCGGAGGCTTTATCGGCCCAAGGACGTCATGCGCCGATGGGGCTCCAAATCTAGAGACTTTATTTGGCCAATCGTGATATCCACGAAGGGCGCTCCGAATCCGAAGGCTTTTTCGGAACAACTTTAAACTGGAATTTGTAATGAGTAAATAGGGATCTTTGCATTACAGAAAATGAGATGTACATGGCGAGCCATTCGGAACAAGCATCATGTCCCACAAGTCGAGTCAATGATAAAATTTGCGTAAATGCGTGAAATTCCAAGGCCGTGGCAGACTCCTTCCTGACATGTCTTTGAGCCGATATGCCCCTACTCCTACGATCAAATCAATCTGATAGGGGCCGTCCCAGTTAGGACCCAATTTTCCATCAGCCAGATTCTTGACAACTGGCAGTACCTTCTTCAGGACCAATTCTCCTGGTGTGTAGCGGCGCAGCTGAACACGTTGATTATACGACTTAGCAAGTTGCTGTTGATACCGCGCCATGGATGCGAGGGCACGGTCTTTTCGTTCTTCAATCAGAACCAAATCCAAGGCCAGCATCATGTCGTTTTGGCCCATATCAAAAACTGTTGATTTCAAGGTTGGGAGGCCGATCTCCAGAGGTATGATTGCCTGGGTTCCAAAGCATAGGGCAAACGACATTTCCCCAGTAGACCGCCTCGGCGTAGTTCGATGAGCCCACAACACACTTGGCAATTCTTGGACCCATTTGCTTTTTGCTTTCTCCAGTCTCTTTTTGATGCCGTCCAAGATGGATTTGTTAGAGGCTTCAGCCTGACCATTGCTTTGTGGATAAGTCGGCGTGGAAAAGTAAGGCCGTATACCATACTTGTTGCACAGTTCTCGATAGACGCCACAATCAAACTGGGTGTCGTTGTCTGAGATAAGTGCCCTTGGAATGCCGAACTGTGTTATGATGTTTCTCCAAACAAAACGCTTCACGTCGGTATCTCGGATGTGGGTTAGTGCCTCTGTTTCTACCCATTTTGTAAAATAATCTGTCGCGACAATCAAAAACCACTTGTTACCCGGGGCACGCGGCAGTGGTTCGACAACGTCAAGTCCCCATTGGGCGAACGACCAAGGACTGGTTATGGAGCTTAGCTCTTTAGCAAGCAGGTGGGTCAAAGAAGAGAACTTCTGGCACTGTTCACACTTTTTCACGTAGCATTCGGCGTCTGCTCTCATTGTCAGCCAGTAATACCCCTGTGTTACGGCTCAATGAGCAAAGGACCGCCCACCGGAATGGGCGCCACAACTGCCTTCATGTATTTTAGTTAGAAGCTCCTCGACTTTGTTCGGGTGCACACCTTCCAAATATGGACCAAAGAGGGATTTTTTATAAAGCCTTCCTTGCAAGTCCAAGTAGTATCGCAGGGCTTTGTTTCGCAGCTTGTGCGCTTCTTTCTTGTCCTCAAGGAGCTGTTCGAAAGATAGGAATGCGGCAATGGGATCCATCCAACTCGGTCCAGATTCTATAACATTGACCTGGCCTTCCTCCGAAGGGCCAATGCTCGGCTCTGGATGAAACCTACTTCGATGGTTCGTTTAATCTCTGAGTTGATGGCGGAGGCTAGGCAAGCAAGGACATCTGCATGTGTGTTCTGATCACGTGTTATCTAGTTCAATTCATGATGGTCAAATTTTGCCAGCAAGGAGTTGGCCGTTTTCATGTAAGCCGCCATACGGTCGTTTCTTGCCGCGTACTCTCCCTTTAGCTAATTGATCACCAGTTTTGAATCGCAAAATACAAGCAAACGCCGAGCACCCAAAAGATGTGCATTCCGCAAACCGGCTACAAGGGCTTCGTATTCGGCTTCGTTGTTTGACGCTTCGAAGCCGAGCTTGACGGCCTGCTCAATTATTGTGCCGTCGGGAGCCATGATTACAACTTCGGCTCCGCTACCCCCTAATTGGATGACCCATCACAGTACAACTGCCAAATGTCCCCAACATAAATTCTTCAGTTCGGCTCCGGTCGAATCTCATCAGACTTGAAATCGGCAAGACCCCCATTGAACTCGGTGACAAAGTCGGCAAGCAACTGTCCCTTGATTGAGGTTCTGGGTAGAAACTGAATGTCGTACTGGCCGAGTTCAAGAGCCCATTTTGAAACACGTCCTAACGCTTCTACACTTCGAAGTACTGATAGAAGGGGATAATCTGTTAGCCCTCCAATGCTATGTCCCTGGAAGTAATGCATTAGTTTTCTTGCTGCCGTGACTAGGGCTAGGATGAGTTTTTCCAGCGGAAGGTAGCGTGTTTCGGCGTCAACCATTGCCTTGCTCACATAATACACTGGCCACTGCTCCCCTAGCTCTTCCTTTATCAGTACGGCGTTGACGGCCCTGTCGGAAACTACCAGATACAAACTGAGCGGGTCACCAACAGCGAGTGTTGTCAAGAGTGGTACTGAGCGAAGGTAGGTCTTGAGTTCGTTGAAAGCGACTTCGCATTCGGCGGACCATTCAAATGCCTTGCCCTGCCGTAGTGTATGAAAGAATTGTTGGCAGCGATCTGTAAACCGACTGATGAACCTATTGAGTGCGGCAACCATCCCCATCAACTTTTGAACTTCTTTTACCGAACGAGGGGAGCCGAGTTCCAAGATTGCTGTAATTTGCCTCGGGTTGGCGTCGATTCCTCGGTGGTTGACAATGTAACCCAAGAACTTGCCAGAGCTGATCCCAAACGCACAATTGGAAGCATTCAGCTTCATTTTGTATTTGGGTAGAATGCTGAATGTCTCCTCCAGATCGGCTATATGACTCTGCTCTTCCTTGGATTTGACAACTATGTCGTCAATGTATACTTCCATAGTGTGGCCGAGTTGCTCTTTGAACATGGTGGTGACTAGTCTCTAGTAAGTTGCCCCTGCATTCATCAACCCAAAATGCATAACCTTGTAGCAATAGGTTCCTCTTGGGGTGAGGAATGCAGTCTTGTCTTGGTCCTTCGGATTCAAGGCAATTTGATGGTAGCCTCTGTAGGCATCGAGGAAGCTCATGCGCTGATGACGTGCTGTAGCATCTCCCAGTTGGTCTATTCTTGGGAGAGGAAAACAGTCTTTGAGGCAGGCTTTGTTTAGGTCCGTGAAATCAACGCAGACTCGCTAGGTCCCGTTCTTCTTCTTCGCAACCATAGTATTAGAGAGCCATGTAGGGTAGGTCACTTCCCTGATTGCCCAGGCGTCAAGCAACCGGTCAACCTCTTCAACAACTGCAGCGGTGTGCTCTGCGGCTGATCGCTGGCTTTTCTAGACGATCGGCTTGCATTTAGGGTCGGCATTTAAGCGGTGTTGCAAAACAGACAGGTCTACACTCGGCATCTCATATGGAGTCCACGCAAATATATCAAGGTTGCTGAGCAGGAAGGAAATTAGCTTCTGTCGGTCGGCTTGATTGAGGGAGGCACCGACCATGAAGAACCTGTCTGGGTTGCCGTTGATTTCAACTCGATCTAGATCTCCCGTGGCCTTTTCATTTGGGAGCCGCCCAACGTCGTCGAGGCTCTCGCGATCTGTGACCTCAATAGAGTTCACTTGCAACGCCTTTGGCGTCTTTTGAGCAAAGAGATAACATGCTTGTGCCGATTTCTGAGAGTCGCGGATTTGCTCAATGCCGCGTTCTGTGGGGAAGCGTAGCAGCTGATGATAGGTGCTTGGCACGGCCTGCATAACATGCAACCAGGATCGCCCCATGATGAGATTATACGGCGATGGCAGCCTGACGACCAAGAATTCCACATCCACTGTTCGGGAGTCGGCTCGAACTAGTAGTGTGATTTTCTCCAATGGGTATTCTGGATTGGCGTTGAAGCCGAATAGTGGATAAGGGGCCGGGGAGAGATCCGATTCGTTGAAGCCGAGTTTGGTGAATGCCTTATAATACATAACCTCTGATGTGCTCCCCGGATCAATGAGTACGCGCTCAACTATGAATCGGTTTACGCGTAACTCAATTACCAAGGGATCGATGTGGGGAAGTGTCACACCGGCCAAATCTGAATCATCAAAAGAAATGTTTGCAGCTTCATGGGGTCGTTTAGCCGGAGTGAGTTGGTTTTGAGAGCTAGGATTCAACTGAATCGTATGCACCGCGGATGAAATTGGCAGGCTGTAAATCATGTGGATCACGCCGAGCAGAGGTGAATCCTGTCTTAAGGCTATTGCTTTGGTTGGGTTGTTTTTTTGGACATACTGTTGTAGCCGGCCATCTTGTACTAATTCCTCCAGGAGATCCTTCAGTGCGTAACAACTATCAATATCATGGCCATGGTCCTTGTGATACTCACACCGTCTATCCCGCCTTCTTGTGTCCCACCATTTTCGACGGCCATTTGAAAAACGGAAGGTGTTGGATTTTGGACATAACCGCATTGATCGGCTCTGTCAACTCCGTATATTTCTTGTCGGCGCGCCTCGTGCGCCTGCTGTCAACTTGCAGCTGTTCATTTTCTCGGTGGGAGCATTGGTCGCTTGATCGGCGGGAATCCCGTCTCTTGTCCCGTTTGGCCCGATGTCGTGGTTCAGGGCTCTAGGGTGCTACAGAATTTAACGGCTGAGCAGTTTCAGCTGGAGCCATCTTGTTGGTTACATTTCCGGCTTTAACCCTCAAGGCATCATCTTCCACTTTACAATATTCTTCAACCTTCTTCATCAACGACCAAACTGTTTTGGGGGACCGCCTGGTCAAAGAGCTGTGAAGGGCATTATCGGGATGCAGCCCCATCTTGAAGGCAATGATGGCCATGGAGTCATTGCAAGCATCGTCTACCAGATTGAAACATTCCCAATACTGCGCCGAGTAGGCACGAAAGGTTTCTCCCGATTGAATCTGCATTGCCTAGAGGGAATCGGCTTGCTTTGGCTGGACCTCATTAGTGATAAACCTTGCCCTGAAGGATTTTTGGAGTTGGTGAAAGCTTTTAATCGAAGCCAGCTCCAATTTGTAATACCACCTGACAGCTAGTGGTCCCAAACTGCTCGGAAATATTCTGCACATCAAAGCCTCGTCATCTGCATGCAATGTCATGGCTTGCTTGTAATAGCGGATGTGATCGGTGGGGTCTGATTTACCGTTGTACAAGGTGAATGACGGTGCTTTGAATTTCTTGGGTAGAACTGCCTTTGCAACCCATCATACAAAAGGATCGTGTTGATCTTCATCCGAATTGTTTCTTTTTCGCTTATGCCTTATATGGGGACTCTCTTCAGAAGAACTGGAAGTTTCAAATTGTTCCTTCTTCTTGGGCTCCGGGGATAATGAGTCGGAGTTGCTATCAGTGTGTTGTTGGCAGGCTCGAGATCGTCGACCACCTGCCCTCACAGGTCGTTCCGGATCTTAGCATACAACTTGTTTGGACTTTGCCAACTCCAAGGCCAAATCCTGATGGAGACGTTCGTTCTCAGCTATCATGTTCTCCAACCTTTGTTCGTTTTGCTTTGCTTGTTCCATGATCGCCTGCATTGCCTCATGCTTTGGAGTCGAGGGTGAGGCGAAGTTCAAAGCATGTCTTACGGGGATAGTCTCCGGTCCAAGCATGTTTGTTGGAGTGAGGTCGTCTCTCTGCGTGGTTTCATTAGTGACTATCGGAGGGTCTTCCGTTACGCCCGCCATGGATGTGTTAGAGTATTCCCACAGACGGCACTAATTGTGGGGATGTGATTTGGAAATACTCTTCTGATCTTGGGAGACGTTCGTGATCCTCTGCTAGTCACCTGAAAAGGAACAAACACTTCGGTCGGGGGTGCCGGAATTAGCACTCCGACGGGCAAGTTAGACTCTGCACTCAAGATTCCTTGTATTCTAAGTTAAGCTTAATAGTTCTCACATACCTTTCTAGAACTGAAGATCTTGTATTTATAGTATTCTCTTTGGGCCTTAGGGCTTGGCCCAACCCTAGTCCTTTACATGTACTTCTACTCGGCCCTTGTTTAACTGGGTAGGAATGCCGGCTACTTTATTCGGCCCTTCAATTGAATAAGGTTAATGCCGAATAGAGGTTATGTTCTGGACCGGACTGGTCCTCCTATTGATCCAAAATTATTCGGCTCCCACATCTACATATATAAATATATATATACAAAAATATAAATGTAAATTTATAGATGTTACTTTATTCATACATTGTCAATCTGTAATACTATATTATCATCGAATGTTTTAATTTTCTAACATGTATCGTTTTAATAATAGTAGTTATATTTTTGCTAGGAAAAAATTACAAAATTTTGTATTATTCTCCTATCAACTTATATTCAATATATATATACATATATGTCATACAAACAAATGTCCACAACAAATATTTTCAATAACAAACCAAGATTTTGCAAAATACCTCCATCACGATTTTTTTTCCCTCACAGGAAAAAAAAAATCATATTCGGCTTGCTTGGTTCCATTTTTCCAAAAACACTTTTCAAAATATTCTACTTTCTTATTTTCCGTATTTTTTTGTTTTTACTGAGTTTTTTTAATATTTTAAGCAAATATTTTACTTTTCAGATCCACCTAACATAAATACACCTAAAAAGTAAAAAAAATTGTAAAAAAATCTTTTAAAAATTCACTAAACACCAAAAATACAAAAAAAAATTAATAATACAAGAATTCAGTACATTTTTTATATTTTTATGTATTTCTTAATTTTTAAAAATATTTTTTCACAAATTTTTTACTTTTTAAATACATCTAAGTAAAAGTGAATCTAAAAAAGTAAAAAAAAAATATTTAAAATTTAAAAAATATTCACTAAAAGAAAAAAAAAAACACGAAAACCAAAAAACTCAGTTTTCAAAAAACTTAATCCAGAAAACTCAAACCAAACACACTGATTATTAAGGAAACATGAATTTTGAAATTTATAACAATATGATAACACTTCAAACTTTTACTCGTCAAATTTTTTTTATTACAAATAATAGTGAGCAAGAAGAAAAGCAAGATGGTAAAACAAAAATTATAAAAAAAATCTATTGCAACATGCTATCCAAGCAAAGTTAGACAAGTTAAAAGAAGGAATTCCTATCTATTGTGAAGTTCAAGAAAAACAATGTCCATCAAGCACGCATTTTAGTCAAATTACAAAGAAAAAAATCAAATGATGCCCAAACATTATCACAACAACTCAATGATACAAAAAGTAAATACATCAAATAAAAAGTTTTCATTAATTTTTGTTATACACTGATTACTTATAGATGCCATAATAAATTATGTAACTTGACAGTTTCATAAAAATGTCCCTACAAACACTTATAAGTATGGATCTATAAATATCGTGAAAATAAATAAAAATATTACACATTTTCTACATAAATGAAAATATACTAATGACTAATGTTATATTTTTCATCATGCAACATATTCGTGACACAAGAAACGAGACTCGACAACTCTTGATGTATAAAAAAATATTACATATTGATGTTAATGCATTTTTACACCAATAGTATTCAAATAATATATAACAGTGAATTCAATGAATTTGTATTATGAGATGAACTATTAAACAAAATTGTGCAATTTTACAATCAATTCATGCTTTCAATTGTATTACAAGTACAAATTATGAAAATTTGAAATAAAAAATTGATAGAAAAATATTTGTTTAACACTATATACTTAGAAGACATGCTTATTATTTATTGTTAATTGAGCTATAAATTAATATTTATGTCTAAAATTTCTTATGTATCATTTAAATTCTTCAGCCGAATATACATTCATTTTTTACTTAGTTATATATTAAATACAGATCAATTTACCTATATAAATCTTCATACTTTGTATACTTATCACATATTAATTTAACAGACGCGCATAATTACAGTATTAATCATTGATAAAAAATCATGTGTCCCGTGCAATACACGTGTCCAACCACTAGTAAAAAATAAAAATGCAAACCACCCAGCTTTTTTGTCGTGCCAACTTTTAAGCCCTCCCAAAAGAACCTGACACATTTTTTTATTTTTATTTTTACAAATTATTAAAAACTACACCAAATAAATTTACAATTTTTTTTATAAATTTTTTTATCTAATAATCATAAAAACTAACTCATACCAAACAAACAGCCCCAATTTACAATTTGCATTTTACTTAAAAATTGATATTAATTTATGCCGCTAATTCAGGGAGAATTCAAGACTCAAATGTAATCTCAACCATTGAAAAAAAGGGAAGAAAAAAAACTAGAACTTATTTGTATGTCCTTCATCACAAAATCCAATACAAATCAATCTCTTACCAATTTCAAAATGACTGCTTTTCCCGCTATTGTGTTTGCTCTCAACTTCTCAATTCAAGGACTGCAGAGGTTCTTTAGGTCCTCCTCCTTGGCATACCAGCTTGGTATTATCTTTGAAATATGGGGATAAAGATCCTTGTATGAATTCCTGATTGTCCCTTCTGCAACTCCGGTTGCAATTGAAACATCTGCATCGACACCGCTATACATCTAAATTCATGCATATATGCATAATTGAATAACTAATATCTCAAATTAGCAATATGACAAGTCTTAATAGGTATTTTTTAGTCTGAAGATATTTAACTTCGTTTATTTCGGTCAAAAACATTTTCTATGAAAAACTTCATAAAATATTTCCCAGAAAAAATCTTTTCCCATGTTTTGATTGACTCCTTGAAACTAATGTACTAATGATTGCATTAGTGGCGGTGGGGGGTGGCAATGGCAGGGAAGAAATGGTGAGGTGATGGTGGTTGAAATGGTAGCGGAGGTGGGGGCTGTAGTGGTGGAGGTGGTGGGTGGCGGTGGCGTGGCATTTGTAGGACTTGCAGTCCTAAAAATGTTTTCCACTTTTGTTGATTACAGACAGAAAGTTTTTCGTTGACTTTCATTTTCCTTGCACCAAATGTAAGAAAATAAAGAAAACATTTCCAAAAAATGCTTTGAAAATGTTTTTCGCCCAAACAAACGAAACATTATTGTAGGCGAGAGAAAAAGGATGAGATTCTATTTTCTAGACCTACTACATAAGCATGTGCATTTTCTTAAAAGAAAAAAGAATTAGACAAAAATTTCAACAATAAAATGGTCCAAATTAGTAAGAAAAAATAATGCATTTTGGCATTAAAAATATTCCCCAAAAAAAAGACTTAGGGAAAAAATTTCAACAATAACATGGTCCAAATTAGTAAGAGAAAATAAAGCATGTTGGCATTAAAAATATTCCATAGTAGAGTCTGCAATGGATTCAGATATGATTTGTAGAACCCCTCAAATTCAACTCTGAGGTTCTTATGAATGCCTTAATCAATGACTCACACATGCTTACCTTTGAGGGGCTTCTTATCATCCGAAAGCTGTGTTACAATGTAAATGACGGCAGCTGCAATTGATATAGGGCTCCTCCTGCAAGTAACAAGATTGCAACAAATTTAAAAGCAGTGAAGATTTTCTATTCAAAATTGGATATAAAATCCAGAGATTTAGCTTCACTTAAATGTGAGTTTGTTTTTGATGAATAAGAGGTAAATTTATTAGAGAAGGATAAAAAATAATATCAAAATTAAAAACTTCATTTTATCAGAAAAGAGTTTCACAACAAAAACACGAGAAGATTTTTCTCTTCTTCTCCCCACCCACACCCATTTGTTCTTCTGGGTTCTTAGAATTAAAAAGACTATCTATCCAAATGCCATCCAACAACCCATTTCCGAGGTGCAAACTACATACAACTATGTGCTCAAGTCCCACTAACCAAGGAAATGGGAAAGAGCTGATCTAATGCAACAATGTAGACATATCATTCAAGTTCTATCAATACATGCAATCTTACAATTGATTCAGTCTCCGCATGAAACACGACAACATAAGAGAAAAACCAGGACTACCTTATATCAAACTCTTCCGACTTCTGGACAGCTTCTTGGGCGGCTTTAACTACTTGATTGTTCATACCAAGATTTGAACAAAAGCGTCTCTGAAGATGTTATTAAGATTTCATGTCAGTGGCAGAATTGCAAGAAACAAAAAAGATCATATGGTAAAGTCTGAAAAGACTGCTAATAAGAGCCATAAGAAAGTTTATAAAGTGCTCAATTTCACAAAATACTTGCCATAAAATCCCCAGCATGTATAGTACCCATCTCCACTGATTGACCCATCTCAAGCTCTAGCTGTTTCACTATGTATTCTTTTGCTCGGCCAATTTCCTTCTTTGTCGCTCCATTGGCAACAGAGCAGATTTCTATTTGAAATCCAGAGGTTCAGGCAAAGCACAGAGAGATAAAATCAGGAAGCATTCAGATGTTAAAAAAAATCTTAGGCTGTACCCTTAACAGTGCGTGGCTTGTCTTCTTGCCGACAAGCTATGTACAGGCAAGCAGCCAAAATTGCGTCCTGGTTTCTTCCTCTACTAGATTTTTGATCTTCTACCTTCTTGAATATCTCATTGGCACGATCCTTCAGAAAAGATCACAGAACACCATCACAAAAAAAACATTGAATCTAGAAAGGAAAGAAAAAAGAGTGGCAGTGTAAGAATCTTAGGGAGGCATATATGGAGCAAAAGTTTGTTCGTCAGGGCACAGTAACAAATGATTGGCAAAATTCCACGAGAAAGAAAGAAGAAAGTTAACACAACAACCTTCAAGTTAAAAAGAATCACCATCAAGAAAATGCATAATCATGGTAGTATTAGAATGCAAAATTGTCAGAAGGCCAAAACATAAACAAGCTATCTAACTAATGACATCTCAAACCTCACTTGGAATCAGTATGTTTCAGATTTTGGCCATATATATAAAGAAAATATCTCATTTTTCCTAGGTATTATTACAAATTATCAGGAGAATAACTAAATACATAAATAGATATAATACAAGGCCACCTACCCATGCTCGTGTATAGAAAAGGAAAAAGTCAAGAGTTCATGCATACTGAGGCACTGATATGCATGTATATTTCCCAACATGCCCTGCCCCATGCACCTATGGGCATGTTGGGCTATTGTATAGTATAAAAGGAGAATAAATAAATGAATTAATAGATATAATACAAGGCCACCCACCCATACCCAAGCCATGTATATAAAAGGAAAAAGTCAAGAGATCATGCATACAGAGGCACTGATATTCATGTGCCTGTCCCACCCCACCTTGCCCCGGCCTAGAAAAGGAAGAAGTCAAGAGATCATGCATACAGAGACTGATATTCATGCGCCTGTTCCACCCCACCCTGTTCTGGCCCACCCCACACACATAGGGGCACGTTGGGTTATTGTTTGGTGGGTCTGTTGAAGCTCAAATTCCAAAAGCACACATGAAGGCAACCAATTGTGGCAGCACCATCCATGCATAGTATTCTATAACAACACGGGGAAGAGAAAAAACAATAAATTAGACGCATGCCCCATTCTAATTGGAGATTCTCAAACATTCCCGGCGTCATGAGTTCACTCTTTACACAGCAGAAATACCTAGAAACCACCATGTCAAGCCATTCATAATCATCTGAGTCTTTCAAATACCCCTCCTTGTCAATTTTTAAACCCACAAGCTTTACCTACAAGAACGACTCTCCAAAGGAAGTCCAGCATATCAAATGCCACCCATAGACATGCGCTTGTGCAATATGCATATACACAGAGTCCACTGGATGCTTCACTGTACCAAACTTGCTCACAAGCAAGGCACGTATCCCATCACAAGGTTTCATCATCATCAAGGCTCCCAGCCACACTACTGTACACATTATTGCGGTCCACAATGTTACCCACTACTAAGGCATCTGCACATGTCATAGCATTCACAACTTGTTTACCACAAATCCAAAAGCTGCTGAGCCATGTGCTAACAAGAAGTAGATCCAGAGATTTCTCTACATGATATGTATCTTCAAACTAGGGGAAAATACCTCCCACATTGCCGACAAGCGCATACTGCATAACAGGTCCTCATTGCACACCTCGAGGAGTCAAGGGTCGCTCTTACCCCACAATAGCACCAAGGGAGGGTCACTTTGTTAGGATTAGTCTACCCATGTGATAAAGGTGGGTCCAATACAGTTATTGGGTTGGTTTCTATATGTATTTGGGTTTAGGATAGTAAAATCCAAAATCTACTGGAAACCTACTATATGTAGAATTTGGTTACCTAATTGTATGGAACTAAGAATCTCATGGGTAGACTATTATAAATAATTATGTGGCCTACAGGATTTTCTTAGAGAGATTGAGGTGAGGGAAAAAATAGAGATATAAGGGATGAGAGAACAAAATACCGTGAGGGCATCGAGGAGAGCAATGACTCAACTACCCTTGAACATAGGGTTCGGGTAGTGGTGTGGGTTTTAAGTGTTTTGGCCATCTCACACGTATTCTCTATTTCATTCAAAGCGGAAGCTCTCTCTCTCCCGTGGATGTAGGCAATTTGGGCTGAACCACGTAAATCTGTGTGATTGTTTTTTCTCTTTCGTGTGTGCGTGTGGATGTACTTCCATTTGCGTTAGTGGGATGTGGTATAAATCCCAACAAGTGATATCAGATCTTATGATTGTTGATCTTGGGTGCGGTTACTGTAGCGAAGGACTTGCACAAAAGAGAAAAGAATCTTGATGTTACAAAAGAAAAAAAAATCAAATCAAATCAAATGAAGGTAGCGCGGTGGAGGCATTGATTAATTGAAAAACAATGCACAATTGAGGGTTTGGTTTTGTGGCTTTGACTTGTCAAAAGGTTATAATCCTGTGTGACAAAAATCATAAAATCTAACGGTTTAGAATTTTTCTGTTATATCGGTATGTATATATATCGGTGTGTATATATAAGAAAAAAATTCAAGGTGAAGGTAGTTTCTAAGGTTTTCAGTCGTTGCAGATTCATCGGTACAGTTAAAATTTTCAGATTTTGAGCAGGTTTAAAGGGATTGGACAGGTTCAAGGGCGATCAAAGGTAATTACATGTGATCAAAGGTGATCTAGGAGTAACTGATTCAATCAACGAGGAAGTCGAATCACTACGGGTTCAATTAGACAATGTTTGTTTGATTGCACATCAAGATTGGCAAATTGTAAGGGCTCCTGGAGTATGTTGTGACAAGAGGGAAGCTATTGTCAAGCATCAGGCAAGTCGTATGAATTGTGGGTGAACAGTGGCAAGCAACAGTTGCAAGGATATTTGGTAGCCACTAAGAGGATGATAACGAGTTGCAGATTGTTCACAGAAAGGAAGCTTCTAGCATAGAAATTGAGACAAAGGTTGTGACAAGGTGTACACCAATGGCGGACACGGGGTCTCTTTTTTACGAAGGTTTTGGTTGGTGGCAGTGGAGACACCTTATTGAGGTGCAAAGGTTCTCATGGGCTTGAGTATGAAGGATAGAGGAATCTACGAAAGACACATTGGAGCACTATTGTATGAGGTGCAAATAGCGTGGGTACTTGGTTCAAGGGATGTAACATCTTCTAGGTGAAAGTGGAGTGTTCACGCAAACTAGGACATCTAGGTTGAAGGATGCACATAATATTTACCCCACATGGGTGGAGAAAGTGATTGTTAGAATTAGTCCACCCATATGATAAAGGTGGATCCCATACAATTATTAGGTTGGTTTTGGGTTTAGATAGAAGAATTCAAAATCTACAAAGAAACCTAATATATGTAGAATTTGGTTACCTAATTGTATGAAGTTAAAATTCTCATGGATAGACTATTATAAATAGTCATGTGGACTATAGGATTTCTTATAGAGATTGAGAGATTGAGGTGAGGGAAAAAATAGAGATGTAAAAGGGTGAGAAAAAAATTGTGAAAACACCAGGATGAGCAAGGGCACAACTATGCTCGAGTATGAGTTCGGGTAGTGGTGTAGGTTTTAAGTGTTTTGGCCATCTCACATGTATTCTCTATTTTATTCATAATGGAAACTCTCTCTCCCGCAGATGTAAACAATTTGGGCCAAACCACGTAAATCTGTGTAATTGTTTTTTCTCTTTGGTGTGTCTTTGGATATGCTTCCGTTTGCGTTGGTGGGATGGGACATAAATTCCAACACACTTGTGCGTACATAACACAATTTTCATACACATACAAATGCCACCAACCATTTTAGATCATTGTGTGCACATAGCATTACACTAAATCCATATGGTATGTCTCAGTGTGTATTTTTCTAAAATGTGCCAGTTAGTAACAGGTAAAATTTTGATAGGTAAGGGTAACTGAAAAGAGACAGTAAGAAGTAACTGACTGAAAATAATAAGAAATGCAAAGAGGAAAGAGATGGACCGACAGCATGCATACTGCATAACATATTTTAACATGAATGCACTGTTGCCGACAAGATTTAAAGACACTGTTATCCTTCCAATTATTTTGTCCTCTAAATTGCTGTTGATATGTTCAGAGTTTCGTCGTAAAGCTATATACAATGAAACTTCTCTGACATGTATCAATTGTAATTTGTAACAACCATCAATCACGTCATAAAAACCTCAAGTGACCCAATTAACTCAAAGTCTGAAATATCAGTTCTTTTAACATCATCATGTTCACAAACGTTTAGGCCAACCTATATGCTCAATTATCAAACAGCAACTGTGATTATTTTTAATATCTTCAATCTCATAACTACTACGGCCCAATTTCTATTCTAAATACCAATGGACATCTTTTTCTTTTTCTATTTTCAGGGTAAGGATTTTATTAACACACAAGAAGAGCAACAGAACTAAACTAGGAATGACAATGGGGCAGGTAAGGTGCGTTTGACCCTCCCCCTCCCCCTCCCCCTCCCCCTCCCCATTCCTGATCCCTGATTTTTATTTTTTCCCACATCTCCATTCCCAATCCCCAATGAAAACCATTTTCATACTACCACCCCTGCCCCTACTGGGGATCGGTTTTCCCCGTCCCTGACATCCCCGCCCCATTTGCTTTGGTCTCATTGCTTTGCTTTAGGTTCATATCTCCATAATAAATAAACAAAACAAAAACAAAAAATTCAGAATAGAAAAAAGTGAGTGAAAGGGACAAATTGATTAAGGTTGTGTTTGGTTCATAGATTTGGGGACAGATCACATACATTTTATTTTTTCCTTTTCAAATCTCTCCCCAAATTCATAAATCAAACACAACCTAAAAATTTTCAAATTATTGCAAGGATTTCATACTAAGAAAACATAAATTGAAAATGAACTATAAAAATTGTGTAGATCATTCCAAAGAACATTCTACTTTTACCCCAAGAATAAATTGATTTAATAAAAATAATTTTTATACCACCACACCCGCCCCTAACGGGGTTCGGTTTTCCCTATATAGCATATCCCTGCCCCATTCCCTTAGTCCACCAAAAATGTTATACTGCTTCTGTTTGGGGGGAAAAAAATTAAGAAAAGAAGTAAGAAGGAAAGAAGAAATCAATTAAAAGAAATAACTTTAAAATTGTTGAAAAGAGAACAAAAATTAAAAATTAACAAAAAATTGTATTGATCATACTAGATGATTTTTATACTTTTGTACCAAGAATAAGTTGATTAAGGTTCCGTTTATTTTGATATAAGATATTTTACACAAAAAAATGTTTTTCATGTAAATTTATTTTCCACAAATATATATATATATATATATATATTTCTTGGTATTCAGTTGACACTTGAAATAAAAAAAATTCTATTATGGAATTAGCAATTTTGGTTCAATAAGTGATCTTTATGGCTGTTTTGTCAGTTAGAATACCTACTTGAAAAGATCCAATACATTGAAAGAGTCGTAACTATGAGTAAATTTTATGACAAGTTACTTACATAATTTTTAATGTCAAATTGTTTTGGAGACTATAATGAAAAATATGTTTTACTTTCTTTTTGTTCAACCAAACAATGAAAAATGAAAAGAATATTTTTTGTTTAAGAAACCATTTTACATCGAAACAAATGAAACCTTAATAAAAACAATTCATAATAATAATAATTTACACTGAATGGGTAAAATTTTCATATGAAATTGTTCGTGATTTTTTATTTCCATATCATATATGTATAACTTATATATATATATATATATTATTTTAGAATTTATTATCAGTAGCTTGTACTGGCAAAGTTTGTTGGTATCTTCACCCATGCAAGAGGTATGGGGTTCGAGTCACACTGTTTCTTTTCTTTTACATTGGCTGGACAAAAGATAATGGGCCGTTTTTTTGACAAAACCATCGGGGGGGATTCACCAACCCGCCCCCAAAATTGATTGGGTATTCACCAATCAATGCCACATCCGACCCGCGGGGGGAAAAAATTGGAGAAAACCACTCCAATAAGATCAGGGCGGAATGGGCCTCCATCGAGTCTAGGTCAAATTGCCATCCCTAAACTAAACCACATATAAATCACATGTTGAGCCAATCCCAGCTCCCAATTGAATATTATGGAAAGAAATAACCTGTGCAAACAACTTTAAGAGGTGCACAATTCCAAAAACCCCACTTACATAGAACTCATTTCCAACTAACTTAAATTCCCAAATTTACAGCACTAGTAATACCTACCAAAACTTCAAAATAAAAGAAATTTAAATTGCATGCAAATTAAATCTTCCACATAAATATGATTCGATTTTCGTGCATATTCTCTTTTGTTATGGGTAAGTTCAATTGTCCTATGAAAGTGTCCTAGAATGGGCATTATGAGGACAGTTTAAATTTTAGACCTCCCTTCGTCTTTTTAAGTCCTTATCCCCAAATTAGCTGTTATGGGTTATAATGGTTTATTTATGAGGTTCTTTTGCAATGGACGTACAAGTTTCACAGTTCTTTAATCAGTCGCTTAGTGACAATTAATTGCAAATTAGTATCCCTTAAAGCATTCACTACTATGTTCTTTTTGTGTCTTTTCTAATTGATCATATTTAAATAATCATTAAGTCAAGATTGATCAATTTAATCATGCATTAATCTCATACTCATACATTCAAAACATATAAAATAAAGTGCAAGTAATGTAAAAGGATGAACACAGAGACTTCTAGTCGATCGGCACACCCATTGTGCCAACATCCATTTTCAGCCTCCGTTGCCAGCGTAATCCACCATAGCATATGGGTTTTCCTTAGGTTTACCCAAAACCTTTACAACTCCAAGAGGTTTTGCCATGGAACACCTTCAATCTTTACAACAATCAACGCATATCTAATAGGGTTTTCTTCTCTATACACAAAACCAAATAACCACCAAAACATAATCCTATAAACACTTCAATAAAGTAGCTTGCCTAGAGCTCCCAAGTGTATATGTGAAACTAAAGTGTAGGTGTGTGATGGCAATAGTGTATACAAGAAAGTATATCACTAAGACGAGAAATTATAACTCCACAATGAGAAATCCAAGGCTCCAAATGGAATAAGCTCTCTATGCAAAGATGACTGGCAAGCAACTCAAGCTCAGTCCCACTCACACAAGAATGTAATCATCTTTCAGACATGATCTAGAGAGTAGAACGGGCACATTTCATAGGGAATTGTGGGCCTTGGGATTGGACTATTTCAAAATAGTCTGGGGTGGTGTCGTTTGATGTAGTCCAGGCACCCTTTAGAGAATCCAACCCAAAAATTTTTTGTAACCTATTCATGGGATTAATGTATCCCAGTAGGTGGGTTGGGTGGGATTTAAAGAGGAGAATTAAATGGGTCTTGGGATAAGAACTTGCATTTTATGTTACCACCCCCCCAATGCTTGCAAACCCTACTATGACAAGGCATACGTAACCTGATCCATCCCTCTAACTTTGTTTTCACCAATGACCGAAGCTAAGGTGATCTACAACAAGGCATTTTCTGACACCGTTGACCATATTTGATGAGCTTTATACACACTTAAACACTGGTAAATTCTTTCTTTTAGCAAACAAACTACATTCATCTCTCATTATCTTTCTATCTCCTACTACTGGCTCCTTTTCCTGATTTTATTAACTCCTACTCTTCTCCTTCAAGATCTAACCTTTGAAGCTATTAACAGACCATCATGGCTCTTCTTCATAATAATATTCTTCCATTAACATCCACGAAATTATTTGGACCAATCACCAAATAAGAGCTAAAAAATAAATTAGCCAAGAAATGTGTTTTAGCAAACCAGGGTCAGTAATATAAACAAGCTAGAGGAATACTTTTGTCTTTTTCAGTCAACCCACCTTTGAGAGGTCTTCAAAAAAATTTAATGAGACAACAGTTTTAGGGCTTCATTCAACAAACGTGTCACTATATTCTGCATCTCTTGGGCATATATGCATGAGGGCATTATAGGGATTGGACCAAAAGGGGGTTAACAATGTCATTTGTCACTTTAGCCCATTCAATAGTACTGAAAAACAAACAAAGGATGAGGGCTCATTAGCTTCTGCCAAATAGTATTTTCTGTTCTCCACTCAAACACTAGATTGGACCAAATTCAATAACAAAGACAATCCAATCCCAAGCTGGCTTGGATATAATGCAGCAGATAATCCTATCCCCCAACACTTTAGTGTGGTTATCAAATGTAACCAAAGAGTAAACAAGCACACTAAGAACTTTTTTCTCATCAAGTCATACCAAATGGTGGCATTTGGTATATATTAGCCATAGCCTAGTAATAGATTAGTTAAGAGTTTTTTTTTAAAAAAGAAATACAAATAATAATAATAATAATAATAATTGCCAGGAGTGATCAACCACAAGCTATCACGGTCAACCACATCCACCAAGATGATTGACTTCTCAAGAATTCCACTACAGTCAACCAAATCCATCAAGATGGCCAACCAAACACTGGAAGTTTCTGAAACTATTCTCTGGACTTTCCTATAGTCGACCATGCTCTACAGTTTGGTCTATCAAGGTGAAAAACTTAGGCTTATGTAGCCCCTGTTTGACCAAACTTGGTCTTCACCTTGTCCAAACATTTCTTTATATCGACAAATTTCTTCCATAGCAGTGCTTCGATGCGGATGAAGATCTACCATAATACTTCAAGCTTCCTGTTAAAATCCACCTACTCTCCACCTACTTCACCCACTTAAACCTACTCCACTAAACCTAACCCACTACACCACTACCACCTCACCTACTCCACTAAACCTAACCCACTACACCACTACCACCTCACCTACTCCACTAAACCTAACCCACTACACCACTACCACCTCCACTTCACCTACTCCTTACCTACTACACACTCACCCTCTTCTATATATAGGAATCATGAATCATTGTAATATATATCAATATATCAATCAATAATAATACATACAATTTATTCTCTCTCTTTCTCTATACATTATTTCTTACATGGTATCAGAGCTGGTTTAAAACCTAGTATTTTCGCTTCCCCGGCGGGCGGCAACCTCACCTTAGCCGCCCGCCGGACCTCAACCTATTCCGCTGATAAAATCAACAAAGATTTGTGCAACTGTAGTCATGTGTGAGGCTGATGGAGAAGAATTCTTCACCTCATATGACGAGACAGTCTGGAATTGGAAACACTGCAACATTCTGCTCTGGAATTCTGCAGCAGCTAGATTATAGCTTGGTTGAGTGCCAAGCTTTGGTTCTTCCACCCACTCTTGAACTTGCCCAGCAAAGTGTGAAGGTTCATGCTTGTGTTGGAGGGACTAGTGTGCGCGAAGATCAGCGCATTCTCTCCAGTGGGGTTCATGTTGTTGTTGGTACTCCTGGTCGTGTGTTTGACATGTTGCGGAGACAATCACTTCGCCCTGTTTACATCAAAATGTTTGTCTTGGATGAAGCTGATGAAATGCTGTCACGAGGTTTTTAAAAATCAGATCTATGATATTTTCCAGTTGCTGCCACCCAAAATCCAGGTTGGGGTGTTCTCAGTTGCTGCCACCCAAAATCCAGGTTGGGGTGTTCTCTGCCACAATGCCACCAGAGGCTCTTGAAATCACCAGGAAATTCATGAATAAGCCTGGAAAGAGAAAAAGCTCATGCTAGGATTTGCGAAGTGATTCGCTGCAGGAATTTTGGCTTTGGATGAAACCCTTACCATACTCCACTCATTCTCTCCAACTGTTCTAACTTTTTATTTTTATTATTATTATTATTATATCAAATAATCAATGCACTCATGTTCCCCACTAACAGTGTCCACTTTTGACCCAAACCATTTTCAATCCATCATTTCTCCTTCACCTTTTGCACCCTACTCACCGACTCTCTCTCCACTTTATCACATGGGTTTGTACCTCTCTCTCCTCCATTTGATTTCAAAAATCACTTATTTTTATTTATTTTTTCCAAGTCACTTTTCCTCTTTTTTAAATACCCCACTTTATTTTGAAACAATCGCACTGATGTTTTTCATATAATCCATCTATAAATATTTTTTATCTATTTTCTTTCTCCCTTGTTTTCTTTCATTTTATTTTTATTTTTTCAACAAAACACTCCCAAAAAAAAAAAAAAAAAAAAAAAAAAAAACAACAACATTTTACAAACTTGTCATTTCTTCATGCCGGGGATCAACCCCGATCAGCATTTTACACCATAAAAAAAAAAAAACAAAAAAATAAAAATAAAAATAAAAAAACACAAAACAAAACAAAACACAACCAACACAAATCGGAACAGTGGGATTTTTCTTCTCGCCTATTCCGCCGGTCTTTTCTTCTTGCCACCGTCTTGGGCGGCCCTTGCCGGTGTTGCCTCCGTGTTTCCCACTCCACTGGGCATGATCACTACTCCCTGCTCCTCCACTGCAGCATATGGCGGCCCTCCAAATCGGAACATAAAACTGGCCTTCCGCTTCAGCTCCTTGTTTTCCGCCTTTAGCACACTTATCTCTACTCGCGCATCCTTATACATGCGTTGGAGCAAAGCCAGTTGGGCGTTTAACTGCTGCACTTCATTTGTCCTACTCTGCAGCCGGTTCGACAAATTTGTAACCGCAGTCATGGTTTCCACACATGACTTCAAGGTATACTGGTTGGCCTCCACATCCGACTGCACCGCCATTTTTTGCTCCACCGACCGCATCGGAAAGTTCAACGGAGCAAAACCAGAGGTGTTTGGTTGAGGTTCACTGGCTACCGCACCAGTTATTTCTCTTGTGGACTCGTTCAGTTCTGGAAAGAGCGTGAGCAGACCACGGGAAGAGGAGGCCATGTTCTGGGTAGCTGGACGGGAAGAAGAGGCCATGTTGCTGAGTGTTTCAGAGACGGGTTGGTTACAGAGTATTACAGAGTTTCTTTCTCAGCAAAGGAAGAGTTATTTTCAGAGGATTTTCAGAAGTTTTTTTGTCTGCCTCAGCCTCAGCATCAACCTTGGTTAAATAGCGAGGCAGCCACGCGTATCGCGCGCCACTTGACGCCAGACGACAAACGGGCGCGCCAGTCAAGGCACTCACGTGCCTCGCCATCATGTCCGGCACATCTTTTTATGACTTGGGCTCGCCTTTTGATGGCACGTCTTTTTATGGATTGGGCACGCCTTTTGATGGCACGCCTTTTTATGGATTGGGCACGCCTTTTGATGGCACGCCTTTTGAAAGATTGGGCACACCTTTTGAGGGTGCGACTTTTTATGGGTCCGACAAGACTCTGTAAACTGTCCCGACATTGATTCCGGTTAGCTCCTTTATGGGTCCGACAAGACTCTGTAAACTGTCCCGACATTGATTCCGATTAGCTCCTTTATGGGTCCGACAAGACTCTGTAAACTGTCCCGACATTGATTCCGGTTAGTTTCTACAAGGGTCCAGCAAGACTCCGTAAACTGTCATCACAACATTGTCTGCTACAACGGTCCGACATGACCCCATAAACTGTCTTCTACATCGGTTTGACACCACCATACAGTGTCCTCTACATGGTTATGACACCCCCATATAGTGTCCTCTACAACGTTATGACACCACCATCCAGTGTCTTCACCAATGGTCTGACACGACTATACAGTGTCTCCTATCCTCTTTTATTTTTATGTATTTTCTTGTTTTGTTACTCTCTCCAAACTCAAGTTGGTTAGTTCCTATCCCCCTTGAGTTTGCGGGGGGCTGTTAAAATCCACCTACTCTCCACCTACTTCACCCACTTAAACCTACTCCACTAAACCTAACCCACTACACCACTACCACCTCACCTACTCCACTAAACCTAACCCACTACACCACTACCACCTCACCTACTCCACTAAACCTAACCCACTACACCACTACCACCTCCACTTCACCTACTCCTTACCTACTACACACTCACCCTCTTCTATATATAGGAATCATGAATCATTGTAATATATATCAATATATCAATCAATAATAATACATACAATTTATTCTCTCTCTTTCTCTATACATTATTTCTTACACTTCCAATGTATTGTATGCAGTCTAATGTGCTCTCCTCATGGTAGTGAAACAGGTTTTTCCTAAAGTTGCACATACAAGTCATGAAATTGTCAATCTAGTGCTAGTCTAAACATTAACAATATTTTGCTCAATGCATTTAGTTAACCAACAAAGCTATGCATATCACTCACATACACTAAGTTCAAGTACTAATTTATTTATCAAATAAAAAAGAAGCGTCATATTGGACCAGTTTTAGTATATCACAAACCATGTGGTAGATTTTACGATTATAATTTATAAACATTCCATTTCAATCCAATTACTTTGTTCTGTGAAACATTCAAGAAGTTTCATAAAATGAAGCAACTAACTTGTTTTAAATTCAGATAACCATAATAGTTTATCTAATAGGATTATGCCCTGGAAGCTCTTACTTCTTTTTCCATTTATAAAATGATGAGACAAGAGTGGTTCAAAATTTTGCTCAAAAGAGGTGGGTCATGAAGACTCTAACCGTAGGCAAATATGTTGGGTAACCCTCAAGTTGCAAATAATCAGATCTGAATTTTGGACAAAGTGGCATAACCATCAATTGTTAGATCATAAGATAAAGGGGCATTCAAAAGAGGTCTATTGATATGGACAAAACTTCAACTGCCTTCTCCACCAGCCTTCTAATACAGATAGGTTTGTATTAACTCAGTTCTTATCTAAGATATTCTAGGTAGTCCATTCAACATACAATGACAAACCAATGTATGTCAAATGCACAGACAACCAAGCACTCCACTTAGGTAACCACATGCTCAGCTTACGAACTTCATCTACTATTGATCTCACAATTCATTGAGGCTATGGCCGCAAGGTCACATCTCTTGAACTAATTAGCAAAGTCATCTTGCTAAATTATGTATGGTACTTGTATCTACTCTAGGGGTGATGATTAAAAAATAAATAAAGATGTATAAAAATCAATTCTCAAATTGACTAAAAACAAATCAAGACAAGGCTAGGCTGCATCATTGTACAGAACAGAAGGTAATTCCTTTGGTGAAGTTCGCATCTCCGTAGTTGCACACACGTGCACACCATGTTATTTTAGGCGAGAGGCACACCGGGTCACCAAGAGGCCCAGGCATGAGGCCTGAGGCATGAGGAGTGAGGAGTGAGCTTCATCGAAGCAAAGTGCATTTATAGATATTGCATAGTTGTTTTTGAGTACTAAAAATTTATAGTTCATTTTATCTATCAAGCACTACTAATTAATGAAACATTGTATAAGATTACTACCACACAGTACATTAGATTGTGCTTAATACACCACATCAACAATTTCAAAAGAAATAAATTCAAATTAAACAATTAAAAAAAGCTATTTAAGTACAATAAAAAGGCATTAAACTAAAAAAAAAAAGAAAAAAAATAGATGTTTATCTTCAATTTGTTGTCTAGGTTTAAGACTATTTAATTTTTAGCGGGCAGTGAAGGTTGTTATCGCATCTTAACAAATTAGGCACAATTAAAAAGGGTAGGTGCCTTTCTGCGCCTTGGTGCACCTCAGCTACAATTCATTAAATTTGCCTTGTCTCAAGGGTATTGAGGCGTCTCAAGAGCACCTCAATGGGGGTGTTTTTTTGGGCTTTTTTGAGTCAACTTATGACTTCTGGCTCTTGAAAAGTTATTTTGGACTGTTTGGTTAAACTTATTTCAAACAGCTTTTGACTCTTAACAACTTGTTTTAAATCAAAAAAACTTATTCTGAGAAGCTGTCCACCCCTTACTTTTGATTATCAGCTTCTGCTGCGAACATATTAATTTACGGTTATACTCTTAAATTTTCTTATTTTTTATTTTTTTTTTTAAATAGAAAAAGACCCAAATGGACTATAGAATATTATTATTATTTTGTATGAGAAATGTAGACAAGTAGTGAATAACAAAAAATAAAAGTTAATTGAAAAAGCTACTTCACAGCTTATTTAACAAACACTACTCAGCAACTTAAATCTATAATCCAACAGTTACACCAAACAGATTAATAGCTTCTAATTAAAGTCATAATCTATAATTTGTTAAGTTATAATCTATAATTTGTTTTAACAATTTTACCAAACGGGACCAATGTGCCTAGTGCCTAGGCACGTGCCTTTGATAACATCATGCACACTGAGTTCTCAATTGTCGCATAACAAAATATGATAATGGACAATAAATAACATACCTTTATCGTTGCAACCAAGCCCAACCTGAGAGACAAAAGTGCAAAATTAGCTTTATGATTGTAAATTTCAAATATCAATATGAGAATCTACGAGAAAGGACAAGAAAAAGAAAGAAATAAGAGAGAAGTGAAACACTTACAAGAAAAAATTAGAATAAAGTATCAGAAGAGCATAGGGTGTGTTTGGTTTGTTTTTGAGAGTGATTTTCAAAAAAAAATGTTGGGGAGAGAGTTTAGAAATTTTTTTGATTTGTTTGGTTATTTTGAAAGTAGTTTTGGAGTTTTTGAGGTTTGGATGATTTGATATTTTTTTGTAATTGAGTAGATGTGTGAGAGAAAAAGTGATTGTGAATGGGAGAGAAGAGAAAAAAGTTAATTGATTAATGTGTAAGAGAGAGAGTGATTTTGGAAACTTTTTGGGAAAAATCACAAACCAAACAAAGTTTTAGAAAAAAATTTCAAAAACAACTCTCCAAAAAACAAACCAAACAAGCCCATAGTTTCTTTAAGATATGCTACAAGGTATATCCACACTACCAAGTTGGGTTTTCTCCAAATTAATTATGAACCTTCATCCATATGATTGAAACCAATGGTGAAAATCTAACAACTATCAATTTATTTCATCTAAATACTTTCTTTCATAGGATTTACATTTATCTATTGATAAATTTATACGCATAGGGTATACGATTGAGACCCATCATCCTTGGTATCTCTTTAATGATTTGTGCGAATACCAACATCTGATAGAATTTAACCTATGCGTTTCACAAAACAAACCATATGATATTAAAATTGAGATCTAAATGCCAGATGACTCTCCACAAGGTACACTATACTATATAATCTTTAACCCTTTTTTAATAATTTTTAAAAGGAATGGACCTGCACCCATATTGAAACCAGTTAAAGCTAATAAGTGGGCATTTAAAAGGGATCTAAAGCAAGTAAATAACAACAAAAAAAAAAAAAAAAACATAGAGATGCATAGATGGATATGCCTATAATATAATTATTTTATAATATAAATATATATATATATATATATAGAGAGAGAGAGAGAGAGCAAAATGTATGCATCAAAATGACTCAATGAGAATGAGTTGATACGCCTAGAGTCTTTTCAGATATGATAGATTTGGCCAATCCGAGCCATTATGCATTGAAATATTATTCTTTGTTCATGCAAGGATGTGGAATTGTATTGGCCCTCATCAATTCTAAGTTCATTTGGCCAAAGTCAACTCAATCTCAGCCAATTTAACATGCTAGAAGGCTAAGTGGCATTTTGTTACAGGTGTTGTTTCCATATTGGATATATATCAAATGCATATACTCGACCAACCAAAGACATGTCACATGACAAAATAGTCACACACACACACACACAAAAGTGAATGCATGACAGATGCAATTTAATGCAAGGAAAGAGTATAAAAATAAAAAATAAAAAAGCAAAGAAATATGAGAGTAGTAGACATTCTCTCTCATTTGCAGAGTGAAGAAAGCAGGCTTAACCCTAGCTCCCAATATCCTTGGAATCATACCATGCATGATATAATTATGTATTTTTCATAAGCTTTCATCTTCTATACTATTATGTTCATACAAAAAATATTGTTTATGCATATAAAAGATAAACATAATCATGCCATCATAGTGCCCTACTTTTCTATCTTGTTGTGTCTATGTATCTAGAAGATGCATCACGTCCATGGTCCATATTTGGTGCTACGCCTAGTATAGAACTTGGTTCAACTCTTCAAGGCACTTCCACACCCTTCCAAGAAGAGCCAACCATTGGTATAGGACAAATGTTTCTTTTACTAGGAAAGAAAACAAATTATATCTAATTACTTTATTTACTCTTATATTATCCAAAAAAATTATACTGAATGTCATTCAACATTTATTGAAAAAAATAAAATAAAATAAAATAAAAAATAAGAGAGAGAGAGAGAGAGAGAGAGAGAGAGAGAGAGAGAGAGAAGAAGAAGAAGAAGAAGAAGAAGAAGAACAAAAAAGAAATCATCCAACAGTACTTCAGGTTATAAAAATTAAAACGAACTATTTGATAATGCACCTTAGGTGGTCATTTCCAAGGTTGTTAAAATCGAGATCCTATATTGGATTGTTAGAGGTGTTTATAGGATCGGATCGTAGAATCGGATGGAGGATCGTAAGATCCTACCGAAAAAGACAAATTACATAATAATATAATTTAAATAAATATTTCTTATAAAGTATACACAAATGAGCCTAGATTCTATTAAAAAGAGGTGAAGATATTGAGAAAAATATAATACTCTATGTAAAATATACATATAATATTATACAATAGAAAACTCGATGATAAAAGTTTTGTATTTCATCAAAAAAGAAGGTGAAGAAGAAGAATTCTATAACAAAATACTTTACAATCTACAATAATGCATAAAAAGTGAAGAAAAAATATTTAACAAAGTTGAATATGAAAATAGATTAAGAACTCAAAGAGCAGCTTAACCGGATGATAAGGTTTATCGTTAGCATCCCCGGTGAAGCGGATTCGAGTCACAAAAATAATTTCTCCAAAAATTGGGATAAAGTTGCAATCATCTTACCCTCCTTAGACTTCCCTAAAACTAAATTTGTTTTTCCGACTAGTTAATTTTCTTAAATTACCGCAATATTTGAATGTTTGTTTCCTACTTTGTTTTTCTTAGTCTATTTGATCGAATGCTACTTAATTTTTATTATTTATTTTGACCACATAAATTGGTATTTAGAAAACAAACATAAAATTTACAATAAAATATGTCATACAATACAAAATAAGATTTGTAAATTGGATCGGATTCGGATCGGAATTCCACGATCCTATAAGATCCCATTACTAGGATCGAAAGATCCTACCTATAAGAAATTTTTTACACAATCTGGATCAATTGTACTCAAATAGATCGTAAGATCCGTATCGGGATTCTGATAACGATGGTCATATTCCAATGTCATGATACCACTTCAGTGATGCAGCAAATGTGTAAAATCTTCCTGACGAGTTAAAAGGCACTAAAATTAGACACCAATAAGGGAGGGACATGAGAAGGCATGCTCCAGCCAAAGTGGATCTCGTATCTATAGGCATCACCTATTGATCCATACCAACTTCACCATTTATGCTTCAAGCAAAATGTGAACATATATTTAACTGCACCATTTAGCATGACTGAGAGTTTCATCCATCATATATCAATCATGAAACTTTTCTAGTGGCTCATGAACAAATTCAACCTTGCAGGATCACCACTTTCTATAATTAACTTCAAGCAAAACATAAACTAGGGTGTAACAAACAAACTTAAATGGTATGCCTATAATGTGTTTTTACAGTTGCAGTTCTTAAAACTTGACCATGTTACCGACTATGTATTCCAGTTCCACTCAATTTGGTGGCTTGTATGCGCCTTGATCATTGGGCCTGCCTATAGTCTAGAAGAGTGCATAGAATATGCATTCAAATGCCTCACCCTCAATAGTTATCTGCACCAGTTAGCCATATGTAATTTCTGGAAAGTGTGTGATCTATGCGGCTTGGTGGATCCAAATTTTGACAGGATTAAGACTACATAGAAACTAGCCAATTTCTTCCTTCATAGGAAGGTATTGTGACAATGACAACTAGCCAATTTCCTTAATCCTAAGGCTTTGTTGGTTATAACGGGTTTGTTGGCACTAGCAATGTCTGCATTTTGGTTTGGAAAGTTGCTAAATTAACAATGGGTTTTAAGTTCTCTGCAATGAAGAAGTATACACTCTAGCCTAGGAATGATTTATTGTTCAACGACTGATACTAATTAAAGATCATCAACAATAAATCAGAATTTAGACCATTGTCCAATCAACCAGAGGAATACTCATTCATCTCTCTATGACAATTCTTATACATAGCTGGAAACTACATTTACTGGTTTCCACATAATATCTCTGCATTCCAATCAGTGCAAGTACATAAGAAATATGGTACAAATCAGATTAAACAAAAAATAGAACAAGCAAATCATCATAAAATTCAGATATTCACTAATCACTACCCTATGTTTGGTTGCCAAGAAAACAGAATAGAAAAGTGCATCCCATTTAATCCCTCAAATTTCCTCCAAAAAAAAAAACAGAAAGAAAGAAACTTCGACTTTAAAACAAAACAAAAACAAGCCAAAACGAGTTTTTTTTTTTTTTTTTTTTTTCGTGTCACAAAACAAAACGAGGAATAAGTCCAAGATCCAAACTTGTGACTTATCTTTCTTTCCTTTGCTTTTTTACCACATTTTCTCAGAAACCAAACAGGTCCATACCTATCGGACATGGTCGCAATGGTCTTGAAGGCTAAGATGAGGGATCGATCGGGGTTGGAGCCGCGATTTTGCCAGCGGCCGAGGGAGGAGGAGAGGAAGTCGGAGGTGACGCCGTTAGGCTTCGAAATGACGGTGGAGAGGCCTCCGTCGGTGAGAAGTGGGTTGGTGGGACCACCAACACGAACCGGGTCGTTATCGCCGGACTCATTGGCAAAGGTCCTCCACTCGGAGGTCTCATCGATCGAGTGCGATTCCAACACAAGACCGCACTCCGAGCACACCGTGTCTCCGGCGGAATGATCGAACACCACCTCCGTCGCTCGCTTGCAGTCCGAGCAGTACACGTCGCCCATTGATTGGATTCCTGGATAGATCTAAGATGGGATTTGATGCAGAGGATTGGAGAAAGGGTTTTGATTTATATTTATATGTCAGTTTTTTTGTTTTTATTTTGTTTATTTTTGGTTTTCACTTTGTTTACGTTGTTGTTTTTGTTATTGTTGATGAACTTGTTTCTATTCTCCAATCTCTCTCTTTCCCCTTTCTTTCTCTCGCTGTATGTGAATTGTGAGGATGGAAATTGAAGGTGTGAATTAGATTTGCGTTTGGGAGGGTTTTGCTACTTATATAGGTGGGGAGGGTTTGAATGGTGTTTGGAAAGTCAGGGATGTTGCGTAGGTCTATAGGGGATGTTTGGTTGCAAGGAAAATGAAAACTATCTTAAGCCATGTTTGGGTATTGAGAAAAGTCATGTGAGTTTCATGACTGTTGTTGCTTAGGTGGACGGGGGAGTTGTTTGACTGCATAGAAAAATGCTACAACTCATGAGGCTGGTTCGTTAGGCAAGTCATGCGAGTTTAATGCTTTGGGACTGGGTTGTCTCTAGTTGGATATATTAACTGGACTGTTTAGTCTGGTTTATTTAGGGTTTGTTTTGATAATTTAAATTATTTAATGTGTAAAATTTATAGATTATTTTGATTTTACAATAAATCATATTGATCGAATATTAATAACCGCTTGATCATATCATATTTTTATTAATAATTTTTTTTATTAATATAATTTATTAACATAATTTATTAAAAAAATAAAATTTTCGACGAATTTTATATATTAAATTATTCAAATTATTAATTTAGACTTCGTAATAAACACACAAAAGCCTAATAACACCGTCTAATCCAATTATAATTGGGGACAAACCTAGGCCTAAAGGTTTCTCCTTGTCGTTTAGGTGGAGAGGAGAGGTGTTTTCTCTTTGCTAATCAATTCATTGGATAATATTATAATTTATAAATATGAACATAATTAGTATGTCAAATTAGATAATCAAACATTTTAAAAAATAACTCTAATTTATACTATTATATAAGTAAAATTTTGATGTTCAAAGTTCTATCTAATTTTTTGATTTTTTTTAAATTTTGAAATATAAAAAAATATTTATAATTATACTATTAGGGTGTATTTGTTTAGACGGACTGGATAAGGGGATTGTAATTCATCGGCCTGTTAGTCCTGGGATATATTGTCCTGGGACCATTTGGTTAGATTGGATTTGTATCCTATGTTTGTTTAGTCATGGGATTAGATGTTTGGATTTGACTATTTTTAGTAAATTCAATGTTTGGTTAGACGGACTGGATAAGGATAAATGTTCAAAAGACTATTTTACCCTTATAATCTATAATTTATAATTTAACAACACTAAAAAAATTTCATTTATAAGGCCACAATTTTTAATTTATTATTTTCAATTAAATTAAATTAAATTTATATTTTATATTTTTATTTAATATATAATTTTAAGTAACGACAATAAAAAAATAATTTTATTTAATATATAAATTAAATTTTCAACAACACTAAAAAAATTTAATTTATAAGGCCATAATTTATAATTTATTATTTATTATTTTTAAATAAATTTAATTTATAATTTATATTTTTTATTTAATATATAATTTTAAATTAACAATACTAAAAAAAATTATTTAATATGTAAATTTAATTTTTTAACAACACTAAAAAAATTTAATTTATAAGGCTATAATTTATAATTTATTATTTTTAATTAAATTTAATTTATAATTTATAATTTAAATTTTTTATTTAATATATAGTTTTAAATTAACAACACTAAAAAAATAATTTATAAATGTTCAAAAGACTATTTTACCATTTTCTAATTGTTCACTAAGTAATAGCATGGAGGGTAAAATGGACATTTCACAAAATAATCCCATGAGATACCAATCCCATGGTTTCTATCCCACACCCCCCCATGGGATAGGAGAATCCCATGTTTGTAGGACTAATAGTCCGGGGGGACTATTAGTCCGGAGCAAAATTTTTCAAACAAACAATGGGGCTAATAGTCCAATCTCACCCTCTTATCCCTCAAAACAAACATACTCTTAGTTCTTGTTACGCTCCAAATTTTAATATACGAATCCATTACCAAATCCTCTATATTATTATCATTTCCAATAATTCTATCCATTCAAGAATATGAACAAGAATTAATAATAATATTCTATCACGACATTGATAATGATAAGTAAATAAAATATGATACAATACTCTTAGGCTTACATTAAATTTAAATAAATTAAGGGATCGACCCTTATAGAGTAAATGGCACTCGGACAACAGATAAAAAAGGCCCCACGACCAACAAATTGAAAGACTTCAAGCCCTAAACAATCATCCAGCTATGTACCTAAAAAATCTATCAATACGCGGGATGCAAACTAAGCCCAATAGAGATCCTAAAGATCCTAACCAATCATAACATATAGCTAGAAAATGATCATGTATGCGTCACGATATACCATATAAGTAATGTGACAGTTAATATCCAAAAGTCTACTCATATAAATATGTTTTCCCGAAAACATTCTCTTGACCCAACAAAGTATATCTTAGAAATTAAATCACATACTCATCTAGTCACAAAAGCATGTTATCACATAGCATACCAGGTTTATTTCTAACACAACTAGCGAGATAACCTATTGTGGTAAAAATCACATTCCACGATCCCAAAGTATTCAAACCCAGTAGCTCTGATACCAAGTTGTAACACCCCGAAAACAATAACCATAATTCATCCCACGATAATTATTAAATAACAATACAATTTTGAATATAGTATCGTTTCATTCATATGATTCCATTGTACAAAAGGTTAACACATACAACTATACATTCATAAGTTCTAACCCTGAATCTATAGCACGTGTCATAAGTTAATGATATGAAATAAAAGTTAAACAGATATATAAATACCCTAATGGCTACAACTTTCCAAGATGATGTTTGGTTACAACAAAAGTGAGTTTAAACTCAAACAAATAAAGTTCTAAGCTTGTACAAAATAATTACAACAATAACAAAAGCAAGCGCTAGGCTCTAAGTCCTCCCAAGCTACGGCCTTGGTAGAGGCACATCATCAGCACTTGAAAATGGTTTTCTACATAGGGTAAGCCAAAGCCCAATAGAGATACTCTAGCACAGTGTATGAATTTTAGCAAAGCTATAATGTGAATGCATATGCAATGCTCGTGCCAAAACATTTTATATCTCTTTTTAAAACCATGTAATACTAGGTTTATATCATAATTCATAAAATCATTTCCTTTACAATAGAAAATAGGGCAGTGGATACAATATTGAGAATGGCACGAGCATTCCGAGCATAAATGATTTTTGGTTCGCCCCAAATGTAGAGAATGGCACAGCATTCCGAGCATAAATGATTTTTGAAATTAAATAAGGGTTTTGCAACCGGGGTATCGAGCCTACAACTGAACACAGCGAGGAGGACTCAAACAAAAGGGTACACGACCTAAACACAACGAGACACGGAAAAGACCCAAAACAAAAGGTTGAGGTAAACAAAACAAAAGACACGACATACAGACGCGTTAACGAAAATGGGGGACCTCAGATCACGAGGAGCCAATTTCTCTGGGTATTGTTTCCCACCCTTTTCTCATTTGTGATTCTCACATCACTCCGGCACTCAAGCTCGGTTTTTCTCTCAAAACCCTTTTCCTCACTTTTTCTCTCAACTTACACCTCTCTATTCTTCATTCTCTCATTTCCATCCCTCCCCAGGGTGATTGATGGATAAATAGGAAGGTGTGGGTTCATGACCGATGCCGTTAGCTCACAGCCATTTCTTCTGGTGGCTAGAGTGCCCTTCTGGTAAGTATGTTGACGACGGGGGAAAGACAGAACACCTGACTCAACTGTGCCCCTAGTTTATTGCTTTGACCATTTCTTGTTTTTGCTTTCTACTAAAACAGTTTTAATCAAAATGAGAGTTAGATTAACATACTTGTTCGATTTTTTATTTGAAAATCGTGCAAGCCAGGCTATGAGCACTGAAAATTTTCCTTTTTGGGTCCAAGAAAATGGTCCAGTTTTGGAAAATGGAATAGTTTTCGAGAAAATAGTCAACCTCAGTAAAAATTTTCAAAAACTATTTTGCAAACAGTCGATGCTCAACGAGCATGGAACTCGCTCTTTGAGATGTGCAACCTCGGATCGGAGGCAATGGAAAATTGCCCTTGGCTTGGAAGGGGTAGATGGCAATGGAAAGTTGCCCCTGGTTTGAATGGCGGCTTGCGACGACTAGTGGCAACGGAAAGTTGCCCCTTGTTTGGATGGTGCCGCAGCAGTCCACAGACAGTCTTCATTGGTGGTGGTCGAACTCTTAGACACAGGGATGACGAAGACGGTTATAACAAATATATGGACACAGTCACCTTGGAAGGTGTCAGCGACTGGACTTTGGGATGAAATCGAAACCATTGCATGGACCGAGACGCTAGGAAAGCATTGGGGGCTAGACTTCATGATGAAGTTGCCTACGTATCCCAAACATGGGAATCAAGCCTTACGTAGTTCCGGTTAAGGTACACTCGGGTATTTTAACCTTCACTTTTCAGGCTCTAACTCTTGCCAAGGTGCCCAATGCGGGTTTTCAACCTTGCGAGCTTCTTTTTATTTTCCTTTTTTTGTTCATTTCTTTTTTCTTTTCTTTTTCGCATTTTTTCCTTTTCTTTTCTTTTCTTTTTTTGTATTTTTTGCTTTTTGTATTTTTCTCTTGCTCTAACTTTTGCCTGGGTCGCCCCGGGTTTTCGACCCAGCGAGCCTCTCAAAGGGTAAAAATGTAACAAGTCCATGCCAAATGGTTTTTGAAGTTGAAGCCTCTATATATCTAGGAGAACGGCTGTTGCAATGTTTTGCCGAAGAATCCCCCATGGCTGCTCCACAAACTTCTTCTGGTGAGATCTAATCTTTTTGATTCGGCTTTGGTGCCTCTTGTTCGAGGGCTGCTTCTGATCTGGTCATACAGACCTTGCATGACGTTTGACTGTTTGAACTTTCTGAACGGGTTCAAGGTTCGAAACGGACAGGTTGAATCTTGAGGCTGAGAGCGATCCTAGGCTGCACAATCTCAAGAGCGGTTCCACACAGGTCTTCACAGGGCCGTGTAAAACATTTGTTTTTGAAAGTTTTTAAGAAAGCGACAAATCGCTCGCGCCGAAGAGAGTGTAGAACCAATCTGGATCAAGCCAGGGTCCTTCCCAGTACTCATGCTGACAAGCATGGTTTTATTCATCAAGGGCTTAGCATGCCTCTCTTTCTCTCAATTTGATCAAAGTTTTGCAAAACTCGAAGAATTCCTTCCTCTTCGTTTTTATCACCGCAGTGTTCAAAAAGTTTTTTGAAAAAAACTTAGGTTAATGCAATGAGTTTGGCGCGCAGGAGAGCAGGCAAGATGTACTGTCAACCCATTCATGTTCTCTGGCACAATTAACTTACTGAAAGCAAGCATGAAGATGAGATGGCCACAGTTGTTTCATTCAGATTTGTTGATATAACTGGCCCTTCGGCAGAAACAGACTCAAAACAAAAACGGGTAATTACAAGACAAAACGGTGTTCGAGGCAAAAACCCCAGAATCTCCCGGTATTTTATACAAAGGGGACTGACTCGCTACAACAAGACAGACCCTTAAGCAAAAAAAAGACTGACTCAAGACAAAGAGACAGACTCAAAACAAAAGACTGACTCGATACCCAGGCCAGAATTTACAAAACTAGCGTTCGCAGATGCTCAAAAATGCGTGCCAGACGCCATATCCAAAATATACCGAATGCCGCCCGCAGGTGGTTCACTTTCCAATTACATACTTGCAGTATCTGTGTCCTTAAAATCCAATAACTGGGTGGTAACGGACTTGGCTGAGGTGGGCGAGAGGATAACCTCGTTGTCGATCAAATCTTGCACCTCATGACGGAGGCGGAAACAATTGTCGGTGGCATGGCCTGTCTGTTGGTGGTACGCGTAGTACTGAGCAGCATCATGCGTAGCAGGGAGATTCTGCGGGAGAGGCCGAGGCTCCAAGGGTTTAAGGTGTCCCCTCTCGGCAAGGATCTGAAGTGCCTTAGATAGGGGCTTGTAAAGAGCATGAAAGGTCCTGCGCCCTCGGGGCAGGTACTTTGGAGTATGAGCGTTCTTACTAGCTGCACAAGCAAAAGGGTCGACAGGCGCTGCCTTGGCTTTCTGATCTTTCCCAGGTGCAGGGACGGGAATAGGAGAAACTGTTCTGGCATAACGGGGCCTATCCCGATTTTTCGACTGACTTGAACTACCCTCGGGTGGAGTGGGGAAAGCATCCTCCACAGTTTTTGCCGCAACTGCGGATATCTGTTGCTTGTTCATCCCCCCGGCTTTCAAAGCCTCGACTGCCCACAGCAGTTGTTCAATGGGATCGGCATCTGCCTTCATTTTGTCTTTTCCCCCGGCCTCAGCCTGATCGAGGGTTTGGGTTGATGCTGATATGTCATTACCATAGTTGGAGGCCATCTCCGGTTGGCTAAGTTCAATCACAATTTGCCCCAACAGCGGGGGCTCCTAGGGTACAAAACTCCTGGCATATGGTGCGGCTGGAGGTGAGGCTGACATTCCGTAGGCGAGATCCGCCACAAACCTCTGGAGATCACCTATCATCCCCATTAGTTCAAATGTAGTAGGCTCGCGAGCCTGGTATAGCTGGGGGGCCCAGACCGGGTGCGCAACAGGCGACCTGGGTGGATGTGACATATCAATGTTGGTCTCACTTTGCAGAGTGATCCCTTGATCTAATGCAGCTGTCATAACCACGATCTCTTCTGAATTCTGCGCCGTCATGAGTCCTGCCTCAGTAAGGGGGAGCACTAGTTATTCTGTACCAGCTGTCCGAACTGAAAGGAACAACAAGCAGCATTTCAGCCCAAATGGATCAAACACGGGTGTAGCGGAACAACTGTACTCTACTGCTGATCATTGTTTCTCAGAAATCACTGTCCCCAAAACTGAACCCTGATACTCGCAGATAACTGATTCTCAATAACACTGATACTGGTGCCCTCAGGCCTGTTACTTAAACTTGCAAACTGATATGTACGTTCCTGTAGGGATACACTCTAAAAAGCACATAGCAAGTAAAGAGAGCCAAAACACCCCTATGTTGGGATAGGGTTTCCCTGTCCTATTTTGTCAAGAGCTAGGGTTTCACTATGCACGCAGTAGTTTTCAAACAACCTAACATTGGGTAAGCAGCCTGTCCTAATTTGGAATGGTCACTATGGATCCGAATATGCACTAGGTCGAATGGTCGAAAAGGGTGCCTCGGTAAAACCGGGGTTTGTGTTCCCATGCTGTCAGAGCCCATAACCGGTCAGCCTTATTGTCATGCCTTGACAAGACAAGCCTCCGGTAAACCGTTCAGGAATGGCAGATGGCAAACACTGTGTTCCTAGGCGCACCAATGCACATGCAAAGCAAAGAGACACATAAATGAGATCAAAACAGGATATCATGAGTTCGAGTCAAGCTCTCTAAATATCCTCAGCAGAGTCGCCAGAAACTGTAGACGCACCCGTGAGGGACCCCGCTGCTACAGCTCGGACTCGATTTGTGTCACGGTTCTTAATCTGAACCAAAGAGTCCAAATCCGGCAAATCGTTTTGAGAAACAAATTTTTTGAAAAGAAGTGCCAAACATGGACTGCTTTGCCAGATACAGAGTCACCACCTAAATATTTTAAAATGGGGAAATTTAGGAAATCCTGACTCGGTGCCAAAGGCCATGTGTCCGTCATCACCAGAGTTGCCTCGGATCGGGAGCTTGGGTACGATTGGGGAAGGTTATCTATGAGCACCCCCTCTTGCCTGGTCCGAAGACCGGCCTCTACTAACCGTGATATCCATTTTTGAAAACGTTATGTGTTCTCATTCCGGTTATTAGCCTAGAATTACTATGTTATGCGCACAGCAAACAAGTATAGACTAGATTGCCTAATTTGGGAATAAGCATTGCATATCCGTTTATTTTTGAAAAATGTTTTGGAATTTGCTACCCGCAAGTAGGCTAAAACACGGATTTCAACGAGTGTTTCCAACTCAGACAATCCAACCTTCACCCACAGGCATTCAAACAGTTTATCACATAAGCATCTAGCCACATGGTAAGCATGCTGTCATGATAGCATTCACACGCATGAGATATGCTAAAGCATAAATGCTTACCGAGTACTCCGAGCCAAAACAATAAACTCATTAGCCAACATGCATGGTCCTAGTTCATGTCAAATTGACTAATGCAACACATACAGGATGTAATTAGGATAGGCTCGGCTAACCTAAACATGGCATGTGAAAATGCACAAGTAGCATGTATTCAAGTTAGATTTGAAATACTAATGCAGTTAGCATGATGCGCCGAGCCCGGTGCATGCAAGACAAATGTATGGATGCACGCATACATAGCATAAGGTATGCTAATTTAAATATGCCCTAGTCTACCATCATAAGCAGGTAAATAAAAGGGAAGAAAGAAGTGAGGATTAGAAGACATGCACACACTCTTGCAAATCATTATCCTCTGAGAATTTGAGAGCAAAACAATAGCTAATCTTCAGATGCTCAAGGGCAGGGAGGTATCTCATGCCAAGTGGCAATGAAGTTAGCATTGGACATAGTTTAATTTCCAACTTTCGGAGGCAAGTGAGTTTTCCTATCCCTTCACCTAAACCAGTCAGTTCAAAACTATCATATAGCTGTAATTCCTGGAGAGAAGTCAACCCACCAATCTGTTTCTCAGGCAAACATGACAGCATTGATGATAAACCCAAAAAACGTAGGTTAATTAGTTTCCCAAAATCTTCAGGCAATTCACATAGTGCTGAACCATAAAGATTTAAATATTGCAAGTATAGCAAGCTATTGCCAAAGCCTTTAGGGAGTGTTTGCATACCATAACAGTACTTCATGTTAAGGTACCTTAAGTGCTTCAAATTTACTACGTTCTTGGATAAGAAATTAAAACGTTGGCCATGGTTGTCTTCAATGTCAGGGTTGTTAAAGTTTACCACTCGTAAGCATCTAAAACTCGAGATTATTGTTTCAACTGATGATCCAAAGGTGGACTGCCTTTTGCTCGGAAAAAGAATGGTTCGCAGCTTCTTTGCTTCAATTAAAGGCCTTGGAAGTTCACCATATGAGCTCGAATCGAATGATACATGCCGAACCTTGTCAGGATTTACCTTGCTATTTGTCCTTTTCACAGTCAAGCATTCACTACCGGCCACATATTCTGCTAGATCATGAACAAGATCATGCATTTTATATGCTTCACCCCCCTCATATTGAAGAAAGGACCTCCTGACCAGCTCATCTATGTAATTTTGACCAGTATCTTCTAGTTCTTCATTATTGTCCAAAGACTCTATAAATCCTTGTGCCATCCAATAATATATCAACTCTTGTTTGCTGATTATTTGATCCTTCTCAAATAATGAACAATAGGCAAAACACTGTTTTAAATACGATGGCATTTGATCATAACTCAACCTTAGAACTGGTAAGATATCATTCTTATTTTGTGCATAAGCCCAAATTTCGCTATCCCTCACAGACAACCAATCACGCTCTTTAGTTTTTGAATGCAATGCTGCTCCTAAGGTCCTTGCTGCAAGGGGAACTCCCCCACATTTCTTCACTATATCTCCACCAATATTGATTAGGTTTTGATGCTTGCTCTCTTCTCCTTTTTCAAATGCCCATTTTACCAATATAGATAAACACTCATTGTCTGAAAGACCTTTAAGTTCATATGGGTCCATGGTGTGAACAATTGAAGCAACTTTTCTACTTCGTGTGGTTACAACAATTCTGCTTCCTCTTGCCCCGACTATCAACATATCACGAAGTTTTGCCCATTCTACAGGGTCCTCATTCCATACATCATCTAGGACGAGGAAAATTTTTTGATGACTTAACACTCCTCGAACTTGACTTTGCAACTAGTCAATTTCCACATTATCACACGTGTTGTCCCCTAACGCTTTCAGTATTTTAACTAGGATCCTTTTGATGTCAAAATCATCTGAAACACACACCCATAGTCTTTTGCTAAAATGGCATTCAATTTTGTTATCATTGTATATCGACTGTGCAAGGATGGTCTTTCCTAGACCCCCCATTCCCACTATGGGAATGATATCAACATTTTCATCACCACTAGAGGACACTAATAATTGTACTATAACTTCTTTTTCACGTTCTCTCCCAATAACCTCCGCACTACGCACAAAGGAGGACGTTTCCTCCCTTCTTTTTATCTCAACTGTCCTATCTTCACTTCAAACGACAAACTTAAACTTGCTCATGTCTAAAACAATCTCATCTAGCATCTCGCTAATGTCCTTTAGCTTATGAGCCACATCACAATGAAATTTAAAAGGATTTGAGGGTGTAAAGAAATAGCATACCTCTCTCATCATGCCCCTGTGAGTTTCCCTTTGTCTTTTCAAGGCCTCGGTTGCAACTTCACAATTCCTATTCAAATTCAAGATTGAAGCATAACCTATCAATACTTATTGTTTAATTGACTCGCATTACATGGTGTACTAAACTATTAAATTTTGTCATTTTTCCCTTGTTTTTCCTTTTTGCCCAAAAATGTAAGATTCAAATACAGTCTAAAGGTATTTTTGTTTAATTGACTCACATGGCATGGGGTACCAAAATGTTTTAAATATTTTTCGTATATAGATTCTTTCTTTTCTCGCCATAATCATTACTGTCCTTAACTATTGTCTTCTTTACTAACTCAATTTCGATGTTCTGTTTTTGTTTGTCATAGGTCCTCAATTTCTCCATCTTAACGTCGAAATAAACCTATACCTCCGACATCCCTTCCTTCGTAGCGGTTGCATTAGCAGGTCTGCTTTTTAATTTATTTGCTTTTAATTAATAGCAGGGCACTGGCGGGTGTGCTATTTTATTTATGTGCTTTTAATGAATAGCAGGGCACTGGCGGGTGTGCTATTTTATTTATTTGTTTCATTTTAATTGATATTAGGGTACTTGCTTATGTGTTTTTGAATTTTTTTTGCTTTCAATTTGTAGCAGGGCAGTGGCTAGTGTGCTTATTTATTTGTTTTTTTTAATGAATAGCAGGGCACTGGCAAGTGTGCTAAAATGCATGTGGGTTTCACTCTTAGCTGTGATAAATATTGCGTTTTTCATATGGCTCTCCAGCTATGCCAATATCTTTGGTGATATTGAGTGCAAAACCACCAAAGGGTTTGTGTACTTGGTAGCTCTTTTTGGTGAAACCATACGTGGATCCTATATGCTTCCCAAAATCATTTCTTGTTCATGAAATATCCTCCCTCATCAACCACATTGGATCCCATCAATGTTATACTCAGAAAGGGAAAAAAAAAAGGTTAAAATATACGGACTGGACCGTATTGTTTGGACTTTTTGGGGGCCAATTGATCCCATTTTGATAATCAAGGAAAAAAAATTTAGGTGTATTTTATTTACAAAAAAAAATTTAGGTCACTAAATTGATCATAATCTTTTCAAATTATCGCATTTGTCATTACAAAAAGTGATGATTTAATTTTAAAAACACCAATTTTGTACTTTTTTTGGTGACCACCACGGATTGCTCTATTTTTTTTGTGTTAATGAAATACACAAAATACGCAACAAAATTAATGGTTTGGATTCAATTTTACAACCCGTGATGGGCCTCACAGGCCCAAACAGTACCCTCAAATCTAAATTATGGGGGGTCAAGGTAATCCACCTTTTTAAATTTGGTGAGGTCAAATAATTATGCAAATTTATTAATATTTTCTTATTTTCTATTTTCCACGGACTATTTTTTTTACAATTTTTTTTTATTGAAATTTCACTTTTACAAAATATCATTTTTATCTGAAACTATAACTCAAAAAAACAATCCAACCATTGTTATCTTCATAATATCTACTTTATGTCTAAACTATTCGATTTTGCATCAATATTACTCCACCATCAATTACAGTCTATAATAAAATAAAAGTTGCTCATGTGGCACCCAAAATATCAATTAGTTCTCTGAATAAAATGAAGTTTCGAGGTCTAATTAATATTTTATAGATAGTTTGGATGGTAAAATGAAATTTCAAATGTCATTTCCATGTCAGTAACTTTCATTGGATTACAAACAGAAGCTAACAGCGGGGGTAAAATTAATCCAAAATCAAATAAACTAAGTGTAAAATTAATTTTACTAAATTAATAGAGGTTAACTCAATTTTCAGTGATAGTATGAAAGGCAAAATGATATTTCTTTTTTTACCTTTATTAAAATTATTAAATCTTCATATTAAATTATGTTAGCATATTTTCTAATAATAAAAATTAATTATTATGATATTAATTACATCAACAATTTCTTCATAGATTAAGGCATGGTTTACATTTTGTAAAATGGTAAATTACACCTTCACCTTGCTTACCTATGAATACTTTCTCACTTTGGACTTCAAGCTATTATATTCTTTTCACTTTGGTCCAAATTGTAAGAGATGTTATACTTTTGTCACGGAAAATGCGGCATGGGTCAAGTTGACCTACATTTGTACAAAAATGACCAAAATATTATATTATTTTCACTTTGGTCCAAATTGTAACACATTTTATACTTTTGTGATGGAAAATGTGGGATGGGTCAAGTTGACCTTCATTTGTACGAAGACCTCCGCTACAAACCTCCTCCAAGTGCAATCCTCCATCGTAGAACACTTCCATTTACCGTTTGCCATGACCTATCTATTTTGAAGTGGGAAAACAAAGTTTTCTAAGTTCTAAGAATGTTTAAGAACATTACCGCGGTCATATCAATAATTAAGATTAGTCTATCATAGTCCAAGAGTAATGACTACTTACAACTCATTGATACCATGAGAATAAGAACCAATGACTTTCTTCTACTTACATTGAAAATTTGATGATTGGTTAATAAAGTTTATGAATGTTTCGAGTTTGAATTGTTTTTGTGACAATTGACCCGGGATCCTTGACGACAATGCGAATATTGTATGTGTGTTTTGTCAAAGTGAGGTTGAAACGGTGGAACATTTTCTTCTTTTTTGCCCTTTTGTTTGGAGGCTTTGGTCAAACATTGTAAAATTGTGGGGTCTTCAGTGGGTTATTCCTGGCTCTGTCAATGGAGTGCTACAGTGGTGGTTTGGGTGTAGAATTAAAAAGTTGGAAAAGAAAATTTGGACAGTTATTCCTCTAGCCATTCTCTGGTCCATCTGTAAACACAGAAATGAGAGTGTGTTCCAAGGCATCCAACCGAATTCGGACGAGTTGTGTGATATTGTGAAGGTGAGAGTAGCAATGTGGATTAAGTCTTCTCCAATGGCTGTGGTGTTCTCTGTTACTGATCTTGTGTATAATATGCAACAAGTGCAGTACTGCATCAGGAATGGAGGATGAATCTGCTGCTATCTATGCTCTGCTGTTGGACTGCAATGTTGTGCTACTGCTGGTCTGGTTGTGCTACTGCAATGGTGATCTGTGTTAAGTACTGGCTGCAAGTGGGCTGTCTAAGGTAGAATCTGGCTGCAAGCACTGGGCTGGGCTGCTGGTTTGCTAAGGTGAGCTTGCTGCTAGGCTGCAAGTCAAGTCGTGTGTGTGATCTGATCCAATCTGCTGTGGTTCTGCCTGTGGGGCGTTTTGTGTGTTTGAATCTGTTGGTCTGATGGTGGATGGCTGGTGATCTGCTGGGTAGATGATCTGTTACAATGCTAAGCTAGAATCTGGCTGCAAGTTCTGGGCTGGGATGCTGGTATGCTAAGGTGAGCTTGCTGTTAGGCTGCAAGTCCAGTCCTGTGTGTGATCTGATCCAATCTGCTGGGGTTCTGCTAGTATGGTTGTGTTAAGATTGTGGGTGCAATTGGTGCTTTGATGTCTGTTATGCTGCTTCCAGTTATGCTTAGGCTAATCTGCTAGTCTGATGGTGGATGGCTGGTGGTCTGCTGGGCAGAATCTGGCTGCAAGTTCTGGGATTGGGATGCTACTATGGTAAGGTGAGCTTGCTGTTAGGCTGTTAGTCAAGTCCTGTGTGTGATTGAATCTGTTGGTCTGATGGTGAAGGGCTGGTGGACTGCTGGGTAAAATCTGGCTGCAAGTTTCTGGGTTGGGCTGCCAGTTTTGCTAAGGTGAGCTTACTGCTAGGCTGCCAGTATGGATAGAATCTGTTAGTACTGCTTCTGGCTGAGACCCAGATGAAGCTGGTATGGCCGTGTATTGATGATCTGCCCTGTCTTGCTGATCAAGGCCACAACTGATCTGTTCTGTCTTGCTGACCTGCTACCAAGGCCACAACTGATCTGTTCTGCTCTGACCCTAAGTGGAATGATTAGTTGAGTCTTTAACTATTTCTTTTAAACCAAAAAAGGAAAATTTCTGTATGCACAATCACTTGATATAGATGGGACAACATCTGGTATTGAAGAAAATCGAATCAAGACGGAAACTTCTACCACTCTTGCATATACTGCACAAGAAGTGGCTAGGAGTATATTGAATTTCCATTGCAACAAAAATGGACTTTGGTGGTACTTTATTATGAACTTCTGGAATCTACTTTCTTTTCTCACTAGTGGTTACTACTCACTCCCCTTTCCATCCCATTTAATATACCAACCCATAGACATGCAAACCTCATTAAATTAGATATTATTTTCTCACTAGTGATTCTATTTTTTCCAGGTGTATTCTTTGACACTTATGGGGAGTATTATGAAGATATGAGAGAGATCCACCAACATCTTCCTTCATTGCTGAAACCTGGTGGGATCTACTCATTTTTTAATGGCCTTTGTGGAGGTAATGCATTTTTTGATGTTGTTTACTGTCAGTTGTTTTTTCTAGTTTTCCTTGATCTTCAACATGTTTAATCTGTGGACAAGCCAGTACGTTTTACTGATCATATTTCAAGTTTAGATGGTTAGGAAAGTTATGGGAAATTATCCTTGAGAGATCTTGTGCTCTCTTATGGCTGTTTTGTAGTGTATGACCTTGTCAGTGTATGCTCTGAAGGTAACTGAAACTTGGTTTTATTATATTCACTTTATTAGATCAAGACCCAAGAATGAGTTTAGCATTTACTGTTTGTTTGTAAATGAGTTATAAATTTGACGTATTTGGTTTATTAATTTATTCTTAAACAGAGGATTTATTTACAACTTCACGTACTTTACCACTCATGATTCTGAGCTATACCACTAAAATGTTATCCACTGTTTTTATACAAGACATTGGTGCATGTTTTGGTAAATTTGTCTGATAGATGCTAGATCGTTCGCATAAGCTTCTGCATCTCATTGTAGGCTATATAATATATGATGGTTTGAACTTGCAAGATTAAATTTTTCTCGATTGTTGGTTGAGGCTAATTTCGTTTCTTGAGAATGTAAGGGATGAAATTCTGATTAAATGACAATGGAATGGGCATTTGGGAAATTGCTTGATGCCATATAACTTGTGATGACATAAAGAAATGATGATATAAAGAAATTGGCATGGCATGGCATGAGAATCATGGAATCTTTAACATAATATTGATTAAAAAAAAAACCATTTTTTGAAAGAGAATTGAACTAACGGAATATAATTCGGACTCGTAGGCTTCGAGTTTGAGCCGAAAACGCCTTAAACTCGGTTGAAAAAAGGCGTTCCGGGGGCAAAAATTCAAAACAACCCCCAAACCACCTTGTGGCTCTCACAGATAGCTTCCCCATGACAAATGGGACTTGTGACAATTGACGGAATGTAATCCGGGTCCGTAGTTTGGGAGTTAGAGCCGAATATGCCCTAACCTTACTCGAAAAAGGGCGTTTCGGAGGCGAAAAATCAAAACAGCCCCCGAACCACCATGTGACTCTCACGGGCAGCTTCCCCATGACAAATAGGACTTGTGACAACTGACGGAATATAATCCGGACCCATACGTTGAGAGTTAGAGCCGAATACGCCAAAAACTTACTCGAAAAAGGGCGGTTTGGGGGCGAACATTCAAAACAAACCCCGAACCACCGTGTGAATCCCACCGGCAGCTTCCCTATGACAAATACGACTTGTGACAGCTGACAGAATGTTATTCGAACTCGTAAGTTGGGATTTAGACCCGAATATGCCCAAAACTTACTCAAAAAAAAGGCGTTTCGGGGCTGAAAATTCAAAATAGCCCCCGAACCACCGTGTGGCTCTCACGGGCAGCTTTCCCATGAAAAATAGGACTTGTGACAACTGACAGAATGTAATTCCGACCCGTAGGTGAGGATTTAGAGCCGAATACGCCCAAAACTTATTTGAAAAAGCGTTTCGGGGCGAAAATTGAAAACAGCCCCCGAACCACCATGTGACTCTCACGAGCGGCTTCCCCATGACAAATAAGACTTGTCAAACCTGAAGGAATGTAATTCGAACCCATAGATTGGGATTTACAGCCGAACACGCCCAAAACTTAGTCTAAGAAGGGCGTTTCAGGGCCGAAAATTCAAAATAGCCCTCGAACCGCCATGTGGCTCTCACGGGCAGCTTTCCCATGACAAATAGGACTTGTGATAATTGACGGAATGTAATTCGGACCCGTAGGTTGGGAGTTAGAGCCGAATACGCCCAAAACTTACTCGAAAAAGGGCGTTTCGGTGGCGAAAAATCAAAACAGCCCCCGAACTATCATGTGACTCTCACGGGCAGCTTTCCCATGACAAATAGGACTTGTGACAACTGACAAAATGTAATTCGGACCCGTAAGTTGGGATTTAGAGCCGAATATGCCCAAAACTTACTCGAAAAAAGCATTTCGGGGCGAAAATTGAAAACAGCCCCCGAACCACCATATGACTCTCACGAGCAGCTTCCCCATGACAAATAAGACTTGTCAAACCTGAAGGAATGTAATTCGAACCCATAGATTGGGATTTACAGCCGAACATGCCCAAGACTTAGTCTAAAAAGGGCGTTTCAGGGCTGAAAATTCAAAATAGCCCCCGAACCGCCATGTGGCTCTCACGGGCAGCTTCCCCATGACAAATAGGACTTGTGATAATTGATGGAATGTAATTCGGATTCGTAAGTTGGGAGTTAGAGCCGAATACGCCCAAAACTTACTCGAAAAAGGGCGTTTCGGAGGCGAAAAATCAAAACAGCCCCCGAACTACCATGTGACTCTCACGGGCAGCTTTCCCATGACAAATAGGACTTGTGACAACTGACAGAATATAATCCGGACCCGTAGGTTGGGAGTTAGAGCCGAATACGCCTAAAACTTACTCGAAAAATGGCAGTTTGGGGGCGAAAATTCAAAACAATCCCCGAACCACCGTGTGACTCTTACGGGCAGCTTCTCCATGACAAATAGGACTTGTGACAACTAACGGAATGTAATTCGGATCCGTTGGTTAGGAGTTAGAGCCGAATATACCCAAAACTGATAATTGATTCATCATGGAAGGTTGCTTTTGTGATTGAACATACATTTCTACATATTTCCTTTTGTGATTGAACTTTATTTTGGTTATTATTTTTCTCACGTGTTCTAATATCTTCAATGAAATGGCACTGACAGACATTAATAAGTAGGGATAGTTTTATATCCAATCTAATGATTCAAGTGTTTTTTGCAAACAATTAATGAGGAAGTTGGTAAAAAGAATAGTTTCTATTCACATCGGGCTTTGATATTGGTTTAGCCATAGAATTTGGATACATGTTGCATGCAAATAGAAGATTGTTACATTAGCTTTATATTAGTAATGACAGATTTAGTAATGATTGTTCTGCATTTAACAATGTTCCTTATAACAAAAGACTTTAGAAAGACTGATAATTGATTCATCATGGAAGGTTGCTTCTTTGAAATGTTATTTGTCACTTGTTCCCAAATTCATTCATGAAGTTGGGCATTTTTGGGTCCAATTCTAACTTTTTTTTGTTTTTTTTGTTTTTTGTAGATGACTTTGTTGCGTGGACTTTCAGAGTAATACTTTGGTGTATGGAGAAGAAATTTCACTTTTGTATAGAACTAATGTAATACTTTTGTCATCCCTGGCGTTTGTGCAGTTCATTATTATTGATACAAAAAAATTTTGGCAGCCAACAGATAATTACTGGCATGGTACATGAATCACCTTTTGTCGTCGTACATATATATGATTTTTTGTCGTCGTACATAGATGTACTTTTGTCTTGGTACATACATCACCTTTTGTCGTGGTACAGATTACGATGGTAATTTGTACCATGCCAAAAAGTCGTTTCACATGGTAGTAAATGTATTTTTTGTATATGGAAGGCTTTACTTTCTGTATGATTCTATATTTTGTATGAAATTATTATTTTAATTTGGATAATAGTTGGTTTGTGTGTACTTTGACAGTTAAAGTTATTTATTTTTTGTATACAAAAATTGACTTTTGGCGACTAAAAATTTAGTCGCCAAAAGTGAAAATTCTTGTAGTGTGTGTCAAAGTCATTTATACCCGATGTCATCATTTCGACATAATGACAACATAACACTAGTAGTGGCAACAATGCTATTATAATGGGCTAAGTCGATGATGATGGTTGTGTTTCAGTGGATCAAAGGGCATGATTAATTGAAGTTGGTAACAATAACATTATTGTCTAATTCACTAATAATGACAACGAAAGAAAGAGTGAGAGTCAATGAGATAGTTATAGCAACAACATTTCAGGTAACATTAACATTGACGATAATGACTCTGAGAGAGAGAGAGAGACAGAATTAAAAACGAGAAACGTAGTTGGAGTGTCATGCGTTTTTGTTAGTGATAATGTTTGAGGTAATGAAAACATAACAACAAAATTACATATAAATGGCAACTGATAAACCGATCAATTACTATTCGAATATTGACTAAATTGATATTAATGATTAGGCTTTTACTAATTCATTGGAAACTATGAATAAGTTGGGAATTAATTGGTTTAGTGTGCCTTACGAAAACTAATTGATTATTGAATCAATTAGGTTTATTATATCAAGGATTCCTACAATCAATTGTACAATCAATTGTCATATTTCAATCTCCCTTATATTCTAATGGATTGTACAATCAATTGTGAAAGTTCAAAACTCTAGCCACTAATCGATTGTATAATCAATTATGGTCTTTCAATCCAATCGATTTTGCAATCAATTATGATTTTCCATTCACTCCAATATGCTATACCAATTGATTACACAATCAATTGTGTTTGAAAATTTAAAAGTTATGATGTTTTGTTAATATTGTTATGATTTTCGGGACAAAATTATAATCAACATGCCATGTTATGATTCATTGATAAAAGTTATGATAGTTTGTTAATGTCGTTATGATTGTGGGAAAAAAAGTTATACTCAATGTGTTATGGTTATGATTCATCACTAAAAGTTATGATTTGTACCACCAAAAGTTATGATTTGCCATGGTGAATCATAATAAAAAATGTTACGATTCAAATGTTATGATAATTAATTACAAATAATTATATTTGTTATGAGTTGTTATCATATTGTTATGATTTATAGTGTCTTTGTTATGACACTTTGGTGAATATTATGACATTGTTATGATTCATTGTAATATTGTTATGATATTACAATGAATGTTATGATTTTTTCTGTAACCTGTTACATGACCGGTTTAGCAGGTCATTTTTTATGATGTGGCACGATATGGGCCATACAATAAGTGCATATCATGTGCCCTTTTATAAGGTGCACATTGTAGACTTTTCCCTGAAAGATAAACAAACAATGGTAATAATCAATAATCCCGTGAGGGTGTTTATCACGCAAGAATGTTGATAATCCGAAAACTAACCAAGTAGAATAATTCGTTGGAGTACAAGTGAAACTTCACTGACATAGGTTGATATACATGTCATGGCATCCATTGGAATAGTCACACCTTTTGGACATTATTCACAACACCAATAATCACCATGGTTCACCCAAGAATTGTGTCTTTAGACATTTGAATTCAAACTCTTTGCATCCAGATTATTCTTTTTTCTTCCTCGAAGATTCATCACCAACCAAATGGGTTATGATTGAGTGTGGAGAGACCCACTGAATTATGGTATGGTCACTCTTATTCCATCAACATTAACCTTTTAGGACCTATTTGTTTTCTAAGCTCAATGTCCGGATTGGACTAACAACGAGCTCCACCTCAACAATATCATGTTTGTTTGCACAATGGAGGTCCAGATTAGGAGTTTGTTGGAATTAGAGTATAACCAGACGTCCTTGGAGGGGTGCACTACTAGTTTGGATGAGAAAATGGTATTTAGAAATAGTCATATATATGAGATTAGAGTGTAATCGAACATCCGCCTGATCGTCTAACCCAAGTGCAAGTTTTTATTTTATTTTTTTAAATTTTTACCAGAACATTAATTGAAGATCAAAAACCATAGTTTCTAGTGAAAAAATCATTGGTTGTTTTGAAAAATCATGGTTTTCACTATTCAATATAAAATAAGTTAATAATCCTCACACTAATAACTATCATCAAACAAACACAATTTTACTTAATCCACTCACTAACAATTCCCACACTAACAATCTCCTTACTAATAATCACATTCATCCTATCTTTGAAAACAAACGGGGTCCTAATGAGAACAATTAAAAATGTAAAATATTGGATAAATTACACTAATCTCTTTTGAGATTTAAAAAAAAAAAAATACTGTAAATCTCACAAGTTTAACATAATTACATTGGACTCGCCTAAGGTTTTAATTCATATAACACTTGGTTCCTTTTTCATTAGAACTAAGCAAGGAATTCGTAAAATTTGCAAACCGAATCAGTCTAGTCCAATTTGGTAGTTTTGGTTTGGTTTTTTAAATCCGTAATTTGGTTATAGATTGAAAATTTGAGGAACTATTCCCCGCAGATCGGTTTTGGATTTCACTTCACGGTTCCAGATTAGAACCGATCCAAACCGTATGTAACTTAGACCATATACATATCATACACCCTTGATGCACACTATCCTACCCTCTTGTATATAAAGCCCAAACTCTAATTCGTAACATTTTATTCTCTTCTCTTCTCTATTTCACAGCTACTAGAATAGAAGAAAGAGAAAAATATTTGTTACCACGAACAGTGTTTGTTTAATTAAGAAAATTCAGAGATAATAAACGAGTGATTCAATACTTGAATATCCAGAGATAATAATGCACAAAAATGATCAAATTTTATAGGTAAATAAAAAAACTTGTGAAATATATGGAGTTTGTAGCCCTCTTTACTTGCAAGAACCTATCATAAATTATTTTTCCTATATAGTTATATATTTTAACTTTTATGGAATAATATATGAATGTACTAGTGCTAGACAATGAGATAAATTTTCCAATACCTAATCTCTAATAATAATAATAATAATTAGGTTGGTAGGTTAGTATCTTCACTTCAATTATCTAGCCACATTAAAAAGCCTTGTGCCACGAGGCAATCAAAAAATCAAAAAATAAATGGAAATCCTATAATAAACATATTATTTTAGGGATGTAATTCGGTCAGGTTTGGATGGGTTGAGAGATTCTTCAAACTTAATTAAAGTTGCGTTGAGATTTGCTTATGGCCAAATTATAACCTGAGGTTGTCTATCTAAATCCAACTCAAGTTAAACTCAAATTATCTGAGTTGTCGAAATTGTATATAAATTTTAGTTTTTTCAGATAAATTATTAATTTGTTAAAATTAGATTATATATATATGTATGTATATTATATAAAGTCATTTATAACATGAAAATAAATAATTATATAATGTAAGAGAGATGCTGCTATGGTTATCTTTACAATTTATGAGTGAGATTAAAAAAGTTAAAATCTTGTGTTGTATTACTTATGTATATAATATCTTCAATATGATTTAATAATTTAAATTACTTTAATATCATTTAATGGCTAATAATTTATATACATATTAAATATTTATATATAATTCAGGTTCGGTTTGCTAGGATTACTCGATGTCTTTACCTAAGTCCTTCAAAATTTAATTCGACCTTCTGAATTTTTGTCCAACCAAAATCCAACCAAATTTAAAAATATCTTGCTGAAATCTTAAATTTTTTTGAGTTGTGCTAAGGTTGTTTGGGTTGAACTCGTCCATGTTGCACCCCTATCTTATTTTATGTCCTAATTGTGACATTTGTGATTTTTTATTATGACTTATCATGATGTGAGCTATGAGCTATTGTGATTAGTTTTTAGGTTACGATCCAAAAATTATTTAGTTATAACTTATGTTGTGTGTGGGTATGATTCATTTTTTTAAATTTTAGTTATGACTAAAATAGATTTTATTATAATCACAAATGTATAACTTAGCTATAAAGTGTATGTATTCTAGTATGACCCACAAAAACAAAATATAATAAGCCAAGAAAAAAATGTAGAATATTTTACACTATACACCCTTAGGAATGAGAATTATTAAAAACCCAGTTTTGATCTCAACAGTCTTTTTTTTTAATAGACTGGTAAATCCTACTTTTTTTTGGTAATGTGATCCACAAGAGATCTCATTTGACAAGTGTGGATTGAATTTGGTCACAATTTTACCTTTTCTTAGTGGTGTGAAATGTTTTGCAAGGGATTTTGAATTCCTTTGATTATGTTTGCTTTGGTGTGCACATTTTGGAAAGAACAAATATGAACAGAATCTTTGTGGGATTCTAGGATTTGTGAGTGTTGAATATTAGATGGGTTGGTGAAGGTGTTCACGTTGTGTGGGGTGTTGTTTACTAGCAAGGACTTTCTGTTTCTAAATATTCCTGTCCTCCTATCTCAATTCATTCACAATCAAAGGATCATATAAAAATCTCAAGATTTGAAATCTCAATGGTTGTGAGTGAATTGGAATAGAGGGACAGAAATATTTGAAGACAGAGAATTTGTGCAGGAATAGGGGACAGAAATATTTGAAGACAAAGAATCGCACATACACATCGTGTATTGCAGCACATTTGTAGCTGTATACTTCACCTATTATCTTTGTTATGTTTCAGTGTAGGAATAGGGGACAATATCATATTATTGTGTTTTTACGGTTTGATGGGTTGCCTTCGGGTTCGATGTCTATATTCTTCTAGATAGCAAAAGTGAATCCAGAATATTATATTGCATCTAAAATCGGTGGTTGCCACATTTGGGTGAATATTCGAGTGTGGAATAATGATCAATTGGAGGGGAAGAAATGGTAGTCGAATCGAGTGTGGAATACTCAAACAAGAGTGGTGGCATGTTGATTTGAAAAATACCTAAACAACCATTGCATCGAATACGAAATGTTATTTGGTTTCAAATTTGGGAGTGCTACTGTTAGCAAAAATTCGGTTTAGACTCAATTGACAGTGTTTGATTGACTGGCTTAAACAAATTTTAATAAACACAAAAAGATCAAGTTTTGTGGTTGAATTATATGCCTTAAACAGATTAAGGACTTTCCTGGAGGTAATTAAGTAAAGAAGGATTTGAACAGAAAAGAATATGTATTTATTCAATTAAATTGTCCCTTGCTATCAATTACAACAACTCAAACAAGAACAAAGAAATGAAAAATACAGTAATCGACAGAAAGAAAAGATGTGGGGATTGGAAGTTTAATCTACTCCTAAAATGACTAACTTAGAACTACTCCTAGATAACTCTTTATGAGTGTGATTGGTGGTTGTTGATAATTTTTATCTTCATTCTAGCACCCTTTTATAGTTGACTCTTGGCTTGGCTCTTGGTTCTGATCTCCGTTGATTCTCTGTCTCTCTTCATGTTTATCCCCTTATTTTATGGACTGTCTTTTGATTTCTTCCTTGATTCTCTGTTATCATCTCTTGTAGCTTTCTTTTTTCCACCCAACCTTATGCCATGTTAACTATATTAGCCACCTTGCCACATCATCCTTGCCATGTCATTGCTATGACCTATCGATGGAAGATTCCTGAATTTTAGTACCAATAATGCCCCCTTCATTCAAGGTATGAAAAAAAAAAAAAAAACTTTTGCCTTGAATGATATTGGTCTGGAACTCTGTTTGCTCTTGGGCCCAGTGTTCTTTAACTTCTTTGGGCCACTAAATAGTTCAAAGGTCCATCAGTATGAGGCCTCCTTTCAGTTTTCGTTTTTTATTATTTCTTATTTGGGCCCCAAGCGAAGGTACTTAAAGTTTTTTCAAATTCTCCCTCTTCGTTACTTCTTTCTTTTTGCAAATTTTTTCTGTTCTTCTTAAACCAAGAAACCCTAACTTCTTCAGCCATGTCTTTTGACTCAGATTCTGACCTAGTTCGTTGATTTCCACAAGAGATCATTCAACTTATTGAGAGTAATAAGTTTGACTCCCAAATCACGGCCAGCCTTACTGTTGGTGTTGGGGAACTTGGCCACTGCGTTTTGAACACTTTTCCAAACAGTCTAACTCCATACTACCCTATTGCTGATGGTGAGACCCTGCTCCTAGACCCTTCCCTTTCATGGCTGAACTAGTTGACGAGCCCCAGATCATGGCCCAAACCAACTAACGCCTGGGTAGCCTGGGTAACGAGGATGACTACTTTCAAAGGGCATATATGGCACAATTTGGGCATTTACCACGCCATTCAACTATCTACGATCTCATTTGAGATAGACCCCTAGTTCATCAGTGCAACCACATGTTTCTGGTCCACATCTTACAATTCTCTAATGCTTAAATCTGGTATGGCCTTCCCCACTATCCTTGATATTATGCACCTTATTGGCCTTCTTGCTTATGGCCAGGACATTAATGCCATTTTGGCAGAGCAAGCATTGGTCTATGAGGATGCTCCCTCCTCAACAGCTCATGCAGATACCTCCAAGAAAACCCCTTCTTTTGATAAGGACAATGTTCCCATCATTTCCCTTCTTGCAAAATTTGCCAAGACGGCCAAAACTCCTCAGGTTCATTCTTTTTCCCCTCTTATTCATTTCTCTATTTTTTTCCCTTACTTAATTCACCACTTAAACTCCTTCTTCTCTTTTCTTTCTAGTTGAAAAGGAGAAAGTTACTAGTGATTGAAGATACCAGTAGTCCCTTTAGGGACTCTGCTCCTCCATCTTCTGACTAGAATAGAACCCCCAACAAAAGGACGTATTCATTCTTTCTATAATAGAGATAGTTGCCAAGTTGCCACATTATGCTGCAACTGTTGTGCTTGATCCACCTCTGCAATCTATTCCCCTTGGGGATGATGAGGTCAGAGCTTACCACTACTCTAGCTTTAAATCTTCAAGTGGTGACAGTGCAACCCTTCAACTTAATCGACAGAGGTTCCGTCGACAAGATGGTGTTTCCTTTTCAATGGCTGAGGCTGGGGCTAAAGCTGAAATGCAAAACCCAAAAGAGCAGATACCTATGGCTGATGAAGTCCATCATGTTCCGTCTGAAGTAAAAGAACAATAAGAAGAACCAACTCCCCACATCAGCCTTAAGATTGAAAATCCTCCCTTTGAGGCTAGGCTAGAAGATGCCTCTATCGACTCTCCAAGGCCAGTCTTTAATGTAACACTAGCCAATGCTTCTGAGGAGCTCAATCCAGACTTTGCTGAGCCAACTACTAAGCCTACTCTAGGTTCTTAGACACCTATCACCCCATCTTCTCCAAAACATATCCTGTTACACCAAGGTATATTTTCTTTTGCCATTTCCTTTATTTTTTGCCTTTTTTCATTCATTTTTCTTACTTCTTTTTATTTTTTTATTTAAATATTGTGATGTGTGTAGCTACTGGTCCTAAGGCCATTCCTGAGCCTACTTCCAAGGCTCATACTGAAACTTCTACTGGCCAATCCATGCCGGAACAATGCAATCATCTCAGTCCTAACAATCCCTTTGAAGGTATTTCCTACATATGTATGTTCTTGATAACATATGTTTCTTTTTCCTTTTCCATCAACCGCTTCCATGCTCTTTTTAATTTCTTTTCTGGTTTTGCTCTTTCAGGCCTTGCTATGGATGGCCATCCCCCTAGGGTGGAGCAACCTGCCACTAGTACTTCTCTTACTGAAGTGAGGGTAGCCCTCACCAGTAAAGTGGAGGTTCATACTTCTCAGGCAACCTCTCTTCGAACCTTATCTTCCTCTTCTGTGGAGGTATCATTATTCTTTTTTTCTTTCTTCTAATCTTCTTTTCACCATAAATGTCCTAACCCCCTTTTTCCCTTCATAGGCTAGCAGTTCTTTATGGCCTCAACTCCTAATTTGCTTTAGCAAGCCAGTGCTTTTCAGCTGTCAGTTGCTAGTACTACCTATGAGGAAAGGTTCAGGCAACTCTCTCATTCTGAGCAAAAAGAAGTTAACCAATTCTTCTTGCTACTGAGCCATCCGTTTGAGGATCTTGCCCTTATTAGGGCTGAAGAACTTCTTGGTGAATTTTAAAGCTTTGCGCCGCTAGCAAAAAGGCTCTTGGATCTTGATCAATTTTACATCTTCCAAGATTTCATGGGCTAGCTTCCTCAATATCTTTCCTCCATGGCACAGTTTGAAGTTGAGACCGAGGCTGCTAATGCTAGGATAGCCTCTATGAGGCAAGTTTCTTATACTCTGGCTAGTGTTTCTTCCGGAACCCAAGCCATCTCCAGGGCTAGTGCCTCCATCGATGAGAGGAAGACAACCATTTTAGCTCAAATTCAATAGCTCCAGGCAGAATTGGCCGTAGCTAAGGTCCAACAAGCTACTTTGATGGAAGAACAAAGCCACATTAACCAACAGATGAACCAACTCTTGGCTCAAGATGGCCTAACTGCCCTCAAGGATGCCCAAAAGAATCTCTTCCAAGTCAAAGCAAAAAGGCTCTTGCCCAAGGGAATCTCTTCCAAGTCAAAGCAAAAAGGAGAGCCATTTTGTCTTCCTGTGCTAGCTTTGTAACTGCCCTTCAAAGGGACTAAGGCCTTTTTTTTTTTCAAGGCTAGATGGTAACCTATACACGGACTTCATTTTACTATTATTAATGAGAACACTTTCTCTTTTACCCATGCTTGATGCTTTCCCACATGGTTGGATAATACTTCTTTAAATATTTTCCATTTATAATTCTTCTATGTGGGACTCCCTCTAGAGATGCAAGATGGTAGGCTCCTCCCTTGAGGACCCTATAAATCTTGAATGGCCATTCCCAATTTGGGGACCACTTTCCAAATTTTGGATCTTTGCTTCCCAAGGGTAGCATGGTTTTCCATACTAAGTCTTCTTCTGAAAACACTTTGGTCTTCACTATTTTATTATAAACTCTTTCAACTTTTCTTTTTTGAGCCAAAAGATGGTTATAGGCTATAACCCTTCTTTACTCTAGATCTTGTAACTCTATCATCATGGCCTTAGCATACTCATCGATAGGGATGTCATAGTGCAAGGCCACTATGCTGGACTGGATTGTTACTTCTAAGGGCAATACTACATCATGGCCATATACCAGTTCATATGGGGTAGTCCCAATACTATTTTTCTTGGAGTTCCTATATGCCCATAATACATTGGATAAGAAATTATGCCAATCTCTAGGGTTCTTTTCAACCATCTTTTCCAATGTATTTTTTATTATTTGGTTGGTAGACTTAGCTTGTCCATTGGCTTGAGCATATTAAATTGACGAATTGAGGATTTGAATGCCATATTCTTTGGCAAATTCCTTGATTTTATCTCCATTAAACATGGTAGCTTGATCCACTGTGATCGATTGAGGTAATCTAGACCTATGTATTATGTAATTTTCACAAAATCAATCACATGGCTTTGGGTCACCATTCTCAGTGGCACTGCTTCTACCCATTTGGTGAAGTAATCCGTAGCTACTAAAAGGTGAGAATGCTATTTTGAGGAAGGGGGAAAAATTTGCTCAATCAGGTCCATTGCCCATTCTCTGAAAGGCCAGGGTTTTACCACGGAATGCAACATCACTGCTGGTACCCTCTGTAGACTGCCATGTTTCTGGCATGCTTGACATCCTTTGGCATAGGTAATGCAGTCTTTTCTTACTATTGGCCAGAAATAACCATCCTTACTGACCATCCATCTCATCTTTTCTTCAGCTTAATGAGCACCACATATGCCCACATGCACTTTAGCCATTACTTTCATCTACTCCTCTTGGCCTATGCATAGTAATGTCATGCCATCATGAGCCCTTCTAAACAAATCATTCTCCATGATGACATAATTCAAGGCTTGATACTTAACTTGTCTACCAACCTTCTCTCTAGGATTCCTTAAATATCTAATCAAAGGGCATCTCTAGTCCCCCTCTACCGCTTCTATGTCCATTATCGGCAAGAAATTTCTTGGTTGATCCCTTAATCTGGAGAAACTTCTCCTCTGAATCCTGATTATTCTTTCTTGGCTTCCCTTCGGAATTCTCAATCTTGAAGCTACCTGGGCTATTTCATTGGTTTGCTTATTTTCTATTTGAAACATATGCTAAAAACCAACATGGCTGAAAAAACTTATCTGCCACTTGACCTTAGCCATATATTCTTATAGGGCTTTGTTAGTAAACATATACTCCTCCTTAATTTGATTGATGACCAACTGTGAATCACCAAATATTTGTAGGCTAGTAATTCTGAGCTCTATGGTCAGTTCTAGACCTATAGTCAAGGCTTCATATTCAACTTGATTATTAGATGTGATGAATTGCTCATCCAGTTGGTATGAAAAACTGATGAACTTGGCCTCTAGGTGCTACAAACACAACACGAGCTCCACACTTTCTTCTGTTTTAGAGTCGTCAAACATTCGCCTCTAGGGGGCATTTTTTGCATAGTTTACCTCAAACAAATCCTCATTGACAGAACATCCAGGGTGCTCAGCCAAAAAATCAGCCAAGGTTTGGCCTTTAACAGCCTTTTGGTGAACATACTTGAAGCAATACTCTATCAAAGAAAACAATCACTTATTTTATCTCTCCTTTATAATAGGCTTAGACAACATGTACTTAATTACATCAGTCAGTGCTACCACACATACTTCTGAAGGTAACATGTAATGCCTTAGCTTGATGGCAACAAAATATAAAGCCAAACATAGCTTTTCTACTGAACTATATCTGGTTTCTGCATCATTTAACCTTATGCTAAGATACTAGATGGCTTGCTCATGGCCATTCTCATTATCTGGAGCCAATAGGCACCCAATGGACCCTTCACATGCTGAAATGTATAGCTTTAGTGGCTTTCCCTTGATGGGAGGCATTAGCACGTAATTCTTAATTAAATCGAAAGCTGCTTGTTGAGGCTTTCCCTAGTTAAATCTATATCTACTCTGGCCTTCACCAGAGGTGAAAAAGCCAGAGTTTTTTTGGCCAAGTTAGCTATGAACCTCCTCAGGAAATTCACCTTTCTTAGGAAGCTCTGCATTTCTTTCTTGTTGGCTGGTGGTGGTGTTGCTAGTATAGCTTTGGCCTTATTTGTGCCCACCTCAATACCTTTTTGATGAACCAGGAAGTCTGAAAAATTTCTAGCAGAAACCCCAAATGCACACTTCGAAGGGTTCATTTTTAACGTATGAGACCTCATCATTTGAAAGGTTTGTTGAAGGTGGTCTAAATGTTCATCAAAATTTTTTGACTTGATGGACATATAATCTATCTAGACTTCTAAAACATTTCCAATTAGATCATGGAAGATTAAATTCATGGCCCTCTGATAAGTAGCACCTGCATTTTTTAGGCCAAATGGCATAACAACCCACTCAAATGTGCCCACGGCTCTAGGACGCCTGAACACTATTTCGTGGGTGTCTTCTAGGCTGATAAATATCTGGTTATACCCAGCATGTCCATCCATGAAAGATAAGATTTTGTGGTTGGCTGTCGAATCAACTAACAGATCAGCTACGGGCATGTGGTACTCATCTTTGGGAGTTGCAGTATTCAAGTTCCTAAAATCTAAGCAGACTCTTAATTTGCCATTCTTTTTCATGACAGGAACCCCGTTTGACAACCATTCAACACACCTGGCAGTCCTTATGAACCCTGCCTTAAGCAGCCTCTCAATTTCTTCTTTAATAAATAGCACTACCTTATTAGTCATTCTTCTTGGAGGCTGCTTATGAGGAATGTAATTGCTTCGTGTTGGGTGCTTATGCTCAACTAATGATCTGTCTAAACCAGGCATTTCATCATAATTCCATGCAAAATAATTCGTATAATCAGAAAGAAGGCTAGCTAGCCTTTCCTTCCATTTATTAGATAATTTTCCATTGATAAAAATGAGCTTCTTACAGGCTGCCTACAAATGTTCCAACTGAATCTCTCTATAATTAAGAGGGCTATTGTTAACCACAAATTCAGCCCATGAATATAAAGGTAAAATTATAGGACTAACCTTATTTGCAAAAAAGAAACAAAATAATCTAAAGAAAGTAGACCTAACTATACTAATGCCTTCTTCATCATTAATCACTTTACTCATTATTCATCCTTCTTGTTTAGTCACTAATTCAATGATTATTTCACCCTATCTATTTTGCACCAGGCTAGGTTTGGTCAAGTCTTGGCCAATCTTTCGGAATTGCTTATATATATACGCTTGAAACTTTTTAGGAGTAATGCCCTTCCTTGTGTCTTTAGTTTTTCAGAAACCACCACCACTAGTCCCAGGCTTCCTTCATAGTGTGCTGCCTTAATGTTGTGCACATCTGTTATGAAGGGGTTAACATCAGCCTAGTAAACTTCCATGCCATCATGTCGCTTGCTCCCTTCTTGGCTAATCAGGAAGATGAGAGCCTGATGTAATGAGGATGGTACACATCCATTCATATGAATCCAATCTTTTCCCAATAACAGATTATAGTTAGAGATGGAATCGACCACGAAGAAAGTTGTACTCATGGCCCTTGCTTCAATCTGTAATCTCAGGACTATTACTCATTTAGCCTCGGATGAGCCTCTTGCAAAGTTACTAGGCCCCGTTTGGAAACAGGCTAATTTAGTAACTTTTTGGCTATTTGGCTAAAATATGAGCTAAAAAAAACTAGTATGTTTGGGATGACTTTTTGGCTTTTTACGAAAAGATGTGCAAAAAGTAGAGAGAAAAGAGAATCTTTGACTTTTTGGTATAGGTTGTTGGCTTTTTGGCTAATTTAGTAAATTTTTGACTTTTTGGCTAAAAAGTTCGGTTGCCAAATGAGGCCTAATTGAGATGTTAGTAGATATCAAATCATCCACTGTTTTTCCTAACATCCTTAGTGTTTTGGAAGGAATGGTGTTAACAACGGCCCCATTATCGACCAAGATCCTATACACAGGCACTCCATCCAGGTATACCTGCACATATAGATATGCCTCGGGTGCTTAATCAATTCCTCCCCAGGCTTTTGCAACATTACTTGGTGTGCATCGATAGACTTGACTACTTCGATTGACCTTGTTGTTCTGGCCTTAGTGTCTGCTATCTGGGCTACTGCTTCTGTAAAGTCTTCCATATCACTAACCAAATATGTTGGTTGGTCTGGTCTGGCCTGAAAACTCTTAGGGATGGCCATAACCACATTACAATTAGTGAAGGGAAAACTGCTAAACTGAATGGCCATTTTCTCTCCAAAGTCTCCAGAACTTTCTAACTTAACCTCATCATTTTCCATGTTGATAGGCCCTGGCATCTTGACCTTTGGGGCCACCTCTTGGGTATCCTTCATGGCCTCGTTGTCAACTTTTAGTTCTTTTTCTAATTCTCTATCTAAGCAAAGCCACCTCTGTAATGGCTATAGGTTACTCGCATGCCATCGATGGCTTGGGAACTTCTCCAGCAGAGTCGCCAGAAATTGTAGACGACCCCGAACGTCCCCGGAGGGAATCCCGTTTCGTTCATTTGGGCTCACTACAGTTTAGGACTCAAATTGTCACGGTTCTAAATCTGAACCAAAGAGTCCAAATCTGGCAAATCGTTTTTGAAAACAGATTTTTTTGTAAAGAAGTGCCAAACATGGACTGCTTTGCCAGATACAGAGTCGCCACCTAAATATTTTATTGGGGAAATTTAGGAAACCCTGACTCGTTTGCCTAAGGCCACGTGTCCGTCATCACCAAAGTTGCCTCAGCTCGGGAACTTGGGTACGATTGGGGAAGGTCAGCTATGAGCACCCCCTCTCGTCCGATCCGAAGATCGGCCTCTACTAACCATGATATCTGGATTTGAAAAAGCACGCGTTCTTATTCTGGTTAATTCGCCTAGAATTACTATGTGATGCGCGCAGCAAAACAAGTATAGACTAGATCGCCTAATTTGGAACAAAGCATCGCATATCCGTTTGTTTGAAAATGATTTGAAATTTGCTAGTCATGAGTAGGCTAAAACACGGATTTCAATGAGTTGTTCCAACTCAAACAATCCAACCTTCACCCATAGGCATTCAGGCAGTAATATCATGTAAGCATATAGCCACATGGTAGGCATGCTGTCATGTTAACATTCACATTCATGCGAGATGCTAAAGCACAAATACTTACATCATACTCCGTGCCAAAACAATGAACTAGTCAGTAATCATGCATGATCCTAGTTTAAAAATGGCTAATGCATCGCATACAAAATGTCATTAGAATAGGCTCGGCTAATCTAAGGATGACATGTGAAATAAAACAATTTTGATGCACGTATTCAAGTTTGGAATTCGAAATATTATGCGGTTAGCATGATGCGGCGAGCCTGGTGCATGCAAGACTGATGAATGATGCACGCATGCACAACATAAGGTATGCTAAATTAAACGTGCCCTAACACTAACCATCAAAGCAGGTAAGTAAAAGGGAGAAAGAAGTGGGGGTTGGAAGACATGCACACACGCACCCATACTTATTACAAATTCGCCCTCGCTCGGAGGGACCAAAAGAATAATACAATTTAATTAACCTACAAGCTAATTAAATATTACAGACAATTAACTAGTTAAGCAAATTAATTAAGCTAATTAAGCAATAAAAATTAGTCTCGGGAAGAGGGTCCAATGCATGCACGCTCGGTTTCGCTCGGAAATCCGCCACCATGCACAAGTTGCCCCTGTTTTCCCTGCTCTGCTCCTCTGAAAATGGCACAATTCCCAAGGAACACTCTCTGGACATTGTGGAGCACCACTGGCCAAGGGAAATGGTCACCGGCCATGGTAGGGTGGTCATCGACCATCCATGGAGCCATCGGCCAACCATAAATGGTCGATCGGCACTTGGTGTAGTCGACCGGCCAAAGATTCCTACAGAATCTGTTTTGACAGCAGCAGAGGGCAAAACAAGGCATGGCATTGCATTTTATGCAATGTTTGCACCAACCACACTCATTATATTCATGACTCAAAGGGGCATGGTACTCGATTCCTGGACCACCAATCGCGCATTTCAATGCGTGATGGCCCAAGAACCAAGTATGCATTTTCAATGTGGGATGAAATGCACACAAACAAACAATGAGCTCAACCTCTATCATACTCAATTCAAGAGGCAAAGCATGCATGCAAATGCCATGCAACCTAGGCATGTGAGCTAGTATGCAACATGACAATGCAAACAAACACACAAGGCATGAAGCATCAATGCTAGCTAACAAACATACAAGATGTAATACGGATGTTGAAGCACACAAACAAGCATGTGATGGGCCAAGTATGCAACAACATACAAGGCTAATGGACATGCAAGACATGCTGCAATCAAAGCATGCAAAGTGTAAGACATGTAACAACATTTAAAGAGTGGGAGTGGACTTAGACTAATTTGGGTAGCTCTCAACCAGGCTCAAAACAGTGGCCAAAAGCCATAGAAATGAGGGCCAAAATACATACAAACATGCATGCATACAAGGTCTAACACTTAGGCATATAGAGACAACTTTTAAGCACACTTAAAAGAGGAACATCATGGGCATATGGCATGCATTATAAACTCTGAAATCATGTTATAAAATGATGCCTAATCAATCTAAACAAGGCAATGAAAGCATGCAAGCAAAGTCCGAGGTCTAATGCTCACCAAACAGGTATTGAACTACCCTTAACAAAACCAAACATGGCATGAATTGAATGACCAAAATCAGAGTTTTAGCATGTTAAAACAAAGCCAAAAACACAACGACGTGGCATCCTAGAGGCCTACACATGATGGCATACGCAATGGCACATTCATGGAGCATTAAACATGAACTCTTTAAGGCTTTGAAGGAACACCAAATGCAAGCATACAAGCATGCTAAATGGACTGAAATGGCATGACAAGTGGTTCCAAACCACTGAAACAAAGCAAGGATGGCATGCTAGAGGGGTCAATGCTCAAGGCATACAAGGGGAATTACATGGTAGCTATACAAAGCAAAGCATGGATGACCCAAATGACCAAAAATAGACCTTTAGCATGCTAAAACACGCATAAAAACTTCACAAAGCTGGGCCTAAATCATGCTAGAATAAGGCTCAAAGCACAAAGCATGTTAAGGCTAAAACGTGACATTACAAGACAAGTATGCAAGACAAGAATGGTCTGTCTAAACCATGTAAAAACAGAGGTAAAACATGGTAAAATACTACCAAATGCCTACTGAAACATGGCCAACATGGTCTCAAAAATGTTTCTCACACATGAGGCTTAAATGGCACATATTGAAGACAACAAGGAGAGGGGGTGGCCCTCTCCTTCTTGGGACCTTAAACCACCATCCTCACCACTGAAATCCCTCAAGATTTCAGTGGTGAGGAGGGCCAAACAAGGTGTTCCCGGAGCTCACCAAAATAGCACAAAAATAGGGCCTAACTAGGCCTAAGAGGGGTCAAACAACCCCAAAGCTATAAACAACCTTAAACAACTATTTTAAGTAGGTAAAAACAAGACTTTTTTATGTTATACACTAAGCTTAAAACAGCAAGCAAGGTAGGCAAAAAGACTATGCAAAGATGGGGTAAAAAGGGCAAGAATCTTACCCTTGAAGACCTTCTTCACAAGGATCACTTCAGCAGCTTTCTTAGCTCCAAACCAGCTCAAAACCTTCAAGGACAACCCCCCAATGCCTCAGCAACCAAGGTAAGGTGTAATGGTAGGTGTTTGTGTGCAATAGTAAGGACAAACACACACTTAACTTACAAGGGAGGGAGGTATAGAGATAGAATAGACACACAATTCTAACCCTAAAAAAACCCGACCTCGGGAGCTTTTTTTTTCTAACCCTAGAGGAGGGAGGAGAGGCCTCCTCTTTATAGAAGATCACTCTTGCAAAGCTTACAAAACAAGCTTGGCAAGAGTGAAATCCCTCCATACACGTGTATGGAGGGGGGAAAAGGTGTATGCTAGCTAGCACAGCTAGTATAAAAATATTTGCAAAAGCAGATGCACAGTGATCAGCTAGCCAAAAATGCTATTTTGACAAAATAAATGGCTGACCGACCATCTAGAGTGCCGACCGGCTAAACATCAGGCCGATGGCAACAAAACACTGGCCGGTGGACTCAAGCCGTGACCGGTGATGTGTGGGGATGGCCCACAAGCCATTCCCTGCCCCTCTAAGGCAAAACACAAGTGTTTGGTGCAAAACCAAACACAAAACAGTCGAGTCAAGAGATCCTGAGGCAAGGCGCGTGGTCGAGACCTCCTGGAACTCAAGATGAACACAAACGCGGATGATCACCGAGTGTTCAAACGGTGACGTCCAAGTCTTGAGGACGGTCAAAAATGGGGTGTCTACAGTTGCCCCTCTTTGACAGAACTCGAATGTCATAAGAATGACGGGAGTGAATGTCAAAGCCCAGAGACGACCCATTTTTGATAAGGCCGAAGACTTAGACAAAGTATGCAAGACAAGCAAAGATATACGCCCAAAGGCAGGGGCAAAATGCAACTGATAAGGTAAGAAGCCGAACATGACTTATGATCATGCAAAGAAAGCTGTAACGAAGCGTAACATGCGACAGTTTTAAGCAATCAAACACAAATTCAACTACATTACAATGCAGAAAGGATATAAGAGAATTATGTAATTCTCGATACATCTCACTCGGAGAATACAATACCTGCCCGATTCGTCTGGTTGCACCAGCCTCAAATGAACCGTACATACAATATCGTGCCTGAAAGAGAAAGAGTACTCAACAGGTGCAATATTGTTAGCAATCATGCATGACAATACAAAATGAATGCAAAATGCTAATGCAATATATACAAAACTATGTATAAACAATGCAAATGATATGCAATGTATTCGAAACAATGCAAATGATATGAAATGCATTTGAAACATGATCAAATCATAAGCAGTTCAAAACCACACAAATGTCATAGAGATGATGGAGATGCAGAGTCCGTCTACCATAGAAAAGGTGCCGTAACCCTCAAACCACAATATCAACAGTGTGGAATAGGTGCGTACACATGCAAAACTATGAGTAATGTAGACGGACACAAGAACAAGTAATTGGGTGGGATAACAAAAGTGGAGAATGACCCGCTAACGAAAGAACATGATCCTAAATGCTGGACGCAACAAATTACACTACAATGTAATATACACAATGGATATGGCGTGCGGGCCAAACCAAATCTTGCCTAGGAAAGGCATGTACACAAACAAACCACATCTAACACATAAACGGTGCCACAACCCTCAAACCACAATACCAGCAATGGAATAGGCGCGTACACATGCAGAACTGTGCTTCAACGCGAAAAGTATAGGCACATACCAGACCAAGCTCAACATGGAAAGGCGCAAGCCATAGATGGATGTGATGCAATGGATGCATGCAAGCTACAATGCAATATATACAATATGCACTGGATGGGTAGGATACAATGTATAAGGCACGCGGGCCAAACCAAATCTTACCTAGGAAAGGCATATACACAAACAAACTGCGTCTAACACAGAAAAGGTGCTATAACCCTCAAAACTAGGTGTGTACACATAATATCATAACCGTGCTTCTACGCGAAAAGTATGGGCACATACCAGACCAAGCTCAACATGGAAAGGCGCAAGCCATAGATGGGTGATGCAGTAAATGCATGCAAACCACAATGCAATATATACAATGAATGCATGTAATGTATGCTATGTACAATGCAATAGACATACTAGATGATGCAGTAGTTAGGAAGTGAAGGTACCTTACAGGGGCAATTGGCAATGACCTACCTCATGCTGCTGGGGATCTTTCGCTTCTTCTTAGTTGAACCATAGGTACTACTTTTCTCCCTGACTATGGTCGCAGCTTTCCCTATTCTCTAACAGGGTGACAAACTAGGTTGATTCAGTATCCAGAATTGAGGCGCATACACATGCTATCTCAATCTATGGGGCTGCCATATAGATTTCAAGCTGAGGATATATCCCTGGGTATTTAAATCAGACTTTGGTCTCGGAAATCCCGAACCTTTGCGTTCTAGGCATGAGCCATTCGAACTCTAGTTTCCACCGTCTCAGTTGGTCTCCTAGAAACTCACCGCAAACACAGGCAGGTGGCTATACCAGACCATCGGAAGTCGTTTGAGCACGACAAACACCAAAGAAATTGCACCTTTAGAGGATTTAAGGTCTCCTACACGAAAGGAATGCACAAAACAATGCTAAGAAGATGGGTGCGCAAGACAGCGTGAGCAATGCAATGCACTAACAAGTGCAGGTAAGATGCGCGATAAATACAATGCACAAAATAGTGCGATGCGCTAAACAGCGCGATTGAAATGTAGTGCACAAAACAGTGCGATGTGCAAGAAAGTGTGAGTGCACAATACAGTGCGATGCGCTAAACAGCGTGATGCGTTAGACAACGCGAGTGCACAAGATAGTGCGATGCGCAAGAAAGCATGAGTGCACAATATAGTGCGATACGTTAGACAACGCGAGTGCACAAGACAGTACGATGCGCTAAACAGCGCGATGCGTTAGACAACGTGAGTGCACAAGACAATGCGATATGCTAAACAGCGCGATACGTTAGACAACGCGAGTGCACAAGACAGCGCGATGCGTTAGACAACGCGAGTGCACAAGACAGTGCGATGCGCTAAACAGCGCGATGCGCTAGACAACGCGAGTGCACGAGACAGTGCGAGTGAAATACAATGCATAAAAAGGTGTGAGGAAGGTGCACAAAAGAAGTGCGATAAAATGCATTTTCTATGCAAGTGAGGTGCATGTTCTATGTGAAAGATACGAGCATTCTCTATGCAAGTATGGGGGAGTGCGTTTTCTATGCAAAAGATACAAGCATTTTCTATGCAACGGGAGAACCATATTCTATGCACAAGACAAGAGCATATTCTATGCAATAGTGAAGGCATATTGAGGGAAACGAGCAACACTCAGCATAATGCGTCATGTACATTATGAGTATAGGGCATTCTGCCACAACCTATTGAAATGTACTATAGAGAGAAGCAACTCAACAAAACTCTGTTAAGCACAAAACAAAGTCGATAGCAAGAGCAGCCAATTACGCGGTTCAAAGCAACCCATATGTATGAACATGTAGGCATAAAGTACACGTATTAATTAGAGGGAATATGACAATCCCCAAGAGAGTTTCGAAATGGTCGGAGACAATTTTCGAAAGTTGAATCATATCAGAATCATCATGGGGTAAACCCACCCTAATTCAGGGAAAAGTGCCCAACAGATGGCTTTGGCAAACTGAGAGATAGGTTGGATCTAAACCCCTTGTTCAATTGATGGCCCGATCGAATGCAATGAAAGTTGCCCCTAGTGTCCAGTCATTGGGCACCGATTGGGTATGCCCCTTGTTCAATTGATGACCCGATCAAATGCAATAAAAATGGCCCCTAGTGTCCAGCCATTGGGCACTGTTTTAAACATTATGCAGGCATAGGAAATGGGGATCATCGGATCCGTTGTCAACCCATCAGACTCATGCTTCTCTTCTGACATATTAAGAACCCACTGATCATAAATGTGTTGCCCCTTGTGTGGGCACTCTCAGCTCGTTTATGAATTCCACACATGGACTTATTTCCGAGTTAGAACAAACATTTGTGTATGGAATTTTGACCATGCCATTCTGTTGAACTTTTTCGAGTGACAGACTCGCTACTGGTGACTCGATGGAGAGCGCTTTTTGACAACACATTAGACGCGTTATGGTGACTCGAATAACGACATGCTATGGTGACTCGATACAGAGCGCAGACTGAGACAAATATTAGGCACATCACAACAGAACTCACAATTGACCCAAAAGCAGAAAAAGACTCAAGGTAATTATGATCCCTTTAAAAACCAATTTTAATCCCTGTTTTGCTCAAGAAAGAGATTCTACTGATAAGTTCAAGTATTGAAAATTGCTTCTCTTGTTGATTTAAGTTAGTTCTTTCTTACCCAGCGCAAGTATATGATATGTGCAGCAGTCGGTGTAGCTCATGGATTAATGTGAAGCTGACGACAGGACTTGGGCAAGGTGATTGAGTTGAGACAGAATGAGATGGATTTGATTAAGGCCGAACTTCGGGATGAAGCTGCCTAGGTATCCCAAGAATGGGAATCAGGTCAACGTAGTTCATGGTAGAGGTTCCCTCGGGTGTTAACACTCTCCTTTTACACTGACTTTTGCCAAAGTCGCCCCTTCGGGGTTTTCAACCCTGCGAGTTCTATTTATTTAATTTCTCATTTTTCATGCTCTAACTTTTGCCTAGGTCGCCCTTTCGGGTTTTCGGCCTAGCGAGCCTCTCAAGGATCATGTTACAACATTTGTGGTGAATGTGGTGAATTTGATCAATGGTCACCCTTGCCCTAATCACTGGAACTGACTTCGCCTTGATTTGAGTCTGGTTCTCCATCATGTCTCCTTCTTTTCTCTTGCTCCATTTTGAAGGTTGGCTCTTCTTGCACTGTGGTACCTCCGCACACTGGCTTTCCCGAATTCATATAGAAGTTCTTTTCCGGATAGTTGATTGAATTTCATTCCAATGGATGCCCCTGGCTTAACGATTGACTTCTTTCCTTTTTCTTTTTCTTTTTTTCTTTTTTTTTTCTTTTCTTTTCTTTTCTTTTCTTCTCTTTTTCTTTTTTTTTTCTTTTTCAATTCTTTCCTTCTTTCTTTTTCTTTCAATTTTCTTTTTCTGTTGTATGTTTCTTTTTTTTTTGAAGCAATAAAAGCACCAGGGAGAGATTCTATGGCTCGTGAAATCTGAAAGTTGCTTTGTGCTTGTAGGTCTGAAAGCTGCTTTGTGCTTTATCAAAATGATCGCCTGATGGCGAAGAGAATCCCCAGGACAAAGTAAGATACCACACACAATCCTGAAACTAACTTCACAAGCTTTGCAAAAGAAGCGGTTGAAAATTCTTGAAATCGTGGATGACTTTGTGCTGGCAAGTCAGAATTCACTCAAACTATTCAAGGGATCTTTCTCAATACTCAAGCTTATTAGCGGAATTTCATTCAGAAAACAATTTCAAAAACAAATTCAAAGTCTTTTTCTATTTGCCAAAGGTCACACATGCATCACTATAGGCACAATAAAATGATCAAAAACTTGACTCCCATTTTCATATAAAGATGAAGACCTGAGGGTACATGAGAGCGACTCAAAGGAAAAGACTCGACTGACGCTACAACGTAAGAAAAGGAAGAAAATAGCACTCATAACAAAACTATTTACAAGACACACAACTCAAAACAAAATAAAGCATTTCTGAAACAAACAAAACAAAAAAGGGATTACCCTTCTCCAAGTCTATCTGCAGAATTCAAAAACAACTTGAAGTGGCCCACAGGAGGGTTCAGACCCGCATTCAATACATATCCACGCCCAAAAAGGTTGGTTTCAGACTTTTATCTTAGTTGAGACTGAGGTTTCTCATTCCAACCACCAGTGTTGGCAGCACTGTTTCATAAATCTTCCATATGTCGAGATCAAGTGAACTTTCAATCTCTTCAGCAATATCGGTCAAACAAGAAGATTTTGGGATAAACTCAAAGGGTTCGGGTTCATTAGCGGGTATGACATGTTGGCCTGGGGAATGGTTGGCCATTGGCAAACTATTATGGTCAGGGAGGAGGTTACTGACAGCTTTGGGATCTTTAGGTGGAGCGATGGCGTTTTTATCAAACAGGTCTTTAATTTCATGGCGAAGGTGGAAACAACTGTTTGTGCCATGACCGGCTTGTTGATGAAATGCATAGCACTTGGCCGAATCATGTGAGAGAGGGAGATTCTTCGGGAGAGGCCGAGGCTCAAGGGGTTTGAGATGGCCTTTTTCAATCAACACACTCATGGCTTTGGATAAGGACATATAAAGTGGTGCGAAGAACCTTTTGCCTCAGAGTGGGTACTTCGAGGTTTGAGAGGTTGTGCTGGATGTATCGGCGAAAGGGTCAGCAGGTGTTGACTGGGTTTGTCGATCTCTTTCGAGTGTAGGACTGGAACTAAAATGAGTCTTTTTGGTACAACTTCCCTTGTCCCGGCTTGCCCCTTGACTCAGAATGCCCTCATCCCGAGTGGCCAAAGTGTCATCCACTGTTTTTGCCACAACTATAAGCACTTGCTGCCTATGTAGCCCTCTAACCTTCAATGCGTTGATAACCCACTAAAGTTGTACATGAAGATCAATACCTACCCCAGCTTTGTCTCTTCCACTTGCTTCTACTTGGCCAAGGGATTGAATTGCTATGTCAGAGCGGAGCCCAGTTATTGTTGCCACATCATCACCCAGACTTGGAATAGTTTCGGATTGGCTTTTTTCACCTACAGTTCGCCCCAAGGTTGAGGACCTTGATGATGGGATCGGAACGCCAAATGTCAAATCTGTCATTGTTCCCTACAGGTCTTTAATCATTCCCAACATCTCAGCAGTAGTGGGTTCACTCATGTTGCGCCCTCAACGTTCTTGAACTGGATTGGGTGCATCCATCATACACAAATCAGTACTTTCCAGAATGAACACCTCAAGCTTAGGTAAATGGGTCGGGGTGATGTATATGATGGGGTCAAAGGTGGGCGGTAGTGTATAGATAAGATTAAGGTAGGCAGGAGATGTTTGGTCATTGGAATCTAGAGGTGGAGCTATCGTCTGGTTGTTGATGAGATTCTGGATCTCATGACGAAGGCGGTAGCAACGATCGGTCCCATGACCGCGCTATTGATGGTACACACAGTACTTGGCGGGGTTATGTCTGGCTGGGAGTGGGTCAGGAAGAGGTTGAGGATCGAGGGGTTTGAGATGCCCTCTTTCCATCAAGACTTTTAGTGCGCTAGTCAGGCTCATATAGAGGGGGGTGAAAGTTTTGCCCTGAGCTCGGGTTGGGCTAGCTATTTGTGGGCTTGGATTGGCAAAAGGGTCAGCTGTGGCGACTGTATTGATCTCAATGGGTTTGGGAATAGTGTTACTACCAGCATTGGTACTCCCGACAATCACCTTTCTTATCGGTTTACTTGTTTTGGGAATGATCCCACTGTTGCGCGCACTCTCGATCTGAACCCCTAATTCGTGCAAACTTTTGAAAGTGGATAGTGGGACGACCATCAACTTTTGAAACATATCATATTCAAGGTTCTGCACCACCATTCGTACTTGATCCTTCTCAGCAGGGCGAGCTGTCATCAGTGCTGCCTTTGCTCTCCATCTTGCAATAAATTCTGCAAAAGACTCTGTAGGATTCTGACGGGTTACTTCAAGCTCTTGGATGGTCCTCTAATTTGGCATACCAAGTGGCTGCTATACCCAATAGGGTTCTCTCATACAGAGAGAGCTTTTGAGGCTTAGTCAGACCTACCGGTTTCAGGATGTCCAAGAAAAGCCGGATGTGTACCATAGGATCTCCAGACCCGTCGAAACGGTCAATATACGGCATTTTGAATCTGTCTAGGAGCAATACGGCGACCTCGGTGTACCCATCTTCAATGTCGGGAATGGAATCAAGTCCCTGTGCCTTTTTAAATTGCTTATCAAGATTAGCAATCTTTAACGAGGTCAGGTTGAGATCATTAACATCACGTGAATAAAGCCTCTCATCAGGCTGTACCAGGGGTCTGAAAACTCGGGCTGGAGCTAACCCTTCTCGGGGATCCGAGCCATGCAAATCTTCAGCTGGCGGAAGTGGGTCAGAATTCGATTGGGGTCCCAAAGCTGGATATGAGGCAGATGCCCCAGACGGGCGTTGCGTTTCAGCATTGGTCTCATCTTGTATAGCAATTCCCTGGTTTAGGGTCGTTCTTATGGCCACAACCTCTCCTAGACTCTGAGCCATCACGGGTCTGCTGAGTTGGATAGGGGTAACCTAAATGCTGACCAACAAGGATTTCAACCTGGCTATAGCTGATGTATCTGAATTGGATCAGTTTAGACAGGTTTGACTGGATTGGGCTTTTTCAAAGTGGGCCTTTTCTGGGATTGAATAGACTGTGATGGGGTTAAGGTAGGCACTGCTCCTTCTCTGGCTCAAACAAACCTCCCCTAGCATTGAAAACAAATGCTCCATTAGATCGGGATACCGGATATGCTGGTCAAAACAAAGCAAGATACAATTTTTCCCCGGGTTCTAGTTCTGGTATGTTTCCACCATATCAAACACAAACCCCTGGATTTTGACCCAAATCTGATTCTGATATGATCCCTAAGGTTTGAAGAGGTCCTCCTCCATATTAAGACTCTCAAAGGATTGTGTCACACATTCCCAACGAGCTCATATTTTGCACAAAAGCACGCAAAACACCCCTACGAGAGGATAGGGTTTTCTTGTCCTATTTTGTTAGGAGCTAGGGTTTCAGTATGCACGCAGCAGTTTCAAACAACCTATAATTGGGTAAGCAACCTGTCTTAGCTTGGAATGGTCACTACGGATTCCGATATGCACTAGGTTGAATGGTCAAAAAGCTGCCCCGGCAACAACCGGGGTTTGTGTTCCCATCATGGCAGAGCCCGTAACCGGTCAGCCTTATGGCACGCTTAACAAAGCAAGCCTCCGACAAACCGTTTAAGAATAGCAGACGGTAAACACGGTGTCCTAAGCACACCAATGCACATGCAATGCAAAGAAACACATAAGTATAGTCAAAACAAGATATCATGAGTTCGAGTCAAGTTCTCTAACTCCCCAGTAGAGTCGCCAGAAATTGTAGACGTCCCCGAACGTTTCGGGAGGGAATCCCGTTTCGTTCATTTGGGCTCACTACAGTTCAGGTCTCAAATTGTCTCGGTTCTAAATCTAAACCAAAGAGTCCAAATCCGGCAAATCGTTTTTGAAAATAGATTTTTTTGTAAAGAAGTGCTAAACATAGACTCTTTGCCAGATACAAAGTTGCCACCTAAATATTTTATTGGGGGAATTTAGGAAACCCTGACTCATTTGCCTAAGGCCACGTGTCCGTCATCACCAAAGTTGTCTCGGCACGAGAACTTGGGTATGATTGGGGAAGGTCAGCTATGAGCACCCCCTCTTGCCCGATCCGAAGATCGGCCTCTACTAACCATGATATTTAGTTTTGAAAACACATGCGTTCTTATTCCGGTTAATTAGCCTAGAATTACTATGTGATGCGCGCAACAAAACAAGTATAGACTAGATCGCCTAATTTGGAACAAAGCATCGCATATCCGTTTGTTTGAAAATGATTTGAAATTTGCTAGTCACGAGTAGGCTAAAACACGGATTTCAATGAGTTGTTCCAACTCAAACAATCCAACCTTCACCCACAGGCATTCAGGCAGTAATATCATGTAAGCATATAGCCACATAGTAGGCATGCCGTCATGTTAACATTCACATTCATGCGAGATGCTAAAGCACAAATACTTACATCGTACTCCGTGCCAAAATAATGAACTAGTCAGTAATCATGCATGATCCTAGTTTAAAAATGGCTAATGCATCGCATACAAAATGTCATTAGAATAGGCTCGGCTAATCTAAGGATAACATGTGAAATACAACAATTTTGATGCACGTATTCAAGTTTGGAATTCGAAATACTATGCAGTTAGCATGATGCACCGAGCCTGGTGCATGCAAGACTGATGAATGATGCACGCATGCACAACATAATGTATGCTAAATTAAACGTGCCCTAACACTAACCATCAAAGCAAGTAAGTAAAAGGGAGAAAGAAGTGGGGGTTGGAAGACATGCACACACGCACCCACACTTATTACAAATTCGCCCTCGCTCGGAGGGACCAAAAGAATAATACAATTTAATTAACCTACAAGCTAATTAAATATTACAGACAATTAACTAGTTAAGCAAATTAATTAAGCTAATTAAGCAATAAAAATTAGTCTCGGGAAGAGGGTCCAATGCATGCACGCTCGGTTTCGCTTGAAAATCCGCCACCATGCACAAGTTGCCTTTGTTTTCCCTACTCTGCTCCTCTGAAAATGGCACAATTCCCAAGGAACACTCTCTGGACATTGTGGTGCACCACCGGCCAAGGGAAATGGTCACCGGCCATGGTAGGGTGGTCATCGACCATCCATGGAGCCATCGGCCAACCATAAATGGTCGATCGGCACTTGGTGTAGTCGACCGGCCAAAGATTCCTACAGAATCTGTTTTGACAGCAGCAGAGGGCAAAACAAGGCATGGCATTGCATTTTATGCAATGTTTGCACCAACCACACTCATTATACTCATGACTCAAAGGGGCATGGTACTCGATTCCTGGACCACCAATCGCGCATTTCAATGCGTGATGGCCCAAGAACCAAGTATGCATTTTCAATGTGGGATGAAATGCACACAAACAAACAATGAGCTCAACCTCTATCATACTCAATTCAAGAGGCAAAGCATGCATGCAAATGCCATGCAACCTAGGCATGTGAGCTAGTATGCAACATGACAATGCAAACAAACACACAAGGCATGAAGCATCAATGCTAGCTAACAAACATACAAGATGTAATACGGATGTTGAAGCACACAAACAAGCATGTGATGGGCCAAGTATGCAACAACATACAAGGCTAATGGACATGCAAGACATGCTGCAATCAAAGCATGCAAAGTGTAAGACATGTAACAACATTTAAAGAGTGGGAGTGGACTTAGACTAATTTGGGTAGCTCTCAACCAGGCTCAAAACAGTGGCCAAAAGCCATAGAAATGAGGGCCAAAACACATACAAACATGCATGCATACAAGGTCTAACACTTAGGCATATAGAGACAACTTTTAAGCACACTTAAAAGAGGAACATCATGGGCATATGGCATGCATTATAAACTCTGAAATCATGTTATAAAATGATGCCTAATCAATCTAAACAAGGCAATGAAAGCATGCAAGCAAAGTCCGAGGTCTAATGCTCACCAAACAGGTATTGAACTACCCTTAACAAAACCAAACATGGCATGAATTAAATGACCAAAATTAGAGTTTTAGCATGTTAAAACAAAGCCAAAAACACAACGACGTGGTATCCTAGAGGCCTACACATGATGGCATACGCAATGGCACATTCATGGAGCATTAAACATGAACTCTTTAAGGCTTTGAAGGAACACCAAATGCAAGCATACAAGCATGCTAAATGGACTGAAATGGCATGACAAGTGGTTCCAAACCACTGAAACAAAGCAAGGATGGCATGCTAGAGGGGTCAATGCTCAAGGCATACAAGGGGAATTACATGGTAGCTATACAAAGCAAAGCATGGATGACCCAAATGACCAAAAATAGACCTTTAGCATGCTAAAACACGCATAAAAACTTCACAAAGCTGGGCCTAAATCATGCTAGAATAAGGCTCAAAGCACAAAACATGTTAAGGCTAAAACATGACATTACAAGACAAGTATGCAAGGCAAGAATGGTGTGTCTAAACCATGTAAAAACAGAGGTAAAACATGGTAAAATACTACCAAATGCCTACTGAAACATGGCCAACATGGTCTCAAAAATGTTTCTCACACATGAGGCTTAAATGGCACATATTGAAGACAACAAGGAGAGGGGGTGGCCCTCTCCTTCTTGGGACCTTAAACCACCATCCTCACCACTGAAATCCCTCAAGATTTCAGTGGTGAGGAGGGCCAAACAAGGTGGTCCCGGAGCTCACCAAAATAGCACAAAAATAGGGCCTAACTAGGCCTAAGAGGGGTCAAACAACCCCAAAGCTAAAAGCAACCTTAAACAACTATTTTAAGTAGGTAAAAACAAGACTTTTTTATGTTATACACTAAGCTTAAAACAGCAAGCAAGGTAGGCAAAAAGACTATGCAAAGATGGGGTAAAAAGGGCAAGAATCTTACCCTTGAAGACCTTCTTCACAAGGATCACTCCAGCAGCTTTCTTAGCTCCAAACCAGTTCAAAAACTTCAAGGACAGCCCCCCAATGCCTCAGCAACCAAGGTAAGGTGTAATGGTAGGTCTTTGTGGGCAATAGTAAGGACAAACACACACTTAACTTACAAGGGAGGGAGGTATAGGGATAGAATAGACACACATTTCTAACCCTAAAAAAACCAGACCTCTGGAGCTTTTTTTTTCTAACCCTAGAGGAGGGAGGAGAGGCCTCCTCTTTATAGAAGATCACTCTTGCAAAGCTTACAAAACAATCTTGGCAAGAGTGAAATCCCTCTATACACGTGTATGGAAGGGGGAAAAGGTGTATGCCAGCTAGCACAGCTAGCATAAAAATATTTGCAAAAGCAGATGCACAGTGATCGGCCAGCCAAAAATGCTATTTTGACAAAATAAATGGCCGACCGACCATCTAGAGTGCCGACCGCCAAACATTAGGCCGATGGCAACAAAACACTGGCCGGTGGACTCAAACCATGGCCGATGATGTGTGGGGATGGCCTACAAGCCATTCCCTGCCCCTCCAAGGCAAAACACAAGTGTTTGGTGCAAAACCAAACACAAAACAGTCGAGTCGAGAGATCCTGAGGCAAGGCGAGTGGCCGAGACCTCCGGGAACTCAAGACGAACACAAACGCGGATGATCACTGAGTGTTCAAATGGTGACGTCCAAGTCTTGAGGACGGTCAAAAATGAGGTGTCTATACCATGCCTTCCTCTATCATCTTTTCCAGGCCATGTGACTATGTCCTAGCCTCTTGATTGTAGGACCTCTGAGCCTTAAAACTTCTTAGCTGGTTATTTTGCTTCTGCTGTTTGTGTTGCCTCAAATATGCTCTAATTGCACTAGCCCCTTCCTAGCAAGGATTCATTGGCACTCCTTGGTAAAGAAAGGGCCCATCTTGCTCCCCATAATCTGTTATATCTCGACAATATAAACTCTTGGGTCTATCCCATCATATAGCAGGTCTGCACCATTGAAAATTTGTAAATCATCTTGGCCCATAGTGTTAAACCTTAGGCCACAATCCTTCATTTGCTTCTGCACTTTGTCGGCCACAATAGCCATTTCTCTCTCAATCCCACACCTGAAACATACGAAGTGGTCCTGATGGACCATTGGCTTCTTTCCTTTAGCCAGAAGTTACTTTCTCAATTTGTGAACTCTCTCCAACTCACTCAACAACACTCTTGGATTCCTGGTTTGATCATTCAGACTGGTAGATACCATGTTTATGTCCACCACCTCTGGAAATGGATTCCATTGACAGCCATAACCCATTTGTCCTTCTCAGCATATCTTAGGATTCCTTTCTGAATCAAGTCCTGCACACAATTGCGGAAAGTTACACAATTATTAGTTGAATGTCTAAACAAATTATCCTATTTACAGTATTCCTTGCCAATTTTATCTTTTTCTTTTGGGATGCTATGTCCTGGGGATAATGTTAAGAATTTCCCAGTTAATAACTTGTCGAACAAAGCATCTGCCTTTGATAAATCAAAGGAGTACTGTCGATGGGTTTTTGGCACATTTTTTCTAGCTGGCTAAATAGAAGACATGTTTATTGGTTTTTCTGCTTTTTTTAAGCTTCACATGTCATTGTTATCTTGCCAATTACTTGAGCAATATCTATGTCAATTTCTGTTTCCAGTTCTATGTCATGTTAATATGTTCCTAGGGCAACAACCCCTCCTTTACTACTCTCCCTTAAGGATGGACTCCTAACTAGTTGCCCTAGACAAAAGTTCAAACAAATCTCTAAATTCCATTCCTTCAAACTTCTTTCTTAATTCAAAGTCAAGGCCATTCTGGTCCAACCTTATCACCTCTATCTCAGGCATATAAACATGACACATATTTCTAGCTTTTTTGAACCTGTCGATGTATTGTTCTGCAAATTTCCACTGTTGTTGCCTAAACTCGGCCAAACCTACCATACTAATATCTGGCTTAGTTTTGTAAAATTGCACATGGAATTTTCTTTCCATGTGCTGCAATATAGGTATTGAGTTTTCTAGCAGGTTAATGAACCATGTGAAGGCCACTTTTGATAATGAGTATGGAAAAAGCCACAGCTTCAGGTTCTCTGAATTAGCCTCTCCACATTGCATGGTAAACCTTCATATATGCTTTATGGTCGATTGCCTCTCTTCCCTAGTGAATAAGGAGAATTCAAGCATTTTGAAGTTTCTAGGAAGAGAGGTTTCATCAACCCAATAAGGGTTCGACTTTCTAAACATTGGCCTGTTAGCCCTCCTTAGGCTTGGGCTATACATTTCTTGAATTATTTCCATAATCTGATGTCTATTGATCTGGGCTCGTTCACAATTTGGCTCTCCATAATAGGCGCCATACTCCACCCCTTCATTTATTTGTGGTTGAAAGTTTGGTGTAGCAAACTCCTTATATAGTTGGAAGTGCTGCTGTCGAGGTGGGTGTAGAACAACACCTTCTTCCACAATATATCGAGGGTGTCATGACCCAAACCTGCCCCCATGGATTAGAGTCATAACCGGCCAATAATCATGAGATTACCTACGACCTTAGTCAGAAATTGATCTGTATTTAATGATAGGGGGCCATATTGCAAAAGAAAAATTTTCAAAGATTGTCCATTAAGCTGTGCATACATGGCTTAACCAAGCATTCTTATATTCACATAATAACTCACACCATATGATTATTCACATTAAGTATGTCATACATGCATCTAGGATTATCCAAAACCAGTGCTAACAAAAATTCAGGTTATACACAAGGTTGGTCATTCATGACCGCAAAAGGTCCAAAAGACAAGTGAATCAAGACTGAGGCCTCTTGCATGAGGTGACTCTGGTTGATCTCTCAAAATAAAGTTTCTCATCGCTCACTGGAGCTGGGGCTGGACATCCCGCTGCTCATCTACATATATAAATATAAACAGTGAGCCAACGCTTAGTGAATAATACCAGAGTAAGGAGGTTAATGAATGAGATTCGTCCATAAATGAGTCATACTTATAGTTTAAACATTTGAACTACTATTCCCATTCATATCAAATTAATATATCATAATGAAGCAAAACAACCTCGAGTCCAACACGTCTTATCCATATACGAAATGACCTCAGGTCCATGGTATACAAAGCGACCTTAGGTCCATCTATACAAAACGACCTCGGGTCCAATACTCATTTATAGGCCAACCTTAGGTCTAATGGGTCCATCTGCCATTGACCACCGGCCCTTCATATCATAATACCAAATGACCTTGGGTCCAACATTCTAATATTCATAATTATGTGCATATAATCGTGATCATATATGTATTCACATTCATAACGACCTTTGGTCCAATCAGTTTTTTTATTCAAAACGACCTTTGGTCCATTTAACATTCATACAAAACGACCTTCGGTCCAAATCAAATTTAAGATGACTTTTAGTCTATCTTATTAAACATTCCAAACAGCCTCAGGCCCAATCTGCATCCCTATCAATATTCCAAACGGCCTTAGGCCCACTTTTAGATTTTCACATCAATCACTTTACAGATTCTATTATGAATCGAACAAATAGAATACTCATTCATAGTACAAATTTATAAGTTTAGAAAATAATGCATACACAAAAATATCTTTATTAAGATATTACTCACTGTGTTTCGATGCCTGATTCGTCCTTGCACTTGACCTTACATAATTCATAACACATTGGGTCATTATACATGTGGAGAAGTGGTTTGGAAATACTTTTTGAATCCAATAGGACGCTCGAGATCCTCAGCTAGTCACCTGAAAAGGAATGAACACTCCGATCGGAGGTGCCAGAATTAGCACTCCGACGGATAAGTCAGTGTATACTCTCTTGGTTGCTTATATCTTAAGTTAAACTTACTTGTTCTCACATACCTTTTGTTAGCTGATACTCTCCTTATTTATAGTCGTTCTTGATGTTGACGGTTGGGCCCACCTTTCTTCCAATGAATAATCCCTCATTTGGCTAACTGTTCGTACTCAGCCTGGTCAACAACTGACTATTCGGCCGATCTGGTTATTTGGCCTTCGTCCCTCTGGGATAGAGCCATATAATTCACAATTTGGTTTATTTCCTCAAGCTATTCGGCCCCAACAATTGCCCCCCAAAATCCTATTAATGTCAGTTAGTTGGCATGTTTGGTCTTTGGACCTAGAGAGTCAGAAAATACGATGGTATCTCTTACTCCAATGCAAGCGTCAGGATGCCTACTACTTTTGAGCATCATTACAATTTCCCGCCCCTTTGTATATTTCATTCATTTAATACGATTTGAAACCGTGTTGTCTTTTCGTCTGTATGTTCTTTCTTGAATGCTCAAGGCTTCTCATTGCTTGTCAGTTCAACTCCCTCGCTTCCCACCTTCTGTAACTTCTTTCCACTCATCATTGTCCTTTTCATTTTTTGTAAGTTTCTTTTTCTTCCATCTCGACTCCCTTTTCCTTGTTTGTTTGCTGTGTAGAGTGTCTGTTTTTCATGCTGTGGTGGTTAAACATTTGAGAGCCCTTTTTTCTACGGAGAGAGTCTCTGGTTTCCGTCGCCACTTTTCTATTCCTGACGACATTCATCTGTCACTTTTGGCAGAGAATGTGATTGACACAGAGAGGACTGATGAGAGTACAATCGTCTTTCCTCTGCTGTCATTCGCAGAGGGTGTAGACACCCCATTTTTGACCATCCTCAAGACTTGGACGTCACCGTTTAAACACCCGGTGATCATCCATGTTTGTGTTCGTTTGGAGTTCCCGGAGGTCTCGGCTACGCGCCTTGCCTCAGGATCTCCGAACTCGACTGTTTAGTGTCTGGTTTTACACCAAACACTTGTGTTTTGCCTTGGAAGGGCAGAGAATGCCTTGTGAGGCATCCCCACACATCACTGGCCATGTCCAGAGGCCACCGGCTGGTGTTTTGATGCCATTGGCAATGTATATTGCCAGTCGGCATTCTTTGTTGCCGGTCGGCACTCAATTTTGACAAAATGGCAATTTTGAGCAGCCGACTACTGTTCATCTGCTTTTGCAGATATTTTAATACAGCTGTATGGCATTTTGTTCCCCTCCATACAAGTGTATGGAGGGATGGACTTCTTGTTAGCTTACCTTGTAAGCTTTACAAGATTGGCTCCTCTATAAGAGGAGCCCTCCCCTCTTGGCTCTAGGTTAGACATTTTAGAGAGAAAAGTGGTGTGAGAGCTCTGGTTTTAGGTTTAGGGTTCCATACATATTCTATCTCTATACCTCTCTCTCATTTGGCCTTTGTGTGTGTATATGTGTGTTTGTGTCTTACTATTGCACACAAACACATAGTGTTACACCTTTCCTTGGTTTCTTGAAGGACCAGAGGTTGTTCTTGAGGTTCTTGGGCTGTTTTGAGCACAAAGAAGCTGCTGGAGCTTCATTGGTGAAGAGGGTCTTCAAGGGTAAGAAGTTGTCCCTTTATTCCCCATTTTTGCATACTATTTTTTCCTATCTTAGAACTGTTTTTGAGCTTAATGTATAATAAAAAAAAGTTATATTTTTAGGCCCTCTAAATAGTTTGTTTAGAGTGTTTTGTGGTTTGGAGGTGTTTGACCCCTCTTAGGCCTTGAGAGGCCCCATTTTGGGCTGTTTTGTGTAAGCTCCGAGACTTTGGTGTTTGGGCCTCCTCACCACTGAAATCCTGAAATCTTGAGGGATTTCAGTGGTAAGGATGGTGCCTTGAAGTCCCAAGAAGGAGAGGGCCACCCCCTCTCCTTGTTGTCCTTGAAATGGACCATTTTTGGCTTCTTGAGGGAGCACCTAGCTAAGCTTCTTGTTGACAATGCCTTGGCTGTTTTTTGTGCTTATTATGTCATAATATGCCTCTGTTTTTTGTTGGTTTTGGTACACCATGCATGCTTAGCATACCTACCTTGTAATGCCACTTTGTTGCCTTAACATGCCTTAGGTTGTAAACCCTTGTTCTAGCATGTTTTAGGCTTAGCCTTATGAATCTTTCATGCTTATTTTGCCATGTTGGAGGTTTGTCCTAGGTTGTTTGGGTCGGCCATGGCATGTTTAATATGGCCCCTTTGCATTTTTGGTTTGTTGGCCTTAAGTGTGTGAATGTATAGCATGCATCCTTGCCTTAATTTAGTGTGTTGGGACCATTTGCCATGTTATTTCAGTCCCTTTAACATGCTTGTATGCTTGCCTTGGATGCCTCTTTGAAGCTTTGAAAACTTGTCTTGCATGCTCCATGTTTTGGTCATTGTGCATGCTTTTGAGTTTGAGCCACTTAGATGCCATCTAGGTGTCCCTTGGGTGTTGTTTAGGCTTGCCTTAGACCTATTTTAAATCCTCTTAGCCTTGTGAGGCTCGGTTGATTTAGACTTGGTTTAAGCCTCTTGGCTTGTCTTGGATTTTGGCTTTGTTTGTATGCTAATGTTTGTCTTGTTTAAATTGGCTTAGCACCTTTTGTAACATCATTTTCAATGCTTACCTTGCATGCCATTAGTCCATGTTAGGCCTCTTTTAAGTGTGCTTGAGAATTGTCCCTTTATGCCTAAGTGTTGGTCCTTGTATACATGCATGCTTGCATGCCATTAGTCCTTCATTTTGGGCACTTATGGCCACTGTTTTGGGCCTAATTAGAGCTGTCCAAATCATGTTTAAGTCCATCCCTTGTATGCCATTCAAGTGTTGTTACATCACCCCATGTTTGCATGCTTTGGTTGCATGTGTTGCATGCTTGAAATCATTTGCATTTGGCATGCATTCCCTTGGTCAAATTACTAGCATGTTGCATGATTAGATCACATCTTGCATGCTCTAAGTAGTTTGCATAGTTGTGGCATGCTTGTATGCTTGTTTGCCTAGTCTATGTACCTAGCGCGCATCACTTGCTTGTATGCTCATGTTGCATGCTAGCTCACATGATTAGAGTTGCATTGCATTGGTATGCATGCTCTACCTCCTGACCAAGTCATGATGGAGGTAGAAGCCTCTTGGTTTGATTGTGTGCATTGCATTTCATTTGACATCAAAAGGTGCACACTTGGTCTCTTGGGCCATCACGCATGGAGATGCACAATTGGTGGTCCGAGAACCAAGGAGCATGTCCCTTTGACTCACTCACGTGATAAGGAACATGATTGGTGCATATATGGCTTGAATTGTATTGCCATGCAAAGTCCTGTCCTCTGCTGCTGTCAAACAGGTTCTGCAGGCATTCTCTGCCGATTGACTTCATAGAATGCCGACCGGCAATAAACCGGAAGCCGATGGATTAATTATGTGCCGATGACCACCAGACCACTGCCGGTGACCATTCTACTCAGCCGGTGGTGTCTCCCAATGTCCAGAGAAGCAACTCTGAGACTTTGACCGTCTTTAGAGGAACAGAGCAGCGAAAACAGAGGCAGATTGCGCATGGCAGTGAATTCCCGAGCAAGACCAAGCATGCATTGCATCAAGCTCTCTTCCCGAGGCAGTTTACTGTTTTTCCTAGCTTAGTTAATTTGTTAACTAATTAGGTAATTTGTAATAATTAATTAGCTAGGATAGTTAATTCATTATTCGAACTGTATTATTCTTTCGGTCCCTCCGAGCGAGGGTAAACTTGTAATAAGTGTGGGTGAGTGTGTGCATGTCTTCCAACCCCCACTTCTTTCTCCCTTTTATTTACCTACTTATGATGGTAGACTAGGGCATATTTAAATTAGCATACCTTGTGCTACGCATGCGTGCATCCATACATTTGTCTCGCATGCATCGGGCTCGGTACATCATGCTAACTGCATTTGTACTTCAATTCCAAATTGAATACGTGCATCAATTGATTGCATTTCACATGCCATGCTTAGGTTAGCCGAGTCCACTCTAATTGCATCCTGTATGTGTTGCATTAGACATTTAAACATGGACTTGGATCATGCATTGTTTACTAATGAGTTTATTGTTTTGACATGGAGTACGATGTAAGTATTTTCATGTTTTAGCATATCGCATGCGTGTGAATCCTATCATAAACAGCATGTTTACCATGTGGCTAGATGCTTATGTGATAAATTGTTTGAATGCCTGTGGGTGAAGGTTGGATTGTCTGCGTTGGAAAAACTCGTTGAAATTCGTATTTTAGCGTACTTGCGAGTAGCAAATTCCAAAGTGTTTTTCAAGACAAACGGATATGCAATGCTTATTTCCAAATTAGGCAATCTAGTCTATACTTGTTTGCTGTGCGCATAACATAGTAATTCTAGGCTAATAACTGGAATGAGAACACATAACGTTTTCATAAACGGATATCACGGTTAGTAGAGGCCGGTCTTCGGACCGGGCGAGAGGGGGTGCTCATAGCTGACCTTCCCCAATCGTACCCAAGCTCCCAAGCCGAGGCAACTTTGGTGACGACGGGCACGTGGCCTTTGGCACCGAGTCAGGGTTTCCTAAATTCCCCCATTTTAAAATATTTAGGTGGCGACTCTGTATCTGGCAAAGCAGTCCATGTTTGGCACTTCTTTTTCTAAAAATCTGTTTCTCAAAACGATTTGCCAGATTTGGACTCTTTGGTTCAGATTAAGAACCGTGACACAAATCGAGTCTGAACTGTCGTAGCGGGGCCCCCACGCGGGCGCATCTACAGTTTCTGGCGACTCTGCTGGGTATTTTAGAGAGCTTGACTCGAACTCGTGATATCCTATTTTGATTCCATTTATGTGTCTCTTTGCATTGCATGTGCATTGGTACGCCTAGGAACACAGTGTTTGCCATCTGCCATTCCTGAACGGTTTGCCGAAGGCTTATCTTGTCAAGGCATGACCATAAGGCTGACCGGTTATGGGCTCTGACAGTATGGGAACACAAACTCCGGTTTTACCGGGGCACCCTTTTCGACCATTCGACCTAGTGCATATTCGGATCCATAGTGACCATACCAAGTTAGAACAGGCTGCTCACCCGATGCTAGGTTGTTTGAAAACTGCTGTGTGCATAGTGAAACCCTAGCTCCTGACAAAATAAGACAGGGAAACCCTACCCCAACATAGGGGTGTTTTGGCTCTCTTATCTGCTATGTGCTTTTAGAGTGTATCTCTACAGGAACGTACATATCAATTTGCAAGTTTGAGTATCAGACCTGAGGGCATCAGTGTCAGTTTATGAGAATCAGTTATCTGCGGGTATCAGGATCAGTTTTGGGGACAGTGATTTCTGGGGAACAGTGATCAGCAGTAGAGTATAATTGTTCAGCTACACCCGTGTTTGATCCATTTGGGCTGAAATGCTGTTTGATGTCTCTTTCTGTCACGACCCGCCCCCGCCCCCATGGGTTAAGGATGTAACCGGCCAGTAATCCTCAGATTACCTACGGCCTCAAACCAAAACAGACTTAACACATCAGAGTAAAGGGGGACAAAAGGGAAGCCAAATTTTTAAAACTTTGTCCATAGAGCTGTGCTTACATGGCACATCAAAACAAACCATACACATGTACGTTAATAACTCACAACAGAAACATAGTGACATAGGTTCTGTACAGACAGGATCATCCAAAACTAAGTCAACCCATAAAAACTATAAGCAGACATATACAAAACTTCGCCATCCTGACAAAATGTAAATAATTAACAAAAAGGCGAAGACGGGTCTCATGCGTGAGACACAAGGGATGACTCTCTCAAAACCTTAGTTGTTCCAAGCAGACTTCACTGGGGCTAGGTTTGTGCTTCTCTTGGCTCACCTACAAGACACATGAATGAGCGTGAGCGATAGCCCAGTGAATAATATCAAATATGACAGTTACATAACGATGTGTAGAACAACATGCTCCAAACGGCCTTGGGCCCAATACATACTTCTATTTAACAAATATATATATATAACTATACGAAATTCAAATCAAGTAACTGTAGTTCCAAACATTCCGGCCTTTGGCCCATTCGGATTTCCATTCATGGCAAAACGGCCTTCGGCCCATTCACTTATGTCGAAACGGCCTTCGGCCCATTAATTTCTGTCAAAATGGCCTTCGGCCCATTCATTCGTGTCAAAACGGCCTTCGGCCCATTCATTCATGTCGAAACGGCCTTCGGCCCACTCACGTATGTCATGACTACCTTTGGTCCATTCATTTCTATCAAAACGACCTTCGGTCCATTCATATATGTCAGAACGACCTTCGGTCCGTTCATTTCTACCAAAACGACCTTTGGTCCATTCATTTCTATCAAAACGACCTTTGGTCCATTTATTCATTCATGTCAGACCTTTGTCCACAATCCCAATTAGCAACTTATAAAGCTCATAAGGGAATACGCAATTGGACATTCACAATCATTCAAATATCGATATTACTCACAGTGATCGGCTTGTGGATTTGCCCTGGAGCTTGACCCTACACGTTTCATGAATACAAAAGGGTCATTAACAGTTCAATCCGTTCTTTAATTCACATATTCCTCTTTAGGCTTTATTATCATCTCATTAACTCATTTACAATGCTTAACATATGCCTAAGAGTGCTTGCAAGTGAAAGAGAACGGAAAACAGAACACAAAATGCAAAAACAGGATTTCAGAAAATAGGGTCCCCGCTCGAGCGTGGACTTCCCCGCTCGAGCGGACCCTTAGGTCTGCGAAAGTACTGGTTGCCTTCAATTCCAGCTCGAGCGTGAACTCGGCCGCTCGAGCGGACTGCCTGTCTACATAGCTCCCCGCTCGAGCGTCAACTTCCCCGCTCGAGCGGGAACCATGTCTGCAGAAAATGCTGGGAGCTCGATTTCTCCGCTCGAGCGGCACTTCACCCGCTCGAGCGGACATCGAAAATCTGGGTTTTCCAGATTGAGTTCTTGAGCTTCATCTCGACATTCAAAGGCTCTAAATGCATGATTTCTGTCCAAACTTCACATAATCATGTACTAACATGGTACAAACATAGAATTACAACATATTGAAGCTCAATTTCATAATTTATCTACATGCATGGCTCATTTTCCACCAACTCATTACCAATGTAACCATTTCATGCATTCAAAGCTTCTACTTCCATGGATCGTACATGCATGTGACATATAACCTTCATTCTCGTCTCATATGATGAAAGATGGTCAAATACATGGATTTCAACCAAAATTGCAACATGAGTCATGTAATTCAAGCTCAAATATGCAAATTCAAAACAATACATACATGCATGCATATATAGTCTTCAAATTCATCAAAACCAACTCCTTTCATGTTTTAGATCACAAATTAATCTTCAATTCCCGAAATCACAACTCAAATTCATGAGTTAGGGGTTGGTTACTCACCTAGGAGCTTTAATCTTCCAAATTCTAGTCAATTCTTGAGTTAAATCTTCAAATTCCCAAGCTAGAGCCAAAAATTGCTCAAGTCTCTTCCTTTCTCTCTCTATAGCCGGCCTCTCTCTCACTCTCAAGTGTCTAACTCAGATTTTGAGTTTTTGAGAGAGCTAAAGGAGAGTGTAATGCAAATATACAACAAGCCCCACTAACAAATATTTTAATATAAAATAATGGGGTACTTAATTTATCAATTTAATCAATTTAAATTGACCAGAATCAATTTTCAATTAAATTTCACCGTAGGCTCTAAAAATTATGCCAATCACAATGGCGTAATCAATTTAGGGTTCTGTGGCCGATAAGGCCCTCAATTTTAATTTCCAAAGCAGGTTATTCAAACAGATATTCCTACGATGAACAGATAAAACTTCAAAATCATATATATTCGCATAATGGCACACAAAATCATATCAAAACATATAATCACATTGGCATTTGGGACCAATTAGCATAATACAGAACAGGGGTGTCACACTTTCAGTTCGGACAGCTGGTACAGAATAGCTAGTGTTCCCCCTTGCTGAGACAGGACTTATGATGACGCAGAATTCAGAAGGGATCGTGGTTATGACAGCTGCATTAGAGCAAGGGATCACTCTGCAAAGTGAGACCAATACTGATATGCCACATCCACCCAGGTCGCCTGTTGCGCACCCGGTTTGGGCCCCCCAGCTATACCAGGCTCGTGAGCCTACTACATTTGAACTAAATGGGATGATAGGTGATCTCCAGAGGTCTGTGGCGGATCTCGCCTACGGAATATTAGCTTCACCTCCAGCCGCGCCATATGCCGAGAGTTTTGTACCCCAGGAGCCCCCGCTGTTAGGGCGAATTGTGATTGAACTTAGCCAACTGGAGATGGCCTCCGGCTATGGAAATGACATATCAACATCAAACCAAACCCTTGACCAGGCTGAGGCCAGAGGTAAGAACAAAGTGAAGGCAGATGCCGATCCCAGTGAACAACTGCTATGGGCAGTCGAGGCTTTGAAAGCCGCGGGGATGAACAAACAACAGATATCTGCAGTTGTGACAAGAGCTGTGGAGGATGCTTTCCCCACTCCACCTGAGGGGAGTTCAAGTCAGTCGGAAAATCGAGATAGGCCCCGTCATGCCAGAACAGTTTCTCCTATTACCGCCCCTGCACCTGGGAAAGATCAGAAAGCCAAGGCACCGCCTGCCGACCCTTTTGCTTGTGCAGCTAGTAAGAACGCTTAGACTCCAAAGTACCTGCCCCGAGGGCGCAGGACCTTTCATGCTCTCTACATGCCTCTATCTAAGGCACTTCATATCCTTGCCGAGAGGGGACACCTTAAACCCTTGGAGCCTCGGCCTCTCACTGCTATGCATGATGCTGCCCAGTACTGCGCGTACCACCAGCAGACAGGCCATGCAACCGACAATTGTTTCCGCCTCCGTCATGAGGTGCAAGATTTGATTGACAACGAGGTTATCCTCCCACCCACCTCAGCCAAGTCCGTTACCACCCAGTTATTGGATTTTGAGGACACAGATACTGCAAGTATGTAATCAGAAAGTGAACCACCTGCGGGCGGCATTTGGTATATTTTGGATGTGGTGTCTGGCACGCATTTTTGAGCGTCTGTGAATGCTAGCTTTGTGAATTCTGGCTTGGGTATCGAGTCAGTCTTTTGTTTTGAGTCTGTCTCTTTGTCTTGAGTTAGTCTTTTTGCTTAAGGGTCTGTCTTGTTGTAGCGAGTCAGTCCCCTTTGTATAGAATACCAGGTGGTTCCGGGGTTGTTGCCTCGAACACCGTTTTGTCTTGTAATTACCCGTTTTTGTTTTTGAGTCTGTTTCTGCAGAGGGGCCAGTTACACCAACAAATCTGAATGAAACAGCTGTGGCTATCTCATTTTCGTGCTTGCTTTCAATGTGAGTTAGGTGTGCCAGAGGATTTGAATGGGCTGACAGTACATCTCGCATGCTCTCCTGCATGCCAAACTCATTGCATTGACCTAAGTTTTTCAAAAACCTCTTTTGAACACTGCGGTGATAAAAACAAAGATGAAGGAATTCCTCGGGTTTTGCAAAATTTGATCAATTGAGAAAAGGAGAGGCATGCTAAGCCTTTTTATGAATGAAATCATGCTTGTCGGCGTGAGTACTGAGAAGGATCCTAGCTTGATCTAGATTGGTCCCACACTATCTTCGGCGCGAGCAATTTATCGCTTTCTTAAAAACTTTCAAAAACAAATGTTTTACGCAGCCCTGTGAGGACCTGTGTGGGATCGCTCTTGAGATTGTGCAGCCTAGGATCGCTCTCAGCCTCAAGATTCGACCTGTTGTCTTGAACCTCGAACTCATTCGGAACATCCAACAGTCAACTGTCGGAGGAGGCCCGTGTGGCCAGTTTTGAAGCAGCCCTCGAGCAAGAGGCACCGAAGGCGAGTCAAAAGGATCACATCTCACTAAAAGAAGCTCGTGGAGCAACCATGATGGATTCTTCTGCAAATCATTGCAACAGTCGTTCTTCAAATATAGAGAGGCTTCAACTTCAAAAACCATTTGGCATGGACTTGTTACATTTTTACCCTCTGAGAGGCTCGCTGGGCCGAAAACCCGGAAGGGCGACCCAGGCAAAAGTTAGAGCAAGAGAAAAAAATACAAAAAAGCAAAAAATACAAAAAAAAAGCAAAAAGCAAAAGTACGAAAAAGAAAAGAAAAGAAAAGAAAAATCAGAAAAAGAAAAAGAAAAAGAAATCAAAAAAAAGAAAGAAAAGCTCGCAAGGTCGAAAACCCGCATCGGGCACCTTGGCAAAAATTAGAGCCTGAAAAGTGAAGGTTAAAATACCCGAGTGTACCTTAACCGGAACTACGTGAGGCTTGATTCCCATGTTTGGGATACGTAGGCAACTTCATCCTGAAGTCCAGCCCCCAACGCTTTCATAGCGTCTCAGTCCATACAATGGTTTCGACTTCATCCCAAAGTCCAGTCGCCAACACCTTCCAAGGTGACTGTGTCCATATATTTGTTATAACCGTCTTCGTCATCTCTGTGTCCAAGAGTTCGACCACCACCAATGAAGACTGTTTGCGGACTGCTGCGGCATCATCCAAACAAGGGGCAACTTTCCATTGCCACGAGTCGTCGCAAGCCGCCATTCAAACCAGGGGCAACTTTTCGTTGCCATCCACCCCCTTTCAAGCCAGGGGCAATTTTCCATTGCCTCCGATCCAAGGTTGTGCATCTCAAAGAGTAAGTTCCATGCTCGTTGAGCATTGACTGTTTGCGAAATAGTTTTTGAAAATTTTTACTGAGGTTGACTATTTTCTCGAAAACTATTCCATTTTCCAAAACTGGACCATTTTCTTGGACCCAAAAAGGAAAAAATTTCAGTGCTTACAGCCTGACTCGCATGGTTTTCAAATCAAAAATCGAACAAGTATGTTAATCTAACTCTCATTTTGATCAAAACTGTTTTAGTAGAAAAACCAAAATGAAAAAAGGGTCAAAATGATGAACTAGGGGCACAGTTGAGTCAGATGTTCTGTCTTTCCCCCGTCGTCAACATACTTACCAGGAGAGCACTCTACCCACCAGAAGAAATAGCTGTGAGCTAACGGCATCGGTCATGAACCCGCAACTTCCTATTCATTCATTAATCACCTTGGGGAGGGATGAAAAATGAGAGAGTAAAGAATAGAGAGGTGTAAGTTGAGAGAATAGTAAGAAAAAGGGTTTTGAGAGAAAAACCGAGCTTGAGTGCCAGAGTGAAGTGAGAATCACAAATGAGAAGAGGGTGGGAAACAATACCCAGAGAAACTGGCTCCTCGAGATCTGAGGTCCCCCGTCTCCGTTAAGGCGTCTGTGTGTCGTGTCTTTTGTTTTTGTTTACCTCAACCTTTGTTTTGAGTCTTTTCTGAGCGTGCCTCGTTGTGTTTAGGTCGTGTACCTTTGTTGAGTCCTTTTCCGCTGTATCCAGTTGTAGGCTTGATACCCCGAGTAAGAAAACCCCTTTTTCGAAAGTTAATCGTTTGTGCTCGGAATGCTGTGCCATTCTCTACAATTGAGCGAACCAAAAGAAGGAAAGGGAAAATTTGGGGCATCCGAGCATGTTTTAATCCTAGCCGGTTTCACCTTTGAAGGCCGTCTTGTCAGACTGGGCTGTTTTGTTTAAAGCTTGCCGTGTGCAGAATGAACCTAGTGTTAGGTTACGGGCTGTATGCAGATTAATCCCCAGTAGAGTAAGGGCTATGTGTCCAGAATCCGGCAGTGGGTTGCTTGGGTTATTTTGCTGTTGACTGTTTAGTTATCTGATTATTACAGTGCAAGTGTTTAATTTTCAGACAACCAATCAATTTCATTTACATTGAGGTGTAATATGGGGTGATGCAATGCAAAGTATGAAATGTAAAGATATACGGATATAAACACCTTTTTTTTAGATAAAAAGCCTGTTTCATTTCATCATCTTTTCAAATACACAAGTTTTGGAGACAAAAATCTGTCTGTGGCAGTACAAAGTATCCTAACTACCAACAAAAGAGAAAAGTACAAGAAAGAAGAAAAATAACAAAAATCTGTATCCGTGTCAAGCGGCTCCGAGGGCCATCAGTCTGTCCTAATCCTCTTCCTAGACGAACGTCCAGGAGCATCATCAGCATCGTCATCAGAGCCCGAGCTAGAAGCGCCTCCGGTCTCCTCCTCAGATGACCCGGCCTCTGCCTCTGCCTTGGACTCATCATTGTCATCATCATCATCATCAGAAGTCGGCGCCCGAGAACTACTCCCGACATGAGTACGCCCTCCCCTGGTACGGGGATGTGCAGTGTCTCCACACCCTCCTCGAGCAGGAATAGAGGGCCCAGTCGGAGCACCACCCACCGGAGGAATCTGGAAGGGAGGCTGAAAATCACAAAGGGCAAATACATCAGAATACAGTGTATGCGATGTATCAGTGCAGAATGCTGTGTACAGTGTGAGAATACCGTGAGCAGTGTATCAGTGCAGAATGCAGTATACCATGTGTGAATGCCGTGGGCAGTTCATCATTGTAGAGTACAGTGTATAAATGCAATGTATGCAGTGTATTAGATGCTGTGAGATCAGTGTGTTAGGTGATTGTGTCGTGCATCAGATAATGTGAAGCAGTGTATGAATGGTTTGAGGCCATTGTCAGAAGAACATATCGGAATGCTATAGAGGGCCAGGAGGTCAAAGGTCCGCTACAGCATCCCCATCATGGAGGCATTCAACTCCACGGACTGCCGGGTGTACTCGGAGGACGCTTGCAAGAGTATAAGATACATCAGTATTCTGTGGAATATCAAATAAACTGAAACGAAATGCAGATGCAAGATGCAAAATGAAGTAATACATACCGGAGGCAAGTCGGGAATACCGGCTAACTCATGACCAGCCGGGGGAGGAGCAAAGGGGATCTGGTAGGTCGCCCCATCCTGCCCTCTATATGACAGTATAGTGGGCAAGGCGGGCCAGCTAGTCCCCCGTCCTCCCTGAGCTCCGCTCCTACCATGCACTCGAGCCCTCCTCGATGTGCCCGCTCTAGCCCCAGCTCCCGCTCCAGCTACCGGCGCCGCTGGCCTCTCCCCCTCAGCTCGGCGACCACCGCTCAAGGGTCGCATAATATAGGTCCGGACGTACTCTGCGTAGTCGCCCTCGCCTCTGTGATGCTCCTCACCCCAGCCGACGGTGAAGTCCCTCATCTGCTCAAGAGAGAACCCCTCTGTATGCCTCATATGCGTAGGAGGCGGACCCGGAACTATCTGACGCAAGAAACGCTCGCCCAAGTACCAAGCCCAACAGACCTGGCCTTCCAACAGAATCCGGCAACGGGCAGTCTCCTCGGCACCCTCATAGTGATCCCTCACCACAGCCGGTAACGGAGCCCAAGGCTGCCAGGTGATCTGAAAATAATATGCAGTTTATTATCTACCGTTATTGAAAATATACGGTGCCAAGCAAAGCCAAAATAATAATAAACTCTAAAGTTGAACATACCTCCGCGGCGGTGATGGTGTCGAAGTATCGGCGGAAGAAAATAAGAGACTCCCGTGGTCTCCGCACGCATCGCACATTGAACCGATGAGAGAAGGGGACGCCGAGTGGGATCTCCTCATCGGGTACTGGGGCAAGCCTAGGAAAGTAGGCATACACCCATAACTGCAGAACAGATATCAGTATAACTATTAGATAAGGCAAAATACAGAATAAAGCAGAAATGACAGAACCGTGTGTTGTGCAGTGTATTGTGCAGAGTGTACAGTGTGAGCAGTGTGCAGTCAGTGTAGAGCAGAGTATATGTGTGCCGAGTGTGCAGTGTACAGTCAGTATGGGGCAGTGTACAGTATATGTGCAGTGTGCAGAATACAGAAAGCAGGAAGCAGAAATGTAAAATAAGAAGAAGACGTACCTCCCAGGCTCGCCAGTAGCCACCAAGGAGCTGTCCGCTGAGGCGGGAAGAAGAGCTCATATAACCATATAAAGTGGCCAGAGTGGCGCCACCCCAATCATAATGGCGGATCTGCCTGACGTCCACCAGCGCGCTCAACAGGCATAAGGGCACGGTGTTCGCCCGATCGGGGAAGAGAGTCGTCCCGAAGAGGAACATGATGAAGTTTCGCGCGTATTGGTCCACCTCCTCCGGGGACATCTGCCCCTCCTCTGCCAAAGCTGGCTGGATCCGAAAGTGGCTCTCGAACCAGGAATACCTAACAAACCCCGCTCGAGCGAGGGGAGGCTGAGTGCCAAGCAGGTACAGCTGGGCAGCGTCCCACTCGTCCATATCCGTGTCAAAGGGGATCAGATCACCCCCTACCCCAATGCCAGTAAGCATCGAGAAGTCGTAAGGGGTCATCGTCATATCCCCTACAACGGAGAAGTGGAAGGAGTCGGTGGTATCCCACCACCTCTCCGCTAGAGCAGCAAGCAAGGGCCTGCAGGTAGTCAGTCGAGAGAGCCCCCTGCAGAAGATGCCAAAGCCGACCTCGTCGACGATGTCGCGAACCGCATCTGGCAGCTCGAGGTACCAGTCCCGAGCACCGGTGTTCCCATACCCGCGGATGGTATGGGAATCCCCCTGTAATCAAGAACAACAAATGCAAGGCAATATTCAAAATGCAGTTCTAAGAAGCATACAGTGAACTACAATGTGTGATGTGTCAGCGTGTTTGGGTGGTTCGGGGTAGATGTAGCATGCGTGTAAGTTTTAACAGATTCAAACAAATACCGGGTGCCGGTGTGCTTACAATGAACTACAACGTGTGATGTGTCAGCGTGTTTGGGTAGTTTAGTACAGTATAGCATGCGTGCATATTTTCAGACTCAAGCCAATACCAGGTACCAGTGTGTATGCAGTGAAATACAGTGTACGCTGTGTGTTTGGGTGATTCGAAGCCAGTGCAGTGTGTGTGCATGTGTCAGTCTCAAACAAATATTAGTTGCACGTATGTTTACAATCAACTATGGTATACAACATATCAGAATTAAGCAGTTAAAGAGCATAACCAGCTACGGCAGTTTTGCATCCTACATTGCAGAAAGTAAAGCAGAGAAGGAAAGTTACCTCGGAAGCGCCGAAGGACAGGTGGGAGGTAGGCTAACGCAGTAGTAGCTCACGTGGCACGTACCTCTCGAAGCTCCGAAACTGGCGTAGTCCGTCGGGGAGCATCTCGTGAACTGCAGGCCTGTAGGTCTCCGGATCGAACGACCGGATACGGAGTGGCAAGGGCTCGGCCTCAGGATCCATCTCGAGCTCTGGAGGAGCCCCGCCCTATGGAAGATCGTTCGCCATCTCGAAGAGAATGTGAAAATGGCCGGAAGACGAAAAACCGGGCAAAAAGTCAACAAAAAGTCAAACCCCGAGAGGGTCGGAAAAGGTCGAAAAAGCCGGAGTGCGAAAAAGGCACGGGTATCGAGAAAAACTCGAGGGAAACAAGCCCCGAGTGGCGAAAATCAAGAAAGAAACACCGAAACGAAGTTTCGTTCGGTTGAAAATGTCCGAAACGCGAAGGAGATTGCGAATCGAACAACGAAATGGGAGCTAGAACGCAAGAAAAGGAGAGAATCAAGGGAGGAAAATGCCCTAGAGGGGGGGGGAAGGATTTTTGACCAAGGAGGAGTGAAGAAAATAGGGTTAGAAACCCTATTTTAAAAGACCCGCAACGAAATGACAGTACTGCCCCGATACAGGAATTCTTTGCCGGTCGGCCACACTCTTTGCTGGTCGGCAAAATATTGTGCCGATGGAATTGTATGATGGCCGGTGGACGGCCGGTGATGCATTTTGATGGCCGGTGGACATTTGGTGGTCTCCTACAGTGATTTTGGAGCCTCCTACACCCTGGTTTGAGTTATTTGTGGGGTTCAGGGCCTTCATTGCTCAAAATAGTGCAAAACAGTGCATCCCCGACACTCAACCGACCTCCGTTGTGACCTAGGGTTGTGTCTTCTGTGCGTGGCACTCGAACTTGTGCAAGGCGTATCCTTTCCGTATCCTTTTGGCTTTTACGAAACTCAAAAGTTGCCCCTCTGTGCATCACATGTCAATCGCACTGTCTTGTGCACTCGCGTTGTCTAACGCATCGCGCGGTTTTGCGCATCTCATTGCATTTTTACAGGCATTCCATCGCGCTATCTTGCGCATTGCACTGTCTTGTGCACTCGCGTTGTCTAATACATCGCGCAGTTTTGTGCATCTCGTTGCATTTTGCATACATTTAATCAATTCATTACTTGTGTAGACCGCGTGTTTTGCTTGCGTAGACCGCATGTTCGTAATCAATTCATTACTTGCGTAGACCGCATGTTTTGTTTGCGTAGACCGCATATTTGTTCAATTTCATTACCTGCGTAGACCGCATGTTTTGCTTGTGTAGACCGCATGATTGTTTCATTTCATTACCTGCGTAGACCGCATGTTTTGCTTGTGTAGACCGCATGATTGTTCAATTTCATTACCTACGTAGATCGCATGCTTTGTTTGCGTAGACCACATGATTGTTCAATTCCATTACCTGCGTAGACCGCATGTTTTGCTTGCGTAGACCGCATATTTGTTCAATTTCATTACCTGTGTAGACCACATATTTTGCTTGCGTAGATCGCATGATTGTTCAATTTCATTACCTGCGTAGACCGCATGTTTTGTTTGCGTAGACCGCATGATTGTTCAATTCCATTACCTGCGTAGACCGCATGTTTTGCTTGCGTAGACCGCATGATTGTTCAATTTCATTACCTGCGTAGACCGCATGTTTTGTTTACGTAGACCGCATGATTGTTCAATTCCATTACCTGCGTAGACCGCATGTTTTGCTTGCGTAGACCGCATGATTGTTCAATTCCATTACCTGCGTAGACCGCATGTTTTGTTTGCGTGGACCGCATGATTGTTCAATTCCATTACATGCATAGACCGCATGTTTTGTTTGCGTGGACCGCATGATTGTTCAATTCCATTACCTGCGTAGACCGCATGTTTTGTTTGCGTAGACTGCATGTTTGTTCAAAATTCATTACTTGCGTAGACTGCATGTTTTGTTTGCGTAGACCGCATATTTGTTCAAATTTTCTACCTGCGTAGACCGCATGTTCTACTTGCGTAGACCGCATTCTTATGTTCAATTTCATCGCTTGCGTAGACCGCATGCTTATGATCAATTTCGTTGCCTGCGTAGACCGCGTGCTCCACTTACATCACTGTGCCTTCACGGCATTGTTATGCTTCCCACTTGCTCTGCGTTGTCACGCATTTTCAAATACATTAATATGCATATTGTTAATCACATTGTACCTGTTAAGTTTGTTTTCTTTGCAGGCACGATATTGTATGTACGGTTCATTTGAGGCTGGTGCAACCAGACGAACCGCACAGGTATACAGGACGGTCTAGGAGACCCTAAATCCTCTGAAGGTGCAAGTCCTTCGGTGTTTGTCGTGCCCGAACGGCTTTTGATAAGTTGCAATATGCATGCCTCTTAAAGCCGCGTGTCGTCGCGCATTCCATACAACATGCATTTTATACATCATTTGCATTTCAAAAACAAAAAAAAAACAAACACACATGCATTGTCGCGCATCATCGTAAATAGTTGCATTGTCATGGATCATTAGAACATAGTGCATATTGCATTGTCATGCATGTTTGTAAATATCCATTCCATTGCATATTCGTAGATATTGCATTGTAGCTTGCATGCATTTATTGCATCACCTTCCGTCTATGGCTTGCGCCTTTCCAGGTTGAGCTTGGTTTGGTATGTGCCCTTATTTTTCACGTTAAAGCACAGTTCTGCATGTGTACGCGCCTATTCCACGCTGGTATGTTGGTTTGAGGGTTGCGGCACCTTTTCTGTGTTAGACATGGCTCGTATGCGTACATGCCTTTCCTAGGCAAGATTTAGTTTGGCCCGCGCGCCATATCCATTGTATCCATTTCTATTACATTATAGCTTGCATGCATTCACTGCATCACTGCCATCTATGGCTCGCGCCTTTCCATGATTGAGCTTGGTCTGGTATGTGCCCATATTTCAAGTGTTGAAGCATAGTTCAGTAGACCGTTCTATGTTAAACATGGCTTGTATGCGTACATGCCTTGCCTAGGCAAGATTTGGTTTGGCCCGCGTGCCATATCCATTGCCATTTCCCCAGCATTTTCATTATATATTACATTGTAGTGTAATTGTTGCATCCGGCATTAGGATCGTAGTCCTTTCCCCAGCGGGTCGTTTCCCTACTTATGTCATTCCCCCCCAATACTTGTTCTTGCGTCCGTCTACATTACTCATAGTTCAGTGGACCGTTCTATGGTAGACAGACTTGTTACCTCCATCAATCTATTTGACATAAGCGTGGTTTCGAACCGCTCACGATCGGATCATGATTCAATTGCTTTGCATATAGTTTGCATTGTTTCAATTCCATTGCATCTTTATTTGCATTGTTTGTACATTGTTTTGTATATATTGCATATCATTTTGCATCCATTTTTGCATTGTTATGCATATTGCTAACAACATCGTACCTGTTGAGTTGTTTTCTTTACAGGCACGATATTGTATGTACGGTTCATTTGAGGCTGGTGCAACTAGACGAGCCACACAGGTATTGTATCCTCCGAGTGAGACGTATCGAGAATTGCATAATTCTCTTACATCCTTTCTGCATTTTAGTGTAGTTTGGTGTATGCTAGCTTAAAACTGTCGCATGTTATGCTTCGTTACAGCTTTCTTTGCATGATCATAAGTTATGTCCGGCTCTGTGCATTGTCTTGCATTTTGCCCCTGCCTTCGGGCGCATATCTTGTTTATCTTGCATGTTTGTCTGAGTCTTCGGCCTTGTCAAAAATGGGTCGTCTCTGGGCTTTGACATTCACTCCCGTCATTGTTATGACTTTCGAGTTCTGTCAAAGAGGGGCAACTGTAGACACCCCATTTTTGACCGTCCTCAAGACTTGGACGTCACCGTTTGAACACCCGGTGATCATCCATGTTTGTGTTCGTTTGGAGTTCCCGGAGGTCTCGGCTACGCGCCTTGCCTCAGGATCTCCGAACTCGACTGTTTAGTGTCTGGTTTTACACCAAACACTTATGTTTTGCCTTGGAAGGGCAGAGAATGCCTTGTGAGGCATCCCCATACATCACCGGCCATGTCCAGAGGCCACCGGCTGGTGTTTTGATGCCATCGGCAATGTATATTGCCGGTCGGCATTCTTTGTTACCAGTCGGCACTCAATTTTGACAAAATGGCAATTTTGAGCAGCCGACTACTGTTCATCTGCTTTTGCAGATATTTTAATACAGCTGTATGGCATTTTGTTCCCCTCCATACAAGTGTATGGAGGGATGGACTTCTTGTTAGCTTACCTTGTAAGCTTTACAAGATTGGCTCCTCTATAAGAGGAGCCCTCCCCTCTTGGCTCTAGGTTAGACATTTTAGAGAGAAAAGTGGTGTGAGAGCTCTGGTTTTAGGTTTAGGGTTCCATACATATTCTATCTCTATACCTCTCTCTCATTTGGCCTTTGTGTGTGTATAAGTGTGTTTGTGTCTTACTATTGCACACAAACACATAGTGTTACACCTTTCCTTGGTTTCTTGAAGGACCAGAGGTTGTTCTTGAGGTTCTTGGGCTGTTTTGAGCACAAAGAAGCTGCTGGAGCTTCATTGGTGAAGAGGGTCTTCAAGGGTAAGAAGTTGTCCCTTTATTCCCCATTTTTGCATACTATTTTTTCCTATCTTAGAACTGGTTTTGAGCTTAGTGTATAATACAAAAAAGTTCTATTTTTAGGCCCTCTAAATAGTTTGTTTAGAGTGTTTTGTGGTTTGGAGGTGTTTGACCCCTCTTAGGCCTTGAGAGGCCCCATTTTGGGCTGTTTTGTGTAAGCTCCGCGACTTTGGTGTTTGGGCCTCCTCACCACTGAAATCTTGAGGGATTTCAGTGGTAAGGATGGTGCCTTGAAGTCCCAAGAAGGAGAGGGCCACCCCCTCTCCTTGTTGTCCTTGAAATGGACCATTTTTAGCTTCTTGAGGGAGCACCTAGCTAAGCTTCTTGTTGACCATGCCTTGGCTGTTTTTTGTGCTTATTATGTCATAACATGCCTCTGTTTTTTGTTAGTTTTGGTACACCATGCATGCTTAGCATACCTACCTTGTAATGCCACTTTGTTGCCTTAACATGCCTTAGGTTGTAAACCCTTGTTCTAACATGTTTTAGGCTTAGCCTTGTGAATCTTTCATGCTTATTTTGCTATGTTTGAGGTCTATCCTAGGTTGTTTGGGTTGGCCATGGCATGTTTAATATGGCCCCTTTGCATTTTTGGTTTGTTGGCCTTAAGTGTGTGAATGTATAGCATGCATCCTTGCCTTAATTTAGTGTGTTGGGACCATTTGCCATGTTATTTCAGTCCCTTTAACATGCTTGTATGCTTGCCTTGGATGCCTCTTTGAAGCTTTGAAAGTTTGTCTTGCATGCTCCATGTTTTGGTCATTGTGCATGCTTTTGAGTTTGAGCCACTTAGATGCCATCTAGGTGTCCCTTGGGTGTTGTTTAGGCCTGCCTTAGACCTATTTTAAATCCTCTTAGCCTTGTGAGGCTCGGTTGATTTAGACTTGGTTTAAGCCTCTTGGCTTGTCTTGGATTTTTGCTTTGTTTGTATGCTAATGTTTGTCTTGTTTAAATTGGCTTAGCACCTTTTGTAACATGATTTTCAATGCTTACCTTGCATGCCATTAGTCCATGTTAGGCCTCTTTCAAGTGTGCTTGAGAATTGTTCCTTTATGCCTAAGTGTTGGTCCTTGTATACATGCATGCTTGCATGCCATTAGTCCTTCATTTTGGGCACTTATGGCCACTGTTTTGGGCCTAATTTGAGCTGCCCAAATCATGTTTAAGTCCATCCCTTGTATACCATTCAAGTGTTGTTACATCACCCCATGTTTGCATGCTTTGGTTGCATGTGTTGCATGCTTGAAATTATTTGCATTTGGCATGCATTCCCTTGGTCAAATTACTAGCATGTTGCATGATTAGATCACATCTTGCATGCTCTAAGTAGTTTGCATAGTTGTGGCATGCTTGTATGCTTGTTTGCCTAGTCTATGTTCCTAGCGCGCATCACTTGCTTGTATGCTCATGTTGCATGCTAGCTCACATGATTAGAGTTGCATTGCATTGGTATGCATGCTCTACCTCCTGACCAAGTCATGATGGAGGTAGAAGCCTCTTGGTTTGATTGTGTGCATTGCATTTCATTTGACATCAAAAGGTGCACACTTGGTCTCTTGGGCCATCACGCATGGAAATGCGCGATTGGTGGTCGAGAACCAAGGAGCATGTCCCTTTGACTCACTCACGTGATAAGGAACATGATTGGTGCATATATGGCTTGAATTGTATTGCCATGCAAAGTCCTGTCCTCTGCTGCTGTCAAACAGGTTCTGCAGGCATTCTCTGCCGATCGACTTCATAGAATGCCGACCGGTAATAAACCGGAAGCCGATGGATTAATTATGTGCCGATGACCACCAGACCACTGCCGGTGACCATTCTACTCAGCCGGTGGTGTCTCCCAATGTCCAGAGAAGCAACTCTGAGAGTTTGACCATCTTCAGAGGAGCAGAGCAGGGAAAACAGAGGCATATTGCGCATGGTAGTGAATTCCCGAGCAAGACCGAGCATGCATTGCATCGAGCTCTCTTCCCGAGGCGGTTTACTGTTTTTCCTAACTTAGTTAATTTGTTAACTAATTAGGTAATTTGTAATAATTAATTAGCTAGGATAGTTAATTCATTATTCGAACTGTATTATTCTTTTGGTCCCTCCGAGCGAGGGTAAACTTGTAATAAGTGTGGGTGAGTGTGTGCATGTCTTCCAACCCCCACTTCTTTCTCCCTTTTATTTACATGCTTATGATGGTAGACTAGGGCATATTTAAATTAGCATACCTTGTGCTATGCATGCGTGCATCCATACATTTGTCTCGCACGCATCGGGCTCGGTACATCATGCTAACTGCATTTGTACTTCAATTCCAAAATGAATACGTGCATCAATTGATTGCATTTCACATGCCATGCTTAGGTTAGCCGAGTCCACTCTAATTGCATCCTGTATGTGTTGCATTAGACATTTAAACATGAACTTGGATCATGCATTGTTTACTAATGAGTTTATTGTTTTGACATGGAGTACGATGTAAGTATTTTCATGTTTTAGCATATCGCATGCGTGTGAATGCTATCATAAACAGCATGTTTACCATGTGGCTAGATGCTTATGTGATAAATTGTTTGAATGCTTGTGGGTGAAGGTTGGATTGTCTGAGTTGGAAAAACTCGTTGAAATCCGTATTTTAGCCTACTTGCAAGTAGCAAATTCCAAAGTGTTTTTCAAGACAAACGGATATGCAATGCTTATTTCCAAATTAGGCAATCTAGTCTATACTTGTTTGCTGTGCGCATAACATAGTAATTCTAGGCTAATAACTGGAATGAGAACACATAACGTTTTCATAAACGGATATCACGGTTAGTAGAGACCGGTCTTCGGACCGGGCGAGAGGGGGTGCTCATAGCTGACCTTCCGCAATCGTACCCAAGCTCCCGAGCCGAGGCAACTTTGGTGATGACGGACACGTGGCCTTTGGCACCGAGTCAGGGTTTCCTAAATTCCCCCATTTTAAAATATTTAGGTGGCGACTCTGTATCTGGCAAAGCAGTCCATGTTTGGCACTTCTTTTTCTAAAAATCTGTTTCTCAAAACGATTTGCCAGATTTGGACTCTTTGGTTCAGATTAAGAACCGTGACACAAATCGAGTCCGAACTGTAGTCGCGGGGCCCCCATGCGGGTGCGTCTACAGAGGGCGGAGTCTGTTTCCCTCTTCATCCACTTTTAAGGGTTGCCCTTTGCCATTGGGGTTTAATCCCTTCTCATCCGAAGATAAACTTTTTTCGAATAATAATGGGTATTGTAGAACTAAACCGGGACCTTAGGCTTAACCTCGGAGTCCCTGCCATTCGACATTGTTATGCCTTGGCCAAGTCCTCTAGACGGTAGGGGCGCTACTTTCTCAGGGCCAAGGATACCGACCATCACTTGGTCACTATGCTTGCTAGCTCTGGCAAGCGAGTTGACGATGTCATGGTTATGGTCCATGGAAACTAGGAATTCAGCGAGGGCGAAGATCGTCAAGATCCAGTGCCCAGGCAAAGGGGTGAACCAAGTGGCCGTTTAACTCCCCATGAATTTTTACTAAATACTTCCTATTCAAATTCTATGTGTTTACTGTTTTAATTGGGTAGGAAACAATTTGAAGAAAGTTCTAGTTTCGGCTGACGACGACATACTTGCGCATATCAGAATGGTACTCCAGTTCGTTGGCCGTTTGAATCTCCAGAAACAAGAGAGGGCAGCCCACATTCTTCTACGATATGAGCCGAATTATTCCATATTTTCGGCCGCGGAACATATTCCGATTCCAAGGGGCGAACAGCACCTCACGACGCTTGTTTTTATGAGTTTCAAGAATCTTAGGCAGATCGGTTTTGAGGCTTCAGATTTAGAGCCGGTAGAAGAACAAGTTATCGAAGGAGTCGCTGAGCAGCCGAATCAGCCATCTTTGGACGGATCCGATAGACTAGAGGAAGAGGTTGATGCGGCACTAAATTTGGCTTTTGAAGAAGCCGACCTCAATCCTCCCTCCACTTTCGGCTGAACGGAGGTGTCTTTCGAGGATATATTTACCGACTTAAGGGACCTACCTAGCTCCTATCCAGACAACATGGCCAGTGAATCGCTCACTCAATTGGCCAGACGAAAAAATGCCATGAGGATGGCTGCGTGTAGGAGAGCCGAAGCCGAGCAAGTCCAACCTCCACCCCCTCCACCCAACGCTAGGGAAGAAACTCCTCCACCTGCTCCTGTTGAACAGGCTGAGACCGAAGTGGCCGAAATGGAACCTGTAGTCGATCAACTAGAGGGTCAAGTGATGGAGCACAAGGGCGAAAAACACCCGGCTAAGTACGAAGCTGATTATTCGGAAGAACCAATTGACAAACGGCCACGCATGGAAGAATCTGACTTGGTTGTGTCGTTTACGATACAACCGAGGATAAAGAACATGTCGGTTGCCTTTGATGCATCGATTATAAGAGACCCAGGAGTGGCCTTGAGCTTAGCGTCCTTCATTTCTCTGCCAGTTGACAGAGTAGCTTTTAGGGCAGAGGCTGATTTGCTGGCCATCGCATTAGCCACTCAATCGGCGATATTGGTACGTGTCCCTTTGTAATTTTACAAGGTTGACTGAAAGAAAAGTTTTTATATTAGCTTATTGATCCCTTGTTTTGTAGGCGGCGAAGAGGATAGCCGAAATTGGCCGTCGCCAACACGACGCTATCGAATAGATCGACTTTCTTATAGCCGAACTGGAGAACGAGAAGGGAAAAGTGGCAGAGGCCTCTCTCCGGGCCGATTTTGAGGCCATAAAAGCGGTGGCAGAGAGAGCTAGGGCCGATTTTGAAGCAGATAAGGCCAAGACTGCTGACGAATTGAGAGTGGCCACCGAGGGAAGGGCGAATGCCAACGAAGAAGCGCTCAAACTGGCCAACGAAACAATTGCCAAGCTGGAGGCCGACTTAGAAGAGTCGAAGAGGGCGATGGCAAATGTCGAGTCCAAAATTTCCAAGTCATTCCTGGCGGGCAAGGATGCGGCCTTAGCGGACTACGTAGAATAAGTGCCGAAGTTCAAAAATAAGGGATTCAGGCACGGCTGACTCAAAGCCTTGGCTGCTACTAACGTGGTATCGGAGTAGCTGATTTCGTACGAGCAGGTAGACATTGAGCCGTTGCCGTTTGACCCCGAAGACTGATCTAGAGTCCAGCATTTTTCATTTTGTTTGTTGTTTGTTTTTTTGTTTTGTTTTGTTTTGTTTTGTTTTGTTTTTTTTGTTTTTGTTTTGGTGGTATGTATATGTAGGTTTTGTTGGAGTTATCAGCTTTTGACTATTGGTTTTTGTCAAAAACTGACGTAGGGTGGTTTTCATTTGTAAAATGACTTATGTTTGTGCTCAATTTATGAATGAAAATTACTTTTGTCTTTCTGCTTGATGAATTTGCTTGTTAACGGCTAAGTAAGATGTACAATCATGAAATTAATTTTCTGCCTGATGAATGTGCTTGTTAACGGCTAAGTAGGTTGTACAATCATGAAATGAATTTTCTGCCTGATGAATGTGCTTAACGGCTAAGTAAGATGTAAAATCATGAAATGAATAGAACAAACTACTGAATCAAGTCAGTGCACGAATAACTGTATAGCACTGCAACTTAGCCGAATATATTGATAAATCTGCCCTTGCCCCAGCAAGTTGATCAACAGGACTGCCTAAAAACGACGGTTCAAGTGTTTGCTGGGGCACAATGGATGTTCGGCTATCAATTCTGATATTTAGGCTGAATAGATTGATGAATCTGCCCTTGCCCCAGCGAGTTGATGAAAGCCGCCTAATAACGGCAGTTCAGGTGTTTGCTGGGGCACAATGAATATTCGGCTATTAATTCTAAATTGGCTGATGAATCTGCCATTTGTGAATTGGCTGGGGCAGCCTGTCTGTTCAGCACAAAGACTTGCGTAAGGCCGAATATATTAATTAATTTTCCCTTGCCCCAGTGAATTAGTGAACATTGCCGCCGATTATCAGGCATTTATGAATTGGCTGGGGCAGCGTTGAAGGGACCGCTTTGGGAGCGATGCATCCGTGGTTAATAAAAAGGGGAGTTGCTTCGTGCGCGTAGGTCCCATTAGCGTGTTAAGACTCAACTCAAACCAGTTTGCTGAAGAAGGCTAGATAAGTGTGAATGTCAAGTAGACTATTCTTCAATAGCAGAGGAGAAGGTAGGACATTGGCTGAGCTGGACTTAGCGATGTATCGAGGTGGGGAACCTTCATGAACGGGAAGTAGGACGTCTGGGGAACGGGAAAGGCGTCACTCTCCACGTCATCGAAGTAGGTCACCTAGAAGGGAGAAGCTACAGCGGGGAAACTCCCTTTATTCACGAAGCGAGGCCAGTGGGCCACCACGCCCGATGAGTTTTTCAGTCTTTATCGGGAACAAATCTATGACGAAAGTAGACTCGATCATCTGAGATCCAAGCGTGGCATTCGAATTTGCACGAAAAATTTTTTCGCTGGAAGTCCAGCAGTCGATGATTGGTTGACAAGATTTTGAAGTGTTTCGAGAGGGCGTTCACGGAGCGGTGAAAGGACTATATACCGCTTATGAGATCAGCATGCACCTTCATGCCGCACGGCGGGAGATCGAACATAAAGATGAACACATTCGTAACTTAGAGGCCCGTGCGGAGAAGGTCGAGGGGGAGTTAAGAAAAGTCAAAATTGCCGAAACTCATTTGGCTGGCCTAGCTAACCCGATTGTAGAGGAGAGGGTGACCCAGCATCTTATAAGTCACGCGATTGCTGATCGTGATACGACAAGCATGTTTGTCATAGAAGCTGCAAAGACTAGGGCTTATGAACAAGGCTTTCATGTACGCCGAAAAGTTAGGATAGAGAAGACGAAGGAAAAGCTCGTCGAGGAGGTCTGCCGATGTGAGAACTATGGATTTAAGCATGGGTGGATCAAGGCTTTCTAGGCCGCAGAGTCTCTACGGGTAGCAGGCGTTGATTCGGCGTCCTCATTATACCAAAGTCATCATTTTCCTTTCACAGCCTTCGAAGTCAAGAAGAGCGATGACGAGGGGGATGCCTAATTAAATTAAACATGTTGTACCGCTTTAACGTAAATTGGGAGTGAATTATGTATTATCGATTAATTCAATAAAACATATTATTTTACATTTGCATGTTGTTTTAGCTTATGTCACATGTTGTTTCAGTTTGTATTTAAACATATTAACAATCATCTTCCATCCTTCGTCAACTGAGTTTATGCTTGTTAACAGAATATTCATGAAAAGCGTACCGAAGCCGGATGCTTATTCATGTTGTTACTTAGCCAATCATGAATTCCATAAAGGGCGCTCCGAATCCGGAGGCTTACTCGGCCCAAAAGTGTCATTCATTGATGGGGCTCCGAATTCAAAGGCTTTTTACTTGGCTAATCGTGATATCTACGAAGGGCGCTCTAAATCCGGAGGATTACTCGGCCCAAAAGTGTCATTCAGTAATGGGGCTCCGAAAGCGGAGGCTTTAACTTGGCCAATTGTGATATCCACGAAGGGCGCTCCGAATCCGGAGGATTACTCGGCCCAAAAGTGTAATTCACTAATAGGGTTCTGAATTCGGTGGCTTTTTACTTGGCCAATCCTGAATCATGAAGGGCGCTCCGAATCCAGAGGCTGACTCGGCCCAAAAGTGTCATTCACTGATGGGGTTCCGAATTCGGAGGCTTTTTACTTGGCCAATCGTGAGTCACGAATGACGCTCCGAATCCGGAGGCTTATTTGGCCCAAAAATGTCATTCACTGATGGGGCTCCGAATTCGGAGGCTTTTTACTTGGCCAATCATGATATCTACGAAGGACGCTCCGAATCCGGAGGCTTACTCGGCCCAAAAGTGTCATTCATTGATGGGGTTCCGAATTTGGAGGCTTTTTACTTGGCCAATCGTGAGTCTCGAAGGGCACTCCGAATGCGGAGGCTTATTTGGCCCAAAAATGTCATTCACTAATGGGGCTCCGAATTCGGAGGCTTTTTACTTGGCCAATCGTGATATCCACGAAGGGCGCTCCGAATTCGGAGGCTTATTTGGCCCAAAAGTGTCATTCACTGATAGGGCTCCGAATTCGAAGGCTTTTTACTTGGCTAATCGTGAATCACGAAGGGCACTCCGAATCCGGAGGCTTACTTGGCCTAAAAGTGTCATTCACTGATGGGGCTCCAAATTCGAAGGCTTTTTACTTGGCTAATTGTGAGTCACGAAGGGCGCCCCGAATCCGAAGGCTTATTCGGCCCAAAAGTGTCATTCACTGATGGGGCTCCGAATTCGGAGGCTTTTTACTTGGCCAATCGTGATATCCACGAAGGGCTCCAAATTCGGAGGCTTTCATCTTCAAACTAAAATTTCATGTAATGAGATAAGTAATTTTGCATTACAAAAGTGAAAGTTTGTACACGACGAACATTCAAAATAAATCATCATGCCCCCAAGTCAGGTTAATGATAGAATTTACGCAAATGCGTGGAATTTCAAGGATGCGGTAGACTTTTTCCGGACATGTCTTTGAGCCGATATGCCCCTGTTCCTGCGATTGAATCGATTTGATAGGGGTCGTCCCAGTTAGGACCTAGTTTGCTGTCAGCCGGATTCCTGGCAGCTGGGAGTACTTTATTGAGGACCAATTCTCCTGGTGTATAATGGCGTAGATGAACATGTTGATTATACGACTTAGCAAGTTGTTGCTGGTACCGTGCCATGGATGCAAGGGCACGGTCTCGTCGTTCCTCAATCAGAGTCAAATCCAAGGCCACCATCATGTCATTTCGGCCCATATCAAAAGCTTTCGATTTCAAGGTTGGGAGGCCGATCTCTAGGGGGATGATTGCCTGGGTTCCAAAGCATAAAGCAAACGGCGTTTCCCCAGTGGATCGCCTCGGCGTAGTGCGATGGGCCCATAAGACACTCGACAATTCTTCGACCCATCTGCCTTTGGCTTTCTCCAGCCTTTTCTTGATGCCATCCAAGATGACTTTGTTGGAGGCTTCGGCTTGCTTTGTGGATAAGCCGGCGTCTAGAAATTAGGCCGAATACCATACGTGCTGGACAGTTCCCGATAGACGCCACAATCGAACTAGGTGCCGTTGTCTGAAATAAGTGCTCTTGGAATGCCGAATCATGTGATGATATTTCTCCATACAAAATACTTAACATCAGTATCTTGAATGTGTGTTAGTGCCTCTGCTTCGACTCATTTTGTGAAGTAATCTGTTGCGACAATAAAAAATCGCTTATTGCTCAGGGCACGAGGTAATGGTCCGACGATATCAAGTCCCCATTGGGCGAATAGCCAAGGACTGGTGACAGAACTTAACTCTTTAGCTGGCAAATGTGTTAAAGGGGAAAACGTCTGGCACTGTTCACATTTCTTGACGTAACACTCGAAATCAGCTCTCATTGTCGGCCTATAATACCCTTGTGTCACAGCTCGATGAGCCAGAGAGCACCCGTCGGAACGGGCACCACAACTACCTTCATGTATTTCAGTCAGGAGTTCTTCGACTTTGTCTGGATAAACGCATTCTAGATATGGACCAGAAAGGGATTTTTTGTAGAGCTGTCCTAGCAGATCCAAGTAATATCGCAGGACTTTGTTTCGCAGTTTGTGTACTTTTTTCTTGTCCACCGGGAACTGTTCAGAAGATAGGAATGCAGTGATAGGGTCCATCCAGCTTGGACCTAATTCTATGACATCAATTTGGATCGACTCCGAGGGGGCAATGCTCGGCTCAGGGATGAATCCTACTTCAATTGTCCATTTGATTTTCTGAGTTGATGGCGGAGGCTAGGCAGGCCAAGGCATCTGCATGCGTGTTCTGATCCCTGGTTATTTGATTTAGTTCATGATGGTCGAATTTTGCCAGCAAAGAATTCGCTGTTTTCATGTAAGCTGCCATACAGTCATTTTTGGCTGCGTATTCTCCTTTCAATTGGTTGATGACTAGCTTTGAATTGCAGAAAATAAGGAGAGGTCAAGCACTAAGGAGATGTGCATTCTGTAAGTCGGTTAACAATGCTTCGTATTCGGCCTTATTGTTCGATGCATCGAAGCCCAGTTTGACAACCTGCTCAATTATTGCCCCGTTGGGAGTGATGATCACTACGCCTGCCCTACTGCCACGTTGGTTGGACGATCCATCACAATACAATTGCCAAATGTCCCCAACATAAATTCTCCAGTTCGGGTTAGGTTGAATTTGATCAGACTTAAAGTCGGCGAGGCCTCTAGTGAGTTTGACCACAAAGTCGGCGAGTACTTGCCCCTTGATTGAGGTCCTAGGCAGAAATCGAATATCGTACTGGCCGAGTTCGAGAGCCCACTTTGAAACGTGCCCCGATACTTCTGCACTACGAAGTACTAACCGGAGGGGGTAGTCCATTAGTACCCCAATGGTATGGCCTTGAAAGTAATGCATCAGTTTTCTTGCTGCCATGACGAGAGCAAGGACAAGTTTTTCTAACGGAAGGTAACGTGTTTCGATGTCAACCATTGCTTTGCTCACATAATACACTGGCCGCTGCTCCCCAAGTTCTTCCTTTAACAGTACGACATTGACGGCCCGGTAGAAAACTGCCAGATATAAAATGAGCGGATCACTTGTCGAAGGTGTTGTCAAGAGTCGAACTAATCAGAGGTAAGTCTTCAAACCGTTGAAAGCGGCTTTGCACTTAGAGGTCCATTCAAAAGCATTGCCTTGCTGTAAGGTATGAAAGAATTGTCGGCAGCAATTTGTGGATCGACTGATGAACCTGTTGAGTGCGGCGGCCATCCCCATTTACTTTTGAACCCCCTTCACCGATCGAGGAGAGTTGAGTTCCAGAATTGCCATAATTTGCCTCAGGTTGGCTTTGATTCTGCGGTGGTTAACAATGTAGCCAAGGAATTTGCCAGATCCGATCCCAAATGCACATTTGGAAGCGTTCAGCTTCATTTTGTACTTGCGTAAAATGCTGAATGTCTCTTCCAGATCGATTAGATGATTTTGCTCTTCTTTGGACTTGACCACCATATCGTCAATATACACTTCCATAGTACAGCCGAGTTGCTCTTTGAACATGGCAATGACTAGCCTTTGGTAAGTTTCCCCCGCATTCTTCAGCCCAAAAGGCATAACCTTATAGCAATAGGTTCCTCTTGGAGTGAGGAATGCAGTTTTGTCTTGGTCCTCCGGATGCATGGAAATTTGATGGTAGCCTCTGTAGGCATCGAGGAAGCTCATACGTTGATGATGTGCCGTGGTATCTACGAGTTGGTCTATTCTGGGGAGTGGAAAACAATCCTCGGGACAAGCTCTATTTAAGTCGGTGAAATCCATACAAACACGCCAAGTCCCATTTTTCTTCTTCACAACCACAGTATTCAACAGCCATGTAGGATAGGTCACTTCCTGTATTGCCCCAGCATCAAGCAACTGATCAACTTCTTTAACAATGGCAGTAGTGTGTTTTGCGGCTGACCGCCAGCTTTTTTGAATAATCAGCTTACATTTGGGGTCAACGTTTAAATGGTGCTGAGAAATAGATGAATCCACTCCTAGTATATCATATGGTGACCACGCAAATACATCAAGGTTGCCGAGTAAGAAGGAAATTAATTGCTGCTTGTCAACTTTGCTTAGGAAGGCACCGACCATGAAGAACCTGTCAAGATTCCCGTTAATTTCAATTTGATCTAGGGCTTCAGTTGCCTTTTCGTTTGGGAGCCGCCCAACATCGTTGAGGCTCTCTCGGTCCGTCACCTCAATAGAATTCATTTTCAGCTCTTGTGGTGTCTTTGTGGCAAGGAGATAACATGCCTATCCCGATTTCTGGAAACCACAGATTTGTTCAATGCCGCGTTTAGTAGGGAAGCGAAGTAGTTGATGATAGGTGCTTAGCACGTCCTGCATTGTATACGGCCAAGTTCGTCCCATGATGAGATTATATGGCGAGGAAAGCTTGACAACCAAAAATTCCACATCCACTGATCGGGAGCCCGCTCGAACTGGTAGGGTGATTTTGCCCAACGGATATTCCGGATTGGCATTGAAGCCGAATAATGGATAATGAGCTGGAGACAGGTCTGACTCAGTGAACCCGAGTTTGATGAAGGTCTTGTAGTACATAACTTCCGAAGTACTCCCTTGGTCAATGAGAACGCGTTCTACGGTGAATCGGTTTACGCGTAGTTCGATGACCAAGGGATCAATGTGGGGGAGCGTTATGCCGACCAGATCAGAATCGTCGAAAGTAATACTCGGAACTTCATGGGGTCGTTTTGCTGGTGTGATTTTCTTTTATGGGTCAGGATGCGACTAAATTGTATGTACCGTGGATGCCGTCGGCAAGCTGTATATCATATGGATTACGCCAAGTGGGGGTGAATCTTGTTATAAAGCAACTGTTTTGGTTGAATTGTTCTTTCGGACGTGTTGCTTAAGTTGACCGTCCTGTACCAACTCCTTAAGATGATCTTTCAAGGCATAGCAACTGTCGGTATCATGTCTGTGGTCTTTGTGATATTCGCACCGTCTATCCCGTCTCCTTGTGTTGGGAGGTCCCACCATCTTGGGTGGCCATTTGAACAACAGAAGAAGTTGAATTTTAGACATAACCATGCTGATCGGCTCCGACAGCTCTGTATATTTCTTGTCCACGTGCCTGATGTGCTGGCTATCCACCTGAAGTTGTTCATTAGCCCGTTGTGAATATTGGTCATTTGATCGGTGCGAATCTCGTCTTTTGTCTCGTTTAGCCTGATACTGTGGTTCAGGGCTCTGTGAGGGTACGAAATTTATCGGCTGAAAGATCTCAGATGGGGTCGTTTTCTTGGCCTTGTGCCCGGCTTTAACCCGCAGGGCGTCATCCTCCACTTTGTAGTATTCCTTGACTTTCTTCATTAGCGACTAGACTGTTTTGAGGGGCCTTCTAGTCAGGGAGCTACGGAGGGCACTGTCGGGGTGCAACCCTATTTTAAAGGCGGTGATGACTATGGAGTCATTGCAGGCATCATCTATGAGATTAAAGCATTCCCAATAGCACGCCAAATAAGCACGTAGGGTTTCCCCTGGTTGAATTTGCATTGCCCAGAGAGAATTGGCTTACTTCGGTTGGACCTCATTGGTGATGAACCTTACCCTAAAGGATTTTTGAAGTTGATGAAAGCTCTTAATCGATGTCGGTTGTAATTTATAATACCATCTGACGGCCAATGGTCCTAAATTACTGGGAAATATTCGGCACATGAGGGCCTCGTCGTCTGCATGTAGTGTCATGGCTTGCTTGTAGTGATGGATGTGATCGGTGGGGTATGATTTTCCATCATAGAGGGTGAACGATGGAGCTTTGAACTTTTTAGGTAGTACCGCCCTTGCGATCCGTCGTACAAAGGGGTCATGTTGATCCTCTTTGTCTGAATCATTTCTTTTTCGTTTAGTCCTTGCACGCGGACTCCATTCGGAAGAACTGAAGACTTCAACCCATCCCTTCTTTTTGGATCCTGGGGAGGATGAGTCAGAATCACTGCTACTATCTTGTCTCCGAATTTGAGGTCGTCGACCATCTTTTCTCAGAGGTCGTCCCAGATCTTGGCACGTGGTTTGTTGGGATTTCGCCACCTCCAAGGTCAAATCCTGTCGAAGGCGCTCGTTCTCAGCCATCATATTTTCCAGCCTCTGTTCATTTTGCTTCGCCTGATCCATAAATGCTTGCATTGTCTCATGCGCTGATGTCGAGGGTGAGGTCTGGGCAGCTGAGTTGAAGTTCAAGGCTTGTCGTGCGGTAATGTTTTTTGGTCCAATCATGTTGCTTGAAGTGGTGTTAACTCGTGGTGTAAGGTCGTCAATGACTACTACAGGATCTTTCGTCACGCCCGCCATGGATGTGTTGGAGTATTCCCATAGACGGCACCAATTATGGAGAAGTGGTTTGGAAATACTTTTTGAATCCAATAGGATGCTCGAGATCCTCAGCTAGTCACCTGAAAAGGAATGAACACTTCGGTCGGGGGTGCCGGAATTAGCACTCTGACGGATAAGTCAGTGTATACTCTCTTGGTTGCTTATATCTTAAGTTAAACTTACTTGTTCTCATATACCTTTTGTTAGCTAATACACTCCTTATTTATAGTCGTTCTTGATGTTGACGGTTGGGCCCACCTTTCTTCCAATGAATAATCCCTCATTCGGCTAACTGTTCGTACTTGGCCTGGTCAACAGCTGAATATTCGGCTGATCTGGTTATTCGGCCTTCGTCCCACCAGGATGGAGCTGTATAATTCACAATTTGGTTTTATTCCTCAAGCTATTCGGCCTCCGTACGTAATAGATTTGTTCGGCCCCCACAATACAATTCAATCCGTTCTTTGATTTGCTTAATGCTCTTACGCTTCTTTCATGCTCTTCAATTCATTTACAATGTCCAATACATGCCTAAGAGTACTTAGAAATGAAAGAGAATGGAAAACGAAACATAAAATGCCTTTTCAAATTTCCTAAAATAGGACTCCCCGCTCGAGCGGACCCCTTTGGTCTACAAAAGTACTGGTTACATGTATTTTACGCTCAAGTGACACTTCTTGAGCGAGAAGTCTTGCAAAATAAGGTCCACTCGAGTGTACACTTTATTGCTCGAGCGATAGCACAATCTCTACAAAACTTCTAGGAGCTTGATTTTTATGCTCGAGCGGGGCTTTTCCCCACTCGAGCGGACAAGTTGAATTCTAGGTTTTCCAGAACTCCATTTGAAGCTCAAAACACATATTCAAAGGCTCAAAAGCTATAGATTGATGCCGAAAGAAAACATATATATGTATATATATATAGACAAATATAGTATGACATAAAGGGACTTGGATACTTGAAATCACTTGCTCAAAAATCATGGTTCATCTCCCAAATTTCCAAAACCATTTCAAGTTCTTCAAGCTCATACAATCAAGTTACATATATTCAAGAATTGGGCTTGCATGTAATTCATTAACTCCAATTTCATTCCAAAAGGTACAAATGATGTTCAAAGCCATAAAGCTCAACAAAATTATGCATGCTTGTAAGTTTTGAAACTCAATTCTTTATAATTAACATGCTACATGCTTGATTACACAAATTCATGGCAATTTTCTACATGCATGGTTCTATTGACTACAAATTTATCAAATTCAACTCAATCCATGTTCTTGAGCACAATTTTATCTTGAGCTCACATAATTATAATTTAAACTTATGAATTCATGTCTAATTACTCACCTAGAAGCTTCAATCCTTCCAAAATTAGCTAATTCTTGAGTTTAGCTTCCAGAATTCCAAACTTTGAGCTAAAATCCACAATTTGAGCTTCTTCTCTCTCTAGAACCGTGTACTGTCTCTCTCTAAAGTGTATGTCCGGAAATTTTGAGCTAAAAAGGAATGAGCTTGGGTGTTAAAAGGCCTATATATATACACTTGGCTAATCAACTTAATTAAGGCCAATTAACTAGGCTTAAATTAATCAATTTAATCCAATTATTTTGATTCGAATAAATTTTTAATTAAATTTCACCGTAGGCTCTAAAAATTAAGCTAATCACATTGCCTCTACGGCCTTCAATTTAAATTTTATAACAAAAAATCAAATAAATTTTCCTATGGTGAACAGATAGAAATTCAAACACACATATAATCGTAAAATTAGCATCCAAAATCATATCAAGCTCATAATTATAAGCACAATTAGGACCAATTACCATAACATAGAGTAGGGTTATCACATTCTTCCCCTCTTTAGGAAGTTTGGTCCCCCAAACTTACGTTACCTTCAGTCGGAAATAAATGTGGGTAGTGCTGTCGCATCTCTTCTTCTTTCTCCCACGTGGCATCCTTACCATAATGTTCCTTCCATTGCGTTTTTACCATGGGAATGGACTTGTTCCTCAGCTGCTTTACTTGTCAGTCAATGATCCGTTCTGGTCATTCCCCGTACTCCATATTTTCATCAAGTGCTATACAGTGATAGTCAATCACGTGGAACAAATCTTGGAGATAGCCCCTTAACATTGATACGTGAAACACATTGTGCATTTCTTCCATTCTCGGCGGTAAGGAAACTCTATAAGCAACTGGACTGAGTCTTTCTAGAATTTGGAACGGCCCAATGTAACGAGGTGATAGTTTACTCTTTTTACCGAATCTTAGTTGGCCTTTCATCAGATTCAAGTGGATGAACACATGATCACCAACCTCATACTCAAAGGGCCGTCTTCTAACATCCGCATAACTTTTCTGTCGGCTCTGAGCTGTCTTAAGCCTTTGTTGAATAACTTTGATTTTATCAGTAGTCGTCTGCACAAGCTTGGGCCCAAACAAGACTCTATCCCCAACTTCAGTCCAGCATATTGGAGATCTACATTTTCGGCCATATAATGCTTCATATGGCGCCATGCCAATGTTGGAGTGGAAGCTGTTATAGTACGTAAATTCGGCCAATAGTAGATAAGTCTCTCAACTCCCTTGAAAATCCAATGCACACATTCAGAGCATGTCTTCTAGAGTCTGTATAGTCTGTTCTGATTGCCTATCAGTTTATGGATGGAATGCTATACTAGGCCTTAACTTTGTTCCAATTGCTTCTTGAAGACTCCTCCAGAATCTAGATACAAATTGCGGGTCTCTATCTGACACAATAGATACTGGAACCCCATGTAGACAAACAATCTTATCAACATAAATTGTAGCTAATCGATATGCATCATACGTAGATTTCACTGGTAGAAAGTGTGCATATTTAGTCAGTCTATCAACTATAACCCAAATGTAATCCATACCTCTAGGTGTTCGAGGTAGGCCAACAATAAAATCCATGGTTATATACTCCAATTTCCATTTCGGAATGGGGTGAGGTTGAAGTAGACCTGCTGGTTTCTGGTGTTCAGCCTTAACTTGCTGACATTAAAGACATTTAGATACGTATTCTGCAATTTTACGTTTTATATTTGGCCACCAATAACTCTGTTTTAGGTCCTGATACAACTTGTTGTTACCCGGGTACATAGCAAACATTGATTTATGAGCTTCATCGAGAATTCTCGTCTTTAACTCAGGAATACTTGGAACACACAATCTATTTTGGAATTTCAACACTTCATTTACGACACTATCGAGGAGATCAGATAGAAACAGAAGGAAGATGAATTCCTCAATCCACTTTGTTAATGCAATACCACTCTAATCCCAGATTTCTCAAAGTCTTGCAAGATTTCTTTCTGTTCGGTAAGTAGGTAAGCCAAACTCCCTATCGATTTTCTGCTCAAGGCATTAGCAACTGTATTGGCTTTCCCGGGGTGATACTGAATCTGAAGATCATAGTCTTTTATCAGTTCATGACACCTTCTCTGTTGCATATTCAACTATTTCTGAGTAAAGAAGTACTTTAAACTTTTGTGATCTGTGTATACTTCGCATTTTCCCCCTTACGAGTAATGCCGCCAAATTTTTAAAGCAAATACAACTGCGGCTAATTCCAGTCATGTGTTGGGTAGTTTTTCTCATGCGGTCTCAATTGCCGGGAGACATAAGCAATTACCCGTCCATCCTGCATTAACACACACCCCAGACCCTTATAAGATGCATCACTGAAAATCACAAAGTTTTTTGTACTTGTAGGCAGTGTTAGCACTGGTGCAGTCATTAATTTTTTTTTTTTTTTTTTCCAGTTCTTAGAAGGCGGATTCTCTTTCATCATTCTATTAAAATGGTTTGCCCTTGTATGTCAATTGAGTGAGGGGCACAACTATTTTGGAAAAGTTCTTGACAAACCTTCTGTAATACCCAGCTAAGCCCACAAAACTGCGGACTTTTGTTACATTTGTTGGTGTAGGCCAATTTATAATTGCCTCAATTTTCTGTGGGTCTATTGAAATCCCATCTCTGTTGATGACATGCCCTAGGAAAACATCTTCATCCAACCAAAATTCACATTTTGTAAGTTTAGCAAATAATTTCTTCTCTCTAAGTATTTGCAAGACAGTTCTCAAATGTTGTTCATGTTCAAGTCTTCCCTTTGAAAATATTAGGATATCATCAATAAAAAACACAAAAAATTCATCAAGGTTAGGCCTAAAAGTTCGATTCATAAGATCCATAAATGCTACAAGGGCGTTAATCACTCCAAATGGCATAACAAGAAATTCATAGTGACCATACCTCATTCTGAATGCAGTTTTCTCAACATCTTCTGCCTTCACTTTCAACTGGTGGTAGCTGGATCTCAAATCAATCTTCGAAAAGACTTGTGAACCCTGTAACTGATCAAATAAATCGTCAATTTGGGGTAATGGATATTTATTTTTGATTGTTACCTTGTTTAGTTCCCGGTAGTCAATACACAAACGTAAGGTTCCGTCTTTCTTCTTTACAAACAATACGAGAGCACCTCATGGCGAAGTGCTTGGTCGTATAAAAACGTAAGGTTCCGTCTTTCTTCTTTACAAACAATACGAGAGCACCTCATGGCGAAGTGCTTGGTCGTATAAACCCTTTGTCTAATAAGCTTTGCAATTGTTCTTTCAGTTCCTTCATTTCAGCAGTGGACATTCTGTAGGGAGTTTTTGAGAAAGGTCGGGTGCCTAGGACAGCATCAATGGTAAATTCTATTTCTCTGTCCACCAATCCCTCTGGTAGCTCATCAGGAAATACATCCGAAAATTCCCGGACAACAGAAATATTATTCAATTCAACATTCATGGATTGTTCGGACAACACACTACACAAGTATCCCTGACACCCTTTCCTGATCAATTTACATGCTTTCATTATAGATATCAAATAAGGTAGAGGCACTACCCCATTACCCACAAATTCAAATTCATCATGCCCTCGCGGTTTAAACATAACCCATTTTGTCACACAATTGATAGTAGCACAATATTTCAATAGCCAATCCATACCCAAAATTACATCAAAATGCCGAATGTCCAAGGGTAACAAATCCACATACAAAATAGTATTGTCAATTCGTATGTCACAAACATGATACACAGATGCACATAATATGGATTCCCCAGATGGAGCAGATACACATAGCAAATATGGCAATGATTCTAGGGGTCTAGTCAATCTAGATGTAAATATAGTAGACACAAAGGAATGTGTAGAGCCAGAATCAAATAACACAAAAGCATCTTGATTGCATATAGAGATAATACATGAGACAACGACTTCTGCATTCTGTGTGTCACTCGGGACAAGTGCAAAGACTCTCCCCTGTCTCATTGTGTCTCGGGTGGCAGTAAGCTTCATAGTATTACCCAATTTTTTGATAGATCCGGTCGAACTAATAGTTAGTCACCCCTCTTGTTGTTGTTCAGTTCAGGTGCAATCCTTTGCCATGTGCCCCATTTCCCCACATCTGTAGCATGCCCCAGAAATACGGCAACAAACTCCACGGTGCTTCTTACCATATTGAGTACATGTTGGTGCCGTATTTCTGGTGGAGTCTGAGGTGCTTGAAGACCTCGTGTTTTGTTTCTTTGATGATTTCTTTCCTAAGAAAAAGCCTTGCCTCTTAGCTTTCCAGTCGGCTGGTGGCTTGCCTCGGTTGGCCGTATTGGTTTCTGACATTAAGGCTCTGTCTAACACATCGACATATGTGGGTAATTTCAGCACATTTACCTTTTCTTGAATGTCATTGCGAAGGCCATTTTCAAACTTCCTCGGCTTTTTATAGTTAGTGTCAACCATATGTGGGGCGAATCTAGCGAATTTGGTGAACTTGGCTTCATATTCCGCCACGGTCATATCACCTTGACTTAACCTTTCAAATTCTTATACCTTTTTATCATGAACACAGTGAGGGAAGTATTTCTCGTAAAAGAGTGCAAGAAACTGTGCCCAATCAATGCCTTTATTATCATCATAGACCAACATCCACCACCTCCTTACGTCATCTTCTAATGTAAAAGTGGCTAATTGAACTTTCTATGTCTCCACATGGAAATACTTCAAATAATTTCTCAATACCTAGGACCCAGGGTCTATACCCCCGTGGAATAGTGGTGGCTTCATTTTCTTGAATTCTTTAGTGAGGGCTATTGTCCGATCTTCATTTTGCATATCCGGTATAGGTTGTACTAGAGGTGGGGGCTGTGGATGTTGCCATTGCTGTTGTTACCTTAGCGTTTCTGCCATGTCTTGTATCATTCTCTCCATTCGGTCTAACCGGTTAGTGGAGGACTCTTTTAGCTCATCGGCTCTTGTTCTCACCATTATCTAATGAGACTTGCATTATATTTCACATAGAAGATATGCACAATATTCATATACAAAAGAGCATATTCACGCAATTAGGCAATAATTATATACATATCATGCAGTTGCATACTTCGAATTACTTAGCAATTCCTCATTGTATCCAAGCATACATTTATCACATGAATGCAACATAGATCTTTTCTAGACACTCTATTGCTCATTTGGACAAGTGTGTGAGTCATTACTCGTGCCCTAATACTACTTTGTCATGACCCAAACCCGCCCCCATGGATTAGAGTCATAATCGGCCAGTAACCATGAGATTACCTACGACCTTAGTCAAAAATCGATCTGGATTTAATGATAGGGGGCCATATTGCAGAAGAAAAATTTTCAAAGATTGTCCATTGAGCTGTGCATAGATGGCTTAGCCAAGCATTCTTACATTCACATAATAACTCACACCTTATGATTATTCACATTAAGCATGTCATATATTCATCCAGGATTATCCAAAACCAGTGCTAACAAAGATTCAGGTTATACACAAGGTTGGTCATTCATGACCGCAAAAGGTCCAAAAGACAAGTGGATCAAGACTGAGGCCTCTTGCGTGAGGCGACTTTGGTTGATCTCTCAAAACACGGTTTCTCATCGTTCACTAGGGTTGGGGCTGGACATCCCGCTGCTCACCTACATACATAAATATAAACAGTGAGCCAACGCCTAGTGAATAATACTAGAGTAAGGAGGTTAATGAATGAGATTCATCCATAAATGAGTCATACTTATAGTTTAAACATTCGAACTACTATTCCCATTCATATTAGATTTATAGATCATAATGAAGCAAAACGACCTCGGGTCCAACAAGTCATATCCATATACAAAACGACCTCAGGTCCATGGTATACAAAACGACCTTAGGTCTATTTAAACAAAATGACCTCAGGTCCGATACTCATTTATAGGCAGACCTTAGGTCTAATAGGTTCATCTGCCATTGACCATCGACTTTTCATATCATAATACCAAACGACCTTGGGTCTAACATTCTAATATTCATAATTATGCGCATATAATCGTGATATCATCCGTATTCACATTCATAACGACCTTTGGTCCAATCAGTTTTTTTAATCAAAATGACCTTTGGTGTATTTAACATTCATACAGAACGACCTTCGGTCCAAATCATATTTAAAATGACTTTCAGTCTATCTTATTAAACATTCCAAACGGCCTCAAGTCTAATATGCATCCCTATCAATATTCCAAACGGCCTTAGGCCAACTTTTAGATTTTCACATCAATCACTTTATAGATTCTATTATGAATCGTACAAATAAAATACTCATTCATATTACAAATTTATAAGTTTAAAAATTTACCACATGGGTAACAGTTAGAAAATAATGCATATACAAAAATATCTTTATTAAGATATTACTCACTGTGTTTTGGTGCCTGATTCGTCCTTGCACTTGACCCTACATAATTTATAACACATTGGGTTATTATACAATTCAATCCGTTCTTTGATTTGCTTAATGCTCTTAGGCTTCTTTCATGCTCTTCAATTCATTTACAATATTCAATGCATGCCTAAGAGTGCTTAGAAATGAAAGAGAACGGAATACGAAACATAAAGCGTCTTTGCAAAAGAATGAGCTTGGGTGTTAAAAGGCCTATATATATACACTTGGCTAATCAACTTAATTATGGCCAATTAACTAGGCTTAAATTAATCAAATTAATCCAATTATTTTGATCCGAATAAATTTTTAATTAAATTTTACCGTAGGCTCTAAAAATTAAGCTAATCACATTGGTACAGTCAATTTTGGTTTCTGACGCCTCTACGGCCTTCAATTTAAATTTTATAACAGAAAATTAAACAGATTTTCCTACGGTGAACAGATAGAAATTCAAACACACATATAATCATAAAATTAGCATTCAAAATCATATCAAGCTCATAATTATAAGCATAATTAGGACCAATTACCATAACATAGAGTAGGGTTATCACAGAGGGGGTGGTCCAGGCCCTCGTTGTGGCTTGTGATTTCTAAAGCCTTGTTCTTGGTATACCTGCTGCCTAGGTTTTTCATTGCCCCTTGGTCTTGGGTTATCATAGTTTGGTTGTCTAAACTTTTGGTCAACAAAGTTGTATTGTCCTAGTCTTGTTCTATCGATGGAAGGTTCCTTATACCTTGTGGCTCTAAACTGCCCCCCTAGTATAGGCCTCTGGTCAGTAAAGTTATACTACCCTATTCTTGGTCTGTCGATGATGGGTTTCTCATACTTGGCATAGGCCTAGCCATGTCATGCATTGGTTTTTCGTGTTCTAAGGGCAAATTATGCCCCCTTGCTTTGGTCTATTATTCCTTTCAAAGGTTGGATTATAATGTGACTTCCTTTCTATGGCCTCTCTTTGAATAGTAGGACTAGAGGGACCAGATTACCCTTCATAATTGATGTTAATTTTAGTTTCTTTATATGTTTGATTAGGATTCATTTGAAACCTCTTTTGCTCCTCCTCTTGGAGAGTGGGAGGCCTATAAAAAGAGGCGCTACTCTGGTGGATTTTACTTGCCTTAGGAGTTTGAAATTGTACCTTAGTCACTTGTGTTTCCACTGGGGATAGTGGTGGAGGACTACGGGTAGGGCTGAATCCCCCGAGCATCATTAGCTTGACCCTCATACTTTCTGTGTGGTGTTCTGGTCTCATCTCGAAGGTATGGTCAAGCTGGGCAATCATTTTCTCTATTTGTTCAACCGCCAGGATGTGGTGTTGGCCTCTATTAGTTACGTCTTGACCATCTTTCAATCCTACTCTATACCTAGCTGCCACTAATTGGCTATCCGTGATGACCTCCATGTCTTCCCCAGACTCGGGGAAGCCAGTGGGGACACTTGTCTCTTCAATAGGCCTCTTACATGGGTCCCAAAGAAGGCCGGACTCGTCAGCAGTGTTACTGCTGGTATCAGTAGTCTCAATTTTCTCAGTTTTCTTCTTCACCATTACTCTAAGTTAGAATGGTCCCATCGGGCATGCCAAATTATGTTAGCAAAATTCGGTTTAGGCCCAATCGACAGTGATTGATTGACAAACTTAAACAAACTTTAATAAACCCAAAAAGGTTAGGTTTTGTGGTTGAGTTCTATGCCTTAAACAGATTAATGACTTCCCTAGAGCTAATTATGTAAAGAAGGATTCGAATAGAAAAGAATATGTATTTATTCAATTAAATTGTCACTTCCTATCAGTTACAAGGACTCAAACAAGAATAAAGAAATGAAAAAATACAGCAATGGATAGAAATAAGAGAAGTGGGGATTAGAAAAAACAACTAATTTAATCTACTCCTAAAATGGCTAACTTAGAACTACTCCTAGATAACTCTTTACAAGTGTGATTGCTGGTTGTTGTTGATTTTTTATCTTCATTCCAGCTCCCTTTTATAGTTGACTACTGTCTTGGCTCTTGGTTCTGATCTCCCTTTATTCTTTGCTTGTCTTCATGTTTATCCTACTATTTTAAGGACTATTTTTTGATTTCTGCCTTAATTCTCTATTATCATCTTTTCTAGCCTTCTTTTTTCAACCCAACCTTATGCTATGTCAGCTATTTTAGCCAACCTTGCCACGCCATCCTTACCATGTCATTGCTATGACCTGTCGATGGAAAATTCCTGAATTTTAGTATCAATAGCTACATTTGGGCAGATCCGAATGTGGAATGTCCAACCAAACGTGGTGAATATAAAAATCCTATGGTGTATTTTTCAAATGTAACATATATGGAAATCACGAGATTAAAATAATGTGATATACCTAGCATAAACCATGGGCAAATGTGTCAATTCCCATATAATGGGACTTCTGTGTTCATTAAAAAAAGATGGGACTGACTAGTCCACAAGTTCTCCTTTTGAGATTTATGAGTCAATCGCCCTTAGAAAAATACCTAGTGGATCCCAAATGATATAATGTCCCATCATTTTTGACAAGATTTTAAGTGCAACTTTTTCTTAAAAAAACAAAAAAATTTAATATTACAAATTGCTCTCCTTTCCATATCCATTTAGAATGGTGTGTGAACCATATTATTTAAAATTAAGAGTCATACTGGTTTTTTTTTTTTTATTTTAAATAAAAGGATCACGAGATACGGCTTTATGTTATACAAGAATTTTGTATAAAATTTTATTTGTATGTCATTAATAAAATTTTATTTGTATATCATTAATCAAAAACTAAATAAAAATCAATACCAAGCAATTCAACAATACGGCCAGAACTATGAACACACAGATGAAACTGTAAAATTTGCATTTATTGAGCAATGAACTATCTTAAAACTTTTAACAGTACAAACAAAATCCAAAAGTTAAGGTAACTACAGGGAAGAAGAAAAAGAAAAGCTGCTGTATATTGATTCTTCTACTCCCAGTCCTACAGCATCCAAAAGATCCGAAACAAGAAGCTCCCAACTCAGTTCACCTAACAAGATTTGCAGTCTCATTTTTGTGAAGAAGGTTTTGGGCTAGCAAGTTGCTCGAGGTCCTTTTCCTTTGCATACCAGTCTGGTATTATCTTTGCAGCATGGGGATAAATATCTCCATATGCGTTCCTGATCGTTGATTCTGCAACTGTAGTAGCATTTGCAATATCTGCACACATATTGCTTCAATCAAGTCCATGTATACATTCAAGATGATCTTTGATATTCACATCCCTACTAATCAAGCCAAAACTGAGCATGGATCAAGCACTGCGTTGGTTGGGCACACACACTGACCAATACAACATCAATGCGTGGTCAGTTTTGAACGGTCAATGAGGCCTAAGAATCAATTTTCTTCTAGGGTAATATCATTATTATTATTATTATCATTATTTATTTATTTATTTTTTTGCTAAGGTAACAAGGGAATTGGAGCCCCTAAAATAGGTTGAGAGACGAACACCTACAGGCTAAAATATGAATGAAAACTAGAAATCTGTATTACCCACTTTCATTCATATTGCCAGTAGCGAGAGCAACTCCAATCTTTCATTGAATTCAAATTTTTTTTAGAGAAAAAAAAGAAAAAAAAAAGAAAAGAAAAGAAGAGAGCTAACAATGAGTTCCAATCATTTCAACTAACCTTTATCAAGGCGAAGGAGTTGCAAATATTTCTTGAAATGAGAGATAAACCAAAGCCTTCACTAATTTTTATTTTTATTTATTTTTTCAGTCACATAATGTTACCAAGTATTAAGAAGAGTATGGATTTGAGATAGTTAAAAGAGGTTTTTGGGATAAGTTGAGAACTTTTTAAAAAGATCTAATGGAAAAGAAGAAGAAAAGAAAAGAACAAAAGGATTAAAGTGTTTCATACCAAATCAAGCCTTTTAACTAAATTTTCACTCAAATTTGATGAAAAATAGAGTCAAGATTGGAAATGCCCTAAGAGGCTAACATATGGTTAATCATAAAATCATATGTTTTCCCACAATCGTAACATGTGTCGATCCTGCTATTGTTTGGCATAAAAAATAAAAAAAATAAAAAAAATTCCAAAACAGAGTCTATCTTGTCTTAAACATCCTCATTTATAACAAACAAGACATGGATTTTTTAAACCTTGCAGCAGAGGCTTGTTTTTACTTGACAGTCGAGTGATCATGTAAATAATTGCAGCTGCAATGGATATAGGGCTCCTTCTGTAATGAAAAGTTATCCAGTAAATAATAGTTAGGTAAAACTGACTATCCAAAGTATGTATAACCAGTATACAATAAAAAGTGATTGTGCCAAAGGATCAAAGAGCAGCAGTAAGGTTTCTGTTAGATCTTCATCAACTAAAGGGACCATGGAGGTATCTGTGATATTCGTGTACAGTCATAGACGAAGCTAGAAATCTCGTTTAGAGGGTCAAAGTAAATTTAACAAAAAAAAAAACAAAAAAAAAAACAAAACAAAAAAAATAAATTTCTAGCTTCTGGAAAATGGTAACTTCTTTGAAAAATTAGTAAGTCAATCACTAAATCTATATAAACCACTTCTTGATATACTAATTGCAATTAATTGATATAAATTTTTAGCAATATACTTAGGATTTTGGTGTGTAATTTATTAGAAAAATCATTTTAAGGCATTTTATTGATTAATATAACTTATATAAATAAAGGATGACAAATGATGATATATTTACATATCAAGTAGAATTCATTATTTAATAGATGAAATAGTTTGAGATTATGCCATACATATTGTAGAAGTACTCATGAAATAGAAGGTCAATAAAAGAATTTTCAAAAACTTAGGGGGCATTCTATATAAATCGAAGAAATAATCATAAATTTTAATAAGAATAAAAAATAAATTGAAAAACTTATCTTCATCCCTGCATACACTCGGTAGCATGGTCAAATCTAGAGACCTGACTATTTCAAAAATTAAATAAAAAATTATTCTTTGCCCCAAACTCAATAGAAACCCTGGTACATGTATTCAAAACCTCTTCATGAAGCACATTCCATACTTATGCCACATCTACAAGCTTTTAGTCCCGTAGAAGCACTACTACATGATGCTAGAGATGTCTGAGAAGTTCTCACACATGAGAAGAAAAATCGATTTGCAGTATGAGGTGAACATAGGCCAGGATGGGCCTAGACTAGATGAAATGATGTGTGTACTGAATTAGTAACCTAATCACAAGACTGTCTTGTCCCTGGATTTCCTCCAATCTTAATTTAAACATCTCAATTAGATATTCATTTGTTTTATTAATTTCTCGCCACTTGGAAAACAAAAGTACCTTAATCTCCACATCTGATTCAACAGGAGTAATTTGATTTAGTTCCTCATGGAAGTACTCTGATCTCAAAATTTGACAATCATTGGAACACAAAAAAGAACTGGAATAATTTCAAATATAAATGTTAAAGATGTCTATAACAACTCTAAAATTTTATTTTATTTTTTCACCTTCTCTGCATAGCATTACTCTAGTCTCTAGCTGTAGAGGTTCAGAAATTAAGGCTCAAATTAAGTATGGACCTAAGTGCTGAGGTCGCCCCTTTTGTGCGACCAAGAATGACTAAAGGAGCATGGGCTATAGCTCAAAGGAAGTGGGCCAACAGTGGGCTAAAGCAAGTCTGACCTACCAAAGATTTGAATAGACTCCATGAAGGAAAATGTCTAAGGGAAGTTGTAGAGGGAACACTTACAGTGGTCAAGTTGCTGAGGCATTTTGCCTTAGCGCCGCCATTATCAATATTGTCGGTTTCGCTGCCATCTGAAGTTGCTAAGAGAAACGGAAAACAAAAATAACTAAGTTGTAGAGGCAACACTTGCAGCGGTCAAGTTGTAGAGGTATTTTGTCTCAGCGCCGCCATCCCAAGCATTGTTAGTGCTGCCGCCATTCCAAGTATTGTCGGTATCGCCATCATCCAAAGTTGCTGAGGGAAATAGCAACCGCAACAACTACAGTCGCTGTAACTAACTTGCGAAGGGAACACCCCACCAAGGTGATAGCAACCTTTGGGAGAAGCTTCCCCTCCACAAGTGGAGGCTAATGCTTAGTGCTGATAGCAGGCCCTAAGGCTTACTAGTTGGAGCTGATAGTAGGCCCATAGATACCACTATACAACGGTGACCTCGCGAAGATGGGAGCATGGTAGTCCGAGTACAAGAGACTCCCTTTCCATTTACCCACGTCATGGGCCTACCTTAGTTGCACAAGTAGGACCAAGGAAGCCCGCTTGGGCTTGGTATTAAGGGGCAACATGGCTGACAGTAGGCTTAGTTGTGGCCTTCGCCTTGGGAAGCTGGAGAGTTTGTGGTTAGGTGGCTAAGGATAGAGGCTTCGCTGAGGTGAACACAAACATAGCCGATAGTAGGCCAATGAAGTTCTAAGAATGCATGAACTGGCCAAATAGAATTGAGAAGGCAAGTGCAACAATAAGGCTCATCGCTGCAAGTGCACTTGTGGAGGTTCAAGCTAAGAAAACACACCCGCCGCAATTGCAATTGGTGAGGCTCAAAATGTAATTGCAGCGCCAACCACTCCTGCCGCAAGTGCACTTGTTGAGGCATCTGTGCCAAACAGATAGTACACATTATATGCAGAGGGACGCGTGGCACCTTCAGCCTGGTGGCTTAAGGTTGAATATTCCATGTGATCCTTAGGGACACATGTCTTCTCTCTATTTGGCCACTTGGTGTCCTCTTGGTACCAAGGAAAAGTCTATAAATAGGACCCAACTTCTTAAGGTCCTAAGGAGGATTATTGGGGATTTAGGGGAGATGCTGCCTATTTGTGCGCTGCCATCTATTTCTTCTTGAGCTACTTGCTCCACCCTCACCTAGCTACTCATCCTCTAGTCATTCCACCATTGTTGGACCATTAACATAGTTTTGCCTCTCTAATCACTATTCACATCAAACTCTTCCCTACATTTCTAATGGCTCTACTGGGGAGGCTGCTTTGTTAATGGTTCATACCCGCAGTGGCTTGCATACTTCATTGGAAAAAATGGCAGAGGATGAAGTTTAGTAACCCCCATGGCAGCAAGACTCTTCCAATGGTAGAGCAGCACATGTTGAGGCCCATGACCACAGTGTTGTGGTCAAGGCAGTCTAGTCACTTCAGGATACATAGAGGGAAATCCTGATAGCTTTACAAACGCTCACCGAAGTGATTATGTCCATGGCATCCAAACAAGCTCCAGCGTAGGCACCTCTGCTTGTAACAGTCCCAAACCCAGTACCTAATCTGTTCCCTAAGAATCAGGCTCCGACCCAGGTGCTGCTTGCAGTACCTCAGGCGAATGGTACGATTGTTGGCTCAACTACCCAGGAGCAGATTGGTCCATTCCAGTCCACTCACTTTGTTACTGTAGCGGACGTACAAACTATGCTCGAGTAAGAGCGTAGCAAGAAACAACTACCATCTCTTCCCGTTTCGAATGTGAAACCTCTATACTCTTCGAAGATATTAGTCATGCTATACCCAACTAGGTATATAGTACCCAAGTTTGTAAAGTGTGATGGGAAACAAGGTAATGCTAGAGAACATGTGATAAGATTCATTGAAATTCTTAGTGTCCATGGTAGTGACCACTCTTGGTGCCTTCGGGAGTTCTCCAAATCACTTACTAAAAAGGCTTACAGCTGGTATGTGAACTTGGTCCCCAACTCGATCAAGAGTTTGGAGGAGATGGTGAACAAGTTTTATACGAAGTTCTTCCAAGTCCAAAAGAAAGTTACAACCCTCACACTTGGGCAAGATGTCCAAAAAGAAGGTGAAGATATATTGGACTATGTCAAGTGGTTCCAAGATAAGGCCATTAATTGTCATGAACTAGTGGATGAGGCCCACTTAGTCAGCATATGTGCGGAGGGTGCCATACACGACTACAAAATCTTCTTGGTGAACCATAATTTGCCTATCTTTTCAGCCCTAATTGAGGCAGTAAGAAATCTCAGTACCACGGGTCCTCTATCGTTTCGAAAAAAGATTATCTATGTGGTAGTCTCTAATATTCAAATCTGGCGCAATGGTGGTGTTGATCCCTATATAAAAGTCTTGTGATTCCCCAAGATTAGTTGGCACCTCAGAAAAGTGAGTAGGGGTACAGATCAGCAAGTTACTCAGAAGTTGCTGACACAACTGGGTCAGAAGTACCACAGCAGCAATAGCACCAGGAGTGGCCAAGTTGGCAGCTGCCTCTACAAGTTGAGTCAAATTTGGGGGGCTCACATTAGAAGCAATCGTTACATCTTCACCTTCTTCAACAACTGGGATATTGGAAATTATGGTTTACTGACCTAGATGAGACTCAATGGATTGAGAAGAATTCCCAGATCTGGCTTCCAGTGGGGGTGGCTCAACTTCAAGTGGCTCTCTTACTCTACGCTCTTCTCTCAGAGTTTCAGGAACAAAATCCTCCCCACCAACGGTGGAATGGTCAGAATGAATGGGATCAATAGGGTTTGGAGCCTCAACTCCCTCAGTAATCATACCACCCTCTATAACTTCTACGGTATGAGGGACTTGTCCGCTTTCAGTAGGAGGTATATTATGATCTTTTTCCATATCGCCAAAAATATATGGAAGAGTTCAATGTGAGTAGTGATTAGAGAGGCAAAACTATGCTAATGATCCAATAATGGTGGAATGACTGGAGGATGAGTAATTAGGAGATGGTGGCACAAGTAGCTCAAGAAGAAATAGATAGCAGTACACAAATGGGCATCATCTCCCCCCAAATCCCTAATAATACTCTCATGGACCTTGAGAAGTTGGGTCCTATTTATAGGCTTTTCCTTGGTACCAAGAGGACACCAAGTGGCCAAATAGAGAGGAGACATGTGTCCCTAAGGATCACATGGAATATTCTGCCTTGAGCCACCAGGCTGAAGGTGCCACGCGTTCTTCGGCATGTACTGTGTACTATTTGTTTGGCACAGATGCCTCAGCAAGTGCACTTGCGGCGGAAGTGTTTGGCTTTGCAACTACCTTTTGAACCTCAGCAAGTGCAGTTGCGGCGGGAGTGTTTGCCGTTGCATTTGCCTTCTTAGCTCGAACCTCAGCAAGTGCATTTGCAGCGGTGAACCTTGCTGCTGCGCTTGCCCTCAGTTCTATTTAGCCAGTACATGCATTCTCAAGACTTTAGCTATGTCCGTGTTCACCTCACCGAAGCCTCCACCCTTAGCCACCTAAGCACAAACTCCCCAGCTTCCTAGGGTGAAAGCCACAGCCAAAGCTACTATCAACTATGTTGTGCCTTAATACCAAGCCCATGGGGGCTTCCTTGGTTCTACTTGTGCAGTTAAGATAGGCCCATAACCTGGGTAAACAGAAAGGGAGTCCTTTGTGCTTGGGCTACCATACTCCCATCTTTGCGGGGTCATCGCGGTATACTGGTATTTCTAGGCCTGCTATCAGCTCTAACTAGTAAGCATTGGGGCCTGCTATCAGCGCCAAACGTTTGCCTCTACTTGTGGAGGGGAAGCTTCTCCTAAAGGCTGCCATCACTTTGGCGGGGTGTTCCTTTCGTAAGTTAGTTGTGACAGTTGTAGTTGTTTGCGGTTGCTATTTCCCTCAACAACACTGGATGGTGGCAATACCGACAATACTTGGAATGAAGACGACATCGACAATACTTGGGATGTCGGCGTTGAGACAAAGTACCTCTGTAACTTGACCGTTGCAAGTGCTGCCTCTGTAACTTAGTTGCTTCGATTTTATTTTTCCCTTAGCAATTTCAGATGGCAGTGGAACTAACAATATTGGGAATGGCAGCGCTGAGGCAAAATGCCTCAGGAACTTGACCACTGCAAGTGTTCCCTCTGTAACTTCATTTAGACATTTTCCTTCGTGGAGTCTGTTCGGATCTTTGGTGGGTCGGACATGCTTCGGCCTACTGTTGGCCCACTTCCCTTAGGCTTTAGCTTATGCTCCTTTAGTCATTCTTGGTCGCCTAAAAAGGGCGACTTCAGCACTTAGGTCCATATTTAATTTGAGCCTTAATTTATGACCCTCTACATTTGCCTCTACGCTCATATGAGACATGCCCCATGTTTCTCATGTGTGCATGATGTCAGCCACTAACCTTGGGTTATGTCGGTTGGGTTGAGAGTTACGTTGATTTGGTTAGAAGTTACGTCGGTTGGGTTAGAAGTTACGTTGGTTACGTCAAAAGTTGCGTCGGCTCTCTGTAGGGTCATAATGACTCTCGAAAGGTGTGTTTGACTGATGGGTCATAATGGTCATGGGGAAACATGTTGGCACCCTTTCTCTGATTTCTTTATAAATAGGCCTCCTCTGGGTCCACGATCTCCCACTTCCACCAAAACCCATCTTCTCGCTCTAGCCTCCCTCTTCTAAAGTCTTTTTCACCTTTATTTATTCTTCTTCATGGCCACCACCAGATTCTTAGCCAATAGGGTTGTCCCACCTAGCGCTGAATGGAAGAGGGGCCCATACTTTGGGGCTTGCCGACCCATTTTGGAAGGCTATTGACTCCTTTGCTCTTGATACTCCTTCTCTAGAAGAAATCCTGATCCATTTTGGCGAGGCCTCCTTAGATGATGTTGACATGGTCAACCTTGACGACGTCATTGTGAACAGCGACTTCGAATAGTGTTTGAGGCGTGTTCGTCTCTTCAATGCTATCTTGATTTCGAGGGAGTTATCTATGTGCAAGGTACAAACCAACATAGATGTGGTCGTTTCTCATAGGAGCAGTGACACCCATACTTTTGTACTTGCTTGGGAGAGGTAACCCCAACTCTTGAGGATGTTGTTATTCTATTATGCCTGAGTACCCGTGGAGACTATCCTTTTGACCTTGTATCTCTAATCATTGCGGAGCAAACTGCCATCACTGCTTTTTAAGGTGCCTTTCGAGAAGCACGAAAATACGGCTCTTGGTATGATCCCAAGACTAGAGAATTGCTTTAAGAGAGGCCAAAGAGGGACATGATAACTTACCTCTCTTGGCTGAAACACTTTTTCAAGGACATACTATTAGTTGTGGGTGATATTACAGAGGACAATCGCAACTCCATAGTTGGCCCGGGTTACTGTGGCAACTTGTACCTAACTGCAATTGTCAGTTATGTCATCTCTTTTTTCATTCTTTCCAACAACCCTACCGAGAGCATCAACTCGTTCGTGTTCCCTCTTGTCATCAAACTCTGTAGCAGCAATCAGATTCCCTTGGTTCCACTTTTATTGGGGCATTTGTATTTCCGTCTTGACCTCATCCACTCGGACATGGAGAGGTCCATGGGCCGATATGACGTATGGAGCTTTGTGCACACCCAATCCCTGATCACTTTATTTTATGAGCGGTTCCCTACAATGGACCCCATTCCGAAGGAGTATAAGCCTTTCTTTACTGAAAATGTTCTTGATGCAGAGGGTTAGCCTATCCAAGATGCGGAGGGACAAGCCATTACAAGACAAGTACGCAACTTCCTCCTCCACATCTCTAAGTGGTTCGATGTTGGCACTAATAGGCCTTTTGTGGATTACATTGATCGTGTGGAGGATTGTGCATTCCACCATTTCACCCAGGCTTTTGCAAGCATTTCTGTTGTCCCTTTGTACTTCTTGGAGGCTCGTCATGTGGACTGTTCTCTTGATAGTGTCCAATTCAACTCTCTCCATGTGGCCGCCATGATCTGCCCTAGATTCTTGCTAGTATGGAATGAAGAGGGCATGTCTAGCGTTGTCTATCGACCAGACAGGGTCCTTAGGCAATTCAACATAGACCAAGGAATCCCACATGCTTCTCCACTCCAGATAGACTTCTATCAGAGTTTCCAACGATTTGCTCGCGATTACACCACCTTACTTGTGGAGGGTTTAGGCCCATGGAGTTACCTTCACTTGAGAGAGAAGGTGCCTTCAGCCCTAGTAACAGACTATTTTGGCATCGTGACCTCGACTCTTTGTTTAACTTTTGTAACACTGATCTAGTTGTACTTGCAGTGGAACCCATTCCACAACCTGAATTATCTCTTCGTCTCCCTTTCAGTCGCAGGAAACATACCAGTTTGTTTTGTCGTTTCAAACTTTTGTCTTTGTCTACCGTAGAGAAGCCTCATCCATTTGGGGCGGTGTCTGTCCAACCTCTGTAAGTCGCTCTTTCCCCCTATCAGTACAACAGTGCGTATGACTCGCTCTTGGCTAAGGGCAGTCCAAGAGGCAGTGTCATCAGTTGCTGAGGCTTGTTGCTCGCCAACTAGGAAAAGACTTTGGAAGGTACCCACACTTGGAACATATTCTGCATTTTTCTATACCTCATTGGGTTTTTCATCTTTGTTTTAATAGTTACATTGTCTTTTTCTTTTCAGGGCCTACTGGTCTTAGGACGTGGCACTGTTTCGGCCATACCACTTTCGAGCCTTGGAGGCCTTTCAATTGCCATTGGACTCTTATCAGATTTTGATGATGACGACAACCTTCCTATTGCTTGAAGGGTTACCAGATTTAGAACCCGTAGACTGATACTCCTGGATGCTGAGGAAGAACCAACTGCCGAGGCCAAACCAGTTGCTAAGGTTGAGCCAAAGGTTGAGGCTGAGTCGGTTGTTGAGGCTGAAGATATGGAAACTCATCTTTCAAGGAGGCCGTGTTCAGGTCGCAAAAGTCTACATAAACCCTGATCTGGCCATTCTTCTTCTTTATCAGCACAATATTTGCTAGCGAAGTTTGGTATTGTATAGGCTCAATGAACTTGGCCCTCTGCAACTTTTCTACCTCTTCCTTAATCTTTTGCCTTAAGATCGGGATGGTACTTTTGAGCATGCTGCTTTATTGGCTTAAAGTTGGGAAAAGTGTCAAGGTGATGAGTGACAAAAGATGGATCAAGGCCAGGCATCTTGAGCATGCTGCAGTTTGGGCCTGTCTTGCATGCACTTGGGGGCGAGTTCAGGCATCTCCACCAACCCTTCTTGGGACTCATCGCCATTACATTTTTTTTTTTTTATCTCGGGGCCATCTTCCCATACAGATGATGTTTTCCCTAATGAAGTTGGCCACTTCAGCTCCGCCTGCTTTCCTCATTGGTATGGCTTTTACATACTTGGTGCTAACTTCAGTTGCTGCAAGTATCCATCTGTGGCATTTGGATTGCTACGCTATAGGGCCTACAAAATCAAATGCCCAAGTATGAAACAGGTAAGGGGTCTTGATGTTGTGCATTTCAACTGACGGTGCATGTATCAAGTTTCTAAACTTCTGACAGGACTAGCATCTTCTCACAAAATTTTTAGCATCTCCCTCCATTGTCAGCCAGTAGTAGCCGAGGTGGATAAGGTGTCCATATAGTCATTTCCCTCCTTGATGCTCTACCTTGTGGCTTCCCTCAGCACTTTGTTTGCCTCAATTTCTTTGGTACATCTTCCCCTAATCAAGGAAGAAGCAAAGGACAAACCTCTTAACTCTGATTGCATCGATTTTGTTCTCAGGTAGTGTATCGTTTCCAAGATGGTCAATATATGGCTGTCTTCATTCTTCACTACTTAAGAAATGGGCTTTCTCTTTTTTGGATAGGATTGAAATTTTGCACATTGCCTTTGCAACTCAGTACTTTCCTTTTCCATTTCTGGCTAATAATACCCTTGCCTCTGCATTTGTTAGTACAAACTGATATCTTCATCTTCGTAGAACTTAGCCTGGATCTGCTTAAGTTTATAAGTTGCTTCTTGTCTACCGATGCACCTTGTTAACAGCTTGTTGGGACCACAGAAGTATAACTCTCCTCTGAGGAGTAGGAATGATATATGTTCTGCTGGTCTGATTGTTTCTTGGCCTGTTTTCAGCTGTTGGATTATATCTGCTGTCCATCCCTTAGCATCCTCTTATGTATGTCCTTCAGCTAACACTGCTAGTGTTGTTCTTTTCTCAATGACGATGGCTATACTATCATCTGGTATATCCACTTTTGCCTCCAGTGTAGCTAGGGCATCGGGGAAACGGTTGTGTGTTCGAGGGGTGTGTTGTATTTGGACATCATAAAATTGAGTGAGCAACTTTTGAATTATGTCGTAGTATAGGGCTAGAAGCGGCTCTTCCAAGGCGAAATCATCCAGTGTTTGCTTGACAACTAACTTGGAGTTGCCCCAAATTTTCAACTTGCAGAGGCCTTTCTTTTGGACAACAATCAGACCCTAGTACCAGAGCCTCATATTTAACCTCGTTGTTTGAACATTCAAAGTCTAGCTTATATGATAAATGGAACTTCTGCCCCTCTTGACTGGATAGTGTTATGCCAGTTACACCTTTCCCAACTCTAAAGGCTACATTAAATTTTAAATCCCAATAAGTCTCACCCTCAGTTGCTGAGACATGGACCTCACCAGGTAGAGGTACCTTTGCAGGTTCATGTTTACTAGATGGAAATTGTGCTAGCAAATCTGCAAGTGCTTGGCTCTTAATAGCCTTGGGCGTAATGCAAGTGATGTCATATTCTGCTAGAGCCAAAAGCCATCTTGCCATTATTCCAGTTAGAGCGGGCTTGCTCAATAAGTAGCGGATTGGATCACTCCAAGTCACAACCTGGATCGGGTGTGCTAAAAAATAATGATATAACATTTGCACTGTGAAGATTAAGGCCAAACAATGCCTCTCAATTGGGGTATATCGTGATTTGACACCATTGATTTTGCAGCTAATGTAATAGACTGGCTTCACAACGCAATCTATGTCTTGGACAAGTAGAGGTGAAGATATAAGATACAGCAGCAGAGGCTTTTAGGTTGTGGGCCAATCATTGTAAGTGGCGAATATAACAACCCCGACTTCTGATTTACGTTAATTCATGATTAAATAAGCCTAATAAGCAATTATGGTGAAATTTTGAATGTATTGTATGTGTGTGTTGCCTTATTATGCTTATATCTGTTCATCATAAAAATATCTGTTTCCGTTTCTGTATCGTTCTACGAATTGAAGGCCTTATCGACATCCGACCACGAAATTAACTTGATTTATGTGTTGGTTGGAATTTTTAGAATTTTATGGTGAGTTTTTAAAATTCGATTTGGAACAAATTAATTCGAATTAATTAATGGCCATTGCTTAGGCTAATTAAAGTCTAATTAGTTCACTCTTAATTAAGGCCATATAAGGCTTATATGACTCCACTCACACCTACACACTCTCACATCCTCATCTTGATACTCCAAACGTGTGTGTGTGTGTGTGTGTATGTGTGTGAGAGAGAGAGAGAGAGAGAGAGAGAGAGAGAGAGAGGGAGAGAGAGAGAGAGTGACCAAGAGAACAAGTGAAATCAACAATGGAAAGAGGAGAATCGCTAGGATTGTTGGGAATTGAAGAGAATATTGAAGTTTGACCCTCCACACTTGTGAATTCAAAGTTTAAGGTAAGAATTCAAGCCTTTTATCTTGCCTTTGAGATGGTGAGTTCATGAATTCAAGAGAATTGAATAGATTAACATGGGAATTGAGTTAGAATTGAAGGAATGAACTCAAACCATGCATGCATGCATATTTCATAACATTTTGAAGTTGTTTTCCAAGAATCTCTTCATGCATGTTACTACTTCACCTTAGTTTTAAGAATTCATCAAGTTTCATGTCATTTTGTGTCATTAGATTATGTCTTGGAATTTTTGAAGTCAAAGTAATGCATGCATGTCATATTTATATTATGTTTGCACAATTCAAGTTTGAATTTGCTCAAATAGACAAGCTTATGGGCCTTGATTTCATGAAATGATCCTCAATTCTCAATGTTTTTCAAGTTGGATATGTTTTCTTAAGTTTTTCGCCCAAAAGAACATGATTTGTGACTTTGAATTCGAGTTTTGAAGCTTGAAGGCAAATCTGGAAATTCCAGAATTTACACCCTGTGCTTGAGTGACAGAACCTGCGCTTGAGTGACCACTCTATGATCTTGCACTTCCGCTTGAGCAACCAGAATTTGGCTCGAGCGTAAAATGCATAATCCCAGAAGCTCATATGTTTTGCAGGCCACTCGAGCGACAAGAGTTGTGCTCAAGCGAGGACCTGAGTCACACGCTTGAGCGAGCATCGAGCGTCTGTCAAGCTTGAAAATCAAACAACCAGCACTTTTGCACAAGTTTACAGACCGCTTGAGCGACAAAAGTTACGCTCAAGCGACAACTCACATTTTGCATGTCCGCTCGAGCGAGGACCATATTTTCAGCAAGTTTTGTTAAGTATTTCCAAGTGCATTTTAGCATTCTCATTGCATCCTAGGCATTTCTAGGTCAAGATTAAGACACAATAATGGGGATAAGAAGTAGAAACACACCGAGACAAGAAAGAACTAAGTTAATGATTACGAGTGATTCAGTACGTATTCATTCTGCATCTATGAAGATCACGCGCCACAAGATATCTGAATTGCCTACTCTATCCGTTTACTTGGAGCCATTTGTTATCTGTGAGTAATAACTTCATAAAGCTATGTTCAAGTTAAATTATTTTCTATATGTGAAATAGGAGTTGTTTTATGAAGTGTTATGTTCTATACTATGAATGATTGTCCAATTCTGACAAATATTTGTAACATTAAATCTGTGATTCAAGTATGCTATTTGTACCTAGACCGTAGGTTCCTTTATAGAACTGACAAGTTATCTATACCTGACTGGAGGTTACTTTATGGAACTGACAAGTTATCCATTCCCAGTCCGGAGGTTCCTTTATGGAACTGACAAGTTATTCGTACCTGGCCGGAGGTTCCTCTATGGAACTGACAAGTGTGATATTTGATACTCTGTATGTGATCTATTAGCACTAATGGATAAACCATGTAAGATTAAGCCTGAACTCTGATTTCTGTATATGCTTAGAACAAGAATAAGAATCTGAATCTGTCTTCGATATGAACTCTGGTTTTTGAATTAGTTATGGGACATCATTCATTTAACCCTTTACTCTGTTATTATTCACTGGGCTTCCGCTCGCTATTTATATTATATATGTAGGTGACCAGGTGTGCTACCAGGCTTAAGATGATGCCTGAAGAGTTTTGAATTTGTCAGCTACCCTTTGTGCCAGGAGGTTCCGAATCATGTTAAGTCTTGTGGCCATGTTCTTGTGAATATTTAAGACTTTGGTTCTTTTGACTTGAATTACAGACAAAATTTTTGTTATATGTACGGTATATGGGGTGACATGTAACTACTGTATCTTTTGATGTCACATGTATGTTTAAAAAGTTTAAGATTATCAGTCTCATGTATGTCTTCACAGCTCAATGGATTATGTATATTCTGTATATTGTTTCCGCAACCCCTAATTATATATTATTTCATTAAGAGGCCTTCGGTAATCCAAGGATTACTAGCCGAGTATGACGCTAAACCTATAGGGGGGTTGGGTCGTGACAGATTGGTATCCGAGCACGTGTTCTACCGTATACACAAGTCCATATGAGCTTAAGATGTCCTAGTCAGAAGTAGGGCCATTCCATCTGCATATGTGAGCGTGTGTTCATTGAAAGTGAAAACTAAATCTGATAATAACCACATGATATGGAAACAAATGATCTGAATATTGTAAAAAGAACTATATGCCTATGTTTATAATGTTCTGTTCACCTATAACAAACGGAAAATACAAGAAGTGATGGAACAACTCAATCATCCGAGGCTCGAATGAGTCGCGTGGAACAAATGATTGCAGCTTTAACTAAGGCAATGGCTCAGCAACAACAGAGACAACAACGTTTGCCCCCTCCACCTCCGCTGGTGCAAGTTGAATCGGATAACAATGATATCATCAACTTAACCCAGAAGTTTATGAAGATGAAACCGCCAACTTTCTTGGGTGGTATTGAACCCTTAAATGCAGAAACATGGTTGCTTGAAATGGAAAAGTTATTTGAAGTGTTCCCTTGCTCCGTGACTCATAAACTACTTTTGGCCACCTACACCCTTAAGGATGAAGCCCGGAGATGGTGCTTATTAGTTCAAAATAATAACGGGGACATGACATGGACTCAGTTCAATGAGATATTCTACAACAAGTACTTTCCCCAATGCTTCAAGGATTGGAAAGTGTCAGAGTTTGAAGAACTTAAGTAGGGAAGGATGTCTATGGCTGAGTATGAAGCCAAATTCACCAAACTAGCTCGGTTTGCTCCACATATGGTGGATACTGATTACAAAAAGGCACTGAAATTTGAAGGCGGCTTGGATTTGGAAGTGTTTGATCGTGTAGGTATCTTGAAATTGCCTACCTATGTGGAAGTTTTAGATAGAGCGGTAATGGCAGAAGCCACCCTAGCAGTAATAAAACAAGCCAAGGCACCAACAACGGAATGGAGAAGCAAAAAACCTGGATCCAATTTTCGGAAGGGTCGTTCATTCTTCACGAACAAAAAGCAAAATACTGGATCTTCAAGCAGTTCAAGCCAAAGTAGTGGGTCTATGCCAATCTGTTCAGAATATGGAAGGAAGCATAAAGGCATGTGTCATCGTGTATCGGGCGCATGTTTTCGGTGTGGCAAAACCGGTCACATGATTAAGGACTGTCCAATGAGGTTCGACAATGCAAACCATCCGGCAACAAGTTCAGCTGGATCTACTCCTATAACGAGGGCCAATGCAAGAACAAATGCCAAGACTAACACCAGGAATGAAACACTAAAGCAAGAGAGAGTGTTCACGCTAGTACTTGGGGATGTACAGAATACTGAGCCAGTGGTGTCAGGTATAATTTCTATCTGTGCAGAATGTATCGCATGCTTTTTCTCGGAAGTTGACTAGATCATTAGAACCTATGAAATGCATATTATTTGTGTCTACACCATTGGGAAGTTCTATGATGCGTACTTATGTATATCCAGCATATGATGTTTTGATTGGTAATACGACATTGTACGTTGATTTGCTACCTTTGAGCATTGACCACTTTGATTGTATTTTGGGCATGGATTGGTTGTCGAAGTATTGTGCTACTATTGATTGTGTGAATAAAACCATCATGTTTAAACCAATTGGTATGCCTGAGTTTGTTTTCACTAGGAATGGAGTAGTTCCTCTACCATACTTGATTTCATTTATGAAAGCCAGAAAATTGTTGGGAAAAGGTTGTCGAGGCTATTTGTGTAGTGTGTTGACTGTGTCTTCGGATAGTGCCGGTGTCGAAACTATTCCTGTGATTTGTGAATTTCCTGATGTGTTTCCTAATGACCTACATGGGGACTTAATTGATAGTGAAATTGAGTTTGCTATTGATGTAGTACCTGGAACATAACCTATCTGTAAGACTCCTTATAGAATGTCAGTTTCTAAACTGAAATAGTTAAAAGGCCAACTCCAAGAACTCTTAGACAAGAAATTTATCCATCTGAGTACCTCACCATGGGGAGCTCCAGTGTTGTTTGTCAAAAAGAAAGACGGGTCCTTGAGGCTGTGCATTGACTACCGTGAGTTGAACAAAGTAACCGTGAAAAACAAATATCCATTACCCCGAATAGATGACCTGTTTGCCCAACTCCAGGGGGCCCAAGTGTTCTCTAAGATAGACCTTAGATCCGAGTTACCCCAGCTAAAAGTGAAAGCAGAAGACATTGAGAAAACCACTTTCTGAACTAGATACGGGCATTATGAATGTTTTGTCATGCCATTCGGAGTAACAAATGCACCTACAACCTTCATGGACTTAATGAATAGAGTGTTCAAACAATTTCTTGATGAATTTATTGTTATATTCATTGATGATATACTAATATATTCTAAAAGTAGGGAAGAACATGAGCATCATCTGAGAACTGCTTTATAGATTTTAAGAGAAAAAAACTTGTACACAAAACTGTCCAAATGTGAATTTTAGCTTGACAGTGTGACATTTTTGGGACATGTAATCAATAAGGATGGTATCTCTGTTGACCCTCAGAAAGTTGAAACCATTGTGGACTGGCCAAGACCAACTAATGTGACAGAAGTTAGAAGTTTTTCTGGGGCTTGCAGGCTACTACAGAAGATTTGTGAAAGACTTTTCAAAACTTGTTATGCCTTTGACCCAATTAACTCAAAAAAATATATCATTCGATTGGAACGATCAAAGAGAGTCTGCCTTCCAAGAGTTGAAAACTAGATTAGTAACTGCACCAATTTTAACTTTGCCTAATGGTACTGATGGGTTTCAGATTTATAGTGATGCATCCTACACAGGTTTGGGTTGTGTGTTAATGCAAAATGGTAAGGTGATTGCTTATGCTTCTCGGCAACTCCGACCACATGAAAAGAACTATCCGACACATGACCTTGAACTAGCAGCTGTGGTGTTTGCCTTGAAAATTTGGCGACACTATTTGTATGGTGTAACTTGTGAGGTATATACAGATCACAAAAGTTTAAAATACTTCTTTACCCAAAAAAAACTGAACATGAGGCAGAGAAGATGGCTGGAATTGATCAAAGACTATGATCTACAAATTATGTATCATCCAGGGAAGACAAATACCGTTGCAGATGCATTGAGTCGGAAATCCATTGGGAATTTGTCATGTTTGCTCACCGGCCAGAAGGAATTGTTATGTGACTTGGAAAAGAATGAGATTGAGATTGTGATGCATGAACATGGCGGGATCTTAGTCGCCATTTCTGCTCAGCTTGCAATCATCAAAGAGATTAGAGAGAAGCAACTACAAGATGAATTTTTGAAAAAGATCGTGGATGAGATAAACTTAATACCAAGGCCGGGATTTATATTGGCAAACGATGTGTTAAAATTTCATAATAATCTTTGCGTGTCAGATTGTTTTGATTTGAGAAAGCGTGTTATGACTGAAGCTCATAATTCTTAATTTGCTATGCATCTGGGGAATACAAAGATGTATCATGATTCGAAACAGAATTTCTGGTGGCTTGGAATGAAGAAGAGCATTGTAGATTTTGTGGCTTGATGTTTGCATTGCTAACAAGTCAAAGTTGAACATCAACGCCTCACTGGATTACTTCAGCCGCTCCCAATACCAGAATGGAAGTGGGAACATATCACGATGGACTTCATTGTTGGACTGCCTCGCTCTCCCCGAGGTATGGATTCTATTTCGGAAATTGTTGACCGTTTAACTAAATCTGCCCATTTTCTGCCTGTTAAAACTATTTATAATGCAGACAAGTTAGCTAACATGTATGTGAATGAAATTGTGAGATTGCATGGTGTACCAGTATCTATTGTATCTGATAGAGATTCTAAAAGTGTACATCAAGATTCTAGCAGAGTTTACAATAGGCTTTGGGAACTAAATTGCGATTGAGTAGTGCCTACCATCCACAAACAGATGGCCAAACTGAACGAACAAATCAAACTTTGGAAGATATGTTATGAATGTGTGTATTGGATTTCCAAGAGAGTTGGGAAACCTACTTACCATTGCTTGAATTTGTGTATAATAACGACTACCATTCAAGTATTGAGATGGCTTCTTATGAATCTCTATATGGAATGAAATGCCATTCTCCGATCTGTTGGGCTGAAGTAGGTGATAGACCATTGTTGGGACCGGAACTCGTGCAAGAAACGACGAAAAAAGTGAAGTTGATTCAACAACGCCTAAAAACTGCATAAAGTCGTCAAAAGAGTTATGCGAATGTTCGGAAAAGAGATAGAGAATACGAAGTTGGTGACCATGTATTTGTAAAAGTAACTCCAATGAAGGGTCAGACACGATTTGGGGTAAAAAGAAAGCTAGCACCAAGATACATTGGCTCGTATGAAATTTTAGAGAAAATCAATTCAGTGACATACAGAGTGGCCTTATCTCCAGTGATGGAAAATATGCACAACGTTTTTCACGTTTCAATGCTTCAAGATTACTTACGAGATCCACTTCATGTCATTGAACCAACACATGTACTTTTGAAGGATTACTACACCTACGAGGAGAGACCAATTCAAATTGTGAATCGAAGAATCAAAAGATTAAGAAATAAGGAAATTTCGTTAGTAAAAATGGATTGGAAAAACCATGGAGGAATGTATGCAACCTGGGAGATGGAAGAGGATATGATGAAGAGATATCTGAATTTGTTTCCATTGAACCCAATGTTCTTCCAAAATGAAGGTACTACGAGTTTGGAGGACCAAACTCTTTAAGGGGAGAAGACTGTAACAACCCCGACCTCTGATTTACGTTAATTCATGATTAAATAAGCATAATCAATAATTAAGGTGAAATTTCGAATGTATTGCATGTATGTGTTGCCTTATTGTGCTTATATCTGTTCATCGTAAAAATATTTGTTTTTGTTTCTGTATCATTCTTCGAATTGAAGGCCTTATCAGGCATTCGATTACAAAATTAACTTGATTTATGTGTTCGTTGGAATTTTTAAAATTTTATGGTGAGTTTAATTAAAATTCTATTTGGAACAAATTAATTCGAATTAATTAATGGCCATTGCTTAGGCTAATTAAAGTCTAATTAGTTCACTCTTAGTTAAGGCCATATAAGGCTTATATGACTCCACTCACACCTGCACACTCTCACTTCCTCATCTTGAGACTCCAAACGTGTAAGAGAGAGAGAGAGAGAGAGAGAGAGAGAGAGAGAGACCAAGAGAACAAGTGAAATCAACAATGGAAAGAGGAGAATTGCTAGGATTGTTGGGAATTGAAGAGAATTTTGAAGTTTAACCCTCCACACTTGTGAATTCAAAGTTTAAGGTAAGAATTCAAGCCTTTTATCTTGCCTTTGAGATGGTGAGTTCATAAATTCAAGAGAATTGAATAGATTAACATGAGAATTGAGTTAGAATTGAAGGAATGAACTCATAAACCATGCATGAATGCATATTTCATAACATTTTAAAGTTGTTTTTCCAAGAATCTCTTCATGCATGTTATTACTTCACCTTAGTTTTAAGAATTCATCAAGTTTCATGTCATTTCGTGTCATTAGATTATGTCTTAGAAGTTTTGAAGTCAAAGTAATACATGCATGTCATATTTATATTATGTTTGCACAATTCAAGTTTGAGTTTGCTGAAATGAACAAGCTTATGGGCCTCGATTTCATGAAATGATCTTTAATTCTCAATGTTTTTCAAGTTAGACATGTTTTCTTGAGTTTTTGGCCCAAAAGAACATGATTCGTGACTTTGAATTCGAGTTTTGAAGTTTGAAGGCAAATTTGGAAATTTCAGAATTTACACCCTCCGCTCGAGTGACAGAACCTGCGCTCAAGCGACCACTTTATGATCTTGCACTTCCGCTCGAGCGACCAAAATTTGGCTCGAGCATAAAATGCATGCTCCTAGAAGTTCATATGTTAGCGAGGACCTGAGTCAAACGCTCGAGCAACCATCGAGCATTTGTCAAGCGTGAAAATCAAGCAACTAGCACTTTTGCAAAAGTTTACGGACCGCTCGAGCGACCACTCACATTTTGCATGTCCGCTCGAGCGAGGACCCTGTTTTCAACAAGTTTTGTTATGTATTTCCAAGTGTATTTTAGGATCCTCATTGCATCTTAGACATTTCTAGGCTAAGATTAAGACACAATAACGGAGATAAGAAGTAGAAACACACCAAGACAAGAAAGAACGAAGTTAATGATTTCGGGTGAGTAATTAAGTACGTATTCATTCTGTATCTGTGTAGGTCACGCGCCACAAGATTTTTAAATTTCCTACTCTGTTCGTTTACTTGGAGTCATTCTTTATCAGTGAGTAACAACTTAGTAAAGCTATGTTCAAGTTAAATTATTTTCTGTATGTGAAATAAGAGTTGCTTTATGAAATGTTATGTTCTGTACTATGAATGATTGTCCAATTCTAACAAATATTTGTAACATTAAATCTATGATTCAAGTATGCTACCTGTACCTGGACTGGAGGTTCCTTTATGGAATTGACAAGTTATCTGTACCAGGCTGGAGGTTTCTTTATGGAACTAACAAGTTTTCCGTTTCCAGTTCGGAGGTTCCTTTATGGAACTGACAAGTTATCCCTACCCGGCCGGGGGTTCCTTTATGGAACTAACAAGTATGATATTTGATACTCTGTATGTGATCTGTTAGCGCTAATGGATAAGCCATGTAAGATTAAGCCCAAACTCTAATTTCTGTATATGCTTAGAAGAAGAATAAGAATGTAAATCTGTCTTCAATATGAACTCTGGTTTCTGAATTAGTTATGGGACATCATTCATTTAACCCTTTACTCTATTATTATTCACTGGGCTTCCATTCACTATTTATATTATATATGTAGGTGAGCAGGCACGCGACCAAGCTTAAGATGATGCCTGAATAGTTTTGAGTTTGTCAGCTACCCTTTGTGCCTCTCGAGGAGTTTCCGGATCATGTCAAGTCTTGTGGCCATGTTCTTGTGAATATTTAAGACTTTGTTCCTTTTGACTTGAATTACAGACAAAATTTCTGTTATATGTACAGTACATGGGATGATGTGTAACTACTGTATTTTTTGATGTCACATGTATGTTTAAAAAGTTTAAGATTACCAGTCTCATGTATGTCTTCACAGCTCAATGGATTATGTATATTTTGTATATTGCTTCCGCAACCCCTAATTATATGTTGTTTCGTCTAGAGGCCTTTGGTAATCCAAGAATTACTGGTCGGTTACGATGCTAAACCTATAAGGGCGGGTTTGGGTTGCGATAGCGAAGTAAGTGCTTTCTTTACCATATCAAATGTTTCTTGGTGTTCTTGTAATCATTCAAACTTGTGATTCCCTTTTAGTAGTATCCCAAAGGAAAACGTTATCTTAGCATGGGCTAGAATAAACATCCTTAGGTATGACACTTTGCCTAGGACCTTCTTCAAGGCTTTTTGAGAGTGTGGTGGTGGCATCTCTATGATTGACTTGATTTTATCTCCGTCTACCTTAATCCTGCACTGGTGTACTAGGAAGCCAAGGAACTTTCCTGCGGTAACTTCGAAGGCACACTTGAGAGGGTTCATCTTTAAGAAGAATTTTTTACCACCTTCTATAATTTCCACAGTAGGGGGGACTTGTATGCTTTCAGTAGAAGGGATATTATGATCTTCTTCCATATCTTCAACCTAAACAACTAGCTCAGCCTTAGCCACTGCCTCTGCCTTATTCACTGGCTCTGCCTCAGCATTTGGCTGAGCTTTAGCCTCAGCAATTGGTTTGGTCTCAACAGTTGGTTCCTTCTCAGCATCTGGGAGTATCAATTTACGGGTTCTAAGTCTGGTAACCCTTGAAATGATGGGAAGGTTGTCGTTATCGTCTAAATCTGAGGAAAGTCCAACGGGAGTTGAAGGACCTCCGGGGCCTGAAGGTTGTATGGCCGAAACAGTGCCATGTCCTGAGACTAGTAGGCCCTAAAAAGAAAAAAGACAACGTAACTATTAAAATAAAGATGAAAAGCCCAATGAGGTATAGAAGAATGCAAAATATGTTCCAATTGTGGGTACCTTCCGAAGTCTTTTCATAGTTGGCAAGGCACGAGCCTTAGCAACTGATGCTACTACCTCCTGGACTGTCCTTAGCCGAGAGCGAGTCATACGTACTATTGTACCGATAGAAGGAAGAACGACTTGCTGAGGTTGGATAGACACCGCCCTAGATGGATAAGGCTCCTCTATGGTATGCAAAGACAAAAGTTTGAAACGGCAAAATAGACTGGTCTGTTTTCCATAACCGAAAGGGAGATGAAGAGATAAGTCAGGTTATGGAATGGATTCCACTGTAGAGGCAACTAGATCACTGTTACAAGAGTTGAAAAAAAGAGTTGAGGTTGCGATGCCAAAATAGTCTATTGCAGGGGTGAAGGCACCTTCTCCCCCCAAGTGAAGACAATTCCATAAGGCCTATACCCTCCACAAGTAAGGGGGTATAATTGCGAGCAAATCGTTAGAAACTCTGATGGACGTCTGTCTGGAGTGGAGGAGCATGTGGGATACCTTGGTCCATGCCAAATTTGCCTAAGGACCGTGTCTAGTCGATAGACAACACTGGACATGCCCTCTTCATTCTACACTAGCAGAAATCTAGGGTAGATCATGGTGGCCACATGGAGAGAGTTGACTTGGACACTGTCAAGAGAAAAGTTGACATAATGAGACTCCAAGAAGTAGAAATGGACAACAGAAATGCCTGCAAAAGCCTGGGTGAAAGGGTGGAATACACAATCCTCCACACGATCAATGTAATCCATAAAAGGCCAATTAGTGCCAACACCGGACCACCTAGAGATTCGAGGGAGGCCGTTGCGTACTTATCTTGTAATGGCCCGTCCCTTCGCATCTAGGATAGGCTGACCTTCTGCATCGAGAACGTCTTCAATAAAGAAAGGCTCATATTCCTTGGGAACGGGACCCATAACAGGAAACCGCTTATAAAAGAAAACGGTCAGGAATTGGGTGTGCACAAAGCTTCATACGTCATATCGGCCTATGGACCTCTTTAAGTCTGAGTGAATATGGTCAAAACGAAAATACAAATTCCCCCAGAAGAGGCAAGCCAAGGGAATCTGATTGTCGCTATAGAGTTTGACAGCAAGAGGGAATACTAACGGGTTGATGCTCCCAGCAGGGTTGCTGGGAAGAACGAAAAAACAGATGAAATAACTGACAAATGCAGCCAGGTACAAGTTGCCATGGTAACTCGGGCAACTATGGAGTTGCAGTTGTCCTTTGTAATGTCACCCATGTCTGGTTACATGTCCATGAAAAACTGCTTCAACCAAAAGAAGTAGGTTGTCTCTTTGGCCTCTCTTGAAGCAATTCTACAGTCTTGGGATCATACCTAGAGCTGTATTTTTGTGCTTCTCAAAAGGCACCTTGAAGAGCAATGACAACAGTTTGCTTCGTAACGGTTAGGGATGCAGGGTCAAAAGGATAGTCTCCACAGGTACTCGGGCGTAATAGAACAGCAATATCCTCTAAAGTTGGGTTTACCTCTCCCCAAGCAAGAACAAAAGTATGGGTGTCGCGGCTCCAATGAGAAACGACCACATCTGTGTTGGTCTATACCTTGTGCATAGATAACTCCCTCGAAATCAAGATTGCATTAAAGAGTTGAACACTCCTCAAACGTTGCTCAAAGTCGTTATCCAAAATGATGTCGTCGACCCAAAGGGACTAGTTGTCTAGAGGGCCTGAGAGAAATGACCACATCTGTATTGATCTGTACCTTGCGCATAGATAACTCCCTCAAAGTTAAGATTGCATTGAAGAGACGAACACCTCTCAAATGTTGCTCGAAGTCGTTATCCAAAATGATGTCGTCGACCCAAAGGGACCAGTTGTCTAGAGGGCCTGAGTGAGTGCGGTACCGAGATGGGTTACCATGTTGGCATCGTCTAAGGAGGCCTTGCCAAAAAGAAGTAGGGCTTCTTCTAGAGAAGGAGCATCAAGAACAAAGGAGCCAACAACATTCCAAAATGGGTCGGTGAGCCCCCCAAAGTATAGGGCCCTCTTCCATTCCATGCTGGGTGGAACAACCCTGTTGGCTAAGAATTTGGTGGTGGCCATGGAGAAGAATAAAGAAAGGAGAAGAAGACTTTGGAAGCAGGAGGCTAGAGAGAGAAGAAGACAAGAAGATGGGTTTTGGTGGAAGTGGGGACCAGTGGACCTAGAGGGGGCCTTTTATAAAGAAATCAGACAAAGGGTGCCAAGATGTTTCCCGAGGACCATTATGACCTATCTGTCAAACACACATTTTTAGAGTCATTATGACCCTACAGAGAGCCAACGCAACTTCTGACCCAACTGACGCAACTCTTGACCCAACTGATGTAACTCTTGACCCAACCTACGCAACTCCTGGGTTATTTGTTGACATCATGCATGCATGGGAAACAAGGGGCGTGCCCCCCATACACTCAGGAGGCAGATGTAGAGGGTCAAAAATTAAGGCTCAAATTAAGTGTGGACCTATGCGCTGAGGTAGCCCCCTTTTAGGCGACCAAGAATGACTTAAGGAGCATTAGCTAAAGCCTAAGAGAAGTGGGCCAAAACACGTCTGATCCGCCAAAAATCTAAACAGACTCCATGAAGGAAAATATCTAAGTGAAGCTGCAGAGGGAACACTTACAGTGTCAAGCTGCTGAGGCACTTTGCCTCAGTGCCGCCATTTTTAATATTGTCGGTTCCGCTTCCATCAGAAGTTACTGAGGGAAAGAGAAAACCAAAGCAACTAGGTTGTAGAGGCAACATTTGCAGCGGTCAAGTTGCAGAGGTACTTTGTCTCAACGCCGCCATCCCATGTATTGTCGGTGCCGCCGCCATTCCATATATTGTCGGTATCACCACCATCCGAAGTTGCTGAGGGAAACAACCGCAGCAACTACAACTGCTGCAACTACAGCTACTGCAACTAACTTGCAGAGGGAACACCCTTCCAAGGTGATAGCAGCCTTTGGGAAAAGCTTCCTCTCCACAAGTAGAGGCTAATGCTTGGCGTTGATAGCAGGCCCCAAGACTTACTGGTTGGAGCTGATAGTAGGCCCAGAGATACTAGTATAACGCAGTGACCCCGCTAAGATGGGAACAAGGAAGCCTGAGCACAAGGGACTCCCTTCCCATTTACCCAGGTCATGTGCCTGCCTTGGTTGCACAGGCAAGACCATGGAAGCCCCATTGGGCTTGGTATTAAGGCATAGAATGGCTGACAGTAGGCTTGGCTGTGGCCTTCGCCTTGGGAAGCTGGGGAGTTTGTGATTAGGTGGCTAAAGGTGGAAGCTTTGCTGAGGTGAATACGAACATAGCCGTTAGCAGGTTAATGAAGTCCTGAGAATGGATGAACTGGCTAAATAGAACTGAGAAGGCAAGTGCAACAGCAAGGTTCACCACTACAAGTGCACTTGCTGTGATTCGAGCCGAGAAGGCAAGTGCAATGGCAAACACTCCCACCGCAACTGCACTTGCCGAGGCTCAAAAGGTAGTTGCAGCATTAAACACTCCGCTACAAGTGCACTTGCAGAGGCATCTATGCCAAACAAATAGTACACATTACATGCAGAGGGATGCCTGTCACCTCCAGCCTGGTGGCTCAAGGTAGAATATTCCATGTGATCCTTAGGGACATATGTCTTCTTTCTATTTGGCCACTTGGTGTCCTCTTGGTACCAAGGAAAAACTTATAAATAGGAACCAACTTCTCAAGGTCCAGGAGAGGATTATTGGGGATTTGGGGGAAATGTTGCCTATTTGTGCACTGTCATCTATTTCTTATTGAGCTACTTGCTCCACCCTTACCTAGCTGTTCATCCTCCAGTCATTCCACCATTGTTGGACCATTAGCATAGTTTTGTCTCTCTAATCACTACTCAAATTGAACTCTTCCCTATAGTATCTATAAAGGATATATACACAGGAAAGCACCAAAACTCCAATCTTCGCTCATGAGACAACGTACTAAATGTGCATTAATCATGGCAGACAAAAGAGAAGTACCTTATATCAATTTGTTGCACTTTCTGGACAGTTTCTTGGACACATTTTAGATCTTCATGGCTCATGCCAAGATTGGAACAGAAGCGCCTCTACAGATTAAATTGAGATAATGTCAATGGCAAGACATGAATTCAGAGAAACAACCGTGATCAACAAAAACATGGAGTGCATTCTATAATAATGAAGCAATATTAGCCAAAGAATGCGCTGTTACTTCACAAGAAGCTCACCAGATAGTCTCCTGCATCTATGGTTCCCATAGCCATTGATTCACCCATTTCCATCTTTAGTTGTTTCACAATAAACTCCATTGCCCGGCCAATTTCCTTCTTTGTGGCTCCATTTGCCACACAGCAAATTTCTAGTTGAAATTCACAGGTTCAGAAGAGCTCATGGAAGGATATAGATAAACCGTGAAACAACCATATGCTAAAAACTTTAGGTTTTACCCTTTACAGTGCGCGGCTTGCCTTCATTTCGACAAGCTATGTAAAGGCAAGCGGCCAATAAAGCAACCTGATTTCTTGTTGTGTTAGGCTTTTGATCTTCCAACCTCTTGTATATCTCACAAGCTCGATCCTTTAATGGAAAAAGTACCATCAAGGTATTTGGAGTACATACAGCAACAGTTAAATAGAAAGGAGAAGAGAACAGCAAATCAAATATGAACATGTACCAAGATAAAGAATTCACAAGAGAATCCCATATCAGTTCTTCAAGGGACAGATAAAATTGAAGTACCATTTAGGAAATCAAAGGTGGAAAAAAAATTAAGTGCGAAGTGATTTGTAGGAGTCAAAATATGCTACACTTATGCATCAATACAAATTCTATGTTTTGAAGCAAGATGCAATAATCAAGATTGACTGAAACTTACAAACATTGAATTTGTCAAAATGCTTAATAATACTGCAACCTTTTTGCATTTTGTGTTTTTGGGTGGTTGAAACATGAAATAAAATAAATAAATAGAAATCCCAAGTCTAAAAGACATGAAGAATTTGACCATGTAACATGCTGGATTGGTTAGTATATGATTGGGTAGCTCTCGCGGTGCCAACCTTGTTGGAATGGCATAGGTTTACTGTGATACTTTTTGCATTTCTCCCGCTTTATTGATGTATTTTCTCTGATTATTTGAATATTCATCGATAAAATTCTTTTTTGGCAAATCAAAAAAAAAAAAAATATGCTGAATTGGTGTTTCAAGACTATTAAATAATTATCCATTTTTTAGTCATGTTGAAATAAAATAAATAAATAGAAATCCCTAATCTGAAAGACATATGAAGAATTTGACCATGTTAACATGTTGGATTGGTTAGCATATGATTGGGTAGCCCTCGCGGTGCCAACCTTGTTGGGATGGTGTGGATTTACTGTGATACTTTTTGTATTTTCCCCTCTTTATTGATGTATCTTCTCTGATTATTTGAATATTCATCAATAAAGTTCTTTTTTGACTAATCAAAAGTAAAAAAAAATAAAAATGCGGAATTGGTGTCTCAAGACTGTTAAACAATTATCCCTTTTTTAGTCATGCTGCGTTAAAGGTATGTCAATATCTCCCTCGGCCAAATAGGTCCATACCATAACATGAAAGTTTCGTAATGGAAAACCAATGTACATCAATATTCCATCTAATTTTCTAATATGCATCTTACATGGAATAAAACATTTTTCATTCCTGGGAGGTTTGTTAATTGAACCATAACAAAATTGGAAAATGACCAATCAAAAAATGATATTTGAACCATACCAAATCATAAAATGACCAGCATAACAAATAATCAAGTTGCACACCTTTGTGGTTTCCGCAAGACTTAACCTGAAACGCCAAATTGGTACATTAGCTATATTATTGTGAGTTCATTCAAGCAATCTCTCAACAAAAATCATAAACATAGCCATTTCCCATAGTGGCTAGATCAGCCATGGTTTTTCAAACAAATGTCTCCATATCAAAATTTGAAAATCAAAATTCTAAGGTGCTATTTGGTAACGTTTACGATTTTTTTGTTTTGATTTACAGAAAATGTCAAACATGATTATATTTTTTAAAAAATGATATCCACATGTTTTAAAATTTGCTTTTCAAATCAGTGAGAAGGGATAGGTAGAGGTGGTTACTGGTAGGAGGTGGTGGCCGACCAACTACCGAAGGTGGTTTATGAATTGAGGTGGTGGCTAGCGATGGTGTTTGACAAGAAGTTGTGATAATGGATGTGATTAAGGGAAATTTCATATTGTCAACTGAGATAATTCAGACTTACCTAGTTAGCTATTTATAAATTGAATCGCATATATAATCAAACAAATAAACTGCCACAAAATTGAACTGATAAGTAGAATTCAAGAAGCAAAACCTTTGCAATATTGGGACAAGTACCTTTTTGGAACAGAAGGTCTAGTCCTTTTTATAATTATGAATTTTCTCAAAAAATTAATCACAAAATAAAATGATCAATTTTGTAAGAAAACTCTACGCCTCATTTTGCTCTATAAGATATTGTGTTGTCACTTTGAATTCTTTTTTTGTATACACACATATATATTCTTATTTTATATGTCCTAAATTGTTAACATAAGAAGGACGTACACTTCTAAGAAAGTGAGGTATCTGTGTCGTGTCTGTGTTGATCACAAACACTCTTTAGATACTTCCTGACGTGTGTTTGACACTTGTCAAAACATATCCTATTTTTAATATTTTTAAAGACTCTAACACTTAGAGGACATTAATATCTATTACTTAAACACATGTCTATCGATTAAATAAGGATCAAACTAATAATAAGCTTGAATAAAATAATTTAAGATACAATAAAAAAAAAATCATATAAATTTTTAAAAATTAGTGTCATATTACATATTTTTATTATTTTTGAATGATATATTTATATATAGAACATAATATATATATATATATATATATTTAAATATAATTATATATTTCATGTGTGACTCACGTGTCATATCCAATATTTTTAAAAAATTGATATGTCTATATTGTATCGCGTATTTGAGTCCATACGGTTTGTCGTTTACTAAGGCCTCGTTTGGCAAGAGGTTATTTTAGTCAATTAGTCAAAAAGTTACTAAATTAGTCAAAAACCCAACAACTCATACAAAAAAGTCAAAGATTCTCTTTTCTTTCTACTTTTTGCACAACTTTTCGTAATTAGCCAAAAAGTCATTCCAAACATACAAATTTTTTTTACTTACCTTTTTAACCAAATAGCCAAAAAATTACTAAATTAGCATGTTCCAAAACGAGGGCTAAGTTACCTGGATTCAGATATCAATATCAAGTACCTGTGGGTATCCTAATGGCGTATCTTCCTAATCCAAAATATTAAAATATTAGAATATAAATCCAAAAGTTGGGTATTAATTGGGTGGATAACAAAAGTTGGGTATGGTACAATTACACACCTTAAAATACTAATTATGCAAATGTTCTCTATAATTTTCTGGTTTTATCATTCTAGTGTCTGTTATTTTAATTTAATTAATTTTATTCCTAAATTTTACCAATTATATCATATTAATTCAATAAATAACGGTGGTTAAGTTTGATAGATGGAAAATTAAATGATGTGTCAAGTTGATCCATAAAATTTATAAGATGTGTTAATTTGGTTCCTGTAGTTTATAGAAAAGTCAAAACATACAGGAAAGTTAAAATAACAGGGACCAAATTGACACATTCTGTAAACTATAGGGACCATATTGATATACCATTTGTTTTTTGGTCCATCAAAATTAACCGCTGTTATTTATTGGACCAATATGACACAATTCATAAAACTTAAAGGCAAAATTGATCAAATTGAAACAACAGAGACCAAAATGATAAAACGAATAAACTACAGGGACTACTGTTGTAATTTGTCCTATATATTACATATTATATAATATTTTTCGATAAAATATTATAAATTATTTTAAAAATTAAGTTAAATGAAATGAAATTAAGTGCGCATTAGTAATTATCTCTAAACAAAATGGAAAAAATACAAATTATTATTCACTGCATTAATAATTATCTCTAAAAAAATTTATTACAAGCTGACAAAAATTTTATTAGTAACCGTTGAATCCAAATTTGTTATGTATGACAAAGAACATTTAATCTAGAATTAATTATTTAAAAGTCTTATTTACAAATATTATGATAGCTTAAATCCTATCTAATATTTTTTGAATCAATAAGTTCTATTTAGTAAAACTGAGAATATTATTAGTTTTTCCTAACTTTTAGAATTAAGAACATTATTAATTTTGCATAATAATATTCCAGATAATTGTTTCACTAATTGATATATGTATAGAAAAAAAAAGTTAATGAGATTAAACTTTTTTTGTCTTTCTAGTTATTAGTTTGATTTAACTATCTAATAAAATCGAGGACAATATAGTTTTTTTTTTTTTTTTTTTTTTTTTTTTTGCACATCAATGTTCCATCACCATGGTCCTTTATATACAAAAGAAATTTTAGTTTTGCACAAAAACATAATTCATTTTTTTTAACTTTTTCAATAAAAAATATTCAACTTATTTGGTTTGAGTTTTCCAAATTCACTTTTCAAAAAATTGAAACTTTTTTTTGCCATGTTTTTTTTTTCATTGAATTTTTTTAATATTTTAAGCAATTTTCTTTTCTTTTCTTTTTTTTTTTTATAAATTTTTTGATACACTTAGCATAAATACACCTAAAAAATATAATATTTGTTAAAAATCTTTAAAAATTCACTAAATACCAAAAATACAAAAATTCAATAGATTTTTCGTATTCTTATTTATTTATTGATTTTTAAAATTATTTTTTTTATAAATATTTTACGTTTTAGATACATCTAAGTTAGGTGCATCTAATAAGTAAAAATTTGCTTAAAATTTTAAAAATATTAACTAAAAATAAAATAATATAAAAAACAAAAAATTGAATTTTTCAGAAAATTGAAACCATATATAGTGATTAGTTTTTTTTTTTTTTTTTTTGTGCATATATATATTTTTTGTTTTTTGAATTTGAAAGTTGATATTTTAAAAATGTAAAAATCAAAGTAAATGTTAAATCATCCCGTTCTTTTATAGATAAACATAAATTATGAACAATTATTATTTGAATGGTAATTCTGACAATAAAAAATTTAATGAAATATAAGTTTGTAAGTTAGGAGTTATTTGTAAATGCCCCTTTAATTAATTAAACAAACTACAGCAGTATATTCAAAATCCTAAGAAACGACAAAATATTAGTGATGTCAATCTTACGTTGTGTAACCAGACAAAAAAATAAAAATAAAAATATAATAAAAATAAATTGCAAATACACTAATTGATTAATTTTTTTGTCCCACTAACCCACAACATTCCCTATCAAAAATTCATTATGCTGATTGAAGGGTGATATTGTCACGTAATAATGTAATTATATTCGATATTAGCTTGAAACGGTAAAATAAAAAGAAGTATATATAAACATACAAAAAGATGTAAATTCTATATATAAAGAGAGCGAGAGATGAAATTTCAAACAAATAGTTGAAGATACTTTTATGCATAAATCCCAAGTAGGCTGCAAATTCACATAAAGTAATGTTATAAGAACCAACAATCCTCGATGACTTGAATTTTTTTGGCTTGAATAGCTTAAATGTCATAAAATAATTTCATTTTATATATAAAATGACATCGTTTTGATATATTTAAACCATTCAAATCACATATTTGACAAACTAAACATTTCTCTATAAAAACGTAGCAGATTTTACAAATCTTATAAAGAGAAATGGGATGAGTGTTGCGTTGTGCCGCCTATTTCAGATCCGATTTTAATAATCTGAATCAATTACTTTTCCCAATAACTCATAAATGACTCACAAGGAACATATAATGATCACAAGCATCATAATATAAAATAAAGCAGAAGTACTGTAAATATTAATTTAACTAAGCACTTCTAACATTAATATTATTGATCTAAGCCCTAAATTTTCTCTTCGTTTCTTTTCTTTCCCAGCATTTTCTTGGAAAAAAACAGAGCAATCCTTCTCTCCCTAACCACCTTCTCTCTCTAGACGTATCAGCTTATCATATCAAATATTTCAGTTGTACTGGAAATATTTATTTATTTATTCTGGCACTGAAAATTAAGCAACGTAAGGGAAAAGTAACTTAATTTAAAAAAAAAAAAAAAAACTCAATTTCAATTATTTCCATTTTAACTTTACTCTTCCTGTATTTTCTCAGCATCCAACCAGGGTAACGGGGTCTAACACCACAACCACATCCCACCAAGAAAATGTCAAGACTCTCTCTCTCTCTCTCTCTCTCTCTCTCTCTCTCTCTCTCTCTCTCTCTCTCTCTCTCTCTCTCTCTCTCTCTCTATATATATATATATATAGATATATATATTTATATAATATATTCATCAATAATCATATTATCGGTATTTTCTTGTCTTTCTTTCTTACCAAGCAAACAGGGTTCCCTAGGGTTTACGTACGGAAAGAACCGCGCACACACGCGCACACACACTGACACACACACACACACACCTATCAGCCATGGAAGCGATCTCTTTAAAGGCCATTATGGTACAACTGTCAGGGTTCAGCAACCGAGTCCGCAAGCCGGCTCTGGCGGCGGCGGGAGTCTTGGGTATGAAAGTGCAGAGGCCGGTGCCGGCTAGGAGGGGGGTGGCGGGTTCGCCGACCCTGGCGGGGTCGCGGTCGGGGGAGGACTCGTGGCTGGGAAAGCTCCGCCACTCAGAGGTCTCGTCGACAGAGCGCGCCTCCAGTACCAGCCCACACTCTGAGCACACCGTGTCGCCGGCCGACTGGTCGAACACCACCTCGGTTGCTCTCTTGCAGTCCGTGCAGATTATATCATCCATTTCTTTAGAATGGATAGGATTTGTTTTGGGTTTATGGTTTTGGCGTCGCTTGGTAAGTTGGTTTTGAGTTTGAGAGCGAAACAGAGGAGGGTCTATATGTCCCCTCTCTCTCTCTCTATATGTATATATGGTGATTCTGGGAGGAGTGTGAGAGGCTTGGGGTAGAAAGAGATGTATTTATAAGGCTCAATCCTCACCACCAGAGTGAAATTTTCTTAAAATTTTTTAGAGTGTTATATTGTGTGATTGAGATTTATTGACAAGTCACATTAGAAAAATTGATATGATTTGTCAGTAAATCTCAACCACACAATGTAGCACTCTAGGAAACTTTAAAAAAAAATCACTCTAAAGAATCCTTACTCCAATCCTCACACTATGGATGGACCCACGTACAGATAGGTTAATCTCTCTATCATAAATGCTAGGCTAATCTCTCTATCATAAATGCTACCGATCATACACCTCTAAGTATTTAGATTGATTTGAAAATAAATGATTTTAGTAGTTTTTTAATTTTTTAACTAAAATATATTAAAATGTTGTTATTTATTCTGTATTTTTTTTTTAGTCCTCACACTTTTACTTTTTATTTTTTATTTTAATTTTGTTTAAATATAAAATTTCATTTCTATCTCTACTCTTAACCTTCTAAACCGAATGTCTTAAACCTTAATGCTAATTTCACCGGTCATTCCCATAGTTCTAAATGGCGGTATCGGGTAACGTAACGGTATCGATCGCGGAGTATCGGTATCGGGAGTGTCGACCGGTACGTATCAGGTATCGGGCGTCGCGGCTCTGAAATTTCAAAAATCATTAGCAATCCCTCTAAAACTCAATTTTATGTATTTTTTTTGACTCTTTTAGCCTTAATTTATCACATTTTAATCAAAATTTTGATATGTAAAGGCACTTTTGACTCATTTTCAACTAAATGATATGTATTTATTTTAGTCTCAAGCTTTTATTTGGCATATATGTTAAACTTTAATATAAAATTAATGTGAAAATATTTTTTAAAAAACTAAAATATTTATGAATATTTTTTTGTAAAGAAAATTATTAAACCTCTTTACTTAACAATTAAACCTCTTTAAAAAAATCTAACAGATGAAACTTCTTTAAAAAAAATTTGATATAAAAATAATCTGAAATAAAAAGATTTGACAGATTCAAAAATTTGACAGATTCAAACAAACACACTATAAGGAAATAATTATCCTAATTAACTCATTGTCATGGCTTCTAAGTTTTTCAAGGATCACTAATTCTTTATGACTCAAATGAAGCACGAGAGACTGAAATGATATCAAATTGGGTTTGGGATCTTCTATATTAATTAATTAATTAATTTATTTTTATCTATTTTAATGCACTTTCAATCAATAATCAGGGTGACTCTAGTCTCATCCCCCATCAAGCAAACAAAAGCTGTTAAATTTTTTTTATTTGTATTATTAATATTTTATTATATGTAGTTTGGTTATTTAAAAAAATTAAGAAAAAAACCATCCCATACCATAATATAAATAAAAAAATAACCAAACACAACTTACCAAGCAAACAAATTATAAACCATTATAAACAACTTACCAGGAAAAAAAAAAATTGTAAACAAACCAAACACAACTTACCAAGCAAAACCAGCCCATACCATAATATAAATAAAAAAATAACCACAGAAAAAAGAAAAAAAAGAAGAAAGAAGAAAAAAAAAAAGATAATATAAACAAACCGAACACAAGCAAAACCATTTGAAGAAGTCTTCAGCCAAAACAAAAAACAGAGCATGAAACAAATGCAAATAGAGCATGAGAGAAAAACCTTCAACGAAGAAGCTTGAAATCGGTGATGGTTTGGGTTCGATTCGATCCTTCTCCTTGCAACACTTTACAAGATCGATGCCCTTGGGAGATGGATTTAGGTTTGATTGGGGAGTTGATTTTGGTCCGATTGAGGGAAAATTTTAGAGGTTTTTACACATTTATGGTCTCCTGCTGTTCGTGAGTCTGTGTGTATGTATTACTGCTTGAAGAAGACAAATTTGCTGTCCAGGTGATTTGTTTTTCCAGGTGACTTTCTTTCGTCAATTATTTTTCCATATGCTTTGCTCGTTTTTTCAGCCGAATCGGACTATATCGGAACTGGAGCACTCACGAATCGGATACACGCCGATACGTGTCGGGAATCGGCCGCTACGGACGTGAAATTCATTCTCACCAGTATACCGGTGAGTATCCGACTCGGCACTCCCATTTTCATTCTAACCGGCCGATACGGCACGTACCGGCCAGTATTTAGAACCTTGGTCATTCCCATTACTTCTGACAATCGCCACTCACCCTTCTCGTTGTCTCCAACGCCGGTCGTCTACCTACCTGTCACCTCTATCTCCAGCCGTCCACCTTTTTCGATCGCGAACCCTAACTGTCATTGCCTTTTGCAATCACGGAAGAGAGAAATGAAAGACAACCCTAGCCATCGCCATTGCGATTGATCTCCATCGTAGCTCTCGCCGTTGTGATCAATCTCCACCATAATTATTACTACAATCGTGATCTCAATCACAGCGTACACGCGAGAGACAAATGTGGTTTGGTCTTCGATGGCAATGGGTGGTGACGGTGGTGGTTGGGACTGGTTGAGGTGGCAATGCGGTTGAGAAAGGACATAGGGAGGTTGAGGAAGTGGTTGAGGTTACTCACCGGAGCATGGTAGCTAGAGTTGTGAAGTCACTGGTAAAGGTGGGGTTTGCAATATGAGAGGTCATCGGAAGAAAGGTCACCAACGGTGAAAGACTATTGGCGGTGGGAAAAGGTTATCAAAAGATGAATTGAGGAGTTCAAAGAAAAAGGGTATAGTTAGAATTAAGATGGGTGTTCAAAGTGAAAATGGGAAGAACTCAATTAAATGGGTAGGGGCTCAAAGAAGTGGGGGTTCCAAAGAAATAATGTCAGGGTAAATAGCAACACTAAAAAATTGGTATGTTTGGAAATAATTTTTTTGCCTTTTTACGAAGAAAGTGCATAAAGTATAGAGAATATATATATATATATATATATGTATATTTACTTTTTTGTATAATTCTTTGGCTTTTTAATTTTTTAAGGTGATTTTTGACCTTTTTAGGATGTTCCCAAATCAATCCTTAGTTATGTTTTGGATAATTTTTAGAGATTTGGTTTCTTCAAAACTTCAAAGAGCGTTTGGGCTTGATAGTTCTATTTTGGAATCAATTTTGGTGATTCGATTCTTTCACTTTTTAAGAGTCGTTCAGTAGAATATTCATACACAAAATCAAGATGATTGGATATCAGTGGCTATATGTTTGAATTATATATGTTTAACGATAAATATAATTTCAAGGATAGTCATCCATTTTATGTAATACAAATTTGATTCAAATATGTAGCTTGTGTACGAGAACAAAATAATCTGTCTCGTATAATCCTGTTGATCAAGTTTGCACTTCTCCAAACGTTGTCGCCTTATTACCTGAAAACACAAATGTGAGTTAGCCGGCAAGTGTGTGCCGAAAATCTCTCCGATGCCTAAGTCAACAAATAGACAATAGACACAAAAGATCCGTGCAATACCTGGAAAGTGGTGTTATCGTGAGCTTTTATAGATTCCCCATGGCACAATTCTAGCAGGACTCTTGTTTCTCTTAACAAAGTTCTCATAAGAATCCCACTCCTTAAGATAATGCTTATCCCAAGAACACCCTTTCTCACTACAAACCAAATGAGATAGTAAAACACCCTGTTCAAATGTCGGTACGAAACCGAGCTACCTTGTTCTGAACCGTGCCAACAGCCACGTACTGTTCTACCAAGCTGTATACAGCTCGACCCTCTTGAAGGAAATCACTATGGTTCATTCATGGACTGTACGGGTAACCAAGTTCACGATCTAGTCATTAGCTCTGACCAACCTATAATAGGTTCGGTCCAAAACCAGGTTACTAACTGTTGTTATCTGGGTCCGCTACACGACCCAAGTTCATGATCTAGTCATTACCTCTGACCAACCTATAATAGGTTCGGTCCAAAACCGGGTTACTCACTGTTGTTATCTGGGTCCGCTACATGACCCAACTCATGCAAACCACTTCATCTAGCTCAGTCCAATTTATCTACATAAATTACCCTCTTGAATTGCCCCTTAATTTCATCTGGATAACATGATTAGGTTTAAAATATTCAAACCAACCAAGCTAAAATATTTAGACTAACTGAGCCAAAATTTTCAAACCAACATGGCTAAAACTTACTAGGTCCCAAAATTCACTCAATTTCCAAAAGTCGCATTGATCATACAGCTTATCTATCCATGACTCTGACATCGTGTCCTTACTGGGACACATGGCACGCATCGATTGCCCCCATTCACTATGACAGCCATCATACACTGCCCAAAAATTTGAATAGTCTCGCAATTTTATCTCCATTACATATAAAGCCTATTCATACAATCTTTCTAGCTCACTGTTAATCTTTTTTCTATCGTGCCACCCCTAGTCCAGAGCTCCTGCCCCTTGCATTCTTGTGGACCAAGCTCCAATCGAAGATTTTTTAGTGAAGACTCAAGTTCGCTGCTTCTATTGGAGCTTCGTTCATCGATTGTGACTGATTTCGGCACCTCTAACCCATAAGTACTTTAAACCCTCTTTTCAAATTCATGTTATTCTTCATGTTCCTGGTATTATTGTGCTGTTAAATCCTTACCGACGCTCTGGAGGAAAACTTTAATGCTTAATCCTACCGAAAGTGTATATGGAATAAGCTTTGGGATCGAATTACGATCTCTAAACACCAATAACCCTATATTCGATGGTGAACACTAAATAAGTGAGTTAAAAACAAGTCCTGAATTGAGATTTTGATTCATATTCGTATTATGATTGAATTAAAAATTTGTTTGTAGCCTTATACTTGAATGTAACCGAATTAGGGGTTCCTTCTCCTCAAACCGGGCTAAAGCCTTGCCCCTTCGCCTAAACTGGGCTAAAGTCTATGCCCCTAGTTGAGACCAAGCTAAAACCTTGCCCAATTTATCGACCGATCTAAACGTAACCATATTTTTTAGGTCGATCTAACAAATCTTTGTTTTTCCCCAGCTTGGTCTGCACTTGGGAATAACTCATTTTTCTTTATCACTTTACAGACTTTGACTAGGTTGGCTAGGCACACCTTCCACTTGCCCCTTGGTGGCATCGCTCAACCGAGGACTCTCTTGATCACACCATTGCCAGGCTAAGGAAATATTTTCTTTTATTACCTTATTTTAACTTAAGGCCACGGGAAAATACCGGTTCATAGTAAGCTCGCCAGGTGCCATAGCCGAGTTCCGAAAGGACTACAACATTCTAGACGACGTCCACCTCTCCTTAGCCAAGCTAGACACCATGCCATGGGGTAAGCCTAGATTCGTTCTCTTCTCAGTGGTGTCCATTGTAGAGGGTGGACTTTGGTTCCTAGTCCAACCCCTCATTAGCGAGTTCCTTAGGCAGACTAGAATATGCCCCACCGAATTATCCACCAACACATACAGGATAATAAACAGTATCACCGAGCTAAATTGCCATCTCGGCCTCAACCTCGGATTGGTTGAGATATTTCATCAATATTTGCTCGGCTAAAATGATGATGGTTGGGTCTTTTACCTCAGAATTAGAAAAGGCCGAGAGAAAATCGTCAAGCGTACTCCTGACAAAGATTTGAACGATGATGACTTTCTCTAGGTCTCTGGCAACTTTGAGGACTAAGTGGCCCAGATACCAGGCTATAACATCAATTGGAATAAAAGAACAGCTGGTAAGAATAGCTTAACTCTTCTTCTTTAGATTTTAATTTCTTTAGCAATGCTAATACTTGTTCATTTTGCAGATCTAAGTTGGCTGAAGACAGATTACGTGCACGCCGACCACGCCATACTACGAGCCGCACTACACTTCAGACATTGTGATTGGGCCGAACTACTTGGTGTTAAACCGTTCTACCGCTACAGTAGTAGGAGAAAAATTAAAGTATCCAACTTTCTCTTGGAATCCTCACGATAGACACCCCATTTTTGATCGTTCTCAAGACTTGGACGTTATCATTTGTGCATCGGTGATTGTGCTTGTTTGTGTTTATTTTGAGCGCCTGAAGTCCTCAGCGGAATGCCTTGTCTTTGAGCCTCTAAACCTTGCTATTTTGTGCATGTTTTTGGACTAACGCTTGTAGTTTCTTGCCTAGAGAGGAGGGTGACCTGTCGGCCAGCCTTGGGGCCTGTCGGCCATGGCTTGTCCTTGTCGGCCAAAAGTGGTAGCCGATGGCCATTGATCTCCTTTGCCTGATATTTGTTTGCCAGCTGTGCTAGCTGTTGCTCACTGAGCTACATCTTCATACACGTGTATGGTAGGATGTATACAAGCTCAAACCTTGATTTTTTATATATAAGGGGTGTCCTCCCCCATTTTGGAGGGTTAGACATTTTAGACCAAAAATCTCTCTCTCTCTCTCTCTCTCTCTCTCTCTCCCCCCCCTCTCCTTATTTTGTGCCTTAAAGTATAGTTTCTCTACATTTTTGCACATCAACCCTTGATCAAACTTGACCAACTTGGAGCTGAGGTCTCTTGAGGCCCTCTTTGAGCTCTATAAAAGGATTTTGGCTTGATTTGGCTTGTTTTGTTGCTCTAACTTGCATCTTGTCTTCAAGAGGTATAACACTTGTATTTTAAGCTTGTTTGAAATACTTGTTTAGCCATCTTTTTACACTATTTTTGAGCTGGTTTTGGACTCCAAAAAACTCTATTTTTATGGTTTAAAAATGGTGGTTTGAGGCTATTTGATGTTAAGGGATAGTTTACCCTTCTTGTTGCTTAATTGTTCAGCTTTTTGTGCCATCTTTCATCACCATCAAATCAAACTTTTTGAGCCTTTAAACCACTAAAATTCAAAGGATTTTTAGTGACAAAAACCTACTTTTGAAGTCTAAAATTGGAGGGGATAGCCTCCACTCCTTGTGTCTTGTTTGCGTTCCTAGTTAGCTTCATATGTTAGCATGTTTTTGTAGCTTAACTTAGCTTATTTCCAGCATGTTTTTGCCATTGATTTGGGCTTCTTTGGCTCTATTTTGGGCTATTTGTGTTGTATGAGTAGTCTTTTGCATAGTTGTAGTGTAAAGGGCTTCACTAGTTTAGTGTTTTAGGCCTTTAAACATGAATTGTTTGAGTTGTTTACACGTTACGGTGCTATTTTGCATGTAATTTTAGCATCATAAGCTCTGTCACATATTCTTTTGTTTCACTCTTTTATTTGCTTTTGAGAGTGGTTTCAAGTTTAGGATCCTTTAAGCTTGAGATTGAGTTCATTGCTTAATGGTTTAATCCTCTTTGAGGGTTCATTATCAATGGCATGAACTCTCTCTTACCTTAAATCATCCCTTGGTAGACACTTCTTTTTCTTTAGAGGACACTCACTTTTGGACTAATCAATTAAAGAATGGATTGATAATCTAAAATGAGTAAACAAAAACATGGCAAGTAAAAGAGGCAAGATTAAGCATCTTTTGTGTTGCATTGCATGTGTTCGGATCAGATGTTAATTCGAACACAAGGAAAATGGGACATTTCATACTCGAAGTGATGAAATGTGCCATTTTTCTTGGTCTCCATCACCCTTGATCATGCATGATAGAGTGGTGGTTGTTTTGGTCTTGTTTATCCACTCATTAAACTTGTACAAGCTTGGCTTCTTGGCCATCATGCATAGAAAATGCTTGGTTGATGGTTTGAGGGTCAAGAGTTATGCTCCTTTGAACTTGTGTGATGATAAGGAGAGTAACAGTACACACAACCCTTGAGAATACACTGTTTTGCCTCTGTTTGTTCTCTGTTGTAGCAAAAAAGGAAGTTTGAGAAAGGGGTAGCCGACCGGCCACCAGCAGTGGCTGACCGACCACCAGTATCAGCTGACCGACCACCAATGGTAGCCAACGACCACCATTTGTAGCCAACCGGCCATCAATGAAAAAGGTTGCTCTGTGTGCTCCTAAAGGGGATTAGAAGTGTTCTGGGAGTTGGCATAATTTTCAGTGATCAAACATGTGCAAACAGAGGCTGCAATGGCAAGGCGATGGCATTTTTGGGTGGAGAAGCCGAGCATGCATGCGTCCTTCGTCCTTCGAGGCCATTTAATTTCTTAATTAGTTAGTTGTAGCTAATCCATTCATACAAGTGTTGTAACTATTTAGTTAATTGATTTGTTTTGTAATTAATTAGCTTAATTTGGTTTGTAATAATTAGTTAACTAGAATAGTTAATTAGTTTCTTTTTGTAATAGTTAGCTTAATTAGCATAGCTAGTTAGCTTATTCATTCGGACCCTCCTTCGCGAGGGCACAATGTTGTAATAAGTGTGCGTACGTGCGTGCATGTCTTCCAACCCCACGTCTTTCTCCCTTTTATTTAACCGCTTTTGATGGTTAGATTAGGAACATATTTCGATTAGCATATCACATGCTTGCATTCATTCATTTGTCTTGCATGCACCGAGGCTCGGCGCATCATTCAAACTGCATTGTTATTTCAATATTTCTTTGAATACGTGTTTCAAAGCATGCTGTTAAAGTGTTGCAAATACCATGATTAAGTAGCTGAGCCTGTTTAGTTGCATTATTGCATGTGTTGCATTAAGCACTTAACATAGTTAGGATCATACATCTTTCTAACTAGTTTTTGCTTTGGCTAGGAGTACTCGGTAAGCTTTTATACTTTAGCATGCTTGCATGAGTGTGGTTGCCATGTTGCCATGTTTCACATGCTTGCCACAAGGCTATGTGCTTAAATGCTAAACTGCATGAATGCCTGTGGGTGAAGGCTTGTTGTTCGAATTGGAACGATTCAACAAATGTAAGTTTAAGCCCGCTTTGTCGTGGCAAAATCATGTTTTAAGCCCACCTTGTTGTGGCAAATCGGCATCTTTAAGCCCATTTGAGGGTGGCAAATTCAAACCATTTTCGCAAAAAAAAACATGAGTTGAGTTGTTCCAAGTCTTGCAAACTAGTCTATACTTGCTTGTGCGCATCACATAGTAAAACTAGTTTAATAACTGGAACAAGAACACATGATGTTTATAAAAGAACATATCATGATTAGTAGAGGCCGATCTTTGATCAAGCGAGCGGGGGTGCTCATTTCAGGACCTTCCCCTCTCGTACCTAAGTTCCCGAGCCGAGGCAACTTTAGTGATGACAGAGATGTGGCCTTTGGCATGAGTCATGGTTTCTTAAATCTTCTCAAAATAAAATATTTAAGTGGCGACTCTGTATCTAGCAAAGCAGTCCAATTTTGACATTATTTGATTAAAAATCAATTTTTCAAAAAGATTTGCCGGATTTGGACTCTTTGGTGTTTATCAGTCTCACATTGAACTTGTGAGACTAGATTTAGAACCGCTAGAGTCTGAACTGTGAGGCTTTCTTTTTAAACCCTTTCTGAAAGGCGGGGTGTGGAAAAAGGCAAGTCCACAGTTTCTGGCGACTCTGCTAGGGATGTAGAGAACTTGACTCGAACTCATGATATGTTGTTTTATCTACACTTATGTGTTTCTTTGCATTTACATTTGCATTGGTGTGCCTAAGTCACAGTGTTTGCCATCTGCTATTCCTGAATGATTTGTCAGAGGCTCGCTTGGAAAAGCTTGCCAAAAGGCTGACCGGTTGCAGGCTCTGCCGCGATGGGAACACAACCCTTGGATCTGGACTACCGCTGTACCGTTTGATCCTCCTTTCACTTCTCGGTGTTAGGTGTGAGAGGTACATTAGGTAGTCTTGCTGAGGTACCCTTTTTGACCAATCGACCTAGTTGCATATCGAAAACTATAGAGACTGTTCCAAACTAGGACATGTTGCTCACCCGAATGTAGGATTGTTTAAAACCGCTTGTTTGCATGGTGAACCCCTAGCTCCTGACGAAATTAGGACAGGGTAACCGTACCCCATCATAGGGGTGTTTTTGGCTCTCACTTTCTTGAGACGTGCTTTAGAGTGAAACTCTACAAGAATGTATGTATCAGTTGCAAGTTTGGGTATCAGTTTTGGGGCAGAAATTTTGGACAGAAATCAGTGTTTGAGTACAGTTATCCAGCTTATGATTACAATCGTGTGTTATTTTTGTCTGAGCCGAGATGTTATGCGGTTTTTAATTCTTGTATTTTTTTGCTTTATTTTCTTTTTGCCAGATAGTCTTTCACCATTGCTTTAGACGAGTCTGTCACCCCCCCAAGTGATATGGACCCGAGTAAGGTGACTTTACTGATCCGGGGATCTTGTAACAGGACAACCAGTGTTTGCTTCACTACCTCCAATTAGAAGACAGAGGAGAGTCAGGCATAATTCATCGATTTGACAGTTACCTTCATTCAATGAAGTCCAGTCATCTGCTTCTACTCCGGAAAGAGAGTATACACCAGTTTTGATAGCTCAGCATTCCTTATTCAGCATGGAAGAAATGCTTTGCCAACTCCAACAGACTATTGAGAACATACAGCTAGATGTTGCCCGACAAGCTGAGACCACAGCTCACCAAGCTGAGGTAATAGAGAGGCTTCAACAACAGCAGCCACAACCTGCAGTAGCATCAACATCCCATGCACCCCCAGTGGGAACCCCATCACCCAATGTCTAGGAACATGCGGGCATTCAGGCGGATCCTATCCCAACTCAGACTTCCAAGGCATCAGTTTACCCGACAGAGGTGCCGTTTGAATTTGAGGTCGACCCTACTGCATTGAAAGTCAGCAAGCTCGAGAAGCTCTTTAAACGAGCGTAGGGTGTGAACTCGATCCCTGATATAGAGGATGGCTATACTGAGTCGGCAATAACGTTGCCAGACAGATTCAAAATGCCGCATATAGACCAGTTTGATGGTTCCGGGGATCCTATGGTCCATCTACGACTATTCTCTGACATCCTACGACCCATGGGTCTCACCAGACTATAGAAGTTGTCACTCTTCGGCCGGACCCTATCGAGTATAGCGGCCATCTGGTACGCCAAACTTGAAAACTCTGTGAAGAGAAACTGGAAGGAAATGGCCGAGGCCTTCATAGCATAGTACTTCTACAATACTCAGATCGAGGTCACAACTTGTGATCTCGAAGCAACCCACCAAGAGCTGACAGAGGGCTTCTCCGATTTTGTGACTCGGTGGAGGGCCAAAGCCTCCATGATGACTGTCCAGCTGGTTGAAAAGGACCAGATCAGAATGGTGGTTCGTAATCTGCAACCAAGACTGTTATAAAAAATGATAGTCATACCTCTGTCTACTTTTGCTGACCTCCATGAAATAGGGGTGCAGATAGAGGATGCAATGAAGCAGGGTCTGATAGACCACGTGAAAGAGAAGCTTATGAGGTCTTTCACACGAAGTTCTAATGTGACTGCGAGTGGTAGTGCAGCTGCAAGGCCTTCTGATGTGGGTATGGTCACCACCACACTGAAAACTGCCAACCCCTTTGCTGGAACATCTGATACAACCTCACAAACTGTGAAGCGCCAACCACGAGGACAAAGGGTTTTCACCCATTTATACATGTCCTTATCCAAAGCCTTAGGGGTCCTGGTCAAAAAGGGGCACCTGAAGCCACTAGAACCTCAACCCCTACCCGATCATCTTCCCCCCGAAACACAACTCGGCCAAATACTGTGCTTTTCATCAACAACATGGTTACGACACCAACCAATACTTCAGATTGCGTCATGGGATTCAACATTTCATTGACAATAAAGTGATAGTGCCTCCTCAAAAGTCTAATGTCACTACAAATCCCCTCTCACCACATAACCAGGTCCCTCCACCTCGGCAAGTAAACCTCATCCATACACTGGCCGTCCCTGACGACCCCAGTATATACATTACCCCTGTCCACCTACCTAAGCCGGCGTTGTTCATTGTAATGACCCTCACCACTGCCTACCGATAAACACTGATTACCGTTAAACTGAACTGATTATGACTGATACTTGAACTGATTAAAGTACCAAACTGACTGACTGAAAACTGGAACTGAATTGACTGAGTCTATCTGTTCGATTGTGCATCTATCTGTTTGATTGATTATTTGATCTCTTCGTGTTTTATGTTTAAACTGCTAATTGAAGGCCTTATCGGCGGCCGAACCGGGAATTGACTAATGTTTTATGATCCTCATAATTAATGTGATTTTATGGTGTATTTAATTAAAAACTGATTAGGTGTGATTAAATTAGATGAAAATGAGTTAATTGCAACAGTTGCCGTAATTACCTTTTTGCCACACTTAGTGGCCACTATCTCACACACATGTGAGCCTTGTTTACACTTGAATCAAACATTTGCTCAGCCTTATCTCTTGTTCTTGCCGACCTTGAGGGAGTGAGGGAGAGATTAGAGTTGTCCTTGAGGAATTGGCTTAGTCAACTTGAGGAATTGCTTGGAATTGAAGTGTAAATTGTCAAATTGGACTCCTAAACCTTGAACACAAGACTAAGGTAGGACATTCATCTTCTTGTTGTTGTCATAGAATTGATTCTTGCATGATCCATGTTAAAATTGTAGAGCTAAGTCTTGTTTTAGTTCATACATGTAGGACTAGAATATAATTCATGCATGCATGTTTGAATTGTTGAGTTGTGAGTTGATTTCATGGTAAAATGGTGCATGCACGTTCATAATTTTGTAATGGTCCATGTTTTCAACTTGTTTTTGGAATCAATTGGCTCCTTAGAGCATCAAATTGGAGCTTCAAAATGATTTGAATTCATGCATGTTTGCATGTTCATATTGTTCATGAAATTGGTTTGAAATTGGGTTTGAATTAAACACCCTTGGGCTTTGATTTCTCAAAATTGAGCTTCGAACCATGTTATTCTATGTGTTTATAAAGGTTTTCTAGAAAAATGGGCCCAAGAGGATCGGTTTTAATGCTTTTGAACTTGGTTTTTGGCTTGGAGGTGCAATCTGAAATTTCCAGATTTTGCACTTCCGCTCGAGCGGGGGAAGTGCCGCTCGAGCGCGGAATCCGAGCATCCAGTATCTCTACACTGTTTTACAGTCCACTCGAGCGGAGGATTGGGCGCTCGAGCGGAGTCATGTGTCTCAAGCTTGAGCGGGCGTCGAGCGTCCGTCGAGCGGAAATTTCACCCATCCAGCACTTTTGACTGTTTTTGCAGAACGCTCGAGCGGGTAATTATACGCTCGAGCGGGTACCTTTGTCTGCATGTCCACTCGAGCGGAGTGACCTATGCTCAAGCGTGACCCCTGTTTTCTGATGAATCTGAAACTGCTTTTTGAGTACATCTTTGCATCCTCAGCCCATTCTAGGCATTCTTAGACCTAGTTTAAGACATCTTGTTGAGGATATAGATGTAGAACACACCAAGGAAAATTAGGGATTAAGTTATGATATTTCCCAATTGTAGCTTAGTGTGTGTTCAACCTGTGAATTGTGTAGGGTTGGCGACTGGGGAGACACGCTCTAGCATACTGTAGCCCAAACTCTGTGAGTAACAATTGTGTAAAGATATGTTCAACTGAGAATGTTTTCTGACTGTTTAACGAAACTGTTTTTTGAAGTAATTATTGTTAATTGTTTGAATGTATGTCCTATATTCTGAAATATATTGTGGCATCCTTAGCAACTGTTGTATTACTGCTACTGTTACAGAGATCTCTGTCGGTTCTCTCGTGGAACCACTACTGTTTACTGATTGATGGCCATCATTACTGTTCGGTCTTTAAGACCTACTGTTTACTGCTATGCTAATGGATGTACCACATATGACTGAATAACTGTTCTGACTGAAAGACTGAAGTATTGTTTAATGAACTGCTTTCATTACTGTAAGGACATTTCATTCTTCACCTCTTTACGCATTATGTTATTCACTGGGCTTTAGCTCGCTATTTATATATATATGTAGGTGCTCAGCCACCAGATCGGAGCTAGGAGCGTGGGTTAGACTCCAATTTTGTCAATCCAGCCTTTGTGCCTCACTGCGAGGTTCCGAGTTGCCATGCTATGGCTTTGGGGTGTTTTGTTTTCCCCCGTCTGTCTCTATACTGTTTGGATTACTGTATAGACTGTCAGCTACTAACTGTGCTGTTGTCAAGGGATTAGGTCCCTGTACTGTGTGACTGTAAATTTTGTATAGACTGTACTGTTGTATGTACGAATGCATGAAAAATCTTTTTGGCATACAGACTGTCACAGCTCAATGGACATTATTTATTTACTGCATTGGCTTCCGCCGGGCCCTGAACTCTGTTTTACTGTACTACTGTTAAGCAGGCCTTCGGTAATCTTGGATTACTGGCCGGTTACGGTGCTAAACCCATAGGGCCGGGTTTGGGTCGTGACAGAGTGGTATCAGAGCGATACTTAACCACGAGTCGTACCGCACACACGTGTCCAAATGAGCTGTAGGGTGTCCTAAAAAAGTGATTAGGGCATTTCATGAACTTGAAAAGTGTGTGGCTATGTTATGACTGAATACATGTTGATGTGATAACTGTCTAAATATGCAACTGTTTATGTTACAATTGCTATAACTGTTATAACTGCTTATAGTGAAATGGACAATGCAAATGAACCTGAATCCTCATCTACCGAGGCAAGAAGGGAAAGAATGGAAAGAATGATGGAACTGATAACTGCTAGACTTGAACAACAACAGAACCAACAGCCCCCACCTCCTCCTCCTCTGGTACAGCCAGAACCTAATGCGAATGTGAATGATGGGGATATTATTGCTCTCACCCATAAATTCAGCAAAATGAAACCGCCGTCCTTTCAGGGAGGCCTCGAACCGTTAAAAGCTGAAGCGTGGGTTCTTGAGACAGAGAAATTATTTGAGGTGTTTCCGTGCTCTGAAGCACACAAGGTACTGTTAGCCACCTTTACTCTGCAAGAAGAAGCTAGAAGGTGGTGTATGCTTATCCGTAATGAAAATGCAGTTATGACTTGGGCTTAGTTCAAAGGAGCCTTCTTTGAAAAGTATTTCCCACAGTGTGTCAGGGATAGGAAAGTGACTGAATTCGAACAACTAAGACAGGGTACAATGTCCGTAGCGGAATATGAAACAAAATTTACTGAACTTGCCAGATATGCACCACACATGGTGGACACTGACTACAAGAAGGCCAGAAAATTTGAGGGTGGCCTTAATGTTGCAATACTTGACCGAATAAATGTTTTGAAACTACCGACTTTTGTGGGTGTTCTCGACCTGGAATTGATGGCCGAGTCAAACATTGAAGCACTGAAAACTGAAACACCAACATCAGAATGGCGTAGTAAGAGGCAGGGTTTTAAATTCAAGAAAGGCTAGCACAACCCGGCCAACAAGAAACAGAATACGGGGTCGACAACTAACCCCAGCCAAGGGAGTGGGTTCATTCCACCCTGTTCTGTATGTGGCAACAAGCACAAAGGGGTTTGTCACAAAATATCCGGAGCCTGTTACAGATGTGGCAAAGTGGGCCACATGGTTAGAGACTGTCCCTCTGCTCCGCAAGTTAGTAGCAAAGCTACGCCAAGCGCAGCCGCGTCAACTGTAGCACCAAAGCCTAACCCTAAAGCTATCGGGAAAGAGCCTATGAGGCAGGGCCGAGTGTTCGCCCTAGTACCGGGAGACGTGCAAAATACTGAAATCGTTGTGTCAGCTATCCTCTCTATTTGTACACAAAATGCATATCTATTGATTGATTCGGGGTCTACACATTCTTATGTATCGCATGCTTTCTCACGGAAATTGAATTGACCCTTAGAACCCATGAACTATCTGCTAGCCGTATCATCACCCGTAGGAGGATCCATGACATGTGCTTATATGTACCCCGCATGTGAAATCATTGTTGGGGATGTGCATCTGTTTATTGATTTATTACCATTCAACATTGATCATTTTGATGCAATATTGGGGATGGATTGGTTACAAAAATATCATGCCACTATCGATTGTGTGACCAAGCAAGTTGTTTTCCGTCCACCTGGTTTGCCTGAATTCGTGTTTAATGGGAGTGGAGTAGTACCTCCTCCGTACTTGATTTCGTCAGTGAAAGCTGTTAAATTAATTAGAAAGGGGTGTAAAGGATATCTGTGTTTTGTGCTGACTGTGTCTACTGATGATAGTGTTAAAACTGATGTGAATTGTATTCCTATAGTCAGGGAATTCCCAGATGTATTTCCAGATGATCTGCCAAGGGATTTGATTGACATGGCGATTGAATTCGCTGTTGATGTGATTCCCGGAACGCAACCAGTATCGAAAGCTCCTTACCGAATGGCCCCAACTGAACTGAAGGAACTGAAAGTGCAACTGCAGGAACTGCTGGATAAGAAGTTTATCAGGCCTAGCGCTTCGCCATGGGGCGCTCCTGTTTTGTTTGTAAAGAAGAAAGATGGCTCGCTGAGACTGTGCATTGATTACCGTGAATTGAACAAGGTAACTGTGAAAAACAAATACCCATTGCCACATATTGATGATTTATTTGATCAGTTACAGGGTGCACAAGTGTTTTCCAAGATGGATCTCAGATCGGGGTATCATCAACTGAAAGTTAAACCGAAAGACATTGATAAAACTGCTTTTAGAACGAGGTATGGCCATTATGAATTTTTAGTTATGCCATTCGGAGTCACGAATGCCCCAGCTGCTTTTATGGACCTCATGAACAGAATTTTTAAACCATACCTTGATGATTTCATTGTAGTATTTATTGATGACATATTGATTTACTCTAAAAGTATAGAACAACATGAACATCATCTGAGACTTGCCCTGCAGACCCTAAGAGAACAGAAACTGTATGCTAAACTGTCTAAATGTGAATTTTGGCTTGACCATGTTATGTTTTTGGGGCATGTTGTTAGCAAAAATGGAATTTCTGTTGATCCGCAGAAAATTGAAGCTGTAGTGAACTGGCCTAGACCAACAAATGTGACTGAAGTCCGATGCTTTTTGGGATTGGCTGGATATTACAGAAGATTTGTCAAAGATTTCTCCAAAATTGCCCTACCATTGACTCAGTTAACTCAGAAGGGGACATCATTTGACTGGACTGACCAAAGGGAATCAGCATTCCAAGAGTTGAAAACTCGACTTGTGACTGCACCGGTTTTGACTTTACCTTCAGGTATGGATGGTTATACTGTGTTTAGTGATGCTTCTTATAAGGGTTTGGGGTGTGTTTTAATGCAGAATGGGAGAGTGATTGCTTATGCTTCCCGACAGTTGAGACCGCATGAAAAGAACTACCCGACCCATGACTTAGAACCTGCCGCAGTAGTATTTGCACTGAAAATCTGGCGTCACTATCTGTACGGGGTGACATGTGAAGTATACACCGACCACAAGAGCTTAAAATATTTCTTCACACAGAAGGAACTGAACATGAGACAGTGGATATGGCTAGAATTGATTAAAGATTACGACTTACAGATATTGTACCATCTGGGAAAAGCTAATACCGTTGCCGATGCATTGAGCCGGAAATCGATTGGAAACTTAGCTTGTTTGCTTACCGGATAGAAAGAGTTGCTTGGTGACCTTGCAAAATCTGAGATTGAAATTGTTTTACGAGAACAAGGTGGAACCTTAGCTGCTATTTCTGCTCAACCGGCATTGATTGAAGAGATTAAAGAGAGACAGCAACTGGATGACTTCTTGAAGATCATTGAAGAAAGAGAATCTAAACCGAGACCGGGATTCAAATTTGAGAACAATGTACTGAAATTTCAAGAAAGACTGTGTGTACCGAATGATATTGAACTGAAAAGAAGAGTTCTACAAGAAGGCCACAATTCAAAATTGTCTATCCACCCGGGGAATACGAAAATGTACCAAGATCTGAAACTGAATTTCTGGTGGCCGGGAATGAAGAAAGAAATTGCCGACTTTGTGTCCAAATGTCTTCATTGCCAACAAGTTAAAGCTGAACATCAATGACCTACCGGATTATTGCAACCCCTACCCATACCAGAGTGGAAATGGGAGCATATCACGATGGATTTTATCGTTGGGTTACCTCGCTCAAGAAAAGGTATGGATTCAATTTGGGTTATTGTTGATAGACTAACCAAATCTGCTCACTTCTTACCTGTCAAGACAATCTATAATGTGGACAAATTGGCTGTTATCTGTATTGATGAAATTGTGAGACTGCATGGAGTGCCTGTGTCTATTGTTTCTGACAGGGATTCGAAGTTTACATCGAGATTTTGGCAAAGCCTACAGACCGCATTGGGTACTGAATTGAGACTGAGTAGTGCCTATCATCCTCAGACAGATGGCCAGTCAGAAAGGACCATCCAAACTCTGGAGGATTTACTGAGAATGTGTGTCCCTGATTTTCAGGGAGATTGGGAAAGTCGTCTGCCATTAGTTGAATTCGCTTACAACAACAGCTATCACTCGAGTATTGGCATGGCGCCTTTCGAGGCGTTGTATGGCAGAAAATGTAGATCTCCAATTTGCTGGGCAGAAATTGGAGATGGGCCTTTGCTTGGGCCCGAGATCGTATATGAGATGACTGGAAAGATAAAACTGATACAGCAAAGACTGAAAACTGCACAGAGTAGACAGAAAAGTTATGCGGATGTCAGAAGACGGGGCAGAGAGTATGAAGTGGGTGATCACGTTTTTGTAAAAGTGACACCAATGAAGGGCCAGACTCGTTTTGGAGTCAAAGGCAAGTTAGCACTGAGATACGTCGGACCATACGAGATTATTGAGAAAATTAATCCGGTGGCGTATCAAGTTGCGCTTCCTCCTGAAATGGAACACATGCATAATGTTTTCCACATTTCAATGTTAAGAGATTATCTCCGGGATCCCTTCCATGTAATTGAGCCTACTCGGGTAGTGTTGAGTGATGACTACACTTACGAGGAACGGCCTATACAGATTGTAAACAGACGGATCAAGAAACTGAGAAACAAAGAGATCCCGCTAGTGAAAGTTGACTGGCAAAACCATGGCGGTGTGTATGCCACTTGGGAAAGGGAAGATGACATGGCTAAAAGATATCCTGAACTGTTTCCGCTGAATCCTGTTTTCTTCCAGAACGAAGGTAACTCGAGTTTAGAGGACTAAACTCTTTATAAGGAGGGGAGACTGTAATGACCCTCACCACTGCCTACCGATAAACACTGATTACCGTTAAACTGAACTGATTATGACTGATACTTGAACTGATTAAAGTACCGAACTGACTGACTGAAAACTGGAACTGAATTGACTGAGTCTATCTGTTCGATTGTGCATCTATCTGTTTGATTGATTATTTGATCTGTTCGTGTTTTATGTTTAAACTGCTAATTGAAGGCCTTATCGGCGGCCGAACCGGGAATTGACTAATGTTTTATGATCCTCATAATTAATGTGATTTTATGGTGTATTTAACTAAAAACTGATTAGGTGTGATTAAATTAGATGAAAATGAGTTAATTGCAACAGTTGCCGTAATTACCTTTTTGCCACACTTAGTGGCCACTATCTCACACACATGTGAGCCTTGTTTACACTTGAATCAAACATTTGCTCAGCCTTATCTCTTGTTCTTGCCGACCTTGAGGGAGTGAGAGAGAGATTAGAGTTGTCCTTGAGGAATTGGCTTAGTCAACTTGAGGAATTGCTTGGAATTGAAGTGTAAATTGTCAAATTGGACTCCTAAACCTTGAACACAAGACTAAGGTAGGACATTCATCTTCTTGTTGTTGTCATAGAATTGATTCTTGCATGATCCATGTTAAAATTGTAGAGCTAAGTCTTGTTTTAGTTCATACATGTAGGACTAGAACATAATTCATGCATGCATGTTTGAATTGTTGAGTTGTGAGTTGATTTCATGGTAAAATGGTGCATGCACGTTCATAATTTTGTAATGGTCCATGTTTTCAACTTGTTTTTGGAATCAATTGGCTCCTTAGAGCATCAAATTGGAGCTTCAAAATGATTTGAATTCATGCATGTTTGCTTGTTCATATTGTTCATGAAATTGGTTTGAAATTGGGTTTGAATTAAACACCCTTGGGCTTTGATTTCTCAAAATTGAGCTTCGAACCATGTTATTCTATGTGTTTATAAAGGTTTTCTAGAAAAATGGGCCCAAGAGGATCGGTTTTGATGCTTTTGAACTTGGTTTTTGGCTTGGAGGTGCAATTTGGAATTTCCAGATTTTGCACTTCCGCTCGAGCGGGGGAAGTGCCGCTTGAGCGTGGAATCCGAGCATCCAGTATCTCTGCACTGTTTTACAGTCCGCTCGAGCGGAGGATTGGGCGCTCGAGCGGAGTCATGTGTCTCAAGCTCGAGTGGGCGTCGAGCGTCCATCGAGCGGAGATTTCACCCATCCAGCACTTTTGACTGTTTTTGCAGAACGCTCGAGCGGGTAATTATACGCTCGAGTAGGTACCTTTGTCTGCATGTCCGCTCGAGCAGAGTGACCTACGCTTGAGCATGACCCTTGTTTTCTGATGAATCTGAAACTGCTTTTTGAGTACATCTTTGCATTCTCAGCCCATTCTAGGCATTCTTAGACCTAGTTTAAGACATCTTTTTGAGGATATAGATGTAGAACACACCACGGCAAATTAGGGATTAAGTTATGATATTTCCCAACTGTAGCTTAGTGTGTGTTCAACCTGTGAATTGTGTAGCGTTGGTGACTGGGGAGACACGCTCTAGCATACTGTAGCCCAAACTCTGTGAGTAACAATTGTGTAAAGATATGTTCAACTGAGAATGTTTTCTGACTGTTTAACGAAACTGTTTTCTGAAGTAATTATTGTTAATTGTTTGAATGTATGTCCTATATTCTGAAATATATTGTGGCATCCTTAGCAACTGTTGTATTACTGCTACTGTTACAGAGATCTCTGTCGGTTCCCTCGTGGAACCACTACTGTTTACTGATTGATGGCCATCATTACTGTTCGGTCTTTAAGACCTACTGTTTACTGCTATGCTAATGGATGTACCACATATGACTGAATAACTGTTCTGACTGAAAGACTGAAGTATTGTTTAATGAACTGCTTTCATTACTGTAAGGACATTTCATTCTTCACCTCTTTACGCATTATGTTATTCACTGGGCTTTAGCTCACTGTTTATATATATATGTAGGTGCTCAGCTACCAGATCGGAGCTAGGAGCATGGGTTAGACTCCAATTTTGTCAAGCCAGCCTTTGTGCCTCGCTGCGAGGTTCCGAGTTGCCATGCTATGGCTTTGGGGTGTTTTGTTTTCCCCTGTCTGTCTCCATACTGTTTGAATTACTGTATAGACTGTCAGCTACTAACTGTACTGTTGTCAAGGGATTAGGTCCCTGTACTGTGTGACTGTAAATTTTGTATAGACTGTACTGTTGTATGTACGAATGCATGAAAAATCTTTTTGGCATACAGACTGTCACAGCTCAATGGACATTATTTATTTACTGCATTGGCTTTCGCCGGGCCCTGAACTCTGTTTTACTGTACTACTGTTAAGCAGGCCTTCGGTAATCTCGGATTACTGGCCGGTTACGGTGCTAAACCCATAGGGCCGGGTTTGGGTCGTGACATTCATCCCGGAGAGCACAGACTTGTGCATGATGAACACATCCACATTCCAACCCAAACTTGTGGTGGTGACTGTGGTAGAGGAAGGCAGGTTAGCCGTGGTAGAGAATGAGAATGTCAGTTCAGTGCTTGAAGGCTCCGTGAGCTTATCTGAGGAGGAATACAACCCGTGCCATTACATTGTGCCAACCAATCAAGCTAAACCAGAGCTGGAGTTGCCGACAAGAATAGAGGTTAGTGTAGTCCGGGAGGATGGCCCAAGCCAGGGATTAGATGACTTAGCCGACCTCGAGGAGGACATCAGCAATCTGCAGTTCTATGAAGAACACGATCTGGGGAATGTACAGATTGATTGGCTCGATCTGAATGGGTAGACAGACAATTTGGGATGGCTTAGTGATGAACCTGATGTGGATGAGGGATTTCAACCAAAGCTGGAACAGACAGAAGTAGGAATTGTTACAGGGGCCGGAACGGCCGATGACAAGGGAAAATTACCAAAGAGTATTGGTATTAAGAATTTTACTCAGGAGTCGAGTAGTATTAGTACAGCTGATACAGAGTAAGAGGCTGCACTGAAGTGGTTCGAACAGGAAATAAATGACAATAGTTAGAAAGCTAGAAAAGCTAAAAGCCCCGTAGGTGATGACTGTGATGTGGGTGTGGGAATACTTACAATGGAACCGGACAATTGCCTGTCGGTTGCCGGGGGAATATGGTGGGAAGATGATGACCTGTGTCTTGCCCATACTGATGGAGATTGGGGTCAAAACCGGCTAGGCGACACGTGGTACTTTAAGGAGGTGGATTATATGACCAGAAGCGGGCGGTACTTAAGGCCCCCACACCTAGACCAACCTGAAGCATCCAGAAAGGATAAGGAAGCTGAAAAATAGAGGGAGAAACTGTTGGAAGAAGAACCTGTACTGAAGCAGCTGAAGAAGATTTAAGCAGACATATCTATCTGGGGGTTGCTTATGGCTTCTCGCATACACCGGCAAGCTGTATTGTCCGCAATGGATAAGGCCAAGTTGTTTATCGACACAACTCCAGAACAACTAATGGGATTTGTCTTCCCAAGAGACGCTTCACCAACTTTGACCTTTACGGATAAGGAATTGTCGCCCAAGGGCTCAGCGCATAACAAACCTCTATATATCTCAGTTGAATGCAGAGAGAAGTGGGTGCCGGTTATATTGGTTGATACAGGGTCTACAATCAATGTTTGTTCGTCGTGCATGACCTATGCTATTGGCTTGAAGCCAGCAGACTTTGTACAAACAGCCCAGGTGATCCGGGCTTACGACAACAGAAGTAGAGAGGTGATAGGAACAGTTCAGATCAGAACACAGATCGGGCGCAGAAACTGTAGCGCGTCCGCGGGGGCCTCATGCTACAGTTTGGACTCAATTTGTATCACGGTTCTTAATCTGAACCAAAGAGTCCAAATCTGGCAAATCGTGTTGAGAAAACAGATTTTTGAAAGAAGTGCCAAACATGGACTGCTTTGCCAGATACAGAGTCGCCACCTAAATATTTTATTTTGGGAGAATTTAGGAAACCCTGACTCGGTGCCAAAGGCCACGTGTCCGTCATCACCAAAGTTGCCTCGGCTCGGGAACTTGGGTACGATTGGGGAAGGTCAGCTATGAGCACCCCCTCTCGCCCGATCCGAAGATCGACCTCTACTAACCATGATATTCGATTTTGAAAACGTTATGTGTTCTTAATCCGGTTATTAGCCTGGAATTACTATGTTATGCACACAACAAACAAGTATAGACCAAATTGCCTAATTTGGAAATAAGCATTGCACATTCGTTTGTTTTGGAAAAATGTTTTGGAATTTGCTACTCGCAAGTAGGCTAAAACACTGATTTCAACGAGTTTTCCCAACTCAAACAATCCAACCTTCACCCACAGGCATCCAAGCAATTTATCACATAAGCATTTAGCCGCATGGAAAGCATACTGTCATGGCAACACTCACACGCATGCGGGATGCTAAAGCATAAATACTTACATCGTACTCCGTGCCAAAACAATAAACTAGTTAACAAACATGCATGTCCTAGTTCGTGTTAAAAATGACTAATGCATCGCATGCAAAAATGCAATTAGAGTAGGCTCGGCTAACCTAAACATGGCATGTGAAATGCGATCAATTTGATGCACGTATTCAATTTTGAATTGAAGTACAAATGTAGTTAGCGTGATGTACCGAGCCTAATGCATGCAATACAAATGCATGAATGCACGCATGCATAGCATAAGGTATGCTAATTTTAAAAATGCCCTAGTCTACCATCATAAGCAGATAAATAAAAGGGAAGAAAGACGTGAGGTTGGAAGACATACACACACTCACACACACTTATTACATAATTGCCCTCACTCGAAGGGGCCAAATGAATATTACAGTCCGAATAATAAACAAATAAAATATTACAGAATTTCTAATTTACTTAACGGAACAAATGCAAAAGGAAGAAAGGTGGCCACAGCTCCCTGCCTCGGGATGCGCGAGTGATGCATGCTCGAAACCCGGCTCGCCTGGAAAACCCGTACCATACCCCTGCCACCTCTGTTTATACTGCCTTGTCTCTCTGAAAATTGCCAAAGCCCTAGGACAGGTTCCTTGCATGCTGCAGAGTACCACCGGCTAGGGAAAATTCCCACTGGCAGTGCATAATTTCCATCGGCTGTTTTTGGATTTATCGGCCATTCACCAATGGCCGGTCGGCACTGAATTCTGCCGGTCGGCAGAAGCTTCCTGCAGAAGACAGTTTTGACAGCAACAGAGAACAGACAGTATATGGCATGGGATTTCAGGCACATGTAAGCATAGACACACTCCCTATCATGTAACGGACTCAAGGGAGCATGGCCCTCGACCCTCGGGCCACCAATCACGCATTTCGATGCATGATGGCCAAAGGGTCAAGTATGCATTTCAATGTCAAACGCAATGCACACAAAACATACAAGGGACCCAACCTCAATCATGGTTGGTCAAGAGGCGAGACAATGCACAACAATGCACATGCGACCTAAGCATGCAAGCAAACATACAAACATGTAATACAACTACATGGCACACACAATGCTAACAACATAACATGCACAACGCATTGAAACATGGCATACACAATGCAAGATGGACTTACACCAATGTGAGTGGACCTCATCCGCACCCACATCAGTGGCCATGAGATGAAAATAAGACAACTCGAAATGCGTGCACACGTGCACGTAAACCGAGGACCGACCCTCAGGCACCGAAATGCCACTCTAATGAGACATGGCAAAGACATGGAATATGATATGCAAACATGTGAAAATCAGTAGCAAAATGAGGGGGGCAAAACAGCCCTGAAACAAGGCGAAATGACACCCGATGCATGGAATTTCTCCCGAAATGCAAAACTAGGTACATGAAATGGCTTACAGCTATACAAAGCATGCATAATTGGTACATGGAATGAAAAGACAGAAGCAAGGCAGCCCCAAAATAAGCATTTTTACAGTTCAAAGCATGGCCAAACAGTAAGCACAAGTGGGACTAAATTATCATACAAAAATGGCTCCGCAAGGGAGGCAATGAAGCAAGTGGTAGATGCAAAACCCAAAAAGAAAAAGACTCTTCTAAAACACTGAAGAGGGACCAAAAATATGACTACTTACAGTTTATGGAAACCCCCAAAACAATATACAAGTATGCTCAAAATGCCATGTAAGGTAGGGCCCAAAAGAGGTCAAAACACAAAGTATACAAAACATTCATCAAACAGCCAAAGACCCTTAATGAAACATGACAAGGGGGTCAATATATGGCCACTCTCAGTTCTTAAAAGAGCCCAAAAATAGAAGAAAAATAGGCTAAAAAACATACAAAAATGGGGACCAAAGAGGGGTATAATGACAAGTGGCACATGGAGGTCCCAAACAGTGATGAGCCCTTCTTCAATGTTGAAGAAGGGCTCAAAATAAACCTATCTACAGTTTACATCATGCTCCAAAACAGATCACACATAGGCCAAAAATGCTATGCAAGATTATGGCATACAAAGGGGTAATGAAGCAAGTGCAAGATGGGGGTCCCAAACAGGGTAAGACTCTTAATGAGACAGAAAAATGAGCTCAAAAAAATGATATTTCCAGTTATGGTCGGAGCTCAAAACAGCAAGCAAAAGGGGCTTAGAAAACTTGCAAAAATGAGCTAGAAAGAGGGAGAAATCAACTCACCCTTGAAGACCAATCCTTTGCTACCTCTTGGACCAAGAAAATCTGCCTCCTAGCCTCTGAGAAGACCTTCAAGCTGCTGGAATGGAGTGGTGGTGTGGTGCTATAGGGTGTAGTGCAAATGGAGCAAGGATTCTTGGGTTTGGAGGCTTGGATGAGATAGATATATGGAGGATTGTATGTATTGCTCCAGCTGGTTTTTCTAACCTAGTATAAGGAAGAGGAGAGCTTCCTTTATAGAGCCAAGAGACTAAAGCTTCTCTTAGAAGCTTCAAACTAAGAGCAAAGATCCTCCATACACGTGTATGGAGGATCCAATCTGTGCCCTCCACCTGGCACAGCTGGCATCCACTCAATCTGTAGAATACTCCGGAAGGTTGTCGGCCAGAAAAATGGTCGGTCGGCTAAAAAAAATGGCCGGTCGGCACAATAAATTGCCGGTCGGATAAATAGAGTCCGATTGGTGGCCGATGAGGTCAAAAAGTGCCGGTGGATGTCCAGATTGAAGCCCCGGAAGTTAGCTTTCCAATGGCACAAACCTTGCATTAAAATTCCGCCTGTGGAAAAAGTTATGCCCATTTTGGTGAAGCCGCGCAGATTCGATCCAACCGGGATGATGCCCAACTTCAGCTGCTCATATCTCCCCCACCCGGACTTGGCTTTAAGAGATTCTTGAGTGAAAAATGAAGCCCCGGAAGTAAGCTTTCCGACGGTGGTGGCCCTATAGCTAAACTCCAAGTGTACAGACAGATAAGCCCGATTCAGCAAGGGCTGCTCGACTTACTTCTACCCGGATTCATGCCGAACTTCTCCCAAACTAGTTTTCTCCTCTCCTTTCCTCTCTTCTTCAACTCCAAACCCCTAAACGAAGTGTTTTGAAGGATTTGCCTCTCTCTTTGCCGAAGAAACTGAACATTTGCCCTGCACATCTTTCTCCACCAAGTAAAACATCAGTAACACCCAAGTCTTAAAGGCGGTCAAAAATGGGGTGTCTACACCAGCCCAACAGGACATTGAGTTTCACGTCCTAGATGTTTTGGCTACCTTCAACTTGCTACTTGGGTGACCCTGGCTACACCAAGTAAAAGTTGTTTCTTCCACCTTGCATCAGATGCTGAAATACCCTCTTGGAAAAGGGGTAGCCATTGTTTTTGGGAATTCTTCTATACATCCTCTTCCAGAGGTCACTACACTAGTATTGGAGATTGTACACGACGACGAGGATGTTTTCTTGTCTGATTTTACCTTGGCTAAGGCCCAGATCATGCAAAATATCTTAGTTATTGATAAGGGGTTGTAAGTCAGTGCTCAATCAGTGTATCTCATGAACAAGCTACAGTATATGCCCATGATGGGATTACGAAAGAGCGGCCGGAAGGGCGTTACTGCACTGGTCGAATTGCCATATAACCCTCATGCCTTTGGTTTGGGCTATATGCCTACCAAAGAGGACTGGGTGAGAAAAGGGAAGGAAATGGCAGCAAGAGCCAAAGCAAAGCAAAGTGGGAAGCACTATGAGTTTGTACATAGACCAATTCAAGGAACCCTGAACGATCGCTTTGTCCGGGAGGGAGAAGACTTCCCATTTTGCGTCCTGAGCCATGGTTGAACTCTGAGAAGCGGCGTTTGCGCGGTTTTGAGATTTTCTTTGACCTACAACTACAAGAGGATGAAGCCTCAGAGGAACAGACTGACTTGCCTGTTGAGGCAGAACAGATTACAGAGGATGAGCCCAACAGCAGTGAACTTGAGATAGGAGCAGCGCTGGCTTGTCTCCTTTCGGATCCTTAGATCAAACCGGAGACCTTGGGGGATGACTTCACCGTTTCCATGATTGGAGATTAATCAGGTATGGACCCTTCCGATGGCATTCAGGATGCATCTAGCACACCTTCTCTCATTTGGCAGCTAGAGGAGGGCTTTTTGTCCAGCAGTTTTGAATCAGGTAGTGAGCCAGAATCTGATTCCACAGAGTCTGTGGAGTCGGAATCAGATTCCAGTTCTTTTGAGTCAGAGTTCGGTATTCCTGGGGTTGATAACCTAGATGCCGTTATTTTGTCTAGGTCGTCTTTTTTCTTTTTTCTTTTTTTTTTTGAGTAGGTTGTAACCGAGGAATTAGACAAGCTGGAAGTTTGAATGAGAATGATACCACTGCTGTTTCTAAGTACTTCTTTGTGCCACTTGCACATTGCATTGATCATGACTTTCAAAATTTTGAAAAAAATGATGAGGAAAGAATTCCTCTGGTTTTAAAGCATTTGATTGATCGAGAGGAGGAGAGGTTTGTAAAACTCTTTGTTGATGAAATCACTACAATTAATATGGGTACTGAGAAGGATCCACGTCTGGTCCAGATCGGGTCCACGTTGTCTTAAGAGGAATGCGAGCACTTAGTCGCTTTATTAAAAGATTTCAAAGATGTTTTCGCGTGGTCCTACGACGACATGCCTGGAATCGATCCTGAGATTGTACAGTATCGGATCCCTCTTGACCCCGAGGCCCGGCCTGTCAAGCAGAAGCTTCGGAGAATATGTTCGGATTGGGCTTTGAAGATTAAAGAAGAGGTCACCAAGTAGATAGATGAAGGGTTTTTCCTAGTATCTAAGTATCCTACTTGGTTGGCTAACATTGTTCTGGTGCCAAAGAAAAAGGGCAGAATTCGGGTGTGAGTGGATTTTAGAGATCTGAACAAAGCCAGTCCAAAGGACGACTTTCCTCTACCGCCATCGATGAGTTAGTGGACTTCACCGTAGGCCATGCGTTGCTCTCCTTTATAGATGGGTTTTCCGGGCACAACCAGATTTTGATGGCACCCGAGGATAGGGAGAAGATTGCCTTCACCATGTTGTGGGAAACTGTAGACTCCACTTTCTTCGCGCGCCTCTCTTTTGGAGAGGCGCAAATTGGTCTCCTATAGTTCGGACACCTGTCACGATTTTGAATCTAATCTCACAAAGTGCAATGTGAGACTGATAAACACCAAAGAGTCCAATCCGGCAAATCATTTTAGAAAATCGATTTTAGATCAAATAATGCCAAAACTGGACTGCTTTGCCAGATTACAGAGTCGCCACCAAAATATTTTGTTTTGGGGAAATTTAGGAAACCCTGACTCGTGCCAAAGGCCACGTATCCGTCATCACCAAAGTTGTCTTGGCTCAAGAACTTGGGTACGAGAGGGGAAGGTCATGACATGAGCACCCCCCTTCGCCCAATCAGAAGATCGGCCTATACTTAGACGATATGTTGTTTTTATAAACACAAGAGTTCTTATTCTGCTTATTAATCTAACATTACTACGTGATGCGTACAGCATACAAGTATAGAATAAATCACAAGAATTGGAACAAAACAACTCATGTTTGTTTATGAAAATGGTTTGAAAGTGCCACCCTTAAGTGGGCTAAAGCGCGAATTTGAAACCCTCAAGTTGGCTTAAAACATGATGTTTCCACTTTGCAAAATGGACTCTAAAACTCACATTTGATGAATTGTCTCAATTCAAGCAATAAAGCCTTCATCCACAGGCATTCATGCAGTTATGCAGTTAAGCAAATAGCCTCATGACAAGCATGTTAAACATGGCAACAGTCACACACATGCAAGTATGTTAAAGCGTAAAACTTACAGTGTACTCTAAGCCAAAACAAAAGCTAGTTAGAAATCATGCATGATCCTAACCATACAAAATGCCTAATACAACACATGCAATATACAGTTAATAGGCTTGGCTATCTAAGATGTCATATGAATGCAACAATTTGATACACATATTCAAATAAGTATTAAAATACGATGCAGTTTGAATGATGCGCCGAGTCCGGTGCATGCAATACAAATGAATGATGAAAACATGCAAGCATAAAGTATGCTAATCAAAACGTGCCGTAATCTAACCATCGAAAGCAATTAAATAAAAGGGAGAAAGACGTGGGGTTGGAAGACATGCACACACACACGCACCCTTATTAGAACATTGCGCCCTCGCGAAGGAGGGCCCAAATAAATAAGCTAAGCTAAGCTAATTATTACAAACCAACTAATTAACTATTCTAGTTAATTAATTATTACAAACCAAATTGAATCTAATAATTAGCTACGCTAACTAATTGAAGCAATAAAATGGCCTCACGGGCGACTGAGATATGCATGCTCGGTTAGCGTCCTCTTGAAAGTCCATTGCCTTGCCGTCGGTTGTCTTTGTTTGCATTTGCCTTGATTTCTGAAAATTGTGCTAATCTCCAAACTGTTGTTGCCTCAAAACAGGAACATTTTTGCACCAAAATAAACTAGTGGCCAGTCGGCCACCAAAAGTGGCTGGCGACCACTTCAACTGGCCAGTCAGCTAGTGCAAGTGGCCGGTCAGCTACTGCCATTGGCTGGTCGGCTACCTCATTTCCTAAACTCCTGGTTTTGCTGCAACAGAGAGCAACAGAGCCAAGACAATGCATTTGCAAGGAAATGTGTGTACTGCCACCCTCCTTATCATTTCTCAAGCTCAAAGGAGTGTGGCGCTTGGCTCTCAAGCCACCAATCAAGTATCTCAATGCATGATGGCCCAAAAACCAAGCTTGTACAAGCTTAGTGAGTGCACACATAAGACTCAATTGGCCACCACCCTATCATGCATGATCAAGGGTAACGACAACCAAGAAACGTGACACGTTTCGTCACTATGATTATGAAATGTCTCGCATTTCTTGTGTTTGGATTAACGTCCAATCCAAACACATGCAATGCAATACAAATGCTTATCTTGCACAAGTTTTGCTTGATTCAATTATTGTTTACACATTTTAGCTTACCAAGTAGTCCTTTAACCAGTTATGTCCAATGTGAAAGTCCTCTAATTGGAAAGATGGCCTAAGCCACAAGTGCCTTGAGCATGAAAGAAGTCTCATCTTGTTGATTAGGAGGAACCCTCAAAAGAGAGTTAAACCATTAGGCATGAGAACCTCAATTTCATGCTCAAGCCAACAAGGGGCTTAAGACCACTTTCAAAAGCAAATTCAAAAGTGAAGAACAAAGGGAGATTGCAGACTTTTAGTGCTGATATAGCATGCTAAAGCCACTAGATCAGGTAAGCAATACATGCAAGACATGCTAAGGGCCTAAAAGCATAAAGCTAGTGAAGAGCATTACACAAGAGGCATGCAATATCAAGCTTAAACGACCAAACCAGCTTTCGGCAAAGGTAAAACATGCCAAAACATTGGCTAAAACATGTTGAAATTTAGGCACAAAAGGCAAGAAAATCATGCGCACATGTTAGCTCGCAAGCAAGACACAAAGCACAACTCTTAGAAGCAATGAAAGAGTGATATATGTGAGAGTGTGACAGTAATATATGCACTGAAATTACATGCTAAATGATGTTATGGCATGCAAACAATCCAAGAAAAACATGTTAGAAGACTTAGATCACAAAGCTAGTGAAGCCACTTGCACTATAGCTATGCAAAACATGATCCATATGACCAAGACCACTCAAAACAGAGTTAAAGCATGACAAAACATGGGCAAAAGCATGCTGATATGGAGCTAACACAAGCTAAAATGTAAGGCTAACTCATTATGCATATTAAGCTAGTAAGCATGATTACACTACAAGTGTAAAAAGCAAGCAACAAGTGACTCAACCAACCAAAAACAGAGCTAAAGCAGATCAAAAAAAGTCATAAAAACATGCTGAGATCAAGCCATGAGATGGTAGAAAAACATGCTCACATGTTGGGCCATCAACACTTGCAAAGAAGACACAAGGAGGAGAGGCCACCCCCTCCTATTTGGGACCTCAAAACCAAGTTTTTACCACTGAGAATCCCCTGGATTTCAGTGGTTAAAAGGCCAAAAAGAGGTTGTTTGAAAAGCTTTAAAATGTAGCACAACTCTTAGCAAATAAGCAACAAAAGACGGTGGACCACCCCTAACTCCAAAAAGACCTTAAACCACTATTTTTAAACCTTAAAAATATAGTTTTTTGCAGTTGAAAACTTGGCCAAAAATAGCTTGCAAAGGTGGCCAAACAAGCAAATGAAACAAAGCTTTAAAGGGGATAAGGCCTTACCCTTGAAGAACAACAGCAAACAGCAAATATTCTGAGCCAAAATCAAGTTTGAGACCTCAAACCAAGCTTCAAAGGAGCTCAGCTCCAAGGTGAAGGTGTTTGGCTAAGGGGTTGTATGCAAATATGCAAAGAAAACTCACTTTCAAACACTAAATATGAAGAGAGAGAGAGAGAGAGAGAGAGAGAGAGAGTGAAAATTTGTTCTAAAAAATTATGAACCCCCAAAATGGGGGAGGGACCTCCCCTTATATAGAAATATAAGAATAAAGCGTGTATTCATCCCTCCATACACATATGGAGGATGGCTTCAGTGACCAAGCTGGCACCCAAAATATCTGAAAAAGGAGAAAAATGGTCGTTGACCACACTAAGTGGCCGACTAGCCACCTCCCCTAGCCGACCGACTACCTCCTCTAGCCGACCGGCCACCCAAGGTGGCCGACAAGAGGAAAAAGTGGCCGACAAGGCCTCTCCTTCCTCCAGGCAAGGGGCACCAAGGTTTGGCCCAAAAATAAGGCCAAAACACAGAGAGTTTAGGGGCCCAAAAGCAAGGCGCTCGGCCGAGACCTTCGGGCACTCAAAACGAGCACAAACATGCACAATCATCGGGTGCACAAACGATGACGTTTGAGTCTTAAGGTCAGTCAAAAATGGGGTGTCTACAGTTGCCCTCTTTGACAGAACTCAGAAGTCATGAAATGAAGGGAGTGAATGTCAAAGCCTAGAGACGACCCATTTTTGACAAGGCCGAAGACTCAGACAAACAAGCAAGATAACGATATGGATGTGCCCATAGGCTGGGGTAAAATGCAAATGATATGCACGATGCAAAACATAACTTATGATCATGCAATGAGGGCTGTAATGAAACATATAGATGCAAATACTATTTAAAGAAATGGTACAACAAACTCGTACATAAACAAGTAAGCAGACACGCCATGCGTGGGAATTACAGACCAAACTACATTTCATGCAGAAAGAATGTGAGAAAATTATGCAATCTTAACTGCGCCTCATGCAGGAAAGGATAAAGAACAACACCAACATCGGGCGCACCCAAGGCGGCAAACAAGATCCCAACGTGTGGCGCACGGAAGGAAAGAAGTAGTGTGAACCCAGGGACACACCCAAGGTTCTAAACTAAAAAGAGCACATAATAGCAATTGAAACACATCCAAATATTATGCAACCGAAACAAAGAGCAATATAAGCAATGGGATTTGTCCAGATGCATTTAACCAAAGCATCCTAACGCGCCGCACGCGCAAGAGGAAAAAGAGAGCGGTGCAAACACTGAATGGTGGTATAAACATCAAAGCACGTTCCAATGTTTCTAACCAAAAACAAGGTATAAGCGTCGGACACACGTCCCAAACTCTTCTAACCGAAGGGGTATAAGCATCGGATACATAACCCAAACGCCTCTAACCAAAGGGGTGGTATAAGCGTTAGGCACACAACCCAAATGCCTCTAACCAAAAGGGTGGTATAAACATTGGGCGCACAACCCAATGTCTCTAACCAACAAGGTGTCAGTGTAAACACGAAGGGTACTCGAGTGTTTCTAACCAATGCAAGGTATAAAGGTCGGGCACACGACCCAAACTCTTCTAACCAGAGGAGTGGTATAGACATCAGGTGCGCAACCCAATGTCTCTAACCAACAGGGTGGTATAAGCGTCGAACACACGTCCCAAACGCTTCTAACCAAAGGGGTGGTATAAACATCGGGCGCACAACCCAATGTCTCAAACCAATAGGGTGGTGTAAGCGTCGGACACACGTCCCAAACGCTTCTAACCAAAGAGATGTCGGTGTAAACACTGAGCGTACCGGAGTGTTTCTAACCAATGAGAAATGCCGGTGTAAGCATTAGGCATACCCGAATACTTCTAACCAAAACAGAAAGTGGTGTAAACTCCGGGCGTACTCGAGTATTTCTAACCAACGAGGAGTTCAAATGGCAGGAATGATCTTACCTGGACTTCCTTTGAATGAACCGTACATACAATATCGTGCATGCACAAGGAAGAAACTTAGACAAGCACAATACAAATGCATATTCTATGCATGGCGAATGATTATAACTAAAATGCTTAGAGAGGCATGCTTCATGCACATCATGAGCAAAAAATAGAGTGTGAACTATGCAATGAAACATGGAGCATGTTTTCTATACAACACCAAATGCATGTTTAATGCAACTGGTAGAATGTAAGAGCATGCACAATGCAATATAATGTGACATGCATATTCTATGCAAACATACGAACATGTGTAGTGCAATGAAATGCGATATATATGTTCTGTGCACAATGATAACAATGTATTATGCACATCAATAGCATTCTCAATGCAAAATAAAGAATAAAGAAATGCATGCCTTAACCAGGCCAACACAGTTATAACCTCCGATTTACCTCTCGAAGGGGCTATGACATGTTTCAAAAGGATACACCCTGTTCATGACGGCTAACAATGAGTCTCGCATTGAAGACATGAATTGAAACTCCCACGGAGACATTTTGAGTTGAAAAGTGAACTTTTCTTGCACTTTCTCGAGAGCCAAGGACTCAGAACACTCTGAAAACACACAAGGAAGATATTGGACACCTGTCGGCCACCCCAGGACCCAGTCGGCCAGCTTCCATTTCTATCGGCCACCTAAGTGGCCTGCCGGCCACAAAAACTGGCCGGTCAGCCAGTTGTGGTATTTTTGGGACAGTTTTGTCTTTTCGCATGGAGGACTTTAAAAACACAACTCCAAAACACATTTGCTCACACACACAGTGCCGAAAACTCCTCTCCTCTACTGCTAGACACTTTTCCTCATTAGATCCGTACCCCACACACGTTTTCCAACGCCCCTCGTGAAGTTGATTTGCTAAAACCTTTCGATTTCCTTCACTTTGAACCGATCAAAAGTTGTTTTTGGAGCTTTTTCCTCCATTTTCACCATTTGAGGTATGTTTTCCACAAGTTTGTCTTGAGTTTGGCGCCTTTTGCCAGGCTTTGACTTTTTTTGACTTTTTCTCTTCTCGAGAGTTGACTTTTGGCACTTTTCGCTCATTTTGCTCATTTTTGTCCATCTTTCACCTTCTTTACAGATGGTAGACGATGCTCCACATGACGATGTGTAGACACCCCATTTTTGACTTACCTTAAGACTTAGACGTCATAAATTGAGCGCTTGGTGATTGTGCATGTTGTGCTCGTTCTGAGGTTTTGGAGTTTTTGGCTGAGAGCCTTGCCTCCGGGCCTCTGAACTCTTTGTGCTTTGGCTCGGTTGTGGACCGAATCTTGTTTTCTCTTCTTGGAGGGAGGGAGAGGTCTTGTAGACCATCTCTTTGTGGTTATAGACCACTTTTTCTGGTCGTAGGCCACTTTTCCCGTTTGGAGACTAGTTTCCGAATTTTGGAGCCTTCGGCCGCGCGCCTTGTCTCGAGACCGCTTAACGTTCTCCGTTTGGCGTGGTTTTTGAACCATGCCTTGTTGCCTCTGCCTAGAGGAACACTATGGTCCGGGAGACCACTTTTTTGGTCGTATACCACTTTTGATGCCAGTAGACTAGTTTTCGAGGCTTTCGGCCGCGTGCTTTTCCTCCCAATCTCTCGTCTTGCATCCGTTTTGGTTTGTTTTTGGTACAAACCTTGTTTTCCTTGTTTGGAATGTGATACAGGGGTGGAAGACCAGTTTTTCCCCTTTGAGACCACTTTTCCTCCGGCCAGCCAGTTTTTTGGTCGGATAATTTGCTTTCTTGGTCTTTGGGCCTCCTTTTCTGGTCGGCCACCAAACCACTTTACTTATTTTCAGTGTGTAGACTTCTCCTACCCCTGGCCGACCAGTTTGTTTTGTGGGAGACCACTTAAAGTAGCTGGCCGACCACTTCAAGTGGTCGGTTGCTTTTTGTTACCTTTTTGGAGATATTTCTGGCTAGCTGGCACAACTGGAGAGCACTAGAACCATCCTCCATACACGTGTATGGAGGGATGGCCTTGAAGCTTAGCTTCCTTGAGAAGCCTTAGCTTTTGTTCTCTATAAGAGGGAGGCTCCTCCTCCTTCCTCCAGGGTCAGAAATTTGTGGTTTGAGTTATACATACACACTTGTATCTATATCTCTCTTTTGCTCTTGTTTTGTGCCTTAAAGTGTCATTTTGTCTCACTTTTGCACACAAACACACACTCAAACACCATCCTTTTGTTGGTGAGGTGTTTAGGAGCTGGTTTTGGTGTTCTTGGGTTGGTTTGAGCTTGAAAAACTTGCTGGAGTTGCAGATTTAAAGGTAGTCTTCAAGGGTGAGTTTCTAAGCCTTAAATCTCCCATTTTTTCTTAAGCTTTTAGCCTTATTTGCATGCTATTTTAAGCTTAAATCTTAACTACAAAAAGTTTTGAATTTTGGTGCTTAAGATCTTTGTTTCAAGTCACTTTTGTATTTGGGGTTGTTTACCCCCTCTTAGGCCTTGTTAGGCCATGTTTTGAGCCATCCCTCTAGGCTCTTGTTGTAGCCTTTGCATGACCTTTCTACCATTGAAATCCGGAGAATTTTCAGTGGTGGAAAGGTGGTTTTGAGGTCCTAAATAGGAGAGGGTCATCTACTCTCCTTGTATTTTGAATATTTGTTTCATATACCTCATGTTTGAGCATGTTTGTTAAGCTTGTGTTAGCTTGTTCTTAGCATGTATTTGGGGTTATTTCAGCATGTCATACCACTATTTTGGTTTGGTTTGGTCACCCCTTGCATGCCTTGTTCACTTGTAGTGTAATCGTCAAAAACTAGTCTTGTGTGCTTCATGAAGTAGCATGTCATTCTAGCTTGATTTGAGTCCATCTTAGCATGTTCTCGATGTTGTTTTACCATGATATACCTCTGTTAAGGTTTGGTTTGACAGCCCCATGCATGCTCCATGCACTTGTAGTGCAATTCCATGAATTAGCCTAATGTGTCTCATGCTTTGACATGTCATTCTAGCATGCTTTTGGCTTAACTCTAAGAAGCTTTTGTCCATGTTTTAGCATGCTCTAGCTCTAATTTATTTGGTTTTGGCCATGGATGCCATGCTTTGTATAGCTATAGTGCATTCTAGCTTGTTAGCTTTGTGTATCGAGTCCACTAGCATGCATTGCTTGGCCTATTTGAATGATTTGGCATAATTTTTTATGTTATTTTAGTGCATGTTTCATGGCCATGCACTTACATCTTTCACTTATTCAATGCGTTGGAGGGTTGGTCTTTTATGCCTTAAGAATAGGTCATTGCGTATGCCTTCATGCCTAAGCTTGCGAGCTATCATTTCAATGTGTTTTTGGAGTTATTATGCCATGATGTAACTTTGATTTTTGTTGCTTAAGTCATTCCATGCTTGGTCTTAATAGGTGTAGTGTAATCCACCTTATTTGCCTTGTATGCATCATGCCTTATGCCCTTCATGCTAGCTTGTTTTGGCTTCCTTCCATGCATGTTTTAGTATCATTTTGGCATGATCTAGGACTGTTTTGGGTTGCCTTTGCCATATCCTTCATGCTTTGTATAGCTGTAGTGTAATTGGCCTTGCTAGCTTTGTGTTTTGGTGACTCATGCATGCTATCTTTGAGCTATTTAGATGATTTGGCATCATTTAATACTTCATTTCAGAGCATGTAGCATTGCTATGTTCCCATTTCTTTCATGATTTAAGTGCTTAAAATGGTTGTGCATTATTGCCTTGCTTATGGCCTAGCTTGTATGCTTGCATGCCTTGACCTTTGAGCCCCTACCTCAGCATGTTTAGGTCTTTGTTTTGACCTATTTCAGCTTTGTCCATGTTTGGTTCATGCATTCATGCCATGTATTGCATGCCTCCTTTGTAGTCCTCCTTATTAGCTTTCATGCTTTAGGACTATTGAATGCTTTGCTTGTGTTGTTTGAATGATTTAGCATCATTTCTTACCTTATTTTAGTGCATTTAGTGTTGTTACACTTCTTCATTTGTCACTCCTTGAGCCTTCTTGAGGGTTGTGCTCTTAGGCTGACTTGGTTGGCCAATGCATTGTACATGCATGCTTTATATTTTGTGCCTTTTATTTTGGTGTTGTGGCCATTGATTTGGGCATAGTTGAGGTCTACCCCCCTTTGGTTTAAGTCCATTTAGCATGTTTGTTTACATGTTGTTCGCATGCTTATTGTTCATTGCATTAAGTATGCCATCTTACATTGCATTGTGCATGCCATGTGGTTATTTGCATTGTGCATGCCAAGTTGTTTCTTTGCATTGAGTATGCATGTTCCTAACATTGCTAAGTTGCCCTTGTAGCATTGCATTGTGCATGCATGCATTAGCATTGTTCGCATGTCATTAGCTTTGTTAAGTTGATCATGTCACATTGCATTGAGTATGCCATGTTGTTGCATTGTTGTTTGGATTAAGTGTTAATCCGAGCACGAGAAACGAGGGACGTTTCATACTTAAAGTGATGAAACGTGCCTCAACTCTCGGTCGCCGACGCTCTTGATCATACATGATAGAGTTTTAGGCTTTATGTGTTTACTTGTGCATTCATTTTATATTGAATTGTGCAATTTGACTTCTCAGCCATCACGCATTGAAATGCGTGATTGGTGGCCCGAGGGTCGAGAATTACACTCCGTTGAGCTCATGAAATGTGATTTATCGATCTTACATCGCACATTGTGAGATTAGATTCAGAACCGTGACATGAGTCCGAACTTGTAGTAGCTAGAGAGCAAACGAATTTCGCGCCTTGGCGCGCGGAGCTCGGGAGTCCTTGGGTACGTCTACACTAGGGTTCTCCGAGGATGGAGGGGGAGCCCGACATCATACCATTGTCGCCCAGGATTTGACCCTTCAACCTAGCGACGTACCATCCTGAGGCACATGTACTACCGCCTAGCACAGTTCGCCACTTCATGGGATTTGCGCGGCGCGAACCAGTAGATCTTCTACTATGGGACCCGGAGTCTCACCTGTCTCACGATGCACCCGAGGTATATACTACACTCTTTACATTTTCCGCGATGCACTTTACATTTCTTGTATAGCTCATGCTATTGCACTGTATTTCATCTGCTTGTTCTGAACATACGTATATACTGTATTTCTACTCATCCCGAACACATCTCACACACTGCATTTCTGCTCATTCTGAACACATGTCACACATTGCATTTCTGCTTATTCTGAACACATTCACACACTGCATTTTTGTTTATTCACGTAGGTAGACTTCCGTTTCACCCGCGGATACGGGTCGACTGAAGCGAGAGAGTGGTATATGGACCTCCCTGACGGTGTCCGACACATCATTGACGAGGCGGGATTTAGCCTATTCTACATGGGACTCTCGCATCTCATGGCAAGTAGGACCCTTCTACGTGCACTCGTAGAGAGATGGTGGGACACCACCAACTCCTTCCATTTCTCTACCACCAGGGACATGACGATGACCCCGTATGACTTCGCGATGCTGACGGGCCTAGAGGTGGAAGGTCGACTGATCCCATAGGACTCCGACATGGGTCAGTGAGAGGCCGCTTGGACTTATCTGCTGGGAGCACACCCGCCTATCTTTCGATCAGGCACAGTCAGATATACTTGGTTCACTGACCATTTTAGAGGGATTGTGCCCGAGACGATTGAGGCTACAGAGCAGTACGCTCGAGGTTTCTTGATGTTCCTCTTCGACACTACTTTGTTCGCCGACATGGTGAGCACCGTCGGGCTATATCTTCTGAGTGCTTTAGTAGACCTATCCCAGGTTCGGCACTATGATTGGGGCGGCGCCAGCCTCACTACTTTTTACTGTTACATAAGCTCGACCTCTCGCAGGAGAGGGAACAGAGTGGGTGACTATTGGAGGGCCTAGGAGATATGATTTACTTTTTAGCTTTATAGTTTTTTGCCATGCTTTCTGCTTTGCACTTTCTGTACACTGCACACACATAGTCCGATCTCTGCTCTGCACTTGTACTTTCTATATATTGTGCCACACTTTGCTTTCTGTATTTTCTGGATTCTGTATTCTCATTGTCACTGTTTTGCTTTTCACAGTTGTGGGTATACGCCTATTTCCCAGCGCTTGCTCCCGAGCCGGAGGTGGAGACACCGCTTAAGGTACCGTACTAGCATAGATATGATGGTCGGTGCCAGCCGAGGGTCTGGGAGACACTCCCATAACTTTGTTAGTATTTCGACACCGTAAGGGTGATCGAGGTAACTCAAAACTCACAGTTTTTCTTGCTTTTCGACTTCAATTCATTTTGCATATCTAATGGCAACTAAACAGTTCATGCACTTGTTGTCTACAGATCACATGGCAGCCTTGGGCGGGGATGCCAGTGGTGACCATATTCCATTTTACCGGTGCTTGGGGTGCTTCCCGATTCCGACTTGTGCTTGAGGGGCCTGTGGGCCGAGCGTGGTTTCGTGGAGAGCGCTTCCTACGCCAAACATTGGGCCTGCCACTACAGTCGGTTCGCTTATTGCCCCCACCTTCTATGCAGGCTATAGAGGATCTCTCCCCTCAGGAGATGATTGACCTCAGGCGAGGCGCAAATGCAGATCGATTCATCGGGGAGGGGGACTACCCTGCTTATCTTCAGACATACCTGATGCCCCCGTTGACAGGTGTTAGTGGTCACACGGGGAGGACAGCTGATATTGCTTCATCGAGTGGGGCTCGGGTAGCAGATGTCCCCTCGACGAGCAGGGCTTGAGCACCGAAGAATGAGGCTAGAGAGATACGTCCCTCCAGGTAGAGTGTTAGATGGTCTAATCTTCCGACCGAGCTGACTAGCTGGCGGTACTCCAGAGTGTCTTATCAGATTCTGCTTGAGGCCCCATTACCTGATCACCGATATGTTAGGACACCCGGCGCACCACTGGTATACTTTACAGTTTTCATTCATTTTAGGTTTACTCAGATTCTTATTCATTCATGCACTCATGATTTCAACTTGCATTTGCAGCCCTCCGTAGAGTATGTCGAAGGGTTACTCTAGGTAATGGCCTCATTTGAGGGCATGAGCTTGAGGAGAGAGATGATGCTGAACTCCCACAGGATTCAAGTAATTTTTCAGTTTTATTGAATTTATCCTACTTCTGATGATATACTAAAACTGATATCTCATTGCACTGATAGACTGCATGTATAGATCACATCTGACTCATTGCATTCACATACTATATCCGATTTCTGCATGTACTCACTCTGCACACCATATTTGCATCTGATACATATACTGTAGCTGATGTATTGAAACTGCCTTTTCTGGTCACACTTCTTCAGACAGGACCATCAGAGCCTTCTCTAGTAGCAGGGAGAAAGATTTCGGCACGCAGCCGAGGGAGACGTCGAGAGTCTGTCATGCACGACGACGATGACAAGACCAGTGAGGAGAAAGAGCCAGCGAGTCCCTAGTCAGAGTCATTTGAGGGTGGAGGCGACGACACCGGCTCTGATTCTAAGGGCGGCGACGATGCTGAGAACGGCTCTGAGGATGGGAGCGGAGGCAGCTCTGATCTCGGCTCCGGCTCAAATTCAGACAGTGGCGCCGACGGTGATAGCTCTGAGTCTGCACAACCGAGGGAGAGGACGAAGAGAACCTCTCGATCCTGAGTTTGGTGGCACCGACTTAGATGTTTTTGCTTTTGTTTCTCTTTATTGGTAGTAGTGTTAGCACATTGTACAGCCTTAGGCAGTTTTATTTTCTTTAAAACTTGTACTTTGTAAAAAGAAACCATGATTGGAATGAAACAACAGTTTTTTTTTTTTTACAAAGTGTTACATTTATATTCTTAGCATCGCATCACATCATTTTACACAAAAATGAGACTTGATGAAATTTGAAACATTGTACATTGCACAGTCAAGTAATGAACCAGTACAACCTAACAAACAAAATAAAACAACTTAAAGAACAGCAACAACAACTTGATAAACGAAACAAATACAACTCAATAAGCAAACTGTGACAACTCGATAAATAAATTACAACAAACTCCATAAACAAAACAAATACAACTGTTAAACAAAACAGCAGGACGCATCCAAAATAGAACCAAACTTAGGTTCTCAGCATCCTCAGCACACCGGAAGGCTAAAGGCTCTCTGCTGGAGACAAGAAGTGGTTGTCGGCCACTTAGGATCATTATCGGCCACTTAAAGTGGCCGGTCGGCCAGAAGTTTTGAGAATCTCCAGATTGCTGCCACCTGTCCTCCACTCAGTGCCTTATCTTCTACAAAAGCTCCAGCTTTGTGGTTTCTTCATTTCAGCTCTGTTTTTGCCCCAAATGGAACCATTCTTCGCCGAAAAACTCTCCAATTGGATTGCGACTTGGATGGCTCAGAAAAGTTGAATTTCCGGGGTTTCGGGATAAATGCACTATTCCTGTTTAGCCGTACTCCGATGTGCTTTCCATTCCTCCATGCCACGGCTAGATGTTGGAATCCAGTTACGCATGTGTTTAGCTTCGGGGGGCAAGAGATGTGCCCCACAATTGAAGAGTTCCAAGCTTTGATGGAGTGCCGGTGTGACGAGAAAATCTTGCCCAGTTTCGTTTTGGCCACATCCAGGCTTTGGAAAGGATGTGCGGGCTCACTTTACATGATGCCCGATCTTTGATTCACAATGGGGAGTTAGACATCCCCAATCTCATTTATCGGTTTTCGGATGCCGGCGATCGCGGCGACTACTTTTGGCAAAGTTTTCGGCAACATGCCCTCTGCTTGTGTATGTTAGCACATTTTCTACTTGCCCCTGGCTTTGGAGGGTCTAGCATCCGTTTGATTGAAGTTGCCCAAGGCTTGAAAGAGGGCAAGAGATGCATCAGATTAACACTAGCCGAAACTTTGATAGGCTTCGATGTTTTCCACCGCCAGGAGACAACCAAGTTTGCAGGGAGTCCACTACTATTGTAGGTAATGTTTCCCACCCTTCTCACATGTGTATCTCACATCACTCGACCCTCAGGCTCTATTTTTCTCTCAGAACCCTTTTTCTCACTTTTGTCTCCTCGTACACCTCTCTATTCTTTAATCTCTCTTATTTTTTCATCCCTCTCCAGGTATGGCTGATAGATAAATTGAAAGTAGTGGACACTTGCCCTGCATATTCGGTGCATGGCTATTTTTTTTGCCCTCGGCTAGTTGACTTCCCAAATGCGGGATGGTGGTACCACTGGATGTGCAACAGATCTGCTGTTGACGTTCCTTGGCGCTGCCCCTGGTTTGATCTACCTGAGATGAGCTACAGCATATCCCGGTAGCTTGGCATTCAGTTGGTTGGCTTAACACACTGTGTCTTCTACTTCCCATTCCGATTTTGACGTTAGTTCGGACATGACCAGACTTGCCCGGCAGATGGGGATAAACTACCCAGCTTCATTTCTAATCCGAGGCGCACAACTGGCTCGGTATTCCACTGCATGGAGGACTAGAGAACTTCGGGCCCCCGCTCCCACTTTCAGTTGTGCCATTTCTGGCGAATGCATAGCTTGGCTTGAGGATGAAGCGTAGACCGGGCCAACTTTGGCATCTGAGGCTTCCACAAGCTCTGAGAGGGGACGTAGGAACACCTGACTCAACTATGCCCCAAGTTCATTGCTTTAATCTGTACTTTCAAGTTTTCTTTTGAATGTAATAAAAAGCAACTTCTATTTGTATCAAGAGTCGGAGAGCTTTGTATTGAAATCAATGAAATTGAAGGTTGTGGGTACTACAAATTTTCCGTTTGGTCCAAAAATGGTCTAAGTTGTAAAAAGATTAATTTGAACAAAATCAACTTTTACTAAAACTTTTCAAAGCCATTTTCGATATGGATCACAATTGGAGACGCCTGGAATCTATCCTTGAGATGTACAACCTCGGATCTAATAACTGGAAAGTTACCCCTTGTCTGAATAGCACTGCACTAGAGATGACAACCGAACTCTTGGATGTGGAGTAGACAAAGATGACCAACATAATCACATGGACATAGTTGATTTGGAAGTGTTTATGACTGGACTTCAGAATGAAGTTGCCTTCATATCCCAAAGATGAGAATCAAGTCTTACATAGTTCGGTTGGGGTTCACTCGTGTATTAACACTCTCCTTTTGCGCTCTAACTTTTGCCAAGGCCACCCTTTCTGGGTTTTCAACTTTGCAAGCTCAGTTTTTCTTATTTAAAATTTTTTGTGCTGTAACTTTTGCCTAGGTCGCCCTTTCGGGTTTTCGGCCTAGTGAGCCACTCAAGGATAGTATGTCTTCAACTTGTCCATGTTGACTGGTTGGGAGAATTCAAGGCCATCTAAATCCATAAGAACGACAGCTCCACCCGACCATATAAACTTGATAATGTAAGGACCAGTCCAATTAGGTCTGAACTTGCCCCTAGGGTCATAAATGGGAGCTCCAAACTCCTTCTTTCAAATTCCTGGACTTAACCTTCTTGTTGGAAGCCCTAGCAATTCTGCGTTGATAACCTTGGACGTGATATAGTGCTTTCAGTCTTCTTTCATCGAAAAACATGAGTTCCTAAAATCTACTCTACTGCCAATCTGCCTCTGCTATCTGGCACTCAGCCATTTCCCGCAGTGACAGAACCTCAACTTCGACAGGTAGAACAGCCTCCATCCCATAAACCAAGGAATACGGAGTTACCCCAGTAGAAGTCCGAAATGATGTTCTGTAGCCCCAAAGCGCAAATGACAACTTATCCGACCAGTCCCTGTAGGTTTCCACCATCTTTTGTAGAATGTGCTTGATGTTCTTGTTGGTGGCCTCAACAGCTCCGTCAGTTTGCGGCCGATATGTAGATGAGTTATGAAAAGCCACATTGTATTTCTCCAACAAGCCGATCACTTCCGTCTTGAAGTGGGAACCATTGTCCGAAATAATCTCATTCGGGACCCCATACAGACAGATAATGTTCTTCCTGATGAACTTAGCTACGTGTGACACTTTCAGCACTGCGTAGGATTGAGCCTCGACCCACTTTGTAAAGTAATCTATCGCCACCAGGATGTACTCATGCCCGTTCGACCCTTTCGGAGTAACTACCCAGATAACATCAATCCCCCAGACTGAAAATGGCCATGGTGAAGTCATGTTGTATAGCTTCGACGACAGAATGTTCATGCGGTTTGCATGGATCAAGCATTTGTGTCATCGCCGAACAAAGCCAATACAATCTTCCTCCATGGTTAACCAGTAGTAACCCTGTCCGAGAATCTTCCGAGCTATCATTACTCCGCTCATGTGCACTCCGCACTCTCCTCTATGGATGGCCTCCATTCGGCGCTTTGACTCTTTAGCATCAACGCATAGTTTATGCATCCCAAGATGGCCCCGCTGTACAATTTACCCCCGCATACAATAAACTGAGCAGCCATTCATCGTATTGCCCTTTTATCTTTGGCATTTGCCCCTGGTGGATAAGCCTCCTTTTCCAAGAAGTTCTAGATGTCATGATACCAGGGGTTCTGATCTTGTACTTCATCTATGATGGTGATCAGTTCGTAGGCCGGCACATACCTCTATTCAATGATGATTGGATGCATCTAGACTCCCAAAGGGATGTCTATCATGGAAGATGGAGTTGATAAAGCGTCAGCAAACCTGTTGCTCTTTCTCAACAGATTGGTGAAGGTTAACTTCTCAAACCTGGGAATCAAAACGTACAGACTTTGGTGATAGATCTTCATCCTTTCCTCCTTAACCTTCCAGTGTCCTTTCGCTTGAGACACAACCAGGTTCGAGTCCCCATGATGTCCAACCTTTTTGCCTCTAGTTCCAGGGCGGCTTCTAAGCCAGTGATACATGCCTCATACTCTGCCTTATTGTTTGATACTTTGAACCGGAGTTTGAAAACTAAGGATATGTGGAAATTGTTGGGTGCTATCAGCAACACCCCTATCCCATACCCGTATTGGTTAGACGCTCCGTCAAAGTACATAGTTGAGACCTCTTCTTCAAGCTATAGAATGCCCTCATCCGGGAACAGATACTCTACTGCTTCCACTGAGTGATCGGCTAGGAACTTCGCTACCGCTCTCTCTTTCACAGACTTGCGAGTCATGTACTTCAAATCAAATTTGGAGAGAAGAAGCAACCAACGGGCTAGCTTACCCGTAATCACTGGTTTCTTGAAGAGATATTTGATATGATCTAATCTCGAAACCAGAATTACAGAGTGAGCTAACATGTAGTGCCTCAACTTCCTAGTAGCCCATACCAAGGCCAAACAAGCCTTCTCAAGCAGAGTGTAATGGGTCTCATATTCCAGCATTTTCTTGCTCAGGTAGTAGATAGCCTTCTCCACTTTATCCTCAGATTCCTACGCAAGCATATAGCCCATTGTCGTGTCGGTTACTGATAGATACAGAATCAACGGTTTCCCTGGCTCTGGCGGTGACAACACGGGTGGGTTCTGAAGATATTGCTTGATCTACTCGAAAGTAACTTGGCATCAGTCATCCCATTAGAACTTCTTTCGTTTCTTCAGGAGACCAAGCAGTGGTTCACAAGTCAATGTTAATTTTGCAATAAATCGTCTTATCAATTGCACTTTTCCCAGAAAGCCTCACACCTCATTTTCAGTCTTTGGTGGTGGCATTTCTAAGATGGCCTTAATCTTGGAAGGATCGACCTCGATGCCCCTTTGCGTAATCAAGAACCCCAGCATTTTCCCTGCTGTAACACCAAAAGTACATTTCTGAGGATTCAGTCGTAACCGATGCTCTCTAATCCATTGGAAAAATTTCTTCAAGGCGGTGTAGTGGCCCTCTATTTCCTTGGACTTGACAATCATGTCGTCCACGTACACCTCAACCTCTTTGTGGATCATATTGTGCAAGATCATGGTTTCAGTCCGTTGATAAGTAGCCCCAGCATTCTTCAAATCGAACGGCCTCATCCTATAGCAGTAGGTTCCCCACGGGGTGGTAAAACAAGTCTTCTCCCTGTCTTCAGGTGCCATTGTAATCTGGTTGTAGCTCAAAACTCCATCCATAAACGAGAGCAGCGCATGCCCAGTAGTGATGTCCACCAATTCATCAACATGCGGCAGAGGAAAGTCGTCCTTTGGACTGGCTTTGTTCAGATCTCTGAAGTCCACACATACCTGAATTCTGCCATCTTTCTTCGGCACTGGAACTATGTTGGCCAACGAAGTAGGATACTCAGATACTAACAAGAACCCTGCATCAATTTGCTTGGTGACCTCTTCTTCGATTTTCAGAGCCGAATCCGGGCGGATCCTTCGAACCTTCTGCTTAATAGGTCGGACCTCTGGATCAAGAGGGATCCGATGTTGTACAATCTCAGGATCGATTCCAGGCATGTCTTCGTAGGACCACGTGAAAACATCTTTGAAATCTTTTAATAAAGCAACTAAGCGCTCGCATTCCTCCGAAGACATTGTGGGCCCGATCTGGACCAGCTGCAGATCCTTCTCAGCACTAATATTAATTGAGGTGATTTCATCAACCAAAGGTTTTACAAACCTCTCCTTCTCTCGATCAATCAAATGTTTCAAAACCAGAGGAACTTCTTCCTTGTCGTTTTCATTAAAGTTTTGAAAGTCCTGATTAATGCAATAAATGAGCGGCACAGAAAAGTACTCAAAAGCAGCAGTAGTACCACTCTTATTAACAACATTCAGTTCGTTTGATTCTTCGGTTACAATCGACTCAAAAGAAAATAAAAAAGACGACCTAGACAAAACAACGACATCCGGGTTATCAACCCCAAGAATACCGGACTCTGACTCAGAAGAACTAGAATATGATTCCGACTCCACAGACTCTGTGGAATTAGATTCTGGTTTGCTACCTGACCTAGTACTGCTAGACAAAAAGCCTTCCATGTATTGCTAGACGAGGAAGGGTGCGATAGATGCATCTAGAATGCCAAAAGAAGGGCCCATAGCCATTTGATCCCCAATCATGGAAACAGAGAAGTCATCCCCTAAGCACTCCAGTGTGATCTGAGAATTTAAGAGCAGACAAACCAGCGTTGCTCCTATCTCGAGTTCTGTGCCATCGGACTCATCCTCTTTGCACTGCTCAACCTTAACTGGTGGGTCAGTCTGCTCTTTCGCAACTTCATCCCCTTGTAACTGTAAGTCGAAAAAGATCTCGAAGCCGGGCAAACACCGCTTCTCTGAATTCAGCCATGGCTCCGAAAAGTCGCGAAACAGGAAATCTCCCACCTCCCGGACAAAGCGGCCATTCAGGGTTCCTTGGATAGGTCTGTGCACCAACTCATAGTGCTTCCTGGCTTGCTTAGCCTTGGCTTTTCCGCCCATTTCTCTTCCCTTCCTTGCCTAATCCTCCTTGGTAGGTGAGTAACCTAAACCAAAGGTATAAGGGTTGTGTGGCACTTTGGCCAATGCAGCGACGCCCTTCCGGCCAGTCTTTCCTAATCCCATTCTGGGCATGTGTTGGAGCTTGTTCATGAGGTAGATAGATTGCACACCGACATATAGTCCCTCATCAACAGCTAGCATATCCTGCACTACCCGAGCATCAACCAAGGTGAATCCCGACAAAAACACATCCTCGACGCCATGTTGAATTTCCAAGACCGGTGTAGAAACCTCCGGCGGCAGATGTATGGAAGAGTTCCCAAAAGCAATTGCTACCCCCTTCCTATGGGGCTACTTTAATATCTGATGTAAAGTGGAAAAGACAGTTCTCACTTGGTGCAGCCACGGCCGTCCAAGGAGTAGATTAAAGGTGGCTGGAACATCCAAGACATGGAACTCGATGTCCTGTTGTCTCGGGCCAACCTGAGTTTTGATCCGTTCCATCCCTATCATTTCTCGACTGGTGTTATCATACGCCCGAATCACCTGGGCTGTTGGTGCGAAATCTGCCGACTTCAAATCGATAGCGTAGGTTGTACGTGATGGACACACATTGATTGTAGATCTCGTATCAACCAAGACAACCGGTATCCGTTTCTCCTTACACTCCACAGAGATGTATAATGACTTGTTATGATTAGAGCCCTTAGGCGGTAATTCTTTGTCTGTGAATATCAAGGTCGGTGAAGCGCCACCTGGAAACACCAATCCCACTAACTGCTCTGAGTTGTATCACTAGAAAGCTTAGCCTTGTCTATTGTTCATAAGACGGCTTGTTTATGAACTCGTGAGGCCATGAGCAGTCCCCAGATGGAGATGTCTGCTTTAATTTTCTTCAGCTGCTTCAGTACGGCTTCCTCCTCTAGCAATTTGTCCTTCTATTTTTCTGCTTTCTTGTCTTTCCCTGACGCCTCTAGCTGGTCCAAGCGTGGGGGCTTGAGGTACCGCCCACTCTGGGTCATGTGGTCAACCTCCTCGGTGTACCAGGTGTCATCTGGTTGGTTCTGACCCCAGTTCTCATCTATATGGGCAAGACGCAAATCATCATCTTCCCACCACATCCCTTTGGCGACTGATAAATAGTTGTCCGGTCCCGTTATAGCTGTTCTCGTGTTCTCAACACATTTTGTCCCCACAGGACCCTTGGTCTTTCTAGCCCTGTCATCATTCTCGATTTTCTCTTGTTCAAACCGCTTCAGCGTGGCCTCCTGTTCCGTGTCTGCTGTTCACAAACTGCCCAATTCCCGAGCAAAATTCTCAGCACCGGTGCTCTCTGGTGACTCCCCCTTGTTCTTGACCATTCCGGTCGTTGCAGACACTTCTGTTTTTGACTGTTCCTGCCTAGGTAGAGATCCCTCATCAATATCTGGCTCGTCACTGGGCCACCCTGTATTATCTGTTGCTTTGTTCGCATCAAACCACCCAACTTGTACTTCCCCCAGGTCCTGCTCATCAAAGAACTGCAGGTTGCTGATATCTTCCTCCAGCTCAGCCAAATCATCCAGTCCCTGGCTCGACCTGTCCTCCCGGACAACATTTGCCTCCACCCTAGTTGGCAACTCCACTCCTGGTTTAGCCTGGCTCACTGGCACGATGTAGCAGCAAGGGTTGTATGCTTCCTCAGTTATGCTCACGGTGCCCTCAGGCATGCCTTCTACCACAGTCCCTACCATGGGTTTAGGTTGGGGTAGGGATGTGCTCATCATGCACAAGTCTGTGCTATCTGGAATGAACACCTCAGGCTTAGGCAGGTGGGAGGAAGTGATGTATATGCTAGGGTCGTATGGAACGGCCATGGTTTGGATCAGGTTCACTTGCTCGGGTCGAGGAGGGGGGTTGTTATGTGGTGGGAGTGGGTTAGTGGTGACATTTGGCTTCTTGGGAGGTGCAATCACCTTGTTGTTAATGAGATCCTGGATCTCATGACGGAGTCTGAAGCAGAGGTCGGTGTCATGACCGTGCTACTTATGGAAGGAGCAATATTTGGTTGGGTTATGTATAGAAGGGAGGGGATTTCGCAATGGTCGTGGCTTCAGGGGCTTCAGATGCCCCTTTCTGATTAGAACCCCCAGGGCTTTGGACAAAGGCATGTAAAGTGGGGTAAAAATCCTCTGGCCCCTGGGTGTGTACTTTGCAGGTTGTATGGTGGCTCCATATGTGCTGGTAAAGGGTGTGGTTGTCTTTTGCATGGTGGTGACCATGCCGATGTCAAAAGTTCTCGCGGCTGCATTGCTACTTGTAGCTGCATTCGAACTGCGTGTAAACACTCGCTTGGGCTGCTCCTTCTCCTTGTTAATCAGACCTTGTTTCATAGCATCTTCTATCTGTACCCCTCTATTATGCAAGTTAGCAAAGGTGGGGAGGGGTAACACAATCATCTTCTGCATCAACTTCGGCTGTAGATTCTACACGACCATTCTTATTTGGTCTTTCTCGGCCGGCCTGGTAGTCATCATGGAGGCCTTGGCCCTCCACCTGGTGACAAAATCAGAAAAACCCTCCTTCGGCTTTTGCCTAGTAGCTCGAGATCACAGGTTGTGACCTCGATTTGAGTATTGTAAGAATATTGGGCAATGAAGGCCTCGGCCATCTCCTCCAAACTCCTTTTCACTGAATCCTCCAGCTTGGCATACTAGGTGGCCGCAATACTCGACAGGGTTCGACCAAAGAGGGAAAGCTTTTGTAATCTTATCAAGCCCATCGGGTGCAAAATATCCGAAAATAATTCAAATGAACCATAGGATCGCCCGAGCCGTCAAAGCGGTCTATTTGAGGCATTTTGAATCTATCCGGCAATATCACCGCCGAATTTATGTAGCCATCCTCTATGCCTGGGATTGAGTTGACTCCCTGAGCTCGTTTAAATAGCTTTTCAAGCTTGCTTACTTTAAAAGTAGTAGGATCGACCTCAAATTTGAACGGTGTGTCAATTGGGAAGGCCGGTGCTTTTGAAGTTTGTGGTAGAACTGGTGGTGGGACTGGCCCTATTGGAACGTCCGTATTCTCCTAGACGTTAGCTATTTCCCAGGGAGTTGGAACCCTAGGTGGGGGTGGGTGTGAAGCAGAAGCTCCGTCTTGTTGTGGTTGCTGCTGTTGTTGAAGCTTAGTAATTAGTTCTGCTTGCTGGGCTACAACCTCTGTCTGACAAGCGGCAACCTCCGCTTGGTGAGCAGCATCCCGCTGCATAGCCTCCATGGTCTGTTAGAGTTGACGCATCATTTCCTCCATATTGTCTGTGAAATGCTGATCTGCTTGAATAGATGTATGCTCTTTTTCTGAGGTAGAAATAGAAAACTGATCCCAACTGCGCACAGGTGAAACATATAGCGACTGCTAAACTGGCGGCTGCTGTACTGGTACCCTATGCCTGACTGCCCTCTGTCTTGTAACCGGGGGTAATGAAGCAAACAAAGGTTGTCCTCCAATAAGATCCTCAGATCTGTAAAGCCTTCTTCCTCTGATCCAGAGTGCTCGGGGGGTATCTGCCTCGTTAGAAGCAATTGTGAAGCACTACCTTGCAAAAAAAAAAAATAAAGCAAAAAAAAGGAAACAACAATAAGAAAACGGACAACATCTCGGCCCAGATAAGGACAACACACAGTTGATAATCATAAGCTGGACAATCTGTACTCAAACACTACTTCTGTCCCCCAAATTTCTGCCTAAAAACTGATACCCTCAAACACTGATGTCCTCAGACTGATACCCAGACTTGCAACTGATACATACATTCCCTGTAGAGACACATCCTAACAGCACATATTAAGCAAGTGAGAGTCAAAACACCCCTATAGTGGAGTAGGGTTTCCCTGTCCTAATTTCGTCTGGAGCTAGGGTATCACTACGCAAGCATGTGGTTTCAAACAATCCTACATTCGGGTGAGCAACCTGTCCTAGTTTGGAATGGTCTTTATGGCTTCCGATATGCAACTAGGTTGAATTGTAAAAAAGGATGCCTCAGCAAGACCACCTAATATACCTCTCGCTTCTAACACCGAGAAGTGAAAGGAGGATCAAACGGTACAGCGGTGATCCAGATCCAAGGTTTGTGTTCCCATCATGGCAGAGCCCGCAACCCGGTTAGCCTTATGGCACGCTTTTCAAGCAAGCCTTCAGCAAATCGTTTAGGAATAGCATATGGCAAACACTATGACTTAGGCGTACCAATGCAAATGCAATGCAAAGAAACACATAAATGTGAATAAAACAACATATCATGAATTTGAGTCAAGTTCTTTAAATCTCCAACAGAGTTGCCAGAAATTGTAGACTCGACTTTCTTTGCGTGCCCCCCTTTAGGAGAGGTGCAAATTGGTCTTCTACAGTTCGGACTCCTGTCACGGTTCTGAATCTAATCTCACAAAGTGCAATGTGAGACTGATAAACACCAAAGAATCCAATCCGGCAAATCATTTTGGAAAATCAATTTTAGATCAAATAATGCCAAAACTGGACTGCTTTGCCAGATTACAGAGTCGCCACCAAAATATTTTGTTTTGGGGAAATTTAGGAAACCCTGACTTGTGCCAAAGGCCACGTATCCGTCATCACCAAAGTTGCCTTGGCTCAGAAACTTGGGTACGAGAGGGGAAGGTCATGACATGAGCACCCCCCGCTCGCCCAATCAAAAGATCGGCCTATACTAATAGGATATGTTGTTTTATAAACACATGTGTTCTTATTCCGATTATTAATTTAACATTACTACGTGATGCGCACAACATACAAGTATAGACTAAATCACAAGAATTGGAACAAAAAAACTCATGTTTGTTTATGAAAATGGTTTGAAAGTGCCACCCTCAAGTGGGCTAAAGCGTGGATTTGAAACCCTCAAGTTGGCTTAAAACATGATGTTTCCACTTTGGAAAGCGGGCTCTAAAACTCACATTTGATGAATTGTCCCAATTCAAGCAATAAAGCCTTCATCCACAGGCATTCATGCAGTTATCCACTTAAGCAAATAGCCTCATGGCAAGCATGTTAAACATGGCAACACTCACACACATGCAAGTATGCTAAAGCGTAAAACTTACAGTGTACTCCAAGCCAAAACAAAAGCTAGTTAGAAATCATGCATGATCCTAACCATACAAAATGCCTAATGCAACACATGCAATATGCAGTTAATAGGCTCGGCTACCTAAGATGGCATATGAATGCAACAATTTGATACACGTATTCAAATAAGTATTGAAATACAATGCCGTTTGAATGATGCGACAAGCCCGGTGCATGCAATATAAATGAATGATGCAAACATGCAAGCATAAGGTATGCTAATCAAAACGTACCCTAATCTAACCATCGAAAGAAACTAAATAAAAGGGAGAAAGACATGGGGTTGGAAGACATGCACACCCACACACACCCTTATTACAACATTGTGCCCTCGCGAAGGAGGGTCTGAATAAATAAGCTACGCTATGCTAAGCTAAGCTAATTATTACAAACCAACTAATTAACTATTGTAGCTAATTAATTATTACAAACCAAATTGAATCTAATAATTGGCTATGCTAACTCCTTAAAGCAATAAAATGGCCTCGCGGGCGAGGGATATATGCATGCTCGGTTGGCGTCCTCCCGAAAATCCATTGCCTTGCCGTCGGTTGTCTCTGTTTGCATTTTCCTTGATTTCTGAAAATTGTGCCAATCTCCAAACTGTTTTTGCCTCAAAATAGGAACATTTTTGCACCAAATAAACTGGTGACCGGTCCGCCACCAACAGTGGCTGGAGGCCACTTCAACTGGTCGGTCGGCTAGTGTAAGTGGCCGGTCGGCTACTGCCACTGGCCAGTCGACTACCTCCTTTCCCAAACTCCTGGTTTTGTTGCAACAGAGAACAACAGAGCCAAGACAATGCATTTGTAAGGAAATGTGTGTACCGCCAACCTCCTTATCATTTCTCAAGCTCAAAGGAGTGTGGCTCTTGGCTCTTAAGCCACCAATCAAGCATCTCAATGCATGATGGCCCAAAAACCAAGCTTGTACAAGCTTAGTGAGTGCTCACATAAGACTTAATTGGCCATCACCCTATCATGCACGATCAAGGGTAACGGCGACCAAGAAATGTGACACGATTCATCACTATGAGTATGAAATGCCTCGCATTTCTTGTGTTTGGATTAACGTCCGATCCAAACACATGCAATGCACAAATTTTACTTGATTCAATTCTTGTTTACACATTTTAGCTTACCAATTAGTCCTTTAACCGATTAGGTCCAATGTGAAAGTCCCCTAATTGGAAAGATGGCCTAAGCCACAAGTGCCTTGAGCATGAAAGAAGTCTCATGTTGTTGATTAAGAGGAACCCTCAAAAGAGAGTTAAACCATTAGGCATGAGAACCTCAATTTCATGCTCAAGCCAACAAGGAGCTCAAGACCACTTTCAAAAGCAAATTCAAAAGTGAACAAAGGGAGATTGCAGACTTTCAGTGCTGATATAGCATGCTAAAGTCACTAAATCAGGTAAGCAACACATGCAAGACATACTAAGGGCCTAAAAGCATAAAGCTAGTGAAGAGCATTACACAAGAGGCATGCAATATCAAGCTTAAACAACCAAACCAGCTTTGGACAGAGCTAAAACATGCCAAAACATTGGCTAAAACATGCTGAAATTTAGGCACAAAAGGCAAGAAAATCATGCGCACATGTTGGCTCGCAAGCAAGACACAAAGCACAACTCTTAGAAGCAATGAAAGAGTGATATATGTGAGAGTGTGACAGTTATATATACACTGAAATTACATGCTAAATGATGTTATGGCATGCAAACAACTCAAGCAAAACATGTTAGAAGCCTTAGATCACAAAGCTAGTGAAGCCACTTGCACTATAGTGTAGATCGCCCGGACTCGCTCCCCATGCGAGGGCACGAATTGTGTTCATAACTACTATAGTTCGGACTCCTGTCACGATTCTGAATCTAATCTCACAATGTGTAATGTAAGACTGATAAATCACCAAAGAGTCCAAATCCGGCAAATCGTTTTGGAAAATTGATTTTAATCAAAAAGCGCCAAACATGGACTGCTTTGCCAGATTTCAGAGTTGCCACCTAAATACTTTGTTTTGGGAAATTTAGGAAACCCTGACTCATGCCTAAGGCCACGTGTCCGTCATCACCAAAGTTGTCTCGGCTCGGGAACTTGGGTACAAGAGGGGAAGGTCCTGAAATGACTACCCCCGCTCGACCGATCAAAGGATCGGCCTCTACTAACATGATATGTTGTTTTTGAAAACACATGTGTTCTTATTCTAGTTTATTAGCTAGCTTTACTATGTGATGCCCACAGTATACAAGTGTAGACTAGATCACTTGATTTGGAACAAAACATCTTATGTTTGTTATCGAAAAATGGTTTGGAAGTGCTACTCGCAAGTGGGCTAAGTCACGGATTTGCCACCCTCAAGTGGGCTTAGAAAACATCATGATTTTGCCACTTCAAGTGGGCCTAAAACTCACATTTTGATGAATTGTTCCAATTCAAGCAATAAAACCATCACTCACAGGCATTCAGGCAGTTAAACACTTAAGCAGTTAGCCTCATGGCAAGCATACTAACATGGCAACACTCACACGCATGCAAGGATGGTAAAGCATAAAAGCTCACCTAATACTCCGAGCCAAAACAAGAAGCTAGTTAGAAATCAATGCATGACCCTAGCTATGTCAAGAATGCCTAATGCAACACATGCAAAATGCAACTATGATAGGCTCGGCTATCTAGAATGGCATGTGAATGCAACTTGACAACATGCTTTGAAACACGTATTCAAGAAAGTGTATTGAGATACAATGCAGTTTGAACGATGCACCGAGCCCGGTGCATGCAAGACAGATGAATGATGCATGCATGCAAAGCATAAGTATGCTAATTGAAACATGCCCTAAAACTAACCATCAAAAGCTGATAAGTAAAAGGGAGAAAGAAATGGGGGTTGGAAGACATGCATCACACACACGCACGCTTATTACAAAATTCACCCTCTCGACAGAGGGTCCGAATAATAAGCTAACTAGCTAATCTAAGCTAATTAAACTAATTATTACAAAACGAAGCTAATTAACTAACAAGTTAACTAATTACAAACACAAATGAATAGCTAAGTGCATTTACTAATTAAGTACAAAACCAAATAGTTAACTACCTAAGAAAAGAAATTAAAAGGAGCCTCGGGGCGAGAAGTGCACGAATGCTTGGTCGTCTTGTTCGGAAATCCACTACTATGCCCCAACTTGCCTCTGTTTGCATTTGATTTCAGAACACTGTACAAACCTCCAGATAACTTTTACTCCATCATGGGAACCTCCAGGAGGGTTGCCAACCACTTAATGGCGTTGTAGACCACCTGTAGGCCACTTACACATGCTGTAGACCAGAAAAAGTGGTCGGCCAGCCACTTTTACTGGTCTGCCGACCAGAAAATTCTGCCAAGCTCCAATTTGCTGCAACAGAGAACAAAAAGGGGCACATCAGTGTATTTGCAAGGTATGTGTGCACAACCACCCTCCCTATCATTTTTCCAGCTCAAGGGAGTGCGGTTCTTGACTCTCGGGCCACCAATCGAGCATTGCAATGCATGATGGCCGAGAAGCCAAGTTTGCACAATTCAATGTTAATGAATGCACAAATAACATATAAGGGTCTTAACCTCTATCATGCATGATCAAGAGGATCGGCGACCGAGAAATGAGGCACGTTTCATCACTTCAAGTATGAAACGCCCCTCGTTTCTCGTGTTTGGATTAACACCCGATCCAAACACAATGTAATGCAACAACATTCCAAACATAATGCAATACAACATGAGCATGTCAAGTTAGAGTCCTTAAGCATGAAAGCTAGTGAAGGATGCAACACAAGGGCTATGTAATGCAATGCTCAATGGATGAAACCAACCCTAAACAAACCTCATGCATGCCAAAACAGTGGCCAAAATACTCTGAAATGATGGCATGAAAAGCAAGATAATGCATGCTCATGCATTGGCCCATCAACTAAGCATAAGAGCACAACTCTCAAACATGATTAAGAAGTGACAAACATGGAAGTGTGACAACACTATATGCTCTGAAATCAGGTGTGAAATGATGCCAAATCATCCAAACAATACAAGCATAGCATGCTAAAAAGCCTAAGGCACAAGGCTATTAAAGCAGACTACACAAGAGGCACGCAATACATGGCACAAATGATAGAACCAACCATGGACATAGCTCAAATAGGTCAAAACAAAGACCAAAACATGCTGGGATAGGAGCTCAAAAGTCCAGGCATGCATGCATACAAGTTAGGCCATAAGCGAGGCACAAAGGCATAACCCTTAAAGCACTCAAAGAGTGGAAGAAATGAGAACATGGCAATGCTATATGCTCTGAAATAACATGTTAAATGATGCCAAATCATGCACATGTCACAAATGAAGCATGCTAGGAGGCTCAAAGCTTGAAACTAGCATAGGCACTTGCACTATAGCTATGCAATACATGAACCATGTGGCCAAGACAACACAAAACAGTCCTAGAACATGTCAAATCAAGGCTAAAACATGCATGGAGTGTAGCCAAAACAAGCTAGCATGGTAAGCCAAAACATCAAGTAAGTTAGGCCAATAAAGAGGATTACACTACATCTACCAACACCAAGCATGGGATGACTTGACCAACAAAAATCAGAGTTGTATCATGGCAAAATAAGACCAAAAATACACTGAGATGGCAACCCAAAAGCTTAGGCAAGATGGCATACATAGTGGCTCATGTTTAAGGCATAAAACACCAACCCTCCAAAGCATTGAAAGAGTGACACATGTGAGAGTATGACCATGAAACATGCTCAGAAATCATGTATCAAATGATGTCAAATCATGTAAATAGTCCAAGTAATGCATGCTAGTGACTTAGAAACTCAAAGCTAGTGAGCTAGAATGCACTATGACTATACAAAGCAAGGCATGCATGACCAAAACAACATAAAACAGAGCTTAAGAATTGTAAAACATGAGTAAAAGCTTGCTGGAGTGGAGCCAAAAACATGCTAGAAAGATGAGCTAAAACATGATGCATGTTGGGCTAGATTACACTACAAGTGTAGAATGCATGCATGAGGTAACCAAACCAAGCCAAAATAAAGGTATGCCATGCTGAAATAAGGCCTGAGACATGCTAAGATGGAGCCAAAAAAAGCTTAACAAACATGCTACTTTGATGAGCCATCAAGGCAAGCAACCAAAACACAAGGAGAGGGGATGACCCCCTCCTATTTGGGACCTCAAAACACACTTTACACCACTAAAATTCCTTTGAGTTTCAGTGGTGAGAAGGCCAAAAAGAGGTGGTCCCAATAGCTTAAAAGGATAGCTCAAAGCAAGGCAAAATAAGGCACAAAAGGGGGTAGACCACCCCCAACACCAATAAAGCTTTAAACAAACATTTCAAACACTTGAAAATGAAGCTTTTTGTAGTTGAAAGTTAAGCCTAAAACATCATGCAAATAGGCCCAAAGACTTAATCAAAAACAAAGCTTTAAGGGGCTAGAAACTCACCCTTTAAGAACAACTTAAAAGCAGTAACTCCAACAGCTTTTTTGAGCTAAAACCAATCCAAAAACACCAAAACTTGCTTCAATGTGCCTCAGCTCCAAAGCAAAGGTGTTTGAGTAGGTGTTTGTGTGAAAAAATGTGAAGAAACTACACTTTTAAGCACAAATATGGAACAAAAGAGAAATATAGAGATAGAGATATATCTATAGCTCTAAGCAAAATTTTTGAACCTGAGACAAGAGGGAGGAGGCTCCCTTTTCTAGAAAAACATACATCAAGCTTGTTGAACAAGCTAGGAGCTCCAAGCAATCCCTCCATACACGTGTGTGGAGGATGCTTTCTGTGCCCAACAGCTGGCACAACTGGCAAGAAAATATCTACAGAAAGATACAGAAAAGGTGCTGACTAGTTGAGGTGGTCGGCCAGCTACTTGCACTGGTTGGCCGACCAGAAAAATTGGTCTGCATGAAGAGAAAGTGGTCGGCAAGGGGGAGGAGTGGTCTGCGCAAAGAAAGCATGGTGGTGGCATGGCTGCCGACCACTTTTGGTGGTCCACAAACCACCAAGACCAGCTGGCCGACCAGAAAACTGGCTGGTAGGGAAGAAAAGTGGTCTTCAAGGAGAGAAACTGGTCTACACCCCTTATTCCACCCTCCAAGCAAGGAAAACAAGGTTTGGTTCAAAACCAAACCAAAAAGGAAGCAAGACAGAAGTTCGTGGGACAAGGCACGCAGCTGAAAGCCCCGAAAACTAGTCTACGGGCACGAAAAGTAGTCTACGACTATAAAAGGTGGTCTACGGCCACAAAAAGTGGTCTACAGATGTCACGACCCGAACCCGCCCCCATGGGTTAAGGACATGACCAGCCAGTAATCCTGAGATTACCTACGGCCTCAAATCAAACCAGACATAACTCATCAGAGTAAAGGGGCCAAACGGAAGCAAAATTTAAAATTTTGTCCACAGAGTTGTGCCTACATGGCACATCATTACAAACAATACATATACGTATTAATAACTCACATCAAAATATGTACTAATATAAAGCTCTGTACATACAGGATCTATCAAGTCTAGGTCAGCCAATCAAGACCATATACATATACAACATAAACCAAAGTCCTCGCCAACATGACAAAATAAAATAAGATAGCAAAAGGACGAAGGCGAGTCTCGTGCGTGAGACGTAAGGATGACTCTTCAAAACCTCGGTTGTTCCACACAAACTTCACTGTGGCTGGGTTTGGACCTCCCTTGGCCCACCTACAAATACATGAATGAGCGTGAGCGAAAGCCTAGTGAATAATATTAAATAAAGAAGTTACACAACGGTATTTAGAACAACGTACTTCAAACAGCCTTGGGCCCAATTCATATTTCTATCTAGCTTATATATAAATATTGGTCAAGTGACTGCGTTCCAAACACATCATACGGCCTCGGGCCCAATTCATTCGTATCATTTATGTCAAACGGCCTCTGGCCCATTCATTTGTATCATACGGCCTCTGGCCCATTCGTTCAAGTCATACGGCCTCTGGCCCATTCATTCATGTCATACGGCCTCTGGCCTATTCACTCATGTCATACAGCCTTTGGCCCATTCATTTATGTCAGACTATCATTCGAGTCAGACTATCATCCATGTCATACGGCCTCCGGCCCATTCATTCATGTCATACGGCCTCTGGCCCTTCCATTCTCCATTCATGTCAAACTGGCCTTTGGCCCATTTATTTTATCATTCATGTCATACTGGCCTTTGGCCCATTCATCATATCATTCGTGTCAAACTGGCCCATTCATTCTATCATTCGTGTCAGACTGGCCTTTGGCCCATTCATTCTATCATTCGTGTCAAACTGGCTTTGGCCCATTCTTTTGGCATAGCAAACATTCATCCACCATTCAAATTAACGAACTTATAAGGCTTACACAGAAGTAAGCAATTGGACAAAAAACATATTTCAAATATCTTTATTAAGATATTACTCACAGTGATCGGTTTGGTGATTTGCCCTGGAGCTTGACCCTATACATTACATGAACACAACGGGTCACAAACAATTCAATCCGTCCCTTGATTCACATATTCCTCTTTAGGCTTGTTTAATTCATTCACAATGCTCAATGCATGCCTAAGAGTACTTAGAAGTGAAAGAGAACGGAAAACGAAACACAGAATGCATTATCAAAATTTCAGAAACAGGGGTCCCCGCTCGAGCGTGGACTTCCCTGCTCGAGCGGACCCATGAGGTCTGCAAAAGTACTGGTTACATCATTTTCACGCTGAAGCGCGAGCTCGGACGTTCGAGCTGAAGGTCTGTGTACATAGCTCCCCACTCGAGCGTGAACTTCCCCGCTCGAGCGGACACCATTTCTGCAAAAATATTCTGGGAGCTCATATTTCACGCTCGAGCGGCGGTTTCCCTGCTCGAGCGGACATCATGAATTCTAGGTTTTCCAGAATTTGTTCTTATGCTCAAATCTGACCTTCCAAGGTTCAAAACCCATAGATTTGGTTCTAAAACATGCAAACACATTATATAACATGAGTATATATAATTGGGCCCTTAATTCATTAATTTAATCCATTTAATCTGATCCGAATCAATTTTCAATTAAATTTCACCGTAGGCTCTAAAAATTATGTCAATCATAATGGCACAGTCAATTTCGGGTTTTGTGGCCGATAAAGCCTTCAATTTAAATTCCAAAGTAGATAATCAAACAGATATTCCTACGGTGAACAAATAGAAATTCAAAACCACATATTTTCACATAAATGGTGTACAAAATCATATCAAACACATAATTACATTCATAATAAGGACCAATTAGCGTAATACGGATTAGGGTTATCACAACAGACCTCTATTTGTTTCTAGGCAAAGGCAACAAGGCATGGTCCAAAAACCAGGCCAAGAGGAGAACGTTAAGAGGTCTTGAAACAAAGCGCTCGGCCGAGGGCTCCAGAAATCGAAAACTAGCCTACAAGAGGGAAAGGTAGTCTACGACGACAAAAAGTGGCCTACAAGCCTCTCTCCCCCCCTAGGCAAGGGCAACAAGGCATGGTCTACAAACCAATCCAAAACACAAAGAGTTCAAAGGCCCGGAGGCGAGGCACTCAGCCCAAAACTCTAGAAACTCAAAACGAGCACAAACATTCACAATCATCGAGCGCTCAAACGATGACGTCTGAGTCTTAAGGTCGGTCAAAAATGGGGTGTCTACATATAGCTATGCAAAACATGATCCATATGACCAAGACCACTCAAAACAGAGTTAAAGCAAGACAAAACATAAGCAAAAGCATGTTGATATGGAGCTAACACAAGCTAAAATGAAAGGCTAACTCATTATGCATATTAAGCTAGTAAGCATGATTACACTACAAGTGTAAGAAGCAAGCAACAAGTGAGTCAACCAACCAAGAACAGAGCTAAAGCAGGTCAAAAAAAGTCACAAAAACATGCTGAGATCAAGCCATGAGATGGTAGAAAAACATGCTCACGTGTTAGGCCATCAACACTTGCAAAGAAGACACAAGGAGGCGAGGCCACCCCCTTCTATTTGGGACCTCAAAACCAAGTATTTACCATTGAAAATCCCCTGGATTTTAGTGGCTAAAAGGCCAAAAAGTTTTTGTTTGAAAAGCTTTAAAAGGTAGCACAACTCTTAGCAAATAAACAACAAAAGAGGGTGGACTACCCCTAACTCCGAAAAACCCTTAAACCACTATTTCTAAACCTTAAAAATAGATTTTTTTTTGTAGTTGAAAACTTGGCCAAAAATAGCATGCAAAGGTGGCCAAACAAGTAAATGAAACAAAGCTTTAAATAGAATAAGGCCTCACCCTTGAAGAACAACAACAAACAACAAATATTCTGAGCCAAAATCAAGTTTGAGACCTCAAACCAAGCTTCAAGGGACCTCATCTCCAAGGTGAAGGTGTTTGGCTAAGGGGTTGTGTGCAAATATGCAAAGAAAACTCACTTTCAAACACTAAATATGAAGAGAGGATTCTAGAGAGAGTATGAAAATTTGTTCTCAAAAATTCTGAACCCCCAAAATGGGGGAGGGACCTCCCCTTATATAGAAATACAAGCATAAAGCTTGTATTCATCCCTCCATACACGTGTATGGACGACGGCTTCAGTGACTAACAGCTGGCACACAAAATATCTGAAAAAGGAGAAAAATGACCGTCGGCCACACTAGGTGGCCGACCGGCCACCTCCTCTAGCTGACCGGCCACCTAAGGTGGCCAACAAGAGGAAAAAGTGGCCGACAAGGCCTCTCTTTCCTCCAGGCAAGGGGCATCAAGGTTTGGCCCAAAAACAAGGCCAAAACATAGAGAGTTTATAGGCCCAAAGACAAGGCACTCGGGCGAAACCTTCGGCCACTCAAAACGAGCACAAATATGCATAATCATCGGGTGCACAAATGATGACATCTGAGTCTTAAGGTCGGTCAAAAATAGGGTGTCTACAGAAACCTATTGCTACATGGTGATGACGTTCGGTTTGAAAAATGTTAGGGCTACTTATAACTGGACTGCAACCACTATCTTGCATGATATGATCCACAAAGAGGTTAAGATGTATGTGGATGACATGATTTTCAAGTCCAAGGAAAGAGAGGGCCACTACACCGCCTTGAAGAAATTTTTCCAATGGATCAAAGAATATCGGTTGAGGCTAAATCCACATAAATGCACTTTTGGTGTCACAATAGGGAAAATGTTGGGTTTCTTGATCACACAAAGGGGCATCGAGGTTGATCCTTCAAAAATCAAGGCCACCCTAGAAATGCCACCACCAAGGCCTGAAAAGGAGGTGCGAGGCTTTCTGGGTAAAGTGCAATTCATAAGACGGTTTCTTGCAAAATTAACCTTGACTTGTGAACCACTATTTAGTCTCCTAAAGAAAGGAATGAAATTCCAATGGGATGACCGATGCTAGTTTACTTTTGAGCAAATCAAGCAGTACCTCTAGAACCCGTCCATGTTGTCATCGCCAGAGTTGGGGAAACTGTTGATTTTGTACCTGTCAGTAACCAACATGACTATGGGCTAAATGCTTGCGCAGGAATCTGAGGATAGAGTAGAGAAAGCCATCTATTACCTGAGCAAGAAGATGTTGGAATACGAGACTCGTTACACCCCGCTAGAGAAGGCTTGCTTAGCCTTGGTATGGGCCACCAGGAAGTTGAGGCACAAGCTGTTAGCTCACTTCGTAATTCTGGTTTCGAGATTAGATCCCATCAAATATCTCTTCGAGAAACCAACGCTTACGGGTAGGCTAGCTCGTTGGCTGCTTCTTCTCTTCGAATTTGATTTGAAATATGTGACTCACAAGTTTGTCAAGGGAAGATCGGTAGCTAAGTTCCTGGTAGATCACCTAGTGGAGGGAGGCGAAGCAGTAGAGTATTTGCTCCCAGATGAGGCCATTCTGCAAGTTGAGGAAGAGATTTGGACAATGTACTTTGACGGAGCGTCTAATCAGTATGGTTATGGGATAGGGGTGTTGCTAATAGCACCCGACAATTCCCATATACCTTTAGCCTTCAAACTCCGGTTCAAGGTATCTAACAATGAAGCAGGATACGAGGCATGTATCGCTGGACTGGAAGCTGCCCTAGAACTAGGGGCAAAACGATTGGACGTCGTTGGGGACTCAAATCTGGTTGTGTCTCAAGCAAAATGAGACCGGAAGGTTAAGGAAGGAAGGATAAAAATCTATCACCAAACCCTGGATGTTCTGATTCCTAGGTTTGAGAAGCTAACTTTCACGCATCTGTTAAGAGAGAACAACAGGTTTACTAATGCTTTATCAAATCTTCCATGATAGACATCCCTTTGGGAGTCCGAATGTGTCCGATCATTATTGAATAGAGGTATGTGCCAGCCTACGAGTAGATCGTCGCGATAGATGAAGTGCAAGATCAGAACCCCTGGTATCATGATATCTGGAAATTCTTGGAAAATGAGGCTAATCCACCAAGGGAAAACGCCAAAGATAAAGGGCAATAAGGCTAATGGCTGCTCAGTTTATCATCTGCAGGGGTAAGTTGTACAAAATAGGCCATCTGGGAATGCGTAAGCTGTGTGTTGATGTTGAAGAATTGAAGCACCTAATGTAGGCCATCTGTGGGGGGAAGTGCGGAGCGCATATGAGTATAGTAATGCTAGCCCAGAAGATTCTTAGTCAGGGCTACTACTGGTCAACCATGGAGGAAGATTGTATTGGTTTTGTTCGGCGATGCCACAAATGCCAAATTCTTGTAAATCGCATGAATATCCCGCCGTCGAAGCTGTACAACATGACTTCACCACGGCCGTTTTCAGTCAGGGGAATCGATGTTATTGGGGCAGTTACACCGAAAGGCTCAAATGGGTATGAGTACATCCTGGTGGCAATTGACTATTTCACAAAGTGGGTCGAGGCCCACTCCTATGTAGTGACTAATATCATTTATTATTATGGGGTCCCGAATGAGATCATTTCAGACAATGGCTCCCACTTCAAGGGAGAAGTGATCGACTTGTTAGAGAAGTACAATGTGGCTTTTCATAAGTTGTCCACCTATCGGCCACAAACCAACGGAGCTGTTGAGGCTGGCACCAAGAACATCAAGCACATTCTATAGAAAATGGTTGAGACTCACAGGGACTGGCCAAACAAACTGCCATTTTCTTTTTGGGGCTATAGGACTTCAATTCGGATATCTACTAGGGCAACTCCATATTCTTTGGTTTATGGGTGGGAAGCTGTTCTGCCAATTGAAATTGAGGTTCTGCCATTGCAGGTTATGGCTGAGTGCCAGATAGTAGAAGCGGATTGGTAGCAGAGCAGGTTTGAGGAATTGATGTTGTTCGACGAGAGGAGACTGAAAGCACTGTACCATGTCCATGGATATTAACACAAGATTGCCAAGGCTTTTAACAAGAAAGTTAAGTCCAGGAATCTTAAGGAAGAGGATTTGGTGCTGAAAGACAACCGAGCTCCCATCCATGACCGTAGGGGCAAGTTCAAACCTAATTGGACTGGTCCTTATATCATCAAATCAATCTGGTCGGGTGCAGCTGTTATTCTTATGGTCCTAGATGGCCTAGAATTCTCCCAACCAATCAACATGGACAAGTTGAAAAAACACTATCCTTGAGTGGCTCGCTAGGCCGAAAATCCGGACGGGCGACCTAGGCCAAAGTTAGAGCACAAAAAATTAGAAAAAAGAAAAATTGAGCTCACGAGATTGAAAACCCAGAAAGGGCAGCCTTGGCAAAAGTAGAGCGCAAAATGAGAGTGTTAATACATGAGTGAACCCGAACCGAACTACGTAAGGCTTGATTCCCATATTCGGGATATGTAGGCAACTTCATCCTGAAGCTCAGCTGTACACACTTCAAACTCAACTGTCCTGTCCATGAGATTGTCTAGGTCATCTTTATTTTTTATGTATCCAAGAGTTCGGTTGTGATCTTCACTACGAGAGCTGGTTCCAGTATAGTGTAGTGCTATCCAGACAAGGGACAACTTTTCGTTTGCTGGATTCGGGGTTGTACATCTCGAGGATAGATTCCATGTGTGTCAAGTTGTGATCCTTATTGAAAATGGTTTTGAAAAGTTTTAATAAAAGTTGATTTTGTTCAAATTAATCTTTTTCAACTTAGACCATTTTTGGACCAAAAGAAAAATTTTCATTGCCCAGAACTTCAATTTCATTGATTTCAATGCAAAGTTCTCTAACTCTTGATGCAAATCACAAAGTTGTTTTTTATTACATTCAAAAGGAAACTTGAAAGTACAGATCATAGCAATAAACTTGGGGCATACATAAATCAGGTGTTCCTGCATCCCTTCCCTGAGCTTGTGAAAGCTTCGGATGCTAAAATAGGCCCAGCTTGTGCCTTATCATCAAGCCAAGCTATGTATTCACTAGATAGGACGCAACTGAAATTGGGAGCGGGAGTTAGAAGTTCTCTTGTCGTCCATGCAATGGGATATCGAGCTAGTTGTAAACCTCGGATTAGAAATGAAGCTAGGTACTCCATCCCCTCTTCTGGGTAGGTCTGATCATGCATAAGTTGACACCTGAACCAGAACAAAAAATAGAAGACACAGTGTGTCAAGCCAACCAGCTGAATGCCAGGTTACCGAGCTATGCTGTAGATCATCTCGGGCAGATCAAACCAGGGGCAACGCCAAGTAATGTCAGCAGGAAACCTGTTACACATCCAATGGCACCACCACCCCTCGTTCAGGAAATCAACTAGCCATTGGCGAAAGAAATAGCCTCGTGCTGAATATACAGGGCAAGATTCTACTACCTTCAACTTGTCCATGGGCCTTATCTGGGGAGGGATGAAAACTAAGAGAGATTAAAGAATAGAGAGGTGTATGTGGAGAGAAAAAGTGAGAAAGGTTTTTGAGAGAAAAATAGAGCATGAGTACCAGGTGATGTGAGAAACACATATGAGATAGGGTGGGAAACATTACTTGTAAAAGTAGTGGGCTCCCTGCCAATTTGTTTGTCTCTCACCGATGGAAGGCATCGAAGCCCATCAAAGTCTCCGCCAAGGTCAAGCCAATGCAGCTCTTGCCCTTCTTCAAGCCTTGGGCCACTTCGATCAGTCGAACGCTAGACCCTCCGAAACTAGGGGCAAGCAGGAAATGAGCCAACATACACAAGCAAAGGGCATTCTGTCAGGAACTCTGCCAAAGACGGTCGTCGTGGTCACCGGCTTTAGAAGATCGATGAATAAACTAGGGAATGTCTAGCTCTCTGTTGTGAACTAATGATCAAGCCTGATGTAAAGTGAGCCCACACATCCTTCCTAGAGGTTGGATATTGCCAAAATGGGACTGGGGCAGAATTTCCTCGTTACGCTGGGATTCCATCAAAACTTGGAATTCTTCAATTGTAGGGCATATCTTTTGCCCTCCAAAGCTGAAAACATGTGTAACCGGGTCCAACACCTAGATGCGGCATGTAGGAACGGAAAACACAGTGGGGTATGACTTAGCAGGAACAGTGCATTTATCCCGAAACCCCGAAAATTCACTTTTTTTTAGCCATCTAGAGTTGTAATCCAAGTTGAGAGTTTTTCAGTGAAGAATGGCTCCATTTGTGGCAAAAATAGAGCTGGAATGAAGAAACTATGAAGTCCAAACTTTTGTAGAAGATAAGGCACTGAGTGGAAGACAGGTGGCAGCAATCTGAAGGCCCCTTGCACTGATGGCCAACCGGCCAGTGCTGGTAGCCGACCAACCACCTTTTGTAGTCAACCGGCCACCACTGGTGGCCGACAGCTTTTGTTCATAGCCGATGGCCTCCTGGTTTGTCCTCTGGTCAATTTTTATGTATCGAGAGTGCTGAGAACCTGTGTTTGGTTCTGCACTTGGTGCATTCTGCTGCTTTGTTTTAGTAGTCTTGTTGTGTCATTTTAAAGTTGTTTCAATTTGTTTATCGAGTTGTATTTGTGTTGTTTTGTTTATCAAGTTGTTGCATTGTTTATTGTGTTGTTATTATTATTTGTTCATCAAGTTGTTTTGCTTTGTTTGTTATGTGTTGGTCGGTTCATTACCTGATTAAGAAAATGCCAATACATTGTACAAGTGTTCAATTTCCATCAATCTTGTTTTTATGCAATGTGGTGCTCATGCGGTGCTTAGGATCCAAAATACAACACTTTTCATCAAAAAGTTGTTTTCATTCCGATCATGGTTTCTTTTTACAAAAGTGTACAAGTTTTTAAAGAAAATAAAATTGTCTAAGTTGTACAAAGTGCTAACACTACTAGCAAAAAAAAGAAAAGAAAAAAGGAAACTAAGTAAAAAACATATGAATCAACGCTAGCTATCTCAGTCTTAAGAAGCCCTCTTCGTCCTCTTTCTGGGCACGGACTTAGAGCTGTCCCTGTCAGTGCCGCTGTTTGTACCTCCCTCTGAACCAGAATCTGAACCAGAGTCATCACCACTCTTTGCCTCAGAGCCTGGCTCAGCGTCATCACCACTGGCAGAACTCGAGCCGGCATCATCGTCTCCGCTTTCGGATGACTCGGTGTGCTGAGCCACAACTTCCTCGGTCTCGTTGGTCTCATCATCGTCATCACTCATGATAGGCTCTGAAAGGCTGCTCTAATCTCGACCGCAGCGTCTTCCCCGGCCGCATGCCGAAGCCTGTCTTCCTCTCCCTGCTACTGGAGGGGGTGCTGATGGTCCTACTGTTGCTGCCGCCTCTGCTGTCGGTAAATATGGGACTTGAAAAGCCAATTGGTATATGTCAGCCATAGTATGTGTATCCGGTGCAACTATGGTGCGCAGAATGAGTACATGCAGAAGTCAAGAACAGAGTATGAATACAATATGAAAATACAGTGTGTCAGATGTGATCTATACATGCAGTGTATTAGTACAGTGTGGGAAAGTGTTCAGTAGAAGTGTCATTTTCAGTATGTCAGCAATGTGATGACCGAAATGCAAGAAAATTGAAAAATTACCTGAATACCGTGGAAGTTGAGCAGTGCCTCCCTCTTCAATATCATGCCCTCAAATGAGGCCAACATCTCGAGTAATCCCTCGACGTACCCTGTGGGTGCCTGCATATGAAATTTGAAATGATCAGTGTCCGGAATTAATGAATATATGAGTATCTAGGCAAGAATGGAAAAAATGAGAACTGTAGTGCATACCGGAGGTGAATCAGGTGCTCTGACATATCTGTGACCAGCCATCGGAGGCATAATCAGAATCCTATAAGCCTCTCTGGTGTACCGCAAACCTGTCAACTAGGTCGAAAGCTTTGGCCAACCGAAACTCTGTCTAGAGGAGGGCACTCCTCTGGCCCTACCCCTCAGCGCTCGAACTATGCTCTTCAAAGGGATGTCTATTGCTCTCCCTGTATAAGCATGAGTACCTGTCAAGGAAGGTGTAGGGAAGTGGTTCTGGAAATACTCTTTGGATCCAATGGGGCACTGAAAATCCTCAGCTAGTAACCTGAAAAGGAATGAACACTCTGATCGGGGGTGCTGGAATTAGCACTCTGACGGATAAGTCAATATATATTCTCTCGATTGCTTGTATCTTAAGTTAAGCGTACTAGTTCTCACATACCTTTCTCTGACTGATGTCCCTCTATTTATATTATTCCCCTTGGGCCTTAGGGTCAGGCCCACTCTCGATCCATTGCATGTACATCTACTCGACTTTTATTCTACTGGTTGGAATGTCGATTCTTTTATTCGGCTCCTCAATCGACTAGGATCAATGCCGAATAGAAGTTATGTTCCTAACTGACCTCATATCTACATCCGGCCCTATTGACCTCCAATTATTCAGCTCCCACAATTGCCCCCCAAACACCCCACTAGCACTAGTCAGTCGATGTGTTTGGTTTCGAACTTGGAAAGTCAAAAATTCAGCGGTTAATCCTAATCCCAATGTGTGTCAGAACGCACATGCTTTTTGGTCATCATTGTGATTTCCCGCCCCTTCGTACGCTGCCTCCATTTAATGTGATTTAAAATTTTGTCTTTTCGAATGTATGTTTTGAATACTCAAAAGCCTCTAGTTCACCTTCTTGTGCAACTCCTTCACTTCGCGGCTTCTACAACTCCTTGTTTCTCATTTTCCCCTCTGCCTCTTGTAAGTCTTCTTCTCCTTCACTTCCAATCCCATTTCCTTGTTTGCTTTTAGTTTTTCATAATCCTTAGGCTGGCTAGGATGGCAAAACATTTGAAGGAGCTCCTTTCAGCGGATCAAATCTCCAGCTTCCGACGCTATTTTTCCATTCCCGATGACATCCATCTATCACTTTTGGCAGATAGCACCACTGATATGGAGAGGACTGATGAGAGCACAATCGTTTTTCCTCTCCTGTCAATTGCTGAAGGCGGAGTCCGCTTTCTCTTCCACCCATTTTTAAAGGCGGTCCTTTGACACTCTCTTCCCAGCCTAACGTTAATTTTTTCCGTATCATAATGGGGATTATAGCGCTGAACCGGCATCTTAGGGTAAACCTAGGTATACCTGCAATTCGGCATTGTTATGCCCTAGCCAAGTCTACTGGCCGACTGGGACGCTACTTTCTTGGGGTCAAGGATACCGATCATCACTTAGTGGCTATGCTTTCAAGCTCTGGCAAGCGTGTTGATGGCAAGATGGTCGTTGTCTGAGGCAACTAGGAATTCGACGAGGGTGAAGATCGCCTAGATCCCATGCCAAGGCGAAAAGGTGAACTAGGTGGCCGTACAGTTCATTTTTGTTTCTTTTATTACCATATCTGTATTCGGCTCTCCATCCATCTACTTATCGTTTTGTTTATGTAGGCAACGACTTGAAAAGAGTGTTGGTTTCAACTGACGACGTTGTACTTGCAGAAATTAAAATCGTACTACAGTTCGTCAACTCTCCAAACCTTCAAAAACAAGGGAGGGCGGCCCACATTGTTCTGCGGTACAAGCTGACTTACGCGACATTTTCGGCGGCAGACAACATTTCAATCTCGAGAGGCGACGATCATCTTACAGCCCTTATCGTCCCCAGCTTCAAAAACTTAAGACAGATTGGTTTAGAAGCCTCCGATTCGGAACACGTGGAAGAACATGCAACCGAATTGGTTGCCGAGGACCCGAACTAGTTGGCAGCCGAGGTAGACGAAGCTCTTAACTCGGCCTTTGAGGAAGCCGGACTCAATTCGGTCGACCCTCCCTCCATATCAGGACCTGGGGACGTCTTCTTCGAAGATATTTTTATAAACTTGGGAGACCTTCCCGGCGCTTATCTTGAGGATATGGCTAAGGAATCGCTCACGCAACTTGTTCGGAGGAAGAACGCCAAAAGGATGGCTGCTAGGAGGAGAGTCGAGGCCGTCCGATCAAAAACTCCGGCCGCCACGGTCATTGAGTCTTCACCTGTTATTGCGGAAGAAACGACTCAGACTGAAACCACTGAGATGGAGTAGGTGAAACAGGTGTACGAGGCTGAGCAAAGGGGAAAAAAGTGCCCAGCCGAGCAAGAAGCCATGCAGGACGAGGACCAAAGCAACAAACAGCCACGTATTGATGAATCGGACTTGGTTGTTCCGTTCACTGTTCAAGCAAGGATAAGGAACATGCCGATTGCCTCTGATGCATCGGCGTTGAAGGATTCGGATGTGGCCCAAAGTATGGCCTCTTCAATATCCCTGCCGATTGACAGAGCCACATTCCACGCGGAGCCCGATCTAATGTTAATTGCTTTGGCCGCTCAATCGGCCTTATCAGTACATTATTTGCCTTATCTGCATCCTCCCATCTTAATACATATATATATATATATCAATATTTTTCTCTTTATTTGTTTGTTGTAACTCTAGTTCCTTGTTTTGTAGACGGTGGGCAGAATAGCTGAGATCGGCCGCCATCAACATGATGCGATAGAACAGATCGGCTTCTTGAAAGCTAAAATTGATAATGAAAAGAACAAGGTTGTGATAGCCTCTCAAAGAGCTAATTTTGAGGCAACGCAAGCGGCGGAGGAACGAGCGAGAGCCAACTCTAAGGCCGAGTGAGCGAGGAATTCCGACCAATTGAGGCTTGCCGCCGAGGAGAGAGCGAAGGCTAGCAAAGATGCGCTCCTATTGGCCAAGGAGGTAATCTCCAAGCTGGAAGCCGACTTGGAAGAATCGAAGAAGGCAAAGGAAATAGCCAACTCTGAGATTTCCAAGGCGTTCCAAGATGGGAAGGATGCCGCCTTGGAAAGCTACGTGGAAAAAGTGCCGAAGTTCGAGAATCGGGGCTTCATACACAGCTGGATCAAAGCCCTCACTGCTGCGAATCTGACATTGGCGCAGCCGATTCCATATGAGCAGGTAGACGTTGAGCCACTGGTGTCTGACCCTGAAGACTGATTTAAGGGATATTTTGGTTTTTGGTAGGCATCTTAGATGCATAACTCTCGTGGGTTTTTGTTAGTAGATTTTCGTTTATTTAAATGTAAGCTAATTTTCATGTGTAAATTGACTGCTATTAGCGCTCAATCTATTAATAAAAATTTCCATGCTTTCCATTTATTGCATGTATTGTTTGTCTTTAATTTGTTAATGATAATTCTTTATGCTTCTCTGTTTATTATATGAGTAAGTAGTATTTCCGGTAGGTTAATCGAATCAATTAAACACCCTCTGCCTCTTTGCTCTTTAGCCAAATAACTAAAAGAATTAGCAGTTAACAATTTGTAAAGGTGCATGAAAATTCAATAGACTAACAAGTAAAACGGCTTAAGGATTCGGCATCTGGCCGATTATATTATTGAATCCGCCCTTGTTCAGGTCCTTAGATTGATGAATCTGCCCTTGCCCCAGCAGGTGCATGAACTCTGATGCCGAATGATATTGGTCCATGGAGCAACTGGGGCACTCAACTTGGTCGGTGTAAGGGCTTGCCTTATGGCCGATTAGATTGATGAATCTGCCCTTGCCCTAGCAGGTGCATGAACTTTGACGCTGAATGATATAAGCCCATGGTGCGGCAGGGGCATTGAACTTGGTCGGCGTAAGGGCTTGCCTTATGGCCGATTAGATTGATGAATCTACCCTTGCCCTAGCAGGTGCATGAACTCTGACGCTGAATGATATTGGCCCATGGAGCGGCTGGGGCACTCAACTTGGTTGGCGTAAGGGCTTACCTTGTGGCCGATTAGATTGATGAATCTGCCCTTGCCCCAGCAGGTGAATGAACTCTGACTCCGAATGATATTAGCCCGTGGAGTGGCAAGGGCACTCAACTTGGTCGGCGTAAGAGCTTGCCGTATGGCAGATTAGACTGATGAATTTGCCCTTGCCCCAGCAGGTGCATGAACTCTGACGCCAAATGATATTGTTCCATGGAGCGGCTAGGGCACATGATTCAATTGGGGCCGGGCTTTTGGAGTTTGGCATTAATGAAATCGCCTTGGGGTTGGTGCGCCCGTAGGGAACAAATGGGATGAGTGCTTCGTGCGCGTAGGCCCCATTTGTGTGTTCAAACTCGACTCAACCAGTCTGTAAGGAAGGTTAGATAAGTGTGAATGTCAAATAGACTATTCTTTAACAGCAGAGGAGAGGGGAGGACATTGGCTGAGCTTGACGCAGAGATGAATCGTAGTGGCGAGCCTATACGCATAGGTAGTAGGACCTCGAGGGAGCGGGGGAGACGCCAGTCCCCACGTCGTTGAAGTAGGTCGCCCAGAAGGGAAAAACAGCAACAGGACAGCTCTCATCAACCATGCTCAAGGGGAGAATCCAGTACAACACCGAGACCGCTGAGTTTTGCGATTTTTGTGGGGAACAAACTGATGACGGAGGCGGATTCAATTGTGCACGACCCAACTATGGCAGTCGAGTTCGCTCGACAAATTTTTCCACCAGAAGTCCAGCAGTCGATGGTCGATTGATGGGATTTCGAAGTGTTTTGGGAAGGCATCCATGGAGCGGTGAGAGGGTTGTACACCGCCTATGAAATCGGCATGCATCTATGTGCAACGCGGCGGGAGATAGAGCAGAAGGATGAGCGCATTTGGAACTTAGAAGCTCGTGCGAAGAAGGCTAAGCGTGAACTGAAGGCCAACACTACCCAGACACACTCGGCCGGCCTAGATAACCCAATTGTGGATGAAAGGGTAACGCAACGGCTGATAAGTCATGCGATTGCTGATCGAGATACAACAAGTATGTTTGCGACAGAGAATGCAAAGGCCACGGCCTATGAACGAGGCTTCCATGATGGCCGAAAAGTTGGGATAGACAAGACGAGGGAAAAGCTCGCCGAGGAAGCTTGTCGGTGTGAGAATCGTGGATTCAAGCACGGGTGGGTCAAGGCCCTCTGTGCCGTGGAGGCTCTCCGAGCTGCAGGCATTGATTCGGCGTCGCTGTTATACTAGAGTAACGATTTTCCTTTTGTGGCTTACGAAGTGGAAAAGAGCGACGATGAAGGGGACGTCGAATAAATATGATTCTATTGTAGCGTTTTTAACGCAAGTTTGAATGTAAATTATGTAATCTTGATCTAATTAATAAAATGTCTCATTTTAAATGCTAGAAAGTTGTTTATGCTATTTTCCATTTTTTGTCTATTGCTTAATCGGCCCAAAAGTGTCATGCACTGATGGGGCTCCAAATTCGGAGACGGCCAATTGGGATACCCACGATGGGCACTCAAAATCCGGAGGCTTAATCGGTCCAAAAGTGTCATGCACTGATGGGGCTCCAAATTCGGAGACTTATAATTTGGCCAATCATGATATCCACGAAGGGTACTCCAAATCCGGAGGCTTAATCAGCCCAAAAGTGTCATGCACTGATGGGGCTCCGAATTCGGAGACTTGGCCAATTGTGATATCCACGAAGGGTGCTCCGAATCCGGAGACTTGATCGGTCCAAAAGTGTCATGCACTGATGGGGCTCTGAATTTGGAGACTTATAACTTGGCCAATCGTGATATCCACGAAGGACGCTCCGAATCCGGAGGCTTAATGGGCCCAAAAGTGTCATGAACTGATGGGGCTCCGAATTCGGAGACTTATAACTTGGCCAACCGTGATATCCACGAAGGGCGCTCCGAATTCGTAGGCTTAATGGGCCCAAAAGTGTCATGCACTGATGGGGCTCCGAATTTAGAGACTTGGCCAATCGTGATATCCACGAAGGGCGCTCCGAATCCGGAGACTTAATCGGCCCAAAAGTGTCATGCACTGATGGGGCTCCGAACTCGAAGGCTTAATCAAAAGACTTGTTTTAATGAGCTGAATTTCAATGAGGAAACAACAAACTTTGTATTGCAAAAATGAAACTTGTACACGGCGAACATTCAAAACAAGCATCATGCCCCACAAGTCGGGTTAATGATAGAATTTACGCAAATGCGTGGAATTACAAGGCCGTGGCAGACTCCTCCCAGACATGTCTTTGAGTCGATATGCCCCTACTCCCGCGATTGAGTCGATCTGATAGGTGCCGTCCCAGTTTGGACCCAGTTTTCCATCAGCCAGATTCTTAGCAGCTGGAAGCACCGTCTTCAGGACCAACTCTCCTGGTGTATATCGGCGCAGTTGAACACATTGATTATACGACTTAGCAAGCTGCTGCTGGTACCGTGCCATGGATGCAAGGGAACAATCTCTTCGTTCTTCAATCAGAATCAAATCCAAGGCCAGCATCATGTCGTTTCGGCCCAAATCGAAGACTTTTGTTTTCAAGGTTGGGTGGCCGATCTCCAAGTGGATGATTGCCTGCGTTCCGAAGCACAAAGCGAACGGCGTCTCCCTAGTGGACCGCCTCAGAGTAGTGCGATGAGCCCATAACACACTCGGCAATTCTTCAACCCATCTGCCTTTAGCTTTCTCCATCCTTTTCTTGATGCCGTCCAAAATAGATTTGTTAGAGGCTTCAGCTTGGCCATTACTCTACGGATAAGCCAAGGTGGAATAATAGGGCCGAATACCATACTTGTTGCATAGTTCCCCGTAGACACCGCAATCAAACTGGGTGCTGTTGTCTGAAATAAGTGCTTTTGGAATGCTGAATCGCGTTATGATATTTCTCAATACAAAATGTCTCACATCAGTATCTCGAATGTGCGTTAGTGCCTCCGCTTCCACCCATGTTGTGAAATAATTTGTTACGACAATCAAAAATCGCTTGTTACCCGTGGTGCAAGGCAATGATCTAACGATGTCAAGTCCCCATTGGGCGAACGACCAAGGACTGGTTATAGAGCTTAACTCTTCAGCAGGCAGATGGGTTATGGGAGAAAACTTCTAGCACTGTTCGCATTTCTTCACGTAACATTCGACATCAGCTCTCATTGTCGGCCAATAATACCCCTGTGTCACAGCTCGATGGGCCAAAGTGCGGACGCCATAATGGGCACCACAGCTACCTTCATGTATTTCAGTAAGGAGTTCCTCGACTTTATCCAAATGAACGCATTCTAGGTATAGGACAGAAAGGGATTTTTTGTAAAGCTTTCCTTGCGGATCCAAGTAGTATCACAGGGCTTTGTTTCGCAGCTTGTGTGCTTCTTTCTTATCCGACGGGAGCTGTTCGGAAGATAGGAATGCAGCAATGGAGTCCATCCAACTCGGACCTGACTCTATGACATTGATCTGGACTTCCTCCGAAGGTCCAATGCTCGGCTTAGGGATGAAACCTACTTCAATTGTCCATTTAACCTCCGAGTTAATGGCGGAGGCTACACAAGCCAAGGCGCCTGCATGTGTATTCTGATCACGGGTTATTTGGTTCAATTCATGATGATCAAATTTTGCAAGCAAGGAATTTGCCATTTTCATGTAAGCGGCCATGCGGTCGTTTTTGGCCGCATACTCCCCCTTTAGTTGATTGATCACAAGTTTTGAATCACAAAATATAAGTAAACGCCGAGCACCCAGGAGATGTGCATTCCGCAAGCCGGTTAGCAGGGCTTCGTATTTGGTCTCATTGTTCGATGCTTCGAAGCTGAGTTTCACAGCCTGCTCAATTATTGCTCCGTCGGGAGCCATGATCATTACTCCGGCTCCGCTCCCGCGTTGATTGGACGATCCATCACAGTACAACTACCAAATGTCCCCAACATAAATTCTCTAGTTTGGCTTAGGCTGAATTTGATCGAACTTCAAGTCGACAAGACCCCCAGTGAATTTGGCCACAAAGTCAACAAGCACTTGCCCCTTGAATGAGGTTCTAGGCAAAAACTGAATATCGTACTGGCCGAGTTCAAGAGCCCACTTTGAAACGCGCCCTGATGCTTCTGCACTGCGGAGTACTGCCCGGAGGGGGTAGTCCGTTAGTACCCCGATGGTATGCCCCTAAAAGTAATGCATCAGTTTTCTTGCTGCCATGACGAGGGCTAGGATGAGTTTTTCCAATGGAAGGTAACGTATTCCGGCGTCAACCATTGCCTTGCTCACATAATACACTGGCCGTTGCTCCCCAAGCTCTTCCTTTAATAGTATGGCACTAACGGCCCGGTCGGAGACTGCCAAATATAAAATGAGCAGATCCACTGCCGAAGGAGTTGTCAAGAGTGGAACTGATCGGAGGTAAGTCTTCAAACTGTTCAAGGCAGCTTCGCACTCGGAGGTCCATTCGAAAGCTTTACCCTACCGAAGGATACGAAAAAATTGTCGGCAGCGATCTGTGGAACGACTGATGAACCTGTTGAGTGCGATGGCCATCGCCATCAGCTTTTGAACCTCTTTGACCGACTGAGAAGAGCCAAGTTCAAGGATTGCAGTGATTTGCCTCGGGTTGGCTTCGATTCCGCGGTGGTTAACAATAAAGCCAAGGAATTTGCCAGATCCAATCCCGAATGCACATTTGGAGGCGTTCAGCTTCATTTTGTACTTGCGTAGAATGCCGAATGTCTCTTCCAGATCGGCTAGGTGGGTTTTATCTTCTTCGGATTTGACCACCATATCATCAATGTACACTTCCATAGTTCGGCTGAGTTGCTCCTTGAACATGGCAGTGACTAGTCTTTGGTACGTTGCCCCCACATTTTTCAGCCCAAAAGGCATTACCTTAGGTCCCTCTTGGGATGAGGAATGCAGTTTTGTCTTGATCTTCCAGATGCATGGCAATTTGATGGTAGCCTCTATAGGCATCGAGGAAGCTCATGCGTTAATGATGCGCCGTGGCGTCCACGAGTTGGTCTATTCTGGGGAGAGGAAAACAATCCTTGAGACAAGCTTTATTTAATTCCGTGAAATCCACACAAACACGCCAAGTCCCATTTTTCTTCTTGACAACCACAGTGTTCGACAGCCATGTAGGATAGGTAACTTCCCGAATTGCCCCGGCATCAAGTAACCGGTTAACTTCCTCGACAACAGCAACAGTGTGTTATGCGGCTGACCGCCGGCTTTTCTGAATAATCGGCTTGCATTTGGGGTTGACGTTTAAACAGTGCTGCGAAATAGACGGATCCACACCCGACATCTCATAAAGTGTCTACGCAAATACATCAAGGTTGTTGAGAAAGAAGGAAAGTAGCTGCTGCCTGTCGGCTTCATTCAGGGAGGCGCCGACTATGATGAACCTGTCTGGATTCCTGTCAATTTTAACTCGATCCAGGGCTTCCGTGGCCTTTTCACTTGGGAACCGCCCAACATCGTCGAGGCTCTCTCCATCCGGCACCTCAATAGAATTCACTTCTAACTCTTTTGGTGTCTTTGCGGCAAGGAGATAACATGCTTGTGCCGATTTTTGGGAACCATAGATTTGCTCAATGCCGTATTATGTCGGGAAGCGGAGTAGTTAATGATAGGTTCTTGGCACGGCCTGCATGGTATGCAACCAAGTTCGCCCCATAATGAGATTATACGGCGAAAGAACCTTGACAACCAAGAATTCCACATCCACTGATCGGGAGCCCGCACGAACTGGTAGTGTGATTTTACCCAACGGGTACTCCGGATTAGCGTTGAAGCCGAATAATAGATAAGGAGCCAGAGACAGGTCCGACACGGGGAACCCAAGCTTGATGAAGGTCTTGTAATGCATAACCTCCAAAGTACTCCCTTGGTCTATGAGAACGCGTTCAACGGTGAATCGATTTACGTGTAATTCGTTGACCAATGGATTAATGTGGGGAGTGTTACACCGATTAAATTAGAATCGTCGAAGGTAGTATTTGGAGCTTCATGGGGCCGTTTTACTGGTGTGATTTGCTTTTGAGGGCCTGGATGTGACTGAATTGCATGCACGGTGGGGGCTGTCGGTAAGCTGTATATCATATGGATGACACCGAGTAGAAGTGACTCCAGCCGTTTTGGTTGAGTTGTTCTTTCGGACGTGTTGCTGGAGCCAACTGTCTTGTACCAACTCCTTAAGGTGATCTTTCAAAGCATAGCAACTGTTGGTATCATGACCAAGATCTTTGTGATATTCGCACCGCTTATCCTGTCGCCTCGTGTCAAGAGGTCCCACCATTTTTTATGGCCATTTGAAGAACGGAAGGTGTTGAACCTTAGATATAACCACACTGATTGGCTCTGATAACTCCGTGTATTTCTTGTCGACGTGCCTTGTGCGCCTGCTATCCACCTGAAGCTGCTCATTAGCTCGGTATAGACATTGGTCGTTTGATCGACGTGAATTCCGCCTTTATCTCGTATAGCCCGAGTCCGTGATTTAGGGCTCCATTGTGGTACAGCGTTTATCGACTGCACGACTTCAGACACGGCTGACTTAGTGACTTTATGCCCATCTTTGACCCAGAGGGCATAGTCTTCTACTTTGCAGTATTCCTCAACTTTTCTCATCAACGACCAGACTGTTTTTTGGAGCCGTCTGGTCAAAGAGCTGCGGAGGGCACTGTCTGGATGTAACCTCATCTTGAAGGTGATAATGGCCATGGAGTCATTGTAGGCTCATCTACTAGATTAAAACATTCCTAATACTACGCCGAATACGCACGAAGGGTTTCTCCTGGTTGGATTTACATTGCCCACAGAGAATCAGCTTGCTCGGCTGGACCTCATTAGCGATGAACCTTGCCCTGAAGGATTTTTGGGGTTGGTGGAAGCTCTTAATCAATGCTGACTCCAGTTTATAATACCACCTGACAACCAGTGGTCCCAAACTGCTCAGAAATATTCGACACATGAGGGCCTCGTCGTCTGCATGAAGCGTCGTGGCTTGCTTGTAATAACGAATGTGATTAGTGGGGTCTGATTTACCATCATATAAGGTAAATGACGGTGCTTTGAACTTTTTGGGTAGCACTGCCCTTGCAATCTGTCGTACAAAGGGGTCATGCGTATCCTTTTCATCTGAATCATTTCTTCTTCGCTTCTTCTGTGCACGCAGACTTCCCTTAGAAGAACTGGAGACTTTGACCCGCCCCTTCTTTTTGGGGTCTGGGGATGAGGAGTCAAAATCACTGTCACTATCTTGTCTCCGAGTTTGAGGTTGTCGGACATCCTTTCTCAGAGGTTGTGCCCAGTTTTGGCGCGCGGCCTGTTGGGATTTTGCCACCTCCAAGGCCAAATCCTGTCGAAAGCGCTCATTTTCAGCCATCATGTTCTCAAACCTCTGTTCGTTTTGCTTCGCCTGATCCATAGTTGCTTGTATTGTTTCATCAGCTGAATTGAAGTTCAAGGCTCTTCGAGCAGTAATGTTTTCTGGTCCCAGCATGGTGCTTGGAGTTATAACGACTGGTGGTGTAAGGTTGTCAGCGACTGCCAGAGGACCTTCCGTGACGCCCGCCATGGATGTGCTGGAATATTTCCACAGACGGCGCCAATTGTGGGGAAATGGTTCTGGAAATACTCTTTGGATCCAATGGGGCACTCGAAATCCTCAACTAGTAACCTGAAAAGGAATGAACACTCTGGTCGGGGGTACCGGAATTAGCACTCCGATGGATAAGTTAGTATATATTCTCTCAATTGCTTGTATCTTAAGTTAAGCGTACTAGTTCTCACATACCTTTCTCTGACTGATGTCCCTCTATTTATATTATTCCCCTTGGGCCTTAAGGTCGAGCCCACTCTTGATCCATTGCATGTACATCTACCCGGCTTTTATTCTACTGGTTGGAATGCCGATTCTTTTATTCGGCTCCTCAATCGACTAGGATCAATGCCGAATAAAAGTTATGTTCCTGACTGACCTCATATTTACATCCGACCCTATTGGCCTCCAATTATTCAGCTCCCACAGAAGGCATGAGATGAGTCTAGATATATGTCACATAATCCCCCTCTCCAACAAAGTAGTCGACCTCCATGCCTTGTGTAAAGTCGATCACCTCCTGGGAGGATAGACTCTCTGTGGCCCGCATGGATGGCGAAGGTAGCATGGGAACTGCCTGTGATAGAAAACCCAAGGCCTGGCTAAGGAAGCGCTTGCCTAAAAACTTGGCTCGCCCTACTGGTCCCTCAAGCACGAGCAGGTAATGGGAAGCGCCCCAAGTGCTAGCGAACTGGTATCTGACACCCTCAGGCATCATTGCCCAGGGCTGCCATGAGATCTGCAGACAACAAATACACAGATTGTTAGTTGCCATCAGATATGCAATATGAATCAGAGCTGACGTAAAGCAAAAAGAACTTTAAGTTTTGAGTTACCTCCGCTGTGCTCACTGTGTCAAAATACTAGCGGAAATGAGAAAGTCTCTCGAGTCCTTCGTAGGCATCTCTCGTCATACCGGTGAGAGTACGGCACGACATGAGGCATCTCCACCTCCGACTCCGGGGCAAGTGTCAGAAAATATGCATATACCCATAACTAGAGAAAGTAAAAGGGCAGCAGTGAGTATGCAACAGATAAATACAGATAATGTGGAATACAGAGTATGTGTGCAATGTCCAGAAAATGTGGAATGCAGAATAAAAGAAAATACAGAAAGCAGAGTATATAGTGCGGGGTACAGAAAGTACAAATGCAAAGCGGAGATCAGACTATGTGTGTACAGTGTACAGTGTGTGCAGTGTACATAAAGCGCAAAGCAGAAAGCACGGCAAGAAATGTAAAGCAGAAAAGTAAAGCATACCTCCCAGGCTCTCCAGTAGTCGCCTGCTCTGTTCTTGCTCCTGTTGGATGTCAAGCTCATGTAGTTGTACAAGGTAGCGAGGCCAGCGCCGCCCCAGTCGTAATACCGGACTTGAGACAAGTCCACCAAGGCACTCAAGAGATATAGCCCAAGAGTGTTCACCCTGTCGGTGAACAAGGTGGTGCCAAAGAGGAACATCAAGAAGCCTTGGGCGTACTGCTCGATCTTCTCTAGTGTCTCTGGCTGTGTCCCCCTGAAATGATCTGCAAACCAGGTATATCGAACCATCCCTGATCGAAAGAGAGGTGGGCATGCCCCCAGTAAGTAGATCCAGGCGGCCTCCCACTTGCCCATGTCTGTATGATATGGGATCAGTCGACCATCTACCTCGATGCCGATGAGCATAGCAAAGTCGTGCGGGGTCATCATCATGTCTCCCATGGTAGAGAAGTGAAAGAAATTGGTGGTGTTCCACCACCTCTCTACCAGCGCGCCAAATGAGGCCCTGCTCGCTATGAGACACGATACCCCTATGCAGAATAAGCCAAACCCGGCCTCGTCGACAATATGGCAGACACCAATGGGGAGGTCCATATACCACTCTCTCGCAGATGTGGTCCCATATCCTCGAATAAAATCAGAATTCCCCTGTAATTAGAATGAGCAAACGAAAGGCAATGAAAGAAATACAGTGCACGAATGTGCTTGAGACAAGCAGATGAAAGACAGTGCAAGAATGTGATCCATGCAAGAAACTCAAGGTACATGGCAAAAAATGTAAGAAGACAGTGTATACCTCAATGGCTCCGTATGATAGATGAGACTCCGGCTCCCGTAGCAAGAGATCCACAGGCACACCTCGTGTAAATCTTCTGAAATAATGGATAGTATCGGGTGGTAGCACATGCGCCTCGGGGTGGTATGTCTCCGGGTCGAAGGCCCGAACCCTGGGTGGTAGTGGTATGTGCTCGGGATCTCCCTCCATCCTTGGAGAACCTTCGTCATCGGGAATGTCGTCTGCTATCTAGAAAGGAGATGAGAAAGTAGGCGAAAAGGAGCGAAATGGGTGGAGAATGCCAAAAGTCAACAAAAGTCAACCCTCGAAGAGAGAAAATGGGAGAAAAAGTCAAAGCCCGGGAAAATGAAGAAAAAAGCACCAAAATCAAATTCCAATCGGTTCAAAACGAAGGAAATCAAGAGGTTTTAGTGAATCAACTTCATGCGGGGCGTTGGAAAATGCGTATAAAGCTCGAATCTAGAGAGAAAAATGGTCTAGGGTGAAAAAGGGGCCAATTTCGGCTAGGGAGGTGTGAGGAAATGAAGTTTGGGATTGTGTATTTAAAACCCGAATGCAAAAAGACTAAAATGGCCTGAATTGCCATTGGTGGCCGACCGACCACCATTTGTGGCCAACAACATCCAGGTGTGACCGACAGGTGGCTGACACCGCTCCAGGGTGGCTGACAGTCTTCCAATGATCTCCTTGTGTGCTTTTCTACTGTTTTGTGCCCTTGGTTCTTGAGAAAGTACAAGAAAAGTTCACTTTAAGCTCAAATTGTCTCTGCGGAAGTTCCGAACCGTGTCTTCGGTGCATGACTCATCACTAGTCAACATGAACGAGGTGTATCCTTTTGAAATATATTGCAACTCCTCCGAGAGGTAAATCGGAGGTTGTGACAGAGTCGATTTTGTTAGACACACTTTTGTTATTACATAGAACGTGTGTTTCTTTGTCGTTGCACGGAACGTGCCATTTGCATGTGATCTTTCATAGACTGTGCATTCCTCGCATTTACAAAGCCAGGCTTTTGTTTCCCATTTGCATAAAGCATGCATTTGGTAGAACATACTATTAATCTTGAGTTGAACATGCATTTTCTACAATTGATCACTGCATAGAACATGCATTCTATATTGCTGCATAGAATGTGCATTCCGACGTTGCATAAAACGTGCTCCGGTTTCAGTGCATGGAGCATGCTCCTAATAATCATGCATAGAGCATGCTGTTATGACATTTGCATAGAACATGCTTTGCTTATCTTGCTTAGAACATGCACGCTTACTATATTATGTTTGTTAAGTATCTTCCACATGCAAGCATAATATTGTATGTATGGTTCAATCAGAGGAATTCCAGATGAGATCATTCTTGTCCTCCTAACTCCTTTTGGTTAAAAGCATTCGGGCGTGTCTCCGTGTTTACACCACTCCTTTTGGTTAAAAGCATTCTGGTGTGTCCCGGTGTTTACACCACTCCTTTCAGTTAAAAGCATTCAGGCGTGTCCCTGTGTTTACACCACTCTTTTTGATTAAAAGCATTCGGGCGTGTCTCAGTGTTTACACCACTCCTTTTGGTTAAAAGTGTTCGGGCGAGTCTCGATGTTTACACCGCACCCTTTTGGTTAAAAGCATGTGGGCGTGTCCCGGTGTTTACACTTCTCTCTTCTCCTCTCGCGTGTGACGCGTTAGGACACTTCGGTTAGGAACACACGGGTGTGTCCCGGTGTTCACCACCCTCTTTCTCCTCTCGCGTGTGATGCGTTAGGACACTTTTGGTTAGAGACATTTGGGTGTGTCCCAGCGTTTACCACCTTCTTCTCCTCTCGCGTGTGACGTGTTAGGACGCTTTCGGTTAAAGACATTCAGGTGTGTCCCTGTGTTCACACCATCTTTCTCTTTGCATGTGCAACGTGTTAGGATCTTGTTTGATACCTCGGGTGCGCCTGGTGGTTGCGTTGTTCTTTTCCTTTCCTGCATGATGCATAGTTAAGTTTACATAATTTTCTTACATCCTTTCTACATGAAATGTGGTTTGGTTCATGTTTGCTTACTTCTTTTTATGTATGGGATTACTGTAGCATTTCATTGCATGACACTTGCATCTACATGTTTTATTACAGCCTCATTGCATGATCATAAGTTATGTTGTCGCATCGTGCATATCACTTGCATCATGCCCCAGAACTACGCTAGTTTGATTCCTTGCAAAAGGATACGTAGGCAGCCTGCGGGCGCAACCATTCTCTATTTTGCTTGTCTGTTTGTCCAAGTCTTTGGTCTTGTCAAAAATAGTCCTCTCTGGGCTTTGACATTCACTCCCATCATTTTATGACTTCCGAGTTCTATCAAAGAGGGGCAACTGTAGACACCCCATTTTTGACCGTCCTTAAGACTTGGACGTCATCGTTTGTGCACTCGGTGATTGTACTTGTTTGTGTTCGTATTGAGCGCCCAAAGTCCTTGGCGGAACGCCTTGTCTTTGAGCCTCTAAACCTTGCTGTTTTGTGCATGTTTTTGCACCAAGAGCTTGTTGTCTCTTGCCTGGAGAGGAGGGTGACCTGTTGGCCAGCCTTGGGGCCTGTGGGCCATGGCTTGTTTCTATCGGCCACCAGTGGTGGCCGACGACCATTGATCTGCTTTTTCAGATATTTGTTTTACAGCTGTCCAACTGTTGCTCACTGAGCTGCATCTTCATACATTTGTATGGTAGGATGTATACAAGCTCAAACCTTGATTTTCTATATATAGGGGGTGTCCTCCCTCATTTTGGAGGGTTAGACATTTTAGATAAAAAATCTCTGTCTTTCTCTCTCTCTCTTCTTATTTTATGCCTTAAAGTCTAGTTTCTCTACACTTTTGCACATCAACCTTGATTAAACTTGACCACCTTGGAGTTGAGGTCTCTTGAGGCCCTCTTTGAGCTCTAGATGAGGATTTTGGCTTGATTTGGCTTGTTTTGTTGCTCTAACTTGCATCTTGTCTTCAAAAGGTATAACACTTGTATTTTAAGCTTCTTTTAAATACTTGTTTAGCCATCTTTTTACACTGTTTTTGAGCTGGTTTTGGACTCCAAAAAACTCTGTTTTTATGGTTTAAAATGGTGGTTTGAGGCTATTTGGTGTTAAGGGATAGTCCACCCTTCTTGTTGCTTAATTGTTTAGCTTTTTGTGCCATCTTTCATCACCTTCAAATCAAAGTTTTTGGGCCTTTAAACCACTGAAATTCAGAGGATTTTCAATGACAAAAACCTACTTTTGAAGTCCAAAATTGGAGGGGATAGCCTCCCCTCCTTATGTCTTGTTTGCGTTCCTAGTTAGCATCATATGTTAGCATGTTTTTGTAGCTTAACATAGCTTATTTCCAGCATGCTTTTGCCTTAGATTTGGGCTCCTTTGGCTCTATTTTGGGCTGTTTGTGTTGTATGAGTAGTCTTTTGCATAGTTGTAGTGTAAAGGGCTTCACTAGTTTAGTGTTTTAGGCCTTTAAACATGAATTGTTTAAGTTGTTTGCATGTTGTGGTGTTGTTTTGCATGTAATTTCAGCATCATAAGCTCTGTCACTTACTCTTTTGTTTCACTCTTTTATTTTCTTTTGAGAGTGGTTTCAAGCTTGGGGTCCTTTAAGCTTGAGATTGAGTTCATTGCTTAATGGTTTAATCCTCTTTGAGGGTTCATTATCAACGGCATGAACTCTCTCTTGCCTTAAATCATCCCTTGGTTGACACTTCTTTCGCTTTAGAGAACACTCACTTTTGGACTAATTAATTAAAGAATTGATTGGTAATCTAAAATAAGTAAACAAAAACATGGCAAGTAAAAGAGGCAAGATTAAGCATCTTTTGTGTTGCATTGCATGTGTTCGAATCGGACGTTAATTCGAACACAAGGAAAATGGGACATTTCATACTTGAAGTGATGAAATGTGCCATTTTTCTTGGTCACCATCACCCTTGATAATGCATGATAGGGTGGTGGTTGTTTTGGTCTTGTTTGTGCACTCATTAAGCTTGTACAAGCTTGGCTTCTTGGCCATCATGCATGGAAAATGCTTGGTTGATGGTTTGAGGGTCAAGAGTTATGCTCCTTTGAACTTGTGTGATGATAAGGAGAGTAATAGTACACCCAACCCTTGAGAATACACTGCTTTGCCTCTGTTTGCTCTCTGTTGCAGCAAAAAAGGAAGTGCGGGAAAGGGGTAGCCGACCGGCCACCAGTATCAGCCGACCGGCCACCAATGGTAGTCGACTGGCCATCAATGAAGAAGGTTGCTCTATGTGCTCCTAAAGGGGATCAGAAGTGTTCTTGGAGTTGGCAGAATTTTCAGTGATCAAACGTGCGCAAACAGAGGCTGCAATGGCAAGCCGGTGGCATTTTCGGGTGGAGAAGCCGAGCATGCATGCATCCCTCGTCCCTCAAGGCCATTTAATTTCTTAATTAGTTAGTTGTAGCTAATCCATTCATACAAGTGTTGTAACTATTTAGTTAATTGATTCGTTTTGTAATTAATTAGCTTAATTCGGATTGTAATAATTAGTTAACTAGAATAGTTAATTAGTTTCATTTTGTAATTGTTAGCTTAATTAGCGTTGCTAGTTAACTTATTCATTTAGACCCTCCTTTGCGAGGGCACAATGTTGTAATAAGTGTGCGTGCGTGTGTGCATGTCTTCCAACCCCACGTCTTTCTCTCTTTTATTTAACCGCTTTTGATGGTTAAATTAGGAGCATATTTCGATTAGCATATCGCGTGGTTGCATTCATTCATTTGTCTTACATGCACCGAAGCTCGGCACATCATTCAAACTGTATTGTTATTTCAATACTTCTTTGAATATGTATTTCAAAGCATGTTGTCAAAGTGTTGCAAATACGATTATTAAATAGCCGAGCCTATTTAGTTGCATTATTGCATGTGTTGAATTAAGCGCTTAACATAGTTAGGATCACGTATCTTTCTAACTAGTTTTTGTTTTTGCTGGGAGTACTTGGTAAGCTTTTACACTTTAGCATACTTGCATGAGTGTGATTGCTATGTTGCCGTGTTCACATGCTTGCCATGAGGCGATGTCCTTAAATGCTAAACTGCATGAATGCCTGTGGGTGAAGGCTTGTTGTTTGAATTGAAACGATTCAACAAATGTAAGTTTTAAGCTCGCTTTGTCGTGGCAAAATCATGTTTTAAGCCCACTTGAGGGTGGCAAATTCAAACCAAACATGAGTTGAGTTGTTCCAAGTCTTGCAAACTAGTCTATACTTGCTTGTGTGCATCTCATAGTAAAGCTAGTTTAATAACCAGAGCAAGAACACATAATGTTTATAAAAAGAACATATCATGATTAGTAGAGGCCAATCTTTGATTGATTGAGCGAGCGGGGGTGCTTATTTCAGGACCTTCCCCTCTCGTACCTAAGTTCCCGAGCCGAGGTAACTTTGGTGATGATGGACACGTGGCCTTTGGCACGAGTCAGGGTTTCCTAAATTTTTCCAAAATAAAATATTTAGGTGTCAACTCTGTATCTGGCAAAGCAGTCTAATTTTGGCATTATTTGATTAAAAATCAATTTTTCAAAAATATTTGCCAGATCTAGATTCTTTGGTGTTTATCAGTTTCACATTGCACTTGTGAGACTAGATTCAGAATCGCGGGAGTCCGAACTGTGAGACCTTCTTTTCAAACCCTTTCCGAAAGGCAAGGTGCGAAAAAAGGCGAGTCCACACTCACCCGAGCCAGACCCCAGCCTTCCTCAAGTCAACTTAATCCCCCTCACTAAAAAACAAAAGATGGCTAAGAGGAGAGTCGTCTGAGCTTTAATCACCGAGCAGGCTTCTACCTCCAATGCCGAGGTCCAGGCTGAGCTACCTCCACCTCGTCAAACTCTCAAGAGTGTTGTTGCCCTCCCTTCTACCCAGGCTACCTCATCTCGCCTAGAAAGAGGCCTCACATTTCATCAGCCAAACAAAATTTGGTGGATGAAGAGCAGACCGAGCAACTTGGGGCCGAGGTGCTCGCAACCCAACCTTCTCCAGAGGCCATCACTCTAACTGTGCTGACTCATCTTTTCCCCCTGCTGTGGGCACCAGCCGTCACCTTTAAAGGCCGAACTATGATCACAATTGATTTGGTGATCACTGAGGAGGACCATATGTTGGCCTTCAATTTATCCAAAAGCCTGTGCCTGCTGGCCGACATAAAATGACACAAACAGTTGACAGAGCTCAAAGCAATTCGGTCGGCTGCCAAGTCCATGGTTCTAGTGAGTCATCACTTTGAATTTCCACTTCCACTTTTCTTTGAACTTTTTGCTCGGTTATTTTAAAAGCTGCTTGATTGAATTGCAGGCCATATAGAAGAGCCACGTTGCCCATCAGCGTGTGCTAGAGCTAAGGGAAACAACTCGGACGACCATTGCTAACGATGAGGCCAAAGATGCTGAGCTGATGGCTCTCAAGGAGACGTTGGCCAAGCTAAATGTTGAGAAAGAAAAGCTGGCCCAATTGGTTAGCACGACCGAAGAAGAAAAGTAGAAAGCCTTTGCCGAGAAAAAAAGAGCGATATCTGCGGGAGCTCTCCAAGCTTGAGAAGAAGAATGATACCAATATAAAAACACTGCAGTAGAAGATGGAGGATACTGAGGACCGCGGCTACAGGGAGGGCGAAGAGACCTATGTCCAACAGTGCAAGGAGGCCAAGGATATCTTCTTTAAGTGCGACTGGAAGACGGTGCTGGAGAAACTCAATCATGCGCCAGACTTGGATATATTTCTGAATCCTTCTCCACACTTTACACCGAGCTCCATGATGGCTTATGCTAAAGCCATTCAACAAAAATTTCTACAAGAGGAGGAGAAAGATACCCCGTCGCTGGTTGATGTTCCTCTACCTGTTACTGATCTCGATCGACAGAGTTCTTTGCCAGCACGAGCGAAGGTGTACAACCATACCGAGTTGAGCTTGATCGTTGCAGAAGGCATCACCGACTTAACACAAGAAGATGATGCTGGCGCCGACCTGGCGAGTGGTGAAGTCGGTGTTGTTGCCGATGTTGAGCTGGACAAGGTTTTTGCTTGACCGTGATGATACTTTTTGTTCTTTCTTTTCTTCTTTTGATTTTGTTATGCAACCGGGCTATATGCCCCTTCTTGTAATCCTTTCTTCTATTAATGAAAAACATCTTTTTGTACGATTTTGTGTCTTTCTTTAAATATGTCACAAAACTTTTTTTTTTGTACGCTTCGCCGAGCTAGCCAGTTCGGCCCTGTATGGTCTTACCAACCTTCTTTAGCTGAGATAACCATCGCAGCTAAAGAGTTCAAAAATAAGTTTGGTCAAACCTGCCAACCTTCTTTGCCCGAGATAACCATTTCGACTAAAGAGTTCAAAAAAATGCTGGTCAAACTTGTCAACCTTCTTTGGCTGAGATAACCATCTCAGCTAAAGAGTTCAAAAAATGAAGTTGGTTAAACCTGTCAACCTCCTTTGGCCGAGTGTGGACATGCCCGAACGTCCCGGGAAAATCTCGTTTTGTTCATTGGGGCTGCTACAGTTCAAACTCAAATGTCACGGTTCTGAATCTAATCTCACAAACTGCAATGCAAGACCGATAAATCACCAAAGAGTCCAAATCTGGCAAATCGTTTTAAAAAACTGATTTTTAAGAAAGAAGTGTCAAACATGGACTGCTTTGCCAGATACAGAGTCGCCACCTAAATATTTTATTTTGGGGGAATTTAGGAAACCCTGACTCGTGCCTAAGGCCACGTGTCCGTCATCACCAAAGTTGCCTCGGCTCGAGAACTTGGGTACGAGAGGGGAAGGTCATGCAATGAGCACCCCCGCTCGCCTGATCAAAGATCGGCCTGTACTAAGCATGATATCTTGTTTTTGAAAACACATGCGTTCTTATTCCGGTTAATTAGCTAGAATTACTATGTGATGCGCACAACACACAAGTATATACTAGATCGCCTAATTTGGGACAAAGCATTGCATATCCATTTGTTTGGAAATGGTTTTGAAGTTTGCTACTCGTAAGTAGGCTAAAATACGGATTTCAATGAATTGTTCCAATTCAAGTAATCCAACATTCACCCACAAGCATTCAGGCAGTTATATCACATAAGCAATTAGCCTTATGGCAAGCATGCTGTCATGTTAACATTCACACACATGCAAGATGCTAAAGCATAAACACTCACAGTGTACTCCGAGCCAAAACCAAGAACTAGTTAGTAATCAATGCGTGATCCTAATTCATGTCAAGATGGGTAATGCGACACAAGCAAAATGCAACTAGAATAGGCTCGGCTATTTTAAGACGGCATATGAGATGCGACAATTCGATACATGTATTCAAGTAGGGGCCAAAGTACAATGCAGTTAGTATGATGCGCCGAGCCTGGTGCTTGTAATACAGATGAATGGATACTAAATGAAATATGCCCTAAAACTAACCATCGTAAACGGTTAAGTAAAAGAGAGAAAGAAATGGGGGTTGGAAGACATGCATCACACACACGCACGCTTATTACACCAATTGGCTCTCTCGAAGGAGAGACCGAAAAAATAATACAAACCATCTAATTAACTAACTAACTAGCTAATTAATTATTACACAATCAAATGAATAACTAGCTACAACTAATTATTACAACACTTAAATAATTAACAAATTAGTTAAGCTTCGAAAAACGGTAAGGAGGCCTCGGGGAGAGGGACAAATGCATGCTCGATCAGCTTCTCCCGGAAATCCGTTGCCATGCCTCATGTTGCCTCTGTTTGCACTGCTCTGTACCTCTGTAAACTTTGGAAATTCCCAACACACTTCTGATTCACCCCATGGGCACTGTGGGAGGCCATCGGCCGAAAATCATGGTCATCGGCTAGGATAAACAGGTCATCGACCAAATATTAAGCCATCGACCAAACACTTTTAGCTGACCGGTACTGAAGATGGCCAATCGGCCATCCCTTCCTGTAAAATGCTCTTTTTTGCTGCAGCAGAGGACAAACAGAGTATGACAATGCATTTACAAGACAATGTTTGCAACTACACTCCTTATCATGTTTAAGACTCAGAAGAGTGTAGTTCCCGACCCTCGGACCATCAATCACACATTTCAATGCATGATGGCCAAAAGAGTGAAGGGTGCAATTCAATATCAAATGAAATGCACAAAACACATAACGGACCTTAACCTCTATCATGTGTGATCAAGAGGCAAGGCAATGCACACACAATGCTATGCAACCTAAGCATGCAACAACATGCAATGGAACTAAATATGTAACAAGCATGCGACAACATGCAAGGCAAGATGGATGAGCATCCAACAACATGTCAATTAGCAAGCATGTGACAACATGCAATATGACAAGCATGCAACAAGCATATAAGCATGATGTAAAGTAACAACTTTGAATAACATGGTAAATAGACTTAAACTAAAGAGGGACAGACCTCAGCCATGCCCAAAACCAGTGGCCAAACTTATGAATTGGAAGCATGAAAATGCAAAACAAACATGCACATGTAAATGGTCCAACACCTAGGCATAGGAGGGCAACTTTCAAGAGCACTTAAAAGAGGACAAATATGGACATGTGACAAACATTATAATCTCTGAAATCATGCATGGAAAGATGTCAAACCAATCAAACAAAGCAAGCAAAGCATACAAGAAAGCCCAAAGCTTAAGGCTAGCCAAGGAACTCAAACCATGGCCATGCAAGGCAAGCCCCAAAGGGCCAAGGGCACTCAAAATAGTCCCATGGTAGGTCAAGACAAGACCAAAAACATGCTCGAAACTAGCCAACACAAGCTAGAATACAACTCCAAAAGGCATGAGGCATGCAAGGCTACAAAGGGGGTGTTACACTACACCTATCAAAACCAAATATGGCATGAATTGTCCATTGAAAAACAGTGTTATGGCATATCAAAATAAGCCCAAATACCCACTTAGATGGCATCCCAAAGACCTAAGCATGGAGGCATACACAATGGTCCATTCATGAGGCATAAGGCATTAACTCTTTAAAGCATTAAAGGGGTGATAAGTGCAAGTATATGAGCATGAAACATGGACTGAAATAATATTATAAATGATGTCAATTCATTGAAATGAGCCAAGTAATGCATGCTTAAGGACTCAATACTCAAAGCTAATAAGCTAGATTGAACCATGGCTATACAAAGCAAGTCATGCATGACTAAAACAACCTAAATCAGAGCTAGAGCATGCTAAAACATGGACAAAAGTTTCTTGAAGTTAAGCCAAAAGCATGCTAGAATGACATGTTAAGGCATGATGCATGTTAAGGCAAATGAGAGGATTGCAAGACAAGTACATGAAACATGTAAGAGCCAACAAAACCCACCCAAAAAAAGAGTCATGGCATGCTAAAACAACACCAAAAACCCACTCAAACATGAAGCATATAAGACTAGTTTGTGTGATTTACACTACAAGTGTATTAGGCATGCATGGAGTGACAAAACCAAGCAAAAACAGTGTTGTATCATGGCAAAACAAAGCCTAATACATACTGAAATGAAGCTACAACAAGCTAAGCCGATGTCCTATCAACATAAGCCACTTATGCAAGTATACAAAACAACAAGGAGAGGGGATGACCCTCTCCTATTTAAGACCTCAAAACTACCTTTCCACCACTGAAAATTCTTTGGATTTCAGTGGTAGAAAGGTCATGCAAAGCCAAGAACAAGGGCCAAAAGGGATGGCCTAAAACAAGGCCTAACAAGGCCTAAGAGGGGGTAGACAACCCCAAACCAAAAAGTGATCTTAAACAAAGATCTAAAGAATAAAAAATCAGAACTTTTATCAGTTAAGAGTTAAGCTTAAAACAATAAGCAAGTAGGTCTAAAAGCTTAAGCAAGAATGGGGGTTTAAAAGCAAAAAGCTCACCCTTGAAGACCACCTTCAAGAACACAACTCCAGCAGCCTCCTCTGACCAAAACAAGCTCAAGAACAATAAAAACAACTCCTAAGGGCCTCAGCAACTAAAGGATGGTGTTCAACTAGGTGCTCTAGTGCAAAAGTATGAACAAAATACACTTTTTGAGCACAAATACACACACAAATATATATAGAGAGAGAGATATAGAGAGAGAGAGTGATATATATCTTCTTCTCTCAACTTTCTGAACCTATGGAAAGGGAGGAGGAGCTCCCTCTTTATAGAAGTTCAATTCCTAAGCTTGTTGAGCAAGCTAAGCAATTGAATCAAATCCCTCCATACACGTGTATGGAGGATGTGAATTGTGCATGCCAGCTACGACAGCTAGCATAAAATATCTGCATAAAGCAGATGAACAGGGCTCAGCCAGAAAATATGGCCGATCGACCAACATAAGTGCCAACCGACCAAAAAAAGTGCCAATCGGCCAACACTTTTGGCCGATGGCAAGAAAACAAGGCTGATGGCTTCAAGCCTTGGCCGATGTGTTGAGGAAATGGCCAACAAGCCACCCTCTTCTCTTGGAAGCAAAAACACAAGTGCTTGGTCCACAACCAAGCACAAAATAGACAAGTTGAGAGATCTTGAGACAAGGTGCGTGACCGAGACCCCGAGAACTCAAAACGAACATGAGCATGGATGATCATCGAGTGTTCAAACGATGACGTCCAAGTCTTGAGGACAGTCAAAAATGGGGTGTCTACACCGAGATAACCATCTCGGCTAAAGAGTTTAAAAAATGGTGTTGGTCAAACTTGCCAACCTTATTTGGCCGAGATAATCATCTCAGACAAATTCTTTGGTCGAGATAACCATCTCAGCTAAAAAATAGTGTTGGTCAAACTTGCCAACTGTGGACGCGCCCTCGGGCTTTATGCCACCACAGTTCGGACTCCCTTTTGTGTCACGGTTCTTAGTCTGAACCAAAGAGTCTAAATCCGGCAAATCGTTTTGGGAAAATAGATTTTTAGAAAAGAAGTGCAAAACATGGACTGCTTTGCCAGATACAGAGTCACCACCTAAATATATTTTTTTATGGGGGAATTTAGGAAACCCTGACTCGTTTGCCTAAGGTCACGTGTCCGTCATTACCAAAGTTGCCTTGGCTCGGGAACTTGGGTACGATTGGGGAAGGTCAGCTATGAGCACCCCCTCTCGCCCGATCTGAAGATCGGCCTCTACTAACCATGATATCCAATTTTGAAAACGTTATGTGTTCTTATTCCGGTTAATTAGCTAGAATTACTATGTGATGCGCACAGCAAAACAAGTATAGACTAGATCGCCTAATTTGGAACAAAGCATCGCATATCCGTTTGTTTGAAAAATGTTTTGAAATTTGCTACTCGCAAGTAAGCTAAAACACGAATTTTAATGAGTTGTTCCAACTTAAGTAATCCAACCTTCACCCACAGGCATTCAGGCAGTTCATATCACATAAGCATCTAGCCACTTGGTAAGCATGCTGTCATGTTAACATTCACACTCGTGCGAGATGCTAAAGCACAAAATACTTACAGTGTACTCCAAACCAAAACAAAGAACTCATTAGCAATCAATGTATGATCCAAGTCCATGTTAAATGCCTAATGCATACAGAATGCAATTAGGATAGGCTCGACTAATCCTAGGATGGCATGTGAAATGCAACCATTTGATGCACATATTCAAGTTTAGATTTGAAATACTATGCAGTTAGTATGATGCGCCGAGCTCGATGCATGCGATACTGATGAATGATGCACGCATGCATGGCATAAGGATGCTAAATTAAATATGTCCTAATACTAACCATCAAAGCAGGTAAGTAAAAGGGAGAAAGAAGTGGGGGTTGGAAGACATGCGCACACGCACCCACACTTATTACAAATTTGCCTTCGCTCGAAGGGACAGAAAGAATAATACAATTTAACTAACTATCAAGCTAATTAAATATTACAGACAATTAACTAGTTAAGCAAATTAACTAAGCTAATTAAGCATTAAAAGTAGCCTCGGGAAGAGGGCCTAATGCGTGCACGCTCGGTTCTGCTCGAAAGTCCATTGCCATGCACAAGTTGCCTCTGTTTCCCCTGCTCTACTCCTCTGAAAATTGCACAAATACCAAGGTATGCTCCACGGACACTGTCGATCACCACTGACCAAATGGAAACCCCACCGACCATGTTCGGATGGTCATCGACCATTTGTTGAGCTCTCGGCCATCAATAATTGGTCAGTCGGCAGTATAGATGGCCGGCCGGCCAAAGCTTCCTGCAGCAACCTGTTTTGACAGCAGCAGAGGGCAAAACATGGCATGGCAATGTATTTCAAGCACATGTGTGCACCAACACATCCCTTATCATGTTTGTGACTCAAAGGGGTATGTTCCTTGATTCTCGGACCACCAATCGCGCATTCCAATGCGTGATGGCCCAAGAAACCAAGTATGCACTTTGATTTCAAATGAGATGCACATCAAACAAACAAGTGAGGGTCAACCTCTATCATACTCAATTCAAGAGGCAAGGCATGCATGCCTATGCAATGCAACCTAAGCATGTTAACTAAGTATGCAACATGGGCATGCAATGCACAATGCATACTAGGCATACAACCTATGCAAGCAAGCATGCAAGGCATGAGGCAATGCAAACCAACAAGTGTGCAAGATGCAATGTGGATGTTCAAACATGCAACAACACACATGGAGCAATCATGTTAAATAACCTAAACATGTAACAACACACAAGTATGCAATCAACACACAAGGTGAGCATGTAACAACATGGGAATAATGGACTTAAACTAATTTGGGCCGCTCTATACTAAGCCCAAAATAGTGGCCAATGCTAAGGAAATGGGAGCCAAATGCACATACAAGCATGCATGCAAACATGGTCCATCATTTAGGCATCAAGGAGCAACTTCTAAGCACACTTAAAAGAAGCTAAACATGGGCATATGGCAAGCAATATAAGCTCTGAAAATCACATGTGGATGGTGCCAAACCAACCTAAACCAAGCAATCAAAGCATGCTAACAAGTCCAAGGCCAACCAAAGGGCTCAAACCATGGCCATGCCAACCAAGCCTCAAAGGGCCAAGGGGACTCCAAACAGCCCTAATGCAGGTCTAAACAAGACCAAAGACACACCTAGATGACATCTAAATGGTTTAAACATGCAAGCATATAAAAGAGGCCAAACATGGAGCATAAGATTACAACCTTATAAAGCATTAAAGGGACATCAAATGCAAGCATACAAGCATTCCATGAGGACTGAAATGATGCTATAAGTGGTTCTAAACCACTGAAATGATGCAAGAATAGCACGTTAGAGGGTCCGATACTTAAGGCTTACAAGAGGGATTACATGGTAGCTATACAAAGCGAAGCATGGATGACCCAAATGACCAAAAACAGACCTCAAGCACACTAAAACAATCATAAAAGCTTCACAAAGCTAGGCCAAAACACATGAGCATGATAGTCTAAATGCTATGTACATGTTAAGGTAAATCATGGCATTACAAGACATGTATGCAAGGCAAGCATGGTGTGTCTAAACCAAGTGAAAACAGAGGTAAAGCATGGAAAAATACTACCAAATACCTACTGAAACATGGCCAACATGAGTTCAAAAATGGTGCTCACACATGAGGCTTAAATGGCACATTCTGAAGATAACAAGGAGAGGGGGCGGCCCTCTCCTTCTTAGAACCTTAAACCACCATCCTCACCACTGAAATCTCTCAAGATTTCAGTGGTGAGGAGGCCCAAACAAAGTGGTCCCGAAGCTCACCAAAATAGCACAAAAATGGGGCCAAACAAGCCCTAAGAAGGGTCAAACAATCCCAAACAACAAAGTGACCTTAAAAAACTATTTAAAGCACTCAAAAACAAGACTTTTATTAGTTATATACAAAGTCTAAAAACAGTTATAAGATAGGTTAAAAAGCTATGCAAAAATGGGGAATAAAGGGTGAAGTTCTTACCCTTGTAGACCTCCTTCACAAACAATGCTCCAGCTGGTTCTTTGAGCTCAAAACTAGTCAAAAACTTCAAGAACAGCTCCCTAGCACCTCAGTAGCCAAGGTAAGGTGTAATGGTGGGGGTTTGTGTGCAATAATAAGACCAAACACACACTTATACACAAAAGAGAGAGAGAGAGATAGAGATAGGGGATATGCAAACCCTAACCCTAATATCAGAGCCCTCTGGAAAAATGTTGTAACCCTAATGGAGGGAGAAGAGGCTCCCTTTTATAGACAATCCCTCTTGTAAAGCTTTCCAAACAAGCTAGTCAAGAGGGAGATCCCTCCCTACATGTGTATGGAGGGGAGCAAAGTGTATGCCAGCTTGCACAGCTGGCATAAAAATATCTGCAAAAGCAGATGAACAGTGGTCGGCCAGCCAAAAATGCTATTTGACCAACATAGATGGCTGGTCGACCATCTAGAGTGCCGGTCAGCCAAACATTTGGCCGATGGCAGCAAAACACAGCTGGTGGCCTCAAACCATTGCCGGTGGAGTGTGGGGATGGCCAACAAGCCATTCCCTGCCCTCCAGATCAAAAACACAAGTGTTTGGTGCAAAATCAAACACAAAACAGTCGAGTCGAGAGATCCTGAGGCAAGGCGCATAGCCGAGACCTCCGGGAACTCAAGATGAACACAAACAAGGATAATCACCTAGTGTTCAAACGGTGACGTCCAAGTCTTGAGGGCGGTCAAAAATGGGGTGTCTACACCAACCTTCTTTGGCAGAGATAACCATCTCGGCTAAAGAGTTCAAAAAATTGTATTGGTCACACTTGCCAACCTTCTTTTGCCGAGAAAACTATCTTGGCTAAAGAGTTCAAAAAATAGTGTTGGTCAAACTTGCCGACCTTCTTTGGTCGAGATAATCATCTCGGACAAAGAGTTTAAAAATGGAGTTGGTCAAACCTACCAACCTTCTTTGGCCGAGATAACCGTTTTGGCTAAGGAGTTCGAAATATTGTGTTAGTTAAACCTTCAAACCTTCTTTGGCCAAGATAACCATCTCGGCTAAAGAGTTCAAAAAATAGTATTGGTCAAACCTGCCTACTTTCTTTGGCCAAGATAACCATTTTGGCTAAAGAGTTCAAAAAATTGTGTTGGTCGAACCTGCTAACCTTCTTTGCCCCCAGTTAGACAAAGATTTATATACAAATCGAAATAAATACAAGTATTGAAAAATTTACCATAAAAAGTTGTTTACTTGTTTTATTGAACATTGGACGAAAACTTTAAAGAAAATTACAAGTGAAAAGAGCTAAAAATAGAATATCTTGAGATTGACGGTGTTTCATGGCCGTGGAATAGCTCAACCATCCACATCTTCTAAGTGGTAAGCTCACTTTCCTACTAATTCCACCACTTTGTACGACCCCTCCCAGTTTGGTCCCAATTTACCGTCCCTAGGCAGCAAAGTGTTTCCCATTAGTTTGCGTAGCACCTAATCTCCAATCTTAAATTGCCTTGGATGCACCGCCTTCTTGTGTTTTGTAGACAGTTCATGTTGATATGGGGCGATATGGACTAGTGCCATTTCTCTTCGTTCTTCGGGTAGATCTAGCTCCAAGGCTATGGTCTCTCCATTCAAATCTAGAGCAAAATTTTTGCTTCTAATGGTGGGGAGGCCGACTTCTAGGGGGATTACTGCTTCCATGCCATAGGCCAAGGCAAAAGGTGTTTTGTCAGTCAACCGCCTAGGTGTGGTATAGTAAGCCCATAAGACATGGGGAAGTTCCTCAGCCCATTTTTTTTTTTTGCTTTTTCTAGCCTCTTCTTCAGACCAACTGAGACTACGTTTTTGGAGGCTTCGGCCTAGCCGTTGGCTTGAATGTATACCGGCGTGGGGTTGTAGAATTCGATCTTGTGCTTTTTGCAAAAACCACTAAAGATTCTTCCATCAAATTGGGTGCCGTTGTCAGATATCAAGGCCTTGGGAATTCCAAACCGGGTTATGATGTTCTGCTAGACAAACTTCTTGACGTCTTTTTCTTTGATGGATACAAGTGTCTCTGCCTCCACCCGATTGGGAGTGGTCCTACTATGTCTAAGTCCCATATTGTAAAAAGCCAAGAGAGGGTAAGAGGTAGAAGCTCTCTGGTAGGTTGATGGATTTGATGCGCAAACTTCTGACATTTTTCGCATTTCTTGACATACTTCTCTATATCTGCTTGTGAGATAGTTCGATAGGCTAGAGATCTCCCCCTTTGGTGGCTTCCACAAATGCCTTCATGGATTTCGAACAAGAATGCCTCGGCCTTGCTCGAATGGACACACTTCAATTACGGTCCTGTGAAGGACTTTTTGTATAGTGCTAGAGATGGGGAAAGCCAAAAATCTTGTTGACCTCCTTCTTGTCTTCTGGCAAAATGCTATCTTTTAGGAACACAATGATGGGGTTCATCCAGGAGGAACCTAGTTTGACGCAGAATACCTCGGCTGCTTCAAGTTCCTCAATGCTCGATCTTTATAATGCGCCGAAATTGTTACAATGTACCCACCTCATAACAATTGAGAAGTGATAACATATATGAATTGATAAGCTTTCATAAATCAAAGTTTAATATACAAAAAGTGACACATGTGATATACATTCATAAACGGTACATCCTGAATCTACAACATGTGTTACAAGATTGAGAAAAGAAATAAAAGCTGAATAGATAATTATATGCCCTAAAGGCTTACACATTTCCAAATCAATGCTTGGGTACATCAAAAGCGAGCCTTAAGCTCAATACATATAAAGCCCTATGCTTGTACAAAATTAAACAACAAACAAAAACAACATTGAGCTTTCAGCTGCACATTCCTCCCAAGCTAAGTCCTTGGTGGAGTCATATCCCTAGCACCCGAGAATGGTTTTCCCTTAATAAGGTAAGCCAAAGCCTAGTAGAAATAATCTAACACAACATATGCATCTTAACAAAGATATAACGGTGAAATGCATACACAATGCCCTTGTCAAAACGGTTTAGATTTTTTTCTCAAAGTCTTGCCATGCTCAAATTATATCGAAATTCTCAAATCATGTCCTTCACCATAGGAAACAAGGGGCAAATTCTTAAACCGATACAACCTTTCATGAATATTTCGTCCGCAGAAAATCGTCAAATGGCACCCATGTAAACATAGTCTATACAGACACTACTATTTCCATTTTGTAGATATTTCGTCTGTGGGAATCGACACCCATGTATACGCATGTTTTTCAAAACTTTCACCCTGGACACACATGCCAACTTAATTTGGTGATACACACCTCTTTCCAACATTCACCCCTTTTTTTCTCAAAATCATATACATTTATAATGTATTAAATGAGCAACAAATGTTCAATGCACGCGGATGAGAAATTATTTTCAATTCACCTAATCCTCATGCAATTTCTACAACAATCATAGATATCCTCCACCGATAGCCCAAAACAAATATTTCTAAACATATATAAAATCTCCAATACAGATAAACTATCCAAAATTTAAGATGTGAGCGATAATACACATCCAACTCCACCATCCATGTTAATAACCATCTAATTTCACATTTTCATCATCAATTCCCTTTATTTATACAAAGTAAATATTTGGGACATTTAGGGCAAACTCACTTTTCTTCCAAATCTAATCTTTTACAATGGTGAAGAAAACATTGGCTATTATTCACACAAAAATGAACTCCAAATACCCATCAATTTTACATATACAGTAAATAAAAAGATTTGACAGAGTCAAAATCTTAAAAACAAAATATGGTAAAGATGTACAAATTAAACCCATTAGCAATAATGACAAACCTAAGTGATTTGTGATTCGAAACAAACTTAATTGCAACAATCCCCAATCAATCAAAACTAACAATCTAAATCATCTAATACGTGTGAAAGTGATTTAAATTGTTGTTTCACAATTAATAAATTGGCACAAATCATTTTATATGAAAAAAATCACAGTAGGAGCACCTCCAATTGTGATTAGAAAAACCACGGGCGAAATGCCACTAATCAATATGAAGAATAAAAATACAAGATTACTAAACAATTTACCCAACACTCTATAAAATTGTCTTCAACAACTTGTGCCTCATTCACCAAAACCTTCGTCTCAGAATTGACTAATCTGATGTTGAATCCATAACATCCACGTTGAAACCACAACAACGAGCCACTTCAAACTCCTTAAAAGCCTTCACGCTCGAATCTTTAAAATCAACTGAACAAACTCTCTTTGATTTGGATGATCAACCAACCCTTTGATGTAAATGATTCAAATCATGAGATAAACTCACAAAGACATCAAAGGAAACAAGTAAAGAATCTCAATAGAAAAACCCTAACTCCCAAGAATAAGATCTGTTAGTTGTAACCCTAAAATCTAACTTTCGCGCTGCTTTATACTGAATAGGGTGGCAGGGACCGCTCAAACCATGGAATGGTCACTAGAGCGGTGTGCCTCATATGTGTGGAATCCATAAGTGCCTTCGCTCGAGCCACCAAAAGGTTCACTCGAGCGAACATTGAACTGTCCCAGTACTTTTGCAGAGATGTTAAACTTCTAGGAGCATGGATTCTTTGCTCGAGCGGCCATTGTGTTGCTCGAGCGGTCATGAAGAAAACAACCACTGATTACATTTGGAAAAAAATGTTTTGTTTGGGGAATTGACAACACAAGGGAACTAACAATTTTCCCCTTTGTCAATTCCCGGACAAAATGCATCTAACATTCGAATCCTGATAAACTCATGCTCTAGACACAAAACAAACCAAACAAACTAAAAAAGTACTAAACCATTATAAAACACCACCTTCGAACCACCATGAATGAACCACCTGCAAAGAAAACAACATTGCACAAACACTAGAAATCGATAACTGAATGATTAGCATGATTAGTAGTGGTCAATAAATCAAGTAACCCATCCAAAATCCAACCAATTAATTATCCCAACCAAATGATCCCAACCAAGGAAACATAATAATCCAAAACCAAAAAACCCCCCAAAAATACTCCTTTTTTTTTTGTCAGGGAGTGATAGAGGATACAGTCAGATGGGCCAAAATAGTACTACCAACATACTGTCAAAATAAGAAACAAAAAATATATCCATCAAAAAAAAATAAAAATAAAACTGCCCAAAGTAAAGAAACACAAAAACACCCATCATAGATACAGCGGTAATGGAGGGTGCTGCTGTATCTGAAGCATGGAAAGAATCTGGGCAAGCTAGAGAGAGGATTGGTCCATGGCATGCTCAATCTTTCCAGAGGAAGCCTCCAAAGCAGTGAGACACGCATTGTTGGATATCTCTAAATCAGTGATACAGGCATCGTACAAATCCATCTAAGTATCTAACCGATCATAATGTGCGCTCATGGACTGCTCTATTTGAAGGAGTTGTCTCCGAACAGTCCGAGCATGAGCAAGCCGCTCCCCCTCGCCAGTTGTTGTAGCGTCAAACTCTGTACCCTCATATATCTGATCCTCAGCTGCACCTAAAACACCGGCCCCGAACGACTCCTCCCTAAGATAGGCTTGACTCTAGGAAATGGTCTTTTTGGTGATGGATTTGATAGAACAAGAAAACTCATCATCAGCGGAGGATGGTATACCAAGAGGTGTAAAAGGCTGGTTTAGAAGACACTCGTAGGAAAGACCCAAAGACTTCTTACCCTCAAACACAGAGATCATTTTGGAAACTATTATCTGAAGGAGATTAATGGAAAGATGGTGATCAATGCAGTAAAGAACATAACCTTGATCTTGTGAGATGTTTGAGCTATGTGGGTGACATGGATGTTGGCACAAACAATGATGTTAAAAAGCCGAAAGTGGAGAAGAAGCTCATTTTGCCTAATGAGAGACTCGGCAATCCAAGTCCGCGGAGTGCCATACAATTCAATGGCAACCATGTCAAAATTGGCATTGCAAGCAACAAGAAAAGGAAAGTGACAATTTTGGACTTCAGGAATGCCAAGAATAGAGCAAATAACCTCATGATCAACTAAAACTTCCTCAGAATGAACCCAAGATTTGAAAAAGGGAGAAATAGAATTAATTGAGTGGATGTTATGATAAAATTCCCAAACCCAACTGAGATTTTGTTGGCCGGAGAAAAGAAGAACGGGCTCACCACGCAAGGAATCAAATACAGAACGAATAGAGATGTACTAAAAAATGGAGGGTTGGACATAACGTTCCAGGTGAATAGTCCTAGACACATAGAAGTCTCTATACATGTTGGCTTTTTTCTTTCGACAAAAATTTTTCTGTGTTATAAGTGAGACAAGAAATTGTGGCCTTGCGCCTTTTTGAGGACTGGGCCATGACTAAAACTGAAAAACAGAAGACCAACAGAGAAACCACCAATAAACCCTCCCATAGACAACCAACCAAGAGACAATACCAAAAGATTCATAGTGAACCAACCCCAATGTCAACCAGAAAGCACAACCTTCATTAGTAAGAAGTAAACAATTAGAGTGTAGCATGATATATAAGAGAGGTTCAATTACTCAATTATGAACTCGGCCAACTTTCACACATTATTCAAAAGAAAACTTCAAACCCTAAGAAAATGAGAAAAAAATGGTACCCTATAAATAATCACACATGACAACTAAAAAACATAAACTAGATGGAATGCTAGTATGAAATTAAAAAAAAAAAAAAAAAAAAAAAAAAAAAAAAAAAAAACAGCAACAACAACAGCAATAACTAGAAACCAACCAAGAAACATGAGAGTCCATATACAAACAACACTCACGAACAATAGAGAAAGATGTAAAATATAAGAAAAACAAACAAGAGAAACTGAACTATGATGAAGAAAACTTACCCAATAGTGATGAAAATCACTAAATAGGAGCCTAAACCAAGTGAAATTAATAAGCCAGTCAAAAATTGCCGATGGGGGAGTATAGCCCTAGGAAAGAGATAGAGCTTTGACTGGATTTGGGAAAATGAATTTGAAATGATGGATTATAGGTATATAAATGAATGCAAACTGCTTGAACTACTAATTGTTCGCTCGAGCGAAGTCACTAAACATGGAGCAGTCGCTCGAGCCAGTATTTTGTCACTCAAGTGCACAAAACAAGCTTGCAGTATTTGGGGCCACCTACAAAAGTACTAGAATGGGGAATTTACCGCTCGAGCGCAAGAACCATCGCTCGAGCAGTGTGAACAAATAGAAAAGGCTTGCAAGGCCCTCAAACAACTTGTTGAGCATCCAAAACCACTCATGCAACTATGTATCGCCTGAAACAAAAATGGATTAGTACGATGGCAATACTGGGACACTAGATGAGATAATCCACACATCATGAAACCCTCAATATTGCAAGATGGACAATATGAACATGATATCATTCGCAGGCAATGTAAGCATATATCAATGAACATAGGTAGCATATGGATGCAGGACTCAAGAGACAATATGAGAACTTACATAGTTAGTGTGTGTGTGCAATCCTTGAGTGTCAACAATTGCTAGAGTTAATCCTAGTAGTGATTGGATGGCTGGTCCTCTGGCAAGTGAATCTAAACACGGCTGAAAAAAGTCAAACCACTAGGAATTAAGGGGTTTTTGTTGAGTAAAAGTGGAGGCTCCCCCGCAATCAATGGATCATTTTTATTGATTTTTCTTGTTTTTTTTTTCTTTTGGACACTCAGTGGCGGCTTTCACGCTCAAGAGTATGGAAACCAAACCAAAGAAGCATGGATATAATAAGGATGGCCTGGTTGGTGCCTCTGAGGTAGCCTTTCCCTTATGCCTTGACTACAAAGAACTGAAGGGAAAGCCTTGGAGATACAAAAAGATGGTAGGTGGTTAAAAGATTCAACATTACCCATGATATACTAGTATATGTCAATTCCTCTAGAAATGCATAAGACACAATGCTAGAAGTCTATAGAGAAATTTGATCACTTATGCGGAAACCCTTGCAATAGTTTAACTCAATGATGCGTACAAAATGACGTGAAATCAATGAGCACGTACTTACAAAATGAGCCATTGGAAAATACACATGAATCCTTGCAAGCAACATGAGAGATGTTCAAATAAATCTATGTACAAAGATGACAAGTATGAATGACAATGAGATTATAACATCCAAGCACATACAATGCCAGTTACACACAACCACTTATGCAACAAGCCACACTCTAGTTTATAAGCACTACACCCACGGTCTTTTTAAGGAACTCAAACCTAAGAAGATCAAGGGGTTTTGTAAAAATGTCTACTCTTCGATGCTCAGTGGGTACATTTTCAAGAACTACAAGGCCTCCTCAACTAACTCTCGAATAAAATGGTGATGAATGTCAATATGTTTAGAGCGAGAGTGTTGAACTGGATTTTTGGAGATATTAATGGCACTAGTATTACCACAGAAAAGAGTAAGTGTGTCATGGTCCATACCATAGTCATGAAGCATTTTCTTTATCCAAATCATTTGAACACAACAACTCCCTGCAGCAATATACACAGCCTCGACGGTCGAAAGAGAGATGGCATTTTGCTTTTTGCGCCATGCAACCAATTATTCCCGAGATAAAAAAAAACCTTCGGATGTGCTTTTTTGATCATCAGTACACCCTGCCCAATTGGCATTAGAATAACAAATAATATCAGTTGTAATGTTGGACAAGAACCAAATCCCATACCCCAAAGTCCCACTGATATACTTGACAATTCATTTGACAGCTAAATGATGAGACTCTTTAGGACAAGCTTGATAACGGGCACAAACACCTATGCTAAACGCAATGTTGGGCCGAAAGGCTGTGAGGTACAGAAGACTTCATATCATACTCCTATAAAGGGTAGGATCTACATCAGTGCCAGAAGAGTCTTTAGAGAGGTGGAGACTCGTGTTCATAAGGGTTCACGCATGTTTGCCCGACTCTAGACCAAACTTAGACACAAGGTTCTTGGTATACTTGGTCTGAAAAACAAGCAAACCCGACTACAATTGCTTAATTTAAAGCCCTAAGAAAAAAGACAATTCTCACATCATGCTCATTTCAAATTCATGTGTCATGCAATCCGAGAAATATTTCACAAAAGATTCAGATGTGGATCTAAACACAATATCATCAACATAAATTTGAGCAACTAGAATATGTGACTTAGTAAGTTTCACAAATAAGGTCTTGTCCACACTACCCCTTTGAAAGTTATTGTCAAGAAGAAAGGTAGCGAGCTTATCATACCAAGCCCAAGGGGCTTGTTTCAACCTATATAAAGCCTTGTCTAACTTGTAGACGTACTTTGGAAATTTAGTGTCACGACCCGAACCCGCCCCCATGGGTTAAGGACGTAACCGGCCAGTAATCCTGTGATTACCTACGGCCTCAAACCAAAATAGACATAAGTCAACAGAGTAGAGGGGCCAAACGGAAGCAATAATCAAAAACTTTGTCCATAGAGCCGTGCTTATATGCACTTCAAAACAACCCAAACTTATATACGTTAATAACCCACGTCAAAAGTACAGTACCATAAAATTCTTTACAGACAGGATCGTCTAATTAAGTCAACCCATGACAGACTATTTACAAATATACATAAAGTCCTTGCCGGCAAGACAAAATATAATTACATAACAAAAAGGCAAGGATAGGTCTCAAGAGTGAGACGCAAGGCTGACTTCCTCAAAACTCGTATTTTCCTAGCAGACCTCACTGGGGCTGGGTTTGGACTTCCCTTGGCTCACCTACAAACACATGAATGAGCGTAAGTGATAGCCCAGTGAATAATATCAAATGCAGAAGTCATATAAACAATATGTAGAATAACGGCCCAATTCATATTCCTACTTAACATAGGTACATTTATATCAAAACGGCCTTTGGCCCATTCATTCTTGTCAAAACGGCCTTCGGCCCATTCATTCTTGTCAAAACGGCCTTTTGCCCATTCATTTGTATCAAAACGGCCTTCGGCCCATACATTTATTCGTATCAGACTTGTCCACGATCCCAATTAGCAAATTCATAAGGCTTATAAGGGAATAACAATTGGACATTCACAAGCTTTCAAATATTGATATTACTCACAATGATCGGCTTGTGAATTTGCCCTGAAACTTGACCCTACACATTTCATGAACACAAAAGGGTCACTAACAGTTCAATCCGCTCTTTAATTTACATATCTCTCTTTAGGCTTAATTCACATTTCATTAGCTCATTTACAAGGCTTAACATATGCCTAAGAGTGCTTACACGTGAAAGAGAACGAAAAACAGAACACATAATGCATTTCCAGAATTTCAGAAAACAGGGTGCCCGCTCGAGCGTCAACTTCCCCGCTCGAGCGGAACTCTAAGGCCTGCAAAAGTACTGGATGGGTGAAATTTACGCTTGAGCGTCCAACATAGCGCTTGAGCGGAAAGCCTCTCAACATAGCTCCCCGCTCGAGCGTGAACTTTCCCGCTCGAGCGGACACCAAGCCTGTAAGAACAATTACTGGGAGCTCGAAATCCCCGGTCGAGCGTGAACTTCCCCACTCGAGCGGACATCAAAATTCTGGGTTTCCCAGACCATGTTCTTGAGCTCCAATTCAACCTTCCAGCTACAACTCTTGCATGCAGTGGCTCAAAACTCAAATATACACATATTAGTATGATACCAATGCAATATTACAACATTAGGAAGCTCAATCTCTTATATCATTTACATGCATGCCTCAAATTAATCCCAATTCATCACCAACATATCAATTTCTAACATGCAAAGCCTATCCTTTCATAATCTCCTCTTGCATGTAAGAAATACACATTATTCACAACTTATTTGGTGAGGAAATGGTCACACACATGGATTTCCTTCAAACTTCAACATGGATTACACAATTTAAGCTCAAACATGGAAATCTATAACAATTCTTCACATGCATGCTTCTATTAGCGTGAAATTCAACATGTACAACTCAATTCCTTTTCATTCAAACTAATTCATGTTCTTGACCATTATTTCAACTTGAATTCACAAAATTAGAACTTAATATCCATGAATTCACTTACCTAGAGGCTTGATTCTCCCAATCTATGGTCAAAACTTGAATAATCTTCGAGGCTCCCAAGCTTTGAGCTAAGTTTGCTCAATTCTCTTCTCTCCTCCTCTCTACAGCCGGCTCTCTCTTCCTCTCAACAGTCTAACTCAGATTTTGAGTTCATAAAGGCTAGAGGGGAGTGTAATACTATCATACAACAAGGCCCACTAACATAATATTTCAATATAAAATATTTGGGCACTAATTCATCAATTAAATCGACTTAATCTGGCCCGAATTAATTTTTCAATTGAATTTTACCGTAGGCTCTAAAAATTACGCTAATCACAAAGGCGTAATCAATTTCGGGTTTTGTAGCCGATAAGGCCCTCAATTTAATTTCCAAAGCGGATTATTCAAATAGATATTCCTACGGTGAACAGATAGAATTGCAAAATCACATATATTCACATAATGGCACATAAAATCACGCTAAACACATAATCATATTCAAATTAAGGACCAATTTAGCATATTACGGAACAGGGGTATCACAGTCTCCCCCCCTTTAGGAAGTTTGGTCCTCTAAACTTAATTTACCTTCGTCGGGAAACAAATGTGGGTAGCGGGGTCGCATTTCCTCCTCTTTTTCCCATGTAGCATCTGTCCCATAGTGTTCTTTCCATTCCACTTTTACCATTGGGATGGATTTGTTCCTCAACTGTTTCACTTGCCTGTCAACAATCCGTTCCGGCCATTCAGCATATTCCATATTGTCATCAATAGCAACCCGGTGATAGTCAATCACATGAAACGGGTCTCGGAGGTAACCCCTCAACATCGACACGTGAAACACATTATGGATTTGCTCAAATCCCGGTGGCAAGGCAACTCTATAAGCAACTGGACCAAGCCTTTCCAAAATCTGAAATGGTCCAATGTAGCGGGGCGACAACTTGCCCTTTTTCCTAAATCGGACATGGCCTTTCATCGGAGAAACACGGACGAACACATGGTCACCAATCTCATACTCAAGAGGTCTTCTCCGAACATCTGCATAATTCTTTTGCCGATCCTGAGTTGTTTTGAGCCTTTGACGAATAGTCTTGATTTTCTCAGATGTGTCTTGCACAATTTCGGGCCCAAGCAACGCTCTATCCCCGACCTCTGTCCAACAAATAGGTGATCTACACCTCCTACCATACAAAGCCTCGTATGGTGCGATACCGATGCTGGAGTGGAAGCTGTTATTATAAGCAAATTCTGCAAGTGGCAAATAATCTTCCCAACTCCCCTAGAAATCCAAAGCACACATGCGAAGCATATCCTCCAAAGTTTGAATTGTTCGTTCTGATTGCCCGTCTGTCTGTGGGTGAAAGGCAATACTGAACCTTAGTTCTGTTCCCATAGCTTCCAGTAAACTCTTCCATAGTCTAGACACAAATTTCGGATCTCTATCCGATACAATAGATACTGGCACTCCGTGTAAACGAACAATCTCATCAACATAAATGGTAGCCAATCTATAAGCAGTAAATGTAGTTTTGACAGGCAAAAAATGTGCAGACTTAGTCAGTCTATCAACTATAACCCAAACAGAATCCATACCTCGAGAAGTCTGGGGTAGGCCAACAACGAAATCCATAGTCACATGTTCCCACTTCCATTCAGGAATAGGGAGAGGTTGAAGTAGGCCGCCTGGTTTCTGATGTTCAATCTTAACTTGCTGACACTGTAGGCACTTGGACACATATTCTGCAATCTCTTTCTTTATTTTAGGCCACCAATAGGTTTGTTTCAAATTCCGATACATTTTATTGTTACCCGGATGCATAGCAAATATGGACCTGTGGGTCTCATCTAAAACCCTCTTCTTTAATTCTGGGATATCTGGGACACATATCCGATTTCGGAATTTCAACATTTCATTCTCAATACTGAATTCTACTTTCGGGCTTGCCTCGAATTCGTCAATCACTTTCTTGAGGTACTCATCCTCTTTCTGTTTCCGTTTAATTTCATCAATGATCGCCGGCTCGGCTGTAATAGCGGCTATCAATCCGCCCTGTTCACACATTACCACTTCAATTTCAGATTTCTCAAAATCTTGCAAGATCTCTCTCTGTTCAGTAAGCAAACAGGCTATACTCCCCGTTGATTTTCTGCTCAAGGCGTCAACAACTGTATTAGCTTTCCCGGGGTGGTACTGAATTTCTAGGTCGTAATCTTTTATTAGTTCCAGCCACCTTCTCTGACGCATATTCAACTCTTTCTGCGTAAAGAAGTATTTCAGGCTCTTATGATCCGTGTAGACTTCACACTTTGCCCCATACAAATAGTGCTGCAAGATTTTCAAAGCAAAGACGATTGCGGCCAATTCAAGGTCATGTGTTGGGTAGCTCTTCTCGTGTGGCCTCAACTGTCGGGAGGCGTAAGTAATAACCTTTCCGTTCTGCATTAACACACTACCCAAACCCTTATAAGATGCATCACTAAAGATTTACACGCTTTGCCCCATACAAATAGTGCTGCAAGATTTTCAAAGCAAAGACGATTGCGGCCAATTCAAGGTCATGTGTTGGGTAGCTCTTCTCGTGTGGCCTCAACTGTCGGGAGGCGTAAGTAATAACCTTTCCGTTCTGCATTAACACACTACCCAAACCCTTATAAGATGCATCACTAAAGATTACGAAATTTTCCGTACCTGAAGGTAGTGTTAAAATTGGTGCAGTAGTTAAAATTGGTGCAGTAGTCAATCTTGTCTTCAATTCATGAAAGGCTGATTCCCTTTCTTCGTTCCACTCAAAAGGTTGCCCCTTGCGTGTCAGTTGGGAAGAGGCACTGCTAATTTCGAAAAGTCCTTCAAAAACCTCCTATAGTACCCCGCCAAGCCCATGATGCTACGAACTTCTGTCACATTGGTCGGTGTAGGCCAATTCACAACTGCCTCTATCTTCTGCAGGTCCACTGAAATTCCTTCCTTGTTGATCACGTGCCCTAAGAAAACAACCTCATCCAACCAAAACTCACATTTCTTTAATTTAGCAAATAGTTTCCTTTCCCGACAGTCCTCAAATGATGTTCATGTTCAAGTCTATCTTTAGAGTATATCAAAATATCATCGATGAAGACTACAACAAACTCATCAAGGTAGGTTTTAAAAATTCTATTCATTAAGTCCATAAATGCTGCCGGAGCATTAGTCACTCCAAACGGCATAACAAGAAACTCAAAATGACCATACCTCGTTCTGAATGCGGTTTTCTCAACATCCTCTGCCTTAACTTTCAGCTGATGATACCCGGATCTCAAATCAATCTTAGAAAACACCTGTGATCCCTGCAACTGGTCAAATAAGTCGTCAATACGGGGTAAGGGATATTTGTTCTTTATCGTTACCTTGTTCAATTCCCGGTAATCAATGCACAGGCGCAAAGTACCATCCTTCTTCTTTACAAATAACACTGGTGCACTCCAAGGCGAAGTGCTAGGCCGGATAAACCCTTTATCAAGAAGGTCTTGCAACTGTTCCTTTAATTCTTTCATTTCGGCAGTAGCCATTCTGTAGGGAGTTTTAGAAATAGGCTGGGTGCCTGACACAGTTTCAATGGTAAACTCGATCTCCCTGTCTACCAACCCCCCTGGTAACTCATTCGGAAACACATCCGGAAATTCTCTAACGATAGCAATATTATTCAATTCAACATTCTCAGATTGTTCAGACAACACGTAGCACAAATAACCTTGGCACTCTTTCCTAGTCAGTTTACATGCTTTCATTGCGGATATCAAATAAGGTGGAGGCACTTCCCCGTTACCCACAAACACAATCTCTTTCTGTTCTGGTAGGTTAAATACAACCCTTTTTGTCACACAGTCTATGGTGGCACAGTACTTGGTCAGCCAATCCATGCCCAAAATTACATCGAAATGTCTAAATTTCAAGGGCAACAAATCTACATATAGGGTAGCATCCTCGATATGCATGTCACAAAACCGATATATATATAATCACATAACACAGACTCCCCTAATGGAGCGGAGACACATAACAAATATGGCAATAACTCTAGGGGTCTATTCAGTCTGGATGCAAATGTATATGTTACAAATGAGTGCGTTGATCCAGAATCAATTAATATAAAGGCATCCTAATTACATATTGAAATAGTACCTGAGACAACAGCATTGGCATTCCGTGTATCGCCCGAAACAAGTGCAAAGACTCTCCCCTGTCTCACTGTATCCCCAGCAGTAGCAGATTTCAAAGTGTTCCCCGGCTTCGAAACCGATGCAGTGGAACTAGCTGCTAGTTTCCCACTGTTCTGATTACATTCTCGGGCTATGTGCCATTGCTACCCACATTTGAAACAGGCTCCTAATGCACGGTAACAGACTCCACGGTGCCTTTTGCTACAAATATTGCACATGGGAGCTACGTCTCGGGAAGAACTCGAAGTATTTGAGGAGCCCGTGTTTTGCTTTTTCAGAAATTTCTTCTTCGAAAAGAAACCTTGTCTTTTGTTGTCTTTCCATTCTGTCACTGGCTTAGCTTGTCTGGCTATGTTAGCCTCTGATATGATGGCTCTGTCAAGCACCCCAATGTAGGTTTCCAATTTCAGGACATTCACCCTCTCTAGGATGTCATTGCGGAGCCCACCTTCAAAATGTCTTGCTTTCTTATAGTCCGTGTCAATTACGTGTGGTGCAAACCTGGCCAATTCAGTGAATTTGGCCTCATACTCAACTACAGCCATCCTGTCTTGCTTGAGTTCCATGAATTCTGCCACTTTCCTATCCCGGACACACTGCGAAAAGTACTTGTCATAGAATATTTCTAGAAACCTTACCCAGTTAACATCCATATGGTTTTCTCGCATCAACATCCACCATCTTCTTGCCTCGTCTTCTAGCATAAAGGTGGCTAGAAGCACTTTCTGAGTCTCTGAACAGGGGAACACTTCGAATAATTTCTCAATGCCGAGGACCCACGCTTCGGCTTTCAACGGATCTAATCTCCCGTGAAACTATGATGGTTTCATTTTCTTAAATTCTTTAGTGAGAGCTAACACTGCTGGAAATTAAACTTTTAGTGGCGTTTAAAAAACGCCGCTATAGCTATCAAAAACGCCGCTAATTGTTTTTGTGACGTTTAATACCAAACGCCGAAGATGCGGCCGTCGCTGTAACTTTATGACGCTTTAAAAGCGTCGCTACATCAGTATAGGCGACGTTTTAAAAAACGCCGCTAAATGTGCTGCATAATGATACAATGACGTCACTCCACATTAGCGACGTTTTAAAAACGCCGTGATAGATCATTTTTATTTTAAAAATATAACCGTTAGTATTCTACAGTGGCGTTTAAAAACGCCGTTATAACTTTATTTTTTTTAAAAAAAAAAAAATAAATTGTGCTAATTCTGTGAGATTTAACCCAAAAAAAATCCCTTTTATAAAGATGAAAAATATACAATATATTGACTAAATTTAGGTAAACATAATACTAGATCAATTCATGCTTCTCAATACGCAAAAATATTTCAATTCCAAGATGAAATAAAGTTAACTTAGTACCTAGTGGTAAGTTGAAAGTTATTACAAAACAAATCGGCACAAAAGATGCAATTCAAACAAATTATACATACAAGTACTATGAAAGCATCTACTAAGAAACAAAAATTCCCGGGTTCTATAAGGAAGATGATGGTCCTTTGTTCACATCTCAGCATGGTCGACACATCTTGTGCTGTCACCTACCAAGCATTCACCAAAATAGGTGTTAACAAGGACAAATTTACCACACAACCAGTAAGTACAGAGAATACAAATGTAGTTGCCTAAACAATCACAGTAGTTATCAACAAGAAGTTAATAATCTAAAATGAGATCAAGACACTAACCTTAACAAGAAGGCTGCGGAACTGTGACTTAACCCAACCCACCATGTGGTCTCTGTTACCTATGAAATACACATAAAAGAATTAGCCTTATTAAGTCTATGTTACCTATGAAATACATAAACACACACACACACACACATATATATGTAAAATTTAAAGTGCCCCTATCTAGCTATGATACAGGTTCCGGCATCAATTGAAACATGTCCAATATCAGTCTAACAAAATCATGTAGCCATCTAAAAGCACTAAAATAAATTTGAAACTCCAAATGTTCAATTTTTCTTTGTTTTCTCCAAATTCTACTTCCCTTTTGTGAGGAGGTGGGTTCCTTTTGTTTTTGACTCCATTTTTATGGGGAAAAAAAAAAAAAAAGAGGAATCAACACTGAGATGATAAAATTACAAGCATTAAACACACCAATATCACTTCAACCACAAGTACAGGCAGATGGTTTGGACCAACAAAACAAGGAATATACTTGAGAAAATCTTAATGTGAATCCACATAACCCTTCTACTTTCCCAACTAATTTTTCCTTCTTTTTTTCTTCCAAGAGATGCTTGAACATGTAGAATTTTATGAGACATTAAAATTTGGTTGGAGAATGGTTTACAAGGTTTCAAATTCCTCTATAGATTAAAATCACCCAACAATAGTTTCTGAGCAAACAAAGCCCTTATGCCTCTGCATGAATAAACATTGGGTACAAATGGAAAATCTACAGCATTGGTATAGAAGAGTAAGCATGCCCATCACTCGTTGTACATAAATAAATGTCTCAAAAACTTGAATGCCACTAGCAATTCATGAAGAAAAAAAATATGGAAGAATACTGTAGTAGGATGCGCAACAAGATTCAATGCTTACCCAATTTTCAGTATAAGGACAGGACAAGCAAGTGCAAGTTCTGTAATTAAAGCATTTTGTATAGTCACAATAGAAAATAAATACTCAAAGAATAATCAAACAATTTGAATCATGGCCGACTCTACCAAGCAACTGATGGGGAGCCATCTCTCCATCAGCTTGCCAAAAGCTTTTGATTTTTTTTTTTTTAATGGTAAATTTTTTACTTAATAATCAATTGACCCCAACAAATCAGTGGTTGAATGATTGCTTGATAATATATATAGAAAATGATGTGTTTGACACTATTGACAATGAATTTATCATGCAAAAATTTCAAAAAATGGCACCTCATTGAATGCAATTGTAGAAGTTTACATATTTTTTTGATTTGTTAAGACACTAGTATTTTATTAAAAGTTTATTTTACTTGAAGTTGAAGAAGTTTAAATTTTAATTAGTTTAATTTTTTTTTCTCTTAAAAATTGGGGAACTTAAGTTTTTGGAGTGAACCCCATCCTTATAAAAACCTGGAGTCGCCACTGATTTGAATCCAATAAGATTTTAAAGTAAATTGATGCTTAGATTACATACCCAGATTTTTCTAAATTATTATAGCATAATTAAGTTACCTTTAGGAAACTGTTAGACTTAAAAGCTTTAAACTCAAGAGACAAATGTAAACTATGGGAATGCATTATTGTCAAACCTGATGGTACTTATTCTCAAGTAAGATAATCTGATCACTGAAGTCCAGACCGGTTTCATTAGCCATCTTTTGTACCTGCAGCAAATAGAGAGAGAGAGAGAGCGAGTGAGTGAGTGAGTCAGAGATTTGGGGGATTGGTTTCTCTGAGACTGTAGTGTTTCTCAAATTGAAATAAGTTGGTGAGAGATTTGAGGGTTTGGAGAGAGAAACACTGTTACCAATTTTGCAGTTTCATCTTCAAGGTCTGAAGCTGCAATCCAGTCAACTGATGGCTTCAATGAACACGCAATACAAGCATGCAGATAGAGAAAAACGTGGGGTGTCATTAAAATAATTCATAGCCACATCACTACTTGAAAGGGAAAAATCGTAGATATTTGGTATATTTACATAGCAGATAGCTTTGAAAAGAAAGAGCATTCATGGTAAAAACAAACACTCATCATCCTATTGTCCTAACAGTTGATGAAACAGAGCTTCTTATTCCTAGAGAACAAGTTTATCAGAAATTTCTTGCCACAAGCCTAAGGTCCTACAATCAATTTTAACAGCTTTTTCCTTGGGCTATATTTCGATCATTGACTTGTGGTGGGAAAAGTCAAGAAGAAAATGAAGTGAAATAAGACTCTTTTTTTTTCCACTTGATAAATCCATGATCTGAACATAACACTAATTTGTGTTGGTGTGATCGTGCAGGTTTGTCACTTCTGAAATCCCAACTAGAGAATAACAGCCATTCTGAACAAGCATAGAGGATGTCAAAACCATTCAAAAGCAGCATAAATTTGATTTGGAAATCATATCCCACGACTGCTGCGTATTTCACTGTGTCAGTGGTTTGTGGATCCAACGCCAACTCTTGATCAATTTGAAGAATACCTTTTCCTAGTAGTATTTGCTGGTAATAAGAATTATCCACAACATAGGCACTCACAGGGTTCTCATCAAGATCAGCAGTGTTATCAACTGTTGCATTTTGAGGACACCGAGATTTCAAAATCTCTAACAGCACGAGATTCATGATCGGGTCAGGCTTTCCACTGTTTTGAAAATTATAGAGACGATCTTCGAAGAGTGAACAATGTGCAACTCCAACAGTGTGACCACCTATATAAAATAGTCACTTAGTCATTAACAAACAATTGATTTGTCGTGCATATATCAAATAAATCACTTGAGAAGCAGTGATGACAGCACTATATTCGAAGCATTTTGCTGTGAAATTTTACTGTTTAGCATTACTAGATGAGAAATAAAGGCGGCGAAGGTAAATTACCAAGAAGATAAACCATGTCGATGACATCAAGTCCTTTATTGGCAAATACATTGATGGAATCAGACACGGATATAAAAGGAGCTGGGAGATCCACATTTTGAGCTAGAGATACAAGACCGTCTCTTCACCCTGTTTGCACCGCGTATCTATTTCCTCCAGCCTACATGTACCCAACCCAATATAAACCACCATTGTAAGTTATCACATCATTATATGTTGATTAATAGCAGAGAGAGAGAGAGAGAGAGAGAGAGAGAGGGGACACATTACTCACCAAAGACACTACATCTCTGGCAGCCATAACAATGATATCAGCACATGAAACTACTCCAGGACACACTGCCTCAACAGCAGCTTTTGCTGCATCAATAATGTGAAAGCCCCTTACACTTAGATTAGGAAATGCAGTTTTCTCGTTGTTGCTCCCATCTAGTAGGATTGATGCATCACATCCCTTTTCATTGTTTAAACCCAAATAAATAAATAATAAATCAAAGTTGGTGTAACAAAATTCAAATTGAACATCTACATGTAAAATGAACATCTACCACATTAATCAATATCCTAGAACAGTTTCTTCTGTTTTTCTCATTAGATATCATAGACCAATTCTATTAATAACAGTTGAACCTGATAAATAATCAAGCATTACAACAATGTCTTCATGTATAGCAACTACTCATGTATACTCAAGCAAATTGATAAGTCAAGCAAACAATGAATGAGCTTTTCCCACAAGCGTCACACTAAAACTGAAGAAGCTTCCAAAGAACAAACTAAAGATAAACTCACTCAGTTATAGTAATTCATTCAGAATCATTACACCAAAGCAAGTTGATTAGCCAATGTTAAAACCCTTGAATAAACTAACTTACAAACTATAAAGCCAGAACGACAAATAAAACAAAATACCACATAAATAAAGAACTCATTTTTGATGAATAATATTGACGTCTTCAAATATTGAATGTTCACTAAATCAAACATACAGCAGAAAAAAATGTATCCAATCCTTGACATATACACACAAATTTCACATGCACAAACAAAATACATACAAAACACTGATGATCATGGACAAGAGAGAGGGAGAGAGAGAGAGAGAGAGGGTACCTCTTTATTCAAAATTATGATGCTTATCTTCTCACAGAGATTGAAAACCCTAAAGAACAAAATCCACATAAATATCAAAACGCCAACCCCCCAAAAAAGACAAGACAAGACTTCTTTTTCCTAAACATTCAAATGAATAGGCAAAAAAAGTAGAGAGAAAAAATGAAAGAATCAGTAAAGTTCAATGTTTCATATCTTTGTAGAAGCAAAAACAAGGTCAACATATGCAAATGCACATTTCAAACATTTTTCTGTACCTGGCGGACAACAGCTGATGTCAACACGAGCAACACAAGGTCAATAGCTGATGTCAATACTTTTCATTGACACGATGTTAGGATTTGAAGCCTCAACACGAGCAACACCAAAGTCAGCTATTTTAACTGTACGAGTCTTGTCCAGAAGCATATTCTCTGTCTTCACATCTCTGTGGACAATCTTCTTGGAATGAAGATAGCTCAACCTGTAAAACATTGAGAGGAAAAAGAGTACCTTCAGTAAAGCACAAGTTGCAAATCATCTTAGGAATGCCAAACTCCACAAAACTTGTGAAAAATGAATTTGGTTTCAACAATTTGAAATACAAAATAAGATACAGATGGAGTTAAGGTTTGACCTTGAGAACTAAATACCAATTGTTTATAGTCTAGGAAACACATGCTGCAGCAGTGACTTCCTACATCACTGCTCCCTCCGTCCCATTTTGTGTGCTACTTGACAATGCACAAAATTTTAAAGACAGAATCTTTGAACCATAAATTTACAAAAAAAAAAAATATCCTTGCTCATTTGAATAAATCTTTTGGGATTGTGCATGTGTTTAAACATAAATGTAAAGAAGAGATAATATAAGGTAATGTTAAAATCATTTTTTTTTCTTTCCAAACCAAGACACATAAACAACAAGACTTCCAAAAATCATTAAGACAGACACAAAGTGGGACAGTGGGAGTACCAAACAACTATTGTTTCAATTCTCAACATGAAGTAGAGATAAGTTCATGAATATAGATCTTTCATGAATATCCCACATGGAATAGCAGATAAGTTCCAATAACCCTCATGCATCACCTTCTGGTAGTTTCATTCATAGTTGGATGGTAAAACCCAAAACTATGATTCTACCTTAAATTACAACCTTCAAGAAAAATTATTAGACTATACCCGCTAAGAAAAATTATTAAACTATGATTCTGAAAACCAAATTTATAAAAATGTAAAAAAGAAACATCAGCCAAAATAACAAAATTATGTAAGTTTTGGCACCAGATGGAAATGAAATTGTTCAAATTTAACTCAAACCATAATTGTAAAACACAAGCAGATGAAATCTATTTTCAAATTTAACTCAAACCATAATTCTTTCACTATCACATCAGTATGACTAATACATGCATAATGATTTCATCTAGTTAGCACATGCACAATAAGATAGATTTCTAATTTTATGACCGATTCATGTTAATTAAATGTGTCTACTTCACCTAAAAATATCATGCATATGTATGTTAATTCCATGAAGCACCTTGAACAAAAATATCATGCATATGTATGTTAATTCCATGAAGCACTTTAATTAAATGATTTCATCTAGTTAGTCACATAATATGTAGCCGGACCCAGAGTCTCATTATCCCTCTCATATATAATCTGATTACTAGAACACCACACTTGACTGCAAAGTTGGAATCTGTAAGCCAATGGGAAAGAGGAATTCGTCAGATTTGGGCTTGGAAATGTGCTTTCAATTAACAAAAATCAAAATCAGCCATGCATAACTCCTTATTCATATGCATTATATGGGTTCAACGCATTTTAATGGGTTCAATTATACATTACCTTGCTAAAAATGCTGATAGCCGTTCAACAGAACGACATCTAATTAATAGTATTACTATATCCATTGGTGAGGATTGAGCTGTCTTCAAAAGAAGGGTCATGAAGGCACTTACAGACAGGAACACTACGATGGCAGGGAAAGTTCCTTTGAAGACAGCTCAATCCTGAAGGCAGAACACTAAAAGCAGACAAAGAATGCAAATTGATTATAAAGGTGTTATATCTGGTGAATCTAAGCAGCATCAAGCACATGCATGTTTGACTACTGATAAAGGTGCTGGTTACTAGCTTATGGTGTTAAACACTAAACAATATAATGGAAAATGACTGAAATTTCCTTTAGCAACATTGAGTGTTCAAAGGCTACTGAACAAGGTCAAAAAAATACAGCAACGAGAGAATCACCTGTTGTTCGAACTTTCTATTGTGAAGTTATTGGCAACTAAATTACTGCATATTACATCCCAAAAAATCTCGTTGTTAGTTTCAATAGTACAAAACCAACGCAGAAGATATGAAGAGGTACAAAATGCAATCTTAACAAATATTTTGCACTCAAAACTATTACAGGATGACAGGATGGTAAACCACAAAATCTGAAAATAAAAGCAGAGAGAAGGACCTTTTTTTTTTTAGGTTTTCTAGACGGTCAAGCAAATACTCCAAGGCACTGTAGTCGTTAGTGTTTACATTGGCTACAGATCGAGCAATATCCACTAGCTTGTTTATCTGCCATTCCAAGGTACTTTTAGCAACTTAATTTACACAAGGAAAACTCGAACAAATTAAGAAACCAAATTATAAAATAACTACGGAGAGGGAAATAATCCATACTTCATAGAGAAAGAGCCAGACAACTTTTCCTCAACAAGATGAGCAGAATGAGTAGAACGTCCGCCATTGTGATCACCATCTGAGAAAACTAAATAATCAACTAAGTCCAAAAATGATCTCAAATCCAACAAATGTCATAATCACAAGCACATTTGGCATTTTCTCAAAACAAAAACACAACATATTAAGGTAGAATGACAAAGCAAACAAAAGAAGAAATTGAATAGATTTTCCAAGAAAATAAATACCAAATCGAGAGAGACGCGAAGGAAGAGCTTGAGAGAGAGAGAAATCGATACCTCGCTGGAGCTTCGAAATCAAGAGAGAGAACTTCAAAATCGAAATCGCTTTGAGATGAAATCACTGAGACTGATCTGAATCTTTGAATCTCAAAGACGAATCTCTGAGAGGGTTGACAGAGAGAGAGATCTAGAGAGAGAGAGACTGCTCTGGCGCTTCGAAATCGAAATCGCTCTGAGACGAAATCACTGAGACCGACTGAATCTCTGAATCTCAGAGATGAAACTCTGAGGGTTGATAGAGAGAGATCTAGGGAGAGAGAAAGAGAAACACCGCTGTGGGGCTTCGAAATTGAAATCGCTTTGAGATGAAATCACTGAGACCGATCTAAATCTCTGAATCTCAAAGATGAAAGATGAATCTCTTAGAGGGTTAACAGCGAGAGATCGATCTAGAGAGAGAGAGAGAGACACCACTCTGGAGCAACATCGTGAGATGAAGAAAGAGGGTTGTGAGAGAGGCGAGATTTGAAGCCGTGAGTATTCAAAATAAGGGTTTACATAGGCTTTAACAATTATTTGCAGATTTAAAAGAGGCGCGTGAGGTCTAACGCATTTGGAGGCGTGTCTCAACGCCTTCTATTACAAAACGGCACCGTTTTATTTACTGAAATATGCGACGTTTTTAAAACGCCGCTAAATATTACGAAAAGCGACGTTTTAAAAAGTGTCGTTAAAAAAATGCCGCCAAAACCTATATTTCTTGTAGTGTAAACGGTATGAAACACTACAAAGAAAAGTGATATATCAGTGTTGTGTAAAGACACCCACTCACTAGTGTTTGGTTTCATTATAAAAAGGAATAACAATTTGATTTCAAAATTGATAGTAACCATGTATATAACGAAATAAACAATGGTATACAAGCCAATTCAACAAATTTCAGAAAACGATTTCAAAACTCAAATCGTTTGACAAATATTAATCACATGTATACATTTTAACATTAACAACAAACATAAGCTTACTTTCAATTTGTTATGACATATGCCAATTCTGTATACAAAATATATATTAAAAAAAAAAAAATTATACTCAGATATATATGAAGAACATGCACAGAAAGGAAAAACTACACAAGATAAGAACATAAATGAAAATATACTGCTTGTATAAATCACAAAACAAATTTGTAAAATCTGTCCTTACACGCCAAATCAGAAACGTATTCTACTATTGTACAAGAATACGAAATTCTGAATCTTTTCTATCTACACAATTTCTGATACTCTAAATAGTTTCTGATACTCGAACTCGTAGATAACAAAATAATACTGTACTAACAATAAATTAAATTTGACTCAACCATAGATTAAATATCCAAACACAGAAGATCAATAACAAATAATCTGTAACAAAACTTGTGTACGGGAAAAAATAGAGAAGTAACAAAATCTCACTTAAACACAATTTCAGGTAAAAGTCAATAATGCTTATTGTTTCTACTATTACCAAAAAAATAGAAGCAACAAAACAATGTTGAAGTTTTTACAGTAAGCATGAAACAAATTGTGTAGAAAAATTAATTTGCAAAAAAATAATTTAACCAAAAAATAATAATAAATTTGTATTACAAAATTACAAACAAAAATTGTAAAGCAAATAAAGAATTTATGTCTTAAAGTTGTAGGATAATATTTTTGAAAAATCAATTTAATGCAAATAAATAATAAAATAAAACACACAAAATTTCTTACAGAAATTCTATAGAACTTAGAATAGATTGTGATTGGGGTCAGTGTTTGAACACTATGCCTTTAAGACAAAAATTCGCCATTGCCTCTGGTACTTGTGATTGGTGGACTCCTGCCTCTAGGATACAACGATTACCACATACATAAATTGCACAACTTTTATGTGTATAACGAATCAATTTGTACTATGCACTATCTCTTTATACTTGACTAGACATAATGTTTGAATCTTAAAACTCCTTATCCAAAATAAATGCCACGGGGATGGTATTTATAGAAGTATTTATGACCATTCATAAGGTTCATGACTCTTAAGGTCACACCCTTTCATATAAAAGATACCATGAAAGGTTGCATCGGTTCATTCAAATGGAGTCCATTTTCATTCACTTCTAAATTTTTTCTAACAAAAACCATAAGCATCACTACTAGAAATCAGCCACTACCAACATCACTATGAAGCATGGATGTCATAGCGGTGTCGAACGCAGGAATAAGAAGATACACCACAGATATATATGGTATAGGCATGTCCCATTTGTTGTTGTTTTTTTTTCTTTTTTTCTTTTTTTGTTTTGTTTTTTTTTTTTTTTTTTTGTTTTTTTTTTTTTTGTGGTATAAGACACAACAGGACGTGAAGGGGACACAGAAAGCCCTAAATAGAATCCCTAATTCGAAGAAAGAGAAGAAGAGACCTAATCTAAAATCAGAAGGAAAAAGATATGTGTATATGTAGATATATATATATATATATATATATATAGAGAGAGAGAGAGAGAGAGAGAGAGAGAGAGAGAGAGAGAGAGAGAGAGAAACGAAGAACCTGTTTGAGGATGGCATTCTATCGATCTCTCCGTTAAGCTCCATCCCCATCGAACTCTATCTACAGTCTGGTCTGGTAAGTCTCTCCCGTCTCTCGTCGCACTCTCTCTTGTTTCTATCATCTATCTATCCATAATGCCCATAATACGTATATAATAAATATACTATTATATATCATTTGTCTATCTATTGTAAATATATAATAAATATGGAAATACTATTGTATATTATTTATAATAAATATATGATATATTTTTCTTTAAATCAATTTCTTTTTTCTTTTTCTACTTATTTATTTAAATATAGTGACTTTTAAATATACGTTGAATTAATATTAGTTTTATTAATTTTGATTGTGTGGAAACTTTACATTGCAAAAAAATATGTATATATATATTTAAAAAAATTGTCATGTCCTTCACCGTGTTCGTGTCTGTATTTTTGTTTTTTTGTCCATTTTTATGTTCCTATTTTTTTTAAAATCACCATGTCTCAAGTTTGGTATCAGTGTCCATATCTGTGTTTGCGGTTGATAGAGGTAATAAACCTTTATGTTTGAGTAATGGTGCTTTACCAGTAAGAAGGAATTACACCATAGCCATAAATCTTACGAATTCGGCACTGTTTCAAACTAAACCCAATTAGATTCTTTAAAATCACTGATCGCATAAGAACTTCATTGTTTTCCTTGCTATGATTTGGGTCTTCGAGGAGCAAAATGAGTCAAAGGAAATCGATATTCATGGCGAGAGTAGGGGACTTGCAGATAAGGTAGTGACAGTAGCCGTCGGTGATGGGGTTGGAAAAGAGAGGAAAGGGGAGGCAGGGATGAATGTGTGAGAGAGGAAGAGCGTAAGGGTGAGTGTATGGTAATAAATGTAAACTTTTATAAAATTCAATAAAATGTTGATGGTTAACCTTTCAATTGGCTCTCCGTAATTTATGAGATGGTTTTTTTTTTTATGAGATGGTTTTTTTTATTAATTTTCTAACTTTTTGATTAAAATATGAGATAAAAAAATTAATATATTTGAAATAATTTTTTGATTTTTTATGAAAATATGTGTAAAAATTAGAGAGAAAATGAAATTTTTGACTTTTTTGTATAAGTTATAAGCTTTTTAATTTCTTTAATAATTTTTTGACTTTTACACTAAAACTATTACATGTCAAACAAGGCCTGAGCCATGAAAAGTTAAACCCGATTATAAATATGACAAATAATTTGCGATAATTGATTTGACCTATCTAAGAGCATTTTTAATGGTAAATGCTATAATAGTATTGTCATTACTATAAGTTGACAATGAATAGTAATAAATTGTCAAATTATAGTAATGGTACTCCAATGATCACATGTCCTTTTAACATATCTAAACAAACTTTTCCTCTAATTTTATAGGTATTATTTGGATATAGATTTTTACTAATTTTTTTTATTGTTTCTTTTTTTTATAACCTTTTAAAATATTTTCTAAAAAAAATTAAGGTAACGTTTGGTTCAATTTTCAAAACTCAATCAATGTGTTTTGTTTTAGTTTTCTGGATTAAGTTTTTTAAAAATTGGGTTTTTTGGTTTTCGTGTTTTTTTATTTTTAGTGAATATTTTTTAAATTTTAAACATTCGCCCCCCCCCCCCTTTTTAGATAATAAAAAAATTTGTAAAAAAATATTTTAAAAAATTAATAAATATATAGAAATACAATTTTTTTTTTTTACTGAATTCTTCTATTTTATATATATACTAGTGAATGCCCGTGCCTAAAGGCACGGTATAAATAATGTTAGGATTAAAACCAAACGACACTAACTAATAGGGAAAGAAAAAAAAAAGGAAAAACAAAATCGAAATCAACAACTAACATAAACACTCAGTGGTGCGCTTTTGTTACAATAAATCAAAAAAAACAACTCCAATTTGGCAACAAATTGAACTCATCCTGGTAACCAATGGTGTTTTACACAAAAGAAAAGAAGCAAAAAATAATACTCAATGGTGTAGAAAATGTTGTACACAATTAAAACTGTTAATTAATAGTAGTGATGTGAAGAATTAATTAAGTCTATATCAAGATACAAAGTAATAACAAATTAGTATTAGGAATATCAACTGATAAAACTAAATGACACTAAGTCACTATATCAAGATACAAAGTAATAGCAAATTAGTTTTAAATTTTTTTTTATATATAACTTTTCTGGGATTTAGAGATTTTTTTTAATAAAGATTCTCACTTTTTCCCATTGCCTACAGATTTACTTTTAACCAGGCAAGTTCTGAACTTGTATTTGCACCCACTCAGGTCCCATCTTTCCCCAAGCTTCAAGTCTCTGGCCATGCGAGGTGTCAACCATTACACCATTGCAGCACCAATCCTATCACAATTACATAGGAAAGAATTTAAACAGAATTAGTTGCACAGTAAGTCAAAACATTGATCAAGACAAAGATGGTTGACGCATATCTTATAAACACCAAATTATGTTATCTGAAGCAAAATTTTAAGCAAAATTAGATCTCTTGACTAATAATACCAAGATACATATCATTCTAATTTCCACCCCATTAAACAAAGAATTTTTCTGCATATGCCGAAGGTCGTATACAATACACCCTACTTTGGATCTTATTAACATTGATAAAATGTCATTTAAAACAGTTTCTCTCTCTCTCTCTCTCTCTCTCTCTCTCTCTCATGAATCACAATGCCACAAGCTGACTGAATTCAGGAACCCCATACAAATGACCACTAACTATAATCATCATCATCCTACATTAGAATTCTCTAAATACTCTACACCACCCCAGTAGTTCCTTCCATCAGTAGCCAAGCCTTTGCACTGGGATACCGCCATGATTCACCCGTGCAAAACTAAAGAAAATTCGGGAAAAAAATTACTGAACTAGTAACCTCCAAAAATGTATGAAAGAGAAGATATTCCAGGTGTCCATAGCAAATTTGGAGTTAACATGAAAACTGTTTCCACAACAAATTAGCTGTGTATGAGTCCACCATCTCATCTTGCATTTAATTAAAATATACCTAATATATTACAATAAATTATAATAGGAAGGACCCATTTTTTGGGTCTATTTTCAATGGATAACAATGTTAATTTTTTTAAATAGATCTTTTAATTTGATAATGGGTTAATTTATTTTAAGTTAATTTGAGCCTTCTTTAATTTTTTTTTTAACTTAAAACATACCTAATATATTATACTAAACCATAATAGAAGGAGACCTATTTTTTGAGTCTATTTTTGAGGGGTCCTAGGCCATGGCCTTATTGACCCATGCTCAGGGAAGGCCATGGCCGACACTGGATATAAATTCACAAAATGTTATACGCTGTATATATTATACTATTTATACTAATTAGTGGCAATGGTGGTGGCGTTAATACGGGTGGAGTGTAGTTTGATTGGTAAAAGTTGATACCCAAAACTTTTTTTTACTTTTAAAAAAATTAAATTAGTTTTGTAATTATAATGATATAATTTTATCATATTTATTTTATAAAAAATATATAATTTTTTTTAAAATTGTATTTATCTTGTATATTTTAAAATAAACATAATAAATTTGTTTAACTTTTTACAAAAATCTATATATAAAAAGAAATGATATGATCTAAATAAATGTATTTATTTTAATCATTCCCAAACAATCCTTAAATAATAATAATTAAAATAAAAAAAATAAACCTACGAAATAAATAAATAAAAAAACTCCCCTAAGAGGGATCAGTGGGATTAAAATCGTTGGATCATGGCAGACTCGAGGCAAGAAACCACAACATTCAACATTATTCATCAAATGAGAAACGGATGAGGTAAGACCCTCATGTTTACAGTGGTGTTCTATCTCTCTTACAAAATTGGAATATGCTTTGATACATAATTTTAGTTATAGCATAAATGTTGGGAAAGTAACAAATCCAAGTCCATGACTGTGAGACATGAGATCACACTGGAAAAGTTGAGACACATCTTTCATAACATCTACGGGCCTTTTGGAACGTGGAAAGGTAAGCTCAGATTGTAACTTCTTCATATTATTTTTTCTCCTTGGGGGTTTTTATTAATTTATTTTTCTTTTCATTTGACAACCACAGGTGGGAGGGAGAAAGCCCCTGCTGCATTTTGCAGAAAGGCCCTTACCTCTATCAATAGGTTTGAGATGTGGGGAGATGGGCTACAAACCCGATCTTTCACCTTCATTGATGAGTGCGTACGGATCTGAGTGAAGAAGCTCTGCAATTATGCTAATTTTATGCAGCTTATTGAAATCATAGCTAGTGGTGATGATGAGCAGCGGTGAAAGTTGAAATCGACTACCCTAAAGCAGCAACAAAAACATTTCAAAATCAGAGGATTGAAAAATACAACAGAGAGAGGGAGGAGGACCGAAATTACCTTGTGAAAGGAACAACCGAGGGTGGGAGAGAGGGAACCTTGCGACTGGTGATGATGAGCAGCGGCGAATCGATTTCAACAAAGACAACAACGATAAACAACAGAGGCTCTTCTTCTGGCTTTTTCGTGTCTGTTAATTGGGGGTTAGTGTGGGTCTTGGTTTGATTTGGAAGTGGGTCTGGAAGTGCATTTGGAGAGGAACAAATGATGGTTTTCTTGCTCAAAGAACTACCCATTTTAGATGGAGAGAGAGATGGGGAATTACAGAGAAGAATGGGATGGAAAGGAAGGGAAATGAGAGAGAAACATGTGTTTTAGGTGGTTCTGTTCAAGAAGAACAGAGAGGGAGAGAGATAAAAGGAAATGGGAAGGAGACGTGGTAGAGAGGGAAGGTGGGGGACGTGGGTAGTTGGAAAACTCAGAAAGAAATGTTTGGGCGGGAATTATAATTGATCTGAACCATTAATATAAATATAGGATTCATCTTAGCCGTTCAAACGAAATGTATCTCTGATACATTTTATATATTTTCAAAATCCGTTCTGCTTTATTATATAGATATATATATATATATATATATATTTTCATATTTAGTGAATTTTTAAAAGGTTTTTTTTACAATTTTTTTACTTTTTAGGTGCATTTATGTTAGGTGAGTCTAAAAAGTAAAAAAATTGCTTAAAATATTAAAAAAAATTCAGTAAAAACAAAAAAAAATACGGAAAAGTAGAATTTTCTAAAAAGTATTTTTGGAAAAATGGAACTAAGCAAGCTGAATTCTGTTTTTAAATTATGATTTGAATCTAAACTCATAATCAAATAAAATTTTAAAATACAACTCAAAATTACTTTTAAGACTCTTCTCTACTCTTTCTTTTTTATTATTATTAATCAATCAATCAATCATTTTTTCTCTCTCGTCGCTCCTCTCTCCTCTCATATTATCTCACATTCTATACATCAATCAATCAAAAAAAAAATTAATTACAAATTATTCCAAAACTATTTTCAAAACTCATAACCAAACAAAATTTTTCTTTTCAAATCATAATTCAAAAACTCAAAACTCAAAACGCAATTTCACACTCAAATCATAATTAAACTAAACCACATAGGCCTTAAATATTTACATTCTACCTAACTAAACAAATATAAAAATTTTAAAAAATTGAAAAGAAAATATAAATATAATTTATTCCACCATTCGATACCACTACCAAATTAAAAAAAAATAGAAAGATTATTAACTACATTAAAAATTGAAATATAAAAATTACATTGACAAGGAAATACTAGAAATTACAAATACAAGAAATACTAAAACTACTAAAAGTTTGAAAAATTAAAATTAGATTGAAAAATAAATTACATTGCCTCTCTTTCTTTCTTTTTAGAAATTTCTAAGGCTTCCAAATTCTCTCTCTTTTATCTCCAAAGCTCTCTCTTGCTCTCTTTCTCAATAAACTTCTTCCATTTTCTCTCCCTTTCATCTCTCAGAACTTCTCTCTCTCTCTCTCTCTCTCTCTCTCTCTCTCTCTCACGCACCTCAATTCTCTCTTGTTCTTTAGCACTTGTCCATCTCTCTCCTTCAACGATTGTGTGTGTTTGGGTTGGAGTTCATTTCATCCGGATTCGTTCGAATCCATCAAAGGCCAAAAGGAGGTAGAAGTTCGTTCGATCCATCAAAGTTTGTTCGAAACTTCATCATCCAAGTTCATCTAATTTATCGCAAAATTTTAACAAAATCACATTATAAAGAAGGTAAAGAGGACGAAATTGAGTGAAAAAGATAAAGAAACTTCAAACCCCTTTCCAAGTATTTATTTTTGTGAAATTACATTTCTAAAATTGCTTGAAATTTGCTTGAAATTTATGAGAAATTGCTTGAAATTTCTTTGAAATTATTTGATTACTGTGGTTATGATTATAGTCTTTTTAGTGATTGTTGTTGTTTTTTTTTTTACTTATATATATATATATATATATTTTCTGTTTGGGGGGTTTTGCTTATATCTCCATCTCTAAAAATTTGGAAAATAGTATTTATTATTATTATTATTATTGTATTGTTGGAGTCTGGATCCTCTGCTGTCATTCCTTGCAGCTATTCCTGCGGTGGCCCAAAACGACGTCGTTTTGGGGCAAAATTTCAAAAAAAAAAAAAAAGACACAGAATCAGAAATCAGAGAAGAGAAAGAGGGGAAGAAGAAAGAAGCAGAGAGAAAGAGAGAGAGGAGAAGAAGAAAGAAGGCACCACCGCAAGCCTCTCTTCACCCACGGTGCAACCATCTCCCCGCCATCTCCGACTAGCAACAGAGTCCGAATCTTGTTCTTCTTCTTCTTTCTCCTCCTCTTTTCTCTCACTAAGACTACCAACCCAACAATTATCTTGATCTTTTCTCCTCTTTTCTTTGCCGCCGGTCATCCTCGTTGTTGTTCCCCCTGGTCCTAGCTTGCCATTGGAGATGCTCTAATCTTGTATAATTTCAAAATTTTCAAAATATTTGTTTAAAGATATAATTAAAAAATTATTTTTTCAAAAATAAGGAAATACATGTGGCATTTAAAAAATTTAGGCGGCAAATTATTTATTGGGCATTTATCATTCAAAATATATTCAACAATTTAATAATTAAATAAACAAATGAGTCAAATAACTCATTGATTAGACATAAGCTAAGATAATTCTCCAAAGATAGGACTTGATCCAAGAATTAGCATAAAAATTTAAACTCAGTTTCTAGACTACTTTTTATGTTTAATACAGAATAACAAATTATGATATAATTTAAATATAAAGTTTAAATTTATTATTATGAAATGCTTCCACTAATTAACTGATAAATTTTTTAGATAAGTTCCGAAGTTAGAGCTAGAACATATTTTATATGTTCCGCTAGAGCATATGGTTTTCTTACAAAAATATACCTAAATATTCATATAATAGACATTTACGCCTTTGAGGCTAACATAATATAAGCAAAATCGTAATTCATTTTTTTTAATATTACGTTTTAAGAAAAACGTTTTCATCAACAAAAGCCTCACAATGTTTCAACGGAAATTTGTGCCTTTAATGTTTTCATACACAAATATATTTTTGCTTATATTATAGCTATTAGAGGCAATAGCTTTGAGCCTCAAAGAAGCAATGTCTTGGAGCCTTTAATTTTTTGTTATTATTTAATTTTTGATTATTTACTTGTGCCCGCGCATAGCACGAGTATTATGTTACTTAGAATGTGTATCATTTCAGTATGGGAAACGTGTAACGCTCCAAAATAATAATAACAACCGACCTCATGATATTCAATGAAAAAGCAAAAACTCACATAACAATAACCTTTCACTGATATTATTTTTCCATACAAAAGATGATATATGCATGTATAAATTCATAAATCCTAAATCCTAAATCTATAGCATATGACATGTATGAATAAATTGGAACAAAGTAGAGTACAAATAAGTTTATGCCCTAATGACTACATATTTCGAAGACAATCCTTAGTTACAACAAAGTGGATCAAGTCCCAAATCATTTAAAAAGCATGAGTCTTGTACAAAAGATAATTACAATAAAAAAAAAACAAAAATGAGCCTTTAGCTTCACAATCCTCCAAAGCTCTTTAGTGGAGGTATATCATTAGCACCTGAAGGTTGGTTTTCGACATAAGCAGAGCTAAAGCTTAATAAAGATACTTGAACGCAATGTATGAACTTTAACAAAGTCATATGGTGAACGCATATGCACACCATTTACCAAAACATTACATTTTCTTTTTCAAAATAATGAGATGCCATAGATATATGTCAATTTATAAATCAATACTTTTTAAACCAGAAAATAGGGCAGTGGATACAAAACATTAGGAATCTCTAGGTACATGTCGGCCAGTAAGCTATACATGCACTACCAAAGCCATTTTACCAGTACTAACCAGAATGATCAGCACCTAACGGCGCGAGTTTTTAGACTTTTACCGAGAACACACAGGCTAACATAATAAAACCACAACCACAACCACAACCCTGACTAGATCCAATACAAAATATATAAGTAAATGCTTTTCATTTAACCTATTCTTCATGCAATTTCTACAATAATCAAAGTTATCCTCTACTGATAACCCAAAACAAATATCTCTATACAAAAGATAAATCTACAACAACAATTATAATTTCATAAATTTTCAAAATGGAAGTGATAATACATATCTAACAACACTGTCATCATCAACTGATACATTTATTTTATCTTTTCAAAACCCAACATCTTTCCCTAGGTCAAACACTAATGATTTCCAATAAAACATATTTTACTTCAAAAACCCATTTTTAGGAGAAATATCTAATATTTCAACACAACTCAACAATATACTCATTCCCGCAACCTTTTTCAAGAACCGATTTGAAAACCTCTCTTTTACATTTCAAAAACCAAACCCTAAGTCAAACCCCCAGCTCTCAAAATCACAATACTTTACAAGGAGCACATAACAAAGCTAAGAATCATACAAAGAGGTTGAAGAAGTTCTTACCTCAAGAGTAGAAAAAAAAGAAAGCAAGACCCAACTCTTGACGGAGTTAAAAAAGGAAGTTTCACCGATTAAAATGTTCACATTTACGAGCTCTACATTTTACTCCAAAGCACTAGGGCAGCGAGATCAATGGATTTGGGTGTATTTGAGTGTTTAGGTAAGAACTTGTTAGTAATGGGCGCCCATGTGACATGACCATTTGAATTTGAATTTGAACCTTATCCAAATAGGTTTTGAAATTGAATTCAAACCTATTTAGGATAACCACTCATGATACAGATATTATCTCCATTAACTGATATGGATAGATAATAATAACACATTATATATCTGGTATATGGTTATGGGTGATTAAGAGAGAAACAACGTATGATCTGAGTTTTACCCATATACTGACTCTCTCCCAAAAACAACGATCAAGTCATTTGCACTGTGATTTGTGTGGGTGATATTCATTTTGTAATATCACTTCACTGCTGGGTTGGTTTATCAGATTCTAGAAGCACGTGATTTACCCACAAGGTTCTATCATCTAAAGGTATGATCTAAATATTTTATCCGCTGCATTTTTTATACTTTGATTTCCATTGGTGTTAGAGCCATAAATATGGGTATTTTCGTGTTTATTTTTATGCATTAAAATATGTGTATATTTTTTATATAAATATATATACATGATATATGCATGAATATTAATGGAGGAGGAAGATGAAGTGCACGGTTTTTTGCATTTTAACTCCATTGGATTGAGAGAGTGATATACCTCATTTTTATGTTGTTTAAATGTCATTTTTAATGCCATAAATGTTTTTATTGTGAAAAACGGAGTCCGACAGTACAAAAATCGGACCAGAAAACACCCGGGAAGGCGGCACGTGTGATTCACGTGCTGTATGACGCCGTCCAGAACCGCCACGCGCTCTCACGTGCTGAGACGCCCTAGGCGCGCTTCCCACGCGCGAGCTGTCCCCTCCCTTCCACCCGCTTCGAGCCGTGCCGCTTCGAGCCGCGCCACGTGCGCAGCCACGTACGCGCCATGCGCCGCGCCGCGTTGAGCCGACTCGCGCCGAGTTGCACTGAGCGGCGGCCAGCTGAGCCGAGCCGTTTTTTCCGCGCTGGCTTGACTCTAAGGCTCTGTTTGTTTTTTTTTTAAAATTTTGAATTGCGTTAATTGGCCATAATTTATTCGGTATAGCTTTGTTTTAAGCATGGTTGGTACCGTCAGACTCGGAATTATATTTTATATCTTCTGTAAAATTGTGAAAATTTTATGAAAATAAAAAATATTTTTCCTGAAATAATAATGCATTATTTTTGCTTTAAAATGCATCTAGTGTTGCATGATTAAGTTTCTGGGGCTGAATTTTTTATTGTAGACTATTGATGTAGTTTACTATTTACTGGTATAGTTATAGCATTTTATCAGAATCTGGAATATTTATTTCTGATTTTATGTGTGTTTATTAGTTATTTAAAATTCCAGGAAATACCAGAAAATTCCAAAAAATTTCAGTATAATATACTTTCTGTTATGGCATAATTTGAATATTAAATACAACATATTTTTTTTTGGGTTTGCAATATGTTGTAATTAGAGGAGCATGATTATTTATTTATTTATTTATTTATTAGAATTCCATTATTAAATGAATATAGCATGAGTTATTTGTAAATTTACATTAAGATGCTATTGTATGGAATTTATCATGCTTTGTATATGCCATAGTCAGTGGGAGGTTATTCGGTTAAGAGAAATCTTTGTAGATTAACTCCCGAAAACCAATATTTTGCGCATAAATTAAATTAAATTTTGGATAATTGTCACCTGTGGCTCAAGAGATGATTACGAGCATAGCGGATTTTCGATCTTGCGATTTGTGTAATATTGCCACTATTTAATTTAGATTTTTGCGGCAAAATTATATTATGCTAATCAAATTAATCCTAATACGAATTTCTCTCTAAATTGATTTAGCTTATGGAAGTTAATTTGGTTGACCTAAACTTAGTAGAGATGTTCAAATGTGAACAAACTAATCCCATTCTTTAGATGAGCAAAAGTCTTGGAGACTTTAGGTCAAACCTTAATTAAGCCAAAGTAAGGAAACATGACTCAAAGTCGCTGTGGTTTTGTTGCCTTGTTTGGCACAATAAAAACTAATGTGTGCGCTATGGTTAGCGGCATACTATGTAGTTTTGGTTGGCGAGTTTTGGAGTTATGAAATTAGTAAGCCCTCAATAGATCAGTATATGATCTTGACTAATGAGCTGCGCGGATTGACTTTGTAATTTGATTTGTAAATAATGTTACATCATTGGATGAAGTAACATTCAAGAGTCACGTCATCCAAGAAATGCGAGCTTAAATAAATTAGTCATTAAGTGTAAGACGAGTAGCCAGTATGAGTAGTGTTTTGCTCTCTACCCAATTATTGGGAGTGGATTGAACGAAATTTCATGCACTATAATAGTGTGCGTAGAAATATCACGTGAAGTGAAAAGATTAGCGCTTAGAAGCTGCAAAATCTATTAACACTAAGTGAAAAGATTAGCGCTTAGTGGCTGCAAAATCTATTAGCATTGCCAACTTGTCTAAATCTAGACACTTACTGTTTCCACACTTGAGTGTGAGACATGAGGAGGGGCTTTTTTGTATGATTCCTTAGCTGGGCTAACGTTTTTGAATAACATTTACCATTAAGTGCAAACGTTGCAGCATAGTAATGAAAAGGTCAAGGCCGACAAGGTTGTTATGACTCTAAGAATTTGACGCATCACTTGTGAGAGCATTGTATTGAATTAGACTCTTTAGCCTAATTCCCGTTTAAGTTACTTCAAGAGCTGTCATAGATTGATAGCTTATTCTCTCCTTCTTGTGGATAGTAGAATTAATTGCAAGTAACTATAAAGCGAGAAATAGATATGGCAAGAGGAATATCGCCATCTTTCAACTAGATGCATTAAAGTGTATGAAGAATAAAATTGACTTGAAGGTGCAGGGGATTAGCACTTACTAGTTAAATTTGCGACTTAGGCGCACTTGATATCTCCATGACATCCTTTTATGATCTAGTGAATATGAATTAGTCCTGAGTCATTACGTAGTTGGGCCTAAACCTTTTTAAACTTATCTTCGAGAACTCACACATTAAGATGATTGGAATTAGTTTATGACATTGGTCATGAACCGGTGGCTTATTATACTTAATCACATTAATGAGATGATGGCACGATGGTTTGAGTAGGCCTTCTTGGGCCTACTCGCTTATGACATCCTGCTCTCATGTGAATGTATAACTTTGGTCGCAATGGGTGCGCACAAGTAAGTAGGAAAGCCGTAGAAGGTCATTTGTATTGGCGCATTTAGTCCACTATGATCTTTGTGACTAGATATGTGTAAAGGTATGATAGCTAAGTCTCAATCTCGACACATTTATAGATTACGATACGCATCTGAGTCAAGACTCTTTGATCTCCCATAAGTCAAAAGTTTTGAGATGATTTTTTGACATTGCACATATGAAGTTGAGATCAATTAGATAACAACTTTTGTGCTTTTAGTTTTGACCAAGATGACGAGTATCTATTTGAGTTATTTTAGAAAACTCTGTGAAGAGAAATGGATGCTTAGAAAATTGATTATTCCTAATACTCAACAACACAATGGTGTAGTAGAGATAAGGAATTAAATATTGTTAATGTTAGGTGGATAATCGCACAAAATGTTTGTTGCCTATATCCCTAACTAAGTTCCCTCCATATTAGATTTTACACTCCATTTGAGTAATGGATTAGCGGAGAGCCATCTATGGGCGATCTGTAACCGTTAAGCAACTTATCTTTATTTTACTTCTCAAAAGATTGCGAAGTTAAGACCTAGGATTCTATAGCGCATTATTGTATGCTGTCTTGTAAACACAAAGGGTTATGTGGCGCATTATTGTATGCTGTCATGTAAACCCTCCGGGTCATGTGCATATAGGTAAGTAGCTTTGTGGTAGTGTAACAAAGTCATATAAAGTTTTCTTAATAAAGGTGACGTGAATAGAGTTTTGGAACTCTATAAGATAAAGAATTCTAAGCATAGCGCTTTTATGTAGCCTAGTTGAGAATGGAAAGAAATCTCCAATATCCTAGGGACAGTGGGAGCGATGTGCCTACTAAAGGATTACTTCATTAGAGAAGAATACTCTACATTCTTAGTTGCGTGGTAGCAAATCTGAAAATTTTCCACGTCATCACTGGGTGATTGAGAAGGAAACATTCATGATTGCTCCGCAAGATGATAAAGAGCCTAGGATAATGCTAAAGGCTCTAATCCCCTGTTTTTAGAAAGTGGACTAATGTTGCGCGGTTTAAGACAAAATCCTTGAGGATTAACCATTTCTATAATTTGGTTGACTTTCCATTATGACGCGGAACTATTCTAAAAGTTATGCGTAATTTGGATAGTCATTGTTGAGGCATAAGGCTCGCTAGATACCGAAAAGTCGCACCATTGAGGAAAGTGTAGACCACGAGAAGACTTCCTCTTGGGGATTGAGGTTATTTTGACTTCCTCCTTGACTTCCTCCTGGGGAGTGAGGTTATTTTGACTTAGGCTATAATTGACATAAGTTCGAAACATTGATTTGTGGACATTGTGACCCAACTTCTCGTTGGAGAATTGGATAAGTAGATCCGTAGGGATTTACCTTCTGTTTTTATGGTGAAAAGTTAGGAGTGCAAAAAGGTTGCTAGTTCCAATAAATCTTTTACAGCCTAAAACAGTTATCCAAATAGTGGTTCTTAGATTTCGACAAGCCATGATAGGCAAACGATGATCGATGAAGACCACTGAGGCATGATCAATGGTCCAAAAGAAGTTTTTCCTTACTTAGTCATTATGAGCCATGAATTTATAGGGTTGTCGCCACCTAGGGTGGCCAGTCCTCTATTTTAGATATGATGGACATGGGTGATGTAATTTGTATGCTCGGATATACGATCCTTAGGGATTGTTTTAGGAGAATTCCTGTTTTGTCTTCGATGACTTACATAAGGAATATCCTAAAACGATTCTAGATGCAAAATTGCAAACCCATGGACTTACCTATTGATAAAAGCCAGAGCCTTAGCTATTGAGTGAATCCTCGGATTGTCTTTGAGAGAAACAGATGACCTATATTCCTTGATCTTTTCTTTGTTGTGGGAGCCTAAAGGACGCTATGTGGGCATATTCGGCATGATAAGTGTTATCTTTGGTAAATGGTCAACTGAGTTGTTTAGACATTGACCATGCTCATTAGATTGTGGATAATATGCTTTAATAGTAGCATATTAATTTGCTCCTTGTAAGATTCAATGCGCTAGTTGGGCGCATCTGCGTTGGTTGGGCGCATTAAGAATGAACGCAAATTGGTCACCAAAAATATCTTTAGAGAGGTTATTGCGCAAGAGGTAGTGATCTTAAATCACTTCATGTGAGGCGCACATGGTGGATTCCGTTGTATATACTTATCGCAAGAGGTGTTGATAAGGCTTATGTTTGGAATCTAGAATAGTGATCTTGAATCACTTCATGTGAGGTGCACATGGTGGATTCCGTTGTATATACTTACTGCAAGAGGTGCTGATAAGGCTTATGTTTGGAATCTATAATTGCGCAAGTTGTGGTCATTTTTTTTAAATCGATCACTTATTTTGAGATGATGGGATGTTGACACTATTATGGTTTGTGTCATAATGATTACCAGATGATGATGTCAGCAGGCAAGATTGGCTCACTCACACGAGCAATCGTCCTTGGCGCTTAGGAGCGAGCAAGGTTGAGACTAGTGGTTTATTTTTATTTGGAGCCAAGAGAGGCTTAAATAATCCACTATGCATGTCGCCTTGGTTACAACCAAGATGAGGTCGTGTTAAGGACCAAACATGGATGTAAGTACCCACTTTCCATGTTGTGCCTGTTATGATTAGCCAGATGCGAGATCTCATTTGGCGCTTGGAAGGCGAGCAAATAGAGAATTCGGGTTAGGCGCTAGAAAGCGACTAGACTAATATCTGTACGGTGTATCGAGTATGACGTCACTCTTTATGGAAGAGTTACTCCACTGTAACATGTATTCATGCTGCATGTGCTTGGCGATCGAGTAATGAGGTGAGAGAATGGATCCCTGTTTCCTCACCGTGTGAGTCTTACATGTCATTATTGATATGACTTTCATTTATGTACCCTTTTGTGACTTTTGACTATGTCATAAGGTAAGGGGTTGATGTTCTGCTACTTTGGTATGTTCCCTGCGGTCATGTATGATTCTGCCTTAAGGGACATCACTGGGAAAGCGGTCAATCCTAAACTAAATGGCATGAGGGCAAAGGGAAGATTATCTAGTATTACACCACCGTTGTATATTCACTGCCGGCAACTCACATCGCTCTGTATGAAAAGCGAATTGAGTGTGAATATATTGCAAGAATTGAGAGGGTCAAACATGCTCTTTTTAAGGGATTAGAGATGTTTTTTGGACCAGTGTAATTAGATTAGTCTGGGGTATATGAGACATAATCTCTGTTCTTTTTGGGTTGATGTCTCTATACTGACTCATATTGAGTTTCTAGTATAGAGCTCCCACATGCAGGTGTTCTCAGCGGTCGCACGGTGCATTGGCTAGTATGAGATCGTTCATTTTTGGGGAGATTGAGATAGAGATGTGGCAGTGTCATGCCAACTCATGTGCGACACCCAAAAAAGGATGTGGCAGTGAACTATAACGCCCTGCTCTTTCATACCCCAAATACTCCACAACAAGCATAGAAAAATACCAAAATCATCTTTCTTATTGAACTAAGATTTAAGAAATTACAATTTCAAGTTTACATTTCCAAGATACCTTGTATTCATCTTCAAGTTCAATGAACTAGACAACTTTACAAAGAGAAAAGCCCAAAAGGCATACAAGACAACAACAAAATTAATTTACAAGTCTTGATGCAAAACTCTAAGCATTGGCAGAACATATCCTTGAGCTATCAATCTAAATTGAGTGACCGCTTACTTCAAGTCATCATGGTGGTGGTACATCATCATGTCCTGAAAATTTTAATAGGGTTGAGCTATATGCCTAGTAGGAACACATTTAACCAAGTATCTAATCATTTGAATATGTCCATGACACTATTATAATGAAAACTAAATTAGTAGTTAATAGGAAAATAGAGCTAATTACATAATTAAATTGAAAATAATTCGAAAGTCACATTGCCATCTCACACCAAACCACCATTTATATCAGAAAGAAAAACACACCATGAGTCCCTTGTAAGAGTCCAAAATTACATACACAATGCATTTTCGTTCAAAACCATCTCCACATTTACCGACTATTATACAGTAGGACGTGGGCATCCAAAATCATCTGTTTTTTCCCCACTTTTATTGATTGCAATACGGTAGGACTAGTGGACACCCAAAAACCTTTTTCTCACATTCGTTTGATGAGATAGGCAATTGGTCACCTTGACTCCCCGCGCGGGTACCACCACAATACAACAACATCAAGACCGACTTTTACCCGGATTCATGCGCAATTTACCAATCTTTCATTCAATCACAAGTATTCAACACTGTACAAAAGGAAATACAATCACAACATTCAAGATGAATCAATTACCAAACCCATAATTTCGTTATCACAACAATATCCACATCTTTCACCTTCTAGTGTTCACAATATTCCAAGACTTTAAGAAAATTCCAATCTAAATACCATTTTCTACACAATTATAAATTAGGGTTTTGGTCAAATTTGGGGCTTTCTCCCTATCTTTATATAGATATAAATTCTCAACATCAATGTTCCTCTTTTATGTAAAATTAGATGAAAATGTAATGAAAATTCTGTAAGAGGTCCCTTTTTATTTAATACAAAGTTTAACCAATCTCAATCATTTATTCAAACCTTAAAGTCACATGACACCATGCAAACTTCTCCAAAACAAAGAAGTACTAGGTTAAAAGTAACCCTACTCAAGCTATGAGCACAAGAAACAAGCTTCTTGATAAGCTCTTCACCAAACAAAAATCCAATCGGTAGAAAGGATGTTCTTCACATGTACTTCACCCCTTGCAAGTGATTTAAGCTAGATCTTGGATGAATGAGAGGTATTTTGGCCAAGAAATCTAGGTTTTTCAGGCTAGAGGCAAGAATAAGGAAGAGAGAAGTGAAAAGAATGATCTAGAATGTCATTTTTGAATGGGAACAACACAATTACGAAGAGATCGCTTGAGCGACAATTCCACCACTCCAGCGAAAAATGAAGAGTCCCAGAAGTTTTGTAGAGCTATAGTGAAACTATTGGGAGCTCACATCCCGCGTTCGACCGACAATTCCGTCGCTCGATCGGCCCTACTTGAAAACTGACGAGATACTGAGAGTAGCAATTCTTTGCTCGAGTGACACTTTCCTCGCTCAAGTGGTCACTTGGAAAAATATGTCACATGAACTTCTTTGAAAAGAAGAAAAGAAAATAAACTACTAACCTGTTCACAACACAACCAACAACTCCAAACAACTAAACTCAACAACAACAAGATAAAAAGAAGTATAGACAACGATGAAAAATATCGGATATCGGATCCAAGAACATGAGTCGGGTCGAACCCAAGTTGTTATAGAATAGGAGCGGGAATGTGGTACGCCACATGCTCTAAAATGTGGCACGATAGAGGTACATTTGTATATATTATATTTACGAATTTAAAAGGCTTTTAGAGCAACTTTCTTTTAACTATTAGGCATCTAATAAAATTTAGTTTTTCTTCTTCACGTAGCAAAACATTTTTATGAATACTATAACCCATTTTTTATGTTTTGTCTTATCAAAACTTAACTTAACTTAGATTTTATTTGATTTTTTCCTCCTAAGAAAATATTTAAGGAACTTTATTGAAAAAAACTTTTAGGATCATTACAGATCGTCAAATTTACCGTTTTGGAATGTAAGTGTGACGCCCCAAAATTTGTGGACATCATAATAAGGTTTAAATCTTAAAATCAATTTTCTTAATTAAGAATCCTCATCAATGTTGCCACCAAATTTACCATCATCCATTAATTAACAACACGAAAACTAAAAGTTCTTAAATTACAACTCCAATCAAACTTAAAACTTTGTCTTAGTACACAAATATAAAAAGAAACTAGAGAAAAACTAGAAAACTCAAAAAAATGGTTCATGGAATTTTGGCACGTTTCAAGCTAACTAGGGTTGAATGTTGCCATCCAACATCTCGGTGTTTCCTTCGGTTTCTTCAGTACCTGGCATAAAATGTCAGGGCAACAGGAATGCCAATGAGCGACGGGCTCAATAAGATACTACAACCTGAAAATACCCACCCCGATAATAATACTCACAATTAATGAATATTGTGTAGTTAAAAGAATAACAAGCAGCATTTAATAAGCGTAACAGAAATACAATCAGTTGAAGTAATAACAATAGATAATAAGAACAATGGCAAGCAGAAGCAGTATTTCATCGTAAGGAAAAATGCCAACTTTTCTTTTAAATTCATATAGATTTATTTTATCAGATAAGTTTAAGTAACTCCCCGCGGAGCACTATTTCCACTCAACCGCTACACAATGGCCACGGGCAATTCTGACTCCCCCTTGGTCAAATATTCAAATGTTACTTGCTGTAACTACCAATGATGCCCATGCACCAGGGTTACGTACCCGAGTCGTGACATCACGGTCTGCCCCAAGGGAATGGTCTATGTTGTGACACCCGCACCACCAACCTTATATCACTTACACCGATAAGAGCCGAAATACCTTCCCGTGCCATGTTAGAGTTCGCAACTCACTTGCGCAAGATTCTAAACCGGGCTCACTCCATCACTTGTAAACTTTAATGCATCTATTCAATTTTGTGTTTATGTACTTCGTTAAATTCACATTTTGATACATGTGCGAGTTTTAGTTTGAAAATCACAGTGTCATAATGTTTATATAGAACAACACAATCATGTATGGAAACCAAAATAAATATGATAGAATGTCTTAGGACTCATCACAAAGTTTCTTAGGAATTCACACACTTCTTCTTTCAGCACTGCAAGGTCAGACAAAAAAAAAAAAAAATGAAACCCATAGCAAACGAAGTTCAACCATTACAATATTTTAACTGGTGCTAGTTCATCAAGTTAGGAAAATATTTCAAGAAGAATACCAGGCTAAAAACAATTTTAAAATGGAGAAATAAAATTTGGAAGAAAACTGGTTTTTTTTTTTGGGACAGTGAGTTACAGTAACTTCCAGCACAAGTGATCTGTGTTTGAAAAATAAAAACGGGCCTCAAACAGTGTCAAAAAGAGGTATAGTGAGAACAGATTGCTAGATATTTGAGTTTAGAACATTTTTCCAAAGGAGTTTGAACACTGAAAACCAATGTAAGATGGTCAAATAATTTTTCTAAGAAAACTGGACAGATTCTGTCGTATTTTGATAAAACTACAATTTCTCCTTTCAGACTTATCCATTTTTTTTTTAAATCAGCGGCAAATGAAAGATAACTCTTATATCTAACTATCCCAAGTGGTTGTGTAGAAAAACACCATTTGCAGAGAAAGTGGGACCTGTTTGAAGTCATTATTTCTGCTGTGTTATGAACAACACTTAGGACAAATATTTATTTCGGTAAGAAAATGGTGTCCAATGATTTTATAAAAATTTACACGTGTATAGAACACCTATATATACTCCCAGTACTAAAATATTTTTTGACACAAGTTATTTTCAATTTATTAAAGCATTTTTCCTCCGATAAAATCTGAAATAGTGAAGAAAATATAAGTTTTGAGTAAAAATGAACCAACCCTATCTCATTTTACCCCCATGCAAAATTATTTCAAACAATGGAGAATATTTGAGCACATACGAAGATAAAATTAGTATCTAAACCATCTAATCTATGTTTGCAAGAAGGATAGAAATCATATAATCACAAGATTATCATTCCATCAAAATGTAAACATGCATTGAGCTATTCTTGCTATGTGTGTATTAATAATGCACACTCTTGCATGTTTTTAATATATAGATTCAGTTAAAAAAAATTCTACGGGAGGATGGAGGTTGAGTATTCTTACTTCAAGAGCTTCTTACAAACTATTCTTAAAAATTTGTTTTGAATTGGTGACCACCAAGCACCCTCTCTTCTCCTTTCTTTCTTTGCTTTTTGTGGGGATTTATTTTTTAGTACCGACACGTGGCAAGGTGACGCCGACGTGTCAGCCGAGGTGCCACGTGTCAGGGCCATGACGCCAAGGTGATCTCGGTCAAGCTGAGGTTATCTCCGAAGATATCGGAATCCAAGATAACCGGATAAGAGATAAGGGACAAGAGTCCTAGAATAAAGAGGAGACTTAGCCAAGATAAGGATACAGCTCTTAGGGAGATTATCTTTATCTCTGAAGGAGTCCAAAGTAAGTACTAAACAGGAATTCATAGAAGTCAGGCTTCTATTGGGATTAGGATTGAGGTAACTATAAAAGAGAGGCACCCACGTGGGTCTAAGGTACGCAATTTTATGCTTTTGATACTTAAGCTTGTAAGTTTAGCACTTGATTTATCTTTGAGAGATATACTGACTTGATCGTCGGAGTGCCCCCGGGTGGTCGAAACCACCGCCGAAATCTTCTCTTTCTGTTATAGGTTAGCTAGGTGTCATCTATTCTGCCAGTGTTCTCCAGCTGAATACTGAGTTGGGCAGTGTGGTCGGAAAATCACTCACACACTTCTCTTTGTTCAGCCGTGGAAAACAAAAGAAAAAGGGCTGGATAGTGTTCTATATGTAGGAGCATGATGGCCATCTTTATTTTTATTTTATTTTATTTATTTATTTATTTCTCTTGGCTTGGGAACTATCATCTACAAGAATAGGTTTAGAGGCTTAGAGTATGCTTGCATGCCATAGCATGCCTTGACAACAGCTTTATTAGGAAGAAGGGCAGCCAAACAATTTTGACTTCTATTTTTTATTTTTTTATTTTTTCTAACCAACTGGGTTATTATTTATTTAACCCATTTAGAGTCCACAACTGTGTTTAGATACAAAAATTTAATCACACAAAGATAAATAATTTTATTTAAAGGAATTTTATATTGGTATTAATCATGATGCTATTAACATAATAATTTAATAATTCAGTAGTCACTATTAATTGACTTAATATTATAATATTATTATGTATAACTAAAAGACTTGGGATTGAACCAATTAATATCCATGGGTTAATTTTCTTGTGTACAATTATTAATGCAAAACTTTATATAGAACGATTATACAGAATAATATATATTAAGAATTAGATTTGTGTACTCATAAAAGTAATGACAACGACGATGACAACGACAACAATAATAATAATACTATGAAGATAAAAATTGCACTGATTAAATAATTAAAAGTTAATTATAGAATTTCATTACAAAATGTTGTTATGGAATTGGATTATAGATGTTGATTACAAAATTTAAGTAGCTAAATATAATTACCAAAATAATTTAATATGTAAAAATATGGGTTCTTACGGTAAGTGTATCATATTTTGAAACATGCGTACCAATATGTAATTCGTTAGGGTATTAATGTTTTCTAGTAACATAGAACGCATATCATGCTAGTATTTTATAAGGTAAAATTATTTTAAATAAATTGAAAGTTGAGAACCGTTCACTTTCTGAAATATTTTTCTAAAATTTTACACTATTAAATATTCCACATATCATTATGTCTTGCAATGATTGTTCAAAATTAGATTTATTTTAAGTTTAAATTTTAAACACTATAAAAGTGTCACTTTAAATGTTGGGGGATTTATTAGGAAATCTTTTTTCAAATACTTGCATCCCAATTAGTTCATAACATATTCTTATATTTCAATAAGTCATATTATTTAGACATTTAATCCACCAAACCATAATTATTATCTTTAAGGTATTTTATGGACAGTTGTACCCTTACAAATGTTTTTTGAATGCTTTTGGTGATGCGAATATTCTTATTTTACAATGTGAATGTTTACATCACGGAATATTTACACTGTTGATATGAATATTATTATTACGAGTATTTTGATAATTATCTCACCCATAGGACTTATTGGAATGTAAGAAAATAATTTGGACTAAGTGGAACATAAGTAGGTAAAGAGGAATTTATGAATAAATATCCCTTAAAAGAATATAGTTGTATTTAAAATATGAGGCATTTACACACAAATCTCATTTTATGGATTTATACTCCATTAGTCCTAATCAAGATTTTTTGGACATTCAAGTCTCATTAAATTTTGGGGGTCCAATAAGTCCTATGATAATTAATGATATTTTTCATAAAACATTATTAAAAAAAAAAAGTCACTAATTGTTAATTTTTAGCTATAGTTTGAAAATTATCACAAAAATGTCACTAATTATAAGTTTTAGTGACAGTTTAAAAAAATCGCCACAAAAACTGAAACTGAAATTGTCTGCACCATTGTGATTACCGTGATTTTTAGAGCCTATGGTGAAATTTAATTAAAAATTTATTCAGACGAAATTAAATAGATTAAATTGATTGAAATAGGCACAATTAATTAGCCTCAATCAAGATTGACTAGGCAAGCATATATAAGTGATCTAGCTCATTTCTTGGAGCTCATTCCATACAACTTGGCTAAAAATACATTCCAGAGAGAGAGAGGGAGAGGAAAATTGGGGATTTGTCTCAAACCTTGAAGATTTGGAAGGCTAGGTTCAAGAACTAGCCATATTTGGAGAAATTGGAGCCTGAGTAACCAACCCTTAATTCTTTAGTTAAAGCCTGTAATTATGTGAATTCAAAGAGAGTTGGCAATCAAGAACAAGATTTGAGTTGAGTATGCAGTTGATTGCATGAATTAAGCTAAGCTTGGTCAACTTGAGATCATTTGATGCATGTATGAAAGAATTGGCCTTAATTTTTGCACATTTGAACCTAAAGCATAATGATCATATTGTATTGAGAGTTGTGTGATACATGCATGTAAGTATTCACCATGATTATGTACATTTGAGCTTGAAGCATGTTAAACATGCAGAATTGGTGGTTATTTTAGGCATGCATCCATGAAATATAGAATTATAGAACTTGGTTGCATGACCTTTGAAGTTATAGAGCTCTAATCCATGTCTTGATGATGATAGAAAAGAGTTAAGTTTGAATTCATGTTTGCATGGAAATGTAGAGTGATGATTTTCCAAATTCATGATGTTTTATGTATAAGAAATGTAATTCTTCAAGTGTTAATGTTCAAATGCATATTTTTAAAGTTTTTGAATAAGTCATTCATCATTTTGGCTTTTGGAAAGTGAGTTTTAAGCTTCAAACAGAATTCTGGAAATTCTAGAATTCGACCTATTCGCTCGAGCGAAGAAAGCCTCACTTGAGCGTAAAAATCAAGCACCTAGAAGTTTTGCAGAGATTTGCACAGTAGCCCGAGCGACAAAGTGTGCGCTCGAGCGAACCCTGTTTTGCAAGACTACTCACTTGAGTGACAAGAGTCTTGCTCAAGCATAAAATCCATGCAACCAGTACTTTTACAGAGTTTTACAAACTGCTCAAGTGATCAAAGCTATGCTCGAGCTAAGGGCCCTGTTTCAGAAATTTTGAAAAGTTGTTTTACTTTCTGTTTTCTGTTCTCTTTCATTTCTAAGCACTCTTAGGCATGCATTGAACAATGTAAATGAACAAAAGGGCTAAGAAAGAGGCATGCATTGAACAATGTAAATGAACAAAAGGGCTAAGAAAGAGGCCTAAGAAAAATAATAAGTTAAGAATGGAATGAATTGTTTGAGACCCAAGGTGTTATGAAATGTGTAGGGTCAAGCACGAGGGCATTTATTGACAGAACACTGTGAGTAATATCTTAGTAAATATATTTTCAAGTATGTTACTTTCCAATTGTTACTTCCGATAAGATCCATGGATTTGTTGGTTTGAATTATGAATGAGTATTCTATATGCCAAATTTTTTTTATAAGGTCAGTGAAGAACATGAATTGGGCCTGAGGCCGTTTGATATAATTTAATTGCGCCCGAGGCCATTTGTCACACTTGGGCCTGAGGCCATTTGATATATTTGATCAGGATATGACTGGGCCTAAGACCGTGTGACTATGAATACGATTATAATTACAAATATGTAATGTGCATAAATATGAATGTGGAATTAATAGGCCCAAGGCCATTTGATATGACTGGGCCCGAGGCCATTTGACATGAATGAATTGGGCCTGAGGCCATTTGAAATGAATGAATTGGGCCCAAGGTTATTTGATATAATGGGCCAGAGGCAGTTTGATATATTTGGGCCTGAGGCCGTTTGACATATTTGATAAGAATATGAATGGGCCTAAGGTCGTTTGATGTGTTTAACAAGGACATTACTTATTAGAGAATTTCGTTCATATAACCTCTTTACTTTGGTATTATTCACTGGGTTTTCGCCCACTCTTATTTATATGTATGTAGGAGAGCAAAGAGATGTCCAATCCCAACCTTAGTGAAGAATGTGAGAGGAGTCCAAGTTTTTGTGAAGTCAGCCCGAACGTCACACGCACGAGACTTTGTTTTTGTTCTTTTGTTTACCCCCTTTTTCTATTTTGATGAATCCATTGGATCACCTATGTATATAGACCTTTTGTTCGGCTGGCCATATGTTTGTATGATCCTGGATGAACAAGACGTTTATTTTGGTTATGGTGTGAGTTATTGTAACATAAGGGGACATCGTTTTGGAATACCATGTAAGCACAGCTCAATGGACACAATTTTTTAAGACTGCTTCCGCTTCGCCCATTTACTTTTATAATCTATGTTTGGTTTTGTCAGAGGTCGTAGGTAATCTTACAATTACTGGCCGATTATGACCTTAATCTATCAGTTTGGGTTCGGGTCATGATACTTATCCTTAAATTTTTAATAAGCAAAATTACCTTTCAAACAATGGGAGCATGGTGATGTGACATTTATTTTTATTTTTAAAATTTTTAAATATCAATTTTTAAACTGGAAAAATAAAAAAATTTCTTTGCAAAATTGAAAAAATTAATTTTTTTTTTGTGCAAAACTGAAAAAATTGAATTTTTTGTGCAAAACTAAAACAAATTTGTCTATAAAGGAGCACGATGATGGAGTAAACAAAACTTAAAAATTTCTCATTTTTAAAACTGAAAAAATTGATAATGTTCTCAATTTTAAAATTAAAAAAAAAAACTAATAATGTTCTCAATTTTAAAACTGAAGAAAAAAAATTTGAGAAATTTTTTAGTTTTACTAGATAGTTTGACAAATTAAGAAATTGTCAAATTTCGTATAACTAAAAAAATAATATTTTATTTTTATAAAATTTTATATTAAATATTGGTCTTATTTCATAGATTTCATTATGTAGACTCCAAAAATATAATTTTTTTAAAAAATATTTTTGTAAAATAAAAGTTATGAAATTTTTAAGTTTTGAAACAACAAAATAAAAGTAATGAGTTAGGAGAAGTTATCTAGTGCTCTTGGGGCATTTGTGATTGGCGGAGAAGGTAAGACTCACAATTTTGAGTTAGATATAGGGCATAATGCTTGGTAATTGATGGATAACATTACCATATAGTGCACTTGAAATACTTTATAATTTTGCTTAGTATTTAATGAATTAACGCTTTTCAAATTCTTCCACCTTTTTACAAGGGTAAAACAATCATATAAATAAAAATAAAACAAATTTGAAAATGGGACTTCTGAGTAATTAACCTTTTAAGGATATGTGTGGAAAAAACATGACCATTAAAAATATATAGTTGTATCTAAAAAAGAAAAAAAGAAAGAAAAAAAAAAGATTTCAAAAATACTAAAAATTCTAAATGAATTATCAAATATATTAATACTCACATGAGTGTGGATCTCATGTGGTATATTGTCTCACATGTAAATATTGTGTAAAATATTTAATAATTCATTGGGGGTATAATATTTAAAAAAAAAAGATAACTATAATAAAGAGCCTTGTTAGAGTGTCAACTTGAGAAAAGGTTTAGATTTGGTAGTCATTTTGAGACCGATTTTGGTAATTTGAACTGTTCACTTTTTAAAAATTATTGAGTAAAACAATCAAGTTGAGAGGGTAATTTATTTAGATAAATTGAGTCGAGCTAGATGAAGTAATTTGCCCTCATTGTGCCATGTAGCTGGCCGAGATAACAACAGTGAGTAACCTGGTTTTGGGCTGAACATGTTGTAAGCCGGTCAGAGGTAGTGACTGGATTGTGAACTTGGTTAACCGTACAGTCCACGAATGAACCAGAGTGATTTCCTTCAAGAGGGTCGAGCTGTACACAGCTCAGTAGAACAATGTGTGGTTGTTGGTATGGTTTAGAGCAAGGTAGCTCGTTTTGGCACTGACAACCGAACATCGTGTTTTGCCGTCTCACTTGGTTTGTAGTGAGGAGGGTGTTCGTGGGATAAGCATTACCTTTAGGAGGGTGATTCCTAGGAAGACTTTGTTAAGGGAAACAAGAGTCCTGCTAGAATTGTGCCACGGGAAATCTGTAAAAGCTCAAGATAACAACGCTTTCCAGGTATTGCAATTCATACTCCTTAATTCACAGAGCTTTTGTGTTTATTATCTATTTGTTGAATTAGGCATCGGAGGGGTTTCCGACACTTGCTGGTTAGCTCACATTTGTGTTTTCAAGTGATAAGACGACGATGTTTGAAGGAGTGCAAAATTGATCAACAGGATTATATGAGACAAATTATTTCGTGCTTGTACAATTGGCGCCGTCTGTGGGAATGATCAAAGAGAACAAACCTTTTGATTGAGTTTTCCTTCAACTGATTTCAATGGCGCCCAATGAAGACTTACCTTGGCCTATTGTCGATGGACAAACTCTAGAAGGAAACAAGAGGATCGAGGATTTGCCTTTGCTTCCATCCATGGTAGACTTGGATCCTCAGCAACGGAACCCTCATAGAGATGCACAAGAAAAATAGGGCTTAGCGCTAGTCACTCTCAAAGCCCAATGGGCAGAGGTGAATGATGGATGCCCAAGTTCTAGAAGATCGTATAAGGGAGCAAGATGAGTTAATCAAGAGAATGGCTGCGGATATGAAGGCCTTGAAACACAAGGTAAAGGGAAAAAACATGGCAGGGGTGGAAATCCATGAAGGCGGAACACGTTCTAGCTACTTAGGAGATCGCGACAGGCGAGCCACGCCCTCGCATTCTGAAAGAAGAAGCCTCAGGATAGGTGACACAAAATCAAGAACTACCAGGATTCGTTACTTCAGGTCTGAGAGAACGAGGACTGAAAGGTCTTACACGGAGGAAAGTAGTCATACACACCAAACCACCTCTCGATCCACCGAGTTGCCTAGATCGGTAGACCTGCGGACCATGTTAGAAGAGAGGGCTCGAAGGAAGGGAGACGCCTAGGCACATGACCCCGAAAGGTCTCTGCTTTGCAGCGGTTGGCTCCTAGGATGCATGGAAGTGTCGAGGTTGGAATGTCAATGTCGCGCCTTACTTACAAACAAGCAGACAAAGCGTTAGCAAAGTTACAGAGCTCACCATTTGTTCTGGTGATAGAGAATGCACCACAGACCTTGGGCTTCAATCAGCCTAAGTTCACAATCTACGATGGAAGTCAGACCCCTATATGCACTTTCGCCACTTTCACCAAGTTATGGCCATACATCGGCGAAACGAAGCCCTAATGTGCATGTTGTTTTCATCAAGCCTAGGCGACTTGGGCCTGACTTGGTTTGAAAGGTTTCTAGAAGGTAATATCACTTCATGGGCACAACTTGCAGAGGCATTTTTCATCAGGTTTAAGACGAACACCAAGACCTCGATAGAGATAGACCAGTTGCTTTCCATTGACATGGGCGAGAAAGAAACGCGGAAATCTTACAATAACAGGTATTGGGAGACCTTCAACCAGATAGGTGACTATCCCACGAACCTAGCTATCACACAATATAAACGGGGTTTGTCAGTGGGCCATAAGTTGAGGGATTCAATGAAAATGATGCCACCCCTCGCAATGGAAGCCCTGATGGAGATAGTGCACTAGCACATCAGGGTAGAATAAGATGGCGCTCGCGCTAAGGCAAAGTCTAGCACAACAACGATGTCGGATAAAAATCCCGCGGCAAAAGTTAACATGGTCTGCTGGGAGGACAAACCAAACAAAAATAGTCGCGACAGAAGACCAAACGGTGAGGACCCCAAGACAAGGAGGATGAGAGTCTGCACCGCCATCAGCAAGGTGTTCAAGAAGCCTATCTACTAAATTCTTAGTGAAATACGTGACAAACCCTTCATTCGGCGGCCTGCCAAACTAGGAGAAGCGCAAAGGGTATACGATGAGAGGTATAGGTGCACCTTCCATGAGGAAGTAGGGCACCGAACAGAAGATTACATGTCTCTGAGGTAGCATTTGGAAGAGTTGGTGGCCGCAGGCCACTTGGACTAATATATTGAAGGGGGAGCTTGGCCAGCCCTCCCGGCCCGCAACGGGCTAGATGGTATGCCAGTTAAAGGTCCACCTCAAGGCATGATTAATGTGATACATAGTATCATTGAGCCTAAGTGGGTTTGCGAGCTTAGAGGGTTTATCAAGAAGGCGGAGCACATGAGGAAAGTACTTAGTGTACACTCAACCGTGAAAGACGAAAGCAAAAAACACTTTTTTCTGCTAGGTGCTTAGCAAGGTTACAAAGCCCACACAACGACGTGCTAGTGGTTACTTTACACGTCAAGAACTTTGATATCAAGTGGATCTCGATAGACCAAGGGAGCTCATGTGAGATAATGTATTATAAGACCTTCAAGCAACTAAAATTGAAGCACAAAGACTTAGCACCCACGACATCTCCCTTGGTCGGTTTTAACTCAATGCCAGAATGGTCGGTTAGCAAGATAATTTTGCCGGTCAAAGCTGGGACAATGACAAAGCTAGTGAAATTTTGGAAGCTGAAAGTCCCTTCCACTTACAACATTATTTTAGGGAGAGCATGGTTGCACGCTGTAGACACCCCATTTTTGACCGTCCTCAAGACTTGGACGTCACCGTTTGAACACCCGGTGATCATCCATGTTTGTGTTCGTTTGGAGTTCCAGGAGGTCTCGGCTACGCGCCTTGCCTCCGGATCTCCGAACTCGACTGTTTAGTGTCTGGTTTTGCACCAAACACTTGTGTTTTGCCTTGGAGGGGCAGGGAATGCCTTGTGAGGCATCCCCACACATCACCGGCCATGGCCAGAGGCCACCGGCTGGTGTTTTGTTGCCATCGGCAATGTATATTGCCGGTCGGCATTCTTTGTTACCGGTCGGTAGCCCATTTTGTCAAGATGGCAATTTTGAGCAGCTGACAACTGTTCATCTGCTTTTACAGATATTTTAATACAGCTGTATGGCATTTTGTTCCCCTCCATACGTGTATGGAGGGATGGCCTTCTTGTTAGCTTACCTTGTAAGCTTTACAAGATTGGCTCCTCTATAAGGGGAGCCCTCCCCTCTTGGCTTTAGGGTTAGACATTTTAGAGAGAAAGACATTGTTAGAAGCTCTGGTACTAGGGTTAGAACTTATACATATTCTATCTCTATATCTCTCCCTCACTTGAGTGTTCTAGGTGTATTTGTTCATAGTATTGCACACAAACACCCACCATTACACCTTCCCTTGACTATTGAGGTTCTAAGGGATTGTTTTCAGAGTTTTGGAGCTGGTTTGGAGCTTAAGGAGCTGCTGGAGCTTCATTTGCGAAAGAGGTCTTCAAGGGTAACAATCTTGCCCTTTTATTCCCCATTCTTGCATACTATTTTTGCCTATTTCAGAACTGTTTTTTAGCTTAGTGTATAATATAAAAAAGTTCTATTTTTGGGCCCTCTAAATAGTTTGTTTAGAGTGTTTTGTGGTTTGGAGGTGTTTGACCCCTCTTAGGCCTTGAGAGGCCCCATTTTGTGCTATTTTGAGTGAGCTCCGGGACCTTGGTGTTTGGGCCTCCTCACCACTGAAATCTTGAGGGATTTCAGAGGTGAGGATGGTGCCTTGAGGTCCTAGGAAGGAGAGGGCCCCCTCTCCTTGTTGTCCTTGAAAAGGACCATTTTTGGCCTCTTGAGGGAGCACCTAGCTAAGCTTCATGTTGACCATGCCTGTAGACGCGCCCGCGTGGGGGGCCCTCGCTACAGTTCGGACTCGATTTGTGTCACAGTTCTTAATCTGAACCAAAGAGTCCAAATCCGGTAAATCGTTTTCAGAAACAGATTTTTTGAAAAGAAGTGGCAAACATGGACTGCTTTGCCAGATACAGAGTCGCCACCTAAATATTTTAAAATGGGAGAATTTAGGAAACCCTGACTCGGTGCCGAAGGCCACGTGTCCGTCATCACCAAAGTTTCCTTGGCTCGGGAGCTTGGGTACGATTGGGGAAGGTCAGCTATGAGCACCCCCTCTCGCCCCATCCGAAGATCGGCCTCTACTAACTGCGATATCCGTTTTTGAAAACGTTATGTGTTCTTATTCCATTTATTAGCCTAGAATTACTATGTTATGCGCACAGCACACAAGTATAGACTAGATTGCCTAATTTGGAAATAAACATTGCATATCCGTTTGTTTTGGAAAATGTTTTGGAATTTGCTACTCACGAGTAGGCTAAAACACGGATTTCAATGAGCCATTCTAACTCAGACAATCCAACCTTCACCCATAGGCATCCAAACAGTTTATCACATAAGCATCTAGCCACATGGTATACATGTTGTCATGATAGCATTCACACGCATGAGATATGCTAAAGCATAAATACTTACATCGTACTCCGTGCCAAAACAGTAAACTAGTTAGCCAACATGCATGGTCCTAGTTCATGTCAAATTGCCTAATGCAACACATACATGATGCACTTAGAATAGGCTCGGCTAACCTAAGCATGGCATATGAAATGTAGTCAATTGATGCACGTATTCAAATTGGAATTGAGATACAAATGCAGTTAGCATGATGTATCGAGCCTGGTGTGTGTGAGACAAATGCATGGATGCACGCATGCATAGCATAAGGTATGCTAATTTAAACATGACCTATTACTAACCATCAAAGCAGGTAAGTAAAAGGGAAGAAAGAAGTGGGGATTGGAAGACATGCACACACACGCACCCACACTTATTACAGATTCGCCCTCGCTCGAAGGGACCGAATAAATATTACAAATTAGCTAACTCGCGAGCTAATTAATTATTACAAATTAACTAATTAGTTAACAAACTAACTAAGCTAGGAAAAATAGTAAACCGCCTCGAGAAGAGAGCCTGATGCAATGCATGCTCGGTCCTGCTCGGAAGTGCACCGCCATGCCTAGGCTGCCTCTGTTTTCCTTGATATACTCCTCTAGAGACTTCCAAAGTCTCAGGACTACTTCCCTGGACATTGGGAGACATCACTGGCTGAGTAGGATTGCCACCGGCAGTGGTATGTGGTCGCCGGCCATTGGTGAAGCCATCAGCAGAGGGAGGATTACCGGTCGGCACTTAGCACTGCCGGTCAGCAGAGAATTCCTGCAGAACCTGCAATTGGCAGTAACAGAGGGCAAGGCAGAGCATGGCAATACAATTCAAGCCATATATGCACCAAACATGTTCCTTATCATGCTAGTGACTCAAAGGGACATGCTCCTTGGTTCTCGGACCATCAATCGCGCATTTCCATGCGTGATGGCCCAAGGGACCAAGTGTGCACACTTTGATGTCAAATGACATGCAATGCACAAAATCAAATCAAGAGGCTTCTACCTCTATCATGACTTGGTCAAGAGGTGGAGCATGCGTGCCAATGCTATGCAACTCTAATCATACAAACTAGCATGCAAGCATGAACATGGGCAATGCACAAACATGCAACAATCATCCAAGGCATAGACAATAATCATGCAAGACATGAGGCAAGCATGTTAATATCAAGCATGTAAGATGTGACCTAAATGTACAAACATGCAAGGCACAATGTGGGTGTTTATGCATGCAAACAAACATGTGACTTCATTCAATCATGCAAGTTCAATTATGCAACAACTCACCAATATGCTACAACATACAAGGAGTACATGCAACAAACAGAGAGATGGACTTAAACATGATTTGGGCAGCTCTAATTAGGCCCAAAAACAGTGGCCAAAGTGCTATAAAATGAGGGCTAAATGACATGCAAACATGCATGCACACAAGGACCGACACTTAAGCATAAAAAGGCAACTCTCAAGCACACTTGAAAGAGGCATAACATGGACTAATGGCATGCAAGGTAAGCATTGAAAATCATGTTACCAAGGGTGCTAAGCCAATTAAACAAGTCAAACAAGGCATGCAAACAAAGCCAAAAAACCCAAGACAAGCCGAAAGGCTTAAACCAAGACTAAATCAACCAAGCCTCACAAGGCTAAGAGGACTTAAAATAGGTCTAGTGCAGACCTAAACAACACCCGAGGGACGCCTAGATGGCATCTAAATGCCTCAAAATCAAAAGCATGCACGAATGCCAAAACATGGAGCATGCTACACAAGCTTCCAAAGCTTCAAAGAGGCATCCAAGGCAAGCATGAAAGCATGTTAAAGGGACTGAAATAGCATGGCAAATGGTCCCAAATCACTAAAATAAAGCAAGAATGCATGCTACACATTCACACACTTAAGGCCAACAAGCCAAAAATGCAAAGAGGCTATACAATGCATGCCATGACCGACCCAAACAACTATGGACAGACCTCTAGCATGGCAAAACAAGCACAAAAGCTTCACAAAGCTAGACCTAAAACATGCTTGAACAAAGGTTTACAACCTAAGGCATATTAAGGCCTAAACATGGCATTACAAGGTAGGTATGCTAAGCATGCACGGTATACCAAAACCGACCAAAAAATAGAGGCATATTATATCATAATAAGCACAAAAAACAACTAAGGCATGGTCAACATGAAGCTTAGCTAGGTGCTCCCTCAGGAGGCCAAAAATGGTCCTTTTCAAGGACAACAAGGAGAGGGGGTGGCCCTCTCCTCCCTAGGACCTCAAGGCATCATCCTCACCTTTGAAATCCCTCAAGATTTCAGTGGTGAGGAGGCCCAAACACCTAGGTCCCAGAGCTCACTCAAAATGGCACAAAATGGGGCCTCTCAAGGCCTAAGAGGGGTCAAACACCTCCAAATCATAAAACACTCTAAACAAACTATTTAGAGGGCCTAAAAACAGAACTTTTTTATGTTATACACTAAGTACAAAAACAGTTCTAAGATAGGCTAAAATACAATGCACAAATGGGGAATAAAGGGACTAGTTTCTTACCCTTGTAGACCCTCTTCACAAATGGTGGACCAGCCGGTTCTTCAAGCTCAAAACCACCCAAGAACACCAAGAACAACCTCTGGTTCTTCAAGGAATCAAGCAAAGGTGTAACACTATGTGTTTGTGTGCAATAGTAAGACACAAATGCACCTAGACACACACAAAGGCCAAATGAGAGAGAGGTATAGAGATAGAATGTGTATGGATCCTAACCCTAGAACTCAAAACCCTAATATTGCTGTCTAAAATCTCCAACCCTAAACAAGGGAGAGGAGGGCTCCTCTTATAGAGCTTTTTGTCTTGTAAAGCTTACAAGACAAGCTTCTAAAGAGGGAGATCCCTCCATACACCAAATGCAAGACAGTTGTATTAAAATATCTGCAAAAGCAGATAAACAGTAGTCGGCTGCTCAAAATTGCCATTTTGACAAAATTGACTGCCGACCGGCAATAAAGAGTGCTGACCGGCAGCACACATTGCCAATGGCAACAAAACACCAGCCAGTGGCCTCTAGCCATGGCCGGTGATGTGTGGGGATGCCTCACAAGGCACTCCCTGCCCCTCCAAGGCAAAACACAAGTGTTTGGTGCAAAACCAGACACTAAACAGTCGAGTTCGGAGATCCTGAGGCAAGGCGCGTAGCCGAGACCTCCGGGAACTCCAAACGAACACAAACATGGATGATCACCGAGTGTTCAAACGGTGACGTCCAAGTCTTGAGGACAGTCAAAAATGGGGTGTCTACAATGCCTTAGCTGATTTTTGTGCTTATTATGTCATAATATGCATATGTTTTTAATTGGTTTTGGTACACCATGCATGCTTAGCATACCTACCTTGTAATGCCATGTGTAGGCCTTAACATGCCTTAGGTTGTAAACCATTGTTCTAGCATGTTTTAGGCCTAGCTTTGTGAAGCTTTTGTGCTTATTTTGCCATGTTTGAGGTCTGTCCTTTGTCGTTTTGGTCAGCCATGACATGCATTTTATGCCCCCTTTGCATTTTTGGTTTGTTGACCTTAAGTGTGTGAATGTATAGCATGCATTCTTGCATTGATTTAGTGGTTTGGAACTATCCACCATGTCATTTCAGCCCACTTAGCATGCTCATATGCTTGCATTTCATGGCCCTTTCGATGCTTCAAGATTTGATGTTCCATGCTTCATGTTTGTGCCATTGTGTATGCCTCTAGGATTAGGTCATTTAGATGCCATCTAGGTGATTCTTGAGGCTTACTTTTGCATGATTTGGGATTGTTTTGATTCAATTTGGTCATTTGCTTCATGAGTCATATGATCGTGTTTTAAGTCCTTGGGCTTGGTTGCATGCATAGCTTGCATTGTTAGGTTGATTCGGCATCATTTCCTACATATTTTCAAGGCTTATAATGCATGCCATATGTCCATGATTATTCCCTTTTAAGTGTGCTTAAAAGTAGTCCTTTGATGCTTAAGCGTTTAGGCCTTAACATGTGCATATGTGTATGTGTGTTTAGTCCCCATTTCATAGCACTTATGGCCACTGTTTGGGCCTAATTAGAGCTGCCTAAATCATGCTTAAGTCCATCCTTTGCTTGCTTGCATGCTTATCTTGCATGTTTGTTTGCATGCTCGTATGTACATCTTGCATCCCCATGTTGCATCCTTAGCTCGCATGCCTAGGTTGCATTGCATCTAGTATGCATGTCTTGTTCCTTGATCTAGTGATAGGAATTGGGCTTTGGTTTGTTGGTTTGCGTTGCATTTGACATCAAAACATGCACGCTTGGTCTCTTGGGCCATCACGCATTGAAATGCGTGATTGGTGGTCCGAGAACCAAGGACCATGTCCCTTTGAGTCATACACATGAAAAGGGGCTTGGTAGGTGCATACATTGCTTGAATTGCATTGCCATGCAAAGTCCTGTCCTCTGCTGCTGTCAAATAGGTTCTGCAGGCACTTTTTGCCGATCGACTGCATAGAGTGCCGACCGGCAACCCATCGATGGCCGATGGATGCATTGTTGGCCGATGACCACCAGATCACAGCCGGTGATGATTCCTTCCAGCCGGTGGCATTCCCCAGTATCCAGAGAAGCAATTCTGAGACTTTGGTAGTCTTCAAAGAGGCAGAGCAGGGAAAACAGAGGCAGCCTATGCATGGCAGTGCACTTCCGAGCAAGACCCGAGCACGCGCGCATCGAACTCTCTTCCTGAGGCCCCTTTTATTGCTTTTCTTATGCTTAGTTAATTTGTTAACTAATTAGGTAATTTGTAATAATTAATTAGCTAGGATAGTTAATTCATTATTCGAATTGTATTATTCTTTTGGTCCCTCCGAGCGAGGGCGAATCTGTAATAAGTGTGGGTGAGTGTGTGCATGTCTTCCAACCCCCACTTCTTTCTCCCTTTTACTTACCTGCTTTGATGGTTAGTAATAGTTCATGTTTAAATTAGCATACCTTATGTTGCGCATGCGTGCATCCATGCATTTGTCTCGCACGCACCGGGCTCGGTACATCATGCTAACTGCATTTGTACTTCAATTCCAAATTGAATACGTGCATCAATTGATTGCATTTCACATGCCATGTTTAGGTTAGCCGAGCCTACTCTAATTGTATCCTGTATGTGTTGCATTAGACATTTAAACATGGACTTGGATCATGCATTGATTGCTAATGAGTTCTTTGTTTTGGCACGGAGTACGATGTAAGCATTTACGCTTTAGCATTCTTGCATGCGTGTAAGTGTTGCCATGATAGCATGATTACCATGAGGCTAGCTGCTTATGTGATATAACTGCTTGAATGCCTGTGGGTGAAGGTTGGATTGTCTGAGTTAGAATGGTTCATTGAAATCCGTGTTTTAGCCTACTTGCGAGTAGCAAATTCCAAAACATTTTTCCAAAATAAACGGATATGCAATGCTTATTCCCAAATTAGGCAATCTAATCTATACTTTTGTGCTGTGCGCATAACATAGTAATTCTAGGCTAATAATCAGGATAAGAACACATAACGTTTTCAAAAACGGATATCACGGTTAGTAGAGGCCGATCTTCGGATCGGGCGAGAGGGGGTGCTCATAGCTGACCTTCCCCAATCGTACCCAAGTTCCCGAGCCGAGCCAACTCTGGTGATGATGGACATGTGGCCTTCGGCACCGAGTCAGGGTTTCCTAAATTCCCCCATAAAAAATATTTAGGTGGCGACTCTGTATCTGGCAAAGTAGTCCATGTTTGGCACTTCTTTTCAAAAATCTGTTTCTTAAAACGATTTGCTGGATTTGGACTCTTTGGTTCAAATTAAGAACCGTGACACAAATCGAGTCTGAACTGTAGCGAGGACCCCACGCGGGTGAGTCTACAGTTTTTGGCGACTCTGCTGGGGAAATTAGATAGCTTGACTCGAACTCGTGATATCCTGTTTTGATTTCATTTATGTGTCTCTTTGCATTGCATGTGCATTGGTGCGCCTAGGACACCGTGTTTGCCATCTGCCATTCCTGAACGGTTTGCCGGAGGCTTGTCTTGTCAAGGCATGACCATAAGGCTGACCGGTTATGGGCTCTGACAGTATGGGAACACAAACCCCGGTTTTACCGAGGCACCCTTCTCGACCATTCGACCTAGTGCATATTCGGATCCATAGTGACCATTCCAAGTTAGGACAGGTTGCTTACCCGATATAGGTTGTTTGAAACTGCTGCGTGCATAGCGAAACCCTAGCTCCTGACAAAACAGGACAGGGAAACCCTACCCCAACATAGGGGTGTTTTGGCTCTCTTTACTTGCTATGTGCTTTTAGAGTGTATCTCTACAGGAACGTATATATCAGTTTGTAAGATTGAGTATTAGACCTAAGGGTATCAGTATCAGTTTATGAGAATCAGTTATCTACGGGTATCAGGTTCAGTTTCGGGGACAGTGATTCTGGGGAACAGTGATCAGCAATAGAGTGCAGTTGTTCGGCTACACCTGTGGTTGATCTGTTTGGGCTGAAATGCTGTTTGTTTTTCCTTTCAGTTCAGAGTGTCCAGAGAATTGATACAGAATAGCTAGTGTTCCCCCTTGCTGAGGCAGGACTTATGATGACGCAGAATTCAGAAGAGATTGTGATTATGACAGCTACGCTGGATCAAGGGATCACCCTACAGGATGAAACCAATGTTGATGTATCGCATCCGCCCAGGTCGCCTGTCGCGCACCCGATCTGGACTCCCCAGTTGTATCAGGCTCGCGAGCCCATTACATTCGAGCTGATGGGAATGATTGGTGACCTCCAGAGATCCGTGGCCGATCTGGCCTATGGAATGTCGGCTTCACCACCAGCGGCACCATATGCCGGGAATTTCATGCCACAGGAGCCCCCGCTACTGGGGCGGATTGTGATAGAGCTCGGCCAGCCAGAGGTAGCTTCCAGCTACAGCCACGACATGTCAACAACAACCGGGTTTCGCTCTGAAGTAGCAATCCAAACCCTTGACCAGGCTGAGGCCAGAGGCAAGAACAAAATGAAGGCAGATGCCGATCCTATTGAACAACTGCTGCGGGCAGTCAAGGCTTTGAAAGCCGCGAGGATGAACAAGCAACAGATATCCGCAGTTGTGGCAAAAACTGTGGAGGATGCTTTCCCCACTCCACCTGAGGGTAGTTCAAGTTAGTCAGAAAATCAGGATAGGCCCCGTCATGCCAGAACAGTTCCTCCTATTCCCAACCCTGCACCGGGAAAGGATCAAAAAGCCAAGGTGGCGCCTGCCGACCCTTTCACTTGTGCGTCTAGTAAGAACGCTCAGACTTCAAAATACCTGCCCCGAGGGTGCAAGGTCTTTCATGCTCTCTACATGCCTAAGGCACTTCAGATCCTTGCCGAGAGGGGACACCTTAAACCCTTGGAGCCTCTGCCTCTCCCGAAGAATCTCCCTGCTACGCATGATGCTGCTCAGTACTACGCGTACCACCAGCAGACAGGCCATGCAACTGACAATTGTTTCCGTCTCCGTCATGAGGTGCAAGATTTGATTGACAATGAGGTTATCCTCCCGCCCACCTCAGCCAAGTCCGTTACCACCCAGTTATTGGATTTTGAGGACACAGATACTGCAAGTATGTAATCAGAAAGTGAACCACCTACGGGCGGCATTCGGTATATTTTGGATGTGGCGTCTGGCACGCATTTTTGAGCATCTGTGAACGCTAGTTTTGTAAATTCTGGCTTGGGTATCGAGTCAGTCTTTTGTTTTGAGTCTGTCTCTTTGTCTTGAGTCAGTCTTTTTGCTTAAGGGTCTGTCTTGTTGTAGCGAGTCAGTCCCCTTTGTATAGAATACCAGGTGATTCTAGGGTTGTTGCCTCGAACACCGTTTTGTCTTGTAATTACCCGTTTTTGTTTTTGAGTCTGTCTCTGTTGTGGAGCCAATTACATCCGAGAAACCTGAATGAAACAGCTGCGGCTATCATGTTTCTGTGCTTATTGTTTGCTTTGGGCTAGTTGTGCCAGAGGATTTGAATGGACCGACAGTACATCTCGCCTACTCTCCTGCGCGCCAAACTCATTGCATTAGCCTAAGTTTTTCAAAAACCCCTTCTGAACACTGCGGTGATAAATACGAAAAGGATGGAATTCCTCGGGTTTTGCAAAATTTTGATCATTTTGAGAGAAAGAGAGGCATGCTAAGCCCTTAATGAATGAAATCATGTTTGTCAGCGTGAGTATTGGGAAGGACCCTGGCTTGATTAGTTCCACACTATCTTCGGCACGAGCGATTCGTCGTTTTCTTAAAAACTTTCAAAAACAAATGTTTTACACGGCCCTATGAAGACCTGTGTGGAACCGCTCTTGAGATTATGCAGCCTAGGATCGCTCTCAGCCTCAAGATTCCACCCGTCCGTTTCGAACCTTGAACCCGTTCAGAAAGTTCAAACGGTCAAACGTCATGCAAGGTCTGTATGGCCAGATCAGAAGCAGCCCTCGAACAAGAGGCACCAAAGCCGAATCAAAAAGATTAGATCTCACCAAAAGAAGCTCGTGGAGCAGCCATGATGGATTCTCCTACAAATCATTGTAACAGCCGTTCTCCTAGATACAGAGAGGCTTCAACTTCAAAAACCATTTGGCACGGACTTGTTACACTTTTACCCTTTGAGAGGCTCGCTGGGCTGAAAACCCGGAAGGGCGACCCAGGCAAAAGTTAGAGCAAGAGAAAAATACAAAAAAAAAAAAAGAAGCAAAAAAGGAAAAAAAAAAAAGAATGAAAAGATACAAAAAATTGAAAAAAAAAGAAAATGAAAAGAAGCTCGCAAGGTCGAAAACTCGCATCGGGCACTTTGGCAAAAGTTAGAGCCTGAAAAGTGAAGGTTAAAATACCCGAGTGTACCTTAACCGGAACTACGTAAGGCTTGATTCCCATGTTTGGGATACGCAGGCAACTTCATTCTGAAGTCCAACCCCCAACGCTTTCATAGCATCTCAGTCCATACAATGGTTTCGATTTCATCCCAAAGTCCAGTCGCCAACACTTCCAAGGTGACTGTGTCCATATATTTGTTATGACCGTCTTCGTCATCTCTGTGTCCAAGAGTTTGACCACCACCAATGAAGACTGTTTGCGGACTGCTGCGGCATCATCCAAACAAGGGACAACTTTCCGTTGCCACAAGTCGTCGCGAGTCGCCATTCAAGCCAGGGGCAACTTTCCGTTGCCATCTACCCCTTCCAAGCCAGGGGCAATTTTTCATTGCCTCCGATCCGAGGTTGCGTATCTCAAAGAGTAGGTTCCATGCTCGTTGAGCATTAGCCGTTTGCAAAAATAGTTTTTGAAAATTTTTACTGAGGTTGACCATTTTCTCAAAAACTATTTCATTTTCTAAAACTGGACCATTTCTTGGACCCAAAAAAAAGAGGAAAATTTTCAGTGCCCATAGTCTGACTTGCATGGTTTTCAAATAAAAAATCGAACAAGTACGTTAATCCGACTCTCATCTTGATCAAAACTGTTTTAGTAGGAAACTAAAACAAAAAATGGTTAAAGTGATGAACTAGGGCCACAGTTGAGTCAGGTGTTCTGTCTTTCCCCCGTCGTCAACATACTTGCCAGGAGGGCACTCCACCCACCAGAAGAAATAGCTGTGAGCTAACGGCATCGAGCATGAACCCGCAACTTCCTATTCATTCATTAATCACCTTGGGGAGGGACGAAAAATGAGAGAATAAAGAATAGAGAGGTGTAAGTTGAGAGAAAAAGCGAGCCAAAGGGTTTTGAGATAAAAACTGAGCTTGAGTGCCAGAGTGATGTGAGAATCACAAGTGAGAACAGGGTGGGAAACAATACCCAGAGAAACTGGCTCCTTGTGATCTGAGGTCCCCCGTCTTCGTTAACGTGTCCGCTTGTCGTGTCTTTCGTTTTGTTCACCTTAACTTTTGTTTTAGGTCTTTTCCGAGCGTGTCTCGTTGTGTTTAGGTCGTGTACCCTCTTGTTTGAGTCCTCCCCGCTGTGTTCTGTTGTAGGCTCGATACCTCTGTTGAAGATCCGTTTTATTTCAAAAATCGTTTATGCTCAGAGTGCTGTGCCATTCTCTACATCTATGCGAAGCAAAAGAACAAAAAATTGGGGCATCTGAGCGTGCTTCAACTTCAACTGGTTCCAGCTTTGTGTTCCGTCTTGTCAGATTGGGCCGTTTGTTCAGGATTTGCTATGTGCAAAATGAACCGAGTGTGGTGTTAGGGGCTATATGCAGACTAATCCCCAACAGAGTATGGGCTGTGCGTTCAGTTTGAGCAGTGTGTTGCCTGGGCTGTTTTGCTATGAGGCCATTTGGTTATCTGATCATTACAGTACAAATGCACAAATTTTTCAAACAACAAGTCAACTCCATTCACATTGAGGTGGAACATGATGCGATGCGATGCAATACATGAGATATGTAAATGTAACACTTTTTAAGCAAAAAGTTTGTTCATTTCATTATGTTTTTCAAGTACATAGCTTTGAAAACAAAAATCTGCCTGCGGCAGTACAAGGTAATCTAACTACCAGCAAAGAGAAAAAAAGAAAAGTACAAAAAAGAAGAAAAGCAGCAATCTGGATCATCATCAGTAGTCTCAGGCCCGGGGATCTGTCCTCACCCTCTTCCTAGACGAAGGTCCAGGGGCATCGTCATCAGCATCGTCATCTGAGCCTGAGTCTGAGTCGTCTCCAACCTCCTCAGATGACCCGGCCTCTGCCTCTGCCTCAGACTCGTCATCATCATCATCGTCATCGTCAGAGGTCGGCGCCCGAGAGCTACTCCTGACATGAGTACGCCCTCCCCTGGTACGGGGGCGTGCAGTGTCTCTGCGCCCTCCTCGAGCAGGAATAGAGGGCCCAGCCGGAGCACCACCCACCGGAGGGATCTGGAAGGGAGGCTGAAAATCACAAAGGGCAAATACATCAAAATAATGTGAGCAATGTATCAGTGCAGAATGCAGTGTATGGGTACAGTGTGAATGCCGTGAGCAGTTTATCAGTGTAGAATGCAGTGTATGAGTGTGGTGTGTGAATGTCGTGAGCAGTTTATCAGTGTAGAATGCAGTGTATGAGTGCGGTGTGTGAACGCCGTGAGCAGTTTATCAGTGCAGAATGCAGTATATGAGTACGGTGTGTGAACGTCATGAGCAGTTTATCAGTGCAGAATGTAGTATATGAGTACAGTGTGTGAACGCCGTGGGCAGTTTGTCAGTGCAGAATGCAATGTATGCAGTGTATCAGATGCTGTGAGATCAGTGCGTCAGGTGTGGTGTCGTGCATCAGATTACGCGAATCAGCTTATGAATGGTTTGAGGCCATTGTCAGAAGAACATACCGGAATACTATAGAGGGCCAGAAGGTCGAAGGTCCGCTGCAGCATCCCCATCATGGAGGCATTCAACTCCACGGACTGCCGGGTGTACTCGGAGGACGCCTGCAAGAGTACAAGATGTATCAGTATTCCGCGGAATATCAAATAAACTGAAATGAAATACCAATGCAAGATGCAAAATGAAGTAATACATACCGGAGGCAAGTCGGGGATACCGGCTAACTCATGATCAGCCGGGGGAGGAGCAAAGGGGATTTGGTAAGTCGCCCCATCCTGCCCTCTATATGACAGTACAGTGGGCAGGGCAAGCCAGCCAGTCCCCCGTCCCCCCCCGAGCTCCGCTCCTGCCATGCACTCGAGCTCTCCTCGATGCTCCAGCCCCCGCTCCCGCTCCAGCTGCCGGCGCCACTGGTCTCTCCCCCTCAGCTCGGCGACCAGCGCTCAAGGGTCGCATAATGTAGGTCCGAACGTACTCTGCATAGTCGCCCTCGCCTCTGTGATGCTCTGCACCCCAGCCGACGGTGTAATCCCTCATCTCCTGGGCGGCGAACCTCTCGGTATCTCTCATATAGGCAGGAGGTGGACCCGGCACTATCTGCTCCGGTAAACCCAGGGTTTGACGCAAGAAACGCTCGCCCAGGTACCAAGCCCGACAGACCGGGCCCTCCAACAGAATCCGACAACGGGCAGTCTCCCCTGCGCCCTCATAGTGATCCCTCACCACGGCCGGCAACGGAGCCCAGGGCTCCTAGGTGATCTGAAAATAATATGCAGTTTATTATCTATCTGTTATTGAAAACATACGGTGCGAAGCAAAGCCAAAAAATAAACTCTAAAGTTGAACATACCTCCACGGCGGTGATGGTGTCGAAGTATCGGCGGAAGAAAATAAGAGACTCTCGTGGTCTCCGCACGCATCGCACAACGAAGCGATGAGAGAAGGGGACGCCGAGTGGGATCTCCTCATCGGGTACTGGGGCAAGCCTAGGAAAGTAGGCACACACCCACAACTGTAGAATAGATATCAGTATGACTATCAGATAAGGCAGAATACAGAATAAAGCAGAAATAACAGAACCGTGTGTTGTGCAGTGTGTACAGTGTGTGCAGTATACAGTCAGTGTAAAGCAGACTATATGTGTGCCGGGTGTGCAGTGTACAGTCAGTGTGGGGCAGTGTACAGTATATGTGCAGTGTGCAGAATACAGAAAGCAGGAAGGAGAAATGTAAAAAGGGAAGAGGACGTACCTCCCAGGCTCACCAGTAGCCACCGAGAAGCTGTCCGTTGAGGCGGGAAGAAGAGCTCATGTAACCGTACAAAGTGGCCAGAGCGGCGCCACCCCAGTCATAATGGTGGATCCGCCTGACGTCCACCAACGCGCTCAACAGGCATAAGGGCATGGTGTTCGCCCGATCGGCGAAAAGGGTCGTCCCGAAAAGGAACATAATGAAGCCCCGCGCGTATTGGTCCACCTCCTCCGGAGACATCTGCACCTCCTCTGCCAAGGCCGGCTGGATCCGGAAGTGGCTCTCAAACCACGAGTACCTGATGAACCCTGCTCGAGCGAGGGGAGGCTGAGTGCCGAGCAGGTACCGCTGGGCAGCGTCCCACTCGTCCATATCGATGTCGAAGGGGATCAGATCACCCCCTACCCTGATGCCGGTAAGCATCGAGAAGTCATAAGGGGTCATCGTCATGTCCCCTGCAACGGAGAAGTGGAAGGAGTTGGTGGTATCCCACCACCTCTCCAGTAGAGCAGCAAGCAAGGGCCTGCAAGTGGTAAGTCGGGAGAGCCCCCTATAGAAGATGCCGAAGCCGGCCTCGTCGACGATGTCACGAACCACATCTGGCAGCTCTAGGTACCAGTCCCGAGCAACGGTGTTCCCATACCCGCAGATGGTATGGGAATCCCCCTGTAATCAAAAAACAACAATTGTAAGGCAATATTCAAAATGCAGTTCTAAGAAGCATATAGGTATACAGCATGTGTGCATGTTTTCGGATTCCAACAGATACCGGGTGCCGGTGTGCTCGCCAGTGAACTACAGCGTGTGATGTGTCGATGTGTTTGGGTGGTTCAGTACAGTATAGCATGTGTGCATGTTTTCAGACTCAAACAGATACCGGGTGCCGGTGCACTTAGAGTGAACTACAACGTGTGATGTGTCAGCGTGTTTAAGTGGTCCAGGACAAATACGGCATGCGTGCATATTTTCAGTCTCAAGCCAATACCGGGTACCAATGTGTACGCAGTGAAATACAGTGTGCGCCGTGTGTTTGGGTGATTCAAAGCCAGTGCAGTATGTGTGCATGTGTCAGTCTCAAACAGATATCAGTTGCACGTATGTTTACAATCAACTACAGTATACAGTATATCAGAATTAAGCAGTTAAAGAGCGTAACCAGCTACGGCAGTTTTGCATCCTACATTGCAGAAAGTAAAGCAGAGAAGAAAAGTTACCTCGGAAGCACCGAAGGACAGGTGGGAGGTAGGCTCACGCAGTAGTAGCTCGGGTGGCACGTGCCTATCAAAGCTCCTGAACTGGCATAGTCCGTCAGGAAGCATCACGTGAACCGCGGGCCTGTAGGTCTCCGGATCGAACGGCCGGACGCGGAGTGGCAAGGGCTCGGCCTCAGGGTCTATCTCGTGCTCTGGAGGGATCCCGCCATGTGGAAGGTCATCCGCCATCTCGAAGAAAATGTGAAAATGGCCGGAAGACGGAAAACCGGGCAAGAATGCGAAAAGTCAACAAAAAGTCAAACCCCGAGAGGGTCGAAAGGGCCGAAAAAGCCGGAGTGTGGAAAAGGTATAGAGATCGAGAGGAACTCGAGGGAAACAAGCCCCGAGTGGCGGAAATCAAAAAACAAACACCGAAACGAAGTTTCGTTCGATTGAAAATGTCCGAAACGCGAAGGAGATCGCGAATCGAACAACGAAATAGGAGCTAGAACGCAAGAAAACGAGGAGATCGAAGGACGAAAACACTCTAGAGAGAGAGAGAGGCAATTTTCGAGCAGGAGGATGTGAGAAATATAGGGCTAGAGGCCCTATATTTAAAGACCCGCGGCCGAAATGTCAAAACTGCCCCGAACAGGGAGTTTTTGCCGGTCGGCCACACTCTTTTGCCGGTTGGCAATATATTGTGCCGATGGAATTTTATGAAGGCCGATGGACGGCCGGTGATGTATTCTGATGGCCGGTGGGCATCTGGTGGCCTCCTACAATGGTTTTTGAACCTCCTACATCCTTGTTTGGGTTATATCCGTGGTTCAGGGCCTTCATCGCTCAAAACAGTGCAGAACAGTGCATATCCGACGCTCAGTCGGCCTCCGTTTTGACCTCGGATCGTGCCCTCTGTATGTAGCGCTCAAATTCGTACAAGGTGTATCCTTTTCGCATCCTTTTGGCTTTTTCAAAACTCGAAAGTTGTCCCCATATGCATTTGGGCATGCATTCAATTATGCCGTTTAGCGCATTGCACTGCCTTACGCATCGCATTCCATTTGCGCTGTCCAACGCATCACGCCGTTTCGCGCATCTTACTGTATTTGGCATACACTCATTGTTCGCGCTGTTTTGCGCATCTCACTTGCATTGTCATGCATACATGGTAAATATTGCATTGTCATGCATTGTAGAAAATAAACATGCATTGTCATGCGTTTCCATTATAGCTTGCATGCATCCGTTGCATTTTCCCCAGCAGACCGCATCATACTGCATTATCATGCATTTTTGTAAAATATCCGTTCCATTGCATATTTGTAGATATTGCATTTTAGATTGCATGCATTCATTGCATCACCTTCCATCTATGGCTTGCGCCTTTCCATGTTGAGCTTGGTCTGGTATGTGCCCATACTTCTCGTGTCAAAGCATAGTTTAGTGGACCGTTCTATGTTAGCCGCGGCTTGCTTGTGTACATGCCTTTCCTAGGTAAGATTTGGTTCGGCCTGCGTGCCATTTCCATTGCATTTTAGATTGCATGCATTCATTGCATCACCTTCCATCTATGGCTTGCGCCTTTCCATGTTGAGCTTGGTCCGGTATGTGCCCATACTTCTCGTGTCGAAGCATAGTTCAGTGGACCGTTCTATGTTAAGACGCGGCTTGTACGTGTACATGCCCTTCTTAGGCAAAGATTTGGTTCGGCCTGCGTGCCTTATCCATCATATCTTTTCCATTCCAATACACATTCCTTGCGTAGACCGCATGTTTTGCTTGCGTAGACCGCATGTTTATAATCATTTCATTACCTGCGTAGACCACATGTTTTTGCTTGCGTAGACCGCATGTTTTTGCCTGCGTAGACCGCATGTTTTGCTTGCGTAGACCGCATGTTCGTAATCATTTCATTACCTGCGTAGACTGCATGTTTTGCTTGCGTAGACCACATGTTTGTTCAAATTTCATTCCTTGAGTAGACCGCATGTTTTGCTTGCGTAGACCGCATGTTTATAATCAATTCCATTGCTTGCGTAGACCGCATGTTTTTGCTTGCGTAGACCGCATGTTTTGCTTGTGTAGACCGCATGTTCGTAATCATTTCATTACCTGCGTAGACCGCATGTTTTGCTTGCGTAGACCGCATGTTTTGCTTGCGTAGACCGCATGTTTGTTCAAATTTCATTCCTTGCGTAGACCGCATGTTTTGCTTGCGTAGACCGCATGTTTATAATCAATTCCATTGCTTGCGTAGACCACATGTTTTTGCTTGCGTAGACCGCATGTTCGTAATCATTTCATTACCTACGTAGACCGCATGTTTTGCTTGCGTAGACCGCATGTTTGTTCAAATTTCATTCCTTGCGTAGACCGCATGTTTATAATCAATTCCATTGCTTGCGTAGACCGCATGTTTTTGCTTGCGTAGACCGCATGTTTTGCTTGCGTAGACCGCATATTTGTTCAAATTCATTACTTGCGTAGACCATATGTTTTGCTTGCGTAGACCGCATGCTTATAATCAATTCCATTACTTGCGTAGACCGCATGTTTTGCTTGCGTAGACCGCATATTTGCTCAAATTCATTACTTGCGTAGACCGCATGTTTTGCTTGCGTAGACCGCATATTTGCATTCAATTTCATTACTTGCGTAGACCGCATGTTTTCCTTGCGTAGACCGCATATTTGTAATCAATTCCATTACTTGTGTAGACCGCATGTTCTGCTTGCGTAGACCGCATGCTTATGTTCGATGTCATTGCTTGCGTAGACCGCATGCTTATGATCAATTTCGTTGCCTGTGTAGACCGCGTGCTCCACTTACATGTCTGTGCCTTCACAGCATTGTTATGCTTCCCACTTACTTTGCGTTGTCACGCATTTTCAAATACATTAATATGCATGTTGTTAATCACATTGTACCTGTTAAGTTGTTTTCTTTACAGGCACGATATTGTATGTACGGTTCATTTAAGGCTGGTGCAACCAGACGAGCCGCACAGGTATTATACGGTCTAGGAGACCCTAAATCCTCTGAAGGTGCAAGTCCTTCGGTGTTTGTCGTGCCCGAACGACTTTTGATAAGTTGCATTATACATGTATTTCAAGCGACTCGCGTCGTCGCATATTCAAGTTCACGTGCATCTCAAAAGCCGCGTGTTGTCGCGCATTCCATGCATCATGCATTGTCATGCATTTGCATTTCAAAAACAAAAACAAAACAACAAATATATAGTTGCATTGTCATGTACCATCGTAAGTAGTTGCATTGTCATGCACCATCGTAAATAGTTGCATTGTCATGCATCATTGCATATTTGTAGATATTGCGTTGTAGCTTGCATGCATTCATTGCATCACCTTCCATTTATGGCTTGCGCCTTTCCATGTTGAGCTTGGTCTGGTATGTGCCCATACTTCTCGTGTCGAAGCATAGTTCAGTGGACCGTTCTATGTTAGACCTAGCTTGTATGTGTACATGCCTTGCCTAGGAAAGATTTGGCTTGGCCCGCGTGTCATATCCATTGCCATGTCCCCAGCATATCCATATATATATTACATTGTAGTGTAGTTGTCGCATCCAGCATTAGGATTGTAGTCCTTTCCCCAGCGGGTCGTTTCCCCACCTTTGTCATCCCCCCCCAATACTTGTTCTTGTGTCCGTCTACATTACTCATAGTTCAGTTGACTGTTCTATGGTAGACAGACTTGTTACCTCCATCAATCTATTTGACATAGGTGTGGTTTCGATCCGCTCATGATTGGACCATGATTCAATTGCTTTGCATATAGTTTGCATTGTTTCAATTGCATTGCATTTTCATTTGCATTTCTTATACATTGCATATCATTTTGCATCCATTTTCGCATTGTCATGCATGTTGCTAATAACATCGTACCTGTTGAGTTGTTTTCTTTACAGGCACGATATTGTATGTACGGTTCATTTGAGGCTGGTGCAACCAGACGAGCTGCACAGGTATTGTATCCTCCGAGCGAGACGTATCGAGAATTGCATAATTCTCTTGCATCCTTTCTGCATTGTAGTGTAGTTTGGTGTACGCTAGCTTAAAACTGTTGCATGTGTGCTTCGTTACAGCTTTTCTTTGCATGATCATAAGTTTTGTTTGGCTCTGTGCATTGTCTTGCATTTTGCCCCTGCCTTCGGGCGCATATCTTGTTTGTCTTGCATGTTTGTCTGAGTCTTCGGCCTTGTCAAAAATGGGTCATCTCTGGGCTTTGACATTCACTCCCGTCATTGTTATGACTTTCGAGTTCTGTCAAAGAGGGGCAACTGTAGACACCCCATTTTTGACCGTCCTCAAGACTTGGACGCCACCGTTTGAACACCCGGTGATCATCCATGTTTGTGTTCGTTTGGAGTTCCCGGAGGTCTCGGCTACGCGCCTTGCCTCAGGATCTCCGAACTCGACTGTTTAGTGTCTGGTTTTGCACCAAACACTTGTGTTTTGCCTTGGAGGGGCAGGGAATGCCTTGTGAGGCATCCCCACACATCACCGGCCATGGCCAGAGGCCACCGGCTGGTGTTTTGTTGCCATTGGCAATGTATATTGCCGATCGGCATTCTTTGTTACTGGTCGGCAGCCCATTTTGTCAAGATGGCAATTTTGAGCAGCCGACTACTATTCATCTACTTTTGCAGATATTTTAATACAGCTGTATGGCATTTTGTTCCCCTCCATACACGTGTATGAAGGGATGGCCTTCTTGTTAGCTTACCTTGTAAGCTTTACAAGATTGGCTCCTTTATAAGGGGAGCCCTCCCCTCTTGGCTTTAGGGTTAGACATTTTAGAGAGAAAGACATTGTTAGAAGCTCTGGTTCTAGGGTTAGAACTTATACATATTCTATCTCTATATCTCTCCCTCCCTTGAGTGTTCTAGGTGTATTTGTTCATAGTATTGCACACAAACACCCACCATTACACCTTCCCTTGACTATTGAGGTTCTAAGGGATTGTTTTCAGAGTTTTGGAGCTGCTTTGGAGCTTAAGGAGCTGCTGGAGCTTCATTTGTGAAAGAGGTCTTCAAGGGTAACAATCTTGCCCTTTTATTCCCCATTCTTGCATAATATTTTTTCCTATTTTAGAACTGTTTTTGAGCATAGTGTATAATATAAAAAATTATTTTTTTGGGCCCTCTAAATAGTTTGTTTAGAGTGTTTTGTGGTTTGGAGGTGTTTGACCCCTCTTAGGCCTTGCGAGGCCCCATTTTGTGCTATTTTGAGTGAGCTCCGGGACCTTGGTGTTTGGGCCTCCTCACCACTGAAATCTTGAGGGATTTCAGAGGTGAGGATGGTGCCTTGAGGTCCTAGGGAGGAGAGGGGCCTTGTTGTCCTTGAAAAGGACCATTTTTGGCCTCATGAGGGAGCACCTAGCTAAGCTTCATGTTGACCATGCCTTAGCTGATTTTTGTGCTTATTATGTCATAATATGCCTCTGTTTTTAATTAGTTTTGGTACACCATGCATGCTTAGCATACCTACCTTGTAATGCCATGTGTAGGCCTTAACATGCCTTAGGTTGTAAACCATTCTTCTAGCATGTTTTAGGCCTAGCTTTGTGAAGCTTTTGTGCTTATTTTGCCATGTTTGAGGTCTGTCCTTAGTCATTTTGGTCGGCCATGACATGCATTTTATGCCCCATTTGCATTTTTGGTTTGTTGACCTTAAGTGTGTGAATGTATAGCATGCATTCTTGCATTGATTTAGTGGTTTGGAACTATCCACCATGTCATTTCAGTCCACTTAGCATGCTCATATGCTTGCATTTCATGGCCCTTTCGATGCTTCAAGATTTGATGTTCCATGCTTCATGTTTGTGCCATTGTGTATGCCTCTAGGATTAGGTCATTTAGATGCCATCTAGGTGATTCTTGAGGCTTACTTTTGCATGATTTGGGATTGTTTTGATTCAATTTGGTCAGTTGCTTCATGAGTCATATGATCGTGTTTTAGGTCCTTGGGCTTGGTTGCATGCATAGCTTGCATTGTTAGGTTGATTCGGCATCATTTCCTACATATTTTCAAGGCTTATAATGCATGCCATATGTCCATGATTATTCCCTTTTAAGTGTGCTTAAAAGTAGTCCTTTGATGCTTAAGCGTTTAGGCCTTAACATGTGCATATGTGCATGTGTGTTTAGTCCCCATTTCATAGCACTTATGGCCACTGTTTGGGCCTAATTAGAGCTGCCTAAATCATGCTTAAGTCCATCCTTTGCTTGCTTGCATGCTTATCTTGCATGTTTGTTTGCATGCTCGTATGTACATCTTGCATTCCCATGTTGCATCCTTAGCTCCCATGCCTAGGTTGCATTGCATCTAGTATGCATGTCTTGTTCCTTGATCTTGTGATAGGAATTGGGCTTTGGTTTGTTGGTTTGCGTTGCATTTGACATCAAAACGTGCACGCTTGGTCTCTTGGGCCATCACGCATTGAAATGCGCGATTGGTGGTCCGAGAACCAAGGACCATGTCCCTTTGAGTCATACACATGAAAAGGGGCTTGGTAGGTGCATACATTGCTTGAATTGCATTGCCATGCAAAGTCCTGTCCTCTGCTGCTGTCAAACAGGTTCTGCAGGCACTTTCTGCCGATCGACTGCATAGAGTGCCGACCGACAACCCATCGATGGCCGATGGATGCATTCTTGGCCGATGACCACCAGATCACAGCCGGTGGCATTCCCCAGTATCCAGAGAAGCAATTCTGAGACTTTGGCAGTCTTCAAAGAGGCAGAGCAGGGAAAACAGAGGCATCCTATGCATGGCAGTGCACTTCCGAGCAAGACCCGAGCACGCGCGCATCGAACCCTCTTCCCGAGGCCCCTTTTATTGCTTTTCTTATGCTTAGTTAATTTGTTAACTAATTAGGTAATTTGTAATAATTAATTAGCTAGGATAGTTAATTCATTATTCGAATTGTATTATTCTTTTGGTCCCTCCGAGCGAGGGCGAATCTGTAATAAGTGTGGGTGAGTGTGTGCATGTCTTCCAACCCCCACTTCTTTCTCCCTTTTACTTACCTGCTTTGATGGTTAGTAATAGGTCATGTTTAAATTAGCATACCTTATGCTGCGCATGCGTGCATCCATGCATTTGTCTCGCACGCACCGGGCTCGGTACATCATGCTAACTGCATTTGTACTTCAATTCCAAATTGGATACGTGCATCAATTGATTGCATTTCACATGCCATGTTTAGGTTAGCCGAGCCTACTCTAATTGTATCCTGTATGTGTTGCATTAGACATTTAAACATGGACTTGGATCATGCATTGATTGCTAACGAGTTCTTTGTTTTGGCACGGAGTACGATGTAAGCATTTATGCTTTAGCATTCTTGCATGCGTGTAAGTGTTGCCATGATAGCATGATTACCATGAGGCTAGCTACTTATGTGATATAACTGCTTGAATGCCTGTGGGTGAAGGTTGGATTGTCTGAGTTAGAATGGCTCATTGAAATCCGTGTTTTAGCCTACTTGCGAGTAGCAAATTCCAAAACATTTTTCCAAAATAAACGGATATGCAATGCTTATTCCCAAATTAGGCAATCTAATCTATATTTTTGTGCTGTGCGCATAACATAGTAATTCTAGGCTAATAATCGGGATAAGAACACATAACGTTTTCAAAAACGGATATCACGGTTAGTAGAGGCCGATCTTCGGATCGGGCGAGAGGGGGTCACTACAACAAAAAGCATTTTCTGCGACGTTTTTTAGCAACAAAATTGAATTTGGTTGCCGATTGTATTTTTTGGCGACAATATACGTGTTGGTCGCCAAAAAATACACCATTAGCGACAAATATTTAAATTCGTCGCGAAAAATGGTTGGCGCCAATTTAATTTTTCGCGCGGGAGCGCTAAAAAAGTTTTGGCGACGCAATTAATATATGGCGACGAAACTGTTTGTCGCCAATTTTCGACTTTTTGGCGACAGAATTAAACTAGTCGCTGAAAGTTGAGTGCTATTTATGGCAACGAAATTATTTTCGTCGCTAATAAATTTATATCAAAACGACGTCGTTTTTAATCTGTCTTTTTTTTTTTTTTTTTTTTTTAATAATAAGTGAATAAACAAAACTAACCTAAAAGAGACTTGTTGATCTTCTCATTCAGGATCTGCAGCGGCACAAAACAGAGGCAGCACAACAGGTATTTTTCTCTCCCTCTTCTTCGTCTCTCTTTCCCTCTCCCTCTCATTCTCCCTCTCCCTCTCCCTCTCCCTCTCACTCTCACTCACTCACACTGTGAGAGTTTCGAATCTGTCTTTTTTTTTTTTCTTTTTTTTTTTTTAAATGACTTTTAAGTGAATAAACAAAAGTGACCTAAAAGGAGATTTCTTCATCTTCTCAGTTCCGAATCTGCAGTGGCACAAACAGAAGCGGCCCAAACAGGTATTTTTCTCTCCCTCTTCTTCGTCTCTTTCCCTCTCCCTCTCATTCTCCCTCTCCCTCTCACTCTCACTCACTCACACTGTGAGAGTTTCGGACTGATATTGTGAGTTTCGGACTGATATTGTGATTTTCGGGATTGATCTATTCTAATTTTTGGACTGATTTTGAAACTAATTTTCGGGACTGGTATGTTTGGAATTTTTGGACTGATTTTTGTAAGAAACAAAATCTAGTTGAACCTTGCAGATTCTAGGTGTTTAACTTTAATTGTGGAACTGGGAATTTTGGTCTATTCCCATGTTCTGCTTGACTACATACATGTGCTCTGCAATGCATATTTGATATCACTCACTCTAGTTGAACCTTGCAGATTCTAGGTGTGTAATATGATTAAGGCACACAAATTGATCTTCATTTATTTGTTTTCTGCTAATATATATATATATATATATAAACATGTACATTATTTAAATCACTTTTTTATTATTATTTTTTGATCAGCACATTATTTGAATCACTTGTCAACAGAGTTTTGTTTATTATGTTATTACCTCAATGTATCTGAGATTCTGGTCGGTTGATTATATTTATAACAAATTTTGGAATCCTCAAATTTATTTATTTATGCAATTACTTAACATGAATATATGTTTATTACAGTAGGCAGTTGTTGAATTGGTATATAAACAATGATTAATGATTCATTCACAAAATTTGTTTTGCCTGAATGCAGACAATTGAGACTCTGACCCGTAAGAGTTTCAATTGTGTACATATAGGTAGAACAAATTGTGTGGATGTAATAGTGTTGATAAAAAATGTATAATTTTTTTTTTCCCTTTACTAAAATAATAAATCAGAAATATTTTATACTCAAAACAATTATTTAAAAAAATTTCTTAGACTTTGAATTTATGTAAATTTAAAATTTTATTACAGTGTTCGTCACATTCAAAATGAATTTAGTTTATATATTTCAACTAATGAATAATTTTGTGGTACAGCTTGGGTTGTACAAGTAATTTCGCTATTTGAGCTTTACTTATATTTGGAAGGGCATTTTAAATCAACTCCTTATGTAAATAAATTAAGAAAAATAATATACAAATCTATTTTTTAGACCCACTTTCTATACTCAATGATATGTAAGAGAGGCGATTAACTAATAATTAGAGAACATACGAGAGAGAATGGTGTCATAAATATTCTAATTGATTGCCACATGGTTGGGTCTAACTTGGACTTAGAATAGCAATACTCATCAATCAAACTTAAGTATTCTTTAGGGAAAAATGATATATAAGCCCATTTTTTAGATCCATTTTTTATATCCATCGATTGTGAGCACACAGCATGACATGGCATTAAGAAGCATATGTTAATGGGATATTGAAGAGCATTGGCTGAGATCACCTTTGCCATTGGTTTAGATGGAGTATGCAAAATATGACTCTTGTTTTGTTTTGTTGGGTATGTGAATGAACCAGGGAACTTGCATTTTTTTTGTATTTTTATTCAAGTGGTGTGTCATGAGGGTGGACCACAGTTTTGTGTTGAATATTCTTACAAGTTACAACTATTCATTGCCCAAAAAATTATAGATATTTTGTGTATCGGTGACCCTTTTAATAATTTCATCATATAACATTCATTTCATGTCCACTCTCCGTTAATTTCATGTACAGTGCGATTTTAATTTAAACTTTGATTTACAATTCAAATGTTATAGGTTATTGGCTAATGCGAAGAGATAAAAAAGCTGCAATCATTCGTTGGGGGCAATTACTACATCAAGTAAGCTTTGACTATATTTTAGGGCATTTTAAATTTATTTATCAAGTTAGTCATTTTAGTTTCTACACCTATGATCTTGAAACTATATAACCTTATTAAATTTAATAAGTCTAGTTGTCAAAAAAAATGGGACTAGATACGTCATTTAGCAACTTTAATATTTTAGTTGATTTTTTTATTTTTTTATGAAATGAAAAAGAATTATGTTTTGGATGATTTGTGGATTTTTTTTTTTTTTTTTGTAGGTGAATAGATAATTGTAAAAGAAAAAGTTGTTGATTAATGTATAGGACATGACATTTTGTTTTATTAACTATTTTTTTCTATTGACTATTTACCCAAAATATAAGTCCCAAACAGGCCTAAAAAGAAAAGAGAAATAATCAGTTATCTTTTTGTTTTTAGGATAAATTGCACTTTTTCTCTTTATTTTTAGTCATTTTTTTTTATTTTTTTTATTTTGATCATTCATGTTTCAAGTTTTTTTTTAATTTACTCCTAAAACTAACTTTTGTTCAAAATTAGATAGAAAATGCATGTTTCCTGCCACATCATATAAAATGAGGGTTGTTTCTGGGACTACTGGGTGATAATTTGATTATCTGCTAATCTGTATCTGTTGGGTGATAATCTGATTTTTTGTTAATCTGGTTCTCTGCTGCTGTGTGGCTGGTCTGTATCTGTTGGGTGATAACCTGATGCTAATCTGCTAATCTGATGTGTGTCTGTTGCTGTTTTTGGCCTATGCTAGCACTGGTTCCATGGCTCTTTTTGTTTTGTTTGTATTTGGATTAGGTTGCATGCCTCTATTTTGTTTGTAGTTGCTGTATTGCTTGCATCATCCCTCTCTTTTTGTTGATGTTTTCTTCCTTTCTGTAAGGTTATCCATCATCAATAAAGGGTTATTTGTTGTTGATTAAAAAAATAAAAAATAAAAGGGCAAACTGTAAATTACCCTTCAGTTTATATGTGGTTCATGCCACATTATGGGACTGTTTTGTATGGTTTATATGAGTTGTTTATAGTTATTTATTATTTTTAGAATCAATTTAAACTGTTTTGTATAGTTTCTGTTTATAGTTTATTAGGTAAGAATAGTTTAAGAGCAATGCTACGTCTATTTAAAGTCTTGCTAACAATATTACGAAAAACATATATGTTCAAATATCATTGGAAAACAGCCATCAAGGCCAATAGGATGTTGGAAGATCACCATATAATTTGACTTATAGTTTCTTATACTATACAATGTCATCATGTGTACATGCAGCATCTTTAAATTAAATGTTAAATTAAAAAAATGTATTACAAGGTTTGGCTTTTTTGAGAGAAAATATTATTTTTTTATTGTTTCTCAATGTTTACCTAATGTTTTGAGCATTCATGATATGACAAACACTTATATGACTCAAGGAACTATTTGACATGTAATTCTCTAATTCAAAGGAATTTCACATAACCATGGCTTTGTAGGTGACCAAATATGGATAAGAGTTGGATGCTACTTAGGGATAGGATGAGTTCCCAGTATCGAGATGGGGTGAAGGCTTTTGTTCAATTTGCAATGATGAATGTAGAGCCAAATGATAAGATTCGTTGCCCATGTATGGACTGTTTGAATTGTGAACGACATACTTGTAAAATTGTGGAGTATCATTTAGTTGTGAAAGGGATGTCTCCTTCTTATAAGACTTGGGTGCATCACGGGGAATCTGTTCCCATGAATCAATCTCATGCATTGAATAATGATAACCACAATGACTTTGGAAGTGTTGGGGATAGAATGGAAGCAGAGACAGGCGAAGATCAAGATGAATTCCTAAATTTGTTAGAAGATGTTTACATGGGGACTACCATAAATGATGATGAAAATGAAGAGGATGAGGAGGAAGGTGACAATGACAATGACAATGACGATGATGTGGCTAACAATGTTGAAAAAGAGGGCGTGCCCAACTTTAGCAAATTGTTGAATGATGCTCAAAGAGAGTTGTACCCTGGGTGTCGTAAGTTTTCTCTTTTATCATTTGTTGTTAAGATGCTTCATGTGAAGGTGTTGAACAAGTGGAGCAATAAGTCTTTCAACATGTTGTTGGGGATATTAAAGGACCTTCTACCGGTAAGTGATCAAGTGATTCCATGGACCCTTTATGAAGCCAAAAAATTCTTACGTGCCTTAGGCTTAGGATATGTGTCGATTCATGCATGCAAGTATGATTGTGCACTTTTCTGGAAAGAGAATGCAAATTTAGAGAATTGTCCGATTTGTCAAGAGTCTAGATACAAGTCGAATTATGGAAAAGGTAAAAAAGTTCCTCACAAGACCTTAAGATACTTCCCGTTGACATCAAGGTTGCAGAGATTATATATGTCGAGAAAAACAGCAATAGATATGAGATGGCATAAAGAGAAACGAGTAGATGATGGGATATTGAGACACCCGGCTGATGGTGAGGCATGGAAGGATTTTGATAGGCAACATCCTTTGTTTTCCCAAGAGAGTCGAAATGTGAGGTTAGGGTTGGCCACTGATGGTTTCAATCCTTTTGGAAACATGAGCAACTCGTACAGTATGTGGCCTGTGATTGTTATGCCTTACAACTTGCCTCCTTGGAAATGTATGAAACAAGCATTTAGTATGCTGTCATTGCTTATCCCTGGACCACAAGCACCAGGGAGAGATATCGATGTTTACATGCGACCATTAATTGATGAGTTGAAGGACTTGTGGGAAGATGGTGTGCTTACTTATGATGCCTCAACTGAATTAAGTTTTCAAATGCATGCAGCTGTTATGTGGACAATTAATGACTTTCCTGCATATGGAAACTTGTCGGGATGGAGTACGAAAGGGTATTTGGCTTGTCCCACCTGTAACAAAAATGCTTCCTCACAACGGTTGAGAGGTAAGATAGGGTACACAGGCGCTCGTCGTTACCTGCCTGATGACCACCCTTGGCGAAGGAGTCGACTTTATAATGGTAAGACTGAGTTCCTGTCAAGACCTTTACAGTTATCAGGGGAACAAATCTTAGAACAATTGGATTCAGGGACATTCAAACCATTTGGGAAGCATCCAACCAATAAGAAAAGAAAAAGGGAAAATCCAATATTGAATTGGACAAAAAAAAGCATCTTCTTTGAGTTGCCATATTGGAAAACACTTAAACTCCGACACAACCTCGATGTTATGCACATAGAGAAGAATATATGTGATAGTTTGCTTGGAACATTACTGAGTATAGATGGGAAGAACAAAGACACAGAAAAAGCACGCATGGATTTGGAAGATATGAAAATAAGGAAGGAGTTGCACTTAAAAAGGCGTACCGATGGATCTTTTGAAAAGCCCCCAGCATTGTACACTTTGTCCTCAGATGAAAGATATGGTTTTTGTGAGTTTTTAAAGTCAATTAAGTATCCTGATGGTTATGCAGCAAACATCTCAAGGTGTGTGAACACAAAAGGTGATAAGTTAACAGGCCTAAAAAGTCATGATTGTCATGTCCTCATACAGCGACTTCTTCCCATTGGAATGCGTGGATATCTTCACAATGATATTTGTGTTGCATTATTTGAGTTGGGAAATTTCTTCCAAGAGCTTTGCTCAAAGACATTGAAGATGAAGAATTTGGAAATATTAGAAGATCGCATAATATTCATACTATGCAAGTTAGAAAAAATTTTCCCACCAGCGTTTTTTGATGTGATGGTCCATTTGGCGATTCATTTGCCGCGTGAAGCCATTCTTGGTGGACCTGTGCAATATCGGTGGATGTACCCCATTGAAAGGTACTTACTAACTTATTAAAACACTAGAATACTTAAATTGTAGCACAACCTGCATATGTATTTATAAAAATGTGAGTGTGTGTGTAATAAGATTATTCTATTGTTTGGTTCATAGGCTGCTTGGAACTTTAAAAGGATATGTTGCAAATCGAGCTCGTCCAGAAGGTTCGATCACAGAAGCTTATGTTGTCAAGGAGTGTCTCACATTTTGCTCAATGTATGTGGGTGGGATTGAAACTGTATTTAATCGAGAGGAACGGAATGTCGATGTTAGTGTGCATGAGTCAGGGTTAGAGGTCTTCGCGCAAAATGTTCGTCCTTTTGGGCTAATAACAAGGGTTTCTAACGTGTCTCAAAAAGAACGTGAAATGGCTCATTGGTTTGTCTTGAATAATAGCCTCGAGCTTGACCATTATCTAGAGTACGTTCTTAATCTTGTTTTTTTTTTTTGTAGAATTATGTTTTCAATATAATATGTTACTTATGAATCATATGTTTGTAAGTAGGCAACACAAGAATCTTTTAGAAAATGAAGGTGTACGTGACATCACAAATAGACAGAAAAAGGAATTCCCCAAGTGGTTCAAAGAACATGTAAGATATAATCCCAAACTTTATTCAGCTACACTTATATGAATACTAACATAATGATTGAAATTGATGTCGTTATGTAGATGAACCAATTACGAGCTCAAGGATTACCAGAAGCAACTGATGATTTGTGGTCATTAGCAAATGGTCCTAGTGTGAATGTTAACTTGTATTCAGCTTGCATTTCCAATGGTGTTCGATTTCATAGTAAGGATCGTGATAGTACTCATAAATGCCAAAATAGTGGGTTAGTTGTGGAAGGGGAGCATGAGAGACAAACAATTAACTTTTATGGGTACTTGAATAGAGTGTGGGAGATGCATTACATACTTGGACATCGAGTTGTTTTATTCCAATGCGAATGGTTCAATACCGGTAGCAATAGAACATTACATACCGATACACATTGCACAAGTATTGATGTTAGAAGTCGATGGTATAAAGATGATCCATTTGTCTTACCAAGTCATGTGAAACAAGTTTTTTACGTTGATGATACAAAGTTAGGCGGACATTGGAAAGTCGTAGAAAGACTACAACATCGAGGAATATGGGATGTACCAGAACAAGATGGCTTTGAACCTGAAAATGTATTGCAACAAAATGAAACAACTGATGCTGTCCCAGTGAGCGTTGAAGACCCCGTGACAATCTCACTTCATAGGAATGACATTGATCCTCAAATTATCCCAAGTGAGGTGGTTTTACAATCAGTTAATCGAGCACACAACGATGGTGTTGATGAGGAAGAGGGGTGCGATAATGAAGATGATTACTATGAGCATTGACTATTCGAGAAGACGAGCTACATAATCATTTTGATTGTAATATAGATTTTGACATAGAACTTTAATTGTTGTGTGATTGTAATATGTTTTGATGACACTGTTGTTTAAGTGCCTTTGAGTTTCAGTTTGATGGCTATCTGTCTCTTTTTGTCTAATTTATTTTTTTTGTTTCTTATGTTATGTTATTGTTTAGTTATTACTTATGTTCTGACATTGATTCTATTATATAGCCATTGATATTAATGTAATTGCTTATTTTACATATGCTTCACACATGTAATTGTTGAGTTGTTGTGCTAGATGGCAGGCCCTGGTAAAGTTCGACATGCAGCATCATCCAAAGTTCCTCTACCTTCCCAACAAGCTGCAGCTAGAATTGCTGCCCCTACTCAGCATGCACCACCTATTTTAACCCCATCTATTCAGAGTGTACCATCTACAAATGCTCTAAGTATCCAGCCTACACCACCGACAAATGCAACTACTACCCAGGTTGCACCATCTACAAATGCAACTACTACCCAGGTTGCACCATCTACAAATGCAACTACCCAGGTTGCACCATCTACAAATGCAACTACTACCCATGATGTGCCATCTACCACTAGTTTGCGTACTCGCTCTAGACAAGTCAGGGGTCAGACTCGAGGGAAGAGCATAGCACGTCTCATAGCTAACAATGGTGGTAAAAAACTTCCTGTTTGGATCCCTGCAGATGCGAAGGTGCCAGTAGGACCTTATGCCACTCCATTTGCAAATGAACTTGGCTTACAGATAAGGATGGCTGCACCAATCATTGGTATAAAAAAGTGGGACAAGATTGATGAGATTCATAAAGCCCCAATCATTCAAGCAGTTCGGGTACATGTATTTGCTACTTTTCAAATAATTAGATTATCACCATTACTTGCATTTTGATATTAATCAAAGCATTCATTATATTTGTAGGATAAATTTGAGATTGTTGATTATGATGAGGATGAAGAGGTTCGGAAAGGAGTCAATAAAAAGTGTAAAACTCTTTACAGAAGTTGGCGTAACAAGATGAAGACTCATTACTCGAAGTTGGTAGACGCTGGTGTTGACCCTTATAGTAAACCATACAAAGGGGTCGATTCTGAGGCTTGGGTATACATGATCAATCATGTATGGCTTGATGAAGATTATCAGGTAAAATTTCCTAATTTGAAGAATCATGTTGTAATTTCAATTTAATTTTACTAATCAATTAATTTTGCAGAACTTGGCTAAAAAAGCAAGGGATAGTCGAGCGAGGTTACCATATAATCATACAATGGGGTCCAAGTCATTTCAAGCTGCAATGTATAAACAGGTGATGCATTTATTATATCTAACATAATGATTGAAATTAATTATGTATGCTTACTTTTAAATGGAATTAGGGTACCGAGAAGACTGACTTTGTAGACTTCTACAAAGATTCCCATTGGAGCAAGAGAAAGTCGGATTGGGTAGCCCCGATATGTGGTCAATTACATGTAAGTATGCCAATTAATAGAGTTACATATTTATGTAAATGATGGTATTTGTTGAAGTTGTTTACAAATTGATAGGAAGCTTTGAAAAAGCGACATGATGAGTCTTTAGAGCCTGGGGCAATACCTTTAACTCAGGAGCAGCTGTCAATTGAGATTCTTGGAAAGAAATCGGGATACTTAAAAGGCTTTGGAGTTGGTCCAAAACCATCATCATCCAGATCTTCTGTTACTGCACAAGCACATACTGAGGTGGTTTCGAGCCTACAAAAAGAACTAGAGTCATTGAAGAATTTGTCCGAGATCCAGCAAGAACAAATTGCAGCCCAAAACCTGGTAGCACAAGAGCAAGCTAAAATGATTGAAATGCAAAACAAAAGATTTGAAGAGATTGAGAAGTTTATGAGGATGACCAAGGATCAGGGAGGCATGCAGGTTGATGAAAATAATTATTCATCAGAGGAATCTTATTGACAAACACTTTTGTAAGTATATTTTTCAGAATTTACTTTTCAAATTAGCACAAGCATTTCATTTAATATGTCTGGTTGTGTTGAACAAACAAGACCTCGATTGGATCTCCGGTTAGAAAATTAGAAGAAAAATTGTAAAATACAAGACTTAAAAGGCCCGTTCGGGGGCCGAAATTGCGAAATGACCACCGAAACCACTGAAACTTGGCACGGACAGCTGGTTAAGGCCTAAATAGACTTGTAGGAACAAACGGGACCTCAATTGGATCTTCGGTTAGAAAATTAGAAGGAAAATTGTAAAATACAAGACTTAAAAAGCCCGTTCGGGGGCCGAAATTGCGAAATGACCACCGAAACCACTAAAACTTGGCACAAACAGCTTGTTCAAGCCTAAATAGACTTGAAGGAACAAACGGGACCTCAATTGGATCTCCGGTTAGAAAATTAGAAGGAAAATTGTAAAATACAAGACTTAAAAGGCCCGTTCGGGGGCCGAAACTGTGAAATGACCACCGAAACCATCGAAACTTAGCACGGACAGCTGGTTAAGGCCTAAATAGACTTGTAGGAACAAACGGGACCTCAATTGGATCTTCGGTTAGAAAATTAGAAGAAAAATTGTAAAATACAAGACTTAAAAGGCCCGTTCGGGGGCCGAAATTGCGAAATGACCACTGAAACCACTGAAACTTGGCACGGACAGCTGGTTAAGGCCTAAATAGACTTGTAGGAACAAACGGGACCTCAATTGGATCTTCGGTTAGAAAATTAGAAGGAAAATTGTAAAATACAAGACTTAAAAGGCCCGTTGGGGGCCGAAATTGCGAAATGACCACCGAAACCACTGAAACTTGGCACGGACAGCTTGTTCAAGCCTAAATAGACTTGAAGGAACAAACGGGACCTCAATTGGATCTCCGGTTAGAAAATTAGAAGGAAAATTGTAAAATACAAGACTTAAAAGGCCCGTTCGGGGGGCGAAATTGCAAAATGACCACCGAAACCATCGAAACTTGGCACGGACAGCTTGTTCAAGCCTAAATAGACTTGTAGGAACAAACGGGACCTCTATTGGATCTCCGGTTGGAAAATTAGAAGGAAAATTGTAAAATACAAGACTTAAAAGGCCCGTACGGGGGCCGAAATTGTGAAATGACCACCGAAACCATCACGGACAGCTGGTTAAGGCCTAAATAGACTTGTAGAAACAAACGGAACCTCAATTGGATCTTCGGTTAGAAAATTAGAAGGAAAATTGTAAAATACAAGACTTAAAAGGCCCGTTCGGGGGTCGAAACTGTGAAATGACCACCGAAACCATCGAAACTTAGCACGGACAGCTTGTTTTGTTTTGTTTTTTTTTTTTTTTTTTGTCAATCTAATATTGTTTTGTTTTTTTTTTTTTTTTTGTCAATCTAATATTGTTTTGTTTTTTCATGTGACAGATTGGCAATGGTGGAAAATAGTTTGGGCTGCATCAGAAGATTTGATTTTGTGTTTTTGGAAATATTTTGACATAGGATTTTGGTAAATGATTTATGGATTAAATGTTTAGCATCAAAATATTTTGTGTTGTATTTTTGCAAATATTTTGACATAGGATTTTAGTAATTGACTTGTTGGTTAGATGTTTAACATCAAAATATTTGGTTGTAATTTTGAAAATATTTTGACATAGCATTTGGTAATGTATTTATGGGTTTGATGTTAGTAGTTTGTAAGTACTTTGGCATGCATGTTTTAGATTGTCAGAGAATTGTAATTATGTTTATTGGGATTTTTCATAGCTATTAATTTTGAATTAGTATGAATTTCTTGCACAGGTGTATTATTATTCACATTACATTTGTGTATATATTGTGCACAGGAAAACAGGTGTTTTGGATTATTTTGAACAGGAAAATTATTAAAATCAAAATTTATGTACTGAATTTTTAGTGACAGGTGGTATTTTGGTCGCTGTTAATATATTTGGCGACAACATATTGTTTTCGTTGCTAAAAGTTAGTGGTTATTCCAAGAACTTTTCGCAACCAAAACTTATTCGTCGCTAAAAACGTGATTTTTAGCGACCAAATTAATTTTGTCGTTAAATAGTACTTTTGGCGACGCATTTATTTGTCGCTAAAACTACAGGGCCTATCCAAATTTCAACCTTTTAGCAACAAATTGTAATTTTATAGCGACAAAATATATGATTTTTGGCGACAAATTTTCTTGTTGCTAAATGTCTACATACGGCGACAATTTCTTATTTCGTCGCCAATACTTTTAGTGACAGGCCTTTGGCGACAAATTGTGTATTTGTCGCAGATTCTTTTGGCGACGAAATGTGTACTTTTGGCGACCAATTTCTGGGTCGCCAAATGTGTATTTTGTTGTAGTGGGTGCTCATAGCTGGCCTTCCCCAATCGTACCCAAGTTCCTGAGCCGAGGCAACTCTAGTGATGACGGACATGTGGCCTTCGGCACCGAGTCAGGGTTTCCTAAATTCCCCCATGAAAAATATTTAGGTGGCGACTCTGTATCTGGGAAAGCAGTCCATGTTTGGCACTTCTTTTCAAAAATCTGTTTCTCAAAACGATTTGCCGGATTTGGACTCTTTGGTTCAGATTAAGAACCGTGACACAAATCGAGTCCGAACTGTAGCGAGGGCCCTACGCGGGCGCGTCTACACACGCCATCCGAGAGGTAGCATTAACCTACCATTAGGTGATGCGATTCCCTAATGAAGCTAGTGAAATTTTGGATGCTGAAAGTCCCTTCCACTTACAGCATTATTTTAGGGAGAGCATGGTTGCACGCCATCCGAGAGGTAGCATCAACCTACCATTAGGTGATGAGATTCCCTAATGAAGATAGAGCGATTGAAGAAGTCTTGGGAGACCAAATCATGTCCAGGCAATGCTTCGTGACTGTGAACAACAATCGAGCTACCAAAGGGTTCGTGTAGATGGTAGATGAGCCAGAAAGGAACGAGTTATTCACAAATGTCAGTAAGGCAACCGAACGGAAGGTAGTGGAAGATCTAGTGGAGGTAAAAATAGACCAAAACATCCTAGAGAAGTTCTTTTTGCTTGGCTCATCTTTAGCACTGAGAGAATAGATATCATGGAATTCTTTATCTCTAACATCGAAGTGTTTGCTTGGACGTCGTACGACATGCCTGGCATTGATCCAAACTTTATCTACTATCAACTTAATGTTAGCCCGACTGCCAGACCAATTATACAGCGAACTCGTTGATCAGCACTTCACCACAATGAGATAGTGGTTGAGGAAGTGGGAAACCTGCTAGAAGCAGAGGCAATCAGAGAGGTTCACTACCCCAAGTGGATCTCTAACACAGTGATGGTGCCGAAGAAAAAATGGTGAATGACGTGTTTGTGTGGACTATAAGACAGTCAACAAAACATGCCCAAAAGATAGTTTTCCTTTACAATGGATAGACCAACTGGTGGACCTAATTGCATGTTACAACCGACTTAGCTTTCTTGATGTGTATCATGGATACCATTAGATTGCTATGTATGAACCAGACTAAGAAGTTACATACTTCACAATGCCTAGGGGGTTGTATTGCTTCAAAGTCATGCCCTTTGGCCTAAAGATTGTAGGGCAACATTTCAACAAATGGTCACCAAAATGTTTAAACCATTGTTAGGCAGAACAATGGAAGTTTACATAGATGACATGGTAGTCAAGAGTAAGAATGAAGGAGACCATCTCAATGACCTAGCTGAGATATTTCAAATTTTGAAGACTCACAAGCGATGAATGAATGCATCCAAATGCGCATTTGGCGTGGGGTTTGGAAAATTTCTCGGCTTTCTAGTAACCAACCGCGGTATAGTTGATCCCTCTTAGATCAAGTCTATTTAAGAACTAAAGAGGCCCAACACAGTCAGGGAACTACAGCACCTTACGGGCCTAGCTGCCGTAGTAAACCGATTCATAAGCCGATCGTTAGACAGGTGTCGACTGTTCTTCCAGGCACTTAAGGCCAAGTTTGAGTGGGATAATGAATGCAACTGAGCTCTGGAGAGCTTGCAAGAATACATGGCCTCTCTGTCACTATTGGCAACCCTAGTACCGGGAGAGGAACTTTTCCTATACTTGGCACTTTCCTAGCATGTAGTTAGCGCAATGTTGGTATGCGCCGAGGGAATACAACACTTGCCTATCTTTTATGTGAGAAATACCTTTGTAACGCCCTAACCCTTCACATGTCATCGATATATTCCCCTTTGAGCCATGCCCGCACAGATTTGTTCTTCCCAGTGGGTCACCCATCCCAAAACTACTCCAGCCTAAGCACGCTTAACTGGGGAGTTCTACTAGGGATTTCACCACCCGAGAAAAGGCCTCGATGCTATATAAGGGTCCATGTTTTTATTTTTTATAGCCCAATAGCTCCATCTCCATTCCCGATGTGGGACACCGAGACCCTACAATCCACCCCCCTTAGGGTTGTACGTCCCCGTGTAGTAGCCTGTCAGCTCACAAGCTTTTCCACATGCATTGAGAGACGCCAGGGGCCCAAACTCAGTACTCTAGAGAGTTGGCTTTGATACCATTTATAACACCCCAACCCTTCACATGTCATCAATATTGTCCGCTTTGAGCCACGCTCGCATGGATTTGTTCTTCCAAATGGGTCACCCATCCCAAAAATACTCCAGCTTAAGCACACTTAACTAGAGAGTTCTACTAGAGATTTCACTACTCGAGAAAGGCCTCAATGTTATATAAGGGTCCAGGTTTATTGTAGGGTCCTGATGTCCCACATTAGGAATTGAGGGGGAGTTCTTAGGCTATAAAAAGTAAAAACCTGGACCCTTATATAGCATCGAGGCCTTTTCCTGGGTGGTGAAATCCCTAGCAGAACTCTGTAGTTAACCGTGCTTAGGCTGGAGTAGTTTTGGAATGGGTTCGTGCAGGCATGGCCCAAAGTGGATAATATCGATAACATGTAAAGGGTTGGGATGGTACAAAATGGTATTAGAGCTGACTTTTTGGAGTACCGAGTGTGGGCCCCTGACGTCTCTCAGTGCACGTGGGTGGGCTTGTGAGCTGGAAGGCTACTGCACGGGGATAGACAACCTTAAGTGATGTGGATTGTGAGGTCCTGGTGTCCCACATCGGGAATGGAAGGGGAGTTCCTAGCTATAAAAGTAAAAATCTAGACCCTTATATAGCATCAAGACCTTTTCTAGGGTGGTGAAATCCCTATCAGAACTCCCTAGTTAAGCGTGCTTAGGCTGGAGTAGTTCTGGAATGGATGGCCCACTAGAATAAACAAATCCGTACGGGCATGGCCCAAAGAGGACAATATCAATGACATATGAAGGTTTAGGGCATTACAAAATGGGACAAGGTGACATGGGTATTGGATCACTTAAAAATTATAAATTATGCCTGCGCTATAAAGAAAAGTTTTGTGTGAAAAATACAATGTGGAGCAAAATTCATGGCGGCCTAAGACATTTAATTCAAAGAAGGTATTAAGGATTGGTATGACATTATATCATTGGTAGGGGGTGAGACAATATTTAGTAATTTGATTAAACAGAGGTTTAAATTAATAGTTGGTGTTGGGACAAATTTGGAAATGGGTAGGCAATTTGTCATTAAGAGTAGCTTAGCCTAGTCATTACAAAAGAGAAAAAAAGAAAAAAAGAAAAAGAAAAAGAAAAAAAAGAGAGGTTATATCTAATATTGTGGCCATTAAAGGAGAGAGAGCATTGGATAGAAGTTAAGTAATAATAGAGAACTTTATCCCTTGGAAAAAGAAGAGGAGAAATTATAAAATCATTGGATGCCTTTAAGGGCAACAATCAAACTCATGGTAGAATGTCATGGAGTTATGCTAATGATGATTTATTTTTTGTAGCCTCCATGTGTAGATTATATCATTTGGTTATGAGTTCCAAGTTTTTTGTTGGTTCACAATGCAAAAAAAAAAAAAAAAAAAAATGTAATCACTACTTGCGATCTATTAGTAAGGAGGAAGATAGTGTCACCTGGAATTGCTAATAATTGTTGCTTCTATAAACTGCTCTGGTCAATCTGTAGATCACGTGCTGCTAAGGTCTGGTGTAATGTGTTAAGAGTGTTAGGACAGGGAGATACCCTAAATAACCTCATTACCAAAAAAGAAATAATTAGTTCATAAAAGATAAACTCTAGTAAAAAGCCCAGTGTTCCATCAAACTACTCGAATTGATATAACATAAAACTTTTTTTTTGTTGTTTTTTTTGGTAAGTTAAAAAATATGACAAAAGAATGTACAGATATAAAAGAGGCTTTCCTCAGGAAGACCCAACAAACTAAAAACAACAAAAGCAGCCATACCTCAACAAAACTAGAACAAAATGACCATCTCGACTAACACACTAAACTACAAAACAATAAAAACAGGAAAACATCAAAAAAACCAAAACCATGAACCAACAACATCCTAAGCTACCAATATGACAAAAGAGATTTCAATAGCACAGCATGCCAAACACAATGACACTTAGCAGCCAGTAGCTCTGCAGCAAGCCAGCATAGCAGCACTAATATAGCAGCAGGCAAGACCAGCACAGCAGAGCAGAGGCAGCACAACAAACAAGACAGAAATATGGGAGGGGTGAGGGGGGGCAGCAAACAACACAGCAAATAGGACAGCAAACAACACATCAAATAGGCTAAATGAACCAGTCACTTCTCACCTAGAAATATGAACACATTGCATAGGAAAGGTCTTTTGAAACACCACATACCAAGACTATGAGGGGGGTGAACAAAACAGGTGCAACATGAACAAACTTCTCAGTCAATCAGAGACAGCAACAGGAACAAAACAATAGCAAAAATGAGACAGACAGGTAAAGAACAACAAACAAACAATTCAAAAAAATATCAACTTTCAAAACACTCTCAACACTACAAGCAGTATATGGACTAAATTCACTCAACCCTCAACAAAGATTTCCCTCACATAAGTGCCGGCTTGACAATCTGCATAAAAAACAGTTAGAAAAATCTGGCTTATATCACTTATATGTATAGATCCTCACCAAGCTCAACCCTCCTCCCTACTACTAAACTAGCTTGACAACCTGCACAAAAATTAGCACACAGATATGTAAAAGATTTATAAGCTCACATCACTTAACCCTCACATATAAGCTCACTATGCACTCAACCCTCAATGCTCACCACACTCCACTCTCAAAGACACTCTCACACTACCCTAACTGTTTTAGCTCACAACACTCAACCCACAACATCGCTAAGTTAGTACCAGCTCAACCTGCAAAGTAAAACAGAGAGGAAATATGGTGTTGCTCAAAAAATAATCTAGGAGACCTGCAAGAGGGAGGCTAAAAATAGTAGGAAGTATTAGAAATCTGAGAGGAATGACAAACAAATCAAGGAGCATGAAGCCTTAATATAGAAGGAGGGAGTTGCCATGAATCCAAAAACCAATTATTAGCACCATGCTTCTTAAACTTGTTCATAGACAACAACCTAAATCTCATGAGAGATTCAACTTTTTTCACCATAACAGCAACAGCCAGATAAGAAATCCAAGCATTTCTCTCTTGCCAAATACTGTAAACAATAAAGGTAAACAACAATCTCTTAACAGTGGTAGCCAAAGAATGACCAAAAAATTGTTTAGACAGTCAGTCCACCAGATTACTCTAGTTCAAGATAGGCCAAGACATGTTACACTTATCTAACAGAGGGTCCAACACGCTCAATGAATAGTTGCAAGTAAAAAAGAGGTGATCATGATCCTCATCTTGAAGATTACACAAAACACATTGAGTAGAACTTCTAATCCCATAAACAGCCAACCTATCAAAGGTATTCAACCTACCCTGAATAGCCAACCAAACCACAGTACTCACTCTAGGAATATGAAACTAAAACTAAATGAGCTTATGCCAGGTTTCTCCAGGTCTATGAATTCTAAGCAAATCCCAAGCAGACTGAATAGAGAAAATACCATTAGGTGACGGGGTCCAAACAGATTGACCCTTACAGTCAGAGGGAACCATGTCACCAAGAACAGAATTCATAATCTCAATAAGCTCACAAGTTTGAGCACTAGGCCACTGCCAATTCTGATCCCTAATGATACTAGAAACAGTAACCTGTGATTCTAAACCAGAGTCAAACACAATCCTATCCCCATACTTGAGAATGAGGGGACCTAAAGGAAGCCAGTTATCATGCCAAAGGTAGGTAGTGATACCATTCCCAATCTTCATGAATCAAATCATTCATAAAACCAGTCTGTCCAAAATAACTAGGTATAAATGAAAGCCCCAACAAGACAAGATGTAATGTTAATGCAACCAAAAAACTAAGTTATGATAATCAAGGATTACCATTCAAGAACATAAATTAAATGAAATAGCTCCTACAAAAAATCTTTATGTCACTCGTGTATACTCTTACAAGCTCATAGCAAGGCCACAAATGAAAACTAGTGAAGTAACAATGTCAAAGTGGTTTTTTTTCTTTTAAAATTTTTTTTATCATCAAAGAAATATTTATTAATGTAGATAACACCACTATGTCCATCAGTGGGAAGGATGGGATAAAAAAAAAGTGTAGAAAACATGCCCAAACAAATTGTGAATGTTCCACCAACACAGAGTTAAAAAGAAAGAAAAGCAAATCCTAGTAAATAAGGCTCCTAAAAACATATGACATCCAAGAATTCTATAGCAACATAGATAGGTTAACAATCTCCTTAAGATGACAGACAAAGTGGTTTTTCATATGACAATTGATATGTCAAAACTAGTAACCAATTATGTAAGCTGGAAAATACCACCAAAAAATTATAAAAAGAAGAAGAAGAAGAAAGAATCAATTCTTGGATATACATATATAGATACATTTAGAGATGCTACTATTTGCATTCCTAAAAAAGTGCGTATGGTGTGCCCTCCATAACACCACCATAACCTTTTGTAAAATAAATCACAAAAATCATTATTTTCAGCACCATAAAAAGTATAACTTTAACTTTACTACACACCATAAATTCATTATCCGTAACTTCTATTACAAATTGACATAACACGCCACAACCATTCTTAACTTTCATCACAAATATTTATCAATTTCTTAGGATTTTTCCTATTTTAGGGTTGTGTATCATAGATTTTAATATATATATATATATATATGCATATGTATATAAACACAACCAAAAGAAACCTAATTTAAAAAAAAAATAAAAATCAGATTGTGTTTCTTCTCAAAATAAAAACGAAGTTCAGAATTTATTTCTAGTAATTGCCAGCCAACATATTAAAATAGTGAAGGGCTTATAGGGTCTAGAACTTAATTTCATACATCACACTCTAAATTAACTTTGACTGAATTTATTATTTTTAAAAATATTATAAATCTGAAATCTGAAATCTGAATTGATCAAATTAAATCGAGATAAATCCCAATTCTGATCCAATGTACAGAGACTCAAGCTTTTTACCTAAAACTTCAAAGGGTATAGAGGTTATGTATTCTATAGTGAGTCACTCACCCCATCAAGTCAACTCGGAGATGAATACCGTGTTCACTGAATAGGTCATACATCTAATTTAACCTAGATCAGCGTCGTTGCCTTCTGAACAAGGTCCTGACTTTTAGATACTTCATGCTACCTCCTAAACTAATTACGAAAAAAACAATAATAGGGTTTAGAAATTGAGAGAGAGAAAGACCAGAAACAGAGCGAGAATGAGATCGAGAACTTACAGCAGAAGAAGCCAATCAGTGAAAGGCAGTAATGACAATCAGTCCACAACAGAAACTGCGATTTGCAACGGTGCACTTGGGCTATTGGGTGAGAAAAAGAAAGAGAGATAGAGAGGCAATCAGGTGGGTGTGCGATTTTGTGTGTGTGTGTGTGTGTGTGTGTGTGAGAGAGAGAGAGAGAGAGAGAGAGAGAGAGAGAGAGAGAGAGGCAACTAGAGTTTTACACCCATATTCGAGTTTGTTGTAAAAAGGAAAGAGCAAAGCAATCCAACTGTGGAGAAGATGGGTTGTTTGCTTAGAGAGAGAGAGAGAGAGAGAGAGAGGGATACAAGCGTGAGAGATTTTGGTTCATTTTTTTATTAAAAACAAGTATCATTTGTTTTCTTATAAAAACTGTATAATGAAATAAGTTGCAAACTTTTGGCGATGAAAATATGTTTGTCGCTAAAAATAAAAATCTTTACCAACTAAAAGATTTCGTTGCCAAAACAAAGTGACTAACAGCAACACATATTTCATCGCCAAAAAAATATGGTCATCGCTAAAGCTTTTTCATTTTTGGAAGGAACATTGTCCCTTGGTGCCTCATTAATATTTTCAATCCACGACGGATTGAGAATTACGTTGCAAAAAGTCTACCTTTACCAATGAAAATGATTATTGTGTCGTAGAAAGTGCACTTTTGGCTAAGAAAAATATACTTCATCACTGAAAGTTGTTGCTAAAAATGCAATTTCTTGTAGTGCCCCACTTCCTCGACCTTGGTGGTAGGTCTCACCAAATCTTTAACTTTTTATCTCCCACCGCCACGTGACACCAATAATTAGAAAATTTGTCACGTGATAAGGTACAAACACCCCTAACATTATGATGGCAAGTTAAAACCTAGAATTTCTTCATCAACAATCTAGGTAAGGGCTGCCTAAAGTAACTTTCCTAGCTCTTTAATATTATTAATCTTTTTAAATAAAAATATTAGGGATTATAAATAAATTATCAAATATTTTATTAAATATTTAAGTCAGTATGAAATTTTTGTAGATTCCATATGATGCGAGTCTCATATTCATATAAATACTAGTAGCACAGAATGAACATTTTGTATTTTTTTAAATACAAAATATTATAAAATAAAAATAATTCACCGTATTTACTTGAACTCTATAAAGCAATTTTTATCAAAAAAATAAAAATAAAAATAAAAAGTTCAATAATGTTATTATTTCAAAATGTAAATAGGCAGAATGTTAAAAATAAATTATTTCAAAAATATTGTTTGGTTGAAAAGCAGAAAATTTAAATTAAAAAAATTGATTAAATAAAACTAAAAAGAACAAAAATAATAATTTCGTAACATTTGCACTTAAAAAAAATTAATATTGAGATAATCAATAATCTCATTACACATGTACTTGCTAAATTCATGTAAGTGATTTTTTTTTTTAATAAAGATCTGATTTATGGAATTTAAATTAAGTATAATTTAATCTAACTATAGAAAAAAGTGGCAAGATGTCTGGTTTTCAAACTCAAATATAATTTTAAATTTTTGGTTTTTCGTATTTTTTTTTTTATCTTTAGTCATTTTATTTTCAGGTTTCAATAATTTATTTTTAAAAATTTTTGGATTCATCAAATCTAGATGCCATAAAAAATAAAATTTGAAAAAATATTAAAAAATATCAGCAAAAGTGAATTTTTTTTTTTTAAAAATGACACATTTTTTTTTTTAATCTTTTGTCTTTAGTGATTTTTTTGTTATATTTATAAATATCATACTTTTTAGGTGTATTTAACTAAAATATGAAGAAGAAAATTATTAAAGAAAAAAAATGAAAAATAAAATTTAAAAATTAAACTAAATAAATTTGGTAAGTGTATTTGTAATAAAATAAATAATAAATAATTAATAATTTTTGTTACATATGTACCTTCTATGTAAGAATTCAAAAATTAAGTTTGAATTTTTTTCTATATTAGTGTTCGGAGAAATGTAATTAAAGAAAATTTGTAAAGTGATTATAATACATATTCATGTATTAAATTAAAATTAATTTTGTTTTCAAATTGACTTTTGTAGGTGTGGGGTTTCCTTTTCAAAGTTTAGAATGATTTGCAAATAATACCAAAAAAAAAAAAATGTCAATAATATTACACTGCAATTATGATAACATTTTAAAAATTAAAGGAAACAAATCCGATAAGTGTATTTGTAATAAATAAATAAGAAATTATTAATAATTTTTATTACATATGTACTTTCCATGTAAGAATTTAAAATCTAAGTTCAAAAATTTTCCATATTAGTGTTTGGAGAAATATAATTAAAGAAAAATTGTAATAATTCAGTCCACTGACATATTAATGTATTAATTTAAAATTAATTTTATTTTCAAATTGACTTTTGTAGTTATAGGGTTCCCTTTTCAAAATTTAGAATGATTTGCAGATAATACCAAAAAAAATTTCTTAAATACACTGCAATTATGGCAACATAATTTAATAGAAAAAATATTGATGACAATGTAATTATGGTAGTACATTTTTAGAAAAAAAATTATAATAACATTTAAGGGAGATTTTTTCAAAAATCATGTTTCTAATACCTATATACCAATTTTTAATGGCTATTTAATCCTGCAGCTATTTAAAAGACCAAAAATTCCAACATTAGATTTTGCACAAAATATAGAAACTAAATCTATGTTTTATGAGAAAATCATTATAGTTTGAATACTTACCCGATTTAAATTAAAATATTTATATTAGGAGAAAATCATGGAAGTTAACAAATATCATATTTAAAAGCTCACTCTTTTAAAATTATGGAAACTAATAAATATTCTAATTTCACACTATTTAAAACTAATATTTTAAATTATGAAAATTTAAAAATAACGCAACAAAAAAATCTAAACGAAAACTAAAATACAATGTGAATGTTCACAGTAAACAGAAATGTACAGCTAACCTTCGAAAAAATAAAATACATACTAAAGTAAAATGTGAATATTCACAATAAATAATAAACATACAACTAACTTTCCAAGAAATAAAATTCATACAAAAATACAATGTGAATGTTCATAGTTTACAATTAACATGCCTACCCTTAAAAAAATAAATTTATACCAATGTGAACATTCATACTGCAATGTGAAAATATAAAATAAAATTAAAAAAAGTAAAAATTGACTATTTCGATTGTTCAATGGTAATAAAAATTATTGTTCAACCAACAAGTATTGTAACGAAAATAACAAACATACAACTAATCTTCAAAAAAATAAAATTTATACCAAAATACAATGCGAATTTTAACAGTTTACAGTTAACATTTAATTGGCCTTAAAAAAAATTAGGGCAAATTACACCAGTGGTCTCTATATTTTACTCTTCATGTTATTTTGGTCCTTACAATTTTAGTTTACTCGATTTTGACCCTTAGTTGTAAATTTTACGTCAATTTGGTGCAATTGATAATATCGTTAGCACTTTTTAAGAAAAATTATCACTAAATTGGTTAATGTTAAGTTATTGAGTTGGGTAAGTTTATAATTTTATTCTTAAGAATATGACACAAGACACTTATGTGCATATTTTCTATATAAAAAAAATGCTTAGAATTATAACCAATTGGACCACATTGAACAAAATCACATGTTCAAGGTCAAAATCGAGCCAAATCAAATTATAGAGACTAAAATAATACAAGGACCAAAGTACAGAGACTACTGTCGTAATTTGTCCAAAAACTAAACTGATACCAATGTGAGCATTCACAATACAACGTGAAAACACGAAACAAATTGAAAAATGTGAAAATCGACTATTTCAATTGTTCAATGACAATAAAAAAGATTGCTCAACCAACAAGTATAGTAACCAACAATATACAACAAATTATCAAACAATATATTAAAAAAATTATCAAATAGTTCATATATATTGATGCACTATTTTAGAAAAATTAGTAGGTCTGTCACATGCAATTATACATTTATCATTTCTACGACATAAATTTATAGCATGTAATAGAAAAGCGATTAAAGTAATTCAAATACAAGATAATGCCCTAATGGTTACAAGTTCCAAGACATTGCCCAGTTACAACAAATATTGTTTCTTAAAACCCATACAATTTAGTCCTTAGCTTGCAAAACAAAATAAAGAAAAGATAGAGCATTGTGCTGCACAAGATCCTCAACCCTATCATCTCGGCGGAGGCACACCGTCATCACCTAAAAAATAGTTTCCACCAACGGATGAGCTCAAGGCACAACAGAGATAACATAAATAAAGTACATGAAACTTAACAATATCATGAGGTGTAGTGCAAGTGTTATTCCATGGCAAAACATAGGTTTTTCTCTTTCAAAATTCGCATGCCATGCACTTCTTTTCAATAATCAAAATCAATTCAATAATCATTTAACAAATCTAGGGTGGTAAATACGACACTAGTAATCTCTAAGCAAGGTATTTGCAAGTAGGCCCTCAAGGCACTACCGAGGCCACTTTACTAGCTCCTAACTGGAAGGAACTTGGTACCTACTCCACGAATATTTCGGACTTACATCATAGACCTCAAGCCAACATAATTCTCAATTTTACACCCCTTATTGGATTCACCAAGGTATTTACCCCATAACTCAACACGTATCAATAATCGGTTTTGAAAGCATTTCCTCAATTTCAAAGTAAAGACTCAAACACGAGTATGTGAAATGTTCGATGCAATGCATGAGTTTCATAAATTTTCTAATTTACATCACATGCAATTTCTACAATAATCATCACATCCTCCGCTAGTTGCCAAAGACAATTATCTCTATTCAATATATTCCAAAATGGACAATATAATGAAAGGAACATTAATAATTTCTAATAACATCAACATCATAGAACATTTTCTCATAATTTCTCAAAAATCCAAATTGTTATGGTTTGATCAATCTTCCAATCTACACAATCTTTCAATAATAAATTAGTTTTGCATTATCAATAGATGCAATCCCTTAAGGATTAAGTAAAATAGCCGTCATCTCAATTTTCCAACACTCTAGGTTTCCTCGAAATTAGGATTTCTTATTTTAAAAAATGAGTTCCTCAAAATCCATGAGTTACATTATGAGCAAAATCAATTAATTGAAAATATTTTTGGAAAATATGTAGATCACCCATTTTTCAACATATATAGTAATTTAATAAAAACCCTAACATCATTAAGTGGTAAACTATCAAAACAACACATAAAAAAACTAAATAACATACACAATGTTTAGAAAATCCCTACCTCAAGCTCTAGGAGAATAAGTAAAAAGCCCACAAATCTAACGTTGATAAAAATGTGATTCAATCTGTAAAAACATAGCCCTTTTCGCCTTCGTCACCCTCTTCGATTTGGTATATGGAACTATACCAAAATCTTTGTGTTGGTTTGTAAAAAGATGGACGAGAAAGAAGAGAAAAAGATTGTTTAGAGAGAGAGAGAGAGAGGGAGGTCAAAGTGTAATGAAGAAAAGTGAGTTTCGCATCAGATTTGGAGCAAAATGCACAAAATTTAAACATGAAAATGCGTATTGCCGCACGTGTGGGACCTTTGGCTACACGAGCGGAACCTCGTCCCGTATGTGCGGTTTCACTCAAAGAAGAAACCCCGCCAAAGGCTCCACCTTTCCATACGTGTGTCCTTTATCTCTACATGTAAGGCCAAGCCTTAACACCAAATCTACTTTCTTCTAAGAGGATTCGCACATGTGAGCCTTCCTAGCTGCACGTGTGAGCAAAAAATCTTCTCTAAAGCAATTCGCACTCCCCTATTTCGTTCCAATGCTCGAATTTCAAAAATTCTAACTCGGGATAAATATTATAAAATAAAAAACAAGTTTGGAAATGAAATTATAGTTTGGAATTCACATAATAAAGTCGAAATAAATATTGTTAAGTTAGTGTAAAGTCCTGGGACATCACAACCTCCCACTTTAGGAAATTTCATCTCCAAAATCAGAACAACGTCTCTTAACGATAAAACTAACAACAACAACATCTCAAATAAGTGTAGACACCCCATTTTTGACCGTCCTCAAGACTTGGATGTCACCGCTTGAACACTCAGTGATCATCCATGTTTGTGTTTGTCTTGAGTTCCCGGAGGTCTCGGCTACGCGCCTTGCCTCAGGATCTCTCGACTCGACTGTTTTGTGTCTGGTTTTGCACCAAACACTTGTGCTTTGCCTTGGAGGGGCAGGGAATGGCTTGTGGGCCATCTCCACACTCCACTGGCCATGGCTTGAGGCCACCGGCTGTGTTTTGTTGCCACCAGCCAAATTCTTGGCCGACCGGCACTATAGATGGCCGGCCGGCTATCTTTTTTTGGTCAATTGCATTTTTGGCCGGCCGACTACTGTGCATCTACTTTTGTAGATATTTTCATGCAGCTGGCATGCACTTGGAGGGATTTCCCTTTTAGCTAGCTTGTCTTGTAAGCTTACAAGATTGAAGCTCTATAAGAGGAGGCCTTCTCTCCCTCTTTTAGGGTTAGACAACTTAGACAACATTGTTAGAGAGCTCTGGTTTTAGGTTAGGATTTGTATCTATCCTATATCTATATCTCTCTTCCTTTTGTGTTTTGTGTGTGTATTTAGCCTTAGTTTTACACACAAACACTCACCATCACACCTTCTCTTGGAGCTGAGGCCCTTGAGGGTTGTTTTGAAGTCTTGGAGTTGGTTTTGAGCTCAAAGAACCAGCTGGTCCACCATTTTTGAAGGAGGTTTACAAGGGTAAGACTTTTGTCCATTTTTTCCCCCATTTTTGCATAGCTTATTTACCTATCTTGCATCTATTTTTGAGCTTAGTGTATAACATATAAAAGTTGTGTTTTTGTCTGCTCTAAATAGTTTTTTAAGGGTGTTTTAAGCTTTGGGGTTGTTTGACCCCTCTTAAGGCTTGTTTGGCCTTTGTTTTGTGTCATTTTGGTTGAGCTCCGGGACCATTGTGTTTGGGCCTCCTCACCACTGAAATCTTGAGGGATTTCAGAGGTGAGGATGGTGCCTTGAGGTCCTAGGAAGGAGAGGGCCACCCCCTCTCCTTGTTGTCATTGAAAAGGGCTATTTTTGCCTCTTGAGGGAGCATCTAGTTTAAGTGTGTGTTGACCATACCTTGACTGATATTTATGCTCATTATGTCATGATATAGCTCTTTTTTTAGTTGGTTTTGGTACACCATGCCTGCTTAGCATACATGCCTTGTAATGCCATGATTTGCCTCAATACATGCATAGCATTTAGACTACCATGCTCATGTCTTTTGGCTAAGCTTTGTGAAACTTATATGCATATTTTGATGTGCTAAGGGACTGTTTTAGGTCATTTGAATCATTCGTGTCTTGCTTTGTATAGCTACCACGCAATCCCTCTTGAATGCCTTAAGCTTTGGCCCCTCTGGCATGCCATCCTTGCTTTGTTTCAGTGGTTTGGAATCACTTGGTATGTTATTTCAGACCTCATGATGTGCTTATATGGTTGTATCTCCCATCCCTTTCATGCTTTGAAGAGGTTGTGCCTTATGCTCCATGTTTGGTCATTGTGCATGCCCTTGAATTTAAGTCATTTAGATGCCATCTAAGTGGTCTTTAGGCTTTGTTTTAATATGCTAAAACTCTGTTTTTGGTCATTTAATTCATGCCATGTTTGGTTTTGCTAAGGGTAGTTCAATACCCCCTTAGCTTGCCTTGAGTTTTTGACCTCTAATTGCATGCTCATGCTTGTCTTGTTGGCTTGGTTTGGCACCATTTTAACATGATTTTCAGAGCTTATGTTGCATGTCATTAGTCCATGTTTTTGTGCTTACAAGTTGTCTTCATATGCTTAAGTGTTGGACCATATTTGCATGCATGTGTGTGTGTGTGTTGGACCTCACTTCCATAGTATTGGCCACTGATTTTGGCAAGCTTGCAAGCTACCCATGTTAGTTTAAGCCCACCCCTTTGCATGTTGTTGTATGCCCACCTTGTATGTTGCTGCATATTTGTGTGTTGTTGCATGATTGGAGTTGTATGATTGAATGAAGTCACATGCTTGCTTGCATGCTCGAACACTCACATTGTGCCTTGCATACTTGTTAGTTGCATTGTCTCATGCCCTATGTCTTGCATGACCATTGTATGCCTTGTATGCTTCTTAGCATTGTCCATGTTGCATACTAGTCGACATGCTTAGGATTGCATTGCATTGGCATGCATACTTCGCCTCTTGAATTGCTTGTGATAGAGGTTGAGTTCAATTTGCTTGATTATGTGCATTGCATTCCATATCAAAATGCATACTTGGTTCCTTGGGCCATCATGCATGGAAATACGTGATTGGTGGCCCGAGAATCGAGGCCCATCCTCCTTTGAGTCATAAATATGATAAGGAGTGTGGTTGGTGCATACATTGCTTGAAATGCATTACCATGCCAAGTTCTGTCCTCTGCTGCTGTCAAACCAGTTCTTGCAGGAAGGTTTGGCCGGCCGGCCATCTTAAGTGCCGACCGGCCATCCATAAGCGGCCGATGGATTAATTTTTGGCCGGTGACCATCCTCCATGGCCGGTGAACAATTCCCTCAGCCGGTGGTGTTTCACAGCCTTCAGGGAAGCAACCCTGAGATTTGTGCAGTCTTCAGAGAAGGATAACAGTCAAAGCAGAGGCAACTTGTGCATGGTAGTGACTTTCCGAGTGGAGCCGAGCGCGCATTGCATTGGACCCTCTTCCCGAGGCTATTTACTGCTTTCATTAGATTAGTTAATTTGTTAAATAATTAATTGGTCCGTAATATTTAATTAACTTGTAGGTTAATTAATTTGTATTATTCTTTCGGTCCCTCCGAGCGAGGGCAAATTTGTAATAAGTGTGGGTACGTGTGTGCATGTCTTCCAACCCCCACTTCTTTCTCCCTTTTACTTACCTGCTTTTGATGGTTAGTATTAGGACATGTTTACTTTAGCATACGTTATGCTATGCATGCGTGCATCATTCATCAGTATTGCATGCACCAGGCTCGGCGCATCATACTAACTGCATAAGTATTTCAAATCTAACTTGAATACATGCTACTTGTGCATCTTCACATGTCATTTATAGACTAGCCGAGCCTACTCTAGTGACATTCCGTATGCGTTGCATTAGGCATTTAAACATGGACTTGGATCATGCATGATTGCTAACATGTTCTTGTTTTGGCACGGAGTACTAGGTGAGCTCTTTATGCTTTAGTATCTCACATGAGTGTGAATGTTGCCATGACAGCATGCTTACCATGAGGCTACTTGCTTATGTGATATAACTGCCTGAATGCCTGTGGGTGAAGGTTGAGTTACTTAAATTGGAACAACGCATTAAAACTGTGAGTTTTAAGCCCACTAGATAGTGACAAAATCATCTTTTTTAAAGCCCACTTGAGGGTGGCGAAATCTACATTTTTAGCCTCCTTGCGAGTAGCAAACCATTTTCAAAACAAGTATGAAATGTCTTTGTTCCAATTTAGGCGATTTGGTCTATACTTATTTGCTGTGCGCATAACATAGTAATTCTAGGCTAATAACCGGAATAAGAACACATAACGTTTTCAAAAACGGATATCACGGTTAGTAGAGGCCGATCTTCGGATCGGGCGAGATGGGGTGCTCATAGCTGACCTTCCCCAATCGTACCCAAGCTCCCGAGCCGAGGCAACTTTGGTGATGACGGACGCGTGGCCTTTGGCACCGAGTCAGGGTTTCCTAAATCCCTCCATAAAAAATATTTAGGTGGCGACTCTGTATCTGGCAAAGCAGTCCATGTTTGGTACTTCTTTTCTAAAAATCTATTTTCTCAAAACAATTTGCCGGATTTGGGCTCTTTGGTTCAAGATTAAAGACCGTGACGCAAATTGAGTCCGAACTGTAGCTTGAGGCCCAAGGGCGCGTCTACAATAAGTTAATAACAACAATCACAACAATAAAAGGGTAAGGAAAGCAATAACAACCATATTCTAATAACAACATTGATAAATTCAAGGTAGTTAACTAACTGAGTACCTTCAAACAAATTTGGATAATTGGAGTGGACCTTTTCCTCCCTTTCTCATTTAGCCTCCTTAACCCCGTGGTGTCTCCACAACACTTTTACTAAAGGAATGGCTTTGCTCCTCAAAACTTGTTCCCAGGTATCTAAGATTATAACCAGCTTCCCTTCATATGAGACATCACCATCAACCTCTAAATCGACCCAATAAATCTCGGAGTATAGCGATTCTAGTTTAGACCCGACCCATTTGATGTTTTGGATCCGGGTTTCATTTCCTTATATAGTTGTACTTGTCTTATCTCCCCCAATTTCTCTTTGAGTTTGGCTATTGGGATGTGTTGGTTGCATTTGGAACAGATTGGTAGGTTATTTTTCAAATCGTTGTTGCATAGAATTTTGCTTATTCGCTCGAGCGGCACTTCTAGTACTTTTGCAGGTCTATAGAGATACTGGGAGTTATCATTTGTCACTTGAGCGGTATTTCTTGCGCTCGAGTGGTGTTTGCTCGATCAAGCCATATTGTGTTCGATCGGTGGTTTCTTGTCTATAAAACTTCTGGGAGTTGGCATTCTTCGCTCAAGCGAAGTTTCTTGCACTTGAGTAGTGCAACTTATTGTGTCTGGTCGCTCGAGCAACACTTATTGTGCTCGAGCAGTCTGCGCATATATCAATTCGTAAAGTCTCTTTTCTGAGTCACTTTTTCACCTCTCTCTCTCTCTCTAAACTTTTCAAAACCCTATTTTCTCTTACTCTCTCCCTCTCTCTCTAAAACTCATCTATTTCACATGAATACACCTAGATCCATCGACCTTTTCACCCGTGTCCCTTTGTTAAAAAGGTAGAGCTCAATGAGGGCTTCGTTCTAATTGGAGCAAAGTTGATTTTCAGCGTCTTTGAGTTTCCTTCACACCCTCTCTCATCTTCTAAGCTTGAGGTAGGGTTTTTTCGCACTCCTTTATGATTTTTAAGTTAGTTATTTGTTATTTCTTAAACAATATTGTGATTTGGAAAGTTTTGGACAAATCTAGGGTTTTGGGTTAAAAATGAAAAGAGAAGTTTTCAAACGGATTTTTGAAAATGGTTGTGGGATTTGAAATGAGGTTGAGTTATGATAGAATGGTTGGTTTTGAAACTTGGATTCGATTTTGGAGGAAATTGCAGTTTTGCCCTAAATATATAATGTTGATTTTGTATAAATAATGGAATTGATGTTGAAAATGTGAAATTGGATTGATATTGATGAGGATGGTGGATTTGGATATGTATTATCACTCACATCTTAAGACTTGGAAAGTTTATCTTTATTGAAAATCGTGTATCTATTTAGAAATATCTGTTTGGGGCTATCGGTGGGGGATAACTATGATTCTTGTAAAAATTGCATGAGAATTAGGTGAATTGAAACTACTGTCTCTTCCATTTGCGTCAAGCATTATTTCATATTTGTACATTGGAAAAGTTTATCATTTTGAGAAAATAGGTGAATCTGGGAAGTACGCGTTCTTTCATTGAACTAAGTTAACCTGAGTGTCCATGGTGAAAGTTCTAAAAACCGCACGGATACATGGGTGCCAATCCCGTGGACAAAATTTTCGTGAAATAGAAATAGTAGCGCTTGTAAAGCCTACATTTACATGGGTGCTGCTTTACGATTTCCCGCGGACAAAATTTCCATGAAAGGTTGAAATTGTTTTGAGATTCCCAAAGTGTGACTCACTGCCTTGTTTTCTATTATAAATGAAGTGATTTATAAATTATGATATTAAGTTGGCATTACATCGTTTTGGAAAAAGATATAAAATATTTTGGCGCAAGCATTGCATATGTATTTCACCCTTACATCTTTGTCAAGATTCATTTATTGTGTTAGATTATTTCTACTAGACTTTGGCTCACGCTATGTAGGAAAACCATTTTTAGATGCGGATAATATGCCTCTGCCAAAGCAATAGTTTGTTAGGACTTAAAGAAAGAGCTTTATTTTGTGTATTTATAATACTTATTTTTGTACAGGCCAAGGGCTTTAACTGTATTGGATTCAAAACCATTTTTTTTATGTAACCAAGTATTGACTTGGCAAGCTGTAAGCCCTTAGGGCATTTCTTATTTGCTTAACTTCTATTATATTCCTTTATTTTGTAACATATGCTATAGATTTAGGGTTAGGCTTGTGAATGTATTCCTGCATATGTTACTCTTTTGTAAAAGTGATTGGGACTAATGGAGGGTAATTACCTTATCAAGTGTTGTATGTAATCTTTATTGCAGATGCCTTATAACTTGTGACATGTCATTCTAGGAGCCTAAGGTTAGACTTACCACAGCTTCAATGTTGATTATTCTGGCAAGGGGTTTGGGTTATTCTGTGTATTGTGACGCATCTTGAGAAGGTTTCAGTTGTGTCCTGATGCAAGAGGGGAAGGTAGTAGCTTATGGCTCACGTGAGTTGAAAACACACGATAGAAACTATCCTACTCATGATTTAGAGCTAGCAGCAGTGGTCTTTCCCTTGAAGATTTTGAGGCATTACTTGTATGGTGAGAGATTTGAGGTCTTTTCCAATCATAAGAGTTTGAAGTATTTTTTTCACAAAAAGATTTGAATTTAAGGTAGAGAAGATGGATGGAGTTCATGGAAGACTATGATTTTGAGTTGTACTACAATTTGGGAAATGCCAATATATTGGTTGTTGCCTTGAGTAGAAAATCCATTAGCAGTGTAACGAGTATTGCCATCTGGGAATGGAAGATATTGGGTGCTATTGGCGAGTTTGACTTGCATCTTGGAGAGTCCGTTAAGTTGACAACTTTGTTTTCGGTAGTTACACAACCTATACTTGTGAGCCGAGTTATAGAAGCTCAAAGGGGTAACCTTGAGGTAGAAACCCTTCACGAGAAGATATCTAGTGGGAAGGTAGAGAAGGGCTTGAACATGTATTCTGACTCGAGTGTTAGATACCTTGGCCACCTTTTCGTGCCAGAGTCTTGTCGAGAGAAGGTACTCTCAGAGTTTCACCATTCATGCCTTGTGGTGCATCTAGGAGGCACAAAGATGTATCACGACCTTAGTCACCAGTTTTGGTGAAAGAAGATGACGAAGGACGTAGCTGTGTTTGTGTCGAGGTGCCTTACTTGTCAACGAGTAAAGGCTGAGCATCAGAGGCCAGCGCATTAGGGGCATTGTTCAATTGCATGAGGTCTCTATGACTGTTGTTTCAGATAGGGATCTGTGTTTTACAGCCCGATTATGGCATAACCTGTAGAATGCCTTGGGCACTAGGTTGACTTTTAGTACCGCCTATCATCCTCAGACTGATGGGCAGTTAGAACGTACTATTTAGATCCTAGAAGATATGTTTCAAGGTTGTGTTCTTAACTTTTAGGCGTCGTGGGAAAGACACTTGCCTTTAGTGGAGTTTGGCTATAATAACAGTTTCTAGTCGAGTATTGGTATGACACCATTTGAGGCCTTGTATGGCCGACCGTGTAGATCTCCTATGTGTTGGGACGAGTTGAGTGATGCACCTATGATAGGTCCAAAGTTAGTCTATGAAATGACAGAGAAAGTTGCACTTATATATAAGCGGTTGGTTACGGCTCAGAGTCGTCAGAAGAGATATGCTGATAATAGGAGGAGACCGTTGTCGTTTGAGGTAGGAGATCACACCTTTTTGAAGATATCACCTATACGGGGTTTAATGAGGTTTAGGAAGAGCAAAAAATTGTCTCCTAGGTTTATTGGGCCTTTTGAGATCCTAGAATGGATTGGGGAGGTACCTTATTGTTTGGCCTTGCTGCCATAGCTTTCACGGTTTCACGATGTGTTCCATATCTGTATGCTTCGGATGTATGAGCCGGATCCTTCACACGTGTTGGATTGGACTGAGTTAGAGGTAGAGGAGGATGCCTCGTATGAGGAGAGGCCGGTTAGGGTTTTAGATGCTTAAGACCAAGTCTTGTGAGGCAAGATGATTCTTTTAGTAAAAGTGTTATGGTGACACCATGGGGTTAAGGAGGTCACTTATGAGCGTGAGTTGGAAGTTCGTGAGAAGTATCCGGACCTATTTGTTGATGTTCAAACATTTATTGAAAACTTTGCTATGATAATGTAATACAAACATTGTATATGTTTTGGAAATGTGAATTGTATATTCAGTATTGAAAACTCATTTATGATGTTGATGAGAATGGATGACCGGTGGATGGGTCATGGTGGTGAATTTGAATTACTATCATTGTTGTAATTGGTTTAAACATCGTTTTGATGTTTGGTTTAAAATTTCAGGAACGAAATTCCTTAATGGGAAAAGGTTATAGCGATTCTGATTTAGACCTGACCCATTTGATATTTTACATCTGGGTTTTATTGCCTTATATAGTTGTTCTTGTCTTGTCTTCCCTTATTTCTCTTTAAGTTTGGCTATTGGGATGTGTTGGTTGCATTTGGAACAGCTTGGTAGCTTGTTTTTCAAACTGTTGTTGCCTAGAATTTTTCTTCTTTGCTCGAGTAGTGGTTCCCTATCTATAAAACTTATAGGAGTTGGCATTCTTCGCTCGAACGAAGCTTCTTGCGCTTTAGTGGTGCAACTTATTGTGTTTGGTCGCTCGAGCGATACTTCTTACACTCAAGCAGTCTGCGCGTTCAGTTTGTAAAGTCATTTTTCTAAGTCACTTTTTCACCTTTCTCTTTCTAAACTTTTCAAAACCCTATTTTCTCTCTCTCTCTCTCTCTAAAATTCATCAATTTCACTCAAATACACCTAGATCCGTCGACCTTTTCACCCATGTCCTTTTATTAACAAGGTAAAGCTCGATGAGGGCCCCGTTCTAATTGGAGCAAAGTTAATTTTCGGCATCTTTGAGTTTCCTTCACGCCCTCTCTCGTCTTCTAAGCTTGAGGTAGAGATTCTTCGCACTCTTTTATGATTTTTAACTTAGTTATTTGTTATTTCTTAGACAATATTGTGATCTGGAGAGTTTTGGACAATTCTAGGGTTTTGGGTTAAAAATGAAAAGAGAATGTGAATCTGGGAAGTATGCGTTCTCTCATTGAACTAAGTTGGCCTGAGTGTCCATGTTAAAAGTCCTAAAAACTGCGCGTATACATAGGTTCAGATCATGCAGATGAAATTTCTATGAAATGGCAATAATAGTGCTTGTAGAGCCTACATTTACATGCATGCCGGTTTACGGTTTCCCGGAGATGAAATTTCCATGAAAGGTTAAAATTGTTTTGAGATTCCCAAAGTGTGATTCACTACCTTGTTTTCTATTGTAAAGGAAGTGATTTATGAATTTTGATATTAAGTTGGCATTACTTGGTTTTGGAAAAAGATATAAAACGTTTTGGCGCGAGCATTACATATGCATTTCACCCTTATATCTTTGTTAAGATTCATATATTGTGGTGGATTATTTTTACTGGGCTTTAGCTCACCCTATGTGGGAAAATCATTTTTAGGTGCTGATGATATGCCTTCGCGAAGGCAATTGCTTGGGAAGACTTGGACCAAGAGCTTCATTTTGTGTATCTATTATGCTTATTTTTGTACAAACCAGGGGCTTTAACTGTATTCGATTCAAATATATTTTTTTGTGAATCCAAGTATCGACTTGGAAAGCTCTAAGCCCTTAGGGCATTTCTTATTTACTTAACTTTTGTCCTATTTCTTTATTTTGTAACATATGCTATAGATTCAAGGTTAGGATTGTGAATGTATACCTGCATATGTTACTCTTTTGTATAAGTGATTGGGACTGATGGTGGGTAATTACCTTATGAAGTGTTATATGTAATCTTTATTGCGGATAGCTTATAGTAATTATTTCGAGGTGTACAAGGAGATACCTTCCTACTCTTCCCAAACCTCATCAATCCCCGTCTTAGTGAAATCTTAAGGAACACGTGATCCACGACCGCAAAGGATAAAGGTCTCCCCCTATAGTCGGCATAGTTTTTCTATTAACTTTGAGCCATTACTAACCTCTGTCAAATGAGAACAACCTTCTCAGTTGTCTCATAAACTAACTCCAGACCCAATATCGGTGTATTTCCCACCTCAACCCAACAAATCGATCATCTGCAAGGCCTCAAATGGTGCCATCTTGATGCTCACTTGATAGCTATTATTGTAAGCAAATTCAATCAATGTTAAGTGTCTCTCCCATGACCCCTTTAAATCGAGAACACAAGTCCTAAACAAGTCCTTTGAAATCTATATAGGACGCTCAGATTGCCCGTTGATTTGAGGATAATAAACATGTTAACGGTCAATTTAGTCCCCAACACCTTTTGAAAGCTCTACCACAATCGAGCCATGAAACGCGGATCCCTATCCAAAACAATGGTCATTGGAACGTCAAACTATGTCTCTAATACACAACTCGACCAAATAATCAACTAAGTCGCCTGTACGCATAGGAACGACTCAAATGCCGTCGTTACCTCATTGTGTCCTCAAAAGTCCAACCACAAAATCCATAGTGACATGCTCCCACTTCCATTCGGCTATAAGTAAGGGTTATAACAAACCTGTTGGCTTTCGGTGTTGAGCCTTTACTTGTTCAATAGTGCGGCTAGTTGCAAACATCCCATTTTGACCCACCTTAAGACTTGGGTGCATTCTTCTAAACACCCGATAATGAAATCGTGATGTGTTATCTTTTGAATTCCTCAACAGGAAAGTTGGGTTCAAGCTATCCTAACTTTATACAGGTTTTGGCCAAACTACTTTAGACCTATTCAAAACTTTTTTTGCAAACATTTTGGTCATGTAGTTCCAAACATCACTACAATGTTCCAAAATTCACCTTTCAAATTCCAAGTGTTATGCTATTTCAATAAACCGAGCAAAGGACAAAGTGGTGATGAGTGAAAAAGAGGATAATTCTTTGGAAAAACCTAATTTTCCCTTAAAAATTAGTATACAATATGTGATCTAGCCATTCACTTTTCCAGTCTGGTTGTATAGAAAGCCTCTGGCCGGATGAAAAGTGATTGGTTAGATGAAAAGTGTGTTGGCCAAATGGTTTGTTCAAAAAATAGAGCATTTTTAGGAAAATTGGCTTCCATGCACATGGAATTGCCACCTGCTAATTTTCTGAGATATTTTAATTTCGAAACCTATAAGTATCACCTCCCCACTTCATTGTTAAGGTTTAGAAATCGTTTCCAAAGGCTTAGTGATTGTTGAGAGCACAAATCACCTTGAACCCAAACACTTCCCACTTTTTCACCACTCCCTTCATACATACACCACCCAAACACCATTGAAGCTTGAACTTGAAGCTTCTTAGTGAGAATTCAAGCCATCTCCAAGAGCCTTAAGGGTGGTAGGAAGAAAGTTTAATAACCAAAAGTTCTTCCTTCTTTGTAGAGGTAGACATTGAACTTTTCTCATCTATTTTCTCTCTTCCCAAGCACTAGTTTTCAAAGTTTTCTTGTGCTTGAATATTTAATTTAGCTTGTGGAAGTGGGTGCACCCTTCCATAGATGATGTAACTTCTTTATTTCCTTGCACTTTCTCTTGCTTTGTCAACTCTCACACACTTTATTTTATCATTGTTTTTCATTATTTAGATCAAATATAGACTTGTGTAGAGGATTCTATGTCTTACTTCATAGTTAAGTTGCTAGCTTCTTCATTTTCTTGAAACTATAAGAGCTTCCTCATCAAAAATGTTGAAAACTCTCTTCTCAATCCATTTTTGAACATGGAAATGGATGTTGCATCTGTATTCCATGAGTAAGAAGATGAGTCTTCAACTACTTTTGGCGGGTTATGTGTATCCCCCTTTACATTCTTCCTATTTTCTTGGAAGCCCTATAAAGCTTCCACTTACAAATCCTACTTAGAAATGGTGGCAATCTACTCTCTACAGCTAACAATATCGATTTGGGTATTAATTTACCCTTATTCACAAAAATGTAAATGTTGGTTTCCATCTATTTCTTTGATTGAATTTCTAGCTTGCACTTTCCTTTACGTCCTCTCTATTTTCTTATAAAGCTTTCCCTAAGAATTAGTGGCAATCTACTCTCTCCAACTAATAGCAGGGATTTGGGTATTAATTTACCTTTATTCACAAAGAGGTGAACATAAGTTTTCACTTATTTCGTTGGCTTGACTTTCTTTTAGCTTCAATCCCTATATATGTTAGTTTTTGTCTATTTGATAGCTTTTGTACATATCACATAGAATCTTTTCTTGTTGAATGATGGGTGAAGCTTGTCTACATCCTCCTTGAATATCCTTATGATAGGAAGGAGTAGAAAGGGTAAGCATCCTTTGAAAATGCTTTGTTTGCTCTATTTTGGCTCTGCTACACACAGGTTTTTCCAAATTTTTACGTACAGCCGACTAGATAAATGTGCAGCCAGCAAATTTTATGTACAGCCAAACCATTTATTTAGCTAGCCAGATGATTTTTTTTTATAAATAAAATAGAGTGATTCCCTATAGCAAACAAAGTGATTTCCAACGGATGATCTCCTGGGCCCTTGGAGCTTCTGTCCTATCTATTTTATGATTTGTTAGATTCAACTTTCATTTAGTTAAGTAATTGTTTGATGTAATAATTTCTAACCCCATTTCTTTCTATTCATTTCATTATAGTTGTTTCTTGTAATAATCTCCAATCCTAAGTCTTTCATTATAGTTGCTTGTTGTAATAATCTCCAACCCCCACGTCTTTTTATTTCTTTCATTGTAAAGGCTTAATTTAATAATTTCTGACCTCCATTTCTTTCTATCTCTTTCTATGTATGTCTTCTAATCCCCATTTCTTTCTATCCATTTTATTTCCATGCTTTCCATATCTGTTGATACCATCATGTTTTCTTTATCATAATCTTTATGTTTTCATCCATGTTTCATGCATTTGGATTCATCTCATTAGCAGTTATGGACTTTATCATTTCCTTTGTGATTTTGTGCACTACCTCATATTTTGAGATGATTCACATATCATGTACTAGTAGCCGAATCTATAATTGCATATTTGTGTGTGTATTGCATTAGTATTCTGCACATAAGATCATACATAATTTGCTAACTCTTTTTTTCTAATTTTTTGTTGGATGCAAATAAATACTAGGTATGCATTTATAGTTTTAGCATCCCGCTTGTATATGATTTTTTTATTATGTTTAGCATTTTCCATACGGGTACTTGCTTAGATGATTTATCTCTATGATTGCCGATGCATGGAGGTTGTGTCGTTTAAGTTGGAACATGGTTGATTTTTATGCATGTATGCTTAGTTTCTATTGAGTTGTACATTTTCTAAAATTCCTTTAAAATGCATAAAATCAAATCATCCCAAAATGAGTGACACAGTCTATACTTGCTTGCTTCATGTAGTAAATTTTAGCATTAATAATAATTGGAACATGAGCATATATTGTCTATAAAACTCATACCATCATTTAGTAGAGGCCAATCCATTGATCAGGTGAGCAGGGTGCTCAATTTATAGTTCCCCCCTCATACCTAAGGTCCTTAGCCAAAACATCTTTGGTTGTGATAGACAGTGGCCTTTGGCGCGAGTTATCAGTTTCCTAGTTTTCCTGTAAGATTAGGTGACGACTCTGAGATCTGGTGATGTAGTCCATTTCTAGCATATTTTGAGATTAATAGATTTTCTATAGATTTTATAAATCTAGGCTCTTATTTATGTTTCATATTGCACTCGTGAGACTAGATCGAAGAACGGGAGTTCAAACTATCAGGCGCGGTCGAGTACCCCCAAGACTCCTACACTAGTCTTGAAAGTCTCTCACAAATCAGCGATAATACCCCAACCCCAAGAAACTTCGAATCTCAAAGTCATTCTTAGGTTGTTCCCAATCTCATACAACATCTATCTTAGAAGAATCAACAGTTACCCCTTCACCCGACATAACATGGCCCATAAACTTTACTTCAAAAAGCCAAAACTCACACTTCTCCAATTTGGCAGACAATTTTTTTTACTTTAAGCAAGTCAAGTACTATTCACAAGTATTCTTCGTGTGCTTCCTTAGAGGGTGAATATATCAAAATGTGGTCTACAAAAATAACCACAAATCGATCCAAGAACTCCCCAAAACTCAATTCATTATGTCCATAAATGAAGCTGGTGCATTAGTCAAGCCAAAAGGCATAACTAGAAATTCATAGTGTCCATAACACCTGTGAAAGGCCATTTTCTGGATGTCTTCATCCTTCACCCTCAATTGATGATACCCATGTCTCAAATCAATCTTCAAAAAGCGACGAGATCCCTTAAGTTGGTCAAATAAATCATCTATCTTGGATAAGGGGTACTTGTTCTTAACAGTGACTGTAGACACCCCATTTTTGACCGCCCTTAAGACTTGGGCGTTACTGATTGCTTACTTGGTGATGAAAGGTGTGCACTGCAAAGGTTCATTTTCTTCGGCAATGAGAGCGTCAAATCCCAACCTTACACCCCATTTTTGGACTAAACCTATTTTGACCAAAGATTTTAGACCTTAAAACCCTCTCTTTCAAAACATTTTTGAAAAAAGAGTTCCTACGATGTTTTGAGGCTCGCATTTTGTTAAATGTTGCGCTTTTCGGTAAACCAAGCATGGACAAAGTAGAAATGAATGAAAGAGAGGTGAACTCTTTGAAAAAAAATCTTTAAAACATCTTGTCTAGAGGTTTGGAGTGGAAGAAAATTGGAGAAGAGGGAAGAAACCAAGTTGGAGGAGAAGATGGGCATGAACCGTTAAGAGAGAGTCGAGTAGCCCTCGCTAAATCAGGCCTATTCCTTTGTACACTTGGATTTCATGTGTGAGGCCACTACTATTGGAAAGTGGACTTCCGGGGTTTCATTTTTCACTCAAGAATCTCCTAAAGCCGAGTCCGGATGAGGGAGATATGGCTGGTTGAAGTTGGGCATCAATCTGGTTGGACCGAAACTGAGCAGTCTTCACTAAAAGAGGGATATCTCTTAGCACACTTGGAATTTTGATGTGAGGCTGCCATCATTGGAAATAAGACTTCCGGGGCTTCAATTTAGGCACAAGAATGACATGAACAGGAGTCCAGATGAAAGAGTTATGCCCATTTGAAGTTGGACCTGGAGAACAGATTTTTGCTGTCGGCCACAGGGGGTGGCCGGTCGGCCAAAAAAGTGGCCGGTCGGCCAGTTGAAGTGGCCTATCGGCCACTAATGCCCCAAACTCAGAAATTTTGTAGATATTTACCTCCAGTTGTCTTCCACAAGCTCCAGCTGTCTCTAAATCAGATATTTTGACCTGAGGCTTGTATATTGCTATATATGGAGGCCATATCTCATATATTGAAAGGTTAGAACGTTTGGGAGCCTCTTTCTCTAAAATCTCTCTCTCTCTCTCTCTCTCTCTCTAAAATCCTCTCTCTCTAAATTTCTCTTTCTTAAGCATTTGTGCTTAAAAGCTTGCATACTTTAGACTTTAACCTATCAACCCTTAACCAAAGTGGTTCATCCTTGGGCTGAGGTTTCTTGAAGCTCTCTTGGAGCCTCCTTTGAGCTCTAAAATGGTGGTTTAAGTTCAGATTTATACCTGTTGTGTGCTTTGCTTCAAAGGTATAGAACTTACCCCATTTAAGCTTATTTTGCACACTTGTTTTGCCACCTTTGCAAATTGTTTTTGGCTTGGTTTTCAACTACAAAAACCACTGTTTTAAAGGCTCTAAAATGGTATTTTATGCCCTTTTTGGAGTTAGGAGTGGTCCACCCTTCTTGTAGCTTGCTTGCTAAGTTGTTGTGCCATCTTTCAAAGTTGTTTTAAATCAAACTTTTTGGCCTTTCTAACCACTGAAAATCAGAGAATTTTTAGTGGTAAAAACCATGTTTTGAGGTCCAAAATAGAAGGGGGTGGCCTCATCTCCTTGTGTCTTATTTGCAAGTGTAGATAGCCTAACATGTGAGCATGTTTTTCTACCTTTTTGTGACTTGATCTCAGCATGTTTTTGCTACTGATTTAGCATGCTTTAGCTCTATTTTGGGCTGCTTTGGTCATATGACTCATGTTTTGTGTAGCAATAGTGCAAATGCCTTCATTAGCTTTGTGTTTTTAAGGCCTCTAACATGTTTTGCTTGAGATGATTGGATGTTGTAGCATCATTTTATATGTGATTTCAATGCATATATCTCTGTCACACTCTCACTTGTTTCACTCTCTCATTGCTTTTGAGAGTTGTGCCTTAAGCCTAGTTTGCGGGCTAACATGTGAGCATGTTTTTCTTGCCATTTATGCTTCAATCTCAGCATGTTTTAGCCACTATTTTGGCATGTTTTAGCTCTGTCCAGAGCTGGTTTGGTCAATTGAGCTTTATATTGCATGCCTCTGGTGTAATGTTCTTCACTAGTTTAATGTTTTTGGCTTTTGAACTTGTTGTGCATGTGTTGCTTGCATGATTTAGTGTCATTTTACATGCCATTTCAGCACTGAAAAGTCTGCAACCTCCCTCTGTTTTTCACTTTTCAATTTGTTTTGAAAGTGGTCTTGAGCCCCTTGTTGGCTTGAGTGTGAACTTGAGGCCCCCATGCCTAATGGTTTTAACCTCTCTTAAGGGTTCCTCCTAACCAACAGCATGCGGCCTCTTTCACGCTCAAGACACTTGTGGTTTAGGCCATCTTTCCAATTAGAGAACAATCATCTTGGACTTAACTGGTTAAAAAACTAATCGGTAATCTAAAATGAGTAAATAAAATTGGACAAGTAAAACATGGACAAGATAAGCATATTTTGCTGCATTGCATGTGTTTGGATCGGATGTTAATCCAAACACAAGAAATGCAGGACGTTTCATACTCAAAGTGATGAAACGTGTCACATTTCTTGGTCGCCGTCACCCTTGATCATGCATGATAGGGTGGCGGCCATTTGAGTCTTATGTGTGCATTCAATAAGCTTGTACAAGCTTGGTTCTTTCGCCATCATGCATGAAAATGCTTGATTGGTGGCTTGAGAGCCAAGTGCCATACTTCTTTGAGCTTGAGAAATGATAAGGAGGGTGGCAGTACACACATTTCTTGAAAAATGTATTGTTTTGCCTCTGTTGCTCTCTGTTGCAGCAAAAACAGAAGTCTGGAAAAAGGGGTGGCCGACTGGCCACTAGTCAATTTTTGCACAAATGTGCTCCTGAGTTGGAGCAGAGGCAATTTGAAAGTTGGTACAATGTTTAGAGATCAAACGAGTGAAAATGGAGGCAGCTGATGGCAAGGCGATGGATTATTTAAATTGCTTTAATTAGCTTAGCATAGCTGGTTATTCAATTCGTTTTGTAATATTCTAATTAGCTTAGCATAGCTAGTTATTCAATTGTGTTGTAATAATTAGTTAACTAGAATAGTTAATTAGTTTCGTTTTGTAATAATTAGCTTAGCTTAGTGTAGCTTAGCTTATTTATTCGGACCCTCCTTCGCGATGGCACAATGTTGTAATAAGCATGCGTGTGTGTGTGCATGTCTTCCAACCCCACTTCTTTCTCCCTTTTATTTACCTGCTTTTGATGGTTAGCTTAGGGTCATATTTTGATTAGCATACCTTATGCTCGCATGTTTGCATCCATTTATTTGTCTTACATGCACCAAGGCTTGGCGTATCATTCAAACTGCATTATATTTCAATATACCTATTTCAATACGTGTTTCAAAACATGTTATCAAATTGTTGCATTTATATGCCATCTTAGATAGCCGAGCCTATTAGTTGCATTATTGTATGTGTTGCATTAGGCATCTTGTATAGTTAGGATCATGCATATTTCTAACTAGCTTTTGTTTTGGCTCGAAGTACACTATAAGTTTTAACGCTTTAGCATACTTGCATGTGTGAGTGTTGCCAAAACAGCATGCTTGCCACGAGGCGATTTCCTTAAGTACTTAACTACTTGAATGCCTGTGGATGAAGGCTTTGTTGTTTGAATTGGAACAATTCAACGAATGTGAGTTTTAAGCCCACTTTGCGAGGTGGCAAATCATGTTTTAAGCCCACTTGAGGGTGGCACTTTTAAACCATTTTCGAAAGCAAACATGAGTTGATTTGTTCCAATTCTTGCGATTTAGTCCATACTTGCTTGTGTGCGCCATGTAGTAAAGTTAGATAATAATCGGAACAAGAACACATGTGTTTATAAAACAACATATCATGCTTAGTAGAGGCCGATCTTTGATCAGGCGAGCGGGGGTGCTCATTTCAGGACCTTCCCCCCTCGTACCCAAGTTCCCGAGCTGAGGCAACTTTGGTGATGACGGACACGTGGCCTTTGGCACGAGTCAGGGTTTCCTAAATTTTTCAAAAATAAAATATTTAGGTGGCGACTTTGTAATCTGGCAAAGCAGTCCAGTTTTGGCATTATTTGATCTAAAATTTGATTTTCCAAAATAACTTGCCGAAATGGACTCTTTGGTGTTTATCAGTCTCACATTTCACTTTGTGAGATTGGATTTAGAACCGTGACAAGAGTCCGAACTGTTGGACCAATTCGAGCTCTCCGAAAGGGGGGCGCGAAGAAAGTCAAGTGTACAGTGACCTAATTCAATTTGCACTAGTCAATGCACAACCGCAATGACCCATCTTTCTTCTTTGCAAAGAGAGTTGGTGCTCTCAAAGGTGATGTACTAGGATGAATGAAACCCTTATCTAACAATTCTTGGAGTTATATCTTCAACTCATGCAAAACGGCAGGTGCAAACCTATATGCTGCCATGGAAATTGGGGCTATGCCCGTCACTAAATTAATGGAGAATTCAATCTCTTGGTGTGGTGGCAACTCGGTAAGATCCTCTGGAAAGACATCCGGATACTCGTGAACTACGCTCGACAAGTCACTTTGAGCAATGCTTCCATCATAAGCTAAGGAAATGGCAAATATGAAGCTAAGATTTTCTCAACCTTTAAGGTCATAAAATGGTGGAATTGGACTGTCACCCTGACCATATAAGAAGTAAAAACAATCCCCTGTTAGCATACACACTGACACCTCGAGGCATTGACAATTTATCGTGCCTCAAAGGTGACTCAACCAATCTTTACCCAAAATAACATCGAAAATGCGCATGTCCAAGACAACAAAGTTGAAAGAGAGTCGGTGGTCTGTGACCTCAATCTCGCAAGAGTGGCACAATTACCCCAATGCCACTCTATCTCCAACTGGTGACTCAACCAACAACATAGACACTAACTGTTCAATTTCCAATCCCAAGGCAGATGCAAAAGTAGAAAAATATAATGGAATGTGAGGCACTCGTATCAATCACCACACTAGCCAATGAATTGAACACATGAAAGTTACCTCTCACAATAGAAGGCCCTGGTAGTTAATCTGGTGTGGTAACAATATACACATGCTTTGGCGTCCTCTGGTCAACATGCTCACCCCTTGGAGCAAAGGATTGTTGCACTGATAGAGCCGAAATGGCTCCCTAAATAACTCGAGAGGCCTGAACTGAATGTGCATGTTGATGGCTTTGAGTCTTCCTTGAACCTAATTGTAGACGCGCCCGTGTGGGGGGCCCTCGCTATAGTTTGGACTCGATTTGTGTCACGGTTCTTAATCTGAACCAAAGAGTCCAAATCCGGAAAATCGTTTTGAGAAACAGATTTTTTGAAAAGAAGTGCCAAACATGGACTTCTTTGCCAGATACAGAGTCACCACCTAAATATTTTAAAATGGGAGAATTTAGGAAACCCTGACTCGGTGCCGAAGGCCACGTGTCCGTCATCACCAAAGTTGCCTTGGCTCGGGAGCTTGGGTACGATTAGGGAAGGTCAGCTATGAGCACCCCCTCTCACCTGATCCGAAGATTGGCCTCTACTAACCGCGATATCCATTTTTGAAAACGTTATGTGTTCTTATTCCATTTATTAGCCTAGAATTACTATGTTATGCGCACAGCACACAAGTATAGACTAGATTGCCTAATTTGGAAATAAACATTGCATATCTGTTTGTTTTGGAAAATGTTTTGGAATTTGCTACTCCCGAGTAGGCTAAAACACGGATTTCAATGAGCCATTCCAACTCAGACAATCCAACCTTCACCCACAGGCATCCAAACAGTTTATCACATAAGCATCTAGCCACATGGTATACATGTTGCCATGATAGCATTCACACGCATGCGATATGCTAAAGCATAAATACTTACATCGTACTCTGTGCCAAAACAGTAAACTAGTTAGCCAACATGTATGGTCCTAGTTCATGTCAAATTGCCTAATGCAACACATACAGGATGCACTTAGAATAGTCTCGGCTAACCTAAGCATGGCATATGAAATGCAGTCAATTGATGCACGTATTCAAATTGGAATTGAGGTACAAATGCAGTTAGCATGATGTACCGAGCTTGGTGTGTGTGAGACAAATGCATGGATGCACGCATGCATAGCATAAGGTATGCTAATTTAAACATGACCTATTACTAACCATCAAAGCAGGTAAGTAAAAGGGAAGAAAGAAGTGGGGATTGGAAGACATGCACACACACGCACCCACACTTATTACAGATTCGCCCTCGCTCGGAGGGACCGAATAAATATTACAAATTAGCTAACTCGCGAGCTAATTAATTATTACAAATTACCTAATTAGTTAACAAACTAACTAAGCTAGGAAAAATAGTAAACCGCCTCGAGAAGAGAGCCTGATGCAATGCATGCTCAGTCCTGCTCGGAAGTGCACCGCCATGCCTAGGCTGCCTCTGTTTTCCTTGATATACTCCTCTGGAGACTTCCAAAGTCTCAGGACTGCTTCCCTGGACATTGGGAGACATCACCGGCTGAGTAGGATTGCCACCGGCAGTGGTATGTGGTCGCTGGCCATTGGTGAAGCCATCGGCAGAGGGAGGATTACCGGTCGGCACTAAGCACTGCCGGTCGGCAGAGAATTCCTGCAGAACCTACAATTGGCAGCAACAGAGGGCAAGGCAAAGCATGACAATACAATTCAAGCCATATATGCACCAAACATGTTCCTTATCATGCTAGTGACTCAAAGGGACATGCTCCTTGGTTCTCGGACCATCAATCGCGCATTTCCATGCGTGATGGCCCAAGGGACCAAGTGTGCACACTTTGATGTCAAATGACATGCAATGCACACAATCAAATCAAGAGGCTTCTACCTCTATCATGACTTGGTCAAGAGGTGGAGCATGCGTGCCAATGCTATGCAACTCTAATCATACAAACTAGCATGCAAGCATGAACATGGGCAATGCATAAACATGCAACAATCATGCAAGGCATAGACAATAATCATGCAAGACATGAGGCAAGCATGTTAATATCAAGCATGTAAGATGTGACCTAAATGTACAAACATGCAAGGCACAATGTGGGTGTTTATGCATGCAAACAAACATGTGACTTCATTCAATCATGCAAGTTCAATTATGCAACAACTCACCAATATGCTACAACATACAAGGAGTACATGCAACAAGCAGAGAGATGGACTAAAACATGATTTGGGCAGCTCTAATTACGCCCAAAAACAGTGGCCAAAGTGTTATAAAATGAGGGCTAAATGACATGCAAACATGCATGCACACAAGGATCGACACTTAAGCATAAAAAGGCAACTCTCAAGCACACTTGAAAGAGGCATAACATGGACTAATGGCATGCAAGGTAAGCATTGAAAATCATGTTACAAAGGGTGCTAAGCCAATTAAACAAGTCAAACAAGGCATGCAAACAAAGCCAAAAAACCCAAGACAAGCCAAGAGGCTTAAACCAAGACTAAATCAACCAAGCCTCACAAGGCTAAGAGGACTTAAAATAGGTCTAGTGCAGACCTAAACAACACCCGAGGGATGCCAAGATGGCATCTAAATGGCTCAAAATCAAAAGCATGCACGAATGCCAAAACATGGAGCATGCTACACAAGCTTCCAAAGCTTCAAAGAGGCATCCAAGGCAAGCATGCAAGCATGTTAAAGGGACTGAAATAGCATGGTAAATGGTCCCAAATCACTAAAATAAAGCAAGAATGCATGCTACACATTCACACACTTAAGGCCAACAAGCCAAAAATGCAAAGAGGCTATACAATGCATGCCATGGCCGACCCAAACAACTATGGACAGACCTCTAGCATGGCAAAACAAGCACAAAAGCTTCACAAAGCTAGACCTAAAACATGCTTGAACAAAGGTTTACAACCTAAGGCATATTAAGGCCTAAACATGGCATTACAAGGTAGGTATGATAAGCATGCACGGTGTACCAAAACCGACCAAAAAACAGAGGCATATTATATCATAATAAGCACAAAAAAACAACTAAGGCATGGTCAACATGAAGCTTAGCTAGGTGCTCCCTCAAGAGGCCAAAAATGGTCCTTTTCAAGGACAACAAGGAGAGGGGGTGGCCCTCTCCTCCCTAGGACCTCAAGGCACCATCCCCACCTCTGAAATCCCTCAAGATTTCAGTGGTGAGGAGGCCCAAACACCTAGGTCCCGGAGCTCACTCAAAATAGCACAAAATGGGGCCTCTCAAGGCCTAAGAGGAGTCAAACACCTCCAAATCACAAAACACTCTAAACAAACTATTTAGAGGGCCTAAAAACAGAACTTTTTTATGTTATACACTAAGCACAAAAATAGTTCTAAGATAGGCTAAAATACAATGCAAAAATGGGAAATAAAGAGACTAGTTTCTTACCCTTGTAGACCCTCTTCACAAATGATGGACCAGCCGGTTCTTCAAGCTCAAAACCACCCAAGAACACCAAGAACAACCTCTGGTTCTTCAAGGAATCAAGCAAAGGTGTAACACTATGTGTTTGTGTGCAATAGTAAGACACAAATGCACCTAGACACACACAAAGGCCAAATGAGAGAGAGGTATAGAGATAGAATGTGTATGGATCCTAACCCTAGAACTCAAAACCCTAATATTGCTGTCTAAAATCTCCAACCCTAAACAAGGGAGAGGAGGGCTCCTCTTATAGAGCTATTTGTCTTGTAAAGCTTACAAGACAAGTTTCTAAAGAGGGAGATCCCTCCATACACGTGTATGGAGGGGAGCCAAATGCAAGACAGCTGTATTAAAATATCTGCAAAAGCAGATGAACAGTAGTTGGCTGCTCAAAATTGCTATTTTGACAAAATTGACTGCCGACTGGCAATAAAGAGTGCTGACCGGCAGCACACATTGCCGATGGCAACAAAACACCAGCCGATGGCCTTTAGCCATGGCCGGTGATGTGTGGGGATGCCTCACAAGGCACTCCCTGCCCCTCCAAGGCAAAACACAAGTGTTTGGTGCAAAACCAGACACTAAATAGTCGAGTTCGGAGATCCTGAGGCAAGGCGCGTAGCCGAGACCTCCGGGAACTCCAAACGAACACAAACATGGATGATCACCAAGTGTTTAAACGGTGACGTCCAAGTCTTGAGGACAGTCAAAAATGGGGTGTCTACAGTTGTCCCTCTTTGACAGAACTCGAAAGTCATAACAATGACGGGAGTGAATGTCAAAGCCCAGAGACGACCCATTTTTGACAAGGCCGAAGACTTAGACAAAGATGCAAGACAAACAAGATATGCACCCGAAGGCAGGGGCAAAATGCAAGACAATGCACAGAGCCGGACATAACTTATGATCATGCAAAGAAAGCTGTAACGAAGCATACATGCGACAGTTTTTAAGCTAGCATACACCGGACTACACTACAATGCAGAAAGGATGTAAGAGAATTATGCAATTCTCAATACGTCTCACTCGAAGGATACAATACCTGTGCGGTTCATCTGGTTGCACCAGCCTCAAATGAACCGTACATACAATATCGTGCCTGCAAAGAAAACAACTCAACAGGTACGACGTTATTAGCAACATGCATGACAATGCAAAAATGGATGCAAAATGATTTGCAATATATACAAAACAATGTATAAACAATGCAAATAAAGATGCAATGTAATTGAAACAATGCAAGTTATATGCAAAGCAATTGAATCATGATCCAATCACGAGCGGTTCAAAACCACACTAATGTCAAATAGATTGATGGAGGTAACAAGTCTGTCTACCATAGAACGGTCAACTAAACTATGAGTAATGTAGACAGACGCAAGAACAAGTATTGGGGGGGGGGATTGACACAAGTGGGGAAACGACCTGCTGGGGAAAGGACTACGATCCTAATGCCGGATGCAACAATTACACTACAATGTAATATAGATATGCTGGGGGGGGATGGCAATGGATATGGCACGCGGGCTAAACCAAATCTTGCCTAGGCAAGGCATGTACACATACAAGCCACGTCTAACATAGAACGGTCCACTGAACTATGCTTCGACACGAGAAGTATGGGCACATACCAGACCAAGCTTAACATGGAAAGGCGCAAGCCATAGATGGAAGTGATGCAATGAATGCATGCAAACTACAATGCAATATCTACAAATATGCAATGGAATGGAAATGGATACAATGAATATGGCCTACGGGCCAAACCAAATCTTGCCTAGGAAGGGCATGTACACGTACAAGCTGTGTCTAACATAGAACGGTCTACTGAACTATGCTTCGACACGAGAAGTATGGGCACATACCCGACCAAGCTCAACATGGAAAGGCGCAAGCCATAGATGGAGGTGATGCAATGAATGCATGCAAATAACAATGCAATATGTAATATGCACTATATTCTAATGATGCATGACAATGCAACTATTTACGATGATGCATGACAATGCATGTTTTTTTTTTTGTTTTGTTTTGTTTTGTTTTTGTTTTTGAGGTGCAAATGCATGATGATGCATGATGCAAGGAATGCGCGACAACACGAGGCTTAAGATACATGACAATGTAAATGGGCTGTGCACATCAATGAACTAAAGGTCTTGCACCTTCCAAGGATTTAAGGTCTCCTAGACCGTATACAATTCACAAGAAATGCATAACAATGCAAGTAATCTTGAAATGCGCGACAACATGCGGCTTAAAGTACGTGTATAATGCAACTAATCGAAAGTCGTTCGGGCACGACAAACACCGAAGGACTTGCACCTTCAGAGGATTTAGGGTCTCCTAGACCGTAGTATGTACAGGACGGTGTGATACGCAAAATAGAGCGATTTAATGCATGCAAAATGCAATGAGATGCGCAAAATAGCGCGACGTGTTAGACAACGCGAGTGCACAAGACAGTGCGATGCGCAAGATAGCGCGATGGAATGCATGCAAAATGCAATGAGATGCGCAAAATAGCGCGATTGAATGCATGAAAAATGCAATGAGATGCGCAAAATAGCGCGATGCGTTAGACAATGCGAGTGCACAAGACAGTGCGATGGTTTGAAATGCACAAGACAGTGCGATGGTTTGAAACGCATGGGGCAACTTTTGAGTTTTATAAAAGCCAAAAAGGATACGAAAAGGATACACCTTGCACGAGTTCGAGTGCCACGCATAGAAGACACGACCCGAGGTCAAAACAGAGGCGGATTGAGCGTCGGAAACGCACTGTTTTGCACTGTTTTGAGCAATGAAGGCCCTGAACCATAGATATAACCCAAAAAGGGGTGTAGCAGGCTCCAAAATCACTGTAGGAGACCACCGGATGTCCACCGGCCATCAAAATGTATCACCGGCTGTCCACCGGCCATCATACAACTCCATCGGCACAATATTTTGCCGACCGGCAAAGAGTGTGGCCGACCGGCAAAGAATTGCTGTATCGGGGTAGTTCTGTCATTTCGGCACGGGTCTTTTATAATAGGGTTTCTAACCCTATTTTTTTCACTTCTCCTTGGTCGAAAATTGCCACCCTCTCTCTCTAGAGCGTTTTCCTCCCTCGATTCTCTCATTTTCTTGCGTTCTAGCTCCCGTTTCGTCGTTCGATTCGCGATCTCCTTCGCGTTTCGGACATTTTCAACCGAACGAAACCTCGTTTCGGTGTTTCTTTCTCGATTTTTGCCACTCGGGGCTTGTTTCCCTCGAGTTTTTCTCAATACCCGTGCCTTTTCGCACTCCAGCTTTTCCGGCCCTCTCGAGGTTTGACTTTTTGTTGACTTTTCGCCTTCTTGCCCGGTTTTTCGTCTTCTGGCCATTTTCACATCCACTTCGAGATGGCGGACGACCTTCCACAGGGCGGAGCCCCTCCAGAGCATGAGATGGACCCCGAGGTCAAGCCCTTGCCACTCCGCGTCCGGCCGTTCAATCCGGAGACCTACAGGCCCGCGGTTCACGAGATGCTCCCTGACGGACTACGCCAGTTCAGGAGCTTTGATAGACACATGCCTCCCGAGCTACTACTGCGTGAGCCTACCTCCCACCTGTCCTTCGGTGCTTCCGAGGTAACTTTCTTTCTCTGCTTTACTTTCTGTAATGTAGGATGCAAAACTGCCGTAGCTAGTTATGCTCTTTAACTGCTTAATTCTGATATACTGTATACTGTAGTTGATTGTAGACATACGTGCAACTGATATCTGTTTGAGACTGACACATGCACACACACTGCACTGGCTTTGAATCACCCAAACACATGGCGCACACTGTATTTCAACGCATACACACTGGTACCCGGTATTTGTTTGAATCTGTTAAAACTTGCACGCATGCTACATCTGCCCTGAACCACTTAAACACGCTGACACATCAAACGTTGTAGTTCACTGTATGCTTCTTAGAACTTCATTTTGAATATTTCCTTGCAATTGTTGTTTTTGATTACAGGGGGATTCCCATACCATCCGCGGGTATGGGAACACCGGCGCTCGGGACTGGTACCTCGAGCTGCCGGATGCGGTCCGTGACATCGTCGACGAGGCCGGCTTTGGCATCTTCTGCAGGGGGCTCTCTCGACTGACTACCTGCAGGTCGTTGCTCGCTGCTTTGGCGGAGAGGTGGTGGGATACCACCGACTCCTTTCACTTCTCCGTCGCAGGGGACATGACGATGACCCCTTACGACTTCTCGATGCTTACTGGCATTGGGGTAGGGGGTGATCCGATCCCCTTCAACACGGATATGGACGAGTGGGACGCTGCCCAGCTGTACTTGCTTGGCACTCAGCCTCCCCTCGCTCGAGCGGGGTTTGTTAGGTACTCGTGCTTTGAGAGCCACTTTCGGGTCAAGCCGGCCTTGGCAGAGGAGGCGCAGATGTCTCCAGAGGAGGTGGACCAGTATGCTCGGGGCTTCATCATGTTCCTCTTTGGGACGACTCTCTTCGCCGATTGGGCGAACACCGTGCCCTTATGCCTGTTGAGCGCGCTGGTGGACGTCAGGCAGATCCACCATTACGACTGGGGTGGCGCCGCTCTGGGCACTTTGTACGGTTATATGAGCTCTTCCTCCCGCCTTAGCGGACAGCTTCTCGGTGGCTACTGGCGAGCCTGGGAGGTACGTCTTCTTCCCATTTTACATTCCTATCTTCTGCTTTCTGTATTCTGCACACTGCACATACACTGTACACTGCCCCACACTAACTGTACACTGCACACACTATACACTCTGCTTTACACTGACTGCACACTGCACACACTGTACACTCTGCTTTACACTGACTGCACACTGCACATACTGTACACTTTGCACAATACACTGCACAACACACGGTTCTGCTGTTTTGCTTTATTCTGTATTCTGCCTTATCTGATAGTCATACGGACATCTGTTCTGCAGTTGTGGGTGTATGCCTACTTTCCTAGGCTTGCCCCAGTGCCCGATGAGGAGATCTCATTCGGCGTCCCCTTCTCCCATCGCTTCGATGTGCGATGCGTGTGGAGACCACGGGAGTCTCTCATTTTCTTCTGCCGATACTTCGACACCATCACCGCAGTGGAGGTATGTTCAACTTTAGAGTTTTTTTTTTTTTAGCTTTGCTTAGCACTGTATGTTTTCAATAACAGATAGATAATAAACTGCGTTTCTTTTTCAGATCACCTAGCAGCCCTGGGCTCCGTTGCCAGCCGTGGTGAGGGATCATTATGAGGGCTCCGGGGAGACTTTTCACTGTCGGATTCTGTTGGAGGGCCCGGTCTGTCGGGCTTGGTACCTGGGCGAGCGCTTCTTGCGTCAGAGCCTAGGTTTACCAGAGCAGATGGTGCCGGGTCCGCCTCCTGGCCACATGAGAGACACAGAGAGATTCACCGCTCGGGAGATGAGGGAGTACACCACCGGCTGCGGTGAGGAGCATCACAGAGGCGAGGGCGACTACACAGAGTACGTCCGGACCTATATTATGCGATCCTTGAGCGGTGGTCGCTGAGCTGGGAGAGAGAGGCCAGCGGCGCCGGCAGCCGGAGCGGGGGCTGGGGCTGGAGCGGGCACATTGAGGAGGGCTCGAGGGCATGGCAGGAGCGGAGCTCGGGGGGGACAGGGGACTGGCTGGCCCGCCCTACCCACTGCACTATCATATAGAGGGTAGGATGGGGCGATGTACCAGATCCCTTTTGCTCCTCCCCCGGCTGGTCATGAGTTAGCCGGCATCCTCGACTTGCCTCCGGTATGTATTACTTCATTCTGCATCTTGCATCTAGCATTTCATTTCAGTTTATTTGATATTCCGCGGAATATTGATATATCTTATACTCTTGCAGGCGTCCTCCGGGTACACCCGGCAATCCGTGGAGTTGAACGCCTCCATGATGGGGATGCTGCAGCGGACCTTTGACCTCCTGGCCCTTTACAGTATTCCGGTATGTTCTTCTGACAATGGCCTCAAACCATTCATACACTGCTTCACGTAATCTGATGCATGGCACAACACCTGGCACACTGATCTCACAGCATCTGATACACTGCATACACTGCATTCTGCACTGATATACTGCTCACGGCGTTCTCACACTGTACACTGTATTCTGCACTGATACACTGCTTACGGCATTCACACTGTACCCATACACTGCATTCTGCACTGATACACTGCTTACGGCATTCACACTGTACCCATACACTGCATTCTGCACTGATACACTGCTCACATTATTCTGATGCATTTGCCTTTTGTGATTTTCAGCCTCCCTTCCAGATCCCTTCGGTGGGCGGTGCTCCAGCTGGGCCTTCTATCCCTGCTCGGGGAGGGCGTGGAGACACTGCACGTCCCCGCACCCGGGGAGGGCGTACTCATGTCGGGAGTAGTTCTCGGGCGCCGACCCCTGATGATGATGATGACGATGATGAGTCCGAGGCAGAGGCAGAGGCCGGGTCATCTGAGGAGGCTGGAGACGACTCAGACTCAGGCTCAGACGGCGATGCTGATGATGCTCCTGGACCTTCATCCAGGAAGAGGGCGAGGGCAGACCCCCGGGCTCGAGACTACTGACGATGACCCAGATTGCTGCTTTTCTTCCTTTTTTGTACTTTTACTTTTTTTTTTGTTTTCTCTTTCTTCTTTTTTGCTGGTAGTTAGATTACCTTGTACTGCCGCAGGCAGATTTTTGTTTTCCTCAAAACTTTGTACTTAAAAAAAGATTTTGAAATGAAACGAACTTTTTATCTTAAAAAAGTGTTACATTTACATATCTCATGTATTGCATCGCATCTCATCATGTTACACCTCAGTGTAAATGGAATTGATCTGTGGTCTGAATGTTGAACACTTGCATTATAATAACAAGATAACCAAACCAAGCAACAGCAAAGCAACCCATACAAAACACTGCTTAACCTGAACACACGGTCCACACTCTGTTGAGGATTAATCTGCATACAGCCCATAACCCAACACTTGGTTTATTCTGCACACGGCAAACTTTAAACAAAACAGCCCAATCTGACAAGACGGCCTTCAAAGGTGAAAACGGCTAGGGTTGAAACATGCTCAGATGCCCCAACTTTTCCCTTCCTTCTTTTGGTTCGCCCAAATGTAGAGAATGGCACAGCATTCTGAGCATAAACGATTAACTTTCGAAAAAGGGGTTTTCTTTACCGGGGTATCGAGCTTACAATTGGATGTAGCGGAAAAGGACTCAACAAAGGTACACGACCTAAACCCAACGAGACACGCTCGAAAGAGACCTAAAACAAAGGTTGAGGTAAACAAAGCAAAAGACACGACATACAGACGCGTTAACGACGACGGGGGACCTCAGATCACGAGGAGCCAATTTCTCTAGGTATTGTTTCCCACCCTTTTCTCATTTGTGATTCTCACACCACTCTGGCATTCAAGCTCGGTTTTCTCTCAAAACCCTTTGGCTCGCTTTTTCTCTCGACTTACACCTCTCTATTCTTTATTCTCTTATTTTTCGTCCTTCCCCAAGGTGATTAATGAATAAGAAGGTTTGGGTTCATACTCAACACCGTTAGCTCACGGCTATTTCTTCTGGTGGGTAGAGTGCCCTCCTGGCAAGTATGTTGACGACAAGGGAAAGACAGAACGCCTGACACAACTGCGCCCCTAATTCATCATTTTGACCATTTTTCGTTTTGGTTTTCTACTAAAACAGTTTTGATCAAGATGAGAGTCGGATTAACGTACTTGTTCGATTTTTGATTTGAAAGCCATGGAAGTCAGGCTGTAAGCACTGAAAATTTTCCTTTTTGGGTCCAAGAAAATGGTCCAGTTTTGGAAAACGAAATAGTTTTCGAGAAAATAGTCAACCTCAGTAAAAATTTTCAAAAACTATTTTTGCAAACAGTCAATGCTCAACGAGCATGGAACTTACTCTTTGAGATGCGCAACCTCGGATCGGAGGCAATGGGAAATTGCCCCTGGCTTGAAGAACGCCGTACGGCAATAGAAAGTTGCCCCTGGTTTGAACGGCGGCTCACGACGACTTGTGGCAACGGAAAGTTGCCCCTTGTTTGGATGGTGCCGCAGCAGTCCGCGAACAGTCTTCATTTGTGATGGTCGAACTCTTGGGCACAGAGATGACGAAGACGGTTATAACAGATATATGGACACAATCACCTTGGAAGGCGTTGGCGACTAGACTTTGGGATGAAGTCGAAACCAATGCATGGACCGAGACGCTATGAAAGCGTTGGGGGCTGGACTTCAGAATGAAGTTGCCTACGTATCCCAAACATGGGAATCAAGCCTTACGTAGTTCCGGTTAAGATAAATTCAGGTATTTTAACCTTCACTTTTCAGGCTTTAACTTTTGCCAAGGTGCCCGATGCGGGTTTTCGACCTTGCGAGCTTCTTTTCATTTTCCTTTTTTGTGCATTTCTTTTTCTTCTCTTTTCTGCATTTTTTTTCTTTTCTTTTCTTTTCTTTTTTGTATTTTTTTGCTTTTTGCTTTTTTTGTTTTTGTATTTTTCTCTTGCTCTAACTTTTGCCTGGGTCGCCCTTCCGGGTTTTTGGCCCAGCGAGCCTCTCAAAGGGTAAAAGTGTAACAAGTCCATGCTAAATGGTTTTTGGAGTTGAAGCCTCTCTGTATCTAGGAGAACAGCTGTTACAGTGATTTGTAGGAGAATCCATCATGGCTGCTCCACGAGCTTCTTCTGGTGAGATCTACTCTTTTTGATTCGACTTTGGTGCCTCTTGCTCGAGGGCTGCTTCAAAACTGGCCATACAGACCTTGCATGACGTTTGACCGTTGAACTTTCTGAATGGGTTCAAGGTTCGAAACGGACGGGCTGAATCTTGAGGCTGAGAGCGATCCTAGGCTGCACAATCTCAAGAGTTGTTCCACACAGGTCTTCACAGGGCCGTGTAAAACATTTATTTTTGAACGTTTTTAAGAAAGCGACAAATTGCTCATGCCGAAGATAATGTGGAACCAATCTGGATCAAGCTAGGGTCCTTCCCAGTACTCACGCTGACAAGCATGATTTTATTCATTAAGGACTTAGCATGCTTCTCTTTCTCTCAATTGATCAAATTTTTGCAAAACCGGAGGAATTTCTTCCTCTTTGTTTTTATCACCGCAGTGTTCAAAAGGGGTTTTTGAAAAACTTAGGCTAATGCAATAAGTTTGGCGCGCAGGAGAGTAGACGAGATGTACTGTCAGTCCATTCAAATCCTCTAGCACAACTAACTTACACTGGAAGCAAGCATGAAAATGAGATAGCCACCGTCGTTTCATTCAGATTTGTCGGTATAACTGGCCCCTCGGCAGAAACAGACTCAAAAACAAAAACGGGTAATTACAAGATAAAACGGTGTTCGAGGTAACAACCCCGGAATCACCTGGTATTCTATACGAAGGGGACTGACTCGCTACAACAAGACAGACCCTTAAGCAAAAAGACTAACTCAAGACAAAGAGACAGACTCAAAACAAAAGGCTGACTCGATACCCAAGCCAGAATTTACAAAACTAGCGTTCACCGACGCCCAAAAATGCGTGCCAGACGCCACATCCAAAATATACCGAATGCCGCCCGTAGGTGGTTCACTTTCTGATTACATACTGGCAGTATCTGTGTCCTCAAAATCCAATAACTGGGTGGTAACGGACTTGGCTGAGGTGGGCGGGAGGATAACCTCGTTGTCAATCAAATCTTGCACCTCATGACGGAGACGGAAACAATTGTCGGTTGCATGGCCTGTCTGCTGGTGGTACGCGCAGTACTGAGCAGCATCATGCGTAGTAGGGAGATTCTTCGGGAGAGGCTGAGGCTCCAAGGGTTTAAGGTGTCCCCTCTCAGCAAGGATCTGAAGTGCCTTAGATAGAGGCATGTAGAGAGCATGAAAGACCCTGCGCCCTCGGGGCAGGTATTTTGAAGTTTGAGCGTTCTTACTAGACGCACAAGCGAAAGGGTCGGCAGGTGCTACCTTGGCTTTCTGATCTTTTCCCGGTGCAGGGTTGGGAATAGGAGGAACTGTTCTGGCATGACGGGGCCTATCCCGATTTTCTGACTGACTTGAACTACCCTTAGGTGGAGTGGGGAAAGCATCCTCCACAGTTTTTGCCACAACTGCGGATATTTGTTGCTTGTTCATCCACCCGGCTTTCAAAGCCTCGACTGCCCACAGCAGTTGTTGAATGGGATCGGCATCCGCCTTCGCTTTGTCTTTTCCTCCGGCCTCAGCCTGATCGAGGGTTTGGGTCGATGTTGATATGTCATTACCATAGCTGAAGGTCATCTCCGGTTGGCTAAGTTCAATCACAATTTGCCCCAACCGCGGGGGCTCCTGCGGTACAAAACTCCCGGCATACGGTGCGGCTGGAGGTGAAGCTGACATTCCGTAGGCGAGATCCGCCACAGACCTCTGGAGATCACCTATCATCCCCATTAGTTCAAATGTAGTGGGCTTGCAAGCCTGATATAGCTGGGGGCCCCAGACCGGGTGCACAACAGGCGACCTGGGTGGATGTGACATATCAATGTTGGACTCACTTTGCAGGGTGATCCCTTGATCTAATGCAGCTGTCATAACCACGATCTCTTCTGAATTCTACGTCGTCATGAGTCCGATGTACTGAACGGTGACTGACGGATCAGATATCTGTTTTGCCTTAGCAAGGGGGAACACTAGCTACTCTGTATCAATCCTGTGGACACTCTGAACTGAAAGGAAAAACAAACAGCATTTCAGCCCAAACAGATCAATCACAGGTGTAGTCGAACAACTGCACTCTATTACAAATCACTGTTCCCCAGAATCACTGTCCCCAAAATCAAACTTGGTACCCGCAGACAACTGATCTCTCAATAACACTGATATTGGTGCCCTCGGGCCTTGATACTCAATCTTGCAAACTGATATGTACGTTCCTGTAGGGATACACTCTAAAAGCACATAGCGAGTAAAGAGAGCCAAAACACCCCTATGTTGGGGTAGGGTTTCCCTGTCCTATTTTGTCAGGAGCTAGGGTTCCACTATGCATGCAGCAGTTTCAAACAACCTATAATCGGGTAAGCAGCCTGTCCTAACTTGGAATGGTCACTATGGATCCGAATATGCACTAGGTCGAATGGTCGAAAAGGGTGCCCCGGTAAAAACTGGGGTTTGTGTTCCCATACTGTCAGAGCCCATAACCGGTCAGCCTTATGGTCATGCCTTGACAAGACAAGCCTCTGACAAACCGTTCAGGAATGGCAGAAGGCAAACATGGTGTCCTAGGCGCACCAATGCACATGCAATGCAAAGAGACACATAAATGAAATCAAAACAGGATATCACGAGTTCGAGTCAAGCTCTCTAAATCCCCAGCAGAGTCGCCAGAAACTGTAGACGCGCCCGCGTGGGGGGCCCTCGCTACAGTTCGGACTCGATTTGTGTCACGGTTCTTAATCTGAACCAAAGAGTCCAAATCCAGCAAATCGTTTTGAGAAACAGATTTTTTGAAAAGAAGTGCCAAACATGGACTTCTTTGCCAGATACAGAGTCGCCACCTAAATATTTTAAAATGGGAGAATTTAGGAAACCCTGACTCGGTGCCGAAGGCCACGTGTCCGTCATCACCAAAGTTGCCTTGGCTCGGGAGCTTGGGTACGATTGGAGAAGGTCAGCTATGAGCACCCCATCTCGCCCGATCCGAAGATCGGCCTCTACTAACTGTGATATCCATTTTTGAAAACGTTATGTGTTCTTATTCCATTTATTAGCCTAGAATTACTATGTTATGCGCACAGCACACAAGTATAGACTAGATTGCCTAATTTGGAAATAAACATTGCATATCCGTTTGTTTTGGAAAATGTTTTGGAATTTGCTACTCGCGAGTAGGCTAAAACACGGATTTCAATGAGCCATTCCAACTCAGACAATCCAACCTTCACCCACAGGCATCCAAATAGTTTATCACATAAGCATCTAGCCACATGGCATACATGTTGTCATGATAGCATTCACACGCATGCGATATGCTAAAGCATAAATACTTACATCGTACTCTGTGCCAAAACAGCAAACTAGTTAGCCAACATGCGTGGTCCTAGTTCATGTGAAATTGCCTAATGCAACACATACAGCATGCACTTAGAATAGGCTCGGCTAACCTAAGCATGGCATATGAAATGCAGTCAATTGATGCACGTATTCAAATTGGAATTGAGGTACAAATGCAGTTAGCATGATGTACCGAGCCTGGTGTGTGTGTGACAAATGCATGGATGCACGCATGTATAGCATAAGGTATGCTAATTTAAACATGACCTATTACTAACCATCAAAGCAGGTAAGTAAAAGGGAAGAAAGAAGTGGGGATTGGAAGACATGCACACACATGCACCCACACTTATTACAGATTTGCCCTCGCTCGGAGGGACCGAATAAATATTACAAATTAGCTAACTCATGAGCTAATTAATTATTACAAATTACCTAATTAGTTAACAAACTAACTAAGCTAGGAAAACTAGTAAACCGCCTCGAGAAGAGAACCTGATGCAATGCATGCTCGGTCCTGCTCGGAAGTGCACCGCCATGCCTAGGCTGCCTCTGTTTTCCTTGATATACTCCTCTAGAGACTTCCAAAGTCTCAGGACTGCTTCCCTGGACATTGGGAGACATCACCGGCTGAGTAGGATTGCCACCGGCAGTGGTATGTGGTCGCCGGCCATTGGTGAAGCCATCGGCAGAGGGAGGATTACCGGTCGGCACTTAGCACTGCCGGTCGGCAGAGAATTCCTGCAGAACCTGCAATTGGCAGCAACAGAGGGCAAGGCAAAGCATGGCAATACAATTGAAGCCATATATGCACCAAACATGTTCCTTATCATGCTAGTGACTCAAACGGACATGCTCCTTGGTTCTCGGACCATCAATCGCGCATTTCCATGCGTGATGGCCCAAGGGACCAAGTGTGCACACTTTGATGTCAAATGACATGCAATGCACACAATCAAATCAAGAGGCTTCTACCTCTATCATGACTTGGTCAAGAGGTGGAGCATGCGTGCCAATGCTATGCAACTCTAATCATACAAACTAGCATGCAAGCATGAACATGGGCAATGCACAAACATGCAACAATCATGCAAGGCATAGACAATAATCATGCAAGACATGAGGCAAGCATGTTAATATCAAGCATGTAAGATGTGTCCTAAATGGAGAAACATGCAAGGCACAATGTGGGTGTTTATGCATGCAAACAAACATGTGACTTCATTCAATCATGCAAGTTCAATTATGCAACAACTCACCAATATGCTACAACATACAAGGAGTACATGCAACAAACAGAGAGATGGACTTAAACATGATTTGGGCAGCTCTAATTAGGCCCAAAAACAGTGGCCAAAGTGCTATAAAATGAGGGCTAAATGACATGCAAACATGCATGCACACAAGGACCGACACTTAAGCATAAAAAGGCAACTCTCAAGCACACTTGAAAGAGGCATAACATGGACTAATGGCATGCAAGGTAAGCATTGAAAATCATGTTACAAAGGGTGCTAAGCCAATTAAACAAGTCAAACAAGGCATGCAAACAAAGCCAAAAAACCCAAGACAAGCCAAGAGGCTTAAACCAAGACTAAATCAACCAAGCCTCACAAGGCTAAGAGGACTTAAAATAGGTCTAGTGCAGACCTAAACAACACCCGAGGGACGCCTAGATGGCATCTAAATGGCTCAAAATCAAAAGCATGCACGAATGCCAAAACATAGAGCATGCTACACAAGCTTCCAAAGCTTCAAAGAGGCATCCAAGGCAAGCATGCAAGCATGTTAAAGGGACTGAAATAGCATGGCAAATGGTCCCAAATCACTAAAATAAAGCAAGAATGCATGCTACGCATTCACACACTTAAGGCCAACAAGCCAAAAATGCAAAGAGGCTATACAATGCATGCCATGGCCGACCCAAACAACTATGGGCAGACCTCTAGCATGGTAAAACAAGCACAAAAGCTTCACAAAGCTAGACCTAAAACATGCTTGAACAAAGGTTTACAACCTAAGGCATATTAAGGCCTAAACATGGCATTACAAGGTAGGTATGCTAAGCATGCATGGTGTACCAAAACCGACCAAAAAACAGAGGCATATTATATCATAATAAGCACAAAAAACAACTAAGCCATGGCCAACATGAAACTTAGCTAGGTGCTCCCTCAAGAGGCCAAAAATGGTCCTTTTCAAGGACAACAAGGAAAGGGGGTGGCCCTCTCCTCCCTAGGACCTCAAGGCACCATCCTCACCTCTGAAATCCCTCAAGATTTCAGTGGTGAGGAGGCCCAAACACCTAGGTCCGGGAGCTCACTCAAAATAGCACAAAATGGGGCCTCTCAAGGCCTAAGAGGAGTCAAACACCTCCAAATCACAAAACACTCTAAACAAACTATTTAGAGGGCCTAAAAAAAGAACTTTTTTATGTTATACACTAAGCACAAAAATAGTTCTAAGATAGGTTAAAATACAATGCAAAAATGGGGAATAAAGGGACTAGTTTCTTACCCTTGTAGACCCTCTTCACAAATGGTGGACCAGCCGGTTCTTCAAGCTCAAAACCACCCAAGACCACCAAGAACAACCTCTGGTTCTTCAAGGAATCAAGCAAAGGTGTAACACTATGTGTTTGTGTGCAATAGTAAGACACAAATGCACCTAGACACACACAAAGGCCAAATGAGAGAGAGGTATAGAGATAGAATGTGTATGGATCCTAACCCTAGAACTCAAAACCCTAATATTGCTGTCTAAAATCTCCAACCCTAAATGAGGGAGAGGAGGGCTCCTCTTATAGAGCTATTTGTCTTGTAAAGCTTACAAGACAAGCTTCTAAAGAGGGAGATCCCTCCATACACGTGTATGGAGGGGAGCCAAATGCAAGATAGCTGTATTAAAATATCTGCAAAAGCAGATGAACAGTAGTCGGCTGCTCAAAATTGCCATTTTGACAAAATTGACTGCCGACCGGCAATAAAGAGTGCTAACTGGCAGCACACATTGCCGATGGCAACAAAACACCAGCCGGTGGCCTCTAGCCATGGCCGGTGATGTGTGGGGATGCCTCACAAGGCACTCCCTGCCCCTCCAAGGCAAAACACAAGTGTTTGGTGCAAAACCAGACACTAAACAGTCGAGTTCGGAGATCTTGAGGCAAGGCGCGTAGCCGAGACCTCCGGGAACTCCAAACGAACACAAACATGGATGATCACCGAGTGTTCAAACGGTGACGTCCAAGTCTTGAGGACAGTCAAAAATGGGGTGTCTATACTAATGCACAATATATGCCTCTAAATTGCGAGCATGCTCTGCTCATATGCCCAAATTGTCCACACTAAAAACATGTAGGTGTTTGTCCCCCACCCTAGGATTAACCTTGTACACAAGTAGATGGTGGTTATGGTGTAACTACTAGCCCCCTCTTCTTTACGAGCAAACTATGGATTTATGGCGTAGCTGACCACACTTGAAGCAAGTAATCCCACCCTGAGCGTTTCTTCCCGAACTAGCACTCAGCACAGGAAAGGTGGATGTAAACTTCTATGACTCAGATTGAGACAAGGTAGAACACCTCTGTCTCTTACTGTCCCTAGAGTCTCTCTACAACTCCTACCATCTCTACCTCGAAACCCAAAGCCTCTCCTCCTCTAGCTAGATGGAGACCTCAACATGTGTCGTCGCTTCAACATGGTAGTCATAGTTTCAGATCATGTTCCCAACAACCTTGAACTTGATCTTAGTCGTCAACCTTTTCTTAAATTCTATGCAACGGCGTTCCTTCGTTACCACCAATTATGGCGCAAACCAAGCCAAACTAATAAAGGTTGCATTGAACTCGGCCACCGACGTGCTTAATTGATTCAACTTCTCAAATTCTTTCCTAAGTCTCTCCCTAGTAGAGGGAGGGAGGTGTTTGTGTTGGAAAGTGGTAATAAATGCTTCCCAACTTACCTCGATTCTATAATTAGCATACTTCACCACTGACCCACCCCCCTTTAGTTGAGAACCTCCCAAGCTCACCATAAGTTCGTCATCATTGATGTGAAGCATCTCAAAGGTCTTCACAATTTGCTCAGGCCACTCATCTGCCTTCCTCAGATTTGGCCCGCCATAAAACTCCTTCGGCTTCGACCGAAAAAACTCACAAATAAGAAAAGATGATCTTGACTTAGCCACATTATCTAAGGCTTGATTCTTTACCTTCAAGATATTCATTGACTTCCTCAAAGGTTGTGCTATTTCTCGGGCTAAAGCACCAATAGCACCTTGGCTCGCTTACTTGGGTAATTTGGCTTGGCCCACTTGTTAAACCACATTAGCTTGGCCAAACCCATTCTCTTGCACCGATATTTCCTCCTAAATTGGCACCTCATGAATACCCCGACTAGGCCTACCATACCTCCCACCTTCATATCCTCTTCTCAACATCCTAATTGAAGACAAGTGTAAACAAATTTAGCACACAAGAACATATGTACTCATAACCAAATCTTACACATCCTAACATAACAATTAACAATAAAATTTACTCCACATAGGCTTTGTTTGTGAAGTAGCTACTTTTTAGACTTTTTGGCTATTTGGCTATTTTAGTAGGCTATTTTAGTTTTTGTGTTTTGGGAGATAGGTTGGATTTTTTGTTTGATTGTTGTATTGAAAAATGTGTTTGAAATGATATTAGGATGAGAAACAACCAAATTTCCCTAAGAAGAACTCATCATTTTTTCAACCAAAAAAACAAATGCTAGAATGGCATTGTTTGGAAAGCACAAGTCAAGCACTGTTTGAGAGGGATGAGAGAGATATGACAAATTTATGATGGAACTATTGAGTTGGTTTGTTAGTCAAAATTTCAAAAGTCAAAATTGTCGTTTTATCATCTGTCTTGCACATCCCTCAACCCACATGCCTCACCTCAACTATAGTAAAGGCTTTTAAGCTTTTTTCTTGAATGAGGCTAAAATAGCTTCTAACCTCACTTCCCAAAAACCACAATAAACAGTTAGTTACATAATAACATACGGACTACACCCTTACGCTATGTTTGATTGGGGGGATTTGGAAAGGGAAATGGAAAATGTACTGAATGAAATATTCAATTCCCTTAGGAGGTGTTTGGGAAGAATTTTTTTTAGCTTTTTTGGCTAAAATAGCACTAAAAGACAAAATAGGCTATATAGTCAATAAGACAAAATGTCACATCAAACCCATAATCATTTTACTTTTTCTCTCACAAACATCACATCTAACTACAAAAAGATGCAACTATCTTTCCAAACACAAAAAATTTAGCCTCCTAAAATAGCCAAAAACTAAAATAGCCTACTAAAATAGCGACTTCCCAAACACCCACATAGTCATTTTTCTTTTTAATTCTGGATCGTCTAATCTACTAATTGGTTTAATTAATGAATCTTCTTCTTGTTGTGATTTACCAAGGACATTAACTTGTTTACAACAAGTATCATTGCAACCTAATTCTATTTCATCATCCTCAGTATCATTAGTAGGAGAAGGGTAATTAGAGGTATCACTATGGTAATTACTAGAAGAGCTATCAGATTGATGGGGTTGATCCTGAATATTTTCTAATTTAAAGATTTCAAATATTTTACTTTGATTTTCTTCTGAAATTTATAATTGATCAAGTTTTTCTTTTACTTTACATTTGTTAGAATAATGACATTTTTTTACCACAATTACAACAAGTGATATTTTGAGTGGAGGTTAATTTTTTAAAGTTCTTATTTTTAGATTTCTTATGATATTTGTTTTTGGGATTATCGTAATATTTATCAGGCAATTTATTAAATGAGTATTTTTTGTGGTATTTACCATATGATTTATTTGAAATTTTTGTTTTACTATGTTTATTTTTTTTTTGACGTGATCGTGCTATCGGAGGTAAACCATATTGTTCGCAGAAATTACCTAATTCATATTTAGCTTTGTATTTATCTTTAGCAGTTTTTTGACTAAGTTTCATATCAATACACATTTTCAATCCTTATTTTTGTATGGTACTAATTATATCACCATATGTTAGATTGTCATATTCGATGATTCCAGTAGGTTAGCTAAGGACATCTCTAATCTTATGGGCAAAAAGTTTAGGTAGGCCATTAACAAACTTTTCTTTCCAAAATGACTTGGAACAATAATCTCGAAGCATGACCCTGGATATAAAGACATCTTTGTACCATCTAAAATCACTTAATGTTGGGCATGTGAGATTACTTAGTTGATCATAAATTCATGAATGAGCATTAGTAGGTGTTCCTATGAAATGTTTAATTATTGTAAATATTAAAGTATTAATTCCATCAGGCTTACTCATGCCTATTTCTTCATCGAAGATAGGAATTCATTTTCATCAACTTGTACTGCATGTTGAATGGTTTCACGCATATCATTAGTGAGGTATTTGTCCCACCATGACTTAAGCATGCTAATAAAACCAAAGGAAATAAGAGAGATTATCTCAGGCTGAGTATAATCAGGATAATTACTAAGATAACCATTAGCTACCATAGAGATGTGATTTAACTTTTGGAGGATTTGATTTTCACTAAGACCATCAATATTCCAGTCATATAATTTTTTAGCACAAATAGAAAACTGATTATTGATATTGGTTTCTTCAAATTGAAGATCAAGTGGTGTGATTTTAGTGTACCAAGTTCTGGTAAGAGTAGTAGGATTAATTTTGGGATGTACTATTCTATTAAGATTATTTAATTGGAATTGTTGTTCTAGGTGACTAATTTCATTATCAGTGGAAGTGTCTGATTCGTGATTAGTAATTAAAAGAGGTTGCTGAGTTATGACTGATATACCTTTTCTTTGAAAGGTTTGGAAATTAATTTTTTAAATATTTGTTCAATTGCATCAACTGTATGGTTATCCTGGGTAACTAAACTCAATTTATTCCTATCACTTGGGAGGTTAATAAGTGGTTTTTCAAGAGTCTTACTTGTTGATGTATGGCTATTTGAGTAATCATCAAAGGCAGATTCAATTTTATCTAACTGTTTACCTATAATTTTTAAACATTGATTAGTACAATTATTTTGTTCATTAACTTTATTTATTTTTTTATTTTTTTTATTTCAGATTCATCACCAGGTATTTTAAAAGGAGAAACATTAATCGTTGATCCTTTATGCTTAATCAGGGTAGTTTCTAGAGGAGGATGACTTGAAGAAACTATAGTATTAGATGTTTTTTTCCATTTAGTTTTTATAATAGTATTTACTTTTTGGTAATAATTTTCAAGATAATCAAAGAATTTAACTTCAATGCCGATTTGGTTCGTAAAGTTATGTCATTTTTTTAGCATTGTTGACTGTTGTTTTTCTGTATAATTATCCCTAAATTCATGTCTTTTTGACTTATTTTCTTTAGATTTCAAATCATTATATAATTTATTAAAATCAAGTTTAAAGTCTTTACTAATAGTTAATAATTGTGGATTAACTGGGGGAACGACTTCAAAATCAGTTTGGGTTAGTGATCCTTGAGATGTATTATCATTGTCATGAATATGAGTTTGTGTTAAATAAACTGGCTTACTAATTTGAGATGAGGAAGAAGTGTCTATACCTTTCTATCTTTTCTAGTAAATAAAGGTGTACTAAAAATTTCATCTTCTTCATTGGGTTAACTACATTTACTACGGCATGAAGATTGACTACAACTTAAACGATCAAAACTTATTTGGACTGATCCATCATCATACTGTTGGATATGATGTAAATCATTGCTATCATATTGATTTTTATGAGAATAGTTTTAATTGACAGTAAGCCATTTTTCTGGAAGAGTTATAGCTTTCCAAAGTATGGTTTTTGGTACTTCAATATTAACATTAGTAGTACTACCTTGAATAAGCAATGTTTTGTCCTTGGGGCTTTTGACTAAAGCATGTACATTGAGATTGGCTCTTATGCATTTATAATAGATACGATATATCAAAGCAATAGAATGGGCACCATCTAACATATTAGTAAATTCACCAGAAGTTTGAATACTTAAAGTTAGAGCTTTTAAAATGTGTGGATTAGTATGACTCAAAGTGAAATCAGGAAAACAATTAAAATGAATTGGACCCTGATGAAAACTAGATTCCATCATACCTAGCATATTGGTGTGGTATTTTTTGAATCTAGCATCCCTAAGACATAATAATATTGATGAATTTATTCCTTTAATAGATAGTGGTTTGACTGCAACTTGTACTAATCCTACATGAATAAAATTGTGACTGGAGGATCTATGTTTTTTAATAGATTCTTCGGTTAATATTTGACATGTTTCATGTACTTTTGTTAAGGCATAAACTTTTTCAACAATTTTTACTTTTAAATCAATACTAAAAGAGGATTTAAGAAAACTTGTTTTATAAATTTCTTTGATTGGTACTTTTGATATGTTCCATCCCAAATCTATTTTTAAATCTTGAAATTCATGTTCTTCTTCTTTTATTACTATATCAGGTATGGGAGCTAATGCTGTAACTGACTGACACTACAACAAAAAAAGGTCTATGGTGACAAAAATGCATGATGAAAAAATATTGTCTCCAAATATACATGTTTTAGTGATGAAACTAAGATTTCTTCTCCAATTGTATTATTTTTAGAGACGAAAACAAAATTTTGTCACCAAATGCTTAAAATAAATAAAATAATAAATGATGAATTTTTTTTTCATATCTAAATCTTATTTTTCGTCGCAAAACAAATTCCTGCCCTTGGAAATTTTGGTGGAAAATTTGGGCACCATATTAAAGACAAAAAGTTTCGTCACCATTGTAAAAATTTTCAGAGACAAATATAATTTCGTCACCTATAACTTAAAGGGGTAAAACGACGCCATTTTTGTCTTCCCAAATCACTCTTTTTTCTCGCACTCTTTGTCGTACTCTCTCACCTAGTCTCATCTCTCACTTTCTGGTCTGAGCTAGTGAAACCCTCTCACTGATCTCTTCCTTGCCCTCTCACATGCACACGAGCACTGCCAGAAACCCTCTCTCTCCGTTCGAATTGCACCACCAGAAGCCCTCTTCTCCATTCATTTTGCTTCATTAATGCGGCACCACCAGAAGCCCTTTTCTTCGTCCATTTCACACTAGGTATCCTCTTTTCTACATATATATATATATGTACACTCTTTGTGAATAAAGATTTGTATGCGATTTCCCTCATTTTTTTTTTTTGGCAATTTCCAATTTGGTATATTGTTGAATGCGATTTGTTCCTACTCTGTTTTGAGGTTGTGGTATGTTGGTCTGTTCTGATTTGAGTTTATGGTTTGATTGATTAGCTGCTATGAGGCTTGGTGGTTATCTCTGTTGTTACTGGTGTTACTTAGTTTTATTATTGTTGGTTTTACTGTTTTGAGGCTATTTATTTGAAGGTTTTTTTTTTTCCCCAGTGATGTGGTTTAGGGTTTACACATACAGATCATTATAATGTTTCACATTCAAACCATCCAAAGTGATAAAAGTTTTAAATTGATGAGTTGGTGAGTGCATAGACTTGGTGGGTTTATTTTTGTTACATTAATGTTTTGCTTTTTGGCATGAGGATTTTTTTTTGTTATGTAGGATTGTTTGACTAGAAACCCTCTGCATAGGATTGTCAAAAACCATGAATTCTTCTTGTTGGTTCTATCAAAATTCAAACAAACATGTGGGCTCGCAACTTTTCAGTCTATGGATTGTTTTGAACTGAAATGCTACTCTCACCTATTTAGATAGTATATTGGGGAGAGTGGCTTATTGTGTTGTTAATATCGAGAATTTGGAAGTTTCTTTTGCTTCTTTAGTTCCTTTTGTTCTTGATAGATCTACCATAGGTGCTATCTAAATAAGTGCAAATCCACTTTTCTTCTGCATAAGGATCTTTTTTGTATGTGGTTGAATGAGCAATGGGAACATTGACATGATTATCCTTCTTGGCAAGGTCTAATTCAACCTTTACTTGATTTTGATGCATATATTTGCAATTTTTGTCTTGCCCAATTGTTAAAATGCGAGAAAGATCCTTGACACGTATATAAACAGCACCTGTTTGCCAATTTCTAGATTGTTAAACTTGCAATTTATTGATTGTCTACAATGGGAAAGTTGTTTACTGCTTTGAGTTTAGTGATTATACCCATCACTTCAAGTTTTGCATAATTTATTTTGTTTTGCAGGCCATTATGCAATGCCCACACAACGGGCGCATGTGATACTTTGGGCTGGTCTGCCTATGGCGACCCTTTCCCTCAAGGAAATGGCAACTAGAGTTGTTGGTTCACTTTGTCTGCCCGTTGGAGTTGGGGAGGAGATGATTGTCAACAGGTAGGTATTTTGAGAGCATTGAAAAATACGAATTGTTGCTCAATTGGCTTAGAATGTAAATATAAAGTTGTTATGATTACTTATAGTTTGACAATGGGTCACACGGTAATGTGAGCCCTTCATGCCCCAGCATTAGAGTTTGGGCCGTCTACCTCTATCTCTGGTGGTGATGGATCTACCTTCTAAACAAATTGCATTTGTTGATTTGCTTTGGTTTGCTGTTGATTGCCAACTTCTTGTTTTTGGTATATAATGAAGTATGAGAGAGTATGAAGAGAATGAAGTATCTTTGGCACTAATTGCTCAAAGCTTCAAGATCTTATCGACAGACTCAAAGCAGTCTATTTGACTTGCTTTCTATTTGATACGACACATTGGATGAGTTAACAAATATTTTGTAATTAGTTTGCGAGTTTTAAGTGTTTGTTACTTTTTTTTTTGGTGTGTTGGCCAATGGAGGATGCAAATTCATGCAGTGGCATTTTTCAACTGTTTACTTATTATGCTCATCGTTAGCTCATGCATTAACTATCTTAAATATCATCTTACCTGCGGTTTGCTCATCATTTGCTCATATTGATCCTACTATGTCCAAAATATATTCAGATTTGTGAACAGCTATAACATTGTGTTGTCTCCAGGTGTAGACACCCTATTTTTGGCCGCCCTTAAGACTTAGGGGCCTCAGGTTGATTATTCGAGGACGAAGGCTATGTTGTGCAAAGGTTCGATTTCTTCGACAAGAGGAGCTTCAAATGTTAACCTTACATCCCATTTTGGACCAAAGCTATTTTTGACCAAAATTATTTTAGACCTTAAAACCTTCTCTTTCAAAGTATTTTTGAAAAAGTTTCTATGATGTTCCAAAGCTCACATTTCGTTAAATGTTGCACTTTTTGGTAAACCGAGCAAGGACAAAGTGGAAATAAATGAAAGAGAGGTGACATCTTCGAAAAATTTTCCAAAAAATCTTATTTAGAGGTTTGGAGTTGAAGAAAATAGGAGAGAAGGGAAGAAAATTGGTTGAGGAGAAGTTAGGCATCAATCTGGTTAGGACCAAAACTAAGCAGTCTTCACTAAAATAGGCATATCTTTTTTCAAACATAGAATTTTGATGTCAGACTGCCACTGTTGCAAAGAAGACTTTTGGGGCTTCAATTTAGACTCAGGAATGACCTACAAAGGAGTCCGGATGAAGGAGATATGCCCATTTGAAGTTAGACCTGGAGAGCAGATTTTTCTGGCCAGCCACTGGTGGAGTTTGCTGGCCATGGATGGGCTTTGACGGCTTGTGTTGGCCATGAATGGGCTTTTTCGGCCATGTGTCATCAAAGGGTGACTTTTTTCGGCCATCAGTGGTGGGCGGTTGGCAACTGGTGTCCAAAAGGTAGTTTTATGCAAATATTTTCCTCCAGTTATTTTCACAGTGTTCCAGCTGTCCATTTTGAGATATTTTTTACCTGAAGCCATATATTTCTATATATAGAGGACCTTCTCTATTGTTTTCAAGGTTGAAAAAATTTTGGGAGCCTGTCTCTCTACGATCCTCTCTCTCTACAATTCTCTCTCTAGATTTCTCTCTCTCTTGAACTTTTGTGCATACAAGTAGAGATATACTTCTAGTTTGCCTATCAACCCCTAACCAAAGTTGCTTATCTTTGGGCTGAGGTTACTTGGGACCCTGTTTGAGCTCTAGAAGTTGGTCTTGGCTTGATTTAGTGCCTCATTTGTGGCTAGAATTGTCCTTTGCTTCAAGAGGTATAACACTTGTCCTTTAAGCTTGTTTTGTACACTTGTTTTACCATCTTTTCAAACTGTTTTTGGGCTGATTTTGAACTGCAAAAAACTCTGTTTTTCTGGCCTAAGAGTGTTGGTTTGAGGCCAGTTTCAGTTAAGGGGTGGTTCACCCTTTTTGTTTATTTCTTTGTAAAGCTTTTGTGCCTTTATTCATCACTTTCAAACCAACTTTTTTGGGCCTTTTAACCACTTAATTTCAGAGGTTTTTCAGTGGCAAAAACCTTATTTTGATGTCCAAAATTGGAGGGGTTAGCCTCCCCTCCTTGTGTCCTATTTGCATGCCTAGTTAGCCTCATTTATTAGCTTATTGTTTTAGCTTTTTGTCGCTCAAGTCCAGCATGTTTTAGGATATATTTAGGGCTCTTTTGCCTCTGTTTTTGGCTGGTTAATTCATTTCAGCCTTGTACGGCATGGTTGTAGTGTTAATTCTTTCACTGGCTTAGTGTTTTAAGGCTTTAAACACCATTGGTTTGAGTTGAAAACATGCTTTAGTGTTGTTTTGCACCTAATTTCAACACTATAATCTCTGTAATCTCCCTCAACTCTTCACTCTTTTGTTTTGCTTTGAAAGTGGTTTCAAACCACTTGTTTGCCTAAATATGAAATGGAGATGCTACACCTAATGGTTTAATCCTTTAGGGGGTTCATTACCAACAGCGTAATGCCTCTTTCATGCCCAAAGTAACTTGTGGTTTGAGCCATCTTTCCATTAGAGGACACTCACTAATGGACTAAATTGATTAAAGGATGGATTTGGTAATTAAAATGTGTAAACAAAATTGGCAAGTAAAAGTGTGCAAGATAAGCATATGTTTGTGTTGTATTACATGTGTTCAAATCGGACGTTAATTTCAATACAAGGAAAATGGGACATTTCATACTCATAGTGATGAAATGTGTCATTTTCCTAGGTCACCATTTCCCTTCATCATGCATGATAGGGTGATGGTCATTTTGGTCTTGCTTGTGTATTTATTGAACTTGTACAAAGTTGGTCCCTTAGCCATCATGCATGGAAATTGTTTGATTGATGGTTTGAGGGCTAAGAGTTTCTCTCCTTCGAGCTTTTGTGATGATAATGAGGGTAGACAGTATAAACAACCTGTGAGAATACACCGTTTTGGCTCTGTTTTGCTCTCTGTTGTAGCATGAAGGTATGAACCAACAGTGGCCGACAACCACCATCAGTGCTCGATCGGCCACCAATGGTAGCCGCACGGCCACTATTGGTAGCTGACCGGCCCCTCGTCCTCCTTATCAGCCATCGGTGGTTTTTGTACAGTGTGTTCCTGAGGTGGAGTAGAGATGTTCTAGAAGTTGGCAGAATTTTCAGTGATCAAATGTGCAAACAGAGGCTTGCAACAGCAAAGTAGTGGCTTTTTCGGGTGAAAGATCCAACATGCATGCATTCCTGACTTTCTGAGATGAGCTAGTTAGTTTAATTAGCATTAGATCAAGCATGTGTTGTAATTAATTAGTTGTAGCTAATTAATTGTTGTAAATAATTAGTTAGTTTAACTAGTTATTCGTTTTCGGTTTGTAATAATCAATTAGCTAGAATAGTTAATTAATTCATTTTGTAATAATTAGTTAGCTTAATTAGCATAGGTAGCTAGTTAGCTCTTATTCATTCGGACCCTCCTTCGCGAGGGCATAATGTTATAATAAGTGTGCGTGCGTGTGTATATGACTTCCAACCCCACGTCTTTCTCCCTTTTATTTAATCACTTTTCATGGTCAGATTAGGGTCATGTTTTAGTTAGCATATCGCATGCTTGCATCCATTCATCTTGTATTGCATGCACTGAGGCTCGGCGCATCATTCAAACTGCATCGCAATTTCAAATACTTCTTTGAATATGTGTTTAATCACATGTTGTTCAAATTGATCCATATGCCATATTAGTAGCCGAGCCTATTAATTGCATATTGCATGTGTTGCATTAGACACTTAACATAGTTAGGATCATGCATTTTTGTAACTAGTTTCTAGTTTGGCTTGGAGTACTCGGTGAGTTTTTATGCTTTAGCATACTTGCATGAGTGTGATTGCCATATTGCCATGATTAGCATGCTTGCCATGAGGCTATGTGCTTACATGATTGACTGCTTGAATGCCTGTGGATGAAGGCTTGTTGTTTGAATTGGAACGATTCAACGAATCCGCGTTTTAATCCCACTTTGTTAAGTGGCAAATCATGTTTTTAGCCTACTATGTTTGGTGGCAAATCCGCATCTTTAAGCCCACTTGAGGTGGCAAATTCAAACCATTTTCGAAAACAATCATGAGTTGAATTGTTCCAAATTGAGCAAACTAGTCTATACTTGCTTGTGAGCATCACATAGTAAAGCTAGTTTAATAACCGGAATCAGAGCACATAATGTTTATAAAAATTCATATCGTAATTAGCAGAGGCCGTCTTTGACCGGGTGAGTAGAGGTGCTCAATTCATGACCTTCTCCCCTCGTACCTAAGTTCCCGAGCTGAGGCAACTTTAGTGATGACAGACACGTGGCCTTCGGCATGAGTTAGGGTTTCCTAAATTTCCCCAAAAATAAAATATTTAGGTGGTAACTCTGTATCTGGCAAAGTAGTCCAATTTTGACATTATTTGATTTAAAATCAATTTTCCAAAAAGGTTTGCCAGACTTGGACTCTTTGGTGTTTATCAGTTTCACATTGCACTTGTGAGACTAGATTCAGAACTGCGGGAGTCTGAACTGTGAGGCCTTTTTTTCAAATCCTTTCTGAAAGGCAGGGTGCAGAAAAAGACGAGTCCACAGTTTCTGGCGACTCTGTTGGGGATTTAGAGAACATGACTCGAACTGATGATATGTTGTTTTATCTACACTTATGTGTTTCTTTGCATTTGCATTTGCATCGGTGCGCCTAAGTCACAGTGTTTGCCATCGGCTATTCCTGTGCGGTTTGCCAGAGGCTTACATGGAAAAGCTTGGCAAAAGGCTGACCGATTGCGGGCTCTGCCATGATGGGAACACAACCCTTGGATCTGGACTACCGCTGTACCGTTTGATCCTCATTTCACTTCTCGGTGTTAGGTGTGAGAGGTATATTAGGTAGTCTTGCTGAGGTACCCGTTTTGACCAACTGACCTAGTTGCATATCGGAAACCATAAAGACTGATCTAGACTATGATAGGTTGCTTACCCGAATGCAGGATTGTGTGAAGCCACTTGTTATGCATAGTGAAACCCTAGCTCCTGATGAAACTAGGACAAGGTAACCCTACCCCATCATAGGGTTGTTTTGGCCCTCACTTAACTGGTATGTGCATATCAGTTGCCAAGTTAGTATCTGTTTTGGGTAGAATTCAGTAGAGAGCACAATCACTCAGCTGTGATCATATCCGTTCTAGTGAAATTGAGCTGAGATGCTGTCTGTTTTCTCTTTTGCGAGGCAGTTCTGGAACCATAGCTTTAGAAGGCTTTGATATCCCCTAGGTACTCTGGGCGTAGCGTCGATAGACTTTGTCAGGTCAAAAATTGTTCAGAAGCAACCTGTGTTTACTTCACTCTCACTGGTTAAAAGACGAACGAGGTTCAGGCAGAATTCACCAGTGTAGTTTCTATAACAGTCACCCCTCAGTTCACCTAGGTCTAGTCTGGTATGGGAACAATTGTCTACATTCAGCTCAGCACGAGATCAATCACCCATTCCCATGGCTCAGTATCCCCCAGCCAATGTGGAAGAACTGGTACAACACCTACAACAGACAGTTGAAGCAGCAGGACGCAGTCCGTTAGGCTGAAGTCACCGCTCGTCAGGCTGAAGTGATAACCCGGCTACAACAACAACAGCCACAGCCGGCCGCGACTTCTGTATCTCATGCCCCTCCCACGGGTCACCCGACACCCGAAGCCATTGCCCATACTGCTAAAGTCCAAGAGACTCAGGGCAATTCGGCGGAGTGAACTCCATCCCGAATTTAGAGGACGAGTATACTAAATCTGCAGTTACCTTGCCGAAGCGGTTTAAAATGTCACATATTGACCACTTCAATGGCTCTGGAGACTCAATGGTGCACCTCTACCTGTTTTTTGATATCATGAGGCCAATGGGTTTGACCCTAGCCCAGAAGTTGTCTCTCTTCGGCCAAACCATGTCTGGGATAGCCGCAATCTGGTATGCAAAATTGGAGGACTCTGTGAAATAGAACTAGGAAGAGATGGTTGAGGCCTTTATTGCTCAATACTCCTACAACACACAGATCGAGGTCACAACTCATGATCTCGAAGCCACCTGCCAAGAGCTAAAGAAGGGTTTCTCAGAGTTCGTAACGAGATGGAGAGCGAAGGCCTCGATGATGACTACAAGGCCTTCTGGAAAAGATCAGATCAGGATGATTGTTCAGAATCTGCATGGCGAGTTGCTACAGAAGATGATTGTTCTACCTCCGTTTACCTTTCCAGAGTTTCACAAAATGGGGGTTCAAATCGAGGATGCCTTTAGACAAGGGATCTTTGTGGAAGATAATAAGCCTTTGAAGAAGAATGTTGTTCGCAATTCCAATGCTACTACTAATCGTAGCACAACTATGAAATGCTCAGAAGTAAACACTGTCACCACTTCAACTCAACCCCAAGCTTGAAGTGTCTATCCCCTTTACAAGAGTCTCTCTCAAGCCTTAAAAATGTTGCTAGAAAAAGGGTACCTAGAGCTCCTAGAACCCCGACCCCTCCCAAATCCTCTTCCACCAAGATGTGACCTAGCTAAATACTGTGCCTATCATCAATAGCACAGTCATGATACAAAACCGTTGCATCTGCCTCCGTCATAAGATTCAGGATCTTATTGATGAAGAGATCATGGCTCCACCAAAAAGACCTTAGGCCACCCCTAACCTATTACCTCCACATCTCAATCTAATCCATACACTACCATCCACCTACAACCCCAGCATATACATCACCCCAGTCCACTTACCCAAGCCTAAGGTGTTCATTCAAAAAAGCACGGACTTATGCATGGTAGATGCACTTGAACCCCAATCATCTGAAACCCCTAAACCCACTACTTCTGAGCTAATGAGCATGATTGAAAATCTTCAGAGAACGGTGGAAGATTTAGCCTTTAGGGTTTTGGCTCCATCATCGACCACATCACATGCCAAAAATTTCACGCCAAAAGGCTCCCTAATCTTAGGACGGGCTGCATTTTAAGAAGGCCAATCCCTTGGCAAAGTGGAAGCAAATGGCAAGAACAAGGTAGGGGCAGGCATTGGTCCCTACGAATGTCTTGAATGGGCTATTGAGGCTTTCATGGTTGAAGGGCTGAACAAACAGCAAGTGCTTGTAGTTGTTGCAAAGACTGTGGATGACACTTTTGCCGCTCAGGTTCGGGGCATTTCGAATCAAGGGGCAAGCTGGGAAAAGAGATGTCGCACCAGAAACGCCCCTTTCAGCTCTAATCCTACACTCGGTAGAGATCATCGATCCCAATCAGCACCTGTCAACCCCTTTGCCGGTACATCCAACACAACTTCACAAACTTCAAGCCATCAGGCTCGAGGCTAGAGGGTCTTCACCCCGTTTTACATGTCCTTATCCAAAGCCCTAGGGGTCCTGATCAGAAAAGGGCATCTTAAACAGTTAGAACAACGCCCACTGCCCGATCCTCTCCCACCTAAACACAATCCGGCCAAGTATTGTGCCTTCTATCAACAAACCGACCATGACACTGACGATTGTTTTCGTCTTCACCATGAAATACAAGATCTGATTGACAACGAGGTCATCGTCGCCCCAGGTCCTGCAAAGTCTATCAGCATCAGATCCATGAACTAGGGAGATAATGTGACTATGTGATTGGGGATGAACCGCATGCCAATGGCGCTCATTTTACTCCAGATGTAGTGGATGGCACGCACTGTTTTGAGCAATTTGAAAATGTTGTTTATTGTACTTTCTGACATGGGTATTGAGTCAGTTCTGTTGTGTTGTATTGAGTCTTTCTTGTTGTATCGAGTTAGTCCTGTTGTGTTAGAGTCGGGTGATTTCGGGAGTATTACCTCGGACATCACTATCTTGTTTTGTGTTTGTCTTTTACACTCTTCTTTTGAGTCTGTTTCTGCCATTGCGCCAATTGAGCAAAAGTTCTGAATGAGATGGCAGTAATTGACCAAAATTGTGCCTTTTCTGTGTCTTGAAATCATTGCATTGACCTAAGTTTTTCAAAACTTTTCTAACACTATGATGAAAACAAAGAGGGAGGAATTCCTCAAGATTTTCAAAAATTTCATCAAGAAGGTCAGATGTCATCAAAGGAAGCTTGCAAAGCTAGATCAGAAGTAGCCCTTCAAGTAGTGGCAAAAATGTTAGATGTGCTCGAAGATTCAAGACTGGGTCATTTCTCAAGCCAATGGAGATCGGCAAGAAAGAAAAATCCCAAAATCTAAGAGAAGAAAAGTTTTGCAGAAGGACAATCGAGTTCCTATCCACAACACCAGGGGCAAATTCAGACCCGATTAGATGGGTTCCTACATCATCAGCGAACAACAACTATTCTCTTGGGTTTAGATGGCTTAGAGATCCTATGACCAATCAACATGGACAAAGTTAAACTTTTTTATCCTTGAGAGGCTTGCTGGGTTGAAAACCCAGAAGGACGACCCGGGAAATGGTTAGAGCAGAGAAAAGAAAAAGAACAAAAATGAAAAAAAAAAATGAAAAGAAAAAGAAAAGAAGAAAAGAAAAGAAAAACATAGCTCGCAAGGTTGAAAACACGGAAGGGCAGCTTTGGCAAAAATTAGAGTGCAAAAGGAGAGTGTCAACACCCGAGTGAACCTCAAACCCGGAACTACGTACGGCCTGATTCCCATTTTTGGGATACGTAGGCAACTTCATCCCGAAGTTCGGCCCCAACCATTTTCAACCTGCTTGGCTTATCCATGTTGATTAGTTTATCCTTGTTCAAACTTGGCTATCTTATCCATGTGCAAATTGGCTTGTCTTCGTTCAAATTCGGGTGTCCTATTCCGTTACAAGATTTAGCTGCAAGACAAATCAAGTTCAGATATGAGATTGTGCATTTCGAGAGTAGATTTCGTTTTGGTTGAGCAATGGCCATTTGCAAAAGTAGTTTTGAATATTTTTAGTGAGGTTGACTAATTTTCTCGAAATTTATTTCATCTTTCCAAAACTGGACCATATCTTGGACCCAAAAAAATAAAAGGAAAATTTTCAATGCTCACAACTTGATTTACATGATTTCAAATCAAGAAGTCGAATAGGCATGTTAATCTAACTCTCGTATTGGTCAAAATTATTTTAGTAGAAAGCCAAAACAAAAAATGGTCAAAATAATGAACTAGGGGCACAGTCAAGTCTGGGTTTCTGTCTTTTCCCCATTATCAATGTATTCGCTAGAAAGAGCACAATTGAAGCTAACAGTAGAAGGCCAAAAGCTCTCTCATACTCCAAGCAGTGAGGTATCAAGCCGAGTGCGAAGCACGAACTAGAAATGGAGCTGGATATTCGACCCCCTCATCTAGACGGGTTTGATTACACCCAAATTGGCATCTGACTCGGAATGGGAACGTAGAAAACGCAATGTGTGTGAGACCAATCAATTGTATGCCTGGTCGATGGGACATGCTGTAATTCATCTCGGTCAAGCTAAGCCAAGGGCATCGTCAACTGATGTCAGTTGCAGATCTGCTGCACATCCAGTCGCACCACAACCCCCTCTGTGGGAATGCTCACTAGTTGTGAGCGAAAGAAGGAGAATCTAGCAGAATGCCAAGGGCAAGAGCCCATGACTTCCTGCTTATCCACCAACCACACCTGGGGAGGGATAAAAACATAAGAGAGATTAAAGAATAGAGAGATGTACACTGAAAGGAAAAGTGAGAAAAGAGCTTTTTTAGAAAAATAAAGATTGAGTGCTTAAGTGATGTGAGAATCACAAATGAGAAAAGGTGGGAAACAATACCTGGAGAAGCAGGTTCTCTATGAACGGAGAGGTCTCTTGCCATTAGAACATATCCGAGTGTTGTGTCTGTTGTTTTTGTTTGTCTCGATTCTTGTTTTGAGTCGTTGTGAGTATAAATGTTTGTGTTTAGGTTGTTTTACTTTGTTTTTCCTTTGTTGAGTCGTTTTGACTGTGGTCAGTCGTAGGCTTAATACCTGGTTAAGAACTCATTTCTCAATTTCAATTGCGAAAATAAATCATTTTGTGCCCACAGTACTGTGACATTCTCCACATTTGTACAAAACAAGATTCTTTCTTTCATAAACTGTAGGGTTCAACCTAAGTCATGTGAGAACAATAGAACAAGAACCTATCTGAAGCTATATAGGCTCCGGACTACAAAGCAAAAGAAAAGAGGGAAAATTTGGAGCATCTTAGTGTGTTTCAACTTTAGTACTTTCCGAGATTGCATTCCAGATGTACCTCCTCAAGTCTTGTCAATGCTCCGAAGTATAAGTGTACCTCTACCTCAAGCTCAAGCTCAAGCCTGCTTCAAGCCAGAATGGTGATCAGAAATGCTCTCCCTAAGTATCATTCCCTGCTAGAGGCATATTGGCTGTGTTTGCAATGAGTTCCTAGGAGGCCAACTATGACGGTGGAAACTAGAGTTCGAATGGCCGAGGTCTAGAATGCAAAGGTTCATAATTTTCGAGACTAAGGTCTTGTTTAAATACCAGGGGTGTATCCTCGGCTTGAAATCTGTATGGCAGCCCCATAGATTGAGATAGCATGTGTGCGCCTCAATTCTGGATACTGAGCCAACCTAGTCTGTCACCCCATTGGAGAGTAGGAAAAGTTGTGAATATGATTAGGTAAAAACAGGGCATCCGTGGGTTCTACATACAGAGGTTACCTCTTGTCAGCATTTGAGGGCCTTTGAACTATAAGTTGAAGTTAAGAATTCGAAGAACACAAAGGGGAGATCCCTGTCAGAGTAGAGCAGTTCATCGCCATTCACCCCATGAGGCGCTTTTTAAAGCGCCGCTTTGTTTGATTATTGCATTCACTAAACATCATGCACTATATTGCTTGTAACATGTATCATGTCATTGCACTTATTGCATTTATTTGCATCTTGTGTTATCTTGTATCATTTATCCTTTTACACTGAGCAGCGTTTAGGATTGTTGTCCCCCAGGACTTATCTCAGAATGCGTGGAACTCGCTCTTGATGGCTTTTTGTTGGACCTCTTCTCACGATTTCGGCATGGTTAGTGTGTCCCTTTCCTCACACGATTTCAGCGTGTTTGGAATTTATCTCAGGATACGTGGCATGCGCCCCTAATTGGCATTTCTTAGGACCTCTTATCACGATTTCAACGTGGTTAGAGTGTTCCTTTCCTCACATGATTTCAGCGTGTTTGAAATTTATCTCAGGATGCGTGGAACACGCTCCTGATTGGGTTTTCTTTGGAACTCTTCTCACGATTTCAGGGTGGTTAGAGTGTTTCTTTCCTCACACGGTTTCAGCGTGTTTGGAGTTTATCTCAGGATACGTGGAACGCACTCTCAGCGTGTTTGGAATGTATCATGTCAAAAATATTTGTTTGACATTTATTTTTGTCAAATTCGTTTATATTTTATCAAATTGACGATTTTACCCTTGAAAAATCTAATGATATCTTCAATTGTCCTTATTTGAAACAAGATTCAAAATTCAAGGTCAAATGTGTCACAACTGAAAAGTTAGGGACTAAAGTGACACAAGCCCAAACTATAGGGACTACTAGTGTAATTCACCCTAAACAAAAATGTGCCTTCAGCTCCATAATCCTCCCTTGCTAAGTCCTTGGCGGAGGCATATTACCAGCACCTGAAAATGGTTTTTCCCAAGTAGGATGAGCCAAAGCCCAGTAGAAACAATCTAGCACAATATATGAATCTTAACAAAGATATAATTATGATATGCATATACAATACCCATGGTAAAATCATTCGTATTTTTACAAGATCGTAATATGCCAAGTGTCATTTCTCAATCCGTTTTATCTTAATTCATTTCATGACAATTCATTTCACCTCAATTCATGAATCGAATCCATTATTATCCAGACAACCTAGCTGAGGCTACCATTCAATGGTTCTCTAATCAATATAACCATTACACAACACTTCAATTTGTCATTTTACAGAAATTTCGTCCACGAGAATCGGCACCCATGTATGTGCGCGATTTTTGGGAGTTTCACCCTAGACACACAGACCAACTTAATTCAATGGAGTCCATACCCTTTCTTTACCTAAACATGGAGTACATCCCATTTCCCCTCCCAAATGTTATACATATACAATGTATTAAAACACGGTCATTTTCAATGACAACAGTTAGGAATTTAGTTTCAATTCACCTAATCCTCATGCAATTTCTACAACAATCATAGCTATCCTTCACCGATAGCCCAAAACAGATATTTCTAAAAAAATATATAATCTCCAAGGCAGATAAGCTATCCAAATTTCCATAGATGAGAGATAATACACATCCAACTCCCCCATTTATATGACCATTCATCTAATTTCACATTTCCAATGCAAATTTCATTATTTATACAAAATATTTGTTGTAAACATTTTAAGGTAAAACTCCATTCTCTCCCAAATCCAACCCATGTGTCATAATCAACACGTTTAACACAACGCATCCTCATATCTATACCCATAATCATTTTCAATACCTTCATTTGAAAACCCCTCCTTTGATTTTAAACCAAAACCCTAGGTTTGTCCAAAATCTTTCAAACCCCAACATTATTTACACAATCAACAAATAATGAAGTTAAAAATCATAGGAGACTGTAGAAAGTCCCCACCTTAAGCTTAGAAGACCAAAGCAACAATGGAGGAACTTCATTGACACTGAAACCAAATCTTGTTTGGACCAAAATGGAGCTCTTCAAACGCTCTACCTTTTTAACAAAGGCACATGGGTAGAGAAACCAACGGATCTAGGTGAAAATGTAGAGAGAATGTAGGTTTTAAAGAAAGAGGCTCTAGATCTAGGGTTTTTGAAAAGTAGAGAGAGATGTGAAAAGTGATGTAAAATGTCACTTTTACAGACTGAAATACGCACAGTTGGCTTGAGCGCAAGAAGTGACGCTCGAGCGTCAGACACAATAAGTTGTTCTGCTCAAGCGTAAGAAGTGATGCTTAAGCATAGAATGCACACTCCTAGTAGTTTTGAACACAACAGACCAATGCTCGAGCGCAAGAAAGGCCACTCGAGCAGAGCTCGCTCGAGCATAGAATACACTCTCCCAGTAGTTTTGTAGACCTAAAAACATACTGAGAGTTCACAAAGCCCACTCGAGCGTAAGAAGTGCCACTCCAGCGGAAGGGCAAAATCCTGGGCAACAAAAGGTTTGAAAATCAAGAAGTGTCGCTCGATATAACCTAATAGCTAAACTCAAGTAAGAATGAGGGGATAAAGACATGAACAACATTCAGAAACCATAAAGCCCGAATCTGAAATACAAAATGGGCTGGGTCTAAACCAGAATCACTATAGGGTAGCAATCGGTTACAGGTTTTCTAGTGGTTGATGATTCAAATAGCTACTGGGTACTTAAGGAATCAGCTCTAGCATCGTTGAGCATCTCGGCTTCGTAAACAAGTTCGTTTTTGCTTCTGTCCCAATCTTTTTAGTCTTCTTTTTTAGGATATTAAAACAACAATTTATTTAGGTTTATTGATTTTTTCTCAAATTTATCTAGGTTTTGATTGTTCTGTAGAAAAATGTAAAAGAGGCAGTGGAGAAGCTTAATCAAAAGGAATTGAAATGTTTGCAGTGTTTTGTTATGTGTTTATAGCTCAACAAAGGAAGAATCTGGTAGAAAGATTGTTCAGGTGAGCAAACCCATCTTATTTGTTATCTTCTAAGAGTAGCAAAACAAAGGGGAAAATGGAAACTTAGGCTTTGATTTTTCTTGAGTATTTGTATTTCTATCTTTAACCCATCATGGATGAAGGTGTCTTCATTTGGGTCCAACGGCTATATTTCTAGCAGGTTTGTTACTCTATTTTTTTTGGATATCTATTGTTTCAATAATATTTCAATAATCTTTAATATCTAGTAGGATTGTTCCTCAATAATATTGATAGTAGGTTTGTCCAATTTAATTGCTTTATTGATGTTTATATTATTAATTCTTACAGTTTGTCCGTGAAACATTGTGTTTGCTTAATAGTTTAAGCAGCTTGATGACTTCCTTAGGATCTTGCATATCAAAACATTGTGGTAAGTATTTGATTTGTATTCTTACGGAAGCAATGATTTTTCATTGTTGTTCTGTGATTATTTCTTTGGTTGGTTATCTAACTTGACTACACAAATTTAGGAAATTATCATTCATCATGCTTCCTATTGGTTGTTGAAGTCTTTGTATTTTCTTAGAATTCTCTTATTGGTTATTGATAATTTCATCGTTCTAGGTTAGTTTAATTAGATATCTCTATGTATTCAGATTCAAATTATTAGCCATTAAATTTGATTTTAAATTGAAGTGGGTCACAATTTATAGATGAAAATGGGTTAGAGAGAGATCAAAATTGATGAACCATTATGAGATATAGTGAGGTTAGTTTCTAATTGCTAAACCATTTGGCGAAAATTGATGAAGATTGTTGAACCATTTGGCAAGATGGCCTGTTTTCTAGAGAAAGAAATAGAGAGTTGAGCTTTAATTTCTATATTGTTTAATTTGTATATAACTATTCGCTCAGTTTTTTATTCTACCATACAACATAACATGCCACATATAGGACAAAAAAACAATATACATACTATCAACCATGCTTCCATAGGAATTTAATTTAATATTCACTCAGTTTGTTATCCTTTCTACTGTTGTGTTTTTCTTAATGTGGATACTTATACATGTTTAGGGCTGTAGGTTTAGGTGGTGTAATATGAGTTTCGCTATGGACTACGAGATTTGTCATGCCATCAAAAAATAAGAAATTTTTTTACCATATTTGTCATGCCCATCAGTTTAGGCATGGAGTATGAAATTTGTTCCAGCATGTGGGAGATTTTTTTTCTTCCTACATGTGAATAAGTGGATATTTACCCAAGGGCACAACAAGATGGATGATTTGATACTCATGGATTTTCTTTGTAATGTCTCATTTTTTTATTAGTTTAAATGCATTCACGATTTCCAAAAAAGAGGCAAATTTTGTCTTTGAATTAATTTGTATTTTCACTTTTCAGGTCAAAAATTATTTGGAGAGATACAAAATAAGATCAATCATGGTAGGGGTAAGAAGATTCCCTATAAAGTATTACGGTTTGAAAACTAAGTAGAAAAATACACTTTTCCAACACTTAGGTTTGAAAATAGGCCATTGGGGGCCAAAAATTTGAAACACCCATGAGAAGGCCACGGGAACAACCTGAACAGCTCGGGAGGGACAAATGTAACTTGTGGAAACTTACGGAACTAGCACGGGACTCCTAGTTTGAAACTAAGTAAAAAAAATGTACTTTTCCAACACTTAGGCTTGAAAATAGGCCATCGGAGGGCCAAAATTGTGAAACACCCACAAGAAGGCCAAGGGAACACCCTAACACCTCGGGAGGGACCAATGTAACTTCTGAAAACTTATGGAACTAGAACTGGATTCCTGATTTGAAAACTAAGTAGAAAAATGCACTTTTCCAATACTCAGGCTTGAAAATAGGCCATCGGGGGGGCAAAATTGTAAAACAGCCACGAGAAAGCCCGAGGAATACCTCAAACACCTCGGGAGGAACCAATGCAAGTTGTGGAAACTTATGAAACTAACAAGAGACTCCCGGTTTGCAAACTAAGTAGAAAAATGTACTTTTCCAACACTTAGGCCTAGAAATGTGCCATCAGGCTCCAAAAGCGTGTAAAGAGCCATGAGAAGGTCCGGAGAACACCCTGAACACCTTCAGGAGTGACCAATGTAAGTTGTGGAAACTTACAGAACTAGCACGGGACTCCATTTTTGAAAACTAAGTAGAAAAATGCACTTTTCCAACACTTAGGCTTGAGAATAGGCCATCAAAGGCCAAAATCATGAAACAGCCACGAGAAGGCATAGGGAACACCCCAAACACCTAGGGAGGGACTAATGTATGTTGTGGAAACTTATGGAACTAGCACGGGACTCCCGGTTTGAAAACTAGGTCAAAAAATGTACTTTTTCCAACACTTAGGGTTGAAAATAGGCCATTGGGGGCCAAAATTGTGAAACAGCCGAGAACGCCGGCAAAACACCCCGAACATCTTGGGAGGGACCAATGTAAGTTATGGAAACTTATTGAGCTAGCATGGGACTCCCGGTTTGAAAACTAAGTCGAAAAATGCACTTTTCGAAAAATGTTAAATTGTATACTTTATTGATAAGATAGTAATTGTCTTCCTTTTCTTTTTCTTTTTTTTTTTGTTTTTTATTTTTTATTTTTGGTTTTGTTTTGTTGCAGATTGGAGATTAGAGATGGACATGTTTGGTAATTTGGAGCATAGGGGCTTGCTCATTTTGTTTTTTTTTGTTAATATTACCTTACATGTATTTTGGTTGCATTGTAAAGTTTATATTTTTGTATATATTAGGAGACATGTTTCGTAATCTGCACTAAATATTATATTTTTGTGGATATTAGGAGACGCATTTCTGTGGATATTAGGAGATGTGTTTTGTAATCTGCACTTGATATTGTATTTTTGTGGATATTATGAGACGTATTTCGACTGTGGTGCTTATGAAAATGAAGAAGTTTTTGTATTGATCTGTAATAGATATTTTATTAAACATGTTATTAAAATGTGCAAGCAATTTTTAGTAAAAAAAAAAAAATTGAAAATTGAAAATATTACCCCCATTTTTAAAAATGTTATTATTATTAGCGACGAAATAAAAAACTGTCGCTATTAGTTTTTAAACAACTTTTCTTGACGAATAATTTTGTCACTAATGATATAGTTCCAATAAATAATTTCGTCACATTTGCTGAATATTTCGTCACTAACTTGAAATATTTGGCGACAAAATTGTTTTTGTCATTGAAGAATTTTGTTTTGTGCTCATTTTAGTGACAAATTGTTTTGTCACCTTAATCTATATCATTGGTGAGGATAAATTTCGTCACTAAAACCTCTATCTCAATATTTTGTGACGAAATATTTCATCGCCAAAACAATTAAAAATAAAATATTGTTTAATTATAGTGATGAAATCGATGTTATAGAGCACAAAAAATTCAACATTTGGATCGTTGCCAAAAATGAAGAATAGGTGACGAAACGATTTTTCGTCACTAAGTACTTTCTGCGACGGCAAATAAACAACGACCGTGGTGACAAAAAAATTTCGTCACAGATCATTTTGATGGCGAAAATTTGATGTTTGGAGAGAAAATTATTCTGTCACCAAATGGCCTTTTTGTTGTAGTGTGAGGAATTATTTCTGAGTAATCGACTCATGTTTCTAAGATTTACACACTAACCCTAAAACAGCTGAATTCTTCAACACTTATCATGTTTTCACGTACCTTGTGTTCACTCATACCCAATTGGAAACCCTATCCTTAAACCGCCTACACTTGAGGACTTATACAGAATATAGGATTAAGTCTGGGTGGCTAGTGACAAGAAGGAAACCGTTAGACAAGAAACAAAAAAAGTAGAGATCAGGATAAATGTATAGAATTTAAAAGAGACGATTTGATCAAAAATAACTCATCAATAAGTAGCTCTAAAACCAAAGGGCATTACATTCTATTCGTAGTGGCCAAAAAGTGTAGTGAAAGCAGTTTTGTAGTGATCATTATGATGAATTTGGATTTGCCAAAATCCACTTTTAAGATCTAATTTACTAATGATGACTACTTGACTAAGTCTTTTAATTAAATATTTCTTATTAGGAATTAGATATCTTATCCATTCTAAAACTTTATTTAGTGGTTTATAATTTATGACTAATCGTGGAACACTACGTTCAAGTTCAGCATTTTTGTTAACATAAAAAGCTGGACATGACCATTGTGATTTACTTTACTAATGTTTTTATTTTTAAGCAAATCATTGATTTATTTTTTACACAGTTCCATTAATTCAATATTCATTTGAATTGGTCTAGATTTAGTAGGGATTTGTAGTTTGTGGGTAGAACAATATGGAGTGGGCATTTTTACTATGAAATTCGTAATATAAATATACGTATGACTTTCTCTATCCACCTTGTAAAAATTCACTAGTAAGAAAATCTGAGATAGAGTTTTGACTACTAGGAATACATTCAATATCAAAATCAAACATACTTAAAATAGATTGCCAACGGGCAAAAACGTGCTTACTAGCAATGTTTTGAATATCTTTTTCTAAAACATATTTTGTATTTTTACAATCAATGCGTACTGGAAATCGTTGTTTTAAAATATCATCTTGAAATTTACATAAAATTTCTTTTTTAATTGTACTATAATTTTTTTGTGCTTTGTTGCAAATACCAGAGTGAAAATGAACAATTTGTTCAGATTACTTGGGATGGACTTGTTGAAGGAGGATACTACCATAAGCAATGTCAGAGGCATCAATTTGAATAATTTTGAATGAATATTCAGTAGGAATTCCAAGACAAGGAAAAGTCTTGATATATTTTTTTGACTTGTTTCACAATAGTAGTATTGATTAGGAGACCAAGGAGGAGGATCATCTCTCAAACGATCAGAAAGAGGTTGACAAGTTTTTCTAAGGTCTTTATAAAATTCAGCAATGTAATTAAGGGAGCCTAAAAATCTTTGTATTTGGGTTTTGTCTAAGATTTCATCAGGAAACTTAGAAGCAAACTCAATTGATCAACTTATGGGAAGAATAGTCCTTGGTAAACTTCATAACCTAAAATCTGACTTTAGTTTGGAAGAATAGTCCTTGGTGTTTCCAATGTTCTTCAGTTGATTTGGAAAAAATGAGAATATCATCTATGTAAACTATAGAAAAATGACTAAGGAGATTGAATATTTTATTCATTATATTTTGGAATTCGCCAGGTGCATTTTTTAAACCAGAGGGTATTACGAATTTCATAGTAAAAATGCTCACTCCATATTGTTCTACCCACAGACTACAAATCACCCGCTATCACAAAATCATTTACCATTATACCTTTGAAATAGCCTACTTAAAGTCAATTGACCAAGATCCCTTCCTCTAATTTCACCAAATTGCTAGCTAACGCAATTTAATTGCTCATTATACAAATCTTCTCAATTTCCATACAGATAGGCTAGATGTCCTCAATGGATGCTAACCTAGTTTCTTTTTCTTAACTACATATATCAAGTCAAAAGCTTTCCTCTAAACCACTTGCTATTATTCCAACTAGTCAATCCATTGTTGCACCCCCAATTAATATAGTTAACAAATACCAAATTCTGGGTACTATTCCTAAACCTAGTTACAGCTCTGCTCTTGTCTCTAACCCCTTTGCTTCCCAATCAATTACACCCATTCCTCATAATTATCCATACTGGTTAACATCAAGAACATATTATGTTCTAAAAACTCAATCACCTAAACTTTTTTACAAAGAACAAGTCCACAAAACCAGTCATAATGTCATTGACTTAGTCAAAACCTATTTCCCTCCTAATTGGCATTTCATTCCATCTCATCTAGACAAGTCAATCACTTTCTACAAAGATATCCTCTTCCATCATGAGTCCATAGTCATTAAACCCATTTATGATAGAGTCAATACTAGTAAAATCATTTACCATTCTTTGTATATACACAACATTGTATCCCTTGATGAATGGGGTCTCCTTTTCTTGTTGTGAGATCTTTCTAATCATACGATACAATATAGTTATTTTGATTATATTGATGCATGGTTCAAAGTCCTCTGGCATCCAAATAAAACATACAGTCACTATTGGTTTTCTCCTTTGTTCATCAATTCATGTCAAAATTTCCTTCTTAGTTTTTGAGATGGTGGTTTCAAAATGGTGCCATCCTAGAAATCATCCCTTCAAATCTCATCGATGAAGTCACTCATTTCTTCACAGTCTACAAATTGAGTCAACACAAGAGTCAATTTCCAATATTACTCCATTTCATGTCCAAATATAAAGTTCCTTGGCTATTCAAATGGCAATATCGTATTGAAGATAACATAATCATTAGACAACATTTTATCAAATGTTGGGATGCATTTAAAGCCCATCGCATTATTGATCAAGTCCAAAAACAATTTACAATCAATATTTATGCTCGTACTCCAGCAATGGTCAAGTTTTCTCAGTAGAACCAAAGGGTAGTGAAACCCAACTGCTTTGATACCAAAGGGTAGCGAAACTAACAAATATTTTAAAATAAACAGAAAAGCATAAAGACTATACTAACATAAAGACTATACTAAATAAACAGAAAAGCATAAATATTAAATAAATTTTTAATCAAAACAAAATACAGATTAAATTTGACTGAAATAAGAGTAACTTAAAATTGTTTATTGTTTACTGGAAACTCAAAATTTTGGGAGATTTCTCTCAAACTCTCTCCTTGTAATTTGTATTTGGAAGAACTTGTACCTTTTCCTTTTCTCTTTTCCTTTCCAAATCCCTTCCCAAATCTCCCAACCAAACAAAGCGTTAAGATAATATTTGTTCCACGAAATTCCAAGAATTCCTATCAGAATCAACATTGATCAGGTGCTCTTCTAATAAAACTTCAAGAGATTTAATAGCCGCAAATAACATCCTAAAAGTCCAATCCCATACCTACTAAGTCACATAAACATCTTATCACATAGCACATAAAACATGCCACATTTGTAACTAACGATATGAACCCATTGTGGTAAAAATAACTCCCCGGTAGCCCTAACTATTCAAACTTGGTAACCTCTAATGTAATCCCTCAAAATAATAACAAGCCACGTCATGATATTCAATGGAAAAGCATAAACTTACATAACAATAACCTTTCATTGATATTCTTTTCCTGCACAAAAGATGACATATACATGTATAAATTCGTAAATCTATAGCATATGACATGTATGAATAAATTGTAACAAAAGGAGTACAAATAAGTTTATACCCTATTGGCTACATATTTCCAAGATGATGCTTAATTACAACAAAAGTGGATCAACTCCCAAAACAATTGAAAAGCCCGAGGTTTGTACAAAAGATAATTACAATAAAAGAAATAAAAATGAGCTTTTGGCTCCATAATCCTCCTAAGCTATGTCCTTACTGGAGGCATACCATCAACACCTGAAAATTGGTTTTCCACAAATGGTGAGCTAAAGCCAAGTACAGATACTTGAACACAATGTATGAAGCTTTAACAATGTCATATGGTGAATGCATATGCATGTAATTTACCAAAACATTAAATTCTTTATTTAGTAACAATGCCATGCCATGATAATAGGTAATTCTTGAAGCAACTGTTTTTAAAATAAAAAACAGGGCAGTGGATACATAACACTGGGAATCTCTAGATACATGTCTGCCACTATGTTATACAAGCACTACAAAAGCCATTTTACCAGTACTAATTGGAAGGATCGGCACCTAACAGCGCGGGTTTCTGGACTTTCACTAAGGACACACAGGCCAACATAATAAAACTACAACCACACCCCTTAACTAGATTCACTACGGTATTCACTCCTTTTTCTCAAAGCAATACATTTTCAATGTAAGGATAAGAAACAGTGCTCAACGCAAATGTATGAGTAAATGTTTTTCATGTAACTTATTCCTTATACAATTTCTACAACAATCAAAGTTATTCTTTATCGATAGCCCAAAATAGATATCTCTCTATAATAGATAAAATTTTAATAACAATTATAATTTCATTCCTTTCAATAGAGGAGTGATATTATATATTCAACTCCAATTTCACCATCAAGATATAATCATATTCTCATTTCAAAATACAACCACTTTTCCATTACTTTTAGTTTTAAAAACTCAATAATTTCAAACCAAAAATCCATTTCCTCTCATTAATGCATTTTAAGAAGAAATTCCTAAGATTTCAACAAATTAGGCAAGACAATCATCTTCACCACATTGCCCAAGAATCCATTTGAAAACTCATTTTTCTACATTTTAAAGATTAAAACCCTAAATCAAAACCCTAAATCAAAATCCATAACTCTTAATCACTACCCCGTTATAAAGAGCAAATAGCAAGGCTAAGAATCATACAAGAGTTGAAGAAATCCCTACCTCAAAATTAGAAGAAGAAGAGAACAAGTGTTGAGCTTTGGTAGAGCCGAAAATGAAATCTTCTCTGATTAGATTGATCTCCTCTACGAGCTCTACGTTTTAATCCAAAGCACTATGGTCGTGGAATCAATGGATTAGGGTGTATGAGATGGTTTAGGCAAGAACTAGAGAGAGAGAGAGAGAGAGAGAGAGAGAGAGAGAGAGAGAGAATGAATAAATTAGGCTTAGAATAAATCAGGTTTAGAAATGTTTTAGAGAGAGAGGTGGGGATGAAAAAGTGACAAAAAAAAAGTCATTTTCTAGATCTGATATATGCATAGACCGCTCGAGCGACCAAACCACAACTCAAGTGTTAGACACAAAAGCGGAGGATTGCTCGAGCAACAAAAACATGGCTCGAATGCACAATGACCCACTCTCAAAATGTTTTACAAGACTGCTCGAGCGACGAAAATATTTCTCGAGCGATGATCACCCTACTCCTAGAAGTTTTGCAGACCTACAGAAATACTAGGAGAACTCAAAGACCGCTCGAGCGACAAAAGCATCACCTGAGTGAATAGGAAAAGAAACCCACAACTACTTTGTTTAAAACTAACTCCTAACCTATTCAAAACACAACCAACCCAACTAACAAGAAGATAACAAGAGCATAGACAACAATATAGAGTACTGAATCCTAGACCTAAGAACATGAAAGAGTCGGCCCTAACCCAAGCCGTTATATCTAATACCAAGTTTTAACCCTTAAATATTAGGGTAAATTACAAATACCCCCCCCCCCCGAGATTTGATTAAAATACAAATCACCCCCTGTGGTTCTGGAAATTACATTCCACCCCCTGAGATTTCTAATTTCATAACAAAATCGCCCATTTTATTAATAAATCATTAAGTCAATTAACAATTTTTAATGATGTTAGAAATATGTTTCAATTAATAATTTAGGTACATTTATTATTGTATAGGAGAGCAATTATGAATTTCATTTTTTTCAGTTAATTCGGTTAAATAAAAAATTCTAACAAGGGGATATTTGTAATTTTTCTAACCACAGGGGGCAATCTATACTTTAAACAAACCTTAGGGGGTGTAATTGTAATTTACCCTAAATATTAACATATGATAACCCTAGATTTAACTCATATACAACGTCTAGATCTCCTTATCTCCAATCATTAACAAGCATAAAATTGAGAATTTTATATAATCCACCCACTAATATCCATGTTAAACTTCCATTTCCATTCATTCATGATATTCAATTTGAGATCTTACAAAAGTGATCACATGCAATTATACATTTACCATCCCTACGATATAAATCTATAGCATGTAATAGACAAGCCATTAAAGTAATTCAAATACAATATAATGCCCTAATGGCTACAAGTTCCAAGCCCTTGCCCGGTTACAACAAAAATGGTTTTTTAAAACCCATACAATTTAGCCCTTACCTTCCAAAACAAAATAAAGAAAAGATAGAGCATTGTGCTCCACAAGATCCTCCGTACTATCATCTCAGTAGAGGCTCACCGTCATCACTTGAAAAATGATTTCCACTAAAGGATGAGCTCAAGGCCTGGTGGAAATAATCTAAACAAAGTGCATGAAACTTAATGATATCATGAGGTGCAATGCACGTGCCATGCCAAAACATAGGTTTTTCTTTTTCAAAATTCGCATGCCATGCACTTCTTTTCAACAATCAAAATCAGTTCAATATCCCTAGGCAATGTGTTTAGAAGTAGGCCCTCAAGACACTACCAAAATCACTTTACCTGCTATACGTGTGTTTTTAGAATTTCACCGTGGACCTCAAGCCAACTTAATTCTCAATTCTATGTTCCCTACTAGATTCACCAAAGTATTGACCCTGTAACTCAACGCATATCAGTAATCGGGTTTGAAAGCATTTCCTCAATTTTAATGTAAAGACTCAAACATGAGTATGTGAAATGTTTGATGCAATGCATTAGTTTAGTAAATGTTAAAATTTACCTAGTTCACAAGCAATTTTTACAACAATCAGCGTAACCCTCCATTGCTTGCCAAAGACAATTTTCTCTATTCAATATATTCCAAAATGGACAATATAATGAATGGAACATTAATAATTTCCAATAACATCAACATAATAGAAATTTTTCTTATCATTTCTCAAAAATCCAAATTCTCATGGTCTTGTCAATCTCCCAAGTTACACAATTTATATTTTAGCAGCATAATTAGTTTTTCATTCTCAATAGATGCAATCCCTAAAGAATTAAGCAAAATAGTCTTCATCTCAATTGTTGAACACTCTAGGTTTTCTCATTTTAAAAGATGGGTTTCTCAAAATCCATTTGTAAAGACCAGGGACATCACAAAAAATAGTTCACATAATACTTCTAATATGGGAAAAAGAATCTATTGAATATAAGTTCAAATGGATAAGATTAGATGGAAGCAAGAATACTTTGTGGACTTATTGGGCTATAAGTCCCCTAAATGAGATTTACGAATAAATTTCTCTTAATAACAATAGTTAAATTGGAAGAAAAATTACTAACAAAAAAATTAAAATTGATTTTAATTTTTTAATTTTTTAAATTCATTTGGAAATAAAAATATGTAGAAATGGAAGTTATACAAAATTTATTTTAAAAAATTTGTTGTGGTTCAATTAATAATAAAAAAAAATAGATAGATTAATTAAATTGAGTACTGATTTTTCTTTATTATCTATTTTAAACTATATATATATAGTTTGAATTAAATATAAATTAATAATAAAATATTAATAAGATATATAAAAAAATAAGAAATACATTTAAATTTAATATAAAAATTGAATATTTATATAAAAGTAAAATAGTAAAAAAGGAAAAAAGAAAAAGAAAAAGAAAATTAATTCTCAAAGTATTTTTTAATACGTATAATTATATTAAAATTTATTTATGAGTAATTCAAATTAATTAGAAGTTTTTAAATATTAGATTTTAAAAATAATTAGTTATAAGGGTAAGTTACATGTCACTTTTAAAACAAACGACGAGAAAAGAGATATGTTACATAGGATAGAAAATTTTTTAGGGTAAATTCTACGTTTAATAATATATATATATATATATATATATATATATATGATGATATGATTGATGACAAGTTTTGAAAATTTCTTTCATTATAAAGGGAGTAACTTCCTTACGACTGTCCCATAAAATCCTTAAAGATTTTTAAATCGTATTAATTATTTTTACCCAAAAACAAGCAATCACCCTCATGCAATCATCTGTCATCTATCCCCACCGTCCTCTACCTTCTCTCTCTCCAAACCCTCACCATTAAAACCAACATCAAACTTATAGGAAAATATTTTCAGAAAATCAATTTAATACAAATAAATAATAAAATAAAGCATAATAAATTCACAAAAATTCTATAAAAGTTAGAACATATTGTGATTGAGGCTAGTGTTTAAATACTATGTTTTTCGGACAAAAATTCACCCTCACCTCTAATGCATGCTATTGATAGCGTCCTACCTCTAGGATACAGCGATCACCATGCACAAAAATTGCACAACTTTTTATGTATACAATGAACCAATTTGTATTATGCACTTTCTTTATACTTGACTAGACGTAATGTATGACTCATAAAAATCCTTATCCAAAATGAAATACATGGGGATGGTATTTATAGAAGCATTTGTGATCATTCATAAGAGATACCATAAAGGGTTACATCGTTTCATTCGAATGGAGTCCATTTCCATTCACTTCAAAAAAATTTCTAACAATCCCCCTCATGAAAGAAATTGATGACACAATGCAAATGAAATGCAGGTACTGACAAAGAGAATACAAAATGAAAATATTCTACATCAAGATAGGTAGCTTTTGTCCTTTAACATTTCTTAGTGAAAAACCATTATACTTACTAGCTAACCAGTGAACATAATGCCTTGAACTGTTCAATTGTTTATGTAAGTCAAGACAATAGAATTCACATAGAATATCTCTGAACACAGCTTAGTTCTTTCAGTTGTGCCTATTTTGGACTTTGGTATTTCTTGGTTTCATGAGTGCTTTAAAGAATTCAACTTTATCAATTCTCAAAGAATCGGCCCCTTCACATTCATATAGGTGATCCTTATTTTGAGTCTTTTAAATACTCCTCTTGAAAGATACCCCTCTAGGTTTTTTGAAGATTTAAGAAATCATTAAAAGTATAGCTTACCCCAAGTCCTTTGCATACAACATATGTTGTAGATATCACCCTCATCATATGAATGGATAGGAGATAGACTCACTTCTTTAGTTATTTCTAGTGAGTCATCTATAATTCAGTTGTCCTTTTGAACCTATATCTTGGGATCTCTAGTTAGGTAGATTGGGTTGCCATTATGGAGACTCGAAATTAATAGGCTTTAATCACATTTCCCTATGAACTTTTCCACGTTTGCTCTCTGGTCAAACCATTTGTTAACGGCCACTATTTTTCATTTGACCTTCACCTTTATATATCATTGAGTAGTTAGTGGATCCACTATATTGTTCTCAAACAATACTCACAACTCAGAGCAAATGTTTTATGGTATTAAGTCTTTAAATACATCAAAACTTACAGTTACTCTATGTCACTCACATATCTAAAATCAAATAATAGATACAGAGATGTTCCTTATGAGTTCACAAAGTCATTTTTGTTTCTTCACTAGCTTTGTCTTTGATAAAGAACTGAGATCCTTTATGGACCTACTATTGGAACCATTACATTAGTATAACCTTCTAAGCACCCCCTAAATTTTAAGTACTCTAGGGAAAATGAAAAAAAATAATTTTCCATTGTAAGTATATTACCACACGAATATATCAATACACCTCCATAATTCTAATGTAATTCAAAATATAACATCCATTGCTTGTTTACTATGGTGTGCGTGCTTGAATAACAAAATTCTAAAAAGAATTTATGAAATATAAAACTGAAAATAATTATGATTATCCAAGTCATAATTAATGATTTGACAAAAACATATCCTCATAAAGATTTGTCTCAATAGCCACACAATACAAAAACCTCATTTGAATGTATAAATCCCTACAATGCATTCAAGAATGAATAATTGTACATCCAAATTAAGATTCAAACTCTAATAATTGTACATCCAAATTAAGATTCAAACTCTAGAATTTTAGTGCTTCTTGTTCGAGTTTATGTGGGTAACTTGTCATGAATCATAATTGGAAGATAACTCTACTTCTCTCACCTACATTTGTCGTAATACATAAATTAGCACAAAAAACATGACTCATTTCCAGACAAGTGTCTGTGACAACTTGCTTCAGGTGACCGCTCGAGCGGTGGAAAGACCACTTAGCGGAGATGAGGTGCTCACAGTAGTTTGTTTTATAGGTTGAGGGACCGCTTGAGCTAACAAGTACTCGCTCAAGCAAAGATTAGGGGTTTCCAATATCTCATTTTGCAAGCAAATATATTGAGAGGTTTCGTTCACCGCTCGAGCAGTGAAAAGGCCGTTCGAGCAGTCTGCACGAATTGAGAAACTTAAAAGTCACTTTTTAGTTCATTTCCTTCACTTTTCCTTTTCTTTCTTCTTCCCTCTCTCTCAAATTTCAAAAACCCTAGATTTCTCTCTTCAGATATCTCTTACTTGACTAAGATTCATAAAATGACTCTAGTTTGGACCTGGCCCATTTATTGTTTCAAATCTGAAACTCCCTTGTCTTATTGGTTGTTCAACTCCATATTCATGTTGTACTTCAATGAGTTTGGCTATTGGAGTATCATTGTCGTGTTTGGAACAGGTTGGTAGCTTGTTTTTGAAAGAATTGATTGCCCAGAATTCTACCTATTTGCTTGAGCGATGCTTCTTGCGCTCGAGTGGTTTTTGACAGTCTACAAACTATTGAGAGCATGATATCTACGCTTGAGCGACGCTTCTTGTGCTCAAATGGATTTTTACAGGTCTACACTCCTGGGAGGGTGCATTGTGTTCTCAATCGACCATTCATGTGCTTGAACAGTGTCTTCGTTATGTCTGGTCGCTCGAGTGACCATTCCTGTACTCGAGTGATTTGTACGTATATCAATTTGAAGAGGGTCACTTTTGAGTCATTTTCTCATATATATCTCTCTCTCTCTCTAAAACACTCTAAAACCTAGATCTACTTACTCTTTCTCTAGAAAACCCTCTCTAAAACTCAAATACATCTTGATCCGTTGATTTCTACACCACAGTCGCTTTGATAAAAAGGTAGAGCTCACGTAGAGCTTCGTTTTGATCGGAGTTCATTTTTGGCTTCGTTAAGTTTCAATTCTTGTTTTTCTTGGTTCTTCTGTTTGAGGTATGGATTACTTTGACCTTTTTTATGATTTTTAACTTAGTTACTCGTTTTTTCTAAACAATACAGTGATTTGGTAATTTTTAGATAAAACCTAGGGTTTCATTTTAAAATCAAAAGAGTGGTTTTCGAGTTGGGTTCTTGTATATAATGGTGCCTTTGTAAAAATAGTTGGGTTGTGATAAATGGTGGATTTTATCCATGGAATTGATTTTTAAAGATAGGGGTTTTTTCCCTAAAGTGTGAGAATTTATTTATTGCAAAGAGGAAATGGAATTGATGTTGGTTATATGGAATAGGACAATGATGATGATGGTGATGGAGTTGGATATGAATTATCACTCCTAATTGGAAATGTTGGAAAATATATCTGTATTGGAAATTATTTATCTATTTTAGGCTATTGGTGAAGGATAACTACGATTGTTGTAGAAATTACATAAGAATTAGGTAAATTGAAAATATTTTCTCATCCATTTGCATTGAGCATTGTAACATATTTAACACATTGATAATGTTGACGTTTTGAGAAAAAAAAAAGTGGATACCTTGGTGAATCTGGTTAAGAATGTAATTGTGGTATTATGTTGGCCTGTGTGTCCTTGTTGAAAGTCTAGAAACTCACGCGGTTAGGTGTCGAGCCTTCCGGTTAATACCAATAAAAATGAAAAATTGGTAGTTCTTGTAGCCTACTTGCAAACATGTCCTAAAGATTTCCAGTGTTGTATCCACTACCCTGTTTGCTATTGAAATGGAGTTGATTTCATGAATTGTGATATAAACTTGGCATGGGATGATTTTTGAAAAGCGTTATAAAATGTTTTGGCATGAGCATTGCATATGCATTAACCTTATAACTCTGTTAAGATTCATACACTGTGTTAGGGTATCTTTACTGGGCCTTGGCCCAACCTACGTGGGAAAACCATTTTTAGGTGCTAATGATATGTCTCCACCAATGCAATAGCTTGAGAGGACTATGAGCCAAGAGCTTCTGTTTTTGTTATGGTTGTATTTATTTTGTACAAGCCTAGGGCTTTATTTGTATTGAGTTTAAACTCACTTTTGTTGTAAACCAATCACCATCTTGGAAAGTTGTAGCCAATAGGGCATTACCATATTTGTTTACTCTTATTTCATATCTTATACTGATGACACGTACTATAGATTCATGGTTAGAACTTATAAATGTATTACTGTGTGTGTTACACTTTTGTAAAATGATGAAACCTTATGAATGGAAGACCATTATATTTAGTCATCTTTTATTAATTAATATCTGTTGTGGGATGGTCTTATTGTAATATTTTCGAGTCTTTACAACTTGGTATCAAAGCTACCAGGTTTGGATACTTTATGATCGTGGGGAGTGGTCATTACCACAATGGGTGCCCTTGTTAGATGATATTTGGAATGACCTGGTATGCTATGTGATAAGATGCTTATGTGACTAAGTAGTTATGAGATTTAATTTCTAAGATGTTGATTGGGTCTACGAGTTTCTAGAAAGTACTTGATCACTGCTATATCTAACTAGAACTCTGGCAACGTGGCGGAACAATCATTGTCTAGAAAGGAAATTCGTATGTGTTTATGTGACTACGTTCTTATGTAAAGTGAATTAATTGTTGTCCACTGCATCTGGGCACGAGTGAGTTAGTTTCGGTACATTTGTAAATGTGCTAATCTCTTGTATTACCTTTATAAGGATGTTAGGATGTAGACATGGTGGTGATATGCATAGCAGGCCTAGATGGCAGGAGGTGCCATTATCGGATGACATTTTGGTGCAGGAGGAAGGAGTTAGTCAGGCTAATGTAGTTGAACCAGTTGGTCAGCAGGCCATGGGCACTTTAGCCCATGAAATGACCAGAGCCTTACAAGAATCTATGGACATTCTCAGAGCTGGAAATAAAGTCCAGGCCCATGTTGCTGAGACAGGGCTGCCATTTTTTAAGATGGCGTTCTTTCAGTTGAATTCGGATGAGTTTTTGGGGGATCCAAAAGAGCCACTGAAGGTGGATGAGTGGCTAGAGCAAATGGTGAAGACGTTCGAGATGCTTGGCATCGAGGACGATGGGTTGAGAGTGACCTTGGCATCCTTCCAGCTAAAGGGAAATGTAGGTTAGTGGAGGAAGTTTGTGCAGGGACGCATTGGGGGAACTTAGGAGGCTTTTGTCAACGCCTTCCAGGAGAAGTTTTTGACTCTCACTGTTAGGGAGAAGTTGAGGAAGCAATTTTTAAGGCTTAAGCAGCTTAACACATCGGTGGCCAAGTTTGAGGCTACTTTCACTAGTCTGTCGAGGTTCGCACATGAGCTTGTAGCGATAGAAGAATGTCATTTCTTAGAGTTTGAGAAGAGGCTGAGGACCAGACTCTTACTCAAGGTGGCCACATCCATGATTCGGGGTTATGGTCGTCTTATGGAGGCGGTGAGACCGTGATTTAGACCGAGAAGGAGAGGATGATGGGCTCTAGGCAGAAGAGTTAAGAGGTTCAGGGAAAGGCTCAGGACTGTAAGAGGTATAAAGGTTCCAACGCATAGTAGTCCCAGGGAGCTCAGTATAGATCCACTTTTTCTGTACCGAGTTTTGGGTTAGAGAGAGGTGGACAAGGAGGGATCACTTGTTTCAAGTGTGGTCAGCTAGGCCACAAGAAGGGAGAGAGAAGCCATCTACTTGTTACCAGTGTAAGCAGTCAGGGTACCTGAGGAGGTTTTTCTCTCAGACAAGTGGCACATCTGGTGCGTCTGGTTCGAGGTAGGTATAGAGCCATTAGCCTACACCATCAACACAGGCCTTAAGGGCTAATCAGGGAGCCTTTTCGGCTCAGTCAGTGTTTCAGATTCATGCTTCGAGGGGTGAGCAGGTGAAACAGAGACCTATAAGGCATGTGTATGTTGTTACTGCGCCAAATGTGTTACCAGCACCTTCGGTAATGAGAAGTAACTTCTTGTTGTGTAATTCTATTGCCATTGTGCTGATTGATACTGGTGCATCGCATTCTTTCATTATGTCTGCATTCGCATCAGTAATGGGGTTAAAAGTGGTTCAGTTAGCATCTCCGCTCAGGGTAAAGTCATCTATTGGTGGTGAGGTTATGTTAGACCAGAGGTGTCGGGGTTGTGAAATAGAGGTTGCCAGTCGCCGACTTCCTTTTGCTTTTGTATTGATTGACATGTTGATTTTTGATATTATTTTAGGCATGGATTGGTTGTCATTCTATCTGGCCATTATACACTGTTACCATCAGAGAGTCACAGTGTGCATCTCAAATGGTGACTACTTTTATTTCTTGGGGGATCGAGTTGATAGGGCCTTGTTCCCAGTGTGTGATCCACGTGATCGGGGTGAGCTCAGTCTCATTCTTGCTATATTCTTGGGTATTAAGAGTGATGTGGTCCGACTAGAGTTGCCAAGGGTAGTTTGCAAATACCTGAATGTTTTTCTCGAGGATCTCACTAGTTTACCACCTCACCACGAGATTGAGTTCTCTATTGATTTAATGTCTGGCACAACACTGATTTATATGGCACCATATAGATTTGCACCTGCTGAGTTCAGTGAGTTGAAGATTCAACTCCAGGAATTTCTAGATAAGGGCTTTATTCATCTTAGTACTTCGCCTTGGGGAGCACCGACTCTCTTTACCAAGAAGAATGATGGTACATTGAAACTTTGTATTGATTACAAAAAGTTGAACCAAGAGTCTGTTAAGAAAAAATACCCATTGTCTTGTATAGATGACTTGCTTGATCAATTGAATGGGTCTTTTTGTTTCTCTGAGATGGACTTGAGATCGGGTTATCACCAACTGAGAGTGAAGGATGAGGATATCTAGAAAACGACATTTCGTACGTGTATGGCCATTACGAGTTCCCAATAATGTCTTTTAGGTTAACCAACGCACAGGCCTTGTTTATGGATATGATGAATTAGATCTTTCGTGAGTTCCTAGACCGTTTTGTGGTTGTCTTCGTTGACGACATTTTGATTTACTCATTCTCTGAGGAGGAACACGAGGAACACCTACGAGTTGTGCTTGAGTTACTTAGAGTCCATAAATTGTATGCTAGGTTCAGGAAGTGTGAGTTCTGGTTGAAGGTGAAATTCCTAGGCCAAGTAGTATCTGGGAAAGGGGTGACTGTAGATTCCTCTAAGATTATGGTAGTGCACAAGATTGAGAACAACCTAAGAATGCCTTTGAGATCCAAAGTTTCTTGGGGTTAGCTAGGTATTACCATCGCTTTGTGAAGGATTTCTCTAGATTAGCCTCACCATTGACTAGACTGACGAGGAAGGGAATTAAGTTTGTGTGGAATGAGACTTGTGAGAACTCATTTCAAGAGCTTAAGTTTAGACTTACCACTACTCCAGTGTTGATTATTCTAGAGAGGCGTTTGGGCTATTTTGTGTATTGTGATGTGTTTCGGGAAGGTTTGGGTTGTGTTTTGATGCAAAAGGGGAAGGTAGTGGCATATGGCTCACACCAGTTGAAAACACACGAGAGAAACTGTCATACTCATGACTCAGAGCTAGTAGCTATGATCTTTTCCTTGAAGATTTGGAAACATTATCTATATAGTGAGAGGTTTGAGGTATTCTCCGATCACAAGAGTCTGAAGTATCTGTTTTCATGCAAGAATTTGAATTTGAGGCAAAGGAAGCGATAGAGTTTATGGGGGATTACGACTTCAAGTTACACTATGAACTGGGAGAGGCCAATGTAGTAGCTGATGCCTTGAGTAGGAAATCCATTAGTAGTGCAGCTAGTATTACCATCCAAGAATGAGAGATGTTGGGTGATATTGGCGAGCTTGACTTACATCTTGGCGAGTTTGTTGAGTCTGCTACTTTGCTTACTATAGTTGCACAACCTATGCTTGTGACCTGAGTTATAGAAGCACAACAGGGTGATCATAAGGTATAGTCCACCCGAAGGAAGATATCTAGTGGAAAGGTAGAGAAGGGCCTGAACGTGCATTCTGACTTAAGTGTTAGATACCTTGACCACCTTTTCATACTGGAGTCTTGTAGAGAGGAGGTACTCCGAGAGTTCCATCATTTGCGCTTTGTGGTACACCTAGGAGGCACAAAGATGTACCATGACCTTAGTCGCCAGTTTTGGTGGAGGGGAATGACAAGAGACATAGCCTTGTTTGTATCGAGGTACCTTACTTGTCAACAAGTGAAGGTCGAGCATCAGAGGCCAACGGGTTTGTTGCAACCCTTGCCTATAGCCGAGTGGAAGTGGGAACATGTCATGACGGATTTTGTTATAGGTCTTTTGAGGACTCAATGGGACAATGATGTAGTGTGGGTGATTGTTGATCGGTTAACCAAGTCAACACACTGTGTACCTATGTGCACAAGTGACTCGGTAGATTACCTTGCCGACCTTTATGTTAGGGACATTGTGCGACTTTACGGGGTCCCTATGACTATTGTTTTAGATAGAGATCTGCGTTTCACAGCTCGGTTGTGGCAGAGCCTACAGAATGCCTTGGGCACTAGATTGGCATTTTGTACCACTTATCATTCTTAGACCGACAGACAATTAGAGCATACCATTCAGATTTTAGAGAATATGCTTTGGGGTTGTGCTCTTGACTTTAAGGGGTCGTGGGAGAGGCACTTACCTTTAGTGGAGTTTTCCTACAACAATAGCTTTTAGGCAAGTATTGGCATGGAACCGTTTGAGGCCTTGTATGGTTGACCGTGTAAATCCCCCATGTGTGGGGTTGAGGTGGGTGACGCACCTATGTTAGGTCCCAAGTTAGTCTGGGAAATGACGGAGAAGGTTACACTTATCCGTAAAAGGTTGGTTTCGGCTTAGAGTCATCAGAAGAGCTATGTTGATCGTAGGAGGAGGCCGTTATCATTTGAGGTGGAAGATCACGTCTTCTTCAAAATATCTCCTAGGCGGGGTTTGATGAGGTTTGGGAAGAGCAGAAAGTTGTCTCCTAGATTTATTAGACGTTTTGAGATCCTAGAGCATATTGGGGAAGTAACATATCGTTTGACCTTGCTGCCATAACTTTCCAGGGTCTATGGCGTGTTCTGTATTTGTATGTTTCGAAAGTATGAGACAGATCTATCACATGTGTTGGATTGGACCAAGTTGGAGGTAGACGAGGATGCCTTGTACGAGGAGAGACCGGTTAGAGTTCTAGATACACGGGACCAAGTCTTGCGAGGCAAGACAATTCCATTGGTAAAGGTGTTGTGGCGACACAATGGGGTTACGGAGGCGACTTGGGAACATGAGGTGGAAGGCCATAAGAAGTATCCAGATCTTTTTGTTGACATTTGAAATTTGTATCGAAAATTTTGTTATGTTGATTAAATGTAAAACATTGCACATGTTTTCAAAAAAGTGAACTATGCATTCAATGTTGAAAACCTTGTTGATTGTTGCTATGAGATTGGATGACCCATGGATGGGTCATAGTTATGAGAATGGTTGGATCATTATTTTGATGATTTAAATACGGTCGTTATTGTATTGATTTTAAAATAAGAATTTTGGAAATGAAATTCCTTAAAGGGGAGAGGTTATAACGACTCTAGTTTGGACCTGGCCCGTTCATTGTTTTGGATTTGGAATTTCAAGGCCTTATTGGATGTTCAACTCTTTATTCATCTTATACTTCATTGAGTTTGACTACTGGAGTATCATTGTCGTGTTTAGACAGGCTGGTAGCTTCTTTTTTAAAGAGTTGATTGCCTAGAATTCTGCCTGTTTGCTAGAGAGACACTTCTTGTACTCGAGCGGTTTTTTGCAGTCTGCAAACTGCTAAAAGCTTGATATCTATGCTCAAGTGACACTTTTTGCGCTCGAGCGAACTTTTGCAGGTGTGAACTACTAGGAGAGTGCATTGCGCGCGTGAGTAACCATTCTTGTGCTTAAGCGGTGTCTTCGTTGTGTCTGGTCGCTTCAGCGACCGTTCCTGCGCTTGAGCGATTTGCACATATATCAATCTGAAGGGGGTCACTTTTGAGTCATTTTCTTATCTATGATCTCTCTCTAAATCATCCAAAACCTAGATCTACTTAGTCTCTCTCTGGAAAACCATCTCTAAACCTCAAATACATCTTGATCTGTTGATTTCTACACCATAGTCCCTTTGATAAAAAGATAAAGCTCACCTAGAGCTTTGTCTTGATCGGAGTTCATTTTCGGCTTCGTCAAGTTTCAACTCTTATTATTCTTGGTTCTTGTCTTTGAGGTAGGGATTGCTTTGATCCTTTTTATGATTTTAACTTAGTTATTTGCTTTTCTAAACAAGATAGTGATTTGGGAATTTTTAGATAAAACCTAGGGTTTGGTTTTGAAATCAAAAGAGAGGTTTTCAAATTGGTCTCTTGTATATGATGGTGGCTTTGTAAAAATGGTTGGGTTGTGATAAATGGCAGATTTTATCCATGGAAATTAATTTTTGAATAAAGGAGCTTTTTTCCTAAAGTGTGAGAATTTGATTTTTAAAAAAAAAAAGCAAACAGAATTGATGTTGGTTATATGGAATTGGAACAATGATGATGATGGTGATGGAGTTAGATATGAGTTATCAATCCAAATTGGAAATGTTCGAAAGTATATTTGTGTTGAAAATTATTTATTTGTTTAGAGATATCTGTTTTGGGCTATTTGTGGAGGATAGGTATGATTGTTGTAGAAATTGCATAAGAATTAGGTAAATTGAAAATATTTTTTCATCCATTTGCATTGAGCATTGTAACATATTTAACACATTGAAAATGTTGTTATTTTCAGAAAAATAGGTGAATACCTTGCTGAATCTGGGTAGGAGTGTAGTTGTGGTATTATGTTGGCCTGTGTGTCCTTGGTGAAAGTCCAGAAACCCATGTGGTTAGGTGTCAAGCCTTCCAATTAATACCGGTAAAAATGACAAATTGGTAGTGCTTGTAGCCTACTTGCAGACACATCCTAGAGGTTCCCAGTGTTGTATCCATTGCCCTATTTTCTATTGAACTGTTCATGAATTGTGATATAAACTTGGCATGACATGGTTTTTGGAAAGTGTTATAAAATGTTTTGGCACGAGCATTGGATATGCATTAACCTTATAACCATGTTAAGATTCATACACTGTGTTAGAGTGTCTTTTTGGGCCTTGGCTCACTCGATGTAGAAAAACCATTTTCAGATACTGATGATATGCCTCCGTCAATGCAATAGCTTGAGAGGACTGGGAGCCAAGAGCTTATGTTTTTGTTATGGTTGTATTTATTTTGTACAAATCTAGGGCTTTATTTGTATTGAATTTACACTCACTTTTGTTGTAACCAAGCACCATCTTGGAAAGTTTTAGCCAACAGGGCATTACCATATATATTTACTCTTATTTTATATGGTGTACCAATGACACATGCTATAGATTTAGGGGTAGAACTTGTGAATATATTACTGTATGTGTTACACTTTTGTAAAGAGATGAAGCCTTATGAATGGAAGAACATTATATTAAGTCATCTATTATTAATTAATATCTGTTGCGAGATGATCTTATTGTAATATTTCCGTGGCGTTACAATTCAAGCCTAAATCTCTTGCAAGAAGTGGAGTCTATGTAAAGATCTTACTTCCTACCGATTTGATTTCGATTCTACGAAGGATTGTTCCTTAAGCCTAGCTTTCTTTCTCTTTTCTTGAGGTAGGTTACTTTTAACCTAGTATCTCCTTATTTTGAAGATGATTATGTGGTATTGTTGTGACCAAGATACTTTATTTTGATAATTGAGCAAAAGTTGATTTTAATGTTTAACAAAAAGGGATTTTAGCCAACTTTTATCAATATTTCAAATAAACTCTTTTGGATTATAAGTATGGATGCTGAAAATTATCACATATATGAAGAGGGTGTAAAAGTCCCAAATTTATTTAAAACCCTAGTTTTGATTTTGATGAAAGATGATGTTTGGATGGAATTGACTTTCAAATCAGAAAAATTGAATAGATATTAGACACAAATAAGTGGATAACTAGATTTTGGAGTACATTATTAATGTATGTTGAATTGGGATTTGTGGATTTGGAAATTGTTAATCCATGTTTTGTATATTTTATTATTCATCTCACGTAATTATGAATGCTTGATTACTTGGAAGGGGTAAAAAAGGGGAGGTAAATAGTGTATGAGTCTGGGTAGGGAGTCAGCTTTTTCAAAACAATGTGTTGTGTTGGTACTCGCACGGGGAGTTTAGGTGCCCAAATGCATTGTCTTGAGCTTATCACTTGACGAATGTGGGAAAATATCTTTGGGTGTTGTGGACGCGCCCTCGGGCGTATGCTACCACAGTTCGGACTCATTTGTCACGGTTCTTAATCTGATCTTGCAAAGTGCAATGCATGACTGATAAATCACCAAAGAGTCCAAATCCGACAAATCGTTTTTGAAAAACAGATTTTTAAGAAAGAAGTGCCAAACATGGACTGCTTTGCCAGATACAGAGTCGCTGCCTAAATATTTATTTTGGGAGAATTTAGGAAACCCTGACTCACTACCTAAGGCCACGTGTCCATCATCACCAAAGTTGTCTTGGCTCGGGAACTTGAGTACGATTGGGGAAGGTCATCTATGAGCACCCCCGCTCGCCCGATCCGAAGATCGGCCTGCACTAAGCATGATATTTTGTTTTGAAAACATATGTGTTCTTATTCCGGTTAATTAGCTAGAATTACTATGTAATGCGCACAACACACAAGTATAAACTAGATCACCTAATTTGGAACAAAGAATTGCACACCTGTTTGTTTGGAAAATGGTTTGAAGTTTGCTACTCGCAAGTAGGCTAAAACACGGATTTCAATGAATTATTCCAATTCAAGCAATTCAACCTTCACCCACAGGCATTCAGACAGTTATATCATATAAGCAATTAGCCTCATGGTAAGCATGCTATCATGACAACACTTACACTCATGCAAGATACTAAAGCATAAAAGCTTACCTAGTACTCCGAGCCAATACAATAACTAATTAGAAATCAATGCATGATCCTAGCTATATTAAGATGGCTAATGCAACACATGTAAAATGCAACTAGAAATAGGCTCGGCTATTCTAAGATGGCATATGAGATGCAACAATTGATACATGTATTCAAGTTGGAATTGAAATACGATGCAGTTAGTATGATGTGTCGAGCCCGGTGCATGCAATACAGATGAATGATGCAAACATGCATAGCATAAGGATGCTAATTGAAATATGCCCTAAAACTAACCATCGTAAGCGGTTAAGTAAAACGGAGAAAGAAATGGGGGTTAGAAGACATGCATCGCACACACGCACGCTTATTACAAAATTGCGCCCTCTCGATGGAGGGACCGAAAGAATAATACAAATCATCTAATTAATTAACTAGCAAGCTAATTAATTAAATACACAACCAAATCGAAATAAATAACTATTCTAAGTTATTAAAACACTGAAATGGCCTCGAGATGAGGGATGAATGCATGCTCGTTCGGTTTCGCTCGGAAATCCGTTGCCATGCCACATGTTGCCTCTGTTTGCACTGTTTTGTACCTCTGAAAACTACACAAGTCTCTGTGGTGCTCCAGAACCACTTCAGGGTCATGCTGAGAGGCCATCGGCCAAATGGAAAGGCCATCGGCCAAGAGATGAAGGTCATCGGCCAAAAATAAAGCTCTCGGCCAGACATTGTTAGCAGATCAGCACTGGATATGGTCGATCGACCATTTATTCCTGCTGACTGCTCCTTTTGCTGTAGCAGAGGACAAACAGAGCATGACAATACATTTACAAGACAATGTCGGCACAACTACACCCCTTATCATGTTTAAGACTCAAAGGTCTGTAGTTCTCGACCCTCGGACCACCAATCACGCATTTCAATGCATGATGGCCAAAGTAGCCAGGTGTGCAATTCAATATTGAATGAAACGCACAAAGCACATAAGGGGCCCCAACCTCTATCATGCTTGATCAAGACGCAAGGGAATGCACACACAATGCAATTTAACCTAAGCATGCAAGCACCTCAAGCATTCAACAAGTATGCAACAAGATTATGCAATGCAACTAACATGCAATAGGCATACAACCTAATTATGCAAACATGCATAGCATGCAACAATATGCAACACAAGCATGCAACAACATGCAAAGATGGACTTAAACTAAAGTGGACAACTCTTAAACATGCCCAAATCAGTGGCAAAAAACGCTAAGATATAAGGGACAAAATCACATGCAAACATGCATGGTAATTAGCCAAACACTCAAGCCTCAAGGGGGCAAATTTTGAGAGCACTTAAAAGGAATGAAAAGTATGCAAATGTAGCAACATTACATGCTCTGAAATGAGGCTAGGAGTGATGCCAAATCAACTAAACCAAACAAGTGTAGCATGCAAGGAGGCCCAAAGCTTAAGGCTAGTGAAGGAACTTGAACCAAAGTTACACAAAACAAAGGGGATATGACGAGCATGACTCAAAACAGTCCTAAGGCATGGCAAAGTAAGCCTAAAACATGCAATGACCAAAGCCAAAACAAGCTAAGACAAAGGGGGGAAAATCATGAGGCATGCAAGGCCACCAAAGAGGTGTTACACTACACCTAATACAACCAAACACGACATGATTTAAGCAACCAAAAACAGAGTTATGGCATGTCAAAATGAGCCCAAAAACCCACTTAGATGGCATCCCAAAGACCTAAGCATGATGACATACGCAATGGCACATTCATGAGGCACAAAACACGAACCCTTTAAAGCATCAAAGAAGCGATAAATGCATGTATTCAAGCATACTATATGGACTGAAATAACATTATAAGTGATGCCAAACCACTGAAATGATCCAAGTAGAGCATGCTAGAGGATTCAACACTCGAAGCCTACAAGCTAGATTGTATGGTAGCTATACAAAGCAAGTCATGGATGGCCAAGACAACCAAAATCAGACCTCAAGCATACCAAAACATGGATAAAAGCCTCTGGAAGTCGAGCCAAAATCATGCTAGAAAGACATGTTACAACATGATGCATGTTAAGGCAAATCAAGGGATTACAAGACAAGTATATGGTGCATGCAAGAGACCACTAAACCAACTTTGGATAGAGGTAAATCATGGCAAAATAACACGAAATACCAGCTAGGACATGGCCAACATGGACTTAACAAAGGTGCTCACATATGAGGCAAATATGGCACGTATTGAAGACAACAAGGAGAGGGGATGACCTTCTCCTTCTTAGGACGTCAAAACATCATCCCCACCACTGAAATCCCCCTGGATTTCAGTGGTGAGAAGGCTAATAAGAGGTGGCCCCGGAGCTTATAAAAAAAGGCACAAAATGAGGCGAAACAAGGTCTAAGAGGGGGTAAACAACCCCAAACACCAAAGTGATCTTAAACTACTATTTTAAGCACTTAAAAACAGAACTTTTATCAGTTATAAGTTAAGCTTAAAAACAGATGCAAGATAAGGTAAAAGCTTAAGCAAGAAAGGGGTATCTAAAGGTAAGAAGCTCACCCTTGTAGAACCTCTTCAAGAACAAAGCTCCAGTAGGTTTTCTGAGTTTAAACCAACCCAAGAACACTGAAATCAACCTCCTAGAACCTCAGTAACCAAGGATGGTGTTCTAGTGTGTGTTTGTGTACAATAGTAAGACAACACTACACTTTTGAATGCAAAACAAAGCTAAAACAAGAAGAATAGATACAACATTATATCTATCCTCTCAAGAACAATTTTTCTGAACCCCTGAGGAGGGAGAAGGAGCTCCCTCTTTATAGAGGCTCAAATTCTAAAGCTTCTAAGAGAAGCTAAACAAGAGGCAAATCCCTCCATACACGTGTATGGAGGGGGTTAATTATGTGTGCCAGCTGGCACAAAATATCTGCATAAAGCAGATGAACAGGGTTCGGCCAGCAAAAATGGCCGACCGATTAAATATAGTGCAGATCGGCCAACACTCTTGGCCGATGGAAAGAAAGGGGGGTCGATGGCTTTAAGCCTTGGCCGGTAGGGTATAGGGATGGCCAACAAGCCACTCTCTTCCCTTAGAAGCAAAACACAAGTGTTTGGTCCACAACCAAGCACAAAACAATCAAGGTGAGAGATCTTGGGGCAAGGCGCATAGTCGAGACCTCCGAGAACTCAGAACGAACACGAACATGGATGATCATCGAGTGTTCAAACGATGACGTCCAAGTCTTGAGGACTGTCAAAAATGGGGTGTCTACAGTTGCCCCTCTTTGACAGAACTCGAAAGTCATAACAATGATGGGAGTGAATGTCAAAGCCCCGAGACGACGCATTTTTGACAAGGCCGAAGACTTAGACAAAGCATGCAAGATAGCAAGATATGTGCCCGAAGGCAGGGGCAAAATGCAAATGAAATGCACGGTACCGAACATAACTTATGATCATGCAAAGAAAGCTGTAATGAAGCATAACATGCAACAATTTGAGCAAGTATATACAAACCTAACTACATTTCACACAAAAAGGATGTAAGAGAATTATACAATACTCTCTACGTCTCACGCGGAGAATACAATACCCTGTCCGGTTCGTCTGGCCGTGCCAGCTTCAAATGAACCGTACATACAATATCGTGCCTGAAAAAGAAAAGAAACTTAATAGGTACAACATCATTAGAAACATGCATAGCAATGCAAGTGAAAAGTGCGTGAAAACGCAAGTGAAGGGGTGCATGACAATGCAACCTAAGCGTGCGCATAACAATGTGATTTGAAATAAGCATAACAATGCAAGGAGGCCATGCGTGACAACGCAAGCCGATAGTGGTGCATAACAATGCAAGGAGGTGGTATGCGCAACAACGCAAGCCGGTAGTGGTGCATGATAACGCAGTTTTGAAACAAGCATAACAATGCAAGGAGAGTATACGCAACAATACAATGCACTAACAAGTGCGGGTAAGGTGTGCGCAAAATAGCGCGATGTGTAAGATAGCGCGAATGGAATGTAATGTACTAAAAGGTGCAAATGGGGTGCTCAAGATAGCATGAATGCAATGCAATGCACTATTGCAAAATGCAATGTAAGGTGCACACAACTGTGCGATACACAAAATAGCGCGAATGAAATGTAATGCACAAAATAATGCGATGCACAAAACAACGCAATTGAAATGCATGCAAAATGCAATGAGATGCACAAAACAGTGCAATGCGCAAAATAGCGCGAATGAAATACAATGCACAAAATAGTGCGATGCGCAAAAAAGCGCGATTGAAATGCATGCAAAATGCAATGAGATGCACAAAACAGTGCGATGCAAAAAATAGCGCGAATGAAATGCAATGCACAAAACAGTGCGATGCGCAAAATAGCACGACTGAAATGCATGTAAAATGCAATGAGATGCACAAAACAGTGCGATGTGTAAAATAGCGCGATTGAAATGCAATGCAAAAAATAGTGCGATGCGCAAAATAGCGCGATTGAAATGCATGCAAAATGCAATGAGATGCACAAAATAGCACGAATGAAATGCAATGCACAAAACAGTGCGTTGCACAAAATAAAGCGATTGAAATGCATACAAAATGTAATGAGATGCACAAAACAGTGCGATGTGCAAAATAGCGCAATTGAAATGCATGCAAAATGCAATGAGATGCACAAAACAGTGCGATGCGCAAAATAGCGCGATTGAAATGCATGCAAAATGCAATGAGATACACAAAACAGTGCATATGATGTGATGAAATATGATATAGAAAATGCAAAGGGGGATAAACTCCAAGAATGCTGGAATCAAGAAAGGAGGAAAAATGAAAAATTAGGTGCGTATAAAATGCAACCTGAGACAAATTCCAAACACGCTGAAATCATGTGAGGAAACGGGACACTCAAACCACGCTGAAATCGTGAGAGGAGGTCCAAAACAACCTGCCCAAGCGCACATACAACGCAGCCTGAGATAAATTCCAAACACGCTGAAATCGCGTAAGGAAAAGGGACACTCAAACCATGCTGAAATTGTGAGAAGAGGTGAAAACAACCCACCCAAGCACGCATACAACGCAAACTGAGATAAATTCCAATCACCCTGAAATCGCGTAAGGAAAAGGGACAAAAGGAGAAACACAGGGACAAATCCCCACTGTTTCGAAAGGAAAGAGAAACATAAGGACATATCCCTGTGTTTTGAAAATGGCGCGAGCATTAGAACGTATTCCAAATGCTCGTAACCAGAGAAAGAGAAACAAAGGGAAACAACCCCGTGTTTCAAAAAGACGAAAAGACATAAGGACGTATCCCCATGTCTCTAAAAAAGAAGGAAACATAGGGACGTATCCCTGTGTTTCGGAAATGAAGGACCTCTCAGCGTAGCACACGCAAGAAAGGAAAGAGAAAATATCTCAGCGTAGCACACGCGAGAGAGGAAAAGGAGAACCTCTCAGTGTAGCACACATGAGAGGGGAAGGAGAAAATCTATTAACGTAGCACACGCTAGAGGGGGAAGGTACCAGTCAAACTGGACCGGAACTTCTCTGAATGAACAGTACATGCAATAGTATGCATAAATGAGGAAGAAACTCTAAAGGTAGAATGCAATACAATGCATGATGTTTAATGAAAGTAATAAACAAACAAAGCGGCGCTTTAGAAAGCACCTCACAGGGTAAGTGGCGGTGAACCGCTCTGTTCCGATTGGGATCTCCCCTCGTGTTCTTCGAACACTTACCTTCAACTCGCAGCACAAAGGTCCTGAAATGCTGACAAGGAGCAACGTTTGCTGGGGAAACCACAAATGTCGCTTTTCTTCTTGATCATACTCACAACTCTCCCTATTCTTCATTGGGGTGATAGACTAGGTTGATTCAGTATCCAGAATCGAGGCGCGTACCTGCTACCTCAACCTATGGGGCCTCCATACAGATTTCAAGCCGGGGATACCCCCTTGGGTATTCAAACCAGACTTTAGCCTCGGAAATTCCAAACCTTTGGGTCCTAGGCTACAACCATTCGAACTCTAGTTTCCACCATCGCAATTAACCTCCTCGAAACTCATTGCAAACACAGCCAAGATGCCTCTGGCAGGAATTGGTACTCAGAGAGAGCACTTCTGATCGCCATTCTGGCATAGAAACAGCTGACACAATATTTCGTTTGTTTTGAACACACAGCCCTTACAGCACACTGCTCATTCTGAACACACAGCCCATCACACAGTACCCGGTTTATTCTACGCCCGGCTTATTCAACGCACTGCTCACTCTGAGCCCATGGCTCATAACACAGTACTCGGTTTATGCTGCACACAGCTCATACGGAACATACGGGATGTACAGTAGTCGAAACATACTCAGATGCTCCGAATTTTCCCTCTTTTCTCCTGCTTCGCAGTTCGGAACCCACATAGCTTGAAATAGGTCCTGGTTCCACTGTTCTGACGCGACCTGGGTCGAACCCAGCGATTTTACTCAAGAACAAATTCTTGTTTTGCACAAATGTGGGGAACGACGCAGCACTCCGAGCACAAAATGATTTATTTTTGAAATTGAAAGATGAGTTCTTAACCAGGTATTGAGCCTATGACTGAACACAGTCAAAACGACTCAACTAAGACAAGCAAGAGGTAAACAACATAAACACATCGAGTAAAACTCGAAATGACTCGAAACGACTCAAAACAAGAATCGAGACAAACAAAACAACAAACATGACACTCAGACGCATTACAAAGGCGAGAGACCTTTTACCTCTCGAGGAGCCAGTTTCTCCGAGTATTGTTTTCCACCCTTTCTTATTTGTGATTCTCACATCACTCGGCCCCCAGGCTCTGTTTTTCTAAAAAGCCCTTTTCTCACTTTTTCTCTCAACGCACATCTCTCTATTATTTAATCTTTCTTCTTTTTTTATCCCTCCCCTAGGTGGTTGATGGATAAACAGAAAGTTACGGGCTCTTGCCCCTAGCATTCCACTAGATTCTTCTTCTTCTTCTGCTCACAACAGTGAACTTTTCCACAGAGGGGGTGCGCTACAACTGGGTGTGTAGCAAATCTGCAATTGACATCAGTTAACGATGCTCTGCTGGGGAGTTTGGATGTGATTAGATCTGTCCAGATTAGGGAATCGAATATCTTCATCCATTCCAATTCGTGCTTTGCACTTAGCTTGGTACCTTGTTGATTGGAGGATGAGAGAGCTTTCGGCCCTTTGTTGTTAGCTTCAGTTGTGCCCTTTCTGGCGAATACGGTGCCCTTTTTGGCAAGTATGTTGACAACGGGAAAAAGACTGAACACCTGACTCAACTGTGCCCCTAGTTCAATATTTTGACCATTTTTTGTTTTGCTTTTTTTACTAAAACAATTTTGACCAATATGAGAGTTAGCTTAACATACTTGTCCAACTTTTTGATTTGAAATCATGCAAGTCAGGCTATGAGCACTGAAAATTTTCCTATTTTAGGTCCAAGAAATGGTCCAATTTTAGAAAAATGGAATAATTTTCGAGAGAATTAGTCAACTTCATTAAAAATCCTCAAAAACTATTTTTACAAATGGCCACTGCTTGACCAATACGGAATTTACCCTTGAGATGCACAACCTCAGATCCAAAACAATGGAAAATTGCTCCTTGCCTGAATGGCGTCGCAGCACACTGAATGGCAACGAAAAGTTGCCCCTTGTTTAAATAGTACCGCAGCACTGCACGGCAACGGAAAGTTGCCCCTAGTCTGAATAGCGCCGCAGCACATGGCAACGAGTCCTCACAGTGACAATTACCACTGAATTCTCGGATACAGAGAACACAAAGATGATCAAAACCATTACATGGACACAGTCGGTTTGGAAGTGTTTATGGCTGGACTTCAGAACGAAGTTGCCTACGTATCCCAAACATGGGAATCAAGCCTGACGTAGTTCTGGTTTAAGGTACACTCGGGTATTAACCTCTCCTTTAGCACTCTAACTTTTGCCAAGGACGCCCTTCTGGGTTTTCAACCTTGCGAGCTTTGTTCTTCTTTTCTTTTCATTTCTTTTCATTTTCGTTTCTTCAATCTTTTCAAGATTTTTTATTTCTTTTTCTTCATTTTTTTTTCATTTTTCTTTTCTTTTTTTCTTGCTCTAACTTTTGCATGGGTCGTCCTTCCGGGTTTTCGGCCCAGCGAGCCTCTCAAGGGTAAAAGTGTAGCTTTGTCCATGTCAAATAGTTTTAAGATCTTGAAGCCATCTAAATCCAGGAGAATGGTTGTTATTCGCTGATAATGTAGGAGCCCATCCAATGGGGGCTGAATTTGCCCATAATGTTGCGGATAGGAGCTTGGTTGTTCTTCAGTAATACTTTCTTCTTTCCTCCCTTCTGGGATTTGGCATTCTTGTCGATCTTCGTTAGCTTGAGAAATGACCCAATCCTTAACTCTTCGAGCACATCTGGCATTTTTTTCTGCCCCTAGTTCGAGGGGTGCTTCTGATCTAGCTTTGCAAACTTCCTTTTGATCATATCTGACCTTCTTGCCCCTAGTCCAAGGGTTTCTTTTGATCTGGCCATACAAGCCTCACATCATGATTGACCTTTGAACATTCTGAATTAAGGTTCAAGGTTCGGAAGCAAAAGGGTTGAGTCTCGAGGCTGAGAGCGATCCTAAGCTGCAAAATCTCAAGAGCGATTCCACACAGGTCTTCATAAGATCAAGCAAAACATTTTTTTGAAATATTTTAAGAAAGCGACAAATCGCTCGCGCTGAAGACAGTGTAGAACCAATCTGGATCAAGCTAGGATCCTTCTCAGTACTCACATTAACAAACATGATTTCATTCACTAAGGGCTGAGCACGACTCTCTTTCTCTCAGTTAATCAACTTTTACAAAACCCGAGGAATTCCTTCCTCTTTATTTTCACCGCAGTGTTCAAAAAGTTTTGAAAAAAGCTTAGGTCAATGCAATGATTTCAACGTACAGAAGAGCAACTGAAAGGCACTACTGTTTTGTTCTAGACATCGTTGGCACGACATGCTTAAAGTAGCAATAAATGCAAAAACATGACAGCGACAGCTGTTTCATTCAGATTTCCTAGTTGTAACTGGCTCCACAGCAGAGACAGACTCAAAAGAAAGGGAAAAGACAATCACAAAAGAGACAATGACGGCCGAGGTAACAACCCCGGAATCACCCGACTTCAATACAACAGGACTGACTCGATACAAGAAGACAAACCTTTAAGCAAAAAGACTAGCTCCAAACAAAGAGACAAATTCAAAACAAAACCAAAGAACTGACTCAATACTTGATTCAGAAACTACAAAAGCTAGCATTTGCAAATGCTCAAAACAGTGCGTGCCATACGCCAGATCTGAAGTAAACCGACAGCTGCCCGCAGGTGGACCAACCTTTGATCACATATCGTCGAAGTCCACCAATCCGGTGCCGATGGGCTTCGCTGAGCTAGGTGGAAGGATGACCTCATTGTCAATCAGATCTTGTACTTCATGGCGAAGTCGGAAGTAGTTGTCGGTGGTATGACCGATCTGTTGATGGTACGCGCAGTACTAGGTAGCATCATGTGAAAAAAGGACGTTACTCGGAAGAGGCTGAGGTTCAAGAGGTTCGAGATGACCTTTTTCGGTAAGGATTCGAAAAGCCTTAGACAAAGGCATGTGGAGGGCATGAAAGACTCTGCGCCCTCGGGGCAGATACTTCCAAGTCTGTGGACCGTTGCCGGACGTGCTAGAAAAAGGATCGGCAAGTGCTGCCTTGGCTCTCTGATCTTTTCCAGATACAGGGTTAGGATTTGAAGGAACTGTTCTGGTACGACGGTCCCTATCCCGATTTTCCCTCTGGCTTGAACTGCTTCCGGTGTGAGTGGAGAAGATGTCATCCACAGTCTTAGCCACAACCGCAAGTACTTGTTGTTTATTCAACCCACCGACTTTCAGAGCCTCAACTGCTTACTGAAGTTGTTCAAAGGGATCGGTGTCCACCTTCATCTTGTTCTTTCCACTAGCCTCAGCTTGGCGGAAGGTTTCGGTTGCTTGATCAGAGTGGAGCCTTGTTGTTGTCGATATGTCATTGCCGGAGTTTGAGGCAGCTTCAGGTTGACTGAGCTCAATTACAATTCGCCCCAGTAGCGGAGGCTCCTCTGGCATGAAGTTCCCGGCATATGATGTGGTTAGTGGCGGAGCCGACATTTCGTAGGCTAGGTCAGCCACAGATGTTTGAAGATCACCGATCATTCCCATTAACTCAAAAGTGTTGGGTTCACGAGCTTGAAAGAATTGGGCTTCCCAAATCGGATGTGCAGCGGGTGACCTTGGTGGGTATGGTACTTCGACGTCGGTCTCGCCCTACAAGATGATTCCTTGGTTCAACATGGCTGCCATAACCATAATCTCCTCTGAATTTTGTGTCATCGTAAGTCCGCTGAACTGAATGGAAGTGATGGGACTGGTGACTAACGGATCAAAATTCTGCCTTGCCTCAGCGAAAGTGAACACTGGCTGTTCTGAACTAAACCTTTGAACTGAAAGCCTTTGAACTGAAAGAGAAAATAGGCAGCATTTCAGCCCAATTTCATCAGAACTGACGTAGGCATAGAATGAATAACTGTACTCTACTACTGATCACTGTTCCCCAAGATCACTGCCCCAAATCTTGAATTTGATACCTACAGATATAACTGATATATGCATTCCCTGTAGAGATACACTCTAAAAGCACATAGCAAGCAAGTGAGGACCAATACACCCCTATGTTGGGGTAGGGTTTCCCTGTCCTATTTTTTCAGGAGCTAGGGTTTCACTACGCACACAACGGTTTCAAACAACCTATAATTTGGTAAGCAACTTGTCCTAGATTGGAATGGTCACTATGGATTCCGAATATGCACTAGGTCGAATGGTCAAAAAAAAAGGGTGCCCCGAAAAAATCGGGGTTTGTGTTCTCGTCGTGGCAGAGCCCACAACCGGTCAACCTTATGGCACACTTCTCAAAGCACGCCTCTGGCAAACCGTTCAGGAATAGCATACAGCAAACACGGTGTCCTAGGTGCACCAATGCACATGCAATGCAAAGAAACACATAAGTGTAATCAAAACAAGATATCATGAGTTCGAGTCAAGTTCTCTAACTCCCCAGCAGAGTCGCCAGAAACTATGGACGTGCCCTCGGGCTTATGCTACCACAGTTCGGACTCATTTGTCACGGTTCTTAATCTGATCTTGCAAAGTGCAATGCAAGACTGATAAATCACCAAATATTCCAAATCCGGCAAATCGTTTTTGAAAAATAGATTTTTAAGAAATAATTGCCAAACATGGACTGCTTTTCCAGATACAGAGTTGCCACCTAAATATTTATTTTGGGAGAATTTAGGAAACCTTGACTCGTTGCCTAAGGCCACGTGTCCATCATCACCAAAGTTGCCTCGACTTGGGAACTTGGGTACGATTGGGGAAGATCATCTATGAGCACCCCCGCTCGCCCGATCAGAAGATCGGCCTGTACTAAGCATGATATTTTGTTTTGAAAGCATATGTGTTCTTATTCCAGTTAATTAACTAGAATTACTACGTGATGCGCACAACACACAAGTATAGACTAGATCGCCTAATTTTGAACAAAGCATCGCATACCCGTTTGTTTGGAAAATGGTTTGAAGTTTGCTACTCGCAAGTAGGCTAAAACACGGATTTCAATGAATTATTCCAATTCAAGCAATCCAACCTTCACCCGCAGGCATTCAGACAGTTATATCATATAAGCAATTAGCCTCATGGTAAGCATGCTATCATGACAATAGTTACACTCATGCAAGATGCTAAAGCATAAAACCTTACCTAGTACTCCGAGCTAAAACAATAGCTAATTAGAAATCAATGCATGATCCTACCTATGTTAAGATGGCTAATGCAACACATGCAAAATGCAACTAGAAATAGGCTCGGCTGTTCTAAGATGGCATATGAGATGCAACAATTGATACATGTATTCAAGTTGGAATTGAAATATGATGCAGCTAGTATGATGCATCGAGCCCGGTGCATGCAATACAGATGAATGATGCAAACATGCATAGCATAAGGATGCTAATTGAAATATACCCTAAAACTAACAATCGTAAGCGGTTAAGTAAAAGGGAGAAAGAATTGGGGGTTGCAAGACATGCATCGCACACACGCACGCTAATTACAAAATTGCGCCCTCTCGACAGAGGGAGCGAAAGAATAATACAAATCACCTAATTAACTAACTAGCAAGCTAATTAATTAAATACACAACCAAATCGAAATAAATAACTATTCTAAGTTATTAAAACACTAAAATGGCCTCGAGACGAGGGATGAATGCTTGCTCGGTCAGCTTCGCTCGGAAATCCGTTGCCATGCCACATGTTGCCTCTGTTTGCACTGTTTTGTACCTCTGAAAACTACACAAGTCTCTGTGGTGCTCCAGAACCACTTCAGGGTCATGCTGAGAGGCCATCGGCCAAATGGAAAGGCCATCGGCCAAGAGATGAAGGTCATCGGCCAAAAATAAAGCTCTCGGCCAGACATTGTTAGCAGATCAGCACTGGATATGGTCGATCGACCATTTATTCCTGCTGACTGCTCCTTTTGCTGTAGCAGAGGACAAACAGAGCATGACAATACATTTACAAGACAATGTCGGCACAACTACACCCCTTATCATGTTTAAGACTCAAAGGTCTGTAGTTCTCGACCCTCGGACCACCAATCACGCATTTCAATGCATGATGGCCAAAGTAGCCAGGTGTGCAATTCAATATTGAATGAAACACACAAAGCACATAAGGGGCCCCAACCTCTATCATGCTTGATCAAGACGCAAGGGAATGCACACACAATGCAATTTAACCTAAGCATGCAAGCACCTCAAGCATTCAACAAGTATGCAACAAGATTATGCAATGCAACTAACATGCAATAGGCATACAACCTAAATATGCAAACATGCATAGCATGCAACAACATGCAAAATGAAGCAAGCATGCAATAACATGCAAAGATGGACTTAAACTGAAGTGGACAACTCTTAAACATGCGCAAATCAGTGGCCAAAAATGCTAAGGGATAAGGGACAAAATCACATGCAAACATGCATGGTAATTAGCCTAACACTCAAGCATCAAGGGGGCAACTTTTAAGAACACTTCAAAGGAATGAAAAGCATGCAAATGTAGCAACATTACATGCTCTGAAATGAGGCTAGGAGTGAAGCCAAATCAACTAAACCAAACAAGTGAAGCATGCTAGGAGGCCCAAAGCTTAAGGCTAGCGAAGGGACTTGAACCAAAGCTACACAAAACAAACGGGATATGATGAGCATGACTCAAAACAGTCCTAAAGCATGGCAAAGTAAGCCTAAAACAAGCAATGACCAAAGCCGAAACAAGCTAAGACAAATGGGGGAAAATCATGAGGCATGTAAGGCCACCAAAGAGGTGTTACACTACACCTAATACAACCAAACAGGGCATGATTTAAGCAACCAAAAATAGAGTTATGGCATGTCAAAATGAGCCCAAAAACCCACTTAGATGGCATCCCAAAGACCTAAGCATGATGACATACGCAATGGCACATTCATGAGGCACAAAACACGAACCCTTTAAAGCATCAAAGGAGCGATAAATGCATGTATTCAAGCATACTATATGGACTGAAATAACATTATAAGTGATGCCAAACCACTGAAATGATCCAAGTAGAGCATGATAGAGGATTCAACACTCGAAGCCTACAAGCTAGATTGTATGGTAGCTATACAAAGCAAGTCATGGATGGCCAAGACAACCAAAATCAGACCTCAAGCATACCAAAACATGGATAAAAGCCTCTGGAAGTCGAGCCAAAATCATGCTAGAAAGACATGTTACAACATGATGCATGTTAATGCAAATCAAGGGATTACAAGACAAGTATATGGTGCATGAAAGAGACCACTAAACCAACTTCGGACAAAGGTAAATCATGGCAAAATAACACGAAATACCAGCTAAGACATGGCCAACATAGACTTAACAAAGGTGCTCACATATGAGGCAAATATGGCAAGTATTGAAGACAACAAGGAGAGGGGATGAACCTCTCTTTCTTAGGACCTCAAAACATTTCAGTAGGGATTTCAGTGGTGAGAAGGCCAATACAAGGTGGCCCCAGAGCTTACAAAAAAAGGCACAAAATGAGGCGAAACAAGGCCTTAGAGGGGGTAAACAACCCCAAACACCAAAGTGATCTTAAACAACTATTTTAAGCACTTAAAAACAGAACTTTTATTAGTTATACGTCAAGCTTAAAAACAGATACAAGATAGGCTAAAAGCTTAAGCAAGAAAGGGGTATCTAAAGGTACGAAGCTCACCCTTGTAGAACCTCTTCAAGAACAAAGCTCCAGTAGGTTTTTTGAGTTTAAACCAACCCAAGAACACTAAAATCAACCTCCTAGAACCTCAGCAACCAAGGATGGTGTTCTAGTTTGTGTTTGTGTACAATAGTAAGACAATACTACACTTTTGAGTACAAAACAAAGCTAAAACAAGAAGAATAGATACAACACTATATCTATGCTCTTAAGAACAATTTTTCTGAACCCCTGAGGAGGGAGGATGAGCTCCCTCTTTATAGAGGCTCAAATTCTAAAGCTTCTAAGAGAAGCTAAACAAGAGGCAAATCCCTCCATACACGTGTATGGAGGGGGTTAATTATGGGGGCCAACTGTGCTAGCTGCACAAAATATCTGCATAAAGCAGATGAACAGGGTTCAGCCAGCAAAAATGGCCGACCGGCCAACACAATGGCCGACCGACTAAATATAGTATCGATCGGCCAACACTCTTGGCCGATGGAAAGAAAGGGGGGTCGATGGCTTCAAGCCTTGGCCGGTGGGGTATAGGGATGGCCAACAAGCCACTCTCTTCCCTTAGAAGCAAAACACAAGTGTTTGGTCCACAACCAAGCACAAAACAATCAAGTTGAGAGATCTTGAGGCAAGGCGCGTGGCCGAGACCTTTGAGAACTCAGAATGAACACGAACATGGATGATCATCGAGTGTTCAAACGATGACGTCCAAATCTTAAGGACGGTCAAAAATGGGGTGTCTACAGTTACCCCTCTTTGACAGAACTTGAAAGTCATAACAATGACAGGAGTGAATGTCAAAGCCCCGAGACGACCCAGTTTTGACAAGGCCGAAGAGTTAGACAAAGCATGCAAGATAGCAAGATATATGCCCGAAGGCAGGGGCAAAATGCAAATGACATGCACGGTACCGAACATGACTTATGATCATGCAAAGAAAGCTGTAACGAAGCATAACATGGAACAGTTTAAGCAAGTATATACAAACCTAACTACATTTCACGCAGAAAGGATATAAGAGAATTATACAATTCTCTCCATGTCTCATGCAGAGAATACAATACCCTATCCAGTTCGTCTGGCCGTGCCAGCTTCAAATGAACCGTACATACAATATCGTGCCCGAAAAAGAAAAGAAACTTAACAGGTACAACATCGTCAGAAACATGCATAACAATGCAAGTGAAAGTGCGTGACAACGCAAGTGAAGGGGTGCATGACAATGCAACCTAAGTGTGCGAAATAAGCATAACAATGCAAGGAGGGCATGCGTAACAACGCAAGCCGATAGTGGTGCATAACAATGCAAGGAGGTGGTATGCGCAACAACGCAAGCCGGTAGTGGTGCATAACAATGCAGTGTTGAAACAAGCATAACAATGCAAGGAGAGTATACGCAACAATACAATGCACTAACAAGTGCGGGTAAGGTGTGCACAAAATAGCGTGATGCGCAAGATAGCGCGAATGCAATGCAATTTACTAACATGTGCAAATGGGGTGCGCAAGATAGCGTGAATGCAATGCAATGCACTGATGCAAAATGCAATGTAAGGTGCACAAAATAGTGCGATGCACAAAATAGCGCGAATGAAATGTAATGCGCAAAACAACGCGATTGAAATGCATGCAAAATGCAATGAGATGCACAAAACAGTGCGATGCTCACAATAGCGCGAATGAAATGCAATGCACAAAATAGTACGATGTGCAAAAAAGCGCAACTGAAATGCATGCAAAATGCAATGAGATGCACAAAACAGTGCGATGCACAAAATAGCGCAAATGAAATGCAATGCACAAAACAGTGCGATGCGCAAAATAGCGCAAATGAAATGCAATGCACAAAACAGTGCGATGCGCAAAATAGCGCGACTGAAATGCATGCAAAATGCAATGAGATGCACAAAACAGTGCGATGCGCAAAATAGCGCAATTGAAATGCAATGCACAAAACAGTGTGATGCGCAAAATAGCGCGATTGAAATGCATGCAACATGCAATGAGATGCACAAAACAGTGCGATGCGCAAAATAGCGCGAATAAAATGCAATGCACAAAACAGTGCGGTGCGCAAAATAGCGCGATTGAAATGCATGCAAAATGCAATGAGATGCACAAAACAGTGCGATGCGCAAAATAGCGTGATTGAAATGCATGCAAAATGCAATGAGATGCACAAAACAGTGCATATGATGTGATGAAATATGATATACAAAATGCAAAGGGGGATAAACTCCAAGCATGCTGGAATCAAGAGAGGAGGAAAAATGAAAAATCAGGCGCGTATACAATGCAACTTGAGACAAATTGCCTACGTATCCTAAACATGGGAATCAAGCCTGACATAGTTTCGGTTTAAGGTACACTCGGGTATTAACCTCTCCTTTTGCGCTCTAACTTTTGCCATGGCCGCCCTTCTGGGTTTTCAACCTTGCGAGCTTTGTTCTTCTTTTCTTTTCATTTCTTTTCATTTTCGTTTCTTCAATCTTTTCAAGATTTTTTATTTCTTTTTCTTCATTTTTTTTTTCATTTTTCTTTTCTTTTTTTCTTGCTCTAACTTTTGCCTGGGTCGTCCTTCCGGGTTTTCGGCGCAGCGAGCCTCTCAAGGGTAAAAGTGTAGCTTTGTCCATGTCAAATAGTTTTAAGATCTCGAAGCCATCTGAATCTAGGAGAATGGTTGTTATTCGCTGATGATGTAGGAGCCCATCCAATGGGGACTGAATTTTCCCCTAGTGTTGCGGATAGGAACTTGGTTGTTCTTCAGTAATACTTTCTTCTTTCCTCCCTTCTGGGATTTGGCATTCTTGTCGATCTTCGTTAGCTTGAGAAATGTCCCAATTCTTAACTCTTCGAGCACATCTGGCATTTTTTTGTGCCCCTAGTTCGAGGGGTGCTTCTGATCTAGCTTCGCAAACTTCCTTTTGATCATATCTGACCTTCTTGCCCCTAGTCCAAGGGTTTCTTTTGATATGGCGATACAAGCCTCAAATCATGATTGACCTTTGAACATTCTCAATTAAGGTTCAAGGTTCGGAAGCAAAGGGGTTGAGTCTCGAGGCTGAGAGCGATCCTAAGCTGCAAAATCTCAAGAGCGATTCCACACAGGTCTTTGCAAGTTCACGCAAAACATTTTTTTGAAATCTTTTAAGAAAGCGACAAATCGCTCGCGCTGAAGACAGTGTAGAACCAATCTGGATCAAGCTAGGATCCTTCTCAGTACTCACATTAACAAACATGATTTCATTCACTAAGGGCTTAGCACGACTCTCTTTCTCTCAGTTGATCAAATTTTACAAAACCCGAGGAATTCCTTCCTCTTTGTTTTCACTGCAGTGTTCAAAAAGTTTTGAAAAAGCTTAGGTCAATGCAATGATTTCAAGGTACAGAAGAGCAAGTGAAAGGCACTGCAGTTTTGTTTTAGACATCGTTGGCACGACATGCTTAAAGTAGCAACAAATGCAAAAACATGACAGCGACAGCTGTTTCATTTAGATTTTCTAGTTGCAACTGGCTCCACAGCAGAGACAGACTCAAAAGAAAGGGGAAAGACAGTCACAAAAGAGACAATGACGTCCGAGGTAACAACCCCGGAATCACCCGACATCTATACAGCAGGACTGACTCAATACAACAGGACAAATCTTTAAGCAAAAAGACTGGCTCAAAATAAAGAGATAGATTTAAAACAAAACCAAAGAACTGACTCAATACCTGATTCAGAAACTACAAAAGCTAGCATTTGCAAATGCTCAAAACAGTGCGTGCCATACGCCAGATCTGAAGTAAACCGAGAGCTGCCCGCAGGTGGACCAACCTTTGATCACATATCGTCGAAGTCCACCAACCCGGTGCCGATGGGCTTCGCTGAGCTAGGTGGAAGGATGACCTCATTGTCAATCAGATCCGGTACTTCGTGGCGAAGTCGGAAGTAGTTGTCGGTGGTATGACCGATCTGTTAATGGTACGCGCAGTACTGGGTAGCATCATGTGAAAGAGGGAGGTTGCTCGGAAGTGGTCGAGGTTCAAGAGGTTCGAGATGGGCTTTTTTGGTAAGGATTTGAAAAGCCTTAGACAAAGGCATGTGGAGGGCATAAAAGACTCTGCGCCCTCGAGCAGATACTTCAAAGTTTGTGGACCTTTGCCGGACGTGCTAGAAAAAGGATCGGCAGGTGCTGCCTTGGCTCTTTGATCTTTTCCAGATGCAGGGTTAGGATTGGAAGGAACTGTTCTGGTACGACGGTCCCTATCCCAATTTTCCCTCTGGCTTGAACTGCTCCCGGTCTGAGTGGGGAAGATGTCATCCAGAGTCTTAGCCACAACCGCGAGTACTTGTTGCTTATTCAACCCCCCGGCTTTCAGAGCCTCAACTGCTTGCTGAAGTTGTTCATAGGGATCGGTGTCCACCTTCATCTTGTTCTCCACTAGCCTCAATTTGGTGGAAGGTTTGGGTTGCTTAATCAGAGTGGAGCCTTGTTGTTGTTGATATGTCATTGCCGGAGTTTGAGACAGCTTCAGGTTGACTGAGCTCAATTACAATTCGCCCCAGTAGCGGAGGCACCTCTGGCATGAAGTTCCCAGCATATGATGTGGTTGGTGGCGGAGCTGACATTCCGTAGGCTTGGTCAGCCACAGATGTTTGAAGATCACTGATCATTCCCATTAACTCAAAAGTGGTGGGTTCACGAGCTTGGAAGAACTGGGGTTCGCAAATCGGATATGCAACGGGTGACCTAGGTGGGTGTGGTACTTCGACGTCGGTCTCGCCCTACAAGATGATTCCTTGGTTTAACATGGCGGCCATAACCATAATCTCCTCTGAATTTTGTGTCATCATAAGTCCGCTGAACTGAATGGAGGTGATCGGACTGGTGACTAACGGATCAAAAGTCTACCTTGCCTCAGCGAAGGAGAACACTGGCTATTCTAAACTAAACCTTTGAACTGAAAGCCTCTGAACTGAAAGAGAAAACAGGCAGCATTTCAGTCCAATTTCATCAGAACTGACGTAGGCATAGCATGAATAACTGTACTCTACTACAGATCACTGTTCCCCAAGATCACTGCCCCAAATCTTGAATCTGATACCCGCAGATATAACTGATTCTCAAAACACTGATACTGATGCCCGTAGGCCTAATACCCAGACTTGCAGACTGATATACGCATTCTCTGTAGAGATACACTCTAAAAACACATAACAAGAAAGTGAGGACCAATACACCCCTATGTTGGGGTAGGGTTTCCCTGTCCCATTTTGTCAGGAGCTACGATTTCACTATACACACAGCGGTTTCAAACAATCTATAATCGGGTAAGCAACCTGTCCTAGATTGGAATGGTCACTATGGATTCCGAATATGCACTAGGTCGAATGGTCAAAAAAAAAGGATGCCCCGAAAAAATCGGGGTTTGTGTTCCTATCGTGGCAGAGCCCGCAACCGGTCAGCCTTATGGCACGCTTCTTAAAGCACGCCTCCAGCAAACCGTTCAGGAATAGCATACAACAAACACGGTGTCCTAGGCGCACCAATGCACATGCAATACAAAGAAACACATAAGTGTAATCAAAACAAATTATCATGAGTTCGAGTCAAGTTCTCTAACTCCCCAGCAGAGTCGCCAGAAACTATGGACGTGCCCCCGGGCTTATGCTACCACAGTTCGGACTCATTTGTCACGATTCTTAATCTGATCTTGCAAAGTACAATGCAAGACTGATAAATCACCAAAGAGTCCAAATCTGGCAAATCGTTTTTGAAAAATAGATCTTTAAGAAAAAAGTGCCAAACATGGACCGTGTAGCACGCGCCCGCGAGGGGGCCCTCGCTACAGTTCGGACTTGGTTTGTGTCACGGTTCTTAATCTGAACCAAAGAGTCCAAATCCGGGAAATCGTTTTGAGAAACAGATTTTTGAAAAGAAGTGCCAAACATGGACTGCTTTGCCAGATACAGAGTCGCCACCTAAATATTTTATTTTGGGGAATTTAGGAAACCCTGACTCGGTGCCAAAGGCCACATGTCCGTCATCACCAAAGTTGCCTCGGCTCGGGAACTTGGGTACGATTGGGGAAGGTCAGCTATGAGCACCCCCTCTCGCCGGATCCAAAGATTGGCCTCTACTAACCATGATATCCGTTTTTGAAAACGTTATGTGTTCTTATTCCAGTTATTAGCCTAGAATTACTATGTTATGTGCACAGCAAACAAGTATAGACTAGATTGCCTAATTTTGGAAATAAGCATTGCATATCCGTTTGTTTTGAAAAACACTTTGGAATTTGCTACTCGCAAGTAGGCTAAAATACTGATTTCAACGAATTTTTCCAACTAAGACAATCCAACCTTCACCCACAGGCATCCAAACAGTTCATCACATAAGCATCTAGCCACATGGTAAGCATGCTGTCATGATAGCATTCACACGCATGCGATATGCTAAAGCATAAATGCTTACCGAGTACTCCGAGCCAAAACAAAAACTAGTTAATAATCATATGCATGATCCTAGTTCATGTTAAGATGGCTAATGCAACACATGCAAGATGCAACTAAGATAGGCTCGGCTAATCTTCAATGACATGTGAAATGTTACAACTAACACGTATTCAATTTGGAATTGAAATACAAATGCAGTTAGAATGATGCGCCGAGCCCGGTGCATGCAAGACAAATGTATGAATGCACTCATGCATAGCATAAGGTATGCTAATTTAAATATGCCCTAGTCTACCATCATAAGCGGGTAAATAAAAGGGAAGAAAAACGTGGGGTTGGAAGACATACGCACACTCACGGACACTTATTACACAATTGCCCTCACTCGGAGGGTCCCAAATAAATATTACAGTCCGAATAACTAATACTAAATTAATTATTACAAAATTTCTAATCTAATTAACAAGTTAAATGCAAAGAGAAGATGGCCGCAGCCTCCGCCTCGGGGTACGCGAATGATGCATGCTCGGTCCATTTTGCCCGGAAACCCATACCATGCCACTGCTGCCTCTGTTAATGCTGCCCTGCTCCTCTGAAAATTGCCAAAGTCTCAGGGTATCTTCAATGAGCACTGCATAACACCACCGGCTAAATGAAATGACCGCTAGCCATGGGAAACTTCCATCGGCTGATTTCAAGTCTATCGGCCACCAATCCACGGTCGATCGGCATTCTACAGTGCCGGTCGGCAGAAACTTCCTGCAGAAGCTGGTTTTTGATAGCAGCAGAGGACAGGTAGTGCATGGCATAGAATTTCAAGCACATGTAAGCATGGTCATGCTCCCTATCATGTATTGAACTCAGGGGAGCATGGTCCTTGATCCTTGGGCCATCAATTGGGCATGATAGCCTTAGGGACCAAACTTGCCATTTAATGTAAAATGCATGCAACACACAAATGAGGACCAAGACCCTATCATGTCAAAGTCAAGGGCCTCAGTGACCGAGGGTTGAGATGTGTTTCATCACTTGTAATATGAACACCTCTCACCCTCACACTAGGTTTGACACCCCAAACCAAGCAATGCAATGCATGTTGTGCAAACATGGCTAAAAAATGCAACAAGAAGCTAAGATGCAAAACATGTCAAATGTGATGCAATGCAAACTATCATGCAAACAACATGGTAATGCCACTAGCATGCAACACTACAAGCAATACTACAATGCACACTAGATAGGCAAGTATGTAAAAAGAGGTGGGCATGCAACAATGCACAAACCATAAGGATACCACAACATGCAATGTCATGAGCATACTACAAGATGCAAATATATGATCGATGGACTTACACTAAGATGGAGGACCCTTAGCCACACCCCAAAACAGTGGCCAAAAGTGATGGAATGATGGGCAAATACTCATGCAAACTTGCATACCAAAGAGCATAAGGCTACGGCCTAAAAGAAGCCTTCTACCACAACTATCACAACCACACATGGTATGATTAAAACATCCAAAAAGAAACAGAGTTTTAATGCGTTAAAACACGCCCCAAAACCCTCATGAATGGCAACCCAAGTGACTTAAACATACAAGCATGCACAATGCCCATTTCAAGGCACAAAACTACAACACCCAAGGCATAAAAGGATGATAAATGCTATCATAAAGCATGATATAGGGACTGAAATAGCATGAGAGGTGACTCCAAATCATTTAAACAACCTAACCAAAGCATGCTAATGACTCATTTGCTCAAGGCCAAAGTTCTAGGATGCAAAGGAGCTATGCAAAACACGACGAACATGACAAAAACAGTGGCCAACAGACCTAAAGCATGACAAATCATGACCAAAAGCTTCAATAAGTTAAGCCAAATCATGAAGATATACTAGGCTAAACACATGGCACATTTCTAGGCAAGATAAGGAATTACAAAGCAAGTACAAGATGCATGCTAGGGGCTACAAATCTGACCAAAGATAGAGATATAACATGACTAATAGGCACCGAAAAACCTCTGAGATGAGACCAAAAACAAACAAGCATGCATGTTGCCCTTTTAAGCCAAAACAAAGGTAAAAGAAGGACAAAGGGGAGAGGGGTATCCCTCCCCTACACAAGACTTGCAAATCACTCCATCAGCACTGAAAATCCACTAGATTTCAGTGGTGAGAAGACCAACACAACATAGTAAACAAAACTTAAAGAAAAGGGCACCAAAATAGGCCAAAAGAGGCCAAAGGGGAGGAGTTCGACCCCCAATGCCAAAACATCCTTAATGAAAGATGTTAAGCACGAAAATACAAGACTTTTTCATGTTATACACAAAGCCTAAATCAGCATGCAAGACAGGTAGAAAACTAGTGCAAGATTGGGGAAACTAAAGCAAATGTCTCACCCTTGAAGAAACCTTGAAGAACAGAGGATCCAGCCACTCTCTACTGATGAAAATCAGTCCAAAACCTCAACAAAGAACCCTCAATGCCTCTCAATCTCGGAGCAAGGTGTAATGGTGTGTGTTTTAGTGCAAAAGTAAGGTCAAAATGCACTTTTAGGCTTCCAAACACACCCTAAGGATGAGAGAGAGGGAGATATAGAGAGAGAGGATGATATATCAGATATATAGATATAGAAGCTCTGGTTTTTTTGATTCAAAAGCTCTAACCCCAAACAAAGGGAGAGGATGAGTGCTTATATAGGCAAAGGCCTAGGTTGTAGGCTTCTCCAAGAAGCTAGATGAAAGGGGCAAACGGTGCAAAGGAGTCTTGGCTTCTTGGAGAAGCTAATATAGCTGGCCAAGCTTCCCCAAGAAGCTTGGCCAAAGGGTTCAAGCTTCTAGAAGGAAAGGGGGTTCTAAGGTTCACACCAGTAAAAAACTGCACGGGGAGGAGTAATGGTGCATTCCAGCTGGCACAGCTGGCATGCACCATGCCTCAAGGGTGCAAAGGAGTCACACCAGCCAGCAAAAGAGGTCACCGGCAAAATAAAGTGCCGGCCGGCCAAATATAGTGTCGACCGGCCATTGGTTTTAAGAAACCATGGCCGGTGGCACCCATAAACAGCCGGTGATGCTAGGGAAAGGCCGGTGGAATGTGGGGATGGCCAACAAGCCATTCCCCACCCTTCAAGGCAAAAACACAAGTGTTTGGTGCCAAAACCAAACACGGAACAGTCGAGTCAAGAGATCCTGAGGCAAGGCGCGCAGCCAAGACTTTCGGGAACTCAAGACGAAACACAAACAACGAGGATCACCGAGTGTTCAAACGATGACGTCCAAGTCTTGACAACGGTCAAAAATGGGGTGTCTACAGTTGCCCCTCTTTGACAGAACTCGAAAGTCATAACAATGACGAGAGTGAATGTCAAAGCCCAGAGACGACCCATTTTTGACAAGGCCGAAGACTCAGACAAACATGTAAGACAAACAAGATATGCGCCCGAAGGCAGGGGCAAAATGCAAGACAATGCATGGAGCCGGACATAACTCATGATCATGCAAAGAAAGATGTAACGAAGCACACATGCGACAGTTTTAAGCTAGCATACACCAAACTACACTACAATGTAGAAAGGATGTAAGAGAATTATGCAATTCTCGATACGTCTCACTCGGAGGATACAATACCTGTGCGGCTCGTCTGGTTGCACCAACCTCAAATGAACCGTACATACAATATCGTGCTTGCAAAGAAAACAAACTTAATAGGTACAATATCGTTAGCAACATGCATATTAGTGTACTCGAAATGCGTGACAACGCAAAGCAAGTGGGAAGCATAACAATGCTGTGAAGGCACAAATATGTAAGTGGAGCACGCGGTCTACGCAGGCAACGAAATTGATCATGATCATGCGGTCTACGCAAGTAATGAAATTGAACATAAGATTGCGGTCCACGCAAACAGAACATGCGGTCTACGCAAGCAATGGAATTGATTACAAATATGCAGTCTACGCAAGTAAAACATGCGGTATATGCAAGTAATGAAATTGAATGCAAACATGCGGTCTACGCAAGGAAAGCATTGCGGTCTACGCAAGGAAAATATGCGGTCTACGCAAGGAAAGCATTGCGGTCTACGCAAATAGTGTAATTAATTATAAACATGCGGTCTACGCAAGCACAACATGCGGTCTACGCAAGTAATGAAATTGATTACAAATATGCAGTCTACGCAAGCAAAACATGCCGTCTACGCAAGTAATGAAATTGATTACAAACATGCGGTCTACGTAAGGAAAACATGCGGTCTACGCAAGTAATGAAATTGAATGCAAACATGCGGTCTACGCAAGCAAAACATGCGGTCTACGCAAGTAATGACATTGAACATAAGAATGCGGTCCACGCAAACAGAACATGCGGTCTACGCAAGCAAAACATGCGGTCTACGCAGGTAAAACATGCGGTCTACGCAATAGTGTGTATAAGAAGAGTTGAATGTACACATGTAAGTAAAAACATGTTATTCACGATGCTGGAATGTAAAGTACTGTAACACAGCATAATTGAAACGATTTGTGGAAATCTTCAAGACATGAAAAGGATACGGGAAGGGACGTTCTTCGTACGTATCGAGCATCGCTCGCAGAAGTTGTGGCCAGAGGTCAACTCGAAGGTCCACGTTTCAAAAGTGTGCTTTCCCGCATTGGCTCAAGTAATGAAGGTGCCAAACCACGTAGTTGACCCGAACAAAGGCGCGGAAGGTGCGTTGACCGCAAGGGGAGTTTTGCTGGTATCAATTCCGACACTTTGCTACCCTACCATTCTATGTTTTACTTTCCTTTTTACTGGTAGTTTAAGCACATTGCATTGCCTCGGGTAGGTTTTATTCTTTATCAAAATTACAAATTTTGCAAAACACGTGATGGGAATGAAACAACCATTTTGTTCAAAAGATGTTGCAATTGTAAACTTTCCACGCACCGCATCGCAAGGTATCACACTGTAGACGCGCCCGCGTGGGGCCTCACTACAGTTCGGACTCGATTTGTGTCACGGTTCTTAATCCGAACCGAAGAGTCCAAATCCGGCAAATCATTTTGAGAAACAGATTTTTTTGAAAAGAAGTGCCAAACATGGAGTACTTCGCCAGATACAAAGTCGCCACCTAAATATTTTAAAATGGGAGAATTTAGGAAACCCTGACTCGGTGCCAAAAGCCACGTGTCCGTCATTGCCAAAGTTGCCTCGGCTCGGGAGCTTGGGTACGATTGAGGAAGGTCAGCTATGAGCACCCCCTCTCGCCCGATCCGAAGATCGGCCTCTACTAACCGTGATATCCGTTTTTGAAAACGTTATGTGTTCTTATTCCATTTATTAGCCTAGAATTACTATGTCATGCGCACAGCACACAAGTATAGACTAGATTTCCTAATTTGGAAATAAACATTGCATATCCGTTTGCCGTGAAAAACACTTTGGGATTTGCTACTCGCAAGTAGGCTAAAATACGGATTTCAACGAGTTTTCCCAACTCAGACAACCCAACCTTCACCCACAGGCATTAAAACAGTTTATCACATAAGCATCTAGCCACATGGTAAGTATGCTGTCATGATAGCATTCACGCTCATGCGAGATGCTAAAGCATAAATACTTACATCGTACTCCGTGCCAAAACAATAAACTAGTTAGCCAACATGCATGGTCCTAGTTCATGTCAAATTGCCTAATGCAACACATACAGGATGCAATCAGAGTAGGCTCGGCTAACCTAAGCATGGCATGTGAAATGCAGTCAATTGATGCACGTATTCAAATTGGAATTAAAGTACAAATGCGGTTAGAATGATGTACCGAGCCCGGTGCATGCAAGACGGGTGTATGAATGCACGCATGCTAAGCATAAGGTATGCTAGTTTAAACATGACCTATTACTAACCATCAAAGCAGGTAAGTAAAAGGGAAGAAAGAAGTGGGGATTGGAAGACATACACACACACACATCCACACTTATTACAGATTCGCCCTCACTCGGAGGGACCGAATAAATATTACAAATTAGCTAACTCGCGAGCTAATTAATTATTACAAATTACCTAATTAGTTAACAAACTAACTAAGCTAGGAAAAACAGTAAACCGCCTCGAGAAGAGAGCCTAATGCAATGCGTGCTCGGTCCTGCTCGGAAGTGCACTGCCATGCCTAGGCTGCCTCTGTTTTCCTTGATATACTCCTCTGGAGACTTCCAAAGTCTCAGGAATGCTTCCCTGGACATTGGGGGACACCACCGGCTGAATAGGATTGCCACCGGCAGTGGTATGTGGCCACCGGCCATTGGTGAAGCTATCGGCAGAGGGAGGATTTCCGGTCGGCACTTAGCACTGCCGGTCGGCAGAGAGTTCCTGCAGAACCTGAAATTGACAGCAACAGAGGGCAAGGCAGAGCATGGCAGTACAATTTAAGCCATATATGCACCAAACATGTTCCTTATCATGTGAATGAGTCAAAGGGACATGCTTCTTGGTTCTCGGACCACCAATCGCGCATTTCAAGGCGTGATGGCCCAAGAGACCAAGCATGCACATTTTGATGTCAAAATGCAAGGCAAACCAACGAACCAAAGCCCAATTCCTATCACTAGGTCAAGGAACAAGACATGCATGCTAGATGCAATGCAACCTAGGCATGTGAGCTAAGGATGCAACATGGCAATGCAACGCATTCATGCAATTATGCAAGCAAATATGCGAGGCAAACATGCAAACAAACAAAAGGTAGACTTGAGCATGATATAGGCAGCTCTAATTAGGCCCAAAAACAGTGGCCAAAGTGCCCAAAATGAAGGCTAAATAATATGCAAACATGCATGCACACAAGGGCCAACACTCAAGTATAAAAGGGCGACTCTCAAGCACACTTGAAAGAGGCATAACATGGACTAATGGCATGCAAGGTAAGCATCGAAAATCATGTTACAAAAGGTTCTAAGCCAATTAAACAAGACAAACAAGGCATGCAAACAAAGCCAAAAAACCCAAGGCAAGCCAAGAGGCTTAAACCAAGACTAAATCGACCAAGCCTCACAAGGCTAAGAGGACTTAAAATAGGTCTAGTGCAGACCTAAACAACACCCGAGGGACGCCTAGATGGCATCTAAATGGCTCAAAATCAAAAGCATGCACAAATGCCAAAACATGGAGCATGCTACACAAGCTTCCAAAGCTTCAAAGAGGCATCCAAGGCAAGCATGCAAGCATGTTAAAGGGACTGAAATAGCATGGCAAATGGTCCCAAATCACTAAAATAAGGAAGGATGCATGCTACACATTCACACACTTAAGGCCAACAAGCCAAAAATGCAAAGAGGCTATACAATGCATGCCATGGCCGACCCAAACAACTATGGACAGACCTCTAGCATGGCAAAATAAGCACAAAAGCTTCACAAAGCTAGACCTAAAACATGCTTGAACAATGGTTTACAACCTAAGGCATATTAAGGCCTAAACGTGGCATTACAAGGTAGGTATGCTAAGCATGCATGGTGTACCAAAACCGACCAAAAAACAGAGGCATATTATAACATAATAAGCACAAAAAATTACTAAGGCATGGTCAACATGAAGCTTAGCTAGGTGCTCCCTCAAGAGGCCAAAAATGGTCCTTTTCAAGGACAACAAGGAGAGGGGGTGGCCCTCTCCTCCCTAGAACCTCAAGGCACCGTCCTCACCTCTGAAATCCCTCACGATTTCAATGGTGAGGAGGCCCAAACACCAAGGTCTCGGAACTCACTCAAAATAGCACAAAATGGGGCCTCTCAAGGCCTAAGAGGGGTCAAACACCTCCAAACCACAAAACACTCTAAACAAACTATTTAGAGGGCCTAAAAACAGAACTTTTTTATGTTATACACTAAGCACAAAAACAGTTCTAAGATAGGAAAAAAAACAATGCAAAGATGGGGAATATAAAAGCAAGTTTCTTACCCTTGAAGACTTTCTTCAAAAATGGTGGTCCGACTGGTTCTTCAAGCTCGAAACCACCCAAGAACTTCAAGAACAACCTCCTAGAACCTCAGTAGCCAATGGAAGGTGTAACACTATGTGTTTGTGTGCAATAGTAAGACACAAACACACTTAAACACACACAAAGGCCAAATGAGAGAGAGGTATAGAGATAGAATATGTATGGGACCCTAGACCTAAAACCAGAGCTCTCACACAAATTTTCTCCCTAAAGTGTCTAACCTTAAAGCCAAGAGGGGAGGGCTCCTCTTATAGAGGAGCCAATCTTGTAAAGCTTACAAGGTAAGCTAACAAGGAAGCCATCCCTCCATACACGTGTATGGAGGGGAACAAAATGCCATACAGCTGTATTAAAATATCTGCAAAAGCAGATGAACAGTAGTCGGTTGCTCAAAAATGCCATTTTGATAAAATGGACTGCCGATCGGCAACAAATAGTGCTGACCGGCAGTAAACATTGCTGATGGCAACAAAACACCAGCCGGTGGCCCCTAGCCATGGTCGGTGATCTGTGGGGATGCCTCACAAGGCACTCCCTACCCCTCCAACGCAAAACACAAGTGTTTGGCGCAAAACCAGACACTAAACAGTCGAGTTCGGACATCCTGAGGCAAGGCGCGTAGCCGAGACCTCCGGGAACTCCAAACAAACACAAACATGGATGATCACCGAGTGTTCAAACGGTGACGTCCAAGTCCTGAGGACGGTCAAAAATGGGGTGTCTACACACACCACAATGTGAACAAAATTGAACCTGTTTTGAATATTGAGTACTTGCATCATAATAATCAGGTAGTGAACCGACTTACAACTCGATAGGCAAAACAAAGGCATGATATAACCAATCAAGTGTGAGCACAACTCGATAAACAAATCAAAGACTTAAGGAGAGTGAAGTACAACATGATAAGCAAATGTACAATAACTTGATAAGCAGACAGGTGTGACTTTGCAAGAATTGATCACCGGGGGGATTGGAGGTGGTGGAGTTCCTCAATCCTTAGCATAAACAACTCAGGGAACAAGGAGGAAGCCCATCGGCCAGGGGTAGAGCCCATCGGCCAGAAATTTGTTCGGTCGGCAAAAGATTATGGCCGGTCAGCACAATATTTGGCCGGCCGGCCATTAATGAAGGAATCCCCAGAATGTTGACACCTGTCCTCCACCCAACCTTATCTTCTACAAAAGACCTCAGCTTCGTAGTTTTTCTCAATTCCACACTGATTTGCTCTAATGGAAAAGTTTCTTGCTCAAAATCTCACAGCTTGGATTGCTAGCTTGGATGGCTCGAAAAAGTTGAATTTTCGGGGTTTCGACATAAATGCACTATTCACTCTGGGTCGTACCCCATTGCACCTTCCATTTCTCCATGCTGCGGCGAGGTTTTGGAATCCGGTGACGCATGTCTTTAGCTTCGCTGGGCAAGAGATATGTCCTACCTTCGAAGATTTCCGGGCCTTAATGGAGTCCAAGCGCGACGAGGAGCTCCTGCCCCAACTTAATTTTGGCCATGCCCAATCCTTAGGGCAAATGTGTGGACTCAGTATGCGTGATGCTCGGTCTCTGATTTGTGACGGGATGCCGGATATTCCGAGTTTGATCAATCGGTTTTCAAATGCCAGTGATCGCAACAACCATCGTTGGCAAGGCTTCCGGCGACACGCCCTCTATTTGTGCATGCTATCTCATTTTCTATTTGTCTCAGGCTTCGGAGGGTCTAGTGTCCGGCTGGCCGAGGTTGCCCAAGGCTTGAAGGAGGGCAAGAGCTGTATTACCGTGACTCTGGCTGAGACGTTGATGGGCTTAGATGCCTTTTATCGCCATGAGACGACCAGATTAGTAGGGAGCCCACTACTACTACAGGTAATGTTTCCCACCGAATCTCACATATGTATCGCTCACATCACTCGGCCCTCAAGCTCAGTTTTTCTCACAAAAACCCTATTCTCACTTTTCTCTCATCGTACATCTCTCTATTCTTTATTCTCTCATTTTTCATCCCTTCCCAGGTATGGTTGATGGACAAACTGCAGGTTGTGGACTCTTGCCCAACATATTCAGCTCGCGGCTACTTCTTCCGACACCGTCTAGTCAATGCCCTTGATGAGGGATGGTGGTTCGCTTGGATGTGCCGCTTGTCCGCAGACCGTATTGCTTGGCGGTGCCCTTGGCTGAGCCTTCCGGCAATGGGTTACAACATGTCCCCGCAGACTGGGATTCAATTGATTGGTTTCACTCACTGTGTATTCTACTTCCCATTCCGGATTCGGCGCCAATTTGGCCACGATCAGACCTGCCCGCCAGAGGGGATTGAGTATCCTGCTGCATTCCCAGCCCGAGGCGCACAGCTTGCTCGGCAGGCCACCGCGTGGAGGACAAGAGAACTCCTGGCCCCCGCTCCTACTTTCAGTTGCACTTTATCTGATGAGTGCTTGGATTGGCTTAATGAGGAGGCATAGGTCGGGCCCATCTTGGCGTCAGAGGCTTCGACCAGCTCTGGGAGGGGGCGCAGGAACACCTGACTTGACTATGCCCCAGATTTATTGCTTTATTAGTACTTTCAAGTTTTCTTTACGAATGTAATAAAAAGCAACTTCGATTGTATACAAGAGCAGGAGAACTCTGTTTTGAAATCAATGAAATTAAAGGTTGTGGCACTGAAAATTTTCCGCTTTGGTCCAAAAATGGTCTTAGTTATAGAAAGATTAATTTGAACAAAGTCAGCTTTTATTAAAACTTTTCAAAAACATTTTCGGTGTGGATCAGAACTGGACACGCCTGAGATCTGTCACTGAGATGCATAACCCCGGATCCTTGCAACTGGAAAGTTGCCCCTAGTGTGAAGAGTACCGCGGCACTGCATAGCAACGAAAAGTTGCCCCTAGTCTGCAAAGCACTGTACTGGAGACCTTAACTGAACTCTTGAATGCCGAATAGACAAAGATGACCGAGATGGTCGACTGGACAAAGTTGATCGGGGAAAAGTTTATGGCTGAACTCCAGGATGAAGTTGCCTATGTATCCCAAGGATGGGAATCAAGCCTTACGTAGTTCGGGCTTAGGTTCACTCGAGTATTTTCACTCTCCTTTTACGCTCTAACTTTTGCCAAGGCCGCCCTTTGTGGGTTTTCAACCTTGCGAGCTCAGTTTTTATATTTTCCAATTTTTTATGCTCTAACTTTTGCCTAGGTCGCCCTTTTGGGTTTTCGGCCTAGCGAGCCTCTCAAGGGTAATATTTCTTCAACTTGTCTATGTTGATCGGTTGGGAGAATTCCCGGCCATCTAGGTCCATCAGAACCACAGCTCCACCTGACCAAATAGCTTTGATGATGTAGGGACCGGTCCAATTAGGTCTGAACTTGCCCCTAGGGTCGTGGATGGGAGCTCGGTTGTCTTTGAGCACCAAATCTCCTTCCTTTAGATTCCTGGACTTGACTTTCTTGTTGAAAGCCCGAGCAATTCTGCGCTGATAACTTTGAACATGGTACAGTGCTTTCAGTTTTCTCTCATCAAAGAGCATGAGTTCTTCAAACCTGCTCTGCTGTCAATCTGCTTCGACTATTTGACACTCAGCCAATACTCATAATGACGGAACCTCAATTTCGATAGGTAGAACGGCCTCCATCCCATAAACCAATGAATATGGAGTCGCTCCGGTAGAAGTTCTAATCGAAGTCCTATAGCCCCACAGGGCAAACGGCAGCTTATCTGGCCAATCCCGGTAGGTTTCCACCATCTTCTGCAGTATATGCTTGATGTTCTTGTTGGCGGCCTCAACTGCTCCGTTGGTTTGCGGCCGGTATGTGGATGACTTATGAAAAGCCACGTTATATTTCTCCAACAAGTCAATCACTTCCTTCTTAAAGTGGGAACCATTATCCGAAATAATCTCGTTTGGGACCCTGTAGCGATAGATGATGTTGTTTCTGATAAACTTTGCAACGTGCGACGCCTTCAACACGGCATATGATTGGGCCTCGACCCACTTTGTAAAGTAATCTATCGCGACTAGGATGAACTCATGCCCATTCGATCCCTTCGGAGTGATAGCCCCGATCACATCAATTCCCCAAACTGAAAATGGCCATGGCGAAGTCATGTTGTACAGTTTTGACGGCGGGATGTTCATGCGGTTTGCATGGATCTGACATTTGTGGCATCGCCGAACAAAACTGATGCAATCCTCCTCCATGGTGGACCAGTAGTAACCCTGTCTGAGGATCTTCCGTGCTAGCATTACTCCGTTCATGTGCGCACCGCACTCTCCTCCATGGATGGCCTCCATCAGACGCTTCGATTCTTCGGCTTCGACACACAGCTTGTGCATTCCCAGATGACCTCTCTTATACAGCTTACCCCCACAGATGATGAGCTGAACGGCCATTCTTCTGATTGCCCTTTTATCCTTGGCATTTACCCCTGGCGGATATGCTTCCTTCTCCAAGAAGTTCCAAATGTCGTAATACCAGGGGTTTTCATCCTGAACTTCGTCTATGGCAGCGATTGATTCATACGCCGGCACAAACTTCTGATCAATGATAACCGGACGCATCCGGACTCCAGACGGGATGTCTATCATGGAAGATAGAGTTGCTAGCGAATCTGCGAACCTGTTGTTTTCTTTTACTAGGTGGGTGAAATTTAGCTTCTCAAACCGAGGAATTAACAAGGCCAAGGTCTGGTGGTAAATTATCATTTTTTCTTCTTTGACTTTCCAATCTCCTTTTGCTTGAGACACAACAAGGTTCGAGTCACCGATGACGTCCAACCGTCTTGCCCCTAGTTCCAGGGCTGCTTCTAGACCGGCGATGCATGCCTCATATTCTGCTTCGTTGTTCGAGACTTTGAACCGAAGCTTGAAGGCTAGGGGGATACAGGAATTGTCAGGTGCTATCAGCAACACTCCTATCCCATACCCATACTGATTTGACGCTCCGTCAAAGTACATCGTCCAATACTCGTCGTCGACGTGCAAAATGGCTTCATCTGGGAATAAGTACTCAACTGCTTCACCCCCTTCCACTGGATGATCGGCTAAGAACTCTGCCACTGCTCTCCCTTTGACTGACTTGCGCGTCACATATGTTAGATCGAATTCGGAAAGCAAAAGCAACCAACGAGCTAGCCTACCCATAAGTGCCGATTTCTCGAAAAGATATTTGATGGGATCGAGTCCTAAAACCAACATTACGGAGTGAGCTAACAGGTAGTGCCGCAGCTTCCTAGTAGCCCATACCAGAGCTAAGCAAGCCTTCTCTAATGGTGTGTAGCGAGTCTCATACTCTAGCATCTTCTTGCTCAGTTAGTAGATAGCCCTCTCCACTTTGTCCTCTGATTCTTGCGCAAGCATGCAACCCATCGTGGTCTCAGTCACTGAAAGATACAATATCAGCAGTCTCCCCTGCTCTGGCGGCGATAACACGGGCAGGTTCTGTAAATATTCTTTGATCTGTTCAAAAGCAGCTTGGCATCGGCCGTTCCATTGGAATTTCTTTCCTTTCTACAGGAGACCAAAAAGTGGTTCACAAGTCAAGGTTAGTTTTGAGATAAACCGTCTTATGAATTGCACTTTACCTAGAAAGCCTTGCACCTCCTTTTCAGTCATTGGTGGTGGCATTTCTAAGATGGCCTTAATTTTGGAAGGGTCGACTTCGATGCCCCTTTGTGTAATCAGAAACCCTAGCATTTTTCCCGCTGTAACACCGAATGTACACTTCTGAGGATTCAACCGCAGCCGAAACTCTCTGATCCTTTGAAAGAACTTTTGTAAGGCGGTGTAGTGGCCCTCTCTTTCTTTGGACTTGACAATCATGTCGTCCACGTACACCTCAACCTCTTTATGGATCATATCATGCAATATTGTGGTCGCTGCCCGTTGATAAGTAGCTCCAGCATTATTCAACCCAAATGGCATCACTTTGTAGCAATATCTACCCCACGGGGTAGTGAACGCAGTCTTCTCCCGATCTTCGGGTGCCATCACTATCTGATTGTAGCCTGAGAAACCATCCATAAATGAGAGCAATGCATGCCCCGCTGTAAAATCCACCAACTCGTCAATATGTGGCAAAGGAAAGTCATCCTTCGGACTAGCTCTGTTCAAATCCCTGAAATCCACACATACTCGAATCTTGCCATCGGCACTGGAACAATGTTGGCCAACCAAGTCGGGTATTCGGATACTAACAGGAAGCCTGCGTCGATTTGCTTGGTGACCTCTTCCTTAATCCTGATGGCCCAGTCTGGACGAATCCTTCTGAGTTACTGTTTGACAGGTCGGGCCTCGGGGTCAAGAGGGATCCGGTGCTGTACAATCTCAGGATCGATTCCAGGCATGTCTTCGTAGGATCACGTGAAAATGTCTTTGAAATCTTTTAATAAAGCGACTAAGCGCTCGAGTTCCTCCGAAGACAACGTGGACCCGATCTGGACCAGCTGCGGGTCCTTCTCAGTACCAACATTCACAATAGTGATTTCATCCATTAAGGGTTTAACAAATCTTTCCTACTCTTGATCAATTAATCGTTGCAAAACCAGAGGAATTTCTTCCTCGTCGTTTTCATCAAAATTTTGAAAATCCTGATTTAAGCAATAAATCAAAGGCACAGAAAAATACTCAGAAACCACATCCACATCATTCTCATTAAATATTTCCAAGCCGCCCGATTCTTCTGTTATAACAGGCTCAAAAGAGAAAGAAAATGACGACCTAGACAGGACCGTGCCATCCGGGTTATCACCCCCAGGAATACCGGACTCAGACTCAGTTGAGCTGGAACCTGATTCCGACTCACAAGACTCGGTGGAATCAGATTCCGGCTCACTACCTGACCTGGTGCTGCTTGATAAAAATCGCTCTTCATATTGCCAGACGAGAGAGGGTGCGATGGATGCATCCAAAATAGTTGATGGTAGGCCCGCAGCCGTTTCATTCCTGATCATGCATACCGAAGAGTTATCCCCCAAGCACTTCTGTTCGATCGGAGGATCTGAAAGTAGACATGCCAGCGCTAACCCCATTTCATTTTCAGCGTCCTCAAACTGCACTTCCTTACTTTGCTCAGCCTCGGCTAATGGGTCTGTCTGCTCTTCGGCATTGTCATCCCCAAGTAACTGTAGATCAAAGAAAATCTCAAACCCCGGCACGCGCTTCCTTTCTGCGTTCAGCCACGGCTCTGGGAAGCCACAGAACGGAAAGTCCTCCCCCTCCCGGACGAAGCGTCCGTTTAGGGTACCCTAAATGGGCCGGTGCATTAAGTCAAAAGGCTTCCCCATCTGTTTCGCTCTGGCTCTTCTGGGCATTTCCTTTCCTTTCCTTATCCAGTCCTCTTTGGTGGGTAGATAACCCAATCCAAAGGTATGAGGGTTGTGTGGCACTTTGACCAATGCTGCGACGCCCTTCCGGCCGCTCTTTCCCAATCCCATCCCGGGGCTGTGTTGGAGCTTGTTCATGAGATAGACTGCTTGAGCACTGACATATATCCCTTCATTAGTTGCCATGATGTTCTGTACAACCTGAGCCTCAGCTAGGGTGAAACCTGATATGAACACATCCTCCATGCCATGCTCGATTTCTAGAACAAGCGTGGATACCTCCGGCGGCGGATGAATTGATGAATTTCCGAAAACAATGGCTACTCCCTTCCCATAGGGGTATTTCACCACTTGATGTAGGGTGGAGGAGACTGCCATTACCTGATGCAGCCACGGCCGTTCCAAAAGCTAGTTGAAAGTTGCAGGAACCTCCAAGACATGGAAATCTATCTCATGCTGTCCCGGCCCAACCTTTGTTTGAATCTTAACTGTTCCCATTACTTCCCGGCTTGTGTTGTCATACGCCCGAATCACCTGGGCTGTTGGCACAAAATCCGCGATTTTCAAACCGATCGCATAGGTTGTCCTTGCCGGACAGACGTTGATGGCGGACCCTATGTCGACAAGCACCACGGGTATCCATTTATCTCTGCACTCCACGGAGATGTAGAGTGGTTTGTTATGGTTCGCACCCTCAAGTGGCAGTTCTTTGTCAGAAAAGGTCAACATCGGGGTAGCTCCTCCCGAAAAAACTAGGCCCACCAGCTGTTCAGGCGTGGTGTCTATAGAAAGCTTGGCTTTGTCCATGGCTAAAAAGACAGCCTGTCTATGTACTCAAGAAGCCATAAGCAGCCCCCAGATGGAGATGTCTGCTTGTATCTTTTTCAATTGTCTCAATACGGCCTCATCCTCGAGTTGCTTTTCTTTTTGCTTCTCTGCCTCCCTATCTTTTCCAGACGCCTCTGGTTGATCTAGGTGTGGAGGCTTGAAATACCGTCCACTCCTAGTCATGTGTTCGACTTCGCCGATATACCAGGTATCATCTGGTTGGTTTCTCCCCCAATCTTCGTCTGTGTGGGCAAGACATAGATCATCATCCTCCCACCACATTCCATCTGCAGCTGACAGACACCTGTCCGGTTCTGGCATGACTGTTCTCATACTCGCAGTACCTTCTATCCCTATGCTCACGGCATTTTCCATTTCTGTGCTTATAGCAGTCTCAGTCCCCACATGGGCTTTTGCCTTCCTGATTCTCTCGGAATCTTCAAATCTTTCCTGTTCCGACTGTGTCAATGCAGCCGGCTGTTCAATAATCCCCGTACTCGAAATGCTCCAATCCCGAGCAAAATTCTTGACACCGGCGCTCTCCGGCGATGCACTCTGTTCTCCAACCCTTCCGGCTGTCACTGACATTCTTGCCCCTGCCAAGCCTTGTTGTGACTGAAACTCTTCCACCACATCGGGTTGATCATCCAACCATCCCGTAGCCTCTGTTGATTCCTCATAATCGAACCAGTTGACGGCTAAGTCCCCAGGATCTTGGTTACTGTAAAACTGGAGCTTGGCAAGGTCCTCTTCCACAGCCGTTAAATCATCTGTTCCTTGTCCCAGACTGCCCCCCTGGATCACACACAGCTCCCCCTCTGTTGGTAGTTCCATATCTGGCCTGTCCTAGCCTATTGACAAAATGTAGTCACTTAGACTATAAGCATTCCCAACACCACTCCCAGATTCCGCAGACTCTGGCTCAACAACCCCCTTCTCCTTTGGAATCTTCTCTCTCCGGTTCTCGATAGTCACCACCGCTGGCTTAGGTTGGGTTATGGAGATGTCCATCATGCACAAATCGGTGCAATCGGGAAGAAACATTTCCGGCTTGGGCAGGTAGGAAGGAGTGATATAAATGCTAGGATCGTAAGGCACGACCCCAGTTTGGATGAAGTTGACTCTTTTGGGTGGTGAAGTTTGGTTATGTGTGGGGAGAGGGTTTGTAGTAACGTTGGGTTTCTCGGGAGGCAAAATCACCACGTTATCGATGAGATCTTGAATCTCATGACATAATCGGAAGCACAGATCGGTGTCATGACCGTGCTGTTGGTGAAATGCATAATATTTGGCTGGGTTGTGGGCAGCGGGGAGTCTTTCTGGTAAGGGTCGCGACTCTAGGGGCTTCAGATGCCCTTTTCTGATTAAGACCCCCAAAGCTTTGGACAAGGGCATATAAAGCGGAGCGAAGGTTCTGGTGTTTTTGGGTGGGTGTTTGACTATTTGTGGGTTGCTTCTGGACGCACCGGAGAATGGTACGGCTGCCATAGTTCTTGAGGGAGGGTTGGTGGTGACCATACTTACTTCGGAGGTCCTGGTAGTTGTAGCGCCACTCGGGCCTGCATTAGTGTTACGATTGAAAGTTCTGCAGGGTTGCTCCCGGTCATTATCAATCAAGCCTTGCTTTAAGGCATCCTCAATCTGCACCCGCATTTCATATAGATCACAAAAGGTAGGGAATGGGAGTACAATCATCTTTTGCATCAACTTCGGCTGAAGATTGCGCACAATCATCCGAATCTGGTCTTTGTCCGTGGGCCTTAAGGTCATCATCGAAGCCTTAGCCCGCCATCTGGTTACGAATTCTGAGAAGCTCTCTTTGGGTTCTTGTCTCGTTGTCTCGAGATCCCGGGTCGTAATCTCGATTTGTGTATTGTATGAGTACTGCAAGATGAAGGCCTCAGCCATCTCGTCCCAACTTCTCTTGACGTCATCCTCCAATTTGGCATACCATATGGCCGCTACACCCGACAGGGTCCGGCCAAATAGAGACAGCTTCTGCAGTCTAGTAAGGCCCATTGGCCCTAGGATATCTGAAAACAACCTCAAGTGCACCATGGGGTCGCTGGACCCATCAAATCGATTAATGTGCAGCATTTTGAATCTGTCAGGCAGTGTCACAGCTGTGTCGGTGTATCCATTTTCGATGTCAGGGATGGTCTTGACTCCCTGGGACTTCTTAAACATCTTTTCCGACTTGCTTAATTTTAACGCCGTGGGGTCCACTTCGAACTCAAAAGGAGAGTCCGGCATATTGACAGGCGTGGGTGCCTTGGATAGCTGTGGTGGAATCGGGGGCGATGCTGGCCCCGCTGGAAGGTCTGTATCCTCTTGGACATTCCGGGCATTCGGTGTTTCTTTGGGTATCGGAACCCTTAGTGAGGGAGGGACTTGCTGTGAAGCAGATGCTCCGGTTTGCTGCTGTAACCTCACTATTAACTCTGCTTGTTCATTCATAACCGTGGCCTGCTGTTTGGCAAACTCTGTCTGTCGGACAGCATCCTGCTGCATCACTTTCATGCTTTCTTGGAGTTGGCGCACCATCTCCTCTAAACTAGCCACACTGTTCTGTTCTGACTGAATTATCGGTATATGTTCCCTCTCTGTGGGTGAAACAGAACCCTGATCCCTACTGTACACAGGTGGGGTAGATAAAGCCCCCTGTACTAACTATTGAACTGATGCCCTCTGCCTAGTTGTCCTCTGTCTAGTAACCGGGGGTAGAGAGTGGTACACTGGTTGTCCGTCTACTAGATCCTCAGATCGATGGAGCCGACGACCTCTAGTCCAGAGTGCTTGGGGAATATCTACCGGGTTGGAAACAATTGTGCTAAACTACCTAGCAAAAAGATAAATAAAGCAATAAATAACCAGACAATTGGACAGCATAACGGCATAAAATAAACACATACAACACACAGTTGAGCATTCATAACACACAGTTGGTAAGCCGAACACACTGTTTCTCGATACTGATCACTGTTCTCAAATCACCGTTCCCAAAACTGAACTTGATATCCGTAGATAAGCGATTCCTCAATGACACTGATACTGGTGCCCTCGGGCCTAATACTCAATCTTGCAAACTGGTATGCACGTTCCTGTAGAGAAAACACTCTAAAGCACATAGCAGATAAGTGAGAGCCAAAACACCCCTATGTTGGGGTAGGATTTCCCTGTCCTATTTTGTCAGGAGCTAGGGTTTCACTATGCACGCAGCAGTTTTCAAACAACCTAACATTGGGTAAGCAACCTGTCCTAATTTGGAATGGTCGCTATGGATTTCGATATGCACTAGGTCGAATGTTCGAAAAGGGTACCCCGGTAAAAACCGGGGTTTGTGTTCCCATACTGTCAGAGCCCATAACCGGTCAGCCTTATGGTCATGTCTTGACAAGACAAGCCTCCGGCAAACCGTTCAGGAATGGCAGATGGCAAACACGGTGTCCTAGGCACACCAATGCACATGCAATGCAAAGAGACACATAAATGAGATCAAAACAGGATATCACAAGTTCGAGTCAAGCTCTCTAAATTCCCCAGCAGAGTCGCCAGAAACTGTAGCACGTGCCCGCGAGGGGGCCCTCGCTACAGTTCTGACTCGGTTTGTGTCACGGTTCTTAATCTGAACCAAAGAGTCCAAATCCGGCAAATCGTTTTGAGAAACAGATTTTTGAAAAGAAGTGCCAAACATGGACTGCTTTGCCAGATACAGAGTCGCCACCTAAATATTTTATTTTGGCGAATTTAGGAAACCCTGACTCGGTGCCAAAGGCCACGTGTCCGTCATCACCAAAGTTGCCACGGCTCGGGAACTTGGGTACGATTGGGGAAGGTCAGCTATGAGCACCACCTCTCGCCCGATCCGAAGATTGGCCTCTACTAACCATGATATCCATTTTTGAAAACGTTATGTGTTCTTATTCCAGTTATTGGCCTAGAATTACTATGTTATGCGCACAACAAACAAGTATAGACTAGATTGCCTAATTTTGGAAATAAGCATTGCATATCCGTTTGTCTTGAAAAACACTTTGGAATTTGCTACTCGCAAGTAGGCTAAAATACGGATTTCAACGAATTTTTCCAACTCAAACAATCCAACCTTCACCCACAGGCATCCAAACAGTTCATCACATAAGCATCTTGCCACATGGTAAGCATGCTGTCATGATAGCATTCACACGCATGCGATATGCTAAAGCATAAATGCTTACCGAGTACTCCGAGCCAAAACAAAAACTAGTTAATAATCATATGCATGATCCTAGTTCATGTTAAGATGGCTAATGCAACACATGCAAGATGCAACTAAGATAGGCTCGGCTAATCTTCAATGACATGTGAAATGCTACAACTAACACGTATTCAATTTGGAATTGAAATACAAATGCAGTTAGAATGATGCGCCGAGCCCGGTGCATGCAAGACAAATGTATGAATGCACGCATGCATAGCATAAGGTATGCTAATTTAAATATGCCCTAGTCTACCATCATAAGCGGGTGAATAAAAGGGAAGAAAGACGTGGGGTTGGAAGACATACACACACTCACGCACACTTATTACACAATTGCCCTCACTCGGAGGGTCCCAAATAAATATTAAAATCCGAATAAATAATACTAAATTAATTATTACAAAATTTCTAATCTAATTAACAAGTTAAATGCAAAGAGAAGATGGCCGCAGCCTCCGCCTCGGGGTACGCGAATGATGCATGCTCGGTCTATTTTGCCCGGAAACCTGTACCATGCCACTGCTGCCTCTGTTAATGCTGCCTTGCTCCTCTGAAAATTGCCAAAGTCTCAGGTATCTTCAATGAGCACTGCATAACACCACCGGGTAAGTGAAATGACCGCCGGCCATGGGAAACTTCCATCGGCTGATTTCAAGTCTATCGGCCACCAATCCACGGCCGGTCGGCATTCTACAGTGCCGGTCGGCAGAAACTTCCTGCAGAAGCTGATTTTTTATAGCAGCAGAGGACAGGTAGTGCATGGCATAGAATTTCAAGAACATGTAAGCATGGTCATGTTCCCTATCATGTATTGAACTCAGGGGAGCATGGTCCTTGATCCTTGGGCCATCAATTGGGCATGATAGCCTTAGGGACCAAACTTGCCATTTAATGTAAAATGCATGCAACACACAAATGAGGAGCAAGACCCTATCATGTCAAAGTCAAGGGCCTCGGTGACCGAGGGTTGAGATGTGTTTCATCACTTGTAGTATGAACACCTCTCACCCTCACACTAGGTTTGACACCCCAAACCAAGCAATGCAATGCATGTTGTGCAAACATGGCTAAAAAATGCAACAAGAAGCTAAGATGCAAAACATGTCAAATGTGATGCAATGCAAACTATCATGCAAACAACATGGTAATGCCACTAGCATGCAACACTACAAGCAATACTACAATGCACACTAGATAGGCAAGTATGTAAAGACGTGGGCATGCAACAATGCACAAACCATAAGGATACCACAACATGCAATGTCATGAGCATACTACAAGATGCAAATATATGATCCATGAACTTACACTTAGATGGAGGACCCTCAGCCACACCCCAAAACAGTGGCCAAAAGTGATGGAATGATGGGCAAATACTCATGCAAACTTCCATACCAAAGAGCATAAGGCTAAGGTCTAAAAGAAGCCTTCTACCACAACTATCATAACCACACATGGTATGAATAAAACATCCAAAAAGAAACAGAGTTTTAATGTGTTAAAACACGCCCCAAAACCCTCATGAATGGCAACCCAAGTGACTTAAACATACAAGCATGCACAATGCCCATTTCAAGGCACAAAACTACAACACCTCAAGGCATAAAAGGATGATAAATGCTATCATAAAGCATGATATAGGGACTGAAATAGCATGAGAGGTGACTCCAAATCATTTAAACAACCTAACCAAAGCATGCTAATCACTCATTTGCTCAAGGCCAAAGTTCTAGGATGCAAAGGAGCTATGCAAAACACGACAGACATGACAAAAACAGTGGCCAACAGACCTAAAGCACGACAAATCATGACCAAAAGCTTCAATAAGCTAAGCCAAATCATGAAGATATACTAGGCTAAACACATGGCACATTTCTAGGCAAGATAAGGAATTACAAAGCAAGTACAAGATGCATGCTAAGGGCTACAAATCTGACCAAAGACAGAGATATAACATGACTAATAGGCACCCAAAAACCTCTGAGATGGGACCAAAAACAAACAAGCATGCATGTTGCCCTTTTAAGCCAAAACAAAGGTAAAAGAAGGACAAAGGGGAGAGGGGTGTCCCTCCCCTACACAAGACTTCAAAATCACTCCATCACCACTGAAAATCCACTGGATTTCAGTGGTGAGAAGACCAACACAACAAAGTAAACAAAACTTAAAGAAAAGGGCACCAAAATAGGCCAAAAGAGGCCTAAGGGGAGGAGTTCGACCCCCAATGCCGAAACACCCTTAATAAAAGATGTTAAGCACGAAAATACAAGACTTTTTCATGCTATACACAAAGCCTAAATCAGCATGCAAGACAGGTAGAAAACTAGTGCAAGATTGGGGAAACTAAAGCAAATGTCTCACCCTTGAAGAAACCTTGAAGAATAGAGGATCCAGCCACTCTCTACTGATGAAAATCAGTCCAAAACCTCAACAAACAACCCTCAATGCCTCTCAATCTCGGAGCAAGGTGTAATGGTGTGTGTTTTAGTGCAAAAGTAAGGTCAAAATGCACTTTTAGGCTTCCAAACACACCCTAAGGATGAGAGAGAGGGAGATATAGAGAGAGAGGATGATATATCAGATATATACATATAGAAGCTCTGGTTTTTTTGATTCAAAAGCTCTAAGAAGCTAGATGAAAGGGGCAAAGGGTGCAAAGGAGTCTTGGCTTCTTGGAGAAGCTAATACAGCTGGCCAAGCTTCCCCAAGAAGCTTGGCCAAAGGGTTCAAGCTTCTAGAAGGAAAGGGGGTTCAAAGGTTCACACCAGCAAAAAACTGCACAGGGAGGAGTGATGATGCATTCCAGCTGGCACAGCTGGCATGCACCATGCCTCAAGGGTGCAAAGGAGTCACACCGGCCAGCAAAAGAGGTCGCCGGCAAAATAAAGTGCTGGCCGGCCAAATATAGTGCCGACCGACCATTGGTTTTAAGAAACCATGGCCGGTGGCACCCATAAACAGCCGGTGATGCTAGGGAAAGGCCGGTGGAATGTGGGGATGGCCAACAAGCCATTCCCCGCCCTTCAAGGCAAAAACACAAGTGTTTGGTGCCAAAACCAAACATGGAACAGTCAAGTCGAGAGATCCTGAGGAAGGCGCGCAGCCAAGCCTTTCGGGAACTCAAGACGAAACACAAATAAAGAGGATCACCGAGTGTTCAAACGGTGACGTCCAAGTCTTGAGGACGGTCAAAAATGGGGTGTCTACAGACTGCTTTGCCAGACACAGAGTTGCCACCTAAATATTTATTTTTGGAGAATTTAGGAAACCCAGACTCGTTGCCTAAGGCCACGTGTCCATCATCACCAAAGTTGCCTCGGCTCGGGAACTTGGGTACGATTGGGGAAGGTCATCTATGAGCACCCCAGCTCGCCCGATCCGAAGATCGGCCTGTACTAAGCATGATATTTTGTTTTGAAAACATACGTGTCCTTATTCCGATTAATTAGCTAGAATTACTACATGATGCGCACAACACACAAGTATAGACTAGATCGCCTAATTTGGAACAAAGCATCGCATACCCGCTTGTTTGGAAAATGGTTTGAAGTTTGCTACTCGCAAGTAGGCTAAAACACGGATTTCAATGAATTATTCCAATTCAAGCAATCCAACCTTCACCCTTAGGCATTCAGACCATTATATCATATAAGCAATTAGCCTCATGGTAAGCATGCTATCATGACAACACTTACACTCATGCTAGATGCTAAAGCATAAAAGCTTACCTAGTACTCCAAGCCAAAACAATAGCTAATTAGAAATCAATGCATGATCCTAGCTATGTTAAGATGGCTAATGCAACACATGCAAAATGCAACTAGAAATAGGCTCGGCTATTCTAAGATGGCATATGAGATGCAACAATTGATACATGTATTCAAGTTGGAATTGAAATACGATGCAGTTAGTATGATGCGTCGAGCCCGGTGCATGCAATACAGATGAATGATGCAAACATGCATAGCATAAGGATGCTAATTGAAATATGCCCTAAAACTAACCATTGTAAGCGGTTAAGTAAAAGGGAGAAAGAAATGGGGGTTGGAAGACATGCATCACACACACGCACGCTTATTACAAAATTGCGCCCTCTCGACGGAGGGACCGAAAGAATAGTACAAATCACCTAATTAACTAACTAGCAAGCTAATTAATTAAATACACAACCAAATTGAAATAAATAACTATTCTAAGTTATTAAAACACTGAAATGGCCTCGAGACGAGGGATGAACGCATGCTCGGTCAGCTTCGCTCGGAAATCCATTGCCATGCCACATGTTGCCTCTGTTTGCACTGTTTTGCCCCTCTGAAAACTACAAAAGTCTCTATGATGCTCCAGAACCACTTCATGGTCATGCTGAGAGGCCATCGGCCAAATGGAAAGGCCATCGGCCACGAGATGAAGGTCATCAACCAAAAATAAGGCTCTCGGCCAGACATTGTTAACCGATCGGCACTGAATATGGTCGATCGACCATTTATTCCTGCTGACTGCTCCTTTTGCTGCAGTAGAGGACAAACAGTGCATGGCAATACATATACAAGACAATGTCTGCACAACTACACCCCTTATCATGTTTAAGACTCGAAGGTGTGTAGTTTTTGACCCTCGGATCACCAATCATGCATTTCAATGCATGATGGTCAAAGAAGCCAAGTGTGCAATTCAATATTAAATGAAATGCACAAAACACATAAGGGGCCCCAACCTCTATCATGCTTGATCAAGAGGCAAGGGAATGCATACACAATGCAATGCAACCTAAGCATGCAAGCAACTCAAGCATGCAACAAGTACGCAACAAGATTATGCAATGCAACTAACATGCAATAGGCATACAACCTAAATATGCAAACATGCATAGCATGAAACAACATACAAAATGAAGCAAGCATGCAACAACATGCAAGACAAGCATGCAACAACATGCAAAGATGGACTTAAACTAAAGTGGACAACTCTTAAACATGCCCAAATCAGTGGCCCAAAATGCTAAGGGATAAGGGACAAAATCACATGCAAACATGCATGGTAATTAGCCTAACACTCAAGCATCAAGGGGGAAACTTTTAAGAACACTTAAAAGGAATGAAAAGCATGTGAATGTAGCAACATTACATGCTTTGAAATGAGGCTAGGAGTGATTCCAAATCAACTAAACCAAACAAGTGTAGCATGCAAGGAGGCCCGAAGCTTAAGGCTAGCGAAGGGACTTGAACCAAAGGTACACAAAACAAAGGGGATATGACGAGCATGACTCAAAACAGTCCTAAAGCATGGCAAAGTAAGCCTAAAACATGCAATGACCAAACTCAAAACAAGTTAAGACAAAGGGGCGAAAATCATGAGGCATACAAGGCCACAAAAGAGGTGTTACACTACACCTAATACAACCAAACATGGCACGATTTAAGCAACCAAAAATATAGTTATGGCATGTCAAAATGAGCCCAAAAACCCACTTAGATGGCATCCCAAAGACCTAAGCATGATGACATACGCAATGGCACATTCATGAGGCACAAAACACGAACCCTTTAAAGCATCAAAGGAGTGATAAATGCATGTATTCAAGCATACTATATGGACTGAAATAACATTATAAGTGATGGCAAACCACTGAAATGATCCAAGTAGAGCATGCTAGAGGATTCAACACTCGAAGCCTACAAGCTAGATTGTATGGTAGCTATACAAAGCAAGTCATGGATGGCCAAGACAACCAAAATCAGACCTCAAGCATACCAAAATATGGATAAAAGCCTCTGGATGTCGAGCCAAAATCATGCTAGAAAGACATGTTACAACATGATGCATGTTAAGGCAAATCAAGGGATTACAAGACAAGTATATGGTGCATGCAAGAGACCACTAAACCAACTTTGGACAAAGGTAAATCATGGCAAAATAACACGAAATACCAGCTAAGACATGGCCAACATGGACTTAACAAAGGTGCTCACATATGAGGCAAATATGGCAAGTATTGAAGACAACAAGGAGAGAGGATGGACCTCTCCTTCTTAGGACCTCAAAACATCATCCCCACCACTGAAATCCCTCTGGATTTCAGTAGGGATTTCAGTGGTGAGAAGGCCAATACAAGGTGGCCCCGGAGCTTACAAAAAAAGGCACAAAATGAGGCGAAACAAGGCCTAAGAGGGGGTAAACAACCCCAAACACCAAAGTGATCTGAAATAACTATTTTAGGCACTTAAAAGGAGAACTTTTATCAGTTATAAGTTAAGATTAAAAACAGATGCAAGATAGGCTAAAAGCTTAAGCAAGAAAGGGGTATCTAAAGGTAAAAAGCTCACCCTTGTAGAACCTCTTCAAGAACAAATCTCCAGCAGGTTTTCTAAGTTTAAACCAATCCAAGAACACTGAAATCAACCTCCTAGTACCTCAGCAACCAAGGATGGTGTTCTAGTGTGTGTTTGTGTACAATAGTAAGACAATACTACACGTTTGAGTACAAAACAAAGCTAAAACAAGAAGAATAGATACAACACTATATCTATCCTCTCAAGAACAATTTTTCTGAACCCCTGAGGAGGGAGGAAGAGCTCCCTCTTTATAGAGGCTCAAATTCTAAAGCTTCTAAGAGAAGCTAAACAAGAGGCAAATCCCTCCATACACGTGTATGGAGAGGTTAATTATGGGTGCCAGCTGGCACAAAATATCTGCATGAAGCAGATGAATAGGGTTCGGCCAGCAAAAATGGCCGACCAACTAAATATAGTGCCGATCGGCCAACACTCTTGGCCGATGGAAAGAAAGGGGGGTCGATGGCTTCAAGCCTTGGCCAGTAGGGTATAGGGATGGCCAATAAGCCACTCTCTTCCCTTAGAAGCAAAACACAAGTGTTTGGTCCACAACCAAGCACAAAACAATCAAGTTGAGAGATCTTGAAGCAAGGCGCATAGCCGAGACCTCCGAGAACTCAGAACGAACACGAACATGGATGATCATCGGGTGTTCAAACGATGACGTCCAAGTCTTGAGGACGGTCAAAAATGGGGTGTCTACAGGTGTCCACTAGTCTTACTATATAAGAGTCAGTGAAAGTGGAAAACATATGATTTTAAGTGCCCACCACCGGCCGTATTAATAGCCGGCAAATGTAGGGATAATTTTGGTTATAAATCTATGGGCTCCTACAAGGGATTCATGGCATATTTACCACCCCAGTATTGAGAAAGGTTTTCGAATGGAACAAAGATGTATTTGTTCTCTTGTCCTATTACTTTTAACATAAATTTTAAATTGTGTTTTCGGTTATGATAATTCCATGTGGATGTTCAAGTATCCAATCCAAGGGTCAAAATCAACAATAGGCTTGTTCAAAATCATTTTCCATAAAACCATTTGAAAACCCCTCTTTTGATTGTAAAGCAAAACCGTAGGCTTGTTCAAAATCTCCCAAAAACACAATATTGTTTATGAAAAAAAAAAATAGCTAAGTTAAAAATCATAAAAGAGTATAGAGAATCCCTACCTGGAGGCTAGAAGACCAAGGAAAGAGAGGAGAAACCTCAAGGAAGCCGAAATCTAACTATATTTGGATGAAAACGAAGCTCTAGGTGAGCTATACATTTTTAACAAAGAGAGCATAGTGGAAAAATGGGTAGATCTTAGTGTATTTGTAGAGATAAAGCAAGTCCTAGATAAAGGGGCTCTAGCTTTAGAGTTTTGAAGTGTTTTAGAGAGAGAGAGAGAGAGAGAGAGAGAGAGATGAAAAGTGATGCAAAAAGTGACCCTTACGAACTAATATATGCACAATCCGCATGAGAGCAAGAAGTGACGCTTGAGCGTCCAGACACAAAAATGATTTTTACTCGAGTGCAAGAAGTGACGCTCAATCACCAAGACACAATGAAAAAGGACGTCACTGCTTGAGCATAGGAAGTGACGCTCAAGCATAGAATACACACTCCTAATAGTTTTGCAGACAGAAGAATATCGCTCGAGCTCAAGAATGGCAGCTCAAGACCACGACCGCTCGAGCATAGAATACACTCTCCCAGTAGTTTTGCAACTTGCAAAAGTACTAAGAGTTCACAAAGGCCGCTCGAGCACAAGAACTGATACTTGAGCATAAGACCAAAATTCTAGGCAATAAGGTTTTTGAAAAACAATGTACCAACCTGTTCTAAACACAACCAACACAAACCGATAGCCGAACTCAAGAAGGGAAAAGTGGAATAAGACAAGAACAACCATACAAAACCAAGAAACCTATATCTAGAATATCAAATGGGTAGGGTCTAAACCAGAATCGCTATAGTCTTGGCAAGAAGTCAACTAGCAATGGGTGTGGGATAGATGTGTCTGCCATCGACGCAGAACCGAAGAGTTCATTTGCTTTGCTATTTTTTTCTCGACCGATTAGCTCTATCCTTATGACTTCGAATTTCATGATCTCGTTTCTGACGAATTCTTGGTACTTAGCCATTCTATCTTCATTCGCTTCATAGTCACCTGATATTTGGTTGACTACCAATTGGGAGCCGCTATACACCATTAGCTCGGTGGCCTTTATCTGATAGGCTGACTTCATTCTGGTCAATAGTGCCTCGTATTCCGCTTCATTATTGGATACTGGAAATCCAAGTGTGATTGCTTGTTCAATGGTCAGGCTATCTGGCGAGATGAGGACTATCCCACCGGGCAAACATAATGACTTCCTGGAGAAAACTCTACCACGAAGTCTACCAACGCTTACGTCTTTATCACAGTTCTTGGCTGGAAAAGTCTGCCTTTTCAGACAAGGCCATAAAAGGAAATATTGTTAAGACAATCACAGTGTATGCATAGAAGTAGTGCGACAATTTTCTTGAAGCCATCATCAAAGCTAAGGCAAGCTTTTCTCACGGCAAGTACCTTGTTTCGGCACCTAACAATGTTGTAATGCCCCAGCCCTTCACATGTCATCGATATTGTCTGCTTTGGGCCACACTCGCATGGATTTGTTCTTCCCAATGGATCCCATCCCAGAACTACTCCAGCCTAAGCACGCTTAACTGCAGAGTTCTGTTAGGGATTTCACCACCCAGGAAAAGGCCTCGATGCTACATAAGGGTCCAAATATTTACTTTTTGTAGCTCAAGAACTCCCTTTCCAATCCCGATGTGGGACACCAGGACCCTATAATCCACCCCCTCTTAGGGTTACACGTCTCTGTGTAGTAGCCTGCCAGCTCACAAACCCGCCCACATGCACCAAGAGAGTCCAGGGACCCATAATCGGTACTGCAGAGAGTTGGCTCTAATTCCATTTGTAATGCCCCAACCCTCCACATGTCATCGATATTGTTCGCTTTGGGCCATGCCTGCTGTAAACGTGCCTGGAGAACTCTTGAGAAAATCTTGTTTTGTTCTCTAGCTACTATAGTTCGGACTCAATGTCACGGTTCTGAATCTAATCTCACAATGTACGATGTGAGACTGATAATTGACTGAAGAGTCCAAATCCTGCAAATCGTTTTGGAAAACTGATTTTTAAGAAAGAAGTGCCAAACATGGACTGCTTTGCCAGATACAGAGTCGCCACCTAAATATTTTATTTTGGGGGAATTTAGGAAACCCTAACTCGTGCCTAAGGCCACGTGTCCGTCATCACCAAAGTTGCCTCGGCTCGGGAACTTGGGTACGAGAGGGGAAGGTCATCTATGAGCAGCCCCGCTCGGCCGATCAAAGATCGGCCTGTACTAAGCATGATATCTTGTTTTTGAAAACACATGTGTTCTTATTCCGGTTAATTAGCTAGAATTACTATGTGATGCGCACAACATACAAGTATAGACTAGATCGCCTAATTTGGAACAAAGCATCGCATATCCGTTTGTTTGGAAATAGTTTGAAGTTTGTTACTCGCAAGTAGGCTAAAACACGGATTTCAATGAATCGTTCCAATTCAAGTAATCCAACCTTCACCCACAGGCATTCAGGCAGTTATATCACATAAGAAATTAGCCTCATGGCAAGCATGCTATCATGTTAACACTCACACACGTGCAAGATGCTAAAGCATAAACTTGCAATGTACTCCGAGTCAAAACAAAAACTAGTTAATAATCATGCATGATCCTAGTTCATGTTAAGATGACTAATGCAACATATGCAAAATGCAACTAGAAATAGGCTTGGCTATTCTAAGATGGCATATGAGATTCAACTTGATAACATGTATTCAAAGTGGTATTGAAATACAATGCAGTTTGTATGATGTGCCGAGCCTAGTGCATGCAAGACAGATGAATGAATGTACGCATGCAAGCATAAGTATGCTAATTGAAACATGCCCTAAACTACCCATCGTAAGCAGGTAAATAAAAGGGAGAAAGACGTGGGGTTGGAAGACATTCACACACGCACACACGCTTATTACAAAATTTGCCCTCTCGACGGAGGGTCCGAATAAATAATATAAACCAACTAATTAACTAACTATTGTAGCTAATTAATTATTACACAACCGAATCGAAAAAAATCACTATTCTAAGTTATCAAAAGCACTGAAATGGCCTCGTGACGAGGGATGCATGCGTGCTCGGTCGGCTTCGCTCGGAAATCCATCACCGTGCTTCATGTTGCCTCTGTTTGCACACTTCTGAAAACTATGCCAACTTCCATAGCACTTCTAATCCACCTCATGGACATACTAAGAGGTCATCGGCAAAGGGATATGACCATTGGCCAAAGGATAAAGGTCATCGACCATATTTGACGTTATCGGCCAATTATTGATAGCCGATCAGTAGACAAAGTAGTCGATTGGCCACTGCTTCCTGCAAACTTCCCTTTTGCTGTAACAGAGCACAAACAGAGGCATGACAATGTATTTGCAAGAAAATGTGTGTGCAACTACACCCCTTATCATGTCTAAGGCTCAAAGGTGTGTAGTCACTACTACAAATATAGATAAAGATCACACTTTTTTGATGTGATGTATGTTTTTTAATCACACCTTTTAAGTTTTATTAAAGTGTGGTATTTAGGAGTGTGATTAAAAATGGTCATTTTTAATCACACTTTTTAAGTGTCATTAAAAAATGCTTTCATCACATCTTTTAAGTGTGATTAAAAATATTTAGATCACACCTTTTAAGTGTGATTAAAGACTTTAGATCACACCTTTTAAGTGTGATTAAAGACTTTAGATCACACCTTTTAAGTGTGATTAAAAACATTTAGATCACATTTTTTAAGTGTGGTTAAAAACATTTAGATCACACCTTTTAAGTGTGATTAAAAACCTTAGTTCACACCTTTTAAGTGTGATTAAAGACTTTAGATCACACCTTTTAAGTGTGATTAAAAACATTTAGATCACATTTTTTAAGTGTGGTTAAAAACATTTAGATCACACCTTTTAAGTGTGATTAAAAACCTTAGTTCACACCTTTTAAGTGTGATTAAAGACTTTAGATCACACCTTTTAAGTGTGATTAAAAACATTTAGATCACACCTTTTAAATGTGATTAATAACTAATAAAACCTGTGATAAAAAAAAATTGACATATTTAAAGAATAATCAATATTATTTTTGCACGCGCATTTGAATAATGTAATACACACTATTTACTATATTTCGAATCACAACCATATATTGAATGAAATAATATCATATATTTCATAAATGAAAGTTAAATGTTTAAAAGTATATACAAAGAAATTAATTAAAAAAAAATTAACTGTGATTACATACATTAAAAAATAAAAAATAAAAAACTTGAAAAAAGTAAATTCTTGAATTCTTTGACCATATTTTGCATCTCTCCAAGAAATTTCTGACCTGAAAAATAAAAAAACAAATTAATTTAAAAACCGCCAGAAGCATATGAATAAACTTACTAATTAATTTATAAACTTACATTTAGATCACACCAAAAATAATATAATTTATCCAGTTGTTAAACTGCCCCCAATCCTTTCCCCACAGCCACCAAAAATGACATAATTATTTTGATTCTCCACACAAATATCAGTAAAACAGCACCACAAAAGAAGACAATATGCAACAATGCAGAAAGAATCACATAAATGATAAAATGGAGTATTATATGGACAATCAAAATCATATGATATCAACATATAACTCACTAAAAACTATAAAACAAATAAGGATCAATAAACCTTATTGGTCTTAAAAGCAGAAACCACATAGCCTGAATAATTACAAATTGGTACACCCATCGATGGAAACATCACCGTGAAAGGTTTTCCTCAAGATCAATAGTTCACCCATCAAATTTCCAAATATAACTGCATGCTTAAAAAATAATTCTATGTAGACAAGATATTTTAACAGAACTGGTAAAAATGCATACTTCTCTGTTAGTACCAAACTACCTATTCATATGGGTTCAACTCTGACACAAACTGAGATGCACATGAGATCCAGAACCAATATCATCTAATGCATACCTGGGGCAAACAAAAAAATGGAGATAACAGTTAAGAGACATAGCTTGAATCAGTTTAATTTTAAAATATTGAATCAGTTTAATTTTCTCACATCGCAATTTTCAAACTTATCAATTATTGTGGGCATTTTGGAAAAATGCAAAGAGTGTGACAAATAATTCACACTAAACAACTTGTATACTTTATATATAGGACAAGTGGTATGAGTGGTGTTTTGAATTTTTGAATAGTTTGACGACTGAGTAAACTGATTAGCCATTTATAGTTTGATGAAGGTACAAAATTATTGTAATAGTTATTGGATATGAAAATTGTTTGAATTTGGTGGTAATTACTGAGTAAGATTTAGAGAAGAAAGAAACATCTCCAACTGTTTGAATTTAGCGGCAAGGATGTAAATCATAGTGTAACAAAACTATGGAATTTCTTGAAATTTTAATAAACACAAGATGGGAAATGCAAGGTATGAAAACTCCGTTGTACTTACTCTCTCGATAGTGAGAAAATGCACGGTCTAGAGCTCCATTCAGGGATCCTTCATCAATTCCTTCAAAGACAAACCTTTAAAAAATAATGAAGACATACATTGCATCAGTCAAAAGCTTGTGCCTACAAAACCAAATATTTAGGTGTAGCACTTTCCTCAATCTAAAACTAATGTTTACATTTCAACAGGCACTAACTAGATCACATCACTTTTATTGAACCATGTGGACAATTCAAGCTCTTAATTTAATCAATTTATTAACATCATTCGGTTTTCAAATGCTCTACTGATCCTTATCATGAAATGCTCATGTATAGTCAAGTTAGACAACCAACCAAAGAAATAATCACAGAATAACAATGATCAATCATTGCTTTAGTAAGAATACAAAATCAAACATTTACCACAATGTTTGGATATGAAAGGTCCTAAGGAAGTCGTCAAGCTACCTAATGTGAGCCTATTAAGCAAACACAATGCTTCAAAGACAATGTTTCAAGCACAAACTATAAGAATTAATAATATAAACATCAATAAAGTAATTAAATTGGACAAACCTGCTGTCAATATTATTGAGTAACAAACCACATAGAAATTAAAGATTATTGAAACAAAAGATATCCAAAAAAATTAGAGTAACAGACTTGCTAGAAATATAGCTGAAAAACTAGCGCTGAAAAGGTAAAATATATACTCACCATGAAATAAAGGAATGGGAAGAGAGATGATATTGGTAGCGCTGAAAAGGTAAAATAGAAAAACTATGTTAGGGCCCGAGCATATATGATAGACAAAATCATATGACTAAGCAATTCCCGCCACCCATCCACATTCCCATCATGATGGACTAACATAATTGTAAAATTCTCTCAAAGAAACTGAATTCACTAAAATTAGGCAAATAATGTCAACAAAATGACATGTCTTAAGTTAACAACTGATACAGATTTTAAACACCAACCATTAATAAACAGTTATACAATTATACCTTTTGAACAATGTCATCAACATTACTTTTTTGTTTAATACCAACTGGAATTGCCAGGAAGATATGAAAGCTTGAAACATTAACCTGAAAAGTAAAGAAAAGATGCACGATGGCAACAAGTATGAAGTAGTGATCTTCTACATAACTAACACCACTTTAAAATGTTACTGTTTATATATTTAAAAAATAATAACCCTCGCTGTGAATTAAAGTTTGTGACTTGAAGACAAAATACATGATTCTAAGGAAGTTTGTGTATTGATTCCGAAGTATACCAAGATCAAAACCTAACCTTTGACTTTGAACTACTTTTTGACCATAGAGGTTTTAACTCCAAATCTAACCTGGCCTGAATGATGCCACCAGGTAAACTATCCAAAGTAGTAGACGCCACACCAGTATCCTAGATGAAAGGATTAGTAGCAACTCAAAATAATGGTAACTATAAGGAACAACATCGACCTAATCCATTGCGTGCATAAAACAACTGAAGAAATCCCAAAAACTTGTAAAATCAAGTATCAGATCTAATCAAAAGCAATGGGTGAAGTCATTAAGTGCATGTCTTAGGTAGACAAATACAAGAATAAAAACAGAGTGATTAAAATAATAATAATAATCAAAACATAACTCAAAATATTACCTTCCACGAGTAGAAAGGATTCAACCTTTTGTCTATTTGATGATGAAAAGGAGAAGAAAAAAAATTAGTGGAAGTGAAGTACAAAAAAATAAAAGAAAAGGCCCAACTTCAAAAGTACTCCAATGGAGTGAATATGTATTCATATAAGATCAAGTAACATGAAAATCAAACCAATATGTATTCATATAAGTATACAGATCCAATGGAGCGAATGATCATAAGCCAATCACAATCCTAAGGTTCAATCTGACGTCGCAAAGAGTTAAAGAAATGTAAACGATCACCATAAGGGTAGCACAGACTACATGTTATGCATATACCTTGGGACTGGATTTCAGATTTGGTGAGTATAGATTAAGAAAAATGTCTGGATAATGTAAATATATAAGCCTTTGGGGCCCTTCCTTTTCTCCTCTATTCTGAAATGTTCATATAGCATGTAGTAAGGTTTAAATCAACTGAGTATTCAACTTTTTAAAAGTCTTATATAGGGAAAGAACTGAGTTTTAGATGTATACATAAGGAAAGCCGTGTGCAACAAAAAATACAATCATATGTTAATTGGAAAAAAAAAATTGTGGGTAATTAAAACATAATTGATTTGATTAAAAATGTAAAGTCATGATTCACATCACCAACTTTACCTTTTCCATATGTTGGATGAGAAGAGAAATTGCTTTCTTAGTGTCCACTGTTTGTTTTTGTTGGAACAAATATTGTCACTGTTGCTGCTGCAACGCTTGAACTTCAAGAAGTCAATCTCTGCATTGAATCACTATCATTAGTTAAGCTTGAAATGATTGTATATTCTTCATAAAATGTACAACTTTTTGATACACTCTCCTTCTAGATACATGTATTTGATATTTTCATATAGGATTCCATTGGTAACACGTATAATTCCAAACTACACAAAAAAAAAAAAAAAAAAAAAAAAAAGACGAAGAAGAAGAAGAAGAAGAAGAAGAAGCATTTTAAAAGAGTGAAGTTTTGATTTTAGTATTATTGTTACAACCACTTTTAACTATGAAAAATGTGTCATATTTAAATGATTAAAGTATCAGCACTCATTCTATATCTCATTATTTGTTGTTGAGAAATGTTTTAGAGAGACAAAGCCTATTTAAATGACTAAAGCCCAAGTAGTTTGTACCATTGAATGAATTTTGACAATAACTTGATAGAAAAAGTTCCATATATAATTTTCAAAATAATATTACATACATTCTAAGGAGTGAAGATAACTAAATCAATCGACATTGTCGTGTAAGTATGTTTTACATATTTAAGTAATGAACTAGTATGACCAATTCTGAAAATGTTGTTGAATTGGATTTTATATAAAGACATTCCCAAATATTAATATTTTTGCATATTTTCATGTAAGTGAAAATATATACTATTAATAATTGAACGCTCTAGCCATAAATTTGAGAATGATAGTTTCTATTAATTATTGCAAATGTTCCCCATAAATGGTAATAACAGTGTAAGTATCATTGTAAGTAGAAAGGATGTTGGATAGGTCAAAAGAAAAAATAAGCTTGATAAGTAGAAAGAATTATAATTTGGAGATTCAAGAAAACCATTTAAAAAAAACAATTTCTTTTCAGCATGTATTTGGAAAGGGAACTTAAAATAATACAGAAGGTTACACATAAAACCTAAGCATCAATAATATTTTTTAAAATCAAAAAGTTTCACAATGTATTTTTTTCTACCCTCTTTGGAAGGGGTGTTCAAGTTATAGTTGGCATCTATAGTAATCTAATTAATATAAAGGAAAAGGTGAAAAACATAATTGAAAAATATGAATATAAAGGAAAGGGTTGTTTGGTTTCTTGGCAAAGGTTGGACTAGAGAATAAAGTAAGATTTAAAGGTTAGATCTTTTACTATCTAGAACTTAATGAAACAGAGAAATTTTTAAAAACTATGGAAATTGTTCAACTAAATATAGAAAATGTCCACTCTACTGACAAGTCAGATGTTAGATTTTAAACTAAACAACTACTTGGCTTACATGGTGCTCTTTTAATTGGCAATCCCAGCACTAAATTATGTTCCAAAGTTTCTGTTGTCTGTCACAGTTTCACATTATTCCATTTTTTTTCCCAACATACTATACAGCTAAGTAAGAGTCGACATTATAAATGGTCTTCCATCTGATGTGTTAAATACTTGTACCATTAGCTTTTCAAAATGTGGAGGTATTGAAATTGAAGAGAACTGGGACAAGGTAAGTTAATAAAAAATCTTTTTACTGTATTGACAGATTACTATTTTAGTCTGTCTGACCCCCCATTGTTTGATTTGACCCATTTTGTGTCATCAAGTAGTTAGCATACTCCACAAGCAGTCTTGCCTCATGGTTTCAAAGTAATTTTAATAATTTTAGACACTTGGCTGCTGTTATAGCATGCACACACATACACACCCCAACTTGTTGCCATGTAGTGTAGATTTTAGGATCCACCCAGCCTGTGTGTCCTTGCCTAGTTGTTTCATGTCCCAAGTTCATGTCTATGTTTCATAAGTCATCACTGATTGGATATAAATTTGGGTTTGTGGCAGAAAACATGTTTATTCAATTTGTCCTTCTTACAGGTCAAAACTAACTCTCTTCTAACTAAAAAACCTATGACATTGGAGGCATGTGCGCCTGAGAAACCTATGACATTGAAAATTGATGAAGAATAATGAATAAGCCTTGTTTTATGCACTCTAGTTTTACAATTCTATACTAGCAAGTCATACCACTGCTAATAGGTTTCAGTGTCAATTCATATTTTTTTCCTAATTGTTGTTCAGAAGATCAAATTAAACCAAGAAAACCAGAGGTTATCATCAAGACCATTAGCTACAGAAAGCTCATTCATGAAGGAAGCTAATTTCAAAGTGCAGAGGAAAGGAAAGAGATAATTCATAGGTACAAAGCAAATCGAACCCAGATAAATCTAAATTGACCTAGTTGCACACCAATATATATATATATATATAATATCATATACACTAGCAAAAACAGATTATAATAATCAACAAGGTTCAACAAGCCCCAATCGGCACCAAGCTTCATGACATAAACAAATGATAAGGGAGTTCGATAAGGGGAATGAGAGGGAATGCTCGATTTGAGTTTGTGTACCTTAAAATCCCCAGTCAGCGAGACATACAGAGAGGGAGACAGAGAGAGAGAGAGAGAGAGAGAGAGAGGGGGGGCGAGAGAGAGAGAGAGATACTTGGGGTAAGGGATCGACGGTGTTGCGACGGTGGTGCTCTTGTGCGCCGACGGCGATGCTTGTTACCCGACGGCAATGGAGACGAACCGACAAAGCTTGAACTGACGACAAGAGTGGAGAAGACGAAGTAGACGACTGGTGAAGATAGGTGAAGAGAATAGGAGAAGAGAGAGAGGGCGGTGAGTGAGGAGGTGGAGGCGGCGCCATCGTGAAGGCGGCGGCAGTGGTGGTTGCCGATGGCGCCACCAGAGGCTACGATGTAGGAGGCGAAAGAGATAAGGAGTGAGGAGAGTGAGAGATAGAGTAAGAGGGAGTGTTAGGTTAGGGTTTAGACCTTGTATAATATATATAAGGTTAGGGTGATTAGGTTAGGCTAGGATTTAGATTTTGTATAAATATATATAATCACACTTATTTAAAATATGTGATAAAAAAAATATTATCTCACTCATTAAATTAAGTGTGATTAAAAAATTATTTTAATTTTTTTAGTTACACTTTTAATAAAAGTGAGATATTTTTAATTCTTCCTATGGATCTTCAATCACATGTTGATTAGAAGGTGTGATTAAAAAGTATATATATAATCACACTTAATTAAAAAGTGATATAAAAAATAAATATTATCACACTTAATCAAATCAAGTGTGATTAAAATATCAATCTAATTTTTTTTATCACATTTTCAATAAAAGTGAGATATTTTCATTTGTCAAAGTGTGATCTTTAACTCTTTTTATAGTACGGCTTGCATTTACTGTATGTCGTTAATGTAAATCTGTGAAAACCCAATTTTGTTGTGGTGAGGAGAAGAGACCTGTGTGTTTGTGAAATTCAACCTTGTTGGGGATGGAAAGAGTCGTTCTCTGTCATTCATGGGTGTAGAACAGAGGCGCAAATTTGGGAATTGTATATTTTATATAAAAATCAAATTGGAATATTTTATACAATCACACCTATTTAGGGAGTGTGATTAAAAAGTAGTAATGTATATGTAATCACACTTTAATTAGATAAAAATATATATATAATCACACTCATTTAAATAGTGTGATTAAAAAGTAGTAATGTATATATAATCACACTTTAATTAGAATGTGTGATTAAAATATATATATATATATATATAATCACACTCAATTAAAAAGTGTGATTAAAAAGTAGTAATGTATATATAATCACACTTATTTAAAAAGTGTGATTAAAAAGTAGTAGTGTATATATAATCACACTTTCTAATTAAAGTGTGATTAAAAAAATATATATATAATCACACTTTAATTAAAATGTGTGATTAAAAAATATATTTATAATCACACTTATTTAAAAAGTGTGATTAAAAAGTAGTAGTGTATATATAATCACACTTTCTAATTAAAGTGTGATTAAAAAAAATATATATAATCACACTTTAATTAGAATGTGTGATTAAAAAATATATTTATAATCACACTTATTTAAAAAGTGTGATTAAAAAGTAGTAGTGTATATATAATCACACTTTAATTAGAAGGTGTGATTAAAAAATATATATATAATCACACTTAATTGAAAAGTGACATAAAAAATAAATATTATCACACTCAATCAAATTAAGTGTGATAAAAATATCAATCTAATTTTTTTTATCACACTTCCAATAAAAGTGAGATCTTTTTTTTTCTCAAAGTGTGATCTTTAACTACTTTTGTAGTAGTGAGTGCTCGGCTCTCAAGCCATCAATCATGCATCTCAATGCATGATGGACAAAGAAGCCAAATTGCACAAGGTCAATAAATGCATGACAAATAAGACACTTGGACCATCACCTTATCATGGATAATCAAAGGCAAAGGAGACAAAGGGGATTGGCCCATTTTTATGACTTCATGTATGAAATGGACCAATTCACTTTGTGTTCAACATAACGTCCGGTTAAACACAATGCAATGCGCACATGCAACATGCTTATCTTGGCACATTTTACTTGATTGATTTTGTTTACTCATTTTAACATTACCAATCCATTCATTAATCAACTTGTCCAAATATGAGAGTCCTTTAATGAGAGAGAGGTCTATCAAAGAGAATGGTTTAAGGCATGGGAGAGACCAATGCCTTTGACTAGGAGGAACCCTCACAAGAGAGAGTTAAAGCTATTTAAGCACAAGTCTCAATCCCTTGCATTAAACTCAAACTCAAGACTAACCAATCCTCAAAACAAATCAAAAGTGAAGAAATGAGGAGGATGGCAGATTTTTCAATGTTAAAGTGACATGATAAACAAGACTCTAACATGCAAACACTTCAAATACAACATGCTAGTAGGCTTAAACATTGAAACTAGTGAAGAGCTTTACACTAGGACCATGCAATACAATGCCCAATTGACTAAACCAACTCCAAACAGACCTCATGCATGCCAAAATAGTGGCTAAAATGGACTGAAATGATAGCATGATAAGCAAGAAAAAGCATGCTCAAATGAAGGCTCGCAAGCAAGGCACAAAGCTCAAATACAATTAAAGAGTGATAAACATGAGAATATGGCAAAGATATAAGCTCTGAAATTCCATGCCAAATGATGCCAAGGCATGCAAACATCACAAGTATAGCATGGTAGGGACCTCAAAACTCAAGACTAGTCAAGGCATTTGCACTATAGCTATACAAAACATGAGTAATATGACCAAGGCAGCCTAAAAAGTCCTAAGGCATGTCAAAATAATGATAAAACATGTATGGAGTATAGCCAAAATAAGCTAGCATGATTGGCCAAAACATCAAGCATGTTAGACTAGTAAGCATGGATTACACTACAAGTGTAAAAAGCATGAAAGAGGTGAGCTCACCAATCAAAATCAGAGTTATAACATGTCCTAAAAGTCACAAAAACATGCTTGAAAAGTGCTAACACAAGCCACAAAAGCATGCTACTTTGTAAGGCTAACAGGGCTAGCAAAGAGGATTTACACTACAAGTGCAATAAGCATGCAAGAGGTGACCAAGACAGCCAAAAAAAAAGTTATGGCAGGTCTGGTAAGTCACAAAAATGTGCCTAAACAAAGCCATAAAGAAGTAAAAACAGATGCTCATTTTGTTGGCCATCAACACTAGCAGGCAAGACAAGAGGAGTGGGGGCCACCCCCTCCTATTTTGAGCCTCAAAACAAGTTATCTACCACTGAAAATCCTCTGGATTTCAATGGTTCTAAGGCCAAAAATAAGTTGTTTGAAATGTTTGAAAGTTAGCTCACAAGGCCTTACAAGCCAAGGAGCAAAAGGGAGGACAACCCCCTAGCCAACCAAGGCACAAACCAAGACTTTTAGGACTGAAAATCAGACCTTTCTTCAGTTCAAAACCAAGCCAAAAACAGTGTAGAAAGATGGCAAATCAATAGTGCGAGACAAGCTTAAATGGGGTAAGTTGTATACCTTTGAAGCAAAGCACACACTAGGCACAAAAGAGGCACTAAACCAAGCTTTAATCCTCCTTTTGGTGTTCAAACAAGGCTCCAAGTAAGCTTCAAGCAACCTTAACCCATAGATGGACCACTTTCATCAAGGATGTCTAGGCAAAAGATAGGTATTTCTCTACTTGCATGCACAAAAGGCAAGAGAGAGGCAAAGATTTTTTATCTAAAATTGTAGAGAGAGAGAGAGTTTTTATAGAGAGAGACTCCCCAAATGTTCTAACCCCTTGAATATATGAGATATAGCTTTATATATAGCAATTCAAGAGGTTTTGGTCGAAATATCTCATTTGGAAATATCTAGGACAGCTTGGAACAGCTAGAGGAGAAATATCTGCCAATTTTGGGCTTTCTGGACACTTTTGGCCTACCGGCCACCTTTGGTGCGGACCAGCCACCATTTGTGCTTAATAAGGTTCACTTTTGGCCAACATGTAGTTGCTGAGGTCCAATTGTGGCCGATGCAGTGCCATAGAGGCCGATGGGAAAAATCATCCCTGGTCCCTGACTTGAAGCAAGTCTAATTCCTTCATCTGGACTCTTTTTCAGGTCATTCTTGAGCCTAAACTGTAGCCCCGGAAGTCTTCTTTCCAAATTTGAAGCCTCACCCCAAAATTCCATCTTTGCTAAGAGATATCTCTCTTTTAGTGAAGGTTGCTCAGTTTCGGTCCAACAAGAATGATGCCCAACTTTAGTCAATCATATCTCCCCCATCCCGACTCGGCTTTATGAGATTCTTAAGTGAAAAATGAAGCCCCGGAAGTAAGATTTCCAACGGTGGTGGCCTCATATCTTAAATCCAAGTGTATAGACAGATAGGTCTGATTTAGCGAGGACCGCTCGACTCTCTCTTAGCGGTTCATGCCCATCTTCTTCCTTAGCTAGGTTTCTTCCCTCTTCTCCTTTTTTCTTTAACACCAAACCCCCGAACAAGGTGTTTTGAAAGATTTTTCCCAGATTTCATCTCTCTTTCATTCATTTCCCCCTTGTCCTTGCTTGGTTTACCGAAAAGCACAACATTCGACAAAATGTGAGCCTCGGAACATCGTAGAAACTTTATTTGAAAAATATTTTGAAAGAGAGGATTTTAAAGTCTAAAAACCATTCCAAAATAGTTTTGGTCCAAAATGGGGTGTGAGGTTCGGATTTGGCTCTTTCCTTGCCTGAGAAATCGAACCTTTGCACTGCACATCCTGCATCACCAAGTAAACCATCTGTAACGCCCAAGTCTTAAGGGCGGTCAAAAATGGGGTGTCTACAATTGCCCCTCTTTGACAGAGCTCGAAGTCATGAAATGACGTGAGTGAATGTCAAAGCCCAGAGACGACCCATTTTTGACAAGGCCAAAAATACAGATAAATAAATGGTTGCGCCAGCAGGCTGCCTGCGTATCCCTTTGTAAGGAATCAAACCAGCGTAGTACGGGGGCAAGATGCAAATGATATGCAGGAAGATTTTGATAATTGGACTTATACGATACGCGAAGCCGATTTGGGTGGTGTGAACAGACAGGCGTACCCACTGTCGTTAACCGATTTTGATAATTGGACTTATACGCTGTGCGAAGCCGGTTTGATAATTGGACTTATTCGTTGTGCCAAGCCGGTTTGATAATTGGACTTATACGCTGCGCGAAGCCGATTTGATAATTGGACTTATACGCTCCGCGAAGCCGGTTTGAAAATTAGACTTATAAGATACGTGAAGCCGGTTTGAAAATTGGACTTATACGCTACGCGAAGGCGGTTTGATAATTTGACTTATACGCAACGCGAAGCCGGTTTGATAATTGGCCTTATACGCTACGCGAAGCCGGTTTGAAAATTGGACTTATACGCTACGGGAAGCCGGTTTGATAATTGGACTTATACGCTACGCGAAGCCGGTTTGAAAATTGGACTTATACGCTACGCGAAGCCGGTTTCATAATTGCAGTTATACGCTACGGGAAGCCGGTTTGAAAATTGGACTTATACGCTACGCGAAGCCAGTTTGATAATTGGACTTATACGCTGCGCGAAGCCGGTTTGATAATTGGACTTATACGCTACGCGAAGCCGGTTTGAAATTGGACTTATACGCTACGCGAAGCCGGTTTGATAATTGGACTTATATGTTGCGCGAAGCCAGTTTGATAATTGGACTTATACGCTATGCGAAGCCGATTTGATAATTGGACTTATACGCTACGCGAAGCCGGTTTGAAAATTGGACTTATACACTGCGCGAAGCCGATTTGATAATTGAAATTATACACTACGCGAAGCCGGTTTGAAAATTGGACTTATACGCTACGCGAAGCCGGTTTGATAATTGGACTTATACGCTACGGGAAGCCAGTTTGAAAATTGGACTTATACGCTACACGAAGCCAGTTTGATAATTGGACTTATACGCTGCGCGAAGCTGGTTTGATAATTGGACTTATACGCTACGCGAAGCCGGTTTGAAAATTGGACTTATACGCTACGCGAAGCCAGTTTGATAATTGGACTTATACACTGTGCGAAGCCGGTGTGTTAATTGGACTTATACACTACACGAAGCTGGTTTGAAAAGTGGGCTTATACGCTACGCGAAGCCGATTTGAAAATTCATGATTTATGCAATACAATGTAATAAAACAATGCAAATGATATGCAATGTATCGAAATAATCAAACCACAAGCAGTGCAAAACCACACAAATATCATAAAGGGATGGAGATGCAAAATCAAACTACGTCTAACATAGAAAAGGTGACGGAGTGCTCTAACCACAACTCTCTTAGTGGAATGGGTGCATGCACAGACAGAACTATGTGTTTTTTAGAGAGAATACAAGTAGTTGGGTGGGATGATATAAGCGAGGAATAATCTGCTGAGGAAAGATCGTGATCCTACATGCTGAATGCAACGAAACAAAATGCGATGCAATAGAAGAAGTGAGTAAGGCGCACGGCCAAACCACATTTCTACTTAGAAAAGGCATTGACACAAAACAGACCACGTCTAACACAGAAATGGTGCCGACACCCTCAGACCACAATTCTCTTAGTGGAATAGGCACGTACACATAATCACAGAACCATGCTTCAACGAAGGAAATTGTATGAGCACATGACAGACTAAACTTAACATGGAAAGGATGCAGGCGATAAAACAGATAATGCAATAAATGCATGTGGTAGATGCTATGTACAATGCAATGTAATAGCTAAAATGCAATGTAGCTGGGAAGTGAAAATACCTTGCAGGGGCAATTGGTGATGACTCACCTCATGCTGCTGGGGATCTTTCGTTTCTTCTTGGTTGAACCACAGGTACTACTTTTCTCCCTGGCTATGATCGCAGCTTTCCCTATTCTCCAACAAGGTAACATACTAGGTTAGTTCAGTATCCAGAATTGAGGTGCATACACATGTTATCTCAACCTATGGGGCTTCCATACCGATTTCAAGCCGAGAATGCACCCCGGGGTATTTAAACCAGACTTTAGTCTCGGAAATCCCGAACCTTTGCGTTCTAGGCATGAGCCATTCGAACTCTAGTTTCCACCGTCTCGGTTGATCTCCTAGGAACTCATTGCTAACACAGGCAGGTGACTATACCAGACCACCGGAAGTCATTCGGGCACGACAAACACCAAAGGAATTGCACCTTTAGAGGATTTTAGGTCTCCTAAACCAGGCGATAAAACAGATATGATGCAATGGATGCAGGCGATATATTCTATGTGTAATGCAATAGACATAACAGATGTGATGCAATAGATAATAGATACGATGTAGCAGATAGTACAGTAGATGCAAAGGGTGACATACTCCAACCACGCTGGAATCATGAGACGAGGAAGAACAAAGAAAACCAATCACGAATGCGTCACACGCAACCTGAGATAAATTCCAAACACGCTGAAATTGTGTGATGAAGGGGAGACTCCAACCAAACTGAAATCGTGAAAAGAGGTCCAAAAACAAACGCTCAGGTGCGCGCACAACGCAACCTGAGATGAATTCCAAACACACCGAAATCGTGTGAGGAAAATAACACTCTAACCACGTTCAAATCATGAGAAGAGGCCCGAAAACAACCACTCAGGTGTACACACGACGCAACCTGAGATAAATTCCAAACATGCTGAAATCGTGTGAGGAAGGGGACAACCTACCCACGCTAAAATCGTGAGAAGAGGTCCAAAAATTGCTCAGACTCGTTCTTCACGCATCCCGAGATAAAACTCGCCCAGGGCCGCGCTTCACATATCCTGAGATAAAACCCACCCAGGGCCGCGCTTCATGCATCCTGAGATATAACCCGCTCAGGGCCGCGCTTCACGCGTCCTGAGATAAAACCCGAGATAAAACCCGCCCAGGGCCGCGCTTCACACGTCCTAAGAAAAAACCCGCTCAGGGCCACGCTTCAAGCGTCCTGAGATAAAACCCGCCCAAGGCTGTGCTTCACGCGTCTTGAGATACAACCCGCCCAGGGCCGCGCTTCACGTGTCCTGAGATAAAACCCGCCCCGGGCCGCGCTTCACGCGTCCTGAGATAAAAGAAATAGGTACGAGACAGTACCGCAAATACACAATTGTAATGAAATTATGTGCTAGATACGCAAAGTGAATGAGTGTGATAGATGCAAGTGCGATGGTGTATAATAATGCACATGATACAGGCATAGCAATGAAAGTGAAAATGGGCATGACAATGCACGTGAGACATACATTGAAATGCAAGTAAAGTGTGCATAACAATGCAACTGAAAGGGTGCATAACAATGCAAGTGGAGTGTGCATAACAATGCAAGTGAAGAGTGCATAACAATGCAGTTGGAATGGTACATAACAATGCAAGTTGGAATGGTGCATAACAATACGGGTGGACTGGTGCAAAACAATGCAATTGGAACACGCGTGACAACGCATATGAAGAGTGCATAACAATGCGGGTGGAAAGGTGCATAACAATGCGGGCGGGACGTGCGTGACAACGCAAGTGAAGTGGTACATAACAATGCAAATGAAGTGTGCATAACAATGCAGGTGAAGTGTGCGTAACAATGCAACTAGAACGTACATAACAATGCAACTAGAGTGTGCATAACAATACAACTAGAGTGTGCATAACAATGTAAGTGAAGAGTGCATAACAATGCAAATGAAGGTGCGTGACAATGCAAGTAAAGTGTTCATAACAATGCAAGTGCAATGGTGCATAACAATGCAGGTAGAGTGTGCATAGCAATGCGCGTAAGACACGCATAGCTAGGCAAGTGCAATAAATATATGCTCCATGCAACATTACTATACACATTTCATGCCAGGGTGAGAAGTGCAAAATCTATGCAAGCAAGGTTAAAACGTGCTCCATGCAATGTACATACTCTATGCGAAAGGATCAACGACATACATCCAATGTAACGTGTATATTCTATGCGACAACAAGAATAAGTATAGTACAAGATGCATTTATGCAATATGTGTGATGATATGATACATGTTACAAGCAATGTAGAGCATGTTGTCTAGTGAATGCAATAAACCAACAAAGCGGCGCTTTTAGAATGCACCTCACGGGGTGAGTGACAATGAACCGCTCTACTCTGATGGGGATCTCCCCTTGTGTTCCTCGAACACTTACCTTCAACTCACAGTACAAAGGTCTGGAAATACTGACAAGGAGTAACCTCTGCATGTAGAAGCCACAGATGCCGTTTTCCTTCCTGATCACATTCACAACTTTCCCTATTCTCCAACGGGGTGACAGACTAGGTTGGTTCAGTATCCAAAATTGAGGTGCATACACATGCTATCTCAACCTATGGGGCTTCCATACAGATTTCAAGCCAGGGATACACCCATGGGTATTTAAACCAGACTTTAGTCTCAGAAATCCCGAACCTTTGCGTTCTAGGCATCAGCCAAGACGCCTCTGGGAGGGAAAGGTACTCAAGGAGAGCACTTCTGATCGCCATTCTGGCTTGAAGCAAACTTGATCTTGAGCTTGAGGTAGAGGCACACTCATACTTCGGAGCATTGACCGGGCTTGAAGAGGTACACCCGGAATGCATTCTCGGGACTTTCTGAAGGTGAAACAAACTCAGATGCTCCAAATTTTCCCTCTTTTCTTTTGCTTTGTAGTCTGGAACCTATATAGCTTCAAATAGGTCCTAGTTTTACTGTTCTCATATGACTAGGGCTGAACCCTGCAGTTTATGAAAGAACAAATCCTGTTTTGCACAAATGTTAAGAATGACACAGCACTCTGAGCACAAAACAATTTATTTTTGAAAGTTGAAAGTGAGAATAAGTTCTTTAACCGGGTATTGAGTCTACGATTGATCACAGCAAAAAAGACTCAACTAAGGAAAACAAAAGGTAAACAACCTAAACACATCGAGAAACACTCAAAACGACTCAAAGCAAGAACCGAGACGAACAAAAACACACAAACAACACTCAGATGTGTTACAAATATGAGAGACCTCTCAGTTTGCGAGGAGCCAGTTTCTTTTGGGTATTGTTTCCCACCCTTTCTCATTTTGTGATTCTCACATCACTCTGGCACTCAATCTCTTGTTTTCTGAAAAAAGCCCTTTTCTCACCTTTTCTCTCAGTGCACATCTCTTTATTCTTTAATCTCTTGTTTTTTATCCCTCCCCTGGGTGGTTGATGGATAAACAGAAAGTTACGGGCTCTTGTCCTTGGCATTCTACTAGATTCTTCTTTCACTCACAGCCAGTGAGCTTCTCCCACAGAGGGATTGTGGTGCGACTGGATGCGTAGCAAATCAGTAACTGACATCAGTTGACAATGCGCTTGGGCTGCTCGGATATGATCAGACTTGTCCAGATGAGGGAGTGGAATATCTTGATCCATTCCAGCTCGTGCTTCGCACTTAGCTTGATACATCGCAGCTTGGAGAGTGAGAGAGCTTTCAGCCCTTTGTTGTTAGCTTCAGTTGTGCCCTTTCTGGCGAACACGGCGCCCTTTCTGGCAAGTATGGTGCCCTTTCTACCAAATGCATTGACAATGGGGAAAAGACTGGAAGCCTAACTCAACTGTGCCCCTAGTTCGTTATTTGACCATTTTTGTTTTGGTTTTCTACTAAAACAATTTTGACCAACATGAGAGTTAGATTAACATGTTTGCTTGATTTTCTGATTTAAAATCATGCAAGTTAGGTTGTGAGCACTGAAAATTTTCCTTTTTTGGGTTCAACCTTGCGAGCTTTGTTTTTCTTCTTTTTTCATCTTTTCTTTTTCATTTCTTTTCTTATTTTTTTCTTTTTTAATTTGCTCTAACTTTTGCCTGGGTTGCCCTTCCGGGTTTTCGGCCCAGCGAGTCTCTCAAGGGTAAAAGAAGTGTAACTTGGTCCATGTTGAATGGTTTTGAAATCTCAAAGCCATTTGAATCCAGGAGAATGGTTGTTGTTTGCTGATGATGTAGGAGTCCATCCAATGGGGGCTGAATTTGCCCCTAGTGTTGTGGATAGGAGCTCGATTGTCCTTTAGCAATACTTTCTTCTTTCCTCCCTTCTGGGATTTGGCCTTCTTACCGATCTTCATTAACTTGAGCAATGTCCCAATTTTTGACTCTTCGAGCACAACTGACATTTTTTGCCCCTAGGTCAAGGGCTACTTCTGATCAAGTTTTGCAAGCTTCTTTTGATGACGTCTGACCTTTTTGATCTGACTTTCTTGCCCCTAGTTCGAGGGTTGCTTCAAATCTGGCCATGCAAGCCGCACATCGTGGTTTACCATTGAACATTCTGAATCCAAGTTCAAGGTTCGAAAGTAAGGGGATTGAGTCTTGAGGCTGAGAGCGATCCTAGGCTGCACAATCTCGAGAGCGATTCCACACAGGTCTTCGCAGGATCACGTAAAACATTTTTTGAAATCTTTTAAGAAAGCGACTAGTCGCTCGTGTTGAAGACAGTATAGAACCAATCTGGATCAAGTCAGGATCCTTCTCAGTACTCACATTAACAAACATGATCTCATTCATTAAGGGCTTAGCACGCCTCTCTTTCTCTCAATTGATCAAATTTTTACAAATTCTGAGAAATTCCTCCCTCTTTGTTTTCAATACATTGTTCAAAAGTTTTGAAAAACTTAGGTCAATGCAATGACTTAAAGGCACAGAAGAAGTAGGTGAAAATGCACTGTCGTTTCATTCAAATGTTCTGGCACAACTAGCTCAAGACAGAAACAACCACAAAAGCGTGAAAATCACTGCTGTTTCATTTAGATCTTCTGGCGTAACTGGCTCCATGGCAGAAACAGACTCAAAAGAGTGAAAAAGACAAACACAAAAAGAAGACAGACCTGACTGACTCAGTACAAAAAGACTGACTCTATACAACACAACAAGACTGACCCAATACCCAAGTCAGAAAGTAAAGTAAACAGCATTCACAAATGCTCAAAATAGTGCATGCCATCCCCACAGCTGGAGTGAACTGAGTGCCATCCGCAGGTGGTTCATTCCCCGATCACATAAGCACATTATCCCCCAAGTTCACTGATCCAGTGCCGATAGACTTTGCAGGACCTGGCGTGACGATGACCTTGTTATCAATCAGATCTTGTATTTCGTGGCGAAGATGAAAACACATGTCAGTGTCATGGCCGGCTTGTTGATGGAAGGCATCGTACTTGGCCGGATCATGCGAGGGAGGAAGTTTATTCGAGAGAGGCCATAGCTCCAGGGGTTTCAGATCCCCCTTTCTAATCAGGACCCTCAAGGCCGCTGATAGAGACATGTACAGTGGGGTGAACAGCATCTGGCCCCGATGTGGGTGTTTTAAGGTTTTTGGAGTTTTGCTGGATGCACCAATAAAGGGATTAACAGGCGCTGACTGGGTTTGCTAATCTCTTCCGAGCATGGGATTAGAGCTGAAAGGTACATTCTTGGTACGGCGGTCCTTTTCCCGGCTTGCCCCTTGATTTAAACTGCCCCCAACTTGAGGGGGGAAAGTGGCATCCACAGTTTTTGCAACAACTGCATGTACTTGCTGTTTGTTCAGCCCTTCGGCTTTCAAAGCCTCAATAGCCCACAGAAGGTGTTCATAGGGATCAATGCCTGCCCCTACCTTGTTCTTACCACTTGCCTCAGCTTGACCAAATGATTGGGTCGCTATATCAGAGCGAAGCCCCGTTGTTGTTGACATGTCACTATCCAGATCTAAGATGGCTTCAGGTTGGCCCTTTTCAATTGCAGCTTGCCCCAAGATTGGAGAACTGCTTAGTGTGAAATTTCTGGCATGTGATGTGGTCGATGACGGAGCCAAAATTCCAAAGGCTAAATCTTCCACATTTCTTTGCAAATCTTCAATCATGCCTCCCATCTCAGAACTAGTGGGTTCACGGGTTTGAGATGATTGGGGTTTAAATGTATCCTTCGTGCTTAAGCCCATGCTTTCTGGGATAAACACCTCGGGCTTGAGTATATGGGTCGGGGTGTATATACTGGGGTTGTAGGTTGGTGGCAGTGTATGGCCGAGGTTGAGATGTGGATAAGGAACTTGGTCCTTGGGGTTTTGAGGTGGAACCATTGTCCGGTTGTCAATGAGATTCTGGATCTCATGACGAAGGCGGTAGCAACCATCGGTGCCATGGCCGCACTGCTGATGATACACACAGTATTTGCTAGGGTTATGTCTGGTGGGGAATGGGTCAAGCAAAGGTTGAGGATTAAGGGGTTTAAGATGCCCTCTTTCTATCAAAACTTTTAATGCGCTGGTTAGGCTCATATGGAGGGGGGTGAAAAATCTACCATGAGCTCAGGCTGGGTTGGCTATTTGTAGGCTGGCCTTGGCAAAGGGGTCGGCTATGGCAACTGTGTTGATTTTAGCGGGTTTGGAAACAGTGCTACCGCCAGCATTGGTACTCCCGACTAGGAGCCTTACGGCAACCTCAGTGGACCCATCCTCAATGTCGTTAATGGAGTTAAGGCCCTGTGCCATTTTGACCTGCTTCTCATGGTTCGCAATTTTTTCCGAGCTCGGATCAAAATCAGCAGTATCAAAAGGATAAAGCCTCTTAGTAGGCTGCACCAAGGGTCCGAAAACTCGGGCTTGAGCCAACCCTTCTCGGGAATCCAGGCCATGCGAATCTTCAGCTGGCGGGAGTGGGTCAAAGTTTGTTTGGGATCCCGAGGCTGGATGTGTGGTAGATGCCCCGGATGGGTGTTACATTTCAGCATTGGTCTGACCCTGCCTAGGGATTCCCTGGTTTAATGCCGCTCTCATGGCCACAATTTCTTCGAAACTCTGCATCATCATGAGTCTACTGAATTGAACATAGGTGATGTGACTGGTAACTGATGGATTAGACGAACCGGTGAGCCCTGACTGGCCTTTCTCTGCGTTACCTCTGCGAAGGAAAACACTGGCTGCTCTAAACTGAATCACTGACCTGACAAAGTCTATCAACAGAGGTTCAATGCGCCCGGGGGATATCGGAGCCTTTTGAAGCTATAGTTCCACGACTACCTTGCAAAGGAAGAAAACAGATAGCATCTCAGCCTGATTTCACAAGAATAGATATGAGCATAGCTGAATGACTGCACTCTCTACTGAATTCTGCACAAAATTCTGCCGGTAAACTGATACCCTCAGGTAAAACTGATTCCCAAATACCGATGCCCTTAGGCCTGATACCAGACTTGCAAACTGATGCGGCAATTCCTGTAGAGGCCAACTCTAAAAGCACATATCAAGCAAGTAAGAACCAAAACACCCTTATGGAGGGGTAGGGTTTCGCTGTCCTATCTTGTCAGGAGCTAGGGTTTCACTACGCACGCGACGGTTTCAAACAACCTATAATCGGGTAAGCAACCTATCCTAGCTTGGATGGTCACTATGGATTCTGATATGCACTAGGTCGAATGGTCAAAAAGGATGCCCCAGTAAAAACTGAGGTTTGTGTTCCCGTCGTGGTAGAGCCCACAACCGGTCAGCCTTATGGCATGCTTCTCAAAGCAAGCCTCCGACAAACTGTTCAGGAATAGCATACGGCAAACTGTAGACACCCCATTTTTGACCATCCTCAAGACTTGGACGTCATCGTTTGAACACTCAATGATCACCCATGCTCGTGTTCGTTTTGAGTTCTCGGAGGTCTCGGCTACCCGCCTTGCCTCAAGATCTCTCAACTTGTTTATTTGGTGCTTGGTTGTGAACCAAACACTTGTGTTTTTTCTCCTAAAGGAAGAGAGCGGCTTGTTTTCCATGCCCTCAATCCACCGGCCAAGGCTTGAGGCCACCGGCCCTGTTTTCTTTCCATCGGCCAAGTGTTTTAGCCGATCGACACTATTTTTGGTCAGCCGGCCATTGTGTTGGTCGATCAGCCATTTTTGCTGGCCGAACACTGCTCATCTGCTTTATGCAGATATTTTGTGTCAGCTGGCACAATTGGCATCCATAATTACCCCCATCCATACACGTGTATAGAGGGATTTACCCTTTTTGCTTAGCTTCTCTTAGAAGCTTTGGTTTGAACTTTTATAAAGAGGGAGTTCCTCCTCCCACCTCAGAGGTTCAGAAAAATGGTTCTTGGGAGGATTGATATAGGATTGTATCTATTCTTCTTTGTTTAGCCTTGTTTTGTGCCCAAAAGTGTAGTAGTGTCTTACTATTGTACACAAACACACACTAGAACACCATCCTCTTGGAGCAGAGGTCCCTTGAGGTTGATTTTAGTGTTCTTGGGGTGGTTTGAACTCAGAAAACCTGCTGGAGCTTTGTTCTTGAAGAGGTTCTACAAGGGTGAGTTCCTTGCTTTAGATACCCCTTTCTTGCTTAAGCTTTTAGCCTATCTTACTTATTGTTTTAAGCTTAGTTCATAACTAATAAAAGTTCTCTTTTTACTTGTTTTAGAACTTTGTTTAGGTCATGTTGAGGTTTGGGGTCGTTCCCCTTTCCAAGGCCTTGTTAGGCCTTGTTTTAGGCCATCCATTTTGGCCTTTGTTCTTAGCTTTGCATGACCTTTCTACCACTGAAATCTGGAGGATTTTCAGTGGTGGAAAGGTGGTTTTGGTGTCCTGAATAGGAGAGGGTCATCCCCTCCCCTTGCTGTCTTTAATACTTGCATAAATGGCTTATGTTTTTGGCATGTGCGCTTAACTTGTTTTAGCCTCACTTCAGTATATATTAGGCTTTATTTTTCCATGATATAGTATTGCTTTGATTTGGTTTAGACATATCATGCATGCTTCATGTACTTCTCTTGTAATCCCATGATTTGGCCTAACATGCATCATGTTGTAACATGCCATTTTAGCATGATTTTGGCTTAACTTCATGAAGCTTCTAATCTTATTTTACCATGCTAGAGCTCTGATTTGAGTTGTTTCAACCATGTATGCCATGCTTTGTATAGCCACCATGCATTTTAGCTTGTTAACTTTGAGTGTCCAAGTCACTAGCATTCTTTACTTGGCTCATTTCAGTGATTTGGCATCGCTTGTTTTGTTATTTCAGTCCATATAGTATGCTCGTATACTTACATTTTTCACTCCTTTAATGTTTTAAAGAGTTGATGTTTTATGCCTCATGAATGGGTCATTGTGTATGCCTCCATGCTTAGGTCTTTTGGATGCCATCTAAGTGGGTTTTTGGTCTTGTTTTACCATGCCATAACTCTATTTTTATTGGTTCATGTCATGCCATGTTTGGTTTTGATAGGTGTAGTGTAACACCTCTTTTGTAGCCTTGCATGCCTCGCGTTTTGCCCCTTTGTCTTGGCTTGTTTTGGCTTCGATCATTGCATGTTTTAGGCTTACTTTGCCACGATTTAGGACTGTTTTGGGTTATGCTCGCCATATGCTCTTTGTTTTGGGTAGCTTTGGTTCAAGTCCCTTGACTAGTCTTAGGCTTTAAACCTCAAGCATGCCATGCTTGACTTGTTTATGTGATTTTGCATCATTTCTAACATCATTTCAGAGCATGTAGTATTGTTACACTTGCATGCTTTTCACTCTTTTAAGTGTACTTGAGAGTTGTGTCTTCATGCCTAGGTGATAGGCCAATTAGCATGCATGTTTGCATATGCTCTTGTCCCTTATTTCTTAGCATCTTGGCCACTGATTTGGACCAATTTGAGGGCTGTCCATCTTGGTTTAAGTCCATCCCTGCATGTTGTTACATGCTTGCCTTGCATGTGGTCACATGCGTGTTGCATATTGGATAAATTGCATGTTGTAGCATGCTAGTTCAATTGTGCCTCGTTGTCTACTTGATCCATGACATGTTGTTGCATGCTTGAGTTGACTTGCATTTGGCATGCTTCTTGTTGAGATGCTTTGCATGTTTGCATGCATTCTCCCTTGCATGTTGTTGCATGCTTGCTAATTAACATGCTGTTACATGCTTGCTTATCCTTGAATGTTGTCACGTGCTTTGCATGTTTGCCTGCATGTTTAGGTTGCATAGCATTGTATGTGCATCCCTTGCCTCTTGATCAAGCATGATAGAGGTTGGGGTCCTTTATTTGTTTTGTGTGCATTTCATTTGACATTAAAATGCACACTTGACTCCTTTGGCCATCATGCATTGAAATGCGTGATTGGTGACCCGAGAGTCGAGAACCATACTCCTTTGAGTCTTAAACACGATAAGGGGGGTGGTGGTGCAAACATTGCCTTGAAAATGCATTGTCATGCTCTGTCTGTCCTCTGTTGCAGTAAAAATAGGATTTTGCAGGAAGTGATGGTCGGTCGGCCATCTTCAGTGCCGGCCGACTATTCATTGTTGGCTGAGATCCCCACGAATGGTCGATGACCAGTTCCTCTTGGCCGGTGACCTTGAATTTCGGCCCGTGACCTCCCATAGTGCTCAAGGAGTGGTTCAGAAGCATCCTTGAGACTTGTGCAGTTTTCAAAGGTGCAGAGCAGTGCAAACAGAGGCAACATATGACATGGCGATGGATTTCTAAGCGGAGCCGAGTAATCATGCATTTGTCCCTCTTTCCGAGGCTGCTTTACTGCTTTAGTAGCTTAATTAGTTTGTTTAATTAATTAAGTGTTGTGTAATAATTAATTAGCTCGTTAGTTAGTTAATTAGTTAATTTGTATTATTCTTTTGGTCTCTCTCTGGAGAGAGCCATTTGTTGTAATAAGCATGCGTGTTTGTGATGCATGTCTTCCAACCTCCACTTCTTTCTCCCTTTTATTTAAACCGCTTATGATGGTTAGTTCTAGGGCATGTTTCAATTAGCATACCTTATGCTATGCATGTTTGCATCCATTCATCAGTATTGCATGCACTGGGCTTGGCGCATCATACTAACTGCATTGTATCTCAATTCCAAGTTGAATACGTGTATCAAATTGTCGCATCTCATATGCCATTCTTAAGATAGCCGAGCCTATCTTAATTGCATTTTGCATGTGTTGCGTTAGCCATTGTTGACATGAACTAGGATAATGCATGGTTACTAACTAGTTTTTTGTTTTGGCTCAAAGTACACTATGAGTGTTTATGCTTTAGCATCTTGCATGTATGTGAGTGTTAACTTGACAGCATGCTTGCCATGTGGCTAATTGCTTATATGATATAACTGCTTGAATGCTTGTGGGAGAAGATTGGATTGCTTGAATTGGAATGATTCATTGAAATCCGTGTTTTAGTCTACTTGCGAGTAGCAAACTCTGAACCATTTCCAAAGAAACAAATATGCGATGCCTTGTTCCAAATTAGGCGATCTAGTGTATACTTGTGTGTTGTGCGCATCACATAGTAATTCTAGCTAATTAACTGGAATAAGAGCGCATGTGTTTTCAAAAACAAGATATCATGTTTAGTACAGGCCGATCTTCAGATCGGGTGAGCGGGGGTGCTCATAGATGACATTCCCCAATCGTATCCAAGTTCCCGAGCCGAGACAACTTTGGTGATGACGGACACGTTGGCTTAGTCACGAGTCAGGGTTTCCTAAATCCCCCAAAATGAAATATTTAGGTGGCGACTCTGTATCTGGCAAAGCAGTCCACGTTTGACACTTCTTTCTTAAAAAATCAGTTTTCCAAAACGATTTGCCGGATTTGGACTCTTTGGTGATTTATCAATCTCACATTGCACATTGTGAGATCAGATTAAGAACTGTGGCATTTGAGTCCGAACTGTAGCATGAGGCCCTCGGGGCGCGTATACACAAACACGGTGTCCTAGGCGCACCAATGCACATGCAAGGCAAAGAAACACATTAGTGTAATCAAAACAAGATATCATGAGTTCGAGTCAAGCTCTCTAAATCCCCAGCGCAGTCGCCAAAAACTGTAGACGTGCCCGGAGAATTCCTGAGAAAATCTCGTTTTGTTCTCTAGCTACTACAGCTCGAACTCAATGTCACGGTTCTGAATCTAATCTCACAATGTGCGATGTGAGACTGATAAGTCAACGAAGAGTCCAAATCCGGCAAATCGTTTTGGAAAACTGATTTTTAAGAAAGAAGTGCCAAACATGGATTGCTTCGCCAGATATAGAGTCGCCACCTAAATATTTTATTTTGGAGGAATTTAGGAAACCCTGACTCGTGCCTAAGGCCACGTGTCCGTCATCACCAAAGTTGCCTCAGCTCGAGAACTTGGATAAGAGAGGGGAAGGTCATCTATGAGCACCCCCGCTCGCCCGATCAAAGATCGGCCTTTACTAAGCATGATATCTTGTTTTTGAAAACACATGCATTCTTATTTCGGTTAATTAGCTAGAATTACTATGTGATGTGCACAACAAATAAGTATAGACTAGATCGCCTAATTTGGAACAGAGCATCGCATATCTGTTTGTTTGGAAATGGTTTGAAGTTTGCTTCTCGCAAGTAGGCTAAAACACGGATTTCAATGAATCGTTCCAATTCAAGTAATCCAATCTACACCCACAAGCATTCAGGCAGTTATATCACATAAGCAATTAGCCTCAGGGCAAGCATGCTGTCATGTTAACACTCACACGCATGCAAGATGCTAAAGCATAAACACTTACAGTGTACTCCAAGTCAAAACAAAAACTAGCTAATAATCATACATGATCCTAGTTCATGTTAAGATGACTAATGCAACATATGCCAAATGCAACTAGAAATAAGCTCGGCTATTCTAAGATGGCATATGAGATTCAACTTGATAACATGTATTCAAAGTGGTATTGAAATACAATGCAGTTTGTATGATGTGCCGAACCCAGTGCATGAAAGACAGATGAATGAATGCACGCATGCAAGCATAAGTATGCTAATTGAAACATGCCCTAAACTACCCATGGTAAGCAAGTAAATAAAAGGGAGAAAGACGTGGGGTTAGAAGACATTCACACACGCACACACGCTTATTACAAAATTCGCCCTCTCGACGGAGGGTCTGAATAAATAATACAAACCAACCAATTAACTAACTATCGTAGCTAATTAATTATTACAAAACCGAATCGAAACAAATAACTATTCTAAGTTATCAAAAGCACTAAAATGGCCTCATGGCGAGGGATGCATGCGTGCTCGGTCAGCTTCGCTTGGAAATCCACTGTCGTGCTTCATGTTGCCTTTGTTTGCACACTTCAGAAAACTGTGCCAACTTCCATAGCACTTCTAATCCACCTCATGGACATACTGAGAGGTCATCGGCCAAGGGATATGACCATCGGCCAAAGGATAAAGGTCATCGACCATATTTGAGGCTACCGGCTAATTATTGATAGCCGATTGGCAGACAAAGTAGTCGATCGGCCACTGCTTCCTGCGAACTTCCCTTTTGCTGCAACAGAGCACAAACAGAGGCATGGCAATGTATTTGCAAGAAAATGTGTGTACAACTACACCCCTTATCATGTCTAAGGTTCAAAGGTGTGTAGTACTCGGCTCTCGAGCCATCAATCACGCATCTCAATGCATGATGGACAAAGAAGCCAAATTGCACAAGGTCAATAAATGCATGACAAATAAGACACTTGGACCATCACCTCATCATGGATAATCAAAGGCAAAGGAGACAAAGGGGATTGGCCCATTTTCATCACTTCAAGTATGAAATGGACCAGTTCACTTTGTGTTCAACATAACGTCTGGTTGAACACAATGCAATGCACACATGCAACATGCTTATCTTGGCACATTTTACTTGATTGATTTTGTTTACACATTTTAACATTACCAATCCATTCATTAATCAACTTGTCCAAATATGAGAGTCCTCTAATGAGAGAGAGGTCTATCAAAGAGAATGGTTTAAGGCATGGGAGAGACCAATGCCTTTGACTAGGAGGAACCCTCACAAGAGAGAGTTAAAGCCATTTAAGCACAAGTCTCAATCCCTTGCATTAAACTCAAACTCAAGACTGACCAATCCTCAAAACAAATTAAAAGTGAAGAAATGAGGAGGATGGCATATTTTCAATGCTAAAGTGGCATGATAAACAAGACTCTAACATGCAAACACTTCAAGTACAACATGCTAGTAGGCTTAAACATTGAAACTAGTGAAGAGCTTTACACTAGGACCATGCAATACAATGCCCAATTGACTAAACCAACTCCAAACAGACCTCACGCATGCCAAAACAGTGGCTAAAATGGACCGAAATGATAGCATGATAAGCAAGAAAAAGCATGCTCAAATGATGGCTCGCAAGCAAGGCACAAAGCTCAACTCTCAAATACAATTAAAGAGTGACAAACATGAGAATATGAAAAAGATATAAGCTCTGAAATTCCATGCCAAATGATGTCAAGGCATGGAAACATCACAAGTATAGCATGGTTGGGACCTCAAAACTCAAGACTAGTCAAGGCATTTGCACTATAGCTATACAAAACATGAGTAATGTGACCAAGGCAGTCCAAAATAGTGCTAAGGCATGTCAAAATAATACTAAATCATATATGGACTATAGCCAAAATAAGCTAGCATGATTGACCAAAACATCAAGCATGTTAGACTAGTAAGCATGGATTACACTACAAGTGTAAAAAGCATGAAAGTGGTGAGCTCACCAATCAAAATCAGAGTCATAACATGTCCTAAAAGTCACAAAAACATGCTAGAAAAGAGCTAACACAAGCCACAAAAGCATGCTACTTTGTAAGGCCGACAAGGCTAGCAAAGAGGATTTACACTACAAGTGCAATAAGCATGCAAGAGGTGACCAAGACAGCCAAAAACAGAGTTATGGCAGGTCTGATAAGTCACAAAAATGTGCCTAAACAAAGCCATAAAGAAGTAAAAACACATGCTCATTTGGTTGGCCATCAACACTGCCAAGCAAGACAAGAGAAGCAGAGACCACCCCCTCCTATTTCGAGCCTCAAAACAAGTTTTCTACCACTGAAAATCCTCTAGATTTCAGTGGTTCTAAGGCCAAAAAGAAGTTGTTTGAAATGTTTGAAAGTTAGCTCACAAGGCCTTACAAGCCAAGGAGCAAAAGGGAGGACAACCCCCTAGCCAACCAAGGCACAAACCAAGACTTTTAGGAATGAACATCTGACCTTTCTTCAGTTCAAAACCAAGCCAAAAACAGTGTAGAAAGATGGCAAATCAATAGTGCGAGACAAGCTTAAATGGGGTAAGTTGTATACCTTTGAAGCAAAGCACACACTAGGCACAAAAGAGGCACTAAACCAAGCTTTAATCCTCCTTTTGGAGTTCAAACAAGGCTCCAAGTAAGCTTCAAGCAACCTTAACCCATAGATGGACCACTTTTATCAAGGATGTCAAGGCAAAAGATAGGTATTTCTCTACTTGCATGCACAAAAGGCAAGAGAGAGGCAAAGATTTTTTATCCAAAATTGTAGAGAGAGAGAGTTTTTAGAGAGAGAGAATCCCCAAATGTTCTAACCCCTTGAATATATGAGATATAGCTTTATATATTGCAATTTTAGAGCTTTTGGTCGAAATATCTCATCTGGAAATATCTAGGACAGCTTGGAACAGCTGGAGGAGAAATATCTGCCAATTCTGGGCTTTCTGGACACTTCTGGATGACCAGCCATCTTTGGTGCCGACCAGCCACCATTTGTGGCCGATAAGGTTCACTTTTGGCCGACATATAGCTTCTGAGGTCCAACTGTGGCCGGTGCAGTGCCATAGAGGCCGATGGGAAAAATCAGCCCTGGTCCCTGACTTGAAGTAAGTCTAATTCCTTTATATGGACTCCTTTTCAGGTCATTCTTAAGCCTAAACTGTAGCCCCGGAAGTCGTCTTTCCAAATTTGGAAACCTCACCTCAAAATTCCATGTGTGCTAAGAGATATCTCTCTTTTAGTGAAGGTTGCTCAATTTTGGTCCAACCAGAATAATGCCCAACTTCTGTCAGGCATATCTCCCCCATCCCGACTCGGCTTTAGGAGATTCTTAAGTGAGAAATGAAGCCCCGGAAGTAAGATTTCCAACGGTGGTGGCTTCATATCTTAAATCCAAGTGTATCGATAGATAGGCCTGATTTAGCGAGGACCGCTCGACTCTCTCTTAGCGGTTCATGCGCATCTTCTTCCTCAACTAGGTTTCTTTCCTCTTCTCCTCTTTTCTTCAACTCCAAACCCCCGAACAAGATGTTTTGAAAGATCTTTCCTAGATTTCATCTCTCTTTCATTCATTTCCCCTTTGTCCTTGCTCGGTTTACCGAAAAGCACAACATTCGCCAAAATGCGAGCCTCGGAACATCGTAGAAATTTTATTTCAAAAATACATTGAAAGAGAGGATTTTAAAGTCTAAAAACCATTCCAAAATAGTTTTGGTCCAAAATAGGGTGTGAGGTTTGGATTTGGCTCTTTCCTTGCCTGAGAAATCGAACCTTTACACTGCACATCCTGCATCACCAAGTAAACCATCAGTAACGCCCAAGTCATAAGGGCGGTCAAAAATGAGATGTCTACAGTTGCCCCTCTTTGACAGAGCTCGAAGTCATGAAATGACGTGAGTGAATGTCAAAGCCCAGAGACGGCCCATTTTCGACAAGGCCAAAGACTTGGACAAACAAACAAAATACAGATAAATAAATGGTTGCGCCCACAGGCTGCCTACGTATCTCTTTGTAAGGAATCAAACCAGCGTAGTTCAGGGGCAAAATACAAATGATATGTAGGAAGATTTTGATAATTGGACTTATACGCTACGCGAAGCCGATTCGGGTGGTGTGAACAGACAGGCGTACCCACTGTCGTTAACCAATTTTGATAATTGGACTTGTACTCTGCGCGAGGCCGGTTTGATAATTGGACTTATACGCTGCGGGAAGCCGGTTTGAAAATTGGACTTATACGCTACGCGAAGCCGGTTTGAAAATTGGACTTATACGCCACGTGAAGTCGGTTTGATAATTCGACTTATACGCTACGCGAAGCCGGTTTGATAATTGGACTTATACGTTACGCGAAGCCAGCTTGATAATTGGTCTTATACGCTACACGAAGCCAGTTTGAAAATTGGACTTATACGCTACACGAAGCGGGTTTGATAATTGGACTTATAAGCAGCGCGAAGCCGGTTTGATAATTGGACTTATACGCTACGCGAAGCCAGTTTGATAATTGGACTGATACGCTACGCGAAGCCGGTTAGAAAACTGGACTTATATGCTACGCGAAGCCGGTTTGATAATTGGACATATACGCTACGTGAAGCCGGTTTGAAAATTCATGATTTATGCAATGCAATGTAAGGAAACAATGCGAATGATATGCAATGTATCGAAATAATCAAACCACAAGCAGTGCAAAACCACACAAATTTCATAAAGGGATGGAGATGCAAAATCAAACTACGTCTAACATAGAAAAGGTGACGGAGTGCTCTAACCACAACTCTCTCAGTGGAATAGGAGCATGCCCAGATAGAACTATGTGTTTTGTAGAGAGAATATAAGTAGTTGGGTGGGATGATATAAGCGAGGAATGATCTGCTGAGGAAAGAACGTGATCCTACATGCTGAATGCAACGAAACAAAATGCGATGCAATGGATGAAGTGAGTAAGGCGCGTGGCCAAACTACATTTCTACTTAGAAAAGGCATAGACACAAAACAGACCACGTCTAACATAGAAATGGTGCCGACACCCTCATACCACAATTCTCTTAGTGGAATAGGCACATACACATAATCACAGAACCATGCTTCAACGAAGGAAATGGTATAAGCACATGCCAGACTAAGCTTAACATGGAAAGGATGCAGGCGATAAAACAGATAATGCAGTAAATGCATGTGGTAGATGCTATGCACAATGCAATGTAATAGCTAAAATGCAATGTAGCTGGGAAGTGAAAGTACCTTGCATGAGCAATTGGTGATGACTCACCTCATGCTGCTGGGGATCTTTCGTTTCTTCTTGGTTGAACCATAGGTATTACTTTTCTCCCTGGCTATGGTCGCAGCTTTCCCTATTCTCCAACAGGGTAACATACTAGGTTGGTTCAGTATCTAGAATTTAGGTGCATACACATGTTATCTCAACCTATGGGGCTTCCATACAGATTTCAAGCCGCGGATACACCCCTGGGTATTTAAACCAGACTTTTGTCTCAGAAATCCCGAACCTTTGCGTTCTAGGCATGAGCCATTCGAACTCTAGTTTCCACCGTCTCGGTTGATCTCCTAGGAACTCATCGCTAACACAGGCAGGTGGCTATACCAGACCACCGGAAGTCGTTCGGGCATGACAAACACCAAAGGAATTACTCCTTCAGAGGTTTTAAGGTCTCCTAGACCAGGCGATAAAATAGATATGATGCAATGGATGCAGGCGATATATTCTATGTGTAGTGCAATAGACAAAACAGATGTGATGCAATAGATAATAGATGCGATGTAGTAGATAGTACAGTAGATACAAAGGGTGACATACTCCAACCACGCTGGAATCATGAGAGGAGGAAGAACAAAGAAAACCAATCAGGAATGCGTCCCACGCAACCTGAGATAAATTCCAAACACGCTGAAATCGTGTGAGGAAGGGGAGACTCCAACCAAACTGAAATCGTGAAAAGAGGTCCAAAAACAAACGCTCAGGTGTGCGCACAACGCAACCTGAGATGAATTTCAAACACCTCAAAATCGTGTCAGGAAAAGAACACTCTAACCACGCTGAAATAGTGAGAAGAGGTCCGAAAACAACCGCTCAGGTGCACACACGACGCAACTTGAGATAAATTCCATACACGCTGAAATCGTGTGAGGAAGGGGACAACCTAACCACGCTGAAATCATGAGAAGAGGTCCAAAAATTGCTGGGGCTCGTGCTTCACGCATCCCGAGATAAAACCCGCCCAGGGCCGCTCTTCATGCGTCCTGAGATACAACCCGCACAGGGCTGCGCTTCGTGTACCCTGAGATACAACCCGCCCAGGGCCGCGCTTCACGCGTCCTGAGATAAAACCCGCCCAAGGCCACACTTCACATGTCCTGAGATAAAATCCCCCCAGGGCCGCGCTTCACGCGTCCTGAGATAAAAGAAATAGGTACGAGACTGTACCACAAATACACAATTGTAATGAAATTGTGTGCTAGATACACAAAGTGAATGAGTGTGATAGATGCAAGTGTGACGGTGCATAACAATGCACGTGATACAGACATAGCAATGCAAGTGAAAATGTGCATGACAATGCACGTGAGACATACATAGCAATGCAATTAAGCGTGCATAACAATGCAACTGAAAGGGTGCATAACAATGTAAGTGGAGTGTGCATAACAATGCAAGTGAAGAGTGCATAACATTGCAGTTGGAATGGTGCATAACAATGCAAGTTGGAATGGTGCATAACAATGCGGGTGGAATGGTGCAAAACAATGCAATTGGAACGTGCATGACAACGCATGTGAAGAGTGCATAACAATGCAGGTGGAAGGGTGCATAACAATGCGGGCAGGACGTGCGTGACAATGCAAGTGAAGTGGTACATAACAATGCAAATGAAGTGTGCATAACAATGCAGGTGAAGTGTGCGTAACAATGCAACTAGAGTGTGCATAACAATGCAACTGAAACGTGCATAACAATGCAAGTGAAGCGTGCATAACAATGAAAATGAAGGTGCGTGACAACGCAAGTAAAGTGTGCATAACAATGCGAATGAAGAGGGTGCATAGCAATGCAAGTGGAATGGTGCATAACAATGCAGGTGGAGTGTGCATAACAATGCACGTAAGACACGCATAGCAAGGCAAGTGCAAGAAATGTATGCTCCATGCAACATTAGGATGCGCATTTCATGCCAAGGTGAGAAGTGGACATTCTATGCAAGCAAGGTTAAAACGTGCTCCATGCAATGTACATACTCTATGCGAAAGGATCAACGAAGTACATCCAACGTAACGTGTATATTCAATGCAACAAAAATGATAAGTATAGTACAAGATGCATTTATGCAATATGTGTGATGATATGATACATGTTACAAGCAATGTAGAGCATGTTGTCCAGTGAATGCAATAAACCAACAAAGCGGCGCTTTAGAAAGCACCTCACGGGGTGAGTGGCGATGAACCGCTCTACTCTAATGGGGATCTCCCCTTGTGTTCCTCGAACACTTATCTTCAACTCGCAGTACAAAGGTCCGAAAATACTGACAAGGAGTAACCTCTACATGTAGAACCCACAGATGCCATTTTCCTTCTTGATCGCATTCACAACTTTCCCTATTCTCCAACGGGATGACAGACTAGGTTGGTTCAGTATCCAGAATTGAGGTGCATACACATGCTATCTCAACCTATGGGGCTTCCATACAGATTTCAATCCGGGGATACACCCCTGGGTATTTAAACCAGACTTTAGTCTCAGAAATCCCGAACCTTTGCGTTCTAGGTATCAGCCATTCGAACTCTAGTTTCCACCGTCGCAGTTGGTCTCCTAGGAACTCATTGCAAACACAGCCAAGATGCCTCTGGGAGGGAAAAGTACTCAGGAAGAGCACTTCTGATCACCATTCTGGCTTGAAGCGAACTTGATCTTGAGATTGAGGTAGAGGCGTACTCATACTTCGGAGCATTGACCAGGACTGAAGAGGTACACCCGGAATGCAATCTCGGGACATTCTGAAGGTGAAACAAACTCAGATGCTCCAAATTTTTCCTCTTTTCTTTTACTTTGTAGTCTGGAACCTATATAGGTTCAGATAGGTCCTGGTTTTACTGTTCTCATATGACTTGGGCTGAACCCTACAGTTTATGAAAGAACAAATCCTGTTTTGCACAAATGTTGAGAATGGCACAGCACTCTGAGCACAAAACAATTTATTTTTGAAATTTGAGAGTGAGAATAAGTTCTTTAACCGGGTATTGAGTCTACGACTGATCACAGTAAAAAAGACTCAACAAAGGAAAACAAAAGGTAAACAACCTAAACATATCGAGAAACACTCGAAACGACTCAAAGCAAAAACCGAGACGAACAAAAACACACACACAACACTCAGATGTGTTACAAAGACGAGAGACCTCTCAGTTTGCGAGGAGCCAGTTTCTTTCGGGTATTGCTTCCCACCCTTTCTCATTCTGTGATTCTCACATCACTCTGGCACTCAATCTCTTGTTTTTTGAAAAAAGCCCTTTTCTCACTTTTTCTCTCAGCGCACATCTCTCTATTCTTCAATCTCTCATTTTCTATCCCTCCCCTGGGTGGTTGATGGATAAACAGGAAGTTACGGGCCCTTGCCCCTAGCATTCTATTGGATTCTTCTTTCGCCCACAGCCAGTGAGCTTCTCCCACAGAGGGATTGTGGTGCGATTGGATGCGCAGCAGTTCAGCAACTGACATTGGTTGACAATGCGCTTGGGCTGCTCGGATGTGATCAGACCTGTCCAGATGAGGGAGTGGAATATCTTGATCTATTCCAGCTCGTGCTTCACACTTAGCTTGATATATTGATGTTTGGAGAGTGAGAGAGCTTTCAGCCCTTTGTTGTTAGCTTCAGTTGTGCCCTTTCTGGCGAATACGGTGCCCTTTCCGGCAAGTATGGTTCCCTTTCTGGCAAATGCATTGACAACGGGGAAAAGACAGGAAGCCTGACTCAACTGTGCCCCTAGTTCGTTATTTTGACCATTTTTGTCTTGGTTTTCTACTAAAACAATTTTGACCAACATGAGAGTTAGATTAACATGCTTGTTTGATTTTCTGATTTAAAATCAGGCAAGTTAGGTTGTGAGCACTGAAAATTTTCCTTTTTTGGGTCCAAGATACGGTCCAGTTTTGGGAAAAATAGAATAATTTTTGAGAAAACTACTCAACCTCATTAAAAATTCTCAAAACTGTTTTTACAAATGGTCATTGCTCAACCAACACAGAATCTACTCTTGAGATGTACAACCTCAGATCGAAAACAATGGAAAATTGCCCCTTGTCTAAATGGCATTCCATGGCAACAGAAAGTTGCCCCTTGTTTGAATGGCACCACGACGCACTGTAATTAGTCCTCAAGGTGATGATCACAACCGAGCTCTCGGATACAGAAAAGACAAACATGATCAGAACCATTACATAGACACAGTCGATTTGGAAGTGTTTATGGTTGGACTTCTGAATGAAGTTGCCTACGTATCCCAAACATGGGAATCAAGCCTGACGTAGTTCCGGGTTAAAGTACACTCGGGTATTTAACCTCTCCTTTTGCGCTCTAACTTTTGCCAAGGCCGCCCTTTCGGGTTTTCAATCTTGCGAGCTCTGTTTTTCATTTCTTTTCATTTCTTTTCTTCTTTTTTCATCTTTCCTTTTCATTTCTTTTCATTTCTTTTCTTATTTTTTTCTTTTTTCATTTGCTCTAACTTTTGCCTGGGTTGCCCTTCCGGGTTTTCGGCCCAGCGAGCCTCTCAAGGGTAAAAGAAGTATAACTTGGTCCATGTTGAATGGTTTTGAGATCTCGAAACCATCTGAATCCAGGAGAATGGCTGTTGTTCGCTTATGATGTAGGAGTCCATCCAATGGGGGCTGAATTTGCCCCTAGTGTTTTGGATAGAAGCTCAATTGTCCTTTAGCAATACTTTATTCTTTCCTCCCTTCAGGGATTTGGCATTCTTGCCGATCTTCATTAGCTTGAGCAATGTCTCAATTTTTTACTCTTCGAGCACATCTGACATTTTTTGCCCCTAGTTCAAGGGCTACTTCTAATCAAGCTTTGCAAGCTTCTTTTGACGACGTCTGACCTTCTTGATCTGACTTTCTTGCCCCTAGTTCGAGGGCTGCTTCAAATCTGGCCATGCAAGCCTCACATCGTGGTTGACTGTTGAACATTCTGAATCGAAGTTCAAGGTTTGAAAGCAAGGGGATTGAGTCTTGAGGCTGAGAGCGATCCTAGGCTGCACAATCTCAAGAACGATTCCACACAGGTCTTCGCAGGATCACGCAAAACATTTTTTGAAATCTTTTAAGAAAGCGACTAGTCACTCGCGTTGAAGACAGTGTAGAACCAATCTGGATCAAGTCAGGATCCTTCTCACTACTCGCATTAACAAACATGATCTCATTCATTAAGGGCTTAGCACCCCTCTCTTTCTCTCAATTGATCAAGTTTTTGCAAATTCCGAGGAATTCCTCCCTCTTTGTTTTCAATACATTGTTCAAAAAGTTTTGAAAAACTTAGGTCAGTGCAATGACTTAAAGGCACAGAAGAAGTAGGTGACAATGCACTATCATTTTATTCAAATCTTCTGGCACAACTAGCTCATGACAAAAACAACCACAAAAGCGTGAAAATCACTACTGTTTCATTCAGATCTTCTGGCGTAACTGGCTCCATGGCAGAAACAGACTCAAAAAAGTGAAAAAGACAAACACAAAATGAGAAAGTGATGTCCGAGGTAACACCCCTGAAATCACCCGACTCTAACAAAACAGGACTGACTCGATACAAGAAGACAGACCTGACTGACTCAGTACAAAAAGACTGACTCTATACAACACAACAAGACTGACCCAATACCCAAGTCAGAAATTAAAGTAAACAGTATTCACAAATGCACAAAATAGTGCGTGCCATCCCCACATCTGGAGTGAACTGAGTGCCATCTGCAGGTGGTTCATCCCCCGATCACAAAATCACATTATCCCCCAAGTTCACTGATCCAGTGCCGATAGACTCTGCAGGACCTGGCGCGACGATGACCTTGTTATCAATCAGATCTTGTATTTCGTGGCGAAGACGAAAACACGTGTCAGTGTCATGGCCGGCTTGTTAATGGAAGACACGGTACTTGGCTAGATCATGGGAGGGAGGAAGTTTATTCGGGAGAGGCCGCGACTCCAGGGGTTTCAGATCCCCCTTTCTAATCAAGACCCTCAGTAGTATCAAAACGATAAAGCCTCTCAGTAGGCTGCACCAAGGGTCTGAAAGCTCGGGCTTGAGCCAACCCTTCTCGGGGATCCAGGCTATGCGAATCTTCAGCTGGCGGGAGTGGGTCGAAGTTCGTTTGCAATCCCGAGGCTGGATGTATGGTAGATGCCCCAGATGGGCGTTGCATTTCAGCATTGGTCTGACCCTGCCTAGGGATTCCCTGGTTTAATACCGCTCTCATGGCCACAATTTATTTGAAACGCTGCATCATCATGAGTCTGCTGAATTGAACAGACATGATGTGACTGGTGACTGACGGATCAGATGAATCGGTGAGCCCTTACTGGCCTTTCTCCGCCTTGCCTCAGTGAAGGAAAACACTGCCTGCTCTAAACTGAATCACTGACCTAACAACGTCTATCAACAGAGGTTCAATGCACCCGAGGGATGTCGGAGCCTTCTGAAGCTATAGTTCCACGACTACCTTGCAAAGGAAGAAAACAGACAGCATCTCAGCCTGATTTCACCGGAATAGATATGAGAATAGCCGAATGACTGCACTCTCTACTGAATTCTGCCCAAAATTCTACCTGTAAACTGATACCCTTAGGTAAAACTGATTCGCAAATACCGATGCCCTTAGGCCTGATACCCAGACTTGCAAACTGATGCGGCAATTCCTGTAGAGGCCAACTCTAAAAGCACATATCAAGTAAGTAAGAGCCAAAACACTCCTATGGAGGGGTAGGGTTTCCCTGTCCTATCTTGTCAGGAGCTAGGGTTTCACTACGCACGCAACGGTTTCAAACAACATATAATCGAGTAAGCAACTTGTCCTAGCTTGGATGGTCACTATGGATTCTGATATGCACTAGGCCGACTGGTCAAAAAGGGTGCCCCGGTAAAAACCGAGGTTTGTGTTCCCGTCGTGGCAGAGCCCACAACTGGTCAGCCTTATGGCATGCTTCTCAAAGCAAGCCTCTGGCAAACCATTCAGGAATAGCATACGGCAAACACGGTGTCCTAGGCGCACCAATGCACATGCAATGCAAAGAAACACACAAGTGTAATCAAAATAAGATATCATGAGTTCAAGTCAAGGTCTCTAAATCCCCAGCGGAGTCGCCAGAAACTGTAGACGTGCCCAGAGAACTCCTAAGAAAATCTCGTTTTGTTCTCTAGCTACTACAGTTCGGACTCAATGTCGCGGTTCTGAATCTAATCTCACAATGTGCGATGTGAGACTGATAAATCAACGAAGAGTCCAAATCTGGCAAATCGTTTTGGAAAACTGATTTTTAAGAAAGAAGTGCTAAACATGGACTGCTTCGCCAAATACAGAGTCGCCACCTAAATATTTTATTTTGGGGGAATTTAGGAAACCCTGACTCATACCTAAGGCCACGTGTCCGTCATCACCAAAGTTACCTCGGCTCGGGAACATGGGTACGAGAGGGGAAGGTCATCTATGAGCACCCCCGCTCGCTCGATCAAAGATTGGCCCTTACTAAGCATGATATCTTGTTTTTGAAAACACATGCGTTCTTATTCCGGTTAATTAGCTAGAATTACTATGTGATGCGCACAACACACAAGTATAGACTAGATCGCCTAATTTGGAACAAAGCATCGCATATCCGTTTGTTTGGAAATGGTTTGAAGTTTGCTACTCGCAAGTAGGCTAAAACACGGATTTCAATGAATTGTTCCAATTCAAGTAATCCAACATTCACCCACAGGCATTTAGGGCAGTTATATCACATAAGCAATTAGCCTCATGGCAAGCATGCTGTCATGTTAACACTCACACACATGCAAGATGCTAAAGCATAAACACTTACAGTGTACTCCGAGTCAAAACAGAAACTAGTTAGTAATCATGCATGATCCTAGTTCATGTTAAGATGACTAATGCAACATATGCAAAATGCAACTTGAAATAGGCTCGGCTATTCTAAGATGGCATATGAGATTCAACTTGATAACATGTATTCAAATTGATATTGAAATACAATGCAGTTTGTATGATGCGCCGAGCCCAGTGCATCCAAGACAGATGAATGGATGCATGCATGCAAGCATAAGTATGCTAATTGAAACATGTCCTAAACTACCCATCGTAAGCAGGTAAATAAAAGGGAGAAAGACGTGGGTTGGAAGACATTCACACATGCACGTACGCTTATTACAAAATTCGCCCTCTCGACGGAGGGTTCGAATAAATAATACAAGCCAACTAATTAACTAACTATCGTAGCTAATTAATTATTACACAACGGAATCGAAACAAATAACTATTCTAAGTTATCAAAAGCACTGAAATGGCCTCGTGATGAGGGATGCATGCGTGCTCAGTCGGCTTCACTCAGAAATCCACAGTTGTGCTTCATGTTGCCTCTGTTTGCACACTTTTGAAAACTGTGCCAACTTCCATAGCACTTCTAATCCATCTCATGGACATGCTGAGAGGTCATCGGCCAAGGGATATGACCATCGGCCAAAGGATAAAGGCCATCGGCCATATTTGAGGCTATCGGCCAATTATTGATAGCCGATCGACAGACAAAGTAGTCGATCGGCCACTGCTTCCTGCAAACTTCCCTTTTGCTGCAACACAGCACAAACAAAGGCATAGCAATGTATTTGCAAGAAAATGTGTGTGCAACTACACCCCTTATCATGTCTAAGGCTCAAAGGTGTGTAGTGCTCAGCTCTCGAGCCATCAATCACGCATCTCAATGCATGATGGACAAAGAAGCCAAATTGCACAAGGTCAATAAATGCATGACAAATATGACACTTGGACCATCACCTTATCATTGATAATCAAAGGCAAAGGAGACAAAGGGGATTGGCCCATTTTCATCACTTCAAGTATGAAATGGACCAATTCACTTTGTGTTCAACATAATATCTGGTTGAACACAATGCAATGCACACATGCAAAATGCTTATCTTGGCACATTTTACTTGATTGATTTTGTTTACACATTTTAACATTACCAATTCATTCATTAATCAACTTGTCCAAATATGAGAGTCCTCTAATGAGAGTGAGGTCTATCAAAGAGAATGGTTTAAGGCATGAGAGAGACCAATGCCTTTGACTAGGAGGAACCCTCACAAGAGAGAGTTAAAGCCATTTAAGCACAAGTCTCAATCCATTTCATAAAACTCAAACTCAAGACTAACCAATCGTCAAAACAAATCAAAAGTGAGAAATGAGGAGGATGACAGATTTTTCAATGCTAAAGTGGCATGATAAACAAGACTCTAACATGCAAACACTTCAAGTACAACATGCTAGTAGACTTAAACATTAAAACTAGTGAAGAGCTTTACACTAGGACCATGCAATACAATGCCCAATTGACTAAACCAACTCCAAACAAACCTCATGCATGCCAAAACAGTGGCTAAAATGGACTGAAATCATAGCATGATAAGCAAGAAAAAGCATGCACAAATGATGGCTCGCAAGCAAGGCACAAAGCTCAACTCTCAAATACAATTAAAGAGTGATAAACATGAGAATATGGCAAAGATATAAGCTCTGAAATTCCATGCCAAATGATGCCAAGGCATGCAAACATCACAAGTATAGCATAGTAGGGACCTCAAAACTCAAGACTAGTTAAGGCATTTGCACTATAACTATACAAAACATGAGTAATATGACCAAGGCAGCCCAAAATAGTCCTAAGGCATGTCAAAATAATGTTAAAACATGTATGGAGTACAGCCAAAATAAGCTAGCATGATTGGCCAAAATATCAAGCATGTTAGACTAGTAAGCATGGATTACACTACAAGTGTAAAAAGCATGAAAGAGGTCAGCTCACCAATCAAAATCAGAGTTATAACATGTCCTAAAAGTCACAAAAACATGCTTCAAAAGAGCTAACCCAAGCCACAAAAGCATGCCACTTTGTAAGGCTAACAAGGCTAGGAAAGAGGATTTACACTACAAGTGCAATACGTATGCAGGAGGTGACCAAGACAGCCAAAAACAGAGTTATGGCAGGTCTAATAAGTCACAAAAATGTGCCTAAACAAAGCCATAAAGAAGTAAAAATACATACTCATTTGGTTGGCCATCAACACTAGCAAGCATGACAAGAGGAGAGGGGACCACCCCCCCATATTTTGAGCCTCAAAACAAGTTTTCTACCGCTGAAAATCCACTAGATTTTAGTGGTTCTAAGGCCAAAAAGAAGTTGTTTGAAATGTTTGAAAGTTAGCTCACAAGGCCTTACAAGCCAAGGAGAAAAAGGGAGGACAACCCCTTAGCCAACCAAGGCACAAACCAAGACTTTTAGGACTGAAAATCAGACCTTTCTTCAGTTCAAAACTGTAGACGCGCCTGCGTGGGGCCCTCGCTACAGTTCGGACTCAATTTGTTGTCACGGTTCTTAATCTGAACCAAAGAGTCCAAATCCGGCAAATCGTTTTGAGAAACAGATTTTTGAACAGAAGTGCCAAACATGGACTGCTTTGCCAGATACAGAGTCGCCACCTAAATATTTTAAAATGGGAGAATTTAGGAAACTCTGACTCGGTGCCAAAGGCCACGTGTCCGTCATTGCCAAAGTTGCCTCGACTCGGGAGCTTGGGTACGATTGGGGAAGGTCAGCTATGAGCACCCCCTCTCGCCCGATCTGAAGATCGGCCTCTACTAACCGTGATATCCATTTTTAAAAACGTTATATGTTCTTATTCCATTTATTAGCCTAGAATTACTATGTTATGCGCACAGCACACAAGTATAGACTAGATTGCCTAATTTGGAAATAAACATTGCATATCCGTTTGTTTTGAAAAATGTTTTGGAATTTGCTACTCGCAAGTAGGCTAAAATACTGATTTCAACGAGTTTTTCCAACTCAAACAATCCAACCTTCACCCACAGGCATCCAAACAGTTTTATCACATAAGCATCTAGCCACATGGTAAACATACTGTTATGATAGCATTCACACACATGCGATATGCTAAAGCATAAATACTTACATCGTACACTGTGCCAAAATAATAAACTAGTTAGCCGACATGCGTGGTCCTAGTTCATGTCAAATTGACTAATGCAACACATACAGGATGCAATTAGAGTAGGCTCGGCTAACCTAAGCATGGCATGTGAAATGCAATCAATTGATGCACGTATTCAATTTGGAATTGAAGTACAAATGCAGTTAGAATGATGTACCGAGCCTGGTGCATGCAAGACGAATGTATGGATGCACACATGCGTAGCATAAGGTATGCTAATTTAAACATGACCTATTACTAACCATCAAAGCAGGTAAGTAAAAGGGAAGAAAGAAGTGGGGATTGGAAGACATGCACACACACGCACCCATACTTATTACAGATTCGCCCTCGCTCGGGGGGACCAAAAGAATATTACAAATAATTAACCTACAAGCTAATTAAATATTACAAATTACCTAATTAGTTAACAAACTAACTAAGCTAGGAAAAACAGTAAACCGCCTCGGGAAAAGAGCTCGATGCACTGCATGCTCGGTCCTGCTCAGAAGTACACTGCCATGCGCAAGTTGCCTCTGTTTTCCATACTCTGCTCCTCTGAAGACTGTCAAAGTCTCAGGAATGCTTCCCTGGGCATTGGGGGACACCACCGGCTGAATAGGATTGCCACCGGCAGTGGCATGTGGTCACCGGCCGTTGGTGAAGCTATCGGCAGAGGGAGGATTGCCGGTCAGCACTTAGCACTGCCGGTCGGCAGAGAGTTCCTGCAGAACCTGCAATTGACAGCAACAGAGGGCAAGGCAGAGCTTGGTAATACAATTCAAGCCATATATGCACCAAACATGTTCCTTATCATGCTAGTGACTCAAAGGGACATGCTCCTTGGTTCTCGGACCATCAATCGCGCATTTCCATGCGTGGTGGCCCAAGGGACCAAGGGTGCACACTTTGATGTCAAATGCAATGCAAACCAACAAACCAAAGCCCAATTCCTATCACTAGATCAAGGAACAAGACATGCATGCTAGATGCAATGCAACCTAGGCATGCAAGCTAAGGATGCAACATGGGAATGCAAAATGTGCATGCAAGCATGCAAACAACATGCAAGGTAAGCATGAAAGCAAGCAAAGGATGGACTTATACATGATTTGGGCAGCCCTAATTAGGCCCAAAACAGTGGCCATAGTGCTATAAAATGAGGGCTAAATGACATGCAAACATGCATGCACACAAGGACCAACACTTAAGCATAAAAAGGCAACTCTCAAGCACACTTGAAAGAGGCATAACATGGACTAATGGCATGCAAGGTAAGCATTGAAAATCCTGTTACAAAGGGTGCTAAGCCAATTAAACAAGACAAACAAGGTATGCAAACAAAGCCAAAAAAAACCCAAGGCAAGCCAAGAGGCTTAAACCGAGACTAAATCGACCAAGCCTCACAAGGCTAAGAGGACTTAAAATAGGCCTAGTGCAGACCTAAACAACACCCGAGGGACACCTAGATGGCATCTAAATGGCTCAAAATCAAAAGCATGCACAAATGCCAAAACATGGAGCATACTACACAAGCTTCCAAAGCTTCAAAGAGGCATCCAAGGCAAGCATGCAAGCATATTAAAGGGACTGAAATAGCATGGCAATTGGTCCCAAATCACTAAAATAAAGCAAGGATGCATGCTACACATTCACACACTTAAAGCCAACAAGCCAAAAATGCAAAGAGGCTATACAATGCATGCCATGGCCGACCCAAACAACTATGGACAAACCTCTAGCATGGCAAAATAAGCACAAAACCTTCACAAAGCTAGACCTAAAACATGCTTGAACAATGGTTTACAACCTAAGGCATATTAAGGCCTAAAAATGGCATTACAAGGTAGGTATGCTAAGCATTCATGGTGTACCAAAATCAACAAAAAAACAGAGGCATATTATAACATAATAAGCACAAAAAACAACTAAGGCATGGTCAACATGAAGCTTAGCTAGGTGCTCCCTCAAGAGGCCAAAAATGGTCATTTTCAAGGACAACAAGGAGAGGGGGTGGCCCTCTCCTCCCTACAACCTCAAGGCACCACCCTTACCTCTGAAATCCCTCAAGAGTTCAGTGGTGAGGAGGCCCAAACACCAAGGTCCCGGAGCTCACTCAAAATAGCACAAAATGGGGCCTCTCAAGGCCTAAGAGGGGTCAAACACCTCCAAACCACAAAACACTTTAAACAAACTATTTAGAGGGCCTAAAAAAAGAACTTTTTTATGTTATACACTAAGCACAAAAACAGTTCTAAGATAGGCAAAAAAACAATGCAAAGATGGGAAATATAAAGGCAAGTTTCTTACCCTTGAAGACTTTCTTCAAAAATGGTGGTCCAGCTGGTTCTTCAAGCTCAAAACCACCCAAGAACTTCAAGAACAACCTCTTAGAACCTCAGTAGCCAAGGGAAGGTGTAACACTATGTGTTTGTGTGCAATAGTAAGACACAAACACACTTAAACACACACAAAGGCCAAATGAGAGAGAGGTATAGAGATAGAATATGTATGGAACCCTGGAACTAAAACCAGAGCTCTCACACAACTTTTCTCCCTAAAGTGTCTAACCTAAAGCCAAGAGGGGAGGGCTCCTCTTATAGAGGAGCCAATCTTGTAAAGCTTACAAGGTAAGCTAACAAGGAAGCCATCCCTCCATACACGTGTATGGAGTGGAACAAAATGCCATACAACTGTAATAAAATATCTGCAAAAGCAGATGAACAGTAGTCAGCTGCTCAAAAATGCCATTTTGACAAAATGGACTGCCGACCGGCAACAAATAGTGCTGACCGGCAGTACACATTGCCGATGGCAACAAAACACCAGCCGGTGGCCTCTGGCCATGGCCGGTGATGTGTGGGGATGCCTCACAAGGCATTCCCTGCCCCTCCAAGGCAAAACACAAGTGTTTGGTGCAAAACCAGACACTAAACAATCGAGTTCGGAGATCCTGAGGCAAGGCGCGTAGCCGAGACCTGCGGGAACTCCAAACAAACACAAACATGGATGATCACCGGGTGCTCAAACAGTGACGTCCAAGTCTTGAGGACGGTCAAAAATGGGGTGTCTACAAAAACCAAGCCAAAAACAGTGTAGAAAGATGGAATATCAATAGTGCGAGACAAGCTTAAATGGGGTAAGTTGTATACCTTTGAAGCAAAGCACACACTAGGCACAAAAGAGGAACTAAACCAAACTTTAATCCTCTTTTTGGAGTTCAAACAAGGCTCCAAGTAAGCTTCAAGCAACCTTAACCCATAGATGGACCACTTTCATCAAGGATGTCTAGGCAAAAGATAGGTATTTCTCTACTTGCATGCACAAAAGGCAAGATAGAGGCAAAGATTTTTGATCCAAAATTGTAGAGAGAGAGAGAGAGTTTTTAGAGAGAGAGAATCCCCAAATGTTCTAACCCCTTGAATATATGAGATATAGCTTTATATATAGCAATTCAAGAGCTTTTGGTCGAAATATCTCATTTGGAAATATCTAGGACAGCTTAGAACAGTTGGGGGAGAAATACCTGCCAATTCTGAGCTTTCTAGACAATTCTGGCCGACCGGCCATCTTTGGTGCCGACTGAACACCATTTGTGGCCGATAAGGTTCAATTTTGGCCGACATATAGCTGCTGAGGTCCAATTGTGGCCGACGCAGTACCATAGAGGCCGATGGGAAAAATCAGCCCTGGTCCCTAACTTGAAGCAAGCCTAATTCCTTCATCTGGAATCCTTTTCAAGTCATTCTTGAGCCTAAACTGTAGCCCCGGAAGTCTTATTTCAAAATTGGGAAGCCTCACCTCAAAATGCCATGTGTGCTAAGAGATATCTCTCTTTTAGTGAAGGTTGCTCAGTTTCGATCCAACCAGAATGATGCCCAACTTCAGTCAATCATATCTCCCCCATCCGGACTCGGCTTTAGGAGATTCTTAAGTGAAAAATGAAGCCCCAGAAGTAAGATTTCCAACGGTGGTGGCCTCATATCTTAAATCCAATTGTATAGACAGATAGGCCTGATTTAACGAGGACCGCTTGACTTTCTCTTAGCGGTTCATGCCCATCTTCTTCCTCGACTAGGTTTCTTCCCTCTTCTCCTCTTTTCTTCAACTCCAAACCCCCGAACAAGGTTTTTTGAAAGATTTTTCCAGGATTTCATCTCTCTTTCATTCATTTCCTCTTTGTCCTTGCTCAGTTTACCGAAAAGCACAACATTTGACAAAATGCGAGCCTCGGAACGTCATAGAAACTTTATTTGAAAAATATTTTGAAAGAGAGGATTTTAAAGTCGAGAAACCATTCCAAAATAGTTTTGGTCTAAAATGGGGTGTGAGGTTCGGATTTGGCTCTTTCCTTGCCTGAGAAATCGAACCTTTGCACTGCACATCCTGCATCACCAAGTAAACCATCAGTAACGCCCATGTCTTAAGGGTGGTCAAAAATGGGTGTCTACACCCGCACGGATTTGTTTTTCCCAGTAGGTCACCCATCCCAGAACTACTCTAGCCTAAGCACACTTAACTAGGAAGTTCTGGTAGGGATTTCACCACCCAGGAAAAGGCCTCGATGTTATATAAAGGTCTAGGTTTCTACTTTTATAGCCTAGGAACTCCCCCTCCATTCCCGATGTGGGATATCGAGACCTTACGCATTTAATCAGCCTAAGCTTTCTTTAGTCCTCCTTGCCTCTCATATGTAAGAAGCTACACTAAAATTTCTCCAATTCATTAGCCACACATAAGAAATCTTAAATACAGACATAAAGTAAACTGGTAAATTACCAAGTGTAGACAGGATTAATATCATCCTAGCTAAACTCATAATGTAAGTTTAAATTTTCGTTACTGATAATATTAATAATGAGAACTTGCTTTTCTTTTGCCTTCTTAAATGTAGGTTGTTAAAGATGGATATTATGATCTTGCTCGAGTATTGAGTGGATATGAGTAGAAGTCTTCTTCACTTGCATATTCAATTGCATTAATCTTAGAACTGCAGATTGTCATTGGTTATGCAACAATCGCAGCAGCATCTCTAGGATATTGTTCACATTGTGATTGACTTAATTTTGTTTTGTTTTGTTTTGTTTTGTTTTTTTACTTAGTTTCACTTTTAAGTATTGTTTTGTATAAACTTAAATTTTGAATTGTAAGAATATGTGTAGGTATAAATAGAAATATATATATATTTGGATGTTAAAGAATTGATGCGTGTGAACTGTCGAATTGATATGTGTGAATATTATTTATTGCTTAAGCAATAAATAATTTATTATTGAAAAGTAATTTGTTATTTGTGATGGTAGTTTTTGCCATCCCAAATACCAAATTATTTTTATTTTTTAAACAATTAGATGTTTTACCAACACAACTATTTGTCACTGAAAGTCTACTTTCACCAACGGATATTGCATCACCAGAAGTCTCATTTTTTGCCGATACAATTTGGGTTGGCAAAAGTGCCACATCATCATCTTATTTGAGCCATTTTTGCCGATGCATGCTAAAATGACGACGATTGATGAAGGCTTTTTTTGACTAAGATGTTTGTCGCTAAAGACAACACTTTTATCAACGTAATCATATTTCATTGGCAAAAGTTTTTCCTAACACACCTTTGCCGACGGGTTGCCGACGCAACTTTATGGGTCGGCAAAACTCTTTGCCGACGATTTTTGCCTTTTGCCAACACATTTTGTTGTGTGGGCAAAACTGTTTTTTGTTGTAGTGGGGGCCGGAGTTGATTTGTTAAATTAATCAAGTTATTGGGTTAATTAATTAATTATTTTAGATTTAGTTTGATTTGATAAGGTGTTATCATAGTGGTTGGGTGAGATTGGATTAAAAACTTCAAATTCGAATAATTGTTATTGAGTAGTCTTCACTCTTTTATTATCTTCTTTCCACACTTTGAATCCTTATATAAGGCTAGAACCATTGGAAATATTACTTTTGAGGCTTCAATTTGGACACAAGAACAACCCTAAATGGAGTCCGGACCAGATAGTTATACCTGTTTGAAGTTTGGTAATCTATGTTGTGTGCATAGTTCACTCGAGCGCAACTTTCACCGCTCGAGCGGTCCATAGAACCTTCCAGCTCTGTTTTCAAAATTTTCTAAGATATTTGGAAACCTCAATTCACCGCTCGAACGCACTTTTGACCGCTCGAGCGGTTTGCCCAGAATCATTACTTTAAAGGTCACTTTTTGGGTTAAATCTCTTCACTTTCACTCTCACTTCTTTCTCTTTCTGCCATTTTTGAGTTTTAAAGCTTTTTAACCTTGATTTCATCTATTTCTAAACATCTTTGACCCCTAGTTCCATATACCAAAATGTAGAGCTCAACAAAGGCTTCCATTTAATCTGAGTGGATCGTCGTTTCGTCGCTGGTAATTTTTGGGTTGTCTCCTCCTCGCTTTAAGAGGTAGGGATTCTTTTTGCCTCCTCTTCAATACCCCTTTATAGATAGAGATGTGGTAGTTTTTATTACATTTAAAAATATGCTTGGTAAGAGATTTTCCAAAAGCATGGATGGGGATTTGGGGGTTGAGCTTTAGGAGTTGGAATTGTATGATTGATGGTTGATTTGGTATGTGGGGAGATAGTTAATCATATCTATGTTGATTGTGGTGAAAATCCCTAATTTATTATTAAGAATTAACAAATAAAAAAAGAAAGAGTATGGTTTGGAAATGTTGAGGGTTTGGAATAACCGATTTGGTTTTTGAACATAAAACGACGAGGCTAACTCTTTTATAAAATGAAATGGGAATGTAGTCGTTTGTAATGTCGATGTTTTGAAATTGTGAATCTAATTCATGAGAGTAATTTATTTATCTGTTTAGAGGTTTTGTCCTTGGTCATTGGTGGAAGGTAACATTGTTGTTGTTGAATAAGTTATGTGTATGTTTTACACTTGTATGGTATTCATGTAGTTTAGCATGTTGTGTTATTGCTTGGATGTTATTTGGGAGGTTTGTTTCTCTTCGGTAAAGTCGGTAAAGTGTGGCACCTTGCTAGAGGTTCCTCTCTCTTTCAGTTTGTGCCCGGTAAAGTGTGAAATTGTGATGCACCAAAAATCACGAACTTCAGATAATATAATAACAAATAAACACATGGTTTATCTAAGATTACAAGAGTAGGAAATGTCACTAATGAGTTCCTTGGCTAATGACCAAGCAAGATCCCAGGAAGGTCGGAGGAGTCAATATAGCCTCCCTTCTAAGTCCAACCACCTTAAATAGCAAAGCTACCTTTTTGACAGATCTTGACAAAGTATTAACACAAGGCCTACATGAGTTGACGAAGTATATGGATAGGTTTCCAATGATATATATAATAATTACAAAACAAGTCTTAATTACAACAAGGATTAATCACTTACAAACTCAAAATGTTTTTACATAACTAGTTCCTAACTCTCATAGGATAACCATATGTTTTCAAATACTTCAGCTTTGCTTTCGACCGTCTAACAGTCGTCAATACTTGGCATGAAACGCCATGAGTTTTAAATGCCCAATAAATGCACACACACCCCATCCCTTTTTTCCAATCTAATACACCATCACAATTATAACAAACAAGTAATAAAGCATGATAATCATTCAATAATAAAGGATTACAAGGTTAGATGTTATTAATCTTGAAATCCCCCAAAGAGATTTCAACCTCCCAACCACAAGAATTGGACTTGGATTATTCGGTGTGCCCCCTCTTTTGCTGCTTTGCAGACCACGCCCCGGATGCCAACCAACGGTTATATACTACGTAGCGCCAACCAAGGACCTCAAAAGAGACAATAAAATAAAGGCCATGCCTATAAGCTCCTCCAACCTTATCTATCATAAACACCTAGGATCTGAATACTACCGATCCATTCAAGGGTTCTGATACGACCACTTGCACAAGACTTCAACTTTCAAAAGGGAACACGTCTAGCTAACTGATTAAATTCGAACATAATCTTATCTCAAAACAATATTCATGTGATCAAAACCACATTAGCCACCCCATTAAGTTTTTCGTTTAGATTAATGTTTTAAGTTAGTTACCACGAGCAAATAACAAAAGAATAAATTTCCATAAGTATGAGCATCATTAAGGGACTAAAATAGAAGGTATATTACCACAACACATACAATATCATACCAAGACATGATCATATATTAATAAACATATTCTAGAACACAAGAGCATAAAATACCAAGGCCAAACAAAATTTCCAAATTCGATACCACTTAAACATTAAAATTGAAAGGGCTATTTCAAATTTTTCCTAAACTTTGTCTTCCCATGGTTTATAGAGAATTTAATATATTTTTCAGAACATATTTAAAAAATGGAATAGCTTTTCTTGATTTTTAGTTATTTAAGAAACACTCCAGTGCTGTCCAAATTCGTCGACCATTACGAAAATCAAATTTTCTTACAAATTGCTCACTCTTTTTCAATGAAACCAATTTTACTTGAAAGATAACTCCTTAAGGAAGATTTTGAAATGAAATTTAGCTCCATAAGAGTTTTCTATAGTTTTCTAGAATTTTCGAAAGTTGTCTATAAAATAGATTTTTCTGGCACAATTCTTGAAATAAGAAAGTTGGTGAGAAAATAGGTCAACTAGGGGATATTTTCCACTTCTCTTGTGATGAAAACATGCTAAATAATATTTATTAAACTCAGAAATTTAAGGTGAAGGTGTGCCTTTGGAAATGTTGAAAGATTGATATGGAAAAATGTAGTCTTAGACCAATTAAGAGAAATATAAGAAGGGTAGAATCAAGGCTCATCTCCTTTGGTTTTTAACACAAGAAATCCATTTAAACACATCTAAAATGAATGTTTAAAACTTCTAAGAGCATGTACTTGAAAGGAAAAATAAGAGAGAGTTGTGTTGTGGCTTATTTGAGGCTTGTTAGAATTGCTAGCAAACTTATCTTCCTCTTCAATCGTCCACCAAGCTCACCCTCCTCCCTCTCTTTCTCTTACATGAATATAGTGTGTGTGTGTGTGTGTGTGTGTGTATTCTTGTATGTAAAATGATAATGGAGGGGTTGCTTTTATAGAAAAATTGGTATAAAAGGTCTAAAATGCCCTTTGGTTGGAATTGAATGGGATATTTTGGATTTAGTATGAATCCAATGGAATAGTGGAAGTTTAGAGGCCTTAATTAGATTCCTAAACATGATCTAGTTAGGGTTTTCCTCCTAATCAAACCAACCTAATACATATATATATAAGTTTGTACCAAGTCAAAAATATTTTCCATAATTTATGCAAACTTGTCTCAAAAAGTATATTCATCATATCTATGTAGGTATGGCCAACCATATGATGGTGATTTGAGAGACTTATTTTATTACTTTTTTGGGTACAAATGTTGGAAATTGTAAAGTATGGTGTATAAAATAGATTTTAGGGTACAAGTGTATATATAATGGTACTTGTTTGGGGTCAATTTGTTATTTAATAAAAAATGTGAGGCCTTTGGGTTTAATTTATGAATTGGAACATTTATATTAGTGTAGAATTAAATTAAAATAGGGTTAGAGAATCTACTTCAGTTTGGATTTCTTGTTTCGAATAAAAAGGCGATCAACCGAAGAACGTGGTAAGGACCGAAAAAACCTAAGGTTTTCAAGTGATAATTCCACTTTTAGGGAGTCAATTAATCAGTATTACGGTAGTAAAATTGATTCTTAACTTACCAAAATCGATTAGGGTGTGCGAGTTTTCATTTGGAGCGCGTTTTCGACTTTATAGCTAAAATTGATAATAAAAAGGGAATGGGGGTCTTTATTGAAATAGTTCAAAAGAAAGGGTGTAAATAAAATTACAAATGTCAGGGGCCTCATAGTTAAATAATTAATATTAGTGTGTAAAAATGATTACTAACCTATCGGGGTCAATTGGTTTTGTACGGGTTTATTCGCGATGCGTCTTCAATTCTAGGGTTAAATTTGTGAATGAATGAAGAACTAAGGGCTTTATTATAATAACTCAAAATTTAGGGACTTAATGGTGGAGGCAATGGCATCGTGGTGCTGCCAACATATTCTTAATTATTCAAATCATCTTCTCTTCTTATGTTCTTATCCGTTCTGTCTAGAGTTGCCATTGGTCTTGTTGATTTGTTGAATCATGGATATTAATCTATCCCCCTTAAATAATAAAAGCATTTTGTTGGATGGGTAAGTCATCTCCTTTTATTGGTAACTATCGATAATAGCTAAGGTACGAGTAACAAATCTATTTCTGAGCTGAGGTCGGAGTAGGGTATCTTCACATCTTGGGAATTGAAAATTAATCATACAAACATTTCCTATTTACATCTTTCCTAAGTTAGTTATTAATCATATCCATCCATTCTTGTCTATGTCTCACATAAGGTGCTAATGTGGTTTGGTTTCTAGTGTTCTTTGGTCCTTTTCCCTTAAATAGCCATCCTTGACTTCTTTCCGTATAATTCCTTCCCCTTTCTATCTTGGAGTATGGTGTTGTATTCTTCCAATTGCTCCTTTTGGTCCCTCATGAAGTTGGTTTCCTTTCAGCAAGCTCCAAATCCTCTTGGATTTTACCTCCTCTCATTCTGAAGTCAATGTTGTGTCAACTATTTCCACAAAGATGGCAAGACTCCTCAAGAATTTGATTCTTCATAGGGTTCAAGATTTTGGCCACGGTTACTAGTCCATTCTTAAGGTTTCAATTTCCTGGTACCACATTCCTATTGTTGCTTGCGAGCTCGTGTTATTACTTGTCTCAAAGTATGGTCTACCATTTGCCATTCTTCGAATGGGGTGAGGCGTAAGTCGGATTCTAACTGCAGAGGCAATTCCCTATGAGTAGTCAACTAATCTTAAGTTAGAGTTTAATTATCCTAGGATGTTCACACAACACAGCTTCATATATATATATAGGCAAAATAATAAATACAAGAGTTTTTAGGCTGGATGGAAGGGATGAAAGGATACGAAGCTGTTATAGCATCAATTAATATAAGAATCAACTGAAATATGGAATGGATGACATTATGGTTTCAGAATTTAATTTAGTCAAGGTTATAGAAATAGTGACTAAACTAAATATTTAACTTAAAACTGCGTTGGTCATCCGCGTTTCAAACTGAATATCCAAGATTCCTCACTAAGTAAGGAAAATGAAATTATTCATTTACAAGAAGCCTTGGGCTAAATAAAATAATCAAGGGTCAAACGATGTCAATTTTACAAATGGTAGTATATAAAATAGGACTAGATGGACATGACTTAATCTTGGAAAATGATGACATCAAATAAAGGTTATGAATACAAGATGAGGGTATGATGATTGATAGAAGACTCATAGAACTAATAGTAACCCTACTGCACGATGTCAGGCATTGTCCCGAGTTAAAACCACCTCTCGATCCTGAAATACATCCTCATGAATTGATGTTGCTATGCCTGGAATTCGAACAAACACCCTAAGGTAAGTCAAGAAAATTTCTATTTTTGATGTCTTTTAGTTAATAGAATAGGTAGTGTTATAATAATACAACATAGTCGGGGCAAGGTAGTCTCTAACCGCAGGTCGAAACTCATGAGTAATGGTTGAACCTAGGCTTTGATACCAAGTTGTGACGCCCCAAAAATTGGGAACATTAAATAATATTATAACAAATAAATACATGGTTTATCTAAGATTAAAAGAGTAGAAAACCTCACTAATGAGTCCTTTGTCTAATAACCAAGCAACATCCCCGGAAGGCTGGAGGAGTCAATATAGCCTCCCTTCTAAGTCCAACCATCTTAGATAGCATAGCTACCTTTTTGACAGATCTTGACAAAGTATTAACACGAGGCCTACATGAGTTGATGGAGTATACAAATGATATATATAATAATTACAAAACAGGTCTTAATTACAACAAGGATTAATCACTTACAAACTCAAAACGGATTTACATAACTAGTTCCTAACTCTTATAGGATAGCCATACGTCTTCAAATACTTCATCTTTGCCTTCGACTGGCCTTATAGTCTTCAATACCTGGGATAAAATGCCATGAGCTTTGAATGCCCAGTAAACACACACACACCCTGTCCCTTTTTCCCAATCCAATACACCATCACAGTTATAACAAACAAGTAATGAAGCATGATAATCATTCAATAATAAAGGATTACAAGGTTAGATGTTAGTAATCTAGAAATCCCCCAAAGAGACTTCGTCCTCCCAACCACAAGAATTGGACTCGGATTATTCAGTATGCCTTATCTTTTGCTGCTTTGCAGATCTTACCCTGGATGCCTACCAACGGTTATACACCACGTAGCACCAGCCGAGGACCTCAAAAGAGATGGTAAAATAAGGGCCTTACCCATAACCTCCTCCAACCCTATCCATCATAAACAGGTAGGGTCGAAATACAATCGATCCATTCAAGGGTTCCAATACAACTACTTGCGCAAGACATCAACTTTCAAAAAGGAACACGTCCCGCTAACTGATTCAATTCAAACATAATATTATCTCATAACAATATTCATGTGATTGAAACCCCATTAGCCACCACATTAAGCTTTCCATTTAGATTAATGTTTTAAGTTAGTTACCACGAGAAAATAACAAAAGAATAAATTTGCATAAGTATGAGCATCATCAAGGGACTAAAATAAAAGGTATATTACCACAACACATGAAATATCATACCAATACATGATCATATATTAATAAACATATTCATGAACACAAGGGTAGAAAATACCAATGCCAAAAAAATTGTTCAGATTCGGTACCACTTAAAGATTAAAATCGAAAAGGCTATTTTAGATTTTTCCTGAAGTCCGCCTTCCTATGGTTTGTAGAGAATTTAACCTAGTTTTCAAAACATATTTTGAAAATGGAATAGCTTTTCTAGATTTTTAGTTATTTAAGAAATACACTAGTGCTGTCCAGATTCGTCGACCATTACGAAAATCAGATTTACTTACAAATCGCTCACTCTTTTTCAATGAAACCAATTTTACTTGAAATATAACTCCTTAATGAAGATTTTGAAATGAAATTTAGGTCCAGAATATTTTTCTACAGTTTTCTAGAATTTTCGAAAGTTAGCTGTAAAGTAGATTTTTCCAGCATAGTTCTTGAAATAAGAAAGTTGGTGAGAAAAGAGGTCAAGTAGGGGAAATTTTCAAATTCTATTGTGATGAAAACATGCTACACAATATGTATTAAACTAAAAAATTTAAGGTGAAGGTGTGCCTTTGTAAATGTTGAGAGATTGATATGGAAAAAGGTAGTTTTATACCGATTAAGAGAAATACAAGAATGGTAGAATCAAGGCTCAACTCCTTTCATTTTTAACACAAGAATACCATCAAAACACAACTGAAATTAATGTTTAAAACTTCTAAGAGCATGTATTTGAAAGGAAAAATAAGAGATAGTTTTGTTGTGGCTTACTCGAGGCTTGTTGGAATTGCTAGCAAACTTCTTTTCCTCTCCTATCTTCCACCAAGCTCACCCTCCTCCCTCTCTTTCTCTTACCTAAATATAGTGTGTGTGTGTGTGTGTGTGTGTGTGTGTGTGTGTGTGTGTGTGTGTATTCTTGTATGTAAAATGCTAAGGGAGGGGTTGCTTTTCTGGAAAAATTGGTGTGAAAGGTCCACAACGCACTTTGGTTGGAATTGAATGGGATGTTTTGGATTTAGTTTGAATCCAATGGAATAGTGGAAGTTTAGAGGCCTTGGTTAGATTTCTAAAAATGATCTAGTTAGGGTTTTCCTACTAATCAAACCTGCGTAGTTATACATATATATATATATATATATATAAGTTTGTACAAATCAAAGATATTTTCCATTATTTATGCCATATCTATGTAGGTATGGCCAGCCATATGATGGTGATTTGAGGGACTTATTTTATTTTTTATTTTTTTTGGTGTACAAATGTTGGAAATTGTAAAGTATGGTGTATAAAATAGAATTTTGGGTACAAGTGTATATATATAATAGTACTTGTTTGGGGTCAATTTGTTATTTAATAAAAAAGTGAGGACTTTGGGTTTAATTTATGAATTGGAACATTTATTTTAGTGTAGAATTAAATTAAATTAGGGTTAGAGAATCAAATTTGGTTTTGATTTCTTGTTTTGAATAAAAAGGTGATCAACCGATGAAAATGATAAGGACCAGAAAAACCTAGGGTTTTCAAGTGGTAATTCCATATTTAGGGAGTCAATTAATCAGCATTAGGGTATTAAAATTGATTCTTAAGTTACCGAAATCGATTACGGTTTGCGAGTTTTCAATCGGCGCGTGTTTTCGTCTCTATAGCTAAAATTGAAAATAAAAAGGAAATAAGGGTCTTTACTGAAACAGTTCAAAAGTAAGGGTGTAAATAAAATTACAAATGTTAGGGGCTTCATAGCTAAATAATTAATATTAGTGTGTAAAAACGATTAATAAGCTATCGGGTTGATTTGGTTTTGTACAGGTTTATTGGCAATGCGTCTTCGATTCTACGGTTAAATTTTTGAATGAACAAAAAACTAAGGGCTTTATTATAATAACTCAAAATTTAGGGACTTAATGGTGTTTTCAAAAGTTAAGGGTTTCACAAAAATTGAGGTTCGTTTCTTTCTGAAAGGCTGATAAAGCATGGCGCCGTAAGATAGGTTCTTCTTCCTTTCGGTTTGCACCCGGTGAAGTGTGACCTTAAGATCATTCCCCTCTGGGTGAGACCAGTAAAGCATTATGTGTTATGTGGGTCGTATTAATTGCCATCCATGTTGTAGGCCGATAGAAACGTAAGTATGTATTATGTTCAGTTATTTATATTTAGAAATATATGTTTCTCGGCATTTCTATTATGGGTGTTCTTGCCCTTGGGCCTATGGTCAGGAAAGATAGTAGATGTGTTGTTGCAAGTGTGTGTAGTGGGTTAAATTATAGGATTGGGTTATGACTTGTATCTGTGAACATGACTTCAAAACAAATGTGGAGACGAAATTCTTTTATATTAAGGTGGAGGTTTAAATAACTAAGGTTGTATTGTGAAGAAATGTTTTATGAACTAAATTCGATAATTGGAAAGAAACAAATGGTTTTATACCTTGCGGTATTCAAATGGATATTTTTGGAGACAATGTACTTATATAAGTATATTTTGAATGTTAAGATGTCACATTATTTATATTGTACATTATGGTGCATTCATCATCATAGATATCTGTATGTTGATATTGTTTAGGATCATGTTGGGATCTCTACTAAACTTTATGTTTATCCCATGTTGCTAATCATTTTTATGGTACAAGTTGAGAGATGATTCAAGATTTGTGATCTTCCTTAATTGTTGTCCACAGGGCCTATACTTGCTGGCAGAATGTCATTGTTGTAAAAGGGTTAAACCCGTACTTTTAATGTAAAGATGTAAGCCTATGGGCATTTTATTAAAATGTAATTGTTGTTGCATTTCATATATGTACGATTGAGAGGACTTTCATTTATTTATGAATGTAATGTAGGTATGGTACTACATGTTCTTAACGAAAATTGATGTATGTTAACGGATAAGGTAATGTTTTCCAAGTAATAAAAAGTAGGGCATAACAACTTGGTATCAGAGCTAACCGGGTCTGAATACCTTGGGCTTGTAGAAAGAGGTTTTTACCACAATGGGTTTATTATTCTTGGTCAGGATGTTGCATATCGTTAGGATAAGTGTTAGGACTCTATGTGTTTCACGAGCATTGGATTAAGTTTCGTACATAGTGATAGTAGCCTGTGAACTTGCTTTGAGGTCTTGTTGGAAACACGCTTGATCAACGTGGTTTCTCATGAGAATTGTTTGAGAGTTCCAGGACAAATAGTTGTCTTTGTGGACCTGATTTGATTATATGTTTAAATGTTTAATGGTTTATATGAGTAGGATTGTATGATTTTGGTGTTTAATGTGTCTTGTAGCTTAGCGGTGGTTAGTGTGTGTGCTTCAGGGAAGGCTGTTATGTTGATCACTAAGTTTGGTTTTTGTTTTTGGTTTATAAGATGACTACGCGAGTAAATAGAGGTCGTGTTCGGAGTAGAAGTGTCAATAGGGGCACAACAGTTCTGTTAACACATGTCTTTGTAGCATCGGCTATGGGTGAGGAAGTTGCACGTGAGATTGTTAAGGTAGTGAGAGATGCTCTAGCTCGTAATGAGGGGGGCCATGGTCGTACCCTCAAGCTTACTAAGGAGTTTCTCCGCTCCAATCCACCTAAGTCTTTGGGAGAGCTTAAATTGTTAGAGGCAGAAGATTAGTTAGAAGAAATTACCAAGACTCTTGATATGCTCAGAGTTGAGGACGAGGAATTGAGGGTTGTTTTGGCTAGTTTCCAATTGATTGCAGACGCCAGCAGGCACCACTTGGGTTGCTTTCACTAAGGCCTTTGTAAGTATTTTCCTCCTTCCACTTGGGAAAGATTGGGGAAATAATTTGTTGAGTTATGCCAGGACGACACTCTTTTGGCACAGTTTGAGGCGAGGTTCACTAGTTTGTCAAGGTTTGCGTTAGAGTTGGTCACAACAAAATAGCGTTATTGTCTTGAGTTTGATAGAAGGTTGTGCAATGATATCAGGGGAAAGTTTGTCAGGGCTGTGTATAAAGACTATCACACAGTTGTAGAGGCAGCGGATTATATGGAAGTCGTTATTCTTGAGGTTGGTCAGGATAGAGAGGAAGAAGCATACTGAAAATTTTGACTATTCAGGGAGATGGTAGACCTAGTAACAATTGGAGATGAACTAGATCATAGGCACAGGCACAGTTGTCGCCTCAATCTACTTTTGTTTTATCGGACTCGTCATTTGGGAGGTCCAATCAAACTCAGGCTTCTTCAAGTCAATCGCAGAATAGAGGAGCACCTACTTGCTCTAAGTGTGGTCAGTCAAGCCATATTCGGCGATGTTTCCCTGTGCGTGGGCAGAGCTAGTTTTAGTAGTCCAAGCGGGGACGATGGTGATGTTATAGTGTTGCGGAGTGTTATTCTTTTGTAATGTAATGTGATGTTATTTCATTTAGGGCCTTATGCCTACATATATTGCATAGATATGTATGTGTTGTTGTGAACCCAAATGGTATAGGTATGCAATTAATCTTGAACTTGTTTGTATAGTGTTGAAAAGCGTTGTAAGGATTGAAAATTCTAATTTTATTATGATATATTATTTTCCAAAGTTAAGCATGTGTTGGCTTGTGATGTCTTGGATTGATTTAGAGTTACTTGTCAAGAAGCATAAATTTATTTATCGTTTTGACTAATCTTGAATGTATTGAGGATGAAGTGTATGGTTCTAAGTGTGTTTGTTCTTGGGTTGTGTTCCTAGAAATTGTGTGGAGTTTGTAAGAAGGATGAGAAATTCTTGATTGGATATTGAGAATATTCCTTGGAGAAAGCACGGTCGTAATTGTAAAGGACGAGTATATTTTTTGTAATGAGTATGTTTGTCATATAGGCATCAGAGTGGTGGTTTGTTTGGGGAGCAAGAGTTGTGTGGTCCAGCCTTAAGGGATCCGTTATGATTCAAGAAATATGTGAGTTTGTGTATGGAACTCCATTTTGGAGTAAACAGTGCTAGGTAGCATGTCGGTGTTTCGTGCCGAGTGTTGAGGCTTGTTGAGTTGGTTAGTCGGTTGGTTGTTGTCGGAAATGGGTTGACATATAGTCACCTCAAGAGTAGATTCGAATTGAATAGAAGGGTTGTAATGTTGAGCAGAGCTGTAGTGTGGACTTGTGAGTTGTAAGTCTCGTGTAGGCAAATGTGAAGTTGGTGTGAGTTGGGGGTAACAGGGTTGGGGTTACATGTTGAGGCCTTTGTGTTATGAGCGCTTTGGCCGTTGTGTGATTGATAGATGGTGATGGGATGAGGCTCCCAAGAATATGTAAACTTTATTTACGCTTTCCTGTATTATTAACACGATTATTATTTCTATTAATTTGTTGTTATAGAAATGTTATTTTTGGTGTTGTGGCATCACTATAAGAGTGATGGGTGTTGTTGGGTGACAGCTGAGGTTCACTAGTTGTTTTATGTTGAGAAACAAATTCGAAAATGAATTTTTCTTGTGTTGTGGCCTCGGATGGTAGTGTTGAACTGTAATGTTGCGGATTTAATCTAAGTGGTAATAAATGATTTTGATGCGTAGTTTATTTGATTTAATAAAAGTTGAATCTAACAAATCATGAGATTGTGCATGATCATATGTGTTCTGAGTAACATTTTATTTTGTTTTCGGAAGATGGTTGTAAAATTTTAAGTTTTACATGGAAATTGAAAACGTATTTTGGTTGTGGGCAATGCAAATTTGAGGACATTTTTAGAAAAAATTTATATGTAAGAGTGAGATTTTCAAAGAAAATGAGAAAATGAGAATTGTCCTCTTATTTTGTGAGAGTTAACTGAGAGTTTTGTTGTGAAGGTGGTTTTCTTTTCCTTAGTGCTTGGGTGTTGAGTGCTCAGTGGTGGTTGACCTCTTTCTTGTATTCTTGTTGTTCGAGTGTCTTTGGGGCCTCAAGGTGTTGAACCAGGATCCAGAAAATTGTCCCAATAATGGATCTAGACTTGGGTTGGTGGTTGTGCTTCCTTTTATAGTTGGGGGCCTTGTGTTTTGGTGTATTCTTAATTTCAAGGACGAAATTTCCTAAGGTGGGGAGGTTGTAGCACTCCGTACTTCCTGGTACAATGGAATTATTTTAGACTCTTTGATTATCTTGATTAAAAACCTTCTTAGTCGTCATTTGAGCCTTGGTTTAGGTGTTACCATAGTGGTTAGGCGAGATTGGATTAAAAACTCAAAATTTAAATAGTTCTTATTTGAGTAGTCTTCACTCTTTTATCATTTTCTCTCTCCACACTTTGAATCTTAATGTGAGACTATAACGATTGGAAATCTTACTTCTGGGGCTTCAATTTGGACACAAGAACAACCCTAAACGGAGTTTGAATGAGAGAGTTATGCTTGTTTGAAGTTTGCGAATCTGTGTTGTGTGCATAGTTCTATTGAGCACAACTTTCCCCACTCGAGTGGTCCATAGACTCTTCCAGCTCTATTTTTCAAAATTATCTAACATACTCGAAGCCTCAATTCACCGCTCAAGCGCACTTTTGACCGGTCGAGCAGTCTATCCAGAATCATATATTTAAAAGTCACTTTTTGGGTCAAATCTCTTCACTTTTTACTCTCCATTCTCTCTTTTTCTGCCATTTTTGACTTTTCAAGCTTTTTCACCTTGATTCCATCTATTTATAATCATCTTTGACCCCTAGTTCCATATGCAAAAATGTAGAGCTCGGCAAGGGCTTCCATTAATCTGAGCGGATCAGCATTTTGTAGTCGGTCATTTTTGTGTTATCTCTTCATCGCTTCAAGAGGCAGGGATTTTGTTGCTACTCTTCAATACCCCTTTATAGATAGCAATGTGGTAGTTTTTATTGCATTTAAAAATATGTTTGTTAAGAGAATTTCCAAAAGCATGGAAGGGGATTTGGGGTTTGAGCTTTAGGAGTTGGAATTGTATGATTGATGATTGATTTGGTATGTTGGGAGGTAGCTAATCATGTCTTTGTTAACTATGGTGAAAAGCCCTAATTTACTATTAAGAAATAATAAAAAAAAAATAAAAGAGGTTTAGTTATGGTCTAGAAATGTTGAGGGTTTGGAATAACCGATTTGGTTTTTGAATATAAAACGATGAGTCTAACTCTTTTATGAAATGAAAGAGGAAAGTAGTTGTTTTTAATGTTGATTTTTTGAAATTGTGAATCTAATTCACAAGAGTCATTTATTATTTGTTTAGAGGTTTTTTTCTTGGCCATCGGTAGAGGGTGACATTGTTGTTATTGAATAAATTATGTGTATGTTTTACACTTGTATGATATTTATGTAGTTTAGCATGTTGTGTTATTGCTAGGATGTTATTTGGGAGGTCCGCTTCTCTTCGGTTAAGCTGGTAGAGTGTGGTGCCTTGCTAGGTTCATCTCCCTTCCGGTTTGTGCCTGGTAAAGTGTGAAATTGAGGTATGTTTCTCTCTGGGAGGGCAATAAAGCATGGCTCCTTCAGATAGGTTCCTCTTCCTTCTGGTTTAAGCTCGATAAAGTGTGACCTTGGGGTCGTTCCCCTCCGGGTGAGGCCAGTATAGCGTTATGTGTTATGTGGATTGTATCAATAGCCATTAGTGCTATAGGCCAATAGAAATGGAAGCATGTGTTACATTCAGTTATTCATATTTATAAATTTATGTTTCTCGATATTTCTATTATGTGTATTCCTTGCCCTTCGGCCTATGGTCAGGGAAGATAGTAGATGTGTTGTGTGTAAGTGTGTGTAGTGTGTTGAGTTTATGGGATTGAGTTATGACTTATATCAGTGAACGTGATTTCAGAACAAATGTGGAGACAAAATTCTTTTACATTAACGTGGAGATTTAAATCACTAAGATTGTATTGTGAATAAATGTTTTTGGAACTAAACTAGATAATTGGAAAGAAAACAAATGGTTTTACACCTTGTGGTGTTCAAATGGATGTTTTTGGATAAGTATATTTTGAGTATTAAACTGTCACATTATTTATATTGTACGTCATGGTACATTCATGATCATAGATATTTGTATATTGTTATTGTTTAGGATCATGTTAGGATCTCTACTAGAGTTTATGTTCATCCCACGTTGGTAATCATTTTTCTAGTACAAGTTGAGAGATGATTCAAAATCGCTGATCTTCCTTAATTGTTGGCCACGAGGCCTATACTTGTTAGCGGAATGCCATTGTTGTAAAAGAGTTAAACCCTTACTTTTAATGTAAAGTTGTAAGCCTATGGGCATTTTACTTAAATGCAATTGTTGTTCCATTTCATATATGTACGATTGAGAGGACTTTCATTTATTTATGAATGTAATGTAGGTATGGTACTGCATGTTCTTAATGGAAATGGATGTGCGTTAATGGATATGGTAATATTTTTTGGGTAAAAAAAAGTGGGGCGTGACAGCTCAAGACGGCATAGAGTACACACTCTGCAATCAAGGAGTTAGTTTTCCAAATAAGGTAAGAGTGATTTTTTGAATTCCTTGAGGATAGACATGCATAACAAATAAAGGAAGATCCATGCAACAACAAAGGAAACGTTTTCCACAAATCAAGCAAATTCAAATATAGAAGGACACGTGATAGCCTATGGGAGCTCAATGGACCAAGTTAAGATGATGAAGATAGGCTCTAGCCTTTGAAGATCAAAATCGTTCCTACTCTTGGGCAATGAGGATTAGCATCAATGACACATGTCACTAGGATAGTAATAGTTTGGGTTGAGATCCAAGTTTTCTGTCTGAAAATTTTCTAAGTGTAAACAAAAAATGGGATTTTTCAAAACTTATGATTTTGAAAATAATATTTGGTGGTAATTGTTCCTTATACATTAAATGGTCTAATTTGATTTTATGAGATTTTTTTAGAGATATTAATCACTTTCACTTCAACTTCAAACTTAGAAATTTCAGTCGGAAATTATTTTTATACTAAAACTTAGGGAGTCACTTTTTGATTTAATTGGATTTTGAATTTTTTTTAATTTATTCTTTTTGTATTTTTCTTCAAATCCAAACGGGGGGTATTTCCTTTTTTACAGTATAAACTTAAGTAAATGAAATATAAATGTAAGAGGCTAAATGAATGTTTTTACTTAAATGGTTACATATGGAAATAAGGTTGATGTGTTAGGAGTGCCTTAGGAATTGTGCTATGTGAGTAGCTGTGTCTAGGGTGACCACTCAAGCAGTTAAGTGGTCGCTTGAGCGGAGATACAAGACTCCCAGTATTTTTACTGTAGACTTGCAAAACATCTGAGAGATTGCATTCACTGCTCGAGCGGTGAAATATTTGCTCGAGTGGTCTGTTTGGGATCAACACTTTAAAAGGTTATTTTTGGGTCACTTATCTGCATTCTTTCAGATTCTTTCTGTGACAACCCGACATATGTGTTATTTTTATATATTATTCCATTGAGCATATTTCCATGATTATGTGCTTAATTGATGCTTATCTATTTGTTTGTAAATTATTTGTTAGGATACAGACTTAGAATTCGAAATTGAAAGCCCAATCCAAATTAGAAACCTAAATTGACTGGTTCAATAGGCTAGTTAAAATATTTAGAATCGTATGGTAAGTTTAATTAAAATTTTATTTGGATCAAAATAATTAGAATAAATTAATTAGAACTGATTAGAATTAAGCTTAATTAATTAGTCTTAATCCCATTTGATTAGCTTAACATTAATCTACCTATATATGTGCCTTAATCATGCTTAGGAGTTCATTTTCATCATCTTTTGAGTTGAAAATTGGAGAGTGACTACATAGGACTTCAATGTGTAATGGTTGGCATCGATGTCAAACTACACTGCCATCAGTTGCTCGATTGACAACGTAAGAAAGTTGAGAATAGAGGCGAGGGCACTCTATCATGGCTCAGAGGAGTTGGTAATCTCGATTGGGGATTCATTAAGGTCTGGGAAGAGGGAAAGAGTATATATGGATGAGGCCATGGCAGAAGAGAGTAATGCCAAGAAGAGAGAATTGTAAGAGTAATGACAGAGAGAGTTTGCAAATTTCTGCTCTGTCTCTCTCACAGTCCTTAGTTTAAGAAGTTTTTGAAAATAAAAAAAGGTCAAGAGAAAAGGGATTGCCGAGGAAATCTTTGACAAACGAGGCCAGTCCAGTTGTGGTCGGTTAGGCGCGCCGTGACTATTGAAATCGCGCGCCAGACACGGCGCTCGGTGAAGACGAACAAGGCAGAGAGAGAGAGAGACAAAATAGGGAAATGAGAGAGATATGTATATAATCTTTATATGTGTATACCGTATATGTATCTATGTGTGTATGTGTTCGTGTGTATATATATCGTATATACGTATGTATTTGTATGTCCATATGTGTCCGTATATATGTATATCTATGTATCCATATATGTATATAGTTTGTATGTATATATTTTGCCTCTGTGCATGTACATAGTACGTATTTTGTATCTGTATATGTACATATGTAAAACAAACAAAAAATCAAAAAATCAAAAAAATCAAAAATAAAAAATAAAAAAAAAAACATAAATAAGAGAAAATTTTGGAAAAGAAAGAAAAAATTGTGTGTACTCATTTGTTATGCATCCATCATGTTATTTATCATTGGATATTGTATGCCTCACATTGCCCTTTCGTGTTTTTGCATTCACCATCACACTTGCACTGTTTATTACATTTGTCATGCATGGTTATAATCCATTCACATAACTTGAATTGTTAAAACATTTGGTTACAAATTTTCATCCCTTATCCAATTGAAACCAATCCCCTATTTGGTATTCAAGTACGGTCTAGGTCTTGCTTGTTGGTTAGGACCCTTTTCACCACCCTTGGTTAATACTGGCTCTCTTTTTGGGTTGAAGGTTAAAACCACTCAGTTAATACTGGCCCCTTTTTGAGATGACGATACTATCCCTTTCTCGGGTTGTTGGTTCACACCACTTTCAGTTAATACCTCATTTTGTTGGGTTGTTAGTTGAAATTGTCCATCCGTTAATACTTTCTATGTTTTGGGTTGTACGTTCAAACTATTAATCGGTTACATTTCCTTATGTCATGTGAGTGTTTGGATTCTACCCATTTGATGTGCTTCATTTGCACGAGGCTTACCTTCCATATATTACATCATGCATTGCATAAATCATGTATTTCTGAAAACAAAAGAAAAAAAGAAATCAACTTTCAATTGCATTAGCATATCATTTGCATGGTTACAACTGTCACTGTTGCATCACTTGGCTAAAATCTCTTCACATCAACATTTGAGTACAACTTTTTTCATCAATTAATATTGGCCCCTTCTTTTGGATTGTAGGTTCAAACCACTCAGTTAATACTGACCCTTTTTCAGGATAATGATACTATCCCTTTCTCAAGTTGACAGTTCAAACCACCATCGGTTAATACCTTCTTTTTCTTGGGTTGTTAATTACGACTATCCATCGGTTAATACCTTCCCTTTTTGGGTTATAGGTTAAGACTATTCATCGGTTACATTTCTCTTTCTCTCATGTGAGTGTATTTGGACTGTACCTCTTGTTATGTTTCATATCATTTGCACAAGGCTTGCCTCGCATATTACCTGTTGCATTGCATTGCATGATCATGAATTTTCAAAAAAATCAAAAAAGGCTTCGCGAAGTGTGTAAGTCCAACTTGCAAATTTTATTTCGAGCATTGTAACATGCCAGGGGAGTACCCACGCATGTTAAATGGTTCGAACTCTCGAGATCTCTTTGATCTAGTCTCACGAGTGCAATGTGAAACATAAATGAGAGTCCAGATTTGGAAACTTTATAGAAAATTTATTTTATTACAAAATTATTGCCACAAATGGACTACGTCATCAGATCTCAGAGTCGCCACCTAATATTTTGGGAAATTAGGAAACCCATGACTTGTGCCAAGGCCACTGTTCGTCATAACCAAAGTTGTTTTGGTTCGGAACCTTAGGTATGTGAGGAGAAGGTCATTAATTGAGCTCCCCCGCTCACCCAATCAAAAGATCGGCCTCTACTAACCATGATATGAATTTTATTTTCTTTATATGTTCATGTTCTGATTACTTAATAAATCCTAAAATTTACTATGTGAAGCATATATGTTCACCCACTTTGGAACAACTTGATTTCATGCAGTTTTGAAAGAGTTTTGAAGATGTACAATCCAAATAAATTGAGTTTACAAACATGAAAATCAACATCATTACAAATTAAGCAACACAACCTCTATCATTGGCATTCAAACAATTATATCACATAAGCAAATAGCCACATGATAAGATGCTAAACATAATAAAAAAAAATTATGTACAAGCGGGATGCTAAAGCATAACAACTTACATATTTACCGATGTCCCGCGAATAGCTACAAAACAAAGTTAGTAAAATATGCATGATCCTATATACAAAATTCTAATGCAATACATACACAAGAATGCTTCTAAGGATCCGGCTTCTAAAACATGACATATGAAACATTGCAAAACATGCGATACCGCACAAAATCATGTAATAATCAATTAAAGCACAAAGATGCAAATTTAGCCAAATCTAGGCATAAGTCATGTATATAAAAGCATGGATGGCATGCAAGATATATACATATGCACAGTTATGGAAAGCGATTAAAGAATGGGATAGATATGAAGTACAGATGGGGAATTATTATAACACTTGAAATGTTACAAATCCAAGGGAGATGAATAAATATTACAACACAGTATAAAAATCCTCACAAACACTCAAAATAAAATAAACATAAGAAAATAGCAGTTTCAAGCGCCTCGACGACTATCGGAGGTTGATCTTATCAACGTCGGAAGGCTGCCCGATTTTTCCTAGAGGTCATGGGTACGGTCATGAAGGTCGCCAGCGTGATGGTGTACTTTTAGGTGGCTACCTAACCAACTAACGGGATGGCTAACCAGGTAGGCTCGACCAAACTTTGTTTTCTTAGATTTTTTCAACAAAAATAGAACTAAAAACAATATATATGGGAGTTTCAACTCACCACTTTCAATTAGATTACAACAATATATATAATATAACAAGAAATCAAAGTAAAAGAGTAAAGAAATCAAAGCAAAAGAGCAAAATAAGTAAGAAATGTAAGAAAATGAAAAGTTTGTGAAATTCACCTTCCAAAAAAAGGATGAACTCGTTACTTCACAAACTCCCTCTTGATCACCCTCAAGTGTAGGAAGTGTGTTCTCAAATCCTCAATTCAAAATTATGGAGTTTATGGTATGGAAAGTGGCTAAGTCTCTAGTCTTTCTCACTTTCAATTACTAAACACTCTTCATTGTGGTCAAGGCAATTGATCTTTGGCTATAATAGAATTTTTGGAGTGGTTTTGGTGTATGGAAATGAGGAATTTCAGTAGCTATGGAAGGTATGGGGTGTATATGGAAGATAGGAGTATTTTTGGCTCAAAATCTCAATTTTCTCTCTTTTTTTTCATCCTTTTCTCATTCTTTTCTCTTCAATTTTGTGGTCCTCTCTCTCTCTTACAATATGATCATTCTATATAGGCAATTAGGGAGAGTAAAGGTCAAAAAGAAGGTGGGAGACAAGGTGGGAGACAAGAATGTGATAGGAGGGCAAATTTTCAAGGTGGTTGCATGGGATACTCCTTTATGGATGCCAACAAAACCTCTTTTTGACAATGGGGGATGATTAGGTATAATGGAGGATGAGTGGGTGCACTTGAATGGATTAGAAAATAGGTAAATGGGGTGTCCTAACCGAACCAAAACCAAGAAAAACAAGGCTGCTACTGTTTTGGGCCGAGTTAACAAAATATGCTATTAAGCCCAACTTCAAACGGGCAAATCTCCCTTATTCGGACTTGGTTTAACGTGATTATTGGGTCTAAATTGAAGCCCCAGAAGTCTAATTTCCAATGGTAGTGGCCTCACATTTAAATTCGAAGTGTACAAAGAGATATTACTAATTTAATGAAGGTTGTTCATTTCCCTCGGGCCAAGTCAACAAAATTTGCTCTTAAGCCCAACTTCAAATGGGCATATCTCCCTTATCTGAACTTCGTTTCAGGGTATTCGTGTGTCTAAATTGAAGCCCCAGAAGTCTCCTTTCCAATGGTGGTGGCCTTACATTTACAATCCAAGTGTACAAAGAGATATGCCTAATTTAGTGAAGGCTGTTCATTTCCTTCTTAACAATTTGATGCCCATCCTTTCCCTAAACCAATTTTCTTCCATCCCCTCTTGTTTCCTTCAAATCAAAACCTATCCAAACCTATAAAGAAGATATTTTTAAATATATTTTTTTAAAGAGTTCACCTCCCTTCCATTTATTTCTACTTTGTCCTTACTCAGTTTACTGAAAAGTGTAATATTTTAATTGAAATGGGAGCCTCAGAACATCATAGAAACATTTAGAAAAATATTTTGAAAAGAGGGTTTTAAGGTCTAAAATAGTTTGGCCAAAAATGTGTGAAGGTTGGGATTAAAGCTCAAATTTCATTTTTCTTGTTGAGGACTGCAGGGGAACACATTCTGATTGTCATCATCGGGTAATCAACCAAAAGCGCCCAAGTCTTAAGGCTGGTCAAAATGGGGTGTCTACAAGTATGTCATTTTCATTCTGCCCCTGAACTACGCTGGTTTGATTCCTTGCAAGGGGATACGTAGGCAACCTTCGGGTTCAACCAATTGAATTTCCATCTTTTTTGTTTGTCCAAGTCTTACGACCTTACCAAAAAGGTCGTCTTTAAGCTTTGACATTCACTCACATCATGAAATGACTTTGAGATCTGTCAAAGAAGGGGAACTATAGACACCCCATTTTGAGCGGTACTAAGACTTGGGCGCTTTCTTTTGATTATCCAATAATGGCAATCATAATGTGTTTCTCACAAAATCCTCAGTAAAACAAAGATGAAATTTGAGCTTTGTTCCCAACCTTAAGCCTATTTTGGTCAAGCATTTTAGCCCCATCGCACACCCAAAGAAATTTGGACCAAACCACAACAAAACTAGGTTGAACGGTGCAAAATGGGTTTTTTTCCTCTCTAGCCAGTCAACCACCCGGTCATCCGGCTGATCGACCACCCCAACACAGATTTTTGCCTAGTTTTTGTGATGGTTCAGGTGGGAACTTCCCAAACCCATTTTTTTGACCGATTCATGCATCGAATACATGTATACTCATCCTCTATTGCGTAGTGCTTGACACATTGAAGTTAATGCTCCACTTTTGTCTTCCATCAGCTCTATTAGTGCTCTATTTGCTTCATTATCTTCATTAATGCTCCATTCTTGTGTTACAACACTCACATAGCCTATATGTATACATCAGATTGTTAAGAGGAGGAGAAGGATAGATTGAGGAGAGAAGGTTAGTGATAGAGGAAAAGAGAGTTTAAGATTCGAATTCAAAAGTTAGCCAAAATTGAGTGCTAATTGTGACCTTCCATTTTCTCAAGCTATACACTACATCTCATCTTCTATTAAAAAAAATCATCCAGGTCATGTTATTGTAGTCAAATTCTAGAGCTTTGATCAAAGAAAGAGTAGTCCTTGTGAAGTTCCATGCGATCATTTCCTACACTTGTCCAATCTACCTTTAAAGCTCCAATTCCAGGTTTTTGAATTGAGGATTGAACACAATTCACAACATTGAGGGTGATCAAAAGGAAGTTTGGAAATCAAGAAGTTGATTTTTTCTTTGGAAGGTGAATTTTCAATTTATTCCATTTTCTTCCATTTCCTATCTTATATTTGTTTTCTTGCTTTAATTTCACATTAGTTTTTTTTTTTTTTTTTGGTAATCCAACCGAAAGTGGTTAGTTGAGCCACCTATATATTCCTTGTTTGTTCTTTTCTCGATGGTGTAACAAGATAGGTTTTGCTAGGCCTAGTTGGCCTATCGGCCTATTTGGTTAGCCGGTTAGCTTCTTTTGGACAAAAAGGAGTAGTCTTCCGACGTTGAGCATACCATCTTCTTATGGTCTCCAAGGCGCATAAAACTTCTATTTTGTTTTCATTTGAGTGTTTTGTGAAGTTTTTATTTTTGTTGTAATATTTTCCTCCTCCCTATCTCATTTGGTTTGTAATTATTCTTTCAAGTGTTGTAATAATTCTCCATCCCATTTCTCTCTATCCCATTCTTTTACTTGCTTTCCTTTGTGAATGTGCATCATATTTTGTTTTCAATCATATCCATGCTTTACATCCATGTCTCGCGTATCTTGATTCACTAAGTTTGCTTTTGTGGATTTAATCAATTCTTATGTGATCATGTACGCTACCTCATATTCTTGAGATGATTTACATATCATATCTTAGAAGTCGAATCTTTAGTTGCATCTTATGAGTGAATTGCATTATGATTTTGTATATAAGATCATGCATATTTCGCTAACTTTGTTTTGTACCTGTTCACGGGACGTCGGTAAACATGTATGTTTTTATGCTTTAGCATCCCTATTGTGTGTGTTTTTCTTATTATGTTTAAGCATCCTATCATGAGGCTAATTTCTTACTTGATATAAATATATAAATGCCAGTGGATGGAGGTTGTCTCGCTTAATTTGGAATGATGTTGATTTTCATGTTTGTAAAATCAATTTCTCTGAGTTGAACATCTTCAAAACTTTTTCAAAACACATGAAATCAAGTTGTTCCAAAATGAATGACATAGTTTACACTTGTATGCTTCATACAGTAACTTTTAGAATTTATTAATAATTGGAACACGAACATATAAAGCAAATAAAATTCATATCATGGTTAGTAGAGACTGATCTTTGATCGAGTGAGCGGAGGTGCTCAATTAATGACCTTCCCCTTTCATACCTAAGGTTCTGATCCAAGCATCCTTGGTTACGACAAACAGTGGCCTTGGCATGAGTCACGAGTTTTCTAATTTTCCCAAAATATTAGGTGGCGACTCTAAGATATGGTGATGAAGTCCATTTCTGGCAAAGATTTTGTATTAAAATGGATTTTTTATAAAATTTGCCAAATCTGGACTCTCATCTATGTTTCACATTTCACTTATGAGACTAGATCAAAGAAATCGAGAGTTTGAACCATTTAACATGCATGGGTCACCCCCAAGAATGTTACAACAGTATGGGTTGGAATCATCTAATGGCAAGAACAAAGAGCAAATCCAAGCTATCATGACTCTTAAAAGTGGTTAAGAAATACCAAACCGAACAAATAGGATCAATGAAAGAGTGGGTGACCAGGGTAGTCAGATCCAAAATTCACTAGAGGAAATTAATAAGCCTAATAGTCCTTCCCTAGGTCTTCCGAGTGAGCTTCAGTGTTTAAATGACCATTCTCCTTTCAGTAAGAAGAAGTAAGCATTTATAGAAGCAATGACGGAGGTGTTGAAACAAGTTAAAATCAATCTCCCCCCCATGTTGGAGACGATTAAACAAGTACCCTCATATGCTAAATTTCTCATGGACTTGTGCACTCAAAAGTGTAAATCCAAGACCCATGTGACCAAAAAGATCTTACTCATTGAATAGGTTAGTTCCATTTTAACCAACAACACTGCCCCTAAGCTTAAAGATCAAAGGTGCACCTAACATTTCTTGTGTCATAGGTGAACATTCAATTGAAAAGGCACTCCTTGACTTAGGTGCTAGTGTCAAACTTCTTCCCTATTTGGTGTATGAGGAACTTGGGTTTGGTGAGTTGAAACCTGCATCAGTGACTCTTCAGTTAGTTGATCATTCCATCAAAACCTCTCGTGGCATACTTGAGGATGTCTTGGTTAAGGTATAAGTTCTACTTTTCTATTGATTTCCTTGTCATTGACATGGAACTTGCATTAACTAATAGGAAACAAATCCCAATCATCTTAGGACGACCTTTCTTAGCCACTGCCAATGCATGCATTAACTGTAAAACGAGAGTGATGGAAGTATCATTTGGAAATATGCAAGTCAAGATGAATGTGTTTCACGCATCCCAACACCCTTCCAATGATAGTGAATGTTGTACAGTTGATGTGGTTAATAAGTTGGTTAAAGATGCTATTTCGTCTAGTATCTCAACAGATCCTTTAAGCCTGTTTGTTTTCAGAGGTAGAATGTAGACAATTCATAATGAGGAAATTAATAGTGAGATGATTGTTAGTGAAGGGATTGATAGTGAGGGGATTAAGTAAAATTGTGTTTGTTTTAATGATAGTTGTTAGTGTAGGGATTGTTAAATTATTTTTGTATAAAATAATAAAACAAACAAAAAAAAATAGAAAAACATTAAACATGAATGTTTTTAAAAAAAAATGCCCAACATGTAAAAAATTTATAAAAAATAAAAAATAAATAAATAATTTCCAAAACTAAAAAATAAAACAAATAAAATAATGATTTTTACTTAACAAAAAAATACAAAAATTTAAACTTTAATGTTCAAAAAAAAAAAGCCCAACATGTAAAAAATAAAATAAAATAAATAAAAAATTTCTAGTCCAGCGGACTATTTTTCTAATACCAAGTTTTGGAGGCCCATCCGGATCCCCTCTCCAAGGGGATTCATAATCCAGAGCTCACTATCAAACCCCTTCCCATCTCTCAAAACAAACACAATGTTAGTGGGTTCCACCTCACTACCAATCTAAATCCCCCCTCTAACTCACCAAACAAACGGGGCCTTAGAGGCATGTCTCATTCATTTCGGGTTTGAGAACTATGACATTCACAAATCCATTGAGGAGGTCAATACTTTTCTTGACGCTACTCCTCACATGAACCTTCAGCCACGGAAACCCCGATTTGAGCTCCTATCTATCCGCTCTAGTAAGCCTACAGTACCTTCTATTGTGACCCCTCCAAAACTTGAGTTGAAACCTCTTCCAACTTCACTTAAATACTCTTTCTTATGGCCTAATGATACTCTTCCTGTGATTATTCCATCTAACCTATCTAGTGAGCACGAATGTCACCTTTTGCGTATACCCAAGAAGCATAAGAGTGGCACCCTGAAAGAAGTAACGAAAAAGGAAGTGGTAATAATGCCAAATGCGAGTACCATTTACTTCATCTCAGATAGCAAGGAGGTGAGTCCCACACAGGTTATACCTAAGAAGCCAAGAATTACAATGGTTGAAAATGAGAGTGGTGAGATAATTCCTACATGTACCACTACTGGGTGGCACGTCCACATGGACTATAAGAAACTTAACTCCATGTTATTGATCAAATCGTAACGCGGCTAGAAATTCCAAACCTCCGTGATGATCTAAATTTGAATCCATACGAAGAGGGTATTCCTGATAGGGAGTCAATTGTGTCCAATGCCTTGGTGGACCCTGGTTAACAAACCAATTAATTCAATTTTGTCTAGCTGAAGATGTTAAGCTTAGCGCTACATTAGAGGCAACTAATGGTCTGATCTTATGTTCAAACACACTAACACGTGTCCCACTGTGTAGATATTTGGCTTAAAAGAAAATACTTGAGCTCCTACTTTAAATAGGCTTGGTTCTTGTTGCATTGGGGAAGTGTCTATCTAAGCTTAATGTTGTTTGGTGTTGTAGGGCTTGTCAGTAGCATTGCAGAACCGGTATACCGAAGAGACGAAACATCTGGTATTGTAAGACCAACCTGGCCTAGTTCATACACCTAAGGAATGTCACTAGTGCACTTTTCAGCCGACTGGAAACCTTTGGAGTGCATACCTCCCAATAACTGAGTAGGATAAGGGTAGATTCTTTTACAAATATTGTTTTTCTTTTCTTCTTTTGCTTATTTTTATTTTGATTTCTTCCCTATAATTAATTTGGTTGTTCCTTTGTGGTATGTGTGATTGAGGACAATGTTACGTAAGTTGAGGAAGGGTTTGGTTTGCGTTTATTTATTTATTTTTTTATTTTCGGATGTGTTTTGAAAAAAAAATAACAATAAATGGTTTTGTTTTCATGGTATATTTTTTATTTTTATTTTTTGTTTTATTTTTGTTTTATTTTACATTTACACAATTTTACTTTTCACACAATTTTATTTTACATTAAAAAAAAACACACAAATGCGGCACAGATATAGAAAATAAATATAAAAAAATACATAGAAAAAAAAAGGGCAAATTACATATACACCCCTCGAGGTTTGGCTAAATTACAGATGCCCCTGAGGTTTGAGAAATTACGAATTCCCCCCTGAATGCTATATTTGCATAAGAAATTAGGGGGTAATTTGTTATGAAATATAAACCTCAGGGGGCAAATTGTTATAAAAATACAAACCTCAGGGGGCGGGATGTAATTTCCGAAACCTCAGGGGGTATCTGTAATTTAGCCAAACCTCGAGGGGTGTATATGTAATTTGCCCAAAAAAAAAAAGAAAAAAAGAAAAAGCAAAAAAAAAAGCAGTTTGTCTCAGATTCCGCCGACGTCTTGACGGTGAAGGTCAAAAGCCGATCTCGTTTGCAGGTAGCCTCACCGCTTGACTCTACTACCGATCACCTCACCATGGAATTGATTTTAGCAATTCCCTCGAAGACCCAGCCTCTGCGTTTGCAGGGTTTGCAAAGGAGATTACACCCAGTTGGCTGTCAAACGAGGAACAATAGGGCGCCAGGTAGTTGGCCATAATTGATGTTCTTCACTTCAATTCTGTATTCTGTTTCTTCAGCTGACTATTCTCCCTCCAAACATCTTAATACATATGCTGAAAAAGAGCAAGCTTTGTAATTAGTAGCTACACTTCATTCATTCGACTCTGTAATCGACAAGACACATTTGACAATAAAGTCATGGCCTCTACACACAGATTTAGGGTGTGCAAATTGGCACCCATGTCAGATTTGGCAGCCAATAATTGGTCCAGTGGCACTACAGGGTTAAAAGTGGGGCCTAGGGATTTCTGATGAGGGTCTGAGGCTGCAGTATCATGCACTTCCTCTTGAATTTCATTTAGATCAGGAAAGAGGGTAAGAGGTCGAGTATAGCCCATGTCAGAAAAGAAAAGAAAATATTTGGGCTACGATAGACAAATTTTGGCAAATTTTGGCAGATACTCACTGTAGCATTTCCGTTGCAGATGGCGGCTAAAAGAAGAAGAAGAAGAAGAAGAAGAAGAAGAAGAAGAAAAATGGAGAGTGGTGGGAGACGATCGAGGTTAGAAGTATCGGCGCCGCTGTCATTGAATTTGTGAATTCAGACGCAACGTTTGATGCTTTCGGCAAAAACAAAGGCCAAAAGAATGAGAAGAAAACAAAGAAGACGTGCATGCGTCAATAGAGCCGGAAAAAAAATAATAAAAAATATAAAAAATGTAAAACTATAAAAAATAAAAAAACAAAAAATATAATAATAATAATAATAATAATAATAATAAATTTTGTATATTTGTATTTAGTTTCTAATCCTTTTGCAGGAGACATTTCCTTCAAATTGGGGGCATTTTTCTTCTGCATCACAATTGTGGTATTTTCAAAGGATATAAGGGCTTATATGGTAAAAGATCTGAACAAACCTTACTTCGAGAATAGTTGAGTAAAATAAAAGTAATTTCGTCTGAGATGTGTTACGGTAAGGATGCAATCGACAATTTTCACTAAGGAACTTTATCACAGTAAGTCTTAGAATCTGGCTCTAAAAGACCATTTCATTTAAAATTTATCTTTTATTTCTATTAGTTATTTTTGTTTTGTATTTTTTTTTTCTTGTCGTGTATAATATTTTTTTTTATAAAAAAAATTATAATTTGAGCGATAATTGTATTGTTTCTTCTTCATTCTGTGCATGAGCTAATTAAATTTAGACGTAATTTTGTTACCCTGGCATTAAAATTTTGTCTTAGTTTGTTGCACTATTTCTCATTATAAAACTCATTTATTTCATACTCGGTCTGATCACGTGCACGTCATTGCACATATATTACTTGACTGATTTTGGAACACAACCTTTGAAAATTTTGATGTCTAATGCGGAGACTATAACCCGTGTAAGATTTTGAGCTTATCATTTTGTTTTGGAGGGTTATTCGACATTTACTCTTAATTTTTCTTTAACAGCTCATTGCGTCGTTGTAAGTGTGACGACCCTGACCTCCAAACTAGTACATTATATAATTTAAATGAGTTTAGTTGCATGATTGTGTGCTTAATTGTGTTATTACATGTTTAATTCTATGATTATCTGTTGAAATATAGAATATCTATTTAAATCGACAACTTAGAGTCGGAATTGGGAGCCTAAACGGCTTCAGAAACTGAAATTGATTAGCCCAATAGGCTAATTAGAATATTTAGAATTTTATGACAACTTTAATTGATGTTTAATTTGGATCAAATTAATTAGAATAAACTGATTGAATTAGTTAGAGTTAAGCCTAATTAATTAATCCTAACCATATTTGATTAGGCTAACTTAATCACATCCTATATAAGACCCAAATTAAGCTTATGAGCTCATTTTATATACACATTTAGCTGAGAATTGAGAGAGGGGAGAGGAGAGTTCAACATTTAGAGAGAGAAAGAGGAGAATTGTAGAGAATTAGTGGAAGATTCAAAGATTGGAGCCATAATACACTTGAATTCAACACTAGGTATGACATTCATCACTAATTCATGTAGTTATGGCATATAGTAGTTGAATTCCTCTCATTTTTGAACTCATTGGCATGTTATTGAAGAAAAGAAGCTATGAATATCATAAAAATGGAAGAATGGAGTTGAATTGCTTACATGCATGCATATTTTGAGTTAAGCTCCATGAAATTCATACATGCATGGCACAATTATACCTCATTTTGGAGAATCCTTTGTGTTTTCATGCTTCTCATGTCACTTGATCATATTTTGAATATGTTTTGGAGAAATATACACTCAAATTGAGTTAAACTTATTTTATAATTGAGGTTGGAGTCACTGGTTGGGAAATTACCATGATTTTGAATAAATGGGTTTAAATTGGAAGTATTTTCATGTTTTATGGTGACTCACCATGTTTTTATACCAAAAACACAGGATTTGAAGCTTTGAGTACCTTGTTTGAACTTCAAACACAGTTCTGGAAATTTCAGAATTCGTGTTGTCCGCTCGAGCGAGGGGGTCCATGCTCGAGCGTGGAATTCGGGCTCCCAGAAGTTTCTAAAATTTTACAGTCCGCTCAAGGAACCAAAATGGCGCTCAAGCGAGTACCCTTTTTCTTAGTCTTTCGCTCGAGCGACCATCAAGCGGGAATTTCATGTATTCAATACTTTTACAAACTGCTCGAGCGACAGAAGTTACGCTCGAGCGACCACCTTTGTTTTTGAATCCCCGCTCGAGCATACAAAAGTTGTGCTCGGGCGAAGACCCTATTTTCAGCAAAATTTTACCAACTCTTTTAAGTGCATATTTGCATCGTCATGCCACTCCAAGCATTCTTAGGCACCATTTGGACTCCAATAATCATACAATGAGTTAGAGACGCATAAAGAGAATTGAATTAAAATGAAATAGAATTTCATTTGTACTTTGTTATGTGCTTCGTTCAAGTGGACGTCCGAGGCTTAGTGTCATCGCAAACCATTGTGAGTAATAACCTTATAAAGATATGTTCAAATTATCTTTACTTTCGAAAATGTTATTGCTATCAAAATGGAAATGTGATTGATTGAATGAATTCTTAAAATGATTTGATAATTGATAGCATGGCCTGTTAAAATGTTATGTCCTTTAATGAATGAAGTTCTGTTTTGAAATGATATTGTGGCATCCATTGAATATAGGCCCTTGCCTGGGGGTAATAGTACCATGGCTAGGCCCTTGCCTGAGGGTAATAATACCATGACTAGGCCGTAGCCATGGGGGTAATAGTACCATGGCTAGGCCCTTGCCTGGGGGTAACAATACCATGGCTAGGCCCTTGTCTGGAGGTAACAGCACCACGGCTAGGCCCTTGCTTGGGGGTAACAATACCATGGCTGGTATGATACGTTATCATTGGAATAATATTTGTCACTTCATGGATGTACCACATATAATATTACAAATGGCTTTTGTTACTACAAAGAGATGCTATTATTGCTGATTAAAATGTTTTATCGTGAATTTGATCTAATATGGAGAACGCCTCCCTTTGAAAATGATTTAAGATTCATTTCGAAACTGTAAGATGTGTTTTTGTATTATTGTTGAACTTCATTCATTTAACCTCTTTATTCTGTTATTATTCATTGGGCTCTAGCTCACTATTTATTTATATATGCAATTGTAGGTGGGCAAACTGAACATCAAAGTTAGATAGCCTCAAGTTTACCCGGGTCAGCCTGTTGTGGAGCTTCCAAGTGAAGTAATAAGGCTTCGGTGGAGCCATGCTTGTCAAATCCCTTTTCTGTGGTTTAATGGCTTTGTATTTGTACATAGTTGTGGTTGTATTTTGTAAGATATGAATTTGTACTTATGTTGGGTGTAACTTTGCAACAAAACCTTGCTTAACGTATTTGCTCTTCTCATATATGCACGACTCAATGGATGAATTCTATAACATTTTAGACTTTCGCTAAGCCCCGTACTTTACATTAAAGGATTATTTGTATGGAGGCTGTAGGACTTAATTCTCATCAAGTCCAATTGAAAATAAGTCTTGGTAAAATTGTCACTAAAAATAATTTTTTTGTGACAATTTTTTATATATGTCGTTAAAAATTGACAATTACTGACTTTTTTGTCATGATTTTTATAAATTGTCACTAAAACTTACAATTAGTGATTTTTTTTATGACAATTTTTTTTTTCTTAGGATCTATTAGATAGTAAATTCACTTATTAAAACCTACATGTAAGTAGCCTAATGTTACTAATCAAACATTCCCTTAATATTTCGAACTCCCTATGTTGTTAATCCATCTAGGCCATGTTTGTTTAGACGGACTGGATTAGCATTCTCATGACTAATAGTCCTAGGACTACGAATCCGTTGGATTATGTATCCTATCTTAACTAATAGTCAAGTTTAAAATAATTAGTCTGTACTTTAATTGTTTAACCAAACATCGGAGTAATAATTTTATTGGACTATTAGTCCAATCCCAAGCTCATGTCCACCTAGGCCCTAATGTAATGGGTTGTGGAAAATGGGCCATACCACTAATGAGCCTAACATTTATGAGTTTATAGTGTTTTGTAAACCAGATATCATGTCATCATGCCCAAAACATAGTTGTTTAATAAATAAAGCCTACGTTATCATGGTTTTATAAAGCCCAACTTATCATGGTTTATCACGCATTAATAGGCTTGTTTGTCTTGTTTGGTTTGAAATATAAATTTTGGATTGAATATAATGGGCCGTTACAGTGATATAATCTAAGTTTGGGTTAACTTAGAACCACTTTGGACAAATGAAATAAGTGGATGACATTTTTGGGTTAGCGTTTCGATTTTATTTTTGTAATCTGTTTCAATAATATTCGTAGTAAAACTCAATTACAAAAAAGAAAAGATTACAACAACCAAATTCAAGAAGGAAAAAAAAAAACAAAACAAAAATTTTGTTAATTTTTAGATTTTAAAAAAATTTAAAACACATGCAACTAAATTGGTTAATTTTTAAATTTAAACAAATTGAATAACGCGTATTGCCTAACCTTCTTTAACATATCGGGATACAAAATTAAAAAGAACACCGAATGCTGTAAAATCTCATATAGCTGGCTTTTATAATTTAAAAATATCATACACAGCTACAAATATATCCAAATTATATAAATAAAAATTTAAAATATGTGTTAAACTAAATTTGTTATTTTGAATTTTAAAAACTAAATACATATTGATAAAGCTCTTTTAAAATCTTACTTAATTACATGGCTAAATTTAAATAACTAATTAACACTTATTGGATAACTATTTTAAAAATCCTACTCAATTACAATCTTATCAAATCTATTTGCTCTTAAAACCTTTTTAAAAAAAATTAAAACATATAAACTGCTTTTTCTACACACACACACACACACACACACACACACACACACACACACAAAAAAAAAAAAATTGAAAATAAATTTTTGAAGTGCTTATTGATTAATAGCTAATCTAGAAAAAGTATCTAATTTTATGAGCTTTGTATAATAAAGAAAGTTTTAAGTTATTATAATTTTTATGTTAGTGTATATATCTATCTATCTAGATTATATATAAAGTGACCATCCAAGTTGGTGTCTGCCAACTGGATTTCTCAATTTCAAGATCCAAAAAAAGAAAAAAAAAAAAAAGAAAAGAAAGAAGAAATGAAGAAAAAAAAAAAGGTGAAAGAAGAGGGCAAGATTCAAATCTAATACCGTAGAATGGATTAATAACATATTTACCAGTTGACTAGCACAGAACACAATATTGTTTTTGTTTTATTTTTACTTATTTAAATTGTACACATAACACGTGTGGCAATCAATAGTATATATATAAGCAAATATAGCGGGTGTGGTCTCCAAATCTCTGTTCCTAATTTCTTACAAAATCTAAAACTTTAAAAAATTATGTGGCACTTAATTTTCAAACTCACTCCTCCCCCATTACATCTATTAAAATAAAAACTAATTTCTTTAATAATTTAATAGCAATAATATGCTCTTAGAATAGTAGTTATCCGAATGCAAACTGTGGTGGGTAAAAACTGTAGCACTTGTCCTCAACGGTGTTATAGTGGAGTTAGATTGCTTTATAGCTAACCATCAGTTTTTCGAGAGAACACTAACCGAGACAAAAAGTCCAAATGTTGCTTCTTCGTTTCTGGTGAGTCTTGTTTCAATCCTGTTTTCAGCGACTATAAGTTAAAATTACTCACAAACAAGATGAAGAGTCTGGTTGGGAGTAGCCTGGGGATACTTTGATTTCTAATTTAGTAAAACAATAGACAAAGCTGCAAAATTAATAAGTAGAAGTTCAGGTAGAAGTTGCTGCGCACCTCAATCATGAAGGTTACCTGTGTTCATAGCTTGCTCCCACTAACCGTTGAGAGTTATTAGCCTTTCTCTCATTCCTCATGTCAACTCTTTTTCCTTAGGGATTGTGTTCTACTTTAGGCCTTGTTTGGGGTGTACTAATAAGTACATACTTTTTATCTTTTCATCTTTTTTTCATCACATTACCTCTCTATTTTTCTGTACATCTTTTCATAAAAAGTCAAAAAGTATACTTATTTAGATCATCTCAAATCACCCCTTAATGTGGATTTCTAAGAGTTTGTTGGGCCTAGAGTTTAGGAACACACATTTAATTAGGTATGTTCCCCTAAGGTGCGCTTCCTGCCTTTCTAATCCTATCCTGAAACATCTGCACCTAATTCAGGTCATGGACCTCTGGTCCTAAGGCTTATTTTGGCAACATGGTTTGTAGCCACTTTTTTTGGTTAGTAGCAAAAGCTAAAAGTTGGCTTTTTTGTCTTTTTTTTCATTTGGAAAGTTAGTTTTTAGCCAACGGTGAAATTACAATTTTACCCCTCATGTGTCAAAATGTATTGCATAGGTGAAGTTGTAAATATTTTAAATAAATGGGGGTAGTTTGGTCATTTTATTATAATTTGACATCATAAACAAACATTAATCAAAAAAGTCAAAAAGTCACTTTTTACCAATTTTCCAAATCATTTGTCTAAAAAACTCAAAAACTTGATTAAAAGTCAAAAAATCACTTTTTACCATCTTCCCAAAATAAACCTAAATCTCCATACTAGATCCACATATCATGTCTTGAATCTTTAAATCTCCAAATGGCAAACCTTCTATCCTTCCAGAAAGTGATTATGCCAAGGAATTTTGGTCCTGTTTGGACCTGGCTTATTTTGGCCCCCCTACCCCACGCCACGCCAGCTTATTTTTATTTCCTAGGCTAAAAAAGGAGTTGGAGTTTGGTCAGAAATAAGTACCAAAGTCCTTGCCCAGCTTATTTTTATTTCCTAGGCTAAAAAGGGAGTTGGAGTTTGGTCAGAAATAAGTACCAAAGTCCTTGCCCGCAATTCTTGGGTTGCGAGATAGTCCTCCTTGCCCAGCTTATTTTTACTCCCCCCAACGCCAGCTTATTTTTATTTCCTAGGCTAAAAAAGGAGTTGGAGTTTGGTCAGAAATAAGTACCAAAGTCCTTGCCCAGCTTATTTTTATTTCCTAGGCTAAAAAAGGAGTTTGGTCAGAAATAAGTACCAAAGTCCTTGCCCGTAATTCTTGGGTTGCGAGATAGTCATTTCAATTTTAAACAAGAAACTTTGCACCGCAAAAAAGTGGGCGTCTTTTCGTCTGACATACCACTTCTATTTTGGACACGTGGTGTCAAGTCATTAGGCCTAAACCAATGCGTCTTCCGAATGAAACGACAAACACATCTGTTCGTAATAATTTTGATGCTATAAATCCTCTCAACAGAATTAAAATCCTTCAGCACTCACTATCAATTTTTCAAAAGAACACTAACTGAGAGAAAAACTTCGACTGTTGCTTCTTCATCTCCGGTAAGTCTTGTTCCAGTCCTGTTTTTAGCAACTAAGTTTCTTTTCCTCACTTTCATTTCTTGATTTCATCGGTAAATATCATATCCTTCTTGATTCTCCTTTTGCCCTAGACTCTTTTTGCGAGAGATATGGCATCCTAGACAATGTTCATATCTGCCTGCGAAAAGAAACTCATAATCTTGACGGTGGCCCATACTATACTTGCCTGCCCCTTGTTGCTATTACTGAAGAAGGGGTGCGGTTTCCCCTCAATCATCTTTTGAGAGAATGTATGAGTTACTGCACACTTGCCCTCATCTAACTTTCAGCCAATGTCTACCGAGTCATTAATGGGGATTATGAACTGAACCAAGCCTAGGGTACCCAACTTGGGCAGATGGAAATCCTATCCTTTTACATTCTTACTACCTATAATGCCAAGGCTGCAACTGACGATGTTAACTACTATTTGAGGCCAAAGAGTGCCTCAAAAAAACTTGTTACCTTTCTTCAAGAAGCCAACAAAAACCTTGAGGAGGATATTCTGACTATTTCTGAGAACTGGGAATTTGAAAGCGATACTAGAACCCCCTAATACCTGGTATGTACCACAAACCTTCAGAAGAGTAGGTTTAGCTCTATTCATCTCTTTTTCTTGTTTGTTTCATTTGTATTTTTGTTCTGCTTTAACTGCCTCTTTCTTCTTTTCTAGATCCTAGCATCAACGTTGTGAAGAATCTTCCTGAGTACATTGTTCGCCAATGAGAACTTGAAAAGATTTGAAACCTTTCTGAGTAAAAGAAATCCGCTCCCAGACTCTAGGGTTTTGAGTGCACTGCTTCTCGAACACCTTGAAAATATAACAATAAAATCATCTCACGATATTAATTAAATAACATGTACCGAAATAATTATCTTTCATTCATATGATTCCATTATAAAAAAGGCAACACATGTAGTTATACATTCATAAGTCCTAACCCTGAGTCACTTTTTGGATAACTTTTTCACTTCTCTCTCTCTCTAAATCTCAGATCTACACACACTCTCTCTAGAAACCCTCTCTAAACTCCAAATACACCTTGATCCATCAATCTCTACACCTTAGTCCCTTTGATAAAAAGAGAGAGCACATCGAGGGCTGCGTTCTAATCGGAGAATTTCGTGTTTTCGAAACCGTTGAGTTCTATCCATATTTTCTTTAAGTCTTCTTCTTTGAGGTAGGGATTTCTCCACACTTTAAAAATGGTTGTAAAAATCCCAAATCCTATGATTTCTTTGAAAAGACAAAAATCTAGGGTTTTGTTTAAAATTTCGAAAGAGACGCTTTGAAAATGGGTTCTTATATATGATTGTGGCTTTGTAAAAATGGTTGGCTTGTGATAAATGTTAGATTTTATCCTTGGGAATTGATTTTTAAAGAAAGAGGATTTTGTCCTAAATTGTGAACATTTAATTTTTGTAAAAAGAAAATGGAATTGATGTTGGTTTTATGGAATTGAAACAATAATGATGGTGGTGGAGTTGGCTATGAATTATCACTCCGGATTGGAAATGTTAGAAAGTTTATCTGTGCTGAAAATTAATTATCTGTTTAGAGATATCTGATTTGGGCTACCGGTGGAGGATAGCTATGATCGTTGTAAAATTGTATGAGAATTAGGTGAATTGAAACTAATTTCTCATCCATTTGCATTGAGCATTGTAACATAATTAACATATTGGAAAAGTTTATCGCTTTAAGAAAAATGAGTGAATACCTTGGTGAATCTGTATAGGAGTATAGTTGTGGTATTATGTTGGCTTGTGTGTCCTTGGTGAAAGTCTAGAAACCCACGCAAGTAGGTGTCGAGCCTTCCGGTTAGTACCGATAAAAATGGCAATTGGTAGTACTTGTAGCCTATTTTTAAACACATCCTAAAGATTCCCAATGTTGTATCCAACGCCCTGTTTTCTATTGTAAACTAAATGAATTCATGAATTGTGATATAACCTGGCATTATATGGTTTTGGAAAGAGATGTAAAATGTTTTGGCATGAGCATTGCATATGCATTCACCTTATAACTCAATCAAGATTTGTACACCGTGTTAGAGTATTTTTACTAGGCCTTGGCTCACCCTATGTGAAAAACCATTTTCAAGTGCTGATGGCATGTCTCTGCCAAGGAAATAGCTTGTAAGGACTTGGGCCAAGAGCTTCTATTTTGTTATTGTTGTATTTATTTTGTACAAGCCTAAGGTTTTATTTGTATTGAGTTTAAACTCACTTTTGCTGTAACAAAGCACTGTCTTCAAAAGTTGTAGCCAATAGGGCATTACTGTATCTATTTAACTCTTATTTCATATCTTTTGTTATGACACATGCTATAGATTCAAGGTTAAGACTTATGAATGTATTACTGCATGTGTTACACATTTGTAAAAAGATGAAACCTTATGAATAGGTGAACATTATATTCAGACACCTGTTATTGTTTAATACCTGTCATGGGATGATCTTATTGTAATATTTTTGGGCCGTTGTAACTTGGTATCAGAGCTACCAGGTTTGAATACTTTGGGATCGTGGGAAGTGATTATTACTACATTGGGTTCCCTTGCCAGATGGTATTAGGAATAAACTTGGTATGCTAAATAATAGCATGCTTATGTTACTAAGTGGGTATGGAATTTAATTTCTAAGATATTGATCGGGTCTACGAGTTTCTAGAAGTCCTATTACAAGAGCACTTGATCACTCCTATTTCTAACTAGAACTCTAGCAATGTCGAGGGACAATCATTATTTGACTACTTGCTTATGTGGAATGAATTAATTGTTGTCCACCGCTTTAGGAGGCGAGCGAGTTAGCTTCAACACATTTGTAAATGTGCTAATCTCTTGTGTTGCCTTTATTAGGATGTCAGGATGTGGACGTGGTGGTGATAGGCATAGCAGGCCTAGATGGCAGAAGGTGCCATTACCGGCTGATATTCCGGTGCAGAAGGAAGAAGTTGGTCAGGCTAATGTAGCTAAACCAGTTGGTCAACAGGCTATAGGTGCTTTAGCCCATGAGATGGCCGAGGCCTTGCGGGAATCAATGGATATTCTTAGAGCTGAGAATCAAGTTTAGGCCCAGGTTGCGGAAGTAGGGTTGTTTTTGAAGAGGGAGTTCTTCTGATCGAACCCGGATGAGTTTTAGGGGATCCGAAGGAGCCACTAAAGGCAGATAAGTGGTTGGAGCAGATGGTGAAGACATTCGAGATGCTTGGCATCAAGGACGATGGCCTGAGAGTGACCTTGGCATCCATCCAACTGAAGGGAGATGCGGGCCAGTGGTGGACGTTTGTGCGTGGGTGCATTGAAGTGACTTGGGAGGCTTTTGTCAATGCCTTCCAAGACAAGTTTTTGCCTCCCACTGTTAGGGTAGTTGAGGGAGCAGTTTTTGAAGCTCAAGCAGCTTAACACACCGGTGGCCGAGTTTGAGACTACCTTCACTAGTTTGTCGAGGTTTGCACTTGAGCTAGTAGCAACAGAGGAACACCGTTGTTTGGAGTTTGAGAAGAGGTTGAGGATCGAACTCCTTTTTAAGGTGGCTACGTCCATGATTAGGGATTACTGTCGTCTTGTGGAGGGGGTGGCTCACTTAGAGACTGTGATTCAGACTGAGGAGGAGAGGATGATGGGGCTCCAGGAAAAGGAATCGGGAGTTTTAGAGAGAGACATGGGACAGTAAGAGACAGAGGGGTTCTAAACCACAGTAGTCCTAGAGAGCACAGTCTAGGTCCACTTTCCTGATATCCAGTTCTAGTTCTTGAAGAGGTGGTTAGGAAGGGATCAATTGCTTCAAGTGTGGCCAGCTAGGCCACAAGTCTATAGTTTGCCAACAAAGGGATGGAGGGCAACAGTCTGCACCATCTACGGCTCGTTCTCAGAGCTAGAGTTAGGGGAGAGGGCAGCCACCTACCTATTATTAGTGTGGTATTCAGGGCACTCGAGGAGGTTTTTCCCTCAGGTAGGTGGCACATTTGGGGTGTCTGGTTCGTGGCAGACACAGAGCCATCAGCTTACACCATCAGCACAAGCCTTAAGGGCCAATCAGGCAGCCTCTTTAGCTCAGTCATTGTTTCAGGCTTATGCTCTGAGGGGTGAGCAGGTGGAGTAGAGACCTTCAGGGGCGTATGTATTTTGTTACCATGCCAGATTTGTTGCCAGCACCTTCAATATTGAGGGGTAACTTCTTGTAGCATAATTCTATTGCCAATGTGTTGATTGATAGCGGTGCATTCCTTTCTTTTATTTCATCTGCATTCGCATCAGCATTGGGGTTAAAAGTGGCTTGGTTAACATCTCCACTTAGGGTAGAGTCACCTGTTGGTGATGAGATTATGTTGGAGTAGGGGTGTAGGGGTTGTGAGATAAAGGTTACCAGTCGCCGACTTCTTTTTGTTTTTATGTTAATTGATATGTCGAGTTTTGATATTATTTTAGGCATGGATTGGTTATCATCATATCGGGCCATTATAGGCTGTTTGCATCATAGAGTTACGGTGTGCACCTCAAGTGGTGATTGTTTTTATTTTTTGGGGGATCAAGTTGATAAGGCCTTGTTACCAGTGTGTGATCCGTATGGTTGAGGCAAGGTCAGTCTCCTTCGCACCACATTCTTGGGTGTTGAGAGTAATGTGGTTCGAGTCGAGTTGTCGAGGGTAGTTTGTGAATAGCCAGATGTCTTTCTCGAGGATCTCACTAGTTTAACACCTCACCATGAGATTGAGTTCTCTATTGACTTACTACCTAGCACAACAACGATTTCTATGGCACCGAATAGATTTGCACCTGCTGAGTTGAATGAGTTGAAGGTTCAACTCCAAGAATTATTAGATAAGGTTTATCTGCCCTAGTACTTCACCTTGGAGAGCACTGGTTCTTTTTCCACAATGAAAGATGGTATGTTACGACTTTGTATTGATTATCAGAAGTTAAACTAGGTAACTATTAAGAACATATACCCATTACCTCGTATAGATGATTTGTTTGATCAGTTGATGGGGTCTTGTTGTTTCTCTAAGATAGACTTGAGATCGGGTTATCACCAATTGAGAGTTAAGGAGGAGGATATCCAGAAGACGGCATTCCGTATGTGGTATAGCCATTATGAGTTCTTAGTGATGCCTTTTGGGTTAACCAACGCACCAGCCTTATTTATAGATTTGATGAATCAAATCTTTTATGAGTTCCTAGACCGTTTTGTAGTTGTCTTTGTTTATAACATTTTGATTTACTCACCTTCAGAGGAGGAACACGAGGAACACTTGCAAAATGTACTTGAGTTGTTTAGAGCCCACAAAGTTTATGTTAAGTTTGGAAAGTGTGAGTTCTGGTTGAAGGAGGTGAAATTATTTGGCCATGTGGTATCCAGGGAAGGGATGACTACAGATTCCTCTAAGATTGAGGCAGTGTGTAGACACCTCATTTTTTACTGTCCTCAAGACTTGGACATCATCGTTTGAACACCCGGTGATTGTGCTCGCTCGTGTTCGTTTTGAGTCCCTGGAGGTCTCGGCTGAGCGCCTTGCCTCGGAGCCTCTAATCTTGTTTGTTTTGTGCTTCGTTGTGGGACAAGAACTTGTTGCTTTGCTTTTGGAGGAAAGGGTGACCTGTTGGCCATCTCCTTAGCCTGCCGGCCATGACTTGTGCCTACCAGCCTCCGGTGGTGGCCGGTCGGCTATGTTGATGGCCGATCAGCTACATTGATGACCGGTCGGCCACTAATGATGGCCGGCGGCCATTTTTCTCCTTTTTCAGATATTTGTTTGCCAGCTGTGCCAGCTATTGATCATTGATGCTCATCTCCATACATGTGTATGGAAGGATGAAGGTAAGCCTTTGGCTTGTTTTCCTATATAATAGTGGGCCTCTCCGCCATTGGAGGGGCAACAAAAATTTGTGAGCAAATTTCCTCCCTTTCTTTAGAATCCTCTCTCTCTTCCTCTTTTGTACTTGAAAGTGAAAATTCTTTACATATTTGCACTAAGACCCTTAGCCAAACACCTTCATCTTGGAGCTGAGGTTCTTGAAGGCCTTGTTTGAGCTTCTAAGGTTGGTTTTAGCTCAGAATCTTGGTTGTTTAGTTGCCGTGCTTCAAAGGTAAAAGCTTACCTCTTTTAAGCTTTGTTTTAATTGATTGTTTGGCCATCTCTTTACACTACTTTGACCAGGTTTTTCAACCATAAAAACTCTGTTTTTAAGGTTTTAAAATGGTGGTTTGAGTCTTGTTGAGTTAGGGGGTTGTCTCCCCTCTTTGCTCTTTGGCTTGTGAAGCCTTTTTCGCCACTTTCCAAAACTTTTAAGTCAACGCTTTTTGGCCTTTTAACCACTGAATTCCAAGGCAATTTCAGTGGTGAAAAGTATGTTTTGAGGTCCAAAATAGGAGGGGGTGGCCTCCATTCCTTGTGTCTTGTTTGCATGTGTAGTTAGCTTAACATATGAGCATGTTTTTCTACCTCTTTGTGACTTGATCTCAGCATGATTTTGATACTGATTTAGCATGCTTGAGCTCTGTTTTGAGCTGTCTTGGTCATATGAGCTTTGTCTGGCATGGTTGTAGTGCAAATACCTTCACTAGCTTAATGTTTTAAGGCCTCTAACATGCTTTGTATGAGATGATTGCATGTTATAGCATCATTTAACATGTGATTTCAATGCATTTATCTCTGACACTCTCACTTACTTCACTCTGTCATTGCTTTTGAGAGTTCTGCTTTGAGCCTTGTTTGTGAGCCAACATGTGAGCATGTTTTTCTTACCTTTTGTGCCTAAATTTCAGCATGTTTTAGCCACTGTTTTGGCATGATTTAGCTCTATTTTGAGCTGGTTTGGTCAATTGAGCTTGATAGTGCATGCCTCTGGTGTAGTGCTCTTCACTAGCCTTAATGTTTTTGGCTTTTAACATGTTGTGCATGTGGTGCTTGCATGTTTCAGTGTCTTTTGCATACCATTCCAGCACTGAAAAGTCTGTAACCTCCCTCATTTCTTCACTTTTTCATTTGTTTTGAGGTTGGTTAACCTTATGATTATGTTTAAGCTTGAGATAGAGCTTGTGCTCAATGGCTTTAACTCTCTTTTGAGGGTTCCTCCTAACCAAAGGCATGATCTCTCTCATGTCTTAAATCATCCTTTGGTTGACCCCCCTCTCTCATTAGAGGACAATCACCTTGGACAAATTGACTAAAGAATGACTTGGTAATGCTAAATGAGTAAACAAAATTGAATCAAGTAAAACATGGCCAAGATAAGCATGTTTGTTTTTGCATTGCTTGTGTTCAATTGGACGTTATATTGAACACAAGGTAGATTGGTCCATTTCATACTCAAAGTGATGAAATGAATCAATCTCCTTTGTCTCCATCACCCTTCATCATGCATGATAGGGTGGTGGTCCTTCGAGTCTTATTTGTGCATTCATTGACTTTGTACAAGCTTGACTCTTTGGCCATCATGCATTGAAAATGCTTGGTTGATGGCTTGAGAGCCAAGAATTACACTTCTTTGAACTTGAGAAATGATAAGGAGGATAATGGTACATATATTGTGTGAGAATACACTGCTTTACCTCTGTTTGCTCTCTGTTGCAGCAAAAAGGAGAATTCCAGGGAAAGGGTGGCTGACTGGCCACCAATAGTGGCCGACAACCACAAACAATGGCCGACCGGCCAGTGGTAGTGGCCGACAGCCACCTATGGTAGCCGACTGGCCATCAGTGGAAAAGTTTTTCAAAGTGTTCATGTGTTGGGGTAGAAGCAGTCTGAAAATTGGTGCAATATTCAGAGATCAAAGCAAAGTGCAAACATAGGCATCCAAAGGCAAGGCGTGGATTTTCGGGAGGAAGCCAACCAAGCATGCTTGTCTCCCTTGCCCGCGAGGCCACTATATTGCTTTATTAGCTAGTTGTAGTTGTAGTTAATTATACATATGTTGTAATTAATTAGCTTAGTCTGTTTTGTAATATTTTAATTAGCTTAGTGTAACAAGCCCGCGGGGGGACCTCGCTACAGCTCGGACTTGACTTTTCATAGTCACGGTTCTAAGTCTGAACCAAAGAGTCCAAATCCGGCAAATTGTTTTGAGAAAACAGATTTTTGAAAGAAGTGCCAAACATGGACTGCTTTGCCAGATACAGAGTCGCCACCTAAATATTTTATTTTGGGAAATTTAGGAAACCCTGACTCGGTGCCAAAAAGGCCACGTGTCCGTCATCACCAAAGTTGCCTCGGCTCGGGAACTTGGGTACGATTGGGGAAGGTCACTTCGTGAGCACCCCCGCTCGCCCGGTCATAGACCGGCCTCTACTAACCATGATATCAATTTTTGAAAACATTGTGAGTTCTTATTCCGGTTATTAGCCTAGGTTACTATGTGATGCTCACAGCATACAAGTATAGACTGGATTGCCTGAATTGGAACAAAACATTTCATGCTTGTTTTTGAAAATGGTTTGCTACCCGCAGGTAGGCTTTGAAACATTTGATGATTCGTTCTAATTCAGATAACCCAACCTTCACCCACAGGCATTCATGCAGATATATCAGATAAGCACATAGCCTCATGGTAAGCATGCTATCATGGCATTCACTCACATGCATGCAAGGATGCTAAAGCATAGAGCTTACCGAGTACTCCAAGCCAAAAACAGAAACTACATTAGAAATCATGCATGATCCTAAGTATACAAAAATGCTTAATGCAACACATGCAAAATGCAACTATAGTAGGCTCGGCTATCCTAAGATGGCGTATGAAATGCTACAAATAACATGTATTCAACTTGGAATTGAAAATACAATGCAGTTAGTATGATGCGCCGAGCCCGGTGCATGCAGAACAAATGAATGATGCAAACATGTTGTCATACTGTATGCTAATTCAAATATGCCCTAATCTAACCATCAAAAGCGGATAAATAAAAGGGAGAAAGACGTGGGGTTGGAAGACATACATCACACTCACCCACACTTATTACAGTTGTGTCCTCACTCGGAGGGTCCGAATAAATAATACAGTCCAAATATTACAATCCCCAAAATAAAAGAATATTACAGTCCAAAATATTATAGAATTCTAATTAATTAATGAATTAACTAGAAAGCAAATAAACTGGCGTGCAAGCCAGGGACTGCCTTGCTTCTGGTGGATGATGCATGTCCGGACTGTCTTGCGCGGAAATCCACCGGAATGCCCCAATTAGCCTCTGTTTACACCTGTTATTCTTGAAAAGCGTGCCAAGTCCCGGAAAGTTGCTGATTCCTGGTTTTGCTGCAACAGAGAGCAGGAAAGGGGCATAGCAATGTATTTGCACAAATATATGCATGTCTCGATCCTCGTGCCACCAATCACGCATACCGAGACATGATGGCCGAGGAGTCAAAATGCACAACTCAATATAGGATGAATGCACATGAGACTACAGCTAAAACCTAACTCCATCATGGATAATCCGGAGTGTCGGTGACTGGGGAATTGAGACACATTCCGTCACTCGGAGTACGAAATGTACCTCGTTTCCCGTGCCCGGGCTAACTCCTATTCCGGACACGATGCAATATGCATGATATGCATGAAATTCAACTAAGATACAATCCTAACGTACACAATGCTATGAAATGAGATGCCTCGAAATGCGTGCACGCGGGCACGCAAACTGAGAAAATGCAGAATGTTATGAAAATGAAATGCCTCGGAGTGCGTGAACACGGGCACACAAACCGAGAAAATGATATGTGTCTCGAAGTACGTACACGCGGGCACGCAAACCGAGAAAATGATATGTGTCTCGAAGTACGTGCACGCGGGCACACAAATCGAGGCAATGATATGTGTCTCGAAGTACGTGCACGTGGGCACGCAAACCGAGGCGATGATATATGTCTCGAAGTACGTGCATGCGGGCACGCAAACCGAGGCGATGATATGTGTCTCGAAGTACGTGCACGCGGGCACGCAAACCGAGGCGATGATATGATATGATGAAATGATATGGGAATGACAAATGGGCTTATACCAACATGAGTGAGCCTCAGCCACACTCACATGGGATGCCGTCGGATAAAAATGAAGTGCCTCGAAATGCGTGCACACTGGCATGCAAACCGAGGCGATGCGAAAGCGATGCGAATTTCATGAAAAATGCAACATGGACTTATACTAACATGAGAGAACCTCAGCCACACTCACATAAGATGCCGATGGCGGAAAATGAAGTGCCTCGAAGCGCGTGCACACGGGCACGCAAACCGAGGCGACGACAGAATGATATGAAAATGACATGAAAATGACAAATGGGCTTATACCAACATAAGAGAGCCTCAGCCACACTCACATCGGATGTCGATGGCAGAAAATGAAGTGCCTCGAAATGCGTGCACACGGGCACGCAAACCGAGGCGATGACAGAATGATATGAAAATGACATGAAAATGACAAATGGGCTTATACCAACATAAGAGAGCCTCAGCCACACTCACATCGGATGCCGATGGCAGAAAATGAAGTGCCTCGAAATGCGTGCACACGGGCACGCAAACCGAGGCGACGACAGAATGATATGAAAATGACACGAAAATGACAAATGGGCTCATGCCAACATAAGAGAGCCTCAGCCACACTCACATCGGATGCCGATGGCAGAAAATGAAGTGCCTCGAAATGCGTGCACACGGGCACGCAAACCGAGGCGGTGCTAAAATGATATGAAAATGACACGAAAATGACAGATGGGCTCATACCAACATAAGAGAGCCTCAGCCACACTCACATCGGATGCGATGGCAGAAAATGAAGTGCCTCGAAATGCGTGCACACGGGAATGCAAACCGAGGCGGTGCTAAAATGTGATGAAATGTGGCAAAAGTGATATGTAAGCATACTAATGGAATTTCAGCACTAAAATATGGGGGAAAATAGTCCCGAAATGAAGCGAAATGACATGAAATGCAAGGAAATGTCCCGAAATGCGACATTAGGCACCCGAAATGGCCTATAGCTATGCCAAACATGTACAATATGGACATGCAATGCAAAGACAGAAGCTAGACAGTCCCAAAAGATGTACTTTCACAGTTATAAACATGGCCAAACAGCAAGTATAAGTAAGGGAAAAATAGCATGCAAGAATAGGGGCCAAAAGAGGGGTAATGAGGCAAGTGGTATGAGCAAAACTCAAACTGAAAAATTTCCTTCTACAACACTGAAGATGGACCAAAAATATGAACATTTACAGTATATGGCAGACCTCAAATCAGTATACAAACATGCTAAAAATGTGATGCAAAACAAGGCTCAAAAGGTGATATAACATGAAGTGTATAAAATAATCACCAAACAGAAAAAAAGTGTGAATGAAACATGAAGTATAGGCCAAAATAAGACCACTTTTAGTTCGAACCAAGGTCCAAAAACAGAAGCAAAGAGGGCTACTAATTTATGCAAAAAATGGGACCAAATAGGGGATATAACTACAAGTGACATATGGAAACACCAAACAAGGTTGAGCCCTTCTCCAATGTTGAAGAGGGGCTCAAAATAAGCCTTATATCAGTTTATAACATGCTCAAAAACAGATTGCTCATGGGCCAAAGATAGCATGCAAAATCATGACATACAAGATGATCAATGAAGCAAGTATATTATGGAGGGCTCAAACAAGGTTGAGCCCTTAATGAGAAGTGAAGATGAGCTCAAAATATGGCCCTTTTCAGTTAGGGCCGGAGCTTGAAACCAAAAAGAAATGGGGCTTAGAGATAGATCAAGGAAAAGGGTCAAAAGGTTAAAAGTGTAACTTACCCTTGAAAATTCAAGCTTTTGTTGCTTCTTGGATGGATTTGCAGCCTCTTTTGCCTTCTAGAAACCTTCCTTGCTGCTGGAGGTGAGGTGGTGGTGGTAGAGCTTGGTGGTGTAGAAGGAATGAAGGTTAGGGACTTAGGGTTTTTTGAAGAATTGAGAGGGAAGAAGATGGAGTTGGCTATGGAGCTTTGAAGAATAATTTTTCTAACCCTTATGAAGAAGGCCACCAGCTGATTATAAGGATCAAGAATGGGGTGTAAAGGTGGGGGAGAAGGAGGGCAAAACTCCCCCACAAAATATCCCCCGGATACAGAAAATATCTGGGGGATATTGCCCCACAGCTGGAAAGGGTACAGTGCAAGGAAGCAGGCCGGCCTCATACTTTTGCTGGAGGTGGCCGGCCGGCCACACCCCCTAGCCGGCCGGCTAGGGGTCAAAAAGGTCAAGGTGATTTTCTGGCCGGTCAGATACTGGGGAGGTACCCCTATGTGTGTACAACACAACCATGTAGTTGAAATTCCAAGAAAGTGGGCCAAAGGGGTTCAACAATGGCTCAGAAAGAGGGGGTCAAAAGGGTCAAGTTGACTTACTGGCAGGCCATGAACTTTTAGGGGCCTCTCATGTGTGTACATCACAGATATGTGGTTTAAAGTTCAAGAAAAAAGGTCCAAGGGGTTCAACATTAGCCCGGAAGAAAGGGGTCAAAAGGGTCAGGTGACCTTAATGGCCGGCCATGAACTTTTAGGGTCCTCCCAAGTGTGTAGATCACAGATATGTGGTCGAAAGTTGGTAACACTAACTCCAAGGTGTTCAAAATTAGCCCGGAAGTTGGGAAAACGGGCGCCGGGAGGCTCCGGAGGAGAGATAACTGGTTGCTGCAACAATTGCTGGCCTCCCACCCTTCAGTGACCTTCCCTGTGATAAAACAGAGGTACCTGCCAAAAATGAACGTAAACCATTGCAAAACGAATGTTCCGGGGCCAAAACACGCAGTTCGAGGTCCCGAAAATGGGCTGTTAAGCACCAAAAGTGGCATTCGACCACGAAGTGGGTTTCTCAGCCCCCAGTGTCCCTTAAAAGGGAGCAAATAGGAAGTATGCCAAAAATCAGAGCAATAGGAGATGGTTAAGCGGTCCCGAACCGAGGCACACGGCCTGACGGCTCCGAAAACCGGGAACCGGACTCCGAAATGGGAAAAATGGCCTACGGCCACCAAATGTAGCCTACGGACATTGAGAGATGGTCTACAGGGCCTCTCCCTCCCCTCAGGAAAAGAAACAGAGAAAACAGAGTCTGGTTCGCAAACCGAGACAAGGCACAGAAAAGGGTTCGGGAGTCCAGAGGCAGGGCTCACGGCCGCAACTCCGAAACTTCTGAACGAGCACATCATGCAACATCACCAAGCGCTCAATTGGTGACGTCTGAGTCTTAAGGTCGGTCAAAAATGGGGTGTCTACACTTAGCATAGCTAGTTATTCAATTATGTTGTAATTAATTAGCTTAGCTTAGTGTAGCTTAGCTTATTTATTCGGACCCTCCTTCGAGAGGGCATAATGTTGTAATAAGTATGTGTGTGTGTGTGCATGTCTTTCAACCCCACGTCTTTCTCCCTTTTATTTAATCGCTTTCGATGGTTAGATTAGGGCACGTTTTGATTAGCATACCTTATGCTTGCATGTTTGCATCATTCATTTGTCTTGCATACACCGGGCTCTGCGCTTCATTCAAACTGCATTATATTTCAATACTTATTTGAATACGTGTTTCAAAGCATGTTATCAAATTGTTGCATCCATATGCTATCTTAGACAGCTGAGCCTATTAATTACATTATTGCATGTGTTGCATTAGGTATCTTAACATAGCTAGGATCATGCATATTTCTAACTAGCTTTTGTTTTGGGTTGGAGTACACTGTAAGTTTTACGCTTTAGCATACTTGCATGAGTGTGAGTGATGCCATATTTAGCATACTTGCCATAAGGCTATTTGCTTAAGTGATTAACTGCATGAATGCCTGTGGATGAAGGCTTTATTGTTTGAATTGGAACAATTCGATGATTGTGAGTTTTAAGCCCACTTTGCGAATTGGCCAATCATCATGTTTTACGCCCATTTGAGGGTGGCAAATCCGCACCTTAGCCCATTTAAGGGTGGCACTTTCAAACTATTTTAAAAAACAAACATGAATTGAGTTGTTTCAATTCTCGCGATTTTAGTCTATACTTGCTTGTGTGCATCACATAGTAAACTTAGCTAATAGCCGGATAAGAACACATGAGGTTTATAAAACAACATATCATGCTAGCAGAGGCTGATCTTTGATCGGGCGAGCGGGGGTACTCATTTCAGGACCTTCCCCTCTCGTACCTAAGTTCCTGAGCCGAGATAACTTTGGTGATGACGGACATGTGGCCTTTGGCACGAGTCAGGGTTTCCTAAATGTCCCAAAATAAAATATTTAGGTGGCGACTCTGTAATCTGGCGAAGCAGTCCAGTTTTGGCATTATTTGATTTAAAATCGATTTTTCAAAATGACTTGCCGGATTGGACTCTTTAGTGTTTATCAGTCTCACATTGCGCTTTGTGAGATTAGATTCAGAACCGTGACAGGAGTCCGAACTGTAGGACAAATTCGAGCACTCCGAAAGGGGGCGTGAAGAAAGTCGAGTCCACAGTTTCTGGCGACTCTGCTAGGGATTTAGGGAATTTGACTCGAACTCAGGATATGTTGTTTTATTTACACTTATGTGTTTCTTTGTATTGCATTTGGATTGGGGCCATCTGCTATTCGTGAACGGTTTGCCGGAGGCTTGTTTGGAAAAACGTGCCATAAGGCTGACTAATTACGAGCTCTACCATGATGGAAACACAACCCTTGGATCTGGACTACTGCTGTACGATTTTATTCTCCTTTCACTTATCGGTGTTAGGAGCGAGAGGTATATTAGGTGGTCTTGGTGAGGCACCCTTTTTGACCAATTGACCTAGTTGCATATTGGAAGCCATAGAGACTGTTCCAAACTAGGACAGGTTGCTCACCCGAATGCAGGATTGTTTGGAATCGCATGCGTGCGTAGTGAAACCCTAGCTCTTGAAGAAACTAGGATAGGGAAACCCTACCCCACCATAAGGGTGTTTTGGCTCTCACTTGCTTGATATGTGCTGTTAGGGTGTGTCTCTATAGGAATACATGTATCAGTTGAAAGTTTAGGTATCAGTTTGCGAATGTCAGTTTTCAGGCAAAATTAGTGTTTAAGTACAGATTGTCCAGCTTATGATTTCAACTGTGTGTTTTCTTTATCTAAGCCGAGGTGTTGTGCGTTTGCTGATTGTTGTTTCCTTTTTGCTTTATTTTGTTTTTCTTTTTGCAAGGTAATATTTCACAATTGCTTCCGACGAGGCAGTTTTCCCCCGAGCACTCTGGACCTGAGTCAGGAGGATTTACCGATCTGAGGATCTTATTGAAGGACAACCAGTGTTTGCTTCACTACCACCGATTACGAGACAGAGGATAGTCAGGCATAGATCATCGATATAGCAGTCGCCAGTTCAGCGGTCATTGTCTACCTCACTTGTGCGCAGTTGGGCCCAATTTTCTGCTTCTACCTCAGAAAGAGAGTATACACCTGTTCAGAAAGATCAGTACCCCTCAGACAGTATGGAGGAAATGATGCGTCAATTTCAACAAACTATCGAGGCCATGCAGCGGGATGCTGCTTGCCAAACGGAAGTTACCGCTCGCCAAACAGAGGTTGTAGCCCAGCAGGCTGAACTCATTGCTAAGCTTCAACAGCAGCAACAACCACAACAAGTAGCAGCTTCTGCTTCAGACCCACCCTTACCTAGGGTTCCCATACCCAGGGATACAACTAATGTCCAAGAAAATACGGACACTTTAGCAGGGCCAGTCCCACCTCAGACTTCCAAAGCACCGGCCTACCCAACTGATACACCGTTCGAGTTTGAGGTCGATCCTACTGCTTTGAAAGTAAGCAAGCTTGAGAAGCTGTTCAAACGAGCTCAGGGAGTCAATTTGATCCCAGATATTGAGGACGGCTACACAGATTTGGTGGTGACATTGCTGGATAGATTTAAAATGCCTCACATAGACCGCTTCGACGGCTCGGGTGATCCTATGGTCCACCTGAGGCTATTTTCAAATATTTTGCAGCTGATGGGCCTGACTAGAATACAAAAGCTATCTCTCTTTGGCCAGACCCTATCGGGTATTGCGGCTATCTGGTATGCTAAACTGGAGCATTCTGTGAAAAGAAGTTGGGAAGTGATGGCCGAGGCCTTTGTCGCCCAATATTCTTACAACACCCAAATCGAGGTCCCAACTCGTGATCTCGAGGTTACTCGACAAGAGCCGAAGGAGGGCTTCTCTGATTCCATCACTAGGTAGAGGGCTAAGGCCTCCATGATGACTACCAGGCCAGCTGAGAAGGACCAGATAAGAATGGTCGTGCGGAATCTGCAATCGAAGCTGATGCAGAAGATGATTGTCTTACCCCTCCCTACATTTGCTGACCTTCATGAGATAGGGGTGCAGATAGAAGATGCGATGAAACAGGGTTTGATTGACCATGAAAAGGAGCAGCCCAAGAGGGCATTTACATGCAGTTCAAATGCGGCTATGAGTAGCAATGCAGCTGCAAGGACCTCTGATGTTGGTATGGTCACCACCACACCAAAAATAGCCACACCCTTTACCGACACATCTGGAGCCACCTCACAACTTGCAAAGTACCCACCCCGGGGCCAGAGGGTTTTTACCCCACTCTATATGTCTCTAACCAAAACCTTAGGGATCCTAATTGGAAAGGGGCATCTGAAGCCCCTGGAACCATGCCCATTGCCAAATCCCCTCATTCTTACACACAACTTGGCCAAGTATTGCGCCTTCCACCAGCAGCATGGCCATGATACCGACCTATGCTTTAGACTACGTCACTACAAATCCACTCCCATCACATAACCAACCCCCTCCTTCACCTAGGCAAGTAAACTTATCCAAACCATGGTTGTCCCATATGGCCCCAGCATATACATCACTCCCTCCCACCTACCTAAGCCGGCGCTGTTCATCCCAAAAAGCACAAACTTATGCATGTTGAGCACGTCTATATCCCAACCCAAACCCATGGTGGTGGCTGTGATAGAAGAAGGCATGACTGAGGGCTCCGTGAGCTTAACTGAGGAAGCATACAACCCTTGTTGTTACATCGTGCCAACTAGCCAGGCCAAGCCGATGGTGGAATTTCCGATGGGAATTGAGGTAAATGTAGTACAGGAGGACGGGCCAAGCCAGGTGCTGGATGACTTCGCTGAGCTTGAGGAGGACATCAGTAACCTGTAGTTCTTTGATGAACAGGATCTGGAGAACGTACAAATCAGTTGGTTTGATGTGAGCGAATCAACGGATAATACAGGGTGGCTTAGTGACGTACCAGATGTTGATAAGAGGTCTCAACCAAAGCAGGAACAGTCAGAAACATGAACGTCTGCAATGGCCGGAACGGTCCACAACAAGGAAAAGTTGCCGGAGAGCACCGGTACTGAGAATTTTGCTCGGGAATTAGGCTATTTGTGTACAACTGATACAGAATAGGAGGCCGTACTGAAGCGGTTCGAACATGAGAGAACTGAGAATGATTAGAAGGCTAGAAAAGCCAAAGGCCCCACGGGGACAGAATGTGTTGTGAACATGGAAACAATTACAGCCGAACCGGACAGTTGTTTGTCGGTTGCCGAAGGAATGTGGTGGGAAGACGATGACTTATGTCTCGCCCATACTGATGAGGACTAGGGATAGAATCAACCAGATGATACTTGGTACACCGAGGAAGTTGATCACATGACTCGGAGTGGGTGGTATTTTAAGCCCCCACACTTGGACCAATCGGAAGCGTCAGGGAAAAACAAAGAAGCAGAAAAACAAAAAGACAAACTGTTAGAGGAGGAAGCTGTACTGAAGCAGCTGAGAAAGATTCAAGTAGACATCTCCATTTGGGGATTGCTCATGGCCTCACAGGTGCATAGACAAGCCATCATATCAGCAATGGATAAGGCTAAGCTCTCTATTGACACAACCCCCGAGCAGTTAGTGGGACTGGTGTTCCCGGTTGGAGCCTCACCAACTTTAACATTCACAGATAAAGAATTGCTGCCTGAGGGCTCTGAGCACAACAAACCACTGTACATCTCTGTGGAGTGTAAAGAGAAGTGGATACCAGTTGTCTTGGTTGATATGGGATCTGCAATCAATGTGTGTCTGTCGCGTACGGCCTATGCTATCGGTTTAAAACCCGTAGACTTCGCACCAACAGCCCAGGTGATTCGGTCTTATGACAATACAAGTCGGGAAGTGATGGGGACAGTTCGGGTTAGAACTCAGGTTGGTCTGGCACAACAGGGCATCAAGTTTCATGTCTTGAATGTTCCAGCCACCTTTAATTTACTCCTTGGACAGCCGTGGCTGCACCAAGTAAGAGTTGTCTCTTCCACTTTACATCAGATGCTGAAGTACCCCCATGGGAAGGGGGTAGCTATTGTTTTTGGGAATTCTTCGATACATTCATCGCCGGAGGTTACTACACCGGTCTTGGAAATTGTGCATGGCGAGGTGGATGCTTTTTTATCTGGGTTCACCTTGGCTGAGGCCCGGGTAGTGCAGGATATTTTGGCTGTTGATGAGGGAATGTATGTCAGTGTGCAATCTGTCTGCCTCGTGAATAAGCTTCAACATGTACCCGGAATGGGATTGGGAAGGAGCAGCCGAAAGGGTGTCGCTGCGTTGGCCGAAGTGCCGCACAACCCTTATACCTTTGGTCTAGGTTACACACCTACCAGAGAGGATTGGGTAAGAAAGGGAAAGGAAAGCAAGTCGAGTAGCACTACGAGCTGGTGAACCCTGAACGACCGCCTTGTCCGGGAGGGGGAAGATTTCCCGTTTTGCGGCTTTCCAAAGCCATGGCTGAATTCTGAGAAGCGGCGTTTGCTCGGCTTCGAGATCTTTTTCGACCTATAGTTACAAGGGGATGAAGCTGCAGAAGAATAGACTGAGCTACCAGCTAAGGCTGACAAGTGCAAAGAGGATGAATCCGATGGCACATAACTCGAGATAAGAACAGCGCTGGCTTGTCTCCTCTCAGATCCTCAGATCACACCGGATTGCTTGGGGGATGACTTCTCTGTTTCCATGATTGGAGATCAAACGGCTTTGGTCCCTTCTTCTGGCATTCTAGATGTATCTATCGCACCCTTCCTCGTTTGGCAATACGAGAAAGGCTTTTTGTCCAGCAGTTCTGAGTGAGGTAGTGAGCCGAAATCTGATTCCACTGAGTCTGTGGAGTTGGAATCAGATTCTAGTTCTTCTGAGTCAGAGTCTGGTATTCCTGGGATTGATAACCCGGATGCCATTGTTTAGTCCGGGTCGTCTTTTTCCTTTTCTTTTGGCTCGGTTGTAACCGAGGAATCAGACGAACTGGAAGTCGTTAATGAGAATGGTACCGCTGCGGTTTCTGAGTACTTTTTTGTGCCACTCGCTTATTGCATTAATCAGGACTTTCAAAACTTTGATAAAAACGACAAGGAAGAAATTCCTCCGATTTTGAAACATTTGATTGAGCGAGAGGAAGAGAGGTTTGTAAGACCTTTGGTTGATGAAATCACTTCAATTAATGTTGGTACTGAGAAGGATCCGCGTCTAGTCCAGATCGGGTCCACATTATCTTCGGAGGAACGCGAACGCTTAGTCGCTTTGTTAAAAGATTTCAAAGATGTTTTTGCGTGGTCCTACGAAGACATGCTTGGAATCGATCTTGAGATTGTACAGCACCGGATCCCTCTTGACCCTGAGGCCCAACTCGTCAAGCAAAAGCTTCGGAGAATACGCCCGGATTGGGCTCTGAAAATCAAGGAAGAGGTCACCAAGCAGATAGGTTCAGGGTTCCTGTTAGTATTTAAGTATCCTACTTGGTTGGCCAACATTGTTCCGGTGTCGAAGAAAGATGGCAAAATTCGGGTGCGTGTGGATTTTAGGGCTCTGAAGAAAGCTAGTCCAAAGGACTACTTTTCTCTACCGCACATCGACGAATTGGTGGACTTCACCGCAGGGCATACGCTGCTCTCCTTTATAGATGGATTTTCCAGGTACAATCAGATCTTGATGGCACCTGAGGATAGGGAGAAGACTGCCTTCACTACCCCGTGGGGAACGTACTACTACAGGGTAATGCCGTTTCGTTTGAAAAATGCTGGGGCTACTTATCAACGGGCTACAACTACGATCCTGCACGATATGATCCACAAAGAGGTCGAGGTGTATGTGGACGACATGATTGTCAAGGCCAAGGAAAGAGAGAGCCATTACACCGCCTTGAGGAAATTTTTCCAACGAATTAAAGAGTATCGGTTACGACCGAATCCTCAAAAATGTACTTTTGGTGTCACAACAGGGAAAATGCTGGGGTTCTTGATTACACAAAGGGGCATCAAAGTCGATCTTCCAAAATTAAGGCCATCTTAGAAATGCCACCACCAAGGACTGAAAAGGAGGTACGAGGCTTTCTGGGAAAAGTGCAATTCATAAGACGGTTTATTGCAAAATTAACCTTGACGTGTGAACCACTATTTGGTCTCCTGAAGAAAGGAAAGAAATTCCAATGGGATGACCGATGCCAAGTTACTTTTGAGCAGATCAAGCAGTATCTACAAAACCCACTCGTGTTGTCACCGTCAGAGCTGGGGAAGCCGTTGATTTTGTATCTGTCGATAACCGACACGACAATGGGTTGCATGCTTGCACAGGAATCTGAGGATAAAGTAGAAAAGGCCATCTATTACCTGAGCAAGAAGATGCTAGAATATGAGACCCGTTACACTCTGCTCGAGAAGACTTGTTTGGCCTTGGTATGGGCTACCAGGAAGTTGAGGCACTACCTGTTAGCTCACTCCGTAATTCTAGTTTTGGGATTAGATCCCATCAAATATCTTTTCAAGAAACCGGCACTTACAAGTATGCTAGCCCATTCGTTGCTTCTTCTCTCCGAATTCGATTTGAAGTACATGACTTGCAAGTTTGTGAAGGGGAGAGTGGTAGCGGAGTTCCTAGTTGATCACTCAGTGGAGGGAGACGAAGCAGTAGAGCATCCATTCCCGGATGAGGCCATTCTGCAGGTTAAAGATGAGATTTAGACTATGTACTTTGATGGAGCGTCTAACCAGTGCGGGTATGGGATAGGGGTGTTGCTAATAGCGCCCGACAATTCCCACATACCCTTAGCTTCCAAACTCAGGTTCAAAGTATCGAACAACGAAGCAGAATACGAGGCATGTATCGCTGGCTTGGAAGCCACTCTGGAACTAGGGGCAAAATGGTCGGACGTCATTGGGGACTCAAACTTGTTTGTGTCTCAAACGAAAGGAGACTGGAAGGTTAAGGAAGAAAGGATGAAAATCTATCACCAAACCCCAGATATTCTGATTCCCAGGTTTGAGAAGCTAACATTCACGTATCTGTTAAGAGAGAACAACAGGTTCGCTGACGCTTTATCAACTCTATCTTCCATGATAGACATCCCTTTGGGGGTCCGGATGCATCCAATCATCATGAGTTAATCGTCGTGATGGATGAACTACAAGATCAAAACCCTTCTGGAACTTCTTGGAAAATGGGGCTTATCCACTAGGGACAAATGCTAAAGATAAAGGGGCAATACGGCGAATGGCTGCTCAGTTTATCATCTGCAGGGTTAAATTGTACAAATGAGGCCGTCTGGGAATGCATAAACTATGTGTCGATGCAGAAGAGTCAAAGCGCCTAATGGAGGCCATCCATGGAGGAGAGTGCGGATCGCACATGAGCGGAGTGATGCTAGCTCGGAAGATTCTCAGACAGGGTTACTACTGGTCAACCATGGAGGAGGATTGTATCGATTTTGTTCGGCAATGCCACAAGTGTTAGATCCATGCAAATCGCATGAATATCCTGCCATCGAAGTTGTACAACATGACTTCACCATGGCCGTTTTCAGTCTGGGGAATTGATGTTATTGGGGCAGTTACTCCGAAGGGGTCAAACGGGTATGAGTACACCTTGGTGGCGATAGACTACTTTACAAAGTGGGTCGAGGCCTAATCCTACGCAGTGCTGAAAGCATCACACATAGCCAAGTTCATCAGGAATAACATCATCTGTCGTTAGGGGGTCCCGAATGAGATCATCTCAGACAATGATTCCCACTTCAAGAAGGAAGTGATCGACTTGTTGGAGAAATACAACGTGGCTTTTCATAAGTCATCCACATATCGGCCGCAAACCAACGGAGCCGTTGAAGCCGCCAACAAGAACATCAAGCACATTCTACAGAAGATGGTGGAAACCTACCGGGACTAGCCAGATAAGCTGCAATTTTCTCTTTGGGGCTACAGAACATCAATTCCTGACTTCTACTGGGGCAACTCCGTATTCTCTGGTTTATGGGATGGAGGTTGTTCTACCAATTGAAGTTGAGGTTCTGTCACTGCGGGTTATGGCTGGGTGCCAAATAGTGGAAGCAGATTGACAGCAAAGTAGGTTTGAGGAACTTATGCTGTTCGACGAAAGGAGGCTGAAAGCATTGTACCACGTCCAAGGTTATCAGCACAGGATTGCCAGGGCTTTTAACAAGAATTTAAGCCCAGGAATTTGAAAGAAGGGGATTTGGTACTCAAAGACAACCGAGCTCCCATCCATGACCCTAGGGGCAAGTTCAGACCTAATTGGACTGGTCCTTACATCATTAAGTCTCCTTGGTCGGGTGAAGCTGTCATCCTTATGGACTTAGATGGCCTTGAATTCTCCCAACCAGTCAACATGGACAAGTTGAAGAAATACTACCCTTGATAGGCTCGCTAGGCCGAAAACCCGAAAGGGCGACCTAGGCAAAAGTTAGAGCACACAAAATTAGAAATAAGAAAAACTGAGCTCGCAAGGTTGAAAACCCAGAAAGGGCATCCTTGCCAAAAGGTAGAGTGCAAAAGGAGAGTGTTAAAACCCGAATGAACCTGAGTCGAACTACGTAAGGCTTGATTTCCATCTTTCGGATACGTAGGCAACTTCGTTCTGAAGTCCATCCATAAACACTTCCAAATCAACTGTGTCCATGTGATTATTTTGGTCATCTTTGTCTTTTCTGCATCCAAGAGTTCGGTTGTGATCTTTGCTATTAGAGCTGGTTACAGTGCAGTGCTATTAAGACAAAGGGAAACTTTCTAGTTGTTCGATTCGGGGTCGTGCATCTCGAGGATAGATTCCGGGTGTGTCCAGTAGTGATCCTTATCGAAAATGGTTTTGAAAAGTTTTAATAAAAGTTGATTTTGTTCAAATTAATCTTTTTACAACCTAAACCATTTTTGGACCAAACGGAAACTTTTCAGTACCCACAACCTTCAATTTCATTGATTTCAAATACAGAGTTCTCCGACTCTTGATACAAATTGAAGTTTCTTTTTATTACATTCAAAAGGAAAAACTTGAAAGTACAGATTAAAGCAATAAACTTGGGGCATAGTTGAGTCGGGAATTCCTGCGCCCCCTCCCAGAGCTTGTGGAAGCTTCGGATGCTAAAGTGGGCTCGGTTTGTGCCTCATCTTCAAGCCAACCTATGCATTTGCTAGAAAGGGCACAATTGAAATTGGGAGCAGGGGTCAAAAGTTCTCTTGTTCTCCATGTAGTGGAATACCGAGCTAGTTGTGTGCCTCGGATCGGAAATGAAGTTGGGTACTCTATCCCCTCTTCTGGGCAAGTCTGGTCATGTCCGAACTGACGCCGGAACCGAAATGGGAAATAGAAGACATAGTGTGTCAAGCCAATCAACTGAATGCCAGGCTGGCGAGACATGCTGTAGCTCATCTCAGGTAGATCGAACTAGGGGCAACGCCAAGCAATGTCAACAGTAGACCTATTACACATCCAGTGGCACCACCATCCCTCATTCGGGAAGTCAACTAGCCAAGGGCGAAAGAGATAGCCGCACGCTGAATATGCAAGACAAGCGTCCACTACTTTCAACTTATCCATGAGCCATACTTGGGGAGGAATGAAAAATAAGAGAGATTAAAGAATTGAGAGGTGTACGTGGAGAGAAAAAGTGAGAAGGGTTTTGAGAGAAAAAAATAGCCTGAGGGCTGAGTGATATGAGAAATACATGTGAGAAGGGTGGGAAACATTACCTGCAATAGTAGTGGACTTCTTGCAAACTTGGTTGTCTCCCGACGGTGGAAAGCATCCAAACCCGTCAAAGTTTCGGCTAGTACCAAGCCAATACAGCTTTTGCCCTCTTTCAAGCCTTGGGCAACTTCTATCAAGCAAATGCTAGACCTTCCAAAGCCAGGGGCAAGCATAAAATGGGCCAACATACACAAGCACAGTGCATGTTGCCGAAAACCTTACCAAAGATGGTCGCCGCAATCACCGGTATTAGAAAACCGATGAATCAAGCTTAGGATGTCTAACTCCCCATTGTGAACCAAGGATCGAGCATCATGTAAAGTGAGTTCGCACATTCGTCCTAAAGCTTGGATGTGGCCGAAACGAGACTGGGGCAAGATTTCCTTGTCACGCCGGGATTCCATCAAAACTTGGAATTCTTTGATTGTGGGGCATAGTTCTTGTCCTCCGAAGCTAGACACGTGTAACTGGATTCCAACATCTAGCCATGGCATAGAGAAATGGAAAACACAGTGGAGTACGACTTAGTGGGAATAGTGCATTTATTCTAAAACCTTGAAAATTCAACTTTTCTGAGCCATCTAAATTTGCAATCCAAGTCAAGAGTTTTTCGGCAAAGAATGGCTCCATTTGTAGCAAAAATAGAGCTGAATTGAAGAAACCACAAAGCTGGAGCTTTTGTAGAAGATAAGTTGCTGAGTGGAAGACAGATGACATCAATCTAGAGGTTCCCTGCATTGGTGGCCGACCGGCCAATGTTGGTGGCCGACCGGCCACTTTTGTAGCCGATCGGCCAGTACTAGTGGCCGACAACCGTTTTTGATGGCCGACAACATCTGTTTATGGCCGGTGGCCTTCTATTTTACCTTCTGGTTCTTCCATGTGTTGAAAATGCCAAGAACTTGTGTTTTGTTCCACTTTTTGTGCATTTTTTTCGTCTCTCTTTAAGAATTTTGTTGAATTGCTTATCGAGTTGTTGCTTTGCTTATCGAGTTGTTGTTTTGTTTATCGAGTTGTATTTGTTTTGATTGTCGAGTTGTTGTTTTGTTCATTGAGTTATTTTACTCTGTTTGTTATGTGTTGGTTGGTTCATTACCTGATTAAGCAATTGCCAATACAATTTTCAATTTTCATCAAATCCCGTTTTTGTGTAAAATGGTGCGATGTTATGCGATGCATAGAATACAAAACGTAGCACTTTTTGAACCAAAAGCTGAATTTTCATTCTAATCATGGTTTTCTTTTTTTCAAAGAGTATATGTTTTTAGGAAAATAAAACTGCCTAAGGCTGTACAATGTGCTAACACTACTAGCAAAAAACAAAAACAAAAAAAAAAAAAGAGAAAAGGAAACTAAAGCAAAAAGCATCTGAATCAGTGACACCCATCTCAGGATCGAGAGGCCCTCTTCGTCCTCTTCCTGGCCATGGACTCGGAGCTATTTCCATCGGTGCCACTATCTGAATCTGAGCCGGAGCCCTCCTTAGCATCTCTGGTCCTCTCCCCGGAGCCATCTTTAGCATTGCCACCACCCTCAGAACCGTCGCCGGTACCATCGCCTCCACCCTCAGATGACTCTGACTTCGGGCTCGCTAGCTCCTCGTCTTCATCTGTCTCATCATCCTTCGGGATAGACTCTGGTGGGCCACTCTCGACCTGAGTACGTCTGGCTCTGCCTTGGCTGTATGTCAGAGTCCCTCGTCTCCCTCTCCCCGCTGATAGGGGAGGCACTGAAGGTCCTACTGCAGCTCCCGTTAGGAAGCCCGATGAAACTGGCATATGAAAAGGGACCTGAAAAGAACAGTTTGTCAAATGCATCAGTTATGGTATGCAAAGATGTATATAGTGTTGAATGCAATGTGTGGGAGCAGTGTATCAATGCAGTGTTGTTGATGTAATGAATTCAGATCAATATGGAGCAGATTGCAATTGAAATGCTAATGTATCAGCAGAAAATTTCATGGCATGGAGTACAAACTGAGGAAACTTACCGAAATCTTGTACAGACTGAAGAGGTTCAGGCTAGTTTGAACCATCCCCATCAGAGAAGCGGCCAGCTTGAGAGCCTATCTGGTGTACTCTATAGATGCCTGCAAATGTATTGAGATGATCAGCAGTCTACAAAGCATAACTGAAATGAATTGAATGTGCAAAACGTAAAGTATGGTATATACCGAGGTTGGGCCTCGAACTCTGACAAGCTCGTGACCAGCTGGTGCAGGCTCAATGGGAATCTGATAAGTCTCCCCTCTGGATGCCTAGCAGGTCAGTGTAGTAGGCAGCTCTGGCCACCCCGCTCTCTGCCTCACCTGAGGGTCTCTCCTATCATGAGCTCGAGATGCCCTGGATCCTCACGCTCTCTTCCCTGCCGCTGGAGCTCTGGCTCTCTCACCTCCATGAGCCCCCGTCAAAGGCAGCATGAGGTATGTCTGGATAAAGGCAGTGTAATCGCCCATAAGCTTGAAGAAGTCGGCGTCCCAACCTCTCGTGAAGTCGATCATCTCTTGTGTGGTGTATCTCTCTATAACCCTTAACCCTCATGTATGTGGGAGACGGCATCGGAACCACCGGCTCAGGCAAGCCGAGGCTCTGTCGCAGGAATCGCTTCCCTAAGAACCATGCTCGACAAACTGGACCCTCGAGCAAGATCCGGAATCGGGAAGCCTTCCGAGCGCCCACAAACTGATCTCTGACCCCGTCAGGCTCACTGCCCATGGCTGCTAGGTGATCTGCAAATAGTGAATATACAAGCCGTTAGCTGTCATTGTATATGCAATCTAAAGTAAAGCTGAAATGACTGTAAGGTTTGAGTTACCTCTGCTGCGGTCATAGTGTCGAAGAATCGGCAGAAGAACGAGAATGACTCTCGGGGCCTCCTCGGAAAATAGGCACACACCCATAGCTGTAGAAGGTAGAAGGGTAATAATGAGTATATATCGGATGTGTGTAGTGTTCATGTAAAGCAGTGCCGTGTACAGTGTGTGCAGTGTACAGAGAATATAAAGCAACGCAGTGTACAGTGTGTGCAGTGTAGAGATAATGTAAAGCAGCGCAATGTACAGTGTGTGCACTGTTCAGGTAAAGTAGAAGGCAGATGGTGTGTAGTGCAGTATACAGTGTATACAGATACAGTTAAAGCAGAAAGTAGATTGTATGCAGAAAGTGTACAGCGTGTGTGTGATATATAGGAAATGCGAAGCAGAAATGTAAAGCAGAAGGGTATGATGTACTTCCCAGGCTCTCCAATAGCCTCCTAGCAGATGTTCGCTCTGGCGAGAAGTGAAGCTCATGTGTCCATATAATGTGGCCAAGCCTGCGCCGCCCCAGTCATAGAATCGGACGCGGGACAGGTCCACCAAAGTGCTCATAAGGTAAAGCCCGACGGTGTTCACCCGGTCGGCGAACAGGGTAGTACCAAACAAGAACATGAGGAAGCCCCGGGCGTAGTACTCGGTCTCCTCGTGGGTCGTCGACGTTGTCCCTTTGAAATGATCGGTGAACCTTGTATATCGTACCATCCCAAATCGAGAGATGGGTGGGCGAATCCCTAGCAGGTAGATCTGAGCGGCCTTCCACTCGCCCATGTCGGTATCGTAAGGAATCAGATGCCTACTGCTATGCCGATGAGCATAGAGAAGTCAAAGGGAGTCATTGTCATCTCCCCAGCTGTAGAGAAGTTGAGGGAATTAGTGGTATCCCACCACCTCTCTATTAAAGCGCCTAGTAGAGGCCGGCTCGCAATGAGACGTGAGAGCCCCATGAAAAATGCGCTGAAGCCGGCCTTATCAACGATGTGAAGGACGGCGTCAGGAAGCTCCATATACCACTCCCTCGCGGAGGTGGCCTCGTATCCGCGAATGGCATGTGAATTCCCCTGTAAGCAGGACAAACAGATGCAAGGCAGTGTAAGAAATACAGTGCAAGGGTATGTTCAGGACAAGCAGATGCAAGGCAATGTGAGAAATACAGTGCACAAATGTGTTTGAGATGAACAGATCAAAAGCAGTGTGAGCTATACAAGGAATGCATCCTACATTGCAGAAAATAAAGAAGAAATGTATACCTTGGAGGCGCCTTGGGATAGATTTGACTCTGGCTCGTGTAGCAGGAGGTCTTCCGGTGCACCTCGCGCAAACCCCCTGAACTAGCGGATACTATTGGGAGGTAGCATGTGTAGCTTAGGATGGTACGTCGCTGGGTCGAATGGTTGGATACTGAGCGGCAATGGCTCGAACTCGGGATCCATCTCCATTCCCGAAGGAGCTCCGTGGTGTGGGATGTCGTCCTCCATCTTGAGGAAGAATGAAAGAATGGCCGAAAATGTGCAAAATGGACGGGAATGCTAAAAGTCAACCCAAAAGTCAACTTCGAGGGGTGAAAAATAGAAAAAAAAAGGTCAAGGCTCAGAAGAGGGCACGAAAATCAAGGATAACTCAGGGGAAACAAACCCCAAGTGGTGGGAATCAAGAAGTGAGAACTGAAACTACTTTTCAATCGGTTCAAAGTGTTGTAAACTATGAGGGTTTATCGAATCGGACGTTTGTGGGACATTGGAAAATGCATTTGAAGCGCGGATCGGGAAGGAAAGTGGTCTAGAGCAAAAGGGGAGTGTTTTTGGGAAAGGGAGAAGTGAAAAAATATGGTTTGGAACCCTATATTTAAAGACCTATGGTGAAATGCCAAAAATGGCCCGAATCTGTTATCGGTGGCCGATGGCACTGTTTTGTGGCCGATGGGTGGCCGGTGGCCTCCCAGAGTGGCTGGCAGGCCTCTGTTGCTCTCCTTGGATGATGTTTTGTTGGTTTGTGCCTTGATCCCTCAAGGAAGTGTAAGGGAAGTGCATTTTTTAAGCTCAAGTGGCCTCTGCGGAAGCTCCAGACAGTGTCCTCAGTATGTGATGCTCAACGTGTACGTGGTGTACCCTTATAACTTGTTGCAATTCCTCCGAGAGGTAAATCGGAGGTAGCAATTGAATTAGTCTTGTGAAGATGCACATTTCAATATTCATTGTTTTGCATTGAACATGTTATTGATATTGCATTGAATATGCATCGTTATTGTACACATAATATGTATGTTGAATTGCATTGCGCTACGCATGTTCTCATGTTTGCATAGAATATGCATGTCGTGTTTGATTGCATTGTTCATGCCCTTACATTCGCATAGAATTGTCCATACCTGTTGCATTGAACATGCATTCGGTGTTGCGTCGAACATGCTCCATGTTTTATTACATAGAATATACTTTTGTTTCATTTCTCGCATGATGTGCATGAAACATGCCTCTTTAAGCATTGTTCCATGGTTATTCGTCTTGCATAGAACATGCATTCCTATTGTATTGTACTTGTCAAAGTTTCTTTCTTGTGCAGGCACGATATTGTATGTATGGTTCATTCAGTGGAATTCCAGGTAAGATCATTCATGTCCTTTGAACACTTTGTTTTGGTTAGAAGCATTCGGATACGCCCTGTGCGTACACCACTCCTTCGTTGGTTAGAAACATTCGGGTACGCCCTGTGTTTATACCACTCCTTTGGTTAGAAGCGTTTGGGTCGTGTGCCCGACGTTTATAGCTTGTGCTGGTTAGAAACATTCGGGTGCGCCCGGTGTTTACACCGACACTTTGTTCTGGTTAAAAGCGTTCAGGTACGCCCGGTGCTTACACCGTACTCCTTTGGTTAGAAGCGTTTGGGACGTGTGTCCGACGCTTATACTACCCCTTTGGTTAGAAGCGTTTGGGACGTGTGTTCGACTCTTATACCACCTCTTTGGTTAGAAACGTTTGGGATGTGTGTCCGACGCTTATACTACCCCTTTGGTTAGAAGCATTGGGTTGTGTGCCCGATGTTTATACCACCCTTTTGGTTAGAAGCATTTAGGACGTGTATCCGACGCTTATCCCACTCTGTTTTGGTTAGAAACATTGGGACGTGCTCTAATGTTTATACCACTCTCTGGTGTGTCCACCGCTCCCTTTTCCCTCTCGCACATGGCGCGTTAGGACGCCTTGGTTAAATGCATCCGGACGGATTCCAATGCTTATACCGCTCTTTACTTTGATTGCGTAATAATTGGATGTGTTTCACCTGTTATTACTGTTCTTTGTGGCTCGGAACCTTAGGGTGTGTCCTTAGTTTTGCACCACTTCTTTCCTCACGTGTGCCATGCGTTGGAATCTTGTTTGCCACCTCGGGTGCGCCCGACAGTTGTTGTTCTTTATCTTTCCTACATGATGCGTAGTTAAGCTTGCATAATTTTCTTACATCCTTTCTGCATGGAATGTGGTTTGGTTCGTGTTAACTTGCTTATATATAAGTTTGCTGTAGCGTTTCTTTGCATAACATTTGCATCGAGATGTTTCATTACAGTCTCATTGCATGATCATAAGTTATGTTCTGCATCGTGCATATCATTTGTATTTTGCCCCAGAACTACGTTGGTTTGATTCCTTGCAAAGGGATAGGTAGGCAGCCTGTGGGCGCAACCGTTCTTTGTTTTGATTGCTTGTTTAAGTCTTCGGCCTTGTCAAAAATGGGTCATCTCTGGGCTTTGACATTCATTCCTGTCATTTCATGGCTTCCGAGTTCTGTAAAAGAGGGGCAACTATAGACACCCCATTTTTAACCATCCTCAAGACTTGGACGTCATCGTTTGAACACCCGGTGATTGTGCTCACTCGTGTTTGTTTTGAGTCCCTGAAGGTCTCGGCTGAGCGCCTTGCCTCGGAGCCTCTAATCTTGTATGTTTTGTTCTTGGTTGTGGGCCAAGACCTTGATGCTTTGCTTCTGGAGGAGAGGGTGACCTGTCGGCCATCCCCTTAGCCTACCGGCCATGACTTGTGGCCGGTCGGCTATGTTGACGGCCGGTCGGCTACATTGATGGTCGGTCGGCCACTAATGATGGTTGGCGGCTATTTTTCTCCTTTTTCAGATATTTGTTTGCCAGCTGTGCCAACTGTTGATCACTGATGCTCATCTCCATACACGTGTGTGGAAGGATTAAGGCAAGCCTCTGGCTTGTTTTTCTATATAATGGGGGGTCTCTCCCCCATTTGAGGGGTTACAAAAATTTGTGAGCAAATTTCCTCTCTCTCTCTAGAATCCTCTCTCTCTCTTCCTATTTTGTACTTGAAAGTGAGAATTCTTTACATATTTGCACTAAGACCCTTAGCCAAACACCTTCATCTTGGAGCTGAGGTTCTTGGAGGCCTTGTTTGAGCTCAGAATCTGGGCTGTTTTGTTGTTGTGCTTCAAAGGTATAAGCTTACCTCTTTTAAGCTTTGTTTTAATTGATTGTTTGGCCATCTCTTTACACTACTTTGACAAGGTTTTTCAACCATAAAAAATTCAGTTTTTAAGGTTTTAAAATGGTGGGTTGAGTCTTGTTGAGTTAGGGGGTTGTCTCCCCTCTTTGCTCTTTGGCTTGTGAAGCCTTTTATGCCACTTTTCAAAGCTTTTAAGTCAACCCTTTTTGGCCTTTTAACCACTGAATTTTAGGGGAATTTCAGTGGTGAAAAGTATGCTTTGAGGTCCAAAATAGGAGGGGGTGGTCTCCCCTCCTTGTGTCTTGTTTTCATGTGTAGTTAGCTTAACATGTGAGCATGGTTTTCTACCTCTTTGTGACTTGATCTTAGCATGATTTTGCTACTGATTTAGCATGCTTTAGCTCTGTTTTGAGCTGTCTTGGTCATATAAGCTTTGTCTTGCATGGTTGTAGTGCAAATACCTTCACTAGCTTAATGTTTTAAGGCCTCTAACATGCTTTGTATGAGATTATTGCATGTTATAGCATCATTTAACATGTGATTTCAGTGCATTTATCTCTGCCACACTCTCACTTATTTCACTCTTTCATTGCTTTTGAGAGTTGTGCTTTGAGCCTTGTTTGTGAGCCAACATGTGAGCATGTTTTTCTTGCCTTCCGCGCCTAAATTTCAGCATGTTTTAGCCACTGTTTTGGCATGATTTAGCTCTATTTTGAGCTGGTTTGGTCATTTGATCTTGATATTGCATGCCTCTAGTGTAGTGCTCTTCACCAGCCTTAATGTTTTTGGCTCTTAACATGTTGTGCATGTGTTGCTTGCATGTTTCAGTGTCTTTTGCATACCATTCCAGCATTGAAAAGTCTGCAACCTCCCTCATTTCTTCATTTTTTCATTCGTTTTGAGGGTTGGTTATCCTTATGATTGTGTTTAAGCTTGAGATAGAGCTTGTGCTCAATGGCTTTAACTCTCTTTTGAGGGTTCCTCCTAGCCAAAGGCATGATTTCTCTCATGTCTTAAATCATCCTTTGGTTGGCCCCTCTCTCATTAGAGGACAATCACCATGGAAAAATTGACTAAAGAATGACTTGGTAATGCTAAAATGAGTAAACAAAATTGAATCAAGTAAAACATGGCCAAGATAAGCATGTTTGTTTTTGCATTGCATGTGTTCAATCGGACTTTATATTGAACACCAGGTAGATTGGTCCATTTCATACTTAAAGTGATGAAATGAGCCAATCTCCTTTGTCTCCATCACCCTTGATCATGCATGACAGGGTGGTGGTTCTTCGAGTCTTATTTGTGCATTCATTAACTTTTTACAAGCTTGATTCTTTGGCCATCATGTATTGAAAATGCTTGGTTAGTGGCTTGAGAGCCAAGAATTACACTTCTTTGAGCTTGAGAAATGATAAGGAGGGTAAGGGTACATATATTGTGTGAGAATACACTGTTTTGCCTATGTTTGCTCTCTGTTACAGCAAAAAGGAGAATTACAGGGAAAGGGTGGCCGACCGGCCACTAGTGGTGGCCGACAGCCACAAATAGTGGCCGGCAGCCACTTATGGTAGCCGATCGGCCATCAGTGGAAAAGTTGTTCAAAGTGTTCCTGTGTTAGGATAGAAGTAGTCTGAAAATTGGTGCAATATTCAGAGATCAAAGCAAAGTGCAAACATAGGCATCCAAAGGCAAGGCGGTGGATTTTCGGGAGGAAGCCAACCGAGCATGCTTGTCTCCCTTGCCCGCGAGGCCACTTTATTGCTTTATTAGCTAGTTGTAGTTGTAGTTAATTAATACATATGTTGTAATTAATTAGCTTAGTCTGTTTTGTAATATTTTAATTAACTTAGCATAGCTAGTTATTCAATTATGTTGTAATTAATTAACTATGATAGTTAATTAGTTCGCTTTGTAATAATTAGCTTAGCTTAGTGTAGCTTAGCTTATTTATTCGGACCCTCCTTCGAGAGGGCATAATTTTGTAATAAGCATGCGTGTGTGTGTGCATGTCTTTTAACCCCACGTCTTTCTCCCTTTTATTTAATCGCTTTCGATGGTTAGATTAGGGCACGTTTTGATTAGCATACCTTATGCTTGCATGTTTGCATCATTCATTTGTCTTGCATGCACCGGGCTCAGCGCATCATTCAAACTGCATTGTATTTCAATACTTATTTGAATACGTGTTTCAAAGCATGTTATCAAATTGTTGCATTCATACGCCATCTTAGATAGCCAAGCCTATTAATTGCATATGTTGTATTAGGCATCTTAAAATAGCTAGGATCATGCATATTTCTAACTAGCTTTTGTTTTGGCTTGGAATACACTGTAAGTTTTACGCTTTAGCATACATAGATGAGTGTGAGTGATGCCATATTTAGCATACTTGCCATGAGGCTATTTGCTTAAGTGATTAACTGCATGAATGTCTGTGGATGAAGGCTTTATTGCTTGAATTGGAACGATTCGATGATTGTGAGTTTTAAGCCCACTTTGTGAAGTGGCAAATCGTCATGTTTTAAGCCCACTTGAGGGTGGCAAATCTGCGCTTTAGCCTACTTGAGGGTGGCACTTTCAAACCATTTTCGAAAATAAACATGAATTGAGTTGTTCCAATTCTCGCGATTTTAGTCTATACTTGCTTGTGTGCGTCACATAGTAAACTTAGCTAATAACCGGATAAGAACACATGAGGATTATAAAACAACATATCATGCGAGTAGAGGCCGATCTTTGATCGGGCGAGTGGGGGTGCTCATTTCAGAACCTTCCCCTCTTGTACCCAAGTTTCCGAGCCGAGGCAACTTTAGTGATGACGAACACGTGGCTTTTGGCACGAGTCAGGGTTTCCTAAATGTCCAAAAAAAAAATATTTGGGTGGCGACTCTGTAATCTGGCAAAGCAGTCCAGTTTTGGCATTATTTGATTTAAAATCGATTTTCCAAAATGACTTGCCGGATTGGACTCTTTGGTGTTTATCAGTTTTACATTGCACTTTGTGAGATTAGATTCAGAACCGTGACAGGAGTCCAAACTGTTGGACCAATTCGAGCTCTCCGAAAGGGGGCGCGAAGAAAGTCGAGTCCACACAGTGCAAGATTGGGAACGACCTAAGAATGCCTTTGAGATCCGAAGTTTCTTGGGATTAGTCGGGTAGTACCGACATTTTGTAAAGGATTTCTCTAGATTAGCCTCACCCTTGACTAGACTAATGAGGAAGGGAATTAAATTTGTGTGGAGTGAGACTTGTGAGAAGTCATTTCAAGAGCTTAAGGTTAGACTTACCATTGCTCCAATGTTGATTATTCCAAAGAGGGATTTGGGCTATTCTGTGTATTGTGATGCGTCTTAGGAAGGTTTGGGTTGTGTTTTGATGAAAGAGGGAAAGGTAGTAGCTTATGGCTCACGATAGTTAAAAACACACGACAGAAACTACCCTACTCATGAATTAGAGTTAGCAGTAGTGATTTTTGCCTTGAAGATTTGGAGACATTGTTTGTATGGTGGGAGGTTTGAGGTATTCTTCGATCACAAAAGTCTGAAGTATATGTTTTCACAGAAAGATTTGAATCTGAGATAGAGAAGTTGGATGGAATTTATAGAGGATTGCGACTTTAAGTTACACTATCATCCGGGAAAGGCCAATGTAGTGGTCGATGCCATGAGTAGGAAATTCATCAGCAATGTAGCTAGTATTGCCATCTGGGAATAAGAGTTGTTGGGCACTATTAGCGAGTTTGACTTGCATCTTGGCGAGTCTATTGAGTCAGTAGATTTGTTTACTATAGTTGCCGAATATACACTTGTGAGCCTTGTTATAGAAGCACTATAGGATGACCACGAGGTAGAACATATCTAGTAGGAAGGTAAAGAAGGGCCTAAACGAGTATTCTGACTCTAGTGTTAGATATCTTGACTACCTTTTTGTACTAGAGTCTTATAGAGATGAGGTGCTCTGAGAATTCCACCATTCCCACCTTGCGGTACATCCGAGAGGCACCAAGATGTATCACGACCTTAGTCTCCAGTTTTGGTGGAGGGGGATGAAGAGAAATGTAACCTTGTTTGTTTCGAGGTGCCTTACTTGTCAACAAGTGAAGGTCGTGCATCAGAGGTCAGCATGTTTGTTACAACCCTTGCCAATAGCCGATTCGAATTGAGATCATATCACGATAGATTTTGTTATGGGTCTTCCAGGAACTCAACGGGGTAATGATGTCGTGTGGGTGATAGTTGATCAGTTAACCAAGTCAGCACACTTTGTACCTATGCGCATGAGTGACTCGGTAGATTACCTTGTCAACGTTTATGTTAGGGATATAGTTCGATTTCACGGGGTCCCTGTGACTATTGTTACAAATAGAGATTCACGTTTCACGGCTCGATTGTGGCAGAGCCTACAGAATGCCTTGGGCACTAGATTGACATTTTGTACAGCTTATCATCCTTAGACTGAAGAGCAGTCAGAGCATACCATTTAGATCCTAGAGGATATGCTTCGAGGTTGTGTTTTTTACTTTAAAGGTTCGTGGGAGAAGCACTTGCCTTTAGTAAAGTTTGCCTACAACAATAGCTTCTAGGTGAGTATTGGCATGGCACGGTTTGAGGCCCTGTATGGCTGACCGTGTAGATCTCCTGTATGTTAGGCCGATGTGGGTGACGTACCTATGTTAGATCATGAGTTAGCCCGGGAAATGACGGAGAAGGTTGCACTTATCCATAGGAGTTTGGTTTCGACTCAAAGTTGTCAGAAGAGCTATGCCGACCGTAGGAGTAGACCATTATCATTTGAGGTAGGAGATCACATTTTCTTGAAAATATCACATAGACGGGGTATGATGAGGTTTGGGAAGAGCGAGAAGTTCTCTCTTAGATTTATTAGGCCTTTTGAGATCTTAGAGCGCATTGGAGAGGTATCTTACTGTTTGGCCTTACCGCCACAGCTGTTTGGGGTTCATGACATGTTTCATATCTGTATGCTCCAGAAGTATGAGTTGGATCCATCACATGTGTTGGATTGGACTGAGTTAGAGGTAGATGAGGATGTCTCGTATGAGGAGAGACCGGTTAGAGTCTTAGACACGCGAGACCAAGTTTTGCACGGCGAGACAATTCCATTAGTAAAGGTTGGAGACATCACGAGGTTGAGGAGGCGACTTGGGAACTTGAGGCTGAAGTCCGGGAGAAGTATACGGACTTTTTGTTGATATCTGAAACTTGTAAGGAAGATCTTGTTATGTTAATCAAATGTAAACATTGTGTATGTTTTGATGATGTGAATTGTATATTCAGTATTGAGAACCTGGTTTATCATTATTATGAGAATGAAGGACCGGCGGATGTATCATGGTTATAAGGATGGTTGGATCTTTGTAATGGTAATTTAAATACAGTGGTTATTGTGTTGATTTTAAAATTACGGGGACAAAATTCCTTAAAAGGGGAAGGTTATAGCGATTCTGGTTTAAACCCGATACGTTCTTTGTTTTGATCTGGGTTTCCTTGTCTTGATGGTTGTTCATGTCTTCTGTTATCTTATTCCTTGTTGAGTTTGGCTATTGGAGTGTCTTGGTTGTGTTTGAAGCAGGTTGGAAGTTAGTCTTTTCAAAACTATACTACCCAGATTTTGGCTTGTTTGCTCGAGTGAACTTTCTTACGCTCGAGCAAACTTTGAGAACTTCTAGTACTTTTGAAAGTCTGCAAAACTACTGGGAGCATGGCATTCTTCGCTCGAGAGGTGTTTCTTGCGCTTGAGCAGTCTTTTGGAACTTTTATTATTTTTGCAGGCCTGTAAAAGTACTAGAAGGGTGGTGTTCTTCGCTCGAGCGGTCTCTCTTTTTAGGTTTAGTCACTTCAGCAACCATTCCTACGCTCGAGTGGTCTACGCATATATCACGTTGTAAGAGTCACTTTTTGGATCACTTTTTCAGTTCTTTCTCTCTCTCCCTCTAAATCTCAAATCTACAACACTCTCTCTAGAAACCATCTCTAAACTCTAAATACACCTCGATCCATCGATCTCTATACCCTAGCCCATTTGATAAAAAAGAGAGAGCATGTCGAGGGCTGCGTTGTAATCGAAGAAGTTCATGTTTTCGAATCCGTTAAGTTTTACCCATGTTTCCTTCGAGTCTTCTTGTTTGAGGTAGGAATCTCTCCACACTTTAGTATGATTTTTAACTTAGTTATTTATCTTTTCAAAGAAATCATGGGTTTTGGAGATTTTGACAAAAATCTAGGGTTTTGTTTTAAACATTCAAAAGAAGGGTTTTCAAAATGGGTTCTTGTATATAATTGTGGTTTGTAAAAATGGTTAGGTTATGATAAATAATGGACTTTATCCTTAGGAATTCATTTTTAAAGAATGGGGATTTTGCCCTAAATTATGAACATTTGATTTTTGTAAAGAGGAAATGGAATTGATGTTAGTTTTATGGAATTGGAACAATGATTATGATGGTGGTGGAGTTGGATAAGAATTATCACTCTTGATTACAAATGTTGGAAAGTTTATATGTGTTGAAAACTAATTATCTATTTAGAGATATCTGTTTTGAGCTATCGGTGGAGGATAGTTATGATTATTGTAGAAATTGCATGAGAATTAGATGAATTGAAACTAATTTCTCATCCAATTGCATTGAGCATTATAACATATTGAACACATTGAAAATGTTTATGTGGAGAATACCTTGGTGAATCTGGATAACAGTGTAGTCGTGTCATTATGTTGGCCTGTGTGTCCTTGGTAAAAGTCTAGAAACCCGCGCAGATAGGTGCCAAGCTTTCCAGTTAGTACCGGTAAAAATGGCAATTGATAGTGCTTGTAGCCTACTTGCAGACACGTGCTAGAGATTCCCAGTGTTGTATCCACTGCCCTATTTTCTATTGTAAAGTAAATGCATTCATGAATTGTGATATAACCTGACATTGCATGGTTTTGGAAAGAGATGTAAAATGTTTTGGCATGAACATTGCACATGTATTCACCTTATAACTCTATTAAGATTTATACACTGCATTAGAGTATTTTTACTTGACCTTGACTCACCCTATGTGAAAAACCATTTTCAGGTGCTGATACATGCCTCCGCCAGGGCAATAGCTTGGGAGGACTTGTAGCCAATTGTTTCTGTTTTGTTATTGTTGTATTTATTTTGTACAAGCCTAAGGCTTTGTTTGTACCGTCTTGAAAAATTGTAGCCAATAGGGCATTATCGTATTTGTTTAATTCTTATTTCATATCTTTTGCTATGACACATGTTATCGATTCAGGGTTTGGACTTATGAATGTATTATTGCATGTGTTGCACTTTTGAAAAAAGATGAAATCTTATGAATGGAAGAACATTATATTCAGACATCTGTTATTGTTTAATTCTTGTCGTGGGATGATCTTATTGTAATATTTTCGGGCCGTTACAGCATGTGCCACAAATTAATGACATGAAAGAAAAGTTAAACAGCTATTTAAACGCCCTAGTGGCTACAACTTCCCAAGACGATGCTTCGTTACAACAAAAGTGAGTTTAAACTCAATACAAATAAAGCTCTAGGCTTGTACAAAATAAATACAACAAAGACAAAACAAGAAGCTCTCGGCTCCAAGTCCTCCCAAGCTACGACCTTAGCGAAGGTATATCATCAGCATCAGCACCTGAAAATGGTTTTCTACATAGGGTGAGCCAAAGCCAGTAGAGATACTCTAACACAGTGTATGAATCTTAACAAAGGTATAAGGTGAATGCATATGCAATACTCGTGCCAAAACATTTTATGTCTCTTTCTAAAAACTATGCAATGTCAAGCTTATATCATAATTCATAAAAACATTTCATTTACAATAGAAAACAGGGCAGTGGATACAACACTGGGAATCTCTAGGTACGTCTCTGCAAGTAGGCTATACAAGCACTACCAATTGTCATTTTTACCGGTATTAACTACAAAGCTCAGCACCTAACCGTGCGGGTTTCTGGATTTTCACTAAGGACACACAGGCCAATAATAATACCAGGACCACACCCCGTACCCAGATTTACCAAGCTATTCACCTCTTTTTCTCAAAACAATATCCATTTTCAATGTGTTAAGTATGCAACAATGCTCAATGAAAATGGATGAGAAATTAGTTTCCATTCTCCGAATTCTCATGTAATTTCTACAACAATCATAGATATCCTCTACCAATAGCCCAAAATAGATATCTCTAAACAAATAAATAATTTCCAATAAAGAAAAATTTTCCAAAATTTCAAAATAGGAGTGATAATGCATACCCAACTCCACCACCACCACCACCATCATCATCATCATCATCATCATCATCATTCTAATTTCATAAAACCCAACATCATTTCCATTTCCTTTTTACAAAATCAAATATTCACATTTTAGGGCAAAATCCCATTTTCTTTATAAATCAATTCTAAGAATAAAAATCCACAATTTTATCACAACTCAACCACATTTACAAACCCACAATCATATTCAAGAACCCATTTGAAAACTTTTATTTTTAAACCAAAACCATAGATTTTGTTCAAAAATCCCCAAATCACAATATTGTTAGCAAAGCAAATAACCAAATTAAAAACCATACAACAGTGTGGAGAATCCCTACCTCAAAGCTAGAAGGCAAGAAAGAGAGTGAAAAAACCCCGACGAAGCTGAGAATCAACTTTGTTCAAATTAGAATGAAGCTCTAAGTGAGTTCTACCTTTTTATCAAAGGGACTAATGTGTAGAGATAAATGGATGATAGCGTATTTGTAGGTAGAGGATGAGTTCTATAGAGTAAATCTGGGTTCTGGGAGTGTAGAGAGAGAGTGAGATAAGAAAATGATTCAAAAAGTGAGTTTTTCGGACAGATATATGCGTAGATCGCTCGAATGACCAAAACACTGCTCAACCGATCAGACACAATAATTGAGACCGCTCAAGCGAGCAAAGTTACTGCTTTAGCACACAATGACACCCTTCCAAAAGTTTTGCAGATAGAGGCTAACCCTCGAGCGCAAAAAAGACCGCTCGAGTGGAAGAAAGATTGCTCGAGCTAAAAACACCACCCTCCCAGTACTTTTGTAAGCATGTAGAAGTACTGAGAGTTTCCAAAGATTGCTCGATTGACCAAAGGATCGCTCGAGGGAACTAACCACAATCTGGGTAAAGACTCCTTTGAAAAACAGACTCCCAACCTGTTCCAAACGCAACAACGACATCCAAATGACCAACTCAATCAAGAATTGGATGTATAAGGGTATGAACAACCAGATAAGACAAGGAATTCTAGATCCAAAATAATAAACGGGTCAGACCTAAACCAGAATCATTATAGCTTTGTATTTTCGAGACGAAAAGATGTCTTTTCAGGCTTGTTCTAAGCAGCAAGAGAGCTTTACTAGAGGTCCTTGAACCAAGAAAACCTCTGACTCGGTCGTTATTCTTACAGACTTATTAGTGGATATAAATATCAAAGATCTAGCCGCTGCCTTTGCACACCACTTCTCAAAGGCGTCGAAGGCCACCACACCCCCTACTGCCAAGAAGAAAATGAAGCTGCAAAAGAGTGCCAAAATTCTTGTGGTGACACAAGGGGGTGGGGGCAGCCCTTTCTGTTGCCGCTGCTGCTGGAGAATATATTACTCCAGAATCCATAAAATCCAAACAGTCTAATCTAGCGGTAAACATTCCTGTTGCTAACCCTGAAGATCCTATTATCAAATGTCCAAAAACACAAGGGGGCGGTAAAATGGTGTCTTATGAAGTTTCTGATGATCAGTTTAGACCTCAAATGTTGCTATCCAACCGTCACTATGTGTCCAAGGATGACAGCCTCATAAAGGTTCCTGAACTAGGCCTACTGCTCAGCAAAGGGTTCACTGCCTAAGGATATGGCTTCCTTGCAGTTGCTAGATGGTGCCTCCCTGGTTCAAACAAGTGTGATCAACGCCATCAGGGTGAGCCATTTTCTAACGTAATTTTTATCCCCTTTTCTTAAGTTGTCTTAACTGGACTTTTCTAACTACTTCAAGATTTGCAAGCCATCCAAGTTTTTCATGAAGGGCTGTCCAGAATGGATGCCTATAAGGCCGAAGCTTGTATTACATCCATCAAGGCCTCTGGTGCTCTAAAATCTATTGCTAAGTTGGATTAAAGCTTTCCTTTATGGCTAAGTAGCTCCAAAAACTAAAGATTGGGAAGAAGGATGTCGAGGGCGTAGCCTAGTTGGTCAAAGTCCAACTTGAGAAAGCCTAACAACACCTAGCATCTGCCTTTGTTGCGAACGAAATGCTTAAGAAGGAGAAAAATGAGAAACTGGACAAATGCTGCAAAGCTATCAATGATAAATACTTGCAGCATATTTACAAGCTTCAAGATAGCTTGTTCATTAATAACTAAAAGGCTACCTTGGCTAAGATTGGAATTACTCATGACCCTCTCCAATACTCTGAGCCTATCATGCCCTGGCAGAAGGCCTCCTCAATGGTAGAAGAAGCTAAAGAGGAAGATTCTAAAGAGAAGGAAGATCTTGAAGAAGGGAAGACTATTGAGGGAGAAGTTGCTTAGGAAACTCCCACTCATCCTGATGTCCCAGCTTCTAAATCTCAGGAGAAAACTTCTTCCAATGTTCCATCTGTTCTCCTAACCACGGAGATTCCTGCCCATGTTGAAGGCGAGGTTGCTAGAGTTTTTTTTTTTCTTAAGTTGTTAAAGCTGGTGCTACCCAAACCCCTGCTTTGGAAGTGACGAAAGATTAAAAGCCTCTGGTTTTCTTTTTTCTCTTTTGTTTTTGCTTCTATCTCTTTTCTTTTCTTTTCTTTTCTTTTCCTTTTCTTCAAAGTTTCTTGAATGGGCTCAAGTAACTTTGTAAGGCCCAATATTTTTGACATAATGCTTTGTTAGATCAATCGTTTCTAAATAGTAGTTTTGTGGTTTGCCTAAGTAGTTGTCACCTTTCTGAATGAATGTTCTTGGCAAAGATAGGTGCGTGGCACCCTGTTTGCCCCCTAGCTTGGTTGGTTTAAAGAAAAAAAACAGCCATGCTATGAATTCCTATTGTCTGTTTTGTCTTTTAAGGAAAAGTGAACTTAAAAATAATTACGGTATGATAATCCTAAGCAGGATTGTCTCACTTTTTTGAGGACAGAAACCCAACTATATTCCTGAACAGAGATATCTTCTTAAAGAAATGTTAAAACATTTGCTTAAGTGCAAAAAAATTTTACTACAATCCAGAGATGGATTTCTCAACTTTTTTGGTCCTTGATAGTTTATCTAAGGACATAAATGCTAATACATTCCTTAACAGGGATGTCCATTTTCTTGGACTCAAAGAAATTTGGAAAAATTTTCTTAAGTTAAAATAAAAAAAAAAAAAGCATTGCTACAATCCAGAGCAGGATTTGTCAACTTTTTTTTTTAATCCTTGATGGTTTATTTAAGGAAAGAAATACTACAACATTCCTAAACAATGTCTATTTTCTTAGACTTAAAGAAATTTTGAAAATTTTACTTAAGTACAAAAATGTTACTGTAATCCTAGCCAGGATTTGTCAATTTTTTTGGTCCTTGATAGTTTATCTAAGGACAGAAATCCTATTACATTCTTGAATAAAAATGTCTACTTTCTTGGACTTAAAGAAATTTTGGAAATTTTGATTAAGTACAGGAACATTACTACAATTAAGAACATGATTGAATCTTGAACTGGATCGTCTATTGTTCTCGTACTTAAGCAATTGCTATAAATTGTACATAAGTAAAGAACTAATCAAAACAAGATTTTTCAAACCAGAAACTTCCATAGAAAATTTCCATGTTGCATATTTACAAACTGTTCATAAACAAATACTTAATGAAAGTAAATCCTAAGGTTTGTAGTATTCCAAAGGCGAGGTACAACCATGCCCTCTATGTCTTCCAAATGATAAGCCCCATTTCCTTCTAATAACACAACCTTGTACGGGCCCTCCCAATTAGGGCCCAGCTTTCCATCAATTGGCTTCTTTTGACTGCCTAAAACTCTTTGTAGCACTAGATTTCCAGGTTGGGATTCCCTAGAATGGACCTTCTTGTTGTATCCTTTTGAGAGTTGATTCTAATAGTTCGTTAGTCTAACTAAAGTTGTTGGCTCTCATTTCCTCAACCAGGTCTAGGTTCCGTGCTAAGGCTTGTTTATTGTGCAATTCTTCATAGATTTCTGACCTCATTGAGGGTAGTCCCCCCTCCAATGGGATCACAGCTTCAGTTCCAAATGCCAACACGTAAGGCGTTTCACCTGTTGCTCTTCTGGGCATTGTGCTATATGCCCAGGGCACATTGGGCATTCCTTTTAGCATTTCTAAACATTTCTTCATTCCATTCAGCACAGTCTTATTAGAGGCTTCTGTCTGACCACTGCTTTGGGGATAACAAGGTGTTGAGAAAAATTTCTTTATTTCTAACCTTGAGTAGTAATTTTTGAAAATGACACAATCGAACTGTGTGCCATTATCAGAAACAAATGCATGTGGAATACCAAACCTAGTTATGATCATGCGCCATGTGAAACTTTTGATCTCTTTATCCCTGATCATAATCAAGGGCTCAGCCTCAACCCATTTGATGAAGTAGTCTGTCGTTACTAGAAAAAAAATTCTTACCTCCTTTGCCTTTTGGAAGTGGAGCTATCTAGTCCATGCCCCATCGAGTGAAAGACCAAGGATTGGTCAAGGAATGAAGGCCTGCTGTTGGTTGGTGGATTAAGGGGAAAAATGCTAACACTTCTCACATTTCATAACATATGCCTGACCATCCTTGTGCATAAATGGCCACCAATATCCCTAAGTTATTGCGCGTTCTGCTAAGGGCCTCCCCCTTAGTGTGCATGTTGCAAATTCCTTCATGTAGCTCATATAGAATGTTTTCCATTAGGGCTAGATAAATGAATAATAGGTATCGGCCTATACAGGATTTCCTATATAAGACTCATTTTTCTAAGATCCAAAATTTGGGTGCTTTCATTTTAATCTTGTTGGCTTCTTTTCTATCTTCTGGGAGTACTCCATCCCTTGTGTACAAGACTCTTTTTCTGAGATCCAAATCCTGTTCTGTTTCTAGGGCAATGCTAGATTGAGGCAAGAATTCGATCGCAATTGTTCTAGCCTCCACTTTTTCCATGGCTGAAGCAAGAGTGGCCAGCACATCAACATGAGTATTCTACTCCATCATCTCTATCAATGTATTCACTAGTGAGTCGGTTGACCACTAGCTAGGAATCACAATGCACTATTAGGTCTTGTACATTGAGGAGTTTTCCAACCCTCAATCCTACAAGAACAGCCTCATACTCTACTTCATTATTTGAGTCCTTGAATCCTAGGCGGATTGCCTACTTATGTAGGATGCCTTTAGGGAAAAGCAACGCTACTGCTACTCCTACCCCTACTCCTTTTAAGTTTGATGAGTTGTCCACAAAGAGTTTCCAATTGTCTGGATCCTCTACATATAGTTTCCAGATTGAAGTGTTTTTCTGGCCTAGTTAAACTTGCTGTTCAACTTTTGTCATGCTAGATTACTGTGCTAATGCTAATTTTGGTTCCTACACTCATAGCTAGTCTATTCAAACGGTACCTTGTTACTTCCCTAGATCTGCAGTTGACGGTTGTCAACCACAGAACTCATTTGTGATCGCCTAGTTGAGAATTCTGCTATGAAGTTAGCTAAAACTTGGGTTTTAGTGGCAGTTCTGGGCTAGAAAGTGACATCAAACTCTTTTAATTCCACCGCCTACTTAGCGATGCGCCCATAAAAGTCAGCTTTTTGGAAGAGGCTCTACGAAGGATCCTAGGTCAGTATTATAATTGGATGGCCTTGGAAGTAGTGCATAAGTTCCCAAGCAGCCGTCACAAGGGCCATATCTAATTTCTCTAAGGGTAAGTACCTGATTTATGCACTGTTAAGAGTATTGGTGGTATAGTAGACTAGTACTTGTGTGTCTTCTACGTCTCTAGCCAGGACTGAGCTCACCGCGTGTTCTGATACTGCTAAGTACAGGTACAACCTTTTAACTCGTTGTGGAGCTGAGAGCAGAGGGAGTGAAAGAAGGTACTATTCAATTCCCCTAATGTCTAGTCGCACTGTTTATTCTAGTCCACTCCCCCTCCCTTCTTGAGAAATTGAAAGAAAGGTTTACATTTGTCGGAAGAGCGACTAATGAAGTGATTAAGCACTGCTACCATCCCAGTCAACTTCTATAAGGGTTTTGATAAATAAAATTGAGGTTTCTCACTTTTAAACCCCTTTCTTCAAGTTTCCAAAATCCACTATCATCATCAACAACCAAATAAAGATTTAAGAACAATTGTGAGAAAACCTTCTCTTTTATGCATTAAAACACATATAAATCAAACTCTAATCTCACAAAGTGTGAAATTTACAAGATAACACATAACAAAGCTAAATAACAAGCAAATCATTAAAGAAATCCTTGCCACAAAACAAGAGGAAGAGAAGAACAACCCCTGAAAATCAACAAAGATGGAAACTCAAACTTTTAGATTAAAATGACCCCCTCTTCAAGCTCAACCTTTCATCCCAAAGTACGAAGATCAAGAAATCCACATATCTTATAGGATAAAGAATTTACGAAAGGATTTTAGATAGAGATGAGAGCAAAAAAGGGAAAGATATTTTGTAGAGAGAGATATCAAAAAGTGAATAAAAAGTGACTTTTCTCGCAGCTTTATTCGAATAGACTGCTCGAGCGGTGATACCTGCGCTCAAGCGTTAGACACAATATATCGCTCGACTAACCAAAACTAGGCTCGAGCGAAGAAACCAAACTCTTAGAAGTTCATCTCTGTAGAATATACTACTCAAGTGACGAAACCTATGCTCGAGTGAAGAAAGCAACCGCTCAAAAGTTTAGACTACAAACCCAGAACTGGGTGAAAGAAAAAAACCCATCGAGCAACCAAACCACCGCTCAAGCGAACTCAAGTTCACTCAGTCAAAATCACCCCAGAATTACCAATCTCAACCTATTTCAAACATAACTCCAAAACCCAATTCTCAACTCAAAAGACAACACATGATAAGAATAATTCAAAAGAACAATAATAGGTGTCAACAAAGATAACTCAAAGTTCCAAAGACAGTAATAGTCCTAAAACAAAACAAAAATGTAATATAAGTCTCACAAGTAACTAGGACATCACAGGAAAAATTGGAAGTATGTTTTTCAGTAAACTTGTCACCATGCGGTATAATGGCAAAGAAAATATAAGGGAGTACACTATGGAGATCTCTAAACTTGTCACCAAAATGAGAGTATTAAAGTTAGAATTGTCTAATGAAATTCACGTGCATCTCATTATGATTTCACTTCGTGCACAATTTGGTACTTTTAAAAGTAATCATTAAATTAAAAGGGACAAGTGGGCTCTTAATGAGCTCATTGTTTAGTGTGCAAGAGGAAGTGAGGTTAAAATAAGAAAAGATAAAAGTGCTCACTTGATAATTTTCTCATGGCAATTCGGGCACTAAGAAAAAACAAAAAAGAAATAATAAAGTAAGGAAACTGCGGATGAAAGTCTAATAAAGACCACCTAAAACTTGTTACAGGTGTGCTCAATTGCTTGAGCTTCAGAAACTGCTCCATCAACTTCACCTTAGCAGTGGGAGGTAAAAACTTGTCCTAAAAGGCTATAACAAATGCCTTCCAAGTCACTACAATATGACCCTTGGTAAATTTCCACCATTGACCCGCACCATCTTTGCACTGAAAAGCCCAAGGTCACTATCAATCCATCGTCATCGATGCTAAGCATCTCAAAGGTTTTCATCATCTGCTCGAGTCACTTATTAGCCTTCGGTGGCTCTTTCACATCACTCACAAACTTATCCGAATTCAACCAAAAAAAAAAACACTCTCTTGAAGAAAAAAAAAGGTCCTGTCTCTATAATATGAACCTGAACTTAATTCTCAGCCTTGAGAATGTTCATAGGTTCCCTCAACGCTTCTGCCATCTACCAGGCCAAAGCACTCATGGCTTCTGAGCCCACTAGCTCGACTACATTTGCTTCACCAACACCCTCTTCATGTGCTAGGATCTTATCCTAAATCGGCACTTCCTGGCCACCTCGTCAAGGCCTACCACGTCTACCATCTCTACCTCCTCCACGTCCACATCTTAACATCCTAATTGAAGACAAGCACAAACTATTTTTCACATATACAAATGTGCCCGAAACAAAACTTACTCATCCAAAGAAATTGACGGCACCAAATTCACTCCACTTAATCACATAATCACACATGAATTACTCTTCCAAGATAATAGTTGTTCCACAAACATTCTAAGATTTCTCATTAGAATAAGCATTGATCAAGTGTCATCCTAATAAGACTTCTAAGAATCTCATAGACCCAATCAACATCACAGAAACTTAATTCCATACCCACCTAATCACATAAGCATGTTATCATATAACATACTAGGAATACAAACATTACTACTTAGCAAGACAAACCCCTTTTAAGAACCACGTCCCATGAGCCCAAAGTATTCAAACCCGGCACACTTTGATACCAAGTGGTAAAGCCTCAAAAACAAGAAACCTCGGACTATCCATAACACATACATTTTCCATTGAATAAGTAGAAGCAAAACTAAGATTTCATACATTGAGAATCATGATATTTTTATAGCATTACAAAACTAGACAACATGCATAATACATTCACTAATTTTAAAACTTGATTCTATAGCATATGGTTGCTGGTTCCATGATTCGAGATTCTGGTCTCCTAGTAGAGTTGCATGAGAGGCTCTAGACAGAGAGGGTAGGAGTTGTAAGGTGATTTTAGGGACAACAAGAGGCAAAGAAATTCTACCCCATAGTAGTCCCAAGCTTAACAGACTACATCCATTTTTTTCGTACCAAGTGCAAGTTCAGGGAGGGGCAACCAGGGTGGGTTTAATTGTTTCCAATGTGGCCAATTGAGCCACAAGTCTTCAGCTTGCTATAGACACCCCATTTTGATCGCCCTTAAGACTTGGACGCTTCACTCTAAACACTCGATGATGAAATGTTATATTGTGCAATCTTTCGAATCTTCAGCAAAAGAATTCAGTTTTGAGCTTCTAATCCCAACCTTACATCCATTTTGACCAAACTATTTTAGAGCAATAAAAAAATCCACTTCTCAAAATAGGAACCAGCCATGGGTATTTTGGGCCCGGCCAACTCATACTAGCAATAGGACCAGGCACGCCACTTTTCTGAGCCGGCTGTACAATTCATTGGCCGACCGGCCATGTTTAGCGTAGTAGATATTTTGACAGCTGCCAGCTCCTCACATGCACATGCTTTGGACTAGCTGTCCCTTTGTGGATATTTCTGACTTTAGAAGTTATTTTTTTATAAATACCACACCCCCCTCATTGTTTGGGGTTAGAAAAATTCTCCAAGAGCCTATAGCTTGCCCAACCATCTTCTATACCCTCTTCCAATATAGATATAAAATACATACACCTTACAAGCTTAAACTTGAAGCTTTTGCTGAGATTTTAAATACAATTTCAGCTCCTAGAGAGTGTTTAGCTTGTGGTTTGTGAACTAAGAAGTTCTTCCTCTCTTCAAGAAGTAAACTTTAAATTTTTTTCACCATATTTTCTCTCTCTCTTTTCCTTGTCTTTACATACTAATTTTAGAGCTATTTTAAGCTTAAAAATGTGATTAAAACTTAGTCACAAGTGAGTGAGCTAGCCACCCTTTCATTGGCTAGGTCACTAGTTGTGTACCTCTTTGTTTTCTTTCAAATTTTTTTTTTTTTTTTTTTTTTTTACTTCTTTTGGTTCAATTTTAGTACCTTTTTAGTATTGTTTTTAGGTTATTTTTGTGTGATATGACTTAGTCATCCCCACTACTTGTGCTCTTACTTCCTATGCTTTGAATATCATAGTTGGGTTATTATAAGTCCTCTTGGATTTGGCGTATTTAGGATATAGCGGCCAATCCATAGAGTTGATCATTTTTACCTTATTATAGCTTAACTTGGAACCTTGTGGTCATAGGAGGATTAGAGCTTAGGCTTAGCCACCCCGCCACAAGTTTTGCTTATCTAGTGTAAATTTATTTCTTTCATGTTATTGTTGTCCACCCTGAAGCTAGATAGTAGCTTTCATGGTCAAAGTGTTGAAAAACTCTCTTATCGATCATTTTCAAAACATGGAAATGGGTGTCTCTCATCCTTGTTCCATGACAAAGAGGAGTTGTCAACAACTTTGACAAGTTGTGTGTTTAAGCTTTGATAGATAACTTGTTTCTTTTTGTTTTTCCTTACGTGCTTTGTTGCTCCTAGAGAACTTGCTTGAGAAGTGTTGAAAACTCTCTCCTAGTTCCACTTTGAAGCATAGAGATGGATGTTTCATTCTTATTCCATGAGTAGGGAGATGAGTTGACAACACTTTTTGAGTTGTTACTTTTGTTCATTTTGGTTACTATATGATCATCACATACTATCTTGTGACTTGATGATTTGTGAGTTAAGCATGTCTATATCTTCCTTGAAAAAATTTCCTGATAGGAAGGAGGTAAAGAGAATAGCTTTGTTTTGTGTTTAGTTAAGTCCTCTTCTTTTGCTTTCAAAGATCATCATGCAACAAATTTGCAATGATTGATGATTTGGGAAGCAAACCTACTCTCTCCTTGAAAATCCTTATGATAGGAGGGAACAGAAAGGATGAATAGATTTTGGAAACCCTTTGTCTTGCTTTGTTTCAGTACTGCCGCGGCAGGGTATTCTCCAAAAACAATGGTCGGCTGGCCATTATTCTGTATGGCTGACCACTTGATCGGGCCAACTGGCCAAGCATTTTGTATGGCAGTGGTGGTTTTTTAGCTAAACAAAACAGGCATGCCTGTATTTCATTGGAGCTGACTGGATCACATTGTGGTATGGCCAGGCTTTATAGTGTACAAACAATAGATCCTGAGGCCCAAAACAGAGTCATCCTTAGACTGTGAACAGAGCAGCTTCTGGTAATGAGCAGTGGGGGTTTCTGGAGGATCTTCTTGCTCGTGTGCATGTGATTTCCCGCCTCTCATTCAAGTCCATTAGATTAGCTTTGAGATTCATATTATGTAATTAATTAGTTGCCTTCATTCAAACTTGTAATAATTAATTAAGTAGTTCATTCATTTGGTATTGTAATAATTAGTTAATTAGGACATTCATTCGGACCCGCTTGTGTGAGGGCAAACTTGTAATATTTTTATGTCTTCTAGCCTCTATTTCTTTCTCTTTTTGATTTATATGCTTACTGTGATTGTATATAGCATCACGTTTTCATTCCATAACATTACCATGCTTCGTATCCACTTTCGCATGCATTAAGGTTCAGTTCATCATTTTGAATATCATTGTCATTTCCTACTTGCTTGAATACGTGCGCTACCACATGCCTTGAATTAATCCATATGACATGTTAATAAAGCCGAACCTAGTAATTGCATCCTTGTATGTATTGCATTAGTCATGTGCATTGTTAGGATCATGCATTGTTTTTCTAAATTGCTTTCTTTTTCTTTGGCTTGCCTCGGAGTACTAGGTGAGCACTTTTGGCTTTATCATATTCATGTGTGTGATTATTGCCATGCTTAGCATCTTACCATGAGGCTACGTGCTTACTCAAAATAAACTGTTTGAATGCCTGCGGATGAAGGTTATATTACTTGCATAGGGGATGATTTTAATCAAATGTATGTACGAGCTCATTTATTTCCTTTTGAGTTGTGTGCATTCAATACCCTTTCGAAAAACACATAAAATCAAGTCATTTTTGAAACAAGCGAAAAGTCTATACTTGTGTGCCTCACATAATATGTTAACATAATAAAATTAGAACAAGACCATATAATGTTGATAAAAATCACATCATGATTAGTAGAGGCTAATCTTTGATTGTGTGAAAAGGATGCTCAATTCATAACATTCCCCTCTCATACCTAAGTTCCTGAACTAAGACAAGTTTGGTTATGACGGACAAGTGGCCTTTGACACGAGTCATGGGTTTCCTAAATTTTTTAAAAATATTTAGGTGGTGACTCTGAAATCTAGCAATGTCATCCATTTTTGGCATCTCTGATGATTAATGAATTTTCTAATTTTTTTCAGATTTGTACTCTCATTCATTTTTTTTTTGTTTCACATTGCACTTGTGAAACCAGATTGAGAACCACGAGAGTCCAAACTATAGGACTATCGTACCTGAGGAGACTAACCCCTCTAAGGCGTGCGAAAAACTAGCTACAGTTTTTGGCAACTCTGCTGGTGATTTAGAGAACTTGACTTGAACTTCATGATGTGAAATTTTATCTACATATATATGTTCTTTGCATTGCATTTGCATGGTGCTCTTAAGTCATTATGTTTACCATCTAATATCCTGGACGACTTGCCAAAAGATTGCCAAAAGGTTGGTCGGACGTAGGCAATGTCACATTGGGAACACAACCCATGGATCTGGGTTACCACTGTATCGCTTGATCCTTCTTTCACTTTTTCGTGTTAGGTGTGAAAGGTATATTAGGCAACCTTGCTGAGGTACCCTTTTGACCAATGGGCCTAGTGTATATAGTAAAGCTCTAGCGACTGTTCCAATATAGGACAGGATGCTCGCCCATATGTAGGATATTGTGAAACCACTTGTTTGAAGTAGTGAACCTCTAGATCATGCCAAAGCTAGGACAGGGTGACCCAACCCCCTCGTAGGGGTATTTTGTCTCTCTTTACCTACTATGTGCTATACTTTGGATCTCTACAGGGGTTCTTGAATTCAGATTACCGGTTCAGTTTCAGTTTGTGGGGCAGATTTTAGTTTTACCAGTAGGGAGTGTAGTCATACAGTTGTGATCATATCTGTTGCAATTTGGGCCGAGGTGCTATCTATTTTTTGAATATGGCTTTTCTTTATTTCTTTTGCCAGGTAGTCTTGAAATCATAGCTTCAAAGGGACCTGATATCCCCCAAGTTTTGTGGACTCGAGTTGGTAGGCTTTGCAAAATTCGAGATCTAAATGACGGTCATCAAATGTTAGTCTGTCTCCCGCCAGTTGTTCGAAGGAGAAGAACCAGGCAGTTATTACTAGTACAGAGCACTTATCAGTCACCCATTCGTTCACACCTACTCAGTTCACCAATATCTGACTCACCTATATCTATAATGGTGCAAAGTGTGGAGGAAACCACGACTGTAATGACAGCATTCAAACAGGCCATAGATACACTGAACCAGAGGATAGTTGTGCATGATCATACCATAGCTGAAATGCGACGTCCATCTGGGGCATCAGCATCTACCACACATCTAGCCCCGGCCGCCCAACCAAATCTTGATCCACCACCGTTAGTTGAAAATCTTCAACTTTTAGATCCCCAAGAGGTAATAGCTCAAGCTCCAAATTTCAGGCCTCCAGCACAGCCTCATAGAGGGCTTCTTCCATTCGATATCAATGACATCTATCCTGCCACGATAAAAATCACTAAGCTGGAGAAGACGATTAAGAAATCTCAAGGCTTCAATTCCATCCCGGATATTGAAGACGGTTACACTGAGGCTTCCATAAGATTCCAGAGAAGTTCAAAATGTCGCACATTGATAAATTTGATGGAAGCGGAGATCCTACTGGCCACGTTCGTCTCTTCTCGGATGTCTTGAAACCAATGGACTTGGCGCGGGCTCAGAAATTATCATTATTCGGAAGGACCTTATCAGAAATGGCGGCCACCTGGTATGCCAAACTAGAAGACTCGACCAAGCGGAATTGGGAAGAACTATCTAAGGGATTTGTTAATCAGTATTCTTACAATACTCAGATGGAGGTAACGATCAGCGAACTGGAGGCAGCCTCTCAAAATCCCAAAGAACCCTTTATCGACTTCATTACTAGATTGAGGGAAAAGGCAGCTCAAATGACAAATAGGCCTTCAGAGAGGGAATAGGTTCGATTAGTAGTTCAAAACCTTGAACCAGACATGTTACAGAGGATGATAGTCATGTCACTACTTACCTTCGATGCTTTACATGAATTGGGGGTTCAGATCGAGAATGCTTTCAAGAAGGAAATTATCCAGAGAACAAGTGAACCGGCAAAGAGGTCGTTTACTAGGCGTACCAATGCTAACAATAGCACTATTCCTAGGCTTGTTGAAATCAGTATCGTCACCACCATAACCAAGATAGCCAATCGATTCACTGGCACAAGCCCACAAGCAACCTACCCAGCCCGAGCCCAACTTAGAACCTTCACCTCTCTTCACATGAGTCCAACTCATGCTCTTAAAGTTCTAATGGACAAAGGGCATCTGAAGCCCCTTGATCCTCGATCTCTCTCTGACCCACTTCTAGCGAAACATGATCCCACTCAATATTGTATTTTCTATCAGCAGCACGGCCATCACACCGACCATTGCTTTTGCCTTCATCATGAGATCCAAGATCTCATCGACAATAAAACTATAGCACCACCTCGAAAACCTAGTGTAACCAATAACCCATTTCCCGTACATGACCGCGTACCTCATCCTCCTCAACATTTGAACCTAATCCATGCATTTCCATCTACCTACAACCCCAGTATATACATCATCCCAACCCATTTATCCAAACCTGAGATGTTCATTCCAAAAAGCACGGACTTGTGTATGATGGATGCTCTTGAACCCCGATCATCTCAAACCACAAAACTTGAACTCCACAATAGCCAAGTCCAGTCCAACCTACTCCATAGAGCCCAGCCCAACCAATTCACCAAGGCCAAGTTGATGCAAATACACTGCAGGTACCAATGGTTGAACCCACTATTTCTGAGCTAATAAGCATGATTGAAGATCTTCAGAGAACTGTGGCAGATTTAGCCTCTGGGATTTTGGCTCCATCATCGACCACATCACATGCCAAAAATTTCACGTCAAAAAGCTCCTCAATCTTGGGGTGAGCTGCAATTGGAAAGGGCCAACCCAAAGCTATTTCAAGTCTGGGTGATGACATGTCAACAATAAATGGGCCATGTCCCGATATAGCCATCCAATCCCTTGGCAAAATTGAAGCAAATGGCAAAAACAAGACCGAGGCAAGTATTGTTCCCTATGCACATCTCCGATGGGCTATTGAGGCTTTGAAGGTCAAAGGGCTGAACAAACAACAAGTGATTGCAGTTGTTACAAAAACTATAGATGACGATTTTGTTGCTCAAGTTGGGAGCAATTTGAATTAGGGGATAAGCCATAAAAATGGATGGCGTACCAAAAACGCCCTTTTTAGTTCCAATCCTACATCTGTAGGAGGTCTTCAAACCCAGTCAACACTTGTCGACCTGTCTGTCAATACTTCCAAGACTGGTAACCGCACCTTCAATCCCATTTACATGACCTTGTCCAAAGCTCTCCAAATCCTCATAGGACAAGGCCATCTCAAACCCCTTGATGCTCGGCTTCTCCCTGATCGCCTTCCAGCCAGGCATGATGCTGCCAAGTATTGCGCTTTTCATCAGCAATCTGGCCATGACACTGATTGTTGTTTTCATCTTCGCTATGAAATTCAAGACCTGATTGACAACAAGGTCATCTCCTCACCAGGTCCTACAAAGTCTATTGGCGCTGGATCAATGAACTTGGGGGATAATGTGGTCAGTCCTATGATTGGGGATGAACCACCTGCTGATGGCGCTCATTTTACTTCAGACATGATGGATAGCATGCACTAATTTTAGCAAAATAAAAATGTTGTTTATTTTGCTTTCTGAGCTAGGTGTTAAGTTAGTCCTATTGCATCAGAGTTTGGTGATTTTGGAGGTGTTAACTCGAACATCACTGTATTGTTTTTGTTTGTCTTTTTCACTTTTTCTTTTGAGTCTATTTCTATCATTGAGCTAGTTAAACTAGAAATTCTAAATGAAATGGCAGTAATTTTCACCTACTTCTTTATGCCTTTAAATCATTACATTGACCAAAGTTTTTCAAAACTATTTCCAAAACTATGATGAAAACAAAGAGGGAGGAATTCCTCGGGATTTGTAAAATTTGATCGACTGAGAGGAAGAGAGGTGTGCTAAGCCCTTAATGAATAAAACCATGTCTGTTAATGTAGGTACTGAGAAGGATCCTGGCTTGGTCTAAATTGGTTCTACATTGCCTTCAGAGGAGCACAAGTGATGTGTCTCTTTATTAAAAGATTTCAAAAATATTTTTGAGTGGTCCCACGAAGACATGCCTGGAATTGATTTTGAGATTGTACAGCATAGGATCACTCTCGGCCCCAAGACTCAACCCCTATGCTTTCAAAGCTTGATTCAAAATGTTCAATGGTCAACCAAAATATGAGGCTTGCATGGCCGAATTGGAAGCAGCTGTTGAACTAGGGGCAATATGGTCAGATGTGATTAAATGAAGCTTGTATAGTTGGATGAGAAACAACCCTTAAACTAGGGGCAAAAAAGGGCAGATGTGATTGAAGATTCAAAACTAGGTCATTTCTCAAGCCAATGAAGATCGGGAAGAAGCCAAATCCCAGAATTTGAAAGAACAAAATTTATTGCTGAAGGACAATCAAGTTCCCATCTGCGACACTAGAGGCAAATTCAAACCTAATAGGATGGGCTCTTACATCATCAAGACTATTTGGTCAGGAACAACAACCATTCTCGTGGATTTAGATAGCTTAGAGATCTCACAACCAATCAGCATGGACAAGTTAAACTTTTCTATCCGTGAGAGGCTCGCCAAGCCTAAAACCCGGAAAGGTGACCCAAGCAAAAGTTAGAGCAAGAAGGGGAAAAAAAATTAAAAACAAAGAAAAATGAAAAGAAAAAAAAATAGAGATTGCAAGGTTGAAAACCCAAAAGGGCGGCTTTGGCAAAAGTTAGAGCGCAAAAGAAGAGTGTTAATACCCGAGTGCACCTTAACCCGGGAACTACGTAAGGCCTGATTCCCATCTTTGGGATACGTAGGAAACTTCATCCTGAAGTTCGGCCCTAACCATTTTCAGCCTACTTATCTCACCCATGTTGATTGGCTTATCCTTATTCAACTCGACTATCTTATCCATTCACAATTGGCTCATCTTCGCTCAAATTCGATTGTCCTATTCCATTATAAGATTCAACTGCAGAACAAATCAAGTTCAGATCTGAGGTTATGCATCCCAAGAGTTAATTACACATTGGTCTGGTAGTAGCCCCTTCCAAAAATAGTTTTTGAGGATTTTTAGTGAAGTTAACTAATTTTCTCGAAAATTATTCCATTTTTTCAAAACCGGACCATTTCTTAGACCTAAAACAAGAAAAATTTTCAGTACTCACAACTTGACTTACATGATTTCGAAGAAGAAAGTAGAACAAGAATGTTAATCTAAACTCTCATGTTAGCCAAAATTGTTTTAGTAGAAAGCCAAAAACAAAAATAAAGTCAAAGAGATGAATTAGAGGCACAATCTAGTCAGGTTTTTTGTCTTTTCCCCATTGTCAATACACTCGCCAGAAAAGGCACAACTGAAGCTTGCAACAGGGGCCAAAAGCTCTCTCATCCTCCAAGCAATGAGGTATCGAGCCAAGTGTGAAGTACGGACTGGAAATAGAGTTGGATATTCAGCCCCCTCATAGGGTCCACAACTTCTAGCTTATCCATTAACCACACCTGGGAAGCGATAAAAAATAAGAGAAATTAAAATAACAAAGAGATGTGTGTTGAGTAGAACAAGTAAGGAAAGGGCTTTCGAGAGAAAATAGAGATCAAGTGCCCAATTGATGTGAGAATCACAAATAAGAAAGGGTGGGAAACAAAACCTGTAAAAGCAACGGGCTCCCCGAGAACCTAGAAGTCGCCCACCAATGGAAAACATCCAAGCCCATTAAGGTTGTGCCAATGTTGACCCTATGCGGCTTTGACCCTTCTTGAGGCATTAGGCCCCTTCAATCACCCTAATACTGGCTCCACTGCAACTAGGGGCAAGTAGGAATCACCTTTTATAGAGATTGAGAATGGATGAGTACATGACAGTTGTAGCAGAGTGCCCAGCCGCTACTTGGATTCAGCTGTACATATTTAGATCTGGCCATGTGTATTTTAGACCCGGTCAGATCTCAGTTGCTGCCAAAACAGCAGAAGCAGCAAACCTTATCATTCTGTTTCGAGGTCCTGTTTTAAGTGTTGCTTTAGTTCCAACAAATGTAAATAGGTGTGTTTAGGTTGTTGTTGCTTTGTTTTTCTTTTATCGAGTTGTATTTTGCATTTTGGTCGGTTGTAGGTTATTTATCCGATTTAGAACTCAATTCAAAAGTATTCATTCTCAGTTTCAATTTTTCAGAAATAAATCATTTTTGTGCAAGTGTCGTGCCATTCACCACATGTTTTGCAAAGAAACAAGAGCTCTTTCTCTCATAAATTGTAGGGTTCAACCCTGATCATTGTTTTACAAAAAAAAAAAAATATAAGTTTTCAAGAGCAAGCAAAATAAGGACCTATTGGAGGCTAGATAGGTTCCTGACTACAAAGCAAAAAAGAAGGGAAAAAAAATGGTAAAATCAACCCCTCCTAGCCCTCTTCATCCTCGGTTAGGGAGGAGGGGACTCATCACTATCGCTATTGTCTCTGGTAGACTGGATATCAGCACCAGCATCCCCCTCGTCCTTAGAGGCAGTGGACTCAGCATAATCATCAAGGGTCTCCTCTAAAGAAGGCGAGCGCTGTCTCACTCTACCTCCACCACGTCTCCCATAGTCAGCTCACCCTCTACCTCTCACTGGGCCTCGTTTCTCTCTCCTCTCTCTACCCAGAGGAGGTCCCACAAGTACAGCTGGTGCCAGCTCAAGCTAAAAAGATACAAGGTGTTAGAACAAATACAGTGGAATTATGAATAGGATATCAGAGTATATCAGAGCTGGAGAATGAATGAATTGTGAAGTATTTGACTATGGAGACAGTGGGTAAGTGTACCTCGATCACATGAGCAACCAGGGCAGTCTGTTTCCTCCACACAATGAGAAGTAGATGGTTAACTGTTCATTGGAGATTATCAACTTACTCTGCGGGCACCTGCAAGAAAAAGAAGGCATGAGTAGATAGAACAAAATTATACAGTGTAGTGGATAGACACAAAGAAGAAATATTTACCTCTGCAACATCAAGAGTAATCACCAACCTGCGATCCCTGTCCTCAATAGGATAAATAGGGATCAGCTCAATCACCTCATCTGGTCGCATATGTATGACCTTAGTGGGAATCGTAAGAAGCCCAAGAATGGGAGCTGCAGCGAGAACACCTCCAACTGTGGCGACAGTAGTAGCGACATAGAGCACACGAACCACACCCCTGGTGAAACGAGTCTATAAAAATGTAAGGTGCTCAATTAGGTGTGGAACGTTAATCAGGTGGTCAATCAGGTATGGAATGTCCTTCCCTAACATAAGGTGGTCAATTAGGTGTCCATCAGGAAGATCATCGCTAATCCTTATGCCTGAAGAAGGGGGATGTGAAACATCAAGATCGGCTCGACCCTAAGTCTGACGGATGAACCTCTCTCCCAAGTAATAGGCCATGCTGAAAGGACCCTTAAACAAAATCCACATGGTAGAGGCGTTCCATGCAACGGTATAAGTCACCCTCGATGCTTAGGAAATGCCTGCCCAAGGGTGCAAATCAATTTGCAAATAGAAGATGCAAGTCAAATGCCAAATATCCAGGGTTGAACAGTATGAAAGCAGCGAAAGCAATAAAAACGAAGTTCAGTATGGGGTTATGTTACCCACTCCGTGGTGACTATAACGAAAAAGCGGCGGAAGTAGGCAAAGTCATGATTAGCGCATCTTCGGTGCTCCAATCTGGAGTTGTAGTACCGAGAGCGACGCACGGACAACTCAATAGGCCACACAGGAATATCGGCGATAGATGTGAAATATGTATAAACCCACAGCTGTAAAACAAAAACAAGTTTATGAATCAAGTGGACAAGTGAAGAAGATATAAACAGAAAATGCAAAGCTAAAAGCATGGTTTATAGCCAAACAGAAAAGGAAGTGTAAGGTATACCTCCCAGAATCTCTAATATCCACCAAGCGAGTCCGCATTTCGGCGGGATGCCAAGCTCATATAGCAGTAAAGGGTGGCTAGGATGGTACCACCCCAATCATACTCTTCCATTCGTAGGAGGCGCACCAGTGCTCCCAGAAAGTAAAGCCCTATAGTATTCTCCCTGTTCACAAACAGGGTTGTACCGAGGAGAAACATGAGGAACCCTCGAACGTATTGTGCAATCTCGTCTAAAGTAACCAAAAGGACGAAGAAATGGTTTAGGAACCAGCTATAGCGCACCATCCCGTGTCCGGCGGTATCTAGGATCGCCCTAAGAAGGTAAAGTTGCGTAGCTCTTCAATGAATCATGTAACGCCCTCAAAATAATATATATAAACCCACCATTTATGATATTCATAGACAAAAGAATAAAACATATTTCCATATATCATAGTAGTTTTACAAAAGTAATACATGTTGAGAACAAAAGTAACTGCCCCGTAGGCTTACAACTTTCCAAGTCAACACTTGGTTACAACAAAAGTAGAGTTCTGACTCTCTATAGCAAAGTAAGATCTAGGCTTGAATTTACATGTATCACCAAAAATAACGAAATAAACAAAAGAGTCTTCAACTCCCAAGACCTCCCAAGCTACGTCCTTGGAGGTGGCATAACACCTGAACCTGAAAATGATGTCCTATATAGGGTGAGCCAATGCCCAGTAGAGATATACTAAACCAAGTTTGAGAAATAACTAAAACAATAGCATTTGATATATGGTAGACACTTATAAACCAACTTACACACTTTTCAATTCAACATCAAGTGCATCCATTTTTCATTTCAGTTTCCTTCACTTATACAGTTTCGATTCATAATTATGGCTCAGAACCTGGCCAAACAATTCAATGAGACTATAGCACATATTAAAACACTTCCATACTTCACAATTCACATTAGAATATAACTCATATTAAAACACTTCCATACTTCAAATGATACACAGATTTGTTGTATCAGTGGAGTCCATCCCCTATCTCCTCCCAAACAGGTTTGAGAGTCCATCCCCTATCTCCTCCCAAGCCATGGAGTACATCCCCTATCTCCTCCAAACCAGGTTTGAGAGTCCATCCCCTATCTCCTCCCAAACCATGGAGTACATACAATATACATATACAATGTATTTAAACACTTATCATATAATGATCAATCAATACACACATTTGCTGTATTATTCCAACCGTCATATTTAATGACATATTCAATGTGATTAGTTTCAATTTTCCCTAATCATCATACAAAGTCTACAACAATCAAGACTATCTTCCACCAATAGCCCAAAGCAGTTATCTCTAAACAGATAATAAATTTATCAACAGATAAAATATCGACATTTTCATAGGTGAGTGATTAAATTATCCAACTGCACCATATACTCGCACAATCTTCCAATTACATGAATTTCACTTCACTTTCACATTTCCCCAAATTAACTATTCAACATAATTAGGGCATTTTTCCCTTTTTCTCAATATTAGCCCAAAGGCTCAATTTCATCGATTTAACAACAACAATAATTTCATTTTTCAATGTCTCATACACACATAGGTTTTAACATTTGAAAACCCCCCTTTTTAAAACCTCAAATCAAACCCTAACTTTCTCAAAATGACTAAGCAACACCATCAAATCAAAATGACCAAAATTTATGTTAAAACTCATGGAATAGAGTAGGTTATCCCTACCTCAAATTGCGGAGCTCAAAGGAGAAGATGAAGAAATTCGAAGATGCTCCAAACCCTAAGATTTTCGAATCCAAACGTAGCCCACACCAAGCTCTACACCTTTTACAAAGGGACAAGGGTGCAAGAACACTAAAACTAGAGGAAACCCTAGAGAAAGGATGAAGTTTAGAGTGAGAAGCTCTCAAATTTGGGTTTTGAAAAGTTAGAGAGAGAGAGTGGGTCGAAAAAGTGATCCAAAAAGCTAAAGCTCAGACTTATATAATACACAGTCCGCTCAAGCGTGGAACGCCCCGCTCGAGCGTCAGACACAAACTCACGCTCGAGCGTGAAAAGTGCCGCTCGAGCGTCGAATGCACACTTTCAGAAGTTTTCCATACGAAGTCCCCGCTCGAGCATGAAAGTGGACGCTCGAGCGTCCGATGACCTGCAGAGAAAAATACTGAGGGTTGGATAATCCCGCTCGAGCATCAAAAGCCCCGCTCGAGCGGAGAAGCAAAAGTAAAGGGCCCGCTCGAGCGTGAAAGCCAAAATCTGGGCATCAACTCTATGTTTCCAAACACAACCAACCTATTTCAAACCAGCCCAACACAATCCAAGACTCAAAATACAAAAGTGAAGGATGGGAATGAGAATAAGACAACAACACATCCACGGAACCGAGTCCGAAATACAATAAACAAAGGAGGGAAAACCGGGATCGCTATAGCCTCCCCCCTTAAAGAATTTCGTCCCCGAAATTAGATATAAGTTTCAAAAACATGATTTCTCAATTCTCAACAATATTGTAAGTCAATTTTCAACATCCTGACCCATTACCGGTCATCCCATCTCTTTTCAAGAGGCAAATTGCAATATAACTCAATATGCATTATCAACATGCTCCTCTTTGAAATTCAATAGTTTCAACACAAGTATTCCACAGTTCAATAACATATTCAATGCCAACAATATATTTGCGTTTCTAAAACATAATTAACATATGCAATGTTAAATTCAACTTCCATTTTCAAGGCATATTCAACAATACTACCATAAATCAAAACATATACAATGTTTTACAACTCAAACTTATACAATGTTTCCAGTTTTCACTAAGAAAAAAGATTCCCAATACATGGTTAAACATTAACAAGCAAGTCCGGGTATTTTCCACAGACCTCCAACTCACGTTCCCAAATGGCTTCTCCCACTTTGTGATGTTTCCACCAGACTTTTACCAAGGGTATCGTCTTGCCTCGCAAGACTTGATCTTGCCTATCCAAGACCCGCATCGGTCTCTCCTCATATGAGGCATCCTCATCTACCTCTATGTCGGTCCAACCCAATACATGTGATGGATTCGGCTCGTACTTCCGAAGCATACTAACATGAAACACTTCATGCACCCCGGACAACTGCGATAGTAAAACTAAATGGTACGCAACCTCCCCAATCCGCTCAAGGATCTCAAAGGGACCAATAAACCTAGGGGACAACTTCCCACTCTTCCCAAACCTCATCAAACCCCGCCTAGGTGATATTTTCAGAAAGACATGATCACCCACCTCAAATGCCCAAGGCCTCCTCCGATGGTCGGCATAACTCTTTTGGCGCCTCTAGGCTGTAACAAGCCTCTTACGGATAAGCTCAACTTTCTCCATCGTTTCTCGCACCAACTCTAGGCCCAACAAAGGTGCATCACCCACCTCGGCCCAACACACTGGAGACCTACACAGTCGGCCATACAAGGCCTCAAATGGTGCCATGCCAATACTCGATTGGAAACTATTGTTATAGGCAAACTCCACTAAGGGCAAGTGCCTCTCCCACGACCCACTAAAGTCAAGGACACAGCCTCGAAGCATATCCTCAAGGATCTGAATAGTACACTCGGACTGCCCGTCAGTCTGAGGATGATAAGCCGTGCTAAAGGTCAGTCTAGTGCCCGAGGCACTCTGCAAACTCTGCCACAACCTAGCAGTAAAACGTGGATCTCTATCTGAGACGATCGACACTAGGACCCCGTGCAACCTCACTATGTCCCGAATATACAAGTCGGCAAGATGATCTATCGAATCTCTCATGCGCATAGGAATAAAGTGCGTTGACTTAGTCAACCGGTCTATAGCCACCCAAATGGCATCACTACCCCACTGAGTCCTCAGAAGACCTACAACGAAGTCCATGGTGACATGCTTCCACTTCCACTCGACTATTCTGGCCTCTGATGTTCGGCCTTCACTTGCTGACAAGTAAGGCACTTAGACACAAAAACTGCCATATCTTTCTTCATACTCTGCCACCAGAACTGGTGACCCAAATCACGATACATCTTAGTGCCTCCCGGATGCACCGCAAGGCGTGAATGGTGAAACTCTCGGAGTACCTGCTCTCGGCAAGACTCCGGCACAAACAGACGGTCTCAGTACCTCACACTCAGGTCAGGGTACTCAGTCAAACCCTTCTCAACCTTCCCACCGGAGATCTTCTCCTGGAGGGATTCTACCTCAAGGTCACTCTTCTATGCCTCTAACACCCGATTCATAAGTGTAGGCTGCGCAACTACAGAAAACAAAGCCGCAGACTCAACAGATTCGTCCAGAAGTAAATCAAACTCGCCAAGTGCACCCAACATCTCCCACTCCCGGATGGCTACACAAGCTACATCAGTAATGGATTTCCTACTAAAGGCATTGGCCACAACATTGGCCTTTTTCGGGTGATAGTGCAACTCAAAGTCGTAATCCTCAATAAATTCTATCCACCTCCTCTGCTTCAAGTTCAAATCTTTCTGTGTAAATAGATGCTTCAGACTCTTATGAACCGAGAACACCTCGAACCTCTCACCATACAGGTAATGCCTCCAAATCTTCAAGGCAAAAATTACGGCTGCTAACTCTAGGTCATGCGTAGGATAGTTCTTTTCATGTATTTTCAACTGACGTGAGTCATACGCTACTACTTTCCCCTCTTGCATCAACACACAACCCAAACCCTCTCTTGAAGCATCACAATACACCGCATAACCCAAACCTCTCTCCGGAATAATCAAAATAGGAGTGGTGGTAAGTCTAACTTTCAACTCTTGGAACGATTTTTCACAACTCTCACTCCATACAAATTTGACCCCTTTCCGCATCGACCTAGTCAACGGCGAAGCTAGCCTAGAGAAATCTTTCATAAACCTACAGTAATAACCAGCCAATCCCAGAAAACTGCAGATCTCAAAAACATTCCTAGGCTATGCCCAATCTTGCACTGCCTCTACCTTGGATGTATCAACAGACACCCCTTTCCCGGAGACTACATGGCCTAAGAATTTAACCTCTCTTAGCTAGAACTCACACTTTCCAAACTTAGCATACAGCTTATGGGCTCTAAGCAACTCAAGCACCACTCTCAAGTGTTCCTCGTGCTCTTCCTCCGAAGGTAAATAAATTAGAATGTCCTCCACGAAAACGACCACAAAACGATCTAAGAACGCCCGGAAGATCCGGTTCATCAAGTCCATAAATACTGCCGGTGCATTGGTGAGCCCAAAAGGCATCACCAGAAACTCATAATGGTCATACCGTGTACGGAATGCCGTCTTCGGGATATCCTCCTCCCTGACCCTCAACTGATGGTAACCCGATCTCAAGTCTATCTTAGAGAAACAACGGGACCCTTTTAACTGGTCAAACAGATCATCTATACGAGGCATAGGGTACTTGTTCTTAACCGTAGTCTGATTCAACTTCCGGTAATCAATACAAAGTCTCAAAGCCCCGTCTTTCTTTTTGCCAAAGAGGGTTGGTGCTCCCCACAGTGAGGTACTAGGGCGGATAAAGCCCTTATCTAGTAACTCCTGGAGTTGAATCTTCAACTCACTCAACTCGGCTGGGGAAAAACGAAAAGGTGCCATGGAGATCGGCGCCGTGCCGGGCACTAAATCAATAGAAAACTCCACCTCTCGGTGGGGTGGCAAACTAACAAGATCCTCAGGAAAAACGTCTGAATACTCACAAACCACTCTGGGTAACTCGATCTGGATCTCATCACACTCACTACTCATACAGCTAGCGAGAAGGCAACTAAGCTCACCCCGCCCTGGCGGATCATACACTGGTGGTAAAACACTACCCACCCGATCTCCCAAGAAATGAAAACAATCCTTACTCAAGGTACATACAGTAACCCTCTGGCGGTAGCAATCAATAGCAGCCCGGTATGACGATAACCAGTCCATACCCAAAATCACATCAAAACCCGACATAGCCATTATTACAAAAGAAAATGAAAGCCGGCGGTCGGCGACCTCTATATCACAACCTCTACACACTTGTTTCAAAATCAACTCACCCCGAACAAGTAATACTACACAAATATGAGAAGCTAACTGTGCCAACTCCAACCCCAAAACAGATGCAAATGTAGCAGATATAAAGGAATGGGATGTACCCGTATCAATCAACACATTAGCAACCGAGTTGCAAAACAGAAAGGTACCTCTCACAATAGATGGAGCCGATACAAGATCCTGCATGGTAACAGTATACACACGCCCTGTAGGTCCCTGATCTACCTGCTCACCTCTCGGAGCAAAAGACTGCTGCACAGACTGAGACGATGAGGCTCCCTGATTGACCCTCAAGGCCTGAACTGACTGAGCTAGCAGAAAACTCTGCCTCGACCCAGATGCACCAAATGTGCCACTCAACTGCGGGTAAAACCTCTTCAGGTGCCCCGCATGACCACACTGGTAACAAGAAATCGACTGACCCCTGCCTTGACTCTGGCTTTGAGAACGAGCCGAAGATGAAGCTACTCTCTGCCCTCCTCCCCTCTGTGGGCAAGCTGGAGATTTGTGGCCTAGCTGACCACATTTGTAACAAGTAATGTCTCCCTGACTGCCTCTCCCAGAACCTGAACTCGGCACTGGAAAGGTAGATCTCACAAACGCACCCTCGGACTGTTGAGGGTTAAAACCCCTCTGCCTCCTACCATCTCCCTGGCTATCCTGACTCCTCTTGGAGCCCCTCAACCTCTCCTCCTCCTCGTGCATAATAATCTCCATATGGACCGCAGCATCCACAAGGCCCCCATACTCCCGAGTCATGAACCCCGCAACTATCGTCTTGAGCCCGTGTCTTAATTTCTTCTCAAATTCAAGACAACGGCGTTCCTCAGACGCCACTAGCTCAGGTGAAAACCTAGATAAACTGGTAAATGCGGCCTCAAACTCGGCCACTGGTGTATTCAGCTGCTTGAGCCGACAAAACTGGTCCCTCAACTTCTCCCTAACAGCGGGAGGCAAAAACTTCTCCTGGAAAACATCCACAAAGGCCTCCCAAGTCCCAACAATACGGCCCCGAACAAACTTCCACCACTGACCCGCGTCTTCCTTCAGTTAAAAGGATGCCAAGGTCACCTTCAAAGCCCCGTCTTCGATGCAAAGCATCTCAAACGTCTTCGTTATCTACTCAAGCCACTCATCAGCCTTAAGTGGCTCTTTGGGATCACCCACAAACTCATCCGGATTTGACCGGAAAAACTCCCTCTTTAGAAAAGAAGGCCCTGCCTCAGCTACATGGGCCTGGGCTTGATTCTCAGCCCTGAGAATGCCCATGGATTCCCTCAATGCTCCTTCCATCTCACGGGCTAAGGCGCCCATGGCCTGCTGACTGTAGACGCGCCCGCAAAGGGGGGGACTCATGCTACAGTTCGGACTCGATTTGTTGTCATGGTTCTTAATCTTGAACCAAAGAGTCCAAATCTGGCAAATCGTTTTGAGAAACAGATTTTTGAAAAAGTAGTGCCAAACGTGGACTGCTTTGCCAGATACAGAGTCGCCACCTAAATATTTAAAAACGGCAGAATTTAGGAAACCCTGACTCGGTGCCGAAGGCCACATGTCCGTCATCACCGGAGTTGTCTCGGCTCGGGAGATAGGGTACGATTGGGGAAGGTCAGCTATGAGCACCCCCTCTCGCCCGGTCTGAAGACCGGCCTCTACTAACCATGATATCCGATTTTGAAAACGTTATGTGTTCTTAAACCAATTATTAGCCTAGCGTTACTGTGTTATGCATGCAGCAAACAAGTATAGACTAGATTGCCTAATTTGGAAATACGCATTGCATATCCGTTTGTCTTAAAAAGTACTTTGAATTTTGCTACTCGCAAGTAGGCTAAAATACGGATTTCGACGAGTTTTTCCAACTCAAACAATCCAACCTTCACCCACAGGCATTCAAACAGTTTATCATATAAGCATTTAGCCGCATGGCAAGCATGCTGTCATGGCAACACTCACACGCATGCGGGATGCTAAAACATAAATACTTACATCGTACTCCGTGCCAAAATAGTAAACTGGTTAGCAAACATGCATGTCCTAGTTCATGTTAACAATGGCTAATGCATCTCATGCAAAAATGCAATCTAGATAGGCTCGGCTAACCTAAACATGGCATGTGAAATGCGATCAACTATCACATATTCAATTTGTGAATTGAAGTACAAATGCAGTTAGCGTGATGTACCAAGCCTAATGCATGCAGTACAAATGCATGAATGCACACATGCATAGCATAAGGTATGCTAATTTAAACGTGCCCTAATCTACCATCATAAGCAGGTAAATAAAAGGGAAGAAAGACGTGAGGTTGGAAGACATACACACACTCACGCACACTTATTACATAATTGCCCTCGCTCGGAGGAACCAAATAAATATTACAGTCCGAATAATAAGCAAATAAAATTATTAAAGAATTTTTTAATTAATTAAAAGAAAGAATACAAAAGAAAGAAAAGGGTGGCCACAGCCTCTGCCTCGAGACTCGCGAATGATGCATGCTCGGAACCCGGCTCGCCTGAAAAACCCATACCGTACCCCTGCCACCTCTGTTTATATTGCCCTGTCTCTCTGAAAATTTCCAAAACCCTAGGACAGGTTCCTTGCATGCTGCAGAGCACCACCGTCAAGACAGAATTCCCACCGGCAGTGTAGAATTTCCATCGGTAGTGTTTGGATTTACCGGCCATTCAAAGATTGCCGGCCGGCACTGAATTCTGCCGGTCGGCAGAAGCTTCCTACAGAAGACAGTTTCGACAGCAAACAGAGAACAGACAGTGCATGGCATGGGGTTTCAGGCACATGTGAGCATGGTCATGCTTCCTATCATGTTTTGAACTCAAGGAAGTATGACCCTCGATCCTCGAGCCATCAATGGTGCATGATAGCCCAAGGGATCAAGTTTGCCACTTGATATAAATATGCATGCGACACACAAATGAGAGCCAAGGCCTTATCATGTCGAAGTCAAAGGCCCCGGTGACCGAGAGTTAAGGCGTGTTTCATCACTTATAGTATGAACACCCCTTAACACTCACACTTGGTTTGACACCCCAAACCAAGTAATGCAATGCATGTTATGCAAACATGGCTCAAATGCAACATGATACCAATTATGCAAGACATGGCAAATGTTATGCAACTACCATGACAAATATGCAATGCTAAGCATGCAAGGTGCAAATGTGATGCAAACATGGACCAATTTGGCAATGGGATTAACATACTACAAGGCTTAATGAAGCAACCATGCAACAAACATGAAACAAGCATGCAATGGGGCCTTGAACCATAAAGGGACAGACCTTGATCTACCCCAAAACAGTGGCCAAAAGGTGTCTAAAAGGTGGACCAATACTCATGCTAACAAGCAAGGTAATGGTCCTAAGGTTAAGGCACAAAGGGGAGGCATTCCACTCCCACCAACATGACAACTCATGGCATGACTAAGATAAGTAAAGACAGAATTTTTACATGCAAAATGGGACTCCAAACCCTCCTAATATGGCAGCTAAAGTGACTCCCATGAAATGCTTCCACCAAGACTCATTTCTAGGCATAAAAGGGTACACCCTAAGGCATGAAAGAGATCATACATGCACACATACAAACATGATTCTTGGACTGAAATGTGGTCCTAAATGATGCCAAATCATGAGGATGATCACAACCATGCATGCTAGAGGTCAACATGCTCAAAGCTTACAAGCCAAAACACAAAGGGGTGACATCAAACAAGGCAAGCATGACTGAAATGCATAGCCACCAGACCTTAAACATGATAAAATAAGACCAAGACCTTCATGGAACTAAGCCAACACATGCAAGAATCAAGGCCTAAATACAAGATACGATTCTAGGCCAAATGGGGGAGTATGAAGCAAGTATACTAAGCATGCAAAGGGCCATAGATCCGGCCAAAAACAGAGATCCCATATGACCCAAAAACACCCAAAAAGTTCTGAAATAAGGCAAAAACCAAGCAAGCATGCATGTTACCCTTTTGGGCCAAAACTCAAGGAAACAAGACAATGAGGGGAGAGGGGTGTCCCTCCCCTATGCAAGAATTCAAACCACCTTCCTTACCACTGAAAATCAACTGGTTTTTAGTGGTGAAAAGACCAACACACTCAAGCAAACAAGGCTTCACAAGGGAAGCACAAAAGGGGCCAAATAAAGCCTAATAAGGTGAGTTTGCACTCAAACCACAAAACAACCTTAATGAAAGTTCTAAAGCATGAAAATGCAAGCCTTTTTTATGTTGTGCACAAAAGCTAAATCAGCAAGCAAGATAGGTGAAAAACTATTGCAAGTTTGGGGAATCTAAAGTAAAGTGCTCACCCTTGAAGATCCTTTGAAGAACAAATGGTCCAGCCCTCTTCTTTTGATCAAAATCAGTCCAAAAACTCAAGAATCAACCCCCCAAGTCCCTCAATCTCGGAGCAAGGTGTAATAGTGTGTGTAATGGTGCAAAAGTAAGGTAAAATCACACTTTTAGGCCAAAAAAACACACACAAAGGAGGAGAGAGGGGGAGATATAGAGATAGGGTGTATCTATCTATGGAAGCTCTGGTTTTTGCCTCTAATTTTTCTAACCTAGAGCCAAGAGGAGAGCCTTCCTCTTATAGAGGTCCCTCTTGCAAAGCTTATACAACAAGCTTGCTTAGAGGGACGTGTATGGAGGGAGGCAGAGTTGGTGCCAGCTGGCAAAAAATATCTCCATAAAGTGGATGAACAGTGGTCGGCTGCCCAAAAATGTCATTTTGACAAAATTTAGTGCCGGCCGGCAACATACAGTGCCGCCGGCAACAAATAGTGCCGACCGGCAATAAAAAGTGCCGACGGTATCAAAAAGCCAACCGGTGACCTTTAGCCACTGCCGGTGGTGTGTGGGGATGCCTCACAAGGCATTACCTGCCCCTCCAAGGAAAAACACAAGTGTTTGGTGCAAAACCAGACACTAAATAGTCGAGTTCGGAGATCCTGAGGCAAGGCGCGTAGCCGAGACCTCCGAGAACTCCAAACGAACACAAACATGGATGATCACCGAGTGTTCAAACGGTAACGTCCAAGTCTTGAGGACGGTCAAAAATGGGGTGTCTACAGTTGCCCCTCTTTGACAGAACTCGAAAGTCATAACAGTGATGGGAGTGAATGTCAAAGCCCAAAGACGACCCATTTTTGACAAGGCCGAAGACTTAGGCAAACATGCAAGACAAACAAGGTATGTGCCCGAAGGCCGGGGCAAAATGTAAGACAATACACAGAGCCGGACATAACTTATGATCATGCAAAGAAAGCTGTAATGAAGCATACATGCGACAATTTTAAGCTAGCATACACCAAACTACACTACAATGTGGAAAGGATGTAAGAGAATTATGCAATTCTCGATACTTCTCTCTCGGAGGATACAATACCTGTGCGGTTCGTCTGGTTGCACCAGCCTCAAATGAACCGTACATACAATATCGTGGCTGCAAAGAAAACAAACTTAACAGGTACAATATTGTTAACAACATGCATAGATGGTGTACTTGAAATGCATGACAGCGCAAAGCAAGTGGGGAGCATAACAATGCTGTGAAAATGCAAACACGTAAGTGGAGCATGCGGTCTACGCAGGTAATGAAGTTGATCATAAGCATGCGGTCTACGTAGGTAATGAAGTTGATCATAAGCATGCGGTCTACGCAGGTAATGAAATTAACAAATACGCGGTCTACGCAAGCAATACATGCGGTCTACGCAGGTAATGAAATTAAATAATCATGCGGTCTACGCAATCAAAACATGCGGTCTACGCAGGTAATGAAATTAACAAATACGCGGTCTACGCAAGCAATACACGCGGTCTACGCAGGTAATGAAATAATGATAATTATGCGGTCTACGCAAGCAATACATGCGATCTACGCAGGTAATGAAATTAAATAGCCATGCGGTCTACGCAATCAAAACATGCGGTCTACGCAGGTAATGAAATTAACAAATACGCAGTCTACGTAATCAAAACATGCAGTCTACGCAGGTAATGAAATTAGATAATCATGCGGTCTACGCAATCAAAACATGCGGTCTACGCAGGTAATGAAATTAAATAATCATGCGGTCTACGCAATCAAAACATGCAGTCTACGCAGGTAATGAAATTAACAAATACGCGGTCTACGCAATCAAAACATGCGGTCTACGCAGGTAATGAAATTACATAATCATGCGGTCTACGCAATCAAAACATGCGGTCTACGCAAGTAATGAAATTAAATAGTCATGCGGTCTACGCAATTAATACATGCGGTCTACGCAGGTAATGAAATAATGATAATTATGCGGTCTACGCAAGCAATACATGCGATCTACGCAGGTAATGAAATTAAATAGCCATGCGGTCTACGCAATCAAAACATGCGGTCTACGCAGGTAATGAAATTAACAAATACGCGGTCTATGCAATCAAAACATGCGGTCTACGCAGGTAATGAAATTAAATAATCATGCGGTCTACGCAATCAAAACATGCGGTCTACGCAGGTAATGAAATTAAATAATCATGCGGTCTACGCAAGTAATGAAATGATTACAAACATGCGGTCTACGCAGGAAATGTAATTAACATGCGGTCTACGCAAGTAACGAAATGATTACAAACATGCGGTCTGCGCAGGTAATGCAATTAACATGCAGTCTACGCAAGTAATGTAATGTATTGTTACACAGCATAATTGAAACAATTTGTGGAACCCACAAGGCATGAAAAGGATACGAGACGGGACGCCCTCCGTATGAATCGAGCATTGCCCGCAGAAGTTGTGGCCTGAGGTCAACTCGAAGGTTCACGTTTCAAAGGTGTGCTTTCCCGCATTGTGAAGGTGTCAAACGATGTGGTTGACCCGAACAGAGGTGCGGAAGGTGCGTTGACCGCGAGGGGAGTTTCGCTGGTATCAATTCTGATGCTTCGCTACCCTGTCATTCTATGCTTTACTTTCCTTTTACTGGTAGTTTAAGCTCATTGCACTGCCTCGGGCAGGTTTTATTTTTTTCTCAAAATTACACATTTTGCAAAACACGTGATGGGAATGAAACAACCATTTTGTTCAAAAGATGTTGCATTTGTAAACTCTCTATGCGTCGCATCGCAAGGTCTCCTCACACCACAATGTGAACGAAATTGAACTTATTTTGAACACTGCAAATTCGCATCGTAATAATCAGGTAGTGAACCAACTTACAACTCGATAAGCAAAACAAAGACACGATATAACCGAACAAGCGTGAGTACAACTCGATAAACAAATTAAGAGCTCAGAGAGAGCGAAATACAACTCGATAAGCAAATGCACAATAACTTGGCAAGCAGACAGGTGTGACCTCGCAAGCATCGATCACCGGGGAGGGAAATCGGAGGTGGTGGAGTTCCCCATTCCCTAGCATAAACAGCTCAGGGGACCGGGAGGAAGCCCACCAGCCAGGGGTAGAGGCCACCGGCCGAGAGGAATGGCCACCGGCCAAAAGTTTGTTGGGTCGGCAAAGTATAATGGTCGGTCGGCAAAGAGTTTGGCCGGCCGGCACTTAATGGGGGGATCAGCAGAATGTTGACACCTGTCCTCCACTCAACCTTATCTCCTACAAAAGATCCCAGCTTCGTAGTTTTTCTCACTTTCACACTGATTTGCTCCAATGGAAGAGTTTCTTGCTCAAAATCTCACAGCTTGGATTGCTAACTTGGATAGCTCGGAAAAGGTGAATTTTCGGGGTTTCGGCATAAATGCACTATTCACTCTGGGTCGTACCCCATTGCACCTCCCGTTTCTCCATGCCGCGGCAAGGTTTTGGAATCCGGTGACGCATGTCTTTAGCTTCGCTGGACAAGAGATATGTCCTACTTTTGAGGATTTCCGAGCCTTAATGGAGTCCGAGCGTGACGAGGAGCTCCTGCCCCAACTTAACTTCGGCCATGCCCAATCCTTAGGGCGAATGTGTGGACTCAGCATGCGTGACGCTCGGTCTCTGATTTGTGACGGGATGCTGGATATTCCGAGTTTGATCGACCGTTTTTCTGATGCCGGCGATCGCAACAACCATCACTGGCAAGGCTTCCGGCGACACGCCCTCTGTTTGTGCATGCTATCTCATTTTCTATTCATCTCAGGTTCCGGAGGGTCCAGCGTCCGACTGACCGAGGTCGCCCAAGGCTTGAAGGAGGGCAAGAGCTGTATTGCCATGACTCTGGCTAAGACGTTGATGGGCTTAGACGCCTTTTATTGTCATGAGACGACCAGATTAGCAGGGAGTCCATTATTACTACAGGTAATGTTTCCCACCCAATCTCACATATGTGCATTGCTCACATCACTCGGCCCTCAAGCTCGGTCTTTTCTCACAAAACCCTATTCTTACTTTTCTCTCCTCGTACATCTCTCTATTCTTTATTCTCTCATTTTTTTTTATCCCTTCCCAGGTATGGTTAATGGACAAACTGCAGGTTGTGGACTCTTGCCCAGCATATACAGCTCGCGGTTACTTCTTCCGGCAACGTCTAGTCAATGCCCTGGACGAAGGATGGTGGTTCGCTTGGATGTGCCACTTGTCTGCAGATCGTATTGCTTGGCAGTGCCCTTGGCTGAGCCTTCCAGCAATGAGTTACAATATGCCCCGGCAGACTGGGATTCAATTGATTGGCCTCACTCACTGTGTATTCTACTTCCCATTTCGGATTCGACGCCAATTTGGCCATGATCAGACTTGCCCTCCGGAGGGGATAGAGTATCCTGTTGCATTCCCAGCCCGACGCGCACAGCTTACTTGGCAGGCCACCGCATGGAGGATGAGAGAACTCCTGGCCCCCGCTCCTACTTTCAGTTGCACTTTGTCTGATGAGTGCTTGGATTGGCTTAATGAGGAGGCACAGGTCGGGCCCATCTTGGCGTCAGAGGCTTCGACCAGCTCTGGGAGGGGGCGCAGGAGCACCTGACTTGACTATGCCCCGGATTTATTGCTTTATTAGTACTTTCAAGTTTTCTTTATGAATGTAATAAAAAGTAACTTCGATTGTATGCAAGAGCAGGAGAACTCTGTTTTGAAATCAATGAAATTGAAGGTTGTGGCACTGAAAATTTTCCGCTTTGGTCCAAAAATGGTCAAAGTTGTAAAAAGATTAATTTGAACAAAGTCAATTTAAAACTTTTCAAAGACATTTTTAATGTGGATCAGAACTGGACACGCCTGAAATCTGTCACTGAGATGCATAACCCCGGAAACCGGCAACTGGAAAGTTGCCCCTAGTTTGAATAGTACCGCGGCACTGCATGGCAACGGAAAGTTGCCCCTAGTCTGAAGAGCACTGCAGCGGAGATCATAACCGAACTCTTGAATGCTGAACAAACAAAGATGGCCGAGACGATCAAATGGACAAAGTTGATCGGGGGGAAAGTTTATGGCTGAACTCCAAGATGAAGTTGCCAACGTATCCCAAAGATGGGAATCAAGCCTTACGTAGTTCAGGCTAAGGTTCACTCGAGTATTTTCACTCTCCTTTTGCGCCCTAACTTTTGCCAAAGCCGCCCTTTGCGGGTTTTCAGCCTTGCGAGCTCAGTTTTTATATTTTCTAATTCTTTGTGCTCTAACTTTTGCCTAGGTCGCCCTTCCGGGTTTTCGGCCTAGCGAGCCTCTCAAGGGTAATATTTCTTCAACTTGTCCATGTTGATCGGTTGGGAGAACTCCAGACCATCTAGGTCCATCAGAACCACAGCTCCACCTGACCAGATAGCTTTGATGATGTAGGGACCAGTCCAATTGGGTCTGAACTTGCCCCTTGGGTCGTGGATAGGAGCTCGGTTGTCCTTGAGTACCAAATCTCCTTCCTTTAGATTCCGGGACTTAACCTTCTTGTTGAAAGCCCGGGCTATTCTGCGCTGATAACTTTGAACATGGTACAGTGCTTTCAGCCTTCTCTCATCGAAGAGCATGAGTTCCTCAAACCTACTCTGCTGCCAATCTGCTTCGGCTATTTGACACTCAGCCAACACTCGTAATGACGGAACCTCAATTTCGATAGGTAGAACGACCTCCATTCCATAGACTAATGAATATGGAGTCGCCCCGGTAGAAGTTCTAATTGAAGTCCTGTAGCCCCACAGAGCAAACAGCAACTTATCTGGCCAATCCCGGTAGGTTTCCACCATCTTCCATAGTATATGCTTGATATTCTTGTTGGCGGCCTCAACTGCTCCGTTGGTTTGCGGCCGGTATGTGGATGACTTATGAAAAGCCACATTATACTTCTCCAACAAGTCAATTACTTCCTTCTTAAAATGGGAACCATTATCCGAAATAATTTCGTTTGGAACCCCGTAGCGACAGATGATGTTGTTTCTGATGCACTTTACAACATGCGACGCTTTCAACACCCCATATGATTGGGCCTCGACCCATTTCGTGAAATAATCTATCGCTACCAGGATGAACTCATGCCCGTTTGATCCCTTCGGAGTAACAGCCCCGATCACATCAATTTCCCAAACCGAAAATGGCCATGGCGAAGTCATGTTATACAATTTTGACGGCGGGATGTTCATGCGGTTCGCATGGATCTGGCATTTGTGGCATCTCCGAACAAAACCGATACAATCCTCTTCCATTGTAGACCAGTAGTAGCCCTGTTTGAGGATCTTTCTGGCTAACATTACTCCATTCATGTGCGCACCGCACTCCCCTCCATGGATGGCCTCCATCAGGCGCTTCGATTCTTCAGCTTCTACACAGAGCTTATGCATTCCCAGATGGCCCCTCTTGTACAGCTTACCCCCGCAGATGATGAACTGAACAGCCATTCTTCTTATTGCCCTTTTATTCTTGGCATTTGCCCCTGGTGGATACGCCTCCTTTTCCAAGAAGTTCCAAATGTCGTAATACCAGGGGTTGTCGTCCTGAGCCTCATCTATGGCGGAAATTGTTTCGTATGCTGGCGCAAACTTCTGATCAATAATGACTGGACGCATCCGGACTTCGGACGGGATGTCTATCATGGAAGATAGAGTTGCTAGTGAATCTGCGAACCTGTTGTTTTCTCTTACTCGGTGGGTGAAATTTAGCTTCTCAAATCGAGGAATTAACAAATCCAAGGTTTGGTGGTAAATTATCATCCTTTCCTCTTTGACTTTCCAGTCTCCTTTTGCTTGAGACACAACAAGGTTCGAGTCTCCAATGACGTCCAACCGCCTCACCCCTAGTTCTAAGGCTGCTTCTAGGCCGGCAATACATGCCTCATATTCTGCTTCATTGTTCGAGACTTTGAACTGGAGCTTGAATGCTAAAGGGAATCGTCCGGCGCTATCAGCAACACTCCTATCCCATACCCATACTGGTTCGACGCTCCGTCAAAGTACATCGTCCAAGTTTCATCTTCGACATGCAGAATGGCTTCATCCGGGAACAGGTACTCAACCGCTTCATCGCCTTCAATCGGGTGGTCGGCAAGGAAATCCGCTACTGCTCTTCCTTTTACTGACTTGCGTGTTACATACTTCAAATTAAACTCTAAGAGCAACAGCAGCCAGCGAGCTAGCCTACCCGTAAGTGCCGGTTTCTCGAAAAGATATTTGATGGGATCTAAGCGTGAAACTAACATTACAGAGTGAGCTAACAGGTAGTGCCGCAGCTTCCTGGTAGCCTATACCAAGGCCAAGCAAGCCTTCTCCAGTGGGGTATAGCGGGTCTCGTAATCCAGCATCTTCTTGCTCAGATAGTAGATGGCCCTTTCCACCTTGTCCTCTAACTCTTGTGCGAGCACGCAGCCCATGGTAGTCTCAGTTACTGAAAGGTATAATATCAACAGTCTCCCAGGCTCTGGTGGTGACAACACGGGCGGGTTTTGTAAATATTCTTTGATCTGCTCAAAAGCTGCTTGACATCGGCCGTCCCATTGGAATTTCTTTCCTTTCTTCAGGAGACCAAACAGTGGTTCACAAGTCAAAGTTAATTTGGAAATAAACCGTCTTATGAATTGCACTTTACCTAGAAAGCCTCGCACCTCCTTTTCAGTCCTTGGTGGTGGCATTTCTAAGATGGCATTGATTTTGGAAGGGTCGACTTCGATGCCCCTTTGTGTAATCAGAAACCCTAGCATTTTCCCCGCTGTAACACCGAATGTACACTTCTGAGGATTTAGCCGCAGTCGAAACTCTCTGATCCTTTGAAAGAACTTTTGCAAGGCGGTGTAGTGGCCTTCTCTTTCTTTGGACTTGACAATCATGTCATCCACGTACACCTCAACTTCCTTGTGGATCATATCATGCAGTATCGTGATTGCAGCCCGTTGATATGTGGCCCCAGCATTCTTCAACCCAAATGGCATCACTCTATAACAGTAGGTCTCCCACGGAGTGGTGAAAGCAGTCTTCTCCCGGTCTTCGGGTGCCATCACTATCTGGTTGTATCCTGAGAAGCCATCCATAAACGAGAGCAAAGCATGCCCCGCTGTAAAATCTACCAACTCATCAATATGCGGCAGGGGGAAGTCGTCCATCGGACTGGCTCTATTCAAATCCCTGAAATCCACACATACTCGGATCTTGCCATCCTTCTTTGACACTGGAACAATGTTGGCCAACCAAGTCGGGTATTCGGATACCAGCAGGAAGCCTGCATCAATTTGCTTGGTGACCTCTTCCTTGATCTTAATGGCCCAATCAGGACGGATCCTTCTGAGTTTCTGTTTGACAGGTCGGGCCTCGGGATCAAGAGGGATCCGGTGCTGTACAATCTCAGGATCGATTCCAGGCATGTCTTCGTAGGACCACGCGAAAACATCTTTGAAATCTTTTAATAAAGCGACTAAGCGCTCGCGTTCCTCCAAAGACAACGTGGACCCGATCTGGACCAGCCGCGGGTCCTTCTCAGTACCAACATTCACGGTAGTGATTTCATCCATCAAGGGTTTAACAAATCTTTCCTGCTCCTGATCAATTAATCGTTGCAAAACCGGAGGAATTTCTTCCTCGTCGTTTTCATCAAAATTTTGAAAATCCTGATTTAAGCAATAAATCAAAGGCACAGAAGAATACTCAGAAACCACATCCACATCATTCTCATTAAATACTTCCAAGCCGTCTGATTCTTCTGTTACAACAGACTCAAAAGAGAAAGAAAATGACGACCTAGACAAGACTGTGGCATCCGGGTTATCACCCCCAGGAATACCAGACTCAGACTCAGTCGAACTGGAACCTGATTCTGACTCACAAGACTCGGTGGAATCAGATTCCGGCTCACTACCTGACCCGGTGCTGCTGGACAAAAATCCTTCTTCATATTGCCAGATGAGAGAAGGTGCGATGGATGCATCCAAAATAGCTGATGGTAGGCCCGCAGCCACTTCGTTCCCAATCATGCATACCGAGGAGTTGTCCCCCAAACACTTCTGTTCGATCGGAGGATCTGAAAGTAGACATGCCAGTGCTACCCCCATTTCATTCTCAGCGTCCTCAGACTGCACTTCCTCACTTTGCTTAGCCTCGGCTAATGAATCCGTCTGTTCTTCGGTGATGTCATTCTCAGGTAACTGCAGGTCAAAGAAAATTTCAAACCCTGGTACGCGCTTCCCTTCTGCGTTCAACCACGGCTCGGGGAAGCGACAGAACGGAAAGTCCTCCCCCTCCCGGACGAAGCGTCCGTTTAGGTTACCCTGAATGGGCCGGTGCATTAAGTCAAAGGGCTTCCCCATCTGTTTTTCTCTAGCTCTTCCGGCCATCTCCTTTCCTTTCCTTATCCAGTCCTCTTTGGTGGGTAGGTAACCCAACCCAAAAGTGTGAGGGTTGTGTGGCACTTCGGCCAATGCCGCGACGCCCTTCCGGCCGCTTTTCCCCAATCCCATCCCGGGGACGTGCTGGAGTTTGTTCATGAGATAGACTGCTTGGGCACTGACATATACCCCTTCATTAGCTGCCATGATGTCCTGTACAACCCGAGCCTCAGCCAAGGTAAAACCTGATATGAACACGTCTTCCGTACCGTGCTCGATTTCTAGAACAGGTGTAGACACCTCCGGTGGCGGATGAATTGATGAATTTCCAAAAACAATGGCTACTCCCTTCCCATAGGGGTATTTCACCACTTGATGTAGGGTAGAGGAAACCGCCTTTACCTGATGCAGCCACGGCCGCCCCAAAAGCAGGTTGAACGTTTCAGGGACCTCCAAGACATGGAAATCTATCTAATGCTGTCCCGGCCCAACCTTTGTTTGAATCTTAACTGTCCCCATTACTTCCCGGCTTGTGTTGTCGTATGCCCGAATTACCTGGGCTGTTGGCACAAAATCCGCGACTTTCAGACCGATCGCGTAGGCTGTTCTTGCTGGACAGACGTTGATGGCGGACCCTGTGTCGACAAGCACCACGGGTATCCATTTATCTCTGCACTCCACGGAGATGTAGAGTGGCTTGTTATGGTTCGCACCCTCAGGTGGTAATTCTTTATCAGAAAAAGTCAACATCAGGGCGGCCCCTCCCGAAAAGACTAGGCCCACCAGCTGTTCGGGCGTAGTGTCTATGGAAAGCTTAGCTTTGTCCATGGCTGAGAGGACGGCCTGCCTGTGTACTCGAGAAGCCATAAGAAGTCCCAAATGGAGATGTCTGCTTGTATCTTCTTTAATTGTCTCAATACGGCCTCATCCTCGAGTTGCTTTTCATTTTGCTTCTTGCCTCCCTATCCTTTCCAGACGCCTCTGGTTGATCCAGATGTGGGGGCTTGAAATATCGTCCACTCCTGGTCATGTGATCGACTTCGCCGATGTACCAAGTATCATCTGGTTGGTGATTCCCCCAATCTTCGTCAGTGTGGGCAAGACACAAATCGTCATCCTCCCACCACATTCCATCTGCGATCGACAGGCACCTGTCTGGTTCCGGCATGACTATTCTGATACTTGCAGTACCTCCTATTCCTATGCTCGCGGCATTCTCCATCTCTGTACTTGCGGCGGTCTCAACCCCTACATGGGCTTTTGCCTTCCTGTTTCTCTCAGAATCTTCAAATTTTTTCCGTTCTAACTGTGTCAATACAGTAGATTGTTCGGTAATCCCTGTACTCAAAATGCTCCATTCCTGAGCGAAATTCTCGACACCGGCGCCCCTCGGCGATGCACTCTGTTCTTCGACATTCCCAGCTGTTACTGACATTGCTGCCCCTGCCGGGCCTTGCTCTAACTGAAATTCCCCTACCACATCTGGCTGATCGTCCAACCATCCCGTGGCCTCTACCGATTCCTCATAGTCGAACCAGTTGACGGCTGAGTCTTCTGGATCTTGGTTACTGTAAAACTAGAAATTGGCGAGATCCTCTTCTACAGTTGTCAAATCATTCGTTCCCTGTCCTGGACTGTCCCCTTGGATTGCACACAGCTCTCCCTCTACTGGAAACTTCACATCTGGTCTATTCTGGCCCATCGGCGAAATGTAGTCACTCGGACTATAAGCATTTCCAACATCACTCCCAGACCCCGCAGATTCTGGCTTAAAAACCCCTTTCTCCTTTGGAGTCTTCTCTCCCCTACTCTCGATGGTCACCACCGCTGGCTTGGGTTGGGCTACGGAGACATCCATCATGCACAAATCGGTGCAATCAGGAAAGAAAAATTCTGGCTTGGGCTGGTAGGAAGATGTGATATAGATACTAGGATCGTAAGGCACGACCCCAATATGGATGAAATTGATTCTTTTGGGTGGTGGAGCTTGGTTATGTGTGGGGAGAGGGTTTGTAGTAACATTGGGTTTCTCAAGAGGTAAAATCACCCCGTTATCAATGAGATCTTGAATCTCATGCCGCAATCGAAAGCACAGGTCGGTGTCGTGACCGTGCTATTGATGAAATGCACAATACTTGGCTGGATTGTGGGCAGCGGGGAGTCTTTTCGATAAGGGCCGCGGCTCTAGGGGCTTCAGATGCCCTTTTCTGATCAAAACCCCCAAAGCTTTGGACAGGGGCATATAAAGTGGAGCGAAGGTTCTGGTATTTTTGGGAAGGTATTTGGCTGCTTGTGGGTTACTTCCGGATGCACCGAAGAATGGTGTGGCTGCCATATTTCTTAGGGGAGGGTTGGTGGTGACCATACTTACTTCGGAGGTTCTGGTAGTTGTAGTGCCACAAGGGCCTACATTAGCGTTGCGATTGAAAGTTCTGCGGGGCTGCTCCCGGTCATTATCGATCAATCCTTGTTTCAAAGCATCCTCAATCTGTACCCCCATTTCATGTAGATCTAAAAAGGTAGGAAAGGGGAGTATAATCATCTTCTGCATTAGCTTCGGCTGAAGATTGCGCACAATCATCCGAATCTGGTCCTTGTCCTTGGGCCTTAAGGTCATCATCGAAGCCTTAGCCCGCCATCTGGCTACAAACTCGGAGAAGCTCTCCTTGGGTTCTTGCCTCGTTGTCTCGAGATCCCGAGTCGTGATCTTGATTTGTGTATTGTATGAGTACTGTAAGATGAAGGCCTCAGCCATCTCGTCCCAACTTCTCTTGACGTCATCCTCCAATTTGGCAAACCATGTGGCCGCTACACCTGATAGGGTCCGGCCAAATAAAGACAGCTTCTGCAGTCTAGTGAGGCCCATGGGCCTCAAGATGTCTGAAAATAATCTTAGGTGCACCATGGGGTCTCCAGACCCATCAAGACGATCAATTTGTGGCATCTTAAACCGATCTGGCAGCGTCACGGCTGCGTCGGTGTATCCGTCTCCAATGTCTGGAATGGACTTCACACCTTGAGATTTCTTAAACAGCTTTTCAAGCTTGCTCATTTTTAATGCCATGGGGTCCACTTCGGACTCGAAGGGAGAATCCGATTGATTGATAGGAGTGGGTGCTTTGGATAGTTGAGGCGGGATCGGGGGCGGAGCTGGCCCCGTTGGAAGGTCGGTATCCTCTTGGACATTCCTGGTATCCGGTGTCTCTTCGGGTATCGGAACCCTTAGTGGGGGAGGGACTTGTTGTGAAGCTGACGCCCCAGTTTGCTGCTACAATCTCACGATTAAATCCGCTTGTTCACTCACAACCGTGGCCTGCTGTTTGGCGAACTCTGCCTGCCGAACAGTATCCTGCTGCATCATTTTCATGCTGTCTTGGAGTTGGCGCACCATCTCCTCTAAGCTAGCCATACTATTCCGCTTTGGTTGAATTACTGGTATATGTTCTCTTTCTATAGGTGAAACAGGACCCTGATCCCTACTGAACTCAGGCGGGGTAGATAAAGCCCTCTGAACTGACTGTTGAACTGATATCCTCTGCCCAGCTGTCCTCCGTCTGGTAACCGGAGGTAGGGAGCGGTACACTGGTTGTTCGTCTACCAGATCCTCATATCGATGGAGCCGACGACCTCTAATCCAGAGTGCTTGGGGAATATCTACCGGTTTAGAAGCAATGGTGCTAAACTACCTAGCAGAAAGATAAATAAAGCAGTAAATAAACAAGCAATCGGACGGCATAACTGCTTAAAATAAACACATACAACATGCAGTTGGGCATTCACAATACATAGTTTGATAAGCCGAACACACTGTTCCCTGATACTAATCACTGTTCCCCGAATTTCTGTTCCCAAAATACTGAATCTGATACCCGCGGATATAACTGATTCTCGAATTCTGATACTCATGCCCTTAGGCCTGATGTCCCAGACTTGCAAACTGGTATGCACATTCCTGTAGAAATATACTCTAAAAGCACATAGCAAGTAAGAAAGAGCCAAAACACCCCTATGTTGGGGTAAGGTTTCCCTGTCCTATTTTGTCAGGAGCTAGGGTTTCACTATGCATGCAGCAGTTTTCAAACAACCTAACATCGGGTAAGCAGCCTGTCCTAACTTGGAATGGTCACTATGGATCCGAATATGTACTAGGTCGAATGGTCAAAAAGGGTGCCTCGGTAAAACCGGGGTTTGTGTTCCCATACTATCAGAGCCCATAGCCGGTCAGCCTTATGGTCATGCCTTGACAAGACAAGCCTCCAGCAAACCGTTCAGGAATGGCAGATGGCAAACACTGTGTTCCTAGGCGCACCAATGCACATGCAATGCAAAGAAACACATAAGTGAAATCAAAACAGGATATCATGAGTTCGAGTCAAGCTCTCTAATTATTCCCCAGCGGAGTCGCCAGAAACTGTAGACGCGCCCGCAAAGGGTGGGACTCATGCTACAGTTCGGACTCGATTTGTTGTCACGGTTCTTAATCTTGAACCAAAGAGTCCAAATCTGGCAAATCGTTTTGAGAAACAGATTTTTGAAAAAGTAGTGCCAAACGTGGACTGCTTTGCCAGATACAGAGTCGCCACCTAAATATTTAAAAACGGGAGAATTTAGGAAACCCTGACCCGGTGCCGAAGGCCACATATCCGTCATCACCGGAGTTGTCTCGGCTCGGGAGCTAGGGTACGATTGGGGAAGGTCAGCTATGAGCACCCCCTCTCGCCCGGTCCGAAGACCGGCCTCTACTAACCATGATATCCGATTTTGAAAACGTTATGCGTTCTTAAACCAATTATTAGCCTAGCGTTACTATGTTATGCGCGCAGCAAACAAGTATAGACTAGATTGCCTAATTTGGAAATACGCATTGCATATCCGTTTGTCTTAAAAAGTACTTTGAATTTTGCTACTCGCAAGTAGGCTAAAATACGGATTTCGACAAGTTTTTCCAACTCAAACAATCCAACCTTCACCCACAGGCATTCAAACAGTTTATCATATAAGCATTTAGCCGCATGGCAAGCATGCTGTCATGGCAACACTCACACGCATGCGGGATGCTAAAATATAAATACTTACATCGCACTCCGTGCCAAAACAGTAAACTGGTTAGCAAACATGCATGTCCTAGTTCATGTTAACAATGGCTAATGCATCTCATGCAAAAATGCAATCTAGATAGGCTCGGCTAACCTAAACATGGCATGTGAAATGCGATCAACTATCACATATTCAATTTGTGAATTGAAGTACAAATGCAGTTAGCGTGATGTACCGAGCCTAATGCATGCAGTACAAATGCATGAATGCACACATGCATAGCATAAGGTATGCTAATTTAAACGTGCCCTAATCTACCATCATAAACAGGTAAATAAAAGGGAAGAAAGACGTGAGGTTGGAAGACATACACACACTCACGCACACTTATTACATAATTGCCCTCGCTCGGAGGAACCAAATAAATATTACAGTCCGAATAATAAGCAAATAAAATTATTACAGAATTTTTTAATTAATTAAAAGAAAGAATACAAAAGAAAGAAAAGGGTGGCCGCAGCCTCTGCCTCGGGACGCACGAATGATGCATGCTCGGAACCCGGCTCGCCTGAAAAACCCATACCGTACCGCTGCCACCTCTGTTTATATTGCCCTGTCTCTCTGAAAATTTCCAAAACCCTAGGACAGGTTCCTTGCATGCTGCAGAACACCACCGGCTAGACAGAATTCCCACCGGCAGTGTAGAATTTCCATCGGCAGTGTTTCGATTTACCGGCCATTCAAAGATTGCCGGCCGGCACTGAATTCTGCCGGTCGGCAGAAGCTTCCTGCAGAAGACAGTTTCGACAGCAAACAGAGAACAGACAGTGCATGGCATGGGATTTCAGGCACATGTGAGCATGGTCATGCTTCCTATCATGTTTTGAACTCAAGGAAGCGTGACCCTCGATCCTCGAGCCATCAATGGTGCATGATAGCCCAAGGGATCAAGTTTGCCACTTGATATAAATATGCATGCGACACACAAATGAGAGCCAAGGCCTTATCATGTCGAAGTCAAAGGCCCCGGTGACCGAGAGTTAAGGCGTGTTTCATCACTTATAGTATGAACACCCCTTAACACTCACACTTGGTTTGACACCCCAAACCAAGTAATGCAATGCATGTTATGCAAACATGGCTCAAATGCAATATGATACCAATTATGCAAGACATGGCAAATGTTATGCAACTACCATGACAAATATGCAATGCTAAGCATGCAAGGTGCAAATGTGATGCAAACATGGACCAATTTGGCAATGGGATTAACATACTACAAGGCTTAATGAAGCAACCATGCAACAAACATGAAACAAGCATGCAATGGGGCCTTGAACCATAAAGGGACAGACCTTGATCTACCCCAAAACAGTGGCCAAAAGGTGTCTAAAAGGTGGACCAATACTCATGCTAACAAGCAAGGTAATGGTCCTAAGGTTAAGGCACAAAGGGGAGGCATTCCACTCCCACCAACATGACCACTCATGGCATGACTAAGATAAGTAAAGACAGAATTTTTACATGCAAAATGGGACTCCAAACCCTCCTAATATGGCAGCTAAAATGACCCCCATGAAATGCTTCCACCAAGACTCATTTCTAGGCATAAAAGGGTACACCCTAAGGCATGAAAGAGATCATACATGCACACATACAAACATGATTCTTGGACTGAAATGTGGTCCTAAATGATGCCAAATCATGAGTATGATCACAACCATGCATGCTAGAGGTCGACATGCTCAAAGCTTACAAGCCAAAACACAAAGGGGTAACATCAAACATGGCAAGCATGACTGAAATGCATAGCCACCAGACCTTAAACATGATAAAATAAGACCAAGACCTTCATGGAACTAAGCCAACACATGCAAGAATCAAGGCCTAAATACAAGATACGATTCTAGGCCAAATGGGGGAGTATGAAGCAAGTATACTAAGCATGCAAAGGGCCATAGATCCGGCCAAAAACAGAGATCCCATATGACCCAAAAACACCCAAAAAGTTCTGAAATAAGGCAAAAACCAAGCAAGCATGCATGTTACCCTTTTGGGCCAAAACTCAAGGAAACAAGACAATGAGGGGAGAGGGGTGTCCCTCCCCTATGCAAGAATTCAAACCACCTTCCTTACCACTGAAAATCAACTGGTTTTTAGTGGTGAAAAGACCAACACACTCAAGCAAACAAGGCTTCACAAGGGAAGCACAAAAGGGGCCAAATAAAGCCTAATAAGGTGAGTTTGCACTCAAACCACAAAACAACCTTAATGAAAGTTCTAAAGCATGAAAATGCAAGCCTTTTTTATGTTGTGCACAAAAGCTAAATCAGCAAGCAAGATAGGTGAAAAACTATTGCAAGTTTGGGGAATCTAAAGTAAAGTGCTCACCCTTGAAGATCCTTTAAAGAACAAATGGTCCAGCCCTCTTCTTTTGATCAAAATCAGTCCAAAAACTCAAGAATCAACCCCCCAAGTCCCTCAATCTCGGAGCAAGGTGTAATAGTGTGTGTAATGGTGCAAAAGTAAGGTAAAATCACACTTTTAGGCCAAAAAAACACACACAAAGGAGGAGAGAGGGGGAGATATAGAGATAGGGTGTATCTATCTATGGAAGCTCTGGTTTTTGCCTCTAATTTTTCTAACCTAGAGCCAAGAGGAGAGCCTTCCTCTTATAGAGGTCCCTCTTGCAAAGCTTATACAACAAGCTTGCTTAGAAGGACGTGTATGGAGGGAGGCAGAGTTAGTGCCAGCTATCACAGCTGGCAAAAAATATCTCCATAAAGTGGATGAACAGTGGTCGGCTGCCAAAAAAATGTCATTTTGACAAAATTTAGTGCCGACCAGCAACAAACAGTGCCGACCGGCAATAAAAAGTGCCAATGGTATCAAAAAGCCAGCCGGTGACCTTTAGCCACTGTCGGTGGTGTGTGGGGATGCCTCACAAGGCATTCCCTGCCCCTCCAAGGCAAAACACAAGTGTTTGGTGGAAAACCAGACACTAAACAGTCGAGTTCGGAGATCCTGAGGCAAGGCGCGTAGCCGAGACCTCCGGGAACTCCAAACGAACACAAACATAGATGATCACCGAGTGTTCAAACGGTGACGTCCAAGTCTTGAGGACGGTCAAAAATGGGGTGTCTACACTGACCTACTGGCTCAGCCACTTTGGCCTGACCAACACCCTCCGGCTACGTCGGAATTTCATCCGGTATGGGGATCTCCTGCCTCCTAGGCCTACCTCGCTTACCACCACGTCCTCGTCCTGACATCCTAATAAAGGTAACGATGACATTAGCACATTCACAAATGTGTCGAAGCTATAACACTCATGCCCTAATACAATGGACAACTGTAATTCACTCCACGTAAGCACATAATCACATAAGCACTTACGAATTTCATTCCCGGATAATGACAGTCCCGTGGCATTGCTAGAGTTCCGGTTAGAAATGGCAGTGATCAAGTACCTTTCTGTAGACGTGCCCGCGAGGGACCTCGCTACAGTTCGTACTCGATTTGTGTCACGGTTCTTAATCTGAACCAAAGAGTCCGAATCCGGCAAATCGTTTTGAGAAACAGATTTTGAAAAGAAGTGCCAAACATGGACTGCTTTGCCAGATACAGAGTCGCCACCTAAATATTTTTTAAGGGGGAATTTAGGAAACCCTGACTCGGTGCCAAAGGCCACGCGTCTGTCATCACCAAAGTTGCCTCGGCTCGGGAACTTGGGTACGATTGGGGAAGGTCAGCTATGAGCACCCCCTCTCGCCCGATCAGAAGATCGGCCTCTACTAACCATGATATCCATTTTTGAAAACGTTATGTGTTCTTATCCCGATTATTAGCCTAGAATTACTATGTTATGCGCACAGCACAAAAGTATAGACTAGATTGCCCAATTTGGGAATAAGCATTGCATATCCGTTTGTTTTGGAAATGTTTTGGAATTTGCTACTCGCAAGTAGGCTAAAACACGGATTTCAATGAGCTATTCCAACTCAGACAATCCAACCTTCACCCACAGGCATTCAAGCAGTTTAAATCACATAAGCAGCTAGCCTCATGGTAATCATGCTATCATGGCAACACTCACACGCATGCGAGGATGCTAAAGCATAGATACTTACATCGTACTCCGTGCCAAAACAAAACTAGTTAGTAATCATATGCATGATCCTAGTTCATGTTTAAATGTCTAATGCAACGCATGCAGAATATCACTAGAGTAGGGTAGGCTAGTCTATGAATGTCATGTGAAAATGCATAAGTAGCATGTATCAAGTTAGATTTCAAATACTAATGCAGTTAGCATGATGCGCCGAGCCTGGTGCATGCAAGACCGATGAATGATGCACGCATGCTGTCATGCTGTTATGCTAATTTAAATATGCCCTAGTCTACTATCATAAGCAGGTAAATAAAAGGGAAGAAAGACGTGGGATTGGAAGACATGCACACACGCACCCACACTTATTACAAATTTGCCCTCGCTCGGAGGGACCAAAAGAATAATACAATCCGAACAATGAATTACCTATCCTAGCTAATTAATTATTATAGACCCTCTAATTTAACAAATTAAATGCAGAATAGAGATGGTCGCAGCCCTGCCTTGGGATATGCGAATGATGCATGCTCGATCCATCTTGCCCGGAAACCCGTACCATGCCACTGCTGCCTCTGTTAATGCTGCCCTGCTCCTCTGAAAATTGCCAAAGTCTTGGGATATGTTCTATGCGCACTGTTGAACACCATCGGCTAAGAGAAATAACCACCGGCCATGGGAAATTTCCATCGACTGCTTTCAAGTATATCGGCCACATATTCTTTGCCGGTCGGCATTAAACACTGCCGATCGGCCACAAATTCCTGCTGGGACCTGCAGTTGACAACAGCTGAGGGCAAAGCAGTACATGGCATGGAATTTTGAGCAAATGTGAGCTTGGTCACACTCCTAATCATGCAAGAGACTCAAGGAAGCGTGACCCTCGACCTTCGGGCCATCAATTGTGCATTTTTTATGCATGATGGCCTAAGAGGCCGAGGTTGCTATTCAATACAAAATGCATGCAAACAAAACACATGAATACCAATACCCTATCATATTAGAGTCAAGGGGATTAGCGACCGAGGGTTGAGGCGTGTTTTGTCACTTGAAGTACAAACACTCCTCAATCCCCATGGCCAGTTTGACACCCCAAACCAAGCGATGCAATGCATATATACAAACTTGGCTCAAATGCACAACATGAGGTTAAAATGCAAAACATGCCAAATGTAATGCAACCTAAACATGCAAACTAAGTTAGTGCATTCTAAATGTGCCAAGCATGGTACAATGTATATGAGATGCAACTAGATAAATGCCATGCCAACATGCAAGTATGATGCAACGTAAGCATGAGGACCAAAACAGTGCAACATGATCATGCAATGGTGGTGCTAAACCATGAAGGGCAGACCTCAGTCCATCCCAAAACAGTGACCAAAAAGTGCCCAAAATGGTGAACAAGCACTCATGCCGAAATGCAAGCCGAAGGGGGCCAAAGCTAAGGCACAAACAAGGGGCATTCTACTACAACCATCATGACCACTCATGACATGGACTAAGCAACCAAAACAGATGTTCAATGCAGCAAGATACACCCAAAAACCCGCTGATATGGCAGCCCCAAAATGTCTTAAACATTCAAGCATGCACAATGCCCATTTCAAGGCACAAAACTACAACACCTTAAAGCAGGGGAAGGGACACAAATGACAATGTAAGACCACCTTACATGGACTGGAATATGACCTTAAATAATGCCAAATCATGAGGATAGTCTAAGTTAAGCATGCTAGAAGCCAAAATACTCAAGGCCTACAAGCCAAAATGCAAAGCAACTACATCAAGCATGCCAAATATGACCAAAACAGTGGCCAATAGACCTTAAACATGACAAATCATGACCGAAAGCTTCAACAAGCTAAGCTAAATCATGTAAGCATGGAAGCCTAAATAGAAGATGCATTTCTATGCAAAAGGGAGGGATACAAAGCAAGGGTATTATGCATGCAAAAGACCACAAACCCGACCAAAAATAGAGATATATTATGATCAAAAGACACCTAAAAACCTCTGGAATAGGGCCAAAATCTGTCAAGCATGCATGTTGCCCTTTAAGCCAAAATAAGGATAAAAGAGAGACAAAAGGGGAGAGGGGTGTCCCTCCCCTATGCAAGACCTCAAACCAACTTCTTCACCACTGAAAATCCACTAGATTTCAGTGGTGAAAAGAGCAATACAACAAAGGTCAACAAGGCTTAAAGAAAAGGCACCAAAAAAGGCCAAAAGAGGCCTAAGAGGGGGAGTTCGACCCCCAATGCCAAAATGACCTCAATGAGATGTCTTAAGCATGAAAATACAAAGCTTTTTTCAGTTATACACAAAGTCTAAAACAGAAAGAAAGATAGGTCAAAAGCCAATGCAAGATTGGGGAAGCTAAAGTAAAGTGATTACCCTTGAAGAACCCTTGAAGAACAGTTGGTCCAGCCACCCTCTACTGACCAAAATCAGTCCAAAACCTCAACAAACAACCCTCAAAGTCTCTCAAAGTCAAAGTAAGGTGTGGTAGTGTGTGTTAGTGCAAAACTAAGGTTAAAATGCACTTTTAGGCCACAAAACACACACAAGGGAGGAGAGAGAGGGAAATATAGAGAGAGAGTGTGTAAGTATATGTGTAAGCTCTGGTTTTTTCTTTCAAAATTTCCAACCTAGAAGAAGGAGGAGAGCTCTCCTCTTATAGAAGTTCCCCCTTGCAAAGCTTACCAAACAAGCTTGCTTAGAGGGAAATCCCTCCATACACGTGTATGAAGGGGAACAGAGTGGGTGCCAGCTGTCACAGCTGGCACAAAATATCTACTAAAAGTAGATGAACAGTGATCGGCCATTCAAAATTGCCATTTTGGCAAAATAAACGGCCGACCGGTAACAAAGAGTGCCGACCGGCAATATACATTGCCGATGGCATAAAATCACTGGCCGGTGGCCTCATGCCATGGCCGGTGATGTGTGGGGATGCCTCACAAGGCATTCCCTGCCCCTCCAAGGCAAAACATAAGTGTTTGGTGCAAAACCAGACACAATACGGTCGAGTCGAGGGATCCTGAGGCAAGGCACGCAACCGAAACCTCCAGGAACTCAAGACGAACACAAACAAGGGTAATCACCAAGTGTTCCAATGGTGACGTCTAAGTCTTGAGGACGGTGAAAAATGGGGTGTCTACAGTTGCCCCTCTTTGACAGAACTCGAAAGTCATAACAATGACGGGAGTGAATGTCAAAGCCCAGAGACGACCCATTTTTGACAAGGCCGAAGACTCAGACAAACATGCAAGACGAAGAAGATATGCGCCCGAAGGCAGGGGCAAAATGCAAGACAACGCACAGAGCCGGACATAACTTATGATCATGCAAAGAAAGCTGTAACGAAGCATAACATGCAACAGTTTTAAGCTAGCATACACCAAACTACACTACAATACAGAAAGGATGTAAGAGAATTATGTAATTCTCTATACATCTCACGCATTGGATACAATACCTGCGCGGTTCGTCTGGTTGCACCAGCTTCGAATGAACCGTACATACAATATCGTGCCTAAAAAGAAAGTAAACTTAACAGGTACAATGTGATTAACAACATGCATATTAATGTACTTGAAAATGTGTGACAATGCAAAGCAAGTGGGAAGCATAACAATGCTGTGAAGGTACAGACATGTAAGTGGAGCGCGCGGTCTACGCAGGCAACGAAATTGATCACAAGCATGCGGTCTACGCAAGTAATGAAATTGAACATAAGAATACGGTCTACGCAAGCAGAACATGCGGTCTACGCAAGTAATGAAACTCATTATAAACATGCGGTCTACGCAAGTAAAGCATGCGGTCTACGCAAGCAAAACATGCGGTCTACGCAAGTAATGACATTGATTATAAACATGCGGTCTACGCAAGTAGCGTAATTAATTATAAACATGCGATCTACGCAAGTAGCGTAATTAATTATAAACATGCGGTCTACGCAAGTAGCGTAATTAATTATAAACATGCGGTCTACGCAAGCAACGTAATTAATTATAAACATGCGGTCTACGCAAGCAAAACATGCAGTCTACGCAAATAATGAAATTGATTACAAACATGCGGTCTACGCAAGTAGTGTGTATGAGAAGAGTTGAATGTACACATGTAAGTAAAAACATGTTATTCACGATGCTGGAATGTAAAGTACTGTAACACAGCATAATTGAAACGGTTTGTGGAATCCACAAGACATGAAAAGGATACGGGAAGGGACGTTCTTCGTATGTACCGAGCATCGCTCGTAGAAGTTGTGGCCTGAGGTCAACTCGAAGGTTCACGTTTCAAAAGTGTGCTTTCCCGCATTGTCTCGAGTGATAAAGGTGCCAAACCTTGTAGTTAACCTGAACAAAGGTGCGGAAGGTGCGTTGACCGCAAGGGGAGTTTTACTGGTATCAATTCTGACACTTTGCTACCCTGCAATTCTATGCTTTACTTTCCTTTTTTACTGGTAGTTTAAGCACATTGCACTGCCTCGGGTAGGTTTTATTCTTTATCAAAATTACATATTTTGCAAAACACGTGATGGGAATGAAACAACCATTTTGTTCAAAAGATGTTGCATTTGTAAATTTTCTATGCGTCGCATCGCAAGGTATCACACCACAATGTGAACGAAATTGAACCTGTTTTGAACATTGAGTACTTGCATCGTAATAATCAGGTAGTGAACCGACTTACAACTCGATAAGCAAAAACAAAGGCATGATATATCCAAACAAGTGTGAGTACAACTCGATAAACAAGTCAAAAACTCAAAGAGAGTGAAATACAACTCGATAAGCAAATGTACAATAACTCGATAAGCAGACAGGTGTGACTCCGCAAGAATCGATCACCGGGGGGGGGGATCGGAGGTGGTGGAGTTCCCCAACCCCTAGCATAAACAGCTCAGGGAACAAGGAGGAAGACCATCGGCCAGGGGTAGAGGCCATTGGCCACAAGAAATGTCCACCGGCCAAAAATTTGTTCTGTCAGCAAAAGGTGATGGCCGGTCGGCACAATATTTGGCCGGCCGTCCATAAATGAAGGAATCACCAGAATGTTGACACTTGTCCTCCACCCAACCTTATCTCCTACAAAAGACCTCAGCTTCGTAGTTTTTCTCAATTCCACACTGATTTGCTCTAATGGAAAAGTTTCTTGCTCAAAATCTCACAGCTTGGATTGCTAGCTTGGATGGCTCGAAAAAGTTGAATTTCTGGGGTTTCGGCATAAATGCATTATTCACTCTAGGTCGTACCCCATTGCACTTTCCGTTTCTCCATGCTGCGGCAAGGTTTTGGAATCCGGTGACGCATGTCTTTAGCTTTGCTGGGCAAGAGATATGTCCTACCTTCGAAGATTTCTGAGCCTTAATGGAGTCCGAGCGCGACGAGGAGCTCCTGCCCCAACTTAATTTTGGCCATGCCCAATCCTTAGGGCAAATGTGTGGACTCACTATGCGTGACGCTCGGTCTCTGATTTGTGACGGGATGCTGGATATTCCGAGTTTGATCAATCGGTTTTCTGATGCCGGTGATCGCAACAACCATCATTGGCAAGGCTTCCGGCGACACGCCCTCTGTTTGTGCAGGCTATCTCATTTTCTATTTGTCTCAGGCTCCGGAGGGTCTAGTGTCCGGCTGACCGAGGTTGCCCAAGGCTTGAAGGAGGGCAAGAGCTGTATTGCCATGACTATGGCTGAGACGTTGATGGGCTTAGACGCCTTTTATCGTCGTGAGACGACCAGATTAGAAGGGAGTCCATTACTACTACAGGTAATGTTTCCCACCCAATCTCAAATATGTATCGCTCACATCACTCGGCCCTCAGGCTCGGTTTTTCTCATAAAACCCTAATCTCACTTTTCTCTCATCGTACATCTCTCTATTCTTTATTCTCTCATTTTTCATCCCTTCCCAGGTATGGTTGATGGACAAACTGCAGGTTGTGGACTCTTGCCCAGTATATTCAGCTCGCGGCTACTTCTTCCGGCACCGTCTAGTCAATGCCCTGGATGAGGGATGGTGGTTCGCTTGGATGTGCCGCTTGTCCGCAGACCGTATTGCTTGGCGGTGCCCTTGGCTGAGCCGTCCGACAATGAGTTACAACATGTCCCGGCAAACTGGGATTCAATTGATTAGTCTCACTCACTGTGTATTCTACTTCCCATTCCGGATTCGACGCTAATTTGGCCATGATCAGACCTGCCCGCTAGAGGGGATAGAGTATCCTGCTGCATTCCCAGCCCGAGGCGTACAGCTTGCTCGGCAGGCTACCGCGTGGAGGACGAGAGAACTCCTGGCCCCCGCTCCCACTTTCAATTGCACTTTATCTGATGAGTGCTTGGATTGGCTTAATGAGGAGGCACAGGTCGGTGCCAGCTTGGCATCAGAGGTTTCGACCAGCTCTGGGAGGGAGCGCAGGAGCACCTGACTTGACTATGCCCCGGATTTATTGCTTTATTAGTACTTTCAAGTTTTCTTTATGAATGTAATAAAAAACAACTTTGATTGTATGCAAGAGCAGGAGAACTCTGTCTTGAAATCAATGAAATTGAAGGTTGTGGCACTGAAAATTTTCCGCTTTGGTCCAAAAATGGTCTTAGTTGTAAAAAGATTAATTTGATCAAAGTCAACTTTTATTAAAACTTTTCAGAATCATTTTCGATATGGATCAGAACTGGACACGCCTAAGATCTGTCACTGAGATGCATAACCCCGAATCCCTGCAACTGGAAAGTTGCCCCTAGTGTGAAGAGTACCGCGGCACTGCATAGCAATGGAAAGTTGCCCCTAGTCTGCAAAGCACTATACCGGAGACCTTAACTGAACTCTTGAATGCCGAATAGACAAAGATGACCGAGATGATCAACTGGACAAAGTTCATCGGGGAAAAGTTTATGGCCGAACTCCAGGATGAAGTTGCCTACGTATCCCAAGGATGGGAATCAAGCCTTACGTAGTTCAGGCTTAGGTTCACTCGAGTATTTTCACTCTCCTTTTACGCTCTAACTTTTGCCAAGGCCGCCCTTTGCGGGTTTTCAACCTTGCGAGCTCAGTTTTTATATTTTCCAATTTTTTATATGCTCTAAATTTTGCCTAGGTTGCCCTTTTGGGTTTTCGGCCTAGCGAGCCTCTCAAGGGTAATATTTTCTTCAACTTGTCCATGTTGATCGGTTGAGAAAATTCTTGGCCATCTAGGTCCATCAGAACCACAGCTCCACCTGACCAGATAGCTTTGATGATGTAGGGACCAGTCCAATTAGGTCTGAACTTGCCCCTTGGGTCGTGGATGGGAGCTCGGTTGTCTTTGAGCACCAAATCTCCTTCCTTTAGATTCCTGGACTTGACTTTCTTGTTGAAAGCCCGGGCAATTCTGCGCTGATAACTTTGAACATGGTACAGTGCTTTCAGTCTTCTCTCATCAAAGAGCATGAGTTCCTCAAACCTGCTCTGTTGCCAATCTGCTTCAGCTATTTGACACTCAGCCAATACTCACAATGACGGAACCTCAATTTCGATAGGTAGAACGGATTCCATCCCATAAACCAATGAATATGGAGTCACTCCGGTAGAAGTTCTAATCGAAGTCCTGTAGCCCCACAGAGCAAACGGCAGCTTATCTGGCCAATCCCGGTAGGTTTCCACCATCTTCTGTAGTATGTGTTTGATATTCTTATTGGCAGCCTCAACTGCTCCGTTGGTTTGCGGCCGGTATGTGGATGACTTATGAAAAGTCACGTTATATTTCTCCAACAAGTCAATCACTTCCTTCTTAAAGTGGGAACCATTATCCAAAATTATCTCGTTCGGGACCCCATAACGGCAGATGATGTTGTTTCTGATGAATTTCGCAACATGTGAAGCTTTCAACACGGCATATGATTGGGCCTCGACCCACTTTGTAAAGTAATCTATCGCGACCAGGATGAACTCGTGTCCATTCAATCCCTTCGGAGTGACAGCCCCGATCACATCAATTCCCCAAACTGAAAATGGCCATGGTGAAGTCACGTTGTACAGCTTCGACGGCGTGATGTTCATGCGGTTTGCATGGATCTGACATTTGTGGCATCGTCGAACAAAACTGATACAATCCTCCTCCATGGTGGACCGGTAGTAACCTTGTCGGAGGATCTTCCGTGCTAGCATTACTCTGTTCATATGTGCACCGCACTCTCTTCCATGGATGGCCTCCATCAGGCGCTTCGATTCTTCGGCTTCGACACACAGCTTGTGCATTCCCAGATGACCTCTCTTATACAGCTTACCCCCACAGATGATGAACTAAACGACCATTCTTCTGATCGCCCTCTTATCCTTGGCATTTGCCCCTGGTGGATACGTCTCTTTCTCCAAGAAGTTCTAAATGTCGTAATACCAGGGGTTTTCGTCCTGAACTTCGTCTATGGCGGCGATTGATTCATACGCCGGCACAAACTTCTGATCAATCATAACCGGACGCATCCGGACTCCAGACGGGATGTCTATCATGGAAGAGAGAGTTGCTAGCGAATCTACGAACCTGTTGTTCTCTCTTACTAGATGAGTGAAAGTTAGCTTCTCAAATCGAGGAATTAACAAGTCCAAGGTCTGGTAGTAAATTATCATTTTTTTTTCTTTGACTTTCCAGTCTCCTTTTGCCTGAGACACAACAAGGTTTGAGTCCCCGATGACGTCCAACCGTCTTGCCCCTAGTTCCAGGGCTGCTTCTAGACCGGCGATGCATGCCTCATATTCTGCTTCGTTGTTCGAGACTTCGAACCGGAGCTTGAAGGCTAGAGGGATACGGGAATTGTCGGGTGCCATCAGCAACACTCCTATCCCATACCCATACTGATTTGACGCTCCGTCAAAGTACATCGTCCAATACTCGTCTTCGACATGCAAAATGGCTTCATCTGGGAATAGGTATTCAACTACTTCACCCTCTTCCACTGGATGATCGGCTAAGAACTCTGCCACTACTCTTCCCTTGACTGACTTGCGCGTCACATATTTTAGATCGAATTCGGAAAGCAACAGCAACCAACGAGCTAGCCTAATTTGATGGGATCGAGTCGTGAAACCAACATTACGGAGTGAGCTAACAGGTAGTGCCGTAGCTTCTTGGTAGCCCATACCACAGCTAAGCAAGCCTTCTCCAACGGTGTGTAGCGAGACTCATACTCTAGCATCTTCTTGCTCAGATAGTAGATAGCCCTTTTCCACCTTGTCCTCTGATTCTTGTGCGAGCATACAGCCCATCGTGGTCTCAGTCACTGAAAGATACAATATCAACGGTCTCCCCTGCTCTGGCGGCGACAATACGGGCGGGTTCTGTAAATATTCTTTGATCTGTTCAAAAGTAGCTTGGCACCGGCCGTCCCATTGGAATTTCTTGCCTTTCTTCAAGAGACCAAAAAGTGGTTCACAAGTCAGGGTTAATTTCGAGATAAACCGTCTTATGAATTGCACTTTACCCAGAAAGCCTCGCACCTCCTTTTCAGTCCTTGGTGGTGGCATTTCTAAGATGGCCTTAATTTTTGAAGGGTCGACCTCGATGCCCCTTTGTGTAATCAGAAATCCCAGTATTTTTCCCGCTGTAACACCGAACGTACACTTCTGAGGATTCAGCCGCAGCCGACATTCTCTGATCCTTTGGAAGAACTTTTGCAAGGCGGTGTAGTGGCCTTCTCTTTCCTTGGACTTGACAATCATGTCGTCCACGTACACCTCAACCTCTTTGTGGATCATATCATGCAATATTGTCGTCGCGGCCTGTTGATATGTAGCTCCAGCATTCTTCAACCCAAACGGCATCACTCTGTAACAGTATGTCCCCCACGGGGTGGTGAAAGCAGTCTTCTCCTGGTCTTCGGGTGCCATCACTATCTGATTGTAGCCTGAGAAACCATCCATAAACGAGAGCAAAGCATGCCCCGCTGTAAAATCCGCCAACTCATCAATATGTGGTAGGGGAAAGTCGTCCTTCGGACTAGCTCTGTTCAAATTCCTGAAATCCACGCATACTCGGATCTTGCCATCTTTCTTCGGTACTGGAACAATGTTGGCCAACCAAGTCGGGTATTCGGATACCAGCAGGAAGCCTGCATCGATCTGCTTGGTGACCTCTTCCTTAATTTTGATGGCCCAGTCCGGACAAATCCTTCTGAGCTTTTGTTTGATCGGTCGGGCCTCGGGGTCAAGAGGGATCCGGTGTTGTACAATCTCAGGATCGATTCTAGGCATGTCTTCGTAGGACCACGTGAAAACGTCTTTGAAATCTTTTAATAAAGCGACTAAGCGCTCGCGTTCCTCCGAAGACAACGTGGACCCGATCTGGACCAGCTGCGGGTCATTCTCAGTACCAACATTCATAGTAGTGATTTCATCCATTAAGGGTTTAACAAATCTTTCCTGCTCTTGATCAATTAACCGTTGCAAAACCAGGGGAATTTCTTCCTCGTCGTTTTCATCAAAATTTTGAAAATCCTGATTTAAGCAAAAAATCAAAGGCACAGAAAAATACTCAGAAATCACATCCGCATCATTCTCATTAAATACTTCCAAGCCGCCTGATTCTTTTGTTACAACAGACTCAAAAGAGAAAGAAAATGACGACCTAGACAGGACTGTGGCATCCGGGTTATCACCCCCAGGAATACCGGACTCAGACTCAGTTGAGCTGGAACCTGATTCCGACTCACAAGACTCGGTGGAATTAGATTCCGGTTCACTACCTGACCCGGTGCTGCTTGATAAAAATCCCTCTTCATATTGCCAGACGAGAGAGGGTGCGATGGATGCATCCAAAGTAGTTGATGGTAGGCCCGCAACCGTTTCATTCCCGATCATGCATACCGAGGAGTTGTCCCCCAAGCACTTCTGTTCAATCGGAGGATCTGAAAGTAGACATGCCAGCGCTACCTCCATTTCATTTTCAGCGTCCTCAGACTGCACTTCCTTACTCTGTTCAGCCTCAGCCGATGGGTCTGTATGCTTTTCGGCAACGTCATCCCCGGATATTTGCAAGTCGAAGAAGATCTCGAAACCTAGCACGCGCTTCTTCTCCGCGTTCAGCCACGGTTCTGGGAAACAGCAAAATGGAAAATCCTCCCCCTCCCGGACGAAGCGTCCGTTTAAGGTACCCTGAATGGGCCTATGCATCAACTCAAAAGGCTTTCCAGCCTGCATCGCTCTGGCTCTTCCAGCCATTTCCTTTCCCTTCCTTATCCAGTCCTCTTTGGTGGGTAGATAACCCAATCCAAAGGTATGAGGGTTGTGTGGCACTTCGGCCAATGCTGCGACGCCCTTCCGGCCGCTCTTTCCCAATCCCATCCCGGGGTTGTGTTGGAGCTTGTTCATGAGATAGACTGCTTGAGCACTGACATATACCCCTTCATTAGCTGCCATGATGTCCTGTACGACCCGGGCCTCGGCCAAGGTAAAACCCGATATGAACACATCCTCCATACCGTGCTCGATTTCTAGAACAGGCGTAGATACCTTCGGCGGCGGATGAATCGATGAATTTCCGAAAACAATGGCTACTCCCTTCCCATAGGGGTATTTCACCACTTGATGTAGGGTGGAGGAGACCGCCTTTACCTGATGCAGCCACGGCCGCCCCAAAAGCAGGTTGAAAGTTGCAAGAACCTCCAAGACATGGAAATCTATCTTATGGTGTCCCGGCCCAACCTTTGGTTGAATCTTAACTGTTCCCATTACTTCCCGGCTTATGTTGTCTTAGGCCCAAATCACCTGGGCTGTTGGTACAAAGTCCGCGATTTTCAAACCGATCGCATAGGCTGTCCATGCCGGGCAGACGTTGATGGCGGACCCTGTGTCAACAAGAACCACCGGTATCCATTTATTCCTACACTCCACAGAGATGTAGAGTGGCTTGTTATGGTTTGCCCCCTCGGGTGGTAATTCCTTGTCGGAAAATGTCAGCATCGGGGTAGCTCCTCCCGGAAAAACTAATCCAACCAACTGCTCTGGCGTAGTCTCTATCGAGAGTTTGGCCTTGTCCATGGCTGAAAGGACAACTTATCTATGTACTCGAGAAGCCATAAGCAGCCCCCAGATGGAGATGTCTGCTTGTATCTTTTTCAATTGTCTCAATATGGCCTCATCCTCGAGTTGCTTTTCTTTTTGCTTCTCTGCCTCCCTATCTTTTCCAGACGCCTCTGGTTGATCTAGGTGTAAAAGCTTGAAATACCGTCCACTCCTAGTCATGTGATCGACTTCGCCAATATACCAGGTATCATCTGGTTGGTTACTCCCCTAATCTTCGTCTGTGTGGGCAAGACATAGATCATCGTCCTCCCACCACATTCCATCTGCAGCCGACAGGCACCTGTCCGGTTCTGGCATGACTGTTCTCATACTCGCAGTACCTTCTATCCCTATGCTCGCGGCATTCTCCATTTCTGTGCTCACAGCAGTCTCAGTCCCCACATGGGCTTTTGCCTTCCTGATTCTCTCGGAATCTTCGAATCTTTCTTGTTACGACTGTGTCAATGCAGCCGACTGTTCAATAATCCCCGTACTAGAAATGCTCCAATCCCGAGCGAAATTCTTGACACCGGCGCTCTCCGGCGATGCACTCTATTCTTCAACCCTTCCAGCTGTCACTGATATTCTTGCCCCTGTCGGGCCTTGTTGTGGCTGAGACTCTTCTACCACATCTGGTTGATCATCCAACCATCCCGTAGCCTCTGTTGATTCCTCATAATCGAACCAGTTGACGGCTGAGTCTCCTGGATCTTGGTTACTATAAAACCAGAGCCTGGCAAGGTCCTCTTCCACAGCTGTTAAATCATCCGTTCCCTGTCCCAGACTGTCCCCTTGGATCACACACAGCTCCCCCTCTGTTGGTAGTTCCATATCTGGCCTATCCTGGCCTATTGACAAAATGTAGTCACCTGGACTAGAAGCATTCCCAAAACCACTCCCAGATTCCACAGACTCTGGCTCAACAACCCCCTTCTCCTTTGGAATCTTCTCTCTCCTGTTCTCGATAGTCACCACCGCTGGCTTAGGTTGGGTTTTGGAGATGTCCATCATGCACAAATCGGTGCAATCGGGAAGGAACACTTCCGGCTTAGGCAGGTGGGAAGGAGTGATATAGATGCTAGGATCGTAAGGCACGACCCCGGTTTGGATGAAGTTGACTCTTTTGGGTGGTGGAGCTTGGTTATGTGCGGGGAGAGGGTTCGTAGTAACGTTGGGTTTCTCGGGAGGTAAAATCACCCCGTTATCGATGAGATCTTGAATCTCATGACATAATCGGAAGCACAGATCGGTGTCATGACCGTGCTGTTGGTGAAATGCACAATATTTGGCTGGGTTGTGGGTAGCGGGGAGTCTTTCTAGTAAGGGCCGCGGCTCCAGAGGCTTCAGATGCCCTTTTTTGATTAAAACTCCCAAAGCTTTGGACAGGAGCATATAAAGCGGAGCGAAGGTTCTGGTGTTTTTGGGTGGGTATTTGGCTGTTTGTAGGTTGCTTCCGGATGCACCGGAGAATGGTGCGGCCGCCATAGTTCTTGGGAGAGGGTTGGTGGTGACCATACTCACTTCGGAGGTCCTGGTAGTTGTAGCGCCACTTGGGCCTGCATTAGTGTTACAATTGAAAGTTCTGCGGGGTTGCTCCCGGTCATTATCAATCAAGCCTTGCTTTAAGGCATCCTCAATCTGCACCCCCATTTCATGTAGATCAGAAAAGGTAGGGAAGGGGAGTACAATCATCTTTTGCATCAACTTCGGCTGAAGATTGCGCACAATCATTCGAATCTGGTCTTTCTCCGTGGGCCTTAAGGTCATCATCGAAGCCTTAGCCCGCCATTTGGTTACGAATTCTGAGAAGCTCTCTTTGGGTTCTTGCCTCGTTGTCTCGAGATCCCGGGTCGTAATCTTGATTTGTGTATTGTATGAGTACTGCAAGATGAAGGCCTCAGCCATCTTGTCCCAACTTCTCTTAACGTCATCCTCCAATTTGGCATACCATATGGCCGCTACACCTGACAGGGTTCGGCCAAATAGAAACAGCTTCTGCAGTCTAGTGAGGCCCATTGGCCTTAGGATATCTGAAAACAACCTCAGGTGCACCATGGGGTCTCCGGACCCATCAAATCGATCAATGTGCGGCATTTTGAATCTGTCAGGCAGCGTCACGGCTACGTCGGTATACCCATCTTCAATGTCAGGGATGGTCTTGACTCCCTGGAATCTTTTGAACAGCTTTTCGAGCTTGCTTAACTTTAATGCTGTGGGATCTGTCTCGAACTCAAAAGGAGAGTTCGATAGGTTGGTGGGTGTTTTGGATAATTGGGGTTGGATTTGGGGTAGGATCGGGGGTGGAGGTGGTCCCATGGGAATGTCCGTGTCATTCTGAACATTAACTGTCTCCCCGGGGGTAGGAATTCCTGGCAGGGGAGGAACTTGTTGCGAAACAGATGCTCTGTTTTGCTGTTGTAACCTCACAATTAACTCTGCTTGTTCATTCATAACCGTGGCCTGCTGCTTGGCGAACTCTGCCTGTCGGACAGCATCCTGCTGCATCACTTTCATGCTTTCTTGGAGTTGGCGCACCATCTCCTCTAAACTAGCCATACTGTTTTGTTCTGACTGAATTATCGGTATACGTTCCCTCTCTGTGGGTGAAACAGAACCCTGATCCCTACTGTACACAGGTGGGGTAGATAAAGCCCTCTGTACTGACTGTTGAACTGATGCCCTCTGCCTAGTTATCCTCCGTCTAGTAACCGGGGGTAAAGAGTGGTACACTGGTTGTCCGTCTATCAGATCCTCAGATCGATGGAGCCGACGACCTCTAATCCAGAGTGCTTGGGAAATATCTACCGGGTTGGAAGCAATTGTGCTAAACTACCTAGCAAAAAGATAAATAAAGCAATAAATAACCAGACAATCGGACAGCACAACGGCGTAAAATAAACACATACAACGCACAGTTGGGTATTCATAACACACAGTTGGTAAGCCGAACACACTGTTCCTCGATACTGATCATTGTTCTCAAATCACCGTTCCCAAAACTGAACTTGATACCCGTAGATAACTGATTTCTCAACAACACTGATACTGGTGCCCTCGGGCCTAATACTCAATCTTGCAAACTGATATGTACGTTCCTGTAGAGATACACTCTAAAGCACATAACAGATAAGTGAGAGCCAAAACACCCCTATGTTGGGGTAGGATTTCCCTGTCCTATTTTGTGGGGAGCTAGGGTTTCACTATGCACGCAGCAGTTTTCAAACAACCTATAATTGGGTAAGCAACCTGTCCTAGCTTGGAATGGTCACTATGGATCCGAATATGCACTAGGTCGAATAGTCGAAAAGGGTGCCCCGGTAAAACCGGGGTTTGTGTTCCCATACTGTCAGAGCCCATAACCGGTTAGCCTTATGGTCATGTCTTGACAAGACAAGCCTCCGGAAAACCGTTCAGGAATGGCAGATGGCAAACACGGTGTCCTAGGCGCACCAATGCACATGCAATGCAAAGAGACACATAAATGAGATCAAAACAGGATATCATGAGTTCGAGTCAAGCTCTCTAAAATCCCCAGCAGAGTCGCCAGAAACTGTAGACGCGCCCGCGAGGGACCTCGCTACAGTTCGGACTCAATTTGTGTCACGGTTCTTAATCTGAACCAAAGAGTCCGAATCCGGCAAATCGTTTTGAGAAACAGATTTTGAAAAGAAGTGCCAAACATGGACTGCTTTGCCAGATACAGAGTCGCCACCTAAATATTTTTTAAGGGGGAATTTAGGAAACCCTGACTCGGTGCCAAAGGCCACGCGTCCGTCATCACCAAAGTTACCTCGACTCGGGAACTTGGGTACGATTGGGGAAGGTCAGCTATGAGCACCCCCTCTCGCCCGATCCGAAGATCAGCCTCTACTAACCATGATATCCGTTTTTGAAAATGTTATGTGTTCTTATCCCGATTATTAGCCTAGAATTACTATGTTATGCGCACAGCACAAAAGTATAGACTAGATTGCCCAATTTGGGAATAAGCATTGCATATCCGTTTGTTTTGAAAATGTTTTGGAATTTGCTACTCGCAAGTAGGCTAAAACACGGATTTCAATGAGCTATTCCAACTCAGACAATCCAACCTTCACCCACAGGCATTCAAGCAGTTGTAACAAGCCCGCGGGGGACCTCGCTACAGCTCGGACTCGACTTTTTGTAGTCACGGTTCTAAGTCTGAACCAAAGAGTCCAAATCCGGCAAATCGTTTTTGAGAAAACAGATTTTTTGAAAGAAGTGCCAAACATGGACTGCTTTGCCAGATACAGAGTCGCCACCTAAATATTTTATTTTTGGAAATTTAGGAAACCCTGACTCAGTGCCAAAAGGCCACGTGTCCGTCATCACCAAAGTTGCCTCGGCTCGGGAACTTGGGTACGATTGGGGAAGGTCACTTCGTGAGCACCCCTGCTCGCCCGGTTATAGACCGGCCTCTACTAATCATGATATCAATTTTTGAAAACATTGTGAGTTCTTATTCCGGTTATTAGCCTAGGTTACTATGTGATGCGCACAGCATACAAGTATAGACTGGATCGCCTGAATTGGAACAAAAACATTTCATGTTCGCTTTTTGAAAATGGTTTGCTACCCACAGGTAGGCTTGAAACATTTGATGATTTATTCCAATCCAACTAACCCAACCTTCACCCACAGGCATTCAGGCAGTTATATCACATAAGCATTTAGCCTCATGGTAAACATGCTATTTATGGCAGTCACTCACACGCATGCAGGGATGCTAAAGCATAAAGCTTACCGGGTACTCCAAGCCAAAATAGAAACTTCATTAGAAATCATGCATGATCCTAATTATACAGAAATGCCTAATGCAACACATGCAAAGATGTAACTATAGCAGGCTCGGCTATTCTAAACATGGTGTATGGAATGTTACAACTAACATGTATTCAATTTGGAATTGAAAGTACAATGCAGTTAGTATGATGCGCCGAGCCCGGTGCATGCAATACAGATGAATGAATGCAAACATGTTGTCATACTGTATGCTAATTTAAACATGTCCTAACCTAACCATCAAAAGCGGATAAATAAAAGGGAAGAAAGACGTGGGGTTGGGAGACATACAACACACACACACACACACACTTATTACAGTTGTGCCCTCGCGCAGAGGGTCCAAATAAATATACAATCCCGAAATAAAAGAATATTACAGTCCGAATAATATACAAATTCCTAATTAATTAACAAATTAACTAAGAAAGTAAATAAAACTGGCATGCAAGCCAGGGACTGCCTTGCTTCTGATGGATGATGCATGTCCGGCTGCTTTGCGCGGAAATCCACCGGGACGCCCTAATTAGCCTCTGTTTAGCAGTTGTTTTGGGAAAGCGTGCCAGACTCCGAAAAGTTGCTGATTCTTCATTTTGCTGCAACAGAGAGCAGGAAAGGGGCATAGCAATGTATTTTCACAAATATATGCATGCCTCGATCCTCGTGCCACCAATCACGCATACCGAGGCATGATGGCCGAGGAGTCGAATTGCACAACTCAATATAGAATGAATGCACATGAAAACACAGCTAAAACCTAACTCCATCATGGATAATCCGGAGTGTCGGTGACTGGGAATTAAGACACATTCCGTCACTCGGAGTACGAAATGTACCTCGTTTCCCGTGCCCGGGTTAACTCCTATCCCGAACATGATGCAATATGCATGACATGCAACTAAGATGCAATCCTAACATGCACCATACTATGAAAATGAGATGCCTCGAAGTGCGTGCACACAGGCACGCAAACCGAGAAAATGACAGAATGCAATCTAAGATACAACCTAGTATGCACTAAGCTGTGAAAATGAGATGCCTCGAAATGCGTGCACACGGGCACGCAAACCGAGAAAATGACAGAATGCAATCTAAGATACAACCTAGTATGCACTAAGCTGTGAAAATGAGATGCCTCGAAATGCGTGCACACGGGTACGCAAACCGAGAAAATGACATGCAAACATGATATGGGCTTATACCAACATGAGTGAGCCTCAGCCACACTCACATAGGATGCCGGTGGATGAAAATGAATTGCCTCGAAATGCGTGCACACGGGCACGCAAACCGAGGCGATGACATATGCAATGCAAATCACATGGAAACAAGATATGGGCTTATACCAACATGAGAGAACCTCAGCCACACTCACATAGGATGCCGGTGGATGAAAAATGACGTGCCTCGAAATGCGTGCACACGGGCACGCAAACCGAGGCGATGACAGAATGCGATGTAATGGCATGAAAAATGCAACATGGACTTATACTAACATGAGAGAGCCTCAGCCACTCTCACATAAGAAGCCGATGGATGAAAATGAAGTGCCTCGAAATGCGTGCACACGGGCACGCAAACCGAGGCAATGACAGAATGCGATGCAATGACATAGAAAATGTAATCTGGGCTTATACCAACATGAGAGAGCCTCAGCCACACTCACATAGGATGCCGGTGAATGAAAATGAAGTGCCTCGAAATGCGTGCACACGGGCACGCAAACCGAGGCAATGACAGAATGCGATGCAATGACATAGAAAATGCAATATGGGCTTATACCAACATGAGAGAGCCTCAACCACACTCACATAGGATGCCAATGGATGAAAATGAAGTGCCTCGAAATGCGTGCACACGGGCACGCAAACCGAGGCAATTGCAGAATGCGATGCAATGACATAGAAATGGAAAGCAATCATTCTAATAGAATTTCAGCACTAAAATACGGGGGAAAACAGTCCCAAAATGAGGCGAAATGACACTAAATGCATGGAATTGTCCCGAAATGCGAATTTAGGCACCCGAAATGGCCTATAGCTATGCCAAACATGCACAATATGGACATGTAATGCAGAGACAGAAGCTAGGAAGTCCCAAAAAAGGCACTTTCACAGTTATAAACATGGCCAAACAGCAAGCATAGGTAGGGCAAAAATGGCATGCAAGAATAGGGGCCAAGAGAGGGGTAATGAAGCAAGTGATGTAAGCAAAATCCAAACTGAAAAATTTCCTTCTACAACATTGAAGAGGGACCAAAAATATGAATGTTTACAGTATATGGCAAACCTCAAATCAATATACAAACATGCTAAAAAAAGGCACAAGATTGAGGCTCAAAAGGTGCTATAACATGAAGTATACAAAATAATCACCAAACAGAAAAAAAATGTTAATAAAACATGAAGTACAGGCCAAAATAAGATTATCTCTAGGCCTGTAAAATGGCCAAAACCAAAAGCATGGTAGGCTAACAAAACATGCAAGAATGGGGAATAAAAGAGAGATATAACATGAAGTGGCATATGGAGGTCCCAAACCATGAAGGGACCTAAATGAAACATGAAGAATGGACCAAAATAAGAACTTTTTAGAACTGTAAAATGGCCAAAAACAAAAGCATGGTAGGCTGCCATTGCATGCAAAAATGGGACCAAAAGGGGAGTATAAAGGTAAGTACAACATGGAAGTCCCAAATGTTGTTGAGCCCTTCTTCAATGTTGGAGAGGGGCTCAAAATAAGCCTGTTATCAGTTTACAACATGCTCAAAAACAGATTACTCATGGGCCAAAAATAGCATGCAAGATTATGACATATAAGAGGATTAATGAAGCAAGTGCATCATGGAGGGCTCAAACACGGTTGAGCCCTTAATGAAAAGTGAAAATGAGCTCAAAAGAGGGCCCCTTTCAGTTAGGGCCGGAGCTTGAAACAAAAAGCATATAGGGCTTACAAATGGATCAAGAAAAAGGGTCAAAGAGGAGAAATGTTACTCACCCTTGAAGAGTCAAGCTTTTGTTGCTTCTTGGACCAATTTGCAGCTCCTTTAGCCTTTGAGAAGCCCTCCTTGTTGCTGGAAATGAAGTGGTGATGGTAGAGCTTGGTGGTGTAGAACAAATGGTGATTAGGGACTTGGAAGTTTTTTAGGAAATGAGAGGGATAGAGAGGGATTTGTCTATGGAAGCTTGAAGACAATTTTTTCTAACCCTTGAATGTGATATCGCTTGCTGGTTATAAGGGCAAAAAAGGGGGTGTAAAGGTGGGGGAAAAGGAGGGCAACTTTCCCCCACAAAATATCCCCCGGATATTGATATTTTCTGGGGGATAAAGCTATACAGCTGTAAAGTGAACAGTGCAAGGAACTCGGCCGGCCAGTTACTTTTGCTTCAGGTGGCCGGCCGGCCACACCCCCTAGTCGGCCGGCTAGGGGTCAAAAGGGTCAAGCATATTTAGTGGCCGGCCACCATTTTTTAGGGTCCTCCCATGTGTGTACATCACAAATATGTGGTTTGGGTCTGAAGAAAATGGCCCCAAGGTGTTCAACATTATCCCGGAAGGAGAGGTTCAAAAGGGTCAAATTGAATTAATGGCCGGCCACCATTTTTTAGGGTCCTCCCATGTGTGTACATCACAAATATGTGGTTGAAAGTTCAAGAAGATGGCCCCAAGGTGTTCAACATTAGCCCGGAAGGAGGGGTTCAAAAGGGTCAAATTGAATTAATGGTCGGCCACCATTTTTTAGGGTCCTCCCATGTGTGTACATCACAAATATGTGGTTGAAAGTTCAAGAAGATGGCCCCAAGGTGTTCAACATTAGCCCGGAAGTGCGAAAAACGGGCGCCGGAGGGCGTCGGAGGATGTATAACTGGTTGCTGCAACAATTACTGGCCTCCCACCCTTCAGTGACCTTCTTAGTGATAAAACAGAGGTACCTGCCAAAAAAAAGAACGAAAACCGTTGCAAAATGAATGTTCGGGGGCCAAAACACGCAGTTCGGGGTCCCGAAAATGGGCTGTTAAGCACCGAAAGTGGCATTCGGCCACGAAGTGGGTTTCTCAGACCCCAGTGTCCCTCAAAAGGGAGTATAAAGGAAGTATGCCAAAAATCATAACAAACGGAGATGGTTAGGCGGTCCCGAACCGAGGCACACGGCCTGACGGCTCCGAAAACCGAAAACCGGACTCCGAAATGGGAAAAATGGCCTACGGCCACCAAATGTAGCCTACGGACATTGAGATGGTCTACGGGACCTCTCCCTTCCCTCAGGAAAAGAAACAAAGAAAACCGAGCCTGGTTCGCAAACCGAGGCAAAGTACAAAAGAGGGTTCGGAAGTCCGGAGGCAGGGTTCACGGCCGCAACTCTGAAACTTCTGAACAAGCACATTATGCAACATCACCAAGCGCTCAATCAGTGACGTCTGAGTCTTAAGGTCGGTCAAAAATGGGGTGTCTACAGTTGCCCCTCTTTGACAGAACTCGAAAGTCATAAGTGACGGGAGTGAATGTCAAAGCCTAGAGACGACCCATTTTTGACAAGGCCGAAGACTTAGACAAACGTACAAAATGAACAGAGATGTGCCCGCAGGCATGCCCGCAGGCAGGGGGCAAAATGCAAATGATAATGCAAGAAGATTTTGAAGATTGGACTTATACGCTACGCGAAGCCGGTTTTGAAAGTTGGACTTATACGCTACGCGAAGCCGGTCATCACTCATGATCATGCGAATGCAGCAAGCTGTAATGAAGCAAGTATTCGCAAATAGATGCAATAGTTTTAAGCAAGAATGCAAAGCAACAACTACATTTCATACAGTTAAGAATGCGGAGGATTATTCAATCCCCGCCACGTCTCACACGGAGAAGATACGATACCTGCGCGATTCGTCTGGTCATACCAGCCTCAATTGAACCGTACATACAATATCGTGCCTGCAAAAGAGAGAAACTCAACGAGCACAATATGCTAACAACATATATTTAATGTGATTCCGAAAGTTCGACACACGCAGTGCCGGTGAGTGAATGCATCGCAATGCAAGAGTGGAACATGCGTGACAACGTATGCTCAAACATAGAGGTATGCCAATATCAAGAAATGTGCACGTTAATGCAGGTATGCTCATGAGAATGCAAGTTATGTGCATGATAGTGCGAAACGAGCATGAATCAGGGTGCCCGTTTGTCATGAAATAACGAGTACGGAAATGCATGTTTCGGCGAAGGTAACTCGATCACGGCCTCCGATCCGCTTCCCGGAAGGGCTACAACTCATTCAAAAAGGATACACTTTGATTTTGATGAATGATGATGAGGCACATGTCAGATCTCGAAGCCGAAGTTCCGACGGAGCAATTTCGCGACCGGAAGTGTACTTTTCTTGAACTTTTTCGGGTCCCGAGAACTCCAATCTTCCTCAAAATTTGCAGGGAGCTAGGTGAGCCTGTGAGGGACATGGCCGGCCGTTTATCTTCCCAAGGGGAGGCCACCGACCGGTTTTCCATAAAGTAAAAGGCTGGCCGGCCGGTTTTCCAAAAAGGAAATGGCTGGCCGGCTAGTAAATGTGGTCGGCCGGCCATCTGCCCAAATCCGGGGGCACTTTGGTCTTTTTACCTTCTTTCTTTATGCTCCTTCAACCAAAACCTTGAGCCTATATAAGGCAGCCGAGATCTTCCCCTTTCTCACCTTCTACACCACTTTCTTCTCCAGATCTGAGTTCTATACGTGTTTTCCAACGCCCCACGCAAATTGTTTCCGCAAAAACATTCAGTTTTAAACACTTTGAAGCGATTAAATTTCGGTTTCGGAGCTTCTTTTCTCATTTTCGCCACTTGAGGTAAGTTTGTCTCAATATTTGGAAGATTTTCTCGGGAGTTGACTTTTGTTGACTTTTTCATTTCCCGAGAGTTGACTTTTGTTGACTTTTTCCAATTTTGGCTCATTTTCGCTCATTTTTGCTCCTTTTGCAGATTCTTTGAAAATGGCGGGCAATTCTCCCCACGGCGGAGGCTTTCCAGGTGCCGGGGACGATTTTGATCCCATGACTCTACCCCCGAGGACCCGACCTTTTATTCCCGGGAGGTACCATCCGCCAGCACATGTCCTCCCTCGTGCCGTCTTCCGTCACTTCACTAGCTTTGACGAGCGAGCACCCGGGGATCTGCTTCTCCGAGAGCCAGAGCATCACCTCTCTCATGAGGCCCGAGAGGTATTTACTTCATTTTCTGTATTTTTTGTACATTTCGCACCTTTGCCATGCTTGAACACGCAGTTTAGCTTATGACATAGTACTTTGCTTGCATCCTGAACATGTAGTTTCAACACTCGAATTTCTGAACACTCGGCTCATTAATTAATTGCGAACACACAGTACACATTAGTTTAGAGGTGAACACACGGCTCAAACACTGATTTGTCGAACACACAGCCCGAATTCGAAAGTGAACACACAGCCCACACTTTAAATTTTCAGAACACACAGCCCAGATTAGAACTGTGAACACGCAGCCCACACAGATAGAAAGTTGAACACGCAGCCCAAACTTCAAATTTTCTGAACACGCAGCCCAGGTTAGAATAGTGAACACGCAGCCCACGCTAGTTGAAATTTGAACACGCAGCCCAAACTTCAAATTTTCTGAACACGCAGCCCAGATTAAATAGTGAACACGCAGCCCACACTGATAGAAAGTTGAACACGCAGCCCAAACTTCAGATTTTCTGAACACGCAGCCCAGATTAGAATAGTGAACACGCAGCCCACACTGAAAGAAAGTTGAACACGCAGCCCAAACTTTAAATTTTCTGAACACGCAGCCCAGATTAGAATAGTGAACACGCAGCCCACGCTAGTTGAAATTCGAACACGCAGCCCAAACTTCAAATTTTCTGAACACGCAGCCCAGATTAGAATAGTGAACACGCAGCCCACGCTAGTTGAAATTCGAACACGCAGCCCAAACTTCAAATTTTCTTAACACGCAGCCCAGATTAAATAGTGAACACGCAGCCTACAGTAGTTGAAAGTTGAACACGCAGCCCAAACTTTAAATTTTCTGAACATGCAGCCCAGATTAAATAGTGAACACGCAGCCCACAGTAGTTGAAATTCGAACACGCAGCCCAAACTTCAAATTTTCTGAACACGCAGCCCAGATTAGAATAGTGAACACGCAGCCCAAACTTCAAATTTTCTGAACACGCAGCCCAGATTAAATAGTGAACACGCAGCCCACAGTAGTTGAAAGTTGAACACGCAGCCCAAACTTTAAATTTTCTGAACACGCAGCCCAGATTAAATAGTGAACACGCAGCCCACAGTAGTTGAAATTCGAACACGCAGCCCAAACTTCAAATTTTCTGAACACGCAGCCCAGATTAGAATAGTGAACACGCAGCCCACGCTAGTTGAAATTCGAACACGAAGCCCAAACTTCAAATTTTCTGAACACGCAGCCCAGATTAGAATAGTGAACACGCAGCCCACACTTCAAATTTTCTAAACACGCAGCCCAGGTTAGAATAGTGAACACGCAGCCCACGCTAGTTGAAATTCGAACACGCAGCCCAATCTTCAAATTTTCTGAACACGCAGTCCAGATTAGAATAGTGAACACGCAGCCCACACTAGTTGAAATTCGAACACGCAGCCCAAACTTCAAATTTTCTGAACACGCAGCCCAGATTAAAATAGTGAACACGCAGCCCACGCTAGTTGAAATTCGAACACGCAGCCCAAACTTCAAATTTTCTGAACACGCAGCCCAGGTTAGAATAGTGAACACGCAGCCCACGCTAGTTGAAATTCGAACACGCAGCCCAAACTTCAAATTTTCTGAACACGCAGCCCAGATTAGAATAGTGAACACGCAGCCCACACTAGTTGAAATTCGAACACGTAGCCCAAACTTCAAATTTTCTGAACACGCAGCCCAGATTAGAATTTGCATGTAGCTTATTTCACTTCATCGGTACACAACCCATTTCATTTTATCGGCACACAGCCCAGTTCATCTCATTGGCACGCAGCCCAGTTCACTTCATCGGCACACAGCCCATTTCATCTCATTGGCACACAGCCCAGTTCATTATTGACACATGTATTCATTCTGAATGCAGGTTGGTTCCCGCAACGTACGGGGGTATGGTTCCACCGCCGCACGGGACTGGTACGCTGAGCTCCCGGAGGCCGTCCGAGATTTGGTAGACTTGGCAGGATTCGGGGCTTTCTGCGTTGGGTTGTGCCGTTGCTCTGCCAGAAGGACTCTGATGGCAGCCTTGGTAGAGAGATGGTGGGACACCACCAACTCCTTTCATTTCTCTGCTACCGGGGACATGACCATGACGCCTCTAGACTTCGCTGTATTGACTGGCTTGGACATAGGAGGTTGGCCCATCCCCTATGATGAGGATATGGGTGAGTGGGAGGCCGCTTGGATGTATATATTGCGGGCTCGCCCGCCCGTTGACAGGGTTTCTGGGAGAGTCCGATACACTTGGTTCTCTTCCCACTTCCGGCGGGAGGAGATGGTGCCCGAGACTCTTGAGGAGACGGAGCAGTACGCCCGTGGTTTCCTTATGTTCCTCTTCGGGACTACTCTGTTCGCCGATAGAGGGAACACAGTCGGGCTATACCTGCTGAGCGCTCTGGTTGACCTATCACAGGTCCATCGATATGACTGGGGTGGCGCCGGCCTGGCTACCCTTTACTTTTATATGAGCGCGACCTCCCGCGGGCGGGGAGATTTACTTGGCGGCTACTGGAGAGCCTGGGAGGTACTTTTCTGTCCTCTTGATTTACATTTCTGCTCTTCATTACTTGTACATTGCACACACAGCGCACTTTTACAGTCTGTATTTTGCTCTCAGCATTTCGTACTTACATTCTGCACTGCTTTTCTCAGCTATGGGTCTATGTATACTTCCCAGCATTAGCCCCAGAGTTGGAGGTGGCAGGGGTTCCCATGACCCCATACTCACTAGTGTTCGAGGGCCCGCACCGGCCGAGACCCCGAGAGACCCTCATTTACCTGCGGCAGTACTTTGACACTGTGCGGCATTCGGAGGTACTTCAGAACTTTCAGTTCCTTTCATTTTCATCTTTGATTTGCTCTGTATACTCCCAATTTCTGATTGGTTTATGCATTTATCATCCGCAGATCTCATGGCAGCCTTGGGCGCCCCTGGGTGATGGTCTCCGACTTCAGTATACCGGAGGGTCGGACATCTCCCAGTATAGGGTCCTGCTCGAGGGGCCGGTTGGCAGGGCATGGTTTCTGGGGGAACGCTTTCTGCGCCAGGTATGGGGGTATCTTTCTCAGGATCCTCCCGCAGTACCCCCAGTCAGTATGCGGACTGCTGACAGGCTCTCTTACTTGGAGGTAGTCGGAGCTATGCTGGGTAGCGATGCTTTATTATATCTTGAGGAGGGGGACTACGCCACTTACCGTCACATATATTTGATGCCTCCATTGACGGGAGCTCGCACCCCGATGACGAGGCCTACCAGTATGTCATCCTCGGGCTAGGCCCGGGCTCGGGCTGCAGACGCCCCTTCTACTAATAGGGCTGGTACATCTAGAGGTGGGGGTAGACCAGTTCCTCCGATTCCGTCGACTTATCCTCATCCTGGATGGCCAGATATGCCGACTGAGTTGATGGCGTAGCAGTATGGGGCTATCTCTCCGACCCCGATCCCGCTAGAGCCTCCGATGCCCAGTGATCGATACGCCATTGATCCTGACTCACCGCTGGTATGCTCCACTGTTTTTCATTCATCATTCAGATGTTTAGACATTCTTTCGTTCACTGATGATTATGAGCTCATCTTTGCAGCCATCGCGAGGGTACATGGAGGAGGTGGTTGGACTGGTGGCCACACTCGAGGGCATGGTCCTGCGTAGGGAGGCACAGTTGTCTGTCGCGGGCATTCAGGTACCCTTCAGTTTTCTGGCATTTATCATACTTCTGATGACATGCTGATTTCTACTTCATCGATAGACTACTTGTGTAGAGCACATCTGACACACACCCCACTTGGACACTGTATTTACATGCACCTACTTCACGTAGCTTTTGCTTGTATCTGCATCTGATGTATATATTTGGACTGATGTATTTGAATTAAACTCTTTGTTTTCAGATGCCTTCATGGTCCGGTCAGCCGCAGGCCAGGCCACCAGGGCCTCCTTGGGGAGCTGGGTCATCTAGACCTTTTCAGGGAGTTGGGTCACCCGGGCCTTTTCAGGGGGCGGGGCCATCCCGGCCTTTCCGAGGAGCCGGGCCATCTAGGCCTTATCGAGGAGCTCGAGGAGGGCCTGTCCGCAGACGCAGGGCTCACGTTGTAGAGGCGGAGCCTGATGAGGAGGAGGAGGATGCTGAGGAGGAGGAGGAGGAGGCTACCGACCGTCAGTCAGAGACATCTGCTGAGGAGGGGGGCTCCGGTCTTGGTTCGGGGAACAGAGGCGAGGCTGAGGGGGATCCTGAGGATGACAGCTCCGACTCAGATGATGATGATGGTGCAGAGGTTGTCCCGCAGAAGAGAATGAGGAGTGCTTCTCGTTCCCGCTCCCGAGGACATTGATGTTGCTATTTCCTGCTTTATTTTTCTTTTTGCTAGTAGTTTGTAGCACTTTGCACATTGTTAGGCAGTTTTATTTTTTGTAAAACTTGTACCTTTGTTCCTTGTAAAGCATGATGGAATGAAATAGCTTTTGAAAAGGTGTTTGTATTTCAAACTTTTAGCATCGTATCGCATCATTTTATTTCGCACACAAAAAAAAAAAAAAAAAAAGAATTTGAATGGGAATGCGCATTGTGTAATCACCAAGTCAGGTAGTGAACCGACGCAACAAACTAAGCAACTCAACTTACTAAGATATAACAGAACCTTTAGCAAGTTTACAACTCGATAAACAAAATGCAACAACGTTGACAACGCAAATAAACAAGACTTAAACAAAGATTGCTTAAACAGAGCGCAATGACTCAAAAACACGAAACACGTCCGCTCGACAAACAACTCGATAAGCAAAACAACAACTCGATAAACAAAACTCAGCAACAACAGAGCGTACTTCTGACGATCTGGGCACCGGAACGCATCCGAAACAGAGGGAAATGAAGGTCTTTGACTCTCCCGTTGCACGGAAATGCTTGAAACTTTCCCTCGAAGAGTAAAACAGGGCCAAGGAGATACACTGCAGCATTGCCGGCCACCTTTGGGAGCCGGCCGGCCAAATTTGTGGAGAGAGACAGCTGGCCGGCCATTTTGTAAAAAGTAAATGGCTGGCCAGCCAGAAAAGGTGGCCGGCCGGCCACTTAGTCCTGCAGCCACCTGATTTTTGACACATGTCCCCGTGAATAGTGTTTTTCCCTCTATAAAAGCCTCAACTTCGGGAACATTCATTTCATCTTAGTTTTAGACAAAGATGGAGGCGTTTCTCGCAGAAAATCTCACATCTTGGATCTCTTCTCTAGATGGTTCGGAAAAGCTGAACTTCCGGGGTTTCGGCTTGAATGTACTATTCACGCTGAGTCGTACTCCGCTACAGCTCCCTTTTCTCTATGCCGCGGCAAGGTTCTGGAATCCAGTGGCGCACGTTTTTAGGTTTGGCGGCCAAGAGATGTGTCCCACTTTCGAAGATTTTCAGGTTTTGATGGAGTCTGAATGCTCTGAAGTGATCTTGCCCCAGCTCCGTTTTGGCCATGCTCAGGCTTTAGGGCGGATGTGTGGGCTCACGGCGCATGACGCTCGATCTCTGATCTGCAGTGGGAAACTGGACATCCTCAGCTTGATCCATCGTTTTTCCTACGCTGGTGACCGCAGCAACCATTATTGGCAGGGTTTCCGGCAACACGCCCTCTGCTTATGTTTGTTGTCTCACTTTCTGCTTTCCTCGGGCTTCGGCGGGGCTAGCATTCGCCTGATTGGAGTCGCCCAAGGCTTGAGAGAAGGGAAGAGCTGTATTGCCATGACCTTGGCCGAGACACTGATGGGCTTAGATTCTATCCATCGCCGGGAGGCGACTAGGTTCGCCGGGAGTCCACTACTGCTGCAGGTAATGTTTCCCACCCGACCTCACATATATATTTGCTCACATCACTCGACCCTCAGGCTCGGTTTTTCTCACAAAACCCTTCTTACTTTTCTCTCATCGTACATCTCTCTGTTCTTTATTCTCTCATTTTCCATCCCTCCCCTAGGTATGGTTAATGGATAAGTTGCAGGTTGTGGACTCTTGCCCGGCCTATTCAGCTCGAGGCTACTTCTTTTGGCAGCGCCTAGTCAATGCTCTTGACGAAAGGTGGTTGTTCGATTGGATGTGCAACTTGTCCACAGACGGCATTGCTTGGCGTTGTCCTTGGCTCAGCCTCCCGGCAATGAGCTATAGTATGTCCCGGCTGATTGGGATCCAATTGATTGGTCTAACCCACTGCGTATTCTATTTTCCGTTCCGGTTTCTACGTCAGTTTGGTCATGATCAGACCTGCCCACCGGAGGGGATTGAGTACCCAGCCGCTTTCCCGGTCTGGGGTGCACACCTTGCCTGATATGCCACAGCATGGAGGACTAGAGAGCTCCTGGCCCCTGCTTCCACTTTCAGTTGCACTTTGTCCGATGAGTGCTTGGATTGGCTCAACGAGGAGGCACAGGTTGGGCCTAGCTTGGCTTCAGATGCTTCGTCCAGCTCTGGGAGGGGATGCAGAGATACTTGATTCAACTATGCCCCAAATTTATTGCTTATTTAGCATTTTCAAGTTTTCCTTTTGAATGTACTAAAAAAAAGCAACCTCGATTGTAATGCAAGAGCAGGAGAACTCAGTTTTGAAATCAATGAAATTGAAAGTTGTGGTACTGAAAATTTTTCGCTTTTGGTCCAAAAATGGTCTTAGTCGTAAAAAGATTGATTTGAACAAAGTCAACTTTTATTAAAACGTTTCAAAACTATTTTCGATGTGGATCAGAACTGGACACGCCGAAGATCTGTCACTGAGATGCACAACCCCAGATCCTTGCAACTGGAAAGTTGCCCCTAGTCTGAAGAACAATGCGGCATTGCACGGCAACGGAAAGTTGCCCCTAGTCTGAGTAACTTTGCACCGTCGCGGCAACGGAAAGTTACCCCTAGTCTGAACAGCACTGTACCGGAGATTGCGATAAATGCTGATGGATAAAGATGCCTGAGATGATCGAAATGGACAGAGTTGATCGGGGAAGAGTTTATGGCTGAACTTCAAGGTGAAGTTGCCTACGTATCCCAAAGATGGGAATCAAGCCTTACGTAGTTCAGGCCGAGGTTCACTCGAGTATTTTCACTCTCCTTTTGTGCTCTAACTTTTGCCAAGGCCGCCCTTTGCGGGTTTTCAACCTTGCGAGCTCAGTTTTTATATTTTCTAATTTTTTTGTGCCCTGACTTTTGCCTAGGTCGCCCTTTCGGGTTTTCGGCCTAGCGAGCCTCTCAAGGATAGTATTTCTTCAACTTGTCCATATTGATCGGTTGTGAGAACTCCAAGCTATCTAGATCCATCAGAACCACAGCTCCACCTGACCAGATAGCTTTGATAATGTAAGGACCAGTCCAATTGGGTTTGAACTTGCCCCTTGGGTCGTGGATGGGAGCTCGGTTGTCTTTGAGCACCAAATCTCCTTCTTTCAGATTCCTGGACTTAACCTTCTTGTTGAAAGCCCGGGCAATTCTGCGTTGATAGCCTTGGATGTGGTACAGTGCTTTCAGTCTTCTTTCATCAAAGAGCATGAGTTCTTCGAATCTGCTTTGCTGCCAATCTGCTTCGGCTATTTGGCATTCAGCCAATACTCGTAACGACGGAACCTCAATCTCGATGGGTAGAACAACCTCCATTCCATAGACCAATGAATATGGAGTTGCTCCAGTAGAAGTTCTGATTGAAGTCCTGTAGCCCCACAGAGCAAATGGCAGCTTGTCTGGCCAATCCCGATAGGTTCCCACCATCTTCTGTAGTATATGCTTGATATTCTTGTTGGCGGCCTCAACCGCTCCGTTGGTCTGCGGCCGGTATGTAGATGACTTATGGAAAGCCACATTGTATTTCTCCAACAAGTCTATCACTTCTTTCTTGAAATGGGAACCATTATCTGAAATTATCTCGTTTGGCACCCCGTAGCGACAGATGATGTTGTTTCTGATGAACTTTGCGACGTGCGACGCCTTCAACACCGCGTATGATTGGGCCTCGACCCACTTTGTAAAATAATCTATCGCTACTAGGATAAACTCATGCCCGTTTGACCCCTTCGGGGTAACAGCTCCGATCACATCAATTCCCCAGACCGAAAAAGGCCATGGTGAAGTCATGTTGTACAGCTTTGACGGCGGGATGTTCATGCGGTTTGCATGAATTTGACACTTGTGGCATCGCCGAACAAAACTAATACAATCCTCCTCCATGGTTGACCAGTAGTAGCCCTGTCTGAGGATCTTTCTGGCCAGCATTACTCCATTCATGTGTGCACCGCACTCCCCCCCATGGATGGCTTCCATCAGGCGTTTCGACTCTTTAGCTTCTACACAGAGCTTATGCATTCCCAGATGACCCCTTTTGTACAGCTTACCCCCGCAGATAATGAACTGAGCAGCCATTCTTCTGATGGCCCTCTTATCCTTGGCATTTGCCCCTGGCGGATATGTCTCCTTTTCCAAGAAGTTCCAGATGTCGTAATACCAGGGGTTGCCGTCTTGAACCTCATCTATGGCGGAAATCGACTCGTATGCTGGCATAAACTTTTGATCAATAATGACTGGACGCATCCGGACTCCGGACGGGATGTCTATCATAGAAGATAGAGTTGCCAGTGAATCTGCAAACCTGTTGTTCTCTTTTACGAGGTGGGTGAAATTTAGCTTCTCAAACCGAGGAATTAGCAAATCCAAGGTTTGGTGGTAAATTATCATCCTTTCTTCCTTGACTTTCCAATCTCCTTTTGCTTGAGACACAACAAGGTTTGAGTCCCCAATGACGTCCAACCGTCTTGCCCCTAGTTCTAGGGCTGCTTCCAGGCCAGCAATACATGCCTCATACTCTGCCTCTTTGTTCGAGACTTTGAACTGGAGCTTGAATGCTAAAGGGATACGGGAATCGTCAGGCGCTATCAGCAACACCCCTATCCCATACCCATACTGGTTTGACGCTCCGTCAAAGTACATCGTCCAAGTTTCATCTTCGACGTGCAGAATGGCTTCATCTGGGAATAGATACTCAACCGCTTCATCCCCCTCAACCGGGTGGTCGGCAAGGAACTCCGCTACCGCTCTCCCTTTTACTGACTTGCGCGTTACATACTTCAAATCAAATTCGGAGAGCAACAGCAGCCAACGAGCTAGCCTACCCGTAAGTGCTGGTTTCTCGAAAAGATATTTGATGGGATCCAAACGCGAAACCAACATTACAGAATGAGCTAACAAGTAGTGTCGCAGCTTCCTGGTTGCCCATACCAAGGCCAAACAAGCCTTCTCCAGCGGTGTATAGCGGGTCTCGTAATCCAGCATCTTTTTGCTCAGATAGTAGATGGCTCTTTCCACTTTGTCTTCTGACTCCTGCGCGAGCATGCAGCCCATGGTAGTCTCAGTTACCGAAAGGTACAATATCAACGGTCTCCCCGGCTCTGGTGGTGACAACACGGGCGGGTTCTGTAGATACTCTTTGATCTGCTCAAAAGCTGCTTGACATCGGCCGTCCCATTGGAATTTCTTTCCTTTCTTCAGGAGACCAAAACGTGGTTCACAAGTCAAGGTTAATTTAGAAATAAACCATCTTATGAATTGCACTTTACCCAGAAAGCCTCGCACCTCCTTTTCAGTCCTTGGTGGTGGCATTTCTAAGATGGCCTTGATTTTGGAAGGGTCGACCTCGATGCCCCTTTGTGTAATCAGAAACCCTAGCATCTTCCCTGCTGTAACACCAAACGTGCATTTCTGGGGATTCAGTCGCAGCTGAAACTCTTTGATCCTTTGAAAGAATTTTTGTAAGGCGGTGTAGTGGCCCTCTCTTTCTTTGGACTTGACAATCATGTCGTCCACATACACCTCGACCTCTTTATGGATCATATCATGCAATATTGTAGTTGCTGCCCGTTGATACGTAACTCCAGCATTTTTCAACCCGAACGGCATCACTCTATAACAATATGTCCCCCACGGGGTAGTGAACGCAGTCTTCTCCCGGTCTTCGGGTGCCATTACTATCTGATTATAGCCTGAGAAACCATCCATAAACGAAAGCAAGGCGTGTCCTGCCGTGAAATCCACCAATTCATCAATGTGTGGCAAGGGAAAGTCGTCCTTCGGACTGGCCCTGTTCAAATCTCTGAAGTCTACACAGACCCGAATTCTGCCATCCTTCTTTGGCACCGGAACAATGTTGGCCAACCAAGTTGGATATTCAGATACCAGCAGGAACCCTGCGTCAATTTGCTTGGTGACCGCTTCCTTAATTTTGAGAGCCCAGTCTGGGCGAATCCTTCTGAGTTTCTGTTTGACAGGGCGGGCCTCGGGATCAAGAGGGATCCAGTGCCGTACAATCTCAGGATCGATTCTAGGCATGTCTTCGTAAGACCACGCGAAAACATCTTTGAAATCTTTTAATAAAGCGACTAAGCGCTCGCGCTCCTCCGAAGACAACGTGGACCCGATCTGGACCAGCTGCGGGTCCTTCTCAGTACCAACATTCACAGTAGTGATTTCATCCATTAAAGGTTTAACAAATCTTTCCTGCTCTTGATCAATTAATCGTTGCAAAACTGGGGGAATTTCTCCCTCGTTGTTTTCATCAAAATTTTGAAAATCCTGATTTAAGCAATAAATCAAAGGCACAGAAAAATACTCAGAAACCACATCCACATCATTCTCATTAAATATTTCCAAGCCGTCAGATTCCTCTGTTACAACAGACTCAAAAGAAAATGAAAATGACGACCTAGACAGGACTGTGGCATCCGGGTTATCACCCCCAGGAATACCGGACTCAGACTCAGTCGAGCTGGAATCTGATTCCGACACACAAGATTCGGTAGAATCAGATTCCGGCTCACTACCTGACCCGGAACTGCTAGATAAAAAGCCTTCTTCATATTGCCAGATGAGAGAAGGTGCGATAGATGCATCCAAGATCGGCGTTGGAAAGCCCGCAGCTATTACATCTCCAATCATAGAAACCGAAGAGTTATCCCCCAAGCACTCTTGGTCGATCGGAGGATCTGATAGTAGACTCGCCAGTGCTACCCCCATTTCAAGCTCTGTGCTCTCAGGATCCACTGTTCTACACTGCTCCACCTCAGTTGGTGGGTCTGTCTGCGCTTCGGCAACGTCATCCCCAGATAATTGTATGTCGAATAAGATTTCAAAACCAGGCACGCGCTTCCCCTCTGCGTTTAGCCATGGCTCCGGGAAGCCGCAGAATGGAAAATCTTCCCCCTCCCGGACGAAGCGTCCGTTTAGGGTACCCCAGATGGGCCTATGCATTAACTCAAATGGCTTCCCGGCCTTCTTTGCTCTGGCCCTTCCGGCCATTTCTTTCCCTTTCCTCACCCAGTCCTCTTTGGTGGGCAGATAACCCAGTCCAAAGGCGTGAGGGTTGTGTGGCACTTCGGCCAACACTGAGACGCCCTTCCGACCGCTTCTCCCTAATCCCATCCTGGGAGTATGTTTTAGCTTGTTCATGAGGTAGATAGATTGAGCACTAACGTTCATACCCTCATTCACAGCCATGACATTCTGCACCACTTGAGCCTCGGCCAAAGTGAACCCCGACAAAAACACATCCTCCGTGCCGTGCTCGATCTCCAAGACGGGTGTGGACACTTCCGGCGGCGGATGGATTGATGAATTCCCAAAAACGATCGCTACCCCTTTCCCGTGAGGGTACTTTAGCATTTGATGTAGAGTGGAAGAGACTGCTTTGACCTGGTGCAACCACGGTCGCCCCAAAAGTAGGTTAAAGGTTGCGGGAACGTCCAAGATATGAAATTCAATACTGTGTTGTCCTGGACCAACCTTGGTTTGAATTTTAACAGTCCCCATCACTTCTCTGCCGGTATTGTCGTATGCTCTGATCACTTGGGTAGTTGGGACGAAGTCCACGGGCTTCAACCCGATTGCATATGTCGTTCTGGTCGGGCAGACATTAATCGCAGACCCGGTATCAACAAGTACCACCAGTATCCACTTATCTCTACATTCCACAGAAATATAGAGAGGTTTGTTATGATTTGTGCCCTCAGGCAGTAGTTCCTTGTCCGAAAAGGTTAATGCCAGGGAACCTCCTCCCGGAAAAACCAGCCCAACCAGCTGTTCAGGCGTGGTGTCTATGGAGAGTTTGGACTTGTCCATAGCAGATAGGACAGCTTCTCTATGTACTCGTGATGCCATTAGCAGTCCCCAGATGGAGATGTCTGCTTGTATCTTCTTTAATTGTTTCAGCACAGCTTCCTCTTCAATCTGCTTCTCCTTCTATTTCTCCGCTTCTCTATCCTTCCCGGATGCCTCGGGTTGGTCCAGGTGTGGGGGTTTGAAGTACCGCCCACTTCTTGTCATATGGTCAACCTCATCAAGGTACCAAGTGTCATCCGGTTGATTATTCCCCCAGTCTTCATCTGTGTGGGCAAGACATAAGTCATCGTCTTCCCACCACATTCCATCGGCAGCCAACAGACACCTGTCTGGCTCCGGTTTAGTTGCACTCACAGTACTCCCTGTCCACATGCTCGCAGCATTCTCTATCTTCGTGCACACAGCACTTTCAGTCCCCTCAGGGCCTTTAGCTTTCCTAATTCTCTCAGCCTCCTCAAACTTTTCTCGTTCCAGCTGCATCAGTACAGCTGTTTGTTCAACAATTCCCGTATCCATAATGCCCATGTCCCGAGCGGAATTCTTAGCACCGGCGCTCTCCGGTGATACAACTTGACTTTCGGCCATTCCGGCCACAACTGATATTTCTGCCCCTGCCGGGCTCTGTTCTGGTTGGGCTTCCCCCACTGCATCTGGTTGATCCTCGAGCCATCCAGTGGCCTCCGCTGATCCCTCATAATCGTACCAGTTGATTGACGTATCCCCCAGTTCCTGGTCATCGAAAAATTGCAGGTTGGCAAAGTCCTCCTCTACGGCTGTCAGATCATCTGCCCATAGCCCAGATCCATCCCCCCGGATCATGCATAGCTCTCCTGTCTCTGGCAATTCTATACCTAGCCCAATTCGGCTCGTTGATAGGATGTACTTGCTTGGATCATAGGCTCCCCCAACAAAACTCTGTCCAGTCTCAGATTCAACAATCTCATTCTCTCCTAAAATCTGCCCTGCCCCGTCTTCGACGGTCACCACCATCGGTTCTGGTTGGGTTTTGGAGATGTCCACCATGCACAAGAAATCAGTGCAATCGGGGAGGAGCACCTCCGGCTTGGGAAGGTGGGTGGGCGTAATATAGATGCTAGGATCGTAAGATGCGACCCCAGTCTGAATAAAATTAATTCTGTTGGGAGGGGGAGGTTGGTTATGTGGTGGGAGAGGGTTGGTTGTGACATTGGGTTTATCAGGAGGCGCGATCACCTGTTTGTCAATAAGATCCTGGATCTCATGACGCAATCTGTAACAACGGTCGGTGTCGTGACCGTGTTGTTGGTGATACGCTCAGTACTTTGACGGGTCATAAGAGGGGGGGGAGTGGATTCGGTAATGGCTTTGGCTCCAGGGGTTTCAAATGATTTTTCCTGATCAATATTCCCAGAACTTTGGTCAGGGGCATATATAGTGGGGTAAAGGTTCTTTGGCCTCGCGGTTGGAATCTGTTGCTTTGTGTGTTGCTTCCGGACGCGCCGGAGAAGGGTGTGGCAGCCATGGGCCTTGAAGGGGGAGGGGGAGTGGTGGTGACCACACTAACTTCCGAGGCTCTCGTATTTGCAGCGCCACTCGGGCCCGCATTGTTGTTGCGGTTGAAAGTCCTCCTCGGTTGTTCTCTGTCGTGGTCAAACAAACCTTGTTTCATTGCGTCTTCGATTTGCACCCCTATCTCGTGTAAATCTGCGAAAGTAGGGAAGGGGACTACAATCATTCTCTGCATCAACTTTGGGTGGAGATTGCGCACAATAATCCGGATTTGATCTTTGTCAGTGGGCCTTAAAGTCATCATTGACGCCTTTGCCCTCCATCGGATCACAAAGTCCGAGAAAGTTTCCTTGGGCTCTTGCCTTGTCGTTTCGAGATCACGGGTTGTGATCTTGATCTGAGTGTTGTGTGAATATTGTGCGACAAAGGCCTCAGCCATTTCATCCCAATTCCTTTTCACTTCATCTTGTAACTTTGCGTACCAATGGGCGGCCACACCTGACAGGGTTCGGCCGAATAGTGAAAGCTTCTGTGGTTGTGTTAGGCCCATCGGCCGCAAGATGTCTGCAAACAGTCAGAGATGGACCATGGGGTCGCCGGACCCGTCAAAACGGTCGATTTGTGGCATTTTGAACCTATCGGGGAGTGTTACGGCCTCCTCGGTATATCCGTCTTCGATATCCGGCATAGCCTTGACCCCTTGGGATTTCTTAAAGAGCTTCTCCAGTTTGCTCAATTTCAGAGCTGTATGATCAACCTCGAACTCGAAGGGAGAGTCGGGGCGATTGGGTGCATGGACCTTGGACAATTGTGGTGGAAGCGGGGGCGGAGCTGGCCCCGTTGGAAGACTCGTGTCCTCTTGTAAGTTTTGGATATTTGGCAGGGTATTCTGGGCATTTGGTGGGGCGTTCTGAACAGTAGGTGCCTGCTCAGGTAATGGAGCCCCTACTGGAGGAGGGATTTGTTGTGAAGCAGACGCTGTATTCTGTTGTTGCAGTCTGGTAATCAGCTCAACCTGCTGGGTCATAATTTCAGCTTGTTGTTTAGCGAGTTCATCCCGGCGAACGGCATCCTGTTGCATGGCCCGCATGGTTTCTTGCATTTGGCGCATCATCTCCTCAACTCCTGTTGGTGTCGTCATACTGTTTTGATTTATCTGAACTACTGGCAGATCTGTCTCAATGGGGATCTCAATCCGACTGTCCACTGATGGGGGAAACCACTGTTCTGGTGATCTCTGTTCAGATACACTGCGCTTTTTCTGCTTCCTTCTGGTAACAGGGGGTAGAGAATGGAACACTGGCTGTCCGTCGATTAGATCCTCAGATCGATGGAGTCGACGACCTCGTGTCCAAAGTGCTTGGGGAATGCCTGCTGGGTTGGAAGCAATTGTGCTAGAACTGACCTAGCAAAAGATAAATAAAGCGAAAAGGAAATAAGTAAACAGATAAACGGACAGCATAACAGCTTAAAATAAAATGCATGACACACAGCCGGGCATAATCAACACACAGTCAATAAGCTGAATACACACTGTCCTCAAACACTGATTATTATCCCTGTATCACTGTCTCCTAAAACAGAATCTGATACCCGCAGATAGCTGATTCTCAAATACTGGCTGATGCCCGCAGGCCTGATACCCATAATACTGAACTGATGCCCGCAGGCCTGATGCCCAAACTCATATACTGATACATGCATTCCTGTAGAGACGCACTCTAAAGCACATAACAGATAAGTGAGAGCCAAAACACCCCTATGTTGGGGTAGGGTTTCCCTGTCCTATTTTGTCAGGAACTAGGGTTTCACTACGCACAGAGCGGTTTCAAACAACCTATAAACGGGTAAGCAACCTATCCTAATTTGGAATGGTCACTAAGGATCCGAATATGCACTAGGTCGAAAGGTCAAAGAGGGTGCCCCGGTAAAACCGGGGTTTGTGTTCCCATACTGGCAGAGCCCACAACCGGTCAGCCTTATGGTCATGCCTTGACAAGACAAGCCTCCGGCAAACCGTTCAGGAATAGCAGATGGCAAACACGGTGTCCTAGGCGCACCAATGCAAATGCAATGCAAAGAAACATACAAGTGTAGTCAAAAACAGATATCATGAGTTCGAGTCAAGTTCTCTAAATCCCCAGCGGAGTCGCCAGAAACTGTAACAAGCCCGCGGGGGACCTCGCTATAGCTCTGACTCGACTTTTTGTAGTCACGGTTCTAAGTCTGAACCAAAGAGTCCAAATCCGACAAATCGTTTTTGAGAAAACAGATTTTTTGAAAGAAGTGCCAAACATGGACTGCTTTGCCAGATACAGAGTCGCCACCTAAATATTTTATTTTGGGAAATTTAGGAAACCCTGACTCGGTGCCAAAAGGCCACGTGTCCGTCATAACCAAAGTTGCCTTGGCTCGGGAACTTGGGTACGATTGGGGAAGGTCACTTCGTGAGCACCCCTGCTCGCCCGGTCATAGACCGGCCTCTACTAATCATGATATCAATTTTTGAAAACATTGTGAGTTCTTATTCCGGTTATTAGCCTAGGTTACTATGTGATGCGCACAGCATACAAGTATAGACTGGATCGCCTGAATTGGAACAAAAACATTTCATGTTCGCTTTTTGAAAATGGTTTGCTACCCGCAGGTAGGCTTGAAACATTTGATGATTTATTCCAATCCAACTAACCCAACCTTCACCCACAGGCATTCAGGCAGTTATATCACATAAGCATTTAGCCTCATGGTAAACATGCTATTTATGGCAGTCACTCACACGCATGCAGGGATGCTAAAGCATAAAGCTTACCGGGTACTCCAAGCCAAAATAGAAACTTCATTAGAAATCATGCATGATCCTAATTATACAGAAATGCCTAATGCAACACATGCAAAGATGCAACTATACCAGGCTCAGCTATTCTAAACATGGCGTATGGAATGTTACAACTAACATGTATTCAATTTGGAATTGAAAGTACAATGCAGTTAGTATGATGCGCCGAGCCCGGTGCATGCAATACAGATGAATGAATGCGAACATGCTGTCATACTGTATGCTAATTTAAACATGTCCTAACCTAACCATCAAAAGCGGATAAATAAAAGGGAAGAAAGACGTGGGGTTGGGAGACATACAACACACACACACGCACACTTATTACAGTTGTGCCCTCGCGCAGAGGGTCCAAATAAATATACAATCCCGAAATAAAAGAATATTACAGTCCGAATAATACAGTCCGAATAATATACAAATTCCTAATTAATTAACAAATTAACTAAGAAAGTAAATAAAACTGGCATGCAAGCCAGGGACTGCCTTGCTTCTGATGGATGATGCATGTCCGGCTGCTTTGCACGGAAATCCACCGGGATGCCCCAATTAGCCTCTGTTTAGCAGTTGTTCTGGGAAAGCGTGCCAGACTCTGAAAAGTTGCTGATTCTTCATTTTGCTGCAATAGAGAGCAGGAAAGGGGCATAGCAATGTATTTTCACAAATATATGCATGCCTCGATCCTCGTGCCACCAATCACGCATACCGAGGCATGATGGCCGAGGAGTCGAATTGCACAACTCAATATAGAATGAATGCACATGAAAACACAGCTAAAACCTAACTCCATCATGGATAATCCGGAGTGTCGGTGACTGGGAATTGAGACACATTCCGTCACTCGGAGTACGAAATGTACCTCGTTTCCCGTGCCCGGGTTAACTCCTATCCTGAACACGATGCAATATGCATGACATGCAACTAAGATGCAATCCTAACATACACCATACTATGAAAATGAGATGCCTCGAAGTGCGTGCACACGGGCACGCAAACCGAGAAAATGACAGAATGCAATCTAAGATACAACCTAGTATGCACTAAGCTGTGAAAATGAGATACCTCGAAATGCGTGCACACGGGCACGCAAATCGAGAAAATGACAGAATGCAATCTAAGATACAACCTAATATGCACTAAGCTGTGAAAATGAGATGCCTCGAAATGCGTGCACACGGGCACGCAAACCGAGAAAATGACATGCAACACATGATATGGGCTTATACCAACATGAGTGAGCCTCAGCCACACTCACATAGGATGCCGGTGGATGAAAATGAATTGCCTCAAAATGCGTGCACACGGGCACGCAAACCGAGGCGATGACATATGCAATGCAAATGACATGGAAACAAGATATGGGCTTATACCAACATGAGAGAGCCTCAGCCACACTCACATAGGATGCCGGTGGATGAAAAATGACGTGCCTCGAAATGCGTGTACACAGGCACGCAAATCGAGGCGATGACAGAATGCGATGCAATGGCATGGAAAATGGAACATGGACTTATACTAACATGAGAGAGCCTCAGCCACTCTCACATAAGAAGCCGATGGATCAAAATGAAGTGCCTCGAAATGCGTGCACACGGGCACGCAAACCGAGGCAATGACAGAATGCGATGCAATGACATAGAAAATGCAATATGGGCTTATACCAACATGATAGAGCCTCAGCCACACTCACATAGGATGCCGGTGAATGAAAATGAAGTGCCTCGAAATGCATGCACACGGGCACGCAAACCGAGGCAATGACAGAATGCGATGCAATGACATAGAAAATGCAATGTGGGCTTATACCAACATGAGAGAGCCTCAGCCACACTCACATAGGATGCCGGTGAATGAAAATGAAGTGCCTCGAAATGCGTGCACACGGGCACGCAAATCGAGGCAATGACAGAATGCGATGCAATGACATAGAAAATGCAATATGGGCTTATACCAACATGAGAGAGCCTCAGCCACACTCACATAGGATGCCGATGGATGAAAATGAAGTGCCTCGAAATGCGTGCACACGGGCACGCAAACCGAGGCAATTGCAGAATGCGATGCAATGACATAGAAATGGAAAGCAATCATTCTAATAGAATTTCAGCACTAAAATACGGGGGAAAACAGTCCCAAAATGAGGCGAAATGACACTAAATGCATGGAATTGTCCCGAAATGCGAATTTAGGCACCCGAAATGGCCTATAGCTATGCCAAACATGCACAATATGGACATGTAATGCAAAGACAGAAGCTAGGAAGTCCCAAAAAAGGCACTTTCACAGTTATAAACATGGCCAAACAGCAAGCATAGGTAGGGCAAAAATGGCATGCAAGAATAGGGGCCAAGAGAGGGGTAATGAAGCAAGTGATGTAAGCAAAATCCAAACTGAAAAATTTCCTTCTACAACATTGAAGAGGGACCAAAAATATGAATGTTTACAGTATATGGCAAACCTCAAATCAATATACAAACATGCTAAAAAAAGGCACAAGATTGAGGCTCAAAAGGTGCTATAACATGAAGTATACAAAATAATCACCAAACAGAAAAAAAATGTTAATAAAACATGAAGTACAGGCCAAAATAAGATTATCTCTAGGCCTGTAAAATGGCCAAAACCAAAAGCATGGTAGGCTAACAAAACATGCAAGAATGGGGAATAAAAGAGAGATATAACATGAAGTGGCATATGGAGGTCCCAAACCATGAAGGGACCTAAATGAAACATGAAAAATGGACCAAAATAAGAACTTTTCAGAACTGTAAAATGGCCAAAAACAAAAGCATGGTAGGCTGCCATTGCATGCAAAAATGGGACCAAAAGGGGAGTATAAAGGTAAGTACAACATGGAAGTCCCAAATGTTGTTGAGCCCTTCTTCAATGTTGGAGAGGGGCTCAAAATAAGCCTGTTATCAGTTTACAACATGCTCAAAAACAGATTACTCATGGGCCAAAAATAGCATGCAAGATTATGACATATAAGAGGATTAATGAAGCAAGTGCATCATGGAGGGCTCAAACACGGTTGAGCCCTTAATGAAAAGTGAAAATGAGCTCAAAAGAGGGCCCCTTTCAGTTAGGGCCGGAGCTTGAAACAAAAAGCATATAGGGCTTACAAATGGATCAAGAAAAAGGGTCAAAGAGGAGAAATGTTACTCACCCTTGAAGAGTCAAGCTTTTGTTGCTTCTTGGACCAATTTGCAGCTCCTTTAGCCTTTGAGAAGCCCTCCTTGTTGCTGGAAATGAAGTGGTGATGGTAGAGCTTGGTGGTGTAGAACAAATGGTGATTAGGGACTTGGAAGTTTTTTAGGAAATGAGAGGGATAGAGAGGGATTTGTCTATGGAAGCTTGAAGACAATTTTTTCTAACCCTTGAATGTGATATCGCTTGCTGGTTATAAGGGCAAAAAAGGGGGTGTAAAGGTGGGGGAAAAGGAGGGCAACTTTCCCCCACAAAATATCCCCCGGATATTGATATTTTCTGGGGGATAAAGCTATACAGCTGTAAAGTGAACAGTGCAAGGAACTCGGCCGGCCAGTTACTTTTGCTTCAGGTGGCCGGCCGGCCACACCCCCTAGTCGGCCGGCTAGGGGTCAAAAGGGTCAAGCATATTTAGTGGCCGGCCACCATTTTTTAGGGTCCTCCCATGTGTGTACATCACAAATATGTGGTTTGGGTCTGAAGAAAATGGCCCCAAGGTGTTCAACATTATCCCGGAAGGAGAGGTTCAAAAGGGTCAAATTGAATTAATGGCCGGCCACCATTTTTTAGGGTCCTCCCATGTGTGTACATCACAAATATGTGGTTGAAAGTTCAAGAAGATGGCCCCAAGGTGTTCAACATTAGCCCGGAAGGAGGGGTTCAAAAGGGTCAAATTGAATTAATGGTCGGCCACCATTTTTTAGGGTCCTCCCATGTGTGTACATCACAAATATGTGGTTGAAAGTTCAAGAAGATGGCCCCAAGGTGTTCAACATTAGCCCGGAAGTGCGAAAAACGGGCGCCGGAGGGCGTCGGAGGATGTATAACTGGTTGCTGCAACAATTACTGGCCTCCCACCCTTCAGTGACCTTCTTAGTGATAAAACAGAGGTACCTGCCAAAAAAAAGAACGAAAACCGTTGCAAAATGAATGTTCGGGGGCCAAAACACGCAGTTCGGGGTCCCGAAAATGGGCTGTTAAGCACCGAAAGTGGCATTCGGCCACGAAGTGGGTTTCTCAGACCCCAGTGTCCCTCAAAAGGGAGTATAAAGGAAGTATGCCAAAAATCATAACAAACGGAGATGGTTAGGCGGTCCCGAACCGAGGCACACGGCCTGACGGCTCCGAAAACCGAAAACCGGACTCCGAAATGGGAAAAATGGCCTACGGCCACCAAATGTAGCCTACGGACATTGAGATGGTCTACGGGACCTCTCCCTTCCCTCAGGAAAAGAAACAAAGAAAACCGAGCCTGGTTCGCAAACCGAGGCAAAGTACAAAAGAGGGTTCGGAAGTCCGGAGGCAGGGTTCACGGCCGCAACTCTGAAACTTCTGAACAAGCACATTATGCAACATCACCAAGCGCTCAATCAGTGACGTCTGAGTCTTAAGGTCGGTCAAAAATGGGGTGTCTACAGTTGCCCCTCTTTGACAGAACTCGAAAGTCATAAGTGACGGGAGTGAATGTCAAAGCCTAGAGACGACCCATTTTTGACAAGGCCGAAGACTTAGACAAACGTACAAAATGAACAGAGATGTGCCCGCAGGCATGCCCGCAGGCAGGGGGCAAAATGCAAATGATAATGCAAGAAGATTTTGAAGATTGGACTTATACGCTACGCGAAGCCGGTTTTGAAAGTTGGACTTATACGCTACGCGAAGCCGGTCATCACTCATGATCATGCGAATGCAGCAAGCTGTAATGAAGCAAGTATTCGCAAATAGATGCAATAGTTTTAAGCAAGAATGCAAAGCAACAACTACATTTCATACAGTTAAGAATGCGGAGGATTATTCAATCCCCGCCACGTCTCACACGGAGAAGATACGATACCTGCGCGATTCGTCTGGTCATACCAGCCTCAATTGAACCGTACATACAATATCGTGCCTGCAAAAGAGAGAAACTCAACGAGCACAATATGCTAACAACATATATTTAATGTGATTCCGAAAGTTCGACACACGCAGTGCCGGTGAGTGAATGCATCGCAATGCAAGAGTGGAACATGCGTGACAACGTATGCTCAAACATAGAGGTATGCCAATATCAAGAAATGTGCACGTTAATGCAGGTATGCTCATGAGAATGCAAGTTATGTGCATGATAGTGCGAAACGAGCATGAATCAGGGTGCCCGTTTGTCATGAAATAACGAGTACGGAAATGCATGTTTCGGCGAAGGTAACTCGATCACGGCCTCCGATCCGCTTCCCGGAAGGGCTACAACTCATTCAAAAAGGATACACTTTGATTTTGATGAATGATGATGAGGCACATGTCAGATCTCGAAGCCGAAGTTCCGACGGAGCAATTTCGCGACCGGAAGTGTACTTTTCTTGAACTTTTTCGGGTCCCGAGAACTCCAATCTTCCTCAAAATTTGCAGGGAGCTAGGTGAGCCTGTGAGGGACATGACCGGCCGTTTATCTTCCCAAGGGGAGGCCACCGACCGGTTTTCCATAAAGTAAAAGGCTGGCCGGCCGGTTTTCCAAAAAGGAAATGGCTGGCCGGCTAGTAAATGTGGTCGGCCGGCCATCTGCCCAAATCCGGGGGCACTTTGGTCTTTTTACCTTCTTTCTTTATGCTCCTTCAACCAAAACCTTGAGCCTATATAAGGCAGCCGAGATCTTCCCCTTTCTCACCTTCTACACCACTTTCTTCTCCAGATCTGAGTTCTATACGTGTTTTCCAACGCCCCACGCAAATTGTTTCCGCAAAAACATTCAGTTTTAAACACTTTGAAGCGATTAAATTTCGGTTTCGGAGCTTCTTTTCTCATTTTCGCCACTTGAGGTAAGTTTGTCTCAATATTTGGAAGATTTTCTCGGGAGTTGACTTTTGTTGACTTTTTCATTTCCCGAGAGTTGACTTTTGTTGACTTTTTCCAATTTTGGCTCATTTTCGCTCATTTTTGCTCCTTTTGCAGATTCTTTGAAAATGGCGGGCAATTCTCCCCACGGCGGAGGCTTTCCAGGTGCCGGGGACGATTTTGATCCCATGACTCTACCCCCGAGGACCCGACCTTTTATTCCCGGGAGGTACCATCCGCCAGCACATGTCCTCCCTCGTGCCGTCTTCCGTCACTTCACTAGCTTTGACGAGCGAGCACCCGGGGATCTGCTTCTCCGAGAGCCAGAGCATCACCTCTCTCATGAGGCCCGAGAGGTATTTACTTCATTTTCTGTATTTTTTGTACATTTCGCACCTTTGCCATGCTTGAACACGCAGTTTAGCTTATGACATAGTACTTTGCTTGCATCCTGAACATGTAGTTTCAACACTCAAATTTCTGAACACTCGGCTCATTAATTAATTGCGAACACACAGTACACATTAGTTTAGAGGTGAACACACGGCTCAAACACTGACTTGTCGAACACACAGCCCGAATTCGAAAGTGAACACACAGCCCACACTTTAAATTTTCAGAACACACAGCCCAGATTAGAATTGTGAACACGCAGCCCACACAGATAGAAAGTTGAACACGCAGCCCAAACTTCAAATTTTCTGAACACGCAGCCCAGGTTAGAATAGTGAACACGCAGCCCACGCTAGTTGAAATTTGAACACGCAGCCCAAACTTCAAATTTTCTGAACACGCAGCCCAGATTAAATAGTGAACACGCAGCCCACACTGATAGAAAGTTGAACACGCAGCCCAAACTTCAGATTTTCTGAACACGCAGCCCAGATTAGAATAGTGAACACGCAGCCCACACTGAAAGAAAGTTGAACACGCAGCCCAAACTTTAAATTTTCTGAACACGCAGCCCAGATTAGAATAGTGAACACGCAGCCCACGCTAGTTGAAATTCGAACACGCAGCCCAAACTTCAAATTTTCTGAACACACAGCCCAGATTAGAATAGTGAACACGCAGCCCACGCTAGTTGAAATTCGAACACGCAGCCCAAACTTCAAATTTTCTTAACACGCAGCCCAGATTAAATAGTGAACACGCAACCTACAGTAGTTGAAAGTTGAACACGCAGCCCAAACTTTAAATTTTCTGAACATGCAGCCCAGATTAAATAGTGAACACGCAGCCCACAGTAGTTGAAATTCGAACACGCAGCCCAAACTTCAAATTTTCTGAACACGCAGCCCAGATTAGAATAGTGAACACGCAGCCCAAACTTCAAATTTTCTGAACACGCAGCCCAGATTAAATAGTGAACACGCAGCCCACAGTAGTTGAAAGTTGAACACGCAGCCCAAACTTTAAATTTTCTGAACACGCAGCCCAGATTAAATAGTGAACACGCAGCCCACAGTAGTTGAAATTCGAACACGCAGCCCAAACTTCAAATTTTCTGAACACGCAGCCCAGATTAGAATAGTGAACACGCAGCCCACGCTAGTTGAAATTCGAACACGAAGCCCAAACTTCAAATTTTCTGAACACGCAGCCCAGATTAGAATAGTGAACACGCAGCCCACACTTCAAATTTTCTGAACACGCAGCCCAGGTTAGAATAGTGAACACGCAGCCCACGCTAGTTGAAATTCGAACACGCAGCCCAATCTTCAAATTTTCTGAACACGCAGTCCAGATTAGAATAGTGAACACGCAGCCCACACTAGTTGAAATTCGAACACGCAGCCCAAACTTCAAATTTTCTGAACACGCAGCCCAGATTAAAATAGTGAACACGCAGCCCACGCTAGTTGAAATTCGAACACGCAGTCCAAACTTCAAATTTTCTGAACACGCAGCCCAGGTTAGAATAGTGAACACGCAGCCCACGCTAGTTGAAATTCGAACACGCAGCCCAAACTTCAAATTTTCTGAACACGCAGCCCAGATTAGAATAGTGAACACGCAGCCCACACTAGTTGAAATTCGAACACGTAGCCCAAACTTCAAATTTTCTGAACACGCAGCCCAGATTAGAATTTGCATGTAGCTTATTTCACTTCATCGGTACACAACCCATTTCATTTTATCGGCACACAGCCCAGTTCATCTCATTGGCACGCAGCCCAGTTCACTTCATCGGCACACAGCCCATTTCATCTCATTGGCACACAGCCCAGTTCATTATTGACACATGTATTCATTCTGAATGCAGGTTGGTTCCCGCAACGTACGGGGGTATGGTTCCACCGTCGCACGGGACTGGTACGCTGAGCTCCCGGAGGCCGTCCGAGATTTGGTAGACTTGGCAGGATTCGGGGCTTTCTGCGTTGGGTTGTGCCGTTGCTCTGCCAGAAGGACTCTGATGGCAGCCTTGGTAGAGAGATGGTGGGACACCACCAACTCCTTTCATTTCTCTGCTACCGGGGACATGACCATGACGCCTCTAGACTTCGCTGTATTGACTGGCTTGGACATAGGAGGTTGGCCCATCCCCTATGATGAGGATATGGGTGAGTGGGAGGCCGCTTGGATGTATATATTGCGGGCTCGCCCGCCCGTTGACAGGGTTTCTGGGAGAGTCCGATACACTTGGTTCTCTTCCCACTTCCGGCGGGAGGAGATGGTGCCCGAGACTCTTGAGGAGACGGAGCAGTACGCCCGTGGTTTCCTTATGTTCCTCTTCGGGACTACTCTGTTCGCCGATAGAGGGAACACAGTCGGGCTATACCTGCTGAGCGCTCTGGTTGACCTATCACAGGTCCATCGATATGACTGGGGTGGCGCCGGCCTGGCTACCCTTTACTTTTATATGAGCGCGACCTCCCGCGGGCGGGGAGATTTACTTGGCGGCTACTGGAGAGCCTGGGAGGTACTTTTCTGTCCTCTTGATTTACATTTCTGCTCTTCATTACTTGTACATTGCACACACAACGCACTTTTACAGTCTGTATTTTGCTCTCAGCATTTCGTACTTACATTCTGCACTGCTTTTCTCAGCTATGGGTCTATGTATACTTCCCAGCATTAGCCCCAGAGTTGGAGGTGGCAGGGGTTCCCATGACCCCATACTCACTAGTGTTCGAGGGCCCGCACCGGCCGAGACCCCGAGAGACCCTCATTTACCTGCGGCAGTACTTTGACACTGTGCGGCATTCGGAGGTACTTCAGAACTTTCAGTTCCTTTCATTTTCATCTTTGATTTGCTCTGTATACTCCCAATTTCTGATTGGTTTATGCATTTATCATCCGCAGATCTCATGGCAGCCTTGGGCGCCCCTGGGTGATGGTCTCCGACTTCAGTATACCGGAGGGTCGGACATCTCCCAGTATAGGGTCCTGCTCGAGGGGCCGGTTGGCAGGGCATGGTTTCTGGGGGAACGCTTTCTGCGCCAGGTATGGGGGTATCTTTCTCAGGATCCTCCCGCAGTACCCCCAGTCAGTATGCGGACTGCTGACAGGCTCTCTTACTTGGAGGTAGTCGGAGCTATGCTGGGTAGCGATGCTTTATTATATCTTGAGGAGGGGGACTACGCCACTTACCGTCACATATATTTGATGCCTCCATTGACGGGAGCTCGCACCCCGATGACGAGGCCTACCAGTATGTCATCCTCGGGCTAGGCCCGGGCTCGGGCTGCAGACGCCCCTTCTACTAATAGGGCTGGTACATCTAGAGGTGGGGGTAGACCAGTTCCTCCGATTCCGTCGACTTATCCTCATCCTGGATGGCCAGATATGCCGACTGAGTTGATGGCGTGGCAGTATGGGGCTATCTCTCCGACCCCGATCCCGCTAGAGCCTCCGATGCCCAGTGATCGATACGCCATTGATCCTGACTCACCGCTGGTATGCTCCACTGTTTTTCATTCATCATTCAGATGTTTAGACATTCTTTCGTTCACTGATGATTATGAGCTCATCTTTGCAGCCATCGCGAGGGTACATGGAGGAGGTGGTTGGACTGGTGGCCACACTCGAGGGCATGGTCCTGCGTAGGGAGGCACAGTTGTCTGTCGCGGGCATTCAGGTACCCTTCAGTTTTCTGGCATTTATCATACTTCTGATGACATGCTGATTTCTACTGCATCGATAGACTACTTGTGTAGAGCACATCTGACACACACCCCACTTGGACACTGTATTTACATGCACCTACTTCACGTAGCTTTTGCTTGTATCTGCATCTGATGTATATATTTGGACTGATGTATTTGAATTAAACTCTTTGTTTTCAGATGCCTTCATGGTCCGGTCAGCCGCAGGCCAGGCCACCAGGGCCTCCTTGGGGAGCTGGGTCATCTAGACCTTTTCAGGGAGTTGGGTCACCCGGGCCTTTTCAGGGGGCGGGGCCATCCCGGCCTTTCCGAGGAGCCGGGCCATTTAGGCCTTATCGAGGAGCTCGAGGAGGGCCTGTCCGCAGACGCAGGGCTCACGTTGTAGAGGCGGAGCCTGATGAGGAGGAGGAGGATGCTGAGGAGGAGGAGGAGGAGGCTACCGACCGTCAGTCAGAGACATCTGCTGAGGAGGGGGGCTCCGGTCTTGGTTCGGGGAACAGAGGCGAGGCTGAGGGGGATCCTGAGGATGACAGCTCCGACTCAGATGATGATGATGGTGCAGAGGTTGTCCCGCAGAAGAGAATGAGGAGTGCTTCTCGTTCCCGCTCCCGAGGACATTGATGTTGCTATTTCCTGCTTTATTTTTCTTTTTGCTAGTAGTTTGTAGCACTTTGCACATTGTTAGGCAGTTTTATTTTTTGTAAAACTTGTACCTTTGTTCCTTGTAAAGCATGATGGAATGAAATAGCTTTTGAAAAGGTGTTTGTATTTCAAACTTTTAGCATCGTATCGCATCATTTTATTTCGCACACAAAAAAAAAAAAAAAAAAAAGAATTTGAATGGGAATGCGCATTGTGTAATCACCAAGTCAGGTAGTGAACCGACGCAACAAACTAAGCAACTCAACTTACTAAGATATAACAGAACCTTTAGCAAGTTTACAACTCGATAAACAAAATGCAACAACGTTGACAACGCAAATAAACAAGACTTAAACAAAGATTGCTTAAACAGAGCGCAATGACTCAAAAACACGAAACACGTCCGCTCGACAAACAACTCGATAAGCAAAACAACAACTCGATAAACAAAACTCAGCAACAACAGAGCGTACTTCTGACGATCTGGGCACCGGAACGCATCCGAAACAGAGGGAAATGAAGGTCTTTGACTCTCCCGTTGCACGGAAATGCTTGAAACTTTCCCTCGAAGAGTAAAACAGGGCCAAGGAGATACACTGCAGCATTGCCGGCCACCTTTGGGAGCCGGCCGGCCAAATTTGTGGAGAGAGACAGCTGGCCGGCCATTTTGTAAAAAGTAAATGGCTGGCCAGCCAGAAAAGGTGGCCGGCCGGCCACTTAGTCCTGCAGCCACCTGATTTTTGACACATGTCCCCGTGAATAGTGTTTTTCCCTCTATAAAAGCCTCAACTTTGGGAACATTCATTTCATCTTAGTTTTAGACAAAGATGGAGGCGTTTCTCGCAGAAAATCTCACATCTTGGATCTCTTCTCTAGATGGTTCGGAAAAGCTGAACTTCCGGGGTTTCGGCTTGAATGCACTATTCACGCTGAGTCGTACTCCGCTACAGCTCCCTTTTCTCTATGCCGCGGCAAGGTTCTGGAATCCAGTGGCGCACGTTTTTAGGTTTGGCGGCCAAGAGATGTGTCCCACTTTCGAAGATTTTCAGGTTTTGATGGAGTCTGAATGCTCTGAAGTGATCTTGCCCCAGCTCCGTTTTGGCCATGCTCAGGCTTTAGGGCGGATGTGTGGGCTCACGGCGCATGACGCTCGATCTCTGATCTGCAGTGGGAAACTGGACATCCTCAGCTTGATCCATCGTTTTTCCTACGCTGGTGACCGTAGCAACCATTATTGGCAGGGTTTCCGGCAACACGCCCTCTGCTTATGTTTGTTGTCTCACTTTCTGCTTTCCTCGGGCTTCGGCGGGGCTAGCATTCGCCTGATTGGAGTCGCCCAAGGCTTGAGAGAAGGGAAGAGCTGTATTGCCATGACCTTGGCCGAGACACTGATGGGCTTAGATTCTGTCCATCGCCGGGAGGCGACTAGGTTCGCCGGGAGTCCACTACTGCTGCAGGTAATGTTTCCCACCCGACCTCACATATATATTTGCTCACATCACTCGACCCTCAGGCTCGGTTTTTCTCACAAAACCCTTCTTACTTTTCTCTCATCGTACATCTCTCTGTTCTTTATTCTCTCATTTTCCATCCCTCCCCTAGGTATGGTTAATGGATAAGTTGCAGGTTGTGGACTCTTGCCCGGCCTATTCAGCTCGAGGCTACTTCTTTTGGCAGCGCCTAGTCAATGCTCTTGACGAAAGGTGGTTGTTCGATTGGATGTGCAACTTGTCCACAGACGGCATTGCTTGGCGTTGTCCTTGGCTCAGCCTCCCGGCAATGAGCTATAGTATGTCCCGGCTGATTGGGATCCAATTGATTGGTCTAACCCACTGCGTATTCTATTTTCCGTTCCGGTTTCTACGTCAGTTTGGTCATGATCAGACCTGCCCACCGGAGGGGATTGAGTACCCAGCCGCTTTCCCGGTCTGGGGTGCACACCTTGCCTGATATGCCACAGCATGGAGGACTAGAGAGCTCCTGGCCCCTGCTTCCACTTTCAGTTGCACTTTGTCCGATGAGTGCTTGGATTGGCTCAACGAGGAGGCACAGGTTGGGCCTAGCTTGGCTTCAGATGCTTCGTCCAGCTCTGGGAGGGGATGCAGAGATACTTGATTCAACTATGCCCCAAATTTATTGCTTATTTAGCATTTTCAAGTTTTCCTTTTGAATGTACTAAAAAAAAGCAACCTCGATTGTAATGCAAGAGCAGGAGAACTCAGTTTTGAAATCAATGAAATTGAAAGTTGTGGTACTGAAAATTTTTCGCTTTTGGTCCAAAAATGGTCTTAGTCGTAAAAAGATTGATTTGAACAAAGTCAACTTTTATTAAAACGTTTCAAAACTATTTTCGATGTGGATCAGAACTGGACACGCCGAAGATCTGTCACTGAGATGCACAACCCCAGATCCTTGCAACTGGAAAGTTGCCCCTAGTCTGAAGAACAATGCGGCATTGCACGGCAACGGAAAGTTGCCCCTAGTCTGAGTAACTTTGCACCGTCGCGGCAACGGAAAGTTGCCCCTAGTCTGAACAACACTGTACCGGAGATTGCGATAAATGCTGATGGATAAAGATGCCTGAGATGATCGAAATGGACAGAGTTGATCGGGGAAGAGTTTATGGCTGAACTTCAAGGTGAAGTTGCCTACGTATCCCAAAGATGGGAATCAAGCCTTACGTAGTTCAGGCCGAGGTTCACTCGAGTATTTTCACTCTCCTTTTGTGCTCTAACTTTTGCCAAGGCCGCCCTTTGCGGGTTTTCAACCTTGCGAGCTCAGTTTTTATATTTTCTAATTTTTTTGTGCCCTGACTTTTGCCTAGGTCGCCCTTTCGGGTTTTCGGCCTAGCGAGCCTCTCAAGGATAGTATTTCTTCAACTTGTCCATATTGATCGGTTGTGAGAACTCCAAGCTATCTAGATCCATCAGAACCACAGCTCCACCTGACCAGATAGCTTTGATAATGTAAGGACCAGTCCAATTGGGTTTGAACTTGCCCCTTGGGTCGTGGATGGGAGCTCGGTTGTCTTTGAGCACCAAATCTCCTTCTTTCAGATTCCTGGACTTAACCTTCTTGTTGAAAGCCCGGGCAATTCTGCGTTGATAGCCTTGGATGTGGTACAGTGCTTTCAGTCTTCTTTCATCAAAGAGCATGAGTTCTTCGAATCTGCTTTGCTGCCAATCTGCTTCGGCTATTTGGCATTCAGCCAATACTCGTAACGACGGAACCTCAATCTCGATGGGTAGAACAACCTCCATTCCATAGACCAATGAATATGGAGTTGCTCCAGTAGAAGTTCTGATTGAAGTCCTGTAGCCCCACAGAGCAAATGGCAGCTTGTCTGGCCAATCCCGATAGGTTCCCACCATCTTCTGTAGTATATGCTTGATATTCTTGTTGGCGGCCTCAACCGCTCCGTTGGTCTGCGGCCGGTATGTAGATGACTTATGGAAAGCCACATTGTATTTCTCCAACAAGTCTATCACTTCTTTCTTGAAATGGGAACCATTATCTGAAATTATCTCGTTTGGCACCCCGTAGCGACAGATGATGTTGTTTCTGATGAACTTTGCGACGTGCGACGCCTTCAACACCGCGTATGATTGGGCCTCGACCCACTTTGTAAAATAATCTATCGCTACTAGGATAAACTCATGCCCGTTTGACCCCTTCGGGGTAACAGCTCCGATCACATCAATTCCCCAGACCGAAAAAGGCCATGGTGAAGTCATGTTGTACAGCTTTGACGGCGGGATGTTCATGCGGTTTGCATGAATTTGACACTTGTGGCATCGCCGAACAAAACTAATACAATCCTCCTCCATGGTTGACCAGTAGTAGCCCTGTCTGAGGATCTTTCTGGCCAGCATTACTCCATTCATGTGTGCACCGCACTCCCCCCCATGGATGGCTTCCATCAGGCGTTTCGACTCTTTAGCTTCTACACAGAGCTTATGCATTCCCAGATGACCCCTTTTGTACAGCTTACCCCCGCAGATAATGAACTGAGCAGCCATTCTTCTGATGGCCCTCTTATCCTTGGCATTTGCCCCTGGCGGATATGTCTCCTTTTCCAAGAAGTTCCAGATGTCGTAATACCAGGGGTTGCCGTCTTGAACCTCATCTATGGCGGAAATCGACTCGTATGCTGGCATAAACTTTTGATCAATAATGACTGGACGCATCCGGACTCCGGACGGGATGTCTATCATAGAAGATAGAGTTGCCAGTGAATCTGCAAACCTGTTGTTCTCTTTTACGAGGTGGGTGAAATTTAGCTTCTCAAACCGAGGAATTAGCAAATCCAAGGTTTGGTGGTAAATTATCATCCTTTCTTCCTTGACTTTCCAATCTCCTTTTGCTTGAGACACAACAAGGTTTGAGTCCCCAATGACGTCCAACCGTCTTGCCCCTAGTTCTAGGGCTGCTTCCAGGCCAGCAATACATGCCTCATACTCTGCCTCTTTGTTCGAGACTTTGAACTGGAGCTTGAATGCTAAAGGGATACGGGAATCGTCAGGCGCTATCAGCAACACCCCTATCCCATACCCATACTGGTTTGACGCTCCGTCAAAGTACATCGTCCAAGTTTCATCTTCGACGTGCAGAATGGCTTCATCTGGGAATAGATACTCAACCGCTTCATCCCCCTCAACCGGGTGGTCGGCAAGGAACTCCGCTACCGCTCTCCCTTTTACTGACTTGCGCGTTACATACTTCAAATCAAATTCGGAGAGCAACAGCAGCCAACGAGCTAGCCTACCCGTAAGTGCTGGTTTCTCGAAAAGATATTTGATGGGATCCAAACGCGAAACCAACATTACAGAATGAGCTAACAAGTAGTGTCGCAGCTTCCTGGTTGCCCATACCAAGGCCAAACAAGCCTTCTCCAGCGGTGTATAGCGGGTCTCGTAATCCAGCATCTTTTTGCTCAGATAGTAGATGGCTCTTTCCACTTTGTCTTCTGACTCCTGCGCGAGCATGCAGCCCATGGTAGTCTCAGTTACCGAAAGGTACAATATCAACGGTCTCCCCGGCTCTGGTGGTGACAACACGGGCGGGTTCTGTAGATACTCTTTGATCTGCTCAAAAGCTGCTTGACATCGGCCGTCCCATTGGAATTTCTTTCCTTTCTTCAGGAGACCAAAACGTGGTTCACAAGTCAAGGTTAATTTAGAAATAAACCATCTTATGAATTGCACTTTACCCAGAAAGCCTCGCACCTCCTTTTCAGTCCTTGGTGGTGGCATTTCTAAGATGGCCTTGATTTTGGAAGGGTCGACCTCGATGCCCCTTTGTGTAATCAGAAACCCTAGCATCTTCCCTGCTGTAACACCAAACGTGCATTTCTGGGGATTCAGTCGCAGCTGAAACTCTTTGATCCTTTGAAAGAATTTTTGTAAGGCGGTGTAGTGGCCCTCTCTTTCTTTGGACTTGACAATCATGTCGTCCACATACACCTCGACCTCTTTATGGATCATATCATGCAATATTGTAGTTGCTGCCCGTTGATACGTAACTCCAGCATTTTTCAACCCGAACGGCATCACTCTATAACAATATGTCCCCCACGGGGTAGTGAACGCAGTCTTCTCCCGGTCTTCGGGTGCCATTACTATCTGATTATAGCCTGAGAAACCATCCATAAACGAAAGCAAGGCGTGTCCTGCCGTGAAATCCACCAATTCATCAATGTGTGGCAAGGGAAAGTCGTCCTTCGGACTGGCCCTGTTCAAATCTCTGAAGTCTACACAGACCCGAATTCTGCCGTCCTTCTTTGGCACCGGAACAATGTTGGCCAACCAAGTTGGATATTCAGATACCAGCAGGAACCCTGCGTCAATTTGCTTGGTGACCGCTTCCTTAATTTTGAGAGCCCAGTCTGGGCGAATCCTTCTGAGTTTCTGTTTGACAGGGCGGGCCTCGGGATCAAGAGGGATCCAGTGCTGTACAATCTCAGGATCGATTCTAGGCATGTCTTCGTAAGACCACGCGAAAACATCTTTGAAATCTTTTAATAAAGCGACTAAGCGCTCGCGCTCCTCCGAAGACAACGTGGACCCGATCTGGACCAGCTGCGGGTCCTTCTCAGTACCAACATTCACAGTAGTGATTTCATCCATTAAAGGTTTAACAAATCTTTCCTGCTCTTGATCAATTAATCGTTGCAAAACTGGGGGAATTTCTCCCTCGTTGTTTTCATCAAAATTTTGAAAATCCTGATTTAAGCAATAAATCAAAGGCACAGAAAAATACTCAGAAACCACATCCACATCATTCTCATTAAATATTTCCAAGCCGTCAGATTCCTCTGTTACAACAGACTCAAAAGAAAATGAAAATGACGACCTAGACAGGACTGTGGCATCCGGGTTATCACCCCCAGGAATACCGGACTCAGACTCAGTCGAGCTGGAATCTGATTCCGACACACAAGATTCGGTAGAATCAGATTCCGGCTCACTACCTGACCCGGAACTGCTAGATAAAAAGCCTTCTTCATATTGCCAGATGAGAGAAGGTGCGATAGATGCATCCAAGATCGGCGCTGGAAAGCCCGCAGCTATTTCATCTCCAATCATAGAAACCGAAGAGTTATCCCCCAAGCACTCTTGGTCGATCGGAGGATCTGATAGTAGACTCGCCAGTGCTACCCCCATTTCAAGCTCTGTGCTCTCAGGATCCACTGTTCTACACTGCTCCACCTCAGTTGGTGGGTCTGTCTGCGCTTCGGCAACGTCATCCCCAGATAATTGTATGTCGAATAAGATTTCAAAACCAGGCACGCGCTTCCCCTCTGCGTTTAGCCATGGCTCCGGGAAGCCGCAGAATGGAAAATCTTCCCCCTCCCGGACGAAGCGTCCGTTTAGGGTACCCCAGATGGGCCTATGCATTAACTCAAATGGCTTCCCGGCCTTCTTTGCTCTGGCCCTTCCGGCCATTTCTTTCCCTTTCCTCACCCAGTCCTCTTTGGTGGGCAGATAACCCAGTCCAAAGGCGTGAGGGTTGTGTGGCACTTCGGCCAACACTGAGACGCCCTTCCGACCGCTTCTCCCTAATCCCATCCTGGGAGTATGTTTTAGCTTGTTCATGAGGTAGATAGATTGAGCACTAACGTTCATACCCTCATTCACAGCCATGACATTCTGCACCACTTGAGCCTCGGCCAAAGTGAACCCCGACAAAAACACATCCTCCGTGCCGTGCTCGATCTCCAAGACGGGTGTGGACACTTCCGGCGGCGGATGGATTGATGAATTCCCAAAAACGATCGCTACCCCTTTCCCGTGAGGGTACTTTAGCATCTGATGTAGAGTGGAAGAGACTGCTTTGACCTGGTGCAACCACGGTCGCCCCAAAAGTAGGTTAAAGGTTGCGGGAACGTCCAAGATATGAAATTCAATACTGTGTTGTCCTGGACCAACCTTGGTTTGAATTTTAACAGTCCCCATCACTTCTCTGCCGGTATTGTCGTATGCTCTGATCACTTGGGTAGTTGGGACGAAGTCCACGGGCTTCAACCCGATTGCATATGTCGTTCTGGTCGGGCAGACATTAATCGCAGACCCGGTATCAACAAGTACCACCAGTATCCACTTATCTCTACATTCCACAGAAATATAGAGAGGTTTGTTATGATTTGTGCCCTCAGGCAGTAGTTCCTTGTCCGAAAAGGTTAATGCCAGGGAACCTCCTCCCGGAAAAACCAGCCCAACCAGCTGTTCAGGCGTGGTGTCTATGGAGAGTTTGGACTTGTCCATAGCAGATAGGACAGCTTCTCTATGTACTCGTGATGCCATTAGCAGTCCCCAGATGGAGATGTCTGCTTGTATCTTCTTTAATTATTTCAGCACAGCTTCCTCTTCAATCTGCTTCTCCTTCTATTTCTCCGCTTCTCTATCCTTCCCGGATGCCTCGGGTTGGTCCAGGTGTGGGGGTTTGAAGTACCGCCCACTTCTTGTCATATGGTCAACCTCATCAAGGTACCAAGTGTCATCCGGTTGATTATTCCCCCAGTCTTCATCTGTGTGGGCAAGACATAAGTCATCGTCTTCCCACCACATTCCATCGGCAGCCAACAGACACCTGTCTGGCTCCGGTTTAGTTGCACTCACAGTACTCCCTGTCCACATGCTCGCAGCATTCTCTATCTTCGTGCACACAGCACTTTCAGTCCCCTCAGGGCCTTTAGCTTTCCTAATTCTCTCAGCCTCCTCAAACTTTTCTCGTTCCAGCTGCATCAGTACAGCTGTTTGTTCAACAATTCCCGTATCCATAATGCCCATGTCCCGAGCGGAATTCTTAGCACCGGCGCTCTCCGGTGATACAACTTGACTTTCGGCCATTCCGGCCACAACTGATATTTCTGCCCCTGCCGGGCTCTGTTCTGGTTGGGCTTCCCCCACTGCATCTGGTTGATCCTCGAGCCATCCAGTGGCCTCCGCTGATCCCTCATAATCGTACCAGTTGATTGACGTATCCCCCAGTTCCTGGTCATCGAAAAATTGCAGGTTGGCAAAGTCCTCCTCTACGGCTGTCAGATCATCTGCCCATAGCCCAGATCCATCCCCCCGGATCATGCATAGCTCTCCTGTCTCTGGCAATTCTATACCTAGCCCAATTCGGCTCGTTGATAGGATGTACTTGCTTGGATCATAGGCTCCCCCAACAAAACTCTGTCCAGTCTCAGATTCAACAATCTCATTCTCTCCCAAAATCTGCCCTGCCCCGTCTTCGACGGTCACCACCATCGGTTCTGGTTGGGTTTTGGAGATGTCCACCATGCACAAGAAATCAGTGCAATCGGGGAGGAGCACCTCCGGCTTGGGAAGGTGGGTGGGCGTAATATAGATGCTAAGATCGTAAGATGCGACCCCAGTCTGAATAAAATTAATTCTGTTGGGAGGGGGAGGTTGGTTATGTGGTGGGAGAGGGTTGGTTGTGACATTGGGTTTATCAGGAGGCGCGATCACCTGTTTGTCAATAAGATCCTGGATCTCATGACGCAATCTGTAACAACGGTCGGTGTCGTGACCGTGTTGTTGGTGATACGCTCAGTACTTTGACGGGTCATAAGAGGGGGGGGAGTGGATTCGGTAATGGCTTTGGCTCCAGGGGTTTCAAATGATTTTTCCTGATCAATATTCCCAGAACTTTGGTCAGGGGCATATATAGTGGGGTAAAGGTTCTTTGGCCTCGCGGTTGGAATCTGTTGGTTTGTGTGTTGCTTCCGGACGCGCCGGAGAAGGGTGTGGCAGCCATGGGCCTTGAAGGGGGAGGGGGAGTGGTGGTGACCACACTAACTTCCGAGGCTCTCGTATTTGCAGCGCCACTCGGGCCCGCATTGTTGTTGCGGTTGAAAGTCCTCCTCGGTTGTTCTCTGTCGTGGTCAAACAGACCTTGTTTCATTGCGTCTTCGATTTGCACCCCTATCTCGTGTAAATCTGCGAAAGTAGGGAAGGGGACTACAATCATTCTCTGCATCAACTTTGGGTGGAGATTGCGCACAATAATCCGGATTTGATCTTTGTCAGTGGGCCTTAAAGTCATCATTGACGCCTTTGCCCTCCATCGGATCACAAAGTCCGAGAAAGTTTCCTTGGGCTCTTGCCTTGTCGTTTCGAGATCACGGGTTGTGATCTTGATCTGAGTGTTGTGTGAATATTGTGCGACAAAGGCCTCAGCCATTTCATCCCAATTCCTTTTCACTTCATCTTGTAACTTTGCGTACCAATGGGCGGCCACACCTGACAGGGTTCGGCCGAATAGTGAAAGCTTCTGTGGTTGTGTTAGGCCCATCGGCCGCAAGATGTCTGCAAACAGTCAGAGATGGACCATGGGGTCGCCGGACCCGTCAAAACGGTCGATTTGTGGCATTTTGAACCTATCGGGGAGTGTTACGGCCTCCTCGGTATATCCGTCTTCGATATCCGGCATAGCCTTGACCCCTTGGGATTTCTTAAAGAGCTTCTCCAGTTTGCTCAATTTTCAGAGCTGTATGATCAACCTCGAACTCGAAGGGAGAGTCGGGGCGATTGGGTGCATGGACCTTGGACAATTGTGGTGGAAGCGGGGGCGGAGCTGGCCCCGTTGGAAGACTCGTGTCCTCTTGTAAGTTTTGGATATTTGGCAGGGTATTCTGGGCATTTGGTGGGGCGTTCTGAACAGTAGGTGCCTGCTCAGGTAATGGAGCCCCTACTGGAGGAGGGATTTGTTGTGAAGCAGACGCTGTATTCTGTTGTTGCAGTCTGGTAATCAGCTCAACCTGCTGGGTCATAATTTCAGCTTGTTGTTTAGCGAGTTCATCCCGGCGAACGGCATCCTGTTGCATGGCCCGCATGGTTTCTTGCATTTGGCGCATCATCTCCTCAACTCCTGTTGGTGTCGTCATACTGTTTTGATTTATCTGAACTACTGGCAGATCTGTCTCAATGGGGATCTCAATCCGACTGTCCACTGATGGGGGAAACCACTGTTCTGGTGATCTCTGTTCAGATACACTGCGCTTTTTCTGCTTCCTTCTGGTAACAGGGGGTAGAGAATGGAACACTGGCTGTCCGTCGATTAGATCCTCAGATCGATGGAGTCGACGACCTCGTGTCCAAAGTGCTTGGGGAATGCCTGCTGGGTTGGAAGCAATTGTGCTAGAACTGACCTAGCAAAAGATAAATAAAGCGAAAAGGAAATAAGTAAACAGATAAACGGACAGCATAACAGCTTAAAATAAAATGCATGACACACAGCCGGGCATAATCAACACACAGTCAATAAGCTGAATACACACTGTCCTCAAACACTGATTATTATCCCTGTATCACTGTCTCCTAAAACAGAATCTGATACCCGCAGATAGCTGATTCTCAAATACTGGCTGATGCCCGCAGGCCTGATACCCATAATACTGAACTGATGCCCGCAGGCCTGATGCCCAAACTCATATACTGATACATGCATTCCTGTAGAGACGCACTCTAAAGCACATAACAGATAAGTGAGAGCCAAAACACCCCTATGTTGGGGTAGGGTTTCCCTGTCCTATTTTGTCAAGAACTAGGGTTTCACTACGCACAGAGCGGTTTCAAACAACCTATAAACGGGTAAGCAACCTATCCTAATTTGGAATGGTCACTAAGGATCCGAATATGCACTAGGTCGAAAGGTCAAAGAGGGTGCCCCGGTAAAACCGGGGTTTGTGTTCCCATACTGGCAGAGCCCACAACCGGTCAGCCTTATGGTCATGCCTTGACAAGACAAGCCTCCGGCAAACCGTTCAGGAATAGCAGATGGCAAACACGGTGTCCTAGGCGCACCAATGCAAATGCAATGCAAAGAAACATACAAGTGTAGTCAAAAACAGATATCATGAGTTCGAGTCAAGTTCTCTAAATCCCCAGCGGAGTCGCCAGAAACTGTAACAAGCCCGCGGGGGACCTCGCTATAGCTCTGACTCGACTTTTTGTAGTCACGGTTCTAAGTCTGAACCAAAGAGTCCAAATCCGGCAAATCGTTTTTGAGAAAACAGATTTTTTGAAAGAAGTGCCAAACATGGACTGCTTTGCCAGATACAGAGTCGCCACCTAAATATTTTATTTTGGGAAATTTAGGAAACCCTGACTCGGTGCCAAAAGGCCACGTGTCCGTCATCACCAAAGTTGCCTTGGCTCGGGAACTTGGGTACGATTGGGGAAGGTCACTTCGTGAGCACCCCTGCTCGCCCGGTCATAGACCGGCCTCTACTAATCATGATATCAATTTTTGAAAACATTGTGAGTTCTTATTCCGGTTATTAGCCTAGGTTACTATGTGATGCGCACAGCATACAAGTATAGACTGGATCGCCTGAATTGGAACAAAAACATTTCATGTTCGCTTTTTGAAAATGGTTTGCTACCCGCAGGTAGGCTTGAAACATTTGATGATTTATTCCAATCCAACTAACCCAACCTTCACCCACAGGCATTCAGGCAGTTATATCACATAAGCATTTAGCCTCATGGTAAACATGCTATTTATGGCAGTCACTCACACGCATGCAGGGATGCTAAAGCATAAAGCTTACCGGGTACTCCAAGCCAAAATAGAAACTTCATTAGAAATCATGCATGATCCTAATTATACAGAAATGCCTAATGCAACACATGCAAAGATGCAACTATACCAGGCTCAGCTATTCTAAACATGGCGTATGGAATGTTACAACTAACATGTATTCAATTTGGAATTGAAAGTACAATGCAGTTAGTATGATGCGCCGAGCCCGGTGCATGCAATACAGATGAATGAATGCGAACATGCTGTCATACTGTATGCTAATTTAAACATGTCCTAACCTAACCATCAAAAGCGGATAAATAAAAGGGAAGAAAGACGTGGGGTTGGGAGACATACAACACACACACACGCACACTTATTACAGTTGTGCCCTCGCGCAGAGGGTCCAAATAAATATACAATCCCGAAATAAAAGAATATTACAGTCCGAATAATACAGTCCGAATAATATACAAATTCCTAATTAATTAACAAATTAACTAAGAAAGTAAATAAAACTGGCATGCAAGCCAGGGACTGCCTTGCTTCTGATGGATGATGCATGTCCGGCTGCTTTGCACGGAAATCCACCGGGATGCCCCAATTAGCCTCTGTTTAGCAGTTGTTCTGGGAAAGCGTGCCAGACTCTGAAAAGTTGCTGATTCTTCATTTTGCTGCAATAGAGAGCAGGAAAGGGGCATAGCAATGTATTTTCACAAATATATGCATGCCTCGATCCTCGTGCCACCAATCACGCATACCGAGGCATGATGGCCGAGGAGTCGAATTGCACAACTCAATATAGAATGAATGCACATGAAAACACAGCTAAAACCTAACTCCATCATGGATAATCCGGAGTGTCGGTGACTGGGAATTGAGACACATTCCGTCACTCGGGGTACGAAATGTACCTCGTTTCCCGTGCCCGGGTTAACTCCTATCCTGAACACGATGCAATATGCATGACATGCAACTAAGATGCAATCCTAACATACACCATACTATGAAAATGAGATGCCTCGAAGTGCGTGCACACGGGCACGCAAACCGAGAAAATGACAGAATGCAATCTAAGATACAACCTAGTATGCACTAAGCTGTGAAAATGAGATACCTCGAAATGCGTGCACACGGGCACGCAAACCGAGAAAATGACAGAATGCAATCTAAGATACAACCTAATATGCACTAAGCTGTGAAAATGAGATGCCTCGAAATGCGTGCACACGGGCACGCAAACCGAGAAAATGACATGCAACACATGATATGGGCTTATACCAACATGAGTGAGCCTCAGCCACACTCACATAGGATGCCGGTGGATGAAAATGAATTGCCTCAAAATGCGTGCACACGGGCACGCAAACCGAGGCGATGACATATGCAATGCAAATGACATGGAAACAAGATATGGGCTTATACCAACATGAGAGAGCCTCAGCCACACTCACATAGGATGCCGGTGGATGAAAAATGACGTGCCTCGAAATGCGTGTACATAGGCACGCAAATCGAGGCGATGACAGAATGCGATGCAATGGCATGGAAAATGGAACATGGACTTATACTAACATGAGAGAGCCTCAGCCACTCTCACATAAGAAGCCGATGGATCAAAATGAAGTGCCTCGAAATGCGTGCACACGGGCACGCAAACCGAGGCAATGACAGAATGCGATGCAATGACATAGAAAATGCAATATGGGCTTATACCAACATGATAGAGCCTCAGCCACACTCACATAGGATGCCGGTGAATGAAAATGAAGTGCCTCGAAATGCATGCACACGGGCACGCAAACCGAGGCAATGACAGAATGCGATGCAATGACATAGAAAATGCAATGTGGGCTTATACCAACATGAGAGAGCCTCAGCCACACTCACATAGGATGCCGGTGAATGAAAATGAAGTGCCTCGAAATGCGTGCACACAGGCACGCAAACCGAGGCAATGACAGAATGCGATGCAATGACATAGAAAATGCAATATGGGCTTATACCAACATGAGAGAGCCTCAGCCACATTCACATAGGATGCCGATGGATGAAAATGAAGTGCCTCGAAATGCGTGCACACGGGCACGCAAACCGAGGCAATGGCAGAATGCGATGCAATGACATAGAAATGGAAAGCAATCATTCTAATAGAATTTCAGCACTAAAATACGGGGGAAAACAGTCCCAAAATGAGGCGAAATGACACTAAATGCATGGAATTGTCCCGAAATGCGAATTTAGGCACCCGAAATGGCCTATAGCTATGCCAAACATGCACAATATGGACATGTAATGCAAAGACAGAAGCTAGGCAGTCCCAAAAAAGGCACTTTCACAGTTATAAACATGGCCAAAAAGCAAGCATAGGTAGGGCAAAAATGGCATGCAAGAATAGGGGCCAAGAGAGGGGTAATGAAGCAAGTGATATAAGAAAAATCCAAACTGAAAAATTTCCTTCTACAACATTGAAGAGGGACCAAAAATATGAATGTTTACAGTATATGGCAAACCTCAAATCAATATACAAACATGCTAAAAAAAGGCACAAGATTGAGGCTCAAAAGGTGCTATAACATGAAGTATACAAAATAATCACCAAACAGAAAAAAAAAATGTTAATGAAACATGAAGTATAGGCCAAAATAAGATTATCTCTAGGCCTGTAAAATGGCCAAAAACAAAAGCATGGTAGGCTAACAAAACATGCAAGAATGGGGAATAAAAGAGAGATATAACATGAAGTGGCATATGGAGGTCCCAAACCATGAAGGGACCTAAATGAAACATGAAGAATGGACCAAAATAAGAACTTTTTCAGAACTGTAAAATGGCCAAAAACAAAAGCATGGTAGGCTGCCATTGCATGCAAAAATGGGACCAAAAGGGGAGTATAAAGGTAAGTACAACATGGAAGTCCCAAATGGTGTTGAGCCCTTCTTCAATGTTCGAGAGGGGCTCAAAATAAGCCTATTATCAGTTTACAACATGCTCAAAAACAGATTACTCATGGGCCAAAACTAGCACGCAAGATTATGACATATAAGAGGATTAATGAAGCAAGTGCATCATGGAGGGCTCAAACAGGGTTGAGCCCTTAATGAAAAGTGAAAATGAGCTCAAAAGAGGGCCCCTTTCAGTTAGGGCCGGAGATTGAAACAAAAAGCATATAGGGCTTACAAATGGATCAAGAAAAAGGGTCAAAGAGGAGAAATGTTACTCACCCTTGAAGAGTCAAGCTTTTGTTGCTTCTTGGACCAATTTGCAGCTCCTTTAGCCTTTGAGAAGCCCTCCTTGTTGCTGGAAATGAAGTGGTGATGGTAGAGCTTGGTGGTGTAGAAGAAATGGTGATTAGGGACTTGGAAGTTTTTTAGGAAATGAGAGAGATAGAGAGGGATTTGTCTATGGAAGCTTGAAGACAATTTTTTCTAACCCTTGAATGTGATATGGCTTGCTAGTTATAAGGGCAAAAAAGGGGGTGTAAAGGTGGGGGAAAAGGAGGGCAACTTTTCCCCACAAAATATCCCCCGAATATTGATATTTTCTGGGGGATAAAGCTATACAGCTGTAAAGTGAACAGTGCAAGGAACTCGGCCGGCCAGTTACTTTTGCTTCAGGTGGCCGGCCGGCCACACCCCCTAGCCGGCTAGCTAGGGGTCAAAAGGGTCAAGCATATTTAGTGGCCGGCCACCATTTTTTAGGGTCCTCCCATGTGTGTACATCACAAATATGTGGTTTGGGTCTGAAGAAAATGGCCCCAAGGTGTTCAACATTAGCCCGGAAGGAGGGGTTCAAAAGGGTCAAATTGAATTAATGGCCGGCCACCATTTTTTAGGGTCCTCCCATGTGTGTACATCACAAATATGTAGTTGAAAGTTCAAGAAGATGGCCCCAAGGTGTTCAACATTAGCCCGGAAGGAGGGGTTCAAAAGGGTCAAATTGAATTAATGGCCGGCCACCATTTTTTAGGGTCTTCCCATGTGTGTACATCACAAATATGTGGTTGAAAGTTCAAGAAGATGGCCCCAAGGTGTTCAACATTAGCCCGGAAGTGCGAAAAACGGGCACCGGAGGGCGTCGGAGGATGTATAACTGGTTGCTGCAACAATTACTGGCCTCCCACCCTTCAGTGACCTTCTTAGTGATAAAACAGAGGTACCTGCCAAAAAAAAGAACGAAAACCGTTGCAAAATGAATGTTCGGGGGCCAAAACACGCAGTTCGGGGTCCCGAAAATGGGCTGTTAAGCACCGAAAGTGGCATTCGGCCACGAAGTGGGTTTCTCAGACCCCAGTGTCCCTCAAAAGGGAGTATAAAGGAAGTATGCCAAAAATCATAACAAACGGAGATGGTTAGGCGGTCCCGAACCGAGGCACACGGCCTGACGGCTCCGAAAACCGGAAACCGGACTCCGAAATGGGAAAAATGGCCTACGGCCACCAAATGTAGCCTACGGACATTGAGATGGTCTACGGGACCTCTCCCTTCCCTCAGGAAAAGAAACAAAGAAAACCGAGCCTGGTTCGCAAACCGAGGCAAAGTACAAAAGAGGGTTCGGAAGTCCGGAGGCAGGGCTCACAGCTGCAACTCTGAAACTTCTGAACGAGCACATTATGCAACATCACCAAGCGCTCAATCAGTGACGTCTGAGTCTTAAGTTCGGTCAAAAATGGGGTGTCTACAGCAGTTTGAATCACATAAGCAGCTAGCCTCATGGTAATCATGCTATCATGGCAACACTCACACGCATGCGAGGATGCTAAAGCATAGATACTTACATCGTACTCCGTGCCAAAACAAAACTAGTTAGTAATCATATGCATGATCCTAGTTCATGTTTAAATGTCTAATGCAACGCATGCAAAATATCACTAGAGTAGGCTCGGCTAGTCTATGAATGTCATGTGAAAATGCACAAGTAGCATGTATTCAAGTTAGATTTGAAATACTAATGCAGTTAGCATGATGCGCCGAGCCCGGTGCATGCAAGACCGATGAATGATGCACGCATGCTGTCATGCTGTTATGCTAATTTAAATATGCCCTAGTCTACCATCATAAGCAGGTAAATAAAAGGGAAGAAAGACGTGGGATTGGAAGACATGCACACACGCACCCACACTTATTACAAATTTGCCCTCGCTCAGAGGGACCAAACGAATAATACAATCCGAACAATGAATTACCTATCCTAGCTAATTAATTATTACAGACCCTCTAATTTAACAAATTAAATGCAGAATAGAGATGGCCACAGCCCTGCCTCGGGATACGCGAATGATGCATGCTCGATCCACCTTACCTGGAAACCCGTACCAGCCACTGCTGCCTCTGTTAATGCTGCCCTGCTCCTCTGAAAATTGCCAAAGTCATGGAACATGTTCTATGCGCACTGTTGAACACCATCGGCTAAGAGAAATAACCACCGGCCATGGGAAATTTCCATCGTCTGCTTTCAAGCATATCGGCCACATATTCTTTGCCGGTCGGCATTAAACACTGCCGATCGGCCACAAATTCCTGCTGGGACCTGCAGTTGACAGCAGCAGAGGGCAAAGTAGTACATGGCATGGAATTTTGAGCAAATGTGAGCTTGGTCACACTCCCAATCATGCAAGAGACTCAAGGGAGCGTGACCCTCGACCTTCGGGCCATCAATTGTGCATTTTTTATGCATGATGGCCTAAGAGGCCGAGGTTGCTATTCAATGCAAAATGCATGCAAACAAAACACATGAATACCAATACCCTATCATATTGGAGTCAAGGGGATTGGCGATCGAGGGTTGAGGCGCGTTTTGTCACTTGAAGCACAAACACTCCTCAATCCCCATGGCCGGTTTGACACCCCAAACCAAGCGATGCAATGCATATATACAAACTTTGCTCAAATGCACAACATGAGGTTAAAATGCAAAACATGCCAAATGTAATGCAGCCTAAACATGCAAACTAAGTTAGTGCATTCTAAATGTGCCAAGCATGGTACAATGTCTATAAGATGCAACTCGATAAATGCCATGCCAACATGCAAGTATGATGCAACGTAAGCATGATGACCAAAATAATGCAACATGATCATGCAATGGTGGTGCTAAACCATGAAGGGTAGACCTCAGTCCATCCCAAAACAGTGACCAAAAAGTGCCCAAAATGGTGAACAAGCACTCATGCCGAAATGCAAGCCGAAGGGGGCCAAAGCTAAGGCACAAACAAGGGGCATTCTACTACAACCATCATGACCACTCATGACATGGACTAAGCAACCAAAACAGATGTTCAATGCAGTAAGATACACCCAAAAACCCGCTGATATGGCAGCCCCAAAATGTCTTAAACATACAAGCATGCACAATGCCCATTTCAAGGCACAAAACTACAACACCTTAAAGCAGGGGAAGGGACACAAATGACAATGTAAGACCACCTTACATGGACTGGAATATGACCTTAAATAATGCCAAATCATGAGGATAGTCTAAGTTAAGCATGCTAGAAGCCAAAATACTCAAGGCCTACAAGCCAAAATGCAAAGCAACTACATCAAGCATGCCAAATATGACCAAAACAGTGGCCAACAGACCTTAAACATGACAAATCATGACCGAAAGCTTCAACAAGCTAAGCTAAATCATGCAAGCATGGAAGCCTAAATAGAAGATGCATTTCTATGCAAAAGGGAGGGATACAAAGCAAGGGTATTATGCATGCAAAAGACCACAAACCCGACCAAAGATAGAGATATATTATGATCAAAAGACACCTAAAAACCTCTGAAATAGGGCCAAAATCAGTCAAGCATGCATGTTGCCCTTTAAGCCAAAACAAGTATAAAAGAGAGACAAAAGGGGAGAGGGGTGTCCCTCCCCTATGCAAGACCTCAAACCATCTTCTTCACCACTGAAAATCCATTGGATTTCAGTGGTGAAAAGAGCAATACAACAAAGGTCAACAAGGCTTAAAGAAAACGCACCAAAAAAGGCCAAAAGAGGCCTAAGAGGGGGAGTTCGACCCCCAATGCCAAAATGACCTCAATGAGATGTCTTAAGCATGAAAATACAAAGCTTTTTTCAGTTATACACAAAGTCTAAAAAAGAAAGCAAGATAGGTCAAAAGCCAATGCAAGATTGGGGAAACTAAAGTAAAGTGATTACCCTTGAAGAACAGTTGGTCCAGCCACCCTCTACTGACCAAAATCAGTCCAAAACCTCAACAAACAACCCTCAAAGTCTCTCAAAGTCGAAGTAAGGTGTGGTAGTGTGTGTGTTAGTGTAAAACTAAGGTAAAAATGCACTTTTAGGCCACAAAACACACACAAGGGAGGAGAGAGAGGGAAATATAGAGAGAGAGAGTGTGTAAGCTCTGGTTTTTTCTTTCAAAATTTCCAATCTAGAAGAAGAAGGAGATCTCTCCTCTTATAGAAGTTCCCCCTTGCAAAGCTTACCAAACAAGCTTGCTTAGAGGGAAATCCCTCCATACACGTGTATGGAGGGGAACAGAGTGGGTGCCAGCTATCACAGCTGGCACAAAATATCTACTAAAATTAGATGAACAGTGATCGGCCGTTCAAAATTTCCATTTTGGCAAAATAAATGGCCGACCGGCAACAAAGAGTGCCGACCGGCAATATACATTGCCGATGGCATAAAATCACTGGCCGGTGGCCTCATGCCATGGCCGGTGATGTGTGGGGATGCCTCACAAGGCATTCCCTGCCCCTCCAAGGCAAAACATAAGTGTTTGGTGCAAAACCAGACACAATACGGTCAAGTCGAGGGATCCTGAGGCAAGGCGCGCAACCGAAACCTCCGGGAACTCAAGACGAACACAAACAAGGGTAATCACCAAGTGTTCCAATGGTGACGTCCAAGTCTTCAGGACGGTCAAAAATGGGGTGTGTATACTTTCCAATCGGACTCCCAAAAACCCAAGGATCCAATCAACATCCTAGAAACTAAATCCCATACCCAAGTAGTCACATAAACATGTTATCACATAAGTACATAACATTACATCTAAGTCTCTAACAAGCGAGACAAACCCATTGTGGTACTAACCACTTCCCACGTACCCAAGTATTCAAACCCGGTACGCTCTGATACCAAGTTGCAACGCCCTCAAAATAATACATATAAACCCACTATTTATGATATTCATAGACAGAAGAATAAAGCATATTTTCATATATCATAGTAGTTTTACTAAAGTAATACATGTTGACAACAAAAGTAACTGCCCCGTAGGCATACAACTTTCCAAGTCAACACTTGGTTACAACAAAAGGAGAGTTCTGACTCTCTACAACAAAATAAGCCCTAGGCTTGAATTTACATGTATCACCAAAAATAACGAAATAAACAAAAGAGTCTTCAACTCCCAAGACCTCCCAAGCTACGTTCTTGGAGGTGGCATAACACCTGAACCTGAAAATGATGTCCCATATAGGGTTAGCCAATGCCAAGTAGAGATATACTAAACCAAGTATGAGAAATAACTAAAACAATAGCATTTGATATGTGGTATACACTTATAAACCAACTTACACACTTTTCAATTCAACATCAAGTACATCCATTTTTCATTTTAGTTTCCTTCACTTATATAGTTTCAATTCATAATTATGGCTTAGAACCTGGCCAAACAATTCAATGAGACTATAGCACATATTAAAACACTTCCATACTTCATAATTTACATGAGAATATAACTCATATTAAAACACTTCCATACTTGAAATGATACACATATTTGTTGTATCAGTGGAGTCCATCCCCTATCTCCTCCCAAACCATGTAGTACATCCCCTATCTCCTCTCAAATAATATACATATACAATGTATTTAAACACTTATCATATACAATGATCAATCAATACACGCATTTGCTGTATTATTCCAACCGTCATATTCAATGACATATTCAATGTGATTAGTTTCAATTTTCCCTAATCATCATACAAAGTCTACAACAATCAAGACTATCTTCCACCGATAGCCCAAAGCAGTTATCTCTAAACAGATAATAAATTTGTTAACAGATAAAATATTGATATTTTCATAGATGAATGATTAAATTATCCAACTATACCATTTACTCCCACAATCTTCCAATTTCATGAATTTCACTTCACTTTCACATTTCCCCAAATTAATTATTCAACATAATTAGGGCATTTTTTCTTTTTCTCAATATTTGCCCAAAGGCTCAATTTCATCGATTTAACAACAACAACAATTTCATTTTTCAATGTCTCATACACACATAGGTTTTAACATTTGAAAACTCCCCTTTTTAAAATCTCAAATCAAACCCTAACTTTCTCAAAATGACTAAGCAACACCATCAAATCAAAATAACCAAAATTTATGGTAAAACTCATGGAATAGAGTAGGTTATCCCTACCTCAAATTTCGGAGCTCAAAGGAAGTGATGAAGAAATTCAAAGGTGCTCCAAACCCTAAGATTTTGGGATCCAAACGTAGCCCACACCAAGCTCTACACCTTTTGCAAAGGGACAAGGGTGGAAGAACACTAAAACTAGATAAAACCCTAGAGAGATGATGAAATTTAGAGTAAGAAGCTCTCAAATTTGGGTTTTGAAAAGTTAGAGAGAGAGAGTGGGTCGAAAAAGTGATCCAAAAAGCTAAAACTTAGACTTATATAATACACAGTCCGCTCGAGCGTGGAACGCCCCACTCGAGCGTTAGACACAGACTCACGCTCAAGCGTGAAAAGCGCAGCTCGAGCGTCGAATGCACACTTCTAGAAGTTCTACAGACGAAGTTCCGGCTCGAGCATGAAAGTGAACGCTCGAGCGTCTGATGACCTACAGAGAAAAGTACTAACGGTTGGATAATCCCGCTCGAGCGTGAAGGCCAAAATCTGGGCATCAACTCTATGTTTCCAAACACAACCAACCTGTTTCAAACCAGCCCAACACAACCCAAGACTCAAAATACAAGAGTAAAGGATGGGAATGAGAATAAGACAACAACACATCTACGGAACTGAGTCCGGAATACAATAAACAAATGAGGGAAAACCAGGATCGCTATAAATCATGTCGGGATCGAGTCGCCAACTCCTACCCGCAAGCCAATGAGCATTAAGAAGTCATAAGGAGTCATGGTCATCTCCCTAGCGGATGAGAAGTGGAAGGAGTTAGTGATGTCCCAACACCTCTCCACCAAAGCACCGTATAACAGCGGCTTAGCCTTTATTTATATGAGCCCTGAGTAGAAATGTTCAAAACTGGCATCATCAATCAAAGTGCGGACCTCCTGAGGGAGTCTCTCGTTCCAGCCTCGAGAGCCAAAAATAGTCCTATAGTAGCTCAACTTCTGGGCCATGACTTATGGCAAGAAATGTTGTTAGAATTTTAAATAAAAGAGCTATAATGGAATTCAAGTAAAACATGCGTAAGGGGAAAGATTTCTTATCATAAAGGCATCAGTGGATAGGTGCTCTGTCGGTTCTCGTAGAAGTATGTCCTCATCAGCCCCAAGTATGAGGCCCTAAAATCTCAAAATGCCGCTAAGAGTTAAGACATGTGAGCGCAGCTGGTAGGTAGCTGGGTCAAGTGGTCTATTTGCAAAGGGGAGTAACTCAGGCTCCAACGCTGGAGGAGGAATGTCCTCGGCCACCAAATCCTTGCCGAGAACAGCCCCGATGTCTGCGGCAGGCTTTGGAATGGGCATGGCAACATTAGCCAAAGGCACACCAACCTCATCATCATCCATGGGGAGTGTAAAAGTGAGCAAATGTGAGGGGATGGTGAGAGAAAAGCAAGGAAAGTAAGAGAAATGGGTGAAAAATCCAAAATCCAAAATCCAAACCCCAGGAGAAAGAAAATAAGAGAGAATGGAAAATCAAAGATGGAAAAGGGAAAATCTTAGGCAAACTCATGAGAACCCAAGAAAAACCAAGAGAAATCCCAAACTTTACCAAAACAAAATATGTTCGGTCCAAATTGTAGAGGATTGAAAGGGTTTTTCAAGGAAAATTTCACAAGAACTGTTGGGTAAGTGAATGGAGGGGAAATTTAGAGAGAGAGAGAGAGAGAGTACCTAGAGAGAGAGGGGTGGTTTTTGCATAAGGTGTGTGTAACTGGGGAGACCAAAATGTGTTGAAATGAGCCACAACTTGTAAAAACTCATAACTGCCCCTGTGTCACTATCGAGATCTGGTCGTGTCCTTTTGGGCCCAGCCATGTGTTTCTAGACCCGATCGGATCTAAATGCAATTTTGCTTCAGTTTCACCATGTGCATGGGTAAGTCCCTCCCAGCTGAAATAAGGTGTTCTCCACATGAGGGCCTGTCCTAGTTTTCAAAAATTGCAGAGCCACTGTTCATTTTCCCGGGACGTATTAACCGTGGATATGGGCCCATGTTCGAGAGTAAATTTAGCAGAGATGTGTTTTATACAAATTTAGAGTATCGCTTTCTGGCATCATGGTATGCGTAAGTCCGAATCCACCCCAGCGTGGTACCCGTGAACATCGCTCCCCGTGAACATCGCTCCCCGAGATGTTTTCTAAAAAAATATTGCTTCCCAAAATTGGATAACCCCATGCATCGAGTTTCAAAAACTCGTTTACCCCTTTAATGTTCGAAAAGCATGAACCCCAGCATAGTTTTCACCCTTTTCACTGTAAAATGTGTCTAGGCTTGTTTTCATAACCATTGCATCTTTCACCCTCTCTACGTGTTTTCATCCTTATCACACAACTGTGATTTGGCTCGCACCCTCACCCTTTTCATATTTCCTGCATTTATGCTTGTAATTTCACCCTTATCACACGAGTGTTATTTGGCTTGCACCCTCACCCTTTTCTCATTTCCTGTGTTTAAGCTTATAATTTCACCCTTATCACACAAGTGTGATTTAGCTTGTATCTTTCAACGTTTCTACGTGATGCATAGTTTGGCTTGTATCTTTCACCCTCTATACATGATGCGTAGTTTGGTTTATACCTTTCACCCTAATCACACGAATGTAATTTGGCTTGCACCCTTACCCATTTCGCATTTCCTATTTTTAGGCTTGTAATTTCATCCTTATCACATGAGTGTGATTTGGCTTATATCTTTCACCATTTTCAACATGATACGTAGTTTGGCTTGTATCTTTCACCCTCTTTACGTGATGCATAGTTTAGCTTGTACCTTTCACCCTTATCACACGAGTGTGATTTGGCTCGCACCCTCACCCTTTTCGCGTTCCCCGCATTTAGGCTTGTAATTTCCCCCTTATAACAAGAGTGTGATTTGGCTTGCACCCTTACCCTTTTCGCATTTCCTACATTTGGGCTTGTAATTTCACCCTTATCACACGAGTGTGATTTGGCCGGCATCTTTCACCCTTTTATACGTGATGTGTAGTTTGGCTTGTATCTTTCACCTTTTCTACATGATGCGTAGTCTGGCTTATATCTTTCACCCTCTCTACGTGATGCGTAGTGTGGCTTATACCCCCTTCCTCTTTATGATTTTCGAGCAGTATGCTCATTTGTGGTTTTGATTGATCATTGCATTGAATGTCATTTGTATCATGCCCCTGAACTATGCTAGTTTGATTCCTTGCAAATTGATATGTAGGCAACTTTCAAGTTCAACCAACCGCATTTTACGTTTTGTTTGTCTGCCCAAGTCTTACAGCCTTGTCAAATGGGTTGTCTTCTAGCTTTGACATTCACTCACGTCATTTCATGACTTCGAGCTCTGTTAAAGAGGGGCAACTGTAGACACCCTATTTTAACCGCCCATAAGACTTGTGCGCTTTACTCTGAACACTTGATGATGAAATGTTATATTGTACAATCTTTCAAATCTTCAACAAAAGAATCCAGTTTTGAGCTTCTAATCCTAACCTCATACACCATTTTGACCAAATTGTTTTAGACCCTTAAAAAAATCCTCTTTTCAAAATAGGACCCAACCGTGGGTATTTAGGCCTGGCCAGCTCTCAGTGGCAACAGGAACTAGGCAGGCCACTTTTTTGGACCGATCGTACAATTCATTGGCTGATCGGGCATGTTTAGCATAGTAAATATTTTGACAACTGCCAGCTGCTCCCATGTACATGCTTTGGACCAGCTATCCCTTTACAAATATTTCCGACGTGAGAAGTTGTTTCTCTATAAATACCATAACCCCCCTTCATGGTTTGGGATTAGAAAAATTCTCCAAGAGCCTATAGCTTGCCCAACCATCTTATCTACCCTCTTGCAATATAGATTTCATGATAAGAAGGAGGTGAAGAGAATAGTTTTGTTTTGTGTTTAGTTAAGTCCTTTCCTTTTGCTTTCAAAGATCATCATGCAACAAATTTGTAATGATTGATGATTTGGGAAGCAAACCTACTCCGTTGAAAATTCTCATAAAATGAGGGAGTATGAAGGATGACCAAGTTTTGGAAACCCTCTGTCGTGCTCTGTTCCAGTTCTGCTGCAGCGGGATATTCTCCACAAACAGTGGCCGAATGGCCATTATTCTGTACGATCAACCACTTGATCAAGCTGGCCGACCAAGCATTTTATACGGTAGTGGTGGTTTTTCATCAAAACAAAACAGGCACGATCGTATTTCATTGGAGCCAGCCGAATCTCATTGTGGTCCGATCAGGCTTTAGAGTGTACAAACAACAGATCCTGAAGCCCCAAACAGAGTCATCTTTAGATTGTGAACAGAGCAACTTCTAGTAGTGAGTAGTGGGGGTTTTCGGAGGATGTTCTTGCTCGTGTGCATGTGATTCACTGCCTCTCATTCAAGTCCATTAGATTAGCTTCGAGATTCATATTACGTAATTAATTAGCTGCTTTCATTCGAACTTGTAATAAATTATTCAGCAGTTCATTCATTTGGTATTGTAATAATTAATTCATTAGGACATTCATTCAGATCCTCTTGTGTGAGGGCAAACTTGTAATGTTTGTATATCTTTCAACCTCCATTTCTTTCTCCCTTTTATTTACCTGCTTACCGTGGTTGTATATAGTGTCACGTTTTCGTTTCATAACATTACCATGCTTTGTATCCACTTTTGCATGCATTAAGGTTCGGTTCATTGTTTTGAATATCATTGTCATTTCCTACTTGCTTGAATATGTGTGCTGCCGCATGCCTTGAATTAATCCATATGATATGTTAATAAAGCCGAACCAAGTAATCGCATCCTTGTATGTGTTGCATTAGTCATGTGCATTGTTAAGATCATGCATTGTTTTTCTAAATTGCTTTCTTTTTCTTTGGCTTGCCTCGGAGTACTAGGTGAGCACTTTTGGCTTTAGCATATTCATGTGTGTGATTGTTGCCATGCTTAGCATCTTACCATGAGGCTACGTGCTTACTCGAAGTAAACTGTTTGAATACCTGTGGATGAAGGTTATTTTAATTGCATTAGGGATGATTTTGATCAAATATATGTATGAGCTCATTTCTTTCCTTTTGAGTTGTGTGCACTCAAAACCTTTCGAAAAATAGATAAAATCAAGTCATTTTCAAAGCAAAAGAAAAGTCTATACTTGCGTGCCTCACATAGTAAGTTAGCATAATAAAATTAGAATAAGAGCATATAATATTGATAAAAATCACATCATGATTAGTAGAGGCCGATCTTTGATTAGGTGAGAGGGATGCTCAATTCATGACCTTCTCCTCTCATACCTAAGTTCCCGAATTGAGACAACTTTCATTACGATAGACAAGTGGCCTTTGGCATGAGTTACAAGTTTCCTAAATTTCTCAAAAATATTTAAGTGGTGACTATGAAATTTGGCGATGCAGTCCATTTTTGGCATCTCTGATGATTAATGAATTTTCTAAGACTTGCCGAATTTGGACTCTCATTCATTTTTCTGTTTCACATATGCACTTGTGAAACCAGATTCAGAACCACAGGAGTCCGAACTGCAAGGCTATCGTACCCGAGAAGACTAACCCCTCCGAGGAGCGCGAAAAACCAACTACACCTTCCCACAAAGAGAATGAGGGCAACAACTATCACCTTCACCAATTCGCTCTTGAAATCAAAACCAGGGGAGGGTGCAGCCGCATACATGTTATCAATATAGGCAGTCCAGGCATCTGAAGATATTTTGTCGTCAGTTGGATGGCATATTTGGTGCATCTAGTTCGAGGCAGACTCAAAGTTATCTACCAACTTAGTCAGTTCAGGTGTTGAGGGCCAATCAGGGAGCCATCTCAGCTTAGTCTGTTCATCAAGCCTCTGCTCCGAGGGGTAAGGAAGTAGATCAGAGGCTTTCAGGGCATGTGTATGTTGTTGTCACACTGGATTCATTACCAGAACCTACTGTAGTGAGACGTAACCTTTGTTGTTCAATTCACTAGCCAGTGTGTTGATAGATACCGGTGCATTTCATTCGTTTATATTATCTACTTTTGCATCTTCTTTGGTTTGGAGTTTGATCAGTTGGAGTCTTCTCTGTTTGTTGAGACACCTGTTGGGAGTAGGGTCGCATTGGGTCGAGTGTGCCGCTCTTGTGAGATTGAGGTTGCAAATCGTCGACTATCCTTTGATTTTATTGTTCTAAACATGCATGCTTTTGATGTGATCTTGGGTATGGAGTGATTAACCTAGTTTCAAGCTTTGATAGATTGTCACCATAGGAGGGTGTCAGTGTGTACACCGTCTGAGGATTGTTTCTACTTCTTGTGTGACCGAGGTGATAGTTTTATACCTCTATTGTATGACCTTAGAGGTTAAGGAGAGCTGATTTTCCTCTTTGCCATCATGTTAGCGAATGAGGGTAGCATGATTCAGAGCGACTTAGAGAGGGTAGTTTGAGAGTATCCAAACATTTTTTGGGAGGACCTCACTGATTTACCACCTTATAAAGAAATTGAGTTCTCTATTAACTTGGTGCCAAGCACAGCCTCGATATCCAAGGCACAATATAGATTTGCACCAGTTGAGTTGTATGAGTTGAAGGTGTAGCTTCAGGATTTGTTAGATAAGGGCTTCATATGCCCTAGTACCTCACCTTAGAGAGCACCAACTTTCCTTGCGAAGAAAAATGATGGCACTTTGTGGCTGTATATCGCCTACCGTAGGTTGAACCAGGTTACTGTCAAGAACAAATATCCATTGCCGAAGATAGATGATTTATTTGATCAACTTAAGGGATCTCGTTGTTTTTTAAGGATTGACTTGAGATGTAGGTACCACCAGTTGAGGGTGAAGGAGGAGGACATTTAGAAAACGGTCTTCCGTACGCGTTATGGTCATTATGAGTTCTTAGTGATGCCTTTTGGGCTAACCAATGCATCGACTTCATTCATGGACTTGATGAGTCGAGTTGTCCGTGAGTTTCTAGACTAGTTTATGGCTGTCTTCGTCGACATCTTAATTTATTCACCATTTGAAGAAGAACTTGGGGTGCACTTGTGGATTGTACTTGAGTTGCTTAGAGAACACAGTTGTTTTGTTGTGTTCAAGAAATGTGAGTTTTCGCTTTCAGAGGTTAAGTTTCTAGGCCATATTGTGTCTAGGAAGGCGTGATTGTAGGCTGCTCTAAAATAAACACGGTACAGAACTAGGAGCAAACTAAGAATGCCTTTGAGATCCCGAGTTTCTTGCGTTTAGCAGGGTATTATCTATGCTTTGTGAAAGATTTCTCTAGGTTGGCTTCGCCTTTGATTAGATTAACGAGAAAATGAATTAAGTTTGTGTGCAGTAAGGCTTGTGAAAAGTCATTCTAAGAGCATAAGATTAGACTTACCACCACACCAGCTTTGATTTTCCTAGAGAGGGGTTTGGGTTACTCGGTATTTTGTGATGCATCTTGAGAGGGGTTGGGTTGTGTGTTGATGCAAGAAAGAAAGGTTGTGGCTTATGGCTCATGGCAATTGAAAATACATAAGAAAAATTACCATACGGATGACCTAGAGCCAGCGACGGTGATCTTTGCCTTAAAAATCTGAAGGCATTATCTTTATAGGGAGAGAGGTTTGAAGTATTTTCTAATCACAAGAGTTTGAAATATATGTTCTCATAGAAAGATTTGAATTTGAGGTAGAGGAGGTGGATGGAATTTATAAAGGATTATGATTTCGAGTTACTTTACCATCAGAGAAAAGCCAATGTAGTGGCCGATGCGTTGAATGGAAAGTTCGTGAGCAATGTAGCAAATATTGTCATCTGGGAATGGGATATGTTGGTGTTGGTGGTGAGTTTGATTTGCATCTTAGCAAGTCTGTTGAGTTGGCTACTTTGTTTACCATAGTTGCACAACCTTCCTTGATTAGTCAAGTTATTGAGGCACAACAATGTGATCATGAGATGGAGATTATCCGAGGGAAGATCTCCGATGGGAATGTGGAGACAAGTTTGAATGTCCACTCTGATTTGAGGGTGAGACACTTAGACGGCCTGTTTGTGCCAGAGTCTAGTAAAGAAGAGGTACTTCGAGAAATCCACCATTCACGTCTTACGGTGCATCTAGGAGGTAAGAAGATGTATCATGACCTTTGTCGCCAGTTTTGGTGGAGAAACATGAAGAGCGATATAGCTTTATTCGTTTTAAGATGCCTTACTTGTCATGTAACACCCCAAAATAAACAAACATCCTACACCATCACATTTATACCAAAACCTGCGAAAATTCACCATTATCATGCATTAATACAACATCCATTCTACTAAATGGATTATGAGACAAGATGGAAATGAAACAAGAATTGTTCTATACAAGTCAATGCCTTAAAGGGTACAAATTTCTAGGGCTTTGTCGTGTTACAATAAATGAGTTACAACTCAATACAAAGAAGCCCTCAGCTTAAATTTAACAACAAAATAAACAAAAAAACAATCAAATGAGTCTCAAGCTCTAAGATCCTCCAAATTCATTGCCTTGGTGGAGGCATGCTAGTTCGCCTAAAAATGGTTCCCCCCGTAGGGTGGGCATAAAACCTAGCAGAAATAGTCTTAATGACATGTTTGATGCTTAATTAATGCCATAAGGTATTCATATATGAAATGCCATGATAAAACATGCGTTTTTCTCATTTGAAACAATGCTATGCTAGTGTTCTAAAACCACATTTCCAAGACTTTCTTTTAAAACAACACAATGGTAGATCTCCAGGGTTAGTTTTCAAAAATAACAGCTATACAAGCTAACTATGCCATTTTACTGGGATTATCCAGATGGAATCGGCACCTACCGCATGGTTTTTAGGTCTTGCACCATGGACACACAAGCCAACTTGATTACCACACTCCCTTACAGTTTTACCATTTATTTATCATTTCCAATAACACAATACATGTGTTCAAAACAATATTTTTAAAACATGAAATCTCAAGTTTACAAATCCATGATATGCTCAATGCAATGTATGATTTGTAAACATTTACAATCCCTAATCCACATGCAATATAACGACTCTGATTTTAAATTCACATTGGATTGATGTATAGTGGTGCCTGTCACCTTAAAACTTGTATGGTTGTTGGACTCTTGATATTGATGGGTTGGCAAGTGAACTTTAAATATTATAATTGAGGACCCTTGGATGATGTTTGGAACCTTGATTGAAGCCTTAACAAGTTATATAGATAAGATTAGATAAAAAGTCCCAAATTTGAGTTTGAATTTTTGACCAGCCGTCACTCTTTTGCCCTTTTCTCCTTTTATACTTATAATTTGAATGTGAGGTTGGAACCATTGGAAAGATTATTTTCGGGGCTTCAATTTGGACACAATAACGACCTAGAATGGAGTCCCGATGAGAGAGTTATACCCGTTTGAAGTTTTTACATCTGTGCTGGAAGCAGAGCCGCACGTGCAGGGAATAACGCCGAACGTGCGAGCTGTGCGGGACAGCAGCTAAAAAACGTGATTTTTAGACCATTTCTTACATTTTCTTTTCCTCTCTTCTTTTTCCCTCCGCCATGTCTAAAACCATAGCTCCCAAAACCTTGATTTCCTCCACTTTTATTAACAATCCACCATGGTTCTTGCATCAAGGATGGAGAACAAGAGAAGATCAACATTTTCTACCGATTGGGATTTCGAAATTTTGGAGGAACCTCATCAAAGCTTGCTTTTCTTTCTTGAATCTTGAGGTAGGGGTCCTAGTTCTCCTTCAATGCTTACATTAATAGATAGATTTGTGGTATTTTGGAGTATATAAATGCAAAATCTACATTGTGAGCATATAGTGTAAATCTTGAAATTTTGGGGTTAGGGTTTGCAATGTTGCGGTTCTATTATGGGGTTTAGATTATGGTTTATGGATTATGGACCTAGGATGTATAATAAATGGGAAGATTGGAACAAAAAAATATTGGGTTAAGAAATTCGGATTTTTCTTGAAATTTCTAGGTTTTTCTTGAAACCCTAGGTTGATTTTTGATGATAACCAATGATTTGGCCCAAATTGAAAGTTGAATCATGAAATTGATAGGTTGAATTATATATGTACAAGTTTAATTGGAATTTGGTTATGTTTGAAAATTATGTTTAAAATTTGCGAATGAATTTTGTTATGAGCAATGTAAATCATGTTATAATGAGAAGGAAATTGGGGGAAATGATTTATTAATGATATAGATGGCATAAACTCGGTTATGGAATGTTGAAATGGATTTTAAGAATTCCTCTTGAATTATGTTGAATTATATTTAATGATGTTGAGTTGAATCATGTTGCTTATGTTGAATTGTGGTGATTATGTGGGATGGTATTGACTATGTTGATTTTGATTTTTGTGACCTAAAATGTGGAGTTTTCAAAAATGGGTTTAATCCCAAATCATTTTACTAAATATTCGTGGGCTTGCTTAGTTATTAAAATTAAAAGAATGATTTAATGGGGTTTCTTTATGGGGATAGGTAATGTTTGGTTTTTGGTGAAAACCCTAGACATTCAGGGATTTTTGGAAAAATGTGGAAGATGTCCATACAATTCGTTCGAAGTAAAATGAAGCAAGAAATGAATTAGGAAAGGAAAAGACCTAATGACTAAGTTATGTTTGTGTACATGGCACACTCCAGGAGGGACAAGCACTCCATTGTAGCACTGTGAGTAGTAGTACTGTGGTCATACATTTAATCATCGTTGGTTGGAAGATTTTGTGTATGTTAGTATGACTTGGAAACTACTCTACATTCCGGTTACGAGTAAGGGCTATCATTAATGTGCTAGAATCTGTAAATTATCTCATGGAACTATTAAAGTCGAGTCCATTAGGATAAAAAGCAACCCATGTTATGGAAAAGAAGCTGTGTGTGTTAAGGGAATGATTTTACTGTACTTCCGTAATCAGGAGTTAATACTATGGAATTGGTTAACAGGAAAGAATGGTAAATGTGCCTCTTTTGTCAACCTCAGAGTGTCCAGGCACTTAAGTGAAGGCAGCTCATTTTGCTAAGCTTTTAATTTTGCACCCTAATTGTCTGCTTAAAGTTGATGTATATATAATTCCTTGCCTGTCCATGTTGTTTTGCGCCCAATTCTAAGGGCTGGGTCTGTATATATATATATATATATATGTGCATAGCTAATTCTCTGATGCACATCACTGTATGTTTATTTGCCTTATGTTCTGTCTGTGATCCTGGCATGATAGCGGTCGCTCAATGGATGCAATTCTTTTATTTATGTTAATTTATATTGGTAAATGCTTCCGTTCAGGCCCCATATGATATGTATACCAGGTTATGCGTCTGTTTCTATGTAGGTCATGCCCAAACTTTCAGGGGCAAGTTTGGGGCGTGACATGCAATCTCTACAACAATCAATACAACCCTCTACCGGTTGCCAAAACAATTATCTATAATGACATTATTAAAGGATAACAGTAACAACAACAAGAATATCCAAAATGATATCAAAACTATAATCCCAACGATTTATACAACATCTCACGACTCTTGGAAACAACATTCACACTCCTTACAAGTATTGTGAATCTCAATAGAAAATATTCAATCTTCCCAAAACATTCGATTAGTTCTCTTCAACAATTTCATACTTTCAAAAAGAATGATCAATACTCAATGATTTCCAAAAGTTCAAAAACGTTTACCAGTCAAAACCTCACAACAAACACAATTTTACACCATTTTTCCAAAACATCCACCATCCTAATTTTTTATAAAGCTTTAGGGATTTCTTTCTGAAATTCAATTTTTCCTTCAAAACCTCCTCATTCCACAACCACCACTTACAAATCTCAAACCATAACTGAAAATAAGAGTTTTTCTCCCAATTAATGCATTTGTACACATATAACCATAACCTATCTTTTCTGAAAACTCTTAACTCACCAAAATAACAAATAACAAAGTTGAACAACACACACATCATTAAGAAATCCCTACCTCAACTCAAGAAGAGGGGAAAGCCCAATAGCTCAAAATTCGACGACAACAAAAATGTGAAATTTTTAGATTAAAACAAAGCCCTCAACGCCCTCTATCTTAAAGTCTTAGGTAGTAAGGGTGAAAAATGATTAAAATGATATGAAATCAAGGTTTAAAACTCAAAAATGGCGACACAAGAGAGAGAGAGAGAGAGAGAAGAGAAGAGAGAAGAGAAGAGAAGAATAAGAAGAAGAAGAAGAAGAAGAAGAAGAAGAAGATGATGATGATGATGATGATAATGATGATGATGATGATGATGATGAGCTCAAAATAGATATTTTTAGCATTTGGCTGATATTTATAGGCCAGATGCACCGCAGGCGCGAACAACAGGTCACGGGCACAATCAATGCCCTCGCGGGCGCGATGTGTAAATCGCAGCCCACCTCATGGCCCCTTGCGTGCCATGCACTTTCCTCCTATACAATTGACCTAAAGACACATTTTGGTCACAGCCTGGTCACAGCCCATCGTGGGAGCGACCACCAAAGACACACTGCGGCCGCGATCAAGAAGACCTCAATTGTGACTAGCCAAATAAGGCATGTTGCTCACTGGTTCCTAGGTTTAAGGCTAAGGATCCTAGTTACTAAAGATGCCTAACACAAAAGAATACAACCCACAACAAGTGTTAACCCAAAATAAAAGAACAAGAAAGATCGAGTCTTAATCCGGACTGTTATATGTTAGCAAGTGAAGGCCGAACACCAAAGACCAGTGGGTTATTTACAACCTTTACCTATAACCTAATGAAAGTGGGAACATGTTACTATAGATTTTGTTATGGGTCTTTTGAGAACTCAATAGGGTAATGATATCATTTGGGCAGTTGTGCATCGGCTGACTAAGTCCACTCACTTTATTCCTATGCATACAAGTGACTCGGTAGATTATCTTGTCGAGTTATATGTTAGGGACATATTTTGACTTCATAGAGTTCCAATGACTATCGTCTCAGATAGAGATCTGCGTTTCTTGACTCGGTTGTTGCAGAACCTTCAGAGAGTGCCTGGGGTACTAAGTCGACTTTTAGCACCACATACCATCCTCAGACTGACGGGCAATCTGAGCATACTATCCAAATTCTAAAGGACGTGCTTCGAGCTTGCTTCATCGACTTCAAGAGGTTGTTTTCCTATAACAATAGTTTTCAAGCAAGTATTGGGATGGCACCTTTTGAGGCCTTATATGGCCGACCTTGTAGATCATGTGTTTATTGGGCCGAGGTGAGTGTTGCACCTATGTTGCGTCTAGAGTTGGTCCATGAGACAACTGAGAAAATTCCACTTATTCATAGGAGGTGGGTGATACACCGATGTTGCGTCTAAGTGATGCACCTATGTTCTGGTAACAATCGCCTCAGATAGAGATCTGCATTTCACGACTCGGTTATTATAGAACCTTCAGCTTGCCTTGGGTATTAAGTTGACTTTTAGCTTCACTTACCATCCTCAAACCAATGGGCAATCTGAGCGCACTATCTAGATTCTAGAGGATGTGTTTTGGTCTTGCGTCCTCGACTTCAAGGGGTCATTTTCCTATAACAATAGTTTTCAGGCAATTATCAAGATAGCACCTTTTGAGGCCTTGTATGGCCGCCCTTATAGATCACCTGTTTGTTGGGCCGAGGTGGGTGATGCACCTATGTTGCGTCTAGAGTTGGTCCATGAGATGACTGAGAAAATTGCACTTATTCGTAGAAGGTTGGTTACAGCTCATAGTCATTAGAAGAGCTATGCCGACCGGAGAAGGAGACCATTATCCTTTGAGGTGGGTGACTATGTAGGTCTAAAAATTTTATGAAAACTGGGTTTGATGAGGTTTGGGAATAATGGGAAGTTATCTCCAAGGTTTATTAGGACTTTTGAGATTTTAGAACAAACTGGGGATGTAGCTTACTATTTAGCTTTGCTGCCCAACTTTTTGGGGTTCACGATGTGTTTATGTTTGCATACTTTGGAATTATGAACCATTCATTCACATGTTCTAGATTGGACTGACTTAGAGGCAGACGAGGATGCCTCGTATGAGAAGAGGCCGGTGCAGGTTCAGACACACGAGAGCAGGTCTTGTGAGACAAGACTATTCCTTTGGTTAAGATGTTGTGGCAACACTACAGAATCATGGAAGCGACTTGGGAGTGTGAGGCTGAAGTCTGTGATAATGATTCAGACTAGTGAATCTTTTGTAGTTATTTTTATGTTTGGTTGTAACATATGAAAGTTGTAAATGCTCTGTAAGATTGATGTGATATTGTGTTTGGTTGGTCTTTATGTTTTCTATATCATTAAGGAAAGTATTGTTTTTGTTGTCACTGTAATATTCTTGAGAATTAAGGTTGCTAAGACAAGTTTTATATACTATTACATGTTATTGATGTTGTTATTTGTAGTGGAGTATTTGTTTCTGACATAGTTTAATTTCGGGAAAGAAATTTCCTAAGGATAAGAGGTTATGATGTCTTCATTACTTATGAGACTTATATAGAAATGTAATTCAGATTTCTATTCTATTTTAGGACAATTAATGTCTTTGGAACTTTTAGTTATCTTTGTTGACATCTATTCTTGTTTTTCGAAACTGTTCTTGTCCTATGTTGTTTTTTGAATTGAGAATTGGGTTTTGGGGTTATGTTTGAAACAGGTTGAGGTTGGTAATTCTGAAGTGATTTTGACTGAGCGAACTTGAGTTCGCTCGAAAGGTGGTTTGGTCACTCGTGCGGTCTTTTCTTTCTCCCAGTTATGGGTTTACAGTTTCAACTTTTGTGAGGTTGCTTTCTTTTTCACGAGCATAGATTTCGTCGCTTGAGTGGTCTATTCTGTAAAAATGAACTTCTGGGAGTTTGGTTTCTTCGTTTGAGCTTAGTTTTGGTTGCTCGAGTGATATGTTGTGTCTGATGCTTGAGTGCAAGTTTAACTGCTTCAGTGGTCTGTTCGAATAAAGTTGTGAGCAAAGTCACTTTTTATTCACTTTTTGATATCTCTCTCTCTACAAAATATCTTTTCCTCTTTTACTTTCCCCTCTCTCTAAAAACCTTACATAAATTCTCTAACCTACCTTGATTCGTGGATTTCTCAATCTTCGTGCTTTGGGATAATAGGTTGAACTTGAAAAGGGGATCGTTTTAATCTAAAAAGTTTGAGTTTTCGTCTCTGTTGATTTTTTTGTTCTTCTCTTTCTCTTACTTTGAGGTAGGGATTCCTTTAATAATTTGCATGTTATTTAGTTCTGTTATGTGTTATCTTGTAAATTTAACACTTTGTGAGATTAGAGTTTGATTTATATGTACTTTAGTGCATAAAAGAGAGGGTTTTCTCACAATTGTTCTTTAATCTTTATTTGGTTTTTGATGATGATGGTGGGTATTAGAAACTTGAAGAAATGGGTTTAAAAATGAGAAACCTCAATTTTATTTTTCAAAACCCTAGGAGTTACATAAGGTTGAGAAAATTACGTTATTGAATTTATGGTGAACTCATGAATTATCACTTTATGGAAATAAATGAGATTTTGGGAGATGTTGAGACAAGATACTTTGTACTGATGTTGTTTGAAATCTTTAGTTACGCTCTAACGCACCTATGTTAGGTCCGGAGTTAGTCCAAGAAATGATAGAGAAGGTTGTACTTATCCGTAAGAGGTTAGTTTCGGCTTAGGGTCGTCAGAAGAGCTATGCTGACCAAAGAAGGAGACCCTTTTCTTTTGAGGTGGGGGATCACATGCTTCTTAAAATCTCACTGAGATGAGGTTTGATGAAGTTTGGAAAGAATGAAAAGTTGTCACCCAGGCTCATTAGACCCTTTGAGATTCTAGAGTGGATTGGGAAGGTAACTTATCATTTAGCCTTGTTACTCCAACTTTTTGGGGTTGATGACGTGTTTCATATCTATATGCTCCGAAAGTAAGAGCCTAATCCTTCACACATGCTAGATTGGACCGATTTAGAGGTAGATGTTGATGCCTTATATGAAGAGAGGTTGATTCGGGTGTTAGATACTCAGGATCAAATCTTGAGGGGCAAGGCTATTTCATCGGTTAAGGCATTGTGGTGACATCATGGAGTCGATGAGGCATCTTGGGAGCGTGAGGCTGAAGTTCGTGAGAAGCATCCGGACTTATTTGTTGGTGTTTGAGTTTTGTATTAAAAATTCATTATGTTGTAATTTATAAACATTATAATGTTTTGGAGATTTAGAACCACAGTGTTTTGGGTTGAATGGCTATGTCTTACCATTGTTGCTAACATAAGTTATTATTGCAATTGGAATAATGTGCGATTGATGTTTTGATTTAAATTTCGGGGACAAAATTTCTTAATGGGGGAAGATTATAGTGGCTCAGGTTTAAACCCGACCCTATCATATTCTTTGATTCAGGATCCAGTGACCATGTTAATTGTTTATTCTCCTAGTTGTCTTATTTCTGTTGGGATTGGTTGTTTAGAATTGTTGGTTGAGTTTTAAACAAGTTGGGAGTTAGATTTCAAGAAAGTTCCTGTCTGTTTCTCTTTAGTTCGTTTGCTCGAGCAGTCTTTGGTACCTCCCAGTATCTTTTGCAGGTTTGAAAAACTAATGAGAGTAGAGTGTTTTTAGCTCGAGCTGTCTTTCCTTCGCTCGAGCTATCTTTCCTTTGCTTGAACAATCTTTTGCATGTCTACAAAACTTTTGAAAGGGAGTCATTGTGCGCTCGAGCCATTTGTTTTGTCGTTCAAGTGGTGTCAGTTCCTTGTTTCTGATAGTCGAGTGGTGTTTTGGTCGCTCAAGCAATCTGTGCGTATATCAGTACAAGGAAAATATATTTTCTATCACTTTTTGATTTCTCACTCTCTAAAATACCTCCAAACCTAATTTCTTTACTCTCTTTCTCTCTCTCTTTCTCTCTCTTTTTCTCTCTCTAGTTCTTGTCTAAATACTCTTATACACTCGAATTCGTTGGTCTCGCAGCCATAATGCTTTGAGAAAAAACATAGGGCTTGTGAGGGTAAATGTTCTAATCGAAAAATTTCTAGATTCCAGCTTCGTCGAACTTTGGGCCTTGTTCAACTCTCTTTCTACTCTTGAGGTAGGGATTTCTTCAATCTCCTTGTATAATTCTTACCCTCGTTATGTATCCCTTGAAAGGCGTAGAGATTTGGGAGTTGTAGGTTTGATTTAGGGTTTGGTTTTGGAAATATAAAAGAGAGGTTTTCAAATAGGTTCATAGGAAGTGTTGTGGAGTTGAGCACATTGTTAAGTTTTGTTGAAATCTTGAAAATCTCTTCTTTAAATGTGTTTTTGAAAAGATTAAATGTTTGGTTGTAAATCTTTAGTTTTTGCCTAAGAATAAAGGGTTGGATGTTGAGTTTTTATAAAGATAAAGTGAAATGTATCTGTTGATGGTGAGAGTGGAGTTGGATATGTGTTAACACTCCTATAATGAGATTATGAAATTATAATTAAAGTTGGAATGTATCTTTTATATAGAGATATCGACTTTGAGCTATCGGTGGATGATTGCTTTAATTGTTATAGAAATTGCATAAGGATTATGTTAATTGAAACGAATTACTCATGCATCTTGCATTGAACATTGTTTTGTACATTGAAAATGTATTATTTTGAGAAAAATGGATGAATACCTTGGTGAATCTAATTAGGAGGTGTGATTGTGGTATTATTTATGTTGGCCTGTGTCCTTGGTGAAGGTCCAGAAACTCACGCGGTTAGGTACTATTCCTTCTGATTAGTACCGAAAAATAGCTTTGGTAGTGCTTCCATAGCATACTGACAGACACGTACCTAGGGATTCCCAATGTTTTATATCCTCTGCCTTGTTTTCTAATTTAATAAAAAAGTATTATTTTACAAATTTATTTTTAACCATGGTATTGCATTGTTTGAAAGAGAAAAGGCTAACGTTTTGGTAAATGGCATGCGTATGTGTAGGCACCCCATTTTTGCCCGTCCTCAAAACTTGGATGTTCTTGCAGGGTACATCCAGCAACAAGTTTGATTGCTTGTCGAGTACTTGACTTTCGCGACGGAATGCTCCATGTTTGATCTTTCCAGACCCAATTTCCATTATGTCTCATATTTGGACCATGTGTTAGTCTTTGCATAGTGATGTTCTTTATGGCTTTCCAGCCATCATTGAGGACTGTCGGCCATGGGCTTTTCCCTACCGGCCATCAATGAGGCCCTGCCGGCCATCACTGATGGCCGGCCGGCCACCAATGCATCAGTAGATATTTTTGTAGATATTTTGATTGTTGTTTGCATAGATGAGCCCATCTGCATGCACGTGGATGGCTGGATTTGTTTAAAGGCTTCTTGTATCTCCTATATATAGAGCTCATCTATATGCATGCAAAGGGTTAGAAAATTTTGGCTGAGCTATATCTTTCTATCTCTCTCTCTAGAATCCTCTCTCTCTCTATATTTTGTGCTTGAAAGTGAGCTTTCTCTACACATTTGCACTAGCTGCCTTAGCCAAATACCTTCACCTTGGGGCTGAGGTTCTTGGAGGCCTTGTTTGAGCTTCTTAGAGTGGTTTTGGCTTGGAACTCTTGCTGATTTGTTGCTGTGCTTCAAGGGTAAGGATTTACCTCTTTAAAGCCTTGTTTGAGCTCATTGCTTGGTCACCTTTGTATGCTACTTTAAAGCTCGTTTTAGCCTCTAAAAGTTCTGTTTTTAAGGTCTTAAAATGTTGGTTTAAGCCTTGTGTAGTTAGGGGGTGGTTTCCTCCCTTGGCTCTTTGGCTTGAAAAGCCTTTAGAGCCACCTTTCAAAGCTTTTGAGGCACCCTTTGTTTGGCCTTTTTACCAGTGAAGCTCAGAGGTTTTTTAGTGGTAGAAACTTGGTTTTGAGGACCAAGATAGGAGGGGGTGGCCTTCCCTCCTTGTATCTTGTTTGCATGTGTTGATGGCTTAACACATGAGCATGTGTTTCTCCCTTTTTGTGGCTTAGTTTGAGCTTGTTTTTGGCCTTATTTCAACATGTTATAACTATGTTTTTGGCTGGTTGAGTTGCTTCTTGCTTGCTTCTTACACTTGTAGTGTAATCATGCTTACTAGCTTAAGATACTTGATGTTTTAACCTATTATTCTAGCATGTGTTGGCTCCACTCCAGCATGTTTTTGGCCTTGCTTTGACATGCTTAAACTCTGTTTTGAGTGGTCTTGGTCCTTTGAGACTTGCTTTGTATAGCTATAGTGTAGCTAGCTTCACTAGCTTTGTGTTTTGAGGCTTCTAGCATGCTTTGCTTGGGTTGTTTGCATGCCATAGGATCATTTAGCATGTGATTTCAGTGCTTATAATTCTATCACACTCTCACATATTTCACTCTTTCATCACTTTTGAGAGTTGTGCCTTATGACTTGTTTATGAGTCAATACATGAACATGATTTTCTTGCTTTTCATGCTACCATCTCAGCACATTTTAGCCTCTGTTTTGGCATGTTTAAGGTCTGTCTAGGGCTGGTTTGGCCATTTGAGTTTGATATTGCATGGTTCTAGTGTAAAGCTCTTCACTAGCTTTAATGCTTAAGTCTCTTAACATGTTGTACATGAGTTGTTTACATGTTAGAGTCTTGTGTTTCATGCCATCTCAGCACTGAAATTCTGCCACCTCCCTCATTTCTTCATTTTTCTATTTGTTTTGAGGGATGGTTAGTCTTAAAGTTATGTTTAAGCTTGGGATTGAGGCTTATGCTTAAATGGCTTTAACCCTCTTTTGAAGGTTCCTCCTAGTCAAAGGCATGGTCTCTCTCATGTCTTAAGTCATCTTTTGATTGACATCTCTCTCATTAGAGGACTTTCACATTGGACAAATCAATTAAAGAATGGTTTGTTAACTTAAAATGTGTAAACAAGAATTGAATCAAGTAAAACATGCCAAAATAAGCATGTTATGTGTGCATTGCATTGTGTTCAATCGGACGTTATATTGAACACAAGGAAAATTGGTTCATTTCATACTTGAAGTGATGAAATGAGTCAATCTCCTTTGTCTCCATTGCTTTTGATCTCTCGTGATAAGGTAATGGACTTGTGTCTTTGTTTTGTGCATTTATTGAATTTGTGCAAGTTGGATCCTTGGCCATCATGCATTGAAAATGCTTGATTAGTGGCTTTAGACCCAATGGTGCCACTCCTTTGATGTTTTGAGATGATAAGGAGTAGCATAGTACAAACATATCCTTGGAAAAATCTCTATTTTTCTCTATTTTGTGCGCTGTTGCAGTTTGGTGTTACAGCGCACCAGTAGCCGGTTGTTCTTCATTGTTGGCCAGCACTCTTTCATTGTTGGCTGGCAGAGGCACACTCTTGGCCAGCAGGTGGCCGGCAGCCACCATTCATGGCTGGCAGGCCACTGGTGCACTCCCCAGCATTGTTTTGGTAAGGTTCAGCATAAAGTTCTTAGAGACACTCTATAAACAGAGCCTCTAAAGAGCAAACCAGAGAGCTTTTCGGGACGGAAACCGAGTCATGCATGTTCAACTTCTTCAAACAGAGCTGAGGCAGTATTGTTTAAATACTTTACTTGGTAGTTAGCACGGCTTTGTAATTTAATTAATTAGTGTGCTAATTAGTTGATTGTTGTAATAATTAGTAAGTAGTTTACTAGTTATTCAATTTGTTATGTAATAATTAGTCTAATTAGTTTAATTAGCTTAGCTTGGTGTTAGCTTAGCTCTTATTCATTCGGACCCTCCTACGAGAGGGAAAAATGTTGTAATAAGTGTGTGTGTGTGTGTGTGTGTGTGTGTGCATGTCTTCCAACCCCACATCTTTCTCCCTTTTATTTAATCGCTTTCGATGGTTAGATTAGAGCACACTTTGATTAGCATACCTTATGCTTGCATGTTTGCATCATTCATTTGTCTTGCATGCACCGAGCTCGGCGTATCATTCAAACTGTATTGTATTTCAATACACCTATTTGAATACGTGTTTCAAAGCATGCTATCAAATTGTATCATATGCTATCTTAGATAGCTGAGCCTATTTAGTTGCATTATTGCATGCGTTGCATTAGGCATTTTGTATAGTTAGGATCATGCATTCTTTCTAAGTAGCTTTTGTTTTGGCTCGGAGTACATTGTAAGTTTTACGCTTTAGCATACCTGCATGAGATGTGAGTGTTGCCATGATAGCATGCTTGCCATGAGGCTATTTTCTTAAATGATTAACTGCATGAATGCCTGTGGGTGAAGGCTTTATTGCTTGAATTGGGACAATTCGATAAATGTACGTTTTAAGCCCGCTTTGCGAAATGGCAAATCATGTTGTTTTTTAGCCCACTTGAGGGTGGCATTTTCAAACCATTTTCGAAAACAAATATGAGTTGTTTTGTTTCAATTCTTGCGATTTAGTCTATACTTGTATGCTGCACACATCACATAGTAGGTTAGATTAATAACCGGATAAGAACACATGAGGTCTATAAAACAAGATATCATGATAGTAGAGGTCGATCCTTTGATCGGGCGAGCGGGGGTGCTCATTTCAGCACCTTCCCCTCTCGTACCCAAGTTCCCGAGCCGAGGCAACTTTGGTGATGACGAACACGTGGCCTTTGGCACGAGTCAAGGTTTCCTAAATTTTCCAAAAACAAAATATTTTGGTAGCAACTCTGTAATCTGACAAAGCAGTTCAGTTTTGGCATTATTTGATCTAAAATCAATTTTCCAAAATGATTTGCCGGATTGGACTCTTTGGTGTTTATCAGTTTCACATTGCTCATTGTAAGATTAGATTCAGAACCGTGACAGGAGTCCGAACTATAGGAGACCAATTCGCGCCTTCTGCGAACGAGGGGTGTGCGAAGAAAGTTGAGTCCACAGTATGCATTCACCATATGACTTTTTTAAGTGTCATACAGTGTATTCAAGTATTCTCTACTAGGCTTTAGCTCACTCTATGTGAAAACTAATTTTCAGGTGCTGATGGTATGCTTTTGCCAAGGACTTAGCTTGGGAGGATCGTGGAGGCGAGGTCTTATTTTTGTTTTCTTTTATTGTAAATATCTTTTATACAAGCCTCGAGCTTTTTATTTGTTTTGGACTTGATTCACTTTTGTTGTAACCAAGCATCTTCTTACAAATATGTAGCCATTAGGGCATAAACTTATCTATACTTCCTTTTATTCCAACTCATTCATACATATCATATGTTATAGATTCAGGATCTAGGATTTATGAATGTATTCATGTATATGACATCTTTTGTACTGTTAAGGGAAATCATTGAAAGGTTAATATATAGTAAGTTTCCTTTTTTCTATTGTATGTCGTGAGATGGTTAGTTATTAGTTCATGGGGCGTTATACAAAGACTACACTTCAAAATTCCAAACAAAGAGATCATGTTCTACTTTTGATATTATATATCTATATATGTAACAAAATCCCAATGAATCCCAACATCCAAGTGTTCAAAATACCATATACTCATGTAAATACACATATACAAGAGTAATAAAGATCCCTACCTCAAATATAAAAGAGGATGAGAAAGCTCCAAAATCAAAAATGATGAGACAAAGTTTTGCTCCGACTAGAGCAAAGCCCTTGACAAGCTCTACGTTTTATCCCAAAGGGGTAAGTTGAGAAAATTATCTCAAGTAAGTAAATCTGAAGCTTGTGCAAAAAAACAAAAGCTTAAAGAGCAAAAATGGTGAGTTCAGTGTATGGAGAGAGAAATAAAAGAGAAAAGTAAAAAACAAATAGTGCCTTGAGGGTCTATTTATAGTATTAGTCAAAGGAAGGATATTTCCCAAACCCAACCAAGAAAACAAATCAAAAATCCTAAAAAGAAAAGTAAAAAATGTGGATAAAATTTTCTACACTTCCCAACAAGTGGCGACACCCAAAAGGGTGGTGTCAACACTATAAAACAGTGGTGAAACACTTCTTTAAAGACAGACCAAGTTTTGACACCCTCTAGCCCAAGTGTCGACCCTATAAACTAGTTGCAAAAGAAAGAAAAGAAGAAGAAGCAAGTGTCGACACCCAGAAGGGTGGTGTCGACCCCAAAAACCAAAAACAAAAGAGGAGAAAAGTGCACAAGGCAAGTGTTGACCCTTTGAAGCCTAGTGTCAACATCCATAATAGAATTTCAAGGTTCCCATGTCACGTTCCGACAAAACTAAGAGCGAAGGAACACTTCTAACAAGTTTAAATCAAATCTCGTTCCACCAATACAATGATACAATAACTCAAACACCCAATAATAAGAAGTAATGGAAATTAAACATAATTTCAAAAGTTTTTATAGAACACGAGTGTTACAGAGCCTGCATTAATGATCCAAACCATTCAATATGTAGGGCTTGTCAAGTACTTTATCCCTGCAAAAAATCATGTTAATCGAATATCACTAGTCACTTGAGTAGATCACATTTGCGTCAACAATTTATTTTTAAAATCATATTTACCATTGACACAAATGTGATCTGTTCAAGTGGCTACCTATATTCGATCAACGTGATCTTTTACAAAGATAAATTACTCGATGAGTCCTACACATTGAACAATTCGGATTATCGATTCGAACACCGTGACAGGCCTACGGAGTCCGAACAACACCCTCCAATCCATGGACTAGATGGAAGCCATCCCCTTATTTTTGTATGAAAATAACTTTCAATAATTTAGGAAAACATTTTAAAGGATTTGCCTATCTGTTTGATTAAGTTTTTAGAAAATGTTTTCTTTTCTTTTTCTTTTTTTTCAAAAAAACTAATTTAGTGAAAATAAATAAATCAAACCATTCATTATTTTCATGTAGTTCTCTACAAAATAATTTTTCAAAATTAATATTTGTTATGTTTATTTTTGTTGCAAGTTCTATTAAAATAGAGAAGATGAAGATAAAAAATAAGAAGATAAAGGTATAGAGAGAGAAACAACAGAAAATGGGGGAAATGGCATTTTTTGTAAATTTGAAGATATACATAGGATATTTTCTTCTATAAAATTGACCTACTCTGTGACATCCTGAAGAATGCCACATACTATAATTATATCATTATCTATCTTTGTATATCTTATGTTAAAATAATTATCCCATTGACTATTTCATATCACAGGATACCATAATTTAATTACCTTACAATGTTCTGAAAATAAAAAAATATGAATGTTTAGGATAACAACTTGGGAGATGAATACATTAACTAGAAAACTTAAGAATATATGTGTTTGATAGAGAACCTAAGGATCCTAGAAGAATTTGAACATATCCAAGAGATTTAGTAAGTATTGAAGAGTTAGGGAATTCATCTTAAAGTATAGTATTGAATATTTAGATAATTCTGGAAACTCTAAGTGAGGAGCTTAATGATCTTAATTTAATGAGTAGAGTTTAATAAGTACTTAATTGAAAATTAAGGGATATTAGTGTTAATTAAATATGATTAGCGAGCCTTAATTAGGATTAATCAAGTTAAGCATGATTAAGTTAAGCCTAGACTAATTAGTATAGACATTGGTTAACTAAGTTAAATAAGTAAGATTAGACAAATTAAGCAAGCACACACTTAGGTGGCACAAGCTAGCACCTCTCCCTATTTTTGTCTCCTATAACTCTTGTTTTGCTCAACTCAATAAAACCAAAGAAAGAGAGAAAAATTTCCAGAGGACTAGAACAAACGAGAGAGAAGAAAGGAGGAGGGAGAAATGAAAGAAAAGAAAGGAGAAAGAAGAGGGAAAGGAAACTCTATCTCAAATTCAATTTAGAAAGTGTTCTAAGGTAAGATTTCAATCCCAAATCTTGTAATAAAACCTCCTAGCATCTAAGATTGAGAAAAAGTTGGGATCAATTTGAATTAATATGGACGAAATGAGGGAAAAAAATGAGAAAAGTTTGAATAGGTTAAAGAACTAGATAGAAGCATAGGAATTCATCATTTTGGTTAAGTTTTTTATATCCTTGATGCATATAAGCTTTCATCTTCACATGTTCCTTGAATTTCAAGAGTTTTGTATATTCAAATTCATGTTTTGAAGGAGAGAAAAGAAGAAGTTAGAAAAAGAGTTGAAAAGAAACTAGACTTGTGGATTTCTTAATCAAAATCATGTTTTGATTCATGAAACTTCAAATTCAATGCATAAAAATGTTTTTCCATGAATCATGTATCATTTATCTATGTTATTGTACCTTAGAAACCATGTTTTGAGTTTTGGGGATGAAGAATAGCTTAAGCACTCGAGCGGCCACCACCGGGCACACGACCACGCAAAACCCAATCTACCTCCCTTGAGCCACCGCTCAAGCGGGCAAACCACCGCACGTGCGGCTAACCCTGTTTTAACCCACTTTTATGTCATATCTTGCAACTTCAAATGAGCATACATCTCTTATTCAAACTCATTTTGAAGTAATTCTTAAGTCTAAATTCAAGTCTCAGAAGTCTAGTTTTGAATGGTGGTAGTCTTACATCCAAATTCTAATTATACAAAAAGATATATTAAAATTAGTGAATGCTACTCACTTTCTTCCTAACCGTTTCATGCTAATTCCTCTTCTAACTCAGTTTCTTTCATTGCTTCCTATCTCCTTAAACCTTAAACCTTAAACATCTAAACATGATATTTTTCAATGCATAACATATGAAGTTGTTGTAAAAATACTTAGGGCCCTTCAACGTACGTTTTTGGCACACTTTGACATTCTTCAAGCCTTAATCACTTAGGATGCTTCTAGGCATGCATTTGATACATGTTTGACATATGATTTAGACTTGAATTAGGCTTAGAAAAGTCTTGGACAATCTAAGAAAATATTAATAAACACTAAGTTAAGTTAGAACACTTGAAGTGAATTTAGGAACTTGCTAGTTTTAGTGTTTTCAATGTCTTGCTCATGCTTTGTGTAGGTCAAGCACTCAGAGAAGGAAACCCTTTGTTCAAGGAGCGATTTGTAAGTAATATTATTGTAAAGTTATGTTTGAAAATTAATTTTGAAAAAATTGATGATATATCATGATTTTGTGAAATTCTTATTTTGTTTCCGAATGAATGAATGTCAAATATTTTATTGAATCTATCAATAGCATCCTTATGTCCTAAGCCATGGGGGACGGCATCACGAACCATGGCCTTTATGAGATCTTATCAGCCACTTGAAGGTGTGGAGTTGTCTAATCGATACCCGGGCCGGTCATTCTATTAAGAAGTTCTAATGGATATACCATGCTACCATGTTTTGAATATGAAATATTCTTATGAGAAATGTTTAAATGATTTTGGAAATGAGATATGATATCCATGTTTTGTAAATGGTTTAGAATGCATTCATTTACCATTTTACTATAATATTATTCAACAGGCAATGGCTTACCTCTCTCCCTTATATATATATATATATATATGTTGGTAATGAAGGACTCAATTATAAAGGAAGTAGCTAGAAGATGATCTTGTATATTTTTGTTGGATTTGTAAAATTTGTCATATGTAATGTACTCTACTTTTATTGTATCATCCATGTAATATTCAAGATAATAATTCCCAAAAAATGTATGCTTTCATTTCATATAATTATGCACTACTCTAAATGAATGTCTTAAATGGATACAATATAAGAAAATAATGGCTTCTAAACTTATAAACGGAATAGATTTGCCCCAATTATTATAAGAGTTCAGTTAGTTTTAAAAGTTAGGTCTTTGGAAGTCTACAACTACAGATCGGTCACAACGCTATCCTGTTTTAGTCGAGTTGGGGTCGTGACATACTCTCTCCAGGGGTGTGTGGCTCTCATATTCTGTCATCTTTAACAGAAAAATTAGCGGTGTATTTTAGTCTACAAATCACGTGGAAGTTATGTCAAATGTTAGGGGGTAAACCGCACATAGTCCAAACCACATGGGGTAAAGTGAAGTTTTCCCTTGTTCTTTTCTTTTTTTTTTTTTTTGTGATCGTTTTAGTCCTTTTAGATATGTAATGACTCATTTACCATTGTAATCTCCTTAATTGTTGTTATTTGTTGAAATGTATTTGAGTGTTACATTTGAAAAAAATACTCTAAGGAGTTTTTAATTGTGGGAGTGTTACATTTGGAAAAAATTATACTAAAGAGTTTTTTAACAAACTTTCTAGATGTACCCAATGTCACATCATACCCACCACGTTTAAATTGGATTTGAGAAAAGTGCACTAATGAGTTTTTTTTGGAGTGTTTACATTAGACCGTTACATTTGAAAAAAGTACATTAAGCAGTTTTTTTTCACCATTGTCACATCATATTTGCCACATTGGAGTGTTACATCTGGGAAAGGGTAAAAAAAGTCTTGATATGATATAAAATAAATTTAAAAAGGATCTCACGTTTTTTTTTTCTTTTCTTTTCTTATGAGTATGTAAGATTCTGATACGGGACTTAGGAGTGTAAATGTGGCTCGGGTCAGCACATGTCAAGCCTCGTGGGCTCCCTCCAAAATTTAGGTCAGGTCAGGCCATGGGCCAGAAAACTAGGCCTAGACCCAAGGAGTATTCGAGCCTCATGCAGGTTGACGAGTCAATCTCGGGCTCGGGCTCGGGCTCGGGGCCAGCCTGGGCCGGGCTTGGCCAATTTTTTATTTTTTTTATTTTTTATAGTAAAATTTTTATTTTTTTTTCCACTAAAAATGACACTAGGCCTGGGCCGGGCCGAGCTCCAGAACACGCAGCCTAGGCCTAGGCCTAGGGTCTCAAGCAAGGCTCGGGCTTGGGCCTAGCTGAGCCCATTCGAGCTACTGACAGGCTTTAAACAGCCAACGGAGTCGCAGGCCAATTTTACACCCCTAATGAGATTTTGGGGTGAATTTCCTAAATAAATAAATAATACAAAGTGAAAATAGTAAAAAGTGAAGTAAAAAAAAATTTGTTTTTGCTTGTATGAATTTGATTGAATGAAAATTTTACAAGAAAATAGGAATTCTAATTATTAGTAACTACTTTTATAACAAATTTATACTTTATTGCATTTTTTTATTTTTTTATTTTTTTAAGGAAATTAAAAGGTTAGTTACTATCTATTATGAGTTGTATAAAAAATTACATTTCTTATATCTTCTATCACTTTAATACGAGACAAACTGAGAAAAAAAATTATTAATTTTTTTATATTTTTTATTTCTTTCACTGTCTACTTTTTTACCCTAACCAAACTAGTTGCGAAGACAAGACTTAATAAATTCAATTAAGTGGTTAAATTAAGAAAAAAATAAAAAAATAAAAAAAAGGTTGTGAATTCAATTAAAGTGGCTGTGGAAAATTATACAACCGCTTGTTTTTCCTATTATTATTATGTTTTTTTGGTGGTGAATAATGGTATATAGACTTTGTTTGGAAGAAATTAATATTTTTTATTTACAAAAGACAAAAGAATAAAAGTATATTTGAATTGAGGGTTGAAAGGGGTACTTGAACCTTTATTGATGTTTTTGGAATTTAGTGATTGTACCTTTCAATTACATAAATAATATTTTCTTTTTAAGGGAAAAAAAAAATGAAAGAAGCAGTGAAAAACCATTTTAACATTTATATACAACCAAAACAATTGATTTCGTAAAATCAGTTTTAATAAAAAATACTTTGATAGTAATACCTATAAACCACCTCTACCATCACCATCTCCAGGGCAGAAACGAATTTTTAAAATGTGACTATAAGTTTGACGTTGAGCAATTTTGACAATTTCAAACTAAGTGGATTAAGCAAGTTGAACTTCCAAATGATTATATCTCAATTTAAAATTAAACAAAACTAATAAATTATAAAACTCAATCAATATATATATATATATATATATAAAGTATCTGCATACAAAAGATAAGAAAATGATTTTTTTTAACAAGTAAAGATAATGCTTTTAACCCAAAAAAATAAAATAAAAATAAATTGTCAAACACAAGTTTTTTTGGGTGAAGTTCTATATTATATTCTACCTGCACCAACATGTATATTAGTGTATCTGAAAGCCAATGAATTCTATTTTCTCTATCCATTTATTCGAGACTGATGAGTGTTTTTTTTTTTTTTAATCCACCTAAATCTCAGCACGTACATGAATGTATATCTAAATTCAACTCCAATTACAATCAACCAACCAAACTCAAATTAGACTTTTATGATTCGATAAAAAAAAAATGGCATTTATTCTATGTACCCTATATACATATACATAGGGACCTAAGGTATGATTCATGTGTGTGATGGGTGTCTGATAAGTTTCTTGTATATGCATATAGGCAGATTAAAAGAACAAGTGCGCAAGCTGTCTCGGACACTCTGAGTTATCAAAAAAAAAAAAAAAAGATTAAAAAAATAAGTTCATGGATTTTACATTTAAATTGGTTTGCTCTATTTGATTGAGACTTTAATAAGAATAATTTTGTTTTTAGACCGAATGTAAGGGTTACCTACCTAGGTAGTGACTTAATTTTTTAGTCAAAATTAGAGGCTCTAAACCGCTGCTTTGCTGCCTTTGCTCAACACCAGCCCTAAGCGATCTCCTCCGCCACCACTATTAGAAAAAGAGAACAATAAAATAAACAGATTGATTGCGTTAATTAGTCTCATACTCAATTTAATTTAATCTGCTTAAATACGTTTATTAAATACACTAATATCGATCTTTTTTTTTTCTAATTTATAACCCTTTTTAACCTACCTATACCCGTCCGTATTTTCACTTCTATTTAGATGGGATGGATAGATAAATCAAATTAAAGAATTAGACTCAAAATGGAAAATGTTTCCCACCTTGAAAAAAAATCTTTCAATTTAACTCATATTAATGTGACATAATAAGTGTTAATTTTTATTAATTATATATTCAAATACATAAAATCTAACTCACTTATTATATTAGTATAGATAAATTTAAGAGTCTAAATTATAGATGTGTATCATTTTTCAATCAGTTTGATTTGTTTGATGTGATAAAGGTGCCCCATGCATTTTTGCTTATGTACCAATGGTGGCTTTTCATCATCTTAAACCACAAGCACATTTTGCAAACCATGAAAGTAGTTTTTAGGGGAATGCCTAGTGCACAATACATAGTTCTCGTTTGGTAGAACTGTGGGAAAGTAATTATAACTTATAACTTAACAGCTTATAACTTATAATTGTGAACATAAGTTGATTTTTGACTTATAAATTAAGATTTTCCTCTCCCACTCAAAAAATAAGTTGATTTTTGATTTACAAAAAGTTATAAATTGTATTATTAAACTGAACCAAACATATCAAAATAGATTAAATTAAATTAAAAACTGAAATAAGATAAAAATAAATTCTACCAAACAGGGTCATAGTGAGAGGCTGGCCTGACAAGAAGCACGTGCTAGTCATGTGCTTGGATGCTTTTAGTTTCTACACATCTAACCTACTACTACTTGCCTATCAGCATGTGATTACTATAGTCTATTTCAGATTTGAGCAATGTAGGGTGTGTTTGGTTTGATTTTGAAAAAAATTTATGAAGAGGATTTAGAAATTTTTTTAGTTTGTTTGACTGTATATTTTGGAAATAGTTTTGGAGTATGGGAGTTTGAGATGATTGATATTTTGTTATAACTGAGTAAATGTGTGTGAGAAAAAAAGTGATTGAGAAAAAGAGATGAGTGAGAAAAAATGATTGATTGATGTGTAAGAGAGTGAAAGTAATTTTAGAAAAAAAATTTCAAAATCACTAAATCAAACAAAATTTTGAAATTTTTTTTTCTAAAATTACTCCCCCAAAAATAACCCAAACAAGGCCCTAGCCTCTTAACAGTCATAGACTGATCTTAAAAAATAATAATAATAAAATAATTATAAAAAAAAAAAAAAAAATCACCAAAGTCAAAAGACTCAACTGTGTTGAACCAGATTGGAGATGCCTAACCTCTTAACAGTCAAAGCCTGATATTAAAAATATAAAATTAAAAATTAAAAACTACGGTCAAGGACTCAATTGTGTTGAACGAATGGGTTGCATATTATTTTTCAAAAAAGTTTATGTACTCAGATTGTAAATTCAAAAAATGTCTTATAATCTCAAATTTATAATGGATACAGTTGATGACAATCAGTTTTCAGCAGGTTTATGAAGGTCACTAGGATCCAAGGAGGGAGGTATTAATGACCAGGGGACGTGCCTCCTCAATTTCAAAAATATATATTGTGTATATAATGAAAATAATTAATAATAGAAAATAAATCATGAATTTTTAATTTTGTTAATTTAAATCTTATACTTTGAATTTGAATTTGTTTTTGTTTTTGTTACTAAGGAGGCCAACCAAGAGGGCTGAATTAAGTTTCTAAAAAAATTGCTAAATTATAAATATTAACCCAATATATAAAGAAATAAATTTGCGCAACAATATTAATGAATATACTAAAAATAAAATGAGTAAAAGGAAGAGAAATGAAACACTAGAATTTATAGTGATTTGTCGTAATTTAAGCCTACATCCACTCCCCAACTATCCTCTTTGAAAATTTCTTCACTATTATTCAAATAGTAATATACCACTAGCTTCACGGATATTGTGAACCTTTACAACAGGTGACCAAATCCAATTAGTCCGACTAATTTAAAATCCGGCGCCTAGTCACACCTAGCTAATTGATTTTATCCCGAAAAATTAGTTACAAACACTCTCTATTTTTACAAGAATAATAAGAAGACTGCAAAAATATTTTTACAATTTTACTTAAATTTTCTTACAAAAATATATAACTCAATAAAAAACACAATAGAATATTTTAAGAACACTTAAATATGACAACTCTTACTCCACCCCTATTGCTTTGCTTTTCTCTACAATTGCTTCTTTTCTTCTACTAGAACACCTCTTAATTTTAAAAAATATAGCCGTTGGAGATCTTTTTACCTCAGAAATGAAGATTTCATGGCAGCAAAATGAGAAAGAATCTCATCAAAATAGAAGCAAAGGAAACAAAAATATATATATATATATATATATAAAATATTTCAAATGATGGACAACCCACCGCCACCTCATATATAATATAATTTGCACATATAAGATGCACAATAAACTCAATTATATATAACCGGTGCAATATGAAATTATTTTCATATTTTGTGTTAAATGATTGTAAAAATATATATATTTTAAAAAACACAATTTATACAATAATATTTTAGATATCATTAAAATTCAATTATAGGATTAACAATTTTCAATTTAAACTATTTGACTATTTTTGTTAATTAAAATCTATGAAAACATTTTCAAAATTACAAAAATAATACTAGTTGGTTTGACTTAAAATAAAGAGATTGTAATAAGTTATTATGCATGAAAATTCTATAAAAAAAAAAAATTAATACAACGGTGATACATTACTTATATGTAAACATAGTTAACATCAATATGTAAATGTGAAATTATTGAATTGTTAATTACATTTGACCAGTGAGATTTATCATTTTTGTGTTGTTTTATTACTATTTAGTGATATCGTATATCAATGATGATATGATTGATCTCCAAGTCTATTAGGCCGATCGAGGGGGTCAGTAGGCTAGGGTTGGCCTTTGAAGGGATAGATAGACCCATGTGCATATGGGTTGGGCTGATCGAAGTGGTCCACGTGGACCATGCTCATCAAAAGCTATTATTGTAGGGCTACGTTATGAATGAATCTTGGCATTTAATTGAAAATTCGGAGTTGTTTTCTTGTTCATTTGTTTTGGGTTCCTAGAATTGTTATTAGTTTTTTAAGCAAATTGTGATTCACCAGTTGGCACAGTAACGATAGATTTTAGAGGAATATTTAATGGAAAAATGCGGGGGACCCCCAGTAAGGGGTGACCCCCAGCCCACGTGGCTGTGGGTGATTGGCCGGAAACAAAAAAAAAAAAAAAAGAAAAGAAAACTGGCGAATGCCGTTGCGCCACGTCACTGGGGGTCGACCCCCAGTGGGGGTCTGTAGCAGTGTTGAATATTTAATTCTTTGTATGTTTAAAAAATATCAGATTAGTAATAAACTTTACGAATAGTAATAATTAAAATTTTAAACTTATTTATAATTTTTTTAATTATTTTATGAAGCTACTACTGTTATTATGTAATTATTTTATGAACCTACACTGAATTGTAATTACATTTAGATTTTAGACAACAGTTTGAGATTCGTAGGGACACCTCCTAATCGCGGTCTATGTGAAAGGGTGAGTTTGGTTTAGAAGCTGTCTATAACTTTTGCCTTATATAATAGTTTCAAGCACATTTATGATTTTGAAATGTGACTTTTTATTTTATTTTAAATTAAGACTCAAAAATTATAAAGAATAGTGGATTTTTTTTTTAATTGGATTTTTTCAAGTTTAAATTTAAATTTGAAAGAATTTAAGAAGTTCATGGAACACATCATGGATTTTGTTTCGTAATTCGAACAATTTATTGTATAAGGACTCCATGTATATAATTCATGAAAGAATTAAGTTTATTCAATAATCATAATATTCTCATTTCATCATATTTTTCTCCACAAAAATAAATGATATGTGTGTTTTTAAAAATAAATTACCTTTTTTCAAAGACAAACACAACAAAAATAAAAAATGTTACAATTATTGAATCGACTTAATCTTTTTTATGGATAACTTATACAGAGAGCTTTACAAAACAAACAGTTCAGATCATAGAAACGAGACATGTGGTGAGTCTCACAGCCCTCTCGAATTCTTTAATATTTATATTTAAATTTAAGAGAACCCTAACCATTTTTTAGGGGTGCAACTCGGGCGGGCTCAACCCGAGCAACCTGAGCCTAGCCCGAGTTTTTTTAGGGCTTGGGCAACTATATCTTGTAATCTGGATGGGCTTGGGCAGATTTTTGATGCCCGAATTGCAATTCGGGCCGGGCTTGGGCAGAACCAATGGCCAACCCGAGCAACCCGAACCCGAATTCAATTTAATATATTATATAAATTATATAATATATATAAATTAAGTAAAAGAGTTAGTCTTAATTTTTATTTATTTATTTATTTTTTGGTTAGTCTTCTATTAAGTAAAAGAGTTAGTCTTAATTTTTATTTTTTATTTATTTTTGGTTAGTTTTCTACCATTAGATTATCTTTTATGTCTACCCTTAGATCTACCTACAGGTTTCTGAACTCGGGCAATTCGGGCAACCCGAGTTCAAAATACAAAGCTTGGGCCGGGCTTGGGCAACAATGTTCGGGTTCATGGTCGGGCTTGGGCGGTCTTGGGCAGTGCCAAATACAATTCGGGTCGGGCTTGGGCAAACCCCCAACGCGACCGAACCCGCCCGAGTTGCACCCCTACCATTTTTTACCAAGGCCTCGTTATTTAAATTTTTTTTTTGTTATTTTATTTTATTTTATTTTTTTTATTTTAATTAGTAGACTTTTTCTTTTTCTTTTTTCTTTTTTCTTTTTTTTTTTTTGATCTTTAGAGGACTGTTTTTCATGATTGATCCAATTTTATTAAATTTTTAGTTGTTTATAGTATAAAAACACCTAATAATACAAAGAAAAAAATGAAAAAAAAAATTCATTAAAGAAAAATATATATATAGAAAACCAAGCCAACCAAGTTTAAGTTATATACAAAACAGAGGGAGAATGCCTACACAATAGAGCCAAGAGTAGTGATAATAATTCCATAAAAAAAAAAAAGGTAATGATAATAAATTTGGAATTAAAACAAATTTTAAATGAAATTGAAAATGAAATTAAAATTTATCCATGTAAAAATAGAACAAGGCTAAATTAACAAATCATAAGGATTGTATGTTTATTTCATATAGCGAAGCATATTTGGTTTTGTTTTCATTTTTCTTCTTTTCAATTTTTGTTTTCATTTTTTTTGAAAAATGAAAAAATAAAAACAACTTCGTTTTTATATTATTTTTATTTTTTGTGTGAAACAATTTTTTTTTTTTTTAATTCAGAAACAAGTCGCCAATTAAATTTTTTTGTATATTTAAAAAATGAAATTAAAAAAATAAATAAAATGAACACGATGCCAAATAGACCCATTCCCATTAACATCGACCTTATTCCATTCATCACCTCATTGGTCAAGTCCCAAGAAGGCCAATTTGTAATAAAAAAGCAAAACGCTAGGGAGTTCCATGTCATTTCCAAAATCATACGGTTAGGGATGTAACAATAAAAACAATTCAAGGTTGGGGCACAATTTATCTTTTATTGATAAGAAGAATTAAAATTAAGTATTTGTTTGGTTTAGTTTTTGAAATGAAATTTGAGTTTTGAATTGTATTTTGAAGAGAGATTTGGTAAAAAAAGAGAGATTTGGTTAAAATCATCTCATAATAAAATTTTAATGCATTAAGGACAAGTACAAAAAAAAAATTCTTTGAAAAGTCCAACAAATGTCACTATTATCAAAATACTAAACTTTAAAATAATATCTATACTATATATTAAGCAAAAAGGAGTTTTAACGACAAGCCTTGTGAGAGCTCCAATCTCTCAATCTAAATTTCCTAATTTTTTGATTTAAAAAAAAAAATCTTAGCATTTATTAACTTCTCCCAACTCCCAAGTCTTACCCTCATACTAACACTTTAATGCATTAAGAACAAGCATAAAAAAAATTCTTTAAAATCCAACATATGAATTCCTTGAAAAGTCTCAACACATATGATTATTACCTCTCATAATAACACTTTAATGCATTAAGAACAAACATAAAAAAAAATTTCTTGAAAAGTTCAACACATATGATTATTATCAAAATATTAAACTTTAATATAATATAATAATAATAAAAAAGACATTTAATTCCTTAAAAAATTCAACACATTTGATTATTATCAAAATATTAAACTTTAATATAATATAAAAAAGGAAAAAAAGAAAACGTTTAAAAAAAATTTAAAAATCACAATTCACATATATAGATAATTGTAAACACAATAAAACAGAAGGACATTCATGTCTACACGTTTTTTTATAAAATCTCCTCCATTATAATAAGATAGCACTTTATTTCTCTCATCTTATAATATATATATATATATATATATATTATCTATTTATCTATACTATATATTAAGCAAAAAAGGGGTTTTTAATCTCAAGGCCTGTGGGAGTTTCAATATCTCATATCTGAATTTTCTAAATTTTTTATTAAAAAAAAAAGTCAACATTTATTGATTTGGTCAAAATCCCCTTATCAGTATTTATTAACTTTTTTCAATCCACATGTCTTTCCACATGCCTACATTTATTGATTTGGTCAAAATCCCCTGATCAGCATTTAAAATCCCCTCATACAAATAATTATAGATATAATCTGTGTATAGTTACTGCAGTACCCTTTTCAACTTCTCTCATACACTATGGTTTGTGATAAGATTGTTAAATTATTTTTATAAAAAATCTTAAAAAAATCTAAAACAAATATAAATATCTATAATTATCCTGTGCGTAGCACGGGTGATAGGCTAGTAACTTTTGATGTAGATGTCGGTTTTTAATAAAATTAATATTTTTAGAATTAGTTCATCAAGATCTATCAAATAAAATACATGTTGATTATGAAATTCTTTTTAAAAAAAAATTATTATTGATGAAATCAATGTAGTAACATGTTATTCTGTCTCACAGTAGCATATTACTCTATTTGGCAATTACTTTATTTGACAGTAACATGTTACTCTGTTTAACAGTAACATGTTACTCTGGAAATATTGTCCACGAAAGAAAAAGAAAATTTACTTTGTCTTTACTCAATTATGTGTTTTCTCCTTAGGGAGTTTATGAAGAAAAATAAATTGAGCTGTCTTTTTCACCAAACAAGGGTCCATTGGAGGGATTTTGACTAAATTTTCCGATTTTGAAATATAAGTTTTTGAAATGAGATTTGAAAAGATAAAACTTATTTGGTTATAAGTTTTGAAAAGAATTTTAAGTTTTGAATTGTATTTTGAAATTGTTTTGGGTTTATTTTTTAAAATATTGAAAAGTTTTTTTTTTTTTTTTTTAGAGTAAATATTTTTGGGAAATTGAACAATAAATCCTATTTTATTAACTTATGTTTTAGATGGCCCCAAATGTTTTCTTCAACACCTCATGGTCCTTATGTACATAAACTGACTAAAATGCCATTGAGTGTAGTGTTTAAAGGGCTTTGATGGTGTGGTGGTAACAGAAGCCTACGATTGGGTGTAACGTTGACAGGCATCGACATCATCAACGAGATCCACAGTGTGACGTCGCCCCGTCCACCTGACCCATTCATCTTCGACCCTTTTACATCTTCAAATCTCTAATTTGGAAACACCACCTAATTGAGATACGATTGTTACCCTAGAATCAAACGGTGAGATTTCATTAGTCAAAATTCAAATTTCGTCGATCGAATCCCATGTTCGAGATTTGGGATGAGTTTCCAAAGATCTGCTAGGTCAAAATGTTCCACATTTATGTGTTGAGTTGCTTTTGTAGTTTTGTTTTGGCTAAACCCTAGCAACGGGTGCTAAGTGACGCTCTGACATCATTAAAGGCCTGTTTACATCGGAGGAATACTCTATCTCCACTCGTTGACGATGTTTGCTAAATGTAAGTACCACGATTTTGTTAGCAAATATGTTGATTGCTGTCGTATTTTGTTCATTACATTTGGGTCGTCCGTTGACACTTGTTGTTTGTGATTGCCTCAATTGTTTGTTAGTTGGTGATGCGTTGCTTTAGTAGATTTTAGTACGTGTTTGTGGTAATGGGTTGGTAGGTGTGACATTTCCACACAGGCTACCTACATTTTTCCAGTACATCGCGCTGAGGGTGTGGATGTGTTGCTAATCTTGTGTGTGTGTTTATAGGGTTTCCAGTAGAAAAAAATTGTTTTTCCCAAAATCATTTATTATAATCCCTCACATGAATGGAATTTGATGACAATAGAAATGCAATAATATGCAGAATTTGTCGAGAAAGTATAAATTGAAAATATCTTGCATCAAAATAGGTAGCTTTCAGCATTGAACATTCCCTAGTGATAACCTATTGGACTTATTAACTAACCAATAAACGCGATACCTTGAATTGTTCAGCCATTAGTGTAAGCCAAAACAATAGATTTCATTCAAAATATCTTCTTACACATCGTAGTTCTCACGGTTGTATTCATTTTAGCCATGAACGTTCCTGGTTATTCATGAGTGCTCTCGAGAATTTAGCGTTTTTATTCTCATAGAACCGGCCCCAATTCGACACTGATATAGGTGATTCTTATTAAGAGTATCCCTTATACTCATCTTGACATTTTATTCCTAAGTCCAGATATAAGTAATCATTAAAAGTAAAGCTTACCCTTAATTCCCTGCATATAACACATGTTGCAGATATCACTCTCATCATAGGAATGAATAGAGAATTTAATCCCTTTTGTGATTTCTAGCGAGTCACACATAACTTAGTTGTCCCTTTGAACTTAGTTCTTGGGATCTCTAGTCATCTAAGTAAGGTTACCATTATGATAACTCTTATGTAATAGCTTTAACCCCATTCCCTTCGTTGAATTATACATTTGCTCTTTTGCTAAACCTTTTGTTAACAGATCCACGATATTCTCCTTAGACTTTATATAATCTATTGAGATTATACAATTTGAGAGCAATTGTCTTACGGTATTTTGTCGACGACGAATGTGTCGTGACTTACCATTATACATATGACTCTGTGCCCTTCCTATTGCAGATTGACTATCATAATGAATGCAAATAGTTGGCATAAGTTTTGGCCACATTGTCTTCTAAGAAATGGTGAAGCCATTCTACTTCTTCTCATGCTTTATCTAAAGCAATGAACTCAAATTCCATTGTAGACCGTGCAATGCACGTTTGTTTCGACAATTTTCATGAAACAGCTGCATCCCCTACAGTAAAGATATACCACCTAGTGGATTTTGAATCTTTAGTATTCGATATCCAATTTGCATCATAATAGCCTTCAAGTACTGCTGGATATCGAGTAAAGTTTAAGTCATGATCACTTTTAAATCTTATATATCTAGGAACTTGAATCATTGATTTCCAATGATCTTCTCTAGGGTTACTAGTGTACCTACTTAATTTGCTAACAACATATGCTATATCAGGATGTGTGTAATTCATTAGGTACATTAGGCTTCTAATAATGAGGGAGTATTTTAATTGAGACTTCCCATTACCTTTATTTTTTGACAAATAAAGATTGACATCTACATGTGTTTTTGCCACATTTGCATCATCCTTGATGTATTTACCAAGTATTTTCTTAATATAATGTGATTGAGACAATACATATCCGTTAGATATTCTAGTAATTTCCATTCCTAGAATAACATCTGCTACTCCCATATCTTTCATATCAAATCTTTTGTTCAACATTTGTTTGGTTGATTTGATCATATGACTACTGCCAATTATGAGCATATCATCCACATAAAAATAAACTATGACATATCCTTTGTCAGTGTTTTTAACATAGACACATTTGTCACATCTGTTTATCTTGAATCCATTAGTTAGCATAGTATGATCAAATTTCTCATAACATTACTTAGGAGCTTGTTTTAATATATAGAGAGATTTTACAAGCCGACATACTTTCTTTTCTTTCCCTGGTACTACAAACCCTTCTGGTTGTTCCATGTAGATTTCTTCATGTAAGTCCCCATTTAAGAAAGTTGTTTTAATATCTATTTGATGTATCTCGAGATTATATAAGTCTGCTATAGCAATAAGCATGCGAATGGATGTGTTCCTTGTTACTGGAGAGTAGATGTCTAAATAGTCTAAACCTGCCTTTAGCCTAGACCTTCCTTTTGTCTGTAACCTTTAACCACAAGTCTTGCTTTATACTTGTCTATTGAGCTATCTGCTTTTATTTTCCTCTTAAATATCTATTTATACCCAAGTGGTTTGCACCTGAGTGGAAGATCCACCAATTCCCAAGTATGATTTTGTATGATGGATTCAATTTCACTATTGACAGCCTCTTTCCATAATGGTACTTCAGGACCCGACATTGCTTCCTTAATGCTTTGAGGCTCATTTTCTAACAAGTATGTTAGAAAATCTGGATCAAAGGATTTTTATGTTCTCGCTCTTTTACTGCGTCTTGGTTCATCATCTGCTATTTCTTGTTGGTCATGACTAGTACTAGTCTTTTGTTCTTGATTGTCAATAGTATTCTGACCTTGTGTAGAATCATAAATTCTTTTCTATGAACTTAATTCATGTCCTTTCTTATGAGGAAAAATATGCCCAAAGAATACGGCGTTCCTAAACTCTATAATAGTATTTATATGTATATCAGGTATCTCTGACTTATGAGTCAAAAATCGATGTGTATTACTATTATGTGCATAACCAATAAACACACGATCAACTATTTTTTGTCCTATTTTAGTCTTTTTAGGAACAAACACTTCTACCTCTGCTAGACACCCTCATGCTTTAAAATATTTGTAGAAAGGCGAGCGATCTTTCTATAACTCATAAGGAGTGCTATTCGTTTTCTTGTAGGGTATTCTGTTAAGAACATAATTAACAGACAATATTGCTTTCCTCTCACAAGTTCTGTGGTAAGCCTGAGCCTAGTAACATGGCATTCATTAGTTCCTTAAAGGTTCTATTCTTTCTTTCTGCAATTCCATTTTGTTGAGGAGAATATGATACTGTAGTTTGATGAATAATGACATGTTGTGCACAAAATTCATTTAAAGGTTCATCATATTCACCACCCCTATCACTTCTAACCATGTTAATGGTTTATCTAGTTGATTTTCAACCTCAGTTTTGTAAAGTTTAAACATTTGTAAGGCTTCATATTTACTTCTAAGTAAGTATACATAACAATATCTTGTGCAATCATCAATAAATGTTATAAAATACTTTTTACCTTCTCTAATTTAAACAAATTTAAGATAACATATATCAATATGAATTAATTCTAGAAATTTAGTTTTTCTTTCAACTAATTTAAATGGTGCCTTAGTTAGTTTCGCTTCTACACATACTTCACATTTATAGTTAGGATCAATTTGAAATTTTGGTATATAATCCAAACTAATAAGCCTACACAAAGCATCAAAATTTATATGTCCTAATCTACCATACCATAAATAAGACTCAAGAATATAAATAGAAGATGTGTTAATTTTATTAATAGCAGAAACTAGTACAATAGTCATTACATTCAATTTGAAGAGCCCATCGCTCATATACCCTTTACCTACATATATGCCACTCTTAGTTAGTACAAATTTATCAGACTCAAACACAAGCCTAAAACCATTTTTACTCAACAAAGATCCAGAAACTAGATTCTTGTGAATGTCTAGTACATGCAACACGTTGTTTAGAGTAAGTTCATTCCTCGAGGTCATTTTCAATACTACATTTCCTTGTCCAACCACGATAGAGGCAGAAGAATTTCCTATAAAAAGTTGTTCCCCATAAGCAGCCTCACTATATGAAGAGATCATCGTCTTATCCGTACAAATGTGATGAGTTGCCCCAGTGTCAACCCACCACTCCTCGAGATTTCCAACCAAATTAACCTCAGATACCACTGTAGAGAGATTGATATCATTTACCCCGTTAGAAATGTAATCCAGTTTTGTCACATTGGTTTGTTTGGTAATCGTTTTACTTGTACTTCCATGATCCTTCTTAAAGTGTCGGCAATCAAAAGCACGATATCCAGTTTTGCCACAGTTATAGCATTTTCCTTTGAACTTTTTATTGCCATTGTTGTTGCCTTGTTTAAACCATCTCCAGCAAATTTCCTCTTCTTGTTATGTGGTTTGGGAACTTGTTCCACTACATTACCCTTGGACTCAATGGGATTTTTGCCATTCCTCTTTTTAGCTTCAGGTTATCCTCTTTAATCCTGAATCAGACAATAAGTTCTTCCAATGTCATCTCTTTGCACTTATGCTTAAGGTAGTTCTTGAAATCTTTCCAAGTAGGTGGTAATTTTTCCACAATTGCAGCAACTTAGAAATATTTGTTGAGAGACATACCTTCGACATGAATATCATGCAAGATGAGTTGGAGACTTTGCACTTGGCTAATAACCGATTTAGAATCAAACATGACAAAGTCTAGAAATTTTCCAACAACGAATTCTTCTTGCCAGCATCCTCTGTCCTGTATTTTTTCTTCAAAGAATCCTACAATTCTTTTGTTGTTTTAAGAGGGTTGTAAACATTATACAACATGTTGTCTAGGCCATTGAGGATGTAATTCCTGCAAAGAAAGCTAGAATGCTTCCAAGCATCCACCGTGACAACAATTTGCCGATCACTTTCATCCTCTTTAAGTATTGGAGCATCTTCATGGAGAAACCAGGCAAGATAAAGAGTTGTCAGATAGAACAACATTTTCTATTGCCATCTCTTAAACTCCGTACCATTAAATGTTTCAGATTTCTCGCCATGATTCATAGGAATTTGAACAAGGTTCTGGGTAATGGTCAGTGTTGGTGTAACAACCAAATTAGGCTTACTAGTTTATGTAGCCATCAAATCTGATTACAAAAATCAGAAAACAAATTAGAAAAATACAATTTTCTAGTTACAAAAACCAAAAAAGAAAATTAGAATTTTGAATATAATGAAGAAACGGATTTGTCTGAAGATTGTAAGCCAATCTTCACTGTATTCGAAGAATAAATTAAGAAATGAGAGATTTTGTTTATTAAAATAGGAACATAATATAAACAATAAAAATAAACAAAATAGATTCTTGCTTTTGTTATAAAAACAAAACAGAATCTGGAGGAAAATAAATAAATAAACAACCTACTTACAGTATTCTTGCTTATGTTCAACGCTATTTCCTTAAAACAGATTCATCCTCTCCACGGTTCTTTCAAAATGTGGACGGCTATCTTCTAGGATAAAATGATTAACAACAATTAGTAACAGCACTACAAACTAATTGTCCAACAAACACACTTTGTGTTTATACTCTTTCTTACAAAAAATTTATGTAGCAAAATATAGGAAGCAAAACCAGAAGGAAGAACGAAAATTTAATTAAAAACCAAATGGAGGACTTGTCTATTTATAGGAGACATGGTGGCTATTTAGGACAGAGTTAAACAAGTAAAGAACCTGTTCGAGACAAATTTGAACAGGTAAAGAACCTGTTTGGATTGGAGGGAAAGATGCATTGGACTAAACTGCTAACGTTTAGAAACGTTGGAGTCATTTCGGATTTTATTTTGAATTTCAAACCGAAATTCAAATTTCAAATAGTAAGAATTTAATTTTAGAAAAATAAAATTTAAATGTTTTTGGCCCAAAAAGGTAAGCTTTGGACTACACAAGTCCAACTTAACCCCACACCTCGCATCCCCGCTTAAGCCCAGGCCCAAGCCCCGTCCGGGCAAGCGGTGGCGGCAGCGCGCTTGTGTGGTTGTTTTTGCAGAAAGTAAAAGTAGAAGGAATAAAAAAATTTAATTAAGAACCAAATGGAGGACTTGTCTATTTATAGATGACTTAATGGCTATTCAGGACAGAGTTGAACAGGTAAAGAACCTGTTCGAGACAGATTTGAACAGGTAAAGAACTTATTCGGGTTGGATTTAAACAGGTAAAGAGCCTGTTTGTTGTTTGGGTTGGAGGGAAAGATGCATTGGACTAAATTGCCAACGTTCAGAAATGTTAGGGTCATTTCAGAATTTATTTTGAATTTCAAACGGAAATTCAAATTTCAAATGGTAAGAATTTAATTTTAGAAAAATAAAATTCAAATGTTTTTGACCCAAAAAGATAAGCATTGGACTACACAAGCCCAACCCAACCTCACACCTCGCACTCGCGCCCAAGCTTAGGCCCGGTCCGGGCGCACAGCAGCACGCGCGGGTGTGGTAGTTTTTAGGTCTAATGGGTCAAGGCCCACTTTCCCCATAACCTCCACTCCACAAAACTTGGGTACCCCTTAGGGCTCTCCCTAAGATGTAAGCTCAAGGCTTGTAAACCCACACCAAGTTTGTCTACTCAAGCAATGTGGGACAATCCTTTTCTCCATTCCTTATGGAGACCTCACCAAAACACCATTTTCATGGAGCTCATGTTGGCATTGATTTCCTATTCACCCGATAATAGTTTTGAGAAACCAAATATATGACGTAAATCGTTACGCGGCAAAGAATGTGTTTCCACATAAACCCGCTAACTTTGGGGCATGGGTCCCACTTAAAAAATAGATCAAAATTTTAGAAAAAACTATTTTTCTCAAAACCATTTATTAGACTTTGTTCTTTTGGGAAGTCAGATAAATTTTTTTTTTTTTTTTTTTGCTTTTTTTCAAATTGACAAAAAGCAGCTTCTTTGAGGTATATTTTTATTTGGGAAGAGATAAATAAGTTGAAGGTACAATTATCGAAATATCATACCTTTTAAGGGTAAAATGGTAATTTCAAAAATATACATGAGAGTGATATAGGAATTTCACAATTTTCACTAATAATGTGACATTGCCTCCGTTTGGGAAGTGGGTTGGCTTTTTGGCTTTTTGGCTTTTTTGGCTATTTTAGTCTGGGCTAAAAAGCTTGATTTGGGAAGGGCTTTTTGGCTTTTTGGCTTTTTTGACTTTTTTTGTGAGAGAAGAATGTAATGATTATGGGTTGGATGTGATGTTTTGTTTGTTATGGCTAAAATAGCCTATTTTGTTTTTTGTGGCTAAAATAGCCAAAAAAACCTGAAAAAGCCCTTGCCAAACGGAGGCAATATTATAATACTTTTCAAAAAGCAAAAAAGAAAAAATTTAAATGCATTTTTAATGTGATGCCTGAGTATATAACTTATCTCTGTCCCCTTTAATGATGCTTATTCTACTCGTATTGGGAGCGTCAAAAATTAATCTAAGGTCTCATCGACCGTTTGTGTCCACCATTCTTAAAACCTTTCTCAAATTTCTTTTCTTTTTGTCTTGGTTACTTGGTTTCGGGGTTGAGTTTTTGCTGTCTCGGGTTCAACCAATGGAATTTCTAGGTGAGTGGCAGAACCGCACGTGTGGGGGCTTGGGTCGCACGTGCGTAGAGGGGAGGCCTTCGCTCGTTCACTACTACTATAATTGCATGAGGGAGGGCAGGTGTAGAGAAGTGAGCCGCACATACGGGAGTAAGGGCTGCACGTGCGGAAAGACGTGCCACACATGTGGAAATGGGTGCCACACGTGTGAGAGTGCGCCGAATCCAAAAATCTGCTTTTTTTCTTCTTCTTGGGCTGAGTGTATCTCACTTTTTACACTTCTCTCTCTATCTAAAAATATATTTTCCTCTCCCTTCTCTCTAAAAATCTTTACCCAACATCATAAACTCTTGATTTCTTCCAATCCATGGGAGTTTTGACCCAACATCCTTCATTAAGTTTGGAGAGCTAATCGAGGGCTTCGTTTTGTGCAATGGAGATTGGATTTAAACGCGGTCAAATTTGGGGATTTCTTCTCTTTTCTTCTACAAAACTTGAGGTAGGGATTTCTTTGGGTTATATAAGTGTTTTCTTCAAGTCCTTACTTGTTTGGAGCTATTTCTTGTTGTTAAAACTTTGATTTTTGGGTTATGAACTCCGAATGGGTTTTTGAAGTGGGTTTCTCAACATTCTTTTCAAACCTTTAGAGTAAAACTGAGGTTGTCTTGGAAATGTGTTGTCTAGGTAAAAACCTTTTCAAAAAAAAAAAAAAAAAAAAAAAAAGAGGGAGTAAAAACCTAGTTTTGGTGAAACCCTAGCAATTGGGGATTTTGGAGAAATGTGGTGGTGTTATGAAATTTATGTTTGATAAAGTGATTTGAGGCATATATGATTGAAGAAATACTAAGTTGTAGGTAAAATGAGAAATTCCATGGGAAAGGGAAGAATTGAATTTCTTTGGAGTTGTTGTTAAGCATGTTGTTATTGTTTGGTCTTGAAATGACAAGTTGAAATGATGAGTAACATGTAGTGAAAGTTCACAGTATGAGATCGTTGTTTAACTCTCGAATTATGTATAATAGAAGCCCATTGAATAGTGAATGTGGGTATTTCGATCACAAATGAAAAATTGTGTAGATTAAATTAAAGAATGGAAATATAGAAATGCATGGGGATATATTGCACTAACATCCCATTACATTATGTTTAGATTTGATTTCATATTACATTGGAGAAATTGATGTTCTAAGAAAAGAATTATTTTGTAAAACAAGATCATTGGATTTGTTTTAGGTAAATACGTTGGCAAGTCCGGTGAAAAATCGGTAAAGTGGTGAGGAGATACTACGTGCCTTCCTATAAAAGACCAGTAAAGTGGTGAGGAGGTACCACGTACCTTCTGGTGAAAGACTGATAAAGTAGTGCGGAGGTGCCACGTGCCTTCCGATGAAAGACCGGTGAAGTGGTGAGGCGGTGCCACGTGCCTTCCGGTGAGAGACTGATGAAGTGGTGAGGAGGTACCACGTGCCTTCCGATGAAAGACCAGTAAAGTGGGTTTTTGGATAGAGCTTGTTATGTCTACTTGTGGACGCTAGCCTAGGGAATTCCTGAGTCATATTTACGTCCCTTGAAATTACATTTAGAAATTGTTGGAAAACGGTGTTATTAAATTGACAAGGTGCATCATATATATGTTCTTTTGAGACGAGGAATATATTTGAGTCTAACATTTGTATTCATCATGGAATTGTATAAAATACATATATTTTGTTAAGATTTTCCTATTGGGCGTTGTGCTCACCCTAGTGAATTTTGTGTAGGACAAGGGGGGGTGAATCTAGAGAATTGAGGGTGGGGAATGTGTGTTTTGATAGCACGTAACTCTTTTATTTTTTAGTTGTTATTTTTGACAAGCCAAGGGCTTACATGTATGGGTTCCGATAACCATTTTTGTGTAACCGGGCATAAGCCTTGGAACTTGTAGCCTTGAAGGAATTTATCTATTTTGGATAGTGGTATCACATGCTATAGATTCATATTCTAAAAATGTTCAATGCATAATTGCATGTGTTGCACTTTTGTTAACCCGTCGGAATTTAATGATTACAAATCTTGGGTTGGATTATTATTGCAAGGAGATGGATTTTATATCGGTGTTGGATGTATGGTAATGAGGAAACCTTGGACTCTTCTTATGTCTTATTTTAGGGACGTTACATTTAAAAAATTCAAAAAACAACAAAAAAATAAATTTTTTCTATCTTTCCAAAAAACCCCAAAGTTTGTGGGGTTTGCCTTCTCTTGAGACACTGTACACACGCTTCATCTTGAGAGTGGGTCTCAGAATTATTATTATTATTATTATTATTATTTTTTTTTTAATCCTAACAAGTTTAGGAACACCCCAAATTACAGTAGTACTGACAAATGCTCCATGAGTATTGTTTGATGTTAAAAAAGATATAAAACATCTCTTAAATATATAAAAATATTAAAAAATATATCAATTTCAATAAAAATATATTGAATTTAATAAAAGATATCCTATGTTATTCAGTTTTTTTTTATCTTTTACTTACGCCATGAGAATATTTGTTACCAAAACACATTACATTTTATCTTTGTTAGATTCCATTAGGGGTATGCTCACAATCTTCATGTCGTGTGGGTTTGTCTTTCCTCGTCGTTCATGTTTTGACTCGTGAGTCGTGAGATTTATTATATCTCTTATTTCAACAATTTGAACTATTGATATTATAAGATCCTCCATTTTCATTTATATCATTTATGAAAAAATATTAAATCAATCTGATAATTATAGTCTTTTTATTTTATTACATTTACTTAAAAAAAATTAATAATCTATTTTATAAAATACTTTTGTCGTCAGTTTTTTTTTGCGACATGGGATAAAATGAAAATGTTACGATTATTTAATTAATTTAATTTTTTTTCATGAATAATATACACAAAATGATCTCACAAAATAAACAGTACAAATTATCAACATGGAACTCATAGTGAACTCCACGAGTTCAAATACTCTAGCTTAGTTGGCTAGCCTTTTGGCTAACAAGTCTCTCCTCAAGAGAAGTCTAGGATTCCACTTGGAGCTTCTTCAACGGTAATAGGCATTTTACATATGTAAACATTACTATAAGGTATATATTTTATTTTGCCTATCAACTTTTTCATGTTTCTACTCCAACCATACTCTTTATTTTAGTTATTCATCTAAATATTATTAATTTTATAAAATGTCACATCAGCAACAAAGATGGAGGGAAATGATCCTAATGATTAAATACATTTTGCCTAACCTTGAAGGCTAGCTACATTTAGCTAGTGAATGTGAGTTTAGCTAAAATGCCTAATCATATGCCTAGTGCATTGGAGTTGAAAAAAATAAGTTATACTAGGTATTTTGACTAACAAGTATAATATACCTAGTTGGTTGGAGATGCTTAGGTGTGGAATGATATGACAATATTTTCTTACAAGTAGTATGGGTGTGAATTTTAACTTTCACGGTGTATTAATCCACTACAAGAAAATGCAGAAATGACGACTAAAAAAATTATTTTCGTCGCTGAAAGTACCATTTTCGGCGACTAAAATGGAATTAGTAGCCAAAAGTGAAGACTTTTGGTGACTAAAACAATTTAGTAGCCAAATGTATAGTTATTGGCGACTAAAAATTAATTTAGTTGCCGATTATATGGGTTTTACCGACTAAAGGTTTTTTAGTAGCCAAAAGTGACGATTTTTGGCGACTAAAATAATTTAGTAACCAAAAGTATAGGTTTTGGCGACTAAAAAACAGTTTGGTCGCCGATTGTACGTGTTTTGGCGACTAAAAACAGTTTGGTCGCTGAAAGTGAAGCTTTTTGGCTACTAAAAAAAATTTAGTAGCTAAAAACAGGCAATTGGTGACTAAAATTCAGTTTAGTAGCCAAAAGGGGACATTTTTGGGGACTAAAAATAGGTTTAGTCGCCAAAACTGTTTATTTTTACGCGGAACTTATTTTTTTAGCAACTAAAAAATAATTAGTAGCCCAAAATTACAGAATTGGCGACTAAATAATGGATTTAGTTGCCAAAAGTGTCCTCAATTTTTTTTTAGTAAATAATTTATTTTTTACATAAATTATATTGAATAAAAATAATTATATTTATATATATAGTTTTATATTAATACGGGTCAATATACTATATAAATAATATATATTGCATATATATTCATATGGTGTTGTAGTGGTATAGTGGAGGGAGTGTGTTGCTAAAGGTTTAGAATGTGGGATAGGTTGGTAGTTCGAATCTCAAAAAAAGCAAAAAAGTTGGTATTTTTTTTTTCACGGAAGCACCTTTTTAGTCGCCAAAAGTCTTTATTTTGGCGACTAAACGGTTTAGTCAGCAATTTAGTGAGTATTGGCGACTAAAGGATTAGTCGCTAAATGTATGATTTTCAAAAGTGTAAATCACTATTGGCGACTAAAACTTTGGTCGCTAAAGACCTATTTTTTGCCGACTAAAAAAGTTTTAGTCGCCAATACCTCCGGCGACCATGTATTCGCGACAAAAGCGACGACTAAAAATTTTAGTCGAGGGAACTAAAAAGTCAACTTTTGGTGGCTAAAAATGAACTTTTGACGACTAAATAAGGTGATTTTTCTTATAGTGATCTAACAGCTAACTCTTAACTTTTGCCGATAAAAATAAATAAATAAATAAATAAATAAAAAATTTAAGAGAATCCATACCTCTTTGTTAAAAGTGTCTCATTGTGCTTATATTTTTATTTTTGATATTCTACGTAATTTAATTATATATATATATATATATATATATTATCTTATATTTAACACACGTAGTGTTATCAAATTAAAAAAAAATAAAAAAATCTTTTTAATAACAATTTTAAGGACTATCAATAAGAAATATTAAATGTCAAAAAAATTATAATCTTAATACAATCTTCCTATATTTCAAAATACTTTTACATATTTTAAGGTATTTATATATATATATATATATATATATTTTTAATACTAACAATAATCTTAAGGATTGTTTTTCACATTTTCCTTATAAAAAAAAGAAGTAAGGCCCATAGTGCGTAGGTCCTATGTCTGTTACTATGCATTAATAAAAATTTAAAACAAACTTGTTTGGTTTGTATTTTAGGAAAAAAAAATTCAGAAATTGTCTTTAAAAAAATGGAAATTAATTTGATAAAAATAAATATAAAAAAATATTATTTTAAAATTTTAAAATTATTTCTGATCTCTCAAAAAATAAAATTATATAAAAATAATAAATATTTTTTATTCTTTTATTTCTTTCTTCAAATTAATTTTTAATTTTTTTTTTTAAATTTTCTAAAACAAGTTTTTGAAAACTAAACTAACCATAACCTTTTAGAAGTGTGGTTTGGGGTATATCAGTGCTTAAACCCATGGGGACATTTCCAAAACAATAACTCATGGAGAGACCATTAGGGCAAACATTCCTGATCATTGACATGTGACCCAACAATCCATCATTAACCAGTGTCTAAAAAACCTACACATGATCATGTTTATATGTGCTCAGGTTCTACTCTTGAAATTGTAATTTAAGATTTTTTTAAGATCATCTTGTGTAGTTCTAGTATAATAATATGCTTATTTATGTTTCTCTTATTATTTTTGTTTGTTAAGTGGTGTGACATGTGCTATGGATGGATTTAATTAAAGGATATGTAATTAATTAATGCAAATCATGCTCAACTTGGACAGTGAATGGTGATTTCTATGTATGCCTCAAGTAATATAAACTTACTAAATTATCAGGGAATTGTCCCACTTTGTTTATTTATAAATAGGCTGAAACTTTTATATTTAATATTAAAAATATACATGACTCAATTCCCAATACATGTTAAAAGATTAATTTTAGGTCAAGTTTGGCATGATTGAAAAAAGACAAAAAGTCACTATCCTATTTAAGTCACATCATCTTATTTAAGTCACATCACCTCTCTAACACATCACTTCAAACCCAACCCATATTTCATAAAAAGTCAAAAAGTACACTTATTTAGTCTTTCCAAACTAGGCCTTAGAGTGTATGTACCATTTCCCATTATCTTTGACATTCATGTTTTAATTTTCTTAGTGAGAAATTCAATGATACACATCATTCTTTGGTGTGTTGCATATATCTGTCTCCTAATTACGCCGTAGTATTTGATTATAACATGTTAAGATATTAGTTATGATTTAATTTTAATTTAATTATATATATTGTGATATTAATTATGATTTATTATAGTATTGGTTATGACATTATTTTAGTTATGATTTAAAAAAATTTTAGTTATAATTCATGTGATATTTATTTATGACTCAATTTTTATTTTTTAATTATGACCTCTATAGAATTAAATTATGATATTTATAGTAATCAACTCTATAAATGTTATAACTCACATATCGTACACACTATTTTAATATATATATATATATATATATATATATATGAGGTTATACTTGGTAATCTTTAAAATATGTTTTAAACTCTTAGAAGACATTCTCTAATTACAATAATATGACATATTATGTGGCAAGTTTTGATTTGTTACAAATTTAATCATATTAAACTCAACTCCCTTGTCACTTATTGATGATTTTAAAATTTTAAATTGAAGGTCTCTAGTTCGAATTCATAAAAAAATTTGAAGGGGGAATTTAAAAAAAAAAATAGAAAATAGAAAATTCAAATCATGATAGTACAAATGATTTATACAATATATTTGTGCAAATGAGTATTTTCATGAGTTTTCAATTAATTTTCTTACTCACCACTTTTTTGATATTTTCCCAAATTTGAATCGTTGATTTTTTTTTTTTTTTAAAAAAAAGAAAATAAGAGTTCTGTTTTGCTAAAATGCTATAATTCCTTCCGATGACTATTTGTGTTAGCTGTCTTCATCAGTAAGCAAGTTGATAGATTCTTTTTTTTGGTAAATTACATTGATACCCCTTGAGATTTATATTTATTATAGTTTCTCTCTTTACCTCTTAAAAATTACATTTCCCTCCCTAATATTTAAAGCTTCATTACAGATTATCCCCTGAAATTTAAAGTTTCATAACAGTTTCTCCCTCACCGTAATGATCATTATACATAAAATTAAATTAACAGGAGAGTCAGTACAATTTCTCAAATGTGAAGAGAAAAACTGTAATAAACATAAATCTCAGAGGTGTCAGTGTAATTTACCTTTCTTTTTCTTATTAACTGAAACCATAGTTTTGTTTTATATAGAAAATTCGTGCATATATTAACATCAATTGATTACGCCACATTTGAACCTTATAAGTAGAAATGTCATAATTACTTAGACAGGTTGCTTTTTGAATCTTACTTTTAAAAAAGTTACATATTCTTTGGTAAATTAAGAATACTTTTATTAAGTTGCTTAAAATATAAATTATTCTTTATAGTTTTAAAAATTATAAATATCTTCTCGTTAAAATTTTTATTTAATAAAAAAAATAAAATTTCTAATTACTCTTGTATACAAAAATAAAATTATCTAAATTGTTAGTAATTGAAATATATTTCTAATATCATTAAAAATTATTAATTAAATTGGTGATTTATTAACAAAAGGGATAATTTGTTATGCAATTAGAAACTTGAAGAGGTGTGATGTAATTTCTACTACTAGGATAATCTATATTTTAAGTAAATTTTATAAAGTGTATTTATAATTTATCCTATTTTTTAATGACACACATTTATATAAAAAATGTAGAACTATTTTAAATTTGTTAACAAGTGTTTTAGAATATTTGATAATTAAATTTAAAACACATTAAGCAACCACAAAAGACTTAAAAGTTTCTATTATATTATCAAAAAAGAATAATGATAACACTATATTTTTTAGGTCATGTTTAATTGTGAAGATTGGACATAAAATCGTAAGGAGCATATGTGATACTTAAAAATAAAGGATGAGGTATAATAATTTTCACATATGAAATTAATCATATATGCTATGTGGACCTTTTTATTATGTTTGGTTAGAGTATAATATAAGAGCATCCATATAAGGCTCTTTATAATGGCTTTGAAGTTATTGTAGAGAACAAAAGTTGTAAATACGTGCTCCATCAGACTCTCTATAGCAACTATTCATTTTGACTTTGCCACAGTGTCTCGCTTAGTGTCTCACCTAATTAAGCGAGACACTATTCATAGGTTAATTTATTTTTTATTATATTTTTCTAGAACAAAGTTGGGCCAAAAAGCCATGGCCGGTTGTCCACCCGGATGTCCTCCTAGATGTCCCGTGAGTGCCCTATAACAAAAGAAGGAAAATGCTCAAATTTGGTCTGACCGATCGACTGCCCCTTAGTGGTTTCGGCCCTCCTGTGTTACTGCTGCTCTATTGTTGCTCTGCCGTTGATCTGCTATTGTCTTAGTGTAGCTCAACTTTTTCGCGCCCCTTTTCGAAGAGCTCGAATTAGTCCTACAGTTCGGACTCTTGTCACGGTTCTGAATCTAGTCTCACAAGTGCAATGTGAAACTGATAAACATCAAAGAGTCCAATCCAGCAAATCATATTGGAAAATCGATTTTAAATCAAATAATGCCAAAACTAAACTGCTTTGCCAGATTACAGAGTCGCCACCTAAATATTTTATTTTTGAGAAATTTAGGAAACCTTGACTCGTACCAAAGGCCACGTGTCTATCATCACTAAAGTTGCCTCGGCTCGGGAACTTGGGTACGAGAGGGGAAGGTCCTGAAATGAGCACCCTCTGCTCGCCCGATCAAAAGATCGGCCTCTACTAATCATGATATGTTGTTTTATAAACCTCATGTGTTCTTATTCCGGTTATTAATCTAGCTTTACTATGTGACGTACACAAACAAGTATAGACTAGGTCGCAAGACTTCGAACAATTCAACTCATGTTTGTTTTCGAAAATGGTTTGAATTTGCCACCCTCAAGTGGGCTAAAATGCGGATTTGCCACCTCAAGTGGGCTTAAAGCATGATTTGCCACTTCGCAAAGTGGGCTTAAAACTCACATTCGTTGAATTGTTCCAATTCAAGCAATAAAGTCTTTATCCACAAGCATTCATGCAGTTAATCATACAAGCACATAGCCTCATGGCAACATGGCAATCGCACTCATGCAAGCATGCTAAAGCATAAAGCTCACCAAGTACTCCAAGCCAAAACAAAAACTAGTTATAAAGATGCATGACCCTAACTATGCTAAGTGTCTAATGCAACACATGCAATAATGCGATTAATAGGCTCGACTACTAATATGACATATGATTTGATTCAATTTGATAACATACTTTGAAACACGTATTCAAAGAAGTATTGAAAATGCAGTTTGAATGATGCGCCGAGCCTCGGTGCATGCAAGACAAATGAATGGATGCAAACATGCGAGCATAAGATATGTTAATTCAAATTAATTTTTAATTTTTTTTTAAAAATTTTCTAAAACAAGTTTTTGAAAACAAAACCAACCATAACCTTTTAGGAGTGTGGTTTGAGGTATATCAGTGCTTAAACCCATGGGGACATTTCCAAAACAATAACTCATGGAGAGACCATTAGGGCAAACATTCCTGATCATTGGCATGTGACCCAACAATCCATCATTAACCAGTGTCTAAAAAACCTACATATGATCATGTTTATATGTGCTCAGGTTCTACTCTTGAAATTGTAATTTAAGATTTTTTTAAGATCATCTTGTGTAGTTCTAGTATAATAATATGCTTATTTATGTTTCTCTTATTATTTTTGTTTGTTAAGTGGTGTGACATGTGCTATGGATGGATTTAATTAAAAAATATGTAATTAATTAATGCAAATCATGCTCAACTTGGACAGTGAATGGTGATTTCTATGTATGCCTCAAGTAATATAAACTTACTAAATTATCAGGGAATTGTCCCACTTTGTTTATTTATAAATAGGCTGAAACTTTTATATTTAATATTAAAAATATACATGACTCAATTCCCAATACATGTTAAAAGATTAATTTTAGAGCGTATATACCATTTCCCATTATCTTTGACATTCATGTTTTAATTTTCTTAGTGAGAAATTCAATGATAAACATCATTCTTTGGTGTGTTGCATATATCTGTCTCCTAATTACGCCGTAGTATTTGATTATAACATGTTACGATATTAGTTATGATTTAATTATAATTTAATTATATATATTGTGATATCAATTATGATTTATTATAATATTAGTTATGATATTATTTTAGTTATGATTTAAAAAAAAATTGATTATAATTCATGTAATATTTGTTTATGACTCAATTTTTATTTTTTAATTATGACCTCTATAGAATTAAATTATGACATTTATAGGAACCAACTCTATAAATGTTATAACTCACATATCGTACACAATATTTTAATATATATATATATATATATATGAGGTTATACTTGGTAATCTTTAAAATATGTTTTAAACTCTTAGAAGACATTCTCTAATTACAATAATATGACATATTATGTGGCAAGTTTTGATTTGTTGCAAATTTAATCATATTAAACTCAACTCCCTTGTCACTTATTGATGATTTTAAAATTTTAAATGGAAGGTCTCTAGTTCGAATTCATAAAAAAATTTGAAGGGGGAATTTAAAAAAAAATAGAAAATAGAAAATTCAAATCATGATAGTACAAATGATTTATACAATATATTTGTGCAAATGAGTATTTTCATGAGTTTTCAATTAATTTTCTTACTTACCACTTTTTTGATATTTTCCCAAATTTGAATCGTTGATTTTTTTTTAAAAAATAAATAAAAATAAATAAGAGTTCTGTTTTGCTAAAATGCTATAATTCCTTGCGATGACTATTTGTGTTAGCTGTCTTCATCAGTAAGCAAGTTGATAGATTCTTTTTTTTTTTTTTTGGTAAATTACATTGACACCCCTTGAGATTTATATTTATTATACTTTCTTTCTTCACCTTTTAAAAATTACATTCTCCTTCCTAAGGTTTAAAGCTTCATTGCAGATTATCCCCTGAGGTTTAAAGTTTCATAACAGTTCCTTCCTCATCGTAATGATCATCATACATAAAATTAAATTAACAGGAGAGTCAGTGTAATTTCTCAAATATAAAGAGAAAAACTGTAATAAACATAAATTTCAGAGGTGTCAGTGTAATTTACCCTTCTTTTTCTTATTAACTGAAACCATAGTTTTGTTTTATATAGAAAATTCGTGCATATATTAACATCAATTGATTACGCCACATTTGAACCTTATAAGTAGAAATGTCATAATTATTTAGACAGGTTGCTTTTTGAATCTTACTTTTAAAAAAGTTACATATTCTTTGGTAAATTAAGAATACTTTTATTAAGTTGCTTAAAATATAAATTATTCTTTATAGTTTTAAAAATTATAAATATCTTTTCGTCAAAATTTTTATTTAATAGAAAAAATAAAATTTCTAATTACTCTTGTATACAAGAATAAAATTATCTAAATTATTAATTGAAATATATTTCTAATATCATTAAAAATTATTAATTAAATTGGTGATTTATTAACAAAAGGGATAATTTGTTATGCAATTAGAAACTTGAAGAGGTGTGATGTAATTTCTACTACTAGGATAATTTATATTTTAAGTAAATTTTATAAAGTGTATTTATAATTTATCCTATTTTTTAATAACACGCATTTATATAAAAAATGTAGAACTATTTTAAATTTGTTAACAAGTGTTTTAGAATATTTGATAATTAAATTTAAAACACATTAAGCAACCACAAAAGACTTAAAAGTTTCTATTATATTATCAAAAAAGAATAATGATAACACTATATTTTTTAGGTCATGTTTAATTGTGAAGATTGGATATAAAATCGTAAGGAGTATATGTAATACTTAAAAATAAAGGATGAGGTACAATAATTTTCACATATGAAATTAATCATATATGCTATGTGGACCTTTTTATTATGTTTGGTTAGAGTATAATATAAGAGCATCCATATAAGGCTCTTTATAATGGTTTTGAAGTTATTGTAGAGAACAAAAGTTGTAAATACGGGCTCCATCAGACTCTTTATAGCAACTATTCATTTTGACTTTGCCGCAGTGTCTCGCTTAGTGTCTCACCTAATTAAGCGAGACACTATTCATAGGTTAATCTATTTTTTATTATATTTTTCTGGAGCAAAGTTGGGCCAAAAAGCCATGGCCGGTTCTCCACCCGGATGTCCTCCTGAATGTCCCGTGAGTGCCCTATAACAAAAGAAGGAAAATGATCAAATTTGGTCCAACCGATCGACCGCCCCTCAGTGGGTTTGGCCCTCCTGTGTTACTGCTGCTCTGTTGTTGCTCTGCCGTTGATCTGCTATTGTCTTAGTGTAGCTTGACTTTTTCGCGCCCCTTTTCGAAGAGCTAGAATTAGTCCTACAGTTCGGACTCTTGTCACAGTTCTGAATCCAGTCTCACAAGTGCAATGTGAAACTGATAAACACCAAAGAGTCCAATCCAACAAATCATTTTGAAAAATCGATTTTAAATCAAATAATGCCAAAACTAAACTGCTTTTCCAGATTACAGAGTCGCCACCTAAATATTTTATTTTTGAGAAATTTAGGAAACCTTGACTCGTACCAAAGGCCATGTGTCTGTCATCACTAAAGTTGCCTCGGCTCGGGAACTTGGGTACGAGAGGGGAAGGTCCTTAAATGAGCACCCCCATTCGCCCGATCAAAAGATCGGCCTCTACTAATCATGATATGTTGTTTTATAAACCTCATGTGTTCTTATTCCGGTTATTAATCTAGCTATACTATGTGACGCACACAAACAAGTATAGACTAGGTCGCAAGACTTCGAACAATTCAACTCATGTTTGTTTTCGAAAATAGTTTGAATTTGCCACCCTCAAGTGGGCTAAAACGCGGATTTGCCACCTCAAGTGGGCTTAAAGCATGATTTGCCACTTCGCAAAGTGGGCTTAAAACTCACATTCGTTGAATTGTTCCAATTCAAGCAATAAAGTCTTCATCCACAAGCATTCATGCAGTTAATCATACAAGCACATAGCCTCATGGCAACATGGCAATCGCACTCATGCAAGCATGCTAAAGCATAAAGCTCACCAAGTACTCAAAGCCAAAACAAAAACTAGTTAGAAAGATGCATGACCCTAACTAAGCTAAGTGTCTAATGCAACACATGCAATAATGCGATTAATAGGCTCGGCTATTAATATGGCATATGATTTGATTCAATTTGATAACATACTTTGAAACACGTATTCAAAGAAGTATTGAAAATGCAGTTTGAATGATGCGCCAAGCCTCGGTGCATGCAAGACAAATGAATGACTGCAAACATGCGAGCATAAGGTATGTTAATTGAAACATGACCCTAAACTAACCATCGAAAATGGTTTAAATAAAAGAGAGAAAGACGTGGGGTTAGAAGACATGCACACACGTACGCACACTTATTACAACATTGTGCCCTCGCGAAGAAGGGTCCGAATGAATAAGCTAAGCTAGCTACGCTAATTAAGCTAACTATTACAACACGAAACTAATTAACTATTCTAGTTAACTAATTATTACAAACCAAAATTGAGGAATTAGCTATGCTAAGCTAATTAAAGCAATTAAACTAATTAACTATCTAAGCTAATTAAATAATTACAACACTTGTATTAACTAGCTATTCTAAGCTAACTAAAGCAATTAAATGGCCTCGAGGGCAAGGGACGCATGCAAGCTCGGTTGCTCCCCCCGAAAATGCCATTGCCTTGCCATCGAATACCTCTGTTTGCACTCGTTTGATCACTGAAAATTGTACCAACTCCCAGAATGCCTTGGCTCCAACTCAGGGACACATTTGTGCAAAAATTCACTGGTAGCCGGTCGGCTACTACAACTAGCCGATCGGCCACTCCAAGTGGCCGTCGGCCACTAAAACTGGCCGATCAGCCACCCTATCCTTGGACTTCTCCTTTTGCTGCAATAGAGAGCAACAGAGGCAAAACAACGTATTTTCAAGGAATGTGTGTACTGTTGCCCTCCTTATCATCACACAAACTCAAAGGAGGGTAACTCTTGGCCTTCGAACCATCAACCAAGCATTTTCAATGCATGATGGCTAGAGAACCAAGCTTGTACAAGGTTAATGAGTGAATAAACAAGACTCAAAATACCACCACCCTATCATGCATGATCAAGGGTGACGGTGACCAAGAAAAATGGCACGTTTCATCACTTTGAGTATTAAATGTCCCATTTTTCTCGTGTTTGGATTAACATCCGATCCGAACACATGCAATGCAACACAAACATGCTTAATCTAACCTCTTTTACTTAGTTCATTTTTGTTTACCAATTTTAAATTACCAATCCATTCTTTAATTGGTTAGTCCAAAGGTGAATGTCCTCTAATGGAAAGAGGGCTTAAACCGCAAGCACCTTGAGCATGAAAGAGTCCTCATGTTGTTGGTAATGAACTTCCGAAGGAATTAAACCATTAGGCATGAGAGTCTCAATTCCACACTCAAGCCAATAAGGGGTTCGAAGTCACTTTCAAAACAAATGAAAGAGTGAAGAAAAAAGGGAGATTGCAGAGATTTCAGTGCTGAAATGGAGTGCAAAATGACACTAAATCATGCAAGTAACTCATGCAATTCATGTTTAAAAGCTTAAAACATTAAACTAGTGAAAGAGATTGCACTACAACCACACAATACAAGCCTCAAAGGGCCAAACCAGCTCAAAACAGAGATAAGACCAGTCAAAACAGTGGCAAAATCATGCTGAGATTAAGGTACAAAATTCTAGAAAAACATGCTCACATGTTAGCTTACAAACAAGACTCAAGAGCAACTCTAAAAAGAAAAGAAAGAGTGAAACAAATGAGCATATGACAGAGCTATATATGATGAAATTACATGTAAAAAGACACTACGACATGCAACCAACTCAAGCAAAGCATCTTTAAAGGCCTAAAACACCAAACTAATGAAGCCATTTGCACTACAACTATGCAAAACAAGACTCATATGACTAAAACAGCCCAAAACAGAACTAAATCATTCCAAATTAGAGGCAAACATATGTTGAAAATAAGCTAAGTTAGGCTATAAAAACATGCTATCATGTGATGCTAACTAAGCATGCAAGTGAGACACAAGGAGGGGAGGCTAACCCCTCCCATTTTGGACTTCAAAACATCTTTCCACCACTGAAATAACTCCAAAATTCAGTGGTTTAAAGGCCCAAAAATTTTGATTTGAAAGCCTTGAAAGATGGCACAAAAAGCTATACAAGTTAAGGAACAAAAGGGAGAGACAATCCCCTAACACAAAATAACCTCAAACCACAATTTTTAAAACATAAAAACAGAGTTTTTTGTAGTTGAAAACTACGCCAAAAACAGTACAAAAAGATGGTAAAACAAGTTATGCAAAACAAGTTTTAAAGGTGAGTTTTATAGCTCTTGAAGCCAAGCACACTTTGTGCCTGTTTGGCAGAGCTTAATTACAGCTTATTTCAGCTTTCAGCTTAATTTAAACTATTTTGATGTGTTTAGTTTAGCATATAACTTATAGCTTATAGCTTTTTGGAAGTCAGAAATCAGCTTATTCTTTGAGTGGGGCAGGAGATGCTTTAAGAATAAGCTGGAAATCATCTTAAGCTGAAAGTTATAAACTATAAGCTGTTGAGGCATAAGCTATAAGCACTTTCCCACAGCTCTACCAAACAGGGCCTTTAGGCACAAATGAGGCACCAAATCAAGCTAAAATCACATTCTAAAGCTCAAAGAAGGTCCCAAGGAATCTCAGCCCAAAGATAAGCAACTTTAGTTAAGGATGTCTAGGCAAATGAGAAGTGTATCTCTACTTGTATGCACAAAATAGCAAGAGAGAGAAATCTAGAGAGAGAAGCTCCCAAAATTTACTAACCTTGCAATATAAGAGATATGGCCTCTATATATAGAAAAAAGAGAGCCTTGGTCGAAAATATCAATTCAGAAATATCTGGAGCAGTGTGGAACAACTAGAGGGGAAATATCTGCAAAATATCTGAGTTTTGGATAGCAGTGGCCGTTGGCCACCTTAAGTAGCCGACAAGCACAACTAATGGTCGACAGCAAAAATCTACTCTCCATGTCCAACTTCAAATGGGCATATCTCATTCGTCTAGACTCCTTTGCAGGTCATTCTTGTGCCTAAATTGAAACCCTGGAAGTCTTCTTTCCAATGGTAGCAGCCTCACATCAAAATTCCAAGTGTGCGAAAAGATATTTCTCTTTTAGTGAAGACTGCTCAGTTTAGGTCCTAATCGGATTGATGCCCAACTTCAACCAACCATATCTCCCTCGTCCAGAATCGGCTTTAGGAGATTCGTGAGTGCAAAATGAACCCCCGGAAGTCCACTTTCCAACGGTGGTGGCCTCACAGTTGAAATCCAAGTGTACAAATGGATAGGCCCGATTTAGTAAGGGCTGCTCAATTATCTCTTAACGATTCATGCCCAACTTCTTCCCCAACTAGGTTTCTTCTCTCCCCTCTTATTTTCTTCAACTCCAAGCCTCTAAATAAGGTGTTTTGAAATGTTTTTCAAAGAGTTCACCTCTCCTTCATTTATTCCATTTTGTCCTTGCTCGGTTTACCGAAAAGCACAACATTTAATGAAATGCGAGTCTTGGAACATTGTAGAAACTTTTTTCAAAAATATTTTGAAAGAGAGGATTTTAAGGTCTAAAATTTTGGTCAAAAGGCTTTGGTCCAAAAAAGGGTGTGAGGTTTGGGATTTGACGCTCTCCTTGCCGAAAAAATCGAACCTTTGCACAAGATAGCTTGCACCATCAAGTAAGCAATAAGTGGCGCCCAAGTCTTAAGGGCAGTCAAAAATGGGGTGTCTACAGTTGCCCCTCTTTGATAGAGCTCAGAGTCATGAAATGATGTGAGTGAATGTCAAAGCCCAAAGACGACCCATTTTTGATAAGGCCAAAGACTTGGACAAATAAACAAAATGTAAATGTAGTTGGTTGAACCCGAAGGTTGCCTACGTATTCCTTTGCAAGGAATCAAACTAGTATAGTTCAGGGGCAGAATGCAAAATGATACACAATATAAAATAGTGCAAATGATATGCAATTCAAATGAGATAATCAAACCACAAGTAGTGCAAAACCACACAAATACCATAAAGGGATGGAGATGCAAAATCAAACTACGTTTAACACAGAAAAGGTGCCAGAACCCTCAGACCATAATTCTCTTAGTGGAATAGGCGTGTGCACATGCAGAACTATGTGCTTCGTAGAAAGAATACAAGTAATTTAGTGGTATGATATAAGTGAGGAATGATCTGCTGAGGAAATATCGTGATCCTAAATGCTGAATGCAACAAAAAAAAATACGATGCAATGAATGCAATGGATGCAGTGAATAAGGCGCGAGCCGAACCACATTTTGCCTAGAAAAGGCATGGACACAAAGCAAAGCATGTATAACACAGAAAAGGTGCCGAAACCCACAGATCACAATTCTCTTAGTAGAATAGGCACATACACATTACCACTGAACCATGCTTCAATGAAGGAAATGTATGAGCACATGCCAAACTAAGCTTAACATGGAAAGGATGTAGGCGATAAAATGGTATGATGTAATGGACGTAACAGATAGTGCAGTAGATGCAAAAGGGTGACATACTCCAACCACGCTGGAATCGTGAGAGGAGGAAGATAAATTAGAAACACGCCGAAATCGAGTGAGGAAATGAACACTCTAACCACGCTGAAATCGTGAGAAGATGTTTAAAAACAGCTACTCAGGGGCGCGTTCCACGCAACCTGAGATAAATTCCAAACATGCTAAAATCATGTGAGGAAAGGGACACTCTAACCACACTAAAATCGTGAGAAGAGATCCAAAGAAAACCAATCAGGAGTGCATTCCACGCATCCTGAGATAAATTCCAAACACGCTGAAATCATGTGAGGAAAGGGACACTCTAACCACGCTGAAATCGTGAGAAGAGGTCCAAAGAAAACCAATCAAGGACGTGTTCTACGCATCCTGAGATAAATTCCAAACACATTGAAATCGTATGAGGAAAGGGACACTCTAATCACGCTGAAATCATGAGAAGAGGTCCTAAAAAAAAAAAAACCAATCAAGGGTACGTTCCACGTGTCCTGAGATAAATTCCAAACACGTTGAAATCGTGTGAGGAAAGGGTAACTCTAATCACGCTAAAATCGTGAGAAGAGGTCCTAAAAAAAGCTGTCAAGAGAGCGTTTCACGCATCCTGAGATAAATTTCAAACACGCTGAAATCGTGTGAGGAAAAAGAACACTCTAACCATGCTGAAATCATGAGAAGAGGTTCGAAAACAACTACTCAGGGACGCGTTCCACGCAACCTTAGATAAATTCCAAACATGCTGAAATCGTGTGAGGATAGGAACACTCTAACCATGCTGAAATCGTGAGAAGAGGTCCAAAAATAACCATTTAGGAGCGCATTCCACACAACTTGAGACAGCCCCAGGGACAATGATCCTAAATGCTGCTCAGTGTAAAAGGATAAATGATATAAGATAACACGAGATGCAAATAAATGTAATATGTGCAATGATATGATACATGTTACAAGCAATGTAATGTATGATGTTTAGGGAATGCAATAAATAAACAAAGCGGCGTTTTAGAAAGCACCTCATCAGGCAAGTGGCAATGAACTTCTCTACTCTGACGGGGATCTCCCATTGTGTTCTTCGAACTCTTACCTTGTGTTCTTTGAACTCTTACCTTCAACTCACAATACAAAGGTCCTAAAATACTAACATGAGGTAAACTCTGCATGCAGAAGCCACGGATGCCACTTGTCTTCCTAATCATATTCACAACTTTCCTTATTCTCCAACGGGGTGACAGACTAGGTTGGTTCAGTATCCAGAATTGAGGCGCACACATGTGTAGACACCCCATTTTTGACCGACCTTAAGACTCAGATGTCACCAGTTGAGCACTTGGTGATATTGCATAATGTGCTTGTTCAGAAGTTTCAGAGTCGCGACCGTGAGCCCTGCCTCCGGACTTCTGAACCCTTTTCTGTGCCTTGTCTCGGTTTGCGAGCCAGACTCGGTTTTCTCTGTTTCTTTTCCCGAGGGAAGGGAGAGGTCCCGTAGACCGTCTCTCAAATGTCCGTAGGCTACATTTGGTGGCCGTAGGCCATTTTGCCCATTTCGGAGTCCGGTTCCCGGTTTTCGGAGCCGTCAGGCCGTGTGCCTCGGTTCGGGACCGCTTAACCATCTCCTATTGCTCTGAATTTTGGCATACATCTTATTTCATCCCTTTTGAGGGACACTGGGGGCTAAGAAACCCACTTCGAGGTCGAATACCATTTTCGGTGCTTAACAACCCATTTTCGGGACCCCGAACTGCGTGTTTTGGCCCCGGAACGTTTGTTTTGCAACGGTTTTCGTTTATTTTTGGCAGGTACCTCTGTTTTATCACAGGGAAGGTCACTGAAGGGTGGGAGGCCAGCAATTGTTGCAGCAACCAGTTATCTCTCTTCCGGAGCCTCCCGGCGCCCGTTTTTCGCACTTCCGGGCTAATGTTGAATACCTTGGAGCTAATGTTGCCAACTTTCAACCACATATCTGTGATCTACACATCTGAGAGGCCCCTAAAAGTTCATGGCCGGCCATTAAGGTCACCTGACCCTTTTGACCCCTTTCTTCCGGGCTAATGTTGAACCCCTTGGACCTTTTTTCTTGAACTTTGAACCACATATCTGTGATGTACACACATAAGAGGCCCCTAAAAGTTTATGGCCGGCTAGTAAGTCAACTTGACCCTTTTGACCCCCTCTTTCCGAGCCATTGTTGAACCCCTTGGGCCCACTTTCTTGGAATTTCAACTACATGGTTGTGTTGTACACACATAAAGGTACCTCCCCAGTAGCTGGCCGGCCAGAAAATCACCTTGACCCTTTTGACCCCTAGCCGGCCGGCTAGGGGGTGTGGCCGGCCGGCCACCTCCAGCAAAAGTATGAGGCCGGCCTGCTTCCTTGCACTGTACCCTTTCCAGCTGTGGGGCAATATCCCCCAGATATTTTCTGTATCCGGGGGATATTTTGTGGGGGAGTTTTGCCCTCCTTCTCCCCCACCTTTACACCCCATTTTGAACCTTTATAACCAGCTGGTGGCCTTCTTCATAGGGGTTAGAAAAATTATCCTTCAAAGCTCCATAGCCAACTCCATCTTCTTCCCTCTCAATTCTTCAAAAAACCCTAAGTCCTTAACCTTCATTCCTTCTACACCACCAAGCTCTACCACCACCACCTCACCTCCAGCAGCAAGGAAGGTTTCTAGAAGGCAAAAGAAGCTGCAAATCCATCCAAGAAGCAACAAAAGCTTAAATCTTCAAGGGTAAGTTACTCTTTTAACCTTTTGACCCTTTTCCTTGATCTATTTCTAAGCCCCATTTCTTTTTGGTTTCAAGCTCCGGCCCTAACTGAAAAGGGCCATATTTTGAGCTCATCTTCACTTCTCATTAAGGGCTCAACCCTGTTTGAGCCCTCCATAATATACTTGCTTCATTGATCATCTTGTATGTCATGATTTTGCATGCTATCTTTGGCCCATGAGAAATCTGTTTTTGAGCATGTTATAAACTGATATAAGGCTTATTTTGAGCCCCTCTTCAATATTGGAGAAGGGCTCAACATTGTTTGGTGTCTCCATGTGTCACTTGTAGTTATACCCCTCTTTTCTTCCCCTTTCTTACATGCAATGGAAGCCTACCATGCTTAGGTTTTTGGCCATTTTACAGTTCTGAAAAGGTCCTTGTTTTGGTCCATTCTTCATGTTTTGTTTAGGGTCTTTCATGTTTTGGGACCTCCATAAGCCACTTCATGTTATATCTCACTTTCGGTTCGTTTTCTTGCATGTTTTGTTAGCCTACCATGCTTAGGTTTTTGGCCATTTTACAGTTCTGGAAAAGTTCTTATTTTGGTCCATTTTACATAGTTTATCAAGGGTCTTTGGCTGTTTGGTGATTATTTTATATCCTTCATGTTATAGCACCTTTTGAGCCTTGTTTTGCATCACATTTTTAGCATATTTGTATACTGATTTTGAGGCTTCCATATACTGTAAATGTTCATATTATTGGTCCATCTTCAGTGTAGTAGAAGGAAATTTTCCAGTTTGGGTTTTGTTTATATCACTTGCTTCATTACCTCTTGAAAATACCGTATTCTTGCATGCTATTTTTCCCTACCCATATTTGCTGTTTGGCCATGTTTATAACTGTGAAAGTGCATCTTTTGGGACTGTCTAGCTTCTGTCTTTGCATTGCATGTCCATATTGTGCATGTTTGGCATGGCTATAGGCCATTTCGGGTGCCTAATGTTGCATTTCGGGACATTTCCTTGCATTTCATGTCATTTCGTTTCACTTCGGGACTGTTTTCCCCCATATTTTAGTGCTGAAATTCCATTAGTATGCTTGCATATCATTTCCATGTCATTTCATCATATTCTGTCATTGCCTCGGTTTGCGTGCCCGTGTGCACGCATTTCGAGGCACCTCATTTTTATCCGCCGGCATCCGATGTGAGTGTGGCTGAGGCTCACTCATGTTGGTATAAGCCCACTTGTCATTTCCATGTCATTTCATCATATTCTGTCATTGCCTCGGTTTGCGTGCCCGTGTGCACGCATTTCGAGGCACCCTGTTTTTTTATCCGTCGGCATCCGATGTGAGTGTGGCTGAGGCTCACTCATGTTGGTATAAGCCCACTTGTCATTTCCATGTCATTTCATCATATTCTGTCATTGCCTCGGTTTGCGTGCCCGTGTGCACGCATTTCGAGGCACCTCATTTTTATCCGCCGGCATCCGATGTGAGTGTGGCTGAGGCTCACTCATGTTGGTATAAGCCCACTTGTCATTTCCATGTCATTTCATAGCATTTTACCATTGCCTCAGTTTGCGTGCCCATGTGCACGCATTTCGAGGCACCCTGTTTTTTTATCCGTCGGCATCCTATGTGAGTGCGGCTGAGGCTCACTCATGTTGGTATAAGTCCACATCATGTTTCCATGTCATTTCATGCCATCATATCATTGCCTCAATTTGCGTGCCCGTGTGCACGCACTTCGAGACACATATCATCGTCTCGGTTTGCGCGCTCGCGTGCACATATTTCGAGACACATATCATCGTCTCGGTTTGCGTGTCCATGTGCACACATTTTGAGGCACCGCATTTTCATAGCATTCTGTATTTTCTCGGTTTGCGTGCCTGCGTGCACGCATTTCGAGGCATCTCATTGCATAACATTCTGTATGTTAGGATTATATCTTAGTTGCATTTCATGCATATCATGCATATTGCATTGTGTCCGGAGTAGGAGTTAGCCCGGGCACGGGAAACGAGGTACATTTCGTACTCCGAGTGACGGAATGTGTCTCAATTCCCCAGTCACCGACACTCCGGATTATCCATGATGGAGTTAGGTTTTAGCTGTAGTTTCATGTGCATTCATCCTATATTGAGTTGTGCATTTCGACTCCTCGGCCATCATGCCTCGGTATGCGTGATTGGTGGCACGAGGATCGAGACATGCATATATTTGTGCAAATACATTGCTATGCCCCTTTCCTGCTCTCTGTTGCAGCAAAACCAGGAATCAGCAACTTTTCGGGACTTGGCACGCTTTTCAAAAATAACAGGTGTAAACAGAGGCTAATTGGGGCATTCCGGTGGATTTCCGCGCAAGACAGTCCGGACATGCATCATCCACCAGAAGCAAGGCAGTCCCTGGCTTGCACGCCAGTTTATTTGCTTTCTAGTTAATTCGTTAATTAATTAGGATTCTGTAATATTTTGGACTGTAATATTCTTTTATTTGGGACTGTAATATTCGGACTGTATTATTTATTCGGATCCTCCGAGTGAGGGCATAACTGTAATAAGTGTGCGTGAGTGTGATGTATGTCTTCCAACCCCATGTCCTTCTCCCTTTTATTTATCCGCTTATGATGGTTAGATTAGGGCATATTTCAATTAGCATACAGTATGACAGCATGTTTGCATTCATTCATCTGTATTGCATGCACCGGGCTCGGCGCATCATACTAACTGCATTGTACTTTTAATTCCAAATTGAATACATGATAGTTGTAGCATTCCATATGCCATGTTTAGATTAGCTGAGCCTGCTATAGTTGCATTTTGCATGTGTTGCATTAGACATTTTGTATACTTAGGATCATGCATGATTTCTGATTAACTTCCTTTTTTTTGGCTTGGAGTACTAGGTAAGTTTTATGCTTTAGCATCCTTGCATGCGTGTGAGTGAATGCCATGAATAACATGCTTACCATGAGGCTATGTGCTTATGTGATATAACTGCCTGAATGCCTGTGGGTGAAGGTTGGGTTATCTGAATTGGAATGAATCATCAAAATGTTTCAAGCCTACCTGCGGGTAGCAAACCATTTTCAAAAACAAACATGAAATGTTTTGTTCCAATTCGGGCGACCCGGTCTATACTTATATGCTGTGAGCATCACATAGTAACCTAGGCTAATAAACCGGAATAAGAACTCACAATGTTTTCAAAAATTGATATCATGGTTAGTAGAGGCCGGTCTATGACCGGGCGAGCGGGGGTGCTCACGAGGTGACCTTCCCCAATCGTACCCAAGTTCCCGAGCCGAGGCAACTTTGGTGATGACGGACACGTGGCCTTTTGGCACCGAGTCAGGGTTTCCTAAATTTCCCAAAATGAAATATTTAGGTGGCGACTCTGTATCTAACAAAGCAGTCCATGTTTGGCACTTCTTTCAAAAATCTGTTTTCCTAAAACGATTTGCCGGATTTGGACTCTTTGGTTCAGATTTAGAACCGTGACTGCGAAAGTCGAGTCCGAGCTGTAGCGAGGTCCCCCGCGGGCTTGTTACAACATGCTATCTCAATTTATGGGGCTACCATACAGATTTCAAGTCGAGGATACACCCCTGGGTATTTAAACCAGACTTTAGTCTCGAAAATTTTGAACCTTTGCATTCTAGGCATCGCCATTTGAACTATAGTTTCCACCGTCGCAGTTGGTCTCCTAGGAACTCATTGCAAACACAGCCAAGATGCCTCTGGTAGGGAATGGTACTTAGGGAGAGCACTTCTGATCGCCATTCTGGCTTAAAGCAGGCTTGAGCTTAAGCTTGAGGTAGAGGTGCACTCATACTTCAGAGCATTGACAAGGCCTGAGAAGGTATATCCGGAATACAATCTCGAAAATTACTGAAGGTGAAACAAACTTAGATGCTCCAAAATTTCCCTATTTTCTTTACTTTGCAGTCTGGAACCTATATAGCTTCAGATAGGTCCTTGTTCTATTGTTCTCACATGACCTGGGTTGAACCCTGCAGTTTATGAAAGAAAGAATCTTGTTTTGTACGAATATGGAGAATGACACAGCACTCTGAGCACAAAATGATTTATTTTTGAAATTGAATTTGAGAAAAAGTTTTTGACTGGGTATTAAGCCTACGGCTGACCACAGTCAAAACGACTCAACAAAGAGAAAACGAAGGTAAAACAACATGAACACATCTATTGACACTCAAAACAAGAATCAAGACAAACAAAAATAACAAACACAACACTTGAATGTTTTTCGCCGGTGGGAGACCTTTCAATTCATGAGCCTGTTTCTCCAGGTATTGTTTCCCACCCTTTCTCATTTGTGATTCTTACATCACTATGGCACTCAATCTCTAGTTTTCTGAAAAAGCCATTTTCTCACTTTTTCCTCTCAACGTACATCTCTCTATCCTTCAATCTCTCTTCTTCTTCCTTTTTTTTTTTTTTTTTTTTTTTTTTTTTTTTTTTTATCCCTCCCATGGGTGGTTGATGGATAAAGAGGAAGTTGTGGGCTCGTGCCCCTAGTATTCTACTAGATTCTCATTCTTCTGCTCACAACAGTGAGCTTTCCCAGAGAGGGGATGTGATACGACAGGATGTGCAGCAGATCCGCAACTGGCATCGGTTGACGATGCCCTTGGCTTAGCTTGACCGAGATGAATTACAACAATGTCCCACCGGCCAGGTATACAATTGATTGGTCTCACACATTGCGTTTTCTACGTCCCCATTCTGGGTCAGATGCCAATTTGGGTGTGATTATCCGAATGAAGGAACTGAACATCCCACTTCATTTCCAGTGCGTGCTTCGCACTTGGCTTGATACATCGCTGCTTGGAGGATGTGAAAGCTTTCAGCCCTTTGTTGTTAGCTTCAGTTGTGCCATTTCCGGCAAGTATGGTGCCTTTTCTGGCAAGTATGGTGCCAGCGGGAAAAAAACAGAAAACCTGACTCAACTGTGCCTCTAGTTCATCATTTTGACCATTTTTTATTTTCTATTAAAACAATTTTGACCAATATGGGAGTTAGATTAACATGCTTGTTCAACTTTCTGATTTGAAATCATGCAAGTCAGGTTGTGAGCACTGAAAATTTTCCTTTTTTGGGTCCAAGAAATGGTTCAGTTTTGGAAAAATGGAATAATTTTCGAGAAAACTAGTCAACCTCATTAAAAATTCTCAAAAACTGTTTTTGCAAATGGCCAATGCTTAACCAAGATAGAATTTACTCTTAAGATGTACAACCTCATATCTGAATTTGATTTGTCTTGCAGCTGAATCTTTCTAACGGAATAGAACAACTAATTTTGAACAAAGATGAGCCAATTTGCACATGGATAAGATAGCCATGTTTGAACAGGGGTAAACCAATCAACATGGATAAGCCAAGCAGGCTGAAAATGATTGGGGCCAAATTTCAAGATGAAGTTGCCTACGTATCCCAAAGATGGGAATCCGGCCGTACGTAGTTCCGGGTTTAGGTTCACTCGGGTGTTGACACTCTCCTTTTGTGCTCTAACTTTGCCAAGGCCGCTCTTCTGGGTTTTCAACCTTGCGAGCTATGTTTTTCTTTTATTTTTATTTCTTTTCATTTCATTTCTTTTCTTCTTTCTTTTTTTCTTTTCATTTTTTTCATTTTTGTTCTTTTGTTCTTTTTTCTTTTTCTTGCTCTAACTTTTGCTTGGGTCACCCTTCTTGGTTTTCGGCCCAGCGAGCCTCTTAAGGATAGAAAAGTTTAACTTGTCCATGTTGATCGGCTTTGAGATCTCGCAACCATCTAAATCCAGGAGAATGGCTGCTATTTGCTGATGATGTAGGAGTCCATCCAATCAGGTCTAAATTTGCCCCTAGTGTTATGGATAGGAACTCAGTTGTCCTTCAGTAATACTTTCTTCTTTCAGATTCTGGAATTTGACTTTCTTGCCAGCCTTCATTGGTTTGCAGAATGACCCATCCTTTGAATCTTTGAGCACATCTGACATTTTTGCCCTTAGTTCAAGGGCTATTTTTGATCCACTTTGCAAGCTTCCTTTGACAACATCTGCCTCCACATCACACCTCCAAGTTCATCGATCCAGTACCGATAGGCTTTGCAGGACCTAGTGCAACGATGACCTCTTTATCAATAAAATCTTGTATTTCATGGCGAAGACGAAAACAAACATCAGTGTCATGGCTGGTTTGTTGATGGAAGGCACAATACTTGGCCGGATTATGCTTAGCTGGAAGGGGATTCAAGAGAGGCCGAGGCTCAAAGGGTTTGAGATGGCCTTGTCCTATAAGGATTTGAAGAGCTTTGGACAAGGTCATGTAAAACGGGGCGAAGACCCTCTGGCCTTTGGGTTGGTGCTTTGAGGTTTGTGGAGTTATGTTGGATGTACCGGCAAAAGGGTTGGTAGGTGCTAACTGGGTTAGATGATCTCTTCCGAGTGTAGGATTGGAGCTGAAAGGAACATTTCTGGTACGACATCCCTTTTCCCGGCTTGCCCCTTGATTCAGAATGCTCTCGTCCCGAGTGGCAAAAGTGCCATCCACAGTCTTTGCAACAACTGTGAGCACTTGTTGTTTGTTGAGTCTTTCACCCTTCAATGCCTCGACAGCCCATTGAAGATGTTCATGGGGACCAATGCTTGCTCCGACCTTATTCTTACCACTTGCCTCCACTTTGCCAAGGGATTGGCCTTCTTCAAATGCAGCCCGTCCCAAGATTGGGGAGCCTTTTGGCGCGAAATTTCTAGTATATGATGTGGTCGGTGACGGAGCTAATATCCCAAAGGCTAGATCTGCCACTGTTCTCTAAAGATTTTCAATCATACTCATCAACTCAAAAGTAATGGGTTCATGGGTTTGAGATGATTGGGGTTCGAGTGCATCCATCATGCACAAGTCTGTACTTTCTGGAATGAACACTTCAGGCATGGGCAAATGGACTGGGGTGATGTATATGCTGGGGTTATAAGTGGATGGGAGTGTATGGATTTGATTGAGATGTGGAGGTGACGGGTCAATACTAGCCCGAGGTCCTTTTGGTGGCGCTATTGTCTCTTCGTCAATAAGATCCTGAATCTTATGATGGAGGCGGATGCAACGGTTCGTATCATGACCGTGCTATTGATGATAGGCACAATATTTAGCTGGGTCATATCTTGGTGGAAAAGGATTGTAAGGCATTGAGGTTTTAGGAGCTCTAGGTACCCTTCTTCTCACAGCATTTTCAAAGCTTGAGAGAGACTCATGTAAAGAGGATGGAAATTTCGAGCTTGGGGCCGAGTTGATGTGGTTGATTTTCGGCCATTGAAGGGAGTGGTGATAGTGTTTACTTCTGAGCATTTTACAGCTGTGCTACCATCAGTAGTAGCATTGGAACTGCAAACAACATTCTTCTTCAAAGGCTCATCATCTTCTATAAAGATCCTTGTCTGATGGCATCCTCGATTTGAACCCCCGTTTCATGAAACTCTAGAAAGGTAAACAGAGGTAGAACGATCATCTTCTGCAACAATTTTCCATGCAGATTCCGAACAATCATCCTGATCTGATCTTTGTAGGAAGGCCTTGTAGTCATCATCGAGGCCTTTGCTCTCCATCTCATCATGAACTCTAAGAAACCCTCCTTTGGCTCTTGGCGGGTGACTTCGAGATCAGGAGTTGTGACCTCGATCAGTATGTTGTAAGAGTATTGAGCAATAAAAGCCTCAGCCATCTCTTCCCAGTTCTGTTTCACAGAGTTTTCCAATTTAGCATACTAGATTACAGCTATCCCATACATGGTTCGGCTGAAGAGAGACAACTTATGGGCTAGGGTCAAACCCATTGGCCTTAAGACATCAGAAAACAGGCGGAGGTGCACCATTGGATCTCCAGAGCCATCGAAGCGGTCAATATACGGCATCTTGAACTGCTCAGGTAAGGTAACTGCAGATTCAGTATACTCATCCTCTAAATCTGGGATGGAGTTCACTCCTTGTGTTCGTTTGAATAACTTCTCCAGTTTATTGACCTTAAGCGCAGTTAGGTCAACCTCGAATTCAAACGGAGTTTCAGTTTGACAACAGGAGCTTTAGAAATGTTATAGAATTAAATTATGACCTCTATATATTTAAATTATGACATTTATAGTAATCAACTCTATAAATGTTATAACTCACATATCGTACACTCTATTTTAATATATATATATATATATATATGAGGTTATAATTGGTAATCTTTAAAATATGTTTTAAACTCTTAGAAGACAGTCTCTAATATGTCTTGTTTGGTATAAACTAAAAAATTTAAAAAGTCAAAAAGTCACTATCCTATTTAAGTTATGTCATCTTATTTAAGTCACATCACATCTCTATCACATCACTTCAAACCCAACACATACCTAACTTATATTTCATAAAAAATCAAAAAGTACACTTATTTAAATCATCCAAAACAACCCCTTAATCTACAATAATATGACATATTATGTGTTAAGTTTTGATTTGTTACAAATTTAATCATATTAAACTCAACTCCCTTGTCGCTTATTGATGATTTTAAAATTTTAAATTGAAGGTCACTAGTTCGAATTCATAAAAAAATTTGAAGGGGGAATTTAAAAAAAAAAAAATAGAAAACAAAAAATTCAAATCATGATAGTACAAATGATTTATACAATATATTTGTGCAAATGAGTATTTTCATGAGTTTTCAATTAATTTTCTTACTTACCACTTTTTTGATATTTTCCCAAATTTGAATCGTTGATTTTTTTATTTTTTTATTTAAAAAAAAATAAAAAAAAATAAGAGTTCTGTTTTGCTAAAAGGTTGTAATTCCTTGCGATGACTATTTGTGTTAGCTGTCTTCATAAGCAAGTTGATAGATTTTTTTTTGGGTAAATTATATTGACACTCCCGAGATTTATATTTATTACAGTTCTTCTCTTTACTTTTTAAAAATTATATTTTTCTCTCTAAAGTTTAAAGTTTCATTACAGATTACCTCCTGAGATTTAAAGTTTCATAACAGTTCCTCCCTCACTGTAATGATTATCATATATAAAATTAAATTAACAAGGGAGTCAATGTAATTTTCTAAATATGAGAGGAAAAATTGTAATAAATATAAATCTTGAGAGGTGTCAGTGTAATTTACCCTTTTTTTTTTATTAACTGAAACCATAGTTTTGTTTTATATAGATAATTCGTGCATATATTTAACATCAATTGATTACGCCACATTTGAACCTTATAAGTAAAAATTTCATAATTATTTAGATAGGTTGCTTTTTGAATCTACTTTTAAAAAAGTTACATATTCTTAGGTAAATTATGAATACTTTTATTAGGTTGCTTAAAATACAAATTATTCTTTATAGTTTTAAAAATTATAAATATCTTCTCGTCAAAATTTTTATTTAACAGAAAAAATAAAATTTCTAATTACTCTTGTATACAAGAATAAAATTACTTAAATTGTTAATTGAAATATATTTCTAATATCATTAAAATTATTAATGAGGGCAAAGCCACTTCATGTGCCCTGCCTGCTGATACTGATAACAAGTGAGTGGTTGCCCTCTCCCTTGATTCTAGCTCTGGGAATGAACCGATGACAATGTAGATCGCTGCCCTCCTACTCTCTGCGGGCAAGCTGGAAACTTGTGGCCCAACTGACCACACTTAAAACAAGTAAAATCTCCTTGACCACCTCTCCTAGAACTCGAACTGGGTACTGAAAAAGTGGACCTCGACTGAGCGCCGTGGGACTGCTATGGGTTAGAACCCCTCTGCCTCTTACTGTCTCCCCAAAACATCGTGACTCCTCTTGGAGCCCTTCATCTGTTCCTCTTCCATTTGCATCATGGTCTCAAGACGAACCGCTGACTTTATAAGTTTCTCGTAATCTCTAATCATCAAACTGGCTACCTTGAAAAGAAGCCCGGTCCTTAACCTTTTCTCAAACTCCACACAGTGGCGTTCCTCTGTCGCCACTAAGTTTGGTGCAAACCTAGATAGACTAGTAAATGCGGCCTCAAACTCGGCCACTGACGTGCTCAACTGCTTGAGTTGTGAGAACTGCTCTCTCAACTTCTCCCTAACAGTGAGAGGCAAAAACTTGTCCTGGAAAGCGTTGACAAAAGCCTCCCAAGTCACTCCAATGCATTTACACGCATACTTCCACCACTGACCCATATCTCCCTTTTAGTTGGAAGGATGCCAGGATCATTCTCAGTCCGTCATTCTCGATGCTAAGTATCTCGAACGTCTTCACTATCTGCTCTAGCCACTCATCCACTTTTAGTGGCTCATTGAGATCACCCAAAAACTCGTTCGGGTTAGACCAGAAGAACTCTCATTTCAGAAAAGACAATCTCATCTCAGCAACGTGGGCTTGGACTTGATTCTCAGCCCTAAGAATGTCTGCAAATTCTCGCAACGCTTATGCCATTTTGCTGGCTAAGGCGCCCACGGTCTGCTGATCGACTGGTTTAGCCACATTGGCCTGACTAACTCCCTCCTCTTGTGCCGGAATATCATCCGGTATCGGTACCTTCTGCTATCTAGGTTTACTACGCCTACTACCATGACCACGTCCTAACATCCTAATAAAGGTAACAAAAGAGATTAGCATATTTACAAATGTGCCAAAACTAACTCACTCGAGTCCTATGCGCTAAACAACTGTAATTCACTCTACATAAGCACACAGTCACATAAATACATACGAATTTCCTTCCTAGTTAATGACCGTCCCGCGACATTACCAAGGTTCCAATTAGAAATAACAGTGATCAAGTCCTTTCCTAATAGGACTTCCAAAAACCTGTAGACCTAATCAATATCTGAGGAATTAAATCCCATACCCATATATACACATAAGCATGTTATCAAACCCATTGTGGTAATAACCACTTCCCACGTATCAAAAGTTTTCAAACCCGGTACGCTCTGATACCAAGTTGTAATGCCCCGAAACAGATACAATAAACCATCAATGACAATAAGCAAATAACAATATAAATCAAATTATAAGATCATTCTATTACATAAGATTCAAATGTACAAAAGGGTGACACATACAAATATACATTCATAAGACATAACCCTGAATCTATAGCATGTGTCAACAATAACAACTATGTGAAATAGAAGTTAAGCAGATAATTGAAATGCCCTGAAGGCTACAACTATCCAAGACTATACTTGGTTACATCAAAATGGATTTAAATCGAATACATATAAAGCCCTAGGCTTGTACAAAACAATAACAAGTAAACAAAATTGAAGCCTTTGCTCCAATCTTTTCAAGTTATTGCCTTGGCGGAGGCATCCTACCAGCACCTGAAAATGGTTTTTCATATAGGGTGAGCCAAAGTCCAATAGAAATAATCCAACACAACACATGAATCTTAACAAAAATATAAGGATGAAATGCATATGTAATGCTTATGACCACAATGTTTTACATTTCTTTCTTAAAAACCATGCCATGCTCAGTTTATATCTCATTTCTCAAATCATGTCCTTTAAAACAGAAAACAAGGGGGATTTCTCAACCGGTACAACCTTTCACGGATATTTTGTCAGCGAAAAATCGTTTGCGGGAAATTGTCAAATGGCATCCATGTAAACATAGCCTATACAAGCGCTACTATTGCCATTTTACGAATATTTTGTCCGCGGGAGTCGACACCCATGTATACGCGTGTTTTTTGGGACTTTCACCCTGGACACACAGGTGAACTTAATTTGGTGATACACACCTCTTTCCAACGTTCACCAATTTTTCTCAAATTCATATACATTTGCAATGTATTAAATGAGCAACAATGTTCAATGCACATGGATGATAAATTAGTTTCAATTCTCCTAATCCTCATGCAATTTCTACAATAATCATAGCTATGCTGAACCGATAGCTAAAACAGATATTTCTAAACAGATATACAAATCTCTAATATAGATAAATTTCCAAAATTTAAGATATGAGCGATAACACATATCCAACTCCATCATCCATATCAATATCCATCCAAATTCACCTTTTCAACATCAATTCCATTTATTTATACAAAATAAATATTTGAGTCATTTAGGGTAAAATCCATTTTTCTTTCAAAATTCATTTCAATTATCAAAATCGACAGTTTGATCATAACTTAACCTCCCACAACCATTCTTAATACATCCATTTGAAAACTCCTATTTTAATTTTAAACTAGAGCCCTAAGTTTGTTCAAAATCCTCCAAAATCACAAAATTATTTTATAAAAACAAATAGCTAAGTTAAAAATCATAAAAGAGTAGAGAATCCCTACCTCGAAGCTTTTAATTTATTTTTTAATATGTTATAAAAAAAAGAAAAAGAAAAAAAAGGAGAGTGATATAATAGTTTGGTCCGATTATTTTAACCAAAAATAAAAGAAAACCACATAGGGCCAGCTAGATGGCTTACAGACATTTTTGAGATTTTCAGGTTGGTGTTAGCAACTTTTGCTACAAATCCTTCAGCACCATTTGGTGGAATTTATTACTATAAGATTTAATTTGTCCATGTGTCATACTTTTATTGTCTATATGTTCATGTATCATCTTTTTATTTGTCTATATATCTTTTTTTTATTTATCCATATATCAAATATCTATCCACTTAATCTATATATTTGTCTATATCATCACCACCACCATTGTCGATGGCAATTACCACTTGTCACCGTCAGCTACCTCCAAGGACTTTTCTGATGAACTTTTCAATTGCAGCCAAGAGCAATTTGGCAGTGGAGTAACATTAGAAGAAAAAAAAAAATTCTTCAAAACAATAATTTGTACTTCTTACCAAATAATTTCATTAAACATGTCATTATCACCAAATAAGATTAAATCTGAGAGCAAGTTAGTAGGATAGAATAAAATGAAGTGGAAATGAAATGAGAGTGAGAATGGAATAGAATGCTCATTTCCATTCCACTGTGTAGGTGCTCACATGAAATGAAGTAGGAATATAATGACAATTCTTATTTTCTTGTGTAATTATACTTGTTAAATTAATGGAACAGAATATTATTTAATATATTTTTATTTATCTATCAAACTAGTAACAACTAATTTAAAATTGCCTAGATCATGCGTAATACTTGTGTTCATTAAGTCATTGGAAAGTGTGTTTAATTTTATTTCTTTTTGTCATTGAGATCCTTTGGGAGATATATCATTGTATTGGTTGAGTGAAGTCTAATCTAAACTTATTTTGGATTGTTCATTTGCAATCAAATATATCAAAAAAGTGTTTTGAACCTACAAATTCTATTGTAAGGGGTCGATACTGGACTTCCTGGAGTCAGCACCTGCCTTCTTTCTTTTTCTCTTTTGTTTCTGGTTTCTGGTGTTGACACCGTTGGACCTGGGTTGTGCATGTTGCAGAACTACTTTCTGTGTCGACACCAGGGCTTGTTGGAGTTGATTCCTAGCCTGTTTCAGACATGCATTCAACATAGACCAAGAGAATGAGAATATCAGTGGAGGTCTTTTTGATGAATAAAGAGTTGTCACAGTAACTATTAACAAAGCCTTGAGTTATCAAAAACTTGGAGAAGGTTGAATACCAAGCTCGAGGGGCTTGCTTCAGGCCATAAAGAGCTTTCCGAAGTCTACAAACATGATGAGGCGTAGTGGGACTAGTAAAACCAGGAGGCTGGAGCATATAAACCTCTTCATCCAAGGTACCATGAAGAAAAGCATTGCTTATGTCCAACTGTTTTAAGGGCCATTGATAATGCAAGGCAATGCAAAGCAAAATTCTGATTGTAGGTTGTTTAGCCACGGGACTAAACGTTTCAGTATAGTCAACACCTTCTTGTTGTAAAAATCCTTTGGCCACCAACCTGGCTTTATATCGGGCAATAGTCCCATCAGAATTTCTTTTGATTCGGAAAACCCATTTGCAGCCAATGGCGGTTTTAGCTGAAGGAAGAGGCACAAGAGACCAAGTACCTTGATCAAGAAGAGCATGCTATTCATCATGCATTGCAGCATACCAGACTGGAGAAGTAAGAGCTTGTTGATAAGTGGAAGGTTCTATATCAGTGAAGGAAGGAGAAGAAGAGGCCACAAGACAACTTGTTTTGGATCGAGTAAGCATAGGATGAACATTGGCAGCAGAACTGAGAGGAAGAGATGAAGAAGGTACAGACGGTAAGTCGATAAATAGAGAAGTAATAGGAACAAGAGAGGAAGGAGTTGGATTAGAAGGCTGAATAGGCTGAGAGGAACCTGTAGGAGACTCGGACAGAAGAGTAGTAACATGATTAGAAGGCTGAATAGGCTGAGATGAACCTGTAGGAGATTCGGACAGAGGAGCAGTAACAGCAGTAGCAGGAGTGGGAGTAGTAGGTAGAGATGTAGGACAAGGAAGAGAAGTAGGAGGATCACCAGACCTAAAAGGAGAACTAGAGGACCAAAAGAAGGACTGTAAATTTGAAACAGAAGAAGACTGAGAAGGAGACTGAGCAGTGGTAAAAGGAAAAGTATCCTCATTAAACAAAACATGTCGAGATATATGAATTTTCCCTGTAGCAAGATCAAGACATCTGTATCCTTTAAAAGAAGAATGGTAACCAAGAAAAACACAAACTGTAGATCTAGGTTGAAGCTTGTTAGAAGTGTAGGGCCGAAGCCAAGGAAAGCATTGACAACCAAAAACCTTAAAAGAGGAATAAGCAGGAGAAGAATGAAATAGAGTTTCATAAGGAGACTTATTAGAAAGCTTAGAGCTAGGCATCCTATTAATGAGATAAGTAGCTGTAGACACTGCATCAAACCAATACTGTAAAGGTACAGAAGAATGATGTAACAAGGCAATGGTTGTTTCAATGATGTGCCTGTGTTTACGCTCAGAAACTCCATTTTGTGGAGGTGTATAAGGACAAGACATTTGATGAAGTATACCATGAGTTTTTAAAAATTGAGTCATTTGAGTATTAACAAATTCAGTGCCTCCATCAGTTCTTAGAACTTGCAGTTTGGTGGAAAATTGAGTTTCAACAAAAACCTTAAATTCTAAAAATTTGGAAAACACTTCACTCTTGTAACACAAAGGATAAATCCATGTAAACTTGCTAAAATCATCAACAAAAAGCACATAGTATTTATATGGAGACAAAGAAGAAAAAGGACCCCACACATCACTATGAATGAGAGATAATGGTTTGTTTACAGTAGAATTAGAAAGCATAAAAGGAAGTCTATGGCTCTTGGCCACACAACAATGAACACAAGAAGACAAAGGAGCCAAGGTTTTATTAGCAAAATCAGGCAAGTGACTTTGCATATGTACAAATTTCAACTGAGATGGATGGCCCAATCTCTTATGCCAGACCTCAGCAGAAACAGCTCCAGTGGTGGAAGTTTGTAGAATCAAGCTTTACTGTAATGAAAGAGTGCAGATTTGAGATTAAAAGATTCAGATTAGCAGGTAAGGATGAAGATGATGAGGAAGCCATGGATGAATCAACCTCAAGCTCGTGAGAGCTTTAGAGTAGCTTCAAGAACTCATTGGTCACATGCATGCTGCTTTTGCAATGAAGGAATTAGGCAACATTTCTTACTTTCTCGGTGTTTCCATTCAACCTGTGGGAGCTAATTATTTCTTGTCCCAGCAAAAATACGCTTCTGAAATTCTTCTCAAGGCTGGCATGACCACTTGTAAACCCTGCACCTCACCTATTTCAGTCAAGCCTGCTGTTACTCCTGTTTCTTCTCTGCCTTTTACACAGCCTCAGTTATACAGAAGTATTGTTGGTGCCCTACAGTATTTAACCATCACCCGTCCTGATTTGTCTTTAGCAGTTAACCAAGCCTGCCAACATATGCATGCACCCACTAATGACCATTTTGCCTTTGTTAAACGTATTCTTAGATTTGTTAAAGGTTCCATTTCTCATGGCCTTACATTTTCCCCCAGTTCTTTTGACCTTCAAGCTTTCTCTGACTCTAATTGGGCTGGAGATCAGTTGGATAGACGGTCTACATCTGGCTACTGCATTTATCTTGGTTCTAATCTTGTTTCATGGTCTGCTAAGAAACAGCCAACAGTCTCTCGATCCAGCACTGAGGCTGAATATAGAGCTTTGGCTCATGCTACCGCAGAGTTAAGTTGGTTACAGATGCTACTGCATGATCTAGCTCTTCCTCCTACTTCCTCTCCTATTCTTTGGTGTGATAACCTCTCCGCTATTGCGCTTGCTTCAAATCCGGTGTTTCATACTCGCTCTAAACATATTGAAGTCGATTGTCACTTTATTCGCAAGAAGGTTGCAGCCAAGAAAATTGTTCTGAAGTATGTTCCTTCTGTGAATCAAATCGCTGATATTTTTACCAAACCTTTATCCAGTTCCAGATTTCAGTTTCTCAAGACCAAGCTGTTGGTCACTTCCTCTCCCATCAGCTTGCAGGGGCCTGCTAATATACCATCACCAGAGCCACCTACAACAGAGCCAACTCCAACTACAAAGCCACGGCAAGAGCTGCTGCCATTAACAACAGATTCACAACAGAGCCCAACAGGAGCTGCTGCCAGTAATAGCTAATCAGCTCAAACCAACTAGAAGATAGAGTTTGTTAGTTAGTTACATTAGTTAGTTAGGTAGTTACAGATATTATTAGTTTGTTAGACATTTTTTGTATAAATATATCCATGTAATTAGATATTGTTTTAAATGAGAAAAACTTTCAGTACTTCTTCAGAGACCCCTCCACTGCAAGGTGTCAACACTTGACAGGAAAAATTCAAAATTTCAACTGCGATTTGAGCCTTTCTTTTTGGGATCTTTGACTTATTTTCTTGGTTGACTTTAGGGAAAATATTCCACACTTGTCCTAGTACTTTATATATAGACCCTTTTACACCCTCTTTCCCCACTTTTTCTTTTTCTCTCTCCCGTTTCCCTCTTACACCGTAACCCATTTTTCTCTCAACTCTTGCTTTTTCACACATATCCTCAGATCTACTCACATCAGATAATCACGCCACCTTACTCCTTTGAGATAGATTGCAAAACGTATCGAGGGCATCATTCTAATCTGAGCAGATCGTTGTTTCGCCAATTTTTACTTTTGGGCTTTTTACTTCTCTTATTCTTCTCTTTGCATTGATATAAGGATTTCTTTGATTCTATTCAATATTTCATTATAGATAGTTATGTGGTACTTTTATTACATGAAAACATGAATTGTTATGAGATTTTTCCAAAAGCATGAAGATGGGGGGTTAAGGTTAGAGCTTTGTGTGTTTTAACTTTGTTGATAATTCATTATGGAGAAATTTACAATGTGCACTCTTTCAAATGATACACATTGTAAAAAAGTTATGATTTTTTTAATGATAAACATTATGATTGTTTGTGATGTGTGTTATGACATTTTGTAGTAAAGTTATAAATAGCGAATATATTATGTGCACCCTAAAATTAGGAATGATAATGTTATGACGTTTTGTGATTTTTGTTATGACACTTTGAGATTTTGTTATGACATTTTTCAGTGAAAAAAAATTATGACTTTTGCAGTGAAAGAGTTATGACATTTTGGGTTTAAGTTATGGAATTGTGTGAAAAAATTATGAAAGGCATACCAGATGCACTTTTTTGAGGGTGCACATTGTAACATCTCCCATTGATTACACAAGATTATGGTTATGTGAGCATGCTTAGGATGCTATAATTGGAAAGTCCTAATTTTTGTTTATTTATTGAGTTTGAGTAAAGAGCTAAATTGATGATTTAAACATCTGTTGGATTATATTTAGTAAAGTAAACTAACAAGGTAAAATGGGTAATCGAAAGGTTATTAAGAATTGATGTATATTTTGAATTGAATGGAATGTTTTAATAGTTAATGATCTATTGTAATTATTGAGAATTAAAAATATGATATGAGTACCAGGAATTTGAGTTCTATAGTATTTTTTGAGAAATTGAGAAAAGCAAGGATTTCACTATTTCCTATTCTTAATATCCTTTGTCATGTTGATAGTTAAGGGATATTATGAGAACTGCCTTGTTTTAATTATGAGGTTTTATATTTATTTATTGTTAGAGATTTTTTCCTTGGCCATCAGTGGAGGATGATATTGTTTGTTGTAAAAAGGATTATATGAGCATTGTGTAGTTCATTAAATGTGTAATCACATGATTAGATGAGAATGCTTGGTAATGAATTGTGTAGTTATTATTGTGGAATGTGAAATTACTATGCTGAAGGCTCGTTTCCTTTCGGCTGAGATCTGGTAAAGTGTGGTGCCTTGACATAGGTTTCGTTTCCTTCTAGCTTGCGCTCAGTAAAGCATGTTGACGTTCTGTTTCCTTCTAGTTGAGGTCCGATAAAGCGTGGCTTTTTGAGATAGGTTTCGTTTCCTTCTGACACATGCCAAGTAAAGCATGTTGTGGTGGTTGTGGTTTGACGAAGTCAGGTTATCTTATGTATTAATATTGCTAATTTATTTTCGTATATACACTGTGATATGAGAGGTGCACCATTTTCCTTCTATGCCAACGGTCGGTAAAACATGGGGGTGTGTGTTGATGTTAATGTTGTTTGATGTTATTGTTGTTTTCCTTTTGTTTATATTGTTGTGGGTGCTCCATTTTCCCTTGTGCTGAAGGTTATAAAACATGGTAGATGTCCTTGTGAGTGTAGTGAGTTAGAATGCAAGATGAGAGTATGATTTGAACGTATGAACTTGTTTTCGGAAAAATAAAAATAAAAATAAAATGTTATCAGGAAATTATTTTGAATTAAAATGGAAAGGTTAGAAAGATAGAATGATTTTGTTTCTTGTACTGTTAAAGAGGATATTTTGAAAATATATATTTATATAAGCATATTTTAGTTATGAAAAGTCACATTACTTATATAATTATAATGTGGAGCAATCATGGTCATAGTTATCTACGTGTTGTTATTGTTTAGGATCATTGAAATTTCTACTGGACCTTTGTGCTCATCAAACATTACTAATCATTTTTCAGGTGTGGCATTGAAAACTTGTTCAAGACCGAAGAGTCTTTTATTTGTTGGCCAAAGGCCTATTATCTGAAGATTGTTGCCTATGTTTTGTAAAAGGGGATTAATTCCTGCTCTATCATTTGATTGTTGAATATTTGTTTATGTAAACCTAAGGGCACTCATTGTAATTCGCTGTATATACGAGAGCGAATATTTATAATTTACTTATTTTTTACTTCTTTAGTGTCTTATCTCTATTCAAATAGACTTGATAATGGATATGGTAATGGTTACGGGTGATAAAATCTTGGGCATTACATCATGGTAGTTTTGATAGTTATGAAAGTAGTGGTATTACTGATGATTGTAGTAGTAGTGGTGGTGACGACATCGATGGTGGTTGTAATTTGTTGAAGTGTGGTAGTGGCAATGCTAATGTAATGGTTGTGATGGTAGTCGCAGTTATAGCATTCCTGGTTTAGACTCGACCCATTGATATTTTGAATCCGGGCTTCTTTTGTCTTATTTAGATATTCATACCATCTTTCTCCTTATTTCTTATGGAGTTTGGCTATTGAAATGTCTTGGTTGTGTTTGGAACAGGTTGGTTGCTAGTTGGTTCAAACTGTTGTTGTCCAAAATTTGGCCTCTTCGCTCGAGCGAGCTTTGTTAGCTTCTAGCACTTTTGCCAGCATGCAGAGATACTGGAGAGGTAGTGTTCTTCGCTCGAGTCAGACTTCTTGTGCTCGAGCGACGATTTTCTGTCTGTAAAACTTCTGAGAGTGTGTATTCTGCGCTCAAGCAAATCTTCGTGTGCTTGAGCAGAACAACTTATTGTGTCAGGTCACTCAAGCGACAACTCTTGCGCTCGAACGAGCTGTGCGTATATCAGTTTGTAAAAGAGCATTTTACATCACTTTTCATATATATATATATATATATATATATCTCTCTCTCTCTCTCAAAACCCTAAGTTGAGACCCTTTCTCTTTAAAACTCACATTTTCTCTTCTAAAACACTTGGATCCATTGATTTTTTTCACCCTATTTTTTTTTTTGAAGTAATCAATTCTCAAACTAATTATAACATGCACATATGGGTGTAAATTTGGCTCGGGCTTAGGTCGGCCCACTGTCAGGCTTATCAAGTTCTCTTAAAAAATTGAGTTGTATCAGATTAGGTCGGGTCAATTCATTTGTACAAAATCTTAGCTCAAGCCCAAGCCCAAGCCTATGCCTCAGGGAAATTTGGGTCGTGGGTTAAACCTCGGGCTTAGGATCAGGCTTAAGGCAGACTTATGCCTGATAATTTTTATTTTTTTTTTCACCAAAATAATATAAAAATAACATTGGACGTTAAGTGAGCCGGGCTAAAAAATACCTAGGCCCTAGCTTGAGAAGATTGGGCTAGACTGGGCCGGGTCTTAGGTGCGCTTTGAGTGAATAGACATTCAAACACGAGTCCGGATTCCCTCCTTGCAATTTCTCCTTGCAACGGCTGAGATTAGCCGTTGCACATCCAACGATCATCCTCTTTATTTATTTATTTATGGCCGTTGGATGTGTAACGACTGATCTCAACTATTCTAAAAAAGAGATGAAGAAGGAATTATAAGGAGAGGATCCGAACTCTTTAAACACCCCCTATATATGTATACCAGACTACACGGAATTGAAAGGCGCGTGAGTCTCACTACTCTCCGTCCCTCACGTTACGAAGAAGGCGATTTCCATTGGGGTTTGGCCAGCCAACTCATTCCCAGCCCAAATGATACACAACACGCCTACGCCTTCTTTCTTTGACTCTAAACCAATTAGCACTTCTCTGAGCTTCCTTCCTTCCTTCGTTCCTTATTAGCCTCCTCCTCTTTAATTTTCTCTCTCTTTCTCTCTCTCTCTCTCTCTCTATATACACCCATTCCAATAACCAGAGCAACACCAGAAACCCTTCCATCAAAGAACCAAAACCCCATTTGTTCTATTCTCTTTCTCTCCCTGTTTCTGCACTGTTGCAGAAGAGGATGGTGCACTATCAGAGATATCATCACCCCTTCAACAAGGGTGTAGATGTTGTTGTTGATGAAGATGAGGATGAATCACAGACTACCCTTGCTTTAGTCTGTGGAAACTCTGCTACTAACAAGAGAACCAGCCCCAAACGTCTCTCTCTCCTGTTTCTCTCTCTTCTCTCCTGCTGTTTGATTTTTGCTCGTTCCGACTTCTCTCTCTTATGTAAGCTCTTCCCTCTTCCATGCCTTTCCTTCTTTTTTCCCCTTGATTTCTCATCCTATTTCTGTCTCCTCATGTTTTCTTCTTCTGGGTTTTGCAGATTCATTTGGACACGAAGATGCAAGCTTTGGTGCTGAGATCGATGTAAATGCTCCCCTTTGTTCCTCAATCCCAAATGGTTCGTTCTCTCTCTCTCTCTCTCTCTCTCTCTCTCTCTCTCTCTATATATATATATATATGTGGCTATTTTATATACAGTTTGAATATCAATAATATCTTCTGTTCATCAATCTCTGATTTTTTTTTTCTTCATTTTTTTTCCTTTGGTGCTTTTGGACATGGTGAGATGTATATGAAACATACCCTTTTGTTTTTCAATCGACACCGGGAAAAAAAAAGAAAAAAATCCACTGTTGTTCTTCAATCTTCAATGAATCCCTTTGTTTGCTTAATGTTTAAGCTTGTTGAGATTTGTATGAAATATCATTTTGTTCTCTAATCTCCAAGATCACAAGTTCATCTATTTTAATTTTATTATTTTAGTCATGTGAGATGAGTATAAAAAGTACCCCTGCTTCATCAATCCCCAACCTTTTTTATTTTTTCATGTCGTTATGATTTACCTTTTAATCATGATGAATGGATACAACTGCTTCCCATTCATTCCTGAGATTTCAGTATTTTTGTTTTTTTTTACCCCCCATTCTTTCAATTTACAACTCTGGAATGAGACAGTATATGTTCTATCTACTGTTCTTTCAATGTTACAGTTTCGAGGTCTAGATTAAATTTCTTTGCTTTATATGCAGGAACTATTTGTTGTGATAGAAACAGTATTCGATCAGATATATGTATCATGAAGGGGGATGTGAGATCACACTCTGCATCTTCTTCAATCTACCTTTATGCCTCAAGAAACATCCATGGTTTGATTGATTATGTTCCGGGCTTGGCTGAAGATGGTGATGAAGATGATGATGAAGAAGAAGAACTCCGACACGAAAACATTAAGCCTTATACCCGAAAATGGGAGTCAAGTGTTATGGACTCTATTGATGAATTACACCTAATTTCAAAAATAGAGAACCCGAGGACACGACATAGGTGTGATGTCCAGCATGATGTCCCAGCAGTGTTCTTTTCAACCGGAGGCTATACTGGTAACGTTTATCACGAATTCAATGATGGAATTTTGCCTCTCTACATTACTTCTCAACATTTCAACAAGAGGGTTGTGTTTGTTATTCTTGAGTATCATGATTGGTGGTTTACTAAGTATGGTGACATTCTTTCGCATCTATCGGATTATGCGCCAATAGATTTCAGTGCAGACAATAGAACTCATTGCTTCCCAGAAGCCATTGTTGGTTTGAGAATTCATGATGAGCTCACTGTTGATTCTTCATTGATGGAAGGGGGTAAAACCATTAGAGATTTTCGAAATCTCCTAGATCGAGCTTATGGGCCTCGAATTAGGGGTTTAATTCAAGTTGAGGAACGCGAAGCCCAATTGAATTTGAAAGAGACACTCTCTTTACCACCGTCATCAAGAAAAGAACAGCAGGAATTGAAGAAACCAAAATTAGTCCTCTTATTGCGAAATGGGTCTAGGGCAATAACTAATGAAGATTTGTTGGTGAAAATGGCAGAGCAAATTGGGTTTGAAGTGGAAACTTTAAGGCCTGGTCGGACATCTGAATTGGCAAAGATTTACCGGGCGCTTAATTCAAGCAATGTTATGGTTGGTGTCCATGGTGCTGCCATGACTCATTTTCTGTTTCTGAGACCAAAATCTGTGCTTATTCAGGTGATACCTCTTGGAACAGAATGGGCAGCAGAGACTTATTATGGAGAACCAGCAATGAAGCTTGGTTTGAAATACATTGGCTACAAAATCCTCCCTAGAGAGAGCTCGTTGTACAATGAATACCATAAGAACGATCCTGTTCTGAGAGATCCGAGCAGTGTGGTCAAGAAAGGATGGGAATTCACTAAAAAAATCTATCTTGATCGTCAAAATGTGAGTTTGAATCTTGGAAGATTTCGAAAGCGGTTGGTTCGTGCCTATGATTACTCTTTTGCTAAGAAAAAGAATTTTCATCTTCAATCACAGTAATCTCTAGTTTTTTTTTTTCTTTTTTGATCTCTCACTCATTTTTGACTGTTGTAGATTCCAAACCATCAGAGTGATCTTACATGTCTTCTTCTGTATGTACATAAACTTGCAAACAAATATGCTTCTTTTTGACTGTTTCAAACAGAAGTTCATTCTTTTATTTTTCTTATACTTTTTTGGTCATTGCAATGTATTGTAAAGAGTTCCCACATGAAGTTTGACTGCTTTATGAAATAAAAGAAGAAAAAAAATGAAATCAATGATGCTATAGTTGATTTTGTTTTTCCTCAGCCGTTTGATGATTTATTGTGTTAACTATGTCTCCAACTCTCTATCTATTAGATGTTTTTCAATTCATTGGGTTTGCCTTTTCTTGTCCCTGTGCAATATTGAAGTAAATCCCATCTCTAATAAATTCCTATTTATTTGTGCATGTACTCATAATTTCAATCTGTTTCGGTTTTTCATAATTTAGGGAACATTGAGTAGTTTGAACATTTCGGACCAGACATTTAATGGGACAATTTTACCTAAGCATGAGATTGAAATGAGGTATGGATGAAGATTGGATATCTTATAGAAACTGATTTTAGAGGCTGATTGGAACAAATTTGAGCAACCATACTTTTGGTTAAAGAGTCTCTGGACTTTCACTATGGAGGAAAACAAACATGGCCAGAGATTAGGGTTTTACTCTCAAACTTTGTTGGGTCTTTCTGTTGTTTGTTAGATGAGTCTTGTTAACTTGTGTTTGTAGGGAACATGCTAAGATGATATAAAATGACTGTGCGTTTATTATTGTATATATTTTTATGCAGAATGTATAATATTTTTAATTTTCTTAACGTGTGTGCAAAAATCACACATTAAGATTATGTTTGGATAATTAATTTAGATAGAAATTTAGAAACAAAAAGAAAGTTGAAAAAAAAAAATTAATTATATTTTATTCACATTTTTATCACATTTTCCATTTCATTTATAAAGTTCTTACTCCAACATTATAGATTTGTTGTAAATTACAACTAGTAGTCCATTATGTTTAGTAGGGAAAATAAAATCTGTTCACACATTTTTTTAATGTATGAATAATATATTAAATGTGATTGATCTAAGTATGTAGATCTCATACTCAAAAAGTGTAATGACTCCACCCAAAATTGTAAGTCCCATTCTCAATCAATTAAAATGTATGTATGTGATCAAACCAGGGACGAAATCAGAATTTCATTATCGGAGGGGCCAAAAGAAAATAATTTTTTTTTTACCATATACACAAAACATACATGTATGTATAATATGATATATATAAATTATATATACATAAAAAAAATTTTAATACCATAGCAACAATTTCTAATAAGATGAAGTTTTTTTGGTGTAAAATAGAAAAAGAATTTAAGATAGAAGAAGAAAGACATATATATATTTTTTTATACTGGGGACCATTTTATGTATAAAATGATATATATATATTCAAAATTCAATGGCAACTAATAATTTTTAGAGAAACAAGGAGGCCATGACCCCCATAATCTTCTCCTAATTCCGTCCCTGGATCAAACCCTTTCCAAATTTCCCTATTTTGGTTTTCTTGGTTTTGCTGAGTTGTAGTTTTACTTTGATTTTCCTATTTTTGTATGGGTCTTCAGATTTTATGTATACATACAAACTGCAAACACATAATTTTGGAGTTGTTCCATTGCCGGGGAATTTCTCAAATTATTTTGGCCTGAATTGTTGTAGAATTTGTGGAGTGAGAATGAATGACAAGGGGAAAGTGAACAAAAATACATTTAAGTAACATATGCTCTATTTATTTATTTATTTTTGGGTAAATTACATTTACCTCGTCTGAAATTTTTGACAATTATAGAATTTTTTTTTGTGATTTTAGTAATTATACTAATCTCTCTTACTTTTAAAATTATTATAAAGATTCTCCCAATATATTACAATTCGTACAAACGACATTAATTGAGTATGAAAATGATTATATTACCCTTTGATTTGCATGTGAAAAGACGAAAATAACAATAAACTGACTCATTCATTATCAACATGGATAAATTACATCTTAAGGTTTTGCATATATATTTTCAAAGACCCATACTTATTTTAGCATTATTTAATAAAATTCTTAAATTTCATGCAATATAAAATAAAACCCTTAGATTGTTTAAACATTGAAAGATTTAATGAAAAAAAATTTAATTTTCACTTATAAAATACTTAAAAATAAACAATTTCTCTAAATTAATGTTAGATAATATCTTAATAATTTAATATAATAATTATTCCATACTACATAAACAATGTAAAATTTATCATTTTAAGTAATGCATTTATTATTCGAATTTTTTTAAAAATTGGAATAAATGGATTTATTTTTTCCCTAAAATTTGCATTACTTATTTATTCATATGTAAAAAAAATTATTATTTTATCTTTTCTCAATCATATATTATTCTCAAATTTTAATTTTTATCTTGTCTTTAAACTTCTAGTTGATATATATTAAAAAAAATGCAGGTTAATATTTATTATATGATTAAAAAAATTAAAAAATAAATATAAGAGTAAAAAAAAAAAATCTTAGTTTTACTGAGATTTCTGACAATTAAACCAAAACTTATTCATTATCAATATTAATTTTAACCTTAAAAGCACTGAATTTAATTTATCCTATTAAATATATATGAAATTATTATTTATTTTCCATAACGTTTTTCAAAACACAAATGTAATTTCCTGACTCTATTTTTTTCCATAACAAGTTTTTGAACTTTTATTAAAAAATAAAATAAAAATTCAACCATTGATGAAGGTGAGAAATTAATTTCAAAATTTAATTTAATAAAAATAGTTCAAATAAGATAAATCAAGGTGGAGAAATAGATTTTAAGAATTATACATACAAATTAATTGAGTATTTTATTATTCTCAAATAATTTCTCCATTCAAGTAAATATTAATTTTAATTTTAGGTGTAAGAAATGATAAATTGTTTGAATTGTTTATTACTCTCAAATGATTTCTTAACCCTTCATTCCCTATCAATTAATTCTAATTTATTGTGAGGCCATTACATTTTTCTTTACTTATATATATTTAGTTTTTGATTTTTTTTTATCATGTAAGAAATATTAACCTTTTTTTTTTTTATGCACTAACTAGAAGTTTAATGACTCAAAGATAAAAATTAAAATTTGAGAATAATATATGATTAAGAAAAGATAGAATAATAAATTTTTAACATATGAATAAATAAGTAATACAAATTGTAGGGAAAAAAAATAAATCCATTTATTGGAACTTTTAAACAAAATTCAAATAATAAATGCATAACTTAAAATGATAAATTTTACGTTGTTTATGTAGTGTGGAATAAATCTTATATTAAATCATTATGATGTTATCTAACATTATTTTTAGAGAGATTGCTTATTTTTAAGTATTTTATCAATGAAAATTAAGTTTTTTTTTCCCCATTAAATGATTTAATAATATCTTAACAATTTAAGGGTTTTATTTAATATTGTATGAAATTTAAGAATTTTATTTAATAATGCTAAAATCTGTATAATCTTTGATAATATATATGTAAAACCTCAGGAGAGGTAAGTGAAATTTCTTATTTAAATAGATAAGGTAACTAATGAAATTTTATCATTTTTGGTATTCTAACCTATGATATCAGCATGACATCATGCGATTTCTGTTAAATAACCTAACAGCGAGGGAATCTTGACAATAGTTTTAAAAATAAGGAATGTTAGTGTAATTATTGAAATTACAGAAGAAGTCTCTATAATTATCAGAAACCTCACGAGAGGTAAATGTAGTTTACCTTTATTTTTTTTCTTCACAAATTATTTTATAAATTCAAAATCCAAATCAGTGTGTTTGGTTTGAGTTTTTTGAATTAAGTTTTTTGAAAATTGAGTTTTTTTGTTTTCGCGTTTTTTTATTTATAGTGAATATTTTTAAAATTTTAAACATTTTTTTTTACTTTTTTAGATGCATCTTACTTAGATGTATCTAAAAAGTAAAAAATTTGTGAAAAAATATTTTTAAAAATTAATAAATACATAAAAATATAAAAAATATACTGAATTATCGTATTTTTTTGTATTTTTGGTATTTAGTGAATTTTTAAAAGATTTTTTTCAATTTTTTTTTTTTACTTTTTAGGTATATGTATGTTAGGTATGTTTAAAAATTAAAAAAAAAATTATTCAAAATATTAAAAAAAATTTAATAAAAACCAAAAAACACGAAAAATAAAAAAATAAAATTTTCTGAAAAGTATTAGTGAATACAATCTTAAAGTTTAACTTGCCATTTTACATGAAAATGGTGTTCCATCTTCTCACTCATTGGATATTGTCATTTTCCAAGTTGTTCTCATTGCTGCGGAATTGGTCAAAATATTTTGGACTAAAGAAATGAAAAATAATAATAATAATAATAATAATAATAATAATTCGACATATACTTTATTTTTTTTCTCCATAAATTAATCTACAAATTTTTGGAATTTGCGATGATGTGCCCCTGTAAAGATGTATACCATATGCATTCAACCACAAAATATATAATTTTATTATAAAATTTCATAATATCAATCACAAAATGCGTAATCTTACCATAAATTGATGTAACAAAATATCCACAATTTCGTGGTTAGATGTTATAAAAATATGTGATTTGATTACATCATTTTTTGTTACGCTAATCTGTGATAATGTTACTCATTTTATAATTGATATTATAAAATTTTATGATAAAATTATACATTTTGTGATAGGAACGCATATGTGTACAGCATAGGAGAACCTCATATTTTAATTTAAAATTTGTATACAATTCTAAATATTTTACTTGTCAATTTCTACGAAAATAAAGTTTCAATTTTTCACTCATTCGATATTGTCATTTTCCATGAAAATGATGTTTCAGTTAGGCATATTTTTATTCTTGACCTTCAGGTACGTAGTCATGATCCGAACCCGCATTTAGAGATTAAGATCATAACCAGCCAATAATTATGAGATTACTTACGACCTCAGAGAGAAATCAAATCATATTTAATTTTATGAGACTAGAAGCGGATGCAAAAATATAAAATTTGTCCAATTAGTTTGTGCATAAATGGCATGAGCAAAAACATCTTATATAAATTAATAACTCACACTCATACATACATAAAAAATCTCACATGTCTGAGATCACACATGTATCATCAACATAAAAACCAAAGCTTATATACAGATGTGGTCAAACATGACCAACAAAAGAATATAGAAAAACAAAAAAACAAAAGCCTCATGCGTGAGATATCCTTGGTTGACTCCACAAAAACTCGGTACTCCTTCACAAGTTTACTAGGGCTGGGGTTGGACATTCCATTACTCACCTACATACAAATGTTTATAATGAAGTGAGCAAAAACCTAGTGAATAACATTAACGTAAAGAGGTTATATAAATGAGTTCTAATACACAAATAAAATCATTATCATAATAGTTTCGTATCATAGCGGAACGATCTCGGGTCAAATATATGACAGAACGACCTTGGGTCCAACATATACAGAGATACAGAGCAGAACAAATCATGCTTATTGAAACGACCTCGGGTCTATTCATTTACAGCTGTATAATGACCATTTGATCAACACATAACAGATAGCAGACTTATTAGATGTGCAGAAAATCAGATAATCGAAACGACCTTGGGTCCATTTTATTAGTTATACAAAACGACCTTGGGTCCATTTCAGTTGTACAGAACAACCTTAAGTCTATCATATGTTTTCATGCTTGCCAATCACATTTACAGATCTTTTACGAATCAAACGCATAGGAGGCTCATTCATAACACAAAATCATAAGTTCAAGAGACTTACCATATCAGTAACATTTAGAAAATAAGATACATAAAAATATCTTTACTAAGATATTACTCACAATGCTTTGATTGCTGATTCGGCTTCACGAATGAACCTACATAATTCATAACACACACGTATGGGATCACATTGCTTAATGGGTTCATTACTAACTTATTCAATTCTCTTAGGCTTCATTCTAACTCTTTAATTCATTTATGATGCTCAATTTATGCCTAAGGATGCTCAAAAAGGAATGAGAACGGAATCATGAACAAAATATGACTTATCAAGATATGCTAAAACAGGACAACACTTTGCTCGAGTACAACATTGGTCGCTCGAGCAGACTAGATGGTCTGAATCTAGGCTTGATGGTCACTTGAGCCAAGGTGGAAAACAAAAAGGCGGTCGCTCGAGAGGTAACTCGGTGGCTCGAGCAAACTGCCAATGTCTGCAAAAATACTAGATGCAAGATATGTGTGCTCGAGCGACAACTTGTTTGCTCAAGCGATGTGGTCGAATTCTAGGTTTTCCAAAACATATTTTGAACTCTAAAACACAAGTTCAAAGCCAAAGACCTTTGCATGACATGTTCTAAAATACATGAACACCTTGAAAAACATGAATACAAAACCCACTTCAAACCTTATGTTCAAAACTTCATGAATTCACCATACAAAAAGCAATTAGCTTCAAATTCTCTTCCAAAGCTTTAAAAAAATGAAATTGAGTTCCAAAACAACATGATTTATGGATGCATGTAAGATTTAATCCTTCATTCAAACATAGATAACATGAACCATGCTTTAATAGGACGACACTTCAAAATCATGAATGCATGTAAGATTCAACGCCAATAATTTCATTCTAACTTCAATTCTCGCAACTAATCACATAATCTTTTTGAATTCACATAATAGGTGGATTAAATTCATGAATTGAGGATTAATTACTCACCTAAAGTCTTGAATCAAGCCTTCTCTAGTCAATTCTTGAGTTTTTCCTCACAATTCCAAAATCTCCAAGCCAAATCTTCAAATCAAGCTCCTCCTCTCTCTAAAATTGAACTCCCACTCTCTCTAAAATGTTCGCTACAGATTTTTGAGTGTAAAATAATGAGCCTAATCTCATTCTTAATATATGTAGGCTTAATTAACTTAGTTGACTAATCAAGGTTTAAGCTAAGTAATTAAAGCTTAAGTTAATTAATCCAAGGCTTAATTTAATTGAATTAATCTAATTAATTTATTCTAAATCGAATTTTAATCAAACTTCTCAGTAGGCTCTAAAAATTATGCCATACACACTAAACTAATCAATTTTGATTTCAAATGCCATTAAGGTCTTCAATTTCAGATTATAACAGAAATTACATCATATATTCCTATGATTAACAAATATGAATCCAAAAATCACATTAAACACATAATTAGCATCCAAATTCACACGAAGCACTTAAATAACATTCAAAATCAATTATTAATTGCATAATACATGATGGCGTTGTCACAATCTCCTCCTTTTTAAGAAGTTTGGTCCTCCAAACTTGCGTTACCTTGAGTCGGAAACAATTCGGGATATCTTTGCCTCATTTCGTTTTCTTTCTCCCAAGTTACCTCCGTATTGTAATGTTCCTTCCATTCCACCTTGATCATAGGGATCAACTTAGTACTCAACTATTTCACCTGTTGATCAATGATTTGGATCAGTTTCTCTTCATACTCCATATTCTCGTCGAGAGCTACCCCGTGATAATCAATAACATGGAACGAATCTTAGAGGTAGCCCCTCAATATTGACACATGGAACACATTATGCATTGGCTCCATTTTCCGGTGGTAGAGTAATTCGGTATGCAATTGGACCTAGCCTTTCCAAAATCTGAAATGACCCAATATATTGGGGTGACAACTTGTCCTTCTTGCCAAACCTTGATTGGCCATTCATCGGAATAACACGAATGAACACATGATCACCAGTTTCATACTCAAGAGCCCTTCTCCTATGATCCATATAACTCTTTTGTCGGTTCTGTGTAGTTTTAAGCCTTTGCTGAATGATTTGACTATTTCAGTGGTCATTTCCACAATCTCGGGACCAAGCAAAACTCTATCCCTAACTTCTATCCAACAGACCGTAGATCTACATTTCCTGCTATACAAGGCTTCATACGGTGCCATATTGATACTAGAATGAAAACTGTTGTTGTAAGCAAAGTTTGCCAACGGTAAATAAGTCTCCTAATGTCCTTGAAAATCTAAGGCACACATTCGGAGCATATCTTCCAAGGTCTGTAGAGTCCTCTCAAATTGTCCATTGGTTTGCAGATGGAAAACAATACTAAGTGTCAATTCGGTCCCCATTGCTCTTTGAAGACTTTTCCAGAGTCTAGATACAAATTTTGGATCCCTATCTAAAACAATAGATATCGGAACCCTATGCAAATGAATAATCTTATCGACATACATAGTGGCAAGTCTATAAGCATCATAAGTAGTCTTTACAGGTAGAAATGTGCAGATTTAGTCAATCTATCCACAATAACCCAGATAGTTCATACCTCTAGGTGTCCAAGGTAGACCAATGATGAAGTCTATGGTTATGTGTTCTCATTTCCATTCCAAAATAGGGAGAGGTTGAAGTAATCCTGCTGGCTTCTGACATTCAGCTTTGACTTGCTGGTACTGAAGACATACTCTACAATCTCTTTCTTTATGCTTGGCCACCAGTAACTTTGTTTCAAATCCCGACACATTTTGTTGTTGTCCGTATGTATTGCAAACTTTGACTTATGAGCTTCTTCCAAAATTCTCTTCTTCAAATAAAAAATATTTGGAATGCACAATCTCCTTTGAAACTTCAACACCTCATTCTCAATACCAAACCTCGATTTTGGATTCGATTCAAATTCATCAAACACTTTCTTACAGAACTCATCATCCATTTGCTTTTACTTAATCTCATCAATGATTACCGATTGAGTTGAAATAGCAGTCATCAATCCACCATGTTCATGTAACACCACTTCAATCTCGGATCTTTCTGAGTCTTTCAATATCTTTTTTTGTTCAATCATCAAACATACCAAGTTCCTCATTGATTTTCTACTCGAAGCATCAGCTACGGTGTTAGCTTTACCTGGATGATACTGAATTTAAAGATCATAGTATTTGATCAACTCTAACCATCTTTTCTTACTCATATTCAACTCCTTTTGCGTAAAGAAGTACCTGTGGTCGGTATAGACTTCACACTTTACTCCATACAGATAATGACACTAAATCTTCAAAACAAATACAACTGCGGCCAATTCTAAATCAGTAGTCGAATAGTTCTTTTCATGATGTTTTAATTATCGAGACGCATATGCTATCACTTTACCATTTTGCATCAAAACACAATCCAAACCTTTGTAAGATGCATCACTATAAATCACAACATTTTCTGTTCCTGACGGTAGGGTCAAAATCGATGCTGTGGTTAGTCTTGTTTTCAGTTTTTGAAAAGCAGATTCTTTTTCATCGGTCCATTCAAACGGTTGCCTCTTTTGGGTAAGTTGGGTAAGTGGTACTGCTATCTTTGAAAAGTCCTTCACAAATCTTTTGTAATACCCATCTAATCCCATGAAGCTTCGGATTTCCGTCACATTTGTCAGTGTAAACCAATTCACAATCTTCTCAACCTTTTGTGGGTCAACTGAAATTCCATCTCTGTAAATTACATGACCTAGAAACACAACTTCATCCAACTAGAATTCACACTTTTTCATTTTTTCATATAATTTCTTCTCCGTAAGAGTTTGCAAAACGGTTCTCAAATGTTGTTCGCGTTCTTCTCTATTTCTTGAGTAAATCAAAATATCATCAATAAATATCACAACAAATTCATCAAGATATGATTTAAAGATTCGATTCATAAGGTCCATATATGCTGCCGGTGCATTTGTAACCTCAAATGGCATAACCATAAATTCGTAATGACTGTACCTTTTCAGAATGCAGTTTTCGCAACATCTTTAGCTTTCACTTTCAATTGCTGATACCAAGATCTCAAGTCAATCTTTGAAAATACTTGTGAACTCTGTAATTGGTCAAACAAGTCATCAATACAGGGTATATGATATTTATTCTTGATCGTTACCTTGTTCAACTCTCTGTAATCAATACACAATAGTAAGGTTCCATCCTTATTTTTCACAAACAAAACTGGAGCACCCCAAGGCGAAGTACTTGGTTGGATAAAACCCTTGTGAAACAAATCTTGTAACTATTCCTTTTGTTCTTTCATCTCAGCAGTTGACATTCTATATGGAGTCTTTGATATGGGTTGAGTACCTAGCATGACTTCAATAGTAAACTCAATTTCCTTGTCAACTAATTCCCCTGGCAATTCCTTTGGAAACACATCTGAAAATTCTCTAACAATAGGAATATCATCTAACACAATATTCATGGATTGATTAGTCAAAATACTACACAGATAACCCTGGCATCCTTTATTAAGTAGTTTGCATGCTTTCATTACCGAAATCAAGTAAGGCGGAGGTACTACACCATTACCCATAAATACAAATTCATTATGTCCCAGTGGTCTAAACAAAACTCATTTTGTTATATAATCAATAGTAGCACAATATTTAGACAACCAGTCTATTCCCAAAATCACATCAAAATGCCTAATATCAAGAGGCAACAAATCTACAAATAATGTAGCATTCCCAATATGTATTTCATAGGCACACTGTATAGATGAACACAGAACAGATTCCCCAGATAGAGCATATACACACAACAAATAAGGCAATGATTCCATAGGTCTATTCAGTCTAGATACAAATATAGTAGATACGAAAGAATGTGTTGAACATGGATCAATTAACACATAAGTATCTTGGTTGCAAATAAAAAGGATACCTGAGACAATGGCCTCGGTATTTTGTGTATCATTTGGGACGAGTGCAAAAACTCTCCCTTGTTGTAGTGTGTCTCTTGGAGCAGTAGGTCTTCTAGTGTTTCTTAGCATTGGAATAGATCCAGGTGAACTAGCAGCTGGTCTTTCACTTCTTTGTTTAGCTTGGGGACAATCTCTAACCTTGCGCTCGGTCTTGCCACATCTAAAGCATGCCCTAGAAGTACGGTAATAGACTCTCCGATGTTTCCTACCATATTCATTACATGTCGATGCGAAGTCTCTTGAGGAATTGGAGGTACTAGATGTTCCCAAGTTCTGCTTCTTTAAAGGCGATGATCCCTTATTAAAATAAGAACCATGTCGTTTCCCCTTCCATTCAAATGGTCGGTTATGTGAGGCCAAATTTGTTTTAGACATTAGAGCTCGGTTAAGAATATCCATGTATTTTGATAATTTCAAAACATTCACTTTTTTCAAGATTGAATTTCGAAGTCCACCCTCAAACTTCCTTGCCTTCTTGTAGTCTGTATCAACCATGTGCAGTGCAAACCTGGCCAACTCAGTGAATCGTATCTCATATTCTGCTATGGTCTTGTTTCCTTGCTTTAAGCCTTCAAATTCAATTACTTTCCGACTTTAAATGCATTGAGGGAAGTACTTATCGTAGAAGATCTCTAAAAAAAACGCCCAATTAACTCCCTCATTCTTGTCCTTAACCAACATCCACCATCTTCAGGCATTGCTCTTCAATGTAAAGGCCACCAATTGAACTTTCTATGCTTCAGTGTACAGAAATACTTCAAACAATTTCTTTATGCCAAGAACCCATACCTCGTCCCTCAGAGGATCAAATTCTTTCCAGAACTGTAGTGGTTTCATCTTCTTGAAATCTTTGGTCAACACAATTGTGCGGTCACCTGCCTAGCACTCCTGTACTGGAGGTGGTACAGGCATTGGTGGAGGTAGGGGCGGTTGTTGCTGCTATTGCCTTAATGCTTCAGCCATATCATGGATCATTCATTCCATTCGGTCTAGTCAGGCAGTAGTAGACTCTTTTATCTCATCAGCCATTGTTCTTGATATCTATATGAACTTGCATTATAATAAACACAAAAATTTGTACATATACATAGTTACAACAGTTTATATCTCATATAGTCACATAATTACATAATCTCAATGCACACAAGAATATACTTATCAAATGGATGCACCTTAAGTCTTTTCTAGACACTTTATTGCTTATTTGGACAAGTGTGTGAGTTATTAACTCATGCACTGATACTACTCTATCATGACTAGAACTCGCCCCTAGAGGTTAGGATCATAATCGACCAGTAATCATGAGATTACCTACGGCCTCAGACAGAAATCAAATCATATTTAATTATATAGGGCTAGAAGCGGAAGCAGAAATATAAAATTTATCAAATGAGCTTGTGCATAAATGGCATGAACAAAAACATCTTATATAAATTAATAACTCACAACCATACATACATAAGAAATCTTACATGTCCAAGATCACACATATATCATCAGCATAAAAACCAAAGCTTATATACAAACGTGGTCAAACATGACCAACAAACGAAAGCATAAAAACAAAAGACAAAAGCCTCGTGAGTCCTTGGTTGACTCAACAAAAACGTAGTACTCTTTCACAAGTTCAGTAGGGCTAGGGTTGGACATTCCGTTGCTTACTTACATATATATATATATATATATATATATTTATAACGGAATGAGCGAAAGCCTAGTAAATAACATCAAAGTAAAGAGGTTATATGAATGAGCTCTAATACAGAAATAAAATCATTGTCATAATAGTTTCGTATCATAGCAGAACGACCTCAAGTCCAATATATGACAGAACGACCTTGGATCCAACATATACAGAGATGTAGAGCAGAACAGATCATACTTATCGGAACGACCTGGGGCATTACGACCTCTGGTCTATTCATTTACAGCGGTATAATAACCATTGGGTCAACACATAACAGATACTAGACTTATTAGATGTGCAAAAAATCAGATAATCGGAACGACCTTTGGTATATCTTATTAGATATATAAAACGACCTTGGGTCCATTTTAGTTGTACAGAACAACCTTAGGTCCATCATATGTTTTCATGCTTGTTAATCACATTTATAGATCTTTTACAAATCAGACAGATAGAAGGCTCATTCAAAACACAAAATCATAGGTTCAGGAAACTTACCATATTAGTAACATTTAGAAAATAAGATAAAAAAAAAAAACTTTACTTAGGTATTACTCACAATGATTTGGTTGCTGATTCCACTTAGTGAGTGAACCTACACAATTCATAATGCACACATATGGAATCACATTGCTTAATCGGTTTATTACTAACTTATTCAATTCTCTTAGTCTTCATTCTAACTCTTTAATTCATTTAGGATGCTCAACTTATGCATAAGGATGCTCAGAAATAAATGAGATCAGAATTATGAACACATATGCCAAAACAGGACACTTCGCTCGTGTGCAACATCGGTTGCTCGAGCGGACCACATTGTAACGGCCCCAAATAATTAACATAAGAAAACTCAAACATATTCTAACAACATGATCTTGTTTCCAACTTAATAAATTTCTTTGCATAAATGTATATGAGATATAATGCCTTATCATAAACATCATCATCAAATCCCTAACATTTGTATTCATTATACTACATAGATTAACAAAAGTATTCCACATGCAATTATACATTCGCATTTCCTAGAATATGAATCTATAGCATGTGGCATATCAAGTCGAATGCAATTTAATGCCATCATGGGCTACAAGTTCCAGGGCTTACGCTCGGTTATACAAAATGATTATCGAAACCCATACATGTAAAGCCCTCAGCTTGTTAAAATAACAACAAAAGCAAAGAGCCTTGTGCCCTCAAAATACACTCCACGCCTTTAACTCGGTGGAATCACCACATCTTTTCCTACACAAAATCCACTAGGGTGAGCTCAAAGCCCTGTAGGAAGAACTTACAAAGTAAACACATTTTATACAACCTCCTGAGATGAATGCATATGCCATGTCATACTCAAAATATGTTTCTTTATCTTTGGGAAATCTTGTGCTTGATGCAAATTTGAAAACACAACAATTCAATAACTTCAATATAATTCAAGGGATAGTAAATACGACTAAGGTAATCCTTGGGTTGGTGTTTGCAAGTAGGCATATCAAGCACTACCAATTGCCACTTTACTAGTTTCTAACCGGAAAGCACGTGGTACTTTCTCTGCGCGTGTTTTCGGTGTTTCACCATGGATACTCAGGCCAACTTATCCAATACCAAACAACACCCCCTATCCAGACTTACTAATGTATTTATCCCAAAACAATTCAAGATGATCTTGTTTCACAAAACAATTCCTTTCTCAAAGCAGTAATTTTCAAATGTAATTTTGAAATCAATGATAATGAAAATGAAATGAAATGGTCATGCAACATGTAACAATGCATTATAATAGTTCCATTACACAATCTTCCATTGTGATCAAAATTTTCATATCTCTTCTCAATGTAATTTCACAATAAGGGATAAATAACAATACCACATTACATGCATTCTCCACATGTTAATCATCATTTTCAAACTTGGTCATTTCAAAACAAACCAACAATATGCTATTGATCGAGCTTCAAAATCAAACATTTCTCATTTTTCCATGGAATCCCTCATTAGATACAATTATAGAATTCCCTCCATCAATTATTCACCATAATAATTTATCAAGCATAAATTTCATAATAGCTCAACATTTCCTCCAAATTTCCCAAATTTTCTAAGGTTTCCATGAAAACTAGACTTTCCCCATTTTTGAAAGAATTTTTCCATGGCAACACTCAGAATTAACGACATAGCTCATACTCTCAAAGTTGGGGGAAATATAGAGACAATCCACTTTTAAAATCATCTAGAGTTCAAGAACCCGAAATTATAGTTCAAATATGAGAGAAAGGTTCCAAACAAGACTAGACTTGCAAATATATATATATATATATATATAACTCTAAGAATGTCCCTACCTCAACCTTGGGAGAGAAAGGAGAGAAGAATCCTAAAATTCAATGTTGACGAAATCTTGATTCGATCAGTGAAAACATAGCCCTTGTTGCTCTATTCGATTTGGTATAAAAAGCCCTATCAAAATCTTGATAGTTTTTGCTAAATCTTAGAGAGAAGTTTGAGTTTAAATGGGTTTATAGAGAGATGGAGGAGAAAAGATGAACATATATAGAGAGAGATATATGAAAAAGTGCGTAAAACCCGTTTTTGGCATTAGATTTGAGGAAAAGATCTCAAAATTTGAGACAGATGCATCAAAAACCGCACAAGCAGTTTGAATTCTACACAAGCAGAAATCTAAATTTGCACGAGCATAGTCACACTCCTCTCGCCAGTGGTTTGAGCTAGAGCAAAACCCAGAATTTTAATCAAATCTGCTCAAGTGGTTTTCAGATCTGCACAAGCGATTTTTTTGCCCAGAATTTCCAAAATCCTTGAGTGATTCAGCTTGAGCAATTACCAAATCTGCATTAGCGGTTTTGCTAGCCCAAGCCAAAAATTTGATTCCACCCTCGATACAAGTTCTAATGCCCAAAACTCAAAATTTTAACCCGAAAATGTTAAGAGAGGTTAAGTAAGAGCGGAATTGAAATCTCAATGACCCAATATGATAATCAAAATGCCGAAAGTAAAACAAAGCATCTAACTACCAAGTCTAGGAGCCGGAACATCACAACCTCCGCCCTTAGGAAATTCTGTCCCCGAAATTCGGTCACACCTCTCACCAATAACCTCCAAAAGAACAATGATAATTCAACAATAATAGGACTTCAAGTGATGATAACCATACCAATGACAATAAAGAATCAATAATAATAACAATTCAATACTAGTACGGAGATCTCAACCTCAACATTATTCCATTACCATAATCATTGTTTCCATGAGCCATAGCTACAATACCAACAACCACTAATACGATAATCATAAGCATGAAGTTTAACAACAATTTTGATAACTCTACAACAGTTCTCATGCTTGAAAAACAACAACAATGATAATAACAAGTGGTTAGCAAGTATAACGCTTCATTCTCAAACACTATAGAATATTGCAATCAAGAACAAACTATGCGTTCTTAAATAAATTTGGATACTTGGCATGGACTTTTGCCTCATGTTTCCAAGTTGCTTCCTCAACCCCATGGTGTCTTCATAACACCTTCACTAATGGTATAGTCTTGCCCCTTAACAGTTGTTCTCGGACATCTAAACTTTGAACCGATTGTTCTTCGTATGAGGCATCCCTGTCTACCTCTAAGTCGACCCAAGCAAGTACATGTAAAGGGTCGAGTTCATACGTTCTAAGCATAGATACATGGAACACGTCGTGAATCCTAGAAAGTTATGGCAGTAAGGCCAAACAGTATGCCACTTCCCTAATCCACTCTAAAATCTCAAAATGTCCAGTAAACATTAGAGACAATTTCCCACTCTTTCCAAATCTCATCAAACCTCATTTCAGCGAAATTTTAAGAAACACATGGTCACTGATCTTGACGGATAGAGGTTTCCTTCTCTTATCGGCGTAACTCTTCTGTCAGCTTTGAGTTATAGCTAACCTTTTTCGAATGAGAGCAACTTTCTCTGTTGTCTCTTGAACAATCTCTAGGCCCAATATCGGTACATCACCCACCTCGGCCCAACAAACGAGTGATCTACAAGGTTGGCCGTACAAGGTCTTAAGCAGTGCCATCTCGATACTTACCTGATAACTATTGTTATAGGTGAACTCAATTAACGGTAGGTGCCTCTCCCAAGATCCTTTGAAATCAAGGACACAAGCTCTAAGCATGTCCTCCACAATCTAAATAGTACACTCTAACTACCCATCGGTCTGAGGATGATAAGCGGTGCTAAGGGTTAACTTAGTTCCCAATGCCTCTTGAAGGCTTTGCCACAACCGGGCGGTGAAACGATGATCTCTATCCAAAACAATGGTCACAGGGACCCCATGAAGTCGAACTATGTCTCTAATGTACAACTCTGCCAAATAATCAATTGAGTTGCTGGTGCACATCGGAATGAAGTGCGTATCAACCTATCAATAATCACCCAATCGATATCATTATCCCGTTATGTTCTCGGAAGCCCAACTACAAAATCCATGGTAACATGCTCCAATTTTCACTAGGCGATAGGTAAGGGTTGTAGCAAACCTGCTGGCTTTTGGTGCTCGGCCTTCACTTGCTAGCAAGTAAGGCATTTCAAAAAAGTGCATAAAACATGTTTTGGGCATCAGATTTGAGAAAAAAGCTCAAAATTCGAGACAAATGCATCAAAAAATGCATTAGCAGTTTGAATTCCACACGAGCGGATTCACACTCCTCTCACGAGCGATTTGAGCTAGAGAAAAACCCAGAATTTCAATCAAATCCACTCTAGCAATTTTCAAATCCGCATGAGCAATTTTTCTACCTAGAATTCCCAAAATCCCCAAGTGATTCCGCTCGAGCGGTTACCAAATTCGCATGAATGGTTTTGCCGACCAAAGCCAAAAATTTGATTCCACTCCCAATACAAGTTCCAACGGCCAAAACTCAAAATTTTAACCCGAAAATGTTAAAGAGAGGTTAAGTAAGAGTGGAATTGAAATCTTAACAACCCAATATGATAATCAAAATGTTGAAAGAAAAAAAACCATCTAACTACGTAATATGGTTCAAGTCTAAGACCCGGGACATCACACACATGGTCTGCAAAAATACTGGATGGTTCAAATTTAAGCTCGATGGTTGCTCAAGCCAAGGTGCAAAATAAAAATGCGGTCGCTGAAGTTGTAGCTCGGTTGCTCGAGCCAACTACCAATATCTACAAAAATACTAGATGCAAGAGAAGTGCGCTCGAGCGACAACTTGTTTGCTTGAGCAATACGGTTGAATTTTGGGTTTTCTAGAACACAGTTTGAACTCCAAAACACAAGTTCAATGCCAAAAGCCTTTGCATGACATGTTCTAAAACACATGAACACCTTGAAATATATGAATACAAAACCCACTTTAAAACTTATGTTCAAAACTTCATGAATTCACCATGCATGACCCAATTAGCTTCAAATTCTCTTCTAAAGTTTCAAAAACATGAAATTGAGTTCCAAAACAACATGATTTATAAATGCATGTATGATATAATCCTTCATGCAAACATAGATAACATGAACCATGCTTAAAAGGGATAAGACACTTCAAAATCATGCATGCATGTAAGATTCAACACCAATTTCTTCATTCTAACTTCAATTCTCATAATTAATTACATAATATTTTTTAATTCACATAATAGGTGGCTTAAATTCATGAATTGAGGATTAATTACTCACCTGAAGTCTTGAATCAAGCCTTCTCTAGTCAATTCTTGAGTTCTTCCTCATAATTCCACAATCTCCAAGCCAAATCTTCAAATCAAGCTCTTCCTCTCTCTACAGTTGAACTCTCTCTCTCTCTCTCTCTCTAAAATGTCCTCAACATATTTTATTGTGTAAAATAATGAGCCTAATCTCCTTCTTAATATATAGGCTTAATTAACTTAGTTGACTAATCAAGGTTTAAGCTAAGTAATTAAAGCTTATGTTAATTTATCCATGGCTTAATTTAATTGATTTAATTTAATTAATTTATTCTGAATCAAATTTCAATCAAACTTCTCAGTAGGCTAAAAAATTATGCCATACACATTAAAAAAATTAATTTTGATTTCTGATGCCATTGAGGCTTTCAATTTCAGGTTATAACAGAAATCACAATAGATGTTCTTACGATTAACATATATGAATCTAAAAATCACATTAAACACATAATTAGCATCCAAATTCACACTAAGCACTTAAATAACATTCAAAGAGCATAATATGTGACGGGGTTATCACATACATTTTATTTGTATCAATTATATAATCCATGAAAATGATGCTACAGTTGTCCTTCGGGTTTGTGTTTTGATACACAATGCGATTTACATCAAATGTTTGGTAACCACTACTTTGATTATTTCTATTTTCGGGGGAAAAAAAAAAGAGTTTAATAGTGACGTTAACTAATAAAACAAAGGGTGCTCAGGTTATAAATTCAAATTTGAATTTTTTTTTCTCTAAAAGTTCACACGCAAAAATAGTATGTTTATAAGAATATGGTTCTGCAAAATAACCAAATTACTCATATTTCTTTTACTCAAAGTTCATGCGTCTTTTTAAAGTTAAGAGGGCACTTCATTTTTGTTTCTATCTTTACAAGTTATAATGGGTTTTAATGATACTTTCTTTCACTTCTCATCTCTTATTTCTATCTCTATTTTCTCCTCTTGTAGCGGCCTCCATCTCTTCTCTCTTCTCCATCTCTTCTTCCCCTGAAAAACCCCTGACCTTAACCAACTCATTTTTTTCTCCTAACCCTAACCCTAACCAACGACGACTTCACTCAGATCTAGCCGAGAGAAGAAGATGAGAGGACTTACAGTGATGATAAAGAAGGTGGTAGTGATAGTCCGTAGCTGTGGAGGAGAGCAGTGGTATGAAGAGGAGGCATCGATGTGGGATGATTAAGAGTAGAGTCATTAGTGAGCCCTCTGAACCGATACTACTCTTTACTTTCATTTTCAACACACAAACTCTCTCTCTCTCTCTCTCTCTCTCTCTCTCTCTATATCTAAATGTCTCTATATATATCTTAGTCTCTTTCTGATCTCTGATATTCAACTCTAGGAAATGAGGAGGTCAAATCAATAGAGTTTGAAGGTTAGAGAAGCAGTGGATCAGATTGATGGCAATGAGGTGGGGTTGGAGAAGAAGGTCCAACTCAACTTGGACCTTTCCTGCCATCTTCATCAACTCTGATCTCCTTCTAGGTCAAATCTAACTCAATAACCCTTCTGACTCAACTTTGTCTGAGAGGTCCATCGAATTGGGAGCTACCAATGGGGCCAAAAGATGGCTTAGTTGAGAAGAATCTGAAGGCGGAGGAAGATGTGGAAGAAGATGAGAAAAAAGAGGGTAATGAAGATAATGAAGTTGAGAATTTGATGTATGCGATTGAAGATGAAGCCACTGACATATTTTCAATCTATGTATAGACCGCCCGAAACTACGCTCTGCGCGCGAGGGCGCGAATTGTGGTTCTAGCTACTACAGTTCGAACTCCTGTCACGGTTCTGAATCTAATTTCACAAAGTGCAATGTAAGACTGATAAATCACCAAAGAGTCCAAATTTGGCAAATTGTTTTGGAAAATCGATTTTAATCAAAAGCGCCAAACATGGACTGCTTTGCCAAATTTCAGAGTCGCTACCTAAATATTTTATTTTGGGAAATTTAGGAAACCCTAACTCGTGCCTAAGGCCGCGTGTCCGTCATCACCAAAGTTGCCTCGGCTCGGGAACTTGTGTACGAGGGGGGAAGGTCATGGAATGAGCACCCCCTTGCTTGCCAGATCAAAGGATCGGCCTTTACTAACATGATATGTTGTTTCTGAAAACACATGTGTTCTTTTTCCGATTTATTAACTAACCTTATTATGTGATGCGCATAGCATACAAATATAGACTTAATCGCAAGAATTGGAACAAAACATCTCATGTTTGTTTTTCGAAAATGGTTTGAAAGTGCCACTCGCAAGTAGACTAAAGCGCGGATTTGCCACCCTCAAGTGGGCTTAAAAACATGATGATTTGCCACTCCAAGTGGGCTTAAAACTCACATTTTGATAAATTGTTCCAATTTAAGCAATGAAGCCTTCATCCATAGGCATTCATGCAGTTAAACACTTAAGCAAATAGCCTCATGGCAAGTATGCTAAACATGGAAATCACTTACATGCATGTAAGGATGCTAAAGCATAAACACTCACAGTGTACTCCAAGCCAAAACAGAAGCTAGTTAGTAATCAATGCATGATCCTAGCTATGTCAACAATGCCTAATGCAACACATGCAAAATGCAGCTAAATAGGCTCGGCTATTCTAAGATGGCATATGAATGTAACACTCAATAACATGCTTTGAAACACGTATTCAAGTAAGTATTGAAATTCAATGCGGTTTGAATGATGCGCCGAGCCCGGTGCATGCAAGACGAATGAATGATGCACGCATACAAAGCATAAGTATGCTAATTGAAACATGCCCTAAACTAACCATCGAAAGTTGATAAGTAAAAGGGAGAAAGACGTGGGGTTGGAAGACATTCACGCACTCATGCACACTTATTACAACATTTGCCCTCTCAACGGAGGGTCCGAATAATAAGCTAACTAGCTACGCTAATTAAACTAATTATTACAAACCAACTAATTAACTAACTTAGCTAATTAATTATTACAAACCGAATTGAATCAACTAACTATTCTAAGTTAATTAAGTACAAACCAAATTAATTAATTAAACACTTAACTAATTAATTACAAAATAACTAAGCTAATGAACCAGTTTAGCTAAACAATTTAAACAAATGGCCTCGGGAAGCGAGGGGGATATGCATGCTCGATTGGCTTTGCTCGGAAATCCACTACCGTGCCTCGTGATGCCTCTATTTGCACTCTTTTAGACCTTTGAAAATTGTGCCAACTTCCAGGTTGATTCTGACCCATCTCAGGAACATTCTGAGGGATGATCGGCCAGAGTTGATGGCCATCGGCCACTTCTGATAGCCGATCGGCAGACTTGGTGGCCGGTCGGTAGCTTTGATGGCCGGTCGGCCACTGCTTCCTGCAATTTCTCCTTTTGCTGCAACAGAGCACAAACAGAGGCATGGCAGTGTATTTGCAAGGAATATGTGCACAACCACCCTCCCTATCATTTCTCAAGCTTAAGGGAGTACGGTACTCGACTCTCGGGCCACCAATCGAGCATCGCAATGCACGATGGCTGAGAAGCCAAGTTTGCACAATTTAATGTCAATGAATGCACACATGACACATGAGGGCCTCCACCTCTATCATGCTTGATCAAGAGGGTCAGTGACCGAGAAATGAGGCACATTTCATCGCTTCAAGTATGAAACGTGCGACATTCCTCATGTTTGGATTGACGTCCAATCCAAACACAATGCAACACACACAATATGCCTATCTAACAATGTTAATGTGGCATGTACAAGGTTCTAACATATGAACAATGTATGCATGGTAGGCTAAAGCATCAAAGCAAGTAAAGAGCATCATACAAGAGGCATGCAATACAATGCTCAATGGACTTAAACCAACCATGGACAGACCTCATGCATGCCCAAATAATGGCCAAAATGCTCTGAAATGATGGCATGAAAGGCAAGATAATGATGCTCATGTAATGGCTCCTCAACTAGGCATAAGGGCCAACTCTCAAAGGCAATGAAAGGATGATAAACATGGGAATATAGCAAAGACATAAGCTCTGAAATTACATTCCAAATGATGCCTAAATCATGCACATATGACAAATGAGGCATGCTAAGAGGCTCAAAGCTTAAGGCTAGCAAATGCACTTGTACCATAGCCATATCAAGCAAGCCCCAAAGGGCCAAGGTGACTCAAAACAGTCCCAAGGTAGGTCAAAACAATGCAAGAAACACAATGGAGTGTAGCCAACACATGCTAGAATGAGAGGCATAAAGCAAGAAGCATGCAAGAGAGGCATAAAGCAAGAAGCATGCAAGGCCAATAAGTGGGATTACACTACAAGTGTAAGAAGCAAATGAGGGATGCTCTAACCAATCAAAAATAGAGTTGTATCATGGCAAAATAAGACCAAAAATACACTACGATGGTAGCCCAAAAGCTTAGGCATGCATGCATACAAGTCAGGCCATGATTAAGACATAAAGCATGACTCTCCAAAAGCATTGAAAGAGTGAAACATGAGAGAGCATGACCACACTACACATACTGAAATCATGGTAGGAATGAGGCCAAAGCATGCAAATAACTCAAGTAAAGCATGCTAGAGACTTTGAAACTCAAGGCTAGTGAGCAAGATTGCACTATGGCTATACAAAGCAAGACATGCATGACCAAAAACACTTAAAACAGAGCTTAAGCATGGAAAAACATGAGTAAAAGCTTGCTGGAGTAGAGCCAAAAACATGCTAAAATAGTGGTCCAAAGCATGATGCATGTCAAGGCTATAGGCAGGATTGCATTACAAGGGTATGAAACATGCAAGAGGTGATCAAACCAACCCAAAACAGAGCCATATCATGTTAAAATAAGGCCTAAGACATGCTAAGATGGAGCCAAAACATGCTAGAAAGACATGCTACTTTGATGAGCCATCAACACAAGCAAACAAAGGAAGAGGAGGGGGGACAACCCGCACCCATTTGGGGCCTCAAAACATACTTTCCACCACTGAAATTCCTCTAGAATTTAGTGGTTAAAAGGCCAAGAGAAGGTGATCTCAAAGGCCTAAAGAGATGGCACAAATCAAAGCAAAATAAGGTACAAAAGGGGGTAGACCACCTCCAACACTAAAGAGGCCTCAAACAAACACTTTAAGAACTTGAAAATGAAGCTTTTTTCAGTTTAAATCTAAGCCAAAAGAAGCATGCAAAGATGGCTAAATAAGCAACTACAACAAAGCTTTAAAGAGGCTATAAACTCACCCTTGAAGAACAACTTCAAAGCAGCAACTTCTGAGGCAAAAACCAAACTTTTGAGCTTCAAACAAACTTCCAAGAACCTCAGCCCAAGAGTAAAGGTGTTTGACTAGGTGTTTGTGTGCAAAAGTGTGAAGAAATGGCACTTTTGAGCACAAAACTAGTGCAAATATAGAGAGAGAGGGAGATGTATTGCCCTAATCCAAATTTTCAGAACCTCTGAAATGGGAGAGGAGCCTCCTCTCTTATAGAAATCCAAGTCTCAAGCTTGTTGGACAAGCTAGAAACTTGGTGCAATCCCTCCATACACGTGTATGGAGGATGCATTCTGTGCTCACTAGCTGGCACAGTTGGCAACAAAATATCTACAAAAGCAAAGAAAAGGGCCTTGGCTAAAAGAAATGGCCGACCGGCCATCCGTGATGTCGACCAGCCACCACTTATGGCCGATGGAAAGAGGGCGCAACTGATGGGCATAGGGCTTGGCCGATGGACTGTAGGGCTGGCTAGCAGGCCACCCCCTTCCCTTAGAAATAAAGCCACAAGCTCTTGGTCCACAACCAAGCACAAAACAGACAAGTTGAGAGGCTCCAAGGCAAGGCGCATAGCCAAGACCTTCAAGAACTCAAAACGAACACGAGCATGGATGATCATCGAGTGTTCAAACGATGACATCCAAGTCTTGAGGACGGTCAAAAATGGGGTGTCTACACTATGTTTATCCACTTTTTCTCAGTAGATATCGATAATGATGGTGGATTGGATTGTCAAGGTGTTATCTTGAAACCAAAAATTGTGTTGGAACCTCGAAGTTCATTTGTTTGTGAATTTTTTGTTTAAATATATAGAGAGATATAAAAACCCCGACTTGTGATTACCTTATAAACCTTACTTAAGAATGCTTAATAAGAAATTATGATGGAAACATGTGTTAATTGTGTGTTATATGTGTTATATGCTATTGTATCTGTTTGTGTTTCTGTTTCATTATGTGAATTGAAAGTCTTATCGACGTCCAAATGCGAAATTGACTCCTCTTATGTGTTAGTTAGAATTTTTAGAATTTTATGGCAATTTTAATTAGAATTTGATTCGGAATCAAATAATTAGAATAAAATAAAAACAATGGAGTAGCCTTAATTTAACTTAACTAACTAATGCTAATTGAGCCTATATAAGGCTAATTTGATGCTCGACTATCTCACCACACCCTCATTTCAACATCTTTGAGACTAAAACCATGAAAAAGGGAGAACTAAGTGTGATGAGAGAATTCAAGAAAGAAAGGAGGAATTACCAGAGAATTAAAGGGAAATTGGAGAAATTGAGCAAGAACTCACTAGAATTCAAGGAATTAAACACCTAAGGTAAGAATTCAACCCTTTAGTTATGTAATTGAGTCAATTAATGCATGAATTCAAGAGGATTAAGTGTTTTAACATAAGAATTGAGTTTGAAGGGTAGAAAAAAGAGTATTCCATGCATGCATGTCCATTTGATCATAATTTGAGTTTGATTTCAAAGAATTCTCACATGCATGTTCTTGTCTTGGCTATGAAGTTTGGAGCTTACAGAGCAATCTGGAAATTCTAGAATCTGCACTCTTCTCTCAAGCGGTAGACTTTGTGCTCGAGCGAAGAAAGAGAGCTCCTAGTACTTTTGTAGAGTTGAGGGTTGGCTTGAGTGTTAGAACTTGCACTCGGACGACCACTCTTATTTTTGAGCCTTGGCTTGAGCGACCAAAGTTGTGCTCAAGTGTAAAATGAGAGCTTCCAGAAGTTTTGCAGACCAAGGGGTCCACTTGAGGGATCAAAGTGGCGCTCGAGTGAATTGCCCTATTTCAGAAATGTTACTGAGTGTTTTCCAAGTGTATCAGTGCATCCTCATTACATCTAAATCCTTCTTAGCCCATGATTAAGTAACAATAATAAGGATAAGAGTTAGAAGCACACGCTAAGACAGAAGAATAATAAGTTAAGCACTTTTGGGGCAAATGTTCAAGTGTATCTATCATTTGTTTGTGTAGGTCACGTGTTAGCACCTGCTTTATCGATTTGTTTTGTCCAAGTGATCTATTCTGTTACCGGAGTTGTCTGTGAGTAACAACTCTATAAAGTTATGCTTGATTATAAGTATTTTCTAACTGAAATGATATGATTTGTTTTATAAAATACTATTTGTGAATCTTGAATGGTTGTCCAGTTTTTTCTAAAATGTATTTTTGGCATCCTTAGTTCAAGTGGCCCTCACGCGGGGGTAACAATACCGTGGCTTATGTTCATGTGGCCCTCGCCCGGGGATAACAATATCGTGGCCAATATGCACGTGGCCCTTGCTCGTGGGTAACAATACCATGGTCTCTGTTCATGTGGCCCTTACCCGGGGGTAACAATACTGAGATGTACTGTAGCTTGCTTTTCGTGCTACTCGGAGGGGTTTAGTCTCCTAAATATGATAGCCCTACAGTTCGGACTCCCGTGGTTCTGAATCTGGTTTCACAAGTGCAATATGAAATAAATAAACGCAAGAGTCCAAATTTGGTAAATCACTTTAAAAAATCAATTTTGAATCAAGGATGCCAAAAATGGACTGCATTACCAGATTTTAGTGTCGCCGCCTTAATATTTTTGGAAAATTTAGGAAAATTGTGACTCATGCCAAAGGCCATTAGTTTGTCATCACCAAAGTGTCTCAGCTCGGTAACTTAGGTATGAGAGAGGAAGGTCATGAATTGAGCACTCCACTCAACCGATCAAAGATCGGCCTCTACTAATCATGATGTGATTTTTATGTACATTATATGCTCTTGTTCTGATTATTATGCTATCTTTACTATGTGATACACGCAAGTATAGACTAATTCACAGAAGTTGAAACGCTTTGATTTCATGTTTGTTTCAAAAAGTGTTTTGAATATGTACCACTTTAAAAAAGTTATCTCGTATGTACATTTATCAAATCATCCCAATTTAAGCAAATTAGGCTTCATCCACAGGCATTCAAGAGATATATTAACTAAGTGCTTAGCCTCATGGTATACATGCTTGACATGGCAACACTAACATATACAACATGCTAAAACAATAAATACACACCTAGTACTCCAAGGCAAGCCAAAGAAAACTGAAATAATTAGAAAAATACATGATCCTAAATAATGCAACATGACTAATGCAACACATACAACATGCAATTAATGGGCTTGGCTACGAGCATGGCATGTGAGTAAATCCAAGACATGCGACAAAGCACGTATTCGAGTGAGGAATTTGAAATTGACATTGAGTAGTATGATGAGTCGAGCCCTTATGCATGCAAACATGGCTATGTACACATGGAAAATGCTAAAGAAAACATGATACTATACAACCACGATAAGCGAACAAATAAAAAGGAGAAAGAAATAGGGGTTGAAAGACATACGCAGATTATTACATATTTGCCCTTGCACAGAAGGGTGTGAATGTCCAATTGTCCGAATTAACTACTTATTACAAATCGAAATGAATGAATTAACTACACTAACTAATTAGAAATTAAAAGCTAAACTAACTACTTAGTTACAACACGAAATTAATTAACTAAGCAACTAGCTATTGGAAATTGAAAGCTAACTGATTACAACACATCATGTATGAAATCTAATTTACGCGGGAACCGAGGAATCACATGTGCAACCAAGAATATCCTCCCAGAAATGCCTCTGTTCTGTTGCCTGATTTTGTTCTGTCCGTAGTCAGCAAATAATTTTGTTTTTGCCTCAGCTTCTGCTCTATTTTGCAAGAAAAATGCCACTATTTGCTTAATAAAAGGTGGTCGGCCGGCCAAGGAAAGTGGTCAGCCGAATGGTAGGGTGGCCGACCGGCTGGCCACTAATTTTTTATACTGCCTTGCTGCAACATAATGGAAACAGAGAAAAAATAGAGTGTTTCTAGGAAGATGTTTATCCTCTCTGCCTCTCCCTGTCATGAAATAGATCAAGGGAGTGGTAGACTCGATTCGCAAACCATTAATGATTATAAGGTCGGTGCATAATGATCTACGAATCGATGGGACAAAATCTCAATAAACGAAAATAAAATACCAACAAAACCTCTTCCCTATCATGGAGTTACCTCAAGGGAAGTGGTAGACATTGATTCTTGAGCCATTATTATCACTAAAGAGTATGAAATGACTTAAGACTCAATGGGTTCAATTAACGTCCGATTGAACCCAGCCCAATTTTATTACTCTTGTTACCATTTTAGGCCTCGTTTGGGAACCATTTTTTTTAGTCAAAAAGTCAAAAAGTTACTAAATTAGTCAAAAAGCCAACAACCCATACCAAAAAGTCAAAGATTCTCTTTTCTCTCTACTTTTTGCACATTTTTTTTGTAAAAAGTCAAAAAGTCATCCCAAACATACTTTTTTTTTAGCTCATATTTTAGCCAAACAGCCAAAAAGTTACTAAATTAGCTTGTTCCCAAACGAAGCCTTAGTCTAATTTTATTAACCTTTTCAATTACCTTTCTATTCTTTAACCATTTTAGTCCAAAAATGAGAGTTATGTCCACTAATGAAGAGAAGTGTCAGACAAGAAGTTGTTCTTGGCATGAGAGAGATGTAATTCCCTAGTAATAAACCTCCGAAGAGGTTAAACCATTAAGCATGGAAGGTCTCTTTCACATGTCTCAAACAACACTCGTTTGAAACGACTCTCAAATAAAGAAAGCCAAGAAAGGAGGGAGGGTGCAGAAATGAGTATTACAAGTGTGAACATATATATGAAAGCTATGAAATAAAGGCTATTAATTCAAATAGGTTGGTGTCTAAGGCCTAAACCACCAAACCTATACAAGCCTACTATAAAAAGCATAAATGAAGTAAACACACTAAAACAATCCTAAAACTCACCAAAAAAGTGTTGGAATTAGTATGAAAGAGCTAGAAAAAGTGAGCAAAAATGAGAAGGAATTAAAGCTAGTAAGTAAGCCTAAGGAGGGGTGGCTAACCCCTCCACTTTTTGGACCTCAAAACCACATATTTTAGCTTTTTAAAACTCTGAAAATCAGTGGCCAAAAGTTGAGAAAGGAATGGGAAACACAAGGACAAAAGCTTAGAGAACAAGGTTCAAAGAAGGATGGTTAACCCCTCCACTTTTGGTAGCTTTAAGTCACAAGTTTCAGCCCATAAAAATAGTTTAAAAATAGTACAAAAATAGCAAGAAAAGAAAGGGAAGAAGTAGTGTAAAGATGGCAAGAGTTATACTTTTTGAAGAGAGGTTACTCTTTGATTCACAAACCAACAAGTGATCACCCTCAAAAGCTGAAATTTTAGCTCAAGAACCTCAACAAGGAGACTCAAATTTTTGGTTTAGAAAGTGTTGGTGTAGTGTATATATGTTGCAAGATATATATATATATATATATAGAGAGAGAGAGAGAGAGATGAGAGAGAGAGAGTGTTTTGCAAGCTTTGACCTCTTTGGAATTTTTTCTAACCTAAAAACATAAGGTATGGTCAAGAATATATAGAAAAATAGGTTGCTATATCGGAAATATCTGTATTGAGCCAGCTGGTGTAGTGCATGCACATAGGGGGATAGTTGAGAGCAAAATATCTACCAGCCGAGAAACCTATTCAACTTGAGGCGCCCAAGTCTTAAGGGCGGTCAAGAATGGAGTGTCTACACTTACGTTCACGTGGTCCTCGCCTACGAGTAGCAATACCATAGCTATTTGTACACAAAGATTTTGACCTTTATGGTCGTCGTTATCGACTATACGTGGGTCTTTATGACCAATCTGATATGTTAGCTAATAGATGTGATACGTATAACTTTTTATGAAATCTGTATGAGCATGTGAATCTGAATCTATTTTGTACATCAATCATAAACCCCTTTACTCTGTTGATTATTCACTGGGCTCCAACTTACTGTATTATTTGTATATGTAGGTGATTAGGTGCGGGACTAGGCTTAAGATGTTTCCTGGAATTCTGTTTTGTCAAGCTAACCACAGTGCCTCCTAAAGAGGTTCCCAAATGTTCAAGCATGCAAGTCAAGTGCATGTGGTGTCTATTTTATCTTTTTCCTCTTTGGGACAAGACTTTTGTTTAGACTATATAAAAAGGCTAAGTCAAGTTTTGTTTTATCCGCTTTTGGGTGACGTAAGGCTGATGCATTTGTGATGTCACATATATGTGAATATATGTCTTCAATTTTATTGTCTCATATATGTTTGGACAGCTCTACGTACATTATATGTTTGTATAAATGCTTCCGTTAGCCCCTTATTTTGTTAATCTATTCAGAGGCCTTCAATAATCCCAAGATTACTGTCCAGTTACGATGCTAAACCTATAGGGTGGGTTTGAGTTGTGACAGAGTGGTATTAGAGCACGTGTTATACCTCACACACGAGTCCATATGAGCTATAGGATGTCATAGAAAAGAATTAGGGACATTACATCTGCATGTGTAAGTGTGTGACATCATGTGAACATATTTGAATCAATGTGAAATAACTATGAAATGAAATGAATTGAACTAAACACTATGATAAGATGATTCTTGTGTTTATTAGTGCTATGTTTACCTATAGAATATGGAAAATACAAGAAGTAATGATGCAACTAAATCTGTTGATACCCGCTTTGATCGGCTCGAAAGAATGATGGAAACATTGACTGAATCATTGACTATAATAGGGACAACTGCCTTTGCCCCTTCCGCCACTGTCGGTGTAGGTAGAGCAGGTAAACAACGACATAATCAGTTTGACTAAAAAAATTCAACAAGATGAGGCCACCAACTTTTCTGGGTGGTATTGAACCACTAAAGGCTAAGATGTGGATGCTAGAAATGGAGAAATTATTGAAATGTTCCCCTGCTCTAAAACTCAAAAAGTTTCTAGCAACTTACACTCTGAAAGAGGAAGCCCGTCGTTGGTGGATGCTTATACGAAACAATTATGGGACTATGACATGGAGCCAATTCAAAGAGGTTTTTTATGAGAAGTATTTCCCTCAGTGCTTCTGAGACCGCAAAGTAGCTGAGTTCGAACAATTGAAACAAGGCAACATGTCTATAGCTGAGTACAAAGCTAAATTTACTAAGTTGGCCCGGTTTGCTTCACACATGGTGGACTCGAACTACAAGGAAGCTCAGAAATTTGAAGGAGGTCTTAACCTAGATGTATTTGATCGGATTAAGGTGCTAAAGTTGCCTAAGTATGTGGATGTGCTTGATAGAGCCTTGATGACATAAGCCAATCTAGTAGCTATGAAACAAACCAAAGCCCCAGTAACCAAATGGAGAAACAAAAGGTCCAGATTCAATTTCAAAATGGGTCGTTCATTTTCAGTGAACAAGAAACAGAATATGGGTTCAATTAGCAGGTCTAGTTAGGGAAGTGGTTCCGTACTTGCTTGTCCAGAATGTTGTAGGAAACACAAAGGTGTTTGTTACCGAGTCTCAGGTGCTTGTTTTGATGTGGTAAAATTGGCCAAATAGTAAAAGACTGCCCACACATAGCTGAAAATGCAAACCGTCCTGCGGCAAGTTCAGCCAGATCTGCTCCTGTATCGAGGTCAAATGTGAGAACTAGTGCTTGGAAAGAAACCCTAAGGCAAGGTTGAGTTTTTGCGCTTGTGCCGGGGGACGCTCAGAACACTAAATCTGTGGTGTTAGGTATTCTTCCTATTTTTGCTCAGAATGCATATGTGTTGATAGATTCTGGTTCTATATAATTGTTCGTGTCGCATGCTTTTTCTCAAAAATTGACTAGACCACTAGAACCCATGAATTATTTGTTATCTGTATCTACACCTTCTGGGGGTTCTATGGTGTGTGCTTAGGTGTATCTTGCGTATGACATCATGATTGGGGATGTGTTATATATTGGGTATGGATTGGTTACTAAGTACCATGAAACTATTGATTGTGTGAATAAATCTGTTGCCTTCCGACCACCTGGCTTGTCTAAATTTTTGTTTGTTGGGAATGGGATAGTTCCACCTTTGTATATGATTTCTGTTATGAAAGCGTCAAATTGCTTAGAAAGAGATGTAGGGGTTATTTGTGCAGTTTTTTAAATGTGACTTCTGATAGCTCTAATGTAGAAACTATTCCTGTAGTCTGTGAATTCCCTGATGCCTTCCTAAATAAACTGTCTGGGGATCTAGTTGATAGGGAAATTGAGTTTACTATAGATGTAATACCTGAAACCCAGCCAATTTCTAAAACCCCTTACAGAATGTCAACTTCTGAACTGAAAGAACTAAAAATTCAACTTTAAGAACTATTGGATAAGAAGTTCATTCATTTGAGCACTTCACCTTGGGGTACTCCAGTCTTGTTTGTTAAAAAGAAAGATGGGTCTTTGAGGTTATACATTGATTACCGAGAATTGAACAAAGTAATTGTCAAGAACAAATATTATTGTCCTGAATAGATGATTGATTTGACCAACTTCAGGGAGCCCATGTGTTTTAAAAAATAGACCTTAGATATACCACCAATTGAAAGTTAGGAAATAAGACATTGAGAAAACAACCTTTCAAACAAGATATGGGCAATATGAGTTTTTGGTAATGCCATTTGGGGTAACTAATGACCTGCAGCATTCATGGATCTAATGAATAGGGTGTTCAAACAATTCCTTGATAAATTTGTTGTTGTGTTTATTGATGATATTCTGATTTACTCCAAAAGTAGGGAAGATCATGAAAACCATTTAAGAATTGTGTTACAAATTCTGTGAGAAAAGAAATTGAATGCAAAACTTGCCAAATGCGAGTTTTGGCTTGACAGTGTGACATTTATGGAGCATGTAATCAACAAGGATGGCATATCAGTTGACCCACAGAAAATTGAAGCCATTGTGAACTGGCCAAGACTGACAAATGTAACAGAAATTAGAAGTTTTCTAGGGCTTACTGGCTATTACCACAGATTTGTGAAAGACTTCTCAAAGCTTGCCATGCCACTTACATAGTTGACATAGAAAAATGTACTGTTTGATTGGAATGATCAAAGAGAGTCCGCTTTCCAAGAATTGAAGACTAGACCGGTGACTGCACCAATTTTGACTCTACTTAATGGTACAGATGGGTTTGAGATTTACAATGATGCATCGTACAAAGGCCTGGGATGTGTGTTAATGCAGAATGGAAAAGTAATCGCATATAATTCACGACAACTCTGACCACATGAAAAGAATTATCCGACCCATGACCTTGAACTCGCAGCTGTGGCTTTTGCTCTAAAAATCTGGCGCCACTATTTATATAGAGTGAGTTGTGAAGTGTATACTGATCATAAAAGCTTGAAATATTTCTTAACTAAAAAAGAATTGAACATGAGATAGAAGAGATGGCTTGAGTTAATAAAAGATTATGATTTGCAATTGTTGTACCATCCGAGAAAGGCAAATACAGTTGCAGATGCTTTGAGTAGAAAATCTATTGGTCATTTGGCGTGTTTGCTTACTAGTCAGAAAGAGTTGTTATGTGATCTGAAAAGAAATGAAATTGAAGTTGTTTTATGTGAATAATTTGGAGTTCTAGCCGCCATTTCTGCACAACAAGATGAATTTCTGAAGAAGATTGTTGATGAAATTGTATCAAAACCAAGGCCGGGATTTGTGTATGAAAATAATGTGTTAAAATTTCAGGGTAGACTTTGTGTACCTAACCATTTTGAACTAAGAAAACGTATTATGACAGAAGCTCATGACTCCAAATTTGCTATGCATCCGGGGAGTATAAAGATGTACCATGACTTGAAACAAAATTTCTGGTGGCCTGGAATGAAGAAGTGTGTCACTAAATTTGTAGCCAAATGTCTACATTGCCAACAAGTTAAAGTTGAACATCAACGAGTCACGGGACTACTTTAGCTGCTTCCAATACCGGAATGGAAATGAGAGCATATTACGATGGACTTTATTGTCAGACTGCCTTGCTCCTCTTGAGGTATGGATTCTATTTGGATCATTATTGATCATTTAACTAAGTCTACTCATTTTTTGCATGTGAAAACATTTTATAATGCGGACAAATTGGCTAACATTTATTTTGATGAGATTATGAGATTGCACGATGTACCAGTAGCCATTGTATTTGATGGAGATTCAAAGTTTACTTGAAGATTTTGGCAGAGTATGTAGCAAGTTGGGGACTCAATCAGAAATAATGATACAGACCTTGGAAGATATGCTTAGAATGTGAGTATTAGATTTCCAAGGAAATTAGGAGCTTATTTGCTTCTGGCTGAGTTTGTGTACAATAATAGTTACCATTCGAGTATCGGTATGGCTCCTTCTGAAGCTTTGTACGGTAGGAAATACCGATCTCCAATTTGCTGGACCGAAGTAGGTGAGAGACCTTTATTAGGACCAGAACTTGTGCAAGAAATGACGAAGAAAGTGAAGTTGATTCAACAACGTTTGAAAACCGCTCAAAGTTGCCAAAAGAGTTATACGGATGTCCGGAGGAGAGATAGAGAATATGAGGTTGGTGACCATGTGTTTATCAAAGTGACCCCTATGAAAGGGCAAACATGGTTTGGGGTTAAAGGCAAACTAGCGCCACGGTACATTGGCCCGTATGAAATTATTGAGAAAATCAACCCTGTGACTTACCAAGTGGCTTTACCTCCGGTTATGGAGCAAATGCATAATGTATTTCATATCTCTACGCATCGGGAATATTTATGAGATCCACATCAGGTTATTGAGCCAACACATGTACTCCTGAAGGATGATTATATGCATGAAGAACGACTAATTCAGATTATAAACTACCAAATTAAAAGACTAAGGAACAATGAAATACCATTAGTGAAAATAGATTGGCAAAATCATGGAGGGACATATGCGACTTGGGAGACCGAAGAGGATATGATGAAGAGATACCCTGATTTGTTTCCTCTGGATCCGATATTCTTCTAAAATGAAGGTAATTCGAGTTTGGAGGACCAAACTCTTTAAGAAGGGAAGACTATAACAACCCTGACCTGTGATCAGCTTATAAACCTTACTTAAGAATGCGTAATAAGTAATTATGATGGAAACATGTGTTAATTGTGTGTTATATGCGTCATATGCCATTGTATCTATCGATCGTAGAAATATCTGTCTGTGTTTCTGTTTCATTATGCGAATTGAAAGTCTTATTCGTGTCCGAACATGAAATTGACTTCGCTTATGTGTTATTTAGAATTTTTAGAATTTTATGGTAAGTTTAATTAAAATTCGATTTGGAATCAAATAATTAGAATAAAATAAAAACAATGGATTAGCCTTAACTTAACTTAACTAACTAATGCTAATTTAGCCTATATAAGGCTAATTTGATGCTCGACTATCTCACTACACCTTCATTCAAGAAAAAAAAGGAGGAATTGCTAGAAAATTAAAGGGAAATTGGAGAAATTGAGCAAGAACTCACTAGAATTCAAGGAATTGAACACCTAAAGTAAGAATTCAACACTTCAGTTATGTAATTGAGTCAAGTAATGCATGAATTCAAGAGGTTTAAGTGTTTTAACATGAGAATTGAGTTTGAAGGATAGAAAGAAGAGCATTCTATGCATGAATGTCCATTTGATCACAATTTGAGTTTGATTTCAAAGAATTCTCACATGCATGTTTTTATCTTGGCTATGTTTTAGGAATTCAACATGTTTTTGTGCTAGACATCTCAATTGATCATGTTTTGGAAGGTTTGAGTTCATAACAAGTCATGCATGTTATGTTTTCACAATTCACTTGCTTTTGAGCCTTGATTTTGAGAAATGATATCTAATTCATAATTTTTTACAAGTTTACAAGTGTTTTCTTAAGTTTTGTCCTAAAATAATGTGTTTTGGAGTTTTGGGATTGAAGTTTGAAGCTTAGAGAGCAATCGAGAAATTCTAGAATTCCTGCGCTTAAGCGAAGAATGCGAGCTCCTAGTACTTTTGTAGGGTTGAGGGTTGGCTTGAGCGTAAGAACTTGCGCTCGAGCGACCACTCTTATTTTTGAGCCTTGGCTCAAGTGACCAAAGTTATGCTCGAGCGTAAAATAAGAGCTCGCAGAAGTTTTGCAGACCAAGGCGTCTGCTCAAGCGATCAAAGTCGCACTTGAGTGAACTGTCATGTTTCAAAAATTTTATTAAGTGTTTTCCAAGTGTATCCTTGCATCCTCATTACATCTAAGGAATTCTTAGGCCATGATTAAGTAACAATAATGATGATAAGAGTTAGATGCACACGTTAAGAGAGAAGAACGATAAGTTAAGCACTTTTGGGGCAAATGTTCAAGTGTATTTGTCACGTGTTAGCACTCGCCTGATCGATATGTTCTGTCCAAGTGATCTATTCTGTTACCTGAGCTACTGTGAGTAATAACTCTGTAATGTTATGTTTGATTATAAATATTTTCTAACTGAAATGATATGATCTGTTTTATGAAATGCTATTTGTGAATCATAAATGATTGTCTAGTTTTTTCTAAAATGTATTTGTGACATCTTTAGTTCACGTGGCCCTCTCGCGGAGGTAACAATACCGTGACATACGTTCATGTGGCATTCGCTCGAGGGTAACAATACTGTGACCAATATGTACGTAGCACTTGCCTGTGGGTAACAATACCATGGTCTACGTTCATTTGGCCTTTGCCCAAGGGTAAAAATACCAAGGCCTACATTCACGTGGCCCTCGCCTGGGGGTAACAATACCATGGCTATTTCCGCACAAAGATGTTGACCTTTATCACTACAACAAAACTGACTTTTTACGGCACCACATCAACGGCATACAATAAATGCATGCCGTAGTTTCTCACTTTTACGACTTGCTTTTTTTGCACGTTGTCAAGACTTTTCCAACCACGGCTCATCTATTGCATAGGCCATGAATGGTAATAACGATGATTTTTTTATGGCTCGCAATGCACGCCGTAAATAATAAACTTTCTACGACATGCATATGGCGTGCCGTTAATACATTAATTATAAATGACGCACATACACTTTTCACGGTGCACACAATGCTTTTCGTTAAAAGTGTTGCACTTTTTACGACACACATCGCCTGCCGTTAAAAGTATTGCCTTTTTACGATGCACAATGTATGTTGTGAATTGTATGATAAAAAAAAAAAAAAAGGCTCCAAAATGAAATTTTGTAGTGCCAATTCACCAAATATATATATATATATATATATTAGAAAAAGAACATATACAGCTTCAGCCCCAACATTAATGAAAGCAACTAATGGAATAAAACTCTTACCATCGATGCTCCTCTATTGCTGATCTACATCCTCACCCTTCTCATCTCCGATCTGTCCCTCACCCCTCAATCTTCCTAGCGTTGATCTACTTCACTTCACCATTTTGAGCCCTAATTTGAGAGAAAATTCCCATTTGAAGATAAAGAAAAAAGGCTCTCTCTCTCTCTCTCTCTCTCTCTCTCTCCCTCTCTCTCTTTCTCTCTCTTAAAACCCCTCTCAAATCATCCACTTCCATCCTCTCTACAAGGCCCTTCAATATCCCTCAAAGCCCCTCTCCGAACCCAATTTACAATGATTCGGATGTGAAGTCGAAGCCTCAAAAGTGACTCATCAAGAAGAACACGACAGTTGAGGAGAGCACTCCTGATTTTGGAATCAGAGAAGAGGATGATGTGGAAGAATTGAGGGATTTTGTGAGGGGAGAGTCAGACTACGATGATTTCGGGGATGGAAAGAGGAAAAAGTTTGAGAAAGATGGTATTGGTAGTAGTAGGAAGAGGGACAGACATTGAGAAACACACGTTCACTCTCTGCCTTCCTCGCTCTCTACCCCAGCTACTCCCTCTTCAGCGCCGCCGCCGACTTTGCCCATTCTCCCTTTTTGGCGCTACTACTGACATCGTGTCTCCGAGCTAGCGTTAGCGCCGCCATCATCTCTTCGAGTATTCAAGAATTAGGGACAGACATTGAGAAACATCATGAGGTATTTTTGATCCCTTCTTTATCTCTCTCTCTATTGATTTGGTTTTGGCTATGAATATAGTTTTCATCTTCTCTCTCTCAGTTTGGTTTTGAATATTTTGTTTTATTTCCTTTTTATGATTGCTTTGTGTTTTGATTGCCCCTTTGTATATCTTTATTCTCTCTCTATTTGGGTTTTATTTTCTTAGATTTCCTTAACTTCTCTTTATGCATGCTATGTATTTGATCAAATATCACAATGTACAAGCAAAACTTCTTTGAAAATGCAGACTATTTTATTTGCTTTATTTATTTATTTTGCATACATGTCAAACTATTATTATTTATTTAATCCATTAAGGGAAATGAAATGTTAGGTGCTCCAGCTGTTTTAGACATGAAAAATAATCCCACAACTTTGTTGGTAATGAACTGTTGCAAGAATTTTGGGCAAGAACAACAAAGAGATTGTTAGTGATGTTGGTGCAGGGGAGTTTCCTCTAAAACTAAAAATTAAGGGAATGGTAGTTAACATGGATGCCAAATGTCTCACAGGTCAATGTAATAATTGAGAGCATTGATAATGTAGGTTGTAGATTTGTAAGGATAATTAGAACTTGGTTGGGTATGGCTTATTATGAACAATATTTTTTTTTGTCTTTCTTGGCCCTACTGATTCTCCAAATACGTTATTGTCTTTCTAGGTCTTGAATCCTGGGTGCTTAAATATTGTCCATGATTAATGCAGATCAAGCACAAATTGACCTCGATGCAAAGAAACTACAAAGTTATGTGAAGGAGAAGTCCTTCTTGATTTTAGAAAAAGGTGCTCTTACTGACAAGATCAATGCGGGTGTTCTCAGATCTCTTGTGTCCCTAACAGACAAACCAAAGTAGGTTATACATGCCGAAGCAATAGTCAAACTCTTCACTTGTTATTGAAAATTGAATTAACCCGTTGGTATACATTTTCTTTCTCTGCATATAATTGATAAAATTAGGTTATGCATGCAGAAACATGAGTCCCTTCCACGATTCCTGCTAATAAGATTTCTGTTGCTAGTAATTTGATGCATAGATAAAATGATAAAATTTATTTGTCAATATAAATTGAAGGTAGATGTCACCCTCATACTTGGTCATGATGCGGTGCTGGAACAGTTTTCCTGTTCTGCTTCTTCCTTAATGGACAACTAAATCACTAAAGGTTGTTCATCCATTTTTAAACTTTATTATTGAAAACATCATCTTTTTCAAGGTTGCCCATGTCCACTCCAATAGAATTGCAAATACTCTTGTTTGACCTAGGTCATCAGAGTTGTTTAGCCAAGCTTGAACTCAATTCAGTTTGAGCACATTTTCTTACATTGTCTCGATAATACTGATGTGTCTATGTTTAGTTGACTCGTACTAATTCAAGTCTGATGCCAAAATTAGTGTTGGCAGTAGTGGTCTTTATTTAGGATTGAATAATATGTAGTTTTGCTACTGAAATTTGGTAAATATTGACTGTTAGGGGTTTTTTGTGATAATATAAGGGTAAAGTTTTGAGCGATTAATGAAACAAAGGATAGATGAAGTTTGGGGGTTGTCCAATGGTTGTGAACTGTAGTACCATGAGAGTAGTAACAGTGGTCATTTATGTTCTTTTAGACCCTAGGGTTGAGTAATTGTGGTAGGCAAGAGATTGGGGTTGTGTTATATAGGAATTTTAGGGCTGGGGAAATAAGCTTGACATGGATATGGTTTTGAATTTTAAAGGTTAAAGGTGTAGAATGTTAAGAAAAGGAATATTTTAGGAATCAACCTAAGGTTATAGTTGCATTGCACAATTTCAAGAGAGTTTTAAAAATTCATAAATTTTCTAACGAGTTTCTCCATTGAATTGGAAGAGTTTAAAGACTTATTAAGTTATCAGATTAATCTAAAACTCACTAGTCATATAATAAGATCCTAAAATAACTATAAACTGGACTATGTGAAGCACCAAGATGGTTTCAACTTGAGACAACTGATTTGCAATTATTGCCACTTCTTTAAATTTATGCTTTGTTGAGGTGTGTGTGTGTCTTTTTTTTTTTTTATATGGCCTCAACTTTGTTTTTATCAACACCAATTGATGAGTTTGAATCTGCCTCTGCTGAGCAAAGCCTGAACTATTTCATGAATAGTATAGTTCATGTGCAGCCTTAGTTTATTAATTTGTATAGCTCTACATGAACTTCCTTATTTGACAATGTCTAATTTATTGCTAATGCTATTATATTCCTGTTAAACATAAAATCCAGTCACTCATGGTTTCTATGTTTTTAAGTAGAGGTTGACATAAAGCGTGAAATGGAGAGGAAGGAGCAAGAAAAGAAGAAAAATCAAAAGGTTGAATTTGTTACAGGAGGAACACAACATGGAGTCGTTGCACAAGCACCAAAAATTAATATTCCAATTTCAGGTCTAGAAATCACCTATAACTTGATTTTTTTTTGTTTTTTCATTTATGGTTGGTGGTCTGCATAGCATGTCATTACAACCTAATTTTTTTTGGTGGATTGTTATTGTTTTTAGGTGCAATAACTGTGGCTGCTGGTGGGTTACATCCAGTTCCAGGTGCAATTGATTCTGTGACTTGGGATGGCAGGCAAAATAAGAAGTCAAAGTGGGATAAGGTTGTGATCTTCACATATAGTAAACTGGGCTCAATTGGCCTGCTTCTATGAGCACTATATTTTTTGTTGTTGTAAAGATACAAGTAATGATCAGTAATTTTCAGGTGGATGGTGATCGAAGAAATATGCTTCCTCTTGGAGGGTAAGATTCTGTATCCACAACTGGTGCACATGCAGCATTCTTAAGTGCTGCTAATGCTGGTACTGGATACACTACTTTCGCGTAATTTCTGTGTTAATACCTAAATGTTTATCTTTGCTTACCCTTATTTTGTGGTTTAAAGTATGGTATTTTTAGAGAAATGTGGTCAATGCTGTGCCAAAAACCTCACAAGATGGGTTATGGAAATAATAGACATTTGTAAATAATATAGGAGCAAGTATTGTTAGGCTTTCTACTCATCCCCATAACCTTGCAATAACTAGTTTTGTGTTAGCCATCCCATAAAGTGTTAGATGGGAGTAGCAGCCTGCCAATCAGGCTATGAAATAAATATGAAGTCAAGATACAGGGAGGCATACTTGTTGGGCTTCCTCCCTTATAGGTTTTACCTAGGTAAAGTTCGCTATTTTGAAACAAAAGTTAGTGGATAATCTTTGCCACTTTTTTTCCTGCATTGCATGGTGTCAAAACAAAAAGAAGATTTTGTTAATACTTACCAAAATAAGTATTAATTTGTTTTTAAAAATAAAAAAAAATATTCTAGGCCAAGTAATTATTTATTTATTTATTTCTATATATGTATTTTAGTAAGATACACAACATATGTCCAATCAGGAGTTGAACCTTGGCCCTCCAGATTTAGAGATGATGATACTCATACCACTTAGGCTAAGAGCTGGTGGTAAATTCCAGTCTAAGTCATTATCATGTGAAATGGTTTGTTATACTTTTGTAATCGCTCATATAAGCTGGTACCAAACAGCCTCATAGGAAGCATATAATGTCTTGTGAAATTTTTGTTTAGCAGGTTTGGACTCTTAAAATTGATTAATTTGCAATTTACATGCATCTTGGGATTATTAATGATAATGCAAAAGCTAGGAAACAAGTAGATTTTAGTAATCTATGATTATTGTCTAAGACACATTTTCTTTGATAAGTAAAATAAATTGTATTAAAAAACACTGAAAAATGGCACAATTTTTGTACAAAAAACATGTATAAAAAAGTGTGCTGCTAAATATCTAAATAGTGAATGCTATAGATCACTTGCAGAGTTTGTGTTTTTTTGGAAGAGCTCATTTTGGTTTCGCTTGTATGAATTTTCAGTTTGGATTGCATTTTCTTACAATTTTATTTAATCTAGGTTGCCTACAATGTTGGAGGTCATGCAGTAAGTGCAGATACAATACATAATTCTATCCTTGGATGCCGTATGTCTCATCCTGAACAGGTATATCCCTTGCTATGGGTTTTGTTTTGAAGCTTTTTTCCTTTCTTGAAGTCCTTTGTGTTCATTTTGTTATAGTCTTTGAAGTTAAGCTTTTACTTCTCATATCTTTTATGTATGAGAAGTAAAAGCTTTTAATACATCAGATCAAGAGTGTTATACGATATTAACATTCCTATTAGATTGAAGGGACAATTTCGTGGGACTGTTACTAGGCTTGTTATGATGTATATTGTATTGAATATTGGCAGTTAAGAAATAACATGTTTAGTAAACGAAATAAGTTGAAATGAGAATGTTGGGATGGATGAGTGGTGTGACAAGAAATAATTCCTCAAGAAATATTTGTCCCTGAGTCGGTTTTGTACTTATGTGAAGTTTCCTTTGTCACGCAGACAAGAAATGTAACAGGGTTAGTTGCTCCTGCTATAGCCGCGTGTTTAGGTGCCTTAACACTTACATTGGGCACCCTCGTCCCTGTGATAGGAGGAAGTGGATTTGTTACAGCTGTAGCAACAACTGCTATAGGAACTGTTGTCGGTAGTTTTAGATAATCTCTTAATAGTTGTCGATATGTTTAGAAAGTTAGATATGCATAGTTTTGGATGGTTTAAACTTTTTGTATAGTTTAGAACTAAAGGATATAGTTTTCGAATATTTGGAATGTATAGACAATTGTTGAATATTTATAATTTATGGATATAGTTTCTTTTTGATGTTTCAAACAATATTTTGGTGGTTGATTGATGTTTTGTGAATGCTTGTTTGTAATATTTGTTAGATTGCACAAAATTGGTCAAATAGAACCTATTGAATTTAAAAATTAAAAAAAATTGCATATTCTACGGCAGGCATAATAAGTCGTTGTATTACGTATTTTACGACGCACAATCAGCGTCGTTATTTGTCTCACCAATTAACGGCGTGGAAAAGTAGTCATAGAAAAAATAACAATGGCGTACAAAATCTGCCGTTGAATAATTTTTAACGGCGTGCTATAGTATGTCGTAGAAAAAGTAACAACGACACACAAAATCTGCCGTTAAATAGTTTTTCACGGCATACGAAGCATGTCGTTGAAAGTGAATGACTTTCCATGACTAGTCATAATATGACGCGCGCTACACGTCATAGAAGGGTTTTTACGGTATGCATTGCGCGCCGTAAAAACCCTTTTTTGTTATAGTATATGGTCGTCGATACCGACTATGCACATGGGTCTTTATGACCAATCTGATCCATTGGCTAATGGATGTGTCACGTATAACTGTTTATGAAATTTGTATGAGCATGTGAATCTGAACCTGTTTTGAACATCAATCATAAATCCCTTTAGTTTGTTGATTATTTATTGGGCTCCAACGCACTATATTCTTTGTGTATGTAGGTGATCAGGTGCGGGACTAGGCTCAAGCTGTTGCTTGGAATTCTATTTTGTCAAGCTAACCACAGTGCCACTCGAGGAGGTTCTCAAGTGTTCAAGCGTCCAAGTCAAGTGCACGTGGTGTCTGTTTTATCCTTTTCCTCTTTGGGACAAGACTTTTGTGTAGACTGTATAAGAGAGCTAAGTCCAGTTTTGTTTTATCCGCTTTTTGGTGCTGTAAGGATGACGTATTTATGACGTCACATATATGTGAATGTAAGTCTTTAATTTTATTGTCCCATATATGTCTACACAGCTCTGTGGACATCATATGTTTGTATAAATGCTTCCACTAGCCCCTTATTTTGTTAATCTGTTTAGAGGTCTTTGGTAATCCAAGGATTACTGACCAGTTACGATGCTAAACCTATAGGGGCGAGTTTGGGTCATGACAAGAGAGAAAGTGGGTTATTAGGGAGAGAGAGAGAGAGAGCTGGGTTTTGAATAGATAAAGCAAAAATTTTGACAGATAGGAGGATCTGATATGTTCAAAAAGGATTTGATCTATCAAAAAATTGAACAGATAAAAAAATATTTCAACAGATAGGAGAAGTAAGCTTTAGTAAATTCAACAGATAGATTAAAATATTAAAATAATTTGGACAGATAAGAAAAAATTAAGACATATTTCAACATATAGAATAAAATAAAAATTTCAACAGATACTTGTTAATAAAAATTAAAAGGGTAAAATTGAAAACAAAATGTCTTCGAAAATAACAAAATGGACTTCTCACCATAATATTTTATAAAGCGTGTACTTCTCACCAAAATAAAATACCCAATGGACTTAATGTCTTACACCCTTTTTAAATTGGACTTCTCACAAATTTTCTCTAAAAAAAAAAAAAAAAAAAATTCACAAAATAATGAGAGTTTCCTTAAGACTTTAAAGTCCTAAGGGACTCATGATGGTGATCTTCTCTTATAGGACTTGAAGAAAAGAATAAATACACAAAAAAATAGTTTGATTAAAAAAAATTCTCGAATTTGATCCTAGTTTCAAATCAAATGCTGAGTTTTTAATTTCTTCAATTTAAACCCTCATTTTTAAATGTCATAGCAATCTCAGCCCCTCTATTTTTTATTTTTTTTAAAATGTGAAATCAACTAAAAACTAATCTGGTAAACAAAACACTTTTGTATGCTCTCAATTAATGAATAGAATGATGAATTACAAGATATATATACTACATGCAATGCTAATGTGACAATGTTGTGTGTATGTATCAAATTTGCATTAGTTTGAAATTCAACTGTTTGATTAATAGAATGTGGAGATAAGGATAATGATAATGCATCATCTCAACAATATTAGATTGATTTTCCTAAATTTTGATGGAATTTGTGGTAATTCAACTATTTGATTAAAGGAATTTGGAGATAATGATAATGATAAGGCGTCATCTCAACATTATTAGATTGATTTCCCTAAATTTTGATGAAATTTGTGGTGATGGTAAATGTGATAGTGCACTTCTACAAGGGCTTGGTGTGGTTGTGGCTAAATGAGATGGTAGAGTGGCTAAATGAGATGGCGGAGTGGCAAATGTGGAAGAAGGTTGTAGTAAGGGCGCTCTGAGAAGGGGGGCATGAGGGTGATGCTGTTTCTAGGAAGGGAGACGGGAGGGGTGGTTTGGTGGTGGTACAATCATGGAAGTTGTTTTGGTGATGTATGATGAAGACAAGACTAATCCTATTTACAACATGAAACTAACTCCTTACATCCTCAAAAATTTATTTTATTTTTTCACAATTTTTGTAGTTCCATTCATACTCTCTTCCCTATCATCCGCTCTTCTCTTTACACTCAAAACCCTAAAATATTGACCACCATCCCACCATACCTACCACTTCGTCCATCATCTTACTATTGCGACCATCACTACTATTATGACTACTGCCTTCATAGCCCCTCACCCTTGTAACCACCACTCCCTCTGTCACTCTACTACTGCGACCATCACCACCACTGCAACCACTCCATCTACATATCTTACTACCGCGACCAATCGTCATTACAACCAATAACCATCGTAGCGAGAAGAGAGGCTCATGGTGGTCAGAGATGGTTATTAAGCTTTCACTCGGTGCACCAGAACTAAACAAAACTAAACAATTTGAAGCCCCACTGTTAAACAAAACTAAATCACACGTACAATAACTACTGAACAAAATTGAAACACCTTTACATCTATTGCCAAATAGGGGGAGACGGGGTTGGGCTTACCCGAACCAACTATTGTGCCTACAACCCATATATTAATGGATTTTTTGGGTTTTGACTAGTTAATGGGCTAGTATGGGCTGGGCTTATTTAAAAAAATTAAAATCACATCCCACCTGTAAATCCAAATCTTATGGGCCAAATTAAACTGAACCGGTTTACATATTTTTTTTTATTAGACTTATATTATTAAGTTCTACACATTTATTTATTTATTTTTAATAATTCATATGATTGGATTGATTAATACTATTGAAACAATCAAATTAAAGTATAAATTCACAAAATTAACTAATTATGAAAATGGTATATGTAAAAGGTTGAGAGTTAGGAAGATATAACTGGCCACTGTCAAATTCAACTTTAACCAATGGTCTTTTGTGTATTTTTTTTAAAAGTACAATTTACACGGATAATACGAGTTGTCAAATGTTGTTGGACAGGATGGCTTCATGTGCGGGCTTGGGTTTCAAACCTTTGTCCAAAGCCCTAAATCATCTTCTATGGAATGGGATGGACTGGGCAGTCAAGCAGGCTAGGACGAGCCATGGAACAAGTTCAATAATACTAAGCTTTTTTGCCCACGGGCCATTTGATGACCCCTATTGCGAAACGTACAAACTCATCATGTTTGGCATCTTACAACTAGATAAACTTTGCATGTTCAGCAACTTACTGCCAGATAATGGTCATGTGTTTGGCGAACCAGAATTGAATGATGTAGAGAGGCAAAAATCCTAAGTCTTGATCTAATCTCCGAGGTCACCTTAATCAGAGGAGAAATTATGATTAAAGGAATTGGGCAAAACCCTAAGGAAAATGGGCTAATCAGAAGGCCAAACCATGTCTGGCCCACTAGATCTAAATAGACCCTCTACGACAAGGTACTTGAGGGAACTTGCAGAGGCAGTACTTGTCACGGTCTAGTAGCTAAGGTAACCTACCTCAGTGTCGCCATCTCACTAAAAGGTCATTGATCCATCGTCTTTGAGACAGTACTTGAAGTACACTTGCTGAGGACAGAGTAACTGAGGTGACTGCAACCTCTGTAACCAAATTCTGAAGCAAAGACTCTCCAAGGTGATAGTAGCCTTTGAGGAAGGCCTCCTCTTGACAAACAGAGACTAATGTTTGGCGTTGATAGCAGGCCTCAAAGCATTATTAGCTCGGCACTAATAGCAGGCCTCGAAGCTGTAGCTCGGTGTTGATAGGAAGCCCCAAAACTCATAGCTTAGCGCTGATAGCAGGCCCCAAAGCTTATTGGTTGGAGCTGATAGCAAGGTCTTGAGATACCAGTTTACTGTGGTGACTCTAAGAAGATAAAAGCAGGGCAACTTGAAAGCAAATGACTTCATTTCTATTACCCACGTCATGGACCTGTCTTAGTCGCATTAGCAGGACCAAGGAAGCCCTTTTGAGCTTCGTATCAAGGCACAACTCGAATGATAGTAGGCTTAGTTGTTTCCTTCGCCTTGGGAAGTTGAGAAGTTTGTGATTAGGCGACTAAGGGTAGATGAGTCGCTAAGGTAGATACAAGTATGATTGATAATAGGTCATGAGTCCTGAGAATGCATGCTTTGGAAAAGCGAACTGAGAAGGTGGGTGCCAACATAAATACCATCGTAGAGAGTGACATCGAAGTAGGTGCACCTCCTGTAGTCCATACTAAAACGACACTCGCTAAGGTTCACACCAAAAAGGTACTTCTTGAGGATTCGTGCCAAATAGATAGTACAGTGGCAGTTGTTAAGGCTCATACCAAAAAGATACATCTAAAGGGATATGTGTCTACCAAAGCTTGGTGGTGCAGGAAATGGAATATTCTATGTGTCCTCTTGGACACATGCCATCACTTTATTTGGCCACTTGGTACTCTTAGTACCAAAGGAAAACCTATAAATAGACCCACCTTCCCAAGGTATGAGAGCTCAAGAAAAGGACCAAGAGAATAACGCTCTCAGGAGAACTCTTGAGCAGAACTTTGAGGGATTTGGGGAGGTGTTGCCCATTTCTCCATTGCCACATTCTCTTCTTGAGCCACTTGCTCTATCCTTACCCTGCTACTCACTCTCTAACCTTCCCGAATTATTGACCCATTAACACAACTTTGCCTCTTTAAGTGATATTATCATTACTGTTCATTTTAGACCACCTACAAATAGTTTGTAAAACCTGCGATCGATTGTAAGGGATTAGGTAGGGGTGGTTGGTAAGAGGGGCTGGGTAGAAGGAAGGGGCAGCAATAGAGGAGATGGGTGAGGTGGAGAGGAGCTGGGTGGAGGAGAAGGGTGGTGACGGAGAGGCGGTGATGGTGGTGGGCCGATGGAGGCAGTAGTGATGGGATGGAAGTGTAATGAAAAATTAGGTTTTCAAATTGGGGATGATATGCCTATTTGGTAATTTTAGATAGGAATAGAAATTTAATATAAATTAAATTAAATTAAATTAGAGAATGTAAAGAGTTAGAAGTGTGGTGTAAGCAGAATTACTCGGGGAAAAAAGGTGAAAAATGAATGAATGGACCAAATTAACCATTAAACCATGGATAACAAGACTAAATTACTTTTTTTTGTTAGTTTAATACACCGAACCAAACAGGTGGCTAAGATTGTTATGAATTAAAGAACAGAGTTTAAATTAAAAAAAAATAAAAATTAAAATAAAAATTTAGGGTTTGTTTGGTTAGTAGGATCAAATTCTATACTTTTTTTTTTCCTATTATTTTTCTTTTGGATGTCTACAAGATGAGCAATTCGGATTACTATTATGGATTCCACTGAGTTTTATTGAGATGGAGTTTTCAGAGTTGTGCCCACAGTTATATTCAATGGTATTTTGGGAAGATAGTAAAAAGATAGTTTTTTGGCTTTTTTAGAAAGTGATTTGGAAAGTTGGTAAAAAGCTGCTTTTGACTTTTTTGGTTAATATTTATTTATGATGTCACATTGTAATAAAATGACCAAACTACCCCATCCAATTTAGAAAATTTACATTTTCATCCATGTATAACCCTAAATAATATAAAGGGTATAATTGTAATTTTATATGTAACTTTTTTTCACCTTACCAAATGACTTTTTGCTGAAAAAGCTAATATAACTTTTTTGGAACCAAGCTGCAAATGCAGCTTTTTACTATGTTGCCAAAAGACAACATGGTAACTAATTTCATAATCAAAATGGTTTAAATATTAACACAGGGCCATATAGATCTAGCCATTTACATAACAACTATGTCAATCTGCAATTTGAAAGTAAAAAATTGGAGATATAAATCCTTTCTATTATATGAATGGAATAAAAATGTTCAGAAAGCAGTCGCATAAGACACAGATTTTACCTGTTTCGGCTTATGCATCAATAAAAGTATTTATTTTGAACTGTTTTCATTTAAATGTAATTTTTCTTTAAACTTTTGCAACTTATCTTAAATTTTACACCGATTTATTATTTTTCAATTGTAACACTAAATTCCCATGGTCAAGTTTTATTGTAATGTCGAACTTTTGTGCCATTAGATGTACTTATGTAAAATGTATACATGACATTCTTAGACTGAAACTCAGTACTACACGAACGTTTTATTTCGGCCCATATAACAATGACTCAAAAAAGGGTGATATTACAAATTGATTGTAAAAGTAGGATTTAACAATTATAATTAAAAAAAAAAAAAAAGTGAAGAGGCAATGTAAAATTTAGGATGAAGTGAAGCAGTGCAAAATGCATGTATAAACCCTAATTCTGTGTTTGGTTGAACGATTTAGAGAGGGATTTGGAAAGGGAAACAGAAAATATGTGTGAAACTAGGTGAAATGTAGGTATATTTTATTTACATTTCACCTAACTTTTCCGTTTCCCTTTCCAAATCTTTCCTCAAATCCCCAAACCAAACACAGCTTAAAAGTTTTTGTTGAAGTTTTCTTTCCATATAATTTCCTTCCAGGCCTCCTTTTGGTCTAGAGATCATCATGATACTCTAGGCAGTTTGTTAGAAATTGGGCGCCCATGATGCATGACCATTTTCTGAACCTTTTAAATCTTATCCAAATAAGTTTGAATTTGAATTCAAAACCTATTTGAATAACCACTCAGGATATCTACATCTATCATATCAACTGATATGGATAGATGATATAGATATCTTATATATCTGATATAACTGATATGGATAGATTTATTATTATCCAATATATCTGATATAATATAGGATATGAGTGATTAAGAGAACAATAACGTATGTCGTATGTTTTACCCATATACTGACTCTCTCCCAAAATACAACGATCAAGAGCCATTTTGCACTGTGACTTGTGTGGGTGACATTCATTCTGTAATATCACTCCATTGCTAGGTTGATTGATCAGATTTCAGGAAGCACGTGATTTACCCACGAGATCCTTCAATTCAGACTCTACAGATAAAGGTATAACCATAATTTTTCATCCGCTGCGTTTACCTTTGATTTACATTGGTATCAAAGCATGAATGGATATTTTCGTGTTTTTTTTAATCATGTGTATATTTATATATATATATATACACATTATATACATGAATGTTTATAAAGGAGGAAAATTTCAACTCCCATTAAATTGAGAGTGTGGTACACCTCATTTTTATGTTCATTAAATGTGTTTTTTGATGCCATAAATGTTTTTGTTGTGAAAAATGGAGTTCGGGAGTACCGAAATCGGACCAGAAAACACCCCGGAAGGCAGCGGGTGTGCCTCACGCTCCAGATGACGTTGTCAGCGGCGTACACGCACTGCCATGCCCCATCACGCGCTCTCACGCGCCTCCGCGCATTCTCATGCGCCTTCATGCGCTGAGACGCGTTGCCACGCGCGCGCTGTTCCGAGCTTTCCACGTGCGCGCCCTCCGCGCCACACACGTGCGCCACATGCTGAGGCGCACGCTGAGCCGCGCCGTTTTTCCTCCGCCGGCTTGGTTGGCTTGGCTGCTGATGCATAAGGCACTGTTTGTTTTGTTTTTAATTTTGAATCGCGTTAAATGGCCATTATTAATTCATTATAGCTTTGTTTTAAGCGTGGTTGGTACCGTTAGATTCAGAATTAAATTTTTTATCTTCTGTAAAATTTTGAAAATTTTATGAAAATAAAAAATGTTTTCCTAAAATAATAATTCATTATTTCTGGTTTAAAATGCATCTGGTGTTGCATGATTAAGTTTCTGGGGCTGAATTTTTTATTGTAGACTACTGTTGTAGTTTACTATTTAATGGTATAATTATAGCATTTTACCAGATTCTGAAATATTTATTTCTAATTTTATGTGTGTTTATTGGTTATTTAAAATTCTAGAAAATACCAGAAAATTTCAGAAAATTTCAGAAGTGATACAGTTTCTATTATGGCATAATTTGAATATTAAGTACAGTATATTTTTTTTAGGGTTTGTAATATGTTGTGATTAGAATAGCATGATTAATTATTTTTTATTTTAATTTTGTTATTAAATGTAACATAGCATGTATTGATTGCGAATCTACATTATGATGCTATTGTATGGAATTAGAATTTTTTATCATGCTTTTAGACATGCCATAGTGAGTGGGAGGTTATTCGGTTGAGAGAAATCTTTGTAGATTAACTCCCGAAAACTAATATTTTGCGCATAAATTAAATTAAATTTTGGATAATTGTCACCTGTGGCGCAAGAGATGATTACGAGCATAGCGGATTTTCAATCTTGCGACTTGTGTAATATTGTCACTATTTAATTTAGATTTTTGTGGCAAAATTATATTATGCTAATCAAATTAATCCCAATGCGAATTTCTCTCTAAATTGACTTATGGAAGTTAATTGGTTGACCTAGACTTAGGCCAAGTTTGGCAAGTCCAAAATAAGTCAAAAAGTCAAAAAGTTACTCAAAAAGTTAAAAAGTTAACACTATTCACCAAAAGTCAACAATTACGGCTGCACAACTCCCGATTCTAATTTTCTCTTACAAACCAATTTTTACAATTTTTTATTATACATTTTTTCATAAAAAGTCAAAAAGTTAACCCAAACATCTATATTTTCTTTCTCAATTTTTTAGTTCAAAAAGATAAAAAGTGCACTTATTTAAAACACTCCAAACAACCCTTAAAAAGATGTTCAAATGTGAATAATGTAATCCCATTTTTTAGATGAGCAAAAATCTTGGAGACTTTAGGTCAAGCCTTAATTGAGTCAAAGTAAGGAAACATGATTCAAAGTCGTCGTGGTTTTGTTGCCTTGTTTGGCATAATAAAAACTAATGTGTGCGCTATGGTTAGCGGCACGCTATGTAGTTTTGGTTGGCGAGTTTTGGAGTTATGAAATTAGTAAGCCCTCAATAGATCTGTATATGATCTTGACTATTGAGCTGCGTGGATTGACTTTGTAATTTGACTTGTAAATAATATTACATCATTGGATGAAGTAATATTCAAGAGTCACATTATCCAAGAAATGTGAGCTTAAATAAATTAGTCATTAAGTGTAAGACGAGTAGCCAGTATGAGCAGTGTTTTGCTCTCTACCCAATTATTGGGAGTGGATGGAGCAAAATTTCATGCACTATAATAGTGTGCATTGAAATATCACGTGAAGTTAAAAGATTAGCGCTTAGAAGCTGCAAAATCTATTAACACTCTATTAACACTATGTGAAAAGATTAGCGCTTAGAAGCTGCAAAATCTATTAACACTAAGTGAAAAGATTAGCGCTTAGTGGCTGCAAAATCTATTAGCATTGCCAACTTGTCTAAGTCTGGACACTTACTGTTTCCACACTTGAGTGTGAGACATGAGGAGGGGCTTCTTTGTATGATTCTTTAGCTAGGCTAATGTTTTTGAATAACGTTTACCACCAAGCACAAATGTTGCAGCATAATAATGAAAAGGTCAAGACCGACAAGGTTGTTATGACTCTAAGAATTTGACGCATGGCTCGTGAGAGCATTGTGTTGAATTAGACTCTTTAGCTTAATTCGTGCTTAAGTTACTTAAGGAGCTGTCATAGTTAATAGCTTATTCTCTCCTTCTTGTGGATAGTAGAATTAATTGCAAGTACCTATGAAGCGAGAAATAGATATGGCAAGAGGAGTATCGTTATCTTTCAACTAGATGCAGTAAAGTGTATGGAGAATAAAATTGACTTGAAAGTGCAGGGGATTAGCACTTACTGGTTAAATTTGCGACTTAGGCGCACTTGATATCTCCATGACATCCTTTTATGATCTAGTGAATATGAATTAGTCGTGAGTCATTACCTAGTTGGGCCTAAACCTTTAAAACTTGTCTTCGGGAACTCACACATTAAGATGATTGGAATTAGTTTATGACATTGGTCATGAACCAGTGGCTTATTATACTTAATCACATTAATGAGATGATGACACGATGGTTTGAGTAGGCCTTCTCGGGCCCACTCGCTTATGACATCCTGCTCTCATGTGAATGTGTAACTTTGTTCGCAATAGTTGCGTACAAGTAAGTAGGAAAGCCGTAGAAGGTCATTTGTATTGGCGCATTTAGTCCACTATGATTTTTGTGACTAGATATGTGTAAGAGTATGATAGCCAAGCCTCAATCTCGACACATTTATAGATTACGATACGCATCTGAGTCAAGATTATTTGCTTTCCCATAAGTCAAAAGTTTTGAGATGATTTTTGACATTGCACATATGAGGTTGAGATCAATTAGATAACAACTTTCGTGCTTTTAGTTTTGAACAAGGTGGCGAGTATCTATTTGAGTTATTTTAGGAGAAAAAAAAACTCTGTGAAGAGAAATGGATGCTTAGAAAATTGATTATTCCTAATACTCAATAACACAATGGTGTAGTAGAGATAAGGAATTAAGTATTGTTAATGTTAGGTGGATAATAGTGCAAAATGTTTCCTAATTGGGAATTGCACTAGTTTGTTGCCTATATCCCTAACTAAGTGCCCTCCATATCAGATTTTACACTCCATTTGAGTAATGGGTTAGCAGAGAGCTATCTATGGGCGATCTGTAACCGTTAAGCAGCTTATCTTTATTTTACTCCTCATAAGATTGCGAAGTTAAGACCTAGGGTTCTATAGCGCATTCTTGTATGCTGTCTTGTAAACACAAAGGGTCGTGTGGCGCATTATTGTATGCGGTCATGCAAACCCTCCGGGTCATGTGCATATAGGTAAGTAGCTTTGTGGTAGTGTAACTAAGTCACATAAAGTTTTCTTAGTAAATGTGACGTAAATAGAGTTTTGGAACTCTATAAAATAGAGAATTCTAAGCATAGCACTTTATGTAGCCTAGTTGAGAATGGAAATAAATTTTCAATGTCCTAGGGACAGTGGGAGCGATGTGCCTACTAATGGATTACTCCATTAGAGAAGAATACTCTACATTCTTAGTTGCGTGGTAGCGAATGTGAAAATTTTCCACGTCATCACTGGGTGATTAAGAGGGAAACATTCATGATTGCTTCGCAAGATGATAAAGCGTCTAGGATAATGCCAAAGGCTCTAGTCCCCTGTTTTTAGAAAGTGGATTAATGTTGCGCAGTTTAAGACAAAGTCTTTGAGGATTAACCATTTCTATAATTTGGTTGACTTTACATTATGACGCGAAACTGTTCTAAAGTTATGCGCAATTTGGATAGTTATTGTTGAGGCATAAGGCTCGCTAGATATAGAAAAGTCGCACCATTGAGAAAAGTGTAGACCATGAGAAGACTTCCTCCTGGGGAGTGAGGTTATTTCAACTTAGGCTATGATTGACATAAGTTCGGAACATTGATTTGTGGACATTGTGACCCAACTTTCTCGTTAGAGAATTTGATAAGTAGATCCGTAGAGATTTACCTTCTGCTTTTATGGTGAAAAGTTAGGAGCGCAAAAAGGTTGCTAGTTCCAATAAATCTTTTACATCCTAAAACAGTTATCCAAATAGTGGTTCTTAGATTTCGTCAAGCCGTGATAGGCCAACGATGATCGATGAAGACCACTGAGGCATGATCAATGGTCCAAAAGAAGTTTTTCCATACTTAGTCATTATGAGCCAGGAATTTATAAGGTTGTCACCACCTAGGGTGGGCAGTCCTCTATTTTAGATATGATGGACATGGGTGATGTAATTTATATGCTCGGATGTACGATCCTTAGGGATTGTTTTGGGAAAATTATCGGTTTGTCTTCGATGACTTACATAAGGAATATCCTAGAATGATTCTAGATGCAAAATTGCAAACCCATTGACTTACCTATCGGTAAAAGCCAGAGCCTTAGCTATTGTGTGTATCCTCGGATTGTCTTTGGGAGAAACAGATGACCTATATTCCTTGATCTTTTCTTTGTTGTAGGAGCCTAAAGTACGCTATGTGGGCGTATTCGGCATGATAGTGTTATCTTTGGTAAATGGTCAACTGAGTTGTTTAGATATTGACCTTGCTCATTAGACTGTGGATAGAATGCTTTACTAGTAGTATATTAACTTGCTCCTTGTAAGATTCAATGCGCTAGTTGGGCGCATATGCGCTAGTTGGGCGCATCAAGAATGAACGCAAATTGGTCACCAAAATATCTTTAGAGAGGTTATTGCGTAAGAGATAGTGATCTTAAATCACTTCATGTGAGGCACACATGGTGGATTCCGTTGTATATACTTATCGCAAGAGGTGCTGATAAGGCTTATGTTTGGAATCTAGAATTGTGATCTTGAATCACTTCATGTGAGGTGCACATGGTGGATTCCGTTGTATATACTTATCACAAGAGGTGCTGATAAGGCTTATGTTTGGAATCTAGAATTGCGCAAGCTGTGGTCAATTTTTTTAAAATCGATCACTTATTTTGAGATGATAGCATGTTGACATTATTATGGTTTGTGTCATAATGATTAGCAGATAATGATGTCAGCAGGCAAGATTGGCTCACTCACACGAGCAATCGCCCTTGGCGCTTGGGAGCGAGTAAGGATGAGACTAGTGGTTTATTTTTTATTTGGAGCTAAGAGAGGCTTAAATTGTCCATTATACATGTCGCCTTGGTTACAACCAAGATGAGGTCGTGTTAAGGACCAAACATGGATGTTAGTATCCACTTTCCATGTTGTGCCTGTTATGATTAGCCAGATGCGAGATCTCATTTGGCGCCTGGAAGGCGAGCAAATAGAGAATTCGGGTTAGGCGCTAGAAAGCGACTAGACTACTATCTGTACGGTGTATCGAGTATGACGTCACTCTTTTGGAAGAGTTACTCCACCGTAGCATGTATTCATACTATATGTGCTTGGCGACCGAGTAATGAGGTGAGAGAATGGATCCCTGTTTCCTCACCGTGTGAGTCTTACGTGTCATTATTGATATGACTTTCATTTATGTACCATTTTGTGACTTTTGACTATGTTATAAGGTAAGAGGTTGATGTTCTGCTACTTTGGTATGTTGCCTGCGGTCATGTATGATTCGGACTTAAAGGACATCACTGGGAAAGCGGTCAATCCTAAACTAAATGACATGAGGGCAAAGGGAAGATCATCTAGTATTACACCACTCTTGTATATTCATTGACGGCAACTCACATCGCTCTGTACGAGAGGTGGATTGAGTGTGAATATATTGTAAGAATTGAGAGGGTCAAACATGCTCTTTTGAGGGATTAGAGATGTTTTTAGACCGGTGTAATTAGATGGGTCTGGGGTATATGAGACACTATTTCTGTTCTTTTTAGGTTGATGTCGCTATGCTAGCTCATTTTGAGTTTCTAGTATAGAGCTCCCACATGCAGGTGTTCTTAGCAGTCGCACGGTGCAGTAGCTAGTATGAGATTGTTCTTTTTTTGGGGGGGGAGATTGAGATGGAGATGTGGCAGTGCCATGTCAACTCATGTGCGAGTGGGAGATGTTAGAAATTGGGCGCCCATGATGCATGACCATTTTCTGAACCTTTTGAACCTTATCCAAATAAGTTTGAAATTGAATTCAAAACCTATTTGGATAACCACTCAGGATATCTATATCTATCATATCAACTGATATGGATAGATGATATAGATATCTTATATATCTGATATAACTGATATCCAATATATCTGATATAATATGAGATATGGGTGATTAAGAGAACAATAACGTATGTTGTATGTTTTACCCATATACTGACTATCTCCCAAAATACAACGATCAAGAGCCATTTTGCACTGTGACTTGTGTGGGTGATATTTATTTTGTAATATCACTTCATTGCTGGGTTAATTGATCAGATTCAGAAAGCACGTGATTTACCCACGAGATCCTTCAATTCAGACTCTGCAGATAAAGATATGACCATAATTTTTCATCCGCTGCGTTTACCTCTGATTTACACAGTATGTCAACAAATTCACACTTTCCTCTTTTATGGTTTTCCCATCAAACATTTGGACCAACTGATTAGGCACACAATTAAAGCTTATGTTCAGCTTTGTTATTGAGATAGCAAGTAGGTGGCCCTGAAATGGCAACACAACTTGACCTCATGCAAAACAGAAGGTAAATGACAATCTTGACTACGAAAATACATTAAATGATAATATTTGCAACTAGGGCCATGGCATATTAATTGTATACTATCATTTTATGGTAGATTATGAATTCAACTCTTGTGCAGTGAAATTAGCAACTTACCACCCGTTGCATATCACGTCGTGGCTCCCCTTCAGGTGTAGGATAAATGTATACATAGTATTTGAATTCTCAATAAATAAATAAATAAATAAGTTATTGATGATATTTAGAACAACAATGGAAAAGTTACAATGCACATTCTTTTATCATAAGAAAATTATCATTTTTTTGTGATGCTAATTACGAATTATTTTATATGGGTAAACCACTAAGAAGTCTTAATAGTTGGACTTAATTTCCATAAAATTTTATTGAAAATAAGTTTTGATAAAATTGTCGCTAAAAATAATTTTTTTGTAACAATTTTTTTATATGTCGCTAAAAATTGACAATTAATGACTTTTTTTAGTTATGATTTTTATAAATTGTCCCTAAAACTTACAATTAGTGACTTTTTTTGATAACAAATTTTTTTTCATAGAACTTATTAAACAATAAATTTTCTTATTAGGATTTACATGTAAGTACCTATTTTATATTATAATACAATTACGATGGCGTGGTACTATTAATTACGACTCTTTATAGTCCTGTAATGAGTATTTTGATTTTTGTTACTTTTTTTCTTTTTTAAACAGAAAGTAATACTTTTTGTAGTGATAAAAAATTATGTTATTTTATAGTTTGTGTTACTATTTTTTATGGTACAACTACAAAAGGGCATATCATATACAATTTATTAGAAGTATACATAATAATTTACAAAAGGAAATGTAGATAATAGCCTTTCTTAATGAAAATATACATAGTTTTGAGGGTTGAGGGTTAAGGGTTGGTGCTGTGCCAATGTTGTTGTGAGGGTTTGTAGAGGTATTTATCAAGTGTATTTTAATAATTTTAATCGTTCATATTGTAAAATTTGTCGAGTATATCATTTACATAAAAAATCAAATTAATTTGATATCTGTAACTCCATGATCAAATTGTAATTATTTTTAAAAAATTATTAAAATTATGGTAACCATTTATTTTCTTAAAAATAATATAATTTTATTACTATATTACAAATATCTAATTTATTTGATTTTTTATATGAATAATCTGCTTGATGAATTTTATAATATAAACCATTTAAAAAAAAAAAAAAAAAAACTCAAGACATGCTCTCAATAGCCTCGCAGCAGCGCACAGCTGGATCCCAATTCCTTTGTTTGATGCACAAAACAAAAGTAAAGCATTTGGAATCCACCGAACCCCCAAATTTGGGTATATAGTCTATTGGTGGGACCAACCCAACCCTTTCCCGACAAATTTGTAGCCAAGTATGAGAGAAGGGCTTTTCCGCTTTTGTACATTGCCACAGCTTTTCCCTAGCGGATGTTTTTGGATCTTTGTGAGTCTATTACCGAATTTATGTCGATAATTTAAGTTATTTAATATGTAAATTTTGTTAAGTATTTTATTTATATCAAAAACCACCTAATCATATTATATTCGTGTTAACGATAAATATGATTATTAAAATAAATTATTTTTATAAATGTAATTTAATTAAGTGATTATCGATATCCAATCAACATAATTTTTTACCGAAATAAAGTACTTGACAAGTCTTATATATTACACGGTTCAGATTATTGATAAAAACTCTGTGGTGGGCATACAAAAGTCGAACAATACCCTCCAATTGAAATACTCAATTGGAGAGGGGCATCTCTATTGTACATTATAGATAGTTTGGGTGTGTTTGGTAACGTTTACGTTTTCAGTTTATATTTATAAAAATTTTATAAATTGATTTTTGTTTATTTTTTGTTTATTTTTAGAAAAACATAAACTACAAACGCGTTTGGTAATTGACAAAATATTTAAAAAAAATTAAAATATAAAAAAGAGTGAGAAATGGCAAGTGGTGGCAAATGGCGGTGAAAAGAAGGTGGTGGAAAGTGGTGACGGTGGGTGGTGGGTGGGTGAGTGACGGTGACGGGTGGTGGGTGGTAGCAAGTGGGTGGTGGTGATGGTGGTGGCGGGTGGTTAGCGGTAGTGGCAGGTGGGTGGCGGATGGCGGGTGGATGGGTGGTGGTGGTGGCGAGTGGTGGTGGGTGGGTGACGGTGGCCGGTGGTGGGTGGTAGCGAGTGGGTGGTGGTGGTGGCGGGTGGTTGGTGGTTGTGGCAAGTGGGTGGTGAATAGCGGGTGGGTAGTGGTGGCGGGTGGTGGGTGGGTGACGGTGGCGGGTGGTGGGTGGTAGCGGGTGGGTGGTGACAGGTGGGTGGCGGTGACAGGTGGGTGGCGGATGGCGGATGGCGGGTGGGTGGTGGTGGCGGTTAGGTGGCGGGTGGGTGGGTGACGGTGGCGGGTGGTGAGTGGTAGCGAGTGGGTGGGTGGTAGTGAGTGGGTGGTGATGGCAGGTGGGTGGGTGGTGGATGGCGGGTTGGTGGTGGGCGGGTGGGTGGGTGACGGTGACTGGTAGTAGGTGGTAACGAATGGGTGGTGGTGGAGGTGATGGCAAGTGGGTGGCGGATGGCGGGTGGTGGTGGTGATGGTGGTGGCGGGTGGTGGCGGTGGTGGGTGGTAGGTGGTGGCGGGTGGATGGTGGGTGGCGGGTGGGTGGTAGGTGATGGTGGTAGTGGTGGTGGCGGCGGCGAGGGGGGTGGTGGTGGCGAGTGGGTGATAGGTGGGTGGTGGATGGTGGTGGCTGGTGGTGGCAGGTGGGTGATGAGTGGTGGTAGTGTGGGTGGGTGGTGGGTGGTGGTGCCGGAAGACAGTAGTGGAAAATGGTGGCAAGTGGTGGCTAGTGTTGGGTGATAAGAAAAAAAAAACTCAAAACGAAAATACATTTTTTCTGTTTTCATTTTTTGGCCAAATTTATAAACTGAGACTACTGATTTATAAATCAAAAATTTTACCAAACAAGTTTTTATTTGAATTTTTTAAATTTTTATAAATATAAGTAAAAACCTGAAAACGTAAGTGTTACTAAACGGCACCTTTGTGTTTGGTTCGAGAGATGAGACACATAAATAGAAGGGAAAAATAAAAGTGAGGGAAGGAGAGAGGGGACTCATTAGTGATGAAAGTTGCAAGGGAAGTTAATCGTGGTCACCAAAAATTAAAAGCTGAGCATAAAGTTTAATATTTCGAATTCGAGTTATGAAAAAGAAAATTTAAAAATTTATTTAATAATTAATTTTAAAGATTTTGAGATTAGTAAAAGTACCCACAAGTTGACCCACACCTGGATAATAACAAAAATTATAAGGAAAGTTATTCGTTTGGTAAAAAAAAACGGATTGTTTATTATTATTATTACTCCCTCCGTCCTAAAATATTAGTCCCTTATTCCATTTTTCATTGTCCCAAAATATTAGTCCCTCTTAAAAAATCAAGTACAAAAATAATGTAAAATTCCTATTTTGCCCTTCTTTTAAATTAATAAACAATATAAAAAGTACAATTATGATATTGATATTCTCAAAAAATGTACTATCAAATGGGTAATTTTGGTAAATTAACTTTTTTCAAATGCAATAATTGTACTACCAAAAAAAGTTAGATTCCCCAAAAGGGACCATTATTTTGGGACGGAGGGAGTATTATTTTGGTAAGTTTCAAAGCACATGGATAAATTTTTGAAATATTTTTTTCTTTTCACTTTATCTTCTTTTATCTCTTCACTTTAATGACCTAACAGAGATGTGAAAGGAGAATACATTTTTTTTCCCCTTCCTCTCCCTTCAACCCAACACAATCCTAGTCAAAAAACACATAAAAGGATTACAAAAGTAGCGGTAAGTCTACAAATTAACCCCCAAAATTTATACATAAAATAATCTAGAAAGCACATAATGGGGGCCTGAATCACCTGCAAAAGAATAATAATCACTTCCCTTGGTTTAAGTTTTTAAAAATATTTTTTAAAAAATTTTATTTTTTTATTTGTTTATTTTTATTGAATTGTTTTAATATTTTAAATAATTTTTTAATTTTTAGACACATCTAATATAAATATACTTAAAAAGTATAATTTTTGTCAAAAAAATCTTTATAAAATTTACTAAATACGAAAATACAAAAAAAAAATTAAAAATTCAGTACATTTTTCGTATTTTGTGTATTTATTAATTTTTTAAAATATTTTTTCACAAATATTTTTCTTTTTAGACACATCTAAATAAGATATATCTAAAAAAATTTAAAAAAAATGCTTAAAATTTTAAAGATATTCACTAAAAAAAAAAAAAAAAAAAAAAAACTCAATTTTCAAAAAACTTAATTTAAAAAACTTAAACCAAACACACTTAATACTATGCTTAGAATTTGGGTCCGGCTTATCTCATGTTGAGATCAAGACTGGACCCGTCCAGTCTGGCCCATGTGTCCCTTTTTTGGGTTCCGTTTCGACAATCTAAACTGTTTAATGCGTAAAATTCGTCGACTACTATATCCTTGTTAAAAATCATGTTGATCGGATATCGATAGTTATTTGATCGCATTAGAATTTTGTCAACCGTTTTTTTTTTCACCATTCATTTTTTTAATACCAATCTGATCCGATCAAATAACTATCGATATCCAATTAATGTGATTGTTTATAACAGTCAACGAGTTCTACACTTTGAATGATTTGAATTATCGAAACGAGGTCCACAAATGGGCCCAAGGCCCGGAATGGACGGGTTCAATTTGATCTCAACATGAGACAAGTTGGACCCTAGAATTTTAATTGTGTCTAATTTTAAAAAATTGAGCTCATTTTCTACAGAATTAATTTTTTTATCTTTCATATTTTTTTTTGTTTTTAGTCAAAAATTTTAATATTTTAATTTTTTAGATGCACCTAACTTAAATACACTTAAAATATAATATTTATAGATTTTTTTTTTTAATCAAATACAAAAAATATAAAAATTTAATATATTTTCATATTCTTGTGAATTTATTAAATTTTTGTAATATTTTTTGAAAAATATTTTACTTTTTAGTTATATCTAAGTATATTCATTTAGAAAGTAAAAAAATTACATAAAATATTACAAAATTTTACTAAAAACAAAAAATACGAAAAATAAAAAAATGAATTTTCAACAAATCAATCAAAACCAAACAAATTGTACTTTAGATTCACTCTCGTGGTGTTTGGGAACTTGGGTTTGAAATTTTTTGTTTTTTTTGATTTTTTCCACTATAAGACAAAAGTTTTACAAAATTAAAAAAATAAATAAATACAAACAAAATATCACATCTAATTCCATAATTATTTCACTTTTTCTCTCACAAATATCACATTTAACAACAAAAAAACTCAATTATCTTTTCAAACACAAAAAAAAAAATTCTCTAATAATATTCTACAACTAAAAAGACCTACATAAAAACTCACTTCCTAAACACATATATTCATCCTACGTTACTTTATCTCAATAACATGACATGCTTATAGACAAATAGAAAATGTTTGAAATTTCAAAAAAGTACTTACAATTTTACTTGTAATGATGTGATAGGATGTGTGTTAATTTTTTATTTATGACACACTTAACAATGAAGGGTCTAACTCCCATATTACATTATTTTAAATAAATTTATAATATAAATATGTGAAACTCTAATATTATTCTAGATAAATTTGCACTATGGGTAAAACTCTTGACATTTTTCTGGGTTAGTAATGCAAAAGAAAAATAAATAGTGGGCGCTCCTGACATGTGATAACACGGGGCTTTCTGGGCTAATTGGGGGGGGGGGGGGGGGATAGCACCTTTTTGTTTGTTTTATGGTAACGCTGACTTTCAGGTTCCTACAATGTTTACGTACACATAAATATACGAAGAACGATACTGTGTATTTCAGAATCATTTTATTATATGTGTGTCAGTCTCATCATATATGAGTAAAATTTAGATACCCAATTGAGAGGGTAATTTTTGGGAAAGAATTGGGCCAAGCTGTGAGTTGGGCCCTGAGGTCCAAAGTGTGAAGGAATCGATAAAAAGCCGTAGTGTTACTTCGGCCCATAGAGGTGAGATTACTCCGGCTCAAAGAAGAAATAGTTACTTCGGTCTAAGGAAGAATAAAGCTACTCCGGTCGGAGGCAACTTGGAGTTAGGCCGGTCTCAGAATTAGTCCGGTCGCGATATGTACAGGGAAGGCCGGTTTCGGGATTAGTCCGGTCGTCACATACTATGGTTAGGTCGGTCAGAACTTGTTACTGGGAAGGTTGACCTAAGCACACCAAGGTTGAACAAGGGCAGCCGAAGTAATGAGTTAGAAGAGAAGACCGAGCTAAGGATAGTTCGGCCTTCTATGTGGCTCAGCATAGCCAGTGTTATTTCGGTCATGTTGTAGTTCGGCCATGAAGAAAACCATCCCACTTGGTTTAAGCAGTGGGGAGGGTGTAAAAGGATAAGCATTATCCTTAGGAGAATGAATCCTAGGAGGACTCTGCATGGAGGAGTACAAGTCCTACTAGGATTGTGCCACGGGAAACTTATAAAAGCCTACAAACATCACCTTGGAGGAGGTAATTGAACACAATCTTTCTGAGAACTTAGAGCTTTGTCTATTTGTCAAGTTTTCTGACTTAGGCATCGGAGAGGTTTCCGGCATACACCCGCCGGCTAGCTCACGTTTGTGCTTTCAGGTGACAAAGCGACGTCGTACGGAGAAGCGTGGACTTGGTCAACAGGATTATACGAGGAGAATTATTTCCTCCCCGTACAATTGGCGCCGTCTGTGGGAAGAACAGACAAGAACAAAAACCTCTTGACTAAGCTTCTCCTTTTCTCATTCAATGGCACACATTGAAGACTTGCCACAGTCCGCCGTCGACGGACTAACCCCAGAGGGGGGCGCAAGGCGCGAAGGATTGCCCTCTGTCCCTCCTATGGCGGATCTGGAGCCCCAACAACATAATTCCAGGAGGAGTGGCAGGGGAAGGCGGAATGGCAGCCCCCGTCACTCTCAAAGTCCCGACAGGCAAAGGAGGAGGATTGATCCTCAAGCCTTGGAAGATCGCGTAAAGGAACAGGATGAACTAATTCGAAGGATGGCGGCGGACATGGAGGCCTTGAAACGCCAGATGAAGACCAAAGATGTGGCGACAGGAGAGGGGCGCAAGCACAAGACGCCCCCTCGCCACTCAGAAAGTCGTAGTAGGAATACTACACCCTCTCAAGGAGAGAGCAGAAGCCTCAGGACAGGCGACACTCACTCCTTATCTTCAAGGACTCGTCACTCCAGGTCTGAGAGGACGAGATCCGAAAGATCATACACTGAAGGAAGCACGTATTGGCCTTCACATTCACACCAAACCAGATCCAGACAAACCGAGCTACCCAGGTCATCCGACTTACGAACCGTGCTAGAAGAAAAAGCACGATGCAAGGAAGATGCCAGGGCAAGGGATCCACACCGAGTTTCGGCCTTACAACGGTTGGCTCCTCGGACGCACGGAAGCGTCGAGGTTGGAATGCCAATACCGCGACCGGCCTACGAACCAACGGACAAGGCATTGGCAAGACTACAGACTTCGCCGTTTGTCCCAGCGATCGAAAACGCACCCCTACCATCTGGCTTCCTTCAGCCGAAGTTCAATACGTATGAAGGGAAGACGGATCCGTATTCTCACCTGAGCCACTTCCGCCAAGTCATGGCTGTGTACAGACGAAACGAGGCCCTAATGTGCATACTCTTCCCATCAAGTCTGGGCGACTTAGGCCTGACTTGGTTCGAAAAACTCCCAGAGGGCAGCATAGCCTCCTGGGCCCAATTGGCAGAAGCATTCGTAACAAGGTTTCGGACAAATACTAAAACACCGGTGGAGATAGACCAGTTACTCTCCATCGACATGGGTGAGAAAGAAACCCTCAGATCTTACAACAGTCGCTACTGGGAGACATTCAACCAGATTGGAGACTGCCCCACCAATCTAGCCATTGCGCAATATAAAAGAGGCCTACCAGTAGGGAACCGACTAAGGGATTCAATTACAATGACGCCACCCCTCACCATGGAGGCCCTGATGGAGAGAGTACATCAGCACATCAGGGTAGAAGAGGATGGCGCACGTGCCAAGGCAAAATCAAGTATGACTACGGTGCCAGAAAAGAAAACCTCAGCAAAGGTTAATACGGTGGACCGAAGTAACAAAAACGGGCGTGGCAGACGAAATAACGGAGAAGATCCAGACAAAAGATGGTTGAGAATCCGCACTGCCATAACAACGGTGTTCAAAAAACCAATATATCGGATTCTGAGCGAAATCAAAGACAAGCCTTTTGTCAAATGGCCAGCCAAGCTTGGGGAAGGACAGAAGAATTACGATGACAGATCACGGTGCACCTTACACAAAGAAAAGGGGCACCGAACTGAGAATTGCACGCCACTAAGACAGCACTTGGAAGAATTGGTGGCAGCAGGCCACTTGGATGAATACATTGAAGGAGGAGCACAACCGGCCCCCCAAGATCATAATGACCAACCCAACAGAATGCTAAACGATGCACCACCACAAGGCATTATCAACGTAATTCATGGAGTTTTTGAACCTGAGCGCGTATGCGAGCTTCGAGGTTCGATCAAGAAGGCTGAGCACTTTAGGGAAATATTAAGTGCCCAACCCGCCATCAAGAGGGGGAGGACAGAGGCAACAAACGTCATGTCCTTTTCGGATAAGGACTTGGAACGAATTTACTGCCCTCATAATGATGCCCTGGTTGTCACTCTCCGAGTCAAGGATTTTGACGTCAAGCGGTTTCTGATTGACCAGGGTAGTTCATGTGAGATCATGTATTACGACACGTTCAAACAACTAAAGCTGCAAGACAAAGACTTGGCACCTGCAGTTTCTCCCCTGATTGGATTCAACTCCATGCCAGAGTGGCCTGTCGGCAAAATAATCCTTCCAGTCAGAGCAGGAAGTGTATCAAAACAGGTGGAGTTCTGGGTATTGAAGGTCCCCTCCACCTACAACATCATCTTGGGCAGAACATGGCTGCATGCCATGCGTTCGGTAGCGTCATCATACCATCAGGTAATGCGGTTCCCCAATGACGCCGGTATAATTGAAGAAGTCTATGGCGATCAGATCATGTCAAAACAGTGCTTCGCCACAGCAAATGGAAGCCGAGCTGCCAAAGGATACGTTCATTCGGTGGAAGAACCAGAGAGTAATGGACTATTCGCAGACGTCGGTAAAGAAGCTGATCAGAAAGCGGTGGAAGACTTGGTGGAGGTAAAAATAGATGAGAAGAACCCGGATAAGTTCTTCTTGCTTGGCTCATCATTGTCCAGCGCTGAGAGATTAGAGGTCATGGAATTCTTGACCTCTAATATCGAAGTGTTTGCCTGGACACCGTACGACATGCCAGGCATTGATCCAAACTTCATCAGTCACCAACTCAATGTCCACCCATCCGCCAGACCAGTCATTCAACGCACACGCAGATCGGCACTCCACCACGCCGAAATAGTGGCAGAAGAGGTAGGCAACCTGTTGGAGGCAGGAGCGATAAGGGAAGTGCACTACCCAAAATGGATCTCCAACACCGTCGTAGTGCCAAAAAAGAATGGCAAATGGCGTGTCTGCGTCGACTACAAAACAGTCAACAAAGCGTGCCCAAAAGATAGCTTCCCTCTACCAAGGATAGATCAACTGGTGGACTTAACAGCAGGACATAACCGACTTAGCTTTTTGGATGCATACAGAGGCTACCACCAGATCGCCATGCATGAACCAGACCAGGAGGTCACTTCCTTCACAACACCAAGGGGGTTATATTGCTACAAGGTCATGCCCTTTGGCCTAAAGAACGCAGGGGCGACATTCCAAAGGATGGTCACCAAGATGTTTGAACCATTGTTAGGCAGAACAATGGAGGCGTACATCGACGACATGGTGGTCAAAAGCAAGGATGAGAATGACCATCTGAAAGACTTAGGCGAGATGTTCCAGATCCTGAAGAAACACAAGTTGCGTCTCAACGCATCCAAATGCGCATTCGGAGTTGGATCTGGCAAATTCTTGGGCTTCCTGGTGACCAACCGAGGTATAGAAGCAGACCCCTCTCAGATCAAAGCAATCCAGGAGTTGGAGAGACCAAACTCAGTCAAAGAAGTACAGCATCTCACTGGAATGGCAGCTGCGCTAAACCGGTTCATAAGCAGGTCGTCAGACAGACTACGACTGTTCTTCCAAGCTTTAAAAGCCAAGTTTGAGTGGGATGAAGAATGCGACCGAGCTCTGGAAAGCTTGAAGGAATACATGTCTTCCCCACCACTACTTGTAACTCCAGTTCCTGGTGAAGAACTCTTTTTATACCTGGCAGTGTCTCAGCACGCAGTTAGCGCAGTGTTGGTTCGTGCAGAAGGAATACAACACTTGCCCATCTTTTATGTCAGCAAGACATTGTTGGGAGCCGAAACAAGGTACTTACCATTGGAGAAACTAGCATTAGCATTAATGATGGCATCCAGAAAGTTGGCGCATTACTTTCACGCCCACACCATAGTCGTCCTCACAGCCTTTCCATTAAAAGCTCTGTTTGAAAGGGCAAACTTCAGTGGGCGAATTTTGAAATGGGCAGTAGAGTTGGGACAATTCGACATCAAGTTCCAACCCAAGACCGCAATAAAAGCTCAATCTTTGGCAGACTTCGTCGCAGAGTTTACTCCTGGAAGTCATCATATCTGCCCAGTCGACCTAACTGACTCAACCGAACTAGGGACGGAAGTTGACGCCGGAATAGCGCAACCCCTAGTAGAAGGTAGTCCATCAACCGAACTAGGGACGGAAGTTGACGCCAGAATAGCGCAACCGCTAGTGGAGGGTAGTCCATCAAGCACAAAGGCAGACCATACTAAGGACAACAAGGAGGAGCCAAACAAAGGCTCACCAGCAGTTCAAACAGAGGACGAAGGGCAGACAGCCAATATGGACTTTGAAGAAATCACCATCCTTGACCCCACGGCATCGTCTGACCCTTCCACCTGCTGGAAACTATTCGTTGGGGAGATGTGGAAGCTCTTTATGGATGGAGCATCCAACCGACATGGTGCAGGACTTGGCATAGTCCTCATCTCTCCAGACGGCCTGGTTATAGAGCAAGCAATCAACCTTGGCTTCCCAGCATCCAACAATGAAGCGGAGTATGAGGCACTTCTCGCAGGACTCAAATCGGCACACTTCATGAAAGCAACCGAACTAATGGTGTACAGTGACTCTCTGCTGGTGGTAAACCAAATTTCTGGCGAATACGAAGCAAAGGACGACAGAATGGCCAAATACCAAGAGTTAGTCAGAACAGAGATCAAGAAGTTTGATGTGGTAAGGATAGAACAAATTGGCAGGGAGGAAAACAGCCGAGCGGACGAGCTAGCAGGCCTTGCCTCAATGGCAGATACATCAATCCCTCATCCATTACTCATCGACTTCTTACCAAAACCAAGCATAGAAGACCCCGAAGCCGAAGAAGTGTATTGCACAGAATTAGGGCCCTCTTGGATGGATCCCATCGTCCTGTTCCTAAAAGACGGCATCCTACCAGAAGAGAAAAAAGAAGCCAACAGAATAAGGGCAAAGTCACAACGATTTTGGCTATCTCCGTCTTTGGCATTATATAAGAAGTCGTTCTCTGGGCCTTACCTCAAGTGCGTTCATCCCAGCAAAGTGGAAGCATTCCTGTTCGAAATACATGAAGGGGTATGTGGAAGTCATCAAGGGGGAAGGTCGCTCGCTTACAGGGCTATTTCACAAGGATATTGGTGGCCATATATGCAAGCAGACTCAGAGAAATATGTGAAGAAGTGTGAAAAATGCCAGAAATTCGCGCACCAAATACATCAACCAGCAAGAGAACTCCTACCCTTAACTAGCCCATGGCCTTTCGCAATGTGGGGCTTAGACATAGTAGGACCACTTCCAACGGCACCCGGGGGCAGAAAATTCTTTCTCGCAGCAACAGACTACTTCACAAAATGGGTGGAAGCAGAAGCATTGGCATCAATCAAAGAAAAAGATGTGAAGAAGTTTGTTTGGCAAAATATTATCACTCGGTTTGGCATACCAAAAGCACTGATCTCAGACAATGGAACTCAGTTCGACGGCAGAATCTTCAGAAGCTTTTGTAAAGAATACAAGATAGAGTTCTACAATTCCACACCGGCATATCCTCAAGCAAATGGGCAGGCTGAAGCATCAAATAAAGTCGTCTTGGATGGACTAAAGAAAAGGCTAGAGAAAGCAAAAGGCAAGTGGGCGGATGAACTTCCTCATGTTTTATGGGCCTACCGCACCACACCTCGGCGATCAACAGGAGAAACACCATTCTCCTTAGCATATGGAATGGAAGCGGTGATCCCACTAGAAGTTGGCCTCCCCACAATTCGAAGCGAAAATTTTGATCCAGACTTAAATGGAGAAGCCATAGCCTTAGAACTCAACCTTGCAGAAGAAAGAAGAGAAAGAGCATTGGTCCACATCGCCGCATACCAACGAGAGTTAATCAAAAAATATAGCAAAAAGGTTCATCCAAGACAATTCAAAATTGGCGATTGGGTACTGCGCAAAGTAATGGGAAACACCTTGGTCCCAGGAGACGGCAAGTTAGGCCCAAATTGGGAAGGTCCTTATAAGGTGGTTGGGTTAGCCGGCAAAGGGGCATACCACCTAGAAGACAAGGATGGCAAGGCAATCCCTAGGCCATGGAATACGGCCAATCTCAAGATATTTTACTTTTAGCTTTTATCCTTCAAACATTATGTAATTTTCTCTTCCTTCAATAAAATGAGATTCTTTTTAGCACAGATTACTCTTTGTAAAAGTTAGCTAGACTATATTGCAAGCATTCCATTCTAAGTTAGCCGGAAAAACAAACTTAGAGGTTGGCTGGATTAAACCAACACCCTTCCTAAGCCCAGGATAAGGATCCAGGCTGCAGGACATTTGGTCGGAATAACCAAATACTCGAAGTTAGCTGGAAAAACTAACTTCAATTGTTGGCTGGAATAAACCAACACTTGTTACTCTTCAGCCGAAGTAAGTGTAAAGGCTGAAGAATGGTTGGCTGGAATAAACCAACACTTTTTACTCTTCAGCCGAAGTAAGTGTAAGGCTGAAGAGTGGTTGGCTGGAATAAACCAACCCTTGTTACTCTTCAGCCGAAGTAAGTGTAAGGCTGAAGAGTGGTTGGCTGGAATAAACCAACACTTTTTACTCTTCAGCCGAAGTAAGTGTAAGGCTGAAGAGTGGTTGGCTGGAATAAACCAACACTTGTTACTCTTCAGCCGAAGTAAGTGTAAGGCTGAAGAGTGGTTGGCTGGAATAAACCAACACTTGTTACTCTTCAGCCGAAGTAAGTGTAAGGCTGAAGAATGGTTGGCTGGAATAAACCAACACTTTTACTCTTCAGCCGAAGTAAGTGTAAGACTGAAGAATGGTTGGATGGAATAAACCAACACTTGTTACTCTTCAGCCGAAGTAAGTGTAAGGCTGAAGAGTGGTTGGCTGGAATAAACCAACCCTTGTTACTCTTCAGCCGAAGTAAGTGTAAGACTGAAGAGTGGTTGGCTGGATTAAACCAACACTTAATACTCCTCAGCCGAAGTAATTATGTCGGCTAAGGAGTGGTTGGCTGGTAAGTATAGTTTAACCAACCAAAAACCGAAATAACACTTGGAGTGAAAGGAAGACATTACAAACGCAAGCATACACACAATAACCGGAATAAGAGACGTAAAATTTTTCATTCAAAGAGAAGTCATTACAAGGGGGCTTAGTTCGGTTACAAAGGAGAAAAAGTAAAAAATCAAGAGAAAAGTTCATCAATTTCAGCGTCGAAAACCGCATCGGCATCAACTTGAAGACCAGTCTCCGGAGGGAGCTCATTCACACTAGGGTGAGCCACTTCGGCTACGGTTCCACTGGGAGGATCAACAGTTAGGTCTTCAGCAGTGGGCACCGACCGAACTGGCTGGTCCACATTTTCGGCCGGAGTATCTTCATCAGAGGCATCATCAGAGTCAGAGTCTTCCAAAAACTGTTGTTGTAGAGCAGCCGCGTACTCCGCCAGGGACTCCGGTATAAAATAATCTGGAGGGTTGAAGACCTCGGTCTGTTGATCTTGACCGAGCTTCTCCACTGCCGCCCTCCAGCCGCATTTGAAGAACAGCTCCTTTGCAGCGTCACATTGTTTGACGTAGGCGTCTTCGGCCTTCTTGTAACCTTGTTTATAGCCCTCCTTTTCGGCTTCCACCATGTTTTTTCTTAGTTCGCCTATTTCGGCGTCTTTCCTCCTCTCAAGCTTCACCAACTCCCGCAAATACTTGTCCTTCATAACGATGGCAGCTTTCTGTTTCTCCGCTTCCGCCGAATTAACTAGATCGGCAAGACGGCCGTTTTCTGCTTCTAGCTCGGCCATTCTCTTTTCGGCTTGTAGTAGTTCGGCCGACTTGGCTTCGGCTTCCGCCATTGCCTGCCTTGTGGTTTTGCGGAGCTCTTGGACTTTCCTATAAGTGACATTGTTCTTTTGCAAGGCCTGGCAAAACAAAAATCCCATCTCAGCCGAAGTAAAAGTTAGAAAAATTTAGACAGGAAAAAGCAGACAGAGCTACTTACCAAAATCATGGACTTGGAAGCAGACCGAATTGATTTCATTTCGGTGTTCAGTTGCTTCAAGTGGTGCTCCATGTCCTTGGGGAGGCACACACTTTTGGCCAGGTTAAAGGCCAGTTGGTGGTCTTTTTCAGCCACGATCGAATCAGTGGCTTTGATGTTTCGGTCATTGAAGATCAAAGGCGGAGCCCACTTCGGAGAACGAGCTCGGTCAGTTTGCTCTGGTTGGGACGCAGGATGAGGACTTTGGGGGACGGTTTCGACTTCATCAACAAGTTGTTGTTCGGCTGACGTAGATCGGGCGCGTTTTGAAGGGCGAGATGAAGAAGGCCGTTGTGAAGGAAGGGCCACGACGGCAGGCTGCACCTCAGTAGTTGGTGTTACTTCGGCTCTAGTTGTTGAAGTTAGAAGGGCCCTGACTCTGCTCTTCTTTGCCATTTCTTCCTCAGCGGTTAATGGAACAAGTCTTATCTCGGGCAAAGTTGGGTCCGGCTCCGGTGCTTCCTCGAGAAGAAAATCGGTTACCTTTGCTCTCCGTCGACCGCTGTAACGGTAGGTCGGTTCGAAATTTAAAAGCTTGGCCCAACCTCTTTCTTTAACCCGAAATGCGGCTCGCAAAACGCCGAGGTTAGGATAGCTATACAAGGAATGGAGATGGGCGAAATCTGCAAAAAAGAGAAGTGTTAGTTCGGCTAGTAGACTAAACAACCGAGATAACACACAAAGCAGAAGACCGAAGTAAAATTACCAGGCTCTCCCATTTTCCAATTTATAGGTCGGCCAGGAATTTGAGCTTGAAAATCCTCAAAGTTCCCAGAGACCCAAAAGAAATCATCATCGTTAAGATCTTTGTCCGGAGTGTGCTTAATTATCTTCTCTCGGCGGCGGCGAATTCTAAGGTAATATACCCACCCAGCATTCTTTGAACCGATGGAATACTGATGGAATATTTCGGCTAGGCCGAGATTTAGTCCGGTTTGATGATTTAATGCGGCTATTCCCATTATGATACGATATGTATTGGTAGACAGTTGGGTGGGGCACAACCTAGTCTGTCTAAGAAATTCGCAGATTAGCGGTTGAACAGGAAACCGTAGTCCGGTTTCTATTATGGATTGAAGGGTAAAAGGGACGAAGCCTTCATTGTCCCAGGGAGTAGCATCTTTCTTGGCCAATACCAGTTGGACATCATCAGGAATCTGGTAGTCCTGCCTAAATTCGGCCATGCCACCAGGGGTTTCGACTAAATATCTATACTTACCCATTTGTTGTATAAATTACGAATAAATTATTTCGGTACAAAAATTTGGCTCAGTAGCTCGGTTGAGCACACGCAGGAGTGTCTGGGCAACCTAAGTCTGCAAGGTAGAAAACAAAGGGGTTAAGCACAGATCGATTGGACCGCGCTACAAATTATAAGCAAGATATACAAATCCTACTTCGGCTTAGTGGGCTGGTTCTACCTCGGCTCTTCAGAATGTTTGTTAGCACGGTTTTGAGCACATTAGACCGGTTTAACGTCTAGGGGCAGCTTTCTGAGTTCGGTCTAAAAAACTAAGAAAGCTGGTCTAGTCCCAAGGCCTAAAACGGTTACAGTATGAGGAAAATTACTTCGGTTGAGCTCTTAGGGGCGGCTTTCTGAGTTCGGTTTAAGAACTAAGAAAGCCGGCTTGGCCCCAAAATCTTAGCTCGGTTATAGACCGAAGTACCTAGTTCGGTATGAGCAAGCTTGTTCGGTGATCCTATCTTGGCTAGAGTGGGTCAAAAGAAACTACTGATATTCCTACAAGTTCTAGTCCGGTTATGTTCTGAACCTATTCACATACATGACACAAACAGTATCCAAGTTCGGTCGGGACGTGATTCTGGATCAAAATCGAAATTTTTTCTCTAGGGTATATGACATATACATAGAGTTCTAATGGTTTCTCCATAAAAGTACAAAAGCGAATCAGAAATGGACAAACTGTTTGCAAAAAACATACAGAGCATGGAAAGCAAAGTACGAAAACAAAGAAAGCAAGAAGGATAGGCTTGCTTACCTGTATAAGAGAGAAGCTAGAGATGGAGGCGGTGGCAGCAATGGAGGCACGAACACAGCAAACTCAAAGACTCAGGAAGCAAGGGAGAAGAGAAAGTGAAGAATAGAAGGTGAAGTGATTCAAGAAAGAGAAAGGCTGTTTTGTGAAAAGGGAGAGAGAAAAAAGGCGGCAAAAAGAGGCGGGAATTGTACGAAATTTCTGCAGGACGGCGTAACAGTTGGCCACGGCTTATCAGAACCTGCCACGTGTCACTGGAATGGGAAGCGTTACAGACGCTATGATTGAAGAGACGTTTTTGACCGGACAAGACGGGGCCCGGAGTAAAATTAGCTCGGCTTGAAAGTTCAAGAGTTTTTAGTTCGGCCGGAAAAGCTTCGAAACGACGCCAGCTCGGCTGTAGGACAGATAATCCCGATCATGCTATGCAGATGGAATTAAGGGGCAATTGAGAGGGTAATTTTTGGGAAAGAATTGGGCCGAGCTGTGAGTTGGGCCCTGAGGCCCAAAGTGTGAAGGAATCGATAAAAAGCCGTAGTGTTACTTCGGCCCATAGAGGTGAGATTACTCCGGCTCAAAGAAGAAATAGTTACTTCGGTCTAAGGAAGAATAAAGCTACTCCGGTCGGAGGCAACTTGGAGTTAGGCCGGTCTCAGAATTAGTCCGGTCGCGATATGTACAGGGAAGGCCGGTTTCGGGATTAGTCCGGTCGTCACATACTATGGTTAGGTCGGTCAGAACTTGTTACTGGGAAGGTTGACCTAAGCACACCAAGGTTGAACAAGGGCAGCCGAAGTAATGAGTTAGAAGAGAAGACCGAGCTAAGGATAGTTCGGCCTTCTATGTGGTTCAGCATAGCCAGTGTTATTTCGGTCATGTTGTAGTTCGGCCATGAAGAAAACCATCCCACTTGGTTTAAGCAGTGGGGAGGGTGTAAAAGGATAAGCATTATCCTTAGGAGAATGAATCCTAGGAGGACTCTGCATGGAGGAGTACAAGTCCTACTAGGATTGTGCCACGGGAAACTTATAAAAGCCTACAAACATCACCTTGGAGGAGGTAATTGAACACAATCTTTCTGAGAACTTAGAGCTTTGTCTATTTGTCAAGTTTTCTGACTTAGGCATCGGAGAGGTTTCCGGCATACACCCGCCGGCTAGCTCACGTTTGTGCTTTCAGGTGACAAAGCGACGTCGTACGGAGAAGCGTGGACTTGGTCAACAGGATTATACGAGGAGAATTATTTCCTCCCCATACACCAATAGTTTTTTTTGGATATTTTTCTATGCACAAGTTCTGTGCATATATCTTGTTTGTTTAAATTATGATTCATATTGTGAGTGTTTGGGAAGTTACTATTTTAGTTGGCTATTTTAGTTTTTGACTATTTTAATAGGTTAAATTTTGTGTTTGGAAAGATGATTGGATTTTTTTGTAATTTGATGTGATATTTATGAGAGAAAAAGTGAAATAATTATGAGTTTGATGTGATATTTTATCTTATTAATTATTTTAACATATTTTATCTTGTTGTAAATTTTAACTTAAAATAAGCTAAAATCTTTCTCCCCAAACACCCCCATTGTAAGGGGGTGTTAACTTGAGACATACAATTAAGTGGGTACAGTCGCAGTCAGTCAAAAAATCTAAAACCAGCGGTCTCAAAGAAATCTTTATCAAGTGGGCCTAAGTGAATCTTATCAAAAGGGGCCCAGGAAAGATTCAGCAAACTGGGCCGAGAAGAGCCCAACAAGCTTATGTCTCCTAGAAAGTCTCAACAAACCTATCCAATGGAGTCTTGATCATAAAGGCATTCATGGGAATTAAACCATTACGTTCTTAGGGAGTGATATCATGTTTAGAAGATGTGAAAGCCTTTGAGAAGATCCATTTTCCGAGATGCTTTTGACTTGAAAGGTACGGATCTATGAATCCAGAGATCTCTTTAGCTTCGACTTGAAAATTTTTTAAGCAAACTTAGAGATCTAAAGCATTTGGCTTCAAACGGATTCAAAAGCAATCTAAAAGTCGCTCTGTAAATGAATCCTAAAACACTTTCAGGTTCGAAGCTTTGTGGGATCGACACACCAAAACCATGAGTGTGGCAAGACCGAATAAAGGATCCAATCTTGAGGACGGTGATCTTGAAAATAAATTCACTTTTCGGTTAAATTAGGCTACAGTCAGGTTTAGGTGGCATGACTCGAGAGATCCATGAGACTTTGCATCATTTGTGGCAAGACATCCTTTTGGACTACCCTTGACCCTTTGAGATGATTGTGAATTATTAGTTCGGTATGGTTAAGGAGAAAGGTTCGCCAATAAGTTGGTGATATTCTCGGGGTTTCATCATTTTTGAACTTATCTAGAGAAATAATGAGATATCCTTGAAAATGACTTCCTCAGACAAAACAGCTAGAGAGAATCTTTCCCCATGTGCTTGCATATGCTTCCATATGCTTGCACATGAGGCTCAACCTTGATCAGTTACAACCTCTTTGAGAAGTAACTTTTAAGCAGCCTATAAATAGGAATTCACCCCTAGCTTGAGAGGACAATTATAATTCATTTGGAGAAATTGCTATAGTTCATTGTTCTTGAGGTGAAAGTGGGAGATGTATGGGAGCTATGGCAATTCTCTCTCTGTCTGGCCTCTTTGCTTTCCTTTTCACCCAACCTTTCGTCCTTATTCATCTCCAATTCTTTTGATCGTATTATAACCATTGAACATCTTTAGCTTCACCTTTCCATTTCCATAGGGATTTCTGGAGCTCCGAGAAACTTGTCTTCTCCAGCGAGTTTTTCGACAATCTCCATTGATTCTGGTGATGTTCTCGAATCCTTTTCATACACACATTAAGTTACAAAATAAAAAATAAAAAATTGAAACCTGGAATTTCAAGAGGCAGACAAGAATTTCAAGCATGAAAATAATTGTTTAGAATATGTGAGGTTTTTGTAATTGGCAATCTCGTTTGACAAAGTTCTTTTAATTATAATTTCATTTTCTCTTTTGTTTCAGTAAGGATGTGAGTGTTTAGATATAAATCTGACCCAAATTGTGCATATGAAGAGAAGTTTGTGATCTTGAGAGCCTTTCATGTTTGCTACTTCGCTAACTATGTACGAGGATCAAATTGTCCGGTCAGCTCATAAGGGTCCAAGGGGCAGTGCCTCATGGTGGGTTTGGGGTAGCGCCTAGGCGAGGTTGAAGGCAGTGCCCCTTAAGCCAAAATGGTTTGACTGCTTCGATTGGTCATTTGTGTGCTCGAACGGTGAATGACATCATCTAGTATTTTTGTAGAGTTGACTGAACTTCTGAGAGAATTTGTTTTGTGCTCGAGGAGTAGAGTTTTGCCTCGAGTGATAGGCACACGTTTTAGTGAGTTCGCTCGAGCAATGAAGTGGTTGCTTGAGCGGTCTTCGCGATTCAGTTTACTATAAAGTGCGCAGTTTGCTATTTTTAGGGTTTAAGCCATCCAAAATCTTAGAGAGAAAGAAAATACAAAGTATTTTCTATTGGAGACTGGTTTATATGAGTTTTCTTGTAATATAGAAGGTGATCAATTGATCAACAAACTACTGATTGTCAAACATCAAGAGTTGTTTTTATTATTTTGTTCACAAAAGAGAGATGTGTTTTTTGATGGATTCTAAAAATTTGGGCCTGAAGCTTTGGTGGATTCTGAAGTAGCACATCGTTCTGATTCGATATCAGCATTGTGGATTCAATGTTGGGCAAGACAATTATGAGGTGAAGATGGTGGTAGAAGAGACATATCAGGGTCAATTCAATCGGGGTGTGGTTTTGCTTGGTAATGGAGGGTACACTTGTGTAAGTTCTTTTTGTCTTCTTAGTGGATTGTTTTATAGCTTTGGCTCGTAATTTTTTTTATCACAATTGGAAGCACTCCAATTGTGGTTTTTTCCATGTTAAATTGTTGTGCTTATTTGTTTGTAATTGTTTGATTAGGATTGTTATTTATTGTTTAAAATTGAAACATAATGACAAATAAATATTTAAGAAATTTTAGTTTTTTCAGAACACTCCAATGACAATGACTGAACTTTCTTTTTCCTAATCCAACTCCAACTATAGTATACAGATGCAACATCTCACAAATATTTAGCATACAAAAAATGAGCTTTGAAATTATATACATGAATTATCAATATAGTAAATGATAAACAAATAGTTTCCTCTCATCTACCATTCCCTTTTGTACAGTGATGCATTAACATGAATCATGGCTACTTTGAAATTGATCACAAAATTTATGAAATCTCTTCCGCACAGTTGCCAAAATGCATCTTAAAATCAAAATGTCATCATGTAAGTAATCTTCGAGTCAAAGCACCGGCAATTTCCTCTTTAACTTAGTGCTTAATGATTTATAGCCACGAATTCATTGTGTTAGCTTATGAGTGCTTAACACTATTTTCGACTTGTCCTGTTTTCACCATTAACAAAGTAAGCATTGGCAAGAGCTAAAATAATAGCCAGAGCTAAAAAGAAAATACCAATTCATGGATTCTAACTACCTTTTTCTCAGAACCATATCAGCTTCCCAATCGTCCAAAATGTTTTCCTCATTTGAGAGTGAAATCTACGATATCTAAACGCACTAGGAAAAACCAAAAGAGGGAAAACCAAACAAATAATCCAAACTGGAAAAATGCATTTGCATGTCACATGATTAAGTGGCAATTTCTTCAAAAATATATTCTTAAATATCATTGACGAAAAGTAGTGGATGCTAATTATACGACATAAAGTCATTACACCAAAATCCAATAGGTGACCAAATCAACAATAAGGACTACAAGAGACTCATTAAATTATGGTCTTTGTTTCAGGTTAGGAGGTATAATAATTATTGATCAATCTTAAGTGTAAATTAACAAATAAGAGGATACAAAAGTTATGGAATAAACAAATTAATCCAGGAAAAATAAATAATTACAGAAAATAAATAAATATAAAGAACTCACAACAGTAAACACTTTTAGAGAATCGAAGCAATCGAGTCTAGTGTTTAACACTATCTCCTTACGACAAAATTCGCCCTCGCACTGGTGCCTTCGAGTATTTATGGCATCCGTCTCCCAAGATATAACGATCAAACTCTCACCAAAGTAACACAACCATGGTGAGCCTGTCGAACCGAACTGTGTTTATATCTCTCTTTGATAGAATATAGAAATAAAATAGAAGAAAAGAAGAACAAAAACAAGCATGGAAATTGAAGTACCTAGAATGGCAGAGGGAGGGACTATTTATAGAGTGCATGATGATTGTTTGGTGAGGTTGCATCCCTTCATAAAACTATAACAATAAGGGAGAAGGTGAAAAGAGGCATTGGTTCGGGAAGGACCATATTGCAACGTTTCAAAAAAAAAAAAACACTAGGGCCATTTTAGAAATATTTTGAATTCAAATTTTACAAAAATTTCCAGCAAGATTTTTGGACTTAAAAATTCAATTAAATTTGGCCCAAAAAGATAAAACCTGCGTTGGACCAACTCCACGCACCTGAACTTGAGCCTGGCATGGCCAGTTGGGCAATAGCGGTGCTTGCGTGTGGGTTTTTTTTTGCATAAACGCACTTGTCCATAGTCTTGAGTCCAAGACCATCCATAATTCCTGCCTTCGTAAAACTTGGGTGCCCCTTGGGGCCCAAACCCAAATGCTAACTTAGTCTATATAAACCATTTAAACTTCTTCTCTTTTAGCAATGTGGGATACTCATTTATTGCACCAAGACTTTTCATATTCATGGAGCTCTCTTTGGTGTCAATTTCTTATTCGTCCATTGATAGTTTTGACAAACCAACTTCAAGGTATTATTCACCACATGGCATATTACACGTCATCACTCGAACCCACCAAAAAAGGTATGTAGGTCCCATTTTTATTTTGACTTAAACTAAGCCAAAACTATGCGTCGTAACCCAATTTTTCCAACAATAGAAAAGAACCATATTCTCTCTGATCGACTTTGTTGATTAGACCATGTTGTTTTGTCTCATAAGGCTTATCACGAGTTTCATTTTGATGACTTGAATCATTCATTTTTTAGATCACAATGCATAGATCATTTATGCAAAAATCAGGTTGATTTGGTAATTGTAACCATGTTAGTTTATGACATTTATTTGCAAAAAAAGTGAATGACAAATATTATTTGAAAAATAGACCAACTATTTTTTGGAAGACAAATGCAATAAATTAACATAACTACAATTCTCAGATTGACTTCATTTTATTTATTATTTATTTTTTTATGGATGATCTACATGTTGTGGTGCAAAAATACATAAGCAGTTTGAATTATTGAGGTGAGACCTATGGTGAGCCCTACAAGCCCAAGTAACATGGACTAGAGAGAATTTAGTTCCTAATCGAAAACCATAAAATTAAATGTAACTAGATCTATTCAAATATACTTTCTAAGGGGACTAGACTCTCTCTAGTTGGGACGGTTCAAACTGGCCCATTTTATGTTCGTCTGAATAATTCAAATCGTTCAATGTATGGGATTCGTACTTCATCCTTATAAAAAATCACGTTGACCAAATATCAATAGCCATTTGATCAGATCATATTTGATTGAACAATTTATTTTTAAAATTATACTTCCTGTTGACACAAATTTGATTTGATCAAGTGGCTATTAATATCCAATCAACGTAAATTTTTTGCAACAATGAAAATGCTCTATGAGTCTTATATATTGAACTGTTCAGATTATTAATGTGAATTTTGTGATGGGCTCATAGAGGGCCAACATTACGCTCCAGAAATAAAGGCCTTGTTTGGTTTGTGTTTTCCAAAAATTTTTGGGAAAAATTCTCTACAAATAAGTTTTCAACAGTAATCAAACCAAACAAATTTTTTCAAAAACATTTCCCAAAACTTGTTTGGTTTACAAATTTTCCAAACAAATCTCTCTCTCATACACATCAAATCAATCACTTTTTCCAAACTCTCTCTCAAAATAATTTTCCAAAAAATCTTTTAAAAAAAACCAAACCAAACAACTTTTCGTACTTTTTATCTCTAAAACTCATCTCTCAAACTCAAACCAAACATACCCAAAGGAATTTGAGAACATGTTTTAATAAAGAAAAATGTTTGAAAAAGGAATAGTTCACAAGTAAAGATAAGGACCTTATAAATTCTACTATAATTAGATACTATTACTCAAATTCAATATTTTAAAACTACAATAATACCTAAATTTATATAGACATACTTAGCCCTCGTTTGGCAATCCACACTTGGGCTAATTTAGACACATCCGTCCAAAATAGGCTAAATTAGCCACAAGAGACAAAAAAGAGTCACATGGATGGGGTAGGGTTTAGCCTGTGTGCAAATTACAAACTACCCCCATTGCCAATCCGTTTGTGTCACAGTAGCACGAAAACAAAGCACACTCTTTCCCTCACTTAGGGCACGATTAGATGAGAAGAATGAGGTGAAAATTGAAAACTACCATCGGCGAAGAAGAACAACAACTCAAGCTGTCCATAGCCCAAGCCAATCGGAGTGCACATCGACGGCCACACTACAACCATCGCGTCCTCGCTATCACCGATCGTGAGGTACACATCTTTATTTTTTTTGATTCTGGGTTGATTTGATCTCATTCAACCCGATCTGCTAGGGTATTCATTAGTCGTCCATTTTTTTGTTGTGTGGATGTTATTTGTTTGTTTGGCATGTGGGAAAACCACAGTATGATGATGGATGCTCCATAAATTCTGATGGATCTAAATTTTTGTTTTTCTTTAGAAAATTGATATGTGAAATTACAAGATGCGTGGTCTATTCTATTTTTTTTTTTGCTCAACACTTTGATTCTGCGCAGCATTTATATGCCGATTTTCGAGAAATTTTGTCTTTTTTTTTTTGTTGCCATTCTTTACATGTCCTGTTTATAGAGACTGAATTATAGATTTTGTCAAGATGAAACATTATCTGAAACATGTCCTTTTTTCCATTCTTTATATGTCCTGTTTATTGATTGAATTTCAAATTTTCTCAAGATCAAACATTATTTGTTTATAGACTGAATTATAGTCTGGAAAATTATCTGAATTTTGATGAGTTGAGAGCTAAGTACCTCTTTTTTTTTTTTTTTTTTTTTTTTTTTTTTTTTTTGTTGGTTGTTGTTGTTGAAGTTGGAAGCTTTATTTTTCGGGGGATTTGGATCATCTCCATTTCACAGGGAAATATTGATTCATTTACTTCCTACGAATATTGATTTCAAACTATTTCTACTTGAAATGCATGTTCAGTGATCATAAAATTTGGTAAAATCAATATATCGATCTGGGTCTGTACAAATTATGTGTTTTGATCTCATTTTTCCCATAATTATATAAAAAAAATTAAAAAAATAAAGAAAACGAAAATAATAGGCTGATGTGGCAACCTTGCAACCCACATGCCCAAGTAAATGAACAACAAATGGAACATGGTATGCCCAAGGGCATTTGGGTAATTTTACATATGGACACCTCACCAAAAAGTTAAACAACCTATTCCAAACCAAGCTTTTTAGCCCTAGGCTAAAATACTCAAAAAGCCAAAAAGCCAACTCACATCCCAAACGAACCCTCAATATGAAATCTAAATTAAACTTACCTTGTGTTTTTTAACTGATAAATTTTCTATAGGTGTTGATGTCGAGTGAGAAAATGAACAACCTACGCCGTGAGCTTTGAATGCCCAGTAAACATGCGCACACCCCACCACTTTTTCCCAGTCCAATACACAATTACAATTATAACATCAAGTAGTAAAGCATGATACTCAAATAAATAAATAAATGGTTGAGTTAGATTGTTAGCAACTAGAAATCCCCAAAGAGATTTCGTTCTCCCAACCACAAGAATCGGATGCGGATTATTCGGTATGCCCCCTCTTTTGCTGCTTTGTTGCAGAACTAATCTCAGATGCCTACCAACGGTTATATACCGCGTAGCGCCAACCGCAGGGCCTCAAAAGAGACAGTAAAATAGGGTCTTGCCCGAAATCCCTCCTTATACCAAATCACCTAGGGTCCAAATACAACCGCTCCATTCAAGGGTTCCGAAAAAATCACTTGCGCAAGACTTTAACTTTTCAAATAGGGAACGCATCCCAACAATCCATATATCACATTTCTCATCTTTACATTATTCAAGAGCTCGAAAGCCCAATACCCTTCCCATTAGGTTTCTCGTTAAATTAAATGTTTTAAATCAAATTAATCCAACTTACAAGACAATAATATCCACATGAACATGCATCCATAAAGCGAGGAAGATAAATAACATAACCATAATACACATAATAACATGCCAAGATATGCTCATATGTAAGTAGGCAATTTCATGAATTCAAGGGCATAAAACATCCATACAAAATACAGTTTCCAAATTTAATGTCACAGGAAGATTGAGATAAAAGGACTATTTTAAATCTTCCACCGGACTCGGTCTCCCTATGGTTCGTAGAGAATTTGATTTAGTTTCTAGAACACTTTTCGGAAATGGGATTGGTTTTCCAGATTTTAAGTTATTTAGAAAATATTCCAGCGCTGTCCAGAATCTGTCCAGATCCGTCGACCGTTACGAAAATTTGATTTTTTTGCAAACCGCTTGATGTTTTTCGATGAAACCAATTTTAGTTGAAAGCTAACATCTTAAGGAAGGTTTTGAAATAAAATAGAGGTTCAAAATAATTTTGTACATGTTTCTAGAATTTCTAGAAGTGGGCTACAAAAATAGATTTCAAGGTACTATGCCCAAAACAAGAAGTTTTATGAGGAAAGGGTTCCACCAAGGGAAAGTTTTCGTTTGTTTTGTGAAGAAAACATGCTAACTAACATATATTTAACTCAGAAAATTTTCTTGAAAGAGTGCCCTTGGAAAGTTGAGAGATTGGTATAAAAAAAAGATGGTTTTGTGCCAAAATGGAGAAAATACAAGAGAGATGGAATCAATACTCAAACCTTAGCATTTTTAACATAAGAACTCATTAATAACAGATCTGAAAACATTATTTAGTACCCTTAGAAATATGTATTGAAAAAAGGAAAATGAAAGAGAAGGTTGTGTTTGTGGCTTACCTACTAAGCTTTGCACAAGAAGCTCTCTTCTTCCTCCTTCTTCTCCTCTACACTTCTCTTTCTTGCTCTCCCCCCCTCTCTCTAACCGAAATGTGTTTGTGAGTGAGTGTGTTGTGTGTGTTTGCAAGCTAGGGGGTGTGTTGGTATTTATAGACAAACCTTTGAGGCAAAAAGTCCTAAAAGTCCCTTAGTTGGATATGGATGGAAAGGTTAGGATTTGTTTGAATTCTAAAGGAGTGGAAGGGATTTTGGGAGGCTTGTTCATTGGTTTAGGCAACTCCTAGTTGTAATGAGACTAGTTCTTGGATTTTGCATCCTAGGTCTAGGTCACTAGGTTGTGTTTTCCTAGAAGTTCATGATGGTGGTTCTTGAAAATTGGCTCCTCCTTGGGGAAGTGTGATGTGGTTATTATATAAATCATTTTAGGTTCTAGGAACACTCCTCTAGGTGTGTGTATATATATATATATATAACTAACAAGATTGATGGTACTTCAAGGTACAAGGTACAAGTACTAGTTTTTGGGGCAAGTTTTGAATTTAAATAAAGAGTGAGGGCTTGGAGTTAAATACATGTAACTTACGTAGAATTAAATTAGGTTAGGGAACCTAATCCGGTTAGGGAAATTTTTTGTTTCGATAAAAATAAAAATAGTAATGCTAACTGACGAGATTCGAATTAATTCAAGTAAACGAGGGACTTTAAGAAAATAATTCAAACATTAAGGTTTTTAAAGTGAATACATATTTCAGGGGCTTCACATCTGAGGCCAAGTTCAAGTAGATTTGAGGCGATTTTGAGGAGCTCGATCAGATCGCCGTCATGAAACCGTTTTCTAACCAAGATAAAGCAAAATTAACGAATGTAATGCAAGCAATTTCTATTGCTTAATGCACAAGAACAATAAATATATATCCACAATAAACATAACTATGGGTTTCAAAATAAGAAAAATTCATTGAGATGTGCTTAGTTCATTAGAAAGTGCAAACAAGCAAAAATCATCATTTAAAATAGAAAGACAAAAAACAATTAGAAAGAAAAGGAAACTAAACAATCTATCCGTTAATTCAGATTTCAGAAAACCCTAACAAAAAAAAAATGGAGTTATTCTCACAGATCAAATTAGATTAAAAAGAGTGAAAATCCAACAAAATGGTAAAAATCCCTAATTAGAAATCAGTGTCCGAACTCAAGCTATGAACATGAAACATATTGAAAAAATTAGGAATGAAGGTCGGTGTGGTGGCAAATGCAAGTGTAAAGTTACAGAGAGAGAAGATTCAAGACCTTGATAAGAGAAATAAGAAGATAGACAAAGATGTTCCAGCATAACTCTTTGTCATTAATGGCTTTCTCCATCTCTCTCTTGGAAAATTATTCTTTGTTCATGTGAAATTGGGTTTCGAACCTAGACGTGGATCTGAAATGGTGTTCATGGAGAAGGTCTTGCCGGCTGCGGCTGAATTGGAGGAGCTGACCGTTAAAGAATCTGACCATCCATATTCTAATGAATAGCCCATTCTTCTAGCTCGATCCCTTGGAGAATGAGAGTCGAGGAAGGAAACGGGTGAGGGAATGATCATGATTGAGAGGCTGCACTTCAAAGGTATGGCTATCTATCCATCTCTCTATGGAGTCGACTGACTAGAAAATGGAGGGCAATGTATGAGTTCAATCCTAGCTTGTTATCTGGGACATTTCTATATTATTGGTAGGGGATGGCAATATCTGAAGAAGTTATCACAACATCATCTTCTCACAGCATATCTTCTCACAGCACCCAGCTTTCATTATCACTGTTGCCTTTGTCTATTAGAGCTTCTCCATCACAGATCTATAAGACTAGTATTCCAATGACATGCTACAATGGAATTAGTTGTGGTGGTTAGTTAGTTTGTTATACAGTGAGTTAGTTAGTTTGTTGCAAATTAGTTTAGATTAGATATTTTGTATAGTTTAGATATTTTGTTCACAGTATATAATCACATGTAAGCTACAGATTTGTTTCAATGAAAATGAGTTTAAAGATTCTCAATATGGTATCAGAGCATTAAGCTCTTGTGAGCAAGATCCACAGCCTTTCAATGGTAGACTCTTTTTTACCACCAAATCTCAGTTTACTAATTTTGAATTTCAATTCTCTAATCACAGTGAAGCTCGAGTCAAACAATTTCCTCATATGGAAATCACAGATGACAAATGTGCTTCAAGCGTCTGGATTTCATGATCATGTAAATGGATCTCATCCATGTCCATCTTCAGAACTCATTGATGAATCTGGAAAAACTATTCCAAATCCAAGTTATGCAAAATGGCAACTGATTGATGCACATCTGCTCACTTGTCTGACAGCAACTCTATCTTCATCCATTTATTCCTCTATGCTTCACTGTACTCAAAGTGATCAGGTATGGCAATTCTTAGAGAAGCAATTTACTTCAGTTTCACGTTCTCATATCCATCAACTAAAAACCAAACTTCAAACACTCTGTAAGAAGTCATCTTTAATGGAGGTATATCTGTCTCAAATCAAAGATCTCGCCGCACAGCTGGCTTTGGCTTCTGCAAAAGTTGATGATGAAGATCTGGTATTTCTAACTTTGAATGGTTTACTAGAGGAATATGATGCTTTCAAAACCTCTATTTGTACTCAATTTGAACCTGTCAAAATGGAACATTTGTGTTCTTTGTTATGTTCAGAGTCCATTCATATTGAACAAAAACTTAAATAGTCTACTGGTACTGATCTTAATGTTGCCTACTCTACCTCACGAGGATCTTCATCTTCCTCTTAGTCTAGTTATGATTCTTTAAATGCTTTCAATCGAGGTTTTCACTCTGCAAGAGGCAGAGGTTCATATCGTGGTTCTAGAGAAGGTAGATATAATAATTTTTGAGAAGGCAGATTCAATAATAGGTATAATAATAATAGATCCAGAGGAAATTTTTCTTCTAACTCTGGATGTCAGATTTATGGAGGCCTGAGTCATAATGCTTTTGACTGTTGGCATCAACTGGATCCTACTTTTCAACCTTTCTCTGGCAGCAACTCATCTCAGTCCTCTCTGTCTTAGTCAAAGGCCTATGCTGCTTCAGTACCTTAGACTTCTTCTGATCCTTCCATACCTCCTTGGTATGTTGACTCTGCTGCCACCAATCATCTGACAAATGACTTGATTAATTTTCAACAATTTCAGCCTTATCAAGGTCAGGAGCAGGTTCAAATTGGTAATGGTTCTTCCTTACAAATCAGTCATATTGGTAAAGGTATCTTGCCTACACCACATCATTCTTTTCATCTCTCAAATCTTCTTCATGTTCCTGCCATTTCTTCAAATCTTTTATCTGTGCATCAACTTACCAAAGACCACAATTGTCTTGTTATTTTTGATGCTAACACTTTTGTCATTCAGGACAAATGCACGAACAAGATTCTGCATAGAGGTGTTAACATCAATATCTCTACCAATTCATTCTATCATCTCAACAATTCTCTTCTCCTCAAGTTTTTCAGTCTAGTACTACAACTCTTGTGTCTGATAGCACTACAACTCCTGTGTCTGATATGTTTTGGCATCAAAGATTAGGCTATCCATTTTCTTTAAAGCTTCAGCATATGGCTGGTTTCTTACTAAATAAACTGTCTTTGAATAAGGCCTTGTCTTGCCTTGATTGTAATTTGTCTAAATCTCATAGACTTCCTTTCACATTGTCTAATACTTCTGTCAATTGTCCTTTTGCCTTAGTTTATAATGATGTATGGGGTCCCTTTACCATGGCTAATGTCCTATTTCACTTCTATGTTTTGTTTGTGGATGATTACAGTAGATTTACTTGGGTGTATCCTTTGCATTACAAGAGTGAAGTGTATGATAAATTGCTTGTATTCAAAGCATATATTGACACTCAATTTCAAACTTCTCTTAAAATACTTAGGACTGATTGTGGTACTGAATTTGTAAATAAAAGAGTTGATATTTTGTTGTCTTCTCATGGCATTGTTCATCAAAGTAGTTGTCCATATACTCAGGCTCAAAATGGCATAGCTGAATGAAAACATAGACACATTATTGAAACTGCAATTACATTGCTTCATCACTCCTCTGTTTGAATTCATTTTTGGTTTGATGCTATTGCCACAATTACATTTCTCATTAATAGAATGCCTTCTACTATTTCACATCACAAAACTCCTTGTGAAATGTTGTTTCATATTGTACCTGATTTTTCTCTTTTCAAAGTGTTTGGTTGTCAATGTTTTCCTTGGTTAAAGCCCTATGCTCCTCACAACCTGTCACCAAAGTCCATTTCTTGTGTTTTCTTAGGATATCATCCCACTATTAAGGGTTATAGATGTCTTGAGCCTCTTTGTAGGAAAATCTACATCTCTAGGCATGTCATCTTTAATAAATCATGTTTTCCTTTCTCTCAGAAGCAGTCCTCAGTTTCCTCTTCTTCATCTTCAGATTTGTCTGATCTTACTTCCTTTTCTAGCCTTCTTCACTCAGTGACTCATCTGTGCTTCTTGCTCAATCTGCTCTTTCTGAGCCCTCTTCAATTTCTGAGCCTTCTCATTCTCTTTCTAATCCTCCTTCTTCTTCTTCTTTTCCTTAACCTATTCCTATTTCTTCTATTACTATTCAAACCACACAAGAGATTTAAGAGCAGCTTGAACAACCCACAATTTGAATTTTCTTAAGTATTGCTCTTCAGTTTCAGTGGCATATCAAACAGCTTGATATTTCAAATGCACTTCTTCATGGCACTCTTCAAGAAGAAGTTTATATGTTGCAGCCTCCAGGGTTTGTGCAGTCTTCTACTCATGTTTGCAAACTTAAGAAGGCTTTATATGGGCTCAAGCAAGCTCCTAGGGCTTGGTACTCCACCTTTTCTTCCTTCTTACTGTCTCAGGGATTCATCAACAGTCTGTCTGATAATTCTTTTTTCATCAGAAAAACCTCTACTAGTCTCACCTTGCTCTTGGTCTATGTTGATGACATCTTACTAACTGGTAATGATTCTACGCTCATTGCTCACCTTCTTCAGCAAATGCACAAGGTTTTTTCAATGAAAGAACTTGGTTCTTTGTCTTATTTTCTAGGCATCTCAGTTCAGTCTTCTGCCAAGCATGGTTACTTCTTATCTCAAGCCAAGTATGTTGCTGCCTTATTGCACAAAGCAGGTTTGGAGGACTGCAAACCATGTTCTTCTCCTATGGTTGCTAAGTCTGCATGTTCTGCAAGTGATTCTCTGCCATTTAATCAACCCTCCCTATATAGAAGTTTAGTTGGTGGCCTGCAATATTTGACTATCACAAGACTTGATATTTCCTATGCTGTGAATCAGCCTTGTCAATTTATGCATCTTCCCACTAATGCTTATTTTCAAGCAGTTAAGAGGCTTCTTCGATATGTCAAAGGGACTTTGTCCTATGGTCTCTCTTTCATGCCTAGTTCTTTTGATCTTTCTGCCTTCTCAGACTCTAATTGGGCCAGTGATCACCTTGATCAAAAATCAACCTCTGGTTACTGTGTCTATCTTGGCTCAAACTTGATTTCCTGGTCAGCTAAAAAGCAAGCCACTGTCTCAAGATCATCCACTGAAGCTAAGTATAGAGCTTTAGCTCATGCCACTGTTGAGCTCACTTGGATTCAGCAGTTGTTTAAAGATTTCTGTGTTTCCTCTTCTACTACTCCTGTTATCTAGTGTGATAGTCTCTCTACAATGGCTTTAGCATCCAACCCTGTTTTCTATTCTCGGTCAAAACATATCGAAATCGATTGCCATTTTATTCGGGAAAAAGTGGTTGCCAAACAGATTGAACTCAAATACATTCCTACCATTGATCAGGTGGCTGATATTTTCACTAAGCTTCTTTCTCCTTTCAGATTTCATTATCTTCATGACAAGCTGTTAGTGTTTCCTTGCCCTATCAGCTTGGGGGGAGGGGGGCTAAAGAAGTTATCACAGCATCATCTTCTCACAGCATATCTTCTCACAACACCCAGCTTTCATCATCACTGCTGCCTTTGTCTGTTAGAGCTTCTCCATCACAGATCTATAAGACTAGTATTCCAATGACATGCTACAATGGAATTAGTTGTGGTGGTTAGTTAGTTTGTTATACAGTGAGTTAGTGAATTAGTTATTTTGTTGCAAATTAGTTTAGATTAGATATTTTGTTCACAATATATAATCACATGTAAGCTACAGATTTGTTTCAATGAAAATGAGTTTAAAGATTCTCAATAATATCCTTATCTCGTTCCCCTTTGCCTGATTGGAGTCAAGCACATTCCTTATTTTGATTTGAATTTTCCATTGACTTTATGAGATGAGTTCTCATTGTGAAGTGAAGTTTTGTAGACTGAATTTGATTGACATGTTCCGTAGTAGCTTGACTCTACGTGTTTGGCAAGCTTTGAAGGCTCCACACGCTTCTCTAGGGACTCAATCCTCTCTCGATGCGTGGGCATGATGGAAAATTCTTACATCACAGTAGAATATAAAACGTGCCACAAGAAAGCCTTGCTCTGATAGCAACTGTCACGAGGTCTTGTTTATATGTATCTTACCTACAAGCTTCGTCTCGTGACACTATGGCATGCACCGTGGCATGTTCTATGGTGCCTAGCCTATGCTACTGGCCAACTATAGATCGATAGTGAGATTCTGATGCTATGCAGGATGCTCGTAATAGAGATTATGATCTTCGTTATCAGGGGATAGATCCATAATTTAGTTAAATTATGGATCCTAGTGCTAGTGATTAGGGTTCTGTCTTTTGTGATCATTAGGAAGAGTCGGATGCTAGTGATCTATATTTTTATGTTTGGGATCGAAAGATTCTAATATTCGTAAGCGAGACCCAGATCTGTACCTAGTCCCAGATCCTCCAACACCACCAGCAACAACAAATAAGCTGCCACCTGATCTTGACCCAGCAACAGAAGTAATGGAGGAAGTGAATGAAATGATGCTTCGGCATAGGAAAGCAAAATTAGATCTGTTTCAACTAATCACTCCTCCAGGAGCCCTAGTCTGCATTTATACCAGCCAGGAACAATTTTCCGACGCCAACATGGTCACTCTAGACAAAATACCCAAAGATCCTCCTAAGCAGTGACCGAAGAAAACCCAATTGGAGATAGCAAATGACTTGTATGGATTTGTCTATTAAGTTTATGGTCCATATGGTTTTTCGATACCAGGAGAATACCAGACCGAGTTGGGTCACACATGATGCCTATGAGTGTAAAGTTTGTCTAGAAAATGCCAACGAGACTGAGCGCGAGTTAGAAAAAGAAAGAATAAAGGGCCCTAGGCTAGAGTATCCACGAGCCCAGGTAGAGCTCTGCAAGAATAATGGAGCTAAAAAAAAGAAATGAACTCATCTCAGCAGAGGCTACATGAAAGACATGATAACAACGATCCCGAAGTCGACTTAAGTGGTCAATATTTAGGCAAGTTTGGGCACTTTGTTACATATACTCAGAGGGAGTTGGAACCTCCATTCCCAGCGCTAGTGCCAACTTGGCTCCTGCCATCAAAGATCGTTATTACCTCATAGAAAACCAAAGTTGAGGATTTTGTCAAAGTCATATGACCAATTCCGCTACGAAAGCCAAATTGGTTTCTCTCCTCACAGATTAGGGCCATGGATCAAGAAACCCGAGAAGAGCACTTCGAGGATTGGTACATTTCAGAACCAATCAACCCACCGGTAGTGCCATACATTCATGCAAGTGATCAAACCCATAGGTTGCCTACATATCCTTGATGCAAGGAATTAGATCAGTGTTGTTCGAGGGAAGTTTGTGTAATAGTTCATATGTGAGTGAGTGTGTGCAACAAGCGCTCAAGCATTCATCCAAGCATGCAATAGTTGAAGAATGAGATAAGACAATACCTACCATACTTACCTTGCCATTCAAAGTAATGTTAGTCTAATCTGTTTCCAAGTTCTCCATGTGTGTCTATTCTGCGAATACATAAGGAAAGCAAACTCAAAGCAATAATACACATCGTAGTGTGATTAGAAATATGCCAACCAAATTATGATGCCAAATCACGCTAGTTCCATGCATTAAGAAATATGTACTATGACAAGATATGCAAAATGTACTACGACATACATTGATTTAGTCATGCACCAAGTATTACCACGACGGGACATGCAATACTTATGGAAATATATACTATGACATGCAATGATATGTATTACGACATGCCATGATTTAAAAGATTAACACTTATCAAATATGTGCTACGACATGAAAAATGCATCAATTGCTAGGAGATTACCAAATATGTAATATGACATAAGATATCTAAATATGTGTTGCGATATGGGTAGATATGTTCTATAACATACGATATATATACTATGACATGAGACATGTGCTACGACATTCCAGTATGACATAAGATATGTACTACAACATGAATTTCCAGATATGTGCTATGACAGTCTGGTATGTTCTACAATATGCAAGGTTAACAACCATATGTATTCTACAACACACAAGGTTATATGTTTTACGACAAACTAACAACCAGATATGTTCCACGACATATAAGGTTAACAACCAAATGTATTCTATGACACAAGATTATATGTCTTATGACATACTAATAACCAGATTACTAATAACCAGATATGTTCTACGACATAAAAGGTTAACAACAAGATGTTTTCTATGACACAAAAGATTATATGTTCTACGACATATTGACAACTAAATATGTTCTACAATATACAATGTTATATGTTCTACGACATAATTATTAGATTGACTACGATGCAAATAGTTATGAAAGTAGCTACCATACACATGTTACGATGCTAGAGAATTATAATCAAGTAAAGAGAGTTAATGCAATCATGCCAATGAAAGTCCAAATGAAACCAAGCAAATAGGGGAAAACACAATGCACCAAAAAGTGTTTTTGGAGACAGAAACTAACGATGAAAATAAATTTTGTCACGTAAGACGTACTTTTAAGTGAAGAAAATAATATTTTGTCTTCAAATGTATCATTTTTAGAGGCAAAAATAAAATTTCGTCACCAATTTACATACATAATAAAAAATTAGGTGACGAAATTATTTTTCATCATTATTTTTATTTTTTTCGTCACCAAATTTTTTTCGCTCCATTAAAAAATTTGGGGGGAATTGTGCCGCCAAGTTAGTGACAAAAAATTTCATCTCCATTAAAAATATTATCAATGAGAATAAATATTTTATTACCAAATATTTCAATATATAAAACTACGTAGTTTTGTGTTCTAGAGAGAAAATCTATTCCTCACCAAATCTATTCTCTTGACCCAAATAATCTATTTCACTTTCATTTCACATACAGAGGCAGACTACCTTGATCAAAACCCTTCGTTTCTCTCTTTCGCACCACTTTCTAACTCACAGACGAACACCGTCCAACTCGCACCACCGTCTGATTGCAAGCATCCCTAAGCTCTCTCTCTCTCTCGCTCTCTCTACCATTATCGTCCAACTGCTCTTTTATTCTTTTGGGATTTTATATTAAAGCTGGGAAAAAAATGGGTAGCCGGATCTATCATTTAGAGGCATCTTTGTGTTCTAGCATGTAATTTGTTTGAATATATGTGTAAGATTGGTAATGGGTTTTGTGAATCTATGTTCTTATCTCTTGATGGGTTTGCCCGAAACATTTCATCAAACCTCTTGTGGGTTCACTTAGACCATGTTTTGCTTCACTTCCAAACGTCATATAATGAAATGGGTCTCCTGGGATTCTTTGTATCCTGTTAACATATAATATACATATAATATATATAATATATCCCCCACTATGTATAGCTGTATCCTTGCATCTGTAAAGGCAACCTTGCATCTGTAAAGGCTCCATGTAAAGAAGGGAACTTCACTTTAGCTTTAGGCATCCAATGCTAATTGTCTCCCTCTCCTCTCTATAAAGAGAGGGAGCTTGCTCTCTTGTAACTATACTGAAACATAATACAATAACACCAACTTTCAGTCCCTCTCTTTTTTCTCTCCCTCGTTACCAAACTCACATGGTATCAGAGCTTAGAAACACAATTCTGGCATCCCTCAATTTTAGGTCTTAGTTCCGTACACAGTGGACTATACCAAACAGCTCGGAATTTCCCTACGATCCCAACGGCACCAAGCCCATCACCAAACAAGCCTTCACGCGCTCTCACGCGCCGCTTCTTCTCTCGGCGCGTCTCTGCTTCCGTTGCCACTCTCACACGCGCTGCCACGCGCCTTCCATCCTGCCCTGTCGTGCGCCGTACCTGCTACCGTGCACCAGCGTGCGCCGTTCGACTACCGTGAGCCGCGTGTGCGCCGTTCCGCTATTGTGCACCCGCGTGCGCCATTCTGCTAACATACGCTGCCAGTCCCCTCTGCTACCGTGCGCCGCACGCCCTTCCTGCTAACGTGCGCCGCTGACCTCATTTTCCACCCTGCTGACATCATCCTTGCACAGCCCACCTTTCCTAGCTATTTTCGACCTTCCGGACTCACCGGTACACTCTGTTTTACCTAATTTTGCTTCTACAGGTCTCTCCCTATCCATTTAGACCTCCTCATCTATTATTATGGATCGTCCTGATGCCTCCCATCCTATTTCCGTTATTTTGGATGGTTCCAACTATGTTCTATGGGCCCAAGCCATGTCTTCCTTCCTCAAAGGAAAGAAGCTCTGGCGAATTATCACCGGGGACATCACCCAACCGGTCAAAGACACTGCTGAAACCACTATTTTCCCTGCTACTCCTACATATGAAGATCGCCTTGAGGAATGGGACAGTAAGAATTACCAAATCATTACCTGGTTTCGGAATACGTCTGTTACCTCTATCAGTCTTCAGTTTGGCCGCTTTCAGCTTGACTCTGTCACCACTCCTGCCAAAGATATCTGGGATTTTTTGAAAGAACGCTACCAGACTACTGGTCTTGCTCATCAATATCAACTTCAGAGCCAACTTCATCGGATGCGCCAAGAATCTAGTCAGTCCATCAATGACTTCCTCTCTCAAATGTACTCCGTTTGGGACCAGCTTGCTCTTTCTGAACCAACTTGGCCTCACCAAGAAGATGCTGTTTTATTTACTGCTTATCGTAATCAGCAAAGGTTGGTGCACTTTCTTATGGCTCTCACTTCATCTTTTGAGCCTGTACGTGCCTCTCTTCTCCATCGCCATCCCTTGCCCACTCTGGAACAAGCTATTTCTGAGTTGCTATCAGAAGAGACTCGTCTTGGTACTCTCCAACCTCATCATGTGGACTCTGTTCTTGCCACTCCCCCGTACCAACCATCATTCCCCCAGCGGACCACTGCCTGTCTCTACTGTCAGAATCGGGGCCTTCCTTCCACACATCTCCTAGTCAATTGCCCAGTCAGAACCTGCCGATATTGCAACAAACTTAGTCCTGGTCATCTGCAACAGGATTGTCTTCGCCATCCATCCCGCTCATCCTCCAACAACCACTCTTCTCGCGGTGGTTCTTCTCGGGGGAGCTTTCATCGTTCCAGAAACCAATCTCATCCTGGGAATCAGTTTCCTCACACCGCCACTGCTGCTGCTGCCGCCGAGGGTTTTTCTGAGTCTCCGGCTCCGTCTACCCCTCTCTTTTCTCCAACAGATGTCGAGGCCATGTTCAAACACCTTCTCTCCCCTTCTGGTACACCTCCTCCTACCGCTTTGTCTGTAATTCCAGGTAACTCTTCTTGGTATTTTGATTCTGCCTGTTGTAATCATATGACCTCCAGTTCAACTATATTTTCTTCTATCTCTTCCTCTCCTCATATTCCCTCAATTCAAACTGCTGATGGTTCTCTCATGACTGTCCGTCATCTTGGTACTGTTTCCACATCTTCCTTAACTTTACCTCAAGTTTATCATATCCCTGCTCTCACTTTAAACCTTATCTCTATTGGTCAATTATGTGAACTTGGTCTAACTGTCACCTTTTCTGCTACTCATTGTTTGGTGCAGGACCCTCAGACAAGGCAGACTATTGGGATCGGCCGTAAGCATGGACGTCTCTATGAGCTCATTCACCTTCATGTTCCTGCCTCTCCTCAGATTGCTGCTCCTGCCTCTGCTTCCTCATTATCTCCTTTTCAGCTTTGGCATTGTCGCTTAGGACATATTTCTATTACTCGCTTAAAGTCTTTGGTTTCTAGTGGACAATTGGGTCATGTAATTCCAGATACTTTCGATTGTATACCCTGTCAACTTGCCAAACAACCTGCTTTATCATTCAATAAAAGTACTTCTGTTTCCTGTGCACCTTTTGATCTTATACATTCGGATATTTGGGGCCCTTCCCCTACCACTACTATGGGGGGATCTCGTTATTTTGTTGTTTTCATTGATGATTTTTCACGGTTTACCTGGATTTTTCTCATGAAAACTCGGTCTGACCTCAAAACTCTTTATTATCGATTTGCCCAAATGATCCACACCCAATTTTCTAAAACCATCAAAATTTTTCGCTCCGACAATGCTATGGAATATCGGGATTCAGATTTCCTTTCTTTTCTTCAGAGTCATGGTACACTGCCTCATCGTTCCTGTGCTGGCACGTCCCAGCAAAATGGCCGTGCTGAACGGAAACATAGGCATATTCTTGACACTACTCGCGCTCTCCTTCTTTCTTCTTCCTGCCCTGAAAACTTTTGGGGGGAAGCTGCCCTCACTGCTGTCTACACTATCAATTGTGCTCCTTCCCCTGTCATCCATAATCAAACTCCATTTGAACGTCTGCATGGCACTCCCCCTCCCTATGCTAATCTTCGGGTTTTTGGCTCTGCCTGCTTTGTTCTCCTTCAATCTCATGAACGCACCAAGCTTGAACCGCGTTCTCGTCTTTGTTGCTTTCTTGGGTATGGAATTGAACATAAAGGCTTTCGCTGTTGGGACCCTCTCTCTAAACGTCTTCGTATCTCCCGCCATGTAGTTTTTTGGGAGCACCAAATGTTTTCCTCCCTATCCTCATTTCACTTACCTGCACTTTCCACTAATGTACTGTTTACTAATCCTTCCATCGATCTCTTCTCTGATGATTTTGATACAGGTCCCTCCGTCATTGAGACGCCCTTGCTTACTCCTGCTCCCCACCAGACTGCTCTCCCTGAAGGTCCACCTCTCCCTGCACCACCTCCTTCTCCACTGGTTCTTCCTCCCACCGATCCTCCTACGGGTCGACCACACCGGGTAACTCAACCTCCTATCCACCTTCGTGATTATATTGTTGGGTCTGCTGCATTTTCTACATATGAACCTACCTCCTATCGTGAGGCTTGTACTAATCCTCTTTGGCAGCAAGCTATGACTGATGAACTTCAGGCTTTGGACAAAACTCATACTTGGGATCTTGTTGACCTTCCTCCTGGCAAAACTGCGATTGGCTGCAAATGGGTTTACAAAATCAAGACTCATTCTGATGGCTCGATTGAACGCTACAAAGCTCGTCTTGTTGCCAAGGGTTTCAACCAGGAATATGGGATTGATTATGAGGAAACCTTCGCTCCTGTTGCTCGGCTTACCTCTGTTCGCAGTTTACTGGCTGTTGCTGCTGCTCGCCACTGGGAGCTTTTTCAAATGGATGTCAAAAATGCCTTCCTCAATGGTAATCTTCTTGAGGAGGTCTACATGCAACCTCCCCCTGGGTCTACTTTTCCCCCTCATAAGGTTTGCAAACTACAGCGTGCCCTCTATGGCCTCAAGCAAGCACCCCGTGCCTGGTTTGCTAAGTTCAGTTCTACCATTCATGACTTTGGGTTCACCTCCAGCTCCTATGACTCTGCTCTTTTTATCCGGACTACTCCTCATGGTACCACTCTTCTCCTTCTGTATGTGGATGATATGATTATCACTGGTAATGATGCAGCTGGTATTCTCCACCTCAAACGCTTTCTCCACCGACAGTTTGAGATGAAGGACCTTGGTACTCTCAACTACTTTTTAGGCCTTGAAGTCTCTCATGATCCTACTGGCTCTTACTTATCTCAGGCCAAATATGCATCCGATCTTCTGGCTCGTGCTGGTCTTACTGATTGCAAAACTACATCTACTCCAGTTGATCCTCAGATTCGTCTCACTCCTCTCGACGGGGCTCTCCTCCCTGATGCTACTCTCTATCGTCAGCTCGTCGGCAGTCTTGTCTATCTCACAGTAACTCGTCCTGACATTGCCTATGCTGTTCACATTGTTAGTCAGTACATGTCGGCTCCTCGCACTCCCCACTATACTGCTCTCCTTCACATCCTTCGGTACATCAAAGGCACCCTGTTCCATGGCCTTCACTACTCTGCTTCCTCATCTCTGGAACTGCGTGCCTTCTCTGATGCTGATTGGGCTGGGGATCCTACGGATCGACGCTCCACCACGGGCTTCTGTTTCTTCTTAGGGGATTCTCTTCTTACTTGGCGTAGCAAAAAACAATCCCTCACTGCCCGTTCTAGCACCGAAGCTGAATACCGAGCTCTTGCCGATACTACTCAGGAACTTCTCTGGCTTCGCTGGCTCCTCACTGATATGGGTATTTCCTCTTCTGGCGCTACCGCTCTTTATTGTGACAATCAGAGTGCTATTCAGATTGCTCACAATGATGTTTTCCATGATCGCACCAAGCATATTGAGATTGATTGCCATTTCATTCGCCAACATGTTACACGTGGTACTGTTCATCTTCTCCCAATTGCTTCTGCCGATCAACCTGCTGATATCTTCACCAAGGCTCATTCTCCTGGGCGCTTTCGTGATCTTGTTTCCAAACTCAACTTGGTCGATGCCTACCCTCCTTGAGTTTGCGGGGGGCTGTTAACATATAATATACATATAATATATATAATATATCCCCCACTATGTATAGCTGTATCCTTGCATCTGTAAAGGCAACCTTGCATCTGTAAAGGCTCCATGTAAAGAAGGGAACTTCACTTTAGCTTTAGGCATCCAATGCTAATTGTCTCCCTCTCCTCTCTATAAAGAGAGGGAGCTTGCTCTCTTGTAACTATACTGAAACATAATACAATAACACCAACTTTCAGTCCCTCTCTTTTTTCTCTCCCTCGTTACCAAACTCACAACTTGATTTTTGGATTCTTCTTTAAATTTTTGTGCTTTTGCTATTGGGTCAATTTGTGGTAGGTTTCCTTGATGGCTTGTCTGAGACATTTGATTCACTCTTTTATTAAATTTACTTATAATAATCGGAAGATGTATGGGGGGTGTTTGATTACTCTAATTTTTGTTGTGACAGTAGTGTAAAATGCAGATTTTATTTAAATTTTTTTATTGATTTTTTGTTTTTTTCGTTATTATTGCAGCAGATCTTTGCTTCGTTTGATGGGTTGCCTAGCGACATTCAATATTCTTACTATTTGAATAATATCACAACTCATTTTCACAGTGTGTCTGATTTATCTTTTTAATGCGGAAGTTGTGTAGATGACCATCCAGAATAAGCCAAGTGACCATCTTGTTGAATATTTTATGTGGTATATATACATACATATGTATATATTATTAAAATTAGTACCAATTTATTTATAAGTATGAAGAGAATTATATCAATTTAAACAATCAATTGTGCAAGGAAATCTAATACTATATAATCTAATAATCATAATTTTTTATTTTATTGTGTTTTGTTTCCAAAAAAATGAATAGGCTATTTGAAAAACATATTTGTCATCTATTTTTCGAAGACAAACATGATAAAATAAAAATTTTATGGTTATCAGATCAATCTAATTTTTTCCATGAATATTATATATTGACGACCCTACAAAATGAACGGCTCAAACTATCAAAATGAAACCTGTGGTGAGCCCCACGGGTTTCTTAAGTTCTCTTAAGTTGAGATGTGAACTTGATAAAAACCGTACGGAAAAATAATAATAACGTTTTAATTGAGTCATTCTAATCGTTAAATATATCACAAATAATTATAATAACGAAAAATATGATTTTGTTAATATGTTATAAAACAAATATAATGATGGGTCAAGTGGTTGGTTATCATCAATAGGAGAGTTGGTGTTTAGTTTTGATTCATCTAATATTTTGTTTTGTGTTGTTTTGTTTGTTTGTTTGTTTGTTTGTCTGTTTATTTATTTTTTAATTTTTAATTCTTTAATTTTTATGTGTTTGATCTTGTCGAAATATTGGTACTTACCTTGTGTACACATTAATTTATATGGACACTATATCCAATCTTTACAATTGAATTAAATTTCATTTTTTGTTGATTTCTTTTAAACAAATATATATATATATATATATATATTAAAGATGTGTAGACATGTGTGGCGATTTTTGCTGATTTTTAATGATCTTTCTTTGTTAAAGATGTGTTTACATTATTAATGACCATTTTTGTTAGTTTTTGTTCCTTGCATGCATATAACTTTAGAACTTGTATAAGAATCTTTATTAAAGATCTGTAGATATATTTGGTGAAGTTCTTTTTGAATTTTTGAATTTAAACAGTTCATAAATACACAAGTCTATATTGTACTATATTATTCATAATTTTTCATTTGTGATCAGACATGGATAAAAGTTGGATTGCCCTAGGTAGGACGACTGATAAAAGGATGAGTAAACTTTGTGATGATGGGGTCAAGTTATTTCTTCAATTTACAATGGGGTTTTTTTGACCAGAATGGAAATATTTTGTGCTCGTGTATAAAGTGTATGAATGTTTGTAGACAAAATCTTCGAAATGTGGAAATTCATTTGCTCCAATATGGGATTATGTAAACTTACACTACATGGCACCAGCACGAAAAACCTCGTGTTTCAAATGAGGCTTATCATGATGATGAGATGTGAGTCGATGGGGATGAAATTTTAGGTGGTATTGATGCCTTAGTGGAAGATTGAATAAGAGGGGAATCAACTGATAAAAACTAAGGGGAGGAAGTAAGAACTTTTGATAAGTTATTGACTGATGTCAAGCGTGAGGTGTTCCCGAATTGTACAAATTATACTTTGTTGAAGTTTGTGATCGAAATATAAAGGTAACAAATAATTGGAGCAATAAGTCAGTTGACATGATGCTAGAGGTTTTAACTAAACTTTTACCAAAAGAAAATTTGGTTCCAAAGTCAACTTATGAAGCTAAGAAAATACTACGTGATTTGGGCTTGTCATATGAGCTCATTGATGCTTGCATAAATGATTGTGTATTATTTTGGAAGGAAAATGCAACACTAGAGAAATGTCCGACTTGTAATCAATCGTGGAAGGGGTAAGAAGATCCCCCATAAAGTATTGCGGTACTTTCCTTTGACACCAAGGTTAAAAAGATTGTACATGTCAAGGAAGAGGGCTGAGGACATGAGATGGCACAAAGACAAACGAGTGGACGACGAGGTATTGAGGCATCCCATTGACAGTGCTGAGTGGAAGGAATTTGATGCACAACATCTTGAGTTTGCCTTGGAGCCTCAAAATGTGAGGCTAGAGTTGGTCGTTGATGGGTTCAACCCTTTCGGGAACATGAACAACTCTTACAGTTTGTGGTCCATCATACTCATTCCATACAACTTGCCACCTTGGTTGGTTATGAAGAATCCATTTTTCATGATGTTATTACTTATTCTTGGAGAATCGCAACCAGGGATTGATATTGACATCTACATGCGACCATTGGTGGAAGAGTTGAATGAGTTGTGGACAAATGGTGCACTAACTTACGATGCCTCCACCAATGAGACTTGTAATGCCCCGAAATAAATACATTAAACCATCCACAATGATAAGTAAAGAACAATATATGGCAGAGTATAAAATCCTTTTATTACACTAGACTTAGTTGTACAAAAGGGTGACACATGCGAATATACATTCATGAGTCCTAACCCTGAATCTATAGCTGTGTTAGTAACAAAGATATGAAATAAAAGTTAAACAAATAATTGAAATGCCCTGAAGGCTACAACTTTCCAAGACTGTACTTAGTTACATCAAAATGGATTTAAATCCAATACAGATAAAGCCCTAGGCTTATACAAAATAATTACAATAAGAAAGCAAAATGAAGCTCTTGTTCCAATCGTCCCAAGCTACTGCCTTGGCAGAGGCATTTCACCAACACTTGAAACTAGTTTTCCCATATACGGTGAGCCATAGCTCAGTAGAAATAATCCAACACAATATATGAATCTTAACAAAGATATAAGGGTGAAATGCATATGCAATGCTCATGATCAAAATGTCACATTTCTCTTTCCAAAACTCATGCAAGGTCTGGTTTATATCACAATTCATCATTCATTTCCTTTACATTAAAAAACAGGGCCATCAATCATAACTCTGGGAATCTCAAAGTACAACCTTTCATGAATATTTCGTTTGCGGGAAACCGTCAAACGACACCTAGGTAAACGTAGTCTATACAAGCACTACTATTGCCATTTTACGGATATTTCGTCCGCGAGAACCGGCACCCATGTATATGCGCGGCTTTCAGGACTTTCACCCTGGACACATAGGCCAACTTGATTTGGTGATACACACCTCTTTCCCACGTTTACCCATTTTTTTCAAAATCATATACATTTGCAATATATTAAATCAGCAACGATGTTCAATGCACATGAATGAGAAATTAGTTTCAATTCACCTAATCCTCATGCAATTTTTACAACAATGAGAAATTAGTTTCAATTCACCTAATCCTAATGCAATTTCTACAACAATCATAGCTATCATCCACCAATAGCCCAAAACATATATTTCTAAATAACTATAAAATCTCCAATACATATAAACTTTCCAAAATTTAAGATGTGAACGATAATACATATCCAGCTCCACCATCCATATCAATATCTATCCAATTTCACATTTTCAACATCAATTCCATTTATTTATACAAAATAAACAATTGAGACATTTAGGGAAAACCTCTTTTTCTTCCAAAATTCATTCCCAACATCAAAATCAATAGTTTTATCACAACTCAACCACATTTCCACTCCCACAACCATTTTCAATACATCCATTTGAAAACCCCTCTTTTGATTTTTAACCAAAACCCTAGGTTTGTTCAAAATCCTCCAAAACCACAAGATTGTTTTATAAAAACAAATAACTGAGTTAAAAATCATAAAAAGAGTGTAGAGGATCCCTATCTCAAAGCTAGAAGACGAGATAAACACAGATGAAGTCAAAACTCAACTTTATTCGGATGAAAACAAAGCCCGAGGTGAGCTCTACCTTTTTAACAAAGGGAGTAGGGTAGAGAAATGGATAGATCTTAGTGTATTTGTAGAGAGAATGTGAGTTTTAGAGAGAGAGGGTCTCAACTTTGGATTTTTAGAATGTTTAGAGAGAGAGAGAGATAAGAAAAAGTGATGTAAAAAGTGACTTTTATGGATTGATATACGTGCAGTCTGCTCGAGCGCAAGAAGTGACGCTCAACTGTCCAGACACAAAAATAATTACCGCTCGAGTGCAAAAAGTGACGCTCAAGCACTCTCCTAGTAGTTTTATAGACAGAAGGCCAATGCTCGAGCACAAAAAGGGCCGCTTGAGTGCAATACCGCTTGAGCTCAAGAAGTTGCGCTCGAGCGAAGAATAACAAGTCCCAGTAGTTTTACAGACCTGCAAAAGTGCTGAGAGTTTACAAAGACCGCTCAAGCACAAGAAGTAGCGCTCGAGCGTAGAAGGAAAATTCTAGGCGACAAGGTTTTTGAAAAACAAGATACCAACCTGTTCCAAACGCAACCAACACATCCCAATAGCTAAGCTCAAGGAGGGAAAAGAGTAATAAGTCATGAACAACAATATAAAACCATGAAACCCGAATCTAGGATATCAAATAGGTCGGGTCTTAAACTAGAATCGCCATAACCTTCCCTTCTTAAGGAATTTTGTCCCCGAAATTATAAATCAAACTTTAAAACCATGTTTAAACCGATTACAACAATGATAATCAATCAATTCCAATACCATGACCCATCCACCGGTCATTCATCCCATTAACAGGATAAACAAGTTCTCAATGCTGAATGTACAATTCACATTTTCAAAACATATACAATGTTTATATTAAATCAACATAACAAAAGTTTCAATATATGCTCAAACATTAACAAATAGGTCTGGACACTTCTCACGGACTTCCAACTCACGTTACCAAGTTACTTCCTCAACTCCGTGATGTCGCCACAATACTTTTACCAAAGGAACCGTCTTGCCTTGCTAGAACTCCAACAGGTCTCTCCTCATATGAGGCATCCTTGTCTACTATTGACTCAGTCCAATCCAACACGTGTGATGGATCCGACTTGTATTCCGAAGCATACAAATATGAAACACGTCATGAACTCCGGAGAGCTGTGGTGGTAAAGCCAAACGATAAGCTACCTCTCCAATTCGTTCAAGGATCTCAAAAGGCCCAATAAATCTAGGGGACAACTTCCTACTCTTCGCAAACCTCATCAAACCCCGTCTAGGTGATATCTTCAAGAAGATGTGATTTCCTACTCTAATGGATAACGGTCTCTTCCTACGATTGGCATAGCTCTTTTGACGACACTGAACCGTGACTAACCTCTTACGGATAAGTACAACTTTTTTCATCGTTTCCCGGACTAACTCTAAACCCAACATAAGTGCATCGCCGACCTCGGCCCAACACACAGGAGATCTACACGGTCGGCCAGACAAGGCCTCAAACGACGTTATGCTAATACTCGGCTGTAAGCTATTATTATAGGCAAACTCCACCAAGGGCAAGTGCCTCTCCCACGACCCCATAAAGTAAAAAACACAACCCCGAAGCATATCCTCTAGAATCTGAATGGTGCACTTTGACTAACCGTCAGTCTGAGGATGATATACGGTGCTAAAAGTCAATCTCGTGCCCAAGGCACTCTATAGGCTCTGCCACAACTGAGCTGTGAAACACAAATCTTTATTTGAAACAATGGTCACAAGGACCCCATGGAGTCGAACAATGTCCCTAATGTAAAGATCGACTAGAAAATCTACCGAGTCACTCATACGCATAGGTATAAAGTGAGCTGACTTGGTCAATCGATCAACTACCACCCAAATGGCGTCATTACCCCGTTGAGTCCTCGGAAGACCTATAACAAAATCCATCATTTCATGCTCCCACATCCACTCAGCTATAGGCAAGGGTTGCAACAAACCTGCAGGCCTCTGATGTTTGGCCTTCACTTGTTGACAAGTAAGGCACCTCAACATGAATGTGGCTACATCCTTCTTCATTCCCCTCCACCAAAACTAACGACTAAGATTGTGATACATCTTTGTGCCTTCTAGATGCATCACAAGGAGTGAATGGTGAAACTCTTAGAGTACTTCCTCTCGGCAAGACTCTGGCATGAAAAGACGGTCAATGTATCTAACACTTGAGTCAGAATACACAATCAAGCTCTTCTCTACCTTTCCACTAGAGATCCTCTCCCGGAGGGATTCTGCCTCAAGGTCACTCCTCTGTGCTTCTATAACTCGGCTTACAAGGGTAGGTTATGCAATTATCGAGAACAAAGTGGCAGACACAATGGACTCGCCAAGATGTAGGTCAAACTCACCAATAGCACCCAGCATCTCCCATACCCGAATGGCAATATTTGCTACACTACCAATGGATTTCTTACTCAAGGCATCAACCACAACATTGGCCTTCCCCAGATGATAATGCAACTCAAAGTCATAATCTTTTATAAACTCCATCCACCTTATATGCCTCAGATTCTAGTCTTTCTGTGTAAACATATATTTTAGACTCTTGTGGTTAGAAAATACTTCAAACTTCTCACCATACAAATAATGCCTCCAAATCTTCGAGGCAAAGATCACTGTTGCTAACTTTAGGTCGTGAGTAGGGTAGTTCCTCTCATATGTTTTCAACTGCCATAAGCCATAAGCTACTACTTTCCCCTCTTGCATCAATACACAACCCAAACCTTCCCGTGAAGCATCACATACACCGAATAGCCTAAATCCCACTTCGGAATAATTAATACTGGAGCAGTGGTAAGTCTCACCTTAAGCTCTTGAAATGACTTCTCACAAGTCTCACTCCACACAAATTTAATTCCTTTCCTCGTCAGTCTAGTCAATGGTGAAGCTAACCTAGAGAAATCTTTCACAAACCGACAGTAATACCCGACCAACCTCAAGAAACTACGATCTCAAAGGCATTCTTAGGTTGTTCCCAATCTTGTACGTCTTTTTTCTTGGATAGATCTACAATCACTCCTTCTCCAGATACCATGTGGCCTAAGAACTTTACTTCACTCAACTAGAATTCACATTTTCCAAACTTGGCATATCATTTGTGGGCTCTACGTAACTCAAGTACCACCCGCAAGTGTTCTTCATGTTTTTCCTCAGAGGGTGAGTAAATCAAAATATGATCAACAAAGACCACTACAAAATAGTTTAGGAATTCACGAAAGATTCGATTAATCAAATCCATAAATACGGCGGGTGCATTGGTTAGCCCAAAAGGTATCACTAGAAACTCATAATGGCCATACCGCGTACGGAATGCCGTCTTATAGATATCTTCTTCCCTTACCCTCAACTAGTGATAACCTGATCTCAGGTCTATCTTAGAGAAACAACAAGATCCCTTTAACTAATCAAACAAATCATCTATACGAGGCATTTGGTACTTGTTATTAGCAGTTACCTGGTTCAAATTCCAATAATCAATACAAAGCTGTAAAGCACCATCCTTTTTCTTAGCAAAAAGAGCCGGTGCTCCCCAAGGTGAAGTACTAGGGTAGATAAAACCCTTAACTAATAATTATTGGAGTTGAATCTTCAATTCACTCAACTCAGCTAGTGCAAATCTGTACGGTGCCATGGAGATTGGTGTCATGCTAGACACTAAATCAATTGAGAACTCAATCTCACGGTGAGGAAGTAAACTATCAAGATCCTCGGGAAAGACATACGGGTATTCAAAAACTACCCTCGACAACTCAACTCGGACTTCATCACACTTACTACCTAAGAAATTGGGAAGAAGACAACTAAGCTCACTCCGCCCACACGGATCATACACCGGTGATAAGACTCTATCGGCTCTATTTCCCATGAAATAAAAATAATCACCACTCAAGGTACATACAATAACCCTCTGACGGTAACAATCTATGACAGCCCGATACGATAATAACTAGTGCATACCCAATATAGCGTCAAAACTCGACATGTTAATCAACATAATAGCAAAAGGGAGTCGGCGACCGGCAACCTCTATGTCACAACCTTGACACCCCTATTCCAAAACAATCTCACCACTAGTAGGTGACTCTACACTGAATGTAGGCGTTAACCGAGCCAATTCTAACCCCAAAGCTGATACAAATGCAAACGAAATAAAAGAGTGGGATGCACCTATAGCAATCAACACATTCGTAATAGAATTGCATAACAAGAAAGTACCTCTCATTACTGAAGGCCCTAGTAATAGGTTTGGCATGGTAATAGCATACACATGCCCTGAAGGTCTCTGATCCACCTGTTTACCCCTCGGAGCATGCACCTGATGCACTGACTGAGCCGAAAAGGCTCTCTGGTTGGCCCTCGAGGTCTATGCTGACTGTGCAGACTGGTGGCTTTATGTCTGCCTCGAACCAGACACACCAGGTGTGCCACACAACTGAGGGCAAAACCGCTTCAAGTGCCCTGTCTACCCACACTGATAACAAGTAGGTGGCTGCCCTCTCTTCTGAATCTGGCTCTGAGAATGAACTGAAGATGAAACAGACCATTGTCCTCTTCCCCTTTGTGGGCAAGATGGAGACTTATAGCCCAATTGGCCACACTTAAAGTAAATGAAATCTCCCTAACCCCCCCTCCCAAAACCCGAACTTTGTACTGGAAAGGTGGACCTTGACTGTGCTCCCTGGGGCTGCTGTGGGGTATAACCCTCTTATTGTCCCCCTGAACATCCTGGTTCCTTCTAGAGCCCCACATCCATTTCTCCTCCATTTGCATCACTGTCTCAAGATGAGCCACTACCTCCACAAGACATCCATAATCTCTAATCATTGATCTAGCCCTGTCCTTAACCTCTTCTCGAACTCTATACAACGGCGTTCCTCAGTCACCACGAGTTCCGGTGTAAACCTTGATAGACTAGTAAATGTAACCTCAAACTCGGCCACTAGTGTGCTCAATTGCTTAAACTGAGAAAACTGGTCGCTCAACTTCTCCCTAACAGTAGGAGGTAAAAACTTGTCCTTGAAGGCATTGACAAATGCCTCCCTAGTCACTCCAATGTGCCTACACACATACTTCCACCATTGATTGGCATCTCTCTTCAGCTAGAAGGATGCAAAGGTTACCCTCAGTCCGTTGTCCTCGTTGCCAAGCATCTGAAATGTCATCACTATCTGCTCTAGCCACTCATGCACTTTCAGTGGCTCCTTAGGGTCACCCAAAAACTCATCCGGATTTGACTAGATGAACTCCCTCTTCAAGAAAGATAGCCCTGCTGCAGCAACTTGGGCCTGGACTTGATTCTCAGCCCTGAGAAAGTCCATGGATTCCTGCAAAGCTCCGGCCATTTCATGGGTCAAAGCGCCCATGGCCTGCTGACAAGGGTTCTGCAACAATGACCTAACCAACCCCTTTTTCATGCGCTGGAATTTCATCTGGTAAAGGCACCTCATGCCTTCTAGGCCTACCACGCCTACCACGACCACGACCACATCTTGACATCCTAATAAAGGTAACAAAAGAGATTAGCACATTCACAAATGTGCTGAAGCTAACTCACTCACGTCCAAATGCGGTGGACAATGGTAATTCACTCTACATAAGCACATACGAATTTCCTTCCTGGATAACGGGCATCCCGCGACATTGCCAAAGTTCCAATTAGAAACAGTAGTGATCAAGTGCTCTTCCAATAGGACTTCTATAAACCTGTAGACCTAATCAATATCTTAAGAATTAAATCTCATACCCATATAATCACAAAAGCATGTTATCACATTGCATTACAAACATACAAATATCTTTATCAAGCGAGACAAATCCATTGTGGTAATAACCACTTCCAACGTACCCAAAGTGTTCAAACCCGGTACGCTCTGATACCAAGCTGTAACGCACCGAAATAAATACAATAACCCATCCTTGACTATAAGTAAAGAACAATAAAAATCAGAGTATAACATCCTTCCATTACACTAGACTCAGTTGTACAAAAGGGTGACACATGCGAATATACATTAAGGATTCCTAACCTTGAATCTATAGCATGTGTCAACAACAAAGATATGAAATAGAACTTAAACAGATAATTGAAATGCCCAGAAGGCTACAACTTTCCAAGACTGTACTTGGTTACATCAAAATCGATTTAAATCCAGTACAGATAAAGCCCTTGGCTTGTACAAAATAATTACGATAAGAAAAAAAAAAATGAAGCTCTTGCTCCAATCCTTCCAAGCTACTGTCTTGGTGGAGGCATCTCGCCAACACCTAAAAATGGTTTTCCTATACAGGGTAAGCCAAAGCCTAGTAGCAATAATCCAACACAATATAAGAATCTTCACAAAGGTATAAGGGTGAAACGCATATGCAATGCGACACATTTCTCTTTCCAAAACCCATGGAAGGTTTGGTTTACATCACAATTCATTTCCTTTACATTAGAAAACAGGGCCATGAATCATAACTCTGGGAATCTTAAAATACAACCTTTTACGAATATATTGTCCGCGGGAAATCGTCAAATGACACATGTAAATGTAGTCTATAGAAGTACTACTATTGCCATTTTATAGATATTTCGTCCACGAGAACTGGCACCCATGTATACCTGCATTTTTTGGGACTTTTATCTTGGACACACAGGCCAACTTGATTCGGTGATTCACACCTCTTTCCCACATTCACCATTTTTCTCAAAATCATATAAATCTGTAATGAATTAAATGAGCAACGATGTTCAATGCACATGGATAAGAAATTAGTTTCAATTCACCTAATCCTTATGCAATTTCTACAACAAGCATAGCTATCCTTTACCGATAGTCCAAAACAGATATTACTAAACAGATATAAAATTTCCAATGTAGATAAACTTTTCAAAATTTAAGATGTGAGCGATAATACATATCCAACTCCACCATCCATATCAATATCCATCCAATTTCACATTTTCAATGTCAATTCCATTTATTTATACAAAATAAACATTTGAGACATTTAGGGAAAATCTCTTTTTCTTTCAAATTCCATTCCTAATATCAAAATCAATAGTTTTATCATAACTCAACCTTATTTCCATTCCCACGACCATTTTCAATACATCGATTTGAAAAACCCTCTTTTGATTTTAAACCAAAACCCTAGGTTTGTTCAAAATCCTCCAAAACCACAAGATTGCTTTATAAAAACAAATAGCTATGTTAAAAATCATAAAAAGAGTGTAGATGATCCCTACCTCAAAGCTAGAAGACGAGATAAACACGGATGAAACTCGGATGAAGCCGAAACCCAACTCTATTCAAATGAAAAAAAGCACTAAGTGAGCTCTACATTTTTAACAAAGGGAGTAAGGTAGAGAAATGAGTAGATTTTGGTGTATTTGTAGAGAGAATGTGAGTTTTAAAGAGAGAGGGTCTCAACTTATGATTTTTAGAAAGTTTAGAGAGAAAGAGAGATAAGAAAAAGTGATGTAAAAAGTGACTTTTATGGAGTGACATACGCGCAGTCCACTCCAGCGCAAGAAGTGACGCTCGAGCATCCAGACACAAAAATAATTACCGCTCAAGCGCAGAAAGTGACGCTCGAGCGTTGAATACACTATCCCAGCAGTTTTATAGACAGAAAGTCCATGCCCGAGTACAGAAAGGGCCACTCGAGCGCAATACCACTCAAGCTCAAGAAGCTTCACTAGAGCGAAGAATAACAAGTCCAGTAGTTTTGCAGACCTACAAAAGTTCTGATGGTTCACAAAGACCGCTCGAGAGCAAGAAGTGATGCTTGAGCATCTAGACACAAAAATAATTACCGCTCAAGCGCCGAAAGTGACGCTCGAGCATTGAATACACTCTCCCAGTAGTTTTACAGATAGAAAGTCAATGCCCGAGTGTAGAAAGGGCCACTCGAGCGCAATACCACTCAAGCTCAAGAAGCTTCGCTAGAGCGAAGAATAACAAGTCCCAGTAGTTTTGCAGACCTACAAAAGTTCTGATAGTTCACAAAGATCGCTCAGGTGCAAGAAGTGGCGCTCGAGCATAGAAGAAAAATTCTGGGCAACAAGGTTTTTGGAAAAGCAAGATACCACCCTGTTCCAAACGTATCTAACACATCCCAATAGCCAAGTTCAAGGAGAGAAAAGAGTAATAAGTCATGAACAACAATACACAACCATGAAACCCAAATCTAGGATATCAAGTGGGTCGGGTCTTAAACCAGAATCGCTATAAGACTTTTCGAATGCATGCAGCTTTGTTGTGGACAATACATGATTGGCCAGCATTTGGTGACATATCTGGGTGGAGAACAAAGGGTCATTATTCTTGTTACACTTGCAATGATGAACCATATATTGAATCTTTGAGAAGTAAGACTAGGTACATTAACCATTGATGTTACTTGCCTAAGGACCACCTAGAAAGGCAAAAGCGTAGGGCTTACAATGGTAAGATTGAGAAATAGAAGAGATGTTTGGAGTTGCCAGCGGAAAAGATACAAGAGCAGTTGGACAACGTAACCAGTGTCATTTATGGAAAGCATCCAAGTAATAGGAAAAGGCTCCGTCAAGCACCTAATTGGACAAAGGTAAGCATCTTGTATGAGCTACCCTATTGGAAGAAGCGAAAACTTTGACACGACATTGATGTCATGCATGTGGAGAAAAATTCTAGTGAATATGTTTTCGGAACTGTGTTAGGCATTGATGGGAAGAACAAGGACATAGACAAGGCACGGTTAGACTTGGAAGATATGGGTATAAGGAAAGAAGTATGGCTAACACAACGAACCGATGGGTCATATGTCAAGCCTCGAGCAAGCTTTTCATTGACACCTGGAAAGAGGGAGGGTTTCTTTGAATTCTTAAAAACTGTCAAGTATCCAGATGGTTATGCGGCAAAAATATCCAAATCAGTGAATGCATGAAATGGTAGATTAACAAGCCTAAAAAGCCACGACTGCCATGTACTTATACAAAGGATTCTTCTCATTCAAATGCTTGGTTACGTAGATTAAGAAATTAGCACAACACTTTTTGAGTTAGGCAATTTCTTCCAAGACCTATGCTCTAGGACACTAAGGTGGAGTGAACTGGAGAAATTAGAGGAAATAATACACATATTATGCAAGCTTGAAAAGATCTTTCCTCCAGCCTTCTTCGATATGATGATCCACTTGGCTTTTCATTTGCCTCGTGAGGCTATTATTGGAGGACCTGTGCAATATCGATGGATGTATCCAATTGAAATATATTGTTTACAATTATACTTGTAAATGAGATGTGCATAATTGTGTTGCATGTGTAATTATACTCCTAATTGGTTCTGTCTTCAAGGTTTCTTGGAGCATTAAAAAAGTTTATAACCAACTGAGCTCAACTAAAAGGTTCAATTGCCAAGGCTTACATTGTTAAAGAGTGTATTACTTTTTGTTCAATGTATGTTGATGGGATTGAAACTGTGCATAATTGACCAGAACGAAATGAAGATCATGGTGAATGTCAACAAGGGTTGACAGTATTCACAGATAGTACACGCCAATTGGTCTAATCACACGGGATGTTGAAATGTCTCAAGAAATTCTTGATATGCTCATTGGTTTGTGCTGTACAATAGCCCGGAGATAGAGAAGTATTTGGAGTATATGTTTCATTGAATTATGTTTATGCTTAGCTTTTTTATTAGTGGTACGTAGTAATCACCTTTTTTTTTTTTTTTGAGTAGGGAACACAAAAATCTATTACAAACTCGGGCTGGACATGACATAACTCATATACAACAACAAGAATTTCCCAAGTGGTTCAAAGAGAGGGTAAAACATTTATAATTTTTCAATATTTACAATTTAAACAAAATTAAGTTGTATAAAATTTCATCATTTATTAATTATTTACTTATTGTTTGTTACATGTAATTATAGATAAATAGATTGAGAGTTGAAGAGTCATTAGACGTAATTGATGAATTGTGGTCATTAGCAAATGGTCCTAATTTGCTAGTGAAAGAGTACTTAAGTTGCGTAATCAATAGCAGACGGTTCCATACTAGAGATCTAGACAACCGTCGTAAGAGTCAGAATAGTGGTGTGCTTTCACAAGGGGATCACAAGGGAAAATTGCATGACTTGTACGTCACTTGTGCAAGGTTTTGGAATTTGACTACATATGTGGTAAAAAGGTTGTTTTGTTCAAGTGTGAATGGTACAACACCGGTAACATTGGTAGAAACATAACAATACCATTTGATACATATTGCACAAAGATTGACGTGAAAAGTAGGTTGTACCAATCTAACTCGTTTATCCTACCTAGTCAAGCTAAGCAAGTGTTCTATCTAAATGACACCAAATTGGGCGAACCTCGGAATGTCTTGCAAAGGGTGCAACATAGGGGTGTCTTTGATGTTCTAGAAGCTAGTGATGGAGAATTATCAGATCCTTCAGAAAATAATGATGTGTTCCAACAATAAAACATTACTGATGTTGTTCCAATTGACATTGACTCAATTGTTCGATATTATAGGGATGATATTGAATTCAATGTTATTTCGGTAGTAGGGTCATTAGATGAGATAATGGAAGAGAATAGAGATGACGAAGGAGATGAAGAACATGACATTCCTGATGTTGATATGGATCCTGATATGGATTATGATATTTAATTTTTTTTTATACTTTGTTTCTAAACAAATGTTATTAATTAATGTAATTTTTACTTTATATATTTATGTTACTTTCTTTTTCTTCTTTTATTTAATGGTGCATAATTATATTGTCCATATTTTCCAATTAAAGTTAAATTATGTTATATAATTGTAGAAAATGGTCAAAGGCAAAAAACAATGGCTAAAACTAGGTGATTTGAGAACTAAGAAGCTAACAGAATATGGGAAACAAAGAAATAAGTGAATCAAGAAGAACTGTGAGATAATGAACAATCTTGGAGTGAAGAATATTACAAATTCTTTGTTGAGTGCGGTTCAACCCAAATGTGCAAATGCAAAGGACAAGGGAATTACAGTTGAGGTAGATGATGATGATGAGTATAAATCGTCAGAGAGTGAGGATGACAGTGATGACGAGTCATTGGGTTCCTTTGACCGTGAGGTATTATATACATTATTTTATATATCTTTTACAATTTAAATATTTGTTTCACATATCTTAAAAATCATATATTTTTTTAAAATATATTTTAACTGTGTTAAATATCTTCTTTACTATCTGATTATGTTATTTCAGGAACAAGAGATGCCACCGAGACTCTGTTTACAGTCTCATTAGGGGCCATTAACTCCCACCCTAGAGGAAGGGATGGATCTCCCCCGTCAGGAGGTTGGTACCCAACCCTTACCACCTCATAATGTGCAACTTGAGCACGAGGTGACTATATCTAGCAGTGTTGGTGAGTTTGAAAAGTTGTTTTTATTCAATTTAAGGTCTAACTTTCATTTGTTTAGTTACTAACTTAATCAATATTATGTCCTTACAGCATCACATGTCAAATATGGTCGTGGACCGATACGCAACATACAAGCCCAGTGCATCGTTGATAAGGATGGGCAGATGTTGGTTCCTATACCTGAACAGTTTCGTGCACTAGTAGGAGATAAAGCCTCTAAGCAGGCCTCCAAGAATGGTATAGAGGTTCGAACGCAGTTACCAGACCTGAGCGTTCGTAGGTAGAAGAAGGTTAATGATGCTAATAAGGAACCAACAATCCATTGCTTGGTGGTAATTATTGTCAAACTTTTGGTAAAAACCTAAATATGACATCAAAACAACCATATATTTCCCAAAAAACCTAGGCCTATAAATCACATAGAAGCCTCCTTTGTTGTATATTTGAGTCTATGTGAGACATGATGAGGGAGATTGAAAGAAAAAATAAAAAGAAAACAAGTAAAAAGAGGTATGCCACATGGAAACTGAAAAGAAGGAATTTTGGAAATTTTTTATGACTCACCCAGTTCATATTAGATTTGATCTATCATATATCAGTGGTTGACTTACCAGAATTTTAGAAAATTTTGTTCTTCTTCTTCTTTTTTTTTTTTTTTTTTTTGAAAAAACAAAAGAACTATTGTTACATTGCATGGTGGCTTACTCTTGACTTTGAAGTTGTAGCATTGTTTGTGATAAGGCTTCAAATAATAGTGTAGCATATATGTTTATCTCAGTTTGTTGTTAGGCCAAGGCTTAAATATCAAGCTCTAGACCTATATTTATTTATTTATCAGTGTTATAGCCATGTTACAGCCACGAAAGTCGGTAAGTATCATGTATGTTGTGAACTTAGATACAAGTTTTGGGCACATGATTTATCTCCTTGTTTAATTTGCCTCACATCATCCTTAAATTTCAGAAGTTGTGATTGTAGTTGAGCTATCAATGCATCCAATTTTTCTTTGAACACCTGTGCGCTATGTTACATATTTCCTCTTAGGAGGGTGAGTATGGAAGAGGCAGTGTGTTCTCTATTTGGCATTTTCTTGATTTGTATAAACCTTGGATGAGTCATATGACATGGTCATTGGCATGTTGAATTTGATAGATCATATTGAAATCAATATTCTTTTTGATTTCTTTATTGTTTCCATTGCATGTTACTGGTTTTGCTATTGCTCTATGGATTGGTGGTTGCTCGTAGTTTGTGTGTATTGTGTTTCATATGTGTTATGTGGACAGGGATTGTGGAGTTACTCCTATGACCTAGCTGTTGTGTTTCACAATTGATTGCTGTTATGTCTAATTGTGTATGTAAACAAAATTTAGGTTATTTAACTTATATAAAAAAAAATGATTTGATTTTATAGGATCAGTTTGATTTACAAGGAAATTCAAGTGATGTAACAAGGGCTTTAAACACACAATTTGGTCAGCGATTGATTGGCTTCACCTATAAGTTGCACAAACAATACAAGCTAGTTAAGGATGCAAGAGGGGAGGAGTACATGAGAAGCCACCCACCCTCAAGTGTTACTTTTAATTAGTAGACATCTCTAATTGACAAGAAATGAAATAGTAAAGAATTCTTGGTAAAATGTTTTATGTTAGTTGTCAAAAATTAAGTTTCTTCTTACTAATATTAAGTTTTCTTGTTTTTATTGGTGCTTCAATCGTGTAAGAACAATCACTAACTAATGTGACTAATAGGATGCAAATGTGAACAAAACATAGATGTGGATCACAATCAATCCCGGTCAGGGTGCACAACTCGATGCATTCTACTATTTTATTTTATTGGATTAGTAGGCTTTGTTATATAAATATTTGAAATAACATTAAAAAACAAATGAATCAGATAATTGCAAGTGGAAAAGTGCTCAATTTAGCATAATTTTACAAGTCCATCCACTATAATTCGAATACGCATGAATGGTTTTCGTCGAAGAGCCAGGCTAATTATGTATAAATAAGGTAATGCATATTAATTTTGATAAAATTATTTATTTTGCTTTGTAGGTTAGAATAACTAATAATTATTTGATTTATTTCAAATTAATAGGACAACATGATACAGACGCAAGTAGAACACCTCTCGCAGACTGGTGCAATCCCTTTGACCCTAAAGGAGTTGTCGGTCAATGTGCTTAAGCCAAGGTCAGGTTATGTGAAAGGAATTGGCATGAGGCCTTCTTCTTCTATGAAGACTACTGTTGCACTTGCTGAAAATAGTGACTATGTTCAACGCATTGAGATGCAAATAGTACAGCAAAATGAACAAATTGCAAGGTTTCAAAAGTCAAAGAAGAAACAAAGTAAGAAGATACAAAGTATCATAGAGTGTTTGAAGCAAAAAGGTATCACGGGATATTTTGAGTGTGGGGAAAGTTTAGATTCTGATGGACAAGCTTCTTGGTTAGTATATTATATTTATATGTTAATTTAGTAGAAAATTTATTCTTCAACTAGGGTAGAATAAAAAACTACTTTGACATTTAGGCACGAAAGGTCCTACGAAAATAGTGAAATGTGCATATAAAGGCCCATGAAACATCACAAACACGTTGAGACAGAGCAACATAAGTTGTGCAAACTTACGGAACAAGCACGTGCCTCCCAATTTGAAAACTACTTTGAAATTTGCACTATTCCAACACCTGGGGCATGAAAATAGGTCTTGGGGAGATGGAGGGGGGAGAGCTTGAAATAGGCACGAGAAGGCTTTGGAAACACACAAACACCTCCAGAGAAACCAATATAAGTTGTGGACACTTCGAAACAAGCACATGCGCCACGACTCGAACCCGCCCCCTATGGGTTAAGGCCATAACCGGCCAGTAATCACGAGATTACCTATGGCCTCAAACCAAATAAGACAAAACTCATCAGAGTAAAGGGGCCAAATCAGAAGCGGATTAAAAACTTTGTCCACAGAGATGTGCTTATGTGCACATCATAACATTCCATACGTACATATGTTAATAACTCACAACAATAAGTATAGTAGCATGAAGTTCTATACAGACAGGATCATTTAAATCTAAGTCAGCCAAAATAAAGTTGTATACAGACGTACACCAAAGTCCTCGCCGACATGACAAAATAACATAGAATGGCAGAAGGGCGAAGACGTGTCTCGTGCGTGAGATGCAAGGGCTGACTCTTCAAAACCTTAGTTGTTCCATACAGACTTCACTGGAGCTAGGTTTGGACTTCTCTTGGCTCACCTATAAACACATGAATGAGCGTGAGCAAAAGCCCAGTGAATAATATTAAATAAAGAATATACATTGGAACAATATACATCAAACGGCCTTGGGCGCAATTTATATTTCCACTAATACATACATACATAGACATATGTAAGTTAAGTAACTGCGGTTCCAAACACATCATACGGCCCCGTGCCCAATTCATTAGTGTCAAACTGTTATTCGTGTCAAACTGTTATTTGTGTCAAACTATCATTTGTATCAAACTGTTATTCGTGTCAAACTGGCTTTTGGCCTTTTCAAACTTCCATATCAAACTGGCCTTTCAGGCCTTTCAAACTTTCATATCAAACTGGCCTTTCAGGCCTTTCAAACTTTCATATCAAACTGGCCTTTTAGGCCTTTCAAACTTTCATATCAAAGTGGCCTTTTAGGCCTTTCAAACTTTTATTTGCGTCAAACGGCCTTTGGCCAAACCATTTATGTCAATCGGCCTTCGACCCAATCATTCATGTCAATTGGTCTTCGGCCCAATCATTCATGTCAATCGGCCTTCGGCCTAATCATTCATGTCGATCGGCCTTCGGCACGATCATTTATGTCAATCGGCCTTCGGCTCAATCATTTATGTCAATCATTGTCCGCCAAACGAATCAATGAACTCATAAAACTTACATAGAAGTAAGCAATTTGGACAACAACATATTTCAGATATCAGATATTACTCATAGTGATCGGCTTGTGGATATGCCCTGGAGCTTGACCCTACACATCATATAACACATATGGGTCACAAACGATTCAATCCGTTCTTTAATTCACATATTCCTCTTTAGGCTTCATTCTTATCTCTTTAACTCAATTACAATGCTTAATGCATGCCTAAGAGTGCTTGCAAGTGAAAGAGAAAGGAAAATGAAACACAGAACGATCACACAAAATTTTCCAGAAACAGGGTCCCCGCTCGAGCGTGCTCGAGCGGACCCACGAGGTCTGCAAAAGTACTGGTTATGTCATTTTCACGCTCGAGCGTGGAACTTGGACGCTCGAGCGGAAGTCCATTTTACATAGCTCCCCGCTCGAGCGTGGGCTTCCCCACTCGAGCGGATATCATGGTCTCCAGAAAATACTGGGAGCACAAAATTCACGCTCGAGCGACGGTTTCCCCGCTCGAGCGGACATCAAATTTCTGGGTTTTCCAGACTGTGTTCTTAAGCTCCAATTCGATTTTTTACCCAACCTTTCTTTCATATAACAACTCAAACTCCAAATATACTTGTGCTAACATGCTATAAACACCAAATTACAACATTTAGAAGCTTAATTTCATAAATCAAACACATGCATGGCTCATTTTCCACCAATTTTTTTATCAACATAATAATTTCATGCATTTAACACTTATACCTTTTTGAATGGCACATGCATGTGGCTTATTACTCTCATTCTCAACTTAGATGATACAAATGGTGATCATAACATGAGTTTTAACCAAAACTCTACATGAATCATATATTTCAAGCTCAAAAATGCAAATTTAAAACAATTTCTTACATGCATGCACATATTGGCCCTCAATTCAACAAAACCAAATCAATTACATCATGCTCAAACAAATTCATGTTCTTGACTATTATTCCAATTTGCATTCACAAAATTACAACTTAATATTCATGAATCCACTTACCTAGAGACTCAATTCTTCACAAATTATAGCAAATTCTGGAGTAATCTTCCAAAATCTTCAAGCCTCAAGACCAAAACCTCAATCTCCTACTGATCTGCCAAGATGCAACAAAGGAGGAGAAATGAAGGTGTAGTACCCTTATACAACCATTTCCACTAATTCCATATAATAATATTAAAGTAATTGGGCACAAATTCCTTAATTAAATCAGTTTAATCTGATCCGAATCAATTTCCAATTAAATTTCACCGTAGGCTCTAAAAATTGCGCTAATCACAATGGCGTAATCAATTTCGGGTTCTGTGGCCGATAAGGCCTTCAATTAAATTTTCAAAGCAGATTGTCAAACAGATATTCCTACGGTGAACAGATAGAAATTCAAAACCACATATATTCCTATAAATGGCACTCAAAATCATAACAAACACATAATTATATGCATAAGGAGGATAAATTAGAATAAGACGGAACAGGGGTATCACAGTCTTCCCCCCTTTAGGAAGTTTGGTCCTCCAAACTTATTTACCTTTAGTCGAACACAATTCGTAACACTTTTCATTCAACGGTTCCAGTCCTTTTTGATAGCCATTTACTTAGTCCCAAAATCAAGTAACACTCAGTTCTCAATCAGTCAGAGACTTACCTTTTTTTTTTCCATACAAGACTTGTATGGTGCCATACCGAAACTAGAGTGCAAGCTGTTGTTGTAAGCAGAGTCTGCCAACAACGAATAGACTTTCTAAATTCCCTGAAAGATCTGCTGAATATATTTGGAGCATTTCTCCCAAAAGTTCTTTCTAATTGTACATCAATTAGCGGATGAGAGGTAGCACTGACTCACAATCCAGTTCTCACCGCCTCTTGAAGGCTTGCCAGAATTCATACACATTTTAGGATCCCTATCCAAAACAATAGATACTAGGATCCCATGCAAACGAGCAATCTTGTCGATGTAAACAGTTGCTAGTCTATAAGTATCACGTGAAGATTTTACAGAGAGGATATGAATAAACTTAGTAATCCTATATACAATAACCCAAACGGGACTTATACCCTGGTTGTCTAAGGCTGCCCCACAATAAAATTCGTAGTCACATATCCCTATTTCCATTCCAAAATAGAGAGAGGTCGAAGTAGTTCTGCCAATATCTGATTTTCGACCTTGACTTGTTAGCACTGAAAATATTTAGACACAATTTCGCCAATTGCCCTCTTCAAGGTAGGTTACCAACATATTTATTTCGCATGCCAGCTAACTTTATCACAGAAGTTCGGTCTATTCCCTTGTCACAAAAGTTCAATTCATTCTTCAATAATTCCACAATTCATAATTTGATTAGGTATTTAGTTCAGTGACTCATCACAGTTATCCAAGGTCAACCAAAAGTCTCCAGGAATATGAAGTGGACCCGGATACGGATTCCCGGATCAACAAAGGTAGCATCTAAGCAATCAATTTCTAATACAATACACGTGTCCTCAATTCAGTCAACAGTTTACCGTTTACAATTTAGTCCACATTCAATCCCCTGTTCTATCGAGTCTGTCCATATTATTTGATAATCGTCAAAAGCATAAGGCAATGCATATACAAATCCCCATGATGTCAAGGACAATATCAAAGGAGTCAATCACATATTAAGCACAATTTACACATTCCCAGAGCCCCAATCACAGAACATAATGGCACGGAGCAGTTATTTACACAGAGCGTACTGAATTCACACACTTTCGGAAAATCAGGGTTTTTCAAAGATCCTTTGATGCTAATAATATCCACATAATACCAAAAGACGACATTCCGGACAAAACAAGAAATAATCGTCTCGGAATCAAAGCACACCCGTTCATGACCGTTGGTGGCCGACTCGCGAGCGATTAGACAAACCCACCCGTACAAAACCGTCGGTGGCAAATGAGATATCTCAACAAAGGTGCTACATAGGCTTAACGTCCCCTAGCACGAAAGGATGCCCCAAGAATGTCATCAAAACAAATACAATACCACTCAGCATAACCTGCTTTCCCAAAATCTAATAACACTGGAGCAGACACATGAAACATATTATGATTAATCAAGGATAAGTATTCAGCACCATTTACAATCAAATCAATCTGCTGTCATCGGTTTCCATAATATCAAATAAGCAAGAATATGGTAATTCAGAAGCATCGTTCCTTAAGACACCGGAACACGGGATTTGTACGATTCTATTCATTATAACACATATGTCCCAATAGTGGAAGGTCGGTTCTCAATGGCGTTCATGGTTAGATCAATCTGTTGATAGCCCACGAAAGGTCTTTCAAATAAGTCAAGTATTCCAAACGGATTCAAGTTTTGGGTCTATCAGTTTTTCTGTCAAGAATAATCTGGCTATTTATTTATAAACAATTCTTAGTTCCCTTTAACAAAATCAAATTAGATAGAGGTTCTTATCGATCAATCCAAGTAAAGGCCTTGTCAAATTAATCAAACAAAGATCCCATCAAATCATACCCAATGAGGGTTCTAACAAGGCCATATCAGTCAAAGGTTCTATCGGATCGAATTAGATAAAAGTTTTCTCAAATAGGGTACATTCGGTTCTGTAAGGCATACTCCGTTTGCTTAGGTACATGGTTGATAGTTTCACAATTGTCCTAAGTTCATCAGTTCTTAAAGTCATATTGGAGTCATTCATCACATCCATTCATATCAAAGTATTTCACGTCAAGTACAATATAACATTGCCCATATAAATTTAGGTATAGTTACGTATGCATGCAGTTATTTAGATCAAAAGGTATGTACCATAATCACTACAGTAGTTCCCAAACAAGTCTTATATGCAAATATATGGCGCACAATAACACATTAAACAAAGTTCCTCAGTTGTACATAAGATAGGGTCCGTTACACAAAAATTCCAAATTAGTCACAAAACGTGGGTTTATGAGTCGAGCCTAGTATAGTCACATAATCCAGTCAATTCTCTACCAATCAAAATATATGGTCTCACAATTTTAGAGTTCGTCCTTGAGGGTGCTCAACTCGGTCACACAATCACGGAGTCAATCAATATCCCAATACGTATTTGACAACTTCCCAAATGGAGTACGTATATGTATTCAATAAATACAGTCTCGATCTTGTGGGTCTGACCAATCCAGACACACAGGCGGCAAATATGAAAGGACATGCTGATCTGAATCAAACAATACCCCAAGCAAAGGTGTACACATGCACTAATTCAGAATCAATCACATATAGGCATTCGTTTAAAACCAGTATAGGTACCTGGAATAACGGTTGCAGCATTCTGAGTACTTTCTGAGACGAGTGCAATTGCTGTAGCTTGACTAGCAATTCCTCCCATTGATACGAATCTAGCTGAGGCAAAAGATTTATTCACATTGGTTCAGTTCGGGGACAGTTCCTTACCATAGGGTCCACTTTACCACACCTATAACGAACCCCAGAGATCGGATAACAAACTCCTTGGTGTTTCTTACACTGGTGGTGGCAAAGGTTCTTGCCGTAGCGGCAACTGGCATTGTTGTCTTAAGATCTTGGCCATTTCTTGTACTATTCTTTCCAGTCTATCAAGTCGGGCTGTAGAAGAGCCTTCCAGCTCGTATGCCCTTAATTTATCCACACTCTACACAAATTCTTATTAAACCTTGCCAAACACTGGGATGCCCAATACAAAAATAAACACAGATACACATGCATACATTCGCACATAGGCACATTTAATCACATACGTAACAGATGATTGCACACTTATCAGATATTGCATGCTGAACATTTACTAAGTAGTTATATACTCAAGTCATGTCCATATTGCACATAGACACCCATTTGCAGAATCGAATGCACATAGGCAACTCTTCATGATTCATATGTTCATGTACGTGCATTATAACAAAACAAACTCGTTGTACACGTTAGTGCAACAATTCATATCTCATATAATCACATGTTTTCAACATTTGATTAAACTTGCATTATGCTTTATACAAAAGATTCACAGGTATGCATATACTAAAGAGCATACATATTCAAATATTTTGCAATGCAAGCAATTCACAAACTTATAGCACATAATCGTTCATATCAAAACATTTAAGCATGTTCTCGATGCTTCAAATTTCATACTTATCACATGAATGCATCCTAGACCTTTTCTAGACGCTTATTGCTCTTTTGGACAAGTGTGTGAGTTATTAACTCGTGCTCTGATACCACTCTGTCACGACCCGAACCCGCCCCTATGGGTTAAGGCCATAACCGGCCAGTAATCACGAGATTACCTACGGCCTCAAACAAAATAAGACAAAACTCATCAGAGTAAATGGGCCAAATCGGAAGCAGATTAAAAACTTTGTCCATAGAGCCGTGCTTATGTGCACATCATAACATTTCACACGTACATATATTAATAACTCATAACAATAAGTATAGTAGCATGAAGTTCTATACAGACCGAATCATTCAAATCTAAGTCAACCAAAACAAAGATATATACAGACGTAAGTCCTCGCCGACATGACAAAATAACATAGAATGGCAGAAGGGTGAAGAGGTGTCTCGTGCGTGAGACGCAAGGGTTGACTCTTCAAAACCTTAGTTGATCCATACAGACTTCACTGGGCTGGGTTTGGACTTCTCTTGGCTCACCTACAAACACATAAATGAGCGTAAGTGAAAGCTCAGTGAATAATATCAAATAAAGAATATACATTGGAACAATATACATCAAATGGCCTTGGGCCCAATTTACATTTCCACTAATACATACATACATAGACATATGTAAGTTAAGTAACTGCGGTTCCAAACACATCATACGGCCTCAGGCCCAATTCATTAGTGTCAAACTGTCATTCGTGTCAAACTGTCATTCGTGTGAAACTGACCTTTGGCCTTTTCAAACTTCCATATCAAACTGGCCTTTCAGGCCTTTCAAACTTTCATATCAAACTGGCCTTTTAGGCCTTTCAGGGTTTCATATCAAACTGGCCTTTTAGGCCTTTCAAACTTTTATTTGTGTCAAACGGCCTTTGGCCCAACCATTTATGTCAATCGGCCTTCGGCCCGATCATTCATGTCAATCGGCCTTCGGCCTGATCATTTATGTCAATCGCCCTTCGGCCCAATCATTTATTTCAATCATTGTCCACCAAACGAATCAATGAACTTATAAAACTTACATAGAAGTAAGCAATTTGGACAATAACATATTTCAGATATCAGATATTACTCACAGTGATCGGCTTGTGGATTTGCCCTGGAGCTTGACCCTACGCATCATATAACACATATGGTTCACAAACGATTCAATCCGTTCTTTAATTCACATATTCCTCTTTAGGCTTCATTCTTATCTCTTTAACTCAATTACAATGCTTAATGCATGCCTAAGAGTGCTTGCAAGTGAAAGAGAACGGAAAACGAAACACAGAATGATCACACAAAATTTTCCAGAAACAGGGTCCCCGCTCGAGCGTGAACTTACCCGCTCGAGCGGACCCACGAGGTCTGCAAAAGTACTGGTTATGTCATATTTACGCTCGAGCGTGGAACTTGGACGCTCGAGCGGAAGACCATCTTACATAGCTCCCCGCTCGAGCGTGGGCTTCCCCGCTCGAGCAGATATCATGGTCTGTAGAAAATACTGGGAGCACGAAATTCACGCTCGAGCAGCGGTTTCCCCGTTCAAGCGGACATCAAATTTCTGGGTTTTCCAGACTGTGTTCTTAAGCTCCAATTCGATTTTTTACCCAACCTTTCTTTCATATAACAGCTCAAACTCCAAATATACTTGTGCTAACATGCTATAAACACCAAATTACAACATTTAGAAGCTTAATTTCATAAATCAAACACATGCATGGCTCATTTTCCACCAATTTTTTTTATCAACATAATAATTTCATGCATTTAACACTTATACCTTTTTGAATGGCACATGCATGTGGCTTATTACTCTCATTCTCAACTTAGATGATATAAATGGTGATCATAACATGAGTTTTAACCAAAACTTTACATGAATCATGTATTTCAAGCTCAAACATGCAAATTTAAAACAATTTCTTACATGCATGCACATATTGGCCCTCAATTCAACAAAACCAAATCAATTACATCATGCTCAAACAAATTCATGTTCTTGACCATTATTCCAATTTGCATTCACAAAATTACAACTTAATATTCATGAATCCACTTACCTAGAGGCTTAATTCTTCACAAATTATAGCAAATTCTTGAGTAATCTTCCAAAATCTCCAAGCCTCAAGACGAAAACCTCAATCTCCTACTCTCTTTCTCTCTATGGCTGGCCCTCTCTTCTTTCTATGAGTTTATGATCAGCCAAGATGCAACAAAGGAGGAGAAATGAGGGTGTAGTAATTAAATCATTTTAATCTGATCCGAATCAATTTCCAATTAAATTTCAATGTAAGCTCTAAAAATTACGCTAATCACAATGGCGTAATCAATTTCGAGTTCTGTGGCCGATAAGGCCTTCAATTAAATTTTCAAAGCAGACAATCAAATAGATATTCCTACGGTAAACAGATAGAAATTCAAAACCACATATATTCATATAAATGGCACTCAAAATCATAACAAACACATAATTATATGCATGAGGATAAATTAGCATAATACGGAATAGGGGTATCACAACATGACTCCCACTGGAACAAGCACGTGACTTCTAGTTTGAAAAATAGTTTGAATTTTGTATTTTGTATTTTTCTAACACTTAAGCTTGAAAATAGGCCATTGAGGGACAAAATAGTGAAATATGAACAACAAGGCCCGAGAAACATCATGAACACCTCGTGTGTAACCAATGTAAATTGTGAAAACTTATAGAACAAACACGAGACTCCCAATTTAAAAACTACTTTGAAATTTGTAAATTTCCAACACTTAGGCAAGAAAATAAGCCATCAAGGGGAAAAATTGTTAAATATGCACGAAAAAGTTTAGAAATTATCATGAACACCTTAGGAGGGATCAACATAAGTTGTGAAAACTTACAAAACAATCATAGGACTCATGGTTGGAAAATATTTAGGCTCGAAAGTAGACTATTAAGGAGTAAAATCTTGAAATAGTCATTAAAAGGCCTGGGAAACATCATGAACACCTTGGGAGGAACTAATGTAAGTTGTAAAAATTTACAGGACAAGCATGGTAAACTTTGGTTTGAAATTTACTTCAAAATTTTCATTTTTTTTTTCTTCTAGGTTTACATGTTAACATATTTAGTGAATGGTTACCTTGACCTTTATTTTTATTTTTATTCTTCTTCTTTTTTTTTAAATGGAAGATTAGAGATAAACGAATTTGGTAACCTACATAGCAAGAACTTTTTGTTGATATTACCAGACACGTATCCATCATAGTGTAGTTTTTTTTTTTTTTTTTTTTTTGACTATGTTGTTGTAGGTTATGATTATATTGTGATGGATCTTATCTTTTTGTTGATACTTTCAAACATATATTTTGACTATGTTATTGCTTTATGCAAATAAACAGGTTTTTGTACTGATCTATAACGGATATTATATTGAATAGGTTATTAAAATGCATAAGTTATTTTGATTATGTTGTCGTAGTGCTTGATTTTACTAGAATAGATGTTATAGTTTGGATGTAATATATTAATTTTTTGATACTATGAGACATGTATTTTGCTTGTGTTGTTTTATGAAAATGAGCAGTTTAATTTTATATTGATTTGCGTTAGATATTTTATTGAATAGATTATTAAAATGCAAAAGGATTGTTTATTGAAAAAAAAATAGATATATAAATTGCAAATATCCCCTCCTCCACACAATTTTTAAAATTTATTTATTATTGCCAACAAAAAAAAAAAATTGTTGCTAAAACTTTCTAATCCCAACAAATAACTTCATCACACATGTTTAGTATTTCGTCACTAAATTGAAATATTTCTTGACAAAAAATTTTATCACTGAAAGGTCCCTTTTTTTTCTTTTTTTTTTTTCTATCTTTTGGTGATGAATATTTTCATCACTAAAAATTCTATCACTATTTTTAATGACAAAATATTTTGTCACCCAAAATAGTAGAATAAAATTTTATTTAATTCTAGTGACGAAATGGACGTTATAGGTGACAAAATATTTAACATTTAGTGACAAAATATTTTATCACCAATAATAGGCAATAATAGGCAACAAAATAAAATTTCGTCACCAGGTACTTTTAGTGATGACCAATAGACGACGAATATGGTGACTAAATTATTTCGTCACAGATCAATTTGGTGACAAAAATTTCACTATTGGACATGGAGTAATTTTGTCATTAAAGAACCATTTTGTTGTAGTGCCAACTAGAGAGAATCTTAGCATCATTTTGGGAATCTTTCGAAAACCTAATTATATCAGAATCATCATAGGAGTGAGCTTGCTCAAATTAGGGAAAAGTGTTTGATAGATGGCTTCAGTATACTAGGGGGAAAGGTATGGCTTATGCCCCTTGCTTACTCGACAGCTAATTCAGAGATACTCACGCCCCTAGTGTTCAATCCTTATTCACACTACCCACAATTTTCAACATTCTAGAAGCTCATATCTTGGGAATCAACATGTCACATATGGATAACGAAGGACATCCTACTGTGGCCACTAGCCAATCAAACTCATACTTTTGCTATACGCCAGAGTGTCCAGAAGTTATTTGATTAGAGCAATCATGGATTTTCAGTGATCATGGACTTGGTGCCCCTTGTGGGGATATTCTTAACTTGTCTATGAATTTCATATAAGGACTTGATTTGAACTTCATAATATATTTCAAATGTTGACCACGCCATTCTATCAACATTAAGCCATGCACATATTAACAAAATGACACTAACAAAAATGCCAAAGATAGATAAGACAAAGGGAAATGACTTTACAGAGAAAAATGACTCAATAGACCCCAAACTGTACACATCAATCATTTTGTAAAATAGATGGCCTCCATTGTGAATCAACATGTGCTGTTCTACTTCACCTTTGAAATGGTTTGCACTTGTTGATATCATGCCTTCAAAATGGTGATCACCCTATTGATCTTGTAATGTGGTACTTTTGACTTCACTTTTGCTATTTTATTTATTTATTTATTTATTTGGTTTCATGCAAATTCCTTACTTTTCACCCGCCTCACACCTATATTTTCTTTTATCTTTCTTTTCTTCTGCACACATACCCTCATTTTGTGGTTTTATATTGAACAACTTTCCAAGAAAGGATGTGGTATTGACAAAAATTTGGCATAAACTTTGGCATTCCGACATTTGGCAAATTGTATGATTTTCAAGATGAAGGGTTCATCAATTGAGGTGACTGACAATGTTGATCTTCTTCTAATGGTTGAAGCTGAGTGCAGTTTGAGAGGCACGAGAAAGAGTTGATGTAGGAAATTGAAGAGAATATAAACAACAAAATGCCTATGATGCAAAACAGCAAGACGATTCACCCATGATATAAGGCAACAAGATGACAATAAGCCTACGATCTGAAGCAATAAAGCAACGTACCTACAACACAAGTCAACAAGACAACATACCCATGACACGAGACAAGACACAGATAGCAACTAAACCAAAGGCCAAAGAAAAGAGACAAAACTTAAGGTGAATGATCATTCATTATGCCCCTAGCTTTCTTATGATTCCATTTTATTCAAGAATTGCTTTCAAAATCCAATTCTGTAAAGATCAAGTTTCATTTCCTTTCAAGTTTAAGTTAAAAATTCCATTGATAAGTTCAAGTGCTAAAAATTCCTTCACTTATTGATCAAACCAGTTATTCATTCTTCCCATGAAAAATATGTTATACACCCTAGTGATTGTAGCGTATGAACAACTGGGTAACTAGGGATGCGAATTGGGTAAGGACATAGGGCCGAACCTTGAGGAGAGGTTGCCTACGTATCTCCAGGTGAGAATCAAGATGGATGTAGTTCCGATTAGGGTTTACTTGAGTATTGACACTCTTCTTTTTGGTTCTAACTTTTTCTAAAGTCGCCTTTTTAGAGTTTACGACCTTGCGAGCTCTTATTCTTTCATTTTTCATTTTTTTCTTGCTCTAAGTTTTGCTAGGGTTGCCTTTTTAGGTTTTCAGCCCAGCGAGCCTCTCAAGGGTAGTGTTACAACAATTACAATGAGTGTGATCAAAATTATCTTTACCGTTAGCAATCTAACTTGTTTCAACTTGGTTTGAGCCTAGGTGTCTTCTTGAATTGTGCACTTAAACATGATGGTTTTCTGAATGATTGGTCATCCTCAAAATGTAGTGTCGACTTTTCCCATATGGGAACGATGCGTCACACTAAGCTCTTTCAAATGTTGATGACAAAACTTTCACTCCTCACAATTGACTAGATTTCATTCCATGAATACTCCTATCTTGACGACAGAAAATTTGCTTCTCTCTCTCTCTCTCACTCTCTCTCTCTCTCTCTCTCTATCTTTCTTTTCATTTTTCTCTTTTATATATTTATTTTTATTTTTATTTTTTTCTTTTTTATTCAAGCCAAAAATGCCATAGAGAGGAAATCTGTCGTTGTGAGGTTTGAATGTGCTGCAAAGTTTGAACATAGCTTGTGTTTGCCAAAATAGTCACTCAAATGTGAGGAGAACTCCTAAAATAATGTAGAACTTCATGCACAATTTTGAATTTATCCTTGTAAGTCTATAGAAAAATCTACTTGAAAATTTTGGTTGAAAGCTCACAAGCAGTCTTGCAAGGACAATTCATAATTCATTTGGATCATTTGGGGGATCCTTTTTAACACTCCCACTTATTACTGAAATTTCATTCTCATTAGCACATTAGGCAATTTACACTATTCTCTTGCTCAATTGGATTATTAAAACTTTTATTGTTTTCATTAGGTCACACATGGATTGCTATAGACACAATTTAATGATCAAAACCCAACTCTCTCTTATTACTATAATGAAGGCCAGAGAGTACACGAATACAACTCGACAAAGAATAAATGACTCAAAAACTCAAGCGAAAATAAAGAAACAAAACCTAAGTATGACATGTGACTCTACTATTGACATGGCATGACTCAAATTTTAACAAAATAGCATTATCCTCATCTCAAATAGAAAAAGGGTTCTATTTTCCAATCCACATGCAAAATCCGAGACAAGCATCCATTGGTCCAAGGTGTCATCTTCTTCAAACCTTTTTCACATTGCCCCTTGTTCGAAAATTCCCTCTAAGGTGCATTCAGCAATTGCCCTTTGTTTAGAAGACTGCTCCAAATGAAAATCAATAATTGCCCCTAGTTGATTTTGTAGTTCATCGCTTCATCCACCATTGTTGATGATGGTATAGAGATACCACCGTTTTGCTTCAATATTACTAAGGTCAAGCTCCTCCAAGTCAAATAGGTCCTCTAAATCTTTGAAAGACTTTTCATTATGCTTTTCTTCTTTATCACTTTTGATGAAATAAAGATCCAAGGATTCAGGAATTGCCACAGTAGGTTTGGGCTCAGTGGCAGATATGATGTGTTGGCTAGGATCAAAGTTGGCGAGAGGCGAGGTTTGGATGGTATTAATGCTGCTATGGTCATCGGAGAATCTCTTTAGGAGGTTAGGATTTTCGGGGTGGAGTGATGACTTTGTTGTCAATGAGATCTTGAATCTCATGATGGAGGTGGATACATCAGTCAGTATCGTAACCAACTTGCTAGTGGAAGGCACAATATTTGGAGGGGTCATGGTTGGCTAAGAGAGGGTCTAATATGGGTCTTGAGCTGATAGGTTTCAAATGCCCCTTGTCCATAAGGATTAGCATGGCTTTACATAATGCATAGAGTTGGTGGAAGGTTCTTTTTGTGAGGCGGCCGACATTAGTTTTAGAGATATGGGCAAAAGGAATGGCTAGTGCTAGCTGAATATTTCTTGCATTGGAGTTGTTAGGGATATTTCTAATGGACTATCTCTTTTCATTGCTAGATCCTTATTTGCTTATCAATTTTTGACTTTCAGTATCTTTAACTTGGCCCTCTCTGTGGAATTCCCTTACAGTACACCCTATCTGACCATTAGGGTATGGAGCAACAAAACTTTTATCTACAGCCTTCTGAAAAATTGCACAGATTTACTACTTGTTCAAACCATTGGATTTCAAAGCCTCAATAACCCATTGAAGTCATGCACAAGGATTGACAATTTCCTCAATGGCTTTGCCATAGAGACGTGTGGATGAATCAGAATAAAGCTCATTGCATTCAACATAGTATCACCAAGGTACAAGGTGTATTTGGATATTGTCTCAAATCTAGTCATTTTCATTTGAATATTGTCTCAAATCGAGCTATTTTCTTTGTATTTTCATTAGTCTTCATAGCATCCTCGGATTTGAGTTGGCTCATTTTATCTCTAGCTTTCCCCATAGTCGAATTACCTTTTAATGCAAGATTCTAAACACGGGATATAGTCAAAGATGGAGTTGAAACCCCAAAGGTCAGGTCGGCCACAGTTCTTTGAAGGTCTTTCATCATTCTCATCATCTCGGCAGAGGTGTGTTCATCCATGGATAAACTCAGTGCACTTGGATTGAATTGGGTTGTATAGGTTAATTAAGTTAGGCTTTTTTCTAAGGTGATTGGTTTTGGCTTGGTAAACAGAATTTGACCAGGAATATATATATATATACATTTTTTAAAATCTGTTGGACTTGGTTTTCTTTTGAATCGGATTAGGGTTTTCTGAGCTGGATGGGCTAGGCTTTTTCGAGTCGAATGGACTTTTTTGTTTTTGTTTTTGTTTTTGTTTTTTTTTCCTTTGTCGTTGATTGGGCTTTTTATGGATTGGTTGGACTAGGCCTTTTCTAGGTTGGATATTTTGAATTGGATCAAGCCTATTCTGACTTGGACTAGACTTTTTGGATTGAATGGACTAGGCGTTTTCTGGATTAGATCTTTTGAATTAGATCAGGCTTTTTCTAACTTGAACTAGAATTTTTTGGGTTAGATGGACTAGGCTTTTTTTTTTCTTTTAAAGGATTGACAAAAGCATTCTGGACCAGGTCCACTTGACTTGGTAATTTTGGCATTAAAAAGCACCTCATTAGATCAAGGCACTTGTCAAAACAAGGTGAGACACAATCTTTGGTCAAAATTCTGATTCTAAACTTGGTGACTCATTCAAACACAATCTCTAAAATTCTGATTTCCCCACCAAATTGAACACAATCCCCAACTTCTAAGTTTCTATCAAGTTGAGCACAATCCCTAAATTTTGACTCAAATTCTTATTCTGATATGATTTTGTATTTGGAAATTGATTTTCTCAATATTCTTGTTTGACTCTCTATTGATATTTTCCCTTTTCCACGTGATGATTAGGATGCTACTCGAAGTAGAAGATTAAATAACGGTCTTCCAATCAAATATCCTTTGACGAATTAGAGTTCTTACCAAAAGTGATCAATCGAATAATTACCTCTCCATTCATATCATTCATTTAAGGAATCCATATTCTATTCAAAAGTAAATAATCAAATCACTGCTTCCATATTCAAAATCTTTCCAAGGAGTTTGAATTTTATTCCAAGTAATCAATCAAATAACTATCTCATAGTCAAATATCTTTTAGGGAATTTCAAAATTTTATTCAAAGTAAAAAACTTGATCACCATTTCCTTATCCAACACTTTTTCATAAAATTAAGATTCCACACAAAGTCAATAACTCAAAGATTATCATTCAATCAAAATTTTCCATAATTTCCAACACCCTACTCTAATAAGATTTTTTTGAGAAGCTGTATCTTGATCATATACTTTCTCATAAAATTTAGATTCTACTTAAATTCCATGTTAGGAGAGATAATTATTCCTAATTGATCACTATGGTAAGATTCACAACTTAGCACAATTTTTTTTATTAGGAAATTATTTCTTAATCTACCACTGATTTCCAGAGTCACAATCACAGCCTAATTGGACCCCAAATTTTCATAATCAAATCACTTCCTTATTGACGACTAATTTGCATAATGATATCATTGCATTTCCATTAATGACAAGATACCATATAAGCACATAATTTGCATTCATGCATATTTGGGTTAAGGTTTTCCTATCCTAGTTTGGAAAGAAGATCTGTGGATTCACTAAATCATACAATAAATGCAACAATACAATCCTGAAAGGGAAGTTTCTTGTCCTAATTTGAAAGGTGCTAAAACTTTTCATATACAAGGGTATGTTTAGTCAAGAGGGTACCTTAGTTATGACTATCAATATACCTCTCATGCTACCTTGGAATGCAAGGGGATGATCAAACGGTACTAATAGAAACTGCTGACGCTTGTTTGTGGACACTAACATAGCCCACGAATAGTGCCCCGAATATTAAGTAACAAAGCTAGATTTTTCCAGCCCACAATGATGCAATGAAATAAACATTTAAACATTAAAATCATAAAATAGAAATTTCAAGTCAAGCTCTCCTAATTCTCCCGCAGAGTCTCCAATTATGGACACCATCCTTTTTGAGTATTAGGTCTGTTTCCACACTATGTTGTACCAACTTGCTTTAACCAATATAGAGTTGGCACTTAATTTTTAAAGCGGAATTATGAGACCTTTAACGATAAAATCTAAGCTAAGGACTTGATTCGTCATAACCAGGGAATCACTAGTTCAAGAGCTAAGGTACAAAAACAGAAGGTCATGAAATGATGCACCCCCCTTTGCCCAATACGAAAATTGGTCTCTACTAACTTTATATTTTATGATTTTAGAGATTAATTATTTCAAACAAGTCCATTTTAAGCCTAAAACCTTTATTACCCTAAAACTATGTAATTTGAATAAAAGATAAACATCATTTAGTTTAGATTAAAGACTAAAGCCATCTTCTTAAAAATAATGATTTTTTCAACAAAACTTCATTTTTATGATTCATGGCCATAAACTTAATTGAAAATGAACAATGTTTATAAACAAATAATTTTGTATGAAAAAGCACACAAACTTGGATTATGGAAAAACAATGCCATCAAAACAAGCATACATGCTATAAAGGACAAGAATACTTACTGAGATGCCTACCACCATGCGCCTTACATGCAAATTATGACTAAAATTTTCCATATAATCCTAAACATGCATCTAAACACACTGCAGACACTCCATTTTTTACCAGTCTTAAGACTTGGGTGCTCTTTCTTGGGTACCCAATGATGAAAACAAGATGCGTTAGTCCTATGAATCCCTCAGCAAGAAGTCTAAGATGCAAGTCTTAAACTATCCAAACACCTGTTTTGGTCAAAATGCTTTTCAACCAAATGAGTCTCTATTTCAAAATGAGTTTGGTTGTGTAGTTCCAAACATTAGCAATATGTCCCAAGGCTCATTATTTCTCAAAATAGAATGCCACACATTTTCAAACAAACAGAGCAATGGATACAATGGGAATGAATGGAAGAAGTGAAATCCTTAGAAATACCTGTTTCTTCTCTCAACTCAAGCTAACCTTAGCTTTTTGATCTAATGATGTACGTTCTGACTAGCCGAACAACATATGATGGCCGATCAAAAGTGCATTCGGCTGGACATCAAAGGGAATGGCCAGCTGAATTGTCTGGGTATAGAGCATTTTTAGAAATTTTCGCTCGTTCAATACACTTTTCATATATATCTCAGATATTTAGACCCGAGGCTCTATAAATAAAGCTCAGCAACTCATTTCTAGGGGTTTGAAAATTTGCCCAAGGCTAATATAAGCCTCTTGACTCCTCTTCCTTTCCCCTTCATCTTCTACCTACCACCCTCTAACTTCGAACAATCAAACACCATTAAAGATTGATCCTAAGTGAAGATTCCTGAACATTTTAAAACATATCTAAAAGGACTTGAGGGAACCAAGAGAGAGTTTAGAAAACAAATAAGCTCATCCTCTTTACGAGGTGAGATTTTCGAACTTTTGACTAGCATTTCTTCTCTTTTCCTTTGTTTCTGACCTTGTTCTTCATTGTATAATTGTTGTCAATATGTAACAAGTCCTCATGGATGTGGCGAGGGTAGAAATTAGCCACCCAGGCATTGAGTTGATTGTCTTTCTTTCTTTGGAACCTTGTGACTGTGATTGGGAGCAGAGATTAGCCATCCATTCACAAGTTTAATACGTAGATTAGTTTTTCTTATTATTACACACTTTATCTTCACATATCCTATCTTCTAAGTACTTTGATCCATGTGTCTCAACTCTTTACTCATTGTCAATGAATGCTATTTCATAGGATTGCTTGGATGATCAATGGGATTTGATGTTGAAAAAGTTGTGTTCTTTCATTTTATTGAGTATTTTGGAAGTAAAACAAGAGATTTTATGTCGAAAGGCATTGAACTCTCTCTTCTCAGTCATTTGTGAACATGGAAAGGGGTGGAAACACCCTTGTTCCATAAATATAAGAAGAGTTTTCAATGGATTTCTTTTATGAATTCCTTACTTTCAAAGCAAAGCTTCTGCTGAGAAATGATGTGCATTAATCTACTCTGTCCAATTAATAGCATTAATTTAGATACTAACCTGCCTTTATTCACAAAGAGATGATGTACGTTCTCATCTATTTCCTAGGCTTGAATTTATGTTTGGCTTTGATCCTCTTAATTTTTCAATTTCCTACAAAATATCTGTTGTATATATCTGTTTATGGTATTGTTCAGGGTTGAGATCCATCTGCCTCTTCCTTAAGTGATTCCTATGAGTGGAGGTGGTAGAAGGGATGAGCACCTTTCGGAATATGTTCTTGGCTTCTGTTATGGATTTTCTACACTGACCTAAATCTTGACCAAAATAAGAGTTCACCCTGCCAATTTCTTGTTCAGTCGGCCCATTTTTTATCTAGCCACATAACCTTCCTAAGAACAGAGCAAATAGCTTCTAGGAAGTGCTCTCCTAGGTGGTTCTGGAGCTGTTGGATGTTTTATTTTAATTGTTTAGTATGATTTGTTAGATTTATCAATAACTTGGCTAAATTAATTCATTTTTGTAATAATTTCTTTAATCACCCTTCTTTTTTATATATATTATTTATTTAAAGTGTTATAATAATCTCTCTCTCTCTCTCTCTCTCTCTCTCTCTCTCTCTCTGTTGTCTTATTCGAATTGTTGTAATAATCTTGCAACCCTACGTCTTTATAACCCTTTTATTTATGCGCTTTCCGTATAGCATCATGTCTTATTTATCACACTCATGTATTGCATTCATTTTTCATGTATTCGAGTAAGGCTCATTGGAATTTGTGGAGTTTATCATTTCCAAGTTGAATATATATGCCACCTCATGTCTTGAGATGATGTTCATATCATATCTTAGTATCCAAACCTATAAATCCATGTCATGTATGTGTTGCATTAGTTACTTGTATATATGATCATGCATATACTAAATTATTCTTTAGGCTCCTCTCGGAGTACTAGGAGAGCATTTCTTTGCTTTAGCATATTGTGTGAATATGTCATCTATCATGTTCATTACCACACCATGAGGGTAAATGCTTAGTTGAAATATCTATATAAATGCTAGGGGATGAAGGTTATAGTGCTTATGTTGGATGTAATTGATTCTTATGCTTCAAAGTTTGTACAAAGAACTTTTTTTCAAAAAAATGCATGAAATCAAAGTATAACCAAAACCAGCGATACAGTCTATATTTGATTGTCTCATAGAGTAATGTTAATGTGGTGGGTAAAAATTGAACCACCTTTGATGCGGCGGTGATGCGGTTGACATAACTTAATTCCTGAGGACCCTCTGATGCCTAAGTCAATGATAGAGGTAGATAAAGGTGCAGGATTATCTTAGTGAGGTTCAAATATAAGTGGTTGTATACCTCTATTGTGTTGATTGTTTCCCATTTTATAGCTTACTCTTGCTAACCATTGTTGGCTATTAGGCTTCCCTCCACTCGTCACGTCAGCCACCTTTCCTTAGGGATTGTGCTCTACCAGGTGCGGATTTCTAGGAGTTGGTTGAGCCTAAAATAAAGGGAAGTGGGTTGACTGGGTGTGCGGTCTTCTTGGGTGCGCTTTCTTTTGCTTCCCTTCAATCCCCAAACTTCCCTGGCCTTGTCTAGTCCTAGGCTGTTAGGCCAAACTCTAACTATCCTGGCTAACTTTTCACCTTGCTAGTAATGCTGCCTTCCTGCTGCTAGCCTAGGAATTCTAGTGCTGCCTTATGTTGACTTTTTTTGTCTCCTACAATTTCTCCCAACTCTAGTTTTTTTTTTCTTTCTAGGGAAAAAAAGTTGTCAGAGTTTTATTTACACCTGCAAGAGCTTTTGCCCATGATCTTAGGGCTTCATGCTTATTGTTTCAACTTTCAAATAGCATGATGTCCCTTTGCCTGTCACACTGTCTCTGTACCAGGACACATGGCCTTATGCCATAAGTCCAAACTGTCATGTCTATCATACGAAGCGACAGACACGTCCATTAAAAATTAAGAGAGAAGATTCCTGCCATAGTTATTTTAGTCTGAGGATCTTTCGTTATGATCTCCCTTTGGTTGTCCATAAGTCCCCTTATTTCTCTCTCATTTCTTTGTTTTCATTCCTTTTCTAGTGTTATGGGCAAGTATCACGTCCTTCTAGAATCCCCTTCCACCTTGGCGGCCTTTCACGAGCGATTTGGCATTCTAGAGGATGTCCATGTTCGCTTGCAGAAGGGTGGTGATAACCTTGAAGGTGGACTCTTGCATGTCCCTTGTCACAACTACTAACAGAATAGTAAGGTTTCCCCTAAACCCACTTTTGAGGGAGTGCATGTACTCTTGGTCCTTTGCGCCCATTCAACTCTCTGCTAGCATTTATAGAGTTGTGATAGGGTTTTGAGTTGAACCAAGCCTAGGATACCCAATCTTGGTCAGATGGAGTTTCTGTCTGTTTATGTTCGTATAGCCTAAAATGCCAAGGCCCCAACTGAGGACCTTAAGTATTATTTGAAGCCAAAAGGTGCCTCAAAGAGACTTATCACCCTTCTTCCCAAAACTAACAAAGACCTAGAGTAGGATATTGTGACGATTTTTGGGAACCGGGAATTTGAGAGCTCTCTCCGTACCTGGCTTGTACCTAGAGCCTTCAGAAGAACATGTCCTTTCTGTTCTATATTCCTTATTTTTCCTTTGAATTTGTATGGCTAACAATAGTTCATTCTCTTTCTGCCAGATCCCAGCACCAATGTGGTGAAGCACCTTCGTGAATACGTCGTTATTCAGGAGGAACTGGAGAAAAATCTAAAACTTCCTGAAGAGGAAAAGTCTGCTCCCAAACTTTTGTGTTTCGGATCCTCTACCTCCCATCTAAAAGATGAAAAAGGGTCATCCCAAGCTTCTTTAGAACAATAGGAAAGCTCAATTAGTGGCCTTGCCAAAAGAATTTCTGATCCTATCATTGACCTTACTAACCCTTCTATGGACGTAGAGGTTGATGACTTAGCTGCCACCCATGCCCGTCGTTCTTCAAGGACTGCAAAAACCACTACCCCTACCTCTATCAAGATGAAAAGGAAATTGCAAAAAGATACCAAACTCTTGAAGCTGAAACTAGAAGTAGGGGCCACGATTTCTGCTGTCGGTGCTATTACCACTGGTGCTGGTTCCGGTGCTGGTGAGTCAATTACCCCTGAATCTTTGAAATCGAAAGGATTTACCCTCCTTACAACTGTCGTTGTTGCTGACCCTAAAGATCCTGCTGTGAAACGCCCCAAGACACAAGGGCGTAGCAAGACTGTGTCCTACGAGGTTCATGAAAATCAGTTCAAGCCTTAAATGCAGCTCCCTAATTGTCGTTATGTGTCCAAGAATGACAGCCTAATGGAGGTTCTCGAACTAGGGTTTCGACTCAGTAAAGGGTTTACCTGCCTAGGGATATGGCCTCCCTCCAGCCTTCAGATAATGCTTCTCTGATCCGTATTGGTGTAGTTAGTGCTTTGCGGGTAAGCTTTTTTGTGCTCAGGCTTTCTCTATTCCTTATATTTGGACTAAGCTTAATCATTTTTCTCTTCTGTAGGCCATCCAGGTTTGTTATGAAAGTTTGGCCAAGATAGACTCTTGCAAGGCTGAAGCTTGCATGCAATCTGTTAAGGCCTTTAGTGCTTTGAAAGTAGCCGCTGACAAGAAGAAAAGACTGAAGTTAATGTCCAACCAGAATTTGAAGCATACTACTAAAAAAGATCTTGCTGAAAATCCAACCCAACTGGCCAAGATCCAATTGGAAGAGTCCAAAGAGAGCCCAGCCTTTGCTCTTGCTGTGAATGAGACGCTGAAGAAAGCAGAGAGCGAGAAGCTAGATAAATCTCGTAAGGATATTAATGAGAAATATCTACAACAAATCTATAAGCTTTAGGATGATCTGTTTATTGATGGCTGAAAGGCTGCCTTGGCTAAGGCTGGGGTTACTCTTGATTCCTCCTAGTATTCTAACCCAATTCTACCTTGGAAGAAAGATTCACCGCCAACAGAGGAAGCTGAAGAAAAGGGCTCTGCGGAAGTCCCTGAAGTGGAAGTGGAGACTATTCTAAATGCAAGCGCCCAAAATGCGGCCGCTCCTACTGATGAGGTTGAACTTCTTGCCCCTAAGCCTCAAGAAAAGAATTCTTCTAATGCTCCATCTGTTCTTCCTGCCACAGAAATTCCTACCCCTACTGAAAGTGGAGATGTTAGAACTGTTTCTTTTGGATTTGCTGAAGTTGGTGCTACACAGTTCCCTGTTGTGACAGAGGATTAAGAAACTTGCCTTTTGCTTTTGTTTTTTTGTTCGGTTTTTTTTTTTTTTTTTTGACTAGGGCCTAGAAACTCTTGTATGGTCCAATCCTTTTGAAGTAGTTGTAACTTTTTGCAAATAGAAAGCTTTTGTGTTTGATTTTTATTTAAGTGTTACGTACTTTTCTAAATGCTTTTTCCTGCGTTGAGATGGGTGTGTAAGGCACCCTATTTTCCCCATGGCTTGGATGGTTTTGACCACAAAGACAACCAAGGTACATAAAAATGGTAAAGTGTTTTGAAGAAATTAGACTAAGGTAAAATTGAAAGAAGTTGTAGGGTTGTGGAAATTTTGGAAATAGTTAACTAAGTAAAATTGGGAAAAAATTTGACTAAAGAAAATTTTGATTAAGTAAAATTTTCAACTAGCCCCTATCTATAAGAGGGTTTGTTTTCTTGGATGTAGGAAAACTTTTGAGAAAATTCCCTTTAAGTCCAAGGAATCACAATCCAGGACAGGATTTGCCTACCTTTCTGGTTCAGAAACTGTACTACATTCCTGAGTAGGGAAGTCACATTTTCTTAGGCTAAAAAAAAATTTCGTCTCAAGAACCTGAATCTAGAGAAGGATTATTCTACTTTTCTAACTCAGAATCCTTTCTACACTTTTGAATAGGCGTGTTGCGTGGAGAATAACCATCTGAAAGATTCTTGAATGATTTCTGTTCGTACAAGAACATTCCTGTGATCTAGGATAGGATTGCATCTTGTGCTGGATTGCCACATGTTTTTGTACTCAAGCAATTGTTATAAATTGTACTTAAGCAAAGAACCATTTGAAAACAAAATTAAAATATCTCATAAAAATTGCGTATTTTCAAGCTATTTATGAAACAAATACTTAAAGAAAATAAATCCTAAGGTTTGCAGTGTTCCAAGGGCGAGGCACAACTTGTCATCCATGTCATCCAAATGATAAGCCTTATTTCCACCAACTCAAACGACCTTATATGGGCCCTCCTAGTTGGGACCTAACTTTTTATCAGTTGCATGCTTCTGACTACCCTGAACTCTTCACAGGACCAAATTTCGTGGCTGTAATTCCCTAAGGTGAACTTTCTTATAGTAACCTTTTGAGAGTTGCTTTTGGTAATTTGCCAACCTGACCAGAGCTGTTGCTCTCCTTTATTCGATTAAGTCCAGACCGTATGCCAATACTTGTTCATTCTACAACTCTTCATAAATTTTTGATCGCACAATGGGCAATACGACTTCCAATGGAATAACGACATCAGTTGCAAAGGCCAGGGCGTAGGGTGTCTCACCCATTGCCCTCCTAGGTGTTATATGATAAGCTTAGAGAATGTTGGGAAGTTCATCAACCCACCTTCCTTTCAACCGTTCTAAATGCATCTTTATTTCATCCAACACATCATGTTAGAAGCTTCTGGCTGACCATTGCTTTGAGGATAACGGGGACTTGAGAAGAAGTTTTTTATTCCCAGTTCTGAGCAATGATTTTTGAAGATGGCACAATTGAATTGCGTGCCATTATCAAAAATTAATGCATGTGGGATACTAAACCTGGTTATGATGTTGCACCATGCAAAGTTCTTAATATTCTTGTCTTTAACTGTGATCAGTGGCTTAGCTTCCACCCATTTAGTGAAATATTCTATTGCTACCAACATAAATTTTTTACCTCCTCTGCCTTTTAGAAGTGAGCTGATCAAATCCATGCCACACTGGGCAAAAGGCTAAAGGTTGGTTAGTGAGTGAAGATCTACCACTGGCTGGTGAATCAGGGGAGAAAAATGCTAGCACTTGTCACTTTTTTTGACGTACGCCTAGCCAACCTTGTGCATAAACGGTTACCAATAACCCTGGGTGATTGCACGTTCTGCTAAAGACCTCTCTCCAGTATGCATTCCACATATTCCTTCATGCAACTCATATAGGATATTATCAACAAGGGCTGGGTGGCACATAATAGGTATGGACATGTGAAGGATTTCTTATATAGGACTCATTTTTCTAAGATCCAGAATCTGGGTGCTCTTCTCTTGACTTTATTAGCTTCTTTCCTATCTTCTGGGAGTACTCCCTCCATGATGTACTTAATGATTGGATCCATCTAGCTAGGGCCATGACTAGTGCATAAGATTGGCTGTATGTCTTGCTTTGCTTCTGACAAGATACTGGACTGAGGCAAGAACACAATTGCGATGGTTCTGGCTTCTATCTTTCCACTGCTGAATTAAGGGTGGCAAGGGCATCTGTGTGGGAATTCTATTTCTTTCCTATCTAAACAATTTTGAATTTTCGAAAGGATTTTACCATATCCTGGACTTTGTTTAAATAGGCTTGCATCCTTTCGTCCTTGGCGACATATTCTCCAGTGAGTTGGTTAACTGCTAACTGAGAATCACAGTGTACTATGAGGTCTTGAATGTTGAGAAGTTTTGTAAGTTGTAAGCCTATGAGCAGGGTCTCATATTCTGCTTTGTTATTCGATGCTTTGAACCCTAGACAAATTGCTTGTTCGTGGAGAATGCCCTTAGGGAAAAGCAAGGCCATGCCAGCTCTAGCTCCTTTCGAGTTTAATGCACCATCCACGAAGAGTTTCTAGTTATCCATGTCACCGACATATAACTTCCATCTTGAATCATTGCCCTATCCTGACTGAGCTTGTTGCCCAGTTTCTGTGGTACTGGACTGTTGTGATAATGTCAATTCCAGCTTTTATTTCTCTTGGATCATGCCCTACTGCCCTCCATAGTTCTGCAGCTGGTGACATATCAATTGTAGAACTCTGTTAAGGTTGTTCGGTTGAGAATTCTGTGACGAAGTTAACTAGAACTTGGGCTTTGATGGCAATTCTGGGCTGAAAAGTGACGTCAAATTCCCCCAACTCCACGGCCCAGTGAACGATGTGCCTAGAAAAATTAGCTTTGTGAAAACGGCTTGGCAAAGGATGCTAGGTTGGCACTGTGACGGGGTGAGCTTGGAAATAGTGTACAAGCTTCCTAGCTGTAGTCATTAAGGCCAGTGCAAATTTTTCCAGGGGCAAATACCTGGTTTTTGCGCTATTTAGAGTTTTGCTGATGTAGTGAACTAGCAGAAGGGTGCTTTCCACATTTCTAACTAGGACTGAGCTTACCACATTCCCTAACACTACTAAATAATTGTGACAACCACCTCCTTAATTAATTAAGCTAATTATGTGAATTATGTTGATTATATGTTTATGTGTTAATTAAGTGACATATGTGAGATGCAATGTGTTACTGTGAATAAATATTTGTAGGTGTGAATTGAACCTGTCTGATTCAGTAATTTAAACAAGTTAGAATTGCATAAATGGTTAGGGAATTAAAGCCTAATTCATGTTAGTATAATTGGGTTTAGCCTAATATCAATTGTAATAGGAGGAATTAATTAAGTATATAATTAGTATAATTTAAGTTAATATGATTTATTAGCCTAATTCATTTAAGCCTAACATAAGTATAATAAAAGAATTAATGTCTTACTCAATTATTGAATAGGAATAAGAGAGTAGTATAGTGGACTTTGTTGAGCCTAGAAGTATGCACATGGAGAGAGAGAGAGAGAGAGAGAGAGAGAGAGAGAAGAAGAAGAAGAAGAAGAAGAAGAAGAAGAAGAAAAAGAAGAAAATGAAAGAGAAGCTTAGGAAACCATTGAAGACAAACTTAATTCTTCACAAATTCATTAGCCCTAAGTAAGAATTCTTCTCTCTAATCTCATGAATTTGAAGTATTATGCTCCTAAATTATGGAATTCAAGATTAGTCAAGAAGAATATAAGCTTAATTGAATGTTTTGTTAATGGAGTTCAAAGTTTAGTACATGCATGGTTTAATATGGAAGAAATGATTGAATTAACTCCCAAATTCTCCATGCATGGCATAATTCCAAAAAAACCTTCTTTATACATTTATTTTCTTGCATGGTTTTTGAGTATTCAAGAGAAAGCTTCCAAAATTTTGAATTGGAACTCAATTTGTACATATTTTGGTGATGTTATGCTGTATTTCAAGATTTTGTTGCTTAATTGGAAATTTTGGTTTTTGATTCAAAGTTATGATTCATAGTTGATGTTGGAAAATCTAAATTCAAGGTTGTTGTGATGGATTACAGAGTTGAAATGTATGAGAATGAAGTTAAAATTTCAAAACATTGAGTTCCAAAACTTGGACAGAATTTTGAACAGATTTCTACCGAGTTCCGCACGCACGGCCTAAGGCCCGTACGTACGGAAAACAGAGCATAGGAAGCTAAAACATACTGCCTTTAATTGCACATGAGGGCACTTGTGCAGTGGTGGTTCCGCATGTGCGGCCAATGCCCCTGCACGTGCGGTTTTCAGGTTTGTCTCGGTTTCGTTTTCACTCCATTTTTCTACCTTCAAGGCCTCCGTTTGCGTGGTTTTAAATTTTACATGTGCATGTGCATCTCATGTTCAAAAATGAAATAAAAGAATGAATAGGAATAATCGAACAAACGAGTAACGAAGAAGCCAAATAAGTATAAGTACCGAACTGAATCAAAATGACTGAATGACATGAATGTAATTGAGTTGTTCTTGAATTTGTTTGTTTAGGTCTGACATCGCATCTTAAGCACGTAATTTAGGAAGCCCACTATGAGTAAAAATGTTGTAAAGCTATGTTCAATTGTAATTATTTTCTGATCGATAAAAGGCACTATTTTCTGAAATGTGTTTACTGAATGAATGATTGTCCTATTTTGTGAACTGTGCTCGTGGCATCCATAGCAACTGTTACTGCTACTGTCACTGCCACTGTTACTATTACTGTTACTATATTATTATTGCTACTGTTACAGAGATCTCAATCAGTTGCAATTGTTGGAACTACTGTTTACTGTATTAATGGCCATCAAATGACTGTTTGTCTTTAAGACCTACTGTACTGTAGACAACCCATTTTTGACCGTCCTCAAGACTTGGACGTCACCGTTTGAACACACGGTGATCTTCCATGTTTGTGTTCGTTTGGAGTTCCCGGAGGCCTCGGCTCGCGTGCCTTGCCTCAGGATCTCCGAACTCGACCGTTTAGTGTCTGGTTTTGCACCAAACACTTGCATCTTGCCCTTGAGAGGCAGGGTGGGGCTTGTAGACCATCCCCACCCACCACCGGCATTGGCTAAAGGCCACCGGCTGGTTTTTGCTGCCACCGGCAATATAGTTTGCCGGCCGGCACCTTTTGTTGCCGGTCAGCACTATTTTGTGCCGGTCGGCACTTTTTTTGGCCAAGATGGCATTTTTGGCCGGCCGGTTACTGTGCAGTTGCTTTTTGAGATATTTTTAGGCAGCTGTATTGCAGTGACTTTCCCTCCATACACGTGTATGGAGGGATGGCCCTCTAGTTTTGCTTAACTTGTAAGTTTTGCAAGTTTGGTGACAAGGATAGGAGAGGCTCTCTCTTGGGGCTAAGGAGAGAGACTTTAGACATTTTAGAGAGGGAAAAACACAGAGAGAAGCTCTGGTTCTAGGGTTTGAGTTAGATACATTCTCTATCTCTCTTTCCCTCTCATTTGTTCACTAGGTGCTTTGTGTCTTACTATTGCACACAAACACCTAGTGTTTCACCTTCCTCTTGGAGCTGAGGTTCTAAAGGGTTTGTTTTGAAGTTTTGGTGTTAGATTCAAGCTAAAGGAGGCCATTGGAGCACCATTTGTAAAGGGGTCATCAAGGGTGAGAATCTAATCCTTTTTTCCCCCATTTTTGCATTGATTTTATACCTATCTTAGAGCTGTTTTTGTGCTTATTGTATAACATAAAAAAGTTCTGTTTTTAGGCCCTCTTTATTGTTTATTAAGAGTGTTTTGTTGTTTTGAGCCATTTTGTGCTAGCTCTGGGATTTTGGTGTTGGGGTCTCTTCACCACTGAAATCTTGAGGGATTTCAGTGGTGAAGATGATGCCTTGAAGTACCAAGAAGGAGAGGGCCACCCCCTCTCCTTGTTGTCCTTGAAAAGGACACATTTCGGCCTCTTAAGGAAGCCTATGCTTAAGTGTGTGTTGAGCATGTTTGGTTTGTTTTTCATGCTTATATATCCATGATATAACATGATTTAAAGTTGGTTTTGGAACTCCATGCATGCTTAGCATAGTTGCCATGTAATGCCTTGTTTATGCCTTAACATGTCTTAGGTTGTTAGCCTTTGTTGGAGCATGTTTTAGGCTTAGTCTCGTGAAGATTATGTGCTTATTTTGCCATGTTTTAGGTCTGTCCATAAGTGTTTGGGTTGATTTTGGCATACTTGATATAGCTCCTTTGTATTTAGGCTTGTTAGCCTTGAGTATGTGCATGTGTAGCATGCCATCCTTGCATTGTTTTGGTGATTTGGGACCATCCTATATGCCATTTCAGTCCCATTTTCATGCTTGTTGGATTGCCTTGCATGCCTCTTTAATGTTTTGGAAGCATGTGTTGCATGCTCCTTGTTTTGACCATTTGTGCATGCCTTTGTTTTGGGTCATTTAGATGCCATCTAAGTGGTCCTTAGGCCTTGTTTTGATGCCCCAAAACTCTATTTTTGGTTGATAAGCCCATACCATGTTTAGTCTTGTAAGTGTATTTCAATGCTCCTTGGATTTGCTTTGAACACTTAGACTATTTGTTGCATGTTTAGCTTGATTTGTTGCTTGGTTTGGCACCATGTATTAGCATGATTTTCAGAGCTTATGTTGCATGCTTTTAGTCCATGAATGTCCCTTTCAAGTGTACTTGAATGCTGTTTGATTTATGCTTAAGTGTTGATCCTTATGTGCATGTGTGTGTGCATGCCATTTAGCCCTCACTTTTTAGCACATTGGCTACTGTTTTAGGCCTTATTAGAGCTGCCTAATTCATGTATAAGCCCATCTTTCCATACATTTACATTGCCATATGTATGCTTGTATGCTTGCATAAGTGCCTTGCCATGCCATGTTGCATTCTTAGCTTGTATGCCTAGGCTGCATTGCATCTTGCATGCATCCCTTGTCCCTTGATTTGGTGATAGGGATTGGGACTTTGGTTTGATTTGGTTTGCAGGCATTTGAAATCAAAGTTGCATACTTGGTTCTTTGGGCCATCATGCATGGAAATGCGTGATTGGTGGTCCAAGAACCGAGGCACATGTCCCGTTGAGTCATTACAATGATAAGAGACATGGTTGGTGCATACATGCCTTGAAATGTGCTGCCATTCCTTGTTTTGCCCTCTGTTGCTGTGAGTTGCAGGTCCTGCAGGTTTTCTTTGCCGACCGGCAGTGTAAGGTGCCGGCCGGCAACCTTTTCTCTGCCGACAGCTTTAATTTTGTGCCGATGGACACATACCAATGCCGGTGATGGTCCCACTCAGCCGGTGGTACTCCCAAGTACCCAGGGATGCAGTCCTGAGGTTTTGACAGCCTCCAGAGGAGCATAGGAAAGAAAACAGAGGCAGCTTGTGCATGGCGGCGCGCTTCTCAAGGCGTTTTACTGTTTTTCTTAGTCTATTTAATTTGTTAATTAAATTAGGCAATTTGTAATATTAATTAGCTTGCGTAGTTAATTAATTTGTAATATTTATTCGGTCCCTCCGAGCAAGGGCAAATCTGTAATAAGTGTGCGTGAGTGTGTGTATGTCTTCCAACCTCACGTCTTTCTTCCCTTTTATTTACCTGCTTATGATGGTAGATTAGGGCATGTTTAAATTCAGCATAACTTATGCTATGCATGCGTGCATTCATGCATTTTGTATTACATGCATTAGGCTCGGTACATCACGCTAACTGCATTCGTACTTCAAATCAAAAAGTGAATATGTGATAATTGTGCATTTTCACATGACATGTTTAGGATAGCCGAGCCTATTCTAGCAACACTTTGTATGCGATGCATTAGGCACTTAACATGGACTTGGATCATGCATGTTTGCTAACAAGTTCTTTGTTTTGGCACGGAGTATGATGTAAGTATTTCCGCTTTAGCATATCGCATGAGTGTGAATGTTGCCATGTCGGCATGCTTAACATGTGGCTAGATGCTTATGTGTTAAAATGTTTTGAATGCCTGTGGGTGAAGGTTGGATTGTTTGAGTTGGAAGAACTCATTGAAATCCGTGTTTTAGCCTACTTGCGAGTAGCAAATTCCAAAGCATTTTCAAAATGAACGGATATGCAATGTTCCTTTCCAAATTAGGCAATCTAGTCTATACTTGTTTGCTGCGCGCATAACATAGTAATTCTAGGCTAATAATTGGTTTAAGAACACATAGCGTTTTCAAAATTGGATATCACGGTTAGTAGAGGCCAGTCTTCGGACCGGGCAAAAGGGGGTGCTCATAGCTGACCTTCCCCGATCGTACCCAAGCTCCCGAGCCGAGACAACTCCGGTGATGACGGACATGTGGCCTTCGGCACCGAGTCAGGGTTTCCTAAATTCCCCCATTTTAAAATATTTAGGTGGTGACTCTGTATCTGGCAAAGCAGTCCATGTTTGGCACTACTTTTTCAAAAATCTGTTTCTCAAAAACGATTTGCCAGATTTGGACTCTTTGGTTCAGATTAAGAGCCGTGACACAAGTCGAGTCCGAACTGTAGTAACCCCAAATGAACAGAACGGGACTCATCCTCCCGGGGCGTTCGGGGACGTCTACAGTTTCTGGCGACTCTGCTGGGGAGTTTTAGAGAGTTTGACTCGAACTCGTGATATCCTGTTTTGATCTCATTTATGTGTTTCTTTGCATTGCATGTGCATTGGTGCGCCTAGGAACACAGTGTTTGCCATCTGCCATTCCTGAACGGTTTGCCGGAGGCTTGTCTTGTCAAGGCATGTCCATAAGGCTGATCGGCTATGGGCTCTGACAGTATGGGAACACAAACCCCGGTTTACCGGGGCACCCTTTTTTGACCATTCGACCTAGTGCATATTCGGATCCATAGTGACCATTCCAAGTTAGGACAGGTTGCTTACCCGATGCTAAGTTGTTTGAAAACCGCTGTGTGCATAGTGAAACCCTAGCTCCTGACAAAATAGGACAGGGAAACCATACCCCAATATAGGGGTGATTGAGCTCTCTTTATTTGCTATGTGCTTTTAGAGGGTTGCTCTACAGGAACGCACATGTCAGTTTGCAAGTTTGAGTATCGAACCTGGGGACACCAGTATCAGTATCAGTTGTGAGAATCAGTTATCCGCGGGTATCAGATTCAGTATTTTGGGAACAGAAATCTGGGAACAATGATCAGCAGTAGGGTACAGTTGTTTGGCTACACCCGTGTTTGATCAGTTTGGGCTGAAATGCTATCTGTTTTGCTTTCAGTTCAGAGAGTGGCAGAATTGATACAGAATAGCCAGTGTCTCCCCTTGCTGAGGCAGGATTCATGGCGGCACAAAATTCAGAAGAAGTTGTGGTTATGACGGCTGCATTGGAGCAGGGGACCGCTCCGCAGAGTGAGGCCAGCATCAGTATGTCATACCCGCCCAGGTCGCCCGTTGTGCACCCGGTCTGGGCTCCCCAGTTATACCAGGCTCGTGAGCCCACCACTTTTGAGTTGATGGGAATGATAGGTGACCTACAAAGGTCTATGGCAGACCTCGCCTATGGAATGTCGGCTTCACCGCCAGCGGCGCCATATGCCGGGAATTTCGTACCACAGGAGCCCCCGCTACTGGGGCGGATTGTGATAGAGCTCAGCCAGCCAGAGGTGGCTCCCGGCTATAGCCACGGCATGCCAGCGCCAACCCAGACCCTTGATCAGGCTGAGGCCAGAGGAAAAGACAAGGCAAAGGTAGACGCCGATCCTATTGAACAACTGATGTGGGCAGTCGAGGCTCTGAAAGTCAGAGGAATGAGCAAGCAACAAACATCTGCAATAGTGACCAAAGCTGTAGATGACGCTTTCCCCGCTCCAATCAAAGGCAGTTCAAGCCAGGCAGAAAACCGGGATGGGCCCCGTCATGCCCAGACAGTTCCTGTAGTTCCCAACCCTGCACCGGGAAAGGTTCAAAAAGCCAAGGCAGCGCCAGCCGATCCTTTCGCCAGCGCATCTGGCAAGAATCCTCAAACTGCAAAGTATCTGCCCTGAGGGCGCAGGGTCTTTCACGACCTCCACATGCCTTTGTCTAGGGCATTGCTAATACTGGCGAAGAATGGGCACCTTAAGCCTTTGGAGCCCCGGCCACTCCCGAAGAATCTCCCCGCCACCCATGATGCTACCTTGTACTGCGCGTACCATCAACAGTCCGGTCACAGTACCGATGGATGTTCCCGCCTTCGTCATGAAGTGCAGGATTTGATTGATAACAAGGTTATCCTACCACCCACCTCAGGCAAGCCCGTCACCGCTCAGTTGTTGGATTTCGAGGGCTCAGATACTGCGAGTTTGTAAAGTGGACCGCCTGTGGGCAACATTTGGTGTATTTTTTTGAAGCGTCTGGCACGCATTTTTGAGCATCGGTGAAACCGAGTTTTGTAAATCCTGGCTTGGATGTCGAGTCAGTCTTTTGTTTTGAGTCTGTCTCTTTGTCTTGAGTCAGTCTTTTTTGCTTAAGGGTCTGTCTGGTTGTATCGAGTCAGTCCCCGTTGTATATAATACCAGGTGATTCTGAGGTTGTTGTCCCGAACACCGTTTTGTTTTGTAATTATCTTTTTTTGTTTTGAGTCTGTTTCTGCCGAGGGGCCAGTTGCACCAACAAAGCCGAATGAAACATCTGTTGCTATCTCAAACTTCATGCTTGCTTTCAGCATAAGTGCCAGAGAATTTGATTGGGCTGACAGTACATCTCGCCTGCTCTCCTGCGCGCCAAACTCATTGCATTAACCTAAGTTTTTCAAAAAACAAACCTTTTGAACACTGCGGTGATAAAAACGAAGAGAAAGGAATTCCTCGGGTTTTACAAAATTTTGATCATTTTGAGAGAAAGAAAGGCGTGCTAAGCCTTTTTATGAATGAAACCATGTTTGTCGGCGTGAGTACTGAGAAGGATCCTGGCCTGATCCAGATTGGTTCCACACTATCTTCGGCGCGAGCGATTTGTCGCTTTCTTAAAAACTTTCAAAAGCAAATGTTTTACGCGACCCTGTGAAGACTTGTGTGGAATCCCTCTTGAGGTCGCGCAGCCTAGGATCGCTCTCAGCCTCAAGATTCAACCTATTTGTTTTCCGACTTTGAACCCGTTCAGAACGTTCAGAAAGTTCAACGGACAAACGCCGTGAAAGGTCTGTATGGCCAGTTTCGAAGCAGCCCTCGAGTAAGAGGCACCAAAAGCCAAATTAGAAGGAGTGGATCTCGCCGGAAGAAGCTTGTGGAGTAACCGAGATGGATTCTCCGCAAATCATTGTAACAGCCGTTCTCTTAGATACAGAGGGGCTTCAATTCAAAAAACCATTTGGCATGGACTTGCTACGCTTTTACCCTTTGAGAGGCTCGCTGGGCCGAAAACCCGGAAGGGCGACCCAGGCAAAAGTTAGAGCAAGAGAAAAATACAAAAAAGAAAGAAGAAAAATGAATGAAAAAAAAAAAGAAAAAAAAAGGAAAGAAGAAAAAGAAATGAAAAAGAGAAAAAATAGAAAATGAAAAGAAGCTCGCAAGGTCGAAAACCCGCATTGGGCGCCTTGGCAAAAGTGAGAGCCTAAAAAAGTGAAGGTTAAAATACCCGAGTGTACCTTAACCGAAACTACGTAAGGCTTGATTCCCATGTTTGGGATATGTAGGCAACTTCATCGTGAAGTCCAGCCCCCAACGCTTTCATAGCGTTCTAGTCCATGCAATGGTTTCGATTTCATCCCCAAAGTCCAGTGGCCAACACCCTTCAAGGTGATTGTGTCCATATATGTGTTGTGACCGTCTTCGTCATCGCTGTGTCTGAGAGTTCGACCATCGCCAATGAAGACTGTCTGCAGATTGCTGCGGCACCATCCCAAACAAGGGGCAACTTTCCGTTGCCACAAGCCGTCGTGAGACGCCATTCAAACTAGGGGCAACTTTCCGTTGCCTCCCACCCCCCTTCAAACTAGGGGCAATTTTCTATTGCCTCCGATCCGAGGTTGCGCATCTCGAAGAGTAAGTTCCATGCTTGTTCAGCATCAGCTGTTTGAAAAATATTTTTTGAAAATTTTTGCTGAGGTTGACTATTTTCTCGAAAACTATTTCATTTTCCAAAACTGGACCATTGTCTTGGACCCAAAAAAGGAAAACTTTCTGTGCTTGCTGCCTGACTTGCATGGTTTTCAAATCAAAAATCGAACAAGTACGTTAATCCGACTCTCATTTTGATCAAAACTGTTTTAGTAGAAAGCAAAAACAAAGAATGGTTAAAATGATGAACTAGGGGCACAGTTGAGCCAGGCGTTCTGTCTCTCCCCCGTCATCGACGTACTTGCCAGAAGAGCACTATACCCGCCAGAAGAAATAGCCGTGAGCTAATGGCATTGGGCATGAACCCGCAACTTCCTGTTCATTCATCAATCACCCCGGGGAGGGATGGAAAATGAGAGATTGAAGAATAGAGAGGTGTAAGTTGAGCGAAAAGTGAAGAAAAGGGTTTTTGAAAAACAAATCCGAGCTTGAGAGCCGAGTGATGTGAGAATCACAAATCAGAAAAGGTGGAAAACAATGCCTAGAGAAACTGGCTCCTCGTGGTCCAAGGTCCCCCATCTTCGCTAACGCGTCTGTAGGTCGTGTCTTTGGTTTTGTTTATCTCAACCTTTGTTTTAGGTCTTTTCCGAGCGTGTCTCGTTGTGTTTAGGTCGTGTACCTTCATATTTGAGTCCTCCCCGCTGTGTTCAGTTGTAGGCTAGATACCCCGGTTTGAAAAACCCTCATTCGATTTCAAAAATCATTTACGCTCAGAATGCTGTGCCATTCTCTACATTTGAACGTGTTCCGACTCCAACCGGTTCCACCTTTGAGGTCCGTCCTGTTAGATTGGGCCGTTTGTTCAGAATTTGCCGTGTGCAGAATGAATCGAATGCTGTGTTATGGGTTGTATGCAGATTAATCCCCAGTAGAGTAAGGGCTGTGTGTCCAAGAATCAGGCAGTGGATTGCTTGGGTTATTTTGCTGCTGGCTGTTTAAGTCATCTGATTATTGCAGTGCAATTGTTCAATTTTCAGACAACCAATCAGTTCCATTTACATTGAGGTGTAACATGATGAGATGCGATGCAATGCATGAAATGCGTAAATGTAAACACTTTTTCAGATGAAAAGTCCGTTTCATTTCATTATCTTTTCAAATGTACTAGTTTTGGAAACAAAAATCTGCCTGCGGCAGTACAAGGTAATCTATCTACCAACAAAAAGAAAAGTACAAGAAAGAAGAAAGATAACAAAAATCCGCATCTCTGCCGAGCACTCCAAGGGCTGTCAGTCCGTCCTGGTCCTCTTCCTGGACGAGGGTCCAGGAGCATCATCAGCATCGTCGTCAGAGCCCGAGCTAGAACCGTCTCCGGTCTCCTCCGACGACGACTCGGACTCCGCCTCTGCCTCCGCCTCTGACTCCTCGTCGTCGTCATCATCCGGGACTGGAGCTCGCGAGCTACTCCCGACATGAGTACGCCCTCCCCTGGTACGGGGAAATATCCGGCCCTCCTCATCTCTCCCCCGGGTAGGGACAGAAGGCCCAGCTGGAGCACCTCCTGCCACGGGAATCTGGAAAGGAGGCTGAAAAAGTACACAAAGGGAAATGCATCAGTATACTGTAGACATTTTATCAGTGCAGAATGCAATGTCGAGTACAGTGTATGAATGCCGTGAGCAGTTTAACAGTGCAGAATGCAATGCCGAGTATGGTGTATGAATGCCGTGAGCAGTTTAAATGGTGCATAATGCAGTGTATGAGTACAGTGTGTAGATGCCGTGAGCAGTTTATCAGTACAAAGTGCAGTGCAGAATGCAGTGTATGCAGTGTATCAGATACTGTGGGATCAGTGTATCAGGTGTTGTGCCGTGCATCAGATTATGTAAAGCAGTGTATGAATGGTTTGAGGCCAATGTTAGAAGGACATACCGGTATGCTGTAGAGGGCCAGGAGATCAAAAGTCCGCTGAAGCATCCCCATCATCGAGGCATTCATCGCCAACGACTGACGGGTGTACTCAAAAGAGGCCTGCAAAATATCAGATGCATTAGTATTCTGTGGAATATCAAGTAAACTGAAATGAAATGACTGTACGAAATGCAGTGATACGTACCGGTGGTAGATCGGGGACATCGATGAACTCGTGACCAGCCGGTGGAGGGGCGAAGGGGATCTGATAGGTCGACCCACCCTGCCCCTGGAAAGTCAGTACAGCGGGCAGGGCAGGCCAGCCAGCTCCTCGTCCTCCCTGCACTCTGCCCCTACCACGGACCCGGGCCCTCCTCGAAGATCCAGCCCCTACTCCCGCTCCGGCCCCAGCCGCCGATGTCACAGGCCTGGCCCCCTCTGCTCGACGGCCGCTCAGGGGGCGCATCAGGTACGTCCGCACGTACTCCTGATAGTCTCCAGTGCCTCGGAAGCCGGCCTCCTCCCAGCCGATGGAGTAATCATCCAACTGCTCAGTGGTCAGCCCCTCGGTCTCCCTCATGTCTGCAGGAGGGGGAACCGGGACTATCTGCTCAGGTAACCCTAGGGTCTGGCGTAGAAAACGCTCCCCCAGGTACCAAGCCCGACAGACCGGGCCCTCAAGCAGAATCCGGAAACGCGAGGTCTCCTCCGCACCAGGGAACCGACCCCGCATCGCCGCCGGCATAGGAGCCCGCGGCCGCCATGTGATCTGAAAATGACAGACAGTTTGTTATCTACTGTTATTGAAATATACAGTTGGAAAGCGAAGCTTAAATGAACTGAAAGTAAAGCATACCTCCGCGGGGGTAATGGTGTCGAAATATCGGCGGAAGAAGCCGAACGTCTCCCGTGGTCGCCGGGTGCACCTCCCATCGAAGCGACTCGAGAAGGGAACGGCCAGGGGAGTCTCCGCAACTGGCACGGGGGCAAGCCTAGGAAAGTAGGCGTAAACCCACAACTGCAAAACAGATGTCAGTATGACCATCAGATAAAGCAGGATATACAGAATAAAACAGAAATGGCAGAGCCGTGTATTGCGTGCAGTGTACAGTGTGAGCAGTGTACAGTCAGTGTAAAGCAGAATGTATGTGTGTGCCGTGTGTACAGTATATAGTGAGTATAGAGCAGACTACAGTGTGTGCAGTGTACAGAGTACAGAAAGTACGAGACAGGAATGAAAAAGCGGAGAAGAAGTGTACCTCCCAAGCCCGCCAGTAGCCTCCAAGCAGCTGGCCGCTGCCGCGAGAAGCCGAGCTCATGTACCCGTAAAAGGTGGCCAGAGCAGCGTCGCCCCAATCGTAGTGCAGAATATCCCGGACGTCCACCAGTGCGCTGAGAAGACAGAGAGGCACGGTGTTCGCCCGGTCGGCGAAGACAGTAGTCCCGAACAGGAACATGAGGAAGCCGCGAGCATACCACTCCTCGTCCTCCGGGGTCATCTGCGCCTCCTCCTCCAACACGGGCTGGACTCGAAACTGGACCTCGAACCAGGAGTATCGGACGAAACCTGGGCGAGCTAGGGGTGGCGCCTCCCCCAGTAGATGGACCTGAGCGGCGGTCCACTCATCCATGTCTGTGTCAAAAGGGATCGGATCCCCCCTACCCCGATGCCAGTGAGCATCGAGAAGTCATGAGGGGTCATCTTCATATCCCCTGCTGCAGAGAAATGAAAAGAATCGGTGGTGTCCCACCACCTCTCTGCCAGAGCGGCGAGGAGAGGTCTGCATGTGGACAATCTGGAGAGCCCTCGGCAGAAGGTGCCGAAGCCCGCTCGGTCCACGATGCGTCGGACTGCGTCAGGGAGCTCATCATACCACTCCCGTGCACCAGTATTCCCATACCCGCGAATGGTATGGGAACCCTCCTGTAAACAGAAAATAACAATTGCGAGACAACATTCAAAATGCAGTTTTGAAAGGACAGATATAGCATGTATGCAAGTTTGTCAGTTTCAGGCAAATACCGGGTGCCGGTGTGCTTGCAGTGAGTCAGCGTGTTTGGGTGTTTCAGAACAGATATGGCATGTGTGCAAATCTAACAGATTCAGACAAATACTGGGTGCCAGTGTGTGTGCAGTAGAATACAGTGAGTGCAGTGTGTTTGAGTGATTCAGGGCTAATGCAGTGTGTGTGCATGTGTCAGTCTCAAACAGATATCAGTTGTATGTATGTTTACAGTCAACTACGGTCTACGGCATATCAGATTTCAGCAGTTAAAGAGTACAACTAACTATGGCAGTTTTGTATCCTACATTGCGGAAAGTAAAGCAGAAGAAAGAGAATTACCTCGGAAGTGCCAAATGAAAGGTGGGAGGTAGGCTCACGCAGCAGTAGCTCAGGCGCCACATGCCTCTCGAAGCTCCGGAACTGACGCAGGCCGTCGGGGGGCAGAACATGGATCGCCGGCCGGTAGGTCGCCGGGTCGAACGGGCGCTCGCTCAGTGATAAGAGCTCGACCCCGGGATCCATCTCGTGGTCCGGGGGAGTCCCGCCACGTGGAATGTCGTCCGCCATATAGAGAATGGTGTGAAAGTGGTCGGGAAAAGGAAAACCGGACCGGAATACGAAGGGTCAACCAGAAAGTCAACCCCTGAGAGGGTCGGAAATGGCCGGGAAGGCCGAAATGTGAAAAGGCACGGAAATGAAGAGGAAAGTGAGGGGAACAAACCCCGAAAAGGCGAGAACGCCAAACGAGGCACCAAAACGAAAATGTGATCGGTGGAAAATGTCCGAAACGCGAAGAGAATCGCGAATCCGACGACGAAACGAGCGTAGAACGCGAAGAAACGGGCGAAAAATGAGAGAGAAACGCTCTAGAGAGAGAAAGGAAGAGATTTCGGCGGTGGAGAAGTGAGGGTTAGGGTTTAGAAACCCTATTTTATAATGCCCAGAGTGAAAAGTCAAAACTGCCCCGCATCAGCAACTGTTTGCCGGTCGGCAGTGTTTTGTGCCGGCCGGCACTTTTTTGTGCCGATAGAATTGTTTTTATGCCGATGGCCAGCCGGTGGCCTCCCCTTTCGGCCGGTGGGGTTCCCACAGCCTTGTTCAGGCCATTTGAGTTGTTTTGGGTCTTCATAGCTCAAGAAAGTGCAAGAAAGTGCATCTCCGACGCTCAACCGGCCTCCGTTCTGACCGCGGGCCGTGTCTCCAGTGCGTGGCACTCGAATTCGTGCAAGGTGTATCCTTTTTGTATCCTTTTAAATTCAAAAGTTGCCCCATGTGTATCGCATATCCATCGCACTGTTTTGTGCATTTCAAACCGTCGCACTGTTTTGTGCATTTCAAACCATCGCACTGTTTTGTGCATTTCAAACCGTCGCACTGTTTTGTGCACTTCAAAATTGCTCGCGCTGTTCTGCGCATTGCACTGTTTCGTGCATTTCAAACCTCGCGCTGTTCTGCGCATTGCACTGTTTTGTGCATTTCAAATCTCGCGCTGTTCTGCGCATCGTACTGTTTTGTGCATTTCAAACTTCGCGCTATTTTGCGCATCTCATTGCATTTTGCATGCATTCCATCACACTGTCCTGTGCACTCGCGTTGCCTAACGCATTGCGCTATTTTGCGCATCATACCGTTGTGCATCAGGGTCTGGCGAGACCTTAAACACGCACGGTCTGGCGATACCTTAAACACGCATGGTCTGGCGAGACCTTAAACACGTACGGTCTAGGAGACCTTAAATCCTTGGGAAGTACGAAACCTCCGGTGCATTAATGTGCACGTTTATTTTTATTTGGCATATAAGTCCATTTGCATCAACTTACATTCCATGTGGCATGCGTGCCTCATTCTTGCATTGTCATGCATATTGCTAACAATATTGTACCTGTTAAGTTTGTTTTCTTTTCAGGAACGGTATTGTATGTACGGTTCATTTGAGGCTGGAGCGACCAGACGAACCGGACAGGTATTTTGCGGTCTGGCGAGACCTTAAACACGCACGGTCTAGGAGACCTTAAATCCTCTGAAGGTGCAATTCCTTTGGTGTTTGTCGTGCCCGAACGACTTTCGGTGGTCTGGTAAAGCCACCTGTCTATGTTTGCGATGAGTTCCTAGAAGACCAACTGGGACGGTGGAAACTAGAGTTCGAACGGCTTATGCCTAGAACGCAAAGGTTCAGGAGTTCCGAGACTAAAGTCTGGTTTAAATACCCAGGGGTTTACCCTCGGCTTGAAATCTGTATGGAAGCCCCATAGGTTGAGGTGGCATGTCTACGCCTCAGTTCTGGATGCTGAACCAACCTAGTATATCACCCTGTTGGTAAGATAGGGAAAGTTGCAATCATAGTCATTGCATCATAGTGCATTGTCATGCATTTCCATTATAGCTTGCATTCATTGCATTTTCCCCAGTAGGTCGCATCATACTGCATTGTCATGCATTTTGTAAATATCCATTCCATTGCATATTTGTAAATATTGCATTGTAGATTGCATGCATTCATTGCATCACCTTCCATCCATGGCTTGCGCCTTTCCAGGTTGAGCTTGGTCTGGTATGTGCCCTTACTTTTCATGTTAAAACACAGTTCTGCATGTGTATCGCGCCGATTCCACGCTGATATGTTGGTTGAGGGTTGCGGCACCTTTTCTGTGTTACACATGGCTCGTACGTGTACATGCCTTTCCTAGGCAAGATTTGGTTTGGCTTGCGTGCCATATCCATTGTATCCATATCCACTCCATTGCATATTTGTAGATATTGCATTGTAGATTGCATGCATTCATTGCATCACCTTCCATCTATGGCTTGCGCCTTTCCATGTTGAGCTTGGTCTGGTATGTGCCCTTACTGTTCATGTTAAAACACAGTTCTGCATGTGTATCGCGCCGATTCCACGCTGGTATGTTGGTTGAGGGTTGCGGCACCTTTTCTGTGTTACACATGGCTTGTATGCGTACATACCTTTCCTAGGCAAGATTTGGTTTGGCCTGCGTGCCATATTCATGTCCATTACATTGTAGTGTAATTTTTGCATCCGGCATTAGGATCGTCATCCTTTTTCTCCAGCGGGTCGTTTCCCCACTTGTGTCATTCCACCCAATACTTGTCCTTGTGTCTGTCTACAATACTCATAGTTCAGTTGACCGTTCTATGGTAGACAGACTTGTTATCTCCATCAATCTATTTGACATAGGTGTGGTTTCGAACCACTCGTGATTGGATCACGATTCAAATGCTTTGCATGTAGCTTGCATTGTTTCAATTACATTGCATCTTCATTTGCATTGTTTATACATTATTTTGTATATATTGCATTTCGTTTTGCATCCACATTTGCATTGTCATGCATGTTGCTAACAATATTGTACCTGTTAAGTTTATTTTCTTTGCAGGCACGATATTGTATGTACGGTTCATTTGAAGCTGGTGCAACCAGACGAGCCGCACAGGTATTGTATCCTCCGAGTGAGACGTATTGAGAATTCCATAATTCTCTTACATCCTTTCTGCATTGTACTGTAGTTTGATGTATGCTAGCTTAAAACTGTCGCATGTATGCTTCGTTACAGCTTTCTTTGCATGATCATAAGTTATGTCCGGCTCTCTGCATTGTCTTGCATTTTGCCCCTGCCTTCGGGCGCATACCTTGTTTGTCTTGCATGTTTGTCTAAGTCTTCGGCCTTGTCAAAAATGGGTCGTCTCTGGGCTTTGACATTCACTCCCGTCATTGTTATGACTTTCGAGTTCTGTCAAAGAGGGGCAACTGTAGACACCCCATTTTTGACCGTCCTCAAGACTTGGACGTCACCGTTTGAACACACGGTGATCTTCCATGTTTGTGTTCGTTTGGAGTTCCCGGAGGCCTCGGCTCGCGTGCCTTGCCTCAGGATCTCCGAACTCGACCGTTTAGTGTCTGGTTTTGCACCAAACACTTGCATCTTGCCCTTGAGAGGCAGGGTGGGGCTTGTAGACCATCCCCACCCACCACCGGCATTGGCTAGAGGCCATCGGCTGGTTTTTGCTGCCACCGGCAATATAGTTTGCCGGCCGGCACCTTTTGTTGCCGGTCAGCACTATTTTGTGCCGGTCGGCACTTTTTTTGGCCAAGATGGCATTTTTGGCCGGCCGGTTACTGTGCAGTTGCTTTTTGAGATATTTTTACGTAGATGTATTGCAGTGACTTTCCCTCCATACACGTGTATGGAGGGATGGCCCTCTAGTTTTGCTTAACTTGTAAGTTTTGCAAGTTTGGTGACAAGGATAGGAGAGGCTCTCTCTTGGGGCTAAGGAGAGAGACTTTAGACATTTTAGAGAGGGAAAAACACAGAGAGAAGCTCTGGTTCTAGGGTTTGAGTTAGATACATTCTCTATCTCTCTTTCCCTCTCATTTGTTCACTAGGTGCTTTGTGTCTTACTATTGCACACAAACACCTAGTGTTTCACCTTCCTCTTGGAGCTGAGGTTCTAAAGGGTTTGTTTTGAAGTTTTGGTGTTAGATTCAAGCTAAAGGAGGCCATTGGAGCACCATTTGTAAAGGGGTCATCAAGGGTGAGAATCTAGTCCTTTTTTTCCCCATTTTTGCATTGATTTTATACCTATCTTAGAGCTATTTTTGTGCTTATTGTATAACATAAAAAAGTTCTGTTTTTAGGCCCTCTTTATTGTTTATTAAGGGTGTTTTGTTGTTTGAGGGTAGTTGACCACCCTTAGGCCTTAAAAGGCCTCATTTTGAGCCATTTTGTGCTAGCTCCAGGATTTTGGTGTTGGGGTCTCTTCACCACTGAAATCTTGAGGGATTTCAGTGGTGAAGATGATGCCTTGAAGTACCAAGAAGGAGAGGGCCACCCCCTCTCCTTGTTGTCCTTGAAAAGGACACATTTTGGCCTCTTAAGGAAGCCTATGCTTAAGTGTGTGTTGAGCATGTTTGGTTTGTTTTTCATGCTTATATATCCATGATATAACATGATTTAAAGTTGGTTTTGGAACTCCATGCATGCTTAGCATAGTTGCCATGTAATGCCTTGTTTATGCCTTAACATGTCTTAGGTTGTTAGCCTTTGTTGGAGCATGTTTTAGGCTTAGTCTCGTGAAGATTATGTGCTTATTTTGCCATGTTTTAGGTCTGTCCATAAGTGTTTGGGTTGATTTTGGCATGCTTGATATAGCTCCTTTGTATTTAGGCTTGTTAGCCTTGAGTATGTGCATGTGTAGCATGCCATCCTTGCATTGTTTTGGTGATTTGGGACCATCCTATATGCCATTTCAGTCCCATTTTCATGCTTGTTGGATTGCCTTGCATGCCTCTTTAATGTTTTGGAAGCATGTGTTGCATGCTCCTTGTTTTGACCATTTGTGCATGCCTTTGTTTTGGGTCATTTAGATGCCATCTAAGTGGTCCTTAGGCCTTGTTTTGATGCCCCAAAACTGTGTTTTTGGTTGATAAGCCCATACCATGTTTAGTCTTGTAAGTGTATTTCAATGCTCCTTGGATTTGCTTTGAACACTTAGACTATTTGTTGCATGTTTAGCTTGATTTGTTGCTTGGTTTGGCACCATGTATTAGCATGATTTTCAGAGCTTATGTTGCATGCTTTTAGTCCATGAATGTCCCTTTCAAGTGTACTTGAATGCTGTTTGATTTATGCTTAAGTGTTGATCCTTATGTGCATGTGTGTGTGCATGCCATTTAGCCCTCACTTTTTAGCACATTGGCTACTGTTTTAGGCCTTATTAGAGCTGCCTAATTCATGTATAAGCCCATCTTTCCATACATTTACATTGCCATATGTATGCTTGTATGCTTGCATAAGTGCCTTGCCATGCCATGTTGCATTCTTAGCTTGTATGCCTAGGCTGCATTGCATCTTGCATGCATCCCTTGTCCCTTGATTTGGTGATAGGGATTGGGACTTTGGTTTGATTTGGTTTGCATGCATTTGAAATCAAAGTTGCATACTTGGTTCTTTGGGCCATCATGCATGGAAATGCGTGATTGGTGGTCCAAGAACCGAGGCACATGTCCCGTTGAGTCATTACAATGATAAGAGACATGGTTGGTGCATACATGCCTTGAAATGTGCTGCCATGCCTTGTTTTGCCCTCTGTTGCTGTGAGTTGCAGGTCCTGCAGGTTTTCTTTGCCGACCGGCAGTGTAAGGTGCCGGCCGGCAACCTTTTCTCTGCCGACAGCTTTAATTTCGTGCCGATGGACACATACCAATGCCGGTGATGGTCCCATTCAGCCGGTGGTACTCCCCAGTACCCAGGGATGCAGTCCTGAGGTTTTGACAACCTCCAGAGGAGCATAGGAAAGAAAACAGAGGCAGCTTGTGCATGGCGGCGCGCTTCTCAAGGCATTTTACTGTTTTTCTTAGTCTATTTAATTTGTTAATTAAATTAGGCAATTTGTAATATTAATTAGCTTGCGTAGTTAATTAATTTGTAATATTTATTCGGTCCCTCCGAGCAAGGGCAAATCTGTAATAAGTGTGCGTGAGTGTGTGTATGTCTTCCAACCTCACGTCTTTCTTCCCTTTTATTTACCTGCTTATGATGGTAGATTAGGGCATGTTTAAATTCAGCATAACTTATGCTATGCATGCGTGCATTCATGCATTTTGTATTACATGCATTAGGCTCGGTACATCACGCTAACTGCATTCGTACTTCAAATCAAAAAGTGAATATGTGATAATTGTGCATTTTCACATGACATGTTTAGGATAGCCGAGCCTATTCTAGCAACACTTTGTATGTGATGCATTAGGCACTTAACATGGACTTGGATCATGCATGTTTGCTAACAAGTTCTTTGTTTTGGCACGGAGTACGATGTAAGTATTTCCGCTTTAGCATATCGCATGAGTGTGAATGTTGCCATGTCGGCATGCTTAACATGTGGCTAGATGCTTATGTGTTAAAATGTTTTGAATGCCTGTGGGTGAAGGTTGGATTGTTTGAGTTGGAAGAACTCATTGAAATCCGTGTTTTAGCCTACTTGCGAGTAGCAAATTCCAAAGCATTTTCAAAATGAACGGATATGCAATGTTCCTTTCCAAATTAGGCAATCTAGTCTATACTTGTTTACTGCGCGCATAACATAGTAATTCTAGGCTAATAATTGGTTTAAGAACACATAGCGTTTTCAAAATTGGATATCACGGTTAGTAGAGGCCGGTCTTCGGACCGGGCGAAAGGGGGTGCTCATAGCTGACCTTCCCCGATCGTACCCAAGCTCCCGAGCCGAGACAACTCCGGTGATGACGAACATGTGGCCTTCGGCACCGAGTCAGGGTTTCCTAAATTCCCCCATTTTAAAATATTTAGGTGGCGACTCTGTATCTGGCAAAACAGTCCATGTTTGGCACTACTTTTTCAAAAATCTGTTTCTCAAAAACGATTTGCCAGATTTGGACTCTTTGGTTCAGATTAAGAACCGTGACACAAGTCGAGTCTGAACTGTAGTAACCCCAAATGAACAGAACGGGACTCATCCTCCCGGGGCGTTCGGGGACGTCTACATGTATTGTTCTGCTATTGGATATATCACGTATGACTGATATGATTTCATTCAATGTATGAGATACTACTTTGTGAATTGAATCACTACTGAAACTGATTGTTTTAAAGACTGTAAGGACATCATTCATAACCCCTTTACACAATTGTTATTCATTGGGCTCTAGTTCACTGTTTAATATATATATGTAGGTGATCAAGCACCAGACCAGACTTAGCGGCTTCGATCCAAACCCTATTTTTTCAAGCCAACTACCATGCCTCACTATGAGGTTCCAAACTGTCATGTGTCAAGGCTTTTGGGTGGTTCAGGATTCGCCATTTGAAAATGTGATCTAATGTTATGGAGCTTTTGTTTAAGACTTTTGTTTTTACCATTTTTCTTTTGGGATTTAATCCCTAAACTGTGGACTATGTGAATATCTGTATATGTTATATAAAGTATGTTTTGTTCATTTAAGTCCTCACAGCTCATTGGACGATATATTTTATTATTAATTGGCTTTCGCCAACCCCTTTTACTGTATTCTGTAAAGCAAACCTTTGGTAATCTCGGATTACTGGCCGGCTACAATGCTAAACCTTTAAGGGCAGGTTTGAGTCGTGGTGATAAAGGTACAACCTTTCACCCCATTGGAGAGTTAAAAGTAAAGGAGGTGAAATGATGTACTGTAGAGGAGGTGAATCCCACATCAAGAAGTCTAAGATGCAAGTCTTAAACCATCCAAGCACATGTTTTGGCCAAAATGCTTTTTGACCAAATGAGACTTTATTTCAAAATGAGTTTGGTTATGCAGTTCCAAACATTAGCAATATGTCCCCAGGCTCATTATTTTTCAATATAGAATGCCACACATTTTCAAACAAACAAAACAATGGATACAATGGAAATGAATGAAAGAAGTGAAATCCTCTTAAATACATGTTTCTCCTCTCAATTCAAACTAACCTTAGCTTTTTGATATAATGATGTACTTTTTGACTGGCCGGACAACATATGATGGCCAATCAAAAGTGCATTCAGCCGAACATCAAAGGGAACGACCGACTGAATTATCCGAGTACAGAGCATTTGCAGAAATTTTAGCTTCCTCAATACGCTTTTCATAAATATCTTAGATATTTACACCCGAGGCTCTATAAATAGAGCTCGGCAACTCATTTCTATGGGTTGGAAAATTTGCCCGAAGCTAATATAAGCCTCTTGACTCCTCTTCCTTTCTCCTTCATCTTCTACCTACCACCCTCTAACTTCAAACAATCAAACACCATTAAAGCTTGATCCTAAGTGAAGATTCCTGGACATTTTGAAACATATCTAAAAGGGCTTGAGGGAACCAAGAGAGAGCTTAGAAAACAAATAAGTTCATCCTCTTTAAGAGATGAGATTATCAAACTTTTGACTACCATTTCTTCTCTTTCCCTTTGTTTCTGACCTTGTTCTTCATTATATAACTGTTGTCAATATGTAACAAGTCCTCATGTAGAGGGGGTAGAAATTAGCCACCCAGCCATTAAGTTGATTGTATTTCTTTCTTTCTTTTCTTGCTTTCCTTAGCTAAAGCTTCTTATTATTGCATATTTTGGAACCTTATGAATGTGATTAGAAGTAGAAATTAGCCATCCATTCACAAGTTTAATATGTAGAGTAGTTTTTCTTATTGTTACACACTTTAACTTCACATATCCTATCTTCTAAGTACTTTGATCAATGTGTCTCAACTCTTTACTCAATGTCAATGAATGCTATTTCATAGGATTACTTGGATGATCAATGGGATTTGATGTTGAAAAAGTTGTGTTCTTTCTTTTTATTAAGTATTTTAGAAGTAAAACAAGAGATTTTATGTTGAAAGGCATTGAACCCTCTCTTCTCAATCATTTGTGAGTGTGGAAAGTGGAGGAAACACCCCTATTCCATGAATATAAGAAGAGTTTTCAATGGATTTTTTAGGAATCCCTTAGTTTCAAAGAAAAGTTTCCGCTAAATGTGCATTAATCTACTCTCTCCAATTAATAGCATTAATTTAGGTACTAACCTGCCTTTATTCGCAAAATGATGATATAGGTTCCCATCTGTTTCTTAGGCTTGAATTTGTGCTTTGCTTTGAACCTCTTAATTTGTCAATTTGCTGCAAAATAACTATTGTATATACTTGTTTATGGTACTGTTAAGAGTTGAGATCTATCTACCTCTTTCCCTAAGTGATTCCTATAAGTGGAGGAGGTAGAAGGGATGATTGCCTTCCAAAAGATGTTCTTGGCTTCTGTTTTGGATTTTCTACACTGACCTAAATCTCGACCGTGAGAAGAGTTCGGCCTGCCAATTTCTTGTTCAGTCAGCCCATTTTTTATCTAGCTGGATAACCTTCCCAAGAATAGGGCAATAGCTTCTAGGGAGTTCTCTCCTGGGTGGTTCTAGAGCTGTTAGATGATTTATTTTAATTATTTAGTATGATTTGTTAGATTTTCAGTAACTTGGCTAAATTAATTCATTTTTGTAATAATTTCTTTAATCACCCTTTTTTTAATATTATTTATTCAAAGTGTTATAATAATCTCTCTCTCTCTCTCTCTCTCTCTCTCTCCCTTCCTCTCTTATTCGAATTGTTGTAATATGCACTTTCCGTATAGCATCATGTCTTCTTTATCACGCTCATGTATTGCATCAATTTTTCATGTATTTGGGTAACGCTCATTGGAATTTGTGAAGTTTATCATTTCCAAGTTGAATATATGTGCCACCTTATGTCTTGAGGTGATGTTCGTATCATATCTTAGTATTAGACCTATAAATCCATGTCATGTGTGTGTTGCATTAGTTACTTGTATATAGGATCAAGCATTTCCTAAACTATTCTTTCGGCCCCACTCGGAGTACTAGGTGAGCATTTCTTTGCTTTAACATATTGTGTGAATATGTCATCTATCATGTTCATTGCCACAATATGAGGCTACATGCTTAATTGAAATATCTGTATAAATGCCAGAGGATGAAGGTTATGTTGCATATGTTGGAATGTAATTGATTCATATGCTTCGAAGTTTGTAGAAAGAGGTTTTTTTTTTTTTAAATGCAAAAAAATCAAAGTACAACCAAAATTAGTGACACAGTCTATATTTGATTGTCTCATATAGTAATGTGAAATGTGGTGGGTAAAAATTGAACCACCTTTGATGCAGCGGCAACGCGGTGGAGATAGCTCAATTTCGGACTTGAAAAACACTCGGATAAAGGTAAAGGGGGTGGCTGGAGCAACCTGGGGACCCTCCGATGCCTAAGTCAGTTATAGAGGTAGATAAAGGTGCAGGATTATCTTAGTGAGGTTCTAGTAGAAGTGTTTGCATACCTCTATTGTGTTGATTGCTTCCCCTTTTATAGCTTGCTCCTGCTAACCATTGTTAGTTGTTAGGCTTCTCTCCACTCCTTACGTCAGCCTTCTTTTCTTAGGGATTGTACTCCACCAGGTGCGGATTTCTAGGAGTTGGTTGAGCCTAAAATAAAAGGATATGGGTTAACGGGGTGTGCGGCCTTCTTGGGCACGCTTTCTTCTACCTCATTTCTATTATTAAACTTCCCTGGCCTAGTCTGGTCCTAAGCTGTCACAGTAGACTCAAACTATCATGGGTTGACTTTCCACTTTGCTGGCAATGCTGCCTTCCTGCTACCAGCCCAAGAATTCCAGTCTTGCCTTATGTTGACTCATTTTTTGCCTCTTACAATTGCCCTCAACTTTGGTTTTTTTTTTTTTTTCTCTCTAGGCTGAAAAAGAAGTCGAAGTTTTAATTACAACTGCAAGACTTTTTGCCCGTGATCATAAGGCTTCATGCCTATTGTTTCATCTTTCAAATGCTGTGATGTCCCTTTGCATGTCGCATCGTCTCTATCCCAGGACACGTGGCCTCACGCCATAAGTCCCAAACCATCGTGTCTATCATACGAAGTGATAGGCACTTCCATTCAAAATCATTTCAAGTGCTATAAATTTCCCCCAGAGTCCCTCTTTCTTTAATACTCACTAGTTCCTTTTGGAGAAAAGTAAGAGAGAAGATTCCTTCCATAATACTTTCAGTCCGACGATCTTCCATTACAATCTCTCTTTGGTTTTCCGTAAGTCCCCCTCTTTCTCTCCAATTTCTTGATTTTCATTCCTTTTCTGGTCTTATTGGGAAGTATCCTTCTAGAATCCCCTTCCTCCATGGCCGCCTTTCACGAGTGATTTGGCATTCTAGAGGATGTCCATGTTCGCTTGCGGAAGGATGTTGACAACCTTGACGGTGGCCTAGATTACACTTGCATGTCCCTTATCGTTATTACTGACAGAATAGTAAGGTTTCCACTAAACCCATTTTTTAGGGAATGCATGTACTCTTGGTCCCTTGCCCCCATTCAACTCTCTGCTAACATTTACAAAGCTGTGATGGGGTTTTTGAGTTGAATCGAGCCTAGGACACCTATCTTGGTCAGAAGGAGTTTTTGTTTGTTTATCTTCTTACAGCCTATAATGCCAAGGCCACAACTAAGGGCCTTAAGTATTATCTGAGGCCAAAAGGTGCCTCAAAGAAACTCGTCACCCTTCTTCCCAAAACCAGCAGGGACCTGGAGGAGTATATTGTGACGATTTCTAGGAACTGGGAATTTTAGAGCTCTCTCCATACCTGGCCTGTACCTAGAGCCTTCAAAAGAGAAGGTCCTTTTTGTTCTATATTCCCTATTTTTCCTTTGAATTTGTATGGTTGACTTGTTCTTTAACTATTTATTCTCTTTCTACTAGATCCCAGCACTAACGTGGTGAAGCACCTTTGTGAATACGCCATTCAACAGGAGGAACTGGAGAAGATCTAGAACGTTCCTAAAGAGGAGAAGTCTACTCCCAAACTTCTGGGTTTCAAATCATCTACCTCCTATCTAAAAAATGAAAAACAGTCGTCCCAAGCTTCCTTATAATAACAGGAAAGCTCCACTACTGGCCCTGCCAAAAGAATTTCTAATTTATGGATGTAGAGGTTAAGGGCTTGGCTGCTACCCTTGCACATCATTCTTCAGAGACTGCAAAATCATTACCCCTCCCTCTATCAAGAAGATGAGGAAATTGCAAAATGGTGCTGAACTCCTGAAGCAAAAATAGGAAGTAGGAGCCGCGTTTTCTACCGCCGGTGTTACTACCACTGGTGCTGGTTCTGGTGTTGGTGAGTCCATTACCCCTGAATCTATGAAATCGAAATGATTTGCCCCTCCTACAACTGTTGTTGTTGCTGACCCTGAAGATCCTGCTGTGAAACACCCCAAGACACAAGGGCGTAGCAAGACTGTGTCCTACGTGGTTCTTGAAGATCAGTTCAGGCCTCAAATGTAGCACCCTAACTGTCTTTATGTGTCCAAGAATGACAGCCTAATGGAGGTTCTCGAATTGGGTTTCAACTCAGGAAAGGGTTTACCTGCCTAGGGATATCACCTCCCTCCACATTTTAGATGATGCTTCTCTGATCCGTACCAGTGTAGTCAATGTTTTGAGGGTAAGCTTTTTTGTGCTCAGGCTTTCTCTATTCCTTGCATTTTCACTAAGCTTAATCATTTTTCTCTTCTGTAGGCCATCCAGGTTTGTCATGAAAAGTTTGGCCAAGGTAGACTCTTGCAAGGCTGAAGCTTGCATCCAATCTGTTAAGGCCTTTAGTGCTCTGAAAGTAGCTGATGACAAGAAGAAGAGACTGAAGTTGATGTCCAACTAGAATTTGAAGCTTACTACTGAAAAAATCTTGCTGAAAATGCAGCCCGACTAGCCAAGATCTAATCGGAAGAGTCCAAAGAGAGCCTGGCCTTTGCTCTTACTGCAAACGAGACGCTAAATAAAGAATAGAAAGAGAAGCTAGATAAATACCGTAAGGATATTAACAAGAAATATCTGCAACAAATCTATAAGCTTCAGGATGATCTGTTTATTGATGGCTGGAAGGCTACTGGGGTTACTCCTCATTCATCCCAGTATTCTAACCCAATTCTGCCTTGGCAGAAAGATTTACCACCAGTAGAGGAAGCTAAAGAGGAGAGCATTGAGGAATATTGATGAGAAATATCTGCAACAAATCGATAAGCTTTAGGATGATCTGTTTATTGATGGCTGGAAGGTTGCCTTGGCTAAGGCTGGGGTTACTCTTGATTCCTCCTAGTATTCTAACCCAATTTAGCCTTGGAAGAAAGATTCACTGCTTGCAGAGGAAGCTAAAGATAAGGGCTCTGAGGAAAACCCTAAAGAGGAAGTGGAGACTATTCGGGATGCAAGCACCCAGAATACGACCAGTCCTACTGATGTGGTTGAACTTCCTGCCCCTAAGCCTCAAGAAAAGACTTATGCTAATGCTCCATCTGTTCTTCCTACCATAGAAATTCCTACCCCTGTTGAAGGTGGGGATGTTGGAACTATTTCTTCTGGATTTGCTGAAGTTGGTGCTACCCAGACCCTTGCTGTGATAAAGGATTAAGAAATTTGCCTTTTGGTTTTTTTTTTTTTCAATTTTTTTTTTTTTTTTAAAACTATGGCCTAGAAACTCTTATATGGTCCAGCCCTTTTGATGTAATTGTAACTTTTTACAAATAGAGAGCTTTTGTGTTTGATTTTGTCTAACTATTAAGTACTTTTCTAAATGTTTTTTCCTAGGTTGAGATGGGTGTGTAAGGCACCCTATTTCCCCCCCAACTTGGATGGTTTTGACCACAAAGACAACCAAGCTACAGAAAATTGGTAAAGTGTTAAATTTGAAGAAATTAGACTGAGGTAAAATTGAAAGAAATCGTAATGATGTGGAAAATTTGGAAACACTTGACTAAGTAAAATTGAGAAAATTTTTGACTTGGGAAAATTTTGACTAAGTAAAATTTTCAACTACCTCCATCTATAAGAGGGTTTGTTTTCTTGGATGTAGGAAAACTTTTGAGAAAATTCCCTTTAAGTCCAAGGAATCACAATCCAAGACAGGATTTGCCTACCTTTCTGGTTCAGAAATTGTACTACATTCCTAAGAAGGGAAGTCACCTTTTCTTCGACTAAAAAAATTTTTAGTCTCAAGAACCTCAACCCAGAGCAAGATTGTTCTACTTTTCTAACTCAGAATCCTTCTTACACTCCTGAATAGGGGTGTTGTGTGAAGAATAACCATCTGAAAGATTCTTGAACAATTTGTGCTCATACAAGAACATTGTTACGATCCAGGACAGGATTGCATCGTGTGCTAGATTGCCACATGTTCTTGTACTCAAGAAATTGTTATAAATTGTACTTAAGTAAAGAACCATTTGAAAAAAGAATTAAAATATCTCATAAAAATTACGTATTTACAAGCTATTTATGAAACAAATACTTAATGAAAATAAATCCTAAGGTTTGCAGTGTTCCAAGGGTGAGGTACAACCTTGTTATCCATGTCTTTCAAATGATAAACCCTATTTCCACCAACTGAAATGACATTATATGGGCCCTCCTGGTTGGGACCTAACTTTCCATCAGATGGATTCTTCTGACTACCTAGAACTCTTCACGGGACCAAATTTCATGGCTGGAATTCCCTAAGGTGAACTTTCTTATTGTAACCTTTTGAGAGCTATTTTTGGTAATTCGTCAACCAAACCAGAGCTATTGCTCTCCTTTATTCGATTAAGTCCAAACTGCGCGCCAATGGTTGTTCATTCTGCAACTCTTTGTAAATTTCTTATCGCATTGTGGGCAATTTGACTTTCAATGGGATAACGGCTTTAGTTCCAAAGGCCAAGGCATAGGGTGTCTCACTCGTTGCCCTCCTAGGTGTTGTATGATAAGCCTAGAGAACGTTGGGCAATTCATCAACCCACATTCCTTGCAATCGTTCTAAACGCTTCTTTATTCTATCCAGCACAGTCTTGTTAGAAGCTTCTGCTTGACCATTGCTTTGAGGATAACAGGGACTTGAGAATAAGTTATTCCCAGTTTTGAGCAATAATAGTTGAAGAGGGCACAATCGAATTGCATACCATTATCAGAAAAAAATGCATGTGTGATACTAAACTTGGTTATGATGTTGCACCAAGCAAAGTTCTTAATAACCTTGCCTTTTATTGTGATCAGTGGCTCAACTTCCACCCATTTAGTGAAATAGTCTGTTGCTACCAGCATAAATTTTTTACCTCCTGTTCCCTTTGGAAGTGGGCCGATCAAATCCATGCCCCACTGGGCAAAAGGCTAAAGGCCGGTTAGTAAGTGAAGATTTGCTACTGGCTGGTGAATCAGAGGAGAAAAACGCTGGCACTTGTCACATTTTTTGACATACGCCTGGCCATCCTTGTGTATAAACGACCACCAAAAGCCCTGAGTGATTGCATGTTCTACTAAAGACCACTCCTAGTATGTATTCCATAGATTCCTTCATGCAGCTCATATATAATCTTATCAACAAGGGCTGGGTGGATGCAGAATATGTACGGACATGTGAAGGATTTCCTGTACAAGACTCATTTTTTTGAGATCCAGAATTTGGGCACTCTTCTCTTGACTTCATTAGCTTCTATCCTATCTTCTGGGAGTACTCCAATCCAGATGTACTTAATGATTGGATCCATCCAACTAGGGTCATGACTAGTGCACAAGATTGGTTGTATGTCTTGCTCTGCTTCTAACAAGATACTGGACTGAGGCAAGAACACAATTGCAATGGTTCTGGCTTCTATCTTTTCCACTGTTGAAGCAAGGGTGACAAGGGCGTCTACGTGGGAATTCTATTTCCTACCTATCTAGACAATTCTGAATTTTAGAAAGGATTTCACCATATCTTGGAGTTTGTTAAAATAGGCTAGCATCCTTTCGTCCCTAGTGACATATTCTCCAGTGAGTTGGTTAACCACTAACTGTGAATCGCAGTGTACTATGAGGTCTTGAATGTTGAGAAGTTTTGCAATTCATAATCCTGCAAGCATGGTCTCATATTCTGCTTCATTATTCAAAGCTTTAAACCCTAGATGAATTGCTTGTTCTTGGAGAATTCCCTCAAATGAGAGTAAGGCCACGCCAGCTCAGGCTTCTTTCAAGTTTGATGCACCATCCACGAAGAGTTCTCAGTAGTCCATGTCGCCGACATATAGCTTTCATGCCGAATTGTTGCCCTGTCCTGGTTGAGCTTGTTACCCAGTTTCTATGGTACTGGACCATTGTGATAATGCCAATTCCAGCTTTTGTTTCTCTTGGATCATGTCCTATTGCCCTCATAGTTCTGCGACTGATGATATATCAGCTGTAAAACTCTGATGAGGTTGTTCAGTTGAAAATTCTGCAACGAAGTCAACCCAAACTTAGGCTTTGATGGCAGTTCTGGGCTGAAAAGTGACGTCAATTCCCTTAAATCAACAGCCCACTTAGCATTGCACCTAAAAAAATTATCTTTGTGAAAAAGGCTTCGCAAAGGATGTTGGGTTAGCACTGTAACGGGGTGACCTTAGAAGCAGTGTAAAAGCTTTCTAGTTGTGGCCATAGTTAATTTTTCCAAGGGCAAATGCTTGGTTTTTGTGCTGTTTAGAGTTTTGCTAATGTAGTAAATTGGTAGATGGCTGCTTTCCACATTTCTACATAGGACTGAGCTCACCACGTTTCTTGACACTGCTAAATGTAGGTATAACCTTTCACCCCGTTGAGGAGTTAAGAGTAGAGAAGGTGAAATGATGTACTGTTTTAATTTTTCTAGCATTTGATCACATTGTTTATTCCAATCCACTCATTCTCCCTTCTTGAGGAACTGAAAGAAGGGTTCACATTTGTTTGACGAGCGGCATATGAAGTGGTTAAATGCTGCTATTATCCCTGTCAACTTCTGCACTTCTTTGAGGTTTCGAGGTGGCTATAAGTTGATGATGACTTTCACCTGTTGAGGGTCTACTTCGATCCTCCTTCTTGTCACCAAGTAGCCCATGAATTTTCCTTTTTGGATCATCAGTGATATATGGGTTTTGTGAAGTTCTTCTATTATGTGTTCCTCTAGATCCTTTCCAATCTCCCCCAGAACTTTTGAGTTCGGATTTTCGACTGAGCAGACTCGTTTCTAAGCTAGCTTAACTTCTTTCTGCCTTAAGGTGAGCATTAAACAACATCAAGTTGATACTTGGTCCCCTCAAATAGTTTCAATGCCTCCCTCCTTATTAGGAAATTTAAGGACTTGGTGAAGTGTAGAGGGAACTGCTTTAAGCTTGTGCAAACATGGCCTACCCATAATAGCATTGTATGGTGAGGGCATATCCACATCCAAAAAGCATACTTCAAGGAGTACAGATCTTGCTCTGACTGGTAGTGTCACCTCTTTGACTGACCAGACTGGGTTTGAGTTTAATCCTAGCAGTAGCGAGTCAACCTTTTTGAGATCCTGATCCTTGATGCCCGAGCTCTGGTTTAGTTTTATAGTACATAATTTCAGTTGCACTGCCTTCATTAACTAGTATTCTCTTTACCTCGAATCCTTGTATATCCAATTTAATAATCAAAGCGTCCAAGTGAGGCTGGACCAACCCTTGCATGTCTTCTTAAGAAAAGGAAATGACTTGGCCTTTAGGGCTGGCCTCGATCCTTGGCCTTTTACTTCCCAAGGAATATTCTACTTTGTAAACCTCCCTGAGATGCGCTGCTTTCTGCATCTCTTCTCTGGCTTGTACTACTCTGTCTAGGTGCACAACTCTGTGGATGACATGGATCATTCCTCTTGGGTGCTCTATTGTTGTATCATTCCCTTCTTGCTGATTGTTTTGCCTGTTCTAATCCCAACGACTGCCATCTTATCAAGATATCACTTGAATGATAAGCAGTCTTCTGTCTTGTGCCCTACATCATTATGGTAGGCGCACTTTGCCCTCTGGTTTCTTACCTTTGGATCTCCTTTCATTTTGGCTGGCCACTTGAACTAGGTCTTATTTTTAATCTCTGGATGTATTTGCCAAATTGGAAGTCTAAACACAATTTGAATTACGTAAAATGTGTCTTTCTTTTTAATGGTTTGGATTTTAGCCTCTTTTGCCTCCTTACGTGGAGCACTAGTCTTTTGGGTGCTAGTTTGCGTGCTACCCTCAAGCTTACTGTATCGACAAATCCTGAACTACAAGTCTGCGACATTTTTAGGTGTGGTCTTGGTTAATGATTGCCACAGCTTGTCCTCTAGTTGGAGTCCTTACCTGAAAAATGAGATTGCTACCTTATCTGAGCAGTCCTCTTCTATCTCATGAAAGTTTCCCAGTAAAGTTAGGTATACTGCTTAATGGTCTGATCCTCTGTCTTCTTTAGCACCATGAGTGTGTCCAGTCCCTTTGCCCTTTTACTATTTTCTATGAACTGTTCATTAAACTTATTTGCCAATTGTTTCCAACTATCAGTGGATCCCATCTGGAGCTTGTCATATCAAGTGCAGGCTATTCTACCCAGATTGGAAGCAAAAATTTGACACATAAGTTCCTCGTTCTCGTTCTGGAGGGCCATGGCATGGCAGTAGTGGCGCAAGTGGTCTAAGAGATCTGATTTTCCATCATAGAGTTCAAACTTTGGGATACTAAACTTTTTTGGTAGTTCTGCTGTGGAAATCCTGTTTGTGAACGGTGACACTAGTAGAACCGATTTCCTATCAGTTGCTATAAAAGTAATCCATTCTGCCTATTTCTGGACAGGACTTCGTATTTTGGGGTTTGGTTGTGTAAATTCTTCAATTCGTTGTGTGTTCGTCTTCCGTGGGGCTCTATCGCAGCTAATCTTGCCACTAACAACCTTGTGGCCTGGCCTACACCGTCGGTTGTTCTACCCTAATATTTCCATGACTGATCTAGAGTGTTGTTTGGTTTGGTCCTGGGCTGCCCTCTCCTGCCTCTAGGTGTTAAAAAATGCCCCTCATGTCGTCTATAGGGAAGTCAGAACTCTGGGTTGGACTTAACCTCCTTGGACGTTTTCCTTGTGCTACTTTTTTTGTGTGCAGAAAGGATCATACATTGTCTCAACAGGTGTAGTCCTTTGTTTAATACTCCTTTCACTTGGAAGAGGTTTGGTGGTGCCCATCACATCGGGGCAGGCTACTCACCACGTGACTGGTTTCACCAGCCCTATGGGTTAGTGCAGGTCTTGGGTATGCCTCTGACCACGTCCTTCCCTTAGATCATTATGACTGCCTCTTTCTTGGGGGGCGCGGGTATCCCTCATTTTGCCCTTAGGGCACCAGTGGTTGGTTTTGGTCTTGCTTCAAGGCCTTGACTTGGTCGGCAAGATCTTTAAGATGCTAATTCATGGCACATATGGTTCGATTACGGCTAGCCAATTCTTGCGCCCAATTGTTGCTTTCTAAGTTTTCAATGGCGAACAGGTTTCTCTCTTCTTGTTCACGTCATTCCTACGATGTTCCAACAACCAAAGGGCACCTTTGTTGGCTTGGAGAGAGGTTCCCATCATGTTCATCCTCAGTAAATAGGTTGGAGTCCTCCACTACCATGGATAATATGGAACTGCAGCAAGTGGAGCTAGGCTTTTGGTTGCAAAATTCTCACATATGGCGCCAAATTGTCGTGGGTAAAAATTGAACCACCTTTGTTGTGGCGACGACGTGGTGGAGATACCTCAATTCCTGACTTGAAAAATACTCAGATAAAGGTAAAAAAAAGGTAGCCTGGGAACCCTCCGATGCCAAAGTAAGTGACAAAGGTAGATAAAGGTGCAGGATTATCTTAGTGAGGTTCAGGTAGAAGTGTTTGCATACCTTCATTGTGTTGACTGCTTACCCTTTTATAGTTTGCTCCTACTAACCGTTATTGACTGTTAGGCTTCCCTCACTGTTTACGTCAGCCCCTTTTCCTTAGGGATTGTGCTCCACCAGGTGTAGATTTCTAGGAGTTGGTCGAGCTTAAAATAAAAGGACGTGGGTTGATTGGGTCTGTGCTCTTCTTGGGCATGTTTTCTTCTGTATCCCTTCTGTCCTAAAACTTCCCTGGCCTAGTCTGGTCCTGGGCCGTTAGGGCAGACTCAAACTATCTTGAACTGACTTTCCACCTTGCTAGCGATGCTGCCTTCCTACTGCCAGCCTAGGAATTCCAATCCTGCCTTATGTTGACTCGTTTTTTGCCTTCCACAGTTAGTATTAATAATAACTAGAACATGAATATAAATTGATTATAAAAGCAACATCATGACATAGTATAGGCCAATCTTTTGATTAAGTGAGCAGAGGTGCTTAATTAATGACCTTCCCACCTCACACCTAAATTCCCAAGCCGAGACACTTTAGTTATGATGGACAGTTGCCTTTGGCACGAGTCATGGGTTTTCTAATTTTTCCAAAAGATTAGGTGGTGACTCTAAGATTTGGTGATGTAGTCAATTTCTGGCATAGTTTTGCAGATAAATGAATTTTTTTTATAAAATTTGCCAGATTTGGACTCTCAATCTCTATTTCACATTGCACTAGTGAGACTAGATTAGGAGACCAAGAGTCTGAACTGTTGGGTGCTCTTGGTAATCCCAAAAACATCACACACACACACAACATGAATTTAAACCCGGTTTAAGGGTTTTAATATGATTTCATGCATAAAAGAGTAACTAATGTATGAATAATGAAAACTATTATACAATGATACTTTAAACCGGGCTACATGCGAGATGATTACATGATTAATCTAACCCTAAGCATGTTGTTTTATTAAACTAAACAAAACATACAAAACAAAGCGAAAACTAACAAAATAGCTAACCTACATGATGATTATGCCATAATAACACCCTAACTATGATTATATACTAAAAATATGAGATTAAAAGCTACTGAAATTAAAAGAAATAGTGAACTTACTCACTGGTTTGTGACAAATCGAAGAAGAAGCAAGAAAGAGGCGAGAAAAGAGAATTTTGCTTGCTTAAAAGATTCCCTTAGGTTCTAGCCTCACTTTGATTCAAGTTTTTTAAACCTCAGATACACTTTGATGTGTTAAAGCTGTAGTAGGGTTCAGTTTTTTAGGAATTATGGTTGAGGGTGAGAGGAAGGCAAGTGGTTTCACTCAAAAATTCACCAAACTTGCTTAATAGTCCAACCCTTGAAAGACGAGGGTAGGGGTTGTATTTACAGGCTTAGAGGAGCCTTGGGGGCCAAGAAAAATCTGCTTGGAGTTCCCCTTGTAGCACCTCCTGCTTAATTCGAGCACACAGTCTGTTTTCAAGTGAAAATCTAAGCGTCGAGTGGTTGTGAGCACGCACTAGGCATGTACTGATGCATGAGGAATGTGCGCACACACGAGAAGAAAATGCATATGCTACTGACTTTGCAAGGATGTGTGCCTGCACATCCTTGACAGCTTTTTGTATTTCGGGAATATCTTTCTCATCTGATATCGGACATAGGCGAATGAAATGTCTTTCGAAAGCTAATTCAAAGGGCTACAATTTTGTGTGAAATATAAATTTTCCAATTAATTTTGGTAAAAAATAATTTTTGGCACGAAAATGATAATACTACAGTTCCAACAATTTCAAGCATCTCCAAGATTGAAATTCTAATACCTTTTATCATCGGGAAGCATTTGAAACGCCCAAATCTTAATGGTCAGTCAAAATAGGGTGTCTACACCTATATATAGATAAAGTAACAGTGGTAAATAAGAAACCTATCAATGGAAACAACCTAATATGGTAAACCTAATTATAGCCTATTTACAACATATAATATATAGATACACAATATTCATAAACAAACTTCATAATATTACAAGTCCCATCTACATAAATAGTATGGGAATTGTTTTTTGGGCAAACTTCACTTTACCCCATGTGGTTTGGGCCATATGCAATTTATTCTCCTAACATTTGGAAATAACCACATAATCCCTTTGTAATTTATGGATTAAGGTGCACCGTTAGACCTGTTAACAATTTAATGAAAAAGAGTAAAATACCCGTATATTTTCGTCATTTGTTTGAAAATTTATTCCATATGCTATTTAACTCTTTGTACTTTTATTTCATGTGAGATTTGCCCCTTTGAAATTTGAAAATGAGCATAGTTTCACACTTGCTGTTAAGTTTGACGAAATATTTAATAGTGCACTTCAATTCACAAACCACGTGAGGGTTATGTGGTCATTTCCAAACGTTACGAGAATAAAACACATATAACCCAAACCACAAAGAGATAAACTGAAGTTTGCCCTTATTTTTTACTAGACTCAAATTATTTATTCATGTTACATAAGTATCCAAATCATAAGTTCAAATTAGAATTAGACATAGTATAAAGTTTTTTTTTTGGTAGATGTATTTAATTTGTTTAGTATTGTGACTAATACCCGATAGAATGTGTTGTCTATGTACTCGAGTCAAGAACCAAGTTCAAATTAAATTTGAATTTAAATTTGAATGTAATTTAAGTAAACATTTTGGCTCACAAAGATTACGACAGCGTCCATTAAGATTTGCATATCTGAATCAGGGAACTAGTTTGAATTGGAATAAGATCGATTATAGTTATAGAAATAAAATTTAGATTCTAATTTTAATTTGAATTAGGTGAACATTTTGGGTTTAGAGGGATTATGACTGCATCCATTTGATTGGGTTGCCTATGTATTTAGATGAGGAAACAAGTCCGAATTGAAATCAAGTGAACTATGATTTAGAGATAAAATTTGGATATGTTGGGGGGAAAAAAATGTAACATTTTATTTTATTTTTATGCTGTGTTTGGTTGGAGGATTTGAGGAGGGATTTGGAAAGGGAAATGGAAAAGGTAGGTGAAATGATAATAAAATATGCCTAAATTTCACATAGTTTCACACACCTTTTCCCTTTTCCTTTCCAAATTCCTCCCCAAATCCTCCAACTATACACAGTATTAAGGTCATTTGAAGATCAGATTTCAATCCATTTGCAGGCCGCGATTTTGTAAGGCTTTGAGAGGCCGCTTTGCTGATTTAGAGATAAAATTTGGATTTTTTTTTTTGCGGGGGGGGGGGGAATGTAACATTTTATTTTATTGTTAAGGTCATTTGAAGATCAGATTTCAAGCCATTGCAGGCCACGATTTTATAAGGCTTTGGGAGGCCGCTTTGATGAACTTTAAAAGCCTTAAATAAGTCAATGTGCTGATTTATTTTTATTTTTCTATGGAGCCATAAGAAGCAATGATTGAGAGGTAAATGGGATTGCCAGCTTGGGGAATTTCTATGGACCATAATTTGGGCCATTTTGGCTGGGCCTTGAATTGGAATTTCTAGGCTTAAAGCAAGCTTTGATGGATGAAATTCTTGAGACCTTTAAAAGGCCTAGCTTGCATTATTTTTTATTGTGGTCTTCGATAGGCAATGAATTTTGGACCATTAAGGGTCATTTTGCTACGTCATATTTTTTAAGGGCTTTATGAAGCAGAAGTGGGATGGGCATCGTATTGTATTGAGTCGTATTCGTATTGTGTCATTTTGAATGTGTTAGAATTATTTCAGCATTAATTCAACCCATTTATTATTTCGTGTTATCATGTTGTGTCATTTTCGGTCTGTGTCTGATTCCTGTCGTGTTAACGTGTCATGTCAAAAAAATTTACTGTTAATTAAAAATATTAAATGTATAAAAAAAATTTATAAATTTCTTCACAAGTTAAATTTAATGAAATTAATCTCTATTAAATGTAATTATTTATAAAAAAAAAAATTTGATTTCAACTCAATTTTATTTTCTTAATTTATAAAAATTATATTTTATTATTATATTTTTTAATAGATTAACTCAAATAATAGATAAATAAATATGTATATATATATATATTAAATTCAATTAAAAGTAAAAACAAAACCTATATTAAACTTAAAATCATATTTTACATCTTTTTTAATAAATTGGATGTAATTACGTAAGAGATTAAAAAATGTCATAATACTTTTTAGTAGAAATAATATTAAAATGTGTCACTAATTTACATCGATTATCCGTTTCAATTTTGTATTAAACAAATTTGACACTAACTCAATCTATATATTATTCGTGTTATCAGATCATATTATATACATATTCATATTAGGAAATAATCAATCTTAGCACACTAATTTCATACACAATTTGAATCATATTATCATATTGTGTCACAAATTTTCACCCTTAAGCAGGAGTGTAAACCTTTGTATTTTGGGCCTTTCTGTAGTCAAAAGGGAATTTGGACCATAAAGGGTCAATTTGCTAGGTTTCATTTTTTAATAGCATTATGAAGCAGTAGGCCTTTGCAGCAAGGTATAGGCTAAAAATGAGTGGGGTAATAGATTGTGTAAATTTGATTTGACAATCTAATAAATTTAAAGTTATATTTTAATTTGATTCGATTATGTAATGAATTGATTTATAATTAAGGAGTTGTACAAGAGTCAAATTCATTTAGTTTGATTTTTTATAGAGCATATAAATCGAGTTGAATAGTATGTTATTCAAGCTTAATTAGAAATTAACAAATTTAAAATTATGTTCAAATTTGATTTAATGTAAAATAAATGTATAAAAGAAATAGAGAATTGTATTATTGAATAATGTATGCTTGTTGTGTATCTGCTTTTACAAGAGAATTAGGTCTCTCTATTTATAGAGAGGAGAAAGATACAATGGAGTACGAAGGCATAAGGTAAGATATTACAATAATATAAAGCTTTGCTGGTAGTGGGTGTTGGCCTCCTTTACACCTTTGCTGGTTCCTAATGCACATGTACATTACAGCTCCTAATGCACATGTACAGCTATGAAAGTATAAGGTATATTATATGTTAACAGCCCCCCTCAAACTCAAGGAGGATAGGTACTAGCCAACTTGAGTTTGGAGAGAGTAACAAAACAGAAAGATAAGCTGACAAATAAAATTAAAAATGGGATAGGAGACACTGTATGGTCGTGTCGGACCGTTGTAGCAGACAGTTTACGGGGTCATGTCGGACCGTGGTAACAGACACTGTGTGGTCGTGTCAGACCGATGTAGCAGACAGTTTATGGGGTCATGTCGGACCGGTGTAGCAGGACAGTTTACGGGGTCATGTCGGACCGTTGTAGAAGCTGACCGGAATCAAATATCGGGACAGTTTACGGGGTCATGTCGGACCGTTGTAGCAGACACTGTGTGGTCGTGTCAGATCGTTGTAGAAAATTGTGGTGGTGCACCAAAGGGGTGACTTAGGGAGTGCGCCATGGGCGACTTATACATGATACTGTGTATAACCCCCCCTCAAACTCAAATAGGTGTGAAGAGAAAAACCTATTTGAGGTTGAAAAGGGATTGATAAAGCTGACCGGTGTAGAAGACACTGTATGAGTGTGTAGATAGCCTGCCCAAAAAATATACATGTAGATATATATCGAGCCCTCAAAAGTCGTGCCCTCAAAAGGCGTGCCCACTTTATCAAAAGAGGTGCCATGAAAAGGCGTGCCAGTTTGTCGGGCGTAAAGAGGCGCGCGATGCGCGTGGCTGCCTCGGCTATATAACCAAGACTGAACCTGAGGCTGAGGCAGAGGCTGAGGCTGAGACAAAAAACCTGCGAATTTCTCTGAAAAACTCGTCGTTGTGCTGAGAGAGAGAGTCTGTAACACTCTGTTGCGAGAGATAGTCTGTAATACTCTGTTGCCCAGAAAAATGGCCTCGTCTTCCCGGAGTCTGCTCACTCTCTTTCCAGACCTCAACGAGTCAACAAGAGAGAAAACTGGTGCGGTGTCCCGTGAACCTCAACCAAACACCACTGGGTTTGCTCCGTTGAACTTTCCGATGCAGTCGGTGGAGCAAAAAATGGCAGTGCAAACGGATGTGGAGGCTAATCAGTATACTTTGAAGGCATGTGTGGAATCTATGACGGCGGTCACAAACTTGTCGCACCGGCTGCAGAGTAGGACAAATGAGGTGCAGCAATTAAACTCCCAGCTGGCTCTGCTCCAACGCATGTATAAGGATGCGCGAGCAGAGATAAGCGTGCTAAGGGCAGAAAACAAGGAGCTGAAGCGGAAGGCCACCGTGATGTTCCGATTTGGAGGGTTGCCATATGCTGCAGTGGAGGAGCAGGGAGTAGTGATCGTGCCCAGTGGAGTGGGAAACACGGAGGCAACACCGGCAAGGGCCGCCCAGGACGGAGGCAAGAAGAAAAGACCGGCGGCAGAGTAGAGAAGGGATGTCGGTGTGTGGCCGTCTGCAGAAAAGAAAACAAAGCCGGTGATGTGTATTTTTATTTTTATTTGTCTTGTTTTGTTGTTTTGTTTTGTTTTGTTTTGTTTTTTTTTTTTGTGTTTTGTGTTGTTTTCTTTTTTTGTTTTTGTTTTTGTTTTTGTTTTTTTTTTTTTTTTTTGTGTAAAATTGTGATCGGGGTGGATCCCTGAGATGAATAAAAATGGGGGGTTGTGCAAAGTGGTAAATTGTTTTTTTTTTTTTTTTGTGTTGGAAAAAGAAGGGAATCAAGAAAAAAATAATAATAATAATAATAAATAAATAAAGAAATAAATAAGGGGATGATGAATATATAATGAGGAATAAAAAGAAAAAAAAGGTGGGAGTGGGAACAGACTGTGAATGGGTGCTGAATCAGTGGATAAAAAAGGAGAACATGTGGGTGATGATGGATACGGGTAGAGATGTAATAGGAAAAGAAAGAAATATAGGAAAATAAAAGAAAGTGGAAAATAAAGAAAAGAAAAGAAAGGAGAGCATGTGGGTGATGACTAGTGTCTGTGGAGAGAGAGGGTTGGTTGGAAAGTAAAAAGAATTAGGGAGATAATGAAAATGGATCTAGGGGATAGAAAAAAAAAAAAAAGGAACCAGAGAGAGACGCAGGTGACTCAGCAGACAGAGGCACATGCAGATACAGAACACATGCACCGAGACCACCTCTCTCTCTTTCGTATCTATCACACACAGAGACACACATGCATTTATCACATTTTCTGCACAAAAAGGCATTGTCGGCATGGCAATAGAATGAGGCTGGGGACGCGCAGAGCTCGCAAGCCACCGAGGGTTGGGTGGCATGGGCGGATTACCGGAAACCGCCTGGGCTTGGGTCAACATGGCCATGAAGTAAAAACACAGAGATACAGGGAAGCAAAAGACGGGCCGAAGCGTAGAGTGGAGGCCAGCCAGTCGGAGAAGGAGCCGAGGTCAGGGACGAAGAAGGCGTTGACGGCGGAGGTGAGACAGTGGTGCGGACCGAACCTGCCGGTGGACGTGACGGTGAGGGCTTGGCGGCGGTGTACTGTGCAACCCTCCCTCTCTCTCAGAACGGGAGGGGTCGGATCACTGGAGAAGCTTTTGTTGATGTGGTTGGTTGTGCAGGGTGGTAGGGGAGAACCGCACAGGACCGGGTTGAGGGAGAAAGCGGATTCGGTGAAACCAGAAAGGGAGTGGGGTATTTCGCCGGAGAGTGTGTTGCCGGAGATATTGAAGTCCTGGAGATCAATCTGGGAAAGGTGTCCTGAAAACTGGTTCGCTTTGAGTCGGAGCGTGAGGAGGTGAATCAGACGGTTCACAGTCGCCGGAATCTGGCCGGAAAAGTTGTTGTGAGACAGATCGAGCCGGTACAGACGAAACAGAGATGTGCCGGAGTCCGGAAACTCGCCGAAAAACTGGTTGGGCAATGATGGGAAGGTTGAGGTCCGGCGGACGGCTAAGGTGAGGTTGCCGCCCGCCGGTGAAGCGAAAATAATAGGTTCTAAACCTGCTCTGATACCATGTAAAATAAATGTATAAAAGAAATAGAGAATTGTATTATTGAATAATGTATGCTTGTTGTGTATCTGCTTTTACAAGAGAATTAGGTCTCTCTATTTATAGAGAGGAGAAAGATACAATGGAGTACGAAGGCATAAGGTAAGATATTACAATAATATAAAGCTTTGCTGGTAGTGGGTGTTGGCCTCCTTTACACCTTTGCTGGTTCCTAATGCACATGTACATTACAGCTCCTAATGCACATGTACAGCTATGAAAGTATAAGGTATATTATATGTTAACAATTAGATAACAAACTCATCTAAAATAAATTTTTAATCAACTAAAAACGAGTCAAGCTTAAATAATTTGGCTCCATTAACCTCCCTAGGCAAAGTAGTGAGCTATTTCATCACTGAAATTTTGGTCTTAAATTTGGATAAAAGTTACATTTCAATTATGGACGGTCCGTTTTTGGGTTATCAATTTTGGCATTTGAGAGGCGTGTTAACAACCGTTCAAGAACTCAATTGTCATTGGTTTAGCAAATTAGAATTTTTTAACTCCAGGTCATAAAATATTTGTTAATATTTGACCACATTGGGTGTAATTTATGGGCAACTTACCCTGTTTGAAAGATCTCTACTATAAGTATCACAACTTTTTCGGTAGACATAAAAGTTTTCAAGCGAATATTACTTCTTTTCCTTCTCTTTTTGATTTACACTTATCGGCGACCAATGGCCGATAACCACTATCGATTGGGATTTACTGACAACTACTGGCCACCAACTCCTTCATTCGCCTTCATCAATAGCGAAGGAGATGAGTTTCTAACAATACTCTTGACATAGATCTACTTAGATCTGGCCAAGATCACAAGATATGTTACCAAAATGTTTAGATTTAGAGTAGATATGCGTAGATCTATATTAGATCCAGCTAGATCTAAACAAAAAATGATTACTAGAGTACAATTCTCTCTATGTTTGTTTCTCTCCTTCGATCTCTCAATTTTATTTTATTTTATTTTTTTTCACACACTTCTCTCTTCCTATGTTAGTCAAGAAAATTTTCAAGACTTAAATAAATATTTTCTGGTTTTCTTTATGACTAGCATCTTTTTTTCTTTTTTTTTTCTTTTCCCTCCCTTTATTAAAACAATAAATAAAGTTAGTAAAAATTGGCAAACTAAAAGCTATAAACCCTTAGAAACTACTGATCTGAGATCTCCATCATCGTCACGACGTGAAATTGTATTTTGATAAATTGCAAATGACCAAACTGATAATATTTGTAGTTTTGAAACTGTTAATTTATGCAGTTTGTTGAGCAATATATTCAAACTCTAAACTTTTACAATTTCGTGAATTGAAAATTATAAACTCTGTATGATAATTTTTTTTTTTTTTCATATTTTGTGGTGTTGAAATGGATATGGTTAAATTTTGCTATATTTTTACTCTAATTTCTCCATTTCTTCTTCCTTTTTATTTTTTTTTGTTCGCTTGATGTTATAAACATTCCAGTGAGTTTTTGATAATATTATTGACGTCCAACGACATTTTGAAGATTCTGGCGACTTCCGGGGTCGTTCAGAACACTCTAGTGAATTTTCGATGATATTGAACATTTTGACAAGTCTCTAGTAAATGTTAGATAGAAGTTCGATAATGGTCTAGCGATGGTAGAATATGGCAGCGTCTTTAGATTTAAATAAAAAAAAATAGAATTTTTTGATAACAATTAAAAATATGTAGAACTAATTGATACAAATATTTTATTTTAGGACTAATGAGTTTTGAACTATTCAAATAGGACTCAGATCACTGTCCCATAATTTATAATACCTTATGGGCCTGTTTGATTTATAAGATTAGAGTATGTGATTGAAATTATTAATCCGTGGGTCCAATAATCCTGTGTTTGTTTTGAAATTTTGTTTCAAGATTATTAATCTAATGGATAATTAATTCAACAAATTTATAGGATTATTAGTAATTGGGTAGAGGTAAGATTATATATCCTGATCTGGAAATAAAATAAAATGACTCTTTTATCTACTAATCCAATGCGAATCAAACAATGAATAAGAAGATAACTTATCTCACTAATCTAATTATATAATAAACACTACACTAATTTAATAAAATTATTAATACTTTCGCTATTAATTTCGTGGAACATAAAGCGTTGTTCATTTTTGACCATATTGGGTCTAAGAAACTTTATGTGGCTTTGTACGTTGAAAATTTCAAGAGAAGTAGTTTTTATTTATTTATTTGAGAAATATGAAACTGCACATGTACATATATAAAGTAACATTACAAAATTAGCAACTCCTCATAGAAGCTGCTTTGGCTGTCTTATGGGCAGGTTGTACCACCATCCTGGGTACCTTAGCTATTTTAACATAGTCAAACTGTGTACATAACTGTTTAATATCTGACAAAATACCCTTGGCATCCCAATCTGCTTTATGAGCCTCATAAAGTTGAGTTACTAGACTTGACAATCTGTTAAAATTGTTATAGCCTTCACTCGACTTTGCAAGCGCCACTTTAGAGTTTCAAAACAGGCCCTTGCTTCAGCCCCGCCTGCGGAATGCGCCACAAACGAAAAAGTTGTTGTGCTAATTGGTTTCCTTGAGCATCAAAACCCACCCAAGCAGCTCTAGCTGTTCCAGTTTGTTGTTGCCATGTTCCATCTATCAAAATCCTGTCACAACATAAATTTGGGCACCAATATAAATTTTTAATAATAACATAAGAACTCTGTGAAGAATTGTTTTCCAAAAACTGATGTGCAATGTTTTGAGATTGTTGAACCCTTTTACTGAGAGTTCTTGAGGACACCAATCCAAATGATTGATAAAAGAAACTGTCTGGGATGGGTCTGTTGGTATTTTTTCATAATATTATTAGAAAAATATATAAAATAAAATTAAATCGAAATGGCAAAACAATCTTTTTATTTATTTATTAAGGAATGAAATACAGAGTAAATTACAAAACTAAAAATATAGAAATGAACTAGATTACATCATGAAACTCGCATACACAAAATCACTAACAAAACAAATTATTTACATGGATGACTAAAAATTAGAACCCGTCGAGGTAAAATAATGTCTGAAAAATTAAAGAACAAATGACAAGAAAAGAAGCAAATCGAAACTTGTGGTATGCACAGTTTTCTTAAAACAAATTCGCAGCTTCGCCAATGGGTACTGGAGAAACGTTGGCATCTATCTCCCAAATTACGACGGTTGAAACCAGTTATTGTAGGAGCACTTCCTAGATAGTTTTGCCAAACCAACTAAGGGCATCTCTCTCTCTCTCTCTCTCTCTCTCTCTCTCTCTCTCTCTCTCTAATAAGAACAAAAAAAAGGGCTAGCAAAAAGAAGATAAGAAAATTTTCTTTGGTATAAATATCATCTCTAACTTTATTATCTTAAAACACCATCTCCATTTTCCATCTAAAAAATCTCTCCTAAAAGTTGGAGGGGAAAGGCCCCTTGTCACGCCCCATATTTTATTACTTGAATACATTATCAAATTCCTTATAAAAGTCCATTTCCAAAATATGGTTATAGAAGCAAAACAAGCTAAATAGAATAAATGAGGTTCTCTTGTAGAATTACAATAATAGAAGAGTTCAATACAAATATTCACAACATATGCCTCAAGGGCCTGCATGAAGGATTTCGAAATAATTAATTACATAGAATGAACCATCTCAACACCACAACCGTTTAAGCATTCATTTACAATTTACATAGAATGTAATCAAAACATAATTAATAACTTCTTGATCTTTAAACTGCTGCATCTGACTCCATCCCCGAAAAATGGTTAAACAACATGGGATGAACACGAGGTTCAGTAGGGATTTACAGTAATTCTCAACAATAATAATCAATAGATAAATGTGATCATGACGAATGCTATCGAGTGGTACATATATATAAATAATGTGTCCTTTCATATGCAAAATAGATTACATAAATAGATACTCTTACATTTATATTTATTTTACTTAAGTTTATAATGTAAATAAAGAAATACCCCCCATTTGGATTCAAAGAAAAATGTAAAAAAATCAAAATCCAATTAAAACAAAAACTGGCTCCCCTAGTTTTAGTACAAAAATAATTTTTGACTAAACTTTCTGAGTTTAACGTTGAAGTAAAGTGATTAATACCTCGTAGAAAAATTTCATAAAATCAAAATAGACTATTTAATATATAAGGAACAATTATCGTCAAATATTATTTTCAAAATCACAAGTTTTGAAAAATTCAATTTTTACACTTAGAAAATTTTCCCACTAAGTCCAATTTTGACAAAAAACTTGGATGTTGACCTGAACCGTTACAATCTCCCCCATTTAGAAAATTTCGTCTATGAAATTAAAGATATACCCAACTCGGAAGGAGGAAAACAACAAATGAATTGCATCTATAATTAGGGTTTAAATCCATTCTTGGACTAACCTCTTGGATTCCCAAACCAATACCACGACATCCCCTTCCCCCGAGTGAATAGATCAACAAGTTAAAGGGAAAAAAAAAAAAAAAGAGTCATTCCTGACTCGCCTACGATAACAGATAAGCAATTGACCAACCACGACGAAATTCCCCAAAATGCATAACTTTAGGAACCATAATTCTAACAAAAGGTTACGAACACTCCCATGAACTAGATAGCCTATCAAGATTTACTGAATCAAAATTCCGCCAGATGAGCATCCACACCATTAAGACATGTTAGCCCCACTTCAATGGTACTCTCAGCATCTAACGATCCCTGGACAATTGACAACCTAGAATTCAAGAACAATAACGCACTACAATTGAGAAGCTTTCACAAAGGAATAGAGTTCACCAAGGAAAACCTGATTCACAAGACAGTTCTCTTGTTCAACGATTTCAACAACGCTAATTCACTCAAAACAAAAGTACTAAACACTTCTGATAATTAGCATCCCAAACTCAAGGCTAAACTTACAGTTACAAAAAAACTCTTATTCAATTCTTCAAATAGAAGGAAACTTGCCCTGGAAACTTGACCCACAAACTATACCACAACACAATACATTTAAACAAGATTAGTCCATCCAAAACAATATGTTCAATCACCCAATATCAATCCGTGCTCAATTCATTACTCGAGCCAATTCCACAAGATTTAAGAATTTATTTACGTCTTAATATAAGGTTGTACCTTTGTTTTGAAAACACTTCATTGAGTACAACATATTGCAAAAGAGAAGTAAGTAAATAAATAAATAAATAAGATAAATAAGTAAAACAAAATGTTCCAACTCACACCAAGTTTCATATTAAAAAAATTACACATCAAATTTTTAAGTTTACTAGTTTGTTAAACATTTTCCAAGAACTAAAAGTGAAATCACCACAACAATGTTCTAAATTCCAAGGCCAACTGAGGCCACATTATCAGAAAACTTCATTTCCGTACCCCTTTCTGACACCACTACCAGTGACTCCCAACCATCACCCAAACCCATCAATCACAACCAGTGCAATTTCAACAATTAATCTTACTATCAATCAAAACAACAATTCATAAAAGTAACAATTACATTGAAAGACAACAATGCACATGCACACTTATAAATCTTTGGGAATTTCCTCTTATCACATTCATTATCACCCCATAACAAGCACATGTTAACACGTCACATTTCTCATCTCCAAAATTTCTTCTCCTACTGAATCAAAGAGTTTCATACATAACAATACTATACTGCACTCACACAATCAAATTTTGACACTTTGGGGTGTATTCCTAAGCACTCTTTAACTACACAATTCCTTGCCCAAACGATAACAACTTAAAAGGTGACTACTTGTCATCCTCTTTCCGACACAAGACAACTAACATCATTAACCCTTAACACTTAGCACTCAAACACCAATGAGTTCCCAACACTAATCCCCCTTACATGGGGTTCAACACCCATATACTTACACAATACTTGAGTCCACGCCAAACTCCTAAAAACTAATCACAGTAAGACCACCCTCTCTATTTATTTCTACCTTAAGCCTGGACCACCCAATCTCTACTCCCAAGTCAACTTCTAATAACCTTTATACCTATATGGAATTTAGACACTTCATATCACTTCCAGTGACTGTTAGGGTCACCAACAAAACTTCTTACTCACACCAACTCGAACACTTTCGATGACTAACTCTGTCATCATTCTCAATTCCCCACCAATAAATTCTCACCACCCTTATAAGACTCTTAACCCCCCTCAATTAATGCGTGACTTCATTCTCAAAACCTTTCGGACTTACTTCGCGATAACACACTCATTACAATTTTTAATAACAATTCTCAATCAGGGAAGGACTCATAAAACCTTACATACATCAACTTATGAAACACTAACACATTAGCAATGATACTCAAATCTACTAATCTCAACAATGGCTTCTCAATTTAAGTTAATTCCTAAACCATCATAAGTCTAATTTACTACATTTAAGCCAACAAAATAAACAAATACAACATCAGTAGGCACGAGGCCCCACATTTAATTACATGACATTACAATGTCAAAACAATCAAAACACTCAGCTAATCTTCAATAACCCCTTTACTCCAATATAAATTACCGGGACTGGTTTTGACCATGCTGAAGGCAACGACGCCTAACATGGCTCAACTGATTAATTTAGAGCAAAATGGTGGTCCTCTATTCTGTGACCAACTTAAGGAAACCAAAGTCAGATTAGATCTTCCAAAGGACGACTCTGAAGAAACAATAGTAGACTGAGGATAAAACTATGCTTGCGATTGAGATTCTACTCCCCTTTGCCTTTTACTCGGCCTAGTGTGCTCTCAAACCATAGAACTCGCCAATATGGCCTTTCCCTTCCATTCCAGCCGACATCAAGATTGGTGGCTTCCACGTGAGCCACCGCTTTTACTAGTGTGTGATAATTCCTATGCATGCACCCAACAACCTTCTATCGAATATCATCACATAACCTTTCCTCAAATTTGATGCAATGATGATCCTCTGTTGCTACCAACTCTAGAGCAAACCTAGACAAACTGGTGATTCGCACCTCCAACTGTACCAAAGGAGCAGTACTTTGTGCAACTCCACAAATTGTTTCCTGAATCTTTCCTGAGCAGAAGGAGGAAAGTACTTAGCCAAAAAAAGCCTCAGGGAATGCAACCTAGGTGGTGTCTATGGTAGTGCATGCATACTTTCACCAATACCCAACATCTCCCTTCCGTAGAAAACTAGCTAATGCCACTCTCAACCTCTTATCCTCGACTCTGAGCATATCAAGAGTCTTGGTGATTTGCTCTAGCCAATTCTCTGCCTCTAACGATTTAAGCCCTCCTGCAAACTCCAGTGGGTTAAAACGAAAAAGCTCCTTAGTGATCTTTAGGGCACAAGAATCGTCCCCCTCATTGAGTTAAAGCCTTCCTTATAGCTTTTACAATCTCACTTGTAATCTCCTCGCTCACAGCCGATGCCGCAGGTGTAGATGTTACTTGACCCGTTATGCCCCTATCGACACTTTAATCCCAACACGACCCCTACTTGCTCACCCTGACATCCTATCAATGACAACACCCAGCTTGGTAAATGAAACTCTAGCCTTTCCCAAGACACTTACTCAACCCCCACCAAATTACATAACTTTCTAGCATATAGTCACATAACACATAAATAATTTAAGCACCCAATCGCATAATCAAGTCAAGTCTACATGGATAACCACTTGTCCCGGAACACTAAATGAACTCCCACCATAAACCATATTGATTATACGTGTTTCCAATGAGATCTCAAAGCAAGTTAACCAGCTATAAGCACTATCCCTGAAACTTAACCCCATGCGCACATGGATGCAACACACAATCTTCAATTATCTAATTCTATCTACATGCAAATGTCCTCACCAAGCAAAGTTAACCCATTGTGGTAAAAACTACTTCCCACGAGCTCAAGGTTTTCAAAGTTGCTTAGGCCTGATATCAAGTTGTTACGCCACATATTTTATTACTGGAAGACATTACCAAATTCCTTATAAAAGTCCATTTCCAAATTATAGTTATAAAAGCAAAACAAGCTAAATAGAATAAATGAGGTTCTGTCTCATAAAATTACAGTGATAGAAGAGTTCAATACAAATGTTCACAGCATATGCTTCAAGGGCTTACATGACGGATTTCGAAATAATTAATTACATAGAATGAACCACCTCAACACCACAACCATTTAAGCATTCATTTACAATTTACAAAGAATGTACTCAAAACACAATAAATAACTTCTTGATCTTCATACTGTAGTATCTGACTCTGTCCCTAAAAAATGGTTAAACAACATGGGATGAACTTGAGGTCCGATAGGGATCTACAGTGATTCTCAACAATCATAATCAATAGATAAATGTGATTATGAATGCTATCGAGTGATACATATGAAAATAATGTGTCCTTTTATATGAAAAATAGATTATATAAATAGATACTCTTACATTTATATATTTCTTTTACTTAAGTTTATAATGTAAATAAAGAAATACCTCCCATTTGGATTCAAAGGAAAATACAAACAAACAAAAAAAATCAAAATCCAATGAAATTAAAAGTAACTCCCCCAGTTTTAATACAAAACTAATTTTCTGAATGAAATTTCAAAGTTTGACGTTGAAGTAAAGTGATTAATACCTTGTAGAAAAATCCTATAAAATCAAATTAGACTAGTTAATATATAAGGAACAATTATCGCCAAATATTATTTTCAAAATCACAAGTTTTGAAAAATCCAATTGGTAAACTTAGAAAATTTTCAGATTAAGTCCAATTTTGACAAAAAACTCAGATCTCGACCCGAACCGTTATGCCCATTTTATACTTGTAAGAGAGTTCCTAGCGATAAAGGCTATGGCATCAATTACCATTAACCAAGGCCATAAAATGTCATCAACTCTAGCGATTAGGGCTAAAGTTACAAAGGTTCAGAACTCCAAGAGCATTATGTAAATCATAATATGTATATAATGCACAAGTTTGAGAATTAAACCAAATGGGTTGCAAAATGGATACAAGTGTGGGTTACATGTAGATCCAAGTCTAATCTCAAATACATGCACAAGCTAAACCCAACACAGTACAAGTCAACCCAAGTTCAAGACTAAATCCAACAACGAGTCCAAGACTAATACCAAACCCAGCACATGCACAAGTGCAAGTACAAGCACAAGCACAAGCCTAAGCCCACTCCACACCAAGACTAAGTCCAAATCTAAGCCTAACTTTTATTGATGCCCACTTTATGAGATAATTCTTATTCACAACTCAATGGTTTCAGCTTATTATTTTTATATTGTAATCTTCTCAATTAAGAGACTACAAACCCTTTTGGACCTACCTCAACTGGTAGTTGGCTCCCACTTTAATCTCTTATTAAAGTTGTTGCAAAATCATTATTTTCCAACAATCCCCCACATGAATAAAATTGGCCAAATAAAGAAAGAACAAGAGACAACAAAAACTTGATGAGAGAGCACTATAGAAAATCACTGTATCAGATAAGGTAGCTTTTGGCCTTGAACTTGTCCTAGTGAAGCCTATCGAATTTACTAGCTGACTAGTGAACGTGATGGCTTGAACTATTCTTCTTTTCATGTAAACTGAGACATTAGGCCTCAAACAAGAATTCTCTTGCCATAGTTTTGTTCTTATTGTTGTGTCCTGTTTGGCCTTAGAACACTCGCCTGGTTCAATAAGTGTTTTTAAAGAATTCGGCTTTGTCAATTCTTAATGAAGCGGCCGCACTTCGCATTCACATAGGTGACCTTTTTTAAGGTATCTCGCTATACCATGCTTGACTCATCAACGCATACAGGTCATTAAAACCATCAACTTAACCTTTCACTCCACAAGTATCATTGTATATAAGAATGGGCATGAGGAATTACCTCCATAGAGACTCAACTATTACACACAATTAAGTTGTCCCTTTGAACCTAGATCTTGTTATCTTTAGTCAACTAGGTTTGGTTTTCCATTTTGATAGCATTCTCACAAAAGGCCTCAGCTACATTCCCCTTAACAACTTCTTACTAACTCTCGATTTAACCCTCTGGTTAACGAATCCATAATATTGTCTTTAGACTATGCATAGTCTATAGTGACAACACACGAGAGTAGTTGTTGTACGGAATTATGTCTTTGGAAAAAATGTCTAGACCTTCTATTTTACTTATTACTCTGTGTTACCTTGATTGGTTATTGCAAATTATAAAAAAATCATTAGCACAAGTTTTGATCAACATGGAATATCCTCAATGGAAATGGCAGAGCCATTCAGCTGCTCTAGTAGCTTTATCTGAAGCACTGAACTCTAATGCCATCGTTGATCTCACAATACACATTTGCTTGGAAGATTTCTATGTCACGGTTGCAACTCCAAAAGTCAAAACAATTCCACTAAAGGACAAGATATCCAGTAGGCGCGCCTCCTAATGCAATTGGATATCAAGTGTAATGTTACCCATAATCCCGATTATATCGTAAGTTCCTTAGTACCCGCACAATCACCTTCTAAGGATAAGCATTGAGATTAGTTGTATATCGATTTAGCTTGCTAACTAAGTAGGATATATCTGTCCTTATCACATAACTGGATTCCCTATGATTCGAGAATATTCTATTATTCTTAGTCAAATGGAGATTGAAATCTACTAGAGTCCTTAATACACTTGCATCTGACTTATACTTCTTAAGACTCTTATCAAAATAATGAGAAGAAGAAAGTATAATGCCATAAGATATTCTGGAAATCTTAATTCCCATATATACATCTGCAAGGCCCATCCTTGTAGACGTCCCCGAACGTCCCGGAAAAAATCCTGTTTCGTTCAATGGGCTCACTACAGTTCGGACTCGATGTCACGGTTCTGAATCTAATCCCGCAAAGTGCAATGCGAAACCGATAAATCACCAAAGAGTCCAAATCCGGTAAATCGTTTTGAAAAAGAGATTTTTAGAAAGAAGTGCCAAACATGGACTGCTTTGCCAGATATAGAGTCGCCACCAAAATATTTTATTTTGGGGGAATTTAGGAAACCCTGACTCGTGCCTAAGGCCACGTGTTCATCATCACCAAAGTTGCCTTGGCTCGGGAACTTGGGTACGATTGGGGAAGGTCATGCATGAGCACCCCCGTTCGCCCAATCAAAGATCGGCCACTACTAAACATGATATCTTGTTTTTGAAAACATATGTGCTCTTATTCCGGTTTATTAGCCTAGAATTGCTACGTGATGCGTACAGCATACAAGTATAGACTGGGTCGTCTAAGTTGGAACAAAACATCTCATGTTTGTTTTTGAAAGCGGTTTGCTACTCGCAAGTAGGCTAAAATACAGATTTTGCCACCCTCAAGTGGGCTTAAAAAACACGGTGATTTGCCAATCTCAAGTGGGCTTAAAACTCGCAATCGATGAATTGTTCCAATTTAAATAATCCAACCTTCACCCACAGGTATTCAGGCAATTATATCACATAAGCACATAGCCTCATGGTAAGCATGCTATCATGACAGTCACTCACATGCATGCAAGGATGCTAAAGCATAAACACTTACCGAGTACTCCGAGCCAAAAAAAGAAGCTCATTAGAAATCATGCATGAATCCTAACTATGCTAAGAATGCCTAATGCAACACATGTAAGAATGCAACTAAGATAGGCTCGGCTATTCTAAGATGGCATATGAGATACTACAAGTAACATGTATTCAACTTGGAATTGAAATACGATGCAGTTAGTATGATGCGCTGAGCCCGGTGCATACAAAACAGATGAATGGATGCAAACATATGAGCATAAGGATGCTAATTGAAACATGCCCTAAAACTAACCATCATAAGCTGGTAAATAAAAGGGAGAAAAACGTGAGGTTGGAAGACATGCATCACACACATGCACACTTATTACAACATTGCCCTCTCTCGGAGGCTCCGAATAAATAATACAGAACCGACTAGCTAATCTAAGCTAATTAAACTAGTTATTACACAACTGAAATGAATGACGAATTATAGCTAAATATTACACAACATTAATTAATAAACAAATTAAACTAAGGAAGCAAATAAATTAGCATGCAAGCTACATGAATGGATTGCCTCAGCTCTGTTCCGAATGATAAAGGATGCATGCATGCTCAAGTCGCTTTGTCGAGAAATCCATCGCGATGCCCTGGCTCGCCTTTGTTTGCAATTGAATTCAGAAACTTGTGCAAAGCTCCAAGGAGATGAAACTCCACCCAGGGAAGTTGTGGGAAGGCTGACGACCAAGCTATGGGCAAGGAAGACCACCTGCCGACCACCCTTGGTGGTGAAGACTAGAAAAGGTGGTCGGCCTGCCAGAAAACCTGGTCGGCCGACCAGTTCATTCTCCTAGTTTTTGTTTTTTCTGCAACAAAGGCAAGAGATGGAGAAGGCAAAGTATTTTCAACATATGTGTGCTCGACCACTCTCCCCATCATTGCATAAGCTCTAGGGAGTGTAGTTCTCGATCCTCGGGCCACCAATCACCCATCCCGATGCATGAAGTCTGAGGAGTCAAATTGTACGACTCAATGGGACATGAATGCACATATAAGCAACTAAAACCAACAACTCCATCATGGATGGTCAAGAGTGTCAGTGACCGCGAATCGAGGCATGTTTTGTCACTCTGAGTACGAAACGTCCCTCGTTTCCCGTGTTTGGACTAAATCCTACTCCAAACACAATGCAACAAGTAGAATGGCATGACATGTACAACTCTAGCATGCGATCTAAATGCAATACAACTAAGTGACACGAAGATACACGGATGACATGCAAGCATGCAAATGGCATACACAATGCTATGAACTAATGAATGGCATACTTAATGAACATGGATTATATGGCATGCATACACAATGCACTAACATATGCAATGTTATGAACGAGGCATACGCAATGCAATGATCAAACATGCGATAACATGGACTATAGGGCATACACAATGCAAGATGGACTTAAACCAAGAGGATGGGCCTCGGCCACACCCAGATCAGTGGCCAAACATGATGAAAACAAGGCAATGACACACACACAAGCATGCACAAATGCAAGGGACCAAACCTACGAAATAAAGTGCAACTCTACCAAAGCATGACAAGGATGAAATATGGCATACAATGACACATGTTCCACCTCTGAAATGACATACAAGATGGTCCCGAATCATGCAAACAACTCACCCGATGCATGTTGGATGGCACAATTACCGAAACTAGTGAAGTGCATTACACTAGAGATATGCAAAGCGATGCCCAAAAGACCAAACCAACCCCAAACAGTCCCTATGCAGATCCAAAATAGTGGCAAAATGGGCTAAAATGATGGCTTGCAATGCAAAAAAATGAAGCTCATGCAATAGCCCAAAAATGAGGCATACAGGCACAACTCTCAAACGCATTTATAGAGTGGAAAACATGAGAATATGGCATAAGTATAAGCTCTGAAATAACATGTTCAATGATCCCAAAACATGAAAGAGGCTTCAAAACTCAAAGCTAGGCAAGGCTATTACACTACAAGCATGCATGGCAAGCATCATTCGACCATGGGACCTCAAAATAGAACTAAGGCAGTCCGAATCATGAATAAAATCAGTTTGGAACATGGCCAAAATATGCTAGAATCAAGGGCCAAAGCAACATGCAATGTGAGCTAGTGAACATGGATTACACTACAAGCATATGAAGCATTCAAGAAGCCACTAAACCAGTGAAACTCAGAGACATGACATGCCAAATAAAGCCTAAAAACCCACTGAAACATGGTCCATGCATGCAAGAATTACATGCTCCTTTGATAGGTTATAAGAGGGGTTATTCTACACATGCAAGAGACACACCCAAGGTGACAAAACCAACTCTGGACAGAGCTTAGGTAGGCCGTTTGGGGATCAAAACGTGCAACCGGGTGCCCCGAAAATAGGCAGTTAAGAATCAAAAGTGGCGTGAGACCACAAAGGTGGTCTCCCGGGCCATAGTGTCCCTCTAGAGAGAGGAAGCAAGGTGTGTGCCAAAAAATGTGTCAAACGGAGAAAGTTAAGTGGTCCCGAATCGAGGCGCACGGCCGACGACTCCGAAAACTGAAAACTGGTCTCCAAACGAAAAAAGTGGCCTACAACCACGAAAAGTAGCTTACGGCCACTGAGATATGGTCTACGAAACCTCTCCCTCCCTTTGGAAAGAGAGAACAAAGACCTGGTTCGCAACCCGAGGCAAAGCACAAAAGGGTCCCGAGGTCTGGGGGTAAGGATCTCAGCCGAAACTCCGAACCCTTAGAACGAGCACAACATGCACCATCACTAAGTGCTTAATCGATGACGTCTGAGTCTTAAGGTCGGTCAAAAATGGGGTGTCTACAGTTGCCCCTCTTTGACAGAACTCGAAAGTCATACGTGACGGGAGTGAATGTCAAAGCCCAGAGATGACCCATTTTTGACAAGGCCGAAGACTTAGACGAACAGCCGGGATAAGCAAGAGATGTGCCCGTAGGCAAGGGCAAAATGCAAAACGATATGCACAAAGTCGAACATAACTTATGATCATGCAGAGTGAGCTGTAATGAAGCGAATATTCATAATAAATGCAACAGTTTTAAGCAAGAAAGCCATGCAAATCAAACTACATTTCATGCAGTAAGAATCATGCAAAGAAAGCTGTAATGATGCAAGTATTCACAATAAATGCGACAGCTTTAAGCAAAAAGGCAAATCAAACTACATTTCATGCAGTTATGATGTAGGAGAATTATACAACTCTCGTTACGTCTCACATGGAGAATACAGCATCGTCCGGTTCATCTGGTCGCACCAGCTTCAAATGAACCGTACATACAATATCGTGCCTGTAAAAGAAATAAACTCAATGTGTACAATATTCATTAGAGATATGCATGGCAATGCAAATGAGAAGTGCGTGACGACGCAAGCAAAGTGTGGGTGCATGACAATGCAACCTAAGTGTGATGCATAACAATGCGAGAAGGGGTGCACGACAATGCAACATAAGTGTAACGCATAACAATGCGGTAAGGATGCAAAACAATGCAATGCACTAACAAGTGCAAATGAGGTGAGCAAGATAGCACGAGTGATGCAGTGCACAAAATAGTGCGATGCGCAAAATAGCGCGAATGATATGCAATGCACAAGACAGCGCGATGCGCAAAATAGCACGAATGATATGCAATATTAGAAAACAATGTATTAATATACAATATAATGAAACAATGCAAATGATATGCAATGTATGTGAGATGATCAAACCACAAGCAGTACAAACCACACAAATATCATAAAAGGATGGAGATGCAAAATCAAACTACTTTTAACATAGAAAAGGCAGTGGGCACGAGCCGAACGACGCCTAACAGAAGCTAAGTGCCTACATCCTAGTACTGGCCACAACTCAGCATGGATGCTTACACATAACAAAACCGTGTTTCAACGTGAAAGGGGTGCGAGCACATGCAAAACTATGTGTTTCGCAAAGAGACCACAAAGTACAAGTAATTGGGTGGCATGATATAAGTGCGGAATGATCTGCTGAGGAAAGATCGTGATCCTAAATGCTGAATGTAACAAACTAAAATACGATGAAATGGATGCAATGGATGAATTGAATAAAGCGCGCAGCCAAACCACATTTTTCCTAGAAAAGGCATGGACACAAACAAACCATGTCTAACACAGAAATGGTGTCGTCACCCTCAAACCACAATTCCCTTAGTGGAATAGGCGCGTACACATAATCACATAACCATGCTTTAACGCGAAAAGTATGGGCATATGCTAGACTAAGCTTAACATGGAAAGGCGCAAGTGATACAATGGATATGCAGTAAATGCATGCAATATATTCTATGTACAATGCAATGGACATACTCGATGATGTAGTAGTTAGGAAGTGAAAGTACCTTACAGGGGCAATTGGCAATGACCTACCTCATGCTGCTGGGGACCTTCCCCTTCTTCTCGGTTGAACCGCAGGTACTACTTTTCTCCCCGACTACGGTCACAGCTTTCCCTATTCTCCAACAGGGTGACAGACTAGGTTGGTTCAGTATCCATAATTGAGGCGCATATACATGCTATCTCAATCTATGGGGCTGCCATACAGATTTCAAGCCGAGGATATACCCCTGAGTATTTAAACCAGACTTTAGTCTCGGAAATCCCGAACCTTTGCATTCTAGGCATGAGCCATTCAAACTCTAGTTTTCACCGTCTCAGTTGGTCTCCTAGGAACTCACCGCAAACACAGGCAGGTGGCTATACCAGACCACTGGAAGTCGTTCGGGCACGACAAACACCAAACGAATTGCACCTTTAGAGGATTTAAGGTCTCCTAGACCAAAGAGTGCTCAAGACAATGCAAATAAAGATGCAGGATTTAAGGTCTCTCAGACTAGAGAGTGCACAAGACAGTGTGATGCTATGCACTAACAAGTGCAAGTGAGGTGCGTAAGAAAGCACGAGCAATGCACTAACAAGTGCAGGTAAGATGCGCATGAAAGCGCAAACAATACAATGCGCTAACAAGTGCAGGTAAGGTGCGCAAGAAAGCGCGAACAATGCACTAATGAGTGTAGGTAAGGTGCGCAAGATAACACGATGCAATGCATGCAAAATGCAATGGTGAATGCAAAGAGGAAAATACTCCAACCATGCTGGAATCATGAGAGGAGGAAAAACAAACAATCAGACGCGCATACGACGCAACCTAAGTCAAATTCCAAAAACGCTGAAATCGTGTGATGAAAGGGCCACTCAAACCACGCTGAAATCGTGAGAGGAGGTCCAAAACAAACCGCCCAGCGCGTCTACAACGCAACCTGAGATAAAACCCGCCCAGGCCTGTACATCAGGCGTCCTGAGATAAATTCCAAACACGCTGAAATCGCATAAGGAATGGGACACTCAAACCACGCTGAAATCGTGAGAGGAGGTCCAACAACCCACCCAGCGCATTTACAACGCAACCTGAGATAAAACCCACCCAGGCCCGCACATCAGGCGTCCTGAGATAAATTCCAAACACGCTGAAATCGCGTAAGGAATGGGACACTCAAACCATGCTGAAATCGTGGGAAGAGGTCCAACAACCTATTAGGTGCATGCTCGGCGCAACCTGAGAAAGTCCTGGAGGACAACGATCCTATACGCAGCTCGACGTAAAAGGATAAATGATACAAGATAACACAAGATGCAAATAAATGCAATAAGTGCGATGATACAGTACATGTTACAAGCAATGTAGAGCATGATGTTTAAGGAATGCAATAAACAGACAAAGCGGCACTTTAGAAAGCACCTCATGGATTGAGTGGCGGTAAACCGCTTTACTCTGACAGGGATCTCTTCTTGTATTCTTCGAATGCTTACCTTCAACTCACAGTATAGAGGTTCTGAAATGCTGACAAAGAGCAACATCGGCATGTAGAAACCACAAATGTCATTTTTCGTCCTGATCATATTCATAACTTTCCCTAGGAACTCATTGCAAACATAGCCAAGATGCCTCTGGCAGGGAATGGTACTCAGGAAGAGCACATCTGATTGCCATTCTGGCTTTGAAACAATCAACACAGTATTCTGTTCACTCTGAACACATAGCTCATCTTGGGGGCACACAGCTCATTTTTCGATATTGAACACCCAACTCAGCGTTTTTTCATTCTGAACACACAGCTCATTCACTTCACTTTGAACACGCAGCTCACACATTTAAATTCTGAACACGCAGCTCATGGATTTTCATTTGCACACAGCTCATTCTTAATTCTGAACACGCAGCTCATAAATTGTCATTTCTGAACACACAGCTCATTCACTTCATTTTGAACACGCAGCTCACACATTTCAATTCTGAACACGCAGCTCATACATTTTCATTTGCGCGCAGCTCATTCTTAATTCTGAACACGCAGTTCATAAATTTTCATTTCTGAACACACATCTCATTCAATTTATTTTGAACACGCAGCTCACACATTTCAATTCTGAACACGTAGCTCATACATTTTCATTTGCACGCAGCTCATTCTTAATTCTAAACACGCAGCTCATAAATTTTCATTTCTAAACAAACAGCTCATTGACTTCATTTTGAACACGCAGCTCACACATTTCAATTCTGAACACGCAGCTCATGGATTTTCATTTGCAGGCAGCTCATTCTTAATTCTGAACATGCAGCTCATAAATTTTCATTTCTGAACACACAGCTCATTCACTTCATTTTGAACACGCAGCTCACACATTTCAATTCTGAACATGCAACTCATACATTTTCATTTGCACGCAGCTCATTCTTAATTCTGAACACGTAGCTCATAAATTTTCATTTCTGAACACACAGCTCATTCACTTCATTTTGAACACGCAGCTCACACATTTCAATTCTGAACACGCAGCTCATGGATTTTCATTTGCACGTAGCTCATTCTAAATTCTGAACACGCAGCTGATAAATTTTCATTTCTGAACACACAGCTCATTCACTTCATTTTGAACACGCAGCTCACACATTTCAATTCTGAACACTCACCTCATGGATTTTCATTTGCATGCAGCTCATTCCAAATTCTGAACTTGCTGCTCATAACACAACACTACTTGATCTGAACACACGGCTCATAACACAGTATTCTTTTAATTTTGAACACACAGCTCATTCTGAAGATACAGGATGCGATGGCGGAACGTGCGGAAGTTGAAACAAACTCAAATGCCCGACATTTTTCCTTTTTTTCTTTTGCTTCAAAGTCTGGAACCTATATAGCTTCAGAAAGGTCCTGGTTTTACTGTTCCCACATGACCCGGGTTGAACCCTGCAGTTTTTGAAAGAACAAAATCTTGTTTCGCACAAATGTGGAGAACGACACGGCACTCTGAGCACAAAATGATTTTTTTTTGAAATTGTAATGAGAAAAGGGTCTCAACCGGGTATTGAGCCAACGACTGAACACAGTGCACCATGACTCAATAAAGGAAAAGAAAAGGGCAAACAACCTAAACACGTCGAGACACACTCGAAACGACTCAAAAATAAGAATCAAGACAAACAAAACAAAAGACACAACACTCATACAAAGGTGAGAGACCTCTAAGTTCACGAGAAGCCAGTTTCTTCGAGTATTATTCCCCACCCTTTCTTATTTGTGATTCTTACATCACTCGGCCCTCAAGCTCAGTTTTTCTCTCAAAACCCTTTCCTTGCTTTTCCTCTCAGTGCACATCTCTCTATTCTTTAATCTCTCATTTTTCATCCCTCCATAGGGTGGTTGATGGATAAACAGAAAGTTACAGGCTCTTGCCCCTAGCATTCTGCTAGATTCTCTTCTTCTGCTTACAACAGTGAACTTTCTTGCAGAGGGGTTGCGCTACAACTGGGTGTGTAGCAAATCTGCAGCTGACATCAGTTGACGATGTTCTGCTGGGGAGTTTGGACATGATCAAATGTGTCCAGACGAGGGAGTGGAATATCTTGATCCATTCCAGTTCATGCTTCACACTTGACCTGATACCTCGTTGCTTGGAGGATGTCGAGAGCTTTCAGCCCTTTGTTGTTAGCTTCAGTTATGCCCTTTTTCGGCAGGTAGAGTGCCCTTTCTGGCAAGTAGAGTGTCCTTTTCTGGCAAGTATGTTGACAACGGAGAAAAGATAGAACAACTGACTCAACTGTGCCCCTAGTTCATTATTTTGACCACTTTTTGTTTTGGTTTTCTACTAAAACAATTTTGATCAACATGAGAGTTAGATTAACATGCTTGTTCGATTTTCTGATTTAAAATCATGCAAGTTAGGTTATGAGCACTGAAAATTTTCCCTTTTGGGTCCAAGAAAATGGTCCAGTTTTGGAAAAATGAAATAATTTTTTAGAGAATTAGTCAACCTCAGTAAAAATTCTCAAAAACTATTTTTGCAAATGGCCACTGCTTGACCAACACAGAACTTACTCTTGAGATGCACAACCTCAGATTCGAAGGAAAATTGCCTCTTGTTTGAACGGCACTATATGGCAATGGAAAGTTGCCCCTTGTTTGAATGGCACCACAGTGCACTGAACGGCAACAGAAAGTTGCCCCTTGTTTAAATAGTACCGCGGCACACTGTAACCAGTTCTAATAATGAAGGTCACAATTGAACTCTTGGATACAGAAATGACAAAGATGATCAGAACCAATACATGGACACAATCGATTTTAAAGTGCATTACGGCTGGACTTCAGAATGAAGTTGCCTACGTATCCCAAACATGGAAATCAAGCCTTACGTAGTTCGGGGTTAAGGTACACTTGGATATTAACCTCTCCTTTTGCGCTCTAACTTTTGCCAAGGCCGCCCTTCCAGGTTTTCAACCTTGCGAGCTTTGTTCTTCTTTTTTTTTCAATTATTTTCATTTCTTTTCTTCTTTTTTCTTTTTCATCTTTTCTTTTCATTTTCTTCATTTTTCTTCTTTTCTTTTTTTCACTCTTTGCATTTTTCTGTTTTTTTTTTTTGTTCTTTTTCTTGTTTTTCTTGCTCTAACTTTTGCCTGGGTCGCCCTTCCGGGTTTTCAGCCCAGCGAGCCTCTTAAGGGTAAAAGTGTAGCTTTGTCCATGTTAAATGGTTTTGAGATCCTGAAGTCATCTGAATCCAGGAGAATGGCTACTGTTCGCTAACGATGCAGGAGTCCATCTAATGGGGGGCTGAATTTGCCCCTAGTGTTGTGGATAGGAACTCGGTTATCCTTTAGCAATACTTTCTTCTTTCTTCTCTTCTGGGATTTGGCATTCTTGCCGATCTTCATTAGCTTGAGCAATGACCCCAATTTTTTGCTCTTCGAGCACATTTGAAATTCTTTTGCCCCTAGTTCGAGGGTTGCTTCTGATCTAGCTTCGCAAGCTTCTTTTGACAACACCTGATCTTCTTGATATGATTTTCTTTGCCCTAGTTCGAGGGTTGCTTCTGATTCGGTCAGACAGGCCTTATATTGTGGTTGACTGTTGAACATTCTGAATCTAAGTTCAGGGTTTGAAAGCAAAAGGGGTTCGAATCTCGAGGCTGAAAGCGATCCTAAGCTACACAATCTCGAGGGCAATTCCACACAGGTCTTTGCAGGACCACGCAAAATATTTTTTGAAAACTTTTAAGAAAGTGACAAATCGCTCGCGTTGAAGACAGTATAGAACCAATCTAGATCAGGCCAGGATCCTTCTCAGTGCTCATATTAACAAACATGATCGCAATCATTAAGGGCTTAGCACGCCTCTCTTTCTCTCAATTGATCAAATTTTACAAATCCCAAAGAATTCCTTCCTCTTCGTTTTCATCACAATATTCAAAAGGTTTTGAAAAGCTTAGGTCAATGCAATGATTTAAAGGCGCAGAAAAGCAGGTGAAAAGCACTGTTGTTTCATTCAAACTTCTAGCACAATTGGCGCAAGGCAGAAGCAAACACAAGAGTGTGAAATTACTGTTGTTTCATTCAGATCTGTTGGCACAACTGGCTCCATGGTAGAAACAGACTCAAAAGAAAGCGAAAAGACAAACACAAAACAAACAAGTGATATCTGAGGTAACACCCCCGAAATCACCCGACTCTAACAAAATAGGACTGACTCGATACAACAAGACAGACCTGACTGATTCAGTACAAAAAGACTGACTATAGATAACACAACAAGACTGTCCCTAATACACGAGTCAGAAAGTACAAAACTAGTATTCGCAAGTGCTCAAAACAGTGCGTGCCATACGCCACATTTGGAGTAAACTGAGCGCCGCTCGCAGGTGGTTCATCCCCCAATCACATACTCGTACTATCCTCCAAGTTCACTGATCCAGTGACGATAGACTTCACTGAGCTTGGTTGGAGGACGACCCCGTTGTCAAACAAATCTTGTACTTCGTGGCGAAGACGGAAGCAATTGTCGGTGCTATGACCGATTTGTTGATAGTATGCACAGTACTGGGTAGTATCATGGTCGAGTGGGAGACGAGCAGGGAGGGGTCGAGGCTCGAGGGGTTTATGATTCCCCTTTTCAGCAAGGATTTGAAGAGCTTTGGACAAAGGCATATAGAGGGCATGGAAGACCCTGCGACCTCGGGGTTGATACTTTGAGGTTTGTGGATTTTTGCTGGGTGCACTAGCAAAGGGATCGGCAGGTATAGGCTTGGCTTGCTGATTTTTCCTGGGTGCAGAATTAGGGTTGGAGGGAACGGTTCTGGTATGATGACCCTTCTCTCGATTTTCCCCTTGGCTTGAACTGCCCTCAATCTGAGTGGGGAAAGTATCGTCCACAGTCTTAGCCACAACTGCGAGTACTTGCTGCTTACTCAACCCTCCGGCTTTCAGAGCCTCAATAGCCTGCTGGAGTTGTTCAAAGGGATCAGTGTCCACCTTCACCTTGTTCTTTCCACTAGCCTCAGCTTGGTGGATGGTTTGGGTTGCTACTTCAGTGCGAAGCCTCGTTGTCATCGACATGTCATTGCCGGAGCTTGAGACAGCTTCAGGTTGGCTGAGCTCAATTACAATTCGCCTCAGTAGCGGGGGCTCCTGTGGCATGAAATTCGCAACATACGATGCAGTTGGTGGCGGGACCGGCATTCCATAGGCTAGATCAGCCACAGATCTTTGAAGGTCGCTAATCATTCCCATCAGCTCAAAGGCGGTGGGCTCACGGGTTTGAAATAACTGGGGTTTCTAAATCGGACAGGTGACCTGGGCGGGTGTGGTACTTCAACATCGGTCTCATCCTGCAAGATGATTCCTTGGTTTAGTGCGGCTGCCATAACTATAATTTCCTCTAAATTCTGGGTCGTCATAAGTCCACTGAACTGGACAGAGGTGGTGTAGCTGGTGATTGACGAATCTGATGAATCGGTGTGTCTTTTCCTGCTTTGCCTCAGCAGAGGAGAACGCTGGTTGCTCTTAACTGAGTCTCTGAACTGAAAGAGAAAACAAGCAGCATCTCAGCCTAATTAATACAGATATGGACATAGCTGAAGAACTGCATTCGACCACTGATCACTATTCCCCAAATTACTGCTCCACATCTGAATTTGATACCCGCAGATATACTGATTCTCAAAACACTGGTGCCCACAGGCCTGATGTCCAAACTTGCAAACTGATACATGCATTCCTGTAGAGACACTCTAAAAGTACATAGCAAACAAGTGAGAGCCAAAACACCCCTATGGAGGGTAGGGTTTCCCTGTCCTGTTTTGTCAGGAGCTAGGGTTTCACTATGCACGCAGCGGTTTCACACAACCTACAATTGGGAAAGCAACCTGTCCTAGCTTGAAATGGTCACTATGGATTCCGAATATGCACTAGGTCGAATGGTCAAAAAGGGTGCCCCGGTAAAACTGAGGTTTGTGTTCCCATGGTGGCAGAGCCCGTAACCGGTCAGCCTTATGGCACGCTTCTCAAAGCGAGCCTCCGCCAAACCGTTCAGGAATAGCAGATGGCAAACACGGTGTCCTAGGCGCACCAATGCAAATGCAATGCAAAGAAACACATAAGTATAATCAAAACAAGATATCATGAGTTCGAGTCAAATTCTCTAATTACCTAGCGGAGTCGCCAGAAACTGTAGACGTCCCCGAACGTCCCGGGAAAAATCCCGTTTCATTCAATGGGCTCACTACAGTTCGGACTCGATGTCACGGTTCTGAATCTAATCCCACAAAGTGCAATGCGAAACCGATAAATCACCAAAGATTTCAAATCCGGCAAATCGTTTTGAAAAATAGATTTTTAGAAAGAAGTGCCAAACATGGACTGCTTTGCCAAATACAGAGTCGCCACCTAAATATTTTATTTTGGGAGAATTTAAGAAACCCTGACTCGTGCCTAAGGCCACGTGTCCGTCATCACCAAAGTTGTCTCGACTCGGGAACTTGGGTACGATTGGAGAAGGTCATGCAATGAGCACCCCCGCACACCCGATCAAAGATCGGCCACTACTAAACATTATATCTTGTTTTTGAAAACATATATGCTCTTATTCCGGTTTATTAGCCTATAATTGCTACGTGATGCGCACAGCATACAAGTATAGACTGGGTCGTCTAAGTTAGAACAAAACATCTCACGTTTGTTTTTGAAAGCGGTTTGCTACTCGCAAATAGACTAAAATGCGGATCTTGCCACCCTCAAGTGGGCATAGAAAACACGGTGATTTGCTAGTCTCAAGTGGGCGTAAAATTCGCAATCAATGAATTGTTCCAATTTAAATAATCCAACCTTCACCCACAGACATTCAAGAAGTTATATCACATAAGCACATAACCTCATGGTAAGCATGCTATCATGGCAATCACTCACACGCATGCAAAGACGTTAAAGCATAAACACTTACTGAGTACTCCGAGCCAAAGAAAGAAGCTAATTAGAAATCATACATGAATCCTAACTATGCTAAGAATGCCTAATGCAACACATGCAAGAATGCAACTAAGATAGGCTCGGCTATTCTAAGATGGCATATGAGATGCTACAAGTAACAAGTATTCAACTTGGAATTGAAATACGATGCAGTTAGTGTGATGCGCTGAGCCCAGTGCATGCAAACCAGATGAATGGATGCAAACATACGAGCATAAGGATGCTAATTGAAACATGCCCTAAAACTAACCATCATATGCTGGTAAATAAAAGGGAGAAAGACGTGGGGTTGGAAAACATGCATCACACACACGCACACTTATTACAACATTGCCCTCTCTCGGAGGCTCCGAATAATAATACAGAACCGACTAGCTAATCTATGCTAATTAAACTAGTTATTACACAACCGAAATGAATGACGAATTATATCTAAATATTAGACAACATTAATTAATTAACAAATTAAACTAAGGAAGTAAATAAATTAGCATGCAAGCTACATGAAATGGACTGTCTCAGCTCTGTTCCGAATGATAAAGGATGCATGCATGCTCGAGTCGCTTTGTCGAGAAATCCATTGCGATGCCCCGGCTCGCCTTTGTTTGAAATTGAATTCAGAAACTTGTGCAAAGCTCCAACGAGATGAAACTCCACCCAAGGAAGCTATGGGAAGGCTGCCGACCAAGCAATGGGCAAGGGAGACCACCTGCCGACCACCCTTGGTGGTGAAGACCAGAAAAGGTGGTCGGCTTGCCAGAAAACCTGGTCGGCCGAGCAGTTCATTCTCCTGGTTTCTCCTTTTTCTGTAACAAAGACAAAAGAGAGAGAAGGCAAAGTATTTTCAACATATGAGTGCTCGACCACTCTCCCCATCATTGCATAAGCTCTAGGGAGTGTAGTTCTCGATCCTTGGGCCACCAATCATGCATCCTGATGCATGAAGGCTGAGGAGTCAAATTGCACGACTCAATAGGACATGAATGCACATATAAGCAACTAAAATCAACAACTCCATCATGGATGGTCAAGAGTGTCGGTGACCGAGAATCGAGGCACGTTTCGTCACTTTGAGTATGAAACGTCACTCGCTTCCCGTGTTTGGACTAAACCCTACTCCAAACACAATGCAACAAGTAGAATGGCATGACATGTACAACTCTAGCATGCGATCTAAATACAATGCAACTAAGTGATGCGAAGATGCACGGAATGACATGCAAGCATGCAAATGGCATACACAATGCTGTGAACTAATCAATGGCATACTCAATGGACATGGATTATATGGCATGCATACACAATGCACTAACATACGCAATGTTATGAACGAGGCATACGCAATGCAATGATCAAACATGCGATAACATGGACTATAGGGCACACACAATGCAAGATGGACTTAAACCAAGATGGATGGGCCTCGGCCACACCCAAATCAGTGGCCAAACATGATGAAAACAAGGTAATGACACACACACAAGCATGCACAAATGCAAGGGACCAAACCTAAGAAATAAAGTGCAACTCAACAAAAGCATGACAAGGATGAAATGTGGCATACAATGACACATGTTCCAGCTCTGAAATGACATACAAGATGTTCCCGAATCATGGAAACAACTCACCCAATGCATGTTGGATGACACAATTACCGAAACTAGTGAAGCGCATTACACTAGAGGTATGCAAAGCGATGCCCAAAAGACCAAAGCAACCCCAGAAAGTCCCTATGCAGACCCAAAACAGTGGAAAAATGGGCTAAAATGATGGCTTGCAATGCATAAAAATAAAGCTCATGCACTAGCCCAAAAATGAGGCATACAAGCACAACTCTCAAACGCATTTAAAGAGTGGAAAATAGGGAAATATGGCACACGTATAAGCTCTAAAATAACATTTTCAATGATGCCAAAACATGAAAACAACTCAAGTTAAGCATGCAAGAGGCTTCAAAACTCAAAGCTAGGCAAGGGTATTACACTACAAGCATGCATGGCAAGCATCATTCAACCATGGGACCTCAAAACAGAGCTAAGGCAGTCCAAATCATGAATAAAATCAGTTTGGTACATGGCCAAAATATGCTAGAATCAAGGGCCGGAGCAACATGTAATGTAAGCTAGCGAATATGGATTACACTACTAGCATATGAAGCATTCAAGAGGCACCTAAACTAGTGAAAGTTAGAGACATGAAATGCCAAATAAAGCCCAAAAATCCACTGAAACATGATCCATGCATGCAAGAATGACATGCTCCTTTGATAGGCTATAAAAGTGGTTATTCTACACATGCAAGAGACACACCCAAGGTGACAAAACCAACTTTGGAAAGAGCCTAGGCAGGCCCTAAAAGTCACTAAAAAGGGCCTAAAACAAGGCTTGGAGGTGTGCAAATGAAGGCTCCTTTGTAAGGCCAAAAATGCTAGTGAACAAGACAAGGAGGGAGAGCGTCACCCCTCTCTGATTTTGGCTCTCAAAAACACATGTTAACCACTGAAAATTCACTGGATTTTAGTGGTTAAAAGCCAAGCAAAGGTCAACACAAAGGCCTTAGGACATGGCTCAAAACAAGGAAAAATGAAGCATGCAAGGAGGTAGATGACCCCCAACAACAAAATGACCTTAAATAAACATCAAAAGGACCTCAAAAAATGACTTTTTTTAGTTGACAACAAAGCTCAAATATGCATTCAAATAAGGCTAAGAGATGGATCAAAATAGTGCTAAAAAGAGGGAAAAGGTGTGTTACCCTTGAAGCTCAACAAGACAGCAACTTCTCCAGTCGAAAACCAACTCTTTGAGACCTCTCAAGACCCTCCAAGAACCTTAGAACAATGGTTGAGGTGTGTGGCTATGAGGTATGGTGTAATAGGTCAATAACAAGACCTTTTTGAACCCAAAACAAAGAGATATAGAGGGAAGTGCATGCACCAACCTTAGACAATTTTCTGAACCTGGTATAAGGAGAGGGAGGCCCTCTCTTATAGCCAAAAGGGACCAAAGTTTCTCAAAGAAGCTAAAAACCAAGGTTGAAGATCCTCAATACACGTGTATGGAGGATCCAATTTGTGCCTTCCAGCTGGCACAGCTGACAACAACTCACAGAGACAAAGCTAAGGGAGGTAGGCCGACCAGTTCAGGTGGTCGGCCGACCACTTCCCCTGGTCAGCCGACCAGTTCAAAAGGTTCAACTCAAAAAAGTTGGTCGGCCAGCCCCACTTGATGGTCTCCACATTGAATGCAAGCTAGTTGTATGGTGAGAGACTAGTAAATGTGGCTCAAAGACCAAGGAGACCAGCTTCCTGACAAGAAAATCGGCTGGCGGGAGAAAAGTGGTCTCCAAGGAGAAAAGGTGGTCTCCCACCCTTGTACCACCTCCCAAACAATGAAAACAAGGTCGATGCCAAAAATGAACCAAGACGGATGCAAAACGAGGGTTCGGGGGTCAAAACGCGCAGCCAGATGCCTCGAAAACAGGCTGTTAAGCATCGAAAGTGGCATGCGACCACAAAGGTGGTCTCCCGGGCCACAGTGTCCCTCTAGAGAGAAGAAGCAAGGTGTATGCCAAAAACCGTGTCAAACGGAGAAAGTTAAGCGGTTCTGAACGCTCCGAAAATCGAAAACTGGTCTCCAAATGGGAAAAGTGGCCTACGACCACGAAAAGTAGCCTACGACCACTGAGAGATAGTCTATGAGACCTCTCCCTCCCTTCGGGAAAAGAGAACAAGACCTGATTTGCAAACTGAGGTAAAGCACAAAAGGGTCCCGAGGTCCGGGGGTAAGGATCTCAACCGAAACTCCGAAACCTCAGAACGAGGACAACATGCACCATCACCGAGCGCTCAATTGATGACGTCTGAGTCTTAAGGTCGGTCAAAAATGGGGTATCTACAGTCCTCCATTTCAAACTTAAGTTTAACAAGCTCTTGGTAATTCTGAGTATCTTCTCATAATTATCAATTGTACAAACACAAAATAATATATCTATTTATTAGTGTCTTTGACATACACACATTTGTCAATATCCATTGATTATAAAAGCCCAATTGACAACATATAGTGTAGTCAAATTTCTCACACCATTGTTTTAGTACTTATTTCAAATCATAAAATGATTCTCAAGCTTACAATCTTTTCTCGTCCTTGAAATGAAAAATCCTTCATATTGTTCCATTATTTAAATCTTCATTCAAGAAAGTTATCTTTAACGCCCATTTGATATAACTCCATATTTCACAAAATTACGATCACAAACACCATAGATGCTAAACACGTATCAAAACTATTCAAGTCTTCTTTTCACCTGTATCCTTTTATAACAAGCATGTCTCAGCGACTTTAATTTAATAACTTCATTTTAGAGAAATCACAACTTCAAAGAAGTTTTTAGACTCATTAGCCACAATAAAGGTTTAAGAAGATTAGATATAAGAACTTTAAAGTCCTAACCATTTAACATCTTCCTCAATTCCATTATGGTATTATTGTGTAAATCTAAATATCATATTCATCCACAAGAAAACCGATATGCACTACTATATTTTGCATAACCGTTGAACACAAAGCCAATGGATTTTTAGGCCTATCCTACCCGCTTCAGTTTGGGCAATGTCGCCTTTTGTATGACACTCCCACATTTGTAGAATTTAAACGAAGGCTTTCGGCCTTTCCAAAAGAATTCATACAAGGTCTTTATACAATACCTTGTGTCACAATGATTATAAGACTGTGAAACTCATATCACAGAAAAAATTCCCAAACCGTCGTCAACCAAATTAGGTCTTCCCCGAATAGGAAACACAAATCCAATGCTCAATAGTCTACTATTCGGAACTTTATAACATAGCTAGTAGTCTTATCACTATGAATCACTAATTTCTCAGCATGTGGTCAGTAGACTTTTCACTATTAGGAACCACAATGTCTTGAAATGTAATCAGTAATCACTCCACTATTAGGAATCACAACGTCTTAACATAGAATCAGTAGACTCTTTCGTTACTAGGAACCATCATGTCTTAAGAATATATTCGGAATTATAAAAATTCAAAAAATACATTCACCCACCCTAAGGGATTATCTCATCTTTGCTTTTAAACAAAGTCACATAGCCATCATACGTGTTATAATTGACACAAGGATAACATACTAATTGATTCTGATTAACAACTAAAAAAAAAAGATCAATCACCTTAGACAACATAACTACCTTTTTGATAGAACTTTACATTGTTAATTCTGAGATATTATCATGCAATCTTATGATTTTCTCTAATCATACTTAATCCCTCTTGATATTTCTTTAAAAACCTCCCAAAGCTTAAGGTTGTCAGGTAGAACAACATTTTCTGTTATTACCTCTTGAAGCCATTTCTGAAAACTATAATAGAATTTCAGTTATTTTGTTTCTCCAAAAAACAAATTAACATTATGAAATACAAAAATACTAAAAATTAATTCAAAATTAATACCACCACTAACTCCATAAATCTAAAAAGGTCAGGAAAGTTTCCAGGAAGACTAGAGGGGTTACAACAATTTCATTTAAAACTCAATTAATCTTAAACAAAACTTTCAACAATTTGTTAACTCATTGTCAATGGGAAACAAATTCAGAATTAAGTTTTCAAGGGATAAATTAGGCTAAAAAAAACAATTCCCAAGCAAACAAAAATTGCCACAAGAATTACACCGCTCATAAAAGTTAACTGGTACTCCCGAAATAGATCTCATTATTTCTGAATAAAAATCAAAAATATTTTAGCAAATACTAAAACTTGGTTTCTTTTCCCAAAACCAAAACGCTTTGGAAATTATCAGATTATAACCTATGACTTTCTCAAAACTTGGTTTTCTAACACTTTGGGCATAAATAGATTAAACCCAAATACTTTATCAAATCCCAAAGGTTTGCAACCCATGAAAAATCAAATTCACCTTAGTTGTCATTTCTGAATACAAATCAGAAATGCCTTTTTAATCATAGCTAATATTTGGTTTATATTACAAAAAACCAAAGCACTTTAGGAATAATAAAATTAATCCTAGAGACTTTTCCAACAAACCCAAAGATTTAAAAACTTTTTTCCTTCTCTTTTTTCCTTTCACTACGGTGAAACAAATACAAATTAGAAGTTAATACTGCTGTGAATTGAAATGCAACTGTTACAATTGTAAATTGTCTAAATCTGCAAAATCGAAGTTCAAGGTTGAATTTGGAATGGCCTGTTTAGCCAATAAACACTGCTGCACTTTTTCATAGGTCAAATCGTAACTTCATAAACTTTCAAGGGCTAAATTTAAAATACTATAAACTCTATGGTCAAATTACAAATACTAGGAAGTTTAGGAGCCAAACTACAAATATCATAAACTTGAGGGGTTAAAAAACAAATACTAAAAACTTCAGGGGTTAAAATGAAATTTCAGAAAAGTTTTAGGGTCAAAATAAAATCATCCTAAAATGCAAGGACCAAAATACAATTTCAAAAAAATTCTAATGACATGGCAGTCTTTCTGTGTCGCTGACTGGTCTGTCATATGTCACTGATGTGGCTGCTGACTAGGGCTATGCAAAATACCGCCCAATCAGCTAAAGCCACACTGATCTACATCAATTTGCACCATTCTATCCGCTAATCACAGATTAAACTTTAAATTTTATAATCTACCATCAAAACCGCTCTACTCTGCTAAAGTTAATATGCATATATTTTTTAACCATTAATGAAATATCAAAGTAAAAATAAGTACGAGAGAGATTTAAGATATGAAATTTGTTACAACTTAGTTGTTATTTATATGTAAAAAATATTATGTAAACTTAGTTTGTATTATATATATGAAAAATATTATGGAAATTAGTATTTTATATTATGCAAATGCTTGATAATTGGTTAGAATATTCTTTCATCCGCCAATCCGTCCAAAACCACCCAAACTGCAGTTTGTCAATCTACCATTCTGCTAATTCGCCATTTGATTTATAATTTTACTCTCAAACTGCTCGAACTGCACCATGTACACCCCTAATAGTGACTAGGCTGCTGTGTGATGCTAATATCATTATCTACATCATGCTTAGGTCAGCATCCGTTTCATGCTTGTCTCAGTGTCTACGTCATGATGTCATTATCTATGAAAGAGAACAAACAGTGCTATTTTAGGCACTTAACAACTAAATCATTCATGTAATAACCACTTAATTAACATAAAATAAATTGTATGTATAAATTACTAGAAATTAATAACTCAAATCCAATAACTCTAGGTAATTAAATTAATTTTATCAAAAATAATGAAACTATGATAAAAACTATTGTACGGGGAGCAAATATTCCGGCAAGCCCGTATTCCTTTCTTCCGAGCTCCGTCGATGTCTGATCACCTGCGAGCAAGTAATGGTGAGCTACCCGGCGGTGTGTGGCCGGAAAAACCCTCCGACGGTCAAGTTAGCACACACCTTAAGATGGATAGAGAGAAGGGAGAGAGTGTTTTAGTGTAAGAAGTCCTTACAGAGATGTTCGTATATCACGTATGGGGGGCGCAGACATGCTTATATACCTTCTGCGCCCCATATCCACTCCCAGTCATCTCCTGACACGTGGCTCTGCTATCCCATCTATCAGCACAAACCTTGCTGAACATCACCTAATCTCATCTGCCTGTCATCACAGCTGGAGCTCGGCAGCCGAGCTGCCCTATGCGTTGCTGCGCCGTGCCGTGCTTCATACCCAAGCGCTTCCCTGGCAAACTCCAAGGGGGGACCGGGCTAGGCGGCATCTCGGCAAAGCCTAGCCCGAAGCACCCCGTGGTCAGCTTTCACGTTGGTCAAACGTTAACCTCGGCCAACCGTGCCATTCCGGGCGCCGGTCACTCGGCTTGTCTGGCTTCGGCTAATCTCGGACCGAGCATCCTGGTCCGACCGACCTCTACCTTACCGAGCTACTTCTTTACGGTCTTGGGCGGGACGCACTCGGACCAAGTTCTGCCCGGCCCAAGTTCTGGCAGCCCTTCTCTGGGCGAACGATCGATCATCTCGGCCCAATGCACTGCTGAGCTCTCAACCCGCTCGGTCGATACCTCGGCCCAACTCCAGATCATAAATCACCCTCTCAATTGCCCCTTAATTCTGTCCGTAAAAGCGTGACTGGGATTACTCACTTCAACCGAGATAACACTTCTCCGGTCTTCAAGACGCCGAACCTCAACCGGGCTAGTTAACATAATTGTCTGCAAACTTGCCCGGTTATATTCCTCGGCTGACATCCTCTTCGTCGAAAGTAGCTCGGTTGGCTCTTCGTATTTGCAACCCATCACTTCAGTCCTGTCATCGCCATAAATGGGGACACGTGGCGGGCTGCCATTGGTCATCGGGCAGCCAACCCACCGTTTTTGCCAGATTTTTGAATTTGGGCGGCCTTTCTTACTTACATATACAGGACCCCCCTCAAGCCATTTCTTTCTATTGCTATTCCGTCTCAAGACTCCAGAGCTCTAGCATTCTCGCCATTAACTCGTGTGCCATTCTTTGTGCTCGAAGGACTCGACCTCGCCCATCACTGGTGAGTCCTCCTTCCTCTAGTTGGTTGCGATTTTCTTTCATGATACACACATTAGGGCACAAAAACATAGCTATTAGGGCATAGGTCGTAGAATCCGCACCTATCCTCCCATTGTTCTCGGTTGTTTGGCAGCCTTAATGACCGAGCTAAAATCCAGCTCCTTTTGCGCGACCGCGCTAACACTTAACACTTGCCATCCTTTTCCTGCAGAGTCCAAGGGGACCACTGTCATTCCTGAGACTCTCAGGACCGAGCAGCATCCAATAACCAGTGCCAAACCCCTCAGCCGGGAAACACTAAGCCGGCCACAAATGGGGAAATTCCGCTTCCTAGTGGAAACTCCGGCCGCGCTAGCTGCTTTCAGAGAGGATTACGGCATTCCGGCCGATGTTCAACTCGAACTGGCTGAAGAGGAGACCACTCCCTGGGGAAGAGTTGACCAATGCCCCTTCACTGTGCTCTCAATCGTTGAAGGGGGCCTCCGTTTCCCGCTCAACCCTCTTATAACCGAGTTCCTTCGCCGCACCGGGCTGGCACCCACCCAAGTGTCAACCAATACCTATAGAATAATCAACGGCGCTCACGAGTTGAACAATCGGCTAGGCACCAACTTGGGTCTAGCCGAGATATTAAGGCAGTACACAATGGGCCACACCGGGGACGGTTTGGCTTATTACTTGAAGATCAGACCGGGCAAAGAAAAAATTGTGACCGGCACCCCGGATAAAGATCTTCACGACGATGATTTTTTCTGGGTGTCGGGCAATTACGAAACAGCCGAGGTGCCGGGCTGGTTCATAAACAAGGACTTCGGTTCTTCATGTAAGCCACTCAAACTTGCTCGGTTAGCTTAATTCCTTACTTTGTAATTAACCGGTTTTCCCGTTTCTTTTGCAGCAATCCAAGCCTTGCAAGCCAACTATCAATTCCCCAACGTCGAAGCAATTTGGACCGTGCTTAGGTACCGTCACCGAGATTGTAACGATTTACTTGGCTATACACCGACATACAGGTATTCTGCTCCGCGCCGGAGTAGAGTAACTGACTTCCTCAGAGCTCCTTCGCCACCTCCAGATCCAACCCTACCCGACGTCCCGTTAATCCGGTTGACAGAGGAGCAAGAAATGGCCAAAAGAAGTCGAATCAAAAACCTGCTCACCGCCACATCCGCCGAGGTGCCGAGCGTAGTAACTCGGTCGCCAGCCGCCGGTCAATCCAGTGGCGCCGTGGTCGCCCTTGCCACTCAATCCGCCGGGCAATCCAGCCGAGAAGCCTCTGCACGTCGGGCCGGAAAAAGAGCTCGGGCAGACCCGTCCGCCGAGCTAGTCACCGAGCTTACCACCGAGCACCCAACAGACGCCCCCGCCCCAGTGCCGGCCTGGCGCCCACATTTGAAGCACCGGGGCCAAGACATCCCGGCGACGGCTTCTATCAAGGCTGACAAAGAGCATCTGCTCGCCTTTGATCTGTCAAAAGCTCTGCTACTACCGAGCGACGTGGTCGGCAGCGACCACGTCCCTGACACTCGGTTGGTCAAGTCGTCAGTGAAGTCTATGGCCAGGGTAAGTTGATGTTCCTTTTAAAAATTTCACAAGTGTTTGCTCGATTCCCTTTCTGCTCGGTCCCCTTTCTGATCAACTTTGCTTCTTTGTGCAGGCCATTCAGAAACAACACTTGGTTTTGGAGTGCATCCACCGGCTTAGGCAGAAAGCCAACGACACAGCCAGCCAGGTTGAAAGCCTTCAAGCCAAGCTCGGCCGAGCTAAGTCTTCGCTTGAAATGGCCAACTCCGACAATAACAGACTGCTCGGCCAGCTTGATGCGGCCGAGAAAAAACGAGATGAGCTCCAAGCCGAGGTGGATACTCTAAAGAAGTCGAAAAAGAGAGCTTGCCGGGCTGCAAACACCACTGGCTTCAACGAGGCCGAGGAGAGCTACAAGAAACAGGTCTTTGCAACGCAAGACATCTACTTCAAAAGCAGGCTGGAAGTCCGCCTGCGAACACCTCGACCAAGGCTCCGACACCGACGTATTTGCCAACCCTCCTCCAGCTTCGCTACCGGTCTACCTTGTGCCTTACGCGAACGACGTATTCAGCGCACTGCAAGCGGAGGCCGAGGAAGGACTTGAAGATGGAGAGGATGACACAGATTCAGAGGCAGAGGAGGCTGAGGTGCCAGAGCAGCCCGGCAGTGCTGAGCCCGGTGCCCAAGACGTCAGTCCTACCATCAACCTTGATGCTGGCGAGGACGAGTTCACCAATCTCTCCCCCCTAGTTTAGTTTTCTTTTTCCTTGTTTTTGTATTTTTGCTTCCAACTCTTTTGATGTAACCGGGCTCTGTCCCCACCTTTTGTAATGATTTTCTTTTCAATGAGAAACTCAAATTTTTCTAAGTGTTTGCATGGTAGTAATCAATTCCATCTTCAGCAAAATATCTCGGTATAACTCATAACTTTTTCGACCGGAATCCATAACACAATCGAAGCATTTCAGCATAACAAAACAAATTCATGAACCGAAATAACCATCTCGGTTGTGACGAAGTTGAACAAATCAACACTTCTAACCGGATTAGATCATCTCGGTTGGGAATCCAAAGTTGGCCAAAACACCAACTCTTCCGACCGGAGTACATCATCTCGGTTGGGAATGCGAAATTTGGACAAGACACCAACTCTTCCGACCGGAGTACATTATCTCGGTTGGGAATCCAAAGTTGGACAAGACACCAACTCTTCCAACCGGAGCACATCATCTCAGTTGGGAATCCAAAGTTGGACAAGACACCAACTCTTCCAACCGGAGTACATCATCTCGGTTGGGAATCCAAAGTTGGACAAGACACCAACTCTTCTAACCGGAGTACATCATCTCGGTTGGGAATCCAAAGTTGGACAAGACACCGACTCTTCCAACCGGAGTACATCATCTCGGTTGGGAATCCAAAGTTGGACAAGACACCAACTCTTCCAACCGGAGTACATCATCTCGGTTGGGAATCCAAAGTTGGACAAGACACCAACTCTTCCAACCGAAGTACATCATCTCGGTCCGTAACATTTAAAACAACAGTCCAAGTGCTAAAGCAGAATTACTTCTATAAATTGACAAAAAGAATTACATGCTGTGGTGCAAGCCAAAAAATTTCTTTGCACAAGAAAAGAAAGCAGAAGCTTAAAAATAATACAGTTTCAAGTTGGCCGCATTCCATGGCCGGGGTATTGCCCTTCCCTCTAAATCCTCCAAGTGGTAAGCCCCCTTGCCCGCCAGACCAGTGATCTTGTAGGGTCCTTCCCAATTTACCCCTAGTTTGCCTTCTCCTGGCACCAGGGTGTTGCCCATAATCTTCCTCAAAACCCAATCACCAACTTTGAACGGTCTGGGGTGCACTGTCTTGTTATACTTCTTGGAGAGCTCTTGTTGGTAGGCGGCCACATGGATGAGGGCTTTCTCCCGGCGCTCTTCCGCTAGGTCCAGCTCCAAGGCAATAGCCTCGGCATTTAGCTCGGGCTCAAAACTCTCGCTTCTCAGGGTGGGCATTTCAACTTCCAAGGGTATGACCGCCTCCATGCCGTAAGCCAAAGCAAATGGAGTTTCCCCGGTCGAACGTCGCGGGGTTGTTCGGTATGCCCAAAGGACGCTAGGTAATTCCTCAGCTCATTTGCCCTTGGCCTTTTCCAGCCGTTTCTTCAACCCATCCAGTATAGTCTTGTTCGATGCTTCGGCTTGACCGTTGCACTGCGGGTAGGCCGGGGTGGAGTTGTAGAATTCTATCTTCAAATTTTCACAAAATCCTCTGAAGAGGCGACCGTCAAACTGGGTGCCGTTGTCAGAGATCAAAATCTTGGGGACGCCAAACCGCGTGACCACGTTCTGCCAGACAAATCGCTTCACGTCCTTCTTTTTGATGGTTGCCAAGGGCTCAACTTCAACCCACTTTGTGAAGTAATCTGTGGCCGCGATGAAGAATTTCTGGTTGCCCAGTGCTGTTGGCAGTGGTCCCACTATATCTAGCCCCCACATGGCGAAAGGCCAAGGACTGGTGAGGGGAAGAAGTTCCCTGGCAGGCTGGTGGATCTGATGGGCGAATTTCTGGCATTTTTCGCACTTGCGGACATATTTTTGTGCGTCGGCCTGCATGCACGGCCACCAGTATCCCTGTGAAATAGCACGGTAGGCCAAGGACCTGCCTCCTATGTGGCTGCCACAAATGCCTTCATGAATTTCGTACAAGAAGGCCTCCACACTATTCGGGTGCACGCACTTTAAATAAGGACCAGTGAAGGACTTCTTATATAACGCGCCAGATGAAGAGAGCCAAAACCGCGCTGACTTCACCCAGATTTTGTGTGCTTCTTTCTTGTCAGTTGGAAGAGTCCGGTCTCTGAGGAACAAAATCAAGGGGTCCATCCAAGAGGGACCAAGCGCGGCGCAGAGTACATCTGTCTGCCCGTCGAGTTCAATGCTTGGCCGCGGAAGAAAGTCAATCAAAAGAGGGTTTGGAAAAGTATTATCCACCATAGAAGCGAGACCGGCCAGTTCATCAGCTCGGCTGTTGTCTTCCCGGCCAATTTGTTGGACTCTAATTGCCTCAAACTGCTTGATATGCTCCCTGACCAGAGCTTGGTACTTCGCCATCCTTTCGTCCTTTGCTTCATAAATCCCAGAAACTTGGTTAACCACAAGCTGGGAATCACTGTACACCAGGAGCTCGACAGCCTTCATTTGAATTGCGCTCTTGAGCCCGGCGAGAAGTGCCTCGTACTCAGCCTCGTTGTTAGACGCCGGGAAGCCAAGCGTTATAGAATGTTCAATGGTTAGGCCATCCGGGGATATAAGAACAATACCTAGGCCGGCACCATGGCGGTTGGACGCTCCATCAACAAAAAGCTTCCACATGTCCCCCACAAAAAGCTTCCAGCAGTCAGATGGGTCCTGAGAGTTACGAAGGGCAATGGGATCACAACTGCTCGGCTGTGCGGTGTCAAGTTCGGTGTTGACCGGTTCAAATTCATTGCCCCTTGGTGATTCGACACCGGACTCAGCAAGTTGTTCTGTAATGCTCAAGTCCGTAGGCGAATCATCAGGTTGCGGTGTGAAGCCGGCCGCAGGTTCTGAGCTATGTGGAACCATCCCTTCCCCCTTTGATGATTCGGCACCAGACTCAGCAAGTTGGTTCGGAATGCCCAAGTCTGTAGGCGAATCATCAAGTTCTGAGCGGTGTGGTTCGATTTCTTCCCCCCTTGGTGATGCGGTACTGGACAGAGTGGATGGGTTGGTGGTACACAACTCCGTCATCGCATCACCGGGTGGTATGACCGTGCAAACTGAGGGAACTTTGATGGTGCGCGCTAACTCCGCGGCGGTACCTAATTCAACTGGTTGTTCCTCGGTTGGCATTGCGTGCATCTCATCATCTGCCTCGGCAATGTCGACCGGGCATACCGGATGAGTGCCAAGTGAGAACTCGGCGACAAAATCTGCCAAGGTTTGGGCTTTGATGGCAGTGCGCGGCTGGAACTTCACATCAAACTGTCCCAACTCGACCGCCCACTTTAGAATTCGGCCTGAAAAGTCTGCGCGTTCAAACAAAGCCTTTAGGGGAAACTCGGTCAATACGATGATGGTATGGGCGTGAAAATAGTGCGCCAATTTTCTTGAAGCCATCATCAAGGCCAGGGCAAGCTTCTCCAACGGCAAGTACCTTGATTCTGCAGGTAACAAAGTTTTGCTGACATAAAAAATTGGGAGGTGCTTGATTCCTTCAGCCCGAACTAACACCGCACTTACTGCGTGCTGGGAGACGGCAAGGTAAAGGTAGAGTTCCTCACCCGGCTCTGGTGTAACCAACAGCAGCGGAGAAGACAAATAATCCTTGAGCTCGGCCAAAGCTCGGTCACACTCGGCATCCCATGAGAACTTTGACTTTAATGCTTGAAAGAAAGGGCGGCAGCGATCTGATGACCGGCTTATAAATCGATTAAGCGCGGCGGCCATCCCGACCAGATGCTGCACGTCCTTAGCCGAGCTGGGCTGCTTCAACTCTTGCACGGCTCTGATCTGAGTAGGGTCTGCTTCGATGCCTTGGTTCGTGACTAAGAATCCCAAAAATTTTCCGGATCCCACGCCAAAGGCACACTTTGAGGCGTTCAAGCGCAGCTTGTGCTTCTTCAGAATGGCAAACATCTCGGCTAAGTCGGACAAATGGTTTGCCTCCTGTCGGCTTTTTACCACCATATCATCGATGTAAGCCTCCATTGTCCGGGCGAGCAAAGGAGCAAACATTTTGGTCACCATCCTCTGAAAGGTTGCCCCGGCGTTTTTCAAACCAAAGGGCATAACTCGATAGCAAAAGAGTCCCCTTGGAGTCGTGAAAGAGGTGATTTCTCGGTCAGGCCCATGCATGGCGATCTGGTGATAGCCGCGGTACGCATCCAAGAAACTGAGCCTATTGTGTCCAGCCGTCAAATCCACTACCTGGTCAATGCGCGGCAAAGGGAAACTGTCTTTGGGACAAGCTCGGTTGACTGTCTTGTAGTCGACACAAACTCGCCACTTCCCATTCTTCTTAGGCACCATTACTGTGTTGGAAATCAACCGAGGATAGTGCACTTCCTGAATTGCTCGTGCCTCAAGCAGGTTCTTTACCTCCTCAGCAACTACCTCGGCGTGATGCAACGCCGATCTCCTTGTTCGCTGGATGACTGGCTTTTCTCCAGGGAAGACATTGAGGTGATGGCAGATAAAATTCGGGTCGAGGCCAGGCATGTCGTAAGGCGACCATGCAAAGACTTCGATATTCGCCATCAGAAACTCAATCATCTCGGTCCTCTCTATGGCCGTGAGACTTGAGCCCAGCAAGAAGAACTTGTCTGGCTGCTTGGTATCAATCCGCACTTCAATCAATTCCTCAACAGCCTTATCTTCGGCCTTGGTGCCCACATCATCCAAGACACCCTGGTCCTCCGGTCCCTCAATCATTTGAACGAATCCTTTGGCAGCCCGGCTTCCGTTGACCGCCACGAAGCACTGTATGACCTGATCGCCCCAAATCTCCTCGATTGCCCCCATAGCCGAGGGGAATCTCATTACTTGGTGAAAAGTTGATGCCACGGCTTGCATGGCGTGTAGCCATCCCCTTCCAAGGATAAGGTTGTACGTCGAAGGCACTTGCAGTACCCAAAACTCAACTTGCTTGACCACGGATCCCGCTTTGACCGGCAGGATTATCTTTCCCAAAGCCCACTCCGGTTGCGAGTTGAATCCAACCAATGGCGAAGTAGCCGGAGCCAAGTCTGTCTCACGGAGTTTGAGCTGTTTGAACGCATCATAGTACATGATCTCGACCGAGCTTCCCTGATCGATCAAGATCTGTCTAACATCAAATTCTTTGACGCGTAGTGTTACTACAAGAGCATCATTATGCGGCGTCTAGATACGCTCTAAATCCCTTGAGGTGAAACTAATCACGTCTTTCTCTTCTGTCTTCCCCCTTTTGATGGCAGGCTGTACCGACAAAACTTCCCTCATATGCTCTGCCTTCTTGATCATGCCCCGGAGTTCGCAAACACGCTCCGGTTCCACGATGCCGTGGATGACATTAATAACTCCTTGTGGTGGTGCATCTCGGTCATCCTGTCCCCTGGGATCGACCGGAGCCTGATTCGGTTTCACGCCGCCATCAATGTAAAGGTCCAGATGCCCGGCCGCAACCAGCTCTTCCAAGTGTTGTCGCAAAGGCAAATAATCCTCAGTCCGGTGGCCTCTCTCCCAGTGGAATGTGCAACGATACCGCGGGTTGTAGCCCTTTTGTCCATCGCCCAACTTAGCAGGAAACCGGACATACTCCTCGTCTCGGATTTCACTAAGTATGCAATAGATTGGAATCTTGAAGACCGTGGTTATGCCAGTCCTCGCCTTCATTCTTCTGTTTGCGTCCTCAACGTCATCTCGGGGGTAGTCATCCCGGTCATTCCGACGTCCTCTACCCCGGTTTTTACGATTTGAACCCCGGTCTGGTTCCTCTGCTCGGTCACTTGAGCGGCTGGACTCTTGCCCAACTGCGTGCACTTTGCCTGCTGTCTTCTTGTCTGTTACGACCGGACTGGCTTTCACGGTAGAAGCCAACGCGTCATCCTCTACACGGATGTGCTCATTGATGCGCTGCATGAGCTGGCCCATGGAGGTCGGCTGGTGCATGGTAAGCGAGTCCCGCAGTCTATGTCCGACCGGGAGACCGCGCTTATACTGCGTGATTGCAAGGTTGACCGGGCAGTCTAAGATCTCGTTGAAGGTTTCCCAATACCTTGAATTGTACGCCTTCAGTGTGTCGCACGGTTCCATCTTGACACTTAGCAAGTGATCGACTTCCTTTGGTGTTTTTGTGTTGGTTTTGAAGCGCGTAACAGACGCCTCGGCCAACTGATGCCACCTTTGTATGCTCCCTTCCGGCAACCTCTCGAACCACTTTAAGCCCAGCTCGCCCAAACTTGACGGGAAGATTAGGCACATAAGTCCGTCATTCCGCCTATGTCCGGCCATAACCTGTCGGAAGTGACTCACATGCATGTAAGGGTCGGTTTTTCCGCCGTAGAGTGTGAACTTAGGTTGGTGGAAGCCTGCCGGAAGTGGTGTTGTTTCAATTTCCAGGGAAAAAGGAGTGGCACTCAACCTGGCCAAGTCCATATCTTCGAAGAGTGGAACTACTATGCGGGGTGGAGGCATTCCGACCTCTTCACTGGCGTGAACCCCATAGGATAACCGCTGGAAAGCAGGTATCCTCTAAGCTTCGCCCCGGCGGGCCCGTTCCTTTAAGACCGCCCGTAAATCCTCTGACTGAGCGGAGTATGAGTACCTCGACGTCGTCGCCGGACGTGAGGGTTTGTAGGTGCTGTCTTGCGCGCTAGACTTTTCTGCATGCACGTCGGAATCACCAACCTGGTAGCTTCTGGTGATGGAAATGGACTGAGTACGTCGCTGACTCTGATCGCCTGACCGGCGGGATGGGGTGCGCTCACTGTGGTCTTCCACTCCAGCTACACCTTTCCCTTTGACATGCCGCTTAAGATCCTCCATCTCCGCCGCCATCCGCCTGATGACAGCGTCTTGGTCCCTCAACTTGATTTCCAGTCGCCTGGCGTGCGAGTCTCTCCTCCGCCGGTGACCGTCTGGACTCCGTGAATGACCATGACTCCTTCCGCACTTATCCCGCGCGTCTCCTGACTGTCCTTCAGTGGGCGTCCCCAGGTCAGCCATTGGATGGACGGCAGGAGGTCCTCTCTCCTTCGGGTATACTCCGGGGTGGCTCCGTCGATGGCGGACAATGGAAACTCGTCGTTGTTCGCCATGGACGGCGATCAGACGAACCTGGAAGACAAGGTTTTGTCTGAAAAGCTTTCCACAGATTAATGGCAGCCCGCCACGTGTCCCCATTTATGGCGATGACAGGACTGAAGCGACGGGTTGCAAATACGAAGAGCCAACCGAGCTACTTTCGACGAAGAGGATGTCAGCCGAGGAATATAACCGGGCAAGTTCGCAGACAATTATGTTAACTAGCCCGGTTGAGGTTCGGCGTCTTGAAGACCGGAGAAGTGTTATCTCGGTCGAAGTGAGTAATCCCAGTCACGCTTTTGCGGACGGAATTAAGGGGCAATTGAGATGGTGATTTATGATCTGGAGTTGGGCCGAGGTATCGACCGAGCGGGTTGAGAGCTCAGCAGTGCATTGGGCCGAGATGATCGACCGTTCGCCCAGAGAAGGGCTGCCAGAACTTGGGCCGGGCAGAACTTGGTCCGAGTGCGTCCCGCCCAAGACCGTAAAGAAGTAGCTCGGTAAGGCAGAGCTCGGTCGGACCAGGATGCTCGGTCCGAGATTAGCCGAAGCCAGACAAGCTGAGTGACCGGCGCCCGGAATGGCACGGTTGGCCGAGGTTAACGTTTGACCGACGTGAAAGCTGACCACGGGGTGCTTCGGGCTAGGCTTTGCCGAGATGCCGCCTAGCCCGGTCCCCCCTTGGAGTTTGCCAGGGAAGCGCTTGGGTATGAAGCACGGCACGGCGCAGCAACGTATAGGGCAGCTCGGCTGCCGAGCTCCAGCTGTGATGACAGGCAGATGAGATTAGGTGATGTTCAGCAAGGTTTGTGCTGACAGATGGGATAGCAGAGTCACGTGTCAGGAGATGACTAGGAGTGGATATGGGGCGCAGAAGGTATATAAGCATGTCTGCGCCCCCCATACGTGATATACGAACATCTCTGTAAGGACTTCTTACACTAAAACACTCTCTCCCTTCTCTCTATCCATCCTAAGGTGTGTGCTAACTTGACCGTCGGAGGGTTTTTCCGGCCACACACCGCCGGGTAGCTCACCATTACTTGCTCGCAGGTGATCGGACATCGACGGAGCTCGGAAGAAAGGAATACGGGCTTGCCGGAATATTTGCTCCCCGTACAACTATGATAAAACTAAATTATTTTATCAAAAACAATTTATTAAAATAGGTTTTAAGATTTTTGGTATTTTTGCATAATAATACTAGAAAAATATATAAAATGAAATTAAATAGAAATGACAAAACAATCTTTTTTTTATATTAAATAATGGAATACAAAATAAACTACAAAATTAAAAATACAGGTATTAACTAAATTACATTATGAAACTTGCATAAACAAAATCACTAATAGAACAAATTGTTAACTTGAATAACCAAAGATTAGAACTTGCTGTAGTAAAATAAATTCTAAAAAATTAAAAAAAAAAAAAAACAAATGACAAGAAAAAAAAAAGCAAATCGAAACCTGTGGTATACACAATTTCCTTAAAATAGATTCGTCGCCTTGTCAATTGGCGTTTGTCTCCCAGGATACGATGATTGAAACTAGCTACTGTAGGAGCACCTCCTGGATAACTTCGATGAACTGACTAAGGGCAACACTCTCTCTAATAAGAACCAAAGAAGAGGCTAACAAAAAGAAAATAGAAGAAATTTCTTTAGTGTAAAAGCCATCTCCAACTTTATTATCTCAAAACACGATCTCTATTTTCCATCATAAAATTCTCTCTTAAAAGTTGGAGGTGAAAGCCCCCTTTTATACTAATAATGATTCTGGTTTAGACCGGACCCATTTCTTGGTTTTGAATCTGAGAACACTTGTCCTTAACTATTGTTCATCTCATTTCCATCTTGTTGCTTGTTGAGTTTGGCTATTGGGAGTTTTGGTTGCGTTTGAAACAGGTTGGGAAGTTAGTTTTTTAATGAGTTGTTGCCTAGATTTTTGCATGTTCAATCGAGCAGTCTGTCTTGCACTTGAGCGGTCTTTTGCAGGTCTGAACTTCTGGAAGGGGGTCATTGTGCGCTCGAGCAGTGGTTTTGGTCACTCGAACGGTGTCACTTATTGTGTCTGTCGCTCGAGTGGTGTTTCGGTCGTGCGAACGATCTGCATGTATATCAGTCCGAGAGCAAGCCTTTTTGAGTCACTTTTTCATCTCCTTCTCTCTCTAAACATTTCAAAACCCTAAAATCCTCACACACTCTCTCTAGCTCTTACCTTCTAGCCCTAAATACTCTCAATCCATTGGTTTCCTCACCCATGCCATTTGGAGTAAAAGATTGAGCACGTTGAGGGCTTCGTTCTAATCGGAGGAGTTATTGTTTCAAGTTCTACCTTTTGCTCTCCCTTGTCTTCTACTTTGAGGTAGGGATTTCTTTGACCTTTAATATGAGTTTTAACTTAGTTATTTGCTCTTTGAAATGCACTAGTGATTTGGGGATTTTTTAGAAAACCTAGGGTTTGATTTTGAAATCAAAAGAGGGGTTTTCTATATTGGTTCTTGAAAATGATTGCGGGGATGTGTTTATGATTGAAATATGTTAAAATGGTGGATATGCTTTCTTAAAATTGATTTTGTAAGTAAAGGGGGTGTTGTTCTAAAATTTGGAATATTTGGAATATTTGGATGTGTGAAAGGAAATAGAAAATGATGGTGGGTTTTGTAAGATTGGAACAATGCTTATGTTGATGATGATGGTAGAGTAAGATATGTAATATCACTCCCATCATAAAATGATGAAAGTATATCTTTTGATTGGAAACTATCTATTGTATAAAAATATCTATTTTGAGCTATCAGTGGAGGACAGTCTTGATTGTTGTAGACATTGCATGAGAATTAGGTTAAATTGAAACTAATTTCTCATACACTGTGCATTGAGTATGATTTCTTATTAAACATTGTAAATATATTGATTTTGAGAAAAATGGGTAAATACCTTGGTGAATCTAATTAAGTGGTGTGGTTGTGGTTATGATGTTGGCATGTGTGTCCTTAATGAAAATCCAGAAACCTGCGCGGTTAGGTGCCAATCTTTTCGATTATTACTAGTAAAATGGCTTCCGTAGTGCTTGTATAGCCTAGTGGCAGACACATACTTAGAGATTCCCAGTGTTTTATATCCACTGCACTGTTTTCTGCTATAAAAGGATTATTTTCATGAGTTGATTTATAATCTGGCATTGCATTGTTTTGAGATGGAAAACGATGAATGTTTGACAAATGGCATACATGTGCATTCATCTTATAATTTTGCTAAGATTCATATACTGTGCTAGAGTATCTCTATTAGGTTTTGGCTCACCCTATGTGGAAAACAACTTTTAAGTGTTGATGATATGCCTTCACCAATGATATAGCTTGCGAGGACTAGAAGCTAAGGGCTTCATTTTTGTTTATTGATGTAATTATTTTTGTTTAAACTTTGGGCTTTACCTGTATTGAGTTATATTCATTTTGTTGTACCCAAGCATTGACTTGGAAAGTTGTAGCCGTTAGGGTATGTAATTATTTGATTTTACTTTTATTTTTAATCATGCATCCATCCCATATGCTATATATTCAGGATCTAAGATTTATGAATGTATATCGCATATTTCATATTTTGTAATTGATCAAAGTTATAAATGGAATCAAAGATATGATGTTGCTGATCATTTGTAAGTAATGTTATGAGTTGGGTTATTGTTATTTATTTTGGGGCGTTACAATACTTTTAGGGGAGTTCCTAGCCATGAAGGCTATGACATTAATTGCCATTAACCAAGGCCATCAAATGTCATTAACTCTAGCTATTAGGTCTAATTATTAGGACTAGAGTTACAAAAGTTCAAAACTCTAACACTGTGTTTGGTTGGAGGATTTGAAAAATGATTTGGAAAGGGAAAGGAAAAAGTGTGGTGAAATGTAAATAAAATATACCTACATTTCACCTAGTTTCACACACCTTTTCCCTTTCCCTTTCCAAATCTCTTTCCAAATCCCTAAACCAAACACAGCATAAGAGTATTATATAAATCATAATGTGCAAATTTGAGAATTGAACCAGATGGGTTGCAAAATAGATATAGATGTAGGTCACAACCTGCCCAGCCTAGCGCAACCTTAAGACTAAGTCGAAGTTCAAGTCTATAAGACCAAACCCAGCAAATGCATAAGCACAAGCCTAGGCCCTATTTAAACTAAGACTAAGTCCAAATCTTGGCCCAACTTTCATTGATGTAAACTTTATGAGACAATTTTCATTCACAACTCAATGGTTTTGGCCCATTATTTTTATATTGTAATCTTCTCATTTAACAAAACACAAATCCACTCGGACCCACCTTAACTGACGACTGAGTCCCATTTTAATCTTGAATTAAAATTGTCAAAAAATCATTATTTTCTAACAGGGTCTCAATAGACTCGTAGTGTACTTTGCTCCTATGCAACCAAATTCCCCAAAGTACTTCAACAGATTCGAGGATTAGATCTTCTTTAGGTGCTTCATTAAACCATTGGATGAACCACTTGCGTACTGTCATTTTTGCCACTAGCTCAAAATTAAGGCCCAACCTCGATCCCCTCCATATATGCTTTGCAAAAGGGAATTTAAAACAAAGATGCTCAAGAGTCTCGTCTGTTTCAGAACACCGTGGACAAAGAGTATAGACGTTAATGCCTCGACTTAATAAAATTTTTCTTACAGGCAAGATTCTATGTAACAACTTTCAAAGGAACAATGCCTATTTGAGAGATAATTGCAACTTCCAGAGTCTTTTCCAAAGCCAAATTTCCTCATTAGAGCCTCTTCTATCAAATCCGATTGAATTCCAAAGATTGAAAAATATCCTGATTTAATAAAGTAACATCCAATTAAAAATAAATTGATAATATAAGTATATATATATATTTGTAATTTATTTGTTTTATTTTACTTATGCACAATTATTAATACATTTATATGATATAATTATGACATCACAATTTAATTCTGATTGACCCAACAGTTGAATCACTGAGCTTTGACCTAATCCCTTTTTTGATTCACTCATTCACTCAAGTTTTAAAACATTATTTGACACCCTATGATATCAATAAAAGAATTTGGATACCTTTTAATAAGAGTTTGGATGCTCTCAAGTTGGCCATCCAACTTAAGAGAGAGAAGTGGGTTCATTTTGGCAAATAGATGAATAATTTGTTTTGACACATTTTACAACATAAATCAGATATTTTGAAAATGGTAAAGGAAAATGATTTCTATTAATTAATTTTATTTTTAATTAACTAGTTAAAAATCATTGCGTAACATATAAAACTAAAATAAAATAAAAAAACAAAAAAAGTTAACAAGTCCCCATTTTGAAAGTCTTTCTTAATAGCCTTTTTGGCTTATGATTGCATCAACTCACGTAAAAGGGGTGTGCATAAAGTCTAGAAATAATATGTTAGGTTTTTGTAACAAAACTACTTTTAGTTATAATTTTATTTGCTCTTTTGTTGAAGTAAAAATGTGAGTGTTTAGATGAGAATCCAACTTAAATTGTACCCACGCAGATGAGCTTGTAATCTTGAACCTTTCATGTTTGTCACTTCACTGACTATGTACAGGGATCGAGCTGCCTAGTCATCTTACGAGGGTCGAGGGGGCAGTGCCCCATGGCAGGGTCAAGGGGTAGTGCCCCCGAAGCCAAAGTTGTTTGACTACTTGAGTGGTCATTTGTGCGTTCAAGCGGTGAATAAAGAGCATCCAGTATCTCTGCTTGCAAATTAAACTTCTGGGAAAAATGTTTCACTGCTCGAGCGGTCGACCTATATGTTTTGCACAGCATTTACTCACACCACTCGAGCGGTGAAGTGTGCACTTTAGGGATTTTCACCGCTTGTTTTCTATAAAATGCGTCATTCACTATTTTTAGGATTTATCCCGTCCAGACTTTATAGAGAGAAAGAAAAACCAAAGTGTGGTATATTAGAGAGTGATTTATAAGTATTTCCTTAATGATTTGAGAGCGATCAATGAATCTACGAGCTTCATATTAACTTCCTCAAGGGGTTGATTTTACTGTTATGTTCACAAAAAAGAGAAGTGTTCTTTGTTGGATTCTGGAGAACATGGGTCTGAAACTTTGGTGGATTCTGAAGTGGCTCATCGTCAAGTCGTGGTGAAGATGGTGGTAGAAGAGGCACATCGAAGTTGGTTCGCTAAATAATTGAGGATACACATGTCTAATTTTTTTTTTATCTTCCTAGTGGATTGTTTTATGGCTTTAACTCGTGATTTTTTTTTTATTATCACAATTGGAGTCGCTCCAATTGTGATTTTTTTTCATGTTAAATCGTTGTGTCAATTTGTTATAGATTGTTTGATTAAGATTGATATTCACTATTTAAAATTGAACATAATCATGAATCAATATCATGGGGGCTATTTTAGAATTTTCATAATATATTTTTTTTGAACTAGAAAAATGAATGTTCCGTAGGGATATTACAACATTTGCAGGCTCTGATCCCAGAATAATCAGTTGACAGCCAGATTTAACACAATCCAAATGAAGGAATCCCACCACCAAGACACCTAATGAAGCTTAATCACATATCACAGAAAAGACCAAGTATCGATCAAAATATAACACAAAGTCTCCGAAAAAGTTAGTTGAACAAAGACAGCATTCAGCGTCCCCCAGAAGTACAATGTTGTCAACATTTCAACACTTTAAGGGCTTGAACCATAGATTATCAAAATAGTGCTCACCTTCAATTTGAATATGTTTAATCTCTCAATAATTTAATGGTTAAAATTTTATGTCATACAAATTTTTTTTCCTTAAAATACCTTTCATCCTATGATTCACACAAATGACAAAGGGATCAAATATTTAAAATTTGTACATGATTGCTTATTCTATGTGTTTGAATCTGGTAGATCAACCGCCAATACAATTGCACCAAAGATAACTTTTAATAAACTGGTGAAGTTATGGATGATTTAATAAGAATAAAATAAAGTAACGAAGTTATGTATTTTAATTGTCTCCCCCTAAAGTTGTAATGAAAGATATCCATTGTATTATTTAAGCATTTGTAATTTTTTTTTTGTAATAAAAAAATGTCCATTTCCATTACACAAGAATTTGTAAATTTTTTTTTATCAACAAAATAAAATTTATTGATGAGACCATTAAGATCAAAAAGTCAACTTTGGGAGAGAATTAAACACGTGGCTTGATCACCTAATGCTTTTCTAATTAAATCATCCATAGCTTCATCAGTTTATTAAAAGTTATCTTTATTGCAATTGTATTGGCACTTTATTAACAGTTATCTTTGGTCCAAGGGTTTGTAATGATTTTTTTTTTTTTAATTTAAAATATATTTAAATTATTATTATTATTTCATAATTAGATGATATAATGGATATTTTCCATTACAACCACGGAATGGAGCTCTTTTATACATGTTTTTCCTTAAAATAGGTAAAAGAGGAAGAAAATAAAAACTTTAACGCTATGTTTGGTTGGGAGATTTAAAGAGAGATTTGGAAAGAGAAATGAAAAAGGTGTGTAAAATTATGAAAAATATAGATACGTTTTATTCATATTTCACCTACCTTTTCCTTTTCATTTTCCTTTTCCATTTCTTTTTTCAAATATCTTCTCAAATCCTCCAACCAAACACAATGTAAGAATAATGCTAAAGACCCCAAAAATTTTATCAAATGTTTTACATGGGTGTGGGACTCATACAATGTGGGTCCTACATCCATGTGAGTCTCACATCCATGTGAGATATTTGGTAAAATTTTTGATAAAATTTTTGAGATCTCTAACATTTTTGAAACTCTAAAGTCTTCTTCCTTATATATTTGTGTATTTGAATATATACTATTTTTTTCTTCTTCTTTTAAGCTTCGTTTATTCTACCTATTTTTCTTTTTTTGGTTGGTCAAAATATAAATAAAATATTTTCTAAGTAAAATATTCTTCATAATAAAATTTAAAATGATTTACATTAAAAAATTTTGTATTTTTTTTCTTTTGTCACAATTAATACTTCTTGACGTACATATCAAGTTTCACTATTTTCATACATACAGAACGTCTCTCTCTATCTCTCTCCATATGCATATATTATGATTGGGTAATTGATTGGAATTATAGGTTTTGGTACTGTTATTTGTGTTGCATTCAATCATTGTCTTATTTTATTTTTAAGTAATAATATACAAATATATGTTCACTATATACCGAAAAAAAAAAAAAAAAAAATTATTTTTGAATAAAATCATTTTACATAAAAAATATTTTATGATAAAACAAATGTAACCTCGGTATCACTTATTGCCTCTTTTAAGTTATTTTTTTATTTTTATTTTTAAATTTGTTCTCCTTGTATCTTGATTTTCTCTCCAATTCTACAGTACATTAACTATATAAAATGTATTATAATGTACATATCTAAATCTAGGTTTTTCATTCAAAGTGCAAATTTTTAATTGTAGTTCGAAAATGATATAGATCTCTTTGAGAAATTTCAAGCGTGGTTGAAAATAATGCACAAATCAATTTTCGGGTCCCACACCAATACCCAAAAATTAATATATTTTTTTTAATTAAAAAACCTTTTTTTCCTCATTCATTTGTTATTTTCTCTGCTGATATTTATTTATTAATCTCTATTTTTATTTAATTCAAAGTAGAGAAAGAGAGATGCCGATGCAAATGAAGATGACAATTATGTGTGGAAAAGGACAGTATTGTCTACTAGCGGTTAGGATGATGCCCACGTGGCATACTTTGGGATCAATCCTAGCCGTCGAAATGTTAGGCCACCAATTTGATCGGTCATACCCCCAAAGCATAGCTTTGTTTGGTACCGGCCACAGGAATTGTTGATTATTAAAATATTAAGGGCTTATCCACTGGTTTTGGTGCATTCTCTGTTTGTCATGGTGGTAGATTTTTTCCGTCGGTTGGGTTAAAACCTTATTGATAATTGCTTATCTCAAAATGAGGATCAACATATATTATAATATTCTCATAAATCATTTGTTTTTTTTAATTTTTTTTTAACAAAGCATTATTCTTTTTTTATTACTCCCTTCCTATTTTATTGATTTATTATTTTATTTTTTGTTATCTCAAAATATTTACCTATTTTGAAAAGTCAAAGTTTTAAATTTAAATTTTTTTAAAATTACATCTTGTAAAGTAATTATAAATATATTTTACTTTTTGTTCCTAAAATATTTGTCCACATTAAAAAGTCAAAGTTTTAAAATTAAAAATTTTCAAGATTACCCCTTATAAGGTAATTATAAATATAAATATATCTATATATATATATATATATTTAAAAATGAGAATAGAATGATATTTTTTGAATTAATCCTTTAAAATTTGAATTTAAAATATAATGATTATATTTCCTTAAAAAGTTTAAAATCTTTGAAAGGGACCATCAATATGAGATGGAGGGGGTATGAACTCTTTTTTCTTTCTCTTTTTTTTTTTTTTTTTGGGTGATTTGGTTAGAGCTGCTCAAAAGCAGCTCTGATGAGCTGTCACCGTTTAAAAAAAAAAAAAAAAAACAGAGGAAGGTAAAAGACAAAATAGGAGGGGGAAAAGGACAAATTAATGTCCCTTTAAAGCTCTAATTTTTGAAGTCTCACTCATTTTTGATAAATGAAATACAGAACTTGATAAAGGGACAAACTTATTTGAACATGCCTAATCCTCCTAATATAGCAATTCCTATGGTATTACTTAGTATTAAAATTATTCACACTAGATTAAAAAAATCTAATGGAACCTATATATTTTCCACTTTAGTAATACAAATAAACGTGCCCATAATATGATACATTTGAACAAATAAGATTTAATCAGGTTTATTAATATAATCCGGTTTTAGTTAATTTATTTATTTATATACATTTTATGTTTAATTATCTAACCGATTTTTATATTGGGTTTGGGATAATTGGTGATAAGTTCATTTCTATGTAGAGATTTGACATGCAGTCTAAGGATTGATCTTTTATGAAGATAAGAACTTGATTAATGAAATTATTTGGTAATGTTGGTCTATTTTAATATCTTTTATTTATTTATTGATATATCTTGTTTATGAATGAAGTTTCATTACTTTGGTAACCTCTTATCTTATTCATGAATGGAGTTTCATGACTTTGGTAACCTCTTATCTTATTCATGAATGGAGTTTCATGACTTTGGTAACCCTTTATCTTGTTCATTAATGGAAAGTAATTAGAATTCATGAACTTGGTAGTGAGTTAATTTTTGGAGTTACTCCATTTACTCTAGTTTAATTTGGTGTAACTTGTAAGGTCTTAGTGGCCTATAAATAGTTCATCTCATCTACTTTTTTCAAAACTAACGCACACCAACTATTTTCTATACAAGAGAGATTACTAGCAAAGAAGGGTGTTTTCTTGGTGGAGTTTTGGGTTTACCATCTTGTGCAGAGTTGGCCTGAACCATACAACAAGTGGTCGGGCTGTTGTATTCTGGAGGAGACAAGCCATAGCTTTGTGACTGCTACATCGGTATTTGGGTTCTTCTTACCGCAATGGGCTTGATCTTTTTAAAGAAAACGAGATATTCGTGTCTCAGCCTGATCTATTTGTATCTCATTTTCTTTGCATCATTTATCAATAAAAATGTAATTTTTTCTGGTATTTTCACCAACATTTTTAAGGAGATCAAATATGGAACAAGTGCCAGAAAAAACAAATGATGGAATTGGAGATCTCAACAAGTCTTTCAAGTTCAAAGGAGTTCATTTTAAATGATGGAAAGGAAAAATTCTTTTTTACCTCAGCCTTTTGAAAGTTGCATATGTTCTTACTAAGAAGAATCCAAACAAAATCCCAACCGAGGAGATGAATGATGAAGACTACGAGGCACATGAAGCACAAGTGACTTCATATAATACAGATGAGTATAAATGTCGCTTTTATCTCTTAAATTGTCTTGCTGATCAAATTTGTGATTACTATGACACCACTTACACTTCTGGAAAGAAAATTTGGAAAGTTTTATAGACTAAGTATGATACTGAAGAGGCAGGAGCAAAAAAGTATGCAACTAGCCGTTTTTTTCGCTTCCAAATGGTATATGGAAAATCTGTTGTGGAGCAAGCACAAGTTTTTCAAATGATAGTTGTAGAAGTAATATCTGAAGGCATCAAGATTGGTGACAACTTGGTAGTTGCAAGACTTGTTGACAAGCTACCGCCATCGTGGAGAGAATTCCAAAAGAGCATGCGTCACAAACAAAATGAGACTTCCTTAGAGGCGTTGGTCACTCGCATCCGAGTAGAAGAGGAGGCTAAAGGCCAAGATGCATTAATAACACAAGCGGGTAATGACAATTCTACTACAAAGGTAAACCTTGCTTCAGCAAATAATAACTTACCCAAAAGTCACAATTCCAAGAATGCTTATTTGAAGCCTTATAAAAAGAATATGAAAAATTATGGTAAACCTCATAATAAATGGATTAGTCCAAATAAGAACCAAGGTCCATCACCTTCACAAGATTTTACATGCTTTGTCTGTGGCAAAAGTGGGCATATTACTCGACCTTGTAAATTCCGAAAACGTGCACCTGCCCCAAAGGCTAACGTTATTGAGGAGACATTTGTGGTGATGATTACAGACATTTCCATGGTTGATTATGTGGATGGTTGGTGGGCAGATTCTGCTGCCAATAGACATGTTTGTTATGATCAAGCATGGTTCAAGGTGTATACTTCCTTTGATGATGAGAAAACAATTATGCTTGGTGACTCTAGTCAAACCAAGATACTTAGTGGTGAGGTTGACCCTAAGTTCACCTCTGGACGTGTGCTTACTTTAAAAGATGTGCTTTATACACCGTCCATGAGGAAGAATTTGATGTCAAGTTATTTGTTAAATAAAGTTGGTTTTAAGCAAACTATGGAATCTGATCAACATGTGATTACCAAGAAAGGTATTTTTGTGGGTAAGGGTTATGCTTGTGATGGGATGTTCAAATTGAATGTTGAAATTAATAAACCATCTACCAATTCGGTTTACATGTTGTCTTCTATTAATTTTTGGTATGCTCGCTTGTGTCATATTAACAGTAAATATGTGGGAATCATGAGTAGTTTAGGATTAACTCCTAAAATGACAAAAAAATTTGAGAAATGTGAAGTTTGCAGTAAAGCAAAAATTACCAAGAGGCCTCATAAAAGTGTTAAAAAAAATACCGAATTGCTAGAATTATTTCGTACTGATTTATGTGAGTTTGAAGGAATTTTAACTCGAAGTGGTAACTGATATTTTATCACTTTTATTGATGATTTTTTAAAATACACAAACGTATATTTATTAGAAAATAAAAGTGATGCTTTTGAGAAATTTAAATAATTCCTTCTTGAAGTGGAAAATCAATTCGGTAAAAAGATTAAAAGAATTAGAAGTGATAGAAGCCGGGAGTATGAATCTCTATGATTCAACTCTTTTGTTCAGTCATTGGGAATTATTCATAAGACTACTCCACCATATTCACCTTCATCTAATGGCATAGCTGAAAGAAAAAATAGAACGTTAATTGACTTGACGAATGCTATGCTTATTGATTCAGGTGCTCCCTCAAATCTTTGGGGCGAGGCTATTTTGACAACTTGCCATGTGATAAATAGAGTGCCACACAAAAAGACTAAAATTGTACCTTATGAGTTGTGGCGGGGGCATAAACCAAATCTAGGTTATTTAAGGGTTTGGAGTTGTTTAGCTTGCAGATCCTAAACGACCTAAATTGGGTGAACGGGCTACCACCTGTGCTTTTCTTAGTTATGCGTTGCGTAGTACATCTTATAGATTTTGTGATATAGAAAATAATATTTATTTTTGAATCAGGTGATGCTATTTTTTATGAAAATAAATTTCCTTTCAAATCTAGAAATAGTGGAGGTCAAATAATTTCTGAAAATATTTTATCCATGCTTAGCTCTTCTACTCCTTCTCAAGTTTTTTAAGAACAAGAAAATTCTCAAATAATGAGATACAAATAGATCGGGCAGAGGCACGAATATCTCGTTTTCTTTAAGGAGATCAATCTCATTGCGGTATGAAGAATCCAAATACCGATGCAGTAGTCACAAATTTATGACTTGTCCCCTCCAGGATACAACAACCCGACCACTTGTCGTATGGTTCAGGCCAACTCTGCACAAGATGGTGAACCCAAAGCTCCACCAAAAAAATACCCTTCTTTACTAGTAATCTCTCTTCTATAGAAAATAGTTGGTGTGTGTTAGTTTTGAAAAGAGTAGATGAGAAGGACTATTTATCGGCCACTAGGACCTTACAAGTTACACCAAAAATAAAGATAATCATTAAACTAGAGTAAATGGAGTAACTCTAAAAACTAACTCACCACCAAGTTCATGAATTCTAATTACTCTGCATTCATGAACAAGATAAAGGGTTACCAAAGTAATGAAAACTCCATTCATGAACAAGATATATCAATAAATAAATAAAAGATATTAAAATGACTTTCTAGACTGTAAACATGTTGCTACTCCTTTTGATGCAAGCATACATTTATCTGTTGTAACAAATGAAAAAGAAGTGATTAATCAAAAGGAATATGCTAGCATGATTGGTAGTTTGAGATATGCTACTGGCTGTACTAGACCTGACATTGCATATGTTGTTGGAGTACTTAGCAGGTTTACTAGCAAACCAAGTCAAGATCATTGGCTAGCCATGAGACGAATTATGAGATATTTATCTGGTACCAAAAATTATGGTTTGTTTTATAACAAGTATCCTGCGGTACTTGAGGGATATAATGATGCTGATTGGAACACTTTGTCAGGTGATTCTCTATGTACCTTGAGTTTTATTTTTACCTTGGGTGGTGGTGCTATATGTTGGAAGTCTAAAAAACAGACTATAATTGCTAATTTTACAATGGAAGCTGAGCTTATAGCGTTAGCTTCAGCATGCGAGGAAGCGAATTGGTTGAGAGATTTGTTACATGAAATTCCTTTTTGGAAAAAACCAATTCCTCATGCGTTAATTCGTTGTGATAGCACTGCTGCTATTGGTAGAGTGAACAACCATTTTTATAATGATAAATCCAGACCTATTTGAAGGAAACACAGTAATGTGAGATCCTATTGAGTAATGGCAATTATATAAGATCTTGTAATAATCTTGCAGATCCGTTAACCAAGGCCTTGGCAAGAGATAGGATATGGAATACATCAACGGGGATGGGTTTAAAGCCTATAAAATCATAAACCATGTATGAGGATACCCAACCTAGGGACTAGAGATCCTGTAACTAGGTTCAATGGGAAGAACGAATCATATGGTGGTTGTAAAAATGCACTCTTTAATATTTTGTTATCCATCCCTATGATGTAAGTGCATTTGTCCTGTAATGTTGGAGGGTTGAGTTTTTATACTCTTAATGAAATTCTGTAGCTCTTGTTGAGTGAGGTGTGTCAATTACAGGAACATCCTTGATAGATTTTACTTATGTGAGCTTGAAAGTGTGGCCGCTTTCTATGAGAACAAGGCTTATTCTCAAATATGCTCATAAAAACCGGGATTAGCGCAAGGCCGTAATGTGCTAGCTATTAAAGCTCATGTCAACACCTGGACTATTATGTGTGAGCGGTAATACTTTATTTCCCCTAAGCAGTCATAGTTCAAGTCTGAGACCACTATTGACTTTGGAGTGGAGGTTGTTGTTTCACTAATGAAGGTTCAATGCAGAGCATACCTTCATGATGCATACTAGTCTATCTTCGTTTGGTAATCTCTCTTGTCCTTGTTGATATTAAACTGAGTGGGGGGATTGTTGGTCCATTTTAATATCTTTTATTTATTTATTGATATATCTTGTTTATGAATGGAGTTTCATTACTTTGGTAACCTCTTATCTTGTTTATGAATGGAGTTTCATGACTTTGGTAACCCTTTATCTTGTTCATGAATGGAGAGTAATTAGAATTCATAAACTTGGTGGTGAGTTAGTTTTTGGAGTTACTCCATTTACTCTAGTTTAATGATCATCTTTATTTTTTGTGTAACTTGTAAGGTTCTAGTGGCCTATAAATAGTTCTTCTCATCTACTCTTTTCAAAACTAACACACACCAACTATTTTCTATACAAGAGAGATTACTAGCAAAGAAGGGTGTTTTCTTGGTGGAGCTTTGGGTTCACCATCTTGTGCAGAGTTGACCTGAACCATACGACAAGTGGTTGGGCTGTTGTATCTTGGAGGGGACAAGTCATAGTTTTGTGACTGTTGCATTGGTATTTGGGTTCTTCCTACCACAGTGGGCTTGATCTCCTTAAAAAAAACGAGATATCCGTGCCTCAGCCTGGTCTATTTGTATTTCGTTTTCTTTGCATCATTTATCAATAAAATATAATTTTTTCTAGTATTTTCACCAACAGGTAAAATTATCATTTGGATGGATTTTGTTTTTTGTTTTTGTTTTTATTCTTATTTTTACCCACTGTCGTTAGATTATCATAAGCGTTGAAAAAATAGATGAAAAAGTCTCAGAAAGTTGCTAGTTGTAGCGACTAGTGATAGTGGTGATATAGACAGAGAGACAGATTAGATGGACAGATAGTTAACACATGGACAAATAAGGAAATGCCAAATGGATAGATAGATAGATAGTGGACAGATAAATAAGAGTAATATGATCTTTCAAATAATTTTATTCTTTTAACTTCAAAAGAATAGAACTTGAGACTATCCTCATAAAATTTTTGAAATTAGACTAATGACCACTCTTCGCTTTTATATTTGTAGACTTATAACATATAATAATGCGCCTTAACCTGAAGAAATTGGCTTGGTGGTCAAGACATAGGGCTTGGGGTATGCTCTCTCCATGATTTATGGTTTGAAATTTTCTAAGTGCAAATAATTTATTGGGGCCAGTCTATACGAGATTTTGTATTGATTTTAATTGGGCCCATTGCTAGTGGACGATAAGATTAATCTCTCAAAATTGTCAATTCATAGAACCAGATACCGAGTTATACAAAAATAAATAAATAAATAAATAAAATAAAAATTAATAATGCTCCTCAACTCAACCCATGGTCACATTCCCACCGTTTGGAATGCTATCTCCCCCCATCCCATGGTCACTATTTCACTATTTTAATGTCTCCTTTCGCATCACATTAATAGTGACTACCAAAATATGTTTTATCCAGCTCCTTCTCTCCTACAAATATTGGGTGCAACTAACTGACTAATACAATAGTAAGGGGTGGTTTTACAATACTCCTCCTTCCCAAACAAGCGCTTGAGAGATCCTTGCTTCGATAACTGAAATTGAAAAAAACACTCCAATCGGTGGTGCCGGAATCAGCATTCCAACGATCAAGTTAGTTTTCTAAAAGAAAGGGAGAAGAATTTTTATTTGTTAAACTGTGGGTGTGTTCTCTTACCTCCCTTCTTTCCCTTCTCCTTATTTTACAGCCTTCCTTGTAGATATATTTATATTTTTATGGTAGCCTTCTCATCATTGTTTTTCTCATGGCCCATTTTAGAATGGGATAGCTTCGGCCCACTCATTAGCCGATTTTTCTTTATTCGCCTAGTTTTGCCTTATGTCCTGGTTTGCTATTCGGCATGGGTTCATCCTGACCTACTCGGCGTTGTGTTCTAACCCAATGGGATTTTAGCGAATTTGGCCCATCTTAGATGGGCTTGGATACGCTTCGTTTGCCTTGTTTTTCATATTTTATTTATTCAGCTCCCACAATTACCCCTCGAACACCTAACTGTCCTTGAATTCTGAGTAGTTGGTATGCTTGGCTGCCGAAGGACCGTTTTAGTCGGCTTTCTTTAACAAACTTTATAGTAATTCTAGTTGAGACCCGGCCCATTTGATGTTCCGGATCTAGGTTTCATTTTCTTATATGGTTATTCATGTCTTATTTCTCCTTGTTTCTCATTGAGATGGTTATTGAAGTGTCTCAGGTACATTTGGAATAGGTTAGTAGCTTGTTTTTCAAACTGTTGTTGCCCAGAATTTTTCCTCTTCGCTTGAGCGGCGATTTTTACGCTTAAGCGGTCTTTGTGAACTTCCAGTACTTTTGCAGGTCTGTAGAGATACTGGGAGATGGCATTCTAAGCTCGAGCGGTGTTTCTTGTACTTGAGTGGTGTTGGCTCGAGCAGTCTTTCTTGTGCTTGAGCGATGGTCCTCGGTCTGTAAAACTTTTGAGAGTTGGTATTCATCGCTCGAGTGATCTCACTTATTATGTCTGGTTGCACGAGGGACACTTCTTGCACTCTAGCGGTCTGCATGTATATCAATTCGTAAAGTCACCTTTTTGACTCACTTTTTCATATGTCTCTCTCTCTAAACATTTAAAAATCCTAAGTTGAGACACTCTCTCTCTTTTGAACTCACCTTCTCTCTATAAATACACCTAGATCCATTGGTTTGTCCACCTTAGTCCCTTTGATAAAATGGTAGATCACACCGAGAGTTTCCTCTTAATCGAAACAAAGTTGATTTTCAGCGTCTTTGAGGTTCCTCCACTCTCTCTCTCGTCTTTTAAGCTTGAGGTAGGGATATCTTTACTCTTTTGTATGATTTTTAACTTAGTTATTTTTTGTTTTGAAACAACATTGTGATTTGGAAATTTTTGGACTAACCTAGGGTTTTGGATTGAAATAAAAAAGAGGGGTTTTCAAATGAATTGTTAGAAATGATTGAGGAAATGTATTTATTGTTGAGTTATGATGAAATGATGGATTTTTATCTTTGAAATTGATTTATAAAAGAAAGAGGATTTTTCCCTAAGGATATCAAATGTTGATTTTGTAATGATAAATAGAATTGATGTTGGAAATGTAGAATTGGATTGATGTTGATGAGGATGACGGAGTTGGATATGTATTATCACTCCCAACTTGAGATTTTCGGAAAGTTTATTCTTGTGGAAATTATTTATCTGCTTAGAGATATCTGTTTTGGGCTATCATTGGAGGATATCTATGATTGTTCTAGAAATTGCATGAGAACTAGGAGAATTGAAACTATTTTCCCATCCATTCACAGTGGACATTATTGCATATTTAACAAATCGAAAATGTCTATTGTTTTGAGAAAAATAGTTGAATACTTTGGTGAATCTGGGTAGGGGGTGTTGTTACGGTATTATGTTGGCCTGTGTGTCCTTGGTGAAAGTCCAAAAACCGGCACAGTTAGGTGTCGAGCCTTGCGGTTAATATTGGTAAAAATGACAAATTTGTGGTGCATGTGTAGCCTGTTTGTAGACACGTACATAGGGATTCCCAGAGTTGTATTCATAGTCCTGTTTTCTATTATAAAGGAAATGATTTCTTGAATTGTGATATAGACTTGGCATTGCATGGTTTTGAAAGGAGATATAATTTTTTTTTTGGGCACGAGCATTGCATATGCATCCACCTTGTATCTTTGTTAAGATTCATAAACTGTGTTAGAGTATTTCTATTGGGCTTTGGCTCACCCTATATGGAAAAACCATTTTCAGGTGCTGATGATATGCTTTCGCCAAGGACATAACTTGGGAGGAACTTGGAGCTGAAGGCTTATTTTTGTGTTAGTTGTTGTATTTAATTTGTACAAGCCTAGGGCTTTAACTGTATTAGATTTAAATTCATTTTGTTGTAACCAAGCATTGCCTTGGAAAATTGTAGCCATTAGTTGTGTTATCTTATTCGTTTACTTTTCAATCCATTGCCCTATTAAGTGACATATGCTATAGATTTAGGGCTAGGCTTGTGAATGTATATTTGTATATCCTACTAATTTGGACAAGTAATTGGAATTAATGGAAGAATTACATATATGCATTGTTGTTATTTATTACTATTGTGGATGGTTTGTTGTAATTATTTGGGGACATCACAACTTGGTGTCAAAGCCACCGGGTTTGAATACTTTGGGGTTGTAGAATGTGGCTCTTACCACAATGGGTTACCTCGTTAGTTGAATTAGGAATAACCTGGCATGCTATGTGATAACATGTTTATGTGACTAAATGGGTATGGAATTTAATTTTTAAGATGTTGAGTGGGTCTACGAGTTTCTAGAAGTCCTGTTAGAAGAGCACTTTATCATTATTATTTCTAACTGGAACTTTGGTAACGTCACGGGATGATCATTATCTAGAAAGGAAGTTCGTATGTGTTTATCTGATTATGTGCTTATGCGGAGTGAATTATCTGTTGTCCACCACATTAGGACACGAGTGAGTTAGCTTCGGCACATTTATACATGTGCTAATCTCTTATGTTACCTTCATTAGGATGTCAAGATGTGGACGAGGTGGTGGTAGGAATGACAGGCTTAGACGGCAGGAAGTGCCATTATCGGATAAAATTTCGACGTAGGAGGAACGGGTTGGTCAGACCAATGTGGCCGAATCAGTTGGTCAACAAGCCATGGGCGATTTGGCCTGAGAAATGGCCGAAGCTTTATGGGAATCCATGGACATTCGCAAGGCTGAGAATCAAGTATAGGCCCATGTTGCTGAAACAGGGCCGTCTTTCTTGAAGAGGAAGTTCCTCCGGTCTAATCCAGACGAGTTTTTAGGGGATTCGAAAGAGCCTTTGAAAGTGGATGAATGGCTTAATAAGATGGTGAAGACATTCGAGATGCTAGACATTGAGGGCGATGGGCTGAGAGTGACCTTGGCATCCTTCTAGCTGAAGGGAGATGCAGGTCAATGGTGAAAGTATGCGCGTGGACTCATGGAGTGACTTAGGAGGCCTTTATCAATGCCTTCCATGACAAGTTTTTACCTCCCACAACTAAGGAGATGTTAAGGGAGTAGTTTCTAAAGCTCAAGCAGCTTAACACACCAGTAGCTGATTTTAAGGCAACTTTTACTAGCCTTTGTAGATTTGCATCGAAACTTGCGGCGATGGAGGAACGCCGCTGCATTGAGTTTGAGAAGTGGTTGCGGATCGGGCTTCTTTTCAAAGTGGCTAGGTATGTTATTATGGATTACAGACGCCTTTTGAAAGCGGCGACTCATCTTGAGATCGTGGTTCAAATGGGAAGAGGAGCGGATGAGGGGCTCCAAGTAGAAGAGTTAGAGGGTTCAGGAGGAGACTCGGAAAGGTAAGAGGCACAGGGGTTCCACCCGACAGCAGTCCTGGGGAGCACAGTATAGATCTACTTTTCCTGTACAGAGTTCTGGGGCAGGGAAAGGTGGTCAGGGAGGGATCACTTGTTTCAAGTGTGGCCAGTTGGATCACAAATCTTTAGTTTGCCCATAGAAGGAAGGAGGGCAACAGTCTGCACTGTTTGCGGCTCATTCTTAGAGCCAGAGTCAGAGGAGACCTGTTATCAGTATGGGCAGTTAGGGCACGTGAGAAGGTTTTTCCCTCAGTCAGGTGGCACGTCTGGTGCATCAGGTCTGAGACAGACACAGAGCCATCAGCCTACACTGTCAGCACAGGCCTTGAGGGCCAATCAGAGAACCTCTTTAGCTTAATCAGTGTATCAGACTTATGCTCCGAGAGGTGAGAAGGTGGAGAAAAAACCTATCAGGCGCGTGTATGCTGTTACCATACCGGATTTGTTGCCAGCACTTTCGGTAGTGAGAGGTAACTTCTTGTTATGTAATTCTATTGCCAATATATTGACTAATATGGGTGCTTCCCATTCTTTTGTCTCGTCTGCATTTACATCGGCATTGGGGTTAGAAGTGGCTCAGTTAGGATCTCCACTCGGGGTAGAATCACCTGTTAGTGGTGAAGTTGCATTAGACCAGGGATGTTAAGGTTGTGAGATAGAGGTCGTCGGTCATCGACTTTCTTTTACATTTGTATTGATTGATATGTTGAGTTTTGATGTTATATTGGGTATGGATTAGTTGTCATCCTATTGGGTTATTATAGACTAATACCGTTAGAGGGTTACTATATCTACCTCGAGTGGTGATTGTTTTTATTTCTTGGCGGGCTAGGTTGATAGGGCCTTGTTGACAGTGAATGATCCGCGTGGTCGAGGTGAACTTAGTCTTCTTCTTGCTACATTTTTTGGTGTTGAGAGTGATGAGGTCTGAGTAGAGTTACTGAGGGTAGTTTGTGAATACCTGGAGGTCTTTCCTGAAGATCTCACTAGTTTGCCACCACATCGTGAGATTGAGTTCTCTACTGATTTAGTGCCTGGCATGACACTGATTTCCATGGCACCTTTAGATTTTCACCCGCCGAGTTGAGTGAGTTGAAGATTCAACTCTAGGAATTGTTAGATAAAGGTTTTATCTGCCCTAGTGCTTCTCTTTGGGGAGCACCGGCTCTCTTTGCCAAGAAGAAAGATGGCGCATTGCAGCTTTGTATTGATTATCGGAAGTTGAATTGGGTAATTGTTAAGAACAAGTACATATTGCCTCGTATAGATGATTTGTTTGACCAATTGAATCGGTCTTGTTGCTTTTCTAAGATCGACCTAAGATAGGGTTATCACCAGTTGAGAGTGAGGGAGGAGGATATCCAGAAAATGACATTTTGTACATGGTATGGCCATTATGAGTTCCTAGTGATGCCTTTTAGGTTAACCAATGCACCTGGATTTGATGAATCAGAGCTTTCGTGAATTCTTAGACCGTTTTGTGGTTGTCTTCATTGACGACATCTTGATTTGCTCACCCACTGAGGAGGAACTTGAGGAACACTTGTGAGTTGTGCTTGAGTTGCTTAGAGCCCACAAATTGTATGCTAAGTTCGGGATGTGTGAATTCTGGTTGAAAGAAGTTAAGTTCTTAGGCCATGTGGTATCCAAGGAAGGAGTGATTATTGATTCTTCTAAGATAGAAGCAGTGCAAGATTGGGAACAATCTAAGAATGCCTTTGAGATTCATACTTTCTTGGGGTTGGCCCAGTATTACTATCGGTTGTGAAGGATTTCTCTAGATTAGCCTCACCCTTGACTAGACTGACGAGGAAGGGAATTAAGTTTGTGTCGAGTGAGACTTGTGAAAAGTCGTTCCAAGAACTTAAGGTTATACTTACCACTGCTCCAGTGTTAATTATTCCGGAGAGGGGTTTAGGCTATTCTGTGTATTGTGATACTTCACGGGAAGGTTTGGGATGTGTCTTGATGCAAGAAGGGAACGTAATAGCCTATGGCTCACGTCAGTTGAAAATGCACGAGAGGAACTATCCTACTCACGACCTAGAGTTAGTGGCAGTGATCTTTGCCTTGAAGATTTTGAGGCATTACTTGTATGGTGAGAGGTTTGAGGTATTCTCGATCACAAGAGTTTGAAGTATATGTTTCACAGAAGGATTTAAATCTGAGGCGGAGGAGATGGATGGAGTTTATGGAGGATTACGACTTCAAGTTGCATTATCATCCGGGGAAAGCCAATGTAGTGGTCGATTCCTTGACTAGAAAGTCGATTAGCAGTGTAGCAAGTATTGTCATCCGGGAATGGAAGATGCAGGGTGCTTTTGGTGAGTTCGACTTGCATCTTGGCGAGTCCGTTGAGTCGGATACCTTGTTTACTATAGTTGCACAACCTACACTTGTGAGCCGAGTTATAGAAGCACAAAGGGGTGCTCATGAGGTAGAGACCCTCCAGGTGAAGATCTCTAGTGGGAAGGTAAAAAAGGGTTTGAACGTGTATTCTGACTTGAGTGTTAGATACCTTGACCATCTTTGTATCGAGATGAAGAAGGACGTAGCCGTGTTTGTATCGAGGTGCCTTACTTGTCAACAAGTGAAGGCTGAATATCAGAGGCTAGCAGGTTTGTTACAACCCTTGCCTATAGCTGAGTGAAAGTGGGAGCATGTCACGATGGATTTTGTTGTGGGTCTTCAGAGAACTCAACGGGGTAATGATGCCATATAGGTGATAGTTGATCAGTTAACCAAGTTAGTGCACTTTGTACCTATGCGCTCGTGTGACTCGATAGATTTTCTTGCCAACCTTTATGTGTTAGGGACGTAGTTTGACTTCACGGGGTCCTTGTGACTATTGTTTAAGATAGATATCCGAGTTTTACGGTTCGGTTGTGGCAGAGCCTACAGAATGCTTTGGGCACTAGATTGACTTTTAATACTGCCTATCATCCTCAGACTGATGGGCAGCCAGAGCGTACTATTCAGATTCTAGAGGATATGCTTCGGGGTTGTGTTATTAACTTTAAGGGGTTGTGGGAGAGGCGTTTTCCTTTAGCGGAGTTTTCCTACAACAATACTTTCCAGTCGAGTATTAGCATGGCACCATTTAAGGCCTTGTGTCGCCAACTATGTAGATCTCCAGTGTGTTAGGTCGAGGTGGGTGATGCACCTATAATAGGTCCTGAGTTAGTCTAGGAAACGACGGAGAAGGTTGCACTTATCCGTAAGAGGTTAGTTACGGCTCAGAGTCCCCAGAAGAGCTATGCCGACTGTAGGAGGAGACCATTGTCATTTGAGATAGGAGATCACGTCTTCTTGAAAATATCACCTACATGGGGTTTAATGAGGTTTGGGAAGAGCAAGAAGTTGTCTCCTAAATTTATTGAACATTTTGAAATCCTAGAGCGTATTGATGAGGCAACTTATTGTTTGGCCTTGTCGCCATAACTTTCTCGGTTCATGACGTGTTTTATATCTATATGCTTCGAAAGTATGAGCTGGATCCATCACACGTATTGGATTGGACCGAGTTAGAGGTGCATGAGGATGCCTCATATAAGGAGAGAACGGTTAGAGTTTTAGATACTCGAGACCAAGTTTTGCGTGGCAAGACAATTCCTTTGGTAAAGGTGTTGTGGAGACATCACGGGAATGAAGAAGTAACTTAAGAGTGTGAGTTGGAAGTCCGTGAGAAGTATCCGGACCTATTTGTTGATGTTTGAACATGTATTGAAAATTTCGTTATGTTAATGTGATATAAACATCGTATATGTTTTGGGAATGTGAATTGTATATTCAGTATCGAGAACTTGTTTATCATTGTTATGAGAATGAATGACTGGTGGATGGGTCATGGTGATGAACTTGATTTACTATCATTGTTGTAATTGGTTTAAACATGGTTTTGTTGTCGGATTTAAAATTTCGGGGATGAAATTCCTTAAGGGGGAGGTTATAGTGATTTTTGTTTAGACCTAATCCATTTAATGTTCTAGATCCGGGTTTCATTGTCTTATATGGTTGTCCATGTCTTGTTTCTCCTATTCCTCATTGAGTTTGGTTATTGGAGTGTCTTGGTTGCATTTAGAACAAGTTGGTAGTTTGTTTTTCAAAACTGTTGTTGCCTAGAATTCTGCCTATTCACTCTAGCGGTGATTCATGCACTCAAGCGGTCTTTGTGAACTTCCAGTACTTTTGCAAGTCTATGGAGATACTGGGAGACGGCATTCTTAGCTCGAGCAGTCTTTCTTGCACTCGAGCAATGGTTCTCTATCTGCAAAACTTCTAAGAGCTGGTATTCTTCGCTCAAGCGGTCACTTTGTGCGCTTGAGCGGTCTCAGTTATTATGTTTGGTCGCTCGAGCGACACTTCTTGCACTCAAGCGGTCTGCGTATATCAGTCCGTAAAGTCACCTTTTTGGCTTACTTTTTCATCTCTATCTCTCTCTCTAAACGTTTCAAAACCCTAAGTTGAGACTCTCTCTCTTTAGAACTCACTTTCTCTCTACAAATACACCTAGATCCATTTGTTTTTCCACTCTAATCCTTTTGATAAAAAGATAGAGAACACCGAGAGCTTTCTCTTAATCAGAACAAAGTTAATTTTCGGCATCTTTGAGGTTCCTCCACTTTCACTCTCTTGTCTTCTAAGCTTGAGGTAGGGATATCTTTGCACGTTCGTATGACTATTAACTTAGTTATTTGTGTTTTGAAACAACATTGTGATTTGGGAATTTTGGACAAACCTAGGGTTTGGGGTTGAAATAAAAAAGAGGGGTTTACAAATGAATTATTGGAAATGATTGAGGAAATGTATTTATTATTGAGTTATGATGAAATGATGGATTTTTATCTTTGAAATTGATTTATAAAGGAAATGAGATTTTTCCCTAAGAATATCAAATGTTGATTTTGTAATGATAAATGGAATTGATGTTGGAAATGTAGAATTGGATTGATGTTGAAGAGGATGGTAGAGTTGGATATGTATTATCACTCTCATTTTGAGATTTTTGGAAAGTTTATCTTTATGGAAATTATTTATCTGTTTAGAGATATTTGTTTTGGGCTATCGATGGAGGATAGCTATGATTGTTGTAGAAATTGCATGAGAACTAGGAGAATTGAAACTATTTTCTCATCCATTCGCATTGGACATTGTTGCATATTTAACACATTGAAAATGTTTATTATTTTGAGAAAAATGGGTAAATACTTTGGTGAATCTAGGTATGGGGTATGGTTACAGTATTTTGTTAGCCTGTGTGTCCTTGGTGAAAGTCTAGAAACCCGTGCGATTAGGTATCAAGCCTTCCTGTTAATACCGATAAAAATGACAAATTGGTGATGCTTGTATTGTAGACACGTACCTAGGGATTGCCATAGTTATATTCACAGTCCTGTTTTCTATTATAAAAGAAATGATTTCTTGAATTGTGATATAGACTTGGCATTGCATAGTTTTGAAAGGAGATATAAAATGTTTTCAACATGAGCATTGCATATGCATTCACCTTCTATCTTTGGTAAGATTCATAAACTGTGTTAGAGTATTTCTACTAGGCTTTGGCTTACCCTATATGGGAAAACCATTTTCAGGTGCTAATAATATGCCTCCACCAAGGACATAGCTTGGGAGGATCTTGAAGTTGAAGGCTTCTTTTTGTGTTAATTGTTGTATTTAATTTGTATAAGCCTAGGGCTTTAACTGTATTGGATTTAAATCCATTTTGTTGTTACCAAGGATTGCCTTGGAAAATTGTAGCCATTGGGGCGTTATCTTATTTGTCTGCTTTTCAATCCATTTCTCTATTAAGTGACATATGCTATAGATGAAGGGTTTGGCTTGTGAATGTATATCTACATATACTACTCCTTTGGACAAGTAATTGGAATTAATGAAAGAATTGCATATATGCATTGTTGTTATTTATTACTATTGCGGATGGTTTGTCGTAATTATTTCAGGGCGTTACAAACTTGAAATTCAGGTACGTAATGGATGCTCTATTCTATCTCTGACACGTCGGATGGGACACGATGTGGAATGTGCGAAGTTTCCCACTTCTTCGAAATCTTCATTCATTTAATGTGATTTGATAACTGTCTTCTCTGCCCTTTCACTTTCGAAAGGACTTCATCTTTGCAACTCTTCACCTTCAAGACTTCATCTTCGATTGCTTTGCTCTCTCTGCCATTTGTGCATTTTTCATTTCAACATGTAAGTACTCTAAGCTTCACTCATTATTATTTACCATTTCTCCATCTCATGTTGTATTTCGGTCTTCCTATGGCTAATCATCTGAAAGCCCTTCTCTCTAATAATAGAGTTCTCATTTTTCGTCATCACTTTGCAATCCCTGACGACGTTCAACTGACTCTTGTTGGTGATGCGGAGGTAAACATGGATAGGGCTAACCTCAATACCTTCATCTTTCCTCTGTTGGCAATTACAGAGGGTGAGGTTCGCATCCCTCTCCACCTTTTGCTCAGATCTGTTCTTTATTTTTTTGGGACTGCTTCTTTTCCAGCCTAACTTAAATTTCTACCTAATAATCATGAGCATAATAGAATTAAGTCGTCGACTCTAACTTAACTTAGGGATTCCTACCATTCGGTATTACTACACCCTTGCCAAATCTTCTGGTCCGCTAGGACAGTTCTTCTTAAAAGCCAGGGATATTGACCACCACTTAGTAACAATGCTTGATAGTTCTAGCAAAAGGGTAGATGGCATAATGGTTGCTGTCTAGGGTAATTGGAAATCCGGCGAAGGAGAAGATCACCTGAATTATGGACCTAGGCAGAAGAGTGAACCAAGTGGCTGAGTAGTTTTTTTGTTAGTTTACACGTTGATCGGCTTCTCTTCTGTAGGCTAACCATGTTTCTTCTCCTTACAGGCAACAATCTTAAGAAGTCCCTCACTTCAATAGAAAAAAACCGTTCTTGCTCAAGGCTAGACCATACTTGATTTTACTTGTCGCTAGAATCTCCAAGGACAAGGATGTACCACCCACGTTCTGCTAAGATACAAGCCTCTTACTCATCCTTTATAACTGCCGACCCCATACCGATTCCCAGAGGTGAACAGCAACTCATAGCTCTTGTATTCCCTAGCTTCATTAATTAAAAAGATATTAGGGTTGATAAATCATTAGTTAATGAGCAAAGTGGTGAAAATAATGATCGAGAACCAAATGTGGAGCAAGACGCTGAGTAGAAAGTTGAGCAGGATGGTCAAAACATTGAGCAAGACATCGATTAAGAAGCCTACTTAAACGTCGTTGTTAAATAAGACGTTCATCTGGATGAATAGCAAGAATTGAATAGGGAACTTGGCATAGCTTTTGACCAAGTTGGCTCCAGGGAAAGAGTAGAGGAGGTTATCGACACAGAGCTTGCGACGCTCCCTATCAAAATAGATATCGAGGGTGCTCAAAAGGAAGATATCTTCATTGATTTGGACGATGTGCCTGGTTCTAGATCAGAAGAAATGGTGGGTGAATCTTTTTTCCTCGCTCAATTTGCCAAGAAAAGGAACACCGAGAGAGTTGCGGCTAAAGAGGCATTTGCTGAAACCTTCAACTGAGTAGACGGTACTCCAACAACAATCCAGACGAAGAGGGTCACCGAGCATGCTGCCATCATAAAATTGGCACAATCACCACCTCCGTTGGCATTGGTATCAGTTGAAGCCACTGACAGATCTGGTTCTAGCGTTCTGCTAAATCTTCTCAATCTATTGAATAGCTTCTTGAAAAAAGAGCTAAAGTTGCACCCAATCTTGACTTGGTGGCGTTGTACCCAATTCTACCTAGAATCAAGGGAGCTCTTATTCGAGCAGGTGCTTCAGCCATCAAGGAGCATAGAGTTAGACTAAACATGGCCACCTCCATTACACTGCCATTGGACCAGGCAATCTTTCGCGCCAAACACGATGTTTTGTCTATTGCAATGGTCGCGCAATCGACAATTTTGGTAGGTTCTATTGCTTCGAAGTCTATTGGCTATGTCTAGTGTCTTAAAAAGTTTGTTTTGCAGGCTGCCAAACGAGTTGTCGAGATTGGCCGCTGTCTCCATGATGTAGTGGAGTTAAACAATCGGCTTTAGGCTGAAGTGAAAGCTGAGCAACATAAACCTAAGTCGACAATGGTTAAGCTGGAAATTGCAATGCAAAAAGCAAAGATGGAATAGAAAAAGACTATAGCAGAATAGCAAAAAGCTTCTACCGAAGAGGAGAAAGCAAAGCACACCGACTTGCTTCGCCGCTCTGTTGAAGAAAGGGAAAATTATTTTGAGGAGGCCTTACAAACTACCAGTGAAGAACTAGGAAAGCTGAAAGCCAAGTTGCTTGAGGCACAGAGATTATTGGCGGAGGCTCAATTGACAATGACGAAGGCCTTTGAGCAAAAAGAGAAAGCAGCCACTGAAAAATATGTCGATTAGGCTTTTGCCTTAAAAAATAGAGGCTTCAAACATGGCTGGCTCAAGGCCCATGTTGTTGCTCAAGTTACACTTGACGTACCGATTCCTTTCAAGGTAGAGGCTATTGAGCCATTGGATTCTAACCCAGAATGAGTCCAGGCCGAAATAACATTTTTGTTGCTCTTTGGCTGTTGAGGACAGCTACTTTTAATATTATCACATTTTTTGTTTTTTTTATTAGAATGTAATAGGGCCATTTTCATATATAAAGTAATCAATTGTAATGCCAGTTTATGAATGAAAAAACTCCATTTATGCAAAGACTTGGGTAGGGTTATCAATTTTAAATGCATAATTTAAAATGCTATTCGCACTCCGAACATAAATTAGATAATTTGGCTAAGCTTTCCAAAGCACTTGGCGTTCATTAATTTCGCTAACAGGGCAAACTTTATGCCAAATAGATACATTTATCTGTCCTACCCTAGTTGGGTAATAAAATAAAAAACAAAAATTTTGGAATTGCTACATTGATTATCTAGATTGTAAAGCTTAAGCTAAGGCCGAATAGATGCATTGATATGCCCTCATCCAGGAACATGTGGAGCCCATCATTCGGAGCTGAGTTTCCCTTACCCAAAAGATGATTAGTTAGTGGTGGGCTTATTGAAACGACGGGACAGTAGACACGTGGCGTGCACTCGAATGATATCGAAAGAAGTGCCCATCAAGTTTATTAAAATAGCCCTGAAACTCCTCGGGTAATCATATCTGAAACAAATCTAAGCACCTATATGAAATTACTACGGGGTAAGAAGTGTGAAAAGAAGGAAAGAGTGGATTTGTTATCAATATCTATCGCGGAGAGGGTTTTCTTCAATAGTAGAGGAGAAGAAAAGAGCCTGGCTATTTAGACGCAAAGACTGGCCAGCAACCAGTAACCAACAAATTCGGTTATCAGAGCAAATCTCCTTAAAATGAAATAAGCAAAAGAAAGCATCGTAGCAGGTCTCCCAGAACTAAATGTCGTTCGCCCAAATAATCAAGTCAAAGTGTAAATAGGAGAGAATGACAAAGTAAGTCGCCTAAAGGTAGTACTCATGAAAAAGAGCGCAAACAAAAGTTCTAGGGCCCACACTAGAAATGAGTCAAATAGACCTTCGCGTCAACCTGAGATTGAGCCAAATAACCCTCTGCATTGAGCTGAAAATGAGCTGAGTAGACCTCTGTGCCCTTTGAGCTTTTCAATTTTCATTGGAAATAAACCGATGATAGAGGCTGACTTATTAGTGAATGATCCTAATGTGGTGGTGGAATTCACTCGGCAAATATTTCCTCCAGAAGTTCATCAATCAATGGCCAACCGGGTTGACTATGATGTCTTTCAACAAGTCATTCACGGTTCAATAAAGGGACTCTATAGTTCGTATGAGATCGGTATGCATCTTTGCGTTACTCGACAGGATTTGAAATACAAGAAGGGATGTATCCAAAATTTGAAGCAATGACTCCATGATGCCGACAAAAGCTAGAATGGCTAAACTCAAGGCAGCGGGTGTAATTAATTTGGCAACCTCAAAAAGCAGAGCAACTCAATGCCTTGTGGATAGTGCCATAGCCAATCGAGATATTACCAATGTTTTCATAAACAAAGCCATTGAAACCGGAGCGTACAATAGAGGCTTCTTCGAAGGGAGACGAATTGGGATAGAAATGATGAGAGAGAAATTGGCCGACGATGTTTGCCAACGTGAAAATCGCAGCTTCAAGCACGGATGGCTTAAGGCTTTGCAGGCAGCGGGTATTAACTTGACAATGCCGTTATGCAAGGGCTACACAATGCCGTTTGAAGTGTATGATGCCAAAAAGACAAACGTTGAAGATAAAAACACTAATCGTGAGAGTTATGTGGCATCTCAAATTCTAGTCGAATCCATAGGAATTAGAGTGTCGACTAGGCCTAGCTCAGATTTGTTTCTTTTCGGCAGTAGAATAATAATTTGTAATTTTTCATGATGTTTTGTAATAAAGTAGACATTAAATTTCTGTCATTAGATTTGTCATTTTTCTGTGAAGGGATGGAGATTGCTCCGAATTCACAGGCATTATTGATGGTGCTCCGTGCCAAGCACGGAGAGTGTTCCGAATTTGAAAACTTTATTGATGGTGCTCCATGCCAAGCGCAGAGAGTGCTCTAAATTCGGAGACTTTATTGATGGCTCTCTATGCCAAGCACGGAGAGCGCTCCGAATTGAGAGCCTTTATTGATGGTGCTTCGTGCCGAGCACAGAGTTTGATTCGAATTCAAAGGATTTATTGATAGCATTTTGTGCCAAACATGGAGATTGCTCTGAATCTGGAGGTTTTATTGATGGTACTCCATGCCGAGCATGGAGATTGCTCCGAATTTGGAGGCATTATTGATGGCACTCCGTGCCGAGCACAGAGATTGCTCTTAATTCGGAGACTCTATTGATAGCGCCCCGTGTTGAGTACAGAGAGTGCACCAAATTTGGAGACTCTATTTGCCTTAAGGTGAATAGAAGAGAAATAACCAGTGCTAAAATGAACGAAGAGTGAATACAACATCTTCTATCATTAGTTATCTGCATACATACAAAACATTGTTCAGTGAGATTAAGCACAAATTTACATCAATGATAAAATTTATGAAGATGAGTTGAATTCCAAGATTGGGGTAGCTTCTTGCCGTTCATGTTTGAGAGTTGATATGCCCCTAGCTCGATGATGGAATCGACTTGGTATGGGCCATCCCAATTTGGGCCAAGTTTACCGATAGCAGGATTCCTACTAGTAGGTAGTACTTTTTTAAGTACCAACTCTCCAAGATTATATCAGTGCAAATGCACTCAGTGGTTGTACGACTTGGTAAGCTATTGCTGATATCGCGCCGTTGTCACAAGGGCACGATCTTAGCGTTCTTTAATTAAATCCATATCCAAGGCCAGCATCATGTCATTTTGGCCCATATCAAAAGCCCTCGGTCAAAGGGTCGGTAAACCAATCTCTAGAGGGGTGATAGTTTCATTGCCAAAACACCAAGCAAATGGTGTTTCTCCAATAGACCGTCTCAGCGTAGTGTGATGTGCCCACATTATACTTGGCAATTCTTCAATCCACTTACCCTTGGATTTTTCCAAATGCTTCTTGATGTCATCCAGGACTGCTTTGTTGGATGCCTCTACCTGCCCATTACTCTATGGATAAGCTGATGAAGAAAAGTAAGGCCGAATGTCATACATGTCGCACAATTCCCGGTAGATGCTGTAATCAAAATAAGTGTCGTTATCCATAAGAAGCGCCCTAGGGATGCTGAATCGAGTAATGATATTCTTCCAAACAATGAGCTTAATAGTTGCATCCCATATATGTGGTAACGGTTTTACTTCTACCCCACTTTGTGAAATACTCAATAGAAACAATTAAGAATCACTTATTGCCTGGAACTTTCGGCAGCGGCCCACTATATGCAAACCCCATTAGACAAAAGGACAATGACTAGGTACATAATTCAGTTCTTCGATAGGCAGATGCGTCAGTGGAGAAAACTTTTGGCATTGCTAGCATTTCTTAACTTAATCCTCAGCGTCAGTATGTATAGTCAACCACCAATACCCTTGAGTAACAGCTCGATGAGCCATTGATCTACCTCCTGAATGAGCACCACAACTGTCTTCATGTATTTCAGCCAAGAAATTCATAACCATGTCTGGATGAACACACTCCAAGTAAGGCCCACAGTGAGATTTTTGTAAAGTTTTCCTTGAGCATCCAAATAATATCTCAAAGCCTTATTCCGCAGCTTGTGAGCTTTCTTCTTATCCTCCTGCAATTATTTCAAAGCTAGGAATGCAACAATGAGATTCATCTAACTCGACCCCCTTTGGATAATATTCATAACAGGATACTCGAGGGCATTGATACTCGGCTTCGGAATGAAACCCATTTTGATGGTTTGTTTAACTTCTGAGTTTACAGCCGAGGCTAAACAAGCCAGAGCATCGGCGTGTGTATTTTGATCACTAGTAATCTGTTTTAGTTCATGGCTATCAAATTTCTCGAGCAAAGAGTTGGTCATCCTTATGTAAGCTGCCATGCAATCATTTTTAGATGTATATTCACCTTTCAATTGTTTTATGACCAGTTTCGAATCACAAGAGAATTTGCAACCGTTTAGCTCCCATTTGAAGCAAATTTCTATGGCCGACCAGAAGGGCTGTGTATTCAGCCTCGTTATTTGAGGCGTCAAAGCCAAGTTTGACCGATTATTCCACTACTGCCCTTTCATGGGTCATAATAATGACTCTTGCCCACTACCGTGCTGGTTAGATGATTCATCACAATACAATTGCCAAATATCCTCGACATATATTCTCCATTCCAACTGTGAATGGGGAACTGACTTGTTCTAAAGGTTTAACTCGTCATGGGTCGTTGGCTTAGTAAATTTAGCAATAAAATGGACCAAGACTTGCCCTTTGATTATCGTCCTTGGTGAAAACTAGAGGTCATACTGTTCGAGTTCCAATGCCCATTTGGAGACTGGTCAACGATACTACTTTGCGAAGGACTGAACAGAGGGGGTGATCTGTTAATACTTTAATGGTATAGGCTTGAAAGTAATGCATCAATTTTTTGATAGCCACTACAAGAGCTAGAATCAACTTCTCCAAGGGTATGTTCTGGGTTTCGACGTCCACCATTGACTTGCTAACATAAAATATGGGTTTTGGCTTATCAAGTGCATCCTCAAGAAAGACAGCACTTACTGCATGATTAGATATGGCCAAATATTATATAAGCACGTCACCTAGTGATGGAGTAGGAAAAAGAGGTACGAAACTGAGATAGGTTTTTAGCCCCTCTAGAGCAGTTTGACATTTTGGAGTCCATGTAGATAATTTGCCTTGTCGAAGTGTTTGAAAGAGTGGCCTACACCATTCTAAGAACTGGCTGAGAATTCTGTTAAGTGTTGTAGCCATACCCTTAACTTCTGAACTTCTTTGATAGACCCTAGTGAGCTGAGTTTTATGATGGCCTTGATTTGCTTTGGGTTAGCTTCTTTTCCACGATGATTTATAATATAGCCAAGGAATTTGCTTGATCTAATGCCAAATGCACATTTTGAAGCATTTAGCTTCATTTTGTATTTTCCAAGAATATCAAAAGTTGTGGCAACGTCATGTAAGTGTACACCATTTTCTTTGGAATTTACCACCATATCATCCATGTAAACTTCCATAGTTTTTCCGATTTGATCTTTGAACATGGTAGCCACCAATCTTTGATATGTTGCCCCGACATTTTTCAATCCAAAGGGCATGATCTTGTAACAACAGGTTCCCCATGGAGTGAGAAATGTTGTTTTGTCTTGGTCGACTAGGTCTGTGGCAATTTGGTGATACCTCCTATAAGTGTCCACGAAGCTCATGCGTTGATGTTGGTGGTTGCATCCACAAGTTGGTCAATTTAGGGTAAAGGAACGCAATCCTTGGGGCAGGCTTTGTTTAAATTTGTAAAATCTACGTAGACATGCCATGACCCCATCTTCTTCTTCACCACGACAGTATTGGACAACCATGTGGAATAAGTAACTTCCCGAATTGCCCCAACTTCCAATAGCTTATCGACTTTGTCTGCTACGGCCGCGGCATGTTCAGCAGCTAAACGGCAGCTTTTCTGAACAACCAGCTTTGCTTTGGAGTCAACATTCAAGCTATGCATAGCCATGGCTGGGTCTACCTTTGGTATATCATAAGGTGTCCATGCAAAAACATCGATACTGCCCAGAAGGAACGAAACTAACTCTTGTAACTTAGTAACACTAAGACTTGTGCCGACCAAAAAGAATTTCTTAGGATTTTCTATAATAAGTTGTTCTGGGTGACCACTCGAGTGGCCATTTGGTATCTTGAGCATAGATGCGTACCTCCCAGTATCTTGTTTTTTTGCAAGCGAGACAGCTCGAGTGTAGAATCCAGGCTCCCGGTATTTTCACTATAGCTCTGCAAAACTTCTGGAACCATATGTTTAGCACTCGAGCGATGAAAAGTTCGCTCGAGCAGTCTGGCCGGGTCAGCTCACTTAAAAGTCTATCAAGCACTCTTTTTTCTCACTTTTTCCAACTCTTCTCTCTCTCTAACACCCATTTCTGAACCCTAACCCTAAAAGCACTTCATTTCCTCAAGTTTTGCTAAAGATTCACCTCAAATCATTCAAGAAAAGTGAAGAGCAAGTTTGATTCAAGATTCTCATTGATTGGATCGTGTTTTGGTCAAATTCTTGTTGGGTCTTCATCTCTTAAGATTCTGTAACAAGCCCGCGGGGGACCTCGCTACAGCTCGGACTCGATTTGTAGTCACGGTTCTAAATCTGAACCAAAGAGTCCAAATCCGGCAAATCGTTTTGAGAAAACAGATTTTTGAAAGAAGTGCCAAACATGGACTGCTTTGCCAGATACAGAGTCGCCACCTAAATATTTTATTTTGGGAAATTTAGGAAACCCTGACTCGTTGCCTAAGGCCACGTGTCCGTCATCACCAAAGTTGCCTCGGCTCGGGAACTTGGGTACGATTGGGGAAGGTCACTTCGTGAGCACCCCCGCTCGCCCGGTCATAGACCGGCCTCTACTAACCATGATATCTATTTTTGAAAACATTGTATGTTCTTATTCCGGTTATTAGCCTAGGTTACTATGTGATGCGCACAGCATACAAGTATAGACTGGATCGCCTGAATTGGAACAAAACATTTCATGTTCGCTTTTTTGAAAATGGTTTGTTACCCGCAGGTAGGCTTAAAACATTTGATGATTTATTCCAATCCAAGTAACCCAACCTTCACCCACAGGCATTCAGGCAGTTATATCACATAAGCATATAGCCTCATGGTAAGCATGCTATTCATGGCAGCACTCACATGCATGCAAGGATGCTAAAGCATAAAGCTTACCGAGTACTCCAAGCCAAAACAAAAACTGTATTAGAAATCATGCATGATCCTAGGTATACAGAAATGCCTAATGCAACACATGCAAAGATGCAACTATAGCAGGCTCGGCTATTCTAAATGTGGCATATGAGATGCTACAACTAACATGTATTCAATTTGGAATTGAAAGTACAATGCAGTTAGTATGGTGCGCCGAGCCCGGTGCATGAAAAACAGATGAATGAATGCAAACATGCTATCATACTGTATGCTAATTAAAACATGCCCTAATCTAACCATCATAAGCTGGTAAATAAAAGGGAGAAAGAAGTGGGGTTGGAAGACATACATCACACTCACGCACACTTATTACAGTTATGCCCTCGCACAGAGGGTCCGAATAAATATACAGTCCCAAATGAAAGAATAGTACAGTCCAAATGTTACAGTCCAAAAAATATACAAATTCCTACTTAATTAACAAACTAACTAAGAAAGCTGTAAAACTGGCGTGCAAGCCAGGGACTGCCTCGCTTCTGATGAATGATGCATGTCTGGCTGCTTTGCGCGGAAATCCACCGGGATGCCCCAATTAGCCTCTGTTTAACAGCTATTCTTGGAAAGCGTGCCAGACTCCGAAAAGTTGCTGATTCTTTATTTTGCTGCAACAGAGAGCAAGAAAGGGGCATAGCAATGTATTTTCACAGATATATGCATGCCTCGATCCTCGTGTCACCAATCACGCATACCGAGGCATGATGGCCGAGGAGTCGAATTGCACAATTTAATATAGAATGAATGCACATGTAAACACAACAAGAACCTAACTCCGTCATGGGTAATCCGGAGTGTCGGTGACTGGGAATTGAGACGCGTTCCGTCACTCGGAGTACGAAACGCACCTCGTTTCCCGTGCCCAGGCTAACTCCTATCCCGAACGCGATGCAATATGCATGGCATGCATGAAATGCAACTAAGATACAATCCTAATATACACAATGTTATGAAAATGAGATGCCTCGAAATGCGTGCACACGGGCACGCAAACCGAGAAAATGACATACGCAATGCAAATGACATGGAAATATGATATGGGCTTACACTAACATGAGAGAGCCCCAGCCACACTCACATAAGAGGCCGATAGATGAAAATAAAGTGCCTCGAAATGCGTGCACACTAGCACGCAAACCGAGGCAATGGTATATACAATGCAAATGACATGGAAAATGCAACATGGACTTATACTAACATGAGAGAGCCTCAGCCACACTCACATGAGAGGCCAATGGATGAAAATGAAGTGCCCCGAAATGCGTGCACACGGGCACGCAAACCGAGGCAATGGCATATGCAATGCAAATGACATGGAAAATGCAACATGGACTTATACTAACATGAGAGAGCCTCAGCCACACTCACATGAGAGGCCAATGGATGAAAACGAAGTGCCTCGAAATGCGTGCACACGGGCACGCAAACCGAGGCAATGGCATACGCAATGCAATGGCATGGAAATGGCATATAAGCATGCTAATGGATTTTCAGCAATGAAACGTGGGGGAAAACGGCCCCGAAATGAGGCGAAAACACACCCGATGCGCGGAATAGTCCCGAAACACGAATTTTGGCACCCGAAATGGCCTATAGCTATACCAAACATGCAAAATTGGTACATGAAATGTAAAGACAGAAGCAAGGCAGCCCCAAAGTTAGCATTTTACTAGCACAAATCATGGCCAAACAGCAAACCAAGATAGGGCAAAACTAGCATGCAAGAAATGGCCCTAAACATGGGATTAAGAAGCAACTCATAGTTGATGTCATCAAACAGGTTAGGGCCCTTCAAAAAAGTTGAAGAGGGGCCCAAAATATGATGTTTTTCAGAACTGTAAAAACCCCAAAAACAAACACAGGTATGGCTGCACTCTCATGCAAGAAAAAGGGCCAAAAGGTGGCCAAAGAGGCAAGTGGTATATGCAAAGCCCAAACTGAAAACTTCCCTTCTACAACATTGAAGAGGGACAAAAAATATGACTATTTACAGAACTGTAAAAACTCCAAAACAGTGTACAAACATGCTATAAATGCAATGCAAAATGAGGCTCAAAAGTGGCTATAACACAAAGTATACAAAATATTCCACAAATGGCCAAAGACCCTTAATGAAACATGAAGAATGGGCCAAAATAAGACTATTTTCAGAACTGTAAAATGGCCAAAAACAAAAGCATGATAGGCTAACAAAACATGCAAGAATGGGGACCAAAAGAGAGATATAACATGAAGTGGCATATGGAGGTCCCAAACCATGAAAGGCCCTAAATGAAACATGAAGAATAGGCCAAAATAATACTATTTTCAGAACTGTAAAATGGCCAAAAACAAAAGCATGATAGGCTGCCAAAGCATGCAAAAATGGGACCAAATGGGAGTATAAAGGTAAGTACAACATGGAAGTCCCAAATAGTGTTGATCCCTTCTTCAATGTTGAAGAGGGGCTCAAAATAAGCCTATTATAAGTTTACAATATGCTCCAAAATAAATCACACACAAGCTAAAAATATCATGCAAGAAAATGACATTTTAGAGGGATAATGAAGCAAGTGCAAGATGGAGGGCTCAAACAGGGTTGAGCCCTTAATGAGACATGAAAATGAGCTCAAAAGAAGGCCACTTTCAGTTATGGCCGGAGCTCAAAGAAAAAAGCATAGAGGGATTACAAAAGATACAAGAAAAGGGCCCAAAAGGGTGAAGTGCAACTCACCCTTGAAGACCAAAGCTTTTGTTGCTTCTTGGACCAAATTTGTTACCTCTTAGCTGCTGGAATTCTTCCCCTTGCTGCTGAAATGGAGTAGTGGTGGTAGAGCTTGGTGGTGATGAAGAAAACAAGGTGTAGGACTTAGGGATTTTTAGGAAAATGAGAAAGATGGAGGGAGATATGTGTATTGAGGCTTGAAGACAATTTTTTCTAACCCCAAAATATGATGTTTTTCCTTGGTTATATGGAACAAAAGAAGGTGTAAAGGTGGGGGAAAAAGGAGGCAAACTTTCCCCCACAAAATATCCCCCAGATACAGATATTTTCTGGGGGATAAAGCTATACAGCTGTAAAGTGAACAGTGTGAGGATTACGGCCGGCCAAGTATTTTGGTTGCAAGTGGCCGGCCGGCCACACCCCCTAGCCGGCCGGCTAGGGGTCAAAAGGGTCAAGCTGATTTAGTGGCCGGCCAACACATGATGGTGTCCTCCCATGTGTCCTCAACACAACCCTGTGGTTAAAAGTCCTAGAAAGTGGCTCAAGGGTGTTCAACATTAGCCCGGAAGGAGGGGTTCAAAAGGGTCAGGTGGAATTACTGGCCGGCCACCAGCTTTTAGGATCCTCCCAAGTGTGTACACCACAAATATGTGGTTCAAAGTTCAAGAAAATGGCCCCAAGGTGTTCAACATTAGCCCGGAAGAAGGGGTTCAAAAGGGTCAGGTGGAATTACTGGCCGGCCACCAACTTTTAGGATCCTCCCAAGTGTGTACATCACAAATATGTGGTTGAAAGTTCAAGAATGTGGCCCCAAGGTGTTCAACATTAGCCCGGAAGTGTGAAAAACGGGCGTCGGAGGATATATAACTGGTTGCTGCAACAATTACTGGCCTCCCATCCTTCAGTGACCTTCCCGGTGATAAAATAGAGGTACCTGCCAAAAATGAACGAAAACCGTTGCAAAACGAATGTTCGGGGGCCAAAACGCGCAGTTCGAGGTCCCAAAAATGGGTTGTTAAGCACCGAAAGTGGCATTCGGCCACGAAGTGGGTTTCTCAGACCCCAGTGTCCCTCAAAAGGGAGTAGAAAGGAAGTATGCCAAAAATCAGAACAAACGGAGATGGTTAGGCGGTCCCGAACCAAGGCCCACGGCCTGACGGCTCCGAAAACTAGGAACCGGACTCCGGAATGGGCAAAATGGCCTTCGGCCACCAAATGTAGCCTACGGCCACTGAGAGATGGTCTACGGGACCTCTCCCTTCCCTCAGGAAAAGAAACAGAGAAAATCGAGCCTGGTTCGCAAACCGAGACAAGGCACAAAAGAGGGTTCGGAAGTCCGGAGGCAGGGCTCACGGCCGCAACTCTGAAACTTCTGAACGAGCACATTATGCAACATCACCAAGCGCTCAATCGGTGACGTCTAAGTCTTAAGGTCGGTCAAAAATGGGGTGTCTACAGTTGCCCCTCTTTGACAGAACTCGGAAGTCACAAGTGACGGGAGTGAATGTCAAAGCCGAGAGACGACCCATTTTTGAGAAGGCCGAAGACTTAGACAAGCGTACAAAGTAAACAGAGATGTGCCCGCAGGCAAGCCCGCAGGCAGGGGGGCAAAATACAAAACGATATGCAAGAAGCCGAACATAACTCAATGATCATGCAAATGCAGCAAGCTGTAATGAAGCAAGTATTCGCAAATAGATGCAACAGTTTTAAGCAAGAATGCAAAGCAACAACTACATTTCATGCAGTTAAGAATGCGGAGAATTATTTAATCCTCGCCACGTCTCACACGGAGAAGATACGATACCTGCGCGATTCGTCTGGTCGCACCAGCCTCAATTGAACCGTACATACAATATCGTGCCTGTAAAAGAGAGAAATTACAACAAGTACAATATGCTGTCAACATATATTCAATGTGATTCTGGAAGTTTGACACACGCAGTGCCGGTGAGTGAATGCATCGCAATGCAAGAGTGGGACATACGTGACAACGCATGCTCAAGCATAGAGGTATGCCAATATCAAGAAATGTGCATAAAAATGTAAGTATGCTCATGAGAATGCAAGTTATGTGCATGATAGTGCAAAACGAGCATAAATTAGGGTGCCCGCTTGTCACGAAATAATGAGCACGGAAATGCGTGTTTCGGCGAAGGCAACTCGATCACGGCCTCCGATCCGCTTCCCGGAATGGCTACAACACATTCAAAAAGGATACACTTCGATTTCGATGAATGATGATGAGACATATGTCAGAACTTGAAGCTGAAGTTCCGGCGGAGCAATTTCGTGACCGGAAGTGCACTTTTCTTGAACTTTTTCAGGTCCCGGGAACTCCAATCTTCCTCAAAATTTGCAGAGAGCTAGGTGGGCATGTGGGGGACACCACCGGCCGTTTATCTTCCCAAGGGGAGGCCACCGGCCACTTTTGCAAAAAGGAATTGGCTAGCCGGCCGGTTTTCCAAAAAGGAAATGGCTGGCCGGCTAGAACAGGTGGCCGGCCGGCCATATGCCCAAATCCGAGGGCATTTTGGTCTTTTCACCTCCTTTCTTCATGCCCCTTCATCCCAAGACTTGGAGCCTATATAATGCAGCCGAGATCTCCTCCTCTCTTGCCTCCTACAACATTTTCTTCTCCAGATCTGAGTTCCGTACGCGTTTTCCAACGCCCCACGCAAGTTGTTTTCGCAAAAATATTCAGTTTTAAACACTTTGAAGCGATTAAATTTCAGTTTCGGAGCTTCTTTTCTCATTTTCGCCACTTGAGGTAAGTTTGTCTCAATATTTGGAAGATTTTCTCGGGAGTTGACTTTTGTTGACTTTTTCATTTCCCGAGAGTTGACTTTTGTTGACTTTTTCCAATTTTGGCTCATTTTCACTCATTTTTGCTCCTTTTGCAGATTCTTTGAAAATGGCGGGTAATTCTCCCCATGGTGGAGGCTTTCCGGGTGCCGGGGACGATTTTGATCCTATGACTTTTCCCCCGAGGGTCCGACCTTTTATTCCCCGGAGGTACAATCCGCCAGCACATGTCCTCCCTCGTGCCGTCTTCCGTCATTTCACTAATTTTGATGAGCGAGCACCTGGGGATCTGCTACTCCGAGAGCCAGAGCATCACCTCTCTCATGAGGCCCGAGAGGTATTTACTTCATTTTCTGCATTTTTCGTATATTTCGCACCTTTGCTATGCTTGAACACGCAGTTTAGCTTATGACATAGTACTTTGCTTGCATCCTGAACATGTAGTTTAAACACTCGAATTTCTGAACACTCGGCTCATTAATTAATTGCGAACGCACAGTACACATTAGTTAAGAGGTGAACACACGGCTCAAACACTGATTTGTCGAACACACAGCCCGAATTCGAAAGTGAACACACAGCCCACACTTTAAATTTTCTGAACACACAGCCCAGTTTAGAATAGTGAACACGCAGCCCACACTGATTGAAAGTTGAACACGCAGCCCAAACTTTAAATTTTCTGAACACGCAGCCCAGATTAAAATAGTGAACACGCAACCCACACTAGTTGAAAGTTGAACACGCAGCCCAAACTTTAAATTTTCTGAACACGCAGCCCAGATTAGAATAGTGAACACGCAGCCCACACTGGTTGAAAGTTGAACACACAGCCCAAACTTTAAATTTTCTGAACACACAGCCCAGATTAGAAATAGTGAACACGCAGCCCACACTAGTTGAAAGTTGAACATGCAGCCCAAACTTTAAATTTTCTGAACACGCAGCCCAGATTAGAATAGTGAACACGCAACCCACACTAGTTGAAAGTTGAACACGCAGCCCAAACTTTAAATTTTCTGAACACGCAGCCTAGATTAGAATAGTGAACACGCAGCCCACACTAGTTGAAAGTTGAACACGCAGCCCAAACTTTAAATTTTCTGAACACGCAGCCCATAGTAGTTGAAAGTTGAACACGCAGCCCAAACTTCAAATTTTCTGAACACGCAGCCCAGATTAGAATAGTGAACACGCAGCCCACACTAGTTGAAAGTTGAACACGCAGCCCAAATTAGAATAGTGAACACGCAGCCCAGATTAGAATAGTGAACACGCAGCCCACACTAGTTGAAAGTTGAACACGCAGCCCAAACTTCAAATTTTCTGAACACGCAGCCCAGATTAGAATAGTAAACACGCAGCCCACACTAGTTGAAAGTTGAACACGCAACCCAAATTAGAATAGTGAACACGCAGCCCACACTAGTTGAAAGTTGAACACGCAGCCCAAACTTCAAATTTTCTGAACACGCAGCCCAGATTAGAATAGTGAACACGTAGCCCACACTGATTGAAAGTTGAACACGCAGCCCAAACTTCAAATTTTCTGAACACGCAGCCCAGATTAGAATAGTGAACACGCAGCCCACACTGATTGAAAGTTGCTTATACTGAACACACAGTTCGTACACTTCACTTCTGAACACACGGCTACTTCATTTTATTTGCATGCAGCTTATTTCACTTCATCGGCACACAGCCCATTTCATTCCATTGGCACGCAGCCCAGTTCATTTCATTGGCACGCAGCCCATTTCATTTCATCGGCACACAGCCCATTTCATCTCATTGGCACACAGCCCATTCATTTCATTATTGACACATGCATTCATTCTGAATGCAGGTTGGTTCTCGCAGTGTACGGGGATATGGTTCCACCGCCGCGCGGGACTGGTACGCTGAGCTCCCGGAGGGTGTCCGAGATTTAGTAGACTTGGCAGGGTTCGGGGCCTTCTGCGTTGGGTTGTCACGTTGTTCTGCCAGGAGGACTCTGATGGCGGCATTGGTAGAGAGATGGTGGGACACCACCAACTCCTTTCATTTCTCTACTACCGGGGACATGACTATGACCCCTCTAGACTTCGCTGTGTTGACCGGCCTGGACATAGGGGGTTGGCCCATCCCCTATGATGAGGATATGGGCGAGTGGGAGGCCGCTTGGATGTATCTATTGGGAGCTCGCCTGCCTGTTGACAGGGTTTCTGGGAGAGTCTGATACACTTGGTTCTCTTCCCACTTCCGGCGGGCGGAGATGGTGCCCGAGACTCCTGAGGAGACGGAGCAGTACGCCCGTGGTTTCCTTATGTTCCTCTTCGGGACTACCCTGTTCGCCGATAGAGGGAACACAGTCGGGCTATACCTGCTGAGCGCTCTGGTTGACCTATCACAGGTCAGTCGATATGACTGGGGTGGCGCCGGCCTGGCTACCCTTTACTTTTATATGAGCGCGACCTCCCGCGGGCGGGGATATTTACTTGGCGGCTACTGGAGAGCCTGGGAGGTACTTTTCTGTCCCCTTGATTTACATTTCTGCTCTTCATTACTTGTACATTGCACTCACAGTGCACTTTTACAGTCTGTATTTTGCTCTCAGCACTTTGTACTTACATTCTGCACTGCTTTTCTCAGCTATGGGTCTATGTATACTTCCCAGCATTAGCCCCAGAGTTGGAGGTGGCAGGGCCCCCCATGACCCCATATTCACTAGTGTTCGAGGGCCCGCACCGGCCGAGACCCCGAGAGACCCTCATTTACTTGCGACAGTATTTTGACACTGTGCGGCAGTCGGAGGTACTTCAGAACTTTCAGTTCCTTTCATTTTCATCTTTGATTTGCTCTGTATATTCCCGATTTCTGATTGGTTTATGCATTTATCATCCGCAGATCTCATGGCAGCCTTGGGCGCCCCTAGGTGATGGTCTCCGACTTCAGTATACCGGAGGGTCGGACACCTCCCAGTATAGGGTCCTGCTCGAAGGGCCGGTTGGCAGGGCATGGTTCCTGGGGGAACGCTTTCTGCGTCAGGTATGGGGGTATCTTTCTCAGGATCCTCCCGCAGTACCCCCAGTCAGTATGCGGACTGTTGACAGGCTCTCTTTCTCGGAGGTAGTCGGCGCTATGCTGGGTAGCGATGCTTTATTATATCTCGAGGAGGGGGATTACGGCACTTACCGCCATACATATTTGATGCCTCCATTGACGGGAGCCCGTACCCCGATGATGAGGCCTGCTGGTATGTCATCCTCGGGCCAGGCCCGGGCTCGGACTGCAGACGCCCCTTCTACTAGTAGGGGTGGTACATCTAGAGGTGGGGGTAGACCGGTTCCTCCGATTCCGTCGACTTATCCTCATCCTGGATGGCCAGATATGCCAACTGAGTTGATGGCGTGGCAGTATGGGGCTATCTCTCCGACCCCGATCCCGCTAGAGCCTCCGATGCCCAGTGATCGATACGCCATTGATCCTGACTCACCGCTGGTATGCTCCACTGTTTTTCATTCATCATTCAGATGTTTAGACATTCTTTTGTTCACTGATGATTATGAGCTCATATTTGCAGCCACCGCGAGGGTACATGGAGGAGGTGGTTGGACTGGTGGCCACACTCGAGGGCATGGTCCTGCGTAGGGAGGCACAGTTGTCTGTCGCGGGCATTCAGGTACCTTTCAGTTTTCTGGCATTTATCATACTTCTGATGACATGCTGATTTCTACCGCATCGATAGACTACTTGTGTAGAGCACATCTGACACACACCCCACTTGTACACTGTATTTACATGCACCCACTTCACGTAGCCTTTGCTTGTATCTGCATCTGATGTATATATTTGGACTGATGTATTTGAATTGAACTCTTTGTTTTCAGATGCCTTTATGGTCCGGTCAGCCGCAGGCCAGGCCACCTGGGCCTCCTTGGGGAGCTAGGCCATCTGGGCCTTTTCAGGGAGTTGGGTCATCCGGGCCTTTTCAGGGGGCTGGGCCATCCCGGCCTTTCCGAGGAGCCGGGGCATCTAGGCCTTTTCGAGGAGCTCGAGGAGGGCCTGTCCGCAGACGCAGGGCTCACGTTGTGGAGGCGGAGCCTGATGAGGAGGAGGAGGAGGAGGAGGATGATGAGGAGGAGGAGGAGGCTACCGACCGTCAGTCAGAGACATCTGCTGAGGAGGGGGGCTCCGGTCTTGGTTCGGGGAATAGAGGCGAGGCTGAGGGGGATCCTGAGGATGACAGCTCCGACCCAGATGATGATGATGGTGCAGAGGTTGTCCCGCAGAAGAGGATGAGGAGTGCTTCTCATTCCCGCTCCCGAGGACATTGATGCTGCTGTTTCCTGCTTTATTTTTCTTTTGCTAGTAGTTTGTAGCACTTTGCACATTGCTAGGCAGTTTTATTTTTTGTAAAACTTGCACCTTTGTTTGTTGTAAAGCATGATGGAATGAAACAGCTTTTGAAAAGGTGTTTGTATTTTAAACTTTAGCATCGTATCGCATCATTTTATTTTGCACAAAAATGAAATTGAATGGGAATGCGCATTGTGTAATCACCAAGTCAGGTAGTGAACCGACGCAACAAACTAAGCAACTCAACTTACTAAGATATAACAGAACCTTTAGCAAGTTTACAACTCGATAAACAAAATGCAATAACGTTGGCAACGCAAATAAACAAGACTTAAACAAAGATTGCTTAAACAGAGCGCAATGACTCAAAAACATGAAATACGTCCGCTCGACAAACAACTCGATAAGCAAAACAACAACTCGATAATCAAAACAACAACAACAGAGTGTACTTCGGACGATCTGGGCACCGGAACGCATCCGAAACAGAGGGAAATGAAGGCCTTTGACTCTCCCGTTGCATGGAGATGCTTGAAACTTTCCCTCGAAGGGTAAAACAGGGCCAAGGGTATGCAGCATCGCCGGCCACCTTTGGGAGCCGGCTGGCCAATTTTGTGGAGAGAGGGAGCCGGCCGGCCAGTTTTGTAAAAAGTAAATGGCCGGCCAGCCAGAAAAGGTGGCCGGCCTGCCACTTATTCCTGCAGCCACCTGGTTTTTGACACGTGTCTCCGTGAATAGTGTTTTTCCCTCTATAAAAGCCTCAACTTTGGGAACATTCATTTCATCTTAGTTTTACACAAAGATGGAGGCGTTTCTCGCGGAAAATCTCACATCTTGGATCTCTTCTCTAGATGGCTCGGAAAAGCTGAACTTCCGGGGTTTCGGTTTAAATGCACTATTCACGCTGAGCCGTACTCCGCTACAGCTCCCTTTTCTTCATGCCGCGGCAAGGTTCTGGAACCCAGTGACGCACGTTTTTAGCTTTGGCGGCCAAGAGATGTGTCCCACTTTCGAAGATTTTCAGGTTTTGATGGAGTCTGAATGCTCTGAAGTGATCTTGCCCCAGCTCCGTTTTGGCCATGCTCAGGCTTTAGGGCGGATGTGTGGGCTCACGGCGCATGACGCTCGATCTCTGATCTGAAGTGGGGAACTGGACATCCTCGGCTTGATCCACCGTTTTTCCGACGCCGGTGACCGCAGCAACCATTATTGGCAGGGTTTCCGGCAACACGCCCTCTGCTTGTGTTTGTTGTCTCACTTTCTGCTTTCCTCGGGCTTTGGCGGAGCTAGCATTCGCCTGATTGAAGTTGCCCAAGGCTTGAGAGAAGGAAAGAGCTGTATTGCCATGACCTTGGCCGAGACACTGATGGGCTTAGATTCTGTCTATCGCCGAGAGGCGACTAGGTTTGCTGGGAGTCCACTGCTGCTGCAGGTAATGTTTCCCACCCAACCTTACAGATATATTTTGCTCACATCACTCGACCCTCAGGCTCGGTTTTTCTCACAAAACCCTTGTCTTACTTTTCTCTCATCGTACATCTCTCTGTTCTTTATTCTCTCATTTTCCATCCCTCCCCCAGGTATGGTTAATGGACAAGTTGCAGGTTGTGGACTCTTGCCCGGCCTATGCAGCTCGAGGTTACTTCTTTCGGCAGCGCCTAGTCAATGCTCTTGACGAAAGGTGGTGGTTCGATTGGATGTGCAATTTGTCCGCAGACGGCATTGCTTGGCGTTGTCCTTGGCTCAACCTCCCAGCAATGAGCTATAGTATGTCCCGGCTGATTGGGATCCAATTGATTGGTCTAACCCACTGCGTATTCTATTTTCCATTCCGGTTCCTGCGTCAGTTTGGTCATGATCAGACCTGCCCACCGGAGGGGATTGAGTACCCAGCCGCTTTCCCGATCCGGGGTGCACAGCTTGCCCGATATGCCACAGCATGGAGGACTAGAGAGCTCCTGGCCCCTGCTTCCGCTTTCAGTTGCACTTTGTCCGATGAGTGCTTGGATTGGCTCAATGAGGAGGCACAGGTTGGGCCTAGCTTGGCATCAGATGCTTCGTCCAGCTCTGGGAGGGGACGCAGAGATACTTGATTCAACTATGCCCCAAATTTATTGCTTATTTAGCATTTTCAAGTTTTCTTTATGAATGTACTAAAAAAGCAATCTCGATTGTAATGCAAGAGCAGGAGAACTCAGTTTTGAAATCAATGAAATTGAAGGTTATGGTACTGAAAATTTTCCGCTTTGGTCCAAAAATGGTCTAAGTCGTAAAAAGATTAATTTGAACAAAGTCGACTTTTATTAAAACTTTTCAAAACTATTTTCGATGCGAATCAGAACTGGACACGCCGAAGATCTGTCACTGAGATGCACAACCCCAGATCCCTGCAACTGGAAAGTTGCCCCTAGTCTGAAGAACAATGCGGCACTTCATGGCAACGGAAAGTTGCCCCTTGTCTGAGTAACTTTGCACCGTTGCGGCAACGGAAAGTTGCCCCTAGTTTGAACAGCAATGTACTGGACATCGCGATAAATGCTGATGGATAAAGATGACTGAGATGATCGAAATGGACAGAGTTGATCGGGGAAAAGTTTATGGCTGAACTTCAAGGTGAAGTTGCCTATGTATCCCAAAGATGGGAATCAAGCCTTACGTAGTTCAGGCCGAGGTTCACTCGAGTATTTTCACTCTCCTTTTGCGCTCTAACTTTTTCCAAGGCCGCCCTTTGCGGGTTTTCAACCTTGCGAGCTCAGCTTTTATATTTTCTAATTTTTTGTGCTCTTACTTTTGCCTAGGTCGCCTTTTCGGGTTTTCGGCCTAGCGAGCCTCTCAAGGGTAATATTTCTTCAACTTGTCCATATTGATCGGTTGTGAGAACTCCAAGCCATCTAGATCCATCAAAACCACAGCTCCACCTGACCAGATAGCTTTGATGATGTAAGGACCAGTCCAATTGGGTTTGAACTTGCCCCTTGGGTCGTGGATGGGAGCTCGGTTGTCCTTGAGCACCAAATCTCCTTCTTTCAGATTCCTGGACTTAACCTTCTTGTTGAAAGCCCGGGCAATTCTGCGTTGATAGCCTTGGATGTGGTACAGTGCTTTCAGTCTTCTTTCATCAAAGAGCATGAGTTCTTCGAATCTGCTTTGCTGCCAATCTGCTTCGGCTATTTGGCACTCAGCCAATACTCATAACGACGGAACCTCAATCTCGATGGGTAGAACAGCCTCCATTCCATAGACCAATGAATATGGAGTTGCTCCAGTAGAAGTCCTGATTGAAGTCCTGTAGCCCCACAGAGCAAATGGCAGCTTGTCAGGCCAATCCCGATAGGTTCCCACCATCTTCTGCAGTATATGCTTGATATTCTTGTTGGCGGCCTCAACCGCTCCGTTGGTCTGCGGCCGGTATGTAGATGACTTATGGAAAGCCACATTGTATTTTTCCAACAAGTCTATCGCTTCTTTCTTGAAATGGGAACCATTATCTGAAATTATCTCGTTTGGCACCCAGTAGCGACAGATGATGTTGTTTCTGATGAACTTTGCGACGTGCGACGCCTTCAACACCGCGTATGATTGGGCCTCGACCCACTTTCTGAAATAATCTATCGCTACTAGGATAAAGTCAGGCCCGTTTGACCCCTTCGGGGTAACAGCTCCGATCACATCAATTCCCCAAACCGAAAAAGGCCATGGTGAAGTCATGTTGTACAGCTTTGACGGCGGGATGTTCATGCGGTTTGCATGAATTTGACACTTGTGGCATCGCCGAACAAAACTAATACAATCCTCCTCCATGGTTGACCAGTAGTAGCCCTGTCTGAGGATCTTTCTGGCCAGCATTACTCCATTCATGTGTGCACCGCACTCCCCCCCATGGATGGCCTCCATCAGACGCTTCGACTCTTCAGCTTCTACACAGAGCTTATGCATTCCCAGATGACCCCTTTTGTACAGCTTTCCCCCGCAGATAATGAACTAAGCAGCCATTCTTCTGATGGCCCTCTTATCCTTGGCATTTGCCCCTAGTGGATACGTCTCCTTTTCCAAGAAGTTCCAGATGTTGTAATACCAGGGGTTGCCGTCTTGAACCTCATCTACGGCGGAAATCGATTCGTATGCTGGCGCAAACTTTTGATCAATAATGACTGGACGCATCCGGACTCCGGACGGGATGTCTATCATGGAAGATAGAGTTGCTAGTGAATCTGCAAACCTGTTGTTCTCTCTTACGAGGTGGGTGAAATTTAGCTTCTCAAACCGAGGAATTAACAAATCCAAGGTTTGGTGGTAAATTATCATCCTTTCCTCCTTGACTTTCCAATCTCCTTTTGCCTGAGACACAACAAGGTTCGAGTCCCCAATGACGTCCAACCGTCTTGCCCCTAGTTCTAGGGCTGCTTCCAGGCCAGCAATACATGCCTCATATTCTGCCTCATTGTTCGAGACTTTGAACCGGAGCTTGAATGCTAAAGGGATACGGGAATCGTCAGGCGCTATCAGCAACACCCCTATCCCATACCCATACTGGTTTGACGCTCCGTCAAAGTACATCGTCCAAGTTTCATCTTCGACGTGCAGAATGGCTTCATCTGGGAATAAATACTCAACCGCTTCATCCCTCTCAACCGGGTGGTCGGCAAGGAACTCCGCTACCGCTCTCCCTTTTACTGACTTGCGCATTACATACTTCAAATCAAATTCGGAGAGCAGCAGCAGCCAACGAGCTAGCCTACCCGTAAGTGCTGGTTTCTCGAAAAGATACTTGATGGGATCCAAACGCGAAACCAACATTACAGAGTGAGCTAACAGGTAGTGCCGCAGCTTCCTGGTAGCCCATACCAAGGCCAAACAAGCCTTCTCCAACGGTGTATAGCGGGTCTCGTAATCCAGCATCTTTTTGCTCAGATAGTAGATGGCTCTTTCCGCTTTGTCTTCTGACTCCTGCGCGAGCATGCAGCCCATGGTAGTCTCAGTTACCGAAAGGTACAATATCAACGGTCTCCCCGGCTCTGGTGGTGACAACACGGGCGGGTTCTGTAGATATTCTTTGATTTGCTCAAAAGCTGCTTGACATCGGCCGTCCCATTGGAATTTCTTTCCTTTCTTCAGGAGACCAAAAAGTGGTTCACAAGTCAAGGTTAATTTAGAAATAAACCGTCTTATGAATTGCACTTTACCCAGAAAGCCTCGCACCTCCTTTTCAGTCCTTGGTGGTGGCATTTCTAAGATGGCCTTGATTTTGGAAGGGTCGACCTCGATGCCCCTTTGTGTAATCAGAAACCCTAGCATCTTCCCTGCTGTAATACCAAACGTGCACTTCTGGGGATTCAATCGCAGCCGAAACTCTCTGATCCTTTGAAAGAATTTTTGTAAGGCGGTGTAGTGGCCCTCTCTTTCTTTGGACTTGACAATCATGTCGTCCACATACACCTCGACCTCTTTATGGATCATATCATGCAATATTGTAGTTGCTGCCCGTTGATACGTAGCTCCAGCATTTTTCAACCCGAATGGCATCACTCTATAACAATATGTACCCCACGGGGTAGTGAACGCAGTCTTCTCCCGGTCTTCGGGTGCCATTACTATTTGATTATAGCCTGAGAAACCATTCATAAACGAAAGCAAAACGTGTCCTGCCGTGAAATCCACCAATTCATCAATGTGTGGCAAGGGAAAGTCGTCCTTCGGACTGGCCCTGTTCAAATCTCTGAAGTCTACACAGACCCGAATTCTGCCGTCCTTCTTTGGCACCGGAACAATGTTGGCCAACCTAGTTGGGTATTCAAATACCAGCAGGAACCCTGCGTCAATTTGCTTGGTGACCTCTTCCTTAATTTTGAGAGCCCAGTCCGGGCGGATCCTTCTGAGTTTCTGTTTGACAGGGCGGGCCTTGGGATCAAGAGGGATCCAGTGCTGTACAATCTCAGGGTCGATTCCAGGCATGTCTTCGTAGGACCACGCGAAAACATCTTTGAAATCTTTTAATAAAGCGACTAAGCGCTCGCGCTCCTCCGAAGACAACGTGGACCCGATCTGGACCAGCCGCGGGTCCTTCTCAGTACCAACATTCACAGTAGTGATTTCATCCATTAAAGGTTTAACAAATCTTTCCTGCTCTTGATCAATTAATCGTTGCAAAACTGGAGGAATTTCTTCCTCGTTGTTTTCATCAAAATTTTGAAAATCCTGATTTAAGCAATAAATCAAAGGCACAGAAAAACACTCAGAAACCACATCCACATCATTCTCATTAAATATTTCCAAGCCGTCAGATTCCTCTGTTACAACAGACTCAAAAGAAAATGAAAATGACGACCTAGACAGGACTGTGGCATCCGGGTTATCACCCCCAGGAATACCGGACTCAGACTCAGTCGAGCTGGAATCTGATTCCGAAGCACAAGAGTCGGTGGAATCAGATTCCGGCTCACTACCTGACCCGGAGCTGATAGATAAAAAGACTTCTTCATATTGCCAGATGAGAGAAGGTGCGATAGATGCATCCAAGATCGGCGCTGGAAAGCCCGCAGCTATTTCATCTCCAATCATAGAAACCGAAGAGTTATCCCCCAAGCACTCTTGGTCAATCGGAGGATCTGAAAGTAGACTCGCCAGTGCTACCCCCATTTCAAGCTCTGTGCTCTCAGGATCCACTGCTCAACCTCAGTTGGTGGGTCTGTCTGCGCTTCGGCAACGTCATCCCCAGGTAATTGTAAATCGAAGAAGATTTCGAAACCAGGCACGCGCTTCTTCTCCGCGTTCAGCCATGGCTCTGGGAAGCCGCAGAATGGAAAATCTTCCCCCTCCCGGACGAAGCGTCCGTTTAGGGTACCCCAGATGGGCCTATGCATTAACTCGAATGGCTTCCCAGCCTTCTTTGCTCTGGCCCTTCCGGCCATTTCTTTCCCTTTTCTCACCCAATCCTCTTTGGTGGGCAGATAACCCAGTCCAAAGGTGTAAGGGTTGTGTGGCACTTCGGCCAACACTGAGACGCCCTTCCGGCCGCTTCTCCCTAATCCCATCTCGGGGGTATGTTTTAGCTTGTTCATGAGGTAGGTAGATTGAGCACTAACATACATACCCTCATTCACAGCCATGACATTCTGCACCACTTGAGCCTCGGCCAAAGTGAACCCCGACAAAAACACATCCTCCGTGCCGTGCTCGATCTCCAAGACAGGTATGGACACTTCCGGCGGCGGATGGATTGATGAATTCCCAAAAACGATCGCTACCCCTTTCCCGTGAGGGTACTTTAGCATCTGATGTAGAGTGGAAGAGACTGCTTTGACCTGGTGCAACCACAGTCGCCCCAAAAGTAATTTAAAGGTTGCAGGAACGTCCAAGATATGAAATTCAATGCTGTGTTGTCCTGGACCAACCTTGGTTTGAATTTTAACAGTCCTCATCACTTCTCTGCTGGTATTGTCGTATGCTCTGATCACTTGGGTAGTTGGGACGAAGTCCACGGGCTTCAACCCGATTGCATATGCCGTTCTGGTCGGGCAGACATTAATCGCAGACCCGGTATCAACAAGTACTACCGGTATCCACTTATCTCTACACTCCACAGAAATATAGAGAGGTTTGTTATGATTTGTGCCCTCAGGCGGTAGCTCCTTGTCCGAAAAGGTTAATGCCGGGGAACCTCCTCCCGGAAAAACCAGCCCAACCAGCTGTTCAGGCGTGGTGTCTATGGAGAGTTTGGACTTGTCCATAGCAGACAGGACAGCTTCCCTATGTACTCGTGATGCCATTAGCAGTCCCCAGATGGAGATGTCTGCTTGTATCTTTTTTAACTGTTTCAGCACAGCTTCATCTTCAATCTGCTTCTGTTTCTGTTTCTCCGTTTCTCTATCCTTCCCGGATGCCTCGGGTTGGTCCAGGTGTGGGGGTTTGAAGTACCGCCCACTTCTCGTCATGTGGTCAACCTCATCGAGGTACCAAGTGTCATCCGGTTGATTATTTCCCCAGTCTTCATCCGTGTGGGCAAGACATAAGTCATCGTCTTCCCACCACATTCCGTCGACAGCCAACAGACACCTGTCTGGCTCCGGTTTAGTTGCACTCGCAGTATTCCCTGTCCACATGCTCGCAGCATTCTCCATCTTCGTGCACACAGCACTTTCAGTCCCCTCAGGGCCTTTAGCTTTCCTAATTCTCTCAGCCTCCTCAAACGTTTCTCGTTCCAGCTGCATCAGTACAGCTGTTTGTTCAACAATTCCCGTATCCATAATGCCCATGTCTCGAGCGGAATTCTTAGCACCAGCGCTCTTCGGCGATACAACTTGACTTTTGGCCATTCCGGCCACAGCTGATACCTCTGCCCCTGCCGGGCTCTGTTCTGGTTGGGCTTCCCCCACTTCATCTGGTTGATCCTCGAGCCATCCAGTGGCCTCCGCTGATTTCTCATGGTCGAACCAGTTGATTGACGCATCCCCCGGTTCCTGGTCATCGAAAAATTGCAGGTTGGCAAAGTCCTCCTCTACGGCTGTCAGATCATCTGCCCATAGCCCAGATCCATCCCCCCGGATCATGCATAGCTCTCCTGTCTCTGACAATTCTATACCTAGCCCAATTCGGCTCGTTGATAGGATATACTCGCTTGGATCATAGGCTCCCCCAGCAAAACTCTGTCCAGTCCCAGATTCAACAATCTCATTCTCTCCCAAAATCTGCCCTGCCCTATCTTCGACGGTCACAACCATCTGTTCTGGTTGGGTTTTGGAGATGTCCACCATGCACAAGAAGTCAGTGCAATCGGGGAGGAGCACCTCCGGCTTGGGTAGGTGGGAGGAGGAGCTTGGTTATGTGGTGGGAGAGGGTTGGTTGTGACATTGGGTTTATCAGGAGGCGCGATCACCTGCTTGTCAATAAGATCCTGGATCTCATGACGCAATCTGTAACAACGGTCGGTGTCCTGACCGTGTTGTTGGTGATACGCACAGTACTTTGCTGGGTCATGAGAGGGAGGGAGTGGGTTCGGTAGTGGCTTCGGCTCCAGGGGTTTCAAATGTTTTTTCCTGATTAATACCCCTAGAGCTTTGGACAGGGGCATATATAGTGGGGTAAAGGTTCTTTGGCCTCGCGGTTGGAATCTGTTGGTTTGTGTGTTGCTTCCGGACGCGCCGGAGAAGGGTGTGGCAGCCATGGGCCTTGGAGGGGGAGGGGGAGTGGTGGTGACCATACTAACTTCCGAGGCTCTCGTATTTGCAATGCCACTCGGGCCCGCATTGTTGTTACGGTTGAAGGTCCTCCTCGGTTGTTCCCTGTCGTGGTCAAACAGACCTTGTTTCATTGCATCTTCGATTTGCACCCCCATCTCGTGTAAATCTGCGAAAGTAAGAAAGGGGACTACAATCATTCTCTGCATCAACTTTGGGTGGAGATTGCACACAATCATCCGGATTTGATCTTTGTCAGTGGGCCTTAAAGTCATCATTGACGCCTTTGCCGTCCATCGGATTACAAAGTCCGAGAAAGTTTCCTTGGGCTCTTGCCTTGTCGTTTCGAGATCACGGGTTGTGATCTCGATCTGAGTGTTGTATGAATATTGCGCGACAAAGGCCTCAGCCATTTCATCCCAATTCCTTTTCACTTCATCTTGTAACTTTGCGTACCAGTGGGCGGCCACACCCGACAGGGTTCGGCCGAATAGTGAAAGCTTCTGTGGTCGTGTTAGGCCCATTGGCCGCAAAATGTCTGCGAACAGTCGGAGATGAACCATGGGGTCGCCGGACCCGTCAAAGCGGTCGATTTGTGGCATTTTGAACCTATCGGGGAGTGTCATGGCCTCCTCGGTATATCCGTCTTCGATATCCGGCATAGCCTTGACCCCTTGGGATTTCTTGAAGAGCTTCTCAAGTTTGCTCAATTTCAGAGCTGTATGATCAACCTCGAACTCGAAGGGAGAGTCGGGGCGATTGGGTGCATGGACCTTGGACAGTTGTGGTGGAAGCGGGGGCGGAGCTGGCCCCGTTGGAAGATTTGTGTCCTCTTGTAAGTTTTGGACATTCGGCAGGGTATTCTGGGCATTTGGTGGGGCGTTCTGAACAGTAGGTGCCTGCTCAGGTAATGGAGCCCCTGCCAGAGGAGGGACTTGATGTGAAGCAGATGCAGGATTCTGCTGTTGCAATCGGGTAATTAGCTCAGCCTGCTGGGTCATAATCTCGGCCTGCTGTTTGGCGAGTTCATCTCGGCGAACGGCATCCTGCTGCATGGCCCGCATGGTTTCTTGCATTTGGCGCACCATCTCCTCAACTCCTGTTGGTGTTGCCATACTGTTTTGATCTATCTGAACTACTAGCAGATCTGTCTCAATGGGGATCTCAATCCGATTGTCCACTGATGGGGGAAACCACTGTTCTGGTGATCTCTGTTCAGATACACTGCGCTTTTTCTGCTTTCTTCTGGTAACAGGGGGTAGAGAATGGAACACTGGCTGTCCGTCGATTAGATCCTCAGATCGATTGAGTCGACGACCTCGTGTCCAAAGTGCTTGGGGAATGCCTGCTGGGTTGGAAGCAATTGTGCTAAAACTGACCTAACAAGAGATAAATAAAGCGAAAAGGAAATAAATAAACAGATAAACGGACAGCATAACAGCTTAAAATAAAATGCATAACACACAGCCGGGCATAACAACACACAGTTGATAAGCTGAATACACACTATCCTCAAACACTGATTATTATCCCTGTAGCACTGTCCCCTAAAACAGAATCTGATATCCGCAGATAACTAATTCTCAAATACTGGCTGATGCCCGCAGGCCTGATACCCATAATACTGAACTGATGCCCGCAGGCCTGATGCCCAAACTCGTATACTGAACTGATGTCCGTAGGCCTGATACTGACAATACTGAACTGATGCCCGCAGGCCTGATGCCCAAACTCATATACTGATACATGCATTCCTGTAGAGACGCACTCTAAAGCACATAACAGATAAGTGAGAGCCAAAACACCCCTATGTTGGGGTAGGGTTTCCCTGTCCTATTTTGTCAGGAGCTAGGGTTTCACTACGCACAGAGCGGTTTCAAACAACCTATAAATGGGTAAGCAACCTGTCCTAGTTTGGAATGGTCACTATGGATCCGAATATGCACCAGGTCGAATGGTCAAAAAAAGGGTGCCCCGGTAAAACCGGGGTTTGTGTTCCCATACTGGCAGAGCCCACAACCGGTCAGCATTATGGTCATGCCTTGACAAGACAAGCCTCCGGCAAACCGTTCAGGAATAGCAGATGGCAAACACGGTGTCCTAGGCGCACCAATGCAAATGCAATGCGAAGAAACACACAAGTGTAGTAAAAAACGGATATCATGAGTTCGAGTCATGTTCTCTAAATCCCTAGCAGAGTCGCCAGAAACTGTAACAAGCCCGCGGGGGACCTCGCTACAGCTCGGACTCGATTTGTAGTCACGGTTCTAAATCTGAACCAAAGAGTCCAAATCCGGCAAATCGTTTTGAGAAAACAGATTTTTGAAAGAAGTGCCAAACATGGACTGCTTTGCCAGATACAGAGTCGCCACCTAAATATTTTATTTTGGAAAATTTAGGAAACCCTGACTCGTTGCCTAAGGCCACGTGTCCGTCATCACCAAAGTTGCCTCGGCTCGGGAACTTGGGTACGATTGGGGAAGGTCACTTCGTGAGCACCCCCGCTCGCCCGGTCATAGACCGGCCTCTACTAACCATGATATCTATTTTTGAAAACATTGTATGTTCTTATTCCGGTTATTAGCCTAGGTTACTATGTGATGCGCACAGCATACAAGTATAGACTGGATCGCCTGAATTGGAACAAAACATTTCATGTTCGCTTTTTTGAAAATGGTTTGTTACCCGCAGGTAGGCTTAAAACATTTGATGATTTATTCCAATCCAAGTAACCCAACCTTCACCCACAGGCATTCAGGCAGTTATATCACATAGCATATAGCCTCATGATAAGCATGCTATTCATGGCAGCACTCACACGCATGCAAGGATGCTAAAGCATAAAGCTTACCGAGTACTCCAAGCCAAAACAAAAACTGTATTAGAAATCATGCATGATCCTAGGTATACAGAAATGCCTAATGCAACACATGCAAAGATGCAACTATAGCAGGCTCGGCTATTCTAAACGTGGCATATGAGATGCTACAACTAACATGTATTCAATTTGGAATTGAAAGTACAATGCAGTTAGTATGGTGCGCCGAGCCCGGTGCATGCAAAACAGATGAATGAATGCAAACATGCTATCATACTGTATGCTAATTAAAACATGCCCTAATCTAACCATCATAAGCTGGTAAATAAAAGGGAGAAAGAAGTGGGGTTGGAAGATATACATCACACTCACGCACACTTATTACAGTTATGCCCTCGCGCAGAGGGTCCGAATAAATATACAGTCCCAAATGAAAGAATAGTACAGTCCAAATGTTACAGTCCAAAAAATATACAAATTCCTACTTAATTAACAAACTAATTAAGAAAGCTGTAAAACTGGCGTGCAAGCCAGGGACTGCCTCGCTTCTGATGAATGATGCATGTCTGGCTGCTTTGCGCGGAAATCCACCGGGATGCCCCAATTAGCCTCTGTTGAACAGTTATTCTTGGAAAGCGTGCCAGACTCCAAAAAGTTGCTGATTCTTTATTTTGCTACAACAGAGAGCAGGAAAGGGGCATAGCAATGTATTTTCACAGATATATGCATGCCTCGATCCTCGTGCCACCAATCACGCATACCGAGGCATGATGGCCGAGGAGTCGAATTGCACAATTTAATATAGAATGAATGCACATGTAAACACAACAAGAACCTAACTCCATCATGGGTAATCCGGAGTGTCGGTGACTGGGAATTGAGACGCGTTCCGTCACTCGGAGTACGAAACGCACCTCGTTTCCCGTGCCCGGGCTAACTCCTATCCCGAACGCGATGCAATATGCATGACATGCATGAAATGCAACTAAGATACAATCCTAACATACACAATGTTATGAAAATGAGATGCCTCGAAATGCGTGCACACGGGCACGCAAACCAAGAAAATGACATACGCAATGCAAATGACATGGAAATATGATATGGGCTTACACTAACATGAGAGAGCCTCAGCCACACTCACATAAGAGGCCGATAGATGAAAATGAAGTGCCTCGAAATGCGTGCACACTGGCACGCAAACCGAGGCAATGGTATATGCAATGCAAATGACATGGAAAATGCAACATGGACTTATACTAACATGAGAGAGCCTCAGCCACACTCACATGAGAGGCCAATGGATGAAAATGAAGTGCCTCGAAATGCGTGCACACGGGCACGCAAATCGAAGCAATGGCATATGCAATGCAAATGACATGGAAAATGCAACATGGACTTATACTAACATGAGAGAGCCTCAGCCACACTCACATGAGAGGCCAATGGATGAAAATGAAGTGCCTCGAAATCCGTGCACACGGGCACGCAAACCGAGGCAATGGCATACGCAATGCAATGGCATGGAAATGGCATATAAGCATGCTAATGGATTTTCAGCAATGAAACGTGGGGGAAAACGGCCCCGAAATGAGGCGAAAACACACCCGATGCGCGGAATAGTCCCGAAACACGAATTTTGGCACCCGAAATGGCCTATAGCTATACCAAACATGCAAAATTGGTACATGAAATGTAAAGACAGAAGCAAGGCAGCCCCAAAGTTAGCATTTTACTAGCACAAATCATGGCCAAACAGCAAACCAAGATAGGGCAAAACTAGCATGCAAGAAATGGCCCTAAACATGGGATTAAGAAGCAACTCATAGCTGATGTCCTGAAACAGGTTAGGGCCCTTCAACAAAGTTGAAGAGGGGCCCAAAATATGATGTTTTTCAGAACTGTAAAAACCCCAAAAACAAACACAGGTATGGTTGCACTCTCATGCAAGAAAAAGGGCCAAAAGGTGGCCAAAGAGGCAAGTGGTATATGCAAAGCCCAAACTGAAAACTTCCCTTCTACAACATTGAATAGGGACCAAAAATATGACTTTTTGCAGAACTGTAAAAACTCCAAAACAGTGTACAAACATGCTAGAAATGCAATGCAAAATGAGGCTCAAAAGTGGCTATAACACAAAGTATACAAAATATTCCACAAACGGCCAAAGACCCTTAATGAAACATGAAGAATGGGCCAAAATAAGACTATTTTCAAAACTGTAAAATGGCCAAAAAAAAAAGCATGACAGGCTAACAAAACATGCAAGAATGGGGACCAAAAGAGAGATATAACATGAAGTGGCATATGGAGGTCCCAAACCAGGAAAGGCCCTAAATGAAACATGAAGAATGGGCCAAAAGAAGACTATTTTCAGAACTATAAAATGGCCAAAAACAAAAGGATGATAGGCTGCCAAAGCATGCAAAAATGGGACCAAAAGGGAGTATAAAGGTAAGTACAACATGGAAGTCCCAAATAGTGTTGAGCCCTTCTTCAATGTTGAATAGGGGCTCAAAATAAGCCTATTATCAGTTTACAACATGCTCCAAAATAAATCACACACAAGCTAAAAATATCATGCAAGAAAATGACATTTTAGAGGGATAATGAAGCAAGTGCAAGATGGAGGGCTCAAACAGGGTTGAGCCCTTAATGAGACATGAAAATGAGCTCAAAAGAAGGCCACTTTCAGTTATGGCCGGAGCTCAAATCAAAAAGCATAGAGGGATTACAAAAGATACAAGAAAAGGGCCCAAAAGGGTGAAGTGCAACTCACCCTTGAAGACCAAAGCTTTTGTTGCTTCTTGGACCAAATTTGTTACCTCTTAGCTGCTGGAATTCTTCCCCTTGCTGCTGAAATGGAGTAGTGGTGGTAGAGCTTGGTGGTGATGAAGAAAACAAGGTGTAGGACTTAGGGATTTTTAGGAAAATAAGAAAGATGGAGGGAGATATGTGTATTGAGGCTTGAAGACAATTTTTTCTAACCCCAAAATATGATGTTTTTCCTTGGTTATTTGGAACAAAAGAATGTGTAAAGGTGGGGGAAAAAGGAGGCAAACTTTCCCCCACAAAATATCCCCCGGATACATATATTTTCCGGGGGATAAAGCTATACAGCTGTAAAGTGAACAGTGTGAGGATTACGGCCGGCCAAGTATTTTGGTTGCAGGTGGCCGGCCGGCCACACCCCCTAGCCGGCCGGCTAGGGGTCAAAAGGGTTAAGCTGATTCAGTGGCCGGCCACCACATGATGGTGTCCTCCCATGTGTCCTCAACACAACCCTGTGGTTAAAAGTCCAAGAAAGTGGCTCAAGGGTGTTCAACATTAGCCCGGAAGGAGGGGTTCAAAAGGGTCAGGTGGAATTACTGGCCGGCCACCAACTTTTAGGATCCTCCCAAGTGTGTACATCACAAATATGTGGTTCAAAGTTCAAGAAAATGGCCCCAAGGTGTTCAACATTAGCCCGGAAGGAGGGGTTCAAAAGGGTCAGGTGGAATTACTGGCCGGCCACCAACTTTTAGGATCCTCCCAAGTGTGTACATCACAAATATGTGGTTGAAAGTTCAAGAATGTGGCCCCAAGGTGTTCAACATTAGCCCGGAAGTGTGAAAAACGGGCGTCGGAGGGCGTCAGAGGATATATAACTGGTTGCTGCAACAATTACTGGCCTCCCATCCTTCAGTGACCTTCCCGGTGATAAAACAGAGGTACCTGCCAAAAATGAACGAAAACCGTTGCAAAACGAATGTTCGGGGGCCAAAACGCGCAGTTCGAGGTCCCGAAAATGGGCTGTTAAGCACCGAAAGTGGCATTCGGCCACGAAGTGGGTTTCTCAGACCCCAGTGTCCCTCAAAAGGGAGTAGAAAGGAAGTATGCCAAAAATCAGAACAAACGGAGATGGTTAGGCGGTCCCGAACCGAGGCACACGGCCTGACGGCTCCGAAAACCGGGAACCGGACTCCGGAATGGGCAAAATGGCCTATGGCCACCAAATGTAGCCTACGGCCACTGAGAGATGGTCTACGGGACCTCTCCGTTCCCTCAGGAAAAGAAACAGAGAAAACCGAGCCTGGTTCGCAAACCGAGACAAGGCACAAAAGAGGGTTCGGAAGTCCGGAGGCAGGGCTCACGGCCGCAACTCTGAAACTTCTGAACGAGCACATTATGCAACATCACCAAGTGCTCAATCGGTGACATCTGAGTCTTAAGGTCGGTCAAAAATGGGGTGTCTACAGATTCCATTTCGAGGTAGGGGTACTTTTAACTTGTTATATGCTTGATTTGAGATATATATATGTGGTATTCTCAAAGTTATAGTAATGTATGAGATGATTTTGTGTTAAAAAGTGGTTTTGATGAATAAAAAGGAGAATTACCCCATGTTTTGGAAAAGTTTATGCATATCCCTCTTGATTATCGTTAGAAATGGTGAATATAGACTCTTTATATGTAATGGAGGGGAAGGCCCCAATTTTTCTAAAAACCCTAATTTTCAAATTTGATTTAATAATGGGTTTGGCCAAATTGACTCTTAAATCTTGAAACTGGGTGAATGATTATTGAAATGGTGTTGAGACATGATATCATTGTATTTTATTGAATATATGTATTAAAAATAGAGGAATATTGTGATTGTGGAAATTGTGAGCTTTGAGAAATCTTTTGGTTATTGATATTATTAATGTTGTTCTGGATTAAACAAACCTTAGGAAAAATTTATTTGACAACTCATGCATCATGTGCATTATAATTTATGTTGTGATCCTACAATTTTGTGGGTGTTTGGAAATTTTTGGAAAGGTGGTAAATATCTTATGAGTCTGCGTAGTTGAGTCAGGTTTCGGGAATTGAGTTGTGTGTTGTATCTGGTACCTGAGCGGGGAGTCAAGGTGCCCAATTGTCCTGTCTTGTGCATATTGCTGAACACATGTAGGAAAGATTTTTGGGTGTCCATGAGCCTGTCATTTATAAAGTTAGCGAATGTGGAAAACTTGATTTTGGGTGTCCACAAGCCCACCGTTTCAGGAGTCGGCAAAAGTGGAAAGGGAAAGGTTTTGGGTGCCCATCTCCCCGTCGATATTATAGTCGACAAATGTGGAAATATTTTTTTGTATATAAGTCTATATATGTATGTTTGGTTTGGCGGCTCTTGTTTGGGACATCACAGCATATTTACTACCCCATGCTTGTAGACGAGATTCTAAAGTGAAGGCATGCATTGAACACTTTTGTGGCATTAAAAGAGAAATGTGGATTTTATTCTAACAAGTGCATGGCATGATCATACACATCTCAATTATTTATATTACCTGTTAAATGTATCTCCTATTAGGCACTAGCTCACCCCAAAACTAACCACCTTTAAGGAAACAATGTTGATGCACCACCTTAGTGATTGACTTGGGAAAAAGATTTTGAGACGGGGGCACGGAAGCTCTCTTTTGCTATTTTATGTTTAAGTTTCGGGCTATTTTTGTTTGGAAATTTAAAATTTCATTTTGTTGTATATTTGAGGACACTCCTTGAGAAGATGTTTGCCTTTTTGGGTCTTTCTTTACTTTACCTCTTGTCTTTTGGACTATTTTATTTTGATGATATATGTAAACAAACAATGATGTAATTACTGGAATAGTTCAATAGAAAAGAGGTAGTCTTGGAATTTTTTTATAATTATTATGGATTTATTTTCTCTCTGTCACTATGCTATATTGCGTACACCTAAGGAAACATGATGTTTGATGGCATTTTTATCCCGGGGTGTTACAATTTGGTATCAAAGCTAACTGAGTTGAATTATGCCACAATGGGTTATCATGTTAGGATGGGACGTTAGTACTTTATATGTTTATGTCCTTATGTGATTATGTAGGTATGGGGTCAAATTTCTAATACATGATTTGTGTCCATTACACTTATCGAAGTCCCTATGGAAAGGCACTTGATCAATGCTTTTTCCACTTGGAAGTCTTTGAGTGTCGTGGAATGAGTCGGTATCTTAGGAGAATGATCCGTATGTGCTCTAAGTGTTTATGTGCTTATGTGGATTACTTTATGCTTAATGAATATATGGATATGGTTGTGACTATTCGAGTGTGATGCGTGGGTTGGCATATGGGTACATGAATTGTGAGTTAATTCCACTCTCTCTTACTCTTATATAGGATGTCTAGACGTGGCAGAGGCCGTGGTAGACCTCGCGTCGGGTGGTTAGGGTATCCCGGCCCAACCAGATCTTCCTCTCCAAGAAGAAGGGGTAGGGCAAAACAATGTGGCCGCTCCTCCGACCCAAGATGCAATGTGGGCACTAGCCCGAGAAATGGTTGGGGCTTTTCAAGAGTCCATGGACATACTCCGAGCTGAGCAAGCGGCAAGGAAAATAGAGGGAGAAACTCGAGCCTCCTTTTTAAAGAAAGAACTCTTTCCCTCTAACCCTACTGAGTTTAGTAGTGGGCTAGATCCCATGAAAGCTAATGAATGGTTAGAGCAAATCATTAAGTCCTTTGAGATCCTGGACATCCATGTCAAAGAGATCCGAGTAGCATTGGCGACTTATCAACTAAAAGAGGAGGCTGAGCAGTGGTGGAAATCTGTTAAGATTAAGGTCAAGCACACTTGGGAGGCATTTACCCATGTCTTTCTAAAGTTTTTTCCTCCCACGTTTAGGGAGAGGTTGAAGAAACAATTTGAAGAACTTAGACAGCTTGATCCACTGGTGGCGGAATTTGAGGCCACTTTTACTAGTTTGGCACACTTTGCACTCGAGTTTGTGGCGACCGAGGAGCGTCGATGCTTGAAGTTTGAGAAGAGATTGAGGCCTAAGATCTTGATGAAAGTGATGGGCAATATGTTTCGAGAGTATGATAGGTTGGTTGAGGCCATGGGGCATGTAGAGATCATGTTAGGAGCTGAGAAATGTAGGCTGAAACATAAGAGGTTTGGTTATGTGGAATCTCAGGAAGAAACAGGATCCTCTAAAAAGTCAAAGGGTCCTTTTTCTTCTTCTTCTTTCCAGTCCTTGCCCTAACAGACCAAGTCTTCGGGGTCAGTTTCTATGAACAATTTGGGAAACACGGGTCCTAACCGTATTACTTATTTTAGGTGTGGCTAGTAGGGCAACAAAGCATTGGAGTGTAAGTAGAATCTCAACCATCAGTAATTAGCTCATTCCCAAATCCAATCCCAAGAGAGGGGCCGCTTGCCCGCATGTTTCCGTTATGGGTAGTTGGGGTATATGAAGAGGTCTTGCCATAGTTAGCTAGAATGGGTGGTGTTCGGGGTCCCGACAGTCTGGAGGTTATCAGGCAAGCCAAGGTTGGAGACAAAATTATTAGCTAGTTCAGTTTGGGCTAGTATATAGGATGGTACAAGGGGCTACATCTACACAGTTAGTGCAATCGACCTACATTTCGAGGGGTGATCGAAGTGAGTAGAGGCCACAAGGACGAGTTTATGCTATCACTACTTATGAGCAATCGTGTTTCACATTTCTATACTTCGTAAGTATGAACCTGACCCTTTCCATGTTTTAGATTGGACAAGCCTAGAAGTGGATAAGAACGCTTCATACAAGGAGAGACCTGTGAAAATTCTAGGCTCCGTTTGGTTGTGTTTTGAAAACATAATTCTACACCTATATTTGAATATGATGTTTGGAAGAAGTTTTGGAATCAGTTTTCCAAAAATCTGCAGAGAACTCTGTCTCAGGTGCGATTTTTGAAATTTTTTTTTTTTTTGAAAATTTTGCCTAACCGGTCATCCGGCCGGTTGACCGGAATAGTAATTTTTTTTTTGATATGTAAATTTTTATATAATCGAAAAAAATATTTTCCAAATTTTTAAAATTTTTTGATGTGCTTTAAAATAATTTTGAGTTGTATGTTTGGTTATGAATTGTAAATTTTTGTATCAAATATCAAATGTCACATCAACAATTCCCCACTCAAATCAAAACTCTTTTCAAAACTATTTTCCAAACTCTTTACCAAACAAATTTTCCACACTCAAATCATAATTCCAAACCTCACAAACTCAAAATACAACTTATACTCTCAAATCATAGTTACAAAGCTCTACCAAACGCAACCCTAGACTCTCGAGAGCAAGTTTTGATAGGTAAGATTATCCCTTTAGTGAAGGTAATGTGGCACCATCATGGAGTGGAAGAAGCTATTTGGGAACGAAAAATCGAGGTCTGAGAAAAGTATCCACATTTATTTGATAATGTGCAATCTTATTAAATGATTGTGTTAATCACTATGCACATCTCGATATATGGAACAAAGTAATGTACAATGTTGATTTCCTTAAAGACTTGAACTTTTGTGTTATGATGAGAATTTTGAGTTGATTTTGGTTTTCATTTAGTGTTGTTGTTATGATTGGAGTTATTGTTAATGTAGTATTCATCATCCTCGGGAATTATTGGAGTTGTTTTGGCAGGAATTACGAAATTCGGGGGCCGAAATTCTTTAAGGAGGGTAGGTTGTAATAAGTTGTTATAAGTGACAACTCGAGTGGTCATTCGGTCGCTTAAGTGTAGATGCGTAACTCCCAGTATCTTGCATGTTTGTTGGCAAGACCGCTCGAGCAATGAAGTGGTCACTCAAGAGTAGAATCCAGGTGTAGACATCCCATTTTGACTGCCCTTAAGAGTTGGGCACCCCACGTTAAACACTTGATGATGATTGTTATGCTGTACAAATCGTTCAATTTCTTCAACAAAAGGCTTCGATTTTTATCCTTTAAAACCTAAACCTTATACCCCTATTGAAATCAAAACCTATTTTTTTCTAGCCTGACCACTCAGAGACTTGCTAGCCAACAAGTGGCCTGAAGGCCATTTTTGGTTGGCCGACTATCCACCTTTATGGCCTGCAGCCCATGTTCAGCGACAAACAGATATTTTGTGCTGCCAATTGTCCCTATGTGCATGCCTTGCACCAGCTGGCTTATTACAGATATTTTTGACGTGAGAACGATTTTTTCTATAAATACATGACCACTCCTCGTGGTTTGGGGTTAGAAAATTTCTCCAAGAACCAAAACTTATCCAACACACTATCTCTCTTGCAATATACACACACTATACATACACTTCCTAAGCCTAAAATTGAGACTTTTTGCTGAGATTCTTGAACCCAAATTTTAGCTCCTAAGACTGTTCAACATGTGGTTTGTGAACCAAATAGCATCCTCTCTTTGCAAGAGGTATACTTTCAGATTTTATACCATCTTTTCTATCTCTTTTCTTTGCTTTTTCATACTATTTTTCATATTTAATTTTAACTAAAAAATGTGAATTTAAGTTACAAAAAAGAGGAGGGGTTAACCACCCTTTCTTAGGCTTGTTGATTGTTTGAAATCTCTTGGCTTTTAGCCTATTGTTTCCTCATTTTTTCCACATCAAAAATCTGATTTTCAGCACTGTTTTATTGTTGTTTCAGTGTTGTTTTGTGTATAAAATTGTGCTTTGAATATTGTAGATGTGTTGTTGTAAGTCCTCATAGATATAGCTTTCAATCCATTTGAGTTGGTAGTCTTCTTTTTATACATTTTTTATAGTTGTCATACATGTTCATACTATTGTAATCACCTTTTTTTAATCATCTCTGCAACCTCCCTCCATTCTTTGCTTACTTTGATTAAGAGTTATTCAATACTAGATTGTTGCTCAAGGCATAAGAAATAAACTTTTCATGCTTAATGGTTTAATCTCTTTGGAGCTTCATTACCAAGGCATTACATCTCTCTCATGCTAAGCACAATCTCTTGTTTGACACTTTTCTTTATCGCCGGTGCATTGCTTCTAAGGGACTAGCTTTCTAGTTTAGACCTTTGCAAATCATAAAGGAAGGTTTCATTATAGCTTGTTATCGGGTTTGGATTTAGGGTCATTATCGCCCTTTTCAGGTTTGACTCCAAATTCATCATTGCTCGTAAATGAGTTTGATCCGTCCTTTGTCATTTCCTCCGTAGAAATGGGATTGAAAAGCTCATTTCTTAGGTTAAGTCAATGCTTGATACTCTTTATTGCCTTTTGGACTTAGTGGACATAATTATCACATTTGGACCAAAAATGAAGATATATATACGAATTGGAAAGGTAATGTAAAAAGTGGCTAATAAAATTGGAGTAAAAAGATGTAAAAAAAAAAGGTAATAAAATTGAGTTGGGTTCAATCGGATGCTATATTGAACCTATTGCATCTTGACTCATTGCATACTATTTAGTGATGTTCAATGATTCAAGAAGTAATGTCCACCCCTTCCCTTGAGGTAACTCCATGAGAGGAAGGAGGTGTTGTTAGTCTTTCATTTCCTTTTATTGAGCTTTTGTCTTATCGTTCTAAGATCATCACGCAACAAACGTGCGAAAATTGATGATTTGTGAACCGAATCTACCCCTCCCATGATCATCATCATTATAGGGAAAGGCAAAGAGGATAAATATCTCCTGGAAACATTCTGTGTTTGCTTTATTTCAGCTCTGTTGCAGCGAGGTAATTTCTAGAAAACAGTGGCCTGTCGGTTACCTTTCTTACGGCCGACCACTTCTCAAGGCCGGCCGGCCACCCATTTTTATACAGGCAGCGGCATTTTTTGGCAGAACAGAGCAGAACCTGAGACCAAAACAGAATAATTTTCTGACTGCAAATATAACTGATTCTGGCAACAATAAAGAGGTTTCTAGGAGGATGTTCTCGGTTGTGTGCATGTGGCTCCTCACCTCCCGTTTAGTTAAATTAGTGCTTTCATATTAATATGTTGTACTTAATTAGTTGGGTTCATTCGAATTTGTAATAACTAGTTAATAAATTCATTCATTTTGTGTTGTAAGAATTAGTTAATCAAGACATTCATTCGAACCCTCTTGTGCAAAGGAAAATATGTAAACACTTGTAATATTGTGTATGTCTTCCAACCCCCATTTCTTTCTCCCTTTTATTTATGTGCTTATCATGGTAGCATCATATTTTTCGTTTCATATCATTGCCATGCTTAAATATCCATTTTTGCATGCATTGGGTTTGGTTCATCTTTTTAACATCGTTTTCATTTCCTATTTACTTGAATACGTGCACTACTGCATGCTTTGGGTTAATTCATATGTCATGTTAAGAAATCGAATCGGATAGTTGCATTTTATATGTGTTGCATTAGTCACTTGCATTGTAGAGCATACTTTTTTCTAATTATTTTCTTCTCTTTGGCTTCCCTCGGTTGAGTACTAGGTAAGCATTTTTTTACTTTAGCATATTGCATATGTGTTTGTGTTGCAATATCAAACATGTTACCATGAGGCTAAGTGCTTATTTGATATACATCTTGAATGCCTATGGATGAAGGCTATTTCGCCTAAGTTGGGATTATTTAATTAATGTACACATGAGCTTGCTTTTTCAAATAGCACATATTCAAAACTCCTTTCAAACAAACATAAAATCAAAGCATTCCAAAATGGGTGACATAGTCTATACTTGTGTGCCTCACATAGTAATGTCAGCATAATAATTGGAACAAGAACATATAATGTACATAAAAAATCACATCATGATTAGTAGAGGCCAATCTTTAGTTGGGTAAGTGGGGTGCTCAATTCATGACCTTTCTCTCTCATACATAAGTTCCGGAGCCGAGACACTTTGGTTATGACGGACAAGTGGCCTTTGGCATGAGTCACGGGTTTTCTAAATTTCCTAAAAATATATAGGTGGCGACTCTAAAATCTGGCAATGCAGTCAATTTCCTACATCTCTGATGATTAATGGATTTTCTAAGATTTTTCGGATTTGGACTCTCATTTGTTTAATCTATTTCACATTGCACTTGTGAAACCAGATTCAGAACACGAGAGTCCGAACTGTAGGGCTATCGTATCCGATGAGACAAAACCCCTCCAAGGAGCATGAAAAGCAAGCCACTGTTTTTGGTGACTCTACTGGGGATTTAGAGAACTTGACTTGTACTTCATGATGTGAAATTTTATTTACACATATATGTTCTTTGCATTACATTTGCATTGGTACTTTTAAGTCACTGTGTTTTCCATCTACTATTCCTGGAAGGCTTGCCAGAGGCTTGCCTAAAAGGCATGGCGAAAGGCTGGCGGGTCATGGGCTTTGCCATTTTGGAAACACAACCATTGGATCTAGATTGCTGCCATACGGCTTGATCCTCTTTTCACTTCTCGGTGTTAGGTATGAGAGGTATATTAGGTAATGTTGCCGATGTACCCCCTTTTGACCAATCGACCTAGCTGCATATAGTAAAACCATAGTGACTGTTCCAACATAGGACAAGATGCTCACCCGTATACAGGATTTTGTGAAACTGCTTCCTTGAAGTACTAAAACCCTAGATCATGTCAAATCTAGGACAGGGTAACCCTACCCCGTCAAAGGGGTGTTTTGTCTCTCTTTTCTTGGTATTTTCTTTACAATGAAACGATACAGGAATGCTTCATATCAGTGGTACAGTTGATATCAGTTTGTGGGGGCAGAATTCAATTAGAAATACAGTCCTTCAATTGTGATCATATCTATTGTAAATTGGGCTCAGGTGCTATCCGATTTTTTATTATTGTTTTCCTTTTCTTTATTTCTTTTGCTAGGCAGTCTTGCAATCATAGCTTTAGAAACACCTGATATCCCCCAAGTTTTGTGGACTCACTCTGGTAGCCTTTGCAAAATCCGAGATCTAGTTGACGGTTAGCCAGCTTTAGTCTCTCTCTTATAGCTGTTCGGAGGAGAAGAACCAGTCAGTTTTCGCCAGCACAGAGCACTTAGTAGTCGTCTGTCCGTTTTTACTCCCTCAGTTCACCAATAGCTAATTCTCCTAGACCTGAAATGGCAAACAGTAGTCCAGAAAAGGATGCTGCTATGATGAACCATGGATATACTGAATCAAAGAATGTTACTCAGGATGAGGCTATTGCTGAAATGCAACGCCCATCTGGGGCATTGGCATCTACTATACATCCAGTCCTGACTACTCAGCCAAACCCCGATCCATTTCCACCCACTAAAAACCTTTAAGCCCTAGATCCCCAAGATATGTTAGCACCAGCTCAAGCTTTCAGGCCTTTGGCACGACCCCACAGCAGACTTCTTCCTTTCGACATCAATGACATCGATCATTCTATGATAAAAATTTCCAGGCTAGAGAAGGCACTCAAGAAATCTCAAGGATTCAATTCCATTCCGGACATTGAACACGGTTATATCGAGACCTCTGTAAGATTGCCAGAAGAGTTCAAAATGTGTCACATCGACAAATTTGATGGAAGTGGAGATCCTATCATTCACATCTATCTCTTCTTAGATGTCCTGAAACCAATGGGCTTGACGCGGGCTCAGAAACTATCATTATTCGGAAAAACCTTATCAGACGTGGCAGCCATCTGGCATGCCAAATTGGAGGACTTGACCAAACGAAACTGGGAAGAGCTATCTGAGGGATTCGTTGATCAATATTCCTACAATACTCAAATAGAGGTAATGATCAGCGAATTAGAGGTAACCACTCAAAATCCAAAGGAACCCTTCATTGACTTTGTTGCAAGATGGAGGGCAAAGGCAGCTAGAATGACAAATAGGCCTTTAGAGAGGAAACAAGTCCAGTTGGTAGTTCAGAATCTCGAACTAGACATGTTATAGAGGATAATAGTCATGCCACTAACAACCTTCGCTGTTTTACATGAGTTGGGGGTGCAAATTGAGAGTGCTTTCAAGAAAGGCATTATCTAGAGAACAAATAAACCGACAAAGAGGCCATTTACTAGGAGTACCAATGCTAGCAATAGCAATATTCCTAGCCCTACCAAGATTAGTACCGTCGCCACAATGGCCAAGATAGCCGCTCCCTTTGTCGGTGTAACCTCACAACCTACCGACCCAGTTTGAAACCAATATAGAACCTTTACCCCTCTCCACACGAGTCCAGCCCGTGCTCTCAAACTTTTAATAGAAAATGGGCACCTTAAGCCCCTTGACCCTCGATCTCTCTTTGACCCACTCCTAGCCAAGCCCAACCCCACTCAATATTGTGTTTTCTACCAACAGCATGGTCACCCCACTGATCGTTGCTATCGCCTTCATCATGAGATCCAGGATCTCATTGACAAATAAATTCATAGCTCCACCCTCAAATCCAAATGTGACCACCAACCCACACCTCATTCACAACCGAGTTCCCCTACCCAGAAATATCAACCTTGTCCATACACTACCGCCCACCTTCAACCCCAACATATTTATCACCCTGTCCCATTTGCCTAAACCTGAGGTGGTTATACTTGAAAGCACTAATCTGTGCATGATGGATATAACACCTGAAACCCAATCAAAGCTTATGGTCACGGTAGGTGAAGAGAGGAGAAATTCACCAAAAGAAAGGTTGTCTGATACCCAAGTTGTGAAAAAGGGGCCCTCACCCATGAAAGAGTATGACCTCAGTCAGTATATTGTGGCTTCTGACCAACCAAAGCCTACAATCATACTACCAAATTCGCTCAGCGTCAACGCCATTAGAGAAAATAGGCCTAGGAAAATTTTGGATGACTGGCCTAAACAAGGTCTAAATGACCTGGCAGAAATAAAGGAAGGCTTAGAGAACCTCTATTTCTTTGAAAAAGAATATGTGGGCAGTGTTCAGATCGGGTGGTGGGATTCGAGCTAGCCTAAATCTAGCCTTGGGTGGTTGAGTAGTGAAGGGGAATCCAATACAGAAGAGCAGACGAAGAAGAATCCGAAAAGAGAAGAAATTAACGAGAATAGAAAGGCTGAGGGCATGTCTATCACTGAGAAGGAGTGAGTGTTGGAACAGTTCCAACGAGAGAGAATAGAGGAAAGATAAAGGAAAATGGCCCGACAGCAGGAGAAAGAGAAAAGAAAAGAAGATGTCGAGTCAAAGGAGGATGATGTCTAAACTACAGAAAAGCCTGGATCGGAATCCGGTGACAAGGAAAAGATGCCAAGGAAACTCAGACGGTATTGGGAGGCAGAGATTGAATTAGACGCAGAGGAGAAGCGGTGTGCCAATGAAAGGCACAACGTGAACATGATCCGGGTGGAGCCCGATAATGGCCCTATAATGACTGTAGGAGAATGGTAAGAGGACAGTGATCTGAACCTTGCGTACACTGATGAGGGATGAAAAATCGGTACCCCTGACAATACAGTACATAGATGAGATTAACCACATGACCAGAAGTGATCGTTATTCAAACCTCCATCCCTAGATCAAGCAGAGCCCTTTTGGAAAGAGGCTGAGATGTTAAAGGAGAATGACATAGAAGAAGACCTGGTATTAAGGCAACTTAAGAAGATCTAGGCAGATATTTCGATTTGGGGGTTGCTGATTGCTTCTCGAGAACACAGGTAAGCATTGCTGGAGGCACTAAACAAGACCAAGCTACCTATAGACACCACGGCCAATCAACTGGTGTCTTTGGTCACATCTAGGGATATTACTCCATTGTTGTCCTTCACAGACAAAGAGCTACCATCTGAGGGGACCAACCACAACAAACCCCTGTATGTAAACTTGGAAAGTCAAAAGAAGTGAATCCCAGTAGTGTTGGTGGACACCGACTCTGCAATCAACGTATGTCCGGGGAGGACTGCCTATGCCATAGGCTTGAAGGCGGTTGACTTCACGCCTACGATGCAAGCCGTTCGAGCTTACGACAATACTAGCCGTGATGTCATGGGGACCTTTAGAAGACAAATACTGATTGGCCCATCCAAACATGAGGTTGTATTCCATGTAATGTATGTGTTAGTAACCTTTAATTTACTCTTGGGCAGACCTTGGCTGCATCAAATGAAGGCAGTTTCTTCAATGGTGCACCAACTGTGAAATATCCTTTCAAAGGGGGGATTGTGGCTGTTTATGGCAATTCTTCGATCCATCCTCCCCCGAGAATCACTACACCCTTGTTAGAAATACTGCATAGAGAAGAGGATGTGTTCTTCTCTGGATTCATCTTGACAGAGGCCCAGTTGGTGCAGTCGATCATGGCAGAGGCTAAGGGGAACTATGTGAGTGCCCAATCTATCTATATAATAAATAAGCAAGGACATGTAATAACCTGACTCTCACATATGCTCCATATTTAAATGTGTGAAATTCCATATTTAAATGTGTGATTATGTGCTTGATGTGAAATTCCATGTTTAAGTGTGTGATTTACATGCTTATGGAATTGTATCTATCAATTTTGAGAAAATCTGTTGAAATTACAATCTTTAGGCTAAAAATTGAAAGCCTTAAAGTCGCGATAAACTGAAATCGACTTTACAATTGTGATTAGCATGATTTTTAAAACATAATATGAAGTTTTGTAAAAATTTGATTCGTAATGAATTAATTAGATTTATTTAAGCTAAACTCATAATTAAGCTTAAACTTAGACTTAATAGGTTAAGTCTTGTTAGATATAAAATACATACATAAGCCTTAGGAGACTTAGACTCAACAAACACCAAAAATATCTCCTGGAGAAAATAAAAGACACAGAGAGAGAGAGAGAGAGAGAGAGAGAGAGAGAGAGAGAAGAAGAAGAAGAAGAAGAGAATTCAACCTAAGCTTGGAGATTGGAGGAAATTGAAAGAGTAACTTAAAGATTGGCTCAAGGTAAGTGTTAATCAACTCAAATACTTGAAATATCTCTTCAATATCTTGGAATTAAGACCTAAGATGAAGCTTTTGCACTTATAAAAGATAGGGTATTGAGTTATGATCTTGGTTGAACAAATCTCATGAAAATGAACATGTAATCCTTACATTTGTTGGATTTAAGAGTGGATTCCTTTATTTTTAGTTTGATTTGAGTTGGATTGCGAGGAATTGTTCCCTAATCTTGCCTCTTTGCATGCTTTGAGCTCATGTATATGTGTATGTATATAAAAAGATGAAGAAAAAGAAGGAATCATGGAAATTAGAGTTCTATATGTCAACTTAAAGGAAGTTTGATCTAATTGAGCTTGTGTTTTATGCTTACTATCTTCATATATCATGTTTTTGAAGTGAAATTGCTTGAATTGAACCTTAGAAATGAGTTTGGAAAGCTTGGATTTGTTGGATTTTCGGACTGCACAAACAGAGCCCAGAACTGCACGTATGGGGCTCAATGCCGCACGTGTGGGATGCACATCCGTACGTGTGGGGCTCACAGCCACACATGTAGAAAATAGGGGAGGCAAGTCTAACATTTTGAAATAAAAGCACGTGCGAAGCCGCACGTGCTGCACACCTCTTTGCACATGTAATGGGGGTCTTCCTCACGTGCGAGAAATATGGAGAAAAACTATATCTTTTTTTTACATCTTTTCAACCCTCTGAATATGTTAATGTGTATGTATAAGCCCTCCACAATGCTTAAAGATAAATTGAAATTGAACAAAATGGGAGAATAATTAAAGAGAAGAAGCTAAAAAAAAGATGAATTGTTTATCAAGTTATGTGTATGCCATGTGTAGGTCACTTGCCGAAAGGACCATTGTGCGACCAAATCACTGTGAGTAATAGTAGTGTAACGATATGTTATACTTATGTATTGTGACATGTTTTATACAAGTTATGTTTTATTTGAGATGATTGAACATTGGATTATAATGGCATATGAAATGGACCCGAGGTCATTCTGTTTCTATTATGTATGATGGGCCCGAGGCTGTTATGTCTAATATGGATTGTTTATGACAAATGGCCCTAAGGCCGAGGGAGATGGAGACATGCTGATGTTCCATCTACCCTATAATGTTTAGAATAGCTGTTAATATGTTGGGCCCAAGGTCATTCCGTCTTATGTGGGCCCGAGGCCGTTCTGAAATATGATTATTGATAAGACATGTATATGTTGTATATTTATCCTTCAAGACAAATGCTCATCCCTATGAACCTTATCACATTATTATTACTCACTGAGCCTTGCTCACTCCCTACTTATATATATTTATGTAGGTGACCAGCTCAAAGGCCGGCCCTAGGTCAGCTGCAGGAAACTTTTGATGGACCTATTTTGTTAAGCCTCCAAAGTGGGAGCCTTTTTGTCTTTTTGAGAGTTCCTTGACGCTATATTTTTGTCAATTCTTTGGTGGCCTTGATTGGATACTTGGCTAATATATACATTTTGGGATGTTAACTCTTTGTATATACTTACATGACTTGGACTTGTATTTTATGAACTGTGTATGTGAACTCTCTATTTATGACATGATGTTTTAAAATCTTGGCATTTAATCACTGCTCAATGGACGTTCTATTTTTTATTTGCTTTCGCTCAGGCTTCGTTATGATAATTTTTTTGCAATCTGTCTGAGGTCGTAAGTAATCAAGAGGTTACTAGCCGGTCATTGTCCAAACTTTTAGAGGCGGGTTTGGGTCGTAACGGACACCTTCCCAAATTGGGACTAGACAGAAGTGGGAGGCAAGGAAATAATGTTGCCAGAGAAGTAAACCACGACCCCCATGCTTTTGGGTTGGGGTACAAGCCAAATGCAGAGGATTGAAAGAGAAAGGGGAATGAATTGAAGAAGAGAATTAAAGCAAAGAAAGTCGGGAGGCAATATGAATTAATCCACAAGCCGATCATGGGAGCCCTAAACGGACGCTTTGTCCGCCAAGAAGAAGACTTCCCTTTCTGTGGATTCCCGGAGCCGTGGGTCGACCGAGGAACAAAGAAGAGATACCCTGGGTTTGAGATCTTCTTCAATCACCAATTGTCAAATACCGAAAAGGAGAGAATCAACTGAAGCCTCGATATAAGGCAAGGTAGAAACACAAGCCCAGATAGCGATGAAGATGAACTGTTAGAGATGGCACTGGTTGACCTACTGACGTGCTCCAATGTCGGGGCTGAGCTTGTTAAATTAGGGGATAGTTCTACTATCTCTGTGATCGGGGATGAACCTGTAGCAGATTACTCCAATCATATTGTGGACGCAGCCGAGGCTCCACGCCTAGTTTGCCAACTCGAGAGGGGCTCTATTGACAGTTCTGAATTGGATGATGAGCCTAAATCTAATTCCATGAGAATGCTACAGATTCCGTTTACTTCTCTGTGCCTTTAATTTATTGCATTGACCAAAATTTTCAAAATTTTAATGAAAACAAAAAGGAAGAAATTCCCGGGGCTTTGAAAAACTTGATTGACCAAGAGGAGAAGAGGCGTGCTAAGCCCTACGTAGATGAGATCGTTCTAATTAATGTGGGTGGTGAGAAGGATCCCCGCTTAGTCCAGATCAGGTCCACGTTGTCTTCAGAGGAACGCGACGTTTAATCGCTTTATTAAAAGATTTCAAAGATGTTTTCGTGTGGTCCTACAAAGACATGCCTGGAATCGATCTTGAGATTGTACAACACCAAGTCCCTCTTGAACCTGAGGCCCGACCTGCCAAGCAGAAACTCCGCAAGATTCATCCCGATTGGATGCTGAAAATTAAAGAGGAAATCACCAAGCAGATCGACGCCGAATTTTTGATGGTATCAAAATATCCAACTTGGTTGGCCAATATTGTTCCGATTCTGAAGAAGGATAGAAGAATCAGAGTTTGTGTCGACTTCAGAGATCTGAATAAAGCTAGTCTGAAGGACGACTTTCCACTCCTGCACATTGACAAATTGGTAGACTTTACTGCCGGCCATGTGTTGCTATTGTTCATGGATGGGTTTTCCGGGATAACAAGATTTTGATGGCGCCTGAGGATAGAGAGGAGGCTGCATTCACCACGCCTTAGGGTACGAACTGCTACAGGGTTATGCTTTTTAGGTTGAAGAACGCTAGAGCTACATATTAGAGGGTTGTGACCATAATCTTGCATGACTTGATCCATAAGGAAGTCGAGGTGTATGTGGATGAAATGATTGTAAAATCCAAAGAGCGAGAAGGCCACTACACCGCGCTGGAAAAACTCTTCGAATGAATCAGGGAGTACCAACTAGGGTTGAACCCACATAAATGCACTTTTGGGGTGACTACATAGAAGATGTTGGGATTTCTGATCAAACAGAGGGGAATTGAAGTAGATCCATCCAAGATCAAGGCTATCTTAGAAATGCCACCACCAAGGACTGAAAAGGAGGTGTGCGGCTTTCTAGGCAAAGTGCAATTCATAAGACGGTTTATCTCCAAACTAACATTGACTTGTGAACCACTATTTGGTCTCTTGAAAAAGGGGAAGAAGTTTCGATGCGATGATTGATGTCAGTTCCCTTTCGAACAAATTAAGCAATACCTTCAGAACCCTCTTGTGTTGTCACCACCAGAACCGGGAAAACCACTGATCATGTATCTATCCATAACAAAGTCAACCATGGGGTGTATGCTAGCGTAAGAATGAGAAGCTAAGGTGGAGAAGTCCATCTACTATTTGAGCAAGAAGATGCTGGATTACGAGACCCGCTACACTTCTCTGGAGAAGGCTTGCTTAGCTTTGGTTTGGGCTACTAGGAAGTTTAAACACTACCTGTTAGCTCACACCGTAATTTTGGTTTCGATATTAGATCCCGTCAAATATCTCTTTGAGAAACCGGCACTTACAGGTAGGCTAGCACATTGGTTCCTTTTTCTCTCCGAGTTTGACCTCAAGTACGTCACTCGCAAGTCAGTCAAAGGGAAAGTAGTAGCGGAATTTCTAGCAGACCACCCAGTGGAAATAGATGAAGTAGTAGAGTATCTATTCCCAGATGAGGAGATTCTGCAAGTAGAGGAAGAGACATGGATAATGTACTTTGACAGAGCCGCTAATCAATACGGTTATGGGATAGGCGTGTTGCTGATAGCACCGGATGATTCCCATATACCCTTAGCTTTCAAACTCTATTTCAAAGTGTCTAACAATGAAGTAGAGTACGAGGCGTGTATCGCTGGATTAGAAGTTGCCCTAGAACTTGGGGCAACAAGGTTAGACGTCTTCGGAGACTCAAATTAGGTTGTTTCTCAAGCCAACGAAGACTAGAAGGTCAAGGAAGAGAAAATAAAAGTTTATCATTAGGCCCTGGGCATTCTGATCCCAAGGTTTGAAAAACTGACATTTAAACATATGCTAAGAGAGAACAACCGATTTGCTGATGTGTTGGCAACTCTATCCTCTAGTGTAGACATACTGCTCGGGGTTTAGATGTGTCCGATCATCATTGAATAGAAGTATATGCCTACTTACGAGACAATAGCCATAATAGATGAAGTTCAAGACAAAAACCCCTGGTATTATGACATTTGGGACTTCCTGGAGAAGAACACATATCTACCAAGGGCAAATGCCAAGGATAAATGAGGAATATGACATATGGCCGTTCAATTTATCATATGCGAGAATAAGTTGTACAATAGAGGACATGTGGGATACACAACCTATGCGTTGAAGAAGAAGAGTCGAAACGTCTCATGGAGGCCATCCATGGAGGAGAGTGTGAAGCACACATAAATGGTGTGATGCTGGCTAGGAAAATCCTCAGGCAGGGCTATTATTGGTCAACCATGGAAAAGGATTGTATCAACTTTGTTCGGCAATGCCACAAATGTCAAATGTATGCCAATCGCATGAATATCCTACCGTCAAAAGCCCTACAACATGACTTTGTTATGGCCTTTCTTAGTCTGGGGAATTGACGTCATTGGGGCAGTCTCGCCAAAGAGCTCAAATGGACACGAATTCACCTTGGTGGTGATCGACTATTTTACCAGGCGGGTGGAAGCGCAATCGTACTCAGTATTGAAAGTGTCACATATGGGAACAACATTATCTACAGGTATTGGGGGCCAAAGGAGATTATATCGGACAACGGCTCACACTTCAAGAAGGAGGTGGTAGATTTTCTCAAGAAATACAATATGGCTTTTCACAAGTCATCAACATACAGACCATAGACCAACAGAGACATTGAGGCCGAAAACAAGAATGTCAAGAACATCCTGTGAAAGATGGTAGAAACCTACAAAGACTGGATAGATAAACTGCCTTTTGCACTCTGAGGTTATAAAACGTCAATTCGAACATCTACGAGGGAAACCCCTTATTCCTTGGTATAAGGGAGAGAAGTTGTTTTGCCAATTGAGATCCAAATACCGTCACTGAGAATTATGCCCGAGTGTCAGATAACAGAGGCAAATTGGCAGCATAATAGATTCGAAGAATTGATGTTGTTTGACGAGAGAAGGTTGAAGGCGTTGTATCATGTCCAAGAAATTCAAATCCAAAGACCTCAAAGAATGAGACATGGTGTTCAAAAACAACCGAGCCCCCATCCATAACCCTAGGGGTATGTTCAGACCCAATTGGACTGGTCCTTACATCATCAAATCTATCTGGTCAGGGGGAGCAATTATACTTATGGAATTGGATGGTTTGGAGTTCTCACAACCGATCAACATAAAGAAGTTGAAGATATACTATCCATGAGAGGCTCATTAGGCCGAAAACTCGAAAGGGCGACCTAGGCAAAAGTTAGAGCATAAAAAATTAGAAATGAAGAAAAATAGAGCTCGCAAGGTCGAAAACCCGAAAGGGCGGCTTTGGCAAAAGTTAGAATGCAAAAAGAGAGAGTAAATACTAGAGTGAACCTTAACTGAACCATGAAAGGACTGATTCCCATCTTTTGGGATACGTAGGCAACTTCATCCCGAAGTTCGGCCATAACCATTTTCAACTCAACTGTCCTATCCATTTGTTTGATTGGTCCATCTTTTTTCCTCATCTGTTAGCTTGGTTGTGTTGCCTTCAGTTGGCAGAAGGGCTATTTACAAGACAGAGGAGTGGTGGTTGTGGGGGCCGAATATTGGGAGTCGTAATGAGGCTGAATAATTGGACCCGAAGAGTCGAAATATATACATCGCATTCGGCCCCATCTTGCACATTTAAATCATGTCCTATTCAGCCAAATAGCCGGTTGAGTAAGGGGCCGAGTGAAAAGCGGTTTGCAACAAAAGGAGCCGAGTAAATAGTTATACAGCGAATTGAAAGTGGGCCCAGCCCCGAGGCCCAAGAAAGAAAAGACATAAATAGAAGAACATCAGCCAGAAAGAGGCATGTGAGAATCATTGTGCTTAACTTAAAATACAAGTAACTAAGAGAGTATACATTGACTTAATCGTCGGAGTGCTAATTCCAGCACCGCCGACCGGATTGTTTGTTTCTTTTCAGGTCGTCTAGGTCATCAGCTGAGGATCTCGAGCATCCCAGTGGATTAAAGGAGTATCTCCAAACCACTTCCCCACAGTGGTGAATGAAGTTGTGGGCAGTTATGATCTTTTTTATTCGGGATTGTACGTCTTAAGGATTGATTCTATGTATGTCAGGTAATGACCATGTGCAAAAATTGTTCTGAAAAGCTTTAATGAAGCTTATTTTCTCAAAATTACAATTTTTTACAACATAGACCTTTCCTTGGGCTAAAAAGGAAAAATTTCAGTACTTACAACTTTAATTCCATGATTTCAACATAAGTACATTCTCCAACTCTTAGGTTAAATCAAAGTTGCTTTTACATCATAAAAAACTTGAAAATAAAAAGTCAAAGCAATAAACTAGGAGCATAGATAAGTCAGGTGATTGTCCTCTACCTCTTGCTCGCACTCTCAAAAGTCTCTGTAGCCAAGGATGGCCCAACTTGTGCCTCTTCCTCAAGCCAAGCCAAACACTTGCCAGAAAAGGGCATAACTAAAACTAGTGGCAGGGGCTAGAAACTCTCTCGTCTCCAGGCAGCGAGGTATCAAGCCAAGTATAAAGCATGAATTGAGAATGGAGCAAGGTATTCCACCCCCTCATCTGGACAGGACTGATCACGTCCAAACTGGCATCTGAACCGAAAAGGGATGTAAAAGACATAATGTGTGAGGCTGATCAACTGAATACCTGGCTAGCGAGACATGCTGCAGCTCATCTCACTCAAGTTCAACCAGGGGCAACACCAAGCAATGTCTGCTGCATATCTGCTGCACATCCAATCACACCACAATCTCCCTGTGGAAAAGTCCATTAGCCGCGAGCGAAAGAATTAGGATCTAGCCGAATACTTGGGGCAAAGGTCCACCACCTTCAGCTTATCTATCAACCAGACCTGGGAAGGGATGAAAAAGAAAAGAGATTAAAGAATAGAGGATGTACGTTAAGGGAAAGAGTAAGGAAAGGGCTTTGAGAGAAAATAGAGAGTGAGTGGCAGAGTAAATGAGAGAAGGGTGGGAAACAATACCTGGAGAAGCAATGGACTCCCGACAAAATGAGAAGTCTCCCATCGATGGAAGGAATCTAAACCTATCAAAGTCTCAGCCAATGCCAAACTGATGCAACTCTGACCCTCCTTGAGGTGTTGGGCCACTTCGATCAACCTAATGCTAGCCACGCTGCAACTAGGAGCAAGTAGAAAATGTGCAAGCAAACATAAGCAAAGGGCATGTTGATGATAACCTCTCCAAATAAGGTCACCTCTGTCTCTAATGCTGGAAAACAGATGAATCAAGCCAGTTATGTCCAACTCCTTATCATGAGCCAAGGAACGAGCCTCGTGTAAAGTAAGCCCACACATCCGTTCAAGAGCCCGTGCATGGCCAAAACGGGGTTGAGGCATAATCTTCTCATCGCGCCAGGACTCCATTAATTCTTGAAACTCTTCAAGAGTCTGACACATCTCTTGTGCTCCGAAGTGAAACACATGAGTAACCGAGTCTCAACATCGGACAGTGATATGAAGGAACAGAAAACAAAGCGGCATACGACTTAATGGAAAAAGAGTGTTTATGCCGAAATCGCTGAAATTTACCTTTTTTGTGCCATCCAAAGTGGCCGTCCAATCCTTGAGCGTCTCAAAAAGAAATATCTCCATTTTCAAAGAAAAGTACAGAAAAGATGGTATCCTATCAAAGAATAAGCAAAATAAGACCTTATGGAGGATAAGGTTGCATGAGTGGCTGATAGCTGTTGCCAGCTATCCAGCCATAGATTTTGGCCGGCCGACCACCTTTCCCAGCCGGCCCATCCATTCAATTAGTCAGCCGACCAAGTGTGCTAGCCAGGCATCTGGGCAGTAGTGTTATGATTGGCCCTTTTTGTTTTTGAGTCTTGTTTAGAGTCTTTTGTTTCTACCAAGTATGAATAGCTATGTTTAGGTTGCTTTTACTTTGTTTTTCATTTATTGAGCTGTATTTTGTGTTTTGGTCAGTTGAAGGCTTAATATCCGATTACGAACATCATTCAAATACAAGCATTTTCAATTTTAAATTCAGCTCCAATTTCATGCAAGTGTGGTGCCATTCACGAGATGCTATACAAAAATAAAGCCCTCTTTATAAAACTGCAAGGTTTTACCCCAATCATAGTTTTTACAAAAGAAAAAACAGAGGGCTTGTTTGGTTTGTTTTTCAGAAAAATTTTTGGAAAAAATTATGTACAAACAAATTTTCAAGAGTAATCAAACCAAACAAATTTTTTGAACAAAAATCTCAAAATTTTGTTTGGTTACCTATTTTCCAAAAGCACTCTCTCTCTCATACACATCAAATCAATCACTTTTTTTAAAACTCTCACCCCAAAACAATTTTCCAAAATCATTTTTGAAAAAAGGCAAACCAAACAAGTTTTCGTACTTTTTATCTCAAAAACTACTCTACAAACACAAACCAAACATACCTAGAAGGTTTCAAAGAAAAAAGTAACAGTCGTATCTGAAGCTATACAAAGTGCTGAACTACAAAGCAAAAGAAAAGAGCAAAAAGAATACAAAAAAACGGTATCAATCACATTAGGCTCGAGAGGCCCTCTTCGTCCTCTTCTGAGGAGGGGACTCAGGAGCATTGTCCCCATCGGCATCACTATCATCAAAGAAGTGGGACTCATAGCCGATATCATCCTCTTCACTACCTGATCCAGAACCAGCCTCATCCTCCTCGCCCCTAGACTCAAATCGCCTACACACTGTCTCCTCAATGTCGCTGGTCTCAGTATCAACTCTGCTCAAAATTGGCTCCGAGGATGAGGAAGTCTCCTACGCATGGGACTCTCTGCTCCGATTTTGGCCACCCTTACCTCTGCCCTGACCTCTACCCTCACCCCTGGCATATATAGGAACATGTCTACCTCTCCTCCCCACAACCAGAGGAGGTGCCGCAGGTGCTGTAGGTACAAGTGAAGCCTGAAAACAAGAAACAGAGTATCAGAATAGTATTAGTGCAAAATTAATATAAGTATGGCAAATTAGAACAATATCAATACTGAACAATATGAGTATGTCAAAAGAAGAATCAGAGTAGTCAGATGAATGAGAAAAGTAAGAGTTCCTGATAACCATTAAGAGTAGGTAATGCCTCCTTCCTCCGTACCATGTGGATCAAAGAGCCGACCAACTAAAGGAGGTCGTCCACGTAACCCACTAGCACCTGCAAATGAGTTTGAACATCAGTATACAGAAAACGGAATGTGAAATGTAAGCTGCAAGACAAAGTTCATACATGCTGCACATTAGGGTCCCTAACATACTCATGCTCCTTTTCTGGGTACTCAATCGAAATCTGGTAGGTTGTCCTGCTTGACCACCAATGTGCAATCGCAGTCAGGATCACAGGCAGACCTGCAACATGAACAGCGGGGTTAGCCCCTCCAACATCAGGCTCGGCCGCATGAGCAGCTCCTCTGGTAGCGGGTGCATCTGTAGCACCTCCCGTGCGAGCTCCGGTTAGGGATGGCATCAGATAGGGCCTAATGAACTCAGCGTAGTCCCCAACCCTGCAGAAAAGATCAGCATCCTGCCCCACCATAAATTGCACAATAGCCTCGACTGGTAGACCATCGGCTGTCCTCATCGATGCAAGGAGAGGAGCAAGAACAACAGGGCCAGGTAGGCCCAGGGTCTGGCATACGAACCTCTCCCCAAGATACCAAGTCCTGCAGAAAGGACCCTTCAGCAAGATCTGCAGCCTAGAGGTATCCTAAGACCCAGCATACTCATCCTTCATCCCCGCTAGCATCATCACCCACGGCTACCAAGTCACCTGCAAATAGAGAATTCACAGTTGTCAGTTGTTGTCAGTTGTCAGAGTATAGGCCAAAGTAATAGAATGGAAGATAGCGATAGAGCAGAAATGAGTAAGAGTTTTAGACTACCTCTCGCACTATCACGGTATTGAAGAAACGATGATAATAGGGAAAAACAGTGACACCATGGTGCCGAGGGTGGCACCTGCTGTCATACCACCTGGAGTAGGGTACAAAAGCCTTTACCTAATCTCTCGGAAGAGGGGCAATGGTGGGGAAATATGCATAGACCTAGAGCTACAACAAAAGATCACTTTGTGAGTCAACAGGCAAAAACAGAAATAAAGACAGAAAGTGCAAAGTAGAAAGCATAATGTATAAACAGAAGTGACCATAAAGTGCAGTAAGTACCTTCTAGACCCTCTAGTAGCCTTCGACCTTGTTCTCCTTTTTGCAAGAACTGGAGCTCATATATCTGTACAAGATGGTGAGGCCAGCACCACCCCAACCATAGAACTGCACACGTGGCAAGACCACTAAGGCACTCAATAGATACAAACCCACGGTATTGCACTCGTTCGCGAACAAGGTGGTACGGAGGAGGTAGATCAAAAATCCGCGAGTGTACTGCTCGATCTCCTCCTGAGTCTTTGGCTGGCTCCCATGGAAATGGTCATAGAACTAGCTGTAATGCACTATGGCTGGCCTATCTAAGAGAGACGTGCTCTGAGCAGATGTATCCAGGCTGCCTCTCACTGGCCCATGTCAATGTCAAAGGGGATCGGATCACCCCTACTCAGAATCCCGTGATCATGGAGAAGTTATACGGGGCCATCGTTATCTCTCCGGTGGAGGAGAAATAGAAGCAGTTAGCGATGTCCCATCACCTCTCCACCAAAGCACCGAGTAAGGCTCAACTGGTGTCACGTCCCAAACCCGTCTCTATAGGTTTAGCATCATAACCGGCCAGTAATCCTTAGATTACAAAAGGCCTCTGAACAGAATAACTTATAATTAGGGGCTGCAGAAGAAACCATAAGAACATACATAGTCCAATGAGTTGTGGAGATATATATGGGACAGAGATTTTAAACCTTAAACACATATACATGACGTCATAATGCAATAATCTTACGTCACATTCAATACAGATATAGCCAAAAAGGGACTTAGCCAAAGATACAGTTAACAGAATACTTATTCTATACCCAAAGAAAGACAAGGTCTTAAACATAAGCCATATAAACTTGACTCACTCACAAAAGAGAACCTCCTCGGAGGTACAACGGCTGGCTGACAAAACTGGTATACCAGGTCCTCAATTCTGAGCCTGGTCACCACCTGATCACCTACATACATACTATAAATAGTAAGCGGAAGCCCAGTGAATAATAACAGAGTAAAGTGTTTAAATGAATGATGTCTGTCACAGATTCATCTTCAAATCTCTTATTAGACAGAAGCTTAAACATATTCGTATCAGAAATAGAATCATAAGCATATTCATATCATGAGTGGTGTATCTATTAGCATTAAACATATCTCTTTGGTGAAGTATATTAAGTTCCATATTGGAACCTCTGGTACCGGGTAACATATCTCTTACATGGGCCGCGATATTGTTTCCCCCAGGCGAAGGCCTGTGCCACGGTATTATTTCCCCTAGGTGAAGGCCTGGGCCATGGTATTATCTCCCCCGGACGAGGGCCTCATGACCATAAGCCACAATATTATGTGCCCTGGGTAAGGGCCTCTGCTAAGAATACCACAATTACCTTTCAAAGAAGTGTATCATCATTCATGTAATAACAACACATTCTTTTCTATCATTCAAAAATAGTTCATATCATACAATAATATTCAGAAAGTATTTCATATCAAACATAGTTTTACTAAGTTATTACTCACAGATGGCTTCACGGATAGCTTGGTAGCAAACCAATGGATCAATAACTCACGATGTGTGACCTCCACCAACATAACAGATACATATACTAAAACACACTCTTGGATTGTATATAACTTATTTCATTTTGTTCTCAGTGTGTTTCTAGCCTTTACTCTCATTATTGTGTCTTAATCTTGGCCTAGGAATGCCTAGGATTTAATGAGGATGCAAAAATGCTGGAAACAGGGGTCCCGCTCGAGCGCAACTTCCTTCCCTCGAGCGGACATAAAAAATGTGAGTGGTTGCTCGAGCGCAACTTCCTTCACTCGAGTAGTCTGTAAACTTTGCAAAAGTACTGGTTGTGTGATTTTCACACTCGACGGACAATTGTAGACACCCCATTTTTGACCGTCCTCAAGACTTGGACGTCATCGTTTGAACACTTAATGATCATCAATGCTCGTGTTCGTTTTGAGTTTCTAAAGGTCTCAGCTGTGCGCCTTGCCTTAGAGCCTCTCAACTTGTCTATTTTTTGCTTGGTTGTGGACCAAGAGCTTGTGGTTTTGTTTCTAAGGGAAGGGGGTGGCCTGTTGGCCAGCCCTACAACCCATCGGCTAGGCCCTGTGCCTATCAGCTATGCCCTCTTTTTATCGGCCATAAGTGGTAGCCGGTCGACTCCTCTGATGGCCAATCGGCACCTTTAATGGCCAGTCGGCCATACTTTTTGGCCGAGGCCCTTTTCTTTGCTTTTTCAAATATTTTGTTGCCAGCTGTGACAGCTGGTGATCATAGATTACATCCTCCATACACGTGTATGGAGGGATTGAACCAAGCCTCTAGCTTGTTCAACAAGCTTAAGACTTGGATTTCTATAAGAGGGGTGGTCCCTCTCCCTTTCCAGAGGTTCTGAAAATTTGCATTGGGTCAAATATATATCTCTCTCTCTATATATATTGCTTGAAAGTGAGTGTTCTTCACACATTTTGCCTACAACCCTTGGCCAAACCTCTTGACCTTGGAGCTGAAATTCCATATGACTTGTTTTAGCATCCTAAGGTTGGTTTTGGCTCAGAAAAGCTGCTAGTTTTGCTGTTCTTCAATGGTGAGTCCCATATCTTCTTTTAAGCTTTGTTTTGCTTACGTACTTAGCCATCTTTCCATGCTTCTTTTGGCTTAGCTTTTAACTCTAAAAAGCTTCATTTTTAAGTATTAAAAGTGTTTGTTTAAGGCCTCTTTGGTGTTGGGGGTGGTCTACCCCCTTTTGTGCCTTATTTTGCCTTGTTTTGAGCCATCTCTTTAGGCCTTCGAGATCATCTTCTCTTGGCCTTTTAGCCACTGAAATCCAGTGGATTTTCAGTGGTAGAAAGTGTGTTTTGAGGTCCCAAATAGGTGAGGGTTGTCCTCCCTCCTCTTCTCTTGTGTGCTTGTGTTAATGGCTCACCAAGTTAGCATATTTTTCTACCTCCTTGAGGCTCCATCTTAGTATGTCTTAGGCCTTATTTTAGCATGGCATAACACTATTTTGGGTTGGTTTGATTACTTCTTGCATGCTTCTTGCACTTGTAGTGCAATCATCATGCTTTGGACCATTATTCTAGCATGTTTTTAGCTCCACTCCAACAAGATTTTACTCATGTTTTGCCATGCTTAAGCTCTTTTTTAAGTTGTTTTGGTCATGCATGCCTTGCTTTGTATAGCCATAGTTCAATCTTGCTCACTAGCTTTGAGTTTCCAAGCCACTAGCATGCATTACTTGGGCTATTTGCATGATTTATCATCATTTGATATATGATTTCAGTGCATGTAGTGTGGTCATACTCTCCCATGCTTCACTCTTTCAATGCTTTTGGAGGGTTGTGCTTTATGCCTTAAACATGAGCCAATATGTATGCAATCTTGCCTAAGCTTTTGGGCTGCCATCTCAATGTGTTTTGGGTCTTATTTTACCATGATACAACTCTGTTTTTGGTTGGTTGGAGCATCCCTCATTTACTTCTTACACTTATAGTGTAATCATGCTCATTGGCCTCGCATGGTTGGTGTTTTGGCTTACCATGCTAGCTTGTTTTGGCTTCATTCCATGCATGTTTTGGCATTGTTTTGACCTGCATTGGGACTGTTTTGAGTCATCTTGGCCCTTTGGAGCTTACTTGATATGGCTATGGTGCAAGTACCTTTGCTAGCCTTAAGCTTGGAGCCTCCTAGCATGCCTCATTTGTCATATGTGCATGTTTTGGCATCACTTGGAATGATATTTCAGAGCATATAGTGTTGTCACACTTTCATGTTTTTCACTCTTTAAGTTCTCTTGAGAGTTGTACCTTTATGCCTTGTTTGTGAGCCATTGCATGACCATCACCATCTTGCCTTTTATGCCATCATTTTGGAGCATTTTGGCCACTGTTTTGGCATGCATGAAGTCAGTTTGGGGCTGACTTGATCCATTGAGCAGTGCATTACATAGCCCTTGTGTTGTGTCCTTCACTAGTTTCAATGCTTAAGGGCTCTAACTAGCCATGCTCATGTTGTTTGCATGTTGTTTGGAATGTTGTTGCATTGCATTGTGTTTGGATTGAACATTAATCCAAACACGAGAAACGAGGGATGTTTCATACTTGAAGTAATGAAACGTGCCTCATTTCTCGGTCGCCGACCCTCTTGATCATGCATGATAGAGGTGGAGGCCCTTATGTGTTATTTCTGCGTTCATTGACATTGAAATTGTGCAAACTTGGCTTCTCGGCCATCGTGCATTGCGATGCTCGGTTGGTGGCCCGAGAGTCAAGTACCGCACTCCCTTGAGCTTGAGAAATGATAGGGAGGGTGGTTGTGCACACATACCTTGCAAATACACTGCCATGCCTCTGTTTGGGCTCTATTGCAGCAAAAGGAAAAATTGCAGGAAGCAGTGGCCGACCGGCCATCAAAGCTGCCGACCGGCCACCAAGTCTACCGATCGGCTATCAAAAGTGGTCGATGACCATTAACTTTGGCGGATGGCCATCCCTCTTGGCCGACCACCCATCAACGTGTTTCTAGGGTGGATCAGAAGCATCTTGGAAGTTCGCACAATTTTTAGAAATCTAAAAGAGTGAAAACAGAGGCATCATGAGGCACGGTAGTGGATTTCCGAGCGAAGCCGACCGAGCATGCATATCCCCCACACTTCCCGAGGCCATTTGTTTAAATTTCTTAGCTAAACTAGTTCATTAGCTTAGTTATTTTGTAATTAATTAGTTAATTTGTTAGCTAATTTAATTCATTATTGTAATTTCTTAATTAGCTTAGCATAGCTAGTTTTCAATTCGGTTGTGTAATAATTAGTCTAATTAGATTATTAGATTAGTTATTTAGCCTAGCTTAGAGTAGCTTAGCTTTCATTTAGACCCTCCGTCGAGAGGGCAAATGTTGTAATAATTGTGCGTGTGTGTGTGAATGTCTTCCAACCCCACGTCTTTCTCCCTTTTACTTATCCGCTTTCAGTGGTTAGATTAGGGCATATTTCAATTAGCATACCTATGCTTGCTTGCATGTGTGCATCATTCATTTCGTATTGCATGCACCCGACTCGGCGCATCATTCAAACTGCATTGTACTTCAATACACTTTCTTGAATACGTGTTTAACAGCATGTATCAAGTGTTGCATTCATATGCCATTCTAGATAGCCGAGCCTATTTTAGTTGCATTTTGCATGTGTTGCATTAGGCATCTTAACATAGCTAGGATCATGCATTGATTTCTAACTAGTTTTTTTTCTTTGGCTCGGAGTACACTATGAGTGTTTACGCTTTAGCATCCTTGCATGTGTGTAAGTGACTGCCATGATAGCATGTTTGCCATGAGACTAATTGCTTAATTGATTAACTGCATGAATGCCTATGGATGAAAGCTTCATTGCTTGAATTGGAACAATTCATCAAAATGTGCGTTTTAAGCCTACTTGAGAGTGGCAAATCATGTTTTTCTAAGCCCACTTGAGGGTGGCAAATCCGCATCTTAGCCTACTTGCGAGTAGCACTTCCAAACCATTTTCACAAACAAGCATGAGATGTTTTGTTCTAAGTTGAGTGATTTAGTCTATACTTGTATGCTGTGCGCATCACATAGTAAGCTAGTAAATAAACCAGAATAAGAATGCATGTGTTTTCAAAAACATCATATCATGTTAGTAGAGGCTGATCTTTGATCGGGCGAGCGGGGGTGCTCATTTTAGGACCTTCCCCTCTCATACCCAAGTTCCCGAGCCGAGGCAACTTTGGTAATGACGGACATGTGGCCTTAGGCACGAGTCAGGGTTTCCTAAATTTCCTAAAATAAAATATTTAGGTGGCGACTCTGAAATCTGGCAAAGTAGTCCTGTTTGGCGCTTTTTGATTAAAATCGATTTTCCAAAACGATTTGCCGAATTTGGACTCTTTGGTGATTTATCAGTCTTACATTGCACTTTATGAGATTAGATTCAGAACCATGACAGGATTCCGAACTGTAGTAGCTAGAACTACAATTCGCGCCCTCACGCGCGGAGCGGAGTTTCGGGCAGTCTACAACACTCGACGATCGCTCGAGCATAAGACTCACATCCTCACTTGAGTGCAACTCTTGTCGCTCAAGTGGTTTGCAAAAATTTGAAACTTCTGGAAGCTTGCATTTCATGCTTGAGCGAACTTCTGGTTGCTCAAGCGAAGATGCAGAAACAAAAGTGGCCGCTCAAGCACAGGATCTGTTGCTCGAGTGAAGAGGTCGAATTATGGAATTTCCAAATTCACCTCCAAGCTTCCAAACTCAACTTCAAAGCTATAAAACTCATCCTTTTGGGCCAAATACTTGAGAAAACACATTTAAACTTGGAAAACATTGAGAATTCAAGATCATTTCATGAAATCAAGGCCCAAAAGCATGCCAAATGCTCAAAACTAAGCTCAATTGTTTGAAAAACATGACATGCATGTATTGCCTTGACTTAAAAACTTCCAAACATGATCAATTGGTATGAAATGGTTTTAATCAAGATGAATTCTGAAAATAAAGGTAAGATGGACACATACATGAGAGAATTCTTTGAAATTAAACTCAAATTGTGTTCAAATGGACATGTAGGCATGAGATACTCTTCTTTTCTACCTCCTAGTTCACTTCTTGCTTAACTTAGCTCACTTCTTTTGAATTTAGGTAGAGAATGACTTAAACTCAAACCTAAAGGTTGAATTCTCACCTTAGATTTTCAATTATGCTCTGGAGTGCTAAAATCTTCCAAATTCTCTTCCAATGTTTAGCAATCCCTCTCTTTCCTTCCTTGATTGATGAATTCAATTCTCAAGCTTTTCTCTCCCTCTCTTCTCACGTTTGATCTCAAGACAACAAAATGAGAGAGTGCAAAGTATAGCCAAGGGTCCACTTATGCCTTGTATAGGCTTGATTGGAGGATTGATTAATTAGGCTTGAGTGAACATTAATTATTCTAATTTAATCGTTCTAAACTGAATTTTAATTGAACCTACCATAAGATTCTAAAAATTCTAATTAACACAAAAATCAAGTCTATTTTGTGATCGGATGCCGATAAGGCCTTCAATTTGCAGATTAGAACAAAATTAGAGATAGATATTCCTACACAGAATAGATAGAAACTCACAGAACACATAACACATGTAATGAATGCAAATTTCACTTATTAGGCATAATTAATCATAGATTAACGTTAATCATAGGTCGGGGTTGTTACAACTGACCTATAGTTGTGCAAGCCATGAGCAGAATAGGCCGAAGCCTGTCTCATCCACTAGCTCTCTGATTCAAGCAGGAAGCTCATGGTACTAATTTTGAGCAGTCACTGCTCCATAGCCTCTCCAAGATAGAGCATCACCCTATATTGAAAGAGGAATTTTTCAAGTACATGGCAGATGAAAAGACTGTAATGAAATATCAAAGCAAGAAAAGTGCATAAAAAGGAGCAAAGTTTCTTACCTCAGTAGCATCGTGGGAGAGATGAGAGGCACACTCCCTAAAAAGAAAGTCCTCAGCCATGCCCCCGGCAAAATTCTCAAAACGCAGCATGCCTCCGAGAGCCATCGCATACGTGGTAAGTGGTCTAGTCAAAAGGCCTCACCCTCAATGGTAGTACCTCAGGCTCAAGCTTAGGAGGATAGATCTCCTCCTCCGCAATGTCGGCAGCAATGTCCTCTACCGCTCTGCCAGCCTTATCTATGATAGGCTCCTCAACACCTGCAGTGGGTGGAAGCATAAATACCTTAGGAAGGGCACAATCATATGGAATATCATCCGCCATGGAGAAAATAGTGGATGGTGAGAGAAAATGAGAAAAAAATGAGGAAAATAGGCGAAAAGTCTTAAAATCAAACCCTAGAAGAGAGAAAAAGTCCAAATCCGAAAGAAAGTACCAAATATCCAAAAAAAAACCCGTGATAATGAGCCCAAAACAATGAAAAACCCAAAAACTCAACCAAAACAAAATCCAATCAGTTCAAAGTGTAGAAGGCCATGAAGGTTTTACGAATAAAGTTTGCGTGGATCGTTGGGTAACGCGAGTAAAGTGAAAATCTAGAGAGGGAGAGAGAGCACATAGAGAGAGAAGGAGAGTGTTTTCGGATGGTGTGTGTAAGTTAGAATGAGCCAAGATGTGTTTTAAGTAAGCCACAAGTGTGAAAACCCTAATCTACCCCTGAAACAGATCGGGTGGCCGGCCATCCAAACGATTGGCCGCCTGGTCTATTGTTTTGACCAGCCGACTCCTCAAGTGGTCCAAAGTTGATTTTTGCAGAGATCTTGCTCGTTCTGTGCACATTTGATCCTTTATTCATCTGTAAAGTGAAGAATTGAATAAATTGGGTTCATTCATGCTTCAGAAAATTTTGAAATGTGTTTCCAAATACGTCGTTTAAAGTCATGTCACTTCTTCGAAGTGGGAAATACCCTGACCTCAAGCTCGAGCAAGTTGTATCCTTCTTGAACATTTAAGGACCTCTGAACGCTAAGTCGGAAATCTTTGTGAGGTGGTTTCAAAACCACCGCTTTTTGTTTAATCTTGAATTTTGTTGCTTATTATGTTGCATGGAACATACATTGTATCATATTTCCTATTAATTACAGCAATTATTGCAATTATGTTGCATCCATGTGCATCATACCTTTTGCATTCACCCTTATCATGTAAGTGTGATTTGGCTTGCACCCTTCACCCTTTTTGCTCGAAACGTAGTTTGGCATGGAGCTTTTACCCTTTTTGCGCAAAACGTAGTTTGGCTTGCACCTCCTCTCCTTATCACGTGAGTGTGATTTGGCTTGCACTCTTTTCCCTTATCACGTGAGTGTGATTTGGCTTGCACTCTTTTCCCTTATCACGTGAGTGTGATTTGGCTTGCACCATCCATCTTTTCTGTGCGAAGTGTAGTTTGGCATGGAGCTTTTACCCTTTTTACGTGAAGCATAGTTTGGCTTGTACTGCTCTCCTTATCACGTGAGTGTGATTTGGCTTGTACCCTTCCCGTTATCATGTGAGTGTGATTTGGCTTGCACCCCCTCCCCTTATCACATGAGTGTGGTTTGGCTTGTACCCTCTCCCCTTATCACATGAGTGTGATTTGTCTTGCACCCCCCACCCTTTCTACACGAAGCATAGTTTGGCATGGAGCTTTTACCCTTTCTACGCGAAGCGTAGTTTGGCTTGTACCCCTTCCGCTTATCACGTGAGTGTGATTTGGCTTGCACCCTCCACCATTTATGTGCGAAGCGTAGTTTGGCATGGAGCATTTACCCTTTTTGTACGAAGCGTAGTTTAGTTTGCATCCCTCCCCTTATCACGTAAGTGTGATTTGGCTTGTACCTTTTGTCCCCTTTACGTGAAACGTAGTTTGGCTCACATCTTTCACCTGGTTACAACCTTCTCTCTCTCCGTATGAAACACAGTGAGATATGCCTATGGGTTGTGCCATTTTTCCCCCTTTTCACGTGAAACATGTTTGGAATTGTTTTCTGCTTAGATATGTTTTGATTTAAGTTGGAGGTGTGTTTGGAATTGTTGTTTTCTTAGATTTGTTTTTATTTAAGCTGCAGGCTTGTTTCGGTCATATGTTGTCATTCATTTATTGCTCATTGCATTGTCTTGCATGATCATGGATTTTCAAAATAACCGGCTTCGCGAAGCATGTAAGTCCAGCTTTCAAGTGTATTCTTGTGCATACCATTTGCATCTTGCCCTTGAACTACGTTAGTTTGATTCCTTACAAAAGGATATGTAGGCAACTTTCAAGTTTAACCAATTGCATTTTACATTTGATTGCTTGCCCAAGTCTTACGACCTTGTCAAACGGGTCGTCTTCGGGTTTTGACATTTACTCACGGCATTTCATGACTTTAAGCTCTGTCAAAGAGAGGCAACTATAGACACCCCATTTTAACCGCCCTTAAAACTTGGGCACCTCACATTAAACACTCGATGATGATTGTTATGCTGTACAAATCATTCAATTTCTTCAGCAAAAGGCTTCGGTTTTCAAGCTTTAAAACCTAAACCTTATACCCTTTTTGAACCCAAGATCTATTTTTTTCTAGCCTGACCACTCAGAGACTTGCTGGCCAACAAGTGGCGGGGCAGGCCATTTTTGGTTAGCCGGTCGTCCACCTTCATGGCCGGCTGGCCATGTTCAGCAACAAATAGATATTTTCTGCTGCCAGTTGTCCCTATGTGCATGCCTTGCACCAGCTGGCTCATTACAGATATTTCCGATGTGAGAATGATTTTTTTTTTATAAATACATGATCACCCCTCATGGTTTGGGGTTAGAAAATTTCTCCAACAATCAAAACTTGTCCAACACACTATCTCTCCCTCTTGCAATATAAATACACTATAGATACACTTCCTAAGCCTAAACTTGAGGCTTTTTGCTGAGATTCTCGAACCCAAATTTTAGCTCTTGAGAGTGTTCAACTTGTGGTTTGTGAACCAAAAAGCATCCTCTCTTTGAAAGAGGTATACTTTGAGCTTCTGTACCATCTTTTTTATCTATTTTCTTTGCTTTTTCATACTGTTTTTCAGAGTTTATTTTAGCTCAAAAATGTGATTTTAAGTTACAAAAAAGAGGAGGGGTTAACCACCCTTCATTGTGCTTATGGATTGTTTGAAACCTCTTGGCTTTAGCCTATTTTTTCCTCACTTTTTCCACCTCAAAAATCTGATTTTTAGCACTGTTTTAGTTTTTTTTCAGAGTTGTTTTGTGTATTAAATTATGCTTTGAATATTGTAGATGTGTTGTTGTAAGTCCTCAAGGATATAGCTTTCAATCTATTTGAGTTTATAGTCTTTTTTTTGTACTTTTTTATAGCTTTCATACATGTTCATACTATTGTAATCACCTTTGCATAATCATCTTTGCAACCTCCCTCCATTCTTTTTTTACTTTGATTAAGAGTTGTATCTAACACTAGATTGTTGCTCAAGGCATAAGAAAGAGACTTTCCATGCTTAATGGTTTAATCTATTCGGAGGTTCATTACCAAGGCATTACATCTCTCTCATGCTAAGCACAATCTCTTGTTTCACACTTCTCTTTATTGTCGGTGCATTGCTTCTAAAGGACTAGCTTTCTAGTTTAGACCCTTGTAAATCATAAAGAAAGGTTTCATTATAGCTTGTTATCGAGTTTGGATTTAGGGTCACTATCGTCTTTTTTGGGTTTGACTCTAAATTCATTATTGGTCGTAAATGAGTTTGATCCCTCCTTTATCATTTTCTCTGTAGAAAAGGGCTTGAAAAGCTCATTTCTCAGGTTAAGTTAATGCTTGATACTCTTTATCGCCTTTTGGACGTAGTGGACATAGTTATCATGTTTGGACAAAAAGAGGAAGAAAAGAAAAGAATTGGAAAGGAAATGTAAAAAGAGGCTAATAAAATTAGCATAAAAAAAGGTAATAAAATTAAGTTGTGTTCAATCGGACTTTATATTAAACCTATTGCATCTTGACTCATTGCGTACTCTTTAGTGATGTTCAATGATTCAAGAAGCAATGTCCACCCGTTCCCTTGAGGTAACACCATGATAGGGAGGAGGTGTTGTTGGTTTTTCATTTCCTTTTATTGAGCTTTTGTCCAATCAGTTCTAAGATCATCAGAAAAAAAGGTGCAAAACTTGGGGATTTGCGAACCAAATCTATTCCTCCCTTGGTCATTATCATGATAGGGAAGGGTAAAGAGGATAATACTCTGTGTTTGCTTTGTTTTAGCTCTATTGCAGCGGGTAATTTCCAAAAAATAGTGGCCAGCCAGCCACCCTTCTATGCGGCCGACCACTTCTCAAGACCGGCCGACCACCAATTTTTGTACAAGCAGTAGCATTTTTGTGGCAAAACAGAGAAAAACCTAAGACTAAAACAAAATAATTTTCTGACTACAAACAGAACTGATTCTGGAAGCAAACAGAGAGGTTTCCGAGAGGATGTTCTCGGTTGTGTGCATGTGGCTCCTCGCCTCCTGTTTAGTTAAATTAGGGCTTTCATATTAATATGTTGTACTTAATTTGTTGGCTTCATTCGAATTTGTAATAGCTAGTTAATTAATTCATTCATTTTATGTTGTAATAATTAGTTAATTAGGACATTCATTCGGACCCTCTTGTGCGAGAGCAAATGTAAACACTTGTAATATTGTGTATGTCTTCCAACCTCCATTTATTTCTCCCTTTTATTTACGTGCTTATTTTAGTAGCATCACATTTTTCGTTTCATATCATTGCCATGCTTAAATATCCATTTTTTCATGCATTGGGTTTCGTTCATCATTCTAACATCGTTATCATTTCCTATTTACTTGAATACGTGCGCTACCTCACGCTTTGGGTTGATTCATATGTCATGTAAAGAAGTCAAATTCGATAGTTGCATTTTGTATGTGTTGCATTAGCCACTTGCATAGTAGAGCATGCATTTTTCTAATTATTTTCTTCTCTTTGGCTTGCCTCGGTTGAGTACTATGTGAGTATTTTTGCTTTAGCATATTGCATGTGTGTTTGTGTTGCCATATCAAGCATATTACCATAAGGTTGAGTGTTTATTTTATATACCTCTTGAATGCCTGTTGATGAAGGCTATTTCTCCTAAGTTGGGATGATTTTATTAATGTACATATGAGTTTGCTTTTTCAAATAACACATATTCAAAACTCTTTTCAAACGAACATAAAATCACGGCATTCCAAAATGGGTGACATAGTCTATACTTGTGTGCCTCACATAGTAATGTTAGCATAATAATCGAAACAATAGCATATAATATACATCAAAATCACATCATGATTAGTAGAGGCCAATCTTTGATCGGGTGAGTGGCGTACTCAATTCATGACCTTTCCCTCTCATACTTAAGTTCCCGAGCTGAGACACTTTGGTTATGATCGACAAGTGGCATTGGGCACGAGTCATGGGTTTCCTAAATTTTTAAAAAATATTTAGGTGGCGACTCTGAAATCTGACAATGCAATCTATTTCTAGCATCTCTGAAGATTAATCTATTTCACAGTGCACTTGTGAAACTAGATTCAGAACCACGGGAGTCCGAACTGTAGGGCTATCGTATCTGAGGAGATTAAACTCCTCCAAAGAGCACGAAAAGCAAGCTACACCAGGCTCCTAGAATTTTTATTGTAACTCTGCAAAACTTCTGGACCTTGCGTTCATAGCCCGGGCAGTAAAAAGTTCACTCAAGCGGTCTGATCAGGTCAGCTCACTTAAAAGTCAATCAAACACTCTTTTTTCTCACTTTCTCCAACTCTTCTCTCTCTCTCTCTCTCTCTCACTCTCTCTCTCTTTTTCTCTCTCTCACTAACACCCATTTCCGAACCCTAACCCTCAAAACACTTCATTTCCTCACGTTTTGCAAAAGATTCACCTCAAATCCTTTCAAGAAAAGTGAAGAGCAAATTTTGATTCAAGATTCTCACCGATTGGATCATGTTTTGGTCAAATTCTGGTTGGGTCTTCATGTCTTAAGAAAAAAAACAAAATTGAAAAAAGAAAGGGTAAATTATAATAAACCTCCTTAGATTATGATCCATTTATATTTTGCCTCCTCAAATTTCAAAATTCAACAATTAACTCCCTCAAAATATTATTTTACTACAGTTAACAATTTTTTTTAGGATTCTGTTAGGAATGTACAGAAAATCAGATCGTATATAAAGCACATAACATTTGTTAAATTTTTAGAAAAGTAATGTCTTTATGTGGCGATCCCGTTGCACTTTGTCTCTAAGACAAGGCAAATAAAGTGTAACTAAAATCACCAAATAAGAGTATTATTATCCTAAAATAATCAATAACGAGTATTATTGTCTTAATAATTCGATAATTGTGTTAAGTACTTTACAAATAATTTCATCTTCTGTAAATTTCTAACAAAATCCTAACAAAAATGATTAATTGTAATAAGATAATACTTTGAACGAGTTAACTTTGAGTTTTGAAGTTTAGGACAAAGTGCAAATGAGTCATAATTTAACGGGATTTATTATAATTTACCCAAGAAAAACATAATCAGACAATTGTAAAGTTCAACTTATAGCATGAAGTTGAGAGTCAACCACTATCAAAATGACAGATTTGTTTGATAGTGGTTTTTTGAACAAACACCATTAGTTTGATGGTTGATAATCGAACAAGCACCATCATTTTAATGTTGGTAGTTCGAATGTTGGCAAATGTTCAGCAATAATAGTCTGAATGATGAGATAGAGTGTAAGTTGTGAACTCAAACAATGCTGGTTGTCTAACAAATCGAAAAGAGTCATTTAGGAGTGAGGAATTGGTTTTTAGGAGTGAAAGAGAAGTGGTTAAGTAGATGAGGTGTATTTGGTTGAAGAAATTGCAGTCGATTTGGTTTCTTCACATTGTGGTATGCAAGACGGTGGGATAGTTTGCTAGATAAAAGATGGTAGGTACAGGGTTGCTAGGGTTTTGAGGTTGAAGAACAGAGTATTTTGCAGATTAAAAGCTGTGCACTAGGAAAATATTGGAGTTTTAGATTCTTTAGTATGCATGTTAAGGGGTATGAACTAAAAGGTCATGTTTGTTTAGGGGTTTGGATAGGGAAGAATAGACTGTTAATTCATGAGTCTCAAAAAACATTATATTTGGTTTCAAAAGATGTTAATACAATGAAGGACTTGGGATTGTTAATACAATCTCATGGTAATGGAAGTAAAAGGACTTTATTGCCTCCTCTTGTTAAAAATAACAAGGCAGTGGCTTTGGTCCAATCCAAGATCGGACTGGACCGTGCTGTTGGGCCCGTGAGAGCTCACCACGAGTCCCGTTTTGATAATCCGAACCGTCAATGTGTAGAACTCGTCGAGTACTATATGCTTGTAAGAAATCACGTTGATCGGATATCGATAACTATGTGAACAAAATAGTTTTTATCAACCGTTAATTGTTTCACTGTCTATTTTTTTTATATACAAAACTGATTTGATCACATAGCTATTGATATCCGATCTACGTGATTTTTTACAGGCATATAGTACTCGACAAGTTGTACACATTGAACGGTTCGGATTATCAAAACATGCCCAAAAAATGGGCTCCATGGGCCGAACTAGACGGGTCCAGTCTTGATCTCAACTTGAGACAAGCTGGACCCAAATAACAAAGTTGCTTTTTATATAAAAGGGGCTTACTAACAAATATATTTAAAATACAACAAAATAACACAACACTAAAGTATGATTTTTGTATCCATCATACTAAATTTTAGCAATAATTACCTTATACTCTGTTGGAGTTAGTCTTAGGAAAACCAAAACAACAGCTTTGGACTTCGACTTTTGAGTTCCTTCCCATCACCTAAAAAAAATAATTATAAATAAATAAAAAATTTAAAGGTTCCTTTACATTGAAAAAGAAAGGTAAACTAAAGTATGATTATTGTAAACTAAATTTTACAATAATCTCGATTTTATTCATTCAATCAATAAATAGTTGATTGTTCGAAAGGGGATTTTGTTATTCCAAAACTCGAGATATTGGAGGACAGTGATATTATAGAGAAGAACAGGGATGACTATGTGATTTGAAAGGTATTTAGGAGGTGCAAGTGTAATTCATTCAAAATAGAAACCACATTAACAGGAAGGATTCCAAACCTAAGCGCGTGTTCATGCTTTACTAAATGCGAGTGGGTGTGCCATTTTCTCGAACACCCATTTTCTCAAACAACTATTTAGGTCTGTATCTCATCTTTACGACTACGAGCAATTGTGATTCCAATCCAACGGTCAACATGCAATCTATCTCATCACCCTAAACAATTAATTAAGGTACTTCGTCCAGGACCAGGAGGAATTTTTGGGTGCAACGGGGATAAATGTCAAGTGGTATACATATATATTATTTTTGTTAATTGTGATTGAATTTGATACTAAAATTTATTAGATTTATATTGAATATCTGAGAGATAGTAAGAAATATATATACATTTATAATTAGTTAAAAAAAATGTTAGAAATTCTAAATATTATACTAAATATTCTATCAAATGTATTAGTCTTAGCTAGTTGAATATACCACTTGACATGACATAATATTCTCCCAACGTACAAAAAAATTCTCACATCACTATACGTATAGTGCACGCTCATCATCATGCTGTATTGGGTGCTCGGTAGGCCAAGCGCACGAGTAAGCATGATGAAGGTTACCATAACATAATTATTATGAACGTAATTTTAGATATTCAGAAAAATATTTACAATTATACGAAGAAAAAAAAATGATTGATCTCAATTTAGCTCTTGAAGCTTGAAATTTAAATTTTGAATAAATTTAAGCATCTTATTAAATACATTTACCAGGTTCATAGGCAGAGTTTTTTTAAATGCTGAAAAAAAAGCGCTGGAAATTGAAATTACAAGTGACCATTCACATCTTTCACAAAAGAGTATTCACTTTGCTTGGTTGTGGTTTCCAAAAAGCATTTTTTAGAAAATTTTACTTTTTTATTTTTTATATTTTTTTTTGTTTTCACTAAATTTTGGTATACCATTTAGTATACTAACAGATAATGTAATAAAGTTTAGATATTTTAGATCTTGGTAATTTGTATAATGAGTGAGTCTATAGTTTTAAAATGACAATGTCCAAGCATATGTTGGTACACTAATTGGTAGATGTAGCACCACTGTTGCTATTTCGGTCCAAAAATTAGACCCACCTTCTAGACCCAGTGATGTGTCAAGAAGATAATTAGTTAATCTTCTTGACACATTACTAAGGTCTATAAAGTAGACTTTTATATCATTTTTTTTTTTTTATAAAAATGGCATCATTTATGTTTCTAAATTTGTGAAGTTTTCTACAAAACGTGGCAAATAAAAATATAAAAGGTAAATTATAAATGAAAATCTTATTTATCGATGAGGACATGCCAAAAAAAGTTGCCAGTTCGGACGCCATGCCATTTATAATTTTTGAGTATAAGGCCCATTTCCACACTAATATTGTGTCAATTTGCTTTAACCAACATAGAGTCACTATTTAATTTTTAATGGAGAATTAGGAAAATTTTAACAATAAAAACTACGTTAAAGACCTAATCCATTATAAGCAGAGATTATCGATTCGAGAGTTAAGGTACAAAAGGAAAAAGTCATTGAATCCATTTTGTCCAATCCAAAGATTGGCCTTTAGTAATTCTCTATTTTATAATTTTAGTGGTTAATTATTTAAACAAGTTATTTTAAGCCTAAATACCTTTAACTAACTTAAAACTAAGTGATTTAAATAAAAAATATCATTTATTTTAGTTTCAATAAATAAGGCCATATTTTTTTAAAAAGAGGATTTTCCAAAACAAATGATTTTAGTATACCATGGCCTTAAACACTAAAATAAACAACATTTACGAAAATCAGTCAAAACTACCAATTTTGCAAAAAAAGGCATATAACTTGCATGATTGAAAAGATAGTGCACAAATTATCTACATGCTATCAAGAATAGGGAAAACTTACTCGAATGCCCACTTCAAGCATTACATGCATTCATAAACTAAACATGAACCTTATATACATCTAAACATACAAATGATAATCCTAAGTCCGGTTTTGAGGCTACTACAATGGTGCTTATGCATAAAAAAAAAAAAAAAATAACAAATAAAGACTAAAAATAACCTAAAACTACATAATGATCAAACCGAGCTTAATTTATGATTTTTTATATGTTTAAATAGTCCTAAACATGTTGTTCTAACAAAAAAAAAAAAAAACCGAAAAGTGAGCACAATGAACAGACTACATAATAGAATGATAAACTAAGACCCTAGCAATAACTAACTATTGAAAATAGGCTAGAAAAGTTACAAAAATTGATTAAAGGATAGTGTTTTGCCTTCTACTTCAAGAACGGAAGAGCACGCAAAGAAAAGATAAAAAGAAAAACAAAGGTTTTCTTGCTTGCAAGCTTCCCTCAAGCAAAGGTTCTAAATTTGGGTCTAAGTTCTTCAATCTCCAAATTATTTTTAAGCGTTTTTAGTTTTCTATTAAGGTGGGAATTTCAGAGCGAAGACAAGAAGAGTAAGAAGGGTGATATTTTGCTCTCAAAACTAACCAAAGTTGCTCCAATTTCTCACTCTTTGAAAGGGAGAGGGAGGGGCTCTTTATATAGGTAGAGGGGAAGCTTGGAGAGCACCATAGGACTTTTTATAGCGATTCTGGATTGGACCCGACCCATTTGATGTTTTGGATTCGGACTTCATTGTTATATATAGTTGTTCTTGCCTTGTTTCCTACTATTCCTCCAAGAAGTTAAGTTCATAGGCCACGTGTTATCCGGGGAAGAAGTGACTGTAGATTCATCCAAGATAAAAGTTGTACAAGATTGGGAGCAACCCAAGAATGCCTTTGATATCCATAGTTTCTTGGGGTTGGCCAAGTATTACTGTCGATTTGTGAAAGATTTCTCTGGATTAGCTTCACCATTAACTAAACTAACAAGGAAAGGAATTAAGTTTATGTGAAGTGAGACCTGTGAGAAGTTATTTCAAGAGCTTAAAGTTAAACTTACCACTACTCCAGTATTGATTATTCCGGAGAGGGGTTCGGGCTATTCGGTGTATTGTTGTGATGCATCCCGGGAAGGTTTGGGTTGTATACTGATGTAAGAGGGGAAAATAGTAGCTTATGACTCATGGCAGTTGAAAACACATAAGATGAACTATCCTACTCATGACTTAGGGTCAGCAACAGTGATCTTTGCCTTGAAGATTTGGAGACCTTATTTGTACGGTGAGAAGTTTGATGTATTTTCTGATCATAAGAGTCTGAAATATTTCTTTACACATAAAGACTTGAATATGAGGCAGGGGAGGTGGATGGAGTTTATAAAAGATTATGGCTTTGAGTTGCACTATCATCCCGGGAAGGCCAATGTTGTGGCCGATGCCTTATGTAGGAAATTCATTGGCAGTGTAACTAGTATTGCCATTCAGGAATGGGAGATATTGGATGCTATTGGTGAATTTGACTTGCATCTTAGTGAGTCTGTTGAGTCTGCAGCCTTGTTCATGGTAGTTGCACAACCTACACTTGTGAGCCAAGTGATAGAAGCGCAGAGGGTTGATCTTGAGGTAGAAACCCTCCGGGAGAAGATCTCTAGTGGGAAGGTAGAGAAAGGCTTGAACGTATATTCTGACTCAAGTGCTAGATACGTTGATCGTCTTTTCGTGCCGGAGTCTTGTTGAGAGGAAGTATCCCGAGAGTTTCACCACTCATGCTTTGTAGTGCACCTGGGAGGCACAAAAATGTATCATGACCTTAGTCACCAGCTTTGATGAAAGGGGATAAAGAGAGATGTAGCCGTGTTTGTGTCCAGGTGCCTTACGTGTCAACAAGTGAAGGTTGAGCATCAGAGGCCAGCGGGTCTGCTACAACCCTTGCTTATAACTCAGTAGAAGTAGGAGCACGTTACAATGGATTTTGTTGTGGGTCTTCCAAGGACTCAACAGGGTAATGATGCCATTTGGGTGGTAGTTAACCGATCAACCAAGTCAGCGCACTGTATACCTATGAGCACGAGTGACTCAGTAGATGTTGTTTCCAACCTTTACGTTAGGGACATTGTGAGGTTTCTTGGAGTCCTTGTAATGATTGTTTCAGATAGAGATCCGCATTTTACGGCTCGGTTATAGTAGAGCCGGTAGAATGCCTTGGGCACTAGGTTGACTTTTAGCATCGCCTATCTTCCTCAGGCTGACAGGCAGTCCAAATGTACTATTAAGATCCTTGAGGATATGCTTTGAGGTTGTGTCCTTAACTTTAAGGGGTCATGGGAAAGACACTTGCCTTAGTGGCACTACAACAAAATGGTACTTTAATGACAAAATCACTTCGTCTCCAATAGTGAAATTTTCGTCACCAAATTGATCCGTGACGAAATAATTTCGTCACCACGTTCGTCACCAATTCGTCGTCACTAAAAGTACCCGGTGACGAAAATTTATTTTGTCACCTATTATTGGCATTTGGTGACGAAATATTTCGTCACTAAATATTAAATATTTTGTCACCTATAACATCCATTTCGTCACCAAAATTAAATAAAATTTTATTTTATTTATTTTGAGTGACAAAATATTTCGTCATTAAAAATAGTGATAAAATTTTTAGTGACGAAAATATCGTCACCAAAAGATGGAAAAAAAAGACCTTTCAGTGACGAAAACTTTTTGTCAAGAAATATTTTAATTTAGTGATGAAATAGTGAATGTGTGACAAAATTATTTGTTGGGATTAGAAAGTTTTAGTGTCAATTTTTTTTCGTCACCAATAATAAATAATTTTTAAAAATTGAGGGGAGGGTTATATTTGCAATTTATATATTTTTTTCAATAAACAATACCTGTACATTTTAATAATCTATTAAATAAAATATTTAATACAAATCAATATAAAATTAACCTGTTCATTATCATAAAACAACCAAGCAAAATACATGTCTCATAGTATCAAGAAATTAATATATAACATCCAAATTATAACATCTATTTTAGTAAAATCAAAAACTACAACACAATCAAAATAACTTGTGCATTTTAATAACCTGCTGAATATAATATCCATTACAAATCATTACAAAAACCTGTTCATTTGGTAATATCAACAAAAACCTGTTCATTTTAATCTATTCAATAAAATATCAACAAAAAGATAAGATCCATCACAATATAATCATAACCCACAACAACATAGTCAAAATACATGTTTGGTAATATCAACAAAAAGTACAACTACACTGTGATGGATGTCTGGTAATATCAACAAAAAACTCTTGCTATGCAGGTTACCAAATTCGTTCATCTCCAATCTGCCATTTAAAAAAGAAAAAATAAAAAGAAAAGACAACAACAAAAGGTTAAGGTAACCATTCACTAAATATGTTAATATGCAACCTATAAGAGAAAAAATAAAAATTTCAAAGTAAATTTTAAACCAAATTTTTATCGTACTTGTTCCGTAAATTTTTACAACTTACATTAGTTCATGATATTTGTTTGAATTATTAGTTCATGAAATCCATTCATGTTATTAGTTCGACTATTTATTAATTCATGAACTTGTATAAATATCATGAAATCCATTCGAATTATACAAGTTCCTGATATTAGTTCATGATATTTCGTCGTATAATTCGACTATTTTTATCGTACATGTTCATGATATTTCTTGGCCTTTTAACGACTATTTCAAGATTTTACTCCCTAACGGCCTATGTTCAAGCCTAAATGTTTTCCAACCGAGAGCCCTATGATTGTTCTGTAAGTTTTCACAACTTATGTTGATTCCTCCCAAAGTGTTCATGATAATTTCTGATAATCTCAAGGTGTTTGTGATGTTTTTCGGGCCTTTAGATGCATACTTCACTATTTTCCCGAGACCTTGTGCCTAAATGTCAAAAGTTGTTTTTTATTCTACCCTAGTTAAAGAAGAAATGTTCTACTAAATTAACATATAAACATAATATACTAACCAAGATGCTTGTTCATCAGAATCTGAACTTTCCCCACTCTCAAAACTTCCCGTGATACCTTTCTGCGTCAAACACTCTATGATACTTTGTATCTTCTTGCTTTGTTTCTTCTCTGACTTTTGAAACCTTGCAATTTGTTCATTTTGCTGTGCTATTTGCATCTCAAGGCGTTGAACATAGTCACTATTTTCAACAGGTGCAACAATAGTCTTCATAGAAGAAGAAGGCCTCAAGCCGAGTCCTTTCACATAACCTGACCTTGGCTTAAGCACCTTAACTGACAACTCCTCTTGGCTTAAAGGGATCACACCAGTCTGCGAGAGGTGTTCGGCTTGCGTCTTTATCATGTTGTCCTGTTAATTTAAAATAAATCGAACAATTATTAGTTATTCTACCCTACAAAGCAAATAAATAATTTTATCAAAATTAATATGCATTGCCTTGTACATACATAATTAGCTTGGCTCTCCGACGAAATCCATTCATGTGTGTTCGAATTATAGTGGATGGACTTGTAAAACTTTGCCAAATCAGGAACTTCTCCATTTGCAATTATCTGATTCATTTGTTTTTGAATGTTATTTCAAATATTTAAATAACAAAGCCTACTAATCTGATAAAATAAAATAGCAGAACACACCGAGCTGTGCACCCTAACCGGGATTGATTTTGATCCACATCTATGTTTTGTTTTCATTTGCATCCTATTATTCACATTAGTTAGTGATTGTTCCTACACGATTGAAACACCAATATAAACAACAAAACTTAACATTAGTAAGAAGAAAATAAATTTTTGACAATTAACATAAAACATTATACCATGAATTCTTTACTATTCCACTTCTTGTCAATTAGAGATGTCCATTGATTAAGAGTAACACTTGTAGGTGGGTGGCTTCTCGCGTACTCCTCCCCTCTTGCATCCTTAAGTTGCTTGTATTGTTTGTGCAACCTATAGGTGAAGCTACTCAATCGCCGACCAAACTGTGTGTTTAAAGTCCTTGCTACATCACTCGGATTGCCTTGTAGATCAAACTGATCCTACAAAATCAAATCATTTTTTTTATAAGTTAAATAACCTAAATTTCAGACAAGCAGCAATGAGCCTGATTAAATAACAAAGAAAAAAAGATTGCATCAACAGATGTGTTAACAGTTGCAATTTAATTTCTAGATATGCAGGCATTATATATTATAACAGTTGCAACAGATGGGTTAACAGAGGAATATGTGGATCTCGAAGAATAAGATGATTATCTTGATAACTGAATGAGCTGTTTGTTAGTCATATAAGCTCTGAGTTGTATACTTGCTGTTGGGAGTCAGCCAGATTGTGTACGCTGCAAATTTAGTATTACTCCTGTGGAGGTTTAGGCAATGGAGTTATGATTTTGAGGGTTCACTATGATTTCGATGATTCAACATGAAAGACCCCCTATTCACAAGTTGTTCATTCGAAATTGAATGATCCTTCAACTGTCTCATATGATCTGTTTTGCCTAACAAACAACTAATGACAAAAATTCCCAATATGGGAGTTCAAACTCAACCATGTAATTTATTTTGAGGAAATCTACATAAACAAAGATGGAATTAGTTTTTTAACTGATGTTATATGGTTGGATGTTAGTAAATTAGTAAAGTTAAATAATTAAAGTAAAATGACCTCAAAAAACAACCCAAATCTTACACACACACACATATATATATATAGGATTAAACTATATAAAATATCAAGAATTTTCATGTCAACACGAACATGATGAGTCCCACCTCCCTCGTATGACCTAGAGTGCATTATTAGTTCATAGAACTAGACCATCATGGAAGCTTTGTTGAATAGATATAGATAAGTCACAAATACACACAATGGTTAGTTGATTGAAATCTTTTATAGTGCCTTAGCTGCAATTGCACATGGAGGAAATAAAGAAACATTAGTTTTGGTGAATGGGGAATCATCATCACATTAAAATAAAAATAATAAAAAATGTTAGTACCAGTGAGAATTTGGTTCCATTTTGATGAAGTCACTGAAAGATATTTAACTAAAATATAATGTACGCACAATAAATTATGTATATTATATAAGTAAACCATGTTGTTGGCCAGAAAGTATTGCATTATTAAACAAAATTGTTGCCTAAAGTAATGTTTTGATGATGAAAATTCTACGTTAGCATGTGAGTGTCCCGTAAACTATGGTGTGCCATTCATTTTCCTGCCAAACATTGCCTAATTCAATAATGTCAGTAAGCACTCAAAACATTGCCATATTGCATTTATTTTTTCAGGGTTCACTATACTTTGAGAAAACACTTCCTCTAATCAATTTGTTGGATGCTGCCACTGCTCATATGCTTAAAATTCCCAGAGAGCAATTTTCTTATTTAAAAAAAAGCTACTCAATCTTGGTAAAATGCAGCAGTCTTATCAGTTGACAGAAAATGAGGTTGCCTACTACATCACACAACTCATCAAGTGAAAAATGGCCCATCAAACATGCTAGAGTTACATGCTACATCACACAATAAAATGCCCTTACATGCTATATCAATCTTGGTAAAATGCAGCAGTTACATGCTACATCAAACATGCTACATCACACAACTCATCAAGTGAAAAATGCCCTAACAAAGAGAGTATTTCTTTCACACAATAATTACCATGTAATTTCAATTTCAATTTCAATTTCAATTTTCATCTGTCATGCCTCTTTTACTTGACAATAATTACCTCCAAGCGTTGGATCATCGGCTTCTTATCAGCATCGTGAACCTTATTCCACCTACAAATGCTCAAGTCTGGTAATTGCGTTCGAACCTCTATGCCAATCTTGGAGGCCAACTTAGAGGCTTGATCTCCCACTGGCGCACGGAAATGTTCAGGTACAGGAACCAACATCTTTCCATTTTTCTGGACAATGCGTTGGGTTTGTATGCCGCGTGTTGGACCACGACCACGTCTGTCATGTGATGCTGTAAGGACATAATGTTAATTGTGTTAATAAGTAAACAAATGCAAGTTAGACCTTAAATTAAATATAAGCAACTTTGCAAACTTACCGACACTACTAGATGCAGTCACCTCATGCACAGGTTGCACATTATGAGGTGGTAAGGGTTGGGTACCAATCTCTTGACGTGGGGGATCCATCCCTTCTTCTGGGGTGGGAGTTAATGGCCTCGAATGAGGCTGTAAACGTAACCCCGGTGGCATCTCTTGTTCCTGAAATAACATAATCGAATAGTAAAGAAGATATTTAACACAGTTAAAATATATTTTAAAAAAGATATGATGTTTAAGATATATGAAGAAGATATTTAAATAGTAAAAGATACGTTCACACACAAATATAAAATAATGTATATAATACCTTGCGATAAAAGGAACCCAATGACTCATTATCACTATCGTTCTCACTCTCTGACGGATTATACTCATCATCATCATCTACCTCAACCCTAATTTTCTTTTCCTTTGCATTTGCACATTTGGGCTGAACCACACTCATCAAAGAATTTGCAATATGCTTCACTCCAAGATTGTTCATTACCTCATAGTTCTTCTTGATTCGCTTATTTCTTTGTTTCTCATATTCTGTTAGCTTCTTAGTTCTCAAATCACCTGGTTTCAGCCATTGTCTTTTTCCTCCGACCATTTTCTACAACTATATAACATAATTCAACTTTAATTAGAAAATATAGACAATATAATTATTCACCATTAAATAAAAGAAGAAAAACATAATCCCAATGTTTCGAATTGTAATGCATATATTTTAACTCCAAATATTTCATAACAAGGAAGTTCCAATCCCTTGAATTAATATTTCACGCAAAAATTTTAAATCATATTGTAGAGTAGTGAAGGTTTCCATGGAAAAAAAATCAAGACAAGAGATCCTCTTCTTAAAAGAGGTGATGTTCCTGTATTGCATATAATTTAAATCCAATTAGGATTGATGATCATTGATGCTTAACATAATTATGTCTTGCATTAATCATATATTACACTTGATTTTCTAATTGTTATACATTATGCAATATTGCAAATTCTAAAAATATTTTTTCATAGACATCCTAACCATATTTGTATTTTTATTTATTTTTTGCTATATCAATGTATAGAATTTTATTACTTTTTAACTAAACTTGATTTTGAAATAGAATAAATATGCACTTATTTTCATTTTTTTGTTTTGAAAAACAGCTTAGATATGGTAGAGTATGCAGAGAAACCTTACAACAGTGGTAGTAATAGAACAAATACGCCATGACCATGATCATATGTTGAACGAAGAATATGGAAGCTATATTTATCCTACAAATGAGACAAAGTGTAACAAGTTGAACCTTCAAATGTTACTTAAATGTTTTATGATCAACTCCTCTGATCAGTTCATCATAGTAGCATAGCATTCATGCACGTGATTTTATTTTTTGAGTAGCAATGAAGGGACATCAATGAACTTCTTGCAACATAACTATGACTAGATTGTATTCATCATAAGTCAGATAGGAACCTTTGATGTTTTGATCATCTTCATTTTAAAACAAGTAGGGATACATTATACAGCCATCTTGTATAAGTCGATGCCATTAAACTTCAGCAAGCATTCTTATGTAAGCAAAAGTTTTGGGCATCAAGTCATTCAAATAAAATAAAAAATCTAGGAAATTAAGGCTAAGAACCAGCTATATGATTAAACAAGCAAGAAGCATTTACCAAAGGAAATTCATTATATTAAGCAAAGAACACTAAATCTAGGAACAAAAGGCTAAGGCAAAAGCACAAGGTACAAAAGATGACACTGGATATTATTGATGCAAATGATAATCAATTAAACAAATTGCACCACTTTCATTTTTTCTCATAATTTAAATACTAGAGATAGAATTCTGAAACAGGACTAATACTGTAAAGGAGTCTTGGCCCAGATGATATCAGGGACAGCATACAATACCTTTAAGAGGACAAAAATACTCTGGATGAAACTAAGAATTTTAAATGAGCACAAACACTTCGGGATAATGTATCAGTAATCTGCAACTTTCTACAAGCCAATCATTTTGGTTAACTTTTTATGGGTGAAGAAGAGAATGACTTGTGACCGCATTATGCACTCATAATAGTTCATGCTTATCTTTAGTGTGGGGAGTCTGAGCTACCCGAGTTCTAAAAGCTACATAGAATTTGATGGCTAGTGGTACATGACCTCATGGATAATGATCAGAGAAAAGATTCACAGCACACATTATTTGGAAGATGGATTTCACCTCCACGATGGCCAACTGAGGCAGCAGCCGATAACAAAGCAGTAGATGTTTGCGCATATATTAAAAAGTTCAATAATGTGGATGAAAAGGCCAACTTTGAGCAACTGCAGTGGTTAGTCATTTGAGCTGTCATTGCCAAAATTTGACAAGATCTTGACAAAGAAACTCTCCAATGATAAGCTATTTGACTTGCCAAATTATAGTTATTGGCAAACCTTGTGCCAAATAGCTAATTTGCCAAAAATAGTGAGCTATATTTGGCAAGCTTGGCAAGTGCTCTTTCTCTACCTCTCTCAAGATAAGGCACACAAAATGACAATCACTATTGGAGTTTTTGGCACGATCAATAAAACAGCGGCCAAGAACAAGGAAGTAAAGTAGAGCATGTGACAACTAAGACATTAAAACAAATTGGAAACTCGCCAACCACTACGCTCACCAATAAGAGGTAGGAAGGAGTATGTAGAAACGTCAAAGCTCCAATCAAAGATAAAGTAGTTCCTGTGCTACATAACTGTGCATATAATCCTGTACAGAGACGAGAAACAAAACCCCAGTGTAATGAAATTGCAGTTAAACAAATTCATGTGGTTAATTCAACAATGCAGTGCAGGATGGTGGCATGATGCTCATTGCTTACTTAAAGTGAGTGTTTGGGAAGTGAGTTTTTTTTGTAAGTTTTTTTTAATTGTAGGATATTATTAGAGAAAAAAAAATTTGTGCTTTGAAAGATATTGGGTTTTTTTGTGGTTAGATGTGAAGTTTGTGAAATAAAAAGTGAAATGACTATGGAATTGGATGTGATATTTTATTTGAATTGATTTTTTTTTAATTTTATAACTAATTTATCTTTTAGTGAAATAAAAAGTTTTAATTTTATGAATAGGTCAGCACCTAAGTCATTCCTCCCAGCACCTCACTTTGGTAAGAAATGGAAACTTAAACCAACCTGTCTAGAACCACCCTTAATGGGATGTGGATGGGGTGGTAAAAACTGAGCCATGGGCAGAGCAATAGACATTCTCACTGCTCTAGTTATTGAAATAAAATAGAGACCTTGAGGTCTCTGCAAAGGCAGAAACCAAACCCCCAATTCTTTACCCACTCTAGCCATAAGAGCAAAAGCATTTCACAAATCATAATCAGCACACAACCAACCCGGATCATTACTGATTACTCTACCAAGACAATGGTCAAGTATTTAGGACCCTTTCCTTTCTTCCCCATTAAGCTATAATTTCGCACTAGAAAAGAAAACATGCCACATCTTAGAATAAAGATGTTCAAGAAGCTTTTGAAAGCAACTGTCATGGCATTAAGTTATGTCTAATTTTTAGATTGCTTCTTAAAATCCAGATGTTAGTTGTGTACATTGTTGCTACAACTCTTTGTAACCTGTAGATCTTTAACCTGTAGTTAAGTTATAGCAATTCAAAAAATTTAAGAAAAACACATCGAGACTTTCCACTACAAAGACTCACAATATTTTTGTTTATATAATAGAATAAATTCATTGATATGCTTCTACGACGTAATTACTTCAATGAGATAGAATATTAACAACTGAATCAGTAATCAAATTAAACTAAACCTAGCCTCTCAATCAAGTGTGATTGCTATGTGAATCCTCCTTTTGTTATTCTGGTATGTCAAGAGCTTTTATTACTGTTTACTCGCATATTCATATTAAGATTCATATTCAAAACGGATCTAACAGGAATTTTTACATGTCGATTGTTAGTCAGATTATCTAACACAACTCTCCTAGGACTGATTGTATAAAACGATTAAACACTAAGCAAGACACATGAAGTTATCGACAACTAAATCGGTGAAACAAATAAATCACCTGGAACAGTTGACAACTTCCTATCCAAAGCCACTTTCCAGATACTGTTCACCAAACAGAGCCTTAAACGATTTTCATTCTCCAACAGAAAAACCCACCAAAACAAATTTCTTTTATCCTACTTCCCCATCAGCCAAACTGGCCAAACACAATCAAATTTTGCAAGCTGTGTATACCATAAGTTCAATATCATTACCAAATTGGCTTCAATGCCATGGCCGGAAAAATAATTGAAACCTATATATTAAAAAAAAAGATTAAAAAAAAAAAAAAAAAAAGGTACAATCACTGCCCCAAAAACGATTAAAAGAGCAAATAGATATTAGGGCTGAACCTCACATTTCTAAATTTACTTGGATCTTAAAAATGGTTCTGTTTATGCACAATGGTAAATTCATGAAAATCATTGATGAAAAGGAGAAAAGGAAACATTTCAAGCAATGAAAAGGAGAAAAGGAAACATTTCGAGTATGAACAAATGTTATGCGCTTGCGCCATTACTTACAGCAGATCAGCGATGGTGAGGAGAGGGTGACGGCGGTGAGCAGAGTGAGCCGATCGGCGATGAATCTGTGTCTGAATCGATGAGGAGAGTGAGCAGCGGCGTCGCCTCTGTGTGTGTGTGTGTGTGTGTGTGTGTGTGTGTGTGTGTGTGTGAGAAATGGGGTTGAACCGATAAATTATTGTGGGTGTTTGAGGCGCCAAAACTTTTTTTTTTCCCTCCTAAATATTTAGTAATTAAATTATTTATTAGTGGCAAAATTATTTTTGTGGTGTCAAAATATTTTTTTTCCCCCCTAAATATTTAGTAACTAAATTATTTATTAGTGGCAAAATTATTTCTTTGGTGCCAAAACATTTTTTTTCCCCCCTAAATATTTAGTAACTAAATTATTTATTAGTGGCAAAATTATTTCTTTGGTGCCAAAACATTTTTTTTCCCCCTAAATATTTAGTAACTAAATTATTTATTAGTGGCAAAATTATTTCTTTGCTGCCAAAACATTTTTTTTCTCCCCTAAATATTTAGTAACTAAATTATTTATTAGTGACAAAATTATTTCTTCACCAAAGATAGAAATATTGGCCACAAAAATCGTTTTGTCACTAAATAATATTAAAATATTAAAAATTATTGGTGACAAAAATATATTCGTCATTAATAATTTTATAATTAGTGACTAATTTTTTCGTCACTAAAAGTCTCAAAAGTTTGGCACCCCCGAAAATATTAGCGGGAAAATATTTGGTGACAAAAAAAATTATAAATAATGACGAAAAATAATTTCGTCACCTAATTTTTTTATTATGATTTAGATTGGTGACGAAATTTTATTTTTGTCTCCAAAAATGGTACATTTGGAGACGAAATATGATTTTCGTCATTAAAAGATACGTTTATCGTGACAAAAAAAATTTCGTCATTAGTTTTCGTCTCTAAAGACTATTTTTGTTGTAGTGTGGAGTTTGCCTATAACAACAGCTTCCAGTCGAGTATTGGCATGGCACCATTTTAGGGCTGGTATGGCCTACCGTATAGGTCTCCTGTGTGTTGGGTCGAGTTGGGCGATGCACCTATGTTGGGTCCAGGGTTAGTCCGGGAAACGACAAAGAAAATTGCACTTATCAGTAAGAGGTTGGTCACGACTCAGAGTCGTTAGAAGAGCTATGCCGACCGTAAGAGGAGATTGTTATCTTTCGAAGTGAGAGATCATGTCTTCCTAAAGATACCACCTAGATGGGGTTTGACGAGGTTTGGAATGAGTGAGAAGTTATCTTCTAGATTTATTGGGTCTTTTGAGATCCTAGAATGGATTGGAGAGGTAGCTTATCGTTTGGTCTTGCCGCCACAGCTCTCCGAGATTCATGACGTGTTTCATATCTGTATGCTCCGAAAGTTTGAGCCGGATCCATCGCATGTGTTAGATTCGATCGAGTTAGAGATAGATAAGGATGCCTCGTATGAGAACAGACCGGTGAGAGTCTTCGATACTCGAGACCAAGTCTTACGAGGCAAGATAATTCCTTTAGTGAAAGTACTATGGCAACACCACGGGGGTTGAGGAGGCCACTTGGGAGCGTGAAACGAAAGTCCGTGAGAAGTATTCGGACCTATTTATTGATGTTTGAACATGTATTGAAAACTTTGTTATGTTAATGTAATATAAACATTGTATATGTTTTGGAAATGTGAATTATATATTCAATATTGAGAACTTTTTTATCATGTTGATATGAATGAACGACCGGTGGATGGGTCATGGTGATGAATTTGAGTTATTATCATTGTTGTAACTGGTTTAAACTTGCTTTTAATGTTTAGTTTAAATTTCAGGGATGGAATTCCTAAATGAGGGAAGTTTATAGCAATTCTGGTTTGGACTTGTAGCTTGCTTTCGTGCTTCTTTCGGATACGATTAGCCCTATAGTTTAAACTCCCGTGGTTCTGAATCTGATTCCACAAGTGCAATGTGAAATAGATAAACACAAATGAGTCCAAATCTGGCAATTCTTTTGAAAAATTGAGTTTGAATAAAAAATACCAAAAATTGACTACTTTGCCACATTACAGAGTTGCCACCTAAATATTTTAGGAAAATTTAGGAAACCTATGACTCGTGCCAAAGGTCACTTGTCCGTCGTCAGCAAAGTGTCTCGGATCGGGAACTTAAGTACAAGGGGGAAATGTCATGAATTAAGCACCCCACTCACTTGATCAAAGATCGGGCTCTGCTAATCATGATGCGATTTTTATTTACATATTATGCTATTGTTTCGATTATTAGGCTATTTCTACTATGTGCTACACACAAGTATAGACTGATTTGCACAAATTGGAACACTTTGATTTGATGTTTGTTTTAAAAAAGTATTTGACTATTTACTACTTGAAAAAGAAATCTTGTATGTATATTAATCAAATTATCCCAATTCAAGCAATTAGTGTTCATCCACAGGCATCCAAATAGGTATATCACTTAAGCACTTAGGCTCATGGTATTTGTGTTTGACATGGCAATAATCACACGCATGCAATATGCTAAAGTCATAAATGCTCACCTAATACTCCAAGACAAGTCAAAATAAATAAAATAGTTAAAAAAATGCATAATCCTAATGATGCAAAATGACTAATGCAAAACATACCAAAATGCAACTATTAGGTTCGGTCATCTAAGATGTCATGTAAATCACTTTGATATCATGTGGTGGCGCACGTATTCAAGGAAGTAATAAATGACAATACCGTTAGAATGATGAACCGAACCTTACGCATGCAAGACAAATGGATGCAAATCAGGAAAAATGCTATTTAAAACATGATGGTTTACACTATCCATCATAAGCGAGTAAATAAAAGGGAGAAAGAAATGGGAGTTGGAAGATATACACATTATTACAATTTCTCCCTCACGCAGGAGGGCCCGAATGAATGTCCTAGCTAATTACCGAATTAACTAATTATTACAATACCACAATAAATGAATCAACTATACTAGCTAATTATTTACAATTTAGAACGAACTAATTAATTACAACGCAAAATTAATTTAGCTATTCTACTTAATTAATAAACAACTAACTAATTATTTACCATACAAAATTAATTAATTATTACAAGCAAAATACTAATAATACTAAACATAATTGGGCCCTGAGAAATGAGGAATGGCTTATGCATGGATGCGGATTTTTCACTTGAAAATGCCCTCTGTTTGGTTACCAAAATGTTTATGCTTTGCAGTCAGAAAATTGAACCATTTTTGCCCCAGTCTCTGCTCTTTTTTGCAAGAAAAATAACACTACCTGGCTGAAAAGAGGTGGCCAATCGGCCAAAAACAGTGGTCGGCCATATAGTAAGGTAGCCGGTCGGCCACTATTTTTTGTTACTGCCCTGCTGCAACAGACAAGAAACATAGCACAAACAGAGTATTTTCAGGAGATGTTTGCCCACTCTGCCTCTCTTTATCATCAAACAAATCAAAGGAGGGGTAGGCTTGATTCGTAAGCCATCAATTGGCGCAAACTCATTGCTTGATGACTTATGAATCAAGCGATACAATTTCAATAAGTGATAACGAAAGACTCCCAAAACCTCTTCCTTATCATGGGATTGATCAAGAGAAGTGGTTGATCTTGACTCTTGAACAATTTTCATCACTAATAAGTTTGAAATGACTCAAGACTCTAGGGTTTCAATTAATGTTCAATTGAACCCAAGGTGATTTTATTATCTTGATCTATTTAGCCCTAATTTTATTGCCTCTTTTTAATTACCTTTCCATTCCTTAGTCATTTCACTTCAGAAATAAAAGTTAAGTCCACTAAATGGAGAGGAGTGTCAAACAAGAAGTTGTTTTGGGCATGAGAGAGTGGTAATGCCCTAATAATGAACATCCGAAGAGATTAAGCCATTTAGTAATGAAAAGGGTCTCTTTCTCAAGTTTAAACAATACTTGGTTAAAACAACTCTCAAGGAAATAAAAAGTCAAGAAAGGAGGGAGATTGCAGAGATGATTAGAGGTGAATGCAAGTATGAAAAACATAAAATATATGCTATCAACTCAAATAGGTTGGTGGCTATGGCCTAAACCACCAAACCTATGAGGACCATTACACTACAAGCCTACTATACAAAGCCCATATGAAATGAACACATAAAAGCAGTCCTAAATTAAGCTAAAACAGTGCTGGAATTGAAGTAAAGAAAGCTAAAAGGGTAAGATAAAATAATGGAGAATTTAAGTTAGTAAACAAGCCAAAGGAGGGGTAGCTAACCTCTCCATTTTTGGGACTTAAAAACCAATTTTTTAGCCTCTGAAAACCTCTAAAAATCAGTGATAAAAAAAGCTCAAAAAAAGATGGGAAACACAAGGGTAAAAGCTTAGGAAATAAGGTTCAAAGAAGGGTAATTAACCCCTCTACCTTTAATAGCTTTTTACCACAAGTTTCAACCTATAAACACAGTTGAAAAATAGCCAAAAAACAGCAGGAAAAGATAGGAAAGAAGTAGTGTAAAAGAGTTAGGAGTTATACCTCTTGAAGAGGAGTGATCCTTTGAGTTATAAACCAACAATTTCCCACCCTCAGGAGCTGAAATTCAAGCTCAATAATGTCAGCAAAAAGACCTAAAAAAATCTTGTTTAAGAAGTCTAGGTAAGGTGTGTATAAGTTTCAAGGTAGAGAGAGAGAAATATTTTCCAAGAATTTTGCTTCACCAAAATTTTTCTCACCTAATTTTATGAGAGCGACTCAATTATATATAGAAAAACATGTTACTCCCTAAAAAATATCAATATAGAAACAGCTGTGGAGACAGTTGGCACAGTTGATAGCAAAATATTTGTTCTATCGGAACAGTTGGCCGACCAGCCACTAGGGGGACAGTCGTACACTTCTTTCAGCCGACAGGCCACTAGTGGGTTTGTAGGTCTCTAGGTGGTCAGGCTTAGAAAAATACTACTTTGGTCCAAAAATGGTGCAAGATTTGTAGGCTTCTGAGACTCAAAATTAGGGCTTCCCGCTAAGGAAATCAAGCGTTTGGACGGCGTATAACTTCATCGTTGGGTGATCAATCGAAGGCACCCAAGTCTTAAGGGCGGTCAAAAATGCGGTGTCTAAAGGACCCGACCCATTTGATATTTTGGATTCAAATTTCGTTGTTATATATATTTATTCTTGCCTTGTTTCCCAATATTCCTCTTTGAATTTGGCTATTAGGTTGTGTTGATTGTGTTTGGAACAGGTTGGTGGTTTGTTTTCCAAACTTATGTTACTTAGATTTTTATTCTTTCACTCGAGCAACACTTCTTGCGCTCGAGCGGTCTTTGTGAAACTCCAGTCTGCAAAAATACTAGGAGTTTGCATTCTTCATTCGAGCAACGACCTCTGTCTGCAAAACTACTAGGAGTTTGTATTTTGCGCTCGAGCGGTAAAACTTATTGTATCTAGTCGCTCGAGCGACACATCTTGCGCTTGAGCGAACTATGCGTATATCAGTTCGTAAACAGCCATTTTGAGTCACTTTTTCATTTGACTCTCTCTCCAAACTTTCTAAAATCCCTAGATCTACACTCCTTCTCTCTAAAACTCACATTCTCTCTTCTAAAACACCTAGATCCATTGATTTTTCTACCCTACTCCTTTTGAAAAAAAGGTAGAGCTCACTTAGAACTTCACTTTCATCTAAGCAAAGTTGGGTTTCGGCATTGTTGAAGTTTCCTATCTCTCTCCTTGGTCTCCTAGCTTCGAGGTAGGGATTCTTCACACTCTTGTATGAGTTTTACCTTAATTATTTGCTATTTCAAAAGATTATAGTGGTTTGGAGTTTTTGGTAAAACCTAGGGTTTAAAATCAAAATGAAAAAGAGAGGTTTTCAAATGGTTTCTTGGAAAAGCTTGTGGTTATGGAATTCGGGTTGATGTATGTTGAAATGAAGTATTCCTACATTGAAATTGATTTTAAAGAGAAAGAGATTTTGCCCTAAAATGTGAATGTTTGAGATGGCAAAAAGGGAAAATGGAATTGATGTTGAGAATTATGAAATTGAAGTAATGTTGATGATGATGGCGAAGTTGGATATGTATTATCACTCTTATCTATATGTTTTGGAAAAGTGTATTTTTAATGAAATTTATTTGTCTATTTAGAGATATTTGTTTGGGCTATCGGTGGAAGATAGGTATGAGTGTTGTAGAAATTACATGAAAATTAGGTGAATTAAAACTAATTAATTCTTATTCTTATACATTGAACATTGTCGCTCATTTAATATATTGAAAATGTATATGATTTTGAGAAAATGGGTGAACGTGGGAAAGAGGTATGTATCACCAAATCAAGTTGGCATGTGTGTCCAGGGTGAAAGTCCAAAAAAATGCGCGTATACATGGGGCTGATTCTCACGAATGAAATATCCGTAAAATTGCAATAGTAGTGCTTGTATAGGCTACGTTTATATGGGTGTTGTGGAGAAGTGGTTTGAAAATACTCTTTAGGTCTTGTAGGACGCTCGTGATCCTCAGCTAGTCACTTGAAAAGGAATGAACACTCCAGTCATGGGTGCCGGAATTAGCACTCCGACGGATTAGTCAGTATATAATCTCTTGGTTGCTTATATCTCAAGTTAAGATATTTCTCACATACCTTTATCTGGCTGATGCTCCTCTATTTATATCTTTTCTTTTGGGCCTTAGGGTCTAACCCACCCTTAATCCATTGCACGTTTATTTATTCGGCTTTTGTTCGGCTGGCTGGAATGCTGATTAATCTATTCGGCCCTGCCATCGTATAGGATGAAGCCGAATACAAATTCCGTCCTTGACTGTCCTCATATCGTTATTCAGCATTATTGCCCCCTAGATATTCGGCTCTCACAAGTGTCGTTTGACTGTTTTCCGCGAACGAAATATCCGTGAAAGGTTGTACTGGTTTGAGATTTCTCCTTCTTTCTATTGTAAATGGGATGGTTTTGAGAATTTAGATATAAACCTGACATAGGACAACTTTTGAAAAGGAAATAAATGTTTTGGTACTGGCATTGCATATGCATAAAACCTTATGGCTTTGTTAAGATTTATACATTGTGTTGTAGTATTTCTACTGGGTTTTGGCTCACCCTATGTGGGAAAAACATTTCAGGTACTAGTGATATGCCTCCACCAAGGACTTAGTTTGGGAGGACTGCGGAAGCTGAAGGTTTAGTGTTATTTTGTATTTAATTTTGTACAAGCCTAGGGCTTTATTTGTATTGAGCTTAAGACTCACTTTTGACATACCCAAGCATTGACTTAGAAAGATGTAAACATTTAGGGCATATGATTATTTGTTTAGCTTTCATTTCTTTTCACTCTTTTGTAACACATGCTGTAGGTTCAAGATGTACTGTTTATGAATGTATATCACATGTGTCACCTTTTATATATCAAATTTTGACTAATGAAAGCTTATCAATTCATTTATGTTGCTATTTATTGGTTGTTATGAGATGGATATATTGTGTTTATTTCAGGGCGTTACACTTCTCATCGCTTTCTCTTGCTGCTTCCCTCTAATATTGCACCAAGATTGTGTTTCCAAAACAAGTTCTTCCATATTTGGAAGTGCACATACACAATGCACGTGTGTGCGAACCACTTGTTTCAGTACATGTGTCATCTATGTATGCACAAGTGTGGGGTCCTATGCCCTTGTCTTGTTTGTGGCTTAAGTAAGCCCGAATTACTTTTCTGATCAATGTTTTTAATAAAACTGACTATTAATTTTGGAAAATGTCTTGGTTCAAACCATAGCTGGGCTTTCTTTTCTCTCTAAGGACAAAATGGTCATTTTTGCAAAAAGTTAATTTTTGGCCAAAACATGTTCATATAGGAACTCCAAACAATCTCAAATATTCTAAAGATGAAATAATCATCATTTCATTATCGGGAGACTTGCAAGCACCTGAAATCTTAGGATCAATTAAAATGGGGTGTACATAGTCGACGCTAAAAAAGTCACCAAAAATTGGCCAGAAAAGTTGCTAGTGACCGGCAACCAACTGCAGCAGGTGGTGGTGTTGAGGTAGAGAAATGTGTGATATTTAACATATATGGTATTGAATAAATTACATGTGTCACATTTCAATAAATAGGAAAATAGGTTTTGTGAATTTCAACAGATAGACAAATTAGGTGATTTCGAAAGACAGATGAGTTGATTTCAACAAATAGTGTCATTTTGAACAAATTGTGTCATTTTGGCCTAAAGAAATTAAAGTTTGGGCTTAATGGCCCATAAGATTAAAAAATGGACCTATGATCTGAATACCCATTATAAATATATCTCTTGAGATTTGCTTAAAATATGAATTGTCCCTTGTGATTTGAAAAATTACAAATACCCATTGTCAAGATTTTTTATTTAACAGAATTAACTAAAAAAATAAAATTTCCAACTGCTCTCTTATACAATAATAAAATTAATTGAAATATATTTATGATATTATTAAATACTTTTAATTTTGATCATTTATTAATAAAAAAGATTTTTTGTTATGAAATTAAAAACTTTAAGGGATGTGACGTAATTTTCAAAATCACAAAGAGTAATTTGTATTTTAAGTAAATCTCAGAAGTATATTTATAATTTATCCAAATATAAATTACGGAGTATGTTAAGAAGTGTCAAGAATATTAATTCGAGGGCAAATCACATTAATAATCCTTATATTTTCGTCTTGCATCATTTTCATCCTAATAATATCAATTAGCTCAATTTTGAACTTGAATTTATGATTTTATCTCAATTCAATCTAATTGACTATAATAGTTAATTTCTTTTTTTTTTTTTTGATGAAAAATGCAAACATAGGAAAAACTATAAACTTGTTAAACTCTGGCGGTGTTTGGCAACTTAGTTTTTAGTTTTTTTTTTAAATTTTTTTTTACTACAAGACAAATGTTTTACAAAACTAAAAAAAATAAATCCAAACAAAATATCATATCAAATTCCATAATGATTTCACTTTTTTTTTTTCACAAACATCACATCCAACCACAAAAAAATCAAACTATCTTCCCAAACACAAAAAACTTTTTCTCCAATAAAATCCTATAACTAAAAAAACCTACAAAAAAATTCACTTCCCAAACACTCACTCAATGAGTTAATTTTTACAAATTCAGTGATTATTTTCCTTTAAAAATCTTAATCGTCATTACCAATTGGACTAAACTGACATAAAATTTAAAATTAAGAATCAAAATCGAGCTAATTAAAATTATAGGAACCAAAATAATACAACTAGCAAAATGCATGGACTACCAATGTTATTCACGCTTAATTCAATGTGGAGTTTTGAAAAAACGACAAAAAAAAGTCTGTTTAATTGTAGTGATGCTCTATCTATAAATCTTTTTGTTCGTGTATTTAAATACATTTTCGGTTATTGAATCATATTTAAATACATTTTCGGTTATTGAATCATATTTTAAGATTTACACATTTTAAAATTTAAATATAATCCAATTATCTAAAATGTGTTAAGTCAAAAAGAATGAAATTTAAAAAATCCTTTGGCTAGAATTACTATAAGGCTATGTTTTTATCATAAATTTTTTAGACTAAATCACATTTAAATTATAATTATTTTATTTTTTTCATAAAAATTAAAAAAGTTAAAAAATTTATTCCAAACAAAACTTTTTAATCTTAAATTAAAATAATTAAAAAATTAAAAAGTAAACCACAACGTAAACGAAGGCTAAGTCTATGATTATATCACTCCACAATAATATTTTAAGGTCCAAGGCATTGATCATTAACGGCAGCTCAACTGTCACAATATTAAATGATGATTTTATTTATTTTGTTTCTTGTCAATTGTATTATAATTGTATAAATTTCAAGGACCAATCACTCGTATATTATCATCTCAACCCAATCGAATTGATAATACATGAGATACGATGGTGTACATAAATAAATAGATAAAAATGTTTTATAATTGACATCATTAGCAGCACAAACCTCCATAGATTCCCTTTATATTGCCCACCGTCCCAACGCTATCATCACCTTGTCGGCCTCTTTGATCTTCCCTCCCTTCTTCTCGCTCTCCCACACACACAAATAACAATCAAAAACTCTCCTTCCATCTTTTCTTCACAGCCAAAACACACATTTCAAAACCCCTCTCTCTCTCTCTCTCTCTCTCTCTCTCCTCTTTGTTTGCAGCAAAAGAAACTAGTACTGTGACTGCTTGTTTAGATCAAACACAAGCCAAAGTGACCACCTGATTATTCGCATCACACTCCTCACTCTTTACATATACAATTGAATTTGTCTCTGTTGTATTTAATCAATCTCTCTGATCTCCCTCCAGTCTCCTCCACTATCCAGTGTTCACCATGCAACATGAACAATTCAATAGCCTTCCAAGAAGCAGTAGCTGCAAAAGCACCAAAAGCATCATGCCTTCAAATTACATGAGATCATCATCATCTTTCATCTCCGAACCCGATGACAACAATCCCCTTATCCGAAAGGGCTGTCCGGTGGCCTTTCAACGCCTATCCAAACCCCGAAGCCGATTCTCCACTCTCCTCCGATCATTCCTGAACATCATTTCCTTCCCTTCAATCATCATCCCCAGCTGCCGCTGGTTCACCATACCAACCCACTTCTCCATAACACCATCACTCGGCCGAAAAATCACCGGCACCCTCTTCGGCCACCGCAGAGGCCACGTCAGCTTCGCCGTCCAAGACGATCCCCGATCACCACCAGTCTTGCTCATCGAATTGGCCGTCTCAACATCCACGTTGGTGAAGGACATGTCGTCTGGGTTGGTCAGAATTGCGCTCGAGTGCGAAAAGGGACCACCGCAGGCGACGGCGCGTGGGCGGCCGGCGAAGCTGCTTAGTGAGCCCATGTGGACCATGTATTGTAATGGGAGGAAGTGTGGGTACGCGCTTTCACGCGCGTGTAATGAGTCGGACTGTCACGTGCTTAGCACCGTGCAGAGCGTGTCGGTCGGAGCGGGTGTGATTCCGGTGGTGGATGATGGGAGGAAAGGGAGTGGGGCGGAGGGTGAGTTGATGTATATGAGAGCGAGGTTTGAACGAGTTGTGGGGAGTCGTGACTCGGAGGCGTTTTATATGATGAACCCGGACGGCAATGGTGGACCTGAACTAAGTATTTTTTTGCTTAGACTGTGAAAGACTCGACTTTGTGGGTGTTTGGGAAGTGAATTTTTATGTAAGTTTTTTTAGTTGTAGAATATTATTAGATAAATTTTTTTTGGTGTTTAGAAAGATAGTTGAGTTTTTTTATAGTTAGATGTGATATTTGTGAGAGAAAAAATTAAATGATTATGAAATTATATGTGATATTTTGTTTGAATTTATTTTTTTTTAATTTTATAAAAAATTTGTCTTTTAATATAAAATATCAAAAAAAACTCAACCCATAAACTTTCCAGACACCACCTTTATGTTTCATTTGTAGTTTGGGTATCAAATGTTAATTTAGATGTAATGATAAGTTCTTCTGTTTAGTTGGATGAGACAAGAATGGTTTAGTGAAGTGACTTTGTATTAATTATTTTCAAATTTTATGAGATTCTCTTGTGCTTTTTTGTGAGAATAATATTAAGTATTATAAAATAAAAATATTATAAAATATATCAGAAAGATTTTTCATATTTTAATTAAAGTGTAGTATTTTATTATATGTGTAATTTAAAAGTGAAGAATTTTTAAAGATCATTTTTATAATACTTTTTTCATAATCCTTAATATTATTACTCTTTTTGTGAACATAGACTCTCTTGTGCTTTATTTTCTCGTATTTGAACTAATAAGAGATTCTTTTAACAAAAAACAAAAAACAAAAAACAAAAAAAAAAAAAAATTAAATTAAAAAAAATTAGTAAGAGATTAAAGAAAGTTTATCCTTCAAATTTTTTGTTTACTTTAAATTTAAAATTCTTGAGTCATTTAGGTCATTGTACTTTCAATTGAATAACTTTTGATATTTAGGCCTTGTTTGGCATAGACTTGTTTTAATTTAAAAGTAAAAAGGTTATTAAAAAATCAAAAAATCTATAACTTATACAAAAAAGTTAAAAATTCTTTTTATTTTATTTTTTGCACATTTTTTCGTAAAAACCAAAAAGTCATTTCAAGCATACTAGTTTTTTTGTCTCATATTTTAACTAAAAAATCAAAAAATTAATAAAATATCATGTTTCCAAACAAGGCCTTAATTTTAGTTGTATCAATTTGATCCAATTAATAACATCGTTAGGTTTTTTGATAAAAAGTAATCATTGAATTGGTTGAGATTAAGTCACTAAATTGATCAAATTTATAATTTTACTCCTAAAACCATCGTTAGAAAAAAAATACTAACAATTAGAATCAATTGAATCAATTTGAGACAAAATAAAAGATTCAATAAGTCAAAATAGAGTTAATGAAAATTATAATAATCGAAATGACACGAGACAAAGTATAAAAACTAACTGTGTAATTTATCCCAAATTATACAAACTGATGTTGTCTTTTTTATGTTGTTTGTTCAAGTAAAAATATTCATCACCGTAGTTTAGAATCACATTAAAATTAAAAAAATTAAAAAAAAATTCCATTACGACATCATTTTGTAAGAGTTTTGTGTTACAAAAATAAAAAAATAAAAATAAATAAATAAACTGGTACGAATTTTATGCATTTGGAAACCTACAGCAATGTTGCATACTCTTAAAAACATACCTCAAAAGTAATAAGAATTTAAAATATGCGTGAATCGGATTTATTCTTGATGTGATTCCATTCTATGCCCATTTAAATTTATAATATTTCTCTCTATTGTGAGTATATTACATTTTGTAAAATCTATGTTTATTGTAAATGTAAATCAAAGGTAAAACGCAGCAAATGAAAAATTATGGTCATACCTTTAGAACAGAGTCTGAATTGAAGGATCTCGCGTGTAATTCACGTGTTTCCTGAATCTAATCACTCAACCTAGCAATGGAGTGATATTACAATAATGAATATTACCCACACTAATCACAGTGCAAATGGCTTTGATCGTTGGTTTTTTGGAGAGAGTTAATATATGGGAAAAAACTCAAACATACTTGTTTTTCTCTTAATCACCCATATCCCATATTATCAGATATATAATATGTTTGTCTCATTTATCAATATCAGTTATATGAAATAATATAAGATATATTATCTATCCATATCAATTATATGATAGATATATATATATATATATATATATCCTGAGTGGTTATCCAAATAGGTTTGAATTTGAATTCAAAACCCATTTGGATAAGGTTCAAAAGATTCAAAGGGTCATGCCACATGGGCGCCCATTTCTAACATCTCCCACTCGCACATGAGTTGGCATGACACTGCCATATCTCTATCTCAATCTCCCAAAAAATGAACAATCTCATAGTAGCCAATGCACCGTGCGACTGCTGAAAACACCTGCATGTGGGAGCTCTATGTAGACGTCCCCGAACGCCCCGGGAGGAACGAGCTCCCGTTCTGTTCATTTTGGGGTCACTACAGCTCAAGACTCTCCAAATTTGTCACGGTTCTAAGTCTGAACCAAAGAGTCCAAATCCGGCAAATCGTTTTGAGAAAACAGATTTTGAAAGAAGTGCCAAACATGGACTGCTTTGCCAGATACAGAGTCGCCACCTAAATGTTTTTTAATGGGAAATTTAGGAAACCCTGACTCGGTGCCAAAGGTCACGCGTCCGTCATCACCAAAGTTGCCTCGGCTCGGGAACTTGGGTACGATTGGGGAAGGTCACTTCGTGAGCACCCCCGCTCGCCCGATCAAAGATCGGCCTCTACTAACCATGATATCTATTTTTGAAAACTTTGTGTGTCCTTATTCCGGTTATTAGCCTAGGTTACTATGTGATGCGCACAGCATACAAGTATAGACTGAGTCGTCTGAATTGGAACAAAACATTTCATGTTTGTTTGTTTTGAAAATGGTTTGCTACCCGCAGGTAGGCTTAAAATGCAGATTTTGCCACCCTCAGGTGGGCTTAGAAAAGATGGTCTTGCCACTATCTAATGGGCTTAAAACACACAGTGAATGAATTGTTCCAATCCAAATAACCCAACCTTCACCCACAGGTACTCAGGCAGTTATATCACATAAGCAATTAGCCTCATGGTAAGCATGCTATTCATGGCAGTCACTCACACGCATGCAAGGATGCTAAAGCATAGAACTTACCGAGTACTCCAAGCCAAAATAGAAACTACATTAGAAATCATGCATGATCCTAAGTATACAAAAATGCCTTAATGCAACACATGCAAAAATGCAACTATAGCAGGCTCGGCTATTCTAAACATGACATATGAAATGCTACAACTAACATGTATTCAATTTGGAATTGAAAGTACGATGCAGTTAGTATGGTGCGCCGAGCCCGGTGCATGCAAAACAGATGAATGAATGCAAACATGCTATCATACTGTATGTTAATTGAAATATGTATTGATCTAACCATCATAAGCAGGTAAATAAAAGGGAAGAAAGACGTGGGGTTGGAAGACATATATCACACTCACGCACACTTATTACAGTTGTGCCCTCGCGCAGAGAGTCCGAATAAATATACAGTCCCAAACAAAAGAATATTATAGTCCAAATAAATATTACAGTCCGAATATGTACAAATTCCTAATTAATTAACAAATTAACTAAGAAAATAAGTAAACTGGCATGCAAGCCAGGGACTGCCTTGACTCCGCTTCGGATGATGAATGATGCATGTCCGGGTTGCCTTTACGCGGAAATTCATGACGATGCCCTAATTAGCCTCTGTTTACACCTTTTCTTGAAATGCGCGCCAAGCCTCGGAAGATCGCTGATTCTTGATTTGCTGCAACAGAGAGCAGGAAAGGGGCATAGCAATGTATTTTCACAAATGTATGCATGCCTCGATCCTCGTGCCACCAATCACGCATATCGATGCATGATGGCAGAGAAGTCGAAATGTGCAACTTAATATAGAATGAATGCACGTATAAACACAACAAAACCTAACTCCATCATGGGTAATCCGGAGTGTCGGTGACTAAGGAATTGAGATACATTCCGTCACTCGGAGTACGGAATGCACCTCGTTTCCTGTGCCCGGGCTAACTCCTATTCCGAACATGATGCAATATGCATGACATGCATGAAATGCAACTAAGATACAATTCTAACATACACAATGTTATGAAATAAGATGCCTCGAAATGTGTGCACGCGGGCACGCAAACCGAGAAAATGACATACGCAATGCAAATGACATGGAAATATGATATGGACTTATACTAACATGAGAGAGCCTCAGCCACACTCACATAAGAGGCCGATGGATGAAAATGAAGTGCCTCGAAATGCGTGCACACGGGTACGCAAACCGAGGCAATGGCATACGCAATGCAATATGACAAAAATGGCATATAGAATGCAACGTGGACTTATACTAACATGAGAGAGCCTCAGCCACACTCACATAAGAGGCCGATGAATGAAAATGAAGTGCCTCGAAATGCATGCACACGGGCACGCAAACCGAGACGAGGGCATACGCAATGCAATATGGCAAAAATGGCATATAGAATGCAACATGGACTTATACTAACATGAGAGAGCCTCAGCCACACTCACATAAGAGGCCGATGAATGAAAATGAAGTGCCTCGAAATGCGTGCACACAGGCACGCAAACCGAGGCGAGGGCATACGCAATGCAATATGGAAAAAATGGAATATAGAATGCAACATGGACTTATACTAACATGAGAGAGCCTCAGCCACACACACATAAGAGGTCGATGAATGAAAATGAAGTGCCTCGAAATGCGTGCACACGGGCACGCAAACCGAGGCAATGGCATACGCAATGCAATGGCTTGGAAATGATATGCAAACATGCTAATGGGATTTCAACACTGAAAAGTGGGGGAAAACAGCCCCGAAATGAGGCGAAAACACACCCGATGCATGGAATCTCTCCCGAAATGCAAATTAGGCGCATAGAATGAACTACAGCTATACAAAGCATGCATAATTGGTACATGGAATGAAAATACAGAAGCAAGACAGCCCCAAAATAAGCATTTTACTAGTACAAAACATGGCCAAACAGCAAGCAAAGATAGGGAAAAATTAGCCTGCGAAAATGGCCCTAAACGTGGGATTAAGAAGCAACTCATAGCTGATGTCGTCAAACAGGTTAGGACCCTTCAACAACATTGAAGAGGGGCCAAAAATAAGCACTTTCACAGAACTGTAAAAACCTCAAAAACAAACGTAGATATGGCTAAGCTTTTATGCAAGAAAACGGACCAAAAGGTGGCCAAAGAGGCAAGTGGTATATGCAAAGCCCAAAATGAAAACTTCCCTTCTACAACATTGAAGAGGGACCAAAAATAAGCATATTTACAGAACTGTAAAAACCCAAAAATAGTATACAAACATGCTAGAAATGCAATGCAAAATAAGGCTCAAAAGAGGCTATAACATGAGGTATGCAAAATATTCCACAAACGGCCAAAGACCCTTAATAAAACATGTAGAATGGGCTAAAATAGGACTATTTCCAGAACTGTAAAATGGCCAAAAACAAAAGCACAATAGGCTGCCATAGCATGCAAAAATGGGACCAAAAAGGGAGTATAAAGGCAAGTATAACATGGAGGTGCCAAAAAGTGTTGAGCCCTTCTTCAATGTTGAATAGGGGCTCAAAATAAGCCTACTTACAGTTCACATCATACTCCAAAACAGATTACACACGAGCTAAAAATATCATGCAAGAAAACGGTATTTAAGAAGGGTATTGAAGCAAGTGCAACATGGGGGACTCAAACAGGGTCGAGCCCTTAATCAAAAGTGAAAATGAGCTCAAAAGAAGGCCACTTTCAGTTATGGCCTGAGCTCAAAGAAAAAATCATAGATAGCTTACAAAAGATACAAGAAATGGGCCAAAAAGGGAAAGATGCAACTCACCCTTGAAGATCAATACTTTTGTTGCTTCTTGGACCAAATTTGTTGCCTCTTAGCTGCTGGAATTCCTCCCCTTGCTGCTGGAATGGAGTGGTGGTGGTAGGGCTTGGTGGTGTAGAAGAAATGGTAGTGTAAAGCTTGAAGGTTTTCAAGAAAATGAGAGAGATGAAGAGGGATTCTTGTATTCAAGCTTGAAGAGCAAATTTTCCAACCCCTAAAATGCATGTTGGCAGCTAGTTATATGGACAAAAAGGAGGGAGCAAAGGGAGGGAAAGAGTGGGAAAAAGGACCAAGTTCCTTTTTCCAAAAGATATTTCCCCCGGATACAGATATTTTGGGGGGAAAAAGTGTATAGCTGTAATGCACACAACCTGAGGATCATGGCCGGCCACTTTCTGGAGCTTCAGGTGGCCGGCCGGCCACCCCCCATGGCCGGCCGGCCAAGGGTCAAAAGGGTCAAGTTGAATTAGTGGGCGACCATATGATATTGGTGGCCTCCCAGGTGCCCTCATCACAACCCTGTGGTTCAAAATTGGAAACTGTAAAACAGGAGAGAGAATAGGCCACTTTTAGGAGGGGTTCAAAAGGGTCAAGCAACATTAGTGGCCGACCACCAACTTTTAGGGTCCTCCCATGTGTGTACATCACAAATATGTGGTTCAAAGTTCAAGAAAGTGGCCCCAAGGTGTTCAACATTAGCTCGGAAGGAGGGGTTCAAAAGGGTCAAGTAACATTAGTGGCCGGCCACCAACATTTAGGGTCCTCCCATGTGTGTACATCACAAATATGTGGTTAAAATTTCAAGAAAATGGCCCAAGGGTGTTCAACATTGGCTCGGAAGTGAGAAAAACGGGCGTCGGAGGGCGCCGGAGGGTGTATAACTTGGTTGCTGCAACAATTGCTGGCCTCCCACCCTTCTACGGCCTTCCTAGTGATAAAACAGAGGTACCTGCCAAAAATGAACGAAAACCGTTGCAAAACGAATGTTCGGAGGCCAAAACGCGCAGTTCGGGGTCTCGAAAATGGGCTGTTAAACACCGAAAGTGGCATTCGACCACGAAGTGGGTCTCTCAGGCCCCAATGTCCCTTGAAAGGGAGAAAATAAGATGTATGCCAAAATTTAGAGCAAACGGAGATGGTTAAGCGGTCCCGAACCGAGGCACACGGCCTAACGGTCCCGAAAACTGGAAACCGGGCTCCGAAATGGACAAAATGGCCTGTGGCCACAAAATGTAGCCCACGGCCACTGAGAGATGGTCTACAGGACCTCTCCCTCCCCTCGGGAAAAGAAACAGAGAGAACCGAGTCTGGTTCACAAATCGAGACAAGGCACAGAAGAGGGTTCGGAAGTCCGGAGGCAGGGCTCACGGCCGCGACTCTGAGACTTCTGAACGAGCACATTATGCAACGCCACCGAGCGCTCAATCGGTGATGTCTGAGTCTTAAGGTCGGTAAAAAATGGGGTGTCTACACTCTATACTAGAAACTCAATATGAGTCAGCATAGAGACATCAACCCAAAAAGAACAGAAATAGTTTCTCATGTACCCAGACCCATCTAGTTACATCAGTCCAGAAACGTCTCTAATCCCTCAATGAGCATGTTTGACTCTCTTAGGTCCCGCATTATGTTCACACCCAATCAGCATCCTATAAAGAGCGATGTGAGTTGTTGACAGTGAATATAGAGTAGAGAAGTAGAACTAGATGATCTTCCCTTCACCCTCATATCATTCAATTTGAAATTGACCGCTTTCCCAGTAATGTCCCTTAAAGCCGAATCATACATGACCGCAGGCAACATACCAAAGTAGTTGAACATCAACTCCTCATCTTATGACATAGTCAAAGGTCACAAAAGGCACAAAGTGAAGTCATTTAGGGAAAAATGACTTTTAGGACTCACACGGTGAAGAAGCAGGGATCCATTCTTTCACCTCGCTAACGGGTCGATAAGCACATGTAGTATGAATGCATGTTATAGTGGAGTAACTCTTCCAAAGAGTGATGTTAAATTCACACACTATACAGATCTTAGTCTAGTCGCTCTTAAGCGCACAAGTCGCTTCCTAGCTCCTAACTCGAATTCTCTATTTGCTCGCCTCTCAAGCATCAAATGAGATCTCGCATCTGGCTATCCATAACAGGCACATCATGGAAAAAGTGGGCACTCTCATATCCATGGTCGGTCTCTAACAAGACCTCATCTTGGCTCCAACCAACGCGACATAGCTAGTGGATAATTTTGGCTTTTCTATTTGCTCCAAATACAATTAGCCACTAGTCTCATCCTTACTCGCTACCTAGCGCTAAGGGCGATTGCTCGTGTGAGTGAGCCAATCTTGCCTGCTAACATCAATTTAATTATTTTGTGTATGCTAATTCACAAACCATTGCAAAAGGTAGTAAACATAAATGTGTAATAGAAACGAATATGAATACTAATGGCATAAATATCCCAAAAATATGAGTTCAACTGAATACACATAAATATATCACCACCTACTTAGTCCTAAAGCCCTAACATGAGTAAGATAAACATCTCTAGCAATGGGCTTAGTCAAAGGGTCCGCAACCATGCGACTCGTAGGGATGTGCTCCAGGATCACTTCTTTCTGCGCCAAAATGTCTCTGATAAAGTTGAACCTCACATCAATGTGTTTGGTTCTGCCGTGTTATTTAGGATCCTTAGCGTAAGCGAGTGCAGCCATGTTGTCCCAATGGATAGTCACAGGGTCTGAAGTGTGTGTGACAACATCCAAATGCTGAAGGAATCTCCTCAACCACACGGCTTCCTGAACGGCAAATGAACAAGCCACAAATTCAACCTCCATCGTCGATAAGGCGATATGGGATTGCTTCTTACTGCTTCAAGAAATAGCACCATCGCTAAGCATGAAAGCATATCCTAAAGTAGACTTACGCTCATCTAGGTCTCCTTCCCATTCAGCATCACAATAGCCAACTAGATATAGATTTGAACTCTGGTAGCAAAGTGTGTAATCTGCAGTCCCTCTAAGATATCGTAATATCCTCTTAACTGCTTTCCAATGAGCTGGTCCTGGGTTGGATTGGTAACGACTCGCCAATCCGATTGCATAACAAATGTCAGGATGTGTACACATCATAGCATACATCAAGCTTCCAACAGGATTTGCATAGGGAACATAGGCCATCTTTTCATTTTCTTCTTGAGTCTTAGGACCCATATCAAGACTTAGGCTCTCGCCTTTTGCAACAGGAGTGTCAATGGGTTTGCAGCTCTGCATCTGGAATCGCTCTAGAATAGTCTTAATGTAAGTCTCTTGAGACAAACCAAGAAGTCTCCTAGAGCAATCCCTAAGGATCTTAACACCGAGCACATAGCTCGCCTCACCCATGTCCTTCATCTCAAATGTAGAGAACAACCACATTTTAGTGGCGACAATCATCTCCTTGTCATTTCCAGCCAATAATATGTCATCTACATATAATGACAATATCAGAAAAATGTCCTTCGACCACTTAACGTACACACAGTGATCTTCATCAATCATCGTAAACCCATTAGAAACAATGGCTCGATGAAATCTCAAATTCCACTATCTGGATGATTGCTTTAAGCCATAAATAGATCGTTAAAGTTTGCAAACTTTGCGCTCCTGACCTACTGCCACAAAGCCTTCTGGTTGATCCATATAGATCTCTTCATGCAATTCTCCATTGAGAAATGCAGTCTTAACGTCCATTTGATATAGCTCTAAGTCCAACTGAGCTACTATGGCCAGGATTAGGCGAATAAAGACAAACCTTACAACTGGTGAAAAAGTTTCCTCATAGTCCACACCCTCTCGTTGGGTGTAACCTTTCGCCACTAGGCGAGCCTTATACCTTTCTATGGAACCATCCGCCTTGCGCTTGATTTTGAGAACCCATTTGTTCCCAATAGTGTTGCGCCCTGGCGGCAAATCAACCAAGTCCCAGACATAATTTTTCTTCATAGACTCTATTTCTTTATCCAATGCAGTACTCCATTCTTTACTAGCAGGGGATGAGAGAACCTCTTTAAGATTCTTAGGCTCCATCTCATCACTTGGAGTAATCATGAATGCTTCCCCTTCAATCTCAAAACGACGACGGGGTATAGCTCCACGTTTGCTTCTACATAGTTGAGAATTTTGAGAATCCTCATCCATTGGATCTAATCCATGGGTAGGTAGATCGCTCCCACTGTCCCTAGGAGCTTGAGGAATTATCTCCTCATTCTCTACTAGGCTACTACGTGCACCTTCAAGTAGATCCTCCATCTCATAGAGTTCTAATTCTCTAGTTACCTCACCTCTGCTAGGGAAATCCTCCTCTAGGAAATCCACATCTCGTGACTCAATTTCAGTCACACTTCCATCCGGATGCTCCCTAACAAACACATAGCCCTTAGAATGCTCACTATAGCGAATGAAGATACACTTCTTTCCTCTAGGGCCTAACTTCCCAAACTTATGAGAAGCATTGTGTATATAAGCTGTCGAACCCCAAGGCCGCAAATTGCCCAAATCATGCTTTTTGCCAGTCCACATCTCATATGGGGTGGAAGGAACTGATTTGGAGGGCACACGGTTAAGGACGTAGGCAGCAGTCAACAAAGCATCTCCCCAATAAGAAATGGGAAGATTAGCTTGCACCATCATTGATCTAACCATGTCAAGCAATGTGCGATTCCTTCTCTCCACTACACCATTTTGCTGCGGAGTCTTAGGAATTGTTAATTGCCTGATGACTCATTTTTCTTCATAGAGCACTTTAAATTCCTCAGATAGATACTCACGTCCTCGGTCAGTCCTTAGAGCCTTAATGCTCTTGTCTAATTGATTCTCAACCTCATTAACATACCGTCTATAGCAATCCAATGCTTCTAACTTGTGAGAAATCAAATAGACATGAACAAAATGCGTGCAATCATCTATAAATGTGATGAAATAAGGGGCTCCATGCCTTGCCCTCACATCCATTGGTCCACATATATCAGAATAAATAAGTTACAATGGGATAGATGCCCTTATGGCTTTCCCAAATGGTTTCCTTGTTGCCTTATCAGCAAAACAGTGCTCACAAGTAGGCAAAGTGACTCTAGCGAGTGGGCCTAAAAGACCTTCTCTTGCCAATCTAGTCATCCTGTCTTGCCCTATGTGGCCTAATCTAGCATGCCATCTCATAGAATCATTATCACAAAAAGATGCAATATTCGAAACAGAGCCATTGGTATTTTTATTAAAACTAAAATCATCCACATCCAAAACTAAAAAACCATCTGAAAGATAACCAAAACCATAAAAAATTGTTCCCAAATAAATGCAAACACCATTATTCTCAAAACAGAAGCTAAAACCAAGGCTCATCATGCTAATAACTGAAACTAAGTTTTGCCGAATATCCGGAGCATAAAGAACATCATGAAGATACAAGGTGCGCCCTCGTCGTATTTCCAGCTTGTATGTGCCAATGCCATGCACCTCCACACTGGTCTCATTCCCCATGTAAACTTTTCTGCTCCCAGCAGGTACTCGGCGATACTCAACGAACCCTACTCTGTCCCTCGCGATGTGCTCTATTGCTTCGGAGTCTACAACCCAAAAATGAGGAGAATGAACAATTAATGCTTGACTAGACACAAAGCATTGAATGCGAGAAATTAAGTAAGGGAGTACCTTCTTCTGCTTAGGGCAATCCCGAGCGAAGTTTCATTCTTTGTTACAGTTAAAGCATGTCAATTTAGCCTTTACCTTCTTACCACCTCTTTTGCCCCTACGCTTGAAATTTCTAACGCCATTGGGCTTAAGCGCAGCTGCTGCTTGCTTCTTAGGGGCACCTTTTGCTTTTCCACGTTTGAACTGAGAAGTCCTACGTGAGCTTGACTCAACCACCATAGCATAACCATCAGACTTAGCCGCCTCAAGGCGCTCAGCCTCTAGTTCCAAATGACGCGATATGTCTTCGAATGTTTTCACACTCTCATTATGCATCATGTTCTGCTTCATCTGCTCCCAAGAATTTGGCAGAGAGTGAATCACAACTTGTACTTGCTGCTCTAGAGTCAAATTGTGCCCAGCAGCCGCAAGCTCACGTATCATGGCTGACATGACCCTCAAATGCTGCTTCATCGAGTGATGCACCCTTTTCTGATATGAGTCAAACTTCATAGTCAGCCCACGTAGCTTTGCCAAAGAGGTAATACCAAACTTTTGTTTGAGAGCTTCCCATATCTCAAATGTAGTCGGGCAATGCTCAAACTCACTAATCAAGTCGTTGTGCATGCTGCTCAACATAGTAAAGCGCGCACACCAATCTTTGTTACGCCAAGTCTAAAAGGCTTCAAAATCACGATGATGTTGAACTGTATTGCCCTGCTCTGGCTCAACCATCACTTGTTCAAGTGTGGTCAACACTTCTTGTTCATTGAGGAGGTATTGGATCTTACGACGCCATATATCATAATTGTCGCCATCCAATTTCTCTCTCTTAGTTAAGTCTGCCACCACTGTCTTAGCAGCCATTTCTACATACAAAGTAAACAAAATGCACAGGGGATATTAATGATAGCAACACAAAAAATTATTTTGCAGCAAAAGAATCTAAATTAAATAATGATAATTTTACACATGTTTCAAGATCGAAAATTTGCTATGCTCGTAATCATCTCTTGTGCCTCTAGTGATAATTATCAAAAAATTAATTTAATTCAATGCGCCAAAAAAAAAAAAAAAAAAAGTCTCCCACTACTTATGGCATATACAAAGCATGATAAATTTCATACAATAGCATCTTAATGTAAATTTATAAATAACTCATGCTATATTCATTTAATAATGGAATTCAAATAAATAAATAAAAACTAATCATGCTTCTTTAATTGCAACATATTACAAACCCAAAAAAATATGATGGCCCTGTTTGATAGAGCTATGAGAAAGTGCTTATAGCTTATGCCTTAACAACTTACAGCTTATAACTATGAACATAAGCTGATTTCTGACTTATAAATTAAGCTTCTCCTATCCCACTCAAAGAATAAGTTGATTTCTGACTTACAAAAAGCTATAAGCTGCATTGTTAAGCTAAACCAAACGCATCAAAATAGCTTAAATTAAGCTGAAAGCTGAAATAAGCTGAAAAAAAACTGTACCAAACAGGGTCGATGTACACAATATTCAGATTATGCCATAATAAAATGTAATCATTTTGAAATTTTCTGGAATTTTTCTGAAATTTTCTAGAATTTTAAATAACTAATAAACACACATTAAAATTAGAAATAAAAAATCCAGAAACTGATAAACTGAAACAATATTCAGATTATGCCATAATTAAAATGTACATCATTCTGAAATTTTCTGGAATTTTAAATAACTAATAAACACACATTAAAATTAGAAATAAAAAATCTAGAAACTGATAAACTGAAACAATATTATCAGTAAATAGCAAAACTTTTCAGAAGTCTACAATAAAAATTTCAACCCTAAAAAATTATTTATGCAATACCAGAAGCATTTTAAAGCATAAACATGAATTATTAACACAGAAAAAATATTTTTTATTTTTATAAAATTTTTAAAATTTTACAGAATATAGAAAAATTAATTATGAGTCTAACAGTACTAACCACGCATAAAACAAATCTATAATGAATTAATTATGACCATTTAACGCGATTCAGAATTAAAAACAAAAGAAACAGTGCCTAATGCATCAGCAGTCAAGCCAGCCAAGCCGGCGGAGGAAAACGGTGCGGCTCAGCGAGCGCGGCTCAACAGGCGGCTCGCGCGGGCGGCTCAGCGTACGGCGCGCGTGCGTAGCGCGGAGGGCGAGCGCGTGGACAGCGCAGCTGATGCACGCGTGTGTGGCACGTGGCAGCGCGTGGAAGCACGTGGCAGCAGCTCACGACGTCAGGTGGCCCGTGCGGACCACGCGCCGCCTTCCAGGGTGCTTTTTGGTTCAATTTTTATACTGCCAGACTTCATTTTTCAAAATAAAACCATTTATGGTATTAAAAAGGACATTAATGAACATAAAAATAGGTATTTATGCTCTTAATTTTCCTCCTTTATAAACATTCATGAATATAATGTGTACATATATATATATATATATATATATAAATATACACATGGTTAAAGAAAATACGAAAATACCCATTCATTGCTCTGATACCAATGTAAACCAAAGGTAAAACGCAGCGGATGAAAAATTATGGTCATACCTTTAGAACAGAGTTTGAATTGAAGGATCTCGTGGGTAAATCACGTGCTTCCTGAATCTGATCAGTCAACCTAGCAATGGAGTGATATTAGAATAGTGAATATCACCCACACAAATCACAGTACAAATGGCTTTGATCGTTGGTTTTTGGGAGAGAGTCAGTATATGGGAAAAAACTCAAACATACGTTGTTTTTCTCTTAATCACCCATATCCCATATTATCAGATCTATAATATGTTTATCTCATTTATCCATATCAGTTATATGAGATAATATAAGATATATCATCTATCCATATCAATTATATGATATATATATATATATATATCCTGAGTGGTTATCCAAATAGATTTGAATTTGAATTCAAAATCTATTTGTATAAGGTTCAAAAGATTCGAAGTGTCATGCCATATGAGCGTCCATTTCTAACAGTAAAAATTGACAATAATATTATTGGTAATGAAATGATGGATTCTTTTTTTTTTTAAAAAAAAAGGAATACATCTCTTTACAAATTTATGTTAGAGTTTCAGTAATTAAAGGTATACTTGCCAGTTAAAATCCTTAGGATTCTAAATTTTAGAAGGAAAAAAAAAAAAAAAAATGACATCAGTAGACCAAAATATTCCTAACCGCATAAAAAATTCCAGAAAACTTATTTCTTACAATTATTTCTTTCTTGTGTTTTCCATCGTTATTGCCTCAATTACCATTCACCGGCGTTGATAACTCGTTATCCATAGGCATTCGTACCTCATCCACTTTCCAGTGGCATCAACCACCATTCCTATCTTACATAGTCCAGATTTATAGATATCCAAATCTTCATCGTTTGTGCCTTGAAGAAACAAATCCATCTCCCACCACCACTATATTTTCCATCATTCGCACTTTGTCAGTATCTCTTCTAGATCTCCACTGTAGAAGCGTACGTGATAGAGACGGTAAACAAATCTATCTAGATAGATATCCATTAATCACTGTCATCTTGTGCCTCAATTTAGATTTATAATATAGAAAAATGTCTATGACTCTTTTTTTTTTTTCCCACCCCCTTTGACCCTCCTCTCTCTCATTAGTTGGATTTTTTTTTTCTTTGTCCTCCAATCACAACCTGCCACATGTGTATGGGGTGGTGGGAGTGATAATTGGAGGGGGTCTCCATCACTCCTCTTATATATATATATATATATATATTTTTCATTCATCTCTCTTTATCTTTCTTTGTTCTTTTTCTATGTTTTTTTTAATGAAACTTCTATTGTTATTAAGGTCTCGGTTGAGGAGTAGTTATTTTAGTAAAAAAAAACAAAAAATTATTATAAATTATCATATTATTTTCTTTACACATTTTTTTTGTAAAGAGTTAAAAAGTTATTAAAATAATCTGTTCCTAAATGAAATCTAAGATTTCGCTGACTTTGTCAATGATTAATGAAATTTCATTGACTAACAATTGACAAAGGCTGTAAAATTTCATTAACTTCTAAAATAGTAAATATTTAATTGACTTTCAATTTTGCAATTTTAACCATGTAGTGAAATTCCATTGATTTCATTTAGAAGTGAAATTTCATTAAAACGAAATAAATTTTAATATCTTAATCAGTAACAGAGTCAAGAAATTAAATCAGAAAGTACTTATCAGTTATAATATTAAAAAATTTACAAAAATATTTCACATAAATTTTTGCGATTGATTTCAAGAAAGATTAAAAGAAAAAAAAACTAATGTTATTTGTAACTAGTGTATCATGGACAATATACAAAAAATTATGGATATAAGTGTTAAAATAAATTATATAATGATAAAGTAATTTTTTATACAAAATTTGAATAAAAATTCAACATAATAGTAATACCATGCCATCATTGACATGTGATATCACTTAGCAAAGAAACACATGGAGAATGAACCATGTATGTCAAATGTAATTACCAATCCAATAATCCTAAATATTTATTGAGATTAATTATGTTTGTATGTAAATAATGATAGATATTACCATTATATTGAAATTTTCATAGATAATAATTTATTGTGGTCTCTTTATTTTCAATTAAAACAACTATTATTGTTCTCATAATTTTAAAAATGTGATTGATATTTCACTTTAATAATGTTCTTATAAATTTTTGTATTTAAAATATTTTCTATATGTTTGTGAAAAAAAGAAATCTAAAACCCGATGGGCACGTGACCCTTCTGGACTCTCTATACCTCCGTTGCTGGTCCCAACATAGTAAAAATTTAATTAACTTTCAATTTTGCAATTTTGGTAATAATTAAAAAAATTCTATTTTAAAACAAAGAAATTTCTTAAACTTAACTTAGTGTAATAAAATATTTTTTTAAGAAATTAAGGAATGAGTTGAGATATTTTAAATAAGTGTATTTTTTAACATTTTATAAAAAAATATGTAAAAAAATAGGTATAATAAAATATTTTTTTTAAGAAACTAAGGGATGAGTTGAGATGTTTTAAATAAGTGTATTTTTTTAATTTTTTATAAAAAAATGTATAAAAAAATAGAAAAAAATATTAATAGATATTAATTGATGTGACTCAAATAAATATATGCTTATAAAAAAAATATTTTTTTAATGCATGCTAAATCGGAAAACCCATTGTTTAGGTGGCCAAGGTGTGTTTCCACTCTAAGCGGAATATTCTTTATCATGACAAAGTAGGACGAGTGAGATCAATAGGTATATATGCCTCTAAAAGTCGTAAATGAGTTGATACGAATCAATACAATAGTCTATTTTGGTATCAACACATTTGTGTATTTTTGAGTTGACCTTGTTCTTTCTTGTTTGGAGATTCTTTATGTGATGCTGATGTATATAATACATATGTATTTTAATTTTAAAAAAGATTTACATGTAGCTATGTAAATAAAAACAAAAAAATTAGTAATAAATCTAATTTAGAAGGTATTTAAGGTATTAGGTCTAGTATATATATATTTTTTAGTGAGAGGTATACTATTTGTGAAATGGCTTGGTAAGAGGTCCTTTTACTTATTTTGAAAGATATTTTGTTTTCAATTTTATTTCTTAATTTATCTATTAACATTTTTTATCCGTTGACATTTTTTGACTATCTGCTCAAATTTTTTATCTATCTGTTCAAATTATTTTTTATTTGTTCAATTTTTTTTGTCTATCTATTCAATTTTATCTGTGTAAAATCTTTATCTATCCAAATTTTATCTGTGCAACTTTTTTATCTCTCCAAATTTATCTGTCTAATCTTTTATCTATTCAATATTTTTATATATACAAATTTTCTATCCAATTGTTTTTGACTTTTTCTTTTTCTCTTTCTTTCTCTATCTGTCAGCCACAATCTCAACCTTCAACCCCTACAATTCCTTCATCAAAACCACACAACATATCACAATTTGAATAGACAAATAGATAGATAGATAGATAGAAAGAGCAAGCGAGCGAGAGAGCAAGAGAGAGAGAGAGAGAGAGAGAGAGTATCTGTTTAAATTCTCAATTTTTTTTCCTGTTTAAATCAAAGTTCCATTAGTTTGCATCTGTTGTCTCCTATGAACAACAAACTCCTTATCTCTCACAACACATTACATCATAGTCAAAACCTAGAATGAAAAGATCAAAATACATGCAAATGGACAAAAATAATAACAAAAGCAACAGATAATTTCATTTTTCTCCACCCCCCCTTTTTTTTTGTTGGATAAACTTCACTTTATCCCCCATGGTTTAGGCCGGGTGCAGATTACCCCCTCTGACGTTCGAATATCACCACATATCCCTTATGTGGTTAGTGGGTTGATGTGCATAGTTAGCATTTCCATATAATCTAACAAGTCCTACAGTACACACAAGTAATGTGCAATTGGGCATGAACTGATGATATTCCCTTACAATTGAAAGACAATGCCCCTAGAGTTAGAAATAAAAGCTTATCCAAGAAGATTGTTTTGTATACTCTCTCTTTCCTTTGTATGTTAAGTTGCATGCAACTCTACCCAACAAAATGCCCTCTTCAATCATAGGCTGTGGAGAAGGACAAATGTTGAGGTTCATCAGCAATAAATGTCTTTATGGGAAAAAAAACAGCCATTAGAATCGTAGAGTCCGAAAAGCCTTCAAAAGGTAGGTTGTATTGTAACGCCCTCAAAATAATAACATTAAAACCCATTAACTTAGACATGCATTAAGACAAAGAAACCAGCCATCTTTCCATTAATCTGAATAGTTCTTACAAAAGTATTACATGTTAACAACAAAAGCAAATGCCCTACGAGCTTACAGCTTTCCAAGTTAACACTTGGTTACAAAAAGAAGAGTGCTAACTCAATACATATTAAGCCCTTGGCTTGAATTTACATGTAATACATCAAAAGAAAGCAAATAACAAGCAGTCTGTCTGCCTCTAGCCTCCCAAGCTAAGTCCTTGGAGGTGGCATGCTACCTGTACCTGAAAATGATGTCCCACAAAGGGAGAGCCACAGCCCAGTAGAAATACACTAAACCAACCATGAACAATGACTAAAAGATTAGCAGTTGATAGATGGTCAACACAGATACATCCACATATATCACATTTCGATTTCATGACATTAAGTCCATGTTACATTTCATTTCCCATGTCTTTTCCAACTTTGAGTTTGAAAACAAGGCTCAACACCTAGCCAAATAACTTAATGAAATTTAGACTCATCTTTAAAACACTTTCAAAAGTCATGAGGGATACACTTTTTAATGCTGTATCAATAACACATAAACCATTTCCACACTTTGCGAAAGATACATATTTCGGTGCTGTATCAACATAACATATAATCACTTCTATACTTTACAATTGATAACGATATACATTTTAGTACTATATCAAATCAATTCAAACACTTCCATAATCAACACTTGATACACATTGTAGTGCTGTATCAATGTCACACAAAATCTGGTTTAGAGGTCCATCCCCTATCTTCCCCTAAACCGTGGAGTACATCCCCCACCTCCTCCCACACAACACATGTATATAAACATAGATCATATACAATCAATCAATACATAGAATTAATGTATTATTTCAGTTGCTATATTCAATAGCATACTCAATCGATTAGTTTTAGTTTGCCTAATCATCATGCAGTGTCTACAACAATCAAGACTATCCTCCACTGATAGCCCAAAGCAGTTATTTCTATACTGAAAATAAATGCACCAAATGGATATATAATCAACATTTCAACTAGGTGAGCGATGAACGAATCAAACTACACCCTTTAATCCCATACACATCCAATTCCAACATTCTCAATTTAATTCTTATTTTCTTCAAATTAACTATACCAATTAATTTATCAATGTAATTAGAGCATTTCCCCTAATTAACATCACAACCCTAAAGTTCCAATTTTCATCAATAAACCAATATTGATCTCATTTCTCTACGCCAAACATGCATATAAGTTTATATAAACAAAACCCCAGCTTTTGTAAAATTACACAAAGGCCCAAACTTTCTCAAAATTACCCAACAACCCCCAACTCATCAAAATACTAAAATTCAAAGACAAAACTCATGAGAAGGAGTAGGATATCCCTACCTCGAAGTTAGAGCTCAAACGGAAAAGTTGAAGAAAACCAAAATGCTCTAAACTCAAAGATCCACGGATCAAAATGGAGCCCTCGACGATCCACACACTTTTTACAAAGGCCGGAGGATAGTGAGACACTCTAACTAGATCAAACCCTAGAGAGAAGGGAGTTTCTAGAGAGAGGAGCTCTCAAAATATCTTTTTAGAAAGTAAGAGAGACAGAGAGAATGTAAAAAGTGATTTTAAAATGCCCAGCTGCCAACTGATATACGACATTCCCGCTCGAGCGGAGAACACAACACTCGAGCGTCAAGAACAAAAAACTAGGTACGCTCGAGCTCGAGAAGGCCCGCTCGAGCGCCAAGACACAAGAATAAAGTATATCTGCTCGAGCGTGAAAACTAGTTCGCTCGAGCGTAGATTTCCCCTTCCCAGAACTTACACCAAAAAGTACTACCCGCTCGAGTGCTAGAGTACCCGCTCGAGCGCTACTGCTCGAGTGTAAAAATCACACCTGCAGAAGTTTTGCAAGGACACGAAATATTAGGAGTGTGCAATATCTGCTCGAGCGCAACAAGGCCCGCTCGAGCGGAACGACCAAAAACCTGGCAACAAGATTTCAGACCAAGGTTCAACCCACCTGTTCGAAACATGCCCAACACATCCTAAAACTCAAACAAATGGAATTAAAGGACGACAACAAGATAGATACAACTACCAACTCCACGGAACCGAGTCCGGAATACAATAGAATAGTAAAGGGACAACCGGAATCGCTATATGTATTATGTGTGTGAAAACGTGGGTTTGAAGGGTTGTGATTTCTGGGCTTGGTGCAACCCAGTTGGATTTGCTCTTACCTATGGAAGAGATGAGATTGATGATGAGAAGCCAAGAGTTGAGGAATGTGTGCACTTTAATGAAAGACTCATGAAGTTGGAAATGAAGATGGAGGCACTGAACTTGATGATGAAGGCATCTATGGTGGTTTTGGTTGTGTGTTTCATTAGCACCATGTTAATGTTCAATACGAAATTACTTTGTAATAAGGTGCATTATGTACTTGATGTATGTTTGAAATCAATGAAATTATGTTTATGAAATTAGTGATTTTTGTATATTTATATATATTTTTTTATAGCATTCCAATGAAAAAAATATAAGCAACATGAAAATGCATTCAAAATTATTCCAACATAAGTAACCCTGCTGAGTTTAATTTAAAAAAAAAAAAAAATAATTCTGAATTTCTTTTTTACTGCATTCCAATGCAAAAATACCACCAACATTAAAATGCATTCAAACTTATTCCAACACAAGTAACCCTGCTGAGTTTAATTGCAAAATAAACAATTCATTCCAAATCAATGCACTTCAACCAATGGAACAAAAATGACAATGACAAATTTGCAATGATAATACTATTCAACAATGAACCAAAAAATCAAAACAGTGATATTTTTCCAATGCCAAAAACAATACTTCTCAAAAATCTGCATTACAATGCCAAAATGGTCTGTACATCTGCATTATAATGGCCCAAAAGTAATCCATTTACAGATCTATGCTGTATTTCAATACCATAATTGCCAATTAATCTAATCTGCTAAAAAGCCACAAAAAACACATCAATAGTTTCCACAATAATTGAACCAATTTTTCAAAAACCATAATTCTAAATGTGTGTCTACTTTTCCTTAGCTTAAATACAAACAGACCCTACACTATTGTTTCAATACAAAAACAAAAATAAGAACAATAGGTCACTCTATGCTCTAGTTTGACCCAGCTTGCCTCCTTGCTTTGATTGTCTTAAGTACAGAAGTAATAGACACAACATGCCCTCTCACATCAGCATTCACTCCAGTTCTTCCAGCATTAACTGCAGTTGCCTTAATTTGTCATCTATCCCTCCCACCAGCTGTTACTTCTAGTCCTTTGGCAAGACCACTTGATGCCTTTCACCATAGGTTGGTAGTTTTGTGGGCTACAAGAACATTTTCAATTAACAAACTTATAAGTTACAGAATAAAAAAGTTGGAGTTATAAACAAGTTAGTTACTTGAGTGGATGACCTAGTACTCCTCCTCTTTAGTCCAATAGAAGCACTAGTCATTGGTAGCTGAGATGCTGATTGGCTTCCTCTTCTGGTTTGCCTACCACTGGACATCTGAGGCAAAAAAAAAAAAAAAAAATTACAGCTAGGAATATTCACAAATTGGGCAAACTAATGTTAGTTTCCTAATTGTGTATTCATGTTACATGATTGGTTGTCATAGGTGGTTGGGAACAAGATGATTGGCCCCTGGTGGACACCCTAGTACACCTCTAGTACAAATTGATTCAACTTTAAGTTAGGCCTAAGATGAAGTAAACCCTATATTAAAGTTACAAGTCAACATTAAAAGTTAAACGTTTGTCATGTTACCTCATTGGATAAGATGTTTGTTGTTGGAGTAGGAGTAGGAGTTGATGCAGGCTGAGATGAAGATGATTGCCCCTAGTAGATGTCTCCTGCAACAAATAAATTAAGTTACCAACACAAACAAATCTAATAACAACATGTGTACAATAAATGAATGCATAATTCTCCATTTTGGACTTAGGATGCAGTCTGTTCTTGCATGACCTCTGATTGTGCGCCTTCTACAAACACTTAGCACATGTCACATTGATGTCCTTCTTTGATGCCTTATGTGGATTTCATGGCTCATCTGCTTGTCTGTTTCTTAACTTCTTTGGTCTTCTTGCTAATTTCTTTGCTTCTGGTGGATTTAATTTGTAGCCACCTTCCTCCTACTCATGCATGTCTAGAACAAGGTGTATTATGAATGCATAAGTATCCAAGTACCTAGACTTGGTGTAATACTCATGCGCATAGTCTTCTGGCTGCTTATGATTAATTTGAATGGCACTGATGGCATGGCTACAAGGCAAACCAGACAAATCCCATCTCTTGCAACTGTATGCCCTAGACTTAGGTCCACTATGTACCTTATCTGAAAATGATCAACCTCAAATTCCAGTTGTCCACACCAGGTTGCAAAGCAGTTCCTTGATTCCACCTTCAACTTCTCAAGTTTGTCATGAATATTGGGACAAATCTGACCAGTGTATTTTTCCATTCTAGTCTTTTTAACTTGGAACCTTTGCCTCAATTTCGTTTTGATCCATTCAAACATAGAGATGATTGGTAGCTCTCTAGCTTCTACAATGTAAGAATTGAATGACTCACTCAAATTGTTGACAAGGATGTCACACTTGCTCTTTGGAGAAAAATGTGACCTTGCCCACAAAGCAAGGTCAGTCTCCCTCAACCACTCCACAACTGTCTTCCTATTTCCAGTCTTAGGATCAGTTTCTTTAATCTTTTTCATCCAATAATTGAATTCATTTACATTTCCAGTTGATGCAGTTTTCCAGAACAGGTCTTTTAACACATAACCACTGTATTTTGTCTTGAAGTTATTTTACATATGTCATAGGCAGTATCTATGATCTGCAGTAGGGTATAACTTTACAAATGTTTCAAACAACCCCTTCTGTCTATCTGATATAAATGTCCACCCCATCTCTTCAACACTCCCATTGTCACTCATCAATTTCTCAAGAAACCAAGACCAAGAAGCTTTACATTCAATCTCAACCAAAGCCACTACAATGGGGTACATGTTGTCATTTCCATCTCTCCCAATAACACTGAGTAGCTGCCCTCCAAAAATCCCTTTTAAATGACAACCATCCAGTCCTATTATTGGTCTACATCCTACTAGAAATCCATTTTTCTGTGCACCAAGTCTGACATACATCCTTTGAAATGTGGCTCTGTCTTTTCAGGATCAGTTGTTATTGAAATGTGACTTGATGGATTTTGCCTCAGAATTGTAGCTGCATAATCCCTAATCCTGTGATATCGCTCAGCCAAATCCCTTGCAATGATCTCCCTTGCCTTTCTTTTTGCCCTATAAATTTGAAACCTACTTGCATTCACCATTATCTCTTTTCTCACTTTTTTTCTTGAAAGAGGCTATGTTAATATAAGGATCATTTCTCACCTCATATACAAACTTCTTCCCCAATTACTTAGAGTTGGCTTGTTTGTTGTTGTAATGCCTCCCATATGAATGTTTCCCCTCTAGAGTTTGGATCTGAAAGGTTGTGGTTCCCCCTAATGGAGAGGCATGTATCTCTCAACTATAGTTATGCCTACAAATAACAGTGATCCTAACACTCTCATTTCTGATGTACCTCATGTCATAACCATTGATCACATTGAACTCCCTTAAATACTCTCTAAAAACTTGGGAATTGGGATACTTCATTCCAATTACAAGTTTGGGATCTTTCATCATCCATTCTTTGTATTCAGGGTATCCATCGTCTGCCCCATCTTCTTTATCTGATGACCCTTTTAGACTAATAAGTTCATCAACATCATCAGGATGTAAATACAAACCAACATCATCTGCTTGATTGACTGTAGGTGGTGGTCCTTCTGTTCTTATGTGTGAGGTTTCATCAAATATGTCATCATTTGGACCCTTTAGGTCTTCATATAACCAACTTTGGTCATCACTTTCCTCTGTACTATCCTCAGAAGTTTTAGTATTACTATTTTTTTCATTAACTATATAGTCCAAGTCCTCAAAATCATCACTATAAGTTCTCTCTTCATTATTAGCTAAAAAATCAGTCTCACTTTGTGCAATGTCACTCTCATTAGCCTCATTACCTTCTACAGACTCAGTGTTAGTAGCATGCTGGAACCCCTCTCCATGTTGTGTATCATTACCCTCATGCTGACTTCCTATTTGACTCTGCTTATCCTGATTCTGACTTGATTTCTCTCTACCCTCATATTCCTTAGCCACATGGTCACCCTCAGCTACCACTGCACTATCCTCTAAGTCATTCCCAATATCATCAATTATGATGTCAATGTCAGACAAGTTTATATCAATAATGTTTGTGTCACTACCACCTATTGCATTACCACCCTGTTATACACAACCAATTTGCAACACCTTCTCATGTGTACTATTACCTCTCTCTTGTACACCCAGAGTTGTGCACCCTTAGAATCTGACAACAACTCACCATTAGATGACAAAACCAAAATAGGATCTACACCCTTCTCTACATAAACTACTACATAATCCAAACCCTTATAAGCCTTAAGCATTTTCATCGCATCAACATTACTATAAATTGCTTTTAACCCAACATCTAAACTATAACCAGGCCATGTATAATACATATCTACATTTGCTCCTTTTCCACCAACTAGGACATAATAGGGGTCTCTTAACTCAAACATGGACATTTTGTCAGGGTCATAGTTAATTATTTGATTCACCCTACCACCCTCATAAACAAAATGTGGATGAAAGACAAAATAGCCCTCATGATGCATTTCAACAGTAATGAAATTGTCTGAGATTTTCAACATTCACTCCTAAAGAAGAAAAGACTTCCATAAATACATTTTTGGACCACAACCCTAAAACCTAAACAAACAAATAGTCATTCATGCAACCAACATAAAGTAAAAGCATTTATGAATTTCAGCATTCCCTCCTAAAGGGAGGGGGGGGGAAAGCTTCCATAAATACATTTTGGGACCACCACTCAATACCCTAAACAAATAAATATTCATGCATGTAACCAACATAAAGTAAAATAAAAAGTGAATAATCCCTAATCATCAAACAGATCACTGAAAACAAAATAAGAATATAAAAGCAAACATACATTTATGCCTAGACTATATGACAAGCATAAAGTAATAGAATAACAAAACCAATTCCTGATTCTACTGGGACCACAACACATAAGACAAATTTGCAATGACAACAAACATACAGTTAATTAAAGAAGAAGATTTCACCTTTTTAGTGCATACCCCACTTCAAGAGAAAACACAATGACAACAAACAAACAAAACAAAACATTGACATCATCCGCTACAAATAAACAAACAACCAACCAAAAAAGCAAATAACAACAGGATATGAAGAACATCATCGAACACAGTGTCCATCACAAAAAGTGAACCACTAACAGTACAAAAAAGGGATAACATCGACAAAAATTAAGTAACTTTTTATATTTTTACCGAGGCACAGAAACCCTAATATACAAAACATAGGGGACTACACTATACAACAAAACAAACTACATCAACTAAAATTATATATATATATATATGAGCAAATTGAAGCGAATCCAATACAAAATAAGAAGAAATGATCGAAAAAATACCTTTCAACTTATTCTTCGTGAACTTTTGGGCTTCCTTTGCTTTGTAAATCTCCAAATCAATAACTTCGCACCCCTAATTTTTCGAATCGAACAATCCGAAGCCTTACTTTGTCAAATCTAACTACTAATTTGTTCAGTTCAAACCCTAATTTATTCCATCAAAAACCCTAATTTGTTGAATCGCAAAACCTAAGTTCTCTCCACTTTTCTCTTCTCAAATGCACGACTAGTTGAAGTGAAATGGTAAGCAAGGTTATAAATAAACAAGGGCAAATTAGTCATTTTATGCCATTAACGGTGTTAACTGTGCACATCAACCCATTAACCACAGGGGGGTTATGTGGTGACATTCAAACGTCAGGGGGTAATCTGCACCCAGCCCAAACCATAGGGGGGTATAGTGAAGTTTGCCTTTTTTTTTTCTTCTCTATATTCTTAGCAACCAAACAAAGATAACACATAAAGTAAAAAGTTAGAGATCATCATATTACATTTTTTCTCTCTCTATTTTCTTAGTAATAAAATAGATTCAAGACCTCCATGAACGAGAGAGAGAGAGAGAGAGAGAGAGAGAGAGAGAGAGAGAGAGAGAGAGAGGTCAGTAGTAGAGATTTTGCATTTTCCAATGAGTCAGAGACAGAGAAACCTAAAAATGAGCAAAGATTATTGATACATTATACATATACATATATAGAGAAGAAAATAAAGTGAATTTGATGATGACCTCTAATCATCCAATGAAAAACTCACAATGCTGTCATCAAATCCACTCATGTTCACCCTAATCAAAACTCAAACTAAAAAAAGTTAGGGATACATATCGTTGTCATGACCCAAACTCGCCCATATAGGTTTAGCATCATGACCGGCCAGTAATTTTAGATTACCTACGACCTCTATTAACAAAATCAATTGAATACAAATTATGTGGCTTAGTGGAAGTGATTTAAAATATTAAGTTAATCCATTGAGCTGTGCATATATGAAAAGGCTTCATATTAAAGCGGTGCAACCATTCTGTATATATACACACAAAACAAAACTTTAAAACATTAGATCCATAGCAAACTCCACAATTTATACATAAAAAGAAACCCCGTATACAAAAACCAAAACAATTCACAAAGTGAAGTTCATAACAAAACGGGTTTAGGCTTGGCTCTGCTTGAGCTCAAGCTGGCTCCTTCTAGGAAGCTAGACTCCAAGGCAATCTCTATCCTTGATGCTCACCTTGCTCACCTACATATACATATAAATAGTGAGCTAGGGCCTAATGAGTAATAACAGAATAAAGAGTTAAAATGAATGAAGTTCGGTATCATTTCAAATACAATTCATAATGATCTATATTTTCTCAATTTCAACAATCCATACAATGACAATTTACGTGGTACACCCATGGAGCAACAATATTTCAATATCAATGGACCGTAAGGGTTGATACAATGGACCACGAGGGTTGATAACAATGGACCACGAAGGTCTAACATCATAGATCTCTGTGCTTCAATTAATCCAATAGCCATGGTATTGTTTGCCCTAAGCAAGGGCCTATAATCAATGGTCGTGAATACAATTTCAAAAGAAACTTCATTCATTAAGAAAATAGCATTTCCATAAACCAATCATATAACGATTTCGAAATTAGACATAACTTGAACATATCTTTATAAAGTTACTACTCACAGTGGGTTATGTTGTCATTAGGTCTCGGACGTCCACCTAAACAAAACACATAACAAATACACAATTGAAGCACCATTCAATAACCATTTCACTTTAATTTAACTTTTCTTATGTGTTTCTAACTCATTACATGTTTATATGAGTTCAATTGGTGCCTAAGAGTACTTGAATGATATGAGGATGCAAATATGTACTTGAAAGAGTTAGTCAAAATTTGTTGAAAACTGAGTCTTCGCTCGAGCGTAACTTTGGTCACTCTAGCGGTTTGCAAAATTTTGTAAAAGTATTGGTTGTGTGATTTTTAGGCTCGAGCCAACTTTCTGTCGCTCGACCGATGAGAAGTGCAAAACAGGGTTCGCTCAAGTGCAAGGTCTGCCGCTCGAGCCACCGTGTAATTCTCTGCAAAACTTTTAGGAGCTAGATTTTATGCTCGAGATACACTTTCTTCGCTCGAGTGGCCTAATCGAATTCTGAAATTTCTAGAATTGTATTTGAAGCTCAAACTTGCAACTCAAAGGTTCAAACTTTGCATGATTGGTACAAAAACATGGAAAAACATTATAAAACATGAAAACATAGTTAATTTGAAACCAATTGCTCAAAATCATGGTAAATTCTCACACCAAAACTTCAACTTCAAGTTATAAACCATGTTTGACTCAAATTGTGTCTATATTGATAGTAGACATATGATAGGGAGCTTTAGAAATTGGTTGTGTACCCGATATTACATCAATTGTAAATTCAATTTCTTTATTGACAAGTTGTCCAAGCAATTCATCTGGAAACATATCAGGAAAATCTCTCACCACTGGTATATTTTCTAGAGCAATGTCCATAGTTGGTTTAGTTATTACACTACACAAATACCCTTGAGAACCCTTACTCATTAGTTTTTGGGCTCTCATAACAGATGTAAGGTATGGTGGTGGAGCTACCTCTTTTCCCTCGAAATAAAATTCTTCTTGTCCGGGAGGTCGGAATATCGCTTGTCTTAAAGAACAATTAATGGTTGCATGATATTTAGATAGCCAGTCCATACCTAAAACAACATGAAAATGTCTCATGCCTAAAGGTATTAAATCAGCATACAAAACAGCATTCCCAAGAAATAATTCACATGCCGTATATACAAATAAGCATAACATGGATCCCCCCGTTGGTGATGTAACACATAATATATATCTCAATGTTTCCACATGCCTATCCAAAGTTTCAGCAAATACTATAGAAACAAACAGATGTGCAGATCCTGAATAAGTTAAGACATAAGTAGGTTTACCACAGATGGAAATTGTATGTGACACTACTGCCTCTGTATTTCGAGTGTCCCCCAGAAGTAATGCAAAGACCCTTCCTTACCTTAGTTCATTTCATCATAGACGGTGTTGCAACTGGTTTTGCAGTGGGAACTGATCCAATTGAGTTTGTAGTACCTCGATTAGCACCCTGATGTGACTGTGTACAATCCTTTGCCATATGTCTAACCTTTCCACACTGATAACAGGCCTCTGTAGTGTGATAACAAATGCCCCAATGCTTCTTTCCACATACAATGCAGGTAGGCGCTAAATTTCCACTTTGTTTTGAGCTGGAATTGCCAGAAGTCTTAGATTTTGACTTTTTCGTCGTATTCAATGATGCTTCCTTGTTAAAATATTTCCTTTTACCCTACCATTCTGTCATGACCCAAACCCGCCCCTATGGGTTTAGCACCGTAACCGGCCAGTAATCCGAGAATTACCGAAGGCATGCTTAACAGTAGAATAGTAAAACAGAGTACAGGGGCTGGCGGAAGCCAAAACAGTAAATAAACAATGTCCAATGAGCTGTGGGTCTGTATGCAAAAAGATTTTTCATACATATATACATGAACAGTACAGAATAGTATGTACAACATTTACAGTCGATTAGAACATGGACCTAATCCCTGTTAAATAGTACAGTACAGTGCTATCAGTCTATACAGTTATTACAAAACAGATACAGAGACAGACGGGGGAAATTAAAACACCCCTAAGCCATAGCTTAACAGGCTCGGAACCTCGCAATGAGGCACAGTGGTTGGCTTGACAAAAAGGGAGTCTAACCCACGCTCCTGGCTCCGGTCTGGTGCCTGTACACCTACATATGTATATGAGCAGTGAGCTAAAGCCCAGTGAATAACATAATGCGTAAAGAGGTTAAGAATGAATGTCCTTACAGTAATGAAAACAGTTCATTGATTCAGTATATCAGTCATTCAGTGATATGTGGTACATCCATTAGCATAGCAGTATAGTAAACAGTGGGTCTTAAAAGACTGAACAGTCAATGATGGCTATCAATCAGTAAACAGAGGTTGTTCCAACAAGGGAACCGACAGAGATCTGTGTAACAGTAACAGTAAACAGTGGGTGCTAAGGATGCCACAATACAGTTCAGAATATAGGACATACATTCATTCGATTAACAATATCAGTTCGGAAAGCAGTTCAGTTAAACAGTCAGAAATATTCACAGTTGAACATATCTTTACACAATCGTTACTCACAGAGTTCTGGGCTACAGTTAGGCTAGAGCGCGTCCCTAGTCGCCAACCCTACATAGTTACAGATTGAACACACACTAAGCCACACAGTTAGGAAAATAGTAACTTAATCCCTAATTTGCCTCGGTGTGGTTCTACATCTATATCTTCATTAAGATGCCTTAAACTAGGCCTAAGAATGCCTAGAATGGAATGAGGATGCAAAGATGCACTTTAAAAACATTTTCAGAAAACAAAGGTCCCGCTCGAGCGTAGGTTACTCAGCTCGAGCGGATATGCAGACAAAGGTTTCCGCTCGAGCGTAGACTTATCCGCTCGAGCGTACTGTAAAACAGTCAAAAGTGCTGGATAGGTGAAATTCACGCTCGATTGGTGCGCTCGACACCCGCTCGAGCGTAAGACACAAGGTCCCGCTCGAGCGTTAATTCTTTCGCTCGAGCAGACGTCAAAACAGAACAAAATGGTGGGAGCACGATTTCCACGCTCGAGCGCCAGTCACCCTGCTCGAGCGTGAGTTCAAAATCTGGAATTCCCAGATTCGAACCTCAGGCTCAAAACCAAGTTTCAAAGCATTAAATTCGATCCTCTTGGGCTAATTTTCCAGAAAACACTTCAAAACTCATAGTTTAACATGATTCAAAGCTCAATTGTAAAATCAAAGCCCCAAAGGAAGATCAATTCAACAAGATTTTCAAACCAAATTCATGAAGAAGACTTCAATTGAACATGTGTGCATTTATACAACTCTCAAGCATCAAATACTTGCTCTAAGAGCCAATTCTTACAAAAACATGATGATTTCATGAACCTTAGCTAGAACTTGGACATGCATGTAACAATTTTCCATGAAATCAACTCAAAATTCAACAATATAAACATGCATGCATGGAATGACCTTCAATTCCACAAATTAAGCTAATTCATGACCTTAAACTCTAGACTTCCGTAAACCATGCAACATATAACTTGAATACATGAACAGGAAGGTATAAATTATACCTTAAGTCTTGAATTACAAGACTAGAAGCTCAATTTAGCAATCTACACTTCAATTCTTCAAGTTCTCAAAGCCAATCTCTCAAGAACAACTCAGTCCTCTCACTCTCTCTCTCTCTCTCTTGGTCGGTTAAGTGCAAGAAATGGCTGAGGGAAAAGTTTTGGTCAAGTGTGTATGAAGATCAAAATGTTTAGATAGTGGGCCACTAGTGTGGCACAATAGTAAATAAGTCCAAGTGGTGCATTTTATCAATATTTGATCTAATTTAACCATACCAAATCACATTTCAAATAAATACACCATAAAATCACATAAATTATGATGATCATAAAACACTAATCGATCTCCGGTTCGGCCGCCGATAAGGCCTTCAATTCGCAATTTAAACATAAAACATGAACAGATAATCAAACAATCAAACAGATAGATAATGCATTTAAACAGACACAGTCAATCAATTAGTTTCAGATTTCAGTCAGTTAGTTCTGTATTTCAATCAGTTCAATTACTTTTCATAATCAGTCTCAGTTTAGTAGTAATCGGTAGTTTATCAGTAAACAGTGGTGAGGGTTGTTACAGTCTCCCCTTCTTAAAAAGAGTTTAGTCCTCTAAACTCGAGTTACCTTCGTTTTGGAAGAAAACAGGATTCAGTGGAAATAGTTCAAGATATCTTTTAGCCATGTCATCTTCCCTTTCCCAAGTGGCATATATGCCACCATGGTTTTGCCAGTCGACTTTCACTAACGGGATCTCTTTGTTTCTCAACTTCTTGATCCATCTGTTTACAATTTGAATAGGCCGTTCCTCATAAGTGTAGTCATCACTCAGCATTACACGAGTAGGCTCTATCACATGGAAAGGATCCCGGAGGTAATCCCTCAACATAGAAATGTGGAAGACGTTGTGTATATGCTCCATTTCAGGAGGAAGCTCAACTTGATACGCCACCGGATTGATTTTCTCAATAATCTCATACGGTCCGACATATCTCGACGCTAGCTTGCCTTTGACTCCAAAACGAGTTTGGCCTTTCATCGGTGTCCCTTTCACAAAAACATGATCACCCACTTCATACTCTCTGTCCCGTCTTCTGACATCCGCATAACTTTTTTGTCTGCTCTGTGCAGTTTTCAGTCTCTGTTGTATTAGTTTTACTTTCTCTGTCGTTTCATATACAATCTCGGGCCCAAGCAAAGGCCCATCTCCAACTTCTGCCCAACAAATCGGAGATCTACATTTTTCTGCCATACAATGCCTCGAAAGGCGCCATACCAATACTCGAATGGAAGCTGTTGTTGTAGGCGAATTCAGCCAATGGCAAATGGCTTTCCCAGTGTCCCAGAAAATCAAGGACACATATTCTTAGTAAATCTTCCAGAGTCTGGATGGTCCTTTCTTACTGGCCATCTGTCTGAGGATGATAGGCACTACTCAGTCTCAGTTCAGTACCCAATGCAGTTTGTAAGCTTGGCCAAAACCTCGATGTAAACTTCGAATCCCTGTCAGAAACAATGGATACAGACACTCCATACAGTCTAACAATTTCATCAATATAGATTACAGCCAATTTGTCCGCATTATAAATTGTCTTGACAGGTAGGAAGTGAGCAGATTTAGTCAGTCTATCAACAATAACCCAAATTGAGCCATACCTTTACTGGAGCGAGGCAATCCCACGATAAAATCCATGGTGATATGTTTCCATTTCCACTCCGGTATGGGCAATGGCTGCAATAAGCCTGCGGGTCGTTGATGTTCGGCCTTGACTTGTTGGCAATGAAGACATTTCGATACAAAATCAGCAATTTCTTTCTTCATTCTCGGCCACCAGAAATTCAGTTTCAGGTCTTGGTACACTTTCGTATTCCCCGGATGGATAGAAAATTTTGAATTGTAGCCCTCTTGCAGAACTCTTCTTTTCAATTCAGAATCATTCGGTACACACTGTCTTTCCTGAAATCTCAGTACATTATTTTCAAATTTGAACCCCGATTTCGGTTTGGATTCCCTTTCTTCGATGATCTTCTTCAAGAAGTCATCTAATTGCTGTTTCGCTTTAATTTCTTCAATCAGTGCTGGTTGAGTAGAAATAGCAGCTAATGTTCCACCTTGTTCTCGCAAAACAATTTCAATTTCAGATTTTTCAAGGTCACAAAGCAATTCTTTCTGCCCGGTAAGCAAACAGGCTAAATTCCCAATCGATTTCCGACTCAATGCATCGGTAATGGTGTTGGCTTTTCCCGGATGGTACAATATCTGTAGGTCATAATCTTTTATCAGTTCTAGCCATCTCCGCTGTCTCATGTTCAGTTCTTTCTGTGTGAAGAAATATTTTAAACTCTTGTGGTCGGTATATACTTCACATGTCGCCCCATAAAGGTAGTGACGCCAGATTTTTAAGGCAAATACCACTGCAGCAAGTTCCAAGTCATGGGTCGGGTAGTTCTTTTCATGCGGTCTCAGTTGTCGGGAGGCATAGGCAATAACTCTCCCATTCTGCATTAAAACACATCCCAAACCCTTATGAGAAGCATCACTAAATATGGTAAAACCATCCGTACCTGAAGGTAGGGTAAGAACAGGTGCAGTCACTAGTCGAGTTTTCAACTCTTGGAAAGCTGATTCTCTTTGGTCAGTCCAGTCAAATGATATCCCCTTCTGAGTCAATTGAGTCAACGGTAAGGCAATTTTGGAGAAATCTTTGAAAAATCTTCTGTAGTACCCGGCTAATCCCAAAAAGCTTCGGACTTCTGTCACATTTGTTGGTCTGGGCCAGTTTACTACTGCTTCAACTTTCTGTGGATCAACTGAAATTCCATCCATACTAATAACATGTCCCAAAAACATAACATGGTCAAGCCAAAATTCACATTTAGACAGTTTAGCAAAAAGTTTCTGTTCTCTTAGGGTCTGTAGGGCAAGTCTCAGATGATGTTCATGTTCTTCTATACTTTTGGAGTAAATCAGTATGTCATCTATGAATACAACAATAAAGTCGTCAAGGTATGGTTTAAAGATTTTGTTCAAGAGGTCCATAAATGCAGCAGGTGCATTGGTAACTCCGAAAGGCATAACTAAAAATTCGTAATGTCCATACCTCATGCGAAAAACAGTTTTGTCAATGTCCTCTGGTTTAACTTTCAACTGATGGTATCCTGATCTGAGATCGATCTTAGAGAACACTTGAGCACCCTGTAGCTGATCAAATAAGTCATCAATACGCGGTAAAGGATATTTACTTTTCACAGTTACCTTGTTCAGTTCACGGTAATCAATGCAAAGTCTCAGTTAGCCGTCCTTCTTTTTCACAAACAAGACAGGTGCGCCCCACGGTGAAGTACTAGGCCTGACGAACTTTTTATCTAACAGTTCTTGCAGTTGTACTTTCAATTCTTTCAGTTCAGTTAGAGCCATTCTGTAAGGAGTTTTAGATACTGGCTGTGTGCCCGAAATCACATCAACGGTGAACTCAATCTCCCTGTCAATCAAATCCCCTGGCAGATCATCTGGAAAAACATCTGGGAATTCTCTGACTATAGGAATACAGTTCACATCAGTTTTATCATCAAGAGGTACAGTCAATACAGAACACAGATACCCCTTACATCCTTTCTTGATCAGTTTAAAGGCTTTCATGGAGGAAATCAGATATGAAGGAGGTACTACTCCAACCCTATTAAATACAAATTCGAGTAAACCAGGTGGACAGAAAATCACTTGTTTAGTTACACAGTCAATAGTAGCATGATATTTTTGTAACCAGTCCATCCCCAATATTACATCAAAATGGTCAATATTCAATAGCAGTAAGTCAATATACAGATGCATATCCCCAATAATAATTTCACATGCAGGGTACATATAGGCACAAGTTACAGATCCCCCAACAGGTGAAGATACGGCTAACAGGTAATTCATGGGTTCTAATGGTCTACTCAACTTTCGCGAAAAAGCATGCGATACATATGAATGTGTAGACCCCGAATCAATCAGAACATATGCATTTTGAGTACAAATAGAGAAAATACTTGACACAACGGTCTCGGTATTCTGCACATCTCCCGGTACTAGTGCGAACACTCTGCCTTGCCTCATAGGCTCTTTCCCAGTAGCTTTAGGGTTAGGCTTTGGTGCAACAGTTGATGCTGCGGTGCTGCCTGTAGCTTTACTATTGCCCAGAGCAGTAGAAGGGCAATCTTTAACCATGTGGCCCACCTTGCCACACCTGTAACAAGCACCAGATATTTTATAACAGACCCCTTTGTGCTTCTTACCACACTCAGAACAGGGTGGTATGGAACCACTCCCTTGACTGGAAGTAGTCGTTGTCCCTGTATTCTGTTTCTTGTTCAACGGATTGTTCTTGCCTTTCTTGAATTTGAAACCCTGCCTTTTACCACGTCATTTAGGCGCTGGTGTTTTGGTTTATTTCAGTGCCTCAATGTTTGACTCAGCCATTAATGCTCGATCAAGAATATTTACATAGTTCGGTAGCTTTAAAACATTTATTCTGTCCAGTATCGCAACATTAAGGCTGCCCTCAAACTTTCTGGCCTTCTTGTCGTCAGTGTCCACCATATGTGGTGCATAACGGGCAAGTTTTATAAACTTTGTTTCATATTCTCCTACGGACATGGTACCTTGTTTCAGTTGTTCAAATTCAGTCACCTTTCTGTCCCTGACACACTGAGGGAAATACTTTTCGAAGAAGGACTCCTTGAATTAAGCCCAAGTCATAACAGTGTTAGTGTCACGGACTAACATCCACCACCTTCTGGCCTCTTCTTGTAGGGTGAAGGTAGCTAACAACACTTTATGTGCTTCAGAGCACGGAAACACTTCAAACAATTTTTCTGTCTCAAGAACCCATGCTTCAGCCTTTAAGGGTTCAAGGCCTCCCTGAAAGGATGACGGTTTCATTTTGCTGAACTTATAGGTGAGAGCAATTATGTCCCCATCATTAACATTGACATTCTGTTCCGGCTGTACCGGAGGAGGAGGTGGGGGCTGTGGGTTCTGTTGTTGCTGTTCTAGTCTTACAGTTAATAGTTGCACCATTCTCTCAAACCTCGCCATTCTTGCCTCAGAGGATTCAGTTTCATTAGCAGTACTTGCATTATCCATTTCACTATATGCAACATAGCAATAATAAACATAGGAAGTTGCATGCTTTAAACATGTAAATATAAGCAGTTATGTGTTTCAACACATTAACACATATTCATATCATATCCACACACCCTTTTCATGCTCATGTGATGCCCTAATTGCTTTTCTAGGACACCCTATAGCTCATGTAGACACGTGTGTGCGGTATAACTTGTGATTAAGTATCGCTCTGATACCACTCTGTCACGACCCAAACCCGCCCCTATGGGTTTAGCACTGTAACTGGCCAGTAATTCGAGAATTACCGAAGGCCTACTTAACAGTAAAACAGTAAAACAGAGTACAGGGGCTGGCGGAAGCCAAAACAGTAAATAAACAATGTCCAATGAGCTGTGAGTCTATATGCAAAAAGTTTTTTCATACGTATATACATGAACAGTACAGAACAGTATGTACAACATTTACAGTCGATCAGAACAGGGACCTAATCCCTGTTAAACAGTACAATACAGTGCTACCAATCTATACAGTTATTACAAAACAGATACAGAGACAGACGGGGGGAAATTAAAACACCCCTAAGCCATAGACTGATAGGCTCGGAACCTCGCAATGAGGCACAGTGGTTGGCTTGACAAAAAGGGAGTCTAACCCACGCTCCTAGCTCCAGTCTGGTGCCTGTACACCTACATATATATATGAGCAGTGAGCTAAAGCCCAGTGAATAACATAATGCGTAAAGAGGTTAAGAATGAATGTCCTTACAGTAATGAAAACAGTTCATTGATTCAGTATATCAGTCATTCAGTGATATGTGGTACATCCATTAGCATAGCAGTACAGTAAACAGTGGGTCTTAAAAGACTGAACAGTCAATGATGGCCATCAATCAGTAAACAGTAGTGGTTCCAACAAGGGAACCGACAGAGATCTTTATAACAGTAACAGTAAACAGTGGTTGCTAAGGATGCCACAATACAGTTCAGAATATAGGACATACATTCATTCGATTAACAGTATCAGTTCATAAAGCAGTTCAGTTAAACAGTCAGAAATATTCACAGTTGAACATATCTTTACACAATCGTTACTCACAGAGTTCTGGGCTACAGTTAGGCTAGAGCGCGTCCCCAGTCGCCAACCCTACATAGTTACAGATTGAACACACACTAAGCCACACAGTTAGGAAAATAGTAACTTAATCCCTAATTTACCTCGGTGTGGTTCTACATCTATATCTTCATTAAGATGCCTTAAACTAGGCCTAAGAATGCCTAGAATGGAATGAGGATGCAAAGATGCACTTTAAAAATATTTTCAGAAAACAAAGGTCCCGCTCGAGCGTAGGTTACTCAGCTCGAGCGGATATGCAGACAAAGGTTTCCGCTCGAGCGTAGACTTATCCGCTCGAGCGTACTGTAAAACAGTCAAAAGTGCTGGATAGATGAAATTCACGCTCGATTTGTGCGCTCGACACCCGTTCGAGCGTAAGACACAAGGTCTCGCTCGAGCGTTAATTCTTCCGCTCGAGCAGACGTCAAAACAGAACAAAATGGTGGGAGCACGATTTCCACGCTCGAGCGCCAGTCACCCTGCTCGAGCGTGAGTTCAAAATCTGGAATTCCCAGATTCGAACCTCAGGCTCAAAACCAAGTTTCAAAGCATTAAATTCGATCCTCTTGGGCTAATTTTCCAGAAAACACTTCAAAACTCATAGTTTAACATGATTCAAAGCTCAATTGTAAAATCAAAGCCCCAAAGGAAGATCAATTCAACAAGATTTTCAAACCAAATTCATGAAGAAGACTTCAATTGAACATGTGTGCATTTATACAACTCTCAAGCATCAAATACTTGCTCTAAGAGCCAATTCTTACAAAAACATGATGATTTCATGAACCTTAGCTAGAACTTGGACATGCATGTAACAATTTTCCATGAAATCAACTCAAAATTCAACAATATAAACATGCATGCATGGAATGACCTTCAATTCCACAAATTAAGCTAATTCATGACCTTAAACTCTAGACTTCCGTAAACCATGCAACATATAACTTGAATACATGAACAGGAAGGTATAAATTCTACCTTAAGTCTTGAATTACAAGACTAGAAGCTCAATTTAGCAATCTACACTTCAATTCTTCAAGTTCTCAAAGCCAATCTCTCAAGAACAACTCAGTCCTCTCACTCTCTCTCTCTCTCTCTCTTGGTCGGTTAAGTGCAAGAAATGGCTGAGGGAAAAGTTTTGGTCAAGTGTGTATGAAGATCAAAATGTTTAGATAGTGGGCCACTAGTGTGGCACAATAGTAAATAAGTCCAAGTGGTGCATTTTATCAATATTTGATCTAATTTAACCATACCAAATCACATTTCAAATAAATACACCATAAAATCACATAAATTATGATGATCGTAAAACACTAATCGATCTCCGGTTAGGCCGCCGATAAGGCCTTCAATTCGCAATTTAAACATAAAACATGAACAGATAATCAAACAATCAAACAGATAGATAATGAATTTAAACAGACACAGTCAATCAATCAGTTTCAGATTTCAGTCAGTCAGTTTCAATCAGTTCAATTACTTTTCATAATCAGTCTCAGTTTAGCAGTAATCGGTAGTTTATCGGTAAATAGTGGTGAGGGTTGTTACACATTCAAACTTCTGACTGCGATTGGCCATGTTCCTTTCCATGTTCTTTTCCGATATCAATGCTCTATCTAGTAGATCCACATATTTTGGCAATTTAGGCACATTAATTTTGTCCAAAATTAAGTCACGCAAGCCTCCTTCAAACTTTCGGGCTTTCTTATAGTTTGTATCAACCTTGTGTGGTGCAAAATGAGCCAACTCTGTAAATTGGGCCTCATATTCAGCAACTAACTTGTTCCTTTGTTTGAGTTGTTCAAATTCAGACACTTTTCAATCTCTAACACACAGTAGGAAATACTTCTCGTAGAAGATCTCTAGGAAACGAGCCCAAGTGATGTCTCTATTTTCTTCTCGTACTAACATCCACTATCTTCTGGCTTCTTCTTCTAATGTGAATGCAACCAATTGTACCTTCTGACCCTCTGTGCTGGGAAACACTTCAAATAGTTTCTCTATGCCCAAAACCTAAGCTTCAACTTTAAGTGGATCTATGCCTTCATAAAATAAAGACGACTTCATTTTCTTGAGCTCCTTACTCAATGCAATAGTATAATCACCAGTTTGACACCCCAGTACTAGAGGTGGCACAGGCATTGGAGGTGGGGGTGGTGGTTGTTGCTATCGTTATTGTTGCCACTGTTGTTGTTGTTGCCTTATAGCTTTAGCCATATCTTGCATCATTCGTTCCATTCTATCCAATCTTGAGGAAGTTGCCTCCTCTAACTCATCACCTCTTGTTCTCACCATTTTCTATATGAAACTTTGTATTATGATAAACACAATATATTTACTCACATAGTTTCATACATACAATCACAAAAGTATCTCACTCTAACGTTCAAATGCACATGAATGTAATCCTGAAGTCTTTTCTGGACTCTCTATAGCTCAATGGACAAGTGAGTGAGATTCTCACTAACAATTGATGAAGTCAGTAAAATTTCATTAACTTCTAAAATAGTAAATATTTAATTGATTTTCAATTTTGCAATTTTAACCATGTAGTGATATTCCATTGATTTGATTTAGAAGTGAAATTTCATTAAAACGAAAAAAAATTTAATGTCTTAATCAGTGGCCGAGTCAAGAAATTAAATCAGAGGGCACTTATCAATTATAATACTAAAAAATTTTACAAAAAAATTTCACATAAATTTTTACGATTGTTATCAAGAAAGATTAAAAAAAAAAAAAAAAAACTAATGTTATTTGTAACTAGTGTATCATGGACAATATAAAAAAAGCCATGGATATAAGTTTTAAAATAAATTATATAATGATAAAGTAATTTTTTATATAAAATTTGAGTAAAAATTTAATATAATAGTAATACTACGCTATCATTGACATGTGATATCACTTATTAAAGAAACATACAAAGAATGAATCCTATATGTCAAATGTAACTAACAATTCAATAAATTTCATATCTTCATTAAGATTAATTATGTCTGTATGTTAATAATGATAGGCATCACCATTATATTGAAATTTCCATAAATAATAAGACTTTTCGTAATTTTTTTTATTTTCAATCAAAATAATCATTATTGTTCTTATAATTTTAAAAATGAGATTGACATTTTACTTTAAATAATAGTTTTATAAAAAAATTTATTAAGAATATTTTCTTTATATTTATAAAAAAAATAAAAATCCAAAACCCATGGGGCACGTGACTCCCCTAGACCCTCTATACCTCTCTTACTAGTCCTAATATAGTAAAAATTTAATTAACTTTCAATTTTGTAATTTTAGTAATAATTAAAAAAATTCTGTTTTAAAACAATGAAATTTCTTGAACTTAACTTGAATAATAATTTTTTTTTTTTTTTTTTAAGAAACTAAATAGAAAACCCATTATTTAGGTGGCCGAGGTGTGTTTCCACTCTAAGCGGAATATTGTTACTTCTCATGACAAAGTAGGACGAGGGAGATCAATAGGTAGGAATATACCTCTAAAAGTCGTAGATGAGTTGATACGAATCAATACAATTGTCTATTTTGGTATCAATACATTTGTGTATTTTGGAGTTGACCTTGTTCTTTCTTGTTCGGAGATTTTTTATATGATGCTGATGTATACAATAGATATGTATTTTAATTTTAAAAGAGATTTACACGTACCTATGTAAATAAAAAGCAAAAGTAGGTGATAAATCTAATTTAGAAGATGTTTCAGGCATTAGGCCTAGTGGTTTTTTTTTTTTTTTTTTTTTTTTTTTTTTTTTTCGCGAGAGATTAACCATTTGTAAAATAATTTGGTAAAAGGTTATTTTACTTGTTTTGAAGGACATTTTGTTTCTAATTTTACCCATTAATTTATATGTTGACTTTTTTTATATGTTGACTTTTTAACTATCTACTCAAATTTTTATTTATCTGTTCAAATTATTTTTTTGTCCACCATTTATCTATCCAAATTTTATCTGTGTAAATTTTTTATTTGTCCAAATTTATCTATTTAACTTTTTATCTATTCAATATTTTTATGTATACAAATTTTCTATCTATTTTTTTTTTGAATTTTTTCTCTTTCTTTTTCTCTCTTTATCTGTCAGCCCAATCTCAACCTTCAACCCCTACAATTCCTTCATCAGAACCACACAACATATCAAAATTTGAACATAGAGGGAGAGAGGGAGAGAGAGAGAGAGAGAGAATCTGTTCAAATTCTCAGAAAAAAAATTATGTTTAAATCAAAGTTCCGTTAGTTTGCATCTGTCATCTCTTATGAACAACAAACTCCTTATCTCTCCCAGCACACCACATCACAATAAAATCTTAGAATGAAAATATTAGAATACATGCAAATGGACAAAAAAAGAAAAGAAAAAGGCAACAAATAATTTCATTTGATCTATCTCTCTCTCTCTCTTCATATTCTTAGCAACCAAATCACTACTACAAATATAGATAAAGATCACACTTTTTTAGTGTGATGTATGTTTTTTAATCACACCTTTTAAGTTTTATTAAAGTGTGGTCTTTAGGAGTGTGATTAAAAATGGTCATTTTTAATCACACTTTTTAAGTGTCATTAAAAAATGCTTTCATCACATCTTTTAAGTGTGATTAATAATATTTAGATCACACCTTTTAAGTGTGATTAAAAACATTTAGATCACACATTTTAAGTGTGGTTAAAAACATTTAGATCACACATTTTAAGTGTGATTAAAAATATTTAGATCACACCTTTTAAGTGTGATTAAAAACTTTAGATCACACCTTTTAAGTGTGATTAAAAACATTTAGATCACACCATTTAAGTGTGATTAAAAACTTTAGTTCACACCTTTTAAGTGTGATTAAAAACATTTAGATCACACCTTTTAAGTGTGGTTAAAAACATTTAGATCACACCTTTTAAGTGTGATTAAAAACTTTAGTTCCCACTTTTAAGTGTGATTAAAAACTTTAGATCACACCTTTTAAGTGTGATTAATAACTAATAAAACCTGTGATAAAAAAAAAATTGACATATTTAAAGAATAATCAATATTATTTTTGCACGCGCAATTGAATAATGTAATACACACTATATACTATATTTTGAATCACAACCATATATTGAATGAAATAATATCATATATTTCATAAATGAAAGTTAAATGTTTAAAAGTATATACAAAGAAATTAATAAAAAAAAATTAACTGTGACTACATACATTAAAAAATAAAAAATAAAAAACTTGGAAAAAGTAAGTTCTTGAATTCTTTGACCATATTTTGCATCTCTCCAAGAAATTTCTGACCTGAAAAATAAAAAAACAAATTAATTTAAAAACCGTCAGAAGCATATGAATAAACTTACTAATTAATTTATAAACTTATATTTAGATCTCACCAAAAATAATGTAATTTATCCAGTTGTTAAACTGCCCCAATCCTTTCCCCACAGCCACCAAAAACGACATAATTATTTTGATTCTCCACACAAATAGTATAAAGCTACAAAAGATATTGATACCCTTGTAGAAGCCAAAATAAATCATCAAGGCATGAATGATTTCAAACTTTCTTAAGCTAGAATAATTTAATAATAAAACAAAAAAGTGATCTAAAACTCAAGATATGCACTTGTAGAAAATGACAATATTATTTGAGAAACAAGACATTTAATAAAAAATTAGATACTAAGCACGACACAACAAAGAGAGTAGAGATAATATGTATACATCCACTCACTTATAGATCAATGTATTGTGATAGTCTAAAACAATACAGTCTACACCATTCAAGTTTTTTCGGTGTCACTTATAGATCCACTCACTTCTCTCAAATTATTTCCCAGCAAAATACACATTAAACTCCCCTTGCTATTTTTTTGCTTCTTCAGAATCTTTGCTAACTGAATCTAGGTGTGAAATGATATACATAAAACTATGACAAACTCTAGTTCTATCAAACCTTATGAACAAAGTTTCCTTATATATGCCTAAAACACAAAATTATGAAACACCAAACATAAGCAAAATTAAAGCAATTATAGCAATTATAGTCCATTGCATTCCATATTACACCAAACATAAGCAAACTTATGAAAATCAGATTCTAAAGTAGCAAAACCAAACAATACCAAACAATGTCATTGAAATCTCAAGTTCATTTTATTTGATACAAGACACCAAAAACACTAGTCGAAATTGTAAAATGAAGATCTCTCTTTTATGACCAAACTTGTGGAACAAAAGTGAAAAATAAACAAATAACATAACAGAGCAAAATTAAAGCAATTATAGCAATTATAGTCCATTTCTAAACCTTTTTTTCTCCTATTTTGTCAATCTTTATTTTGGACCTTTTTAATAAAATATTGAATTCCTTTAAACAGATTCAGATTAATAAAATATAAAATACAGTCACAGATTCAATTAAACAGATTGAATGTAAACAGATTCAGTTTGAATGTAAACAGACACAGGTTCAGTTTGAATGTAAACAGACACAGACTAACAGACACAAATTCATGAAATTAACTGGGCAGTGAGTGTTCAGCTGAAGCACAATCATAAAAGAAAATTTATTTACTTACCAAGTTGCCCAACTCTGAGACTAGTTTCTTTACTGTAGGCTTGAATTGCTAAATGACTAATCTCTGGTCACAAAACCTTGTGTGGAAGAATGAAGATGAGTACAAAATCAACATTTTCGTGTAATATTTTTTCAAAATTCAAACTATAGGAAATTCAAAACAAAAAAATAGAGAAATAAAAAAAATATAGCAAATTCTTATTTGAACATTGCGTGACTTTTTCATGACCAATATGGCATGGAGGGCAACAAATCCACTAAGATTTGGCTTGTTCATTGTCTTTCCAAATATATAATGAACTTATTTTTTTTGGGAGCCATCAGTGATCAAGTCTTCTAAAAGTCAGTGGTCAAGTTTCCCTAAATGTTTTAAATATGAAAGCACTCAACAAAATAGTTTTCTAACTATAGTTAATCATGTTGTAGGTTTTTCTTCAAGTTATGGAGTGCTTACTCAATCGTTTTAGTCAGTCAGCATTTATCAATTCTGTTCTGGATACTACTTTTCTCTGTTATTTTCATCACTATTGGCGAGAACTTTCTTAAACATTTAATAACAGACAGATTCATACAGATTATTCCACCTATTATTAAATTCATACCAAAATTAACAGACAGATTCATACCAAAATTATTCCACCTATTTTTTCTGAAGTCCACCTAGTTGGTCAATCTAAATTCCAAACAAAACAATTAATAACAAACACAATTAGATGCCAAAACAGATTCAATAACAGACACAATATGAATTCCACACTCGATGATACTTTGTATCATTTACAAAGGAGTGTTATTTATGTGTGTCAAGCCAGAAAATGTTGCTAAGCCGTTTATGAAGTTTGATGAACAGTTTTCATTTACAAAGGAGTGTTATTTATGTGTGTCAAGCTAGAAAAGACCAATGAATGCATGGTAAAAAATGTGAGCAGGTTAAATCTAGTCAGTAATGAAACTAGTTTTAGATTGAATAAATTAATCCTTGCAATATTTTCTTTATTTGGTTATATTTTGCTCAAAAACTATTCTCCAAAATGGTAGAAGGCACCTGTCAGGGACAACAACCCAATCAAATTAACTTCTACATAGAAAATCTCCGAGGTGTCATGCAGCATTTAAAACCCTTAGCTAATAGGTCATCATATAAGTGTTTCACAATGATAAAAATAAGATAGAAAATATATATCACTCACCTGATTTTTTACTATACCAGACATGGAAAGTCATTCACTATATCAGTTTTCTCCCTATCCCTTTGTATTGGTATTGAGACATAAGTTTTTAAATAATGAGTAGGAAGGGAATAAGTCAAAATGGAGTTGGGACACATTGTTCATATGGAAGAAATTAGATGGAGGCAGAAGGCAAGGGATTTATGACAGGAATATTCAGTCCTTTCACAAATTGACTAACACCCATAGGACACAAAACTATGTAAAAGTTAAGAAATTAATGGGGTGGAGAGGAGGGAGGGGATTAAGAGCGAAGTGATTCAGTTTTATGAGAGGCTTTATACTGAGACCAATCATAAAAGGCCTCGTCTTGATGACTTGGCTTGGAGAGGCAGTTTACTGAAAAGGAAGTCATGGGAGTCTTGGAAAACTATTTTCTTTTCACTTCTATTTGAGAAGTTTAATTTAAAAAAGTCGAATTTGTAGTTTGAAAAATTATACCCAGTATAGTCCAGTATAAAAAGCACAATATTAAGTAAAAACCATTGACAGAATTCTCACAATTTTAGGTCTCCATTTTATCATTTAGTGGCTTTGCATCACCTCTAGTAGCCAAGTTGTACTGATTTTACAGCAATAGAAATTGAGGGAAATTGAGTAATACTATCCACTTCTTTTTTTAAAATAGAGAATCATTTAGGGACATCTAAGGAAGCATGGGTTTCCAACATGACAACCCCTAGAATCAAGCAAGGGAACATTTTATACATAAAACATATATACACACTCTTCTTTGTACACTTAATTTCACATAAGTTCTATTTGAGAAGTTTTTGTTCAAACAAGCTTTTTTATTAATACAATCAAAGTAAAGAAACAAGCTAAATTTGTAATTTTACATGCTATAACCCAAAATTATAATACATTGGAAATAAGCACAATGTTTGAGTGAAGTACATTTAATGTGTTTACATTGCAGGTTTCAATTTTACCCTTACATGGATTGGCATTATCTTTGGCCAACTAGTAGTAATTTTAGAAAGACATTGAGGGAAATTTAGTAAAACTATCCATTGACTTCTGAAAATGGAGAATAATTTAGGGACATCCAAGATGGAGCTATGAAATATATATCACATGGGAGTAAAACTGTGTTACATTAAAAGTTAAGTTGTCTTTATGAATGTATTGACATCTACTTGTAGCCAATGTTATTGTCATTTTAGCATACATTCTAGAATTCGTTTTTTAATTTTTAATTTATTTTTAAATAACCAAATTTTTTTTCTTTAAAAAAAAACAATCCTTTTTTTTTTTTTTGTGTGTGTGTGTGTGTTGTAACGGCTGTTATATATAACATTTTTATTTCACCAAACTTTTCATCTCCTTGGTGATTTCTCACATATAACATGACAACTTTCAAATAGTCATTTACTTTATATATATATATAGACATATTTAAGAAAAGCTCACAAGAAAACAACATAATATAGTAAGATCCAACCACTCAGCATTTTATCAAACACCTAAAAGGCATAAATAACATGTATATAGTTTTCTTCTCTACGGGACAATAGAAACAAAGTAGAGATATATAGAGATACCTACACAAACATAACCAGCCAAAGACAACAAAGAGAAACAAAGACAAGCAATCATCATACACATAACACAAATCATCTTGATATGAAGTCACGATTTTGGGTATATGTTAATATTTAGATACATACAAACATGTGCAAACATCACAGAGAGACGAGGAAGAGAATCACCCTATACGAATTTTCTATCCAACAAAAACCTAGCAAAAATCTTGAACAAAAAGAATGGTCAAAGTAAAATAGGAGCCATTAGAAGTAAAAATCAAAATTACCTGAAAAATTGGCAATGGCAACAAAATCATAATTTTTCGATCAAAACCCCCAATTAAAAACCCTAAATTTTCAATTTAAAACTTAACTTCTCAAAACTTCCCCCCCCCCAAATCACTAGACATAAACATGAAATAGAACAAATGGTGATAGAAAAATCTGAACAAAATTTCAAAAGAAACAGAAAAATCTACCGTCGTTCAATCAACACCTCTTGACATGGTGGTTTCGAAACCCTAGCTTCGTAGAGAGAGAGAGAGAGAGAGAAGCAGCAGCAGTTTACCATAAAAAGAAAGATAATCTGCAATAGAGAGATGAAATCGAAATCGATGAGAAGAGATGATCAAAATCGAAATAGAAATCGAAAGCAAAACAAAAGAAAAATGAGTGATCACTTTAATAGAAATCAACAAAGACAAGAGGAAGGAAAGGAGGAAGCAATGTACCAGGTAACCCTTCTTCGATGAGACGAACCCTTCTCCTGATTTACCCCGGCAATATTTGCTTCCATCACATTCAATCTCTCTCTGATTTCTTCCATCTATTTAGAAGGGGAACCAGAATGTTCCACCGTCTTAATCGCAGACGCACACAGTGCTTCACACGCACAGTTATCAAGCCCTAGATCGCCCAAACAATTCTGAGTAAAAACCACCAAATTTTCATCATCAATGGTAACAATAGCTACAGACATCAGGAAATCAATGAGCAATTGAAACCCTAGAAGACAACGTTTTCTAGAGAGCTTCTCTCTCTAACCCATCTTTTGAATTTAACTTAAATGGAAGTCCATTCTATTCTCCCTTTTCATGAAACCCTCTGGGTTTGTTTTCATTAGAAGCCAAAGCCTTGTATTTTGATTATTTTATTTTATTTTATTTTATTTTTTGGGTGGGCTGAAGAGCTAGGGCTTGTGATTTTATTTTATTTTAAATTTTTTGGTATTCTATTCTGATTAGAGGAACACAAAATAGTTATTTTGGAAAAAAAATTTCTAATATATATATATTTTGGTAATTGGCACCCAAAATTTCATATTGGCGCTTTTTTTTTTTTGTTTTTTAAATCCTACAATTCACGACATGCACTGTGCGTCATAAAAAAGTAATACTTTTAATGGTAGGCGATGTGTGCGTCATAAAAAGTGCAATACTTTTAACGGCAGGTGTTATGTACGCTGTGAAAAGTATTCACTTTTCACGGCTGGCGTATGTGCGTCGTGTGTAATTGATGTATTAACGGCATGTCATATGCACATCGCGGAAACTTTTATTATTTACGGCGTGAATTGCAAGCTGTAAAAAAATTATCGTTATTACCATTTATGGCCTACGCAATAGACACGCCATGATTGGAAAAGTATTTACGACGTGCAAAAAAAGTAAGTCGTAAAAGTGAGAAACTACGGCGTACATCTATTATATGCCATTGATGTGGTGCCGTAAAAAGTCAGTTTTGTTATAGTGCATAAAAAGTCAGTTTTGTTGTAGTGGAGGAGGGCAGATGCGTGAGGCGTGAGAGAGAAGAGACACAGAGGCCAGAGGCGTGAGGCGTGAGAGAAGAGAAAGGGGGAGGTGAGGTCATGTAGGATGAGGTTTGGTGGTCAAATCTGTGTGTGAGAAGAAGAACTGATATATCTAAGGCGCCAATATATCTATTTCCCTCTAAAAACCTTTAGCAACTAAACCATTTATTTGGTGACAAAATTATTTCATCACTAAAAGATAAAATTATTAGTCACGAAAATAGTTTTCTCACTAAATAATATTAAAATATTAAAAATTATTTGTGACGAAAATATATTCGTCATTAATAATTTTATTATTGGTGACCAATTTTTTCCTCACCAAAAGTTTGAAAATTTTGGTACCATCCGAAAAATTAGTGGGAAAATCTTTAGTGACAAAAAAAATATAAATAATGACGAAAAATAATTTCGTCACCTAATTTTTTTATTATGTATGCAGATTGGTGACGAAAATTTATTTTTGTCTCTAAAAATGGTACATTTGGAGACGAAAAATTATTTTCTTCACTAAAAGGTACGTCTTTTGTTACAAAATTTATTTTCGTCATTAGTTTTCGTCTTCAAAGACACTTTTTGTTGTAGTGATGGGTGAAAAAGTTCCGTGTCTAAAGTCTCATTTTCTAGTAGTGAGTCATCTCTATCATTCATGGGTAGAATAGAAGCGCGGATTTGGGAATTGTATATTTTATATAAAAATCAAATTGAAATATTTTATACAATCACACCTATTTAGGGAGTGTGATTAAAAAGTAGTAATGTATATATAATCACACTTTAATTAAAATGTGTGATTAAAAAATATATATATAATCACACTTATTTAAAAAGTGTGATTAAAAAGTAGTAGTGTATATATAATCACACTTTAATTAGAAAGTGTGATTAAAAAATATATAAATAATCACACTTTAATTAGAATGTGTCGTTAAAAAATATATCTATATAATCACACCTATTTAAAAAGTGTGATTAAAAAGTAGTAGTGTATATATAATCACACTTTAATTAGAAGGTGTGATTAAAAAATATATAAATAATCACACTTTAATTAGAATGTATGGTTAAAAAATATCTATATAATCACACCTATTTAAAAAGTGTGATTAAAAAGTAGTAGTGTATATATAATCACACTTTAATTAGAAGGTGTGATTAAAAAATATATAAATAATCACACTTTAATTAGAATGTGTGGTTAAAAAATATCTATATAATCACACCTATTTAAAAAGTGTGATTAAAAAGTAGTAGTATATATATAATCACACTTTAATTAGAAGGTATGATTAAAAAATATATAAATAATCACACTTTAATTAGAATGTGTGATTAAAAAATATATATATAATCACACTTGTTTAAAAAGTGTGATTAAAAAGTAGTAGTGCATATATAATCACACTTTAATTAGAAGGTGTGATTAAAAATATATATATATATAATCACACTTAATTGAAAAGTGACATAAAAAATAATATTATCACACTCAATCAAATTAAGTGTGATTAAAATATCAATCTAATTTTTTTTATCACACTTCCAATAAAAGTGAGAACTTTTTTTTTGTCAAAGTGTGATCTTTAACTATTTTTGTAATAGTGAATGGAGATAAAAGATAAGGTAAAAAGTTAGAGATCATCATATTACATTTTTTTTTCTCTCTATTTTCTTAGTAATAAAACAGATTCAAGACCACCATGAGAGAGAGAGGGAGAGAGAGAGGTTAGTGCCGGAGATTTTGCATTTTTTCAGTGAGTCGGAGACAGAGAAACCTAAAAACGAGCAAAGATTATTGATACATTATACATATATATATATATAGGAGAAAGTAGAGTGAATCTGATGATGACCTTTAATCATCCAATGAAAAACTCCAACACTGTCATCAAATCCACTCATGTTCACCCTAATCAAAACTCGAAAAAAAAAAAAAAAAAAATAGGGATGCAAACCATGTTGTTCCAGAACAACTACATGTATATATACATTTTTAATAAAATAAAAAAAGAAAAAGAATAAAATCGGACCACTATAAAAAACATTATAGAAAGTTCCACGACAGACTCAACATTTCATTACTCAATAGTTTTCTCTCTTATTTACACTACACCCGGGATTATGGGTTGCATAAACTCGATACCCAACAATACTAGAAGGTTATAGTGATGCGAATTGGATATCTGATGTAAAGGATTCCAAATGTACTAGTAGTTATGTGTTCACTCTCGGAGGGGAAACCGCGTGTAGCTTACTTTTCGTGCTCCTTTCAGATACGATTAGTCCTACAGTTCGGACTCCCACGGTTTTGAATCTGATTCCACAAATACAATGTGAAATAGATAAACACAAATGAGTCCAAATCCGACAATTCTTTTCGAAAATCGATTTTGAATCAAAATGCCAAAAATAGACTGCTTTGCTAGATACAGAGTCGCCACCTAAATATATTTGGGAAGTTTAGGAAACCCAAGACTCCTGCTAAAGTCCACTTATCCATCATCACCAAAGTGTCTCGGCTCGAAAACTTAGGTACGAGAGGGGAAGGTCATGAATTGAGCGCCCTACTCGCCCGATCAAAGATCAACCTCTACTAGTTATGATGTGATTTTTATTTACATTATATGCTCTTGTTTCGATTATTAGGCTAACTTTACTAGGTGATTGTAGCTCAACTTTTTTATGCCCCATTTCGGAAGAAAAATAAGTCTTACAATATCAGACTCCCACGGTTCTAAATCTAATCTCACAAGTGCAATGTGAAATAGATAAACACCAAAGAGTCCAAATCCGACAAATCTTTTGGAATATCGATTTTGAATCAAAATGTCAAAAATGGACAACTTTGCCAGATACAGAGTCGCCACCTAAATATTTTTGGAAAATTTAGGAAACCCATGACTCGTGCCAAAAGCCACGTGTTCGTCATCACCAATATTGTCTCGGCTTGGGAACTTAGGTACGAGAGGGGAAGGTCATGAATTAAGCACCCTCACTCGCCCGATCAAAGATCGGCTTCTACTAATCATGATATGAATCTTATTTACATTATATGCTCTTCTTCCTATTTATTAGACTAGCATTACTATGTGATGTGCACACACACAAATATAAACTAATTTGCAAGAATTGGAACACTTGATTTATGTTCATTTTGAAAATTGTTTTGAATATGTACCACTTGAAAAAGTGATCACATATAAACTTTACTCAAATTATTCAAATTCAAGCAATAAGTCTTCATCCGCAGGCATTCAAGCAATTTAGCACTTAAGCAATTAGGCTCATGGCAAGCATTCTACACATCGAAACATCAACATGCAATATGCTAAAGCGGGTAAAGGCTTACCTAGTACTCCAAGCAAAAAACAATGATAAAGTTAGAATAATGCAAGATCCTAACTATACAATATGACTAATGCAACACATGTGATATGCAATTACTAGGCTCAGCTACAAATATGGCATATGAATCAATTTGACAGCATGCGGTCTAAACACGTATTCAAAGAAGCATTTAAATGACAATGCAAGTTAGAATGATGAACTGAGCCTCAGTGAATGCAAGACAAGTGGGTGCAAACATGAAGTATGCTAAACAAAACGTGATGCCCTAAACTAACCACCGTAAGCTAGTAAATAAAAGGGAGAAAGACGTAGGGTTGGAAGATATACACATTATCACAAGATTACACTCTCACACAGGTGTAGACTCGACTTTCTTTTCACTCGCCTTTCGGAGAGTTCAAATTGGTCCTACAGTTCAGACTCCTATCACGGTTCTGAATCTAGTCTCACAAAGTGCAATGTGAAACTGATAAACACCAAAGAGTCCAATCCGGCAAATCATTTTGGAAAATCAGATTTTGAATCAAATAATGCCAAAACTGGACTGTTTTTCCAAATTACAGAGTCGCCACCTAAATGTTTTGTTTTTGGAAAATTATGAAACCCTAACTCGTGCCAAAGGCCACATGTCCGTCATCACCAAAGTTGCCTCAGCTCGGGAACTTGGGTACGAGAGGGGAAGGTCCTGAAATGAGCACCCCCGCTCGACCGATAAAAAGATCGGCCTCTACTAAACATGATATGTTGTTTGATAAACACATGTGTTCTTATTCTGATTATTTAGCTAACTTTACTATGTGACGCGCACATACAAGTATAGACTAAAATCGCAAGAATTGGAACATTTCGACTCATGTTTGTTTTCGAAAATGGTTTGAAGGTGCCACCCTCAAGTGGGCTAAAACGCGGATTTTCCATCAAACATGATGGGCTTAAAACATGATTTGCCACTTCGCAAAGTGTGCTTTAAAACTCTGATTCATTGAATTGTTCCAATTCAAGTAACAAAGCTTTTATCCATAGGCATTCATGCAATTTAGCATTTAAGCACATAGCCTCATGGCAAGCATGCGAAACATGGCATCACTCACACTCATGCAAGTATGCTAAAGCGTAAAGACTCATAGTGTACTCCAAGCCAAAACAAAAGCTAGTTAAAAATATACATGATCCTAACTATGTTAAATGACTAATGCAACACATGCAATAATGCAATTAATAGGCTTGGCTACTAATATGGCATATGAATGCAATAATTTGATACACGTATTCAAAGAAGTATTGAAATACGATGCAGTTTGAATGATGCACCGAACCTCGGTGCATGCAAGACAAATGAATGATGCAACATGCAAGCATAATGTATGCTAATCGAAACATGATCCCTAATCTAACCATCGAAAGCGGATAAATAAACTGGAGAAAGATGTGGGGTTGAAAGACATGCACACACGCACGTACACTTATTACAACATTATGCCCTCGCGAAGGAGGGTCCGAATGAATAAGCTAAGCTACACTAAGCTAAGCTAATTATTACAAACCAACTAATTAACTATTCTAGCTAATTAATTACAACAATTTAAATAAATTGACTAACTATTCTAAGCTAGCTAAAATATTACAAACCAAATTAAACTTATTAATTACAACACTTGAATTGAACAATTAGCTACGCTAACTAACATTTAAATAAAGCAAGTTAAACGGCCTCGAGGGACGAGGGATGTATGCATGCTCGGTTGTTTCCTCCCGAAAATCCATCGCCTTGCCATTGGTTGCCTCTGTTTGCACTCGCTTTGCTCTCTGAAAATTGCACCAACTTCCAGACTGCTTCTGCTCCAACACAGGAACACTTTTGCACAAAAATTGACTGGTGGCCGGTAGGCCACAAAAAGTGGTTGTTGGCCACCTTAACTGGCCGATCGGCCACCCTTTTTTCCAGACTTCAGTTTTTGCTGCAACAGAGAGCAACAGAGGCAAAGCAATGCATTTTTCAAGAAATGTGTGGACTGCCACCCTCCTTATCATTTCTTAAGCTCAAAGGAGTATGGCACTTGGCTCTCAAGCCACCAACCACGCATTTTCATGCATGATGGCCAAAGAACCAAACTCGTACAAGCTTAATGAATGCACAAATAAGACTCTAAGGACCACCACCCTATCATGCATGGGTGACGGTGACCAAGAAAAGTGGCACATTTCAACACTTTGAGTATGAAACATCCCATTTTTCTTATGTTTGGATTAACGTCCAATCCAAACACATGCAATGCAACACAAAGATTCTTATCTTGCTCAAGTTTTACTTGGTTCATTTTTGTTTACACATTTTAGATTACCGATTAGTCCTTTAACCGGTTAAGTCCTAAAGTGAGAGTCCTCTAATTGGAAAGAGGGTTTGAGCCACAAGTACCTTGAGCATGAAAGAGGTCTCATGCTGTCGGTTAGGAAAAATGCTCAAGAAAGGGTTAAAACCATTAGGCATAAGAGCCTCAATTCCACACTCAAGCTAACAAGGGGCTCAAGACCACTTTCAAAACAAATTCAAAAGTGAAGAATAGTGGGAGGTTGCAGATATTTCAGTGCAGAAATGGCATGCCAAAGGACACTCAAACATGAAAACAACACATGCAAGTCATGCTATGGGCCTAAAACATTAAGCTAGTGAAAGGGATTGTGCCATAACCATACAATGCAAGCCTCAAAGGGCTAAACCAATTTTGGACAGAGTTAAAACATGCCAAAATAGTGGCTAAAACATGCTAAGATTGAAGCATAAAGGGCTAGAAAAATATGCTCATGTGTTCGCTCGCAAACGAGACTCAAGACACAACTCTCAAAAGCAATGAAAGTGTGAAATAAATGAGAGTGTGACAGAGCTTTATACACTAAAATTACATGCAAAATGATGCTACAACATGCAAGCAACTCAAACACTTCATGCTCAAAGCCTCAAAACAATGGACTAGTGAAGACCGTTACACCATAGCCATGCAAAACATGCCTCGAAGGACTTACCTAACCCAAAATAGAGTTAAAGTAGGTCAAAATAATAGCTAAAACAAGCTGAGGCTAAGTTAACACAAGCTAAAATAATAAGCTAACTCATTAGGCATGCTAGACTAGTAAGTACAATTGCACTACAAGCACAAAAGGCAAGCAACAAGTGCACTAACCAACCCAAAACAGAATTGAAACATGTCAAAATAGAGCCTAAAACATGCTGAGATTAAGCTAAATTAAGCCACAAAATCATGCTATTATGTAATGCTAACCAGGCAAGGAAGAGAGACACAAGGAGAGGAGGCTACCCCCTCCATTTTTGGACTTCAAAACATACTTTTCATCACTGAATTAACTCTGAATTTCAGTGGTTTAAAGGGCCAAAAGGTTTGACTTTAACATGCTAAAAGATGATGCAAAGGCTCATACAAATATGCAACAAAAAGGGGGAGACAACCCTTTAGCACAAAATGGCTTCAAACCAACATGTTTAGGGCCAAAAATTAGAACTTTTGTAGTTGAAAACTAGGCTCAAAATAGCATAAAAAGATGGCAAGACAAGTATACACAAAGAGCTTAAATGAGGTAAGTCTAATAACTTTGAAGCATAATACTTAAACAGCCACTTTCTAGGCTCAAATGACACTTCAATAGCCAAAAATAAGTCCCAAGATGGCTCAGCTCCAAGGTGGTCCAATTTGGTTAAGGGGTTGTATGCAAATATGTAGAGAATTCCCACTTTCAAGCACAAAATAGGGAGAGAGAAAGAGAGAGAGAGAGAGAATTCTAGAGAGAGAGAGAGAGAGAGGAAATTTGCTCACAAAAATATCCACGTTGGTTGAATAGTGGCCATTTGCAAAAATAGTTTTGAGGATTTTTAGTGAAGTTGTCTAATTTGCTCAGAAACTATTCCATTTTTCAAAAATCGTTCCATTTTTCAAAAATCGAACCATTTCTTGGACCCAAAAAAGGAAAATTTTTAGTGCTCATAGCCTGAATTTCATGATTTCAAAGTAGAAAGTTGAATAAACATGTTAATCTAACTCTCATGCTGGTCAAAATTCTTTTAGCAGAAAGCCAAAAACACAAAAAAAAAAAAGTCAAAATGATGAACTAGGGGCATATTCGAGTCAAGTTTTCTGTCTTTTCCCCGTTGTCAACATACGGGCCAGAAAGGGTACAACTGAAGCTATCATCAGAGGCCAAAAACTCTTTCATCCTCCAAGCAGGGAGGTATCGAGCCAAGTGTGAAGCACGAACTATAAATGGAGCTGGATATTCGACCTCCTCATTTGGACGAGTTTGATCACAACCAAATTGGCGTCTAAACTGGAACGAGGAAGTAGAAAATGCCATGTGTGAGAGCAATCAATTGTATACCTGGCTAGTGGGACATGTTGTAGCTCATCTCAATCATGTTAAGCAAAGGGCATTATCAACCGATGTCAGTTATAGATCTGCTGCACGTCTAGTTGCACTACAACCCTTCTGTAGGAAAGCTCACTAGTTGTGAGCGAAAGAAGGAGGATCTCGAAGAATACTAGGGGCAAGGGTTCACAACTTTCAGCTTATCCATTAACCACACCTAGGAATGGATAAAAAATAAGAGAGATTAAAGAATAAAGAGATGTGCGCTGAGAGAAAAAGTAAGGAAAGGGCTTTTTAGAGAAAATAGAGATTGAGTGCCAAAGTGATATGAGAATCACAAATGAGAAAGGTGGGGAAACAATACCTAGAGAAGCAGTGGGCTCCCCGTGAATTAAAAGGTCTCCCACCGGTGGTAAACATCCAAGCATTGTGTTTATTGTTTTTGTTTGTCTCGATTCTTGTTTTGAGTTTTTTTGAGTGTAAATAGATGTGTTTAGGTTGTTTTACTTTGTTTTTCCTTTGTTGTGTCGTGGTGTACTATGGTCAGTCGTAGACTCAATACCCGAATAAAAACTCATTCTCAGTTCTATATTTCAAAAAAAAAAAAAAAATCGTTTTGTGCTCAAAGTGTTGTGTCATATCCAAACATGATGTGTAAAACAGAATTCCTTCTTTCATAAACTACAGGGTCTAACCTTGATCAATAAAGGGAGCAATAGAACCACGACCTATTTCAAGCTACATAGGTTCCGGACTGCAAAGCAAAAGAAAAGAGGGAAATCGAAGCATCTGAAAATTTCCGGGATTGCATTCCGGAGGCACCTTTTCAGGCCTTGTCATTTCTCCGAAGTATTAGTGTACCTTAACCTCAAGTTCAAGCCTGCTTCAAGTCAGAGTAGTGATAAAAAATGCTTTCCCCAAACACCATGTCCCCATTAGAGGCATCTTGGCTGTGTTTGCAATGAGTTCCTAGGAGACCAACTATGACGGTAGAAACTAGAGTTCGAATGGCGATGCCTAGAACACTAAAGTCTGGTTTAAATACCCAGGGGTGTATCATCGGCTTGAAATCTGTATGGCAAGCCCATAGGTTGAGGTAGCATGTATGCGTCTTAATTTTGGATACTAAACCAACCTAGTTTGTCACCCTGTTAGAGAATAGGGAAAGTTGTGAATATGATCAGGAAGAAGAATGGCATCCGTGGCTTCTACATGCAGAGGTTACCCCTTGTCATATTATCTATCACACTTATTGCATTCCTTTGCATCTTGCATTATTTTGTATCATTTATCCCTTATGCTGAGCAACGTTTATGATCATTATCCCCCGAGGCTTTTCTCAAGACGCGAGAGACGTGTTTCTGAGCGATTTTTTATCTCAGGGTGTGTGGAGCATGACCCTGAGCGGTTTTTCTCTTCTTACAATTTCGACATGGTTAGAGTGTCTCAGGGCATGCAGGAATACAACCCTGAGTGGTTTGCTCCTTCTTCTTCTTAAGATTTCAGCGTGGTTAGAGTGTTCCCTTTTCCTCACACGATTTCAGCGTGTTTGGAATTTATCTCAGGATGCGTGAGGTGCAACCCTGAGTGATAGGACCTTTTCTCACGATTTCAGTGTGGTTAAAGTGTTCCTTTTTGCTCACACGATTTCACCGTGCTTGGAATTCATCTCAGGGTGCGTGAGACGTGACCCTGAGCGGTAGAACCTCTTCTCACGATTTCAGCGTGGTTTGAGTATTCTCTTTCTCAAACGATTTCAGCGTGTTTGGGATTTGTTCTTCCTTCTCTCGCGATTCCAGTGTGGTTGGAGTATGTCACCCTATTTGTTTACTACATTGTCCATTACATCCATTTTATCAAGTATATCACTTCCATGTTAAGCTTAGTTCGGCATGTGCTCATACCTTTTCCTCGTTGAAACATGGTTCTGTCATGTATAAGTACCCATGCTACATTGAGGCAAGTATTGAGGGTGTCAACACCTTTTCTGTGTTAGACGTGGTCTGTTTGGTGTCCATGCCTTTTCTAGGTAAGACGTAGTTTGGCCTATGCTCCTTATTCACTTCATCTATTACATATGTTGCATCATACTTTGTCTTGTTGCATTCAGTATTAGGATCATTATCTTTCCTTAGCAAATCATTCCTCACTTACCCAATTACTTGTACTCTTTCTCTTTTGCGAAAAACATAGTTTTGCATGTGCCCGCACCCCTTTCACGTTGAAACATGGTTTTATTATGTGTAAGCATCCATGCTGCGCTGTGGCTAGTATTAAGGATGTAGGCACTTAGCCTGTGTTAGGTGTCGTTTGGCTTATGCCCACTACTTTTCTATATAAAACGTAGTTTGATTTGCTTCTTCATTCCTTTATGATATTTGTGTGGTAAACATTGCTTGTGGTTTGATTATATTATTGCATTGCACTATATATCATTTGTATTCTGCCCTTGAACTACACTGGTTTAATTCCTTGCAAAGGGATACGTAGGTAACCCTCGGGTTCAACCAACGACATTGGCATTTTGTTTGTTTGCCCAAGTCTTACGGCCTTGTCAAAATGGGTCATCTTCGGGCTTTGACATTTACTCATCTCATTTTATGACTTCGAGCTCTGTCAAAGAGGGGCAACTGTAGACACCCCATTTTTGATTGCCCTTAAGACTTGGGCGCCTCAAGTTGATCACTCGATGATGAAAGTTATGTTGTATAAACGTTCGATTTCTTCAGCAAGAAGAGCTTCTAAATCCTAACCTTACACCCCATTTTGGACCAAAACAATTTTAGACCAAAATTATTTTAGACCTTAAAACCCTCTTTTTCAAAATATTTTTTGAAATATTTCTATGATGTTTCGAGGCTCACATTTCGTTTAAAATATTGTACTTTTCGGTAAACCGAGTAAGGACAAAATGAAAATAAATGAAAGGGAGGTGAACTCTTTGAAAAATCTTTAAAAACATCTTATTTATAGGTTTGGAGTTGAAGGAGTTAAGAGGAGAGGGAAGAAAACTAGTTTAGAGAAAGGTTGGGTGTCAATCCGTTAAGATAGAAATGAGCAACCTTCACTAAAGTAGGAATATCTCTTTGCACACTTAGAATTTAGATGTGAGGCCACCACCATTGGAAAGTGGACTTCTGGGACTTCAATTTAGACTCAAGAATTACTTAAAATCGGTCCAAATGAGGGAGATATGCTCATTTGAAGTCCGATTTGAAAATATATTTTTGTCTGACCGACCACTGAAGTGGGCAGCCACCCACTAATAGTTGCCTTCCGCCCACTTGTGTCAAAAAAATAGATTTTTTTATAGATATTTGTTGTCAGCTGTCCCCCACAAGTGCATGCATTACACCAGCTATTCCTATACAGATATTTCTGACTGAGGCACATGTTTTTCTATATATAGATGACCACCCCTCTTGAAATTAGGTCAGAAAAAGTTCCAAAAACTCCAAAACTTGTATCTCTCTCTCTTTCTCTCTCTCTCTCTCTCTCTCTCTCTCTATCTTGCAACCTACACACTCTCTCTCTACACTTCCAAAATGAAAAATTTAGCTCTTCTTGTTGAAGTTCTTGTGCTCAAATCTCAGCCATTGAGAGTGAGAACTTGTGGGTTTGTTAACAAAAGAGTTACCTTGCTTCAAGAAGTAAAATTTTGGGCATTGTAGACGTCCCCGAACGCCCCGGGAGGATGAGTCCCGTTCTGTTCATTTGGGCTCACTACAAGTTCGGACTCTCAAATTGTCACGGTTCTTAATCTGAACCAAAGAGTCCAAATCCGGCAAATCATTTTGAGAAAATAGATTTTTTGAAAGAAGTGCCAAACATGGACTACTTTGCCAGATACAGAGTCGCCACCTAAATATTTTATTTTTGGGAAATTTAGGAAACCCTGACTCGTTGCCTAAGGCCACGTGTCCGTCATTACCAAAGTTGCCTCGGCTCGGGAACTTGGGTACGATTGGGGAAGGTCACTTCGTGAGCACCCCCGCTCGCCCGATCAAAGATCGGCCTCTACTAACCATGATATCTAGTTTTGAAAACTTTATGCGTTCTTATTCCGGTTATTAGCCTAGATTTACTATGTGATGCGCACGGCATACAAGTATAGACTGGGTCGTCTGAATTGGAACAAAACATTTCATGTTTATTTTTGAAAGTGGTTTGATGATGCTACCCGCAAGTAGGCTAAGACGTGGATTTGCTACCCTTGGGTGGGCTTAGAAAAACATGATTTTGCCACTTATTTAGTGGGCTTAAAACTCACAGTCAATGCATTTATTCCAATTCAAATAATCCAACCTTCACCCACAGGCATTCAGGCAGTTATATCACATAAGCATATAGCCTTATGGTAAGCATGCTATCATGGCAGTCACTCACACACATGTAAGGATGCTAAAGCATAAACACTTACTGAGTACTCCAAGCCAAAACAGAAGCTATGTTAGAAATCCATGCATGATCCTAACTATACAGAAATGCCTAATGCAACACATGCAAAAATGCAACTAAGATAGGCTCGGCTATTCTAAAGATGGCATGCGAAATGCTACAACTAACAAGTATTCAACTTGGAATTGAGATACAAATGCAGTTAGTATAATGCGCCGAGTCCGGTGCATGCAAGACAGATGAATGAATGCAAACATTCTATCATACTGTATGCTAATTGAAACATGCCCTAATCTAACCATCATAAGCTGATAAATAAAGGGGAGAAAGACGTGGGGTTGGAAGACATACATCATACACACGCACACTTATTACAACATTGCCCTCGCGCAGAGGGTCCGAATAAATAATACAGTTCCAAATGAATAAATAATAGAGTCCCGAATAAATACAGAATCCTAATTAATTAACAAATTAATCTAGGAAAGCAGTAAATTGGCACGCAAATCCATGGACCGCCTCAGCTCTGTTCCAAATGATGGATGATGCATGCTTAGGTTGCCTTGCGCGGAAATCCCTTGCGATGCCCCGGTTTGCCTCTGTTTGCAATTATTCTTGGGATGCGTGCCAGGCTCTGGAAGGTTGCTGATTTCTGATTTGCTGCAACAGAGAGCAACAAAGGGGCATGGCAAAGTATTTTCACATATGTATGCATGACTACTTTTCAGGGAGTGTAGTCCTTGATCCTCGTGCCACCAATCACGCATCTCGATGCATGATGGCCGAGAAGTCGAATTGCATGACTCAACATAAAATGAATGCACATATGGACACAACAAGGCCTAAACTCCATCATGGATAATCCGGAGTGTTGGTGACCGGGAATTGAGACAGGTTCCGTCACTCGGAGTACGAAACGTCTCTCGTTTCTCGTGCTTGGGCTAACTCCTATCCCAAGCGCAATGCAATATGCATGATATGCATGAATGTAATCCTAACATGCAACCTAGCATACACAATGCTATGAAATGGCATACACAATGCACGATGTAATGAGGCATACACAATGCTCTAACATACAACCGAGCATACACAATGCTATGAAATGAAATGGCATACACCATGTACGATGGACTTACACCAACATGAGTGGACCTCAACCACACTCATATCAGTAGCCATTAGGTGAGAATGGGACTATCGAAATGCGTGCACACATGCACGCAAACTGAGGACCGATCCTAAGGCATAACATGTAACTCTAACAAGGCATGGCAAGGGATGCAAGATGGCATGCAAACTCACAAATTCCAGCACTGAAATATGATGCTAAATAGCCCCAAAACAATTAAAAAATGGCACCCGATGCATGAGAGGAAACCCGAAACTCGAAACTAGGCACATGGAATGACTTATAGCTATACAAAGCATGCATTATTTGATCATGAAGTCTAAAGACAGAGCCAAGGCAGTCCCAAAACTTGAACATTTCCAGTTCAAAGCATGGCCAAAAGATGCTAGCAAGATGGACTAAAATAGCATGCAACTTTGACTAGCAAACATGAGTTATATGGAAAGTATAGGATGCACATGGAATCTTACCAAACCAGAAAAAATCAGTGAATAAAACATGTGAAAATATTCCCAAATAACCATGGAGATGCAACCAATACATGCAAAAATGATGAGCTCCTTTAGAGGGCCATGCAATGGATTATTAAGCACATACAAGGTGGACATTTAGCATGGAATAAGCAACTATGAAAATCAAATATGGTAGTCTTAGAACTCACCAAATTGACCCTGGAAAGTGACTTCGAAGTATGCAAGATAGGGTCTCTTTGGAAGGCCAAAAATGACCACCAAACAAGTTAAGGTGAGAGAGGGGCACCCCCCCTCTGATTTGGAAGCTCAAAATAGTGTGCTAGCCACTGAAAATCGACTGGATTTCAGTGGCTAGAAGGCCAAACCAAGCATGCCACAAGAGCTTAGGTGTAAGGCTCAAAATAATGGACAATCAAGCATACAAGGAAGCATATGACCTCAAACAAGAAAATGCCCTTAATAAAACATGAAGATGATGTCAAAAGGACACTCTTTTCAGTTTATAACAAATCTCAAAAGGGAACACAAATAGGGCTAATCTATTATGCAAAAATGGCCCTAAAAGAGAGATTAGAGACAAGGGACAGCAGCTGGCCCCAAACAGAGGAGAGCCCTTCAACAAATTTTAATAGGGGCTCAAAAAAAGGCACTTTACAGTTTATATCAAGTCTCAAAAATAAACACAAGTGAGGCTAAAACAACATGCAAGAAAAAGGCCTAAGAGAGGGATAAAGAGACAAGTGGTAGCAGCTGGCCTCAAAAAGATGAGAGCCCTTCAACAAAGTTGAAGAGGGGCTAAAAAAAAAAAGACATTTTACATTTTAATACCAAATCCAAAACAGCTCACAAATAAGACTAAAATACCATGCAAAAATAGGCCTAAAAGAGAGATTAAACACAAAGGGTAAGGAGAAGACCTCAAACAGCAAAAAGTCCTTGATAAAACATGAATATTAGCTCAAAATAAGACTATTTACAGTTCATGTCGGAGCCCAAAAATGTAAGAAACAAAAGCTAAGATAGCATGCAAATTAGGGCAAGAAAAGAGGAAATAGGGACTCACCCTTGTAGCACAGGTTTCCAGCAGCTTTTGGTCCAAGAAAGTGAGCTCCTAACCTCTGAAAATGGCCTCCAAGAGACTGGAATGGATGATAGTGGTGTGGTGCTATGGGTTGTAGTGAAAATGGTGCAAGAATCTTAGGGTTTGGAGGGTTGAAGTAGTGAAAATGGAGGGAGAATGGTGTATGCCTTAACCAAGGTTGTTCAACCTCTTGAAATGGAGGAGGGGTGCTGGTTATATAGAGGGAGAGGTGTGAAGAAAAGGGGGGGAAAAACAAATTCAAATTTCCCCCCCAAAAGGCAGCCCCTCGAATACAGAATCTGGGGGAAAACAGCTGGCACAGCTGGAATACACTTGGAGAGAGGATCATGGCCGGCCAGGTTCAAAAGGTTCAAGTGGCCGGCCGGCCACCCCCCCTGGCCGGCTGGCCAAGGGTCAAAAGGGTCAATCAAAATTGCTGGCCGGCCACCCCAAAAAGGTGGCCTCCCATGTGTGCACAACACAAATATGTGGTCAAACCATGTGTGCACAACACAAATATGTGGTCAAAACCTAGAAAATGTGAACCAGGAGAGAGAAAAGCCAACTTTTTAGAGGGGTTCAAAAGGTTCAGAGACAATTACTGGCCGGCCTATTCATATTGGTGGCCTCCCAGGTGTGTATAACACAAATATGGGGTTTAGGGCTAAAGAAAGTGGCCCGGGAGTGGTTAACATTAGCTTTCTAGTGAGGAAAACGGGCGACGGAGAGCGATGAAGAAATAAAATTGGCTTTTCAGAAAAATTGCTGGCCTCCCACCCTCCTACAAGCTTTCTAACAATGAAAATAAGGTCTCCACCAAAAAAGAACCAAAACGGATGCAAAACGGAGGTTCGGGGACCGAAACGCGCGGCCTGGGGCCCCGAAAATGGGCTGTTAAGCACCGGAGGTGGCATTCGACCACGAAGTTGGTCTCTCGGGCCACAGTGTTCCTCAAAAGAGAGGAAATAAGGTGTGTACCAAAAATCGAAGCAAATGGAGGTGGTTAAGCGGTCTCGAACCGAGGCACACGGCCGTCGGCTCTGTAAAACTAGAAACCGGGCTCCAAATGGAAAAAATGGCCTACGACCACGAAACGTAGCCTATGGCCATTGAGAGGTGGTCTACGAGACCTCTCCCTCCCTTCGAGAAGAGAAGACATAGAAAACATGACCTGATTCACAAACCGAGGCAAAGCACAAAAGAACCACGAAGTCCGGAGTCAAGGCTCGCAGCCGAGACTTCGTAACCTCAGAGCGAGCACCATATTCATCATCACCGAGCGCTCAATTGGTGACGTCTGAGTCTTAAGGTCGGTCAAAAATGGAGTGTCTACAGGCATCTCTACACTACTTCTTTCCTCTATTTTCTTACTATTTTTGTACTGTTTTTCACCTGTATTTATGGGCTAAAACTTGTGGTTTAAGGCCATTAAAGGTAGAGGGGTTGATCACCCTTCTTTGAACCTTGTTTCCTCGGCTTTTACCCTTGTGTTTCTCACTTTTTTATTATCTTTTTTTTGGAGCTTTTTACCACTGAATTTCAGAGCTTTTTTAGAGGCTAAAATGTGGTTTTGAAGTCCCCAAAAATAGAGGGGTTAGCCTCCACTCCTTTAGCTTGTTTACTAGCTTAATTGCTCCATTATTTTAGCTTGTTTTTTAACTGTTTCTACTTTAATTTCATCACTATTTTAGCCTATTTGAGGACTGTTTTAAGTTTTTCATGTCATTTATGCTTTGTCTTGCATGCTTGTAGTGTAACGGTCCTCATAGGTTTGGTGTTTTAAGCATTAGACACCAACCTATTTGAGTTGATAGCATCTGTTTCAAGCTTTCCATACTTGTGATCATCTCTAATCATATCTGTACTTCTCTCATTTCTTGGCTTCTTCCTTGCTTTGAGAACCATTTTAAACCGATTGTTGTTTAAGTTAGAGATAGAGATCGTTGTGCTTAAGGTTTAATCTCTTCGAAGGTTCATTACCAACGGCATGACATCTCTCTCATGCCTAAAACAACCCTTTGTTTGACACTTCCCTCATTTAGTGGACATAATGCTCATTTTGGACGAAAATGACTAATGAATGGAAAGGTAATTAAAAGGGTAATTAATGGCTTAAAATGAAGCAAGATAATAAAATGGTTTGGGTTCAATCGGACATTAATTGAACCCATTGAGTCTTGAGTTGTTTCATACTTGTTAGTGATGAAAACAGTTCAAGAGTCGATGTCAACCGCTTCCCTTGATCAATATCATGATAGGGAGGAGGTTCATGAGTCTTTAATTGTGCATTTATTGAAATTGTATCCTTTGGTTCATAAGTCATCACGCAATGAATTTGCTCTGATTGATGGCTTGTGAATTGAACCTACCCCTCTTTTGAGTTGTCTGATGATAAGGAGAGGCAGGGCGGACAAACATCCCCTGAGAATTATATGTTTGTGCTCTATTTGTTTTCTATTACAGTAGGACAAACCCAACATTAGTGGCCGGCAGGCCACCTTTACCGTACAGCAGGCCACTATTAGTGGGTGGCCGACCACCACTTCTGGCCTGCCGGCCACCTTTTTTAGCTAGGCAGTACCATTTTTTTTCACAGAGCAAAGTAGAGGCTGAGGTGCAAAACAGTGCAGAGGCATTCTCAGGAGAGAAAGAGAGAGAGAGAGAGAGAAATTCATGTGCATGCATCAGCCATTCCCTTGCTCCTCAGGGCCCGTTAGGTTTTTGTTTATAGTAATATGTTGCTGTACAACTTGTAATTAAGTACTTAGTTAATTAATTCCTTAGTGTAACTAATTAGTTAGTTTACTTGGTTAATTTGTATTGATTAGTTAGAGTACCTAGTTGATTTAATTTTGCGTTGTAACTATTTAATTAGCTAGAATAGTTAATTAAATTCGGTGTTGTAATAATTAGTTAGCTAGGTTAGCTAATTTATTCATTTGGACCCTCCTGTGCGAGAGAAAAACTTGTAATAATGTGTGTGTCTTCCAATCCCACATCTTTTTTCCTTTTATTTACCCGCTTATGATGGATAGTGTTGCACATCATATTTTGCTTAGCATTTTCCTTGTATAAAGCATTCATTTGTCTTGCATGCATAAGGTTCAGCTCATCAATCTAAACAAGCATTGTCATTTAATTACTTCTTTGAAAACATGTTTAAAATTGCATGCTATCAAATTAATTCATATGCTATGCTAGTAGCCGGACTTCTAATTGCATACTGCATGTGTTGCATTAGGCATATTTCATTAGTTAGGATCATGCATTTTTTTTCTAACTATTTTCTCTCTTTTGGGTCACCTTGGGAGTTAGGGTAAGCTTTACTACTTTAGCATATCGCATGAGTGTGATTGTTGCCATGTCGAGCATGATTACCATGAGGCTAAGTGCTTAAGTGCTATATTTGTTTGAATGCCTATGGATAAAGGCTAATTGCTTGAATTGGGATAATTTGAGTAATGTGCATATAAGATCACTTTTTCAAGTGGTACATATTCGAAACAATTTTTAAACAAACATGAAATCAAAATGTTCCAACTTTTGAAAATTAGTCTATCCTTGTGTGCATCACATAGTAACAATAGTCTAATAATCAGAATAAGAGCATATAATGTAAATAAGAATCACATCATGATTGTAGAGGCCGATCTTTGATCGGGCGAGTGGAGTGCTCAATTCATGACCTTTCCTTCTCATACCTAAGTTCTTGAGCTGAGACACTTTGGTGATAACGGACACATGGCTTTTGGCACGAGTCATGGATTTCCTAAATTTTTCCAAAAAAATATTTAGGTGGCGACTCTGAAATCTGGCAAAGCAGTCCATTTTTGGCATTTGATTCAAACATCGATTTTCCAAAAGATTTGCTAGATTTGGACTCATTTGTGTTTATCTATTTCACATTGCACTTGTGGAATCGGATTCAGAACCACGGGAGTCGGAACTGTAGGACTAATCATATCCAAAAGGAGCACGAAAAGAAAGCTACATGGTGGTCCAGGTTTGTCCTGTAAAAAGTGCCACACACGCGCGCGCATGCACTGCCAAGACTGGGACCCAGTTCGAGTCTGGGTCTGAGTCCGTGGTCCGTGACCTGTGGATCTTGAATCTTAGGTTTGAGGCTTGCAAAACTAGATAAGGTTTGGGCCGGGTTGGTGGCCCATTAACCTAATTTTTTTGGACTAGATCTGACTATGGTTGCTACAGATACAGATTTACACACGTGTAAAAGAGTGTGTAACCTCTATTGTTATGTGGAATTATTCCATCAGCTTTTCAGAATTGATTTCTACATTGGCTGCTATCCTTTATTGCTAATGACCTTCCTTCTCTCTTCCCCTTGTACATAAATAGGGACTCCTCTCTTTCCCTTGTGTATAAATAGAGACCACCTTTCTTTGGTTTGGTATTCAAAATTTTTGCTCTTTTAGTATACTGTCAGTCTGCCCATATAATTCTTCTTAGTGTAAGAGAGTGTTGCCATTGTCAAAGTTTGTCGAAGCTATTCAAAATGTGCTTTTACTATAATTGGTTTCAACCGTCGTATCATGGGAGATAGACACCAGCATACCTCTAGCACCTAACAGTGAGGCAGTGAATATGTTATAAGGAAACTGTGGTTACACAAGTTTTGATTTGCATTTCTTGTCTTATTTCTATTGTCTTTTTATTCCAGCATGTTATTTATTTTATATTTCTGTTCGTAGAATTGTAATTTCTAGTTTCAATTAGTTCCATTATTTCTTGTTTTGTAATATGATTTAATCATGTATGTATCTGTTCATCTTATTTAAATATACATTTTATATAACACTACGTTGGCCCCGAAAAAAAAAAAAAGCTCAATCATCTGCAAGCATAATGCCGAGAGTTTAGGGTTCAAGATTTAATCAAGTATTTTTCTTTCATTTAAAACTTGAGTTGTTGAATTATGTCTTTTTACTAAGGTGTTTTTCTATCCTAAAAACTACACCAAATTTACTGTGGAGAAAGAATAATAGTGAATCTAACTACACCAAAATGTGTGTATAAATGAGTGATATTGTTGGCATCAAATAACAGACCACAAACTAGGTAAAAGTCAACTGTTTTGGATTTCTTTTCACTGAGAAAGGATAAGCTATTTAGTATAGTCTAAACTATTTATTTTTATGAAATCTATGAGGAAGTGGTTATGGAATACTCTTTCTATCCAAACAAGCCCTTGTAGGATCTTCACAGCTGTCACCTAAAATGGAAATAAAACTCCAGACGGTGGTGCCAGAATTAGCACTCTGATTGGAAAGTTAGTCTTTGTAGAAAGATTGGTGTTTTATGGTTTCTAAAGATCTAAGGTTCTTTTCACATATCTGTTTCTCCAGCATCCCTCCTCTTTTTATAGAGTCACTCTCCTCGATCCTTACTCCATGTAACTTGGCCCTTCATCATTATTCTATTAGGGCCCATTCCCTTATTTTACTTCCTTGAAAGGGACAATCTGGTCCTACCTAATGGGGTCATGCTGACTCGATCAACACACTCGACTCTGTTTGTTTGGCACAAGTACCCGTAATTCGGTGCTTTCTGATTTTTCACATTTTTTCGGCAATGACGTAGTCCGGTGGGTTTTGGCTTTATTCGGCCCATCTCAGATGGGCTTGGATGCTCTATTTTCCATTTTAAGTATAACTTCTTTTCAGCTCCTACAATTGCTCCTCGAGCATCTGGTTAACTCACATTTCGAGTGGGCTACATACTTGGCTTCTTATAGGTCGTATTCGTAGACTTCAAAATTATTTGTACTTTATGCCTAGAAATTTGGGCGCGTGACATACTTTATTACTGACACGTCAGATGGGATGTGATGTGAAATGATTCCAATGTTCGTGATTTCCATTCATTTATTACGATTTGAAAGCCTTTCGTCCTTTTGTTTCTGAAAGGACTTTATGCTTTCATCCTCATAACTTTCCATCTTCAATTTCTCACTTGTGACTGCTCTGCTCCACCTGCTCTCTCTATTGTTCACGAGTTCTTTGCTTCAACCTATAAGTCCTCTTAGCCTAACTCTTTATTTCGTTGTTTTTTTCCTCAAAATCTCGATCTGTCTTTCTTCTATTACTTCTCCCTTTTGTTTTTCGTTTCGCATTGTATTTCGCTCCTATGGCTAACCACCTAAAAGACCTACTGTCTGAGGACGGGATCGTCATCTTCTGGCGTCACTTCTTGATCCCTGACGATGTTAAATTGACCCTTATTAGGGATGTAGAGGTTAACATGGAGACATCATTTTCCTTCTACTGGTGACTGTTAAGGGTGGAGTTTATTTTTCCCTCCACTATTTACTTAGGATTGGTCTCCATTATTAGGGCCTTATTCCTTCTCTACCCAATATAAATTTTTACCAAATAATAATGGGCATAGTAGAGTTGAGCCATAGACTCCATCTTAACTTAGGAATTGCTGTCATTCAGCACTACTATGCCCTTTCCAAATCATTTGGTTGGTAAGGATGTTTCTTCTTAAGAGCTAACGACACCGACCACGACCTAGTAACCATGCTTGCCATCTCTGGCAAAAGGGTGGATGACATGATGGTTGTAGTTCAAGGGAACTGGGAATTCAGTGAAGGAGAACACCTAAACCCTGTGCCTAGGTAGAAGGGAGAACCAGGTGGCCGAGTAGCTCTCTTGATAGTTGTTTTTAGTTCTATATTAATCGGCTCATCCATAGGCTAACCATGGTTCTCCTGTAGACAACAATCTGAAAAAGTCCCTCACCTCAAGAGATGAAGCCGTTCTCGTTTAAGTCAAGGCCATTCTCGATTATGCTAGGTGCTCGAATCTTCAAGCACAGGGACGTACCGCCCACATCCTTTTGAGCTACAATTTGTCCTAGTCATATTTCACAGCGGCTGACCACATCCCAATTCCTAGAGATGAGGAACAACTCTTTTCTCTCGTATTCCCCAGCTTTGTCAACTTAAGAGACATTGGGATTAAGGGATCATCAGCCAGTGAACAAGGCGATATGAATGGTCAGGATGCTGAACAAATAGGAGAGGACACCGAGCAAGTGGTTGGTTCGTTAGAGTAAGCTGAACAAATGGACTTAAACGCTGTCGCCGACCAAGACGCCTGCCAAGCATAAGAACAAGACTTGGACAAGGAGCTTGAGATAGCTTTTGACCAAATCGGCTCTAGGGAAAGAATTAGCAGCCTAGAGCTTGCGGTTTTTCCTATCTGAATAGATCTCGAGGGTCTTTAAAAGGAGGATATCTTCATCGATTTGGGAGATATGTCTGGTTCCAAATCAAATGGTGGGTGAATCCTTTTTCCTTGCCCAATTTGCAAGAAAGAGGAATTTCTAACTGAGTGAAGTCAAAGAAGGCATCGGCTGATACTAGTCGAGTAATCAATACTCTGGCTGTTCTGATGACAAGGGTCGCTGAACAAGCAGTCATCGAAATATCGATGCAACCACCGCCGTCGACATCCACTAAGGTCCCATTGGCATCTGTAAAAGCTGCCAACTCCACTGGCTCTAAGCTTCCTGTCAAATTTTCGCAATTGACAAAGCAGCCTGCTGAAAAAAGAGCTAGAGTTGTATCTAGCATTGATTTGCCAACACCGTTCCAGATATTGCCCAAAATCAAAGGTACTCTAATTCTTGCAGGTGCTTCGGTCATAAAGGAGCTTGAAATCACTCTCGGCGTGGCGACCTCTATTGCATTGTCGTTAGACAAGGCAATGTTTCGCGCCGAATCTGATGATCTGTCTGTTGCGATGGCTATTCAATCGGCTATTTTGGTAAGTTTCATTATTTGTCCCTTGGTTATATTTATCATCCTAATTATCTGGCACATTATAAAATCTTGTTTTGCAAGCTGCCGAACAAATTACCGACATTAGCTGTTGCCTTTATGACACAATGGAGTTAAGCAATTGTCTTCAGACAGAAGTTGCCACTGAACGACATAAAGCGGAGTCAGCAATAGCTAAGCTGATAGTTGCAACCCTAAAAGCAGAGGCCGCTCAGCAAATGGCTACAGAGGAGCAGTAAAAAGCTTCTACCGAGGAGGAGAAAGTGAAACATGTCGATTTGCTTCGCCGATCTGCCGAAGAAAGGGCAAAGCTTTCTAAGAAGGCACCAAAAATGGCCAAGAATGAGCTGGAAAAATTAAAGGCCGACTTGGTTGAGGCACAAAAACTATTATTAGAAGCTCAAATGGCGACGATAAGGGCCTTTGAGCAAGGGAAAATGGTTGCAACTGAGAAATATGCCGACCAGGCTTTGGTCTCTGAAAAGAAAGACTTCAAACATCACTGGCAAATGGCCCTTACTGCTGTTCAAGTTTCGCTCAACGTGCCGATTCCTTTTAAAGTAGAGGAAGTTGAGCCATTGGTGTCTGACCCAAAGAGCTTAGAGGTTGAATAGATTAGTTTAAATGCTTTTTGTGTAATGCTTTGTTGTTGGTTTTGTTTTGTTTTGTTTTTGTTTGTAATAGAAGTGTTAGGGTCGTTTTCATATGTAAAGTGACTAACTCATGTAATAAGTCAGTTTATAAACGAAAATATTCTCTGGTGCATCAAAATTGCTTTCTGTGTCATTATACTTTAAAATCTTTTCTAAATTGATGCTCGCTTAATCGGCACAAATCTATTCATGCACTTTTAATAAGCTAAATATGTGCACCATTGTTAGTAATACAACTGTAAGCCAACTAAACATCTATTAATGCATTTGGACTTAACCACCGAATATGTGCACCACCGTCACACATCCAATTAAACATACTTTCGTTTCCCAGGTGAGGTATATCTCGTGCTGAACAAATTCATATATCTCCCCATGTCTCGGTTGGGAATGAATGCAAAATAAGATTGGCGTAATGCGTCTTGTCGAGTTACAAGCGAGGCAATGTGTGCGCTAAATAGATTCATATATTTGCCCCTGCCTTGGTTGGGAGTGAAGGAAAAAAATAAGCCAATTAAACGTACTTCCATTTCTTGGGCGAGGTATATCTCGTGCTAAATAGATTCATATGTATGCCCCTGCCCCGGTTGGGAACAAATGCATATGAGATTGGCGCAATGCATCTTGCCAAGTTATAGGTGGGGCAATGTGTGTACCAAATAGATTCATATATCTGGCCCTGACTTGGCTGGGAGCGAAGAAAAACATGGGTTGTGTAGGGGCCGAATATAATTAGCCGTAGAGAAGCTGAATAGTTGGACCTGGAAGTCAAAATATACACATCGCATTCGGCCTCATCTTGCACATTCAATCCTACCCTATTCGGCCAAATAGTCGGTTGAGTAAGGGGCCGAGTGAATAGCGGTTTGTAACAAAATAAGTCGAATAAATAGTTATACGGCGAATGGAAAGTGGTCCCAGCCCCGAGGCCCAAGAGAGAGAGAATATAAATAGAAGAACACCTGACAGAAAGAGGTATGCGAGAGCCATTACGCTTAACATAAAATACAAGTAATCCAGAGAGTAGAGACTAACTTGCCCGTCGAAGTGCTAATTCCGGCACCCCCGACCGGAGTGTTTATTCCTTTTTAGGTGACTAGCTGAGGATCACGAGCGTCCCCCAGGATCAGAAGACTATTTCCAAACCACTTCTCCACAATTGGCGCCGTCTGTGGGAATACTCAAGCACATCCATTGCAGGCATGACGGAAGATCCTCTGGCAGTCACTGTCGACCCTACACCCCAAGATGAAACCACTCCAAGCAATATGCTTGGGCCAGAGAATATTACCGCAAGAAGGGCCTTGAACTTCAGTTTACCCTCGATATCAGCACAAGAGGCAATGCAAGCAATTGTGGAGCAAGCAAAGCAAAATGAACAGAGGTTGGAGAACATGATCACTGAGAACAAACGTCTCTGTCAGGATTTGGCCTTGGAAGTAGCAAAGTCGAAACAAGCTGTACGCCAAGATCCGGAACGACCTTTGAGGACAGGTGGTCGACGACCTCGAGCCCGACAACAAGACACTAACAGCGACTCTGACTCATTATCCCCGGAGCCCAAAAAGAAGGGTCGACTCGAAGCTACCAGTTCTTTTGAAGAGAGTGTACGTATAAGGCATAAGCGAAGAAGAAACAGCTCAGACGAAGAAGACTAGCACGATCCCTTTATATGACGGATCGCATGGGCGGTCCTGCCCAGAAAGTTCAAAGCTCCGTCGTTCACTCTCTATGATGGAAAATCATACCCCACCGATTACATCCGTCACTACAAGCAAGCCATGACATTGCATGCAGACGACGAGGCCCTCATGTGCTGAATATTTCCGAACAGTTTGGGACCATTGGCTGTCAGGTGGTATTATAAACTAAAGCCGACTTTGATCAAGAGCTTTCATCAATTACAGAAATCCTTCAGGGCCAGATTCATCAGCAACGAGGTCCAGCTGAAACAAGCCGACTCTCTATGGGCAATGCAGATCCAGCCAGGAGAAACACTAAGAGCGTATTCGACACGCTACTGGGAGTGCTTTAATCTTGTTGATGACGCTTACAACAACTCTGTGGCCATCACCACCTTCAAAATTGGTTTGCATCCTGAGAGTGCTCTCCGCAGCTCCCTGACTAGAAGACCCCCAAAACAGTCTGGTCGTTGATGAAGAAAGTTGAGGAATACTGCAAAGTTGAGGATGACGCCTTGCGGGTTAAAGTCGGAAACGTGGCCAACAAGTTGGCCCCTTCTGAAATTGCTCAGCCGATAAGTTCCGTACCACCTCAGAGCCCCGAACCGCGACATTGGGCTAAATGGGACAAGAGACGGGATTCTCGCCGATCGAGCGACCAATGCCCCACCGAGCAAATGAACAACTGCAAGTCGATGGCAGGCGCACAAGGCGCGCCGACAAGAAATACACAGAGTTGTCAGAGCCGATTAGTGCGGTTATGTCCAAAATCCAACACCTTCCGTTCTTCAAGTGGCCGTCCAAAATGGTGGGACCTCCTGAAACAAGAAGAAGGGATATGTGGTGCGAGTATCACAAAGATCACGGCCATGATACTGAGAGTTGTTACGCATTGAATGATCACCTGGAGGAACTGGTATAAGATGGTCGGCTACAATAGTATGTCCACAAAGACAACTCAACCAAAGCAATAGCCTTATGACAAGATTCACCTCCGCTCGGCATGATCCACATGATATACAGCCTGCCAATGTCATCCGCGGTGCATACGATTTAGTTGAATCCCGATCCTCAAAATCAACTCACTCTAGCTAAACGGCCCCATGAAGCTACGAGCATTACTTTTGATGATTCAGATTTGGCAGGAGTGGCACTCCCCCACATCGATCCCTTGGTAATCGAATTATGCATAAACCGATTCACTGTTGAGGGCGCACTCATTGATCTGGGGAGCACATCGGATGTTATGTATTACAAGACATTCACCAAACTTGGCTTCTCCGAATCAGATCTCTCTCCAGCACCTTATCCACTATTCGACTTCAACGCCAATCCAGAATACCCGTTGGGGAAAATCACACTACCCGTTCGAGCGGGCTCACGAATAGTGGAAGTAGAATTCTTGGTCGTCAAGCTGTCGTCGCCATATAATCTCATCATGGGGTGAACTTGGTTGCACACCATGCAGGCCGTGCTGAGTACCTATCATCAGCTGCTACGCTTCCCGACAGAACGCAACATTGAGCAGATCCGTGGCTCCCAGAAATCGGCACAAGCATGTTATCTCCTTGCTGGAAAAATGCCAAAAGAGTTGCAAGTGAATTCCATTGAGGTGCCGGATCAGGAGAGCCTCGACAATGTTGGTCGGCTCCCAAGTGAAAAGGCCACGGAAGCCCTGGATCGAGTTGAAATCGACGGAAGCCCGGACAGATTCTTCATGGTCAGCGCCTCCTTGAATCAAGCCGACAGGCAGCAACTAATTTCTTTCCTGCTCAGCAACCTTGATGTCTTTGCGTGGACTCCATACGAGATGCCGGGTATAGATCCGTCCGTTTCACAGCACCGTTTGAATATTAACCCTAAATGCAAGCCAGTCATTTAGAAAAGCCGGCGGTTAGCCGCAGAGCACACTACCGCCGTTGTTGAAGAGGTTGACAGGTTACTTGACGCCGGGGCAATCAGGGAAGTGACCTACCCTACGTGGCTCTCTAATACTGTGGTGGTGAAGAAGAAAAATGGGACTTGGCGAGTGTGCGTTGATTTCACGGACCTAAACAAAGCCTGTCCCAAGGATTGTTTTCCCCTACCCAGAATTGACCAACTTGTAGATGCGACGACACATCATCAGCGTATGAGCTTCCTCGATGCTTCAAGAGGCTACCATCAAATTGCCATGCATCCGGAGGACCAAGAAAAAACTACATTCCTCACCTCAAGAGGAACCTACTGCTATAAGGTTATGCCTTTTGGACTGAAGAATGCAGGGGCAACTTACCAAAGACTGGTCACTGCTATGTTCAAGGAGCAACTCGGCTAGACTATGGAAGTGTATATAGATGACATGGTGGTGAAGTCCAAAGAAGAGGAAACTCATCTAGTCGATCTGGAAGAGACATTTGGTATTTTACACAAATACAAAATGAAGCTGAACGCTTCCAAATGCGCGTTTAGGATCGGCTCTGGCAAATTCTTGGGTTACATTGTCAACCATCGAGGAATCGAAGCCAACCTGAGGCAAATCACAGCAATCTTGGAGCTCAACTCCCCTCGTTCAGTGAAAGAGGTTCAAAAGTCAATGGGGATGGTCGCCGCACTCAACAGGTTCATCAGTCAGTCCACAGATTATTGCTGACAATTTTTTCATACACTATGGCAGGGCAAGGCTTTCGAATGGTCTGCCGAGTGCGAAGCTGCTTTCGACGGCCTTAAGACTTACCTTCGATCAGTACCGCTTTTGACAACACCTTTGGCAGGTGACCCGCTCATTTTGTATCTGGCAGTTTCCGACCGGGCCGTCAGCGCCGTACTGATAAAGGAAGAGCTGGAGGAGCAGTGGCCAGTGTATTATGTGAGCAAGGCAATGGTTGACGCCGAAACACGCTACCTTCCGCTGGAAAAACTCATCCTAGCCCTAGTAATGGCGGTAAGAAAACTGATGCATTACTTCTAGGGGCATAGCATCGGGGTGCTAACAGATTATCCCCTCTGATCAGTACTATGTAGCCCAGAAGCATCAGGATGTGTTTCAAAGTGGGCTCTTGAACTCGGCCAATACGATATTCAATTTGTACTTAGAACCTCAATCAAGGGACAGGTGCTAGCCGACTTTGTTACCGAATTCACTGGGGGTCTTGCCGACTTCAAGTCTGATGAAATTCGACCGAAGCCGAACTGGAGAATTTATGTTAGCGACATTTGGCAGTTGTACTGTGATAGATCATCCAATCAGTGGGGCAGCGAAGCTGGGGTAGTAATCATGGCTCCCGACGGCACAAAATTGAGCAGGCTATCAAGCTCGACTTTGAAGCATCTAACGAAGCCGAATAAGAAGCCCTTCTAATCGGTTTACGGAATGCACATCTTTTGGGTGCTCAGCATTTGCTTGTATTTTATGATTCAAAACTAGTGATCAATCAGCTGAAGGGGGAGTACGCAGCAAGAACGACCATATGACGGCTTACATGAAAACGGCTAACTCCTTGCTGAGAAAATTTGACCATCATGAGATGAATCAGATAACACGTGATCAGAACACACATGCAGATGCCCTGGCTTGCCTAGCTTCCGCCATTAACTCAGAGATTAAACAGACCATCGAAGAAGGTTTCATCCCGGGGCCGAGCATTGGCCCCTCGGAGGAAGTCCAGGTCAATGTCATAGAATCTGGACCGAGTTGGATAGATTCCATTACGGCATTCATGTCTTCCAAATAGCTCCCAGAGGATAAGAAAGAAGCGCACAAGCTACGAAACAAAGCCCTGCGATACTACTTGGATCCGCAAGGAAAGTTTAATAAAAAATCCCTTTCTGGTCAATATTTGGAATGCGTGCATCCGGAAAAAGTTGAAGAGCTTCTGACTGAAATACATGAAGGCAGTTGTGGCGCCCATTCTAGCGGGCACTCTTTAGGCTTATCGAGTCGTGACACAGGGGTATTGCTGGCCAAAAATGAGAGCCGATGTCGAATGTTACATGAAAAAGTGTGAACAATGCCAGAAATTCTCTCCTTTGACCCACCTGTCTGCTAAAGAGCTAAACTCCATAACCAGTCCCTGGCTGTTCGCCCAATGGGGACTTGACATTGTCGGACCATTGCCTCGTACCCCGGGTAACAAGCGATTTTTGATTGTCGCGACAGATTATTTTACAAAATGGGTAGAAGCGGAGGCACTAACGCACATTCGAGATACCGACGTGAAGTGTTTTGTTTGGAGAAATATCATAACACGATTCGGCATTCCAAGAGCACTTATCTCAGACAACGGCACCCAGTTTGATTGTGGCGTCTACCGAGAGTTGTGCAGCAACTATGGTATCCGGCCTTATTTTTCCACGTTGGCTTATCCACAAAGCAATGGTAAAGCTGAAGCCTCTAACAAATCCATCTTGGACGGCATCAAGAAGAGGCTGGAGAAAGCTAAAGGCAAATGGGTCGAAGAATTACCGAGTGTGTTGTGGGTTCATCGAACTACGCCGAGGCGATCAACTGGGGAAAAGCTGTTTGCTTTGTGCTTTGGAACACATGCACTCATACCCCTGGAGATCGGCCTCCCAACCTTGAAATCGAAAGTTTTTGATATGGGCCAAAACGACACGATGTTGGCCTTGGATTTGATTCTAATTAAAGAACGAAGAGACCGTGCCCTTGCATCCATGGCGCGATATCAACAGCAGCTTGCCAAGTTGTATAATCAATGTGTTCAGCTGCGCCGCTACACACTAGGAGAGTTGGTCCTGAAGAAAGTACTCTCGCCTGCCAGGAAACCGGCTGATAGAAAATTGGGTCCTAACTGGGACGGCCCCTATCAGGTCGATTCAATCGCAGGAGTAGGGGCATATCGGCTCAAAGACATGTCTGGAAGGAGTCTGCCATGGCCTTGGAATTCAACACATATACGTAAATTCTATCATTGACCCGACTTGTGAGGCTTGATACTTGTACATATTTCACTTTTGCAATGCAAGGTTTCTCATTTCTTCATCGTGCAATTCAGTTCACAAGCCTCCGGATTTGGAGCGCCCTTCGTGGATATCACGATTGGCCAAATTAAGTCTCCAGATTCGGAGCCCCATCGACGCAAGACCTTTGGGCCGATTAAAGCCTCCGGATTCGGAGCACCCTTCGTGGATATCACGATTGGCCAAATTAAGTCTTCGGATTCAGAGCCCCATCAGTGCATGACACCTTTGGGCTGATAAAGCCTCCAGATTTGGAGCGCCATTCATGGATATCACGATTGGCCAAATTAAGTCTCCGAATTCGGAGCCCTATCGGCGCAAGACCTTTGGGCCGATAAAAGCCTCCGGATTCGGAGCGCCATTCGTGGATATCATGATTGGCCAAATTAAGTCTCTGGATTCGGAGCCCCATCGGCGCAAGACCGTGGGCCGATTAAAGCCTCTGGATTCGGAGCGCCCTTCGTGGATATCACGATTGGCTGTCTCCGAATTCGGAGCCCCGCTGGTGCATGACACCTTTGGGCCGATTAGTGCATGACACCTTATAAACGTAGGCTAAAACATGGAAACATTCAAAATGAAATGGAACAAGCCCTACCAACGAGGGCTAAAACATGTAAACATTCAATATGAAATGGGGCAAGCCGTATGAACGCGTGGTGAAACATGCCGTATAAACGTAGGCTGAAACATGCGAACATTCAAAATAAAATGCGTCCTTAGATTAATCGATTGGCATTAAGTGTACTAATATAATTAGAAAGTACAATAACACTTGAAATCACTTAAAGTAAAAAGTGTACTATTATTCAATTAACCAATAATTACATAATTTTGCATTACAATGTCCACAATGTCTATTTTGAGCATTACAATGTCTACTTTTATCCGGCGTCTCCCTCATCGTCACTCTTCTCGACTTCGAAGGCGGAAAAGGAAAAGTGATCACGTCGGTACAGCAGCAACGCTAAATCAACGCCTGTTGCTCGGAGAGCCTCCGCGGATTGGAGTGCCTTGATCCAACTGTGCCTAAAGCCTCGGTTCTCGCATCGACAGACCTCCTCTGCAAGTTTCTCTTTGGTTTTGTCGATCCCAACCTTTTGGCCCTCGTGGAAGACTTTTTCATAACCCATGGCCCTCGCATTTTCTACGGTAAACATACTTGCCGTATCTCGGACGACAATCACATGACTTAATAGCCGTTGGGTCACTCTCTCCTCCACGACTGAATTAGATTGACCTACCGCACGCGGCTCGATGGTTTGAGCCTTCCTAAGCTCACGCTCGGCTTTCTCCGTGCGAGCCTCCAAATTACGAATTCGTTCGTCCTTCTTCTCTATTTCTCGTCACGCGGCACGCAGGCGCATGCCGACTTCATAAGCGGTATACAGCCCCTCCACCGCCCCATGGATGCCTTCTCGAAATACTTCGAAATCCTATCGACTAACCATCAACTGCTACCCCTGGATCGTTAACGACGGAATCTGCCTTCGTCATCGGTTTATTCCCTACGAAAACTGCAAACTCAACGGTCGCGGCGTCGCGTCGGGCTCGTTTCTCGGTCGCGGTCGCAGGGAGCCTCTCCGTTGTTGTTTTTCTTTTCAGGGTGATCTTCTTCGACGACTTGGGGGCTGACGTTTTTCCCGTTCCCTGGACGTCCTCCCTCCCATGCGTGTAGGCTCACTGCTGCGATTCATTGCAGTGTCTAGCTCAGCCAATGTTCATCCTTCTCCTCTACTGTCGAAGAACAGTCTACCTGACATTCGCACTTATCTAAAGCTAGTTTAAATCAAGTCTGAACAAGAATAAGTGGAATCACTGGCGCGAACTTACCCCATTTATTTCTAATGTATGCAGCGCCCCCGAGGCGACTTCTTTAATGCCAAACTCCAAAAGCCAGATGCCGATCAGAATATTCGGCTCTTGGAATTCATGAATTGGCTGGGGCAAGGGTAGATTTACGAATCTGATCGGCTATTCAATGATGGTAAATCAGTCCCCTGGGCATAGTGCAGATCAATTTATGCCGCAACCACTCCATGAACTAATTATATTCGGCTTTTGGAGTTCATAAATTGGCTGGGGCAAGGACAGATTTACGAATCTGATCGGCTATTCGACGATGGTAAATCAGTCCCTTGGGCGTAGTGCCGATCAATTTATGCCGCAGCCACTTCATGAACTAATTGTATTCGGCTCTTGGAGTTCATAAATTGGCTGGGGCAATGGCAGATTTACGAATCTGATCGGCTATTCGACGATGGTAAATTAGTCCCCTGGGCGTAGTGCCGATCAATTTATGCCGTAGCCACTCCATGAACTAATTATATTCGGCTCTTGGAGTTCATAAATTGGCTGGCGCAAGGGCAGATTTACTAATCTGATCCGTTATTCTACGATGGTAAATTATTAAGTTGCCTAATTATCTAATCGTCATGTATATACGAATGCTTTATCCAAAGAAGCAAAAAGCAATACTATGCATCAATAAAAACATTAAGCATAAGTAACAACAAAGTACAAGGGAAATTTTCATTAGTAAAATTAGGCATAGACTGTAGCCATTTTACATGTGAAAACTACTAGATAAAAAGCTACAAGTTTGTAGGGAAGTGCCTAGCAAAAAACTTTAAAACTGTAGCTATACATAAAAACTACTAAACAAAAAGCTGTAACATTACATTCAAAATCCTAAAACAAAAATTACTGTCGCCCTCATCAGTCCTCGGAGTCAGACTCCAGCAACTTAATATCCACTTGCTCATATGGAATTGGCATAGCCAATGTCATATTAGCAGCAGCAAGGGCTTTGAGCCAGCCGTGTTTGAATCCCCGATTCTCGAATTTAGGAACTTCATCCACGTAATTGGCGAGGGAAGCGTTTTGCCCAGCCTCATACGCCTTCCTAGCCTCAGAGTCGGCTACTTCTTTCGCCGCCTTTGATTCTGCTAAGTCTGCCTCAAGTTTAGTGATCCCCTCTTTGGCTGACTTAAGCGCAGCTTCGCTAGCAGTCGCCCTCTGTTCGGCAGCCAATCTGAGCTGGTCTCCATTTCTTGCCTTCTCCATTTCGGCTTCGACCCATGCAGCCTCCATCTTCGCCCGCGCCACTTCGAACTCCGCCCAGCTCCTTTGGCCCTCAACTTCGGATTGTAAATGGCCAATTCGTTCGATGGCGTCATGGTGGCGACGGCCTATCTCGGTTATCCTTTCGGTCGTCTACAAAACAGGAGATTAAAACCAAATTGTATGCATAAAAGGGAAAGGCAAGATCAAGATATTTACCAGAAGAGTCGATTGAGCGGCTAGCGCTATTGCCAAAAGGTCCGGCTCTGAGTGAAAAGCTGCCTTATCAGACGGTAATGAAACATATGAGGCCATGCTCAGCGCCATGGCTGGATCTTTCATAACCGACGCATCAGAGGAGATCGGCACATTTTTTATCTTTTGTTGAACCACAAAAGGCACAACCAAATCCGACTCCTCTAGACGTGGCTGTTTGTCAATAGGGTCTTCTCCAGAGCCGGCCTCAACCTTAGCAGGACGCTTCTCCGCCCTTCGTTTAGCTTCTTGATTTGCCAGCACGACCGGCTCCGACTCCGCATCTCTGGTTTGAGTCGTCCCCTTAATGACAGTAAGGGGGGGCTCAACGTCGGCGACGGGTAGCACTTCGGACCGGATGGCCTCCGCTCGAATGGCCTCTGCTCTCTACTGTGTGACCATTCATTTGGCGTTTCTCTTTTTTGCAAGTTTCGTGAGTGACAACCCGGCCATATCTTCTGGGTACGCCCCGGGAAGGTCTTATAACCCAATAAAGATGTCGTCGTAAACTTCCCGACCCGAGGTGGACGGAGGGTTAGTTGAATTGAGGTCGACCTCCTCAAAGGCTACCCTCAAGGCCTCGTCTACTTTTGCCTCGGACTGGCCTGATTCTTCACCAACCTTTGCGACTTCTGCACCTTCTGAGTCAGATCCTTTGAAACTGATCTGGCGCAAGTTCCTGAAGTTGGTTAAAATAAGAGCCATAAGAAATTCTTCACCCTTCGTAATCGGGATGTTTTCTGCTGCTGAGAAGGTCGTGTATTGCGACTCATATTTAAGAAGAACGTATGCCACCCTCCTTTGTTTTTGAAGGCTTGGACGACCTAAGTATTTCAGCGCAACTTTGATCTCTGAGCGAACGGTGTCATCGGTCGAAGTTAAGATTTTCTTCAGATCGTTGCCTGAACAAATCGAACCATGAGACCAAAAAGATAAAGTCTTGTATATGCAACAAAAATAAGCGCAAAGGGCTATATGGCCACCTGGTTCGCCCCTCCGTCTAGGAATGGGATCTAAGCAGTCCTCGCCTTTGCTGAATTCCTAGTTACCTCGGACCACGACCATCACGCCATCGACTCGCTTGCCAAAACTGGGGAGCATGGTCACTAATTGATGGTCGGTGTCCTTGGCCATGAGGAAATAGCACCCGTGCCAGCCAGAAGACTTGGCCGAGGCATAACAATGCCGAATAGCAGGTATGCCGAGGTTAATCCTAAAGCGACGGTTTAATTCTATAATCCCCATTACGGTTCTAAAAAAGTTAACATTGGGCTGGGAATGGATTAGATCCCAATGGCGAAGGACAGTCCTAAGGAATGGGTGAAGGGGAAAATGGACTCCACCCTCTGCGATTGATAGAAGAGGGAAGACGATGGAGCTCTCATAAGCCCTCTCCATATTGAGGGTGCCGTCTGTCACAAGTGACAGACGGACATCGTCAGGGATGGAAAAATGGCGACGAAAGCCAGAGATTCGATCCGCAGAGAGAAGGTCTTTCAGATGCTTTGCCATTTCGGACAACCTATAGAAGCGTACTAAACTAAAGGTGAACCAAGAAAAGGGATTCAAAGTAGAGAGGAAGCAGAGAGGAAGAAAACTTACAAGAAACGGAGAGGATAGTGAAGGATGAATGGAAGTTGCAGAGGTGAGTCGGAAAGCAGTCCAAAAACTCTTAAGCATCCAAAGATGTGTGTTTGAAAAGACGACAAGATTTTAAATCACAATAAATGGAAGCGTACGAAGGGGCGGGAAGTTGAAATGATGACAGAGAAGCTTGTGCTCTGATATCCACGTTGAAATGAGGTTAGCCGCCAAATTTCGGCTCTGACTTTTCGAGTCCAAAACCAAACACTCCCACTACACCGTCGTTAGTGGAGTGATTGGGGGCAATTGTAGGGGCCAAATATAATTAGCCGTAGAGAAGTCGAATAGTTAGACCTAGAAGTCAAAATATACACATCGTATTTGGCCCCGTCTTGCACATTCAATCCTACCCTATTCAGCCAAATAGCCGGTTGAGTAAAGGGCCGAGTGAATAGCGGTTTGTAACAAAAGAAGCCAAATAAATAGTTATAAGGCGAATGGAAAGTGGTCCCAGCCCCGAGGCCCAAGAGAGAGATGATATAAATAGAAGAATACCAGACAGAAAGAGGTATGTGAGAACCATTACGCTTAACTTAAAATACAAGTAATCCAGAGAGTAGAGACTGACTTGCCCGTCAGAGTGCTAATTCTGGCACCCCTGACCGGAGTGTTTATTCCTTTTCAGGTGACTAGCTAAGGATCACGAGCATCCCCTAGGATCAAAAGAGTATTTCCAAACCACTTCCCACTGGTTGATTAAGTGGGATGCGACCAGTAGCGTGTTCGATAATTATTAATGGGACACGTGGAATCGTTAGGTGATTTGGAAAGTGGCACCTCCGGGGGTAATTTAAAGTTGTTTATTGAAAGTGTATCTTACTATAATTAGTATGCTTGTTGTACGAGGATTGTTATTTCGAAGAGATGGTTGTGCTGCCAATAGGGAAAATCCAATTAGTGTGTTTTTTGTAGGAGGATTCATCTCAAATTTTGTCACTAGTGAAGCATAAAACATAGCAGGGAGACTCACCTCCGACGAAACTCAAAAGTGCGCGTATGTCAATTAGACTGTTTTTCAATAGCAAAGGGGAGGGGAAGACACTGGTGGAATTGAACGCAGAAATAAGTCATCAAGCGCAAAATGATTCTGTGCATAAAAACACCAGGGAACTAGAGGGGCAGAACATTGATTCCCCGAGCGACCTAGTAGATCTTCCAGAAGGGATGAACAAAGTAGGTCTTCTAGAGGTGGGACCTGAAGGAAATAAGATAATAGAACGACTGCTGCCCAGGGCTCAGCGTGAAATGAGCTGAGTGGACCACCACGTCCGTTAAGTTTCACCGTTTTCATTAGGAACAAACCCATGACTGAAGCTGACTCAATCGTGCAAGATCCAAATGTGATGGTTGAATTTACATGGTAGATCTTCCCCCATCCCTAAAGTGCATCAATCAATGACCAATAGAGGTGGCTATGAGGTCTTTAGGGAAGGAGTCCACGGGGCTGTCAAAGGACTGTACAACACGTACGAAGTCAGTATGCGCCATCGCGCCTCCCGGATGGAAATTGACCATAATGATGGGTAGATTTGAAACTTAGAGCGTCGATTGGAGGAAGCTCAAGAGTGGACCAAGAACGAGGCTTAGAAGGCCAAGGTGGCTGAGCTTAAGGTAGCAGGGGTGGCAGATTCATTGTCAAGAGACAAAGTTGCCCAACGCCTTATTGACCGAGCAATAGCCAATCAGGATATGACCAGTATCTTCGTTAGGGAAGCGATAGAGAGCTAAGCCTACAACAAGGGCTTCTTTGAGGGGATGAAGGTCGGTGTTGATAAAACAAAGGAACAAAAGCTCTCCAAGCGATGAGTGTGGATTTTGCTTCATCGCTATATCAGAACTATGTAACGCCGTTTGAAGCCTATGATGCAGACAAAACGGACAATGAAGAAAAGGCCACAAACCCTGAGCAGAGCTAACCGGCGTAATAGTTTAATTTTTTAGGTTTAATCCATGTAAGTAGGATGCCAATCGACCTTAGGATAAATGTTCCTGTAATGTAACATGAATTTGTCATGATGTTTTATTAATAAAAATGTTAAGTTTGTTTGTTTGCCTTTACTAGGTTAGTTATGTCTCCAATTCTTGCTAGAAAATGATGCTTCACATGATGCTATGAATTTAGAGGCTTAATGGTGCTCCAAATTTGGAGGCTTTCATGATGGCGCTTTGCGCTGAGCATGAAGAGCTCTTCGAATTCGGAGGCTTTTTTTATAACGCTTCGTGCCAAGCACGAAGGGCACTCCGAATTAAGAGGCTTAATGGAGCTTCATGCTACACACGAAGGGCACTTCAAATTCGGAGGATTATTGGCGCTTCATGCTGAGCATGAAGGACGCTTCGAATTCAAAGGCTTTTATGATGGCGCTCCGTACCAAGTACAAAGGGCGCTCCAAATTCGGAAGCTAAATAGCGCTTCGTGCCGAAAATTCCAAGTATGAAGAGCTCCTTGAGAATTCAAAAACTAAATAAAAGGCGACCATGGTTGAATAAGCAAAATAACATCTTGTATCATTAATGGGCTGTATGTATACAAGGTAGCAATGTACACAAAAGCTTACCAACATTACTATGAGAGCTAAAGATATTAACTATGAATAATAGTGATAACATTTTCAAAGATGAGTAGAATTCCAGGGTCGGGGTAACTTTTTGTCGTTCTTGTCTAAGAGTCGATATGCCCTTCCCCTGGCGATGGAATCGATTTGGTAGGGGCCATCCCAATTCAAACTAAGTTTTTCATCCGTCCGCAAGATTCTTAGCAGTAAGTAGTACTTTTTGAAGACCAATTCTCCAGGAGTATATCGGCGGGGACACACTCGTTGATTATACAACTTGGCAAGTTACTGTTGATAACATGTCGTGGTCATAAGTGCCCGATCTCGACATTCTTCAAGCAAATCCATATTAAAGGCTAACATCATGTCATTCTAGCTTGTGTCAAAAGCCCTCGATCGAAGGGTTGATAGGCCAATCTCTAGGGGGCTGATAGCTTCATTATCAAAACACAAGGCAAATGGTGTCTTCCTTATAGAACGTCTTGGCATAGTGCGTTGGGTCCACAGTACGCTCAACAATTCCTTAACGCACCTGCCATTCGCTTTTTCCAAACATTTCTTGATACCGTCCAGGACTACTTTGTTGAAAACTTCTGCCTCTCCATTACTCTACGGGTAAGCTGGTGAAGAAAAATAGGGTTGAATGCTATACATGTCGCACATTTCCCTGTAGATGCCACAATCAAACGGAGTGTTGTTATAAAAAATAAGCACCCTGAGTAGGCCGAATCGAGTGATGATATTCTTCCAAACAAAGCGCTTGATATCTACATCCTGTATATGCGCCAAAGGTTCCGCTTTAACCTATTTCATGAAATAATTAGTAACAATAATAAGGAACCACTTATTGCCAAGGACGTTTGGTAATGGTCCAACTATATCCAAGCCCCATTGAGCGAAAGGCTAACGATTGGTCACAGAGTTCATCTCTTCGGCAGACAGATGTATGACTGGAGAAATTTTTTGGCATTGTTCGCATTTCTTAACATAGTCCTCAGAGTCGGTACGCATAGTCGGCCACCAATACACTTTTGTAATAGCTCGATGAGCCAACGATCTTCCTCCTAAGTGAGTGTTGCAGCAGCCTTCATGAATCTCAGCCAAAAAATCCTCAGTCTTGTTTTGATGGACACATTCTAAGTTAGGCCTAGAAAGAGATTTTTTTTCTAAAGCTTTCCTTCAGGGTTGAAATAATATCTCAAGGCCTTATTCTGCGGCTTGTGAGCTTCCTTCTTATCCTTTGGCAGTTGTTTCGAACCAAGGAATGCAGCAATGGGGTCTATCCAACTCAGCCCCTCTGGATGGTGTTTGCAATGGGATATTCAAAGACATTGATACTCAAATCCAGAATGAAACCCATTTACATGGTGTGCTTGACTTCTGAGTTCACAGCCGAAGCTACGCAGGCAAGAGCATTGGCATGTATATTTCGATTTCGAGTAATCTGATTCAGTTTGTGGTTATCAAATTTCATGAGCAGGGAATTGGGTATCTCCACGTAGGCCGCCATGCGGTCATTTTTAGCTGTGTACTCACTCTTCAACTGGTTTATGACCAATTTTGTGTCACAAAAGATTTGTAGCCGTTTAGATTCCATTTGAAGTGAGTTCCTAAGGCCGATCAATTGGGTTTTATATTCGGCCTCGTTGTTTGAGGCGTCGAAGTTGGGTTTGAACGATTGTTCTACCACTGCTCCTTCGGGGGTGATGATAACTACCCCTGTCCCACTGTCACGCTGGTTGGATGACCCATCACAATATAACTGCCAGATATCCCTGACATACATTCTCCATTCCGGTTGTGACTGAGGTGCCTTCTAGTCCTAAATGTCTAACCCGACTTGTAGAGCTATAGTGAATTCGACAATGAAGTCGGCCAAGACTTGTCCCTTAATAGTTGTCCTTGGTGAAAACTAGAGGTCATATTATCTGAGTTCCAATGCCCATTTCAAAACTCACCCTGATGATTCTGCTTTGCAGAGGACTAAACAGAGTGGGTAATTCGTCAGAATCTTAATGGTGTAGGTTTGGAAGTAATACATCAGTTTTCTGGCAGCCGCTATAAGAGCTAGCATTAACTTTTCCAGGGGTAAAATTAGGTTTCGACATCCACCATCACCTTGCTAACATAGAAAATGGGCTTCCGCTAACCAAGTTTATCCTTGAGCAAGACGATGCTCACTGCTCGATCGGACACCACTAGATACAAGATAAGCATGTCACTTAGAGTGGGGATAGCCAAAAGTGGGACAAGACTGATGTAGACTTTCAACCCTTCCAAAACAGTTTGGCATTCTAGAGTCTATTTGAAGAGCTTGCCTTGCTGAAGCGTTTGAAAGAATGGCCTACACTGATCTGAGGACCCACTAATAAATCTGTTAAGGGCTGCAACCATTCCCATTAACTTCTGAACATCTTTGGGTGAATCTAGTGAACTGAGTTCCATAATGGCCTTGAATTGTTTTGGGTTAGCTTCGATTCCACGATGATTGACAATATAGCCGAGGAATTTTCCTAATCCAATACTAAATGCAAATTTTGAGGTGTTAAGCTTCATTTTGTATTTTAGAGAATATTAAAAGTTGGTGCAAGATTGGCTAAGTGTGCATTCTTTTCTTTGGACTTCACCACCATATCATCAATGTAGACTTCCATGGTTCTGCCGACTTACTCTTTGAACATGACAGTGACCAATCTTTGATATGTTGCCCTGATATTTTTTAGTCCAAAAGACATGACTTTGTAACAATAGGTTCCCCTTGGAGTAAGAAATGCGGTTTTATCTTTGTCGGCCAGATCCATGACAATTTGGTGGTAGCCCCTGTAAGCATCTAGGAACCTCATGCGCTGATGTTGGGTGGTCACATCCACAAGTTGGTCAATTCAAGGTAAAGAAAAACAATCCTTGGGACGGGCTTTGTTCAGATCTATAAAGTTTACGTAGATACGCCATGACCCTGTCTTTTTCTTAACCACGACAGTGTTAAACAACCACGTGGGATAGGCAACTTCCTAAATTGCCCTAGCTTCCAATAGCTTGCCAACTTCATCTACTACAATCGTGACATGTTCAGCAGCTGAACGACGAGTTTAGCTTTGGTGTCGACATTCAGGTTGTGCATGGCTATGGCGGGATCTACCCTTGTCATGTCGTGAGGTGACCATGCAAAAACACCGATGCTACTAAGGAGGAAAGAAACCAACTCTTGTTGCTTTGCGACGCTTAGATTTGTGCCGACTAAAAAGAATTTCTCAAGATCATCATTAATTAGTACTTGGTCCAGATCTTTCATGACTTTCTCAACCGGGAGCTTGCTAATATCCTCAAAACTCTCATGATTTGAAATTTCAATTGAATTCACCTCCAATTCCTCTAGCTTCTTCTTTATGATTGCAAGATAGCAATCCTTCATTGATTTTTGTGAACCACAGATTTTCTCGATGTCGTATTGAGTCAGATATCGAAGGAGATGATGTACTTGGCATGGCCTGCATTGCCTGAAGCCACGTTCGGCCCATGATTATGTTGTAAGCTGATGAAATCTTGACGACTAGGAATTTAACCTCTAGCCTCTTGGTGTCTGCATGCATCGGTAACACGATCTTTCCCAGGGGGTATTCCGAATTGGTGTTAAAGTAAAAAGAGGATAGTCGGCCAACATGAGATCTATATCCATAAAGTCAAGTTTTAGAAACATTTTGCAATACAGTATCTCAGAGGTGCTCCTTTGGCCAACTAGGATACATTCAACGAGGAATTTATTTACTTGTAATGTTATTATGAGGGCGTCATCATAAGGCATAGTGATCCCTTCAAGATCAGCATCGGAGAAGCTGATTTCATTCGACAATCGCGGTCGTTTGGCTGACATACTGGACGAAGAACTAGGCTGGGAGGATTGTTGCGACTGGATTGTATTCACCTTGTTTGGCGGAGATAAGTTATATATCATATGGATTATGCTGAGTAGAGGTGAATTGGGGCGTACAGTGAGTACGCCTAGTAGATCAATCATTTTTGGAAGGTATTCCGCTAGTAGGTCAGACTGGACTAGGTCTTCAAAATGATCCATCAAGACGTAGCATTTGTCGGTCGAATGCTCATGGTCTCTGTGATATATAGAATCTTACTGTCTGGCTCAGATAGTTCTGTGTATTTGGTATTTGACCGCCTAGAGCGCCTATTTTTCATCTGGTATTGCTCGTTCTGTCGGTGCGAATCTTAGCGGTTCTCCATTTTCGATTGGCCTCCTAGCTCTGGGTTCCTTAGGGTTTTGTTTGGTGGTGCAGTAGCTAGCAGTTGCACCAGTATAGGTGCTACCGAATCCATAGCCTGTAGTCCAGCTTTATCTCGGATTGTGTCATCTTCCACTTTACAATATTCTTCGACCTTCTTCATTAAGGCCCAAACTGTCTTGGGGGGCCTTCGAATCAGTGAACTACTCAGCAGACTATAAGGGTGCAATCCCATGTTGAAGGCAGTGATTGCCATGGAGTCATTGTAATCGTCATCTACTAAATTAAAACACTTCCAATAGCGCACCGAGTACTCATGCAAAGTCTCGTTTGGCTTGATTTTCATTGCCCACAAAGTGTCTACTTGTTTTGGCTGGGTCTCGTTAGTAATGAATCTAGCTCGATAGGATTTTTGGAGATGATGGAAACTCTCGATTGAAGCTTGCTCAAGCCTGTAATACCATCTAACGGCGAGCGGTCCCAAACTACTAGAGAATATCCGACACATGAATGCCTCGTTATCTGCATACAGTGTCATTTCTTGCTTGTAATGACGAACGTAATCCGTGGGGTCTGACTTTCCATCGTAGAGAGTGAACGATGGTGCTTTAAAGTGAAAGGATCATAGAGAGTGAACACCCTTGGCCATACGTCATATGAAAGGATCGTGCTTGTCTTCTCAATCTGAATTTTCCCCTATCTGATGAGCTTGACGCGTTTAACCGGTCTCGCTTTTTGGGTTTTTCCCAAGAGGAATCTGACGTACGGCTACCGTGCCATCGACGTTGACGTTGTCGCCTCTTCTGCATTCTTGGTGACTAACCATGCTCGTGGGGAGGTGACGGTTGTTTGGATTTTTCCAACTCCTGGCTCAAGCGCTCATTCTCTGCTGCCATGTCTTCAAGATGCTGTTCACTACGTTGCATTTAACTCATTAATGTTTGCATGGCAACCTTTGTGGATGTTAAAGGCTGAAATGAGGTTACCTGATCAAAATTCAGAGACCTCCCTGCGAGGGTTTCTTCTGGACCTGAAGTTGCCTATGCTATAGCATTATTAACTCTAGTTACTAGAGGATCTTGGTTTGGGTTTGTCATGGACGAGTTTGAGTATTCCCACAGACAACGCCAATTGTGAGGAAGTGGTTATGGAATACTCCTTCTATCTAAACAAGCCCTTGTGGGATCTTCACAGTTGTCACCTAAAATGAAAATAAAACCCTAGACGATGGTGCTAGAATTAGCACTCTGACAGGCAAGTTAGTCTCTATAGAAAGATTGGTGTTTTATGGTTTCTTGAGATCCAAGGTTCTTTTCACATACCCGTTTCTCCAGCCTCTCTCCCCTTTTTGTAGAGTCACTCTCTTCGATCCTTACTCCATGTATCTTAGCCCTTCATCATCATTTTGTCAGGGCTCATCCCCCTACTTTACTTCCTTAAAAGGGACAATCTGGTCCCACCTAATGGGATCATCCCGACTCGATCAACATACTCGGCTCTGTTTGTTCTGCATAAGTACATGTAATTTGGTGCTTCTTGATTTTTCAGGTTTATTCGGACGTCTATTCGGCGCTGACGTAGTCTGGTGGACTTTGGCTTTATTCGGCCCATCTTAGATGAGTTTGGATATTCTATTTTCCGTTTCATGTATAACTTCTTTTCGACCCCCACAAAATTGTTCATTTAGAATCGCATGACACTGAATAATTTTGGATGGATTAATAACCTGTGTTATAAATCAAGATGCATATTATATGTATCGTCACCTTCAGTCATTGAAAAAATGAATACGAATCATTAATCATAGCTAGATTATGTTAATTACAACACTACTTTTGGGTACTACCAACACCACTGATTAAACACTTTAATGAGTCATAAACAATTTTGATTTTATAATGGAGAAAAATTATGCAAAATAAATCTTATAATTTTTTTTACTCATTAATTTGCCACCTATTACATTATTGAAGTCACGTTTAGTTTCAATTTTAAAAGTTTTATATTATATAACACATCAGCTAACAAGTAAAATTTATAACATTTTTTAATTTATATGAACATTTTCGTTAATAATTTATTGGCCCATATGACAATAGTGTGAATCCAAACATCAATAATGAGTAACCAACACTAATTTGAATGATAACTTATAACTACATGCATCAGATATTTATAGATATTTATACATAACTGGGACACCTTTACTGGCCATCAAATGCACCAAATGATAATAATATTGGCTTGAAGATCTAATAAAGTTAATAAAATATGGATATACAATGAGTTATTAAAATGGACACCAACCTTATCTCCGATTTTTTCTATGAATTACAACTTTCTGTGTTGGTCATTATTTGAAGGATTGCTAACAAATTCTTATTATTTCAAAGATTCATAAATAATATTTTTTATTAGATTTTCTTACTGTTAGGCATGAGGTAATAAGATTCATATTAATACATTCATATGGGATTCAATAATTTTGTGTCAAGCAGAAAAGAAATTTAATAAATAATTTCTGGGGGAATTACAGGACATAGGGACGGAAAAACGAATTACAAAAGTATGAGTGTTTCAACTTATTTTGTGGTGGAGTGCAGTCAAAAGCTGTGAGGCTGCAACTCAAAATTACACCCCCCCATGTCTGTGGTATTTTTTTTTTTTTTTCGCAACCTTTACTGAACTGTGATTTCTCCATAATTTTTATTTATTTTTTATTTTTTTATGTATAATTTTTTTTTTTTTTTTTTCTATTCCCATGTATAAGGTTAAGTGAGCTGAAATTGGTCAGTTACAAAATATTAAAGATTCCAAAAATGGTCTGCGTAGTGCAGTTTATTTGGATCATTGTTATTACTTTTTTAATTTTTAAATTTGTGTCAAAATATTTGATGTATTGTTGTTAAACAAATAATTGCTTTTTGAAAGCAAAGTTGGGCAAGAGAAACTATTGAAATATTTAAAGGCAAATGCTAACAAGTGCTATTTATGCATTGTTTAATATTAGAAAGGATGTATAAACTGTTTTAAAAATATGTAAAAGTATTAAAATTTATATTAATTTTAGTAAAAGTGTATTAAATTTAATAAAAAGTATCTTATACTATTCAAATTTTTTATCTTTTACTTATACCGTAAGAACACTTAATAATAAGAGCCTTATTTAAATTATTATATTTAGCTTACAATAGACCACCAAACAAAATATTGATCCCTACTATAAATTGCATGAGTTAATACTGCAGCCTATCAGAGTAGATCTTATGTTGTGAACGTGGGGCTACTTTTAGTTGGGCTGCTTGGCGCTGGCAACAATAATAAACAGAACAAAAGTGTCCTATTAATTCACTACAAGGAAATTGGGATTTAACGGCGTTTATTTAACGACGTTTAAAAAAATGCCTCTGTTAGTAACATTTAACGGCGTTTTTATAAACGTCACATTTTTTTTAATAATACGACTCCGTTTTAATTTCAGAAGTCGTTTTTAAAACGCCTTCGAATGTGTTCTTTTATTTTTTTTTTAATATGTGAGAACATAATGCTGCGCATTCACTCTCCGTCTCCCTCTTTCTGTCTAAACCTTGATTTCACTCTCTCTCTCTCTCTCTTCAAACCCCTTCGCATTTGTAGAACCGCAGCTGAACCCGATTCATGTATTCGAAGATCGATTTATAATCTATTGATCGATTCATGTATTCGAAGATCGATTCAAGTATTATTCACTCTCAGTCTTGCTCTATCTCTCTCTCTCTAAACCCTTGATTTCAATCCCTCTCGCTTCAAACCCCTTCGTTTCAGAGACAACCCTTTATATTTGTAGAACCGTAGCTGAACCCCTTCGTATTTGCAGATCGATTCAAGTATTCATAGATCGATTCAAGCCTCTTCTCTAGTTCGTGTTTGCGTTCGCATTTGCAGCTCTTTCTTCATAGTAAGTATTGATCAGTCTTATCTCTATCTTCTTATTGACAGAATCATTCGATTCAAGTATGCTAGGTTTCATCTACTTTATCATTCTTAGATCAGATTGAAGATCTATTGATTCGATTCAAGTAAGGTAGGTTTTGATTGAAGATCTATTGATCGATTGAAGATCATAATGTGTATTGTAGATGTCATAATGTGTATTGTAGATATTTGTATAGTTTTCACAGGTTGATATTCATCTGTTTTCTTATCAGATGGATGATTTGTAAATTTCTATGGTCTCAAAACATAATATGGCATTAATAGGATGTTTCTATGATGAGCTACTCTTTGGAATGTTTATGCTGCTAAAAGTGTTAATCCCAAATTAGTTGGGTTGGCTTGGCTTGGATATCCATTTTTTGCTGACAATCTTGATTGTGAAAGTAAAATGGCACTATTATTGGAATAAGTAATGTTCATACTTTAGTGCTTAATCTGACTGTGTTCATGTAGATGGTGATGGCTGTTTTCGCATACATCTATCATCAGTCATTTGTTGCATCACAAAGTTTATCGGCTGAGATGATTTTGGAACAGGTAAGTTTGTGTACTGGAATGCTGATTTGCTTGTGGATATATTTTTACATTCAGATTCAATCAATAAACATGGGGAATTATTTTGGTGGCATTTCTGTGATGCAGATATTGATGAACCTCACTTTCGAGGAGCAGTGAGCTCTGTACACGTATGTTTGTAGCTTCTCCAGGTGATCATCATTCTCATTCACTCAATACTAGCTTCTCAATCTGGAAATAAATAAGTAAATAATAATAATGCCTAATTTATCAACTTTGTTATCTACTTACATGTATGTTTGTAGGACTCACACAAAAAATATGGTGGCGTAATAGGTCAGATAGTAGGGCCTACTTATGAGGAAGAGAAAAAGAAGAAAAAAAAAACAGTCAATTGCTGTGTGACCAATGGGACAATTTGCTTTCTGTGTCTGTTTCTGTGAATTTCTCTTGTGTTTGTAGACTGATTCTTATGTAAAAATCACAATAGTGGGAAAGCAAAAACAGGGTAAAAACAGAGGAATGTGCATTAGAAAACTATAGCAGTTGATAACAAAGGGAAAATGTTTTATAGAATGGCATGAATTGGTGAAAAATTGAATGTTATATAATGGCAATGCTTGGTATTTGGGGGGAAAAAGATACAAAATTTGAAATGAGTGAATTAGATTTATAACATTGGTTCAGTAATATGAACCCTTCCAGTAAAACTCACCCTAAAAATCAACTTGCAAAAGAAAGGTGCCCAATTAGTTTATATTCACAAGACCTAACCTATTTTGATTCAATGTAAAATAGGTTATATCTTGACTTAAACTTGTAAAGTGAAAGTTCATTCATGTGTTGTAGAGGTGCATGTAGTCTTGATTTGGAGAATTACTAGAAATGACTGATATGTGGAGGTTTTTGGTTGTTACATTGCTGGGTAATGTGATTGTTTCCATGAACTACATTGATAAGGGATTTATTGTTGACTGCCTATCACAAAAAAAAGAAAAATAAATATAAAAGGGTTTCTTCTTGTCTGGTGCCTCTACGTTGGCATCTTCTTCTTCTTCTTCTTCGCAAATGTTAGTGCATTTATAATATCAATTAATGTTTGAGTGAAATTGCAAAATCTGTAATTTTCTTCGTCTAACACGAAAATGTGAAAAGATAGTAGCTATTCGCGAGAATGGTATGATTGGCTGAAGAAAAGTTTGGCTACTCTTGTGGTATCCATCTTATATTATTTGCTTATGTTTTATTCTATTTTCTATGACTATGAATAAGGGATTTTTCATTCTAGCTGATTTAAAACAATTGGGACCATTTATAATATGAGGATCATGTTTTTCACTTCATACAAGGTATCTCACAGTTTTTATTTCTTTTGAACTTAATAATATATTTTTTTCATTCTTTGTTATCTGTCTTTCGCTATAGTGGGTACTCTGTACCTCTTTCAATTGAACATTGGAACATTCACAAATAACTGAAAGACATACCTCTTTTGTGCATACAATTCAAATACTACCTTATTTGAATTATTTTGATGTTGTTGACTTGCTACTTTTCATCCATCCGGCTATTTAATGAGCTATGCTAGTCCACATCACATAATAATTCCAAAACACATATTCTGGGCATACTAAGCAGTAAGCACGATCCTTTTTTGTAAGAAATGTCATAGTCAGTAGATATAAAGATCTGTTATATATATCATGTACCTTTCTACTGATTAGCTGATTGCTTGCAACCCATCTCATGAGTTGTCACCTCGTGATTTACCATCAATGAACAAAATTTAAATTTAAATCTGGTATTGAGGACAAAAAAGTTTTGCATTTGTTTCTTGAACATTATCCACCTTGATAGTTACTTTGGTAGCTCTGGAGTTAGTGGTGCTATACCTTCAATGTTTGCTGTTCTACGAAATCTGCAGACAGTGTAAGAGCTTTCTGAACTATCCTTTTTGCATATTTGAGAAACTAAAATATTGTGTTCAGATTAATTGTTTTTGTTATCAATTTTACTGAGGAAGAATTTTGGGGATCTCAGGTGGGCTTCAGACAATGAACTCACTGGTAGCATACCTGAATTCATTGGGAATTGGTCAAAGCTTAAAAGCTTGTGAGCAATCTTCTATGTTGTGTTCTCTTTATTTTGACAATCACACTCAAATTATAGCCCTACTTTAAAATAGCAATGTGTAGTAACTGAGATGTATAACACTCTTCAGCAATCCACTTCACTTTTCTTTTTCTTTTTTTTTTCTTTTATTTATTTTATTTTATTTTATTGTTTGTAGGAGATTTCAGGGAAACTCCTTTGGAGGTCCAATACCAACAACATTTTCCAACTTAACCTTGATGGAGGACTTGTGAGCATTAACTCTTTCAACAGCTTTTGTTCATATTAGCATATCAATTAAACTAATCTTCTCTTTTATAATATACCCATGCTCATCTGGGAGAATAAGTGATTTATCTAATGGAAGTTCTTCATTGGCGTTTCTTAAGGATATGAAGTCTTTGAATCTCTTGTAAGGCGATATGGTCAAAGATTATCAAAGATTGTTACAACTGTTCGCAGATAAAGAGGGTGGACTTAGCATGGTCAGTTCTTCACCGAAGGCCTCATCAAAGGAGATGGAAGGGAATGCCTTGATTGGGGTTGATAAGGTCCGTTTAGCATTTCGGTATATATATATTTTTATAGTCCGTTTAGCATTTCTATATATATATATATATATATATATTTTTATAGTCTGAAAGAGGAGAGGGGTTTGGTGGTGCCACATCAGAGACATCAGGTGAGGAAGAGTGGAGGGGACCGAGATCTCGGAGCTCTCAGTATCGAGGAGTCACGTTTTATTGGAGAACTGGGCAATGGGAATCGCATATTTGGTTAGTATAGTATTATGTTTGTATGATTATATATATATATACCTTTTTGCATTATGCATTTTTTTTTTCAATTTTTATGGTTTTATATGTATATATATAGTTGTTACAATTCGTTAAGATTGTGGTTATGGTGTGGTCTATGATTATGTGTTACTTTCTGTTTACATTATTATTGTTGGTAAAATTGTCATAGGCTGAACTTTCATTTCTTGCATTGTACTTGTATAATTTGAAGATATTGATCATGGTGGTTGTTCATTTTGAAGTGATGGGCTCTCATTTCTGTATGATGTTGAGTGTTTTATTTTGATTTGAACAGGGATTGTGGGAAACAAGTGTATCTGGGTAAGGAACTTTGATCTCCGAATTTGATTGGACTTACATATCAATCTGGTTAGAAACTTCGTATTGTTACGACTAATGTGTTGCTAAATGTGCTTCTTCCTTTAAATATGAACGATTAATTGCGCAGGGGGATTTGACACTGCACATGCCACAGCCAGGTAATAATGGTATTGGGTTGGAAGTTTAAACAATTTTATCCTCTGAAGTTTTTCTGTGATATGGGTTCGGAAAATTATTTTCAATTATCTTTGTGATCTCAAGGCATATGATCGAGCTGCAATTAAGTTCCATGGAATTGATGCAGATATCAATTTTAATATAAGTGATTATAATGAAGATCTTCAACAGGTGGTTGGGGTTGATAAATGTCTAGTTGATACAAAAGTTTTCTTTCTATAAGGAATGTAATTGTGTTTATCTGGTTTTGATCTTTATGCAGATAAAGAATTTGACGAAGGAAGAATTCGTGCATGTACTTCGTCGCCAGAGTACCGGATTCTCTAGGGGTACTTCAAAATACAGGGGTGTTACACTGCACAAATGCGGACGATGGGAAGCTCGAATGGGGCAGTTCCTTGGCAAGAAGTGAGACAACACTGAACTGATTTTTTACATTTTCTAGTCAGATGTGACTCAAAATTCTGTGTGATCTCCCAAATTCTGTATCAATTTTATTAACTTATATTATTAATGAACTGTGAAAATGGTCTTCATTGGTTTGTATCCAACACATTGCCTACAGGTATATCTATCTTGGGTTGTTCGACAGTGAGGTGGAAGCTGCAAGGTCATAATGATTAAAATTTTACTTTTCCTTGCTCTATATGTTATATTATATTATCTATTCTCCATCCGATCCAATTTAACTTTATGTTATTTAGGGCTTATGACAAGGCTGTAATAAAATGCAATGGAAGGGAAGCGGTGACCAACTTTGAGGCAAGCACATATGAAGAGGAGTTAAGCTCTGAGATTGAGAATGGAGGTATCACTTGTTTAATTTTTTGTGCTAAATTAGAAGTAGCAAGTTGTTGTTTAGATGTCAAAGCCAGTAATGTTGATTCTCGCCTAGTAGCATCTGATGGATGCATCTCTTTGAAGAGATTTTACAGTGCAGCACATGGTTCCCCAAATTTCTTTATGGGGTGTTGCAGTTTTTCTTCACAGGCTAACACAAAAAAGCAGTGCACAAGAAGAAGATGATTTGGAGGATGGGTTTTCTAAGCTTGAGACTGCAGCTAGTGTTGTTGATGTGGTTCAAGACAGCAATGTTGACGATTTAAACGAAGATCAATTGATTTCCAAACCAGAGCTCTCTGAAGAAGAAGATGATGGTGATGGTGTAGAAGAACCTCAAAATGAGCTGGAATTATTTGATATTGAGGCAGAAGTAACTGAGAAAAGACCTCCACAAAAGAGAGCTTCTTCGGCATTGTTCAAGGCTATCATGGCTGCTCCAAGTTTGTATGTTCAAAGTGCTTTGGATAAGTGGGTTGAGGAGGGAAATGACTTGAATCGACCTGAGATAGCCTTGGCCATGCTCAACCTTCGGAAACGTCGGATGTATGGGAGGGCCTTGCAGGTAATTTGTCTCAATTCTTTTGTTGCATATGATTAATCTGAGTTAGCTTGTGTTAAGAGTATTTGTGCTTAAATCTTCACTTTTAAATTCTAGCAGTCTGTAATCTGGTTTCAATAAGTAGATGCGGTATACTGAATGTGTTAACCAGCCTTTACATTGATTTATTTATTATCTTTGTTTTCAATGTATTGTGGCTCTAAATCAGGATAACAAAGTTGGGAAAACTCTTAAAAGAATAAAGACCCTTCAAAAAGCTTTCTACCTAGAAAAACTATCATTACACCTTTATTTTTTTTTAAAAAAAAGTATACTTGACTAGAATTCTAGGTTTTATTGCCGTACTAAAGATAACACTCCTGAGGGTTTCTATTTACAACCTAGCAACAAAGCCGTAATCGCAAGTCCTAGGGTTTGAAGGATAATTTTTCCCCTTATGGAGTAAATAAAGTTTGAAGATTTTTTTTGTCCATTATTAATAAATCTTAGCCACTACTTCATGCAGTGTGGTTCTTCATGGTAATCTCTTTATATAATCATGCAACATGATATTATACATTCTTAATAGGGTGGAAAATATGCTGCTTGTATCTTTCTTCATCAATTGAATTAGTTGTCATTCTTTTTTTAAGTTGCAATTCATCAGAGATTAATCATTTTTGCCATTTGATTTTTATTAACAGCAACATATTTTTTAGACAACCCTGCTATGTGTGCAAGAAAATCATGTAATAGGCAAGGCAACAATCCTAGTACCCTTGAAACTAAAACTGAAACTGACAGTTTCTACATTGACTTTTACCCTTGAAACTGAAACTGACATTGAGATTTGCTGGGGTGTAATATGCAGTAATTTAGTGGCCAACAACTTCACAATGGAAAGTTCAAACAACAGGTGATTCTCTCCCTGCTGTATGCTTTTGTTTTTATTACATACGATTCTGAACATTCAGCGAATCAATAACACTAAATAAAAGTTAGTTTCTTTTCCGTTAAATTGTTTTAGCATTGAACAACATGAGTTGGTTACCAGCACCTGCTTGAGCAGTCAAACATACGTGACAGTGCTGCTGAATGCAATAGTTTTTTGAACTTTTCATGATGCTGATGTGTGCTCATAAATTTATGTGAAATAATGATGATGGCACCTTTCTAGTTTTGAAGATATGGAATATTTCATTGATCTTATCTGTAGCATGCTGAGACGACCCGTAGAGGAAAGAAGAGCTTGCCAAGAAACCAAACATGACATGCTTGGTCTCCTAATGAATAGGGGTGAAGAAAACAGATATAATCTAACAGATGAAGAGATAATTGATCAAATGATAGCAATTTTGTATTCTGGATACGAGACTGTATTCACTCAAAAAACTTACTATATAAGATTTCTATTGGAAATTTAGTCGTCTTATATATAATATATTTTGACTGATAGCAATATTGTGGCTTTGTATACAAAGTAGTAATCAATTTTTTGGTTGAGAATTGTGAATGCAATTTTTCGATATGTTATTTTGGGGGTAATATTAAAATATCATTTGTGGATATGTTATTTTGTGGGTAATGGTGATTGGTGAATGGGAAAGTGAATTAATGATGCATTTGCTATTTGAATGTAAGTTATTATTTCATATTAGTGTTATTCATTTTTATTATATGTATTTTTTTAGTTTAATCACATAAATTAGCACAATTTCAAAAAAAAAAAAAGGAGATATCATGGCGTTTTTTTAAAAACGTCACTTAAAACCCAAAATATTAACGGTTAGATTTTTTAAAAAAGATATGACGACGTTTAAAAAATGTCGCTAAATATCATAATGACGTCATGGTATTGTCAAGGAAGACATTTAGCGGCGTTTTTAAACGCCGCCTGTACTAATATAACGACGTTTTTAAAACGTCAGGAAGTTATAGCGACGGCCGCGTCCTCGGCGCTTGATGCTAAGCGTCGCAAAAAGAATTAGCGGCGTTTTTAACACTTATAGAGGCGTTTTTTAAATGCCGCTAAAAATTGAATTTCCTGCAATGATTATTTGAATTTTAATCTTGACCTTTTCATTAAAAAAATTATTTATTAATCAATGACTTAAGGGAAGCATGCATGCATGTTGTTCACATCACTGACTACATGCACAATCTGATGGAATGAGAGTGGCCACACCAGAATTCGGTGGGTGTCTCCATACTCAATGATAACTTATTTGATTTGTGATGAACTTTCCTACACGAAAAGAGAACAATCTTGAAGCAACAGTTTGAATTTGAAAGCCAAACACACAACCCCTGGATAAAGCATCGTGACTATTGATGTTGTGAAACAACACCAAGAGTTGTGTCCATTACCAAAGGCCACCATGATGTATATAAATACACATTATTGTAGTGTTACAAAACTACTTTAATATTACAAAGCTTTCCTATCTGCTTTGTTCTCGGATTGTCAACTTTCTTGCATAATAAATACCCTCACGAGATTATCGATCCTCGCCATTAGTAGCGTCACTACTACTTATTACTGTTGGAAATGGTTTGAAAATTCTAGGTAAAACTAGAATTTTTTCTTAAATTTGGTCTATTTTTTAGGTTGGTCCCATGCGTTGATTTTCGCAGGTCAACGTGGCAACGCGTTCTATGCCACGTTGTGATTCACGTGGTATATTTGGTTACTCAAAACCATTATCAAGTGAATGGGAAATTAAAGCCAAAGTGAGCTCCATAGAAATTGAGGTTTGGTGGAAATTCCTTAAGGTTGGAAAATGGCTTGTCCCACATTGATTTGGTGAGAAGTTTTGAATGGGTTTATAAGGCATGAGATTGGAACTTGGGGTGTGCCCCAAGGGCTACCCAAGTTTTGTAGAGAGGGAGGTTATGACCAAAATGGGCTTGACGCATTGGACCCAAAAATCACCATACACGCGCGCGCGCCGCCCTCTGTCCGGTCAGGCAAGCTAGGCCTGGGCTTGGGTGCTGGTGTGTGGTTGGGTTAGGCTTGTCCGGCCCAATGCTAATCTTTTTGGGCAAAAAACATTTAAATTTTATTTTATTTTTTGGTAAAATAAAATCCAAAATTCAAATTAATTCAGGAAATAAATTGTTCTGATTTTTTCCCCACATCCAAACATGTCCCTTACGATTTTATCTGTTCAAAATTTGAACCCATCAGATTTGTATCTGTTTATTTAAACTGAACAGGTATCTACCTGTTCAAACAGGTTTTGCACCTGTTTAATTCAAATTAAAAAGCCACCAAGCCACCACTTCACCTATATAAATAGGCTGTCGATCAATTTTCGTACTTCTCCTCTGCTAAAATTCTCTACATTTTGCTGCATATAATTTCTGTGAGAAAGAGTATATACACTTAGTGTGTTCGTTGTACAAATATATTGTAGTGCTGCATATATTTGTTGTTGATCATTTCATTTTAGGAGATAGACGTCCATATTTTGAAAGCACCGTGGAGATGACGAATCTGTCTTAAAGACACAGTGTCAAACATTGGACTTGATCAGAATAATATTGAAGATATTAATCAAGTAAGTTATTTATTTATTTTCTATTTTTATTATTTATTTAAATCAGATTTTAATTTTGTTTTCTTAACAAAATAAAATCTGCTTTTATTTATTTAATTCTTTTTCTAGTTTGATTTTTGTAATCAAACTTTCTCTCTCCTTTCCTATTTTCCTTTTATATTCTATTTGTCATTTAGTACCCAAACAAAATTAAGTTAATTTAATTACAGTGAAGATTGTCCAACAATCTTAAGACAGATCATTTTTGGTGTCTTCATTGTGTTTAATTTTCTGTGTTTTCAAAGTGATATTCTGGTTGGAAAATACAAATAGTATTATAAACTATTTGACAGATAGTAGTAATATACTCTCTATTTTAACTAGTAGTAATATACTGGTATCATTAACAATTACAAAATATTATTTGCTGTTATAGAAAATTATTGTGGTATTTTATTTTTCTAGTTGTAGTAACAAGGAAAATAAAATTATTTTGTGTTATAATTTATTTTCTGGTTTTAGTAACTAGAAAATTAATTTGTGGTTTGTTTTTTTTATTTTTGTAATCAGATTTTATGGCTACTACAACTGAAACTACAACTGGAAGTGATAGTCCAATTGTTACACCAACACCGATCCCTATCCAGAACCATGTTCAAGTACCAATCAATCATGGAGAAAAACGGGAAAATTTAACGATACTGAGTTTAAGAGATGGCAGCAAAAGATGCTGTTATATCTTACAACTCTTAATTTGGCCCGGTTTCTCCATGAAGAGGCTCCAGCACTTAAAGAGGGTGAAACTGATCGACAAGTTGTTGCCGCTGTAGATGCTTGGAAACATTCAGATTTCCTATGCAGAAACTACATCCTTAATGGCCTTGACAACATGCTGTATGATGTTTATACTCCTTTGAAGTCAGCAAAAGAATTGTGGGATTCTTTGGAGAAGAAATACAAGACAGAGGATGTTGGCACGAAGAAATTTGTTGTCGGTAAATTTCTGGACTTCGTTATGGTAGACTCCCAAACGGTAATTTCTCAAGTTCGAAGTTTTCAATTAATTTTGCATGATATTTATTCAGAAGGTATGTCTCTTAGCGAATCTTTCCAAGTCGCTGCTTTAGTGGAAAAGTTACCACCGGCTTGGAAAAATTTCAAAAATTATTTAAAACATAAACACAAAAAGATGACCATCGATGAACTTATTGTAAGACTGAGAATTGAGGAAGATAACCGAAAGGCTGAAAAGAGGAATGGGAAAAATCACATTGAGTCGAAGGCTAATGTGGTTGAACAAGTTCATAAACCACATAACAAAAAGAGGATGTTTACTCGAGATGGTCCTAAACAAGGCGATAGCAGCAAGAAGTTCAAAGGAAAATGCTATAACTGTGGCAAGACTGGACATCGAGTTTCTGATTGCCGCCGCCCTAAGAAGGATCGTGGAAGTACAAGTAAAAAGACTATCAATTAGGCCAATGTAACTGAACTAGATTACATCTCTGACGGGGTGAATGACATCAACCTCTATGTTGTGGTGTCTGAGGCTAACTTGGTTGGAAATCCCGAAGAGTGGTGGGTTGACACTGGAGCAACTTGTCACATATGTGCGGACAAGAAGATGTTCACTACCTACAATGAGGCTGCAAATGGTGAACAGCTTGTCGTGGGAAATTCTTCTAGTTCTACTGTGGCTGGACAAGGAAAAGTGATCTTGAAGATGACATCAGGGAAAGAACTAACCCTCAACAACGTATTGCATGTACCTGACATCTGAAAGAATTTAGTTTCTGGTTCTTTGTTAAGTAAAAATGGTTTTAGGCTCGTCTTTGAGTCTGATAAATTTGTATTAACAAAGAGTGACATGTATGTTGGTAAGGGATACATGAGTGATGGTCTCTTCAAACTAAATGTAATGACAGTTGTACCAAAAGTTGCTATAAATAAGAATAACACATCTTTTGCTTATATTCTTGAGTCGAATTTATGGCATGGTACATTAGGACATGTGAATTTTGATGCTTTGCGTAGATTAATTAGTTTGGATTATATACCAAAGTTTGAAATTAATTATAATCATAAATGTAAAATTTGTGTAGAAGCGAAACTAACTAAGGCTCCATTTAAATCGGTTGAAAGGAAAACCAAACCTCTAGAATTAATTCATACAGACGTATGTGATCTTAAGTTTGTTCAAACTAGAGGAGGCAAAAAGTATTTCATAACATTTATCGATGATTGCACAAGATATTGTTATGTTTATTTACTTAGAAGTAAAGATGAAGCCTTAGAAATGTTTAAATTCTACAAAACAAAAGTTGAAAATCAACTTGGTAAAACTATTAAAATGGTTAGAAACGATAAGGGTGGTGAATATGATGCACCATTAAATGAATTTTATGCACAACATGGCATTATTCACCAAACTACAGCACCCTATTCTCCTCAGCAAAATGGAATTGCTGAAAGAAAGAATAGAACCCTAAAAGAAATGATGAATGCCATGTTACTAAGTTCAGGCTTACGACAGAACTTGTGAGGGGAAACAATATTGTCTGCTAATTATGTTCTTAACAGAATACCCCACAAGAAAACCAACAGCGCTCCTTATGAATTGTGTAAAGGTCTACCGCCTTCCTACAAATACTTAAAAGTGTGGGGGTGTTTGGCAAAAGTTGAAGTTCATGTTCCTAAAAATACTAAGATTGGATCAAAAACAGTAGATTGTGTGTTTATTGGTTATGCTCAGAATAGTAGTGCATATCGGTTTCTGACTTACAAATCAGAAATACCTTATATAAATGTGAACACTATTATAGAGTCAATGAATGCTGTGTTTTTTGAACATGTCTTTCCTTACAAGAAAAGACAGGAATTAAGTTCACAGAAAAGAACTTATGATTGTACACAAAGTCAAGAGACTAATGACAATCAAACACAAGAGGCTAGTAATGGTCTCGACCAATAAGATTTAATTGATGATGAACCAAGACGAAGTCAGAGAGCGAGAACATTGAAATCCTTTGGCCGAGATTTTCTGACATACCTGTTAGAAAATGAACCTCAAAGCTTTAAGGAAGCAACGACAGGTCCTGAAACACCTTTGTGGAAAGAGGCTATTAGTAATGAAATTGAATTCATTATGCAAAATCATACTTGGGAATTGGTGGATCTTCCACCAGGTTCTAAACCTCTTGGATATAAGTGGATATTGAAGAGAAAAATGAAGGCAGATGGTTCAATAGACAAGTATAAAGCAAGACTTGTAGTAAAAGGTTACAGACTAAAGAAAGGTCTGAACTATTTTGACACATATTCCCCTGTGACTAGAATAACATCCATTCGCATGCTTATTGCTATAGCAGCGTTGTTTAATTTAGAGATACATCAAATGGATGTTAAGACAACTTTCTTAAACGGTGATCTAAATGAAGAGATCTATATGGAGCAACCCGAAGGGTTTGTAGTGTTGGGGCAAGAAAAGAAAGTTTGTCGGCTTGTAAAGTCTCTTTATGGATTAAAACAAGCACCTAAGCAATGGCATGAAAAATTTGACCATGCAATGCTTACTAATGGGTTTAAAATAAATGAATGTGACAAATGCGTCTATGTTAAACACACTGACCAAGGATATGTCATAGTTTGTCTTTATGTGGATGACATGCTTATCATTGGAAGCAGTCAAAACATGATCAAATCAACTAAGCAAATGCTTAACAAAAGATTTGATATGAAAGATATAGGGGTCGCAGATGTTATATTAGGAATGAAAATTACTAAAACATCTGACGGATATGCGTTATCTCAATCTCATTATATTGAGAAAATTCTTGATAAATTTATCAAGGATGATTTGAATGTAGCTAGAACACCTATAGACATCAGTTTTTATTTATCGAAAAATAAAGGTGATGCAGTGTCTCAGTTAAAATACTCCCAAATCATTGGAAGTCTAATGTACCTAATGAATTGTACTCGTCCTGATATAACTTATGCTATCAGTAAATTGAGTAGGTACACTAGTAACCTCGGAGAAGACCATTGGAAGACGATCATTCGGGTTCTTAGATATCTAAGATTCACCCGTGATCATGGTTTGAACTTTACTCGATATCCAGCAGTACTTGAAGGTTATTCTGATGCAAATTGGATATCAGATACTAAAGATTCAAAATCCACAAGTGGATATGTCTTTACTCTGGGAGGCGCTGCTGTTTCTTGGAAATTCACGAAACAAACATGCATTGCGTGATCCACAATGGAATCTGAGTTCATTGCTTTAGACAAAGCAGGAGAAGAAGCAGAATGGCTTCGTCACTTCTTAGAAGATATTCCAATGTGGCTAAAACCTGTGCCAGCTATTTGCATTCATTGTGATAGTCAATCTGCAATAGGCAAGGCACAAAATCACATGTATAACGGTAAGTCACGGCATATTCGTCATCGACATAATACCGTAAGGCAATTCTTGTCAAATGGAATAATCTCAATAGATTATATAAAATCTAAAGAGAATATTGCGGATCCGTTAACAAAAAGTTTGACAAAAGAGCTAGTGTATAGTTCATCAAAGGGGATGGGATTAAAGCCTATTACATAAGAGTCATCATAATGGTAACCCTACTTATATGACTGGAGATCCCAAGAACTAATTTCAAAGGGACAACTAAGTTATGTGTGGCTCGCCAGAAATCACCAAGGGATTAAAATTCCCTACCCATTCCTATGGTGAGAGTGATATCTGCAATATATGTTGTATGCAGGGGTATAAGGATAAGCTTTGCTTTTAATGATTACTTATATCTTGATTGAGGCATAAAATCAAGACGAGTATAAGGAGATACTCACAATAAGAATCACCTATATGAGTGTCGATCTAGAACTGGTTCTATGAGAATGAAAAATGCTAAATTCTCTAGAAACACTCATGAAAACCAGGAGTGTTTACGGCCAAAATGAACACAACAGTGACAACCACGATGTGTTAGAAGATATTTTGTGTGAAATCTATTGTCTTGGCTTACACAAACGGCTGAATAATTCAAGGCATCACTTCTATTGGTTAGCCAGTAAGTCCGATAGATTATCACTAGGGAAGGTTCAAGGCCGAAAGCTACCTATCCTGATGTAAGATATTTTCGACTTATACTCTTTCGATAAAGTCTGCATATTGTTGCATTTCCGTTGTCATCAAATTCTATTCATGTGCGGGATTGTTGGAAATGGTTGGAAAATTCTGGGTAAAACCAGAATTATTTCCGAAGTTTGGTCTATTTTTTAGCTAGGCCCCATGCATCGATTTTCGCGGGTCAAAGTGGTAACGCGTTCTATGCCGCTTGTGATTCACGTGGTATATTTGGTTGCTCAAAACCATTATCGAGTGAATGGAAAATTGAAACCAAAGTGAGCTCCATGGAAATTGAGTTTTGGTGGAAATTCCTTAAGGTTGGAAAACGGCTTGTCCCACATTGATTTGGTGGAAAGTTTTGAATGGGTTTATAAGGCATGGGATTGGAACTTAGAGTGTGCCCCAAGGGGTACCTAAGTTTTGTAGAGAGGGAGGTTATGGGAAAAATGGGCTTGACCCATTGGACACAAAAATTACCACATGCGCGTGCGCGTCGCAGCTGCCGCCGGTCCGGTCGATCGGACGGGCTGGGCTAGGTCTAGGCTTGGCCGCGGGTGCGTGGTGTATGGTTAGGTTGGGCTTGTCCAACCCAATACTAATCTTTTTTGGCCAAAAATATTTAAATTTAATTTTATTTTTTGGTAAAATAAAATCCAGAATTCAAATTAATTTCGAAAATAAATTGTTCTGGTTTTTTCCCCACATCAAACAGGTCCCTTACGGTTTTATCTGTTCAAAATTTGAACCCAACAGATTTGTATCTGTTTATTCAAACTGAATAGGTATCTACATATTCAAATAGGTTTTGCACATGTTTAATTCAAATTAAAAAGCCACCAAGCCACCACTTCACCTATATAAATAGGCAGTCGATCAATTTTCGTACTTCTCCTCTGCTAAAATTCTCTACATTTTGCTGCATATAATTTCTGTGAGAAAGAGTATATACACTTAGTGTGTTCGTTGTACAAATATATTGTAGTGCTGCATATATTTGTTGTTGATCATTTCATCCGGGGAGATAGACGTCCATATTCTAAAAGCACCGTGGAGAGGACGAATATGTCTTAAGGACACAGTGTCAAACACTGGACTTGATCAAAATAATATTGAAGATATTAATCAAGTACGCTATTTATGTATTTTCTGTTTTTATTATTTATTTAAATCAGATTTTAATTTTGTTTTTGTAACAAAATAAAATCTTTTTTATCTATTTAATTCTTTTTCTAGTTTGATTGTTGTAATCAAACTTTCTCTCTCCTTTCCTATTTTCCTTTTATATTCTATTTTTCGTTTAGTGCCCAAATAGAATTAAGTTAATTTAATTACAGCGAAGATTGTCCAACAATTACTTCATTGTAACTAGTAGGATCATGTACTAAGTTATTGAGGTCTTCATTTTGAAAAGCATAATGGTCTTTCAAAACTGTAGATGGACGTCTTGCTCTTTTACTCCCACTTATCTCAGGATTCGAATCAAGTAAAACAACATGACTTTGTTTTCTTTTCCTCCCATTATTAGGTTGTTCTGTGAGAACTGGTCCTTGTGGCAAATAGGAGAAACAAGAATCTTGAGATAACTCAGAGAGAAATACTATGTGTTCAATTGGAGGAACAAGATCAAAGGATTTAAAAAAAATAAAAATAAATAACATCTCTATTTTCTATTAATCTACGTTCGGGATGGTAAAAACGATAACCATTCCTATTGTTGACACATTCAATAAACTTGCATTCCCAAATTTTATTTCCCAATTTATCCTTTAAAGGTTTGGAAATAAGCACATGTGCTTTGCATTCCTAAACTTCGAGATTTAGAACCTTTGGGTTAGTACCATTCCAGCCAAAATTAAAAAAACCCAAAATTAATCTCACAACCAACTTGGACTAAAATTGGGATTGAAATCAATTTTCTACGCATGTGGGGTATATAAAACACATCATAGAGTACTGTGAATGATCCATTAACTGAGAATTTACAGTTGTCGATGCCAAAAATATCACTGTTAAAGCAATTGCCTATGTATCTCAAGACAATGGAAAACTATTTAAGTGTGGTAGTTACTTGCATTTTTTAGTGCTTCCATTATTTCTCCAAATAGTGAAATAATATTATCTTTCATATTGTGTAATATAGCAACTTTGACCATTGCATTATCCTTTATCCACTTGCTTTGAATCCAATTTTTTGGTTTACAAGTGGATATGCAACAAAATAAGAAAAGAGGCGCTGTTATATTCTAAAGAAAGCATCTTAATTCTCGAAACATCACCTAGCACTCTTAATTTCCATTAAATAAAATGTTTAAAAATAAAATACAAATGTGGGATCAATTAAATAATTGTAAAATAAATTACAATAATAATTTTATTAGGCTTGAGCCTTGTAATTGTTAAGTTGAAATCTGTGATAAGTAAAATGCTGATTCGGTGGAGCACCTCGTTCTCTTGCGTCAGGATCCTCTGGAGTAGAACTCCTACAGTGATCTCCTAAAGTAAAAAATCCAACGGTTGAAAATAAACCTCACCAAAACGACGTCGTTTTGGTGAGAATATCAAAGAAAACAAAAAAAAAAAAATTCAGCTTTAATTCAAAACTTCAAAGGGTTCTGCAAATATGAAGCATTAGAGGGAGAGAGAGAAGGGCTGAGAGGAGGAGCACAACATCACCGCCCACTGACCAGATTTCGAATAGTTCTCGACTGGCGGGGCAGCAGATTGAAGATAAAATGAGTCACCCCCCTCCCTGGCGGGGCAGCAGTGACAGCAGCGGTGATCTGGTCAGTGATCTGGAGTTTCCATCAAAATGGGTTTGGTCTCGGGTATGTTCTTGGTCAGTGGGCTCGTCGAGAACTATTCGAAATCTGGGTGTGTTAATGGAGCTGAGAAGTGTTTTGAGGAGTGCTTGGTTTTGGATTCTGTGGTTTGGACGACCATGATTAATGGGTTTGTTTGGAATGGATTGTTTGATAAGGGTAGAGAGATTTTTATGGGTATGAGGGGTTTGGGTTTGGAATTGAATGAGTTTAGCTTGACTAGTGTGCTTGGTGCTTTGTTTAAGGTCAAAGAAGGTGAGCAGATTCATGGATTCAGTCTAAAGATGGGTTTTTTATGTGGCTGTTCGACTAATTCGACTAATTTCATGTTTGATGAAATTCAAAACTTGACTAGTGTCCTGCTCCTCCTCTCTACCCTTCTCTCTCTTTCTCTCTCTCTCTCTCTCTCTCATGCTTCATATTTACAGGAACGCCTTGATGTTTTGAATTAAAGTTGAATTTTTTTTTTTTGAAATTTACTCACCAAAACGACGTCGTTTTGGTGAGATTTATTTTCAGCCATTGGATTGTTTACTTTAGGAGATCACTGCAGAATTTCTACCCCAGAGGATCCTGACGCCGTTCTCTTTGCCTTGGATAAGAATAGTGATGAAAACTCAATGGCCAATTAACTCTCAAACTCAATTCCATGACCCTTTCAATCATGAGTGGATTTGGTCCTCTAACATAATGATTGTTAGAGATTTGAGAGTACAAACAATCAGGAATCGTGAACCCAATCCTTTTCCTGTGAGTCTGATGAAGCCGTTAGATGATCTTGAATTTTTTATTACTAACTTTATTATTACTGAGCATCTTACTATATTATTTATATTAGAGTATTTACCGAAATAAATAAATAATTATAGAGTCAAAATAAATATGGGCAAGAATCATTACCACAAGAAGAACCAGATTTATGTGATTTGACATATCAGCCTATATCCACAAAGGATATCACCCCTCGTCCACCATATTAAATATGTATTACTCATCACATCTCAAAATATATGAATATACAATAAATGGGATTGAAGCGTGGTAATCTCATTCTCTTTAGGAAGATTCAAGCCCTTCTCAGTTGGTAAAACTACAACTTCCAGATACAGCAAAATATTACATATTAGCATGTCTCTCCCAGGATACAACAACCTAACTTGTAGTCGTGTTGACTCAACCAACCTTGCATCCAAAGCTCCACCACAAAAACACATGTATAGGTTGCCTAATTATTTTTCTATATATATTATGAATGCACAAGCTCTAATTTATATGAATACACAAATAAATGAACAGTCCTCATATTTAATACAATAATGACTCTAGCAACTTATAACCTTTTACATGAACTACAATTGTAATTCATCATAATGCATGCATAATTAGTTGAGAATAATAAATTCACACTCAAACCTTTTCAATTCACCATATTGCATTAATATATAATTATAATCTGATTAACTACACTTTATAGCATGATGTATGTATGCACATGAATGCATATATATAATTTTAATATTAAAATAACATAAGTGCATTATGCACCAAAAATCTCCCACTAATTTTAATATTAAAAATAGACACAAAAATTATCAGGCAAAGATGGATATTATATATCTTGAAGGAGTGTTCTGCATTGAACCCTACTAGTGAAATAATGATCTCTACTCAGAGTCAATAGTGATCTCAAACTTGAACTATAACCGCTTAGAAGAAATAAAATATCACTGGCCATACATAATAATCTAGGTGTTGACATAAGCTTTGATGGCTAGCATGTTACGACCTTGTGCTTATCCAGTCTTTTATGAGCGTATTTGAGAGATAAGCCCAGATCTCATAAAAAGTGACCCTACTTTTACACTCACATAAGTGAAATCTGTCAACGGTGCTCTTGTAATTCTGACACTCCACTCATAAAGAGCTACAGTTTGCATTAAAAGTTTAAAAACTTAATCCTCCAAACATTACAAGATAAACGCACTCACACCAAAGGAATGGACAAAAATAAATAAATAAATTTAGTGCGTTTTTTACAACCACCATATGATTTGTTCTTCCCATTGAACTTGGTCACAGGATCTCTACTTCTTAGGTTGGGTATCCTCATACATGGTTAATACGATCGAAAATAATACTTAAGAGCTCAATTACATAAGTCTGGATTTATCATTATAAAACCAATCACCTCTACCAAAAATATTTGTGGTGCTCTCACAATTATTCACAAATGTGAAATGGTTTCTAAATATTTGATTTCATCAAAAATTTCTTAACCATTCACCTTCTCAATTGCTACAAATAGCAATAATTAAATATAACACCATCACATAAAATATAATTAGCAGTAGATAAAAGTCACCTTGATATACCAATATGGTATCACAATTTTAAAGTATAGCTGGATATTTTCATAAAAAACAAATGGTCGTTCTTTATGGTTCATCCAAATAAAAATTCCATGCCACTTCAAGATATGCCAAAAAACATAATTTGGTTTGATTATAACCTGTAAAATACTCAATTCTGTATAACAAAAGTCAAGTTAAATATATATACATATATATATAGCAAAAGCTATCACAAAAATTTCAACACCCCATCTAATCCAAAAATCATATAGCGTTTTAAAATGTCGATAGTCCACTAGTCATTGAATTCCATATAATATCCACAAACAGGAAAATCAAATACTTTAACTGAATAACCCACAAATCTAAATTTCGAATGCTACGATTTCGTTATTCGAAAAACCCACAAGAAATTTATGACTTAAAATTGATTTCCCACAAGTCTATATATTTATGAATCAGTGCTGAAAGTATTTTTTGTGTGAGAGAGAAATAGTTTTAAATTTAAAATACCAATTTAATTACCCCTACTATTTTCAAATTTAAAAATAATTTTTTTCACAACTTCATCTAATTTAAAAATAAAAAATTGTCATATTCCATCACTTACACATCTCATACCCATAAGTGTATGTAGAGCCCTTTTCTTATTTATTCACTTATTTTTAAGTAAAAACTCAAACTCAAATAAATTCTCTTAAATGGAGCTTACAGATTTTTGAAAAATACATACATCTAGAGATTCATATCAACTTAACATCTCAACACCCAACAAATCTTAGTAACATAAAAAACCACAAAGTATAAAAGCGTTTTCAAATTTTGTGGGAGTATAATACTGAAACCAATTTTAGTAGCAAATGTGCTTAAAAGTATCAATTTCTACATACCACCCTTCCACCAATAAATGTCTAAAATTATAGTCTAAAAAGACTCTTCAATAACGTTAATCTTGAGAACAGACTAACGTTATTTATATTTGCAAATTCTAGCAATATGCCCATTCTTACCACAAACAATATAAGGGGGTTAATGGTTCTATAACTCATTTAACTCGAGTTTCCCCTACTATGGGATTTTTCACAAAATAACTCTCAAATTTTTATGGCTTTAATAGAACAAAAATAATCTTTGGATAAATGAGATAAACATAAAAATAAACTTATACCAGAGTGATGGATACCTCCAAGTAGAAAGGACACAAATTGGCCATTAACCTTCCTCCACCATTTTGAAGCATGTCATCACAAATTCTCTTTTGTTACACCAGAAAGGCTTGCTGAAAGCTCCATTATTTAATGTGGCTAACAGTCTATCATCTACTAGGAACCACTTTTTATTTCTCTATTTTTAAAAAAAAAAAATTTTGGGCTTCTCATGTTTTTTACTCCATCTTTGAATCTCCTTAAAATTGTTGGAGTATTTACCAAAATAAATAAATAATTTTAGAGTCAAGATAAATATGGGCAAGAATCATCACTATGAGAAGACACCAAATTTATGTGGTTTGGAAAATTAGCCTACATTCACGACGGATATCACCCCTTGTCCACTATATTAAATATGTATTACGTATCACATCTCTAAATATATGAATATACAATAAATTGAACTGAGATGCTGTAATCTCACTCTCTTTAAGAAGATTCAAACCTTTTTCGGGTGGTAAAACTACCACTCCCCGATGTAGCAGAATATCATATATTAGCCTGTCTCCCGCATGATACAACAGCCCGACTTATAATCGCGTTGACTCAACCAACCCTACATAAGCAAGTGAGTCCAGAGCTCCACCACAAAAACACCTTTACAGGTTGCCTAATTATTTTTGTATAAATACAATATAAAATATATATAGGTACACTCACAATTCTCTCTATATATATTATGAATGCACAGGCTCTAATTTATATGAATACATAACCAAATGAAGAGTCTTCATAGTCAATATAATAATGATTCAAGTAACTCATAACTCACCATAATGCATGCATAATTAGTTGAGAATAATAAACTCACACCCAAACCATTTCAATTCACCGTATTGCATTAATATATAATTATAATTTGATTAACTACATTACATGATCTACGTATAGACATGAATGTATATATGTAATTTTAATGTTAAAATAACATAAGTGCATTATGGAATAACAATTTATATTCTCAACATGTTCACTCCTGCATCTATTACTTAATTTAAATACCTTGTTGAATAGCGGACCACTATTTACTCTAAAATCTAGATTTATTAAAGATGAAATTTTTTATTATTTATATGACTAGTGTGGGGGCCGAATAAATATTACAAACCCAAATAGGAGTTTCTAGGCCCATCTACATATGGTCCGAGTAAGGTCAAGGCCCGCCAGACCAAACCATTGCCGACAATGGAGGATTGTCATTTAGCTCTCTGCCAAATAGAGCCAAGTACATCGGGTAAATCGGCGACTGATCCATTAGCTGGGTTACACTCCTTTCAAGGAAGTATGATAAGATGTGGGTCTAAATAGAGTAATGATAGAATGATAAGCGGATGGAACAAGGGACGAGGATAGGGACTCTATAAAAGGAGCAGAGAAACTGTACAAAGAGGTAGGTGCTGAAAAATTGAACCAGAAGAAACCTAAAACACTGACCCTTATACTGGAACTAATTTGTCCATTGGAATGCCTATCCCGGCACCACTGTTTGGATTTTTATTTCTATTTAAGGCCACAAATGGAAGATTGAAGGCTTGTTTGGACCGCAAGAGTGTTCTCTCTCTACTTCTACACAATTGGCGCCGTCTGTGGGAACACTCAAATTCGCCCATGACAAGCCCAAAACATGATCTCCTAGCAGTCGATAACACCATAGTCGGAGCAACTTCTCGTCCAAAAGAAAGCCCCGTAAGGCGGTCCCTGAATTTCAACCTTCTGACCCCCTTTCAACTTTTGACGTCCACAAATGATGCTATGTAAACATTGATAGGTCGCATGCAATGTAGCGAACAACGTCTTGAAGACATGATAGTAGAAAATGATTGCTTACGCTTAGAGCTGGCAAAGTCCCAACAACTGCCCCTTTTTAATGAACATGGTCAATCGCCAAGAGTCCAAAAGAGGCAACAACGCCAGCATCGGAATCACAACATCAGTATATCAAACTCCTCCCGTGAAGAACCCAAAAAACAAGCCCGGGAAGATACTTCTAGCTCGTATGATAGCAGAAGGCACTCGCAAGAACATCACAGACAAAATACAAAAAATGATGATTCAAACTTGGAGGATAAACACGATCCGTTCATACGACGTATAGCCAAGGCTGCTCTACCGAAGAAATTTAAAGCTCTGTCATTTACTCTTTATGATGGAAAGACGGACCCCACAGATCATGTTGGTCACTACAAACAAGCTATGACGTTGCATGCAGATGACGAGGCACTAATGTGCCGGATATTCCCCAGCAGTCCGGGGCCACTCGCCGTCAAGTGGTACTACATGCTCGAGCCAGCTTCAATTGAAAGTTTCCATCAACTCCAAAAATCCTTCAAGGCCAGGTTCATAACTAATGAAACGCAACCAAAACAAGCAGACTCATCGTGGGCAATGAAATCAGGACCAACGAAACCTTGCACAAGTATTCGGCGCACTATTAGGAATGTTTTAACCTAGTAGATGATGATTGCAATGATTTTATGGAAATTACAGCCTTCAAGATGGGACTGCATCCCAATAGTTCTCTTAGAAGTTCACTGACACGAAAGCCGTCTAAGACAGTTTGGGCCTTAACGAAGAAGGTAGAAGAATACTACAAAGTAGAAGACGATGCCATGCGAGTTAAAGTTGAACAACAAACTAAAGAAATGGTAATGCCTATACTGGTACAACCACTTACGACTGCACCACCAGAAAAACCCCTCCTAGAAGCCCTGAGCCAAGAGGCCAATCAAGGGCAAGTCGCGAAGATTCACGCTGACAAAATGAACAATACCAGGTAGAGAACAGGCATTCTAGGCAGTCAGACAAAGGTTACAAAGAACTAACAGAGCCAATCAACAAAATTCTCCCAAAAGTAAAGCATGTAGCCTCTTTCAAATGGCTGACTAAGATGGCAGGACCACCGACATAAAACAGAGAGATTTGAAATGCAATTATCATAAAGACTATGGGCGCACAACTGATAAATACTACACCCCGAAGGACCATTTGGAAGAGTTGGTCTGAGGTGGCCGATTAACTAAATACCTCTTAAAGAAGACTGATCCACCAGATGTGCTCGTCGTAGGCCCTAACTCACCTCCACTTGGGGTGATTCACATGATATATAGCTTACCCCCACCAAGTAGGGTGAACGTTATCCAGTTGCAATAGACCTCCCAACTCAGCTCCGAGCCCAATATATCATCCAAACAGCGGCGAATGTCGAACAAAATTAGCTTCTACGATGCCGATCTTGAAGGAATAATTGTGCCTCATAACGATGCTCTCGTGATCGTGCTGCAAGTAAACAAGTTCGTCATTGGGCATCTCTTGATTGACTAGGGGAGTACCTCTAAGGTTATGTACTATAAAACGTTCCTCCAACTCGGCCTTAAGGATGCAGAGCTTACGTTGGTCGATTACCTCTTTGGTTTTAATGTCAACTCCGAATATCCCCTCGACAAAATTGCGCTCCCAGTGCAGGCAGGCATGAAAATGCTAGAGGGTGAATTCTTGGTCGTTAAGCTCCCCTTCCCTTACAACATCATCATGGGCCGAACATGGCTTCATGCAATGCACGCCGTACCCAGTACTTATCACCAGCTTCTTCGATTTTTGACTCAATTCGGCATTGAACAAGTACGCGGCTCATAAAAATTGGCAAAGAATTGCTATCTTAACACCATTGAGAAAAAGCCAAAAGAGTTGGATGTGAATTCCATTAAAATTCCAATTTAGGGTAGTTTGGAGAATGTTGGAAAAATTTCGGCCGAAAAAGTTACTGAGGACTTGGACCGGATATTAATTGACAATGACCCTAAAAAATACTTTCTAATCGGCATGAGTCTCAGCGATATGGAATGACGAGAGTTGGTTTCTTTCCTCCTCAACTGCATTGATGTGTTTGCCTAGTCCTTTTATGACATGTCCGGAGTAGATCACAGCATAACTATGCATAGCCTCAATGTGGACCCCAAATTCAAGCGTATTGTCCAACGAAGTCGCCGTTCACCTGCCGAGCATGCCGCAACCGTAGTCGATGAAATGAATAAGCTATTGGATGCCAGAGCATTTTGCGAAGTTACGTATCCCACATGGTTATTAAACAATGTAGTGGTCAAGAAGAAGAAAGGATCGTGGCCTGTCAGTATAGATTTCACAGATCTAAACAAAGTCTGCCGCAAAGACTGTGACCCAAAATAAACCAACTTATGGATGCAACTGCCCAGCACTAGTGCATGAGCTTTTTAGATGCCTACAGAGGGTACCACGAAATCCCCATGGATCTAGCTAACCAGGACAAAACGACATTCCTCACTCCAAGGAGCACCTACTGTTACAAGGTCATGCCCTTTGGACTGAAAAATGTCGGGGTAACATATCAGAAGTTGGTCATTGCCATGTTCAAGGATCAAATCGGCAAAACTATGGAAGTCTACATCGATGTTATGGTGGTGAAATCAAAGGAAATGAGTACATACTTAGTCGACTTTGCTACAACCTTCGATGTTCTCCGGGAATACAAAATGAAGCTCAGCACCACAAAATGTGCATTCGGCATCGGGTCAGGCTTTTTGTTACATTGTCAATCACCACAGAATTGAAGCTAACCCAGAACAGATCAAGGCCATCATCAAACTCGGCTCACTAGGCTTGACGAAAGAAGTTCAAAAGCTAATGGGGATGGCTGCAGCATCGAATAGATTTATTAGTCGGTCCTCAGATCGTTGTAGGTTGTTCTTCCAAACACTTTAGCAGGCCAAACTATTTAAGTGGACTCCAGAATGTCAATCCGCTCTGGAAGGATTGAAAGCCTATCTCAGTTTTGTCCCTCTCTTGGCCATCCCTTATCCAGGTGATGCCCATATCTTATATCTGGTGGTATCCCACAGGGCAGTAAGTGTCGTCTTGCTCAAGAGGAAACTTGGTGAGTAGAAGCATATCTTCTATGATAGTAAAGCAATGGTGGATATAGAAACCCGATATTTGCCCTAGGAAAAGTTGCTCCTAGCTCTCATAGTGGCCGCCAAAAATTTGATGCATTACTTTCAAGCCTACACCATTAAAATTCTGACAGACCACCCTCTCCACTCAATATTCCGTAAAGTCGAATTATAAGGGCTCATGTCCAAGTGGGAATTAGAACTCGGTCAATATGACCTCCAGTTTTCACCATAGACGGTCATCAAGAGGCAAATCCTCGCCGATTTCATTGCCAAAATCACCATGCCGCAAGCTGGACTGGAACAAGCCCAAACGGTTTCTTATTCACAGTCAGAATGAAGAATGTATGTCGGCGATAGTTGGCAGTTGTTTTGCAATGGATCATCCAACCAATGCGGCAGTGGGGTAGGAATAGTTATCATGAGCCCTAAGTAATAGAGCAATAAGTTAAACTTAGCTTCGACACCTCCAATAACGAAGCCGAATACGAAGCCCTGCTAGTCGGCCTAGGAAACTCACTCTAAATAGGAGCTAAATGACTGCAAGTCTTTTGTGACTTGAAGTTGGTCATAAATCAGTTGAAGGGCGAATATGCCACTAAAAATGACTACATGGCGGCCTATATGAGGATGACCAACTCCTTGCTCACGCAGTTTGATAGCTACGATCTGAACCAGATCACTCGCGGCCAGAACACAAACACTGACGCCTTTGCCTGCTTAACATTGGCCATAAACTTGGAAGTTAAATGCACCATCGAAATGGGTTTCAGTTTAGAGCCTAGTATTAGTATCCCTGAACCTCCTGTTGTAAACACCATTCAACCAGAGCCAAGCTAGATGGATTCCATTGCCGCCTTCTATACTTCGGATCGATTACCAAAAGATAAGAAGGAAGCCCACAGGCTGTGGAATAAAGCGTTAAGGTATAACCTAGATCCTTGGGGAAAACTTTATAAAAAAATCTCTTTCTGGGCCATATTTGGAATTTGTCTATCCAAATAAGGTTAAGGACTTTTTGGCTGAGATTCATGTAGGCAATTGTGGTGCTCACTCGGGAGGCAAATCATTAGCTCATCAATCCGTTACACAGGGCTACTGGTAGCCAACCATGCGCACTGACGCTGAGGAATATGTTAAGAAGTGCGGGAAATGCTAGAAATTCTCTCCATTAACACATTTGTCTACCAAAGAACTGAACTCAATGACCAGTCCCTAGGCCTTTGCTCAATGGGGCTTGGACATAGTAGGGCCACTGCCAAAAGCTCCAAGCAATAAGCGATTTCTGATCGTCGCTACTAAATATTTCATAAAGTGGGTTAAAGCAGAACCATTAGCCTATATACGGGATGTAGATGTCAAACGATTCATTTGGAAGAATATTATTACTTGATTCGGTATACCCATAGCACTTATTTCTGATAATGACACTCAGTTTGATTGTGGCATCTACCGAGAGTTGTGTGACATGTATGTTATTCAGCCTTATTTCTTTCCACCAGGCTACCCTCAGAGTAATAGACAGGCAGAGGCATCCAACAAAGTGATCCTAGACAACATCAAGAAGCATTTGGAAAAAGCCAAGGGAAAGTGGGCTAAGGAGTAGCCAAATGTACTGTAGGCCCAATCGTACCACACCAAGACGTTCCATAGGGGAAACCCCGTTTTCCTTGTTTTTTGGAAATAAAGCTATCATCTCCCTAGAGATTGGCCTACCAGTTTTTTGGTCAAAGGCTTTTGATACAGGCCGTAATAATATGATGCTGGCCTTGGATATGGATTAGCTCAAAGAACACCGAGATCAGGCCCTTGTAACTATGGCGTGATATCAGCAGCAGCTTGCCAAGTCATACAATGAACAAGTCCACCTGTGCCGGTACACTCCTGTAGAGTTGGTCCTCAAAAAGGTGACCTTTGCTGCTAAGAATCCAGCACACAAAAAACTTGACCCTAATTGGGACGGCCCATATCAGATCGATTCTATCGCGCGGAACAAGGGCATATCGGCTCATGGACATGCATAGCAAAAGGTTACCTCGACCTTGGAACTCCACTCACCTCCTCAAATTCTATCATTAGTATTGATGCTTATTTTTGCTCAGCTTTTGTAAATGACCACAATCAATGATACAAGAAGTTATCTTTGCCTATTTACTTCAATTTGATTGCCTTGCTTATCTAATCAAAAGACTTCGAATTCGGAGCGCTCTTCGTGCTCAGCACAAGAACCATTAGCAAAAACTCCAAATTTGGAGCACTCTTCGTGCTCTACATAAGAGCTAACAAAAGACTCTGAATTCTGAGCACTCTTCATGCTTGCCGTGAGAGCCATTAGCAAAGACTCCGAATTCAGAGCACTCTTTATGCTCAGCACAAGAGCTAACAAAAGACTCTAAATTCAGAGCGCTCTTCATGCTCGGCACAAGAGCCGTCAGCAAAGACTCCGAATTCGGAGCACTCTTCGTGCTCGGCAAAAGGGCTAACAAAAGACTTTGAATTCAGAGTGCTCTTCGTGCTAGGCACACGAGCCACTAGCAAAGACTCCGAATTCGGAGCGCTCTTCGTGCCAACAAAATACTCTGAATTCAAAGCGCTCTTCGTGCTCAGCATAAGGGCTATCAATAATAGACTTCGGAGACTTGTCATCACAAACACAACTAAAAGTCCCAAAAGCAACTAAAGGAAATTAACGTCTTCTATTATTAAGGAAATATCATGAAAAATTCAATTACATCATAATCGTCTTTATCCTAAAGCTAATTGGAATAATAAATCACGGGGCTACAAACAGTTAGCTCAGCTCTACTCTAATTCTTCGGCTTGATCTTCCTCGTCATCTGCCTTTTCGGTGTCGTAGGCGTCAAATGGCATTACATAGCTCTGATACATACATCGAATCTACACCCGCCATTTGCAGAGCCTTCGTCCAACCTTGTTTGAATCCCCGATTTTCACACCGGCACACGTCATCGCCTAATGTTTCCCTCGTTTTCTCAATACCAATCTTCCCTCCCTCGAAGAAACGTTTGTTGTAGGGTCGGCTCTCTTTGAACTCCCTTAAAAATATATTATCCGTATCTTGATCGGCTATTGCTCGATCCATTAAGCGCTAAGCTAACTTGTCCGTTGACCCCACAGTCCCTGACTCCTTCAATTCGACCATTTTTGCTCTCCGAGCCTCATTCTCGGCCTACTCTTCGGCTTCTTTCAGTTGGCACTCTAAGTTTCGAATGCATCCATCTTTGTGTTTAATTTCCTTTCAAGCAGCACGCAGACATATGTCGACTTCATATGCGTTGTACAGCCTTTTCATGGCCCCATGGATTCCCTCCCTGGAAACCTTATAGTCCCCCCTATTTTTCATCGATTGCTGCACTTCTAGAGGGAAAACCTGCCGTGTAAATTCGAAAACCACATCTGGATTATGGATGATGGAGTTAGCCTCAGTCATAGGATGGTTCTCAATGAACATTGAGAAACTCAACGGACACGATGGTCTACTTGCCTTGTTTTGTGTTGAGTTGTGGGCACTAGGCATTCTGCCATCCCCTTTCCTTTGTACGGCACCTCTAGGCAACCTACTTCATTCATTCCTCATAGGCGACCCACCTGGGCATCTAGGCTAGCGACGTTTGTTTACCTCCTTTGGTTTACTGACGTTTCTGCACCCCAGATCGCTTGGTGGTTGACGACTCATTTCTGTGTCCAACTCAGCTAACGTTCTTCCCCTCCTTCTGTTATTGAAAAATAGTTTGCTTGATATATATGACCTCAAATCTTGGATTCCCCAGGAACGTAGTTGGAAGTCATTTCCCTTATGGCACACGCAGTGAGTGGACTCCCCTAGCGAAACACACTGGTCTCTTCAAAATAAAAAACCCTCTCCAACAATCATGCTAATTATGGGAAGATCAACTTTTAATGTACTGCTTTCACTTCCCATCATACCCTTCCCACCTGTCCGTTGCTTATTGACAATCCGTCACGCGCTGCCGAATAAGTCCCAACTGGGATAGTCCGTTGAATCTATTCAACCCTGCCAGTGCTCCACTTATAACTCAGCATGACACGACACTTGCCTTGGTCTTCCCTCGTTCCCAACCAGCGCAATGGCAGATATATAAATCTATTCAGCGAAACAAGTGGACAATGTTGTTAACCAGGGAACAACCTTCCGCTTAAGTGAGTGCTCCGCTTACAACTCGTCATGGCACGACACTTGCCATGGTTTACCCTCATTCCCAGCCTGCACAAGGGCAAATATATGAATCTATTCGACGAAACAAGTGGACAAATACTGTTAGACCATTTGCACTAGCTACAATTTCATTGAGCATATAGACGGCAAATAGAAAATATATGCGCAGTTTCAAATGGAACATACACTCGGCAAATAAAGAATGCACCGATTTAAAAATAATGTTTAAATATTGTGAAACAAGTTTGACACTACTACAAACATAGATAAAGATCACACTTTTTGAGTGTGATGTATAAATATAGATAAAGATCACACTTTTTGAGTGTGATGTATGTTTTTTAATCACACCTTTTAAGTTTTATTAAAGTGTGGTCTTTAGGAGTGTGATTAAAAATGGTCATTTTTAATCACACTTTTTAAGTGTCATTAAAAAATGCTTTCATCACACCTTTTAAGTGTGATTAATAATATTTAGATCACACCTTTTAAGTGTGGTTAAAAACATTTAGATCACACCTTTTAAGTGTGATTAAAAATATTTAGATCACACCTTTTAAGTGTGGTTAAAAATATTTAGATCACACCTTTTAAGTGTGATTAAAAACTTTAGTTCATACCTTTTAAGTGTGATTAAAAACTTTAGATCACACAAAAACTTTAGATCACATCTTTTAAGTGTGATTAAAAATATTTTGATCACACCTTTTAAGTGTGATCTTTAGAAGTGTGATTAAAAATGATCATTTTTAATCACACTTTTTAAGTGTGATTAATAACATTTAGATCACACATTTTAAGTGTGATTAAAAATATTTACATCACATCTTTTAAGTGTGATTAATAACATTTAGATCACATCTTTTAAGTGTGATTAATAACTAATAAAATCTGTGATAAAAAAAAGGTGCTACATATTTGAAAAATAATCAATATTATTTTTGTATGCACATTTGAATAATGTAATACACACTATATACTATATTTTGAATCACAACCACATATTGAATAGAATAACGTCATATATTTCATAAATGAAAATTAAATATTCAAAAGTATATACAAAGGAATTAAATAATAAAAAATTAATTGTGCTTACATATATTAAAAAATGAAAAAACTTAAAAAAACTAAGTTCTTTAATTCTTGGACCATATTTTGCATCTCTCCAAAAAAATTCTGACCTGAAAAATAAAAACACAAATTAATCCAGAAACCGCTGATGCATATGAATAAACTAAAAAGTTAATTCAGCAAACCAAAATAGAAACATTAATTATTTTTGCTTGATCTTAATTCTTTTGGAAGTACCTTCCCTGTTAACAATTAGATGCCACAGCAGCTCAGTGTCAATGACATTGTAATTAGAAGGTCACTAATGAGCACAATATTTAAAAATGATAAATTTCAATACAGCTTATGTACGATCTTTTTGTGAATATATATTATTATTACTGTTGAACCATAATTCTAGGTACCCATAAATAAATAAATAAAAACTCAAGAATTTACTCTTTTTTTTTGGGGGGGGGGGAGATACATTGCAGTTACTATCACCAGCACCAGCAGCAGGTTTTAAAGAAGCAGAAGCTGCATTTTCTTTGCACCTTTGGAGGAAAAAGAAGAAAAAACAGCTACCCATTTCATGCATGTCTATCTACCAAAGAATAACTGCAAACACTAACAATTGGCACAAGCGTATAGAAAATCATAAAGAAAATACATTATTATCTCAAAATACATAGCGAAGCATTGTAGCCTCAGATTCAATTCCTCCAACTCCCCAGCCAACAACTCCTAAGCCAGCAATCATATTTGTATGGGAATCAATTCCAACCACGCTATCAGGGTACAGAATGCCATTTTTGTAGAAAATAACCCATCCAAGGTATTCAAGATTAACTTGAAAATTACCAGAGTCACTTGCTAAATGCCAAACCTACCAAATAATATTATAGTGCTAAAAAAATGAGAAAATTTGGACTATGATTTACAAGAGGCTAGAGGTAAATGTGGCTTTACTCTGGAAGCCCCATAAATAGTTAAACATTGCAAACCTCATGTATTGAGCCTATACCTATCTAATGTTTTGGCCCTTTTAAGAGTAAACCATTCATACCACCTTAAGGGCAAATTATTGCACCTTGCCATGAGAATTTTCCTTTAACAACAGTATAACATCTAGATATAGAAATACCCTTGATGCACTAATGATGCCAAAGTCTTACCTGGTGGACAATACCAGAACCAGGAGGAACAATGAGCATATTGTGAAAAACATTGGAACCCCACTTCAGAAAAACAAACCTCTCCTTGTTTCTCTGAAATTCAAGCCCCATATTTGCCTGCATTGCATTCACTTCCTGCCACATCAACCTGAACAGAATTGTCAATGACAAGATCCACTGGAACCTGGACATAACATTTATGTGTGTAAACAAATATTGGTTATATTAATTTATTAGTGTGAGATTCTAACAAATTAAGAACAACTCAGTTGATTGATACATGTGAAGGTTAAGTTGGAAATCAATGGTACATTCAAGAAAGCAGATTTTTTTGCCCAATATTATTTGCCGACTCCCAATGAAGGTCAGCAAGTGGGCCGAGCAGAAAACACATTAAGGCAACATGCAATCAAGACCCTACTACCAAACTAAATATTCAAAGCGCTCAAGGCCATCACCTTGCATTGTTCGTTCATGGCCAAGAGCTGGGCCTCTTTTTTGTCAAGTAGAGTGGTCAACCTCACATTTTCTTCCATAAGTTTCTGGACTTCAGTTTCTTTCTGCATTTTCTCACTGTTCAGCTGTGTGGTCTTTTCAACTAACCTGCTTCCAAACAAAATCAAATTTATCATTTAACCAGAGTCGGTGTGGTAGAAACACATATTCTTCAATAGAAACACCAAAATATGGCAGTGACACCTTCCATACTCATAGCTTCTCCAAAATTAGGTTCTGTGCTACTGGCTACTGCTGCTGCTGCTGTTGTTACCTTCTTGCTGAAGCTTGTTGTCTGCTGTTGCTTGCCATTTTGCTGGTGCTTAATGATCTGATGTTGCCTGCTGTCTAAGAGGATGTGGTGGTTGTTTTATAGTCTGAATTTTTATTTATTAGTATAGTTATGTGGTGGTTGTTTTATAGTCATATTCTTAAATTTAAAAAATAAATAAATATAAATAAATCAAACTGATGTAGCCAAAATGATATGTAATGGGTCTCAACAAATTTTAAACTTTACAGAACAAGGTAAATTTTTTTTAACTTATTCCATCAACATAGCAGTTCAGTCTTGTTCTGAATCTAATTCTAAAGATACTCAACAGCTGTACAAAGAGAAATCAAAGTACCAAACCAATTAAACAACTAAACATAAAAAGAAAAAGAACATTAATATGTACATCTATACTATACTAAATAAAAGGAGAAAATTTGGTGTATCATTTCGAAGTTTCCATACATTTATCCCATATTCATTCATACTGAAAATTTTTTATTGCACATACTCCCAATGAAACACCCTGTATTTTCCTTTTTTTAACAGCAACAAAAAGAATATAATTTCCAGCTGACAAAATTCTTGTTTAAATTACTACCAGTCTACCACAACTATATCAACTCAGCCTATAAGAGAGAATGAGACTGAGTTATGACTTACAAATATTATTTTGAGGAGGATTATAGCTGACAACAATAATTATGGTGGTGATGGTCGAGTTAGACATGGACTTGAAGACAATGGTTAACCTCAATCAGTTCACATTTCGTAGTAAACAAATTTATGAACAAAAACTCAAACCCCACCACTGACCAAACAATGATTACACTAAACAGCAAAATTGTGTTGGATCTAATGTAATTCAACAATAAAAAGCACATTTTCCCTCAAGCTTTTCATGTCCTTTCTTCGCATCATTATTACGAGCATCATACATCACATTAAACTACGTACCAATTAGTGAGGCTCGAAACACCCATTTTACTTTGGGTGTAGCATTTATGTACCAATTGGGCTACAAGACGCATGGTGCCCTCTAGTTATATCAATTTGCGTGCAACTGTTAGTTGCAAATGATAAAAGTCACGTAGCTTGCTATGTTTTGGAGAAGATTGAGCTCCTTACGTTCCCCAGAGTCCTCGGGGTAAGTTCTTGTCATCACTGCAACACTGAACGTAACAATAGCGACCTATGATTCACAAACAGAACTAAAATTTCACTAAAATGTCCGATTGTTTCACTGAAAGTTTCCATCAATGATTAAATAGTTTTGGTGATAATTCAGTTCTTTTTTCTTTTTCCTTTTCTTGGTAGTGATAATTCAGCTCACATATAGCTTCTTACACACTAAAGAGCAGTCAAAACTATGCAACCAAATATCTATTTTTTGGTAAACAGGTCAACCAATACCCACTTCGCATTACCTACCTTATAAAAAACTAAAATATTTAATATATTCTGAAAACTTGTAACTATATAAAATAAGATCATGTTGGATATGAATTTGATCGTGCCAAGAATCCAACTAAACCACAGTGAATTTAAATAAAAACTTCTTTCAACAGTGAATTTAAAAAATAGCATACTGAGCCTAAAATAAATAAATAAATAACAACTTCTTTCAACCGTAGTCAATCTATGAAAATAAATAAAAACTTCTTTCAACAGTGAATTTAAAAAATCCCCAATTCAGATTGAGCATAAAATAACAATGTGTCCGAATTTATCTTTCGAAAACCAACAATCAAACAAAGGTTAAATATAACATACTGAGATAAAAGAACATGAAAATTACTAAATTTAATAAGACGATTAAACAAACACAATCAGTATTTCATCAAGAGAACGTAAAATAACTAAGTTTCCTCAAAATCATTAAAGTTTCAATTAAAATAGCATCAAGAGTTGAATTGCATTTGAGAAGCTTGAAGCTTCTAGCATGTAACCAGAATAACTCATTAAAATCCTTTGAAGATGAGGCCTTATTGCATTACACAATGTTGAGAAAAATGTTAACACTCAATTGGCCATTTTTACCTTTATAAACTGCAATTCCATATATTTATTACATTTCACAGTTACAGATATCATCCAACAAACAAAAAATACATTAAAAAAAATGGGTACACATAACACGTGATGTATGACATGTATAGAGAATCAGAGATATCATTGGGGGAAAAAAAATAGCATCAGGAAGATAATATGGAATAAATATATAAGCTCAAGCATAAGCAGTTGTATCAAAGCACAAACCTTGATCATTTCTGGCAGTGAAGATAATCATTCCTGTCTCATCACCTACCAAGCATTCAGCAAGTCGCATTTGGCGTCCTTGATTTCCATTGGCACGACCCTTAGGCAGTATCATCTTTGAATTAACAACTTTTACTGTGAGATTAAGTCCCTCAGCTTGAGGGCGAAGCTGCTCAACTTTTGTGAAAACTTTCTTTTGTTCTTCCATATCCAACAAAATCCTTTTGACAAAAACCAATGTATGAAAAGCTAATTAGTAAAACACAAAGATGTACCTCCTTTAGAACAAAAAGAAGCAAGCGAATCCTAATATGCTTCACTTTTGAAAACCACGGGCAAATAAAAAAGTTCCAACTACTATACACAATCCATATCATAAGAAAAGCAGCAATTTTTGTGGTGTCAGTTACGAACAACTGTGGTTGTGTTGTAGTTATGAAGGGGCACACCATAAGAAAAGTCTTACTTACGAACCATCCTGATTACATTACAAATTGATTTCATGTTATAAATTATGAATTTTTGTTACGAATCTATGAAAATAAATAAAAACTTCTTTCAACACTGAATTTAAGATCTAATAGAGATATGTATATATATATATATATATATATATAAAATCCCCAATTCAAATTGAGCCTAAAATAACAATGTGTCCGAATTTATCTTTCAAAAACCAACAATCAAACAAAGGTTAAATATAACATACTGAGATAAAAGAACATGAAAATTACTAAATTTAATAAGACGATTAAATTATGAATTTTTATTACGAATCTATGAAAATGTCCTTTATGATCCTTTATGATCCATCATTTTTAATCCAGCTCCAATTGAAGTATTACTTACATATATATGACATTGACCATCTAAGTAAAAACACCTATAAAATAATCAATTGAATCGATAGACTGGTTCATCATTAAAAAACTTAGTCATTTAAAAAATTAGCAATAACACTTCAGTAATGCATCAACAGAGAAAACCAAAAATATATATACACAACAGATTCCCAAATCCCATTCATGGCACATTCATCAAATTCATTATAAGAAGGCATTATATATTCTTAAAAGAATAAAGCATGGCAGATTGAGTATTAAAAAAATATATATATATTTAAACTTTTTTGTGTAATGTTGGTATAGACTGTGCATGCATATTGTGTACATGGGTTGCACACCTTTGGTACATTCTAATGGAGTATTTTATCTATGAAAAAGAGGGATAAGATAGGGGTCCTTACCTTGCCTTTAATTCCACAGTCATGGACTGTTGAATGGCTTGTGATTGAGCAATATGAGGGCATTTTCAAACATTTAATGCTGTTCTAAATTTTTAATTCTAGAAAATTAGCCTTTTCATATAGCATATGCCAATCAATTGCATTAAACATATGCATAAGCTCCCTAATTTTCATATGCCTGCAGCAAGCATGCCATTGACAAAACAGTTGACCGTAATCATAAAGAAAGAGAGAGAGGGAGCATTAGAACCTGAGATTTGAAGGGAAATCACGATTTCCTCCGAATGTGAAATACAACAGAGAGGGAGCAAAATTACCATGAATGCTCCAAGTAAGCATAGTTTAGGCCAGCAGTGTAATTTATCTATATAAAAAAAAAGAAATGAAATGTTCACATAATATATAACTATGAAATGTGATGGTTTTTCAGGGCCATAAAAAAGTCAAATTGCTATCACATTAGAAGTCGTGAAGCTCAATGCAGTTTTTCCAATAACCCATACATGATTGGGTTGGGAATTGTTGAGATTTTTCTGTCTCAAATCCCAGACTTTCACAAGCTCTTAATGTTGTCCATTGTTGCAGCATTCATGTAGACCAAAGTTATCATCCCAGTAATATGTTCATACTCATTCAGAAACTGATTAAAGATACAATTTGTTCTCGAATGGGATTAAAGTAAAATTGAATCAATTTCTGCAGATTGAAGGCTTCAAGGCATTCAAAATGAAAGATTCTAAAATAAATACATTTTTTATAAACAGATCTAAAATAAATAAATTTTTTTTATAAACAGATCTAAAAATAAACAGATCTAAAATAAAAATATATAAACAGATATATTTATATATATATATATATATAATAAATTTAGAGAAAAAAAAAATAGAGTTTGAAGAAAATCCTAGATCGAAGCCCTAGATCGAAATATATATATACACTCAGATCGAAACCCTTAATCGAAACCCTATATACACTCAGATGTATATATATATATATATATAATATAGACATATATATAAACCCTAGATCGAAATCCCTAGAGAGAGAGAGAGAGAGAGATACCTAAACAGAGAGCACTGAGCAGTGACGGAGGAGAGCAGCGGCGGTGATGGAGGATCCGCGGTGAGGGAGAGAGCAACAGCCCCGTCGTCGTGTGTGTGTGTGTGTGAGAGAGAGAGAGAGAGAGAGAGAGAGACGGGGAGGTAAAACGGTAAACGGCAGAGGTGAGGCGGTGAGGGAGGCTCGGTAGTGACGGAGGATCGCCGTCGGTGAGGAGGGAGGCGCGACGGTGACAGATCAAAGAGAGAGGGAGAGACTAGCGGCGAGTGTGAGAGAGAGGGAGGAGCGCCGTATGTGAGAGGTTGAATGTGTGTGTCTGTGTCAAACCTAAACAAAAATCAAGCATATATATATCCAGGGACAAAATCGTAATTTCAGCTAGGGGACTAAGCGGGGCGGTGGCGGTGCCGGGGCCGGGGGGCGGGGCCGAGGCCGGGTCTGAAACACCTATCCCCGTCCCCGGCCCGGATATCATCAGCGATGAATTTTTGAATACCATTCCCGGCCCGTAGGGGATATTTTTCGGTAAATAACCACTGAATTCGGGGTCGGGGGATCGGGTCACCGTCGGGCCGGTTTCAGATTGCCATCCCTAGACGTGGGTAAGGAGGAGGCATGTTTGGACGGGAAGGTATATATTTAGGATTGATATAAAATTAAAGGGGTTATCTGAGCCATTCATGTGAATACACAAATGAATCCTGACTCTTGAAATGTTCTAGTAGGACAATTGTGTCTAACACATTTTCAAAATTCGTTCTGCTTTATTAGATAGTTTTGTTAATTTTATGGTATTTTTACCATTATTTTCAGTTTTTAATTTATATTTACAAAAATTTTAAAAAATGTCATAAAAACTTGTTCGATACTTTTTTATATTTACAAAAATTTAAAAATTTTACTAATATTTTTTTTTCAATTAATTTTTTTTGTAACTGATACTAACCAATGGGGCAATTGGTAATGCTACTTTAAACCTTAGGGAGAGGATTGTAATTAATTTTTAAAATGTGAAGGGTGTCAATAATTTATCCACTGAGGGCAAAATTAGTATTTAAAAAAATTAAATTGCTAAAGGGGAAAATCTGTAATGAAACTTTAAACCTTAGGGGGGAAATGTAATTTTCAAAAGGTGAGGGGAGAACTGTAATAAACATAAACCTCAGGAGGGTGTTAGTATAATTTACCAAAAAAAAAGTTAATTGAAAAAAAAATTAATTGAAAAAAAAAATTAATTGAAAAAAAATTTTGCTAGTAAAATTTTTAAATTTCTATTTAAAAACCAACGTAAACTTATTTTTTGAATTTACAATTTTTCCTCAAATTTACAAATTGAGACAACCATTTATAATTCAAAAAAACTATCAAACAAGTTTTTATGACAGTTTTTTAAATTTTTGTAAATATAAATTGAAAACTGAAAATGAAATGGTTAGGGTCTGTTTGGTAACGTTTACGTTTTCAGTTTATATTTACAAAAATTTTATAAACTGGTTTTTGTTTATTTTCAGAAAAACATAAACTACAAACACTTTTGGTAATTGACAAAATGTTTAACAAAATTTAAAAATATAAAAAAGAATGAGAAATGGCAAGTGGCGGCGGAAGATGGCAGTGGAAAGTGGTGACGGTGGGTGGTGGGTAGCGGGTAGTGGTGAGTAGCAGGTAGTGGTGGGTGGTAGCGGGTGGGTGGTGGTGGTGGTGGGTGATGGGCAATGGTGGCAGGTGGGTGGCGGAATGGCAGGTGGTGGTAGGTGGTGGCGGCGGGTGGTGGTGGTGGGTGGGTGACGGTGGTGGTGGTGGTGGTGGGTGGATGGGTGGGTGACGGTGACGGATGGGTGGTGGTGGTGGTGGTGGCGGGTGGTCGATGGTGGTGGCAGGTGTGTGGTGGTGGCAGGTAGGTGGCGGGTGGTGGTGGCGGGTGGGTGGGTGACGGTGGTGGCGGTGGGTGGGTGGGTGGATGACGCTGGCTGGTGGTGGTGGTGGTGGTGGTGGCGGGTAGTCGGTGGTGGTGACAGGTGTGTAGTGGGTGGTGGCAGGTAGGTGGCGGGTGGTGATGGTGGGTGAGTGAGTGGGTGACGGTGACGGCGGCGGGTGGTGAGTGGTAGTGAGTGTATGGTGGTGATAGTGGTAACGGGTGGTGGATGGTGGGCGTATTATGGGCGTATTATGGTGGTGGCGGGTGGTCGGTGGTGGTGACAACTCAATCTTCTCCAAAACATAGCCCTAGATTTGGGGTTTGAGGGAGGGAGGGATGGAGGGGGTATTATGGGCGGAGAAGGATGAGAGTTTGATCCATGGTTTGGGTTTGGACTGGTTCAAGTGACTGCTAGGCTCGTTTGCCCTTTCGGCTGCTCCTCCGCTGAGCGGGAATAGAAAAAAAAAAAAGGCGGGGAGGGGAGCGGGGCGGGAATAAAAAATAATTTTTTTTTTGTCAAAAATAAAATTTAAATAATAAAATAATGTCGTTTAATTTTTTTTTTTTTTTTTTTTTTTTTGCGACGGGGTTGTCGTCATCAAAAAAATTTATTTTTTGTTAAAATATATATTTTTTTGTAGTTAATGAATTTTTTTTAGTTACTAAGATTGAAAATTTATTTGTTTCATTTTTATTTTAATGAAAAAAATATTATTATTTTCTATTTGGTAGAAGTAGGGGTAATATTTTAATAAAAAATATTTTCCACTAAAATAAAAGATAATTTTCTGTGGTCAATGAAAAATATTTTTCTACGGCCTATTTTTTTTTTTGTTATTAAAAATCATGAACTAATTTTTTGTGGTAGAGGAGAGGGAGTAGTAGTAGTGGTGAAGGTGGTGGATAAGAGATGGTGGTGGTGGCGGCGGCGGCGGCGAAGGAGATTAATGGTGAAGTTGTAGTAGTGGTAGAGTAGATGAAGTGGCAAGGGTGAAGGAGAGGTAATGATAGTAGTAGTGGCAGTAATGGTGAAGGTGGTGGATAAGAGATGATGGTGGTGGTGGTGGTGGTGGTGGTGGTAGCGAAGGAGATTAGTGGTGAAGTTGTGGCAGTGGTAGAGTAGATGAAGTGGCAAGGGTGAATGAGAGGTAATGGTAGTAGTAGTGGCAGTAATGGTAGTCGTAGAGGTGAAGTGGTGACAGTGGTAATAATGGTGGTAGTGGAATGGCGTTTGCAATAGTGGTGAAGATGGTGAAGGAGATGGGTGGTGAGAGAAAGAGAGATGAGTGAGAGACAGATAGAGGAGAGAGAGAGAGAGAGAGAGAGAGAGAGAGAGACAAAGACAGAGTGATGAGTGAGAGAGAGACAAAGTGGTCGCTAAAAGTGCATTTTCTTGTAGTAGATAGATAAATCAAGAGGGAGCTCAGTAAATAGAGAAGACGGAAGAGAGAGAGTGAGCAACGCGAACACAGAGGGAGAGAGAGAGAGAGAAAGGGACAAAAAGATAAAGAGATAGAAAGTGGGAGACAGAAAAAGAGACTGAAAGAGAAAAGAGAAGAACGAAAGAGACAGAGACAGAGAGATAGAGAGAAGAGAGGTGAGCGAAAGAGACATAGAGAGAAGAGAGGTGAACGAGAGAGACAGAGAGAGAGATAAAGAAGAGAGATGAGCGAGAAAGACAGAGAGAGATGAAAGATGAGAGAGATAAAGAGAAGAGAGATGAGCGAAGAGATAGGGAGAGAAAAGAGATGAGAGAAGAGATAGATGAGTGAGAGACACAGAGAGAAAGAGAGAGACAGATAGACAGAAAGAAAAGAGTGATGAGTGAGAGAGAGAAAGAGAAGAGAGAGGGGAAGATGAAAAAATGGGTAAAAAGATATAGCCAAAGAGAGAGAAAAAAAAAGAGCGAAAATAGATAAACGAGAGAGAGACAGAGAAAGATGAGCGAGAGAGATAAAGAGAAGAAAGACAGAGAGAGAAGAGAGATGAGAGAGATAGACAGAAGAGAGATGAACGAGAGACACAGAGAGAAAGAGAGAGAGAGACAGACAGACAGATAGAGAAGAGTGATGAGTGAGAGAGAGAGAAAAATAAGAGAGAAAGAGACACAGAGAGAAAGAGAGAGACAGACAGAGAAGAGTGATGAGTGAGAGAGAAAGAGAAGAGAGACAGAGACAGAGAGATAGGAAGATGAAAAAATGGGTGAAAAAGTTCCGTGTCTAACGCCTCATTTTCTAGTAGTGAGTCGTCTCTATCATTCATGGGTAGAATAGAGGCGCGGATTTGGGAATTGTATATTTTATATAAAAATCAAATTGAAATATTTTATACAATCACACCTATTTGGGGAGTGTGATTAAATATATATATATATATATATATATAATTATACTTATTTAAAAAGTGTGATTAAAAAGTAGTAATGTATATATAATCACACTTATTTAAAAAGTGTGATTAAAAAGTAGTAGTGTATATATAATCACACTTTAATTAGAAGGTGTGATTAAAAAATATATAAATAATCACACTTTAATTAGAATGTGTGGTTAAAAAATATATATATAATCACACCTATTTAAAAGTGTGATTAAAAAGTAGTAGTGTATATATAATCACACTTTAATTAGAAGGTGTGATTAAAAAATATATAAATAATCACACTTTAATTAGAATGTGTGATTAAAAAATATATATATATAATTACACTTGTTTAAAAAGTGTGATTAAAAAGTAGTAGTGTATATATAATCACACTTTAATTAGAAGGTGTGATTAAAAAATATATAAATAATCACACTTTAATTAGAATGTGTGATTAAAAAATATATATATATAATCACACTTGTTTAAAAAGTGTGATTAAAAAGTAGTAGTGTATATATAATCACACTTTAATTAGAAGGTGTGATTAAAAAATATATAAATAATCACACTTTAATTAGAATGTGTGATTAAAAAATATATATATAATCACACTTGTTTAAAAAGTGTGATTAAAAAGTATTAGTGTATATATAATCACACTTTAATTAGAAGGTGTGATTAAAAAATATATAAATAATCACACTTTAATTAGAATGTGTGATTAAAAAATATATATATAATCACACTTGTTTAAAAAGTGTGATTAAAAAGTAGTAGTGTATATATAATCACACTTTAATTAGAAGGTGTGATTAAAAAATATATAAATAATCACACTTTAATTAGAATGTGTGATTAAAAAATATATATATATAATCACACTTGTTTAAAAAGTGTGATTAAAAAGTAGTAGTGTATATATAATCACACTTTAATTAGAAGGTGTGATTAAATATATATATATATATATATAATCACACTTAATTGAAAAGTGACATAAAAAATAAATATTATCACACTCAATCAAATTAAGTGTGATTAAAATATCAATCTAATTTTTTTTATCACACTTCCAATAAAAGTGAGATCTTTTTTTTTTTGTCAAAGTGTGATCTTTAACTATTTTTGTAATAGTGTGAAGTACTAAAGAATCTTGTCATTCATAAATTGCTACTAGAGAATATTTTCATTCATAAATTGACCCATTACATTCTTGTCATTTTTCACTAGTGGTCACCCGTGCGATGCACAGGATTTTAGAAAGTCAATAATTATTTAAAAAAAAAATTGCTATTTGTTTATATTTCTTAATAGTTTTATTTGGTTTGTGTATATAAATCTTACTTCACATCATTAAAAATATTTAATATTTCACATTATTGAAAATTTAAAAAAACTGTCATACATTAGTAAATCATCACATATATAATAACTAATTTATCTAAGAATTACTTCGGACGACTAAAAATAGATTAACAAAGGCATATTATAATTAACCAAAATGACTAATATATTAAATAAAAGTAACACTAATTTTGTAGGAAAGAGGCTCATGAGATGTTAGGATTGAGAGTTTTGATGAAGAAATATGAATTAGAGTCAAACTCATCTTCTATTTTTAAATATTTTGAAAATCTTTTATCTTTAAATATTTTGAAAATCTTTTATATCCATGCCATAAGTAATTAAAAAGTGAAATAAAAAATATAAAAAAAAGATAAGAAAAAATAGGAAAATAGAATGAGAGAAGAATGGATGTGCCACGTAGGAAAGAGGTTCATGGGATGTTAGGATTGAGAGTTTTGAATTTTTTAAGAGATCACTACATTTGCTTATATAGATACTAGCATTCACCCGTGCTATGCACGGGATAAATATTTTTTATCCATATATATTATACTCTTTTTTTTTTTAATCATTTTGTTTCTCTTATATAAAACTTTTGATTTAACTCACTTTTTAGAAATTTAAGTTTTTATTTTTTAGTAATTTTTTTAATATTTTACATAGTTTTTAAAAAAATTTTAGATATACCTAATCTAGATACACTAAAAAAGTATAATATTTATATAAAAATTTTAAAAAAAAAATCACCAAAAATAAATAAATAAATAAAAAATAAGAAAATTCAATACATTTTCGTATTTTGTTGTATTCAATAAATCTTTTAAAGATTTTTGTACAAATTTTATACCTTTAAGTATATCAAGATTAAGTGGATCTAAAAATATAAAAATACGAATTGAAAACTCAAAAAACTGTTTTTGAAAATTCCAAACCAAATAGAGTATTATTTGTAAATTTAAAAGTTGTGTAAAATTATAAAAAAAAATTAAAAAAATTATGAGTTTAATGCACAAATAACTTAATACTTGTTATGATTTTATAATATACATAAAATTAATTAATTTCCCCTTACTCCACCCAAAATAAATTTAGTTGTATTATGTGTAAAATTATTGATTTTATTTTTCATAACATAAAATAAAAATAAAAATAAAACTAACATGTATAGTTAATATAATGGTAAACTTGCATTATCTTATTGGTGGAACACTACAAATACCTATCAAAATATACTTTTAACCATCTTAAACTTTATTTTTTATTGAATTATTTATCCACTAAAATTATGAACAAAATATAATATTAAATTTAATAGATTATTGCAATCTAAGAAATTAAAGAAGTAATGAAAATAATTAAATTTTAATCTTAAATTAAAAACTATAAAGAAAAACAAAAGAATTGAAATCATGTTTAATATGATAGAATTTTCATTTCAAAACATAATATTTCCGTTTTTCAAGCCAAGTATGTACATATATATTTTGGATTTTGTAAAACAAAATAAAACATGAAAGATTAAATTCAGAGATTACAATTTTCTGCAATCTTTGTAGTCAAAATACAAAATCTCAAATGCTTAGAATAAAAAATAAATTATTAAAGAAAAAGAAAAACCGAGACTTGCATTCGATGGCGGATTGCGGACTGCTGGCATTCACTGCTGATGAAGGAAGTTGATGAAGTATATGTATTTGCAGTAGTGGATTGTTAGAAGTAATGGTTTAAGGGGATATGGATAGATGGGTTGTTTTATATATATATATATATATATCAATTTGTTGTAGGATAGTGAGAGAGTGTGATTGAAAGTGTTTAATGATAGGAGAGATTTGTTTGCGGTAGCAGAGTAACAGATTTGTTTGGATAGGTTTTGTTTTTTTTTTTTTTTTTCTTTTTTTTTTTTTGTTGACAACTATTTATAGATAGGAGTTGTGGATAGTGGAAGTGAAAGTCTTTGAGGGTGAGGGACAAACGTAGAATAGGAGAGAAAAGTGGAGGGATAGGAGTTTTTATTGTTATAAAAGTCTTTGAGAGAGAAGGAAAAGAGCTATAAACTCAAAAGAGAGGTGCCACGTATTTTTCAAATTTATGAGAATTTTAGAATGTCATTTTGAAGCCTTTTAAAACAGGACTACATTCTATTATATATATAGTATAGATGTGAAAATAGCTCTAGCACATCTATTACAAAAATAAAGTAAGGCACCTTTACAAAGACGTCTAAACTACACTATTCAGCCTCAGAACTTTCGATGTCTGACGCAAGCGGCTCAACGCCCTTTACTTCAAAGGGAATCGGCACGGAAAACAACACTTGTGTGGCTGCGAGGTCCTTTTCCCAACCATGTTTGAACCCCCTATTTTCAAAGGGAAAAACCTAGTCGGCATATCTTTCAGTTGCGGCCATCTCGCCTTGCTCGAATGCCTTTGTCATTGCCGTCTAAGCCTCAGCTAGTAGCTTTTGCGTTTCAAGCAATCCCGCCTTCAAGTTCCCCAGCTTTTCCTTAGCCGCTTCCAAAGCCTCTTCGCCAAGCTTCGCCCTCTCCTAGCAGATTGGCAAAACAGGTCGGCATGCTTTACCTTCACCTCATCGACAGAAGCTTTTCGTTGCCTCAAGATCTCCGAACTCGACTGTTTAGTGTCTGGTTTTGCACCAAACACTTGTGTTTTGCCTTGGAAGGGCAGGGAATGCCTTGTGAGGTATCCCCACACATCACCGGCCATGGCCATGGGCCACCGGCTGGTATTTTGTTGCCATCGGCAATATATATTGCCGGTCGGCACTATTTGTTGCCGGTCGGCACTATTTTTTTACAAAATGGCAATTTTGAGTAGCTGATTACTGTTCATCTGCTTTTGCAGATATTTTAAGACAGTTGTAAGTCATTTTGTTCCCCTCCATACACGTGTATGGAGGGATGCACTCCTTGTTAGCTTACCTTGTAAGCTTTACAAGATTGGCTCCTCTATAAGAGGAGCCCTCCTCTCTTGGCTCTAGGTTAGACATTTTAGAGACAAAAAATACAGAGGAGAGCTCTGGTTTTAGGGTTAGGGTTAGATACACATTCTATCTCTCTTTTTGGCCTTTGTGTGTGTCTAGGTGCATTTGTGTCTCACTATTGCACACAAACACATAGTGTTTCACCTTCTCTTAGCTACTGAGGTTCTAAGAGGCTGGTTTTGGTGTTTTGGAGCTGGATTCAAGCCAAAGAGGGCTGTTGGAGCATCCTTTGTGAAGGTGATCTACAAGGGTGAGAAACTTCCCTTTTATTCCCCATTTTTGCATTGCTTTTCTACCTATCTTAGAGCTGTTTTCGTGCTTATTGTATAAGACAAAAAAGTTCTGTTTTTTAGCCCTCTTGATTGTTTATTAAGAGTGTTTTGTGGTTTGGGTTTGTTTGACCCCTCTTAAGCCTTGTAAGGCTCCTTTTTGTGCTATTTTGTGCAAGTTTCGAGACTTTGGTGTTTGGGCCTCTTCACCACTGAAATCTTGAGGGATTTCAGTGGCGGAGATGGTGCCTTGAAGTCTCCAAAAGGGGAGGGCCACCCCCTCTCCTTGTTATCCTTGAAAAGGACCCCTTTTTGGCCACTTGAGGGAGCATCATGGTAGAGTGTGTATTGATCATGTCTTGGCTGTTTTCCATGTTTATTATGCCATGATATATACCTTGTTGTGTGTTGGTTTTGGTACACCATGCATACTTAGCATACCTACCATGTAATGCTTTGTTATTGCCTTAATATGCCTTAGGTTGTTAGCCTTTGCTCTAGCATGTTTTAGGTTTAGCCTTGTGAAGGTTTTGTGCTCATTTTGCCATGTTTTAGGTCTATCCATAGTTGTTTGGGTCGGATTTGGCATGCTTAGTATAGCTCCTTTGTATTTGAGCTTGTATGCTTCAAGTATGTGAATGTGTAGTATATGTTGCTTGCATCATTTCGGTGGTTTGGAACCACCCTACATGTTATTTCAGTCCCTTTGATATGCTCATATGTTTGCCTTGGATGCCTCTTTGAAGCTTTGGAAGCTTGCCTTGCATGTTCCATGTTTTAGCATTTATGCATGCCTTTAAATTCAAACCATCTAGATGCTATCTAGTTGGTCTTTTGGGCTTAGTTTCATGTGTTAAAACTCTGTTTTGGTTGCCTAAGTCTTGCCATGTGTGGTTGTACTAAGTGTAGTCCATAGCCTCTTTGGTGAGCCTTGAATGCTTGGACCATTGTTGCATGTTTAGCTTGACTTGTTGCTTGGTTTGGCACCATGTTTTAACATGATTTTCAGAGCTTATGTTTCATGCTAATTGTCCATGATACCCCTTTTCAAGTGTGCCTTAGAGTTGCTTATTTAATGCCTAAGTGTTGGTCCAACTTACTTGCATGTGTGTATGTATGTTTGATCCCAATTCCTTGGTTTTTGGCCACTGTTTTGGGCCTATTTAGAGTTGCCTAAATCATGTATAAGTCCACATTTTCATCAGTTTTGCATTGCCTCATGTTTGCTTGTATGCTTGTATAAGTGTCTTGCCATGCCATGTTTCATCCTTAGCTTGCATGCCTAGGTTGCATTGCATCTTGCATGCATGCCTTGTTTCTTGACTTGGTGATATGAATTGGGCCTTGGTTCGTTTGTTTGGTTTGCATTTCATTTGACATGAAAGTTGCACACTTGATTCTTTGGGCCATCATGCATGGAAATGCGTGATTGGCGGTCCGAGAATCGAGACACATGCCCTTTTGAGTCACAAACATGATAGGGGACATGATTGGTGCATACATTGCTTGAATTTTATTGCCATGCAAGTTCTGTCCTCTGCTGCTGTGAGTTGCAGGTTCTGCAGGCATTCTTTGCCGACCGGCAGTATACATTGCCGACCGGTAGTAAATCACCAGCCAATGGATTCATTTTGTGCCGGTGACCACAATTCACTGCCGGTGGTAATTCTACTCAGTCGGTGGTGATTCCCAGTATCCAGAGAGGCATCCTTGAGACTTTGGCAGTCTTCAGAGAGGCAGAGCAGGGAAAACAGAGGCAGACTATGCATGGTCGTGCACTTCCGAGCAGGACCCGAGCATGCGCTGCATCTGGCTCTCCTCCCGAGGCGGTTTACTGCTTTTCCTAGTTTAAATTAGTTTGTTAACTGACTAGGCAATTTGTAATATTTAATTAGCTTGCGTAGTTAATTAATTTGTATTATTCATTTGGTCCCTCCGAGTGAGGGCAATTATGTAATAAGTGTGCGTGAGTGTGTGTATGTCTTCCAACCTCACGTCTTTCTTCCCTTTTATTTACTTGCTTATGATGGTAAATTAGGGCATATTTAAAATTAGCATACCTTATGCTATGCATGCGTGCATTCATGCATTTGTATTGCATGCATCAGGCTCGGTACATCTCGCTAACTGCATTTGTACTTCAACTCCAAATTGAATACGTGCTTCAATTGATCGCATTTCACCTGCTATGCTTAGGTTAGCCGAGCCTACTTTGATTGCATCCTGTGTGTGTTACATTAGGCCATTGGATATAAACTAGGACCATGCATATTTGCTAACTAGTTTATTGTTTTGGCACGAAGTACGATGTAAGTATTTTCGCTTTAGCATATTGCATGCGTGCGAACGTTGCCATGATAGCATGCTTACTATGTGGCTAGATGCTATGTGAGATAAACTGTTTGAATGCCTGTGGGTGAAGGTTGGATTGTTTGAGTTGGAAAAACTCGTTAAAATCCGTGTTTTAGCCTACTTGCGAGTAGCAAATTCCAAAGCGCTTTTTAAGACAAACAGATATGCAATGCTTGTTTCCAAATTAGGCAATCTAGTCTATACTTGTTCGCTGTGCGCATAACATAGTAATTCTAGGCTGATAACCGGAATAAGAACACATAACGTTTTCAAAATCGGATATCATGGTTAGTAGAGGCCGGTTTTCGGACCGGGCGAGAGGGGGTGCTCATAGCTGACCTTCCCCAATCGTACCCAAGCTCCCGAGCCAAGGCAACTTTGGCAATGACGGACACGTGGCCTTTGGCACCGAGTCAGGGTTTCCTAAATTCTCCAATTTTAAAATATTTAGGTGGCGACTCTGTATCTAGCGAAGCAGTCCATGTTTGGCACTTCTTTTCAAAAAAAATCTGTTTTCTCAAAACGATTTGCCGGATTTGGACTATTTGGTTCAAGATTAAGAACCGTGACGATTTGAGAGTCCGAGCTGTAGTAACCCCACAGACGAACAGAACGGGACTCACCCTCCCGGGGCATTCGGGGACGTCTACAGTTTCTGGCGACTCTGCTGGGGATTTAGAGAGCTTGACTCAAACTCGTGATATCCTGTTTTGATTCCATTTATGTGTCTCTTTGCATTGCATGTGCATTGGTGCGCCTAGGAACATAGTGTTTGCCATCTGCCATTCCTGAACGGTTTGCCAGAGGCTTGTCTTGTCAAGGCATGACCATAAGGTTGACCGGTTCTGGGCTCTGACAGTATGGGAACACAAACCCTGGTTTTACCGGGGCACCCTTTTTGACCATTCGACCTAGTGCATATTCGAAAACCATAGTGACCATTCCAAGCTAGGACAGGTTGTTTACCCGATGTTAGGTTGTTTGAAAACTGCTGCGTGCATAGTGAAACCCTAGCTCCTGACAAAATTGGACAGGGAAACCCTACCTCAACATAGGGGTGTTTTGGCTCTCTTTACTTACTATGTGCTTTTAGAGTGTATCTCTACAGGAACGCACATATCAATTTGCAAATTTAAGTATCGGGCCCGAGGACACCAGTATCAGTGTTGTTGAGAATCAGTTATCTGCGGGTATCAGGGTTCAGTTTTGGGGACGGTGATTCTGGGGAACAGTTATCAATAGTAGAGTGCAGTTATTCGGCTACACCTGTGGATGGTCTGTTTGGGCTGAAATGCTGTTTGTTTTTCCTTTCAATTCAGAGAGTCGGAGAGTTGATACAGAGTGGGTAGTATTTCCCCTTCCTGAGGCAAGACAGATATCTGACCCGTTAGTCACCGTTCAGTACAGCGGACTTATGATGACGCAGAATTCAGAAGAGATCGTGGTTATGACAGCTGCATTAGATCAAGGGATCACCCTGCAAAGTGAGGCCAACATTGATATGTCACATCCACCCAGGTCGCCTGTTGCGAACCCAGTCTGGGCCCCCCAGCTATATCAGGCTCGCGAGCCTACTACATTCGAACTAATGGGGATGATAGGTGATCTCCAGAGGTCTGTGGCGGATCTCGCCTACGGAATGTCAGCTTCACCTCCAGCCGCACCGTATGCCAGGAGTTTTGTACCCCAGGAAGCCCCGTTGTTGGGGCGAATTGTGATCGAACTTAGCCAACCGGAGATGGCCTCCAGCTATGGCAATGACATATCAACATCAACCCAAACCCTCGATCAGGCTGAGGCCAGAGGAAAAGACAAAATGAAGGCAGATGCCGATCCCATTGAACAACTGCTATGGGCAGTCGAGGCTTTGAAAGCTGGGGGGATGAACAAGCAACGGATATCCGCAGTCGCGGAAAAAACTATGGAGGATGCTTTCCCCACTCCACCTGAGGGTAGTTCAAGTCAGTCAGAAAATCGGGATAGGCCCCGTCATGCCAGAACAGTTCCTCATATTCCCGCCCCTGCACCTAGGAAAGATCAGAAAGCTAAGGTGGCGCCTGCCGACCCTTTCGCTTGTGCGGCTAGTAAGAGCGCTCAGACTCCAAAGTACCTACCCCGGGGGCGCAAGACCTTTCATGCTCTCTACATGCCTCTGTCTAAGGCACTTCAGATCCTTGCCGAGAGGGGGCACCTTAAACCCTTGGAGCCTCGTCCTCTCCTGAAGAATCTCCCCGCTACGCATGATGCTGCTCAGTATTGAGCGTACCACCAGCAGACAGGCCATGCTACTGACAATTGCTTCCGCCTCCGTCATGAGGTGCAAGATTTGATTGACAACGAGGTTATCCTCCCGCCCACCTCAGCCAAGTCCGTTACTACCCAGTTACTGGATTTTGAGGACACAGATACTGCAAGTATGTAATCAGAAAGTGAACCACCTGCGGGCAGCATTCGGTATATTTTGGATGTGGCGTCTGGCACGCATTTTTGAGCATCGGTAAAATCGAGTTTTGTAAATTCTGGCTTGGGTATCGAGTCAGTCTTTTGTTTTGAGTCTGTCTCTTTGTTTTGAGTCAATCTTTTTGCTTAAGGGTCTGTCTTGTTGTATCGAGTCAGTCCCCTTTGTATAGAATACCAGGTGATTCTGGGGTTGTTGTCCCGAACACCGTTTTGTCTTGTAATTACCTGTTTTTGTTTTTAAGTCTGTTTCTACTGAGGGGCCAGTTACACCAATAAATTGAATGAAACAGCTGTTGCTATCTCACTTTCGTGCTTGCTTTCAGTATAAGTGCCAGAGGATTTGAATGGGCTGACAGTACATCTCGCCTGCTCTCCTGCGCGCCAAGCTCATTGCATTAACCTAAGTTTTTCAAAAACCCCTTTTGAACACTGCGGTGATAAAAACGAAGAGGAAGGAATTCCTCAGGTTTTGCGAAATTTTGATCATTTTGAGAGAAAGAGAAGCATGCTAAGCCTTTTTTAATGAATGAAACCATACTTGTCAGCGTGAGTACTGGGAAGGACCCTGGCTTGTTCCAGATTGGTTCCACACTATCTTCGGCACGAGCGATTCGTCGCTTTCTTAAAAACTTTCAAAAACAAATGTTTTACACGGCCCTGTGAAGACCTGTGTGGAACCGCTCTTGAGATTGTGCAGCCTAGGATCGCTCTCAGCCTCAAGATTCAACCCGTCCGTTTTGAACCTCGAACCCGTTCAGAAAGTTCAAACGGTCAAACGTCATGTAAGGTCTGTATGGCCAAATTAGAAACAGCCCTCGAACAAGAGGCGCCGAAGTCGAACCAAAAGAGTAGATCTCACCTGAAGGAGCTCGTGGAGCAGCCATGACAGAGTCTCCTACAAATCATTGCAACAGCCGTTCTCCTAGATACAGAGAGGCTTCAACTTCAGAAACCATTTGACATGGACTTGCTACACTTCTACCCTTTGAGAGGCTCGCTGGGCCGAAAACCCGGAAGGGCGACCCAGGCAAAAGTTAGAGCAAGAGAAAAATATAAAAAAAAAGAAGCAAAAAATACAAAAAAGAAAAAAGAAAAGAAAAAAAAAATGCGAAAAAGAAAAGAAAAAGAAATGAACAAAATTAAAATGAAAAGAAGCTCGCAAGGTCGAAAACCCGCATTGGGCGCCTTGGCAAAAGTTAGAGCCTGAAAAGTGAAGGTTAAAATACCTGAGTGTACCTTAACCGGAACTACGTAAGGCTTGATTCCTATGTTTGGGATACGTAGGCAACTTCGTCCTGAAGTCCAGCCCCCAACGCTTTCATAGCGTCTTGGTCCATATAATGGTTTCGATTTCATCCCAAAGTCTAGTCGCCAACACCTTCCAAGGTGATTGTGTCCATATATCTGTTATAACCGTCTTCGTCATCTCTATGTCCAAGAGTTCGACCATCACCAATGAAGACTGTTTGCGGACTGCTGCGGCACCATCCAAACAATGGGCAATTTTCCGTTGCCACCAATCGTCGCAAGACGCCATTCAAACCAGGGGCAACTTTCCGTTGCCATCCCCTCTTTTTTCAAGCCAGGGGCAATTTTCCATTACCTCCGATCCGAGGTTTTGGATCTCAAAGAGTAAGTTCCATGCTCGTTGAGCATTGACTGTTTGAAAAATAGTTTTTGAAAATTTTCACTAAGGTTGACTATTTTCTCAAAAATTGTTCTATTTTCCAAAACTAGACCATTTTCTTAGACCCAAAAGGGAAAATTTTCAGTGCTCACAGCCTGACTTACATGGCTTTCAAATAAAAAATCGAACAAGTACGTTAATCCGACTCTCATTCTGATCAAAACTGTTTTAGTATAAAACCAAAATGAAAAAATGGTCAAAGTGATGAACTAAGGGCACAGTTGAGCCAGGAGTCCTGTCTCCCCCCCGTCGTCAACATACTTGCCAGAAAGGCACTCTACCCACCAGAAGAAATAGCTGTGAGCTAACGGCATTGGGCATGAACCCACACCTTTCTATTCATTCATTAATCACCCTGGGGAGGGACGAAAAATGAGAGAATAAAGAATAGAGAGGTGTAAGTTGAGAGAGAAAGCGAGCCAAAGGGTTTTGAGAGAAAAACCGAGCTTGAGTGCCAGAGTGATGTGAGAATCACAAATGAGAAAAGGGTAGGAAACAATACCCAGAGAAATTGGCTCCTCGTGATTTGAGGTCCCCCGTCTTCGTTAACACGTCTGTATGTCGTGTCTTTTGTTTTGTTTACCTCAACTTTTGTTTTGGGTCTTTTCCGAGCGTCTCGTTGTGTTTTAGGTCGTGTACCCTTTTGTTTGAGTCCTCCCCACTGTGTTCAGTTGTAGGCTCGATGCCCCGGTTTGAAAAACCCTTATTTAATTACAAAAATCGTTTATGCTCAGAATATTGTGCCATTCTCTATATTCGATTGTGTTTCAACTCCAGCTGGTTTCACCTCCGTAGTCCGTCTTGTCAGATTGGGCTGTTTGTTCGGAATTCGCTATGTGCAAAATGAACCAAGTGCTGTGTTACGGGCTGTATGCAGATTAATCCCCAGTAGAGTAAGGGCCGTGTGTGTCCAGAATCAGGCAGTGGGTTGCTTGGGTTATTTTCCTGTTGGCTGTTTAGTTATCTGATTATTACCGTGCAAGTGTCCAATTTTCAGGCAACCAGTCAATTCCATTTACATTGAGGTGTAACATGATGAAACATGATGCAATACATGAGATATGTAAATGTAACACCTTTTAAGCAAAAACTTTGTTCATTTCATAATCTTTTTAAGTACAAAGTTTCGAGAAAAACAAAAACCTGCCTGCGGCAGTACAGAGTATCCTAACTACCAACAAAAGGGAAAAGTACAAGAAAGAAGAAAAATAACAAAAATCTGTATCCATATCAAGCACTCCGAGGGCTATCGGTCTGTCCTAGTCCTCTTCCTGGACGAAGGTCCAGGAGCATCATCAGCATCGTCGTCAGAGCCCGAGCTAGTGCCGCCTCCGGTCTCCTCCTCCGATGACTCCGCCTCCGACTCTGCCTCCGCCTCCGACTCGTCATCATCATCATCGTCAGGAACGGGAGCCCGCGAACTACTCCCGACATGAGTGTGCCCCACCTTGGTGCGGGGGAATACTCTGCCCTCCTCATCTCTCCCTCGGGCGGGGACGGAAGGTCCAACTAGAGCACCTCCTACCACGAGAATCTGGAAGGGAGGCTGAAAAAGTACATAAAAGGCAAATGCATCAGTATACTGTGGACAGTTTATCAGTGCAGAATGCAGTGTATGAGTACAGTGTGTGAATATCGTGAGCAGTTTATCAGTGCAGAACGCAGTGTATAAATGCAGTGTATGCAATGTATCAGATGCTGTGAGATCAGTGTGTCAGGTGTCGTGCCATGCATCAGATTACGTGAATCAGCTTGTGAATGATTTGAGGCCGTGATTAGAAGAACATACCGGAATGCTGTAGAGGGCCAGGAGATCAAAGGTCCGCTGTAGCATCCCCATCATGGAGGCATTCATCTCCAATGACTGTCGGGTGTACTCAGAAGAAGCCTGCAAAAGTATCAGATGCATCAATATTCTGTGAAATATCAAATAAACTGAAATGAAATGACTGTAAAAAAATGCAGTAATTCATACCGGAGGCAAGTCGGGGACGCCGACAAACTCGTGATCAGCCGGCGGAGGGGCGAAGGGGATCTGATAGGTCGCCCCACCCTGGCCTCGGAAAGTCAATAAAGTGGGCAGAACAGGCCAACCGGTCCCCCGTCCTCCCTGAACTCCGCCCCTGCCACGGACTCGAGCACTCCTCGAAGCTCCTGCTCCAGCTCCCGCTCCTGCCCTAATTACTGGCGCCACGGGCCTGGCTTCCTCAGCTCGACGGCCTCTGCTCAGAGACCGCATAATGTACGTCTGCACGTACTCTCTATAGTCGCCGATGCCTCCGAAGCGGGTCGCCTCCCAGCCGATAGTATAATCGACCATCTGCTCGGTAGTGAGCCTCTCGGTCTCCCTCATATCCTCAGGAGGGTGAACTGGGACTATCTGCTCCGGTAACCCTAGGGTCTGGCGTAGGAAACGCTCACCCAGGTACCAAGCCCGACAGACTGGGCCCTCCAGTAAGATCCGAAAACTCGAGGTCTCCACAGCACCGGCAAATCGGTCCCGAATCCTCGCCGGCAACGGAGCCCAAGGCTGCCAAGTGATCTGAAAGTGACATACAGTCTGTCATCTACTGTTATTGAAATATGCAGTAGAAAGGCGAAGCTTAAACGAACTGCAAGTAAAACATACCTCGGCAGGGGTGATGGTGTCGAAGAAGCGGCAGAAGAAGCTAAATGTCTCTCGCGGCCTCCGAGTGCATCTCTCGTCAAAACGACGCGAAAAAGGGATGACCAGAGGGGTCTCCATCTCCGATACGGGAGCGAGCCTAGGAAAGTAGGCATAAACCCACAACTGCAGAGAAAACATCAATATGACTATCAGATAAAGCAAAGTACAGAATAAAGCAGAAATGACAGAGCCGTGTGTTGCACAGTGTATTGTATACAGTGTACAGTGTGAGCAGTGTACAATCAGTGCAAAGCAGAGTGTATGTGTGTGCAGTATACAGTTAGTGAAAAGCAGACTACAGTGTGTGCAGTGTACAGAGTACAGAAAATATAGGACAGAAATGAAAGGCAGAAAAAGAAATGTACCTCCCAAACACGCCAATAGCCCCCGAGCAACTATCCGCTGTCGCGGGAAGCTGAGCTCATATATCCGTAGAGAGTGGCCAAAGCGGCGCCACCTCAGTCGTAATGCAAGATGTCTCTGACGTCCACCAGTGCGCTGAGTAGGCAGAGAGGCACGGTGTTCGCCCGGTCGGCGAAAATGGTCGTCCCAAACAAGAACATGAGGAAGCCGCGTGCGTATCTCTCCGCGGCCTCCGGAGTCATCGGGGCTGCATCAACAAGGGTGGGCTGGACCCTGAACTGCACCTCGAACCAAGAATATCGGACGTAGCCAGGACGCGCGAGAGGTGGCACCTCACCAAGCAGATAGATCTGAGCAGCAGTCCACTCGTCCATGTCAGTATCAAAGGGGATCAGATCACCCCCTACCCCGATGCCTGTGAGCATCGAGAAATCATAGGGAGTCATCGTCATGTCTCTCATCGCAGACAAATGGAACGAGTCGGTGGTGTCCCACCACCTCTCCACTAGAGCGGCGAGCAAGGGCCTGCAAGTCGTGAGCCTGGATAGTCCCCTGCAGAAAGCGCCAAAGCCCGCCTGGTCCACGATGCGACGAACCGCGTCGGGAAGCTCGGCATACCAATCCCGAGCGCCAGTATTCCATACCCACGGATGGTATGGGAATCCCCCTGTAAATAAAAAAACAACAATTGCAAAGCGACAGTCAAAATGCAGTTCTAAGAAGCTTACAGTAAACTACAGCGTGTGATGCATCAGCGTGTTTGGGTGGTTCAGAGCAGATGTAGCATGCGTGCAAGTTTTAAACAGGTTCAAATACCGGGTGCCGGTGTGCTTACAGTCAACTACAACGTGTGATGCGTCAGCGTGTTCGGGTGGTTTAGTACAGTATAGCATGTGTGCATATTTTCAGACTCAAGTAAAGATTGGGTATGTAGTGAAATACAGTGAGCGCCGTGTGTTCGGGTGATTCAGGGCTAGTGCAGTGCGTGTGCATGTGTCAGCCTCAAACAGATATCAGTTGCACGTATGTTTAAGATCAACTACAATATACAGTATATCAGAGTTAAGCAGTTAAAAATCACAACTAGCTACGACAGTTTTGTATCCTATATTGCAGAAAGTAAAGCAGAGAAAAGAGAGTTACCTCGGAAGCGCCAAAGGATTGGTGGGAGGTAGGCTCACGCAATAATAGCTCGGGTGGCACGTGCCTCTCGAAGCTCCGAAACTGGCGAAGTCCGTCAGGGGGCAGAACATGAATCGCCGGCCGGTAGGTCGCCGGGTCGAACGGACGCTCGCTCAAAGGTAGGAGCTCGACCCCGGGATCCATCTCGTGATCCGGGGGAGTCCCACCGCGTGGAATATCGTCGGCCATGTCAAGAATGGTGAGAAAATAGCCGGAGGGAGGAAAATCGGGCTAGAATATGGAAAGTCAACTGAAAAGTCAACCCCCGAGAAGGTCGAAAATGGCCGAAAAGGCCGGGATGTGAAAAGGGTACGAAAATCAAGAGGAAAGCGAGGGGAACAAACCCCAAAAAGGTGGGAACGGCAAAAGAGGCACCGAAACAAAGATTTGTTCGGTTGAAAATGTCCGAAACGCGAAGAAAATCGTGAATCCGACGACGAAACGGGTGTAGAACGCGACGAAACGGAGAAAAGAAGAGAGGAAAACACTCTAGAGAGAGAGGGTGTGGAATTTCGGCGAAGGAAGAAGTGAGAAATAGGGTTTAGAAACCCTATTTTAAAACACCCATGGTGAAATGTCGAATCTGCCCCGACTCAGGAACTTTTTGCCGGTCGGCAACATTTTGTGCCGGCCGGCAGAATATTGTGCCGATGGAATTGAATGATGGCCGGTGGACGGTCGGTGATATATTTCGATGGCCAGTGGGCATCCGGTGACCTCCTACAGTGATTTTGGAGCCTCCTACACCATTGTTTGAGTTATGTGTGGGGTCCAGGGCCTTTAGTGCTCAAAACAGTGCAAAACAGTGCGCTTTCGACGCTCAGCTGGCCTCCGTTTTGACCTCGGGTTGTGTCTTCTGTACGTGGCGCTCGAATTCGCGCAAGGTGTATCCTTTTCGTATCCTTTTGGCTTTTACGAAATTCAAAAGTTGCCCCATGCATATCGCATATCAATCGCACTGTTTTGTGCATTTCAAATTATCGCACTATTTTGTGCATTTCAAATCAATCGCACTGTTTTGTACATTTCAAATCAATCGCACTGTTTTGTGCATTTCAAATCAATCGCACTGTTTTGTGCATTTCAAATCAATCGCACTGTCTTGTGCATTTCAAATCAATCGCACTGTTTTGTGCATTTCAAGTCGATCGCACTATCTTGTGCATTTCAAACCATAGCACTGTTTTACGCATTCGCCTTGTCTAACGCATCGCACTGTTTTGCGCATCTCTTTGCATTTTGCATATCTATTCATATTTTACTTGCGTAGACCGCATGTTAATTACATTACCTGCGTAGACCGCATGTTTGTAATCAATTTCATTACTTGCGTAGACCACATGTTAATTACATTACCTGCGTAGACCGCATGTTTGTAATCAATTTCATTACTTGCGTAGACCGCATGTTTTGCTTGCGTAGACCGCATGTTTGTTCAAATTTCATTACTTGCGTAGACCGCATGTTTTGCTTGGGTAGACCGCATAATTGTTCAATTTCATTGCCTGCGTAGACCGCATGTTAATTACATTACCTGCGTAGACCGCATGTTTGTAATCAATTTCATTACTTACGTTGACCGCATGTTAATTACATTACCTGCGTAGACCGTATGTTTGTTCAAATTTCATTACTTGCGTAGACCGCATATTTTGCTTGCGTAGACTGCATAATTGTTCAATTTTATTGCCTGCGTAGACCGCATGTTAATTACATTACTTGCGTAGATCGCATGTTTTGCTTGCGTAGACCGCATGCTTGTTTAAATTTCATTACTTGCGTAGATCGCATGTTTATTCAAATTTCATTACTTGCGTAGACCGCATGTTAATTATATTACCTGCGTAGAACGCATGTTTGTTCAAATTTTATTACTTGCGTAGACCGCATGTTTTAACTGCGTAGACCGCATAATTGTTCAATTTCATTACTTGCGTAGACCGCATGTATTGCTTGCGTAGACCGCATAATTGTTCAATTTCATTGCCTGCGTAGACCGCATGTTTTAACTGCGTAGACCGCATGTTTGTTCAATTCCACTACTTGCGTAGACCGCATGTTTTCCCTGCGTAGACCGCATGTTTTGCTTGCGTAGACCGCATGTTTAATCAACTTCATTACTTGCGTAGACCGCATGTTTAATCAACTTCATTACTTGCGTAGACCGCATGTGTTGCCTGTGTAGACCGCATATTCGTTCACTTCACTACTTGCGTAGACCGCATGTTTTGGCCGCGTAGACCGCATGTTTGTTCAAATCATTACTTGCGTAGACCGCATGCTTATGTTCGATCTCATTGCTTGCGTAGACCGCATGTTTATGATCAATTTTGTTGCTTGCATAGACCGCGCGCTCCACTTACATGTCTGTGCTTTCACAGCATTGTTATGCCTCCCACTTGCTTTGCGTTGTCACGCACTTTCAAATACATTAACATGCATTGTACCTGTTGAGTTTGTTTTCTTTACAGGCACGATATTGTATGTACGGTTCATTTGAGGCTGGTGCAACCAGACGAACCGCACAGGTATGGGAATGGTCTGGCGAGACCTTAAATACGCTCGGTCTAGGAGACCCTAAATCCTCTGAAGTGCAAGTCCTTCGGTGTTTGTCGTGCCCGAACGACTTTCGATTAGACGCATTATTCACATGTCTTTAGTCGCATGTTGTTGCGCATTTCAAGTTCACTTGCATTGTTATGCATTTCTTGTGCAATATACACGGTCTAGGAGACCCTAAATCCTCTGAAGGTGCAAGTCCTTCGGTGTTGGTCGTGCCCGAACGACTTTTGATAAGTTGCATCATACATGTATCTTAAGCCGCGTGTTGTCGCGCATTCCATGCAACATGCATTTTATACATCATTTGCATAACAAAAACAAAAACAAAAACAAAAAAGCGCATTGTCATGCATTATCGTAAATAGTTGCATTGTCATGCATCATTAGAACATAGTGTACATTGCATTATAGTTTGCATGCATTCACTGCATCACTTCCGCCTATGGCTCGCGCCTTTCCATGATTGAGCTTGGTCTGGTATGTGCCCATACTTTTCATGTCAAAGCATAGTTCAATGGACCGTTCTATGTCAGACACGGCTTGTACGCGTACATGCCTTTCCTAGGCAAGATTTGGTTTGGCTTGCGTGCCACATCCATTGTATCCATTTCCATCCCATTTCATATTTGTAGATATTGCATTTTAGATCGCATGTATTCACTGCATCACCTTCCATCTATGGCTTGCGCCTTTCCAGGTTGAGCTTGGTCTGGTATGTACCCTTACTTTTCACGTTAAAGCACAGTTCTGCATGTGTACGCGCCTATTCCACGTTGGTATGTTGGTTTGAGGGTTGCGGCACCATTTCTGTGTTAGACATGGCTCGTATGTGTACATGCCTTTCCTAGGCAAGATTTAGTTTGGCCCGCGTGCCTTATCCATTGCCATTTTCCCTAGCATTTTCATTGTATATATTACATTGTAGTGTAATTTTTGCATCCAGCATTAGGATCGTTGTCCTTTCCCCAGCGGGTCGTTTCCCCACTTGTGTCAATCCCCCCCAATACTTGTGCTTGCGTCCGTCTAAGTCTTCGGCCTTGTCAAAAATGGGTCGTCTCTGGGCTTTGACATTCACTCCCGTCATTGTTATGACTTTCGAGTTCTGTCAAAGAGGGGCAACTGTAGACACCCCATTTTTGACCGTCCTCAAGACTTGGACGTCACCGTCTGAACACCCGGTGATCATCCATGTTTGTGTTCGTTTGGAGTTCCCCGAGGTCTCGGCTACGCGCCTTGCCTCAAGATCTCCGAACTCGACTGTTTAGTGTCTGGTTTTGCACCAAACACTTGTGTTTTGCCTTGGAAGGGCAGGGAATGCCTTGTGAGGCATCCCCACACATCACCGGCCATGGCCATGGGCCACCGGCTGGTATTTTGTTGCCATCGGCAATATATATTGCCGGTCGGCACTGTTTGTTGCCGGTCGGTACTACTTTTTTACAAAATGGAAATTTTGAGCAGCCGATTACTGTTCATCTGCTTTTGTAGATATTTTAAGACAGCTGTATGTCATTTTGTTCCCCTCCATATACGTGTATGGAGGGATGCACTCCTTGTTAGCTTACCTTGTAAGCTTTACAAGATTGGCTCCTCTATAAGAGGAGCCCTCCTCTCTTGGCTCTAGGTTAGACATTTTAGAGACAAAAAATACAGAGGAGAGCTCTGGTTTTAGGGTTAGGGTTAGATACACATTCTATCTCTCTTTTTGGCCTTTGTGTGTGTCTAGGTGCATTTGTGTCTCACTATTGCACACAAACACATAGTGTTTCACCTTCTCTTAGCTACTGAGGTTCTAAGAGGCTGGTTTTCGTGTTTTGGAGCTGGATTCAAGCCAAAGAGGGCTGTTGGAGCATCCTTTGTCAAGGTGATCTACAAGGGTGAGAAACTTCCCTTTTATTCCACATTTTTGCATTGCTTTTCTACCTATCTTAGAGCTATTTTCGTGCTTATTGTATAAGACAAAAAAGTTCTGTTTTTTAGCCCTCTTGATTGTTTATTAAGAGTGTTTTTTGGTTTGGGTTTGTTTGACCCCTCTTAAGCTTTGTAAGGCTACTTTTTGTGCTATTTTGTGCAAGTTTCGAGACTTTGGTGTTTGGGCCTCTTCACCACTGAAATCTTGAGGGATTTCAGTGGCGGAGATGGTGCCTTGAAGTCTCCAAAAGGGAAGGGCCACCCCCTCTCCTTGTTGTCCTTAAAAGGGACCCTTTTTGGCCTCTTGAGGGAGCATCATGTTAGAGTGTGTATTGATCATGTCTTAGCTATTTTCCATGTTTATTATGCCATGATATAACCTTTTTGTGTGTTGGTTTTGGTACACCATGCATACTTAGCATACCTACCATGTAATGCCTTGTTATTGCCTTAATATGCCTTAGGTTGTTAGCCTTTGCTCTAGCATGTTTTAGGTTTAGCCTTTTGAAGGTTTTGCGGTCATTTTGCCATGTTTTAGGTCTGTCCATAGTTGTTTGGGTCGGATTTGGCATGCTTAGTATAGCTCCTTTGTATTTGAGCTAGTATGCTTCAAGTATGTGAATGTGTAGTATATGTTGCTTGCATCATTTCGGTGGTTTGGAACCACCCTACATGTTATTTCAGTCCCTTTGACATGCTCATATGTTTGCCTTGGATGCCTCTTTGAAGCTTTGGAAGCTTGCCTTGCATGTTCCATGTTTTAGCATTTATGCATGCCTTTAAATTCAAACCATCTAGATGCTATCTAGTTGGTCTTTTGGGCTTAGTTTCATGTGTTAAAACTCTGTTTTGGTTGCTTAAGTCTTGCCATGTGTGGTTGTACTAAGTGTAGTCCATAGCCTCTTTGGTGAGCCTTGAATGCTTGGACCATTGTTGCATGTTTAGCTTGACTTGTTGCTTGGTTTGGCACCATGTTTTAACATGATTTTCAGAGCTTATGTTGCATGCTAATTGTCCATGATATCCCTTTTCAAGTGTGCCTTAGAGTTGCTTATTTAATGCCTAAGTGTTGGTCCAACTTACTTGCATGTGTGTATGTATGTTTGATCCCAATTCCTTGGTTTTTGGCCACTGTTTTGGGCCTATTTAGAGTTGCCTAAATCATGTATAAGTCCACATTTCCATCAGTTTTGCATTGCCTCATGTTTGCTTGTATGCTTGCATAAGTGTCTTGCCATGCCATGTTTCATCCTTAGCTTGCATGCCTAGGTTGCATTGCATCTTGCATGCATGCCTTGTTCCTTGACTTGGTGATAGGAATTGGGCCTTGGTTCGTTTGTTTGGTTTGCATTTCATTTGACATGAAAGTTGCACACTTGATTCTTTGGGCCATCATGCATGGAAATGCGTGATTGGCGGTCCGAGAATCGAGACACATGCCCTTTTGAGTCACAAACATGATAACATGCAAGTTCTGTCCTCTGCTGCTGTGAGTTGCAGTTTCTGTAGGCATTCTTTGCCGACCGGCAGTATACATTGCCGACCGGCAGTAAATCACCAGCCGATGGATTCATTTTGTGCCGGTGACCACAATTCTCAGCCGGTGATAATTCTACTCAGCCGGTGGTGATTCCCAGTATCCAGAGAGGCATCCTTGAGACTTTGGCAGTCTTCAGAGAGGCAGAGCAGGGAAAACAGAGGCAGACTATGCATGGCCGTGCACTTTCGAGCAGGACCCGAGCATGCGCTGCATCTGGCTCTCCTCCCAAGGCGGTTTACTGCTTTTCCTAGTTTAAATTAGTTTGTTAACTGATTAGGCAATTTGTAATATTTAATTAGCTTGTGTAGTTAATTAATTTGTATTATTCATTTGGTCCCTCCGAGTGAGGGCAATTATGTAATAAGTGTGCGTGAGTGTGTGTATGTCTTCCAACCTCACGTCTTTCTTCCCTTTTATTTACCTGCTTATGAAGGTAGATTAGGGCATATTTAAAATTAGCATACCTTATGCTATGCATGCGTGCATTCATGCATTTGTATTGCATGCATCAGGCTCGGTACATCACGCTAACTGCATTTGTACTTCAACTCCAAATTGAATACGTGCATCAATTAATCGCATTTCACATGCTATGCTTAAGTTAGCCGAGCCTACTTTGATTGCATCCTGTGTGTGTTACATTAGGCCATTCGATATGAACTAGGACCATGCATGTTTGCTAACTAGTTTATTGTTTTGACACGGAGTACGATGTAAGTATTTTCGCTTTAGCATATTGCATGCGTGCGAACGTTGCCATGATAGCATGCTTACCATGTGGCTAGATGCTTATGTGAGATAAACTATTTGAATGCCTGTGGGTGAAGGTTGGATTGTTTGAGTTGGAAAAACTCATTGAAATCCGTGTTTTAGCCTACTTGCGAGTAGCAAATTCCAAAGCGCTTTTTAAGACAAACGGATATGCAATGCTTGTTTCCAAATTAGGCAATCTAGTCTATACTTGTTCGCTGTGCGCATAACATAGTAATTCTAGGCTAATAGCCGGAATAAGAACACATAACGTTTTCAAAATCGGATATCATGGTTAGTAGAGGCCGGTTTTCGGACCGGGCGAGAGGGGGTGCTCATAGCTGACCTTCTTCAATCGTACCCAAGCTCCCGAGCCGAAGCAACTTTGGCAATGACGGACACGTGGCCTTTGGCACCGAGTCAAGGTTTCTTAAATTCCCCTATTTTAAAATATTTAGGTGGCGACTCTGTATCTGGCGAAGCAGTCCATGTTTGGCACATCTTTTCAAAAAAAATCTGTTTTCTCAAAACGATTTGTCGGATTTGGACTCTTTGGTTCAAGATTAAGAACCGTGACGATTTGAGAGTCCGAGCTGTAGTAACCCCACAGACGAACAGAATGGGACTCACCCTCCCGGGGCGTTTGGGGACGTCTACAAACAATAAAACAATTGTTAAATCAAGCGTGATCAAAACAGAATATCCAAGGGGTTTTAGGGCAATTATTAGGATAGCCGATTGCGTAGCTAATGCAACCGCCAGAGCATCCGGTTCGGCACGGAATGCTGCTTTATCTAACGACAACGTGATTGAAGTCACCATACTCAAACCCTCCGCCGGATCCTTGACGGCCAAAGCACCAGCTGGAATCAGAGTGCCTTTTATTTTGGGCAACACCTAGAATGGCGCCATCAAGTCATGGCTAGATTCTATTCTAGCACTCTTTTCGGCAGGCTGCTTAGCTGGCACTAATGATTCGGCAAGACACTTGGAACTAGCAGAGTCTGTAGCCTCAACCAACAGCAATGGGACCTCCGCGGGTGCCGACGGCGGTGGTTGCTGCTCTGCGACAATCGTCTATTCGGTTGCTTCTTCCGTTGATGTAGTTTTAGTGGCTTCTACTTGGCTTGTTTCAAAAGCCTTCTTGGTTTTCATCATTTCGAGGTTCCTTTTCCTCGCAAAGCAAGCAAGGAAAAATGATTCACCGGTCATATCTACCAAGTGGGTGCCAGGAAAATCTTTTAGATTAGATAGGAGAGGCCACACACTCTAGACTACCAACTCCTTCTGAGCCAATTAGGTTGAAAGCCTGCTCAAGCTACTCGTCTAGTTCTGCTTGGGCTTTGTGGTAGTCGACGCCGTTCAACTTCGACTGATCACCTTGTTCTCGCTCGGCTTGTTCTTGTTCTAAGAAGCTGGCAACTTGTTCGGCTTCTTACATGTTTACGACGCCTTCACTAACTAGCGATTCCCCAACGTAATCTCCCTCAAGTTCACATAGTTGGGAAATATGAGAGCCGAGAGCTGTTCCGAGCCTCGTGGAACAGGAATATGATCGGCTACCAAGAAGGTTGAGTAGGACAGATCGTACCTCAGAAGAATATGGGTGGCACGCCCCCTGTCCTTGAAGGCCTGCACGACCGGTGTATTCTAGTGCAGCCTTCGCTTATCCTAGAACGGCTTCGTCTCTAGAGGAGATGGATTTCTTGAGATCGTTACCTACAAAAGGGAATGATTTAAGTATACGTTTAAACCGATTAGATGTAAAAAACTTCACGAGTCTACTCAGCCACCTGGTTTGCCGCTCTGCCTAGGAACGTGATATAATTGTTCCCCTCCCTCGCCGAATTCCCAGTTGCCTCAAACGAGAACCTACACATCGTCCACCCTCATGCCAGAGCTAGCAAGCATGGTCACTAAATTGTGATCGATATCCTTGGCTCTAAAAAAGTAACGCCTTTGTCGACTAGAAGATTTGGCAAGGGAGTAATAGTACCAAATAACAAGAATCCTTAAGTTCAGGTTTAGTCGTTGGTTTAGCTCTACTGCGTCCCTCACTATTTGGAAAAAATTTACATTGGGCTGAGAAGGCATAAGGCACTAGTAGCTGAGAACGGACCTAAGGAAGGGATAGAGGGGGAATCAGACTCCACCCTCAGCAATTGCCAATAAAGGGAACACAATTGTGTTAGCGTCAGCTCTCTCCATGTCTACCTCCTCATCTTTGATGAGGGCTAGGTGGACATCATCAGGGATAGAGAAGTGATGACCCTGCCCTCAGATACTAGGGCTTTCATTTCAAGTGGTTGGCCATGGAGTCAGAATAAAATGTAAAAAACCAAAACAAAAAACAAAGAAGAGATTGTAGGAAGAAGATTAGACTTGAAGTGTGAAAATAGAAGGAAGCACAAAGCAAAGGAAATAAAAACAAAAAATTGGGATCAGGAGGACTTATAAACTGAGGCAAACGACGCTCATTAACAAAAGAAAGGAAAAACAAAGGAAGAAGAGCAGTCAGGAGCTAGAAAGTGAAGATGGGAAGGCAGGAGAATGGCAACACAAAATTCCTTTGGAAACAGAAGGGGCAGAGGTTTTCAAATCGCATTAAATGAATGGAAATCACGAAGAGGCGGGAAACTGCAGTCATTTCACATCACCTCCGATCTAGCGTGTCCATCACACACCCGAATGACCAAACACAAAGTACAATTAATTGGAATCTGTGCAAGCGGCAGAAAATGAAGCCAAGCACACTGCCCGCGAGGCTGGAGCTAGGGGGCAATTGTGGGCGCTGAATAAATATTACAAACCCAAATAGGAGTTTCTAGGCCCATCTACATATGGATCGAGTAAGGTCAAGACCCATTAGACCAAACCATTGCTGATAATGGAGGATCACCATTTAGCTCTCCGCCAAATAGAGCCAAGTACATCGGGCAAATCGACGACTGAACCATTAGCTGGGACCAGTGCTCCTTTCGAGGAAGTATGATAGGGAGTGGGTCCAAATAAAGTAATGATGGAATGATAAGCAGATGGAACAAGGGACGAGGAGGGGTACTCTATAAAATGAGCAGAGAAACTGTACAAAAAGGTAGGTGCTAAAAACTTGAACCAGAAGAAACCTAAAACACTAACCCTTATACTGGAACTAATTTGTCTGTCGAAGTGCTTATCCCGGTACCACCACTCGGAGTTTTATTTTTATTTCAGGCAACGATTGAAAGATTGAAGGCTTGTTTGGACCGCAAGAGTGTTCTCTCTCCACTTCCACACAACTAGGAATGGCAGTTCAAACCATGTACTATCCTCCAATATATGGTGCCTCTAGCATTATGTTTGTTAGGCAAAAGAAATTCTCTTATCCCTCTTAACAACACTAGCTAGTGGCATGTGACACACACATATATATATATATATATATATTATATTTTATTTAATGAAAATAGGGTGACAACTCACATAAGTAACACTACAGGCCAGAAGGCACATGGGAATTCCAATCTTGGATCTAGCCTAACTATAGAAAGTCATGTTTTTGTCATTAACCCCAAGGAAGACATACCCCATACATGGCCAAAAAAAAAAAAAAAAAAAACTAGGAAAACACATGTAGAGAATGAAAACATGTCACTGTGGTGGGTTGGTAGTAGAGATATTTTAACGAAAAAATCTCAAATAAGGGTGGCATTGAATTATTATTACTATTTTTTCATTTTTAGGGGGATAAGTCTCTCGTATGGGTAAGGCTTTTTTGTGTATATATAGTGTAAATTTGTTTATGTATGTCAGATTTTACTAAGAAATATTTCATTTATAATATGACTATTCCTTACGCGTCAAACTAAAATACAATTATCTGTATTTTAAATAGGATATTATGCCATAAGGAAAGATATTTGAAGATGTATCAATTGTTTAAGTTGGTGTCTTGTCTTGGTGTTGGGTCTTAACTAGCTAAAACGTGCGTATCAAAACAAGATCTTGTTCCCAGTGCCATGATGAGGATGATGATCATCATCATATGGTAATTTCCCGAAGACGTACTACGTGGCACACGGGACTAGTATTAAAATGTTAAAAACATCTAATGCATATCCGTCATCTTAGTTAAATTCAATTGTCATCTTAGTTAAATTCAATTGGATCGATCTCACTCTCTTTCTCTTTATCTATTTATGTAGATAATATATATATATATATATATATATATTTTGTCTCTTTTAGTTAAAAAATTAAAAAATTATTAAATTAGTTAAAAAGTCAATAACTCATATCAAAAAGTTAATTTTTTTTTTTACTTTGTACACATATTTTCGTAAAAAGTTAAAAAATTATTCTAAATATACTATTTTTTTTAATTCATATTTTAACTAAATAATCAAAAAAATTAACATGTTTTCAAAGAAGAACATTTCTGATTCATTTTCAACCTGAAAAGCTGTGTTTGGGGTGTTTGAATATGTATAAGTAGTTCCAAATACAACAACGTATAAAGCTGCCAACTTGGCTTCATGTCCTCCAGTTAGGCAGAGCACATGTTTTATTTATTTATTTTGGACAACTCCTACTTAGAATTGCAGTTGCATTGGGAATACCAACACGATCGGAAGTGTGCATTCTCGACATTATTCAATTTGTTTAGTTTCGTTTTTTTAAAATAGTTTTTAGAAAAGTTTATTTTTTTATTTTTCGTGTTTTTTTTATTTTTAATAATTTTTTTTAATATTTGAAGTAATTTTTTTTTAATTTTTAGATATACTTAACATAAATATATCTAAAAAATAAAAAATTTGTGATTTTTTTTTTAAAAATTTAGTAAATACTAAAAATAAAAAATATACGAGAATTCAGTACATTTTTTATATTTTTATATATTTAATAATTTTTTAAAATATTTTTTCATAAATTTTTTACTTTTTAGATACATTTAAGTAAGGTGCATCTAAAAAACTAAAAAAAAATGTTTAAAATTTTAAAAATATTTACTAAAAACAAAAAAACACGAAAAACAAAAAACTTAATTTTCAAAAAACTTAATTCAGAAAACTCAAACCAAACGCACTGATTTGTTTTTCCTTTTTTCTACTTTGTTTATTCTTGAATATTTTGTACTCTTTCTGAAAATTCAAAAAATGATTTGTTATGTTAAGATATTTGTGCATACTGAATACCGCACTAAATAATTGTGGATCGGAGCTCCGCACTTGATTGGACTATTCAGGAATCGAGACCCTGCAACAATAAGCACCGTTAGAGCTGCCCGGCCGAGGTTGGCCGGATAACCTCTCTAGTGTAGGAATGAGTAATCAGAGAAGATCAGAGGTACTCTCTAGGTGTAGAGAGTTATGTTTAGGTGAGTGTGGTTCAGCTTAGGTCAGTTACCTTTAGTGTAAAGTCAGTGTAGTTTATATTGAACTCTTTGCTTGTTGCCCAATATGGTTTCATGGAGCTCTGGTGCTGCAAAGTTTCCTTTAGCATTCCTCAAGGTCCGGGGACCATCTGTTAGTCGACAAGGGGTCTATATACTCATTATAACCATGCTTGTAATAGATCACATTCCTTTGATCAACTGTTTCTGTGATTCTAGGGGGAAGGGACTAGCTGAGGTGGCACCCTCCATGTGAGTGCACTCACAGCTTCCATGTTTCACTGTTAGGTTCTTCTTGCTCGATATCGTCATGCCTCGGCTCAGCCCTCTTATGAGATTGTTTGTAGAGATGGACTGGCCCAGTAGGATATCTTTATATGGGCTCGGCCCCTTTTGGATTCGATCTAAGGATTAGATCTTGCAGCTCGACCCAGTCCAGTATCGTGGTTGGATTGACCGTTCCACTACAGGTTAGGCCCAAGTGCTTGAGGACTTGGGTGGATTACTGATGATGTAACCGGGCTAATCTAACAGGCCCACTTATTTACCTTAATTGCTCTTCAGGACTTGAGTCAAATGGATTGGGCCGGCCCAAAGCTTGAATCCGACCCATTTTATATTTAGTCCCTTCAAGATTAAAAATAAAAATTACAAGATAAGTTACAGGCCAGTTATGCGTGATGGACTTAAATACCTACTTAAGTCACGTACATTTTTAAGAGGAAATTGCACTTCAATGTAAGGTGTTACCTAAAAGACAACCTAAGAGGGGGGAGAATTAGGTTTTTACAAATGAAAATAATAATACCCTAATAAAAATTATGACTAGCACAATAGATAAATATAGTTAATGAAATAAAAATAATTAAAACAAGTGTTCTAACAACTATGTCAATTAATGATTTTAGCACAGTGAAAATGTGAAATATAGCTATGGCAAATTAAATAAAATAAAGGGATAAGGGAGAGAGAGGCAAAAAAATTTATAGTGATTCGGTTTTAACTCAGCCTATGTCCACTCCTCAAGCTTCACTTGAGATTTTCCACTATACTCTAGCTTCATAGAGTGCTACCAACCTTTTCACAGATGAAGCAATCCTCCACAGATTTTACACAGACATTCTAAGTCAAGAACATTGAGTGTACTACAATCTTACAAGGTTGAAAAGAATGTGTTTTTGCTTTCATAGAGAGCTATAAGAATTATCTCTCAAAGATAGATAAAAAAATGAAACTCGGGTTTTTCTGTAAACCTCACACAGAAAAGATGGGCTTAAAGCTATATGTCTCAATGTATAATTTCTGAAAGATGATGTAAACAAAAATTGAAGAACACTTCTCAGAGAATTTTTCAGAGAATAAATGTGAGTGATTATAGATCAAAGAATATTTTCTGTTTTTTTTTTGTAACTTGTTTACATTAGAGGCTTTGGTATACATAATGAAACTTATAGTGATTTATAACCGTTGTATTCATTTGAATATCTTCCACTTCATCATTACTAATTTGAATATCTTTCACTCCATCATTACAAATTTGAATATCTTTCACTTGAACCTTTTGAACTACTGCTGTGTTGGGCTATTTGAACCTCTGTTTTTGAGCTGTTTGAACCTCTGTTTTGGGTTGTTTGAACTCCTATTTTAATCAAACATTAAATAAATTCTAACAATATTTAGGATAAAGGTTTAGGTGAGAAATGATGGGACAAAATAAATTTTGATTCTATTTTTCTCTTTCAAATAAATTAAAACATAATTAAATAAATCATCAAAATAAATGTTGATTCTATTTTTCTCTTTCAAATGAATCATCAAAATAAATTTTGATTCTATTTTTCTCTTCCAAATAAATTAAAACATAATTAAATAAATCATCAAAATAAATTGTGATTCTATTTTCTCTTCCAAATAAATTAAAACATAATTAAACAAATCATCAAAATAAATAAGTCTAACAATCTCTCCCTTTTTGATGATGGCACCCAATGATGTTTTGATTTGATTTGGGAGTAAGAAAAGCTCCCCCTCAAGTCATGCTCTCTAAATTCATTTCTAAATACATAGGTTAACACATGTGTAATAAATAAGCTTTAATTAGAGACATGATATGAGACTAAGATATCAAATTATAAATATATAATCATTAGATTTGTTTTCAAATAATATCATAATTTGAAAATAATACCATAATACATAACATAATAACAAAATAATACCATAATACATAACATCATATAATTTATCCCCCTGTGACATTATCTAAAGGAAATCATGGGTCAGATTTGGAGGAGGAGGAGGAGGAGGAGGAGGAAAATGATAGTGATAAATGGCATCTATACAATTCAAAGCATATATATACACATATATATATATATATATATATATACGATTCGCACGCTTCTCTCTTTTTCGTCGAAAATCGCGTCGGACACGCGTCCTCGCTTTTGCATCAGCCGACCGACAAAAGCGAGATGAGTGAATCAACGACCTCGCCTCTCTCTCCCTCTTGTCTTCTTCTCCTCCATTTTCTTCCTAATCACTCTCTTTTCCTTCTTCTTTCTCATTTGCTTCAATCTCTTTCTTCGTCTACGTAAGAGAGATAGAACAGAGAGACTGAGCAGAGCAGAAAGGCTGCCAAAAATGACCCTCTTGTCGATTACATCTCTCTCTTCTACTTCATGGCCTCATCTCGTCCCCTTACTCTCTTTCCAGACCTGAATGATCTCGTAAGCGCTGCTGGGCCGAGTGCCCTGGCTCCTACTCTTCCCAACCTTCCTATGATGTCGATTGAGCAAATAATGGCAGCTCAATCAAACATTGAAGCCAATCATTTTACACTGACGTCCTATATGGAGACGGTGATTGCAGTCACAAAATTAGCTCACCAACTGTAGAACAAGACGAGTGAGCTCCACCAGGTCAACGCCCAACTCTTGCTGCTCTAGCACATGTACAAGGATGCGCGAGCAGAGATTTGCGCACTGAAGGCTGAAAATAAAGAGCTTAAACGGAAGACCACCTCCATGGCCCGATTTGGAGCAACGTCGTTCTTGGCCTTTGATAGTTAGCGGGGAGTCGTCGCTCTCGACGAAAGCATGGGGGTAGGGCCTTCAAGGGCCTTCCAAGGTGATAAAAAGATGAAGAAAATGATGGAAGAGGAGAGTAAGTAAGATCGGCATATGACCGTAAAAAAAATGAAGGGTTGTTTTTTTTTTTATTTATGTAAATATGTTTATTTTGATCGGCGTATGGTCATAAAAAAAATGAATGATTTTTTTTTTTTATGTAAATATTTGTATTTGGATTTGTTTTTGTTTTTATGTTTAAGTACTGAAAAATGAAATTATAAAGTAGAAAAAATAAGAAAATTAAGCCCAAACAAAAAATAACAATGAGAAAAAATAAATAAAAATAAAAGAAATTACGCCTAATAGCAAAATTAAAATAAAATAATACCAGCATAAATTAAACTTAACGGGACGTTAGTGTTGCTGGAATGATAATGCAAAAAAAAAAAATACCATGAGGGTGTAAAAAAAAATCAATGTATGCAAAGTTAATTTTACCTCAAGATGCAGAACCCAAAATAAAAATAAAAATACATAGTTGAGAATAGCAAACTGTTAAGGAGAATAAATGTATGAAGGACTTGAGAGCATGCAACTGATATAAATGTTTCCATATCAATGTAGCAATACACATATATCATTTTAACAAAAATTCAAGTTTTACAGTCATAATCAAACTTGTTAAGTAGAAATCAATATTCCAAGCTCATCACAAATAAAATTGAAGCGATCCTCGCTTAGGGGTTTTGTGAAAATATCCGCCAATTTCTTGTCGGTGCTTGCAAATTCAAGTACAATATTCCCTTTTTGAACATGATCTCTTAAAAAATGATGTCGAATTTCAATATGTTTTGTTTGTGAGTATTGAACCAAATTGTTGCTTAAATTGATGGCACTTGTATTATCACATTTAATAGGGATGATCATAATGCAAATCAAAGTCCTCCAATTGTTGTTTCATCCAAAGTATTTGGGCACAACAACTCCCGGAAGCTATATATTCAACTTCGGCCATTGATAAAGCAGCAGAATTTTACTTTTTGCTAAACCAAGATACCAATGAGTTACCAAAAAAGTGACAAGTGCCACTGGTGCTTTTTCTATCAAGTTTGCATCCGGCAAAGTCGACATCCGAGTAACTAATTAAATCAAATGCAACACCTCTAGGACAAAACAGGCCCAAATTTTGAGTGCTAAGAAGATATCTAAAAATTCTTTTAACAGCACTGAGATTTGATTCCTTAGGATTTGATTGATATCTGGCACACATACAAACACTAAATATAATATCAGGTCTACTTGCAATTAAATAAAGAAGTGAGCCGATCATGCCTCGATATTTTGTTTGATCAATGCACTTACCTTTTTCATCATTGCCTAGCTTAATCGATGTGCTCATAGGTGTTCTAGTTATTTTTGAGTCATACATACCAACCTTTTTCAGTAGTTCTTCTATGTACTTAGCTTGGTTAATAAAAATTCATTCCTTACATTGTTTGATTTGAAGCCCAAGAAAATAATTTAGCTCCCCTATCATGCTCATCTCAAACTCACCTTGCATACACTTAGCAAATTCCTTACACAAGGTTTCATTAGTAGCACCAAATATAATGTCAACCACATATATTTGCACAATAAGTAAAGCATCATTTTTAGTTTTAACAAAAAATGTTATATCAATCGTTCCTCTAGAAAAATTATTTTCAATCAAAAATTTACTTAATCATTCATACCATGCCCGAGGTGCTTGTTTCAAACCATATAAAGATTTTGATAGTTTAAAAACATGATTTGAAAAAGTGTGATCTTCAAAACCTAGGGGTTGTTTAACATAAACTTCCTCATTTATAAAACCATTAAGAAAGGCACTTTTTACATCCATTTGATAAAGTTTGAAATCTATAAAACATGCAAATGCAAGTAACATGCGAATGGATTCTAATCTAGCAACCGGAGCAAAGGTTTCATCGAAATCAATACATTCTTCTTGATTATATCCTTGTGCAACAAGTCTAGCCTTGTTTCTTATAATTATGCCAGACTCATCAAGCTTGTTTCGAAAGATCCATTTGGTACCGATAATGGTATGATCTTTAGGTTTTGACACAAGTTCTCACACTTTGTTTCTCTCAAATTGGTTAAGCTCTTCATGCATAGCTATCATCCAATGTTTATCGAATTCGGCTTCTTGAAAGTTTTTAGGCTCAATCTGTGAGAGAAAAGCCAAGTTACTACAAATGTTTCTAAGTGAAGAGGGAGTTTCAATACCTTTTGTAGGGTCACCTAGGATTAAATCCTTAGGGTGATTATGAACAAACTTCCATTTTCTTGGCAAATCATCATTGTTTCCTCCTTCTTCTTGAGGTAGGAGAATAGGTTGTTCAATCTCTTTGTTCAACTTACATTGTTGGTTCTCTTCGTTATAGATAATTGAATCTTTCACATTTGGTTCCAAATCTATATTATCACTAACAATTTGATTTTGAGCAGAAATGTTAGTTTCATCAATTGCCACATGTATAGATTCTTCCACAACAAGAGTTCTTTTATTAAAAACACGATAAGCTTTGTTAGTTAAGGAATAGCCAAGAAAAGTTGCTATATTAGATTTTGAATGAAATTTACCTAAGTTATCCTTACCATTATTAAGCACAAAACATTTACAACTAAAAACATGCAAGTGACTAATGTTGGGCTTTCTATTATGCCAAAGTTCATAAGGAGTCTTTTTGAGAATAGGTCTAATTAATGCACGATTTAAAATATAGCATGCGGTGTGAATGGCTTCGGTCCAAAAATATTTAAGAAGATTATTTTCACAAAGCATTGTTCTGCTCATCTCTTCTAAAGTTCTATTCTTCCTTTCTACTACACCATTTTGTTGATGGGTTCTAGGTGCTGAAAAATTATGTCCAATACTATGCTCATCATAAAACAATTCAAATTTCTCATTTTCAAGTTCTCTACCATGGTCGGTTCGAATATTAGTAATAAGAAAGCGTTTTTCATTTTCAATTCTACAACAGAGTTTTGTGAAAGAAGCAAAGATTTCATCTTTGTGTGCTAAAATCATAACCCATATAAATCTTGAATAATCACCAACAATAACAAGACAATAATGTTTACCACCTAGACTAGATGTTCTTGAGGGACCAAATAAATCCATATGCAGTAGTTGTAAAAGTCTAGTTGTGGAAATGTGAGATTTCGATTTAAACGATGTTTTAGTTTGTTTTCCTTGTTGACAAGCACTACAAAGATAATCTTTTTCAAATTTAATTTTTGGAAGTCTAATGACCAAATCCTTTCTCAAAAGTTTAGCAATTAAATCCATATGAGCATGACCAAGTCTTCTATGCCATAACCAACTATTTTCATTATTAACATATAGACATTTAACATCGTTAGCATAGAGATCATTGAGATAAAAAACATAAACATTATCGTGACGATTACCAACGAATAAAACTTTATGATCATTTGTGTTTTAAATTGTACAATGTGATTTATCAAAAATAACTCGATTACCTTTATCACATAATTGACTAATAATAAGTAGATTATGCTTAAGTCCATCAACAAGTAAAACATTTTCAATAGAAGGGTTAGGAGAAATACCAATGCTACCAATATCAATGATTTTTCCTTTCTTATTGTCTCGAAAAGTAACAAAGCCTCCATCTTTGGATGACAGTGTAGTAAAGAAAGATTTATCTCTGGTCATGTGTTTGGAACATTCACTATCAAGGTACCACTTCCCTTCTTTAGCTTTGGACTTAAAGCAAACCTACAAGATGACAATCAAGTGTTGGTTTTTGGTACCCATAGTTTCTTGGGTCCTTCTTGGTTAGTTTTGTTAGATCCCTTAACAATCCAAATCTTTTCAATTCCCATGTTTATATTATTTTTGAATGGACAAGAAGATATATAATGGCCTTTCTTTCTACAATAAAAACAAGTAATATGAGGGTGAGTCATGAGAGGTGCCTTTTTAAATATTGTATTGAGATTCTTTTGTTTTTTAATAGGGTTATATCCAATGCTCGCTTTATCGAAAACACATCTTTGATTTCTAAGAAGCATGATGAGATTATTTCTACTTTTTACAAAATTTTCAAGTGTTTTTGTTAAATCATCAATATTATTTTTTAAAGTAGTTTTCTCATTAGAGATAGTATCAAAATCATTTTTGAAAACAATTTTTTCTTTCTTTAATTCTTCTACATTAATAGATAAAGATGCAACAGATTTTTTCAACACATTATTTTTGGCACAAACTTTTCTAAATTCATCTTGTAGTTCATGGAATGCACATTCAAGTTCTTCATAAAGAATAGTTACCTCATCTTGAGTAGAGTTTTCAACTTCAAGAGCCATGACACATAAGTTGGCTACTTCATTTTCAATTTCATCACTTGAGCTTTCATCTTCACTTTCTCCCTAGGCTGCTACCATGGCCTTTTTGTTTCTTTTGTAGTCTTTTCCATGATTCTTCAATTTTGGACAATCTATCTTCATATGTCCAGGGTTTTTGCACTCATAGCAAATAATAGGCTCTTTCTTTTATCTTTATTATGCTCTTTCTTGAAAGGTCTTCTTCCTCTATAATTGTTTTTCTTGAAGTGCTTTTTGAGATTTCTACTAAACATGGCATAGCTTTTATCCTCACTGGAGTTTTCATGTTTTTCTTCATTTGATGAGGCTTTGAGTGCAATTCCACTTTCCGTTTTGTTTTCAACATCCTCATGTCCTTTCATGGTGATCTCATGAGTCATAAGGGAACCCACAAGTTTATCCAATCCAAGTGTTGAGAGATTTTTGGCTTCTGTAATGGTCGTGACCTTCACTTCCCAATTCTTTGATAAACACGTAAGAATTTTTCTCACCAACTCACTGTTAGTATAAGTTTTGCCAAGAGATTTCAAAGAGTTTACAATTTCAATAAATCGAGTAAACATACTTGAAATAGATTCATCAGAGTTCATTTTAAACAATTCATAACTATGAACAAGCATATCAATACGAGATTCCTTCACTTGGTTTGTACCTTCATACGTTACCTCAAGTTTGTTCCGAATTTCTTTTGCCGAATCACAACTTGAAATTTTATTATACTCCTTAGAGTCTAATCCATAAACAAGGATGAGTTTGGCTTTAGCATTGGCTTGCAATAATTTATGATCTCTCTCATCACATTTATCTTCAGTTTTAGGTACACTAATATTGTTTACTAATTTGGTAGGAATTTTTGGACCATTGGTGACAATAATCCACATGGCATAATCAATGGCTTGTACGTATAAGGTCTTTTTATACTTCCAATGATTATAGTTATTTCCGTCTAACAATGGTGGCCTATTTGTGGCTTGTCCTTCAGCTAAGGTTGCCATGGATCGAAACTCCCAAATGATTAAATCTAAAACAAGAATCTAGGCTCTAATGCCAATTGTTACCCAAAAGACAACCTAAGAGGGGGGGTGAATTAGGTTTTTACAAATAAAAATAATAATACCCTAATAAAAATTATGACTAGCACAATAGATAAATATAGTTAATGAAATAAAAATAATTAAAACAAGTGTTCTAACAATTATATCAGTTAATGATTTTAGCACAGTGAAAATGTGAAATATAGCTATGGCAATTTAAATAAAATAAAGAGATAAGAGAGAGAGAGGCAAACAAATTTATAGTGGTTCGACTTCAACTCGGCCTACGTTTACTCCTCAAGCTTCACTTGAGATTTTCCACTATATTCTAGCTTCACAGGGTGCTAGCAACCTTTTCATAGATGGAGCAATCCTCCACAGATTTTACACAGATTTTCAAAGTCAAGAACACTGAGTGTACTATACTCTTACAAGGTTGAAAAGAATGTGTTTTTGCTTTCACAAAAAGCTATAAGAATTATCTCTCAAAGATAGATATACAAATGAAGCTCTGATTTTTCTGTAAACCTCACACAGGAAAGATGGGTTTAAAGCTATACGTCTCAGTATATAATTTCAGAAAGAGGATGTGAGTAATTATAGATCAAAGAATATTTTATGGTTTTTTTTGTAACTTGTTTACATTAGAGGCTTTGGTATATATAATGAAACTTATAGTCGTTTATAGCCGGTTATAGCCGTTGTATTCATTTGAATTTATAGCCATTTATAGCCGTTATATTTATTTGAATATCTTCCACTCCATCATTACTAATTTGAATATCTTCCATTCTATCATTACTAATTTGAATATCTTTCACTTGAACCTTTTGAACCTTTTGAACTGCTGTTGTGCTGGGTTGTTTGAACCTTTGTTTTTGGGCTGTTTGAACCTCTGTTTTAGGCTGTTTGAACTCCTGATTTAATCAAATATTAAATACATTCTAACAATATTTATGATAAAGGTTTAGGTGAGAAATAATGGAACAAAAGAAATTTTGATTCTATTTTTCTCTTTCAAATAAATTAAAACATAATTAAATAAATCATCAAAATAAATGTCGATTCCATTTTTCTCTTTCAAATAAATCATCAAAATAAATTTTGATTCTATTTTTCTCTTCTAAATAAATTAAAACATAATTAAATAAATTATCAAAATAAATTGTGATTCTATTTTTCTCTTCCAAATAAATTAAAATATAATTAAACAAATCATCAAAATAAATAAGTCTAACATAAGTTTTTTTGAAAACATTTCAAATCAGTAATAAATTTTATCAATTTTAATAATAAAAGGTTTAAATTATTTCATAAATTTATAAATAGTTTGTAAAAATATCACTGATTTGTAATTTTTCTTTTTTGTAATGCACTAATAATCCTAAGATGTTTATTTTACCCCAACACATTTTAAGGGTATTAATAGATGAGAAAATGAGCAAGACATATAGGTAAATAGGTTTGGTCAAAAAACCAGCCTGTAAGTCCCAAACGTAAGGAGAAGAGCACAAAAAAAAAAAAAAAAAAAAAAAAGAAAAAGAAAAAGAAAAAGAAAAAGAAAAAGAAAAAAAGAGTAATTTCTTAGGAAAATGATCCACTGTGCAATGCAACTCTACGACAAAACTACTTAACACTACAAAAAGAGTAATTTCTTAGGGAAATTATAACGAGATTGGTTTAGACCTGACCCATTGGGCATTCTGGACTCGAGTTTCATAGTTCTATATTGTTGTTCTTGTCTTATTCCTCTTGTCCCTTCTTGATTTTGGCTATTGGGATGTGTTGGTTGCGTTTGGAACATGTTGGTGTAGACATCCCATTTTTGACCGACCTTAAGAATCAGACGTCATCAATTGAGCGCTTGGTGATGGAGCACGTTGTGCTCGTTTAGAGGTTTCAGAGTTTTGGCTGAGAGCCTTGCCTCCGGGCTTCTGAACCCTTTGTGCTTTGGCTCGGTTTGCGGACCAAGTCTTGTTTTTCCTTCCCGAAGGGAGGGAGTGGTCTTGTAAACCATCTCTCTGTGGTCGTAGACTACTTTTCATGGTCATAGGCCACTTTTTTCATTTGGAGACTAGTTTTTAGTTTTTGGAGCCTTTGGCCGCGCGCCTTGTCTCGGAACCGCTTAACATTCTCCGTTTGGCGGGGTTTTTGAACCACACCTTGTTGCCTTTGCCTAGAGGAACACTGTGGTCCGGGAGACCACTTTTGTGGTTGCATACCACTTTTGGTGCTCGTCAGCTAGTTTTCGGGCTTTTGGCCGCGTGTTTTGCCCCCCGATTTCTCGTCTTGCATCCGTTTTGGTTTGTTTTTGGCACAAACCTTGCTTTCCTTGTTTTAAAGGTGGTACAAGGGTGGGAGACCAGTATTTCTCCTGGCCAACCACTTTTCCTTTTTCCAGCTAGTTTTCTTGTTAGATAACTGGCTTTCTTGGTCTTTGGACCATCTTTTCTAGTCGACCACCACACCACCACCTTGCATTTAGTGTGTTGACCTCTCCCACCTATGGCCAACCAGTTTTTGCTCTGGTTGACCACCTAAAGTGGTCGGCCGACCACTTTTACTAGCAGGCCGACCACTTGCTTTTTGGCACCTTTTTGGAGATATTTTTCTCCAGCTGGAGCTGGAGGACATTAGACTCATCCTCTATACACGTGTATGGAGGGATTGCCTTGGAGCTTAGCTTCTCCAAGAAGCGTTGGCTTTCCTCTTCTATAAGAGGGAGGCTCCTCCTCCTTCTTCCAGGTTCAGAAAATCTGAGGGAAGAAGTTACATATAGCTTTGTCTCTATATCACTCTTGTTCTTCATTTTTGTGTTCAAAAGTGTAGATTTGTCTTACTTTAACACACAAACACACACTCAAACACCATCCTTTTGCTACTGAGGTGCTTAGGGACAGATTTTGATGTTCTTGGGTTTCCTTGAGTTTGAAAAACCTGCTAGAGGTGCAGTTATAATGAGGGTTTTCAAGGGTGAGCTTTTGACCTTTAAATCCTCCTTTCTTGCTTAAGCTTTTAGCCTATCTTGCATGCTGTTATAAGATTAGCTCAGAACTGATAAAAGTTCTGTTTTTTCATGCTTAAAAAGCTTATTTAAGATCACTTTTGCGTTTGGGGTTGTTTACCCCCTCTTAGGCCTTGTTTGGTCTTATTTTTGAGCCTTTTTTGTGAGCTTCAAGACCACCTGTAGACACCCCATTTTTGACCGTCCTTAAGACTTGGACGTCATCGTTTGAACACTCGATGATTACCCATGTTTGTGTTTGTCTTGAGTTCTCGGAGGTTTCAGCTACGCACCTTACCTCAAGACCTCTCGACTTGTTTGTTTTGTGTTTGGTTTTGCATCAAACACTTGTTGTTTTGCTTCTGAGGATGGGAAATAGCTTGTAGGCCATCCCCACACCTCACCGGCCATGGCTTGAGGCAACCGACCTTGTTTCCTTGCCACTGGCCATTGGTGATGGCCGGTCGGCACTATTGATGGTCGGTCGGCATTGTGTTTGGTCAGTCGGCCACTGATTTTGGTCAATCGGCCACTTTTTCTAGCCGAGACCTTTTCTTGAGGGGGTTTGAACCTTTTGAATCCTTGGTTTTAGCTTTATGAGGAAGCTTGAAACTTTTGAACCCTTAGTTCTAGCTTCTTGAGAAAGCTTGAACCTTTTGAACCCTTGGTCTTAGCTTCTTGAGGAAGCTTGAACCTTTTGAACCCCTGGTTTTAGCTTCTTGAGGAAGCTTATACCTTTTGAATCTTTGTTCTAGCTTCTCCAAGAAGCTTGAACCCTTTTGACTAGCTTTTCCAAGAAGCTTGTCTCTTTTGCCTAGCTTCTCCAAGAAGCTTGGCCTTCTTGGCCCTTTTTGCTCCAAGCTTCTAAGAGAAGCTTGGCCCCTTTCCTCCAAGCTTCTAAGAGAAGCTTAGATCATTCTTCCTCTATAAAAGAAGTGCTCCTCTTCCATTGCAAGGGTTCAAGAAATTTGTCTAAGGCAAAAAAAAACATACATCTCTCCCTATATCTCTACATTTTAGCTTCAAAGTGCATAGTTCTTGGCTCCATTACACACCACCTCCTATCCTAACACCTCCACCATCACTCTAAGCATCTTGGAGGCCATTTTCAGAGGCTAAGGGACTGGTTTTCTGGACCAAGAAGCTGTTGTCCCCTTTTGGCGACAAGGGTAACACACTTTACCCTCTTTTGGTCTTTATTTTGCTTCATCTTTTAGCCATACTTAGAAGCATTTTTGAGCTTTGTCATAAACTAAAAAAAGTTTTCTTTTGAGCTCCTTGTTAAGTTTGTTTAAGATCACTTTTGTGTTTGGGGTTGTTTACCCCCCCTTAGGCCTTGTTTGGCCCTATTTTGTGCTATTTTTGGTGACCTCCAGAACCACCTTGTTTGGGCCTCCTCACCACTAAAATCTTGAGGGATTTCAGTGGTGGGGATGGTGTCTTAAGGTCCTAAGAAGGAGAGGGCTATCCCTTCTCCTTGTTGTCTTCAAAAAGTGCCATTTTAGCCTCATGTGTGAGCACCATTCTTAAGTTCATGTTGGCCATGTATTAAGTGTTATTTGTACTTATTTTTCCATGATATAGCACTATTTTTACTTGGTTTAGACACACCATGAATGCCTTGCATACTTGTCTTATAATGCCATGAATTTGCCTTAACATACTTTAGGCTTTGACCCTTGTTCTAGCATGATTTTGGCCAAGCTTTGTGAACCTTTTATGCATGTTTTAGTATGCTTTAGCTCTTTTTTCAGTTTCTTTGGTCATGCTTAACATATTTTGTATAGTCTCTTTGCATTCTAGCTTGTAGGCCTTGAGTGTGTAAAGTCATGTGCATGCTTTGCTTGATTTGTTTAGTTGGTTTCGCACCTTTTCCAACATAATTTTAGATCTTATTATGCATGCCACGTGTCCATGTTCATCTCTTTTAAGTGTGCTTAAGAGTCCCTCCTTTATGCTTAAGTGTTGGTCCATTTGCATGCGTGATTGTATGTGTACTCGGCCCCCATTTCCTTAGCATTTGGTCACTGTTTTGGGCCTAGTTGAGAGCTGCCCAAATTAGTTTAAGACCATTCTAGCATGTTGTTCCATGCTTGCCCTATGTGTTGTTGCATATTTGGCCTCGTTCCATGCTTGTTACATTGCATTTTGCATGTTTGATACATCGCACCTTTGCATGCTTAGGTTGTAATGCATTTGGCTTGAATTGTACTTAACATGCTGTCCATGTTGCATCTTGCATGCTTGCATGGTTAAGATTACACTTTGCATGTTCGCTAACTTGCATACTTGCCCTCATGTTCATGTTGCATACTTAGCCTCCATGCCTAGGTTGCATTGCATAGAGCATGCATGCTTTGCCTCTTGAATTGAGTATGATAGAGGTTGGGCTTTATGTGTTTATTTGGTTTGCATGTCATTTGAAATCAAAATGCATAACTTGGCCTCTTGGGCCATCATGCATGGAAATGCGCGATTGGTGGTCCGAGGGTCGAGCACCATACTCCCTTGAGTCTTAAACATGATATGGAGTGTGGTTGTGCAAACATTTGCTTTGAAATGCATTGCCATGCCTTGTCTGTCCTCTGCTGCTGTCAAAACAGGTTTCTGCAGGAAGACATGGCCGGTCGGCCATCTACGGTGCCGATCGACCAAACATTTGTGGCTGATATCAATATCCATGGTCGATGGATGGCCGGTGGCCTTTACTCTTGGCTGGTGACCTTCCACAGTGCTCAGAAGGTGGTTCAGAAGCATCCCGGAGACTTATGCAGTTTTCAGAGGTGCAAAACAGTGTAAACAGAGGCAACAGTGGCATGGCATTGGGTTTCCGAGCGAAGCCAATCCGAGCATGCATTCATCCCTCTTCCCGGGGCTGTTTTACTGCTTTATTAGCTTAATTAAGTTGATTAATTGGTTAAGGGTTTATAATATTTAATTAGCTAGAGTAGTTAATTATTTATTCGGTATGTATTATTTATTCGGACCCTCCGAGTGAGGGCACAACTGTAATAAGCGTGCGTATGTGTGATGCATGTCTTCCAATTCACACTTCTTTCTCTCTTTTACTTACCTGCTTTTGATGGTTAGTACTAGGGCATACTTCAATTAGCATCCTTATGCTCGCATGTTTGCATCATTCATCTGTATTGCATGCACCGGGCTCGGCGCATCATACTAACTGCATTGTATTTCAATTCCAAGTTGGATACATGTATTGAACTGTCGCATCTCATATGCCATTCTTAGGGTAGCCGAGCCTATTCTAGTTGTATCTTTGCATGTGTTGCATTAGCTATCTTAACATGAACTAGGATCATGCATTTGATTACTAGCTAGTTTCTGTTTTGGCTCGGAGTACTTGGTAAGTGCTTATGCTTTAGCATCCTTGCATGCGTGTGAGTGTTGCTATGACAACATGCTTGCCATGAGGCTAATTGTTTATGTGATATAACTGCTTGAATGCCTGTGGGTGAAGGTTGGATTGCTTGAATTGGGACAATTCACTGAAATCTGTATTTTAGCCTACTTGCGAGTAGCAAACTTCAAATCATTTTCCAAACAAAGGGATATGCAATGCTTTGTTCCAAATTAGGCGATCTAGTCTATACTTGTTTTGCTGCGCCCATCACATAGTAATTCTAGGCTAATTAACCGGAATAAGAACGCATGTGTTTTCAAAAACTAGATATCATGGTTAGTAGAGGCCGATCTTTGATTGAGCGAGCAGGGGTGCTCATAGTTGACCTTCTCCAATCGTACCCAAGTTCCCGAGCCGAGGCAACTTTGGTGATGATGGACACGTGGCCTTAGGCAATGAGTCAGGGTTTTCTAAATTCCCCCAAAAATAAATATTTAGGTGGCGACTCTGTATCTGGCAAAGTAGTCCATGTTTGGCACTTCTTTTCTAAAAATCTGTTTTTCTGAAAACGATTTGCCGGATTTGGACTCTTTGGTTCAGATTAAGAAGCGTGACCAAAATCGAGTCCGAACTGTATCATGGGGCCCAAGGGCGCGTCTATAGTTTCTGGCGACTCCGCTGGGGATTTAGAGAACTTGACTCGAACTCATGATATCTTGTTTTGATTACACTTATGTGTTTCTTTGCATTGCATGTGCATTGGTGTACCTAAGTCACAGTGTTTGCCGTCTGTTATTCCTGAACGGTTTGCCGGAGGCTACGTGCCATAAGGCTGACCAGTTACGGGCTCTGCCACGATGGGAACACAAACCCTGGTTGTTTCCGGGGCACCCTTTTTGACCATTCGACCTAGTGCATATCGAAATCCATAGTGACCATTCCAAGCTAGGACAGGTTGCTTACCCGATTATAGGTTGTTTGAAACCGCTGCGTGCGTAGTGAAACCCTAGCTCCTGACAAAATAGAACAGGGAAACCCTACCCCAACATAGGGGTGTTTTGGTTCTCACTTGCTTGTTATGTGCTTTTAGAGCGTGTCTCTACAGCAATGCATGTATCAGTTTGCAAGTCTGGGTATCAGGCCTGAGGGCACCAATATTCGGGGAATCAGTTTTACCTGAGGGTATCGGTTTACAGGTAGAATTCTGGGCACAATTTAGTGGAGGGCGCAGTCGTTCAGCTATGTGTATACCATGTTCTAGTGAAATCGAGCTGAGATGCTGTCTGGTTTCTCTTTTGCAAGGTAGTCGTGGAACTATAGCTTCAGAGGGCTCCAATATCCCCCAGGTATATTGGATCCGTGTTGATAGACTTTGTCAGGTTGGAGATTCAGTTCAAGGGCAAATCAGTGTTCATTCGTCAGAGGCAGGGTAAAAGGGCTAGTCAGGCACAGATCACCAGTTCAGCAGTTACCAGATCAGTGGTCCTTATCTACCCCACCAGTGAATAGTCAGGCTGAGGTCTCAGTTTTTACCATAGAGATAGAAATACCGATCAGTTAGTTGGAATAGTAGAACATGGCAGGGATGAAGGAAATGATGCATCAACTCCAAAAAAGTATGAAACTCATGCAGCAGGACGCTGCTGGTCAAGCAGAATTTGCCAAACAGCAGGCCGAGATCATGGCCCAGCAGGCTGAGCTAATCACCAGGCTGAAACAGCAAATCGGAACATCTGCTTCGCACCAAGCCCCTTCCCCTCCAGGAGTTCCAGCACTCGAGGAGGCACCAAATGTCCAGGGAGATACGGACATTCTGACAGGACCGGCTCCGCCTCCAATCCTACCCCAATTATCCAAAACACCCACTAACCTGCCGGATTCTCCTTTTGAGTCCGAGGTGGACTCCACAGCATTGAAGGTAAGCAAGCTTGAAAAGCTGTTCAAGAAATCTCAAGGCGTCAAGTCCATCCCGGACATTGAGGATGGGTATACCGACGCAGCTGTGACGCTGCCAGACAGATTCAAGATGCCACATATTGATCGTTTCGATGGATCCGGGGATCCCATGGTGCACTTGTGGCTGTTTTCAGACATTTTAAGGCCGATGGGCTCACCAGACTACAAAAGCTTTCTTTATTCGGCCGGACCCTGTCGGGTGTAGCAGCCATCTGGTATGCAAAACTGGAAGACGATGTTAAGAGGAATTAGGATGAGATGGCCGAGGCTTTCGTCGATCAATACTCCTACAATACACAAATCGAGATTACAACCCGTGATCTCGAGATGACTAGGCAGGAACCAAAGAAGGGTTTCTTTGATTTTGTAACCCGGTGGAGGGCCAAGGCCTCAATGATGACCATTAGGCCAACTGACAAAGATTAGATTCGGATGGTTATGCGCAGCCTCTAACCCAAGCTCATGCAGAAGATGATCGTTCTCCCCTTTTCCACCTTTTTAGATTTGCATGTGATGGGAGTACAGATTGAGGATGCCTTGAAGCAGGGTTTGATTGACAATGACAGGGAGCAGCCCAAGAAGGCATTCAACCGCAGTTCGAATGCGACCACTAGTGGTGATGCAGCTGCAAGATCTTTCAAAGTGGGCATGGTCGCTACCACCACAACAATAACAGCCACCCCCTTTGTTGGTGTATCCAATCCAAACCCCCGAACTTCGGACTATCTACCCCAAGGCAAGAGGGTTTTCACCCCACTCTATATGTCTTTGTCTAAAGCCCTAGGGGTCTTACTCAAGAGAGAACATTTGAAACCATTAGAACAACGGCCTCTACCCAACCCTCTCCCTACAAAGCATGACCCGGATAAGTACTGTGCTTTCCATCAACAAACCGGTCATGACACTAACAGTTGCGTCCGTCTTCGTGACGAGATACAAAATCTGATTGACAACGAGGTCATTCCTGCACCAGGTCCTGCAAAGTCTATCGACACTTGATCAGTGAACTTGTGGGGGATAATGTGATGTGATCAGGGGATGAACCACCTGAGGGCGGCACTCAGTTTACTCTAGATGTGGCATATGGCACGCATTGTTTTGAGTATTTGTGAATGCTGGTTTTTGTACTTTCTGACTCAGGTATTGAGTCTGTTTTGCTATGTTGTTTAGAGTCTGTCCCGTTGTATTGAGTTAGTCTTTTCATATTGAGTCAGTCGGGTCTGTCTTGTTGTATCGAGTCAGTCTTGTTTTGTTAGAGTCGGGTGATTTCAGGGGTGTTACCTCGGACATCACTTGCTTGTTTTGTGTTTGTCTTTTTGCTTTCTTTTGAGTCTGTTTCTGCCTTGGAGCCAGTTACGCCAACAGATCTGAATGGAACAGTAGTGACTTTCACACTCTTGTGTTTGCTTCTACCGTGTGCTAATTGTGCCAGAAATTCTAAATGAGATGGCAGTATTTGACTAGAAGCTATGTCTTTTCTGTGCCTTGAATTCATTGCATCGACCTAAGTTTTCCAAAACTTTTTTCAAAACATTGTGATAAAAACGAAGAGGAAGGAATTCCTCGGGTTTTGCAAAATTTGATCAATTGAGAGAAAGAGAGGCATGCTAAGCCCTTAATGATCAAGATCATGCTTGTTAATGTGAGTACTGAGAAGGATCCTGACTTGATCCAGATTGGTTCCGCACTGTCTTCAATGCGAGCGATTTGTCGCTTTCTTAAAAGATTTAAAAAAAAAAAATGTTTTGCGCGATCCTGCGAAGACCTGTGTGGAATCGCTCTTGAGATTGTGCAGCCTAGGATAACTCTCAGCCTCAAGACTCGATCCCTCATTATCAAACCTTGGACTTAAATTCAGAATGTTCAATGGTCAACTACAACGTGAGGTCTGTGTGGCCAGATTCAAAGCAGCCCTCGAACAAGAGGCAAGAAAGTCAGATCAAGAAGACCAAATGTCATCAAAAGAAGCTTGCAAAGCTAGATCAGAAGCACCCCTGGAACTAGGGGCAAAGAATTTCAAATGTGCTCGAAGAGCCGAAGATGGAACATTCCACAAATCAAAGAAGGTCAGCAAGAATGCCAAATCCCAGAGGGAGGAAAGAAGAAAGTATTGCTGAAGAAAAACTGAGTTCCGATCCACAACACTAGGGGAAATTCAGCCCCCCATTGGATGGACTCCTACATCGTCAGCGAATAGTAGCCATTCTCTTGGATTCAGATGACTTCGGGATCTCAAAACCATTTGACATGGACAAAGCTACACCTTTACCCTTGAGAGGCTCGATGGGTCGAAAACCCAGAAGGGTGACCCAGGCAAAAGTTAGAGCAAGAAAAAAAAAAGAGATAAAAAGAGAAAAAATGCAAAGAATGAAGAAAAGATGAAAAAGAAAAGGAAAAAAAAGAAAAGAAAAGATGAAAAAAATGAAAAGAATTGAAAAGAAAAGAAAAACAAAGCTCGCAAGGTTGAAAACCCGGAAGGGCGGCCTTAGCAAAAGTCAGAGCGTAAATGAAGAGGTTAATACCCGAGTGTATCTTAACCCCGAACTACGCAAGGCTTGATTCCCATGTTTGGGATACGTAGGCAACTTCATTATGAAGTCCAGCCACAAACACTTCCAAATCAAGTGTGTCCATGTAATGGTTTTGATCATCTTCACCTTCTCTGTATCCGAGGGTTCGGTTGTGACCATGTCTCTGAGGACTGATTACAATGCGCTGCGATGCCATTCAAACAAGGGGTAACTTTCCGTTGCCGTGCAGCTCTCTTCAAGCAAGGGGCAATTTTCCTTCGGATCTGAGGTTGTGCATCTCAAGGGTAAGTTCTGTGCTCGTTGAGCGGTGGTCGTTTGCCAAAACGGTTTTTGAGGATTTTTACTGAGGTTGACTAATTTCTTGAAAATTATTTCATTTTCCAAACTGGACCATTTCCTTGGACCCAAAAAAGGAAAATTTTCAGTGCTCATAGCCTAACTTGCATGATTTCAAATCAAAATGTTGAACAAATATGTTAATCTAACTTTCATATTGGTCAAAATTGTTTTAGTGGAAAAACAAAACAAAAAGAAATGGTCAAAATGATGAACTAGGGGCACAGTTGAGTCAGGTGTCCTGTCTTTTCCCCATTGTCAATACATTTGCCAAAATGGGCACCATACTTGCCAAGAAGGGCACCTTGTTCGCCAGAAAGGGCATAACTGAAGCTAACCGCAAAATGACAGAAAGCTCTCATACCCTCTGAGCAACGAGGTATCAAGTCAAGTGCAAAACACGAACTGGAATGGGGCTAGATATTCCACTCCCTCATCTGGACAGATCTGATCACGTCCAAACTCCCCAGCAGGGCATCGTCAATCGATGTCAGCTGCAAATTTGCTACACACCTAGTTGTAGCGCAACCCCTCCATGGGAGAAACTCGCTGTTGTGAGCAAAAGAAAGAGAATCTAGCAGAATGCTAGGGGCAAGAGCCCGCAATTTCTTGTTTATCCATCAACCACCCAGGGGAGGGATAAAAAATGAGAGATTGAAGAATAGAGAGATGTGCGCTGAGAGAAAAGTGAGGAAAAGGGTTTTTTTTAGAAAAACAGAGTTTGAGGGCCGAGTGATGTGAGGATCACAAATGAAAAAGGGTGGGAAATAATACCCGAAAAAAACTGGCTCCTCGCGTACTGAGAGGTCTCTCGTCTTTGTAACACGTCTATGTGTCGTGTCTTTTGTTTTGTTTGTCTCAATTCTTGCTTTGAGTTGTCCCGAGCATGACTCGATGTGTTTTGGCTGTTTACCTTTTGTTTTTCGTTGTTGAGTCGTAGTGCGCTGTGTTCAGTCGTAGGCTCAATACCCGATCGAGAACTCATTTCCCAATTTCAATCAAATCGTTTTGTGCTCGGAGTGCTGTGCCATTCTCCACGTTTGTGCAAAACAAGAATTTATTCTTTCTTAAAACCACAGGGTTCAACCCAGGTCATGCAAGAACAGTAAAACAAGGACCTATTTGAAGCTATATGGGTTCCAGACTACAAAGCAAAAGAAAAGAGGGAAAACCGAAGCATCTGAGTGTGTTTCACCTTCAGCAAATTCCGTGATTGTACTCTGGATGTACCTCTTCAGGCCTTGTCAGTACTCCGAATAATGAGTGTGCCTCTACCCCAAGTGTAAGCCTGCTTCAAGTCAGAATAGCAGTCCAAACAGCACCCGAGGGTTTCACATGCAGATGTTATCTCTCGCCAATATAGAAAGGGTGTCCTTTTCTTAGCTGAGCGGGTTGCCCAGTCTTCCGAGAGGTAAATCAGAGGCACCAGAGTACATGTTTGATGCTCCTCTATTGCATAGAATGTGAACTTTCATATACACTTCTGTTGGATGCGTACTGCGCATCATTATGATTCATGCATAGAATATGCTTGCTTTCGATTCCGTATGGAATATGTTTCCTTTTGATTTTGCATAGAATATGCTTTGCTTTCAATATTGCATAGAATATGCTTGTCTCATGTATAGAATATGTCTTCAATATTGCATAGAATATGCTTTCCATGCTGCATAGAAAATGCTCCCATACTTGCATAGAAAATACATTTTATCGCACTTCTTTTGTGCACCTCACTCGCACTGTCTTGCGCACCTTACCTGCACTTGTTAGTGCATTGCATTGTTCGTGCTTTCTTATGCATCTTACCTGCACTTGTTAGTGCATTGCATCGCGCTATCTTGCGCACCTTACCTGCACTTGTTAGTGCATTGCATCGCACTGTTTTGTGCATTTAATCTACATCGCACTATCTTGTGTACCTGTATTGCATTGTCTTGCACACCTCTTTAACCTGCGCAGTCACGCACGTTACTTGCATTGTCATGCACCTCTTTACTTGCGTTGTCACGCACACTTCACTTGCATTGTTATGCATCCATTCCTCCTGCATTGTCATACACTGATTTGCTTGCATTATTATGCATCGTTCCACCTACATTGTTATGCACGTTTCACTCGCATTGTTAGGCACCCTTTCAATTGCATCGTTTTGCACGATTTCTTCCTTTCTAAAACACCGGATACGTTCCTATGTTTCGCCTTCCATTTCGAAACACCGGGATACGTCCCTATGTTTCTCCTTCTTTTTGAAACACTGGGATACGTCCCTATGTTTCTCCTTCCTTCCGAAACACCGGGATACGTCCCTATGTTTCTCATTCCTTTTGAAACACTGGGATACGTCCCCATGTTTCTCCTTCCTTCCGAAACATTGGGATACGTCCCTATGTTTCTCCTTCCTTTTGAAACACCGAGATACGTCCCTATGTTCGTCCTACCTTTTTGAAACACCGGGATACGTCCCTATGTTTTCTCTTATTTTTCTGAAACACTGGGATATGTCCCTATGTTTCTCCCTCTTTGGTTAAGAGCATTCGGAATATGTTCCAATGCTTGAACCATTCTGAAACACTGGGATATGTCCCTATGTTTCTCCCCTTTGGTTAAGAGCATTTGGAATACGTTCCAATGCTTATACCTTTCCGAAACACTGGGATACATCCCTATGTTTCTCCCTCTTTGGTTAAGAGCATTCGGAATACGTTCCAATGTTTGAACCATTCTGAAACACTGGGATATGTCCCTATGTTTCTCCCCCTTTGGTTAAGAGTATTTGGAATATGTTCCAATGCTTATACCTTTCCGAAACACTGGGATGCGTCCTTATGTTTCTCCCTCTTTGGTTAAGAGCATTTGGAATACGTTCCGGTGCTTGAACCACTCTGAAACACTGGGATACGTCCCTATATTTCTCTCTCTTTCCGAAACACTGGGATACGTCCCTATGTTTCTCCCTCTTTGGTTAAGAGCATTTGGAATACGTTCCGGTGCTTGAACCACTCTGAAACACTGGGATACGTCCCTATGTTTCTCTCTCTTTCCGAAACACCAGGATACGTCCCTATGTTTCTCCCTCTTTGGTTAAGAGCATTTGGAATACGTTCCGGTGCTTGAACCACTCTGAAACACTGGGATACGTCCCTATGTTTCTCTCTCTTTCCGAAACACCAGGATACGTCCCTATGTTTCTCCCTCTTTGGTTAAGAGCATTTGGAATACGTTCCGGTGCTTGAACCACTCTGAAACACTGGGATACGTCCCTATGTTTCTACTTCGTTTCGAAACATTGGGATATGTCCCTATGTTTCTCCTTCGTTTTGAAACACCGGGATATGTCCCTATGTTTCTCCCTCTTTGGTTAAGAGCATTTGGAATACCTTCCAATACTTATATCTTTCCGAAACACCGGGATACGTCCCTCTGTTTCTTGCATGATCATAAGTTATGCTCGGCTTTATGCATTGTCTTGCATTTTGCCCCTGCCCTTGGGCACATATCTTTGTCTACTGCTTGTATGCTTTGTCTAAGTCTTCGGCCTTGCCAAAAATGGGTCGTCTCTGGGCTTTGACATTCACTCCCGTCATTTTTATGACTTTCGAGTTCTGTCAAAGAGGGGCAACTATAGACACCCCATTTTTGACCGTCCTTAAGACTTGGACGTCATCGTTTGAACACTCGATGATTACCCTTGTTTGTGTTCGTCTTGAGTTCTCGGAGGTTTCGGCTACGCGCCTTAGCTCAAGACCTCTCGACTTGCTTGTTTTGTGTTTGGTTTTGCATCAAACACTTGTTGTTTTGCTTCTGAGGGTGGGAAATAGCTTGTAGGCCATCCCCACACCTCACCGGCCATGGCTTGAGGCCACCGGCCTTGTTTCCTTGCCACCGGCTATTGGTGATGGCCGGTCGGCACTATTGATGGTCGGTCGGCATTGTGTTTGGTCGGCTGGCCACTGATTTTGGTCAATTGGTCACTTTTTCTAGCTGAGACCTTTTCTTGAGGGGGTTTGAACCTTTTGAACCCTTGGTTCTAGTTTCTTGAGAAAGCTTGAACCTTTTGAACCCTTGGTCTTAGCTTCTTGAGGAATCTTGAACCTTTTGAACGCTTGGTTTTAGCTTCTTGAGGAAGCATGAACCTTTTGAATCTTTGTTCTAGCTTCTCTAAGAAGCTTGAACCCTTTTGTCTAGCTTCTCCAAGAAACTTGGCCCTTTTGTCTAGCTTCTCCAAGAAGCTTGGCCTTCTTGACCCTTTTTGCTCCAAGCTTCTAAGAGAAGCTTGGACCATTCTTCCTCTATAAAAGAAGTGCTCCTCTTCCATTGCACGGGTTCAAGAAATTTGTCTAAGGCAAAAAAAACATACATCTCTCCCTATATCTCTACATTTTAGCTTCAAAGTGCTTTGTTCTTGGCTCCATTACACACCACCTCCTATTCTAACACCTCCACCATCACTCTAAGAATCTTGGATGCAATTTTCAGAGGCTAAGGGACTGGTTTTCTGGACCAAGAAGTTGCTGTCCCCTTTTGGCTACAAGGGTAACACACTTTACCCTCTTTTGGTCTTTATTTTGCTTCATCTTTTAGCCATACTTAAAAACATTTTTGAGCTTTGTCATAAACTGAAAAAAGTCTTATTTTGAGTTCCTTTTCAAGTTTTTTTAAGATCACTTTTGTGTTTGGGGTTGTTTACCTCCCCTTAGGCCTTGTTTGGCCCCATTTTATGCTATTTTTGGTGGGCTCCGGGACCACCTTATTTGGGCCTCCTCACCACAAAAATCTTGAGGGATTTCAGTGCTGGGGATGGTGTCTTAAGGTCCTAAGAAGGAGAGGGTCATCCCTTCTCCTTATTGTCTTCAAAAAGTGTCATTTTAGCCTCATGTGTGAGCACTATTCTTAAGTTCATGTTGGCCATGTCTTAAGTGTTATTTGTGCTTATTTTTCCATGATATAGCACTGTTTTTACTTGGTTTAGACACACCGTGCATTCCTTGCATACTTGTCTTGTAATGCCATGAATTTGCCTTAACATGCTTTAGGCTTTGACCCTTGTTCTAGCATGATTTTGGCCAAGCTTTGTGAACCTTTTATGCATGTTTTAGTATGCTTTAGCTCTGTTTTCAATTGCTTTGGTCATGCTTAACATGTTTTGTACAGTCTATTTGCATTCTAGCTTGTAGGCCTTAGAGTGTGTAAAGTCATGCGCATGGTTTGCTTGATTTGTTTAGTTGGTTTCGCACCTTTTCCAACATAATTTTAGAGCTTATTATGCATTCCATGTGTCCATGTTCATCTCTTTTAAGTGTGCTTAAGAGTCCCTCCTTTATGCTTAAGTGTTGGTCCATTTGCATGCGTGATTGTATGTGTACTCGGCCCCCATTTCCTTAGCATTTGGTCACTGTTTTGGGCCTAGTTGAGAGCTGCCCAAATTAGTTTAAGACCATTCTAGCATGTTGTTTCATGCTTGCCCTATGTGTTGTTGCATATTTGGCCTCGTTCCATGCTTGTTACATTGCATTTTGCATGTTTGATACATCACACCTTTGCATGCTTAGGTTGTAATGCATTTGGCTTGAATTGTACTTAACATGTTGTCCATGTTGCCTCTTGCATGCTTGCATGGTTAAGATTACACTTTGCATGTTCGCTAACTTGCATACTTGCCCTCATGCTCATGTTGCATACTTAGCCTCCATGCCTAGGTTGCATTGCATAAAGCATGCATGCTTTGCCTCTTGAATTGAGTATGATAGAGGTTGGGCTTTATGTGTTTATTTGGTTTGCATGTCATTTGAAATCAAAATGCATAACTTGGCCTCTTGGGCCATCATGCATGGAAATGCGCGATTGGTGGTCCGAGGGTCGAGCACCATACTTCCTTGAGTCTTAAACATGATATGGAGTGTGGTTGTGCAAACATTTGCTTTGAAATGCATTGCCATGCCTTGTCTGTCCTCTGCTGCTGTCAAAATAGGTTTCTGCAGGAAGACATGGCCGGTCGGCCATCTACGGTGCCGATCGACCAAACATTTGTGGCTGATATCAATATCCATGGTCAATGGATGGCCGGTGGCCTTTACTCTTGGCTGGTGACCTTCCACAGTGCTCAGAAGGTGGTTCAGAAGCATCCCGGAGACTTATGCAGTTTTCAGAGGTGCAAAACAGTGTAAACAGAGGCAACAGTGGCATGGCATTGGGTTTCCGAGCGAAGCCAATCCGAGCATGCAGTCGTCCCTCTTCCCGGGGCTGTTTTACTGCTTTATTAGCTTAATTAAGTTGATTAATTGGTTAAGGGTTTGTAATATTTAATTAGCTAGAGTAGTTATTTATTTATTCGGTATGTATTATTTATTCAGACCCTCCGAGTGAGGGCATAACTGTAATAAGCGTGCGTGTGTGTGATGCATGTCTTCCAATCCCTACTTCGTTCTCCCTTTTACTTACCTGCTTTTGATGGTTAGTACTAGGGCATACTTCAATTAGCATCCTTATGCTCGCATGTTTGCATCATTCATCTGTATTGCATGCACCGGGCTCGGCGCATCATACTAACTGCATTGTATTTCAATTTCAAGTTGAATACATGTATTGAACTGTCGCATCTCATATGCTATTCTTAGGGTAGCTGAGCCTAGTCTAGTTGCATCTTTGCATCTGTTGCATTAGCAATCTTAACATGAACTAGGATCATGCATTTGATTACTAACTAGTTTCTGTTTTCGCTCGGAGTACTCAGTAAGTGCTTATGCTTTAGCATCCTTGCATGCGTGTAAGTGTTGCCATGACAGCATACTTGCCATGAGGCTAATTGTTTATGTGATATGACTGCCTGAATGCCTGTGGGTGAAGGTTGGATTGCTTGAATTGGGACAATTCATTGAAATCTGTATTTTAGCCTACTTGCGAGTAGCAAACTTCAAACCATTTTCCAAACAAAGGGATATGCAATGCTTTGTTCCAAATTAGGCGATCTAGTATATACTTGTTTTCCTGCGCGCATCACATAGTAATTCTAGGCTAATTAACCGGAATAAGAATGCATGTGTTTTCAAAAACTAGATATCATGGTTAGTAGAGGCCGATCTTTGATCGGACGAGCGGGGGTGCTCATAGCTGACCTTCCCCAATCGTACCCAAGTTCTCAAGCTGAGGCAACTTTGGTGATGACGGACACGTGGCCTTAGGCAACCAGTCAGGGTTTCCTAAATTCTCCCAAAAATAAATATTTAGGTGGCGACTCTGTATCTGGCAAAGCAGTCCATGCTTGGCACTTCTTTTCTAAAAATCTGTTTTTCTCAGAACGATTTGCCAGATTTGGACTCTTTGGTTCAGATTAAGAACCGTGATTAAAATCGAGTCCGAGTCCGAACTGTAGCATAGGGCCCAAGGGCGCATCTACACCACCTTGTATTTGGATTTCAGTGGTGGGGATTATGTTTTAAGGTCCTAAGAAGTGGAGGGCCATCCCCTCTCCTTGCATCTTCAATACATGCCTTAATATGCCTCATGTTTGAGCATCTTTACTAAGTGTATGTTGACCATGTCTTAGCATGTATTTGTGGTTATTTTTCTGAGGCATACCACTGTTTTTACTTGTCTTGGTCACTCCGTGCATGGTTAATGCACTTGTAGTGTAAATCGTACAATCTAGTATTGTATGCCTCATGTTTGAGCATGTGTTTCTAGCTTGTTTTGGGGCCATCTCAGTAGGTTTTTGGTGTTATTTTAACATGCCTTAGATCTATTTTGGATTGGTTTGGTTGGCTCTTGCATGGTTAATACACTTATAGTGTAAATCACAGAAACTAGCTTTGTATGCTTTATGAAGTTGCATGTCATTCTAGCTTATTTTCTTTCCATTTCAGCATGTTTTTGGTGATTTTTTGCCATGTCATGACTCTTTTTTGGTTTGGTTTGGTTAGCCTTTGCATGCTCCTTGCACTTGTAGTGCAATCCCATGAAATAGCCTAACATGCATCATGTTGTGACATGTCATTCTAGCATGCTTTTGGTTTAACTTCATGAAGCTTTTGCCCATGTTTTAACATGCTTTAGCTCTAATTTTGGTTGTCTTGGTCATGCATGACTTGCTTTGTATAGCTATAGTTCAATCTAGCTTGTTAGCTTTGTACACCAAGTCCACTAGCATGCTCTACTTGGCTTATTTGAATGATTTGGCATCACTTGATATGTGATTTTAGTCCATGTTTCATGGCTATGCACTTGCATTTATCACTTATTCAATGCGTTGGAGGGCTTACCCCTTTATGCCTTAACATGAACCATTGTGTATGCCTTCATGCCTTTGCTTGCGAGCCACCATTTCAGTGTTTATTTGGGGTTATTTTGCCATGATATAACTCTAAATTTTGTTGCTTAAGTCATTCCATGCTTGGTCTTAATAGGTGTAGTGTAATCCGCCTTATTTGCCTTGTATGCACCATGTCTTATGCCCTTCATGATAGCTTGTTTTGGCTTCCTTCCGTGCATGTTTTAGACTCATTTTAACATGTTCTAGGACTATTTTGGGTTGCCTTGGCCACATGCTTCATGTTTTGTATACTTGTAGTACAAATGCTCTTGCTTGCCTCAAGCTTTGAGCACCATTGCATGCTTCATTTGTGTTGTCTACATGATTTGGCATTACTTAACATGACATTTCAGAGCATATAGACTTGCCATGTTCCTACCTCAATCATGCTTTAAGTGCCTTTGAGTGTTATGCATTGTTGCCTAGTTTATGGCTTAGCTTGTATGCTTGCATGCCTAGGTATTTGAGCCCTCATCTCAGCATGTTAAGGTCCTTGTTTTGACCTAATTAAGCTCTGTCCATGGTTGGTTCATGCATTTGTGCCATGTGTTGCATGTCCCCTGAGTAATCCTCCTTGTTAGCTTTCATGCTTTAGGACCATTGCATGCTTTGCTTGCTTTGTTTGAATGATTTGGCATCATTTCTTACCTCCTTTCAGTGTACTTAGTGTTGTCATACTTGTACATTTGTCACTCTTTGAGCACTCTTGAGAGTTGTGCTCTTAGACCTCTTTGATAGGCCATTGCATTGTACATGCATACCTTGCCTTTTGTGCCTTAATTTCATCACCAATGGCCACTAATTTGGGCATGACTGAGGTCTACCTCCCTTTTGGTTTAAGTCCATTGATTATGCCATGTATATTGCATTAAGTATGCCAAATTGTTTCATTGCATTGAATATGTCATCTTACATTGCATTGTGCATGCCATGCGGTTATTTGCATTGTGTATGCCAAGTTGTTCCTTGCATTGAGTATGCATGTCCCTAACATTGCTAAGTTGCCCTTGTAGCATTGCATTACACATGCATGCATTAGCATTGTTTGCATGCCATTAGCCTTGTTAGGTTGTTCACATTGCATTGCATGTTTGCATGCTCTAGTTGCATTGCATGTATTCATGCTCGAGTCGCATTGTGTATGCCATGTTATGTGTTGCATTGTGTTTGGAATAGGTGTTAGCCCAAACACTGTTAGCCCCAACACGGAAAAAGAGGGATATTTCATACTTAAAGTGATGAATCGTGCCTTAATTCCCGGTCGTCGACGCTCTTGATCATCCATGATAGAGTTTTAAGCTTTATGTATTGACTTGTGCATTCATTTTCATATTGAATTGTGCAACTTCGCCTCTCTGCCATCATGCATGAAAATGCGCGATTGGTGGCCCGAGAGTCGAGAACCACACTCCCTTGAGCTCATGAAATGATAGGGAGGGTGGTTGTGCGCACATATCTTGCAAATACATTGCCATGCCCTTTCTTGCTCTCTATTGTAACAAATTGCAGTTCAGCAGCAACAACTGGCCGGCCAGCTAGAAAAACTAGCTGGCCGACCACTTTTCTTGTTTTTCAACAACCAAAAGTGGTCGGCTACCCTCCCACAAGACTCCTAAGGTGAAGTTTCAGCTTTCTGGAGCTTGGTGCAAGTTTCTGAGAACAAATGAAAACAGAGGCAAATCGGGGCACTGCATTGGATTTCCGAACGAGGCGACCGAGCATGCATCAATTCTTCTCCCTCCGAGAACCTCCTGATTTACTGCATTCCTTAGCTACCATGCTTAGATAGCTAGTTTATGCTTTGGTTTGTACTTTAATTAGTTAATGCGTTAGCTATTCAATTCATTTTGTAATGATTAGTTAACTAGGAATAGTTAATTAATTTGTTGTGTAATAATTAGTTTAATTAGCTTAGATTAGCTAATTAGCTTCTTATTTGGTCCCTCCCTCGAGAGGGCGTATCATTGTAATAAGCGTGCGTGTGTGTGATGCATGTCTTCCAATCCTCATTTCTTTCTCCCTTTTACTTAACCGCTTACGATGGTTAGTTTTAGGGCATATTTCATTTAGCATACCTTATGCTTTGCATGCATGCATCCATTCATCTGTTTTGCATGTACCAGGCTCGACGCATCATAGTAACTGCATTGTATTTCAATTCCAATTCGAATACATGTACCAAGTTACATTTCACATGACACTCTTAGGGTAGCCAAGCCTATCTTAGTTGCATTATTGCATGTGTTGCATTAGCCATTTTAACATGAACTAGGATCATGCATGATTTCTAACTAGTTCTTTGTTTTGGCTCGGAGTACATTATGAGTGTTTACGCTTTAGCATACTGCATGTGTGTTAATGTTGTCATGTTAGCATGCTTGCCATGAGACTAACTGCTTATATGCTATAACTTCCTGAATGCCTGTGGGTGAAGGTTGGATTACTTGAATTTGGACAATTTATTAAAATCCACATTTTAGCCTACTTGCGAGTAGCAAACTTCAAACCATTTCCAAAACAAACGGATATGAAATGCTTTGTTCCAAATTAGGCGATCTAGTCTATACTTGTGTGTTGTGCGCATCACATAGTAATTCTAGCTAATTAATCGGAATAAGAACACATGTGTTTTCAAAAACATGATATCATGTTTAGTACAGGTCGATCTTTGATCGGGTGAGCGGGGGTGCTCATTAAATGACCTTCCCCAATCGTACCCAAGTTTCCGAGCCGAGGCAACTTTGGTGATGACGGACACATGGCCTTAGGCACGAGTCAGGGTTTCTTAAATTTTCCCAAAATAAAATATTTAGGTGGCGACTCTGTATCTCGCAAAGTAGTCCATGTTTGGCACTTTTTTTTTTTTTTTTTTTTATATAAAAATCAGTTTTCCAAAACGATTTGCCGGATTTGGACTCTTTGGTGATTTATCAGTCTCACGTCGCACATTGTGAGATTAGATTCAGAACCGTGACATTTGAGTCCGAACTGTGGTAAGCCCAAAATGAATGATACGGGATTCCTCCCGGGGCGTTCGGGGCGCATCCACAGTTGGTAGCTTGGTTTTCAAACTTTTGTTGCCCAGAATTTTACTCCTCCGCTCGAGCGTCACTTCTTGCGCTCGAGCGGCCTTTGTAAAATCTCAGTACTTTTGCAAGTTTGCAAAACTGCTGGGAGAGTGTATTTTACGCTCGAGCGGTGCTTCTTAAGCTCGAGCGTCAGCATTCTGTCTGTAAAACTATTGGGAATGTATATTCTACGCTCGAGCGTCACTTTCTACACTTGAGCGGAGGCGCCTTTTTCATTGTGTCTTGACGCTTGAGCGTCACTTTCTACGCTCGAGCGGTAATAATTTTTGTGTCTGGATGCTCGAGTGTCACTTCTTGTGCTCAAGCAGACTGTGCATATATCAGTTCGTAAAAGTCACTTTTTATATCACTTTTTCATCTCTCTCTCTCTCTCTAAAACATTTCAAAAATATAAATCTAGAGCTCCTCTCTCTTTACAAATGCACTAAGATCTACTCATTTCTTCACCCTACTCCCCTTGTTAAAAAGGTAGAGTTCACCAAGAGCTTTGTTTTCATCCGAATAGAGTTGGGTTTCGGCTTCATCTGAGTTTCATCCATGCTTATCTCGTGTTCTAGTTTTGAAGTAGGGATTCTCTACACTTTTTTATGATTTTTAACTTAGGTATTTGTTTTTATGAAACAATCTTGTGATTTTGGAGGATTTTGAACAAATCTAGGGTTTTAGTTTAAAATCAAAAGAGGGGTTTTCAAATAGATGTATTAAAAATGGTTATGAGGTTGGAAATGAGATTGAGTTGAGATCAAACCATTGATTTTTATACTTGGAATGAGTTTTGGAAGAAAACAAGGTTTTACCATAAATGGCTCAAATATTTATGTTGTATAAATAAATAGAATTGATATTAGAAATATGAAATTAAATGGGTATTAATATAGATGGTGGAGTTCGATATGTATTATCACTCACTTTGAAATTTGGAAAGTTTATCAGTATTGGAGATTTTATATCCATTTAGAAATATCCCTTTTCGGCTATCGGTGGAGGATAGCTGTGATTGTTGTAGAAATTTCATGAGGATTAGGTGAATTGAAACTAATTTCTCAACCATGTGCATTGAAAGTTGTTGCCCATTTAATACATTGCAATTGTATGTGATTTTGAGAAAAATGGGTGAAAGCTGGAAGAGGTGTGTCTCACCAAACTAAGTTTGCCTGTGTGTATAGGGTGAAAGTCCTGAAAAACGCGCGTATACGTGGGTGTCGATTCCCATGGACGAAATATCTTTAAATGGCAATAACAGCGCGTGTATAGGCTACGTTTATAGGGGTGTCATTTGATGGTTTTCCATAGACGAAATATCCATAAAAGATTATACCGGTTTGAGAATTTCCCCTCGTTTCTTATGGTAAAGGATACGATTTGAGAATTGTGATATAAATTGAGCATGGCATGATTTTGAGAAAGAAATGTAAACCGTTTTGACATGGGCATTGCATATGCCTTTCCTCCTCATATCTTTGTTAAGATTCATATATTGCGTTAGATTATTTCTACTGGCATTGGCTTACCCTATTTGGAAAAAAATCACTTTCAGGTGCTGGTGATATGCCTCCACTAAGGACTTAGCTTAACAGAACTGTGGAGCTGAAGGCTCAGTTTTGTTGTTTTGTATTCACTTTTTTACAAGCTTAAGGCTTTATTTGTATCGACCTTCAAACTCAATTTTGATGTACCCAAGTCTTGAGTTCGAAAGATGTAAGCCTTTAGGGCATATGATTATCTGTTTAACTTTCATTTCTTTTTACTATTTCATAACACAAGCTGTAAAATCAGGATGTACCATTTTATGAATTTATATCGCATGTGTCACCCTGTTGTACAATCGAATCTCATATAATAGAAGGACATCATACTTTGATTCATATTTTTATTCACTTACCGTCTTGGATGGTTTATTGCATTTATTTCCCGCCGGGGGGGGGGGGGGGGTTACCACTTGGTATCAGAGCGTACCGAGTTGGAATACTTTGGGTACGTGTGAAGTGGTTATTACCACAATAGATTTGTCTCGCTCGATAAAGATATTAGTATATATGATATGCTATGTGATAGCATGCTTATGTGGTTGCATGGGTATGGGATTTAATTCCTAGGATAGTGATTGGGTCTACGGGTTTCTAGAAGTCCTATTAGAAGAGCACTTGATCACTGCTGTTTCTAATTGGAACTTTGGCAATGCCGCGGGACGGTCATTATCTAGGAAGGAAATTTGTATGTGTTTATGTGACTGTGTGCTTATGTGGAGTGAATTACAGTTGTCTACTGCATTAGAACGTGAACGAGTTAGCTTGGGCACATTTATAAATATGCTAATATCTTTTGTTACCTTTATTAAGATGTCAGGACATGGTCGTGGTGGTAGGCATAGTAGACCTAGACAGCAGGAGGTGCCGATATCGGACAACATTCCGGCATAAGAGGAGGGAGTTGGTCAGGCCAATGTGGTCAAACCAATCAGTCAGCAGGCCATAGGTGCCTTAGCTCACGAAATGGTCTGAGCGTTGCAGGAATCCATGAACATTCTCAGGGCTGAGAATCAAGCCCAGGCCCATGTTGCTCAGATGGGGTTGTCTTTTCTGAAGCCAGAGTTCTTTCAGTCCAATCTGGATGAGTTTTTGGGTGATCCCAAGGACCCACTAAAGGCGGATGAGTAGCTAGAGCAGATAGTGAAGACATTTGAGATGCTTGACATCGAGGACGATGGACTGAGAATGACCCTGACATCCTTCTAGTTGAAAAGAGATGCGGGCTAGTGGTGGAAGTATGCGTGTGGGCACATTGGAGTGACTTGGGAGGCTTTTATCAACGCTTTCCAGGACAAGTTTTTGCCTTTCACTGTTAGGGAGAAGTTGAGGGAGCAGTTCTCATAGCTCAAGCAATTGAACACGCTAGTGGCTGAGTTTGAGGCCGTATTTACTAGTCTATCTAGGTTTGCACCAGTGTTAGTGGCGACAGAGGAACACTGCTGTGTGGAGTTTGAGAAAAGGTGAAGGATCAGGCTTCTTTTCAGGGCAGTCGGTTCAATGATTAAAGACTACAGGCGACTTGTAGAGTCGACAGCTCATCTTGAGACTGTAAGGCAAATGGAGAAGGAACAGATGAGGGGCTCCAGGAGGAGTCAAGATGTTCAAGGAGACAGTAAGAGGTAAAGGGGTTCTACCCCATAGCTGTCTTGGGGAGCACAACCGAGGTCCACTTTTCCAGTGCTGAGTTCAGGTTTTGGGAGAGGTGGTTAGGGAGATTTCACATGCTTCAAGTGTGGTCAGTTGGGCCACAAGTCTCTAACTTGCTTGCAGAGACGATAAGGGCAACGATCTATATCATCTTTAGCTCGTTCTCAAAGCCAGAGTCAGGGGAGAGGGCAATCCCTTACTTGTTATCAGTGTGGGCAGACAGGGCATATGAATAGATTTTGTCCTCAGTTGTGTGGCACACTCGGTGTGTCTGGTTTGAGGCAGTTGGAGAACCACCAGCTGGCACAATCAACTCAGGCCTCAAGGGCCAATTAGGGAGCCTCTTTGGCTCAATCAGTGCATCAGGCTTATGCACCGATGGGTGAGCAAGTTAAGTAGAAACCTACAGGGCGTGTGTATGTTGTTATTGCGCCAGGCCTAGTACCAGCTCCTTCGATAGTGAGAGGTTCTTTCTTATTATGCAATTCCATTGCTAATGTGTTGATTGATATGGGTGCATCCCATTTAATTTATCTCATCTACATTTGCATCGGCTTTGGGGTTAGAGTTGTCTCAGTTAGCATCTCCTCTCAGTGTAGAGTCACCTATTGGTGGTGAGATTGTTTTGAAACAGGGGTGTCAGGTTGTGACATATAGGTTATCGGTAGACGACTTCCTTTTGCATTTGTGTTGATTAACATGCCAAGTTTTGATGTTATATTAGGTATGGATTGGTTGTCTTTGTATCGAGCTGTCATAGATTGTTACCATCAGAGGGTTACTGTATGTACCTTGAGCTATGATTGTTTTTATTTCATAGGGGACAGAGCTGATAGAGTCTTGTCACCAGTGCATGATCTGCGTGGTCGGAGTAAACTTAGTTGTCTTTCTGCAAACTTCTTGGGTAGTAAGTGTGATGAAGTTCGAGTTGAATTGCCAAGGGTAGTTTGTGAATATCCAGATGTTTTCCCTGAGGATCTCACTAGTTTACCACCTCTTTGTGAGATTGAGTTCTCTATCGGCGTAGTGCCTAGCACAACACCGATTTCTATGGCACCACATAGATTTGCACAAGCTGAGTTGATTGAGTTGAAGATTCAACTCCAAGAACTACTAGACAAAGGTTTTATCCACCCTAGTACTTCACTTTGGGGAGCACCAACTCTCTTTGTCAAAAAGAAAAATGCTGCGTTGCAATTTTGTATTGATTACTGGAAGCTGAATAGGGTAATTGTTAAGAACAAGTACCCAATGCCTCGTATAGATGATCTATTTGATCAGTTGAAAGGATCTTGTTGTTTTTTCATGATAGACCTAAGATCGGGTTATCACCAATTAAGGGTAAGGAAGGAAGGTTTCTAGAAAATAGTATTCCGTACGCGGTATGGCCATTATGAGTTCCTCGTGATGCCTTTTGGGCTAACCAATGCACCAGTCGTGTTTGTGGACTCGATGAACCTAATTTTTCGTGAGTTTTTAGACCGCTTTATGGTCATCTTTGTGGATGACATCTTGATTTACTCACCCTCTGAGGAGGAGCACGAGGAACACTTGCGAGTGGTACTTGAGTTGCTTAGAGCCCATAAATTGTATGCGAAGTTCGGGAAATATGAATTATGGTTGGGAGAAGTGAAGTTCTTAGGCCATGTGGTATTCGAGGAAGGGGCAACTGTAGATTCATCCAAAATAAAAGTTGTGTAAGATTGGGAACAACCTAAGAATAGGTTTGAGATCCGTAGTTTCTTAGGGTTGGCCAGGTATTACTGTCGTTTCGTGAAAGATTTCTCTAGATTAGCCTCACCTTTGACTAGACTGACGAGGAAAGGAATCAAATTTGTATGGAGTGAGACTTGTGAAAAGTCATTTCAAGAGCTTAAGGTTAGGCTTACCACAGCTCCAGTATTGATTATTCCAAAGAGGGGTTTGGGCTATTCAATGTATTATGGCGCTTCACGGGAAGGTTTGGGTTATGTTTTGATGCAAGAGGGGAAGGTGGTAGCCTATGGCTCACAGTAGTTGAAAACACATAAGAGGAACTACTCTACTCATGACCTAGAGTTAGCAGCTGTAATCTTTGCCTTAAAGATTTGGAGGCATTATCTGTATGGCGAGAAGTTTGAAGTGTTTTTTGATCACAAGAGTGTGAAATATCTATTTACATAGAAGGACTTGAATTTAAGGCAGAAGAGGTGGATGGAGTTTAAAGAAGATTATGATTTTGAGTTACATTATCATCCGGCGAAGGGCAATGTTGTGGTCGATGCCTTGAGTAGGTAATCTATTACCAGTGTAGCTTGTATTGCCATCCGGAAATGGGGGATGTTGGGTGCCATTGGTGAATTTGACCTGCATCTTGGTGAGTTCGTTGAGTCTGCAGCCTTGTTTTTGGCAGTTGCACAACCTACACTTGTGAACCAAGTGATAGAAGCGCAGAAGAGTGATCTTAAGGTAGAAAGGATCTCTAATGGAAAGGTAGAGAAAGGTTTGAATGTGTACCTTGATTCGAGTGTTAGATACCGTGACTATCTTTTCGTGCTGGAGTCGTGTCGAGATGAAGTACTCCGAGAGTTTCACTATTCACGCCTTACAGTGTATCAGAGAGGTACAAAGATGTATCGTGACCTTATTTGCCAGTGTTGGTGGAGAGAAATGATGAAGGATGTGGCCGTATTTGTATCAAGGTGCCTTACTTGTCAATAAGTGAAGCCCGAGCATCAGAGGCTAGTGGGTTTGTTGTAACCCTTGCCTATAACAGAGTAGAAGTGGGAGCATGTCACGATGGATTTTGTTGTGGGTCTTCCTAGGACTCAACAGGGTATTGATGCTAGTTGGGTGGTAGTTGACTAGTTAACCAAGTCAGCACACTTTATACCTAGGCGCGTGAGTGACTCGGTTGATTGTCTTGCTGTTAGGGACATAGTGAGGCTTCATGGGGTCCATGTAACTATTGTTTTGGATAGAGATCCACTTTTTATGGCTCGTTTGTGGCAAAGCCTACAGAATGCCTTTGGCACGAGATTGACTTTTAGCACTGCGTACCATCCTCAGACTGACGGGCAGTCCAAGCGCACTATTTAGATTCTTGAGGATATACTTCAGGGTTGTGTTCTTGACTTTAAGGGGTCGTGGGAGAGACATTTTCCCTTAATAAAGATTTTCGATAACAATAGCTTCCAGTTGAGTATTGGCCTGGCACCATTTGAGACCTTGTATGGCTGACTATGTAGATCCCCTGTGTGTTGGGCCGAGGTGGGTGATGCACCTTTGCTCGGTCCTGAGTTGGTTTGGGAAATGACGGAGAAAGTTGCACTTATTCGTAAGAGGTTGGTTCTTGCCCAGAGTCACTAGAAAAGTTATGCTGATCGTAGGAGGAGACCACTGTCTTTTAAGGTAGATGATCATGTCTTCTCGAAGATATCACCTAAGTGGAGTTTGATGAGGTTTGGGAAGAGTGGGAAGTTGTAACCTAGATTTATTGGTTCTTTTGAGATCCTTGATCGGATTGGAGAGGTAGCATATCACTTGGCCTTACTACCACAGCTTTCTGGGGCTCATATTGTGTTTCATATTTGTATGCTTCGGAAGTATGAGCCGGATCCATCGTACGTGTTGGATTGGACCGACTTAGAGGTAGATGAAGATGCCTCATATGAGGAGAGACCGGTGAGAGCCTTGGATGCTCAAGACAAAGTCTTGTGAGACAAGACAATTCCCTTAGTTAAAGTATTGTGGCAAAATCACGAAGTTGAGGAAGCAACTTGGGAACATAAGTTGGAAGTCTGTGAGAAGTTTCCGAACCTATTTGTTAATGTTTGAGCATGTATTAAAACTTTTGTTATGTTGACTCAATATAAACATTGTATATGTTTTGGAAATGTGAATTGTATATTTTGTATTGGGAACTTGTTTATCATGTTGAGGAGAATGAATGACCGGTGGATGGGTCATGGTTTTGGAACTGATTGATTGTCATTGTTGTAACTGGTTTAAACATGGTTTTAAAGTTTGATTTAAAATTTCGGGGACAAAATTCTTCAATGAGGGAGATTATAGCGATTCTTCTTTAGACCCGACCCATTGGGCATTCTGGACTCGAGTTTCATGGTTCTGTATTGTTGTTCTTGTCTTATTCCTCTTGTCCCTCCATGAGTTTGGCTATTGGGTTGTGTTGGTTGCGTTTGCAACAGGTTGGTAGCTTTGTTTTCAAACTTTTGTTGCCCAGAATTTTACTCCTTCGCTCAAGCATCAATTCTTGCACTCGAGCGGCCTTTGTGAACTCTTAGTACTTTTGTAGGTCTGCAAAACTACTGAGAGATTGTATTCTACGCTCAAGCGGTGCTTTCTACGCTCAAGCGGTCTTGCGCTCAAGCGACATTTCTTGAGCTCGAGTGTTAGCCTTCCGTCTGTAAAACTACTAGGAGTGTGTATTCTACGCTCAAGCGTCACTTTCAGCGCTCAAGCGGTGACACCTTGTTCATTGTGTCTTAACGCTCGAGCATCACTTTTAGCGCTCGAGCGGTAATGATTTTTTGTGCCTAGACGCTTGAACGTCAGTTCTTGCACTCGAGCGGACTATGCGTATACGAGCTTGTAAAAGTCACTTTTTACATCACTTTTTCATCTCTCTCTCTCTAAAACATTTTAAAACCCTAAATCTAGAGCTACTCTCTCTATACAAATACACCAAGATCTACTCATTTCTCCACCCTACTCCCTTTGTTAAAAAGGCAAAGGTCACCTAGAGCTTCATTTTCATCTGAATAGAGTTACGTTTTGGCTTCATCCGAGTTTCATCCATGCTTATCTCGTCTTTCGGTTTTGAGGTAGCTATTCTCTACACTTTTTATGATTTTTAAACTTAGCCATTTGTTTTTATGAAACAATTTTGTGATTTTGGAGGATTTTGAACAAATTTAGAGTTTTGGTTTAAAATCAAAAGAGGGGTTTTCAAATGGATGTATTGAAAATGGTTGTGAGGTTAGAAATGAGGTTGAGTATCGAACCATTGATTTTGATACTTGGAATGAGTTTTGGAAGAAAAAAGGGTTTTACCCTAAATGGCTCAAATAGTTATTTTGTATAAATAAATGGAATTGATGTTGGAAATTATGAAATTAGATACGTAGATGGTAAAGTTTGATATATATTATCACTCAGCTTCAAATTAGCAAAGTTTATCGGTATTGGAGATTTTATATCTATTTAAAAATCTCTTTTGGGCTATCAGTGAAGGATAACTGTGATTGTTGTAGAAATTGCATGAGAATTAGGTGAATTGAAACTAATTTGTCAACCATGTGCATTGAAAGTTATTACTCATTTAATACATTGCAAATGTATGTGATTTTGAGAAAAATGGGTGAAAGGTGGAAAGAGGTATGTATCACCAAACTAAGTTGGCCTGTGTGTCCAGGATGAAAGTCCTGAAAAACAAGCGTATACATGGGTGCTGATTCTCACGGACGAAATATCCGTAAAATGGCAATAGTAACGCTTGTACAGGCTACGTTTACATGGGTGTTGTTTGACAGTTTACCGCGAACGAAATATTAGTGAAAGGTTATACCAGTTTGAGAATTTCCCCTTGTTTCCTATGGTAAAGGACATGATTTGAGAATTGTGATATAAATTAAGCATGGCATGATTTTCAAAAAGAAATGTAAACCGTTTTGACATGGGCATTGCATATATATTTTATCTTCATATCTTTGTTAAGATTCATATATTGTGTTAGATTATTTCTACTGGGCATTGACTCATCTTATTTGGGAAAGACCACTTTCAGGTGCTGGTGATATGCCTCCACCAACGACCTAGCTTGGGAGAAATGTGGAGCTGAAGGCTCAGTTTGGTTGTTTTGTATTCACTTTTGTACAAGCTTAAGGCTTTATTTGTATTGACCTTCAAACTCAGTTCTGGTGTACCAAAGTCTTGACTTGGAAAAATGTAAGCCTTTAAGGCATATGATTATCTGTTTAACTTTCATTTCATTTTACTGTTTCGTAACACATGCTGTAGATTAAGGATGTACCATTTATAAATGTATATTGCATGTGTCACCGTTTTGTACAACTAAATCTCATATAATAGAAGGACATCATACTCTGATTCATATTGTTATTCACTTACCATCTTGGATGGTTTATTGCATTTATTTTGGGGCATTACAGAAATGCTCCGGGTATTAAATTCAAACTTGAAACAAGAGCATATTCATGATACATATATTTATCAAATAAATAAATAAATAAAATAAATCTTTCATGATACATATATATGATTTTATTTCCAAAAAGGCATTTATAGGTTGAACCTAACTTAATTGCATGTTAAAACCTTTTTTGTATGTCTGATTCAACTGATATTTTCAATTGGGTGCAATTATTTATTTATTTATTTGTTATTATTATTATTATTATTATTATTATTATTATTATTATTATTATTATTATAGATTTATTTTTGTGTGGACATGTGCATAATCCACTTTTGTGTATGGAGGACAGTTTATGCTTTTGTATAATCCTGCTAATTTTGTCGTCCTCTAATTTTGTGTAGATTAGTATTATTCATACAGATAACTTTTGGCATCGAACTGATACTTACTAGTGTGGTATATAGATTACTTTTTGTTGTGGTACTGATTATAATGGTAATTTGTATCATGCTAAATGACGATTTGGTATGGTAGTAAATATATTTTTTGTATAGGGAGGACTTGATTTTTGTATGGTTCTCTGTTTTGTATGGAATCATTATTTTAATTTGGTTTAGAGTTGGTTTGTATGGAATTTGACATATAAAGTTATTCCTTTTTGATAGTTAGAAGTGAAATGGATGCAGATTGTGGAATGATTGATAATACATGTATTGTTTTGTTTATATACATACTACAAGGTGCACGGAATACATACAAGTTGTGGAGAAATTATAATTTTAAGAAAAAAACATGAAATCATGCTTTTGACTTGATATGACAATTCATAATAAAAAAGGAAAAACATATTTTTGCAACTAAGTAGTTAGTAACTAAAAAAAATAAAATGAAAAAAAACTTTTGGCGACTAAAAGTTTAGTAACCAAAAAAACAATTAGATTTTAGGCAACTAAACTGTTTAATAGCTAAAAAAAATAAGATGCACAACAAAAGGTTTTTGGCAACAAAAAGTTGTTGGCGACTAAAAGTTTAGTAGAAAAAAAGTTAGACTTTAGGTGACTAAAAAAATTAGTAGTCAAAAAATAATCAGACTTTAGGCTAAAATATTTAGTAGTTAAAAAAACTAAGATGAACAACAAAAACATTTTTGACGACTAAAAGTTTAGTATAGAAAAAAGGAAGACTTTAGGAAATTAAAATAATAGTGGCCAAAAAATAGTAAGCCTTTAGGCGACTATAATATTTAGTAGCTAAAAACATTTTTGGCGACTAAATGTTAAGTAGCCAAAAAGAATTTGACTTTACGCAACTAATAAGTTCGGTAAGTAAAAAAAAATAGGATGAAAAAAAAAAGAAAAAAATTTGGCTACTAAAAATTTAATCGCTGAAAATGTGATATTCAATTTTATTTCAATGACTTTGGCAACTAAAAAAATTGTTGGTAATTTACTATTTTTGGCGACTAAATTTGTTTTAGTCGACAATTACCTTTCCCGACAAGTCTTCAACGACTAATCAGGCGACTAAAAACTTTAGTGGCTAAAAACCTTCGGCGACTAAAACTTGACGTTTGGCGATTAAAAATTCAAGGTATGTTTGGCATGTTGATTTTGGACTAAAATAGCCACAAAAAGACAAAATATACTAAAAAGTCAATAAAACAAAATGTCACATCCAAACCATAATCATTTCATTTTTTCTCTCACAAAAGTCAAAAAAGCCAAAAAACCTATCCCAAACGAGACTTTTTAGCCCAGGCTAAAATAACCAAAAAGCTAAAAAGTCAAAAAACCAATCCACATCTCAAACGAAGGTTTAGTTGTCTAAAGTGTAATTTGTTGTAGTAAGTTTTCAAGAACTTACATAAGTGATATCACAAAAAATATTTAAGTTGAATATAAATTCGTGTAAGTTCACACTCATGTAAGTTCGTGAAAACTTATGTAATTTTGTGATAGGGTTACATACAGTATACATTGCATACTAGAGAATTTTTCAAAAATTATTACAGGTTATATTATTCCTATACAAAAAAAGATAGAGATACATACCAATTATTCTATCAACCACTTACAATAATTGATAATTTAATTTGTAACTGTAGTAAATTCATTTCTTTAATGCTAGATGAACAATTTTGGTATGAAAAAAAATTAGTAATTGCCTCATTTCTTTTTTCCCCCAGTTGCTAAACTTTTGGAGAGATTCAAAAACTCAGTTCAAAAATAAGCCAATTTCTTTCTATTTACCCACATATCTCCCCTCTTTAATAAACCAAACATGTGACTAAAATGAAGAGAAATTGGTTTCTTTTCCATTCTCTGAGGATAAGCTATACATAGCTTTATCTCATATTCGAAAGTAATGGTTTCAAGATGTCAGTAATGGTTTGTCCATACCCCCGAAAAAATAAATAAATAAATAAATAAATAATGTGCGTACCGGATTCCGCACTAGATGAAAGTGGATTGGGGCTCCGCACTCGGTTGGACTATCCAGGGACTGAGGTTCCTGCTGCAAGAAGCACCGTTAGAGCTGCCCGGCCGGGGTTAGCCGGATAACCCCTCCGGTGTGGGAATCAGTGATCGGAGAAGAAGTGTATAGAGAGTTGAGTTTTTATGTAAGTGTGGTTTAGCTTGGAATAGTTTAGTTACCTTCAATGTGAAGTGAATGAAGTATATATAGGGTTCCTTGCTTGCTTCTCCAGATGGTTTCATGGAGCTTAGATGCTGCCAAGTTTCCTTTTAGCCTTGCCCAAGGTGGGGGACCACCTGGTAGTCGTCATAGAATGCATATACTCATTGTAGTCATGTTGATAACAAACCACATTCCTTTGGCTCAACAGCTTCCGTGATTCTAGGTGTAGGGGACCAGCTGAGGTGGCAACTTGCACATGCACATCCTCATGGCTTCCACGTTTCTCTGTGAGGTTCCCTCAGCTCGGTACCTTTGTGCCCCAGCTTGGTACCGTTGTGCCTCGGTTCGGCCTTTTACAAGATCGTTTATAGAGATGGTCTGGTCCATTAGGAAACTTTTGTATGGACTCGGCCCACTTTAGTTCGGCCCATAGGTTGGGTTTTGCAGCTCGGCCTAGCCTAACATTGCGGCTGGACTAGCCTTTCCACTGCGGGTTGGTCCCAAGTGCTTGAGGACTTGGGTAGACTGTTGATCATGGAGTTGGGCTCAATTGGCTTGCCCATAAATTCATCTAACCCACTTGGATTTGGGCTTTAGTGGATTGGGCTGGCCCAAGGCTTGAATCAGACCCATTTCATATTCAGCCCCTTCATTTGCCCCCTAGCTCGCGCTATGGTTCCCCTTGGGGGGAGCTATTGTTTTGCTCTCTAGGCGTCGCGTCGCTTCGGTTCTGCCCTAGTTCGGCCTTGATGACGATTCAATCTTGACACACAACCCCTATATGCATCCTTTCGAGGTGACACGTGGCGACGTGGGATAGGTGTGCAGAGATAGTGCGTCGAGTCCATACCGAAGGGCGTGCTTCGTGTACCTTTACGCCGGCTAGTGCAATAAATGCTCTGGCTGTCAATACAAATCCCTTTATTTGCTTTTTTATTCTTTTAAAGAGTTTTAAAGAGAGAAGAAGAACTCTTCCCATTCTTCTGAACCAGTCTCGTTGGTGCTTTGCTCGGACTTTTTCGCCGCTGGTCTTACTTTGCTACCACTGCTCTAATCTTTGTAAGTCCTCTTGTGATTCTTCTTCTCTTGTCTTTTTCTGTCTGAATCATCTTGTCTAGCCCTCTCGCTGTTTGTGTTCCACACTCTGTTATCTGAGTCCTACCTCTGTCCCACTAGGTTTGTTAGATGGGGAAGTTCCGCTCACTAGTTGATACCCTCGAGGCCATGGTCATGTTCCGCCTTGACTATAATATTCCCAATGACGTGACCCTTTCACTGGCAAAAGTTGATGCCAAGCGTATGGGTACTAGGAGCACCGTCGCCTTTCCAATTGCGGCCATCGTCGAGGGAGGGGTTCGGTTTCCCCTCGACCCTTTGGTGCGTCGGTTTCTGCATCAAGTCTAGTTATTTTAACCTGTTCTGTATCGTCTGTGGTGTGTTCGCCCTCAACAGGCGATTAGGTTTGAACCTTGATATCTGGGATATTTTAGGCTGCTACACTCTTTCACACAACAAGGACCACAACACGTATTACTTGCGTGTTCGCTCGATCGATTGTCATTTGGTGACTGGGTTGCCCGATTCAGATAAACACAACGATGCTTTCCTGCAAGTTGGTGGCAACTGGGAGTTCCCCGCTGGGACTGAATTCCAGTCTGAGCGGATGCCTGAGAAGGACGGCTACCCAGGTTCAGGCCCCTCCCTCTAATGTCTTTTGTATTTCTTACTTTGTTTTGGATGTCACTCTAATGAGTCACTTCTTTTTTGCAGAGGCCTCTCGTTCTCAACGCAGGCCGAACTGGGAAAACACTGAAGCCATAAAAGCTGCTCTGAGGTACAAAAAGAGATCTGCGCCCGAGTTGTTGGATTACCAGTCAACTTACCGCTCTACCATTCCGAAGAAGGTGAGGCTCGCCGCTTCCCTTCTAGATTCTGATAATGAGACTGACATATCTCTCACTCCTCTGGTTACGAATCATCACCGAAGCCAGGGTGCACCGTCTGAGAGAACGCCCTCTCCTGCCCCCAGTTTCGCAGGGGGCGGGTTTGTGTCGAAGAGAAGGGTGCTGGTGGATTTAGAGGCTGAGGTTGAGGCTTTTGGCGCCTAAGATGTTTTGGAAACCCCTGTGGAAAAGGCTAAGGCGAAGAGCCTCATGGAAGTGAAAATGGAGGTAGGAGCTTCTGGGACCCCTACGGCTGCGGCCGAGCCCTCAACTTCAGTTGCTGTGTGAGCAAAAAAGAGAAAGAGGGAGGCTGGCAAAGCAGTGGTGGGGGAAGCTTCTGAGGATCCTGTTGAGGATGAGGCATTTGAGAAATGGGAGCCGCCAATGTTGTATCAAGGCAGGCCTATTTTTACTTCTGATTCGGTTGTTGCTTCCCAAGATTTTGCTTTTGATTTGACCAGGTTTCTGTTGATGCCAGTTGATATGGCTGACCATAATGGGCCCCGCGATATTCCTATTCTAAAAAAGACCCTTTAGATGATGACTGCTATAAGTGTTTTCTCATTTTACTTGTTTTTGGTGTTATGTTGCTGTTTCCTTTTCTCTTAATACTTTGTTGTCCTTTGTAGTGTATCCAGAGGATGCATCTATCCATCACTCCCACTGAAGAACTAGAAAGGGCCATGCTGGAGGCCACAATGAACGCTGAGAGACTGACAGTAAGCCTGGAGACCGACAAAGAAGGACGTCAAACTGCGAAGAGGGAAGCATTTTGTTTGAACAAGATTGTTGCTTCAGCTGAAAAATCAAAGGAGGCTGCTATTGGGACACAGGCTCAACTCGAAGGAAGGGTGGCCGAACTGGAGGCCGTTATCACCGTGATGGCTGCTGATCGTTCTGCGTTGGAGGCCAAGCATTGGCAACAAGGTTGGGATAAGGCTGGGGCTGCTTATAAAGAGGAGGTGCTAGTGTTGCGAGACAAGCTCTTTTTAAAGGGTTGGACGAGTGCTTTAGCTGCTGCCCTGGTTCCTGAAGGCTCTTCCCTGTTTCAGGATGTCCCAGTTCCCTCAAGATCCTTAGGTTCAAAGACTGTCTCCACCCCTACTGTTCTTCCAGCTGAAGTTTCTTCAGAAATTGATTCTGCAAACAAGACCCAGGACAGTAATGTTGCCTCTGAAATGGTGAATGTTGAAGGGGGTAAAACCCTGGAGACTGAAGCCGCGGGAGATGTGGTTAAGGAGGCTTCTACTTCTCAGGAAGTTGGAATTGCCTCTACTTTTGCTCCCCAAGACAGCCTGGACAAGATCGTGGATGTTGCTCCTGAGGTTCCCTCTGTTAATGGAAGTTGAAGTTTTTATTGAAAGGAATTGAAGTTTTTGCTTTTCTGTTTTGATATACTGTGGCTCGGTCCCCATGACGAGCTTTCTTTCTGCACTTGCCAAGACAATTTTTCTTTTCTCTTTTCTTTTCTTTGTTGCTGGTTATGAGGCCATCTGTGCCTTTTGTTGGATGATAGGATTTTCTCTTTGAATTTGTAACCTGATGCTGTTTGGCTTTTATGTCTATCTAATTTTGTACTGTTTGCCCCCGGCCGAGCACTATTGGGACCTCGGGGCCGAATAGAGGCTCGGTCTGGTTCTGTACTATTTGAAGTAGGTGCTTTGTCTAATTTTGTACTGCTTGCCCCCGGCCGAGCACTGTTGGGACCTCGGGGTTGAATAGAGGCTTGGTCTGGTTCTGTACTGTTTGCCTCCGGCCGAGCACTGTTGGAACCTCGGGGCCGAACAGATGCTTAGTGTGACTAATGAATATGTGGTATGGCTGTGCTTGAGTTTGTAAGAGGGTCTTACTTAGGTCTAGGTTGGTTTTAAAAAACAATTGTTTGCCCCCACCTGGAGCTAAGCAAGATTCGTACTGAAGATTGTGCTCTTAGGTAGAACTGCTTAAGTCTGTTTCAACTTTGATAACACAGATGCATTTGAATGGAATAAAGACATAGAGAGGTGTCTTACTCAGGTCCAAATTGGTTTGAAAAAATAATTGTTTGCCCCCACTTAGAGTTGAGTAAGACTAATGCTGGAAGTTTGCTCCTGACAGAGCTTAGTCAAGTTTGTTCTCACTCTGTGTGTTCGCGTCAGTACTGAAGTGTTGACGTGTTGATGTTTAAGAAATTTTGTGGATTCAGGGACGTTTACTTAAGATATGTTAGTGTGGTTTCCACCAAGAAATTCCACTTGGCTAAAATCCAATTTAGTTGCCAAACATAATTCCACCAAGCAATACCACTTGGCATGTTTGAGTGCTAACCAAATTTAAATTCCGTTCAGTCGTTCTGAAACTAAGTCCATTTGGGTTAGAACCAAAGCTAATTCCGTTTTATAAACATCAAAGCTGACTCCTTTTGATAAACATCAAAGCTAATTCTGTTTGGTAAGTACCAAAGCTAATTCCGTTTGATAAATATCAAAGCTAATTACAAGAATTTGATAAATTTGTGAGAAGTGGGGAAGCATTTGCATTGGTCAACAGATAAATGCCTTTACATTCTGATAGAGAAGTTGGGGGATAATTCTACTGATAGTATTTCTTGAGATTTGCTACATTCCATGGTCGAGGTATAGCTCTGCCTTTTAGATCCTCTAGGTAGTAGGTTCCATTTCCAAAAACAACTGTGACTTTGTATGGACCCTCCCAGTTAGGCCCAAGTTTGCCCTCGCCAGGCACCCTTTTGTGATCCATAAATCTCCTCAAAACCAGTTCTCTAAGTGTAAATTGCCTTGGGAAAGCTTTTTGGTTGAAACTCCTGATGAGCTGTTGCTGATACGCTACAAGTCTGATCAGTGCTGCTTCTTTTCGGCCCTCTGTCGTATCCAGTGCTTGTGCAATAGCTTCCTCATTATTGGTGCTTTCAAACAATTCAGACTGGAGGGTTGGGAGACCTACTTCGAGTGGGATGATGGCCTCCATTCCATAAGTTAGGAAGTAAGGTGTTTCCCCCATTGAGCGTCGTGCTGTGGTTCGGTAGGCTTATAATACGTGGGGTAACTGTTCAACCCATTTGCCTCTTACATGTTCAAGCTGCTTCTTTACTCCGTTGATGATGGTTTTGTTTGATGCTTCTGTCTGTCCATTACTTTGCGGGTACCCCGGAGAGGAGTTCCTATACTCGATCATGAGGTTGGCACAAAACTTTCAAAAGATCTTACCATCGAACTGCGTTCCGTTATCCGCAATCAGTATCCGCGGGATGTCGAAACGCACAACCACGTTTCTCATGACAAACCGCTTTGTATTCGCTTCTTTAATACTTGCCAGTGCCTCGACTTCAACCCACATAGTGAAATATTTAGTTGCAGCAATGAAGAATCGCCTGTTCCCAGTGCCTCGTGCCAATGGTCCGACAATATCCAGACCCCATTGGGCAAAGGGCCATGGGCTGGTGAGTGGAGTGAGAGTTTTGGCTGGCTGATGAATGAATGGAGCAAACCTCTTACATTTATCACACTTATGTACGTACTGCTGTGCATCTTGTTGCATCCGTGGCCACCAATACCTGTGAGTGAGGGCTCGGTGCGCCAGTGACCTTCCATGAATGTGGCATCCACAAATCCCATTGTGAATTTCGTAGAGAACATTCTCGATTAGATTTGGATGCACACATAGAAGATAGGGGCCAAGATAGGAGCGTCTATACAGCTTCCCAGATGGTGAGATCCAAAATCGAGCTGATTTATGTCTGACTTTGTTGGCTTCCTTTTTGTCTTCGGGGAGAGTGCCAGATTTTAGAAAAGCTAGTATTGGATCCATTCAGCTCGACTCTAGGTTGCTGCAGAGGACTGGAGATGCAATGCTTGGTTCTGGCACGAACTCAACCCAAACTTTTCTAGTATCTTTGGTATCCACTGATAATCTGAGGCAAGCCAGAGCATCAGCATGGCTGTTTTTGTCCCAACTAATTCGTTCCACTCGTATGGATTGAAATTTTCTGAGTAAGTCTTTGGCCTTGCCTGCGTACATAGCCATTCTTTCATCTAGTGTTTCATAGACCCCGAAAAGCTGGTTTACCACTAGTTGTGAATCGCTGAAAATAAGAAGCTATTCTGCACTGAAGTGTTTGGCACTGCGTAAGCCAGCCAATAACACTTCGTACTCTACCTCGTTGTTTGAAGCCTTCCAATCGAGCCTGAGAGCCTATTCCCAAATAAATCTTTCTGGTGAGATAAGTACTACTCCTGCCCCCTAGCCTCGGTTATTGGACGACCCGTCCACATAAAGCTGCCAGATGTTTCCAATAAAGAGTTTCCATATTTCCGAAGCATAGGGCTTTCCCTGTTCTGTTATGCGTGGCACATGTGCCGAACTCGGATTCTCCGACTCGGTACTCTGGGTAGGAGCAAATTCTGCGATGAAATCTACTAAGACCTGGGCCTTGATTGCTGTCCTGGGTTGATACCGAATGTCAAACTCGCCAAGTTCTACCGCCCATTTTGCTGTTCGGCTAGAGAAATCAGCTTAGCTGAACACAGATCTGAGGGGGGACTAAGTGAGAACATTGATGGTATGCCCCTGGAAGTAGTGTTGTAACTTTCTCAAGGCGATAAGCAACGCATAAGCTAACTTTTCCAAGGGCAGATACCGTGTCTCGGCATCTAGTAAAGTCTTGCTAACATAGTATACTAGCCTCTGTTCCTTGTTAACTTCTAGAATTAATACTGCACTTACGACATGATTTGAGACTGCTAGATATAGGTACAGCTCTTCTCCTGGTTCTGGAGTGGACAGAAGAGGTGGTGTGCTAAGGTGTCTTTTCAGACTTTGCAGTGCTTCGGTACACTCGCGACTTCATTCAAATGCTGCCCTTTTCCTCAAAAACTGGAAGAAAGGCTTCATTCGATCTGAAAATTTGCTGATAAACTGATTCAGTGTGGCCGCCATTCCGGCCAGTTTCTGCAGCTCTTTAGCCTTTGTTTGTACTTCAAGATCTTGTATTGCTTTGATTTGGTCCAGATTCGCCTCGATTCCTCTGTGAAGGACCATATGTCCCAAGAACTTCCTTGTTCCTACCCCGAAAGCGCATTTAGAGGTATTGAGGCGAAGGTGATGGTTTTTCAGGATGCCAAAAACTTCTCTCAAGTCTGTAAGGTGGTCTGTAGCGAACTTGCTCTTTAGTACCATATCATCTATATAAGCTTCCATGGTTTTCCCAAGTTGGTCTTTGAACATCCGAGTGATCATCCGCTGGTAGGTTACTCCAGCATTCTTGAGGCCAAACGGTATCACTTTGTAGCAGTAAGTTCCTCTCAGAGTGATAAACACTGTCTTTTCTTGATCCGGACTGAACAGTGGTATCTGGTGATAGCCGCTATAAGCGTCCAGAAAGCTCATGCGTTCATGCCCTGCTGTTGAGTCTACTAGCTGATCGATGTGAGCCAGCAAAAAGCTATCTTTAGGGCAGGCTTTGTTTAAGCAAGTGCAGTCAATGCAAACTCTCCATTTTTTGTTCTTCTTTTTTACTACAACTGTGTTGGACAGCCATTGCGGGTACTGAACTTCTCTGATTGCTCCCGATGCCAGGAGTTTTTCGACTTCGGCAATTACTGTTTCAGTGTGCTCAACTGAGGATCTTCGACTTTTCTGTACAACGAGCCGAGCGGAAGGGTTGATGTTGAGCTTATGGCAGGTAAATTCTGGGTCCAACCCTGGAGTATTATATGCTGACCATGCGAATACCTCCATATTTTCCCTCAGCAGTTCCAGCAGCTGAAGTTTCTCATCAGCGCCTAGCGAGGTACCGATAAGGAAGTACTTTTCTGGATCATCCCCTTTTACCAAAACTCTCTCCAAGTCCTGCACTATCTTTTCCTCTGGGGCTCCCCCAACATCTTTTAAGACTAGTTGTTCAGCCACTTCTACAGTCTATACCCGATTGCAGAGCTGCTTTGCCTTTAATGCCGCCATGAAGCAATGTTTGGACGCAACTTGATCCCTTGAGATCTGCTCTACTCCGTGTTTCGTTGGGAATCGGATGAGCTGATGGTAGGTAGAAGGGACCGCCTCCATTTGATGAATCCATGGACGGCTAAGTATGGCGTTGTAAGTGGATGGTGTATTAATAACTAGGAACTCTATCTAGAGGGTTTTTGTTCCTGCCACGACTGGCAACACTATTCTGCCAAGCGGTCATTCTGGCTGTGAATTGAAGCCAACTAACAGGGCTGCCGTTGGGGTGAGGTGCTTCTCGAAGAGACCAAGCTTTCTGAACAGGTCATAATACAATATGTCTACTGCACTTCCTTGATCTACCAGGACTCGATTTACATCAAATCGTTTCCCAATTCCCACAGTTATAATCAGTGCATCAGTATGTGGGTGCTGTATGCCTTCTAAATCCTTTCTAGTAAATGAAATAGTGCACAAGGGGGATTTGGGTGCTGTGCGTACCTTTTTCGATGTAGGCTCCACTGACATGACTTGTTGGATTTGCACAGCCTTAGCAATCTCTTCTCTAAGTGTCTACTCAGGTTCCTGAGTCGTTGTCCCATGGATCACATTTATTATCAACCAAGGTGAATGCTTAATATTTGGTTCCGATGGTGGGTTCCCTGGTTTGGTTACTTCCTTATCCTGATCAATGTAATCTCGGAGGTGCCCAGCTACTACCAAGTCCTCCAAATGTTGTTTCAGTACCCTGCAGTTCTGAGTCAGGTGCCCCCTATCTTGGTGATAGGTGTATCTGAGCTTCTGATTGCGCTGAGCCGGATCTCCCAACATTTTTGGCAGCCAAACAAAGAAGGGCTCTCTCTTGATCTTTTCCAGGATTCGATAGATCGGCTCTTTGAATACAGTCATGACAGCTTCGTGGGATTTGTACTTATCCTCTTCATTCACTGCGATCCCTCTGTGTTCTCCTCGATCTGTTCTTTTCTTGTGCTGAGCTGTTTCTTCTACTGACACTACCTCGATGGGGATCTGATCATCTTCGAGGCGAGCGTATTGCTCAATCCTAGTACGTAAATCTTTCAATGCTGTGGCCGGGCACTTGGTAAGTGATTGTCTTAACTTACTTTCCGGGCGCAGACCATGTTTGAAAGACATGACGACCATCTATTCACTACACACATTTTCCTCCAGATAATTGTATTCTTCCCAGTACCTTCTAGCATAACTGCGCAACGTTTCCTCCTGCTCCTTTCGGAGGCAGAACAGTGTATCCGGCTCCTTTGAGATCTTAGTGTGGGAGACGAATCTGGCAAGAAACTCTTCGGAGAGCTGTTTCCAGCCACGAATCGATCCAGGGAGGAGTCGATCGAACCATCGAAGTCTGGTTTCTCCGAAGCTGGATGGGAAAACTTTGCACATCAGTGCCTTATCTTGGCTCCATAAAGATATCATCTGCTTGTAATGGCTATGTGTCAGCGGGTCTGACTTCCCATCGTACGAAGTGAACTTCGGTGGGGTGAATTTCTTTGGAGGTCTCATGGCTTCAATTTCTGAGGAGAATGGCGAGGAGATGAGCCTGCCCAGCGCTCGGTGCTCTCTCTGATGAACAGTACGGTCTAGATGATCCCGATGTTGCTCGTTCTGCTTGTTGCCAATCAACCAGGTACGAAGGTCTTGAGGAAGGTATTCAGTCTGTTGGCTAACCGTCTTCTGCCTCTTAGTCCTTCTCCGCCGTGACCCACGGGTGTGGCTGCTCGCCGCCTCACTCTGTACCGGGATGGGTTGGCTTTGTTGCCCAGACTCATTTATGGGAAACTTCTTCACTGGTGGCTCTTTGGATGAGCTCCTCCGTCACAAACGAGAGGGCTCTGCTACAGTCTTCTTTTCTATTGGATCACCCAGCACCCTTTTAAGTTGGGCTTTCAACTCCTGTATCTCCATTCCCATGGAGTCTATGATTCAATCTCTTTAATCCTTTTCCAAAAAAAAGTGATGAGAAGAACCTCCAACGAAAGGTAATCAATGCTCGATGAATTCAGGGGTTCGGTTATTGTTTCCAATTTGCTCTTCCAAAACTGTTGGGAGTGCCAAGCCTTTATCTTTTGTCTTCTCCGTCTGTGGAGTATGTGTTGAAAGCGGAATGTCCTCAATCCCCATTGCCGGAATTGAGTGCAGAGCTTAGAAATGAAGTAGTCCACGTTCACCACACCAATTGTGCGTACCAGATTCTGCACTAGATGAAAGTGGATCGGGGCTCCGCACTCGGTTGGACTATCCAGGGACTGAGGTTCTTGCCACAAGAAGCACCGTTAGAGCTACCTGGCCGGGGTTGGCCGGATAACCACTCCAGTGTGGGAATCAGTGATCGGAGAAGAAGTATATAGAGAGTTGAGTTTTTATGTAAGTGCGGTTTAGCTTGGAATAGTTCAATTACCTTCAATGTGAAGTGAATGAAGTATATATAGGGTTCCTTGCTTGCTTCTCAAGATGGTTTCATGGAGCTTAGATGCTGCCAAGTTTCCTTTTAGCCTTGCCCAAGGTAGGGGACCACCTGGTAGTTGTCATAGAATGCATATACTCATTGTAGTCATGTGGATAACAAACCACATTCCTTTGGTTCAACAGCTTCCATGATTCTAGGTGTAGGTTACCAGCTGAGGTGGCAACTTGCACATGTACATCCTTATGGCTTCCGCGTTTCTCTGTGTGGTTCCCTCAGCTCGGTACCTTCGTGCCCCAGCTCGGTACCGTTGTGCCTCGGTTCGGCCTTTTACAAGATCGTTTATAGAGATGGTCTGGTCCACTCGAGTATCTTTGTATGGGCTCGGCCCACTTTAGTTTGGCCCATAGGATGGGTCTTGCAGCTCGGCCTAGCCCAGCATCGCGGCTGGACTGGCCTTTCTACTACGGGTTGGGCCCAAGTGCTTGAGGACTTGGGTAGATTGTTGATCATGGAGTTGGGCTCAATTGGCCTGCCCATAAATTCATCTAACCCACTTGGATTTGGGCTTTAGTGGATTAGGCTGGCCTAAGGCTTGGATCTGACCCATTTCATATTCAGCCCCTTCAAAAAAATAAAAAAAAAAATTCAATGTTGATTCTAATGTCTTTGTGAGTTGTGTAGTGCTCTACAAATACAATTTGTATAAAGAATTTTTATATAAAATGGTATGATTTGGGGTACACTTTTCACTTTCAAAATTAATTAAAGAGCCCATTTATGATTTTAATAATGTCATTACCTCATTCGCGCAAACATAATTAGATTTGTATATGAAAATTCCTTGTGAATACATTTCTTTTCACTACACTCTTTTTATTTATTTATGTTTAATTATTTTTGCCTCAATTCATAAAATTGGATTCGAAGATCTTTCTCAGAAAAAAAGGAAGAAATGAGAAGATTCTTAGATCACTAAGTGCCATTATATATCATTATTTATTTATTTATTTATTTTTGATACAATTCGAAATCTAATTCGCATGAGATGCAAAAAATGTTGACCAAATAAACTAACCTCAGCTGATCAAGAAACAAACGATGCCATATTACTGTCGTGACCATCAAAAATCAGCCAGCCCTTGGAATTGATCCTGAACCCCAATAAATTAGGGCCTTCTAGATGACTATCTGAACCCTTCATCAATCATTATTTGTTTTAAAATTTTAGCTGCACCATATGATAATTTGCAAATACTCAACCAGACCATGCACAGAGCTTAAAAATTTGTAGTATGGCTTGAGTTTAGAAATCCTAGACTGAACACGTCTGAGCTGTGCTTGGGTTTGCAATGGTTGGGCTTGGGTTATCAAGATCAACCCAATCAATGGAAAATTTTAGAGCTGGGCTTGGGTTTGCAATGGTTGGGCTTGGGTTATCAAGATCAACCCAATCAATGGAAAATTTTGGGGATAATCACTCACAGGTGCTATATAAGGACATGTGCACTATTAAATCCCACAAGTATTTGTACAAATCAAAAAAAATTTAACAATTTATCACTAAAAGTAGGTTTTGTTAGAATTATTGCTTTAAAAAAAAAAAGAGGACTTTTTGTGATGATTTTTTGAATTTGTCTTTAAAAACTAACAATTAATGACTTTTTTCTATGATAATTTTCTAAATTTATCACTAAAAACTAACAATTGCTGACACTTTTTATGAAAATAATGCTTAAAAATGAATAACAAATAGAAATTTGTGATAACAATTAAAAGTAAATTGAACTTTTTAGTATACACTAAAAAGTCAAAAAAAAACTTATTAATATATTCATTTTTCTAATAAGATTTTTCAGTCATTCTCCAAAAAGAAATTGTAAAGTTATATTGAAATTTACACTTTGAGCAAACCACCAGGACCTAGCAACAAAGGCACCGCTTGATCCAGCTCATGACCCTAGTCCACACTCGTCCCAAAAAAAAGTTCAAAATTTTTTTAGAGAACAAAAGAAAAGTTTTGAGTAGAGTTATAAATGAACCAAGTACTAAATTATTTAAATTTTGCTTAAAATTTTAATGAATTTTAAAATGTGTTCAAATTTGATTCATTTATATAATAAGCTAATTTTGAATGAGTTTTTAACAAGCTAAAAATCGAAAAAGTTTGAGTAGCTTACTTTTTATAGTGATATGAGTTTATCGAACTGAGTAGTATATTGTTTAACTTTGGCTTGAAAACTTAACAAGCTTTAAAATGGGTTCAAACATGGGTTGTTTATAGGGGTGTTCATGGGTTGGTTTGGTTCGGTTTAGAATTAAATTTAAAACCAACCCAATCATGATTGGTTCTAAATTTTTGGACCAAAAACCAAATCAATCATGTACTAAAACCAACCCAACCCAACTAAATGCATCTTACCCCTGAACTACGCTGGTTCGATTCTTTGTAAAGGGATACGTAAGCAACCCTCGAGTTTAACCAATTGCATTTGCATCTTGTTTGTTTGCCCAAGTCTTACAACCTTGTCAAAAGAGTTGTCTTCGGGCTTTAACAGTCACTCACGTCATGAAATGACTTCAAGTTCTGTCAAAGTAGGGCAGCTGTAGACACCTCATTTTGACTGACTCTACAACTTGGGAGCTTTCTTTTGATTACCTAATGATGAAAATAAGAATATATATATATATATATATTTCACAAAATCCTCAGTAAAAAAGATGAAATTTGACCTTTACTCTCCCCCCTAAGCCTATTTTGGCCAAGCGTTTTGGTCTGATCAAGCACTGGAGCAAAGCTAGACTGAACCGGAACAAAATGGCCAACTTTCTCTCTAGCTGGTGGACTGGCCAGTCGACCACCTAGTGACAGATTTGCCCAGATTTTTGTTTGTTCGGGTGGGGACCTTCACAACCCCATTTTTTGACCCATTTATGCTTTGAATGCATGTACACTCAGCCTCTATTGCCTAATGCTTGATCCATTGAGGGTAATGCTCCATTTTTATCTTCCATTAACTCCATTTGTGCTCCATTAGCTCCATAATCTCCCCTAAATGCTGCATTAGTTCTCCACTTTATCATCCACTATTGCTCCACTCGCATTATATAAGGAGAGCTCAAGTCTTGAGTTTTAAGAAATCAATTTGAGAGAAGAAGTATAGAAAGGATGTTAAGTTTGAATTAGAGTTTGAGAAAGAAAAGAAAGCTTTGAAAACAAGAGAGTTGTCTTGCCAAAATAGTGAAGTTACGTAGCCTCTATACATCTCATATTTCCTTGCAAAACCACCATAAAGTTTTAATCAAAGAGAGAGTAATTCTTGCCAAGTTGAAGAAAATTAAAGAGTGATCATACGCTTGTTCCAAACCATCATTCTAGCTCAGCTTCCAAGCTCTTGAATTGAGGCTTGAGAACATAATTCACAATCTTGAGGGTGATCAAGAGGAATTTTAGAAATCAAGAAGTTCAATCTTTTTTTGGAAAGTGAATTTTCAATTCTTTCATTTTCTTGCATGTCTAGATTTTATTTGTTTTTTTGTTTTCGTTTCATGTTGTTTTGTTGTAATCTAACCGGAAGTGGTTAGTTTTCAATTCTTTCATTTTCTTGCACTTTCTATCTTATATTTTTATTACTTTAGTTTCATATTAGTTTTATTGTAACCTAACCGAGAGTAATTAGCTGAGCCACCTGCATATTCCTTGTTTGTTCTTTTCTCGGTGTTGCAACAAGATAGGTTTTGCTAGGCGTAGTTGGCTAGGTAGAAGTAGAGTAGTCTTCTGATGTTGAGCATACCAATTTTTGATAGTCTTCAAGGCAGATGAAGCTTTTATTTTATTTTCATTTGAGAGTTTTGTGAGTTTTTTTTTTTTTTTTTTTTTTTTTGGGTTTTAATATTTTTCTCCTTCTTCTCTCATTTGGTTTGTAATTATTTATTCAAGTGCTATAATAATTCCCCGTCCCGCTTCTCTCTGTCCCATTCTTTTACTTACTTTTCTTTGTGAATATGCATCATATTTTGTTTTTAATCATATTCATACTTTGCATCCTTGTTTCATGTATCTTGATTTTGCTAATTTTGTATTTGTGAATTTAATCAATTCCTACGTGATTATGCACTCTACCTCATGTTTTTGAGATGATTCACATGTCATATCTTAGAAGTCAAATCTTTAGTTGCATCTCATGAGTGAATTGGATTATGATTTTGTATATAAGATCATGTATATTTTGCTAACTTTGTTTTGTAGCTGTTCGTAGGACGTTGGTAAATATGTAAGTTTTTATGCTTTAGCATCCCACCTGTATATTTTTTTTCTTACTATGTTTAGCATCCTACCATGAGGCTATTTGCTTACTTGATATATGTAACACCCCCAAAATATAATAATAAAACCATCTCACGATAATTATCCATCAACAATACATTCAGAATAAGATCTCTTTTTACATTCATGTGAGTCAATGATTACAAAAGACAACGTACATGCACCTATCATTCATAACCCTAACCCTGAATCTACAGCATGTGTCAATATCAAGTGATATGAAATTGAATATAAGAACAGATAAATTAATACCATGATGGCTACAACTTTCTAAGACGGTGCTTGGTTACAACAAAAGTTAGTTTAAACTCAATACAAATAAAGCCCTAGGCTTGTACAAAATAATTACAAAAGGTAACAAAAATAAAAGCTCTTGGTTCCAGGTCCTTCCAAGCTATTGCCTTGGCGGAGACATATAATCAGCACCTGAAAATGGTTTTCCACATAGGTTGAGCCAAAGCCCAGTAATGATACTCATGTAGGAATCTTAACAGAGTTATACGGTGAATGCATATGCAATGCTCGTGTTAAAACACTTTATGTCTCTTTTCAAAACCATGTTATGCCAGGTTTATATCACAATTCATGCAATCAATTCCTTTTCAATAAAAAACAAGGCAGTGGATACAACACTGGGAATCTCTAGGATGTATCTGCAAGTAGGCTACAAGCACTACCAATTGTTATTTTTTTCAGTATTAACAGGAAGGCTCGACACCTAACTGTGCGGGTTTCTAGACTTTCACCAATGACAAACAGGCCAACATAATACCACAACCACATTCCTATCCAGATTCACTAAGATATTCACCATTTTTCTCAAAACAACAACAATCTCAATGTGTTAAATATGCACGATGCTCAACGCAAATGGATGAGAAAATAGTTTCAATTCACCTAATTCTCATGTAATTTCTACAACAATCATAGTTATCCTCCACCGATAGCCCAAAACAGATATTTCTAAACAGATAATTAATTTTCATGACAGATATACTCTCCAACATTTCCCATTAGGAGTGATAGTTCATATCTAACTCCACCACTATCATCATCTTAGTTCCAATTCCATAAAACCAACATAATTCCATTTTCTCTTTACAAAAATCAAATTCTTACAATTTAGGGCAAAACCCTCATTTCTTTAAAAATCAATTTCCATGGATGGAATCCACTATCTACCACAACCCAACCATTTGTACAAAACCATAATCATATACAGGAGCTTATTTTGAAAACCCCCTTTTAGTTTCAAAGCGAAAATCCTAGATTTTATCCAAAAATCCTCAAATCACAATTTTGTTTAGAAAAACAAATAACTAAATTAAGGATCATAAAAAGTGTCAAAGAAATCCCTACCTCAAAGACAAGGACCAAGAAGAACAAGAGTTAAAACTTGACGAAGCCGAAAATGAACTTTGCTCTGATCAAAATGAAGCCTTAGGTGAGCTCTACCTTTTTATCAAAGGGACTATGGTTTAGAAACCAACGAATCAAGAAATATTTGAGCTTTAGAGAGGGTTTCTAGAGAGAGAGTAAGCAAATCTAGGTTTTGGAGCGTTTTAGAGAGAGAGAGAGAGAGAAAGAGAATAACTCAAAAGTGACCCCCTTCGAACTGATATACAAACAGATCACTTAAGCGTAGAAATGGTCACTCGAGCAACCAGACATAACGACGACACTGCTTGAGAGTAAAAAGGGTTGCTCGAGCGCACAATGCAACTCTCCTAGTAGTTCATACTTGCAAAAGTTTATTCCAGTGCAAGAAGCGTTGCTCGAGCGTAGATATCAAACTCTCAGTAGTTTGTAGACTATAAAAGATCGCTCGACCGCAAGAAGCGTCGCTCAAGCGAACTAGCAAAATTCTAGGCAATTAGCTCTTTGAAAATGGACTCCTAACCTATTTTAAACACAACCAAGACACCCTAATAGCTAAATTGAACAAGGAATAAAGGGGAAGAAGACATGAAATTAAGACCAGAAAACTAGGATCCTAGACAATAAACGGGTTAGGTTTAAACCATAGTTGCTATAACCTCCTCCCTTAAGGAATTTCATCCTCGTAATTTAAATCAACACAATAACAATCGTATTTAAATCAACTACAACAACTCATAGCCATGACCCATGTATCGGTCATTCAATCTCATAGCAACAATACACAAAGTTCTCAATATTGAATGTACAATTCATTTTTTCCAAAACACATGCAACGTTTCATATTTGATCAACATAATAAAATCTGATTACAAATTTCAAACATCAACAAAAAGGTCCAAATATTTCTCACAGACTTTCGCCTCACGTTCCCAAGTCGCCTCCTCAACCCCATGGTGTCTCCACAACACCTCTACCAAAGGGATTGTCTTGCCTCGCAAGACTTGGTCCTATGTATCTGAGGCTCTAACTGGTCTCTCCTCATATGAGGCATCCTTGTCTACATCTAACTCAGTCCAATCCAACATTTGTGACAAATCATGTTCATACTTCCGAAGCATACAAATATGAAACACGTCATGCACCCCGGAAAGCTATCGCTGCAAGGCCAAACAATAAGCTACCTCCCCAATGCGCTCTAAGATCTCAAAAGGCCTAATAAATCTAGAAGACAAGTTTCCACTCTTCCCAAACCTTACCAAACCCCGCTTAGGTGATATTTTCAAGAAGACGTGATCTCTTACCTCGAATGATAATGCTTTCCTCCTATAGTCAGCATAGCTCTTCTAACGAATCTGAGTCAAAACCAACCTCTTATGGATAAGTGTAAAATTGGACTAACTCAGGACCTGCCATTGGTGTGTCACCCACTTCGGCCCAATACACGGGAGATCTATACGGTCGACCATACAAGGCATCAAACGGTGCCATGCAAATACTCACCTGAAAACTATTATTGTAGGCAAACTCCACTCAGCAAAAGTGCCTCTCCCATGACCCCTTAATGTTAAGAACACAACCCCGAAGTATATCCTCTAAGATCTAATTGGTACGCTCTGACTGCTCGTCAGTCTGAGGATAATAAGCAGTGTTAAAAGTCAACCTAGTGCCCAAGGCATTCGGTAGGCTCTGTCACAACCGAGCTGAGGATAATAGGCAGTGTTAAAAGTCAACCTAGTGCCCAAAGCATTCGGTAGGCTCTGTCACAACCGAGCTGTGAAATACGGATCTATATTCGAAACAATAGTAATAGGGAGCTTGTGAAGTCGAACTATGTCGCTAGCTTAAAGGTCAGCAAGATAATCTACCGAGTCACCCATGCGCATAGGAACAAAGTGTGCTGTCTTGGTTAATTGATCAACTGTCACCCACATAGCATCACCACCCTGTTAAGTCCTCGGAAGACCCACAACAAAATCCATCGTGACATGCTCTCACTTCTACTTAGCTGTAGGTAAGGGTTGCAACAAATCCGTTGGCCTCTGATGCTCGGCCGTCACTTATTGACAAGTAAGGCACCTCAAAACAAGCAAGGCTATGTCTTTCTTCATCCCCTCTACCAAAACTAGCAACTAAGGTCGTGGTAAATCTTTGTGCCTCCTAGGTGTACCGTAAGGTGTGAATGGTGGAACTCTTGGAGTACCTCATCTCTACAAGACTACGACATGAAAAGACGGTCAAGATATCTAACACTCGAGTTAAAATACACATTCAAGCCCTTTTCTACCTTCCTACTAGATATCTTCTCTTAGAGGGTTTTTACTTTGTGATCACTCATTTGTGCTTCTATAACTGAGCTCACAAGCGTAGGTTGGGCAACTATAGTAAAGAAAACTGCTAACTCAACGGACTTTCCAAGATGCAAGTCAAACTTGCCAATAACACCCAACATCTCCCATTCTCGGATGGCAATACTAGCTAAGCTGCTAAGGGCTTTCCTACCCAAGGCATTGGTCATTACATTGGCCTTCCCTAGATGATAGTACAACTCAAAGTCATAATCTTCCACAAATTTCATCCACCTTCTCTACCTCATATTCAAATCTTTTTGTGAAAACAGATACTTCAGACTCTTATGATCGGAGAATACCTTAACCCTCTCACCATACAGATAATGACTCCAAATCTTCAAGGCAAAGATCACAGCTACTAGCTTTAAATCATGAGTAAGGTAGTTTCTCTTGTGTGTTTTCAACTGCCATGAGCCATAAGCTACTACCTTCCTCTCCTGCATAAAACAGACCTTCCCGAGACGAATCATAATACACAGAATAGCCCAAACCCCTCTTCGAAATAATTAACATTGGAGCAGTGGTAAGTTTAACCTTAAGCTCTTGAAATGATTTCTCACAGGTCTTATAGCAATTTTGGTATAGACCCCACCCATTTGATGTTTTGGATTCTGGTTTCATTGTCTTATATAGTTGATCATATCATGTTTCCCCTTATTTCTCTTTGAGTAGGCTATTGCGATGTGTTGGTTGTGTTTGGAATAGGTTCGTAGCTTGTTTTTCAAACTGTTGTTGCCTAGAATTTTGCTTCTTCGCTCGAGCGACACTTCTTGCGGTTGAGCGGTCCTTGTGTACCCTCAGTATTTTTACAGGTCTGCAAAAGTACTCAAAATTGGTATTCTTTGCTCAAGCCAAGCTTCTTACTCTCGAGCAGTGGTCATCTGTCTGTAAAACATCTGGGAGTTGGTATTCTTCACTCGAGCGATGCTTTTTATGCTCGAGTGGTGCAACTTGTTATGTTTGGTCGCTTGAGCGACACTTCTTGCGATCGATTCATCTGCGCATATATCAGTTCGTAAAGTCACTTTTTTGAGTCACTTTTTCACTTCTCTCTCTCTAAACATTTCAAAACCCTACTTTCTCTCACTCTCTCTAAAACTCACCTATTTTCCTTGAATATACCTAGATCCCTCCATCTTTCTACTTGTGTCCCTTTGTTAAAAAGATAAAGCTCGACGAGGGCTTCGTTCTAATCGAAGCAAAGTTAATTTTTGGAGTCCTTGAGTTTCCTACACTCTTCCTCTTGTCTTCTAAGTTTGAGGTAGCGATTCTTCGCACTTTCTATGAGTTTTAACTTAGCTATTTGTGTTTTGAAACAATATTGTGATTCGGGGAATTTTTTTTTTTTATAACAAATCTAGGGTTTTGGGTCAAAACTCAAAAGAGAGGTATTCTTATAGTTTCATGGAAATGGTAGTGGGGTTAAAAGTGAGATTGAATTGTGATAAAATAGTTGGGTTCGTTATGTAGAATTGATTTTGGAAGAAAATGCAGTTTTGCCCTAATTATGTCAGATGTTCATTTTATATAAATTATGAAATCGGTGTTGGGAATATGAAATTGGATTGAATTTGATAAGGATGGCAGAGTTGGATATGTATTATCACTCATATCTTGAAATTTGAAGAGTTTATCCTTATTGATAATTGTTTATCTATTTAGAAATATCTGTTTTGGGCTATCTGTGGAGGATAGTCATGATTGTTGTAGAAATTGCATGAGAATTAGGAGAATTAAAACTATTTTTCTCATTCAATTGCATTAAGCATTATCTTATACTTTTACATTGGAGATGTTTATCGTTTTGAGAAAAATGGGATAATCTGGGAAGTATGTGTTGTCTCGTTGAAATAAGTTGACCTAAGTGTCCATGGTAAAAGTCCTAAAAACCGCGCGTATACATGGGTGTTGATCCTGTGGATGAAATTTTCGTGAAATAGCAATAGCAGTGCTTGTATAGCCTACGTTTACATGGGTACCGGTTTATGGTTTCCCATAGATGAAATTTCCGTGAAATTTTGTACTATTTTGGGGTTCCCAGAGTATGATTTACTACCATATTTTCTATTGTAAAGGAAAGGATTCATGAATTTTGATATTAGCCTGGCACTGCATGGCTTTGGAAAAAGATATAAAATGTTTTGGCACGGGCATTGCATATGAATTCACCTTATAGCTTTGTTATGATTCATATACTGTGTTGGATTATTTCTACTGAGTTTTAGCTCACCATATGTGGGAAAAATATTTCAAGTGCAAATGACATGCCTCCGCCGTGGTAATAGCTTGGAAGAACTTGCAGTAAGAGCTTCATTTTATTTATTTTTGAATATATTTTGTACAGGCCAAGGGCCTTTAACTATATTGGACTTAAATTCCACTTTTGTTGTAACCAAGCATCGTCTTGGAAAGTTGTAAGCTTTAGGGCATTTCTTATTTGTTTTAACTTTTATCTTGTTTCCTTATTATGTAACATGTGCTATAGATTTAGGGTTAGGCTTGTGAATGTATATCAGCATATGTTATTCTTTTGTAAAACTTAATTGGAAACTAATTAAATATAATTAGTTTATTATTGTTGTCACTTATTGATGTTGTGGATGGGTTATTGCATTTTTTTCAAGGCGTTACAACTTGGTATCATAGTATACCAGGTTTGAATACTTTGGGTATGTGGGAAGTGATTCTTACCACAATGGGTTTCTCTTGCTTGATAAAGATGTTTGTATGTTTGGTATGCTATGTGATAATATACTTATTTGATTATTAGGGTATGGGATTTAATTTCTAAGATATTGATTGGGTCTACGGGTTTCTAGAAGTCCTATTAGAAGAGCACTTGATCACTGTTATTTCTAATTGGAGTTCTGGCAATACCACTAGATGATCATTATCTAGGAATGAAATTCGTATGTGTTTATATGGAGTGAATTACTATTGTCCATTGCCTTAGGACGCGAGTGAGTTAGCTTCGGCACATTTGTAAACGTGCTAATCTCTTTTGTTGCCTTCATTAGGATGTCAGGACGTGGACGTGGCGTTGGTAGGCGTGGTAGGCCTAGATGACATGAGGTGCCGTTACCGTATAAGATTCGTGCAAGAAGAAGGAATTAGTCAAGCCAATGTAGCTGAACCAGTTGGTCAACATGCCATAGGCACTTTGGCCCATGAAATGGCCGAAGCTTTGCATGAATCTATGGACATTCTCAGAGCTAATAATCAACTGTAGACCGAAGTTGCTGAAGTAGGGTCGTCTTTCTTAAAGAGGGAGTTCTTCTAGTTGAATCCGAACGAGTTTTTGGGTGACCCTAAGAAGCCACTGAAGGTGAATGAGTTGATAAAATAGATGGTGAAAATATTTGAGATGCTTGGCATTGAGAACGATGGGCTAAGAGGGACCTTGGCATCCTTCTAGCTGAAATGAGATATGGGTCAATGGTGGAAGTATGCGCATGGGTGCATTAGAGTGACTTGGGTGGCCTCTGTCAACGCCTTCTAGAACAAATTTTTGCCACCTATTGCCAAAGAGAAATTGAGGGGCCAGTTCTTGAAGCTCAAGTAGCTTAGTTTACCAATAGCCGAGTTTGAGGTAGCTTTCACAAGCTTCTATAGATTTGCACCAGAACTCGTGGCAACTGAAAAATGTTGTTGTATCGAGTTTGAGAAAAGGTTAAGGACATGGCTTCTTTTCAAAGTAGCTGGGTCAATGATTAGGGACTACGTATGCCTTGTGGAGGCGATAACTCATCTGGAGACAGTGGTTCAAGAAGAAGAAAAGTGAATGAAGGGCTCCAGGAGGAGTTAGAAGATTTCAGGGAAGAATTGGGACAGTAAAAAGCAGACGGGTTCCACCCCACAATAGTCCCAAGCTATACAGTTTAGATCCACCTTTCCTGTGCCGAGTTTGGCTTTAAGGAAAGGTAGCCAGGAAAGTTTCACTTGTTTTAAGTGTGGCTAGTTGGGTCACACATCTGCAGCTTGCTCACAGAAAGGAAGAGAGCAATAGTCTGCACCGTTTTTGGCTTGCTCTCAGAGCCAGAGTTAGGGGAGAGGACAACCGCTTACCTGTTATCAGTGTAGGCAATCAGGGCATATGAAAAGGTTATGCTCTTAGTTGGGTGGCACACCTAGTACATCTAGTTCGAGATAGACACAGAGTCATCAGCCTACCTACTTAGTTCAGGCCTCGAAAGCCAATCAGGGAGCCTCTTCGGCTCAGCCAGTACATTAGACTTATGCTCCGAGGGGTGAGCAGGTAGAGCAGAGACCAACAAGATGTATGTATACTGTTACCACGCCAGACTTAGTGCCAGCACCTTCAATAGTGAGAGGTACTTTCTTATTATGCAATTCTACTGCCAATGTGTTGATTGATACGGGTGTATCCTATTATTTTATTTTGTCTGCATTTGCATCAGCATTGGGTTTAAAAGTGGCTCGGTTAGCATCTCCACTCAAGGTAAAGTCACTAGTTTGTGATGAAGTTGTTTTGGACCAGAGGTGTCGGGGTTGTAATATAGAGGTTGCCAGTCGCCGACTTCTTTTTTCATTTGCATTGATTGATATGTTGAGCTTTGACGCTATATTGGGTATGGACTAGTTGTCATCGTATTGGGCTCTCATAGATTGTTATCGTCAGAGGGTTACTATGTGTACCTCTAGTGGTGATTGTTTTATTTCATAGGGGACAAAGTCGAAAGAGCCTTATTGCCTGTTTGTGACCCGCGTGGTCGGGGTGAGCTTAGTCTCCTTATTGCTACATTCTTGGGTGTGGAGAGTGATGTGGTCCGAGTTGATTTACCAAGGGTAGTTTGTGAATATCCGGATGTCTTTCCCGAAGATCTCACTGGTTTACCACCTCACCATGAGATTGAGTTCTCTAGTGCCTAGCACAGCATCGATTTCTATGGCACGTATTGATTCGCACCGGCCGAATTGAGTGAGCTAAAGATTCAACTCCTGGAATTGTTAGATAAAGGTTTTATCCACTCTAGTACTTCACATTTGGGAGCACCGACTCTCTTTGCCAAGAAGAAAGATGGCGCATTGCAATTTTGTATTGATTACCGGACGTTAAACCGGGTAACTGTTAAGAACAAGTACCCATTGCCTCGTATAGATGATTTGTTTGATCAGTTGAATAGGTCTTGTTGTTTCTCTAAGATAAACTTGAGATCGGGCTATCATTAGTTGAGAGTAAGGGAAGAGGATATCTAGAAAATGGCATTCTGTAAGTGGTATGGCCATTTTGAGTTCCTAGTAATGCCTTTTGGGTTAACCAACGCACCAGCTATATTTATGGATTTGATTAATCGAATCTTTCGTGAGTTCCTAGACCATTTTGTAATTGTCTACGTTGATGATATCTTGATTTACTCACCCTCTGAGGAGGAGCACGAGGAACACTTACGAGTTGTGCTTGAGTTACTTAGGACCCAAACACTGTATGCTAAGTTCGGGAAGTGTGAATTCTGGTTGAAAGAAGTTAATTTCCTAGGCCATGTGGTAGTCGGGGAAGGAGTGACTATAGACTCTTCTAAGATAAAAGCAGTACAATATTAGGAATGACCTAAGAAAGCCTTTGAGATTTGTAGTTTCTTGGGGTTGGCCAAGTATTATCGTCAGTTTGTGAAGGATTTCTCTAGATTAGCCTGACCTTTGACTAGGCTTACGAGGAAGGAAATCAAGTTTGTGTGGAGTAAGACTTGTGAAAAGTCATTTCAAGAGCTTAAGGTTAGACTTACCACTGCTCCAGTATTGATTATTCCATAGAGGGGTTTGGGCTATTCTGTGTATTATGATGCATCAGAAGAAGGTTTGGGTTATGTTTTGATGCAAGAGGGAAAGGTAGTAGATTATGGCTCACGTCAGCTAGAAATACATGACAGGAACTATCCTACCCACGACTTAGAAATACTGGTTGTGATCTTTTCCTTCAACATTTGGAGCCATTACCTTTATGGTTAGAAGTTTGAGGTGTTTTCTGATCATAAGAGTCTAAAGTACCTGTTTTCACAAAGAGATCAAAATTTGAGACAAATGAGGTAGATGGAGTTTATAGAAGATTGCGAATTCGAGTTACACTATCATCTAGGGAAGGCCAATGTTATGGTCGATGCTTTAAGTAGGAAATCCATTAGCAGTGTAGCGAGTATTGTCATCTGGGAATAGAAGATGTTGGGTGCTATTGGTGAGTTTGACTTGTATTTTGGTGAGTCTGTTGAGTCGACTACCTTGTTTACCATAGTTTCCCAACCTACACTAGTGAGTTGAGTTATAGAAGCACAGAGAGGTGATCTTGAGGTAGAAACCCTCCGGGAGAAGATCTCTAGTGGGAAGGTAGCATGGGGCTTGAACGTGTATTCTGACTCAAGTGTTAGATACCTTGACTATCTCTTCGTGTCAGAGTCTTGTCGAGAAAAGGTACTCTGAGAGTTTCACCATTTACGCCTTGCGGTGCTTCCGAGAGGCACAAAGACGTATCACGACCTTAGCTGCCAGTTTTGGTGGAAGGAAATGAAGAAGGATGTAGCCGCGTTTGTGTCAAGGTGCCTTATTTGTCAATAAGTGAAGACAGAGTATCAGAGGCCAGTAGGCTTGTTGCAACCCTTGCCTGTAGTTGAGTGGAAGTGGGAGCATGTCACGATCGACTTTGTTGTGGGTGCCATTTGGGTGATAGTTGAACAATTGACCAAGTCTATGTCCGACTTCATAGGGTCTTTGTGAATATTGTTTCGGTTAAAGATCCATGTTTTACAGCTTGGTTGTAGCAGAGCATGCAGAGTACCTTAGGTACTAGGTTGACTTTTAGTACTGCCTATCATCCTCAGATTGACAGACAGTCAAAGCGTAGTATTTAGATCCTTGAGGATATGCTTCAAGGTTGTGTCCTAGACTTTAGAGGGTCGTGGGAGAGGCATTAGCATTTAGTGGAGTTTGCTTATAACAATAGTATCTAGTCGAGTATTGGTATGGCCACCGTTTGAGGCCTTGTATGGCCGACCCAGTAGATCTCATGTGTGTTGGGCCGAGGTGAGTGATGCACCTATGATAGGTCCAGAGTTATTCTGGAAAACGACGGAGAAAGTTGCACTTATCCGTAAGAGGTTGATTAAAGCTTAGAGCCGTCAAAAGAGTTATGCCGACTATAGGAGGAGACCGTTATCCTTTGAGATGGGAGATCATGTCTTCTTGAAGATATCATATAGATGGGGTTTGATGAGATTTGGGAAGAGCAAGAAGTTTTCTCCTAGGTTTATTGGGCCTTTCAAGATCCTGGAATGGATTGGGGAGGTGGCTTATCGTTTGAGCTTGCCACCATAGCTTTCTAGGGTTCATGACGTGTTTCATATTTGTGTGCTCCAGAAATATAAGCCAGATCTATCACACATGTTGGATTGGACGGAGTTAGAGGTAGGTAAGGATGCCTCACATAAGGAGAGACCGGTTAGAGTTTTAAACACTCAATACCAAGTCTTGCAAGGCAAGACGATTCCTTTGGTAAAATTGTTGTGGCAACACCACGAGGTTAAGGAGGCCACTTGAGAGTGTAAGGTGGAAGTTCGTGAGAAGTATCTGGACCCATTTGTTGATGTTTGAATATGTATTGAAATTTTGTTATGTTAATGTAATACAAACATTGTATGTGTTTTGAAAATGTGAATTGTATATTCAGTAATGAGCATATGTTTATCATGATGATGAAAATGAATGACCGGTAGATGGGTCATGGTGTTGGATTTAATTTACTATCATTGTTTTAACTAGTTTAGACATGGTTTTGTTGTTGATTTAAAATTTTGGGGATGAAATTCCTTAAGGGGGGAGGTTATAGCAATTCTGGTTTAGACATGACCCATTTGATATTTTGGATCTAGGTTTCATTGTCTTATATAGTTGATCATGTCTTGTTTTCCTTTATTTCTCTTTGAGTTGGCTATTAGGATGTGTTGGTTGCGTTTAGAACAGATTGGAAGCTTGTTTTTCAAACCGTTGTTGTCTAAAATTTTGCCTCTTCGCTCAAGCGACACTTCTTGCGCTTGAGCGGTCCTTGTGTACTCTCAATACTTTTGAAGGTCTGCAAAAGTACTGGAAGTTGGCATTCTTCACTCGAGTGAAGCTTTTTACACTCAAGCAGTGGTCTTCTGTCTGTAAAACTTTTGGGAATGGGTATTCTTTGCTTGAGCGATGCAATTTGTTGTGTCTGGTCACTCGAGCGACACTTTTTGTGCTGGAGCGAATTACACGTTATCAGTACGTAAAGTCGCTTTTCTGAGTCACTTTTTCACTTTTCTCTCTCCCTTTCTAAACATTTCAAAACCCTATTTTCTCTCACTCTCTCTCTCTCTAAAACTCACATATTTCCCTCGAATATACCTAGATCCCTCGATCTTTCCACTCGTGTCCCTTTGTTAAAAAGATAGAATGCGACGAGGGCTTTGTTCTAATCGAAGCAAAGTTAATTTTTGGCGTCCTTGAGTTTCCTACACTCTTTCGCTCGTCTTATAAGTTTGAGGTAGCGATTCTTCGCATTTTCTATGATTTTTAACTTAGCTATTTGTGTTTTGAAACAATATTGTGATTTGGGGAAATTTTTAACAAATTTATGATTTTTGGTCAAAACTCAAAATAGGGGTTTTCTAATAGTTTTATGGAAATGGTTGTGGGGTTGGAAGTGAGATTGAGTTGCGATAAAAATAGCTAGTTTCAATATGTAGAATTGATTTTGGGAAAAAAATGTGGTTTTGCCCTAATTGTGTCAAATGTTGATTTTATGTAAATTACGGAATTGATGTTGGGAATATTAAATTGGATTGGTTTTGATGAGAATGGTGGAGTTGGATATGTATTATCACTCACATCTTGAAATTTGGAGAGTTTATCTTTATTAATAATTGTTTATCTGCTTAGAAATATTTGTTTTGGGTTGTCGGTGGAGAATAGTCATGATTGTTGTAGAAACTGCATGAGAATTAGGAGAATTGAAACTATTTTTCTCATTCAATTGCATTGAGCATTATCTTACACTTTTACATTGGAGATGTTTATCGTTTCGAGAAAATTGGGTAAATCTAGAAAGCATTTATTATCTCGTTGAAATAAGTTGGCCTAAGTGTCCATGGTAAAAGTCCTAAAAACTGCGCGTATACATGGGTGCTGATCCCGCGGACGAAATTTTCGTGAAATGACAATAGTAGTGCTTATATAGCCTACGCTTACATGGGTGCCGATTTACGGTTTCCTGCGGATGAAATTTCCGAGAAAGGTTACATTGTTTTGGGGTTCCAAAAGTATGATTCATTGCCTTGTTTTCTATTGTAAAGGAAAGGATTCACACATTTTGATATTAGCCTAGCACTGCATGGCTTTGGAAAGAGATATAAAATGTTTTGGTACGAGCATTAAATATGAATTCACCTTATATCTTTGTTCAGATTCATATACTGTGCTGGATTATTTCTACTGGGTTTTGGCTCACCCTACATGGGAAAAACATTTCAAGTGCAGATGACATGCCTCGGCCAAGGTAATAGTTTGGGACGACTTGGAGCAAGAGCTTCATTTTATTAATTTTTGTATATGTTTTGTAAAGGCCAAGGGCTTTTAACTATATTGGACTTAATTTCCACTTTTGTTGTAACTAAGCACCGTCTTGGAAAGTTGTAAGCCTTTAGGGCTTTCCTTTTCTTCTTTAACGTTCATCCTATTTCCTTATTATATAACATATGCTATAGATTCAGGATTAGGCTTGTGAATGTATATCAGCATATGTTATTCTTTTGTAAAACTTAATTGGAAACTAATGAAATATAATTACTTTATCATTGTTGTCGCTTATTGATGTTGTGGATAGGTTGTTGCATTTATTTCGGGGCGTTACAAGTCTCATTCCACGCAAACTTAATTCCCCTCCTCACCAATCTAGTCAATGGTGAAGCTAGTCTAGAGAAATCTTTTACAAAATGATGGTAATACCTACCTAGCCTCAAGAAACTCCAAATCTAAAAGGCATTCTTACGTTGTTCCCAATCTTCCACTGCCTCTATCTTAGAGGAATCTACAGTCACCCCTATGAATTTCACCTCCTTCAAATAGAATTCGCATTTCTCGAACTTAGCATACAACTTGTGGGCTCTATGCAACTCATGCACAACTCACAATGTTCCTCGTGTTCATCCTCAGAGGGTGAGTAGATCAAGATGTTATCAACAAAGACAACTACAAAACGGTCTAGGAACTCACAAAAGATCCAATTCATCAAGTCCATAAATAAAGCCGTTGTGTTAGTTAACCCAAAAGGCATCACTAGGAACTCATAATGGCCATATTGCGTATGGAATGCCATATTCTGGATATTGTCCTCCTTCACTCTCAATTGGTAATAACCTGATCTCAAGTCCATTTTAGAAAAGCAACAAGACTCCTTCAACTGATCAAATAAGTCATCTATAAGAGGTAATGGGTACTTGTTCCTAACGGCTACCCGGTTCAACTTTCGGTAATGAATGCAAAGTCGCAATGTGCCATCCTTCTTTTTGGCAAAGAGAGCCAGTGCTCCCCAAGGCAAGATACTAGGGCAGATAAAGCCTTTATCTAGCAATTCCTAGATTTGAATCTTCAATTCATTCAACTCGGAGGATGCAAATCTATACGGTGTCATGGAGATTGGTGTCATACCAGCCACTAAGTCGATAGAGAACTCAAGATCCTTAGGAAAAATGTCCAGATATTCACAAACTACCCTTGGCAACTCTACTTGGACCACATCGCTCTCCAGTCCCACGAATGTAGCAAGAATGAGACTAATCTCGCCCCAACTACGCGGATCACACACTGGCAACAAGGCTCTATCAACTCGGTCCCCCAAGAAATAAAAACAATCACCACTTGAGGTACACACCATAACTCTCTGACGGTAACAGTCTATAATGGCCTATAGGATGACAACCAATCCATGCTTAAAATAACATCAAAACCCGACATATCAATCAACACAAAAGCAAAAAGAAGTCGGCGACCGACAATCTTTATCTTACAACCCTGACACCCCTAGTCCAACACAACTTTACCACCAACAAGTGACTCTACCCTGAGTGGAGATGCTAACTGAGCCACTTCTAACACCAAGGCTAATGTGAATGCAGACAAAATGAAAGAATGCGATGCACCAGTATCAACCAATACATGGCAATAGAATTACATAACAAGAAGTTACCTCTCACTACTGAAGATGCTGGCAACAAATGTGGCGTGGTAACAACGCACACATGCCCTGTAGGTCTTTGTTCCACCTGCTTACCCCTTGGAGCATAAGTCTGATACATGAACTGAGCCAAAGAGGCTCCCTGATTGGCCCTCAAGGCCTGTGTTGACTGTGCAAGCTGATGGCTTGGTGTCTATCTCGAACCAGACGCACCAGATGTGCCTCCTACTTAAGGAAAAAACCTCCTCAGGTGCCCTAACTACCCACACTGATAACAGGTAAATGGTTGCCCTTTCTTCTGACTCTGGCTTTGAGAACGAGTTGAAGACTGTGTAAGCTATTGCCCTCCTTCTCTCTGCAGGCAAACTACTGAGTTGTGGCCCAGCTTACCACAGTTGAAGCAAGTGATCCCATCCTGATCACCTCTCCCAAAACCAAAACTCGGTACTGAGGAAGTGGACTTGGACTGTGCTCCTTGGGATTACTGTGGGTTGGAACCCCTCTGCCTCTTACTATCTTGAGTCTCCCCCTGAGCCTCCTAACTCCCTTGACTAGAGCCCCTTATCGTCTCATTCTTAGTTTAAATCACGGTCTCTAAGTAAGTTGTCATCTCTACAAGATGGCCATAATCCCTAATCATGGACGCAGCCACCTTGAAAAGGATTCTAGTCCTCAATCCCTTCTCAAACTCCAAGCAACGGTGTTCCTCCATCGCTACAAGCTCCGGTGCAAAATTCGACAGACTAGTAAAGACAGCTTCAAACTCGGCCGTCGATGTGTTAAGCTATTTAAGCTTAAAAAACTGCTCTATCAACTTCTCCCTAACAATGGGAGGCAAAAATTTGTCCTGGAAGGCATTGACAAAAGCCTTCCAAGTTGCCCTAATGCGCCCCCCACACAAACTTCCACTATTGACCCCGCATCTCCCTTCAGCTGGAAGGATGCCAAAGTCACCCTCAGTCTATCGTCCTCAATGCCAAGCATCTCGAACGTCTTCACCATCTGCTCTAACCACTCATTCGACTTCAGTGGCTCCTTCGGATCCCCCAAAAACTCATCTGAATTACCAGAAGAACTCCTTCTTCAAAAAGGACAACCTTGTCTCAGTAACATAGGCCTAAACTTGATTCTTAGCTATGAGAATGTCTATAGATTCCCGCAAAGCTCTAGCCATTTCACGGGCCAAAGCACCCATGGCCTGTTAACCCATTGGTTCAGCCACATTGGCCTAACCAATCCCTTCCTCTTGTACCAGCATATCATCCGGTAATAGCACCTCCTGCCATCTAGGCCTGCCACACCTATCACCACCACGTCCATGTCCTAACCTCCTAATGAAGATAACACCAGAGATTAGCACATTTACAAATGCGTCGAAGCTAACTCACTCGTGTTCTAAAGCATGGACATCAATTAATTCACTCCACATAAGCACGTAGTCACATAAACACATATGAATTTCATTTCTAGATAATGATCGCCCTGCAATGTTGCCAGAGTTCTAGGTAGAAATAGTAGTGATCAAGTGCTTTTCTAACTAGACTTCTAGAAACTCATAAACCCAATCAATATCTTAGAAATTAAATCTCATGCCCACGTAGTCACATAAGCATGTTATAACATAGCAGATCAGGTTATTCGTAATATCATCTAGCAAGAGAACCCATTGTGGTAACAACCACTCCCATGACCCGAAAGTATTCAAATCCAGTAGCTTTGATACCAAGTTGTAACGGCTCAAAAATATAACAATAAAACCATCTCACGATAATTACCTATTGATAATACGTTCAGAATAAGATCTCTCTTTACATTCATATGAGTCAATGATTACAAAAGATAACATACATGCAACTATACATTCACAACCCCTAACCCTAAATCTACAACATGTGTCAATAACAAGAGATATGAAATTATATGTAAGAACAAATAAATTAATGCCCTAATGGCTACAACTTTCCTAGACGGTGCTTGGTTACAACAAAAGTGAGTTTAAACTCAATACAAATAAAGCCCTAGGCTAATAATTACAACAGGTCACAAAAATAAAAGTTCTTGGCTTTAGGTCCTCCCAAGCTATTGCCTTGGTGGAGGCATATTATCAGCACTTGAAAATGGTTTTCTACGTAGGGTGAGCCACAGCTTGGTAAAGATACTCTAACATTTTGTATGAATCTTAATAGAGTTATAAGGTGAATGCTTATGCAATGGTCGTATTAAAACACTTTATGTCCTTTTCCAAAACCATGCTATGCCTAGTTTATATCACAATTTATGCAATCAATTCTTTTTCAGAAAACAGGGCAGTAGATACAATACTAGGAATCTATAAACGTGTTCACAAGTAGGCTACATGCACTATCAATTGCCATTTTTACCGATATTAACCGGAAGACTCGACACCTAACCGTACAGGTTTTTGGACTTTTACCAAGGACACACATGCCAACATAATACCACTACTACACTCTTACCCAGATTCACCAATGTATTCACCTATTTTTCTCAAAACAACAACAATTTCAATGTGTTAAATATGTACAATGCTCAATGCAAATAGATGAGAAAATAGTTTTAATTCACCTAATTCTCATACAATTTCTACAACAATCATAGTTATCCTCCACCGATAGCCCAAAAAGAAATATCTCTAGAAAGATAATTAATTTTCATCATAGATATACTTTCAAACATTTCTAATTAGGAGTGATAATTCATATCCAACTCCACCAACACCAATTCCATTTTCTCTTTACAAAAATCAAATTCTCACAATTTAAGACAAAAACCCCTTTTCTTTAAAAATCAATTTCCATGGATAAAATCCACCATGCACCACAACCCAACCATTTGTACAAAGCCACAATCATATACAAGAGCCCATTTTGAAAACCCCTTTTCAAATTTCAAAGCGAAAACCCTAGATTTTATCCAAAAATTCCCAAATCACAATCTTGTTTAGAAAAGCAAATAACTAAGCTAAGAATCATAAAAAGTGTCAAAGAAATCCCTACCTCAAAGACAAGGACCAAGAAGAACAAGACTTGAAACTTGACGAAGCCGAAAACGAACTTTGTTCCGATCAAAACGAAGCCCTAGGTGAGCTCAACCTTTTTACCAAAGGGACTATGGTGTAAAACCAACAAATCATTATGTATTTGCGTTTTAGAGAGGGTTTCTAGAGAGAGTAAGTAGATCTAGGTTTTGCAGTGTTTTAGAGAGAGAGAGAGAAAAAAATGACTCAAAAGTAACCCCCTTCAAATTGATATACGTGCAGATCGTTCAAGCGTAGGAATGGTCGATGGAGCGACCAGACACAACGAAGACACTCCTCAAGCACAAGAATGGTCGCTCGAGCACACAATGCACCCCTCCCAATAGTTCATACCTATAAAAGATTGCTTAAGCGTAAGAAGCATCGCTTGGGCGTAGATATCAAACTCATAGTTGTTAACAGACTGTAAAACATTGCTCGAGCGTAAGAAGCGTCGCTCAAGTGAACAAGCAAAATTCTGGGCAATCAACTCTTTGAAAATGGGCTCCCACCCTATTTTAAACACAACAAAGACACCGCAGTAGCCAAACTCAATAAGGAATAGAGGGGAAGAAGACATAAACAACCTTCAAGACAAGAAAACCTAGATCCAAGACAATAAATAGGTCGGGTTTAAACCAAAGTCGCTATATTATAACTGTATGGATGTCGAAAGATGGAGATTGTGTCGTTTGATTTGGAATGATGTTGAAGTTTCATGTTTTTAAACTTAATTTCTTTGAGTTGTACATCTTCAAAACTCTTTCAAAAGACATGAAATCAAATTATTCTAAAATGAATGACATAATCTATACTTGTTTGCTACACATAGTAAATTTTAAGTTTTATTAAATAAATCAGAATGCGAACATATAAAGTAAATAAAACTCATATCATGATTTAGTAGAGGCTGATCTCTTGATCGGGCGAGTTAGGATGCTCAATTAATGACCTTCCCTCTCATACCTAAGGTTCCAAGTCAAGCATCCCTGGTTACGATGAACAATTGCCTTGCCATGAGTCATGGGTTTCATAATTTTTCTAAAATATTAGGTAGCAACACTAAGATCTAGTGATGCAGTCCATTTTTGGCAATTGTTTTGCAATAAAATGGATTTTCTACAAAGGTTTCCAAATCTAGACTCTCATCTATCTTTCATATTGCATCTGTGAGACCATATCAAAGAAGTCAAGGATCCGAATTGTTTAATGCACACGGGTACCCCCCTAATGCATGCTACAAAGAACCAAACCATACCAACCCAATGAAGTTGGTTTGGTTCGATTCTTCGGTTCACTAAGTAATTTGGACACCTCTAGTTTTTTATATAGCAAGTTAATCTCAAACGAGTTTATAATGAGTCAAATACGAGTTGAACTTTAATAACTTGGTTTGTTTAACAGCTCTGTGTTGGAGCATGTGTGAAGGTAGAGTCCCACATCGGATAAAGAGTAAAAGAGATGGGTCTGAATATATATTAGATGGGCTCTCCACTTTTAGGCTTAAGCTTTTAAGTCGATATGAGTTACAAACAATGTTGGGCTTTGATGTGGCATCTGTGGATTGTAAAATTTCTCCCTGATGAATTGGATCGGTGTTGCTGTGTGTTTGTTGGCTCCTCAATTCCCTAACGACTAGTATTAGAACCGATGGCAGTTGATCTATGGACAGACCCTCCTGGAGCATTGATGTTGGTGGACTTGGGCTTGCACGGAAAACTCTTGATAAAGAAAGAAAAAAAATCCATAACAGATCAAGACTCAAAGGGAAGCAATATGAGAGGCCTGATTCACACATTTGGGGGAGATTGTCAGAGAATGTGTGAAAGTAGAATCCCACATCAGATAAAGAGTAAAAGAGATGGGCCTTAATATATATTAAATGTGCTCTTCACTTATAGGTTTAAGGTTTTATGTGGGTATGAGTTTAAACAATGTATTTTGGGCCTTGATGTAACGTTTGTGAAATCTGAAATTTCTCCCTAATGAATTGGGCTAGTGTTGCTGTGCTCTTGCGGACTACCCAATTCCCTATCACTTTAGTTTCAACATAGAAAAGCAAAAGAAATGAAATTACTTTGATTGACATTTGGCCAAAACCAGGGTCGGCCATGAAATCCTTGGGCCCAAGGGAAAATTTTAAATTTAGGACCCTTCATGTATTAAAAAATATATATATTTTTCTAAAGTTTTATCTCAAAGGTGTATAATGTAAATTTAAAGTTAGTGTAATGCGATATGAGCTATACTTGAATGTAATCCATAAATATATTTTTTGTGTTAATTTTTAAGAATATATAGTATTATTATATATATAATCATAAAAAATGAAAATAAAAAATTGTGGGTCTAGTTATAACTTTTTTCATACTAGTACTCACAATTATATATTAAAATTTACTTATAGAAATTAAGACATGAAGAAAATTATTACAAACAAAAAAATATAAGTTTTTGGTGGAGACTTACCTGTAGGCTAGTAGCCCGACTTTCCACGCTCCTTCCGAAAGGTGAATAGCCCTACAGTTCGAACTCTACTTGTGGTTCTGAATCTGATTTTACAAGCGCAATGTGAAAAGTGAAAACATAAAAAGAGTCCAAATCTAACAATTCTTTTAGGAAAATCAATATTTGAATTAAGTGCCAAAAAAATGGACTGCTTTGCCAGATTATAGAGTCACCACCTAAATATTTTTGGCAAACTTAGGATACCCAAGACTCGTGCCAAAGGCCATTAGTCCATCATCACCAAAGTGTCTTAACTCGGGAACTTAGGTATGAGAGGGGAAGGTTATGAATTGAGCACCCCACTCCCCCAATCAAAGATCGGCCTCTACTAATCATGATGTGTTTCATATTTACATTATATGCTCTTGTTCCAATTATTAGCTATTCTTTACTATGTGACGCACAAACAAATATAGACTAATTTTCAAGAATTGGAACATTTGATTTCATGTTTTATTTGAAATTTTTTTGTGAATTTGCCACTTGAAAAAGTGGGCTTAAAATGGACATTAATCAAACTATCCCAATTCAGGCAACTAGCCATCATCCATAGGATTGAAACAATTATATCATTTAAGCAATTAGCCTCATGGTATTTATGCTTTGGATATGGTAACACAAACATTCGATGGAAGATGCTAATACTTAAAAACCCACCTAGTACTCCAAGCCAAAATAGGGTTAAGAGTTAGAAAAATATGCATGTTCCTAACTTACGCAACATAACTAATGCGACACATGCATTATGTATTTTTATAGGCTCAACTATGAGCATGGCATATGATTTCATTTAAGACATGCGTGATAGCACGTATTCAAGTAAATTATTTTGAACATTTTGATATCGAGTTAGCATGATGAGCCAAACCTTGGATGCATGCAAGACAAATGGATGCAAAATATAAGAATGCTAATGAAACATGATGCCCTATACTAACCATCATAAGCAAGTAAGTAAATAGGAGAAAGACGTGGAGTTGGAAGACACAAACAATATTACAACATTGCCCTCGTGCAAGAGGGTGCGAATCAAAGTCCGAATTAAACTATTTATTACAAAACCGAATGAATAAATAAGCAAGGCTAATTAACTAGCTAACTATGTTATTACAACAAGGATGACCAAGATAAATAAACTAGCTCTCTAAGCTAAGTGACTAAAACAATTACAAATAAACAATAATAATAATTACAACACCTAATAATTAATGAGTCTAATGACAGCAATCAATGTTAAATTAAATTAATTACAACGATCATAATGTAAGCGAGGATGCGCAAGAATTGCATGCATGCACATGCACAATGTTCAAGAACAACACTGTTTACCCCAAGCTTGCTCTATTTCACCTCAGCCACTACACCTTTTTTTTTTTTTTGCAAAAATACACTGCTGACCAAACATTGAGGGCCAACCGGCCCTCAGCGAAGCCCAGCTGAGCCTAGACAAGGCCGGTCATGCCTCAATTTTGTACAAAACTCTGTTTTGTGTTTTTAAGTGAAAACAGTGCAGACAGAGTTGTCCAAGCCCTGTTTGTCCTTTTCTTCCTTCTCTATCATGGAAAAGCCTTGAGAGAAGGTTAGAATTGTCTTCAAAACCATGAATGAGCAAATTGATCGCTTGATGATTCCGGATACAATTTTGGACAAAAATCAATGAAATGCAATGAATATGACCACTCCTCCCTCTTTATCATGGAATGAACTCAAAAAGGATGGTAGAGACGCTTCAAGAATCATCAAAACGCCATGAATTAGTGCATGATCACTCTTGACTCGACAAACTTGACATAACGTCTAGCCAAGTCAAAGCAAGATGACTCATTTTCTTTATATGTGTTGGTTGCTTTTCAACCAATTCTTTTAGTCATTTCTATTCTTTACTCCATTTGTCTGAAGTGATGATTAAGTCCTCTAAAAGGTGAGACACATCAAATGGGAAGTGATTCTTAACATGAAAGGGAGATTGTGCCGTTGACAATGAATCCTCGTGGAGATTAAGCCATCAAGCGTTAATCTCTAGTTCATGTGTTGAATAACCATCAACCAATTGAAACAACTCTCGAATGAAAGAAAGGAATGGCAAGTTAATTCTTAAAATGAGGTTATTACCATGGAAATTAAATAAAGAAAGGCTAAGAACAGCATGATACAAGCTATGTACGAAGACAAATGCTACCACAAATGAACTAATCAAAGCTTGAGCCAATTAAATAGAGTAGGACAGCCCTAAAACAGTCTATAATAAGCCCAAAACAGTTGTTGAAAATGTAATAAAAGAGCTTAAAAGCAAAACAAAAGGTAAAGGTAATAAAGCTATGTAAGCAAGAACAAGGAGGGATGGCCAACCCCTCCAATTTCAAGACTTCAAATCATGTTTTTGGCCTTAGTTCAACTCTGAAAATCAGTTCAAAAATCAAAGAAAAAGAGTGTAAAGGAACCAAGGTTGAGCTATAAAACATACGTTCAAGTAAGGGTATCAACCTTACCACCTTTGGTAGCTTGTCCAAACCCAAGTTCCAACACTTAAAATAGATGTAAAATAGCCCATGAATAGAAGAAAATAGATAGAAATGAAGTAAGCAAAATCAAGAACAAAAGTTACAAGCTTATACCTCTCCAAATCGAGTAAGCTTTGGTTGATAATCAAACTCACTCTTGACACACTCTGAAGCTTGAATTATGCTTCTCAAGGGTCAACCAAGGCTCTAAGATGATGAGTCAAGGTTGTGTATGGTGTATATAGATGATACAAGGTTGGTAGATTAACTCAAAGGTAGTTTGCAATGGAAGAAGGAGGAACGAGAAGCTCTCTCTATGTGTAGAGGCTTTCTTTTAATTGTTCAACCCCCAAAACAGAGGTATATGGTCGTATTTATAGAATTTGAGCACAAAAGGTGGTAAATATCTTCAAAAATGGACAGTTGGCGGCCTTTCGCCCAGAACAGTGTTTCTCGCTACTGAAGCCCAACGAGCCCTCAATGAGGCACGGCCGTGCCTCAATGAATTCCCCTATTTTCCTATTTCATCCTTAACACAGGGTAGTACAAGGTGTTCCGAGTCAAGTGCTCGAACCTTGCGAGCTGTCAAAAATGGGGTGTCTACAGTTGCCCCTCTCTGATAGAGCTCGAAGTCATAAAGTGACGCGAGTGAATGTCAAAGCCTAGATACGACCCATTAGACATGGTCGTAAGGCTCGGGCAAAAAATCAAGACATAAATACAAAAATTGAACTTGGGAGAAAAATGCAAAAACAAAATGCAGTAATTAACTTATGATCATGCAATGAAGCAATGCAATGAAACACAATGCAAATGAAGCAATGAAATAATGCTACAATCGAGACAAGAATGCAACGTTCGAACGACAACGCAAATCAAAGCTAAATTGACCTCGTCATATCTCACACGGAACGAAGCGAATAAACAAGCACGCTTTGCGTGAAAAACACAAAGAGACCACAAACCAACCTACGTCTCACGTAGAAAGGATATAAGAAAATGTAGACCTAACTACACTTTGTATAGAAAGGGAAAAGGGTGACGTAACCATCAGGCTCTCCTATGGTCTCAACCGAGATCCTAACGCATTACACGTGAGAGGAGGAAGGGTGGAGTAAACAAACAGGTACACCGGATGTTTTTAACCGGGGGTACAATCCTAACGCATCACATGCGAGAGAAGGCAAGGTGGTGTGAACAAACAGGTGCACCAACTATTTTTAACCGAAGGTATAGTCCTAACGCATCATGCGCAAGGGGAGGAAAGGTGGTGTGAACACCGAGCACACCTGATGTTTTTAACCGAAGGTACAATCCTAACACATCACACGCGAGAGGAGGAAAGGTGGTGTGAACACAGGGCACACCTGATGTTTTTAACTGAAGGTATAGTCCAAACGCGTCACACGCGAGAGGAGAAAAGGTGGTGTGAACACCGAGCACACCCGATGTTTTTAACTGAAGGTACAATCCTAACGCGTCACACGTGAGAGAAGGAAAAATGGTGTGAACACGGGCGCACCCAATGTTTTTAACCGAATGTACAGTCCTAACACGTCACACGTGAGAGGAGGAAAGGTGGTGTGAACATCAGGCGCACTCGATGTTTTTAACTGAAGGTACAATCCTAACGCATCACACGCGAGATGAGGAAAGGTGGTGTGAACACCGAGCAGACCCGATGTTTTTAACCAAAGGAACAATCCTAACGCGTCACATGTGAGAGGAATCACACAAGCAGTAATCAAAACAAACAAAGTGGTGGGAAAGCTAATTCACCAATGTGTTGAAACAATAACATACCGAGCTTAAATGTGGTTATGAAACGGATGATGATTTTACTGTGGCACGAATGATTTCAACTGGAACTCCTCTGAATGAACCGTACATAAAATATTATCTGGTTATAGAACCTAATAGAAGGAACTACAATTTTAGACAAAGCAAATTATAAACTACGCGGAATAGTTTACACAAATTAAAATCTTTGAACGAATGAGTTTAAACAAGTAAACTTTAAATGAATCAAATTAAAAAAAAAACAAACACAAAGGCACTCATTAATCCTTTCCTTTCTTTTTACATTTTCTTTTCTCTCTTATTATTCATTATTTTCTTCCTTCTCTCTCTCTTTTTTTTTTTTTTTTTTTTTTTAAACCCTCTTATTTTCAACTCCATAAAACAAGAAATAAATAATAGAAAGCAAGAGAAAGAGGGAAAGAACAAAACTGTGCAGTGTTGTCATTAAGGGCCTGCCGGGCCTCAATGAAGCACGGTCAAGCATTGAAACAGCCGCCCAGGCCTCGATAGTGGCAGGGGCAGTTTCAGCCTTTCCTTGTGACTTATGTGTTTGAAACAAATCCAAACCCTATTTCTTCATACCTCCTTGCCCGAAATCACTTCTTCTCTCTCTAGATTTTCCCTTTTCCTTGCGTTTCCCAACATTTTTTCTTCAAAACCCTTCATCTCCTCTACATTTTAAACCGATTGGATTTTGATTTGGCCAAGTTTTCAAGTTTCTCATTGTTTTTTCTTTGTTTCTCACGAGTTTTCTTGGTGTTCTAGGGACTCACTCTCGTGTTCTTATTTTCTCTCTTCTAGGGTTTAGCCCTCCACATTTTCACACTTTCTCTTCATTTCCCCCATTCTTCTCTATGGCTAGTGGTGAAGTTCCCATTCTGGACCCCGCCATTTGTATTGGGGCTGCTCTAGGCACTGACATGGAGGTCAAGGACGCTCCCGCATTGCCTCCCCTCGTTGATTGGCCATTTGATGCGGCCACATACCAACTACGCACACATGCTCCACCCCCAGGTGGGATTTTGAGATTCAAGGGCCTCATCCCCAGGATAGACGAGGATGTCCGTCTATGAAAGCCCACGGAGCACTTGTTCACCAATGCCTCCACGGTAAGCAACTTCCCTTTGCTTTGATGTATTGTTAAAGCCCACAAGTAGCCCACTCGTTAAATGCCATATATTTCCCATTTGTAGGTGATAGTTAGTAGGATTGCTGGATACAGATCCATATCCGACCCTCGGTGGTAGTATGAGAGACTGCCCATGAAGGTTCGCGCACTAGCTGACGTAGCTGGCTTTGGACCTTTCTGCTCAGGGCTTATATAGATGAGAGTCGCATCACTGTTGTACGAGGCCTTGGTTAAGAGATGGTGGGACATCACAGACTCATTCCACTGCACATCGATCAAGGAGATGACTTTGACCTTGTATGACTTCGCGATGCTCACTGCCTTGTGGGTTGGAGTTGGTGGTCCAATCCCGTATGATCTAGACATGACGCAGTGGAGGGCCGCACAGGTCAGCTTCTTGGGGCGATCCCAGACAATGCCGGCCACAGGATGGTGAGGTACAAGTGGTTTTCGAGTACTTCTCTGACTTTCAGCCCACCATGCCAGATGAGGTCACCCAGTACACCCGCGGTTTCCTTCTGTATCTCTTCGGTACTACCCTGTTTCTGAACAGGGAAAATACCGTGGGGTTATATCTTCTGGAAGCACTAGTGTACCTCTCCCAGGTGGTAGAGTATGATTAGGGTGGCGTCAGCTTGGCCACCTTGTACTGCTACATGATCTACGTCTCCCACCACAAGCCGGATTCACTAGGCGGCTATTGGAGCATCTAGGAGGTATGCCTCACACTTATTTTTCTGTTCATTTTGTTTATTTTGCATTTTCTGCTCATTTACATTTCATTTCTACTTATTGACTTTAGCCATCTCTTTCTGGTTGCAGCTCTGAGTTTATACCTACTTCACTTCTCTGGCCTCGGTCCCGATGAGGCCGATAGAGTTATCAGTACCCCGCTCATGGTACCACAACTCCCGATTTGAGCATTGCCGCCGTGTAGATCAAGATTTCCCCTATTTTCGCCGCTTCTTTGACATAATCATGGTGAAATAGGTAATAAAATACCAACCTTTAACTATTACCTACTATAAGCATACTGCACTGTTTCCCACACTACATGGTCATTCTCATACCGTTGCATCTGTACTATATTACCATTCTCATACTATACTGACTTCTGATATTGTACTGATTTCTGACCTGATCTAACACTACACTGATATTTGACATTGCACTGCCATCTGACATTGCACTAATTTTTGACATTGCACTGCCATTCTCATACTGCACTAATTTTTGATAGTGATTTCATAGATTAACTGGCATCCTTGGGCGGGCATTCCCCAGGTGTCAAGGACGACCTACGTCGCTGCATGGCATGCCTCCACTATGCGGGTTCTATTCGAGGGTCCCTATGGTCGGGGTGTACTACCTTGGAGAGAGGTTCACCCGCCAGACGCGAGGCGTTGCTGATCCCGACATCCCACACCCTCCTCCTCCGATTATGAGGGTAGTTGATGAGTTACAGGACAATCCTCAGATCGACCTCCTAATGTTAGGCGAGGACGGCAATCATCATCATGAGCCTGGCGACTTCACTACCTTCTTACACACCCGGGTGATGGCACCTCTTACCCCAGGCGTGGCTCGAGCTGTGCCGGAGGTTATTGTTGCTACTGCGGCTGGTGATACGCCTGCTGGAGGTACCCTTGCCATTGCTCCCATTCCTGGATTTCCTGTGATCCCCACTAAGATCAGGTACATCCGTATGGATGGAGTGATTGAGCAAATCCTGCTTGAGCGCATCGAGGAGAGGGACCGCAGACTAGTGTTTGCTCCTGGCATCGAGCAAGTACACATTCGTTTATGCTTCTACTTACTGCACTGTGTCTGGTTTTCTACTATTTCTATTCATTGTTCTCTATTAGCTCTGTCAGCCTTTCTCAGATTCTGCTCCTTTGTAGGTACCCCAGGCATATGCTGATGACCTCCTCCGTACGATCGATCGCCTGCTCCTTATGGTATAGAGAAGGCAGACTGCCTTAGTCTCCCATGGGATCGAGGTACATTCTATCTGCAGTTTGTTGTTGTTTTCATACTGTAAACTCTTGTTAATTCATACTGAAACCTATCATGTTTTCTACTTGAGCTGGTGCTAGCAGTGCCTGTAGGACTTTCTGTAGCTAGTAGATAGAGACGGGGCCTAGTGAGGGGCCGAGGGGGAGGCGATCGAGGGAGAGGTCGAATGAGGCAGCGCTCGCCTTCCGAGGAGTCTTTCGACGGGTCTACGACCTCTGAGGACAAGGAAGAGGAGGTTGACTTATAGTCCAATAGCCCTAGAGACGACGGTGATGGACCTCCTTCACAGCCGAGGAGGAAGAGGGCGAGGATGGGCTATTGATGAGGACGATGATTTTGTTTTAGTTTTATTTTATTTTATTTTATTTTATTTTTGCTTTGTAGTTAAAGACTAGCTTCAAATGGACCCTTTTGTATTTGGTTGAAAGATTTTCTTTTGTTTTGTTGCCTTGTAAAACGATGATCGGGGTTGGACCCGCTAGTTATAAAAGACAAGTTTTGTTGAATGCTTTCTTTGCACAATGTGATGAATGGTATTTGTATATGATGAATGGCATAATCCTTGCATGATAGCTTTACATAAGACTTGCTCTTGCATTCATTTAAATTGAATAATAACTATCCATAGTGGGACAAAAATTGTGAAATACAACTCGATAACAGGAAAACGAAATAAAAAACAACTTGAAGATGCTAAAAACACTTGGTATAAACAAAACAAGACTCAAAATACAAATGTGGTATGTCAAGGCAAAGAGTGGCCTTTCCTGCAACTACACTGATTCTGAAACACCATTTAGGCCTCAATGTGAGGTTGGTCAGTGCTGCCCAGCTAGCATGCACAGCTCCTTCCTATCTTCTATAAATAATGCTCCGATGCTGTTTTTCTGGAAAAATAACAAGTCTTTGATATTTTTGCTCTCAAAATGGAGACATTGTGCGACAATAGGCTCCGAGACTGGAAAGCCACTTTGGACGGCTCAGAAAAGGTGAATTTTCGCGGTTTTAGCCTAAAATCCTTTTTTTCTCTGATTTGCACTTCTCTTTGCTTTCCATTCCTTCATGCCGCTATTCAATGTTGCACCCGATCACGTATGTGTTTCAATTAGGATTTCAAGAGGTGTGTCCAACACTCGAGGAATTTCAAGCATTGATAGAGTCCCGGCACGATAAAGAAATCATACCGCAGCCCCATTTTGGCCATACCTAAGCTTTAGGATGGATATATAGGTTAACATTACATGAGGCTCGATCTTTGGTACATAATGGGGAGCTAGATAGCCCTAGTTTAGTTTATCGATTTTCCGTTGTTGGAGACAGGAGTGAATTTCTTTGGTGAGGTCGCCAGCAACATGCTCTCCTTGCACAATTTCTTCTTGCCCCTAGTTTCGGTAGAGTTAACATTCGTCGATCGAAGTAGCTCAGCATCTAAAAAAAGGTAAGAGTTACATGGGTTTGGTACTGGCTGAAACCTTGATGGGTTTAGATGCCTTCTGTCAAGGAGAGACCACCCGGCTAGCAGGGAGTCTGCTACTTCTCCAAGTATTATTTTATACACTCCTAATTTATGATAACTCTCATTCTCTATTTTTCTCTTACACCCTATTCCTTACTTTTCTGTCATCATACACCTCTATATTCTTTAATCTCTCTTATTTTTCATCCCTCACCAGGTATGGCTTATGGATAAACTGCAAGTAACTGCTCCTTGTCCCGAGTATTCAGCCCAAGCTTACTTCTTTCATCAACGGCTAGTGGATTTCTCCTCAGAAGGTTTATGGTGTAATCAGATGTCTAGCTGGTCCACAGCCGACATAACTTGGCATTGCCCTTGGCTTAATTTGGCTGGAATGAGATACGATATGTCCCGACAGTCGAGTGTAAAGTTGATTGGCCTCACACATTGCGTATTCTATTTTCCTCTCTGGCTCCGACGTCATTTGGGGCATGACTAGATACGACCAAACGAGGGGGTAGAATACACTGTTTCATTTCCAGTTCATGCCTCGCACCTGCCTCGGTATCTCGCGGCCTGAAGGACAAGAGAGATTTTGGCCCCTGCCATTAGTTTCAGTTACACCCTGTTTGAGGAATGTTTAGCTTGGCTTAAAGAAGAGGCAGAGGTTGGACCATTTTTGGCATAGAGCCACCTTACTCAACTGTGTCCCTAGTTTTACTGCTTTGACCTTTTCTTTTCAAGTCTAATGATGTAAAAGCAACTTTGATTTGAATCAAAGAGTTTGGAGAATGTACTTGTGTCAAAATCAATAAAATTAAAGTTACGAGCATTGAAAATTTTCCTTTCGGTCCCAAAAATGGTCCAAGTTGTAAAAGGGTAAAATTTTGAACAAAATCAACTTTTATTAAAACTTTCCAAAATAATTTCCAGAAACAATCACCACCTGACACGCATAGAGTCGATCCTCGAGATGTACAATCCCGAGTCAAAAGAAATCATAACTGCCCTTGGCTGCATACCATTACTACTGTTCTATACTCAGCTTTTCTGCCCAAAATACGGAGCACAATTGAACTAATAAATGATGAACAAGGATGACCTGATCAAGAAAACGGATAGGACAGTTGAACTGGAGATAGTTACGGCCGAACTTCAGGATGAAGTTGCCTACGTATCCCAAAAATGAGAATCAGGCCTTACATAGTTCGGTTCAAGTTCACTCGAGTATTAACTCTCTCCTTTTACGCTGTAACTTTTGCCAAAATCACCCTTTAGGGTTTTCAACCTTGCGAGCTTAGTTTTTCTTTATTTCTAATTTTTCATGCTCTAATTTTTGCCTAGGTCGCCCTTTCGAGTTTTTGGCCTAGCGAGCCTCTCAGGGGTAATATTTCTTCAACTTGTCCATGTTGATTGATTGTAAGAACTCCAAGCCATCCAAGTCCATAAGAATAACGGCCCCTCCTGACCAGATTGACTTGATGATGTAAGGACCAGTTCAATTAGGTTTGAACTTGCCCCTAGGGTCATGAATGGGAGCTCGGTTGTCTTTCAATACCATGTCCCCTTCTTGAAGATTTTTGAATTTCACTTTCTTGTTAAAAGCCTTAGCAATTCGGCGTTAGTAGCCCTGGACATGATACAATGCTCTTAGTCTTCTTTCATCAAACAACATAAACTTTTCAAACCTACTTTGCTGCCAATCTGCCTCTGCTATCTGACACTCAGCCACAATTCGTAGCGAGAGCACTTCAATTTCGATCGGCAAAACAGCCTTCATCCCATAGACAAGAGAATTAGGGGTTGCCCCTATAAATGTTTGGATTGAGGTTCTATAGCCCCAGAGCGCAAATGGCAATTTATCTAGCCGGTCTCTATAGGTTTCCACCATCTTCTGCAGAATTCTCTTGATATTTTTATTCGCAGCTTCGACAGCCCCATTAGTCTGCAGCCTATAGGTTGATGACTTATTGAAAGCCACATTATATTTTTCGAGCAAATCTATCACCTCTTTCTTGAAGTGCGTCCCATTATCAGAGATAATCTCATTGGGCACCCCATACCAACATATAATGTTGTTTTTGCTGAACTTAGCCACATACGATGCTTTCAACATGGAGTAGGATTGGGCCTCCATCTATTTCGTGAAATAGTCGATTGCTGCCAGAATGAACTCATGCCTATTTGACCCTTTTGGCGTAACTACGCCGATAACATCTATCCCCCAAACAGAGAATGGCCATGGTGAAGTCATGTTGTAGAGTTTTGACGACAGAATGTTCATGCAGTTGGCGTAAATCTGGCACTTGTGGCATCACCGAACAAAACCAATACAATGTTCTTCCATGGTTGACTAGTAGTAGCCTTGTCTAAGGATTTTTCAGGCAAGCATAACATCGTTCATGTGGGCACCACACTCTCCTCCGTGGATGGCCTCCATAAGGCACTTTGATTCCTCTTCTTCAACACATAACTTGTGCATTCTCAAATGGCCTCTTTAGTATAGTTTGCCTCTACAGATGATAAATTGAACAGCCAGACACCATATTCCCTTTTTGTCTTTGGCATTCGCTTCCGGTAGATACGCCTCCATTTCTAAGAAATTTCAGATATCATAATACCAGGGTTTCTTGTCTGGAGCCTCATCTATTGCAGCAATGGTTTTGTAGGCCGGCGTGTACTTTTTTTCAATAATGATCGGGCACATCCTGACTTCCAATGGAATGTCTACCATAGAAAATAGAGTTGCTAGTGCATTAGTGAATCGGTTGTTCTCTCTTAGCAAATAGGTAAACGTTAACTTCTCAAACCTCGAAATCAGCATATCCAAGACCTGATGATAAACCTTCATTTTCTCTTCTTTAACCCGCCAATCTTCGTTGGCTTGAGACACAACCAAGTTCGAATCCCCAATGGCGTCCAACCTTTTTGCCCCTAGTTCCAGGGCAGCTTCTAAACTAGCGATACACGCCTCATATTCTGCTTCGTTGTTGGATACTTTGAACCAGAGCTTAAAGGGTAAGGGTATATGAGAGTCATTAGGTGCTATCAGCAATACACCGATCCCATAACCGTACTGATTGGCTGCTCCATCAAAGTACATTGTCCAATTTTTCTCCTTTATTCGCAGAATATTTTCATCTGGGAAAAGGTGCTCCGCCGTTTCATCCCCCTCTACTGGGTGATTTACAAGGAATTCCACTACAGCTCTTCCTTTAACATTCTTACGTATAACATATATAAGATCAAATTCGGAGAGAAGAAGCAACCAACAGGCTAGCCTAGCTATAAGCGTTGGTTTCTCAAAGAGATATTTGACGAGATCTAATCTTGAAACCAGGATTAGAGAGTGAGCTAACAGGTTGTGTCTCAACTTTCGGGTACCCCATACCAAGGCTAGACAAGATTTCTCGAGGGGAGTGCAATGGGTCTCGTAATCTAGCATTTTCTTGCTCAAATAGTAAACGGCTTTCTCCACTTTGGCCTCCGACTCTTGAGCTAACATACACCCCGTAGTTGAGTTTCTCATTGGCCCCGTTTGGTGTAGCTGTTAAAACAGCTTATAGATTATAGCTTAACAGATTATAGATTATGACTTTAATCAGAAGTTGTTAATCTGTTTGGTGTAGCTGTTAGATTATAGATTTAAGTTGCTGAGTAGTGTTTGTTAAATAAGCTGTGAAATAGCTTTTTCAATTAATTTTTATTTTTTGTTTGTCTACATTTCTCATAAAAAATAATAATAATAATCTATAGTCCATTTGAGTCTTTTTCTATTTTTAAAAAAATAAAAAATAAAAAATAAAAAAATTTAAGAGTATAACCATAAATTAACATGTCCACAGCAGAAAGCTGATAATCAGAAGCAAGGGGTGAGCAGCTTCTCAGAATCAGCTTTTTTGAGTTAAAATAAGCTGTTAGAATCAGAAGCTGTTTGAAATAAGTTTAACCAAACAGTCCAAAATAACTTTTTCAAAGCTAAAAGCCATAAGTTGGCTCTGAAAAGCTGAAACAAACACCCCCATTGACAGGTATAAGATCAATAATTTTCCCAGTTCTGGCAGTGATAACATAGGCGGATTCTACGAGTACTGCTTGACCTGTTCAAAAACTAACTGAAAGTGATCGTCCCACTGGAACTTCTTTCCTTTCTTCAGAAGACCAAATAGTGGTTCACAATTCAAGGTTAATTTTGAAATAAACCGTCTTATGAATTGCACTTTACCTAGAAAGCCGCGCACCTTCTTTTCAGTCCTTGGTGGTGGCATTTCTAAGATGGCCTTGATTTTGGAAGGATCTACCTCAATTCCTTTCTGTCTGATTAAGAATCCCAACAGTTTTCCTATTGTTAAACCGAAAGTGCATTTTTACGGATTCAACCTCAATCTATACTCTTTGATTCGCTGAAAAAATTTCTCCAAGGCGGTGTAGTGGCCCTCTAGATCTTTAGGCTTGATAATCATATCGTCCACGTATACCTCAACCTCTTTGTGGATCATGTCTTGCAGAATGGTGGTTGCAGCCCTCTGATAAGTGGCCCTAGCATTCTTCAGCCCAAACGGCATGACTAAATAACAATAGGTCCCCCACGGAGTAGTGAAAGCGGGTCTTCTCCCTATCCTCGAGTGCCATCAAAATCTGGTTATACCTTGAAAACCTATCTAGAAATAAGAGCAATGCATAGCCCGCGGTGAAGTCTACCAATTAATCAATATGCGGTAACAGAAAATTATCCTTTGGACTAGCCTTATTCAAATCCCTGAAGTTGACACAGACTCTGATTCTGCCTTCTTTGGGACTAGAACAATATTGGCCAACCACGTTGGATACTTAGACACAAGCAAGAACCCTGCCTCAATTTGTTTGGTAACTTTGTCCTTGATCTTCAAAGCCCAATATAGGCGAACTCTACGCAACTTTTGCTTAACTGGTCGGGCCTTAGGGTCAAGAGAGATCCGGTGCTGTGCAATCTCAGGGTCAATTCTAGGCATGTCTTCGTAGCACTACGTGAAAACATCTTTGAAATTTTTTAATAAAGCAATTAAACGCTCGCGTTCCTCCGAAGACAAGGTGGACCCAATCTGGACCAAGCCAGGATTTTCCTCAGTACCCACAATTAATTGATACGATTTCATCTGTACAGGGCTTAACACGCCTCTCCTCCTCATGATCAACCAAATTTTTCAAAAGTCGAGGAATTTCTTCCTCTTCGTTTATGTCAAAATTTTGAAAATAAAGATTAGTACAACAAACCAAATGGCACAGAGAAGTAGGCAATATTCACAGCATTCCTATTCAAAAAGTTTGGATCATCGATTACAGTGGACTCAAAAGAAAAGTTAAAAGATGACCTGGATAGGACTTTGGTATCCTGGTTACCACTCCAGAAGTACTAGACTCAGAAAAACTTGAATCTGATTTCGACTCCACAGACTCAATGGAATCAGATCCGGACTCACTATCCGATTCAGAACTGTTGATGATGCCTTGCTCGAACTTCTAGACCAAGCGTGGAGCCTCAGACGCATCCGCGATAACATTAGAGAAATTCACTGCTGGGTTATCCTCGATCATTGAGATGATAAAAGTATCCCCCAAGTTGGTGGTCTCGGCTCCAGTGGTGGAACTCATCAGTAAGTTAGCCAGTGCTTTTCCCAATAGCTCCTCCTCTTCAATGTGCAGGTTTGCAGTCCTTCCTTGATCCGTATCAATGCTTTGGTTTGCCTGCTCATCCTCATCTTCTGGTAACTAGTGCCCAAAAAAGATCTCGAACCTTGGATACCTAGTCTTTGTTTCCCAGTCATACTAGGGCTGTAGAAATCCACATAATGGGAAATCTTTCCCTTGGCAGACAAAGCGTCCATTCAGGGTTCCTCGTATGGGTTTGTGGACTAACTCGTACTGCCTCCCAGTCCTCTTTGCCTTCAGATTTTCTCTAAACTCTTGTCCTTTCTTTTGCCAATCTACAGCAGTAGAGTTGTATCCCAGCCCGAAGACATGGGAGTTTTGACTTAGCTTCTTAGCAACAGTACCTCCTTGTCTGCCACTTCGACCTAGTCCTAACCCGGGCATATGCCCCTATTTGTTCATCATGTAATAAGATTGCGCACACACATAATCTCCATCTCCTTCTGCCATGATGGTTTGGACCAACCAGGCTTCTTCCAAAGAGAAGCCGAAACGAAACACGTCCACTTCTCCATGTATGATTTTCAATAATGGTGCAGTGGTTCCTTGAGGAGGATGGATTGTAGAGTTATCGTACACAGTGGTGATCCCGCCTTTGAAGGGGTACTTTATTAACTGATGTACCGTTGATGATACCGCCTTCATCTAATGTAGCCAGGGCCTTCCCAGTAGTAGGTTGAATGTGGCCGAAACATCCATGACATGGAATTCCACCTCATGTTCGGACAGGCCAATTAGGATATTGCTCTTGAACGTTCCCATAACGTCCCAGTAGTAGGTTGAATGTGGCCGAAACATCCATGACATGGAATTCCACCTCATGTTCGGACAGGCCAATTAGGATATTGCTCTTGAACGTTCCCATAACGTCCCGGCTTGTATTGTTATAAGCCCGGATAGCTTGGGTTGTAGGTATAAAGTTAATCAGCCTTAAACCAATGACATAGGCAGTTCTCATTGGACACACATTGATTGTCGATCCGGTATCTATTAACACCACCGAAATCCACTTTTTTCGACTTTCTATGGTTACATACAAAGGCCTATTGTGGTTGGCACCCTTGGGAGGCAATTCTTTATCCGTAAAGGATATTACTGGCATAATGTCCCCAGAGGTGACTAACGACACCAATTGATCAGTGGTGGTGTCAATGGGCATTTTGGTTCAATTCATTGCTTCGAGTAGGTCTTGTCTATGCTCCCGAGATGCCATTATCAGTCCCAGATGGATATGTCGGCTTGAATCTTCTTGAGCTGTTTTAAGACCATGTTTTCCACAACATCATTCTCTTTTGCTCTTTTAGCCTCATTTCCAAAGGTCTCTGGTTGGTCTACTACTGTGGGTTTGAAGTACCGACCGCTCCAGGTCATGTGATTGATCTCATCAGTATACCAGGTGTCATCCGGGGTATCAGCTTTCCAACCTTCGTCATTGTATGCATGACTTAGGTCGTTGTCTTCCCACCACTCTCCCGAAGTCTTGACCAAACTGGCATCGGGTTCCATCCAGAGCATATTAACATTATGTGCCTCATCATCATACCATTCTTCTTCTGCTACAGCTCGGGTTTCAATATCCCGGTGCTTTCTGAGTTTCCTCAACATCTTCTTTCGGTCACTGGGACCCCATTTGACTTTCCTAGTTATCTAGGCATCACCCACCGCTGTTTCAGTTTCTTCTTTCCCTTTTCCTCTGCCTTGTTCCAGAGCTATCTTCATTTGGATCTCCTCTATCCTTTCCTTTTGAAACTATTCCAGCGCTTGTTCATTTTCAGTAAGAGGTGCAGCCTCAGCCTTACCCTTAACAGCGACTTCCTCTTCTCCTCCAGTCTCTCCTGTCTATTCCTCCACATCGGACCCTTCCTCACTCAACCACCCATTGCTAGTTTCTGCCTGGCTCGAGTCCTACCATCCCATCTGTACATAGCTTGTATCTTCTCCCTCGAAGAAGTAAAGATCCTCCAGATCCTCTTCTAATTTTACTAGATTCTCCGTTAGGTTTGCTAAGTCATTCAGGCCTTGCTCGGGCCACTCATTTTGATTCTACGCCGTATGGTCTTGCCTTATAGCATTGATGCTAAGAAAGTCTGGTAGTATGACCACTAACTTTGGCTGATCGATGGCCACAATGTATAAGCTGGGATCGTAATCCTCTACGAGTGAGACCCCCTTCTCTATGACACGGGTATCAGATGACACTACCTTTAGTGCATTCTTCTCTTCCTCCATTTCTACTGCTATGGGCCTAGGTTGGGTTTGTGGTATCAGATCCATCATGCACATATTTGTGCCTTCCGGAATGTCCACCTCAAGTTTTGGTAGGTGGGATAAGGTAGTGTATATGCTAGGATTGAAGGTGGGCGGTAATGTATGGATGTGGTTAATATTTTTGGGCGGGGGGGACTTACTTATGTACAGAAAGTGGGTTGGTTGTTACGTTGGGTTTGGAAGGTGGGGCGATGACTTTGTTATTAATGAGATCCTGAATCTCATGATGTAGACGGTAGCACATGTCTGTGGAATGGCCATGTTGTTGGTGGAAGATAAAATACCGGGTAGGGTCGTGTTTGGGTGGCAATGGGTCTGGAAGGGAAAAAGAATCAAAGGGCTTAAGATGCTCCTTTTTTATTAACAGCTTAAGGGCATAGATTGGGCTCATATGGAGGGGGTAAAGACTCTACAATTTCGGGGTGGACCGGTATTTTGTGAAGGTTGTGAGGTTGTGGCAGTAGCAAAAGAATCAGCCATCTTGGCCATTGTGACGACATTGCTGACATCTGTAGGCCGTGGAATAGTGCTACTGCTAGCATTGGTATTCCGAGAGAACAGCCTTCTTGCGGGTTCACTTGTTCTATGGATGATATCCTTTTTTAATGCACTCTCGATCTGGAGCCCCAGCTCATATAAGAAGCAAACATGGACAACGATGCCACTATCATTCCCTGCAGCATGTTTGGCTCTAGGTTCTAGACCACTAGTCGGACTTGTTATCTCGGTAGGCCTATTTGTCATTCAGGTTGCCTTGGCTCTCCACTAGGCGACAAAATCGATGAATGATTCTTTGGGTTCTGGGTAGTAGCCTCCAACTCACTAATGGCTACTTCTATCTAGGTGTTATATGAGTATTGGTTGACAAATGCCTTAGATAGCTCCTCCCAATTCCACTTTGTAGAGTCCTCCAACTTAGCATACCAGATGGCCGCCACATCAGACAGGGTTCTCCCAAACAACGAAAGCTTTTGCGCCTGAGACAAACCCATGGGCCTTAATATGTTCAAAAAAAATCAGACATGTATGATCGGATCCCTACTCTTGTCGAATCTGTTGATGTGGGGCATCTTAAATTTCTCTAGTAATCTGACCGGAGCCTCAGTGTACCCATCTTTGATATCTGGAATAGAGTTGAAGCCCTGGGATTTCTTCAACACTTTCTCCAATCTAGCAATCTTGACCAAGGCTGGATCAATTTCATTTATATCGAAAGGAAAAATCCCTGGAGGAGGTTGAACCGAAGGACCATAAGTTGGAGCAGGGGGAAACACGTCTTGAGGATCTGGGACTGGTAGATTTTCTGCTGGTGGCGGTAGATTCAGGTTTGGCTAAGCAGTAGGGACCGGATGCACGGTTGATGCTGATGTCCCAGATGTACGCCGTAGATCGGCAATGACTTCATCTTGTGCAGCCATCCTCTGGTTTATAGTATCCATAGCCCTTTAGATAATAATCATCATGGCAGCGAATTCCTTTGCGTTTGGTGGTGTTCTATGCCATGGGTAATCTGTGTGAACTAGATACTAGTAAATTGATTGATTGAGAACGGGTAGGTGTTTGTGGGGTGCTTTGTATTGATGTTACTAACTTTCTGTTTCTTCTTCGTCGAGTGACTGGAGGAAACGAGACTAGCACGGGCTGACCACCAACAAGGTCTCGAGCTTTGCACAGCCTGCCGAAACGAGTCCACACAACTTGGGGAATATCGGATTTTTTTGAAGCTATGATGATAAACTACCTAGCAAAAAAGAAAGAAAGAAAAACAAAATAAAAAATCGAACAACACTTCGGCCCCAATTCACAACAGTCAAAACACATAGCTGAATTGTAATCTCCACTGAACTCTTTTCTCAAACTCATGCTGATATGAACCATCATGTACAACTTTACTGTAAAAACGTATATCAAGTAAAGAACCAAAACACCCTTATGAGGGGGTAGGGTTACTCTGCCCTAGATTTTTGGCATGATCTAGGCTGCAATATTTCAAACAATGAGTTTCACGACATCCTACAAATGGGTGGCATCCTATCCTAATTTGGAATAATTACTATAGCTTCATTATATGTAACTAGGTCGAATGGTCAAAAGGGTACCTCAACAAAAAAACCTAATATACCTCTCACACCTAACACCGAAAAGTGAAAGGTGGATCAAGCGGGACAGTGGTAATCCAGGTCCAAGGGTTGTGTTCCCAACATGGCAGAGCCCATGACCAGTCAGCCTTTTGCTAAGCTTTTCCGGCAAGCCTCCGCAAACTGTCCAGGAATAACAGTCGGCAAACACAATGACTTAAGCGCACCGATGCAAATGCAATGCAAAGAACATATAAGTGTAAATAAAAATTCACATCATGAGTTTCAAATCAAGTTCTCTAAGTCCGCAGCAGAGTCGCTAGAAACTGTAGCCCGACTTTTCGCACTCCTTTCGTAAGGTGAATAGTCCTACAGTTCGAACTCCACTTGTGGTTCTGAATCTGATTTCACAAGTGCAATGTAAAATAATGAAAACACAAAAAGAGTCCAAATCCGACAATTCTTTTTAGAAAATCAATGTTTGAATTAAGTGCAGGAAAATATGGAATGCTTTGCCAGATTACAGAGTCGCCACCTAAATATTTTTGGAAAACTTAGGAAACCCAAGACTCATGCCAGAGGCCATTAGTTTGTCATCACCAAAGTGTCAGCTCGGGAACTTAGGTAAGAGATGGGAAGGCTATGAATTGAGCACCCCACTCCCCCAATCAAAGATCGGTCTCTACTAATCATGATGTGTTTCTTATTTACATTATATGCTCTTGTTCCGATTATTAGCTATTTTTTACTATGTGGCGCACACACAAATATAGACTAATTTGCAAGAATTGGAACATTTGATTTCATGTTTTATTTGAAACTGTTTTGTGACTTTACCACTTGAAAAAGTGGGCTTAAAATAGACATTAATCAAACTATCCCAATTCAAGCAACTAGCCTTCATTCACAAACATTCAAACAATTATTTCATTTAAGCAATTAGCCTCATGGTATTTATGCTTTGGATATGGTAACACAAACATTCAATGTAAGATGCTAATACATAAAAACTCACCTAGTACTCCGAGCCAAAATAGGGGTAAGAGTTAGAAAAAATAAGCATGTTCCAAACTTACGCAACATGACTAATATGACGCACGCATTATGTATTTTTATAGGCTCGGCTATGAGCATGGCATATGATTTCATTCAAGACAAGCATGACAGCACGTATTCAAGTAAATGATTTTGAACATTTAATATTGGGTTAGCATGATGAGCCGAACCTTGGATGCGTGCTAGACAAATGGATGCAAAGCATAAGAATGCTAATGAAATGTGATAATCTATACTAACCATCGTAAGCAAGTAAAAGGGAGAAAGGCGCGGGATTGGAAGACATACACATTATTACAACATTGCCCTCGTGCAAGAGGGTGCGAATCAAAGTCTGAAAAGTCTGAATTAAACTAATTATTACAAAATCAAATGAATAAATAAGCAAGGCTAATTAACTAGCTAACTATGTTATTATAACAAGGATGACCAAGATAAATAAACTAGCTCTCCAAGATAAGTGACTACAACAATTACAAATAAACAATAATAATTATTACAACACCTAATAATTATCGAGACTAATTACAACAATCAATAGTAAATTAAATTAATTACAACGATCACAATGTAAGCGAGGTTGTGCAAGAATTGCATGCATGCACATGCGCAATGTTCAAGAATAGCTTTATCTACCCCAAGCTTGCTCCGTTTCATCTCAGCCACTGCTCTTTGTTTTCTGCAAAAATACACTGCTGGGCCAGAATTGCAACAATCAATATTATAACACCTAATAATTATTACAACACCTAATAATTATCGAGACTAATTACAACAATCAATATTAAATTAAATTAATTACAACGATCACAATGTAAGCGAGGATGTGCAAGAATTGCATGCATGCACATGCACAATGTTCAAGAATAGCTTTATCTACCCCAAGCTTGCTCCGTCTCACCTCAGCCACTGCCCTTTGTTTTCTGCAAAAATACACTGCTGGGCCAGCCAGCCCTCAATGACGCTCGGTCGGGCCTAGAGAAGGCCAATCGTGCCTCAATTTTGTGCAAAACTCTGTCTTGTGTTCTGAAGTGAAAACAGTGCAGATAGAGTTGTCCAAGCCTTGTTTGTCCCTTTCTTCCTTCTCTGTCATGGAAAAGCCTCGAGAGAAGGTTAAAATTGTCTTCAAAACCATCAATGAGCAAATTGATTGCTTGATGATTTTGGATACAATTTTGGACAAAAATCAATGAAATGCAATGAATATGACCAATCCTCCCTCTTTATCATGGAATGAACTCAAAGAGGGTGGTAAAGATGCTTCAAGAATCATCAAAACGCCATGAATTAGCGCATGATCACTCTTGACTCAACGAACTTGGCATAACGTCCCGCCAAGTCTAAGCAAGATGACTAATTTTCTTTATGTATGTTGGTTGCTTTTAAACCAATTCTTTTAGTCATTTCCATTCTTTAGTCCATTTGTCCGAAATGCTGTTTAAGTCCTCTAAAGCAAGAGACGCATCAAATGGGAAGTGATTCTCAACATGAAACGGAGAATGCGCCATTGACAATGAATCTCCGTAGAAATTAAGCCATTAAGCGTGAATCTCTAGTTCATGTGTTGAATAACCATCAACCAATTGAAACAACTCTTGAATGAAAGAAATGAGTGGCAAGTTAATTCTTAAAATGAGGTTATTACCATGGAAATTAAATAAAGAAAGGCTAAGAACAACATGATACAAGCTATGTATGAAGACAAATGCTACAATAAATGAACTAATCAAAGCTTGAGCTAATTAAATAGAGTAGGACAGCCCTAAAACAGTCTATAATAAGCCCAAACCAGTTGCTAAAAATGTAAAAAAAGAGCTCAAAGGCTAAACAAAAGGTAAAGGAAATGAAGCTATGTAAGCAAGAACAAGGAGGGATGACCAACCCCTCCAATTTCAAGACTTCAAATCATGTTTTTGGCCTTAGTTCAACTCTGAAAATTAGTTCAAAATTCAAAGAAAAATAGTGTAAAGGAACCAAGGTTGAGCTATAGAAAATACGTGCAAGTAAGGGTGTCAACCTTACCACCTTTCGTAGCTTGTCCAAACCCAAGTTGCAACACTTAAAATAGGTGTAAAACAGCCCAAGAATAGAAGAAATAGATAGAAATGAAGTAAGCAAAAGCAAGAACAAAAGTTACAAGCTTATACCTCTCAAAATGCAGTAAGCTTTGGTTGAAAATCAAACTCACTCTTGACACACTCTGAAGCTTGAATTATGCTTCTCAAGGGTCAACCAAGGCTCTAAGATGATGAGTCAAGGTTGTTTATGGTGTATATAGATGATACAAGGATGGTAGGTTAATTCAAAGGTAGCTTGTAATGGAAAAAAGAGGAAGGAGAAGCTCTCTCTATGTGTATAGGCTTTCTTTCAATTGTTCAACCCCCAAAACAGTGGTATATGGTCGTATTTATAGAATTTGAGCACAAAAGATGATAAATATCTTCAAAAATAGACAGCTGGTGGCCTCCCACCCAGAACAGTATTTCTCACTACTGAAGTCCGGCCGGCCCTCAATGAGGCACGACAGTGCCTCAATGAATTCCCCTATTTTTCTATTTCAACTTTAACATAGGGTATTACAGGGTGTACAAAGGGATTTCTTGGGTATGATCAATAGGAATATGGAAGGTTTTAGGTTGTTTCGAAGTTTGAACAAGACTCCTTCGTTGAGACCTCGAACCACGCATAATACCACTTTCATCATCGAGTGTTCCGAGTAGAACGCTCGAGCCTTGCTGCCTGTCAAAAATGGGTGTCCACAAGGCCTTAATAGGTAGACTTAATACCCAATGGGTCATGTTATAATTAACGACAGTTTTATAAAAAAGCGTCGCTAATGGTTAGTTTTTAGCAGCAGATAACGTCATTAAGTGTCAATTTTTTAGCGACATATTTAAAAAATCATAACAAGAAACATCATTAATTGTAAATTTTTAGCAATAGATACAATAAAATAGTCACAATTTTTTTTTTTTAGCGACGATTCTCATAAAACCAACTTTCAGCAACGAATTGATTGAACTTAAAGAGAATTAAATCCAACTATTAAGATCTGTTGGAAATTTACCAAAAAGGGAAAAATGATTGAAAAGTCCTATTAGTAAGATGGGCGCATCAATAAGTCCTCTTCACTTTTTGGTGCATTAAAAAGTCTTGTTCACTTTTAATTGTTATCACAAAATCCTTTTTTCTTTTATTTTTATTTTTAGCGGCGTTTTCATAAAAAGTGTCATTATTAGAGCATTTTCAGTGGCTAGCTATTGGAGCTGCCATTGCTAATATTTGGGAAGAATCTCCAAAAACCTTACTCTAGTGGGTTACTATGACTCCTGCCAAATTTGGCAACAAGTTTGACAATTGCCAAACTTGGCACATCATTCAAATAAACAAACACGGTGGGAAAATCTAAGAACATATTACGAACAACACAATAATCAACCAAAATGGCCATAAAATAGGCAAATTATCATAAAATTAACAAACAAATATGCAGATATTCAAAAATAAAAATAAAAATAAAAATTGTCAACCGGATGAAGATAAGAACCTATCATTGGTTGTGAGAGTGGATTGCCATATATAGAACTCATCATCTGATCGCCATACGTAGAACTCAATGAGGGTTTGAATTGGGGTTTCGATTTGTGAGGGTTTTAATTAGGGTATGAGAGGGTTTCAGAGGGTGGGTCGAGATGGAGAGAGATGGTAAGGTAGAGATTGAGAGCAAGGGTGAGGCCGAGATGGAGATGGAGATGGAGATGGAGATGGAGATGGGGTAAGATAGAGATGGAGAACTCCAACTGTGACTGATCTTCACTGGATGTCGGAGGTGAAGGGTTGGCTAGAAAGATGGTCGGGTTAGAGAAGCTGGCGGCGAAGAATCTAGGGTTTGTGGTTGTAGTGATGGTGGTTATAGAGAATAGACAAAGAAAAAATGAGAGAGAGAGAGAGAGAGAGAGATGAAAAATTGAAGGAGAGGTAACAAATAAGAGACTGAGGGCTTCAATTGATGAGATAGAGAGAGAGAGAGAGAGGGGGCTTTAATATGAGTTGTTTGATGAGATGATCCAAAGGTTAGAAAATTAGGAGGAAGGTTCTAGTGGGTGAATTAAAAAAGAGGGCTTCTTTCAATTTTTAATGGAGGTAATGTATATATATTCTCAATTTTGTAATGCTATGTGAATGGTGGGAGAATTAGAATTTTTTTTTTCAAATTTTTTAATTTGTTTATCTAGTTGTGTAGAATGTAAATACATAATTTTCTTTTTTTTTAAAAAAAAAAAAGTCTTAAAAAGATCATAAAAGACACAAAAATAAAAAAACAAAAAACTATAATTTGGTGGGGATTGTAAAATGCCAATGCACCGTTGTGGTACCATTGCTATAATTTGGCACTTGACTACTGTAGTATACTAAATTATAACTTTGGCAATGCTGTTTGGCCATGCATCATTAGAGATGCTCTTAGTTTTTAGCAACAGTTTGAAAAATTCGTCACAGAAAAATGTCAATAATTATTATTTTTTTGTAACAAATTTAAAAAATTGTCACAGAAAAACAGTACTAATTGTTTTAGCGATAGATTTAGAAAAACATCACTAATTCTTAATTTTTAGCGAGATATTGATAAAATCATCACAAAAAGTCTTTAAGTCCAACTTTTAAGATTTTTTTATCTATACATGCACTTGTGAGAATTAATGATACATAGGTCCTTATAATATGACCTATGAGTAATTAACCCTTATTTTATTAATCATCATAATAATTTTCATACATATTTATTTTAGGAAAAATCTATGGAATTTAAATTACTTGAAATTAAAGTATGTGAAGTAGATTTAAATTTTCTATGATATAACTACATTCCAAAATCAATTTGATTAACATCTTTTTGTTTTTGTTTGTTTTTTTTTTATTTATAATTTTTAATTAATCCTTTCAAACTTTATACCGTTATTGTTTTTTGAGAGGCAGTGATTCAAACAGCTATATGCAGGGGTATGGTGGTTCAGCCCAATCTTGGGTGAATTATATTTTGTGATTTATTAAACATATAAATTAATTTCTCATTTTTGAAAAATTATATTTCATTTCTTAAAGTTTTCAATCACGCAACAAATCGTCTCATTCGTTAATCAACCGTTAAGTCAAAGTTTATGATAGAAACAACAAATTTTCTTCAAAAATACGTACATTAACTTTTATGAAATTAAACATTTTTCAAGTGACTCACATTTCTTATTCTTCATTTTCTTTCAACTATTAACATTATGTTACCTAGGGGTGTAAACCTAGCTCGTACAGCCTTAGGCTCCCGCCAATTTTCTGGACGAGCTGGACTGGCTTATTCGCGAGACATCGTGCCTAGGCCCAAGCCCATTGAAAATCGGGCCTAGAACAAGCTTAGGCTGAGGCCAAACGTGGCCTAATTTTTTTTCCCATCGAATCAAGCATACATATCGGAAAAAAAAATAGAATTTGAATAATAACTTTTATAACTTTTATTTGAAAATGAAATGAAATATTACAAATTTATATCATCAAATAGATTATTGATAGTAGAGAAATTGTATCATTGTAAGTCAAGTATATCCTAGCTTGGTTGACACTTATTAATCTACCAATCATTTGCATCATACTCCACCTCAATAATCTAATAAAAAATTACAAAACTACATACTTAAGAAAATTATTGATCAATCATCGGAGGAGTTGGACTCAACCAAGTTGCTCGTTGTTATTGTATCCAAATTGGCTTGAATCCTTGAGTTTTCATCAATATCTTGTCTTCTTCCGATTGCATACAAATGATCTCTTGTTATTATAAGTGTCTCAACCATTTTGGGTGCAAATCTGCAACGATAATCGCTCTACACTCATCCACCTACACTAAAAAAGTTGTTTCAAAAGATACTATAGAAATAAGAACGGTTAATATATCACGGGTCATATGTGCAAACACATGCCATACTCTTCATGTTGTTTTCACCAATCGAAAATATTAAAATTTTCCTCAAAATATCATAATTGTGACACCAACTCTAGGTTTCACTAAATCATACAAATGGCCATCAAACAATCTAAATTTGGCGAGCATCTTCTCCTGATTTGGAAGGTTTTATTGCATACTTTATGCAAAAAGGTAGTTTTAGTCGAAGTGTACTTCAGTTATGGCCATCTATATACCTCTTGTGACCACCTTGGATGTGCAAGGCGACGATTAAACAGTACGTGATGACCAAAATCCGATGCTTGCTTGTTGACATCAACATAGCCCGCGGGTGGCAAGCCATCTAGGATATTGAGCAACGAAGCGGGTTTAAATTGAACCCACAATGATGCAATGCAATGAAGTAATTAATCATATTTATCTCATAAAATAAAAGTTTTCAAGTCAAGTTCTCTTAATCCCCAGCAGAGTTACTAGCTGTGGACATCGTGCCTTTTTGGGTATTAGGCTCATTTCCATACATTGTAGCTACTCTAAATTTCACATTGAATATGAATCATGCAATTCATAGTAGAGAGTCATCACTTAATTTTTATGAAAAACTAAGAAACCTTTTGACTCTGAAATAGCATTATACCACTTGCATTATTGAAATAACAATGACTATGAATCACATGCAATGAAATATGAAAAACGACAAATATGCTATGAAATAAGAGGAAATTACCCGGATTCCACCGCGAGATGACAAATATGCAAAATATGTATTAAACAAAGTACATATGATCCTAAACATCCAATTAAACACACACAACGCAAACCTAAGCCCGGTTTAATGGCTACTAACATGATTTAATGCAAATAAGCAGCTAACACAAAACAAATCTAAACATGCAGGATATTATGTGATGATTAAACTGGACTATATGCATGATTATATCAAGGATATGATGATTAAACCGGACTATATCAAGGTTAAACTAAACTAAACATGTTCACATACATCTACCTAGAACATGCAAAATAAAGCCAAAAACATACAAAATAACTAACCTATATGATCATACATGCTAGCTAACACCATAACTATTATCAAACAATGAAACATAATCAAATCATACTTAAAGTAAATAAAATCAGAGGACTTATCCGCTAGTCTGAAATAAACTGAAGAACACGAGAAAAAGATTATCAAACGAACTTGGTTGCTTCCTTCAAGCTTTGGCTTTGCTTTTGATCTACTTTCTTCAAAGCCCAGTCTACTTTAGGTTCTAGAATTGATATATTAGGGTAGGAATTTTGGATTTGAGGCTAGGGTTGCCAGGCTCACACTTATAACTCAACTAAAACATTTGAAAATTCCTCAAAACCCGATCCTCTTTGAAGGAAGAGGTTGGGGGTCTTACTTATAGGTAAGGAGAAACTTCGGTTCCCCCATCGCTTTCTCCTTGTGTATCTTGCCCAACACTCAACAATAGTCCAAAGTAAAATAGAATTTTGCGCTGTTAACAGCACGTGCCTATTTTGGGGACACGTGCAAATGCTTGCAGAGGTGCTAATTTTCATGCAAACACATGGGATTTCCATGTAGATGTGAGGATTTTACATGCAGCATGTCGATTTTTCATGCAATGTGCAAATTGACTCTCCTGGTCTACCATGTGTTTGGTCAACCCACAGGTTCACGAGGTTCCAAGTCAACTTTTCAACTTTTGGGCCTACTTGTTGCATAAGTAAGCTCGATTCACTCTCAATCGATATTTTTAAACCGAAACTTTCTCCCTCCTTCTCTTCTAAGTGGAACCAAAGAGTTTGGTTTTGGCCAAAAGCGGGTTTAGGGGCATAATGGTTATTTTCGCAAAAAGAAGGTTTTGGCTTAAAATGGGCAGATACGGCAGCTCATAATAACTTCAAATATCTATAGGGATGAAGTTTCTATAATTTCATCATCAAAAAGCTTTCAAGTTCCTAAATCTTAAGATTAGTCAAAATGGAGTGTCCATAACATGAACATAAAAGTTAGGCGCAATCTACACCGGTGCAGCAGTCATAGTACATGCAATAATCTTTTTTTTTTTTTTTTTTTGATCGGCAAAGAAAAATTTCATTAACAGCATGAAATTAAAGGTACAGGAAGATGACATGCATCGAGAGAGATTCGGAGAGTACAAGAAACCCCTACTACTGCTACTCGCATCCATACAACCAACCCCTTGGCCTCACGATTTTTTTTAAATAAAAAAGTTAAGAAGAGCTTAACTAAAAAAAAAAAAAATACATTAAACCCCACCAAAATAATCCACAAAACCAAAAGTCAAAACCAAAACCCAACGCCCACCTGCTAATTTTAAAACCAAACTTTTCACCTATGCTGTTCCAACTTCCAACGCCCAGCAGCTACACTCCTACGCCTGACCCACGCCTACTGCACACCTGCTACATGCCAAGACCCACGCCTACTCCTGCCAAGGCCCACGCCTGCTCCTGCCGAGGATGTTCTCTGGCCGGAAAACTCCATAGCCTATGGCCGGGAAAACTCCATAGCCTGCTGCACAACACTTGCCCGACAACTCCAAAAATCTCCCTTGACCGAGAACTATGGCTGGAACACACCATTGGCCCTACACCTCCAACCATTGGATTTCCAAACCCACTTCTGCCACTTTATCTGCAAGCTCACCCATGCCACTTTAACTGCAAGCTCCCTTGTGCCGCCCCCTCCCTTCAAACACTCGTACTATTATAGTCAAACACACCCGCTACAAAAACTCAGCAGATGATGATCCGAATACAGATCAACCGCTGAGACACCTCCATAATCGGGACGAGGTTCACCCGTCAAACTCCCACTCGAAGAGGAGCGCTCGAATAGAAACCAGACAGATCTGGAACGACTTTGACACTCATATTTCCCCCCAAACAAAGCATCAATACTACTCCATAAATCTGAACCATAGTTCTTCCCTCAAGCTCCTACTCGTGAAAGAGCGCACGAATGAAGATCCTCACCAAATTTGGACGTTCTCCAGCCGATCCAACACCAACCTCGTCCTCTATAAGGACCCATGTTCCAGGCAATCCCTGAAGAAATACAAATACAACAGCGAAACATCTATGGCGGGCACCGAAACACCAAAAAAAATGGGAAAACAGCAGCCCACAAAGCAAACCAAGGTGGGAAAAAAATGGGGGAATCAAGTTTATTAATGGAAAACTAACAAACAAACACAAGAAGGACTGGGCCAGCCAACCGCCATAGCCGAAGGCGGCGGCCGGCCGGCCCAAAATGAGGCCCGGGGAGGAGGTTTTCAGAGAGAGAAAGAGAGGTTTTCAAAGAGTTTCAGAGAGAGAGTTTTCAAAGAGGTTTTCAAAGAGGTTTTTAATGTGACACCAATAATCTTTTTAGTATTGAAAGTAATACTGGTTTTCATTTCTATTAAGTAAAAGGTCAATACAGAAATGTGTATTTAAACCAATATGTAAATTAATCTAAGATGCAAAATACAATAAGAAAATCTTTGTCTTAAGATTGTTAACAAAATACTGGATTGAAATGAATTTGTACATTAACTTCAAAATTTCTTGAAAACAGATTTTTAATCTAAAAGTTCTTTGAAAAGAAAATGATATAAACAAGAACTGATTTTTTGTTCAGAAAGAAAAAAGAGATTTGTGAAAGTTAGCTTCAATAAAGGATCCTAATTTTCCTAAGATACAGGAAAGTACTGACCGAACACAACAACGACACTGACACCGACATACGAACACAAGCGAACAAGCATACATGCATACCCATACACACACATAGGTGCCATAGTTTCAGCATTACGGCTACCCCGTGTCAAATATATAGTGGATTTGGGCACTCTAGCCAAAACGATCCTATAAGAAAATTTAAATGAAACAGTTTGAATGTAAACTGGCAAACAAAATTACAAACAGAATGTTGAGTTATGGAAATTTACGAAGAATAGATAAGTCTTATGCTTGTCACAATGTCCTTAAGACGGAGATTTGCCCCTCCTATTGTGCTTTGGGTAATGGGCATCTGCCTTCCAAGATGAAACAATCTACTGAGTAATGTAACAACATGGCAAACAACTATGCCTATGTGAACACAAATGTGTTGAACTCTATCTTACTTTCAGATGCAAGAAATGAATACAAAAAATTTAGTGAAGAATGAATGCAAATTCAGACTGTATTTATAAACATTTTGAAGTCTGTTTTCTAGATAGATTTTTTTGGTGCCGAATAGGTACCTTTTAAAGGCTAAACAGAGTTTGCATATGTTCTGAAAAAGTTTGATTAAAATACAAAACGGTTCGATTTTAACGGTTAACAAACAAATTAGTGAAGGAAAAATTTTAATTTAAATAAAATTTCTCCAAAAACAATAGGATCTTATTGCCTTAACTTGCGCCCAGGGCAAAGGCAGCGCACGTGTATTAATTTTTGGGTCTAACCCACTTTACCTCATAACTCCTTTCACAACACTGGATTGGCCCTTAGGACCCAAGCTTTGATGCACAGGTAGAGTATATAAGCCATAGTTTAGAAACAAAATATTCCAATGTGGTTAAGAGGTTTTTATCATTGTTGTTGCCATTCTTCAACCAAGTCTCAATGGATGACTTTGAGAGTCAATTTCTCATTCATCTTTGATGTTTTGAATATATTATGAATATTTGGGAAATTGCTATTTTAGTAGACTATTTTAGTTTTTTTTTTTTTTTTTTTTTTAACTCAAGGTGTCCGGGCCAGCTTGCACGCACCTCGACTAATCCTTAGAGTTTTTGACTATTTTAGTAGACTAAAATTTTTGTATTTGGGATGATAGTGAAATTTTTTTGTAGTTGAATGTGATGTTTGTGAGAAAAAAAGTAAAATGATTATGGATTTGATATGACATTTTGGCCTTGTTTGGCAAAGGCTATTTTTTGATTTTTTAAGCTAAAATTCACAAAAAGACAAATAGGTTAAAATAGCCAATAAGACAAAATATCATATCAAATCCATAATCATTTCACTTTTTCTCTCAAAATATCACATCAAACTACAAAAAAATCAACTATCTTTTCAAATACAAAAATTTTAGCATATTAAAATAGTCAAAAACTAAAATAGCATACTAAAATAATTAACTTCCCAAATAAGGCATTTGTCTTATTAGCTATTATAGCATATTTTATCATTTTTGTGAATTTTAGCCCAAAAAACCAAAAAAAAAAAAAACATTTGCCAAACACCCCCATTAATACATGAGATTATTTTACACTTGAAGGTGAACATATTAACACCCACACTCACCTTAACCAGTGAACATAGTTAACTTGTTGTTTTGGGGAATGCCTGAATGCAATCAAATAGAACTCATCCTAAAATAATAATTGTGTCACAAAAAAGACTAAAAACCGTCCTCAAAATAACTCATTCTAGATTGTTCAATCCACAAACTAAACATGGCCCAAAAGTTTGCTAAAGAATAATGATCATGTCAATGTGGAGTGATGTAGAACAAGTAGTTAAGGAATTTTTAGAACAACTGGACCGCCAAAAGGTAAGGAAGAAGTCAAATAGAGGATAATAGCGCTACTTTTGTGCCGAGCCTGGAATTATCTCAAATTTATTAGTCTAGTCGAAAACATGTTAAATCAAAATATGGCAATGATTTATGGTGAATTTTAGCCAAATTTTTTCATTTAGGCCCCCAAATTAGTGAATTTGCTATTTTAAAGAAAGTTTCGTTTCAACATTAATTTTATTTTGAGAAGTTCATTTTTAGCGTCATATATTTTGGTGCGTTTTTAATATTTCCTAATATTCAGATTTTGGCTTAACTCAAATATTCTATTTTTGATAATTTTCTATTTATTTTCGTGCCCAACAAGGAGTTAGCCTACTTCCTTGTTTGCTTGTCTAATTAGGGTTTCTTTTTGAAGGGGTAATCAAGTACAAGAAAGAGAATGTTAGAGAGAGAGAGAGAGAGAGGGGAACCCCAAGGTTCTATAGAGAGAATATCTCTACTCATTCAATTTCATATATCAAAGTTAGTTTACAAAATGGTCACTACTTCTCCAGATATGAGCTGTCAATTAACCACGCACTAACTAGTCACAAGCTAAGCACATGATGTCCAACATCACGTTCATTATAAATAAATAATGTATGCCTTAGTGCAAATCAATTTTTATTTAATATAATTCCGTTTATCTTTGAAAATTCTTTATTTCTTGTGAATGAAAGGTGTATTTCATTTGTTAGCACGATATCTACCCTTATGTGATATATTTCTCTGCGTCTTGGTGGAAGAGATTTTAATTCTAGTACTAATTTGTAAATCAAATGAAACTTGATTGATATAGAATTGTTATTAGCACCTATCTAATTTCTTTGGACCCTCTAATTCCTACTTTTTTTTTTATTATAATTATATTCTGAAAAAAAATTACATTAAAGGACAATCTTTAATGGAACACTCGCCTACCCAATAAAGACAACTCTACAATATTGTACACCCACCTCCCCTAGCTAAACGTATTCCTCACTTACCTAAACCCAACGTATTCCTCTACATCAACGTTCCTCTTCATTACCATCCTTAAACCCAACATATTCCTCTTCATCACCATCCTAAACCCTAAACGTATTCTTTTTCATCACAATCCTTAATCCTGAACTAGAAATCAGTGGTTGAATTGGCATAGATGTTTGTTATTTTATTTGTTATATTGAATTGGAATGGAAAAGAGTGAATCGAGCTTGAAGTTATATAGTGTTGAACAAACGTTGTTCAGCAACACAGTGCTAAAACAATTACTTATCTTTGGCAACACAATGTTGAACAAATTGACAACATAGTGCGGAAGAAATTGTTTTTGTTCAATAATACAGTACTAAAAAAATAATTTATGTTTGGCAATACAGTGCTGACAAACTTGTTTATGTTCGGCAACACAGTACTGAAGCAATCCTTGGGCAATCAATCAGTCGGATGACTGAATGGTCGACTGGTGGTGTGATTTTAACTCAGTTTTATAGCAATGATGCAATGATGTAATGGTTTTGATAAAACGGACACAGTCATTCACTGATTTTGAATAAATAAAAGTGATGGACCGTCGTCATCGTTGTTCTTCAACAAAAGAGGGATCGTCGTCGTTATTCTTCAATAGGACAGGGAATGAGAAGGATTGTCTTCAACCATGATGGAAATGGTGTGCAAAATTAGATTGGTGTGCACTTGAGTGTGACGATATTATGAATAGAGAAAAATTTGGTATTAGGTGAGGTGTTAAAAGAAATTTTATTGAAATTTTATTGAAATTTAGAGTTTAGGGTGGGGGTTCAAAGAAATAGGGGGTCTAAAGATGGTAATAGCAGCTAGGGATATAAGAAAAATCGATAAGCCGACCAATCGAAACTGATCGAAATTTTAATTTTCGGTCAATTTTTCATAACATGCGGTCAATTTTACATAACATACAGTCTATTTTAATTTCGAAACTTTTTTATACCAATGCAAACCGAATCAACCGAATATTATTTTTAAATATGTTTATATTATAATTTCTTAAACATTACATGATAAGTAACAAATATAATACACTTTTGTGATAAAAATTAGGGAGAAAAACATTTATAGAGCAATTTTCATATATTTTCTTTATTTATTTTCAATGTATAATTCTATAATCTACTATAAAAGCTTTTAAAATTTCATGTAAATTTCTCTTCTACATCAAATCTACAAAATCGATAAAACTGAACTGTAGCATATGGTTTGTATTGATTTCTCAACCATAAAAACCTAAAGGATCAGTTTGGGTAATGCTTTTATAAGACATTAGACGGGTAATGCTTTGAAATTGCTGAGGTTTTCAAGGCCATAGGTTTTTGCTTTTTAAAAGTTTCAAACGATAATATTATAAGACATTATTATCCAACTATATTAAGAATTTCTTTAAGCAAATTAGACGGGTAATGCTTTGAAATTGCTGAGTTTCACCAAACCCAAGCTTAAACGAGCAATTAATCAATTCAACTTACTTTTTTTTATTCGAAAAAATTCTAGATATATTGATGAAAGTGGCAATACAATATTAATAAAAGTTTATATATTTTTTGTTTTAATTTTTTGTTCTTTTATGTTACTTTGGAAGATTAATTAGCATATATGCTTCTTTTATCAGCCCTGAAATAAATTATTTCTCTTGTTGCCTGGTTGTAGCGAGGCCCGATTTTGGGGCAACCCCACAAAGCAGTCCCTTTGGGCTCCAAAAAATGGCTGAAAATATGGCCTTGAAAATATTTATCGTTTTATAGTAGTACATTAAAAAAAGTCTCAATTCAATATTTCAAGTTTAGAGAACTAAATGAATAAAAGGCCGAATCTAAACTAAATGAAAAAAAATGCCCAATCTAAAATATAAATTCATAAACAAAAAAAAAAAAAAAAAAAAAGAGCTTACTTGAATTTTAAAGGTTCAATATTATGTTTAATGCAAAGCCCAAATTGAATTAAAAAGGCCCCAAAACTTAAGGTCCCAATATATATTCTAAAAACTTTTAAAAATTAAGTGTAAATAATTTGAGGCCCCAATCATGATTCCTAGAAAGTATATTTTAAGAGATACTTTGTTCACTTTTTTGTTATTGTAAACTTTGTTATATATTTAAGTAAAATTTAATAGACTTTTTGTGAGTATTAATTTTTTTTTTTTTTTTTTAAATATGTACAAAAGGCCTCATATTTATTTGAAAAGCTCAGAACTGGCACTGTTGTAGCAAAGTCCAATCACCCGTCCCACAATGTCCTAAACTTTCTCTCAATCCAAACACAAAGATCCACTGTGGTAAATCATTCTCCTAAAATTGTTTGCTTCTGCGTTTATAAGGGGACCACACATGAGCAGTGCTGGTTATCATTGTCCAGGAAAGTGGAGCATATGAGAATTGTGTGTTATACAAAAAGTGTCCCATGTGACATATATTCTATGTCGAAAAACGATTATTCACTAAAATCTAATCATCACAAAAAGGATCATGAACCCCACATATACTAAATTCTTTATTAAATAGGTAAATTATACCATTACTCTTTGTAATTTAGATGAAGTGTTACTTTATTTTTCATAGTTTTAATTTAAACAATTTGAACCTTATATTTTTAATTTTGTTGCTATGTGACACTTCTGTCATGTGTCGTTAACATTTTGAACTAAAACAAGCCTATTTAAATTTTATTTTGATCTATCTAGTTTTGCAAATGGTATTTTTCGTTGAAAATATTAACAATACATGATGGAGGGGTCATATTGCAACACAATTGAAAATGTAGAGTTTAAATTATTCAAATTAACACTATGAGTACCAAAGTTAAATTTTACTCAAATTAAAGGAACCAATGGTATAATTTACCTTTCAAGAATTTTTTTTTTTAAAGAGTAAATTACACCTTTAGTCCCTATAATTTAAACAAAATGTCACTTTAGTCCTCGTAAGTTAATTTGAATAATTTGAATCCTACGGTTTTAATTTTGTTACAATGTAATTCTCTCATCACTTACCGTTAATACTTTGAACGAATAAGGACTACATGCAAAACTAAAAAGACCAAAGTTGAATTCAAAACAAACTATAGTGACCACCAGTATAATAAATAAATAACACCAGCAGTCCCTATAGTTTTTTATAATTTTATTTTGGTCCCTCTAGTTTTGTGTCTAATTTTTTCTATTTAAAATATTAATGCTCCATGATAAATGAATCACATTGCAATCAAATTGAAAGTATATAATTGTTTAAATTAAAATTACAAGAATCAAAGTAAAATTTTAGAGACTAGTGGCGTAATTTATGCCCCCCCCACACACACACACAAAAACGTGTAAGAAAAGTTAAGATTTTTTGTGACGGAGGTTGCAATTTTTGTAGTAAAAATTATCAATGGTAAAATTATGGTGCATAGTCTTAAAATTATGTATAACAAAAATTATATTTTTTGTCATTAATTTTTTTGTAAAGAGAAAAAATTATGATGAGAAAATTATACTTTTTATTATAAAAATTGGACTTGGGTTCTTTCCAATTGGGTTTTCCAATTATATTGTGTTGTTTGGCCTCCGTAGGCCCACTGCGGAGACCGCATTAACGATCTGAATTATTTAATATGTAGAACTCGTTGAGTATTTTCTCTTTGCAAAGTGTCATGTTGATCAGATATCGATAACAATTTGATCAGATTACATTTGTGTCAAATTTTTTTTTTTTAAAATTATTTACACAAATATGATCTGATCAAGTAGTTATTGATATTTGATTAAAATAATTTTTTACAGTAATGAAATACTCGACGAACTCTACATATTGAAAAGTCCGAATCATTAATGTGGGCTCCATAGTGAGCCCATAAAAGCCCAATAACTCTCTATAATCCGATATGAATAGGAAGGAACCTCTCCCATAAAAAGTATACTTTTTGTTCAAGGTTTCATTTCCAATCACTAAGTGAAGGGGGCGGGGCCTCCCTGGTGTGAGACACATTCACTTTATTACATTGAATCAACAAGGGAGAATCATGGTATGAAGTCATTTCACACAGACCTTACCTGTACCATGAATCAAATCAATGCTTTGAAGATATAGTAGACATTTTCTAGTTTTTCTAAAGGGTCATGGACTGTCTATAAAAGGGAAAGAATAAAGATTGGCGGATCTAATTTAGGAGTTCGAAAGAAATCCTTAATTATACACTCCATCTTCTCATCCTTCTCATTTTTTAACTAACTAAACAATTTTATTCATCTTCTCACCAACTTCAAGTTTTTTAAATTACAACGTGACCCTAAAACATTAATATAATTTTATAGTTAGACTTTTAAATTTAGTATAATTTTCAAATAATTTAATTTTTACTTATAAGAAATTATGAGACCCTCAATGTTGGTATCAAAGCCTAGAAATCGAATATAGAAATAATTTTAAACATGAAAAATCATTGTTTAATGCAGGATATAATAGATGTAATTTTTTTTATAAATCTTGACTATAGAAATTGTAAAACTGAAACCACAAGATTATTAAATAGTCTAATGGATATAAGTAAAAAAATAAATAAATAAATATTTGGAGAAATCAAATATCATGATCACTAAATATTTAACGAGGTAAGAGAAATAAAAGAAATTTCTCTTAAAAATAAAAAAATAAAAATTTTTATTAAAAGATTTGGAACTTTTTTTATGGTTATTGAACAAACTGCAAAAAATGAAAAAGATCAAGATGGCAGTAGTACATCTGCACCAAAAAAATCCTATAGAAGGAATGTCCCCAGAAGATCTTAAAAAATATTTAAATCTATATATAGATAACTATGAAAAAGAAAAAGCGCTTAAAAAACTAATAAGCGATTCTATTGATCTCGCAGAGTTAAAAGAACAGTACTATCAATCAAAAAGAAAAGTTGAAATATTCAAAATAAACAAAGCATTTGAAAATTTTAGTTTTTGAAGAAATCCTAATTTTATGAATATCTTTGGTGATAATGAAGAAAAATCTTTTAAGAAGGAAATAAAGTTAAGAAAAAGATGACCATTAATGACTCGGGATAAGCTCCCCTCCATACGTATCCATACTTTTCTTATGGGTCTCAATTCAGACTTAGTTTGATGATCCAAACCGTCTACTTCATAGGTATACAAAAATTATATTAATCAAATAACTATAAACACAAAAACAAATCATGTTTTATTTTACAAAATGGATGATTTAAATTTACAACCCTATTTCACTACAAGAAAAAGCACCTTTGGCGACTAAACTTTTAGTCGCCAAAAGTTCGTTTTTAGTCACCAAAAGTCGACTTTTTACTTTCCTCGACTAATTTTTTTAGTCACTGGTTTTGTCGCGTATAGATGGTCGGCAGAGGTATTGGCGACTAAAACTTTTTTAGTCGCCAAAAAGTAGCTCTTTCGCGGCCAACATTTTAGTCGCCAATAGTGATTTACACTTTTCAAAATCATACATTTAGCGACTAATCCTTTAGTCGCCAATACTCACTGAATCGCCGACTAATCCATTTAGTCGCCAAAATAAAGACTTTTGGCGACTAATAATTTTAGTCGCCAAAGGTGCTTCCGTGGAAAAAAAATTACCAACTTTTTTAGAGATTTGAACCACGGACCTTCTACTTTGTACACCTTTACCAACACACTCCCTCCACTATACCACCACAAGATCACATGAATATATATGCAATATATATTATTCATATAGTATATTGACCCGTATTAATTTAAAACTATATACATAAATATAATTATTTTTATTCAATATTAATTTATGTAAAAAATAAATTAATTATTAAAAAAAAGGGAGCCACTTTTGGCGGCTAAAGTTTTTTTTGGTCGCCAAAAACCTTAGTTTTGGCTACTACCAATAATTTAGTCACTAAAAAAATTAATTTCCGTCTAAAATAACCACTTTCGGCGACTAAACTGATTTTTAGTCACCAAAACTGCCACTTTTTCCGACTAAACTCAATTTTAGTCGCCAATTGTCCACTTTTAGCTACTAAAAATTGTTTAGTAGCCAAAAACCTTTACATTTGGCTACAACATTTTTTTTTTGTCGATAAAACACCTACAATCGGCGACCAAACCATTTTAGAGTCGCCAAAGCCTATACTTTTGGCTACTAATCTTTTTTAGTCGCCAAAAACCTTCACCTTTGGCTACTAAAATTGTTTTAGTCACTAAAACCCATGTAATCAGCGACTAATTTGATTTTTAGTCGCCAATAAGTACGCATTTGGCTACTAAACTGTTTTAGTCGCCAAAAGTCTTCACTTTTGGCTACTAATTCAATTTTAGTCGCCAATTGTCCTACTTTCAGCGACGAAATTTACATTTTTGGTCGCCAAAACTGCTTTTTGTTGTAGTCTTTGCTATTCAATTTATAAAACAAAATGTGATTTGTTCTCGTATAAATGTTCCATGATAGATGGCCTTTATTACGGAATCTACAAAGTAGATGGTTCAAATCATCAATGCGAGTCCAAATTTGGGCCCACAAGAGAAGTATGGTTGAGTCTGGAGAGAAGTAAATATGAAGGGGAGCTTCTCCCTAAAGACTCATAAAATATGACTTTATTCCTAAAGTTACAAAAAAAAGAGCTGTTACTAAATATATCTTGATCTCAACTGCGTAACTAACATAGAAAAGGTTATAGATAATTGAGCTCAAATAGTAAGAATTGTAGTAACGGGACAAGCTATAGACGCTAGAGGTTTAAATGTTTTTTTTGTAAAACATTTACTGTAAGAGGTCAAGTTGCAAAATTTTGGAATAGTCTATCAGATAATGATAATATAAGAGCTCAATGGTTAGCATTAACTACTCCCTATGTTTATGGTAGATAACCTTAAACGAGAATTTTGTGAAACAACCCTTAGCCGATTGGGAATTCAGGAAAAAATAACATTTACAAATCTAATTAAGATATGAACACGTGATATGTGCTATGTAACGCCCTCAAAATAATACATAAAAACCCAACATTTTTGACATGCATAGACATAAGAAGAAGACAATATATATTTCATACATCAGAGTATTTAATACAAAAGTGTTACATGTTGACAATAAAAGTAAATGTCATGTGGGCTTACAACTTTCCAAGTCAACACTTGGATTCAACAAAAGAAGAGTTCTAACTCTTTATACAAGTAAGCCCTAGGCTTGAATTTACATGTAACACAAAAGATAACATCAAAAATATCTTCCAGCCTCTAAGCCTCTCAAGCTACGTCCTTGGAGGTAGCATGTCTCCTGAACCTGAAAATGATGTCCCATATAGGGTGAGCCAAAACCCAGTAGAGATATACTAAACCAAGTATGAACAACGACTAATATAATAGCATTTGATAGATGGTTAACACTTATAAACCAATTTATATCACAATACAGTTCCATGACAATCATGTCCATGTTTCATTTCACTTTCCTTTACTTATCAAATTTTCAATTTATAAACATGGCTCAGAACCTGCCCAGACAATTTCCATGAGACCACAACTCATATTAAAACACTTCCACTATCAACAATTTAAATGAGATAACAACTCATATTAAACACTTCCATACTTCAATTAATACACATATTTGCTGTATTAACACTTCAATTTGATACACATATTTGCTGTATTAATACTTCAATTTGATATACACATTTGCTGTATCAATGGAGTCTATCCCCTATCTCCTCCCAAACAGGTTTGAGAGTCCATCCCCTATCTCCCCTCAAACCATGGAGTACATCCCCTATCTCCTTCCAAACAATATGCATGTACAATGTAATAAAACACTTGTCATATGCAATAATCAATCAATACACATATTTGACGTATTATTCCAACCGTTATATTCACTGACATAACACGTTTGATTAGTTTCAGTTTTCCCTAATCAACATACAGTGTCTACAACAATCAAGACTATCCTCCACTGATAGCCCAAAGCAGTTATTTCTAAACAGATAATAAATGCATCAAACAGATAGGATCTCGACATTTTCATAGGTGAGTGATAAATTAATCCAACTACACCATTTCATCCCATAATTCCTCAATTTCATGGATTTCAACTCAATTTCATATTTCCACGTTTTTCCCAAATTAATTATACAAATTAATTTATTACAACATAATTAGGGCATATTCTCTTTTTCTCAAATAATGATCCTAAGACCAAATTCCACCAATTTAACTCTCAAGCCCACATTCCCAAGGCTTTAAACACATATGGAGCTTTAAAACACAAAACCCCTCTTTTATAAATCACAAACCAAACCCTAGATTTTCCCAAAATTACCAAACTACACCAACTAATCAAAATGCATAAAACTTATGTCAAAACTCATAAGATGGAGTAGGTTATCCCTACCTCGAAATTAGAAGTCCAAAGGAGTAGATGAAGAAAACCCGAAGTGCTCCAAATCCACTATTTTTCAAATTAAAGTGAAGCCCTCGCAAAGCTCTACCTTTCATCCAAAGGGACTAGGGTAGAAGACCACTAGAAGTAGATGAAACCCTAGAGAGAAGGTATATAGAGAGAGAAAGAGCAGTTGGTCTAGGGTTTGAATGAAAGAAGATGATGAAAAAGTGAAGTGTAACCCGTAGCTGCCAATTGATATATTCGAGGTTCGCTCAAGCGAAGGATTGGTCGCTCGAGCGACCAAACACAAAGATACCTCGCTTGAGTGTAGAAAGCCTCGCTTGAGCCAACAATTCGAAGCTTCAGGTTTGCAACCCAGAAGCACGCTCGAGCGAAGAAACCAAAAAACATAGTCCTCGCTCGCTCAAGCGAAGGAAAGCTCGCTCGAGCAAAGAAATGCAACTCTCAGGTCGACGCAAGCTCGAGCGCAAGACTTCTCGCTCGAGCCACTAGACACAACACTCAACACTCGCTCGAGCAAAGGAACCCTGGCTCGAGCAAAGGAACTAAAACGAATAACTCGCTCGAGTGACAAAAGTCTCGCTCGAGCGAAGACACCAAAATCTGGGCAGCAACCATTTGTTCCCAACCACAACCAACCTGTTACAAACCTGCCCAACACATCCTAAAACTCAAATACATGGAATTGAAGGATGGAAACAAGGTACAACAACAACCAACACCATGGAACCTATGTCCGGAATACTATAATCAATGGAGGGAAAATCGGGATCGCTATAACCTCCCCCCTTAAAGAATTTCGTCCTTGAAATTAGATACAAGTTTTCAAAAATAGGATTTCTCAATTTTCAACAATGTCACAATCCAACATTCCACAACCTGATCCATTACCGGTCATCCCATTTCTATTCAAGAGGTATCTTACAATATGATTCAATATGTGTAGACACCCCATTTTAGACCGACCTTAAGACTCAGACATCACCGATTGAGCGCTCGGTGACTCTGCATATCGTGCTCGTTCAAAAGTCTCAGAGTCGCGGCCGTGAGCCCTGCCTCCGGACTTCCGAACCTTCTTTTGTGCCTTGCCTCGGTTTGCGAACCAGACTCGATTTTCTCTGTTTCTTTTCCTGAGGGGAGGGAGAGGTCCCGTAGACCATCTCTCAGTGGCCGTGGGCTACATTTTGTGGCTATAGGCCATTTTGCCCATTTCGGAGCCTGGTTTCCGATTTTTCGGAACCGTTGGCCGTGTGCCTCGGTTCGAGACCGCCTAACCATCTCCGTTTGCTCTGATTTTTGGCATACTTCTTATTTGCTCCCTTTTGAGGGACACTGAGGTCTGAGAGACCCACTTCGTGGTCGAATGCCACTTTCGGTGCTTAACAGCCCATTTTCGGGACCCCGAACTGTGCGTTTTGGCCCCCGAGCATTCGTTTTGCATTGGTTTTCGTTCATTTTTGGCAGGTACCTCTGGTTCATCACCAGGAAGGCTGTAGAAGGGTGGGAGGCCAGCAATTATTTCAGCAACCAGTTATTTTCCTCCCGCGCCCTCCGACACCCATTTTTTCTCACTTCCGAGCCAATGTTGAACAACCTTGAGCCATTTTCTTGAACTTTTAACCACATATTTGTGTTGTACACACATGGGAGGACACTAAAAGTTGATGGCCGGCCAGTAATTCCATCTGACCCTTTTGACCCCCACCCTAAAAATGGCTTGTTGTCCCTCCTGTTTTACAGTTGCCAATTTTGAACCACAGGGTTGTGTTGAGGACACCTGGGAGGACACTTATTTGTGGTGGCCGGCCAGAAAATCTTCTTGACCTTTTTGACCCTTGGCCGGCCGGCCACCTGCAGCTCCAAAAAGTGGCCGGCCATGATCCTTGCAATGTGCACTTTACAGCTGTATAGCTGTTGTCCCCCAAAAATATCTACATCCGGGAGACAGCTATTGGGGGAGAACTTGGTCTTTTCTCCCCACTCTTTCCCTCCCTTTTCTCCCTCTCCTTGGTCCATATAACCAGCGGCCATCATTGGTCTTAGAGGTTAGAAAAAATTGCCTTGGAGCCTTGCATTCATATCTCCCTCTACCTCTCTCTTTCAAGCAAAATTCCTAAGTCCTACACCTCATTTCTTCATCACCACCAAGCACCACCACCACTACTTCATTTCCAGCAGTTTGGGGAGCTTTCCAGCAGCTAAGAGGCACCACTTCTCAAGCCAAGAAGCAACCAAGGACTTGTCTTCAAGGGTGAGTAGTATTTCCCCCTTTTTGAGCTTATTTTGGTATCATTTCTTAGCCATACATGCTTACTATTTTGAGCTCCGACCAAAACTGAAAAGGTCATTTTTTTGAGCTCATTTTCTTATCTCATTCAGGGCTCAACACTGTTTGAGGTCCCCATCTTGCACTTGCTTCAATATCCTCCTTGAATGCCATTTTCTTGCATGATATTTTTGGCCTATATGTGATCTGTTTTGGAGTATGATGTAAACTGTAGATAGGATTATTTTGATCCCCTCTTCAACATTGAAGAAGGGCTCATCACTGTTTAGGACCTCCATGTACCACTTGTCATTATATCCCTCTTTGGTCCCCATTTTTGCATGATTTGTTAGTCTATTGTGATTCTGTTTTTGAGCAATTTTAAGAACTGAAAACAGTCTTATTTTGGCCTTCTCTTCATGTTTCATTAAGGGTATTTCGATTTTTGAGGCATCCTTTATATACTTTGTGTTATCTCTCTCTTTTTGGCCATATTTTGCATGATATTTTTGGCTTGTTTGCATACTGTTTTGGGTCCGGCCATCAACTGTAAAATGCATTATTTTTGGTCCCTCTTCAGTGTTGTAGAGGAGTCTTTTTTTGTTTGGGCTTTGCATCTGCCACTTGCTTCTTTGTCCATCTTTTGGCCCATTTCTTGCATGAGAGTTTAGCCACATCTGTATTTGTTTTTTGGGCTATTTTCAGAACTGTAAAAGATCATGTTTTGGGCCCCTCTTCAACTTTTTTGAAGGGCCCTAATCTATTTGGGGACAGCAGCTGTGAGTTGCTTCTTTATCTCACATTTAGGGCCATTTTTGCATGCTAGTTTTGCCCTATTTGTTTTTGCTGTTTGGCCATGCTTTGAACTGTAAAAGTACTTATTTTGGGGCTGCCTTGCTTCTTTCTTTTCATTCCATGTGCCAATTATGCATGCTTTGTATAGCTGTAAGCCATTTCATGTACCTAGTCTTGCATTTCGGGAGAAATTCCATGCATCGGGTGTCATTTCGCCTTGTTTCGGGGCTGTTTTTCCCCCTCATTTTGCCACTGTTTTTTGCATGTTTGCATATCATATTCCATGTCTTTGCCATGTCTCATTAGAGTGGCATTTCGGTGCCTGAGGGTCGGTTCTCAGTTTGCGTGCATGCGTGCACGCATTTCGAGTTGTCTTGTTTTCATCTGATGGCCTCCTATGTGAGTGCGGCTGAGGCTCTCTCATGTCGGTGTAAGACCATTATTGCATTGCGTATGCCATTTCATCCATAGCATTGTGTATGCTCGGTTGTATATTACCTCGTATAGCGTGTATGCCATTCCATAACATTGTGTATGTTAGGATTGTATCTTAGTCACATTTCATGCATGTCATGCATATTGCATCGTGTTCGGAATAGGAGTTAGCCCGGGCACGGGAAACGAGTCGCATTTCGTACTCCGAGTGACAGAATGTGTCTCAATTCCCCAGTCACCGACACTCCGGATCATCCATGATGGAGTTAGGTTTTAGTTGTGTTTTCATGTGCATTCATCCTATATTGAATTGTGCAATTCGACTCCTCGGCCATCATGCCTCGGTATGCGTGATTGGTGGCACGAGGATCGAGGCATGCATATATTTGTGAAAATACATTGCTATGCCCCTTTCTTGCTCTCTGTTGTAGCAAATTGAAGAATCAGCAACTTTTCGGAGCTTGGCACGCTTTCCAAGAATAACTGCTAAACAGAGGCTAATTGGGGCATCGTCATGGATTTCCGCGCAAAGGCAACCCGGGCATGCATCATTCATCAGAAGCAAGGCAGTCCCTGGCTTGCACGCCAGTTTTATTTATTTTCTTAGTTAATTTGTTAATTAATTAGGAATTTGTACATTATTTGGACTATAATATTTGGACTGTAATATTCTTTTATTCGGGACTGTAATATTCTTTTATTTGGGACTGTATATTTATTCGGACCCTCTGCACGAGGGCAATGTTGTAATAAGTGTGCGTGTTTGTGTTGTATGTCTTCCAACCCCACGTCTTTCTCCCTTTTATTTATCCGCTTATAATGGTTAGATTAGGGCATATTTCAATTAGCATACAATATGATAGCATGTTTGCATCATTCATCTGTTTTGCATGCACCGGGCTCGGCGCATCATACTAACTGCATTGTACTTTTAATTCCAAATTGAATACATGTTAGCTGTAGCATTTCATATGCCATGTTTAGAATAGCCGAGCCTGCTATAGTTTGCATTTTTGCATGTGTTGTATTAGGCATTTCTATATACTTAGGATCATGCATGATTTCTAATGAGGTTTCTGTTTTGGCTTGGAGTACTCGGTAAGTTTTATGCTTTAGCATCCTTGCATGTGTGTGAGTGACTGCCATGAATAGCATGCTTACCATGAGGCTATTTGCTTATGTGATATAACTGCCTGAATGCCTGTGGGTGAAGGTTGGGTTATTTGAATTGGAACAATTCATTAATTGTGAGTTTTAAGCCCACTAGATAGTGGCAAAATCATGTTTTCTAAGCCCACCTGAGGGTGGCAAATCCACATCTTAGCCTACTTGCGAGTAGCACCATCAAACCATTTTTAAACAAACAAACATGAAATGTTTTGTTCCAATTCAGGCGATCCAGTCTATACTTGTATGCTGTGCGCATCACATAGTAACCTAGGCTAATAACCGGAATAAGAACACACAATGTTTTCAAAAATAGATATCATGGTTAGTAGAGGCCGATCTTTGATCGGGCGAGCGGGGGTGCTCACGAAGTGACCTTCCCGAATCGTACCCAAGTTCCCGAGCCGAGGCAACTTTGGTGATGACGGACACGTGGCCTTTGGCATCGAGTCAGGGTTTCCTAAATTTCTCAAAATAAAATATTTAGGTGGCGACTCTGTATCTGGAAAAGCAGTCCATGTTTGGCACTTCTTTCAAAAATCTGTTTTCTCAAAACGATTTGCCGGATTTGGACTCTTTGGTTCAGATTTAGAACCGTGACAAATTTGAGAGTCCTGAGCTGTAGTGACCCCAAAATGAACGGAACAGGAGCTCACCCTCACGGGGGCGTTCGGGGATGTCTACAGTTTCTGGCGACTCTGCTGGGGATTTAGAGAACTTGACTCGAACTCATGATATCTGTTTTTGACTACACTTGTGTGTTTCTTTGCATTGCATTTGCATTGGTGCGCCTAGGACACCGTGTTTGCCATATGCTATTCCTGAACGGTTTGCCGGAGACTTGTCTTGTCAAGGCATGACCATAAGGCTGACCGGTTGTGGGCTCTGCCAGTATGGGAACACAAACCCCGGTTTTACCGGGGCACCCTCTTTGACCATTCGACCTAGTGCCTATTCGGATCCATAGTGACCATCCCAAACTAGGACAGGTTGCTTACCCGTTTTTAGGTTGTTCGAAACCGCTGCGTGTGTAGTGAAACCCTAGCTCCTGACAAAATAGGACAGGGAAACCCTACCCCAACATAGGGGTGTTTTGGCTCTCACTTATCTGTTATGTGCTTTAGAGTGCGTCTCTACAGGAATGCATGTATCAGTGTATGAGTTTGGGCATCAGGCCTGCGGGCGTCAGTTCAGCATTGTGGGTATCAGGCCTGCGGGCGTCAGTTCAGTATTATGGGTATCAGGCCTGCGGGCATCAGTCAGTATTTGGGAATCAGTTATCTGCGGGTGTAGACAAGCCCGCCGGGGGGGGGGGGGGGGCTCGCTATAGCTCGGACTCGACTTTGTCAGTCACGGTTCTAAGTCTGAACCAAAGAGTCCAAATCCGGCAAATCGTTTTGAGAAAACAGATTTTTGAAAGAAGTGCCAAACATGGACTGCTTTGCCAGATACAGAGTCGCCACCTAAATATTTTATTTTGGGAAATTTAGGAAACCCTGACTCGGTGCCAAAAGGCCACGTGTCCGTCATCACCAAAGTTGCCTCGGCTCGGGAACTTGGGTACGATTGGGGAAGGTCACTTCGTGAGCACCCCCGCTCGCCCGGTTATAGACCGACCTCTATTAACCATGATATCTATTTTTGAAAACATTGTATGTTCTTAAACTGGTTTATTAGCCTAGGTTATTATATGATACGCACAGCATACAAGTATAGACTGGATCGCCTGAATTGGAACAAAAAAACATTTCATGTTCGCTTTTTGAAAATGGTTTGCTACCCGCAGGTAGGCTTGAAACATTTGATGATTTACTCCAATTCAGATAACCCAGCCTCCACCCACAGGCATTCAGGCAGTTATATCACATAAGCACATAGCCTCATGGTAAGCATGCTATTCATGGCAGTCACTCACACGCATGCAAGGATGCTAAAGCATAAAGCTTACCGGGTACTCCAAGCCAAAATAGAAACTTATTAGAAATCATGCATGAAACCTAAGTATACAGAAATGCCTAATGCAACACATGCAAAATACAACTATAGCAGGCTCGGCTATTCTAAGATGGTATATGAAATGCTACAACTAACATGTATTCAATTTAGAATTGAAAATACAATGCAGTTAGTATGATGCGCCGAGCCCGGTGCATGCAATACAGATGAATGATGCAAACATGTTATCATACTGTATGCTAATCGAAATATGCCCTAATCTAACCATCGTAAGCGGATAAATAAAAGGGAGAAAGACGTGGGGTTGGAAGACATACATCACACTCACGCACACTTATTACAGTTATGTCCTCACTCGGAGGGTCCGAATAAATAATACAGTCCCAAATGAAAGAATATTACAGTCCAAATATTACAGTCCGAATAATATACAAATTCCTAATTAATTAATGAATTAACTAAGAAAGCAAGTAAAACTGGCGTGCAAGCCAGGGACTGCCTTGCTTCTGATGGATGATGCATGTCCGGGTTGCCTTGCGCGGAAATCCACCAGAATGCCCCAATTAGCCTCTGTTTACACCTGTTCTTGAAATGCGTGCCAAACCCAAAAAAGTTGTTGATTCTTCGTTTTGCTGCAACAGAGAGCAGGAAAGGGGCATAGCAATGTATTTGCACAGATATATGCATGTCTCGATCCTCGTGCCACCAATCACGCATACCGAGGCATGATGGCCGAGGAGTCGAAATGCACAACTCAATATAGAATGAATGCACATGAAACTACAGCTAAAACCTAACTCCATCATGGATAATTCGGAGTGTCGGTGACTGGGGAATTGAGACACATTCCGTCACTCGGAGTACGAAATGCACCTCGTTTCCCGTGCCCGGGCTAACTCCTATTCCGAACACGATGCAATATGCATGATATGCATGAAATGCGACTAAGATACAATCCTAACATGCACAATGCTATGAAAATGAGATGCCTCGAAATGCGTGCACACGGGCACGCAAACCGAGAAAATGACAGAATGTGATCTAAGATATAACCTAGTATGCACAATGCTGTAAAAAAGGAGATGCCTCGAAATGCGTGCACACGGGCACGCAAACCGAGGCAATGGCATACACAATGCGAATGACATGAAACATGATATGGGCTTATACCAACATGAGTGAGCCTGAGCCACACTCACAAAAATGAAGTGCCTCGAAATGCGTGCACACGGGCACGCAAACCGAGGCATTGGCAGAATGCGATGTAATGACATGAAAATGTGATATGGGCTTATACCAACATGAGTGAGCCTCAGCCACACTCACATAGGATGCCGACGGATAAAAATGAAGTGCCTCGAAATGCGTGCACACGGGCACACAAACCGAGGTAATGGCAGAATGCGATGTAATGACATGAAAACATGATATGGGCTTATACCAACATGAGTGAGCCTCAGCCACACTCACATAGGATGCCGATGGATGAAAAATGAAGTGCCTCGAAATGCGTGCACACGGGCACGCAAACCGAGGCGATGGCAGAATGCGATGAAATGACATGAAAACATGATATGGGCTTATACCAACACGAGTGAGCCTCAGCCACACTCACATAGGACGCCGACGGATGAAAAATGAAGTGCCTCGAAATGCGTGCACACGGGCACGCAAACCGAGGCGATGGCAGAATGCGATGAAATGACATGAAAACATGATATGGGCTTATACCAACACGAGTGAGCCTCAGCCACACTCACATAGGATGCCGATGGATGAAAAATGAAGTGCCTCGAAATGCGTGCACACGGGTACGCAAACCGAGGCGATGGTAGAATGCGATGAAATGACATGAAAACATGATATGGGCTTATACCAACATGAGTGAGCCTCAGCCACACTCACATAGGATGCCGATGGATGAAAAATGAAGTGCCTCGAAATGCGTGCACACGGGCGCGCAAACCGAGGCGATGGCAGAATGCGATGAAATGACATGAAATGGACAGCAATCATTCTAATGGAATTTCAGCACTAAAATATGGGGGAAAACAGTCCCGAAATGAGGCGAAATGACACGAAATGCATGGAATTGTCCCGAAATGCAAATTTAGGCACCCGAAATGGCCTATAGCTATGCCAAACATGCACAATATGGACATGCAATGCAAAGACAGAAGCTAGAAAGTCCCAAAAAAGGCATTTCCACAGTTATAAACATGGCCAAACAGCAAGCATAAGTAGGGCAAAAATGGCATGCAAGAATAGGGGCCAAGAGAGGGGTAATGAAGCAAGTGGTATAAGAAAAATCCAAACTGAAAAACTTCCTTCTACAACATTGAAGAGGGACCAAAAATATGAATGTTTACAGTATATGGCAAGCCTCGAATCAATATACAAACATGCTAAAAAAAGGCACAAGATTGAGGCTCAAAAGGTACTATAACATGAAGTATACAAAATAATCACCAAACAGAAAAAAAATGTTATTGAAACATGAAGTATAGGCTAAAATAAGACTATTTCCAGAACTGTAAAATGGCCAAAAACAAAAGCATGATAGGCTAACTAAACATGCAAGAATGGGGAATAAAAGAGAGATATAACATGAAGTGGCATATGGAGGTCCCAAACCATGAAAGGACCTAAATAAAACATGAAGAATGGACCAAAATAAGCACTTTTTCAGAACTGTAAAATGGCCAAAAACAAAAGCATGGTAGGCTTCCATTGCATGCAAAAATGGGACCAAAAGGGGAGTATAAAGGTAAGTACAACATGGAAGTCCCAAATGGTGTTGAGCCCTTCTTCAATGTTGAAGAGGGGCTCAAAATAAGCCTAATATCAGTTTATAACATGCTCAAAAACAGATTACTCATGGGCCAAAAATAGCATGCAAGATTATGACATATAAGAGGATCAATGAAGCAAGTGCATCATGGAGGGCTCAAACAGGGTTGAGCCCTTAATGAAAAGTGAAGATGAGCTCAAAAGAGGGCCCCTTTCAGTTAGGGCCGGATCTTGAAACAAAAAGTATATGGGGCTTACAAATGGATCAAGAAAAAGGGTCAAAAGAGGAGAAGTGTTACTCACCCTTGAAGATCAAAGCTTTTGTTGCTTCTTGGATCAATTTGCAGCTCCTTTAGCCTTTGAGAAGCCTTCCTTGTTGCTGGAAATGAAGTGGTGATGGTAGAGCTTGGTGGTGTAGAAGAAATGGTGATTAGGGACTTGGGAATTTTCAAGGAAATGAGAGGTATAGAAAGGGATTTGTGTATGGAAGCTTGAAGAACAATTTTCCTAACCCCTACAAGTGAAGCCACCAGCTTATTATAAGGGCCAAAAAGGGGGTGTAAAGGTGGGGGAAAAGGAGAGCAACTTTCCCCCACAAAATATCCCCCGGATAAAGATATTTTCTGGGGGATAAAGCTCCACAGCTGTAAAGTGCACAGTGCAAGGAACTCGGCCGGCCAGTTACTTTTGCTCCAGGTGGCCGGCCGGCTAGGGGTCAAAAGGGTCAAGCAGATTTAGTGGCCGGCCACCAACTGATGGTGTCCTCCTATCTGTGTACAACACAACCCTGTGGTTAAAAGTCCAAGAAAGTGGGTCCAAGGGGTTCAACATTAGCTCGGAAAGAGGGGTTCAAAAGGGTCAGGTGGAATTACTGGCCGGCCACCAACTTTTAGGGTCCTCTCATGTGTGTACATCACAAATATGTGGTTCAAAGTTCAAGAAAATGGGTCCAAGGTGTTCAACATTAGCCCGGAAGGAGGGGGTCAAAAGGGTCAAGTAACATTAATGGCCGGCCACCATTTTTTAGGGTCCTCCCATGTGTGTACATCACAAATATGTGGTTCAAAGTTCAAGAATGTGGGCCCAAGGTGTTCAACATTAGCCCGGAAGTGTGAAAAACGGGCGCCGGAGGGCGTCGGAGGATGTATAACTGGTTGCTGCAACAATTACTGGCCTCTCCCCCTTCAGTGACCTCCCCGGTGATAAAACAGAGGTACCTGCCAAAAATGAACAAAAACCGTTGCAAAACGAATGCTCGGGGACCAAAACGCGCAGTTCGAGGTCCCGAAAATGGGCTGTCAAGCACCGAAAGTGGCGTTCGGCCACGAAGTGGGTTTCTCAGCCCCCAGTGTCCTTCAAAAGGGAGTACAACGGAAGTATGCCAAAAATCAGAACAAACGGAGATGGTTAGGCGGTCCCGAACCGAGGCACACGGCCTGACGGCTCCGAAAACCGGAAACCGGACTCCGAAATGGGAAAAATGGCCTACGACCACCAAATGTAGCCTATGGACATTGAGAGATGGTCTACGGGACCTCTCCCTTCCCTCAGGAAAAGAAACAGAGAAAATCGAGTCTGGTTCCCAAACCGAGACAAGGCACCGGAGAGGGTTCGGAAGTCCGGAGGCAGGGCTCATGGCCGCGACTCTGAGACTTCTGAACGAGCGCGATATGCAATATCACCAAGCGCTCAACTGGTGACGTTTAAGTCTTAAGGTCGGTCAAAAATGGGGTGTCTACAGTTGCCCCTCTTTGACAGAACTCGGAAGTCATAAAAAATGACGGGAGTGAATGTCAAAGCCCAGAGACGACCCATTTTTGACAAGGCCGAAGACTTAGACAAACGTACAAGACAAACAGAGATGTGCCCGCAGGCATGCCCGCAGGCCAAGGGGGCAAAATGCAAAAGATATGCAAAGAGCCGGAGGTAACCCAATGATCATGCGAATGCAGCAAGCTGTAATGAAGCAAGTATTCGCAAATAGATGCAACAGTTTTAAGCAAGAATGCAAAGCAACAACTACATTTCATGCAGTTAAGAAATGCGGAGGATTATTCAATCCCCGCCACGTCTCACACGGAGAAGATACGATACCTGCGCGATTCGTCTGGTCGCACCAGCCTCAAATGAACCGTACATACAATATCGTGCCTGTAAAAGAGAGAAATTGCAACAAGTACAATATGCTACCAACATATATTTAATGTGATTCCGAAAGTTCGACACACACAGTGCCGGTGAGTGAATGCATCGCAATGCAAGAGTGGAACATGCGTGACAACGCATGCCCAAGTATAGAGGTATGCCAATATCAAGAAATGTGCACGTTAATGCAGGTATGCTCATGAGAATGCAAGTTATGTGCATGATAGTGAAAAATGAGCATGAATCAGGGTGCCCGTTTGTCATGAAGTAACGAGTATGGAAATGCGCGTTTTGGCGAAGGCGACTTGATCACGGCCTCCGATCCGCTTCCCTGAAAGGTTACAACTCATTCAAAAAGGATACACTTTGATTTTGATGAGTGATGATGAGACACATGTCAGATCTTGAAGCCGAAGTTCCGACGGAGCAATTTCGCGACCGGAAGTGTACTTTTCTTGAACTTTTTCAGGTCCCGGGAACTCCAATCTTCCTCAAAATTTTCAGGGAGCTAGGTGGGCATGTGGGGGACATGGCCGGCCGTTTATCTTCCCAAGGGGAGGTGGCCAACCGGTTTTCCATAAAGCAAATAGCTGGCCGGCCAGTTTTCCAAAAAGGAAATGGCTGGCCGGCTAGAAAAGAGGGCCGGCCGGCCATATGCCCAGATCCGGGGGCACTTTGGTCTTTTTACCTCCTTTTCTTTATGCTTCTTCAACCAAGACCTTGAGCCTATATAAGGCAGCCGAGATCCCTTCCTTTCTTGCCTCCTACAACACTTTCTTCTCCAGATCTGAGTTTCATACGCGTTTTCCAATGCCCCGTGCAAATTGTTTTCGCATAAATATTCAGTTTCAAGCACTTTGAAGCGATTAAATTTCGGTTTCGGAGCTTCTTTTCACATTTTCGCCACTTGAGGTAAGTTTGTCTCAACATTTGGAAGATTTTCTCGGGAGTTGACTTTTGTTGACTTTTTATTTCCCGAGAGTTGACTTTTGTTGACTTTTTTCAATTTCGGCTCATTTTCGCTCATTTTTGCTCCCTTTGCAGATCTTCTGAAAATGGCGGGTAATTCTCCCCACGGCGGAGGTTTTCCAGGTGCCGGAGATGATTTCGATCATATGACTCTACCCCCGAGGACCCGACCTTTTATTCCCGGGAGGTACAACCCGCCAGCACATGTCCTTCCGCGTGCCGTCTTCCGTCACTTCACTAGCTTTGACGAGCGAGCACTCGGGGATCTGCTTCTCCGAGAGCCGGAGCATCACCTCTCTCATGAGGCCCAAGAGGTATTTACTTCATTTTCTGTATTTTTCGTACATTTCGCACCTTTGCCATGCTTGAACACGCAGTTTAGCTTATGACATAGTACTTTGCTTGCATCCTGAACATGTAGTTTCAACACTCGAATTTCTGAACACTCGGCTCATTAATTAATTGTGAACGCACAGTACACATTAGTTAAGAGGCGAACACACGGCTCAAACACTGATTTGTCGAACACACAGCCCGAATTCGAAAGTGAACACACAGCCCACACTTTACATTTTCTGAACACACAGCCCAGATTGATAGAAAGTTTGAACACGCAGCCCAAACTTTAAATTTCCTGAACACGCAGCCCAGTTGAATAGTGAACACGCAGCCCACACTGATTGAAAGTTGAACACGCAGCCCAAACTTCAAATTTTCTGAACACGCAGCCCAGATTAATTAGTGAACACGCAGCCCACACTGATAGAAAGTTGAACACGCAGCCCAAACTTCAAATTTTCTGAACACGCAGCCCAGATTAATTAGTGAACACGCAGCCCACACTGATAGAAAGTTGAACACGCAGCCCAAACTTTAAATTTTCTGAACACGCAGCCCAGATTAAATAGTGAACACGCAGCCCACACTGATAGAAAGTTGAACACGCAGCCCAAACTTCAAATTTTTTGAACACGCAGCCCAGATTAATTAGTGAACACGCAGCCCACACTGATAGAAAGTTGAACACGCAGCCCAAACTTTAAATTTTCTGAACACGCAGCCCAGATTAATTAGTGAACACGCAGCCCACACTGATAGAAAGTTGAACACGCAGCCCAAACTTCAAATTTTCTGAACACGCAGCCCAGATTAATTAGTGAACACGCAGCCTACACTGATAGAAAGTTGAACACGCAGCCCAAACTTTAAATTTTCTGAACACGCAGCCCAGATTAATTAGTGAACACGCAGCCCACATTGATAGAAAGTTGAACACGCAGCCCAAACTTTAAATTTTCTGAACACGCAGCCCAGATTAATTAGTGAACACGCAGCCCACACTGATAGAAAGTTGAACACGCAGCCCAAACTTTAAATTTTCTGAACACGCAGCCCAGATTAATTAGTGAACACGCAGCCCACACTGATAGAAAGTTGAACACGCAGCCTAAACTTTAAATTTTCTGAACACGCAGCCCAGATTAATTAGTGAGCACGCAGCCCACACTGATAGAAAGTTGAACACGCAGCCCAAACTTTAAATTTTTTGAACACGCAGCCCAGATTAATTAGTGAACACGCAGCCCACACTGATAGAAAGTTGAACACGCAGCCCAAACTTTAAATTTTCTGAACACGCAGCCCAGATTAATTAGTGAACACGCAGCCCACACTGATAGAAAGTTGAACACGCAGCCCAAACTTTAAATTTTCTGAACACGCAGCCCAGATTAATTAGCATGCAGCTTATTTCACTTCATCGGCATACAGCCCATTTCATTCCATTGGCACGCAGCCCATTTCATCTCATTGGCACACAGCCCAGTTCATTTCATTGGCACACAGCCCATTTCATTTCATTGGCACGCAGCCCATTTCATCTCATTGGCACACAGCCCATTTCATCTCATTGGCACACAGCCCAGTTCATTTCATCGGCACACAGCCCATTTCATCTTATTGGCACACAGCCCATTTCATTTCATCGGCACACAGCCCATTTCATCTCATCGGCACACAGCCCATTTCATCTCATTGGCACACAGCCCATTTCATCTCATTGGCACACAGCCCATTCATTTCATTATTGACACATGTATTCATTCTGAATGCAGGTTGGTTCCCGCAGTGTGCGGGGGTATGGTTCCACCATCGCGCAGGACTGGTACGCTGAGCTCCCGGAGGGCGTCCGAGACTTAGTAGACTTTGCAGGGTTCGGGCCCTTCTGCGTCGGGTTGTCACGTTGTCCTGCCAGGAGGACACTGATGGCAGCCTTGGTAGAGAGATGGTGGGACACCACCAACTCCTTTCATTTCTCTGCCACTGGAGACATGACCATGACGCCCCTAGACTTCGCTGTGTTGACTGGCTTAGACATAGGAGGTTGGCCTATCCCCTATGATGAGGATATGGGCGAGTGGGAGGCCGCTTGGATGTATCTATTGGGGGCTCGCCCGCCTATTGATAGTGTTTCTGGGAGAGTCCGATACACTTGGTTCTCTTCCCACTTCCGGCGGGCGGAGATGGTGCCTGAGACTCCCGAGGAGACAGAGCAGTACGCCCGTGGTTTCCTTATGTTCCTCTTCGGGACTACCCTGTTCGCCGATAGCGGGAACACAGTTGGGTTATATCTGCTGAGCGCTCTGGTCGACCTATCACAGGTCAGTAGATTTGACTGGGGGGGCGCCGGGCTGGCTACCCTTTACTTTTATATGAGCGCGACCTCCCGCGGGCGGGGCGATTTACTTGGTGGCTACTGGAGAGCCTGGGAGGTACTTTTCTGTCCTCTTGATTTACATTTCTGCTCTTCATTACTTGTACATTGCACACACAGCGCACTTTTACAGTCTGTATTTTGCTCTCAGCATTTCGTACTTACATTCTGCACTGCTTTTCTCAGCTATGGGTCTATGTATACTTCCCAGCATTAGCCCCAGAGTTGGAGGTGGCAGGGGTTCCCATGACCCCATACTCACTGGTGTTTGAGGGCCCGCACCGGCCGAGACCTCGAGAGACCCTCCTTTACCTGCGACAGTACTTTGACACTGTGCGACATTCAGAGGTACCTCAGAACTTTCAGTTCCTTTCATTTTCATCTTTGATTTGCTCTGTATATTCTTGATTTCTGATTGGTTTATGCATTTATCATCCGTAGATCACATGGCAGCCCTGGGTGTCCCTGGGTGACGGTCTCCGACTTCAGTATACCAGAGGGTCGGATATCTCCCAGTATAGGGTCCTGCTCGAAGGGCCGGTTGGCAGGGCATGGTTTCTGGGGGAACGCTTTCTGCGTCAGGTATGGGGGTATCTTTCTCAGGATCCTCCCGCAGTGCCCCCAGTCAGCATGCGGACTGCTGACAGGCTCTCTTACTCGGAGGTAGTCGGCGCCATGCTGGGTAGTGATGCTTTACTATATATTGAGGAGGGGGACTACGCCACTTACCGTCACATATACTTGATGCCTCCATTGACGGGAGCTCGTATCCCGATGATGAGGCCTGCCGGTATGTCATCCTCGGGCCAGGCTCGGGCTCGGGCTGCAGACGCCCCTTCTACTAGCAGGGCTGGTACATCTAGAGGTGGGAGTAGACCGGTTCCTCCGACTCCGTCGGCTTATCCTCATCCTGGATGGCCAGATATGCCCACTGAGTTGATGGCGTGGCAGTATGGAGCTATCTCCCCGACTCCGATTCCGCTAGAGCCTCCGATGCCCAGTGATCGATACGCCATTGATCCTGACTCACCGCTGGTATGCTCCGCTGTTTTTCATTCATCATTCAGATGTTTAGACATTTTTGTTCACTGATGATTATGAGCTCATATTTGCAGCCACCACGAGGGTACATGGAGGAGGTGGTTGGACTGGTGGCCACACTCGAGGGCATGGTCCTGCGTAGGGAGGCACAGTTGTCTGTCGCGGGCATTCAGGTACCCTTCAGTTTTCTGGCATTTATCATACTTCTGATGACATGTTGATTTCTACTGCATCGATAGACTACTTGTGTAGAGCACATCTGACACACACCCCACTTGGACATTGCATTTACACGCACCCACTTCACGTAGCCTTTGCTTGTATCTGCATCTGATGTATATATTCGGACTGATGTATTTGAATTGAACTTTTTGTTTTCAGATGCCTTCATGGTCCGGTCAGCCGCAGGCCAGGCCACCCGGGCCTCCTTGGGGAGCTGGGCCGTCTGGGCCTTTTCAGGGAGTTGGGTCACCCGGGCCTTTTCAGGGGGTGGGGCCATCCCGGCCTTCCCGAGGAGCCGGGCCATCTAGGGCTTTTCGGGGAGCTCGAGGAGGGCCTGTCCGCAGACGCAGGGCTCACGTTGTGGAGGTGGAGCCTGATGAGGAGGAGGAGGATGCTGAGGAGGAGGAGGAGGCTACCGACCGTCAGTCAGAGACATCTGCTGAGGAGGGGGGCTCCGGTTTTGGTTCGGGGAACAGAGGTGAGGCTGAGAGGGATCCTGAGGATGACAGCTCCGACCCAGATGATGATGATGGCGCAGAGGTTGTCCCGCAGAAGAGGATGATGAGTGCTTCTCATTCCCGTTCCCGAGGACATTGATGCCACTGTTTCCTGCTTTATTTTTCTTTTTGCTAGTAGTTTGTAGCACTTTGCACATTGTTAGGCAGTTTGTATTTTTTTGTAAAACTTGTACCTTTGTTTGTTGTAAAGCCATGATGGAATGAAATAGCTTTTGAAAAGATGTTTTGTATTTTAAACTTTTAGCATCGTATCGCATCATTTTATTTTGCACAAAAATGAAATTGAATGGGAATGTGCATTGTGTAATCACCAAGTCAGGTAGTGAACCGACACAACAAACTAAGCAACTCAACTTACTAAGATATAACAGAACCTTAGGAAGTTTACAACTCGATAAGCAAAATGCAACAATGTTGACAACGCAAATAAACAAGACTTTAAACGAAGATTGTTTTAGACAGAGAACAATGACTCGAAAACACGAAACACGTCCGCTCGACAAACAACTCGATAAGCAAAACAACAACTCGATAATCAAAACAACAACTCGATAAAAAAATGACAACAGAGTGTACTTCTGACGATCTGGGCATCGGAATGCATCCGAAACGGAGGGAGATGAAGGCCTTTGACTCTCCCGTTGCATGGAAATGCTTGAAACTTCCCCTCGAAGAGTAAAACAGAGCCGAGGAGATACACTGCAGCATTGCCGGCCACCTCTGGGGGCCGGCCGGCCAATTTTGTGGAGAGAGACAGCTGGCCGGCCAGTTTTGCAAAAACTAAATGGCTGGCCAGCCAGAAAAGGTGGCCGGCCGGCCAGCTATTCCTGTAGCCTCCTGGTTTTTGACACGTGTCCCCGTGAATAGTGTTTTTCCCTTTATAAAAGCCTCAACTTCGGGAACATTCATTTCATCTTAGTTTTAGACAAAGATGGAGGCGTTTCTCGCAGAAAATGTCACATCTTGGATCTCTTCTCTAGATGGCTCGGAAAAGCTGAATTTCCGGGGTTTCGGCTTGAATGCACTATTCACGCTGAGCCGTACTTCGCTACACCTCCCTTTTCTCCATGCCGCGGCAAGGTTCTGGAATCCAGTGACACATGTTTTTAGCTTCGGCGGCCAAGAGGTATGTCCTACTTTCGAAGATTTTTAGGTTTTGATGGAGTCTGAATGCTCTGAAGTGATCTTGCCCCAGCTCCGTTTTGGCCACGCTCAGGCTTTAGGGCGGATGTGTGGGCTCACGGCGCATGACGCTCGATCTCTGATCTGTAGTGGGGAACTGGACATCCTCGGCTTGATCCATCGTTTTTCCGACGCCCGTGACCGCATCAACCATTATTGGCAGGGTTTCCGGCAACACGCCCTCTGCTTATGTTTGTTGCCTCACTTTCTGCTTTCCTCGGGCTTTGGCGGGGCTAGCATTCGCCTGATTGAAGTCGCCCAAGGTTTGAGAGAAGGAAAGAGCTGTATTGCCATGACCTTGGCCGAGACACTGATGGGCTTAGATTCTGTCTATCGCCGGGAGGCGACTAGGTTTGCTGGGAGTCCACTGCTGCTGCAGGTAATGTTTCCCACCCAACCTTACATATATATTTGCTCACATCACTCAACCCTCAGGCTCGGTTTTTTTTTTTCTCACAAAACCCTTGTCTTACTTTTTTTCTCATCGTACATCTCTTTGTTCTTTATTCTCTCATTTTCCATCCCTCCCCTAGGTATGGTTAATGGACAAGTTGCAGGTTGTGGACTCTTGCCCGGCCTATTCAGCTCGAGGCTACTTCTTTCGGCAGCGCCTAGTCAATGCTCTTGACGAAAGGTGGTGGTTCGATTGGATGTGCAATTTGTCCGCAGACGGCATTGCTTGGCGTTGCCCTTGGCTCAACCTCCCGGCAATGAGCTATAGTATGTCCCGGCTGATTGGGATCCAATTGATTGGTCTAACCCACTGCGTATTCTATTTTCCGTTCCGGTTCCTGCGTCAGTTTGGTCATGATCAGACTTGCCCACCGGAGGGGATTGAGTACCCAGCCGCTTTCCCGATCCGGGGTGCACACCTTGCCCGATATGCCACAACATGGAGGACTAGAGATCTCCTGGCCCCTGCTTCTACTTTCAGTTGCACTTTGTCCGATGAGTGCTTGGATTGGCTCAATGAGGAGGCACAGGTTGGGCCTAGCTTGGCATCAGATGCTCCGTCCAGCTCTGGGAGGGGACGCAGAGATACTTGATTCAACTATGCCCCAAATTTATTGCTTATTTAGCGTTTTCAAGTTTTCTTTATGAATGTACCAAAAAAAGCAACCTCGATTGTAATGCAAGAGCAGGAGAACTCAATTTTGAAATCAATGAAATTGAAAGTTATGGTACTGAAAATTTTCCGCTTAGGGTCCAAAAATGGTCTTAGTCGTAAAAAGATTGATTTGAACAAAGTCAACTTTTATTAAAACTTTTCAAAACTATTTTCGATGTGGATCAAAATTGGACACGCCGAAAATCTGTCACTGAGATGCACAACCCCAGATCCTTGCAACTGGAAAGTTGCCCCTAGTCTGAAGAACAATGCGGCACTTCATGGCAACGGAAAGTTGCCCCTTGTCTGAGTAACTTTGCACCGTCGCGGCAACGGGAAGTTGCCCTTAGTCTGAACAGCACTGTACCGGAGATCACGATAAATGCTGATGGATAAAGATGACTGAGATGATCAAAATGGACAGAGTTGATCAGGGAAAATTTTATGGCTGAACTTCAAGGTGAAGTTGCCTACGTATCCCAAAGATGGGAATCAAGCCTTACGTAGTTCAGGCCGAGGTTCACTCGAGTATTTTCACTCTCCTTTTGCGCTCTAACTTTTGCCAAGGCCGCCCTTTGCGGGTTTTCAACCTTGCGAGCTCAGTTTTTATATTTTCTAATTTTTTTGTGCTCTGACTTTTGCCTAGGTCGCCCTTTCGGGTTTTCGGCCTGGCGAGCCTCTCAAGGATAGTATTTCTTCAACTTGTCCATATTGATCGGTTGTGAGAACTCCAAGCCATCTAGATCCATCAGAACCACAGCTCCACCTGACCAGATAGCTTTGATGATGTAAGGACCCATCCAATTGGGTTTGAACTTGCCCCTTGGGTCGTGGATGGGAGCTCGGTTGTCTTTGAGCACCAAATCTCCTTCTTTCAGATTCCTGGACTTAACCTTCTTGTTGAAAGCCCGGGCAATTCTGCGTTGATAGCCTTGGATGTGGTACAGTGCTTTCAGTCTTCTTTCATCAAAGAGCATGAGTTCTTCGAATCTGCTTTGCTGCCAATCTGCTTCGGCTATCTGGCATTCAGCCAATACTCGTAACGACGGAACCTCAATCTCAATGGGTAGAACAGCCTCCATTCCATAGACCAATGAATATGGAGTTGCTCCAGTAGAAGTCCTGATTGAAGTCCTGTAGCCCCACAGAGCAAATGGTAGCTTGTCCGGCCAATCCCGATAGGTTTCCACCATCTTCTGTAGTATATGCTTGATATTCTTGTTGGCGGCCTCAACCGCTCCGTTGGTCTGCGGCCGGTATGTGGATGACTTATGGAAAGCCACATTGTATTTCTCCAACAAGTCTATCACTTCTTTCTTGAAGTAGGAACCATTATCTGAAATTATCTCGTTTGGCACCCCCGTAGTGGCAGATGATGTTGTTTCTGATGAACTTCGCGACGTGTGACGCCTTCAACACCACGTATGATTGGGCCTCGACCCACTTTGTGAAATAATCTATCGCTACTAGGATAAACTCATGCCCGTTTGACCCTTTCGGGGTAACAGCTCCGATCACATCAATTCCCCAGACTGAAAAAGGCCATGGTGAAGTCATGTTGTACAGCTTTGACGGCGGGATGTTCATGCGGTTTGCATGAATTTGACACTTGTGGCATCGCCGAACAAAACTAATACAATCCTCCTCCATGGTTGACCAGTAGTAACCCTGTCTGAGGATTTTTCTGGCCAGCATTACTCCATTCATGTGTGCACCGCACTCCCCCCCATGGATGGCTTCCATCAGGCGTTTCGACTCTTCAGCTTCTACACAGAGCTTATGCATTCCCAGATGACTCCTTTTGTACAGCTTTCCCCCGCAGATGATAAACTGAGCAGCCATTCTCCTGACAGCCCTCTTGTCCTTGGCATTTGCCCCCGGTGGATATGTCTCCTTTTCCAAGAAGTTCCAGATGTCGTAATACCAGGGATTGCCGTCTTGAACCTCATCTATGGCGGAAATCGACTCGTATGCTGGCACGAACTTCTGATCAATAATGACTGGACGCATCCGGACTCCGAACGGGATGTCTATCATAGAAGATAGAGTTGCTAATGAATCTGCAAACCTGTTGTTCTCTCTTACGAGGTGGGTGAAATTTAGCTTTTCAAACCGAGGAATTAGCAGATCCAAGGTTTGGTGGTAAATTATCATCCTTTCCTCCTTGACTTTCCAATCTCCTTTTGCTTGAGACACAACAAGGTTTGAGTCCCCAATGACGTCCAATCGTCTTGCCCCTAGTTCTAGGGCTGCTTCCAGGCCAGCAATACATGCCTCATACTCTGCCTCATTGTTCGAGACTTTGAACTGGAGCTTGAATGCTAAAGGGATACGAGAATCGTCAGGCGCTATCAGCAACACCCCTATCCTATACCCATAGTGGTTTGACGCTCCGTCAAAGTACATCGTCCAAGTTTCATCTTCGACATGCAGAATGGCTTCATCTGGGAATAGATACTCAACCGCTTCATCCCCCTCAACCGGGTGGTCGGCAAGGAACTCCGCTACCGCTCTCCCTTTTACTGACTTGCGCGTTACAAACTTCAAATCAAATTCGGAGAGCAACAGCAGCCAACGAGCTAGCTTACCCGTAAGTGCTGGTTTCTCGAAAAGATATTTGATGGGATCTAAACGCGAAACCAACATTACAGAGTGAGCTAACAGGTAGTGCCGCAGCTTCCTGGTTGCCCATACCAAGGCCAAACAAGCCTTCTCCAGCGGTGTATAGCGGGTCTCGTAATCCAGCATCTTTTTGCTCAGATAGTAGATGGCTCTTTCCACTTTGTCTTCTGACTCCTGCGCGAGCATGCAGCCCATGGTAGTCTCAGTTACCGAAAGGTACAATATCAACGGTCTCCCCGGCTCTGGTGGTGACAACACGGGCGGGTTCTGTAGATACTCTTTGATCTGCTCAAAAGCTGCTTGACATCGGCCGTCCCATTGGAATTTCATTCCTTTCTTCAGGAGACCAAAAAGTGGTTCACAAGTCAAGGTTAATTTAGAAATAAACCGTCTTATGAATTGCACTTTACCCAGAAAGCCTCGCACCTCCTTTTCAGTCCTTGGAGGTGGCATTTCTAAGATGGCCTTGATTTTGGAAGGGTCGACCTCGATGCCCCTTTGTGTAATCAGAAACCCTAGCATCTTCCCTGCTGTAACACCAAACGTGCATTTCTGGGGATTCAGTCGCAGCCGAAACTCTTTGATCCTTTGAAAGAATTTTTGTAAGGCGGTGTAGTGGCCCTCTCTTTCTTTGGACTTGACAATCATGTCGTCCACATACACCACGACCTCTTTATGAATCATATCATGTAATATTGTAGTTGCTGCCCGTTGATACGTAGCTCCAGCATTTTTCAACCCGAATGGCATCACTCTATAACAATATGTACCCCACGGGGTAGTGAACGCAGTCTTCTCCCGGTCTTCGGGTGCCATTACTATCTGATTATAGCCTGAGAAACCATCCATAAACGAAAGCAAGGCGTGTCCCGCTATGAAATCCACCAATTCATCAATGTGTGGCAAGGGAAAGTCGTCCTTCGGACTGGCCCTGTTCAAATCTCTGAAGTCTACACAGACCCGAATCCTGCCGTCCTTCTTTGGCACCGGAACAATGTTGGCCAACCAAGTTGGATATTCAGATACCAGCAGGAACCATGCGTCAATTTGCTTGGTGACCTCTTCCTTAATTTTGAGGGCCCAGTCCGGGCGAATCCTTCTGAGTTTCTGTTTGACAGGGCGGGCCTCGGGATCAAGAGGGATCCGTTGCTGTAAAATCTCAGGATCGATTGCAGGCATGTCTTCGTAGGACCACGCGAAAACATCTTTGAAATCTTTTAATAAAGCGACTAAGCGCTCGCGCTCCTCCGAAGACAACGTGGACCCGATCTGGACCAGCCGCGGGTCCTTCTCAGTACCAACATTCACAGTAGTGATTTCATCCATTAAAGGTTTAACAAATCTTTCCTGCTCTTGATCAATTAATCGTTGCAAAACTGGGGGAATTTCTTCCTCGTTGTTTTCATCAAAATTTTGAAAATCCTGATTTAAGCAATAAATCAAAGGCACAGAAAAATACTCGGAAACCACATCCACATCATTCTCATTAAATATTTCCAAGCCGTCAGATTCCTCTGTTACAACAGACTCAAAAGAAAATGAAAATGACGACCTAGACAGGACTGTGGCATCCAGGTTATCACCCCCAGGAATACCGGACTCAGACTCAGTCGAGCTGGAATCTGATTTCGACGCACAAGATTCGGTAGAATCAGATTCCGGCTCACTACCTGACCCGGAGCTACTAGATAAAAAGCCTTCTTCATATTGCCAGATGAGAGAAGGTGCGATAGATGCATCCAAGATCGGCGCTGGAAAGCCCGCAGCTATTTCATCTCCAATCACAGAAACCGAAGAGTTATCCCCCAAGCACTCTTGGCCGATCGGAGGATCTGATAGTAGACTCGCCAGTGCTACCCCCATTTCAAGCTCTGTGCTCTCAGGATCCACTGTTTCACATTGCTCAACCTCAGTTGGTGGGTCTGTCTGCGCTTCGGCAACGTCATCCCCAGATAATTGTATGTCGAAGAACATTTCAAAACCAGGCACGCGCTTCCCCTCCGCGTTTAGCCATGGCTCCGGGAAGCCGCAGAATGGAAAATCTTCCCCCTCCTGGACGAAACGTCCGTTTAGGGTACCCCAGATGGGCCTGTGCATTAACTCAAATGGCTTCCCGGCCTTCTTTGCTCTGGCCCTTCCGGCCATTTCTTTTCCTTTCCTCACCCAATCCTCCTTGGTGGGCAGATAACCCAGTCTAAAGGCGTGAGGGTTGTGTGGCACTTCGGCCAACACTGAGACGCCCTTCCGGCCGCTTCTCCCTAATCCCATCCCAGGGGTATGTTTTAGCTTGTTCATGAGGTAGATAGATTGAGCACTAACGTACATACCCTTATTCACAGCCATGACATTCTGCACCACTTGAGCCTCGGCCAAAGTGAACCCCGATAGAAACACATCCTCCGTGCCGTGCTCGATCTCCAAGACAGGTGTGGACACTTCCGGCGGCGGATGGATTGATGAATTCCCAAAAACTATCGCTACCCCTTTCCCGTGGGGGTACTTTAGCATCTGATGTAGAGTGGACGAGACTGCTTTGACCTGGTGCAACCACGGTCGCCCCAAAAGTAGGTTAAAGGTTGCGGGAACGTCCAAGATATGAAATTCGATGTTGTGTTGTCCTGGACCAACCTTGGTTTGAATCTTAACAGTCCCCATCACTTCTCTGCTGGTATTGTCGTATGCTCTGATCACTTGGGTAGTTGGGACGAAGTCCATGGGTTTCAACCCGATTGCATATGCCGTTCTGGTTGGGCAGACATTAATCGCAGACCCGGTATCAACAAGTACCACCGGTATCCACTTATCTCTACATTCCACAGAAATATAGAGAGGTTTGTTATGACTTGTGCCCTCAGGCGGTAGTTCCTTGTCCGAAAAGGTTAATGCCGGGGAACCTCCTCCAGGAAAAACCAGCCCAACCAGCTGTTCAGGCGTGGTGTCTATGGAGAGTTTGGACTTGTCCATAGCAGATAGGACAGCTTCCCTATGTACTGGTGATGCCATTAGCAGTCCCCAGATGGAGATGTCTGCTTGTATCTTCTTTAACTGTTTCAGCACAGCTTCCTCCTCAATCTGCTTCTCCTTCTGTTTCTCCACTTCTCTATCCTTCCCGGATGCCTCGGGTTGGCCCAGGTGTGGGGGTTTGAAGTACCGCCCACTTCTTGTCATATGGTCAACCTCATCGAGGTACCAAGTGTCATCCGGTTGATTATTCCCCCAGTCTTCATCCTTGTGGGCAAGACATAAGTCATCGTCTTCCCACCACATTCCATCGGCAGCCAACAGACACTTGTCTGGCTCCTGTTTAGTTGCACTTGCAGTACTCTCTGTCCACATGCTCGCAGCATTCTCCATTTTCGTGCACACAGCACTTTCAGTCCCCTCAGGGCCTTTAGCTTTCCTGATTCTCTCGGCTTCCTCAAACTTTTCTCGTTCCAGCTGCATCAGTACAGCTGTTTGTTCAACAATTCCCGTATCCATAATGCCCATGTCTCGAGCGGAATTCTTAGCACCGGCGCTCTCCGGCGATACAACTTGACTTTCGGCCATTCCGGCCACAACTGATACTTCTGCCCCTGCCGGGCTCTGTTCTGGTTGGGCTTCCCCCACTGCATCTGGTTGATCCTCGAGCCATCCAGTGGCCTCCGCTGATCCCTCATAATCATACCAGTTGATTGACGTATCCCCCAGTTCCTGGTCATCGAAAAATTGCAAGTTGGCAAAGTCCTCCTCTACGGCTGTCAGATCATCTGCCCATAGCCCAGATCCATCCCCCCGGATCATGCATAGCTCTCCTGTCTTTGGCAATTCTATACCTAGCCCAATTCGGCTCGTTGATAGGATATACTCTTGGATCATAGGCTCCCCCAGCAAAATTCTGTCCAGTCTCAGATTCAACAATCTCATTCTCTCCCAAAATCTGCCCTGCCCTATCTTCGACGGTCACCACCGTCGGTTCTGGTTGGGTTTTGGAGATGTCCACCATGCACAAGAAGTCAGTGCAGTCGGGGAGGAGCACCTCCGGCTTGGGTAGGTGGGTGGGCGTAATATAGATGCTAGGATCGTAAGATGCGACCCCAGTCTGGATAAAATTGATTCTACGGGGAGGAGGAGCTTGGTTATGTGGTGGGAGAGGGTTGGTTGTGACATTGGGTTTATCAGGAGGCGCGATCACCTGTTTGTCAATAAGATCCTGGATCTCATGACGCAATCTGTAACAACGGTCGGTATCGTGACCGTGTTGTTGGTGATACGCGCAGTACTTTGCTGGGTCATAAGAGGGGGGGAGTGGATTCGGTAATGGCTTTGGCTCCAGGGGTTTTAAATGATTTTTTCTGATCAATATTCCCAGAACTTTGGTCAGGGGCATATATAGTGGGGTAAAGGTTCTTTGGCCTCGCGGTTAGAATCTGTTGGTTTGTGTGTTGCTTCCGGACGCGCCGGAGAAGGGTGTGGCAGCTATGGGCCTTGGAGGGGGAGGGGGAGTGGTGGTGACCATACTAACTTCCGAGGCTCTCGTATTTGCAGTGCCACTCGGGCCCGCATTGTTGTTACGGTTGAAAGTCCTCCTCGGTTGTTCTCTGTCGTGGTCAAACAGACCTTGTTTCATTGCGTCTTCGATTTGCACCCCCATTTCATGTAAATCTGCGAAAGTAGGGAAGGGGACTACAATCATTCTCTGCATCAATTTTGGGTGGAGATTGCGCACAATCATCCGGATTTGATCTTTGTCCGTGGGCCTTAAAGTCATCATTGACGCCTTTGCCCTCCATCGGATCACAAAGTCCGAGAAAGTTTCCTTGGGCTCTTGCCTTGTCGTTTCAAGATCACGGGTTGTGATCTCGATCTGAGTGTTGTATGAATATTGCGTGACAAAGGCCTCAGCCATCTCATCCCAATTCTTCTTCACTTCATCTTGTAACTTTGCGTACCAGTGGGCGGCCACTCCCGACAAGGTTCGGCCGAATAATGAAAGCTTTTGTGGTCGCGTTAGGCCCATTGGCCGCAAGATGTCTGCAAACAGTCGGAGATGGACCATGGGGTCGCCGGTCCCGTCAAAGCGGTCGATTTGTGGCATTTTGAACCTATCGGGGAGTGTTACGGCCTCCTCGGTATATCCGTCTTCGATATCCGGCATAGCCTTGACCCCTTGGGATTTCTTAAAGAGCTTCTCCAGTTTGCTCAATTTCAGAGCTGTATGATCAACCTCGAACTCGAAGGGAGAGTCGGGGCGATTGGGTGCATGGACCTTGGACAGTTGTGGTGGAAGCGGGGGCGGAGCTGGCCCCGTTGGAAGATTCGTGTCCTCTTGTAAATTTTGGACATTCGGCAGGGTATTCTGGGCATTTGGTGGGGCGTTCTGAACAGTAGGTGCCTGCTCAGGTAATGGAGCCCCTGCCGGAGGAGGAATTTGGTGTGAAACAGATGCTGTATTCTGTTGTTGCAGTCTGGTAATCAGCTCAGCTTGCTGGGTCATAATCTCAGATTGTTGCTTGGCGAGTTCATCCCGGCGAACGACATCCTGCTGCATGGCCCGCATGGTTTCCTGCATTTGGCGCATCATCTCCTCAACTCCTGTTGGTGCCGTCATACTGTTTCGATTTGTCTGAACTACTGGCAGATCTGTCTCAATGGGGATCTCAATCCAACTGTACACTGATGGGGGAAACCACTGTTCTGGTGATCTCTGTTCAGATACACTGCGCTTTTTCTGGTTCCTTCTGGTAACATGGGGTAGAGAATGGAACACTGGCTGTCCGTCGATTAGATCCTCAGATCGATGGAGTCGACGACCTCGTGTCCAAAGTGCTTGGGGAATGCCTGCTGGGTTGGAAGCAATTGTGCTAAAACTGACCTAGCAAAAGATAAATAAAGCAAAATGGAATAAATAAACAGATAAACGGACAGCATAACAGCTTACAATAAAATGCATGACACACAGTCGGGCATAACAACACACAGTTGATAAGCTGAAAACACACTGTCCTCAAACACTAATTATTATCCCTGTATCACTATCCCCTAAAACAGGATCTGATATCCGCAGATAGCTGATTCTCAAATACTGGCTGATGCCCGCAGGCCTGATACCCATAATACTGAACTGATGCCCGCAGGCCTGATACTGACAATACTGAACTGAAGCCCGCAGGCTTGATGCCCAAACTCATATACTGATACATGCATTCCTGTAGAGACGCACTCTAAAGCACATAACAGATAAGTGAGAGCCAAAACACCCCTATGTTGGGGTAGGGTTTCCCTGTCCTATCGTGTCAGGAGCTAGGGTTTCACTACGCACAGAGCGGTTTCAAACAACCTATAAACGGGTAAGCAACCTGTCCTAATTTGGAATGGTCACTATGGATCCGAATATGCACTAGGTCGAATGGTCAAAGAGGGTGCCCCGGTAAAACCGGGGTTTGTGTTCCCATACTGGCAGAGCCCACAACCGGTCAGCCTTATGGTCATGCCTTGACAAGACAAGCGTCCGGCAAACCGTTCAGGAATAGAAGATGGCAAACACGGTGTCCTAGGCGCACCAATGCAAATGCAATGCAAAGAATCACACAAGTGTAGTCAAAAACAGATATCATGAGTTCGAGTCAAGTTCTCTAAATCCCCAGCAGAGTCGCCAGAAACTGTAGACAAGCCCGCGGGGGGGGGGGGGGGGGCCTCGCTACAGCTCGGACTCGACTTTGTCAGTCACGGTTCTAAGTCTGAACCAAAGAGTCCAAATCCGGCAAATCGTTTTGAGAAAACAGATTTTTGAAAGAAGTGCCAAACATGGACTGCTTTGCCAGATACAGAGTCGCTACCTAAATATTTTATTTTGGGAAATTTAGGAAACCCTGACGCGGTGCCAAAAGGCCACGTGTCCGTCATCACCAAAGTTGCCTCGGCTCGGGAACTTGGGTACGATTGGGGAAGGTCACTTCGTGAGCACCCCCGCTCGCCCGGTCATAGACCGGCCTCTATTAACCATGATATCTATTTTTGAAAACATTGTATGTTCTTAAACTGGTTTATTAGCCTAGGTTATTATATGATACGCACAGCATACAAGTATAGACTGGATCGCCTGAATTGGAACAAAAAAACATTTCATGTTCGCTTTTTGAAAATGGTTTGCTACCTGCAGGTAGGCTTGAAACATTTGATGATTTACTCCAATTCAGATAACCCAGCCTCCACCCACAGGCATTCAGGCAGTTATATCACATAAGCACATAGCCTCATGGTAAGCATGCTATTCATGGCAGTCACTCACACGCATGCAAGGATGCTAAAGCATAAAGCTTACCGGGTACTCCAAGCCAAAATAGAAACTTATTAGAAATCATGCATGAAACCTAAGTATACAGAAATGCCTAATGCAACACATGCAAAATGCAACTATAGCAGGCTCGGCTATTCTAAGATGGTATATGAAATGCTACAACTAACATGTATTCAATTTAGAATTGAAAATACAATGCAGTTAGTATGATGCGCCGAGCCTGATGCATGCAATACAGATGAATGATGCAAACATGTTATCATACTGTATGCTAATCGAAATATGCCCTAATCTAACCATCGTAAGCGGATAAATAAAAGGGAGAAAGACGTGGGGTTGGAAGACATACATCACACTCACGCACACTTATTACAGTTATGCCCTCACTCGGAGGGTCCGAATAAATAATACAGTCCCAAATGAAAGAATATTACAGTCCAAATATTACAGTCCGAATAATATACAAATTCCTAATTAATTAATGAATTAACTAAGAAAGCAAGTAAAACTGCCGTGCAAGCCAGGGACTGCCTTGCTTCTGATGGATGATGCATGTCCGGGTTGCCTTAAGCGGAAATCTACCGGAATGCCCCAATTAGCCTCTGTTTACACCTGCTCTTGAAATGCGTGCCAAACCCCAAAAAAGTTGCTGATTCTTCGTTTTGCTGTAACAGAGAGCAGGAAAGGGGCATAGCAATGTATTTGCACAGATATATGCATGTCTCGATCCTCGTGCCACCAATCACGCATACCGAGGCATGATGGCCGAGGAGTCGAAATGCACAACTCAATATAGAATGAATGCACATGAAACTACAGCTAAAACCTAACTCCATCATGGATAATCCGGAGTGTCGGTGACTGGGGAATTGAGACACATTCCGTCACTCGGAGTACGAAATGCACCTCGTTTCCCGTGCCCGGGCTAACTCCTATTCCGAACACGATGCAATATGCATGATATGCATGAAATGCGACTAAGATACAATCCTAACATGCACAATGCTATGAAAATGAGATGCCTCGAAATGCGTGCACACGGGCACGCAAACCGAGAAAATGACAGAATGTGATCTAAGATACAACCTAGTATGCACAATGCTATAAAAAAGGAGATGCCTCGAAATGCGTACACACGGGCACGCAAATCGAGGCAATGGCATACACAATGCGAATGACATGAAACATGATATGGGCTTATACCAACATGAGTGAGCCTCAGCCACACTCACATAGGATGTCGACGGATAAAAATGAAGTGCCTCGAAATGCGTGCACACGGGCACGCAAACCGAGGCATTGGCAGAATGCGATGTAATGACATGAAAATGTGATATGGGCTTATACCAACATGAGTGAGCCTCAGCCACACTCACATAGGATGCCGACGGATAAAAATGAAGTGCCTCGAAATGCGTGCACACGGGCACGCAAACCGAGGCAATGGCAGAATGCGATGTAATGACATGAAAACATGATATGGGCTTATACCAACATGAGTGAGCCTCAGCCACACTCACATAGGATGCCGATGGATGAAAAATGAAGTGCCTCGAAATGCGTGCACACGGGCACGCAAACCGAGGCGATGGCAGAATGCGATGAAATGACATGAAAATATGATATGGGCTTATACCAACACGAGTGAGCCTCAGCCACACTCACATAGGATGCCGACGGATGAAAAATGAAGTGCCTCAAAATGCGTGCACACGGGCACGCAAACCGAGGCGATGGCAGAATGCGATGAAAAGACATGAAAACATGATATGGGCTTATACCAACACGAGTGAGCCTCAGCCACACTCACATAGGATGCCGATGGATGAAAAATGAAGTGCCTCGAAATGCGTGCACACGGGCACGCAAACCGAGGCGATGGCAGAATGCGATGAAATGACATGAAAACATGATATGGGCTTATACCAACACGAGTGAGCCTCAGCCACACTCACATAGGATGCCGATGGATGAGAAATGAAGTACCTCGAAATGCGTGCACACGGGCACGCAAACCGAGGCGATGGCAGAATGCGATGAAATGACATGAAATGGATAGCAATCATTCTAATGGAATTTCAGCACTAAAATATGGGAGAAAACAGTCCTGAAATGAGGCGAAATGACACGAAATGCATGGAATTGTCCCGAAATGCAAATTTAGGCACCCGAAATGGCCTATAGCTATGCCAAACATGCACAATATGGACATGCAATGCAAAGACAGAAGCTAGAAAGTCCCAAAAAAGGCATTTTCACAGTTATAAACATGGCCAAATGGCAAGCATAAGTAGGGCAAAAATGGCATGCAAGAATAGGGGCCAAGAGAGGGGTAATGAAGCAAGTGGTATAAGCAAAATCCAAACTGAAAAACTTCCTTCTACAACATTGAAGAGGGACCAAAAATATGAATGTTTACAGTATATGGCAAGCCTCGAATCAATATACAAACATGCTAAAAAAAGGCACAAGATTGAGGCTCAAAAGGTACTATAACATGAAGTATACAAAATAATCACCAAATAGAAAAAAAATGTTAATGAAACATGAAGTATAGGCCAAAATAAGACTATTTCCAGAACTGTAAAATGGCCAAAAACAAAAGCATGATAGGCTAACTAAACGTGCAAGAATGGGGAATAAAAGAGAGATATAACATGAAGTGGCATATGGAGGTCCCAAACCATGAAAGGACCTAAATGAAACATGAAGAATGGACCAAAATAAGCACTTTTTCAGAACTGTAAAATGGCCAAAAACAAAAGCATGGTAGGCTGCCATTGCATGCAAAAATGGGACCAAAAGGGGAGTATAAAGGTAAGTACAACATGGAAGTCCCAAATGGTGTTGAGCCCTTCTTCAATGTTGAAGAGGGGCTCAAAATAAGCCTAATATCAGTTTATAACATGCTCAAAAACAGATTACTCATGGGCCAAAAATAGCATGCAAGATTATGACATATAAGAGGATCAATGAAGCAAGTGCATCATGGAGGGCTCAAACAGGGTTGAGCCCTTAATGAAAAGTGAAGATGAGCTCAAAAGAGGGCCCCTTTAAGTTAGGGCCGGAGCTTGAAACAAAAAGCATATGGGGCTTACAAATGGATCAAGAAAAAGGGTCAAAAGAGGAGAAGTGTTACTCACCCTTGAAGATCAAAGCTTTTGTTGCTTCTTGGATCAATTTGCAGCTCCTTTAGCCTTTGAGAAGCCTTCCTTGTTGCTGGAAATGAAGTGGTGATGGTAGAGCTTGGTGGTGTAGAAGAAATGGTGATTAGGGACTTGGGAATTTTCAAGGAAATGAGAGGTATAGAAAGGGATTTGTGTATGGAAGCTTGAAGAACAATTTTCCTAACCCCTACAAGTGAAGCCACCAGCTGGTTATAAGGGCCAAAAAGGGGGTGTAAAGGTGGGGGAAAAGGAGAGCAACTTTCCCCCACAAAATATCTCCCGGATAAAGATATTTTCTGGGGGATAAAGCTCCACAGCTGTAAAGTGCACAGTGCAAGGAACTCGGCCGGCCAGTTACTTTTGCTCCAGGTGGCCGGCCGGCCACACCCCCTAGCCGTCCGGCTAGGGGTCAAAAGGGTCAAGCAGATTTAGTGGCCGGCCACCAACTGATGGTGTCCTCCTATCTGTGTACAACACAACCCTGTGGTTAAAAGTCCAAGAAAGTGGGTCCAAGGGGTTCAACATTAGCTCGGAAAGAGGGGTTCAAAAGGGTCAGGTGGAATTACTGGCCGGCCACCAACTTTTAGGGTCCTCTCATGTGTGTACATCACAAATATGTGGTTCAAAGTTCAAGAAAATGGGTCCAAGGTGTTCAACATTAGCCCGGAAGGAGGGGGTCAAAAGGGTCAAGTAACATTAATGGCCGGCCACCATTTTTTAGGGTCCTCCCATGTGTGTACATCACAAATATGTGGTTCAAAGTTCAAGAATGTGGGCCCAAGGTGTTCAACATTAGCCCGGAAGTGTGAAAAACGGGCGCCGGAGGGCGTCGGAGGATGTATAACTGGTTGCTGCAACAATTACTGGCCTCTCCCCCTTCAGTGACCTCCTCGGTGATAAAACAGAGGTACCTGCCAAAAATGAACGAAAACCGTTGCAAAACGAATGCTCGGGGACCAAAACGCGCAGTTCGAGGTCCCAAAAATGGGCTGTCAAGCACCGAAAGTGGCGTTCGGCCACGAAGTGGGTTTCTCAGCCCCCAGTGTCCTTCAAAAGGGAGTACAACGGAAGTATGCCAAAAATCAGAACAAACGGAGATGGTTAGGCGGTCCCGAACCGAGGCACACGGCCTGACGGCTCCGAAAACCGGAAACCGGACTCCGAAATGGGAAAAATGGCCTACGACCACCAAATGTAGCCTACGGACATTGAGAGATGGTCTACGGGACCTCTCCCTTCCCTCAGGAAAAGAAACAGAGAAAATTGAGTCTGGTTCGCAAACCGAGACAAGGCACCGGAGAGGGTTCGGAAGTCCGGAGGCAGGGCTCATGGCCGCGACTCTGAGACTTCTGAACGAGCGCGATATGCAATATCACCAAGCGCTCAACTGGTGACGTTTAAGTCTTAAGGTCGGTCAAAAATGGGGTGTCTACAGCGGGTATCAGAGATTCAGTTTTGGGAACAGTGATACAGGGATAATAATCAGTGTTTGAGGACAGTGTGTATTCAGCTTATCGACTGCGTGTTGTTATGCCCGGTTGTGTGTCATGCATTTATTTTAAGCTGTTATGCTGTCCGTTTATCTGTTTATTTATTTCCTTATTGCTTTATTTATCTTTTTGCTAGGGCAGTTTTAGCACAATTGCTTCAAACCCAGCAGATACCCCCTAAGCACTTTGGACACGAGGTCGTCGACTCAATCGATCTGAGGATCTAATTGACGAACAGCCAGTGTTTCATTCCCTACCCCCCGTCGTCAGAAGAAGGCAGACAAAGCGCAGTGTATCTGAACAGAGATCACCAGAACAGTGGTTTCCCCCATCAGTGGACAGCCGGATTGAGATCCCCATTGTTGCTATAGAGGTAGATCTGCCAGTAGTTCAGATAGATCAAAACAGTATGGCGGCACCAACAGGAGTTGAAAAGATGATGCGCCAAATACAAGAAACCATGCTAGCCATGCAGCAGGATGTCATTCGCCGAGATGAGTTTGCCAAGCAACAGGCCGAGATCATGGCCCAACAAGCTGAACTAATTACCAGACTGCAACAGCAGAATGCGGCATCTGCTTCGCATCAAGTTCCTCCCCTGGCAGGACCTCCGTTACCTGAGCAGACACCTACTGTTCAGAACGCTCCACCAAACACTCAGAATACTGTGCCGAATATCCAGAACCTACAAGAGGACACGAACCTCCCAACGGGACCAGCTCCGCCCCCGCTCCCGCCACAACTGTCCAAGACCCACACACCCAATCACCCGGACTCCCCCTTTGAGTTCGAGATTGACCATACAGCTCTGAAATTGAGCAAGCTTGAGAAGCACTTCAAGAAATTGCAAGGGGTGAAAGCTATTTCGGACATCGAGGACGGATATACCAATGTAGCCGTGACATTGCCCGATAGGTTCAAAATGCCACAAATTGACCGCTTTGACGGGTCTGGCGACCCCATGGTCCATCTTCGGCTATTCTCAGACATCCTGCGGCCAATGGGCCTAACTAGACCCCAGAAGCTTTCACTATTTGGCCGGACCCTGTCGGGTGTAGCTGCCATCTGGTATGCAAAATTGGAAGATGATGTCAAACGGAACTGGGATGAAATGGCCGAGGCCTTCGTCGCGCAGTACTCCTATAACACGCAAATCGAGGTCACAACTCATGATCTCGAGACGACAAGGCAGGAGCCCAAGGAAACGTTTTTAGAGTTTGTAACCCGGTGGAGGGCAAAGGCGTCGATGATGACCTTGAGGCCCACCGATAAAGATCAAATCTGGATGATTGTGCGCAATCTCCAACCAAAGCTGATGCAGAGAATGATTGTACTCCCCTTCCCCACTTTCTCAGATTTACACGAGATGGGGGTGCAAATTGAGGATGCCATGAAACAAGGTCTGATCGACCAAGACCGGGAGCAACCCCGGAGAACATTCAACCGAAACAACAACGCGGGCCCGAGTGGCGCTGCGACTGCAAGAGCTTTAGATGTGAGTATGGTCACCACCATTCCCCCTCCCCTTCCAAGGCCCATGGCGGCCACACCCTTCTCCGGCGCGTCCGGAAGCAACACACAAACCACCAGATTCCAACCTCGAGGCCAAAGAACCTTCACACCCTTATACATGCCCCTGTCCAAAGCTCTGGGGGTATTGATCAGGAAAAAGCATTTGAAACCCCCAGAGCCAAAGCCACTACCAAATCCACTCCCTCCCTCTCATGACCCAGCAAAATACTGCGCGTATCATCAACAACATGGTCACGACATCGACCGTTGTTACAGATTGCGTCACGAGATCCAGGATCTTATTGACAAGCAGGTGATCGCGCCTCCCGACAAAGCCAATGTCACGACCAATCCTCTTCCACCACATAACCAAGCCCCCCTCCCAATAGAATCAACTTTATCCAAACTGGGGTCGCATCTTACGATCCTAGTATCTATATCACCCCATCCCACCTACCCAAGCCGGAGGTGTTCCTCCCCGACTGCACTGACTTCTTGTGCATGTTGGACATCTCCATAACCCAACCAGAGCCCGCAGTGGTGACCATCAAAGATGGGGCAGGGCAGACTTCAGGGAAGGATGGGATTGTTGAGACCAAGATTGAACAGAGCTTTACTGGGGGAGCCTACAATCCGAGCGAGTACATCTTACCAACAAGCCAGAATGGGCTGGGTATAGAATTGCCAGAGACAGGGGAGCTATGTGTAATCCAGGGAGATGGGTTCAGGCAAGGGGCAGATGATCTGGCAGCCATAGAGGAGGACTTTGCCAACCTGCAATTTTTAGATGACCAGGAACCGGGGGATACGTCAATCAACTGGTTTGACTATGAAGAATTGGCAGAGGCCACTGGATGGCTCGAGGATCGACCAGATGTAGTGGGGGAACCCCAACCAGAGCAGAGCCCGGCAGGGGCAATAGTAACAGCTGTGGCTGGAAGGGTCGGAAGTCAAGTTATATCGCCGGAGAGCGCCGGTGCTAAGAATTCCGCTCGAGACTTGGGCATTACGGATACGGGAATTGTTGAACAACCAGCTGTACTGACGTAGCTGGAACAAGAAAAGTTTGAGGATGCCGAGAGAATTAGGAAATCTAAGGGCCCTGAGGGGACTGAGAGTGCTGTGTGCACGAAGATAGAGAATGCTGCGAGCATGTGGACGGAGAGCACTGCGAGTGCGAGTGGACCGGAGCCAGACAGGTGTCTGTTGGCTGCCAGCGGAATGTGGTGGGAAGACGACGACTTATGTCTTGCCCACACAGACGAAGACTGGGGAAGTGGCCAACCGGATGACACTTGGTATCTTGATGAAGTGGATCACATGACGAGAAGCGGGCGGTACTTCAAGCCCCCGCACCTAGACCAACCCGAGGCATCCGGGAAAGATAGAGAAGCAAAGAAGCAGAAAGAGAAGCAGATTGAAGAGGAAGTTGTGCTGAGACAGCTAAAGAAGATACAAGCAGACATCTCCATCTGGGGACTGCTTATGGTTTCGCGGGTACACAGACAAGCTGTTTTAACTGCAATGGATAAGTCCAAACTCTCCATCGATACTACACCAGAGCAGTTGGTTGGGCTGGTTTTCCCGGGAGGAGGTTCCCCGGCGTTGACCTTTTCAGACAAGGAACTACCGCCTGAGGGCATAAATCACAACAAACCCCTCTACATTTCCGTGGAATGTAGAGACAAGTGGATACTGGTGGTACTTGTCGATACCGGGTCCGCTATTAATGTCGGCCCAGCCAGAGCAGCATATGCAATCGGGTTGAAACCCGCGGACTTTGTGCCAACTACGCAGGTAATCAGAGCCTACGACAACACTAGCAGGGAAGTGATGGGGACTGTTAAGATCCAGACCCAGGTTGGTCCAGGACAACATAACATTGAATTTCGTGTCTTGGACGTTCTCGCAACCTTTAACCTACTCTTGCGGCGACCGTGGTTGCACCAGGTCAAGGCAGTCTCTTCCACTTTGCATCAGATGCTGAAGTACCCTCGCGGGAAGGGGGTAGCAATTGTTTTTGGGAATTCATCAATCCACCCACCACCGGAAGTGTCCACGCCAGTATTAGAAATCGAGCACGGCACTGAGGATGTGTTCTTATCCGGGTTCACTTTGGCTGAGGCTCGAGTGGTACAGAATATCATGGCTGTGAATGAGGGAATGTACGTCAGTGCTCAATCCGTCTACCTCATGAACAAGCTACAACACATCCCCAGAATGGGATTGGGAAGGAGCGGCCAGAAGGGCGTCTCAGCGTTGGCCGAAGTGCCACACAACCCGCACACCTTTGGACTGGGTTATCTGCCCACCAAAGAGGACTGGGTGAGGAAGGGAAAGGAAATGGTCGGAAGAGCCAGAGCTAAGCAGGCTAGGAAGCCTTTCGAACTGATGCATAGGCCCATCTGGGGTACCCTGAACGGACGCTTCGTCCGGGAGGGGGAAGATTTTCCATTTTGCGGCTTCCCAGAACCATGGCTGAACGCGGAGAGGAAGCGCGTGCCTGGTTTCGAGATTTTCTTCGACTTGCAATTACCCGGGGATGACATTACCGAAGAGCAGACAAACCCATCAGCTGAGGCTGAACAGAGCAAGGCAGTGGATTCTGAGGGCACCGAACTTGAAATGGGGGTAGCGCTGGCAAGTATACTCTCAGATCCTTCGATCGACCAAATGTGCTTGGGGGATAACTCCTCGGTTTCCATGATTGGGGATGAAACGGCTGCAGGCCTTCCAGCGACTATTTTGGATGCATCTATCGCACCCTCTCTTACTTGGCAATACGAAGATGGATTTTTGTCCAGCAGCACCGGGTCAGGTAGTGAACCGGAATCTGATTCCACCGAGTCCTGTGAGTCGGAATCAGGTTCCAGCTCGACTGAGTCTGAGTTTGGTAATCCTGGGGGTGATAACCCGGATACCACAGTTATGTCCAGGTCGTCTTTCTCATTTCATTTGAGTCTAATGTAACCGAGATTTCGGACGATTTGGATGAGCTTAATGAGAATCAAGTGACTGTGATTTCTGAGTACTTCTCTGTGCCCTTAATTTATTGCATGAATTCAGACTTTCAAAATTTTGATAAAAACGACAAGGAGGAAATTCCTTCGGTTTTGCAACGTTTAATTGAGCAGGAGCAGGAGAGGTTTGCCAAACCCTTAACTGATGAAATCATTACTGTGAACATTGGTACTGAGGAGGACCCGCGGCTGGTCCAGATCGGGTCCACGCTGTCTTCGGAGGAACGCGAGCGCTTAGTCGCTTTACTAAAAGATTTCAAAGATGTTTTCGCGTGGTCCTACGAAGACATGCCTGGGATCGATCCTGAGATTGTACAGCACCGGATCCCCCTTGACCCAGAAGCCCGACCTGTCAAGCAAAAACTCAGAAGGATCCGCCCCGACTGGGCTCTCAAGATTAAGGAAGAGGTCACCAAGCAGATCGACGCAGGCTTCCTGCAGGTATCTGAATACTCGACTTGGTTGGCCAACATCGTTCCAGTGCCGAAGAAGGATGGCAGGATCTGAGTATGCGTGGATTTCAGGGATTTGAATAGAGCTAGTCTGAAGGACGACTTTCCCTTACCGCATATTGATGAGTTGGTGGATTTTACGGCAGGGCATGCCTTACTTTCATTCATGGATGGCTTCTCAGGGTATAAGCAGATAGTGATGGCACCAGAAGATAGAGAAAAGACTGCATTCACCACCCCATGGGGGACATACTGCTACAGGGTAATGCCGTTTGGGTTGAAGAACGCCGGAGTTACTTATCAACGGGCCGCGACCACAATATTGCACGACATGATCCACAAAGAGGTTGAGGTGTACGTGGATGACATGATTGTCAAGTCCAAGGAAAGAGAGGGCCACTACACCGCCTTGCAAAAGTTTTTTCAAAGGATCAGAGAATTTCAGTTGCAGCTGAATCCTCAGAAATGTACTTTCGGTGTCACAGCGGGGAAAATGCTGGGGTTTCTGATTACACAGAGAGGCATCGAGGTCGACCCTTCAAAGATTAAGGCCATCTTAGAAATGCCACCACCAAGGACTAAAAAGGAGGTGCGAGGCTTTCTGGGTAAAGTGAAATTCATAAGACGGTTTATCTCAAAATTAACCTTGACTTGTGAACCACTTTTTGGTCTCCTGAAGAAAGGCAAGAAGTTCCAATGGGACGGCCGATGCCAAGCTGCTTTTGAACAAATCAAGGAATACTTGCAGAATCCGCCCGTGTTGTCGCCGCCAGAGCCGGGGAAACCGTTGATATTGTACCTCTCAGTGACTGAGACCACAATGGGTTGCATGCTCGCACAAGAATCAGAAGATAAGGTGGAGAGGGCCATCTACTATCTGAGCAAGAAAATGCTAGATTATGAGACCCGTTACACTCCGCTTGAGAAGGCTTGCTTAGCTTTGGTATGGGCTACCAGGAAGCTGCGGCACTACCTGTTAGCTCACTCCGTAATGTTGGTTTCACGACTGGATCCCATCAAATACCTTTTCGAGAAACCGGCACTTACGGGTAGGCTAGCTCGTTGGCTGCTGTTGCTCTCCGAATTCGATTTGAAATATGTGACGTGCAAGTCAGTCAAAGGGAGAGCAGTGGCAGAGTTCTTGGCCGACCATCCAGTGGAAGGGGGTGAAGCAGTTGAGTACTTATTCCCAGATGAAGCCATTTTGCACATCGACGACGAGTATTGGACGATGTACTTTGACGGAGCGTCAAATCAGTACGGATATGGGATAGGGGTGTTGCTGATAGCACCCGACAATTCCCGTATCCCTCTAGCCTTCAAACTCTGGTTCAAAGTCTCGAATAACGAAGCTGAATATGAGGCATGTATTGTCGGTCTAGAAGTAGCCTTAGAACTAGGGGCAAGACGGTTGGACGTCATCGGGGATTCGAACCTTGTTGTGTCTCAAGCAAACGGAGACTGGAAAGTCAAGGAAGAAAAGATGATGATGTACCACCAGACCTTGGATTTGCTAATCCCTCGGTTTGAAAAACTAAACTTTGCTCATCTTCCAAGAGAGAACAACAGGTTCGCAGATTCTTTGGCAACTCTATCTTCTATGATAGACATCCCGTTTGGAATCCGGATGTGTCCAGTCGTCATTGACCAAAAATTTGCACCGGCCTATGAGTCGATCGCCGCTATAGATGAGGTTCAGGACGAAAACCCCTGGTATTATGACATTTGGAATTTCTTAGAAAAGGAAGTATACCCGCCAGGGGTAAATGCCAAGGATAAAAGGGCAATTAGAAGAATGGCTGTTCAATTCATCATCTGTGGAGGTAAAATGTACAAGAGAGGCCATCTGGGAATGCACAAGCTGTGTGTAGAAGCCGAAGAATCAAAGCGCCTAATGGAGGCCATCCATGGAGGAGAATGCAGTGCACACTTGAACGGGGTAATGCTGGCACGGAAGATCCTCAGACAGGGTTACTATTGGTCCACCATGGAGGAGGATTGTATTAGTTTTGTTCGGCGATGCCACAAGTGTCAGATTCATGCAAACCGCATGAACATCCCGCCGTCGAAGCTGTACAACATGACTTCGCCATGGCCATTTTCAGTTTGGGGAATTGATGTGATCGGGGCTGTCACTCCAAAGGGGTCGAATGGGCATGAGTTCATCCTGGTTGCGATAGATTATTTCACGAAGTGGGTCGAGGCCCAATCATATGCGGTGTTGAAGGCGTCACACATCGCAAAGTTTATCAGAAACAACATCATTTGTCGCTATGGGGTCCCAAACGAGATAATTTCAGATAATGGTTCCCACTTCAAGAAGGAAGTGGTAGACTTGTTGGAGAAATACAACGTGGCTTTCACAAGTCGTCTACATACCGGCCGCAGACCAACGGAGCGGTCGAGGCCGCCAACAAGAATATCAAACGCATACTGCAGAAGATGGTGGAAACCTACCGGGATTGGCCAGATAAGTTGCCATTTGCTCTGTGGGGCTACAGGACTTCAATCAGAACTTCTACCGGGGTGACTCCGTATTCATTGGTTTATGGGATGGAGGCCGTTCTACCTATTGAGATTGAGGTTCCGTCATTACGTGTATTGGCTGAGTGTCAAATAGCCGAAGCAGATTGGCAGCAGAGCAGATTTGAGGAACTCATGCTGTTTGATGAAAGAAGACTGAAAGCACTGTACCATGTTTAAGGCTATCAGTGCAGAATTGCCCGGGCTTTCAACAAGAAAGTTAAGTCCAGGAATCTAAAGGAGGGAGATTTGGTACTCAAGGACAACCGAGCTCCCATCCAGGACCCAAGGGGCAAGTTCAAACCCAATTGGATTGGTCCCTACATCATCAAAGCTATCTGGTCAGGTGGAGCTGTGGTTCTGATGGATCTAGATGGCTTGGAGTTCTCATAACCGATCAATATGGATAAGTTGAAGAAATATTACCCTTGAGAGGCTCGCTAGGCCGAAAACCCGAAAGGGCGACCTAGGCAAAAGTCAGAGCACAAAAAAATTGGAAAATATAAAAACTGAGCTCGCAAGGTTGAAAACCTGCAAAGGGCGGCCTTGGCAAAAGTTAGAGCGTAAAAGGAGAGTGAAAATACCCGAACGAACCTAACCCTGAACTACGTAAGGCTTGATTCCCATCTTCGGGATACGTAGGTAGCTTCACCTTGAAGTTCAGCCATAAACTCTTCCCCGATCAACTTTGTCCATTTTGACCATCTCAGTCATCTTTATCATCAGCATTTATTGCGATCTCCGGTACAGTGCTATTCAGACTAGGGGCAACTTTCCGTTGCCACGACGGTGCAGCGTCATTCAGACTAGGGGCAACTTTCCGTTGCCACGCAGTGCCGCAGTACTCTTCAAACTAGGGGCAACTTTCCAGTTGCAGGGATCTGGGGTTGTGCATCTCAGTGACAGATCTTAGGCGTGTCCGGTTCTGATCCATATCGAAAATAGTTTTGAAAAGTTTTAGTAAAAGTTGATTTTGTTCCAATTAATCTTTTTACAACTTAGACCATTTTTGGACCAAAGCGGAAAATTTTCAGTACCACAACCTTCAATTTCATTGATTTCAAAACAGAGTGCTCCTGCTCTTGCATACAATCAAAGCTGCTTTTTATTACATTCATGAAGAAAACTTGAAAGTACTAATAAAGCAATAAATCTGGGGCATAGTCGAGTCAAGTATCCCTGCGCCCCCTCCCAGAACTGGTCGAAGCCTCTGACGCCAAGCTAGGCCCAACCTGTGCCTCCTCGTTGAGCCAATCTAAGCACTCGTCAGACAAAGTGCAACTGAAAGTAGGGGCAGGGGCCAGGAGCTCTCTAGTCCTCCATGCTGTGGCATATCGCACAAGTTGTGCACCTCGGATCGGGAAAGCAGCCGGGTACTCAATCCCCTCTGGTGGGCAAATCTGATCGTGACCAAACTGGCGCAGGAACCGGAACGAAAAATAGAATACACAGTGGGTGAGACCAACCAACTGGATCCCGATCAGCCGGGACATGCTATAGCTCATCGCCGGGAGGTTGAGCCAGGAACAACGCCAAGCAATGCGATCTGCAGACAGACTGCACATCCAGTCAAACCACCACCTTTCATCAAGGGCATTGACTAGGTGCTGTCGAAAGAAATAGCCTCTAGCTGAATAGGCCGGGCAAGAGTCCACGACTTGTAGTTTGTCCATTAACCATACCTGGGAGGGATGAAAAATGAGAGAATGAAAAATAGAGAGATGTACGATGAGAGAAAAGTAAGACAAGGGTTTTGTGAGAAAAATCGAGCCTGAGGGCCGAGTGATGTGAGCAAATACATATGTAAGACGGGGTGGGAAACATTACCTGCAGCAGCAGTGGACTCCCGGCAAGGCTAGTCGTCTCCCGGCGATGAAAAGCATCCAAGCCCATCAGAGTCTCGGCCAGGGTCATGGCGATGCAACTCTTCCCTTCCCTCAAGCCTTGAGTAACTTCGACCAGGCGAATGCTAGCTCTGCCGAAGCCTGAGGAAAGTAGAAAGTGGGACGACAAGCACAAGCAGAGGGCGTGTTGCCGGAAACCTTGCCGATAATGGTTGCTGCGGTCACCGGCATCAGAAAAGCGATGGATCAAACCAAGGATATCCAGTTCCCCATTACTGATCAGAGATCGAGCATCATGAGCGGTGAGTCCGCACATCCACCCCAGGGCCTGGGTGTGACCGAAGCGAAACTGGGGCAAGATCTCTTCTTGGCTTTCAGATTCCATCAAAACTTGAAAATCTTCAAGAGTCGGACATACTTCTTGACCGCCAAAGCTGAAGACGTGCATCACCGGGTTCCAAAACCTCGCCGCGGCATGGAGGAAAAGAAGGTGCAACGGAGTGCGACTCAGCGTGAACAATGCATTCAAACCGACACCCCGGAAGTTCAGCTTTTCGGAACCATCTAGAGAAGCGACCCAAGCTGTGAGGTTTTCAACAAGAAACGCCTCCATTTCTGATGCAAAACTGAGGTGATTTGAATTAACCATGGAGCTGGGGCTTTTAAAGAGGGAAAAACACTATTCAGGAGGACACGTGTCAAAAATTGGGCGGCTGCAGGGATAAGTGGACGGCCGGCCACCTTTTCTGGCTGGCCGGCCATTTCCTTTTTCAAAACTAGCCGGCCACCTCTCCCTCTCCATAAAACTGGTCGGCCAGCTCCCAAAGGTGGCCGGCCATGCTCCAATGTGCCTCCTTGGCCCTGTTTTACCCTCCAAGGGAAAGTTTCGAGCATTTCCATGCAACGGGAGAGTCAAAGGCCTTCATTTCCCTCTGTTTCGGATGCGTTCCGTTGCCCAGATCGTCCGGAGTGCACTTTGTATTGTTGAGTTTTGTTTATCGAGTTGTTGTTTTGATTATCGAGTTGTCGTTTTTCTTATCGAGTTGTTTGTCGAGCTGTCGTGTTTCGTGTTTTGAGTCATTGCTCTCTGTTTAAGCAATCTTTATTTAAGTCTTGTTTCTTTGCGTTATCAACATTATTGTATTTCGTTTATCGAGTTGTAAACTTGCTAAGATTTTGTTATATCTTGGAAAGTTAGGTTATTGCGTCGGTTCACTACCTGACTGGACAAAATGCGCAATACACACTTCCATTCAAATCTCAGTTTGGTGCAAAATGATGCGATATGATGCTAAGTGTTTAAAATACAATACTTTTTTCAAAAGCTGTTTCATCCCATCATGCCTCGTTTGTTACAATATTTTATAGACTAAGGCACAAGTTTTACAGAAAATAAACTGCCTGATAATGTACAAATGTGCTACAACTACTAGCAAAAAGATAAGTAAAACAGGGGACAACCGCATCTGTGCTCTCAAGAGCAGTAATAAGAGGCCCTCTTCGTCCTCTTCTGCAGAATGGACTCTCCGCCACCATCGCCATCGCCATCATCATCCGAGTCGGAGCTGTCGTCCTCAGGATCCCCCTCAGCCTCGTCTCCACTCCCGGAACCAAGACCAGAGTCCCCCTCCTCAGCAGATGTCTCTGACTGACGGTCTGTGGCCTCCTCCTCCTCCTCCTCCTCCTCCTCCTCATCAGGCTCCGCCTCTATAACATGTGCCCTGCGTCTGTGGGAGGACCCTCCTCGAGCTCCCTGAAAAGGCCTGGATGGCCCAACTCCCTGAGAAGGCCTGGATGGTCCAGCTCCGTGAAAGGGCCCAGATGGCCTAGCTCCCCAAGGAGGCCCAGGTGGCCTGGACTGCGGCTGAGCGTACACCGGGGGCATCTGAAAATAAAGAGTCCAATTCAAATACATCAGTCCAAATGTGTACATCAGATGCAGATACAAGCAGAAACTACATGAAATGAGTGCATGTAAATACAGTGTACAAGTGGGGTGTGTGTCAGATGTGCTCTACACAAGTAGCCTATCAATGCAGTAGAAATCAGCATGTCATCAGAAGCATGATAAATGCCAGAAAACTAAAGGGTACCTGGATGCCCACGACAGACAACTGTGCCTCCCTCCGCAGGACCATGCCCTCGAGTGAGGCCACCAATCCGACCACCCCCTCCATGTACTCTCGGGGTGGCTGCAAATACGAGCTCATAATCATCAGTGAATAAAGGAATGTCTAAATGTTTGAATGATAGATGAAAAACAGTGGAGCATACCAGTGGTGAGTTAGGATCAATGGCGTATCGATCACCGGGCATCGGAGGCTCTAGCGGGATCGGAGTCGGAGAGGTAGCCCCATATTGCCACCCCATCAGCTCAGTCGGCATATCCGGCCATCCAGGATGAGGATAAGTCGGAGGAATCGGGGGAACCGATCTACCCCCACCTCTAGATGTACCAGCCCTGCTGGTGGAAGGGGCATCTGCAGCTCGAGCCCGGGCCTGGCTCGAGGATGGCATACCGGCAGACCTCGTCATCGGGGTGCGAACTCCCGTCAATGGAGGCATCAGATATGTATGACGATAAGTGGCGTAGTCCCCCTCCTCGAGATGTAGCAAAGCATCACTACCCAGCATAGCACCGACTACCTCCTGGGAAGAGAGTCTATTAGCAGTCCGCATACTAACTAGGGGTGCTGCGGGAGGATCCTGAGAATCGTACCCCCATACCTGACGCAGAAAGCGTTCCCCCAGAAACCATGCTCTACCAACCGATCCTTCGAGCAGGACCCTATATTGAGAGGTGCCCGATCCTCCGGCATACTGAAATCGGAGACCATCACCCAAGGGCGCCCAGGGCTGCCATGTAATCTGCGGATAACAAGTGCATAAACCAATCAGAAATCGGGAATATGCGGGGCCAATCAAAGATGAGAATGGAAAGAACTGAGAGTTCTAAAGTACCTCCGATGGTCGCACAGTGTCAAAATACTGTCGCAGGTAAAAGAGAGACTCCCGGGGTCTCGGCCGGTGCGGGCCCTCGAATACCAGTGAATACGGGGTCGTGAGGGGCCCTGCCACCTCCAACTCTGGGGCTAACGTTGGGAAATATACGTAGACCCATAACTGAGAAAAGCAATGCAGAATGTAAATACAAAGTGCAGAGGGCAAAATACAGACTGTAAAGTGCACTGTGTGTGCAATGTACAAGTAATGAGGAGCAGAAATGTAAATCAAGAGGACAGAAAGTACCTCCCAGGCTCTCCAATAACCGCCAAGTAAATCTCCCTGCCCGCGGGAGGTCGCACTCATGTAGCAGTAAAGGGTAGCCAGGCCGGCGCCACCCCAGTCGTATCGACTGACCTGTGATAGGTCAAGCAGAGCGCTCAACAGATATAGCCCAACCGTGTTCCCTCTATCGGCGAACAGAGTAGTCCCGAAGAGGAACATCAGGAAACCACGGGCATACTGCTCTGTCTCCTCAGGAGTCCCGGGCTCCATCTCCGTCCGCCGGAAGTGGGAAGAGAACCAAGTGTATCGAACTCTCCCGGAGGCTCTGTCAACAGGCGGGCGGGCCCCCAGCAGATATATCCAAGCGGCCTCCCACTCGCCCATGTCCTCGTCATAAGGAATGGACCAACCTCCTATGTCCAAGCCGGTCAACACGGCAAAATCCAGTGGGGTCATAGTCAAATCCCCAGTGGCGGAAAAATGAAAGGAATTGGTGGTGTCCCACCATCTCTCCACCAAAGCCGCCATCAGTGTCCTCCTGGCAGGACAACGTGATAATCCGACGCAGAAGGCCCCAAACCCCGCCAGATCCACTAAATCCCAGACAGCCTCTGGGAGCTTTACATACCAATCCCTCGCAGCGGTGGAGCCATATCCCCGTACACCGCGGGAACCAACCTGCTTTCAGAATGAATACATGTTTCAGTATAAAAATGAACGAGCTGTGTCCCAATGAAATGAATGAGCTGTGTGCCAATGAAATGAATGAGCTGTGTGCCAATGAAATGAATAAGATGTGTGCAAGTAAATTTGAGCTGCGTGCAATTGAAATTTGGGCAGCGTGTTCAGATTTTAGAAAATTAAAGTTTGGGCTACGTGTTCAACTTTCAATCAATGTGGGCTGCGTGTTCACTATCAAATTTGGGCTGCGTGTTCAGAAAATCAGAGTCTGGGCTGCGTGTTCTACTCTAAAAAAACTGTGGGCTGCGTGTTCACCTTCAATCTGGGCTGCGTGTTCAGAAAATCAGAGTTTGGGCTGTGTGTTATACTCTAAAAAACTGTGGGCTGCGTGTTCACCTTCAATCTGGGCTGCGTGTTCAGAAAATCAGAGTTTGGGCTGCGTGTTCTACTCTAAAAAAACTGCGGACTGCGTGTTCACCTTCAATTTGGGCTGCGTGTTCAGAAAATCAGAGTTTGGGCTGCGTGTTCTACTCTAAAAAAAAAAAAAAAAAAAAAACTGTGGGCTGCGTGTTCACCTTCAATCTGGGCTGCGTGTTCAGAAAATCAGAGTTTGGGCTGCGTGTTCTACTCTAAAAAAAACTGTGTGCTGCGTGTTCACCTTCAATCTGGGCTGCGTGTTCAGAAAATCAGAGTTTGGACTGCGTGTTCTACTCTAAAAAACTGTGGGCTGCGTGTTCACCTTCAATCTGGGCTGCGTGTTCAGAAAATCAAAGTTTGGGCTGCATGTTCAACTTTCAATCAAATGTGGGCTGCGTGTTCACAATCGAATTTGGACTGCGTGTTCAGATTTCAGAAAATTAAAGTTTGGGCTGCGTGTTCAACTTTCAATCAATGTGGGCTGCGTGTTCACTATCGAATTTGGGTTGCGTGTTCAGATTTCAAAAATTTAAAGTTTGGGCTGCGTGTTCAACTTTCAATCAAATGTGGGCTGCGTGTTCACAATCGAATTTGGGCTGCGTGTTCAGATTTCAGAAAATTAAAGTTTGGGCTGCGTGTTCAACTTTCAATCAATGTGGGTTGCGTGTTCACAATCAAATTTGGGCTGCGTGTTCAGATTTCAAAAAATCAAAGTTTGGGCTGCGTGTTCAACTTTCAATCAAATGTGGGCTGCGTGTTCACAATCAAACTTGGACTGCGTGTTCAGAAAATCGGGGTTTGTGCTGCGTGTTCTACTCCTAGTCAGTGTGGGCTGCGTGTTCACAATCAAACTTGGACTGCGTGTTCAGAAAATCGGGGTTTGGGCTGCGTGTTCTACTCCTAGTCAGTGTGTGCTGTGTGTTCACCTTCAAATTCGGGCTGTGTGTTCGATAAATCGGTGTTTGAGCCGTGTGTCCACTTCTTAACTAATGTGTGCCGTGCGTTTGCAATCAATTAATGAGCCGAGTGTTCAGAAATTCAAGTGTTTAAGCTACATGTCCAGGATGCAAACAAAGTACTATGTCATAAACTAAACTGTGTGTTCAAGCATGGCAAAGGCACGAAATGTACGAAAAATGCAGAAAATGAAGTAAATACCTCTCGCGCCTCGTAGGAGAGGTGATGCTCTGGCTCCCGCAGAAGTAGATCTCCAGGTGCTCGATCGTCAAAATCGGTAAAATGACGAAAAACGGCCCGGGGAAGGACATGTGCTGACGGAGCATACCTCCCGGGAATAAAGGGGCGAACCCTCGGGGGCAAAGTCATGACATCAAAATCATCCCCGGCACTCGGATGGCCTCCACCATGAGGAGAATTACCCGCCATTTTCAGAAAATCTGCAAAAGGAGCAAAAATGAGCAAAAATTGGAAAAAGTCAACAAAAGTCAACTCTTGGGAAATGAAAAAGTCAACAAAAGTCAACTCCCGAGAAAATCTTCTAAATATTGAGACAAACTCACCTCAAGTGGCGAAAATGAGAAAAGAAGCCCCGAAACCAAAATTTAATCAGTTCAAAGTGCTTGAAACTGAATGTTTTCGCGAAAACAACTTGCGTGGGGCGTTGGAAAACGTGTATGGAGCTCAGATCTGAGGGATAAAATGGTGTAGGAAGCAAGAGGAGAAGATCTCATGGCTGAATTTATAGGCTCAAAGTGTTTGGGTGAGAGAGCATAAAGAAAAGGAGGTGAAAAGACAAAATTAGCCTCGGATTTGGGCAGGTGGCCGGCCGGCCACCTTTTCTGGCTGGCCGGCCATTCTCTTTTTGGAAAACTAGCTGGCCATGTTCCCCACATGCTCACCTAGCTCCCTGCAAATTTTGAGGAGGATTGGAGTTCCCGGGACCTGAAAAAGTTCAAAGAAAGTGCACTTTTTGTTGCGAAATTGCTCCGCCGGAACTTCAGCTTCAAATTCTGACATGTGTCTCATCGTCATTCATCGAAATCAAAGTGTATCCTTTTTGAATGCATTGTAGCCTTTCCAGGAAGTGAATCGGAGGCCATGATCGAGTCGCCTTCGCCGAAATGCGCGTTTCTGTGCTCGTAATTTCGTAACAAATGGGCACCTTGATTTATGCTCGTTTTGCACTATCATGCACGTAACTTGCATTCTCATGAGCATACCTGCATTATTATGCACATTTCTTGATATTGCCATACCTCTGTGCTTAAGCATACGTTGTCACGCGCGTTCGTTTCTCGCATCGCGATGCATTCACTCACCGGCACTGCGTGTGTCGAACTTTTAGAATCACATTGAATATATGTTGTTAGCATATTGTGCTTGTTGAATTTCTCTCTTTTGCAGGCACGATATTGTATGTACGGTTCATTTGAGGCTGGTGCGACCAGACGAATCGCGCTGGTATCGTATCTTCTCCGTGTGAGACGTGGTGAGGGTTGAATAATTCTCCGCATTCTTAACTGCATGAAATGTAGTTGTTGCTTTGCATTCTTGCTTAAAACTGTTGCATCTATTTACGAATACTTGCTTCATTACAGCTTGCTGCATTTGCATGATCATTGAGTTACTTCCGGCTCTGTGCATATCGCTTTGCATTTTGCCCCCCTTCGCCTGCGGGCATGCCTGCGGGCACATCTCTATTTATCTTGTATGTTTGTCTAAGTCTTCGGCCTTGTAAAAAATGGGTCGTCTCTGGGCTTTGACATTCACTCCCGTCACTTGTGACTTCCGAGTTCTGTCAAAGAGGGGCAACTGTAGACACCCCATTTTTGACCGACCTTAAGACTCAGACATCACCGATTGAGCGCTTGGTGACTCTGCATATCGTGCTCGTTCAGAAGTCTCAGAGTCGCGGCCGTGAGCCCTGCCTCCAGACTTCCGAACCTTCTTTTGTGCCTTGCCTCGGTTTGCGAACCAGACTCGATTTTCTCTGTTTCTTTTCCTGAGGGGAGGGAGAGGTCCCGTAGACCATCTCTCAGTGGCCGTGGGCTACATTTTGTGGCTGTAGGCCATTTTGCCCATTTCGGAGCCCGGTTTTCGATTTTTCGGAACCGTTGGTCGTGTGCCTCGGTTCGGGACCGCCTAACCATCTCGTTTGCTCTGATTTTTGGCATACTTCTTATTTGCTCCCTTTTGAGGGACACTGAGGTCTGAGAGACCCACTTCGTGGTCGAATGCCACTTTCGGTGCATAACAGCCCATTTTCGGGACCCCGAACTGCGCGTTTTGGCCCCCGAGCATTCGTTTTGCATTGGTTTTCGTTCATTTTTGGCAGGTACCTCTGTTTCATCACCAGGAAGGCCGTAGAAGGGGTGGGAGGCCAGCAATTATTTCAGCAACCAGTTATTTTCCTCCCGCGCCCTCCGACGCCCGTTTTTTCTCACTTCCGAGCCAATGTTGAACAACCTTGAGCCATTTTCTTGAACTTTTAATCACATATTTGTGTTGTACACACATGGGAGGACACTAAAAGTTGGTGGCCGGCTAGTAATTCCATCTGACCCTTTTGACCCCCACCCTAAAAATGGCTTGTTGTCCCTCCTGTTTTACAGTTGCTAATTTTGAACCACAGGGTTGTGTTGAGGACACCTATTTGTGGTGGCCGGCCAGAAAATCTTCTTGACCTTTTTGACCCTTGGACGGCCGACCATGGGAGGTAGCCGGCCGGCCACCTGCAGCTCCAAAAAGTGGCCGGCCATGATCCTTGCAATGTGCACTTTACAGTTCTATAGCTGTTGTCCCCCAAAAATATCTACATCCGGGGGACAGCTATTGGGGGAGAACTTGGTCTTTTCTCCCCACTCTTTCCCTCCCTTTTCTCCCTCTCCTTGGTCCATATAACCAGCGGCCATCATTGGTCATAGAGGTTAGAAAAAATTGCCTTGGAGCCTTGCATTCATATCTCCCTCTACCTCTCTCTTTCAGGCAAAATTCCTAAGTCCTACACCTCATTTCTTCATCACCACCAAGCACCACCACCACTACTCCATTTCCAGCAGTTTGGGGAGCTTTCCAGCAGCTAAGAGGCACCACTTCTCAAGCCAAGAAGCAACCAAGGACTTGTCTTCAAGGGTGAGTAGTATTTCCCCCTTTTTGAGCTTATTTTGGTATCATTTCTTAGCCATACATGCTTACTATTTTGAGCTCCGACCAAACTTAAAAGGTCATTTTTTTGAGCTCATTTTCTTATCTCATTAAGGGCTCAACACTGTTTGAGGTCCCCATCTTGCACTTGCTTCAATATCCTCCTTGAATGCCATTTTCTTGCATGATATTTTTGGCCTATATGTGATCTGTTTTGGAGCATGATGTAAACTGTAGATAGGCTTATTTTGAGCCCCTCTTCAATATTGAAGAAGGGCTCATCACTGTTTGGGACCTCCATGTACCACTTGTCATTATATCCCTCTTTGGTCCCCATTTTTGCATGATTTGTTAGCCTATTGTGCTTCTGTTTTTGAGCAATTTTCAGAACTGAAAATAGTCTTATTTTGGCCTTCTCTTCATGTTTCATTAAGGGTATTTCACTTTTTGAGGCATCCTTTATATACTTTGTGTTATATCTCTCTTTTTGGCCATATTTTGCATGATATTTTTGGCTTGTTTGCATACTTTTTTGGGTTCGGCCATTAACTGTAAAATGCATTATTTTTGGTCCCTCTTCAGTGTTGTAGAAGAGTCTTTTTTTGTTTGGGCTTTGCATCTACCACTTGCTTCTTTGTCCATCTTTTGGCCCATTTCTTGCATGAGAGTTTAGCCACATCTGTATTTGTTTTTTGGGCTATTTTCAGAACTGTAAAAGATCATGTTTTGGGCCCATCTTCAACTTTTTTGAAGGGCCCTAATCTGTTTGGGGACAGCAGCTGTGAGTTGCTTCTTTATCTCACATTTAGGGCCATTTTTGCATGCTAGTTTTGCCCTATTTGTGTTTGCTGTTTGGCCATGCTTTGAACTGTAAAAGTTCTTATTTTGGGGGTGCCTTGCTTCTGTCTTTTCATTCCATGTGCCAATTATGCATGCTTTGTATAGCTGTAAGCCATTTCATGTACCTAGTCTTGCATTTCGGGAGAAATTCCATGCATCGGGTGTCATTTCGCCTTGTTTCGGGGCTGTTTTGCCCCCTCATTTTGCTACTATTTTTTGCATGTTTGCATATCATATTCCATGTCTTTGTCATGTCTCATTAGAGTGGCATTTCGGTGCCTGAGGGTCGGTTCTCGGTTTGCGTGCATGCGTGCACGCATTTTGAGTTGTCTTGTTTTCATCTGATGGCCTCCTATGTGAGTGCGGCTGAGGCTCTCTCATGTCGGTGTAAGACCATTATTGCATTGCGTATGCCATTTCAACCATAGCATTGTGTATGCTCGGTTGTATATTACCTCGTATAGCGTGTATGCCATTCCATAACATTGTGTATGTTAGGATTGTATCTTAGTCACATTTCATGCATGTCATGCATATTGCATCGTGTTCGGAATAGGAGTTAGCCCGGGCACGGGAAACGAGGCGCATTTCGTACTCCGAGTGACAGAATGTGTCTCAATTCCCCAATCACCGACACTCCGGATCATCCATGATGGAGTTAGGTTTTAGTTGTGTTTTCATGTGCATTCATTCTATATTGAATTGTGCAATTCGACTCCTCGGCCATCATGCCTCGGTATGCATGATTGGTGGCACGAGGATCGAGGCATGCATATGTTTGTGAAAATACATTGCTATGCCCCTTTCTTGCTCTCTGTTCTAGCAAATTGAAGAATCAGCAACTTTTCGGAGCTTGGCACGCTTTCCAAGAATAACTGCTAAACAGAGGCTAATTGGGGCATCGTCATGGATTTCCGCGCAAAGGCAACCCGGGCATGCATCATTCATCAGAAGCAAGGCAGTCCCTGGCTTGCACGCCAGTTTTATTTATTTTCTTAGTTAATTTGTTAATTAATTAGGAATTTTTACATTATTTGGACTGTAATATTTGGACTGTAATATTCTTTTATTCGGGACTGTAATATTCTTTTATTTGGGACTGTATATTTATTCGGACCCTCTGCGCGAGGGCAATGTTGTAATAAGTGTGCGTGTGTGTGTTGTATGTCTTCCAACCCCACGTCTTTCTCCCTTTTATTTATCTGCTTATAATGGTTAGATTAGGGCATATATCAATTAGCATACAATATGATAGCATGTTTGCATCATTCATCTGTTTTGCATGCACCGGGCTCGGCGCATCATACTAACTGCATTGTACTTTCAATTCCAAATTGAATACATGTTAGCTGTAGCATTTCATATGCCATGTTTAGAATAGCCGAGCCTGATATAGTTTGCATTTTTGCATGTGTTGCATTAGGCATTTCTGTATACTTAGGATCATGCATGATTTCTAATGAGGTTTCTGTTTTGGCTTGGAGTACTCGGTAAGTTTTATGCTTTAGCATCCTTGCATGCGTGTGAGTGACTGCCATGAATAGCATGCTTACCATGAGGCTATTTGCTTATGTGATATAACTGCCTGAATGCCTGTGGGTGAAGGTTGGGTTATTTGAATTGGAACAATTCATTAATTGTGAGTTTTAAGCCCACTAGATAGTGGCAAAATCATGTTTTCTAAGCCCACCTGAGGGTGGCAAATCCACGTCTTAGCCTACTTGCGAGTAGCACCATCAAACCATTTTCAAACAAACAAACATGAAATGTTTTGTTCCAATTCAGGCGATCCAGTCTATACTTGTATGCTGTGCGCATCACATAGTAACCTAGGCTAATAACCGGAATAAGAACACACAATGTTTTCAAAAATAGATATCATGGTTAGTAGAGGCCGATCTTTGATCGGGCGAGCGGGGGTGCTCACGAAGTGACCTTCCCCAATCGTACCCAAGTTCCTGAGCCGAGGCAACTTTGGTGATGACGGACACGTGGCCTTTGGCACCGAGTCAGGGTTTCCTAAATTTCCCAAAATAAAATATTTGGGTGGCGACTCTGTATCTGGCAACGCAGTCCATGTTTGGCACTTCTTTCAAAAATCTGTTTTCTCAAAACGATTTGCCGGATTTGGACTCTTTGGTTCAGATTTAGAACCGTGACAAATTTGAGAGTCCTGAGCTGTAGTGACCCCAAAATGAACGGAACGGGAGCTCACCCTCCCGGGGGCGTTCGGGGACGTCTACAATATGTATTAACAACATGCTTTTCTGTGAAATTTACCAATTTCAACACATATTCCGCAATTCAATTACATATTCAATGCCAACAATATATTTGCATTTCTAAAACAGAATTAACATATGCAATGTTAAAATAAACATCCATTTCCGAACCATATTCGATGGCTATAACATTTCCACAATCTAAATCATATATAATGTTTCCCGAATTCATTCTCAAAACAAAATTCCCAATACATGGTTAAACATTCACAAACAAGTCCGGATACTTCTCATGGACATCCAACTCACATTCCGAAGTGGCTTCTTCCACTCCGTGATGTTTCCACAAAACTTTTACCAAGGGAATTGTCTTGCCTCGCAAGACTTGATCCCGCCTATCGAAGACCCGAACCGGTCTCTCCTCATACGAGGCATCCTCGTCAACCTCTAAGTCGGTCTAATCCAATACATGGGACGGATCCGGCTCGTACTTCCGAAGCATACTAACATGAAACACGTCATGAACTCCGGACAACTGCGGCGGTAAAGCTAAACGATAGGCAACCTCGCCAATCCTCTCAAGAATCTCGAAAGGGCCAATAAACCGAGGGGACAACTTCTCACTCTTACCAAACCTCATCAAACCCCGCCTAGGTGATATTTTCACGAAGACATGATCACCCACCTCAAACACCAATGGCCTCCTCCTAAGGTCGGCGTAACACTTTTGACGACTCTGGGCTGTAACAAGTCTCTTACGGATATACTCAACTTTCTCCGTTGTCTCACGAACCAACTCCGGGCCCAACAAAGGTGCAACTCCCACCTCGGACCAGCAGACTGGAGAGCTACACGGTCGGCCATACAAGTCCTCAAATGGTGCCATACCAATACTCGATTGGAAACTGTTGTTGTAGGCAAACTCCACCAAGGGCAAGTGCCTCTTCCACGACCCACTAAAGTCAAGGACACAACCTCGAAGCATATCCTCAAGGATCTGAATAGTACGCTTGGATTGCCCATCAGTCTGAGGATGATAAGCTATTCTAAAGGTCAACCTAGTGCCCAAGGCACTCTGCAAACTTTGCCACAACCTAGCAGTAAAACGTGGATCTCTATCTGAGATGATCGACACTGGGACCCCGTGCAACCTCACTATGTCCCGAATATACAAGTCGGCCAGATGATCTACTAAATCTCTCACGCGTATAGGGATAAAGTGCGCCGACTTAGTCAACCGGTCAACAACCACCCAAATAGCATCGCTACCTCGCTGAGTCCTCAGAAGACCTACAACGAAGTCCATCGTGACATGCTCCCATTTCCACTCGGCAATAGGCAAGGGTTGTAACAAACCCATTGGCCTCTGATGTTCGTCCTTCACTTGCTGACAAGTAAGGCACTTAGACACAAAAACAGCCATGTCCTTCTTCACACCCCGCCACCAAAACTGACAACCCAAATCACGATACATCTTAGTGCCTCCCAGATGCACCACAAGGCGTGAATGGTGAAACTCTCGGAGTACTTCCTCTCGGCAAGACTCCAGCACTAACAAACGGTCTCAGTATCTCACACTTAGGTCAGGATACACCGTCAAACCCTTCTCAACCTTCCCATTGGAGATCTTCTCTCGGAGGGATTCTACCTCAAGGTCACTCCTTTGTGCCTCTAACACTCGAATCACAAGTGTAGGTCGCGCAACTACAGAAAACAAGGCCGCGACCTGAATAGATTCGCCCAGAAGCAAATCAAACTCGCCAAGTGCACTCAACATTTCCCACACCCGAATGGCTAGACAAGCTACATCACTAATGGATTTTTTTGCTAAGGGCATCGGCGACAACGTTGCCCTTTCCCGGATGACAATGCACTCAAAGTCGTAATCCTCAATAAACTCTATCCACCTCCTCTGCCTCAAGTTCAAGTCTTTCTGTGTAAACAGATATTTCAGACTTTTATGATCCGAGAACACCTCGAATCTCTCACCATACAGGTAGTGCCTCCAAATCTTCAAGGCAAAGATCACAGCTGCTAACTCTAGGTCATGTGTAGGGTAATTCCTCTCGTGTATTTTCAACTGTCGCGAGCCATAGGCTACAACTTTCCCCTCTTGCATCAACACACAACCCAAATCCTCTCGTGAGGCAACACAATAAATCGCATAACCCAAACCTCTCTCCGGAATAATCAACATTGGAGCTGTGGTAAGTCTAACTTTCAACTCTTAGAACGACTTTTCACAAGCCCCACTCCATACAAATTTGACCCATTTCTGTGTCAATCTAGTCAACGGTCAAGCTAGCCTAGAGAAATCCTTTACAAACCGGCAGTAATACCCAGCTAATCCCAGAAAATTACGAATCTCAAAAATACTCTTAGGCTGTGCCCAATCCTGCACTGCCTCAATCTTGGATGTATCAATAGATATCCCTTCCCCGGTCTTAGCCAGAACTCACACTTTCCAAACTTGGTATACAGCCTATGGACTCTAAGCAACTCAAGCACCACTCTCAAGTGTTCCTCGTGCTCCTCCTCAGAAGGTGAATAAATCAGAATGTCGTCCACAAAGACGACCACAAAGCGATCTAAGAACTCCCGGAATATCTGGTTCATCAAATCCATAAACACTGCCGGTGCATTGGTAAGCCCTAAAGCCATCACCGAAAACTTATAGTGGCCATATCGCATACGGAATGCCGTCTTCGGAATATCCTCCTCCCTGACCCTCAACTGGTGGTAACCTGATCTCAAGTCTATCTTAGAGAAACAACGGGACCCCTTCAACTGATCAAACAAATCATCTATACGGGGCATAGGGTACTTGTTCTTAATCGTAGCCCGATTCAATTTCTAGTAATCGATGCAAAGTCTCAAAGAACCATCTTTCTTTATAGCAAAGAGGGCTAGTGCTCCCCACGGCGAAGTACTAGGGCGGATAAAGCTCTAGCAACTCCTAAAGTTGAATCTTCAACTCACTCAACTCGACTGAGGCAAAACGATAAGGTGCCATGGAAATTGGTGCCGTGCCGGGCACTAAATCAATAGAGAACTCAATCTCCCGATGAGGTAGTAAGCTAACAAGGTCCTTGGGAAAAACATCCGAATACTCACAAACCACTCTCGGCGATACAGTCTGGGTCTCATCACACTCAGTACTCATAAAGCTAGCGAGGAGACAACTAAGCTCACTCTGCCCTTGCGGATCATACACCGGTGGCAACACACTACCAACCCGATTCCCCAAGAAATGGAAACAATTCCCGCTCAAGGTACATACAGTGACCCTCTGGCAGTAACAATCAATAACAGCCTGGTATGACGATAGCCAGTCCATACCCAAAATCATATCAAAACCCGACATAGCCATAACCACAAAGAAAATGAAAGTCGACGATCAGCGACCTCTATATCATAGCCCCGACACCCTTGTTTCAAAATCAGCTCACCCCCAACAGGCGATATAACACAAATAGGAGAAGCTAACTGTGCCAACTCCAACCCCAAAACAGATACAAATGCAACAGATATAAAGGAATGAGATGCACCCGTATCAATCAACACATTGGCAACCGAGTTGCAAAACAAAAAGGTACCTCTCGCAACAGATGAAGTTGGTACAAGATCCTGCGCGATAACAGTATACACGTGCCCTGAAGGTCTCTGGTCTACCTGCTCACCCCTCAGAGCATAAGACTGCTACAAAGACTGGGACGATGAAGTTCCCTGATTGGCCCTCAAGGCCTGAACTGATTGTGCGGGCTGAAAACTCTGCGTCTGCCTCGAACCAGATGCACCAGATGTGCCACTCAACTACGGGAAAAACCTTTTCAGGTGCCCCGACTGACCAGACTGGTAACAAGAAAGCGGCTGGCCTCTACCCTGACTCTAGCTCTGAGGTCGAGCCGAAGATGAAGCTGCTTTATGCCCTCCTCCCTTCTACGAGCAAGCTGCAGACTTGTGGCCTAGCTGACCACATTTGTAGCAAGTAATGTCTCCCTGATTGCCTCTCCCAGAACCTGAACTAGGCATTGGAAAGGTAGACCTCACAAAAGCACCCTGGGGCTGTTAAGGGTTAGAACCGCTCTGCCGCTTACCATCCCCCTGGCGATCCTGACTCCTCTTGGAGCCCCTCATCCTCTCCTCCTCCTCGTGCATAATAATCTCCATATGGGCCGTAGCATCCGCAAGGTGCCCATACTCCCGGGTTATGGACCCCGCAACTCTGGTCTTGAGCCCATGCCTCAACTTCTTTTCAAACTCAAGACAACGGTGTTCCTCAGACGCCACTAGCTCAGGTGCAAACCTGGTTAAACTGGTAAATGCGGCCTCAAACTCGGCCACTGGCATACTCAGCTGATTGAGCTGACAGAACTGATCTCTCAACTTCTCCCTAACAGTTGGAGACAGAAACTTCTCCTGGAAAGCATCTACAAAGGCCTCCCATGTGCCTCAAATACGACCTCGCACGAACTTCCACCACTGGCCTGCGTCTCCCTTCAACTGGAAAGACGCCAAGGTCACCTTCAATGCCCCGTCTTCGATGCCAACCATCTCAAACATCTTAGTCATCTGCTCAAGCCACTCGTCAGCCTTAAGTGGCTCCTTAGGATCCCCCACAAACTCATCCGGATTAGATCAGAAAAACTCCCTCTTCAGAAAGGAAGGCCCTGCCTCAACCACATAGTCCTGGACTTGATTCTCAGCCCTGGGAATGCCCATAGATTCCCTCAATGCTCTTTCCATCTCACGGGCTAAGGCGACCATGGCCTGTTGACCCACTGGCTCGGCCACATCGGCCTGACCAACACCCTCCTGCTGTGCCGGAATCTCATCCGGTATAGGCACCTCCTACCTCCTAGGCCTACCTCATCTACCTCCATGTCCTCGTCCTGACATCCTCACAAAGGTATCGAAGAACATTAGCACATTCACAAATGTGCCGAAGCTATTTCACTCATGGCCTAATGCATTGGACAACAGTAATTCATTCCACATAAGCACATAATCACATAAGCACTTACGAATTTCATTTCAGGAGTGATAGTCCTGAGGTGTTGCTAGAGTTCCGATTAGAAACAGCATTGATCAAGTGCTTTTCCAACAGGACTCCCAGAAACCCAACGATCCAATCAACATCTAAGAAACTAAATCCCATACCCATATAGTCACATAAGCATGTTATCACATAAATACATAACATTACACTCAAGTCTCTAACAAGCGAGACAAACCCATTGTGGTACTAACCACTTCCCACATACCAAAAGTATTCAAAACACTTCCACTATCAACAATTTAAATGAGATAACAACTCATATTAAACACTTCCATACTTCAATTAATACACATATTTGCTATATTAACACTTCAATTTGATACACATATTTGTTGCATCAATGGAGTCCATCCCCTATCACCTCCCAAACAGGTTTGAGAGTCTATCCCCTATCTCCTCTCAAACCATGGAGTACATCCCCTATCTCCTCCCAAACAATATGAATATACAATGTAATAAAACACTTATCATATGCAATAATTAATCAATACACATATTTGATGTATTATTCCAACCGTCATATTCAATGACATAACACGTTTGATTAGTTTTAGTTTTCCCTAATCAACATACAGTGCCTACAACAATCAAGACTATCCTCCACCGATAGCCTAAAGCAGTTATTTCTAACCAGATAATAAATGCATCAAACAGATAGCATCTCGACATTTTTATAGGTGAGTGATAAATTAATTCCATCCCATAATTCCTCAATTTCATGGATTTCAACTCAATTTCATATTTCCACGTTTTTTCCAAATTAATTTTACAAATTAATTTATTACAACATAATTAGGGCATATTTCCTTTTTCTCAAATAATGATCCTAAGACCAAATTCCACCAATTTAACTCTCAAGCCCACATTTCCAAGGCTTCAAATACATATGGAGCTTTAAAACACAAAACCCCTTTTTTATAAATTACAAACCAAACGCTAGATTTTCCCAAAATTACCAAACTACACCAACTAATCAAAATGCATAAAACTTATGTCAAAACTCATAAGATGGAGTAGGTTATCCCTACCTCGAAATTAGAAGTCCAAAGGAGTAGATGAAGAAAACCCGAAGTGCTCCAAATCCACTATTTTTCAAATTAAAGTGAAGCCCTCGCGAAGCTCTACCTTTCTTCCAAAGGGAATAGGGTAGAAGACCACTATAAGTAGATGAAACCCTAGAGAGAAGGTATATATAGAGAGAGAAAGAGCATCTAGTCTAGGGTTTGAATGAAAGAAGATGATGAAAAAGTGAAGTGTAACTCGTAGCTACCAACTGATATATTTGAGGCTCGCTCGAGCGACCAGACACAAAGATACCTCGGTCGAGCGCAGAAAGCCTCGCTCCAGACAACAATTCGAAGCTTCAGGCCTGCAACCTGGAAGCACGCTCGAGCGAAGAAACTCTCGCTCGAGTGAAGAAAGCCAAAACATAGTCCTCGCTCGCTCAAGTGAAGGAAAGCTCGCTCGAGCCAAGAAATGCAACTCTCAGGTCCAGAATTGGACACAGACGCAAGCTCGAGCACAAGACTTCTCACTCGAGCCACCAGACACAACACTCAACACTCGCTCGAGCGAAGGAACCCTAGCTCGAGTGAAGTAACTAAAACAAAGAGCTCACTCGAGCGACAAAAGTCTCGCTCGAGCAAGGACACCAAAATCTGGGCAGCAACCATTTGTTCCTAACCACAACCAACCTATTACAAACTTGCCCAACACATCCTAAAACTCAAATACATGGAATTGAAGGATGGAAACAAGATGCAACAATGAGCAACACCATGGAACCTAAGTTCGGAATACTATAATCAATGGAGGGAAAACCGAGATCGCTATATGCTATTTTGAAAATTATGCTTGTGGATATAAAAATGGTTCTATAAACTAGACCTAAAAGATACTATTCATTGGCAAAAACAATTTATAGCCAAACTACCTAAACCATGGGATGAATTATCTCAAAAAGAGTGTGAAAGACAATTAGAAAATAATCAAATATATGATTCCTTAGGTGGAAGAATAGCTTATGTGCGGGAAGTTGTAAACAAACTATTGTGAAGAACAACAAGCTATAAAAAAATATGGAAAAGACATATATGGATTATAACTGTTGTTCAAAAACAAAAGGTACGGTAGGAAGGTATGGTTATGATACGAAATCCAAACCATTGGTTAAGAAGAATAAGTTTGTGAAAAAGAAATGAAAAAAAAATTAGAAAAGAAAATTTAATAGTTATAAGGAAAAACCAAAATCTTGGAGTAGATATATTAGAAAAAAAATAAAAAATAAAAAATAATAAGAAAATCTAATAAATTCATAAAAAAATAAAAAATCTCCATGTCCAAAAGGAAAATCTCCTGAAGAATGCAAATGTTGGCTTTGTGGAGAAAAATGACATTTCACAAATAAATATCCTAACAAACAAAGAAAACAACATGTTAAACATATATTTAAAATATATATATATATATATATGAACCAGTATGGGGATACGAAATAAAATCTGATGATGAAGTAGAAGAACTCGTGTTAGAATAAATCAAAATCTGCATATAGTTTTGATGAAAATGATGAACAAAGCTTAGAGGAAGCTTTGACAAGAACTATTTTTATGATGAAAATATATTCATATGATGACAATGGAAATGAAATTATCCTTCCTAAGTCAGGAAAAAGTAAATCATTGGAAATTAAAGAACAAGAATTTTTTGTAAACGATTGGAAAATGCAAAAAATTCCAATTAATGAAATTTATAAAAACTCAATCTTCAAAACTCGAAGTAAACTGAATGCAGAAATCTTTGAAAGAAGCACTTCCGTTGGTAATACAGAAGAAATATCCATACATATACCATTGTTTGATATGAATAACTCAAACAATATCGTAATCAAAAACATAATTACATTCATTTAGGACTTATACAAGTTAGTATGTGTCCTTTATTTTCATGCAGAAAAGACATTCCTATGTTAAAACATGTGTCATGAATAATAGATGGCATAGCTTTGAAAATTCCTTAATCGGAGGAATTCAAAGTAATTTGTATAATGGACCAATTTGGTTCACTATTAAAACAAATTATTTTTTGGCATTGGAAGATCCTAATCTTAATAGAGTATTAGGATTGAAAATGTAACGCCCTCAAAATAAACCCATAACTTATACATTCATGATACAAGAAAATGACAATATATTCCATACATCAGAGTGTTTAGTACAAAAGTATTACATGTTGACAACAAAAGTAAATGCCCTACGGGCTTGCAACTTTCCAAGTCAACACTTGGGTTCAACGAAAGAAGAGTTCTAATTCTTTATACAAAATAAGCCCTTGGCTTGATTTACATGTAATACAAAAAGATAACACAAAAATATCTTCCAGCCTCTAAGCTTTCCAAGCTACGTCCTTGGACGTGTCATATCACCTGAACCTGAAAATGATGTCCCATATAGGGTGAGCCAACGCCCAGTAGAGATATGCTAAACATAATTTGAGTAATAACTAAAACATTAGCATTTGATAAATGTTTAACTCATATAAACCAACATATAACATATTCAGTTCCATGACAAATATGTCCATGTTTCATTCCACTTTCCTTTACTTAACCAATTCAGTTCATAAACATGGCTCAGAACCTGGCCAAACAATTTAATACATAATTATGGCTCAGAACCTGGCCAAACAATTCAATGAGAGTATAACTCATACTAAAACACTTCCAATACTTCAATTTATACACATATTTGCTGTATTACTGGAGTCCATCCTCTATCTCCTCCCAAACAGGTTTGAGAGTCCATCCCCTATCTCCTCTCAAACCATGGAGTACATCCCCTATCTCCTCGCAAACAATATACATATACAATATATTTAAACACTTATCATATACAATGACCAAGCAAAGCACATATTCAATGTGTTATTCCATCCATCATATTCAATGACATATCCAATTGATTAGTTTTAATTCACCTAATCATCATACAGTGTCTACAACAATCAAGACTATCCTCCACCGATAGCCCAAAGCAATTATTTCTAAACAGATAATAAATCTGTCAACAGATAAATTATCAACAATTTCAAAGGTGAGTGATTAATCAATCCAACTCCACCATTCATTCTCATAACTTCTCAATTTCATTACTTCCACACCAATTTCATTATCTTATAATAAATGCCATTAATTTCACAAATGACCCAATTAATCCCAACTAAGGTATTTTTCCCTTTTTCTCAATATTGACACAAAGGTCCAAATATGATCAATAGACCTCAATAACTTCATTTTAAGGCTTAAATACACATATATAGTTCAATGGAACAAAAACCCCTCTGTACACATTTTAAGGTTTGAAACCTTAACTCCTAAACTTTCCCAACTACAACATTAAATTAAAATGACTACAAGTTTATATCAAAGATCATAAATATGAGTAGTTATCCCTACCTCAAAGTTTGAAGCCCAAAGGGAAAGATGAAGAAACCCAAAGATGCTCCAAATCAACACTTTTTTGGATCCAAAGATAGCCCAAGCCAAACTCTACCTTTTATACAAAGGAACCAAGGTAGAAACACTCTAGAACTAGATGGATTCTTAGAGAGAGAGAGAGAGAGAATAGAGAGAGAGGCTGCCGAAATTAAGGTTATTAGTAAAAGAGATGGAGAAAAAAATGAAGAAAAAGAAGCTGCTGCGAACTGATATATTCGAGGCTCGCTCGAGCGAAGGAGTGGTCACTCTAGCGACCAGACAGAAAGAAACCTCGCTCGAGCGTAGAAAGCCTCGCTCGAGCCAACAATTCGAAGCTTCAGGTCTGCAACCCAAAAGCACGCTCGAGCGAAGAAAAGCTCGGTCGAGCGAAAAAACCCAAAACATAGTCCTCGCTCGCTCGAGCTAAGAAATGCAACCTTCAGGTCCAGAACCAGACGCAGACGCAAGCTCGAGCGCAAGACTTCTCGCTCGAGCCACCAGACACATTACTCAACTCTCGCTCGAGCGAAGGAACCCTGGCTCTAGCGAAGGAACTAAAACAAATAGCTTGCTCGAGCGACAAAAGCCTCGCTCGAGCGAAGACACCAAAATCTGGGCAGTAACCATTGGTTTAAACTCACAACCAACCTGTAACAAACCTGCCCAACACAATCCAAACTTGAATACAAAGAGTTAAAGGACAGAAATGAGGTATAAACAACAACCAACACCACAGAGCCTAAGTCCGGAATATAATATACAATGGAGGGAAATCGGGAACGTTATAACCTCCCCTCCTTAATGAATTTTGTCCCCGAAATTAGATATGAGTTTTCAAAAGTGTGATTTTTAAATTCTCAACAATAATACAATTCAATATTCAACATCTTGACCCAATTTCGGTCATCCCATCTCTTTCAGGAGGCAATTTACAGCGTAATTCTCCACATGCATTAACAATGTGCCTTTCTTTGAAATTCAACAAATCCCAATATACATGCTTCACAATTCCTTAACATATTCAATGTTAATAATACATTTGCATTCCTACAATACATTTAACATATACAATGTCAAATTAAATTTTCATTTCCAAGATGTATTCAACAATCACCATACTTCCATAAACTAAAACATATACAATGTTTTACAACTTAAGACATATTCAATGTTCTTAAAGTTTATCAATACAAAAAAATTCCCAATACATGGTTAAACATTAACAAACCAGTCTGGATATTTCTCACGGACTTCCAACTCGCATTCCCAAGTGGCTTCCTCCACCCCGTGATATTTCCACAGAACTTTTACCAAGGGAATGGTCTTACCTTGCAAGACTTGATCCCGTCTATCCAAGACCCTCATTGGTCTCTCCTCATACGAGGCATCCTCATCAACCTCTAAGTCGGTCCAATCCAATACATGTGACGGATTTGGCTCGTACTTCCGAAGCATACTAACATGAAACACGTCATGCACTCCAGACAACTGTGACGGCAAACCCAAACGGTAGGCAACCTGGCCAATCCTCTCAAGGATCTCGAAAGGGCCAATAAACCGAGGGGACAACTTCCCAATCTTTCCAAACCTCATCAAACCCCGCCTAAGTGATATTTTCAAGAAGACATGATCACCCACCTCAAATACCAAAGGCCTTCTCCTATGGTTGGCATAACTCTTTTGGCGACTTCGGGCTGTAACGAGTCTCTTACGGATAAGCTCAACTTTCTCTGTTGTTTCCCTCACCAACTCCGGGCCCAAAAGAGGTGCATCACCCACCTCGACTCAACAAACTGGAGACCTACACGGTCAGCCATACAAGGCCTCAAATGGTGCCATACTAATACTCGATTGGAAACTGTTGTTGTAGGCAAACTCCACTAAGGGCAAGTGCCTCTCCCACGACCCACTAAAGTCAAGGACACAACCTCGAAGCATATCCTCAAGGATCTGAACAGTACGCTCGGACTTCCCGTTAGTCTGGGGATGATAAGCCGTGCTAAAGGTCAGTCTAGTGCCCAAGGTACTCTGCAAACTCTGCCACAACCTAGCAGTAAAGCGTGGATCTCTATCTGAGACGATTGACACTAGGACCCCGTGCAACCTCACTATGTCCCAAATATACAAGTCGGCAAGATAATCTACTGAATCTCTCACAGGCAAAGGAATGAGGTGCGCCGACTTAGTCAACTGGTCTACAACCACCCAAATAGCATCACTACCCCGCTGAGTCCTTGGAAGACCTACAACAAAGTCCATAGTGACACACTCCCACTTCCACTCGGCTATAGGCATGGGTTGTAGCAAACCCGCTGGCCTCTGATGTTCGGCCTTCACTTGATGACAAGTAAGGCACTTAGACACAAAAACAGCCATGCCCTTCTTCACACCCCGCCACCAAAACTGACAACCCAAATCACGATACATCTTAGTGCCTCCCGGATGCACCGCAAGGCGTGAATGGTGAAACTCTCGGAGTACTTCCTCTCGGCAAGACTCCAGCACTAACAAACGGTCTCGGTATCTCACTCTTAGGTCAGGATACACCGTCAAACCCTTCTCAACCTTCCCATTGGAGATCTTCTCTCGGAGGGATTCTGCCTCAAGGTCACTCCTTTGTGCCTCTAACACTCGAATCACAAGTGTAGGTCGCGCAACTAAAGAAAACAAGGCCGTGGCCTCAATAGATTCGCCCAGAAGCAAATCAAACTCGCCAAGTGCACTCAATATTTCCCACTCCCGGATGGCTAGACAAGCTACATCACTAATGGATTTTTTTGCTAAGGGCATCGGCGACAACGTTGGCCTTTCCCGAATGATAATGCACTCAAAGTCGTAATCGTCAATAAACTCCATCCACCTCCTCTGCCTCAAGTTCAAGTCTTTCTGTGTAAACAGATACTTCAGACTCTTATGATCTGAGAATAGCTCGAATCTCTCACCATAAAGGTAGTGCCTCCAAATCTTCAAGGCAAAAATCCCAGTTGATAACTCTAGATCATGTGTAGGATAATTCCTCTCGTGTATTTTCAACTGCCGCGAGCCATAAGCTACCACTTTTCCCTCTTGCATCAACACACAACCCAAACCCTCCCTTGAGGCATCACAATAAACCGCATAACCCAAACCTCTCTCCGGAATAATCAAAACTGGAGTGGTGGTAAGTCTAACTTTCAACTCTTGGAACGACTTTTCACAAGTCTCACTCCAAACGAATTTGACCCTTTTTCGCGTCAATCTGGTCAAAGGCGAAGCCAACCTGGAGAAATCTTTCACAAATCGGCGGTAATACCGATCTAATCCTAGAAAACTGCGGATCTCAAAAACACTCTTAGGCTGTGCCCAATCTTGCACTGCTTCAATCTTGGATGTATCAACAGACACCCCTTCCCCGGAAACTACATGGCCTAAGAATTTCACCTCACTTAGCCAGAACTCACACTTCCCAAATTTGGCATACAACTTATGGGCTCTAAGTAACTCAAGCACCACTCTCAAGTGTTCTTCGTTCTTCTCCTCAGAAGGTGAATAAATCAGAATGTCGTCCACGAAAACGACCACAAAACGATCTAAGAATTCTCAGAAAATCCGGTTCATCAAATCCATAAACACTGCCGGTGCATTGGTGAGCCCAAAAGGCATCACCAGAAACTCATAATGGCCATACCGTATACGGAACGTCGTCTTCGGGATGTCCTCCTCCTTGACCCTCAACTGATGGTAACCCGATCTCAAGTCTATCTCAGAGAAACAACGGGACCCCTTTGAACTGGTCAAACAGATCATCTATACGAGGCATAGGGTACTTGTTCTTAACCGTAGCCTGATTCAATTTTCGGTAATCAATACAAAGTTTCAAGGCCCCATCTTTCTTTTTAGAAAAGAGGGCCGGTGCTCCCCACGGTGAAGTACTAGGGCGGATAAAGCCTTTATCTAGCAATTCCTAGAGCTGAATCTTCAATTCACTCAACTCGCCTGGGGCAAAACGATACGGTGCCATGGAAATCAGCGCCGTGCCGGGCACTAAATCAATAGAAAACTCCACCTCCCGATGGGGTGGCAAACTAACAAGATCCTTGGGAAAGACGTTCGAGTACTCACAAACCACTCTAGGTAACTCAATCTGGATCTCATCACACTCACTACTCATAAAGCTAGCGAGAAGACCACTAAGCTCACTCCGCCCTCGCGGATCATACACTGGTGGCAAAACACTACCAACCCGATCCCCCAAGAAATGGAAACAATCCCCGCTCAAGGTACATACAGTGACCCTCTGGCAGTAACAATCAATAACAACCCGGTATGACGATAACCAGTCCATACCCAAAATCACATCAAAACCCGACATAGCCATAACTACAAAAGAAAATGGAAGTCGGCGGTCGGTAACCTCTACATCACAGCCCCGACACCCTTGTTTCAAAATCAACTCGCCTCCAACAGGTGATACAACACAAATAGGAGAAGCTAACGGCGCCAACTCCAACCCCAAAACAGATGCAAATGCAACCGATATAAAAGAATGGGATGCACCCGTATCAATCAACACATTAGCAACCGAGTTGCAAAACAAAAAGGTACCTCTCACAACAGATGGAGTCGGTACAAGATCCTGCGCGGTAACAACATACACACACCCTGAAGGTCTCTGATCTACCTGCTCACCTCTCGGAGCAAAAGACTGTTGTACAGACTGAGACGATGAGGCCCCCTGATTGGCCCCCGAGGCCTGAACAAACTGAGCTGGCTGATAGCTCTGCCTCGACCCAGATGCACCAAACGTGCCACTCAACTGCGGGCAAAACCTCTTTAGGTGCCCCGTCTGACCACACTGATAACATGAGAGCGACTGGCCTCTGCCCTGACTCTGGCTCTGAGGACGATCCGAAGATGAAGCTGCTCTCTGACCTCCTCCCCTCTGCGGGTAAACTGGAGACTTGTGGCCTAGCTGACCACATTTGTGACAAGTAAAGTCTCCATGACTGCCTCTCCTAGAGCCTGCACTCGGCACTGGAAAGGTAGATCTCACAAAAGCACCCTGGGACTGCTGAGGGTTACAACCCCTCTACGTCCTACCATCTCCCTGGCCATCCTGACTCCTCTTAGAGCCCCTCAACCTCTTCTCCTCCTGAAGCATAATAATCTCAAGATGCGTTGTAGCATCCACAAGGAACCCATACTCCTGAGTCATGGACCCCGCAACTCTCATCTTGAGCCCAGTCCTCAATTTCCTTTCAAACTTAAGGCAACGACATTCCTCAGACGCCACTAGCTCAGGTGCAAACCTAGATAAGCTGGTAAATGCGGCCTCAAACTTGGCCACTAGTGTATTTAGCTGCTTGAGCTGACAGAATTGATCCCTCAACTTCTCCCTGACAGAAGGAGACAGAAACTTCTCCTAAAAGGCACTAAGAAAAGCCTCCCAAGTCCCTCCAATACGACCTCGCACAAACTTCCACCACTGACCCGCGTCTTCCTGCAACTAGAAAGATGCCAAGGTCACCTTCAATGCCCCGTCTTCGATGCCAAGCATCTCAAACGTCTTTGTCATCTGCTCAAGCCACTCATCAACCTTAAGTGGCTCCTTCAGATCACCCACGAACTCGTCCGGATTCAACCGGAAGAGCTCTCTCTTCAGAAAAGAAGGCCCTGCCTCAACCACATGGGCCTGGACTTAATTCTCAGCTCTAAGAATGTCCATGGATTCCCTCAATGCTCCTGCCATCTCGCGGGCTAAGGTGCCCATGGGTTGCTGACCTACTGGCTCGGCCACATTGGCCAGACCAGCACCCTCCTACTGCTCCTGAATCTCATCTGGTATAGGCATCTCCTGCCTCCTGGGCCTACCACGCCTACCACCACGTCCTCATCCTGACATCCTAATAAAGGTAACAAAAACGTTAGCAGAGTCACAAATGTGCCGAAGTTATTTCACTCGTGTCCTAATGCATTGGACAACAATAATTCACTCCACGTAAGCACATAATCACATAAGCACTTACGAACTTCATTTCCAGATAATGACAGTCCCATGGCATTACTAGAGTTCCGGTTAGAAATAGCATTGATCAACTGCTTTTCCAACAAGACTCCCAGAAACCCAAGGATCCAATCAACAACCTAGAAACTAAATTCCATACCCACTTAGTCAAGTAAACATGTTATCACATAAGTACATAACATTACATCATACCTAAGTCTCTAACAAGCGAGACAAACCCATTGTGGTACTAACCACTTCCCACGTACCCAAAGTATTCAAACCCGGTACGCTCTGATACCAAGTTGTAACGCCCTCAAAATAAACCCATAACTTATACATTCATGATACAAGAAAATGACAATATATTCCATATATCAGAGTGTTTAGTACAAAAGTATTACATGTTGACAACAAAAGTAAATGCCCTACGAGCTTACAACTTTTCAAGTCAACACTTGGGTTCAATGAAAGAAGAGTTCTAATTCTTTATACAAAATAAGCCCTTGGCTTGATTTACATGTAATACAAAAAGATAACACAAAAATATCTTCCAGCCTCTAAGCTTTCCAAGCTACGTCCTTGGAGGTGGCATATCACCTGAACCTGAAAATGATGTCCCATATAGGGTGAGCCAACGCCCAGTAGAGATATGCTAAACATAATTTGAGCAATAACTAAAACATTAGCATTTGATAAATGTTTAACTCATATAAACCAACATATAACATATTTAGTTCCATGACAAATATGTCCATGTTTCATTCCACTTTCCTTTACTTAACCAATTCAATTTATAAACATGACTCAGAACCTGGCCAAACAATTCAATTCATAATTATGGCTCAGAACCTGGCCAAACAATTCAATGAGAGTATAACTCATATTAAAACACTTCCAATACTTCAATTTATACACATATTTGTTGTATTACTGGAGTCCATCCCCTATCTCCTCTTAAACCATGGAGTACATCCCCTATCTCCTCGCAAACAACATACATATACAATGTATTTAAACACTTATCATATACAATGATCAAGCAAAGCACATATTTAATGTGTTATTCCATCCGTCATATTCAATGACATATCCAACTGATTAGTTTAAATTCACCTAATCATTATGCAGTGTCTACAACAATCAAGACTATCCTCCACCGATAGCCCAAAGCAATTATTTATAAACAGATAATAAATGCGTCAACAAATAAATTATCAACAATTTCAAAGGTGAGTGATTAATCAATCCAACTCCACCATTCATTCCCATAACTACTCAATTTCATTACTTCCAAACCAATTTCATTATCTTATAATAAATGCCATTAATTTTACAAATGACCCAATTAATCCCAACTAAGGTATTTTTCCCTTTTTCTTAATATTGGCCCAAAGGTCCAAATATCATCAATAGACCGCAATAACTTCATTTTAAGGCTCAAATACACATATATAGTTCAATGGAACAAAAACCCCTCTGTACACATTTTAAGGTTTGAAACCCTAACTCCTAAACTTTCCCAACTACAACATCAAATTAAAATGACTACAAGTTTATATCAAAGATCATAAATATGAGTAGTTATCCCTACCTCAAAGTTTGAAGCCCAAAGGGAAAGATGAAGAAACCCAAAGATGCTCCAAATCAACACTTTTTTGGATCCAAAGATAGCCCAAGCCAAACTCTACCTTTTATACAAAGGAACCAAGGTAGAAACACTCTAGAACTAGATGGATTCTTAGAGAGAGCGAGAGAGAGAGAGAGAGAGAGAGAGTAGAGATAGAGGCTGCCAAAATTAAGGTTTTTAGTAAAAGAGATGGAGAAAAAAATGAATAAGAAGAAGCTGCTGCGAACTGATATATTCGAGGCTCGCTAGAGCGAAGGAGTGGTCGCTCGAGCTACCAAACACAAAGAAATCTCGCTCGAGCGTAGAAAGCCTCGCTCGAGCCAACAATTCGAAGCTTCAGGTCTGCAACCCAAAAGCACGCTCGAGCGAAGAAAAGCTCGCTCGAGCGAAGAAACCCAAAACATAGTCCTCGCTCACGCGAGCGAAGGAAAGCTCGCTCGAGCCAAGAAATGCAACCTTCAGGTCCAGAACCAGACACATATGCAAGTTCGAGCGCAAGACTTCTCGCTCGAGCCACCCGACACATTACTCAACTCTCGCTCGAGCGAAGAAACCCTGGCTCGAGCAAAGGAACTAAAACAAATAGCTTTCTCAAGCGACAACAACCAACACCACGGAACCTAAGTCCGGAATACAATATACAATGGAGGGAAAACTGGGATCGCTATAAAAAATAAAAACTCAAGATATGCAAGACCATGATAAAAGAAGCAAACACACTGTTATTAATTGTAGGTTTATGTATAGTGGTTAATACAGTTAATCCTCTTAGTAAATCTGTACCTGAAGTGGAGCTATTTGAAAAAAAAAAGTGCTCACACTTGCAAATTTAATTCAAAAAGGTTAATGTAAAACAATTATCATGGCCTAAGAAATGGGTTCTTGGAGAAACTCCAGATCGAAAAAATCTCAAAAATTTAACAATTCAAGAAAATAGAGGTGTTGTTTATCTAGACATATGCGAAAATCATTTATTTTTACTAGATCTAATCCTATAAGTAGGCCTCGAAAGAACAAAAAGACAAAGATAAAGCTATCATAGAAGAATTGAGTGTACAAGAAAGTTGTGTACAAGAAAGTTCAAATGAAGAAATAATATGATACAAAAAAATAAGTATTCCTATTACCAATAAATCTTCATCAAAAATATCAATCAATGAACAAGAAAACCTAAAAATGGTTTCTCTCGATAATCTCTCCATCACTATAAATACAAAATTAATGGAATGAGAATTATCAAGAGAGGAACTCTAAAAGGAAGTAGAAGAAATAATCCAAAAAATAAATAACGATATGAGTAAAAAATCTCATTAAATTTTTGAAAAAACTGTTGAAGTCAGCCCTATAAATTCATATGTTGAATTGTTATTTAACTTTCCTATCTATCATTCTTATACTATTGATGCATTAGTTGACACTGATGCTTCATATAGTTTGGCAAAATCTGGAGTATTACCTTTTAGACAAATGGGTTTTAATTGAAAATCCAATTATATTAAGATTGGCATATGGTCAATTGGTAACTATGGAATATGAAAGTTATCATGTTCTATTATTCTTAATCAAAAAAATTTAGAATGGAAAGAATAATTCAATTTCTATTTTTAGGTGGAGATTTTTTAGTTGGCAATGCATTTTTAAAACAAGAAGAAAATAGACATTTTCTTTAAGATCAATCATGTATTGCTCTTAAAATGCATGAAATTTCATAGCTAAAATATGCATCTCGAAAACGTAAATTTGGTTTTAACCCTCTAACAATTACAGAACAAAATTTATTAATATAAATCGAACCTCTCTACACAGCTCAACGTAGTGAACTTGAAACAATTGATGACAATCAAGAAAAAAAAACTAGGCAACAACTATTTGAAGATGAAATTAGTAGTGAAAATAGCATTATAACTCATAGTGAATATGAAATTGATAGCGAAAAAGAAGATGAACAATAGATCATTGATATCACAAATCACTATCAAGGCAAATTAGAAAACCAAGGAAAAGTGATTCCAAGTTTAGATAATATTAAGAAAATGCTAGAAAATAATTTTAGTGACAAGCCACTAAAATTATAAAAAAAGGACAAGCCTTGGGCGAATAAAATTCTTGAGGATCCAAACTATGTAGTCAATGAAAAACCCATTAGACATAGTCTTGAAATGATTAAGAGGGTTTATACGGCCAAGTAAAAGTCCTCATTCTAGTCCTGCATTTATGGTAATGAATGTAACACTTACTCTTTGGACTAGTAGGACTCCTTTTGACTCTCTTATTATTGTACTTGAAGCTTATTTGATTGATTTTAGAGTATTGATTGAGGTGATTTTAGAGTATTGATTGAGGTGATATTATAACGATTCCGATTTAGACCCGACTTGTTTATTGTTTTGGATCTGAGATTCCTTATCTTAATTGGTTGTTCATAACCTTATTCATTTTATTCTTGATTGAGTTTGGGTTGTTTGGATGTCTTTGTTGCATTTGGTACAGGTCGGGAATTTGTTTTTCAATAGAAATGTTGCCCAAATTTTGGTCAGTTCACGCAAGCAGTCCTTTGGTCGCTCATGCGGTCTTTGAGAACTTCCAGTATATTTGTAGATCTACAAAAGTATTGGGAGGGTGTTTTCTTCACTTGAGCGGTGTTTATTGCGCTCGAGCTGCCTTGGCTCAAGCTGTCTTTCTTGAGCTCAAGCGGTTAGCCTTTGCCTACAAAACTTTTGGGAGGTGGTGTTCTTCGCTTGAGCGTTCACTTTGTTTGCTCAAACGCTCTCACTTATTGTGTCTGGTCGCTCGAGTGGTGTTTTGGTTGCTTGAGCAGTTTGCACATATATCAATTCGTAACAACCACTTTTTGAGTCACTTTTTCATATATCTCTCTCTCTAAAAACATTTCAAAACCCTAAACCTAGACCTTCTCTTTCTAAAGCTCATCTTCAACTTCCAAATACTCTTAATCTATTAGTTCCTACACCCTAGTCCCTTTGATAAAAAGGTAGAGCTCACCCAAAGTTTTATTCTAATTGGAGCAAAGTTTGTTTTCAGCTTTGTCGAGATTTCTTCACACTCTCTCTTGTCTTCTAGCTTCGAGGTAGGGATTTCTCCACATTTTTGTATGGTTTTTAAGTTGGTTATTTGCTTTTCTAAACAATATTGTGATTCGGGGATTTTTGGATAAACCTAAGGTTTTGGTTTTAAAATCAAAAGAGGGGTTTTTAAAATGGTTTCTTGGAAATGATTGTGGGTCATTAAATGTGGTTGAGTTGTGATAAAATGGTGGATATTTGATTTTGTAAAGAGAAAGTGGAAATGATGTTGGGTTTTATGAAATTGGAATGATGATTATGATGATGATGGTGGAGTTGGATATGCGTTATCAATCCCATCTTGAAATTTTGAAAAATTTATCTCTATTGGAAATTATCTATCTATTTAGAGACATCTGTTTTGGGCTATCAGTGGAGGATAACTATGATTGTTGTAGGAATTGCATGAGAATTAGGAGAATCGAAACTAATTTCTCATCTTTTGCATTGGGCATAGTTGCATACTTAACACATTGAAAACATATGTTGTTTTGAGAAGAAAAAAAAAAAAAGGTGAATACCTGGGTGAATCTGGGTAGGAATTGTGGTTGTCATATTATGTTGGCCTGTGTATCCTTGTTTAAAGTCTAGAAACCCACGTGGTTATGTGCCGAGCCTTTCGGTTAGTACCAGTAAAAATTGTAATTCGTAGTACTTGTACAGCCTACTAGCAGACACGTACCTAGAGATTCTTAGTGTTGTATCCACTGCCTTGTATTCTGTTGTAAAAGAAATGATTTCATGAATTGTGATATAAACTTGGCATGGCATGGTTTTGGAAAGAGACATAAAATGTTTTGGCATGAGCATTGCATATGCATTCACCTTATAGCCTTGTTATATCTCTACTGGGCTTTGGCTCACCCTATGTGGAAAGCCATTTTCAGGTGCTGATGATATGCCTCTGCCAAGGCCGTAGCTTGGGTGAACTTGGAGCCAAGAGTTTGTTTTTGTTATTTGTAATTATTTTTGTACAAGCCTAGGGCTTTATTTGTATTGAGTTTCAAACTCACCTTTTTTTTGTAACCAAGAGCCGTCTTGGAAAGTTGTAGCCATTAAGGCATTTATATATCTGTTAAACTTTTATTTCCTATCATTAGCTTATGGCATATGCTATAGATTCATAGTTAGGACTTATGAATGTATAACTGTATGTGTTACCTCTTGTACAATGAAATCATATGAACGGAAGGTCACTGTGTTGAGAATTGTATGGTTATTATTTTAGGGCGTTACAACTTGGTATCAAAACTACCAGGTTTGATTATTTTGGGATCGTGGGATGTGATTTTTATCACAATGGGTTATCATGCTAGTTGTGTTAGAAGTAAACCTAGTATGCTATGTGATAACATACTTATGTGACTAGATTGGTATGAAATTTAATTTCTAAGATAGTGATTGGGTCTACGAGTTTCTAAAAGTCCTGTTAGAAGAACACTTGATCACTGCAATTTCTAACTAGAACTCTGTTATGGAACGATCATTCTCTAGAAACGAAGTTCATATGTGTTTATATGACTACGTGCTTATGTGGAGTGAATTAATTGTTGTCCATCGCATTAGGATGCGAGTGAGTTAGTTTTGGCACTTTCATTAGAATGTCAAGACATGGACATCGTGGTGGTAGGCATGGCAGGTCTAAATGGCAAAAGGTGGCGTAATCGGATAATATTCCCGTATAGGAGGAAGGGGTTGGTCAGGCAAATGTGGTCGAACTAGTTAGTCAACAGGCCATCGGTGCTTTAGCCCATGAGATGGCCAGAGCCTTGTGGGAATCCATGAATGTTCTTAGAGATGAGAATTAAGTCCAGGCCCATATTTCTGAGATAGGGCCATCGTTTCTAAAGATGGAGTTCTTTCAATCTAATCTGGATGAGTTTTTGCGAGATATGAATGAGCCATTGAATCCGGATAAGTGGTTGGAACAGATGGTGAAACCATTCAGGATGCTTGGCATCTAGGACGATGGGCTGAGAGTGACCTTGGCATCATTCCAGCTGAAGGTAGATGCTGGTCAGTCAAGACGCGGACATGGACGTGGTAGTGGTAGGCATGACTGGCCTAGACGGTAGGAGGTGCCATTAACAGATGATATTCCGGCACAGGAGGAAGGGATTGGTCAGGCAAATGTAGCCAAACTAGTGGGTCAGTAAGCCATGGGTGCTTTAGCCCATGAGATAGCCGAAGCCTTGCGAGAATCCATGGACATTCTCAAAGTTGAGAATCAAGTCTAGGCCCATATTGCTAAGACAGGGCCATCGTTTTTGAAGACGAAGTTCTTCTAGTCTAATCTTGATGAGTTTTTGCAAGATTCAAATGGGCCACTGAAGACGGATGAGTGGTTGGAACAGATGGTGAAACAGTTCGAGATGCTTGGCATCTAGGATGATGGGCTGAGAGTGACTTTAACATCCTTCTAACCGAAAGGAGATGCAGATTATTGGTGGAAGTATGTGCATGGGCACATTGTGGTGACTTGGGAGGCCTTTGTCAATGCCTTTCAGGACAAGTTTTTGCCTCCCACTGCTAGGGAGAAATTGAGAAAGCAGTTTCTGAAGCTCAAGTAACTTAACACACTGGTGGCCGAGTTTGAGATTTCCTTTACTAGTTTGTCGAAGATTGCACTGGAACTTGTGCCAACGGAGGAATGTCGTTACGTTGAGTTTGAGAAAAGGTTGAGGATCAGGCTTCTTTTCGAAATGGTTGGGTCTATGATTAGGGACTGCGGACGCCTTGGGGAAGTGGTGGCTCATCTTGAGATCATGGTTCAATCAAAGGAGAAGCGGATGTGAGGCTTTAGGTAGAGAGGTCAGGAGGTTTAGGGGGAGACTCAGGACAGTAAGAGGCAGAGGAGTTCTATCTTATAGTAGTCCCACAGAGCATAGTCTACATCTATTTTTCTTGTGCCGAGTTTTGGGTCAGGAAGAGGTGGTTAAGGTTGGATCAATTGTTTCAAGTGTGGTCAGCTGGGCCACAAGTCTTTAGTTTGCCCATAGAGAGAAAGAAGGCAACAATCTGTACCGTCTGTGGCTCGTCCTCAGAGCCACAGTCAAGGGAGAGGATAGTTGCCTACCTGTTACCGGTATGGGCAGGCAAGGCATGTGTGAAGGTTTTTCTCTCAATTGAGGGGCACATCTGGTGCTTCTGGTTCAAGGCAAACATAGACCCATTAGCTTACACCGTCAGCTCAGGCCTCGATGGCTAATTAGGAAGCCTCTTTGGCACAATCACTGCACCAGACTTATGCTCTGAGAGGTGAGCAAGTAGACCAGAGACCTACGGGGTGTATGTATGCTGTTACCATGCCAGATTTGTTGCCAGCACATTCGGTAGTGAGAGGTAACTTATTGTTGTGTAATTCTATAGCCAATGTGTTTATTGATACTAGTGTATCACATTCTTTCATTTTGTCTACATTTGCATCAGCCTTCGAGTTAGAAGTGGCTTAGTTAGCGTCTCCACTCTAAGTAGAGTCACTTGTTCGTGGTGAGGTTATATTGGGCCAGGGGTGTCGGGGTTGTGCGATAGAGGTTGTTGGTCGCCGATTTCCTTTTCTTTTATGTTGATTGACATGTTGAGTTTTGATGTCATTTTGGGCATGGATTGGTTATCTTGTTATTAGGGCATTATAGACTTTTACCGTTAGAGAGTTACGGTGTGCATCTTGAATGGTGATTGTTTTTATTACCTGGGGAACTGAGTTGATAGTGCCTTATGGCCAGTGTTTGATCCGCGTGGTTGGGGCGAGCTTAGTCTTCTTCTTGCTATATTCTTGGGTGTTATGAGTGATGTGATCCAAGTAGAGTTACTGAGGGTAGTTTTATGAATACCTATATGTCTTTTTTGAGGATCTCACTAGTTTGCCACCTCCCCGTGAGATTGAGTTCTCTATTGATTTAGTGCCTAGCACGACACTGGTTTCCATGGCACCATACAGATTTGCACCCGCCGAGTTGAGTAAGTTGAAGATTCAACTACAAGAATTGCTAGATGAGGGCTTTATCAGCCCTAGTACTTCACCTTGGATAGCGCCGGCTCTCTTTGCCAAGAAGAAAGATTGCACATTGCGAACTTGTATTGATTACCGGAAGCTGAGCCGAGTAACTATTAAGAACAAGTACCCACTACCTCATATAGATGACTTGTTTGACCAGCTAAAGGTGTCTTATTACTTTTCTAAGATACATTTGAGATTGGGTTATCACTAGTTGAGAGTGAAGGAGGATATCCAGAAAATGGAATTCTGTATGCGGTATGGTCACTACGAGTTCTTGGTGATGCATTTTGGGTTAACCAAAACACTAGCCTTGTTTATGGATTTGATGAATCAAATTTTTCATGAGTTCCTAGACTATTTTGTGGTTGTCTTCATTGATGACATCTTGACTTACTCATCCTCTGAGGAGGAACACGAGGAACACTTGTGGGTTGTACTTGAGTTTCTTAGAGCCCACAAATTGTATGCTAAGTTCGAGAAGTGTGAGTTCTGGTTGAAGGAGTTGAACTTCTTAAGCCATGTGGTATTCGAGAAATGGGTGACTGTAGATTCTTCTAAGATAGAGGCAATGCAAGATTGTGATCAACCTAAGAATGCCTTTGAGATTCATAGTTTCTTGGGGTTAGCCAGGTATTACCAACGTTTTGTGAAGGATTTCTCAAGATTAGCCTCATCGTTGACTAGATTGACGATGAAGGAAATCAAATTTGTGTGGCGCGAGACTTGTGAGAAATCATTTCAAGAGCTTAAGGTTAGACTTGCCACTGTTCCAATGTTGATTATTTCGGAGAGGGGTTTAGGCTATTTAGTGTATTTTGATGCATCACATGAAGGTTTGGGTTGTGTCTTGATGCAAGAAGGAAAGGTAATAACTTGTGGCTCACGATAGTTGAAAACACACGAGAGAAACTATCCTACTCATGACCTAGAGTTAGCAGCAGTGATCTTTGCCTTGAAGATTTGGAGACAGTATCTGTATGGTGAGAGGTTAAAGGCCTTTTCTTATCACAAGAGTATAAAGTATTTGTTTTCACAAAAAGATTTCAATCTGAGGCAGTAAAGATGGATGAAATTTATGAAGCATTACGACTTTGAGTTGCACTACCATCTGGGGCAGGCCAATGTAGTATCCGATGTCTTGAGTAGGAAATCCATTAGCAGTGTAGCTAGTATTGCCATCCGGGAATGGTAGATAATGGGCATTATTTGCGAGTTTGACTTGCATCATGGCGAGTTCATTGAGTCTGTAGCCTTGTTTACTATAGTTGCACGACCTACACTTGTGGGCCAAGTTACAGAAGCACAACAGGGTGATCACGAGGTGAAGTCTATTCGGGAGAAGTTATCTAGTGAGAAGGTACAGAAAGGGCTTGAACATGTATTCTAGCTCGAGTGTTAGATATTTTGACTGTCTTTTCATGCCCGAGTCTTGTAGCGAGGAGGTACTCTGAGAGTTTCACCATTCACGCCTTGTGGTGCACCCAGGAGGCACAAAGATGTATCATGACCTTAGTTGCTAGTTTTGGTGAAGAGAAATGAAGAGCGACATAGCTTTATTGTATCGAGGTGCCTTACTTGTCAGGAAGTGAAGGCCGAGCAATAGAGGCTAGCGGGTTTGTTGCAACCCTTGTCTATTGCCGAGTGGAAGTGACAGGAGCATATCACGATAGATTTTGTTGTGGGTCATCCGAGGACTCAACGGGGTAATGATGCCGTGTGGGTGATAGTTAACCGATTGACTAAATAGGCACACTTTGCACCTATACGCACGAGTGACTTGGTAGATTATCTTACCGACCTTGACGTTAGGGGCATAGTTTGACTTCACAGGGTCCCTGTGACTATCATTTCGGATAAAGATCCGCATTGGGCACTAGGTTGACTTTTAGCACCGCCTGTCATCCTCAGATTGATAGGCAATCTAAGCATACCATTCAGATCCTAGAGAATATCCTTTGGGGTTATGTTCTTGACTTTAAGGGGTCATAGGAGAGGCACTTTCATTTAGTGGAATTTGCCTACAACAATAGCTTTCAGGCGAGTATTGGCATCGCACCATTTGAGACCTTATGTAGTCGATCGTGTAGATCTCCAGTGTGTTGGGCCGAGGTGGGTGACGTACCTATGTTAGGTCCTGAGTTAGCCTGGGAAATGACGGAGAAGGTTGTACATATTCGTAAGAGGTTGGTTTCGATTCAAAGTCGTCAAAAGAGTTATACCGACCGTAGGAGGAAACCACTATTATTTAAGGTAGAAGATCACGACTTCTTGAAAATATCAACTAGACGAGGATTGATGAGGTTTGGGAAGAGCGGGAAGCTGTCCCCTCGATTTATTGGGCCTTTTGAGATCCTTGAGTGTGTTGGAGAGATAGTTTATCATTTAGCCTTCCTGCCACAACTTCCCAAAATTCATGACGTGTTTCATATCTGTATGCTCCGGAAGTATGTGCCAGATCAGGCACATGTGTTGGATTGGACTGAGTTAGAGGTAGATGAGGATGCCTCGTATAAAGAGAGACCAGTTAGAGTCCTAGATACACGAGACCAAATCTTGCGAGTAAAGACAATTCCATTCGTAAAAGTGTTGTAGCGACACCACGGGGTTGAGGAGCCGACTTGGGAACGTGTGGCGGAAGTCCGTGAGAAGTATCCATACCTTTTTGTTGATGTTTGAGACTTGTAATGAAAATCTGGTTATGTTGGTTAAATGTAAAACATTGTTTGTGTTTTGGAAAAAAACAAATTGAAAAGAAAAAAAAAAAAGTCAACTGTATATTCAATATTGAAAACTTTGTTTATCGTTGTTATGAGAATAAAATGACCGGTGGATAGGTCATGGTTATGAATTCGATTTGCTATCATTTTAATGGTTCATTTAAATACCATTTTGTTGTGTTGATTTTAAAATTTTTGGCACGAAATTCCATAAGGGAGGAGGTTATAACGATTCCAGTCTAGACCTAACTTGTTTATTGTTTTGGATCTGGGATTCCTTTGCTTAATTCGTTGTTCATATCCTTATTCATCTTGTTCCTTATTGAGTTTGGGTTGTTTGGATGTCTTTATTGTATTTAGTACAGGTCAGGAGTTTGTTTTTGAATAAAACTATTGCCCAGACTTTGGTCAGTTCGCTCGAGCAGTCCTTTGGTCGCTCGAGCAGTCTTTGAGAACTTCTAGTATATTTGTAGGTCAGCAAAAGTACTGGGAGGATGTTTTCTTCGCTCAAGCGGTGTTTATTATGCTGGAGCGGCCTTGGCTAGAGTGGTCTTTCTTGAACTCAAGCAGTTAGCCTTTTCTCTGCAAAACATCTGGGACGTGGTGTTCTTTGCTCAAGCAGTCACTTTGTTCACTCGAGCGATCTCACTTATTGTGTCTGGTCGCTCAATTTGTGTTTTGGTCGCTCAAGCGGTCTGCATGTATATCAGTTCGTAACAATCACTTTTTGAGTCATTTTTTCATATCTCTCTCTCTAAACTTTTCAAAATCCTAAATCTAGATCTTCTCTCCCTAAAACTCATCTTTAACCTCTAAATACTCTTAATCTATTGGTTTCTACACCCTAGTCCCTTTGATAAAAATGTAGAGCTCACCTAAAGCTTTATTCTAATCTGAGCAAAGTTGGTTTTCGGCTTCATCGAGATATCTCCACACTCTCTCTCTTGTCTTCTAGCTTCGAGGTAAGGACTTCTCCATACTTTTCTATGGTTTTTAACTTGATTATTTGCTTTTCTAAACAATATTATGATTTGGGGATATTTGGATAAACCTAGGGTTTTGGTTTTGAAATCAACAGAGGCGTTTCCAAAATGGTTTCTTGGAAATGATTGTGGGTTTGTAAATGTGGTTGAGTTGTGATAAAATGGTAGATTTTTATCCTTTGAATTGATTTATAAAGAAAATGGGATTTTTGCCCTAAAATGTGAATATTTGATTTTGTAAAGAGAAAGTCGAAATGATGCTGGGTTTTATGAAATTGGAATGGTGATGATGATAGTGGAGTTGGATATGCATTATCACATCCATCTTGAAATTTTGGAAAGTTTTTCTTTATTGGAAATTATCTATCTATTTAGAGATATCTGTTTTGGGCTATCAGTGGATGATAACTATAATTGTTATAAAAATTGCATGAGAATTAGTAGAATTGAAACTAATTTCTCATCCATTGCATTGGGCATAGTTGCATACTTGACATATTGAAAACATATGTTGTTTTGAAAAAAAAATGGGTGAATACCTTGGTGAATTTGGTTAAGGGGTGTGGTTGTGGTACTATGTTGGCATGTGTGTCCTTGGTGAAAGTCCAGAAACTTGCACTGTTAAATGCCGAGCCTTCCGATTAGTACCGATAAAAATTGCAATTGGTAGTGTTTTTATAGCCTACTGGCAGACACAACCTAGAGATTCCCAGTGTTGTATCCACTGCCCTGTTTTCTATTATAAAGAAAATGATTTCATGAATTGTGATATAAACCTGGCATGGCATAGTTTTGGAAAGAGATAAAATGTTTTGGCATTAGCATGACATATGCATTCACTTTATAGCCTTATTAAGATCATACACTGTGTTATAGTATCTTTACTAGACTTTGGCTCACCCTATGTAGAAAACCATTATCAGGTGCTGATGATATACACCGTCAAGGCTGTAGCTTGTGAGGACTTAGAGCCAAGAGCTTTTTTTTGTCATTTGTAATTATTTTTGTACATGCCTACGACTTTATTTGTATTAAGTTTGTAGCCATTAGGTCATTACCAGATGATATTCTAGTATCATCTTGGAAAGTTCTAGACAATAGGAGGTGACATTACCGGATGATATTCCAGCACAGGAGAAAGGGGTTGGTCAGGCAAATGTGGTTGAACTAGTTGGTCAACAAGCCATGGATGCTTTTTTCCATGAGATTATCGGTGCCTTACGAGAATCCATGGAAATTCTCAGAGTTGAGAATCAAGTCCAAACCCATGTTGCTGAGACAAGGCCATCGTTTCTGAAGGGAGAGTTCTTCCGATTTAATCCGGATGAGTTTTTAAGAGATCCGACTGAGCCATTGATGGCGGATGAGTGGTAGGAACAGATGGTGAAAACGTTCAAGATGCTTGGAATCGAGGACGATGGGCTAAGAGTGACTCTGGGATCCTTCCAGTTGAAGGGATATGTGGGTTAGTGGCAAAAGTATTCACGTAGGCACATTGGGGTGACTTGCGAGGCCTTTGTCAATGCCTTCAAGGACAAGTTTTTGACTTCCACTGCGAGAGAGAAGTTGAGAGAGTAGTTTCTAAAGCTCAAGCACTGGTGGCCGAGTTTGAGGCCGTCTTTACTAGTTTGTAGAGGTTTGCACCAAAACTTATGCTGATGAAGGAACACCGTTGCATTGAGTTTAAGATGAGGTTGACGATCGGGCTTCTTTTCAAAGTGGTTGGGTCGATGATTAGGGACTACGGATGCGTTGTGGAGGTGACGGCTCATCTTAAGACCGTCGTTCAGTCAAAAGAGGAGCAAATGAGGGGCTCCAGGCAGAAAGGTCAGAAGGTTCGGCAGGAGACTTGGGACAGTAAGAGGCAGAGGTGTTCTACCTTACATCAGTCCCACAGAGCACAGTTTAGATGCACTTTTGATGCGCTGAGTTATAGGTCAGGGAGAGGTGGTCAGGTCTTTTTCCTTTTTTCTCTCTTTCTCTTTCTGGACTGGCCACAATGTGTGTTGATTGTGGTTTAGCCACTGACACTAAATTTTGGGTTTGGCTAGCTCATTAACACTTGTGTGAAGACAAAAGTGATTGTGATTCGCTAAACAATTAACAACTGATACTAATACATCCACTAACATATCTATTATAAATACTCTAATATTCAATGGCAGACAAAAATGGAGGAATAAAAGTAAGACACGTAATGCTTGTCTAAAGTGCTCACTCCTTTTTTTTGGGTCAATTGACCTAACATTCATACTTTTCAAATATCAATATCAAGATAATTACCTAAAGAAAAATGATTGAGTTCTCAAAATTTATTATTATTATTATTTTTGGTTGTGTTGGTTTTTATTTTTTATTTTTAAAAAAGATTGTTATATGTAGGGGTGTATTAAAAAATTAGATATCTCGCACTAATTCACACTATAACAAAATGCACCTTTGGCGACTACTTTTGGCGACTAAAAATTAATTTTGTCGGTGTTGGTTCAAGATCTAGCTACTAAAATATTTTAGTCGATAAATATTTATTATTGGTGACTAAATTCAAATTTAGTCGGAAAAAATTCCATTTTGAGCGACAAAACAGGATATTAGTCGCTGTTAGTATACACTTTAGGTTACAAAAAATAAATTTAATGTGCAATATTGCTTTTTCCCGACTAACATATAAATTAGCTGCGAAAGAGGACGTTTGGCGACTAATATTTTTGTCGACGTTGAGTGATATTTGGCTACCAAAGCATTATAGTCGGCATAATTGATTCCTTTCCCGACCAAAAATAAAATTAGTCGCTAAAGGTTGAAATTTCAACGCGTGCCAATTCTTTTATTGCTGGGCATGCGTTGATCTGTTAGGCAACACAACTTCACAACAGTTTATCATATACACACACCTCACCAAACCTCACAGAAATCACCCCCCTCACCGTAGCCTACTGTACAGGCAACATTGCGACGGCCACTGCCACCGCCTCCGGTGCAAATCACCACCGTCACAGCGGCACATCACAGGCTCTCTCTCTCTCTCTCTCCCTTTTACGCTCTGCTTCTCAGTCTATCTGTGCGTTTATCTCTCGCTCTCTCGCTCAAGCTCTCTCACATAGTCTCTCTCTCTCTCTTTCCCTCTCTCTTTCCCTTTCTGTGTTTCCCCATTTTCTGACATTGTTGCTGTAGGGTTCATTCAAATATGTGGCTGTAATTGATTAAAAATTTTGAAGATGATGTTTAATATGTGTGTGTCTATGTATATATAATGCTTTGTATACGTATTGCAGGCTTCTCTCTCTCTCTCTCTCTCTTGCTCGACCTCTCTCACTCACAATCTCTGCCTGTGTCTGTCTGTCTGTCTGTCTCTCTCTCTCTCTCTCTCTCTCCCTCTCTTTTCCTCTTTCTCTGTTTCTCCCTTTTGAGTGATTTACTTGTGTTTTCTACACTCTCTTTGAATAAAGGCACTTAAGGTTTTCATTGATTTATAGGATTTTCAAATTTATATCTATTAGAAAAATGACTTATGCCATTGATTTTTCTTTTACTGTTTTGTTTCACCACCTACTTGGATATACTTGAAAAATGACTTATGCCATTGTTTGACGAATAATTATTAAGAAACAAGTGAACAAGAATACCTGGTGACATTAAACAACGACTTATGTCATGGCTCACATTATCATAGTATATTTTCTCTTTGGTTGTTCAAATATGAATTTCAAGCAAACAAGATATAGAAGAGGAAGGTCTAGAAGGCAAACAAAAAATGAGAGAATCCAAGCTTCCATTTGGCATTTAATCGTAAATTAACATTCTTTCTTCTTCATGGATGCAATATCCCAAAAGCCTAACCAGATTATAGTCTTGAAGTTTAGCAATCAAAGTCACTTCACTTTTGAATTCACTAAGACCTTGTTTTGAGATAGTCAAGAGCCGTTTGATAGCTATTTCCTTTCCAGTTGATAGCAGGCCCTATGATAATCAATATAAAGATTTAGCTTGATCATCATGCGAAAGATTATAGTATGTTTTCCTTGTGAAGGATTTCATTTGTCCACTAAAATAGCTAGTGTATGAATGGAACAAACTTACCTTGTAAGACCCATTTTTCAGGTTTCATGGTTTTGGTTAGAAATTTCTTTGTGATTGAGGGACAATAAAATGTTCTTGTAAAATGTCCATATTGTCAATTTTTTGTTTTTATTTTTTATTTTTTGAGGATGGGTTGTTGGATGTTATTATATTATTGTTGGGTTTATATAGTCAATGCAATTGACTTAGCATCATGGACAAAAATTAGGTTCATTGACTTAAAATTGAAAGTGATTGAATGCTTAGACTCCTTGAATTATCTTTTGATCAAATAATACTAATCAACAATAAAATTATAAATTAATCATAGGATTAATCAGTTCAGTAAAATAATAAAATTAGAAATAAATAAGATGAACAGTTGCACATGGATCAAGTCTCTTTTGCAATGCTTCTTTTTTGATGATGTAGATAGAATGGTCTTTTTTGATCACTTTAGAACCGATTCATTTCTGATTCTGGACGGGCCATTAATCAGAGGCAGCACAGATATGGAAATAAATATGATAAATCCAATATGTAATGTAATTAGTCTATTCATTTCAACTTGCTAATTATCACATCGGCAAATTCTACATAGGGAATACATTATATTTACAGTCATTTGTCCAAAAATATACTAATTTGTCTAAAACTTAATTATATATAAATGTAATCTATCTTGCCAATGCTTCGGTGTGCAATGTATAACGTATGTAATTCAATCCAAAATTACATAAGTTTTTACAAACTTACATAAGTATCTCACAAAAATGCATAAATTGAATACAAATTCGCGTAAATTTGTGAAAACTTACGTGATTATGCAAATTTATATTCAACTTACGCATTTTTGTAAGATCACTTATGTAAATTCATAAAAACTTATGTAATTTTGTGTAAAGCATACGGTGTGCATTACATATCAAACAATTTTCTCACCTATCTATTCACCTTACCACCATCCGCAATTAGCGACTTTGCAACAACTTTTTGACAACTTTTTCGATGCTAGCAATTTTTACAACGTTTGTCCTTATCACAAAAAATAAATAAAAAATATTGAACCACATAACATATAACCCTTTTTAATACATGGTTAGATTAGTTTTTTTTTTTTTTTTGACATGTTGGTTTATTTTATCGAGTCTTTACGAAACCTTTCAACAAACATCAAAAACCATAAAATTTTGAGAAAGTTCCGAGCTTGGGTGAGCTAGGTGCACACTTAGGTACCATTTGGGTGTTGACTTTTTGATTAAAACAACTAAAAAGTCAAAATATACGACCATATCATTCCATTGTTGAGTATTTTTGTTTATTTGTTGTCCATTCCTACGTTAATGTTTGCTTGACTCGTAGGGTTCAAAAAATGGACAAGAGTTGGATGATGATAAAAGATAGGTTGAAAAGTAAAGAGTACCAAAAAGGTGTTAAGTCATTTATTGACTTTGCTACGAAGGATTTAGGCCCCCAAAATGACATTCGCTGTCCATGTGTTGATTGCTTGAATGGCACAAAACATAGTCGACAAGTTGTATGGCTGCATTTGATTCGAAGAGGAATCGTGTGTTCTTATAGAACTTGGGTGCACCACGGGGAACATGTTCCATTGTGTCATGATCAGCCCAGTGTGTCAAACCTTGATGGTGAAAGATATGGAGCTGCAATTTTTGACATTGACGATAATTTGGGCGAGTTGCCTACTACGTTGGAAGAGATTTACATGAGTGGCCTCATGGATGATCATATCGATGAAGAATCTAATAGTCAGAGAGAGAAAATTTGGTGAAGTTCATTAGGTTGTTTGATGATGCTTGAGGCAAAGTGTGCCTGGAGTATGAGAAATTTTTCGTGTTGTCCTTCGTTATTATTGAGAGGGTAATTTTTGGTAAAAATTGGGCCGAGCTATGTGATAGGCTTCGTGGCCCAAAGTTCCAAAGACTTGGTGAAAAGGCCGCAAGGTTATTCCGGCCCAGGAGAGGTATCGTTACTCCGGCCCAGGAGAGACAGGGTTACGCCGGCTGAGGAGAGGCAAAGCTACTCCGGCATAAGAGGGACAAAGTTACTTCGGCACAGTGACTGTAGAGGTACTTCTGTCCGAAAGCAACTTGGAGTTGTGCCGGTCTTGGGGTTATACCGGTCGAAAGTCGCTGGTTCGGTCTAAAATCGTACTATGGGTTCTATATGGAAAGCCGAGATAAGAAAGGGAAGACAAAAGAACCGAACCATGAATGAGTTCGGTCCACTCGGTGGCTTAGTATAGCCAAGTTTTATTTCGGTTAAATGGTAGTTCGGCCATGGAGGAAACCATCCCACTTGGTTTAAGCAGTGGGGGAGGGTGTAAAAGGATAAGCATTATCCTTAGGAGTATGAATCCTATGAGGACTCTGTATGGAGAAATAAAAGTCCTACTAGGATTATGCCACTCGAAACCTATAAAAGCTCACAAGCACCACCTTGGAGGAGGTAAAAAATTTTGAACACAATTCTTTCTGAGAGCATAAAACTTTGTCTATTTGTCAAGCTTACTGACTTAGGCATCGGAGAGGTTTCCGGCACACACCCGCCGGCTAGCTCACGTTTGTGTTTTCAGGTGATAAAGCGACGTCGTACGGAGGAGCGTGGACTTGGTCAACAGGATTATACGAGGAGAATTATTTCCTCCCCGTACAATTGGCGCCGTCTGTGGGAACAAACAGACAAGAACAAAAACCTCTTGACTAAGCTCCTCCTTTTCTCAATCAATGGCACACATTGAAGAACTACCGCAGTCCGCCGTCGACGGGCTAACTCCAGACGGGGGCGCAAGGCGAGAAGGATTACCCTCTGTCCCTCTTATGGCAGATCTAGAGCCCCAACAACATAACTCCAGGAGGAGTGGCAGGGGAAGGCGGAATAGCAGCCCTCGTCACTCTCAAAGTCCTGACAGGCAAAGGAGGAGGATTGATCCTCAAGCCCTGGAAGATCGCGTGAAGGAACAAGATGAACTAATTCAGAAGATGGCGGCGGACATGGAAGCATTAAAACGCCAGATGAAGACTAAAGATGTGGCGACAGGAGAGGGGCGCAAGCACAAGACGCCCCCTCGCCACTCAGAGAATCATAGTAGGAATACTACACCCTCCCAAGGAAGGAGCAGAAGCCTCAGGACAGGCGACACTCATTCCTTATCTTCCAGAACTCGTCACTCCAGGTCTGAGAGGACGAGATCCGAAAGATCATACACTGAAGGAAGCACGTATTGGCCTTCACATTCACACCAAACCAGATCTAGACAAACAAAGCTGCCCAGGTCATCCGACTTACGAACCGTGCTCGAGGAAAAAGCACGATGCAAGGAGGATGCCAGGGCAAGGGATCCACACCGAGTTTCGGCCTTACAACGGTTGGCTCCTCGGACGCATGGAAGCGTCGAGGTTGGAATGCCAATACCGCGACCGGCCTACGAACCAACGGACAAGGCATTGGCAAGACTACAGACTTCGCCGTTTGTCCCAGCGATCGAAAACGCGCCCCTACCATCAGGCTTCCTTCAGCCGAAATTCAATACATATGAAGGGAAGATGGACCCGTATTCACACCTGAGCCACTTTCGCCAAGTCATGGCTGTGTACAGGCGAAACGAGGCCTTAATGTGCATACTCTTCCCGTCAAGTCTGGGTGACCTAGGCTTGACTTGGTTCGAAAAGCTCCCAGAGGGCAGCATGGCCTCCTGGGCCCAATTGGCAGAAGCGTTCGTAACGAGGTTTCGGACAAATACTAAAACACCGGTGGAGATAGACCAGTTACTCTCCATCGACATGGGTGAAAAAGAGACCCTCAGATCTTACAACAGTCGCTACTGGGAGACATTCAACCAGATTGGAGACTGCCCCACTAATCTAGCCATTGCGCAATATAAAAGAGGGCTACCAGTAGGGAACAGACTAAGGGATTCGATTACCATGACACCACCCCTCACCATGGAGGCCCTGATGGAAAGAGTGCATCAGTACATCAGGGTAGAAGAGGATGGCGCACGTGCAAAAGCGAAATCTAGTACAACCACAGTACCAGAAAAGAAGACCTCAGCAAAGGTCAATACAGTAGATCGGCAGAATAGAAACGGGTGTGGCAGACGAGATAACGGAGAAGACCCAGACAAAAGATGGTTGAGAATCCGCACTGCCATAACAACGGTGTTCAAAAAACCAATATATCGGATTCTGAGCGAAATAAAAGACGAGCCTTTTGTCAAGTGGCCGACCAAGCTAGGGGAAGCTCAGAAAAATTACGACGACAGATCACGGTGCACCTTCCACAAAGAAAAGGGGCACCGAACTGAGAATTGCACGCCACTGAGACAGCACTTGGAAGAATTGGTGGCAGCAGGCCACTTGGACAAATACATTGAAGGAGGAGCCCAACCGGCCCCCCAAGATCACAATGACCATCCCAACAGAATGCCAATCGATGCACCACCTCAAGGCATTATCAATGTAATTCATGGAGTTTTTGAACCTGAGCGCGTATGCGAGCTCAGAGGTTCAATCAAGAAGGCTGAGCACTTTAGGGAAGTATTAAGTGCCCAACCTGCCATCAAGAAGGGGAAAACAGAGGCAATAAACGTCATGTCTTTTTTCAGATAAGGACCTGGATCGAATATACTGTCCTCACAATGATGCTCTGGTTGTCACTCTCCGAGTCAAAGATTTTGACGTCAAGCGGATTCTGATTGACCAGGGTAGTTCATGTGAGATCATGTACTACGACACATTTAAACAACTGAAGCTGCAAGACAAAGACCTGGCGCCTGCAGTTTTTCCCCTGATTGGATTCAACTCCATGCCAGAGTGGCCTGTCGGCAAAATAATTCTTCCAGTCAGAGCAGGGAGTGTAACAAAACAAGTGGAGTTCTGGGTATTGAAGGTCCCCTCCACATACAACATCATCTTGGGCAGAACATGGCTGCATGCCATGCGTTCGGTAGCGTCATCATACCATCAGGTAATGCGGTTCCCCAATGACACCGGCGTAATTGAAGAAGTCTATGGCGATCAGATCATGTCAAAACAATGCTTCGCCACAGCGAATAGAAGCCGAGCGGCCAAAGGATACGTTCATTCGGTGGAAGAACCAGAAAGTATGAACTATTCACGGACGTCGGCAAAGAGGCTGATCAGAAAGCGGTGGAGGACTTGGTGGAGGTAAGAATAGATGAGAAGAACCCGGATAGGTTCTTCTTGCTTGGCTCATCGTTGTCCAGCACTGAGAGATTAGAGGTCTTGGAATTCTTGACCTCTAATATCGAAGTGTTTGCCTGGACGCCTTACGACATGCCAGGTATTGATCTAAACTTCATCAGTCACCAACTCAATGTCCACCCATCCGCCAGACCAGTCATCCAACGCACACGCAGATCGGCACTCCACCACGCCGAAATAGTGGCAGAAGAGGTAGGCAACCTGCTGGAGGCAGGGGCAATAAGGGAAGTGCACTACCCAAGATGGATCTCCAACACAGTTGTAGTGCCAAAAAAGAATGGTAAATGGCGTGTCTGCGTCGACTACAAAACAGTCAACAAGGCGTGCCCAAAAGATAGTTTTCCTCTACCAAGGATAGATCAACTGGTGGACCTAACGGCAGGGCATAACTGACTTAGCTTTCTGGATGCATACAGAGGCTACCACCAGATCGCCATGCATGAACCAGACCAAGAGGTCACATCCTTCACAACACCAAGGGGGTTATATTGCTAAGGTCATGCCCTTTGGCCTAAAGAACGCAGGGGCAACATTCCAACGGATGGTCACCAAGATGTTTGAACCATTGTTAGGCAAAACAATGGAGGCTTACATCGACGACATGGTGGTCAAAAGCAAGGATGAGAATGACCATCTTAAAGATCTAGGCGAGATGTTCCAGATCCTGAAGAAACACAAGTTGCGCCTTAATGCGTCCAAATGCGCATTCGGAGTTGGATCTGGCAAATTCTTGGGCTTCCTGGTGACCAACCGAGGTATAGAAGCAGACCCCTCTCAGATCAAAGCAATCCAGGAGTTGGAGAGACCAAACTCAGTCAAAGAAATGCAGTATCTCACTGGTATGGCGGCTGCACTCAACCGGTTCATAAGCAGGTCATCAGACAGACTACGACCGTTCTTCCAAGCTTTAAAAGCCAAATTTGAGTGGGATGAAGAATGCGACCGAGCTCTGGAAAGCTTGAAGGAGTACATGTCTTCCCCACCACTACTTGTTACTCCAGTACCTGGTGAAGAACTCTTTTTGTACCTGGCAGTCTCTCAGCACGCAGTCAGCGCAGTGTTGGTTCGTGCAGAAGGAATACAACACTTACCCATCTTTTATGTCAGCAAGACATTGTTGGGAGCCGAAACAAGGTACTTGCCCTTGGAGAAACTAGCATTAGCATTAATGATGGCATCCAGAAAATTGGCGCACTACTTTCACGCCCACACCATAGTCGTCCTCACGGCCTTTCCACTAAAAGCTCTGTTTGAAAGGGCGAACTTTAGCGGGTGAATTTTGAAATGGGCAGTAGAGTTGGGACAATTCGACATAAAGTTCCAACCCAAAACCGCAATAAAAGCCCAATCTTTGGCAGACTTCGTCGCAGAATTTACTCCTGGAAGTCATCATATCTGCCCAGTCGACCTAACTGACACAACCGAACTAGGGACGGAAGTTGACGCCGGAATAGCGCAACCCCTAGTAGAAGGTAGTCAATCAAGCACCAAGGCAGACCGTACTAAGGACAACAAGGAAGAAACAAACAAAGGCCCACCAACAGTTCAAACAGAGGACGAAGGACAGATAGCCAACATGGACCATGAAGAAAACACCATCCTTGACCCCACGACATCATCTGATCCTTCCACTTGCTGGAAGTTATTCGTTGGAGAGATATGGAAACTCTTTGTCGATGGAGCATCCAACCGACATGGTGCAGGGCTTGGCATAGTCCTCATCTCTCCAGACGGTCTGGTTGTAGAGCAAGCAATCAACCTTGGCTTCCCAGCATCCAACAATGAAGCGGAGTATGAGGCGCTTCTCGCAGGACTCAAGTCGGCATACTACATGAAGGCCACTGAACTAATGGTATACAGTGACTCTTTTCTGGTGGTAAACCAAATTTCTGGCGAATACGAAGCAAAGGACGACAGAATGGCCAAGTACCAAGAGTTAGTCAGAACAGAGATCAAGAAATTTGATGTAGTAAGGATAGAACAAATTGGCAGGGAGGAAAACAGCCGAGCGGACGAACTAGTAGGCCTTGCCTCAATGGCAGATACATCCATCCCTCATCCATTACTCATCAACTTCTTACCAAGACCAAGCATAGAAAACCCCGAAGCAGAAGAAGCATGTTGCACAGAATTAGGCCCTTCATGGATGGATCCCATCATCCTATTCCTAAAGGACGACATCCTACCAGAAGAGAAAAAAGAAGCGAACAGAATAAGGGCAAAGTCGCAGCGATTTTGGCTATCTCCATCTTTGGCATTGTACAAGAAGTCATTCTCTGGGCCTTACCTCAAGTGCATTCATCCCAGCAAAGTAGAAGCATTCTTGTTCGAAATACACGAAGGGGTATGTGGAAGTCATCAAGGGGGAAGGTCGCTCGCTTACAGGGCTATTTCGCAAGGATATTGGTGGCCCTATATGCAAGCAGACTCGGAGAAATATGTGAAAAAGTGTGAGAAATGCCAAAAATTCGCGCACCAAATACATCAACCAGCAAGAGAACTCCTACCACTGACAAGCCCATGGCCTTTCGCAATGTGGGGCTTGGACATAGTAGGACCACTTCCAACAGCGCCTGGCGGCAGGAAGTTCTTTCTCGCAGCAACAGACTACTGCACAAAGTGGGTGGAAGCAGAAGCGTTGGCATCAATCAAAGAGAAAGACGTGAAGAAGTTCGTTTGGCAGAATATCATCACTCGGTTTGGCATACCAAAAGCACTAATCTCAGACAATGGTACTCAGTTCGACGGCAGAATCTTCAGAAGCTTTTGTGAAGAGTACAAGATAGAGTTCTATAATTCTACACCGGCATATCCACAAGCAAATGGGCAAGCAGAAGCATCAAATAAAGTCGTCTTGGATGGACTAAAGAAAAGGCTAGAAAAAGCAAAAGGCAAATGGGCAGATGAACTTCCTCACGTCTTATGGGCTTACCGCACCACACCTCGGCGATCAACTGGAGAAACACCATTCTCCTTAGCCTATGGAATGGAAGCAATGATCCCACTAGAAGTTGGCCTCCCCACAATTCGAAGCGAAAATTTTGACCCAGACTTAAATGGAGAGGCCATAGCCTTAGAACTCGACCTTGCAGAAGAAAGAAGAGAAAGAGCACTAGTCCACATCGCCTCATACCAACGAGAGTTAATCAAAAAATACAGCAAAAAGGTGCATCCAAGACAATTCAAGATCGGGGATTGGGTACTACGCAAAGTAATGGGAAACACCTTGATCCCAGGAGACGGCAAGTTAGGCCCAAATTGGGAAGGTCCTTATAAGGTGGTTGGGTTAGCAGGCAAAGGGGCATACCACCTAGAAGACAAGGATGGCAAGGCAATCCCTAGGCCATGGAATACAGCCAATCTCAAGTTATTTTACTTTTAGCTTTTCCCCTTCAAACATATGTAATTTCTTTTTCCTTCAATAAAACAAGCAATTCTTTTTCAGCACAAGTTATTTTTTGTAAGAGTTAGCCTTAGTATAGATTAGGTTTAATACAGGCATTTTATTCTAAGTTAGCTGGAAAAACTAACTTAGAGGTTGGCTGGAATAAACCAACACTTGTTACTCTTCAGCCGAAGTAAGTGTATGGCTGAAGAGTGGTTGGCTGGAATAAACCAACACTTGTTACTCTTCAGCCGAAGTAAGGGTATGGCTGAAGAGTGGTTGGCTGCAATAAACCAACTCTTGTTACTCTTCAGCCGAAGTAAGTGTATGGCTGAAGAGTGGTTGGCTGGAATAAACCAACACTTGTTACTCTTCAGCCGAAGTAAGTGCATGGCTGAAGAGTGGTTGGCTGGAAAAAACCAACACTTGTTACTCTTCAGCCGAAGTAAGTGCATGGCTGAAGAGTGGTTGGCTGGAATAAACCAACTCTTGTTACTCTTCAGCCGAAGTAAGTGCATGGCTGAAGAGTGGTTGGCTGGAATAAACCAACTCTTGTTACTCTTCAGCCGAAGTAAGTGCATGGCTGAAGAGTGGTTGGCTGGAATAAACCAACTCTTGTTACTCTTCAGCCGAAGTAAGTGCATGGCTGAAGAGTGGTTGGCTGGAATAAACCAACACTTGTTACTCTTCAGCCGAAGTAAGTGCAAGGCTGAAGAGTGGTTGGCAGGAATAAACCAACACTTGTTGCTCTTCGGCTATGGCTGAAACTGGACTGGCTAGATTAAACACTTTGTACTCCTCAGCCGAAGTGATTATATCGGCTAAGGAGTGGTTGGCTAGTAAGCATAGTTTAACAAACCAAAACCGAAATAACAGCTGGAGTAATAGAAGACATTACAGAGTACAGGCATACATATCACAACCGGAATAAGAGTTGAAGCAAATTTTTTCATTCATTGAAACTATTACAAAGAAGATTCATAGTTCGGTTACAACGGCAAAGAACAACAAGGAAAAAATCAAGAAAAAATATCTTCGATTTCGGCGTCGAAGGCAGCATCGGCGTCGACCTGAAGACCGGTTTCAGGCGCAAGGACGTTTTCAGTAGAAAGAATGGCTTCGGCCGGAGCCACGGTTTCACTTGGTTGATCAATAGTTAAATCTTCCACCATGGGCTCCAACCGAACTACTTGATCTGCATTCACAACCGGAGTATCCTCAGGGGCAGAGTCTTCGTCAGAGTCTTCATCGTCTGAGCCCTCAAGAAACTGCTGTTGCATGGCATTGGCGTATTCCATCAGGTTCGGTATAAAGTAGGCTGGAGGGTTGAAAACCTCGGTCTGAGGATCATGACCGAGCTTCTCAACGGCTCCCCTCCAGCCGCACTTAAAGAACAGCTCCTTGGCAGCATTGCATTGTTGGGCATAAGCATCCTCTGCTCTCTTGAAGCCTTGTTTGTCAGCTTCCTTTGCCTTCTCCTTTATTTCAGCATCTTTCTTTCTTTCGAGCTTCACCAGCTCGCGCAGGTATTTGTCCTTGAGAGCTATGGCAGTCTTCTGCCTTTCTGCCTCAGCCGAACTAACTAGTCCGGTCAGCCTGCTGTTCTCAGCCTGAAGCTCGGCCATTTGCTTCTTGATTTCTTCTACTTCGGCCGACTTCACTTCGGCTTCTGCAACAGCATCCCTTGCCGTCTTTCTGAGTTCCAGCACCTTCTTGTGAGTATTGTAGTTTTTTTGAATTGCCTGGCAAAAAACGAGGACTCACCATGAGCCGAAATAAAAAGTTCACAAAATTAGACAGAGAAATGGATAGAACGGCATACCAGGATCATGGACTTCGTTGCAGACCGAATGGACTTTAATTCGGTGTTTAGCTATTTTTTGTGGTGCTCCATATCCTTGGGGAGGCACACACTCTTGGCCAGACAAAAGGCCAACTCGTGATCTTTTTCGGCGACAACCGAATCAGCATCCACGACATCTCGGTTTTTAAAAGTCAATTTTGGTACCCAACTTGTGGTAGTTCGGTCGGTGGATTCCGGTTGGGGGCTCGGTGGCAAGATTGGTGGAATAACAGTCTCATCTTCATCAACCAAACTTGGTTCAGACTCGCTGGTTCGGGCGCGCTTGGTTCGGCGCGATGAAGACGGTTGTTGAGAGGGGAGGGCCACAACGGCAGGCTGCGTTTGGCTGGGTGATGGTACTTCGGGCGTGCTTGTTTCGGTCAGAAGCGCCCTTAGTCTGCTCTTCTTGGCCATTTCCTCTTCAGCAGTTAAAGGAATTAATCTTATTTGCGGCAAGTTTGGGTCCGGCTCTGGGGCTTCTTCAAGAAGAAAGTCAGTTACTCTTGCTTTTCGGCGACCGCTGTACCGGTAAGTCGGCTCAAAGTTTAGAAGCTTAGCCCAGCTCCTTTCTTTACACCATAGTGCGGCTCGCAAGATCGCAAGGTTGGGATAGCTGTACAAGGAATGGAGGTGGGCGAAATCTGCGAAACAAGAACTGTTAGTTCGGTTGATAGGCTAAAAAAACCGAAATAAAATACAAGGAAGAAGACCGAAGTCAAATTATCGGGCTCTCCCTTTTTCCAATTTATAGGTCGGCCAGGAATTTGGGCTTGAAAATCCTCAAAGTTCCCAGAGACCCAGAAAAAATCATCATCATTAAGGTCTTTGTCCGGTGTGTGTTTAACTATCTTCTCTCAGCGGCGGCGAATCCTAAGGTAATAGACCCACCCAGCATCTTTTGAGCCGATGGAGTATTGATGGAATATTTCGGCCAGGCCAAGGTTTAATCCGGTTTAGTGGTTCAGTGCGGCTATCCCCATTATAATGCGGTATGTATTGGTGGACAGTTGGGTGGGGCATAATCTAGTCTGCCTAAGAAATTCGCAGATCAACGGTTGGACAGGAAACCGTAGTCCGGTTTCTATTATGGATTGAAGGGTAAAAGGGACGAAGCCTTCATTTTCCCAAGGAATAACATCTTTTTTGGCCAACGTTAGATGGACGTCATCAGGAATTTGGTAATCTTTCCTAAATTCGGCCATGCCACCAGGGGTCTCAACTAGATACCTATACTTACCCATCTGATGTATAATTTACTTATAATTTATATCGGTGCAAAAATCGTGCTCAGTAGCTCGGTTGAGCGGACGCAGGAGTGCCTGGGTAACCTAAGTCTGCAAAGTAGAAAACAGAGGGGGTTAAAGCACTGATCATTGGACCGTGCTACAATTTAAAAGCAAGGTATAAGAGCCCTACTTCGGCCTCAAGAAAAACTGGTTCTATCTCGGTTCATCAAAAGGTTTTGTAGTTCGGTTTAAGCAGTTTGCTCGTTAGACCGGTTTATCGCCTAGGGGCAGCTTTCTGAGTTCGGTCTAAAAGACTAAGAAAGCTGGTTTGGCCCCAAGGCCTAAATCGGTTGTAGTATGAATAAAGTTACTTCGGTTAAGCCTCTAGGGGCAGCTTTCTGAGTTCGGTTTAGGAATTAAGAAAGCTGGCTTGGCCCCAAAGGCTTAGCTCGGTTGAAGACTAAGGTTCTTAGGTCAATGTATTCAGACTTCGTTCGGTGATCTTATTTCGGCTAAAGTGAATCAGAAGGTTATTTTTTGAAGCTACTGTCATTTCTACAAGTTCTAGTTCGGCTCTTGACTGAAGTAATTTGCCTATTTGGACAAACAGTACCCTAGATCGGTCGCTACATTATTCTGGATCTAAGACTAGTTTTTTTACAGAAGTTCATACACACATGAACTCTGCTACTATTTCTTCGTGAAAGTACAAAAGCAAAGCAACAAATGGAGAAAAGTGTTTGCAAAAAGCATACAAAACAAAAACAGGTGATAAAACAGGCAAAAGAGCAAGAAGGATAGGCTTGCTTACCCGAGTAAGGGAGAAGCTAAGAGATGGAGGCAATGGCAGCAATAGGAGGCACGAACACAGCAAGCTCAAAACTCAGGGGCTCAGGAGACAAGAGAGAAGAGAAGGTGAAGAGAATGGGTGAATGATTCAAAAAAGAAAAGAGTGTTTTGTGAAATAAGAAAGAGAGAAAAGGCGGGAACTATACAAAATTTCTGTAGGGCGGCGTGACAGTTGGCCACAGCTTATCAGAGCTTGCCACGTGTCACTGGAATGGGAAGCGTTACAGACGCTATGATTGAAGAGACGTTCTTGACCGGACAAAATGGAGCCCGGAGTAAAATTAGCTCGGCTTAAAAGTTCGAGAGTTTTTAGCTCGGCTGGAGAGGTTAAAGTATTTTTTAGCTCGGCTGGAAAAGCTTAAAACGACGCCAGCTCGGCTGGTGGACTGGTAATCCCAATCATGCTATGCAGATGGAATTAAGGGGCAATTGAGAGGGTAATTTTTGGTAAAAATTGGGCCGAGCTATGTGATAGGCTTCGTGGCCCAAAGTGCCAAAGACTTGGTGAAAAGGCCGCAAGGTTATTCCGGCCCAGGAGAGGTATGGTTACTCCGGCCCAGGAGAGACAGGGTTACGCCGGCTGAGGAGAGGCAAAGCTACTCCGGCATAAGAGGGACAAAGTTACTTCGGCACAGTGACTGTAGAGGTACTTCTGTCCGAAAGCAACTTGGAGTTGTGCCGGTCTTGGGGTTATACCGGTCGAAAGTCGCTGGTTCGGTCTAAAACCGTACTATGGGTTCTATATGGAAAGCCGAGATAAGAAAGGGAAGACAAAAGAACCGAACCATGAATGAGTTCGGTCCACTCGGTGGCTTAGTATAGCCAAGTTTTTTTTCGGTTAAATGGTAGTTCGGCCATGGAGGAAACCATCCCACTTGGTTTAAGCAGTGGGGGAGGGTGTAAAAGGATAAGCATTATCCTTAGAAGTATGAATCCTAGGAGGACTCTGTATGGAGAAATAAAAGTCCTACTAGGATTATGCCACTCGAAACCTATAAAAGCTCACAAGCACCACCTTGGAGGAGGTAAAAAATTTTGAACACAATTCTTTCTGAGAGCATAAAACTTTGTCTATTTGTCAAGCTTACTGACTTAGGCATCGGAGAGGTTTCCCGCACACACCCGCCGGCTAGCTCACGTTTGTGTTTTCAGGTGATAAAGCGACGTCGTACGGAGGAGCGTGGACTTGGTCAACAGGATTATACGAGGAGAATTATTTCCTCCCCGTACAATTATGATGCTTCATATTAAGGTGTACAATAAATGGAGCAACAAATCTTTCAATATGGTTATGCAAGTTTTCAAAGACATTCTCCCAGAGTGTGATGAAACTGTTCCATAGACCCTTTATGAAGCAAAAAAGTTCTTACGTGAATTGGGTTTGGGATACGAGGCCATTCATGCATGCAAGAATGATTGTATTTTGTTTTGGAAGGACAATGCTGTAGACACCCCATTTTCGACCACCCTTAAGACTTGGGCCTTACTGATGGTTTACTTGGTGATGAAAGGAGTGCAGGGCAAAGGTTCGATTTCTTCAGCAAGAGGAGAGTCAAATCCTAACCTCACAACTCATTTTGGACCAAAGCTATTTTGGATGGTTTTTAGACCTTAAAATCCTCTCTTTCAAAATATTTTTGAAATAAAGTTCCTACGATGTTCCGAGGCTCGCATTTCGTTAAATGTTGTGCTTTTCGGTAAGCCGAGCAAGGACAAAGTGGAAATGAATGAAAGAGAGATGAAATTTTTGAAAAATCTTTCAAAACACCATGTTCGGGGGTTCGGAGTTGAAGAAAAGAAGAGTGGAGAGAAGAAACCTAGTTGAGGAAGAAGTTGGGCATGAATCGTTAAGAGAGAGACGAGCAGTCCTTGCCAAATCGGGCCTATCATTTTGTATGCTTGGATTTAAGCTATGAAGCCACCACCATTGGAAAGAAGACTTCTGGGGCTTCATTTTACAGTCAAGAATCTCCTAAAGCCAAGTCCGAATAGGGGAGATATGGTTTGTTGAAGTAGGGCATCAATCCGGAGGGACCGAAACTGAGCGGCATCACCAAAAAAGGCATAACTTTTTGCACAGTTGGAATTTGGATGCAAGCTGACACCATTGGAAATCTTACTTCCAAGGCTTCAATTTGGACATATGAATGACCAGCAAAGGAGTCCAGATGAAGGAGTTATGCCCATTTGAAGTTGGGCCTGAAAAGTAAACTTTTGTGGCCGATCGGCCAAAAAAGTAGCAGATCGGCCATCACAAGTAGCAAGTCGGCACAAAAGATGGTCGGTCGGCTAAGAGTGACCCAAATCCATTTTTTTTTAAGATATTTCTCCTCCAGCTGTCCTAACTCAGATATTTTCGACCAAATGCTCTCTTTTTGCTATATATGAAGCTATATCTCATATATCTCCTAACTTAGAACATTTTGGAAAGTTTGAGAGCTTCTCACACTAAATCTCTCTCTCTCTCTCTCTCTCTACAATTTTCAGAGCTAAATCTCTGCCTCTCTCTCTAGTTTGCTCTCTCTCTTGCCCCCCTGTGCATAGAAGTAGAGAAACATGCCTAGTTTGCCTATGCATCCTTGATCAAAGTTGCCTATCTTTGGGAGGAGGTTTCTTGAAGCTTACTTGGGACTTTGTTTGAGCTCCAAAAGGTGATTTGAGCTCAGATTCCTGCCTGTTTTGGTGCTTGGCTTCAAGAGGTATAAACTTTCCCCTTTAAACTTGTTTTGCATAGCTTGTTTTGCCATCTTCTTCAACTACTTTGGGGCTATTTTTGGGGTGTTTTTGAACTAAAAAAAAATCTGTTTTTTAGTCCTCAAAATGGTAGTTTGAGCCTTGTTTGGCTAGGAGGTTGTCTCTCCCTTTTGTTCCTTGGCTTGTAAAGCCTTTTGAGCTATTTTTCTAGGCCTTTCAAAACAACTTTTTGTGGCCTTTTAACCACTGAAATCCAGAGGAATTTTAGTGGTAGAAACCATGTTTTGAGGTCCCAAATAGGAGGGGGTGGTCCCCTCTCCTCTTGTCTTGTTAGCATGTGTTGTTGGCCTATCAAATGAGCATGTATTTCTCCCTTATTGAGGCTTAGTTTGAGCATGTTTTTGTGATTTTTTTTTAACATGTTATAACTCCGTTTTTAGTTGGTTTGATCACTTGTTGCATGCTCCTTACACTTGTAGTGTAAATCCTCTTTGCTAGCCTTGCATGCCTAATGAGTTAGCTTGTTATTCTAGCATGTGTTGGCTTAGTCTTAGCCCATTTTTGGTGTTATTTTGGCATGCCTTAGCTCTGATTTTGGTCGACAAGGTCACCTCTTGCATGCTTCTTACACTTGTATTGTAAACCTTGCTCACTAGCCTAGTATACTTGGTGTTTTGGCCCATCATTCTAGCTTGTCTTGGCTATACTCCATGCATGTTTTGGTGCTATTTTGACGTGCTTTTGGACTGTTTTGAGTGTTCTTGGCCTTTTGGGGCTTGCTTGGTATAGCTATGGCATAGAGGGCTTCACTAGTCTTGAGTTTTGAGACCACTAGCATGCTATATTTGTGATGTTTGCATGCCTTGGCATCATTTGGCATGGCATTTCAGAGCTTATATCTTTTCCATACTCTCATATTTATCACTCCTTCAATGCGTTTGAGAGTTGCACCTTTATGCCTTGTTTGTGAGCCATTGCATGAGCATCATTTTCTTGCCTTTCATGCTATCATCTCAGCTCATTTTGGCCACTTTTTTGGCACACATGAGGTCTATTTAGGGCTGGTTTAGTCAATTGGGAATTGTATTGCATGGTTGTAGTGTTGTGTCCTTCACCAGTTTCAATGTTTAAGCCTTCTAGCATGTTGTACTTGAAGTGTTTGCATGTTAGAGCCTTGTTTATCATGCCACTTTAGCACTGAAAAATATGCCATCTCCCTCATTTCTTCATTTTTCATTTGTTTTGAGGATTGGCTAGTCTTGAGGTTGTGTTTAATGCTTGGGATTGAGGCCTATGCTTAAATGGCTTTAACCCTCTTTTGAGGGTTACTCCTAGTCAAAGGCATTGGTCTCTCCCATGCCTTAAACGATTCTCTTTGATAGACCTCTCTCTCATTAGAGGACTCTCATATTTGGAAAAGTGGATTAATGAATGGATTGGTAATGTTAAAATGCGTAAACAAAATGAATTAAAGTAAAACATGCCAAGATAACTTGTTTGTGTTGCATTGCATGTGTTTGGATCGAACATTAATCCAAACACGAGAAACGAGGGGCGTTTCATACTTGAAATGATAAAATGTGCCTCATTTCTTTGTCGCCGTGCCCCTTGATTGTGCATGATAGGGTGGAGGCCTCTCGACTCCTATGTGTTATCTGTGCATTTATCAACATTGTGCAAGCTTGGCTCTTTGGCCATCATGCATTGAGATGTGTGATTGATGGCTCGAGAGTCGAGCACTACACTCCTTTGAGCTTGAGACATGATAAAAAGTGTGGTTGCATACACATTCCCTTGCAAATACGCTGTCATGCCTATGTTTGTGCTCTGTAGCAGCAAAAGGAGAAATTGTAGGAAGCAGTGGCCGACCAGCCATCAAAGCTGCCGACAGGCCACCAAGGTTGCCGACCGACCATCAGAAGTGGCCGATGGCCATCAAATTCAGCCGATGGCCATCAAATTCAGCCGATGGCCGTTCCTCTTGGCCGACCATCCCTCAGCATATTCCTAAGGTGAATCAAAAGCATCTTAGAAGTTGGCACAATTTTTAGAAGTCCAAAAGTATGCAAACAGAGGCATCTTGAGGCATGGTAATGGATTTCTGGGAGGACGCGACCGAGCATGCATCCTTCATTGTTCTGAGGCAGAGCTGTGGCAGCCTTATTTAGATGCTTTTCATACTTAGTCAATTTTGTAACTTAATTAATTTGATTAATCAGTTGGTTTGTAATAATTAGTTTAATTAGCGTAGCTAGTTTAGCTAATTCATTCGGACCCTCCCTCAAGAGGGCAAATGTTGTAATAAGTGTGCGTGTGTGTGATGCATGTCTTTCAACCCCATTTCTTTCTCCCTTTTACTTATCATCTTTCGATGGTTAGTTTTACAGCATGTTTCAATTAGCATCCTTATGCTTGCATGCGTGCATCATTCATTTGTCTTGTATGCACCGGGCTCGGCGCATCATTCAAACTGCATTGCATTTCAATTCCTATTTGAATACATGAATCAAATTGTAGCATTCATATGCCATTCTAGATAGCCGAGCCTATTTTAGTTGCATTTTTGCATGCGTTGTATTAGGCATCTTGACTTGGCTAGGATCATGCATTGATTACTAACTAGATTTTGTTTTTGGCTTGGAGTACACTGTAAGTATTTATGCTTTAGCATCTTGCATGTGCGTAAGTGTTGCGATGATAGTATGCTTGCCATGAGGCTAATTGCTTAAGTGATTAATTGCTTGAATGCCTGTGGGTGGAGCCTTGATTGCCTAGATTGGAACAGCTCGATGATTGTGAGTTTTAAGCCCACTTGAAGTGGCAAAATTAGGTTTTCCTAAGTCCACTTGAGGGTGGCAAATCTGCGTCTTAGCCTACTTGCGAGTAGCAACTTCGAACCACTTTCAAAAACAAACATGAGTTGTTTTGTTCCAATCCGTGTGATTGAGTTTATACTTGTATGATGTGCGCATCACATACTAAGGTTAGCTAACAAACCGAAATAAGAACGCATGTGTTTTCAAAAACAACATATCATGTTAGTGGTGGTCGATCTTTGATCGGGCGAGCGAGGGTGCTCATTTCAGGACCTTCCCCTCTCGCACCCAAGTTCTTAAGCCGAGGCAACTTTGGTGATGACGGACACGTGGCCTTAGGCACAAGTCAGGGTTTCCTAAATTTCCCAAAACAAAATATTTAGGTGGCGACTCTGAAATCTGGCAAAGCAGTCCATGTTTGGCGCTTTTTGATTTAAATCAGTTTTCTAAAACGATTTGCCAGATTTGGACTCTTTGGTGATTTATCAATCTTACATTGCACTTTGTGAGATTAGATTTAGAACCGTGACAGGAGCCTGAACTGTAGTCGCTAGAACTACGATTCGCGCTCTCGCACGCGGAGCGGAGTTCGGGCAGTCTACAGTTTCTGGCGACTCTGCTGGGGACATAGAGAACTTGACTCGAACTCATGATATGTTGTTTTGTTTACACTTATGTGTTTCTTTGCATTGCATTTGCATTGGTGCGCCTAGGACACCGTGTTTGCGGTCTGCTATTCCTGAATGGTTTGTTGGAGGCTACGTGCCATAAGGCTGATCGGTTGCAGGTTCTGCCACGATGGGAACACAAACCTCGATTTTTACCGAGGCACCTTTTTTGACCTTTCAACCTAGTGCATATCGGAATCCGTGGTGACCATTCCAAGCTAGGACAAGTTGCTTACCTGATTGTAGGTTGTTTGAAACAGCTGTTTGCGTAGTGAAACCCTAGCTCCTGACAAAATAGGACAGGAAAACCCTACCCCACCATAGGGGTGTTTTGGCTCTTACTTGTGTGGACGTCCTCGAACGCCTTTGGGCCCACTACAATTCGGACTCAAATTGTCACGGTTCTAAATCTGAACCAAAGAGTCCAAATCTGGCAAATCGTTTTGGAAAACAGATTTTTAGAAAGAACTGCCAAACATGGACTGCTTTGCCAGATACAGAGTCACCACCTAAATATTTTTTATGGGGGAATTTAGGAAACCCTGACTCGTTTGCCTAAGGCCACGTGTCCGTCATCACCAAATTTGCCTCAGCTCGGGAACTTGGGTACGATTGGGGAAGGTCAGCTATGAGCACCCCCTCTCGCCCGATCTGAGGATCGGCCTCTACTAACCATGATATCTTGTTTTGAAAACATTATGCTCTCTTATACCAGTTATTAGCCTATAATTACTATGTGATGCGCACAGCAAAACAAGTGTAGACTAAATTGCCTAAGTCGGAACAAAGCATCGCATTTCCGTTTGTTTGGAAAATGGTTTGAATTTTGCTACTCGCGAGTTGGCTAAAATATGGATTTCGATGAATTATCCCAATTCAAACAATTCAACCTTCACCCATAAGCATTCATGCAGTTATATCACATAAGCATATAGCTACATGGTAAGCATGCTATCATGTTAACATTCACACTCATGCGAGATACTAAAGCATAAATACTTACATCGTACTCCGTGCCAAAATAGTGAACTAGTTAGTAATCATATGCATGATCCTAATTCATGTTAAGGTGGCTAATGTATCTCATACAAAATGTCACTAGAATAGGCTCGGCTAATCTATGAATGGCATGTGAGATGCGACAGATAACATGTATTCAAGTTTGATTTGAAATACTATGCAGTGAGTATGAAGCGCCGAGCCCGATGCATGCAATACTGATGAATGATACAAGCATGCATAGCATAAGGATGCTGAATTAAATATGCCCTAGTACTAACCATCAAAGCAGGTAAATAAAAGGGAGAAAGAAATGGGGGTTGGAAGACATGCACATACGCACCTACACTTATTACAAATTTGCCCTCGCTCGGAGGGACCGAAAGAATAATACAATTTAACTAACTATCAAGCTAATTAAATATTACAGACAATTAACTAGTTAAGCAAATTAACTAAGCTAATTAAGCAGTAAAAGCAACCTCGGGAAGAGGGCCCAATGCATGCGCGCTCGGTTCCGCTTGGAAACCCACCACCATGCACAAGTTTGCCTCTGTTTCCCCTGCTCTGCTCCTCTGAAAATTGCACAACTCCCAAGGTATGCTCCATGGACACTGTGGATCACCACCGACCAAGTGGAAACCCCATCGAACATGTTTGGATGGTCATCGACCATTTGTTGAGATCTCGACCATCAATAATTGGCCGGTCGGCACTTCATGTAGTCGACCGGCCAAGTCTTCCTGCAGAACCTGTTTTGACAGCAGCAGAGGGCAAAACAAGGCATGGCAATGTATTTCAAGCAAATGTGTACACCAACACATCCCTTATCATGTTTGTGACTCAAAGGGGTATCTTCCTTGATTCTCGGACCACCAATCACGCATTTCAATGCGTGATGACCCGAGGAACCAAGTCGTGCATTTTGATTTCAAATGAAATGCAATGCATAGAAACATACCAAAGGGATTTCAACCTCTGTCATGGCTTTATCAAGAGATAAAAGATGCATGCAATGATATGCAACCTAGACATGTGAGCTAAGTGTGCAACATGAGATGCAAACAAGTAAGCATGCAATAGGCACACAACCTAAGCAAATAAGTATGCAAGACATGGAACAACTATTCAAGCTAATCAAGCATGCAATGTGCAACTTAACCATGCAAGCATGCAAGGTGCAACATGGAAAACATGTTAGGCAACTTAGCCAAGAGAATGCGTGCCAAATGCAAAGCGATTGAAGCATGCAACACATGCAATAGGCTAAGTATATGACAACACACAAGGTGAGCATGTGACAACATGCAAACAATGGACTTATACCAATTTGGGCAGCCCTATACTAGGCCCAAAACAGTGGCCAACATGCTAAGGAATGAGAGGCAAAACACACACAAGCATGCACATGTCAAGGCCTAAACACTTAAGCATATGGAGACAACTTTTAAGCACACTTAAAAGAGGATAACATGGACATATGGCATATGTTATAAGCTCTAAAATCATGTTATAAAATGATGCCAAATCAATCTAAACAAGGCAATCAAAGCATGCAAGCGAAGTCCGAGCCGAGGTCTAAGGCTCACCAAAGAGGTATTGAACTACCCTTAACAAAACCAAACATGGCATGAATTGAACAACTAAAACCAGAGTTTTAGCATGTTAAGACAAAGCCAAAAACACAATGACATGGCATCCTAGAGGCCCAAACATGATGGCATACATGAGGGCACAAACATGGAGCATGAAACACCAACCCTTTAAGGCCTTAAAGGAACACCAAATGCAAGCATACAAACACACCACAAGGACTGAAATGGCATGGCAAGTGGTTCCAAACCACTGAAACAAAGCAAGGATGGCATGCTAGAGGGATCAATGGCTAGGGCATACAAGAGAGGTTGCATGGTAGCTATACAAAGCAAAGCATGGACTACCCGAATGACCAAAAACAGACCTTTAGCACATCAAAACAAGCACAAAAGCTTCACAAAGCTGGGTAAAAAACATGCTAGAACAAGGCTTAAAGCACAAAGCATGTTAAGGCTAAAACATGGCATTACAAGACATGTATGCAAGGCATGCATGGTGCGTCTAAACCAAGTAAAAGCAGAGGTAAAACATGGAAAAATACTACCAAATACCTACTGAAACATGGCCAACATGAGTTCAAAAATGTTGCTCACACATGAGGCTTAAATGGCATATATTAAAGACAACAAGGAGAGGGGATGGCCCTCTCCTTCTTATGACCTTAAACCACCATCCTCACCACTGAAATCCCTCAAGATTTCAGTGGTGAGGAGGCCCAAACAAGGTGGTCCCGGAGCTCACCAAAATAGCACAAAAATGGGGCCAAACAAGCCCTAAAAGGGGTCAAACAACCTCAAACAACAAAGCAACCTTAAGCAAGTATTTTAAGAAGGTAAAAATAGAACTTTTATATGTTATACACTAAGCTCAAAAATAGATGCAAGTTAGGCAAAAGACTATGGAAAAATGGGGTAAAAAGGGCAAGAATCTTACCCTTGAAGACCTTCTTCACAAGGATCACTCCAGCAGCTTTCTTAGCTCCCAACCAGCTTAAGAACTTCAAGAACAACCCCCTAATGCCTCAGCAATCAAGGTAAGGTGTAATGGTAGGTGTCCTAGTGCAAAACTAAGGACAAACACACACTTAGAGCAAAAGAGAGGAAGAAATAGAGATAGAATAGATAAACTATGCTAACCCTAGAAAAAAAACCAGACCTCTGGAGCTTTTTTCTAACCCTAGAAGAGGGAGGAGAGGCCTCTTCTTTATAGAAGATCACTCTTGCAAAGCTTACAAAACAAGCTTGGCAAGAGTGAAATCCCTCCATACACGTGTATGGAGGGGGGAAAAGGTGTATGCCAGCTAGCACAACTGGCATAAAAATATCTGCAAAAATAGATGCACAGTGATCGGCTAGCCAAAAATGCTATTTTGACAAAATAAATGGCCGACCGACCATCTAAAGTGCCGACCGGCCAAATATCTAGCCGATGGTAACAAAACACTGGCCGATGGCCTCAAGCCATGGCCGGTGATGTGTGAGGATGGCCCACAAGCAATTCCCTGCCCCTCCAAGGCAAAACACAAGTGTTTGGTGCAAAACCAAACACAAAACAGTCGAGTCGAGAGATCCTGAGGCAAGGCGCGTGGCCGAGACCTCCGGGGACTCAAGACGAACACAAACGTGGATGATCACCGAGTGTTCAAACGGTGACGTCCAGATCTTGAGGACGGTCAAAAATGGGGTGTCTACAACTTGTTTATTATGTGCTGTTAGAGTGTGTCTCTACAGGGATGTATATATCTGTTGCAAGTTTGAGTATCGGCCTGAGGGTATCAATTTACAGGCAGAATTTTGGGCAGAATTTGGTAGAAAGCACAATCATTCAGTTGCGATCACATCCGTTCTAGTGAAATCAGGCTGAGATGCTATCTGTTTTCTCTTTTGTAAGGTAGTCTTGGAACCATAGCTTCAGAAGGCTCCGATATCCCCCGAGTTCACTGGACTTGAATCGATAGACTTTGTCAAGTCAGAATTGGTTCATAAGCAACCTGTGTTTACCTCAGCCCTATCGGTTACAAGATGAAAGAGGTTCAGGCATAATTTACCAGTGCAGTTTCCACAGCAGTCATCCCCTCAGTTCACCCGGGTTTAGTCTGGTTTGGGAACAGTTGTCTGTATTCAGCTCAGCACGAGATTAATCACTCATTCCCATGGCTCAGTATCCTCCAGCCAGTGTGGAAAAATAGATGCGGTACCTGATACAAACAATCGAGGCATTGCAGCAGGACATAGTCCGCCAGGTTGAAGTCACGGCTCGTCAGGCCGAAGTGATAACCCAGTTACAACAACAACAACAACAGGCGCAGCCAGCTGTGGCTTCTGCACTTCATGTACCTCCCATAGGTAACTCAACATCTGGAGCCACTACCCATACTGCTAATGTCCAAGAGACTTAGGGCAATCCAGCGGAGCCAACCCCAGCACAGGCTTCTAAAGCTTATGATTATCAAACCGAAGCTCCCTTTGAATTTGAGGTTGACCCAACTACACTTAAGATCAATAAACTGGAGAAGTTATTCAAACAAGCACAAGGAGTGAACTCCATCCTAGATTTAGAGGACGGGTATCCTGAATCTGCAGTTACCTTACCAGAGCGGTTCAAAATGCCGCATATCGACCTCTTCGACGGCTCTGGAGACCCAATGGTGCATGTCCACTTGTTTTCCGATCTTGAGGCCAATGGGTTTGACCATAGTCCAGAAATTGTCTCTCTTCGGCCGAACCATGTCTGGGATAGCCGTAATCTGGTATGCAAAATTGGAGGACTCTGTGAAATAGAACTGGGAAGAGCTGGCTGAGGCCTTTATTGCTCAATACTCCTACAACACACAGATCGAGGTCACAACTCGTGATCTCAAAGTCACCTGCCAAGAGCCAAAGGAGGGTTTCTTAGAGTTTGTGACAAGAAAGGCCTCAAGGATGACTACAACGCCTCCCGGCAAAGATCAGATCAGGATGATTGTTCAGAATCTGCATGGCAAGTTGCTGCAAAAGATGGTCATTCTACGTCTGTTTACCTTTCCAGCCCTTCATGAAATGAGGGTTCAAATCGAGGATGCCATCAGACAAGGTATCTTTGCGGAAAATAATGAGCCTTTGAAGAAGAATGTTGTTCGCAGTTCCAATGCTACTACTGATGGTAGCACAGCTGTGAAATGCTCAGAAGTAGACACTATCACCACTTCCCTCAATGGCCAAAAACCAACCAATTCAATCGGTCCCAAGCTCGAAAGTTCAATCCTCTTTACATGAGTCTCTCCCAAGCTTTGAAAATGCTGCGAGAAGAAGGGCACCTAGAACTCCTAGAACCCCAACCCCTTCCAAATCCTCTTCCACCAAGATATGACCCAGCTAAATACTGTGCCTATCATCAACAACACGGTCATGATACGAACCATTGCACCCGCCTCCGTCATAAGATTCAGGATCTTATTGATGAAGAGACCTTAGCTCCACCAAAAGGACCTCAGGTTAGTACTGACCCGTCACCTCTACACCTTAATCTAGTCTATACACTGCCATCCACCTATGACCCCAGCATATACATCACCCTAGCCCATCTACCCAAGCCTGAGGTGTTTATCCCGAAAAACATGGACTTATGCATGATGGATGCATTTGAACCCCAATCATCTCAAACCTGTGAACCCACTACTTCTGAGCTGATGGAAATGATCGAAGATCTTCAGAGAACTGTGGCAGATTTAGCCTTTGGGATATTGGCTACGTCATCGACCACACCACATACCAGGAATTTCATGTTAAAAGGCTCCCCAATCTTGGGATGGGCTGCATTGGAAGAAGGCCAATCTCTTAGTAAAGTGGAGGTGAGTGGTAAGAACAAGGTGGGGGCAAGCATTGGTCCCCATGAACACCTTCAGTGGGCTGTTGAGGCTTTGAAAGCCGAAGGACTGAAAAAACAACTGGTGCTCACAATTGTTGCAAAAACTGTGGAGGACACTTTCGCCACTCAAGTTGGGGGCAGTTTGAAGCAAGGGGCAAGCTGGGACAAGGGATGTCGTACCAGAAACCCCCCCTTTAGTTCCAATCCTACACTTGGAGCAGATCGGTGAACCCAGTTAACAACTGTCGACCCTTTTGCCGGTACATCCAACACAACCAGCTCACAACCTGCCAAATACCCACCTTGGGGCCAGAAGGTGTTCACCCCACCGTACATGTCTCTATCAGCGGCCCTGGAGGTCCTGATCAAGAAGGGGCATCTAAAGCCCCTGGAGCCGCGGCCTTTACCGAATAAACTTCCTCTCTCCCACAACTCGACTAAGCATTGTGCCTTCCATCAACAAGCCAGCCATGACACTAACATGTGTTTTCGTCTTTGCCATGAAATACAAGATTTGATTGATAACAAGATCATTGTCGCGCCAGGTCCTGCAAAGTCTATCGGCACGGGATCGATGAACTTGGGGGATAATGTGATTATGTGATCGGGGGATGAACCACCTACTGATGGTGCTCAGTTTACTCCAGCTATTGGGATGGCACACTATTTTGAGCACTTTGCGAATGCTGTTTATTTTACTTTCTGACTTCAGTGTTGGGTCAATTCTGTTGTGTTGTTTTGAGTCAGTCTTTTTGTACTGAGTCAGTTGAGTCTGTCTTGTTGTATCGAGTCAATCTTGTTTTGTTAGAGTTAGGTGATTTCAGGTGTGTTACCTTAGACATCACTATCTTGTTTTGTGTTTGTCTTTTGCACTCTTTCTTTTGAGTCTGTTTCTGCCTTGGAGCTAGTTGCGCCAGAAGATTTGAAGCAGTAGTGATTTTCACACTTTTGTGTTTGTTTCTACCTTGAGCTAGTTGTACCAGAAGATTTGAATGAAACGGCAGTGCTTCTTACCTACTTTTTTGTGCCTTGAAATCATTGCACTGACCTAAGTTTTTCAAAACTTTTTGAACATTGTGATGAAAACAAAGAGGGAGGAATTCCTCTGGATTTGCAAAAATTTGATCAATTGAGAGAAAGAGAGGCGTGCTAAGCCCCTTAATGAATGAGATCATGCTTGTTAACATGAGTACTGAGAAGGATCCTGGCTTGATCCAGATTGGTTCTACCTTGTCTTCAGGGCGAGCGACTAGTCGCTTTCTTAAAAGATTTCAAAAAATGTTTTGCGTCGTCCTGTGAAGACCTGTGTGAAATCGCTCTTCAGATTGTGAAGCATAAGATCACTCTCAGCCTCAAGACTCGACCCCGTTTGCTTTCAAACCTTGAACTTGGATTCAGAATGTTCAATGGTCAACCATCAAAGGAGGCCTATCAGGCCAGATTTGAAGCAGCCCTCGACTAGGGGCAAGAAACGTAAGATCAAGAAGATCAGGTGTTATCAAAAGAAGCTTGCAAAGCTGGATCAGAAATAGCCCTTGAACTAGGGGCAAAAATGTCAGATGTGCTCGAAGAGCCAAAGATGGATCATTCTGCAAACCAATGAAGACTGGCAAGAATGCCAAATCCCAGAAGGGAGGAAAGAAGAAAGTTTTTGCTGAAGGACAACTGACTTCCTATCCACAACACTAGGGAAAAATTTAACCCCCATTGGATGGACTTTTACATCACCAGCGAATAGAAGCCATTCTCTTGGATACAACTGGCTTCGAGATGTCAAACCGATCAACATGGACCGAGTTATAACTTTTACCCTTGAGAGGCTTACTGGGCTGAAAACTCGGAAGGGCGACCCAGGAAAAAGTTAGAGCAAGAAAAAGAAAAAAAAAAGAAAAAGAAAAAATGAGATGAAATAAAAAAAGAAAAGAAAAGAATGAAAAGAATTGAAAAGAAAAGAAAAACAAAGCCCGCAAGACTGAAAACCCAAAAAGGACGGCCTTGGCAAATGCTAGAGCGCAAAAAGAGAGGTTAATACCCGAGTGTACCTTAAGCCGGAACTACGTCAGGCTTGATTCACATCTTTGGGATACGTAGGCAACTTCATTCTGAAGTCTAGCCATAAACACTTCCAAATCACTTGTGTCCATGTAATGATTCTGATCAGTATCAGAGAGTTCAGTTGTGATCGTCACTTTGAGGACTGATTACAGTGTGCTGTGGTGCCATTCAAACAAGGGGCAACTTTCCGTCACCGTGCAGTGCCCGTTAGACAAGGGGCAATTTTCCATTGTTTTGGATCTGAGGTTGTGCATCTCAAGGGTAAATTCCGTGTTGGTCAAGCAGTGGCCATTTGCAAAAATAGTTTTTTGAGGATTTTTAATGAAGTTGACTAATTCCCTTGAAAACTATTCCATTTTTCCAAAACTAGACCATTTCTTGGACCCAAAAAAGGAAAATTTTCAGTGCTCATAGCCTGACTTGCATGATTTCAAATCAAAAAATCGAACAAGCATGTTAATCTAACTTTCATGTTGGTCAAAATTGTTTTAGTAGAAAGCCAAAACAAATAATGGTCAAAATGATGAACTAAGCGGCACAGTTAAGTCAGGTATTCTGTCTTTTCCCCATTGTCAACATACTTGCCAGAAAGGGCACTCTATTTGCTAGAAGGGGCACTCTACCTACCAGAAAAGGGCACAACTGAAGCTAACAACAAAGGGCTAAAAGCTCTCCCATCCTCCAAGCAGCGAGGTATCAAACTAAGTGTGAAGCACGAACTAGAATGGATCATGATATTCCACTCCCTCATCTAGACAGGTCTGATCACATCCGAGCTGGCCAAGCACATTGTCAACCGATGTCAGTTGCTGATCTGCTGCACATCCAGTCGCACCACAACCCCTCTGTGGGAGAAGTTCACTGTTGTGAGCGAAAGAATGAGAATCTAGCAGAATGCTAGGGGCAAGAGCTCACAACTTCCTGTTTATCCATCAACGACCCAGGGGAGGGATAAAAAATCAGAGAGATTGAAGAATATAGAGATGTGTGCTGAGAGAAAAAGTGAGAAAAGGGCTTCTTTAGAAAAAATACAGATTGAGTGCCAGAGTGATGTGCGAATCACAAATGAGAAAGGGTGGGAAACAATACCCGGAGAAACAGGCTCCCTGTGCACATTTGAGTCTTGTGTTTTGTTGTGTTTTATCTATCTCGATTCTTGTTTTGAGTCGTTTTGAATGTCAATAGATGTGTTTAGGTTGTTTTTCCTTTGTTTTTCGTTGTTGAGTCATTTTTGCTGTGGTCAGTCGTAGACTCAATACCCGGTTAAGACTCATTCTCAGTTTCAATTTCAAAAATGAATCGTTTTGTGCTCAGAGTGCTGTGCCGTTCTCCACACATGTGCAAAACAGGATTTGTTCTTTCATAAAACTGCAGGGTTCAACCCAGGTCATGTGAGAACAGTAGAACAAGGACCTATCTGAAGCTATATAGGTTCCGGACTGCAAAGCAAAAGAAAAGAGGGAAAATTCGGAGCATTTGAGTTTGTTTCAACTTCAGAAAGTTTCGAGATTGCATTCTGGGTGTGCCTCTTTAGGCCTTGTCAATGCTCCGAAGTATGCGTGTGCCTCTACCTCAAGCGCAAGATCAAGCCTGCTTCAAAGCCAGAATGGCAATCATAAGTGTTCTTCCTGAGTACCATTCCTTGCCAAAGTTATCTTGGCTGTGTTTGCAATGAGTTCCTAGGAGACCAACTGCGACGGTGGAAACTAGAGTTCGAATGGCTGATGCCTAGAACACAAAGGTTTGGAATTTCTGAGACAAAAATCTAGTTTAAATACCCAGGGATGTATCCTCGGCTTGAAATCTGTATGGCAGCCTCATACATTGAGATAGCATGTGTATGCGCCTCAATTCTGGATACTAAACCAACCTTGTCTGTCACCTCGTTGGAGAATAGGAAAAGCTGTGAATATGATCAGGAAGGAAAACAGCATTTGTGGTTTCTAAATGCAGAAGTTACCCCTTGTCAGCATTTCAGGACCTTTGTACTATGAGTAGAAGTTAAGCGTTCGAAGAACACAAGGGGAGATCCCCGTCCGAGTAGAGCTGTTCATCGCCACTCGCCCCATGAGGTGCTTGCTAAAGCGCCGCTTTGTTTGATTATTGCGTTCCCTAAGCATCATGCACTGCATTGCTTGTATCATATCATCACACTTATTGCATTTATTTGTATCTTGTGTTATCTCGAATCATTTATCCTTTTACGCTGAGCAGTGTTTAGGATCGTTGTCCCCCGGGGCTTTCTCAGGTTGCGTGGAACACGCTCCTGATTATTTGTTTTCGAACCTCTTTTCACGATTTCAACGTGGTTATAGTGTCTCTTTCCTCACACGATTTCAGCGTGTTTGGAATTTATCTCAGGACGCATGAACCACAGCCCTGGGCGTGTTTTATCTTGGGACGCGCAAGCCCGAGCGGTTTCTGAGCTCTTCTCACGATTTCTGCGTGGTTAGAGTGTTCTTTTCCTCACATGATTTCAGCGTGTTTGGAATTTATCTCAGGTTACGTTGTGCGCGCACCTGGGTGGTTGTTTTCGAACCTCTTTTCACGATTTCAGCGCGGTTAGATTGTTTCCTTCCTCACACGATTTCAGCGTTCTTGGAATTCATCTCACGTTGCGTTGTGCGCGCACCTGGGTGGTTGTTTTCGGACCTCTTCTCATGATTTCAGCGTGGTTGGAGTGTTCTTTTCCTCATGCGATTTCAGTGTGTTTGGAATTCATCTCAGGTTGCGTTGTGCGCTCACCTGGGCGGTTGTTTTCGGGCCTCTTCTCACGATTTCAGCGTGGTTTGAGTGTTCCTTTTCTCACACGATTTCGGGGTGTTTGGGATTTGTTTTTCCTTCTCTCACGATTCCAGCATGGTTGGAGTATGTCACCCTTTGCATCTACTATACTATCTGTTACATCGTATCTATTATCTATTGCATCACATCTGTTATGTCTATTACATTGCATATAGAATATATTGCACGCATGTACTGCATTGTCCATTTATCGCTTGCATCCTTTCCATGTTAAGCTTAGTCCGGCATGTGCCCATACTTTTCGCGTTAAAGCATGGTTCTGTGATTATGTGTACGCGCCTATTCCCTAAGAGAATTGTGGTCTGAGGGTGTCGACACCATTTCTATGTTGGACGTGGTCTGTTTTGTGTCTATGCCTTTTCTAAGTAGAAATGTGGTTTGGCCGCGTGCCTTATCCATTGCATCCATTACATCGTAGTTTGTTGTTGTATTCAGTATGTAGGATCATGATCTTTCCTCAGCAAATCATTCCACACTTATATCATGCCACCCAATTACTTGAATTCTTGCTGCGAAACACATAGTTCTGCCTGTGCACACACCTATCCCACTAAGAGAGTTGTGGTTTGAGGTTCTCGGCACCTTTTCTATGTTAAACGTAGTTTGATGTTGCATCTCCGTCCCTTTATGATATTTGTGTGGTTTTGCACTGCTTGTGGTTTGATTAATTCAAATACATTGCTTGCCATTCGCATTGTTTCATTCCATTGTATATCATTACATTATTTTGGTAATATTGCATATCATTTTGCATCCTGTCCCTGAACTACGCTTGTTTGATTCCTTGCAAAGGGATACGTAGGCAGCCTGCGGGCGTAACCATTTATTTATCTGTATTTGTTTGTTTGTCCAAGTCTTCCGTCTTGTCAAAAATGGGTCATCTCTGAGCTTTGACATTCACTCACGCCATTTCATGACTTCGAGCTCTGTCAAAGAGGGGCAACTGTAGACACCTCATTTTTGACCGCCCTTAAGACTTGGGTGTTACTGATGGTTTACTTGGTGATGAAAGGTGTGTAGGGCAAAGGTTTGATTTCTTCGGCAAGAGGAGAGTCAAATGCTAACCTCACACCCCATTTTGGACCAAAGCTATTTTGGATGGTTTTTAGACCTTAAAACTCTCTCTTTCAAATATTTCTGAAATAAAGTTCCTACGATGTTTCGAGGCCCGCATTTCGTTAAATGTTGCGCTTTTCGGTAAACCGAGCAAGGACAAAGTGGAAATGAATGAAAGAGAGATGAAATCTTTGAAAAATCTTTCAAAACACCTTGTTCGGGGGTTTGGAGTTGAAGAAAAGAAGAGTGGAGAGAAGAAACCTAGTTGAGGAAGAAGTTGGGCATGAATTGTTAAGAGAGAGACGTGCAGTCCTTGCCAAGTCGGGCCTATCATTTTGTATACTTGGATTTAAGCTATGAGGCCACCACCATTGGAAAGAAGACTTCCAGGGTTTCATTTTACACTCAAGAATCTCCTAAAGCCAAGTCCGGATGGGGGAGATATGGTTTGTTGAAGTAGGGCATCAATCTGGTTGGACCGAAACTGAACGACTTCACCAAAAAAGGCATAACTTTTTGTACAGTTGGAATTTTAATGCAAGGCTGACACCATTGGAAATCTTACTTCCAGGGCTTCAATTTGGACACATGAATAACCTGCAAAGGAGTCCAGATGAAGGAGTTATACCCATTTGAAGATGGGCCTGAAAAGCAGACTTTTGTGGTCAATCGGCCAAAAAAGTAGTAGATCAGCCATCACAAGTAGCAGGTCGGCACAAAAGATGGCCGGTCAGCCAAGAGTGACCCAAATTCATTTTTTTTAACATGTTTCTCCTCCAGCTGTTTCCAGCTTGTTCCTGATGTCCTAACTCAGATATTTTTGACCAAATGCTCTCTTTTTGCTATTTATAAAGCTATATCTCATATATCTCCTAACTTAGAACATTTTGGCAAGTTTGAGAGCTTCTCACACTAAATCTCTCTCTCTCTCTCTACAATTTTCAGAGCTAAATCTCTGCCTCTCTCTCTAGTTTGCTCTCTCTCTTGCCCTCCTATGCATAGAAGTAGAGAAACATGCCTAGTTTGCCTATGCATCCTTGATCAAAGTTGCCTATCTTTGGGAGGAGGTTGCTTGAAGCTTACTTGGGACTTTTTTTGAGCTCCAAATGATGATTTGAGCTCAGATTCTTGCCTGTTTTGGTGCTTGGCTTCAAGAGTTATAAACTCTCCCCTTTAAACTTGTTTTGCATAGCTTGTTTTGCCACCTTCTTCAACTACTTTGGGGCTATTTTTGGGGTGTTTTTGAACTGAAAAAAACTCTATTTTTCAGTCCTCAAAATGGTAGTTTGAGCCTTGTTTGGTTAGGAGGTTGTCTCTCCCTTTTGTTCCTTGGCTTGTAAAGCCTTTTAAGCTATTTTTCTAGGCCTTTCAAAACAACTTTTTGTGACCTTTTAACCACTGAAATCCAGAGAAATTTCAGTGATAGAAACCATGTTTTGGGGTCCCAAATAGGAGGGGGTGGTCCCATCTCCTCTTGTCTTGTTAGCATGTGTTGTTGGCCTATCAAATGAGCATGTATTTCTCCCTTAATGAGGCTTAGTTTGAGCATGTTTTGTGATTTTTTTTAACATGTTATAACTATATTTTTAGTTGGTCTGATCACTTGTTGCATGCTCCTTACACTTGTAGTGTAAATCCTCTTTGCTAGCCTTGCATGCCTAATGAGTTAGCTTGTTATTCTAGCATGTGTTGGCTTAGTCTCAGCCCATTTTTGGTGTTATTTTGGCATGCCTTAGCTTTGATTTTGGCCAACAAGGTCACCTCTTGCATGCTTCTTACACCTGTAGTGTAAACCTTGCTCACTAGCCTAGTATACTTGGTGTTTTGGCCCATCATTCTAGCTTGTCTTGGCTATACGCCATGCATGTTTTGGTACTATTTTGACATGCTTTTGGACTGTTTTGAGTGTTCTTGGCCTTTTGGGGCTTGCTTGGTATAGCTATGGCATAGAAGGCTTCACTAGTCTTGAGTTTTGAGACCACTAGCATGCTATATTTGTGATGTTTGCATGCCTTGGAATCATTTGGCATGGTATTTCAGAGCTTATATCTTTGCCATACTCTCATGTTTATCACTCCTTCAATGTGTTTGAGAGTTGCACCTTTATGCCTTGTTTGTGAGCCATTGCATGAGCATCATTTTCTTGCCTTTCATGCTATCATCTCAGCTCATTTTGGCCACTTTTTTGGCACACATGAGGTCTGTTTAGGGCTGGTTTAGTCCATTGGGAATTGTATTGCATAGTTGTAGTGTTGTGTCCTTCACTAGTTTCAATGTTTAAGCCTTCTAGCATGTTGTACTTGAAGTGTTTGCATGTTAGAGCCTTGTTTATCATGCCACTTTAGCATTGAAAAATATGCCATCTCCCTCATTTCTTCATTTTTCATTTGTTTTGAGGATTGGTTAGTCTTGAGGTTGTGTTTAATGCTTGGGATTGAGGCCTATGCTTAAATGGCTTCAACCCTCTTTTGAGGGTTACTCCTAGTCAAAGGCATTGGTTTCTCCCATGCCTTAAACCATTCTCTTTGATAGACCTCTCTCTCATTAGAGGACTCTCATATTTGGACAAGTGGATTAATGAATGGATTGGTAATGTTAAAATGCGTAAACAAAATGAATTAAAGTAAAACATGCCAAGATAACTTGTTTGTGTTGCATTGCATGTGTTTGGATCGGACATTAATCCAAACACGAGAAACGAGGGGCATTTCATACTTGAAGTGATGAAATGTGCCTCATTTCTTTGTCGCAGTCCCCCTTGATTGTGCATGATAGGGTAGAGGCCTCTCGACTCCTATGTGTTATTTGTGTATTCATTAACATTGTGCATGCTTGACTCTTTGGCCATCATGCATTGAGATGCGTGATTGATGGCTCGAGAGTTGAGCATTACACTCCTTTGAGCTTGAGACATGATAAGGAGTGTGGTTGCACACACATTCCCTTGCAAATACACTGTCATGCCAATGTTTGTGCTCTGTTGCAGCAAAAGGTGAAATTACAAGAAGCAGTGGCCGACCGGCCATCAAAGCTGCCGACCGGCCACCAAGGTTGCCGACCGACCATCACAAGTGGCCGATGGCCATCAACTTCGGCCAATAGCCATTCCTCTTAGCCGACCATCCCTCAGCATGTTCCTAAGGTGAATCAGAAGCATCTTGGAAGTTGGCACAATTTTCAGAAGTCCAAAAGTATGCAACTAGAGACATCTTGAGCCATGGTAATGGATTTCCGGGAGGACGCGACTGAGCATGCGTCCTTCATTGTTCCGAGGTAGAGTTGTGGCAGCCTAATTTAGATGCTTTTCATACTTAGTCGATTTTGTAACTTAATTAATTTTATTAATCAGTTGGTTTGTAATAATTAGTTTAATTAGTGTAGCTAGTTTAGCTAATTCATTCGGACCCTCCAGCAAGAGGGCAAATGTTGTAATAAGTGTGCGTGTGTGTGATGCATGTCTTCCAACCCCATTTCTTTCTCCCTTTTACTTATCATGTTTCGATGGTTAGTTTTAGGGCATGTTTCAATTAGCATCCTTATGCTTGCATGTGTACATCATTCATTTGTCTTGCATGCACCGGGCTCGACGCATCATTCAAACTGCATTGTATTTTAATTCCTATTTGAATACATGAATCAAATTGTAGCATTCATATGCCATTCTAGATCGCCGAGCCTATTTTAGTTGCATTTTTGCATGTGTTGCAATAGGCACCTTGACTTAGCTAGGATCATGAATTGATTACTAACTAGCTTTTGTTTTTGGCTTGGAGTACACTGTAAGTATTTATGCTTTAGCATCTTGCATGTGTGTAAGTGTTGCCATGATAGCATGCTTGCCATGAGGCTAACTGCTTAAATGATTAACTGGTTGAATGCCTGTGGGTGGAGGCTTGATTGCCTGGATTGGAACAACTCGATGATTGTGAGTTTTAAGCCCACTTGAAGTGGCAAAATCATGTTTTGCTAAGCCCACTTGAGGGTGGCGAATCCGAATCTTAGCCTACTTGCCAGTAGCAACTTCAAACCACTTTCAAAAAGAAACATGAGTTGTTTTGTTCCAATCCGTGCGATTGAGTAATACTTGTATGCTATGCGCATCACATAGTAAGGTTAGCTAATAAACCGGAATAAGAATGAATGTGTTTTCAAAAACAACATATCATGTTAGTGGTGGCCGATCTTTGATCGGGTGAGTGAGGGTGCTCATTTCAGGACCTTCCCCTCTCGTACCCAAGTTCTCAAGCCGAGGCAACTTTGGTGATGACAGACACGTGGCCTTAGGCACGAGTCAGGGTTTCCTAAATTTCCCAAAACAAAATATTTAGGTGGCGACTCTAAAATCTGGCAAAGCAGTCCATGTTTGGTGATTTTTTATTAAAATCAGTTTTCTAAAACGATTTGCTGGATTTGGACTCTTTGGTGATTTATCAGTCTTACATTGCAGTTTGTGAGATTAGATTCAGAACCATTACAGGAGTCCGAATTGTAGTAGCTAGAACTATGATTCGCGCCCTCGCGCGTGGAGCCCAGTTCGAGCGGTCTACAAATGCAAAACTAGAGAATTGCTCTACATGTAAGGAGTCTTGATACAAGTTCAACAATCAGAGTGGTAAAAAGATTCCTCACAAAATATTGAGGTACTTTCCTTTGACACCAAGGTTGAAGAGATTGTACATGTCGAAAAAAACTGCCGCAGATATGAGATGGCACAAAGAGAAATGTGTGGATGATGGAATGTTAAGGTATCCAGCCAATGGTCAGACATGGAAGGACTTTGATAAGCAGTATCCTACGTTTTCTGTGGAACCCCGACATGTAAGGTTAGGGCTTGCCATGGATGGTTTCAATCCGTTTGGAAATATGAGCACATCGTACAATATGTGGCCTGTGCTGTTAATACCTGACAATCTTCCCCCGTGGAAGTGTATGAAAGAGCCATTTCTGATGATGTTAATGCTTATTCCCCGTGGAAGTGTACACCCAGAAGCAACACCTCGAAAAACATGTAGAATAGGGTATTGATGACCTATATAGTCATCCGCCTACAGGAGTTTTCTTGGATGATTGGAAACACATGATTGATGTGGCTTGGAAGGATGCATTTCATTTGGTAACAAACAAATATAAACGACTCTATTGCCTTATTTGTGTGTTATGCATTGATATGTATGAAATCATGAATAATTCCTTCTTTTTAGAAACGCTCTAAAGTTGGTAAATCAAACAGGAGTTTGTTACCATACAATCACACCAGTGGATCTCGCTCATTTTCAATAGCAATGTCGCTCATAGTGAGCTAGATGCATTTGAAACATATTTCTCATCACTTATATATGTAAGATGAAAGTCACGGTTACTATTGTGACAAATTAATTTTGTTATTTGAAAGTAACAGGTAAATGAAAATGGGGAGTTGGATTTTCTGGAATTTTATTCCAAATCACACAAATCGAAAAAACAAACGAATGGATTGATCCCAAATGTGGTGAGCTACATGTAATGAGTAAACTTTTTTTCCAATTGTATTTAATATTAATTCCTATCTTACCACAAAATTGCATGTCATTCTTTGTGCCTTTGTTGAATAGTCCACTTTTTTGGTAATGACAGGATGTGATGGTGAATCTACAAGCGATAGCCGGGGATGCGGGGATCCCATTGACACATGTGGAACTCTCACGGCAAGTGCTTGAACAGAAGAAGAATTATTTGCGTGGATTTGGGATTGGCCCACGACCCTATTCGCCATCTGATATTGCGGCACGATCTCGTGACAAACAAATGGAAACAATGCGATCTGAGATGGAGGTTCTTCATGAAGATTTGATGAAGGGGAAAGAAGAGCGCCAGAGAGATTGTGAAGAGATGATGAGGGAGAGAGAGGAGTTGATGAAAAAAGTAGAAGAAGAAAAAAAAGCAAGGGAGGTGCAACAAGAACAACTTAATCATTTGAACTCTGTGGTTTTACGACTCTTAACACTGTTGTAGGGTTCAAACAGTCATCGTTGTATTTGGTAAGAAGAATTTTATTCATATTATACTAAAACTTATACCAACTTAGATTTACATATTCACTAAACAATACTATCTCATTATTGTTAAGCATGGGGACAAGCTTTCCAGGGGTGAAAATTCAAAAATAGCCCCCGAACCATCGTGTGACTCACACGGACAACTTCCCCTTGACAAATAGGACTTGTGACAACTGAAGGAATGTAATTCGAACCCGTAGATAGGTGTAACAAGTCCGCAGGGGACCTCGCTACAGTTCGGACTCAATTTGTGTCACGGTTCTTAATCTGAACCAAAGAGTCCAAATCCGACAAATCGTTTTGAGAAATAGATTTTTTGAAAAGAAGTGCCAAACATGGACTGCTTTGCCAGATACAGAGTCGCCACCTAAATATTTTAAAATGGGAGAATTTAGGAAACCCTGACTCGGTGCCAAAGGCCACACGCCCGTCATCACCAAAGTTTCCTCGGCTCGGGAACTTGGGTACGATTGGGGAAGGTCAGCTATGAGCACCCCCTCTCGCCCGATCCGAAGATCGGCCTCTACTAACCGTGATATCCGTTTTTGAAAACATTATGTGTTCTTATTCCAATTATTAGCCTAGAATTACTATGTTATGCGCACAGCACACAAGTATAGACTAGATTGCCTAATTTGGAGATAAGCATTGCATATTCGTTTGTCTTGAAAAACACTTTGGAATTTGCTACTCGCGAGTAGGCTAAAATACAGATTTCAACGAGTTTTTCCAACTCAGACAATCCAACCTTCACCCACAGGCATTCAAACAGTTTATCACATAAGCATCTAGCCACATGGTAATCATACTGTCATGATAGCATTCACATGCATGCGATATGCTAAAGCAGGAAAATACTTACATCGTACTCCGTGCCAAAACAAAGAACTCGTTAGTAATCAATGCATGATCCAAGTCCATGTTTAAATGTCTAATGCAACACATACAGGATGCAATTAGAGTAGGCTCGGCTAATCCTAGACATGGCATTTGAAATGCAATCAATTGATGCACGTATTCAATTTGGAATTGAAGTACAAATGTAGTTAGCGTGATGTACCGAGCCCGGTGCATGCAAGACAAATGTATGGATGCACGCATGCATAGCATAAGGTATGCTAATTTAAACATGACCTATTACTAACCATCAAAGCAGGTAAGTAAAAGGGAGAAAGAAGTGGGGGTTGGAAGACATGCACACACTCACCCACACTTATTACAAATTTGCCCTCGCTCGGAGGCACCAAATGAATATTACAAATTAACTAACTCGCAAGCTAATTAATTATTGCAAATTATTTAATTAGTTAACAAACTAACTAAGCTAGGAAAAAGCAGTAAACCGCCTCAGGAAGAGAGATCAATGCGATGCATGCTCGGGTCTTGCTCGGAAGTGCACCGCCATGCATAGGCTGCCTCTGTTTTCCTTGCTATACTCCTCTGGAGACTTCCACAGTCTCAGAATTGCTTCCCTGGACATTGGGAGACAACACCGGCTGAGTAGGATTGCCACCGGCAGTGGTATGTGGTCACCGGCCATTAGTGAAGCTATCGGCAGAGGGAGGATTATCGGTCGGCACTTAGCACTGCCGGTCGGCAGAGAGCTCCTGCAGAATCTGCAATTGACAGCAACAGAGGGCAAGGCAGAGCATGACAATACAATTCAAGCAATGTATGCACCAATCATGTCCCTTATCATGTTAGTGACTCAAGGGGACATGCTTCTTGGTTCTCGGACCAACAATCGCGCATTTCAATGCGTGATGGCCCAAGGGACCAATTTATGCATCTTGATTTCAAAATGCAATGCAAACCAACAAACAAATGAGGAACTCAACCTCAATCATGGATGATCAAGAGGCAAAGCACGCATGCAATGCAACCTAAGCATGTTGACTAGGTATGCAACATGGTAATGCAAACAAGCATACAAGACATGCAAGGCATGAGATAATGCAACCAACAAGTATGCAAGGCACAATGTTGGTGTTTAAGCATGTAACCAAACATGTGACTTCATTAAATCAATGCAAGTTCCATCATGCGACAACTCACCAATATGCTACAACATACAAGGAGTACATGCAACAAACAAAAGGATGGACTTGAACATGATTTGGGCAGTCCTAACTAGGCCTAAAACAGTGGCCAATGCCAAGGAAATGAGGCCCAAAACACACGCACACATGTATGCAAATATGGTCCAATTCCTAAGGCCCACCAAAGAAGCATTGAACTACACTTAGTGCAACCACACATGGCATGAATTAAATGACTAAAAACAGAATCTTAGCATATTAAGACAAGGCCTAAAGATCACTTAGATGGCATCCAAATGACCTAAATTCAAAGGCATGCACAAATACCAAAACATGGAGCATGCTACACAAGCTTATAAGGCATCAAAGGGGCATCCAAGGAAAGCATACAAGCATGTTAAAGGGACTGAAATGATGCTATAAATGGTGCTGAACCATCAACATAAGGCAAGTAATGCATGCTACACACTCACACACTTAAGGCCAACAAGCCAAAATGCAAAGGGGGCATATAATGCATGGCATAGTCGACCCAGACAACTATGGACAGACCTCAAACATGGCAAAATAAGCACAAAAGCTTCTCAAGACTAAGCCTAAAACATGCTAGAATAATGGTTTACAACCTATGGCATGCTAAGGCCTAAACATGGCATTACAAGGTAGGTATGCTAAGCATGCATGGTGTACCAAAACCAACTAAAAACAGAGGCATATTATGACATAATAAGCACAAAAAACAACTAAGGCATGGTCAACAAGAGCCCAAGCTAGGTGCTCCCTCAAGAGGCCAAAAATTGTCCTTTTCAAGGACAACAAGGAGAGTGGGTGGCCCTCTCCTTCTTGGGACTTCAAGGCACCATCCTTACAACTGAAATCCCTCAAGATTTCAGTGGTGAGGAGGCCCAAACACCAAAGTCCCGGAGCTCACTCAAAATGGCTCAAAATGGGGCCTCTCAAGGCCTAAGAGGGGTTAAACACCTCCAAACCACAAAACACTCTAAACAAACTATTTAGAGCGCCTAAAAATAGAACTTTCTTTGTATTATACACTAAGCTCAAAAATAGTTCTAAGATAGGCAAAAACAATATGCAAGAATGGGGAATAAAAGGGGAAGATTGTTACCCTTGAAGACCTCATTCACAAATGGTGGACCAGCTGCTCCTCCAAGCTCAAAACCACCCAAGAACCTCAAGAACAACCTCTTAGAACCTCAGTAGGCAAGGGAAGGTGTAACACTATGTGTTTGTGTGCAATAGTAAGACACAAATACACTTATACACACACAAAGGTAAAAAGGGGGAGAGAAATAGAGATAGGTGTGACACAAACCCTAACCCTAATCCAGAGCTCTCCTCTGTATATTTTCTAACCTTTTTGTCCAACCCTAAAGCCAAGAGGGGAGGACTCCTCTTATAGAGGAGCCAATCTTGTAAAGCTTACAAGGTAAGCTAACAAGGAAGCCATCCCTCCATACACGTGTATGGAGGGGAACAAAATGCCATACAGCTGTATTAAAATATCTGCAAAAGCAGATGAACAGTAATCGGTTGCTCAAAATTGCCATTTTGGCAAAATGGACTGCCGACCGGCAACAAAGAATGCCGACCAGCAATATACATGCCGATGGCAACAAAACACCAGCCGGTGGCCTCTGGCCATGGCCGGTGATGTGTGGGGATGCCTCACAAGGCATTCCCTGCCCCTCCAAGGCAAAACACAAGTGTTTGGTGCAAAACCAGACACTAAACAGTCGAGTCGAGAGATCCTGAGGCAAGGCGCGCGAGCCGAGACCTCTGGGAACTCAAGACAAACACAAACATGGATGATCACCGGGTGTTCAAACGGTGATGTCCAAGTCTTGAGGATGGTCAAAAATGGGGTGTCTACAGTTGCCCCTCTTTGACAGAACTCGAAAGTCATAACAATGACGGGAGTGAATGTCAAAGCCCAGAGACGACCCATTTTTGACAAGGCCAAAGACTCAGACAAACATGCAAGACGAACAAGGTATGCGCCCGAAGGCGGGGGCAAGATGCAAGACAATGCACAGAGCCGAACATAACTTATGATCATGCAAAGAAAGCTGTAACGAAGCATACATGCGACAGTTTTAAGCTAGCATACACCAAACTACACTGCAATGCAGAAAGGATGTAAGAGAATTATGCAATTCTCAATACGTCTCACTCGGAGGATACAATACCTGTGCGGTTCGTCTGGTTGCACCAGCCTCAAATGAACCGTACATACAATATCGTGCCTGCAAAGAAAACAACTCAACAAGTACGATGTTATTAGCAACATGCATGACAATGCAAAAATGGATGCAAAATGATATGCAATATATACAAACAACGTATAAGAAATGCAAATAAAGATCCAATGCAATTGAAACAATGCAAACTATATGCAAAGCAATTGAATCATGATCCAATCGTGAGCGGTTCGAAACCACACAAATGTCAAATAGATTGATGGAGGTAACAAGTCTGTCTACCATAGAACGGTCCACTGAACTATGAGTAATGTAGACGGACACAAGAACAAGTATTGGGGGGGATTGACACAAGTGGGGAAACGACCAACTGGGGAAAGGACTACGATCCTAATGCCGGATACAAAAATTACACTACAATGTAATAGATATGCAGGGGAGATGGTAATGGATATGGTACGCGGGCCAAACCAAATCTTGCCTAGGCAAGGCATGTACACATACAAGCCACGTCTAACATAGAACGGTCCACTGAACTATGCTTCGACACGAGAAGTATGGGCACATACCAGACCAAGCTCGACATGGAAAGGCGCAAGCCATAGGCGGAGGTGATGCAATGAATGCATGCAAACTACAATGCAATGGATATGGCACGCGGGCCAAACCAAATCTTGCCTAGGAAAGGCATGTACACAAACAAGCCGTAGCTAACATAAAACGGTCCACTGAACTATGTTTCGACGTGAAAAGTATGAGCACATACCAAACCAAGCTCAACATGGAAAGGCGCAAGCCATAGATGGAAGGTGATGCAATGAATGCATGCAATCTAAAATGCAATATGCACTATATTCTAATGATGCATGACAATGCAACTATTTACGATGATGCATGGCAATGCAATTATATTTTTTTGTTTTTTTTTTGTTCTTGGGATGCAAATGGCGCATGAAATGCATGCTGCATGGAATGCGCGACAACACGCTGCTTTTGAGATGCACGACAATGCAAGCTAATTGTGCACATCAATGTGCCGAAGGTCTTGCACCTCCCAAGGATTTAAGGTCTCCTAGACCGTACAATACTTGTGCAATTCGTCTGGTTGCACCAGCCTCAAATGAACCGTACATACAATATCGTGCCTGCAAAGAAAACAAACTTAACAGGTACAATGTGATTAACAATATGCATATTAATGTATTTGAAAATGCGTGACAATGCAAAGCAAGTGAGAAGCATAACAATGCTGTGAAGGTACAGACATGTAAGTGGAGCACGCGGTCTACGCAGGCAACGAAATTGATCATAAGCATGCGGTCTACGCAAGCACTGAGATCGAACATAAGCATGCAGTCTACGCAAGCAGAACATGCGGTCTACGCAAGTAGTGAAATTGATTACAAACATGCGGTCTACGCAAGCAAAACATGCGGTCTACGCAAGTGATGATTTGAACAAGCATGCGGTTTACGCAAGTAATGAATTTGAACAAACGTGCGGTCCACGCAAGCAAAACATGCGGTCTACGCAAGTAATGAATTTGAACAAGCATGCGGTCTACGCAAGTAATGAATTTGACCAAGCATGCGGTCTACGCAAGTAATGAAATGAATAAACATGCGGTCTACGCAAGCAAAACATGCAGTCTACGCAAGTAATGAAATTGAATGCAAACATGCGGTCTACGCAAGGAAAACATGCGGTCTACGTAGGTAATGAAATTTGAATAATCATGCGGTCTACGCAATCAAAACATGCGGTCTACGCAGGTTATGGAATTTGAATAATCATGTGGTCTACGCAAGCAAAACATGCGGTCTACGCAGGTTATGGAATTGATTACAAGCATGCGGTCTACGCAAGCAATGAAATGAATAAACATGCGGTCTACGCAAGCAAAACATGCGGTCTACGCAAGTAATGAAATTGAATGCAAACATGCGGTCTACGCAAGCAAAACATGCGGTTTACGCAGGTAATGAAATTTGAATAATCATGCGGTCTACGCAATCAAAACATGCGGTCTACGCAGGTTATGGAATTTGAATAATCATGTGGTCTACGCAAGCAAAACATGCGGTCTACGCAGGTTATGGAATTGATTACAAGCATGCGGTCTACGCAAGTAATGAAATTGAATGCAAACATGCAGTCTACGCAAGCAAAACATGCGGTCTACACAGGTAATGAAATTTGAATAATCATGCGGTCTACGCAATCAAAACATGCGGTCTACGCAGGTTATGGAATTTGAATAATCATGCGGTCTACGCAAGCAAAACATGCGGTCTACGCAGGTTGTGAATTTGAACAAGCATGCGGTCTACGCAAGCAAAACATGCGGTTTACGCAAGTAATGAATTTGAACAAGCATGCGGTCTACGCAAGCAAAACATGCGGTCTACGCAAGTAATGAATTTGAATGCAAACATGCAAAATGCAATAAGATGCGCAAAACAGCACGATGTGTTTTAGACAACGCGAGCGTACAAGACAGTGCGATTGATATGCGATACGCATGGGGCAACTTTTGAGTTTTTATAAAAGCCAAAAGGATACGAAAAGGATACACCTTGCATGAATTCGAGTGTCACGCACAGAAGACATGACCCGAGGTCAAAACGGAGGCCGGTTGAGTGTCGGAAATGCACTGTTTTGCACTGTTTTGAGCACTAAAGGCCCTGGACCCCACACACAACTCAAACAAGGGTGTAGGAGGCTCCAAAATCACTGTAGGAGACCACCGGATGTCCACCGGCCATCAGAATGAATCACCGGCCATCCACCGGCCATCATACAATTCCATCGGCACACTATTTTGCCGACCGGCAAAGAGTGTGGCCGACCGGCAAAGAATTCCTGTATCGGGACAGTTTTGTCAATTCACTACGGGTCTTTTAAAATAGGGTTTCTAACCCTATTTTCCTCACTTCTCCTTGGTCGAAAATTGCCTTTCTCTCTCTCTCTAGAGTGTTTTCCTCCCTTGATTCTCTCCTTTTCTTGCGTTCTAGCTCCATGGACGAGTGGGACGCTGCCCAGCTGTACCTACTCGGCACTCAGCCTCCCCTCGCTCGAGCGGGGTTCGTCAGGTATTCCTGGTTTGAGAGCCACTTTCGGGTCCAGCCGGCCTTGGCAGAGGAGGCGCAGATGTCCCCAGAGGAGGTGGACCAGTAGGCGCAGGGCTTCATCAGGTTCCTCTTCGGGACGACTCTCTTCGCCGATCGGGCGAACACCGTGCCCTTATGTCTGTTGAGCGCGCTGGTAGACGTCAGGCAGATCTGCCATTATGACTGGGGTGGCGCCGCTCTGGCCACTTTGTATGGTTATATGAGCTCTTCTTCCCGCCTCAGCGGACAGCTCCTTGGTGGCTACTGGCGAGCCTGGGAGGTATGTCTTCTTCCCCTTTTACATTTCTGCTTCCTGCTTTCTATTTTCTGCACACTGCACATATACTGTACACTGCCCCACACTGACTGTACACTGCACACCCGGCACACATATACTCTGCTTTACACTGACTGTATACTGCACACACTGTACACTCTGCACAATACACTGCACAACACACGGTTCTGCTATTTTGCTTTATTTTGTATTCTGCCTTATCTGATAGTCATACTGATATCTTTTCTGCAGTTGTGGGTGTATGCCTACTTTCCTAGGCTTGCTCCAGTACCCGATGAGGAGATCCCACTCGGCGTCCCCTTCTCTCATCGCTTCGATGTGCGATGCGTGCGGAGACCACGGGAGTCTCTTACTTTCTTCCGCCGATACTTCGACACCATCACCGCCGCGGAGGTATGTTCAACTTTAGAGTTTATTTTTTTGGCTTTGCTTCGCACCGTATGTTTTCAATAACGGTAGATAATAAACTGCATTTCATTTTCAGATCACCTGGCAGCCCTGGGCTCAGTTGTCGGCCGTGGTGAGTGATCATTATGAGGGCTCAGGGGAGATTTCCCGCTGTCGGATCTTGTTGGAGGGCCCGGTCTGTTGGGCTTGGTACTTGGGCGAGCGCTTCTTGCGTCAGACCCTAGGTTTACTGGAGCAGATAGTGCCGGGTCCGCCTCCTGGCCACATGAGAGATACAGAGAGGTTCACTGCCCGGGAGATGGGGGAGTACACCACCGGCTGGGGTGAGGAGCATCATAGAGGCGAGGGCGACTACACAGAGTACGTCCGGACCTATATTATGCGACCCTTGAGTGGTGGTCGTCGAGCTGAGGGGGAGAGGCCAGCGGCGCCGGCAGCTGGGGCGGGAGCTGGGGCTGGAGCAGGCACATCGAGGAGGGGTCGAGTGCATGGCAGGAGCGGAGCTCGGGGGGGACGAGGGACTGGCTGGCCCGCCCTGCCCACTGTACTGTCATATAGAGGCCAGGATGCGACGACCTACCAGATCCCCTTTGCTCCTCCCCCGGCTGGTCATGAGTTAGCCGGCATCCTCGACTTGCCTTCGGTATGTATTACTTCATTTTGCATCTTGCATTGGCATTTCATTTCAGTTTATTTGATATTCTGCAGAATACAGATATATCTTATACTCTTGCAGGCGTCCTCCGGGTACACCCGACAGTCCGTGGAGTTGAATGCCTCCATGATGGGGATGCTGCAGCGGACCTTTGACCTCCTGGCCCTCTATAGCATTCTGGTATGTTCTTCTGACAATGGCCTCAAACCCTTCATGCACTGCTTCACATAATCTGATGCACGACACAACACCTGACACGCTGATCTCACAGCATCTGATACACTGCATACACTGCATTTATACACTGCGTTCTGCACTGATAAACTGCCCACAGCGTTCACACACTGTATACTGCATTCTGTACTGATAAACTGCTCACGGCATTCACACACTGTATACTACATTCTGCACTGATACACTGCTCACGGCATTCTCACACTGTACACTGCATTCTGCACTGATACACTGCTCACAGTATTCTGATGTATTTTCCTTTTGTGCTTTTCAGCCTCCTTTCCAGATCCCTCCGGTGGGCGGTGCTCCAGCTGGGCCTTCTATTCCTGCTCGGGGAGGGCGTGGAGACACTGCACGTCCCCGTACCAGGGGAGGGCGTACTCATGTCGGGAGTAGTTCTCGGGCGCCGACCCCTGATGATGATGATGACGATGATTAGTCCGAGGCAGAGGCAGAGGCAGAGGCCGGGTCATCTGAGGAGGCTGGAGATGACTCAAATTCAGGCTCAGACGGCGATGTCGATGATGATGCCCCTAGACCTTCGTCCAGGAAGAGGGCGAGGGCAGATCCCCGGGCCCGAGACTACTGATGATGATCCAGATTGTTGCTTTTCTTCCTTTTGTACTTTTTTCTCTTTTTTTTTTCTTTGCTGGTAGTTAGATTACCTTGTACTGCCGCAGGCAGATTTTTGTTTTCCTCAAAACTTTGTACTTGAAAAAGATTATGAAATGAAACGAACTTTTTATCTTAAAAAGTGTTACATTTACATATCTCATGTATTGCATCGCATCACATCATGTTACACCTCAATGTAAATGGAATTGACCTGTTGTCTGAAAAATTAAACACGTGCATTGTAATAATAAGGTAACCAAACCAAGTAACAGCAACCCATACGAACCACTGCTTAACCTGAACACACGGTCCATACTCTGCTGAGGATTAATCTGCATACAGCCCATAACCCAACACTTGGTTTGTTCTGCACACGGCAAACTTTAAACAAAACAGCCCAATCTGACAAGACGGACTACGGAGGTGAAACCAGCTGGAGTTGAAGTACGCTCAGATGCCCCAATTTTTTGTTCTTTTGCTTCGCACAGATGTAGAGAATGGCACAGCAGTCTGAGCATAAACGATTTTCGAAATAAAATGGATTTTGAACCGGGGTATCGAGCCTACAACTGAACACAGTGGGGAGTACTCAAACAAAAGGGTACACGACCTAAACACAACGAGACACGCTCAGAAGAGACCTAAAACAAAGGTTGAGGTAAACAAAACAAAAGACACGACATACAGACGCGTTAACAAAGACGGGGGACCTCAGATCACGAGGAGCCAGTTTCTCTGGGTATTGTTTCCCACCATTTTCTCATTTGTGATTCTTACATCACTCTGGCACTCAAGCTCGGTTTTTCTCTCAAAACCGTTTGGCTCGCTTTTTCTCTCAACTTACACCTCTCTATTCTTTATTCTCTCATTTTTCGTCCCTTCCCAAGGTGATTAATGAGTGAATAGGAAGTTGCGGGTTCACGCCCGATGCCGTTAGCTCACAGTTATTCTTCTGGTGGGTAGAGTGCCCTCCTGGCAAGTACGTTGACGACGGGGGAAAGACAGAACGCCTGACTCAACTGTGCCCCTAGTTCATCATTTTGACCATTTTTCGTTTTGGTTTTCAATTAAAACAGTTTCGATCAAGATGAGAGTCGGATTAACGTACTTGTTCGATTTTTGATTTGAAAGCCACGCAAGTCAGGCTGCAAGCACTGAAAAATTTCCTTTTAGGTTCCAAGAAAATGGTCCAGTTTTGGAAAACGAAATAGTTTTCGAGAAAATAGTCAACCTCAGTAAAAATTTTCAAAAACTATTTTGCAAACAGTCAATGCTCAACGAGCATGGAACTTACTCTTTGGGATGCGCAACCTCGAATCGGAGGCAATGGAAAATTTCCCTTGGCTTGAAGGACGCTGCACGGCAACGGAAAGTTGCCCCTGGTTTGAACGGCAAATCACGGCAACGGAAAGTTGCCCCTTGTTTGGATGATGCCGCAGCATACTGTAAACAGTCCTTACCAGTGACGATCACGACTGAACTTTCTCGGATACAGAGAAGACGAAGATGGTCAAAACCAATATATGGACACAGTCACCTTGAGGGTGTTGGCGACTGGACTTTTGGGATAAAATCAAAACCATTGTATGGACTGAGACGCTATGAAAGCGTTGGGGGCTGGACTTCAGAATGAAGTTGCCTACGTATCCCAAACATGGGAATCAAGCCTTACGTAGTTCCGGTTAAGGTACACTCGAGTATTTTAACCTTCACTTTTCAGGCTCTAACTTTTGCCAAGGTGCCCGATGCGGGTTTTGGACCTTGCGAGCTTCTTTTCATCTTCTTTTTTGTTCATTTCTTTTTCTTTTCTTTTTTCGCATTTTTCTTTTCTTTTCTTTTCTTTTCTTTTTTGTATTTTTTATTTTTTTGTATTTTTCTCTTGCTCTAACTTTTGCTTGGGTCGCCCTTCCAGGTTTTCGGCCCAGCGAGCCTCTCAAAGGGTAAAAGTGTAGCAAGTCCATGCCAAATGATTTTTGAAGTTGAAGCCTCTCTGTGTCTAGGAGAATGGCCGTTGCAATGATTTGCAAAAGAATCTGTCATGGTTGCTTCACGAGCTTCTTCTGGTGAGATCTAATCTTTTGATTCGGCTTTGGTGCCTCTTGCTCGAGGGCTGTAACGCCCTCAAAATAATAACATTAAACCCAACAAATAAGACATGCATTGATATTCAAAAGTTCCACATTCTTTCATTTATCAGAGTTTCATTACAAAAAGTATTACATGTTAACAACAAAAGCAAATGCCCTACAGGCTTACAGCTTTCCAAGTTAACACTTGGTTACAACAAAAGAGTACTAACTCATACACATTAAGCCCTTGGCTTGTATTTGCATGTAATACATCAAAAGTAAAACGACAACATTATGTCCGCCTCTAGCCTCCCAAGCTATGTCCTTGGAGGTGGCATGCTTCCTGCACCTGAAAATGATATTCCCATATAGGGTGAGCCACAGCCCAGTTGAAATACACTAAACCAACCATGAACAATGACTAAAACATTAGCAATTGATAGATGGCCAACACTGATACATTCACATAAATCACATATTTATGTCATACGACTTATGAGTCCAAGTTTCCTTTCATTTTCCCTTTTTCAACGGATAGGCATATAAGCACTACCCACATTCTCAACAGATATGTATAACAACAATATCCACAGATAAGCATATAAGCTATATCCACATTCTACAACAGATATGTATAACCACAATATCCACAGATAAGCATATAAGCTATATCCACACTTCACAAAGATAAGCATATAAGCTCTATCTTCACTTCTCTAGACAAGCATATGAGCTGTATCTACGGAGTTCATCCCCTATCTTCTCCCAACACTATCCGGTTTAGAGGTACATCCCCTATCTTCTCCTAAACCGCGGAGTACATCCCCCATCTCCTCTTCTACACATAACGTATACAAACACATTGGTTCTATATACAATCACACAATACATACAGTTAATGTATTCTATCAACCGTCAAATTCCATGACACATTCCATTGATTAGTTTCCGTTTGCCTAATCATCATGCATTGTCTACAACAATCACGACTATCCTCCACCGATAGCCCAAAGCAGTTATTTCTAAACAGAACATAAATGCACAATGGATATTCAATCAACATTTCATTTCCTCATTCTTCTCAATTAATTATCCCAATTAATTAAACAATGTAATTAGGCCAATTCCCATAATTAACATTTCAACCCTTAGGTCCCATTTTCATTAATGATTTAACATTTATTCCACTTCTCTATGCCAAACATGCATCTAGGTTTATTATGAATAAAACCCCAACTTTTGTAAAATAGCACAAAAGTCCCAAACTTTCACAAAATTACAAAACCAACCCCAACATCTCAAAATACTAAAATTTAAAGACAAAATGCATAAAGAGGAGTAGGATATCCCTACCTCGAAGTTTGAGCCAAAAAGGAGATGAAGACTCGAAGATCAACGTGTTCCAAATCCCAACTTTTTCAGATTAAAACAAAGCTCTCAACGCCCTCTATCTTTTTAACAAAGGCCCTAGGTTAGATTCACATTCTAGGGAGATCAATTCTTAGAGAGAATATAAGTGTAGAGAGAGAGGGTCTCGGATCTAGGGTTTGATCAAAAAAAGAAAGTGAAAAAGTGATGTTCAAAACGCTACTGTCCGCTGATATAAAACACGCTCGCTCGAGCGAAGCCTTTGTCGCTCGAGCGACCAGACACAGAAAACTCTCGCTCGAGCCAAGAAGTCCTCGCTCGAGCCAAAAACTCAAAAGTGCGCTCGAGCGAAAGAATGCTTGCTCGAGCCAACAACTAAAACCCTCAGGTCTGCAACCAGAAGCACGCTCGAGCGACAGACCTCTTCGCTCGAGCGAAGAACAAACCAGACCGCTCGAGCCAAGAAAATCTCGCTCGAGCCAAGAAACGCAACTCTCAGGTCCAGAACCAGACGCCATCGCTCGCTTGAGCGAATCCACTCTGGCTCGACCCACCAGACACAAACTCAACTCTCGCTCGAGCGACAAACTCCTCGCTCGAGCGAAGGGCCAAAAATCTAGGCAGCAACACTAGGCTCCCAAACACAACCAACCTGAAACAAACCTGCCCAACACATCCTATAACTCAAATACGAAGTAAAAAGGATGCAAACAAGATAATAAACAACTACCAACATCCACGGACACATGTCCGGATCACTGTTCAACAAGGGTAAACCCGGGATCGCTATAACGAGGGCTGCTTCAAAACTGGCCATACGGGCCTCCTTCGACAGTTGACCGTTGAATGTTCCGGATGGGTTCGTGGTTCAAAACAAACAGGTCGAATCTTGAGGCTGAGAGTGATCCTAGGCTGCACAATCTCAAGAACGATTCCACACAGGTCCTCACAGGGCCGCACAAAACATTTGTTTTTGAAAGTTTTTAAGAAAGCGACAAATCGCTCGCGCCGAAGATAGTGTGGAACCAATCTGGATCAAGCCAGGGTCCTTCCCAGTACCCACGCTGACAAGCATGGTTTCATTCATTAAGGGCTTAGCATGCCTCTCTTTCTCTCAAATTGATCAAAGTTTTGCAAAACCAAAGGAATTCTTTCCTCTTCGTTTTTATCACCGCAGTGTTCAAAAGGTTTTTGAAAAACTTAGGCTAATACAATGAGTTTGGCGAGCAGGAGAGCAGGCGAGATGTACTGTCAGCCCATTCAAGTCCTCTGGCACAACTAACTTACACTGGAAGCAAGCATGAAAATGAGATAGCCATAGCTGTTTCATTCAGATTTGTTGGTATAACTGGCCCCTCGGCAGAAATAGACTGAAAAACAAAAATGGGTAATTACAAGACAAAACGGTGTTCGAGGTAACAACCCCGGAATCACCTGGTATTCTATACAAAGGGGACTGACTCGCTACAACAAGACAGACCCTTAAGCAAAAAGACTGACTCAAGACAAAGAGACAGACTCAAAACAAAAGACTGACTCGATACCCGATGCTCAAAATGCGTGCCAGACGCCACATCCAAAATATACCGAATGCCGCCCGCAGGTGGTTCACTTTCTGATTACATACTTGTAGTATCTGTGTCCTCAAAATCCAATAACTGGGTGCTAACGGACTTGGCTGAGGTGGGCGGGAGGATAACCTCGTTGTCGATTAAATCTTGCACCTCATGACGGAGGCAGAAACAATTGTCGGTAGCATGGCCTGTCTGCTGGTGGTACGCGCAGTACTGAGCAGCATCATGCGTAGCAGGGAGATTCTTCGGGAGAGGCCGAGGCTCCAAAGGTTTAAGGTGCCCCCTCTCAGCAAGGATCTGAAGTGCCTTAGACAGAGGCATGTAGAGAGCATGAAAGGTCCTACGCCCTCGGGGCAGGTATTTTGAAGTCTGAGCGTTCTTACTAGACGCACAAGCGAAAGGGTCGGCAGGCGCCACCTTGGCTTTCTGATCCTTTCCCGGTGCAGGGTTGGGAATAGGAGGAACTGTTATGGCATGACGAGGCCTATCCCGATTTTCTGACTGGCTTGAACTACCCTCAGGTGGAGTGGGGAAAGCATCATCCACAGTTTTTGCCACAACAGCGGATATCTGTTGCTTGTTCATCCCCCCGGCTTTCAAAGCCTCGACTGCCCGCAGCAGTTGTTCAATAGGATCGGCATCTACCTTCATTTTGTTCTTATCTCTGGCCTCAGCCTGGTCAAGGGTTTGGGTTACTACTTCAGAGTGAAGCCCGGTTGTCGCTGACATGTCGTGGCTGTAGCTGGAAGCCACCTCTGGCTGGCTGAGCTCTATCACAATCCGTCCCAGTAGCGGGGGCTCCTGTGGTATGAAATTCCCGGCATACGGTGCCGCTGGTGGCGAAGTCGACATTCCATAGGCCAGATCGGCCACGGATCTCTGGAGATCACCTATCATCCCCATCAATTCAAAGGTGGTGGGCTCACAAGCCTGGTACAACTGGGGGGCCTAGACCGGGTGCGCAACAGGCGACCTGGGTGGATGTGATATATCAATGTTGGTCTCGCTTTGCAGAGTGATCCCTTGATCTAATCCAGCCGTCATAACCACAATCTCTTCTGAATTCTGCGTCGTCATAAGCCCTGCCTCAATCAAAGGGGAACACTAGCTATTTTGTACCAATCCTCTGGATACTCTGAACTGAAAGGAAAAACAAACAGCATTTCAGCCCAAACAGATCAACCACAGGTGTAGCCGAACAATTGCACTCTATTGCTGATCACTGTTCCCCGAAATCACTGTTCCCAAAACTGAACCTGATACCCGTAGATAACTGATTCTCAACAACACTGATACTGGTACCCTCGGGCCCGATACTCAAATTTGCAAACTGGTATATACGTTCCTGTAGAGATACACTCTAAAGCACATAGCAGATAAGTGAGAACCAAAACACCCCTATGTTGGGGTAGGATTTCCCTGTCCTATTTTGCCAGGAGCTAGGGTTCCACTATGCACGCAGCAGTTTCAAACAACCTATAATCAGGTAAGCAGCCTATCCTAACCTGGAATGGTCACTATGGATCCGAATATGCACTAGGTCGAATGGTCGAAAAGGGTGCCCCGGTAAAACCGGGGTTTGTGTTCCCATGCTGTCAGAGCCCATAACCGGTCAGCCTTATGGTCATGCCTTGACAAGGCAAGCCTCCGGCAAACCGTTCAGGAATGGCAGATGGCAAACACAGTGTCCTAGACGCACCAATGCACATGCAATGCAAAGAGACACATAACTGAAATCAAAACAGGATATCACGAGTTCGAGTCAAGCTCTCTAAACTCCCCAGCGGAGCCGCCAGAAACTGTAACAAGTCCGCAGGGGACCTCGCTACAGTTCGGACTCGATTTGTGTCACGGTTCTTAATCTGAACCAAAGAGTCCAAATCCGGCAAATCATTTTGAGAAACAGATTTTTTGAAAAGAAGTGCCAAACATGGACTGCTTTGCCAGATACAGAGTCGCCACCTAAATATTTTAAAATGGGAGAATTTAGGAAACCCTGACTCGGTGCCAAAGGCCATGCGTCCGTCATCACCAAAGTTGCCTCGGCTCGGGAACTTGGGTACGATCGGGGAAGGTCAGCTATGAGCACCCCCTCTCGCCCGATCCGAAGATCGGCCTCTACTAACCGTGATATCCATTTTTGAAAACATTATGTGTTCTTATTCCAATTATTAGCCTAGAATTACTATGCTATGCGCACAGCACACAAGTATGGACTAGATTGCCTAATTTGGAGATAAGCATTGCATATCCATTTGTCTTGAAAAATACTTTGGAATTTGCTACTCGCGAGTAGGCTAAAATACGGATTTCAACGAGTTTTTCCAACTCAGACAATTCAACCTTCACCCACAGGCATTCAAACAGTTTATCACATAAGCATCTAGCCACATGGTAATCATACTGTCATGATAGCATTCACACGCATGCGATATGCTAAAGCAGGAAAATACTTACATCGTACTCCGTGCCAAAACAAAGAACTCGTTAGTAATCAATGCATGATCCAAGTCCATGTTTAAATGTCTAATGCAACACATACAAGATGCAATTAGAGTAGGCTCGGCTAATCCTTGACATGGCATGTGAAATGCAATCAATTGATGCACGTATTCAATTTGGAATTGAAGTACAAATGCAATTAGCATGATGTACCGAGCCCAATGCATGCAAGACAAATGTATGGATGCACGCATGCATAGCATAAGGTATGCTAATTTAAACATGACCTATTACTAACCATCAAAGCAGGTAAGTAAAAGGGAGAAAGAAGTGGGGGTTGGAAGACATGCACATACTCACCCACACTTATTACAAATTTGCCCTCGCTCGGAGGCACCAAATGAATATTACAAATTAACTAACTCGCAAGCTAATTAATCATTACAAATTATCTAATTAGTTAACAAACTAACTAAGCTAGGAAAAAGCAGTAAACTGCCTCGGGAAGAGAGATCAATGCGATGCATGCTCGGGTCTTGCTCGGAAGTGCACCGCCATGCATAGGCTGCCCCTGTTTTCCTTGCTATACTCCTCTGGAGACTTCCACAGTCTCAGAATTGCTTCCCTGGACATTGGGAGACATCACCGGCTACGTAGGATTGCCACCGGTAGTGGTATGTGGTCACCGGCCATTGGTGAAGCTATCGGCAGAGGGAGGATTATCGGTCGGCACTTAGCACTGCCGGTCGGCAGAGAGCTCCTGTAAAATCTGCAATTAACAGCAACAGAGGGCAAGGCAGAGCATGGCAATACAATTCAAGCAATGTATGCACCAATCATGTCCCTTATCATGTTAGTGACTCAAGGGGACATGCTTCTTGGTTCTCGGACCAACAATCGCGCATTTCAATGCGTGATGGCCCGAGGGACCAATTTATGCATGTTGATTTCAAAATGCAATGCAAACCAACAAACAAATGAGGAACTCAACCTCAATCATGGATGATCAAGAGGCAAAGCACGCATGCAATGCAACCTAAGCATGTTGACTAGGTATGCAACATGGTAATGCAAACAAGCATACAGGACATGCAAGGCATGAGATAATGCAACCAACAAGTATGCAAGGCACAATGTGGGTGTTTAAGCATGTAACCAAACATGTGACTTCATTCAATCAATGCAAGTTCCATCATACGACAACTCACCAATATGCTACAACATACAAGGAGTACATGCAACAAACAAAGGGATGGACTTGAACATGATTTGGGCAGTCCTAACTAGGCGTAAAACAGTGGCCAAAGCCAAGGAAATGAGGCCCAAAACACACGCACACATGTATGCAAATATGGTCCAATTCCTAAGGCCTACCAAAGAAGCATTGAACTACACTTAGTGCAACCACACATGGCATGAATTAAATGACTAAAAACAGAATCTTAGCATATTAAGACAAGGCCTAAAGATCACTTAGATGGCATCCAAATGACCTAAATTCAAAGGCATGCACAAATACCAAAACATGGAGCATGCTACACAAGCTTATAAGGCATCAAAGGGGCATCCAAGGAAACCATACAAGCATGTTAAAGGGACTGAAATGATGGTATAAATGGTGCCAAACCATCAACATAAGGCAAGTAATGCATGCTACACACTCACACACTTAAGGCCAACAAGCCAAAATGCAAAGGGGGCATATAATACATGGCATAGTCGACCTAGACAACTATGGAAAGACCTCAAACATGGAAAAATAAGCACAAAAGCTTCTCAAGACTAAGCCTAAAACATGCTAGAATAATGGTTTACAACCTAAGGCATGCTAAGGCCTAAACATGGCATTACAAGGTAGGTATGCTAAGCATGCATGGTGTACCAAAACCAACTAAAAACAGATGCATATTATGACATAATAAGCACAAAAAACAACTAAGGCATGGTCAACAAGAGCCTAAGCTAGGTGCTCCCTCAAGAGGCCAAAAATTGTCCTTTTCAAGGACAACAAGGAGAGGGGGTGGCCCTCTCCTTCTTGGGACTTCAAGGCACCATCCTTACCACTGAAATCCCTTAAGATTTCAGTGGTGAGGAGGCCCAAACGCCAAAGTCCCGGAGCTCACTCAAAATGGCTCAAAATGGGGCCTCTCAAGGCCTAAGAGGGGTTAAACACCTCCAAACCACAAAACACTCTAAACAAACTATTTAGAGCGCCTAAAAACAGAACTTTTTTGTATTATACACTAAGCTCAAAAACAGTTCTAAGATAGGAAAAAATAATATGCAAGAATGGGGAATAAAAGGGGAAGATTGTTACCCTTGAAGACCTCCTTCACAAATGGTGGACCAGCTGCTCCTCCAAGCTCAAAACCACCCAAGAACCTCAAGAACAACCTCTTAGAACCTCAGTAGCCAAGGGAAGGTGTAACACTATGTGTTTGTGTGCAATAGTAAGACACAAATACACTTATACACACACAAAGGTAAAAAGAGTGAGAGAAATAGAGATAGGTGTGACACAAACCCTAACCCTAATCTAGAGCTCTCCTCTGTATATTTTCTAACCTTTTTGTCCAACCCTAAAGCCAAGAGGGGAGGGCTCCTCTTATAGAGGAGTCAATCTTGTAAAGCTTACAAGGTAAGCTAACAAGGAAGCCATCCCTCCATACACGTGTATGGAGGGGAACAAAATGCCATACAACTGTATTAAAATATCTGCAAAAGTAGATGAACAGTAATCGGCTGCTCAAAATTGCCATTTTGGCAAAATGGACTGCCGACCGGCAACAAAGAATGCCGACCAGCAATATACATTGCCCATGGCAACAAAACACCAGTCGGTGGCCTCTGGCCATGGCCGGTGATGTGTGGGGATGCCTCACAAGGCATTCCCTGCCCCTCCAAGGCAAAACACAAGTGTTTGGTGCAAAACCAGACACTAAACAGTCGAGTCAAGAGATCCTGAGGCAAGGCGCACGAAGGTGTTGCTTCCATCAAACTTTGTATCTTCACATGTCGAAGGTGTTGCTTCCATCAAACTTTTCTGCATCGAACTTAGCATGAGACACCGAGGTCCAATGCCTAGAGTTGCTTGTAGTCACTGGGTTACTTATGGACCCGATTGAGAGTGCTCAATAATCTCCATCACAAACAATAATGGACGCTTGAAATACTCGGAACACGGCAAATTCTAAGCTCCCAAAAACTTTGTTAAAAGTTTAGGTCTAAATATCAAAAAACGGAATCTGCGGTTGTGTCCAAAATGGTGATTTAGCAAGGAAAGCACTTTCTCCACCTCTCTAGGGGCCTCAATGAAATTTCTCCAAATCTAGAGGCCAAATTACAATTTCCCAAAACTCCAGGGACCTTACTACAACTTATAGAAGTTTCAGGGGCTAAATTGCAATTTTAGCAAGATTAGGGGCAGAAATGTAATTTTCCAAACTTTTAGGGGCATCCCTACAATTTTAGAAATTTTGGCTAACTGGGATGATGTGATGACGTGGCGAACACATATACTGATGTGGTGATGATGTGGCGGTTGAGCTAGCACTGACGATGCTCATATGTGGCAATGACTTGGCAGCCACATGGTTTAGGCATGGCAGTGACTGGGCTGACACCTAGCATTGATGTGGCAATGTTGCAGAAATAATTTGCAATATTGTTGCACCAAAGACTTGAACCATGGCCAAGGGAGAGATATGCTCAACCTTAACCACTTGGACAAAGCTCCACTTAGTGTTGGATTTCCTTCAAAATATATAGTTGAAGTATATATTTTGGTGCCACAAAGTCGTTTTCTTCCTCTTGCCGCGCGTGGGTCTTCTGGTTCAGAGTTGACTTTACGTGCTAAACTTTGACCGGAGCATGTAGGCCACTCCAATGTCCGTTTTGGTCGTTCTTTTTGGGTCTGGACTCCTCTCATCAAGACGGATCTCTTGGTATATTAAGAAGTTGATTTCGACAACTTTGAATTTTTCAATTTATAGAAAACGGAGTTGCGGACGCTTTATTTTGGCACAACGATGCTCTAATACCAATTTGTTGTGCTTAAGAGGCAGAAAACAATCACACATAAGCACACAAGTAAAAACACACAAAGATTTATGTGGTTCGGCAAATCGCCTATATCCACAGGCTGCGGATTTCATTATATGGAGAGAAATACAACTATGGAGGAGGAGGAGACACTACTCTCACTCAATTCACACTCACTCACTCAGTTGCTTACACTTTGCATACACTCTCTAATTTCACCACACAAAACTCCTCCCATTTACTTCCCATTTTATAGATGCAATGGGAGAGCCATCTCTAGCTTTTTAGTTTGTCTTCAACCAGCAGCCATTGTTGACAAAGAAAATCTGAGCCAATCTTCCACAGTTTCTTATGCTTTCCAAATGCACCTTGTAGCCCTGCAGATACTGCATGTTCTGTGAGATTCCGACCCTACAGGAGCTAATATTAAGAGAGCAAGTAGAGAAGCACCGAGTAATAATTTTGCCGGCCTGATTATTAAATGTGGCTATTTGGTTGCTGCTGCAATTCCACTCCATGGCCATGAATACGTCGTTTGTTTCTGAGAAGCGAAAAGAGCTAGATCTCAAGTCAATACTTGAGCTTACGTTGATGATGTTGTTGTTGATGATGATGGTGCAGTTGAGAGATGTTACCGGATTGTTGACTGTAAGGTAGTTTCCATTCAATGAAATTTCCAGCACCTCAAGATCGATCGTTGTTAAGTAAGGTGCGACCGTGAGGCTGCTGCTACTTGGGTTCTTACACTCTATGGAGAACCATTTATTAAAGTAACAATTGCGACCCATTTCAAAATGATATGGAATTGTAACATTTCCGCAGTATTCTAGACAACCAAGCCTCACATAAGAAAGAGCCAAAGTTTTTGTCAGCCATAGCAGCAACTACAACGCCAGGAGGAGGAAAGATGAGGAGGAGAAGTTTTTAGCAAAGCCATATATATTTTTTCAACAATGCTACGTGGCTTGAATTTTATGGATCGAATGTCTCAAAATGACGTTGTTTTGGGTGTAAAACGACGTCGTTTTGACACATTCGAGCCATTCAGACCATACAAATTCGGGCTACCAAGTATTTTTCATATTTTTTTCCTCTATAGTTTCTAAGTTCTATATATATTTCTCATATTTTATATTATTTTCCTACCCTATGTAAAACGTTTATGTAGAAGAAGTTTTGAGATTCCTAGTTGTCATAATTGACCGCAATTGAATAATAGAAAAAAGCCTCTACTATATGTTTGACTCTTTTTTATTTTTTTAATACTATGCTTGTACTAGAATGAAAATGAAATCCTTCAATAATACAAATGAAATATCTTTCATTACAATTTTAGAATAAAAAATACCACAATCCTGATATATACATACCACACACATGCACGTCAATTGTTGAACTTCATTACAAAGATTGCAAATTTCCACACGGCATATTAATACTATGAAAAGTATACTTTGAACTAGCAAATTATAAATAATAGATCATTTTTTTAAAATTAAAATTTAATTATGACGTGTCAGGTTAACACAAATAATAATGATTTAGGTTAGTGTCAAACTAGCTTAATATCAAGTTGACACAAAAAATCTATTTAATAGAAGATTAGTTCTATATTGTAATGTTATTTTCACCCAAAAAAAAAAATGTGTGTCTTGATATGTTTCAATTCCATAAGTAAGGAGGGGTGAACAAAAAAAATTGTTTCCATACAAAAAATACCATAAATGGGGATTAATTAAGCGGATCAGTCTTGTCTCTCCACTTATTTAAATATGTTGTGTTTTTAATCACAAAATGAGATTAATATGACATGATATCGTGTTATATTTGATATTTACTTGTTACATACATAAAAACTAATTATAGAGTTAGACACATAATACAAAAAAATAAATTATAACTAAAAAAACTCTTATTCCTTCATATAGATTATATATATATATAATTTTTTTTTTTAATATCATGCCTGGAATGAAATGAGAAGAAAAATTTTCCTTGGAAGTGCTGCTTTGCTTGCAATGGTCATCTTCACTTGAGGTGCAAGATTCAAATTTGTAAGTCTATTCATGTGTTTAAGAAAGTCTTCATCTTCATTTTCTCCAGGTACGTGAATGAAAAATCAAAAGAAGATTTTTGCCACAACTAGCAGACTTTCATATTTTCAAGTTTACTTTAAAAGTCATCATTTTCTCGAAGTATTTGTTAAAAATTTTGAAAATTAATTTTTTCAATGACAAGAAAATCGAGAAAATTACTTGTACTTACGTACATCTTATATTCTAATCACATCTGCTTCAAATTTATACTTATGAAGATGAATATGTATGCAATGCACAAATGCATGTGAATGTTATTATGCACAAATCAAGACTGCTTTACCAAAAAGTTAATTTAAATAAATAAATAAATAAAAGGTTGCACAAAAAAATATCATGGCAAATTAAAGTTAATTTAGACCATACCATGCTACAGAATTGGCATGAACTGTCAAAATTGAAGAGCATTGTACATAGTGGTCTTGTTTGATTAACATGATTAATACTGTCAAAATGTGCTTTGACATGTTTAAATCCTATAAGTAAGGACAGGTTGAACCAAAAAAAAAAAAAAAAAATTGTTTCATGTAAAAAATATCATAAGTGGGGATTAAGTGGACCAGTCTTATCTCCTCACTATCCAAATATGTCGTGTTTTTCATCACAAAATGAAATTGATATGATCTCGTGGTATCATTTATATCTAATATTTACTTGTTACGAACATAGAAACTAATTATAGAGTTAGACACATTATAATTATTTTTTTTTTTTTGAATATCATGCCTTGAATGAAAATAAAAAGAAGAATTTTCCTTGGAAGTACTACTCTGCTTGCAATGGTCATCTTCATTTGAGATGCAGGTTTCAAATTCCTAAGTCTATTGATGTGTTTAAGTCAGTCTTCATCTTCATTTTCACCAAGTACTTGGATGAAAAATCAAAAGAAGATTTTTTCGTTGAAGTATTATCTGTCACAACTAGCAGATTTTCATATTTTTAAGTTTACTTTTAAAAGTCATCATTTGCTCGAAGTATTTGTTAAAAATTTTGAAAATTAATTTTTATTGATAACAAGAAAATTGAGAAAAATACATGTACATGCGTCCGTCTTCTATTCTAATCACATTTGCTTCAAATATATATTTATGAAGATGAATATGTATGAAATGCAAAAATGCACGTGAATGTTATTATGTACAAATCAAGACTGCTTTACCAAATAGTTAATTTAAATTTTCAAAAAAGGTTGCATAAAAAATAGCATTGCAAATTAAAGTTTCAAGAGACTAGAAGATCATGAAAATTGATTTAGACCATACCATGCTACAAAATTGGCATGAACTATCAAAATTGAAGAGCATTGTACGTAATAGTTCCTAGCTTTTATCCATCAAAATCAAAGGGAAAATAATCTACAAACAAAATTGTTATACATAATTAATCTAAAAAATGATGGGGCAAGGGCATTCTTGGAAATAAAAGCCATTCTAATAGGCTTTTTCGATTTTAAAATGAGAGCACCTAAAGCTGCTACATCATTCTAGATGAAAATTTTGTACGTTATTTTTTTTTTTTTTTTGTATGGCGCTACTCAGATCAAACAGACAGCACGATGCGTCTAAAAACTGCTTGGAAAGTTTGTCCTCCATTCTGTGTAACCTTATGTCCTTCCTCAGTGGCACTACTCAAGAGCTTCACAACTGGATCAGCTTCAAGTTCTTTATCTGTAAGAGCTTCAAACATAGGGTGCCCCTCCAAACAAGCCTTCATCCACTCCCCAAGTTCTTCCACATCTGTAATCGTATACATAATCCCGCCAACTCCAAGAACATAAGCATATTCATTTAGCAAGTGTGGGCTGATCACACAACGCCGATGATTCTTCTCTTTAAAGTGAGGATCAGGGAACAGGAAAAACATCTTCGATAATTGTCCTTTCTCAAAGTAATTCGGAATGTATTTCATGGAATTAGTTCTAACCACTGATACATTCTGGTATTGACCAGGATGTGCTACCCTCAAAGCTAAAACCAGTTCCTTGACATACTCCGTCACTTTGTCCATCAGCTCCATCCCGATCATCAGGGTGTCAGGGAATAACGTTGAAAGACTAATTAGGAGTCCTCCAAAACCACAGCCAATATTTGCAAATTGGATCTTCTTGGAAACCTTATCGGATGATGGAAAAAGTTGAGGGAAATGGAAGGCATAGTCGACATGGAAAGGGGAGATAGACATAGGGAAGTGGGAGTCACTTAGTGGATTGCTGTGAGCTCGTGCCCGATAAAAACGTTTCTGTGGCAAACAAGTCGTCTTCCTGATATAAGGGCTTGCCTCATTCCCCAGCATCTTCTTTTCTCAAAACTACATAGCAGCAGCAACTCATAATTTACAGGATAGAAAGAAAAAAATAAATAAATAAACCAAAAAAATAATTACAGGATGTAGATGTTGAAGTTTAAAGCAGCTCTGTTGTCTAAAAGAAAGAAAATTATAACTAGATATTGTTAACAAAGGCTTCTCAATGTTCTCATACAATTTTCTTTTTCCAAAATTATGACATTTTTACCACATTAAGCAATGTTAAATCAAAGTATCACATTAGGGTTCGATGTTTCCTTTTTTCCTAGTTTTATTTTTTTTCCCCTTCTTTTCCCAAATCTAGTTAAATATGAAAAATATGTCAGATTCCACAGCATGTTTTAATGAAGAAGATAATGAAAAATTAGAAGAACTTTGTCAATTTTTTTTTTTCTCTCCATCCATTTTGACAAGTAAAATATGAAAGTTTTAGTTTACAGACCTAATACTCCTCAGTTATGCTTTCATATTGCCAAAATTAAGTGCTACTATATTAATCTCTCTCTTCCCAACTTGCATTATTTCTTCTAAAACACAATATTTGTTCCATTTTCTTTGCAAACACAGAAGTTTTCCATTTTCCAAAATAGAATCTGAATAATTAGCCTCTCATACAAACATTATCTCTCGCCATATAAGAAATCACCAGCGTAAGGTCTCTTATCATCCTTGCCAAAGATTCTTGCATTTTAACAAATAGCAGTAACATGACTTTGAATAAAAAATTTCAACTTCTTTAGAATCCTCAGACACAACCGGCTGATACATACTGATATCTGCTAATCTTCACTTTGATTACTTTACAATTCACGATTCACTAATTCAATCGTTGGGATAATTGGATCGAACTATAACATCATAATTACATCTATTGAAAATTATATAGAAATAAAAATATAATCATTAAACTCAATATATATCCCCAAAAAAAACCTTTTTAAAAAACTTAAGGGAAAATTATTTATAAGTCCTATTAGGGAGACTTATGCTACATATGGTCCTACTAAAAACTTATGTTCCCATAAGTCCTGTGGGAAGTTTGTTGACACATTTACCCTCAATATTAGTTGTTAATATCATAAATAATAGTAAAACCATATATAGGAAATTGAATGTTACCATCGATCATATTTATATAAACGTAACGTAATGTGACACCTACATAAACGTAACGTGACACCTATATAAACGTAACGTGACACCTACATAAACGTAACGTGACACCTATGATCTATGGCAACATTCAATTTCCTATATCTATGGTAACATTCATTTTCATATTCAATTTTAAAAAATAAAAACTCATTAAGTTTGCGAAACGTAACGTGATACGTTACGTTACGTTTATGTAGGTGTCACTTTGCGTTTATGTAGATGTCACGTTACGTTTATATAGGTGTCACGTTATGTTACGTTTATGTAAGTGTCACGTTACGTTACGTTTATGTAAGTGTCACGTCACGTTATGTTTATGTAGGATCTTGTGGAATACATTCCTATCTAAATAGGACTTGAGACTCTATAAGAAATTACACAGGACTTAGCTTAGCATAAGTGTCTGAAAAAGGACTTGTAAATAAGTCTCCGAAAACTTAAATAGCACCAGCACACAAAGTTCGTCCCTTGTCTTTGGGCCTTGAACAGAGCACAACAACATAAACAAAGAAATCCCCAGAACACCAGCCACTAAACCCAGAAGACAAGAACACTCTTGGACTATATTATCAAATGAGATTATTTGGTTAGAGTAACTCTAATGGTCTGTCAAATCCTTAAATCAAAGCCATTTAGTTATAATAAAAAGTGCCTTCCAATGGTGTCCCAAATCTTCAGCCAAATTTGTCAAAAGGCACAAGATTTGGTTTTGTCAAATTTTCCACACTAATTATGACCACTATATGCCTTTTTTTTTTTTTTTTTGAAAAATAGATCAAACGTTAGCAAAATTGATAGAATTAGGCGAGTCAAAATAACATGAGAACCATTTTGAGTGGTATAAAAAATAAAATAAAATAAAAAAGTGGCCTTTTTGTACTGTATCAAGCCAATAAATACTTGGGCAAATCCATGTGACAATGGAGCTAATCTTACTTAGATAACTCATTGCTATTTGTAATTATACGTGTACATTCATAATGAGGGTAATGAATAATACTAAGAGGTTGATTGCATGACTAATTTACTAATTGAAGGAAAGATATCTAATTCAACGAAATAAAAACAAGTATTTTTAAAATCTGAATCTATCACTTAAAATTAATAAATAAATAAATAAATAGTAAAAAATTAGAGGGGATATGAGGAAGAGAGTGAGTATCGTGAGCTGAATCGCAGGACTGAGAGACTGAGAGTCCGAGAGAGAGAGAGAGAGAGAGAGAGAGAGAGAGAGAGAGAGGCGACTGGAATGTGAAACTGAAACTTTGCCCTAATTTGGAAAATTTTATACATTGCTCCGAACCGGGGGAGTTAATTGAACCGACACCGGTTCATTTGGTTTACCGGTTGAACCGCCAGGCGGAGCGCGGTTTTCCCAAAATACACGAGTTCCTAGGAATGTTGGTCTATGCAACTCCAACATGAGAGGAAAAATTCATTTTAGAAATTTTTGCTAGCCAAGCATCGGTTTTGTTCCTCCAACAGGTGCTATAACGTGAGACGAACACTATAACGTGAGATGCATTTTGCCTTGTTTCATATTTGCTCTCCACATGCTGTGCATTATATGGTAGGCAAAAGTCTCCCGCCAAAATCATCTATGCTTGGTTGCTCTATGTGTGTGTGTTTTTCCCCATTCAAACCTCCCTTCCTCCTCTAACTCCTGCTCCATGTTCTAGGTAGCATAGGTGTGGAGACACCTGCAGCCTTGCTGGTGTCCTACTTTTTTTGTGGTGGTACTTTGTTTGAGGTGCATTTTTGTCTTTGCGTCTTTGCATTTTTGTCACCTATGCTGAATTTTTTGTTGGCTTTTTTTGGCTAGTATGAGTCTGGTTTGTGGGTGTATTTAATCTTGTTTTGAAATCATTCTTTCTTGCACTAATTTTTTTTTTGTTTACTTTTCTAACACAAAGGTTTGTCGATTGAGTCATTTATTCATTTTTTCCACAAGTTGAATTACATTAAAGCAAAAGAAATTATCCCAAAAAAAAAATTCATTAAATTTCAACTCAATTCTATTTGTGTATTTTTGGTCGAAGCCTTGCATGTTTTATAGTTGAGGCAATGAATACAATGGCATCAGCTGTTACAGATATAGTCAACATTGCTTTGGATTGGTGACATTCGCATTTGAGGTTCCTTTTGCTTGAGCTTTTGTTTTCGGAGTACACATTCATGGTAGGCTATCATTTCTTTAAACTTAAATTATTTGTGTCCTTAATTTAGTGGTATTTTGATCCGAAAAGTAACATTTTTTCTTGGGGGGGCAGGTTGAAGGGCATCTATTTGTAGAGGGCCTTCTTGTAGTTGTTATTTTGTTTTTACTTTCCCAGAAAAGTTACAAGCCCCCCCTAAACGGCCCCTTACAAACACTACAAGAAAAGGGGGTATAAAACACGTAAGTATTTGCGACGGTACACTTACCGTCATAAAAAAGTGAGTTTTTGCGACGGCATCACTTTGCCATCTCTAATAAATAGGGTTTTAGTGACGGTACCATTTCTTGTCTCAAAAAGAACGTTTTTGCGACGGCAAAAACTATAGTCCCAAAAAATTCAGGTTTTTTGGCGACAACAACCTCCTGCTGTCACAAAGAAAGCCATTTTTTGCAACGACAATCCCCCATCAAAAATAAAACATTATTTAAACTTTTATTTGCGACGGTGACACTTGACGTCGCAAAAAATAAAATCAAAAAATCTGAGAACTCAGTTTTTTTTTTTTGCCTTTCGCGCATGTTTTTCCCCCCTTAACCAAGAATGCCTAATCTTAAAAATCCCTAACATTTTGAACAAAAAAACCCTATCTCTCTCTCTTCTCACGACTCCCTCGATTGTGAACAGCGACAGACGACGGCGAGCCTCGAATCGATGGCGCCAAGCGATGGCAGTGAGCAGGGTGAGACGACATCGAGCAGCATGCGACGGTGGTGAGCGAGCAACGATGGTTAAGTATTTTTTTCATCTTCGTCTTCATGTCTCAGTCAGTGTCCATATCTGAACTAGGTTAGCTCTTCTTCTTCTTCATCTTCATGTCTCTATCCATATCTAAACAAATTTCAGAGTGCTGAGGGTGCAATTAGGAGGGAAGGATGATCGCGTGACCTCTACTGAATTCGAGCAAGTTTCAATCCCACAAGAGATCATGTTTGGCACCTCTGAGGTTAATTTTGTTCTTCATCTTCAAAAATTGCTTATGTCAATTTCTTCATTTTTTAAAAATATTTTACTTGTTGATTGATGTAAGTTTGTGGTACAATTGTAGGAGCTATTTGATTTTATTGCTCATGGGCTAGCAAAATTTGCCGAAAAGGAGGATGGAAAATTTCAATTGCCTAGTGGAAGGAAAAGGGAAATTGGATTCACCTTTTCTTTCACGATGAAGTAGACATCTATTGACTCTGGCATACTAATCAAATGAACAAAGGGCTTTGTTGTCTCTGGAAGGTTGGTGTTTCTTAGGGAAAAATTGAATTTTAGTGGATAGCAAGTGCAAACAATCATGCATGAAATTCTGAATGTGAACAAATTTGGTGAATAAATGTTCAGAAAACATTAGGAGACCACATTTCAGAAGTAATGTAAACATTTAAGAACTGACTTTCTAATAACAATTTTCCTAAATTTCTTTTTCTTTTCAACTATATATGAAAATTGGTTCACTGGAATTGCTTGTTGTCCTTTGAAAAATATATATATATATATAGATTTTTTTTGGGGAGGTGGGGTTAAATGGATATATTTGAAGATGAAGTACATAGTGCTATCATTCAAACAAAAGTGAGAGCCAATGCATCTAATCCTATTACATTAATGGTGTCAAAAATAGGGATGGAAACAAAGTTATTGTCCTAACAATTCATACATAGTTCTTCAAAATTTACGATCCATTCTACTTTAATTTTTGTACAATCCATACTAGTATGGACATAGAATAATGAAGTTATTATTTATATTTATCTAGTTCGTTGAATGGTGTGTTATTGTTATTAATTTGGGGCAACTTAGGTCAATGATGCTGTGGGAACACTAGCAGGAGCAAGATAATGGGACTCAGTGTCATTTTGGGAATCGGAACCAATGCATGCTATATAGAACGTGTATATGCTATACGTAAGTTACAGGGCCACAATTCCACATCTGGAAGGACGGTTTGTAAAATTCCTACCCAGATCAATAACCACGGGTTTTGTTTCAAGGCTATATTTTGATGAATGTTCTTGATTCAAATTATCAATACAAAGTGGGGAGCATTTTCAAATGGTCTTCCTATGACTCAGTTTGATAGGACATGGATGCTGAGAGTATCAATCCTGGTGAGCAGGCAAACCCTTGTTTCATCGTAACAATTTCTAGTTTTTATTTCTTATTCAAGTAATGTTCAAGCTCTCTCTCTCTCTCTCTCCCTCTCTCTCTCTCTCTCTCTCTCTTATTTTCCTTGTAATCTCTCTCATGAATTTGCTTTCAGGCACTGACAGCTTCACCTGAACTCTAAATGATCTACCAATTCGTCAAAATTTTAGTTCCTTCGCTGACCTTCTCCCTTTCTACCACTAAGTTTTGTCTGGGTATGTATATTTATATTTTTTTTGTTCACTTTCTTTTTCACTCCCTTGAATTTTCATTTATTTCTCGTTTAAATCCATTTGACTGCTCAGAAAAATTGAGTTAAAGAAGAAGAAAATTAAAAATAAAGCATGGGCTTTTGTTACTTTTTGTGCTTTTACAGACACCTGTTCGAACTGGTATGAAATTATGAATTTTTATTTTTATTTTTTTGTAATTGAGATTTTAAAAAAGATTGGTTGAAGATCGAGTGGATTCATTCATTTCTAGGTTTGGATTTCAATTTATGGTATTCAAATTTGGATCTCTAGATTTGAGCAAAGAAGTTTTTGGCTTCTTTGTTCGCATTGATTCGGGTTTGGATTTGGGTCTTTTCTCGATTCCATAGCTAATTCACTAGGAACAGAGATTTTCATTGCTAATGTCTTAAAAAGTTCATTTTTTTCCCCATCTTTGTGCTATAATTGAATTTTTGAACTATGGATAATTGTTGATACAGTCACGGAAAGGATGTCTAAAAGGAAAGAAAAGTTATTTGTTACTTATTTTAGAATTATTTCATTGAATGAATTTGGATCCTTGTTAGATTTTATTTTTAGATTCCAAGAAACCAGTCGCTACAGTGTGGTGTTGTTCTTTTTCTTTTATCTTATTTGTCTTTAATCTAGGATTGTAGGTTTATATAACTATAAGTTGAAAATTGTGCTTAGCTGCATTTGTTGTGATATACAGCTCTGTTTATTCAATAGTTGTTCCTTTTGTTAGCTATTAATTGGTGTTGTTTATATGCATTTCATTTTTGTTTGATCATTTAGCATGGAAAAAAGTAAATATCATAGCTGTAATTAGTGTTTGCTATGGTGCTGATGTGGAACATATATTGGACTGCGTTTTTGGGAAATTTGCTAAATTATTTGATTGAAAGTTGATGTCTTGTGAGATATGGTTATACTGGGTTGACAAAACTACAATTTACCACTCAGTTTTTATAGTCTCTCGGCTCAATTTAGGGATGATTCTGTGTCATGATTTCAGACTTGAACCAGCTATTTTGTTTGTTTACTATGGGTGGTGTTTTGTTTTAAGATTCATTTTTTAGAATCCTATTTCCCTTAGACTTCATTTAATTTTATTCTGATATAGTTAATTTTATTCTGATATAGCTCTATGTGGTTCTCAATTTGTAGCCGTTAGAAGCAACCATATATATATATATATATAAAGTTAGGTTTTGCTTTAAAAAGTTCGATATCAGTCATTTTAGCTTTGTTTCAGTTTTATTTTCATCTCCATTTTCTCTTTGAATTGGGTTTCATTGCAAAATCAAGCAATGCCTTCATTCTCTTGTTCTGTATTTTGGAAACTATTGCGTTTTGGTTCTTAGTTCGTTAGACCCATTTTTTTTTATACATACAACTTGTATTCGATGTTAGAAAAGGTATAATCTTCAATGGAAAATTGAGAAAACTGATTAATGTACTTGATATGTACACTTGCGGCACTCTCTTCATTTTGGAGACAAACAGTTAAATCTCTTCAATGGCAATATTGACTAATAAATTACTTTTGTTTCAAGCTCTATGTTCTTAGTGTTTATACGTACAGCTTCACGGGCACATTTACCATTGAACTCACTTTGTGTGTGTTAGACACTCGCATATAGTTCATTTAGAGACGGGATCTAGCTTAACACATAACTCACTCTTGATTCCAGATTTTCCATTTGACTTTACTTTCTTTGCAAGCAACAACCTTCTCTTGCTTCCTTCATGAACTTAATATCTATATATATATATATATATATTATTCTTGGCATTTGTTCAATTTCTATTTTACTATCTTTGTTTTCAATAATAGTTCAGTAAAGTTGCATACCTTTTCGGAATTCATTATGAAATGTTTGGAACTGTTAGGCTGGTGCTTCAGGTTTGACATTGTGATCTTTAATAGTTTTGGGACCATTTGTTGTACTTTAGGAGTAATTGGCTGTGATGTATAATATTTCTTGTAACAAATGATGCTTTTGGGAAATTTAGTTTATTCTTCCGTTAAATGGATAATGCATTCTTTCATATGTTCACATGACACTCAAACACACATTTGTCTGCTTACTTTTGGGACTTATTTGTTTTATTTTCTGACGTTGAACTGGACTAGAGAACTCGAGGTAAGAGGGCTACACTGGTTAAAGTTACTTCTGGTCGTTCCCGTCTATGTCTAATGCTTCCATTTCTTCTTTTCGGGGGATCAAAGTGACTTGCATGTTATCATATTTGATGAAATTGATTCAATTTGTAAGGTAGGAGCTCTCAAAATTTTAGTTGGAAGTTTCTCACAGGTTCTTGAAATTATGGGTTGGTAGAACAATTAGTTGCTATTATTTGCGATGGTTTTGCTAAATATAAGTTTTGGTGGTTATATGATGGATAGATTTTTTGGGGTTCTCTCCCTTTTGCTTTCCTTTGAAGAAAAGGAGTTCATTGAATTGCACATTCAACTGTTGCTTCATCATGAAAGAACTGTTGAGCAATGATTTGAGTGTTTGAGTTTCAAATGGAGTAAACAATCTAAATCCTCAAATATATGTTTTTACATTATATCAGTGTTGTCCGAAGAACTTCACACTTTTGAGAGCTTATCTGACTAGTCTTATTTAATATTCACACTTCTGAGAACTTGCATTTGGCGACAACTAGTTTTTAATTTCATTGCTCAATCTGCAAATTAGGTCCCAACGTCTATTTTTATTTAGTTATGTTAGTAAATATTTTTCATGGTAGGTCAAGTTTATGAAGTCCAAAAAGGCCTTTTGATTTGGAGTCAAGTTTGTTAAGATACTTGTACTTTGATGCTAATAATTGATTAGTATTTTTTATAGCTGTCTTTTATTATTGGATTTATTTATGTTTTCAGTGTTCTAATGAGCCATGTAATTGTTAGCCATTCTGCAATCTCTTTTCGTGTTATGTTATCTTAGAAATTAAGATAATTTGTTATTGTTATTAACGGTCCCTTATCAACAGTTTAATTATTTGGTTATGCAATTATTCTTTGGCTTGCTCTTGCAGTCAAGAGGTTCAACTAGAGATGGTACTGGAGTTAATGATACAATTGTCAACTAGCTCCTAACAAATGTTGGTTTAATTGTATTTCAACTTCTCTGTAATAGTAATAGGAAAATGTCACTATGGTAAAGCTACACCAAGCTAACAAATTTCAGTAATTGATTGAAAATTACTTGTGGTTTAGATAGATGGTGTTGAGTCACTAACCAATGTTTTGTTGATTGGGATGACCAACAGGAAGGATTTGCTTGATGAAGCACTTTTGAGGTGACTTCTATAGTGTATACCTCTTCTCCGTTGTGCTAAACTAGTTCCTTAAGAAACTTAAAATTCGAGGTGTTGACGCCCCAAAATCACTAAACGGTGTTGGATTAGCATGAAACTTGCCACACACGACTGTGTAGGCACGAGAGACTTGTGGGAGAAGACGGGACACAAATTGGGTTCCTAGTTTGGGAGTTAGAGCCGAATTTGGGTCCAGGCAAACTAGTTCCTTAAGAAACTTACAATTCGAGTTGTTGGCGTCCCAAAATCACCAAACGGCATTAGATTAGCATGAAACTTGGCACACACGACCGCCTAGGCACGAGAGACTTGTGGGAGAAGACAGGGACTCGAATCGGGTTCCCGGTTTGGGAGTTAGAGCCGAATTTGGGTCTAGGCAAACTAATTCCTTAAGAAACTTAGAATTTGAGGTGTTGACGCCCCAAAACCACCAAATGGCATCGGATTAGCACGAAACTTGGAACACACAACCACCTAGACCTGAGAGACTTGTGGGAGAAGACGGGGCTCGAATCAGGTTCCCAGTTTGGGAGTTAGAGTCAAATTTCAGTCTAGGAAAACTAGTTCCTTAAGAAACTTAGAATTCGAGGTTGGCACACACGACCACCTAGGCACGAGAGACTTGTGGGAGAAGACGAAACTCGAATCGGATCCCCGGTTTGGGAGTTAGAGTCGGATTTCACTTTAGACAAATTAGTTTCTTAAGAAACTTAGAATTCAAGGTGTTAAGAAACTAAGAATTCAAGGTGTTGATGCCCCAAAATCAGCAAACGGCATCAGAGTAACATGAAACTTGGCACACACGACCGCCTAGGCACGATAGACTTGTAGGGGAAGACGGGACTCAAATCGGATTCTCGGTTTGGGTGTTAATGCCCCAAAATCACCAAACAGCGTCGGATTTCACTCTAGACAAATTAGTTTTTTAAGAAACTTAGAATTCGAGGTGTTAACACCCCAAAATCACCAAACAGCATTGGAGTAGCACGAAATTGGTACACATGACCGCTTAGGCACGAGAGACTTGTGGGAGAAGACGAGACTTGAATTGGATTCCCAGTTTGGGAGTTAGAGCCGGATTTCACTCTAGACAAATTAGTTTCTTAAAAAACTTAGAATTTGAGGTGTTGATGCCCCAAAATCACCAAATGGCGTCGCAGTAGCACAAAACTTGGCACACACGACCGCCTAGGCACGAGAGACTTGTGTAAGAAGACAGGACTCGAATCGGGTTCCTGGTTTGGGAGTTAGAGCCAAATTTCATGCTAGACAAACTAGTTCCTTAAGAAACTTAGAATTTGAAGTGTTGACACCCCAAAATCACCAAACGATATCGGATTAGCACGAAACTTGGCACACACGACCGTCTAGGCACAAGAGACTTGTGGGGAAAGACAAGACTCGAATCGCGTTCACGATTTGGGAGTTAGAGTCGGATTTCGGTCTAGGCAAAATTATTTACTTAATTATCTTTATAATTGTATAGTAGTTACATTTTTATTTTATTTTTTATAATTAGCATATTAACACATAATTATATTGTCACTAATTATTTTTATTTTTTGTTTTCAAATATTTCCCGAGTAGGAGTTTGCTTCTTGTGGAATGCATGTTTGTGAAAAATGGCACTAACTTTTGTTTTTATTACCCACGGAGAATGATGAAAAAAACTTTTAATTTTGGTTTATGTTATTTTTTATTATGAACAACTTTATGTATTTAAACATTATATATATATATTATGGAACATTATGTAGTGGGGTAATTTTGTTGATGTGTAATTATGGATGCAAGAATGTTTTTATTATGGAGAAATTGTTATTTCTATACAGAAATTTTTATATTATTATGCAATTATTGGTTTCTTTTTCAATTGTTTTTTATTTAATACAAGTAATTTTAATATTTTATTTATTTATTTATTTTTATTTTTTTTGCGACGGTACCACACCGTCGCAAAAAAAGAAGAAGGTTATTTTAATAATTTTATTGCCGTTTTTTTATTTTATTTTATTTTTTACGACGACACCGCACCGCCAAAAAAAAAAAAAAAAAAAACACAATTCACAACAGTATTACTTGTGGTATCAAATAAGACTTTTAGCGACGGTAAAACAGTGCCGTCGCAAAAAGGTCTCACTTTTTTACATATTATAGGTAACAGTAAAATGTCGTCGCAAAAAAGAAGGCGATGGCATGAAGCCGTCACTAAAAAGTTTTTGCAACACCCTCTGTTGTGACCTGCCCTTTGTCGTTGCTAAAAGTCATTTGCCGTCGCTAAAAGTTTTTTGAGACGGCATTAAGAGTATTAGCGACAGCATTTTGCCATCGCAAAAACCTAAATTTTTTGTAGTGAAAGAAGGTACTATCAATTCCTTTATGTTCCGTATGAACTTGTTGTCCTCTTGAATAGGTTTTGTGGTCTTCTTGTATTGATTAACAATTCTACAATTTCTTCTCTTTTTGTTTCTGTTACATTCAAAATAAAAGAAATCTGTTACATCTCAATCTTTGCACGGACTTTTTTCTATGATAAACATATTTTGTTCATTATTATTTGGCTTTCATTTTGTTTTTCCTTTCCTTTTCCTTTTCCTTTTCCTTTTCTCTCTCTCTCTCTCTCTCTCTCTCTCTTTGGGGGAAGGGGGAATTTCTGACACTAATGATCCATTCCCATAGGGTTTGCCCAATTTGAAATTGTTGGACAATCTTCACTGTATTTAGAAAAATAAATTATGTTTGTGTACTTAACAGCAAACTGAATACAAAAGAAATAAGGAAATGAGAGAATTTGTTTGATTACAAAAATCAAACCATAAAATAAAATAAAATAAATAAAACAGATTTTTATTTTGTTACAGAAATAAAATGAAAATCTGAAACAAAAAAATAATAAAGTAGAAAATAAATTTATTACTTGCCAAATTAATTTTCTTGAACAAATTTCCTGATCAAGTCCAATGTTTAACACTGTGTCCTTAAGACAGATTCGTCCTCTCCACGGTGCTTTCAGAATATGTGGATGTCTATCTCCCAAGATAAAATGATCAACAACGAATAAATGCAACCCTATAATTTATTCGCACAATGAACACACTTTGTGTTTACACTCTTTCTCAATGAAAATTAGATGCAACAAAATGCAGAGAGCAATGGCAGAGATGTCATCATCTAGGCCGAGGTTCGTATCACCTAGACCGAGATGTGTATCATCTAGGTCGAGATGTTATCATCTAGGCAACCAACATCCTTGATCCTTGCAATCGGTAATCTTGTTCCTGGAATGGTATGACCTAGACCGAGGTGTGGCACATCTAGGCCAAGGTATGGCACAGCTAGGCCAAGTGTTGTCCTTCCAAGCCGAGATCTTTGAGACCTACTTGCCGAAGCTATGTTCTAATCCGAGGTCATTACCTGCCAGAGTGCCCATGTCACCTTACTTGTTGTATGCACTTTGTCGTGCTCTTGTCTTGTCAATCAGTCACCTTTTTGAGGAGATCCAACCAGCCGTTGCCACGTGTCCCAACAGAAGGTTAAGTCAGCCGGCAGAAAGAGAAAACATATCATTTGTCATATCTTTGCTCTAGGAAGAGAGAGAAGCTCTAGGAAGTGAGGAAGAAGAGTTCTTGAGTGTGAATAGATCTCCAAGCTTGATCCTTAGAGTTTGAACCGTTGGGTTTGTGTTTTGAGGTTAGACTCTTGATCTACTCTTATTGTTCTTTATGTTCATCTAATCACATTGCATGATCTTGCATGATTCGTAAGCCATGCATTGATTTAAAGCTTGTTTTAGAAAGAGAAAATAATGTTCTTGTGTTCTTGAAATAAAACCATGTTTTGATCCGAAAGTTTGTATTAAGATCCATGATTTTGTGTTTGTTTTCATAGGATCTTCAAGTATGGGTACCCAGGTCCATGTTTTCAAGCTCATCTCATGGAATCTCAGATTTTGAATAAAGAAGTTATGGTTTTAGCATTCATGTTCTTCAAAAAGAAACCCAGAATTTCTAAACTTCATTTCCCTGGGTGTGGTCATCGGGACCATACCTTGGTAAAGAGGTGTGGGACCTCGGCCTAGACCGGTTAGTGCCCAGCATGTTTTCCCGAGATGAAAAGGCAATGTTTTAACTCCCAGCATGTTTTGCTTTGTCTTGACCTAGTTTTGAAAAGATTGCCGAGATCATTTGCACTCATGTAAGGCTTGTTCTAGGGAATGCATTTCATATCCATCGTTGAACATCTCTTCTTGTTTTCTTGAAGTGCCTCCAATGGGATTTATAATGTATTTGTAGGTCTTGAATTCTTGCCTTAATCCCTGCACCTGAAGAGCTATGTGAGTGGTATTTTTAATAAAGTTATGTTATAAATTTTTGATAAAGCTTTGCTTCGTTTTGGAAAAGTATTTGATTAAGCATGAATGATTATTCTTAGTTTGTACAAGTACTGTATTTGTTTTGATGACATTCTTGGAAAGTCCTTAGTGCTAGGGGACTATAATGCAACTAGTACCCTTGTTTTGAAAGTCCTTAGTGCTAGGGGACTATAATGCAACTAGCACCCTTGTTTGAATATCTCCCTTTTGCCACCGATGGTTTTCCGCGTGGGTTTGTCCGGAGATGTCATCTCTTGTATTACATTGATGCTAGTAAGCATCCCTTGAAACTTTGAAAGATTTGATTGATGAACTTGATTCATCCTTCGATTTTGTATAAGATATGATATGTATTGTTTTGATAAAAATCTTGAATATCAGTCATGCAAACCGTTATTTCTAATGTCATTCACTAAGTATCCAAGCTCACCCTCTCCTTATATATATGTAGGTGACGAGCAAGAAGGCGGTGACGCCTAGATGATTATTGCAACTTGTTTTAGATTTATGATTTTGTAGCATCTTGAAGATCATGTTCTTGGCTTGTAGTTATTTTCTTTGTATAAGTCGGCTTGAGAAGCCTTTTGGTCAAGATGTAATATGCACCTTATTTTATTTGTATTCAACTTGTAAAATCATGTTATGTATGTCATTTCATTTGATCTATGCATAGCTCTTATGGACTACTTAAATTTAAATTTGCTTCCGCACATGTAGGCCCCATATGTATACTATGATTATGTGTGAATTTTTGTAAGTTAGCCTTTGGTAATCTCGGATTACTAGCCATCATGGCACCATTTTACTAGCGGCGGAATGGGGTCGTGACACAACAATCATCTCACCAGAAGGTAAAGAGACAAGATCCCAAGTGTGATTATGCTCCAAATGTGAGAACCCGAATATACAAATCAAGTAAATAATTAAATAATAATAATTTCACAATATCAAATATTTTGATGGTGAATCCTAAACTGCGAATTAATTATTATTGAATGATCTTTTAATTAATTTTAAACCTAAAATAAATTTATGGTGAAAGTCTTCAATTTAGAGGCAAGATTTATTATAAAATATATATATATATATATATATAGAGAGAGAGAGAGAGAGAGAGAGAGAGAGAGAGAGGAGGGTGTGACTTGAACTCTTGACCACAAGGTTAATATATAAGACTCTTACCATTTGAGTTGCATATAACTTATATATATATATACATATATGTTTTGTATATTTATCTATTTATTTGACCTATGTGTTCCCACCACTAGTATAAAATAAAATAAACACAAACCCTACTCTATTATTTGTTCACCATAAAGGGCAACAACACAGCAGCCACGAGGGAGAGTTTGAGAGAAGGAAAAAAGAAGAAGAAGAAGTTGCAATCAAAGAACTTTTGGGTGTGTGGTAGGGTTCTAACTTTCTTCTTTGTTTTATATTTGTTATTTATCCTTATTCTATTTTATGATTTAATTCATTGATGGGGAGGTTGTAGGTGTATGTAATTTGTGTATATATATACTGTTAAGAAATCAGAGGAGTTAAATTCATGTATAAAGAATGGTGCAATTCTTAGTCCAAAAATTCTGTACAGAATCACAAACTTTAAAAATCAAGAAACCAAATAAAACAAATGAATTTTGAACTGAAATTTTTACAGTAGATTAATTACATATTGAGTTGCGTATCTGAATTTTCTCATAATTTTTGGTAGTCGAGATCTATATTAACTGATGTGTTCAAATCTGTCCAGAAAACTGATTTAAAACAGTAAATCGGAAGCATCGTTCTCTTTGGGTATAGATCTGAAAATTATCAAATTAGTGTCATTAGAACCGGTTACAAGTCTAGTTTCGTACATTTTTGGCCTTGTATTGATTGCTCGTGTATACTAAGAGAACCATTAATTTCTTTAAAGTGCTAGATAAAACAATCTGTTTCAATATAATTAATTGAAAATAATTATTTTGATAAGTAAATCAAGTGAAACCAATTGTATTTGAAACTTAGGATATATTAGTTGATATCTGGAGGGTTTGAAATTTTTCGAATAGCGTGGAGTGGGTTTTGTAATTTTCAAAGTTAGCGAATAGATTGGAAAAAAGCTCTGTTTTATCTTAAAGTTACTTTTAGGTAAGTTTTGATCGGAACCCATGTCTTGGGTAAATTTTGACCTTGAAGAACATGAATTTAGGTATTATTTAAAAGTAACAGTGAGTGGGGTTGAGTTGTGTTAGTGCGCTTTAGTGTGGGATACTTAGTTTATTATTCTCTTTAGTATTTTTAAATTAGTAGTGATGTGTAGTCTTCATACTTGGTTCGGGGCACTAGTTGGACTTTCATGCCCTATTCGAGGATTATATTATTTCGTTTTCAGGTGAATAGTTTCATGCTACATATTTTTATAAATGTTACCCTACCCTAAATTGTTGTTTCGGGACTAAACTGTTTTGATAATCTATTATATTATCAATGGAATTAAATTCTTTTTGAAACATGTGTAAACTTGGCATACTATAAACTATTTGTTTTTGGTCTCATATTTATAATGGTGAACTACCATGTTTTGCGAAACTAATATGTATTGATTATCGGGACCATTTGTGTATTTTAGTCCAGGAAAATTATTTCACTGTGTGTGGTGACTCTGGCCACTAGGAAACAGATCCGGGTTGGGCCGTGATGACTCTAGTGCTCAACGATTGTAAGGAAAAGACCTAGGTTAGGCTAGGTGACCTTTAATCGGATCGTCTTAGAGAAAAAGCCCAGGTTGCCACCTTGAGGATGACTCTTAGTTCGGTAATGAATCCAACGGGGCTTATAGCCTTGAGAACTGTGTGGCATGTTACTTGTTATTTCTTGGTACCCAGAAAATTATTGGTGTTCATGTTGTAATTTGTTTTAAGTGGAAAATGTCATGTATCATGTTCTTGAGAGACATGAGTATTTTAACTATTGAAATGTGGAACCTTCTTTTTGAAACAGATGGTCTTTACCAAACTGTATGCCAATCTAGTTTCTGTGATATATATCTTATTTTGAAATTGAACCCTGTTTTCAAAATTGTATTTACTATCCATGTTGCTACTCACTGAGCTATCAACTGACTTAGTTGTTTATCATTTCTAGGTGTTAGAAAGACTTAGAGTGGACTTTTGGCGTAGTGGGGACTCAATTGCATGGACCTCTAGGACATCGATTTGTTTTGTTTTAGATTGTTATGTCAAGTTTGTGCATACTTCTTTTTATTTTTATTAGGGTTCATTTAGGATTATTTTGATATGCGGGCTGTTTATATCTCATAAGTTTGGATGGTATTGATTACGATTGGTTTTGCCGTTTATAATTGTGGCATGTCACTGCATTGAGTTTTGGTTATTTATTATTGGACTATTGTATAGTTATTCAATGTGTTTATGGATTCGTGTTTAAGGCTTATGTGTGCCTTGGGCTTAGTCCCTGTGGGCCACAGCCGGTCATGCCTGGATTTGGAGTGTGACACCAAAGCAGCCATTTCAGTTTGCAGAGCGGCAACCCATTCGGGATTCTGGAGAGCCTTAGATACAGATCGCGGGATAGAGATTGACTTAAGTTGGCCAAGAAAAGACTGATGAGAAGCTGAAAGAGCATCATAACATAAAAATTGGGAAATAGGGTGATTAGTACTACTAAACCAACCAAACCGATTAGAGGGACTGTATTCACGGGTTGGATACCACGAAGGAGCTGGGAAGGGAATAGTAGAGGGTGTACCTTGGCCAAAGGACGAAGAAGATGCTGGAGGGAGCAGGGCATGAGGGCGACGCGAGTATGTCTGTAGTGGCAGAGGACTAGCAGGTACAGATACAAGCGATGAGGAAAGAGCAAAGGAATCAATGATAGGAACAGGGCGAGCACTCGGTGACACAGCAGGAGGGGGTGCACGTGAGGCGGAATCCTGAAACACAGGGTTAGAACCAAAAAATGGTAGTGCTTTGCAAAATGTGACATCCATAGAATGATAAAAACGATGAGACAACGGATCATAGCACCTCTAGCTTTTAGAGAGAGCGGAATAGCCCAAGAAGATGCATTTAAGAGACTTGTTATCTAACTTGGTCTGGGTTGGACTATGATCCTGAACAAAACAAGTACAACCAAACACACGAGGCATAAGAGGAAATAACACAATATATGGTTGAAGTAATTGGAAAGGGACCAACCTGTGAAGAATCCAACTAGGTGTCCGATTAATGAGGTAAACATCAATAAGCATAGCTATATGCCAGTAGGACTTAGGGACATTCATCCCACAAAGAAGACACCGGACAACACACATAATGTGACGGTTTTTACGTTCAGCAATCCCATTTTGTTCAGGGGTGTAAATACAAGTGAGTTGCTGCAAAATTCCCTGCTGATTAAGTTGGGAGCGAAATGCATCAAAGATGTACTCCTCCCCCCCCCCCCCCCAATTATCAAAACGAACATTGTGTACAACGGTGTGGAATTGGGTTTTGACCATTTGGAGAAATTGAATAAAAAGTGGAAGCACATCAAACTTCTTTTTAAGCAAATAAACCCAAGTACACCTAGAATGGTCATCTATAAAAGTTAAATAATAGCGATGCCCAGAAAAAGCCAAAATAAGAGATGGACCCCAGATATCAGAGTGAATAAGGTCAAACATACATGATGCACGATACATGCGAGGAATATAAGAAGTACGAGTATGTTTAGACCGTTCATAAACAACACAATGAAACTGATGATCCTTGCAAGCTTTATTAAGTGACGGAAAAAGTAAACATAAATAATTAAAGTTTGCATGTCCTAAACGAGCATGCCACAAGGCTAAAGTTTGAAAAGAAAACACATAGGAAGATGACTCAGGTAACACATCTGCTTGTAGGCCAGAAATGGTAAGATGAGAAGGTGGTGGGTCCCCGAAGTAGTATAGTCCGTCGTGCTCAAACCCCCTGCCAAAAATCTTCTTCGAAGTCAGGTCCTGTAATAAACAATGAGTAGGTAAGAAAATAACAGCACAATGAAGGTTTTTAGCAAGGCAACTCACAAAGAGATTATTATAAGCAAAACAGGGCACATGTAAGACAGAAGTAAGTGTAATATTAGATGACAAGGACACATCACCCTTATACTGGACATGTGAAATAGACCCATCCGCAAGACATACAGTTTGAGCAGTAGTAGAGACAGGAGAAGATAAATAAGAAAACTCACTGATTATATGATCATTGGCCCCAGAATCCAGTACCTAAGTAGGTGTAGTGTGAACATGAAAGGCTGTAGAAGTACTTGTATCGAGTGTAGCAGTTGAAGGAACACTTCGAGACATGGTCGTGAATGAACCAAGTTGCTCTTGAAGGCAACCAATCTGAGATTGAAGCTAACGAAGATCAATAGGATGAGTCGGTTGAGGGGTACTAGAGGTGTCTGCAATAACAGTAGTATAGGAAGAGCCTGAAGGGCGTGTCCTTGCAAAGCGTTGCTTCAACTCAGGATGAAGCTTGAAGCACTGCGCTTGGATATGACCAGTTGCACTACAATGGTGACAAATAACCTTGCTACTAGAAGCACGAGAACCAAACTTGGCAGCAAGAGCCATCTGATCTGAAATGGAAGATGAGGCAGGAACAGAGGAAGAAAGCGGAGCCACCAGTTAAGTCAATCGACGACGACACTCCTCTTTGTCAATAGTAGCAAAAGCCTCATATAAGGATGGCATACGTGATGTGTTCAAAATCTGAATACGAAGAGACTCGAATTCAGGTTTTAAACCCATCAAAAATTGATAAGTGTGCTGGCGAGCAAGACGAGCAGACACAATAGAAGCGACAACAGCTGGAAAATCACTCAATGGCTTATAGTGTGCTAACTCCTCCCAGCGAGACTGAAGATACCCAAAAAATTCAGCAACGGTAAAACCCAAAGCTTCCTGAGAGGCATGAAAAATATCGTGATAGAGCTCAAAAATCCTAGCATCATTGTAGGCATGTGCGTACATCTGGTTAAGAGCACTCCACAACTGAGGAACTGTATCACAGTACATAAACATGTTATAGATGCATTATTCCATAGAGTTGAACAACCAACCAAGTAAGGTGCAATTGTCACTATCCCATTGAACCAGCTTAGGATCATCACCAGAAGGTTGTATCTCAGTTTCCAAAAGCCATCTAGATTTGCCTCTACCCCCAAGGTAGAGACGTATAGACCGACTCCAAGCTGCAAAGTTGCGACTAGTGAGCAACACACTAGTAATCCGATGAACCGGAACATGAGAGGCTAAGGAAACATCTGAACAAGGCATAATGCTTTGAGTTTGTGTAACAAAGTCAGACATGCTGAAACACCACGGAGCCGAAGTAGTGGCATCACACAAAAAAGATGCTACCGAACACACCGGTAGCCCAACACAATAGAAAATCAAACTAGAAAGTGCTTACCACATTAACACATGAACCCTAGAAGGGTAAAGAGAGAAGAACAACACCTAGGAGGGGAAGCCACACTAGACCCAAGGCAAGGAGGGCCTAGTCAGCACCTAAGGAAGTTGCGGCAGTGAGGAAAAGGGACTGTCCAAGGGCTAAGAAGGAAGATGAAAACTTTCAACTGGGTGGAGAGAAGAAGAAGGGCTGTCAGGTAGCTAGGTAGGTGGTTTAGGGCTGCCGACAATAGAAGACACAGGTGGTGGGTGACTAGGGTTTGGGTGGGTGGCTAAGGTTTGGCTTTGATACCAAGAAGAGAGTTATAAAATAATGGCTTACCCTAATTTGGGTGAGACCATATCTATATATAATCAATATAAGATACATAGAAAAAGGAATTAAATAATTACACAATCAAACCCTAAAATTAAATATACAATATTCCATATTCCGACATGGGGATATGGTTGAGGTTTCAGCTATCCTAAACTTGAGATCACTTATAGAGTGCGTATGTTACCATCTCAAAGTGACTCGGGGAAATCTTGTAGCTCCATTGGCATCAGATGAGTCAGTGTCACTGATATATTGATCTATTGTTGGATGCATGGACCTCTTAATCTGGTTGCACATGTGATGCCTAGAGGTTATGTAAATCAACCACTTGCAGCTAGAGAAAGCATAAGAAAAATGTTAATCTTTATAATTTTCTGCTTATGTTTGCAAAAAAAATTGAAAATTGGAAATAAAAACTTGTTTGCCGTTTGTTTTCATTTAGCAAAAAAATAAATAAATAAAATCAATTAGTTGACAAAAAATTATTAAATTCTATAAACATAAAAAGTTATTTTTATTCACCCAAAAAAAAAAGTTATTTTTATTTGTTTTGAAACAAGGTTTCTTTCCTTCCTCCCTTCCCCACCTCCTCTGCCACCACCCACAGCCTATCAATATTGCTGGCGACCCATCCAACCACTACCCAAATCGTCAGCCACTACTTTTGTCTGCCAGCCACCACCTCCAGCTTGTCCCCTTCCACCTCTGGCCCCATTGGTCACCATCTCTGGTGAGTGCCCCTCCACCTTTGACCCCCTCCGGCCACTCCTCACTTGTACTAAATTTTTTTTTTTACCTTTATTCTTAAAATATATATATATATATAACAAGCATGCTTAATGTTGTGTGTAAATAAGAAACAACAAATAGTCAATGTTACCAAAAAGTACGTGTTTGCGGTCCGAGCTCTCCTTTATCCTTCATCTTTGCTAGTTCTTTCAAGAGTTGCTAAAGGTGTTGGTTACTGTAAATCAAAGTATTATAACGCAGCGGGAAAACATTTGTTATACATGCCTTTAGGTGATAGAACCTCGTAGGTAAATCACGTGTTTCCAGAATCTGAACAACGAACCTAGCAGTGGAGTGATAATACAAAATGAGTATCACCCACACAAGTTACAGTGCAAAATGGCTTGATCGCTGTTTTAATGGAAGAGAGTCAGAGAGAGAGTCTGGGAAAAAGGGTTATAGGTAAAAACCACATAACGTATCTGATATATCAATATATTATCTAAAATATATAATCAGATATATAACCATATATATCAATCTACCCATATCAGTTGATATGATAGATATAGATATCATGAGTGGTTATCCAAATAAGTTTTGAATTCAAATTCAAACTTACATGGATAAGGTTCAAAAGGATCAAAGGGTTATGCTACATGGGCGCCCAATTTCTAACATCTCCCACTCGCACATGAGTTGGCATGACACTGCCACATCTCTATCTCAATCTCCCAAAAAATGAACAATCTCATACTAGCCAATGCACCGTGCAACTGCTGAGAACACCTGCATATGGGAGCTCTATACTAGAAACTCAAAATGAGCCAGCATAGAGACATCAACCGAAAAAGTACAGAAATAGTGTCTCATATACCCTAGACCCATCTAATTACACCGGTCCAAAAAACATCTCTAATCCCTCAAAAGAGCATGTTTGACCCTCTTAATTCTTGCAATATATTCACACTCAATCCACCTCTCATACAGAGCGATGTGAGTTGCCGGCAATGAATATACAACAGTTGTGTAATACTAGATGATCTTCCTTTTGCCCTCATGCCATTTAGTTTAGGATTGACCGATTTCCCAGTGATGTCCCTTAAGGCCGAATCATACATGACCGCAGGTAACATACCAAAGTAGCAGAATATCAACCCCTTACCTTATGACATAGTCAAAAGTCACAAAAGGGTACATAAATAAAAGGCATATCAATAATGACACGTAAGACTCACACGGTGAGGAAACAGGGATCCATTTTCTCACCTGATTACTAGGTCGCCAAGCACATATAGTATAAATACATGTTACGGTGGAGTAACTCTTCCAAAAAGAGTGACATCATACTCAATACACCGTACAGATCTTAGTCTAGTCGCTTTCTAGCGCCTAACCCAAATTCTCTATTTGCTCGCCTTCCAGGCGCCAAATGAGATCTCGCATCTGGCTAATCATAACAGGCACAACATGGCAAGTGGGTACTAACATCCATGTTTGGTCCTTAACACGACCTCATCTTGGTTATAACCAAGGCGACATACATAGTGGATAATTTAAGCCTTTCATGGCTCTAAATAAAAAATAAATCACTAGTCTCATCCTTGCTCGCTCCCAAGCGCCAAGGGCGATTGCTCGTGTGAGTGAGCTAATCTTGCCTGCTGACATCATCATCTGCTAATCATTATGACACAAACCATAATAGTGTCAACATCCCATCATCTCATAACAAATAAGTGATCGATTTAAAAAACATGACCACAGCTTGCGCAATTCTAGATTCCAAACATAAGCCTTATCAGCACTCCTTGCGATAAGCATATACAACAGAATCCTCAATGTGCGCCTCGCATGAAGTGATTCAAGATCATTACCTCTTGTGCAATAACCTCTCTAAATATATTTTGGTGACCAATTTTCATTCATTCTTGATGCGCCCAACTAGCGCAAATGCGCCCACTTAGCGTATTGAATTTTACAAGGAGCAAATTAATATACTACTAGTAAAGCATTCTATCCACAGTCTAATGAGTAAGGTCAATGTCTAAACAACTCAGTTGACCATTTACCAAAGATAACACTTATCATGCCGAATACGCCCACATAGCGTACTTTAGGCTCCTACAACAAAGAAAAGATCAAGGAATATAGGTCATCTGTTTCTCCCAAAGACAATCCGAGGATTCACTCAATAGCTAAGGCTCTGGCTTTTACCGATAGGCAAGTCAATGGGTTTGCAATTTTGCATCTAGAATCGTTCTAGGATATTCCTTATGTAAGTCATCGAAGACAAACCGAGAATTCTCACAAAACAATCCCTAAGGATCGTACATCTGAGCATATAAATTACATCACCCATGTCCATCATATCTAAAATAGAGGACTGCCCACCCTAGGTGGCGACAACCTTATAAATTCCTGGCTCATAATGACTAAGTAAGAAAAAACTTCTTTTGGACCATTGATCATGCCTCAGTGGTCTTCATCGATCATCGTTTGCCTATCATGGCTTGACGAAATCTAAGAACCACTATTTGGATAACTATTTTAGGCTTTAAAAGATTTATTGGAACTAGTAACCTTTTTGCACTCCTAACTTTTCACCATAAAAGCAGAAGGTAAATCCCTACGGATCTACTTATCCAATTCTCCAACGAAAAAGTTGGGTCATAATGTCCACAAATCAATGTTCTGAACTTATGTCAATCATAGCCTAAGTCAAAATAACCTCACTCCCCAGGAGGAAGTCTTCTCATGGTCTACACTTTCCTCAATGGTGCGACTTTTCGGTATCTAACGAGCCTTGTACCTCAGCAACGACTATCCAAATTACGCATAACTTTAGAACCGTTTCGCGTCATAATGGAAAGTCAACCAAATTATAGAAATGGTTAATCCTCAAAGACTTTGTCTTAAACTGCGCAACATTGATCCACTTTTCTAAAAATAGGGGACTAGAGCCTTTGGCATTATCCTAGGCTTTTTATCATCTTGCGGAGCAATCAAGAATGTTTCCCTCTCAATCACTCAATGATGATGTGGAAAAATTTCACATTCGCTACCACGCAACTAATAATGTAGAGTATTTTTCTCTAATGGATTAATCCATTAGTGGGCATATCGCTCCCACTGTCCTTAGGATATTGAAAATTTCTTTCCATTCTCAACTAGGCTACATAAAGCGCTATGCTCAGAATTCTCTATCTTATAGAGTTCCAAAACTCTATTCACGTCACCTTTACTAAGAAAACTTTATGTGACTTAGTTACACTCCCACAAAGCTGCTTACCTATATACACATGACCCGGAGGGTTTACATGACAGCACACAGTAATGTGTCACATAACCCCAAGTGTTTACAAGACAGCATACAATAATACGTCATAGAACCCTAGGTCTTAACTTCACAACCTTATGAGAAGTAAAATAAGGATAAGCTGCTTTGATGGTTACAGTTCGGCCACAAATGGCTCTCTGCTAACCCATTACTTAAATGGAGTGTAAAATCTTATATAAAGGGCACTTAGTTAGGGATATAGGCAACAAACTAAAATGCAATTCCCAATTAGGAAACATTTTGCGCCATCATCCACCTAACATTAACAATATTTAATTTCTTATCTCTACTACACCATTGTGTTGTTGAGTACTAAGAATAATCAATTTTCTAAGCATCCATTTCTCGTTACAGAGTTTTCTAAAATAACTCAAATAGATACTCGCCACCTCGGTCAAAACTAAAAGCACAAAAGCTGTTATCTAATTGATGTCAACCTCATATGTGCAATGTCAAAAATCATCTCAAAACTTTTGACTTATGGGAGATCAAATAGTCTTGACTCAGATGCGTATCGTAATCTATAAATGTGTCGAGATTGAGGCTTAGCTATCATACCCTTACACATATCTAGTCAGAAATATCATGGCGGACTAAATGCGCCAATACAAATGACCTTCTACGGCTTTCCTACTTACTTGTGCGCAACCATTGCAAACAAAGTTACACATTTATATGAGAGCAGGGTGTCACAAGCGAGTGGGCCCAAGAGGGCCTACTCAAAACATTCATGCATCTTCTCATTAATGTGATTAAGTATAATAAGCCACCAGTTCATGACCAATGTCATAAACTAATTCCAATCATCCTAATGTGTGAGTTCTTGAAGACAAGTTTTAAAGGTTTAGGCCCAACTAGGTAATGACTCACGACTAATTCATGTTCACTAGATCATAAAAGGATGTCATGGAGATATCAAGTGCGCCTAAGTCGCAAATTTAACTAGTAAGTGCTAATCCCCTGCACCTTCAAGTCAATTTTATTCTCCATACACTTTAATGCATCTAGTTGAAAGATGATGATACTCTTCTTGCCATATCTATTTCTCACTTCATAGTTACTTGCAATTAATTCTACTATCCACAAGAAGGATAGAATAAGCTATCAACTATGATAGTTCTTGTAGTAACTTAAGCGCGAATTACGCTAAAGAGTCTAATTCAACACCATGCTCCCACGAGCCATGCGTCAAATTCTTAGAGTCATAACAACCTTGTCGACCTTGACCTTTTCATTACTATGCTGCAACGTTTGTGCTTAGTGGTAAACATTATTCAAAAACGTTAGCCTAGTTAAAGAATCATACAAAGAAGCCCCTCCTCATGTCTCACACTCAAGTGTGGAAACAGTAAGTGTCCAGACTTAGACAAGTTGGCAATGCTAATAGATTTTTCAGCCACTAAGCGCTAATCTTTTCACTTAGTGTTAATAGATTTTGCAGCTTCTAAGCGCTAATCTTTTCACTTAGTGTTAATAAATTTTGCAGCTTCTAAGTGCTAATCTTTTAACTTCACGTGATATTTCAATGCACACTATTATAGTGCATGAAATTTGGCTCTATCCACTCCCAATAATTGGGTAGAGAGCAAAACACTGCTCATACTGGCTACTCATCTTACACTTAATGACTAATTTATTTAAGCTCGCATTTCTTGGATGACGTGACTCTTGAATGTTGCTTCATCCAATGATGTAACATTATTTACAAGTCAAATTACAAAGTCAACCCGCTCAGCTCAATAGTCAAAATCATATACAGATCTATTGAGGGCTTACTAATTTCATAACTCCAAAACTTGCCAACCAAAACTACGTAGCATGCCGCTAACCATAGCTCACACATTAGTTTTTATTGTGCCAAAAAAGGCAACAAAACCACGGCGACTTTAAGTCATGTTTCCTTACTTTAGCTCAATTAAGGTCTGACCTAAAGTTTCCAAAACTTTTGCTCATCTAAAAAATAGGATTACATTGTCTACATTTGAACATCTCTAATAAGTCTAGGTCAACTAATTAACTTCCATAAGCTAAGTCAATTTAGAGAGAAATTCGCATTGGGATTAATTTTGATTAGCATAATATAATTTCGCCGCAAAAATCTAAATTAAATAGTGACAATATTACACAAGTTGCAAGATCAAAAATCCACTATGCTCGTAATCATCTCTTGCGCCACGGGTGACAATTATCCAAAATTTAATTTAATTTATGCGCAAAATATTGGTTTTCGGGAGTTAATCTACAAAGATTTCTCTCAACCGAATAACCTCCCACTGACTATGGCATGTCTAAAATCATGATAAAATATTCTAATTCCATATAATAGCATCATGATGTAGATTCACAATCAACTCATGCTATGTTACAATTAATAATGGAATTTAAACAAATAAAAACTAAGCATGCTTCTCTAATCACAACATATTACAAACCCAAAAAAAAAAATATGCTGTATTTAATATTCAAATTATGCCATAACAGAATGTACATCATTCTAAAATTTTCCGGAATTTTTTTGAAATTTTCTGGAATTTTAAATAATTAATAAACAAACATAAAATTAGAAATAAGTATTCCAAAATCTGGTAAAATGCAACAATCGTACCAGTAAATATTAAACCATTACAATGGTCTACCATAAAAAATTCAGCCCCAGAAACTTAACCATGCAACACCAGATGCATTTTAAAGCAGAAATAATGAATTATTATTTTAGAAAAAATATTTTTTATTTTTATAAAATTTTTAAAACTTTACAGAAGATAGAAAATTTAATTCTGAATCTAACAGTACCAACCACGCTTAAAACAAAGCTATAACGAATTAATTATGACCATTTAACGCGATTCAAAATTTAAAACAAAACAAACAGCGCCTTAGTACCAGCAGCCAAGCTAGCCAAGTCGCGGAGGAAAAATGGCGCGCCTCAACAGGCTGCTCAGAACGCGGCTCAGAACACGGCACGTGTGAGTGGCGCCGACGGCACGCGCGTGATGGCGCGTGGAAGCGCGTGGCAGCACGTGAAGGCCGCCCACGGCGTCAGGTGGCGCGTGAGGCCCACGCGCTGCCTTCCAAGGTGTTTTTTGGTCCAATTTCGGTACTGCCGGACTTCATTTTCCAAAATAAATACATTTATGGCATTAAAAATGGCATTTAATGAATATAAAAATGAGGTATTTTATGCTCTTAATCTAATGACAGTGGACATCTTCCTCCTTTATTAATATTCATGCATATATCATGTATATATATTTATATAAAAATATACACATATTTTAATGTATAAAAATAAGCACGAAAATATCCATATTGGCTCTGATACCAATGTAAATCAAAGTATTATAACGCAACGAGAAAAACATTTGATTTACATGCCTTTAGGTGATAAAATCTCGTAAGTAAATCACGTGCTTCCAAAATCTGAACAACGAACCCAGCAGTGGAGTGATACTACAAAATGAGTATCACCCACACAAGTCACAGTGCAAAATGGCTTGATCGTTGTTTTAATGGGAGAGAGTCAGAGAGAGTCTGGGAAAAAGGGTTATGGGTAAAAACCACATAACGTATCTGATGTACATATCTGATATATCAATATATTATCTAAAATATATAATCAGATATATAACCATATATATCAATCTATCCATATCAGTTGATATGATAGATATAGATATCATGAGTGGTTATCCAAATAAGTTTTGAATTCAAATTCAAACTTACATGGATAAGATTCAAAAGGATCAAAGGGTCATGCCACGTGGGCGCCCAATTTCTAACAGTTACCAATTCAGGGGTGTGTGTGGCTTTTACCTTTTAGTCAAAATAGAACGACATAACTAAATTGTTTCTATCTGATTGGTCTTAGCCATTTGTCTCTTATATTGGCAATTACAGAATTGTCAAATATACACGGCCTCAAGATTGTGAGTGACATGAAATACCCAATCGTCTTCCTTAGATTCAAGAACTCCACAGGATCGTTGAAGAGCGACTCACAATTGCTTGGACATATTGCTGAGTATGTAATCCAGTTGTTCTCCGATTTCTTTCGCTCCTACTTTTTGGCAAGTTAATGTGAGTTACTGGTCACACATTCTGATGGAACGATCTGTGTGTGTTGGAAAATTGGGCCTTTGGCTCATTTTTGTGAAATTGCAACAAGAGGAAATGAGTTTTGGCAATGTGCAAGTTGGTTTATAACTTTAGTTTTGGGAAAACCATTTTCAGGTTATATATATTGTATAGCATCATGATCACTTGCCTACACAATCTTGAGCTCTTAATGTTTGTGCACTTACAGGTATTGAGTCTTCGTTGTGACTTTCAAAAGATCAATGCTTGATAAATGCCGTTTACCTGTGGGAATCAGATTATTTGTCTCAGCTTCTCATTTTGAATCTGATCTGCTCAAGGCCTCTGAATCATTAATGAGAGTTGCAGCAGCGGTGTTAGCAAGTCATGATTGAATCGAAAACTGCAGTTCGGATCTCATTTCTTTTTTCTTTTTTTAACACCACTTGTATGATTAGTTTGAATTACATGTTTTGCACGCGTGAGCTTCATATTAACCCTCAACTTATCACTAGGCACTACTTTAACTTTATTTCATCTTGAAATTTAAATATTTTTGCATACGGAGAAGCTATTTGTGGTAAAGTATTTGGTGTAATTTTTGCGTACAACTTATTATGGGACAAAATTAGTTTAAATAAGTTGAAAATCTTATTATTGAGAAGCATGTATAGAGGTATTTTTTGTTTTTGTTTTTGTTTTTCTATTATTAGTTTTTAACTTGTTAGACATTATATCAAACAGGCTTTAGCTTCATTTGAGAAGCCAAAGGTTGGGCTTTTTTTAGCTAAAATAGTCATAAAAAATAAAATAGACTTTTTAGTCACAAAAAATAAAACATCACATGTAATTCATAATTATTACATTCTTTCTCTCACAAAAAAAATTAAAAAAGTCAAAAACCCTTCCCAAACGAGATTTTTTAATCCCTGACTAAAATAGCAAAAAAAATCAAAAAGCTAAAAAATCAACTCATTTTTTAGTCCCCTAATATTTTATTTGTCCGGAAGCTACTTCGCTTGTGATATATATATATATATATATATATATGCCTATATGGGTCGTTTATTAGTTTTTTTTAGTACTTTATTTAGTTATTTTCACCTCATAATTGGAAGCAAAAATAACACAAAATAATTTGATACATATTTCAAAATGTATTTCCCAAAATATATATTATAATAACCAAGAACTATACTTCTCTTTGTTTGTTTGTTTTTTATTTTTTATTTTTTGTCTCGCCACCTTACTAAATTTCTATATCAATGTTCTCTACTTTTTATTTTATTATATTTTGACACTGCAACTTTTCTTATTTTGTCTTTTTCTTTTCACTTCTTGTTTTTGCACATGACTATTAATTATATATTTTTTATTAAAATAACCAACAATTATATGTGACCGCCAGCATATTTGTCCGGATAAAGACAATGAGTTCGTTGGAGAGTTTGTTGGAATATTCCTTTATCTATATATTTTTGAAAATCATTAAAAAAAATTATGTAAATACTATATAGTGTTTGACTCATTTAAATAAAAATAAAATGTAATGATCATTAGGTTTAAATGTATGTCCACATTTAAAAAGTTAATTAACTTATTGAACAAAGACTTAGTGTAAAAGTTTAATTGGAAAAAATATACAAAGTTCAAGGACTTTTGACATAATTTACTTTAAAGGTATAAATTACATTAACTTTTCTTAAAAATATAATCTGCTTGTTTGATTTGAGTTTTCTAAATTCACTTTTTAGAAAATTGAATTTTTTTGTTTTTCTTTTTTTTCTTTTTTTTTCATTGAATTTTTTTAATATTTTAAACAATTTTTTTTTTTTTTTAACTTTTTAGATACACCTAACATAAAGGGAAAAACACCAATAAATCTCAAGTTTAGATAATTTGAACCATTTAGTCCAGTAATTTATTTTGTAGACTAATTGGTCCCATGTCAATATTAATTACACTTGAGCCCACGAATGTAACACATGGATTGGTTGTTTTGAGGGGTATATTGGGTGTTTAGGCAATGTTGTATTTACCAAAAAGCTCAAAAGTATACTATAGCATATTTTTTCTTGTCCCTCCATTGCAAACAAAATGGAAGCTCAAAAATAGGAACGTCAACGTTTCCTTGATGATGTTGCAGTGTTGATCCTTAGTTTCTGTGAGTTGAACGCTGAATTTGGAACGTTACATCCAAAATTTTTTATTCCCCAAATAACATTACAACCCCCCCCCAAAAAAAAATCCTAAAAAATAATGAAAGCCCCTTCAATCAAATTTATAGAAGCGAAGCGATGCGGGCACTGGGACATCTTGGAGTGCGATTAATATTGAGAATGAAACATTGACAATTTAAAATTAATCCGTCAACGACATCGTTGATTGTGTGTGTCCGGGGAGCAAATATTCCGGCGAGCCCGTATTCCTTTCTTCCAAGCTCCTGCCTGTCCGATTGACCTGCGAACACAACGGCGGTGAGCTACCCGGCAGTGTGTGGCCGGAAAACCCCTCCGACAGTCAAGTTAGACACACACACACAGGGAGAGAGAGAGGATCGAGTGTATAATGTAAGTCTCACCAAATGTTCATCTGTCCTAGCATGGGGGGCACAGACTCGCTTATATACCTTCTGCGCCCCAAATCTGCTCCCATTCGTCTCTCGACACGTGGTGCTGCTATCCCATCTGTCAGCACAAATCTTGCTGAACACCACCTAACCAGACTGCCAGCCCACTCTACTGGGAGCTCGGCAGGCGGGCTGAACCTTCTCGGCTATCAACGGTCGTGCTGCGCAGCTGGCCAGAGCGCTCCGCTCGCTGTGCTCAATGAGGACCGAGCTCAACTGCATCCCAACAAAGCCGAGCTCGGGACAGTTCATGCTGGTTTGCCACCGACCTTTCTATCGGGCTAACTCATGAACCGTGGAACAACAACGCCGTTTCTGGCGCCGGACATCTCACTTGCCCGACGTCTATACCATGAAGCCAAGCAGCTCGGTCCAACCACGCCTTGCCTTAACTGAGCAAATCCTTTCAGGGCACGGGCCGCGCTACCTCGGCCCATCTTGTTTGCCCCAAATCTGTCCGACCATTACCACGGCCCAATCCAGATCATAAATCTCCCTCTCAATTGCCCCTTAATTCCGTCCGCACAAGCATGACTTGGCCGTTCAACCGAGCTAACATTTGGTCCGCTTGAGTGACCGGGCTCCTTGGTTAGCCTTAACGACCGAGGTGGTTTGGCACTCTGCATGACCGAGCTAAAGTCAAGCTCCCTCTTACACTTGCCATCCTTTTCCTACAGAGTCCAAGGGGACCACAGACCATTACCGAGGCTCTCAAAGACCGAGCAGCCATCAATCACTAGTCTGTGCCAAACCTCCTCAACCGAGCTAACTTAGCCAGCCACACATGGGACGCTTCCACTTCCTTGTGGACACTCCAGCTGCCTTGGCCGCTTTCCGGGAAAAGTATGGTATCTCGACAGATGTTCATTTAGAGCTCAGTGTCATAGACACCAACCCTTAGGGCAGACATGACCAATGCCCCTTCACCGTGCTGTCCATTATTGAAAGAGGCCTCCGCTTCCTGGTCAACCCTTTGATGACCGAATTCCTGCACCGGACCGGGCTAGCACCCACACAAGTTTCAACCAACACTTACCAAATAATAAACGGGGTCCACGAGCTGAACAACCGGCTTGGAACCAACTTAGGCTTAGCCGAGATACTCCGCCAGTATACCCTCGGGCACAGAAGCAGTGGTCTCGCTTACTACCTAAAAGTTTAGCCGGGCAGAGAAAAAATAGTGACCGGTACCCCAGACAAGGACTTACACGATGACAACTTCTTCTGGGTGTCTGGCAATTATGAAACAGCCGACGTACCGGGCTGGTTTACTAGCAAGAACTTCGGTTCCACATGTAAGTTGTGCTAACTTGCTCGGTCAATTGCCTTTGTTCCATATTCTGTATTTTAACATTTTTTTTCTTTCCTTTGCAGCGATCCAAGCCTTACAAGCCAACTACCACTCCCCCAACGAAGAAACCATTCGGACCGTGCTCCGCTACTGCCACCGGGATTGTAACGAGCTACTCGGTTACGTCCCAACATATAGATACTCAGCTCCGCGCCGGAGTAAGGTCACTGACTTCCTCCGTGCTCCATCACCTCCTCCAGATCCAATACTACCGGGCGTGCCCTTAATCCGGTTAACCGAAGAAGAAGAGATGGCAAAACGAAGCCGTATTAAGAACCTCCTCACAGCAACTTCCACCGAGATACCGAGCGTCATCACCCGCTCTCTAGCTTCTGGTCAATCCAGCGGGGCCGTGGTTGCGCTAGCGTCTCTTGCTACCGGGCAAGCCAGCCAAGACAACTGCCGGGCTGGGAAACGGCCTTGCGCAGACCCCTCTGCTGAGGTAATTGAAGAGCTGACTACCGAGTAACCCGCCGTCATTGTCGACCCAACACCGGCATGGCGACCGCAGCTCAAACACCGGGGTAAGGAGATCTCGGCAACAGCTTCCGTGAAGGGCGACAAAGAACATCTTCTCACATTTGACCTCTCCAAGGCCCTTCTCCTACCGAGCGACGTGGTCGGTAGCGACCATGTTCCAGACACTCAGTTGGTGAAGTCGGCCGTGAAGTCCATGACCAGGGTAAGAGTCTCAAACTTCTACTCAAATTTTTACGAGTGTTTGCACGGTTTCCTCTTTGATCAATCTTTCTTCTTGCAAGCTATCCAGAAGCAACACTTGGTCATGGAGCGCATTCATCGACTGCGGCAGAAGGCGAATGACACAGCCAGCCAAGTTCAAAGCCTTCAAACTGAGCTTGGCCGAGCAAAGTCTTCACTGCAGATAGCAAACGCGAACAACTCTCGGTTGCTCGGCCAACTTGGTGATGCCGAGAAAGAGAGGGACGCGCTCCAGGCCGAGCTGGATGCACTGAAAAAGTCCAGGGAGAAGGAGCTAGAGGACGCAAATAATACCGGCTTCAAGGAGGCCGAGGACAGCTACAAAAAACAAGTCTTTGCCACCCAAGATATATACTTCAAAACAGGTTGGAAGTCTGCTTGCGATCAGCTCTGCCAAGGCCCTGGGACTGACGTGTTTGCCTCTCTGCTGGCTATCTTCCTACCGACCTAATCTCATGCCATATGCCAACGACGTCTTCAGTGCGTTGCACGCTGAGGCTGAGGAAGGACTCGAAGGAGAAATCGAGGCAAATGTTGAGGAACTGGACCACCAAATGGAGGAGCAGTCCGGCCAAACTGAGACTGGTGTCCAAGACCAATCACCAACGGTCAACTTGGAGGCAACCGAGGATGAATTCACTAACCTTTCCCCCTTAGCTTAGTTTTCTTTTTCTTACTTTTTGTCTGAACATATAACCAGGCTAAGTTCCCCACTGTTTGTACTTATTTTCACATCAATGAAAAAGCTCTAATTTCATCAAGCATTTGCACGGTATTAAAGCTGAGTAACTTTAACCGGACAAAATACTTCGGCAACACTAACCATCTTCCATAACTTAATTAACCGAAAAAGACATCCCGGTTGCAAGCATATAATTGAATAAATCATCAACTGTTTCAACCGGAACAATACATCTCGGTTTGAATAAATAATCAGCATAGTCAACCAGAGTAAATCATCTCGGTTGCAATCTCAGAGTTGAACGAAACATCAACTCATTCAACCTGAATAAACCATCTCGGTTGAGAATCTCAGAGTCGAGCAAATCATCAACTTGTTCAACCAGAGTAAATCATCTCGGTTGAGAATCTCAGAGTGGAGCAAATCATCAACTTGTTTAACCGGAGTAAATCACCTGGGTTGAGAATCTCAGAGTCGAGCAAATCATCAACTCGTTCAACCAGAGTAAATCATCTCGGTTGTAATCTCAGAGTTGAGTAAATCATCAACTCGCTCAACCAGAGTAAATTATCTCGGTTGCAATCTCAGAGTTGAGCAAATCATCAACTCGTTCAACCGGAGTAAATCATCTCGGTTGCAATCTTAGAGTTGAGCAGATCATCAACTCGTTCAACCGGAGTAAATCATCTCGATTGCAATCTCAGAGTTGAGCACGTCATCAACTCATTCAACCGGAGTAAATCATCTCGGTTGCAATCTCAGAGTTGAGCAGATCATCAACTCGTTCAACCGGAGTAAATCATCTCGGTTGCAATCTCAGAGTTGAGCAGATCATCAACTCATTCAACCGGAGTAAATCATCTCGGTTACAATCTCAGAGTTGAGCACATCATCAACTCGTTCAACCGGAGTAAATCATCTCGGTTACAATCTCAATTAAAAAGTAACAATCAGAATGCCATGGCAAAGAGGAGAATGCCAAGGCAAAGAGGAGACACTTCTATATATTGACAAAAAGAATATTACATTCTAAAGTGTAAGGCAAAAAATTCCTTTGCGCGAAAAGAAAACAAAAGCTAGAAATAATATAGTTTGAGGTTGGCCGCAATCCATAGCCGGGGTATTCCTCTACTATCCAAGTCCTCCAAGTGGTATGCCCCCTTGCCCGCCAGACCGGTTATCTTGTAGGGTCTTTTCCAATTTGCCCCTAGTTTGCCTTCACTTGGCACCAGGGTATTGCCCATGACTTTCCTCAAGACCCAATCACCTACTTTGAACGGTCTGGGGTGCACCATTTTGTTGTATTTCCTTGAGAGCTCTTGTTGGTAGGTGGCCACATGGATGAGAGCCTTTTCTCGGCGTTCGTTCACGAGGTCCAATTCCAGGGCAATGGCTTCGGTGTTCAGCTCGGGCTCAAAACTTTCACTTCTGAGGGCGGGCATTCCAACTTCCAAAGGTATGACCGCCTCCATGCCATATGCCAAAGCAAAAAGAGTTTCCCCGGTAGATCGCCGCGGGGTTGTTCGGTATGCCCAAAGGACGCTGGGGAGTTCCTTAGCCCACTTTCCCTTTGCCTTCTCTAGCCTTTTCTTCAACCCATCAAGGATGGTCTTGTTTGATGCCTCGGCTTGACCATTAGACTGCGGGTAAGCCGGGGTGGAGTTGTAGAATTCTATCTTCAAGTCTTCACAAAATCCTCTGAAAAGGCGGTCGTGAAATCGGGTGCCGTTGTCAGAGATCAGAATTTTGGGGACGCCAAACCACGTTACCACATTCTGCCAGACAAACCGCTTGACATCTTTCTCCTTGATTGTTGCCAAAGGCTCTGCTTCAACCCATTTGGTGAAGTAGTCTATGGCCGCGATGAAGAACTTCTGGTTGCCTGGTGCGGTTGGGAGTGGCCCCACTATATCTAGCCCCCACATCGCAAAGGGCCAAGGGCTGGTGAGAGGAAAAAGTTCCCTGGCCGGCTGGTGGATCTGGTGGGCAAACTTCTGGCACTTCTCGCACTTACGAACATACTTCTGCGCATCGGCTTGCATGCACGGCCACCAGTAGGCCTGCAAAATAGCTCGGTAGGCCAAAGATCTGCCCCCTATGTGACTGCCACATATGCCTTTGTGAATTTCGTACAGGAAGGCTTCCATGCTGCTCGGGTGCACACACTTCAGGTAGGGACCGGTGAAAGACTTCTTGTATAAAGCGCCAAATGGAGAGAGCCAAAACCGCTCTGACTTCACCCGCACTTTATGCGCTTCCTTCTTGTCGGCTGGAAGGGTCCAGTCTGTGAGAAAAAGAATGATTGGGTCCATCCAAGAAGGACCTAGCACGGCACTGAGTACTTCTGTCTGCCCGGTTTCCTCAATGCTAGGCCTCAGAAGGAATTCAATTAAAAGAGGGTTGGGAGATGAGCTGTCGACCATAGAAGCAAGGCCGGCCAACTCATCTGCTCGGCCGTTTTCTTCTCGACCGAGCTGTTGGACCCTGATCGCCTGAAATCGCTTGGTGTGGTCCCTGACCAGAGCTTGGTACTTCATCATTCGGTCATCCTTTGCTTCGTAAATCTCAGAAACTTGGTTAACCACAAGCTGGGAATCACTGTAAACCATTAGCTCGGATGCTTGCATCTGAAGCGCGCTCTTGAGCCCGGCCAAGAGCGCCTCGTACTCGGCCTCATTATTGGATGCTGGGAAGCCAAGGGTGATAGAATGTTCAATAGTCAGTCCGTCTGGCGAAATCAGAACTATGCCCAGCTCGGCGCCGTGGCGGTTAGAAGCCCCATCAACAAAAAGTTTCCACATCTCCCCCACGAAGAGCTTCTAACATTCTGATGGGTCCTGGGAGGCCTAAAGGTTGATGATACCACGGTCGCTCGGCTATTCGGCTTCAAGTTCTGTGCTGAGCGGGTCCACTTCGGCCCCCCTTGGTGATTCGGCCCCGGACTCAGCAAGTTGATCCATAATGCCCAAGTCCGTAGGCGAATCGCCAGGTTGTGGTATTATGCCGGCCGCAGGCTCTGTGCTAAGCGGTTCCACTTCTTCCTCCCTCGGTGATGCGGTACCGGACAGAGCAGGTTGGTCAGTGATACCCAACTCCGTCATCGCATCGCCGGGCTGTAGTATCGTCTTAACTGAAGGTGCTTCGGCTGGGCGCGCAAATTTTGCGTCGCCAACACTGCCAAGCTGTGGTATTTCGGTCAGGCTTGCATTTAGCTCTTCATCTGCCACGACGATATCGACTGGGCATACTGGATGAGTTCCAAGTGAGAATTTAGCAACGAAGTCGGCCAAAGTCTGGGCTTTTATGGTGGTCCACGGCTGGAACTTGACGTCAAACTATCCCAACTCGACCGCCCACTTAAGAATTCGACCGGAGAAGTCTGCCCGCTCGAATAAAGCTTCGAGGGGGAACTCGGTCAGAACGATTATTGTATGCGCATGGAAATAGTGCGCCACTTCCTTGAGGCCATCATTAATGCCAACGCAAGTTTTTCCAGCGGCAAGTATCTCGACTCTGCCGGTAACAAGGTTTTGCTGACGTAGAAAATAGGGAGGTGCTTGATTCCTTCTGACCAGACAAGCACTGCACTGACTGCATGTTGTGAAACAGCCAGATAAAGGTAAAGTTCTTCACCGGTCTTCGGTGTTACCAACAGTGGCACCGAAGATAGATACTCCTTGAGCTCAGCCAAAGCCCGGTCACACTCTGCATCCCACGAGAACTTTGACTTCAATGCTTGAAAGAAAGGACAGCAGCGATCTGATGACCGGCTTATAAATCGATTAAACGCGACGGCCAATCCGGCCAGATACTGCACGTCCTTAGCCGAGCTAGGCTGCTTCAATTCTTGTATGGCTCTGATCTGTGTGGGGTCTGCTTTGATGCCTCGGTTCGTGACTAGGAAGCCTAAGAATTTTCCAGATCGCACGCAAAATGCACACTTAGACGCATTCAGGCGTAGCTTGTGTTTTTTGAGAGTGGCGAACATCTCGGCTAAGTCAGACAAGTGGTTTTGCTTGATGCCGGCTTTTAACGACCATATCATCAACGTAAGCCTCCATTGTCCGTCCCAGCAAAGGAGCAAACATCTTCGTCACCATTTTTTGGAAAGTCGCCCCTGCGTTCTTCAAACCAAAAGGCATGACTCGATAGCAGAAGAGTTCCCTTGGTGTAGTAAATGAGGTGATCTCTCGGTCCGGGCCATGCAAGGCAATCTGATGGTAGCTGCGGTAGGCATCCAAGAAACTGAGGCTGTTTTGTCCAGCCGTTAAATCCACAAACTGGTCAATTCTGGGTAAAGGGAAGATGTCTTTCGAGCAGGCTCGGTTGACGGTCTTGTAATCCACAAAGACTCGCCACTTCCCATTTTTCTTGGGCACCACGACCGTGTTCGAAATCCACCGAGGGTAGTGCACGTCCTGAATTGCGCGTGCCACAAGCAAGTTCTTCACTTCCTCTACAACTACCTCGGCGTGATGTAGCGTCGATCTCCTTGTTCGCTGAATGACCGGTTTGGCTCCGGGGAAGATGTTGAGGTGATGGAAAATAAAACTCGGATCGAGGCCAGGCATGTTGTAAGGCGACCATGCGAAGACTTCGATATTAGCCATCAAAAACTCAACCATCTCGGTTCTTGCTTGGGCGGTAAGGCTTGAGCCGAGCAAGAAGAACTTGTCCGAATTCTCTGTATCAATTCACACTTCCACCAATTCCTCAACGGCTTTGTCCTCGGCCTTAGTACCCACATCATCAAGGACTCCCCAGTCTTCCGGTCCCTCAATCATTTGGACGAAGCCCTTGGCAGCCCGACTCCCATTCACTGCCACGAAGCATTGCTTCGACATGACTTGATCGCCCCAAATCTCCTCAATTGCCTCCATAGACGAGGGAAATCTCATTACTTGGTGGTAGGTTGACGCCACGGCTTGCATAGCGTGAAGCCGTCCTCTTCCAAGGATCAGGTTATAAGTTGATAGCACCTGCAACACCCAGAACTCCACCTGCTTAACCACGGATCCCGCTTTGACCGACAGGACAATCTTTCCCAAAGGCCACTCCGGTTGTGAGTTGAAACCAACCAGTGGCGAAGTTGCCGGAGCCAAATCCGTATCCCGGAGCTTGAGCTGTTTGAATGCATCGTAATACATGATCTCGACCGAGCTTCCCTGATCAATCAAGATCCGTTTGACATCAAATTCTTTGACGCGGAGTGTAACCACTAGGGCATCGTTGTGCGGCGTCTGAATGCGCTCTAGGTCCCTTGAGGAGAAATTGATCACATCTTTCTCTTCGGTCTTCGCCCTCTTGATCGCAGGCTGAACCGACAAAACTTCCCTCATGTGTTCTGCCTTCTCGATCATACCGCAGAGCTCGCAAACACGCGCCGGTTCCACTATGTCGTGGATGACATTAACAACCCCTTGTAGAGGCGCATCTCGGTCATCTGGTCCCCGCGGATCAACCGGAGCTTGATTTGCCTTCACGCCCCCATCAATGTAAAGGTCTAGGTGTCCGACTGCAACTAGCTCTTCCAAGTGTTACCTCAAAGGAAAACAGTCCTCTGTCCGGTGGCCTCGCTCCCGGTGAAACGTGCAACGGTACCGCGGATTGAAGCCCTTCTGTCCATCGCCCAACTTAGCAGGAAATCAGACATACTTCTCGTCACGGATTTCACTAAGTATGCGATAGATTGGAATCTTAAAGACCGTGGTGATACTTGTCCTGGCCTTCAACCTTCTATTTGCATCGGCTACGTCATCCCGAGGGTAGTCATCCCGGTCATTCCGACGTCCCCTACCCCGATTTTTGCGATTTGAACCACGGTCCGATTCCTCAGCGCGGTCATTTGAACGGCTGGACTCTTGTTCGACCGCGTGCACTTTGCCAGCCGACCTCTTGTCTGCTGCTACCGAAGTTGCCTTCGCGGTAGATGCTGACGCATCATCCTCCACTCGGATGTGCTCATTGATGTGCTGCATTAGCTGGCCCATGGATGTCGGCTGGTGCATGGTAAGCAAGTCCTGCAGTTTATGCCCGACCGGGAGACCACGCTTGTATTGTGTGATTGCAAGGTTGACCGGGCAATCCAAAATCTCATTGAAGGTCTCCCAATATCTAGAGTTGTATGCCTTCAATGTGTCACTCGATTCCATCTTAACACTCAGTAGGTGGTCAACTTCCTTCGGTGTTTTGGTGTTTGTTTTGAAGCGCGTCACAAAGGCTTCGGCCAACTGATGCCACCTTTCTATTCTCCCCTCTGGCAACCTCTAAAACCATTTCAAGCCCAGTTCGCCAAAACTTGACGGGAAGATAAGGCACATAAGTGCGTCATTCTGCCTATGTCCAGCCATGACCTGTTGGAAATGACTTACATGCATATATGGGTTGTTTTTCCGTCGTTGAGCGTGAACTTTGGCTGGTGGAAGCTCGCCGGAAGAGGTGTTGTTTCTATCTCTAGAAAAAAAGGAGTGGCGCTCAGCCTTACCAAGTCTGTGTCTAAAAGAAGAGCCGCAGCGAGGCGGGGTGGAGGCATTCCGACCTCTTCACTGGCGTGGACCCCATAGGATAGGCGCTGGAACGCCGGCACCCTCTGAGCCTCCCGTCGGCGAGCCCGTTCCTTCAGGACTACCCGCAAATCCTCTGAATGAGCGAAATAAGAGCACCTCGACGTCGTCGCCGGACGTGAGGGCCGATAGATGCTATCTTGCGCGCTGGACTTCTTTTCGTGCGCGTCGGAATCTCCAACCTTGTAACTTCTGGTGATTGAGATGGACAGAGTACGCCGCTAGCTCTGACTGCCTGAACGGCGTGGTTGGATGCGCTCACTGTGGTCGCCCACTCCAGCTACACCCTTTCCTTTGACATGCCGCTTAAGATCCTCCCTCTCTGCCGCCATTCGCCGGATGACGGCGTCTTGGTCCCTTAGCTTGTGTTCCAGTTGTCTGGCGTGCGATTCTCTTCACCACCGATGACCGTCTGGACTCCGTGAATGACCAAAGCTTCTTCCGCGCTTATCCCGCGCATCTCTTGAATGTCCTCCTGGAGAAGTCTCCACGTCCGCCATCGGAGGAATGATGGTGGGATGTCCTTCTCTCCGTCTGCCTGACTCCGGGGTAACTCCGTCGATGGCAGACAACAGAATCTCATCGTTGTGTAACGACAACAAGTATGGGTGTCTTCGATGTTAGTTTGGTTGTTTGTGGAATAATAAGACATCAAGGTTGATGCTCGAAATGAGTTTTTGTTTAATTGGTGCGTCATATAGGGTTTTAAGTGATCATGTTCATGTCACAGGTTTGGGGTTTACCATTGATTGCAAATGTGATGCTGTGCATGTTTGTAATGTGACAGACACATGGTTTTGTTGGCTAATGTTGTAATATTTTCATGGGTTTGAGGGTTAACAGTAATTGCAAATGTGGTGTTGTGCATGTATATAATGTAACAAACGCATGGAGTTGTAGCTAATGTTTGTATGATTAGGTGTGTATTTTGTAATGTTAGGGGCTAGTGAGAGAATGTATGCCTGAAAGTGTTGATGTGGTTTGGTGGTAGTAGCGGGTAGCGGCTGTTAATTGTCGGGGATTGTCGGATTGTGTCGATATTATGTTATGTGGTTGGTGTTTGGTGCTAATGTTATAGTTGTTACTGGGAGGCTTAATGGTATGGCAATGTGGCTCTAGAATGATGTTATGTAGGAAAATGTGAACGTTACAATCCATACACCTTCCCAGGAAACGTAAATGATTTAACATCAATAATGTAACACCAAGTAGGCAACATTAATAATCTCCACAATCACTCCAGGAAATCCCTAAAAAAATTGAAAATGTTAAATCATACCTTATCCATATACACTCAATCCCAAAAAAAATCAAAAACATAATCACAATAAGAGCCAAACAAGTAAACTCAAATATTACTAAATCAAATCAATAATATATACTACAAATAAAAAGGACTATTTGGTTTATGAAAAAAACATGTAGGACTAAATAGACTAACATTTCTGCCAATGGGATTTATGAGTAATTTTTCGTAACATGAATACACTTTAAAATTATAATATTTGTGAAAAAAATCTTTAAAAAATTCACTGAATAAAAAAAAAAAAACGAAAATTCAGTTTTTTTTCCCCGTATTCTTGTGTATTTATTGATTTTTTAAAATATTTTTTTTATAAATATTTTATTTTTTAGATATATCTAAGTAAGGTATATCTAAAAAGTTAAAAAATTGCTTAAAATTTTAAAAATATACATTAAAAACAAAAAAATATGAAAAATAAAAATTCAATTTTTAGAAAATTAAATCCAAAAAATTAAAACCAAACATAGTGAATAAGTTTTTTCACTTTGACATAATTGCATGTTAAGATTTTAATTCACTTTAACAGTTAATTATATTTTTATTAATATTTTATTAGTCATATAAAAAAATAAAATAAATAAACTATGTTATCGTCTTTTCTTTCGCACTGAAAATTTATTCATCTTTATATTTTTATACTATTTGTATTAATTTCAATATCTCTAACCTTTTTAAAATATATATATAATTATATTAAAATTTATAATTTTTTTTTTCAAATTTAATGTAATTTACCATACTCTACCTATAAAACATTTATAGTTTCTTGGTTTGGTGAGAGATTAAACGACTAAAACAAAATTTAATAATTTGTTGTTGACTAGATTAAGACATGAGGTCTCCTTCCATATGTTTTTATATGTTTAATTCATTTGTCTTTGGCATCTCCAAATCTTTTTTATACCTTCATTCCATCAACTATTCTTGCCATCGCTGTAGTTCATTGGGCTCAACAATTAATGCATCATTGAGATGTTTAGTAAAGTAAAAAATGATGGGCATGTTTAGTTTGTATCACCAGATATAAATTTTGAAAAAAATTAAAAATTTTGTTTGGTTTAAATTTTTAAAATTTTTTTTAGATGACTTTTTCACTCTTACACATCAATCAATCACTTTTTTTTTTCGATCTTCTATCTTTTTCAATCACTTTTTTTTCTTACATATATTTAGGGCAAGTTTGGGTATTTCCAAAAGAGTCAAAAAGCTAAAAAGTTACTCAAAAAGTTAAAAAGTTAACACTATTCACCAAAAGTCAACAATTATGGCTGCACAACTCCCAATTCAAATTTTTTCCTACAAATTAATTTTTACAATTTTTTATTACACATTTTTCAATAAAAAGTCAAAAAGTTAACTCAAACATCCATATTTTCAAGCTCAATTTTTTAGTCTAAAAAGACAAAAAATACACTTTTTTAGTCTTCCCAAACTTGACCTTACTTAATTACAACAAAATATCAACTCATCCCAAACTTTCAAACTCTAAAACTATTTTTTAAAATATATAACGAAATAAATCAAAAAAATTTCTAAACTCCATTTCTAAAATTTCTTTTGAAAATTTATCTCAAAACACAAATCAAACGTACACAATTTCTCTTTTATCTCTCTCTTTCTCAGACTCCAAACGCATTCATGTTTCGGCAAAGTAAAGGAAAATACAAAAAAGTGCTCTGTTGTTTAGAAAAATGATTCGAAGAAAAAGTTTCAACCATCACCAAAACAGTCATTATATCAGACCTAGTAACAATAACAATGAAGCATCAATAACAATGAAGAATCAACCCAAAAAACACTTCAATCATCAATTGATGGGGAAAAAGAGAAGAAAGAAGCAACTCAGTACAAGAATAAAAAACAGAGCAACCCTATCAGAAATTCTCCAAGAAGATTGTGAGATTCTAAGCAACCAAACGAAGAAAAGAATCAAGTAAAATGAAAATGGGTACCAAGTGCTTTTTTTTTTTTTATTGTATTGATCTCTCTCTCTTTTCTTTTTTTGAAAAAAGATTTGTCTTCTCTCTCTCCATTGTCTCTTTCTCTGTTCCGTCTCTTCACGACGGACCACCGCCAACAACCACACCCCACAGCATCGCCAATGGAAGAGGGCACACCAATGGAAGGGGGAATACAAAATGGACCTGAAATTCAGATTGTAATTTCTCCTGAGCTGATTACACCTTCTTGTGATCTACTCTCTGGTAAGCTCTCTCTCTCTCTCCACTGTTTTTTTAGGGTTGTATTTGGTGAGGTAAATCCTAAACTCCATATTTTATGTAATGGATACACTACAGTGATGTACTCCTTTCTCACATAGATATGGGTTCTATAACAATGTGCTCCACATTTATGTGAGAGAAAGGGTTACATGACAATCCTCTTGTTCACAAAACAAGACAAAAAAAATTGAAATTGATAAGGCACCCAATATTTGTTTGGTCATTGAGAATAAAAATGTCCTAGTGAGATCATTGTCTATAAAAATTTTGTATGATTAGCATTTTCTTGAAAATGGGGCAAGAAAATCAGGTTTATGTTGTAGTTATCTTAATGACCAATTTTTTGTTATGCCATAAAATGATTTCATTATCTCTGCTTTGTTTGTTTATTTGACTTAATTTTTAGCTAATTATTGTGATATTAAAGTTTTGAAAAATTGGATATGATGATATATGCTTCAAATTTTACACAGGAGAAGCTAGGGATAAGTACCTTGACATATGTATAACCCTCTACCAAGCTGCTTTGAAGGATGACTGGAACGCCGCTAAAGGTGTCATAGAAATATTTCCAACTGTGGTGCGGTCTAGTATCACACAAGGGTGCGAAACTGCACTTCACATTGCAGCAGCCGCGAAGCGCATTCACTTTGTAGAGGAGTTGGTGGGACGGATGAATCGTGAAGACTTGGAACTTCTAAACAGTAATGGGAACACTGCCCTATGTCTTGCGGCTGCTGCTGGAACAGTGAGAATTGCTGAAGTGATGATTAACAAGAACGAACGCCTGCCAATGATCCGTGGTAGCCAGGGAATGACACCGCTGTATATGGCTGCTTTGTTAGGACATAGTGACATGGTATGGTATCTCTACAAAAAGACTAAGAGTGAAGATTTGTCAGATGATGATCGAATTGGGATACTCAATACCTGTGTTAGTACAGATTTGTATGGTAAGTAAATATTCAAACCTCTCTTTTCAACCAGCCTAAAAAGAGTTACTTGTGTTGAGTCACTTCTTGATTAAGATTTGTGTCAATTTTTTGGTGCAACAAACTCCAACCCATTTCTTGTCATCATAAAATACTCCCATCATGTAATGGATTGACAAATATATTGGAACAATGAAGGACAATAAAAATTAGGGAAAATTACATGCGGTCTTTGTAATTTGACTGTTGTGACAATTTAGTCCATATAGTTCTAATTGTATCAATTTTACATATTTTATTTTTTCACGTTGTGTCAATTTAATCTAATTAATAATACCGGTGAAGAAATTGAACAAAAGTGAAGGGTAAAATGGTCAATTCAAAAGGGAATGAACCAATTCAAATTGGACACCAACCCCTCAATCATGTTGAAGAGAGTGAATGAACTATTTTGTGCATTGATTTCAATTCAATTTTTAGAAGGACTTTATCAATTGGACTATATTGACACAATGTAAAAAATCTACAGGTGAAATCGATACAATGGGAAACAAACTACATTAATGGTGTGAATCCTAAAAATTAGTACATGCGAGAAATAAGTAGATACTAATAACCTAAATGGTTGGAGAATCTTTTGCAAAACCTAAATTCTAATTAGGTAGGTGAAATACATCATGTCATTTTGTTTTGCTTGTTCTCTTAGGCCAAAATTGGCTTCTTTAACCCAAGGGGTTGTGGCATTGCGGTAAGGCCTTGGGGTTTAAGCCCCAAGGTCACAAGTTCAATTCCCTCCTTGGGCCAATCTCTTAGGCGAAGCACTGTTAGTTAGGAGGTTGGACCTCAAGGATGCCTAATCAGCTACTTGGTGTGGGTTTAATGCTCCCCCGCTGTGCGAGTCCTGACTTAATCGAAGCTTACCTTGGGAGGTCGGGACAAGCTTCCAGGTTATGGTCTCTTACTCGGAACGAACAATAGGACACCCTGGTGATCTCCTCATGGGGCGCTGCCTTGGACCTGCGGGAGGGTGGGACGATTTCCCTGTAACAAAAAAAAAAAAAAAAAAAAAATTGGCTTCTTTTTTTTTCATTCTATCTTTTGGCTTTTATAATTTAATTTATTTGGTCATATTTTGATTTTGAAGAATGCTAGAAGTATGCAACAGTAAATCATGTCCATAATTGCTTTTCAATCAAGCACAAGTGGGCACAACAAAAATACAACACTTTTTTTATCTCGCAATTGTCAAACCTTTCTTTTTGAAAAAAAAAAAATTTAAAAATCACAAAACTTGCTGACCCATCATCTTTTGGTTTAGCAAAATGGTGGATGCATTTATTCCTCTTCAATGCTTTTTGGTCGAACACGAGGAAAAGAAGATGGTTTTCCACTAAACAAAACAAAACAAACTACAACAAGATTTCCCAAAAAGAAAAGAGAAAATAATAATAAGAATTTTTGTTAAATAAACAATTAACTAAATAAAATAAAAATAGGTAAATTAAATAAGACTAAACAACTTTTGCATCTTCTTGTTGTGTAACTTATTATATATATATATATATATATATTGTTAAATTGTGTAGATGTAGCATTGGACATATTGAATCACCATCCACAGCTGGCAGTGGCTCGAGATAGGGGTGGTGAGACAACATTGCATGTATTGGCTCGAAAACCTTCAGCATTTACTGGTGGAAGTCGGGTTAGCTTGTGGAAAAAAGCCATCAACACATGTTAGTTTCTTCAATCATTTCTTCTCATCCATGTATTTTACTAGCTTCATGACCATGAATAGATCTGCTCAATGGGGGCATTGTCTTATAGACCTAGGTAGTCTTTATCAGATAACCCGATAGAAAAGGACTGGTAAATTGTGAGTTTAAACTCGGTAAAAAAATAAGGAATGATTCTTTCAGTTTGGAGTGGTTGGGGAAGTATTCATACCCAAAAAAACATAACAAAATGATCTGAGGCAACTGAGAAAACTTGAAGCACCCCTGTGTATAATATGGAGTCTACTATTTCATATCGTACAAAATGATATTTCCCGGCCTACATTTTGACAACAATATTTTCTTTTGAAACTTACTAAAAAAGAGGTCATTGGCTCCCTTGAATAAATTGCATTATCTGATAAATGCTTTTGTTGTAATGCATAATTCTTGACCTTTGGAAAATTTACATATGGATCTGATTAAAATAGTTTCTAGTTCCTACACTTCATCATTTCCCCAATTTCTAATTTTCCACCTATGAATATCGTTTTGTTAAAATGCTTTATTTGATAAGTTTACAATTTTGAAGGATTTACACCTTTCTATCATACCTAACTTGATACTACCTTAGCTGCTGGACCTACATGACCATTCACTTTAAGTGAGTTGGCTCGGCATAGTTTGCATATAGGAATTTAATATATGATGGTATCCTCTTTCCCATTTCCTGGTTGTCTTTTGATGCGTTGAGCTTTGGACGCTTCATTTGAAGCCATCAAATACTGGACCTATTGATTGCATCATGTGGGCGCTTGTTGAGATCTTTCTATGAAGTTCGGGAACGGATGAGAAGGACCACGCGGGTTTCAGTTTTTTGAAAATTAAGTTTTTTGTTTTTCATATTTTTTCGTTTTTAATGAATATTTTTAAATTTTAAGTAACTTTTTTTTACTTTTTTAGATGTACTTTATTTAGATATATCTAAATAGTAAATTATTTGTGAATTTTTTTTAAAAAAAATTAATAAATACATAAAATACGAAAAATATACTAAAGTTTTGTATTTTTTGTATGTTTGGTAGTAAATTTTTTTAAAGATTTTTTTTCACATATATTATACTTTCTAAGTGTATTTATGTTAGATGTGTCTAAAAATTAAAAAAATTATTTAAAATATTAAAAAAATTTAGTGAAAACAAAAAAATACGAAAAACGAAAAAGTAAAATTTTTTGAAAATTAGAAACAAACAGAGTGATTGTTATTTAAAAAAGTGTTGTGGTTAAAATCTCTCTTGTAGCTAGAACAAGGTATTCTTGATGGAAAATCGAAGATCATGACGAATAAATTAAATTTCATGTAGATTACTGGACAGTAAAAAATGCTTCTATTTCAAAATACTGATTAATATGTTAAGATTTGAACTTAAAAAATGCACTTCATTAAGTTTTGGAAATTCAAAACCACATCACCTAATTCTCGATACATAGTACTTCTCATACCGTTAACTCCAAAACCGTTATTGATTCGTCTCCCAACACTATGTTTAGAACCATGATGAAGATTGTATCAACCACTATTGGTAGAAAACACAATTTTATAAAGAATCAACGAAAAATAAGTTTTATTTATAATTATATATTTTTTTTTGTCTGGAAATGATATGAAGATTGTACCAATTTCTCTTTTTGATCCTTCTCTTGCTCTTAACTTTATCATTCTTCAAACTGTTAATAATTAGTGGGTTGTTATTGTAAGATTTTTGAATATTTTTTGCATATTCAATTGTGTAATAATATAAAGAATACATTTGATTATATAGTAAACCTAACCCCAAGACTAAAGGAAACACAACCATATATATAAACCTAACCTAAAGGAAACACTGTCATATATATATATACACCTAAAACATTGCCATATATATACACCTATACAGTCTCTCAGAAAAGGAAACACTACCTAACCTAATATTCTCACAACCCTGCTCAAACTTAAGGTGTTGTAGCAGAAAACACTAAGAGTTTGCCAAGAAAAACCTGAAACCGAGCAGTAGTGTGAGTCTTGGTAAAAAAATCAGCAAGTTGTAAAGTTTAAGAGATGAAAGGAAGCGAGATAGAGCCAGACTACAAATGCTAGCAAACAAAGTGACAATCAATCTCAATGTGCTTGGTCTGCTCATGGAAGACAGTGTTATGGACAATTTGAATGGCACTATGGTTGTCACAGTAGAGAGAGGTCGAAGAAGACTAAGGAACACCCAAATCAGATAAGAGACAACGAAGCCAAATAATCTTAGCAGTAGCATGAGTCATAACACGGTACTCAGCTTCAATAGTAGAGCGAGTAACAACAATTTGTTTCTTACTTTTCCAAGAGATCAAGGAATTGCCAAGAAACATACAGAAACTAGATGTGAACTTACGATCAGTAACATCACCAGCCCAATCAGAATCAGCATAGCCTACCAAATCCAAAGAGGAAGTAGAGGACAATAGTAAACCCTGAAATATAGTACCTCGAAGATAGCAAAGAATTCGAACCAAGGCAGCCCAATGTGTGGAGCAAGGAGCAGAAACAAACTGGCTAACCATATGAACAGCATATGCAAGATCAGTACGAGTAATCGTCAGATAGACTAAGCAACCTACAAGCTCACGATATAAAGTAGGATCATCCAGAGGGACACCATCAGTAGAGTTGAGCTTCACATTAAGCTCAATAGATGTATTAAAAACCTCAGTATCAGTAAGACTAGCATGGTGAATGACCTCATTAGCATACTTAGCTTGAGACAGATTTGGAGAAGAAGCAACCTCAATACTAAGAAAATATCGCAATGGACCTAAATCCTTCATCTTGAAGGTGCGGAAGAGATACTGCTTGCCCTTAGAGATAGTAGAAGAGTCAGAACCAGTGATGATTATATCATCCACATATAGTAAGAGAGCAACAAAACCGGTCGAGGTATGTCTCAGAAATAAAGCAGAGTCAGAAGTTGAAGGATGAAATCCAAGCTTAGTAACAGCAGTCTGAAAGCGATCATACCAAGCATGAAGAGATTGCTTCAAACCATATAGAGCACGCCAGAGATGACAAACCTACCCAGAAGAGTGAAAAAGGCCAGAAGGTGGACGTATGTAGACCTCCTCAATGAGATGGCCATTAAGAAAAGCATTTTTAACGTCCATCTGATAGTGAGGCCAATCTTGAATAGCGGCAGCAGAAATCAAGCTATAGACAGTAGTCATCTTGGCAACAGGGGCAAAGGTTTCCTCATAATCAATACCATACTCCTATGAGAATCTCATGGCAACCAGGCGAGCTTTGTATCGCTCAAGAGAACCATCAAAATGAGTCTTAACTTTATAGACGCATTTGCAACCAACCAGATTCTTGCTAGCAGGCAACGAGACCAATGCCCAAGTGTTAGTCTTCTACAAAGCAAACAACTCATTTTCCATAGTGCGAACCTAATTGGGATCCTGACAAGCCTACTTGTAAGATTGAGGTTCTAAAAAAGAATGAATAGCAGGCAAAAAAGTACGGCAAAAAGCAGAAAAACATCTATTAGACCAATCCAACCTATTTGGAAGATGACGAGCTGGAGTAGGATGTCGGTGTGTAGTAGGATCAAAGTCGTCAGAAACAGAATGATCAGTAGTAGGGGTAGAGACAACTGGTGGAGGGAGAGCATGGCAACGAGAATAAACTAACAATGGAGGAAAATGAGGAGAAGGAGTAGGATGGGTAGAAGAAGGAGAATATGTAGCAGATTCATAGGGTTCAATGGAGAAAGACTCAACAGGAGGGGTAGTAAGAGGAGAAGAGGGAACAAGTTCAGGAGGAATAGTAGAGATGTACTCATCTTGAGGGACCTCAGAAGGAAATGGATCAATATGAACCAAATGCTCTTTAGAAACCGAAACAGTGATAGGAGGAAGCTGAAAGTAATGTAAAGGTTCGAGAAAAGAAACATGATGAGAGACATGAAGACGAGGGAAAATAGGGTCGTAACACCAATAGCCTTTCTAAGTAGGACTATAACCCAAAAAGACACAGAGGCCAGACCGGGCACTAAGTTTGGTCTGGTTTTTTCGAGGAAGAAGGACAAAACAGGCAGATCCAAACACACGAAGGAATGAGTAATTAGGAGTTTAGGAGAACAGAGTCTCATAAGGAGACCGACCAGAAAGAAGGGGAGTAGGCATGCGTTTGAGAAGAAAAGTAACAGTAAGAACTGTCTATCCCCAAAACAGAGCTGGACCTGAGGTAGATAGAAGAAGAGACCTAGCTGTCTCAAGGAGATGACGGTATTTACGCTCGGCTCGACCATTTTAGGCATGTGTATATGTACAGGAAGTTTAGTGAATGGTGCCCAAATTGGCCAAATACTCACAAAACTCATTTTTAAAATATTCCCCACCCAAGTCAGACCATAACACTTTAATTGTAGACCTAAATTGAGTAGTAATCATAGACTGAAAGGTACAGTATATCTGATAGAAATCAGACTTATGAGTCATAAAACAAACCCAAGTATAACGGGCGCAGTCATCAACAAATGACACACAGTATGCAGAACCCCCTTTGGTGAGAATAAGAAAAGGGCCCCAAACATCAGTATGAACTAAAGAAAACAGTGTATCAGATATAGAAGTACTTTTACGGAAAGGTAAGGCTGTCATTTTGGCAAATTTACACCCCCGACATTCAGTAAGTTCACTAGGAGAAACTTTACCCAATATACTTGACTGAGCTAAAGACTGTAAGCTATCAGCAGACAAATGCCCTAATCTAGAATGCCACAAGTAGAAAGGACTGGACAGAGAATCTAACTGAAAACAGAAAAAGGCAGTCGGAGAGGTTATCATAAGCAAATGCAAACTCTCCACCACATAGAGGTCTCCAACTCTATGACCAGTCCTAATCTGCTGCTTGGATATCCGATCTTGCATAAAATAGATAGAAAAAGAAACGGTAACATCAAAATCGAAGGCATCAAGCTAACTGATAGATAATAAACTAATAGATAATTGAGGAACATAAAGGACAAATAGAATAGAGACAACAGACATAGCAGATGGTAAGACAGACCTAACAGATATAATAGACATACTAGACCCATTAGCAACATTAACAGTAATAAAAGGAGAAGGGGCGTACAATTTTGAAGTAAGAAGAAATGGGGACTCATATGATGAGAGGCACTAGAGTCAAAAATCCAGACAGACGAAATGATACTTGAAAAAAACCGAAGTAAACCTGAATGAAGAGAGGAAACAATGGAGGCAGACGGGGATGTTTGAGAGGTAGACAATATATGTTGTAGCTGACTAATTTGAGCGCTCAAGGAAGCCAAGTCAGGATTAGGAACCGAAGCAGATGCAGTAGAATCGGCGAGAGGCTGAAAAATATTCGGAGGAGGGGCGCAGAATGGGATCGAAAGCTGCTGAGAAGACGAGGTAAACAAACATCTCTTCTTAGGATAATGATACTTTCAATAAGCTCCCTGATGACAAAAGGCCCACACATTAGAAGCCAGAGGCATCATAGTAACCAGAAAACTGAGGGGTTCAAGTGCAATCAAACAAAATAGCCAAAATAGGGGTTCAAGTGTAATAATCAAAATCTGAGGGGTTTAAGTGTAACAAACCCAAAATAGACCAAAGTAACCAAATCAAGATTAGATGACCTGACAAACCAGTCGAACAAGAGAGAGAGAGAGAGAGAGTAGCTTGGAGTCGCAATTTCGAAACCAGATTGAACTAGAGAGCTCGCGATGGGTCGCGATACCAGAGTAGAAGAAAGAAAGAACTTCGTTGCTCAGAGGATCAGCAAATAAGGATCACCTATGAGAACCAATCGACGAACCCTATGTCAACGAAATCAAAGGAGAGAGAAGACTAGTAGTGAGAGGTGTTCCGACTAAAGGTCACGAACCAAAGAGGGGTTAAGATGGATGGTCTTTCAACTAGAGAAGACAAACCACGATGGCGATGAACTAGAGCCAGAAATCGCAAGGTCTAGAGATGCAGACCGTAGAGGAGTTACGAACCAGACTAGAGAACCTATGGGAATTAGACGACGACTCAAATAGAGGACCAGATGAACCAAACCCAATCATGAACCAGATAGGTCGCATGTATTCAGAAAGTTGAACCAAAGAACTCAACGAAGCAGAGAAGCTTGGACAATGGCTACTAGGGTTTCGAACCTAGCTCTGATACCATGTAAGATTTCTGAATATTTTTTGTATATTCAATTGTGTAATAATACAAGGAATACATTTGATTATATAGTAAATCTAACCCCAAGACTAAAGGAAACGTTGCCATACATATATACCTAAAACACTACTATATATATAACCCTAACTTGAAGGAAACACTGCCATATAAATATACACCTAAAACACTGCCATGTATATACACCCATACAATCTCTTAGAAAAAGAAACATTGCCTAACCTAATATTCTCACAGTTATTGCTGCTTTTATTGAATAATTTTCTCTAGAAAATTCATGATCAGGTAAAATGCTTTGTTCTCAGTTCCAGGTTGGAAGGTAGGACATGACAAAATTCTGAAGCAAGACGAACCATTTGAACTAGTTAGATTGTTATGGAAAATGGTGATAAAGAAAGATGATTCAGAGATTTCAGACTTGATCCGAAGCCCTTCACGACTTCACTTTGATGCGGTTGAGCATGGAAACACCAAGTTCTTGATTAAGCTTATTGAAGCTTATCCTGATTTGATATGGAAAGTAAATAACCAAAACCAAAGCATATTTCACGTTGCCGTTTTACATCGTCGCGCAAGAATATTCAATATTTTATATGAGATAGGCTCGATTAAGGATTTAATTATTGCATATATAGATGAAGATCGTAATAATATCTTGCATTTGGCTGCGAAGATAGCACCCCCAAATCAACTTAATATCGTGTCAGGGGCAGCTCTTCAAATGCAAAGAGAGCTACTGTGGTTTAAGGTAAACATTTCTACTCAGTTAGTAATTTCAAAATTTTTGATTTTTCCTATTGCTTTACATAACTAATTTTTACTATTAGCAATATTTTTCTAAAAACATGATTGAACTCTTAAGTCCAACATGACATCCACATTGGCACTTGAATTTGGTGGGTTTGCAATGGACTAACCATATCATTGGTGAATAAAATCATAGTTCATCGAAGAATGAATCATGATGTGGAGCAAAAAGGCCACGCATAGCTTCTTGTTTCTAGCATAGGTTTTATTTGTTTATTTGTTATTACTTTCTTTTTATGGATTAAAAAAGATTAAAAAATAGAATTTATGAATTTAAAACAGGACCCACTAAAATTGTGTGATCGTAGCACTACATGTGGTAGTTTGTAAAATTTGTTAGTTTGAATAGCATAACTCTACCTTTTCTCTCTTTTTATTTTTGTCTGCTTAGTGAAAGGATAACATCTGTCCTTTTGGCCATTGCAGGAGGTGGAAAAGATTGTGCAACCTTCATATGTAGAAATGAAAAACTCAGAAGGCAAAACACCTCAAGCTTTATTTATTGAGGAGCACAAAGACTTAGTTGTGAAAGGGGAGGCATGGATGAAGAGCACCGCCTCCCAGTCTATGGTTGTTGCAACACTTATAGCCACCGTAATGTTTGCTGCAGCTTTTACTGTACCAGGCGGCAATGACAACAATACAGGAATCCCAATGTTTCGAAAGCATAGTTCCTTCATGGTTTTCGCAATATCAGATGCCATAGCATTAGTCACCTCTTCCACTTCAATACTCATGTTCTTATCTATACTCACCTCACGCTATGCTGAAAATGATTTCTTGAAATCATTGCCCTTTAAGCTCATGATTGGACTCACAACACTTTTCATCTCCATAACTACCATGATGGTAGCTTTTGGTGCGACATTTTTCATTGTTTTTGACCATTATATGGTATGGGTACCAATCGCCGTTGCCTTGTTTGCCTGTGCGCCTGTCATTTTGTTTGCTACCCTTCAATATCCTCTTTTGGCAGATGTGATCCATTCAACTTACTGTTTCAGGTTATTGTTTCAGCCAAGGAAACATATGCTTTACTAACATAATCCAAGTCATATAAGTAGTGTGTCTACTTGCTGTTGTGGGATCATGAGCTATGTATTTTAATTTCAAAGAGTACTTATATTGTGTTTGTTTTTGTTTTCTCAAGAGAACTGTCACCTCTTGGGGGCACTTTTAGTAGATTGTTTCAGTAATTGTGTAAGTTTCCTTTTTGTAGTTGTGAGGGCAAAGTATTTCTCAGATTTTTGTTTGTTTTCTAGTTGTGTGTGTTTTTATTTGGAATCTTGTTACAATTTGTTTGTGCTGTGTTATTTGTGTTATAATATTTTAATTTATCAAAAAAAAAAAGAAAAAGAAAAAGAAAAAGAAAGAAAAAAACAATGAAAGATTCTATATTTCATAAGTTATAATGTTAAATCTCCCATCTGAAATGTATGATTGTCTCTTATCCATTTTGTAAAGACCCCTGATCATATTGAGTTGTTTAATTAACCTTGGTTGAGTTTTTTTGTTTTTTTTTTTGGGAGAGCTGCTAAATGTTCCTACCTTTCTCCTTAAGACTCTCCATTATATATATATATATATATTATAATTTTGTCCTAACATCAAATTTCAATTTTGCCTCATCCCTATTCTCCTAGGTCTAACCATAATCCTAATCCCACCACCACTTCCACTTTTGGCGACCAACCCACCATCACTTCCACTCTAGCCGATGGCCTCTGAAACCACTGCTCAACCACTTGCCACCAGTCATAGCCACCTAGCCCATCTCCATCATCCCCATTTCCATCTTCTTCTTCTTCTTCTGGGTCTTCTTCTAACCCTAGGTTTTCATTCCCTTCTCTCTCTCTCTCTCTCTCTCTCTCTCTCTCTCTCTCTCTCTCTCTCTCTCTCTCTCTCTCTCTCGCTCGCTTTCACAATGGATGGAAAGTGCACGATGGCAAAATGGGTTCAGTAACATAGTGATGAGCAAATCCTGAATGTTCAGCGACACAGATCTGAATAAATCATTTCGGTTCAGTAACACAACGTTAAACATAAAGGATTTGTTCAGTTACTTTGTTTTGAATATAAAAACCCAATTTATTCATTAGTCATTGCAACAAATAAACCAACATAGCAAACAAACAAACTATCAAATCAATTCAAACAAATTCATTGACTGCAAGATGGGAGTCGGAGCCCACAAATCTTCTTCACTGTCGATGATGGAGAGGGTGTGAGTGAGGGAGTCCCTATCGTTATTCACTATTGATGGAGAAGATTGGAACAAAATAGGGTGGTTGCGGCGGTGGTGATAGTCGTGGTGATAGACCGATTGAGGGAGAGAGATCTAGGGTAGAAGAAAAAGAAGAAGATAGAGGAGGTGGATCAATGAGGGATGGAGTGGTCATGGTTGATTGTTGGTGAGGGATGAGGGTTGAAGGAGGGTCTCCAATGGAGGATAAGGGTTGTGGGAGAAGTCGCCGGAGTTGAGGGTGAGGTTGCCAGTTGAAAAATGAAAAAATTTAGGGTGAGGATATAGTTGGAATTATGATAGAGGTCCAACAAAAAAATGAGGAATTGAGCAATTTTGATGGTGGGGGTTCAAAGAAGTTAGGGTCCTAAGAAGAGAGGTAGGGGTATTTTGCAACCTTTTTTTTTTTAGGTAAATTATATTTTGTCCCACTTAATTTTTACAATTTTTTTCGCTTCGGTTTCCGATGTTGGCACCTGGCGATAATGAGGGTGAGATTGGTGAGATAATGACGATACGCTTCAAATTTTTTAAAATTTAAGTGATATGAATTATAGAATAGCTTATTGTTTGTGAATAGATTCAAATTTAAGAATTAAATTAGATTATTAAACATCGCCTTAAACATGTATACAATTAGTATTTACTCATTTATTACAGTGTGAACAAAATTCTAAATAGAATATGGCCTTCACTTATAAGTATGATTGTCTAATTATTGAGATTAACTAATCTCAAGTCAGTGCTAAGAGGAAAAATCTTACGTCTTTAAAAATGGAGTACCAATGAATATGCAAGGTTAGAAACTTTGGTGAACACGACAAATGGTTTTAAAATACTCACAAAATAAAAAAGAAAAAAAAATTAGTAGATCAGTGTCTTATTTACTAAAAAAAAAATGTTACATCATTAATTGATAATATCATGTGAACTACTATATTATTGAGAGGGTAATTTGTATGCAAATTGGACTGAGCTAGGTAAAATCGTCATTTGAGCGTTGGGCCGTGCACTGGGCCGAGGTAAGAGTTTGCATAGCTCGATCTTGGGTTTACCAGGTTCTATGCCGGTTAGAGATGTTGTCTGAAGGTGGTCCTTTGGCGGACCGAGGTGTTGCTAGTAAAGAGGGCCGAGCTATGGGTAGCGTAGCAGGTTGCCATCCAATAGCTATTGTCATCATGGCTCTGCCATGTTGACCACAAAGCCGAGATAACTCAGCTGACGGTAGTGATAGTTGAAATAAAGCGTTTTGACCATCTCACTTGGATGGCAGTGAGTACGGTGTTGTCAGGATATAGGCATTACCCAATGGAAAAGTGATTCCTAGAAGGACTCTGCTAAGGAGAGTTAGAGTCCTACTAGGACAGTGACAAATGGAATCTATAAAAGCTCAAGATAGAACCTATAGGCAGGTATTGCAATTCTTACTAAAAAATACATAGAGCTTATTGTTTATTGTCTACTTGCTGACTTAAGCATTGAAGGAGTGCAAAGACATTTGGAGGAGCGCAAACTCACGTGTGTTCTCAGGTATCAAAGCAACGACATTTGGAGGAGCGCAAACTTGGTCAACAGGAATATACGAGAAGATTATTTCGTGCTTGTACAATTGGCACAATCTGTGGGAATAATCGTAGAGAACAAACCTTTTGATTAAGTTTTCCTTCAACTGATTTCAATGGCGCACAACGAAGACTTACCTCATTCTACTATTGATGGACAAACTCCAGAAGGGGACAAGAGGCGAAGTTCACAACTTATGAGGGGAAGTGGGACCCCTACATGCACTTGAGCCACTTTCACCACGTTATGGCCATACATCGACGGAGCGAGACTCTAATGTGTATCTTGTTTCCATCAAGCTAGGGCGACCTAGGCTTGACTTGGTTTGAGAGGCTGCTAGAAGGTAACATTACTTCATGGGCACAACTGGCAGAGGCGTTTGTCACCAGGCTCAAGACAATCACCAAAACTACGGTCGAGAAAGACTAGCTACTCGCCATTGATATAGGCGAGAAAGAAACGTTGAAGGCTTACAATAACAAGTATTGGGAGACCTTCAACCAGATAGGTGATTGCCTACCAACCTAGCTATCGCACAATATAAGCGACATTTACTGGTGAGCCATAAGTTGAGGGATTCAATGACAATGGCACCACCCCCCACGATGGAAGCGTTGATGGAGAGAGTGCACCAGCACATCAGGGTAGATGAAGATGGCGCTCGCGCAAAGGCAAAGTCCAGCACAACAGCGATGTCAGACAAAAAGACTGCTGCAAAGGTAAACACGGTCGGCTGGGAGGACCGGTCGAACAAAAATGGTCAAGGTCGATGACCAAATGGTGAAGACTCCCAGGCAAGGAGGTTGAGAGTCCGCACAACCATCACCATGGTGTTTAAGAAGCCTATCTACCGGATTTTTAGCAAGATACACGACGAACCCTTCGTTTGGTAGCCAGCCAAGTTGGGAGAGGTGCAAAGAGGCTACAATGGTAGATATTAGTGCACCTTCCATGACGAAGTGGGGCACTGAACTGAAAATTGGACACCACTAAGGCAACATTTGGAAAAGTTAGTAGTCGCAGGCCACTTAGACCAATACATTGAAAAGGGAGCTCAGTCTACCCCTTCAGGACCGCAATGGGCCAGATGGGATGCCAATCGAAGGTCCGCCTCAAGGCTTAATCAATATGATACATGGGATCATTGAGCCTAAAAGTGTCTGCGAGCTTAGAGGGATGATCAAGAAGGCGGATCACACGAGAGAAGTACTAAGTGTACAACCTACAATGAAGAAGGGGAAAACAGAAGTAAAAAATGACATCACCTTTTCTGACAGGGACTTAGTAAGGTTGCAAAGCCCTCACAATGACGCGCTAGTGGTTACTTTGCCCATCAAGAATTTCAACATCAATCGGATCTTGATAGACCAAGGGAGCTCGTGCGAGATAATGTACTACGAGACTTTCAAGCAACTTAAATTGGAGGACAAAAATTTAGCACCCGTGACATCTCCTTTGGTAGGTTTCAATTCTATGCCAGAATGGTCGGTTAGTAAGATAATTTTTCCAGTTAAAGCTGGCACGATAACAAAGCAAGTGGAATTCTGGGTGCTAAAAGTCCCTTCCACTTACAACATTATTATGGGGAGAACATGGTTACATGCTATGCGAGCAGTAGCATCAACTTACCATCAGGTGATGCGATTCTCTAACGAAACTGGAGTGGTTAAAGAAATCTTTGGAGACCAAATCATGTCCAAGCAATGCTTCGTGACGGTGAACGGAAACCGAGTTACCAAAGGTTTCGTGCAGATGGTAGAGGAGCCAGACAGCAATGGATTATTTGCTGATGTCGGTAAGGCAGCTAAATAGAAAGTAGTGGAAGATCTGGTGAAGGTAAGAATAGACAAAAAGTTACCGGAGAAGTTCTTTTGCTCGGCTCATCTTTGTCTAGCACCGAGAGAATAAAAAGCATGGAATTCTTGATCTCTAACATCGAAGTGTTTGCTTGAACACTATATGACATGCCTGGCATTGACCCAAACTTCATCTACCAACAACTTAATGTTAACCCAACCGCTAGACCAATTATACAGCGAACTCGCCGATCGACACTTCATCTCGCCGGGATAATGGCTGAAGAGGTAGGGAACCTACTGGAATCAGGGGCGATCAAAGAGGTTCACTATCCCAAGTGGATCTCCAACACCGTGGCAGTGCCCAAGAAGAACGACAAGTGGCGCATTTGTGTGGACTATAAGACGGTGAACAAAGCGTGTCCAAAAGACAGTTTTCCTTTACCGCAGATAGACCAACTGGTGGACCTAACTACAGGTTACAACTGACTTAGCTTTCTTAATGTGTATCATGGATACCATTATATCGCTATGTATGAACTGGACCAGGAGGTTACATCATTTACAACACCTAGGGGATTGTATTGCTACAAGGTCATGCCTTTTGGCCAAAAGAATGCAGGGGCAACGTTCCAGCGAATGGTCACCAAGATGTTCGAGCCAATGCTAGACAGAACAATGGAAGCCTACATAGACGACATGGTGGTCAAGAGAAAGAACGAAGGAGACCATCTCAACGACCTAGCTGAGATGTTTCAAATTTTGAAGACTCACAAGCTACGACTGAACCCATCCAAATGTGCGTTTGGTGTGGGGTCAGGTAAGTTTCTTGGCTTTCTAGTGACCAACCGAGGTATAAAAGCCGATCCCTCTTAGATCAAAGCCATTCAAGATCTAGGGAGGCCCAACACAGTCAAAGAATTACAGCATCTCACAAGCCTGGCAATAGCGCTAAACCGATTCATAAGTCGGTCGTCAGATAGGTGTTGACCATTCTTCCAAGCACTTAAGGCCAAGTGTAAGTGGAATGATGAGTACGACCGAGCCCTGGAGAACTTAAAAGAGTACATGACCTCTCCGTAACTGTTGGCAACCCCAGTGCTTGAAGAGGAACTTTTCCTTTACTTAGCAGTTTCCTAGCACGTAGTTTGTAACGACCCCAAAATGCGTATAAGAAGTCATCCTTGTTTAACTATGGAATAATGTGTTTTAATTTAATTATATCTATTGGAATTGAAGAACTATCTGTTGAGTTATGACTTTAAAACTGGAATTGACGACCTTTGTGGGTTTAGAAATCGAAATTGAGTACATAGATATATTAATGAGAATTTTTAAAGCTATTTGGGAAAAGTAATTGGAAATTTAATTTGTCTGATTCGTTAATGCATATTTCGGTGGTTAACTTTGTACTGCAAATTGAAGGCCCTAGAGGCTTCAGAAACTAGAACAGGGGACATATTTATGACCAGCACAATTTTTAGAGTCACCTGGGAACTTTAATTGAAATTTGATTTTGTGCGATTCGTAAGGCCACGTTTGGCTCTCCCTATTGTGTTAAGCCACGTGTGTGTGTTTATTTATATATATAGATATGTCTTTGAGTGGTTAGTCTCATCTTTTGGGAGCCCAAAATATCTAAAAGAGAGAGAAGAGAACCGTGAGGGAGAAAAGAGAAGAGAGACCAAGATTCTTGAAGAAAAGCTTAACAATCATGGTGGTTTGAAGAGGATTTAAGGGAATTGAAGAAAGAGAAGGGAGATCAACAATGGAAGCTTAAGGAATGGAGGAGAATTAAGAAGAAGACAAAGATTGAACCAAGGTATGATCATTTATCTTGAATCCTTATGTTTAAAGCATCAATTACATGAAATCAAGGATTGATAGGGAAGATGTGAACTTTGAACCCTAACTATGGCTATATTATGCTCTTGTTTTCTTGTGCTTAGGAATTGAGTAATCTTTTGAGGTTATGATATTTGATAGAGATTAATAATGTGAAATTTTTCATGCATTAAAGGGTTTTGGGGTTTGATTTACATGGAATTGAGGTTTCATTTTGAAAATGAGAAGTTCCAAATTTTCAGCCATTTTCGGACTACAAACTGCCCAAGGCCACATGTGCGGCTTTGTTTCCCGCACGTGCGGGAGACAGCTCTGTTCAGCCAACTTTGAATAAGCTTATCTTTTGCCTCGGGACTCCCTTTTGAGTGATTCGTGAGCCTAAAATCAAGCCCCGGAAGTCTAGTTTCCATTGGAGGTGGTCTCACTCCCAAATTCTAAATACAGAAATAGTTATGTCCAAATTAGTTACGACTGTTCACTTTTTGTCAACCAATTTTATACAAATTCTTCACCTAAACCATTTCCCATCGATTTCTCCTGTTTTCTGCGACATGGATTATAACTTATTAAGGAATAATGAACTTGGTACCACCATGTCTAATTGATTGAATGATCAAAGAGAATAAGTAAAGGATCGAGTATAATCTCATATTATGTGTTGTGTATTGTACTTGTAGGTCGAGACGAGGACATCGTCCCCGTCACAACCCCATTCGGCCCCTAGTAGAATGGTGCCATGATGGCCAGTAATCCGAGATTTACCGAAGGCCAACTTTCTAAATTCACACACAATCAGAGTATTACATATGGGGCTAACATGTGCGGAAGCAATTTTTACAAATTTAATTAGTCCATAAGAGCTGTGCATAAGTTAAATGGAATGGCATACATTCGTACATAGCTTTAATACAACAAAATGAAGTACAAAAATACATCTTGACCAAAAGGCTTCTCAGCTATCAAATACAAAATACAATAAAATACAACTAAGAAGCATAATCTTCAAGATGCGGCAAAAGTGCATAATCCAAAACAAGTAGCAAGTACATCTAGGCGTCACCGCCGTCCTGCTCGTCACCTACATATATATAGAGAGGGGTGAGCTTCGATACTCAGTGAATGGTATAAATAATAAAGGGGTTTACATGAATGATATCTGAAATCTTTATCAAATCAAGGCACATCACATCTTGTACAAAATCCAAGGGCAATTAAGTTTATCTAACAAATCTTTCAAGTCTCAACAATTAAAGCCTTTCAAGGCTTTCAAGTTCCAAGGGATGACATTAACAAAGGTTGTGCTAGAAATGCTTATAGTCCCCTAGCACGTACGGACTTTCAAGATTATGCTATAACTGCTTATAGTCCCCTAGCACGTACGAACTTTCAAGATTGCGCTACAAATGCTTATAGTCCCCTAGCACGTACGGACTTTCAAGATTGTGCTACAAATGCTTATAGTCCCCTAACACGTACGGACTTTCAAAATTGTGCTTCAAATGCTTATAGTCCCCTAGCACGTACGGACTTTCAAGATTGTGCTACAAATGCTTATAGTCCCCTAGCACGTACGGACTTTCAAGATTGCCATTCAAAACAAGGCTAATACTTGATATACAAAATAGGAATCATCATTCATGCTTCACAAAATACTTTTCCAAAACAAGCAAGGCAAAACTTTATCAAAACTTAATAACATAACTTTATTAAAAATACCACTTACATAGTTCTTCAGACGTTGGGGTCATGGCAAGTCCAAGTCCTACAAACACATGGCAAAGTCTGTTGAATGCACTTTCAAACAAGTTCACATGCATACAGATGATCTCGGCATCCTTCAAAACCAAGCTAAGTCAAAACAAAACACTGTTTCTCATCTCGGAAAAACATGCTGGGCGACTACCAGGTCTAGGCCGAGGTCCCACACCTCCTTGCCGAGGTGTTTCCTCGTTGGCCGCATTCAAGGAAATGAGGTCGGGAAAATCTAGGTTTCCCTATCTTGAAGAACATGTCGAACATGAAGAATATGAACATGAGGAAGATGAATGCAAAATCATAATTTGCTATTACAAAATCTGAGATTTCATGCTATGAATTAAAAAACATGGACCTGGGTACCCATATTCAAGGATCTTGCGAGAACAAACACAAAAACGTGAATGTTAAGGCAAACTTTCGGATCAAACAAGACTTCTTCAAAAACACATGAACACTATATTCTCTTTCTAAAACCAACTTTAAACCAATGCATAACATGCAAAACAGGTTCGATCGTGCAATGCAGCTAGATAAACATAAGGAACAACAAAAGTAAATTAAGAATCTAACCTCAATACACGAATCTAACGGTTTGATCTCTAGGAATCAAGCTCGAAAGCCCACTCTTTCACTCTAAAACTTTTTCCTCTTCTTCTAGAGCTTCTCTCTCCTCACAAACAAAGACATATAGCAAAATGATACATTTCTAGGTCTTTTGGCTGACTTAACACTCAGCTGGGACACGTGGCACTACTGGGTTGGTTCTCTTAAAAAATGTGGCTGAGTGAAAAGATAAGACTATGACAAAGTGTGTTCAACAAGCAAGATGGCATGGGCACTCCGGCGGGTAATGATCTCGGCTAATAACAAGACATCGACAAGTAGGGGAACAATGATCTCGGCTAGGAAGGACAACACTTGACTAAGCTATGCCACACCTTGGCCTAGATGTGCCACACCTTGGTCTAGGCCACACCGCTCCAGGACAAGATCACTTAGGTGCAAAGGTAACAACTCGGCCTAGATAATACACATCTCGGCCTTGGTGATGAACACCTCGGCCTAGATAATGACATCTCGGTCAATATATCAGGGCGAAGGTGGAGGTCAAACAAAGTGGTTCCAAGGAAGTTCTAGGCTAAAGATGACCTCGGCTAAACTCACACCAAGCAAGGTACAAAACATACGAGAAACACTTAAGCAAGACGAATCAAGGTTTGCAAAGATGCAACATATCAAGACAAGATCATGTAATATATGCAAGCATGACTAGGGTAGAGTGAGGGTTGTTACATCCTACCCTCCTTAAAGAAGTTTGGTCCCCAAACTTAATTTAACTTGCTCTACAAATAATCCTAGATAACGGATTTCCATTTTTTCTTCCATTTCCCATGTAGCATCCCTGCCGTAATGCTCTTTTCATTCAATTTTCACCATTGGTATTGCCTTGTTTCTCAATTGTCTCACTTGTCTATCGATAATACGCATCGGCTTTTCTTCATAGCTAAAATCTTCGTCAACCACAATCCCAAAATGATCAATCACATGCAGTGGATCCCGAACATACTTCCTCAACATCGATATATGGAACACATTATGGACTTGACTTAATCTCGGCAGCAAAGCAAGTCTATAGGCAACCGGGTTAACTTTCTCAAGAATTTCAAACGGCCCAATGTAACGGGGTGCCAATTTACCCTTCTTTCCAAATCTTGAAACTCCTTTCATCTGCGAGATCTTCAGGAATACATGATCCCCAACTTCAAACTCTAACTCTTTTCTTCTCAGGTCGGCGTAACTCTTTTGTCGACTCTGAGCGGTTCTGATTCTCTGTTGGATAAGCTTGATCTTTTCGGTTGTCCTTTGAACTAGATCGGGACCGATCAAAGCTTTATCTCCTACCTCGGTCCAACATATCGGCGATCTGCACTTTCTTTCATACAGTGCTTCATACGGCACCATGCCAATGCTAGCTTGATAACTGTTGTTGTAAGCGAATTCTACTAATGGCAAATGCTCTTCCCAGCTTCCCTTGAAGTCCAATACACATAGTCTAAGCATATCTTCAAGTGTTTGAATTGTTCTCTCTGTTTGGCCATCGGTCTGGGGATGAAAAGTCGTACTAAACCTCAATTCGGTCCCCAAAGCCCTTTGTAAACTCTGCCAAAATCTAGAAAGAAACTTTGGATCTTGGTTTGACACAATGGACATCGACACACCATGAAGTATAATAATCTCCTTCATATACAACACAACAAGTTGATCAGCATTATACGAAGTCTTAACGGGCAAGAAGTGTGTAGACTTAGTTAATCTGTCGATTATAACCCAGATCGAATCCATCCCTTTTTGTGTCTTCGGCAAACCAATCACAAAGTCCATGGAGATGTGTTCCCATTTCCACTCAGGAATCGGCCAACGTTGGAGAAGTCCTGGTGGCCTCTGATGTTCTGCTTTCACTTGTTGACAATACAAACACTGGGACATGAACTCAGCTATTTCTCTCTTCATGTTCGGCCATGAAAAGGTCTGCTTCACATCTTGATACATCTTGGTGTTCCCTGGATGAACAGCAAATCTGGATCCATGAGAGTCTCGCATAATCTTTCCTTTCAACTCTGGGATGTCGGCCACGCAGAATCTTCCTTCAAACTTAAGCACTCCATCCTCAAGGGTGTAACCTGACCTCGGCCTGGTGATAATCTCGTCGGCTACCTTCTTCAGGAATTCATCCTCCATTTGCCTTGCCTTTATTTCCCCAATAGTAGTCGGCTCCACTGAAATCATGGCTAGGCATGCCAAACTTCCTGCTGACTTTTTACTCAATGCGTCGGCTACCGAGTTTGCTTTACCTGGGTGATACTGAATCTGCATGTCGTAATCCTTCAATAATTCAAGCCATCTCCTCTGCCTCAGATTTAGTTCCTTTTGAGTGAACAAGTACTTCAAACTCTTGTGATCTGTAAAAAATTGGCAAGAGGCTCCATACAAGTAGTGACGCCAAATCTTCAGAACAAACACTATGGCTGCAAGCTCTAGGTCATGGGTAGGATAGTTCTTTTCATGAGGTTTCAACTAACGAGATGCATATGCTATGACTTTAACCCCTTGCATTAATACACAACCCAAACCCTTATGTGAAGCGTCGCTGTAAATCTGGAATTTCTCATTACCTGATGGAAGTACAAGAACTGGTGCTGTGACTAACCTCGGCTTCAACTCTTGGAAAGCCGATTCTCTATCATCGGTCCATTCATATGTTGTTCCCTTCTTAGTTAGTTGTGTCAATGGTAATGCAATCCTTGAGAAGTCCTTCACAAACTTTCTGTAATAACCTGCCAAGCCCAGAAAACTACGAACCTCAGGCACGTTGGTCGGCGTTGGCCAATTCACAATGGCTTCAATCTTACTGGGATCAACTGATATACCCTCTTCATTAATCACATGCCCTAAAAATGAAATGCTGAAGCCAAAACTCGCACTTGCTCAACTTGGCGTACAACTTCTTGTCTCGTAAGATTTGTAGGGCAAGTCTCAGATGATTCTCGTGCTCGATGGCACTCTTGGAATAGATCAGTATGTCGTCAATAAAAACAACTACGAACTCATCTGGATACGGTTTAAAGACTCTATTCATCATGTCCATGAATGCTGCAGGAGCATTGGTCACTCCGAAAGGCATTACCAAAAATTCGTAGTGGCCGTACCTTGTCCGAAAAGCAGTCTTCTCAATATCCTCGGCTTTAACCTTCAGCTGATGGTAGCTCGACCTAAGGTCAATCTTGGAAAAGGCTCGTGCTCCTTGTAGTTGATCAAGCAAATCGTCAATCCTAGGCAATGGGTACTTGTTCTTGATGTTTACCTTATTAAGTTCTCTATAATCAATGCAAAGGCGAAGTGTGCCATCCTTTTTCTTAACAAATAGAATCGGGCTCCCCAAGGTGAAGTGCTCGACCTAATGAATCCCTTATCCAACAATTCTTGTAATTGTAGTTTTAGTTCCTTAAGTTCAGCTGGGGCCATTCTATAGGGTGTTTTGGAGATAGGTTGCGTTCCCAACATGATGTCCACAGTAAACTCTACTTCTCTATCGATCAAGTGGCCAGGCAACTCATTTGGAAAGACGTCGGGAAATTCCTTAACAACTGGTATGTCGGCTAACTCAACACTTCCATTCAAATCACATAGTATACTGCACAAATAACCCTGACACCCTTTTTGGATCAACTTGTACGCTTTCATGGATGAGATTAAGTAAGGTGGGGACACTACTCCCTTACCCTAGAAAATGACCTCGGCTTAGTTTGGGGGTTTCAGTGTGACATTCTTCGAAACACAATTAATGGATGCATGATTCGCTACTAACCAATCCATTCCCAATATGACATCGAAGTGAGCCATGGTTAACGGCATTAAATTGACTAACAATTCTACACCCTCAATCACAACCACACACGCCCTATAAATGGATGCAACAATCATAGTTCTCCCAGATGGAGTAGACACATATAACACATAGTCAAGGGGTTCTTGTTCTCTATTTAACTTCTCGACAAACTTAGCAAATACAAATGAATGCGTAGAACTCGAATCAATTAATATGTATACATCTTGAGAGCAAATTGGGAGTATACTTGACACTACTGTCTCAGCATTCTGAGTGTCTCCTGGTACCAATACAAAAACTCTGCCCTGTCTCGTCTGTGCCCTTCTGATGTTATTTCTCTGTGCATAGCCCGAGGTACTCCCATTCTTCTTACCATCATCAGTCCTTGCCTTCGGGAAGTCTTTCACACGATGACCCATTTCACCACATTCAAAACAGGCTCCTGATGCCCAACGGCAAACTCCGGAATGCGGCTTCCCACAGCTTGCATATGTCGGCCTAGTATTACCTTCTTGGTTCGAGTTGTTGGTGCTGCCCACATTCGCTTTCTTCTTGGCGTTAAACGGAGCTCGACGATTATCATAGTTCTGCCTCTCCTTCTGATTTTCTCCTGAGTTCTGATATCGGTTCAAGTTAGCCTTTGCCAAGATGGCCTTGTCCAACACTCTGGCGTAGGTCGGCATATTGAGCATGTTAACTCGATCCTGAATTGGTCCACGCAGTCCACTTTCGAACTTCCTGGCCTTTCTGTATTCATCATCGACCATGTGAGGCGCATATCTCGCCAACTCGGTAAAAGCACGGTCATATTTTTCCACTGTCTTGTTGCCTTCTGTCAAAGTTTGAAACTTTGTGGTCTTACGGTCTCGAACACTAAGGGGGAAATGCTTGTTGTAAAACAATTCCAAAAATTTGGCCCAAGTCAGACCCGGGTTGCTTTCTCGGGTCATCATCCACCATCTTCGTGCATCGTCGTCTAGTGTGAATGTTGCCAATGTCACCTTCTGGGCATCAGTACTAGGAAAGATCTCGAACAGCTTCTCCATTTCCAAAAGCCATGCTTCGGCCTTCATCGGTTCAATACCCCCAGAGAACCTTAGCGGTTTCATCTTTTTGATCTCTCTGATCAAGGCTATGGTGCCGTCCCCATAAAAAGCTTGCTGTGGAGGCACTTGCAGTACTGGGGGAGGCGGAGGTGGAACTGCATGTCGGCCATTTGTCTGCTCGGCCTGGGTAGAAGTAGTACTAGCGTCTTGTGGCCGAGTTTGCCTTAACTCACAGACTAAACCTTCGACCAGTCTCTCTAATCTGTCCAATCTATCTTCGGGATGATCTCGGCCAACTGGTGGTTTACCCCTTCTCATAATGCTACGAGTATGCAAAACATGACTTAAAACAAAACGATCAAATGGACATGTATGCAAGTAACAAACAATCAAGCCGAGATGATGCACACCTTGTCAAATAGCAAGCATTATGATGCAATCCTAACATTTTTCTAAGGGAATCCTATGCTCTTTAGGACTCAAAGTGTGTGAATAACGTACTATAAGGAACTTGGGCTCTGATACCAATCTGTCACAATCCTATTCCGCCCCTAGTAGATAGTGCCATGATGGCCAGTAAACCGAGATTTATCGGAGGCCAACTTTCTAAATTCACACACAATCAGAGTATTACATATGGGGCTAACATGTGCGGAAGCAATATATACAAATTTAATTAGTCCATAAGAGCTGTGCGTAAGTTAAATGGAATGGCATACATTCGTACATAGTTTTAATACAACAAAATGAAGTACAAAAATACATCTTTGACCAAAAGGCTTCTCAGCTATCAAATACAAAATACAATAAAATACAACTAAGAAGCATAATCTTCAAGATGTGGCAAAAGTGCATAATCAAAAACAAGTAGCAAGTACATCTAGGCGTCACCGCCGTCCTGCTCGTCACCTACATATATATAGAGAGGGGTGAGCTTTGATACTCAGTGAATGGTATAAATAATAAAGGGGTTTACATGAATGATATCTGAAATCTTTATCAAATCAAGGCACATCACATCTTTCACAAAATCCAAGGGCAATTAAGTTTATCTAACAAATCTTTTAAGTCTCAACAATTAAATTCTTTCAAGGCTTTCAAGTTCCAAGGGATGACATTAACAAAGGTTGTGCTACAAATGCTTATAGTCCCCTAGCATGTACGGAATTTCAAGATTGTGCTACAAATGCTTATAGTCCCCTAGCACGTACGAACTTTCAAGATTGTACTACAAATGCTTATAGTCCCTTAGCACGTACGAACATTCAAGATTGTCATTCAAAGCAAGGCTAATACTTGATATACAAAATAGGAATCATCATTCATGCTTCACAAAATACTTTTCCAAAACAAACAAGGCAAAACTTTATCAAAACTTAATAACATAACTTTATTAAAAATACCACTCACATAGTTCTTCAGACGTCAGGGTCATGGCAAGTCCAAGTCCTACAAACACATGGCAAAGTCTGTTGAATGCACTTTCAAACAAGTTCACATGCATACAGATGATCTCGGCATCCTTCAAAACCAAGCTAAGTCAAAACAAAACACTGTTTCTCATCTCGGAAAAACATGCTGGGCGACTACCAGGTCTAGGCCGAGGTCCCACACCTCCTTGCCGAGGTGTTTCCTCGATGGCCGCATTCAAGGAAATGAGGTCGGGAAAATCTGGGTTTCCCTATCTTGAAGAACATGTCGAACATGAAGAATATGAACATGAGGAAGATGAATGCAAAATCATAATTTGCTATTACAAAATCTGAGAGTTCATGCTATGAATTAAAAAACATGGACCTGGGTACCCATATTCAAGGATCTTGCGAGAACAAACACAAAAACGTGAATGTTAAGGCAAACTTTCGGATCAAACAAGACTTCTTCTTCAAAAACACATGAACACTATATTCTCTTTCTAAAACCAACTTTAAACCAATGCATAACATGCAAAACAGGTTCAATCGTGCAATGTAGCTAGATAAACATAAGAAACAACAAAAGTAAATTAAGAATCTAACCTCAATACACGAATCTAACGGTTTGATCTCTAGGAATCAAGCTCGAAAGCCCACTCTCTCACTCTAAAACTTCTTCCTCTTCTTCTAGAGCTTCTCTCTCCTCACAAACAAAGACATATAGCAAAATGATACATTTCTAGGTCTGTTAGCTGACTTAACACTCAGCTGGGACACGTGGCACTACCGGGTTGGTTCTCTTAAAAAATGTGGCTGAGTGAAAAGATAAGACTATGACAAAGTGTGTTCAACAAGCAAGATGGCATGGGCACTCCGGCGGGTAATGATCTCGGCTAATAACAAGACATCGGCAAGTAGGGGAACAATGATCTTGGCTAGGAAGGACAACAATTGACTAAGCTGTGCCACACCATGGCCTAGATGTGCCACACCTTGGTCTAGGTCACACCACTCCAGGATAAGATCACTTAGGTGCAAAGGTAAAATCTCGGCCTAGATAATACACATCTCGGCCTTGGTGATGAACACCTCGGCCTAGATAATGACATCTCGACCAATATGTCAGGGCGAAGGTGGAGGTCAAACAAAGTGGTTCCAAGGAAGTTCTAGACTAAAGATGACCTCGGCTAAACTCACACCAAGCAAGGTACAAAACATGCGAGAAACACTTAAGCAAGACGAATCAAGGTTTGCAAAGATGCAACATATCAAGACAAGATCATGTAATATATGCAAGCATGACTAGGGTAGAGTGAGGGTTGTTACAGTCCCATTACTACCGGGAGCCGATCACTATGAGTAATAGTAGCGTAACAATTTGTTTCACTTACTTCCTGTGATTATGATTTATGTATTGTTATTTGTGAATGGTCTATTCCACTGATATTGTGCTTTGATTCAATTGATCGATATGCTTGAATAATGGCATTGATATGGACTTAAGGTTGTTCGGTCCCTAGTAATAGACGTGGGCCCGAGGCCGTCATGATGTGAATTGTTTTGTCCCTATTAATGCAGTGATATATTTTCCTTCTGTTAATAGTTATTATTAATGTTCTGTTATCCGCAAGACAACTATGTCAACTTGTAATAAACCATGGGAAAATCTTTGTGCACTATTGAGTAATAGTACTGTAGCAGTATGTTTTACTTACTGTTAATAGTTAATACTGACGTTCTGTTATCTGCAAGTTAATTATTTAAATTCATGATGAACAAATGGAACATATGTGTATTATGAAACAATGATATCTTTGTGTATCTGGAATCATTCTTTTTTGTTAATAATGGGCCTGAGGCCAATCTATTCATATTTGGCCTGAGGCCACTTGTAGACGCGCCCATGTGGGGGGCCCTCGTTACAGTTCGGACTCAATTTTGTGTCACGGTTCTTAATCTGAACCAAAGAGTCCAAATCCGGCAAATCGTTTTGAGAAACAGATTTTTGAAAAGAAGTGCCAAACATGGACTGCTTTGCCAGATACAGAGTCGCCACCTAAATATTTTAAAATGGGGGAATTCAGGAAATCCTGACTCGTTGCCGAAGGCCACATGTCCGTCATCACCAAAGTTGCCTTGGCTCGGGAACTTGGCTACGATTGGGAAAGGTAAGCTATGAGCATCCCCTCTCGCCCGATCCGAAGATCGGCCTCTGCTAACCGTGATATCTTTTTTTGAAAACGTTATGTGTTCTTATTCCAGTTATTAGCCTAGAATTACTATGTTATGCGCACAACAAACAAGTATAGACTAGATTGCCTAATTTGGAAATAAGCATTGCATATCCGTTTGTCTTGAAAAACACTTTGGAATTTGCTACTCGCAAGTAGGCTAAAATACGGATTTCAACGAGTTTTTTCAACTCAGACAATCCAACCTTCACCCACAGGCATTCAAGCAGTTATATCACATAAGCAGCTAGCCTCATGGTAATCATGCTGTCATGGCAACACTTACACGCATGCAAGGATGCTAAAGCAAAAGAACTTACAGAGTACTCCGAGCCAAAATAGGAACTAGTTAGTAATCACATGCATGATCCTAGTTCATGTCAAATTGACTAATGCAACACATACATGATGCAATTAGAGTAGGCTTAGCTAACCTAAACATGACATGTGAAATGCGATCAATTGATGCACGTATTCAATTTGGAATTGAAGTACAAATGCAGTTAGCATGATGTACCGAGCCTGGTGCATGCAATACAAATGCATGAATGCACGCATGTATAGCATAAGGTATGCTAATTTTAAATATGCCCTAGTCTACCATCATAAGCAGGTAAATAAAAGGGAAGAAAGACGTCGCGTTGGAAGGCATACACACACTCACGCACACTTATTACATAGTTGCCCTCACTCGGAGGGTCCAAATAAATACTACTGTCACGCCCCAAACCCGCCCCTAGAAGTTTGGGCATGACCACTTCAGAAACGGACACTTAACTTTTTTTTATATCTATATATATGGGGCCTGAACGGAAGCACTAAATATTAAAATTTGACACTGGAAACAAACTCCATCGAGCTACTACTATCATGCCAGGATCACAAACTTTTAACAAACAAATAAAATCTACAACATACACCTGAACATCGGTTATATACATACATATATACAGACCCAGCCCTATTATTGGGCATATACAAAAACATGAGAGCTATATACATCACTCTTAGATAGACATTCAAAAAGCAAGCCAACATCTTATCAGCTTAACAAAATCAATGACTGTGTATAGTGTCTGGACACACGAAGGTTGACAAAAGAAAGCAGCGTCATGGCTAGGAGTGACCATCTGATTGGTGACCTACAGAAACAGACATAACAGAGAGTGAGCTGGACTCAGTGAATAGTAATACATAAATAAAACGATGCTTAACTTGAAACATAACACAGAGCAATGCATATAAAGATGTAGAGTTCACATAGTTAGTCTGATTCTGCGCTAAGTACATAATGGCCTTAGGTTCAATCTTGCAACATAAACATGGTGGCTATAAGCCCTTGAAACATGGTGGCACGAGGCCCTTGAAACATGGTGGCTATAAGCCCTTGAAACATGTGGCATAAAGCCCTTGTAACATATGGCACTAAGGCCCTTGAAACATGTGGCATAAAGCCCTTGTAACAAAGAACTTGTAACATCCTTGAACTTGTAACAGACTTAAACTTGTAACATATGTAAACTTGTAACATACATAAGCTTGTAACAACATAAACTTGTAACATACACTTGAAACATACCTGAATATACTTGAACTTGTAACATACAGGAAACATGCCTAAAACATACTTGAACATCATTCATTAATTCGAACGGAACATATCATAACTAGAGCATTTCTTGTTGTATCATGTCATTATCGTACTCTTAACAATGGGAGACTAATTCACATTCTCATGAGGGTCACACAATGATTCTAAACTTTGCACTTATAACGTAGATTCTTAATAACTTCCAATTTATAAGCATCATAGCAAAATAACTTCAATTCATATGGATGCACATAGCTACTCTTATATTTACTCAGAATCCATCATTCAAGAATGAACATAAATTCTTTTGGGTAAATGACTTACTTTACGTGCTCTATTAATCAATAGCATAGACCTTTGTTTAATCATTCTTATATGTTAACATAGTTGCCTTGCCTTGTAATTAACAGAGTCCTAATGGTAACCGTTACATCATTTCCATGAGTTGACATAATTAACGTAAAGTTAACAGGGCATTCCTGATAATTAGTAACGAAAAGTAAGCACATTTTCATTAGATTACAGATGACTTTATCGGTTTCACAATTTCACAGTTCGGCCCTTGGTCTGAGAGGTTCTCACATTCACAATAGCCTTTGGGTTTCATAGAGTCACAACTTATCACATCGGCCTTCGGCCCTTTGGATTCACAAGTTCACAAGTTTGGCCCTTGGCCTCATAGCTTCATAAGTCACAAGTTGGCCCTTGGCCACATAGGTTTGATATTCACAAATGGCCCTTGGTCACATAACTTCACATTTCACAAATGGCCCTTGGCCACATAGATTCATAATTCACAAATGGCCCTTGGCCGCATAACTTCATATTTCACAAATATTCATAATTTCACAAATCTTTTGATGTTCCCATAATTTCACAATGTTTCTCACATAGCATACATAACTTCACAACTTCTTTGATGTTTCCATGAGTTCACAATGTTTCTCACATAGCATACATAACATACATGTCAATATAATTCTTACGACGAAGATCATAACGTCAATAATAATAATTATTAAAGGTTAAAGGTACATCGAAGTACTACTACTCATAGCATTAAACCAACATGTCCGTCATCACCAGCGGAGTCGCCAGAAACTGTAGACGCGCCCGCGTGGAGGGCCCTCACTACAGTTTGGACTCGATTTTGTGTCACGGTTCTTAATCTGAACCAAAGAGTCCAAATCCGGCAAATCGTTTTGAGAAACAGATTTTTGAAAAGAAGTGCCAAACATGGACTGCTTTGCCAGATACAGAGTCGCCACCTAAATATTTTAAAATGAGGGAATTTAGGAAACCCTGACTCGGTGCTGAAGGCCACATGTCCATCATCACCAAAGTTGCCTTGGCTCGGGAACTTGGCTACGATTGGGGAAGGTAAGCTATGAGCACCCCCTCTCGCCCGATCCGAAGATCGGCCTCTGCTAACCGTGGTATCTTTTTTTGAAAACGTTATGTGTTCTTATTCCAGTTATTAGCCTAGAATTACTATGTTATGCGCACAACAAACAAGTATAGACTAGATTGCCTAATTTGGAAATAAGCATTGCATATCCGTTTGTCTTGAAAAACACTTTGGAATTTGCTACTCGCAAGTAGGCTAAAATACGGATTTCAACGAGTTTTTTCAACTCAGACAATCCAACCTTTACCCACAGGCATTCAAGCAGTTATATCACATAAGCAGCTAGCCTCATGGTAATCATGCTGTCATGGCAACACTTACACGCATGCAAGGATGCTAAAGCAAAAGAACTTACAGAGTACTCCGAGCCAAAACAGGAACTAGTTAGTAATCACATGCATGATCCTAGTTCATGTCAAATTGACTAATGCAACACATACATGATGCAATTAGAGTGGGCTCAGCTAACCTAAACATGACATGTGAAATGCGATCAATTGATGCACGTATTCAATTTGGAATTGAAGTACAAATGCAGTTAGCATGATGTACCGAGCCTGGTGCATGCAATACAAATGCATGAATGCACGCATGCATAGCATAAGGTATGCTAATTTTAAATATGCCCTAGTCTACCATCATAAGCAGGTAAATAAAAGGGAAGAAAGACGTGGGGTTGGAAGACATACACACACTCACGCACACTTATTACATAGTTGCCCTCACTCGGAGGGTCCAAATAAATATTACAGTTCGAATAATAAACGCATAAATTATTACAGAATTTCTAATTAATTAACAGAATGAATGCAAAACGAAAGGTAGCCACAGCCCCCCGCCTTGGGATGCGCGAATGATGTATGCTCGAACCTGTCTCGCCCGGAAAGTCCATACCATACCACTGCCGCCTCTGTTTACACTGCCCTGCTTCTCTGAAAATTGCCCAAAGTTCTGGGACAGGTCCCCTGAACACTGTGGAACACCATCGGCTGAAGGAAATGTCCACCGGCCGTTTGAAAATATCCACCGGCTGTTGATGAAGCTATCGGCCCAGGAAGGATTGCCGGTCGGCACTGAACACTGCCGGTCGGCAGAAAGTTCCTGCAGAATCTAGTTTTTGACAGCAACAAGGACAGACAGTGTATGGCATGGAATTTCAAGCAAGTGTATGCATGGCTACTCTCCCAATCATGTAACGGACTCAAGGGAGTATGGCCCTTGACCCTCGGGCTATCAATAATGCATTTGATGCATGATAGCCTATGGAGCCAAGATTGCAATTTGATATACAAATGCATGCAACACACAAATGAGGACCAAGAGCCTATCATGCCAAAGTCAAGGGCCTCGGTGACCGAGGGTTGAGGTGTGTTTTGTCACTCGAAGTACAAACACCCCTCATCCTTCACACTTGGTTTGACACCCCAAACCAAGCAATGCAATGCATGCTATGCAAACATGGCTCAAAATGTAACATGATACTAAGATGCAAAACATGTCAAATGTGATGCAATCTATCATGTTAAGTATGCGAAATGCTAGTCATATGAGATGCAAATGTGATGCAAACATGGACCAATATGCCATAAGGCTAGCATGGGACAACATATAATGAACCAAATAAGCAACAAACATATGATATGCATGCAATGGTGGACTTAAACCATGAATGGCAGACCTCAACCTTGCCATAAACAGTGGCCAAAATGGTGTACAAGAGCACAAATGATGCATGCAAGCATGCACACATCAAGGTCCATCACCTAAGCGTGAAAGGGGACAACTCTAAGCATACTTAAAGGCAATATAAAAGGGCATTAAACCAACATGCTAGGCTCTGAAAATGAATAGAGGATGATGCCAAATCGAACAAATCATGCAAGTAATGCATGCAACAATGACCACTACTTGAAGCCAATAAAGGGTATGTCAACCAAACCTTAAAGGACCAAAATGACCTAAAAAAGTCCCAAGGGACTCCAAAACAAGACTAAAGCATGCATAGATCATGGTCAAAAACATGCCAAGGAATGAGTCCAAAACAAGGGCATTCAAGGCCACCAAAAGGGAGCATCACTCAATACTTATCCCAAGCAAGCATGGCATGAATTTTTAATGCGAAACAGAGTTCTAGCATGCAAAAAGGGCCCTCAAACCCACTGATATGGCAGCCTAAATGCTTAAGCATGGTAGCATACACAATGACCAACCTTTAAGGCGCAAAACTACAACACTTCAAGGCAATGAATGAGACGCAAATGACAATGTAAGATCACATTATATGGACTGAAACATGACATTAAATGATGCCAAATGATGATAACAAGCTTATGCTAAGCATGTTGGTGACCCATACAACCAAGGCTTACAAGCCAAAATGCAAAGCAACTATATCAAGCTTGCCAAACATGACAAAATCAGTGGCCAACAGACTTTAAGCATGAAAAAACATGGCCAAATACTTCACAAAGTTAAGTCAAAACAAGAGGATATGCTAGGCTAAACATATAGCACACTTCTAGGCAAGATGGAGAATTACAAAGCAAGTATAAAATGCATACTAAGGGCCAACAAACCACCATTGGAAAGAGATATAATATGACCCAAAACACCCAAAACGCTTCTGAAATGGGACCAAAAATAACAAGCATGCATGTTGCCCTTTTAAGCCAAAACAAAGGTAAAAGAATGACAAAGGGGAGAGGGGTGTCCCTCCCCTACACGAGACCTTAAACCATCTTCTTCACCACTAAAAATCCACTGGATTTCAGTGGTGAAAAGAGCAATACACCAAAGGTCAACAAGGCTTAAAGAAAAGGCACCAAAAGAGGCCAAAAGAGGCCTAAGAGGGGGAGTTTGACCCCCAATGCCAAAACGACCTCAATGAGATGTCTTAAACATGAAAATACAAAGATTTTTTCAGTTATACACAAAGCCTAAAACAGAAAGCAAAATAGGTCAAAAACCAATGCAAGATTGGGAAAACTAAAGTACAATGATTACCCTTGAAGAACCTTTGAAGAACAGTTGGTCCAGCCACCCTCTATTGACCAAAACCAGTCCAAAACCTCAACAAACAACCCTCAAAGTCCCTCAAAGTCGAAGTAAGGTGTGGTAGTGTGTGTGTTAGTGCAAAACTAAGGTAAAAAAGCACTTTTAGGCCACACAACACATACAAGGAAGGAGAGAGAGGGAAATATAGAGAGAGAGTGTGCATGTATATGTATAAGCTCTGGTTTTTCTTTCAAAATTGCCAACCTAGAAGAAGGAGGAGAGCTCTCCTCTTATAGAAGTCCCCCTTGCAAAGCTTACCAAACAAGCTTACTTAGAGGGAAATCCCTCCATACACGTGTATGGAGGGGAACAGAGTGGGTGCCAGCTATCACAGCTGGCACAAAATATCTACTAAAAGTAGATGAACAGTGATCGACAGCTCAAAATTGTCATTTTGACAAAATTGACTGCCGACCGGCAACAAAGAATGCCGACCGGCAATATATATTGCAGATGGAAACAAAACACCAGCCGGTGGCCTCTGGCCATGGCCGGTGATGTGTGGGGATGCCTCACAAGGCATTCCTTGCCCTTTCAAGGCAAAACACAAGTGTTTGGTGCAAAACCAGACACTAAAGAGTCTAGTTCGGAGATCCTGAGGCAAAGCGCATAACCGAGTCCTCCAAGAACTCCAAACGAACACAAACATGGATGATCACCGGGTGTTCAAACGGTGACGTCCAAGTCTTGAGGACGGTCAAAAATGGGGTGTCTACACCACTATACATAATATGTTTGGCCTAAGGTCGTTCTGTATTATCTATGGGCTTAAAGCCAATCTGTATCATATCTGGGCTTAAAGCCGATCTATATTATATCTGGGCTTACAGCCATATTGTATTATATCTGGGCTTAAAGCCGATCTGTATTATATCTAGGCTTACAGCCGTTCTATATTGTATCTGGGCTTATAGCCGATCCGTATTATATCTGGGCTTACAGTCGTTCTGTATTGTATCTGGGCTTATAGCCGATCTGTATTATATCTGGGCTTACAGCCATTCTGTATTGTATCTGGGCTTATAGCCGATCTGTATTATATCTGGGCTTATAGCCGACCTGTATCATATCTGGGCTTACAGCCACTCTGTATTATATCTAGGCCTGAGGTCGTTCTGTGTTACGTGTGGGCCTGAGGCCGTTTTAAGACATGATTATGAATAAGATCTGTGTATGGTTCAATATGCATATTTATATTCTTTAAGTCTATGCTCGTTTAACTCACCTCCTTACATTGCTATTATTCACTAAGCCTCGCTCACTCCCTTTTTGTATATATTTATGTAGGTGAGCCATCGGGGATTAACACTAGAGTTGTATTGAGGTCTACCCGTCTGTCAAGCTGCCTAGGGTATGCTTCCGTGGTGAGGCCGTAATTTTGATTACTGGGAGTTGTGTAATTTTTGGAGTCTTATTTAAGTGTGTGTGAGATCTATATAGATTCTGTGATTGCATGTGTGACTCTGGGAATGCATTTAAATAATTGAATCTAATTAAACCATCATCTATGCACAAGCTCAATGGATGTTGTCTTTTATTGACATTGCTTCCGCTTAAGGCCCCGTATGTATTTAAATATTATTCTAAATTCTGTTTGAGGCCTATGTTCGGTCTGGTCATGAACCAAACTTTTAGGGGCGAGTTTGGGTCGTGACGTAGTTAGCACAGTATTAGTATGCGCCGAGGAAATACATCACTTGCCCATCTTTTATGTGAGCAAGACATTATTGGGTGCCAAAATGAGGTACTTGCCATTAGAAAATTGGCGCACTACTTCCATGCCCACACTGTGATCGTCTTAACAACATGCCCCTTAAAAGCCTTATTTGAAAGGGCGGACTTTTCTGGGCAGATATTGAAGTGGGCCATGAGTTCGGATAGTTCAACATCAAGTTCCAGCCTCGAATCGCAATAAAGGCCCAAGCATTGGCAGACTTCATGGCAGAGTTTGCACCAGGTAGTCATTATGTGTGCCTGGTGGACTTGACTGAGGCAACCGAGCAAAGAGGGAAAAGTGCCACGGGAATAGCACATCCCCCACAGTAACCCACTCAACTACATAGCAAACCATTTAGCCTTACAATGGCTGCGTCGTCTACTAATGACAACAGCCCATTGCTGGGCGGCGAAGGAGCAAGCCGCACAACTAAGAAAGTGACTGAAAGTGAAATGCTAAAATAGCCAGGTAGTGAGGATCAAGTCCCAACGACAGACAAAAATTTAGAAGAAGGCATCGTCAACATCCTTGATCCAAAAATGTCCTCAGATTCTTCACTTGCTGGAAGTTGTTTGTAGGAGAGATGTTCAAGCTCTTTGCGGATGAAGCGTCCAACAAACATGAGGCATGACTTCGGATAGTCCTCATTACACTAGATGGCTTGACCATTGAACAGGCTATCAACCTCGATTTTTTGGCATCCAATAATGAGGCAGAGTATGAATCATTGTTAGCCGGTTTGAAGTCAACCAACCGCGTGGAGGCCACCGAGTTGATAATGTACAATGACTTCCAGCTAGTAGTCAACCAAATATCGGGCGAATATGAAGCGAAGGATGATAGAATGGCTAAGACCAAGAGTTGGTCAGAAAGGAGATCATGAAGTTCGAAGTCATGAGGATAGAGTAAATCGGTCGTGAAAAAAATAGCAAGGCAGATGAACTAGCCAATTTTGTGTCGATGGCGGACACATCTATCCCACACCCATTGCTAATGGACTTCTTGCCAGGACCGAGCGTTGAGGAACCTGAAGTGGCTGAGGTATCCTCTGCCGAGCTAGGTCTCTCCTGGATGGACCCTATTATGATGTTCTTAAAAGATGGCATTTTGCAAGAGAAAAAGAAGGAGGCTAACAAGATTAGGGTGAAGTCACAGCAATTTTGGCTCTCTCCATAGCTAGCACTATACAAAAAGTCCTTCACAGGATGGTACTTGAAGTGTGTCCATCCCAGCATAGTCAAGGCATTCTTGTTTGAAATTCACGAGGGCATTTGTGGAAGGCACCAAGTGGGGAGATCTCTAGCCAACCGAGCTATCTCACAGGAGTATTGGTAGTCATGCATGCAAGCAAACGCAGAGAAGTACACCAAGAAATGTGAGAAATGTTAGAAGTTCGCGCATCAAATCCATCATTACCTTTGACCAGCTCTTGGCCTTTTTCAATGTGGGGCTTAGACATGGAGAGAACGTTACCCACCGCACCGGGCAAAAAAAGTTCTTTATTGCGGCGACAGACTACTTCACAAAGTGGGTGGAGGCAGAAGCACTTGCATCCATCAAAGAAAAAGACGTCAAGAAGTTTGTCTGGCAAAACATCAGAACCTGGTTTAGAATTCCCAAGGTCTTGATATCTGACAACAACACCCAATTTGATGGAAGAATCTTTAGGGATTTTTGCGAAGAACACAAGATAGAATTCTACAACTCCATGCCGACGTACCCTCAAGCTAATGACCAGGCTAAAGCCTTCAACAAAGTAGTCTTAGATGGTGTGAAAAGTAGGTTGGAAAAAGTGAACGAAAAATGGGCTGAGGAACTTCCCCACATTTTATGAGCTTACCGAACTACACCTTGGTGATTGACCGGTGAAACGCCTTTTTCGCTAGCCTATGGCATGGAAGTAGTAATTCCCCTGGAAGTCAGCCTTCCTACTATTAGAAGCGAAAACTTTGATCTGGATTTTATTAGAGAGGCCATGGCCTTAGAGCTAGATCTTGCTGAAGAAAGAAGATAAAGGGCACTGGTCTACATCGCCTCGTATTAACAAGAACTATCTAGAAAATAAAACAAGGCAGTGCATCCAAGGCAATTCAAGATTGGAGATCGGGTGCTATGCAAAGTAATAGGAAACACTTTGGTGCCCGTGGATGGTAAATTGGAACCCAATTGGAAGGGGTCATACAAAGTGATGGGATTAGCAGGAAAGGGAGGTTACCACCTCGAAGATATGGACGGCCAAGCTATCCCAAGGCTATGGAACACAACCAATCTCAAAGTATTTTATTTTTTTTAACTTTTTTACACTTGTAATTCTCTTTGACATTCAATAAAACTAGTAGACATTTTTTTCGGTACAATTTCTTTTAGTACTTGTATTTATTTTGTTTATAATCAAAAATTTTGTACTATTTGCCCAACTAGGGGCAATAAAGGTTGGCAGGTTTGACCAACACAATTTTGTACTCTTTAGCCGATATGAGTATCTAGGCTAAAGAAGGTTGACAGGTTTAACCAACAACTTTTTTGTACTCTTTTCCCAGCTGGAGGGCAATGAAGGTTGGCAGATCTAACCAATACATTTTTGCACTCTTTAGTCGAGATGAGTATCTAGGTTAAAGAAGGTTAGCAGGTTTGACCAATACAACTTGTGTGCACTCTTTAGCCGAGCTTAGTATCTAGGCTAAAGACGGTTAGCAGGTTTGACCAACACAACTTTTTTGCACTCTTCAGCCGAGTTGAGTATCTAGGCTAAAGAAAGTTAGCAAGTTTGACCGACACAACTTTTTTGCACTCTTTAGCTAAGATGAATATCTAGGTTAAAGAAGGTTGATAGGTTTAACCAACACGTTTGTGGACTCTTTGACCGAGATGTTTATCTCTACCAAAGAAGGTTGACAGGTTTGACCAACACTTTTTTGCACTTTTTGACCAAGATATTTATCTCAGCCAAAGGGTGATTTTTTCAAGATCAGGTTTGGCCGAGATGATTAGCCGGAGAGAGCATGCACTCAAAGTGTGCAACATTCAAGTCAGAGATGCAGAAACCGTGCACAAAGTTGGTTTTTCATTAATAAGCAAAATTACAAGAAGTGGGGCCAGTAGCTCAGTTACATCGCCCAAGAATCCAAAAAGAAAGCAGCAAAAACAAAAACTACAAAGATTTATTCCGGTCATGTAAATAGGTCGTCCAGATCGATAGAGGCACTAGCACTGACTTCACCACCTGCTTGGTCGGCCCCAGCACCACCATTTATAGTCAAGTTAGTGATGCCTTCTTCGATGACCGAACTTGGTTCTGTCTGGTCAGGCACCTCTGGCCGAGTAGATAGATCACCTGGGGCACTGTTCGGCACCAAGCTCCGCTCCTCAACAACCAAGAATTTTTGTTGAACAACATTTGCATAATCCGTCATGTAGCTCGATATGTAATAGGGAGGGGATTTAATGTGAGACCCCTAACTTTTGTAAATCCTATTGAGTCCTTTACTTTTAAATTATTTCTTTGAAATTGCTTAATTTCTTAATTAATTGCAATTTTAATCCTAGGATCAAAATACATGCACTAATTGAAAACTCACAGAACCCTAATCGATTTCGGTAACTTAGAAATCATTTCTAATATTCTAATACTGATTAATTGACTCCCTAAATATGAAATTACCACTTGAAAACCCTAGGGTTTTTTGATTTTTACCACGTTCGTCGGTTGATCGCGTTTTTGTTCGAAACAAGAAATCCAACCCGAATTAGACTCTCTAACCCCAATTTAATTTAATTCTACACTAAAATAAATGTTCCAATTCATAATTAAACCCAAAACCCTCACATTTTTCTTGAATCACATTTTGACCCCAAACTAGTACCATTACACACATATATACATATATATACTTGTACATTTCTTAAATAAATAATTTTATACACAAATATCTTCATATATATATATATATATAAATAAAATCAACAAAAATCTCCCCAAATCTAGCACATGGCCAGCCATTACCCTCTCTAGGCTACAATCATAGGTACTTTAGAGACATTCTTTAAATCATGGAAAAAGTATCATTGGTATCCCCAAATCAAGGAAAGTTGTCTTGTACTTGTAACTCTCTTGGTTCTACTTAAGCCTAAACCTAACTAGATCATGCCTTAATACATGATAAGGCTCCCTAATGATCCCTCATTCGATTACATTCAAACTAAATACGTCTCAATTCCATTCCATTCCAACCAATGGGCCTTTTAGACCTTTTACACCAATTTTACTATAAAAACACCACCACCCTCCACATGTTACACATTTCATACACTCACACACCTACACATCCAATTGAGAGAAAGAAAGAAGAGGAATGGAATGAACTTTGGTAGTGGAGGAGAGGAAAAGAGGAGAAAATTGTGCAAACACTTCACTAGGCTATCAAGTAAGCCACAACACAACTCTCTCTTTTATTTTCCTTTTTCAAATACATGTTATTAGAGGTTTTATATAATATTTTCAGATATGTTGTAATGGTGTTCATGTGTTCAAAGTGGATGAATTGGGCTTCAATCATTCTTCTACTCATATTTCCTCTTAATAGATGCAAAACTACATTTTCTTCCCATGTCTCACATTTTTTTAAAAAGAATACCACCACTCTAAAAATCTTAGTTATTGATACATTATTTAGTATATTTTCATCACAAAAGAAGTGAAAATTTTCCCTTAGTTGGCCTTTTTTCTCACAAATCTTCTTATTTTGAGTATTGTGCATGAAAAATCTATTTTACAACCAACTTTCGAAAATTTTAGGAAAATGTAGAAAAATCTTATAGACCTTGGTTTTATGTAAAAATATTCCTTAATAAGTTATCTTTCAAATAAAATTGGTTTCATTGAAAAAGAGTGAGCAGTTTGTAAGAAAATCCAATTTTCGTAGTGATCGACGAATCTGGACAGCGCTGGAGTGTTTCTTAAATAACTAAAAATCTAGAAAAGCTATCACATTTCCAAAACATGTTCTGAAAACTAGATTAAATTCTCTACGGACCATATGAAGGCTAGGTTCGGAAAAGATCTGAAATAGCCCCTTTTGATTTTAATCTTTAAATGGTATTGAATATGGAAATTTAGTTTTGCATGGGTGTCTTATGCTCTTGTGTTCATTAATATGCTTATTAGTACGTGATCATGTCTTGGTATGATATTGCATGTGTTATGGTTATGTTCTTTATCTTCTTCAATTGATGATGCTCATGTTTATGTGGATATTACTACCTTGTTAAGTTGTTCTAACTTTAATTTAAAACATTTAACTCAAAGGGAATCTTAATTGGGGTGATATTGGGTTTTCGATCACTTGAATATTGAAGAGATGATAATGTGTTATGTATTGATTGATGGGATGTGCTCCCTAATTGAAGGTTAAGTCTTGTGCAAGCGGTTGTCGCGTAAACGCTAGAATAGAACGGATGTATTCGAACTCTTTGCGATGGTTTGATTGGTGAGATAAGGTTGGGGTTCGAATGGGACATTCAGGAGGATAAAAATTTTTTGGAAGGATAAGGTCGGATTCTTGGTGATAAAACCTTTTTCTTTTCACTGTCCCTTTTGAGGCCCTGCAATTGGCGATACGCGGTATATAACTGTTGGTAGGCTTCTGAGGTAAGTTTTGCAACAAAGCAGCAAAATGGGGAGTTTTGAATAGTCCGGTGTCCAATTCTTGTGGTTGGGAGAATGATATCTCTTTGGGGGATTTCTAGAATACTAGCATCTAACCTTGTAATCCTTGTTGTTAATTTGAATATCATGCTTCATTACTTGCTTGTTATAAATGTGATGGTGTCTTGGATTGGGAAAAAAGGATGGGGGTGTGTGTGTGTTTACTAGACATTCAAAACTCGTGGCATTTCATGCCAGGTATTAAAGACTATTAGATCGGTCGAAGGCAAAGCTGAAGCAATTGAGGACGTACAGCTACCCATGTTTTCTTTAAGACATGATTTTGTAATTTATATAGATATAATTGTGGGGGCCGAATAAATGTGAGAGTACATAGAATAGCCGAATATGTTAAAGAAGGAAATTAGATCGTGTGCGACACGGCTCTAGCCCCAAGAGGTAGAGGCCGAATATCTAGGTTGGCCTCCAGCAGTTGTAGATAGGGCCAAATATGAATATATGGCTGAGTGAGCGATTGTTTTTGAACGAAAAGTGGGCCCAACCATCAACATCAAGAACGACTGTAAATAAGAGAAGCATCAACCAAAAGAGGCACGTGAGAACAAGTAGATATAATTTAAGACATAAGCAACCAAGAGAGGGGATACTGACTTGTCCGTCGGAGTGCTAATTCCGGTACCCCCGACCGGAGTGTTCATTCTTTTTTAGGTGACTAGCTGAGGATCACTAGCGGCACCGTCTGTGGGAATACTCCAGCATATCCATGGCGGGCATGATGGAAGATCCTCTGGTAGCCGCTGACGACCTTACAGCACGAGATGATACCACTCCAAGCAACATGCTTGGACCAGAGAATATTACCGAACGACGGGCCTTGAACTTCGATTCGCCTTCGACTTCAGCGCATGAGACAATACAAGCAATCTTGGAGTAGGCCAAGCAAAACGAACAGAGGTTGGAAAATATGATCGCTGAGAACGAGCACTTTTGTCAAGATCTGGCCCTGGAAGTGGCAAAGTCCCAACAAACCGCACGCCAAGATCCGGGACGACCTCTGAGAGGGGATGGTCAACGACCACGAGTTCAGAAACAAGATAGTGACAGTGATTCTGACTCATTATCCCCAGAACCCAAAAAGAAGGGACAAGTTGAAACCTCCAGTTCCTCCAAAGAGAGTCTGCGTGCACGGAATAAGCGAAGATGACATGGTCCAGACGAAGAGGACCAACATGATCCCTTTGTGCAATGGATCGCAAAGGCAATACTACCCAAAAAGTTCAAAGCTCCATCGTTTACCTTATACAACGGAAAATCGGATCCCACTGACCACATCCGTCATTATAAGCAAGCCATGACGTTGCATGCAGATGACGAGCCTCTCATGTGCCAAATATTTCCGAGCAATTTGGGAGCATTGGCAGTCAGGTGGTATTACAAGTTAGAACCGGCATTGATTAAGAGCTTGCACCAATTATAGAAATCCTTCAGGGCAAGATTCATCACTAATGAGGTCTAGCCGAAGCAAGCCGACTCTCTCTGGGCAATGCAGATCTAACCAGGGAAAACCTTACGAGCTTATTCGGCGCGCTATTGGGAATGCTTTAATCTTGTAGATGATGCCTGCAACGACTCCATGGCCATCACCGCCTTTTAAATGGGGTTGCATCCTAATAGTGCCCTCCGCAGTTCCTTGACTAGAAGCCCCCCAAAACAGTCTAGTCGTTGATGAAGAAAGTCGAGAAATACTGCAAAGTTGAAGATGACGCTCTACGGGTTAAAGCCGGGAACAAAGCCAACAAGACGGCCCCCTCTGTAGACGGCCCGAACGTCCTGACTCTGCACGCAAATGGCGTGAAATCCGTTTTGTTCATTAGCTACTACATTTCGGACTCAATGTCACGGTTCTAAATCTAATCTCGCAAAGTGCAATGCAACACCGATAAATCACCAAAGAGTCCAAATTTGGCAAATCATTTTGGAAAACTGATTTTAATAAAGAAGTGTCAAACCTGGACTGCTTTGCCAACTACAGAGTCGCCACCTAAATATTTTATTTTGGGAAATTTTGGAAACCCTAACTCGTGCCTAAGACCACGTGTCCGTCATCACCAAAGTTGCCTCGGCTCGGGAACTTGGGTACGAGAGGGGAAGGTCATGCAATGAGCACCCTCGCTCGCCCGATCAAAGATTGGCCTTTACTAATATGATATATTGTTTTTGAAAACACATGTGTTCTTATTCCGGTTATATTAGCCTAGAATTACTACGTTGCGCACAACATACAAGTATAGACTAGATCGCCTAAATTGGAACAAAACATCTCATGTTTGTTTGAAAATGGTTTGAAGCTGCTACTCGCAAGTAGGCTAAGACGTGGATTTGCCACCCTCAAGTGGGCTTAGAAAACATGATTTTGCCACCTCAAGTGGGCTTAAAACTCGCATTTCAATGAATTGTTCCAATTCAAGTAATCCAACCGTCACCCATAGGCATTCAGGCAGTTATATCACATAAGCAAATAGCCTCATGGCAAGCATGCTGTCATGGCAATCACTCACACACATGCAAGGATGCTAAAGCGTAAATACTCACAGTGTACTCCGAGCCAAAACAGGGAACTAGTTAGAAATCATGCACGATCCTAGTTCATGTTAAGATGGCTAATGCAACACATGCAAGAATGCAACTAGAAATAAGCCCGGCTATGCTAAGATGGCATATGAGATGGAACAATTGATACATGTACTCAAGTAGGAATTGAAACACAATGCAATTAGTATGATGCGTCGAGCCCGATGCATGCAAGATAGATGAATGATGCACGCATGCAAACATAAGGATGCTAATTGAAACATGCCCTAAAACTAACTATCAAAAGCAGATAAGTAAAAGGGAGAAAGAAATGGGGTTGGAAGACATGCATCACACAGACGCACACTTATTACAAAATTCACCCTCTCGACGAAGGGTCCGAATAAATAATACAAGCCAACTAATTAACTAACTATCCTAGCTAATTAATTATTACAAAACTTTTAACAAATTAAAAAAATTAATTAAGTTACAAAATTAGCTAAGTAAGGAAGGAAAGAAGCTGAATTGAGCTGCCATAGCTCTGTCTCAGAATGATGAATGGTGCATGCTCGATCGCCTCGCTCGGAAATCCGTTGCCATGCCTCATGTTGCCTCTATTTGCACTGTTTTAGACTTCTGAAAACTGTGGAAATCTCCCAAACACTTCTGATCCACCTCATGGACATGCTGAGAGGCCATCGGCCAAATGGTATGGTCATTGGCCAAGGGATAAGGGTCATCGACCACTGTAGACACCCCATTTTTGACCGTCCTCAAGACTTGGACGTCACCGTTGGAACACTCGATGATCATCCATATTTGTGTTTGTTTGGAGTTCCCGGAGGTCTCGGCTACGCGCCTTGCCTCAGGATCTCCGAATTCGACCGTTTAGTGTCTGGTTTTGCACCAAACACTTGTGTTTTGCCTTTGAGAGGCAGGGTAGGGCTTGTAGACCATCCCCACCCACCACCGGCAGTGGCTAGAGGCCACCGGCTAGTTTTTGTATCCACCGGCAATATAGTTTGCCGGTCGGCATCTTTTATTGCCGGTCGGCACTATTTAGTGCCGGTCGGCACTCTTCTTGGCCAAAATGGCATTTTTGGCCGGCCGACTACTGTGCATCTGCTTTTGCAGATATTTTAAGACAGCTGTCTTGCTTTTTGCTCCCCTCCATACACGTGTATGGAGGGATCTCCCTCTTATGAAGCTTGTCTTGTAAGCTTTACAAGACAAAAATCTTCTATAAAGAGAGGGGCTCTCTCTTGTGAGAAGGGTTAGAGATTTAGACATTTTTAGAGAGAGAAAAACACAGACCAAGCTCTGGTTTTAGGGTTTGAGTTGCATACACTTCCTATCTCTATATTACTCTTGTGTGTGTTTTAGTCCATACTATTGCACACAAGCACCTAGTGTTTCACCTTCCTCTTGAAACTAAGGTTCTAAGGGCTTGTTCTTGAGGTTCTTGACTGGTTTGGAGCCAAGGAGAGCCATTGGAGCATCACTTGTGAATGGGTCTTCAAGGGTGAGAATCTAGTCTTTTTTTCCCCATTTTTGCATTGTATTTTTACCTGTCTTAAAACCGTTTTTGTGCTTAGTGTATAATACAAAAAAGTTCTATTTTTAAGCCCTCTTGATTGTTTATTAAGAGTGTTTGGTGGTTTGGGTAAGTTTGAACACCCTTAGGCCTTGAAAGGCCTCATTTTGTGCCCTTTTGTGAGAACTCCGGGATTTTGGTGTCGGGGTCTCTTCACCACTGAAATCTTGAGGGATTTCAGTGGTGAAGGTGATGCCTTGAAGTCCCAAGAAGGAGAGGGCCACCCCCTCTCCTTGTTGTCCTTGAAAAGGACATGTTTTGGCCTCTAAAGGGAGCCTATGTTTGAGTGTGTGTTGAGCATGTATAGACTGTTTTTCATGCTTATATTTCCACAATACAACATGATTTTAAATTGGTTTTGGTACTCCATGCATGCTTAGCATATTTGTCATGTAATGCCTTGTGATCCCTTAACATGTCTTAGGTTGTGTGCCTTTGTTTCTAGCATGTTTTAGGCTTACATTTGTGAAGATTTTGTGCTTATCTTGACATGTTTTAGGTCTGTCCATAAGTGTTTGGGTTGATCTTGGCATGCTTAGTACAGCCCCTTTGCATTCCGGCTTGTTGGCCTTAAGTGTATGAATGTATAGCATGACATCTTTGCATTGATTTGGTGATTTGGAGCCATTTTCCATGTCATTTCAGTCCCATTTTCATGCCTATGTGTTTACATTGGACGCCTCTTTAATGCTTTGAAAGCATGTGTTGCATGCCCCATGTGTTGACCATTGTGCGTGCCTCTGAATTTGAGCCACTTAGATGCCATCTAAGTAGTCCTTTAGCCTTGTTTTAACATGCTAAAAATCTGTTTTTAGTTGTTTAATGCATACCATGATTGTTGTGCTAAATGTGCTTCAAAGCTTCATGACTTGTCTCAAGTATTTGGACCATGCTTGCATGCATTTGCTTATCTTGTTTAACATGATTTGGCATCATTTTATAACATGATTTTCAATGCTTATGTCGCATGCTATATGTCCATGATTACCTTCTTTCAAATGTGTTTGAGAGTTGTTCAATTTGTGCCTAAGTGTTGGGCCTTAACATGTGCATGTGTGTATGTGTATTTTGGTCCCTTGTGTTGGTCATTTTGGCCACTGTTTTGGGCCTTATTAGAGTTGCCTAAATCATGTCTAAGTCCATCTTGCCATCCATTTGCATTGCCTCATGTTTGCTTGTATGCTTGCATAAGTGCCTTGCCATGCCATGTTGCATCCCTAGCTTGTATGCCTAGGTTGCATAACATCCTGCATGCATGCCTTGTTCCTTGACTTGATGATGGGAATTGGGCCTTGGTTTGTTTGTTTGGTTTGCATTTCATTTGACATGAAAGTTGCATACTTGGTTCATTGGGCCATCATACCTGGAAATGCGTGATTGGTGGTCCGAGAATCGAGGCACATGCCCCTTTGAGTCATTAACATGATAAGGGACATGAGTGATGCATACATGCCTTGAATTGTGCTGCCATGCTTTGCCTTGCCCTCTGTTGCTGTCAATCGCAGATTCTGCAGGAGCACTTTGCCGACCGGCAGTGTCAAGTGCCGACCGGCAATATTTTCTCTGCCGATAGCTTTATTTTGTGCCAGTGGCCATATCCCACTGCCGGTGGTGATTCCATTCAGCCGGTGGCACTCCCCAATGTCCAAGGATGCAGTCCTGAGGTTTTGACAACCTCCAGAGGGGTGAAGGAAGGAAAACAGAGGCAGCCCATGCATGGCGGTGCATTTCCGAACGGGACCGAGCATGCATTACATCGAGCCCTCCTCCCGAGGCGGTTTACTGTTTTTCTAGCTTTAGTTAATTTGTTAATTAATTAATTAATTTGTAATATTTAATTAGCTTGTGTAGTTAATTAATTTGTAATATTTATTTGGTCCCTCCGAGCGAGGGCAAATCTGTAATAAGTGTGCGTGAGTGGTGTGTATGTCTTCCAATCCCCACTTCTTTCTTCCCTTTTACTTACCTGCTTTGATGGTTAGTATTAGGGCACGTTTAAGTTAGCATACCTTATGCAATGCATGCGTGCATTCATGCATTTGTACTGCATGCATCAGGCTCGGTACATCATGCTAACTGCATTTGTATTTCAATTCCAAATTGAATACGTGCATCAATTGACTGCATTTCATATGCCATGTTTAGGATTAGCCGAGCCTATCTAGTTGCATCCTGTATGTGTTGCATTAGTCAAATTGACATGAACTAGGACATGCATGTTTGCTAACTAGTTTACTGTTTTGAGCACGGAGTACGATGTAAGTATTTATGCTTTAGCATCCCGCATGCGTGTGAGTGTTGCCATGATAGTATGTTTACCATGTGGCTAGGTGCTTATGTGATAAACTGTTTCAATGCCTGTGGGTGAAGGTTGGATTGTTTGAGTTGGGAAAACTCGTTGAAATCCGTGTTTTAGCCTACTTGCGAGTAGCAAATTCTAAAGCACTTTTCAAAACAAACGGATATGCAATGTTTATTTCCAAATTAGGCAATCTAGTCTATACTTGTTTGCTGCGCGCATAACATAGTAATTCTAGGCTAATAACCGGAATAAGAACATATAACGTTTTCTAAATCAGATATCACGGTTAGTAGAGGCCGGTCTTCGAACCGGGCGAAAGGGGGTGCTCATAGCTGACCTTCCCCGATCGTACCCAAGCTTCCGAGCCGAGACAACTCCGGTGATGACGGACATGTGGCCTTCGGCACCGAGTCAGGGTTTCCTAAATTTCCCCCATTAAAAAATATTTAGGTGGCGACTCTGTATCTGGCAAAGCAGTCCATGTTTGGCACTACTTTTTCAAAAATCTGTTTCTCAAAACGATTTGCCAGATTTGGACTCTTTGGTTCATATTAAGAACCGTGACACAAATCGAGTCCGAACTGTAGTAACCCCAAATGAACAGAACGGGACCCACCCTCCCGAGGCGTTTGGGGGACGTCTACAGTTTCTGGCGACTCTGCTGGGAATTTTAGAGAGCTTGACTCGAACTCGTGATATCCTGTTTTGATTTCGCTTATGTGTTTCTTTGCATTGCATGTGCATTGGTGCGCCTAGGAACACAGTGTTAGCCATCTGCCATTCCTGAATGGTTTGCCGGAGGCTTGTCTTGTCAAGGCATGACCATAAGGCTGACCGGCTATGGGCTCTGACAGCATGGGAACACAAACCCCGGTTTCACCGGGGCACCCTTTTCGACCATTCGACCTAGTGCATATTCGGATCCATAGTGACCATTCCAAGCTAGGACAAGTTGCTTACCCGATGTTAGGTTGTTTGAAAACCGCTGCGTGCGTAGTGAAACCCTAGCTCCTGACAAAATAGGACAGGGAAAACCCTACCCCAACATAGGGGTGTTTTTGGCTCTCTTTACTTGCTATGTGCTTTTAGAATGTATCTTTACAGGAACGTACATATCAGTTTGCAAATTTGAGTATTAGACCTGAGGGCACCAGAATCAGTGTTGTTGAGGATCAATTGTTGAGAATCAGTTATCCGCGGATATCAGATTCAGTATTTTGGGGATAGTAATTCTAGGGAATAGTGATCAGTAGTGGAGTACAGTTGTTCGGCTACACCTGTGTTTGATCCGTTTGGGGCTGAAATGCTGTTTGTTTTTCCTTTCAGTTCAGAGAGTCGGAGAGTTGATACAGAATAGCCAGTGTTCCCCCTTGCTGAGGCAGGACTTATGGCAGCACAGAATTCAGAAAAGATCGTGGTTATGACAACTGCATTAGATCAAGGGATCACTCTGCAAAGTGAGACCAACATGGATATGCCACATCCACCCAGGTCGCCTGTTGTGCACCCGGTCTGGGCCCCCCAGTTGTATCAGGCTCGTGAGCCCACCACCTTTGAACTAATGGGATTGATAGGTGATCTCCAGAGGTCTGTGGCGGATCTCGCCTACGGAATGTCAGCTTCACCTCCAGCCGCACCATATGCCGGGAGTTTTGTACCCCAGGAGCCCCGCTCTTGGGGCGAATTGTGATCGAACTTAGCCAACCGGAGATGGCCTCCAGCTATGGCAATGACATGTCAATACCAACCCAGACCCTCGATCAGGCCGAGGCCAGAGGAAAAGACAAAGCAAAGATAGACGTCGATCCCATTGAACAACTGCTGTGGGCAGTCGAGGCTTTGAAAGCCGGGGGGATGAACAAGCAACAGATAACCGCAGTTGTGGCAAAAACTGTGGAAGATGCTTTCCCCACTCCACCTGAGGGTAGTTCAAGTCAATCGGAAAATCGGGTTGGGCCCCGTCATGCCAGAACAGTTCCTCCTATTCCCGCCCCTGCACCCGGGAAAGATCAGAAAGCTAAGGTGGCGCCTGCCGACCCTTTTTCTCGTGCGGCTAGTAAGACCGCTCAGACTCCAAAATACCTGCCCCATGGGCGCAGGGCCTTTTATGCTCTCTACATGCCTTTGTCGAAGGCACTTCAGATCCTTGCCGAGAAGGGGCACCTCAAACCCTTGGAGCCCTGGCCACTCCCGAAGAATCTCCCTGCCACGCATGATGCTACTCAGTACTGCGCGTACCACCAGCAGACAGGCCATCCTACTGACAATTGTTCCCGCCTCCGTCATGAGGTGCATGATTTGATTAACAACGAGGTTATCCTCCCGCCCACCTCAGCCAAGTCCGTTACCACCCAGTTGTTGGATTTTGAGGACACAGATACTGCGAGTATGTAAAGGGAACCACCTGCGGGCGGCATTTAGTATATTTTTGGATGTGGCGTCTGGCATGCGATTTTGAGCATCGGTGAAACAGAGTTTGTAAATTCTGGCTTGGGTATCGAGTCAGTCTTTTGTTTTGAGTCTGTCTCTTTGTTTTGAGTCAGTCTTTTTGCTTTCGGGTCTGTCTTGTTGTATCGAGTCAGTCTCCTTTTGTATAGAATACCAGGTGATTCTGGGGTTGTTGTCCCGAACACCGTTCCGTCTTGTAAATATCTATTTTTGTTTTTGAATCTGTTTCCGCCGAGGGGCCAGTTATACCAGCAAATCTGAATGAAACAGCCGTTGCTATCTCGCTTTCGTGCTTGCTTTCAGTATAAGTGCCAGGGGACTTGAATGGACTGACAGTACATCCCGTCTACTCTCCTGCGCGCCAAGCTCATTGCATTAACCTAAGTTTTTCAAAAACCCCTTTTGAACACTGCAGTGACAAAAACGAAGAGGAAGGAATTCCTCGGGTTTTGCAAAATTTTGATCATTTTGAGAGAAAGAGGAGCATGCTAAGCCTTTTAATGAATGAAATCATGCTTGTCGGCGTGAGTACTGGGAAGGACCCTGGCTTGATCCAGATTGATTCCACACTATCTTCGGCACGAGCGATTCATCGCTTTCTTAAAAACTTTCAAAAACACATGTTTTACACGGCCCTGTGAAGACCTGTGTGGAACCGCTCTTGAGATTGCGCAGCCTAGGATCGCTCCTAGCCTCAAGATTCAACCCATCCGTTTCAAACCTTGAACCCATTCAGAAAGTTCAACGGTCAAACGTCATGCAAGGTCTGTATGGCCAGTTCTGAAGTAGCCCTCGAGCAAGAGGCACCAAAGTCGAATCAGAAGGAGTAAATCTCGCCGGAAGAAGCTCGTGGAGTAACCGGGATGGATTCTTTTGCAAATCATTGCAACAGCCGTTCTCCTAGACACAGAGAAGCTTCAACTCCAAAAACCATTTGGCATGGACTTGCTACACTTTTACCCTTTGAGAGGCTCGCTGGGGCGAAAACCCGGAAGGGCGACCCAGGCAAAAGTTAGAGCAAGAGAAAAATACAGAAAAGAAAAAATAATAATACAAAAAGAAAAGAAAAGAAAAGCAAGAAAAAATACAAAAAAAGAAAAGAAAAAGAAAAAAAAAATGAAAAGAAGCTCGCAAGGTCGAAAACCCGCATCGGGCACCTTGGCAAAAGTAAGAGCCTAAAAAGTGAAGGTTAAAATACCCGAGTGTACCTTAACCGGAACTACGTAAGGCTTGATTCCCATGTTTGGGATACGTAAGCAACTTCATCATGAAGTCCAGCCCCCAACGTTTTCATAGCGTCTCAGTCCATGCAATGGTTTCGACTTCATCCCAAAGTCTAGTCGCCAACACCTTCCAAGGTGACTGTGTCCATATATTTGTTATAACCGTCTTCATCATCTCTGTGTCCGAGAGTTCGACCATCATCGATGAAGACTGTCTGCGGACTGCTGCGGCACCATCTAAACAAGGGGCAACTTTCCGTTGCCACCAGTCGTCGCAAGATGCCATTCAAACCAGGGGCAACTTTCCGTTGCCATCCACTCTCCTTTAAGCCAGGGGCAATTTTCCATTGCCTCCGATCTGAGGTTGCGCATCTCAAAGGGTAAGTTCTATGCTCGTTGAGCATCAGCCGTTTGCAAAAGTAGTTTTTGAAAATTTTTACTGAGGTTGACTATTTTCTCGAAAACTATTCCATTTTTCAAAACTGGACCATTTTCTTGGACCCAAAAAGGAAAATTTTCAGTGCTTACAGCCTGACTTGCATGGCTTTCAAATCAAAAATCGAACAAGTACGTTAATCCGACTCTCATCTCGATCGAAACTGTTTTAGTTGAAAACCAAAACGAAAAAATGGTCAAAGTAATGAACTAGGGGCACAGTTGAGTCAGACGTTCTGTCTTTCCCCTGTCATCGACGTACTTGCCAGGAGGGCACTTTACCCACCAGAAGAAGTAGCTGTGAGCTAACGGCATTGGGCATGAACCCACACCTTCCTATTCATTCATTAATCACCTTGGGGAGGGACGAAAAATGGGAGAATAAAGAATAGAGAGGTGTAAGTTGAGAGAAAAGTAAGAAAAAGGGTTTTGAGTGAAAAACCGAGCCTGAGGGTTGAGTGATGTGAGAATCACAGATGAGAAAGGGTGGGAAGCAATACCCAGAGAAACTGGCTCCTCGTGATCCGAGGTCCCCCATCATCGCTAACGCGCCTGCGTGTCATGTCTTTTGTTTTTTTTACCACAACCTTTGTTTTAGGTTTCTCCCGAGCGCGTCTCGTTTTGTTTTAGGTCGTGTAGCCTTTTGTTTGAGTCCTCCTTGTTGTGTTTAGTTGTAGGCTCGATACCCCGGTTTGAAAAACCCTTATTTAATTTCAAAAATCGTTTATGCTCAGAATGTTGTGCCATTATCTATATTCGATTATGTGTCAACTCCAGCCGGTTTCACCTCCGTAGTCCGTCTTGTCGGATTGGGCTGTTGGTTTGGGATTTGCTGTGTGCAGAATGAACCGAATGCTGTGTTATGGGCTGTATGGAGATTAATCCCCAACAGAGTAAGGGTTGTGTGTCCAGAATCAGGCAGTGGGTCGCTTGGGTTATTTTGCTGTTGGCTGTTTAGTTATCTGATTATTACAGTGCAAGTGTTCAAATTCTCAGACAACCAATCAATTTCATTTACATTGAGGTGTAATATGATGTGATGTGATGCAACACATGAGATATGTAAATGTAACACTTTTTAAGATAAAAAGTTTGTTTCATTCCATCATCTTTTCAAATGTACAAGTTTTGGAAACAAAAACCTGCCTGCGGCAGTACAAGGTAATCTAACTGCCCACAAAAGAGAAAAGTACAAGAAAGAAGAAAAATAACAAAAATCTGTATCCATGACGAGCACTCCGGGGGCCATCAGTCTGTCCTAGTCCTCTTCCTGGACGAGGGTCCAGGAGCATCATCAGTATCGTCGTCAGAGCCCGAGCTAGAACCACCTCCGGTCTCCTCCTCTGATGACTCAGACTCCGCCTCTGCCTCCGCCTCTGACTCCTCGTCATCATCATCATCGTCCGGGACTGGAGCTCGTGAGCTGCTCCCGACATGAGTACGCCCCGCCTTCGTGCGGGGGAATGCTCTACCCTCCTCATCTCTCCCTCGAGCCGGGACAGGAGGTCCAGCTGAATGCCTCCTGCAGCAGGAATCTGGAAAGCAGGCTGAAAAAGTACATAAAAGGGAAATGCATCAGTATACTGTGAACAGTTTATCAGTGCAGAATGCAGTGTATGAGTACAGTGTGAGAACGCCGTGAGCAGTTTATCAGTGCAGAATGCAATGTATGAGTACAGTGTGTGAATGCCGTGAGCAGTTTATCAGTGTAGAGTACAATGCAGAATGCAGTGTATGCAGTGTATCAGATGCTGTGAAATCAGTGTATTAGGTGTTGCGCCGTGCATCAGATTATGTGAAGCAGTGTTTGAGTGGTTTGAGGCCAGTGTCAAAAGAACATACTGGAATGCGTAGAGGGCCAGGAGATCAAAAGTCCGCTGAAGCATCCCCATCATCGGGGCATTCATCGCCAACGACTGATGGGTGTACTCAGAAGAAGCCTGCAAAAGTATTAGATGCATCAATATTCTGTGGAATATCAAATAAACAGAAAGGAAATGACTGTACAAAATGCAGTATTACATACCGGAGGCAACTCGGGGACATCGATGAACTCATGATCAGCCGGCGGAGGGGCGAAGGGGATCTGATAGGTCGCGCCACCCTGCCCAGCCAATGGTGTAATCGTCCATCTGCTCGGTCGTGAGCCTCTCGGTCTCCCTCATGTCCGCAGGAGGGTGAACCAGAACTATCTGCTCAGGTAACCCCAGGGTCTGGCGTAGGAAACGCTCACCCAAGTACCAAGCCCGACAGACCGGGCCCTCCAGCAAGATCCGGAAACGCGAGGTCTCCTCTGCACCAGCAAACCGATCCCGCGTCACCGCCGGCAACGGAGCCCACGGCTGCTAAGTGATCTGAAAGTGACAAACAGTTTGTTATCTACTGTTTTTTTTGAAATATACAGTGGAAATCGAAGCTTAAGTGAACTGCAAGTAAAACATACCTCGGCGGGGGTAATGGTGTCGAAGTATCGGCGGAAAAAGCCGAATGTCTCTCGTGGCCGCCGGGTGCATCTCCCATCAAAGCGGTGTGAAAAGGGAACAACCAAGGGAGTCTCTGTGACTGGTACGGGGGCAAGCCTAGGAAAGTAGGCGTAAACCCACAGCTGCAAGATAAATACCAGTGCATTTATCAAATAAAGTAGAATACAGAAAAAAGCAGAAATGGTAGAGCCGTGTGTTGTGCAGTGTGTTGTGTTCAGTGTATAGTGTGAGCAGTGTGCAGTCAATGTAAAGCAGAATGTATGTGTGTGCCGTGTGTACAGTATACAGCAGGTATAAGGCAGACTATAGTGTGTGCAATGTACAGAATACAGAAAGCAAAAAGCAGAAATGAAAAGCGGAGAAGAAATGTACCTCCCAAGCCCGCCAGTAGCCTCCAAGCAACTGGCCGCTGCCGCGCGAAGCCGAGCTCATGTACCCATAGAGAGTGGCCAGAGCGGCGCCACCCCAATCATAATGCAGGATGTCCCGGACGTCCACCAGTGCGCTGAGAAGACAGAGAAGCACGGTGTTCGCCCAGTCGGCGAAGATGGTCGTCCCGAATAGGAACATGAGGAAGCCGCGCGCGTACCTCTCCCAGTAGATGGACCTGAGCGGCGGTCCACTCATCCATGTCGATATCAAAGGGGATCGGATCACCCCCTACCCCGATGCCTGTGAGCATCGAGAAATCGTAAGGGGTCATCGTCATGTCCCCTGCTGCGGAAAAGTGAAATGAATCGGTGGTGTCCCACCACCTCTCTGCCAGAGCGGCAAGGAGAGGTCTGCATGTGGAGAGCCTGGAGAGTCCTCGGCAGAAGGCGCCGAAGCCCGCTCGATCCACGATACGACGGACTGCGTCAGGGAGCTCGTCGTACCACTCCCGAGCGCCAGTGTTCCCATACCCGCGGATGGTACGGGAATCCTCCTGTAAACAGAAATAACAATTGCAAGACAACATTCAAAATGCAATTTTGAGAAACATACAGATATAGCATGCGTGCAAGTTTAACAGATTTAAGTAAATACCGGGTGCCGGTGTGCTTACAGTGGACTACAGCGTGTAATGCGTCAGCATGTTTGGGCAGTTCAGAGCATATATAGCATGCGTGCAAGTTTGACAGATTTGAACAAATACCGGGTGCCAGTGTGCTTACGGTGAACTACAGCGTGTGATGTGTCGACGTGTTCGGGTGGTTCAGTACAGTATAGCATGTGTGTATAGTTTGACAGATTCAAGCAAGTGCTGGGTACCAGTGTGTTTGCAGTGAAATACAGTGTGTGCCGTGCGTTTGATTGATTCGGGGTTAGTGTAGTGTGTGTGCATGTGCTAGTCTCAAACAGATACCAGTTGTATGTATGTTTACAGTCAACTACATTCTACAGTATATCAGATTTCAACAGTTAAAGAGTACAACTAGCTATGACAGTTTTTGTATCCTATATTGCGGAAAATAAAGTTGAGGAAAGAGAGTTACCTCGGAGGCGCCGAAGGACAGGTGGGAGGTAGGCTCGCGCAGCAATAGCTCGGGCGCCACGTACCTCTCGAAGCTCCGGAACTGGCGCAGGCCGTCGGGGGGCAGAACATGGATCGCCGGCCGGTAGGTCGCCGGGTCGAACGGGCGCTCGCTCAACGGTAGGAGCTCGACCCCGGGATCCATCTCGTGGTCCGGGGGAGTCCCACCACGTGGAATGTCGTCCGCCATATCAAGAGTGATGAGAAAATAGCCGGAGGAAGGGAAACCGGGCCGGAATGCGAAGAGTCAATCGGAAAATCAACTCCCGAGAGGGTCGGAAATGGCCGAAAAGGCCAGGATGTGAAAGGGCACGGAAATCAAGAGGGAATCGAGGGGAACAAATCCCGAAGAGGTGGGAACGCCAAACGAGGCACCGAAACAAAGTTTTGTTCGGTTGAAAATGTCCGAAACGCGAAGGAAATCGTGAATCCGACGACGAAACGGGCGTAGAACGCGAAGAAACGGGCGAAAAATGAGAGAAAAACGCTCTAGAGAGAGAGTAAGAGTTTTCGGCAGAAGAGGAATGAGAAAATAGGGTTTGGGAACCCTATTTTAAAACACCCAAGGTGAAAAGTCGATTCTGCCCCGACTCGGCAACTTTTTGCTGGTCGGCAATATTTTGTGCCGGCCGGCAGTATTTTGTGCCGATGGAGTTATTTTGCAGCCGGTGGCCTCCCCTTCCGGCCGGTGGTGTTCCCACAACCTTGTTTAGGCCATATGAGAAGTTTTTGGTCTTCATAGCTCAAGAAAGTGCAAGAAAGTGTACCTTCGATGCTCAACCGGCCTCCGTTTTGACTCCGGACCGCCTCTGCTGTGCGTAGCAGTCCAACTCATGCAATGTTGTATCCTTTGGTATCCTTTTTGCCTCTTGCAAGATCCAAAGTTGCCCCGTGTGCGTCGCACACATTTATCGCACTATCTCGGTGCATTACATCGCACTGTCACGCGCCTCACAGTTGCATTGTTATGCATACACTACATGCGTTGTAACACGCGCCCCTTTGCATTGTCATGCACATCTCTGATGCATTGTCATTGCATTTTCATGCATTTCAAAACACGTGCGTTGTTACGCATTTAAGTCCGTGTGGCATACATGTCGCACTTCGCATTTACATTCCATGTGGCATGCGTGTCACACTTTGTATCATTTCGCATCTTATGAGGCATGCGTGTCTCATTTGCCTCGTTTTGCATCGGCACGTGTGCCTCCTTCGTATCGGCACGTGTGCCCTATTTTTATCGGCACGTATGCCTCATTTGCATCGGCCCGTGTGCCCCACTTGCATTGGCATGCGTGCCTCATTTGCATTGTCTTACATTCCTCACGACCTGCATTGTTTTGCATCCAACTTGCGTAGACCGCATGTTAATTTGTTTACCTGCGTAGACCGCATTGTTATTTAATTTCATTACCTGCGTAGACTGCATGTATTGCTTACGTAGACCGCATAATTGTTCAATTTCATTACTTGTAGACCGCATGTATTGCTTGCGTAGACCGCATAATTGTTCAATTTCTTTTATTGTATAGACCGCATAATTGTTCAATTTCTTTTCTTGCGTAGACCGCATTGTTGTTCAATTTCTTTACCTGCGTAGACCGCATTGTTATTTAATTTCATTACCTACGTAGACCGCATGTATTGCTTGCGTAGACCGCATAATTGTTCAATTTCATTACTTGCGTAGACCGCATGTATTGCTTGCGTAGACCGCATAATTGTTCAATTTCTTTTCCTGCGTAGACCGCATTGTTATTTAATTTCATTACCTGCCTAGACCGCATGTATTGCTTGCGTAGACCGCATAATTGTTCAATTTCTTTTCTTGCGTAGACCGCATTGTTGTTCAATTCCTCTACCTGCGTAGACCGCATGTATTGCTTGCGTAGACCGCATAATTGTTCAATTTCATTCCTTGCGTAGACCGCATTATTGTTCAATTTCTTTACCTGCGTAGACCACATGTATTGCCTGTGTAGACAGCATAATTGTTCAATTTCATTACTTGCGCAGACCGCATGTTTTGTTTGCGTAGGCCGCTTGTTTGTTCAATTTCATTACCTGCGTAGACCGCATGTTTTGATTGCATATTCGTTAATTTCATTACTTGCGTAGACCGCATGCTTATGATCAATTTCGTTGCCTGCGTAGACCGCATGCTCCACTTACATGTCTGTATTTTTCGCAAGCATTGTCATGCTCCCCACTTGCTTTGCACTGTCACGCATTTCGAGTACACCACTATTCATGTTGCTAACAATACCGTACCTATTAAGTTTGTTTTCTTTGCAGGCATGATATTGTATGTACGGTTCATTTAAAGCTGGTGCAACCAGACGAACCGCGCAGGTGTCGTACGGTCTAGGAGACCTTAAATCCATGGAAGGTGTAAGACCTTTGGCACATTGATGTGCATAGTTCGCTTGCATTGTCATGCATTATTGTAAATAGTTGCATTGTCATGCATCATTGGAATATAGTGCATTTCCATTGCAGCTTGCATGCATCCATTGCATTCTTCCCCAGTAGATCGCATCATACTGCATTGTCATGCATATTTGTAAATACCCATTCCACTGCATATTTGTAGACATTGCATTTTAGATTGCATGCATTCATTGCATCACTTCCATGTATGGCTTGCGCCTTTCCATGTTGAGCTTGGTTTGGTATGTGCCCATACTTCTCGTGTCGAAGCATAGTTCAGTAGACCGTTCTATGTTAAACATGGCCTGTATGCGTACATGCCTTTCCTAGGCAAGATTTGGTTTGGCCCGCGTGCCATATCCATTGCCATCTCCCCAGCATTTCCATCATATATTGCATTGTAGTGTAATCGTTGCATCCAGCATTAGGATCGAAGTCCTTTCTCCAGCGGGTTGTTTCCCCACTTGTGTCAATCCCACCCAATACTTGTTCTTGTGTCTGTCTACAATGCTCATAGTTCAGTTGACCGTTCTATGGTAGACAGACTTGTTACCTCCATCAATCTATTTGACATAGGTGTGGTTTCGAACCGCTCGTGATTGGATCATGATTCAATTGCTTTGCATATAGCTTGCATTGTTTCAAATTACATTGCATCTTCATTTGCATTTGTTTATGCATTGTTTTGTATATATTGCATATCATTTTGCATCCATTTTTGCATTGTCATGCATGTTGCTAACAATATTGTACCTGTTAAGTTTGTTTTCTTTGCAGGCACAATATTGTATGTACGGTTCATTTGAGGTTGGTACAACCAGACGAACCGCACAGGTATTATATCCTCCGAGTGAGAAGTATCGAGAATTGCATAATTCTCTTACATCCTTTCTGCATTGTAGTGTAGTTTAGTGTATGCTAGCTTAAAATTGTCGCATGTTATGCTTCGTTACAGCTTTCGTTGCATGATCATAAGTTATGCTCGGCTTCGTGCATTGTCTTGCATTTTGCCCCTGCCTTCGGGCGCATACCTTGTTTGTCTTGCATGTTTGTCTAAGTCTTCGGCCTTGTCAAAAATGGGTCGTCTCTGGGCTTTGACATTCACTCCCGTCATAGTTATGAGTTTCGAGTTCTGTCAAAGAGGGGCAACTGTAGACACCCCATTTTTGACCGTCCTCAAGACTTGGACGTCACCGTTGGAACACTCGATGATCATCCATATTTGTGTTCGTTTGGAGTTCCCGGAGGTCTCGGCTACGCGCCTTGCCTCAGGATCTCCGAATTCGACCGTTTAGTGTCTGGTTTTGCACCAAACACTTGTGTTTTGCCTTTGAGAGGCAGGGTAGGGCTTGTAGACCATCCCCACCCACCACCGGCAGCGGCTAGAGGCCACCGGCTGGTTTTTGTATCCACCGGCAATATAGTTTGCCGGTCGGCATCTTTTATTGCCGGTCGGCACTATTTAGTGCCGGTCGGCACTCTTCTTGGCCAAAATGGCATTTTTGGCCGGCCGACTACTGTGCATCTGCTTTTGCAGATATTTTAAGACAGCTGCCTTGCTTTTTGCTCCCCTCCATACACGTGTATGGAGGGATCTCCCTCTTATGAAGCTTGTCTTGTAAGCTTTACAAGACAAAAAGCTTCTATAAAGAGAGGGGCTCTCTCTTGTGAGAAGGGTTAGAGATTTAGACATTTTTAGAGAGAGAAAAACACAGACCAAGCTCTGGTTTTAGGGTTTGAGTTGCATACACTTCCTATCTCTATATTACTCTTGTGTGTGTTTTAGTCCATACTATTGCACACAAGCACCTAGTGTTTCACCTTCCTCTTGAAACTAAGGTTCTAAGGGCTTGTTCTTGAGGTTCTTGACTGGTTTGGAGCCAAGGAGAGCCATTGGAGCATCACTTGTGAAGGGGTCTTCAAGGGTTAGAATCTAGTCTTTTTTTTCCCATTTTTGCATTGTATTTTTACCTGTCTTAAAACCGTTTTTGAGCTTAGTGTATAATACAAAAAAGTTCTGTTTTTAAGCCCTCTTGATTGTTTATTCAGAGTATTTTGTGGTTTGGGTAAGTTTGAACACCCTTAGGCCTTGAAAGGCCTCATTTTGTGCCCTTTTGTGAGAACTCCGGGATTTTGGTGTCGGGGTCTCTTCACCACTGAAATCTTGAGGGATTTCAGTGGTGAAGGTGATGCCTTGAAGTCCCAAGAAGGAGAGGGCCACCCCCTCTCCTTGTTGTCCTTAAAAAGGACATGTTTTGGCCTCTAAAGGGAGCCTATGTTTGAGTGTGTGTTGAGCATGTATAGACTGTTTTTCATGCTTATATTTCCACAATACAACATGATTTTAAATTGGTTTTGGTACTCCATGCATGCTTAGCATATTTGCCATGTAATGCCTTGTGATCCCTTAACATGTCTTAGGTTGTGTGCCTTTGTTTCTAGCATGTTTTAGGCTTACATTTGTGAAGATTTTGTACTTATCTTGACATGTTTTAGGTCTGTCCATAAGTGTTTGGGTTGATCTTGGCATGCTTAGTATAACCCCTTTGCATTCCGGCTTGTTGGCCTTAAGTGTATGAATGTATAGCATGACATCTTTGCATTGATTTGGTGATTTGGAACCATTTTCCATGTCATTTCAGTCCCATTTTCATGCCTATGTGTTTACATTGGACGCCTCTTTAATGCTTTGAAAGCATGTGTTGCATGTCCCATGTTTTGACCATTGTGCGTGCCTCTGAATTTGAGCCACTTAGATGCCATCTAAGTAGTCCTTTAGCCTTGTTTTAATATGTTAAAAATCTATTTTTAGTTGTTTAATGCATACCATGATTGTTGTGCTAAATGTGCTTCAAAGCTTCATGACTTGTCTCAAGTATTTGGACCATGCTTGCATGCATTTGCTTATCTTGTTTAACATGATTTGGCATCATTGTATAACATGATTTTCAATGCTTATGTCGCATGCTATATGTCCATGATTACCTTCTTTCAAATGTGTTTGAGAGTTGTTCAATTTGTGCCTAAGTGTTGGGCCTTAACATGTGCATGTGTGTATGTGTATTTTGGTCCCTTGTGTTGGTCATTTTGGGCACTGTTTTGGGCCTTATTAGAGCTGCCTAAATCATGTCTAAGTCCATCTTGCCATCCATTTGCATTGCCTCATGTTTGCTTGTATGCTTGCATAAGTGCCTTGCCATGCCATGTTGCATCCCTAGCTTGTATGCCTAGGTTGCATAACATCTTGAATGCATGCCTTGTTCCTTGACTTGATGATGGGAATTGGGCCTTGGTTTGTTTGTTTGGTTTGCATTTCATTTGACATGAAAGTTGCATACTTGGTTCCTTGGGCCATCATACATGGAAATGCGTGATTGGTGGTCCGAGAATCGAGGCACATGCCGGTGGTGATTGCATTCAGCCGGTGGCACTCCCCAATGTCCAAGGATGCAGTCCTGAGGTTTTGACAACCTCCAGAGGGGTGAAGGAAGGAAAACAGAGGCAGCCCATGCATGGCGGTGCATTTCCGAACGGGACCGAGCATGCATTACATCGAGCCCTCCTCTCGAGGCGGTTTACTGTTTTTCTAGCTTTAGTTAATTTGTTAATTAATTAATTAATTTGTAATATTTAATTAGCTTGTGTAGTTAATTAATTTGTAATATTTATTTGGTCCCTCCGAGCGAAGGCAAATCTGTAATAAGTGTGCGTGAGTGGTGTGTATGTCTTCCAATCCCCACTTCTTTATTCCCTTTTACTTACCTGCTTTGATGGTTAGTATTAGGGCACGTTTAAGTTAGCATACCTTATGCAATGCATGCGTGCATTCATGCATTTGTACTGCATGCATCAGGCTCGGTACATCATGCTAACTGCATTTGTATTTCAATTCCAAATTGAATACGTGCATCAATTGACTGCATTTCATATGCCATGTTTAGGATTAGCCGAGCCTATCTAGTTGCATCCTGTATGTGTTGCATTAGTCAAATTGACATGAACTAGGACATGCATGTTTGCTAACTAGTTTACTGTTTTGAGCACGGAGTACGATGTAAGTATTTATGCTTTAGCATCCCGCATGCGTGTGAGTGTTGCCATGACAGTATGTTTACCATGTGGCTAGGTGCTTATGTGATAAACTGTTTCAATGCCTGTGGGTGAAGGTTGGATTGTTTGAGTTGGGAAAACTCGTTGAAATCCGTGTTTTAGCCTACTTGCGAGTAGCAAATTCTAAAGCACTTTTCAAAACAAACGGATATGCAATGTTTATTTCCAAATTAGGCAATCTAGTCTATACTTGTTTGCTGCGCGCATAACATAGTAATTCTAGGCTAATAACCGGAATAAGAACATATAACGTTTTCAAAATCAGATATCACGGTTAGTAGTGGCCGGTCTTCGAACCGGGCGAAAGGGGGTGCTCATAGCTGACCTTCCCCGATCGTACCCAAGCTCCCGAGCCGAGACAACTCCGGTGATGACGGACATGTGGCCTTCGGCACCGAGTCAGGGTTTCCTAAATTTCCCCCATTAAAAAATATTTAGGTGGCGACTCTGTATCTGGCAAAGCAGTCCATGTTTTGCACTACTTTTTCAAAAATCTGTTTCTCAAAACGATTTGCCAAGTTTGGACTCTTTGGTTCAGATTAAGAACCGTGACACAAATCGAGTTCGAACTGTAGTAACCCCAAATGAACAGAACGGGACCCACCCTCCCGGGGCGTTCGGGGGACGTCTACAACCACTTTTGAGCCCATCGGCCAAATGTTGATAGCTGATCGGCACACTAGATAGCCGATCGGCCATCTCTTCCTGCAAACTACTCCTTTTGCTGTAGCAGAGTGCAAACAGAGGCATGGCAATACATTTGCAAGAAAATGTTTGCAACTACACCCCTTATCTTGTCTAAGGCTTAAAGGTGTGTAGTGCTCCACCCTCGGACCACCAATCACGCATCTCGATGCATGATGACCAAAGGAGCCAAGTGTGCAATTCAATGTAAAATGAATGCACAAAAACACATAAATGCCTAGAACTCTATCATGCATGATCAAGAGCATCGGTGATCGAGAATTGAGGTACGTTTCATCACTTCAAGTATGAAACGTCCCTCATTCCTCGTGTTTGGCTTAACACCCAAACCAAACACAATGCAACACAAGTATGCCAAATACAATGTGAGGCATGCAACTCAATGTAATGCAACATGAGCATGCAACAACAATACAATGGAACAAGAATGCAACAACATGCAATGTGCCAAGCATGCAACAACATGCAAATTATGAAGTCATGTAATGCAACTAGCATGCAACAACATGCAATGTGCCAAGCATGCAACAACATGCAAAATGGATTTAAACCAAAATGGGCAGACGTCAATCATGCCCAAATCAGTGGCCAAAATGCTATGGAAAGGAAATACGAAAGCACATACAAACATGCATACACTTTGGTTCACAAACAAGGCATGGAGATAACAACTCTCGAGCAAGGGCAATGAGTGAAAAGCATGGATGTGTGACAACACAGTAGGTGCTGAAATCATGTATGGAATGGTGCCAAACCTCTCAAACAAGTCAAGCATAGCATACAAGAAAGCTCAAAGCTTGAAACTAGCAAAGGGACTTACACCATAGCCACTCAAAGCAAGCCCCAAAGGGCCGAGGGCAACCAAAACAGTCCCAAGGCGGGTCAAGATAAGACCAAAAACATGCTAGGACCTAGCCAACACAAGCTAGAACCAAAGACCAAAAGCATGAAGCATGCAAGGCTAACAAGGGTTGTTACACTACACCTATCAAAACCAAACATGGCATGACTTTAACCACAAAAATCAGAGTTATATCATGGTGAAACAAGACAAAAAATGCACTGAAATGATAGCCCAAAGGCCTAAGCATAGAGGCATACATAATGATCCATTCTTGAGGTATAAAGAGCCAAATCTCCTAGGCATTAAAAGAGTGACAAGCACAAGTGTATGACCATGAAATATGCTCTGAAATTACATAACAAATGATGCCAAATCAATGCATGCTAGTGGACTTCATACACAAAGCTAACAAGCTAGATTGAACCATGGCTATACAAAACGATGTATGCATGACTAAAACAACATCAAACAGAGCTCAAGCATGGTAAAACATGAGGGAAAGCTTCTTTGAGTTGAGCCAAAACATGCAAGAATGATGGTCTAAACACAAGATGCATGTTATGCTAGCATGCAAGATTGCTCTATAAGTATGTGAAGCATGCAAGATGCTATCAAAAAAACTTAAAATAGAGTTGAAGCATGCTAAAATAACACCAAAAGGTTGCTGAAATGGAACCAAAACATGCTAAGCAAACATGCTAGTATCATGAGCCATATATACTAGCATACAAAACACAAGGAGAGGGGATGACCATCTCCTCTTTAGGACCTCAAAACCACCTTTCCACCATTGAAAATCCTCTGGATTTCAGTGGTGAGAAGGCCCAAACAAGGTGGTCCCAATAGCTCAAAAATGAAGGCACAAAACAAGACCAAACAAGGCCTAAGAGGGGGTAGACTACCCCCAACACAAAAGTGACCTTAAACAAACATTACAAGCATGAAAAATCAGAACTTTTTACAGTAGAAAGTTAAGCTTCAATCATCATACAAATAGGTCTAAAAGATTAAGCCAAAATAGGGGATTAAAAGGTTAGTTTCTCACCCTTGAAGAACACCTTCAAGAACACAACTCCAGCAGCTCTTTTCTAACCAAACCAGTCCAAAAACTAACATCAGCTCCTAAGTACCTCAGCAACAAAAGGATGGTGTTCTAGTAGGTGCTTTAGTGCAAAAGTATGAAGAAAATACATTTTTGAGCAAGAACAAGCATAAATAGAGACGGAGAGAGAAAATATAGAGAGAGAGTGATATATGTTTTGTGTATCAATATTTCAAAACCTCTGGAAAGGGAGAGGAGCCTCCCTTCTTATAGAAATTCAATTCTCAAGCTTGTTGAACAAGCTTGAGTCATGAACAAATCCCTCCATACACGTGTATAAAGGATGAGAATTGTGCTCACTAGCTGGCACAACTGGCACAAAAATATCTGCAAAAGCAGGTGGAAAGGGCTCGGCCAAGAAATATGGCCGATCGACCAAAAGGAGTACCGATCGACCAAAAATAATGCCGATCGGCCACCACTTATGGCCGATGGCAAAAAAACAAGGCCAATGGCACAAGGCCTTGGCCGATGGGTTGTAGGGATGGCCAACGAGCCACCCTCTTCCCTCAGAAGCAAAACCACAAGTACTTGGTCCACAACAAGGCACAAGACAGACAAGTCGAGAGATCCTAAGGCAAGGCGCGCGGCCGAGACCTTCGGGAACTCAAAACGAACACGAGCATGGATGATCATCAAGTGTTCAAACGATGACGTCCAAGTCTTGAGGACGGTCAAAAATGGGGTGTCTACACCTTCTGAAATCGTTCAACCGGTAAATTTTGTACCATCACGAAGCCCTGAACCACGGAATCGGACTAAACGAGACAGGGGACGGAATTCACACCGATCAAACGACTAGTGTTCCCACTGAGCTAGTGAATAACTTCAAGTAGATAAAAGGCGCACATGGCGAGCGGACAAGAAATATACAGAGTTGCCAGAGCCGATCAACATGGTTCTATCTAAAGTACAACACCTTACGTTCTTCAAATGGCCATCCAAAATGGTGGGACCTCCCGACATGAGGAGACGAGATAGGCGGTGCAAGTATCACAATGACCACGGCCATGATACCGAGAGCTATTACGCATTAAAGGTTCACCTTGAGGAATTGGTATAGGATGGTCGGCTTAAGCAGTACGTCCGAAAAGAGAACTCAACCAAAACGGTAGCTTTACGACAGGACTCACCTCCACTTGGCATAATTCATATGATATACAGCCTGCCGACGTCATCCGCGGTACATACAATTCAGTCGCATCCTGACCCCCAAAAACAAATCACACAAACAAAACGGCCCTATGAAGCTCCGAGTATTACCTTCGACGATTCTGATTTGATCAGTGTGACACTCCCCTACATTGATCCATTAGTCATTGAACTAAGCGTAAACCAATTTACCATTGAACGCGTTCTCATAAACCAGGGAAGTACTTCAGAAGTTATGTATTACAAAACCTTCATCAAACTCGGGTTCACCGAGTCGGACCTGTCTTCGGCTCCTTATCCGTTATTCGGCTTCAATGCTAATCCAGAATAACCGTTAGGCAAGATCGCACTGCCAGTTCGAGCAGGCTCCCAAATAGTGGATGTGGAGTTCTTGGTTGTCAAGCTGCCTTCGCTGTATAATCTCATCATGGGACGAACTTGGCTACATACCACGCAGGCCGTGCCAAGTACCTATCATCAATTGCTTCGCTTCCCAGCTAATCGCGGCATTGAACAAATCCGTGGTTCCCAGAAATCGGTGCAAGCATGTTATTTTCTCGCCGCCAAGACACCAAGAGAATTGGAAGTGAATTCTATTGAGGTGCCAGAACGAGAGAGCCTTGACGAAGTTGGACGGCTCCCAAGTGAGAAGAGCACGGAATGACTGGATCGAGTTGCAATTGACGAAAATCCTAATAGGTTCTTCATGGTCGGTGCCTCCCTGAATCAAGTCGACATGCAATATCTAATTACCTTCTTACTCGGCAACCTTGATGTATTTGCATGTTCACCGTATGAGATGTCGGGGGTAGATCCATCTGTTTCTCAGCACCGTTTAAATGTCGACCCCAAATGTAAGCCGATTGTTCAGAGAAGCCGGCGGTCGGCTACGGAACACACTGCCTCCATTGTTGAAGAAGTTAACCGGCTACTTGATGCCAGTTCAATCCGAGAAGTGACCTATCCTACATGGCTGTCGAATACAGTGGTTGTAAAGAAGAAAAACGGGACTTGGCGTGTCTGCGTGGATTTCACAGCCTTAAACAAAGCTTGCCCAAGGATTGTTTTTCCCTCCCCAGAATAGACCAACTCGTAGACGCCACGGCACGTCATCAACGTATGAGCTTCCTTGATGCCTACAGAGCCTACCATCAAATCGCCATGCATCCAGAGGACCAAGACAAAACTGCATTCCTCACCCCAAGAGGAACCTATTGTTATAAGGTTATGCCTTTTGGGCTGAAGAATGCAGGGACAACTTACCAAAGACTAGTCACGGCCATGTTCAGGGAGCAACTCGGCTGTACTATGGAAGTATACATTGACGGCATGGTAGTCAAGTCCAAAGAAAAGCAAACTCATCTAGCTGATCTAGAAGAGACATTCGGCATTTTATGCAAGTACAAAATGAGGCTGAACGCCTCCAAATGTTCATTTGGGATCGGATCCAGCAAATTCCTGGACTACATTGTCAACCACCGAGGAATCAAAGCCAACCCGAAGCAAATCACAGCAATCCTTGAACTCGGCTCCCCTCGATCGGTCAAGGAGGTTCAAAAGCTGATGGGGATGGGCGCCACACTCAACAGGTTCATCAGTCGTTCCACAGATCGCTGCCGACAATTCTTTCATACCCTACGGCAGGGCAAAGCATTTGAATGGACCTCTGAGTGCGAAGCCGCTTTCAACGGTTTGAAGACTCACCTCCGATCAGTTCCACTATTGACAACACCTTCGGCAGGTGACCCGCCCATTTTTATATCTGGCAATTTCCGACTGGGCCTTCAGCGCCGTTCTGATAAAGGAAGAGCTAGGGAAGCAGCGACCAGTCTATTATGTGAGCAAGGCAACGGTCGACACTAAAACTCGTTACCTTCCGTTGGAAAAACTCAACCTAGCCCTTCTCAGGGCGGCAAGAAAACTGATGCATTACTTTCAAGGGCATACCATCGGGGTACTAACAGACTACTCCCTCGGGTCGGTACTCCGCAGTGCAGAAGCATCAGGGTGCATTTCAAAGTGGGCTCTTGAACTCAGCCAGTATGATATTCAATTTCTTCCTAGAACCTCAATCAAGGGGCAAGTGCTCACCGACTTTGTGGCCGAATTCACTGGGGGTCTTGCCGACATCAAATCTGATCAAATTCAATCTAAACCTAAGCTGAACTGAAGAATTTATGTTGGGGACATTTGGCAATTGTACTGTGATGGATCGTCCAATCAACACGGTAGTGGGGTGGGCATAGTGATCATGGCTCCCGACGGGACAATAATCGAGCAGGCTATCAAACTGGGCTTCGATGCATCGAACAATGAGGCTGAAAACGAAGCACTGTTAACCGGACTACGGAATGCACATCTCCTTGGTGCTCGGCGTCTTCTAGTCTTCTGTGATTCAAAGCTGGTCGTTAACCAATTGAAAGGGGAAAACGTAGCCAAAAATGACCGAATGGCAGCTTACATGAAAACGGCGAATTTGTTGCTGGCAAAATTCGACCATCATGAACTAAACCAAATAACTCGGGATCAGAACACACATGAGGATGCCCTGGTTTGCCTAGCTTCCGCCATCAACTCAGAAATTAAACGGACAATTGCGGTGGGATTTATCCTTGAGCCGAGCATCACCCCTCAGAGCCAATTCAAATTAATGTCATAGAATTAGGTCCAAGTTGGATGGACCCTATCACTGCATTCCTATCCTCTGAACAGCTCCCTGCAGAAAAGAAAGAAGCTCACAAATTACGAAAGAAAGCCCTACGGTATTACTTGGATCCACAAGGAAAGCTCTACAAAAAAATCCATTTCCGGTCCATATCTAGAATGCGTTCATCTAGATAAGGTCAAAGAACTCCTAACTGAAATACAGGAGGGTAGTTGTGGTGCCCATTCCGGCGGGTGCTCTTTGGCTCATCGAGATGTGACGCAAGGGTATTATTAGCTGACAATGAGAGCTGATACCGAGAATTATGTCAAGAAATGTGAACGGTGTAAGAAGTTTTCCCCTTTAACCCATTTTCCTGTTGAAGAATTGAGCTCTATCACAAGTCCCTGGCCGTTCGCCTAATGGGGACTTGATATCGTTGGACCATTGCCGCGGGCCCCGGGGAACAAGCGATACTTGATTGTCATGATAGGTTACTTCACAAAATGGGTCAAAGCGGAGGCACTAACGCACATTCGAGATGTTGATGTTAAGCACTTTGTATGGAGAAATATCACAACACGATTCGGCATTCCAAGAGCACTTATTTTAGACAACGACACCCAGTTTGATTGTGGCATCTACCGGGAGCTGTGCAACAAGTATGGTATCCGACCTTATTTGTCCACGCCGGTTTACCCTCAAAGCAATGGTCAAGCCAAAGTTTCTAACAAATCCATCTTGGATGGCATCAAGAAGAGGCTGGAGAAAGCTAAAGGCAGATGGGTCGAAGAATTGCCGAGTGTGTTATGGGCGCATCGCACTACGCCGAGGCGATCCACTGGGGAAACGCCGTTTGCTTTATGCTTGGGGACCCAGGCAATTATCCCTCTGGCGATCGGCCTCCCAACCTTAAAATCCAAAGTTTTTGACATAGGCTGAAATGACATGATGTTGACCTTCGATTTGACTATAATTGAAGAACGACGAGACCGCGCCCTTGTGTCCATGGCACGGTACCAGTAACAGTTTGCTAAATCATATAATCAACATGTCCAACTACGCCGCTATGCACCAGGAGAATTGGTCCTGAAGAAGGTACTTCCGGCTGCCAAGAATCCGGCTGATGGAAAATTGGGTCCTAACTGGGACGACCCCTACCAGATCGACTCGATCGTAAGCACAGGGGCATATCGACTCAAAGACATGTCTGGGAGGAGTCTACCACGTCCTTGAATTCCACACACTTGCGTAAATTTTATCATTAACCCGGCATGTGTGGCATGACACGTTTTGTGTATTCACCGTATACAACTTTCACTTTCATAATGCAAGACTTCTTTCATCACTACACGGAATTTTAATTTGAAATAATAAGCCTCCGAATTCGGAGCGCCATTCGTGGATGTCACAATTGGCCAAGTAAAAAGCATCTGAATTTGGAGCCCCATTCGTGCATGACACGTTTGGGCCGAATAAGCCTCCGAATTCGGAGCGCCCTTTATCCATGTCACGATTGGCCAAGTAAAATGCCTCCGAATTCGGAGCCCCATCTGTGAATGACACATTTTGACCGAATAAGCCTCCAGATTCGGAGCGCCCTTTGTGGATGTCGCGATTGGCCAAGTAAAAAGCCTCTAAATTCAGAGCCTCATCTGTGAATGACACGTTTGGGCTGAATAAGCCTCTGGATTCGGAGCGCCCTTCGTGGATGTCACGATTGGCCAAGTAAAAAGCCTCCGAATTCGGAACCCCATTCGTGCATGACACATTTGGGCCAAATAAGCCTCCGGATTCGGATCGCCCTTCGTGGATGTCACGATTGGCCATGTAAAAAGCCTTCGAATTAGGAGCCCCATCCGTGTATGACACATTTGGGCCAAATAAGCCTTCGGATTCGGAGCGCCCTTCATGGATGTCATGATTGGCCAAGTAAAAAGCCTTCGAATTTGGAACCCCATCCGTGCATGACACGTTTGGGCCGAATAAGCTTCTAGATTCGGAGCGCCCTTTGTGGATGTCACGATTGGCCAAGTAAAAAGACTCTGAATTCGGAGCCCCATCCGTGCATGACACGTTTGGGCTGAATAAGCCTCCGGATTCGAAGCGCCCTTCGTGGATGTCACTATTGGCCATGTAAAAAGCCTCTGAATTCGGAGCCCCATCCTTGAATGACACGTTTGGGCCGAATAAGCCTCTGAATTCGAAGTGTCCTTTGTGGATGTCACGATTGGGCAAGTAAAATGCCTTCGAATTCGGAGCCCCATCTATGCATGACACGTTTGGGCCGAATAAGCCTCCGGATTCAGAGTGCCCTTCGTGGATGTCACGATGGGCTAAGTAAAAAGCCTCCGAATTCAGAGCCCCATCCGTGCACGACGCGTTTGGGCTGAATAAGCCTCCGGATTTGGAGCGCCGTTCGTGGATGTCATGATTGGCCAAGTAACAAGCCTCTGAATTCGGAGCCCCATCCATGCATGACACGTTTGGGCCGCATAAGCCTCCAGATTTGGAACGCCCTTCATGGATGTCACGATTGGCCAAGTAAAAAGCCTTCAAATACGGAGCACAACCTGTGCATGGCACTTTTGAGCCGAATAAGCCTTCGGATTCTGAGCGCCTTTCATTGATATTACGATTATTCCGTTTGTATTATTATTAATTAACGAGCATAGACGAAATAGATGAAAAATGATAAATAGCAGAAACGACGTTCTAGCATTTAAAATGATATGCTGTATTAAATTGATCTAGATTACATAAGTTACATTCAACTTGCGTTAAAAATGCTACAATTGTCTCATTTTTATTCGGCGTCTCCTTCGTCGTCGCTCTTTTCGACTTCGTAAGCCGCAAAAAGGAAAATCATTGCTCTGATATAACGGCGATGCCGAGTCAATGCCTACTGCCCAAAGAGACTTCGCGGCACGAAGGGCCTTGACCCACCCGTGCTTGAATCCCCGATTCTCGTACCGGCAAACTTCCTTGGCTAGCTTTTCCTTCGTCTTGTCGATCCCAACTTTTCGGCCGTCGTGGAAGCCTCGTTCATAAGCCGCGACCTTCGCATTCTCTAGTGCGAACATACTTACCGTATCTCGATCGGTAATCACATGACTTAACAGCCGTTGGGTCACCCTTTCCTCTACAATTGGGTTACCTGGGCCGGCCGAATGTGTCTCGGCAATCTTGGCCTTCAGCTCACGCTCAGCCTTTTCCGCACGAGCTCCTAAACTCTGAATACATTCATCTTTTTGCTCTAACTCCCACCGCGCGGCATGTAGACGCATCCCGATTTCATAGGCGGTGTACAGCCCTCCCACCGCTCCATGAATGCCTTCCCGAAACACTTCGAAATCCCATCGACCGACCACCGACTGCTGGACTTCTGGTGGAAAGATCTGTCGAGTGAACTCGACTGCCACAATTGGGTCGTGCACAATCGAATCTGCTTTCATCATCGGTTTGTTGCCCACAAAACCTGTAAAACTCAGCGGGTGTAGTGTCGCATCGGATTCTCCCCTTGAGCGCGGTTGAGGGGAGTTGCCCCGTTGTTGTCTTTCCCTTCTGGGTGACCTGCTTCGACGACGTGGGGACTGGCATCTCCCTCACTCCCTCGACGTCCTACTACCCATGTGCCTAGGCTCGCCACTGTGATCCATCTCTGCGTCCAACTCAGCCAGTGTCCTCTCCTCTCCTCTACTGTTGAAGAATAGTCTACTTGACATTCACACTTATCTAACCTTGCTCAAAAGACTGGTGCGAATTGAGTTTGAACACACTAATGGGACCTACGCACACGAAGCACTCATCCCATTTATTCTCTACGGGTGCAACACCCCCAAGGCCATCTCATTAATGCTAAACTTCAAAAGTCTGGCACCGATTGAATCATGTACCCCAGTCATTCCATGAGCCACCAATATTTGGCGTCCCAGTTTATGCATCTACTGGGACACAGGCAGATTAGTTAATCTATTCGGCCTTATGTAAGTTATTTTGCTGAACAGAAAAGCTGTCCCAGTGAATTCATGAACGGCCGATAATCGTTATCCACAGCCACGAGCAAGGGGATATTCACCCATTTATTCGGCTTAAATATCAGAGCTCCTAGCCGAATATCCAAGGCGCCCCAGCAGTTTTGTTTAAACTTGCTGGGGCAAGGGAAGATTCGTCAACATATTCGATTTAAATAACAGAGCTCTTAACCGATTATCCATGGTGCCCCAACAGTCCTGTTTAAACTTGCTGGGGTAAGTGCAGATTCACCCATTTATTCAACTTAAATATCAGAGGTCCTAACCGAATATCCATGGTGCCCCAGCAGTCTTGTTTAAACATGCTAGGGCAAGGGTAGATTCGTCAATATATTCGATTTAAATATCAGAACTCCTAGCCGAATATCCACAATACCCCAACATGGCTTTGACCTGCCGTTTTTAGGTCTTATTAATTAATTCGGCAGTACCATTCATCGACTCACTGGGGCAAGGGCAGACGCATCTTATTCACTCCGTCTTATTCATTAATAAACATTGTGCCCCTGCACGCCCCTGAACTGCCGTCTTTTGTTGGTCCTCACGAACCTGTTGGGGCAAGTGCACATTCACTAGCTTATTCAGCTAAGTTGCAGTGCTATAGAGTTATTCATGAGCTACTATAGAGTTATTCGTCAGTTGGATTGATTCTGCAGTTCGTTTCATTCATTTCAAAATTTTTTGTCTTACTTAGCCGTTAACAAGCACATTCACAAGTCAGAAAGGAAAAAGGAATTTTCATTCATAAACTGAATAAACAGAAGTCATTTTACAGATGAAAACTACCCTACATCGGCTTCTTACAAAAGTGGACAGTCAAAAATAATAACAAAACCTATACACAATACCCAAAAAAAAAAAACAGTGAAAAATACTTGTCTGTAGATCAGTTTTCAAGGTCAGACTCCAGCGGCTCAATATCTACCTGCTCGTACGAAATCGACTGCTCCGATACCACGTTAGCAGTAGCCAAGGCTTTGAGCCAGCCATGTTTGAACCCCCTATTTTTGAATTTCGGCACTTCTTCTACATAGTCCGCTAAGGCCGCATCTTTGCCTTTCTGGAATGACTCTAAAATCTTGGACTCGGCATTTTCCATCGCCGTCTTTGACTCTTCAAAGTCGGCCTTCAGCTTCGTAATTGTCTCATTGGCAGACTTGAGCACTTCTTCGGCCACATTCGCCCTTCCCTCGGCGGCCGCTCTAAGTTCGTCGGCAGTCCTTGCCTTACTTTATTCGGCATCGGCCCTAGCTTTCTCCGCCGCCGCTTTCATGGCCTTAGACTAGGCTCGGAGAGAGGCCTCTACTGCTTTAGTCCTCTCGTTTTCCACCTCGGCTGAGAGAAAGCCGATCTGTCCAATAGCGTCGTGCTGGCGACGACCAATTTCAGCTATCCTCCCCACCGCCTGCAAAACAAGGGATCAGTAAGCTAATATAAAACTCTACTTTGGGCTAACCTCACAAATTTATAAAGGGGCACGTACCAATATCGCCGACTGAGTGGCTAAAACGATGACCAGCAGGTTGGACTCTGCCATAAAAGCGGTTCTGTCAGCCGGTAGAGAAATTGAAGATGCCAAGATCAAGGCCACTACCAGGTCTCTCAGAGCCGATGCATCAAAGGCAACTGGCACGTTTCTGATTTCGGCTTGTACTGTAAACGACATGACCAAGTCAGATTCATCCATGCATGGCCGTTTATCAATCGATTCCGAATAGTTAGCCTCGTGCTCGATTGGGCGTTTTTCCCCTCTTTGCTTTGACACTTGACCCTCCTATTGATCGATAGCAGGTTCCGTTTCGGCCATTTCGGTCTCAACCACCTCGACAGGAGCAGGTGAAGGAGTTTTTTCCCTGGCGTCAGGTGGAGGGGGTGGAGGTTGGTTTCGCTCAGCTTCAGCTCTCCTACGCGCGGCCATCCTCTCGGCGTTTTTCTGTTTGGCCAATTAAGATAGCGACTCACCAGCCATGTTGTCAAAATAAGAGCCGGGTAGGTCGCCTAAGTCAATAAAGATATCCTTGAAGGACACGTCCGCTCTATCGAAAGTGGATGGAGGATTGAGGCCGACTTCATCAAAAGCAAAATTTAGTGACATGTTGACCTCCTCTGGTACATTGGATCTGTCCGAAGATGGCTGATTCGGCTCCTCTTCAACTCCTTCGGCAACTTGTTCGGCCGTCGGCTCTGAGTCTGATTCCTCGAAACCAATCTGCCTAAGATTCTTGAAACTTGGAAAAACAAGCGTCGTAAGGTGTTGTTCGCCCCTAAGGATCGAGATATGTTTCGAGGCCGAAAAGGTGGTATAGGTCGGCTCGTAACGAAGAAGAATGTGGGTCACCTTCCCTTGTTTCTGAAGATTTGGACGGCTAACGAATTGGAGTACCGTTCTGATCTGTGCAAGTACAACGTCGTCAGCTGAAACTAAAACTTTTTTCAAGTTGTTTCCTGCACAATTAAAACGGTAAATGCATGGAATTTGAATACAAAATATTTAGTAAAAATTCATGGGGGGTTAAACGGCCATCTGGTTCGCCACTTCGCTTGGGCACTGGATCTTGGCGATCTTCGCCCTCGCCGAATTCCCAATTTCCACGAACCACAACTATAACATCGTCAACTTGCTTGCCAAAGTTGGCAAGCATAGTGACTAAGTGATGGTCAGTGTCCTTGGCTCTGAGGAAGTAGTGCCCCTGCCGTCTAGAGGATTTGGCCAAGGCATAACAATGCCGAATGGCAGGGACACCAAGGTTAAGCTTAAGGCGCCGGTTTAGTTCTACAACACCCATTATTATTCCGAAAAAATTTACGTTTGGCTGAGAAGGGATTAAACCCCAATAACAAAGGACAGTCCTTAAAAGCGGATGAAGGGGGAAATAAACTCGCCCCTCAGTAATCGACAAGAGAGGAAAGACGATTATACTTTCGTCAGTCCTCTCTGTGTCAATCACGTTCTTTTCCAAGAGTGACAGATGAACGTCATCAGGAATGGAGAAATGACGAAGGAAACCAAAGATTCACTCCACCGAAAAAAGGGCTCTCAGATGTTTTGCCATCATAGAAGGTAAAATGGGTATTCTAAGCAGTAAACAAGCAAGGAAAATGAGTCGAAATGGAAGAGAGATGAACTTACAAGAAATGAAGGCAAAGAGGAACAAAAAGAAGTTGCAGAGGGCGTGAAGCGAGGAAGGTGAACGTCAACGAGAAGCCTTGTGCGTTCGAAAAACATACAAAGGAAGAGACAACACGGTTTTAAATCATATTAAATGAATGAAGCGTACAAAGGGGTGGGAAATTGTAATCATGCCTAAAAAGAGTAGGCGCTCTGACGCTTGCATTGGAAGAAGGGAAACCGCCATATTTTTGACCCTCTAAGTTCGAAACCAAACATGCCGTCTAACTAATGTTAGTAGGATGTTTGGGGGGCAATTATGGGGGCCGAATAAATGTGAGAGTACATAGGATAGCCGAATATGTTAAAGAAGGAAATTAGATCGTGTGCGACACGGCTCCAGTCCCGACCGGTAAAGGCCGAATATCCAGGTCGGCCTCTATCAGTTGTAGATAGGGCCGAATATGAAGATATGGCCGAGTGAGCGATTGTTTCTTGGACGAAAAGTGGGCCCAACCATCAACATCAAGAACGACTATAAATAAGAGAAGCATCAACCAAAAGAGGTACGTGAGAACAAGTAGATATAATTTAAGACATAAGCAACCAAGAGAGGGGATACTGACTTGTCCATCGGAATGTTAATTTCGGCACCCCCGACCAGAGTGTTCATTCTTTTTCAGGTGACTAGCTGAGGATCACGAGCGCCCCCCAGGATCCGAAGAGTATTTCCAAACAACTTCTCCACAATAACATTTGTAACCTATCATTATACTTCATCAACTCATGTAGGCCTTACGTTAATACCTTGTCAAGATCTGTCAAAAATGTAGCTTTGTTATCTAAGGTGGTTGGACTTAAAAGGGAGGCTATTTTGACTCATCTGACCTTCCTAGGATCTTGCTTGGGTATTAGCCAAAGTACTCATTAGTGACGTTTCCTACCCTTGTAACCTTAGATAAACCATGTATTTAATGATTAATATATTATCTGATGTTCCTGATTTTTAGGGCGTCACAATTAAAGAAAACTGGAGAGTCGTGCGCTTGGCCAAGCTTTTTCACCGCCGCCTTCCAGCCACACTTAAAAAAGATATCCTTGGCTGCTTCGCATTGTAGGACGTAGGTTTCTTCTTCTTTCTTAAAACTTCAGTCCTCAGCGCCCTCTATCTTTTTCTCTAGCACCCTTATTTCGGTGTTTTTTTTTTCTCCAACTTAGCGAGCTCTCACAAGTAACGGTCTTTTTTCTCGGCAAAGGCCTTTTGTTTATCCTCCTCAACTGTGCGAACTTTCTCGATCAGTTGGTCTTGGTCAGCAGTCAGTTCGGCCAGCTTGGCCTTAACCTCTTTAAGTTTGGCTGCTTTGGCGTCAACATCGGCAATGGCCACCCGTGTTGTCTTGCACAGCTTAAGCTCACGTTTGTGGGCAACGTGACTTTTTTGTACAGCCTGCGAGTCACATTAAAGCTGTTAGAATAACCGAGCAAAAAGTTGTAACAAAAGTGAAAGTGGGTCAGTACCTAGGTGACTTACCAAAACCATCGACTTGGCAGCCGACCAAATTGTCTTGAGCTCGGTTAGGTGGTCATGGTTGTCACAACCTAAATCTGCCCCTATAGATTTAGTGTCGTAATCGCCCAGTAATCCTGGGATTACCAAAGGCCTTTGAACAGAATAACAGATGGTAAGAGGATGTGGGAACAAATATATAAAACATACATAGTCCATTGAACTGTGTTGACATACATGAGACCGAAATTTTAAAACTAAATACCTTTACACATCCGTGACGTCATAATTACAGAGTCTTAGTCACTATCAAAAGTACACATAGTCAAATTGGGACTTAGCCCGAGGAACAGCATACAAAAACTTGTTCAAGTAAAACAAAAAAAATAAAAACTTGTACGTGATCCACAAACTCGACCACCAAACTTTACGAGAACCTCCTCGGGAGGCATGGTGGCTAGCTGACCCTAAACTCTCTAGGTAGCAGCTTAGGCCTAGTCATGCGCCTGCTCACCTACATACATAATATAAATAGTGAGCGGAAACCCAGTAAATAATAACAAAGAAAAGGTTTTAATGAATGATATCCATATCAGATCTTATACTTAATCATATTTCAAATCAAAAACAGATTCAGATACATAGTCATATTCATAGTCAAGGTTCATACAATTCACATGATAGTATGTAGTACATCCATTAGCATAAACAAATCCGATGACCCATAACGGGACCAACATAAAGACATTCTGATGACCCATAAAGGGATGGGCATAAGGCATTCCGATGAATCATGTGCACATAGACATTTCCAATGACCCATAAAGGGACGGCCATAAAGGCATTCTGATGACCCATAAAGGGACGGCCATAAAGGCATTCCGATGACCCACAAAGGGATGCATATCATATGATGCTAAGGATGCCATGAATACATTTCAGAAACTTGGACAATCATTCATTCATACAAAACATAGCATTTCAAAAAACTGATCATATCATGTTATCAGAAAATAAATAAAGTTAAACATAACTTTATAGAGTTATTACTCACAGATAGCTCTAGAGACAGGCAAACAGAGCAGACTAATCAAATGGCTTACGACGCGTGACCTACATAAACATAACAGATACACATATTGAAACACACACCCAGATAATACGTAACTCATCTCATTTCATTCTTAGTGTGTTTCTAAGTCTTAACCTTATTTCTATGTCTTAATCTTGGTCTAGGAATGCCTAGGATGCAATGAGGATGCCAAAACATGTTGTTCAACACTTAGTCAACTATGCTGAAAATAGGGGCCTCGCTCGAGCGTGTGGACCCGCCTTTTTCTGCACCCCATCTTTCAGAAAGAGTTTGAAAAGAAGGCCTCACAGTTCAGACTCTCACGGTTCTGAATCTAGTATGACAAGTGCAATGTGAAACTGATAAACAACAAAGAGTCCAAATCCAGCAAATCTTTTTGGAAAATCGATTTTAAATCAAATAATGCCAAAAGTTGACTGCTTTGCCAGATATAGAGTCGCCACCTGAATATTTTGTTTTTGGGAAAATTTAGGAAACCCTGACTTGTGCCGAAGGCCACGTGTCCGTCATCACCAAAGTTGCCTCGGCTCAGGAACTTGGGTACGAGAGGGGAAGATCCTGAAATGAGCACCCCCGCTAGCCCGATCAAACATCGGCCCCTACTAATCATGATATGATTTTTTATAAACATTATGTGCTCTTATTCCGATTATTAAGCTAGCATTACTATGTGATGTGTGGACTCTCCTTTTTCCATGCCCCTGCCTTTCGAAACGGGTTTGAAAAGAAGGCCTCACAGTTCGGACTCTACCTGTGGTTCTCAATCTAATCTCACAAAGTGCAATGTGAAACTGATAATCACCAAAGAGTCCAAATCCGAAAAACCTTTTTGGAAAATCGATTTTAAATCAAATAATGCCAAAATTTGGACTGCTTTGCCAGATACAGAGTCACCACCTAAGTATTTTACTTTTGGGAAACCCTGACTCATGCTAAAGGCCACGTGTCTGTCATCACCAATGCTTCCTTGGCTCGGGAACTTGGGTACGAGAAGGGAAGGTCCTAAAATGAGCACCCCCGCTCGACCGATCAAAGATCGGCCTCTACTAATCATGATATGTTCTTTTATAAACATTATGTGTTCGTGCTCTGATTATTAAACTAGCTTTACTATGTGACGCACACAAGCAAGTATAGACTAGTTGCAAGGCTTGGAACAATTCAACTCATGTTTGTTTTCAAAAATGGTTTAAATTTGTCACCCTCAAGTGGGCTTAAAGATGCGGATTTGCCACCAAACAATGTGGACTTAAAACATGATTTGTCATTTAATAAAGTGGGCTTAAAACTCACATTTGTTGAATCGTTCCAATTCAAACAAAAAGCCTTTATCCACGGGCATTCATACAGTTAAGCATTTAAGCACATAGCCTCATGGCAAGCATGCGAAACATGACAATATGGCAATTACACTCATGCAAGTATGCTAAAGCATAAAACTCACTGAGTACTCCAAGCCAAAACAGAAACTACTTAGAAAAAATGCATGATCCTAACTATACAAGATGCCTAATATAACACATGCAATAATGCAATTAATAGGCTCGGCTACTAATATGGCATATGATTCAATTTGAACATCATGTGATTAAACACGTATTCAAAGAAGATATTGAAATGACAATGCAATTTGAATGATGCGCCGAGCCTCGGTGCATGCAAGGCAAGATGAATGGATACAAATATGCAAGCATAAGGTATGCTAATTGAAACATGATCCCTAATCTAACCATCAAATGCGATTAAATAAAAGGGAGAAAGACGTGGGGTTGGAAGATATACACACACGCATGCACACTTATTACAACATTATGCCCTCGCAAAGGAGGGTCCGAATGAATAAGCTAACTAGCTACGCTAATTAAGCTAACTATTACAACACAATTGAAACTAATTAACTGTTCTAGTCAACTAGTTATTACAAACCAAATTAAGCTAATTAATCACAAAACAAATTAATTAACTAAATAGTTAGAACGCTTGTATGAAAGAATTAACTACAACTAACTAATTAAGCAAAGAAAGTAAATGGCCTCGAGGGGCGAGGGATGCATGCATGTTTGGCTTCTCCACCTGAAAATGGCACCGCCTTGCCATTACAGCCTCTGTTTGCACATTTTTTGCCACTAAAAATTGCGCCACCTTTCAGAACACCTATGCTCTGCCTCAGGAACACATTGAGCAACCTTCTTCATTGATGGCCAGTCGGCTACCCCTGCCCCGAACTTCCTTTTTTGCTACAACAAAGAGCAAACAGAGGCAAAGAAGTACATTCTCAAGATTTGTGTGTACTGCTACCTTCCTTATCATTACATAAGTTCAAAGGAGTGTAACTCTTAGCCCTCAAACCATCAACCAAGCATTTCCATGCATGATGGCTAAGGAACCAAGCTTGTACAAGCTTAATGAGTGCAAAACAAGACTCAACAAAGCCACAACCCTATCATAGATGATCAAGGGTGATGGTGACCAAGCAAAGTGGCACGTTTCATCACTTCGAGTATGAAACGTCCCATTTTTCTCGTGTTCGAATTAACGTCCGATCCGAACACATGCAATGCAACACGAAGGATGCTTTATCTTGCATCTTTTACTTGTTCATTTTTGTTTACCCATTTTAGATTACCAATCCATTCTTTAATTGATTAGTCCAAAAGGTGAGTGTCTTCTAATTGAAAGTGGGCTTAAACCACAAGTGCCTTGAGCATGAAAGTGACCTCATGCCGTTGGTAATGAACCCCCGAGGGGATTAAAGCATTAAGCATGAATGTCTCCATTTCACACTCAAGCCAATAAGGGGTTTAAACCCACTTTCAAAATAAATGAAAGAGTGAAACAAAGGAGTATGTGATAGAGTTTATGATGTTGAAATTAAATGCAAAATAGCACCAGAACATGCAAGCAACTCAAGCAATTCATGTTTAAAAGCCCAAAACACCAAACTAGTGAAGCCGTTTACACTACAACTATGCAAAATAATACTCATACAACACAAACAGCCCAAAACGGAGCCAAAGCAGCCCAAATCAAAGGTAAAAACATGCTGGAAATAGGCTAAGATAAGCTACAAAAATATGCTAACTTATAAGGCAACTAGGCATGCAAGCAAGACAACAAGGAGGAGAGGCTAACCCCTTCAATTTTGGACTTCAAAAGAAGGTTTTTGTCACTGAAATAACTCTGACTTTCAGTGGTTAAGAGGCCCAAAAAGTTTGATTTGAAGGTGATGAAAGATGGCATAAAAGGCTTCACAATTAAGCAACAAGAATGGTGGACTATCCCTTAACACAAAATAGCCTTAAACCACCATTTTTAAACCATAAAAATAGAGTTTTTTGGAGTCCAAAACCATCTTAAAAACAGTGTAAAAAGATTGCAAAACAAGTATTTAAGACAAGCTCAAAATACAAGTGGTATACCTCTTGAAGACAATATGTAAGTTAGAGCAACAAAACAAGTTAAACCAAGCCAAAATCCTCTTCTACAGCTCAAAGAGGGCCTCAAGAGATCTCCGCTCCAAGGTGGTCAAGTTTCATCAAGGGTCTATGTGCAAAAGTGTAGAGAAGCTCGACTTTCAGGCACAAAATAAGAACAGAGAGAGAAAACTAGAGAGAGAGAGAGAGAGGGAGATTTTTGGTTCAAAAATTCTAACCCCTCCAAATGGGGGAGAGCACCCTCTATATATAGAAAATCAAGGTTTGAGCTTGAATTCATCCTACCATACACGTGTATGAAGATGCACTTCAGTGAGCAATAACTGGCATAGTTGGCAAACAAATATCTGAAAAGGGAGACCAATGGCCGTCGGCCACCACTAGTGGCCGATAGGCATAACTTGTGGCTGATAAGGTCTAAGGCTGGCGGACAGGCTACCCTCCTCTCTAGGCAGGAGGCAACAAGCTCTTGGTCCAAAAACATGCACAAAACAAAAAGGTTTAGAGGCTCAAAGACAAGGCGTTTCATCAAGGACTTCGGAAGCTCAAAACGAACACAAACAAGCACAATCATTGAATGCATAAACGATGACGTCCAAGTCTTGAGGACAGTAAAAAATGGGGTGTCTACAAATGCGCACAAGCAAGTATAGACTAGTTTGCTCAACTTGAAACAATTCAACTCATGTTTGTTTGTGAAAATAGTTTGAATTTGCCACCCTTAAGTGGGCTTAAAAGTGCGGATTTGCCACCAAACATAGTGGTCTTAAAACATGATTTTGCCACAACAAAGTGGGCTTAAAACTCATATTTGTTGAATTGTTCCAATTCAAACAACAAGCCTTCATCCACAGACATTCATGCAGTTAAGCAAGTAGATAGCCGCATGTCAAGCATGCGAAACATGGCAACATGGCAATCACACTCATGCAAGTATGCTAAAGTATAAAACTTACCGAGTACTCCAAACCAAAAGACAAGCTAGTTAAAAAGAATGCACGATCCTAACTATGCAAGATGACTAATGCAACACATGCAATAATACAATTAATAGGCTCGGCTACTAATATGGCATATGGATTGATTTGAACAACATACGATTAAAACATGTATTTCAAAGAAGTATTTGAAATTACAAATGCAGTTTGAATGATACGTCAAGCCTCGGTGCATGCAATACGAATGAATGGATGCAAACAAGCGATATGCTAATTAAAACATGTCCCTAATCTAACCATCAAAAGCGATTAAATGAAAGGGAGAAAGACATGGGGTTGGAAGACATACACACACGCACACACACTTATTACAACATATGCCCTCGCGAAGGAGGGTCCGAATAAATAAGCTGACTAGCTACGCTACGCTAAGCTAAGCTAAGCTAACTATTATAGCATGATATGAATTAACTAACTATTCTAAGCTAATTAAATATTACAAATCAAATTAATTAGCTAAACATTTAACTAACTAATTACAAAGCAACTATCCTAATTAATTACAACATGAATTAACTGGCTAATCTACTAGAATAATTACATCACTTGCAAGAATTAGCTACAACTATCTAACCAAAGCAACTAAATGGCCTCGGGAAACGAGGGATGTATGCATGATCGGTTTCTCTACCCGGAAAACCACCGTTTTGCTACTGCGAGCCCCTGTTTGCACATATTTGAACACTGAAAAGGCTGCTTACTTCCAGAACACCTCCACATCAACTTACCAACACACTGTGCAATTTTCATTGGTGGTCGACAGGGGGCATGTCAGCTACCACTGGTGGCCAATCGGCCACTGATGACATGAACTCCTCTTTTTGCTGCAACAGAGAGTAGATAAAGCGAAACAGTGTATTCTCACAGGTTTGTGTGTACTGTTTACGCTCCTTATCATCAAACAAGTTCAAAGGAGTGAAACTCTTGGCTCTCAAACCATCAACCAAGCAATTTCCTACATGTTTAATGAGTGCAAAACAGGACTCAAAAAGACCACCACCCTATCATGCATGATCAAGGGTGATGGTAACCAAGCAAAGTGGCACATTTCATCACTTTTGAGTATGAAATGCCCCATTTTCCTTATGTTTGAATTAACGTCCGATTCAAACACATGCAATGCAACACGAAAGATGCTTATCTTGCCTCTTTTACTTGTTCATTTTGTATACTCATTTTACATTACCGATTCATTCTTTAATTGATTTGCCCAAAAGTGAGTGTCCTCTAATGGAAAGATGGCTCAAACCACAAGTTGATTTGGGCATGAAAGAGGCATTACACTGTTGGTAATAAATCCCCTAAGGGATTAAACCATTAGGTACAACACCTTAATTTCACACTTAGATAAACAAGTGGTTTGAAACCACTTTCAAAGCAAACAAAAGAGTGAAGAAATGGAGGGAGATTGCAGAGATTTTAAGTGCTAAAATGAAGTGCAAAACAACACTAAAACATACTTTCAACTCAAAACAATGGTGATCAAAGCATTAAAACACTAAGCTAGTGAAGAAGTTAACACTACAACTATGCAATACAAGCCTCAACTGAATTAATCAGCCCAAAACAGAGCCAAAATAGGTCAAAATAGAGGCACAAAACATGTTGGACTTAAGCTAAAGTAAGCTAGAAAACATGCTAACTCATAAAGCTAACTAGGCATGCGAACAAGACACAAGGAGGGGAGGCTAACCCCTCCAATTTTGGACTTCAAAACAAGATTTTTACCACTGAAAAATCTCTCAGATTCAGTGGTTCAAATGGCCAAAAAAAGTTGTTTTGAAAGTGATGAAAAGATGGCATGAAAGCTTAACAAGCTAAGAAGCAAAAATGGTGGACAACCCCCTAACTCAAAAGGGGCTCAAGCCACTACTTTTATGTCACCAAAACAAAACTTTTTACATATCAAAACCAGCCCCAAAAACAATTAAAAGGATGGTAAAACAAGTACTGAAAACAAGCTTAAATAACAAGTGTTATAACTCTTGAATCTAAGGCACAAAATAGGCAACAAACCAATCTCAAACCTCCTTCTAGAGCTCAAACAAGGCTCCAAGGGACCTCAGCTCAAAGGTGGTCAAGTTTGTTTAAGGTAGTGAATGTAAAAGTGTAGAGAAAACAAGCAATAAGGCACAAAATATCAAGAGAGAAGGAGAAAGCTAGAGAGAGAGATTTTTGGTCTAAATCTTCTAACCTCAAAAATAGGGGAGGAACCCCCCTATTTGTAGAAAAACACCCCTTGAGCTTAGATACATCCTACCATACACGTGTATGAAGATGCAACTCAGTGTCCAACAGCTGGCACAACTGTTAATAAATATCTTGAAAAAGAGACTGGTGGCCATCGGCCACCACTGGTGGCCGACCGACCACATCCATGGCTGACAGACTCATCCTATGGCCGATAGCCTTGGAGGGTGGCCAACAGGTCACCAAGAGGTCCAAACACCAAGTTTTTGTCCAAAACAAGGCACAGAAAGAACAAAGTTTAAAGGCTCTCAGACAAGGCGCCGAGGACTTCGGGTGCTCAAAACGAACACAATCACACAATCATTGAGTGCACAAACGATGACGTCCAAGTCTTGAGGACGGTCAAAAATGGGGTGTCTACAGAGCGTAACTTCCTTCGCTCGAGCAGACCTTCAAAAATGTGAGTGGTTGATTGAGCACAACTTTGGTCACTCGAGAGGTCTGGCAACTTTGCAAAAGTATTGGTTGCTTGAAATTTTTGCTCAACGGCCGCTCGACGGTCACTCAAGTGTCAGACTGCGGTCCTCGCTCGAGCGTAACTCTTGTCGCTTAAGCGGTCTGGAAAAAATGTAAAATTCTGGGAGCATGCATTTGACACCAACTTTGGTCACTCGAGCGGAAGTGAAGAACAAAGGGTCTTTGCTTGAGCGCAGGTTCTGTCGCTCGAGCGGAAAGACAGAATCTGGAATTTCTGTATTGCTCTTCCAAGTACAAAACTCAAATTCAAAGACATGAAAATCAACCTTTGGTTCCCAAAACTTGAGAAAACAAGTCTAAAGTTTGAAAACATTGAGAATTGAAGACCATTTCACAAAACCAAAGTCCAAAAGTTTGCCAATTGTGCAAAACAAAACTCAAAGCTTTGAAAACATGACATGCATGAGATGGTTTAGCTTCAAGGCTTCCAAGACATGATCAATTGGTATAAAATGATACAAAACAAGATGAATTCTCAAACCAAAGGTAGGATAAGCTCATGTATGTGGGAATTACTTGAATTCAAACTCAAAATTGTGAAGAAAGTGCACGAATGGCTCTATTCTCTACATTCTAGCTTAGTTCTTCCATTATTCAACTTAATTCTCTTGAATCTACACACTTGTTAGCTCAATTACATAGCTAAAGGATTGAATCTTTACCTTAGATGTCCAATTATGCTCTAGCTGGCTAATTGGTTGAGGTTCCAAGCAAATTTTCCCAAATCTTTCTTAATTGCCCTTGTTGAGTTCAAATCTCTCTTGGCTCCTCTCCCTCACATGTTTTCTCTTCAAAGATGACAAAATGAGAGTGTATATGCAAGTTAGAAGCCTTATATAGGCTTGACTAATTAAGCTTTGTGAACCTAATCAATTGGGCAATAAATAATTCTATTTAATTCGTTCCGAATTGAATTTCAATTAAACCTACCATAATGCTCTAAAAATTCTAACTAACACACAAATCAAGTTAATTTCGTGATGGGATGCCGATAAGGCCTTCAATTTGCAGAACTAAACATAAATTCAAGCAAATATTTCTGCACTATATAAGCACAAATAATGCAACACACATGCAATTAATTCAGAATTTCACCTCAATTACTTATTATGCATAATTAATCTTGGATTATATGTTAATCATGGGTCGAGGCTGTTACAATCTTCCCCCTTAAAGAGTTTAGTCCTCCAAACTCGAATTACCTTCATTTTAGAAGAATATCGAGTCCAAAGGAAACAACTCAGGGTATCTTTTCATCATATCTTCTTCTGTTTCCCGTGTCGCATAGGTTCCACCATGATTTTGCCAATCAACTTTCACTAATGGAATTTATTTGTTTCTCAATCTTTTGATTCTTCAGCTAGCAATTTGGATTGGCTGTTCTTCATAAGTGTAGTCTTCCTTCAAAAGTACATATGTCGGCTCAATAACATGTAATGGATCTCTCAAATAATCCCGAAGGATTAAAACATGAAAAACGTTATGCATATTCTCCATAACCAGAGGTAAGGCCACTCGGTATGTCACTGAATTGATTTTCTCCAAACCTTCATACGAGCCAATGTATCTTGGTGCTAGCTTTCCTTTCACCCCAAATCGTGCCTAACCTTTCATTGGAGTTACTTTTATAAATACGTGGTCACCGACTTCGTATTCTCTGTCTCTTCTCTGAACGTCCGCATAACTCTTTTCGCGACTTTGTACAGTTTTCAAACATTGTTGGATCCGTTTTACTTTTTCAGTTGTTTCTTGCACAAGTTTCGATCCCAACATTAGTCTATCACCTACCTCAGCCTAGGAAATTGAAGATCGGCACTTTCTACCATACAAAGCTTCATAAGGAGCCATTCTAATGGTTGAATGATAACTGTTGTTGTATACAAACTCGGCCAGAGGAAGGTAAGTCTCCTAATTCCCTTGGAAGTCCAACACACACAACCGCAACATATCTTCTAAAGTTTGATTTGTTTGTTCGGTTTGGCCGTCTTTTTATGGGTGGTAGGCACTACTCAGTTGTAGTTCCGTTCCCAAAGCCTGTTACAAACTCTGCCAGAATCTTGACGTGAACTTAGAATCTTTGTCAGATATAATGGGTACTAGCAACTATCTAATTTCACAATCTTATTCACGTAAATGTTAGCTAACTTGTCCGCATTATAGAGAGTTTTGATAGGTAGGAAATGTACGGATTTAGTCAAACGATCAATTACCCCGATAAAGTCCATACCTCGAGAGGAGCGAGGCAATCCCACAATGAAGTCCAAGGTAATATGTTTCCATTTCCATTTCGGTATTGGAAATGGCTGAAATAATCCAGCGGGTCGTTGTTCTTCAGCTTTAACTTTTTGGCAATGTAAACATCTAGCCACAAAATCAACAATGCATTTCTTCATTCCTAGCCACCAAAAATTCTGTTTCAAGTCATGATACATCTTTGAATTCCCCAGATGCATAGCAAATTTGGAGTTGTGCGCTTCAGTCATAACACGTTTCCTCAACTCAAAATAGTTTGGTACACAAAGTCTACCCTGAAATTGCAACACATTGTTCTCCAATACAAATCCTCGCCTTGGTTTTGAGTCAATCCCATCAACAATTTTCTTCAAAACTTCATCTTCAAGTTGTTTCACTCTAATTTCTTCAATGATTGCAGGCCAATGTAGACACCCAATTTTTTACGGTCCTTACGACTTGAATGTCATTGCTTGCACACCCGATGATGAGTGTATATGCTTGTCAAGTGCTCAAAGTCCTCAGTAGAATGTGACAACTTTGAACCTTTTAAACCCTACACCCCTGTTGCCTTGTTTTTGGACTAGAACCTTGGATCTTCAAGCCTGCAATCTTTGGTGGCCTGCCAGCCACTGCAATGGGCTGCCAGCCATCACTTCGGGTGGCTGGCCACCAGTGCTAGCTTGCCGGCCACCAATGTATTTTGCAGATATTTTGTGACAATTATGCCACCTGTTTGCACAAATGCTTACATCTGCTTCCACGTGTGTGGCTGGATGTTTTTTTAGGGAGATTCATGTTTTTCTATATATAGAGGACCTCCCTCTCATATTTGGAGGTTAGAATAATTTTGGAGCAAATTTTTTCCTGTCTCTCTACAATTCTTTTATCTCTCTCTCTTGCAAATTTCTCAACCATTGCCTATACACTCCTCACCTTTGCCTATACACTCTTAACCAAACATCTCCATATTTGAGTTAAGGTGTCTTTGAGCCTTGTTTGAGCTCTTGAGGGTGTGTTTGCCTTGTTTTATTGTCTAGAATTGGTTCTTCTCTTTAAAGGTATAAAACTTTGTCTTTTTACTTGCTTTATTTACTCTTTTTCCTACAATTTTCCAACTATTTTTCTACTATAAAAACTCTATATTTTTTTGGTTGAAACTTGGGTTTTAAGGCCAATAAAGGTTGAGGGGTGGTTCACCCTTCGTTACACCTTGCTCTCAAGGCCTTTCCCCTTGTTTTGTCCACCCCTGCACTATCTTTTTTTGAGATTTTAAACACTGTTTTTCAGAGTTATTTCAATGGCTAAAATCATGGTTTGAAGTCCAAAATTGCAGGGGTTAGCCTTCCCTCCTTGTGCTTTGCTTACTAGCCTAGCATGATCCATGTTTTAGCATATTATTCTAGCTATTTTTCTCTTAATTCCAGCATGTTTTAGCACTTAATTAGAACTATTTTAGGACTATTTTTAAGTTTTTGTGGCATTTAAGCTCTGTGTTGCATGCTTGTAGTGTAATTGTCCTCATGAGTTTGGTGTTTTAGGGTTTTAGGCCTTTGATACGATCTTATTTGAGTTGATAGTGTTTATTTATGGCTTTCCATACTTGTGATCACTCTTAATCACCTCTGCAACCTCCTTTCTTTCTTGACTTTTGTTTTGCTTTGAAAGTAGTTTCAAACTACTTGTTTGTTTAATCATGAGATTGAGATGTCATGCTTAATGGTTTAATCCCTTTGGGGGTTCATTACCAACGGTATGATGTCTCTTTCATGCCTAAAGAAACTCTTGGTTTGAGCCCTCTTTCCAATGGAGGACTTTAAACTCACCTTTGGACTCAATTTATTAAGGAATGGTTGGTAAATTAAAATGAAGTAATAGAATTGAGGCTAAAAAAGGTGCAAGATAATAATTTGGTTAGGGTTCGATCGGATGTTAATTGAACTCTTGAGTCTTGAGTCGTTTCATACTCATTAGTGATGAAAACGGATCAAGATTCATTGTCAACTACTTCCCTTGATCTTTCATGATAGGGAGGTGGTTTTGAGAGTCTCATTTTGTTGCATTCAATGAACTTGCACACTTTGGTTCATAAGCCATCATGCAATGAAATTGTATAGATTGATGGTTTGTGAATCAAGTTTTACTACTACTTTGAGTTGTTCAAATGATGAGGAGGAGTAAATTGTGCAAACAAACCCTTGAGAATACACTGTCTCTGCTCTATTTGCTCTCTGTTGCAGCAGGACAACCCAATCATGTCAGCCACCAATGCAAAATCAAGCAGTGTTCTTTTGAAGCAGAACAAAGTTGGTTTGGAGATGGAAATCAGTGCAAGTGTTCTACTGTGCAACAGAGGCATTTGGCAGCAGAAACAATGGCTTTCTCAAGTGGAATGTCCATGCATGCATGAACATTCCTTGTTTCCTGATGACGAGTAATTAGGGTGGTTAATTTAGTTACTTCATGTTGTACTTAATTAGTTGCAGCTAGTTAATTTTGTAAAATGTTGTAATTAACTAGTTATTTAATTTTGTCTTTTAATAATTAGTTAGCTATATTAGTTAATTAATTAATTCATTCGGTTTGTAATAATTAGTAAAGTAGTTTAGCTAAATTATTCATTTGTTGTTATAATTAGTTTAGCTTTAATTAGTTAGCTAGTTAGTTTATTCGGACCCTCCTGTGTGAGGGCACAATGTTGTAATAATGTGTATGTGTTCCTACCCCACATCTTTCTCCCTTTTATTTACTAGCTTATGATGGTTAGTTTAAGGGCATCATGTTTTGTTTAGCATATTTCATGTTTGCATCCACTTGCATTGCATGCACCGAGGCTCGACACATTATTCTAACTAGTATTGTTAGTTTAAATACTTCTTTGAATATGTGCTTAGACTGCTTGCTATTAAATAGATTCATATGCCATATTAGTAGCCGAGCCTAGTAAGTTGCATATTGCATGTGTTGCATTAGTCATATTGCATAAGTTAAGATCATGCATTGTTCTAACTCTTTCATCTTTTTGGCTTGGAGTACTAGCTGAGCCTTTACTCGTTTTAGCATATTGCATGTTGATGTTGCCATGTTTAGCATGCTTGTCATGAGGCTAGTTGCGTGAATTGGAATAATTTGAGTAATGTTTATATGCAATCACTTTTTTTTTTAAATGGTACATATTCGAAACAATTTTGCAAACAAACATGAATAAAGTGTTCCAATTCTTGCAAGTTAGTCTATACTTGTATGTGTGCGCATCACATAGTAAGTTAGCTAATAATCGGAACAAGAGCATATAATGTACATAAGATTCATATCATGATTAGTAGAGGCCGATCTTTGATCGGGCGAATGAGGGTGCTCAATTCATGACCTTCTCCTCTCGTACCTAAGTTCTCGAGCCGAGACAATCTTGGTGATGATGGACACGTGGCCTTTGGCACGAGTCATGGGTTTCCTAAATTTTTCAAAAATATTTAGATGTCGACTCTATATTTGGCAAAATAGTCCATTTTTGGCAATTTGATTCAAAATTGATTTTTCAAAAGATTTTTCGGATTGGGACTCTTTACTGATTATCTATTTCACATTGCACTTATGAGATCAGATTCAAAACCACAGGTAAAGTCCGATACTATAGGGCTTATTCGTCTTCCGAAATGGGGCACGAAAAAGTCAAGCTACAGTTTATGGCGACTCTACTGGGAAAATTAGAGAACTTGACTTGAAATTCATGATATGAAATTTTATCTATACTTATATGTTTCTTTGCATTGCATTTGCATTGGTGCGTTTAAGTCACTGTGTTTGCCATCTGCTATTCCTGGACAGTTTGCCGGAGGCTTGCCTAAAAGCTTGCCAAAAGGCTGACCGGTCACGGGCTCTTCCATGATGGAAACACAACCCTTGGATCTAGCCTGCCGTTGTACCGTTTGATCCTCCTTTCACTTCTCGGTGTTAAGTGTGAGAGGTATATTGGGTAGTCTTGCTGAGGTACCCTTTTGACCATTTGGCCTAGTTGTATATCGAAAAGCCATAGAGACGGTTCCAAACTAAGACAGGATGCTTACTCGAATATAGGATTGCGTGAGGCCTCTTTGTTTGAATAGCGAACCCTAGTTCCTGATGAAACTAGGATAGGGTAACCTTACCCCCTCATAGAGATGTTTTGGCTCTCCCTTAACTGGTATGTGCTTTACAATGAAACTGTACAGGAATGTGCGTATCAGTTGCAAGTTTGGTATCCGTTTTGGGGGCAGAATTCAGTATTGAGTGCTGTCCTACAACTTTGATTACATCTGTGTTGGTAACATCATGCTGAGGTGATGTGCAATTTCTGATTACTGTTTTCTTTTTGCTTTATTTCTTTTTTCATGGTAGTTTAACACCATAGCCTCAGAAGGTTCGGATATCTCCCAAGTACTCTGGACTTGTGACAGAAGGCTTTGCAAAGCCGGAGATCTTGTTAGGGGACAGCCTGTGTTTACTTCGCTCCCACCAATTGTGAGACGGAGAAGAGATAGGAAAAGTTCACCAGTCTAGTTTTTACAACAGTCACCCTTTAATTCACTGGCATCCAGTCAGGCCTGGGGACAGTCTTCTGCTTCTAGTCCAGCACGAGATCACTAATCTATTCCGATGGCACAACATCTCCAAGTTAGTATGGAGCAATTAATCCATCATCTTCAGCAAACAGTTGAAACCCTACAGCAAGATGCTGCTCGTCAGGCCGAGGTAATAAACAGGCTGCAACAGCAACAACCAAAGCCGGCAGCGACTTTTGCATCCCATGCACCTCCCACAGGTATCCCAGCACCTAGAGTCATTGCCCATACTGCTAATGTGCAAGAAAATCAGGGTAATCTGGTAGAGTCGATCTCAGCACAAGCCTCCAAAACGCCTGTGTATCAAACTGAAGCCCCATTTGAATTTAAGGTTGACCCAACTGTGCTTATAGACAACAAGTTGGAGAAACTATTCAAGAGAGCACAAGGTGTTAACTCCATTCCCGACATAGAAGACGGGTGTACCAACTCCGTAGTGACATTGCCAGATCAGTTCAAAATGTCACACATTGATCGATTCATTAGCTCTGGAGATCCCATGGTTCATTTACGGCTATTTTCGGACGTCTTGCAGTCTGACCAGATTGTAGAAGCTTTCTCTCTTTGGTCGTACCATGTCTGGTATAGTGGCCATTTGGTATGCCAAGTTGGAGGATTCTGTTAAGAAGAATTGGAAGGAAATGGCTGAGGCCTTTATTGCTCAGTACTTCTATAACACACAAATCGAGGTCACAACTCGTGATCTTGAGGTAACGCACCAAGTGCTAAATAAGGGCTTCTCAGAATTTGTGACGAGGTAGAGGGCTAAAGCTTCAATGATGACCACAAGGCCTTTCGAAAAAGATCATATATGGATGGTAGTCCGCAATCTACACTGGAAGTTGTAAAAAATGATTGTCCTACCTCTCTTCACATTCACCGAGCTCCATGAGATGGTAGTTCAGATTGAAGGCGCCATGAAACAAGGGCTGATTACGGATGAGAAAGAGCAGGCAAAGAGGCCTTTTGTGCATAGTTCCAATGTTACCACCAGTGGTAGCACAGCTGTGAGGCCATCAGATGTGAGTGTTGTCATCACCACAACCATGACTTCCAATCCATTTGCCAACACAGCTCCACAAACTTCAGCCAACCTTGCCCGATCCTAGAGGACCTTTACCCAACTCTACCTGACCCTGTCTCAAGCCATGAAGGTGCTGATGAAAAAAGGGCACCTCGAACCATTAGAGCCTCGCCCACTACCTGACCCTCTCCTACCGAAACACAACCTAGCAAAATACTATGTGTTTCACCAACAACATGGTCATGACACTGACCAATGCTTCAGACTGCATCATGAGATTCAACACCTCATTGACAACACGGTGATCGCACCACCCCAAAAACTAAATGTAACTACAAACCCTCTCCCGGTCCACAATCAAGTTCCCCCACCTCAAAATCTAAACCTAATCCATACACTGGCCATCCCTTACGGCCCCAGCGTATATATTACCCCTTCCCACCTACCAAGACCGATGTTGTTCATTCCTAAAAGCACAGATTTGTGCATGATGGACACGTCTGTACTACAACCTAAGCCTGTGGTGGTGACAGTTGCAATAGAAGGGAGGCTGGCCTTGTCCGTTGCCGAAGAGCTCTGAGGACTTGCCTAAAGGGGTGTACAACCCAAGCTGCTACGTTGTGTCGATTGCTCAAGTCAAGCCAGAATTGGTGTTGCCAACTGTAGTGGAGGTTAATGTGGTTAGAGAGGATGGCTCGGGCCAAGGATTGGACGATTTGGCGGAACTCGAGGAGGATTTAGACAACCTGTAGTTCTTTGACGAACAAGATCAAGGGGATGTGTAAATTGGCTGGTTCGATTTGAATGGATCAACCGATAACTCTAGGTGGCTAAGTGATGAGCCCGATAGGGAGGAAGGAATTGAAATGAAACTAGAGGAAAAGAAAGCAAGAGTTGCCATAGTGGCTGGAAGGGCCGATAAAAAGGGAAAACTGCCGGAGAATGCTGGCATGGAGAATTTAGCTCAGGAACTGGGCGTTATAAGCACAGTGGACATAGAACAAGAAGCTGCGTTGAAGCAGTTTGAACAAGACAAGGTTGAAGATAAATAGAAAGTAGTAGTGGCCTAACACCTTATGAGGGATACCTGTGATGTGAAAGTGATCCGAACGGAGGCGGACAACTGTTTGTCGACTGCCAGAGATGTATGGTGGGATGATACTGATCTACATCTAGCTCACACCGATGAAGACTGAGGTGAGTGCCTTCTAGACAAAACGTGGCACGCTGAAGAAATAGACCACATGACAAGAAGTATGTAGTATTTTAAGCCACCGCACTTTGATCAAACTGAGGCATCTGGGAAAAATAGAGAAGTTGAGACACAGAAATAGAAGCAGCTGGAAGAAGAGGCAGTGTTGAAGCAACTTAAGAAAATCCAAGATGACATCTTAATTTGGGGTCTTCTCATGGCCTCCTAGGTACATTGACAGGTAGTACTGTCAACAATGGACAAAGCTAAATTGTCCATTGACACTACCCCTGAACAGCTTGTGGGATTGGTCTTCCCAGGTGATGTCGGGCCAACCATAACCTTTTCTGACAAAGAACTACCGCTGGAAGGCTCAGCTCACAGCAAACCCTTGTATATATTTGTTAAGTGCAAGGAAAAATGGGTACCGGTGGTGTTGATAGACACTAGTTCGACTATCAATGTCTGTCCTTCCATCATAGCTTATGCCATCGGCCTTAGACCAGCAGACTTTGTGCCCACGACCTAAGTAATTCGGGCATACGGTAATACAAGCAGGGAGGTTATGGGCACAGTGCAAATCAGAGTCCAAGTGGGCCCAGCTCAGCAAGATGTCAAGTTCCATGTCTGGGATGTGCCGGCCACCTTTAACTTACTGCTAGGGAAGCCCTGGTTGCCTCTTGTGAAAGCTGTCTCCTCCACCCTCCACCAAATGCTGAAGTACCCTCATAGGAAAAGAGTGGCGATTGTTTTCGGGAATTTGTCTGTCCATCCCTCGCCAGAGGTAACTACACCAGTGTTGGAGATCACTCATGGTGCGGAGGATGTATTCCTCTCAGGGTTCACTCCGGCTGAGGCTCGGGTGGTGCAGACCATTTTGGCATCAGATGAGGGCATGTATGTTAATGCCCAATCTATCTATTTCATGAACAAATTGTAGCATGTGCCAAGAATGGGAGTTGGAAGAAGTGGCTGGAAAGGTGTCATAGCATTCACAGATGTGCCGCACAACCTACATGCCTTTAGTATGGGCTATGTATCCACTAAAGAGGACTGGATCAGGAAAGACGAAGAAATCCGAGGCAAAGCCAGGGCCAAGCAAGCCGGGAAACACAATGAGCTTATTCACAGGCCAATCCATGGAACGTTGAATGGCCACTTTGTTCAGGGAGGGAGAAGATTTCCCCTTTTGTGGTTTTCCCGAGCCCTGGATGAACTCTATGAAGTAGCGTGCCCCTGGGTTTGAAATCTTCTTTGACCTGTAGCTGCAAAATAGTGATACCGAGAAAAAGGATAAACCAAACACTGAAGCTGAACAGAGCATGGAAAGTGACTCAGACAACAGCGAGCTTGAAGTAGGGGCAACACTGTCTTGTCTCCTTACAAATCATACGATTGACTCAAAGAACTTGGGGGATAACCTTACCATCTCCATAATTAGGGAACAATCGGGTGTGAACCCATCCAGCAGCATTTTGGATGCATCAAAGGCACCATCTCTTTTTTGGCAGCTGGTGGAGGGCTATCTGTCTATTTCTGAGTCGGGTGATGAGCTACAATCTGATTCCAGTGAGTCTGTGGAGTCAGAATCAGATTCTGGTTCTTCTGAGTTTGAGTTTGGTATTCTTGGGGGTGATAACCTGGATACCAAGGTCATGTCCAGGTCCTCTTTTTGTTTTACTTTTGAGTCAGTTGTAACCAAAGATTTGGATATTATAAATGAGAACGCTGCCGATTCTGAATATTTCTCTGTACTGCTTATTTATTGTATTGATGAAGATTTTTAGAATTTTAATGAAAATGATGAGAAAGGAATTGCTCTAGTTTTGAAAAACTTGATTAATCGAGAGGATGAGAGGTTTGCTAAACCCTATGCTGATGAAATCATTGCTATTAATGTGGGTACTGAGAAGGATCCGCGTCTGGTCCAGATCGGGTCCACGTTGTCTTCGGAGGAGCACGTGTGCTTAGTCACTTTATTAAAAGATTTCAAAGACGTTTTCGCATGGTCCTACGAAGATATGCCTAGAATCGATCCTGAGATTGTATAGTATCGAATCCCTCTTGACCGCGAGATCGACCCGCCAAGCAGAAGTTGCATAGAATCCGTCTGGATTGGGCATCGAAAATCAAGGAAGTTTGACCAACATCATCCCAGTGCCGTAAAAGGATGGTAGAATCCGGGTATGTGTAGACTTCCTGGACTTGAACAAAGCCAGTCCGAAGGATGACTTTCCTTTGCCACACATTGATGAGTTAGTGGATTTCACTGCGGGCCATACATTGCTATCCTTTATGGACAGGTTTTTCGAGCATAACCAGATTCTAATGGCACCTAAGGACAGAGAGAAAACTGCATTTACTATGCCGTGAGGTACCTACATCTATCGGGTTAGGCCGTTTGGGCTGAAGAATGCCGAGGCTACCTATCAAAGGGCTACAACCACCATTCTGCATGATATGATCCACAAAGAGGTCGAGGTGTACGTAGACGACATGATTGTCAAGACCAAGGAAAAAGAGAACCACTACACCACCTTGAAGAAATTCTTTCAACAAATTAGAGAATATAGGTTGAGGTTAAACCCGCAGAAATGCACCTTCAGCGTAACAGTAGGGAAAATGCTCGGCTTTTTGATCACACATAGGGGCATCGAAGTAGATCCATCCAAAATCAAGGCCATCTTAGAAATGCCACCATTAAGGACTGAAAAGGAGGTGCGAGGCTTTCTGGATAAAGTGCAATTCATAAGACGGTTTATTTCCAAATTAACCTTGACTTGTGAACCACTATTTGGTCTCCTAAAGAAGGAGAAGAAATTCCGATGGGATGATCGATGTCAATTTGCCTTTGAGCAGGTTAAGTAGTACCTCCAAAATCCACATGTGTTGTCGCCGCCAGAGCCAAGAAAGCCTTTGATTCTGTACCTGTTAGTGACAAACACGACTATGGAATGCATGCTCGCTCAGGAATCTAAAGATAGGGTGGAGAAAGCCATCTACTACTTGAGCAAGAAAATGCTGGATTATGAGACCCGCTATGCTCCGTTGAAGAAAGCTTGTCTAGACTTGGTATGGGCTACCAGCAAGTTAAGGCACTCCTTGTTAGCTCACTCTGTAATCTTGGTTTCGAGATTAGATCCCATTAAATATCTCTTTGAGAAACTGGCGCTTACGGGTAGGGTAGCCCGTTGGTTGCTTCTCCTCTCCGAATTTGATCTCAAATATGTCACCCGCAAAGTTAGCCAAGAGAAGAGCTATAGCAGAGTTCCTGGCAGATCACCTAGTAGAAGGAGATGAGGCGATGGAATACTTATTCCCAGATGAAGCCATTCTGCAAGTTGAAGAGAAGACTTGGACGGTGTACTTTGACGGAGCAGCCAATCAATATGGTTATGGGATAGTTGTGTTGCTGATAGCACCCGATGACTCCCATATACCTTTAGCCTTCAAACTTCAGTTCAAGGTGTCCAATAATGAAGTAGAATATGAGGCATGTATCGCTGGTTTAGAAGCCGCCCTAGAACTAGAGGCAAAAAGACTGGATGTTATCGGGGACTCAAACTTAGTTGTTTCTTAAGCAAATGAAGACTAGAAAGTCAAAGAAGAAAAGATGAAGGTTTATCACCAGACCTTGGGTGTTCCGATTCCTAGGTTTGAAAAACTGACTTTCACGCATCTACTGAGAGAGAACAACAGGTTCATTGATGCTTTAGCAACTCTATCTTCTATGGTAGACATCCCACTTGGAGTCCGGATGCGTCTGATTATCATTGAGCAGAAATACACGTCGGTCTATGAAACTATCGCCACAATAGATGAAACGCAAGACAAAAACCCTTGGTACTACGATATTTGGAACTTCTTGGAAAATGAGATTTATCCACTAGGGGCAAATGCCAAGGACAAAAGGGGAATACGGAAAATAGCCATCTAATTTATCATCTGTGGAGGTAAACTGTAAAAAAGGAGGTCATCTGGGACTGTACAAGTTATGTGTCGAAGAAGAGGAATCAAAGTGCCTAATGGAGGTCATCCATGAAGAAGATTGCGGAGCGCACATGAATGGAGTGATGCTAGCTCGAAAGATTCTCAGGCAAGGTTACTACTGGTCCACCATGGAGGAGGATTATATTGGTTTTGTTCAGCGATGCCACAAATGTCAAATTCATGTCAATCGCATGAATATCCCGCTGTCAAAACTATACAACATGACTCCGCCATGACCTTTCTCGGTCTGGGGAATCGACGTCATTGGTGCAGTCACACCAAAAGGGTCGAATGGGCATGAATACATCTTGGTGGCAATTGATTACTTTACAAAGCGGGTGGAAGCTCAGTCCTATGCAGTGTTGAAAGCATTGCATGTGGCCAAGTTTATCAGAAACAATATCATTTGCTGATAAGGAGTCCCAAATGAGATCATATTAGATAATGGCTCCCAATTCAAGAAAGAGGTGATAGACTTGTTGGAGAAATACAATATGGCTTTTCATAAGTCATCTACATATAGGCCGCAAACCAATGGAGCTGTTGAAGCTGCCAACAAGAACATCAAGAATATCTTGCAGAAGATGGTTGAAACCTAGAGGGATTGGCCAAATAAATTGCCATTTGCACTCTAGGGCTATAAAACTTCAATCCGGACATCTACAGGAGCAACTCCTTATTCTCTTGTCTATGTGATGGAAACTGTTTTGCCAATTGAAATAGAAGTCCCGTCGCTATGAGTTATGGCTGAGTGTCAGATAGCAAAGGTGGACTGGCAACAGAGCAGATTTGAGGAGTTAATGCTATTTGATGAGAAAAGGCTAAAAGCATTGTATCATATTCATGGCTACCAGCGCAGAATTGCCAAGGCTTTTAACAAGAAAATCAAGTCCCAAAATCTCAAAGAGGGTGATATGGTGCTGAAAGACAACCGAGCACCCATTCATGACCCTAGGGGCAAGTTCTGACCCAATTGGACTGGTCCTTACATAATCAAAGCTATCTGGTTGGGTGGAGCTGTTATTCTCATGAACTTAGATGGTCTGGAATTTTTGCAACCGGTCAACATGGATAAGTTGAAGAAATACTATCCCTGAGAGGCTCGCTAGGCTGAAAATCCAGAAAGGCGACCTAGGAAAAACTTAGAGCATGAAAAATTAGAAATAAAAGAAAACCTAAGCTTGCAAAGTTAACAACCCTAAAGAGAGACTTGGGCAAAAGTTAGAGCACAAAAAGAGAGAGTTAATACTCAAGTGAACCTGAACCGAACTACGTAAGGCCTAATTCCCATCTTTAGGATATGTAGGCAACTTCACCCTAAAGTTCGGCCGTAATCACCTCCAACTCAACTGTCCTGTCCACGTGTTTGATTAGGTCATCTTTGTCCGATCTTTACTTGAGAGTTCGGTTGTGATCTTCATTCTAGGAAGAAGAGCTGGTTACAATGTAGAACAGTGTATTCAATCAAGGAGCAGTTGTGATCTTTTGATTTGGGGTTATACATCTTAAGAATTGATTCTGTGCGTGTCAAGTGGTGATCCTTTTCGAAAATGGTTTTGGAAAGTTTTAATAAAAGTTAATCAAAGAGGGGCAACTAAAGACACCCCATTTTTGACTGCCTGCAAGACTTAGACGCTTGGTTCAATGCACTCAATGATGAAAGTTGAATTGTGAATTCGCAGCGATTCGGATTCAATCAGGCTCTCGAAATAACCTTAAAACTTCAACATTTACCTTGTTTGAACATGTGATTTTTATTTTTGGACCTTTTCCCACCCTAAGCTAAGTTTGAACCAAAAAAAAAACAGGCGAGGCCATCAAGGCCAGGCCATGCATCAGTGATGGCCGGCCGTGGCTATGAATGGTCGGTCGACCTTCAATGGCGATAAACACTGTTCTGGGCAGGAGGCCGCCAGCTATCCATTTTTGAAGATATTTATCACCTTTTGAGCTTGAATTCTATAAAAATGAAGCTCTGGGATTGTTTTGAGGGTTGAACAAAAATCTAGAAGTGATATACACACCTTGAGAGCTCTTGTCTCCTCCTTCTTTCTTGGCAAGCAAGCTTTGAGCTAACCTAGCTTGTCTATACCATCTCTATCCTCCATATACAATCTTGTATCATCACCCTAAAGCCTTGGTTGATATTGGAGAAGCATAATTCAAGCTTGAGAGTGAGTTGAAGCCAAGTTTGGATCATCAACAACAAGCTTACTCCATGAAAGGTATAAGCTTGTTGTCTTCTCTCTTACTCTCTTTTCTTTCACTTACTTCATAGTTCTTGCTGTTTTGAGTTGTTTTGAGCTTATTTGAAGTGATTGGAGTTGGGTTTGAAGAGCTACCAAAAGGATAAAGAGAGCTTGCTCTTTCTATACCTTTACTTATAACTCAAACCTTCTCTTTTCCACTCTTTTCCTTTGATATTTACACTGATTTTTAGAGGTTTAGAAAGGCTAAAAACCATGTTTTAAAACTTCAAAAATGGAGGGTTAGCCACCCCTCCTTATTCTTTCTTACTAGCCTTAATTCTCTTCTTTATTGTCTAGCTTTTCAAGCTCTTTTCATACATGTTCTACCTCTGTTTTCCATGTATTAAGGGATGTTTTCAAGTTTTCCAAGCCTTTTCAATTAGGTCATGCCTTGTTTTGTACATTTTTGATCTCATAAGTTGGCACACTTGTTACTTGTTATGCTTTCTTTGTTCATTAGCATGTTTGGAGTCTAAGTTTAATAATCAATCCATCATTCATCTCTTTCATACTTGAGAATGATTTTAACTAATTGAGGTTCGAATCATGTAAGAAAGTGTAGACACCCCATTTTTTACCGTCCTAAAGACTTGGACGTCATCATTTGAGTGCTCGATGATTGCGCATGTTTGCGCTCGTTTGGAGTCCCCGAGGTTTTCGGATGCGCGTCTTGCCTCTAAGTCCATGAACTCTCTTGGTTTTGTGCTTGTTTTAAGCCAAACCTTAGTGTCCCCTTTTGCTTGGAGGGAGAAGTAGCGGTGTAGACCACTTTTCTCCCCTATCCGCCAGTTTTCTCCTCTGTAGACCACTTTTGGTAGTCGGTCAGCCAGTGTTAGTGGTCGGTCGACGACCTCAAGTGGTTTGCAGCATGCCACCACTTTCTCCTCTCTTGGTAGATCCACGTTTTGCTCTGCCGACCACCTGAGGTGGTCGGTCGACTAGGTGGGGTGGTCGGTCGACCACTTTGAGTGGCCGGTGGCCATTTTTCACTTTTTGTAGATATTTTTTGTGCCAGTTGTGCCAACTGTTAAGCACAGAATGCATCCTCCCTACACATGTAGGGAGGGATTTGAGCAAGCCTTAGCTTGCATTTCTTTATAAGGGAACGCGTCTCCCCCTTGAGAGGGGTTTAGATTTTTTAGAGCAAAAAATATACTCTCTCTAGAATTCTCTCTTTCTCTCTCTCTATATATATTTTTGTGCTTAAAAGTGCTTGAAAGTGGGAATTCTTGGTGGATTTGCAAAGGAAATCTTGATCAAACACCACCATCATTGGGCTATGATACTTGGGAGCCTTATTTGAGTGACTTTGACCTGATTTTGGCTCAGAAGTGGCTGGTTTTGAAGTTGGGGTTAAAGGGTGAGTAATAGCCTCTTTAAAGCTTTATTTTCATTGCTTATTTAGCCACCTTTGCATGCTATTTTAGGCTTAGCTTTCAACTGAAAAAAGTTCTGTTTTGAAGTGTTTAAAATGGTTGTTTAAGGCTTTGCCTGAGTTAGGGGTGGTTTACCCCCTTTGGTGGCTTGTTTTGCCTTGCTTTGTGCCATCTTTTAAGGCCCTTGAGACCATCTCTTTTTGGCCTTCTCACCACTGAAACTCAGAGGAATTTTAGTAGTGAAAAAGTGGTTTTGAGGTCCCAAATGGGTGGGGGTGGTCCCCCCTCCTCTTTTCTTATTTGCATGTGTTGATGGCCCTCCAAAAGGGCATGTGTTTCTACTTCTTAGAGGCTTTGTTTAGGCTCATTTTTGTGACTTTTCAGACCTTCCATAACTCTGTTTTGGTCTTTCTTGGTCACCTCTTGCATGCTTCTTATACTTGTAGTGTAATCCTACTTGTAGCCTTGCAAAGTAGCATGTCTTTGTGCTTTGAATTGGCTCCATTTCAGCATGTTTTTAGCCGTTATTTGCCATGCCATAACTTAGTTTTTGGCTATCTTGGTCACCTCTTACATGCTTCTCGTACTTGTAGTGTAATCCTACTTGTGGCCTTGCAAAGTTGCATGTCTTTGTGCCTTGAATTTGCTTAGTTCAAGCATGTTTTTAGCCATTATTTGCTATGTCATAGCTCTGTTTTGGGTTGGTTTGGTTGCCTCTTGCATGCTCCTTAAACTTGTAGTGCAATTTTGTTCACTAGCCTAGTGTATTTGATGTTTTAGCCTATTGATCTAGCATGTGTATGCTCTACTCCAGCACATTTTTGGCTATATTTTGACCCACCTTAGGACTATTTGAGTGATCTTGGTCCTTTGGGGCTTGCTTGATATGGCTATGGTGCAAGTGCCTTAGCTAGTCTTGAGTTTTGCGCACCTTAGCATGCTATATTTGTGATGGTTGCATGTTTTGGCATTATTTAGCATGTAATTTCAGAGCATATACATGTGTCATGTTCTCACTTATTTCACTCCTTGAGAGCTTTTGAGAGTTGTGCCTTTGTGCCTTATTTGTGAGCTACCAAAAGAGCATGATTTTCTACTCATTTGAGCCTTAGTTTGAGCATGTTTTTGCCACTGATTTGCCATGATATAGCTCTGTTTTGTACTAGTTTGGTTGTTTGTGCATCGTATTGCATAGTCCTAGTGTTGTGTGCCTCGCTTGCTTTAATGCCTTAGCTTCTAAACATGCCATGCATGTATTGCTTACATGATAGAGCCTTATGCATGCCACTCTAGCATTGATAGATAAGCATGTTATTTGCATGTGTGTTACATTGCATTGTGTTTGGATCGGACGTTAATCCAAGCACGAGAAACGAGGGGCGTTTCATACTTGAAGTGATGAAACATGCCTCATTTCTTGGTCGCCGTCCCCATTGATTGTGCATGATAGGGTGGAGGCCTTTCGAGTCTTATGTATGCATTCATTGAGTTTTGCGCAAGCTTGATCCTTTGGCCACCATGCATTGAAAATGCTTGGTTGTTGGCTTGAGAGTCAAGTGCCATACTCCTTTGAGCTTGAGATATTATAAGAAGTGCGGAAGTGCATACATTTCCTTGTAAATACACTGTCTTGCCTCTATCTGTGCTCTATTGCAGCAACAAGAGAAATTTCAGCCCTCGAGGTGTTCTTGAGATCAGAAAGAAGCAATATGGAAATCGGTGTAATTGTCGAAGGTTCAAAAGAGTGTAAACAGAGGCGTCTTGAAGCAAGGCGGTGGATTTCCAGGAGGACGCAACCGAGCATGCATATCTCCCTCGCCCGCGAGGCCATTTATCGCTTTTGTTAGCTAGTTGTAGTTGATTACCTGTGTTGTAATTAATTTAGCTTAGTGCTTTGTAATATTCTAATTAGCTTAGATTAGCTAGTTATTCAATTTGGTTTGTAATAATTAAATAGCTAGAATAGTTAGTTAATTATTTGGTTTTCAATAATTAATTAGCTAGAATAGTTAGTTAATTAGTGTAGCTTAATTAGCGTAGCTAGTTAGCTTTCATTTTATTCGGACCCTCTGTCAAGAGGGCAAATGTTGTAATAAGGGTGTGTGTGTGTGTGTGTGCATGTCTTCTAACCCCCATTTCTTTCTCTCTTTTACTTATCAGCTTTTGATGGTTAGTTTAGGGCATATTTCAATTAGCATCCTTATACTTGCATGCGTACATCATTCATTTGTCTTGCATGCACCGGGCTCGGCGCATCATTCAAACTGCATTGTATTTCAATACACTTACTTGAATACATGTTTCAAGGCATGTTACCAAGTGTTGCATTCATATGCCATCTTAGCTAGCCGAGCCTATTTTAGTTGCATTTTGCATGTGTTGTATTAGGCATCTTGTATAATTAGGATCACGCATTGATTTCTAATTGGTTTCTGTTTTGGCTCGGAGTACACTGTGAGTATTTATGTTTTAGCATCCTTGCATGCATGTAAGTGACTGCCATGATAGCATGCTTGCCATGAGGCTATGTGCTTAAGTGATTAACTACATGAATGCCTATGGATGAAGGCTTCATTGCTTGAATTGAAACAATTCATCAAAATGTGCGCTTTAAGCCCACTTGAGGGTGGTAAATCCGCATTTTAGCCTACTTGAGGGTAGCAACTTCAAACCATTTTCGAAAAACAAACATGAGATGTTTTGTTCCAAATTGAGTGATTTAGTCTATACTTGTATGCTATGCGCATCACGTAGTAATTCAAGATTAATAACAGGAATAACAACACATGTGTTTTCAAAAACAACATATCATGCTTAGTAGAGGTCAATCCTTTGATCGGGCGAGCGGGGGTGTTCATTTCAAGACCTTCCCTTCTCGTACCCAAGTTCCCAAGCGAGGCAACTCTGGTGATGACGGGCATGTGGCCTTTGGCACGAGTCAGGGTTTCCTAAATTTTTCAAAATAAAATATTTAGGTGGCGACTTTGAAATCTGGAAAAGCAGTCCATGTTTGGCGCTTTTTGATTAAAATCGATTTTTCAAAACAATTTGCCGGATTTAAACTCTTTGGTGATTTATCAGTCTTACATTGCACTTTGTGAGATAAGATTCAGAACCGTGACAGGAGTCTGAACTGTAGTAGCTAGAACCCAAATCCGGGCCCTCTCCGAAAGGGGGGCACGCGGCGGAAGTTCGGGCGGTCTACAGGTTCCCACTTAATGGCTTAATCTTTCCAAAGATTCATTGCCAACGGTGTGGCCTTTCTCTCATGCTTTAGAATAACCTCTTGTTTGACATCACTTCTTGTTTAGAGGACTTTAACATCACCATGGACAAATGGACTAAAGAATGGCAAGGCCTAATAAAATTGGTTTAAAACTTGGATTAACACACTTAAAGAAAATGGCTTAAAATTGCTTCAACTTGGCCAGACATTATGCCAAATTACTTGTGTCAAGAGTCGTCACATGTTAATTCATAGCATTTTGATGATTCTTGAAGCGTTGCAACTTCCCTATTTGAGTTCATACTATGACAAGAAGGAGGGGTGGTCTTATTTTTTACATTTTATCAATTTTTGTCCAAAATTGAATCCGAGATCATCAAGCAATCATATTGCTCATTGATGGCTTTGGAATCAATTCCAACCTACTCTAGAGGATTTCCCATGACAGAGAGGTCAAGAAGGACAAACAAAGCTTGAAAATGCTCTATCTGCACTGATTTCACCTCAGAGCACAGAAACAAAGCTTTGCACAAAATTGATGCACAGGTGGCCATCTATATACCCAGTCGGCCATCAATGATGCACAACTAGCCCTTGGTGTGTGGTCAATAGTGCAATTTTGTAGAAACAGAGGCAGTGGCTGAAGGTGAAACAGAGATGGCCTGGGTAGACTGAGTAGTTTTCAAGCAATGCGCATGCAACCTTCATCCATCTTCCATTATGTCCATATCAAATGCAATTAATTATTTCATTAGTATTATTGTCATAGTTGCGAATAAATTGTGTTGTAATATTTAATTAGCCTAATTAGTTATGGCTACTTAGTTGGTGTTGTAATATTTGATTAGCTTAGTTTAGTTTTCTCAATTAATTAGCTTAGATAGTTAGTTGATTATTCTTTCAAGTGTTGTAATAATTAGTTAAGTAGTTTAGCTAATTTCATTTGGTTTGTAATAGTTAGCTTAATTAGCCTAGCTTAGCTTAGCTTAGCTATTTATTTAGACTCTCCTTCGTGAGAACGTAATGTAATAATGTGTATGTCTTCCAACCCCACGTCTTTCTCCCTTTTATTTATGCGCTTTTGATGGTTAGATTAGGGACATGTTTCAATTAGCATACTTTATGCTTACATTCATTCATTTTGTATTGCATCTATCGAGGCTCAATGCATCATTCAAACTACACAGTCATTTCAATTACTTCGTTGAATACGTGTTTAACCGCATGTTATCAAAGTCAAATCACATGCCATATTAGTAATCGAGCTTAGTAGTTGAATTTTCGCATGTGTTGCATTAGTCATTTGGCATAGTTAGGAACATGCATTTTTCTAACTAGTTTCTTATTTGGCTTGGAGTATTAGGTGAGTTTTTCATGCTTTAGCATACTTGCATGAGTGTGAGTGACTGTCATGACTAGCATGCTTGCCATGAGGCTAAAAGCTTATTTGATTGGCTGCTTGAATGCCTGTGGATGAAGGCTTGTTGTTTGAATTGGAACGATTCAATGAATGTACGTTTTAAGCCCACTATGTCTGGTGGAAAATTCACAACTTTAAGCCCACTTTGTCGAGTGGCAAATTCGCAAAGCCCACTTGAGATGGCAAAATTCAAACTCTTTTCACAAAACAAACATGAAATTGAATTGTTCCAATTTGAGCAAACTAGTCTATACTTGCTTATGTGCATCACATAGTAATGCTAGCCTAATAATCAGAACAAGAGCACATAATGTACATAAAAATCATATCATGATTAGTAAAGGCCAATCTTTGATCGGGCGAGCGGGGGTTCTTAATTCATGACCTTCCCCTCTCATACCTAAGTTCCCGAGTCGAGGCAACTTTGGTGATGACAGACACGTGGCCTTTGGCACGAGTCATGGGTTTCCTAAGTTTTACCAAAACAAAATATTTAGGTGGCGACTCTGTATCTGGCAAAGCAGTCCAATTTTGGCATTTTTTATCCGAAAATCAATTTTCCAAAAGATTTTCCAGATTCAAACTCTTTGGTGTTTATTAATTTCACATTGCACTCATGAGATTAGATTCAGAACTGCGGGAGTCCGAACTGTAGGGCTTATATTCAAACGTCTGAAAAGGGCACGAAAAAGTCGAGCTACAGGTGCTTTTATTACATTGAAAAAAAAAACATCAAAAGAAAGATCAAAGCAATAAACTAGGGGCATAGGTGAGTCAGGTGCTCTTGCACCCTCTGCTTGTGCTTGTGGAAGCTTCTGATGCCAAAGTGGGCCTGGTTTGTGCCTCATCCTCTAGCCAAGCCACACACTCGCCAAAAAGCGCATAATTGAAGCTAGAGTTAGGGACCAGAAGCTCTCTCATCCTCTAAGCAGAAGGTACCTAGCCAAGTGTGAACCACGGGTGGGGAATGCAATTGGGTACTCTACCCCCTCCTCTGGGCAGGTCTGATCATGCCCGAACTAATGTTTGAACCGAAAAAGGAAATAAAACACGCAATGTGTGAGGCCAATCAACTGTATGCTAGGCTGCCGAGCCATGCTATAACTCATCTCAGTTAGATTAAGCTAGGAGCAACGCCAAGCTATGTCTACCACAGACCAGTTGCACATCCAACCGCACCACCATCCCTTATTCGAAAAATCCACTAGTTGGTGGCGGAAGAAATAACCTCGAGCTGAGTACTCAGGACAAGAGTCCACTACCTTCAGCTTATCCATAAGCCACACCTGGGAAGGGATGAAAGAAAATAGAGATTAAAGAATAGAGAGATGTATGTTGACAGAAAAGTAAGGAAAGGGCATTGAGAGAAAAATAGAGCATGAGTGCCGAGAGATATGAGAAACACATATGAGAAAGGATGGTAAATAATACCTGAAGAAGTAGTGGACTCCCCGCGAATCTGGTAGTCTCTCACCGATGAAAGGCATCTAAGCCCATCAAAGTCTCGGCCAGTGCCAAAGAAATGCAACTCTTGCCTTCTTTCAAACCTTGGGTCACTTCGATCAACCGAATGCTGGACTCGTCGAAACTAGGGGCAAGAAGGAAATGTACAAGCATGCATAGGTATAGGGCATGTTGCCGAAAACCTCACTAGAGAAGATCGCCTCTATCACCGATGTTGGAAAATTGATAAATCAAGCTGGGTATGTCTAGCTCTCCATTATGGGCCAAAGATCAAGCCTCGTGCAGAGTGAGCCCACACATCCGTCCCAAAGCTTGGGCGTGGCCAAAACAAGGCTGAGGCATGATCCTTGTCGTGTCGGGATTCCATTATTGCCTGAATTCTTCAAGTGTCGGGCATATTTCTTGTCCCCTGAAATGAAAGACATGTGTAATTGGGTCCCAGCATTAGGCCGCGGCATGGAGGAACGGAAAATAAAGTGGAGTACAGCTCAATGAAAAAAGTTCATTTTTATTGAAACCCTAGAAGTTTACCTTTTCCGGGCCATCCAAAGTAGCTATCCAGTCCGAGAGCTTTTCGGCAAAAAATGGCTCCATTTTGTGGAAGAAATTGCAACTAAAATAAAGTTCTAGAGAAGAAATCACGAAGCTGAAACTTTTGTAGAAGATAAGGCTGTGAGTGGAAGCCAGCTGTCAATAATCTGGAGGTTCCTCACAGGCCGGCAGGCCATCTTCTTTGGCTGTCAATCTTTGTCTCTAGCCAACAACCTTCTTTTCTGGCCTGCCGACCATCTGTGTGCTGGGCAGTGCTGGAAACTTGAGTTTTGTCTTGTTCTTTAAGTGTTTTAAGGTCTTGTTTTGAGTCTTTTTGCTTTTGGGAAGTTTGTTTATTTGTATCTGAGTTGTTTTTGATTTGTTTATCGAGTTGTATGTTGCATTTTGTATTTCGGTTGTTGGTCAGCTCATTACCGGATTAAGAACATTGTTTCAATAGAGCGCTCTCTTGGCCAATTCAATTCTATGGCCATTTCATGCAAATGTGGTGCTCATGATGGAAAAATGACAACACTTTTCATAAAAATTATGGGGTTTTATTCCGATCATTGTTTTTACAAAAAAAAAAAGGTGTACAACTTTCAAAGCAAAAATAAAACCTATCTAAAGCTATACATGTACTAATGCTACCAAACAAAAGAAACTAGGCAAAAGTACAAAAAATCAGTGCTAGTCACCTCAGGCCCGAGAGGCCCTCTTCGTCCTCTTCCTTGGAGGAGAGGACTGGGGAACACTATCTCCATCGGCACCGTTGCAGAATCAGACTCTGAACCAGAACCGGTATCATCTCCGCACTCTGCCCCAGAGTTCTTGCCGGTACTGTCTCCGCTCTCTGCCTCAGAGCCCAACTAGGCATCACCTCCGCTCTCGGACCCCGAGCCAGTATCATCATCTCCACTCTTGGATGACTCAGAATGCCGACTCATTGCCTCCTCAGAGTCACTAGTCTCAACATCGTCATCACTCAAAATGGGCTCTAAAGGGCTACTCTGGCCTCGGGTGCCCCTACCCCTGCCTCGACCGCGACTCATATCTCCGCCACGAGCTAGGGCCTGTCTCTTTTTCCTCTCTGCTACTGGAGGAGGTACTGCCAGTGCTGGTGCTGGTGCTGGTGCTGCTGCTGCCGCTGGTGCCATTAGTGCAGATGGGATTTAGAAAAAAAATAGTTGCCAACATATCAGTTACAGTGTGTGTATCATGATGCAAGCATAGTATGAAGAATGAGTGGTATGCAGAAATCATATATAGTATGAGTACAGTTGTAGACGTCCCGGGAGAAATCCTGTTTTGTTCATTAGGCTCACTACAGTTCAGACTCAAATGTCACGATTCTGAATCTAATCTCGCAAAGTGCAATGCAAGACCGATAAATCACCAAAGAGTCCAAATCCGGCAAATCGTTTTGAAAAACTGATTTTTAGAAAGAAGTCCCAAAACATGGACTGCTTTGCCAAATACAGAGTCGCCACCTAAATATTTTATTTTGGGGGAATTTAGGAAATCCTGACTTGTTGCCTAAGGCCACGTCTCCGTCATCACCAAAGTTGCCTCGGCTCGGGAACTTGGGTACGATTAGGGAAGGTCAGCTATGAGCACCCCCGCTCGGCCGATCATAGATCGGCCACTACTAAACATGATATCTTGTTTTCGAAAAACACATGCGTTCATATTCCGGTTTATTAACCTAGAATTACTATGTGATGCGCCCAACACACAAGTATAGACTGGATCGTCTGAATTGGAACAAAAACATTTCATGTTTGTTTGAAAATGGTTTGAAGGTGCTACTTGCAAGTAGGCTAAGATGTGGATTTGCCACCCTCAGGTGGACTTAGGAAAACATGATTTTGCCACTCTCAATTGGGCTTAAAACTCATAATCGATGAATTGTCCCAATTCAAATAACCCAACCTTCACCCACAGGCATTCAGGCAGTTATATCACATAAGCAAATAGCCTCATGGTAAGCATGCGATTAGCAGTCACTCACACACATGCAAGGATGCTAAAGCATAAATACTTACCGAGTACTCCAAGCCAAAGAAAGAAGCTAATTAGAAATCATGCATGAATCCTAACTATGCTGAAATGCCTAATGCAACACATGCAAAAATGCAACTAAGATAGGCTCGGCTATTCTAAAATGGCATATGAAATGCAACAACTGATACACGTATTCAACTCGGAATTGAAACCCAATGCAGTTAGTATGATGCGCCGAGCCCGGTGCATGCAAGACAGATAAATGGATGCAAACATGCGAGCATAAGTATGCTAATTGAAACGTGCCCTAAACTAACCATCATAAGCTGGTAAATAAAAGGGAGAAAGATGTGGGGTTGGAAGGCATGCATCACACACACACGCACACTTATTACAACATTGCCCTCTCTCGGAGGGACCGAATGAATAGTACAGAATAAACATGCTAATCTAAGCTAATTAAACTAATTATTACACAACATTAATTAATTAATGAATTAACTAAGTAAGGGAACTAGCACGCAAATTAAACAAAATGGACTGCCTCAGCTCTGTTCCGAATGATAGGGATGCATGCATGCACAAGTCGCCTGGTCGGGAAATCCATCGCGATGCCCCGATTTGCCTCTGTTTGCAACTGGTCCCAGAACACTGTACAAAGCTCCAGAAGGCTGCTGACCAGTTTCTACTGCTGGTTTCCGGTCTGCTGCAACAGAGAGTGAGAAAGGGACATGGCAAAGTATTTTCAACATATGTGTGCATGACCACTCTCCCCATCATTGCACAAGCTCCAGGGAGTGTAGTCCTCGATCCTTGTGCCACCAATCACCTATCTCGATGCATGATGGCCGAGGAGTCGGGTTGCACGACTCGATGTAGAATGAATGCACATATAAACACAACAAGGCCTAAACTCCATCATGGGTAATCCGGAGTTTCGGTGACCGAGAATCGAGGCACGTTTCGTCACTTGGAGTACGAAACGTCCCTCGTTTCCCGTGTTTGGAGTAAACCCTATTCTAAACACAATGCAATATATGTGCCATACACAATACGACTAGCATGCAACCCTAAACGTAATGCAACCTAATCATGCTAGCATGCGAGGGATAATATGCAAACATGCAACTAGCATACACAATGCTATGAACTAAGAATGGCATACTCAATACACATGAACTATATGGCATAATGCACATATGAAGATGGACATGCACGAAGACATGAACAAGGCATACATAATGCGACGATCAAGTATGCAACAACATGGATATGGTATACATAATGCAAAATAGACTTAAACTAAAATGAATAGGCCTCAGCCACACTCAAATCAGTGGCCAAACATGATGAAATTAAGGCAACAACACTTATGCAAACATCCACAATGCGAGGGACCGAACCTAAGGCACAAAGTGCAACTCTACTAAGGCATGGCAAGGGATTAAATATGGCACACAATCACACATTTTTCAGCTCTGAAATGTCATACAGAGTGGCTCCAAATCATGCAAACACCTCACACAATGCATACTAGATGGCCCGGATACCGAAACTAGTGAAGTGCATTACACTAGAGGTATGCAAAGCAATGTACAAATGACCGAACCATCCCCAAATAGTCCCTATGCAGACCCAAAATAGTAGGAAAATGGACTACATTGATGACTCGAAAGGCATGGAAATGAAGCTCATGTAACGGCCCATAAATAAGGTATTTAAGCACGACTCTCAAACACATTTAAAGAGTGGAAAACATGGGAATATGGAACAAGTATAAGCTCTAAAATGATATGCTCAATGACCCCAAAACATGACAACACCACCATTCAAGCATGCAAGAAGTTTCAAAACCCAAAGCTAGGCATGGGCATTACACTACAAGCATTAATAGCAAGCATCATTCGGCCAAGAGACCTAAAAACAGAGCTAAGGTAGTCCAAAACATGCACAAAATCAGTTTAAGCCATGGCCAAAAAGTGCTAGAATCAAAGGCCAAAATAGCATCCAATGTAAGCTAGTAAAGAGGATTTGCACTACAAGCATGTGAGGCAATCAAGAGGCCACTAAATCAAAAAAAAATCAAAGGTATGACATGCCAAATAAAGCCCAAAAACTCACTGAAACATAGTCAATGCATGCAAGAATGGCATGCTCCTTTTATATGCTATGAAGAGGGTTATTCTACACATGCAAGATGGACACCCAATATGGAAAAACAAACTCTGGACAAAGCCTATGCAGGTCCTAAAACTCCTCAAAAATGGCCTGAAACATGGCTTGGAAGCATGCAAATAAGGGCTCCTTTGTTAGGCCAAATATGCTAGAAATCAAAACAAGGAGAGAGAGGGTCACCCCTCTCTGATTTTGTCTCTCAAAAATACATGATAACCACTGAAAATCCACTTGATTTCAGTGGTGAAAAGGGCAAACAAATTTCAAAACAAAGGCCTTAATGCATGGCTCAAAACAAGGTGAAATGAAACATGCAAGGGAGTAGATGACCCCCAACAGAAAAAGATATTAAACAAACATGTTAAGGACCTCAAAATAACACTTTTTTTATTTTACACCAAAGCTCAAAAATGCTTTCAAGTATGGCCAAAAGAAGGAGCAAAATAAAGCTCAAAAGAGGGAATAGGGTGTTAACCTTGTAGCTCAGCAACTCCAGCAGCTTATGGACCAAAAATGCAGCTCCTTAGGACCTCTCAAGACCCTCCAAGAAGCTTAGGTTGGTGTTGGAGGTGTTAGGCTAAGAGGTAGTGTGCAAAAGAGCAAGAACTTAGCACTTTTGAACACAAAATATATAGACAAGGGGGTGATGTATGTGTATATGCTTCAGCCAAAATCAGAACCCTCGATAAGGAAGGGAAGGCCTTCCATTATAGACAAGGCAAGCTAAAGCTTCTCCAAGAAGCTTAAAACCTAGGCCCAATATCCTCCATACACGTGTATGGAGGATGCAGTTCGTGCCTCCCAGCTGGCACAGTTGGAACCAACTTACTGAGACAGAAAATGGGAGAGCTAGCTGACCAGTTCAGGTGGTCGGCCGACCACTTGCCCTGGTCAGCCGACCAGGTTCAAAAGGGTCAGGTCTCAAAAGCTGGTCGGCAGCCTCTAAGGGTGGTCTCCTCACTCAATGCAAGCTAGTGGTATGGTAGGAGGCCAGTAAATGTGGCCCAAAGACCATGGAGACCAGCTTCCTGTCAAGAAAACCAACCGGCAAAGAGAAAGGTGGTCTCCATGGAGAAAAGGTGGTCTCCCACCCTTATACCACATTCCAAACAATGAAAATAGGGTCCATGCCAAAAATGGACCAAGACGGATGCAAAACGAGAGTTCGGGGAAAACGCGCAGCCGGGTGCCCCGAAAACTGACTGTTAAGCATCGAAAGTTGCGTGCGACCACGAAGGTGGTCTCCTGGGCCACAGTGTCCCTTTAGAGAGAGGAAACAAGGTGTGTGCCAAAAATCAGAACAAACGGAGAAAGTTAAACGGTCCCGAACCGAGTCGCACGGCCGACGGCTCTGAAAATCGAAAACTAGTCTCCAAACTGGAGCAGTGGTCTACGACCATGAAAAGTAGCCTACGGCCACTGAACGATGGTCTACGAGACCTCTCCCTCCCTTCGGGAAGAGAAAACACAACCTGGTTTGAAAATTGAGGCAAAGCACAAAAGAGTCCCGAAGTCCAGAGGCAAGGCTCTCAGCCAAGATTCCGTAACCTTAGAACGAGCACAACATGCACAATCACCGAGCGCCCAATCGATGACGTGTGCGTCTTAAGGTAGGTCAAAAATGGGGTGTCTACAACAGTGTGTGAGTATAGTGGGCCAATGCAGTGTATCAATGCAGTTTGGGAAAGAATATAGTTGAAATGCCAGTGTATTAGTGGGAATATGATAACAAGAAGCGCAAACTGAAGAAAATTACCTGGATACTGTAGAGACCAAGCAGCGTCTCCCTCCTCTACACCATGCCCATCAAGGAAGACACCAGCTTGAGGAGGCTCCCCGTATACTCTATAGATGCCTACAAATGCATTTAGATGATCAATGTCTGCAATGAACATATCTGAAATGGAATGTGGAGTGCAAATGGTAAAGTGTGGTCCATACTTGGAACGAGCCTCTAACTCTGACAAGCTCATGTCCAGCCTCTGCCGGCTCAATCGGGATTTGATAAGCAGTCCCAGTAGGGCGCCATCATGTAAGCGCAGTGGGAAGCTCCGGCCAACGGATAGCCTACCCAATAAGGGAGCCCTTCTAGCATAGGCCCTCATCGTTCGAATCGCCTCGCCTGCCGTAGGAGCCCTTGCCCCTTTTTGTGCATGACCACCCATCAGAGAAGGCATAAGGGGGGTCTGAATAAAGGTTGTGTAATCACCCTCTCCTCTAAAGAAATTAGAGTCCAAACCCACCATGAACTGAATGACTGTATCAACAGATAAGTTGTCTGCTATCCTCGTAGACTCCGGGGGTGACATCAGAATGACGGGATTAGGTAAGCCCACAGTCTAATAGACAAGTCTCTCGTTCAAGAAGCAAGCCCGTCAAACTGCGCCCTCTAGCATAATCCAGAAGCGTGACATGCCCCACGCCCGCGTACTAGTCCTGCACCCCGATCGACATCATGGCCCAGGGCTGCCACGTGATCTGCAAATAGAAAATGTACAAATTGTTAGTTGCCATTAGTTGCTAAGGTATGAATAAAAACAATTATAAAGCAAAAATGACTGTGTTTCGGGTTACCTCACGAACGGTCACACTATCGAAGTAATGGCGAAAGAAGGTAAAGAACTCGCGACTCTAGCATTGACACTGACCGTCATATCACCTCGAGTAGGGAACCATTAGGGGGAGCTGCTCCATGGGCTCTAGAGCGAGGGATGGAAATATGCATAAACCCATAGCTGCAAGGAAAGTGCAGTGATACGTGATCAACAAAGTATGAATAGATATAGAAAGTGCAAAGCATAAAGCATAGGTATTGAATAGATATAAAGCAAAAAATATGAAGTAAAAAGTGTAAAGTGCAAAGAGGGAACTGAAATGCATGCCTCCCAGGCTTGCTAGTAGTCTCTGGTCCGTTCTCCCCTCAGACGGGAGATAGAGCTCATATAGTCGTATAGGGTGGCAAGGCTAGCTTCGACTTAATTATAGAAGTGTACCCGGGAAAGGGTCACCAGGGCGCTCAATAGATATAAACCCACAATGTTCCACCTGTTTGAAAATAAGGTAGTACCGAGGACAAACATGAAAAAGCCCCGAGCATACTGCTCCATCTCCTCTTGCGTCTCGGGCTCGTTCCCACGAAATTGCTCAGCAAACCAGCTATATATCACCATAGCTGGCCGATACAAAAGTGGGTGCACTCCCAACAGATTGATTCAAGCAACCTCTCAGTCCCCCATATCTATGTCGAAGGGGATCGGATCGCTACCTACTCCTAAGCCTATGATCATGGCAAAGTCGTAAGGAGTCATTGTCATCTCCCCGGCAGTAAAGGAGTAGAAGGAGTTGGTAGTGTCCCACCGCCTCTCCACTAGTGCTCCTAGAAGGGGACGGCTCGCAATGACTCATGTCATACCAAAGCAGAAAGGCTGAAACCAGTCTCGTCGACTATGTCGCGGACCCCAGCAGACAGCTTGTTGTACCAATCCCTCGTTATCGTTGCTCCATACCTCCTGTAGGTACGGGAGTCTCCCTGTGACAAAGAACAGATGAATCAGTGAAAGGCAATGATGAAAGTATAGTCAGATGAAAAGCAGTGCAAGAAATATATTTAAAGGGAAGACAGGAATGCATGAAAACAGTGTTCATATCTCAGTAATGCTGGACAAAAGTTTGGAGGCTAGCTCCTTATGCAGGAGGTCCTCTGGTGCGCCGCGAGCAAAGTTGCTGAAATGCCTAATGCCTTCAGGCGGTAATATGTGCGTGCGAGGATGATATCTCGCCGGATCAAAAGGCCGCACTCTCAATGGTAACAACCCTGGCTCAAACTCGGGCATAATTTCCACCTCCAGGTCAGCCTCAATGCCCTAAGCCGCCTCACCGGCCTCAGCAACTACTGGCTCCTCTACCCCAGAAATAGGTGGGAACAAAGGTGGAACCTCTAGAGGAGCCCCGTTATGAGAAATCTCATCTGCCATCTGAAAAATGGGTGAAAAGAGGGTAAACTTGGAAAAAAAGTCAACCCTAGGAGAGAGAAAATGGGAGAAAAAGTCAAAGCCCGAAAAAGTTCACGAAACCCGAGAGAAACTCAATGACAACAAGCCTAAAGTGGCGAAAATCTGAGAAAAAACAACAAAATCAAAATCTAATCAGTTCAAAATAAAGAGAACTAAGAGCATTTTATGAAAAAGTGTGCATGGGGCATTGGAAAACGCATATAAAGCACAGATCTAGAGAGAGAAAGTGTCTAGAGAGAGGGGGAAAGATTTTCGGCCTTGGAGAAGTGAGGAAATGAAGTCTTGAGCCTTATACTTAAAGACCCGAAGCAAAAAGTCTAAATTGCCTGACTCTACTATCGGTGGCTGGCAAGCCACCATTGGTGGCCGACAAGGTGTTTTGATGGCCAGCAGGTGGCCGGCAACTTTTTCTAGTGATCGACAGGTGGCCGGTGGCTCTTAAGTGGGTCCTAGTGCTGTTCTGTGATTCTTCTTTTTGAGTAGTGTATGGAAGGTCTGTTTTGAAAGCTTACAGCTTTGTTCTGATGTGTGAACGTGTCCCATTTGCTGCTCTGAATGAGGTGTATCCTTTTAAACATGTTGCACCGAATATCGGAAGGTGGCACCGAATATCAATTTATTCATTTTGTTAAATTGTGCCTTTGTTCTCTTCTGTTGTATAGAATATGCATTTCACATATATGTCTGTTGCACGCGTGTCTTGTATCAGTATAATTCATGTATGGAACATGCTGTCAATTTTGCATAGAATATGCTCTTATTTTATCTATAGAACATGTTTTTATTTCTTGCATAGAATATACCTTTAATAAACATTATACGTCGGTTGTCTATCTTGCATGGAATATGCCTTGTCACTGTTTTGACTCGTTCACTTTGTGCATCTATCGTACTTGTTCAATGTGTGCATCTATCACACATGTTCAATTTGTGCATCTATCTCACATGTTCACTTTGTGCATCTATCGCACAGGTTCAATTTGTGCATCTATCACACTCGTTCACTTCATGCATCTATCGCACTTGTTCACTTTGTGCATTTATCGCACTTGTTCATTTTGTACATCTATCGCACACCTCTCTGAAGCGCTAGCCCGAGCAGTTTTTCTTGTATCTTAGGATGCGTGAAGCGCAACCCTGGGCGTGTTTTCTCTCAAGACGCGTGAAGCACGAACCCGAGCGGTTTCTTTTGTATCTCAAGACGTGTGAAGCGCGGCCCTGGTTGTGTTTTATCTCAGGACTCGTGAAGCGTGAGCTTGAGCAATTTTCTTCTTTGTCAGGACGCGTGAAATGCGACCTTGAGTGGCTTTTATCTCGGGACGCGTGAACCGCTAGCCCGAGCGATTTTTCTTATTTCTCAGGACGCATGAAACGTAACCTTGAGTGGCTTTTATCTCAAGATGCGCGAAGCACGAACCTGAGTGGTTTTTCTTGTATCTTGAGACGCGTGAAGTGCGACCCTGAGTAGGTTTCCTCTATTTCTCAGGATACATGAAGCGCGATCTTGAGCGATGTTTATCTCGGGACGTGTGAAGCACGACCCCGAGCGATTTTTGTTCTTAGTTTCTCAGGATGCGTGAAACGTAACCCTAAGCTATGTTTTCTTCCCTCGTCTCTTGTTTTAGCGTGGTTCGAGTGTGTCTTAGATCTTTTTGTATGGAACCTGTGTTGGTTTTAAGTTTGAAACTACTCATTCATATATTGTTATCTTGTTATATTATTTTTTGCATCTATTATTGCTTATTGCATCATCTTGCATGAGCATGAGTTTTCAAAATAGTCGGCTTCACTAAGCGTGTGAGTCCAGCTTCAAAATTTTTGTGCATATCATTTGCATCTTGCCCCAAGAACTACACTTGTTTGATTCCTTGCAAAAGGGATACGTAGGTAGTCTATGGGTGCAACCATTTATTTTTGTCTTAATTGTTTGTCCAAGTCTTACGGCCTTGTCAAAATGGGTCGTCTTCGAGCTTTGAGATTTACTCACGTTATTTCATGACTCTGAGTTCTGTCAAAGATGTGCAACTATAGACACCCCATTTTTTAACGCCCTTACAATTTGGACGTCATCGCTTGCACACCCGATGAGAAGTGTATATGCCTATCAAGTGCTCAAAGCTCTCAGTGGAATGCCACAGCTTTGAACCTTTCAAACCCAACACCCCTGTTGCCTTATTTTTGGACCAAACCGAGAGATCTTCTAGCCTGCAACCTCTGGTGACCTACTGGCCACTTCTATGGGCTGTCAGCCATCACTTCTGGTTGTCAGCCACTGATGTGGCCTGTCGGCCACCAATGTCTTTTGCAGATATTTGTGACAGCTGTGCCAGTTGTTTGCACAGATGCTTGCATCTGCTCCCACATGTATGGTTGGATGTTTTGGGGGGAGATTCATGTTTTCTATATGTAGAGGGCCTCCCCTCTTGCTTTCAGGTTAGAAAAATTTTGGAGCAAAATTTTTCCTCTACCTACAATTCTCTCTCTCTCTCTCTCTCTCTCTCTCTCTCTCTCTCTCTCTCTTGCAAGTTTCTTAGTCTTTGCCTATACACTCCTCACCTTTGCCTACACACTCTTAACCAAACCTCTCCATATTTGAGCTGAGGTATCTTTGAGCCTTGTTTGAGCTCTTGAGGGTGTGTTTGCCTTGTTTTATTGCCTAGAATTGGTTCTCCTCTTTAGGACTTATTTAGGACTGTTTTAGAACTATTTTTAAGTGTTCGTTGCATTTGAGCTTTTTTTTTGCATGCTTGTAAGGTAATTGTCCTCATGAGTTTAGTGTTCTAGGCCTTAGACACTATCTTATTTGAGTTGATTGTATTTATTTATGGCTTTCCATACTTGTGATCACTCTTAATCACCTCTGCAACCTCCCTCCTTTCGTGGATTTTGTTTTTCTACGAAATTGGTTTCAAACTAGTTGTTTGTTTAAGCATGAGATTTAGATGTCATGCTTAATGCTTTAATCCCTTTGGGGGTTCATTACCAACGGTATGATGTCTCTTTCATGCCTAAAGCAACTCTTGGTTTGAGCCCTCTTTCCATTAGAGGACTTTAAACTTACTTTTGGACTCAATTTATTAAGGAATGGTTAATTGTGATAACCCCGTCCCATATTATGCTAATTAGTCTTAATTATGATCGTGATTATGCGTTTGATATGATTTTGTGTGCCATTTATGTAAATATATGTGGTTTTGAATTTCTATCTGTTCACCGTAGGAAAATCTATTTGACTTACTGCTCTGGAATTTAAATTGAAGGCCCTACCAGCCACAGGAATCGAAATTGACTACGCCATTGTGATTGGCGTAATTTTTAGAGCCAACGGTGAAATTTAATTGAAAATTTATTCGGATCAAAATAATTAGATTCAGAATGATTAATTAAGTATTATTATTTAACTCTAATCAAATGGGATTAGTGAGAGACTATAAAAGGAGGTCTATTATGCTTATATTCATCTATTTTGAGCTCAAAACCGAAAATTGCTCCAAGGAAAGGGAGTGAGGGTCGGCTAGAGAGAGAGAGGGAAACAATTGAAGCTTAATCTTGAAGCTTGAATAATTTGAAGACCAACTCAAGAATTAAACATAAGCTTGGAAGATTGAGGCTCATAGGTGAGTAACCAACCCTTAATTCATGGGTTTGAGTTTGTAACCATATGATTTCAAAAGGAATAGCTTACCTAGAACTAGAATTGTGTCATATTTGGTGAAATTGAAGTTAATTTGCACATGCATGTATAGGATCACCATGATTTGGCATAATCAAGCATGTATTAAGTTGAATGTGGGAAAATGAGTGTTAAAGCATACATGCAAGCATTGTTTTGTTGTTTTTCATGGTTATGAGCATCATTAGTGCTATTTGAAATGGAATTTGGGTCAAAGACTAACATGCATGTTGAATTGATAGAGATAATAATTTGGTATGAAATTGAATACATGAGTTTTGATTATACAAAGGAAATGTGGGATAATTTGATAATTTGATGTTGATTTTGAGCAAATTGGTGTCGCTCTTTCATTCTCATGTAGTGTGATGTATTTATATGTTTTGAACCAAAATCATGAGCTTTGGAACCTTTGAATGTCGAATTTGAGCTCAAGAACAAGTTCTGGAAAACCCAGAATTCTTGAAGTTTGCTCGAGCTGGGGAACCGTCGCTCGAGCATAAAATATGACCAGAATATTTTGCAGACATTGATGTCCGCTCCAGCAGGGATGTTCACTCTCGAGCGGGGAGCTATGTAGGGTGACTTTCAGCTCGAGCGTCTAACTTCATGCTCGAGCGTAAAAATAAGGCAACCAGTACTTTTACAGACCTAATGGGTTCGCTCGAGCGGGCAAGTCCACGCTCGAGCGGGGACCACTGTTTCTGAAATTTTGTAAATGTATTTCGTGTTTCATTTTCCATTCTCTTTCACTTCTAAGTACTCTTAGGCATGCATTAAGCATTATGAATGAACTAAAAGAGTAAGAGAGAAGCCTAAGAGGGATGTTTGAATTAAGAATGGATTGAATCGTTTGGGACCCATATGTGTTATGTAATATGTAAGGTTGAGCTCAAGGGTGAATCCACCGGCAGAACACTGTGAGTACTTACTTAATAAAGATATCTAAAGTATGTTATTGGTCCAATTATTTACTTCTACTTACTTTTATGTAAGTCTTATAAGTTCGTTAATTTGAATGGTGGACGAATGTTTGCTATGCCAAATGAATAGGCTAGAGGCCAGTCTGACATGAATGAAAGAATGGTTGGGCAAGAGGCCAGTCTGACATGAATGAAAGAATGGTTGGGCCAAAGGCCAATCTGAGATGAATGAAAGAATGAATGGGCCAGAGGCCAGTTTGACATGAATGAAAGAATGAATAGGCCAGAGGCCAGTCTGACATGAATAAAAGAATGAATGGGCCAAAGGCCAGTCTGACATGAATGAAAGAATGGTTGGGCCAAAGGCCAGTCTGACATGAATGAAAGGATGGTTGGGCCAAAGGCCAGTTTGACATGAATGAAAGATAAATGGGCAAAAGGCCGTTTGACATGGATGGATTGGGCCCAAGGCCGTTTGACGTGTTTGGAACCGCAGTTACTTGACCTATATATATATCCTAGATAGAAATATGAACTGGGCCCAAGTCCTTCTGTTGCATATCGCTCTAGTGTATCTTCTTTATTCGATATTATTCACTGGGCTTTCGCTCACGCTCATTCATGTGTTTGTAGGTGAGCCAAGGGAGGTCCAAACCCAACCCCGGCGAAGTCTGTGTGGAAGGTCAAGTTTTGAAGAGTCAACCCAAACGTCTCACGCACGGGACTTACTTTCGCCTCTTTTGTCCCTTTGTTGTAATCTTCTTATGTTGGCGAAAATGTTAGAATACCTGTGCATATAATTTTTGTTTAGGCTAACTTGGTCTTGAATGATCCTGTACGTACAGTTTATAAGTTAACTTCCCTTTTTATGTGAGTTATTAACGAAATCTGCATGTGAAATGTTATGATGTGCATATAAGCACAGCTCTATGGACAAAGTTTTAAATTTGCTTCCGTTTGGCCCCTTTACTCTGATGAGTTATGTCTTATTTGGTTTGAGGCCACAGGTAATCTAGTCATTACTGGCCGATTATGTCCTTAACCCTCAGGGGCGAGTTCGGGTCATGACATTAGTAAACTAGAATGGACTAATAAAATTAAGGCTGAAAAAGGTGCAAGATAATAACTTGTTCGAGGTCAATCGGACGTTAATTGAACCCTTAAGTCTTGAGTCGTTTCATACTCATTAGTGATGAAAATGGTTCATGATTCATTGTCAACTACTTCCCTTGATCTTTCATGATAGGGAGGTGGTTTTGAGAGTCTTGTTTTTGTTACATTTATTGAACTTGCACACTTTGGTTCATAGACCATCATGCAATGAAATTGCATAGATTGATGGTTTGTGAATCAAGTTTTATTACTCCTTTGAGTTGTTCAAATGATAAGGAGGGGTAAATTGTGCAAACAAACCCTTGAGAACACACTGTCTCTGCTCTATTTGCTCTCTGTTGTAGAAGGGAAGTTTAGTCATCAGTGGCCAGCAGGCCATCTTTTGTGGTCGGCGGGCCATCAACAATGGACGGTAGGCCCCCTACCGGCCACCAGTGCAAAATCAAGCAATGTTCTTTTGAAGCAGAATAGAGTTGATCTGGAGATAGAAATTAGTGCAAATGTTTTACTGTGCAACAGAGGCACTCAATAACAAAAATAGTGGCTCTTTTGGGTGGAAACCGCATCCATGCATAAGCTCTCCATCGATCCTTGGGATCCGTGTTGTGATATGTTAGTGTTGTTAAAGTTGTGGCTTTGTAATTAATTAGTTAGAATAGCTAATTCGTCTTGTGTTGTAATTATTTTAATTAGCTAGATTAGTTAATTAATTTGGTTTGTAATAATTAGTTAAGTAGTTTAGCTAAATTATTCATTTGGGTTTGTAATAATTAATTAATTAGCTTAGCTTTCATTACTTAGCTAGTTAGTTTATTCGGACCCTTCTGTGTGAGAGCGCAATGTTGTAATAACGTGTATGTCTTCCAACCCCACGTCTTTCTCCCTTTTATTTACTAGCTTATGATGGTTAGTTTAGGGCATTGTATTTTGTTTAGCATACTTCATGTTTGCATCCGCTTGTATTGCATGCACCAAGGCTCGGTTCATCATTCTAACTGCATTGTTAGTGTAATACTTCTTTGAATACGTGCTTAGACTGCATTCTATTTAATCGATTCATATGCCATATTAGTAGCCGAGCCTAGTAAATTATATATCGCATGTGTTGCATTAGTCATGTTACATAGTTAGAATCATACATTTTTCTGACTCTTTTGTTTATTTTGGCTTGGAGTACTAGGTGAGCCTTTACTCGCTTTAGCATATTACATGAGTGTAATTGTTTCCATGACAAAGCATGTTCACCATGAGGCTAAGTGCTTATTTGATAACTGCTTGAATGCTTGTGGATGAGGGCTTGTTGCTTGAATTGGAATAATTTGAGCAATGTTCATATCCGATCAATTTTTCAAGTGGTACATATACGAAACAATTTTTGAAAACAAACATGGATCAAATGTTCCAATTCTTGCAAGTTAGTCTATACTTGAGTGTGTGCACATCACACAGTAATGCTAGCCTAATAAATCGGAACAAGAGCATATAATGTAAATAAGATTCATATCATGATTAGTAAATGTAGATCTTTGATCGAGCGAGCGGGGGTGCTGAATTCATGACATTTCCCTCTCGTACCTAAGTTCCTTAGTCGAGACAATCTTGGTGATGACGGACACGTGGCCTTTGGCATGAGTCTTGGGTTTTCTAAATTTTTCCAAAAAAATATTTAGGTGGCGACTCTATATCTGGCAAAGCAGTCCATTTTTGGCAATTTGATTCAAAATCGATTTTCTAAAAGATTTTCCAGATTGGGACTCTTTGTTGTTTATCTATTTCACATTGCTCTTATGAGATCAGATTCAGAACCGCGGGAGTTCGATACTATAGGGCTTATTCATCTTCCGAAAAGGAGCGCGAAAAAACTGAGCTACAGCTGCTGATTCTGAGTATTTCTCTGTGCCGCTTATTTATTGTATTGACCATGATTTTCATAATTTTAATGAAAAAGATGAGGAAAGAATTCCTCTTGGTTTTGAAAAACATGATTAATCGAGAGGATGAGAGGTTTGCTAAACCCTGTGCTGATGAAATTATTGCTATTAATGTAGGTATTGAGAAGGATCCTCATCTGGTCCAGATCGGGTCCACGTTGTCTTCGGATAAGTGCAAGTGCTTAGTCACTTTGTTAAAAGATTTCAAAGATGTTTTCGCGTGGTCCTACGAAGACATGCCCAGAATCGATCCTGAGATTGTACAACATCGGATCCCTCTTGACCCCGAGGCCTAACCCGTTGTAACGCGCCCGTGGGCCTCATGCTACTAGTTCGGACTCAATTTGTGTCACGGTTCTTAATCTGAACCAAAGAGTCCAAATCTGGCAAATCGTTTTGAGAAACAGATTTTTGAAAAAGTAGTGCCAAACATGGACTGCTTTGCCAGATACAGAGTCGCCACCTAAATATTTTATTTTGGGAGAATTTAGGAAACCCTGACTCGGTGCCGAAGGCCACATGTCCGTCATCACCGGAGTTGTCTCGGCTCGGGAGCTTGGGTACGATCGGGGAAGGTCAGTTATGAGCACCCCCTTTCGCCCGGTCCGAAGACCGGCCTCTACTAACCGTGATATCCGTTTTTGAAAACTTTACGTGTTCTTATTCCGATTATCAGCCTAGAATTACTATGTTATGCGCACAGCAAACAAGTATAGACTAGATTGCCTAATTTGGAAATAAACATTGCATATCCGTTCGGTTTGAAAATGCTTTGGAATTTGCTACTCGCAAGTAGGCTAAAATGCGGATTTCAACGAGTCTTTCCAACTCAAACAATCCAACCTTCACCCACAGGCATTCAAAACAGTTTAACACATAAGCATCTAGCCACATGTTAAGCATGCTGTCATGGCAACATTCACACTCATGCGATATGCTAAAGCGGAAATACTTACATAGTACTCCATGCCAAAACAAAGAACTTGTTAGCAAACATGCATGATCCAAGTCCATGTTAAAAATGGCTAATGCAACACATGCAAAGATGCAATCTAAACAGGCTCGCCTAACCCTAAAATGGCATATGAAATGCTACAGGTAACATGTATTCAATTTGGAATTGAAAAGTACAATGTAGTTTGTATGATGTACCGAGCCCGGTGCATGTCAACAAATGCATGAATGCACGCATGCATAGCATAAGGTATGCTAAAATAAATGTGCCCTAATCTACCATCATAAGCAGGTAAATAAAAGGGAAGAAAGAAGTGGAGGTTGGAAGACATGCACACCACGCACACTTATTACAAATATGCCCTCGCTCGGAGGAACCAAATAAATATTACAAATTAATTAACTACGCAAGCTAATTAAATGTTACAAATTAATTAATTAATTAACAAATTAACTAATCTAGGAAAACAGGTAAACCGCCTCGGGAAATGTGCCGCCATGCATAGGCTGCCTCTGTTTTCTTTCCTCTGCTCCTCTGAAGGCTACCAAAACCTCAGGACTGCATCCTTGGACAGAGGGGATCACCACCGGCTAGATGAAATTTCCACCGGCAGTGTTGTATGATCATCGGCACCAAATGAAGTTGTCGGCAGAGAAGTTGTTGCCGGCCGGCACCTTACACTGCCGGTCGGCAGAGTATTCCTGCAGAACCTGCAACCCACAGCAACAGAGGACAAGGCAAAGCATGGCAGCACATTTCAAGGCATATATGCACCAACCATGTCTCTTATCATTGTAATGACTCAAAGGGACATGTGCCTCGGTTCTCGGACCACCAATCACGCATTTCCATGCATGATGGCCTGAAGAACCAAGTATGCAACTTTGATTTCAAATGCATGCAAACCAAATCAAACCAAACAAGGCCCAATTCCTATCATCAAGTCAAGGAACAAGGCATGCATGTAAGATGCAATGCAACCTAAGCATGCAAGCTAAGGATGCAACATGGCATGGTGACAAGCTTATGCAAGCATACAAGCATACATATGGCAATGTAAACTAATGCTAAGGTGGTCTTGTACATGAATTAGGCAGCTCTAATAAGGCCTAAAACAGTGGCCATAATGCTAAGTGCATGGAGGCAAATGACATGCAAACATGCATAGATACATGGTCCAAGACTTATGCGTAATGAAGCAACTTTTCGACGCATTTGAAAGGCACAAACATGGACAATTTTCATGCAAATTTCAGAGGCGATAGGTGATGCAAAACAGCCCCGAAACATAACGAAACAACACTCAACGCATGGAATGAATCCCGAAATGCAAAATTAGGCATATGGAATGGCTTACAGCTATACAAAGCATGCATAATATGGACATGGAGCATGAAGACAGAAGCAAGAAAGCCCTGAGACAAGCATTTTTACAGTTTATGGCATGGCCAAACAGCAAGCGAAGATGGGGCTAAAATGGCATACAAAAACGGCCCTAAACATGCGATTATGAAGCAACTCACAGCTGCTAACTCCAAATAGGTTAGGGCCCTTCAACAACATTGAAGTGGGACCCAAAATATGCACATTTACAGAACTGTAAAAGCCCCAAAAACAAACATGGGTAGGGCTAAGCTCTTATGCAAGAAATGGGCCAAAAGGTGGCCAAAGAAGCAAGTATGCAAAAAATTCATCAAACAGCCAAAGACCCTTAATAAAACATGACAAGGGGGTCAAAATATGGCTGTTTTTAGTTCGGACCAAAGTCCAAAAACAGCAACATCAGGGGCTGCCAAGGCATGCAAAAATGGGACCAAAAAGAGAATATAAAGGCAAGTATAACATGGAGGTCCGAAACAGTGTTGAGCCCTTCTTCAATGTTGAAGAAGGGCTCAAAATAAGCCTATTTTCAGTTTACATCAGCCTCTAAAACAGATCACACGCAAGCCAAAAATATTACGCAAAATTATGGCATAAAGAGGGCTAATGAAGGAAGTGCTAGCTACTATCCTCAAACAGCAAGAGGTCCTCAATCAAACATAAAGAGGACCTCAAAATATGATGATTTCAAGTTTGGGTCGGAGCCCAAAAGTGAAAGCAACTATGGCTTAGATATGAAGCAAGAAAAGGCTAGAAAAGGGAAGATGAAGACTCACCCTTGAAGACCAGCAAACCAACACCTCTTGGACCAAGTTTGGGAGCTTTTAACCTCTGGAGGACAGCCTCAAGCTGCTGGAATAGGCGTTGGATGCCTTGTGCTATGAGTTGATGAAGAAATGGCCCAAGAACAAGGGTGTTTGATGGTTGAATGGGAGAGATATGGAGAGAGATGGAGGGTTGTATGTATGTATATCAGATATATGTGGTATATCACTGGTTTTTTGCTTCAAATCTCTAACCTAAACAAAGGAGGAGGAGAGGTGCTTATATAAGCAATGCTAAGCTTCTAAGACAAGCTTCAAAGGGGCCAAGGGGTTCAAGGGGGGTGCAAGGCTTCTAGAGGAAGCTAAAACAGCTGGCCAAGCTTCTCCAAGAAGCTTGGCCACAAGGTTCAAGCTTCTAGAAGGTAAAGGGGTTCAAAGGCTCACAAGGTGCAAAACAAACACACATGCACGTGGGGGATCGATTCTGTGCATTCCAGCTGGCACAGCTGGAATCCACTCAATCTGCAGAATGCTCCGGAAGGTCGTCGGCTAGCAAAAATTGCCGATCAGCAAAATAAAGTGCCGGTCGGCACAATAAATTGCTGGCCGGATAAATATAGTTCCGGTGGATGGCCGGTAAGGTCAAAAAACTGCCGATTGGTGTCCAAATTGAAGCTCCGGAAGTTAGCTTTCCAATGGCGCAAACCTTGCATCAAAATTCCTCCTGTGCAAAACGTTATGCCCTTTTCTGTGAAGCCGCGCAGATTCGATCCAACCGGGATGATGCCCTACTTCAACTGATCATATCTCCCCCACCCGGACTTGGCTCTAGGAGATTCTTGAGTGAAAAATGAAGCCCCGGAAGTAAGCTTTCCGACGGTGGTGGCCCCATAGCTAAACTCCAAGCGTACAGATAGATAAGCCCGATTCAGCGAGGGCTGCTCGACTCGCTTCTACCCGGATTCATGTCGAACTTCTCCCAAATTAGTTTTCTCCTCTCCTTTCCTCTTTTCTTCAACTCCAAACCCCTAAACAAAGTGTTTTGAAGGATTTTCCTCTCTTCTAGCCGAAGAAACTGATTCTTTGCCCTGCACATCTCTCAACACTGAGCAAACCGTCAGTAGTGCCCAAGTCTTAAGGGCGGTCAAAAATGGGGTGTCTACACCCGTCAAGCAGAAGTTACGTAGAATCCATCCGGATTGGGCGTTGAAAATCAAGGAAGAGGTCACCAAGCAGATTGAGGCAGGTTTCATGTTGGTATCTGAGTATCCGACTTTGTTGGCCAACATCATCCCGGTGCCGAAAAAGGATGGTAGAATCCGGGTATGTGTGGACTTCCAAGACTTGAATAGAGCTAATCCGAAGGATGATTTTCCTTTGCCGCACATTGATAAGTTAGTGGACTTCACTGCAGGCCATGCATTGGTATCCTTTATGGACGGGATTTCCGGGTACAACCAGATTCTGATGGCACCTAAAGACAGAGAAAACCGCCTTCACTACGCCGTGGGGGACCTACTGCTACCGGGTTATGCTGTTTGGGCTGAAAAATGCCGAGGCTACCTATCAAAGGGCTACAACCACCATTTTGCATGATATGATTGATAAACAAGTCGAGGTGTACGTGGACGACATGATTGTCTAGTTCAAAGAAAGAGAGGGCCACTACACCGCCTTGGAGAAATTCTTTCAGTGTATCAAAGAATACAAGTTGAGGTTAAACCCACAGAAATGCACCTTCGGCGTAACAGCAAGGAAATTACTCGGCTTTTTGATCACATAGAGGGGCATCGAAGTAGATCCTTCTACAATCAAGGTCATCCTAGAAATGCCACCACCAAAGACTGAAAAGGAGGTACAAGGCTTTCTGGGTAAAGTGCAATTCATAAGACGGCTTATTTCTAAATTAACCTTGACTTGTGAACCACTATTTGGTTTCTTGAAGAAAGGAAAGAAATTCCAATAGGATGATCGATGTCAATTTGCCTTTGAGCAAGTTAATCACTACCTCCAGAATTCGCCTGTGTTGTCGCCGCCAGAGCCGGGAAAGCCATTGATTATGTACCCGTCAGTGACAGACACGACCATGGAATGCATGCTCACTCAGGAATCTGAAGATAGGGTGGAGAAAGCTATCTACTACTTGAGCAAGAAAATGCTGGATTATGAGACCCGCTATAGTCCACTGGAGAAAGCTTGCCTAGCCTTGGTATGGGCAACTAGAAAGTTGAGGCACTACTTGTTAGTTTACTCCGTAATCCTGTTTTCGAGATTAGATCCCATAAATATCTCTTTGAGAAACTGACGCTTACGGGTAGGCTAGCCCGTTGGTTACTTCTCCTCTCCGAATTTGATCTCAAATACGTCACTCGCAAGTCGGTCAAGGAAAGAGCTGTAGCAGAATTCCTGGCAGATCACCCAATAGAAGGGGATGAGGCGGTGGAATACTTGTTCCCAGATGAAGCCATTCTACAAGTTGAGGAGGAGACGTGGATGATGTACTTTAATAGAGCGTCCAATCAGTACGGTTATGGGTTAGGTGTGTTGCTGATAGCACTCAACAACTCCCATATATCTTTAGCCTTCAAACTCTGGTTCAAGATATCCAATAATGAAGCAGAATATGAAGCATGTAGTGCTGGTTTAGAAGCTACCCTAGAACTAGGGTCTAAATGATTGGATGTTATCTGGGACTCAAACTTAGTTGTTTCTCAAGCAAATGGAGATTGGAAAGTCAAAGAAGAAAAGATAAAGGTTTATCACCAGACACTGGACGTTCTAATTCCTAGGTTTGAAAAGCTGACTTTCACGCATCTATGAGAGAAAATAACAGGTTCGCTGATGCTTTAGCAACTCTATCTTCAATGATAGACATCCCACTCGGAGTCCGGATGCGTCCTATTATCATTGAGTAGATATACAAGCCGGCTTATGAAACTATCGCTGCAATAGATGAAGCGCAAGACAAAAACCCTTGGTACTACGATATTTGGAACATCTTAGAAAATGAGATTTATCAACCAGGGGAAAATGCCAAGGACAAAAGGGGAATATGGCGAATGGCTATCCAATTTATCATCTGTGAAGGTAAACTGTATAAAAGAGGTCATCTGGAAATGCACAAGTTGTGTATCGAAGAAGAGGAATCAAAGCCCCTGATGGAGGCCATCCATGGAGGAGAGTGTGGAGCATACATGAATGGAGTGATGCTGGCCCGGAAGATTCTCAGGCAAGGTTACTACTGGTCCACCATGGAGAAGGATTGTATTGGTTTTGTTCAGCGATGCCACAAATGCCAAATTCATGCCAATCGCATGAATATCCCGCCGTTAAAACTGTACAACATGACTTCACCATGGCCTTTCTCGGTCTGGGGAATCGACGTCATCGGTGTAGTTACACCAAAAGGGTCGAATGGGCATGAATACATCTTGGTGGCAATTGATTACTTTACAAAGTGGGTGGAAGCTCAGTCCTATGCAGTGTCAAAAGCATCGCATGTGACCAAGTTTATCAGAAACAATATCATTTGCCGATATGGAGTCCCAAACGAGATCATATCAGATAATGGCTCCCAATTCAAGAAAGAGGTGTTAGACTTGTTGGAGAAATACAATTTGGCTTTTCATAAGTCATCTACATATAGGCCGCAAACCAATGGAGCTATTGAAGCTGCTAACAAGACCATCAAGAATATCTTGTCGACAATGGTTGAGAGAGGGATTAGCCAGATAAATTGCCATTTTTACTCTGGGGCTATAGAACTTCAATCCGGACGTCTATAGAGGCAACTCCTTATTCTTTTGTCTATGGGATGGAAGCTGTTTTGCCAATTGAAATAGAAGTCTCGTCGCTGTGAGTTATGGCTGAGTGTTAGGTAGTAGAGATGGACTGGCAACAGAGCAGATTTGAGGAGTTAATAATATTTGATGAGAGAAGGCTGAAAGCATTGTATCATGTTCAAGGCTACCAGCGTAGAATTGCCAAGGCTTTTAACAAGAAAGTTAAGTCCCGGAATCTCAAAGAGGGCGATATGGTGCTGAAAGACAACCGAGCTCCCATTCATGACCCTAGGGGCAAGTTCAGACCCAATTGGACTGGTCCTTACATAATCAAAGCTATCTGGTCGGGTGGAGCTGTTATTCTCATGAACTTAGATGGTCTGAAATTTTTGCAACCGGTCAACATGGACAAGTTGAAGAAATACTATCCCTGAGAGGCTCGCTAGGGCGAAAACCCGAAAAGGCGACCTAGGCAAAACTTAGAGCATGAAAAATTAGAAATAAAGAAAAACTAACCTCGCAAGGTTGAAAATCCTAAAGGGCAACTTGGGCAAAATTTAGAGCGCAAAAAAGGAAAGTTAATACTCGAGTGAACCTGAACCGAACTATGTAAGGCCTGATTCCCATATTCGGGACGCGTAGGCAACTTCATCCTGAAGTTCAGCCGTAATCACCTCCAACTCAACTGTCCTGTCCATGTGTTTGATCATGCCATCTTTGTTTGTTCTTTACCTGAGGGTTCGATTGTGATCTTTACTTTGAGAGATAAGTTGGTTACAATGCAAAGCAGTGGTGTTCAAATCAAGGGCATTTCTAATCTTTTGATTCGGGGTTGTACATCTTGAGGATTGATTCTGTGCGTGTCAAGTGGTGATCCTTTTCGAAAATAGTTTTGGAAAGTTTTAATAAAAGTTGATTTTGTTCAAAATTTTATCTTTTACAACTTAGACCATTTTTGGACCAAAAGGAAAATTTCATTGATTTCAACATAAAGTTCTCCAACTCTCAGATACAAATCAAAGTTTCTTTTATTACTTTGAAAAAACTTGAAAAGAAAAGTCAAAGCAATAAACTAGGGGCATAGGTGAGTCAAGTGCTCTTGCGTCCACCACTCGTGCTTGTGGAAACTTCTAAAGCCAAAGTGGGCCCAGTTTGTGCCTCATCCTCGAGCCAAGCCAAACACTCGGTAGAAAGGGCAAAACTGAAACTAGGGGCTGGGGCCAAAAGCTCTCTCGTCCTCTAAGGAGTGAGATACCTAGCCAAGTGTGAACCACGGATAGGGAATGAAACCGGGTACTTTACCCTCTCCTCTGGGTAGGTCTAATCATGCCGGAACTGACGTCTGAACTGGAAAGGAAAGTAAAACACACAGTGCATGAGTCCTATCAATTGTATGCCAGGCTACCGATCCATGTTGTAACTCATTTTGGTCAGGTTAAGCTAGGGACAACGCCAAGCTATGTTAGCAGCGGACCTGTTGCACATCCAGTTGCACCACCATCCCTCATTCAGGAAATCCAATAGTCGGTGGCGGAAGAAATAACATTGAGCTGAGTACTTAGGGAAAGAGTCCACTACCTTCAGCTTATCCATAGTCCACACTTGGGAAAGGATGAAAGAAAAGAGAGATTAAAGAATAGAGAGATGTATGTTAAGAGAAAAGTAAGAAAAGGGCTTTGAGAGAAAAATAGAGCATGAGTGCCGAGTGATGCAAAAAAACACATACGAGAAAGGGTGGGAAACAATACTTGAAGAAGTAATGGACTCCCCGCGAATCTGGTAGTCTCTCACCGATGAAAGGCATCTAAGCCCATCAAAGTCTCAACTAACGCCAAACCAATGTAACTCTTACCTTCTTTCAAACCTTGAGCCATTTCAATCAACTGAATGCAGGAGCCACCGAAATTAGGGGCAAGAAGGAAATGTGCAAGCATACATAAGCAGAGGGCATGTTGCCGAAAACGTCACCAGAGAAGTTCGCCTCTGTCACCGATGTCAGAAAGTCGATGAATCAAGTTGGGTATGTCTAGCTCTCCATTATGGGCCAAAGATCGAGCCTCGTGCAGAGTGAGCCCACACATCCATCCCAAAGCTTGGTTTCCTGATCGTGCCGGGATTCCATTAATGCCTAAAATTCTTCAAGTCTCGGGCATATTTCTTGATCCCCAAAGCGAAAGACATGTGTAATTAGGTCCCAGCCTTGGGCCGCAGCATGGAGGAACTGAAAACAAAGTGGAGTATGGCTCAACAGAAAAAGTGCATCTATGCCAAAACCCCAAAAAATTACCTTTTTCATACTGTCTAAAGCAGTTATCCAATCCGCAGGCTTTTCCGCAAAAAATGGCTCTATTTGTAGAAGAAATGGCAATTGGAATGAGGTTCTTAAGAAGAAATCGCGAAGCAGAATCTTTTGTAGAAGATAACGCTATGAGTGGAAGCTAGTTATCAACAATCTGGAGGTTCTTCACACCGATGGCCGGCAGGCCACCTCCTGTGGCTGACACCTTCTCTTTGTGGCTAGCAGTCCCTCTTTCTGGCATGTCGTCCATCCCTGTGCTAGGCAGTGTTGGCAGCACGTGTTTTGTCTCGATCTTTGAGTGTTTTAAGGTCCTGTTTTGAGTCTTTCTGGTTTTAGCAAGTTTGTTTATTTGTAAGTTTGTTTATTTGTATTCGAGTTATTTTTGTTTTATTTATCGAGTTGTATTTTGTATTTTAGTTGTTTGCCGGCTCATTACCAGATTAAGAACATTGTTTCAATCAAGCGCTCTCTTGGTCAATTCAATTCCATGTCCATTTCATACAAATATAATGCTCATGGTGTAAAAATGACAACACTTTTCATAAAAACTATTAGGTTTTTTTCCGATCATGGTTTTTACAAAAGAAGAGTACAAGTTTCAAAAGCAAAATAAAACCTATTTGAAGTTTTACATGTGCTAATGCTACCAAACAAAAGAAACTAGGTAAAAGTACAAAAAATCAGTGCCAGTCGCCTCAGCCCCGAGAGGACCTCTTCGTCCTCTTTCTCGAAGGGGAGGACACGGGAGCACTATCTCCATTGGCACTGCTGTCAAAATCAGACTCTAAACTAATGCCGGTATTATCTCCGCTCTCTGCCCCAGAGTCCTCGTTGGTATCATCTCCGCTCTCTACCTCAGAGCCCGCCGAGCCAGCATCATCATCTCCACTCTCGGATGACTTAGAACACTGACTCACTGCCTCCTCGGAGTCACTAGTCTCAGCATCGTCATCACTCAAAATGGGCTCTAAAGGGCTGCTCTAGCCTCGAGTTCCCCTATCTCTACCTCGACCGCGGCTCACATCTCGGCCACAAGCTGGGGCCTGTCTCTCTCTACTCCCTGTTGCTGGAGGAGATGCTGCCGATGCTAGTGCAAATGGGTCCAAAAAAAATAGTTGTTAACATCTCAGTTACAGTATGTATATCGGATATAGGCAAGGTATGCAGAATAAGTGGTATGCAGAAATCAAATACAGTGTATGAGTACAATGTGTGAGTGCAGTGTGCCAATGCAGTGTATCAGTGCAGTTTGGGAAAGACTACAGTTGAAATGCCAGTGTATCAGTGGAAATATGATAGCATGAAGTGCAAACTAAAGGAAATTACCTAGATATCGTAGGGACCAAGCAACGTCTCCCTCCTCCGCACCATACCCATCAAGGAAACCACCAGCTCGAGGAGGCTGCCCGTATACTCTATAGATGCCTGCAAGTGCATTTAGGCGATCAGTGTTTGCAGTAAACATATTTGAAATGGAAATGTGGGGTGCAAATTGTAAAGTGTGGTCCATACTTAGGATGAGCCTCGAACTCCGACAAGCTTGTGTCCAGCCTGTGCAGGCTCGATCGAGATTTGGTATCAGTCCTAGTAGGCCGCCAGCATATCAGCACAGTGGAAAGCTCCAGCCAACGAATAGCCTGCCTAATAGGGGGAGCCCCTCTAGCATGGGCCTTCGTCACTCGAATCGTCTCGCCTACTGCAGGAGCCTCTGCCCCTCGCATGCGTGAGTGTCCGACAAAGGAAGCATAAAGTGGGTCTGAATAAAGGTCATGTAATCACCCTCCCCTCCGAAGAAATCAGCGTCTAAGCCCACCATAAACTGAATGGCTACATCAACAGGTAGGCAGTCTGTTGTCCTCATAAACTCCGGGGACGGCATCGGAACGACGGGATCAAGTAAGCCCATAGTCTAGTAGACGAATCTCTCGCTCAAGAACCAAGCCCGGCAAACTGGGCCCTCCAGCAGAATCTGGAAGCATAATGTGCCCCACGCTCCTGCGTATTGATCCTGCACCCCGATCGACATCATGGCACAAGGCTACCATACGATCTGCAAATAAGGAGTGTAAAGATTGTTAGTTGCTGTTAGCTGCTAAAGTGTGAATCAAAACAACTGTAAAGCAAAAATGATTGTGTTTCGGGTTATCTCGTGGGTGGTCACGATATCAAAGTAATTGCGGAAGAAGGCAAAGGACTCACGACTCTGGCGCTGGCACCAACCATCATATCGTCTCGAGTAGGGAACCACAAAGGGTAGCTGCTCCATAGGCTCTGGTGCGAGGGCTAGAAAATACACATAAACCCATAGCTGCAAGGAAAGTGCAGTGATATGTGATCATCAAAGCATGAACCGATACAAAAAGTGGAAAAGCAGAAAGCACAAAGCATGAACAGATACAGAAAGTGCAAAGCAAAAAGTACAAAGTATCAACAGATATAGAAAGTGCAAAGCAGAAAGCACAACATGAACAGATACAAAAAATGTAAAGTAGAAAGCATAGGTTTTGAATAGATATAAAGCAGAAAATGTAAAGTAGAAAGTGTAAAGTGCAAAGAAGGAACTGAAGTGCATACCTCCCAGGCTCGCCAGTAGCCTCCAATCCGCTCTCTTTTTAGACGGGAGGTGGAGCTTATGTAGCCGTATAGGGTGGCGAGGCCAGCTCTGCCCCAGTCGTAGAAGCATACCCGAGGAACGGTCACCAGGGCGCTCAACAAATATAAACCCATGGTGTTCCACCTTTTCGAAAACAAGGTGTTACCGAGGACAAACATCAAAAAGCCTCAGGCATACTACTCCATCTCCTCCAACGTCTCGGGCTCGCTCCCGTGGAACTACTCAGCAAACCAACTGTATCTCACCATGGCTGGCCGATATATATGTGGGCGTGCTCCCAACATATCAATCCAAGCAGCCTCCCACTCCCCTATGTCTATATCAAAAGGGATCGGATCGCCCCCTACTCCTAAGCCTGTGATCATAGCGAAGTCGTAGGGAGTCATCGTCATCTCTCTGGCAGTAAAGAAGTGGAAGAAGTTGGTGGTGTCCCACCACCTTTCCACTAGCGCTCCTAGAAAGGGGCGGCTTTCAATGACGTGTGTCAGGCAAAAGCAGAAAAGGTCGAAGCCAGTCTCATCGACGATGTCGCGGACCCCGGTAGAAAGCTTGTCGTACCAATCCCTCGTCGTCGTCGCTCTATATCCCTGTAGGCACGGGAGTCTCCCTGTGGCAAAAAACAGATAAATCAGATGAAAGGCAGTGATAAAAGTGCAATCAGATGAAAAGTAGTGCAAAAAATACAGTTATAAGAATGGTAGGAATGCATGAAAACAGAGTTGATACCTCAGTAGCGCTGGATGAAAGGTGGGAGGACGGCTCCCTCAGTAGGAGGTCCTCTGGTATGCTGCGAGCAAAGTCGCTGAAATGCCTAATTCCTCCAGGCGGTAATATATGCGTGCGGGGATGATATCTCACTGGATCAAAAGGCCACACTTTCAATGGTAATGGCTCTAGCTCAAACTCGGGCGCAAACTCTGCCTCTAGGTCGACCTTAATGCCCTGAGCCACCTCGCTAGCCTCAGTAACTACTGGTTCCTCTACCTCGGCAATGGGTGAAAACACAGGGGGAACCTCTGGAGGAGCTCCATCGTGAGGAATCTCATCCGTCATTTGGAAAATGACTGAAAAGTAGGTGAAAAGTGAAGAAATATGGGGAAAGTATGGCAAACTTTGAAAAAAGTCAACCCTAGGAGAGAGAAAATAGGAGAAAAAGTCAAAGTCTGAAAAAGTTCCCGAAATCCGAGAGAAACTCGAGGAGAACAAGCCTAAAGTGATGAAAATCTGAGAAAAAATGACGAAATCAAAATCTAATCGGTTCAAAATAAAGAGAAAATCTAGGAGTTGGAAAACATGTATAAAGCACGGATCTAGAGAGAGAATGTGTCTAGAGAGAGAGAGAGAAGATTTTCGGCCTTGGAGAAGTGAGGAAATGAAGTCTTGTGACCTATACTTAAAGACCCGAAGCAAAATGACTTATTTGCCCCGAATCTTCCATTGGTGGCCGTCAAGTTTTTCTAGTGGCCGGTGGCTCTCAGGTAGGTCCTGGTGCTGATCTGAGCTTCTTCTTCCCGAGTGGTTTATGGAAGGTTCTGTTTTGAGAGCTTGTAGCTACGTCTCGGTGTGAATGTGTCCCACTTGCTACTATGAACGAGGTGTATCCTTTTGAGCATGTTGTAATTCCTCCGAGAGGTAAATCAAAAGATCCCATCGAATATCATTTTATTCGTTTTGTTAAATTACGCCTTTGCTCTCTTCTGTTGTCTAGAAAGTGGATTTCACATATATGTATGATGCACGCATGTCTTATATCATTTATGATTTGTGCATAAAACATGCTGTCAATGTTGCATAGAATATGCTCTCATTTTATGTAGAGAATATGCTTTTGTTTCTTGCATAGAATGTGCCTTCAAATTAACATCATACGTCGATCGGTCATCTTGCATGGAATATACATTCTCACTGTCTCGATTTATGATCATGTTCACTTTGTCAATGTTGCATGGAATATGCTCTTATTTTATGTAGAGAATATGCTTTTGTTTCTTGCATAGAATACGCCTTCAAATTAACATCATACGTCGGTCGGTCATCTTGCATGGAATATGCGTTCTCACTGTCTCGATTTATAATCATGTTCACTTTGTGCATCTATCACACACGTTCACTTTGTGCATCTATCACACACGTTCAATTTGTGCATCTATCGCACACATTCAATTTGTGCATCTATCGCACTCGTTCACTTTGTGCATCTATCACATTTACTCATTTTGTGCGTCTATCGCACACCTCTCTTGTTTCTCGGGACGCGTGAAGCGCCCCAAGCAATTTTCTGCATGGCCATGGGCGTGTTCTATCTCGAGACGCGTGAAGTGTGAGCCCGAGCGATTTTCTCTTATCTCAAGACGCGTGAAGCGCTGTCCTGGGCGTATTCTATCTTAGGACACGTGAAGCATGAACCTGAGCCGTTTCTCTTGTATCTTAGGACGCGTAAAGCGCAACCCTGAGCGTGTTTTATCCAGAGCGGTTTCTCTTGTTTCTCAACACGCATGAAGCGTAGACCTGGCCGTGTTTTATCTCGAGACGCATGAAATGCGAGCCCGAGCGGCTTTCCTTTGTTTCTCAAGATAAGCGATTTTTATCTCGGGACGTGTGAAACACGACCCCAAGCGGTTTTTGTTTCTCAGTTTCTCAAGGCGCACGAGGCGCAACCCTGAGCGGTGTTTTCTTTCCTCGTCTCGTGTTTTGGCGTGGTCAAAATGTGTTTTATATCTTTTTGCAGGGAACCTGTGTTAGTTTTAAGCTTGAAGTTGCTCATTCATATGTTATTATCTTGTTATTGCTTATTGTATCCATTATTACTTTTTGCAACATCTCGCATGATCATGAGTTTTCAAAATAGCCGGCTTCGCGAAGCGTATGAGTCCAACCTCCAAAGTTTTTGAGCCAACCTCCAAAGTTTTTGTGCATATCATTTGCATTTTGCCCCAGAACTACACTGGTTTGATTCCTTGCAAAGGGATACGTAAGCAGCCTGCGAGCGTAACCATTTATTTTTGTCTTGATTGTTTCTCCAAGTCTTACGGCCTTGTCAAAATGGGTCATCTTCGGGCTTTGACATTCACTCACGTCCAGTCATGACTCTGAATTCTGTCAAAAAGGGCCAACTGTAGACACCCCATTTTTTATGATTCTTACGACTTGGACGTCATTGCTTGCATACCTGATGATGAGTGTATATGCTTGTCAAGTACTCGAAGTCCTCAGCGGAATGCCATAGCTCTAAACCATTCAAACTCTACACCCCTGTTGTCTTGTTTTTAGACCAAAACCTTAGATCCTCAAGCCTACAACCTCTAGTGGCCTACCGACCACTACTATGGGCTGCCAGCCATCACTTCTAGTTGCCAGCCACCAATGTGTTTTACAAATATTTTGTGACAAATATGCCAACTGTTTGCTCAGATGCTTGCATGTTTTCCTACGTGTATGGCTGGATTTTTTTAGGGAGATTCATGTTTTTCTATATATAGAGGACATCCCTCTCATATTTGGAGGTTAGAAAAATTTTGGAGCAAAATTTTTCCTCTCTCCCTCTCTCTCTTGCAAATTTCTTAACCGTTGCCTATACACTCCTCACATTTGCCTATACTCTCTTAAACAAACCTCTCCATATCTAAGTTGAGGTATCTTTGAGTCTTTTGAACTCTTGAGGGTGTGTTTGCCTTGTTTTATTGCCTAGAATTGGTTCTCCTCTTCAAAGGTACAAAGCTTTGTCTCTTTACTTGCTTTATCTACTCGTTTTCTTACAATTTTCCAACTATTTTTGGGCTGTAAAAACTCTGTATTTTTTGGTAGAAACTTGGGTATTAAGGCCAATAAAGGTTGAGGGATGGTTCACCCTTCTCTACACCTTGCTCTCAAGGCCTTTACACATGTGTTTCCCACCCTTGCACTATCTTTTTTTTAGCTTTTAAACACTGTTTTTCAAAGTTATTTTAGTGGCTAAAATCATGGTTTGAAGTCCAAAATTGGAGGGTTTAGCCTCCCCTCCTTGTGTTTTGCTTACTAGTCTAGCATAATCTATGTTTTAGCTTATTATTCCAGCTCTTTTTCTCTTAATTCCAGCATGTTTTAGGACTTATTTAGGACCGTTTTAGGACTATTTTTAAGTATTTGTTGCATTTGAGCTTTGTTTTGCATGCTTGTAGTGTAATTGTCCTCATGAGTTTGGTGTTTTAGGGTTTTAGGCCTTACATACCATCTTATTTGAGTTGATAGTGTTTATTTATGAATTTCCATACTTGTGATCACTCTTAATCACCTCTGCAACCTCCCTCATTTCTTAGCTTTTGTTTTTCTTTCAAAGTGGTTTCAAACTACTTGTTCGTTTAAGCATGAGATTGAGATGTCATGCTTAATGGTTTAATCCCTTTGGGGGTTCATTACCAACGGTATGATGTCTCTTTTATGCCTAAAGCAACTCTTGGTTTGAGCCCTCTTTCCATTAGAGGACTTTAACGAATGGTTGGTAAATTAAAATGAAGTAATAAAATTAAGGCTAAAAAAGGTGCAAGATAATAATTTGGTTAGGGTTCAATCGGACGTTAATTGAACCCTTGAATCTTGAGTCGTTTCATACTCATTAGTGATGAAAACAGATCAAGATTCATTGTCAACTACTTCCCTTGATCTTTCATGATAGGGAGATGGTTTTGAGAGTCTCATTTTATTGCATTCAATGAACTTGCACACTTTGGTTCATAAGCCATCATGCAATGAGATTGCATAGATTGATGGTTTGTGAATTAAATTTTACTACTCCTTTAAGCTTTTCAAATGATGAGGAGTAAATTATGAAAACAAACCCTTGAAAATAAACTATCTCTGCTCTATTTCCTCTTTGTTGTAGTAAGACAACCCAGTCAACAGTGGCCGGTAGGATGTCATCAGTGGACGGAAGGCCCCCTGCCAGCCACCAGTGCAAAATCAAGCAGTGTTCTTTGGAAGCAGAACAGAGTTGGTCTAGAGGTGGAAATCAGTGCAAGTGTTCTACTGTGCAATAGAGGCAATTGGCAGCAGAAACAGTGGCTTTTTCGGGTGGAAAGTCTGTGCATGCATGAACATTCCTTGTTTCTTAAGGAGTAATTTGGGTGGTTAATTTAGTTACATCATGTTGTACTTAATTAGTTGTAGCTAGTTAATTTTGTAAAATGTGGTAATTAACTAGTTATTTAATTTTGTCTTGTAATAATTAGTTAGCTAGATTAGTTAATTAATTCATTCATTCAGTTTGTAATAATTAGTTAAGTAGTTTAGCTAAATTATTCATTTGTTATTATAATTAGCTTAGTTTTAATTAGTTAGGGAGTTAGTCTATTCAGACCCTCCTATGTGAGGACAAATGTTGTAATAATGTGTATGTCTTCCAACCCCACATCTTTCCCCATTTTATTTACTAGCTTATGATGGTTAGTTTAGGGGCATCATGTTTTGTTTAGCATACTTCATGTTTGCATCCACTTGTATTGCATGCACTGAGGCTCGGTGCAACATTCTAACTAGCATTGTTAGTTTAAATACTTCTTTGCGTACGTGCTTAGACCGCATGCTATCAAATCGATTCATATTCCATATTAGTAGCTGAGCCTAGTAAATTGCATATCGCATGTGTTGCATTAGTCATATTGCATAAATTAGGATCATGCATTGTTCTAACTCTTTCATCCTTTTGGCTTGGAGTTCTAGGTGAGCCTTTACTCACTTTAGCATATTGCATGTTGATGTTGCCATGTTTAGCATGCCTGTCATGAGGTTAATTGCTTAAATGCTATAACTGCTTGAATGCCTATGGATGAAGGCTAGTTGCTTGAATTGGAATAATTTGAGTAATGTTTATATGCGATCACTTTTTTAAAGTGGTACATATTCGAAACAATTTTGCAAACAAACATGAATCAAATGTTCCAATTCTTGCAAGTTAGTCTATACTTGTATGTGTGCGTATCACATAGTAAGTTAGCTAATAATCGGAACAAGAGCATATAATGTACATAAGATTCATATCATGATTAGTAGAGGCTGGTCTTTGATCGGGCGAGCGGGGGTACTCAATTCATGGCCTTCCCTTCCCGTACCTAAGTTCCCAAGCCGAGACAATCTTGGTGATGACGAACACGTAGCCTTTGGCACGAGTCATGGGTTTCCTAAATTTTCTAAAAATGTTTAGGTGGCAACTCTGCATCTGGCAAAACAATCCATTTTTGGCAATTTGATTCAAAATCGATTTTCCAAAAGATTTGTCAGATTGGGACTCTTTGGTGATTAGCTATTTCACATTGCACTTGTGAGATCAGATTCAGAACTACAGGTAGATTCCAGTACTGTAGGGCTTATTCGTCTTCCAAAAAGGAGCACGAAAAAGTCGAGCTACAGCTGGGTAGAGATAGCGACTAGAATCCTGCCCTGTTTATGCAACACAATTTCAATCTCATTCTTCTCCAAGTCACACAACAACTCTCTCTGATCGATAAGCAAGCATGACAATTTCCCATTGACTTTCTACTCAAAGATCTACGACAGTATTTGCCTTTCCCGGATGATACAAAATTTGTAAATCATAATCTTTAATCAACTCTAACCATCTTCTCTGTCTTATATTCAGTTCTTTTTGGGTGAAGAAGAATTTCAGGCTTTTATGATCAGTGTACACTTCACAAGTTACTCTATACAGATAATGGCGCCAGATTTTCAAATCAAAAAATATAGCTGCGAGTTCAAGGCCATAAGTTAGGTAGTTCTTTTATGAGGCCAGAGTTGCCGAGAAGCATAGGCAATTACCTTTCCGTTTTGCATTAACACACATCCCAAGCCTTTGTATGAAGCGTCACTATAAATTTGAAATCCATCAGTACTATTAGGCAATGTTAAAATTGGTGTAATTACTAACCTGGTCTTTAACTCTTGGAAAGCAGATTCCCTTTGATCATTCCAATCAAATGGTGTAGTTTTCTGTGTTAGTTGAGTGAGTGGCAAAGTGAGTTTGGAGAAATCCTTCACAAATCTACGATAATAGCCTGCAAGCCTCAAAAAACTTCGAACTTCTAACACATTGGTTAGTCTTGGCCAATCCACAATAGCTTCAATTTTCTGTGGGTCAACTGATATGCCATCTTTGTTGATCACATGCCCCCAAAAGGTCACACTGTCAAGCCAAAATTCACATTTAGAGAGTTTCGCATACAATTTCCTTTCTCTTAGAATCTTTAACGCGGTTCTCAAATGATTTTCGTGATCTTTCCTGCTTTTGGAGTAAATCAAAATATCATCAATAAATACAACCACAAATTCATCCATATTTCATTTAAACACCCTGTTCATAAGGTCTATAAAGGCAACAGGTGCATTGGTCACCCCAAATGGCATTACCAAAAATTCACAGTGCCCACATCTAGTTCTGAATGCAATTTTCTCTATGTCTTATACCCTAACTTTCAATTGATGGCATCCGGATCTAAGGTCAATTTTTTAAAAGACTTGGGCTCCCTGAAGTTGGTCAAATAAATCGTCTATTCGGGGCAGTGGATATTTGTTCTTGACAGTTACTTTGTTTAATTCTCAATAATCAATACATAACCTCAAAGACGCATCTTTCTTTTTGACAAACAGAACAAGAGCACCCTAGGGTGAAGTGCTCGGTCGGATAAATTTCTTGTCTAACAGGTCTTGTAGTTGAGTTTTCAATTCTTTCAGCTCAAAAGTTGACATCCAATATGCGGTTTTTAAAATTGGATGTGTTCCAGGAACAACATCAATAGTAAATTCAATTTCTCTATCAATTAAGTCTCTAGGTAAATCATTTGGAAATACATTGGGAAATTCATTTACTACAAGGATGTTCTCAATAGTAGAATTTTCAGAAGTCACAGTCAAAATGCAACATAAGTAACCCCGACACCCTTTTCTTAACAACTTTCGAGCTTTCACAAAAGAAATCAAATAAGATGGAGGAATTACCCAATTCCCAAAGAATACAAACTTAGGCACACCAAGTGGTCGAAACACAATAATTTTATTTTCACAATCAATAGTTGCACAATACTTCGTCAGCCAATCCATGCCTAATATACAATCAAAATGATCAATGCTCAAAGATAGCAAGTCAACGTACAATGTCATATCACCAATCATAATATCACATGCCAGATAAACATAAGCACATATCATAGAACCTCCAGATGGTGTAGACACAAATAGCAAACAGTTCATAGGTTCTAAAGGTCTAGTTAATTTTCAAGAAAAAGCATGCGATACAAATGAATGAGTGGAACCAGAATCTATCAACACATAGGCATTCTAAGCATAGATAGAGATTATACCTGACACCACTAATTCAGTATTCTGTACATCCCCAAGCACACTCTTCCTTGCCTTAGCGTTTCATTCCCAATACCACCCCTGGCATTAGTTCTTGCATTTGTCCTCATTACAGAAGCAGATCCAGTTGAACTTGTTGTAGGGCGATTGGCATTCTCTAACCTGACTGGACAATCTCTCATCATGTGGCCAGTTTTACCACACCTGAAACAAGCACCCAATGCTCGGTAACAGACGCCCTTGTGTTTCCTCCCACAATCTCGAGCATGTTAGTGTAGATCCACCACTCTGGCTTGAGTTACTAGAAGACCCTGTGTTTTGCTTTTTTGCAAATGACCAACCCTTCTTGAAATTGAATCCGGGTCTTTTACCTCTCCATTTAGTTGCTGGAGCTTTAACTTGTTTCTTTACTGCTAGAGTGACTTCTTCCATCAATGCCTTATCAAGCACTTCCACATATGTAGGCAACTTCAGGACGCCTACTCGATCAAACACATCCAAATCTAATCCCCACTCAAATTTCCAAGCTTTCTTATAGTCCGTATCCACCATATAAGGAGCAAATCGTGCTAATTTCGTGAATTTAGCCTCATACTAGGCTATAGACATGTTGCCTTGCTTGAGTTCTTGGAATTCAAAAACCTTTCAATCCCGGAAACACTAAGAAAAGTACTCATCGTAGAAGATCTCATTGAATTGAGTCCATGTCATGTTCCCATTATTAGTTCAAATTAACAACCACCATCTTCGGGCTTTATCTTTTAGGGTATAGGTGGCCAATAGAACTTTCTGAGTCTCGGAGCAGGAAAACACTTCAAATAATTTCTCTATTTCCAATAACCATGTCTCTGCCCTTCAAGGTTCAAAACCACCCAAGAAAGCCGACGGTTTCATCTTCATGAACTTCTGGGTTAAATTTATAATATCATTGTTATCTGACTCAACATGGATCGGAGGGGGCAGAGGTTGTTGTCTTTGCTGCTGTATCATTGCATCAGTTAAGGCTGCAAGCATTTGTTCCATTCGGCTCATCCGAGCCTCAGAAGATTCAGTTGTTCCATCACTTCTTGTATTTTCCATTGTTATAGGTAAATAGGACAATAATAAACATAGGCAAAATCATTCTTTTCCACAATGTTCAGAATATTCAATTCATTTACTTCAATTATGTGAGTTCATGTTAAGTTCAATTCAGTTTTCATAGTTATAGAAATTAACCCACATACCTATGCAGGTGAAATGTTTATACTTCTTTTCTAGGACATCCTATAGCTCATATGAACTTCTCATCATTATTTGTTGAAATCAAATCAACATATCTCTTGAAATCATATAATTTGTTTATCGGTTAAAAATTCACCAACCTATTTTCTTATCTTTTGAAATTCACCAAAACAACCTATATGTTAAAATTCACCAAGCCTATATTCTTATATGTTAAATTTCACCAAACAACCTATATGCTGAATTTAACCAAGCCTATTTTTCTATATTTTGAAATTCACTAAACAACCTATCTAAATTCACAAAATTTATTTTTTTATCAATTGAGATTTATGTGAAACATGTCTATAGCTCAGCTTTTTCGCGCCCCTTTTCAGAAGCTCAAAAGAAGCCCTACAGTTCGGACTCCCGCGGTTCTGAATATAATCTCACAAGTGTAATGTGAAACTGGTAAACACCAAAGTGTCCAAATCCGACAAATCTTTTGGAAAATCGATTTTGAATCAAATTGCCAAATAAATGGACTGCTTTGCTAGATATAGAGTCGCCACCTAAATATTTTATTTTGAGAAAATCTAGGAAACCCATGACTCGTGCCAAAGGCCACATGTCCATCATCACCAAAGTTGCCTCGGCTCGGGAACCTAGGTATGAGTGGGGAAGGTCATGAATTGAGCACCCCCACTCGCCCAATCAAAGATCGGCCTCTACTAATCATGATACAATTTTTATCAACATTATGTGCTCTTGTTCCGGTTTATTAGGCTAGCAGTACTATGTGATGCGCAGACACACAAGTATAGACTAGTTTGCTCAGATTGGAACAATTCAATTCATGCTTGTTTTTCAAAAAGAGTTTGATTTTGCCATTTAACAAAGTGGGCTTAAAGTTTGTGAATTTGCCACTAGACATAGTGGGCTTAAACTTACATTTATTGAATTGTTCCAATTCAAACAACAAGCCTTCATCCACAGGCACTCAAACAGTTTAACAAGTAAGCAATTAGTCTCGTGGCAAGCATGCTAGACATGGCAATCACTCACACTCATGCAAGTATGCTAAAGTACTAAAACTCACCTAGTACTCCAAGCTAAGATAAAACAAAAAGAGTTAGAAAAATGCATGATTCCTAACTTATACAAGATGGCTAATGCAACACATGTAATGCAACTAAATAGGCTCGGGTACTAATATGGCATGTGGTTCAATTTAAATAGCATGCGGTCTAAGCATGTATTCAAAGAAGTATTGAAATGACAATACAGTTAGAATGATGAACCGTGCCTCGGTGCATGCAATAAGAATGAATGGATGCAAGCATAAGATATGCTAATTAAAACATGTCCCTAATCTAACCATCAAAAGCGGATAAATAAAAGGGAGAAAAACGTGGGGTTGGAAGAAATACACATTATTACATTATGCTCTCACGAAGGAGAGTCCGAATGAATTAAGCTAACTAGCTAACTAAGCTAAGCTAATAAAGCTACTTATTACAAAACTTGATTTAATAATTAACTAACTATCTAAGCTAATTAATTAAGAATTTAACTTGGTTGAGCTAATTAAATATTACAACACAAACTAATTAGCTACAACTAATTAAACTAATTAAATATTACAACACAAACTAATTAGTTACAACCAATTAAATTACAACAAATAAATGATTACTTGCTAATTAAACTAATTAACTAGTTAACTAGTCCCGAGAAGCGAGGGAGGCCCATGCATGCTCAGTTTTCACCCGAAGAACATCCGTTGTTTGCTCCCGAATGCCTCTGTTGCACAACCCTTGCACTGTTTTCCTTCTCCAGATCAACTCTGCCATTCTTCACAAGCATTATGCCCAAAATTCATTGGTGGCCGGTCGGCCACCATTGAGGGGTTGTCGTCCAACATTGGTGGCCGGAAGGCCAGTAACACTGGCCGGCCAGCCATTGATGACACTCTATATTTTGATGCAACAGAGAGCAAGTAGGGCAATAAGAGGGTATTCTCACAAGTTGTTTATACTGTGTATCCCTCCTTATCATCAAAATATCTCAAAGAAGTGATACACTTAGTCCTCAAACCATCAATCAAGAAATTTCATTGCATGGTGACTTAGGAACCAATTTGTACAAGTTTAATAAATGCACAAACAAGACTCACAACCTTCACCCTATCATGTATGATCAAGGGTAATGGAGACCTAAGAAACTTGGCACATTTCATCACTTTGAGTATGAAATGTCCCAATTTTCCTTGGGTTCAATTAACGTCTGATTGAACACATCAAAATACAACCATTTTCTTATCTTGCACCATTTTAGTTGTAAATTATTAGCTACTCATTTTAGATTACCAACCATTCTTTAACCAATTAATTCCATTGGTGAGAAGTTCTCTAAAGAGAGGAAGTGTCAAACAAAGGGCAGTTTAAGGAAAGAAAGAGGTGTCATGCCGTTGGTAATGAACCCCCAAAAGAGGATTTAACCATTAAGCAATGAATCTCTATCCCAAGCTTAAACTATCCTAAGGTTGAAACAACCCTGAAAGCAAATGTAAACGTGAAGAAATGGAAGAGATTGCAGAGATTATAAGTGCTGAAATGAAGTGAGAAAAGCACTAAAACATGGCAATCAACTCAAACAAGGTGTGTCTAATGGCCTAAAACACCAAACTTGTGAAGACTATTACACTACAGGCATGCAAAACAAGACTCAAATGCAATAAATAGCCAAAAAACAGAGTTAAAATAGTTTAAAATAGAGCCTAAAACATGCTAGAATTAAGCTATGAAAGGCTAGAAAAATAAGCTAAACACATAGAGCTAACTAGGCTAGCAAGCTAGACACAAGGAGGGGAGACTAACCCCTCCAATTTTGGACTACTCTGAAATTCAGTGTTCAAAAGCCTAAAAAAGAGATAGTTTGAAGGTGGGAAACAAAAGTGAAAAAGTCTTACAAGCAAAGAATAAAGAAGGGTGAGATACCCCCTAACCTTAAATGGCCTAAAACACCAATTTAAGCCCAAAAAAAAAAAAATTTGAGTTTTTAATAGCCCAAAAACAGTTTGAAAAGATAGAAAAACAAGTGAACTAAGCAAGATTAAAAGGGAAGTGTTATACCTTTTGAAGCAAAGATCAACTTTAGGCACTAATTCAAGCCAAAACCACTTTCAAGAGCTCCAAGAAGGCTTCAAGGAACCTCAACTCAAAGATGAACAATTTTGGTTAAGGAGGTGTTGGCAAAAGTGTGGTATAACTAGGCTAATGTGCACAAATTTGCGAGAGAGGGAGAGAGAGATTTTTTGCTCCAAAATTTCTAACCCTCAAAATGAGGGAGAAGACCCCATATATATAGAAAAACATGCATTTGGCTGAGATAAATCCCTCCCTACACGTGTAGGGAGATGGAGACACTTGTGCCAACAGTTGGAACAACTGTCAACAAAATATCTGCAAAAAGGTCACTGGTGGCCGTTTGGCCACACCATTGGCCGACAAGGCACAAAGGTGGCCGACAGGGCACAACTGGTGGCCGACAACCTCAAACAATGGCCAGCTGGCCATCAGGGGTTGTAGGCTTGAAGCACTAAAGTTTTGAGTGTGAAACACTAAAGTTTTGGTCCAAAACAAAACATAAAATGGACAAGGTTTGAAGGCTCAAAGACAGGACACTCCGCCAAGGACTTCGAGCACCAAAACAAGCACATGCAGTCATAATCATCGAGTGCACAAGCGATGATGTCCAAGTCTTGAGGACGGTCAAAAATGGGGTGTCTACAATGTCACTCATTTGACACTCTATTTATTTGAATATCACACATTTCTTTATCTCACTACCACCTGCTATCACCAGTAATTTTTTCAACTAATTTTTTAATAACCTTTTTTGACACTAATAACTTTTTCCTATGTGTCATTATAATAAAATTTTCACCTGCATCTAAGCTAGCATGCTTTTAGGATAGACTTTCACCAATTTCCTCTTCAACTATACTACCCATTGTTATTTCAATTTTTTATTTTTTTTCTTTCTTTATTTCTTTCCATCTACCTTTCAATTTTTTTATTCTTCAGACGCATATACGCAGCATTCTGGAAGATCTATAAATATGTCTATAATCTTCCACTATTTGCAAATATGAAAACATAGAAGTCCAATAAGCAATATACACTCCCATTCTTGTCTCTCTCCATAGGGCTTATGAATTTTTCTAAACCCTAGAACCCAGTGGTTGAAGTGCTAATGAAAGATTAGCAGAAATCGAAGCCAAACACTTTGAATCCGAGTGAAGTACAAGGACTCAAAAGTGCTCTAAGCAAGATTTGAGACCCAAGGTTAGGTCCTCAATTTCATTATTTTTATGCAATCAATAATTCTTTTTAGGTGTTTTTATATGATATCTTATAATTTCAATTATCTCAGTTTTGATACTAAATTTATAATTGTCTCAATTTGATCGAATAGATTATAATTTTTATTCTTTTCAATGAAAAATAAGCACATAAAATACCTGTGCCATGTTTTCATAGAAAAAATTATAAACCTGTCAACTTGATAACTTAAGCTCAACTAAGTCAATGATTAATTTCCTTCCAACACCCTAAATAACATTATTAATTGGACTAAATTGACACAAAATTTAAAATTGAAGGTCAAAATCGAGCTAATTAAAACAATAGAGAGACCAAAATGACTCTTTCCAAATTGAATTAAAATTGTATGGTAAACTTGTAAGGCTTGTTCGAGACAACAAAACCATGAAGTACCTTCCTCCCTCCCAGCAAGTACCTTCATTGTGCCTAAAAACACCGAATAGTATTTGCATTGGTGGTGGAGAAAAAGGCAGTGGAAGTAGTAGGCAAGTTGATGATAAGAAACAAGCAAATGCATTCCTTCGTCCCTCCCCGAAAGTACCTTCATTGCACCTAAAAATACCAACCACTGTTCGCAATGGTAGAGGAGAAGAAAGCAATGGAAATAGTAGGTAAGTTGATGATGAGAAATAAGCAAATGCATTCCTTTGTCCCATCCAGAAACTACTTTTATCACAACGGTCTCCTACTCAAATGCCATCTACTTCCAACCTTGCATTCCCGACATGACTAAAGTCGAGTTAAAAAGACTACCAATTGATGTCGAAAGTCAAGGATCCATGTTATAATTGCTTGAAAGAATAAGTTTGGCCATGTCATGCGACAAAAAAAAGTTGTTAGTTTTTATATATTTATTATTGTGTTCGATATATGATGTTGTTATTGTCCTTCTTTTGTTTTTGGATGAGAACCAAAAAAAAACCCATCAAACCAGAGAATGGAAAACCAAAAACCTCCACCTTCTTCTAATACCAACATTACAACAGAGCACGAGAAAGAAAAAAACAGACACAGAAAAACCACTCACCCATGTGAAACCAACAATTGCAACATAATGAGTGAATCAGTGTCCCAATAAAATTGGCACCTAGTGAGACTCGCCCGATCATATTCAACCACCAAAAGGAACACCAAACCGTTAGCGAGACACCAAACAAACACGAAGCAGAATCAGAGCCCAACACTGAAACCAAAACCTTTTTATGATGAATAGAGCATATATCAAGTTTAAACTCAGTACATGATGGATCCAACCCAAGTATAGCTTCCATATATGCAATCAAAAGCACATAAAGACAGCATCCAAATCATCAACTTATTAATAACCTTCGAAAGAAGACACCCCAAAAGCAAAAATCAAAAATAGAATCTTAAAAGCAAATTAATTCCTGCAAATGAAAGTTAATAATGATACAGTCTACATCATGGCTAAATCACTACATCACAACTATGTTGGCACCCAGAAGCCAAGCCATTTGCAAGCATCTAAAAAAACAAACAAAAAGGCCATGGTACTACACATAACCAACGAAAGAATCACAAAGAGCAAAATGAGTAAAATTCATTTTAAGAGTATTTTTCCTATCCAAATCCCGAGAAGATCTAGAGCACTACCCATCATACTATATTATCAGCAAATCAAGTCACTACCAAAAACAAAGAAAAGAAAAATTATGAAAGCCCCTATATCAAGAGTCTGCTTTAGGCCACGAAAATGTTAGAGTCGGCCCTGTTAATTGTGTGGGGGTGACTGAGGCAATGACAATAGTGGAAGTATTTGAGTGGTGGTGGTAGTGGTGATGATGATGGCGATAATGGTGATGATGTGAGGAGGGAGGAGGAATGAAGACAATACATCTCAACAGCTTCAACAGCGACATAATCATGACATATTTAAAATTGAGCATTCAACATTTAGATTTAAGTTCGTGACTTAAAGCGTTGGCCTGCTCTTAGAAAGTGCTTAAATTTTTTAATAATACGAATTATTATTATCAAATGAATTTGAAGGACTTACGTGTAAGTGTTAATGGGTGTACTTATTGTCTAATAAGTGATGTGCGAATTAATGACATTTTTCATAAAATATTATCAAAAATGTTACTAATTGTTAATTTTTAGCAACAGTTTAAAAATTTTATCACAAAAACTGTCATAAAAGATGTCACTAATTTTCAACTTCCAGCAATAATTTGAAAAATTCGCTACAGAAAAACGTCACTAATTTTAAGTTTTAGCGACATTTTATAAAAAATTTGACAAAAAAGGCAATAATTGGCAATTTTTAGCAACATATGCAAAAAAGCGTCACAAATTTTTTTTTTACTTGGAATTATTTTCAATAGGACTTGATGCAAATTAAATGTAACTATTAGGACCTATTGATGGTTTACCAAATTTACTTTGAGAAAATTGTTAAAAAGTCTAATCTAAAGAGGGTATAAAGCATTAGGTCCCTTTTTTTTTTTTAAGTGACAAATACACTCTTTGTAAAATATTGTGATGAAAAGTACATTTTACTATTTTGGAAGACATTTTATTTCCAATTTTATCCCTTAATCTATCTGTTCAATTTTTTTATCTGTTTAATTTTATTGATTATCTGTTCAAATATTTTATCTATTTAATTTTTTTTTGATTATCTGTTCAAATATATTTTTTCTTATCTGTCCAAATTAACACCAATTTGTTCAATTTTTTGAACAAATCAAAGCCTTTTGGAGTTTGCATTTTCAACAAACCCTACTCTCTCATATTTTCCCTATTTGTTAAAATTCAACTCTTAAATTTTTTTTTAACTTATCTATTCACAAATCTATAGAGAGAGAAAAGAGAGAAGTATTTGTTCAATTTTTCTTTTATATGTTAACACATCTACTGAACTTACTAAAATTTGTAGAAATTTGGGAGAGAAACTAACTATTTACACATGATCTCTTGCGAATCAACTCCAATCCATACTCTATTTACTCTCACAAGTGAAAATTATGAAATCCTATAGATCCAATGAAAACAAACAAAACCTCTTTTCTCTCCATTCTTTGTCCAAACCCAGTACCCAAAGAAGAATGAAGAACAAAGATAGGGAGAACAGTGCCAAATTCGAGGAGGGTGGAGGAACTAGAACTAGCGCGAATCTGGAGAGAAAAAGTGGTTAAGAAAAAAGGAAGTTGAGGATGGCCTGAATCTACTTCCTTTCGGTGGTGACCAAGTGTTTTCTAGAGGCTGACCTGGTGGTGTTGTTGGTGTTGCCGCCGCGGTGGTGGCTAGGGAGGTTGTCTTATGCTAACATGACTACGGGGATTTGGCCTTGGAGTCTGTCTGTGGCGAAGACTTTGTGGGAGACAAAATGAAGAGAAGAAAAAATAAATAAATAAATAAAAATGAGGAGAAAGAGATAGAGACGAGACTGGGGGAAGCGCAAATTTGATCTCAGATCCATGGAGAGAAGGTGGCGGCAACATCGCTGACAAGTAAAGGAAGTAGGCGATGGATGCATATCTGATCTCAAGTCCGTAAGGAGAGAAGATGAAGAGGAGAGAGTAAAATGAAAGGGAGAGAGAGAGAGAGAGAGAGAGAGAGAGAGAGAGAGATGAATGTATAGAGAGAAAGGGTTTGAAGAAATGGTTTAGAGAGATAGGTTCCACACGTTGATATGCATAGGAATATAGGTATTTTGGTCATTTTATAGAAGATTGTTCTTATGGGCATAATATTTTAGAATATAGATTTTGAACAAACAAAATTCAAATTTAAATTTATGGGCCAAATGTTTATTTATTTTTATTGAATGTATTCAATTTTAAATACTAAATTAAATTATCAAACACCACCAACTTCCTTCATTCCTCTCTCTCACCATGTTAGGTTAGATTTAGAATAGGAGTGCCCCCACAATTATCACTGTGCCTCCCCAGGTTTGCAATTCAGTTCTTTTCCAATAATATTTAACTCCATCTTACTAATAATTTACTAATTTAAATCGCAAAATCTTCAACTTTATATTAATCATTCACATTTGGTACTACAAATTCAAATATTGTTTAAGCGTGACTACAATTAATATTTACTCATTTATTGTTGGTGTGCCCAGTTGTTATAACGTGAAAGGAAATGAGCTTTTTACTATTTTTAATATGGAATTATGGTGGAGTTATGGAATAAGGAATTATGATAGAGAAATTAGAGACAAAGGAAGAAGCACAAAGATAGAGAGAAGATTGAGGGAATTTACATGCTTCATTATGTTGGCGTAAAAGCCAATATATAGACTACAAGATGGTGAATACAAACAAAACCAAACTTAATGCATATCTAACTTGGCAAGACTTTACGGCCAAGAGTTGCAAAATTTCTAACACCCTAGTCAAGCCTAGTCATAGGCTTTATAAAAAGTTTTCAAAAAATAAATACAAAGAGACAAAAATGGTTGATTGAAAGACTACAATTATTTGCTCTTTGCTACAGTTTTTATAATTATATACACTGATACATACTGATACAATTATATATACACTGTCTACCCTCCCCAGTTTTCAAAGAGATAGACTGTTGTAGATAAGCTTTGGCTGAGCTGCTTTGTCGTGTAGCGTCGGCTAAAAGAATGTGGCTGATCACTTTCTGCCTAATAATGCAGGTTGCTCCACGTGTCCTGGATATGGTTGGAGTCGATCAGGAGACAGTTGAAGTTGATAGTGGGGTCTACTATGTTTCCATCCTGTTGATGAGATTGTAATATTCGTCATCAGTCTCTGATGGAGGGAAATCCAGATCTTGGCTGTATTGCTCATTCCGGAAATGTTCTACATCATCCGTGGTCATGACTAGTTCCAACGGAAGATCCAAATTATTTCTCTTTTTGAGATTTATTAACATGTCGAGAGCCTCATTAATTTGTGTAGGAGACCTTTGATATGTTATGGGAAAATGGGTTATAAATAATATTCTACCATCTGTAACCATGAATGGCAATTTTGCTGAGCCATGGATGTTGGACGCTGCTTGTGAAACAGATATTAGACTGTCTATCCAATATTCTGTCAAAGAAAGTTTTTGGATATTTTTCAATCTCTCTCTCCGGTGATCTTAATCTAAATAATCATCTTCGAATTCAAAATCTTCAGTTTCTTTAAGATACCAAATCTGGTATGGTTGGAAAAAATGTTGTGAGAACCCAAATATAAAAATAAAATAAATAATTAAATAATAATAATATTACAATCTCAAATATTTTGGTGGTGAATCCTAAAGTGCAAATTAAATATTTGGAAGGTATTTTAATTAATTTTTAAACCTAAAATAAATTTATGGTGAAAGTATTTAATTTAGAGGCAAGATTTATTATTTAAAAAAAAAATAGAGGGTAAGTTTGTAAGTATATTTTGTTATATTAGTAGTTATATTTTATTTAAATTAATGGGTTAGAAAATAAAATAATATAAAGAGATAATAATTTAAAACCTTTTATTTAGATAATTATTTAGTGTTTTGTTTAGATATATATAGAGCAACCCTAATTTTCCTAACAAAAACCCTAACCCTTAATTATAATTACTTTGCACTACACCTTCAACATATAGCAGCAGCCACGAGAGAGAGAGAGAGAGAGAGAGAGAGAAGTTTTCAGCAACTTTGTGGTTGAACAACTCTAAGGTATTTATTCTTGTTCTATTATAGATTATTGTTTACATAGTTATGGTGCTTGTGGGTGTTGTGAGTTGGTGGAAGAAAAAGGAATGGATTGGCTGATGGGGAGAGTATTCCAGAAACTTTAATCGAATTCATAATGTCACTCCTAAGAATATTAATCTGCCAGCAAACTTTAAAAATTAAGAAACCATATCAAACGAATGAATTTTAATCTAAAATTTTTACAGTAGATTAATTACATACTGAGTTGTATATCTGAAGTTTTTCATAATTTTTGGGAGTCAAAATCCATATAAATTGAGGTATTCAAATCTGTCCAGGAAACCAGTCCGAAACAGTAAATTCGGGAGTGTTGTTCTCTTTGGGTATAAATCCAAAAATTATCAAATTAGTGTCATTAGAACCAGTTACGAGTCTAGTTTCGTACGTTTTTGGCCTTGCATTGATTTCTCGTGTATATTAAGAGAACCGTCAATTTCTTTAAAGTGCTGCAGAAAACAACATGTTTTGATATAATAAATTGTAGATAATTATTTTGATAAGAAAATCAAATGAAACGAATTGGGTTTGAAACTTAGGATATATTAGTTGATATCTGGAGGTTTTTGGAATTTTTCGAATAGCGTGGAGTGGGTTTTGTAATTTTCAAAGTTAGCGAATAGGTTGGGAAGGCTTGTTTGAAATTCTGTTTTATCTTAAAGTCACAATTAATTAAGTTTCGATTTGAACTCATGTCTTGGGTGATTTTAGACCGTGAAGAACATGAACTTAGGTAATATTTAAAGAGTAATGATGAGTTGGGTTGAGCCGTGTTAGTGCGCTTTAGTTTGGGGTTACTTAGTTTATTATTCTTTAGTATTTTTAAATTAGTAGTGACGTATAATTTTCATATTGGTTCAGGGCACTAGTTGGACTTTCATACTTTATTCGAGGATTATATTATTTCGTTTTCAGGTGAGTAGTTTCATGCTACATATTTTTATAAATGTTCCCCTACCCTGAACTATTGAAAAATTAAATTGTTGTTTCATGACTAAACTGTTTTGATAAATTATTATATTATCAATTGGATCAAATTATTTCCGAAACATGTGTGAACTTGGCATACTGTAAACTATTTGTTTTGGTCTCATGTTTATAATGATGAACTACCATGTTTTGCGAAACTGATGTGTATTGATTATTGGGACCATGTGTATATTTAGTCCAGGGAAATTATTCCACTGTGTGTGGTGACTCTGGCCACTAGGGAACAGATCCGGGTTGGGCCGTGATGACTCTAGTGCTCAACGATTGTAAGGAAAAGACCTTTAAAAATAACTAGGTGACCTTCAGTCGGATCGTCTTTGAGAAAAGGCCCAGGTGCCACCCTGAGGATGACTCTTAGTTCGATATTGGATCCAACGGGGCTTATAGCCTTGAGAACTGTGTGGCAGATTATTTGTTTTTATTGATACCCAAAAAATTATTGGTGTTCATGTTATAATCTGTTTTAAGTGGAAAATATCGTTTATCATGTTCTTGCGAGACATGAGTATTTTAAGTGTTGAACTGTGGAACCTTCTTTTTGAAACAGATTGTATTTACCAAACTGTATGCTGTAGACGCGCCCGCGTGGGGCCCTCGCTACAGTTCGGACTCAATTTGTGCCACGGTTCTTAATCTGAACCAAAGAGTCCAAATCCGGCAAATTGTTTTGCGAAACAGATTTTTGAAAAGAAGTGCCAAACATGGACTGCTTTGCCAGATACAGAGTCGCCACCTAAATATTTTAAAATGGGGGAATTTAGGAAACGCTGACTCGGTGCCAAAGGCCACATGTCCGTCATCACCAAAGTTGCCTTGGCTCGGGAACTTGGGTACGATTGGGGAAGGTCAGCTATGAGTACCCCCTCTCGCCCGATCCGAAGATCGGCCTATACTAACCGTGATATCCTTTTTTTAAAACGTTATGTGTTCTTATTCCAGTTATTAGCCTATAATTACTATGTTATGCGCACAGCAAACAAGTATAGACTAGATTGCCTAATTTGGAAATAAGCATTGCATATCCATTTGTCTTGAAAAATATTTTGGAATTTGCTACTCGCAAGTAGGCTAAAATACGGATTTCAACGAGTTTTTCCAACTCAGACAATCCAACCTTCACCCACAGGCATTCAAGCAGTTATATCACATAAGCAGCTAGCCTCATGGTAATCATACTGTCATGATAGCATTCACACGCATGCGATATGCTAAAGCATGAAAATACTTACATCGTACTCTGTGCCAAAACAATAAACTAGTTAGCCAACATGCATGGTCCTAGTTCATGTCAAATTGACTAATGCAACACATACAGGATGCAATTAGAGTAGGCTCGGCCAACCTAAACGTGGCATGTGAAATGCAATCAATTGATGCACGTATTCAATTTGGAATTGAAGTACAAATGCAGTTAGCGTGATGTACCGAGCCTGGTGCGTGCGAGACAAATGCATGGATGCACGCATGCATAGCATAAGGTATGCTGATTTAAACATGACCTATTACTAACCATCAAAGCAGGTAAGTAAAAGGGAGAAAGAAGTGGGGGTTGGAAGACATGCACACACTCACCCACACTTATTACAAATTTGCCCTCGCTCGGAGGGACCAAATAAATATTACAAATTAACTAACTCGCAAGCTAATTAATTATTACAAATTACCTAATTAGTTAACAAACTAACTAAGCTAGGAAAAACAGTAAACTGCCTCAGGAAGAGAGCTCAATGCAATGCGTGCTCGGGTCTTGCTCGGAAGTGCACCGCCATGCATAGGCTGCCTCTGTTTTCCTTGCTATCCTCCTCTGGAGACTCCCACAGTCTCAGGATTGCTTCCCTGGACATTGGGAGACACCACCGGCTGAGTAGAATGTCCACCGACAGTGGCATGTGATCACCGGCTTTTGGTGAAGCTATCGGCCCAGGAAAGATTGTCGGTCGGCACTTAGCACTACCGGTCGGCAGAAAGTTCCTGCAGAACCTGCAATTGACAGCAACAGAGGGCAAGGCAGAGCATGGCAATGCAATTCAAGCAATGTATGCACCAATCATATCCCTTATCATGTTAGTGACTCAAAGGGATATGCTCCTTGGTTCTCGGACCATCAATCGCGCATTTCCATGCGTGATGGCCCAAGGGACCAAGTGTGCACATTTTGATGTCAAATGCAATGCAAACCAACAAACCAAAGCCCAATTCCTATCACTAGATCAAGGAATAAGACATGCATGCCGGATGCAATGCAACCTAGGCATGCAAGCTAAGGATGCAACACGGGAATGCAAGGTGTACATGTAAGCATGCAAACAAACATGCAAGGTAAGCATGCAAGCAAGCGAAGGATGGACTTAAGCATGATTTAGGCAGCTCTAATTAGGCCCAAAACAGTGGCCACAAGTGCTATGAAATGAGGACTAAACACACATACACACATGCACATGTTAAAGGGCTAACACTCAAGCACAAAAGGGCAACTCTCAAGCACGCTTGAAAGAGGCATAACATGGACTAATGGCATGCAAGGTAAGCATTGAAAATCATGTTACAAAAGGTGCTAAGCCAATTAAACAAGATAAACAAGGCATGCAAACAAAGCCAAAAACCCAAGACAAGCCAAGAGGCTTAAACCAAGACTAAGTCAACCAAGCCTCACAAGGCTAAAAGGACTTAAAATAGGTCTAATGCGAACCTAAACAACATCCAAGGCGCACCTAGATGGCATCTAAGTGGCTCAAATTCAAAAGCATGCACAATGACCAAAACATGGAGTATGCAAGACAAGCTTTCAAAGCTTCAAAGAGGCATCCAAGGCAAGCATACAAGCATGTTAAAGGAACTGAAATAACATGGAAAATGGTCCCAACCCACTAAATTAAGGCAAGGATGCATGCTATACATTCACACACTTAAGGCCAACAAGCCAAAATGCAAAGGGGGCATATAATGCATGGCAAAGTCGACCCAAACAACTATGGACAAACCTCAAACATGGCAAAATAAGCACAAAAGCTTCACGAAGCTAGACCTAAAACATGCTTGAACAATGGTTTACAACCTAAGGCATGTTAAGGCCTAAACATGGCATTACAAGGTAGGTATGGTAAGCATGCATGGTGTACCAAAACTAACTAAAAACAGAGGCATATTATGACATAATAGGCACAAAAATCAGCTAAGGCATGGTCAACATGAAGCTTAGCTAGGTGCTCCCACAAGAGGCCAAAAATGGCCCTTTTCAAGGACAACAAGGAGAGGGGGTGACCCTCTCCTTCTTGGGACTTCAAGGCACCATCCTTACCACTGAAATCCCTCAAGATTTCAGTGGTGAGGAGGCGCAAACACCAAAGTCCCGGAGCTCACTCAAAATGGCACAAAATGGAGCCTCTCAAGGCTTAAGAGGGGTCAAACACCTCCAAACCACAAAACACTCTAAACAAACTATTTAGAGTGCCTAAAAATAGGACTTTTTTATATTATAGACTAAGCTCAAAAACAATTCTAAAATAGGCAAAAATAGTATGCAAGAATGGGGAATAAAAGGGCAAGATTGTTACCCTTGAAGACCTCTTTCACAAATGAAACTCCAGCAGCTCCTTAAGCTCCAAACCAGCTCCAAAACTCTGAAAGCAATCCCTTAGAACCTCAATAGTCAAGGGAAGGTGTAATGGTGGGTGTTTGTGTGCAATACTATGAACAAATACACCTAGAACACTCAAGGGAATGAGAGATATAGAGATAGAATATGTATAAGTTCTAACCCTAGAACCAGAGCTTCTAACAATGTCTTTCTCTCTAAAATGTCTAACCCTAATCAAGGGAGAGGGGAGCTCCTCTTATAGAGGAGCCAATCTTGTAAAGCTTACAAGGTAAGCTAACAAGAAGGCCATCCCTCCATACACGTGTATGGAGGGGAAACAAAATGCCATACAGCTGTATTAAAATATCTGCAAAAGTAGATAAACAGTAGTCGGCTGCTCAAAATTGCCATTTTGGCAAAACGGACTGCCGACCGGCAACAAAGAATGCCGACCGGCAATATACATTGCCGATGGCAACAAAACACCAGCCGGTGGCCTCTGGGCATGGCCAGTGATGTGTGGGGATGCCTCACAAGGCATTCCCTGCCCCTCCAAGGCAAAACACAAGTGTTTGGTGCAAAACCAGACACTAAACAGTCGAGTTTGGAGATCCTGAGGCAAAGCGCGTAGCCGAGACCTCCAGGAACTCCAAACGAACACAAACATGGATGATCACCGGGTGTTCAAACGGTGACGTTCAAGTCTTGAGGACGGTCAAAAATGGGGTGTCTACAGTTGCCCCTCTTTGACAGAACTCGAAAGTCATAATAATGACGAGAGTGAATGTCAAAGCCCAGAGACGACCCATTTTTGACAAGGCCAAAGACTTAGACAAACATGCAAGACAAACAAGGTATGCGCCCAAAGGCAGGGGCAAAATGCAAGACAATGCACAGAGCCGGACATAACTTATGATCATGCAAAGAAAGCTGTAACGAAGCATACATGCGACGGTTTTAAGCTAGCATACACCGAACTACACTACAATGTAGAAAGGATGTAAGAGAATTATGTAATTCTCGATACGTCTCACTCGGAGGATACAATACATGTGCGGTTCGTCTGGTTGCACCAGCCTCAAATGAACCGTACATACAATATTGTGCCTGTAAAGAAAACAACTCAACAGGTACGATGTTATTAGCAACATGCATGACAATGCGAAAATGAATGCAAAATGATATGCAATATATACAAAACAATGTATAAACAATGCAAATGAAGATGCAACGTAATTGAAACAATGCAAACTATATGCAAAGCAATTGAATCATGATCCAATCATGAGCGGTTCAAAACCACACCTATGTCGAATAGATTGATGGAGGTAACAAGTCTGTCTACCATAGAACGGTCAACTGAACTATGAGTAATGTAGACGGACGCAAGAACAAGTATTGGGGGGGAATGACATAAGTGGGGAAACGACCCGCTGGGGAAAGGACAACGATCCTAATGCTGGATGCAACAATTACACTACAATGTAATATATAATGAAAATGCTGGGGAAATGGCAATGGATATGGCACGCGGGCCAAACCAAATCTTACCTAGGAAAGGCATGTACACATACAAGCCAGGTTTAACATAGAACGGTCCACTGAACTATGCTTCGACACGAGAAGTATGGGCACATACCAAACCAAGCTCAACATGGAAAGGCGCAAGCCATAAATGGAAGGTGATGCAATGAATGCATGCAAGCTACAATGCAATATCTACAAATATGCAATGGAATGGAAATGGATACAATGGATATGGCCTTCGGGCCAAACCAAATCTTGCCTAGGCAAAGCATGTACACGTACAAGCCGCGTCTAACATAGAACGGTCCACTGAACTATGTTTCGACGTGAAAAGTATGGGCACATACCAGACCAAGCTCAATCATGGAAAGGCGCGAGCCATAGGCGGAGGTGATGCAGTGAATGCATGCAAGCTACAATGCAATGTACACTATATTCCTATGATGTATGACAATGCAACTATTTACGATGATGCATGACAATGCATGTTATATATTTTTTTTATTTTTTTATTTTTTTGAAGTGCAAATGATGTATGAAATGCATGTTGCATGGAATGCGCGACAACACGTGGCTTTTGAGATGCACGACAATGCAAACGAACTGTGCGCATCAATGCACCAAAGGTCTTGCACCTTCCAAGGATTTAAGGTCTCCTAGACCGTAGAGTGCACAAGACAGTGCGATGCGCAAGAAAGTGCGAGTGCACAAGACAGTGCTAGTGATATAAAAACACAATGTGCACAAGACAGTGCGATGCAGAGTGGATGCACAAAACAGTGCTAAGAAGATGCACAAAATAGTACAATGTAGGTGCACAAGACAGTGCGATACAATGCACTAACAAGTGCAGGCAAGGTGCGTAAGAAAGCGCGAACAATGCAATGCACTAACAAGTGCAGGTAAGATGCGCAAGAAAGCACGAACAATGCAATGCACTCACAAGTGCAGGTAAGGTGCGGAAGAAAGCGCAAACAAGTTCAATGCAAAAGATACAAGCACTTTCTATGCAAGATGAGAGCATGTAATGAAATGCATAGGATAATGCGATGCGCAAGAAAGCACGAGTGTAAACTGCACACAACAGTGCGATGCGCAAGAAAGCGCGAGTGATAAATTGCACACAACAGTGCGATGCGCAAGAAAGCGCGAGTGATTTGAAATGCACAAGACAGTGCGATACGCTAAACAGCACGAGTGATTAAACTGCACAAAATATTGCGATGCGCAAGAAGCGCGAGTGATTTGAAATGCACAAGACAGTGCGATACGCTAAACACCGCGATTGATATGCAATGCACAAAATAGCGTGATACGCTAAACAGCGCGATTGATTTTGAAATGCACAAGACAGTGCGATACGCTAAACAGCGCGAGTGATTTTGAAATGCACAAGACAGTGCGATACGCTAAACAGCGCGAGTGATTTGAAATGCACAAAACAGTGCTATACGCTAAACAGCGCGATTGATATGCAATGCACAAAATAGTGTGATACGCTAAACAACGCGATTGATTTTGAAATGCACAAGACAGTGTGATACGCTAAACAGTGCGAGTGATATGCAATGCACAAAATAGTGCAAGTGAGATACAAAGTGTAAGTGCACAAGACAGTGCGAGTGAATGCATGTTCTATGCAAATGAGGTGCATTTTCTATGCAAGTATGGAAGAGTGCATTTTCTATGCAAAATATACGAGCATTTTCTATGCAAGAAACATGAGCATATTCTATGCAATATTGAAAGCATATTCTATGCAGAATCGAAAGCAAGCATATTCTATGCATAAATCATAACGATGCGCGGCACATATGTAACAGAAGTGTATATAAAAGTGCACATTCTATGCAATGGAAGGGCATCAAACATGTACTCTGGTGCCTCCGATTTACCTTTCGGAGGACTTTGCAATACGCTCAGCTCAAAAGGGGACACCCTATTTATATTGGCGAGAGATAACATCTGCATGTGAAACCCTTGGGTGCTGCTTAGACTGCCATTCTGACTTGAAGCAGGCTTACACTTGGGGTCGAGATACACTCATACTCCAGAGAAGTGGCAAGGCCTGAGAAGGTGCACCTGGAGTGCAGTCTCGGAATTTCCCAAAGCTGGAACACCATAAGATGCTCCAAATTTTCCTTTTTTCTTTTGCTTTGCAGTCTGGAACCTACATAGCTTCAGATAGGTCCATGTTCTACTGTTCACACTTATCGGGGGTGGACCTTGTAGTTTTATGAAAGAACAAATACTGTTTTGCACAAATGTGGAGAATGGCACAGCACTCTGAGCACAAGATGATTTTTTTGGAAATTGAGAAATGAGTTCTTTAACCGGGTATTGAGCCGACGACTGGCCACAGCCAAAACGACTCGACAAGGGAAAAACAAAGGTAAACAACCTAAACATATCGAGTAACACTCGAAGCGACTCAAAACAAGAATCGAGACAGACAAAATAAAACACAAGAGTCAAATATGCACATGGAGCCTGTTTCCCCGGGTATTGTTTCCCATCCTTTCTCATTTGTGATTCTCACATCACTCGGCCCTCAGGCTCTGTTTTTCTGAAAAATCCCTTTTCTCACTTTTTCTCTCAACTTACACCTCTCTATTCTTTATTCTCTCATTTTTCGTCCCTCCCCAAGGTGATTAATGAATGAATAGAAAGTTGCGGGTTCATGCCCGATGCCGTTAGCTCACAGCTATTTCTTCTGGTGGGTAGAGTGCCCTCCTGGTAAGTATGTTAATGACGAGGGAAAGACAGAACACCTGACTCAACTGTGCCCCTAGTTCATCACTTTGACCATTTTTCGTTTTGATTTTCTACTAAAACAATTCTGATCAAGATGAGAGTCAGATTAACGTACTTGTTTGATTTTTGATTTGAAAGCCATGCAAGTCAGGCTGTAAGCACTAAAAATTTTCCTTTTTGGGTCCAAGAAAATGGTCCAGTTTTGGAAAATGGAATAGTTTTCGAGAAAATAGTCAACCTCAGTAAAAATTTTCAAAAATTATTTTGCAAACAGTCAATGCTCACCGAGCATGGAACTTACTCTTTGAGATGCGAAACCTCGGATCGGAGCCAATGGAAAATTGCCCCTGGCTTAAAGGACGCTGCACGGCAACGAAAAGTTGCCCCTGGTTTGAACGGCGACTCACGGCAACGGAAAGTTGCCCCTTGTTTGGATGATGCCGCAGCGCATTGTAGGCAGTCCTCAGAGTGATGAACACAACCAAATCCTTAGATACAGAGAAGACAAAGATGACCAGAACCATCGCATGGACACAATCGATTTTAAAGTCTTTTACGGCTGGACCTCGAAATGAAGTTGCCTACGTATCCCAAAGATGGGAATCAACCCTTACATAGTTCGGGGTTAAGGTACACTCGGGTATTTTAACCTTCACTTTCTCAGGCTCTAGCTTTTGCCAAGGTGCCCGATGCGGGTTTTCGACCTTGCGAGCTTCTTTTCCTTTTCTTTTGTTCATTTCTTTTTCTTTTCTTTTTTGCATTTTTTCTTTTTTCCTTTTCTTTTCTTTTCTTTTTTGTATTTTTTTCTTTTTTGTATTTTTCTCTTGCTCTAACTTTTGCCTGGGTCGCCCTTCCGGGTTTTCGGCCCAGCGAGCCTCTCAAAGGGTAAAAGTGTAACAAGTCCATGCCAAATGGTTTTTGAAGTTGAAGCCTCTCTGCATCTAGGAGAACGGCTGTTGCAATGATTTGTAGGAGAATCCATCGTGGCTGCATCACGAGCTTCTTCTGGTGAGATCTAATCTTTTTGATTCAGCTTTGGTGCCTCTTGCTCGAGGGCTGCTTCAATACTGGCCACGCAGGCCTCCTCCAACAGTTGACCGTTGAATCTTCCGAATAAGTTTGAGGTTCAAAACAAACAGGTCGAATCTTGAGGCTGAGAGCGATCCTAGGCTGCGCGATCTCAAGAGCGATTCCACACAGGTCTTCACAGGGCCGCGCAAAACATTTGTTTTTGAAAGTTTTTAAGAAAGCGACAAATCACTCGCGCCGAAGATAGTGTGGAACCAATCTGGATCAAGCCAGGGTCCTTCCCAGTACTCACACTGACAAGCATGGTTTCACTCATTAAGGGCTTAGCATACTTCTCTTTCTCTCAAATGATCAAAATTTTGCAAAACCCGAGGAATTCCTTCCTCTTTGTTTTTATCACCGCAGTGTTCAAAAGGGGTTTTTGAAAAACTTAGGCTAATGCAATGAGTTTAGCGCGTAGGAGAGCAGGCGAGATGTACTGTCAGTCCATTCAAATCCTCTGGCACAACTAACTTACACTGGAAAGAAGCATGAAAATGAGATAGCCACCGCTGTTTCATTTAGATTTGTTGGTATAACTGGCCCCTCAGCAGAAACAGACTCAAAAACAAAAATGGGTAATTACAAGACAAAACGGTGTTCGAGGCAACAACCCCGGAATCACCTGGTATTCTATACAAAGGGGACTGACTCGCTACAACAAGACAGACCCTTAAGCAAAAAGACTGACTCAAGACAAAGAGACAGACTCAAAACAAAAGACTGACTTGATACCCAGGCCAGAATTTACAAAACTAGCGTTCACAGATGCTCAAAAATATGTGCCAGACGCCACATCCAAAATATACCGAATGCCGCCCGCAGGTGGTTCACTTTCTGATTACATACTTGCAGTATCTGTGTCCTCAAAATCCAATAACTGGGTGGTAACGGACTTGGCTGAGGTGGGCGGGAGGATAACCTCATTGTCAATCAAATCTTGCACCTCATGACGGAGGCAGAAACAATTGTCGGTTGCATGGCCTGTCTGCTGGTGGTACGCGCAGTACTGAGCAGCATCATGCGTAGTAGGGAGATTCTTCGGGAGAGGCCGAGGCTCCAAGGGTTTAAGGTGTCCCCTCTCGGCAAGGATCTGAAGTGCCTTAGACAGAGGAATGTAGAGAGCATGAAAGACCCTGCGCCCTCGGGGCAGGTATTTTGAAGTCTGAGCGTTCTTACTAGACGCGCAAGCGAAAGGGTCGGCAGGCGCCACCTTGGCTTTCTGATCTTTCCTGGGTGCAGGGCTGGGAATAGAAGGAACTATTCTGGCATGACAGGGCCTATCTCGATTTTCTAACTGACTTGAACTACCCTCAGGTGGAGTGGGGAAAGCATCCTCCACAGTTTTTGCCACAACTGCGGATATCTGTTGCTTATTCATCCCCCCGGTTTTCAAAGCCTTGACTGCCCGCAGCAGTTGTTCAATGGGATCGGCATCTGCCTTCACTTTGTCTTTTCCTCTGGCCTCAGCCTGATCGAGGGTTTGGGTTGATGTTGGTATGTCATTGCCATAGCTGGAGGCCATCTCAGGTTGGCTAAGTTCAATCACAATTCGCCCCAACAGCGGGGGCTCCTGGGGCACAAAACTCCCGGCATATGGTGCGGTTGGAGGTGAAGCTAACATTCCGTAGGCGAGATCCGCCACAGACCTCTGGAGATCACCTATCATCCCCATTAGTTCAAATATAGTAGGCTCGCAAGCCTGGTATAGCTGGGGGACCCAAACCGGGTGCGCAACAGGCGACCTGGGCGGATGTGGTGCACCACCATCGATCTCGCCCTACAAACTGATTCCTTGACCTAATGCGGCTGTCATAACCACAGTCTCTTCTGAATTCTGCGTCATCATAAGTCCTGCCTCAGCAAGGGGAAACACTGGCTATTCTGTATCAACTCTCTGAACTCTCTGAACTGAAAGGGAAAACAAGCAGCATTTCAGCCCAAACGGATCAAATACAGGTGTAGCCGAACAACTGCACTCCACTACTAATCACTGTTCCCCAGAATCACTATTCTCAAAACTGAACTGACACCCGCGGATATAACTGACTTCTCGACAACACCGATACTGGTGCCCTCGGGTCTAATACTCAGTCTTGCAAACTGATATGTACGTTCCTGTAAAGATACACTCTAAAAGCACATAGCAAGTAAAGAGAGCCAAAACACCCCTATGTTGGGGTAGGGTTTCCCTGTCCTATTTTGTCAGGAGCTAGGGTTTTACTACGTACGCAGCAGTTTCAAACAACCTATAATCAGGTAAGCAGCCTGTCCTAACTTGGAATGGTCACTATGGATCCGAATATGCACTAGGTCAAATGGTCGAAAAGGGTACCCCGGTAAAACCGGGGTTTGTGTCCCATACTGTCAGAGCCCATAACCGGTCAGCCTTATGGTCATGCCTTGACAAGACAAGCCTCCGGCAAACCGTTCAGGAATGGCAGATGGCAAACACGGTGTCCTAGGCGCACCAATACACATGCAATGCAAAGAGACACATAAATGAAATCAAAACAGGATATCATGAGTTCGAGTCAAGCTCTCTAAAATCCCCAGTGAAGTCGCCAGAAACTGTAGACGCGCCCGCGTGGGGCCCTCGCTACAGTTCGGACTCGATTTGTGTCACGGTTCTTAATCTGAACCAAAGAGTCCAAATCTGGCAAATCGTTTTGAGAAACAGATTTTTGAAAAGAAGTGCCAAACATGGACTGCTTTGCCAGATACAGAGTCGCCACCTAAATATTTTAAAATGGGGGAATTTAGGAAACCTGACTCGGTGCCGAAGGCCATATGTTCGTCATCACCAAAGTTGCCTTGGCTCGGGAACTTGGGTACCATTGGGGAAGGTCAGCTATGAGTACCCCCTCTCGCCCGATCCGAAGATCGGCCTCTACTAACCGTGATATCCTTTTTTGAAAACGTTATGTGTTCTTATTCCAGTTATTAGCCTAGAATTACTATGTTATGCGCACAGCAAACAAGTATAGACTAGATTGCCTAATTTGGAAATAAGCATTGCATATCCGTTTGTCTTGAAAAACACTTTGGAATTTGCTACTCGCAAGTAGGCTAAAATACGGATTTCAACGAGTTTTTCCAACTCAGACAATCCAACCTTCACCCACAGGCATTCAAGCAGTTATATCACATAAGCAGCTAGCCTCATGGTAATCATACTGTCATGATAACATTCACACGCATGCGATATGCTAAAGCATGAAAATACTTACATCGTACTCCGTGCCAAAACAATAAACTAGTTAGCCAACATGCATGGTCCTAGTTCATGTCAAATTGACTAATGCAACACATACAGGATGCAATTAGAGTAGGCTCGGCCAACCTAAACGTGGCATGTGAAATGCAATCAATTGATGCACAAATTCAATTTGGAATTGAAGTACAAATGCAGTTAGCGTGATGTACCGAGCCTAGTGCGTGCGAGACAAATGCATGGATGCACGCATGCATAGCATAAGGTATGCTGATTTAAACATGACCTATTACTAACCATCAAAGCAGGTAAGTAAAAGGGAGAAAGAAGTGGGGGTTGGAAGACATGCACACACTCACCCACACTTATTACAAATTTGCCCTCGCTTTGAGGGACCAAATAAATATTACAAATTAACTAACTCGCAAGCTAATTAATTATTACAAATTACCTAATTAGTTAACAAACTAACTAAGCTAGGAAAAACAGTAAACCGCCTCAGGAAGAGAGCTCAATGCAATGCGTGCTCGGGTCTTGCTCGGAAGTGCACCGCCATGCATAGGCTGCCTCTATTTTCCTTGCTATCCTCCTCTGGAGACTCCCACAGTCTCAGGATTGCTTCCCTGGACATTGTGAGACACCACCGGCTAAGTAGAATGTCCACCGGCAGTGGCATGTGATCACCGGCTTTTGGTGAAGCTATCGGCCCAGGAAAGATTGCCGGTCGGCACTTAGCACTGCCGGTCGGCAGAAAGTTCCTGTAGAACCTGCAATTAACAGCAACAGGGGGCAAGGCAAAGCATGGCAATGCAATTCAAGCAATGTATGCACCAATCATATCCCTTATCATGTTAGTGACTCAAAGGGATATGCTCCTTGGTTCTCGGACCATCAATCGCGCATTTCCATGCGTGATGGCCCAAGGGACCAAGTGTGCACATTTTGATGTCAAATGCAATGCAAACCAACAAACCAAAGCCCAATTCCTATCACTAGATCAAGCAATAAGACATGCATGCCGGATGCAATGCAACCTAGGCATGCAAGCTAAGGATGCAACACGGGAATGCAAGATGTACATGTAAGCATGCAAACAAACATGCAAGGTAAGCATGCAAGCAAGCGAAGGATGGACTTAAGCATGATTTAGGCAGCTCTAATTAGGCCCAAAACAGTGGCCACAAGTGCTATGAAATGAGGACTAAACACACATACACACATGCACATGTTAAAGGGCTAACACTCAAGCACAAAAGGGCAACTCTCAAGCACGCTTGAAAGATGCATAACATGGACTAATGGCATGCAAGGTAAGCATTGAAAATCATGTTACAAAAGGTGCTAAGCCAATTAAACAAGATAAACAAGGCATGCAAACAAAGCCAAAAACCCAAGACAAGCCAAGAGGCTTAAACCAAGACTAAGTCAACCAAGCCTCACAAGGCTAAAAGGACTTAAAATAGGTCTAATGCGAACCTAAACAACATCCAAGGGGCACCTAGATGGCATCTAAGTGGCTCAAATTCAAAAGCATGCACAATGACCAAAACATGGAGTATGCAAGACAAGCTTTCAAAGCTTCAAAGAGGCATCCAAGGCAAGCATACAAGCATGTTAAAGGGACTGAAATAACATGGCAAATGGTCCCAACCCACTAAATTAAGGCAAGGATGCATGCTATACATTCACACACTTAAGGCCAACAAGCCAAAATGCAAAGGGGGCATATAATGCATGGCAAAGTCGACCCAAACAACTATGGACAGACCTCAAACATGGCAAAATAAGCACAAAAGCTTCACGAAGCTAGACCTAAAACATGCTTGAACAATGGTTTACAACCTAAGGCATGTTAAGGCCTAAACATGGCATTACAAGGTAGGTATGCTAAGCATGCATGGTGTACCAAAACCAACTAAAAACAGAGGCATATTATGACATAATAGGCACAAAAATCAGCTAAGGCATGATCAACATGAAGCTTAGCTAGGTGCTCCCACAAGAGGCCAAAAATGGCCCTTTTCAAGGACAACAAGGAGAGGGGTGTAGACACCCCATTTTTGACCGACCTTAAGACTCGGACATCACCGATTGAGCACTCAGTGACGTTTCATATCGTGCTCATTCAGGAGTTTCAGAGTCGCGGCCGTGAGCCCTACCTCCGGACTTCCGAACCCTCTTCTGTGCCTTGCCTCGGTTTGCGAACCAGACTCGGTTTTTTCTATTTCTTTTCCTAAGGGGAGGGAGAGGTCCCGTGGACCATCTCTTAGTGGCCGTGGGCTACATTTTGTGGCTCTAGGCCATTTTGCCCATTTCGGAGCCCGGTTTCCAGTTTTTCGGGACCGTTGGCCGTGTGCCTCGGTTCGGGACCACTTAACCATCTCCGTTTGCCCTGATTTTTGGCATACTTCTTATTTACTCCCTTTTGAGGGACACTGAGGTCTGAGAGACCCACTTCGTAATCGAATGCCACTTTCGGTGCTTAACAGCCCATTTTTTGGGCCCCGAACTGCGCGTTTTGGCCCCCGAGCATTCGTTTGGTGGAGAACTTGGTCTTTTTTCCCCCTCTCTTTCCCTCCCTTTTCTCCCTCTCCTTGGTCCATATAACCAGGCTCCAGCATTGGTCATAGGGGTTGAAAGATTTTGCTTCAAGCTTTGGATACATATTTCCCTCCATTTCTCTCTTTCAAGCAAAAACAACCAAGTTTTACCACCTCTTCTTCATCACCACCTAGCATCACCACCACTACTCCATTTCCAGCAGCTTGAGGAGCTTTCCAGCATCTAGGAGGCATCACTTCTCAAGCCAAGAAGCAACCAAAGACTTGTCTTCAAGGGTGAGTTCCATTTTCCCCTTTTTTGGCTCATTCTTGTATCATTTCTTAGCCATACATGCTTGCTATTTTGAGCTCCCTCCCTAACTGAAAGTGGCCTTCTTTTGAGCTCTTTTTCACTTTTTCTTAAGGGCCTCTCACTGTTTGAGGTCCCCATCTTGCACTTGCTTCATTATCCCTCTTGTATGCCATAATCTTGCATTGTATTTTTGGCCTATATGTGATCTGTTTTGGAGCATGATGTAAACTGTAGATAGGATTATTTTGAGCCCCTCTTCAATATTGAAGAAGGGCTCATCACTGTTTGGGACCTCTGTGTGCCACTTGTCATTGTACCCCTCTTTGGTCCCTCATTGTTGCATGATTTGTTAGCCTATTGTGCTTCTGTTTTTGGGCGATTTTCAGAACTGAAAACAGTCTTATTTTGGCCTCCTCTTCATGTTTCATTGAGGGTCCTTTACTGTTTGAGGCACCCTTCCTATACTTTGTGTTATATCTCTCTTTTGGCCATTATTTTTGCGTGATTTGTTAGCCTATTGTACTTCTATTTTTGGGCAATTTTCAGAACTGAAAACAGTCTTATTTTGGCCTCCTCTTCATGTTTGATTAATGGTCTTTCATGGCTTGAGGCATCTTTTATATACTTCGTGTTATATCTCTCTTTTTGGCCATATTTCGCATGATATTTTTGGCTAGTATGCATACTGTTTTGGGTCCGGCCATCAACTGTAAAATGCATTATTTTTGGCCCCTCTTCAATGTTGTTGAAGGACCCTATTGTGTTTGAGGCCAGAAACCTCCACTTGCTTCTTTGGCCATCTTTTGGCCCATTTCTTGCATGAGAGCTTAGCCATACCTGTGTTTGTTTTTGGGCTATTTTCAGAACTGTAAAAGATCATGTTTTGGGCCCCTCTTCAAATTTGTTGAAGGGCCCTAATCTGTTTGGAGGCAGAAGCTGTGAGTTGCTTCTTTATCTCACATTTAGGGCCATTTTTGCATGCTAGTTTTGCACTGTTTGTGTTTGCTGTTTGGCCATGCTTTGAACTGTAAAAATGCTTATTTTGGGGCTGCCTTGCTTCTTTATTTTCATTCCATGTTCCAATTATGCATACTTTGTATAGATGTAAGCCATTTCATGTACCTAGTTTTGCATTTCGGGAGAAATTCCTTACATCGGGTGTCATTTCGCCTTGTTTCGGGGCTGTTTTGCCCCTCATTTTGCTACTGATTTTTGCATATTTTCATATCATATTCCATGTCTTTGCCATGTCTCATTAGAGTGGCATTTCGGTGCCTGGGGGTCGGCTCTCGGTTTGCGTGCACGAGTGCACGCATTTCGAGTTGTCTTGTTTTCATCTGATGGCCTCCTATGTGAGTGTGGCTGAGGCTCTCTCATGTTGGTGTAAGCCCATTATTGCATTACGTATGCCATTTCATCCATAGCATTGTGTATGCTCGGTTGTGTATTACTTCGTATAGCGTGTATGCCATTCCATAACATCGTGTATGTTAGGATTGTATCTTAGTCGCATTTCATGCATGTCATGCATATTGCATCGTGTCCGGAATAGGAGTTAGCCTGGGCACAGGAAACGAGGCGCATTTCATACTCCGAGTGACGGAATGTGTCTCAATTCCCCAGTCACCGACACTCCGGATCATCCATGATGGAGTTAGGTTTTAGTTGTGTTTTCATGTGCATTCATCTTATATTGAATTGTGCAATTCGACTCCTCGGCCATCATGCATCGATATGCGTGATTGGTGGCACGAGGATCGAGGCATGCATACATTTGTAGAAATACATTGCTATGCCCCTTTCCTGCTCTCTGTTGCAGCAAATCAAGAATCAGCGATCTTCCGAGGCTTGGTAGGCATTTCAAGAACAGGTGCAAACAGAGGCTAATTGGGGCATCGTCATGGATTTCCGCGCAAAGGCAACCCGGGCATGCATCATTCATCAGAAGCAAGGCAGTCCCTGGCTTGCACGCCAGTTTTACAGTTTTCTTAGTTAATTTTGTTAATTAATTAGGAAGTTGTACATTATTTGGACTGTAATATTTGGACTGTACTATTCTTTTATTCGGGACTGTAATATTCTTTTATTTGGGACTGTATATTTATTCGGACCCTCTGCGCGAGGGCATAATTGTAATAAGTGTGCGTGTGTGTGTTGTATGTCTTCCAACCCCACGTCTTTCTCCCTTTTATTTATCCGCTTATGATGGTTAGATTAGGGCATATTTCAATTAGCATACAGTATGACAGCATGTTTGCATGCACCGGGCTCGGCACACCATACTAACTGCATGGTATTTTCAATTCCAAATTGAATACATGTTAGCTGTAGCATTCCATATGCCATGTTTAGAATAGCCGAGCCTGCTATAGTTGAATTCTTGCATGTGTTGCGTTAGGCATTTCTGTATACTTAGGATTCATGCATGATTTCTAATATAGTTTCTGTTTTGGCTTGGAGTACTCGGTAAGTTTCATGCTTTAGCATCCTTACATGCGTGTGAGTGACTGCCATGATAACATGCTTACCATGAGGCTATATGCTTATGTGATATAACTGCCTGGATGCCTGTGGGTGAAGGTCGGGTTATTTGGATTGGGACAATTCATCAAATGTTTGTTTTAAGCTCACTAGATAGTGACAAAACCATTTTTTTTTTCTAAGCCCACCCGAGGGTGGCAAAATCTGCATTTTAAGCCTACTTGCGAGTAGCAAACCATCTTTCAAAAACAAACATGAAATGTTTTGTTCCAATTCAGGCGACTCAGTCTATACTTGTATGCTGTGTGCATCACATAGTAATCTAGGCTAATAATCGGAATAAGAACACACAATGTTTTCAAAAATAGATATCATGGTTAGTAGAGGCCGATCTTTGATCGGGCGAGCGGGGGTGCTCACGAAGTGACCTTCCCCAATCGTACCTAAGTTCCCGAGCCGAGGCAACTTTGGTGATGACGGACACGTGGCCTTAGGCAACGAGTCAGGGTTTCCTAAATTTTCCAAAATAAAATATTTAGGTGGCGACTCTGTATCTGGCAAAGCAGTCCATGTTTGGCACTTCTTTCAAAAATCTCTTTTCTCAAAACGATTTGCTGGATTTGGACTCTTTGGTTCAGATTAAGAACCGTGACATTTGAGAGTCCGAGCTGTAGTGACCCCAAATGAACAGAACGGGACTCACCCTCCCGGGGCGTTCGGGGATGTCTACAGTTTCTGGCGACTCTGCTGGGGATTTAGAGAACTTGACTCGAACTCTTGATATCTGTTTTTGACTACACTTGTGTGTTTCTGTGCATTGCATTTGCATTGGTGCGCCTAGGACACCGTGTTTGCCATCTGCTATTCCTGAACGGTTTGCCGGAGGCTTGTCTTGTCAAGGCATGACCATAAGGCTGACCAGTTGTGGGCTCTGCCAGTATGGGAACACAAACCCCGATTTTACCGGGGCACCCTTTTTGACCATTCGACCTAGTGCATATTCGGATCCATAGTGACCATTCCAAACTAGGACAGGTTGCTTACCCGTTTATAGGTTGTTTGAAACCGCTGCGTGCGTAGTGAATCCCTAGCTCCTGACAAAATTGGACAGGGAAACCCTACCCCAACATAGGGGTGTTTTGGCTCTCACTTATCTATTATATGCTTTAGAGTGCGTCTCTACAGGAATGCATGTATCAGTGTATGAGTTTGGGCATCAGGCCTGCGGGCGTCAGTTCAGTATTATGGGTATCAAGCCTGCGGGCATTAGTCAGTATTTGGGAATCAGTTATCTGCAGGTATCAGAGATTCAGTTTTGGAAACAGTGATACAGGGATAATAATCAGTGTTTGAGGACAGTGTGTATTCAGCTTATCGACTGTGTGTTGTTATGCCCGGCTGTGTGTCATGCATTTATTTTAAGCTGTTATGTTGTCCGTTTATCTGTTTATTTATTTCCTTATTGCTTTATTTATCTTTTCGCTAGGGCAGTTTTAGCACAATTGCTTCAAACCTAGCAGATACCCCCCAAGCACTTTGGACACGAGGTCGTCGACTCAGTCGATCTGAGGATCTGATTGACGGACAGCCAGTGTTCCATTCTTTACCACCAGTTGTCAGAAGAAGGCAGAGAAAACGCAGTGTATCTGAACAGAGATCACCAGAACAGTGGTTTCCCCCATCAGTGGACAGTCGGATTGAGATCCCTATTGTTGCCATAGAGATAGATCTACCAGTAGTTCAGATAGATCAAAACATTATGGCGGCACCAACAGGAGTTGAAGAGATGATACGCCAAATGCAAGAAACCATGCAGGCCATGCAGCAGGATGCTGTTCGCCGAGATGAGTTCGCCAAGTGACAGGCCGAGATCATGGCCCAGCAGGCCGAACTAATTACTAGACTGAAACAGCAGAATGCGGCATCTGCTTCGCATCAAGTTCCTCCCCCACCAGGGGCTCCCCTGCCTGAGCGGACGCCAAATACCCAGAACACTCTACCAAACACCCAGAACATTCAAACAGATACAGACACACCAGTAGGGCCGGCTCCGCCCCCGATTCTACCTCAGATGTCTAAAGCGCCTACGCCTGTCAACCACCCGGACTCTCCCTTTGAGTTCGAGATTGACCATACAGCTCTGAAATTGAGCAAGCTTAAGAAGCTCTTCAAGAAGTCGCAAGGGGTAAAGGCCATCCCGGATATCGAGGACGGATATACCGATGAGGCCGTGACATTTCCCGATAGGTTCAAGATGCCGCAAATTGACCGCTTTGACGGATCCGGTGACCCCATGGTCCATCTTCGTCTATTCTCAGACATCCTGCGGCCAATGGGCCTAACTAGACCCCAGAAGCTTTCACTATTTGGCCGGACCCAGTCAGGGGTTGCCGCCATCTGGTATGCAAAATTGGAGGATGATGTTAAACGGAATTGGGATGAAATGGCTGAGGCCTTTGTCGCGCAATACTCTTATAACACTCAGATTGAGAATACAACTCGTGATCTCGAGACGACAAGGCAGGAGCCCAAGGAAACCTTCTCGGATTTTGTAACCCGGTGGAGGGCAAAGGCGTCGATGATGACTCTGAGGCCCACCGATAAAGATCAAATCCGGATGATTGTGCGCAATCTCCAACCGAAGTTGATACAGAGAATGATTGTACTCCCCTTTCCCACATTCTCAGATTTGCACGAAATGGGGGTGCAAATTGAGGATGCGATGAAACAGGGTCTGGTCGACCAAGATAGGGAGCAACCAAGGAGGACATTCAACCGAAACAACAATGCGGGCCCGAGTGGCGCTGCGACTGCAAGAGCTTCAGAGGTGAGCACGGTCACCACCATTCCCCCTCCCCTTCCAAGGCCCATGGCGGCCACACCTTTCTCTGGCGCGTCCGGAAGCAACACACAAACCACCAGATTCCAACCTCGAGGCCAAAGAACCTTCACACCCTTATACATGCCCCTGTCCAAAGCTTTGGGGGTATTGATCAGGAAAAAGCATTCGAAACCCCTGGAGCCGAAACCACTACCGAATCCACTCCCTCCCTCTCATGACCCAGCAAAATACTGCGCGTATCACCAACAACACGGTCACGACACCGACCGTTGTTACAAATTGCGTCACGAGATCCAGGATCTTATTGACAAGCAAGTGATCGCGCCTCCCGACAAACCCATTGTCACAACCAATCCTCTCCCACCGCATAACCAAACTCCCCATCCCATTAGAATCAATTTTATCCAAACTGGGGTCGCATCTTACGATCCTAGTATCTATATCACCCCATCCCACCTACCCAAGCCGGAGGTGTTCCTCCCCGACTGCACTGACTTCTTGTGCATGTTGGACATCTCTAAAACCCAACCAGAGCCAACAGTGGTGACCATCAAGGATGGGGCAGGGCAGACTTCAGGGAAGGATGGGATTGTTGAGGCCAAGATTGAACAGAGTTTTGCTGGGGGAGCATACAATCCCAGCGACTACATCTTACCAACAAGCCAGATTGGGTTGGATATAGAATTGCCAGAGATGGGAGAACTGTGTGTAATCCAGGGAGATGGATTCAGGCAAGGGGCAGATGATCTGACAGCTATAGATGAGGACTTTGCCAACCTGCAATTTTCGATGACCAGGAACCGGGGGATGCATCAATCAACTGGTTTGACTATGAGGAATCAGCGAAGGCCACTGGATGGCTCGAGGATCAACCAGATGTAGTGGGGGAATCCCAACCAGAGCAGGGCCCGGCAGGAGCAAGAGTATCAGTTGTGGCCGGAAGGGCCGGAAGTCAAGTTACATCGCCGGAGAGCGCCGGTGCTAAGAATTCCGCTCGAGACTTGGGCATTATGGATACGGGAATTGTTGAACAACCAGCTGTACTGATGCAGTTGGAACGAGAAAGGTTTGAGGATGCCGAGAGAATTAGGAAAGCTAAGGGTCCTGAGGGGACTGAGAGTGCTGTGTGCACGAAGATAGAGAATGCTGCGAGCATATGGATGGAGAGTACTGCGAGTACAATTGAACCGAAGCCAGACAGGTGTCTGTTGGCTGCCGACGGAATGTGGTGGGAAGACGATGATTTATGTCTTGCCCACACGGATGAAGACTGGGGAAGTAATCAACCGGATGACACTTGGTACCTCGATGAGGTAGATCACATGACGAGAAGCGGGCGGTACTTCAAGCCCCCGCACCTAGACCAACCTGAGGCATCCGGGAAGGATAGAGAAGCGGAGAAACAGAAGGAGAAGCAGATTGAAGAGGAAGCTGTACTGAAACAGCTAAAGAAGATACAAGCAGACATCTCCATCTGGGGACTGCTTATGGCTTCACGAGTGCACAGACAAGCTGTCTTAACTGCTATGGACAAGTCCAAACTCTCCATCGATACTACACCAGAGCAGCTGGTTGGGCTGCTTTTCCCGGGAGGAGGTTCCCCGGCATTGACCTTTTCAGACAAGGAACTACCGCCCGAGGGCGTAAATCACAACATACCCCTCTACATTTCCGTGGCATGTAGAGACAAGTGGATACCGGTGGTACTTGTCGATACCAGGTCCGCTATTAATGTCTGCCCAGCTAGAACAGCATATGCAATCGGGTTGAAACCCGCGGACTTTGTGCCAACTACGCAGGTAATCAGAGCGTACGACAACACTAGCAGGGAAGTGATGGGGACTGTCAAGATCCAGACCCAGGTTGGTCCAGGACAACACAACATTGAATTCCATGTCTTGGACGTTCCCGCAACCTTTAACCTACTCTTGGGGCGACCGTGGTTGCACCAGGTCAAGGCAGTCTCTTCCACCTTGCATCAGATGCTGAAGTACCCTCACGGGAAGGGGGTAGCAATTGTTTTTGGGAATTCATCAATCCATCCACCACCGGAAGTGTCCACACCAGTATTAGAAATCGAACACGGCACTGAGGATGTGTTCTTATCCGTGTTCACTTTGGCTGAGGCTCGAGTGGTACAGAATATTATGGCTGTGAATGAGGGGATGTACGTCAGTGCTCAATCCGTCTACCTCATGAACATGCTACAACACATCCCCGGAATGGGATTGGGAAGGAGCGGCCGGAAGGGCGTCTCAGTGTTGGCCGAAGTGCCACACAACCCTCACACCTTTGGACTGGGTTATCTGCCCACCAAAGAGGACTGGGTGAGGAAGGGAAAGGAAATGGTCAGAAGAGCCAGAGCTAAGCAGGCTGGGAAGCCTTTCGAACAGATGCATAGGCCCATCTGGGGTACCCTGAACGGACGCTTCGTCCGGGAGGGGGAAGATTTTCCATTTTACGGCTTCCCAGAACCATGGTTGAACGCGGAGAGGAAGCGCGTGCCTGGTTTCAAGATCTTCTTTGACCTGCAACTATCCGGGGATGACATTGCCGAAGAGCAGACAAACCCATCAGCTGAGGTTGAACAGAGCAAGGCAATGGATTCTGAGGGCACCGAACTTGAAATGGGGGTAGCGCTGGCAAAGTCTACTCTCAGATCCTTCGATCGACCAAATGTGCTTGGGGGATAACTCCTCGGTTTCCATGATTGGGGACGAAACGGCTGCGGGCCTTCTAGCGACTATTTTGGATGCATCTATCACACCCTCTCTCACTTGGCAATACGAAGAGGGATTCTTGTCCAGCAGCACCGGGTCAGGTAGTGAGCCGGAATCTGATTCCACCGAGTCCTGTGAGTCGGAATCAGGTTCCAGCTCGACTGAGTCTGAGTCTGGTAATCCTGGGGGTGATAACCCGGATACCATAGTTATGTCCAGGTCGTCTTTCTCTTTTTCATTTGAGTCTAATGTAACTGAGATTTCGGACGATTTGGATGAGCTTAATGAGAATCAAATGACTGTGGTTTCTAAGTACTTCTCTGTGCCCTTAATTTATTGCATAAATTCAGACTTTCAAAATTTTGATAAAAACGACGAGGACGAAATTCCTCCGGTTTTGCAACGTTTGATTGAGCAGGAGCAGGAGAGATTTGTTAAACCCTTAACTGATGAAATCATTACCGTGAACATTGGTACTGAGGAGGACCCGCGGCTGGTCCAGATCGGGTCCACGCTGTCTTCGGAGGAACGCGAGCGCTTAGTCACTTTACTAAAAGATTTCAAAGATGTTTTCGCGTGGTCCTACGAAGACATGCCTGGGATCGATCCTGAGATTGTACAGCACCGGATCCCCCTTGACCCCGAGGCCCAACCTGTCAAGCAAAAACTCAGAAGGATCCGCCCCGACTGGGCTCTCAAGATTAAGGAAGAGGTCACCAAGTAGATCGACACAGGCTTCCTGCTGGTATCCGAATACCCGACTTGCTTGGCCAACATCGTTCCAGTGCCGAAGAAGGATGGCAGGATCCGAGTATGCGTGGATTTCAGGGATTTGAACAGAGCTAGTCCGAAGGACGACTTTCCCTTACCGCATATAGATGAGTTGGTGGATTTTACGGCAGGGCATGCTTTACTTTCGTTCATGGATGGCTTCTCAAGGTACAATCAGATAGCGATGGCACCAGAAGACATAGAAAAGACTACATTCACCACCCCATGGGGAACATACTGCTACAGGGTAATGCCGTTTGGGTTGAAGAATGCCGGAGCTACTTATCAACGGGCCGCGACCACAATATTGCACGACATGATCCACAAAGAGGTTGAGGTGTACGTGGACGACATGATTGTCAAGTCCAAGGAAAGAGAGGGCCACTACACCGCCTTGCAAAAGTTTTTTCAAAGGATCAGAGAATTTCGGTTGCGGCTGAATCCTCATAAATGTACTTTCGGTGTCACAGCGGGGAAAATGCTGGGGTTTCTGATTACACAAAGGGGCATCGAGGTCGACCCTTCAAAGATTAAGGCCATCTTAGAAATGCCACCACCAAGGACTGAAAAGGAGGTGCGAGGCTTTCTGGGTAAAGTGCAATTCATAAGACGGTTTATCTCAAAATTAACCTTGACTTGTGAACCACTTTTTGGTCTCCTGAAGAAAGGAAAGAAATTCCAATAGGACGGCCGATGCCAAGCTGCTTTTGAACAGATCAAAGAATACTTGCAGAATCCGCCCGTGTTGTCGCCGCCAGAGCCGGGGAAACCGTTGATATTGTACCTCTCAGTGACTGAAACCACAATGGGCTACATGCTCGCACAAGAATCAGAAGATAAGGTGGAGAGGGCCATCTACTATCTGAGCAAGAAAATGCTAGATTATGAGACCCGTTACACTCTGCTTGAGAAGGCTTGCTTAGCTTTGGTATGGGCTACCAGGAAGCTGTGGCATTACCTGTTAGCTCACTCTGTAATGTTGGTTTCACAACTCGATCCCATCAAATATCTTTTCGAGAAACCGGCACTTACGGGTAGGCTAGCTCGTTGGCTGCTGTTGCTCTCCGAATTCAATTTGAAATATGTGACACGCAAGTCAGTCAAAGGGAGAGCAGTGGTAGAGTTCTTGGCCGACCATCCAGTGGAAGGGGGTGAAGCAGTTGAGTACTTATTCCCAGATGAAGCCATTTTGCATATCGACGACGAGTATTGGACGATGTACTTTGACGGAGCGTCAAATCAGTACAGATATGGGACAGGGGTGTTGCTGATAGCACCCGACAATTCCCATATCCCTCTAGCCTTCAAACTCCAGTTCAAAGTCTCGAACAACGAAGCTGAATATGAGGCATGTATTGCCGGTCTAGAAGCAGCCTTGGAACTAGGGGCAAGACAGTTGGATGTCATCAAGGATTCAAACCAGATTGTATCTCAAGCAAACAGAGACTGGAAAGTCAAGGAAGAAAAGATGATGATGTACCACCAGACCTTGGATTTGCTAATCCCTCGGTTTGAGAAGCTAAACTTCGCTCATCTTCCAAGAGAGAACAACAGGTTCGCAGATTCTTTAGCAACTCTATCTTCCATGATAGACATCCCGTTTGGAATCCAGATGCGTCCAGTCGTCATTGACCAGAAATTTGCGCCAGCCTATGAGTCGATCGCCGCTATAGATGAGGTTCAAGACGAAAACCCCTGGTATTATGACATTTGGAATTTCTTGGAAAATGAAGTATACCCGCCAGGGGTAAATGCCAAGTATAAAAGGGCAATTAGAAGAATGGTCGTTCAGTTCATCATCTGTGGGGGTAAGTTGTATAAGAGAGGCCATCTGGGAATGCACAAGCTGTGTGTTGAAGCTGAAGAATCGAAGCGCCTGATGGAGGCCATCCATGGAGGAGAATGCGGTGCACACATGAACGGGGTAATGCTGGCACGGAAGATCCTCAGACAGGGTTACTACTGGTCCACCATGAAGGAGGATTGTATTAGTTTTGTTCGGCGATGCCACAAGTGTCAGATTCATGCAAACCGCATGAACATCCCGCCGTCGAAGCTGTACAACATGACTTTGCCATGGCCATTTTCAGTCTGGGGAATTGATGTGATCGGGGCTGTCACTCCAAAGGGGTCAAATGGGCATGAGTTCATCCTGGTTGCGATAGATTATTTCACGAAGTGGGTCGAGGCCCAATCATATGCGGTGTTGAAGGCATCACACGTTGTAAAATTTATCAGAAACAACATCATTTGTCGCTATGGGGTCCCAAACGAGATAATTTCAGATAATGGTTCCCACTTCAAGAAGGAAGTGATAGACTTGTTGGAAAAATACAACGTGGCTTTTCATAAGTCATCTACATACCGGCCACAGACCAACGGAGCGGTCGAGGCCGCCAACAAGAATATCAAACACATACTGCAGAAGATGGTGGAAACCTACCGGGATTGGCCAGATAAGCTGCCATTTGCTCTGTGGGGCTACAGAACTTCAATCAGAACTTCTACCGGGGCGACTCCGTATTCATTGGTTTATGGAATGGAGGCCGTTCTACCTATTGAGATTGAGGTTCCATCATTGCGAGTATTGGCTGAATGTCAAATAGCCGAAGCAGATTGGCAGCAGAGCAGATTTGAGGAACTCATGTTGTTTGATGAAAGAAGACAGAAAGCACTGTACCATGTTCAGGGTTATCAGCGCAGAATTGCCCGGGCTTTCAACAAGAAAGTTAAATCCAGGAATCTAAAGGAAGGAGATTTGGTACTCAAGGACAACCGATCTCCCATCCACGACCCAAGGGGCAAGTTCAAACCCAATTGGACTAGTCCCTACATCATCAAAGCTATCTGGTCAGGTGGAGCTGTGGTTCTGATGGATCTAGATGACTTGGAGTTCTCACAACCGATCAATATGGACAAGTTGAAGAAATATTACCCTTGAGAGGCTCGCTAGGCCGAAAACCCGAAAGGGCGACCTAGGCAAAAGTTAAAGCACAAAAAAATTGGAAAATGTAAAAACTGAGCTCACAAGGTCGAAAACCCGCAAAGGGCGACCTTGGCAAAAGTTAGAGCGTAAAAGGAGAGTGAAAATACCTGAGTGAACCTAAGCCTGAACTACGTAAGGCTTGATTCCCATCTTCGGGATACGTAGGCAGCTTCACCTTGAAGTTCAGCCATAAACTTTTCCCCGATCAACTTTGTCCATTTTGACCATCTCAGTCATCTTTATCCATCAGCATTTATCGCGATCTCCGGTACAGTGCTATTCAGACTAAGGGCAACTTTTCAGTTGCAGAGATCTGGGGTTGTGCAGCTCAGTGACAGATCTTAGGCGTGTCCAGTTCTGATCCATGTCGAAAATGGTTTTGAAAAGTTTTAATAAAAGTTGACTTTGTTCAAATTAGTCTCTTTACAACCAAGACCATTTTTGGACCAAAGTGGAAAATTTTCAGTACCACAACCTTCAATTTCATTGATTTCAAAACAGAGTTCTCCTAGTCTTGCATACAATCAAAGTTGCTTTTTATTACATTCAAGAAGAAAACTTGAAAGTACTAATAAAGCAATAAATCTGGGGCATGGTCGAGTCAAGCATCCCTGCGCCCCCTCCCAGAGCTGGTCGAAGCCTCTGACACCAAGCTAGGCCCAACCTATGCCTCCTCGTTGAGCCAATCCAAGCACTCATCAGACAAAGCGCAATTGAAAGTGGGAGCAGGGGCCAGGAGCTCTCTAGTCCTCCATGCTGTGGCATATCAGGCAAGTTGTGCACCTCGGACCGGGAAAGCAGTCGGGTACTCAATCCCCTCTGGTGGGCAAATCTGATCATGACCAAACTGGCGCAGGAACCGGAACGGAAAGTAAAATACACAATGGGTGAGACCAACCAACTGGATCCCGATCAGCCGGGACATGCTATAGCTCATTGCCGGGAGATTAAGCCAAGGACAACGCCAAGCAACGCGATCTGCAGACAAATTACACATCCAGTCAAACCACCACCTTTCATCAAGGGCACCAACTAGACGTTGTTGAAAGAAATAGCCTCGAGCCGAGTAGGCTGGGCAAGAATCCACAACCTGCAATTTGTCCATCAACCATACCTGAGGAGGGATGAAAAATGAGAGAATGAAGAATAGAGAGATGTGCGATGAGAGAAAAGTAAGACAAGGGTTTTGTAAGAAAAATCAAGCCTGAGGGCCGAGTGATGTGAGCAAATACACATGTAAGATTGGGTGGGAAACATTATCTGCAGCAGTAGTGGACTCCCGGCAAATCTAGTCGTCTCCCGGTGATGGAAAGCATCCAAGCCCATCAGTGTCTCGGCCAGGGTCATGGCGATGCAACTCTTCCCTTCTCTCAAGCCTTGAGCAACTTCAATCAGACGGATGCTAGCTCCGCCGAAGCCCGGGGAAAGCAGAAAGTGAGATAGCAGGCACAAGCAAAGGGCGTGTTGCCGAAAACCTTGCCAATAATGGTTGCTGCGGTCACCAGCATCAGAAAAGCGATGGATCAAGCCAAGGATGTCCAGTTCCCCATTACAGGTCAGAGATCGAGCATCATGCGCGGTGAGTCCGCACATCCGCCCCAAAGCCTGGGCATGGCCAAAACGGAACTAGGGCAAGATCTCTTCAAGACTTTCAAATTCCATCAAAAGTTGAAAATCTTCAAAAGTCGGACATACCTCTTGCCCGCCAAAGCTGAAGACATGCGTCACCGGGTTCCAAAACCTCGCCGCGGCATGGAGGAAAGGAAGGTGCAACGGAATGCGACTCAGCGTGAACAGTGCATTCAAGCCGAAACCCCTGAAGTTCAACTTTTTCGAGCCATCTAGAGAGGTGGTCCAAGCTGTGAGATTTTCAACAAGAAACGCCTCCATTTTTGATGCAAAACTGAGGTGGATTGAATGAACCATGGAGCTGGGGCTTTTAAAGAGGGAAAAACACTATTCAGGAGGACACGTGTCAAAAACTGGGCAGCTGCAGGGATAAGTGGTCGGCCGGCCACCTTTTCTGGCAGGCCGGCCATTTCCTTTTTGCAAAACTGGCCGGCCACCTCCCCCTCTCCATAAACCTGGCCGGCCGGCTCCCAAAGGTGGCCGGCCATGCTCCAATGTATCTCCTTGGCCCTGTTTTACCCTTCGAGGGAAAGTTTCAAGCATTTCCATGCAACGGGAGAGTCAAAGGCCTTCATTTCCCTCTGTTCCGGATGCGTTCCGATGCCCAGATCGTCCGGGGTACACTTTGTGTTGTTGAGTTTTGTTTATCGAGTTGTTGTTTTGATTATCGAGTTGTCGTTTTGCTTATCGAGTTGTTTGTCGAGCTGTCGTGTTTCATGTTTTGAGTCGTTGCTCTCTGTTTAAGCAATCTTTGTTTAAGTCTTGTTATTTGCATTGTCAACACTATTGTATTTTGCTTATTGAGTTGTAAACTTGCTAAGATTTTTGTTATATCTTAGAAAGTTAGGATTGTTGCGTCGGTTCACTACCTGACTGGGCAAAATGCACAATGCATGTTTCCATTCAATTTCATTTTTGTGCAAAATGATGCGATGATGCTAAGTGTTTAAAATACCAATACTTTTGTCAAAAGCTGTTTCATTCCATCATGCCTCGTTTGTTACAACATTTTACAGACCAAGGCACAAGTTTTACAAAAAAAATAAACTGCCTGATAATGTACAAATGTGCTATAACTACTAGCAAAAAGGTAAATAAACAGCCGCATCTGTGCTCTCAAGAGCAATAATAAGAGGCCCTCTTCGTCCTCTTCTGCGGGGCAACCTCTGCATCACCATCATCATCTAGGTCGGAGCTATCATCCTCAGGATCCCCCTCAGTCTCGTCTCCACTCCGGGAACCAAGACCAGAGTCCCCCTCCTCAGCAAATGTCTCTGACTGACGGTCTGTAACCTCCTCCTCCTCCTCCTCATCGAGCTCCGCCTCTATAACGTGTGCCCTGCGTCTGCGAGAGGACCCTCCTCGAGCTCCCTGAAAAGGCCTGGATGGCCTAGCTCCCTGAGAAGGCCTGGATGGCCCAGCTCCCTGAGAAGGCCTAGATGGCCCAGCTCCCTGAAAAGGTCCAGATGGCCTAGCTCCCCAAGGAGGCCCAGGTGGCCTAGCCTGTGGCTGAGCATACACCGGGGGCATCTGAGAATAACGATTTCAATTCAAATACATCAGTCCAAATATGTACATCAGATGCAGATGCAAGCAAAAAACTACATGAAATGAGTGCATGTAAACACGGTGTACAAGTGGGGTGTGTGTCAGATGTGCTCTACACAAGTAACCTATCAATGCAGTAGAAATCAGCATGCCATCAGAAGTATGATAAATGCCAGAAAACCAAAGGGTACCTGGAAGCCCATGATAGATAGCTGTGCCTCCCTCCGCAGGACCATGCCCTCGAGTGAGGCCACCAATCCGACCACCTCCTCCATGTACTCTCGGGGTGGCTGCAAATACGAGCTCGTAATCATCAGTGAATAAAGGAATGTCTAAATGTTTGAATGATAGATGAAAAGCAATGGAGCATACCAGTGGTGAGTCAAGATCAATGACGTATCGAACACCGGGCATCGGAGGCTCTAGCGGAATCGGAGTCGGAGAAGTGGTCCCATACTGCCACCCCATCAGCTCAGTCGGCATATTCGGCCATCCAGGATGAGGATAAGTCAGAGGAATCGGGGGAACCGGTCTACCCCCACCTCTAGATATACCAGCCCTGATGGTGGAAGGGGTGTCTGCAGCCCGAGCCCGGGCCTAGCTCGAGGATGGCATACCAGCAGACCTCGTCATCGGGGTGCGAACTCCCGTCTATGGAGGCATCAGGTATGTATGACGGTAAGTGGCGTAATCCCCCTCCTCGAGATGTAGCAAAGCGTCAGTACCCAGCATAACACTGACTACATCTTGGGAAGAGAGCCTATCAGCAGTCCGCATACTGACTGGGGGTGCTGCGGGAGGATCCTGAGAATCGTACCCCCATACCTGACGCAGAAAGCGTTCCCCCAGAAACCATGCTCTACCAACCGGTCCCTCGAGCAGGGTCCTATACTGGGAGGTGCCCGATCCTCCGGCATGCTGAAATCGGAGACCATCACCCAAGGGCGCCCAGGGCTACCATGTAATCTGCAGATAACAAATGCATAAACCAATCAGAAATAGGGAATATGCAGGGCAAATCAAAGATGAAAATGGAAGTGACCGAGAGTTTTGAAATACCTCCGACGGTCGCACAGTGTCAAAATACTACCGTAGATAAAAGAGGGTCTCTCGGGGTCTCGGCCGGTGCTGGCCCTCGAACACCAATGAGTATGGGGTCGTGAGGGGCCCTGCCACCTCCAACTCTGGGGCTAACGTCGGGAAATATACGTAGACCCATAACTGAGAAAAGCAGTGCAGAATGTAAGTACAAAGTGATGAGGGCAAAATACAGACTGTAAAGTGCGCTGTGTGTGCAATGTACAAGTAATGAAGAGCAGAAATGTAAATCATGAGGACAGAAAGTACCTCCCAGGCTCTCCAATAACCGCCAAGTAAGTCTCCCTGCCCGCGAGAGGTCGCACTCATGTAACAGTAAAGGGTAGCCAGGCCAGCGCCACCCCAGTCGTACCGACTGACCTGTGATAGGTCAACCAGAGCGCTCAACAGATACAGCCCAACCGTGTTCCCTCTATCGGCAAAAAGAGTAGTCCCGAAGAGGAACATAAGAAAACCACGGGCATACTGCTCTCTCTCCTCAGGAGTCCCGGGCTCCATCTCCGCCCGCTGGAAATGGGAAGAGAACCAAGTGTATCGAACTCTCCCGGAAGCTCTGTCGACAGGCGGGCGGGCCCCCAGCAAATGCATCCAAGTGGCCTCCCATTCGCCCATGTCCTCGTCATAAGGAATGGACCAACCTCCTATGTCCAGGCCGGTCAACACAGCAAAATCCAGTGGGGTCATAGTCAAATCCCCAGTGGCAGAGAAATGAAAGGAGTTGGTGGTGTCCCACTATCTCTCCACCAAAGCTGCCATCAGTGTCCTCCTGGCAGGACAGCGCGATAACCCAACGCAGAAGGCCCCAAACCCTGCCAGATCTACTAAATCCCGGACAGCCTCCGGGAGCTCAACATACCAATCCCTCGCAGCGGTGGAGCCATATCCACGTACACCGCGAGAACCAACCTGCATTCAGAATGAATACATGTGTCAGTTTAAAAATGAATGAGCTGCGTATTCACAAGTGAAATGAGTGAGCTGTGTGTTCAAATTGTGATGTATAAGCTGCGTGCAAATGAAATGAACGAGCTGCGTGTTCGACTTCTAAAAACTGTGGACTGCGCGTTCAGAAAATTAAAGTTTGGGCTGCGTGTTCAACTTTCAATCAAATGTGGGCTGTGTTCACAATCAAATTTGGTCTGCGTGTTCAGATTTCAGAAAATTAGAGTTTGGGCTGCGTGTTCACAATCAAATTTGGGCTGCGTGTTCAGATTTCAGAAAATCAGAGTTTGGGCTGTGTGTTCAACTTTCAATCAAATGTGGGCTGCGTGTTCACAATCAAATTTGGGCTGCGTGTTCAGATTTCAGAAAATCAGAGTTTGGGCTGTGTGTTCAACTTTCAATCAAATGTGGGCTGCGTGTTCACAATCAAATTTGGGCTGCGTGTTCAGATTTCAGAAAATTAAAGTTTGGGCTGCGTGTTCAACTTTCAATCAAACGTGGGCTGCGTGTTCACAATCAAATTTGGGCTGTGTGTTCAGATTTCAGAAAATTAAAGTTTAGGCTGCGTGTTCAACTTTCAATCAATGTGGGCTGCGTGTTCACAATCAAATTTGGGCTGCGTGTTCAGATTTCAGAAAATTAAAGTTTGGGCTGCGTGTTCAACTTTCAATCAATGTGGGCTGCGTGTTCACAATCAAATTTGGGCTGCGTGTTCAGATTTCAGAAAATTAAAGTTTGGGCTGTGTGTTCAACTTTCAATCAATGTGAGCTGCGTGTTCACAATCAAATTTGGGCTGCATGTTCAGATTTCAGAAAATTAAAGTTTAGGCTGCGTGTTCACAATCAAATTTGGGCTGCGTGTTCAGATTTCAGAAAATTAAAGTTTGGGCTGCGTGTTCTACTCTTAGTCAGTGTGGGCTGTGTGTTCACCTTCAAATTCGGGTTGTGTGTTCGACAAATCAGTGTTTGGGCCGTGTGTCCACTTCTTAACTAATGTGTGCCGTGCGTTCGCAATCAATTAATGAGCCGAGTGTTTAGAAATTCAAGTGTTTAAGCTACATGTTCAGGATGCAAACAAAGTACTATGTCATAGGCTAAACTGTGTGTTCAAGCATGGCAAAGGCACGAAATAGACGAAAAATGCAGAAAATGAAGTAAATACCTCTCGTGCCTCATAGGAGAGGTGATGCTCTGGCTCTCGCAGAAGTAGATCCCCGAGTGCTCGATCATCAAAATCAGTAAAGTGACGAAAAATGGCTCGGGGAAGGACGTGTGCTGGCGGAGCATACCTCCCGGGAATAAAAGGTCGAACCCTCGAGGGCAAAGTCATGACATCAGAATCATCCCCGGCACCCGGAAAACCTCCACCATGAGGAGAATTACCCGCCATTTCAGAAAATCTACAAAAGGAGCAAAAATGAGCCAAAATTGGAAAAAGTCAACAAAAGTCAACTCTCGGGAAATGAAAAAGTCAACAAAAGTCAACTCCCGAGAAAATCTTCCAAATATTGATATAAACTCACCTCAAGTGGCAAAAATGAGAAAAGAAACCCCGAAACCAAAATTTAATCAGTTCAAAGTGCTTGAAACTGAGTGTTTTCGCGAAAACAACTTGCGTGGGGCGTTGGAAAACGCGTATAGAGCTCAGATCTGAGGGAGAAAAGGGTTTGGGAAGCAAGAGGAGAAGATTTCATGGCTGAATTTATAGGCTCAAAGTGTTTGGGTGAGAGAGCATGAAGAAAAGAAGGTGAAAAGACCGAATTGCCCACGGATTTGGGCAGGTGGCCGGCCGGCCACCTTTTCCGGCCGGCCGGCTGTTCTCTTTTTTGAAAACTAGCCAGCCACCTCCCCTCCCTCATAAAACTAGCTGGCCATGTTCCCCACATGCTCACCTAGCTCTCTGCAAATTTTGAGGAGGATCGGAGTTCCCGGGACCTGAAAAAGTTCAAGAAGAGTGCACTTTCTGTCGCGAAATTGCTCCGCCGGAACTTCAGCTTCAAATTCTAACATGTGTCTCATCATTATTCATCGAAATCAAAGTGTATCCTTTTTGAATGTGTTGTAGCCTTTCCAGGAAGTGGATCAGAGGCCGTGATCGAGTCGCCTTCGCCGAAACACGCGTTTCCTTGCTCGTCATTTCGTAACAAACGGGCACTTTGATTTATGCTCGTTTTGCACTATCATACGCATAACTTGCATTCTCATGAGCATACTTTCATTATTATGCACATTTCTTGATATTGCCATACCTCTGTGCTTGAGCATGCGTTGTCACGCACGTTCCCTTCTCGCATCGCGATGCATTCACTCGCCGGCACTGCAAGTGTCAAACTTTCGGAATCACATTGAATATATGTTGTTAGCATACTGTGCTTGTTGAATTTCTCTCTTTTGTAAGCACGATATTGTATGTACGGTTCATTTGAGGCTGGTGCGACCAGACGAATCGCGCAGGTATCGTATCTTCTCCGTGTGAGACGTGGCGAGGATTGAACAATTCTCCGCATTCTTAACTGCATGAAATGTAGTTGTTGCTTTGCATTCTTGCTTAAAACTGTTGCATCTATTTGCGAGTACTTGCTTCATTATAGCTTGCTGCATTTGCATGATCATTGAGTTACTTCCGGCTCTGTGCATATCGCTTTGCATTTTGCCCCCCCTGCCTGCGGGCACATCTCTGTTTATCCTGTATGTTTGTCTAAGTCTTCGGCCTTGTCAAAAATGGGTCGTCTATGGGCTTTAACATTCACTCCCGTCACTTGTGACTTCCGAGTTCTGTCAAAGAGGGGCAACTGTAGACACCCCATTTTTGACCGACCTTAAGACTCGGACATCACCGATTGAGCGCTCGGTGACGTTGCATATCGTGCTCGTTCAGAAGTTTCAGAGTCGCGGCCGTGAGCCCTGTCTCCGGACTTCCGAACCCTCTTCTGTGCCTTGCCTCGGTTTGTGAACCAGACTCGGTTTTCTCTGTTTCTTTTCCTAAGGGGAGGGAGAGGTCCCGTGGACCATCTCTCAGTGGCCATGGGCTACATTTTGTGGCTGTAGGCCATTTTGCCCATTTCGGAGCCTGATTTCCGATTTTTCGGGACCGTTGGCCGTGTGCCTCGGTTCGGGACCACTTAACCATCTCCGTTTGCTCTGATTTTTGGCATACTTCTTATTTACTCCCTTTTGAGGGACACTAAGGTCTGAGAGACCCACTTCGTAGTCGAATGCCACTTTCGGTGCTTAACAGCCCATTTTCGGGGCCCCGAACTGCACGTTTTGGCCCCCGAGCATTCGTTTTGCATCGGTTTTCGTTCATTTTTGGCAGGTACCTCTGTTTCATCACCAGGAAGGCCGTAGAAGGGTGGGAGGCCAGAAATTATTTCAGCAACCAGTTATATTCCTCCGGCGCCCTCCGACGCCCGTTTTTTCTCACTTCCGAGCCAATGTTGAACAACCTTGGGCCATTTTCTTGAACTTTTAACCACATATTTGTGTTGTACACACATGGGAGGTCACTAAAAGTTGGTGGCCGGCCAGTAATTCCACCTGACCCTTTTGACCCCCCCTAAAAATGGCTTGTTTTCTCTCCTGTTTCATTGTTGCCAATTTTGAACCACAGGGTTGTGTTGAGGGCACCTGGGAGGACACCTATCTGTGGTGGCCGGCCACTAAATCTTCTTGACCTTTTTGACCCTTGGCCGGCCTGCCATGGGAGGTAGCCGACCGGCCACCTGCAGCTTTGAAAGTTGGCCGGCCATGATCCTTGCAATGTGTACTTTACAGCTGTATAGCTGTTTTCCCCCAAAAATATCTATATCCGGGGGACAGCTTTTGATGGAGAACTTGGTCTTTTTTCCCCCACTCTTTCCCTCCCTTTTCTCCCTCTCCTTGGTCCATATAACCAGGCTCCAGCATTGGTCATAGGGGTTGAAAGATTTTGCTTCAAGCTTTGGATACATATTTCCCTCCATTTCTCTCTTTCAAGCAAAACAACCAAGTTTTACCACCTCTTCTTCATCACCACCTAGCATCACCACCACTACTCCATTTCCAGTAGCTTGAGGAGCTTTCCAGTAGCTAGGAGGCATCACTTCTCAAGCCAAGAAGCAACCAAAGACTTGTCTTCAAGGGTGAGTTCCATTTTCCCCTTTTTTGGCTTATTCTTGTATCATTTCTTAGCCATACATGCTTGCTATTTTGAGCTCCAGCCCTAACTGAAAGTAGCCTTCTTTTGAGCTCTTTTTCACTTTTTCTTAAGGGCCTCTCACTGTTTGAGGTCCCCATCTTGCACTTGCTTCATTATCCCTCTTGTATGCCATAATCTTGCATAGTATTTTTGGCCTATATGTGATCTTTTTTGGAGCATGATGTAAACTGTAGATAGGCTTATTTTGAGCCCCTCTTCAACATTGAAGAAGGGCTCATCACTGTTTGGGACCTCTGTGTGCCACTTGTCATTATACCCCTCTTTGGTCCCCCATTGTTGCATGATTTGTTAGCCTATTGTGCTTCTGTTTTTGGGCGATTTTCAGAACTGAAAACAGTCTTATGTTGGCCTCCTCTTCATGTTTCATTGAGGGTCCTTCACTGTTTGAGGCACCCTTCCTATACTTTGTGTTATATCTCTCTTTTGGCCATTATTTTTGCATGATTTGTTAGCCTATTGTACTTCTGTTTTTGAGCGATTTTCAGAACTGAAAACAGTCTTATTTTGGCCTCCTCTTCATGTTTCATTAAGGGTCTTTCATGGCTTGAGGCATCTTTTATATACTTCGTGTTATATCTCTCTTTTTGGCCATATTTCGCATGATATTTTTGGCTTGTATGCATACTGTTTTGGGTCCGGCCATCAACTATAAAATGCATTATTTTTTGCCCCTCTTCAATGTTGTTAAATGACCCTATTGTGTTTGAGGCCAGAAACCTCCACTTGCTTCTTTGGCCATCTTTTGGCCCATTTCTTGCATGAGAGCTTAGCCATACCTGTGTTTGTTTTTGGGCTATTTTCAGAACTATAAAAGATCATGTTTTGGGCCCTTCTTCAACTTTGTTGAAGGGCCCTAATCTATTTGGAGACAGCAGCTGTGAGTTGCTTCTTTATCTCACATTTAGGGCCATTTTTGCATGCTAATTTTGCCCTATTTTTGTTTGTTGTTTGGCCATGCTTTGAATTGTAAAAATGCTTATTTTGGGGCTGCCTTGCTTCTTTCTTTTCATTCCATGTTACAATTATGCATACTTTGTATAGCTGTAAGCCATTTCATGTACCTAGTTTTGCATTTCGGGAGAAATTCCACGCATCGGGTGTCATTTCGCCTTGTTTCGGGGCTGTTTTGCCCCTCATTTTGCTACTGATTTTTGCATATTTGCATATCATATTCCATGTCTTTGCCATGTCTCATTAGAGTGGCATTTCGGTGCCTGAGGGTCGGTTCTCGGTTTGCGTGCACGAGTGCACGCATTTCGAGTTGTCTTGTTTTCATCTGATGGCCTCCTATGTGAGTGTGGCTGAGGCTCTCTCATGTTGGTGTAAGCCCATTATTGCATTACGTATGCCATTTCATCCATAGCATTGTGTATGCTCGGTTGTGTATTACTTCGTATAGCGTATATGCCATTCCATAACATCGTGTATGTTAGGATTGTATCTTAGTCGCATTTCATGCATGTCATGCATATTGCATCGTGTCCGAAATAGGAGTTAGCCTGGGCACGGGAAACGAGGCGCATTTCGTACTCCGAGTGACGGAATGTGTCTCAATTCCCCAGTCACCGACACTCCGGATCATCCATGATGGAGTTAGGTTTTAGTTGTGTTTTCATGTGCATTCATCTTATATTGAATTGTGCAATTCGACTCCTCGGCCATCATGCATCGATATGCGTGATTGGTGGCACGAGGATCGAGGCATGCATACATTTGTAAAAATACATTGCTATGCCCCTTTCCTGCTCTCTGTTGCAGCAAATCAAGAATCAGCGGTCTTCCGAGGCTTGGCACGCATTTCAAGAACAGGTGCAAACAGAGGCTAATTGGGGCATCGTCATGGATTTCCGCGCGAAGGCAACCCGGGCATGCATCATTCATCAGAAGAAAGGCAGTCCCTGGCTTGCACGCCAGTTTTACAGTTTTCTTAGTTAATTTGTTAATTAATTAGGAATTTGTACATTATTTGGACTGTAATATTTGGACTGTACTATTCTTTTATTCGGGACTGTAATATTCTTTTATTTGGGACTGTATATTTATTCGGACCCTCTGCGCGAGGGCATAATTGTAATAAGTGTGCGTGTGTGTGTTGTATGTCTTCCAACCCCACGTCTTTCTCCCTTTTATTTATCCGCTTATGATGGTTAGATTAGGACATATTTCAATTAGCATACAGTATGACAGCATGTTTGCATGCACCGGGCTCGGCGCACCATACTAACTGCATTGTATTTTCAATTTCAAATTGAATACATGGTAGCTGTAGCATTCCATATGCCATGTTTAGAATAGCCGAGCCTGCTATAGTTGAATTCTTGCATGTGTTGCATTAGGCATTTCTGTATACTTAGGATTCATGCATGATTTCTAATATAGTTTCTGTTTTGGCTTGGAGTACTCGGTAAGTTTCATGCTTTAGCATCCTTATATGCGTGTGAGTGACTGCCATGATAGCATGCTTACCATGAGGCTATATGCTTATGTGATATAACTGCCTGGATGCCTGTGGGTGAAGGTCGGGTTATTTGGATTGGGACAATTCATCAAATGTTTGTTTTAAGCTCACTAGATAGTGACAAAACCATTTTTTTTTTCTAAGCCCACCCGAGGGTGGAAAAATCTGCATTTTAAGCCTACTTGCGAGTAGCAAACCATCTTTCAAAAACAAACATGAAATGTTTTGTTCCAATTCAGGCGACTCAGTCTATACTTGTATGCTGTGCGCATCACATAGTAATCTAGGCTAATAACCGGAATAAGAACACACAATGTTTTCAAAAATAGATATCATGGTTAGTAGAGGCCGATCTTTGATCGGGCGAGCGGGGGTGCTCACGAAGTGACCTTCCCCAATCGTACCCAAGTTCCCGAGCCGAGGCAACTTTGGTGATGACGGACACGTGGCCTTAGGCAACGAGTCAGGGTTTCCTAAATTTCCCAAAATAAAATATTTAGGTGGCGACTCTATATCTGGCAAAGCAGTCCATGTTTGGCACTTCTTTCAAAAATCTATTTTCTCAAAACGATTTGTCGGATTTGGACTCTTTGGTTCAGATTAAGAACCGTGACATTTGAGAATCCGAGCTGTAGTGACCCCAAATGAACAGAACGGGACTCACCATCCCGGGGCGTTCGTGGACGTCTACAAGGGGGTGACCCTCTCCTTCTTGGGACTTCAAGGCACCATCCTTACCACTGAAATCCCTCAAGATTTCAGTGGTGAGGAGGCCCAAACACCAAAGTCCTGGAGCTCACTCAAAATGGCACAAAATGGAGCCTCTCAAGGCTTAAGAGGGGTCAAACACCTCCAAACCACAAAACACTCTAAACAAACTATTTAGAGGGCCTAAAAACAGAACTTTTTTTATATTATACACTAAGCTCAAAAACAGTTCTAAAATAGGCAAAAATAGTATGCAAGAATGGGGAATAAAAGGGCAAGATTGTTACGCTTGAAGACCTCTTTCACAAATGAAGCTCCAGCAGCTCCTTAAGCTCCAAACCAGCTCCAAAACTCTGAAAACAATCCCTTAGAACCTCAATAGTCAAGGGAAGGTGTAATGGTGGGTGTTTCTGTGCAATACTATGAACAAATACACCTAGAACACTCAAGGGAGGGAGAGATATAGAGATAGAATATGTATAAGTTCTAACCCTAGAACCAGAGCTTCTAACAATGTCTTTCTCTCTAAAATGTCTAACCCTAAGCAAGGGAGAGGGGAGCTCCTCTTATAGAGGAGCCAATCTTGTAAAGCTTACAAGGTAAGCTAACAAGAAGGCCATCCCTCCATACACGTGTATGGAGGGGAAACAAAATGCCATACAGCTGTATTAAAATATCTGCAAAAGCATATGAACAGTAGTCGGCTACTCAAAATTGCCATTTTGGCAAAACGGACTGCCGACCGGCAACAAAGAATGCCGACCAGCAATATACATTGCAGATGGCAACAAAACACCAGCCGATGGCCTCTGGGCATGGCCGGTGATGTGTGGGGATGCCTCACAAGGCATTCCCTGCCCCTCCAAGGCAAAACACAAGTGTTTGGTGCAAAACCAGACACTAAACAGTCGAGTTCGGAGATCCTGAGGCAAAGCACGTAGCCGAGACCTCCGGGAACTCCAAACGAACACAAACATGGATGATCACCGGGTGTTCAAACGGTGACGTCCAAGTCTTGAGGATGGTCAAAAATGGGGTGTCTACATATGCCAATCTAGTTTCTGTGATATATATCTTATTTTGGAATTGAACCCTGTTTTCAAAACTGTATTTACTATCCATGTTGCCACTCACTGAGCTATCAGCTGACTTAGTTGTTTACCATTTCCAGGTGTTAAAAGGACTTAGAGTAGACTCATGGCGTAGCGAGGACTCTATTGCATGGACCTCTAGGGCATTTATTTAATTTGTTTTAGGTTGCTTTGTCAAGTTTTGTGCATACATTGTGGTTGGGTTTTATTTAGAATTATTTTATTTTGTGGGGGGTTTGTGTCCCATTTAGTATGTATAAATTTTTAGGAAGTTGGTTATGACTTGTTTTTCACTTGTGGTATGTCACTGGATTGAGTGTTGATTTATTTATTTCTGGGCTATCATCACATTTATTCTTTTTGGTTTTGGGTTCATGTTTAGGCTTACGTGTGCCTTAGGCTAAGTCCCTGTGGGCCACGGCCGGTCATGCCTGGATTTGGGGTGTGACAATTGTGGTATCAGAGCTATAGGTTTATTGAGTTACGTATCTTGCATTTCATCATTTAGACGAGGTCCGAGTCCCTATAGTCCTTAGTAGTGTATGGTTAAGTTAGTTTTTTTTAAGCTTATGTTGAATCTTTCTTGATTTCATTTTGAAGGTTAAGAGTTGTTACCTAGATATTTACACGAATTTTCGATTCTTTGTGAGCCTTTGATGTTTGTATTACCGTGTGTAATCCATTTGGAGAAACAGTAGTGTTGAGAGATGTCTGTAGATCTTGTCAGATAAAAATAGATGGTATGATTTTTCTAGTGGATTTGATTTCTTTAGAGATGAAGGATTTTGATGTGATTTTAGAGATGGAATTGTTGACGAAGCATCATGCTTCTATTGATTGTTTTAGAATCGGGGTAGTTTTTGCTATGCTGGGACAACTTGAGTTTTTCTTTCAGGGGGATAGAAAAGGGTCTTCTATCTGTTTTACTTCTTCCTTTTAGGCTAATCGAATGTTAAGTAAAGGGTGTCATGGTTATTTAGCTTGTGTGGTGAGTACTGAACAACCAGAGCAGAGGTTAGAGGAGTTGCCTGTAGTGAGGGAATTTGTTGATGTTTTTCCAGAGGATCTACCTGGTCTTCCTCCAGACCGTGAGCTCGAATTTTCCATTGACTTGATCCCTAATACAACACCTATCTCTAAAGCACCCTATAGAATGGCACTGTTGGAGTTGAGGGAGTTACAAACTCAGTTATAGGAGTTGTTAGACAAAGGTTTTATTAGGCCTAGCATGTCACCTTGGAGAGCACCTGTGTTATTTGTGAAGAAGAATGATGGGTCTATGAGATTGTGTATTGATTATGGAGAACCGAACAAAGTCACAATGAGAAATAGGTGTCCTTTGCCATGTATTGATGACCTATTTGACCAATTGCAGGGAGCTTAGATATTCTCTAAAATGGACTTGAGGTCAAGCTATCACCAGTTGAAAGTAAGGGATGAGGATGTTCCTAAGACCGCTTTTAGAAACCCTTATAAGCATTATGAGTTCTTGGTGATACCTTTTGGTCTCACAAATGCACCAGCCACATTCATGGATTTAATGAACAGAGTATTTAAACCCCAACTGGATAAAATCTGTGGTAGTGTTTATTGATGATATCCTAATTTATTCGAGGAGTAAAGAGGAGCATGAGCAGTATTTGAGGGTAGTATTTTAGATCCTTAGGGAGAAGAGACTGTACGCAAAATTTAAGAAGTGTGAATTCCGGTTGAGTAGTGTATCCTTTTTGGGTCATGTAGTGAGTAAAGATGGGGTATCTGTGGATAGCACGAAGGTGACAACAATTGTTGATTGGCCACGACCTACTTCTGTGACGGAGGTACGTAGCTTTCTAGGGCTTGCTGGGTACTACAGACGGTTTGTGAAAGGATTCTCCCGTATTGCTTTGCCACTTACCAATCTCACCAGGAAAGGGGTAAAGTTTGAGTGGAATGATGATTGTGAGCATAGTTTCCAAGAGTTTAAACAGAGATTGACATCAGCTCCAATCCTTGCCTTACCTACAGATAGAGGTGGTTTTGTGATTTATAGTGATGCTTCACGATAGGGTTTAGGATGTGTGCTCATACAGCATGGGAAGGTGATTGCTTATGCATCACGATAGTTGAAAATACATAAGAGAAACTATCATATGCACGACTTGGAGTTAGCAGCAGTGATTGTTGCTCTTAAGATCTGGCGGCATTATTTGTATTGAGAGTCATGTGAGATTTACACTGATCATAAGAGTTTGAAGTATATTTTCACACAAAAGGAACTAAATTTGAGGCAAAGAAGATGGCTTGAGTTACTAAAAGATTATGATGTGAATATTTTATACCATCCGGGGAAGGCAAACGTGGTTGCAGATGCCTTGACTAGGAAGGTCGCAATTGGAGATGTAGTTGCTTTGTCTATTGAGAGTTGTTTGGTGGAAGACATGAGACGTTTGAGGCTTGAGGTTGTTACACCTGGTAATAGGGCTTACTGTAGTCAATTGACAGTTCAGCCAACCTTGAGAAAACGGATTCGTTTAGCACAGGAGATTGACCCCCAGAGTGAGCGTATTAAAGGAGAGATGGCAGAGGGTAAACACATAGACTTTGTGGTTAGTGATGATGGGTTGCTTAGATTCCCTAGCCGAATTTGTGTTCCTGCTAGTGGTGATTTGAGGAAGGAGATTATGACGGAGGCACATAGTTCTAGTTACAACATTCATCCTGGAAGCACTAAGATGTATCGGGATCTTCATAAACATTTTTGGTGGAATGGTGTGAAGGGAGATATTGCAGAATTTGTGGCTCAGTGTTTGGTGTGTCAACAGGTTAAAGTAGAACATCAGAAACCCACAGGGAAACTGCAACCCTTACCTATACCAGAGTGGAAGTGGGATCATATTAGCATGGACTTTGTGTGTGGTTTATCTCATACTAGTAGTAATCACGATGCAATTTGGGTAGTTGTTGATAGATTAACCAAGTCAGCACATTTTATTGCAGTACGGATGAACTATTATCTAGCTCGATTTGCACAGTTGTATGTGAAGGAGATTGTTAGATTGCATGGTGCACTTGTGTCAATAGTGTCAGATCGGGACCCTCATTTTGTGTCTAAGTTTTGGGGTGCGTTATAATCAGCTATGGGTACTCAGTTAAATTTTAGTTCAGCTTATCACCCTCAGACAGATGGGCAATCGGAGAGGACTATTCAAACCCTTGAGGATATGTTGTGGGCTTGTGCTTTGGAGTGGAGAGGTAATTGAGATGATTATTTGCCGCTTATGGAGTTTGCATATAATAATAGTTATCATTCTAGTTTGGGAGTAGCCCCTTATGAGGCTTTGTATGGAAGGAAGTCTAGGTCTCCTTTGTGTTGGTATGAGGTTGGTGAAAGGCAAATGTTGGGACCTGATTTGGTGGAGGATGCTACACAGAAAATTATCACCATTAGAGAGAGATTATTGACAACTCAGAGTGGACAAAAAAGTTATGCTGATCATCGTAAGAGAGACTTAGAGTTTCATGTGGGGGATATGGTATTCTTGAAAGTATCACCATGGAAAGAAGTGATCAGGTTTGGAAAGAAAGGAAAGTTGAGTCCTAGATACATTGGTCCATTTGAGGTATTAGAGAAGGTTGGTGAGGTTACGTACCGTGTTGCTCTACCCCCTAGGTTGGCAGGAGTGCATAATGTGTTTCACGTGTCTATGCTGAGGAAATATGTGCATAGTTCGTCGAATGTGATAAATTATGAGCCACTTCAGATTAGAGAGGATTTTTCGTATGAGGAGATGCCTATTCAGATTTTGGATTCAAAAGAGAAAATGTTGCGTACAAAGGTCATTAAATTGGTTAAGGTACTGTGGTGTAATCATCTAGTTGAAGAGGCGACTTGGGAATGCGAGGACGAGATGCGCGAGAGGTACCCACATCTACTCTCATGATTTATTCAGGTTAGTTTCGAGGACGAAACTTTTTTTTAGTGGGGGAGAATGTGAGAACCCAAATATAAAAATAAAATAAATAATTAAATAATGGTGAATCCTAAAGTGCAAATTAAATATTTGGAAGGTCTTTTAATTAATTTTTAAACCTAAAATAAATTTATGGTGAAAGTATTTAATTTAGAGGCAAGATTTATTATTTTAAAAAAAAAATAGAGGGTAAGTTTGTAAGTATATTTTGTTATATTAGTAGTTATATTTTATTTAAATTAATGGGTTAGAAAATAAAATAATATAAAGAGATAATAATTTAAAACCTTTTATTTAGATAATTATTTAGTGTTTTGTTTAGATATATATAGAGCAACCCTAATTTTCCTAACAAAAACCCTAACCCTTAATTATAATTGCTTTGCACTACACCTTCAACATATAGCAGCAGCCACGAGAGTATAGCAGCAGCCACGAGAGAGAGAGAGAGAGAGAGAGAGAGAGAGAGAGAAGTTTTCAGCAACTTTGTGGTTGAACAACTCTAAGGTATTTATTCTTGTTCTATTATAGATTATTGTTTACATAGTTATGGTGCTTGTGGGTGTTGTGAGTTGGTGGAAGAAAAAGGAATGGATTGGCTGATGGGGAGAGTATTCCAGAAACTTTAATCAAATTCATAATGTTGCTCCTAAGAATATTAATCTGCCAGCAAACTTTAAAAATTAAGAAACCATATCAAACGAATGAATTTTAATCTGAAATTTTTACAGTAGATTAATTACATACTGAGTTGTATATCTGAATTTTTTCATAATTTTTGGGAGTCAAAATCCATATAAATTGAGGTATTCAAATCTGTCCAGGAAACCAGTCCGAAACAGTAAATTCGGGAGTGTTGTTCTCTTTGGGTATAAATCCAAAAATTATCAAATTAGTGTCATTAGAACTGGTTACGAGTCTAGTTTCGTACGTTTTTGTCCTTGCATTGATTTCTCGTGTATATTAAGAGAACCGTCAATTTCTTTAAAGTGCTGCAGAAAACAACCTGTTTTGATATAATAAATTGTAGATAATTATTTTGATAAGAAAATCAAGTGAAACCAATTGGGTTTGAAACTTAGGATATATTAGTTGATATCTGGAGGTTTTTGGAATTTTTCGAATAGCGTGGAGTGGGTTTTGTAATTTTCAAAGTTAGCGAATAGGTTGGGAAGGTTTGTTTGAAATTCTGTTTTATCTTAAAGTCACAATTAATTAAGTTTCGATTTGAACTCAAGTCTTGGGTGATTTTAGACCGTGAAGAACATGAACTTAGGTAATATTTAAAGAGTAACGGTGAGTTGGGTTGAGCCGTGTTAGTGCGCTTTAGTTTGGGGTTACTTAGTTTATTATTCTTTAGTATTTTTAAATTAGTAGTGACGTATAATTTTCATATTGGTTCAGGGCACTAGTTGGACTTTCATACTTTATTCGAGGATTATATTATTTCGTTTTCAGGTGAGTAGTTTCATGCTACATATTTTTATAAATGTTCCCCTACCCTGAACTATTGAAAAATTAAATTGTTGTTTCATGACTAAACTGTTTTGATAAATTATTATATTATCAATTGGATCAAATTATTTCCGAAACATGTGTGAACTTGGCATACTGTAAACTATTTGTTTTGGTCTCATGTTTATAATGATGAACTACCATGTTTTGCGAAACTGATGTGTATTGATTATTGGGACCATGTGTATATTTAGTCCAGGGAAATTATTCCACTCTGTGTGGTGACTCTGGCCACTAGGGAACAGATCCGGGTTGGGCCGTGATGACTCTAGTGCTCAACGATTGTAAGGAAAAGACCTTTAAAAATAACTAGGTGACCTTCAATCGGATCGTCTTTGAGAAAAGGCCCAGGTGCCACCCTGAGGATGACTCTTAGTTCGATATTGGATCCAACGGGGCTTATAGCCTTGAGAACTATGTGGCAGATTATTTGTTTTTATTGATACCCAAAAAATTATTGGTGTTCATGTTATAATCTGTTTTAAGTGGAAAATATCGTTTATCATGTTCTTGCGAGACATGAGTATTTTAAGTGTTGAACTGTGGAACCTTCTTTTTGAAACAGATTGTATTTACCAAACTGTATGCCAATCTAGTTTCTGTGATATATATCTTATTTTGGAATTGAACCCTGTTTTCAAAACTCTATTTACTATCCATGTTGCCACTCACTGAGCTATCAGCTGACTTAGTTGTTTACCATTTCCAAGTGTTAGAAGGACTTAGAGTAGACTCATGGCGTAGCGGGGACTCAATTGCATGGACCTCTAGGGCATTTATTTAATTTGTTTTAGGTTTCTTTGTCGAGTTTTGTGCATACATTGTGGTTGGGTTTTATTTAGAATTATTTTATTTTGTGGGCGGTTTGTGTCCCATTTAGTATATATATATTTTTAGGAAGTTGGTTATGACTTGTTTTTCACTTGTGGTATATCACTGGATTGAGTGTTGATTTATTTATTTCTGGGCTATCATCACATTAATTCTTTTTGGTTTTGGGTTCATGTTTAGGCTTACGTGTGCCTTGGGCTAAGTCCCTGTGGGCAACGGCCGATCATGCCTGGATTTGGAGTGTGACAAATGTTCTCGTTCTCGCCAACCAACAGTGCTGGAGATCCAGAAAGTAAAATATTTGCTTCATCGGAAGCCTTTTACTATCCACGAGAGCATTGCTTTGATGATCATTGGATAATCTATCCATTGGATTGGATCTAAAATTTGGAAAATAACTTGATTAGTTATTCCCCAATCTATATCCTCAAAACCCACATGTCATGGTTTGCCATGATAGTTATTTTGAGAATTCCATCTTTCAAGTTTAATTTATCATAAGATCGTTCTAAGATTTGTCTAATCTTATCATGATGATCTTCAACTCGATTTTTAATTAACATAAAAATTTCTTTTGGAAGCAAAGTTCTTGCTTTTTCAAAAAGACAAATTCTTTTTATTTGTTCAAAAACTGGATCAGAAACTCATCTGATATGAGGTCTGATAGTTGAAGAAAATTGTTTATTTTTTCAAAATTAAAATCTTCATTCCAATTCATTTGTTTAAGAATATTGAAACAAAGATTTTGAAAATCTTTTAATTTAGTTGTTTGCTCAGCTAATTTGTTGGTCAGAACTCCCATGTGTCTTTGAAATTTCACTTTGTTGCCTACAATGTGAGTTTTCCAAACTCCATTGAGTTTTGTATAATTTCTCTGGATATACCAGGGTTGAAAAAATCTTTTATCTCAGATTCATTTGGTTTAGATGTCTGAATATTAGTTGGAACTGGGTTAGTTCTTATTTGATTCCTTTGATAAATAGGCATAGCTGGTGCACTATAAAAAGCTTTTTTAGCTTTGGTCATGCTATCATATGCTTTAAAGTTTGTTCCTGATTATCCACAAACTTGTGTTTTGCAATCATTCCATTTTGTGTAAATTCTAGGTTGTCTTCCTGCAAACACAACATAAACTTTTTCTTCTTTGGGGATTGCTTTTTTAGCAATTGTCACCCAATCTCCTTGAGCGGGTTGTTTACCCTTATCCATTGTTTCCTCTTGGTCTAGAGGTCTTTTGCAAAAATTAAATTTACTTGTTTGGCAATTTAATTTTTTGAAACAATTTCTGCTAAGGAAATCTGCAAGAAAATTGTTAGTACCTTTAAGATATTCTACTTCAAAAGTATATTCAGAAATTTTATTATACCAAGCTAATCTTCTTCCTTGTTCAATAGGTTTTTTATTGATCAAGAAATCTCTTACTGCCTTATTATCAGTGCGCACAATAAAATTTTCTAGGGCTAAATAAATATGAAAACTCTTTATTGCTAATTTTATTGCCAGTAATTCTTTTTCGAAAATAATATATTTCTGTTCATTTGATTTAAATGTTCCAAAATTATATCCGCAAATTAATTCTTCTTTTTGTAATTTTATGGGTATTGGATTTTTTCTTGGTCTAATCCCATTTTCTGATAAAGGTATCTCTTTATCATGCCATAAATTACTGGGTATAGCTTTAAGAACACATCCCCAGCATGCTTCTAAGGCATCTGTTTCTAGAATTAATTTATCACTTGTTTTAGGAAGATAAACATCTGGTAAAGTTTTAACATTTTCTTTAATTTATTTAATTAAAGCAACATCTTCTGCTGTCCATTCAAAAATAATATTTTTCCTTAATTTGGTTAACCAAGGAATTTCTATTTTTAAAAGATTTTTGATAAAATTTCGTCCATAATTTAGAATGCCTAATAAACTCTGTAATTGTGTTATATTTTCAAGAGTATCAGGAAAATCTCGTACTTTGAACAAAATATGTTCTTATAATTTTAAACCTTTCTGGTCTAAAATTATTCTAAAAAATTCAATTGATTATTTTTCTAGTTCAATCTTTTTTGGAGACAAAATAATTCCATGTTTTTCGAATTTTTCACAAAGTAATTTTAAATGTTTCTTATGCTCCTCCTTGGTTTTAGAGAAGATAAGTATATAATCAATATAAACTACACAACAATCTTTAAGGTCTTTAAAAATTGTATCCATCCACCGTTGAAATACCTGTGGTGCTATATTTAATCTAAAGGGCATAGCATTCCAGTGGTAATGTCCTCTAGGTGTACTGAAAGCTGTCAATTTTTTTTGATTCTTTAGTCAATTGAATTTGCCAAAATCCACTTTTACAATCAAATTTGCTAAAGATTTTGATCCTTTGGTTAAGTTAATCAAAACATCTTTTTGGGGAATAAAATATCCATCAAATTCTAAATTTTTATTTAACCGTTTATAGTTGACTACCATTCGGGCTTTTCCTCTTTTAATTTCAGCATGGTTTCTGTAGACACCCCATTTTTGACCGACCTTAAGACTCAGATGTCACCAGTTGAGCGATCGGTGATATTGCATATCGTGCTCATCCAGAAGTTTCAGAGTCCCGGCTTGCAGCCTTACCTCCGGACTTCCGGACTCTTTTGTACCTTGCCTCGGTTTGCGAACTAGGTCCCATTTTCTCCGTTTTCTCTTCCCGAAGGGAGTGAGAGGTCTCGTAGATCATCTCTCAGTGGCCGTAGGCTATGTTTCATGGTCGTAGGCTATTTTTCACATTTTGGAGCCCGGTTTCCGGTTTTTCGGAGTCGACGGCCGTGTGCCTCAGTTCGGGACAGCCTAACCACCTCCGTTTGCTCCGGTTTTTGGGACACACCTTATTTACTCCCTTTTGAGGAACACTGTGGCCCGAGAGACCAACTTCGTGGTCGAACGCCACCTCCGGTGCTTAACAGCCCATTTTCGGGGCCCCCAGGCCGCGCGTTTCGGCCCCTGAACCTCCGTTTTGCATCCATTTTGGTTCATTTTTGGTGGAGACCTTATTTTCATAGTTAGGAAGCTTGTAGGAGGATGGGAGGCCAGCAATTGTTCTAAAAAGCCAGCTTTATTTCTTCATCGCTCTCCGACGCCCGTTTTCCTCACTTGAAAGCCAATGTTGACCACCCCGGGGCCACTTTATTGAACCCTAAACTCCATATTTGTGTTGTACACACCTGGGAGGCCACCAATATTTGGTGGCCGACCAGTAATTGTGCCTGAACCTTTTGAACCCCTCTAAAAAATGGTCTTTTCTCTCTCCTGGTTCACTTTTTCTGGGTTTTAACTACATAGTTGTGTTGTGCACACATGGAAGGCCACCAATTTGGGGTGGCCGACCAGCAATTGTCCTTGACCCTTTTGACCCTTGGCCGGCCGGCCATGGGAGGTGGCCGGCCGGCCCCCTGAACCTTCTGAACCTGGCCAGCCATGACCCTCTCACCTGGTTCCTTACAGCTGTACCCTCTGTTTCCCCCCAGATCCTGTATCCGATGGATGGTCTTTTGGGGGGAAATTTGAAATTGATTTTCCCCCATTTTTCCTCCACTCCTTTCCCTATAAAACCAGCACTTCCAGCTGCATTTGGGAGGTTACAAAAAATTTGTTTAGAGCCTTGCTTACATCTCTCCCTCTCTCTCTCTTCCATGCCTCAAAACCCCTTAAGTCCAACACCATTTACCCTACACCTCATAGCACAAGGCCTCCATCCTTCATTCCAGCACTTTGGGACTGTTTTGAAGAGATTAAAGGCTTAGAAATTTGGTCCAAGAGCTGCTGGTTCATTGGTCTTCAAGGGTAAGTCTTCTTCTCCTCTTTTCTTGCCTTATTTTGCCTTGTATCTAAGCCATAATTGCTAGCATTTTTGGGCTCCGACCCAAACTGTAAATAGTCATATTTTGAGCTTCTTTGAATTTTTGATCAAGGACCTCTTACTGTTTGAGGTCTCCTACTATCACTTGCCTCTTTAACTCTCTTCTAGGCCTTTTTTTTGCATAATATTTTAGGCTTATTTGTGAGTTGTTTTGGACTTGGTCATAAACTATAAAATAACTTTTTTTGAGCCCCTCTTAAACATTGTTGAAGGGATCTCCTCTGTTTGAGGTCTCCTACCTTCACTTGCCTCTTTATCTCTCTTTTAGGCCAATTTTTGCGTAGTATTTTAGGCTTATTTTTGAGCTGTTTTGGACTTTTCCATAAACTGTTAAATATCTTTTTTTGAGCCTCTCTTCAACTTTGTTTAAGGGATCTCCTCTGTTTGAGAACAGAATCTACCACTTGTCTCTTTACCCCTCTTTTAGGCCTTTTCTTGCATGATAGTTTGGACTTATTTGTGATTATTTTCGTGGCTTGATGTAAACTGTAAAGTGCCTTGTTTTGAGCTCCTCTTCAACTATGTTGAAGGGCTCTTTTCCATTTGGGGCAAGATGTTGTTCCTTGTGTTTAATCTCTCTTTTAGGGCCATTTTTGCATGATAGATTAGCCCTATTTGTGCTCATTTTTAAGACTTGTTACAAACAGGAAATATGCATGTTTTGGGACTGTCTTGCCTCTGTCTTCATGCTTCATGATCAAATAATGCATTCTTTGTATAGCTGTAAGTCATTCCATGTGCCTAGTTTCGAGTTTCGAGGTTCATTCCATGCATCGGGTGCCATGTTTCCATGTTTCGGGGCTTTTTTGTATCATATTTCAGTGCTGAAATTCGCATGTTTGCATATCATGTTCCATGCCTTGCCATGCTTTGGGTAGAGTGGCATTTGATGCCTTAGGCTTGGTCCTCGGTTTGCGTACATGTGTGCACGCATTTTGAGTGTCTCATTTTCATCTAATGGCTACTGATGTGAGTGTGGCTGAGGTTCACTCATGTTGGTGTAAGTCCATTGTGCATTGTGTATGCCATTTCATTTCATAGCATTGTGTATGCTAGGTTGTATGTTAGCGCATTGTGTATGCCATGTTACCTCGTGCATTGTGTATGCCATTTCATAGCATTGTGCATGCTAGGTTGTATATTAGTTGCATTCACACATGTCATGCATATTGCATTGTGTTTGGGATAGGAGTTAGTCTGAGCACGGGAAACGAGGGACGTTTCGTACTTCGAGTGACGGAACGTGTCTCAATTCCCAGTCACCGACACTCCGGATTATCCATGATGGAGTTTAGGTCTTGTTGTGTTTATATATGCATTCATTTCATATTGAGTCGTGCAATTCGACTCCTCGGCCATCATGCATCGATATGCGTGATTGGTGGCACGAGGATCGAGGACTACACTCCCTGAAGAGTAGTCATGCATACATATGTGAAAATACTTTGCCATGCCCCTTTGTTGCTCTCTGTTGCAGCAAATTAGAAATCGACAGCCTTCAAGAGCTTGACCCGCATTCCAAGAACAATTGCAAACAGAGGCAAACCGGGGCATTGCGAGGGATTCTCTGCACAAGGCAACCTGAGCATGCATCATTCATCATCCGGAGCAGATTTGAGGCAGTCCCTGGCTTGCACGCCAATTTATTGCTTTTCTAATTTAATTTGTTAATTAATTAGGGTTTTGTACATATTTGGACTGTAATTATTCATTTGGGACTGTATATTATTTATTTGGACCCTCTGTGCGAGGGCAATGTTGTAATAAGTGTGTGTGTGTGTGTGATGTATATCTTCCAACCCCACGTCTTTCTCTCTTTTATTTACCAGCTTATGATGGTTAGATTAGGGCATGTTTCAATTAGCATACAGTATGATAGCATGTTTGCATTCATTTCATCTGTCTTGCATGCACCGGGCTCGGCGCATCATACTAACTGCATTGTATTTCAATTCCAAAGTTGAATACATGTTAGCTGTAGCATTTCATATGCCATGTTTAGAATAGCCGAGCCTATCTTAGTTGCATTTTTGCATGTGTTGCATTAGGTATTTCTGTATAATTAGGATCATGCATGAATTTCTAATTAGCTTCTGTTTTGGCTTGGAGTACTCGGTAAGTTTTTGTGCTTTAGCATCCTTGTATGCGTGTGAGTGACTGCCATGATAGCATGCTTACCATGAGGCTATGTGCTTATGTGATATAACTGCCTGAATGCCTGTGGGTGAAGGTTGGGTTATTTGGATTGGAACAATTCATTCATTGTGAGTTTTAAGCCCACTAGATAGTGGCAAAATCATGTTTTCTTAAGCCCACCCGAGGGTGGCAAATCCACGTCTTAGCCTACTTGCGGGTAGCACCATCAAACCATTTTCAAAATAAACAAACATGAAACGTTTTGTTCCAATCCAGGCGATCCAGTCTATACTTGATATGCTGTGCGCATCACATAGTAAATCTAGGCTAATAACCGAAATAAGAACGCATAATGTTTTCAAAAATAGATATCATGGTTAGTAGAGGCCGATCTTTGATCGGGCGAGCGGGGGTGCTCACGAAGTGACCTTTCCCAATCGTACCCAAGTTCCCGAGCCGAGGCAACTTTGGTGATGACGGACACGTGGCCTTAAGCAAACGAGCCAGGGTTTCCTAAATTTTCCCAAAATAAAACATTTAGGTGGCAACTCTGTATCTAGCAAAGCAGTCCATGTTTGGAATTTCTTTCAAAATCTGTCTTCTCAAAACGATTTGCCAGATTTGGACTCCTTGGTTCAGATTTAGAACCGTGACAATTTGAGAGTCCTGAACTGTAGTGAGCCCAACATGAACAGAATGGGGGGGACTCGCCCTCCCGGGGCGTTCGGGGACGTCTACAGTTTCTGGCGACTCTGCTGGGGAAGTTTAGAGAACTTGACTCGAACTCATGATATCTTGTTTTGACTACACTTATGTGTTTCTTTGCATTGCATTTGCATTGGTGCGCCTAGGACACTGTGTTTGCCATCTGCTATTCCTGAACGGTTTGCTGAAGGCTTGTCTTGTCAAGGCATGACCATAAGGCTGACCGGTTATGGGCTCTGCCAGTATGGGAACACAAACCCCGGTTTTACCGGGGCACCCTTTTCGACCATTCGACCTAGTGCATATTCGGAATCCATAGTGACCATTCCAAACTAGGACAGGTTGCTCACCCGATAGGTTGTTTGAAACCGCTGCGTGCGTAGTGAAACCCTAGCTCCTGACAAAATTGGACAGGGAAACCCTCCCCCAACATAGGGGTGTTTTGGCTCTCAATTATCTGCTATATGCTTTTAGAGTGCGTCTCTACAGGGAATGCATGTATCAATTTTTAAGTTTGAGTATCAGGCCTGTGGGCATCAGGATCAGTATTTGGGGAATCAGTTTTACCTGAGGGTATCAGTTTATAGGCAGAATTTTGGGGCAGAATTCAGTAGAAGGCACAGTCATCCTAGTATGCTCATATCTGTTTTGGTGAAATCGGGCTGAGATGCTGTATGTTTTCTCTTTTGCTAGGGGTAGTCTGGGAACCATAGCTTCAGAAGGCTCCGATATCTCCCAGGTACATTGGACTAGTACTGATAGACTTTGTTAGGTCAGAAATTCAATTTAAGGGCAACCAGTGTTCTTTCGCTGAAGCAAGGCAAAGAAAAGCCAGTCAGGGCTCACCGGTTCATCTGATCCGACAGTCACCAATCACATCACCTTTGTTCGAACTCAGCAGACCGTGATGGCACAGGGTTCGGAAGAATTTGTGGCTGTGATAGCAGCGTTAAAATCAGGGAACTGCCATGCAAGCCAAGACCAGTATTGAAATGCAGCGCCCATCTGGGGCATCTGCCTCACATCCCGCTTTGGGACCCCAGCCGAACTTTGACCCACTTCCGCCAGCTGAAGATTTACAGGGTCCAGATCCTCGAGAAGGGTTGGCTCAAGCCCGAGTTTTCAGACCCCTGGTACAGCCTAATGAGAGGCATTATCCCCTTGATGTTAATAAGCTCGATCTGACCGCAATGAAAATTGCAAACCTTAAGAAGCAATTCAAAAAGGTACATGGCCTTAACTCCATTCCCGACATTGAGGATGGGTACACCGAGGTTGCCGTACGGCTCCCAGACAGATTCAAATTGCCACATATTGACCGTTTCGACGGGTCTAGAAATCCTATGGTACATATCCGGCTTTTCTTGGATATCCTAAAGCCGATGGGTCTGACTAAGCCACAGAAACTCTCTCTGTATGGAAGAACCCTGTCGAGTGTAGCAGCCACTTGGTATGCCAAATTGGAGGATACAGTGAAGCAAAACTGGGAAGAACTGGCTGAGGCCTTTGTCTATCAGTATTCCTACAATACCCAAGTTGAAATGACCATCCAAGAGCTTGAAGCAACTCGCCAGAACCCAACAGAGCCTTTTGTGGAATTCGTTGCGAGGTGGAGAGCAAAGGCAGCACAAATGACAGATCGCCGCCCTTCTGAGAGGGATCAAGTGCAGATGATGGTGCGAAACCTTGAGCATGATATATTGCAAAAGTTGATAATCGCTCCACTATTCACTTTCAAAAGTTTGCATGAACTGGGGGTTCAGATCGAGAATGCGTTCAACAGTGGGATCATTCCCAGAACAAGTGAAGCGACAAGGAGGGTGATTTCGGGGAGTGCCAATGCTGGTAGTAGCGCTATTCCCAAACCCGCAGAAATCAATACAGTCGCCACAACCAACCCTTTTACCAATCCAAGCCTACAAACCGCCAGCCCAGCCCGAGCTCAAGGCAGAACTTTCACCCCTCTCTATATGAGCCTGACTAGCGCACTAAAAGTCTTGATGGAAAGAGGGTATCTCAAACCTCTCGATCCTCAACCTCTGCCTGACCCACTCCCAGCCAGACATAACCCCTCCAAGTACTGTGTGTACCATCAGTAGCGCGGTCATGGCACCGACTGTTGCTACCGCCTTCGTCACGAGGTCCAAAATCTCATCAACAACTGGACAATAGCTCCACCTTTAGACCCCAATGACCAAGTACCTCATCCACATCTCAATCTAATCCATAAACTAGCCGTCCCTCACGACCCCAGCATATACATCACCCCAGTCCATCTACCCAAGCCTGAGGTGTTTATCCCAGAAAGCATGGACTTATGCATGATGGGTGCATCTGAACCCCAATCATCTCAAACCTGTGAGCCCACCACTTCTGAGTTGATGAGAATGATCGAAGATCTTCAGAGAACTGTGGCAGACTTAGCCTTTGGAATTTTGGCTCCATCATCGACCACATCACAGGCTAGAAGTTTCAATCCAAAAGGCTCCTTAATCTTGGAGCAAGCTGCAACTGAAAAGGGCCAACCTGAAGCCATCTCAGATCTAGGTGTTGGCATGTCGACAACAACTGGGCTCCGCTCGAATATAGCGACCCGATCCTTTGATAAAGTGGAGGCCAGTGGTAAGAACAAGGTAGGGGTAGACATTGATCCCCATGAACACCTCATGTGGGCTGTTGAGGCTTTGAAAGCCGAAGGACTGAACAAACAGCAAGTGATTGCAATTGTTGCAAAGGCTGTGGATGACACTTTCGCTACTCAAGTTGGGGGCAGTCTGAATCAAAGGGAAAATTGGGAGAAGGGCCGTCATACCAGAGACGATCATGTTAGCTCTAATCCTCCACTCGAAAGAGATCAGCAAGCTAGGCCAACACCTGCCAATCTCTTTTCTGGTGCGCCCAGCAAAAATCCACAAACCTTGAAGTACCAACCTCGAGGTCAGAGGGTCTTCCATGCCCTCTATATGCCTTTGTCCAAAGCTCTCCAAATCCTTGTTGGACAAGGCCATCTCAAACCCCTTGAGCCTCGGCCTCTCCCGAACCCTCTTCCGGCTACACATGATGCTACCTAGTACTGCGCGTACCATCAGCAAACTGGCCATACTACCGACAACAGCTTTCGTTTTCGCCACGAAGTACAGGATTTGTTTGACAACGGGGTTGTCCTCCCACCAAGCTCTGCAAAGTCTATCAGCACTGGATCGGTGAACTTGGGGGATAATGTGTGATGTGATCGGGGGATGAACTAGCTGCGGGTGGCGCTCGATTAACTCCAGACGTGGGAATGGCACGCACTATTCTGAGTAATATGCAAACACCAGTTTTTGTGTTTTCTGACTTGGGTATTGAGTCAGTCTTGTTGTTTTGTATAGAGTCAGTCTTTTTGTTTTGGGTCTGTCTTGTTGTATCGAGTCAGTCCTGTTTTGTTGGAGTCGGGTGATTTCGGGGTGTTACCTCAGACATCACTTGCTTGTTTTGTGTTTGTCATTTCGTTTTCTTTTGAATCTATTTCTGCCTTGGAGCCAGTTGTGCCAACAGATTCTGAAATGAAACAGCAGTAATTTTTTCACTTCTGTGTTTACTTCTGCCATGTGCTAGTTGTGCCGGGATTTGAATGAAACAGCAGTGCATTCCACCTGCTCTCTTGTGCCTTGAAATTATTGCATTGACCTAAGTTTTTCAAAAACTTTTTGAACACTGCGGTGAAAATGAAGATGAAGGAATTCCTCGGGTTTTGCAAAAATTTGATCAATTGAGAGAAAGAGAGGCATGCTAAGCCCTTAATGAATGAGATCATGCTTGTTAATGTGAGTACTGATAAGGATCCTGGTTTGATCCAGATTGCTTCTACATTGTCTTCAGCGCAAGCGACTAGTCGCTTTCTTAAAAGATTTCAAAAAATGTTTTGTGCGGTCCTGCGAAGACCTGTGTGGAATCGCTCTTGAGATTGTGCAGCCTAGGATCGTTCTCAACCTCGAGACTCGACCCCTTGCTTTCAAACCCCGAACTCGGACTCAGAAAGTTCAAAGGTCAACCATAATGTGAGGCCTACGTGGCCAGATTTGAAGCAGCCCTCGAACTAGGGGCAAGAAAAGTCAGATCAAGAAGATCAAGTGTTTTCAGAGGAAGCTTGCGAAGCTAGATCAAAAGCCCTCAAACTAGGGGCAAAACTGTCAGATGTGCTCGAAGAGTCAAAAAAATGGGGATGTTTCTCAAGCTAACAAAGATCTGCAAGAATGCCAAATCCCAGAGGGGAAGAAAGAATAACGTATTGCTGAAGAAAAACTAAGTTTCGATCTACAACACTAGGGGCAAATTCAGCCTCCACGGGATGGACTCCTACATCGTCAGCGAACAGCAGCCACTCTCTTGGATTCAGACGGATTCGATATCTCAGAACCATTTGACATGGACCAAGCTACACTTTTACCCTTGAGAGGCTCACTGGGCCGAAAACCCGGAAGGGCGACCCAGGCAAAAATTAGAGCAAGAAAAAGAACAAAAAAAAAAAAGAACAAAAATGCAAAGAATAAAAAAAAGAAATGAAGAAAAAGAAATGAAAAATTCTGAAAAAGAATGAACAAAGTAGAAAAGAAATGAAAAAAAATTGAAAAGAAAAGAAGAACATATCTCGCAAGGTTAAAAACCCGGAAGGGCGGCCTTGGCAAAAGTTAGAGCGCAAAAGGAAAGGTTAAATACCTGAGTGTACCTTAAGCCCGAACTACGTAAGGCTTGATTCCCATCTTTAGGATACGTAGGCAACTTCATTCCGAAGTCCAGCCATAAAACACTTCAAAATCAACTGTGTCCATGTAATGGTTTTGATCATCTTTGCCTTCTTTGTATCCGAGAGTTCGGTTGTCATCATCACTCTGAGGACTGATTACAATGCGCTGCGATGCTATCCAAACAAGGGGCAACTTTCCGTTGCCATACAGTGTGCCGTGGTGCCATTCAAACAAGGGGCAACTTTCCGTTGCCGTGCAGCTCCCTTCAAGCAAGGGGCAATTTTCCTTCGAATCTGAGGTTATGCATCTCAAGAGTAGGTTCCGTGCTTGTTGAGCATTGGCCGTTTGCAAAAAATAGTTTTTGAGAATTTTTACAGAGGTTGACTAATTTTCTCGAAAAATTATTCCATTTTTCCAAAACCGGACCATTCCTTGGACCCAAAAAAGGATAATTTTCAGTGCTCATAGCCGGACTTGAATGATTTTAAAATCAGAAAATTGAACAAGTATGTTAATCTAACTCTCATATTGGTCAAAATTGTTTTAGTAGAAAGCCAAAACAAAAAATGGTCAAAATGATGAACTAGGGGCACAGTTGAGTTAGGTGTTCTGTCTTTTCCCCGTTGTCAACATACTTGCCAGAAAGGGCACTCTACTTGCCGAAAAGGGCACAGCGGAAGCTAACCGCAAAAGGGCAGAAAGCTCTCACATCCTCCAAGCAACGAGGTATCAAGCCAAGTGCGAAGCATGAACTGGAATGGGCTAAGATATTCCACTTCCTTGTTTGGGCAGATCTGATTGCGTCTAAACTCCCCAGTAGAGCATTGTCAACCGATGTCGGCTGCAGATTTGCTACACACACAGTTGTAGCGCAGCCCCTCTGTGGGAAAAACTCACTATTGTGAACAAGAAGAAGAATCTAGCAGAATGTTAGGGGCAAGAGCCCGCAACTTTCTGTTTATCCGTCAACCACTCAGGGGAGGGATACAAAAAAATAAGAGATTGAAGAATAAAGAGATGTGCGCTGAGAGAAAAAGTGAGAAAAGGGTTTTGTGAGAAAAGCCGAGCTTGAGGGCCAAGTGATGTGAGAATCACAAATAAGAAAGGGTGGGAAACAATACCCAAAGAAACTGGCTCCTCGTGTACTGAGAGGTCTCTTGTCTTTGTAACACGTCTGTGTGTCATGTCTTTTGTTTTATTTGTCTCAATTCTTGCCTTGAGTCTTTCCGAGCGTGTCTCATTGTGTTCAGGTTGTTTACCCTTTGTTTTCCATTGTTGAGTCGTTTTGGCTGTGGTCAGTTGTAGGCTCAATACCCGGTTGAGAACCCTTTTCTCATTTCAATTTCAAAAATCGTTTTGTGCTCAGAGTGCCGTGTCGTTCTCCACATTTGTGCAAAACAGGATTGGTTCTTTCATAAAGCCGCAGGGTTCAACCCAGGTCATGTCAGAATAGTAAAACAAGGACCTATCTGAAGTTATTTAGGTTCCGGACTGCAAAGCAAAAGAAAAGAGGGAATTTGGAGCATCTTAGCATGTTTCAACTTTAGCAAAATCCGAGACTGCATTCTAGGTGCACTTTCTCAGGCCTCGCCGTTTCTCTGGAGTATGAGTGTATCTCGACCCTAAGTGTAAGCCTGCTTCAAGTGAAAATGGCAGTCCAAGCAGCACTCGAGGGTTTCACATGCAGATGTTATCTTTTGCCAATATGAACAGGGTGTGCCCTTTTTGAGCTGAGTGTGTTACAAAGTCCTCCGAAAGGTAAATCGGAGGCACTAGAGTACATATTTGATGCCCTTCCATTGCATAGAATGTGCACTTTCATATACACTTCTGTTACATGCGTGTTGCGCATTGTTATGATTCATGCATAGAATATGCTTGCTTTCGATTCTGCATAGAATATGCTTTCAATATTGCATAGACTGTGCTCCTGTTTCTTGCATAGAAAATGCTCGTATCTTTTGCATAGAAAATGCACTCTTCCATACTTGCATAGAAAATGCACCTCATTTGCATAGAACATGCATTCACTCACACTGTCTTGTGCACTTACACTTTGTATCTCACTAGCACTGTCTTCTGCATCTTGTGGTTGTATCTCACTCGCACTATTTTGTGCATTGCATATCACTCGCGCTGTTTAGCGTATCACACTGTTTAGTGCATTTCAAATCAATCGCGTTGTTTAGCATATCGCACTTTCTTGTGCATTTCAAAATCAATCGCACTGTTTAGCGTATCGTACTTTCTTGTGCATTTCAAATCAATCGCGCTGTTTAGCGTATCGCACTATTTTGTGCATTTCAAATCAATCGCGCTGTTTAGCGTATCGCACTATTTTGTGCATTGCATATCACTCGCGCTGTTTAGCATATCGTACTGTTTAGTGCATTTCAAATCACTCGCGCTATTTAGCGTATCGCACTTTCTTGTGCATTTCAAAATCAATCGCGCTGTTTAGCGTATCGCACTGTCTTGTGCATTTCAAATCACTCACACTTTCTTGCGCATCGCACTATTTTGTGAAGTTTACATTCGCGCTATTTTGCGCATTGCACTGTTTTGTGCAGTTTATCATTTGCACTATTTTACGCACCTCAATCGCACTGTTTTGTGCAGTTTACATTCACGCTATTTTGCGCATCGCGCTGTTTTGTGCAAGTTCAGGTTCGCGCTATTTTGCGCATCGCACTGTTTTGTGCAGTTTACACTCGCGCTATTTAGCGTATCACACTGTTTTGTGCATTACATTGTATCATTCGCGCTTTCTTGCGCATCCCACCTGCACTTGTTAGTGCATTGCATCGCGCTATCTTGCACACCTTATCTTCTTAACACTGTTTTGTGCATTCACCATGCTCGTACTGTTTTGTACACCTTTGGCATCGCACTATTTTGTGCGTCTTCTTAGCACTGTTTTGTGCATTCACCATGCTTGTACTGTTTTGTACACCTTTAGCATCGCACTATTTTGTGCATCTTCTTAGCGCTGTTTTGTACATTCACTTTGCATCGCACTGTCTTGTGCACCCTTTGGTCTAGGAGACCTTAAATCCTCTAAAGGTGCAATTCCTTTGGTGTTTGTCGTGCCCGAACGACTTCCAGTGGTCTGGTATAGTCACCTGCCTGTGTTTGAGGTGAGTTCCTAGGAGACCAGCTGAGACGGTGGAAACTAGAGTTCGAATGGCTCATGCCTAGAACGCAAAGGTTCGGGATTTCCGAGACTAAAGTCTGGTTTAAATACCCAAGGGTATATCCTCGGCTTGAAATCTGTATGGCAGCCCCATAGATTGAGATAGCATATGTATGCGCCTCAATTCTGGATACCGAATCAACCTAGTCTGTCACCCCGTTGGAGAATAGGGAAAGCTGCGACCATAGTCAGGGAGAAAAGTAGTACCTGTAGTTCAACTGAGAAGAAGAGGAAGATTCCCACATTAGCATGAGGTAGGACATTGCCGAGGTAGGACATTGCCAATTGCCCCTGTAAGGTACCTCCATTTTCTTAGCTATCACATTGCATTTTAGTCATTACAGTGCATCGCATAAATCCTGAATTTTCAAACCGGCTTCGCTTAGCGTACAAGTCCAATTTTCAAAACCGGCTTCGCGTAGCGTATAAGTCCAATTTTCAAACCGGCTTTGCTTAGCGTATAAGTCCAATTTTCAAACCGACTTCGCGTTGCGTATAAGTCCAATTATCAAAATCTTCCCGCATATCATTTTGCATCCTGCCCCTGAACTACGCTGGTTTGATTTCTTGCAAAGGGATACGTAGGCAGCCTGCGGGCACAACCATTTATTTATCTATATTTTGTTTGTTTGTCTAAGTCTTCGGCCTTGTCAAAGGGTCGTCTCTGGGCTTTGACATTCACTCCCGTCACTTATGACTTCCGAGTTCTGTCAAAGAAGGGCAACTGTAGACACCCCATTTTTGACCGACCTTAAGACTCAGACGTCACCAGTTGAGCGCTCGGTGATATTTCATATCGTGCTCATCCAGAAGTTTCAGAGTCCCGGCTGCAAGCCTTGCCTCCAGACTTCTGGACTCTTTTGTACCTTGCCTCGGTTTACGAACCAGGTCCTGTTTTCTTCGTTTTCTCTTCCCGAAGGGAGGGAGAGGTCTCGTAGATCATCTCTCAGTGGCCGTAGGCTACGTTTCGTGGTTGTAGGCCATTTTTCCCTTTTTGGAGCCCGGTTTCCGATTTTTCGAAGCCGACGGCCGTGTGCCTCGTTCGGGACCGCCTAACCACCTCCGTTTGCTCCGATTTTTGGGACACACCTTATTTACTCCCTTTTGAGGAACACTGTGGCCTGAGAGACCAACTTCGTGGTCGAACACCACCTCCGGTGCTTAACAGCCCATTTTCAAGGACCCCGGGCCGCGCGTTTCAGTCCCCGAACCTCTATTTTGCATCCGTTTTGGTTCATTTTTGGTGGAGACCTTATTTTCATAGTTAGGAAGGTTGTAGGAGGGTGGGAGACCAGCAATTGTTCTGAAAAGCCAGCTTTATTTCTTCATCGCTCTCCGACGCCCGTTTTCCTCACTTGAAAGTCAATGTTAACCACTCCGGGGCCACTTTATTGAACCCTAAACCCCATATTTGTATTGTACACACCTGGGAGGCCACCAATATTTGGTGGCCGACCAGTAATTGTGCCTGAACCTTTTGAACCCCTCTAAAAAATGGTCTTTTCTCTCTCCTGGTTCACTTTTTCTGGGTTTTAACTACATAGTTGTGTTGTGCACACATGGAAGGCCACCAATTTGGGGTGGCCGACCAGCAATTGTCCTTGACCCTTTTGACCCTTGGCCGGCCGGCCATGGGAGGTGGCCAGCCGGCCCCCTGAACCTTCTGAACCTGGCCAGCCATGACCCTCTCACCTGGTTCCTTACAGGTGTACCCTCTGTTTCCCCCCAGATCCTGTATCCGATGGGGGGTCTTTTGGGGGGAAATTTGAATTTGACTTTCCCCCATTTTTCCTCCACTCCTTTCCCTATAAAACCAGCACTTCCAGCTGCATTTGGGAGGTTACAAAAAATTTGTTTAGAGCCTTGCTTACATCTCTCCCTCTCCCTCTCTTCCATGCCTCAAAACCCCTTAAGTCCTACACCATTTACCCTACACCTCATAGCACAATGCCTCCATCCTTCATTCCAGCACTTTGGGACTGTTTTGAAGAGGTTAAAGGCTTAGAAATTTGGTCCAAGAGCTGGTGGTTCATTGGTCTTCAAGGGTAAGTTTTCTTCTCATCTTTTCTTGCCTTATTTTGCCTTGTATCTAAGCCATAATTGCTAGCATTTTTGGGCTCCGACCCAAACTGTAAATAGTCATATTTTGAGCTTCTTTGAATGTTTGATCAAGGACCTCTTACTGTTTGAGGTCTCCTACTATCACTTGTCTCTTTAACTCTCTTCTAGGCCTTTTTTTTGCATAATATTTTAGGCTTATTTGTGAGTTGTTTTGGACTTGGTCATAAACTATAAAATAACTTTTTTTGAGCCCCTCTTAAATATTGTTGAAGGGCTCTCCTCTGTTTGAGGTCCCCTACCTTCACTTGCCTCTTTATCTCTCTTTTAGGCCAATTTTTGCGTAGTATTTTAGGCTTATTTGTGAGCTGTTTTGGACTTTTCCATAAACTGTTAAATATCTTTTTTTGAACCCCTCTTCAACTTTGTTTAAGGGATCTCCTCTATTTGAGAACAGAATCTACCACTTGTCTCTTTACCCCTCTTTTAGGCCTTTTCTTGCATGATAGTTTGGACTTATTTGTGATTATTTTCGTGGCTTGATGTAAACTGTAAAGTGCCTTGTTTTGAGCTTCTATTCTACTTTGTTGAAGGGCTCTTTTCCATTTGGGGCAAGATGTTATCCCTTGTGTTTAATCTCTCTTTCAGAGCCATTTTTGCATGATAGATTAGCCCTATTTGTGTTCATTTTTAAGACTTGTTACAAACTAGAAATATGCATTTTTTGGGACTGTCTTGCCTCTGTCTTCATGCTTCATGATCAAATAATGCATGCTTTGTATAGCTGTAAGTCATTCCATGTGCCTAGTTTCGAGTTTCAGGGTTCATTCCATGCATCGGGTGCCATGTTTCCATGTTTCGGGGCTGTTTTGTATCATATTTCAATGCTGAAATTTGCATGTTTTCATATCATGTTCCATGCCTTGCCATGCTTTGGGTAGAGTGGCATTTGATGCCTTAGGCTTGGTCCTCGGTTTGCGTGCATGTGTGCACGCATTTCGAGTGTCTCATTTTCATGTAATGGCTACTGATGTGAGTGTGGCTGAGGTCCACTCATGTTGGTGTAAGTCCATTGTGCATTGTGTATGCCATTTCATTTCATAGCATTGTGTATGCTAGGTTGTATGTTAGCGCATTGTGTATGCCATGTTACCTCGCGCATTGTGTATGCCATGTTACCTCGCGCATTGTGTATGCCATTTCATAGCATTGTGCGTGCTAGGTTGTATATTAGTTGCATTCATGCATGTCATGTATATTGCATTGTGTTTGGGATAGGAGTTAGCCCGAGCACGGGAAACAAGGGACGTTTCGTACTTCGAGTGACAGAACGTGTCTCAATTCCCAGTCACCGACACTCCGGATTATCCGTGATGGAGTTTAGGTCTTGTTGTGTTTATATGTGCATTCATTTCATATTGAGTCGTGCAATTCGACTCCTCAGCCATCATGCATCGATATGCGTGATTGGTGGCACAAGGATCGAGGACTACACTCCCTGAAAAGTAGTCATGCATACATATGTAAAAATACTTTGCCATGCCCCTTTGTTGCTCTCTGTTGCAGCAAATCAGAAATCGACAGCCTTCCGGAGCTTGACACGCATTCCAAGAACAATTGCAAACAGAGGCAAACCGGGGCATCGCAAGGGATTCTCCGCACAAGGCAACCCGAGCATGCATCATTCATCATCCGGAGCAGATTTGAGGCAGTCCCTGGCTTGCACGCCAATTTATTGCTTTCCTAATTTAATTTGTTAATTAATTAGGGTTTTGTACATATTTGGACTGTAATTATTCATTTGGGACTGTATATTATTTATTCGGACCCTTTGCGCGAGGGCAATATTGTAATAAGTGTGTGTGTGTGTGATGTATGTCTTCCAACCCCACGTCTTTTTCTCTTTTATTTACCAGCTTATGATGGTTAGATTAGGGTATGTTTCAATTAGCATACAGTATGATAGCATGTTTGCATTCATTTCATCTGTCTTGCATGCACCGGGCTTGGCGCATCATACTAACTACATTGTATTTTAATTCCAAAGTTGAATACATGTTAGCTGTAGCATTTTATATGCCATGTTTAGAATAGCCGAGCCTATCTTAGTTGCATTTTTGCATGTGTTGCATTAGGCATTTCTGTATAATTAGGATCATACATGGATTTCTAATTAGCTTCTGTTTTGGCTTGAAGTACTCGGTAAGTTTTTGTGCTTTAAAATCCTTGCATGCGTGTGAGTGACTGCCATGATAGCATGTTTACCATGAGGCTATGTGCTTATGTGATATAACTGCCTAAATGCCTGTGGGTGAAGGTTGGGTTATTTGGATTGGAACAATTCATTCACTGTGAGTTTTAAGCCCACTAGATAGTGGCAAAATCATGTTTTCTTAAGCCCACTCGAGGGTGGCAAATCCACGTCTTAGCCTACTTGCGGGTAGTACCATCAAACCATTTTTAAAATAAATAAACATGAAACGTTTTGTTCCAATCCAGGCGATCCAGTCTATACTTGATATGCTGTGCACATCACATAGTAAATCTAGGCTAATAACCGGAATAAGAACGCATAATGTTTTCAAAAATAGATATCATGGTTAGTAGAAGCCGTTCTTTGATCGGGCGAGCGGGGGTGCTCACGAAGTGACCTTTCCCAATCGTACCCAAGTTCCTGAGCCGAGGCAACTTTGGTGATGACGGACACGTGGCCTTAGGCAAACGAATCAAGGTTTCCTAAATTTTCCCAAAATAAAACATTTAGGTGGCGACTCTGTATCTGGCAAAGAAGTCCATGTTTGGCACTTCTTTCAAAATCTGTTTTCTCAAAACGATTTGCCGGATTTAGACTCTTTGGTTCAGATTTAGAACCGTGACAATTTGAGAGTCCTGAACTGTAGTGAGCCCAACATGAACAGAACGGGGGGGACTCGCCCTCCCGGGGCGTTCGGGGACGTCTACAGTTTCTTACCATAAAAGCTGGGCTAGAATGAGGGCTTCTAGTTTCTTCAATTAACTTTTTGTCTAAAAGTTCCTTGAGTTGAATATCAAATTCATCTATATTTTGTCTAGTATAGATCATTGGTCTTACTCTAATGATAACATTAGGGTCTTTTAATTTTAAACTACAATAACGTGGACTACGTTGCCATAGATGTTCAATAAAATTTTCTTCTAAAATTTTATAAATCCAGTGTGATTCATCAATGGTTTTGATGATGGGAGTTAAATCACCATGCGGCACGGGCGCAAACTCTTTATCACAAATGTATTTATGTTGTTCTAACAAGGGAATATGAATTAAGACATTATTTATGCTTAATGAAATAGCTTTTTCCTGTATTTGCATTGGAAGGTATTTATATATAAAATTATTGCCAAGAAGGAAATCTCCACGCATATATGGAAAACATAAAATCTTTGGTATAATGAACTTGCTATCATTTAGCGAAATAACTATATTTTTAGCCTTGAATTGTATGGAAGTATGGTTGCTATCAATTCCAGTAACCAAAATTGGATGTTTCATTAATGTCCATTTTTCCTTTGGTATGGCATTCCATTTACATGAGCTAACTGTAGCTCCTGTGTCTGTTAGAACACTGAGGCTATAGGGTTTATAACCTACAAAATTAAATGTTCCCAATACATATGTGTACCTTCTTTTTCCTTGGCTAGGAAAAAAAATAATATCATCATTTTTGTTTGAAAATGATACATATATGCAGACTTAATATGTTCAAGTTTTTTTGTTTGAGTAATAGATTCTTGATTAGAATTATTACTTGATTCTCCATTTCTTAACTTTGAAAATGATTTGTTAGGAAAATCTTTTTCAAATACAAAAGTTAATCTTTTAATTTTTTTAACTGTATTTTCAATATAAATTTTTTCCTGATGCTTGCATTTGTAATTGTGTAGGTTTTTTTGTTTTAGAAGATTCTCCTTGTCCCACTAGGTCTTGGATTAACCATTGTCGAGGGACTTCTAAATCGCTCCAATTCATTAGACGATGTTATATTACCGTGTCAAATGGTCTTGGTTCAAAGATTTCAACGATTTTATTATCGTTTGATCTTGTTTTTGTTTCAGAAAATTTGGTTAATTCGTGAATTGTTTTCTAACGAATAGCCAAATCATAAGAATTTGATTTCATTCTTAATCCTTGTGTTTTAATTCTTATTCTGACAGTATCTTCAAGATTAGGATCATTTATGGAAATAAAGAAATTTGGTCTAACATTAAACCAAACCAAAAATCTTTTGTCAAAAATTACTGCCAACATACTATCCCTTGGCGAAATAAGACTATTATGGTTACTTGGATTAATCCAATATGAATATATTGAATTTCAAGATATTTCTTTTTCCATCTTGCAACCTTTTTCTTATCAAAAAAAGGAATATCAATATTTCCTTCTTCTGACCATTTTGCTTGAGTCTTACCAATGTATTGTTCAAACACTCTTGCTGAAAAGAAGTTGAATTTTGAAAGTTTGTAAATTTTTGGAACAGCAACTTCTTGCATTTTTTCGAATTTTGCTAATTCTTCGTCTGTAAAAGTTTTTTCTTCTCCGATTACATTTCCAAGTCGAATTGCCTATAACTCTTTTGGGGATATTTCTTGACTATTATTAGTCATTATGAAGTTTAGTTCTTCGTCTGAACTTTCTTCATCACTTGAAATTTCATATAAGATTTCTTTTTCATCAGAAATTTATTCGCCATATATTATTTCAAAATCTTGTTCTTCAAGAATTTTGATCATTTTCTTTGCATTTTTTCCTCTTTTTGGGTATTCGGGTGCATATTGACCTTCTTCGTTACAAATGTAATATTTTACAAGTTTTCATTTTTGAAACAATTGTTGGTTTCTTTTTTCGAATATACTTTTTCTTTTTTGAAAACGTTTTGTTCTTTTTCCAAGGTTTCCATTTATATTTTCGACATTTTTTGAAAAATCCTTTTCTTTTAGGAAATGTATTACAATCAATTTTCTAATTTTCTTTTAAAATTTTATCACAACATTTTTTACTGTATTGTGAGTTGGAAATTTGATTTTTTATTTGTTTTTTCGCCTTTGCTTCTAGACACCGATCTGCTATCAGTCTTAGAACATAATTAATGCGAAAACCAAGATTATTATATTCTTCCTTCCCCATTTTTTTGAGAAAATCAGGATATGTTTTAATACATAACTCATCCCATGGATTAGGGAGTTTATGAAAAAATTGATCTAACCAGGGTTGATTTGCTGGTGGATCAATAAGACAATAATATTTTTTAAAAGTTTGAACATAGTCTTCAAAAAGACAAATATTGCATAATTCTAATTTAATCAAAATATAATTTGCATCTGCTTGCAAATTAGTATCTCCTGCAAAACCACATAAATTTTCTTTTATGATTTTTGCAAATTCAGCTAAAATTGTGTCAAGTGTGAAAAAATTTGTTAACAAATCTGTTTTTTGACTTTTTTCAATTTCAGATTTTTCCCACTGTCTTAACCATTGTAACACATCTCCCTAGAGAGTTGCTGTAATATAATCAAGGAATTTTTCCTTTGACCAACTATTTTTATAATTGGTAATAATGATGGACAAGGATTGTGTCCAATCATCAATTGCTTGTTCCTGATCCTTAAATGGAACATGAGGCAAGTCTAAATAAGTACCATTTTGAGCTATTGGATACTTATGATTATTATCTTTTCTAGATATTACTGGCTCAGGTGTAGGATTGGAGGTACTTCCAATATTAGTGTCATTTTTAACTTCATTTGTCTGAATAAAGTCAAAATTTTCCCCATCTCTCCATGTGCCAAATAATTCGGGATCAATTGACTCTTCTGACTTTCTTTTCCCTTTATTTATTTCAGATGAAATATCTTGATCTAATGTTTCTTCAGATGAGGATGATTGACTGTCATCATCATTAGTTGACATATTAATATCATAATTAAAGTGTCGTAAAATAGCTTCATGTTCTAGATAAGTTTCTCATATCTGATCTAGTAGCCTATTTCTTTCATCAATACCTAAATCTGGGTCTTTATATAATGTTCTCCAATAATCCAATATTTTAACAATATTTTCATATTCAGTCCTATTATAGGTATTGGTTTGAAGTGCCATAATATCTTCTGTACCATAAAATAGCCTACAAATTCCATATAGATACAAATAAAATAGTCAAATGGAAAAACTTGAGGAATGTACCTTCACTATGATTTGTCCAATGGTAGTACTACATGTACTAATTAGTGCACATACTAGTGTACCAATTAGTGTTATGATATTATTATTGACCATATTTATTATACAAATTAAAAATACTGAAAATCATACAAATGATATCACATCATCTGTTAATATACTAATGCGTACATTAATTAATACATATAATATTATTCTTTGTCAAATTATTGAGTTTAATTAGCCTCAAGTAATAAGTAAAGTTAAAATTTAAAGGCTTTAAAAATGGAACAGCAATGCACATGCAAGGATGAAGCACTAGAGAAAATGACAAATGGTTTAAAATATCCCAAAAAAGACGAATATGATAACAAGGGTCACTTTTTGAAATGAGTTCCATTTATTTTCAGCAAACAAGTTTATAAAAAGCAAAACACAACCAAACATTCTTCGAAAAGTTACGAATATATTCTTTAAAGGCTTTAAAAATGGAACAACAATGCACATGCAAGGATGAAGCACTAGAGAAAATGACAAATGGTTTAAAATATCCCAAAAAAGACGAATAAGATAACAAGGGTCACTTTTTGAAATGAGTTCCATTTATTTTCAGCAAACAAGTTTATAAAAAGCAAAACACAACCAAACATTCTTCGAAAAAGTTACGAATATATTCTTTCAGATTTTTTTAATATACGTATTGTCTAATGTAATTTTAAAAATTACATTTTGCCCTTTCAAATTTTTAATCGAATAACAAATAATTTTTTAAATTAATAAATCATTAAGTTAACACTACAAAAAAAGGAGCTATTTGTGTCCCATTATTTGTGATAGAAACATTTGCTAACTCAAAAATGTATTATTACAGATGGCAAAGTAGGACTGTCTCAAAAAAAAAAAAATGTACTTACTATTATTATTTGAGTCGTCAGACTATACCGTCTCAAACAAAATATTATTTGCGTTGGCCAAATTTTTACCGTCTCCAAAAAATTTATTTAATTTTTTTCCACTTTTTTGGCTCCAAAAATTGCATCGCGCGCCTTTTTTCACGCCCATTTCAAGTTACTTTTGCGTCTATATTGTGCACTATCACAAAAAGTAAATGAAAAAAAATTAAAACGATATCGTTTTTAGAACCTGATATATATACCCTTCCTCTTTTTTTTTAAAAAAAAAATTTCTTCTCTTTTTGCCCTAAATTTCATCTTCGTTCATCACTAAGGAACGAACTCTTCATATTGGCACCACCGATTCTCCATCTCTACCGGCACCGTCGATTCTCCATCTCCATCGGCACCACCGACTCTCCTCCTCTCCACCGACACCGCCAACTGTCCTCCTGCAGGTTAGTGCTCTCTCTCTATGTATATACATATCAGTCTCCCTAAGAACTGAAATAGTAGATGATTTGAGTGTTCGATTTGTGTTCTTTCGTCTCTAGTTAATTTTGAGCTTTCTCTGGAATCAAACTGGGGAAAAATGGTGCATGCTTTTGTAACCTTCCACCCCTGTTCTTTCGCCTCACGGGTTTGGCTTGATATGTAGCCAAAAAGGGTTCTCTATTTTTGAGCTTTCTATATATTAGGGACTAATGGTGTATAATTTATTAATCTACTAGCAGAATTCTAATTGGGTAATATTGTATTGTCCTCACTGAGAAAGGGTTGTTCCTTTTTCATTTGAGAGAATTTGAAGGTAGAATTCAAAATTTATGTACCTAGTTACTTAAGAGATTGAGCAAAGGCTAACGGTTGAGATTGAGCAAAGGATCACTGAGAAGTTGAAGGTAGAGTTTGAGCAAATTAGAGCTTGGATGGACTTCATAGGGTCCCAAGGCGGCCTAAGTGGTATACAGGTGGAGTAAAAATAACTAATTGAATAACTTGGGCAATTTGTTTGTTTTTCTTTTCTTTTCTTTCCTTTTCTTTCTATGTATTATATTTAATAAAATGGTATTGGTGTTGGTTATATAGCTTCCAAATGCCTCTAGTGAACATTAACAAGTCAGGAAGTCTGTAGGAGATCATGACAGTCATGATGATGAGTTATTGGGTTCTCCTATGCAGGTATCTCTATTACATAATGTAATATTCACAATCACACATAGTTGAGGTTAAGGGTTAGCCTACTGAAAACTCGATTTAGTGTTATTGTTGCTGTTGAACCTATTTTCCTGATGTTGAACCTAAAGTAAGACTGATTAGTGTTGAACCTATTTTGCATTTCTTAATAGTGTTGAACCTATTTTGCATTCCTTTTGAGTAGCCATCAACATTTAATTTCAGCTTTCCTACAGGTGGACAAAACCATTTGATTAGTCTATGATGCGAGAGATTCGGGTGGAGGATAGATTGGAAGGTCTCATCAATCTCATGGACATAATTTCTTATGTTCTTGAGACTGATTTGAATAGGGGTAATTTGGCTTTCAAAAACAAGTTTGTTTCAATCTTTCCATAACTGCCAAAGGGTAACAATGAAAATAGTATACCATTTTTTTACCAAAAAACTCAGTTTTTTTTTTTTTTTTTTCAAATTCTCAGCAACCCATTCAAAAGAGGCTGACCACATCCAGCCTTCCACCATTTAGTGTCCTTTATTTGAACCCAAATGTATTTCGAGGAGTTGCACTCTCTAAGGAGATGATTCACGTCTTCACTAGCTAATCCACATCTGGAGCACAAGTCAGTTGAGGCCATATTCCTTATGAGTCTCATATGATTAGTGAGCAACCTTCCCTTAAGAATAAGCTAGATGAAAGTTTTCAGCTTTTGAGGAACTTTGAGTTTCCAGATCCAGTTCCAATCCCCACTACTCATGTCCTGATTAGCAATAAGTTTATAGGCAGCAGTAGTAGTGAACTTACCATTAGTGGAACCAACCCAAAAAGGAGCATCTGTGAATGTCACAAATCTAGGCCTACGGATTTTGAGAATTTCTAGTATGGTCTGAGAGCAGACCAGGTTTTCCAGCACGACAATGTCCTAATTGCCTTCACTGTCTAGCACTGAGCTAGACAATTTGATTATAATCTAGACAATTTGATTATATTTAGTGAGGCCCAATAGTATTAGCTAGGGAGTGTCCTGCTAAAATTGAGTTTATGACTTGGTAAAGCTATATATATTATATAACCTAATATTTGATTTAATCTGTTTTTGTTTTTGTTTTTGTTTTTAGGTTTTGCATGCATTAATGACTAATAAATAGATGAATTAATGGTGGCATGGAAGCTAATTTTATTTTTGGACATATTATATTGTGGTTTCAAATGTCAAGCTTTTTGTACTTAATATTTATAACATATTGCCACCATACTGTTTGTATTGATTAAACAAATTTTTGTTAATATTTTGATGTCAATGAAGCTAAGATGATAACTGAATTTGTGTAAACATTTTTGATTTTTGAATGAATGAATGAATGTCTATTGATTGAATGCATTTTTTTTATTGGATTTCAACAAACATAATACAAGTATTAATTACAAAAACGAAATAACTTTTTTTTTTTTTTTGCGACAGCAACTAACAGTCTCAAAAAGCTTATACAGTGTACAGATGAATTTTGTTACAGTCGGCACATTACAGAAGCAAAAAAATCTATAGCGAAGGTAATGTACAGACACAATAATAGTATTAGAGACAGCATGTTTGCAGATACTAATCTAAGTGATTTTTGGCCTTTTTTTTGCGACAGTAGGAGACCGTCTCAATTAATACTCTTTACCATCGTAAATATGCTGCGACGACATAGTTCCCGACTCAAAAACTTTTAGCGACCCCCATATTCTCGTCCCTCACCATGTCGTCGAAATGCCATCGCAAAAACTTTTTGCGACAGCAATTATGTTTTTTGCGATAGCACTCTGCAAACTCAACATGTATGTTCTCTTGTAGTGTAATAACACTTTTTAGTGTTCTCAAAAATATATTTCAATTAACAATTTCAATAATTTTATTATTGTGTAAGGGAGTAATTAGAAATTTTATTTTTTTATTAATTCTATTAAATAAAAAATTTCTGACAACTAGATGTTTATAATAATTTTCAAATAATTTGTATTTTAAACAAATCCCAATAGATGTATTTGTAATTTACTCAACATTCCTTATATTTTTGTAATTCTAATATACATTTTTTTTTTTGACAACACAAAAATAACAATTATTGTATTTGGTTTCAGTTTTCTGAATTCAAATTTTTGAAAATTAATTTTTTTTATTTTTAGTGAATATTTTTAAAATTTTATGTAATTTTTTTACTTTTTAAAATGCACCTTACTTAGATGTATCTAAATAATAAAATATTTGTGAAAAAATATTTTAAAAAATTAATAAATACAAAAAAAATTAAAATTGCACTATTTTTTTTTTTTGGTATTTAGTGAATTTTTTTTAGAAATTTTTTTATAAATATTATACTTTTTAAGGATATTTATGTTAAGTGTATCTAAAAATTAAAAAATTATTTAAAATATTAAAAAATTCAATAGAAAAAATATATAAAAAATTAAAATATGAAATATGAAAACTGAAACCAAAAGAGTGAATAATATTTTGCCATGTGAATTGGACGGTGGCAATTACACTCTGGATTCCAAAATTGAAAATGGAAGGACCATGGAAGCTTCCGCTGAGGTTCCGGGATATGGAACACTTTAATCCGATTATTATAAGTAAACGATCAGAAGCTATTGCTGCAAGTGCACAAAAGTTCAGCAAGAGCGTTATTGAGGGCCCCAAACCCAAGGCCTGTGAATTTTTGTAAACCCTAGAACTCGGTGGTTGAAGCGTTGTCCAAGAATTAGAAGAAATCGAAGCCAAACACTTGGAGTCCGATTGAAGAAAGTAAGATTTGAGACCCAAGGTTAGGTCTTGATTTCATTAATTTTATGCAATCAACAATATTTTTTTGATGCTTTTATAGTTTGGTTAAATACAATTAATCTGTATGTGACTTGTATATTTTAGATGATCATTCTTTTTTTAATACGAACTGTTTAGGACTACAAGAGAGAAGAAAAGAAAACCATTTGTTATATATTTTGAAATTATACTAAAATTACTACCCTTTTTTTATTTCGTCTTTTATTTTATTTTTTTTTTTCCATCTTCCTTTCAATTTTTTATTCTAGACGCGTACGCGTAGCCTTCTGGTAGGTCTATAAATATGTCTATAATCTTTCACTATTTGCAAATATGAAAACATAGGATTCTAATAAGTAATATACACTCCCATTCTTGTCTCTCTCCGCAGGGCTTATGAATTTTTCTGAACCCTAGAATCCAGTTGTTGAAGTGCTGACCAAGAATTAGCAGAAATCGAAGCCAAACACTTTGAATCCGAGTGAAGAACAATGACTCAGAAATGCTCCAACCAAGATTTGAGACCCGAGGTTAGGTCCTGAGTCATTATTTGTATGCAATCAATGATGCTTTTTTGGGTGTTTTTATGTGATATCTTATCATTTCAATTATTTTTGTTTTAATATTGAATTTATGATTTTGTTTCAATTTGATACAATAGATTATAATTTCTATATTTTTTAATAAAAATAAGCACATAAACTACACACGTCATGCTTTCATAGATAAAATTATAAACCTGTTCCACTTGGTAAGTTAAGCTCAAAACCTTAATTAACATTATTAATTAGATCAAATTAATACAAAATCTAAAATTAAAGGTTAAAATCGAGCTAATTAAAACAATCGAGACCAAAATAACTCTTTTTTCCTTTCCAAATTGTTAAAATTGTATGGTAGACTCGTGAGGCTTGTGTATTTTTTTTCAATGGGATTATTATATTTTTTTAACCATGATAATAATATTTGGTGCTTACTTGGCAGTTGAAGGATACAATATTATTTCACAACAAACCAACGGAGAAAAGACCAGGGAATACATTGACAGATCGTTCAGAATCTGAACCTCAAGAAGGACTATGGGATTTGCCTAACTTGAATCGTCCTCGAGGCACTGGTCAGTCGAAGGACCGTTCAGAATCTGAAGCTCAAAAATTCCCATGGCCTTTGCCTGACTTGAATCGTCGAGGCACTGGTCAGTTGAAGGACCGTTCGAGGCACTGGTCAGTAAAGCAATGGAAGAAAAACCAGGGATTATGATTGGTAGGCAAGTTGATGATGAGAAACAAGCAAATGCATTCCTTCGTACCACATAGAAACTACTTTTATTACAACAGTCTCCTACTCAAATGCCATCTATTGCCAACCTCACACGTTCCCGACATGACTAAACTCGAGTTAAAAAGACTACCAATTGATGTCAAAATTCCAGGATCCATGTTACGATTGCTTTAAAGAATAAGCTTGGCCGTATATTTGTTGTTGTGTTTGACATATGTTGTTATTATCCTTCTTTTGCTTTTGGATGAGAACCACAAAAAAACCTATCAAACTAGAGAATGGAAAACCCAAAAACTCAACTTCTCTTAACACCAATATTACAACAGAACATAAGAAAGAAAAAAACAGACGCAGAAAAACCAACCAACCATGTGAAACTAACAACTGCAACAGAACGAGTGAATTGGTGTCCCAATAAAATTGGCACCTAATGAGACTCACACAATCATATTCAACCACCAACAGGAACACCAAACCGTTGGTGAGACAGCAAACAAACACCAAGCAGAATTAGACCCCAACACCAAACAAACACAGAAATAGAAGCCACTCTGATGGGCTTTTTCAATTTTAAAATAAGAGAACCTAAAGCTGCTACATCATTCTAGATGAAGATTTTGTACTCAGATAACACAGACAGCACGATGTGTCTAAAAACTGCTTGGAAAGTTTCTCCCTCATTCCACGTAACCTTCTGTCCTTCCTCAGTGGCACTACTCAAGAGCTTCACAACTGGATCAGCTTCAAGTTCTTCATCTGTAAGAGCTTCAAATATAGGGTGTCCCTCTAAACAAGCCTTCATCCACTCTCCAAGTTCTTTCACATCCATAACCATATATATAGTCCCATCAACTCCAAGAACATAAGCATATTCATCTAGTAAGTGTGGGCTGATCACACGACACCGATGATTCTTCTCTTAAAGTGAGGATCAGGGAACAGGAAAAACATCTTCGATAACTATCCTTTCTTAAAGTAATTCTGAATATATTTCATGGAATTAGTTCTAACCACTGATACATTCTGGCACTGACCAGGATGTGCTAACCACAAAGCTAAAACTCGTTCCCTGACATACTCTGTTACTTTGTCCCTCAGCGTTCCATCCCAATCATCAGGGTGTCAGGGAATAGGGTTGAAAGACTAACTAGGAGTCCTCCAAAACCACAGCCGATATCTGCAAATTGGATCTTCTTGGAATTGTCAACTTGATCAGATAATGCAAACAATTGAGGCAAACAGAGGGAATAGTCGACATGGCAAGGGGAGATAGGCACAGGGAAGTGGGAGTCACTTAGTGGATTGCTGTGAGCTCGTACCCGATAAAAACGTTTCCGTGGCAAATGAGTCGTCTTGCTGATATAAGGGTTTGCCTCATTCTCCAACATCTTTTCTCAAAATTGCATAGCAGCAGCAACTCATAATTTATAGGATAGGGGGAAAAAAAAAATTACAAGATGCAGATGTGAAGTTTAAAGCAGCTCTGTTGTCTAAAAGAAAAAAAAAATTATAACTGGATATTGTTAACAAAGACTTCTCAATGTTCTCATACAAATTTTCTTTTTCCAAAACAATGACTTTTTTCCACATTAAGCAATGTTTAATCAGAAGTATCATATTAGGGTTCGATGTTTCCTTTTTCCTAGTTCCCCCCCAAAAAAAAAATCTGATTAAACATAAAAAGTATGTCAGATTCATGTCAGATTCCATGGCATGTTTTAATGAAGAAGATAATGAAAAATTGGAAGAACTTTGTCATCTTTTTCTCTCCCCATCATTTCTGTTAACATATGTATATAATATTCATATACTTATTAATATAATCAAATATGGAGACAGCTTTAGTATATAATATAATATAGTATGTAATATAATATAGTATGTATATAATAGGAGCTTTAGCTTTCAGCTTGTCTCTTCTTTCGGCCGCTCACTTCCTTTCGGTGTGCCTTTTTCTTATTTTAGTGATGTATACCATAATGATGTTTGTATTCAGCTCTCCTATATAATGGAGCCTCCATTTGGTTTGTAATCAGAGTGTTAATAATACAAAAACCCCTTTCAATATTACTCTCTCAACTCTCTCAATTTCTCTTTCATGGTATCAGAGCACAGGTGTGTTTCCTAAGTCTCTGCATCACATATCTTGTTCCTGACAGATTGCTGCGTACCTCGTCCTTCCCTAACACACAGATTGGACAGTACCATCACCTTCGTCTCTTCACAACGAAGCCAACGCCACCAGATTCATCATCATCTGCCGCCGCAGGCGCCTCCACGCGCCGCCAGAACATTCGGCCACGCGCTCACTCGGTTCAGACGCGCTCCACGCGCTTCCTACACTGTCCGGTGCTATTGTGCGCCCCGGCCTCATCTGCTAACGTGAGCCGCGTGTTTCTGACGTCAGCCGACGTCAGCCCTAGTTGCTTCCGTGCGCCGTGTGTCTCTCGCCTGCTAACGTGCGCCGCGCCACTCTCTGCTAACGTGCGCCGCGCCTATGACATCAGCCCTGCATCATCCTGTTTGACCAGCTTCGTTGACTAATCCATTTTCGGCCTTTCTGGTCATATTTTTAGTCAGTTCACTCATTTTCTGACTAATTTCGACCTTCTGAATTCACTTGTAACCTCAGTTTTTTTAGATTCTACCTCATTTATGCTATTTTTCTCTCATGGATCGCCTAGACTCCACTACCCACCCTATTTCCGCTATTCTTGACGGGACTAATTATGTCCTATGGGCACAAGCTATGTCTGGCTTCCTCAAAGGAAAGAAACTTTGGCGCATCATTACTGGGGATGTGTGCAAACCCGTTCCAGAAACCACAGATTCCACTGCCACGGACTCCGCTGCCAAATATATCGACCGACTGGAAGATTGGGATAGTAAAAACTATCAGATCATCACTTGGTTTCGCAATACTTCTATCACATCTATCAGCCTTCAGTTTGGTCGGTTCCAACTTGACTCTGCTTCCTCTCCTGCCAAAGCCATCTGGGATTTTTTACACGAACGCTATCAGACTACTGGCCTTGCTCACCAATATCAGCTTCTGAGTCATCTTCACGGTATGAGCCAAGAAACCACTCAAACCATCAATGATTTTCTCTCCCAAATGTATTATACTTGGGATCAGCTCGCTCTTTCTGAACCTCCATGGGACTGTACTAAGGATGCTACCTTGTTTACTACTTACCGTGACCAACAGCGCTTGGTTCAGTTTCTCATGGCTCTCACTCCTCGATTTGAGCCAGTACGCGCATCTCTCCTTCATCGAACTCCTTTACCTACTCTTGAGCAAGCAATTTCAGAACTGTTGTCCGAGGAAACTAGATTTGGTACTCTCCATCCGCACCCTGTGGACTCTGTTCTTGCCACTCCCCAGATTCGAAGTTCTCCTTCCTCACCTTCACCACAGAAGTCCAATGCCTGCAATCAGATTCGAAGTTCTCCTTCCTCACCTTCACCACAGAGGTCCAATGCCTGCAATTACTGTCACAACCGCAATCTTCCATCGACTCATCTTCTGGTTAATTGTCCAGTTCGTCTTTGTCGGTTTTGCAACAAGACTGGCCCTGGTCATCTCCAGCAAGATTGCTTCCGCAATCCCGCCCGTGCCTCTCGCAATGGTCCTTCCACCGGGAATTTTTCTCGCAGCCACTCTCACCGTTCTGGGACTCCGTTTAAACCAATACCTGCTCAACGCACTGCTGCTGCTACCTCCGAGGATTTACCTTCCTCTGTCCCTATAGACCCTTCCACTCCAGTCTTCTCTCAAACCGATGTCGCAGCCATGTTTCAACATTTTTGGCAGAATCCCGGTACTCCTCCATCTACTGCTTTATCTGTCACCGCAGGTAACACTTCTTGGTACTTTGATTCCGCTTGTTGTAATCACATGACCTTTGACCCTACTATTTTTACTCCTCTATCTTCTCCTCCTCATGTTCCTTCTATCCATACTGCTGATGGGTCTCTTCTGTCTGTAAGTCATGTTGGTTCTGTTTCAACCTCTCACTTATCTTTATCCCATGTCTATCTTATGCCTGCTCTCACTTTAAATCTAATCTCCATTAGTCAATTATGTGAGCATGGTCTAACTATTACCTTTTCCCGTACTGGTTGTTTGGTGCAGGACCCTCGGACGAGGCAAACTCTTGGGATAGGCCGTAAGCATGGACGTCTCTACGAACTCATCCATCTTCATGTTCCAGATTCCTCTCAAATCACAGCTCCTACCACTACCACTACTACCACAGCTCCTACCACTACTACCACTGCTACCACTGCTACCACTGCTCCTCCTTTATCTCCTTTTCAGCTTTGGCATTGTCGTTTAGGCCATCTTTCTGTTGGTCGTTTAAAATCTCTAATTTCCAGTGGTCATTTAGGTCATGTAAGTTCTGATGTTTTAGATTGTGTGTCCTGTCAACTTGCCAAACAACCTGCTTTGTCGTTTAATAAAAGTGACTCTGTTTCTCTTGCACCATTTGATCTCATTCATTCTGATATTTGGGGACCTTCTCCTACTCCTACTATGGGAGGCGCACGCTATTTTGTTGTTTTTATAGATGATTTTTCCCGTTTTACCTGGTTGTTTCTTATGAAAAATCGCTCTGAGCTCAAACAACTTTATTACAATTTTGCTACAATGGTTAAAACTCAATTTTCTAAAAATATTAAGCTTTTTCACTCCGACAATGCCATGGAATATAAGGATTTTGACTTTCTTTCCTTTCTTCAGAGTCATGGTACTCAACCTCATCGTTCCTGTCCCGGTACGTCTCAACAAAATGGACGTGCTGAACGGAAACAGCGACATATCCTTGACACTACTCGAGCTCTCCTTTTGTCTTCCTCTTGTCCGGAACATTTTTGGGGCGAGGCAGCTCTCACTGCTGCTTACACTATCAATTGTATCCCTACACCTGTCATTCATAATCACACTCCTTATGAGCGTCTGCATGGCACCCGTCCCCCTTACACCACCCTTAGGGTCTTTGGATCTGTCTGTTTTGTTCTTCTCCAACCTCATGAACGTACCAAACTTGAACCACGTTCTCGCCTTTGTTGCTTCTTAGGGTATGGTATTGAACACAAGGGGTATCGTTGTTGGGATCCTCTCTCCCAGCGCCTCCGTATCTCTCGTCATGTAGTCTTTTGGGAACATAAAATGTTTTCCTCTCTCTCTCTCTTCCGTTTGTCCGTTCCCTCACCCTCTCTGTTTTTTACTGACCCTTCCACGGATCTGTTCTCTGATGACCTTACTCCCTCGCCCTTACCAGCCTCTCCACCGCCCCTACCGGCCTCTCTCGAGACTGTCTTGCCTTCTGGTCTGTCCAATGCCCCTGCTCACTCTGATGGTCCTGCTCTTGCTTCCTCGGGATCCTCCTCTCCTGGTGAGTCTCTCCCTCTGGCTCCTCCTGCCTCTACTCGACCACACCGGGTAACCCAACCTTCTACTCGTCTTCGTGACTTTATTGTTGGTTCTACTGCTTTTTCCACTTATGAACCGACCTCCTATCGTGAGGCTCGCTCTAATCCTCTTTGGCAGCAAGCTATGACTGATGAATTGCAGGCTTTAGACAAAACTCACACTTGGGACATTGTTGATCTTCCTCCTGGCAAGACTGCCATTGGTTGCAAATGGGTCTACAAAATCAAAACTTGTTTTGATGGATCTATTGAGCGCTACAAAGCCCGCCTTGTTGCAAAAGGCTTCAACCAAGAGTATGGTATTGACTATGAAGAGACGTTTGCTCCTGTTGCTCGTCTCACCTCTGTTCGCAGCCTGATTGCGGTTGCTACCTCCCGACACTGGGATCTTTATCAAATGGACGTGAAAAATGCTTTCCTTAATGGTGTTCTTCTTGAGGAGGTCTACATGCAACCTCCCCCTGGGTCTACTTATCCCCCTCATAAAGTCTGCAAACTTCAGCGTGCTCTGTATGGTCTCAAACAAGCTCCGCGCGCTTGGTTTGCCAAGTTCAGCTCCACTATTCATGACTGTGGTTTCACCTCCAGTTCTTATGATACTGCTCTTTTTATCCGCAACACTGCTCAAGGGACCACCTTGCTTCTCCTTTATGTGGATGATATGATTATCACCGGTGACGATCTTGATGGTATTGTATGCCTTAAACAGTTTCTTAGCCATCATTTCGAGATGAAAGATCTTGGTCCTCTCAGCTATTTCTTGGGTCTTGAAATCTTCCATGATTCCACGGGGTCTTTTCTCTCTCAGGCTAAGTATACCTCTGATCTTCTCACCCGCGCTGGTCTTACGGATTGCAAGACTGCCTCCACTCCTCTAGAGCCTCAAAGTCGTCTTACACCTCTTGATGGCACTCTTCTCTCTGATGCTACCTTATATCGTCAGCTGGTTGGCAGCCTTGTCTATCTCACTGTTACTCGTCCTGATATTGCCTATGCTGTTCATATTGTCAGCCAGTTTATGTCAGCTCCTCGTATCCCTCACTATGCTGCATTAGTCCGTATCCTTCGCTATCTCAAAGGTACCTTGTTTCATGGACTTCATTATTCCGCCCGGTCCTCTCTCCAGCTTCGTGCTTTTTCCGATGCTGATTGGGCTGGGGACCCTACTGACCGACGCTCTACTACCGGGTTCTGCTTTTTCTTGGGTGATTCTCTTATTTCTTGGCGCAGCAAGAAACAATCTCTTACTGCTCGCTCCAGTACCGAGGCCGAATATCGTGCTCTTGCTGATACTACTCAGGAGCTTCTCTGGCTTCGTTGGCTTCTTGCTGACTTGGGTGTTTCCCCCTCTGGTGCTACTACCCTCTTTTGTGACAATCACAGTGCTCTTCAAATAGCTCACAATGATGTTTTTCATGATCGCACCAAGCACATTGAGATTGACTGTCATTTTATTCGTCAACACGTTACTCGTGGTACTGTCCATCTCCATCCTATCTCCTCTGCTGATCAACCTGCTGATATCTTCACCAAAGCTCATTCTCCTGGCCGCTTCGTTGAACTTGTCTCCAAACTCCAGTTGGTTGCTCCTCCTTGAGTTTGCGGGGGACTGTTAACATATGTATATAATATTCATATACTTATTAATATAATCTAATATGGAGACAGCTTTAGTATATAATATAATATAGTATGTATATAATAGGAGCTTTAGCTTTCGGCTTGTCTCTTCTTTCGGCCGCCCACTTCCTTTCGGTGTGCCTTTTTCTTATTTTAGTGATGTATACCATAATGATGTTTGTATTCAGCTCTCCTATATAATGGAGCCTCCATTTGGTTTGTAATCAGAGTGTTAATAATACAAAAACCCCTTTCAATATTACTCTCTCAACTCTCTCAATTTCTCTTTCAATTTCTATAAACAAAATACGAAAGTTTTAGTTTGCAGACCTAATACTCCTCAGTTACGCTTTCATATTGCCAAAATTAAGTTTTACTATATTATTCTCTCTTTCCAACCAGCATTAGTTCTTCTAGAACACAATATTTGTTCCATTTTCCTGGAAAACACAGAACCTTTCCATTTTCCAACATAGAATCGGAATAATTAGCCTCTCACACAAACATTATCTCTCTCCATATAAGAAATCACCAGCGTAAAGTCTTTTATCATCCTTGCCAAAGCTTCTTGCATTTTAACAAACAGCAGGAACATGACTCTGAATAAAAAATTTCAACTTCTTTAGAATCTTCAGACACAACCAGCTGATACATACTAAAATCTGCTGATCTTTGCTTTGATTACTTTACAATTAACGATTCACTAATTCAATCATTGGGGTAATCGGATCGAATTGTAACGTCATAATTACATCTACTGAAAATTATATAGAAATAAAAATATAATCATTAAATTCAATATATATCCAAAAAAAAAAAAAACTCAAATAGCACCAGCACACAAAGTTGGTCCCCTATTTTTGAGACTTAAACAGAGCACAACAACATAAACAAAGAAATCCCTAGAACACCAGCCACTAAACCTAAAAGACAAGAACACTCTTGGAGTATATGTCAAATGAGATTATTTAGTAACTTTAATGGTTTGTCAAATCCTTAAATCAAAGCCATTTAGTTATACACCTACATAATAATAATAAAAAATGCCTTGCAATGGTGTCCCAAATCTTCAGCCAAAATTTGTCAAAAGGCACAAGATTTGGTTTTGTCAAATTTTCCACACCAATTATGACCACTATATGCTTTTTTTTTTTGAAAAATAGATCCAACGGTAGCATTTTGAGTGGTATAAAAAAATAAAACAAAATAGAATTAGGCGTGCCAAAATAACATGAGAACCATTTTGAGTGGTATAAAAAATAAAACAAAATAAAAAAGTGGCCCTTTTGTACTGTATCAAGCCAATAAATACTTTGGCAAATCTATGTGACAATGGAGTTACTATTATATGTGTACATTCATAATGAGGGTAATGAATAATACAAAGAGGTTGATTGCATGACTAATTCACTAATTGAAGGAAAGATATCTAATTCAATGACATAAAGACAAGGATTTTCAAAATCTAAATCTATCGATTAAAATTAATACTAAGTAAAAATTAAAAAAAAAAATAGTAAAATTAATCCTAGTTTTTACGAGGCTTCTTGGTCTGATCTTTGCCCTTGAGGTAATTCCATCTCAGACCATCATAATAATCATCATATGTCAGGTTTTTTGTGGGTTTTTTTTTCCTGATCTCATAGAGTTTGTTCTTACTCTTTGTGATTCAAGTTTCTCAATCTTCTCTAACCATTGTAATTCTTGAATAATTTCTATTACGGTTGTATTTTATTTTATTTTATTATATTATATTTTATGTTCTGTTTGGGATTTCATTTCAACAAAATTATTGCGGAGAAACCCAATACCATTTTGCACTTGAATATGAATATCATAAGTGAAATGATGATCATCGATCAAATGCATGTCAAAGATTCAATTTTTAGTCTTGTGAAATAGTTTACTGACTGCTTGAGATTTCTGTTGTCGATTGCGTATTTTTTTTCTTCTTTTTTTGTTTATGCAGTTTTAGTTTGGTGGTATGTTCAAGAAGGCTTCAATTAGGCTGATTCCATTACCAATCTGATGGTTTACTCTGATTTGGAATCTCAAGCGAACTAATGCTATATTCGGTTCACTGGAATGAGACAGAATTGAATGGAATAGAATGGAATGGTCATTCCTGAAACTCTACGGAATGATCTTTACCATGATGAATGATGATTCCATTTGCATGTTTTTTTATTTGTTTGCAATGTTTATTCTCAACCAAACATGAAATAACATTTTGATGAAATAATTATTCCATTGCATTCCACTTCATCCCCAGGAGCCAATCACTACCTAAGTCGTATCTATTAATATGAATATTGTCTAATTTAGACAGTTTTACTGAGGTTAATTTGTGAGTTTGCATGTGCTCTTATATTTTCAAAAGGTATTATTTTTATTTTTTGTATATAAGATTTTTATTTATTTATTTTTTTGTTGAAAACCAATTTAGTTTGTATGACTAGCTAAAATAGATTAGTCTTGTTGGAATACACGATAGACATAAATATAAAGTGGCTCGGCAAAATACACAGTGTACTTTTTGTGTACTTTTGCTAGACAAAATGCCTAGTAATGTTGGTCTAAGCAACGCCAACACGAGAGGAAAAATGTATTTTAGAAATTTTTGCTAGCCAAGCATCGGTTTTGTGCCTCCGACGGGTGCTATAACGTGAGATAAATTCTATAACATGAGACGCATTTTCCTTGTTTCATATTTGCTTTCCACATGTTGTGCATTATATGGTAGGCAAAAGTCTCCCGCCAAAATCATCTATGCTTGGTTGCTCTGTATGTGGGTGTGTGTGTGTTTCCCCATTCAAATCTCCCTTCCACCTCTAACTCTTGCTCCACATTCTAGGTAACTTAAGTGTGGCAACACCTGCTTGCTGGTGCTGCTTTTTTTGTGGCAGTAGGTTGTTTGAAATGAATTATATAAGTGCACTTTTTGATTTTTTGACTAAAAAAGTAGAGGAAAAAAAGATATATATTTTGGATAACTTTTTACTTTTTACTTTTTACGAAAAAATGTGTATTAAAATATTGTATCAACTAGCAAAATGACCTTTCTATCCTTCTGAGCTGCACTGTTGGATGGTACTTGTCAGTGCACTGTGTTGCACTATTGTATCAGTGAAGGTACTTGTCAGTGCACTGTGCTGAACTGCTTTTTTTTTTTTTTTTTCCCCACAGGTGAGCTGCACTGTTGGAAGGGGACAAAGAAGGGCAATTCTGTCTTTTTGTTCTCTGAGAAATCAGCTCCAATTTCCTATCAAAAAATTGTGAATAGTATAAACCTTTTTGATTTTGTAGTGAATTTTTGTCTTTTTTAGGTTAACCCAAACACCTACGTCGTTTGTGGTGCATTTTTGTCTTTGCGTCTTTGCATTTTTGTCACCTATGCTGATTTTTTTGTTGGCTTTTTTTGGTTAGTATGAATTTGTTTCGTGGGTGTATTTAATCTTGTTTTGAAATCATTCTTTCTTGCACTAATTATTATTTTTTTTTATTTTGTTTACTTTTCTAACACAAAAGTTTGTCGATTGGGTCATTTATTCATTTTTTTCACAAGTTGAATTACATTAAACCAAAAAAAATTATTCATAATTTTTTTTCTTTAAATTTCTACTCAATTCTATTTGTGTATTTTTGGTTGAAGCCTCGCATGTTTTATAGTTGAGGCAATGAATACAATGGCATCAGCTGTTATGGATATAGTCAACACTACTTTGGATTGGGTGACATTCGCATTTGAGGTTCCTTTTGCTCGAGCCTTTGTTTTCTGAGTGCACATTCATGGTAGGCTATCATTTCTTTAAACTGAAATTATTTTTGTCCATAATTTAGTGGTATTTTAATCCGAAAAGTAATATTTTTTTTTTGGTTGAAGGGTATCTATTTGTGGAGGGCCTTCTTGTAGTTGTTATTTTGTTTTTACTGTCCCAAAAAAGTTACAAGCCCCCTAAACGGCCTCTTACAAAGAAGGTACTATCAATTCCTTTATGTTCCGTATGAACTTGCTATCTTCTTGAATAGGTTTTGTGGTCCTCTGGTATTGATTAACAATTCTACAATTTCTTCTCTTTTTATTTTTGTTGCATTTAAAATAAAAAAATCTGTTACATCTCAATCTTTGCATGGACTTTTTTCAATGATAAACATATTTTGTTCATTATTGTTTATCTTTCTTTTTATTTTTCCTTTTCCTATTCTCTCTCTCTGTCTTGATTTTTTCTTTTGGATTTCTTTTGGATTTTTTCCTTTTCCTATTCTCTCTCTCTTAAACTTTCATCTATCACTTGCCTCTTTAACTCTCTTCTAGGCCTTTTTTTTGCATAATATTTTAGGCTTATTTGTGAGTTGTTTTGGACTTGGTCATAAAATGTAAAATAACCTTTTTTGAGCCCCTCTTCAACATTGTTGAAGGGCTCTCCTCTGTTTAAGGTCTCCTACCATCACTTGCCTCTTTATCTCTCTTTTAGGCCAATTTTTGCATAGTATTTTAGGCTTATTTGTGAGCTGTTTTGGACTTTTCCATAAACTGTGAAATATCTTTTTTTGAGCCCCTCTTCAACTTTGTTGAAGGGCTCTCCTCTATTTGAGAACAGATCCTACCACTTGTCTCTTTACCCCTCTTTTAGGCCTTTTCTTGCATGATAGTTTGGCCTTATTTGTGATTATTTTCGTGGCTTGATGTAAACTGTGCAGTGCCTTTTTTTGAGCCCCTCTTCAACTTTATTGAAGATCTCTTTGCCATTTGGGGCCAGCTGCTGTCCCTTGTGTTTAATCTCTCTTTTAGGGCCATTTTTGCATGATAGATTAGCCATATTTGTGTTCATTTTTAAGACTTGTTACAAATTGGAAATATGCATGTTTTGGGACTGTCTTGCCTCTGTCTTCATGCTTCATGATCAAATAATGCATGCTTTGTATAGCTGTAAGTCATTCCATGTGCCTAGTTTCGAGTTTCGGGGTTCATTCCATGCATCGGGTGCCATGTTTCCATGTTTCGGGGCTGTTTTGTATCATATTTCAGTGCTGAAATTCGCATGTTTGCATATCATGTTCCATAGCTTGCCATGCTTTGGGTAGAGTGACATTTGATGCCTTAGGCTTGGTCCTCGGTTTGCGTGCATGTGTGCACGCATTTCGAGTGTCTCATTTTCATCTAATGGCTACTGAAGTGAGTGTGGCTGAGGTCCACTCATGTTGGTGTAAGTCCATTGTGCATTGTGTATGCCATTTCATTTCATAGCATTGTGTATGCTAGGTTGTATGTTAGCGCATTGTGTATGCCATGTTACCTCGTGCATTGTGTTTGCCATTTCATAGCATTGTGCATGCTAGGTTGTATATTAGCTGCATTCATGCATGTCATGCATATTGCATTGTGTTTGGGATAGGAGTTAGCCCAAGCACGGGAAACGAGGGACGTTTCGTACTTCGAGTGACGGAACGTGTCTCAATTCCCAGTCACCGACACTCCGGATTATCCATGATGGAGTTTAGGTCTTGTTGTGTTTATATGTGCATTCATTTCATATTGAGTCGTGCAATTCGACTCCTCGGCCATCATGCATTGATATGCGTGATTGGTGGCATGAGGATCGAGGACTACACTCCCTGAAAAGTAGTCATGCATACATATGTGAAAATACTTTGCCATGTCCCTTTGTTGCTCTCTGTTGCAGCAAATCAGAAATCGGCAGCCTTCCGGAGCTTGACACGCATTCCAAGAACAATTGCAAACAGAGGCAAACCGGGGCATCGCGAGGGATTCTCCGCACAAGGCAACCCGAGCATGCATTATTCATCATCCGGAGCAGATTTGAGGCAGTCCCTGGCTTGCACGCCAATTTATTGCTTTTCTAATTTAATTTGTTAATTAATTAGGGTTTTGTACATATTTGGACTGTAATTATTCATTTGAGACTGTATATTATTTATTTGGACCCTCTGCGCGAGGGCAATGTTGTAATAAGTGTGCATGTGTGTGATGTATGTCTTCCAACCCCACGTCTTTCTCTCTTTTATTTACCAACTTGTGATGGTTAGATTAGGGCATGTTTCAATTAGCATACAGTATGATAGCATGTTTGCATTCATTTCATCTGTCTTGTATGCACCGGGCTTGGCGCATCATACTAACTGCATTGTATTTCAATTCCAAAGTTGAATACATGTTAGATGTAGCATTTCATATGCCATGTTTAGAATAGCTGAGCCTATCTTAGTTGCATTTTTGCATGTGTTGCATTAGGCATTTCTGTATAATTAGGATCATGCATGGATTTCTAATTAGCTTCTGTTTTGGCTTGGAGTACTCGGTAAGTTTTTGTGCTTTAGCATCCTTGCATGCGTGTGAGTGAATGCCATGATAGCATGCTTACCATGAGGCTATGTGCTTATGTGATATAACTGCCTGAATGCCTGTGGGTGAAGATTGGGTTATTTGGATTGGAACAATTCATTCACTGTGAGTTTTAAGCCCACTAGATAGTGGCAAAATCATGTTTTCTTAAGCCCACCCGAGGGTGGCAAATCCACGTCTTAGCCTACTTGCGGGTAGCACCATCAAACCATTTTCAAAATAAACAAACATGAAACGTTTTGTTCCAATCCAGGCGATCCAGTCTATACTTGATATGCTGTGCGCATCACATAGTAAATCTAGGCTAATAACCGGAATAAGAACGCATAATGTTTTCAAAAATAGATATCATGGTTAGTAGAGGCCGATCTTTGATCGGGCAAGCGGGGGTGCTCACGAAGTGACCTTCCCCAATCGTACCCAAGTTCCCGAGCCGAGGCAACTTTGGTGATGACGGACACATGACCTTAGGCAAACGAGTCAAGGTTTCCTAAATTTCCCCAAAATAAAACATTTAGGTGGCGACTCTGTATCTGGCAAAGCAGTCCATGTTTGGCACTTCTTTCAAAATCTGTTTTCTCAAAATGATTTGCCGGATTCAGACTCTTTGGTTCAGATTTAGAACCGTGACAATTTGAGAGTCCTGAACTGTAGTGAGCCCAACATGAACAGAACGGGGGGGACTCGCCCTCCCGGGGCGTTCGGGGACGTCTACAGTTTCTTACCATAAAAGCAGGGCTAGAGTGAGGGCTTCTAGTTTCTTCAATTAACTTTTTGTCTAAAAGCTCCTTGAGTTGAATATCAAATTCATCTATATTTTGTCTAGTATAGATCATTGGTCTTACTCTAATGATAACATTAGGGTCTTTTAATTTTAAACTACAATAACGTGGACTACGTTGCCATAGATGTTCAATAAAATTTTCTTCTAAAATTTTATAAATCCAGTGTGATTCATCAATGGTTTTGATGATGGGAGTTAAATCACCACGCGGCACGGACGCAAACTCTTTATCACGAATGTATTTATGTTGTTCTAACAAGGGAATATGAATTAAGACATTATTTATGCTTATTGAAATAGCTTTTTCCTGTATTTGTATTGGAAGGTATTTATATATAAAATTATTGCCAAGAAGGAAATCTCCACGCATATATGGAAAACATAAAATCTTAGGTATAATGAACTTGCTATCATTTAGCCAAATAGCTATATTTTTAGCCTTGAATTGTATGGAAGTATGGTTGCCATCAATTCCAGTAACCAAAATTGGATGTTTCATTAATGTCCATTTTTCCTTTGGTATAACATTCCATTTATATGAGCTAACTGTAGCTCCTGTGTCTATTAGAACACTGAGGCTATAGGGTTTATAACCTGCAAAATTAAATGTTCCCAATACATATGTGTACCTTCTTTTTCTTTGGTTAGGAGAAAAAATAATATCATCATTTTTTGTTTGAAAATGATACATATATGCAGACTTAATATGTTCAAGTTTTCTTCTTCCTGGAAAAATAGGAATCTGAACATTGCTTGAAGTAATAGATTCTTGATTAGAATTATTACTTGATTCTCCATTGCTTAACTTTGAAAATGATTTATTAGGAAAATCTTTTTCAAATATAGAAGTTAATCTTTTAATTTTTTTAACTGTATTTTCAATATATAAATTTTTTCCTGATACTTGGATTTGTAATTGTGCAGGTTTTTTTGTTTTAGAAGATTCTCCTTGTCCCACTAGGTCTTGGATTAACCATTGTCGAGGGACTTCTAAATCGCTCCAATTCATTAGACGAGGTTGAATTACCGTGTCAAATGGTCTTGGTTCAAAGATTTCAACGATTTTATTATCATTTGATCTTATTTTTGTTTTAGAAAATTTGGTTAATTCGTGAATTGTTTTCCAACGAATAGCCAAATCATGAGAATTTGATTTCATTCCTAATCCTTGTGTTTTAATTCTTATTCTGACAGTATCTTCAAGATTAGGATCATTTATGGAAATAAAGAAATTTGGTCTAACATTAAACTAAACTACTCCATTAGCCAAATTAGAATAAATTCCTCCAATGATTACTTTCATTGGGTCAAAAAATCTTTTGTCAAAAATTACTACCAAAATAGGAGTATCTATCCCTTGGCAAAATAAGGCTATTATGGTTACTTGGATTAATCCAATATGAATATATTGAATTTCAAGATATTTCTTTTTCCATCTTGCAACCTTTTTCTTATCAAAAAAAGGAATATCAATATTTCTTTCTTCTGACCATTTTGCTTGAGTGTTACCACTGTATTGTTCAAACACTCTTGCTGAAAAGAAGTTGAATTTTGAAAGTTTGTAAATTTTTGGAACAGCAACTTCTTGCATTTTTTCAAATTTTGCTAATTCTTCGTCTGTAAAAGTTTTTTCTTCTCCGATTACATTTCCAAGTCGAATTGCCTATAACTCTTTTTGAGATATTTCTTGACTATTATTAGTAATCATGAAGATTAGTTCTTCGTCTGAACTTTCTTCATCACTTGAAATTTCATATAAAATTTCTTTTTCATCAGAAATTTATTCGCCATATATTATTTCAAAATCTTGTTCTTCAAGAATTTTGATCATTTTCTTTGCACTTTTTCCTCTTTTTGGGTATTCGGGTGCATATTGACCTTCTTCGTTACAAATGTAATATTTTACAAGTTTTCATTTTTGAAACACTTGTTGGTTTATTTTTTCGAATATACTTTTTCTTTTTAGAAAACGTTTTGTTCTTTTTCCAAGGTTTCCATTTATATTTTCGACATTTTTTGAAAAATCCTTTTCTTTTAGGAAATGTATTACAATCAATTTTTCAATTTTCTTTTAAAATTTTATCACAACATTTTTTACTGTATTGTGAGTTGGAAATTTGATTTTTTATTTGTTTTTTCGCCTTTGCTTCTAGACACCGATCTGCTATCAGTCTTAGAACATAATTAATGCGAAAACCAAGATTATTATATTCTTCCTTCCCCATTTTTTTGAGAAAATCAGGATATGTTTTAATACATAACTCATCCCATGGATTAGGGAGTTTATGAAAAAATTGATCTAACCAGGGTTGATTTGCTGGTGGATCAATAAGATAATAATATTTTTTAAAAGTTTGAACATAGTCTTCAAAAAGACAAATATTGCATAATTCTAATTTAGTCAAAATATAATTTGCATCTGCTTGCAAATTAGTATCTCCTGCAAAATCACATAAATTTTCTTTTATGATTTTTGCAAATTCAGCTAAAATTGTGTCAAGTGTGAGAAAATTTGTTAACAAATCCGTTTTTTGACTTTTTTCAATTTCAGATTTTTCCCACTGTCTTAACCATTGCAACACATCTCCCTGGAGAGCTGCTGCAATATAATCAAGGAATTTTTCCTTTGACCAACTATTTTTATAATTGGTAATAATGATGGACAAGGATTGTGTCCAATCATCAATTGCTTGTTCCTGATCCTTAAATGGAACATGAGACAAGTCTAAATAAGTACCATTTTGAGCTATTGGATACTTATGATTATTATCTTTTCTAGATATTACTGGCTCAGGTGTAGGATTGGAGGTACTTCCAATATTAGTGTCATTTTTAACTTCATTTGTCTGAATAAAGTCAAAATTTTCCCCATCTCCCCATGTGCCAAATAATTCGGGATCAATTGGCTCTTCTGACTTTCTTTTCCCTTTATTTATTTCAGATGAAATATCTTGATCTAATGTTTCTTCAGATGAGGATGATTGACTGTCATCATCATTAGTTGACATATTAATATCATAATTAAAGTGTTGTAAAAGGGTTTCATGTTCTAGATAAGTTTCTCATATCTGATCTAGTAGCCTATTTCTTTCATTAATACCTAAATCTGGGTCTTTATATAATGTTCTCCAATAATCCAATATTTCAACAATATTTTCATATTCAGTCCTATTATAGGTATTGGTTTGAAGTGCCATAATATCTTCTGTACCATAAAATAGCCTACAAATTTCATATAGATACAAATAAAATAGTCAAATGGAAAAACTTGAAGAATGTACCTTCACTATGATTTGTCCAACGGTAGTGCTACATGTACTAATTAGTGCACATACTAGTGTACCAATTAGTGTTATGATATTATTATTGACCATATTTATTATACAAATTAAAAATACTCAAAATCATACAAATGATATCACATCATCTATTAATATACTAATGCATACATTAATTAATACATATAATATTATTCTTTGTCAAATTATTGAGTTTAATTAGCCTCAAGTAATAAGTAAAGTTAAAATTTAAAGGCTTTAAAAATGGAACAGCAATGCATATGCAAGGATGAAGCACTAGAGAAAATGACAAATGGTTTAAAATATCCCAAAAAAGACGAATATGATAACAAGGGTCACTTTTTGAAATGAGTTCCATTTATTTTCAGCAAACAAGTTTATAAAAAGCAAAACACAACCAAACATTCTTCGAAAAGTTACGAATTTATTCTTTAAAGTCTTTAAAAATGGAACAGCAATGCACATGCAAGGATGAAGCACTAGAGAAAATGACAAATGGTTTAAAATATCCCAAAAAAGACGAATAAGATAACAAGGGTCGCTTTTTGAAATGAGTTCCATTTATTTTCAGCAAACAAGTTTATAAAAAGCAAAACACAACCAAACATTCTTCGAAAAGTTACGAATATATTCTTTCAGATTTTTTTAATATACGTATTGTCTAATGTAATTTTAAAAATTATATTTTGCCCCTTCAAATTTTTAATCGAATAACAAATAATTTTTTAATTAATAAATCATTAAGTTAACACTACAAAAAAAGGAGCTATTTGTGTCCCATTATTTGTGACAGAAACATTTGCTAACTCAAAAATGTATTATTACAGATGGCAAAGTAGGACTGTCTCAAAAAAAAATGTACTTACTATTATTATTTGAGTCGTCAGGCTATACCGTCTCAAACAAAATATTATTTGCGTTGGCCAAATTTTTACCGTCTCAAAAAAATTTATTTAATTTTTTTCCACTTTTTTGGTTCCAAAAATTGCATCGCGCGCCTTTTTTCACGCCCATTTCAAGTTACTTTTGCGTCTATATTGTGCGCTGTCACAAAAAGTGATTGAAAAAAAATTAAAACGACATCGTTTTTAGAACCTGATATATATACCCTTCCTCTTTTTTTTAAAAAAAAAAATTTCTTCTCTTTTTGCCCTAAATTTCAACTTCGTTCATCACTAAGGAACGAACTCTTCATATTGGCACCACCGATTCTCCATCTCTACCGGCACCGTCGATTCTCCATCTCCACCGGCACCACCGACTCTCCTCCTCTCCACCGACACCGCCAACTGTCCTCCTGCAGGTTAGTGCTCTCTCTCTATGTATATACATATCAGTCTCCCTAAGAATTGAAATAATAGATGATTTGAGTGTTCGATTTGTGTTCTTTCGCCTCTAGTTAATTTTGAGCTTTCTCTAGAATCAAACTGGGGAAAAATGGTGCATGCTTTTGTAACCTTCCACCCCTGTTCTTTCGCCTCACAGGTTTGGCTTGATATGTAGCCAAAAAGGGTTCTCTATTTTTGAGCTTTCTATATATTAGGGACTAATGGTGTATAATTTTGTAATCTACTAGCAGAATTCTAATTGGGTAATGTTGTATTGTCCTCACTGAGAAAGGGTTGTTCCTTTTTCATTTGAGAGAATTTGAAGGTAGAATTCAAAATTTATGTACCCAGTTACTTAAGAGATTGAGCAAAGGCTAACGGTTGAGATTGAGCAAAGGGTCACTGAGAAGTTGAAGGTAGAGTTTGAGCAAATTAGAGCTTGGATGGACTTCATAGGGTCCCAAGGCGGCCTAAGTGGTATACAGGTGTAGTAAAAATAACTAATTGAATAACTTGGGCAATTTGTTTGTTTTTCTTTTCTTTTATTTCCTTTTCTTTCTATGTATTATATTTAATAAAATGGTATTGGTGTTGGTTATATAGCTTGCAAATGCCTCTAGTGAACGTTAACAAGTCAGGAAGTCTGTAGGAGATCATGACAGTCATGATGATGAGTTATTGGGTTCTCCTATGCAGGTATCTCTATTACATAATGTAATATTCACAATCACACATAGTTGAGGTTAAGGGTTAGCCTACTGAAAACCCGATTTAGTGTTATTGTTGCTGTTGAACCTATTTTCCTGATGTTGAACCTAAAGTAAGACTGATTAGTGTTGAACCTATTTTGCATTTCTTAATAGTGTTGAACCTATTTTGCATTCCTTTTGAGTAGCCATCAACATTTAATTTCAGCTTTCCTACAGGTGGACAAAACCATTTGATTAGTCTATGATGCGAGAGATTCGGGTGGAGGATAGATTGGAAAGCCTCATCAATCTCATGGACATAATTTCTTATGTTCTTGAGACTGATTTGAATAGGGGTAATTTGGCTTTCAAAAACAAGTTTGTTTCAATCTTTCCATAACTGCCAAAGGGTAACAATGAAAATAGTATACCATTTTTTTACCAAAAAACTCAGTTTTTTTTTTTTTTTTTTTTTTTTTAAATTCTCAGCAACCCATTCAAAAGAGGCTGACCACATCCAGCCTCCCACTATTTAGTGTCCTTTATTTGAACCCAAATGTATTTCGAGGAGTTGCACTCTCTAAGGAGATGATTCATGTCTTTACTAGCTAATCCACATCTGGAGCACAAGTCAGTTGAGGCCATATTCCTTATGAGTCTCATATGATTAGTGAGCAACCTTCCCTTAAGAATAAGCTAGATGAAAGTTTTCAGATTTTGAGGAACTTTGAGTTTCCAGATCCAGTTCCAATCCCCACTACTCATGACCTGATTAGCAATAAGTTTATAGGCAGTAGTAGTAGTGAACTTACCATTAGTGGAACCAACCCAAAAAGGAGCATCTGTGAATGTCACAAATCTAGGCCTACGGATTTTGAGAATTTCTAGTATGGTCTGAGAGCAGACCAGGTTTTCCAGCACGACAATGTCCTAATTGCCTTCACTGTCTAGCACTGAGCTAGACAATTTGATTATAATCTAGACAATTTGATTATATTTAGTGAGGCCCAATAGTATTAGCTAGGGAGTGTCCTGCTAAAATTGAGTTTATGACTTGGTAAAGCTATATATATTATATAACCTAATATTTGATTTAATCTGTTTTTGTTTTTGTTTTTGTTTTTAGGTTTTGCATGCATTAATGACTAATAAATAGATGAATTAATGGTGGCATGGAAGCTAATTTTATTTTTGGACATATTATATTGTGGTTTCAAATGTCAAGCTTTTTGTACTTAATATTTATAACATATTGCCACCATACTGTTTGTATTGATTAAACAAATTTTTGTTAATATTTTGATGTCAATGAAGCTAAGATGATAACTGAATTTGTGTAAACATTTTTGATTTTTGAATGAATGAATGAATGTCTATTGATTGAATGCATTTTTTTTTATTGGATTTCAACAAACATAATACAAGTATTAATTACAAAAACGAAATAACTTTTTTTTTTTTTTGGCGACAGCAATTAACAGTCTCAAAAAGCTTATACAGTGTACAGATGAATTTTGTTACAGTCGGCACATTACAGATGCAAAAAAATCTATAGCGAAGGTAATGTACAGACACAATAATAGTATTAGAGACAGCATGTTTGCAGATACTAATCTAAGTGATTTTTGGCCTTTTTTTTGCGATAGTAGGAGACCGTCTCAATTAATTTGTATTTTAAACAAATCCCAATAGATGTATTTGTAATTTACTCAACGTTCCTTATATTTTTGTAATTCTAATATACATTTTTTTTTTGACAACACAAAAATAACAATTATTGTATTTGGTTTCAGTTTTCTGAATTCAAATTTTTGAAAATTAATTTTTTTTTTTATTTTTAGTGAATATTTTTAAAATTTTATGTAATTTTTTTTATTTTTAGTGAATATTTTAAAAAATTAATAAATACAAAAAAAAATTAAAAATGCACTATTTTTTTTTTTTTCCATCTTCCTTTCAATTTTTTATTCTAGACGCGTACGCGTAGCCTTCTGGTTGATCTATAAATATGTCTATAATCTTTCACTATTTGCAAACATGAAAACATAGGATTCTAATAAGTAATATACACACCCATTCTTGTCTCTCTCCACAGGGCTTATGAATTTTTCTGAACCCTAGAATCCAGTGGTTGAAGTGCTGACCAAGAATTAGCAGAAATCGAAGCCAAACACTTTGAATCCGAGTGAAGAACAATGACTCAGAAATGCTCCAAGCAAGATTTGAGACCCGAGGTTAGGTCCTGAGTCATTATTTGTATGCAATCAATGATGCTTTTTTGGGTGTTTTTATGTGATATCTTATAATTTCAATTATTTTCGTTTTAATATTATAATTTCTGTATTTTTTAATAAAAATAAGCACATAAACTAAACACATCATGCTTTTATAGATAAAATTATAAGCCTGTTTCACTTGGTAAGTTAAGCTCAAAACCCTAATTAACATTATTAATTGGATCAAATTGATACAAAATCTAAAATTAAAGGTTAAAATCGAGCTAATTAAAACAATAGAGACCAAAATAACTCTTTTTTCCTTTCCAAATTGTTAAAATTGTATGGTAGACTCGTGAGGCTTGTGTATTTTTTTTCAAAGGGATTATTATATTTTTTTAACCATGATAATAATATTTGGTGCTTACTTGGCAGTTGAAGGATACAATGACAGATCGTTCAGAATCTGAACCTCAAGAAGGCTCATGGCATTTGCATGACGTGAATCGTCGAGGCACTGGTCAGCCGAAGGGCCGTTTAGAATCTGAAGCTCAAAAATTCCGATGGCATTTGCAATACTTGAATTGTCGAGGTACCAAGTTGAAGGACCGTTCATAACCGTGAGGTACCTTCCTCCCTCCCCGCAAGTACCTTCATTGTGCCCAAAAGCACCAACCAGTATGCGCATTGGTGGACAAGAAAAAGAATTTCACAACAAAGCAATGGAAGAAAAACCAGGGATTATGATTGGTAGGCAAGTTGATGATGAGAAACAAGCAAATGCATTCCTTCGTACCACATAGAAACTACTTTTATTACAACTGTCTCCTACTCAAATGCCATCTATTGCCAACCTCACACGTTCCCGACATGACTAAACTCGAGTTAAAAAGACTACCAACTGATGTCAAAATTCCAGGATCCATGTTATGATTGCTTTAAAGAATAAGCTTGGCCGTATATTTGTTGTTGTGTTTGACATATGTTGTTATTATCCTTCTTTTGCTTTTGGATGAGAACCACAAAAAAACCTATCAAACTGGAGAATGGAAAACCCAAAAACTCAACTTCTGTTAACACCAATATTACAACAGAACATAAGAAAGAAAAAAACAGACGCAGAAAAATCAACAAGCCATGTGAAACTAACAACTGCAACAGAACGAACGAGTGAATTGGTTTCCCAATAAAATTGGCACCTAATGAGACTCACACAATCATATTCAACCACCAACAGGAACACCAAACCGTTGGTGAGACAGCAAACAAACACCAAGCAGAATTAGACCCCAACACCAAACAAACACAGAAATAGAAGCCACTCTGATGGGCTTTTTCAATTTTAAAATAAGAGAACCTAAAGCAGCTACATCATTCTAGATGAAGATTTTGTACTCAGATAACACAGACAGCACGATGTGTCTAAAAACTGCTTGGAAAGTTTCTCCCTCATTCCACGTAACCTTCTGTCCTTCCTCAGTGGCACTACTCAAGAGCTTCACAACTGGATCAGCTTCAAGTTCTTCATCTGTAAGAGCTTCAAATATAGGGTGTCCCTCTAAACAAGCCTTCATCCACTTTCCAAGTTCTTTCACATCCATAACCATATATATAGTCCCATCAACTCCAAGAACATAAGCATATTCATCTAGCAAGTGTGGGCTGATCACACGACACCGATGATTCTTCTCTTAAAGTGAGGATCAGGGAACAGGAAAAACATCTTCGATAACTATCCTTTCTCAAAGTAATTCTGAATATATTTCATGGAATTAGTTCTAACCACTGATACATTCTGGCACTGACCAGGATGTGCTAACCACAAAGCTAAAACCCGTTCCCTGACATACTCTGTTACTTTGTCCCTCAGCGTTCCATCCCAATCATCAGGGTGTCAGGGAATAGGGTTGAAAGACTAACTAGGAGTCCTCCAAAACCACAGCCGATATCTGCAAATTGGATCTTCTTGGAATTGTCAACTTGATCAGATAATGCAAACAATTGAGGCAAACAGAGGGAATAGTCGACATGGCAAGGGGAGATAGGCACAGGGAAGTGGGAGTCACTTAGTGGATTGCTGTGAGCTCGTACCCGATAAAAACGTTTCCGTGGCAAATGAGTCGTCTTGCTGATATAAGGGTTTGCCTCATTCTCCAACATCTTTTCTCAAAATTGCATTGCAGCAGCAACTCATGATTTATAGGATAGGGGAAAAAAAAAGAAGTACAAAATGCAGATGTGAAGTTTAAAGCAGCTCTGTTGTCTAAAAGAAAAAAAAAAATTATAACTGGATATTGTTAACAAAGACTTCTCAATGTTCTCATTCAAATTTTCTTTTTCCAAAACAATGACTTTTTTCCACATTAAGCAATGTTTAATCAGAAGTATCATATTAGGGTTCGATGTTTCCTTTTTCCTAGTTCCCCCCCCCCCCCCAAAATCTGATTAAACATAAAAAGTATGTCAGATTCATGTCAGATTCCATGGCATGTTTTAATGAAGAAGATAATGAAAAATTGGAAGAACTTTGTCATCTTTTTCTCTCCCCATCATTTCTATAAACAAAATACGAAAGTTTTAGTTTGCAGACCTAATACTCCTCAGTTATGCTTTCATATTGCCAAAATTAAGTTTTACTATATTATTCTCTCTTTCCAACCAGCATTAGTTCTTCTAGAACACAATATTTGTTCCATTTTCCTGGAAAACACAGAACCTTTCCATTTTCCAACATAGAATCGGAATAATTAGCCTCTCACACAAACATTATCTCTCTCCATATAAGAAATCACCAGCGTAAAGTCTTTTATCATCCTTGCCAAAGGTTCTTGCATTTTAACAAACAGTAGGAACATGACTCTGAATAAAAAATTTCAACTTCTTTAGAATCTTCAGACACAACCGGCTGATACATACTAATATCTGCTGATCTTCGCTTTGATTACTTTACAATTAACGATTCACTAATTCAATCATTGGGATAATCGGATCGAATTGTAACGTCATAATTACATCTATTGAAAATTATATAGAAATAAAAATATAATCATTAAATTCAATATATATCCAAAAAAAAAAACTCAAATAGCACCAGCACACAAAGTTGGTCCCCTATTTTTGGGACTTAAACAGAGCACAACAACATAAACAAAGAAATCCCTAGAACACCAGCCACTAAACCTAAAAGACAAGAACACTCTTGCCCCGTTTGTTTTGGGCTATAGGGAGGGTATTAGTATTAGTAATACCAAGGTATTACTAAAGCCCCTGTTTGTTTGCAGAGAAAGCCTTGGGACTATTAGTCCCTTGGTATTGCTAATACCCTTGGAAGGGGGATTGGTAAGGAGGAGGTAGAGATGGTATTAGAAAATAGTGAGGGGATTAGTAATTTTTTTATTTTTTATATATTGGGAATTTTTTTTTAAATATAATGTTTAATTTTTTATATTTTTTTATTTGTTTTATTATTTTATATAAAAATAATTTAACAATTCTTCATTATTAATCCCCTCACTATCAATCCCCTCACTAGCAATCCCCTCACTATTAATCCCCTCATTATCAATCCCCTCCATTCTATCTCCCAAAACAAACGGGGCCTTGGAGTATATGTCAAATGAGATTATTTAGTAACTTTAATGGTTTGTCAAATCCTTAAATCAAAGCCATTTAGTTATACACCTACATAATAATAATAAAAAATGCCTTGTAATGGTGTCCCAAATCTTCAGCCAAAATTTGTCAAAAGGCACAAGATTTGGTTTTGTCGAATTTTCCACACCAATTATGACCACTATATGCTTTTTCTTTTTTTGAAAAATAGATCCAACGGTAGCATTTTGAGTGGTATAAAAAAATAAAACAAAATAGAATTAGGCGTGCCAAAATAACATGAGAACCATTTTGAGTGGTATAAAAAATAAAACAAAATAAAAAAGTGGCCCTTTTGTACTGTATCAAGCCAATAAATACTTAGGCAAATCTATGTGACAATGGAGTTACTATTATATGTGTACATTCATAATGAGGGTAATGAATAATACAAAGAGGTTGATTGCATGACTAATTCACTAATTGAAGGAAAGATATCTAATTCAATGACATAAAGACAAGGATTTTCAAAATCTAAATCTATCGATTAAAATTAATACTAAGTAAAAATTAAAAAAAAAAATAGTAAAATTAATCCTAGTTTTTACGAGGCTTCTTGGTCTGATCTTTGCCCTTGAGGTAATTCCATCTCAGACCATCATAATAATCATCATATGTCAGGTTTTTTGTGGGTTTTTTTTTCCTGATCTCACTGAGTCTGTTCTTACTCTTTGTGATTCAAGTTTCTCAATCTTCTCTAACCATTGTAATTCTTGAATAATTTCTATTACGGTTGTATTTTATTTTATTTTATTATATTATATTTTATGTTCTGTTTGGGATTTCATTTCAACAAAATTATTGCGGAGAAACCCAATACCATTTTGCGCTTGAATATGAATATCATAAGTGAAATGATGATCATCGATCAAATGCATGTCAAAGATTCAATTTTTAGTCTTGTGAAATAGTTTACAGACTGCTTGAGATTTCTGTTGTCGATTGCGTATTTTTTTTCTTCTTTTTTTGTTTATGCAGTTTTAGTTTGGTGGTATGTTCAAGAAGGCTTCAATTAGGTTGATTCCATTACCAATCTGATGGTTTACTCTGATCTGGAATCTCAAGCGAACTAATGCTATATTCGGTTCACTGGAATGAGACAGAATTGAATGGAATAGAATGGAATGGTCATTCCTGAAACTCTACGGAATGATCTTTACCATGATGAATGATGATTCCATTTGCATGTTTTTTTATTTGTTTGCAATGTTTATTCTCAACCAAACATGAAATAACATTTTGATGAAATAATTATTCCATTGCATTCCACTTCATCCCCAGGAGCCAATCACTACCTAAGTCGTATCTATTAATATGAATATTGTCTAATTTAGACAGTTTTACTGAGGTTAATTTGTGAGTTTGCATGTGCTCTTATATTTTCAAAAGGTATTATTTTTATTTTTTGTATATAAGATTTTTATTTATTTATTTTTTTGTTGAAAACCAATTTAGTTTGTATGACTAGCTAAAATAGATTAGTCTTGTTGGAATACACGATAGACATAAATATAAAGTGGCTCGGCAAAATACACAGTGTACTTTTTGTGTACTTTTGCTAGACAAAATGCCTAGTAATGTTGGTCTAAGCAACGCCAACACGAGAGGAAAAATGTATTTTAGAAATTTTTGCTAGCCAAGCATCGGTTTTGTGCCTCCGACGGGTGCTATAACGTGAGATAAATTCTATAACATGAGACGCATTTTCCTTGTTTCATATTTGCTTTCCACATGTTGTGCATTATATGGTAGGCAAAAGTCTCCCACCAAAATCATCTATGCTTGGTTGCTCTGTATGTGGGTGTGTGTGTGTTTCCCCATTCAAATCTCCCTTCCACCTCTAACTCTTGCTCCACATTCTCGGTAACTTAAGTGTGGCAACACCTGCTTGCTGGTGCTGCTTTTTTTGTTTGGTGGTATGTTCAATTAGGCTTCAATTAGGCTGATTCCATTACCAATCTGATGGTTTACTCTGATCTGGAATCTCAAGCGAACACATTTCTTGTCATCATAAAATACTCCCTTCCATCATTTAATGGATTGACAAATATATTGGAACGATGAAGGACAAGAAAAATTAGGGAAAATTATATGTGGTCTTTGTAATTTGAGTGTTGTGTCAATTTGATCTCTGTACTTCTAATTATATCAATTTTACATCCTTCAATATTTTCACATTGTGTCAATTTAATCCAATTGATAATACCGGTTAAGAAATTGAACAAAAGTCAAGGGTAAAATGGTCCATTCAAAAGGGAATGAACCATTTCAAATTGGACACTAACCCCTCAATCATTTTGAGGAGAGTGAATGGATTATTTTCTGCATTGATTTCAATTCAATTTTTAGAAGGGCGTTATCAACTGGACTACATTGACACAATGTGAAAAATTTGAGGAGAAAATCGATACAATTAATATTACAACAAGAAGCAAACTACATCACTGGTGTGAATCCTAAAAATTAGTACATGCTAGAAAGAAGTAGATACTGTAGACACCCCATTTTTGACCGATCTTAAGACTCAGACGTCATCGATTGAGCGCTCGGTGATTGCGCATGTTGTGCTCGTTCTGAGGTTACGGAGTCTCGACTGAGAGCCTTGCCTTCGGACCTCGGGACCCTTTTATGCTTTGCCTCAATTTGCAGACCAGGTGTTACTTTCTCTTCTCGGAGGGAGGGAGAGGTCTTGTAGACCATCTCTCAGTGGTTGTAGGTTACTTTTCGTAGTCGCAGGCCACTGTTCCCGTTTGGAGACCAGTTTCCGGTTTTCGGAGCCGTCGGCCGCGCGCCTCAGTTCGGGACCACTTAACATTCTCCGTTTGGCACAGTTTTTGGCACACACCTTGTTTCCTCTGTCTAGAGGGACACTGCGGCCCAGGAGACTGCCTTTGTGGTCGCATACTACTTTGGTGCTTAACAGCCTGTTTTCGGGGCACTCGGCCGCGCGTTTTGCCCCCCTAACCCTCGTTTTGCATCGGTGTTGGTTCATTTTTGGTGTGAACCTTGTTTTCATTGTTTGGAAGGTGGTACAAGGGTGGAAGACCACCTTTTTTCTTGGAGAACGCTTCTCTCTCCGCCAGCTGATTTTCTTGTCAAGAAACTGGTCTCCTTGATTTTTGAGCCACATTTGTTGGTCTCCCACCATACCACTAGCTTGCATGCAGTTGGGAGACCATCAAATAGGCTGGCCGGCCACTTTTCCTTCAGGGAGACCACTCACCCTGGTCGGGCGACCAGGGGAAGTGGTCGGCCGACCACTTTAACTGGTCAGCCTGCTCCCTCCAATTTTGTCTCTGTGAGTTGTTGCCAGCTGTGCTAGCTGGAAGGCACAGACTGTATCCCCCATACACGTGTATGGAGGATTTGTACCCTTGCTTTAGCTTCTTGAGGAAGCTTGAAGCCTTATTCTAGCTTCTTGAGGAAGCTTGAACCTTTGCTCTAGCTTCTTGAGAAAGCTTGAACCTTTGCTCCTCTATAAGAGAGGGCCTCCATCTCCTTATACCAGGTTCCAAAAAAATTGTTTAAGGCAAAATATATATCCCTCTCTATATCTCTACATTTTGGGTTCAAAAGTGCATTGTTCTTGGCCTATTGCACCACACCTCATAGCCACACACCTCCACCATTGATCTGAGGTTCTTGAAGGGTATTTTTAGAGGTTAAAGAGTTGTTTTTGGGCTAGAGAAGTAGCTGGCTTTGCTGAGCTTTAAGGGTAATCTCCTTTTCCTCTTTTAAAGCTTTGTCTTGATCACTCTCTTAGCCAAACTTGCATGCTTATTTGAGCTTTGTTGTCAACTGAAAAAAGTCTTGTTTTGAGGTCTTTTTGATGTTTGTTTAAGACCATTTTGGTGTTGAAGGTCATCTACCCTTTTGCATGCTTTAAATAGCCTTGTTTTGTGCCATGCCATAAAGCCTTTGATTTAATCTTTGCTTGGCCTTCCTACCACTGAAATCCAGTGGATTTTCAGTTGTTGGCATGCTATTTTAAGGGCTAAAATCAGAGAGGGGTGACCCTTTCTCTTTTGGCCTTGTTTGTTTTCATATTTGGCCTTTCCAAGGAGCCTATATTTTCATACTTCCTAGCCTTGGTTCAGGCCATTTTTAGTGACTTTTAGGACCTGCCTAGACTTTGTCTAGGGCTGGTTTGGTCACCTCATGTTTGCCTCTTGCATGTGTAGGATAATCCTCTTCATAGCTTATCAAAGGATCATGTCATTCTTGCATGTATTGGTCATGTTTCAGTGGGTTTTTGGTCATTATTTGGCATATCATAGCTCCATCTTTGGCTGGTTTAGTGGCCTCTTGAATGCTTCACATGCTTGTAGTGTAAACCATGCTCACTAGCTTACATTGCATGTGGTTTTGGCCCTTGATTCTAGCACATTTTGGCCATGCTCTAAACTGATTTTGTTCATATTTTGGGCTGCCTCAGCTCTGTTTTTAGGCCTCTTGGCCAAATGATACTTGCCATGCATGGTTGTAGTGTAATACCGTTGCCTAGCCTTGAGTTTTGAACCCCCTTGCATGCTTAATTTGAGGTGTTTCTATGTTTTGGCATCATTAAGCATGATATTTCAGAGCGTATAAGATTTCCATATTCCCATGTTTATCACTCTTTAAATGCGTTTGAGAGTTGTGCTTGTACGCCTCATTTACGGACCATTGCATGCGTTTCATTTTTATACCTTTCAAACCATCATCTTAGTCCATTTTGCCACTATTTTGGGCCTGCATAGGGACTGTTTGGGGTTGGTTTGCTCATTTGGGCATTGCTTTGCATACCTCTAGTGTGATGCACTTCACTAGTTTCGGTATTCGAGCCATTCAACATGCATAACATGAGTAGCTTGCATGATTCGAGACCATTTTGTATGTCATTTCAGAGCTGGAACATGTGTTGTTGTATGTCATATTTTATCCTTTCCATGCTTTCATACAATTGTATCGTTGTGCCCTAGGCTTTGGGCCCTTGCATCTTGCATGTTTGCATGCGTTTTGTTGCCTCATTTTCATCATGTATGGCCACTGATTTGGGTGTGGCTGAGGCCCATTCATTTTGGGTTAAGTCCATTTTCCATTGAGTATGCCATTGTAGTTTATAGCATTGAGTATGTCGCGTTGTCGCATGTTTGATCATTGCATTGCGCATGCCTTGTTCACTTCATTGTGTGTGATAGTCTTCACATGTGCATTGTGTATGACATATAGTATCATGTGCATTGAGTATGCCATTGTTAGTTTGTAGCATTGTGTATACTAGTTTGCATGTTTGCACGTCATGCTTTGCATGTTTGCATGACTTGGTTGCATCGCCTTAGGATTGCATGCTTGAGGTCGCATTGTGCATGCCATTCTACTTGTTGCATTGTGTTTGGAATAGACACGAGAAACGAGGAACGTTTCATACTCCAAGTGATAAAACGTGCCTCGATTCTCGGTCGCCGACACTCTTGACCATCCATGATGGAGTTGCTGGTTTTAGTTGCTTGTTTGTGCATTCATTTCACATTGAGTTGTGCAATTTGACTCCTCGACCATCATGCATCGGGATGCGTGATTGGTGGGCCGAGGATCAAGGACTACACTCTTTAGTGCTTATGTAATGATGGAAAGAATGGTCGGGCACACATATGTTGAAAATACCTTGCCTTCTCTCTCTTTTGCCTTTGTTGCAAAAAAAGCAGAAACCAGGAGAATGAACTGGTTGGCCGACCAGTTTTTCTGGCAGGCCGACCACCTTTTCTGGTCTTCACCACCAAGGGTGGTCGGCAAGTGGTCTCCCTTGTCCATAGCTGGTCGGCAGCCTTCCCATAGCTTCCCTGGGTGGAGTTTCATCTCTCTGGAGTCTCGTGCAACTTTCTGAAATCAATTGCAAACAAAGGCAAGTCGAGGCGTCGCGATGGATTTCCCGACAAGGCGACTCGGGCATGCATGCATCATTTATCATTCAAGGCAGAGCTGAGGCAATCCATTCATGTAGTGTGCATGCTAGTTTAGTTAATTTGTTAATTAGCTAGTGTTGTGTAATAATTAATTAATTCGATTCTGTATTATTTATTCGGACCCTCCGAGAGAGGGCGATGTTGTAATAAGTGTGCGTGTGTGTGATGTATGTCTTCCAACTCCACGTCTTTCTCCCTTTTATTTATCAGCTTAGGATGGTTAGTTTTAGCGCACGTTTCAATTAGCATCCTTATGCTCGTATGTTTGCATCCATTCATCCGTTTTGCATGCACCGGGCTCGGCGCATCATACTAACTACATCGTATTTCAATTCCAAGTTGAATACATGTTACCTGTAGCATCTCATATGCCATCTTAGAATAACCAAGCCTATCTTAGTTGCATTCTTGCATGTGTTGCATTAGGCATCTCAGCACAGTTAGGATTCATGCATGTTTTCTAATTAGCTTCTTTCTTTGGCTCGGAGTACCCGGTAAGTGTTTATGCTTTAGCATCCTTGCATGTGTGTGAGTGACTGCCATGATAGCATGCTTACCATGAGGCTATGTGCTTATGTGATATAACTGCCTGAATGCTTGTGGGTGATGGTTGGGTTGCTTGAATTGGAATAATTCGTCGAAACCCGTGTTTTAGCCTACTTGCGAGTAGCAAACTTCAATCAATTTTCAAAACGAACGGATATGCGATGTTTTGTTCCAACTTAGGCAATCTAGTCTATACTTGTATGCTGTGCGCATCACATAGTAATTCTAGTTTAATAACCGGAATAAGAACACATGTGTTTTCAAAAATAAGGTATCATGTTTAGTAGTGGCCGATCTTTGATCGGGCGAGCGGGGGTGCTCATGAAATGACCTTCCCCAATCGTACCCAAGTTCTCGAGCTGGGGCAACTTTGGTGATGACGGACACGTGGCCTTAGGCACGAGTCAGAGTTTCTTAAATTTCCCAAAAATAAAATATTTAGGTGGCGACTCTGTATCTGGCAAAGTAGTCCATGTTTGACACTTCTTTCTAAAAATCAATTTTTCAAAACGATTTGTCGGATTTAGACTCTTTAGTGATTTATCAATCTCGCATTATACTGTGCGAGATCAGATTAAGAACTGTGACATTTGAGTCTGAACTGTAGTGAGCCCAATGAACAAAACGGACCTAAATGGTTGGAGAATCTTTAGCAAAACCTAAATTCTAATTGGGTAGGTGAAATACAGCATGTCATTTCATTTTGCTTGTTTGCTTAGGCCAAAATTGCCTCTTTTTTTTTTTTCATTCTCTCTTTTGGCATTTTATTTTTTAATTTATTCGTTCATATTTTGGTTTAAAAGAATGCTAGAAGTATCTAACAGTAAATCGTGTCCATAATTGCTTTTCAATCAAACATAAGTGGGTCGTTCAAAATAAAATAAAATAAAATAAACACAGGTGGGGACAACAAAAATCCAACACTTTCTTTCATCTTATAATTGTGAAACCTTTCTTTTTGACCAAAAAAAAAATTAAAAAAACACAAAACTTGCTGACCCATCGTCTTTGGGTTTAGCAAAATGGTGGATGCACTTAATCCACTTCAATGCTTTTTGGTCAAACACATGGAAAAGAAGATGGTTTTCCACTAAACAAAACAAACTACAACAAGATTTCCCAAAAAAGAAAAGAGAAAATAATAATAAGAATTTTTTTTAAATAAACAATTAACTAAATAAAATAAAAATAGGTAAATGAAATAAGACTAAATAACTTTTGCATCTTCTTGTTGAGTAACTATTATATATATTGTTAAATTGTGTAGATGTAGCATTGGACATATTGAAACACTACCCACAGCTGGCAATGGCTCGAGATGGGAATGGTGAGACAGCATTGCATGTACTGGCTCGAAAACCTTCAGCATTTACTGGTGGAAGTCGGGTTAGCATGTGGAAAAGATTTATTAACACATGTTATTTTCTCCAACCATATCTCTTCTCATCCATGTATTTTACTAGCTTCTCATGAATAGATCTGCTCGATGGGGACATTCTTTTACAAGCCTAGGTACTCTCTATCATATAACCCGATGGAAAAGGACTAGTAAATTGTGAGTTTAGACTTGGTAAAAAATAAGTAATGATTCTTTCAGTTTGGAGTGGCCAAGGAAGTATTTATACCTGAAAAAACAGAACAAAATGATCTGAAGCAACTGAAAAAACTTGAAGCACACCTGTGTATAATATGGAGTCTACTACTTCACAAAATACAAAATGATATTTGTCAGCCTACATCTTGGCAACAATATTTTCTTTTGAAACTTACTAAAAGAGGCCATTGGCTCCATTGAATAAAATTGCATTTTCTGATAAATGATTTTGTTGTAGTGCATAATTCTTGACCTTTGGAAAATGTGCATATGGATCTGATTAAAATAGTTTCTACTTCCTACACTTCATCATTTCCCCAATTTCTAATTTTCCACCTATGAATATTGTTTTGTTTAAATGCTTTATTTGATAAGTTTATAATTTTGGGCGATTTAAACCTTTCTATCATACCTAACTTGTTACTACCTTAGCTGACCTACATGATCATTTTTAAGTCAGTTGGCTAGGCATAGTTTGCACACAGGAATTTAATATATGATGGTATCCTCTTTCCCAATTCCTGATTGTTTTTTGATGTGTTGAGCTTTGGATCTTCATTTGAAGCCATCAAATACTGGACCTATTGATTGCATCATGTGGGCGCTTATTGAAATCTTTCTAAGAAGTTCAAGAAGGGATGAGAAGGACCATGCCATTGTTATTTAAGAAAGTATTGTGGTAAAAATCTCTCTTGTAAATGGAACAAGGTATTCTCGATGAAAATCAAAGATCATGACGAATAAATTAAATTTCATGTAGATTACTAGACAGTAAAAAATGCTTCTCTATCAAAATACTGATTAAAATGTCAAGATTTGAACTTGAGACAGTAAGAAAAATGCATGTCATTAAGCTTTGGAAATTCACAACCACATCACCTGATTCTTGATACATATCACTTAGTACTTCTCATACCATTACACCAAAAATGTTGTTGATTCGTCTCCGAATACAACGATTTAGAACCATGATGAAGATTGTGTCAACCACTATTGGTAGAAAAACAGAACTTTATAAAGAATAAAGGACAAATAAGTTTTGTTTTAGAATTATATTGTTTTTATGTTTGGAAATGATATGAAGATTGTACCAATTGCTCTTTTTGAGCCTTCTCATGCTCTTATTTTTAACGTTCTTCAAACTGCTAATAATTAGTGGGTTGTTATTGCTGCTTTTATTGAATAATTTTCTCTAGAAAATTCATGATCAGGTAAAATGCTTTGTTCTCAGTTCCAGGTAGGAAGGTAGGACATGATAAAAGTCTGAAGCAAGCCCAAGCATTTGAACCAGTTAGATTGTAATGGAAAATGGTGATAAAGCAAGATGATTCAGAGATTTCGGACTTGATCCGAAGCCCTTCACGACTTCTCTTTGTTGTGGCAGAGCATGGAAACACCAAGTTCTTGATTGAGCTTAATGAAGCTTATCCTGATTTGATATGGAAAGTAAATAGCCAGAACCAAAGCATATTTCACGTTGCCGTTTTACATCGTCATGCAGGAATATTCAATATTTTATATGAGATAGGCTCGATTAAGAATTTAATTACTGCATATAGAGATCAAGATCGTATTAATATGTTGCATTTGGCTGCGAAGATAGCACCCCCAAATCAACTTAATATCGTGTCAGGGGCAGCTCTTCAAATGCAAAGAGAGCTACTGTGGTTTAAGGTAAACGTTTCCACTCGGTTAGTAATTTCAAAATTTTGATTTTTCCTAGTGCTTTACATAACTTATTTTACTGTTGGCAATATTTTTCTAAAAACATGATTGAACTCTTAAGTCCAACATGACATCCACATTGGCACTTGAATTTGGTGGGTTTGCAATGGACCAACCATATCATTGAATAAAGGCCACCTATAGCTTCTTGTTTCTAGCATAGGTTTTATTTGTTATTTCAAATGAGAAGTCAATCAGATTATACTTCATTATTGCACCCTTCTCTAGCAAACTTTATTGCTGTAATGTTTTGAAGATTCTATTTTCGTAATAATTGATTTTTGTAGTTTTTTATAATATGGTCCCTTGTCAATGTGATGATCATGGTCCTGAAAGATTTAATGAATGCTCATATCAATTGTTCGAAAATTTGTTTATTGCTCTTACCTTCTCTTTTCTTCTCAGAAAATACTATAAAACTCAAAACTAAGGAAGTTTACAAATTTTTCCTTACTCACAGACGTGGCATACAGTAGTAGAACTTTTGCTGGTTTTTGTTCGTTGGAAGGTGTAGATGGCCTAGTGCTATTCTACTCGTCAGTTTCTTACCTTCTCTCTTTCCCCATTTTTGTTGCGTTTTATTATCTCCAATAAAATTTTACTATCCTTATGCGGATAAAAAAAGATTAAAAAATAGAATTTATGAATTTAAAACAGGACCCACTAAAATAGTGTTATCGGAGCAACAGATGTGGTAGTTTGTAAAATTTGTTAGTTTGAATAGCATAACTCTACCCCTTCTCTCTTTTTATTTTTGTCCGCTTAGTGAAAGGATAACATCTGTCATTTTGGTCGTTGCAGGAGATGGAAAACATTATGCAACCTTCATATGTAGAAAAGAAAAACTCAAAAGGCAAAACACCTCGAGCTTTATTTACTAAGGAGCACAAAGACTTAGTTGAGAAAGGGGAGGCATGGATGAAGAACACCGCCTCCCAGTCTATGGTTGTTGCAACACTTATAGCAACCGTAATGTTTGCTGCAGCTTTTACTGTACCAGGCGGCAATGACAGAAATACAGGAATCCCAATGTTTCGAAAGCGTAGTTCTTTCATGGTTTTCGCAATATCAGATGCCATAGCATTAGTCACCTCTTCCACTTCAATACTCATGTTCTTATCTATACTCACCTCACCTCACGCTATGCTGAAAATGATTTCTTGGAATCATTGCCCTTTAAGCTCATGATTGGACTCACGACACTCTTCATCTCCATGACTACCATGATGGTAGCTTTTGGTGCGACATTTTTCATTGTTTTTGACCATTATACGGTATGGGTACCAATCGCCGTTGCCTTGTTTGCCTGCGTGCCTATCATTTTGTTTGTTACCCTCCAATATCCTCTTTTGGCAGATGTGATCCATTCAACCTACGGTTCCAGGTTATTGTTTCAGCCAAGGAAACATATGCTTTACTAGCATAATCCAAGTCATATATAAGTAGTGTGTCTACTTGCAGTTGTGGGATCATGAGTTGTGTATTTTAATTTTGTATAGTACTTCTATTGTGTTTGTTTTTGTTTTCTCAGGAGAACTGTCACCTCTTGGGGCACTTTTAGTAGATTGTTTCAGTAATTGTGTTTGTTTCCTTTTTTTAGTTGTGAGGGCAAAGTATTTCTCATATTTTTGTTTGTTTTCTCGTTGTGTATGTTTCTATTTGGAGCCTTGTTAAAATTTGTTTGTGCTGCGTTGTTTGTGTTATGAAATTTTAATTTTATCCAAAAAATTATGAAAGATTCTATATTTTACAAGTTATAATGTTAAATCTTCCATCTGAAATGTATTCTTGTCTCTTATCCATTTTGTAAAGACCCTTGATCATATTGAGTTATTTAATTAGCCTTGGTTGAGTTTTCAGAATTTTTTATTTTTTTTGAGTAAATTATATTTTATCCCACTTAAATTTTGCAGTTTTTTCTCTTTGGTTTCCCATATTGGTGAGTAATGAAGATACACCTCAACAGTGAAATAACATATTTAAAATTCAGAAATACTTAAAAATTGAAGTAATATAAATTATAGACTTAATTTATTTTTAGTGAATATATTCAAATTTAAATATTGAATTAAATTATTATACACCATTTTAAACATGTGTACAATTCGTATTTACTCATTATTACAGTGAACAAAATTCTAAATAGAATAGGCCTTACTGTCTGATCATTGAGATTAATTAATCTCAAGTCGGTGGTAAGAGTCAAAATTTTAAGGCTTTAAAAATGGAGTACCAATGAATATGCAAGGTCTGTTCCAAAAACAAAAAGGAATATGCAAGGTTGAAGCGACAAATGGTTCAAAAAAAAAAGAAAAAAGAAAAAAAAAAAAGGGTGAACATTGTCTGAATTATAAAAAATGGGTAAATTATAAACACATTCCCTGAAATTTACTTAAATTATAAATTACCCTCTGTGATTATAGAAATTATATTATGTCCCTTAAGATTTCTAATTTCATAATTTCATAACAAATAAGTCCTTTTATTAATAAATCATCAAGTTAATTAATAGTTTTTAATAATGTTAAAATTTTATGTCAATTAATAATTCAGATAATTTTATTATCATATATAGATAAACAATTATAAATTTCACTTTTTCAATTAATTCTGTTAAATAAAATTTTTTGACACTGAGGTATTTGTAATTTTTTAAACTACATAAAGCAATTCATATTTTAATCAAATCTCAAAAAATATATTTATAATTTACCCTAAATTTTTTTTGCTAACTATTATATTATATTGGAGAACTATCGAATAATTAGCCAGTCTTAGGCTCAATTAAACATATATCTTAAACTTATGTCACATAAATTTTCATCATTTAAAAGATAAAGTTATATGTATTAATTAATATATCAATTAGTATACTATACATGACGTGACATCATTTTGGAGGTTTGGATCTTTGTAATTTATATAATGGGAGTGGGATTATAGTTTTGAAATGACAATCTCATAACATATGTTGGTATGCTAATTAATACATCAATTAGTACATGTAGTACTACTATAATTTAAATTATCCTATACAATTGTTCAAATTTTTATTTTTTAATTTATTTTTTTTCTCCTTCCATTTATCTACCTTTCAATTTTTTTTTTTTTTTTTATTGAGAAATGTTTAGGACCCTCTTTGGGGATGATCCCCACACTCTCAAATTGATCATGGCCTTCCATGTATGTGTAGGGTCCATTCATGTATATGTGGAGTCCACATTATGGATGATCCAAGATTGTGAGGGTCTTGTAGGGGTGGGATTTCAATCATTACTCTTTTTATTCTAGACACGTATGCTCAGCCTTCTGGTGGATCTATAAATATGTCAGTAGTCTCTCTCCCAAGGCTTATGAATTTTTCTAAACCCTAAAACCCAGTGGTCGAAGCGTTGATCAAGAATTAGTAGAAATCGAAGCCAAACACTTTGAATCCAAGTGATGTGATAATTTTTTTGGCAAAAATCTAATTTTTTTATAAAAAAAAAATGTGTAAAAAAAAGTAAAAAGAGTAATGTGACAATTTATAATGACTTTTTAACTTTTTGATTAATATTGAAAATTGCCAAACGAATGGGGATTGTTCTTATTTTACTTGAGGGTTTTGAATTATCCCCTTCTAATCGTATTTCTCCCAAAAATGAAAGAAAAGATAACCATCTATCTTTTAAAAGTTATTGTCCAAATAAAAAAAAATGTTCTTGTGATTGGCCTATTCTTGGTCAGAAATATAATGAAATCACCTTTTCTATTCTTTTCCCAAACCCTACTACTAAGAAAAAAGTTCACTTCTTAAAATATCCTCTATATGTAGGCCATTCTTTCCTCGAACCCTACTACTAAAAAAGATGTTCACTTCTTAAAATATCGTAGATATGTAGGAGGGAACAGGAGAATGGGTCAGATTTATCCCGATGGGAACAAAAGTAACAATAGAAGTGCATTAAGGGAGATTTGAGACCCAAGGTTAGGTCCTTAGTTTCATTTTTTTTACGCAATTAATAATAATAATAATTATTATTATTTTTGTGTGTGTGTGTGTGGTTTTTTAATGTGATATCTTATAATTTCAAGAGGACTCAGTCCAAAAATTCAAATCTCAATTTTATTTGGCGGAAGGTATAGGCATTAAAATATTTTGTCCAAAAGACAAAGTTAGATAAAATGACCCAAATACCCTTATATGTGTGTGTATATATATATCATATACACGGTCCATTCTCTCGCACAATCACACTCTCTTTCTCCAGACACTTCTCTCTCTTTCTCTCTCTCCCTCTCTCTCTCTCTCTCTCTCTCTCTCTCTCTCTCTCTCGTTTGACTCCAATTGGCCCCTTTCTTCAGCAAAAACCCTGTCGTTGTCGTCCTCAACTCACCAGTGATGCCTACCGCACCGTGACCGCTCTCGACATCTCCGACCACATCACTCCCTCCTCTGACGTAGGTCACCTTTGCTTCCTCCTCAACATTACTCTTGGTGCCAACCAGATCTCTAACTTCATCCCCCCTAAAATCTCCCTCATCTCCGGCCTTCGATTCCTAACCTCCGATCGTCACTCTCATCTCCTTCACTTTAGTTTGCGTTCCACCAAATCATTGTTGTCATCCATTGACCCCTGCCACTACTGCTGAACTTCGACATCGGTGGAGCTTTCAACCTAGTGTTTTGCGACGACACCAAAGTTGTGAAGGATTGCTAAAGTGTTTTTGTGTGTGATTCGGTGTCTACCAGAGGGGTATACCGTATAGATCGGGTTCGATACTACCTCAGATCTACTTTCCTTTGCCTCATTTCATCTCTTCGGCGACAAGATCTCACCGAAATTGGCTCATCCTTCTTTCATCTCTCTTCTCAGATTGATCTCGTATGAGAACACAGATCTATAAGTTTCAATGCATTTATTCATTTCCTTTAATGTTGTTGTTGTTGTTGTTGTTGTTTTTTTTTTTTTTTTTTTTTTTTTTTTTTTTTTTTTTGGGTACAACGGAAAATAAACAACAGACAAGGACTATGCCCTAGTGCCCTCCTCAAAAGGTTACACAATATCCGCAACTAGCAAGGTGCGGATTTCCTCAAGTGGTTCATTAACGATAAGAAGATCCGCTGATTGATGTTCGCCTAACTTGGCCATTGCATCAGCACAAATGTTGGCTTTACTTCTCATGTGTTAGATGGAGCAGTCACATCCTCTTATGATAATATGTGCATCTTCCACAATGCCCCGAAAAGGACATCTCTCTACCAGATCCTCGTTCGACAGTTGCACCACTTGCTCCACATCCATTTCTATTATCACTTGGTTGAAGCCTCGTTGGAGTATGATGGTTAGCCCCTTGTAGACAACCCAAAGTTCCGTTTCAAGATTGGTGCATATCTCAAGCCTTCCGTAGTAACCGCTAATCTATGCTCCTGTTTCGTCCCAGAATAATCCACCAAACCAGCCACCTCCTCTATGTCTATGAGTGCTGCCACCTGTGTTGAGCTTGATTTTTCCTACATTTCGACAAGACCACACAGTTAGACTCTTAGATTTAAGTGATGTTGTGACATCTAAACTAAAAGCTTGAAAAATTTCTTTGGCATAATCTAATATAAATTTCACACTCTCATGAATATTTATACTTTTATGTTCAAAACAATTTTGTTGCTCTTAAGTTTTTGAGGAACCTTAAGCTTCTAAATGCAGCCCTAATCCTCTTCCTGATTTTGGTGGTCAACAATTAAATCATATGCACTAGATGTAGAGAATTCTCCATCAAAGGATTTAATCCACTTGGGAGTATCCTCTCCAGCACTAGTTTGGGGTTTATGTAATTTCAAAATAGCTATAACCATAGGATAAGTAAGGGATATGTGCATATGATTTAAATCCCAATCCCCATGCTCATCAAAAAGGGAATCCACAGTGATATGTTCAGAATTTGGAATTTGGTTGGTGGGTATGTTCAAGTCCTTCTCAAAAGCCCCATCACCACACCACCAATCTTTCCAAACTCTCACTTTGGACCCTCTTCCAAGGTTCCATCTAACTCTTTTAACTAGGAGCTTCTTGGTATTTAGGATAGCTTTCCATATATGGAATATATTCTTGCCTTTCCTCTTGTTTAAGAAAGACTGCTGTCCCAAGTATTTAGTTTTGAGCACATCCACCCAAAGAGTATTCTTCTCAGTTAACATTTTCCACCCCAGTTTGGATAGAAGGGCTAGACTTTGATCTCTAGCCTTTCGGAGCCCAAGACCACCACTTTTTTTTAGCTTACAGACCTGATCCCAGTTTACAAGATGCATTTCTCTTTTCTCAAGGGTATCACCCTAAAGAAAGTTTCTATTAATCTTGTCAATCTCATCACAAACTTTCCACGAGAGCTCTATAGTTTGCATGGTATAGGCTGTTATAGCAACATTAGTAACAGATTGTATCAAGGTTGCTCTCCCTGCCAAGGACAACATTCCAGATTTTCTTCCAGCTAGTTTGTTCTTAAGTTTTTCCAAGATAGACAAAAATTGATTTTTGTTCACTCTATCATGGAGTAAAGGGACCCCAAGGAATTTTCCCAAATTAAGTGTTAAGGGAATACCACTCATATTATTCAGCTGAGTTGCTCTCCTCTTGGAAATGTTAGGAGACACAAACAGATGGGATTGGTGTAAATTGACATTCAATCCAGAGACTACACTAAACTCATTCACGACTTGCAAAATGGTGTTACAATTACGATTATTTGCTTTAGCAAATAAATCAAATCATCCGCAAAAACAAGTGTGATATATTAGGACCATTCTTAGCTAAGCTAAGCCCACTCCACTCTTTGCCTTGCATTTTTTGACTAATCATAGTAGAGAGTCTTTCCATGCATAATACAAAAAGATAAGGGGATGAGGATCCCTTTGTCTTAAACCCTTAGCTGGTTTGAACTCGTCAAGGGGTTCACCATTCCATAATATAGCCGTGCTCACACTAGTAACACAATTCGTAATCGAAGCCACCAGTTTCTCATTAAAATGGAACTCTTTTAGAGTTTCCTGAAGGAATTTCCAAGAAATGTTATCATAGGCCTTTTCAAGATCAACTTTAAAAATCATGTAGCCCACCTTCCCTTTTTTCTTTTTCAAGGTATGAATTGCTTCCTGATGATGATGATATAATCATGCGTGGAGCGACTCGGGATGAAGCTACTCTGGTTTTGGCTAATGATATCATTCAAGACATGCCTAATTCTATTGACAAGGATTTTAGACATGATTTTATAGGTCACATTACATAAACTGATTCGCTTGAATTGTTTCACACTCTCAAGGTTAGCAACTTTAGGGATAAGAGCTACAAGAGTTCTATTTATCTCAGGGGAATGATACAAGAAGAAAAATAATTTTGAACAAATTTGATCACAAATTGGCCCACAATCTCCCAAAAGGTAGGATAAAAATTAGGTTGATACCCATCCCGACTCGGGGACTTAAAGGCTTTAATGTTTTTGACAGCCCTCTAAATATCTGCAGTAAAGACATTCCTACTTATCTCAAGTTGATCATCAAGGCTGATGTGCTTGGTCAGATTGTTCTAATGGTCAAGGCTAATAGTTTGAGTATAAGCAAAAATGTTTGGGAAATAATCATTCACTAAGATTTTTAGATGAGTACCCAAACCCCTTCCTCACTTTTCAAAACTTCAATTTTTGTTTTCCTTCTTTTGATAATGGTAGATAGGTGAAAATTTTTGTATTCCACTCACCCTGGGTGATCTAGGTGACACATAATTTTTGGAACCAAAATAACTCTTCTTGATAGCGAACTCTATTATAATCAATAGTAAGCTCATTTTCAAGTTGATGTAAATTGTGAGAATAGTGCTTGGCTTGAGAAATTTGGATTCCATTAATTTTGCCATGCAACCATTGTTTGTATCTAAAAATATTACCAAAAACATTTTTGTTCCAATCTTGCATTGCAGATGTCATGTAATCCAAATTTCCCAAGAGATTATGATGTTACCTGGGCTAATTATTCTCAACAACTTCATGGAAACCCTCATGGGATAACCAAACAGCTTGGAATTTAAATAAATTACAAGGAGGAATAGAAGGATTTGTACCTTGAGTGTGGAGAAGAAGAGGAGAGTGATCCAAGTATGTACAAGGCAAGTTTTGAACATACACCTCTGGAAATAGTGTTCGCCATTCTGTGTTACAGAGGGCACGATCCAATCTCACCATTGTATTTGCCCACCCTTTTCTATTATTAGTCCAAGTGAACCTAGGACCAACACAACCTAAATCCATAAGGTTGTTGCTACTAATTCTATCAGAGAATTTCTGGCTCCTTCTTTGGCTCTAACTTAAGTTTTGAGTTTGAGTAATTGAGAAGCTCCTTTTATCCTAAAAGCTTGAGTAAACATTAAAATCCCCTGTTACCAGCCACGGTTCCTGAATATTTTGGGCCATTGTTTCCAAACCGTTCCAGAGTTCATCTCTCATTTGGGTATTCGGGCTAGCATAAACTGCAGATAGTACCCAGTCAGGATACTCTTGTCCTGAAATAGGATCTACATGCCTCCACTTCTACCAATCAAATCTACATGGGTTGAGGCTGTATATCCCAGATTATTGAAAAACATACCCATCGTGTTTAATTCCACTTTTGTCTCCATGAGTATTAGCACGTCAGGCTTATGTAAACTTACCAGTTCACGCAGAGTTCTCTGGAATCGAGCATTACCAGCACCCCTACAATTCCATATCAGCATAGCCATATACGACAATTTGTGTGTTGGCCAATCCTCTGTCTCAGACAGTCCCAATATGTTTCTCACGCTCTTCTAGTTGTCCTCCAGTGCTTTTGCTGGTTTCACAAGCACCATATGCCTCACGTTGTGCGAATTTATCTCCCACCATGGTTGGATCAGAAGCTTCACCTCTTCTAGCCACCAATCGATTCCAATGTGGTGATACACTTCTTTTCCAAGTTTTAAGAACATCAGAGTTCTGAACTGGTCCATTCGGTGCTCTGTCATCAAGATGTTCTCTGCAGTTTCCTCCATTAGTTCTTCTCCCTTTTCTTCCTAGTGAGTCTAGTGGTTTTCCTTTTCTGGTTTTCACTCGGTTGTCTAAGGCTATTGCCGCAATCGTTACAATGGTACAGCTGGAGATATTAGGTGATGTTGTAGCAGGAAGAATGTTAAGGTTTCCTTGGGGTTTTTGTTCCACCTAAGCTAGGGTGTGGGCTTTCTTGCTTGGTATTATGTTGGTTGTCACGGCAGGTCTTCCATTTGTCTTTGGGCCCAGATTCAAGAACCAACCCTAAATCTTGCTTTCCATCCTCCATCGATTTAATTAAATCCACATCCATTACTTGGGAGGCCGGTGATGGTGTACCCATTAGACCCCGTTTTTGGACACTAGAGAGATCACCTTGAATAGTCTGAGGGCCCACATCGAGGTCCACATACTTCCTCTGGGCTTTTCTTATTTCCTGTGCATCACTAGTTTCCCCATGGTCTTGACCCATCTATAAACCTTCAAATCTATTACTCTTGTGGTAATGGGCTTTCGGTTTTTTTGTTTCCCATGTTGGAATTTTCTTCTAGTGGTTGCTATGGTCCACGGCCCATATCCATGGGTCTTTTCTATAGTAGAGTGTTCTTTATTCTTTTGCCAAATGGGCCTTGATGCTCCTGGCCCATTATCCATTTCTAGTTGGCTAACGGTCACATTTTGTATCGTTTTCTCCAGTTGTATCACTGGAAAATCAGAACACTTCTCTTTCCGATGACCAACTCGGCCACAAGAAAACACAGCAGGTGTAGATGTTCATATTCCACAACGTAATGGTAACGGCCAATGGTAATATGGGATATAAGCGGTTTACGCAGGTCCATCTCAATATAGACCCTTGCATACTTTCCATGTATTGCCATGGCGGTGTTAATATCTACCTTTAAGGGATTACCAAGCACCTTTGCTATATGGTAGAGGACCTTTTCATCGTAATATTCAACTGGGCGATTAGGGACCTGTTGCTTTTCGTGCTCTTTTCAGATACGTGTAGACACCCCATTTTTGACCGTCCTCAAGACTTGGATGTCATTGTTTGAACACTCAATGATCATCCATGCTCGTGTTCATTTTGAGTTCCTGAAGGTCTCGGCTGTGCGCCTTGCCTTGGAGTCTCTTAACTTGTTTGTTTTGTGCTTGGTTCTGGGGGAAGAGGGTGGCCTACTGACCAACCCTGGTACCCACCACCCAAGCCTAGTGGCTGTCGGCCTGGCCAAGTTCTCATCGGCCATCAGTGATGGCCGGTCGGCCTCTTTAATGGCCGAGACCTCTTTTTCTGCTTTTGTAGATATTTACTTTCCAACTGGTGCCAGCTATTGATCACTAAGTGTATCCTTCATACATGTGTATGGATGGATTTAAGCAAGCTTCTACCTTCTCAAGGAAGCTTTGGCTTGCTTTTCTCTATATAAGGGGGGTTGCCTCCCCCTTAAAAAAGGTTCAGAATTTTGGAAGCAAACAAAATATATACTCTCTCTTTATATTTCTCTCTCTATATTGTTGTGCCTTATAGTGCGTATAATTATATTTTCTTCACACTTTTGCACACAACCTCCTAGCCAAACACTCCTATTTTGTTGCTGAGGTGTTGGAGGGTCTTAAGGGGGCTTCAGAAAGCTGGTTTTTGCCTCAGAAGTGGCTGGCTTTGCTGTAGTTCTTCAAGGGTGAGTCTTTCCCCTTTTAAAGCTTTATTTTGATTGCATACTTAGCCACCTTTGCATGCTTCTTTTGGCTTAACTCTCAACTGAAAAAAGCTTTATTTTTAAGTGCTAAAGATGTTTGTTTGAGGCCTTGTTTGAGTTAGGGGTGTCTCTCACTCTCTTGTGCCTTATTTTCTTAACTTCTTGCTATCTTTTAAAGCTATTGGGACCACCTCTTTTTGGCTTTCTTACCACTGAAACTCAGAGGAATTTCAGTGGTAGAATGTGATTTTGAGCTCCCAAATGGGTGGGGGTTGTTCCCCCTCCTCTTGCCTTGTTAGCATGTGTTATTGGCCTATCAAAGGAGCATGTATTTCTATCATCTTAAGGCTTAGTTTGAGCATGTTTTTGTGAGTTCTTGGACTTGATATGACTCTGTTTTTGGCTGATTTGATGGTATCTTGAATGCTTCATACACTTGTAGTGTAATTCTACTAGTTAGCCTAACATGCTCTATGCTTTGGACCACCATTTTAGCATGTTTTTGGCTCCACTCCAGCAGGCTTTTATTCATATTTTGGCATGCTTTAGCTCTGTTTTGAGCCTTCTTGGTCATATGATGCTTGTTGTGCATGCTTGTAGTACAATAGCCTTGACTAGTTTTGAGTTTTGAGGTATTTTGCATGCTTGATTTGTGATGTTTGGATGATTTGGCATCATTTAACATGTTATTTCAGAGCACATTTCATTGCCACACTCTCACATTTTCCACTCCTTCAATGTGTTTGAGAGTTGTGTCTTCATGCCTTATTTGTGAGCTAATGTGTATGCATGCTTGTATAAGCTTTTGGGCTCCCTTTCCGACATGTTTTGGCCTTTGTTTTGGCATGGTTGAGCTCTGTCCAGAGCTGGTTTAGTTGTTTAAAGCTTAGTATTGCATGCTCCTTGTGTATTGCTCTTTACTATCCTTGTGCTTTAGGGGCTCTTGCATGCTATACTTGTGTTGTTTGAGTGATATGGCATCATTAAACACTTGATTTCAGAGCGTATAGCATTGCCATATTCTCATGCATATCACTCTTTAATTGTGTTTAAGAGTTATGCCTTTATGCCTTGCTTGTGAGCCGTGAGTTGAGTATGCATTCCTTACTCTTCGTGCCTAAGTTTTGTTGAGTTTTGGCCACTGTTTTGGCATGCATGATCTCTATCCGAGGGTAGTTTGATCATTTGAGCATTGTATTGCATGCCTCTTGTATGATGCTCTTTACTTGCTTTGATGCTTTAACCTCTGAACATGCCTTGCATGCATTGTTCATATGTTGGAACCTTGTGCATGCCACATTAGCATTGATAGGTAGGCATGTTGTATGTGTGTTACATTGTGTTTGGATTGAATGTAAATCCAAACACGAGGAACGAGGGACGTTTCATACTCAAAGTGATGAAACGTGTCTCATCCCTGAGGTCACCGACACCTTTGATCATGTATGATAAGGTGAAGGTTCATCGAGTCCTATGTGTTATTTGTGAATTCATCAACATTGTGCAAACTCGACTCTTTGGCCACCATGCATCGAGATACGTGATTGGTGGCTCGAGAGTGGAGCACTACACTCTTTTGAGCTTGAGACATGATAAGGAGTGTGATGGCACACACATTCCCTTGCAAATACATTGCCATGCCTTTGTTTGTGCTCTGCTGAGCAAAAGGAGAAATTGAAGGAAGCAGTGGCCGACCGGCCATCAAAGCTGCCGACCGACCACCAAGTCTGCCGATCGGCTATCAGAAGTGGCTGATGGCCACCAACTCTGGCTAATGGCCATCCCTCTTAGCCGACCATCCTTCAGCATGTTCCTAAGGTGGGTCAGAAGCATTCTGAAAGTTGACATAATTTTCAGAGGTACAAAAGAGTGCAAATAGAGGCATCACGAGGCACGGTAGTGGATTTCCGAGCGAAGCCAGTCGAGCATGCATCATTCATTATTCCAAGGCAGAGTTGTGGCAGCCTAACTTAGATGCTTTTCATACTTAGTTGGTTTTGTAACTTAATTAATTTGATTAATTAAGTTTTGGTTCGTAATTAATTAGCTTAGCGTAGCTAGTTAGTTGATTTATTCGGACCCTCCGCCGAGAGGGCAAATGTTGTAATAAGTGTGCGGGTGTGTGTGAATGTCTTCCAACCCCACGTCTTTCTCACTTTTACTTATCCTCTTTCGATGGTTAGTTTAGGGCATATTTCAATTAGCATACCTTATGCTTTGCATGTTTGCATCATTCATTTGTCTTGCATGCACTGGGCTCGGCGCATCATTCAAACTGCATTGTATTTCAAAACCTATTTGAATACATGTATCAATTGTTGCATTCATATGCCATCTTACATAGCCGAGCCTACTTAGTTGCATTTTGCATGTGTTGCATTAGGCATTTCAAACAAAGCTAGGATCATGCATTGATTTCTAACATAGCTTCGGTCTTGGCTCGGAGTACGCTGTGAGTGTTTATGCTTTAGCATCCTTGCATGTGTGTCAGTGACTACCATGATAGCATGCTTGCCATGTGGCTAACTGCTTAAGTGTTTAACTGCATGAATGCCTATGGATGAAGGCTTTATTACTTGAATTGAAACAATTCATCAAAATGTGAGTTTTAAGCCCACTTGAGGGTGACAAAATCATGTTGTTTCAACCCCACCTTGTTTGGTGGCAAATCCACGTTTTAGTCTACTTGCGAGTAGCATCTTCAAACCATTTTCGAAAAATAAACGTGAGATGTTTTGTTCCAAATCGAGCGATTTAGTCAATACTTGTGTGCTGTGCGCATCACATAGTAAGTTAACTAATAATCTGAATAAGAACACATGTGTTTTCAAAAACAACATATCATGTTAGTAGAGGTCGATCTTTGATTGGGCGAGCGGGGGTGCTCATTTCATGACCTTTCCCCCTCGTACCCAAGTTCCCAAGCCGAGGCAACTTTGGTGATGACGAACACGTGGCCTTAGGCACTAGTCAGGGTTTCCTAAATTTCACAAAATAAAATATTTAGGTGGCGACTCTGAAATCTGGCAAAGCAGTCCATGTTTGGCACTTCTTGATTAAAATCAATTTTCCAAACGATTTGTCGGATTTGGACTCTTTGGTGATTTATCAGTCTTACATTGCACTTTGTGAGATTAGATTCAAAATCGTGACAGGAGTTCGAACTGTAGTAGCTAGAACTACAATTTGCGCTCTCGTGCGCGGAGCGGAGTTCGGGCAGTCTACAGTTTTTAGCGACTCTGCTGGGGATTTAGAGAACTTGACTCGAACTTATGATATGCTGTTTTGTTTACACTTATATGTTTCTTTACATTGCATTTGCATTGGTGCGCCTAGGACACTGTGTTTGCCGTCTGCTATTCCTGAACGATTTGCCGAAGGCTTGCTTGAAAAAGCGTGCCATAAGGCAGACCGATTATGGGCTCTGCTACGATGGGAACACAAACCTAGATTTTTATCGAGGCACCCTTTTTGACCATTCGACCTAGTGCATATCGGAATCCATAGAGACCATTCCAAACTGGGACAGGTTGCTTACCCGATTATAGGTTATTTGAAACCGCTGTGTGTGTAGTGAAACCCTAGTTCTTGACGAAACTAGGACAGGGAAACTCTACCTTTCCATAGGGGTGTTTTGGATTTCACTTGCTGGCTATGTGGTTTTAGAGTGTGTCTCTACAGGAATGCATGTATCAGTTTACAAGTCTGAGTATCAGTCTGAGGACATTAATATTTGGGGGTATCAGATTTGAGGCAGTGATTTGGGGGCAGTGATTAGTGTTGAGAACAGTGTGTTCAGCTTACAATATCAACTGTGTGTTGTCTTTATTTTAAGCCGAAATGCTGTCTGTTTTTTTGGTTGTTTATTTCCTTATTATGCTTTATTTATCTTTTTGTAAGGTAGTTTAGCATCGTTGCTTCCAACCAGGAAAATATTCCCCAAGCACTTTGGACCAGAGGTTGAAGGCTTTTCCGATCTGAGGACCTAGTTAACAGACAACCAGTGTTTGTGTCATTACCCCTGGTTAGTAGACGTAGGTCAGTTAGGCACAATTCATCAGTACAGCGGTTACCAGATCAGCGGTCATTATCTACCCCACCAGTGTGTAATCGGGTTGAGGTTTTCGTTTCTACTATAAAGAGAGATATACCTGTTATTCAGTTAGATCAGCACCTTATGGCAAGTATGGAGGACATGATGCATCAGCTCCAAGAAACCATACAGGCCATGCAGCGAGATGCTGCCCGCCAGGCAGAGGCGGCCACACGTCAGGCAGAGATTGTGGCTCAATAGGCAGAACTGATTGCCAGGCTCTAGCAACAGCAGCAACCACAACAAGCCGGAGCATTAGCTTCGCATCCACCCCCACCCCCACCAAGAATCCCAATACTCGAGGATACTGCAAACGTCTAGGAAGATACAAACGCCCCAACAGGACCAGTTCCGCCACCAATTCTACCGCAGATTTCAAAGACACCGGCCTTCTCAACAAATACACCGTTTGAATCTGAGATGGACCCAACAACGCTGAAAGTGAGCAAGCTAGAAAAGCTATTCAAAAGAGCTCAAGGCATCAATTCCATTCCGGATATAGAGGATGGATACACCGATTCGGCATTGACTTTGCCGGACAGGTTTAAGATGCCACATATAGACCGTTTTGACGGTTCTGGGGACCCCATGGTACATCTGCGATTGTTCTCGGATATCCTAAGGCCAATGGGCCTCTCTAGATTGCAAAAGTTTCCCTCTTCGGCAGGATCCTGTCGGGTGTTGCGGCTATTTGGTACGCAAAGCTGGAGGACTCTGTCAAGAGAAGCTGGGAGGAGATGGCTGAGCGCTTTGTAGCTCAATACTCCTACCACACGCAGATCGAGATCACAACTCGTGATCTTGAGACAACCAGACAGGAGCCGAAAGAGGGCTTCTCTGACTTTGTAACCCGTTGGAGGGCCAAAGCTTCTATGATGACCACCAGGTCGGTCGATAAGGATCAGATACGGATGATTGTGTGCAACCTCCAACCCAAACTAATACAAAAGATAGTCGTCTTACCCCTTCCCACCTTTACGGATTTACACGAGATTGGGGTACAGATTGAGGACGCCATGAAGCAGGGTCTGATTGACCACAAGAGAGAGTAGCCCAAGCAGGAATTTACATGCAGTTTGAATGCCGGCACGAGTAGTGCTGTAGCTACCATAACTTCCGATGTGGGTATGGTCACCACCACCACATCAAAAACAGCAACCCCATTCACCGGTGCGTCCGGTACCATCTCGCAAACAGCCAGATATCCACCCCGAGGTCAAAGGACCTTTACTTCATTATACATGCCTCTGTTCAAAGCTCTGGGGGTTTTAATTAGAAAAGGGCATTTGAAGCCTCTAGAGCCGCGGCCATTACTAGACAAACTTTCTACTTCCCATAACCCAGCCAAATACTGAGCCTTTCACCAATAACATGGTCATGACATCGACCAGTGCTATAGACTGCATCATGAGATCCAGGATCTCATTGACAATAAGGTGATTGCACCTCCAGAAAAACCAAATGTCACAACCAACCCCCTCCCACCACATAACCAAGCGCCACAACCCAAACACATCAACCTGATCCAAACTGCGGCCATTCCATGTAACCCAAGTATATACATCACACCCTGCCACCTACCCAAGCCTGAGGTGTTCATCACAGACAGCACGGACTTGTGCATGTTGAGCACCTCCCAAACCCAACCTCAATCGGTGGTGGTGACTATCGAAGATAGAATTGGGTCGACTTTGGAGGCAGATGAGAATGTTGATTCAGAGCTTGAGGGGCCTGGGAGCTTTGCGTACAACCCGAGTAGTTATATCACATCAACAGATTAGGTTAAGCCAAGGGTAAAGTTGCCAGTTGGGGCAGAGATCAGTGTGGTTCGGGAGAATGGACCTGGTCAGGGATCAGATGACCTAACAGAGCTGGAAGAGGGCATTGTAGATCTATAATTCTTCAACGAGTAGGACTCAAGGGATGTAAACTTCAACTGGTTCGACTTGGATGGATTAACAGAAAATACTGGGCAGCTCAGCGATGAGCCAGATGTCGTTGAGACGTCTCAGCCAGAACAGGGGCAATCAAAAGCTAGAACATTAGCAGTGGCTGGAATGGTCGAGAATCAGGAGAAATCGCCGGAGAGCACCGATGTTAAGAATTTTGCTCGGGATCCGGGGAGTTTGAGTACAGTAGATACTGAACAGGAGGCTGCATTGAAGCGTCTTGAGCAAGAAAAGATCAAGGATCTTGAGAGGGCTAGGAAGACCAAAGCCCTTGCGGGGACAGAATGTGCTGTGAGCACAGAAACAGTTGCAACGGGACCGGACATCTGTTTGTCGGTTGCCAACGGGATGTGGTGAGAAGACGAAGACTTACGTCTTGCCCACAGCGACGAAGATTGGGGGCAGAACTAACCGGATGACACCTGGTACGTTGAGGAGGTGGACTATATGACCAGGAGTGGGCAGTACTTCATGCCCCCACACTTGGACCAGCCGGAGGTGTCTGGAAAGGACAAAAAAGCGGAGAGACAAGAAGAAAAACTGCTGGAGGAGGAGGCTGTACTGAAACAGACAGCTAAAGAAAGTCCAAGCATACATCTCTATCTAGGGACTACTTATGGCCTCAAGAGTTCACAGACAAGCTGTCCTTTCTGCCATGGACAAGGCAAAACTTTTAATTGATACCACTCCGGAGCAGTTGGAAGGGCTGGTTTTTCTGGGAGGAGCTTTCCCGACATTGACCTTCACTGACAAGGAACTACCGCCTGAGGGCTTAGATCATAACAAACTGCTCTATATCTCTGTCGAGTGTAGAGAGAAATGGACACCGGTGGTCCTTGTTGACATAGGATCTGCTATCAACGTGTGTCCGTCGAGAACGGCATATGCTATCGGGTTGAAGCTCGCGAATTTTGTGCCTACGGCCTAGGTGATATGGGCCTATGATAATACCAGCCGAGAGGTGATGGGGAGTATATAGATTCGGACTCAGGTTGGTCCGGGGCAACAGGATATTGAGTTCCATGTCTTGGATGTCCCGGCCACCTTCAATCTACTTCTTGGGCGACCGTGGCTGCACCGGGTGAAGGCCGTCTCTTCCACCTTATACCAAATGCTGAAGTACCCCCACGGGAAGGGGGTGGCCATCGTTTTTGGAAATTCTTCGATACATCCGTCGCCAGAGGTTTCTACACTAGTTCTAGAGATTGAGCATGGCGCGGAGGATGTATTTTTGTCAGGATTCACCCTAGCTGAGGCTCGGGTTGTACAGAATATACTAGCTGTTGATGAGGGGCTATACGTCAGTGCATAGTCTGTCTACCTTATGAACAAGCTTCAGCACATGCCTGGGTTAGGATTGGGGCGAAGTGGCCGTAAAGGCATTGCAGCATCGGCCGAAGTGCCGCATAACCCACATACCTTTGGTTTAGGTTATCTGCCTACCAAGGAGGATTGGGTGAGGAAAGGAAGAGAGATGGCCTGAAGAGCCAGGGAAAAACAAGCCGGGAAGCATTATGAATTGATGCACCGACCTATCCAAGGGACCCTGAATGGATGCTTTGTTCGGGAGGGGGAAGACTTTCCATTCTGCGGCTTTCCAGAGCCCTGGTTGAATGTAGAGAGGCGACGCTTGCCCGACTTCGAAATCCTTTTTGATCTTCAGTTGTCCGGGGATGAAGTTGCCACAAAGCAGACAGACCCACCAATTGAGGCTGAGCAGTGCAAGGAGGAAGATTCTGAGAGCATAGAAATTGAAATGGGGGTAGCGCTGGCTTGTCTCCTCACAGATCCTCAGATCATACTGGAGTGATTGGGGGATAACTTCTCTGTTTCCATGATCGGAAATGAAGTGGTTGTGGGCCCATCTTCAGGTATTCTCAATGCATCCATCGCGCCCTCCCTCGTCTGGCAATACGATGAGGGCTTTTTATCGAGCAGCACCAGGTCAGGTAGTGAGCCGGAATCTGATTCCACTGAGTCTGTGGAGTCGGAATAAGGTTCCAGATCATCTGAGTTTGAGTCCGGTATTCTTGGGGGTGATGACCCGGATGCCACTGTCCTGTCCAGATCGTCTTTTTCTTTTTCCTTTAAGTCTGTTATAACAGAGAAATCAGGCGGACTGGATGTTATTAATGAGAATGGTACGACTATGGCTTCCGAGTACTTTTTTGTGCCTTTAATTTATTTCATTAATCAAGACTTTCAAAATTTTGATGAAAATGACGAGGAAAAAATTCCTCCGATTTTACAACGTTCGATTGATCAAGGGCAAGAGAGGTTTGTAAAATCGTTGGTTGATGAAATCACCAATATTAATCTTGGTACTGAGAAAAACCCGCGGTTGGTCCAGATCGGGTCAACGTTGTCTTCGGAGGAGCGCGAGCGCTTAGTTGCTTTATTAAAAGATTTCAAGGATGTTTTCACGTGGTCCTACGAAGACATGCCTGGAATCGATCCTGAAATTGTACAACACCGGATCCCTCTTGACCTAGAGGCCCGACCTGTTAAGCAGAAGCTTCGAAGGATCCGCCCAAACTGGGCTCTGAAGATCAAAGAAGAGGTCCCCAAGCAAATTGATGCAGGGTTCCTGTTGGTATCCGAATACCCTACTTGGTTGGCCAATATAGTTGCGGTGCCAAAGAAGGACGGCAGAATTCGGGTATGTGTGGACTTCAGGGATTTGAACAAAGCCAGTCCGAAGGACGACTTTCCTTTGCCGCATATCGTTGAATTAGTGGACTTCACTGCTGGGCTTGCATTGCTCTCGTTCATGGATGGATTTTTAGGCTACAATCAGATCTTAATGCCACCCGAAGATAGGGAGAAGACTGCTTTCACCACCTAGTGGGGAACCTATTGTTATAGGGTGATGCCGTTTGGGCTGAAGAATGCTGGGGCTACGTATCAACGGACCGCAACCACGATTTTGCACGATATGATCCATAAAGAGGTTGAGGTGTACGTGGACAACATGATTGTCAAGTCCAAGGAAAGAGAGGGCCACTACACCGCCTTGTAGAAATTCTTCCAATGGATCAGAGAGTATCGGTTGCGGCTGAATCCTCAGAAATGTACATTTGGTGTTACAACAGGGAAAATGCTGGGGTTTTGATCACACAGAGGGGTATCGAGGTCGATCCTTCCAAAATCAAGGCCATCTTAGAAATGCCACCACCGAAGACTAAAAAGGAGGTGTGAGGCTTTCTGGGCAAAGTGCAATTCATAAGATGGTTTATTGCAAAATTAACCTTGACTTGTGAACCACTGTTTGGTCTCCTGAAGAAAGGAAAGAAGTTTCAATGGGACGACCGATGCCAAGTTATTTTTGAGCAAATCAAGTAATATTGACAGAATCCACCTGTGTTGTCACCGCCTGAGCCGGGGAAATCGATGATTCGGTACCTTTCAGTGACTGAAACGACAATCGGCTGCATGCTTGCACAGGAGTCTGAGGATAGAGTGAAAAAGGCTATCTACTACCTGAGCAAGAAAATGCTGGATTACGAGACCCGCCACACTCCACTGGAGAAGGCTTGTCTGGCCTTGGTATGGGCTACCAAGAAGTTGAGGCACTACCTGTTAGCTCACTCTGTAATACTGGTTTCGAGATTAGATCCCATCAAACATCTCTTTGAGAAACTGACACTTACGAGTAGGCTAGCTCGTTGGTTGCTTCTGCTTTCTGAATTTGATCTAAAGTACATGACGCGCAAGTCAGTGAAAGAGAGAGCGGTAGCGGAGTTCCTAGCTGACCACCCAGTGGACGGGAATGAAGCAGTTGAATATCTGTTCCTAGACGAGGCCATTCTACATGTCGAAGAAGAGACTTGGACGATGTACTTTGATAGACCGTCAAACCAATACGGGTATGGGATAGGGGTGTTGTTGATAGCACCTAACAATTCCCGCATGCCCTAAGCATTCAAACTCTGGTTCAAAGTGTCAAACAATGAGGCAGAGTATGAGGCATGTATTGCTGGATTAGAAGCCGCCTTGGAACTAGGGGCAAAACGGTTGGATGTCATCGGGGACTCAAACCTTATTGTATCTCAAGCTAAAGGAGATTGGAAAGTTAAAGAAGAAAAGATGAGAATCTATCACCAAACTTTGGACATTCTGATTCCTCGGTTTGAAAAACTGAACTTCGCTCATCTGTTAAGAGAGAACAACAGGTTCGCTGATTCATTAGCTACTCTATCTTCTATGATAGACATTCCTTTCAGAGTCCGGATGCGTCCGATCATTATTGAACAGAAATTCGTGCCGGCCTACGAGCCGATTGCTGCCATAGATGAGGTACAAGATGAGAATCCCTGGTATTACGACATCTGGAACTTCTTGTTAAAGGAAGCATATCCACTAGGGGCAAATGCCAAAGATAAGAGGGCAATTCGAAGAATGGCTGCTCAGTTCATTATCTGCGGAGGTAAACTGTACAAGCGGGGTCATCTCGGGATGCATAAGCTGTGTGTTGATGCTGAAGAGTCCAAGTGCCAGATGGAAGCCATCCATGGAGGAGAGTGCGGGGCGCACATGAGCGGGGTGATGCTAGCCCGGAAGATCCTCAAACAGGGTTATTATTGGTCAACCATGGATGAGGATTGTATTGGCTTTGTTCGGCAATGCCACAAATGCCAGATCCATGCAAACCACATGAATATTCCGCCATCGAAGCTGTACAACATGACTTCACGATGGCCATTTTCAGTCTGGGGGATTGATGTGATTGGGGCCGTCACTTCGAAGGGGTCCAATGGGCATGAGTACATTCTGGTAGCGATAGACTACTTTACGAAGTGTGTTGAGGCCCAATCTTACGCGGTGTCGAAGGCATCGCATGTCGCTAAGTTCATCAAAAACAACATTATTTGTCGCTACGGGTTCCCGAATGAGATTATTTCAGATAATGGTTCTCACTTCAAGAAGGAGGTGATCGACTTGTTGGAGAAGTACAACGTGGCTTTTCATAAGTCATCTACATATCGACCGCAAACCAACAGAGCAGTTGAGGCCGCCAACAAGGACATCAAGCACATTCTGCAGAAGATGGTGGAAACCTACAGGAACTGGCCAGATAAGCTGCCATTTGCTTTTTAGGGCTATCGGACTTCAATTCGAACTTCTACTGGGGCAACTTCGTATTCCTTGGTTTATGGGATGGAGGCTGTTCTGCCTATTGAAGTTGATGTTCCGTCATTACGGGTATTGGCTGAGTGTCAGATAGCTAAGGCAGATTGGCAACAAATCAGGTTCGAAGAACTCATGCTCTTTGATGAAAGATGGCTGAAAGCAATGTATCACGTCCAGGGTTATCAACGAAGAATTGCCAGGGCTTTTAACAAAAAGGTTAAGTTCAGGAATTTAAAAGAAGGGGATCTAGTGCTTAAAGACAACCGAGCTCCCATCCACGACCCTAGGGGCAAGTTCAGACCCAATTGGACTGGCCCTTACATCATTAAGTCTATCTGGTTGGGTGGAGCTGTCATTCTGATGGATTTAGATGGCCTTGAGTTCTTCTAGCAGATCAACATGGACAAGATAAAGAAATACTATCCCTGAGGGGCTCGCTAGGCCGAAAACCCAAAAGGGCGACCTTGGCAAAAGTTAGAGCATGAAAAATTTGAAATAATAAAAACTAAGCTCGCAAGGTTGAAAACCTAGAAAGGGCGGCCTTGGCAAAAGTTAGAGCGCAAAAGGAGAGTGTTAATACACGAGTGAACCTGAACTGAACTACATAAGGCTTGATTCCCGTCTTTGGGATACGTAGGCAACTTCATTCCGAAGTCCAGCCATAAACACTTCCCCGATCAACTTTGTCCATGTGATCATGTTGGTCATCTTTGTCTATTCTGCATTCAAAAGCTCGGTTGTGATCTCTAGTGCAGTGCTATTCAGACTAGGGGCAACTTTCTAGCTGCTGGATCCGGGGTTGTACATCTCAGTGATAGATCTCGAGCGTGTCCAGTTGTGATCCATATCGAAAATGGTTTTGAAAAGTTTTAATAAAAGTTGATTCTGCTCAAATTAATCTTTTTACAACTTAGACCATTTTTGGACCAAACGAAAAATTTTCAGTACCTACAACCTTCAATTACATTGATTTCAGTACATAGTTCTCCTACTCTTGAACACAAATTGAAGTTGCTTTTTATTACATTCATAAAGAAAACTTGAAAGTACTGATTAAAGCAAATAAACTCGGGGCATAGTCAGGTGTTCCTGCGCCCCCTCCCAGACCTTGTAGAAGCCTCTGATGCAAAAGTAGGCCCAACCTGTGCCTCTTCATCGAGCCAAGCTATGCACTCATTAGAGAGGGTGCAACTAAAAGTGGGAGCGGGGGCCAGAAGCTCTCTCGTCCTCTATGTAGTGGCATACCGAGCTACTTGTGCGCCTCGGACTGGAAATGCGGCAGGGTACTCCATCCCTTCTTCCGGACAAGTGTGATCATGCCCAAATTGGCACCGAAATTGGAACGGGAAGTAAAAGACACAGTGTATCAGGCCAATCAACTAAATGCCTTGTTGGCGAAACATGCTATAACTCATCGTCGGTAGATTGAGCCAAGGGCAGTGCCAAGCAATGTTGACAGCGGACAGGTTGCACATCCATTCGCACCACCATCCCTCATCGGGGGCATCAACTAGTTGCTGCTGGAAGAAATAGCCGTGTGCTGAATATACTGGGCATGAGTCCACCACTCTTAACTTGTCCATCAACCATATTTGGGGAGGGATGAAAAATGAGAGATTAAAGAATAGAGAGGTGTACGTGGAGAGAAAAGTGAGAAAAGGGTTTTGAGAGAAAAACCGAGCCTGAGGGCCGAGTGATGTGAGAAATATATGTGAGATAGGGTGGGAAACATTACTTGCAGCAGTAGTGGACTCCCCGCGAATTTAGTCGACTCCCGGCGATGGAAGACATCCAAGCCCATCAGTGTCTCAGCTAGTGTCATGGCAATGCAACTCTTGCCCTCTTTCAACCTTTGGGCAACCTCAACCAAATGAACGCTAGAGCCACCGGAGCTTGGGGCAAGCAAGAAATGAGACAACATGCACAAGTAAAGCGCATGTCGCCGAAAACCCTGCCAGTGATGATCGCCGCGGTCCCAGGCATCTGAAAACAGATAAATCAAGCTGGGGATGTCCAACTCTCTGTCGTGAATCAAAGACTGAGCGTCATGCAAAGTGAGCCCACACATCTGTCTTAGGGCTTGGATGTGGCCGAAGCGGAATTGAGGCAAGATCTCTTCATCGCGTTGAGACTCCATCAAAGCTTGGAAGTCTTCGAAAGTGGGACATATCTCTTGTCTGCCAAAGCTGAAAAACGTGCGTAATCAGATTCCAACACCTAGCCGCGGCATGAAGGAATAGAAAATATAGCGGAGTGCGGCTCAGCGTGAATAGTGTATTTATTCCGAAGCCCCGAAAATTCAGCTTTTCCGAGCCATCCAAGTTAGTAATCCAACTTGTGAGATTTTGGACAAGAAATGTTTCCATTTAGTGCAAAAACAGAGTTGAAATGGAGAAACTACGAAGCTGGGGCTTTTGTAGAAGATAAGGTGTTTAGTGGAAGACAGGTGTCAACAATCTGGGCACTTTCTCTACTAATGGCCGATCGGCCAAATTGATGGCCGATCGACCATCTTTATAGCCGATCAGCTAGTTCTAGTGGCCGATAGCCCTTTATGATGGCCGATGGCCTCCCATCTTGGCTGATGGCCCCTCCTTGGTTCTCTGAGCTGTCCATGTGTTGGAAGTGTTGAGAACTTGTGTCTTGTTCCACTTTGGATGCATTTTGTGGCGATTTTATGAAGTCGTGCCTGTGTTACTTCAATTTGTTTATCGAGTTGTATTTTGAGTTGACTGATAAGTCGTTGTCTTGCTTATCGAGTTGTATTCGTATTTGGTTAGCATGTCAAGTACTGGTTTTGCTTATCAAGTTTTTTTGTTCTTTCAGTTGTCAGTTGGTTAACTACCTGATTAAGACATTGCAATTCATGTGTGTAGTTTTCAAACCAAGTTCAATCTCATTTATATGTTGTGTGATGCGATGCGATGTGATGCTTAGAATGTAAAATGTAACACTTTTTCAATCAAAAAGCTATTTTCATTCCATCGTGTTTTCTTTTGCAAAAGAGTACAAGTTTTAAAGAAAATAAAACTGTCTAAAGCAGTACAATGTGCAAAAACTAAAGCAAAAAGAGAAATAAAGCAAAATCAAAACATCTAAATCATCCCCGGCCACCTCAAGATCGAGAGGCCGTCCTCGCCCTCTTCCGGGACACCACCTCGAAGCTGTCATCATCAGCGTCGCCGTCTGCATCTGAGCCAGAGTCGGCACCAGAACCATCTCTGCTCCCCTCCGCGGAGCCATCTCCAGTCTCATCCCCGTCCTAAGACGACGTTGACTGTGGACTCACTGCCTCCTCGTCAGACTCATCATCATCTGGGACAGGCTCCCGTGAACTACTCTCGGTACGAGTACGCCTATCTCTGCCTCGGCTGTGTACCGACATCCCTCGTCCCGCTTCCCCTGCTGCTCGGGGAGGCACTGAAAGTCCCACTGAGGCGCCCTCTATGGCTGGTATTTGGAATGGGGCCTGAAAAGAACAATTTGGCAAATGCATCAGTTATGCTATGCGAAGCTGAGTATGTTATCAAATGTAGTATATGAACGTCGTGAGCGGTGAATGATTGCAGTGTATGAGGGCTGTGGCCAGTATATGAGATGCAGTGTATCGGTGCCGTGAGTGGTATATGAGTGTGGTGTATCAAATGCAGTATTGATAATGTGATGCATCAGATGAAAGAACTGACCGGAATACCATAATACTGAGCAGGTCTAGCCTCCTCTGCAGGATCCCCATCACCGAAGTCGATAGCTCCAGAGCCTACCCAGTGTATTCTACAGAAGCCTACAAAAGTGTTGAGGTAGTTAGTAATCTATGGGATATCAACTGAAATGAAATGAATGTACAGAATGTAAAGTATAGCATATACCGGGGTCGAGCCTCGAACTCCGATGAGCTCATGATCAGCTGGGGGAGGAGCGATGGGAATCTGATAAGTCTCTCCAGCCTGCCCTCGGCATGTCATGGTAGTGGGCAAGTCTGATCACTTTGCCCTCTGTCTCCTCTGGGATCCCCCCCTTCTATGGACCCAAGTCGCCTTGCTTCTCCAACTCTTCCTGTTGCGGCTACAGGTCTGTCTCTCTCACCTCGGCAACCACTGGCCAGGGGCGGCATAAGATAGGTCTGGATGAAGACGGTGTAGTCGTCGTCGAGCCTGAAGAAGTCTGCATCCTAACCAATCGTTAAATCAACCATCTTCTGCGGGGTTTACCTCTCTGTCTGCTTCATGGTCGAAGGAGGCGGCATCAGAACCACCGGCTTGGGTAAACGAAGGCTCTGTCGCAGGAAACACTCACCCAAGTACCACGCCTGACAGACCGGACCCTCAAGCAAAACCCGGAATCGAGAAGTCTACCGATCGCCCATAAACTGGTCTCTAACTGCGTCAGGCAGCATTGCCCAAGGCTGCTAGGTGATTTGTAAATAATGGATATACAAGTTGTTATCTACTATTGAAAGTGCAATATAAAGCAAAGCTCAGATGAACTGTAAGGTTTGAAATACCTCCGCTGCGGCTATAGTGTCAAAATATCGGCGGAAGAATGAGAAAGACTCTCATGGCCTCTGCTCGCATCACACATTGTACCTATGTGAATATGGAATCGTGGGGGGCTTCTCTGCATCCGGCACTGGGACAAGCCTCGGGAAGTAGGCATATACCCACAACTACAGAATGTGAAAGGGTAATGATGAGTATGTTTATCAGTAAAGTAGTATACGGATAAAGCAGAAATCAAAGAATGATGTGCAGTGTACAACTACTGTAAAGCAGATTGCATGTTATGCAGTATGTGTGGTGTACAGATAATGTAAAGCAGGACTGTAAAACAGAAGGGAAGGATGTACCTCCTAGGCTCTCTGGTAGACTTCTAGCAGGTGCCTGCTTCGGCGAGATAAGGAACTTATGTATCCATACAGTATGGCCAAGCCTGCGCCGCCCCAGTCATAGCGCCGGATGCGAGATATGTCTACCAGTGCACTCAAGACATAGAGGCCAACGATGTTCGCCCGGTCGGCGAATAGAGTGGTGCCAAGCAAGAACATGAAGAACCCCCGGGCGTAGTACTCGACCTCCTCGCGGGTCGTTGGCGTCTCCCCCCTGAACCGCTCGGCGAACCATGAATAGCGCACCATCCCTGGTCAGGAGAGAGGTGGGTGAGTCCCTAGCAAAAAGATCTGAGCAACATCCCACTCGCCTATATCAGTGTCGAAAGGGATCAGATCATCCCCTACTTCTATGCTGTTGAGCATCAAGAAGTCAAAGGGAGTCATCGTCATCTCCCATGCCGTAGAAAGGTGGAGGGAATCGGTGGTGTCCCACCACCTCTCCACCAAGGCACCTAGAAGAGGCTGATTCGTAGTGAGGCGCAAGAGTCCCATACAGAATGCACCAAAACTAGCCTCATTGACGATGTGGCGAACAACATCGAGCAGCTCCATGTACCAATCACGAGCGATGGTATTCCCATAGCCTCGGAAGGCATGAGAATCTCCTTGTGTTCAAGATAAACAGATACAAGGCAGTGTCAGAAATACATTATATGCATGTGTTCAGAATTGATAGAAATGCAGTGAATGTATGAATTCAAATTGTCAGAGATACAGTGTATGGATGTGCTCAGAATGAACTAAGCATGCGGTGTACAAGTGTATTTGGGGATAATCAGGCGAAGAGCAGTGTTGGCTATCCAAGGTATTGATCTACATTGTGAAAAGTAAAGAAGGAGTATGTACCTCAGAGGCGCCGTAAGATAAGTGTAACTCCGGCTCGTGCAGCAGGAGCTCCTCCGGTGCACCTCGTGCAAACCTCCTGAACTGACGAATGCCGTCGGGAGGCAGTACATGTACCTCAGGGTTATACGTCTCTAGATCGAACGGTCGAATGCCTAGCGGTAATGGCTTGAACTCGGGATCCATCTCCATCCCCAGAGGAGCCCCACCATGCGGAATGCCACCTGCCATCTCAAGAAGGATGAGAAAATGGTCCAAGATGTGAAAAATGGGCGAGAATGCCAAAAGTCAACGAAAAATCAACTCCAAGGGGTGAAAAATGGAGGAAAAAGTTAAAGTGCAGAAGAAGGCACAAAGATCAAGGATAACTCGGGGGAAACAAACCCCAAGTGATGGAAATCAAGATTGCAGTGCCAAAAACACTTTTCAATCGGTTCAAAGTGTTTGAAATCTCAAGGGTTTCGCGAATCGAATGTTTGTGAGATGTTTGGAAATGCATAGAAAGCGTGGATCGGGAGAGGAAAATGGTTTAGAATAAGAGAGCAAGAGTTTTTGGCTTGGAGGAAGTGAGGAAATGAGGTTTAGAACCTCATACTTAAAGACCCGAGGCAAATGGACTGAAATGCCCTGAATCTGCCACTTTTGGCCGACCGGCCACATTGTTGGCCGACCGGCCACTTTTTTGGCCGATTGCTTCTGTTTCTGGCTGATGGCATACCAATGGCTTCCCCTTGTGGCCGGTGGACCTCCAATGCTCCTCTATGGGTCTGTTTTGTTGACTAGTGCCCTCATCCATCAAGAGAGTGCAAGGGAAGTGCCTTCTAAGCTTGAATAGCCTCCGCAAAAGCTCTGAACTATGTTTTCGGCATGTGATGCTCAGCACGTGAAAGGTGTATCCTTTTTTTTAACATGTTGTACCTCTTCGAGATAAAAATCGGGAGCTATCGTTGAATTGCCTCTATCATACGCGCTTCGGTCGCCGCATAGGGTATACATTGCTATGTTGTTACATTGAATGTGCATTTTGCGTTGTCACCTGAAAATGTGCATCACCACCATTGCATAGAATATGCATGTTGTATTGAATATACATTGTTAATGATTTCGCAGAGAATATGCTTTGGTTTCGATTCTCGCATATTGTGCATTGTGCACGTTTGTTTCGTGTGGAACATGCATTGTTATGCACCCCATTCACTTGCATTGTTATGCGTCCTTTCAGTTGCATTGTTATGCACACTTCACTTGCATTGTTATGCACATCTCCGCTTGCATTGTCATGCAACTTTTTCACTTGCATTGTAATGTACACTTCAGTTGCATTGTTATGCACCTCTCCACTTGCATTGCCATGCAACCTTTTCACTTGCATTGTTATGCACGTTCCAGTTGCATTTCCGTGCAACCTTTTCACTTGCATTGTTATGCACCTCTCCACTTGCATTGTCATGCAACTTCTTCACTTGCTTGTTATGTACGTTCCAGTTGAATTGTTATGCACCTCTTCACCTGCATTATTATGCACATTCGACCCGCATTGTTATGCGCCCATTTCGCTTCCATTGTCATGCAATCTTCTCACTTGCATTGTTATGCACGTTCCAGTTGCATTGTTATGCACTACATTCTACATGCATTGTTATGCACGTTCTACCTGCATTGTTATGCACCACATTCTGCTTGCATTGTTATGCAACCTTTTCACTTGCATTGTTATGCACCTCTTCATTTGCATTGTATATGCACGTGTTTATCTTGTATTGAAATTATATCTTGATGCAATGTTGAACATGTGTTTCTACTATATTGTATCTGTCAAAGTTTCTTTTTGTGCAGGCACGATATTGTATGTACAGTTCATTGGAAGCTGGCATAACCAGACAATGTTGTATGTGTTTCAGTTAGAGGAACTCCAAGTGAGATCATTCCTGTTCCCTCGAACTCTCTTGGACGTACCCTTTTCCTCTCGCGTTTGACATGCATTTGGACGTGTCTTTCTCCTCTCGCATTTGACATGCGTTAGGATGTACCTTTCTCCTCTCGCGTTTGGTGCGCTTTTGAGTTGTTTCCTTTGAGACTTTGGGTGTTCCCAATAGTCATTTCTAGTCTTTTCTACGTGAGCGCAATAAAGATTGCATAATTTTCTTACATCCTTTCTACATGAGATGTAGTTTGGTTCATGTTTACTTGCTTATGTACGAGTTTGCTGTAGCATTTTTTTGCATAACATTCGCTTAAAATGTTGTATTTACTTTTCATAAACGCTTTATTACAGTCCTCTTTGCATAATCATAAGTTATGTTTTTCATTGAGCATATCATTTGCATTTTGCCCTTGCCTGCGGGCGCATCTCTTTGTTATCTTGCCTGTTTGTCTAAGTCTTCGGCCTTGTCAAAAATGGGTCGTCTCTAGGCTTCGACATTCACTCCCGTTATCCTATGACTATTGAGTTCTGTCAAAGAGGGGCAACTGTAGACACCCCATTTTTTACTGTCCTCAAGACTTGGATGTCATCATTTGAACACTCGATGATCATCCATGCTCGTGTTCGTTTTGAGTTCCTGAAGGTCTCGGTTGTGCGCCTTGCCTTGGAGCATCTCAACTTGTTTGTTTTGTGCTTGGTTGTGGACCAAGAACTTGTGGCATTGCTTTTGGGGGAAGAGGGTGGCCTATCGGCCAACCCTGGTACCCACAAGCCAAGCCTGGTGGCTGTCAGCCTGGCCAAGTTCTCATCGGCCATCAGTGATGGCCGATCGGCCTCTTTAATGGCCGAGACCCCTTTTTCTGCTTTTGCAGATATTTACTTTCCAGCTGGTGCCAGCTATTGATCACTAAGTGTATCCTCTATACACGTGTATGGATGGATTTAAGAAAGCTTCTAGCTCCTCAAGGAAGCTTTGGCTTGCTTTTTTCTATATATGGGGGTTTGCCTCCCCCTTAAAAAAGGTTCAGAATTTTGGAAGCAAACAAAATATATACTCTCTCTCTATATTTCTCTCTCTATATTGTTGTGCCTTATAGTGCTTAGAATTATATTTTCTTCACACTTTTGCACACAACCTCTTCGCCAAACACTCCTATTTTGTGTCTGAGGTGTTGGAGGGTCTTAAGGGGGCTTCAGAAAGCTGGTTTTTGCCTCAGAAGTGGCTGGCTTTGCTGTAGTTCTTCAAGGGTGAGTCTTTCCCCTTTTAAAGCTTTATTTTGATTGCATACTTAGCCACCTTTGCATGCTTCTTTTGGCTTCACTCTCAACTGAAAAAAGCTTTGTTTTTAAGTGCTTAAAATGTTTGTTTGAGGCCTTGTTTGAGTTAGGGGTGTCTCTCACTCTCTTGTGCCTTATTTGCTTAACTTCTTGCTATCTTTTAAAGCTATTGGGACCACCGCTTTTTGGCTTTCTTACCACTGAAACTCAGAGGAATTTCAGTGGTAGAAATGTGGTTTTGAGCTCCCAAATGGGTGGGGGTTGTTCCCCTTCCTCTTGCCTTATTAGCATGTGTTATTGGCCTATCAAATGGGCATGTATTTCTATCCTCTTAAGGCTTAGTTTGAGCATGTTTTTGTGAGTTCATGGACCTAATATGACTCTTTTTTTGGCTGATTTGGTGGTATCTTGAATGCTTCATACACTTGTAGTGTAATTCTACTAGTTAGCCTAACATGCTCTATGCTTTGGACCACCAATTTAGCATGTTTTTGGCTCCATTCCAGCAGGCTTTTATTCATATTTTGGCATGCTTTAGCTCTGTTTTGAGCCTTCTTGGTCATATGATGCTTGTTGTGCATGCTTGTAGTGAAATAGCCTTGACTAGTTTTGAGTTTTGAGGTATTTTGCATGCTTGGTTTGTGATGTTTGGATGATTTGGCATCATTTAACATGTTATTTCAGAGCACATTTCATTGCCACACTCTCACATTTTCCACTCCTTCAATGTGTTTGAGAGTTGGGTCTTCATGCCTTATTTGTGAGCAAATGTGTATGCATGCTTGTATAAGCTTTTGGGCTCCCTTTCCGGTATGTTTTGGCCTTTGTTTTGGCATGGTTGAGCTCTGTCCAGAGCTGGTTTAGTTGTTTAAAGTTTAGTATTGCATGCTCCTTGTGTGTTGCTCTTTGCTAGCGTTGTGCTTTAAGGCCTCTTGCATGCTATACTTGTGTTGTTTGAGCGATATGGCATCATTAAACACTTGATTTCAGAGCGTATAGCATTGCCATGTTCTCATGCATATCACTCTTTAATTGTGTTTAAGAGTAGTGCCTTTATGCCTTGCTTGTGAGTCGTGAGTTGAGTATGCATTCCTTACTATTCGTGCCTAAGTTTTGTTGAGTTTTGGCCATTGTTTTGGCATGCATGATCTCTGTCCGAGGGTAGTTTGATCATTTGAGCATTGTATTGCATGCCTCTTGTATGATGCTCTTTACTTGCTTTGATGCTTTAACCTCCAAACATGCCTTGCATGCATTGTTCATATGTTGGAACCTTGTGCATGCCACATTAACATTGACAGGTAGGCATGTTGTGTGTGTGTTGCGTTGTGTTTCGATTGAATGTAAATCCAAACACGAGGAACGAGGGATGTTTCATACTCAAAGTGATGAAACGTGCCTCATTCCTTAGGTCACCGACACCTTTGATGATGTATGATAAGGTGAAGGTTGATCGGGTCCTATGTGTTATTTGTGCATTCATCAACATTGTGCAAACTCGACTCTTTGGCCACCATGCATCGAGATGCGTGATTGGTGGCTCGAGAGTCGTGCACTACACTCCTTTGAACTTGAGACATGATAAGGAGTGTGATGGCACACACATTCCCTTGCAAATACACTACCATGCCTCTGTTTGTGCTCTGCTGCAACAAAAGGAGAAATTGAAGGAAGGAGTGGCCGACCGGCCATCAAAGCTGCCGACCGACCACCAAGTCTGCCGATCGGCTATCAAAAGTGGCCGATGGCCACCAACTCTGGCTGATGGCCATCCCTCTTAGCCGACCATCCTTCAGCATGTTCCTAAGGTGGGTCAGAAGCATTCTGAAAGTTAACATAATTTTCAGAGGTACAAAAGAGTGCAAATAGAGGCATCACGAGGCACGGTAGTGGATTTCCGAGCGAAGCCGGCCGAGCATGCATCATTCATTATTCCAAGGCAGAGCTGTGGCAGCTAAACTTAGATGCTTTTCATACTTAGTTGGTTTTGTAACTTAATTAATTTGATTAATTAAGTTTTGGTTTGCAATTAGTTAGCTTAGCGTTGCTAGTTAGTTGATTTATTTGGACTCTCCGTCGAGAGGGTAAATGTTGTAATAAGTGTGCATGTGTGTAAAAATGTCTTCCAACCCCAAGTCTTTCTCCCTTTTACTTATCCGCTTTTGATGGTTAGTTTAGGGCATATTTCAATTAGCATACCTTATGCATGTTTGCATCATTCATTTGTCTTGCATGCACCGGGCTCGGTGCATCATTCAAACTGCATTGTATTTCAATACCTATTTGAATACATGATTCAATTGTTGCATTCATATGCCATCTTAGATAGCCGAGCCTACTTAGTTGCATTTTGCATGTGTTGCATTAGGCATTTCAAACAAAGCTAGGATCATGCATTGATTTCTAACATAGCTTCTGTTTTGGCTCAAAGTACACCGTGAGTGTTTATTCTTTAGCATCCTTGCATGTGTGTAAGTGACTGCCATGATAGCATGTTTTCCATGAGGCTAACTGCTTAAGTGTTTAACTGCATGAATGCCTGTAGATGAAGGCTTTTTTACTTGAATTGGAACAATTCATCAAAATGTGAGTTTGAAGCCCACTTGAGGGTGGCAAAATCATGTTGTTTCAACCCCACCTTGTTTGGTGGAAAATCCGCGTTTTAGCCTACTTGCGAGTAGCATCTTCAAACCATTTTCGAAAAACAAACATGAGATGTTTTGTTCCAAATCGTGCGATTTAGTCTATACTTGTGTGCTGTGCGCATCACATAGTAAGTTAGCTAATAATTTGAATAAGAACACATGTGTTTTCAAAAACAACATATCATGTTAGTAGAGGTCGATCTTTGATTGGGCGAGCGGGGGTGCTCATTTCATGACCTTCCCCTCTCGTACCCAAGTTCTCGAGCTAAGGCAACTTTGGTGATGACGGACACGTGGCCTTACGCGCGAGTCAGGGTTTCCTAAATTTCCCAAAATAAAATATTTAGGTGGCGACTCTGAAATCTGGCAAAGCAGTCCATGTTTGGCACTTCTTGATTAAAATCGATTTTCCAAATTGATTTGCTGAATTTGGACTCTTTGGTGATTTATCAGTCTTACATTGCACTTTGTGAGATTAGATTCAGAACCGTGACAGGAGTCCGAACTGTAGTAGCTAGAACTACAAGTCGCGCCCTCGCTCGTGGAGCGAAGTTCGGGCGGTCTACAATACGATAGCCCTACAGTTCGGACTCTCGTGGTTCTGAATATGATTTCACAAGTACAATGTGAAATAGATAAAACACAAATGAGTCTAAACACAGAAAATCTTTTATAAAATCGATTTTGAATCAAAATGCCAAAAATGGATTGTTTTGCCAGATTGTAGAGTCGCCACCTAAAAATTTTTGAAAATTTAGGAAACTCAAGACTCGTGCCAAAGGCCATTTATCTGTCATCACCAAAGCGCCTCGGCTCGAGAACTTAGGTATGAGAGAGGAAGGTCATTGTAGATGCGCCCGAACGTATCGGGAAAATCCCGTTTTGTTCATTTGGGCTCACTATAGCTCGGACTCAAATGTCACGGTTCTTAATATGATCTCGCAAAGTGCAATGCGAGACTGATAAATCACCAAAGAGTCCAAATCCAACAAATCTTTTTGAAAAACTGATTTTTAGAAAGAAGTGCCAAACATGGACTACTTTGCCAGATACTAAGTCGCCATCTAAATATTTTATTTTGGGGGAATTTAGGAAACCCTTACTCGTGCCTAAGGCCACGTGTCTATCATCACCAAAGTTGCCTCAACTCGGGAACTTGGGTACGATTGGGGAAGGTCATTTCATGAGCACCCCCGCTCGCCCGATCAAAGATCGGCCACTACTAAGCATGATATCTTGATTTTGAAAACACATGTGCTCTTATTCTGGTTATTAACCTAGAATTAGTATGTGATGTGCACAGCATACAAGTATGGACTAAATAGCCTAAGTTGGAACAAAGCATCGCATATCCGTTTGTTTTGAAAATGGATTGAAGTTTGCTACTCGCAAGTAGGTTAAAACACGGGTTTCGACAAATTATTCCAATTCAAGCAACCCAACCTTCACCCACATGCCTTCAGGCAGGTATATCACATAAGCAGTTAGCCTCATGGCAAGCATGCTATCATGGCAGTCACTCACACACATGCAAGGATGCTAAAGCATAAATACTCACCGAGTACTCCAAGCCAAAACAGAAACTAGTTAGTAATCAATGCATGATCCTAGTTCATGTTTAAGATGGCTAATGCAACTAAGATAGGCTCAGCTATTCTAAGATGGCATGTGAGATGCTACAGATAACATGTATTCAACTCGGAATTGAAATACAATGTAGTTAGTATGATGCGCCTAGCCCCGTGCATGCAAGACAGATGAATGAATGCAATCATGCGAGCATAAGGATGCTAATTGAAACATGCCCTAAAACTAACCATCATAAGATGGTAAATAAAAGAGAGAAAGATGCGGGGTTGGAAGACATGCATCACATACATGCACACTTATTACAACAGTTGGCCCTCTCGACGGAGGGTCCGAATGAATAATACACAACCAACTAGCTAATCTAAGCTAATTAAACTAATTATTACACAACCCAAATGAATAACGAATTACAACTAATTATTACACAACACTAGCTAATTAACAAATTTAACTAAGGAAGCAAGCAAACTATGTAAAATGGGTTGCCTTAGCTCTGCTTTGAATGATAAAGGATGCATGCATGCTCGAGTCGCCTTGTCGGGAAATTCATCGCGATGTCGCGACTCGCCTTTGTTTGCAATTGATTTCAGAAACTTGCACAAAACTCCAAGGAGATGAAACTCTACCCTGGGAATCTAGGGGGAGGCTGTCGACCAGCTATAAGCATTGGAGACCACCTACCGACCACCCTTGGTGGTGAAAACCGGAAAAGGTGGTCGGCCTGCCAAAAAACCTCGTCAGCCGACCAGTTTCTTCTCCTGGTTTCTACATTTTCTGCAACAAAGGCAAGAGAGAGAGAAAACAAGGTATTTGCAAGACAAGTGTGCACGACCACTCTCCCCGTCATTGTACAAGCTCAACGGAGTGTAGGTCTCGATCCTCATGCCACCAATCACGCATCCCGATGCATGATGGCCGATTAGTCGAATTGCACGACTGAATGGGACATGAATGCACATATAAGCAACTGAAACCAACAACTCCATCATAGATGGTCAAGGGTGTCGGTGACCGGGAATCGAGACACGTTTTATCACTTTGAGTACGAAACGTCCCTCGTTTCCCGTGTTCGGACTAACTCCTATTCCGAACACAATGCAACAAACAATGGCATACACAATGCGACTCTAAGCATGCAACCTAAATGTTATGCAACTAAGTGATGCAAACATGCAAAGGATGACATGATAGCATGCACAATGCCAATATGAAATGCAACATGGACAACCTAACAAGGCTAATGGCATGCACAATGCACAATGCTAATGCTCACGTACTCAATGTAAGACAACATATGCAACAATATGCCAAGATGCGACTAGCATACACGATGCGAATATCAAATAGCATACTCAATGCGACGAACTACATGGCATGCGCAATGCTATGAACTACAATGGCATACTCAATGCAAAATGGACTTAAACCAAAATAAGTGGGCCTCAGCTACACTCAAGTCAGTGGCCATACATGATGAAAATGAGGCAACAAAACACATGCAAACATGCAAGATGCAAGGGCCCAAAGCCTAGGGCACAAGATACAACTGTATGAAAGCATGGAAATGATGAAATATGGCACACAACAACACATGTTCCAGCTCTAAAATGACATACAAAATGGTCCCGAATCATGCAAACAACTCATGTTATGCGTGTTGAATGGCTCAAATACCGAAACTAGTGAAACGCATTACACTAGAGGTATGCAAAGAAATGCCCAAATGAACAAACCAACCCCAAACAGTCCCTATGCAGGCCCAAAACAGTGGCAAAATAGACTAAGATGATGGCTTGAAATGCACAAAAATGAAGCTCATGCAATGGCCCATAAATGAGGTATACAAGCATAACTCTCAAACGCATTTAAAGAGTGAAAAACATGGGAACATGGCACAAGTATAGGCTCTAAAATAACATGCTCAATGATGCCAAGACATGGTAACACCTCCAGTTAAGCATGCAAGGGGCTCCAAAACTCAAGGCTAGGCAAGGATATTACACTACAAGTATGCATGGCAAGCATCATTCGACCAAGAGGCCTAAAAATAGAGATAAGGCAGCCCAAATCATGAATAAAATCAGCTTAGAACATGGCCAAAATATGCTAGAATCAAGGGCCAAAACAACATGCAATGTGAGCTAGTGAACATGGATTACACTACAAGCATATGAAGCATTCAAGAGGCCACTAAACTAGCAAAAGTTAGAGACATGACATGCCAAATAAAGCCCAAAAACCCACTGAAACATGATCAATGCATGCAAGAATGTCAAGATCCTTTGATAGGCTATAAGAGGGGTTATTCTACACATGCAAGAGACACACCCAAGGTGAAAAAACCAACTCTGGACAGAGCCTAGGCAGGCCCTAAAAGTCACTGAAAAGGGCCTGAAACAAGGCTTGGAGGTGTGCAAATGAAGGCTCGTTTGATAGGCCAAAATGCAAGCAAACAAGATGAAAAAGAGAGAGAGTCACCCCTCTCTGATTTAGGACCTCAAAACCACATACCAACCACTGAAAATCCACTAGATTTTAGTGGCTAAAAGGCCAAGCAAGGGCTAGCTCAAAGGCCCTATGGCATGGCACAAAACAAGGCCAAATGAGGCATGCAAGAGGGTACAAGACCCTTAAAACCAAAAGGGCCTTACACAAACAACAAAAGAACCTCAAAACAAGACTTTTTTCAGTTGACAACAAAGCTCAAATATGCATGCAAAGAAGGCTAAGAGATGGATCAAAATAAAGCTTAAAAGAGGGAAAAAGTGTGTTACCCTTGAAGTTCAGCAAGACAGTAACTTCTGGACCCAAAACCCAACTTCTTAACCTCTGAAAATGGCCTCCAAGAAGCTCCAAGCAATGGTGGAAGGGTTAGGCTATGAGGTGGTGTACAAAGGTGCAAGAACAATACACTTTTTGAGCCAAAATAGAGAGATATAGAGGGAGGTGTATTGTATGCCTTTAACCAACTTCTGAACCCTCACAAAGGAGGGGGAGGCCCTCCTTTATAGCCAAAAGGGACCAAAGCATCTCAAAGAAGCTAAAAACCAAGGTGGAAGATCCTCCATACACGTGTATAGAGGATCTAGTCTGTGCCTTTCAGCTGGCACAGCCGGCAACAACTCACAGAGACAAAACAGGGGGAGGCAGGCCGACCAGTTCAGGTGGTCGGCCGACCACTTCCCTTGGTCAGCCGACCAGTTCAAAAGGTTCAACTCAATGAAAGGTGGTCGGCAGCCCCATTTGATGGTCTCCACATTGAATGCAAGCTAGTGGTATGTTGGGAGACCTGTAAATGTGGCTCAAAGACCAAGGAGACCAGTTTCCTGACAAGAAAACTGGCTGGCAGGAGAAAAGTGGTCTCCAAGAGAAAAGGTGGTATCCCACCCTTGTACCACCTCCCAAACAATGAAAACAAGGTCCATGCCAAAAATGAACCAAGATGGATGCAAAACGAGGGTTCGGGGGTCAAAACGCGCAGCCAGATACCCCGAAAACAGGCTGTTAAGCATCGAAAGTGGCATGCGACCATAAAGGTGGTCTCCCAGGCCATAGTGTCCCTCTAGAGAGAGGAAGCAAGGTGTGTACCAAAAACCGTGTCAAACGAAGAATGTTAAGCGGTCCCGAGCCGAGGCGCGCGACCGATGGCTCCGAAAATCGGAAACTTGTCTCCAAACGGGAACAGTGGCCTGCGACCACGAAAAGTAGCCTACGGCCACTGAGAGATGATCTACAAGACCTCTCACTCCCTCCGAAAAGAGAAAGCAAGACTTGGTCTGCAAACCGAGGCAAAGCATAAAAGGGTCCCGAGGTCTAGGGGTAAGGACCTCAGCCGAAACTCCGAAACCTTAGAACGAGCACAACATGCGCAATCACCGAGCACTCAATCGATGACGTCTGAGTCTTAAGGTCGGTCAAAAATAGGGTGTCTACAGTCATAAATTAAGCACCCCACTCACCCGGTCAAAGATCGGCCTCTACTAATCATGATGTGATTCTTATTTACATTATATGCTCTTGTTCCGATTATTAGACTAATTTACTATGTGTTGCACACAAGTATAAGTTAATTTACAAAAGTTGGAACACTTCGATTTGATGTTTGTTTGGAAATTGTTTTGAATTTGTACCATTTGAAAGAGTGATCTCATATGTACATTCATCAAAAATTCCAATTTAATCAAAAAAAAGCCTCTATTCATAGGCATTCAAACAAGTATATCACTTAAGCACTTAGACATATGGAAAACATGCTCGACATGGAAACAATCACATGCATGCAATATGCTAAAGCAATAAATGCTCACCCAGTACTTAACCGAGGCAAGCCAAAAAAGAGAGAAAATAGTTAGAAAATGCATGATCCTAACTAATGCAACATGACTACTGCAACACATATAATATGCAATTAACAGGCTCGACCACTTATATGGCACATGAATCAATTTGATAGCATGCAGTTGAAGCTCATTTTCAAAGAAGTAAGAAATAACAATGTTTATTAGAATGATGAACCGAGCTTCATGCATGCAAGACAAATGGATGCTTCATACATGAAAAATGCTGAAAGAGACATGATGCAATATTCTATGCTATCCATCATAAGCGGGTAAATAAAAAGGAGAAATAAATGAGGTTGGAAGACATATACAAATATGACATATTGGCCCTTACATAAGAGGGTCCGAATAAATGTCCTAGCTAAGCTAATTATTAACAATTAACTAACTATTACAATATGAAAACAAATTAGCTACACTAAACTAATTAGTTAAGTACAACACAAACTTGAACTAGCTATTCCAACTAATTACTACAACACCAAAATTAATGAATTAACTACGTTTTGCTAATTATTACAAGCTATTCTACCTAATTAATAAAAACTAACTAATTAGTTACAATACAAAATTTAATTATCTAAGTATTTAATTATTACAAGCAAAAGGCCAAACATAATTGGGCCCCAAGAAATGAGGAATGACTCATGCATGAATGAGGATTTCTACTCGAAAATGTCCTCTGTTTGGTTGCCAAAATACTTCTATTTTGTAGTCAGAAAAATTACACTATTTTGCCTTAGCCTCTGCTCTGTTCTGCAGGAAAAAAAAATGACACCGCTTAGCTAAAAAAGAAGGCCGGCCGGCCAGAAGAAGTGGTTGGCCGTATAGTAAGGTGGCCGGCTGGCCACTAATGTTTGGTATTACCCTGCTACAACAGACACAAAACAGAGCACAAAAAGAGTATTTTCAGGAGATGTTTGTCTACCCTGCCTCTCTTTATCATCAAACAGATCAAAGGAGGAGTAGGCTTGATTTGCAAGCCATCAATCGACTCAAATTCATTGCGTGATGACTTAAGAACCAAGGGATACAATCTCAATAAATGACAATGAAAAGACTCACAAACCTCCTTCCTCTCATGATATTGATCAAGGGAAGTCGTTGACATTGACTCTTGAACCGTTTTCATCACTAACAAGTATAAAATGACTCAAGACTCAATGGTTTCAATTAACGCCTGATTGAACCCCAAACCATTTTATTATTTTGTTACCTCTTAGTCTAATTTTATTATCTCTTTTAATTACCTTTCTATTCATTAAGCATTTTAGTCCAATAATGAAGATTAAGTCCACTAATGGAGAGAAGTGTCAAACAACGGGTTGTTTTGGGCATGAGAGAGATGTCATGCCTTTGGTAATGAACCTCTGGAGAGATTAAACCATTAAGCACAAAGATCTCTATCTCAAGCTTAAACAACAATCGGTTGAAACGATGCTCAAGGAAATAAAAAAGCCAAGAGATAAGGGAGGTTGCAGAGGTGATTAGAGGTGAATACAAGTATGGAAAGCACTAAATAAATGCTATCAACTCAAATAAGTTGGTGTCTAATGCCTAAAACACCAAACCTATGAGGACTATTACACTACATGCATACTATACAAAGCATAAATAGAATGAACAACCTAAAACAGTAAAAAATAACACTGAAATTCACATGGAAAAGTATGAAAAAACTAGCTACAATTATGGAGAAATAGAATTAGTAAACAAGAACAAGGAGGGGTGGCTAACCCCTCTATTTTTGGGACTTCAAAACCACATTTCTAGCCTCTGAAAACCTCTAAAATTCAGGGGTAAAAAGCTCAAATAAAGTTAATGAAAAGATGGGAAACACAAGGGCAAGAGCTTGGAATACAAGGTACAAAGAAGGGTGGTCCACCCCTCTACCTTGGGTAGCTTTTAACCACAAGTTTCAGTCCATAACAAACAGTTGAAAAATAATCCAAAAACAACAAGTAAAGATGGTAAGTAAATAAGGAAAATAAGCTAGGAATTATACATCTTGAAGAGAAGTAACACCTTGAGTTATAAACCACCAATTTCTCACCCTCAAAAACTAATATTCAAGCTCAATAACCTCAACAAAGAACCCTTAAAATTTGGTTCAGGAGGTCTAGGTAAGGTAGGTATAGGTTACAAGGTAAAGAGATAAAGATTTTTTCTAAGAATTTTCCTTACTCAAAATTTTCGGACTTAATTTTATGAGAGAGGGTCAAGTATATATAGAAAATTATGTTAGGCTCTCAAAAATATCGGCATAGCAATAGCTGGTGCAGTGCATCCACCTGTGGAGACAGTTGGCACAATTAGCAAAAATATCTGTTTTTACTGACACAAGTGGCCGGTCGGCCACTAAGGGGATGGGGATGGCCGTACACTCATTTGTGGCCAGCTGGCCACTAAGTGGCCTGTAGGCCCCTAGGTAGTTAGGCTTGGAAAACTGTTCTTTTGGTCCAAAAAATGGTGCAACGTTTGTAGGCATTTGAGGCTCAAAACAGAAGCTTTCTGCTAAGGAAATCGAGCATTTGACAAACGTAAAACTTCATCATTGGGTGATCAATCAACGGCGCCCAAGTCTTAAGGGCGGTCAAAAATGGGGTGTCTTTCAAATTTGACTGTGTCCATGTGATGGTTCTGGTCATCTTTGTCTTCTCTGTATCCGAGAATTCGGTTGTAATTGTCACTGTGAGGACTGGGTGCCGCGTGTTGCGGTGCTTTTCAGACTAGGGACAACTTTCCGTTGCCGTACAGTGCCGCGGTGCTATTCAGATAAGGGGCAACTTTCCGTTGCCATGCAGTGCCATTTATACAAGGGGCATTTTTTTTTCATTTGTTTTGGATCTGAGGTTGTGCATCTCAAGAGTAAATTCTGCGTTGGTCGAGCAGTGGCCATTTGCAAAAATAATTTTTGAGAATTTTTACTGAAGTTGACTAATTTTCTCGAAAATTATTCCATTATTTTAAAAAACTGAACCTTTTCTTAGACCCAAAAAAGGAAAATTTTCAGTGCTCACAACCTAACTTGCATGATTTTAAATCAAAAAATCAAACAAGTATGTTAATCTAGCTCTCATATTGGTCAAAATTATTTTAGTAGACAACAAAAACAAAAACTGGTCAAAATGATGAACTAGGGGCACAGTTGAGTCAGGTTTTCTATCTTTCCCCATTATTAACATACTTGCCAGAAAGGACACTCTACCTGCCAGAAAAAGGCATAACTGAAGCTAACAACAAAGGGCTGAAAGCCCTTTCATCCTTCGAGTAGTGAGGTATCAAGCCAAGTGCGAAGCGCGAATTGGAAGGGATCAAGATATTCCATCCCCTCATCAACGGCATCGACTAGACGTCGCCAGAAGAAATAGCCGTGAGCTGGATATGCTGGGCATGAGTCCACAACCTTCAATTTATCCATCAACCATATTTGGGGAGGGATAAAAAATGAGAGATTAAAAAATAGAGAGATGTGCGCTGAGAGAAAAAGTGAGGAAAATGGCTTTTTCAGAAAAACAGAGCCTGAGGGCTGAGTGATGTGAGAATCACAAATGAGAAAGGGTAGGAAACAATACCTTGAGAAACTTGCTCCTCGTGCAATGAGAGGTCTCTTGCCATTGGAACACGTCTATGTGTCATGTCAGTCATTTTGTTTGTCTTGATTCTTGTTTTGAGTCGTTTCGGGCGTCTATAAATGTGTTTAAGTTGTCTTACCTTGTCTTTCTCTTTGTTGATGAGTCACGGTGTGTTGTGTTCAGTCGTAGACCCAATACCCAGTTGAGAACTTATTCTCACTTTCAATTTCAAAAAAATCGTTTTGTGCTCAAAGTGCCGTGTTGTTCTCCACATTTGTGCAAAATAAGATTTTGTTCTTTCAAAAACCACAGGGTTCAACCCGGGTCATGTGGGAACAGTAAAACCAAGACCTACCTGAAGCTATATAGGTTCCAGACTTCAATGCAAAAGAAAAAAGGAAAATGTCGGGCATCCGAGTTTGTTTCAACTTCTGCAAGTTCCATCATTGTATCCTGTATGTTCAGAATGAGCTGTATGTTCAAAAAATGAAAAGAATACGGTGGTATGAGCCGTGTGTTCAGATCAAGCAGTGTTGTGTTATGAGCTACGTGTTCAAAAATTGAAATGTGTGAACTGCGTGTTCAGAATTGAAATGTGTGAGTTACGTGTTCAAAATGAAGTGAATGAGCTGTGTGTTCAGAAATGAAAATTTATAAGCTACGTGTTCAGAATTAAGAATGAGCTATGTGCAAATGAAAATGTATGGGCTGCGTGTTCAGAAATGAAAATGTATGAGCTGTGTGCCCGAGAAAAACGAGCTGTGTGCCCGAAAATGAGCTGTGCGCCCGAGAAAAATAAGCTGTGCGCCCGAGAAAAATAAGCTGTGTGCCCGAAAAGAACGAGTTGTGTGCCTGAAAATGACCCGTGTGCCTGAAAATGAGCTGTGTGCCCGAAAAATGAGCTGTGTGCCCGAAGAATGAGCTATGTGCCCGAAAAGTGAGCTGTGTGCCCCAAGAATGAGCTGTGTGCCCAAAATGTGGTATATGCCTAAAATAAACTGTGTGGTCAGGACGAACCGGGTATTTAGAGTGAGTTGTATGCCAAATTACCAGAATATTGTGCCGCGGGCTGTGTGCCAAATTAGCAGAGCGTTGTGTACGAACCGTGTGTTCAGAATGAGTGGAGTGCTGTGTGTGTGAATATGTTCAGAGCGAGGAAATATGATATATAGTGAAAACATGGAATGTGCGAGAAATGCAAAAAGTGAAGTACGCACCTCATCTGCATTTCATCGTGCTATTTTGCGCATCGCGCTATTTTTCGCTGCGTCCATTACTTGCATTGTGCATGCATTTAATCGCACTGCTTTGTGCATTGTATCATTCATGCTATCTTGCGCACCTCAATCGCACTGTTTTGTGCATTGTATCATTCGCACTATCTTGCGCACTTCAATCGCATTGTTTTGTGCATTGCATCATTCGCGCTATCTTGCGCACCTCATCACACTATTTTGTGCATTGCATATCATTAGCGCTATCTTGCCCACCTCATCGCACTGTTTTGTGCATTGCATCATTCGCGCTATCTTGCGCACCTCATCTGCACTTGTTAGTGCATTCTGTTGCGTTATTTTGTACATCCCTTTCCACATTGTTATGCGTCACACTTAGGTTGCATTGTCATGCACCCCTTGTGCATTGTTATGCGTCACACTTAGGTTGCAATGTTATGCACTCCTTTTCGCATTGCTATGCGTCACACTTATGTGGCATTATCATGCACCCCTTCTCCCATTGTTATGCATCACACTTAGGTGGCATTGTCATGCACCCCGTCTCGCATTGTTATGCGTCACACTTAGGTCGCATTGTCATGCACTCCTTTCTCGCATTGTTATGCGTCACACTTAGGTCTCATTGTCATGCACCCCTTCTCGCATTGTTATGCGACACACTTAGGTCGCATTGTCATGCACCCCTTCTCGCATTGTTATGCGTCACACATAGGTCGCATTGTCATACACCCATTCTCGCATTGTTATGCGTCACATTACGTCGCATTGTCATGCACCCCTTTCTCGCATTGCTATGCGTCTCACTTAGGTCGCATTGTCATGCACCCCTTCTCGCATTGTTATGCGTCACACTTAGGTCGCATTGTCATGCACCCCTTCTCGCATTGTTATGCGTCACACTTAGGTCGCATTGCCATGGACCGCTTCTCGCATTGTTATGCGTCGCACTTACGTCGCATTGTCATGTACCTCTTTTCACATTGTTATGCGACGCACTTAGGTCCCATTGTCATGCACCCCTTCTCGCATTGTTATGCGTCGCACTTAGGTCGCATTGTCATGCACCCCTTCTCGCATTGTTATGTGTCCCACTTAGGTCCCATTGTCATGCACCCCTTCCCGCACTGTTATGCGTCACACTTAGGTCGCATTGTCATGCAAACCCTTCCCGTATTGTTATGCGTCACACTTAGGTCGCATTATCATGCACCCCTTCTCGCATTGATATGCGTCACACTTAGGTTGCAATGTTATGCACTCCTTTTCGCATTGCTATGCATCACACTTAGGTCGCATTGTCATGCACCCCCTTCTCGCATTGTTATGCGTCACACTTAGGTCGCATTGTCATGCATCCTTTCTCGCATTGTTATGCGTCACACTTAGGTTGCATTGTTATGCACCCCTTCCCGCATTGTTATGCGTCAGACTTAGGTTGCATTGTTATGCACCCCTTCCCGCATTGTTATGCATCGCACTTAGGTTGCATTGTTGTGCACCCCTTCCCGCATTGTTATGCGTCACACTTAGGTTGCATTGTTCTGCACCCTTTCCCGCATTATTATGCGTCACACTTAGGTTGCATTGTTATGCATCCCTTTCGCATTGTTATGCACCACAGTTAGGTTGCATTGTCATGCATCCCTCGACTTGCGTTATTACGCACTTTTCACTTGCATTGCTATGCATGTTTCTAACAATATTGTACCTGTTGAGTTTCTCTCTTTTGCAGGCACAATATTGTATGTACGGTTCATTTGAAGCTGGTGCGACCAGACGAATCGGACGGTATTGTATTCTCCGTGTGAGATGTAGCGAGAATTGCATAATTCTCTTACATTATTTCTGCGTGTAATGTAGTTCGATTTGTATTCATTTGCTTAAACTATCGCATTTATTGTGTATAATTGCTTCATTATAGCTTTCTTTGCATCATCATAAGTTATGTTTGGTTTTGTGCTTATCTTTTGCATTTTGCCCTTGCCTGCGGGCACATTTCATTGTTATCTTGCCTGTTTGTCTAAGTCTTCGGCTTTGTCAAAAATGGGTCGTCTCTGGGCTTTCACATTCACTCCCGTCACTTATGACTTTCGAGTTCTGTCAAAGAGGGGATACTGTAGACACCCCATTTATGACCGACCTTAAGAATTAGACGTCATCGATTGAGCACTCGGTGATGGCGCATGTTGTGCTTGTTCTGAGGTTTCGGAGTTTTTGTTGAGAGCCTTGCCTCCGGGCATCGGAACTCTTTGTGCTTTGGCTCGGTTTGCAGACCAAGTCCTGTTTTCTCTTCCCAGAGGGAGGGAGAGGTCTTCAAGACCATCTCTCAGTGGTCGTAGGCTACTTTTCGTGGTCGTAGGCCATTGTTCCCGTTTGGAGACTAGTTTTCGATTTTCGGAGCCGCTGGCCGCACGGCTTGGCTTGGGACCGCTTAACATTCTCCATTGGCACGGCTTTTGGAACACACCTTGTTTCCTCTGTCTAGAGGGACACTGTGGTCCGGGAGACCACTTTTATGGCCATACGCCACTTTTGGTGCTCAACAGCCAGTTTTCGGGGTACTCGGCTGCGCTCTTTGTCCCCTGAACTCTCGTTTTGCATCCGTGTTCGTTCATTCTTGGCATGAACCTTGTTTTCCTTGTTTGGGAGGTGGTACAAGGGTGGGAGGCCACCTTTTCTCCTTGGAGACCACTTTCTCCCCACGAGTCGGTTTTCTTGTTGGGAAGTTGGTTTTCTTGGTCTTTGGGCCACATTTGCTGGTCTCCCACCATACCATTAGCTTGCTTTCAAAGTGGAGACCACCAAATGGAGCCACCGACCACTTTTTTGTGTGGGAGACCACCTACCCTGGTCGACCGACCAGGGAAAGTGGTCGGCCGTCCACCTTTTCTGGTCGGCCAGCTCCCTCTTGTTTTGTCTGTTTGAGTGGGTGCCAGCTGTGCCTGCCGGAAGGTACAGACTGTATCCTCCATACATGTGTATGGAGGAACTTGAGCCTTGTTTTTTTAGCTTCTTGAAGAAGCTTTGGCCTTGTTTGTCTATCAGAGAGGCCCTCCCTCTCCTTATACCAGGTTGAAAAATTGCTCTAAGGCAAAGCATATATCTCTCTTTGTCTCTGTATTTTAGGCTTAGAAAGTGTTCTGTTCTTGGCCTATTGCACACCACCTCATAACCATACACCTCCACCATTGTTACTGAGTTGCTGGAGGGTTTTGAGAGGTCTCAAAAGTTGGGTTTTGGTTCAGAAAGTTGCTGGTTTTGTTGAGCTTCAAGGGTAACTCCTTTTTCCCTCTTTTTAAGAATTGTTTTGATCCTTCTCTTAGCCTCGTTTGCATGCTTATTTGAGCTTTGTTGTCAACTTAAAAAAGGTTCATATTTAAGTGATTTTCATGTTTTTTTAAGGCTCTTTTGCTGTTGGGGGTCATCTACCTTCTTCTATGCTCTATTTAGCCTTGTTTTGTGCCATGCCATAAGGCATTCGAGCTAGTCTTTGCATGGCCTTCCTACCACTGAAATCCAATGGATTTTCAGTAGTGAGAATGTGGCTTTGAGGGCCTAAATCAGGGAGGGGTGACCCTCTCTCTTGTTGTCTTGTTTACTAGCATTTTTGGCCTACCAAAGGAGCATATGTTTATACCATTTGGAGGCCTAGTTTAGGCACATTTTGGTGACTTCTAGGACCTGCCTAGGCTCTGACCATGGCTGGTTTGGTCCTCTTTTGCTTGCTTCTTGCATGTGTAGAGTAATCCCTTTCATGGCTTATCAAAGGAGCATGTCATTCTTGCATGTATTGGTCTTGTTTCAGTGGGTTTTTAGCCATCATTTGGCATGCCATGATTCTGTTTTTGGCTGGTTTGGTAGCCTCTCGTATGCTTCACATGCTTTTAGTGTAAATCATGTTCACTAGCTTATAATGCATGTTGTTTTGGTCCTCTATGCTAGCACATTTTGGCCATACTCCAAACTAATTTTGTTCATATTTTGGGCTGCCTTAGCTCTATTTTGAGTTCCCTTGGTCGAATGATGCTTGCCATGTATGGTTGTAGTGTAATGGCCTTGCTTAGCCTTGAGTTTTGAACCCCCTTGCATGCTTAACTAGAGGTGTTTGCATGTTTATCATCGAGCACAATATTTCAGAGTTCATTTCTTGGCCATATTCTCATGTTTCTCACTCTCTCAATGTGTTTGAGAGTTGCATCATTATACCCTATTTATGAGCCTTTGCATTGAGCTTCATTTTTATGCATTTCAAGCCACCTTCTTGGCTTATTTTGCCACTGTTTTGGGCCTGCTTAAGGTCTGTTTGGAGTTGGTTTTGTCATTTGAGTATCGCCTTGCATGCCTCTAGTGTAATGTGCTTCACTAGCTTTAGTACTTGAGCCTTTCGACATGCATTGTGTGAGTTGTTTGCATGATTCAGAGCCATTTTATATGTCAATTTAGAGCTGGAACATGTGTCATTGTGTGCCACATTTCATCCTTTCAATGCTTTTGTAGAGTTGCATTTTGTGCCCTTAGTCTTAGGTCCTTGCATTGTGTATGCTAGCATGAGTTTTGGGATCTTGTTTTCATCATGTTTGGCCACTGATTTGGGTGTGGCTGAGGCCCATTCATTTTGGTTTAAGTCCATCTTTGCATTGAGCATGCCATTGTATTCCATAGCATTGAGTATGTCACATTGTCGCATGATTGATCATTGCATTGTGCATGCCTCGTTCATCTCATTGTGTATGTTAATTCTTAGGTTCATTGTGTATGCTAAGTATCATGTGCATTGAGTATGCCATTGTTAGTTCATAGCATTGTGTATGCTAGTCGCATGCTTGCATGTCGTCCTTTGCATGTTTGCATCACTTAGTTGCATAGCATTTAGGTTGCATACTTAAAGTCGCATTGTGCATGCCATTGTTTGTTGCATTGTTTTCAGAATAGGAGTTAGTCCGAACACAGGAAACGAGGGACGTTTCATACTCAAAGTGACAAAACGTGCCTCGATTCCCGGTCACCGACACTCTTGACTACCCATGACGGAGTTGTTGGCTTTAGGTGCTTGTATGTGCATTAATTTCACATTGAGTCATTCAATTCGACTCCTCGGCCATCATGCATCGAGGTGCATGATTGGTGGCCCGAGGGTCGAGGACTATACTCCCTAGAGCTTATGCAATGACGGGGAGAGTTGTCATGCGAACATGTGTTGCAGATACCTTGTCATGCCTCTCTCTTTCCCTTTGTTACAGAAAAACAGAATCCAGGAGAAGAAACTGGTCGGCCAACCAGGTTTTCTGGCAGGCCGACCACCTTCTTTGGTTTCCACCACAAAAGGTGGTCGGTAGGTGGTCTCCAAAGCCAATAGCTAGTTGGCAGCCTTCCCACAGATTCCCAGGGTGGAGTTTCATCTCTCTAGAGCTTTGTCCAAGTTTCTGAAATCAATTGCAAACAATGGCAAGCCGGGGCATGGTGATGGATTTCTCGACAAGGTGACTCGAGCATGCATGCATCCTTTATCATTCAAGGCAGAGCTGAGGCAGTCCACATTCATGTAGTTTGCATGCTAGTTTAATTGCTTACTTAGTTAGTTTGCTAATTAATTAGAGTTGTGTAATAATTAGCTGTAATTTATTATTCATTTTGGTTGTGTAATAACTAGCTTAATTAGATTAGCTTAGATTAGCTTGTTCGTGTTGTATTATTTATTCGGACCCTCCGTCGAGAGGGCCAACTGTTGTAATAAGTGTGCATGTGTGTGATGCATGTTTTCCAACCCTATGTCTTTCTCCCTTTTATTTACCAACTTTTGATGGTTAGATTAGGGCATATTTCAATTAGCATACTCATGTTTGCATGCGTGCATCATTCATTCGTCTTGCATGCTCCGGGCTCGGCGCATCATGCTAACTGCATTGTATTTCAATTCCGAGTTGAATACATATTATCTGTAGCATCTCATATGCCATCTTAGAATAGCCAAACCTATCTTAGTTGCATTTTGCATGTGTTGCCTTAGCCATCTTAACATGAATTAGGATCATACATTGATTACTAACTAGTTCCTGTGTTGGCTCGGAGTACTCGGTGAGTGTTTATGCTTTAGCATCCTTGCATGTGTGTGAGTGACTGCCATGATAGCATGCTTGCCATGAGGCTAACTGTTTATGTGATACACTTGCCTGAATGCCTGTGGGTGAAGGTTGGATTATTTAAATTGGAACAATTCATCGATTGCGAGTTTTAAGCCCACTTGAGAGTGGCAAATCACCATGTTTTCTAAGCCCACTTGAGGGTGGAAAAATCTGCATTTTAGCCTACTTACGAGTAGCAAACCACTTTAAAAAACAAACATGAGACGTTTCGTTCCAACTTAGACAATCTAGTCTATACTTGTGTGGTGCGCGTATCACGTAGCAATTCTAGGCTAATAAACTGGAATGAGAGCACATATGTTTTCAAAAACAAGATATCATGTTTAGTAGTGGCCAATCTTTGATCGGGCGAGCAGCGGTGCTCATTGCATGACCTTCCCAAATCGTACCCAAGTTCCTGAGCTGATGCAACTTTGGTGATGACGGATACGTGGCCTTAGGCATGAGTCAGGGTTTCCTAAATTCCCCTAAAATAAAATATTTAGGTGGCGACTCTGTATCTGGCAAAGCAGTCTATGTTGGGCACTTCTTTCTAAAAATTAGTTTTTCAAAACGATTTGACAGATTTGGACTCTTTGGTGATTTATCAATCTCGTATTGCACTTTGCGAGATCAGATTAAGAACCTTGACATTGAGTCCGAACTATAGTGAGCCCAATGAACAAAACGGGATTTTCCCGGGACGTTCAGGCGCGTCTACACCTAGCTGTTCCTATACAGATATTTTCGTCCTGAGAGGTTGCTTTTCTACAAATACAAGGCCAACCCTTTTGATTTTAAGGTTACAAAAAATTCAAAATGCTCCAAAACTTGAAAGTCTCTCTCTATCTCTATCCTGCAACACACACACACCTTACCCGAACACTTCCTAAACCAATATTGGAGCTCTCCTTGCTGAGATTATTGTGTCCACATTTCAGCCATTGAGAGTGAGAACTTGTGGGTTTATTGACAAAAGAGTTGCCTTGCTTCAAGAGGTATAATTTGGAGCATGTTTGCACTACTTCTTTCCTCTCTTTTCTTGCTATTTTTGAACTGTTTTTACACTGTTTCTACGAGCTGAAACTTGTGTCTTAAAGCTATCAAAGGTGAAGGGGTTAACCACCATTCTTTCCTCTCTTTCCCATTCTTTCATCAATTTGTTTTGAGCTTTTAACCACTCATTTTCAGAGTTTTTCAAAGGCTAAAAATCATGTTTTGAGGTTCCAAAAATGAAGGTGTTAGCCACCCCTCCCTTGGCCTATTTACTAGCTTAACTTCTTCATTATTGTAGCTTACTCCTTTAACTCTTTTGACATCAATTCTAGCACTATTTTAGCCTGTTTTAGGACTGTTTTAAGTTGTTCATGTCGTTCATACTTTGTTTGATAAGCTTGTAGTGTAATGGTCCTTATAGGTTTAGTGTTTTAGGCCTTAGACACTAACCTATTTGAGTTGATAGAATTTATTTCTTACTTTTCATACTTATGTTCACCTCTAAGCATCTCTGTAACCACTCTCATTTCTTGAATTTTCCTTTGCTTTGAGAGTTGTTTCAAACCAATTACTTTAAGTTTGAGATAGAGGTATTGTGCTTAATGGTTTAATCTCTTCAAAGGTTCATTACCAATGGCATGACATCTTTCCCATGCCTAAGCCAACCCTTAGTTTGACACTTCTCTCCTTTAGTGGACTTAATCTCCATTTTGGACAAAATGACTAATGAATGGAAAGGTAAGTAAAAGGGGTAATCAATGGCTTAAAATGGAGAAAGATAATAAAATGGTTTGGGCTTCAATCGGACGCTTATGGAACCCATTGAGTCTTGAATCATTTCATACTTGTTAGTGATGAAAACGGTTCAAGAGTCGATGTCAACCGCTTCCCTTGATCAACATCATAATATGGAGGAGGTTCATGAGTATTTCATTGTGCATTTATTGAAATTGTATTCTTTGGTTCATAAATCATCATGCAATGAATTTGCGCCGATTGATGGCTTACGAACCAAGCCTACCCCTCATTTGACTTGTCTGATGACAAGGAGAGGTAGGGCGGACAGACATCTCCTAAGAATACTTTGTTTGTGCTCTGTTGTTTTCTGTTACAACAGGAGAAACCCAACATTTGTGGCCGGCAGGCCACTATTTCTGGCGTGGCAAGGCACTATTAATGGGTAGCTGGCCACCATTTCTGGCCAATCGGCCACTTTTGTCCAACAGGAAGTACCTTGTTTTTTTACAGAATAGAGCAGAGGCTAAGGCAAAACAGTGCAGGTTTCTGGCTACAAAACAGAACCCTTTTGGCAGCAAAACAGAGGCATTTTCAGGTGGAAAATCCGCTTGCATGCATAAGTCCTTTCATAGATTCTCGGGACCCTCTGAATGGTGGATTTGTAATTAATTAGCTAATTTCAATTCCCTAATTTTGGTATTATAATAATTAGCTAGAATAGGTAGTTATGTGTTGTACTTAATTAATTAGCTAGAATAGTTAGTTAATGTAATGTTGTAATAATTAGTTAATTAGTTCATTTCTTAGTATAACTAATTGATTTTGGGTATTGCAATAGGTAGTTAATTAGGTAATTAATTAGCTAGTCCATTTATTCCGACCCTCTTGCACGAGGGCAAATTGTAATAATGTATATGTCTTCCAACCCTACGTCTTTCTCCCTTTTATTTACTTTCTTATAATGGGTAGTTTAGAACATCATGTTTTAATTAGCATTTCCCATGTTTGCATCCATTTGTTTCGCATGCATGAGGATCGGTTCATCATTCTAACAAAGCATTGCTATTTAGTACTTTGTTGAATACGTGTTTAAAGTGCATGCGATCAAATTGATTCACATATTAGTAGCCGAGCCTATTAATTGCATCTTGCATGTGTTGCATTAGTCATATTGCATTAATTAGGAGCATGTATGTTTTCTAATTATTTTGCTTGTTTTGGCTTATCTCAGAATACTAGGTGAGCATTTTTTATTGCTTTTGCATATTTGTATGAGTGTGATTGTTGCCATGTCTATTATGCTTGCCATAAGGCTAAGTGGTTAAATGCTATATCTGCTTGAATACCTGTGGATGAAGGCTAATTGCTTGAATTGGAATAATTTGAGTAATGTGCATATGAGATCACTTTTTCAAGTGGTACATATTTCAAACAATTTTCAAAACAAACTTGAAATTAAATGTTCCAATTTTTGCAAATTAGTCTACTCTTGTGTGCAATGCATAGTAATGATAGACTAATAATCGGAACAAGAGCATATAATATAAATAAGGGTCACATCATGATTAGTAGTGGTCGATCTTTGATCGGACGAGTAATCGGGTGAGTGGGGTGCTCAATTCATGACCTTTGCCTTTGGTACCTAAGTTCCTGAGCTGAGACACTTTGGTGATGACGGATAAATGGCCTTTGGCACGAGTCTTGGGTTTCCTAAATTTTTCAAAAATATTTAGGTAGCGACTCTATAATCTGGCAAAGCAGTCATTTTTGAAATTTTGATTCAAAATTGATTTTCCAAAAGATTTATTGGATTTGGACTCTTTTGTATTTATCTATTTCACATTGCACTTGTGAGATTAGATTCAGAACCATGGGAGTTCGAATTGTAGGGCTAGTCGTATCCGAATGGAGCATGAAAAGTCGAGCTACATATATGTATATATATAACTAGGTTGGTTTGATTAGGAAGAAAACCCTGACTAGATCATGTTTAAGAACCTAATTAAGGCCTCTAAACTTCGACTATTCCATTGGATTCAAACTAAATCCAAAACATCCCATTCAATTCCAACCAAAGGGTAATTTGGACTTTTCATACCAATTTTTCTATAAAAGTAACCCCTCCCTTAGCATATTTTTACACAAGAATACACACACATACACTATTTTCTGCTGAGAGAAGAGAGAGAGGAGGGTGAGCTTGGTGTTAAATAGGAGAGAAAGAGACGTTTGCTAGCAATTCCAACAAGCCTCAAGTAAGCCACAACACATCTCCCTCTTATTTTTTTCCTTTCAAATACATGATCTTAGAAGTTTTAAACATTCATTTCAGATGTGTTTTAATGGTATTCATGTGTTAAAAATGAAAGAAGTTGAGCCTTGATTCTACCATTCTTGTATTTCTCTTGATCGGGATAAGACTAACTTTTTCCCTATCAATCTCTCAAAATTTTCCAAAGGCACACCTTCACCTTAAATTTCTGAGTTTAATACATATTATTTAGCATGTTTTCATTACAAGAGAAGCGGAAAATTTCCCCTAGTTGGCCTCTTTTCTCACCAAATTTCTATTTTCAAGAACTGTGCAAAAAAAATCAGTTTTACTGCCAACTTGGGAAAATTCTGTAAAAACGAATAAAACTCTTATGGACTTCCATTTTATTTAACAATATTCCTTAAGGAGTTAGCATTCAAGGAAAATTGGTTTCACTGAAAAAAGTGAGTGGTTTGTGAGAAAATCCAATTTTCGTAATGGTCAACGAATCTGGACAGAGTTGGAGTATTTCTAAAATAACGAAAAATTTGGAAAAGCTACTCCATTTCCGAAAAAATGTTCTGAAAAGTAGATAAAATTCTCTACGAACAATAGGAAGGCCAGACTTGGGAAAAATCTGAAATAATTATTTTAATCTTGATTTTTAAGTGATTCTGAATCTGGAAATTCTATTTACATTGATGTTTTGTGCTCTTGACTTTATGATTGTGCTTACTTATATATAATCATCTCTTGGTATGATATTATAAACATCATGGTTATGGATTTTCTTGTCACTTGATGATGTTTACACTTATGCAAATTGATTTTCCTTCTCGTTTGTACTAACTAATTAAAACGATTAATCTAACGGAAAACTCAATGAGGTGGCTAATGGGGTTTTGATCACCCGATTATTATTATGAGAAGAAGTTATTGGTTAGTGGGATGCGTTCCCTTTGGTAAATTATATCTTGAGCAAGTGGTTGTTTTGGAACCCTTGAATGGAGCGTTTGTATTCGGACCCTAGGTAGATCTGTATAAGGAGGCGTTTGGGCAAGGCCTATCATTACCATTTGTTTTGAGGCCCTATGGTTGGCACTACGCGGTATATAACCGTTTTTAGGCATCCGAGGTAAGGTCTGCAACAAAGCTGCAAAAGAATGGGTATACCGAATAATCCGCATCCAATTCTTGGAGTTGGAAGGACGAAATCTCTTTGGGGGATTTCTAGACTACTAACAATTAACCATATAAGTTTTGCTATGAACTTAAATGCCATGATCTTTTCCTCTTTTTTTATTTTTATTTTTAAAATGCTGTTGTGTATTGAACTGGAAAAAATAGATGGGGTGTGTATGCGTTTACTCGGCATTCAAAGCTCACGGCGTATCATGCCAGGTGTCGACGAGGATTGCGTAGCAAAAGATGACGAATCGGAAACCTTTGAGAACATTTGGCTATTCTAGAAGGTTTTTGTTGTTTTCTGAAGTCCATATAAAACTTTAAATTTTCTTTTGGATGTAATGTTGATGGAACGAGCTTTTGTAATTATTCTATTATTTTGTATTTATATTCCAACACCAATATAATTCCCTACATTTTTTGTGAGACCTTGTGTCAATGCCTCTTAAGATCTGTCAAAAGGGTAGTGCACTACTCAAGAAAGCTGGACTTAGAAGGGAGGCTAATTTGACTCCTCTAGCGATCTAGGATCTTCCTTGGTTATTGGCCATAGGACTCACTAGTGACTTTTCCTTGACTACAACCCTCAGTGTACATTTGGGGCATCACAATTTGGTATCAGAGCGTAGGTTCAACCCTTAGCCCGCGCAACCCAATACACGACTCTAGAAGCCTGACCCCTTTACATTATTGTATTTTACTATTATACTATTATATTTATTTAAAAGAGACTAATAATTAAAATCTTTTCTCTCTACCATAGGATGTCGTCAGAAAGTTGCCAAACGACCGACATCAGTCTCGACACGTGAGGAGCATTCTGTATGCAAGGCAAGAGGGCCCTGTCCCTTAATACCTACTTCAGCTGTCAAATGTGTGAATTCGCTGCCAAAGAGATGATTATAAAAGACATACGGAATGTAGAAATGGACTATTCTTACTATACGAGGGAGTAAAATAGGTCCTTGGTTTGACGACGCCTACAGTGCCTATGTCGCACAACGAAAAGTGCAGTCTGAAAGGAGCAGGATGACCAGAAAATGGAAGATCTGATGCGCCGAGCCTTAGTAGGAGAAACACTGCACCAATTTCTGATACAAGCGGAAAGTGGCGAGTCTTACTACCCTAGAAAGAATAACAGTCTGCCAATGAAGGTAAAATAACCACCAGTACAACCAGGAACAACTCCAGCCTTCCCAATTGAGGTGTCATCTGAACACATCCCCCTTCGCCGATATACACACCCCGTTCCCTTGTCTAGGAAACCGACTCGGCTGATGAGGACCTCGAAGAAGACTTTGATTGGTCGGGGAATAAGAGTTAATCTAGGGATAGTAAGCTAGACTTTTTGTGAGATCCACTCATGGTAGGGGTCTTTAAAATGTATATAGTAACTTTGTGACTATGGTGTATGTAATGTTTTTGAGTGAAACTATGATATGGAAGCCTTTTGTACTGATGCCTAATATATTTATATGAAATGATGACTTGTTCTATATCTATTGACTGTTACTTGTTTTAATATTCATCACACCCTAAGAAAACTAAACCTTAATTTGAAATCTCATAGAAAGACTACCTCTAAATAGAAATCTAGAAACCAACTTACCTTGTACCATGAACAGAATGGTCGATACGTGAGGTAACAATTATTCAGAAACTAGCAACAATGCTCGGAACCGTCCCAGAAACAAGCATGGGCCTGTACTCATGGGAGACAATATCCCTAATAATCTTGGGCATCAAATTCTGGAGGAGTTAGGACAACTAAGGAACAACCGGTAAAATGAGAGGACTCGACTCTTTTCGGAGTTCAGAAAACAAAGGCCTCCAAAATTCACAGGAATACCAGACCCGAGGGTCACTGACAATTGGCTTCGATAGATAGAGAAGATGCTGGACACTATGAGAATAACTGAAGATGCCGATAGAATAGCCTTGGCAGTGTTCGAGCTTGATGATGAGGCCGATCATTGGTATGAACAAATCAAGAATACGCGTGAGGTTACAAACATGTCATGGAACCAGTTTAAGGAATTGTTCCTAAATAAATACTTTCCAAGTATAGCTCGCCAAGAGCGAGTTAGGGAATTCCAAAACCTAGAGCATGGGAATATAATCGTAACGCAATACGCTGCAAAATTTGAAAAGTTAGCCTGTTAAGCAACTAGATATGTAGCAAATGACGAAGAGAAAACAAAGATCTTCAAGTGGCGGATGGACCTTACAATCAAGGGCAGAGTTCTCCCGCAATGACTCCACTCATATGCCGAGTATTGGAGACGAAATTAGAATTTGAAAGGGAAGTAGCCAACGCTAAGAAGACTTGAAACAAGCGGAAAGGGAGCCAAACATCTATAGGACCTTAAAGGAACCAGAAACGAAATACGGCCCCAAATCCCTACTCAAGACCGTAACCACAACAGCAAAGGCAACAGTCGCAGTAATAGATCCAGAAGGAAGGTTATCAACCAAGGCTGACAGGATAACTCCAGTGCTTTCATTGCCAGTAGTTGGGGCACAAAAAGAGTGAATGCCCCTAACTCCCTATATCAGGATACCAGGGAGGAGGTTCTAGAGCAAATGCCCAGGCATTGGGAGGACAGAAGCCTTGGACAAACAAGACAGGATCTACCGTTCAGCAACACTAGAAGAATTAAGGAACTCAGAACACTAGGACCAGTGGCAACCAAAATGCAACTAACAGAGTCTTTGCCTTGCAAGAGGAACAAGCAGACCCGTCTGCAATTGAGGGTAATTTAGTGCTATATAATTCTTGGGTGCATGTTTTATTTGATACTGGTGCATCGTATTCTTTTATATCCTCTGCTTATGCTAAGTTATTAGAACTTGTATGTGAACCCTTAAAAATTGGATTAAGTATAATATCACCTATGGGAGGGTGCGTTCGGATAGGGTTGATCTGTAAGGATTGTAAAATAGAAGTGTCCAACCTACGTTTGACTTGCGACCTTCGTGTCATGGAAATGTCAGACTTCGATATCAGTTTGGGCATGGACTGGTTGTCTGCCCATCGAACGGGAATCGATTGCCATCAAAGGAAAGTAGTAGCTCACATGCCTGACGGAACACGTTTCCAGTTTAAGGGAGATAGACACGACTCCATGACTTCAATAAAACGTAAGGCGTAGTGGCACGATCAATTTGCGGATAGGATAGCAAGTTTGATTTTAAATGAGGGGGGCCAAGTAGAATTAGAACTTCCACGAGTATTATGTGAATATGCAGATGTATTTCCTGGAGAATTACCGGGGTTGCCACCAACCCGGGAGGTAGACTTTAGTATTGAGTTGCAACCAAGAACTCCTGTAATATCCATGGCCCTATATCGTATGGCACCATGCTGTTTGCTAAAAAGAAGGATGGGTCGTTAAGACTATGAATCGATTACCGTCAACTCAACCGAGTCACTATCAAGAACCGATACCCACTCCTAAGGATTGATGATCTTTTTGATCAACTTAGAGGCTCAAGGTGCTATTCATAGATCGATCTCAGCTCGAGCTACCATCAACTACGAGTTAAGGAGGATGATATACCAAAAACTGCCTTCGAACCAAATATGGTCACTACGAGTTTGTAGTAATGCCCTTTGGACTAACCAATGCACTGACAATATTTATGAGCCTAATGAACAAGATTTTCACACCATATCTTGACTAGTTTGTAGTAGTGTTCATTGATGACATCTTGGTATATTCAAGGTCTGAAGAAGAGCGTGAGCAACATTTAAGGATTATCCTTCAAGTTCTTAAGGACAATTGGTTGTATACCAACGCAAGCAACTGTGAGTTTTAGTTAAAGAAAGTGAAATTCTTAGGGCATATAGTGTCTGAGAATGGGCTTGTAGTGGATCCAACCAAGGTAGAAGCAGTCTTAGATTGGAGACAACTGAAAATCGTGTCAGAAGTCTACAGTTTCTTGGGATTGGCTGGTTACTACCGAAGGTTCATCCAAGATTTCTCCAAACTAGCTAGACCAATGACTCGTTTAACGTAGAAAAGAGTGAAATATGAGTGGGACAAGGCTTGCGAAAAATCCTTCCAAGAGTAAAAGAAGAGATTAACTAGTGCGCTAATTTTGACCATCCCAGAATGGGAAGTGGGGTACATTGTGTATTGCGATGCGTCTAAGGAAAGGTTAGGCTATGTGCTCATGCAAAATGAAAAGGTAGTCACATATGGATCTAGGCAGTTAGAAACCACATAAGCATAACTACCTAACACATGACCTGGAATTGGCGGCCGTAGTTTTTTGCTTTAAAGCAATGGTGACATTACCTATATGGGGAACAATTTGAGATTTTCACAAATCACAGGAGCTTGAAGTACCTTTTTACACAAAACGACCTTAACTTGAGACAGAGACAGTGGATGGAGTATCTTGAATACTTCCAGTTCACTCTCTCATATCATTGCAATAAAGCCAATGTAGTAGCAGGCGCCTTGAGTCGTAAGAGCAGATGGATGATAGCTAAATTAGCCGTAAGGGAATGGGACATGGTCAAGATACTTAATGAATTTAGAATTCAGGTAAAATTGCAGGACACGAAGGTATTCCTCGGTGCACAGAAGGTGATGCCTAAGTTGATAAGTGAGATCATGGAAGCTCAGAAGCACGACAAAGAAGTATCCTGTATTAAGGGGCGTCTAGAATCAGGAGAACCAATGCTCGATTGGACGATTCACCTCAATGGGAGTTTTGGATATCAAGGTAGATTATTTGTGCCAAGTGACGAGTTTCTTAGACAAAAGGTACTTAAGGAATGTACTCTGTATTTGTGGTACATCCAAGATGGAATAAAATGTACCAAGATTTGAAGAGGCAGTATTGGTGGAGCGGAATGAAAAAGGATGTGGCTAAATTTGTAACAAAATGTCTTACATGCCAACAAGTGAAGGCAGAATATCAGAAACCACGAGAAACGTTGCAACCTCTGACAATAGCTGAATGGAAGTGGGAATACGTGACAATGGACTTTGTGACAAGGTTGCCTAGGACACCAAGAGGGCGCGATGCTATATGGGTAATAATAGAGCGCCTCACTAAGTCAGCACATTTCTTACCCTATAAGATAACTGACACTTTAGAGTCTATATGCAGGCTCAACATTGGAGAAATCATTCGCCTATACGAAATTTCAATATCTATTATGTCAGATCACGATCCATGATTCACCTCCCAATTTTGGGGAAGTCTGCAAGAAGCTCTAGGTGCCGAGTTATATTTCAGCACGGCTTTTCATCCACAAACGGATGGACAATCTTAGCGCACCATCCAGACACTCAAAGATATGTTGAGAGCCTGTGTAATGGATTTTCAATAAAGTTAGGAATGACACCTACCCTTGATTGAATTCTCCTATAACAACAGATTTTAAGCTAGCATTGGTATGGAGCATTTTGAAGCATTATATGGGTGATCGCCAATTTGTTTGACTGAAATAGGTGAAGTAAACCTAATAGGACCCGAACTTGTCCTAGAGACCACTGAGAAGGTCAAGTTGATTAAAAAATGGTTAAAGACTGCTCAAGACCATCAAAAGAATTACGTAGATAGGAGGAGAAGGCCACTGATGTTTGAAGTAGGCGACCACGTATTCCTAAAGGTGCAACCTAAGCGTGGGATCATACGTTTTGGAAGAAAAGGGAAACTATCACCATGATATATCGGACCTTTTGAGATATTGGAGAAGGTGGGCGGAGTGGCATATCGACTAGCTCTACCCCCACAGTTAGTAGGGATGCACAACATCTTTCATGTATCTATGTTGCGGAAATACATTGCCGATCCATTAAATGTCATCAATTGGGAAGAAATCAGTCTCGACAAGGATGTTACCTTTGAAGAAGGACCTGTAGCAATACATGATAGTTGGGAGAAAAATCTTAGGAGCAAGACGGTTCATCTACTAAAGGCGCTTTGGCGTCATCGAGGAATCGAAAAGTCTACTTGGGAACGCAAGGATTGGATGAAGGCAAACTACTCCCAACTATTTGAAAGTAATGTATAGATAAATTTCAAGGACGAAATTGTTTTAAGGGGGATAGCTTGTGAGGCCCCTGAAAATTTTATTTTCTTAAAAGTCCTTCACTTTTAAATTATTTCTTTGAAGTCCTTCAGTTTCTAAATTAACTGCAATTCTAACCCTAAGACCAAAATGCATGCGCCAACTAAAACCACGCAAACCCTAATAGATTGCGGTAAGTTAGGAATCAATTCTAATACCCTAATACTGATTAATTGACTCCCTAAATGTGGAATTACCATTCAAAAATCCTAGAATTTTCAATTTTCATCATGTTCGTCGATAGATAGCCTTTTTATTCAAAACAAGAATCCAAACCGAATTAGACTCTCTAATCCTAATTTAATTTAATTCTACACTAAAGTAAATATTCTAATTCAAAAATTATACCCAAAGCCCTCACATTTTTATTAAATAACACAAAGACCCCAAACAAGTACCATTATATATTTATATATACACTTGTAACCTAAAATCTTTTTTTAAACATTATATTTTACAAATTCCAACAATTGTACACAAAAAAAAAAAAAAAAAATATAAACAAGTCCATCAATTCGCCACCACATGGCCGGTCATCACATTGTAGGTGTAATGAATGTACTTCGAGACAATTTTGCATGATTTAAGGAAAATACCTTTGACTTGGTGCAAACTTTTATATATATATGTATGTATAACTATGTTGGTTTAATTAGGAAGAAAACCCTAACTAGATCATATTTAAGAACCTAATTAAAGCATCTAAACTTCCACTATTCCATTAGATTCAAACTAAATACAAAACATCCCATTCGATTCCAACCAAAGGGCATTTTGGACCTTTCATACAAATTTTTCTATAAAAGTAACCCCTTCCTTAGCATATTTTCATACAATAATGCACACACATACACTAATTTCAGCTGAGAGAAGAGAGAGAGAGGAGGGTGAGCTTGGTAAGTTTGCTAGTAATTCTAACAAGCCTCAAACACGGTGTCCTAGGCGCACCAATGCACATGCAATGCAAAGAGACACATAAATGAGATCAAAACAGGATATCATGAGTTCGAGTCAAGCTCTCTAAATTCCCCAGCAGAGTCGCCAGAAACTGTAGACGCGCCCGTGGGCCTCACTACAGTTCGGACTCGATTTGTGTCACGGTTCTTAATCTGAACCAAAGAGTCCAAATCCGACAAATCGTTTTGAGAAACAGATTTTTGAAAAGAAGTGCCAAACATGGACTGCTTTGCCAGATACAGAGTCGCTACCTAAATATTTTTTAAGGGGGAATTTAGGAAACCCTGACTCGGTGCCAAAGGCCACATGTCCGTCATCACCAAAGTTGCCTCGGCTTGGGAACTTGGGTACGATTGGGGAAGGTCAGCTATGAGCACCCCCTCTCGCCCGATCCGAAGATCGGCCTCTACTAACCATGATATCCATTTTTGAAAACGTTATGTGTTCTTATCCCGATTATTAGCCTAGAATTACTATGTTATGCGCACAGCACAAAAGTATAGACTAGATTTCCTAATTTGGGAATAAGCATTGCATATCCGTTTGTTTTGGAAAAATGTTTTGGAATTTGCTACTCGCAAGTAGGCTAAAACACGGATTTCAATGAGCTATTCCAACTCAGACAATCCAACCTTCACCCATAGGCATTCAAGCAGTTATATCACATAAGCAGCTAGCCTCATGGTAATCATGCTATCATGGCAACACTCACACGCATGCAAGGATGCTAAAGTATAAATACTTACATCGTACTCCGTGCCAAAACAAAGAACTCGTTAGCAATCAATGCATGATCCAAGTCCATGTTTAAATGTCTAATGCAACGCATACGGATTGTCACTAGAGTAGGCTCGGCTATTCTATGAATGACATGTGAAAATGCACATGTAGCATGTTTTCAAGTTAGATTTGAAATGCTAATGCAGTTAGCATGATGCGCCGAGCCCGGTGCATGTAATACTGATGAATGATGCACGCATGCATAGCATAAGGTATGCTAAATTAAACATGTCCTATTACTAACCATCAAAACAGGCAAGTAAAAGGGAGAGAGAAGTGGGGGTTGGAAGACATGCACACACTCACCCACACTTATTACAAATTCGTCCTCGCTCGGAGGGACCAAAAGAATAACACAATTCGAATAATGAATTAACTAACCTAGCTAATTAATTATTACAGACCAACTAAATTAATTAAACCAATTAATTAACTTAAGAAAGCAAGTAAAAGGGGGCCTCGGGAGGAGGGCTCAATGCACGCGTGCTCGGGTCTTGCTCGGAAGTCCACTGCCATGCGCAAGTGGCCTCTGTTTTCCCTGCTCTGCCCCTCTGAAAACTTCTAAAGTCTCAGAATTGCTTCCCTGGACATTGGGAGACACCACCGGCTGAGGAGAATGGCCACCGGCAGTAAGATGTCATCATCGGCTGTTGATGAAACTATCGGCCACGGATGGATTGCCGGTTGGCGCTATGTTCAGTCGATCGGCAAAAAGTTCCTGCAGAATCTGTTTGACAGCAGCAGAGGACAGAGCTTTGCATGGCAATGCAATTCAAGCAATGTATGCACCAACCATATCACTTATCATGTTTATGACTCAATGGGACATGCTCCTTGGTTCTTGGACAATCAAGCGCGCATTTCAATGCGTGATGACCCAAGAGACCAAGTTATGCATGTTGATTTCAAATGAAATGCAATGCACATAGTCAAACCAAGGGGCTTCTACCTCTATCATGACTCACTTGAAGAGGTGAGGCAATGCATGCACAATGCAATGCAACCAAGGCATGCGAGCTAAGGATGCAACATGGCAATGCAATGCATTTATGCAAGTATGCAAGAAAATATGCAAGGCAAGCATGCAAACAAGCAAAGGATGGACTTAAGCATGGTTTAGGCAGCCCTCACTAGGCCTAAAACAGTGGCCAAGGTGCTCAAAAATGAAGGACAAATAGGCACACAAACATGCATGCAAATGATCTCCAACACTTCAAGCATTAAAGAGCAATTCTCAAGCACACTCAAAGGGATGCAAACATGGACATGTAGCATGCAAATTAAGCCTTGAAAATCATGCAAGAACATGGTGCCAAACCAACCCAAACAATGCAATCAAGGTATGCAAGCAAAGTCCAAGATTCAAAGGAAGCTAAAAGGGTATTGAACCACACTTAACAAGACCAAACATGGCATGAATCCAATGACCCAAAACAGAGTTTTAGCACCTAAAACAAAGCCCAAAAGATTACTTAGATGGCATCTAAATGACTTGAATTCAAAAGCATGCACAATAACCAAAACATGGAGCATGCAACACAAGCCTTTGACACATCAAAGGGGCCATGAAATGCAAGCATACAAGCATACTAAATGGACTGAAATGACATGGAAAATGGTCCCAACCCACTAAATCAAAGCAAGTAATGCATTCTATACACTCACACCCTTAAGGCCAACAAGCCAAAATGCAAAGGGGCTATACAATGAATGCCAAAGTCGACCCAAACAACTAAGGACAGACCTTAATCATGGCAAAATAAACATGAAAGCTTCACAAAGCCAAGCCTAAAACATGCTAGAACAATGGTTTACAACCTAAGGCATGTTAAGGTAACAAAATGGCATTACAAGGCATGTATGCTAAGCAAGCATGGTGTACCAAAACCAACTTAAAACAATGCTATTTCATGGCAAAATAAGCATAAATAACAGCTAAGGCATGGTCAACAAGAGCCTAAGCTAGGTGCTCCCTCAAGAGGCAAAAAGTGCCCTTTTCAAGGACAACAAGGAGAGGGGGTGGCCCTCTCCTTCTTGGGACCTCAAGGCACCATCCTCACCTCTGAAATCCCTCAAGATTTTAGTGGTAAGGAGGCCCAAACACCAAGGTCTCGGAGCTCACCCAAAATGGCACAAAATGGAGCCTTACAAGGCTTAAGAGGGGTCAAACAACCCCAAAGCTTGAAGCAACATTAAACAACTATTTAGAGGGCCTAAAAATAGAACTTTTATGTAATATATGCAAAGCGAAAAAACAGTTGTGAGATAGGTAAAAGTAGCGTGCAAAAATGGGGTAAAAAGGACTAGTTTCTTACCTTTGAAGTCCTCCTTCACAAATGATGATCTTGTTGCCTCCTTGAGCTCAAATCCAGTCAAGAACACCAAGAACAACCCTCTGGTCCCTCAACAACCAAGAGAAGGTGTAACAATATGTGTTTGTGTGCAATAGTATGGACAAACACACACTAGAGATACACACGAGAGATATAGAGATAGGAAATATTTATCAACCCTAACCCTAATCCAGAGCTCCCTTTGAAATTTTTTGTAACCCTAATGCCAAGAGAGGAGCCCTCTTCTTATAGGCACCTCCCTCTTGTAAGGCTTCCAAAACAAGCCATTCAAGAGGAAAATCCCTCCATACACAAGTATGGAGGGGAACAGAGTGGGTGCCAGCTATCACAGCTGGCACAAAATATCTACTAAAAGTAGATGAACAGTGATCGACCATTCAAAATTGCCATTTTGGCAAAATAAATGGCCGACCGGCAACAAAGAGTGCCGACCGACAATATACATTGCCGATGGCATAAAATCACTGGCCGGTGGCCTCAAGCCATGGCCGGTGATGTGTGGGGATGCCTCACAAGGCATTCCCTGCCCCTCCAAGGCGAAACACAAGTGTTTGGTGCAAAACAAAACACAACACGGTCGAGTCGAGAGATCCTGAGGCAAGGCGCGTCGCCGAGACCTCCGGGAACTCCAAATAAACACGAACATGGATGATCACCGAGTGTTCAAACGGTGACGTCCAAGTCTTGAGGACGGTCAAAAATGGGTGTCTACAGTTGCCCCTCTTTGACAGAACTCGAAAGTCATAACAATGACGGGAGTGAATGTCAAAGCCCAGAGACAACACATTTTTGACAAGGCCGAAGAGTTAGACAAACGTGCAAGACAAGCAAGATATGCGCCCGAAGGCAGGGGCAAAATGCAAGACAATGCACAAAACCGAACATAACTTATGATCATTTAAAGAAAGCTGTAATGAAGCACACATGCGACAGTTTTAAGCTAGCATACACCAATGCAACTACATTACAAATGTAGAAAGGATGTAAGAGAATTATGCAATTCTCGATACGTCTCACTCGGAGGATACAATACCTGTGCGGTTCGTCTGGTTGCACCAGCCTCAAATGAACCGTACATACAATATCGTGCCTGAAAAGAAAGCAAACTTAACAGGTACAATATCGTTAGCAACATGCATAACATGCAAAATGAATGCAAAATGTTATGCAATATATACAAAACTATGTAAGAACAATGCAAATGAAAATGCAATGCAATTGAATCATGATCCAATCATGCACCTATGTCAAATAGATTGATGGAGGTAACAAGTCCGTCTACCATAGAACGATCAACTGTACTATGAGTAATGTAGACGGACATAAGAATAAGTGTTGGGGGGGGGATGACATAAGTGGGGAAACGACCCGCTGGGGAAAGGACAATGATCCTAATGCTGGATGCAAAAATTACACTATGATGTAATATATACAATGAAAATGTTGGGGAAAATTGCAATGGATAAGGCACGCGGGCCAAACCAAATCTTGCCTAGGAAAGGCATGTACACATACAAGCCGTGTCTAACATAGAACGGTCTACTGAACTATGTTTCGACGTGAAAAGTATGGGCACATACCAGACCAAGTTCAACATGGAAAGGCGCAAGCCATAGGCGGAGGTGATGCAGTGAATGCATGCAAGCTACAATGCAATATCTACAAATATGCAATGGAAATGGATACGATGGATATGGCCTGCGGGCCAAACCAAATCTTGCCTAGGAAGGGCATGTACACATACAAGCCGTGTCTAACATAGAACGGTCTACTGAACTATGTTTCGACATGAAAAGTATGGGCACATACCAGACCAAGCTCAACATGGAAAGGCGTAAGCCATAGGTGGAGGTGATGCAGTGAATGCATGCAAGCTACAATGCAATATCTACAAATATGCAATGGAAATGGATACAATGGATATGGCCTGCGGGCCAAACCAAATCTTGCCTAGGAAGGGCATGTACACATACAAGCCGTGTGTAACACGTCCGCGGGGGACCTCATGCTACAGTTCGGACTCTCGATTTGTGTCACGGTTCTAAATCTGAACCAAAGAGTCCAAATCTGGCAAATCGTTTTGAGAAACAGATTTTTGAAAAAGTAGTGCCAAACATGGACTGCTTTGCCAGATACAGAATTTAGGAAACCCTGACTCGGTGCCGAAGGCCACATGTCCGTCATCACCGGAGTTGTCTCGGCTCGGGAGCTTGGGTACGATCGGGGAAGGTCAGCTATGAGCACCCCCTTTCGCCCGGTCCGAAGACCGGCCTCTACTAACCATGATATCCATTTTTGAAAACGTTTATGTGTTCTTAAACCAATTATTGGCCTAGAATTACTATGTTATGCGCACAGCAAACAAGTATAGACTAGATTGCCTAATTTGGAAATAAGCATTGCATATCCGTTCGTTTTCAAAAGCGTTTTGGGATTTGCTACTCGCGAGTAGGCTAAAACACGGATTTCAACGAGTTTTCCCAACTCAAACAATCCAACCTTCACCCACAGGCATCCAAGCAGTTTATAACACATAAGCATCTAGCCACAAGTTAAGCATGCTATCATGGCAACATTCACACTCATGCGATATGCTAAAGCGGAAATACTTACATCGTACTCCGTGCCAAAACAGTGAACTAGTTAACAAACATGCATGTCCTAGTTCATGTTAAGAATGGCTAATGCATCGCATGCAAAAATGCAGTCTAGATAGGCTCGGCTAACCTAAGCATGGCATATGAGATGCGATTAATTAATGCATGTATTCAATTTGAAATTGAAGTACAAATGCAGTTAGCGTGATGTACCGAGCCTAATGCATGCAATACAAATGCATGGATGCACGCATGCATAGCATAAGGTATGCATTATTAAACATGTCCTATTACTAACCAACAAAAGTAGGTAAGTAAAAGGGAAGAAAGAAGTGGGGATTGGAAGACATGCACACCACTCACACACACTTATTACAGATTTGCCCTCACTCGGAGGGACCAAATAAATATTACAAATAATTAACTACGCAAGCTAATTAAATATTACAAATTGCCTAGTCAACTAAGCAAATTAACTAAAGCTAGAAAAACAGTAAACCGCCTCGGGAGGAGGGCTCGATGCAATGCATGCCCGGTCCCGCTCGGAAATGCGCCGCCATGCATAGGCTGCCTCTGTTTTCCTTCCTTCACTCCTCTGGAGGCTGCCAAAACCTCAGAACTGCTTCCTTGGATGCTGGGAGACATCACCGGCTGGATAGAATTGCCACCGGCAGTGGGATGCGGCCACCGGCACAAAATGAAGCTATCGGCCGGGAAATGATTGTCGGTCGGCACTTGACACTGCCGGTCGGCAAAGAAAGCCTGCAGAATCTGCAAATGATAGCAACAGAGGGCAAGGCAAAGCATGGCAGCACAATTCAAGGCATATATGCACCATTCATGTCCCTTATCATGGTAATGACTCAAAGGGGCATGTGCCTCGATTCTCGGACCACCAATCACGCATTTCCATGCATGATGGCCCAAAGAATCAGGTATGCAACATTCATGTCAAATGAAATGCAAACCAATTAAGCAAAACAAGGCCCAATTCCTATCACCAAGTCAAGGAACAAGGCATGCATGCAAGATGCAATGCAACCTAGGCATGCAAGCTAAGGATGCAACATGGCATGACAAGGCACTTATGCAAGCATACAAACAAACATGAGGCAATGCCAACTAATGTCAAGATGGACTTAAACATGATTCGGGCAACTCTAATAAGGCCCAAAACAGTGGCCAAAATGACCAAAACAAGGGACCAAAACACATGCACGCATACATATGATTAAGGGTCAACACTTAGGCACAAATTGGACAACCCTCAAGCACACTTGAAAGAGGCATTCATGGACAAAATAGCATGCAACATAAGCATTGAAAATCATGTTAAAACATGGAGCCAAACCAAGCAACAAATCAAGCTAAACATGCAACAAATGGCCTAAGTACTTGAAGCAAGTCAAAGGGGCTTGAACCATGGCCAAGCCAACCAAGCCTCACAAGGCCAAGGGGGCTTAAAATAAGTTCAAGACAGGCCTAGATCATGCAAAGGGAACTCCCTAGATGGCATCTAAGTGGCTCAATTTCAAAGCACGCACAATGGCCAAAACGTGGAGCATACTACACATGCTTTCAAAGCGTTAAAGATGCGTCCAAGGTAAACATATAGGCATGAAAATGGGACTGAAATGGCATGGTGGATGGTCTCAAATCACCAAATCAATGCAAAGATGTCATGCTATACATTCACACACTTAAGGCCAACAAGCCGGAATGCAAAGGGGCTATACTAAGCATGCCGAATCCGACCCAAACAACCATGGACAGACCTAAAACATGGCAAAATATGCACAAAACCTTCACAAGACTAAGCCTAAAACATGCTTGAACAAAGGCTAACAACCTAAGGCACATTAAGGCATAAACATGGCATTACAAGGTAGGTATGCTAAACATGCATGGTGTACCAAAACCAACAATAAACAGAGGTATATCATGATATAATAGGCACAAAAAACAGCCAAGGCATGATCAATACACACTCTAACATGGTGCTCTCTCAAGAGGCCAAAAATAGTCCATTTGAAGGACAACAAGGAGAGGGGGTGGCCCTCCCCTTTTGGAGACTTCAAGGCACCATCTTCACCACTGAAATCCCTCAAGATTTCAGTGGTGAAGAGGCCCAAACACCAAAGTCTCGAAACTTGCACAAAATAGCACAAAATGAGGCCTTTCAAGGCCTAGGAGGGGTTAAACACCTCCAAACCACAAAACATTCTTAATAAATAGTCAAGAGGGCCTAAAAACAGAACTTTTTTATATTATACACTAAGCTCAAAAACGATTTTAAGATAGGTAAAAATACAATGCAAGATTGGAGAATAAAAAGGTTAGATTCTTACCCTTGAAGTCCTCTTCAACAATGATGCTCCAATGGCCTTCCTTAGGCTCCAAACCAGTCAAGAACCTCAAGAACAAGCCCCTAGAACCTTTGTTTCAAGGGGAAGGTGAAACACTAGGTGCTTGTGTGCAATAGTATGGACTAAAACACACACAAGAGTAATATAGAGATAGGATGTGTATGTAACTCAAACCCTAAAACCAGAGCTTGGTCTGTGTTTTCCTCTCTCTAAAATGTCTAAACTCTCTAACCTTAGCAACAAGAGAGAGCCCCTCTCTTTATAGAAGCTTCTTGTCTTGTAAAGCTTACAAGACAAGCTTCATAAGAGGGAGATCCCTCTATACACGTGTATGGAGGGGAGCAAAAGCGAGACAGCTGTCTTAAAATATCTGCAAAAGCAGATGCACAGTAGTCGGCCGGCCAAAAATGCCATTTTGGCCAAAAAGAGTGCCGACCGGCATTAAAAAGTGCCGACCAGCACTAAACAGTGCCGACCGGCAATATACATTGCCGGTGGCAGCAAAAACCAGCCGGTGGCCTCTAGCCACTACCGGTGGTGGGTGGGGATGGTCCACAAGCCCTACCCTGCCTCTCAAAGGCAAGATGCAAGTGTTTGGTGTAAAACCAGACACTAAACGGTCGAATTCGGAGATCCTGAGGCAAGGCGCGTCGCCGAGACCTCCAGGAACTCCAAATAAACACGAACATGGATGATCACCGAGTGTTCAAACGGTGACGTCCAAGTCTTGAGGACGGTCTAAAATGGGTGTCTACAGTTGCCCCTCTTTGACAGAACTCGAAAGTCATAACAATGACGGGAGTGGATGTCAAAGCCCAGAGACGACCCATTTTTGACAAGGCCGAAGACTTAGACAAACATGGAAGACAAACAAGGTATGCACCCGGAGGCAGGGGCAAAATGCAAGACAATGCACGAAGCCGAGCATAACTTATGATCATGCAAAGAAAGCTGTAATGAAGCATACATGCGACAGTTTTAAGCTAGCATACACTAAACTACACTACAATGCAGAAAGGATGTAAGAGAATTATACAATTCTCGATACGTCTCACTCGGAGGATACAATACCTGTGCGGCTCGTCTGGTTGCACCAGCTGCAAATGAACCGTACATACAATATCGTGCCTGCAAAGAAAATAAACTTAACAGGTACAATATCGTTAGCAACATGCATGACAATGCAAAATGGATGCAAAATGATATGCAATATGTACAAAACAATGTGTATACAATGCAAATGAAGATACAATGTAATCGAAACAATGCAAACTATATGCAAAGCAATTGAATCACGATCCAATCACGAGTGGTTCGAAACCACACCTATGTCAAATAGATTGATGGGGGTAACAAGTCTGTCTACCATAGAATGGTCAACTGAACTATGAGCATCGTAGACAGACACAAGAACAAGTATTGGGTGGGATGACACAAGTGGGGAAACGACCCGCTGGGGAAAGGACTACAATCCTAATGCTAGATGCAAAAATTACACTACAATGTAATATAGATATGCTGAGAAAATGGCAATGGATATGGCACGCGGGCCAAACCAAATCTTGCCTAGGAAAGGCATGCACGCATACAGGCCACGTTTAACATAGAACGGTCCACTGAACTATGCTTCGACACGAGAAGTATGGGCACATACCAGACCAAGCTCAACATGGAAAGGCGTAAGCCATAGATGAAAGTGATGCAATGAATGCATGCGACCTACGATGCAATGGATATGGCACGCAGGCCAAACCAAATCTTGCCTAGGAAAGGCATGTACACGAACAAGCCATGTGTAACACAGAAAAGGTGCCGCAACCCTTAAACCAACATACCAGCGTGGAATAGGCGCGATACACATGCAGAACTGTGTTTTAACATGAACAGTAAGGGCACATACCAGACCAAGCTCAACCTGGAAAGGTGCAAGCCATAGATGGAAGGTGATGCAATGAATGCATGCAAGCTACAATGTGATATACACTATATTCTAATGATGCTTGACAATGCAACTATTTACGATGATGCATGACAATGCATGTTTTTTTTTTTTGTTTGTTTTTTTTGTTTTTGTTTTTGAAATGCAAATACATGATGATGCATGATGCACGGAATGCGCGACAACACGCGGCTTTTAAGATACATGACAATGTAAATGGACTGTGCACATCACTGCACTAAAGGTCTTGCACCTTCCGAGGATTTAAGGTCTCCTAGACCGTGCGTATTTAAGGTCTCGTCAGACCATGCGTGTTTAAGGTCTCGCCAGACCGTACAATGTTGCACGAGAAATGCGTAACAATGCAAGCGAACTTGAAATGCGCAACAACATGCGGCTAAAGACACGTGAATAATGCGACTTAACGAAAGTCGTCCGAGCACGACAAACACCGAAGGACTTGCACCTTCAGAGGATTTAAGGTCTCCTGGACCGTGCGTGTTTAAGGTCTCGCCGGACCATGCGTGTTTAAGGTCTCGCCAGACCGGGATAATGCACGTGACAGTGCGATGCGCAGAACAGCGCAAGTGAAATGTAATGCACAAAACAGTGCAATACGCAAAACAGCGCGAGATATGCAATGCACATAACAGTGCGTTGCGCAGAACAGCGCGAGATTTGAAATGCACAAAACAGTGCGATGCGCAGAACAGCGCGAGATTTGAAATGCACAAAACAGTGCGCAGAACAGCGCGAGATTTGAAATGCACAAAACAGTGCGATGCGCAGAATAGCGCGAGATTTGAAATGCACAAAACAGTGGGATGCGCAGAACAACGCGAGATTTGAAATGCACAAAATAGTGCGATGCGCAGAACAGTGCGAGATTTGAAATGCACAAAACAGTGCGATTGATAAGGTGCGCAAGATAGCGCGATGCAATGCACTAACAAGTGTAAAGAGGTGCGCAAAACAGCGCGATGCAATAAACCGCACAAAACAGTGCGATGCGCAAAATAGCGCGATTGAAATACAATGCACAAAACAGTGCGATGCGCTAAACAGCGCGATCGATAAGGTGCGCAAGATAGCGCGATGCAAATAAGGCACGCATGCCGATGCAAAATGAGGCACGCGTGTCGATACAAAACGGGGCACACATGCCGATGCAAAACGAGGCACACATGCCGACGCAAAATGGGGCACACATGCCGATGCAAAACAGGGCACACATGCCGATGCAAAATGATACAAAGTGTGACACGCATGCCACACGGACTTAAATGCGCAACAACGCACGTGTGTCTAAACGCATGACAATGCTCGTAATAAAAATGCAATGACAATGCATGAGAGATGTGCATGACAATGCAAGGGGTGTGTGTTACAACGCATGTAGTATGTAAAACAATGCAATTGCGAGGCGCGTACTAGCGCGATATAATGCACCGAAATAGTGCGATGAACACGTGCAACGCACACGGGGCAACTTTTGGATCTTGTGAGAGGCAAAAAGGATACCAAAGGATACAACCTTGCATGAGTTGGAGTGCCACGCACGGCAGACACGGTCCGAAGTCAAAATGGAGGCCGGTTGAGCATCGGAGATACACTTTCTTGCACTTTCTTGAGCTATGAAGGCCAAAAACTCATCATATGGCCTAAACAAGGTTGTGGGAACACCACCGGCCGGAAGGGGAGGCCACCGGCTGTCCACCGGCTGAAAAATAACTCCATCGGCACAAAATGCTGCCGGCCGGCACAAAACATTGCCGATCGGCAAAAAGTTGCTGATTCGGGGCAGTTTCGACAATTCACCTTGGGTGTTTTAAAATAGGGTTTCAAACCCTAATGCCTCACTTCCCCACCGCCGAAAACTCTCACCCTCTCTCTCTATAGCGTTTTTCTCTCCCCGTTTCTCCGTTTCTTTGCGTTCTACGCCCGTTTCGTCGCCAGATTCGCAATTTTTTTCGCGTTTCGGACATTTTCAACCGAACAAAACTTTGTTTCGGTGCCTCGTTTGGCATTCTCGCCTTTTCAGGGTTTGTTCCCCTCGCTTTCCTCTTCATTCCCGTGCCTTTTCACATTCCGGCCTTCCCGGCCATTTCCGACCCTCTCAGGAGTTGACTTTCCGGTTGACTCTTCGTATTCCGGCCCGGCTTTCCTTCCTCCAGCCATTTTCTCACCATTCCTGACATGGCGGACGACATTCCACGTGGCGGGCTCCCCCGAATCACGAGATGGATCCCGGGGTCGAGCTCCTACCGTTGAGCGAGTGCCCGTTCGACCCGGCGACCTACCGACCGGCGATCCACGTTCTGCCACCCGACGGACTCCGCCAGTTCCGGAGCTTCGAGAGGCACGTGCCACCCGAGCTATTGTTGCGTGAGCCTACCTCCCACCTTTCCTTCGGCGCTTCCGAGGTAACTTTCTTTCTTCTGTTTTACTTTTCGCAATGTAGGATACAAAAACTGTCATAGCTAGTTGTACTCTTTAACTGCTTTAGTCTGGCATGCTATACACCGTAGTTGACTGTAATCATACATACAACTGACATCTGCTTGAAACCGACACATGCACACACACTGCACTAGCCCCGAATCACTCAAACACACAGCGCACACCGTATTTCGCTGCATACACACCGGCACCCGGTATTTGCTTGAATCTGTCAAACTATGCACACATGCTATACTGTACTGAACCACCCGAACACGTTGACGCATCACACACTGTAGTTCACTGTAAGCACACCGGCACCTGGTATTCGTTTAAACCTGTTAAACCTGCACGCATGCTATATCTGCTCTGAACCACCCAAACACGCTGACGCATCACACGCTGTAGTTCACTGTAAGCACACCGGCACCTAGTATTCGTTTAAACCTGTTAAACCTGCACGCATGCTATATCTGTACGCTTCTCAAAACTGCATTTTGAATGTTGTCTTGCAATTGTTATTTTCTGTTTACAGGAGGATTCCCATACCATCTGCGGGTATGGGAACACTGGCGCTCGGGAGTGGTACGACGAGCTCCCTAACGCGGTCCGCCGTATAGTAGATCGAGCGGGCTTCGGCGCCTTCTGCCGAGGGCTCTCCAGGCTTTCTACCTGCAGACCTCTCCTTGCCGCTTTGGCAGAGAGGTGGTGGGACACCACTGATTCGTTTCACTTCTCTGCAGCAGGGGACATGACGATGACCCCTTATGATTTCTCGATGCTCATAGGCATCGGGGTAGGGGGTGATCCGATCCCCTTTGACGTAGACATGGATGAGTGGACCGCCGCTCAGGTCCATCTACTGGGTGAGGCGCCACCCCTAGCTCGTCCAGGTTTTGTGAGGTACTCCTGGCTTGAGGTCCAGTTTAGGGTCCAGCCCGTGTTGGAGGAGGAGGCGCAGATGACTCAGGAGGACGTGGAGAGGTATGCTTGCGGCTTCCTCATGTTCCTGTTCGGGACGACCATCTTCGCTGACCGGGCGAACACCGTGCCTCTCTGTCTTCTCAGTGCACTGGTGGACGTCCGGGACATCCTGCACTACGACTGGGGTGGTGCCGCTCTGGCCACCCTCTATGGATACATGAGCTCGGCTTCCCGCCGCAGCGGCCAGCTGCTCGGAGGCTATTGGCGGGCTTGGGAGGTACATTTCTTCTCCGCTTTTCATTTCTGTCCCATACTTTCTGTACTCTGTACACTGCACACACTGTAGTCTGCTTTATACTCGTTGTATACTGTACACACGGCACACACATACATTATGCTTTACACTGGCTGTACACTGCTCACACTGTACACTATACACAATACACTGCACAACACACGGCTCTGCCATTTCTGCTTTATTCTGTATTCTGCTTTATCTGATAAATGCACTGGTATTTATCTTGCAGTTGTGGGTTTACGCCTACTTTCCTAGGCTTGCTCCCGTGCCTGTCACAGAAACTCCTCTGGTCGTCCCTTTTCACGCCGCTTCGACGGGAGATGCACCCGGCGTCCACGAGAGACATTTGGCTTTTTCCGCCGATACTTCGATACCATTACCCCTGCTGAGGTATGTTTTACTTGCAGTTCATTTAAGCTTCGCTTTTCCACTGTATATTTCAAAAATAGTAGACAACAAACTGTCTGTTACTTTCAGATCACCTGGCGGCCGTGGGCTCCGTTGCCGGCGGTGACGCGGGACCGATTTGCCGGTGCCGAGGAGACCTCGCGTTTCCGGATCTTGCTAGAGGGCCCGGTCTGTCGGGCTTGGTACCTGTGTGAGCGTTTCCAACGCCAGACCCTAGGATTACCTGAGCAGATAGTCTCGGTTCACCCTCCTGCGGACATGAGGGAGACCGAGAGGCTCACCACTGAGCAGATGGACGATTACACCATTGGCTGGGAGGAGGCCCGCTTCAGAGGTATCGGCGACTACCGGGAGTATGTGCAGACATACCTGATGCGACCTCTGAGCGGTAGCCGTCGAGCGGAGGGAGGCAGACCTGCGGCATCGGTGGCTGGGGCCGGAGCGGGAGTTAGAGCAGGAGCTGCGAGGAGGGCCCGAGTCCGGGGCAGGGGTAGAGTTCAGGGAGGACGGGGAGCCGGCTGGCCTGCCCTGCCTGCTGCACTGACTTTCCGGGGGCAGGGTGGGGCGACCTATCAGATCCCCTTCGCCCCTCCACCAGCTGGTCATGAGTTCATCGACATCCCCGACTTACCTCCGGTATGTATTACTGCATTTTAGTACAGTCATTTCATTTCAGTTTATTTGATATTCCACAGAATATTGATGCATATGATACTTTTACAGGCTTCTTCTGAGTACACCCGGCAGTCGTTGGCGATGAATGCCTCGGTGATGGGGATGCTTCAGCGGACTTTTGATCTCCTGGCCCTCTACAGCATCCCGGTATGTTCTTCTGACATTGGCCTCAAACCCTTCATACACTACTTCACATAATTTGATGCATGTCACAACACCTGACACACTGATCTCACAGTATCTGATACACTGCATACACTGCATTCGGCACTGTACTCTGCACTGATAAACTGCTCACGGCATTCACACACTGTACTCATACACTGGATTCTGCACTATTAAACTGTTCACAGCATTCTCACACTGTACTCATACCCTGCATTCTGCACTGTTAAACTGTCTACAGCATACTGATGCATTTCCCTTTTGTGTACTTTTTCAGCCTCCTTTTCAGATTCCCATGGCAGGAGGAGCTCCAGCTGGACCTTCTGTCCCGGCTCGAGGGAGAGACGAGGAGGGTAGAGCATTCCCCCGCACGAAGGTGGGGCGCACTCATGTCGGGAGTAGCTTGCGAGCTCCAGTCCCGGACGATGATGATGACGAGGATTCAAAGGCGGAGGTAGAGGCGGAGTCAGAGTCATCAGAGGAGGAGACTGGAGGCGGCACTAGCTCGGGCTCTGACGACGGTGCTGATGATACTCCTGGACCCTCGTCCAGGAAGAGGACTAGGACAGACTGACAGCCCCCAGAGTGCTTGAGATGAGATGGATACAGATTTTTTGTTATTTTTCTTCCTTCTTTCTTTTTGTTGGTAGTTAGATTACCTTGTACTGCCGCAGGCAGATTTTTGTTTCCAAAACTTGTACTTAAAAGGTCATGAAATGAAACAGACTTTTTATCTTGAAAAGTGTTACATTTACATATCTCATGTATTACATCGCATCTCATCATGTTACACCTCAATGTAGATGGAATTGATTGGTTGTCTGAAAATTGAACACTTGCACTGTACTAATCAGATAACTAAACAGCCAACAGCAAAAATAACCCAAGCAACCCACCACCTGATTTTGGACACACAGCCCTTACTCTGTTGGGGATTGATCTGCATACAACCCATAACACGGCATTCGGTTCATTCTGCACACAGCAACTCCTGAACAAACAACCCAATCTGACAAGACGGCCTACGGAGGCGAAACCAGCTGGAGTTGAAACACAATCGAATATAGAGAATGGCACAACATTCTGAGCATAAACAATTTTTGTAATCAAATAAGGGTTTTTCAAACCGGGGCATCGAGCCTACAACTGAACACAGCAGAGAGGACTCAAACAAAGAGGTACACGACCTAAAACACAACGAGACACGCTCGGAAGAGACCTAAAACAAAGGTTGAAGTGAACAAAACAAAAGACACGACATACAGACGCGTCAACGACGACGGGGAACCTCAGATCACGAGGAGCCAGTTTCTCTGGGTATTGTTTCCCATCCTTTTCTCATTTGTGATTCTCACATCACTCGGCCCTCGGGCTCGGTTTTTTCTCTCAAAACCCTTTGGCTCACTTTTTCTCTCAACTTACACCTCTCTATTCTTTATTCTCTCATTTTTCGTCCCTCCTCGAGGTGATTAATGAATGAATAAGAAGGTGCGGGTTCATGCCCAATGCCGCTAGCTCACAGCTATTTCTTCTGGTGGGTGGAGTGCCCTCCTGGCGAGTACGTTGATGACGGGGGAAAGACAGAACACCTGACTCAACTGTGCCTCTAGTTCATCATTTTTACCATTTTTTGTTTTCTACTAAAACAGTTTTGACCAAAATGAGAGTCGGATTAACGTACTCGCTCAGTTTTTGATTTGAAAACCATACAAGTCAGGCTGTAAGCACTGAAAATTTTCCTTTTGGGTCCAAGAAAATGGTCCAGTTTTGGAAAATGGGATAGTTTTCGAGAAAATAGTCAACCTCAGTAAAAAAATTTCAAAAACTATTTTTGCAAACGGCTGATGCTCAACGAGCATGAAAATTACTCTTTGAGATGCGCGACCTCGGATCGGAGGCAATGGAAAATTGCCCCTAGTTTGGAGAACCCCGCATGGCAACGGAAAGTTGCCCCTGGTTTGAATGGCGGCTCGCGACGACTGGTGGCAACAGAAAGTTGCCCCTTGTTTGGATGGTGCCGCAGCAATCCGCAGACAGTCTTCATTGGTGGTGGCCGAACTCTTGGACACAGAGATGACGAAGATGGTCACAACAAATATATGGACACAGTCACCTTGGAAGGTGTTGGCGACTGGACTTTGGGATGACGTCGAAACCATTGCATGGACTGAGACGCTATGAAAGCGTTGGGGGCTGGACTTCAGGATGAAGTTGCCTACGTATCCCAAACATGGGAATCAAGCCTTACGTAGTTTCGGTAAAGGTACACTCGGGTATTTTAACCTTCACTTTTCAGGCTCTAACTTTTGCCAAGGTGCCCGATGCGGGTTTTCGACCTTGCGAGCTTTTTTTTCATTTTCCTCTTTTTTGTATCTTTTCATTCTTTTTTCCTTTTTTTTTTCTTTTTTTTTATTTTATTTCTTCTCTTTTTTTTTTACATTTTTGTATTTTTCTCTTGCTCTAACTTTTGCCTGGGTCGCCCTTCCGGGTTTTCGACCCAGCGAGCCTCTCAAAGGGTAAAAGTATAGCAAGCCCATGTCAAATGGTTCCTAAAACTGAAGCCTCTCTGTGTCTAGGAGAACGGCTGTTGCACTGATTTGCGGAGAATTTGTCTCGGTTGCTCCACGAGCTTCTTCCGGCGAGATCTACTCCTTTTGATTCGACTTTGGTGCCTCTTGCTCGAGGGCTGCTTCGGAACTGGCCACACAGACCTTGCATGGCGTTTGACCGTTGAACTTTCTGAACGGGTTCAAGGTTCAAAACGGACGGGTTGAATCTTGAGGCTGAGAGTGATCCTAGGCTGCACAATCTCAAGAGCGGTTCCATACAGGTCTTCACAGGGCCGCGTAAAACATTTGTTTTTGAAATTTTTTTAAGAAAGCGACGAATCGCTCGTGCCGAAGATAGTGTGGGACCAATCCAGATCAAGCCAGGATCCTTCCCAGTACTCACGCTGACAAGCATGGTTTCATTCGTTAAAAGGCTTAGCATGCTTCTCTTTCTCTCAAAATGATCAAAATTTTACAAAACCCGAGGAATTCCTTCCTCTTCGTTTTTATCACCGCAGTGTTCAAAAAAGTTTTTGAAAAACTTAGGCTAATGCAATGAGTTTGGCGCGTAGGAGAGTAGGCGAGATGTACTGTTGGTCCATTCAAATCTTCTGGCACAACTAGCCCAAAACAAACAATAAGCACGGAAACATGATAGCCGCAGCCAATTCATTCAGGTTTGTTGGTGTAACTGGCCCCTCGGCAAAAACAAACTAAAAAAAAAAACAGGTAATTACAAGACAAAACGGTGTTCAGGACCACAACCCCAGAATTACCTGGTATTCTATACAAAGGGGGACTGACTCGATACAACAAGACAGACCCTTAAGCAAAAAGACTGACTCAAAACCAAAAGACAGATTCAAAACAAAAGACTGACTCGATTTCCTAGCCAGAATTTACAAAACTCGGTTTCACCGATGCTCAAAAATGCGTGCCAGACGCTACATCCAAAATATTTACCGAATGCCGCCCGCAGGCGGTTCACTTCACATACTCGCAGTATCTGAGCCCTCAAAATCCAACAACTGGGCGGTAACGGACTTGGCTGAGGTGGGCGGGAGGATAACCTTGTTATCAATCAAATCTTGCACCTCATGACGGAGGCGGGAGCAATTGTCGGTTGGATGGCCTGTCTGCTGGTGGTACGCGCAGTACTGAGCAGCATCATGCGTGGCTGGGAGATTCTTCGGGAGTGGCCGAGGCTCCAAGGGTTTAAGGTGCCCCTTCTCGGCAAGGATCTGAAGTGCCTTGGACAGAGGCATGTATAGAGCATGAAAGGCCCTGCGCCCTCGGGGCAGGTACTTCGGAGTCTGGGCATTCTTACTAGCCGCACAGGCGAAAGGGTCGGCAGGCGCCACCTTAGCTTTTTGATCTTTCCCGGGTGCAGGGGCGGGAATAGAAGGAACTGTTTTGGCATGACGGGGCCTATCCCGATTTTCCGACTGGCTCGAACTACTCTCAGGTAGAGTGGGGAAAGCATCCTCCACAGTTTTTGCCACAACTGCGGTTATCTGTTGCCTGTTCGTCCCCCCGGCTTTCAAAGCCTCGACTGCCCACAGCAGTTGTTCGATGGGATCGGCATCTACCTTTGCTTTGTCTTTTCTTCCGGCCTCAGCCTGATCGAGGGTTCGGGTTGGTGTTGGCATGTCATTGCCATAGCTGGAGGCCATCTCCGGTTGGCTAAGTTCGACCACAATTCGCCCCAACAGCGGGGGCTCCTGGGGTACACAACTCCCGGCATATGGTGCAGTTGGAGGTGAAGCTGACATTCCGTAGGCGAGATCCGCCACGGACCTCTGGAGATCACCTATCATCCCCATTAGTTCGAAGGTGGTGGGCTCACGAGCCTGATACAACTAGGGGGCCCAGACCGGGTGCACAACAGGCGACCTGGGTGGATGCGACATATCGATGTTGGCCTCACTTTGCAGGGTGATCCCTTGATCTAATGCAGCTGTCATAACCACGAACTCTTCTGAATTCTGTGTCGTCATAGGTCCTGCCTCAGCAAGGGGGAACACTGGCTATTCTGTATCAACTCTCTGACCCTCTGAACCCTAAAGGAAAAACAGACAGTATTTCAGCCCCAAACGGATCAAACACAGGTGTAGCCGAATAACTGTACTTCACTACTGATAACTGTTCCCCGGAATTACTATCCCCAAAACTGAATCTGATACCCGCAGATATAACCGATTCTCGAATTCTGATACTGGTGCCCTCGGGCCCGATACTCAAACTTTGCAAACTGGTATGTACTTTCCCTGTAGAAATATATTCTAAAAGCACATAGCAAGTAAAAAGAACCAAAACACCCCTATGTCGGGGTAGGGTTTCCCTGTCCTATTTCGTCAGGAGCTAGGGTTTCACTATGCACGCAGCAGTTTCAAACAACCTAACATCGGGTAAGCAGCCTGTCCTAACTTGGAATGGTCACTATGGATCCGAATATGTACTAGGTCGAATGGTCAGAAAGGGTGCCCCGGTAAAACCGGGGTTTGTGTTCCCATGCTGTCAGAGCCCATAGCCGGTCAGCTTTATGGTCATGCCTTGACAAGACAAGCCTCCGGCAAACCGTTCAGGAATGGCAGATGGCAAACACTATGTTCCTAGGCGCACCAATGCACATGCAATGCAAAGAGACACATAAATGAAATCAAAACAGGATATCACGAGTTCGAGTCAAGCTCTCTAAACTCCCCAGCAGAGTCGCCAGAAACTGTAACACGTCCGCGGGGGACCTCATGCTACAGTTCGGACTCTCGATTTGTGTCACGGTTCTAAATCTGAACCAAAGAGTCCAAATCTGGCAAATCGTTTTGAGAAACAGATTTTTGAAAAAGTAGTGCCAAACATGGACTACTTTGCCAGATACAGAGTCGCCACCTAAATATTTTAAAATGGGAGAATTTAGGAAACCCTGACTCGGTGCCGAAGGCCACATGTCCGTCATCACCGGAGTTGTCTCGGCTCGGGAGCTTGGGTACGATCGGGGAAGGTCAGCTATGAGCACCCCCTTTCGCCCAGTCCGAAGACCGGCCTCTACTAACCATGATATCCATTTTTGAAAACGTTTATACGTTCTTAAACCAATTATTGGCCTAGAATTACTATGTTATGCGCGCAGCAAACAAGTATAGACTAGATTGCCTAATTTGGAAATAAGCATTGCATATCCGTTCGTTTTGAAAAGCGTTTTGGGATTTGCTACTCGCGAGTAGGCTAAAACACGGATTTCAACGAGTTTTCCCAACTCAAACAATCAAACCTTCACCCACAGGCATTCAAGCAGTTTATAACACATAAGCATCTAGCCACATGGTAAGCATGCTATCATGGCAACATTCACACTCATGCGATATGCTAAAGCGGAAATACTTACATCGTACTCCATGCCAAAACAGTAAACTAGTTAGCAAACATGCATGTCCTAGTTCATGTTAAGAATGGCTAATGCATCGCATGCAAAAATGCAGTCTAGATAGGCTCGGCTAACCTAAGCATGGCATATGAGATGCGATTAATTAATGCATGTATTCAATTTGGAATTGAAGTACAAATGCAGTTAGCGTGATGTACCGAGCCTAATGCATGCAATACAAATGCATGGATGCACGCATGCATAGCATAAGGTATGCATTATTAAACATGTCCTATTACTAACCAACAAAAGCAGGTAAGTAAAAGGGAAGAAAGAAGTGGGGATTGGAAGACATGCACACCACTCACACACACTTATTACAGATTTGCCCTCACTCGGAGGGACCAAATAAATATTAAAAATAATTAACTACGCAAGCTAATTAAATATTACAAATTGCCTAGTCAACTAAGCAAATTAACTAAAGCTATAAAAACAGTAAACCGCCTCGGGAGGAGGGCTCGATGCAATGCATGCCCGGTCCCACTCGGAAATGCGCCGCCATGCATAGGCTGCCTCTGTTTTCCTTCCTTCACTCCTCTGGAGGCTGCCAAAACCTCAGGACTGCTTCCTTGGATGCTGGGAGACATCACCGGCTGTATGGAATTGCCACCGGTAGTGGGATGCGGCCACCGACACAAAATGAAGCTATCGGCAGGGAAATGATTGTCGGTCGGCACTTGACACTGCCGGTCGGCAAAGAAAGCCTGCAGAATCTGTAAATGACAGCAACAGAGGGCAAGGCAAAACATGGCAGCACAATTCAAGGCATATATGCACCATTGATGTCCCTTATCATGGTAATGACTCAAAGGGGCAAGTGCCTCGATTCTCGGACCACCAATCACGCATTTCCATGCATGATGGCCCAAAGAATCAAGTATGCAACATTCATGTCAAATGAAATGCAAACCAATTAAGCAAAACAAGGCCCAATTCCTATCACCATGTCAAGGAACAAGGCATGCATGCAAGATGCAATGCAACCTAGGCATGCAAGCTAAGGATGCAACATGGCATGACAAGGCACTTATGCAAGCATACAAACAAACATGAGGCAATGCCAACTAATGTCAAGATGGACTTAAACATGATTCGGGCAACTCTAATAAGGCCCAAAACAGTGGCCAAAATGACCAAAACAAGGGACCAAAACACATGCACGCATACATATGATTAAGGGTCAACACTTAGGCACAAATTGGACAACCCTCAAGCACACTTGAAAGAGGCATTCATGGACAAAATAGCATGCAACATAAGCATTGAAAATCATGTTAAAACATGGAGCCAAACCAAGCAACAAATCAAGCTAAACATGCAACAAATGGCTTAAGTACTTGAAGCAAGTCAAAGGGGCTTGAACCATGGCCAAGCCAACCAAGCCTCACAAGGCCAAGAGGGCTTAAAATAAGTTCAAGACAGGCCTAGACCATGCAAAGGGAACTCCCTAGATGGCATCTAAGTGGCTCAATTTCAAAGCACGCACAATGGCCAAAACGTGGAGCATACTACACAAGCTTTCAAAGCGTTAAAGATGCGTCCAAGGTAAACATATAGGTATGAAAATGGGAATGAAATGGCATGGTGGATGGTCTCAAATCACCAAATCAATGCAAAGATGTCATGCTATACATTCACACACTTAAGGCCAACAAGCCGGAATGCAAAGGGGCTATACTAAGCATGCCAAATCCGACCCAAACAACCATGGACAGACCTAAAACATGGCAAAATATGCACAAAAGCTTCACAAGACTAAGCCTAAAACATGCTTGAACAATGGCTAACAACCTAAGGCACATTAAGGCATAAACATGGCATTACAAGGTAGGTATGCTAAACATGCATGGTGTACCAAAACCAACAATAAACAGAGGTATATCATGATATAATAGGCACAAAAAACAGCCAAGGCATGATCAATACACACTCTAACATGGTGCTCTCTCAAGAGGCCAAAAATAGTCCATTTGAAGGACAACAAGGAGAGGGGGTGGCCCTCCCCTTTTGGAGACTTCAAGGCACCATCTTCACCACTGAAATCCCTCAAGATTTCAGTGGTGAAGAGGCCCAAACACCAAAGTCTCAAAACTTGCACAAAATAGCACAAAATGAGGCCTTTCAAGGCCTAGGAGGGGTCAAACACCTCCAAACCACAAAACACTCTTAATAAACAGTCAAGAGGGCCTAAAAAAAGAACTTTTTTGTATTATACACTAAGCTCAAAAATGATTTTAAGATAGGTAAAAATACAATGTAAGATTGGAGAATAAAAAGGTTAGATTCTTACCCTTGAAGTCCTCTTCAACAATGATGCTCCAATGGCCTTCCTTAGGCTCCAAACCAGTCAAGAACCTCAAGAAAAAGCCCTTAGAACCTTTGTTTCAAGAGGAAGGTGAAACACTAGGTGCTTGTGTGCAATAGTATGGACTAAAACACACACAAGAGTAATATAGAGATAGGATGTGTATGTAACTCAAACCCTAAAACCAGAGCTTGGTCTGTGTTTTCCTCTCTCTAAAATGTCTAAACTCTCTAACCTTAGCAATAAGAGAGAGCCCCTCTCTTTATAGAAGCTTCTTGTCTTGTAAAGCTTACAAGACAAGCTTCATAAGAGGGAGATCCCTCCATACACGTGTATGGAGGGGAGCAAAAGCAAGACAGCTGTCTTAAAATATCTGCAAAAGTAGATGCGCAGTAGTCGGCCGGCCAAAAATGCCATTTTGGCCAAAAAGAGTGCCGACCGGCATTAAAAAGTGCCGACCAGCACTAAACAGTGCCGACCGGCAATATACATTGCCGGTGGCAGCAAAAACCAGCCGGTGGCCTCTAGCAACTGCCGGTGGTGGATGGGGATGGTCCACAAGCCCTACCCTGCCTCTCAAAGGCAAGATGCAAGTGTTTGGTGTAAAACCAGACACTAAACGGTCGAATTCGGAGATCCTGAGGCAAGGCGCGTAGCCGAGACCTCCGGGAACTCCAAATAAACACGAACATGGATGATCACCGAGTGTTCAAACGGTGACGTCCAAGTCTTGAGGACGGTCAAAAATGGGGTGTCTACACCGTGTCTAACATAGAATGGTCTACTGAACTATGTTTCGACGTGAAAAGTATGGGCACATACCAGACCAGGCTCAACATGGAAAGGCGCAAGCCATAGGTGGAGGTGATGCAATGAATGCATGCAAGCTACAATGAAATATACACTATATTACAATGATGCATGACAATGTAACTATTCACAATGATGCATGACATATGCATGTTTGTTTTTTTTTTTGTTTTTGAAATGCAAATACATGATGTTGCATGATTTTGAAGTGTGCGACAACGCACGGCTTTTGAGATGCACGTGAACTTGAATATGCGACGACGCGAGTCGCTTGAAATACAAATATAATGCAACTTATCAAAAGTCGTTCGGGCATGACAAACGCCGAAGGACTTGCACCTTCAGAGGATTTAGGGTCTCCTAGACTGTAAAAATTCTCGATATGTCTCATTCGAAGTATACAATACCTGTGCGGTTCGTCTGGTTGCACCAGCCTTAAATGAACCGTACATACAATATCGTGCCCTATAAAGAAAACAAACTTAACAGGTACAATGTGATTAACAACATGCATATTAATGTACTTGAAAATGCGTGACAACGCAAAGCAAGTGGGAAGCATAACAATGCTGTGAAGGCACAGACATGTAAGTGGAGCACGCGGTCTATGCAGGCAACGAAATTGATCATAAGCATGCGGTCTACGCGAGCAATGAAATTGGTTTCAAACGTGCGGTCTACGCAAGTAGAACATGCGGTCTACGCAAGCAATGAATTTGAACATAAGAATGCGGTCCATGCAAGCAGAACATGCGGTCTACGCAAGTAAAACATGCGGTCTACGCAAGCGGAACATGCGGTCTACGCAAGTAATGAAATTGAACATAAGAATGCAGTCTACGCAAGCAGAACATGCGGTCTACGCAAGTAATGAAATTGAACATAAGAATGCGGTCTACGCAAGCAGAACATGCGGTCTACGCAAGTAAAACATGCAGTCTACGCAAGTAGCGTAATTAATTATAAACATGCGGTTTACGCGAGCAAAACATGTGGTCTACACAAGTATGAAGTTGATTACCAAACATGTGGTCTACGCAAGTAACGTAATTAATTATAACCATGCGGTCTACGCAAGCAAAACATGCGGTCTACGCAAGCAAAACATGCGGTCTACGCAAAATAGCGTGATTGAATGAATGCAAAATGCAGTGAGATGCGCAAAACCGCGCGATGCGTTAGACAACGTGAATGCACAAGACAGTGCGTTGGAATGCATGCAAAATGCAATGATGATGCGCAGAATAGCGCGATTGAATGCATGCAAAATGCAATGATGATGCCCAAAACCGCACGATGGAATGCATGCAAAATGCAATAAGATGCGCAAAATAGCACGATGGAATGCATGCAAAATGCAATAAGATGCGTAAAATAGCGCGATGGAAGGCATACAAAATGCAATAAGATACGCAAAATAGCGCGATGCGTTAGACAACGTGAGTGCACAAGACAGTGCAATTGATTTGAAATGCACAAGACAGTGCGATTGACATGTGATGCACATGGGGCAACTTTTGAGTTTTGTAAAAGCCAAAAGGATACGGAAAGGATACACCTTGCACGAATTCGAGTACCACGCATAGAAGACACAATCCGAGGTCAAAACGGAGGCCGGTTGAGCGTCGGAGATGCACGTTTCTTGCACTGATAAACTGCTCATGGCATTTGCACACTGTACTCATACACTGCATTCTGTACTAATAAACTGCTCACGGCATTTGCACACTGTACTCATACACTGCATTCTGTACTGATAAACTGCTCACGGCATTCACACACTGTACTCATACACTACATTCTGCACTGATACACTGCTCACAGTATTCTGATGTATTTGCCTTTTGTGTTTTTCAACCTCCCTTCCAGATTCCTCCGGTGGGTGGCGCTCCGGCTGGGCCCTCTATTCCTGCTCGAGGAGGGCGTGGAGACGTTGTACGTCCCCGTACCAGGGCGGGGCGTGTTCATGTCAGGAGTAGCTCTCGGGCACCGACCCCTGATGATGACGATGATGAGTCCGAGGCAGAGGCAGAGGCCGAGTCATCTGAGGAGGCTGGAGACGACTCAGACTCAGGCTCAGATGGCGATGCTGATGACGATGCTCCTGGACCTTTGTCCAGGAAGAGGGTGAGGACAGATCCCCGGGCCCGGGACTATTGATGATGATCTAGATTGCTGATTTTCTTCTTTTTTGCACTTATTTTTTTTCTTTTTTCTTCTTCTTCTCTTTGCTAGTAGTTAGATTACCTTGTACTGCCATAGGCAGATTTTTGTTTTCAAAGCTATGTACTTGAAAAAGATAATGAAATGAACAAACTTTTTGTTTAAAAAAGTGTTACATTTACATGTCTCATGTATTGCATCGCATCACATCATGTTACATCTCAATGTGAATGGAATTGACCTGTTGTCTGAAAAATCGAGCATTTGTACTGTAATGATCAGATAACCAAATGGCCTCATAGCAAAACAGCCCAAGCAACACACTGCTCAAACTGAACGCACAACCCATACTCTGTTGGGGATTAGTCTGCATACAGCCCCTAACTCCACACTCGGTTCATTCTGCACACAGCAAATCCTGAACAAACGGCCCAATCTGACAAGACGGAACACAAAGATGGAACCAGTTGAAGTTGAAGCACGCTCAGACGCCCCAAATTTTTTTGTTCTTCTTTGGCTTCGCACAGATGTAGAGAATGACACAACACTCTGAGCATAAACGATTAATCTTTGAAAATGAGAAAAGGGTTCTCAACCGGGTATTGAGCCTACAACTGAACATAGCGGGAAGGACTCGAACAAAAAGGTACACGACCTAAACACAACGAGACACGCTTGGAAAGGACCCAAAACAAAAGTTGAGGTGAACAAAACGAAAGACACGACACGCGGACATGTTCAACGAAAGACCTCAAATCTCGAGGAGCCAGTTCCTCCGGGTATGTTTCCCACCCTTTTTGATTTGTGATTCTCACATCACTCGGCCCTCAGGCTCGGTTTTTTTTTTTAAAACCCTTTTCCTTACTTTTCTCTCAACTTACACCTCTCTATTCTTTATTCTCTCATTTTTCGTCCCTCTCCAAGGTGATTGATGAATGAATAGGAGGTTGCGGGTTCATGCCCAACGCCGTTAGCTCACAGCTATTTCTTCTGGCGGGTAGAGTGCCCTCCTGGCAAGTATGTTGATGACGGGGGGAAGACAGAACGCCTGACTCAACTGTGCCCCTAGTTCATCATTTTGACCATTTTTTGGTTTTGGTTTTCTACTAAAACAATTTTGACCAAAATGAGAGTCGGATTAACGTACTTGTTCATTTTTTGATTTGAAAACCATGCAAGTCAGACTATAAGCACTGAAAATTTTCCTTTTTGGGTCCAAGAAAATGGTCCAGTTTTGAAAAATGAAATAATTTTCTAGAAAGTAGTCAACCTCAGTAAAAATTCTCAAAAACTATTTTTGTAAACGGCCATCGCCCAATGAGCGCAGAACTCATTCTCAAGATGCACAATCTCGGATCGGAGGCAATGGAAAATTGCCCCTGGCTTGGAAGGGATGGATGGCAACAGAAAGTTGCCCCTGATTTGAATGGCGACTCATGGCAACGGAAAGTTGCCCCTTGTCTGGATGATGCCGTAGCATATTTTAAACAGTCCTTACCAGTGATGATCACGACCGAACTTTCTCGGATACAGAGAAGACGAAGATGGTCAAAACCAATATATGGGCACAGTCACTTTGAAGGTGTAGAGGGCTGGACTTCAGGACGAAGTTGCCTATGTGTCCGGTTGTCACAGCCGAACTATCGGATTCGGGGAGGGCAAGAATAATCAAAACCATTACATAGACTGAGGCGCTATGAAAGCGTTGAGGGCTGGACTTCAGGATGAAGTTGCCTACGTATCCCAGACATGGGAATCAAGCCTTACGTAGTTCCGGTTAAGGTACACTCGGGTATTAACCTTCACTTTTTAGGCTCTAACTTTTGCCAAGGCGCTCGTTGCGGGTTTTCGACCTTGCGAGCTTTGTTCTTCTTTTTTTTTTATTTATTTCTTTTTCTCTTCTTTTTTTGCATTTTTTTCTTTCTTTTTTTTTTGCATTTCTTTTGCATTTTTTTTGTATTTTTCTCTTGCTCTAACTTTTGCCTGGGTCGCCCTTCCGGGTTTTCGGCCCAGCGAGCCTCTCAAAACGGTAAAAGTGTAACAAGTCCATGCCAAATGGTTTTTGAAGTTGAAGCCTTTCTGTATCTAGGAGAACGGCTGTTGCAATGATTTGCAGAAGAATCCATCATGGTTGCTTCACACGCTTCTTCCGGTGAGATCTGATCTTCTTGATCTGATTTTGGTGCCTCTTGTTCGAGGGCTGCTTCTAATCTGGCCACACAGACTTTACATGGCGGTTGACCGTTGAACGTTCTGAACGGGTTCAAGGTTCGAAAACGAACGGGTTGAATCTTGAGGCTGGGAGCGATCCTAGGCTGCACAATCTCAAGAGTGATTCCACACAAGTCTTCACAGGGCCGCGCAAAACATCTATTTTTGAAAGTTTTTAAGAAAGCGACAAATCGCTCGCGCTGAAGATGGTGTGGAACCGGTCTAGATCAAGCCAGGGTCCTTTCCAGTACTCACGCTGACAAGCATGATCTCATTCATTAAGGGCTTAGCATGCCTCTCTTTCTCTCAATTGATCAAATTTTTGCAAAACTGGAGGAATTCCTTCCCTTTCGTTTTTATCACAATGTTTCGAATTTTTTTTTGAAGAACTTAGGTCAATGCAATAATTCTCAAGGCACAGAAGAGCAGGTAGAATGCAGGGCCGTTCCATTCAAAACCTCTGGCACAACTAGCCCAAAACAAACAATAGGCACAGAAATATGATAGCCGCAGCTATTTCATTCAGGTTTCTCGGATGTAACTAGCTCCACGACAGAGACAGACTCAAAAAGAAAGCAAAAAGGTTAAATACAAAAACGGTGTTCGAGGCAACAACCCCGGAATCACTCGACATCCTATACAACGGAACTGACTTGGTACCACAAGACAGACCCAAAAACAAAAAGACTGACTCAAAGCAAAGAGGCAGACTCAAAAACAAAATAGAGAACTGACTCAAAACCCAAGCCAGAAGCTACAAAACTGCATTTACAAATGCTGAAAAAGTGCGTACCAGACGCCACATCTGAAATACACCGAGCGCCGCCCGCAGGTGGTCCAACCCCTGATCACATACTCGCAGTATCCTCAAAGTCCAACAGCTCGGTGGTAACAGACTTCGCTGAGGTAGGTGGAAGAATGACCTCATTATCGATCAGATCTTGCACTTCATGGCGAAGGCGGAAACAGTTATCGGTGGCGTGACCGGTCTGTTGGTGGTACGCGCAGTACAAAGCAGCATCATGTGTGAGAGAGAGATTCTTCGGGAGAGGCCGAGGTTCAAGGGGTTTGAGGTGCCCCCTTTCAGCAAGAATCTGAAGTGCCTTAGACAGAGGCATGTAGAGGGCATGGAAGATCCTGCGCCCTCGGGGCAGGTACTTTGAAGTCTGAGCATTCTTACTAGACGCACTAGCAAAAGGGTCGGCAGGCTCTGCCTTGGTTTTCTGATCTTTCCCAGGTGCAGGGTAGGGAATAGGAGGAACTGTTCTGGCATGACGGGGCCTATCCCGATTTTCTGACTGACTTGAACTACCCTCAAGTGGAGTGGGGAAAGCATCCTCCACAGTTTTTGCCACAACTACGGATATCTGTTGCTTGTTCATCCCCCCGGCTTTCAAAGCCTCAACTGCCCGCAGCAGTTGTTCAATGGGATCGGCATCTGCCTTCATTCTGTTCTTGCCTCTGGCCTCAGCCTAATCGGGGGTTTGGGTTACTGCATCAGAGCGAAGCCCAGTTGTTGCTGACACGTCGTTGCTGTAGCTGGAGACAACCTCTGGTTGGCTGAGCTCTATCACAATCCGCCCCAATAGCGGGGGCTCCTGTGGTATGAAATTCCCAGCATACGGTGCCGCTGGCGGCGAAGCTGACATTCCATAGGCCAGATCGGCCACGGATCTCTGGAGGTCACCTATCATTCCCATCAATTCAAATGTGGTGGGCTTACGAGCCTGATACAACTGGGGGGTCCAGACTGGGTGCGCGACAGGCGACCTAGGCAGATGCGATACACCAACATTAGTTTCATCCCGCAGGGTGATCCCTTGATCTAGCGTAGCTGTCATAACCACAATCTCTTCTGAATTCTGAGTCATCATAAGTCTTGCCTCAGCAAGGGGGAACACTAGCTATTCTGTATCAATTCTCTGGACACTCTGAACTGAAAGGAAAAACAAACAGCATTTCAGCCCAAACAGATCAATCACAGGTGTAGCCGAACAACTGCACTCTACTACTGATCACTGTTCCCCAGAATCACTGTCCCCAAAACTGAACTTGATACCCGCAGATAACTGATTCTCATAAACTGACACTGATGCCCTCAGGTCTGATACTCAAACTTGCAAACTGATATGTACGTTCCTGTAGAGATACACTCTAAAAGCACATAGCAAGTAAAGAGAGCCAAAACACCCCCATGGAGGGGTAGGGTTTCCCTGTCCTATTTTGTCAGGAGCTAGGGTTTTACTATGCACGCAGCAGTTTTCAAACAACCTAACATCGGGTAAGCAACCTGTTCTAGCTTGGAATGGTCACTATGGATCCAAATATGCACTAGGTCGAATGGTCGAAAAGGGTGCCACGGCAAAATCGGGGTTTGTGTTCCCATACTGTCAGAGCCCATAACCGGACAGCCTTATGGTCATGTCTTGACAAGACAAGCCTCTGGCAAACCGTTCAGGAATGGCAGATGGAAAACACGGTGTCCTAGGCGCACCAATGCACATGCAATGCAAAGAGACACATAAATGAGATCAAAACAGGATATCATGAGTTCGAGTCAAGCTCTCTAAATTCCCCAGCAGAGTCGCCAGAAACTGTAGACGTGCCCGTGGGCCTCACTACAGTTCAGACTCGATTTGTGTCACGATTCTTAATCTGAACCAAAGAGTCCAAATCTAGCAAATCGTTTTGAGAAACAGATTTTTGAAAAGAAGTGCCAAACATGGACTGCTTTGCCAGATACAGAGTCGCCACCTAAATATTTTTTAAAGGGGAATTTAGGAAACCCTGACTCGGTGCCAAAGGCCACGTGTCCGTCATCACCAAAGTTGCCTCGACTCGGGAACTTGGGTACGATTGGGGAAGGTCAGCTATGAGCACCCCCTCTCGCCCGATCCGAAGATCGGCCTCTACTAACCATGATATTCATTTTTGAAAACGTTATGTGTTCTTATCCCGATTATTAGCCTAGAATTACTATGTTATGCGCACAGCACAAAAGTATAGACTAGATTGCCTAATTTGGGAATAAGCATTGCATATCCGTTTGTTTTGGAAAAATGTTTTGGAATTTGCTACTCGCAAGTAGGCTAAAACACGGATTTCAATGAGCTATTCCAACTCAGACAATCCAACCTTCACCCACAGGCATTCAAGCAGTTATATCACATAAGCAGCTAGCCTCATGGTAATCATGCTATCATGGCAACGCTCACACGCATGCAAGGATGCTAAAGTATAAATACTTACATCGTACTCCGTGCCAAAACAAAGAACTCGTTAGCAATCAATGCATGATCCAAGTCCATGTTTAAATGTCTAATGCAACGCATACGGATTGTCACTAGAGTAGGCTCGGCTATTCTATGAATGACATGTGAAAATTCACAAGTAGCATATATTCAAGTTAGATTTGAAATGCATGCAGTTAGCATGATGCGCCGAGCCCGGTGCATGTAATACTGATGAATGATGCACGCATGCATAGCATAAGGTATGCTAAATTAAACATGTCCTATTACTAACCATCAAAGCAGGCAAGTAAAAGGGAGAGAGAAGTGGGGGTTGAAAGACATGCACACACTCACCCACACTTATTACAAATTCATCCTCGCTCGGAGGGACCAAAAGAATAACACAATTCGAATAATGAATTAACTAACCTAGCTAATTAATTATTACAGACCAACTAAATTAATTAAACCAATTAATTAACTTAAGAAAGCAAGAAAAAGGGGGCCTCAGGAGGAGGGCTCAATGCACGCGTGCTCGGGTCTTGCTCGGAAGTCCACTGCCATGCACAAGCTGCCTCTGTTTTCCCTGTTCTGCCCCTCTGAAAACTTCCAAAGTCTCAGAAATGCTTCCCTGGACATTGGGAGACACCACCGGCTGAGGAGAATGGCCACCGGCAGTAAGATGTGATCATCGGCTGTTGATGAAACTATCGGCCACAGATGGATTGCCGGTCAGCACTATATTCAGTCGATCGGTAAAAAGTTCCTGCAGAATCTGTTTGACAGCAGCAGAGGATAGAGCTTTGCATGGCAATGCAATTCAAGCAATGTATGCACCAACCATATCCCTTATCATGTTTATGACTCAAAGGGACATGGTCATTGGTTCTCGGACCATCAAGCGCGCATTTCAATGCGTGATGACCCAGGAGACCAAGTTATGCATGTTGATTTCAAATGTAATGCAATGCACATAGTCAAACCAAGGGGCTTCTACCTCTATCATGACTCACTTCAAGAGGTGAGGCAATACATGCACAATGCAATGCAACCAAGGCATGCGAGCTAAGGATGCAACATGGCAATGCAATGCATTTATGCAAGTATGCAAGCAAATATGCAAGGCAAGCATGCAAACATGCAAATAATCGACTTAAGCATGGTTTAGGCAGCCCTCACTAGGCCTAAAACAGTGGCCAAGGTGCTCAAAAATGAAGGACTAATAGGCACACAAACACGCATGCAAATGATCTCCAACACTTCAAGCATTAAAGAGCAATTCTCAAGCACACTCAAGGGGATGCAAACATGGACATATAGCATGCAAATTAAGCCTTGAAAATCATGCAAGAACATGGTGCCAAACCAACCCAAACAATACAATCAAGGTATGCAAGCAAAGTCCAAGATTCAAAAGAAGCTAAAAGGGTATTGAACCACACTTAACAAGACCAAACATGGCATGAATCCAATGACCCGAAATAGAGTTTTAACACCTAAAACAAAGCCCAAAAGATTACTTAGATGGCATCTAAATGACTTGAATTTAAAAGCATGCACAATAACCAAAACATGGAGCATGCAACACAAGCCTTTGACACATCAAAGGGGCCATGAAATGCAAGCATACAAGCATACTAAATGGACTGAAATGACATGGAAAATAGTTCCAACCCACTAAATCAAAGCAGGTAATGCATTCTATACACTCACACCCTTAAGGCCAACAAGCCAAAATGCAAAGGGGCTATACAATGCATGCCAAAGTCGACCCAAACAACTAAGGGCAGACCTTAATCATGGAAAAATAAACATGAAAGCTTCACAAAGCCAAGCCTAAAACATGCTAGAACAATGGTTTACAACCTAAGGCATGTTAAGGTAACAAAATGGCATTACAAGGCATGTATGCTAAGCAAACATGGTGTACCAAAACCAACTTAAAACAATGCAATTTCATGGTAAAATAAGCATAAATAACAGCTAAGGCATGGTCAACAAGAGCCTAAGCTAGGTGCTCCCTCAAGAGGCAAAAAGTGCCCATTTCAAGGACAACAAGGAGATGGGGTGGCCCTCTCCTTCTTGGGACCACAAGGCACCATCCTCACCTCTAAAATCCCTCAAGATTTCAGTGGTGAGGAGGCCCAAACACCAAGGTCTCGGAGCTCACCCAAAATGGCACAAAATGGAGCCTTACAAGGCTTAAGAGGGGTCAAACAATCCCAAAGCTTGAAGCAACCTTAAACAACTATCTAGAGGGCCTAAAAATAGAACTTTTATGTATTATATGCAAAGCCAAAAAATAGTTTCAAGATAGGTAAAAGTAGTGTGCAAAAATGGGGTAAAAAGGACTAGTTTCTTACCCTTGAAGTCCTCCTTCACAAATGATGATCTTGTTGCGTCCTTGAGCTCAAATCCAGTCAAGAACACCAAGAACAACCCTCTGGTCCCTCAACAACCAAGAGAAGGTGTAACACTATGCGTTTGTGTGCAATAGTATGGACAAACACACACTAGACACACACAAGAGAGAGATATAGAGATAGGAAATATATATCAACCCTAACCCTAATTCAGAGCTCCCTCTGAAATTTTTTGTAACCCTAATGCCAAGAGAGGAGTCCTCTTCTTATAGGCAACTCCCTCTTGTAAGGCTTCCAAAACAAGCCATTCAAGAGGAAAATCCCTCCATACACGTGTATGGAGGGGAAAAGAGTGGGTGCCAGCTATCACAGCTGGCACAAAATATCTACTAAAAATAGATGAACAGTGATCAGCCATTCAAAATTGCCATTTTGACAAAATAAATGGCCGACCGGCAACAAAGAGTGCCAACCGGCAATATATATTGTCGATGGCATAAAATCACTGGCCGGTGGCCTCAAGCCATGGCCGGTGATGTGTGGGGATGCCTCACAAGGCATTCCCTGCCCCTCCAAGGAAAAACACAAGTGTTTGGTGCAAAACCAAACACAACACAGTCGAGTCGAGATATCCTGAGGCAAGGCGCGCAACCGAGACCTCCGGGAACTCAAGACGAACACAAACAAGGGTAATCACCAAGTGTTCCAATTGTGACGTCCAAGTCTTGAGGACGGTCAAAAATGTGGTGTCTACAATGTGTTAAAAATGAATGAAGTTGAGCCTTGATTCTATCCTTCTTGAATATCTCTTAATTGATATAAGACTACCTTTTTTCCATATCAATCTCTCAACATTTTCCAAAGGCACACCTTCACCTTAAATTTTTGATTTCAATACATATTATTTAGCATGTTTTCACACATGAGAAGTGGAAAATTTCCCTTAGTTGACCTATTTTCTCACCAAATTTCTATTTTCAAGAACTATGCCAAGAAAATCTATTTTACAGCCAACTTGCGAAAATTCTATGAATACTTATGAACATCTTCTGGACCTCCATTTTATTTCAAAATCTTCCTTAAGGAGTTAGCTTTCAAGGAAAATTGGTTTCATTGAAAAAGAGTGAGTGGTTTGTGAGAAAATATGATTTTCGTAACGGTCGACAAATCTGGATAAAGCTGGAGTATTTCTAAAATAACTAAAAATCTGGAAAAGCTATTCCATTTATGAAAAATGTTCTAAAAAGTAAATAAAATTCTCTACGAACCATAGGAAGGCCGGACTTGGGAAAAAATTGAAATAGTTCTTTTAATCTTGATCTTTAAGTGACTCTGAATTTGGAAATTCTATTTACATTGATGTTTTGTGCTCTTGACTCTATGAATGTGCTTACTTATATATAATCATGTCTTGGTATGATATTATACATGTCATGGTTGTGTATTTTCTTGTGCTTTGATGATGCTTACACTTATGCAAATTGATTTTCCTTCTCGCCTGTACTAACTAATTACAACGATTAATCTAACGGAAAACTTAATGGGGTGGCTAGTGGGGGTTTGATCACTCGATTATTATTATGAGAAGAAGTTATTGGTTAGTGGAATGCATCCCCTTTGGTAAATTAAATCTTGCGCAAGTGATTATTTCGGAACCTTGAATGGAGCGGTTGTATTCGAACCATAGGTAATTCAGTGCAAGGAGGGGTTTAGGCAAGGCCTATCATTACCGTCACATTTGAAGCCCTGCGGTTGGCACTATGCAGTATATAACCATTGGTAGGCATCCAAGTTAAGGTTCGAATAATCCATGTCCAATTCTTGGATTTGGGAGGATGAAATCTCTTTGGGGGATTTCTAGACTACTAACAAATTAATCATATAATTTGTGCTATGAACTTAAATGCCATGATCCTTTTCTCTATTTTTTTTAAATGATGTTGTGTATTGAACTGGGAAAAAGGAGTGGGGTGTGTGTGCGTTTACTGGGCATTCAAACCTCACGACGTATCATGCCAGGTGTCGATGAGGAGCATGCAGCAGAAGACAACGAATCGGAAACCTTCGAGGACATTTGGCTATCCTAGAAAGTTAGGATTTTCTTTTGTGGTTTTGTGAAGTCCTATGAAACTTTAAATTTTCTTTTGGATGTAATGTTAATGGAACGAGCTTTTGTAATTAAGGATATTTGTTATTATTCTAGTATTATGTATTTATATTTCAACACCAATATAATTCCCTACGTTGCTTATGAGACCTTGTGTCAATGCCTCTTAAGATCTGTAAAAAGGGTAGTGCGCTACCCAAGAAAGATGGACTTAGAAGGGAGGCTAATTTGACTCCTCCGACGATCTGGGATCTTACTTTGTTATTGGCCATAGGACTCATTAGTGACTTTTCCTTGACTACAACCCTTAGTGTAGATTTGGGGCGTCACAAGATATTTCCGACGTGAGGACCTGTTTTTTTATAAATACAATCCTCTCTTCATGGTTTGGGGTTAGAAAAATTCTCCAAGTGCCCATAGATTGCTCAACACATTACCTCTCTCTCTTGTAATATACATACACTATACATACACTTCCTAAGGCTAAACTTGAGGCCTCTTGCTGAGATTCTTGAACACAAATTTTGGCTCTTGAGAGTGTTCAACTTGTGGTTTGTGAACTAGAAGAGCATCTTCTCTTTAAATGATAATCTTTGAGCTTTTGTGCCATCTTCTTCTATCTATTTTCTTTTCTTTTTTACACTGTTTTTCAAAGTGTTTTTAATCTTAAAAATGTGATTTTAAGTCACAAAAAATAGCAGGGGCTATCGCCTTTCTTTGGCTTGCTTACTAAGTTTCTTTCCTTGCATTTTTGTTTAAGTTTTCTACGCTTTTCAAAATGATTTTCAACAGTGTTTTGTGCTATTTAGGGGTTGTTTAGTGCATTTATTTAGTGTATGCTTTGAATACTATGTTTGTATTATTGTAAGTTCTCATGGATTTGGGTGTTTAGGCCATAGCCACCAATCTATTTGAGTTGATAGCTTTCTTTATATAGTTTTCATGTAAATATTCCCACTTGTAATAATCACATTTGCATAATCATCTCTATAGTATTCCTCATTTCTTTATTTCTTTGATTAAGAGTTATATCAAATAAAGCATTATTGCTTAAGGCATAAGAAAAAGACTTTCCATGTTTAATGGTTTAATCTCTTCGGAGGTTCTTTACCAAGGCATTACATCTCTCTTATGCTAAGCACAACTTCTTGTTTGACATTTCTCTTTATCACCCGTGCATTTACTTCTAAGGGACTCACTTTCCAGTTTAGACCCTTGGAAATCATAAAGGAATGTTTCACTATTGCTTGTTATCAGTTTTGGATTTAGGGTTATTATCACCCCATTCGGGTTTGACTCTGAATTCATTATCGCTCGTAAATGAGTTTGATTCCTGCTTTATAATTTCCCCCATAGAAAAGGGCTTGAAAAGCTCATTTCTTAGGTTAAGACAATGCTTGATACTCTTTATCACTTTTTGTACTTAGTGGACGTAATTATCACTTTTGGACAAAAAAAAGAAGAAAATATAAGAATTGGAAAGGTAATGTAAAAAGAGGCTAATGAAATTAGAGTAAAAAAGATAATAAAATTGAATTGGGTTCAATCAGGCATTATATTGAACCTATTGTGTCTTGGACCATTGCATACTTTTTAGTGATGTTCAATGATTCATGAAACAATGTCCATTCCTTTCCTTAAGGTAACTCCATGGTAGGGAGGAGGTGTTGTTTGTCTTTTGTTTCATTTTATTGAGCTTTTGTCCTATCGGTTCATGGATCATCACGTAATAAATTTGCAACAATTGATGATTTGTGAATCGAATCTACTCATCCCTTGATCATCTTCACGATAGGGAAGGACAAAGAGGATAAACAACTCCTAGAAACACACTGTTTTTGCTCTATTTCAACTCTGCGGTAGTAGGGCATTTCCCAAAAAGTAGTAGCCAGTCGGCCACCATTCTGTCTGGCTGACCACTTTCCAAAGCCGGCTGGCCACCTATTTTGTATAAACAGTGCCATTTTTGCAGCAAAACAGAGCAGAATCTAAGGCCAAAATAGAATAAATTTCTGACTGCAAACATAGCAGATTCTGACAGCAAACAGAGAGGTTTCCTGAAGGATATTCTCTGTTGTGTGCGTGCGACTCCTTGCCTCCTGTTCTCGTCCTTTAAATTAGTGCTTTAATATTTAGTATGTGTAATTAAATAGTTGGCTTCATTTGAATTTGTAATAGCTAGTTAATTTAGTTAATTCATTTGATGTTTATAATAATTAGTTAATTAGGACATTTATTCAAACCCTCTCGAGCGAGGACATATTTGTAACACTTGTAATATTTATGTCTTCCAACCCCATTTCTTTCTCCCATATATTTATATGCTTATCGTGGTAGCATAATAATTTTCCTTTCATATCATTGTCATGTGTTGTATCCATTTTTTGCATGCATTGGGTTCGGTTCATCATTCTAACATTGTTGTCATTTCCTACTTACTTGAATACATGTGCTACCACATGTTTTGAGTTGATTCATATGACATGTTAAAAATCGAACCTAGTAGTTGCATTTTGTATGTGTTGCATTAGTCACTTGCATATTAGAGCATGCATTGTTCTAATTATTTTATTCTCTTTGGCTTGCCTCGATTGGGTACTAGGTGAGCATTTTCACATTAGGATATCACATGTGTGTTTATGTTGTCATATCAAGCATAATACCATGAGACAAAGTGCTTATTTGAAATATCTCTTTGAATGCCGGTGGATGAAGGCTATTTCACTTAGGTTGGGATGATTTTGATTAATGTATATATGAGCTTGCTTTTTCAGGTAGCATATATTCAAAACTCTTTTAAAATAAAACATGAAATCAAGCATTCCAAAGTGGGTGACGTAGTCTATACTTATGCACCTCACATAATAAGTTAGCATAATAACCAGAACAAAAGCATATATTGTACATAAAAATCACATCATGATTAGTAGAGGCCGATCTTTGACTGGGTAAGGGGGTGCTCAAGTCATGACCTTCCACTCTCATACCTAAGTTCCTGAGCCAAGAGACTTTGGTTATGACAGACAAGTGGCCTTTGGCACGAGTCACAAGTTTTCTAAATTTTTCAAAAATATTTAGGCAGTGACTTTGAAATCTGGCAAAGTAGTCAATTTCTGGCATCTTTGATGATAAATGGATTTTTTAAGATATTACCAGATTTGGACTCTCATTTATGTTTTTCTGTTTCACATTGCACTTGTGAAACCAGATCCAGAACCATGGGGGTCCGAACTGTAGGGCTATCGTATCCGAGGAGACTAAACCCTTTCGAGGAGTACGAAAAACCAGCTACAATTTCTGGCAACTCTGCTGGGGATTTAGAGAACTTGACTTGGACTTCATGATGTGAAATTTTATCTACCTATATATGTTCTTGCATTACATTTGCATTGATACTCTTAAGTCGCTGTGTTTTCCATCTGCTATTCTTAGACAGCTTGCCAGAGGCTTGCCTAAAAAGCTTGCCAAAAGGCTGGCCGGTCGTGTGCTCTGCCATGTTGGAAACAAAACCCTTGGATCTGGATTATCGCCGTACCGCTTGATTCTCCTTTCATTTCTCGATGTTAGGTACGAGAGGTATATTAGGTAATCTTGTCGAGGTACCCCTTTTGACCAATCGGCCTAGTTGCATATAGTAAAGCCATAGCAACTGTTGCAACATAATACAGGATGCTCACCCGTATGCAGGATTTTGTGAAACTGCTTTCTAGAAGTATTAAAACCCTAGATAATGTCAAATCTAAGACAGAGTAACCTTACCCCCCTCATAGGGGTGTTTTGGCTCTCTTTACCAGGTATGTGCTTTACAGTGAAACTGTACAGTGGTGCTTCATATTAGTGGTACAGTTGGTATCAGTTTGTGGGGTAGAATTCAATGGGGAGTCCAGTCCTACAGCTTTGATCATATCTGTTCTGATGAATCTTAGTTGAGGTGTTGTCCGATTTCTGATTATTGATTTTTTCTTTATTTCTTTTGCTAGGTAGTCTAAAACCATAGCTTCAGAAAGTTTTGATATCCCCCAAGTACTTTGGACCCATATCGGAAGACTTTGTATGGTTAGAGATCTTATTTGTGGACAGCTTGTGTTTGCCTCATTGTCACCAGTTGCAAGATGAAGAAGGGTTAGACAAAGTTCACCAGTTTAGCTATTTCAACAATCACCCCTCAGCTCACCTATACTTAGTCCACCTCAAGCACAACTACCTACTCCTAGAATAGCTCAGTATCCCTCATTAGATTTGGAAGACTTACTAATTCATCTGCAGTAGTCGGTCGACTCACTCCAGTACAACATGGCCCGTCATACTGAGATCACGAACAGGTTACAACAATAACAACAGCAACCAGCTGTGGCTTCTGCTTCGCATGCACCTAACGGGACTATCCTTATACTCAGTACCACTGCCAATACGGTTACCGCTCAGGATCCCCAAGCCGAGGGTGTTTCAATTTTTCCCGTCCAGACAGACCCAATCCCCATACAAACATCTAGAGCCCTAGTTTACTAAACTGAGGCACCTTTTGAATTCGAGGTTGACCCAACCATGCTCAAAGTAGACAAACTGGAAAAACTGCTCAAGAAGGCACAGAGGGTTAACTCCATTCCAGATATAGCGGATGAGTATACTGAATCTGTAGTTACTTTGTCAGAGCGGTTCAAAATGCCATATATTGACTACTTTGATTGTGCTAGGGACCCAATGGTACATCTACGTCTGTTTTATGATATCCTGTGACCAATGGGTTTGACCAAACTGAAGAAGTTGTCGCTCTTCGGTCGAACCATATCGGGTATAGTTACCATCTGGTATGCTAAGTTGGAGGACTCGGGGAAATAGAGTTGGGAGGAACTAGATAAATCTTTCATTACTCAATACTCCTACAACATGTAGATCGAGGTCATAAGTCGTGATCTTGAAGCAACGCGTCAGGAGCCAAAGGGGGGTATCTCTGAGGTTGTCACTTGATGGAGGGCTAAGGCATCAATGATGACCACTCGACCCACAGAGAAAGACCAAATTCAGATGGTTGTCGAGAATCTTCATGGCAAGCTGCTGCAGAAAATGATTGTTCCTTCCTTATTTACCATTAAGGAACTTCATGAAATGGGAGTTCAAATTGTAGATGCCATGAAATAGGGCATCATCACAAATGACAAGGAGCTGGCCAAGAGACCTTTTATTCACAATTCCAATGCTGCTAGTGGTAGCACAGCTGCGAGGCCTTCAAAAGTGAGTGTTGTCACCACCAACAAAACTGCCGACCCCTTTGCCAATATGAGCCCACAAACTTCCAACCCTACTCAACCTCCAGGTAGGACTTTCAACCAGCTCTACGTGACTCTATCTCGAGCTATGCATGTGTTAATCAAAAAGGGGCATCTGAAACCCCTAGAACCTCGACCACTTTCAGACCCTCTTCACCCAAGCACAATCCCACCAAATACTATTCTTTCCATCAACAGCACAGCCAAGAAACGAACTGGTGTTTCTGCCTATGTCATGAGATTCAAGATCTCATCGACGACAAAGTCATAACTCTACGCCAAAAGCCAAATGTAACCACCAACCCACTTCCCGTCCACAACCAAGTCCCCCCACCCAGAAATATCCACCTCATCCATACACTACCACCCACCTTCGACCTGAGCGTCAATATCACCCCCTCCCACCAACTAAAACCGGTGTTGTTCATCCCTGAAGGCACAAACTTGTGCATGATGAACACATCCAACCCACAACCTGAGCCTCACAAATCTATGGTGACAACGCCTGAAGAAGAGGAGGTTTTGACCTCGGAGGGAGGTGTCGGTCTGTCGTTGGAAGTTCCTGGGGAATTATCTGAGGGAGAGTATGACCCGAGCCACTACATTGTTCCTGTTACTCAAACCAGGCTTGAGGTAGTATTGCCGACCTCAGTGGACATTAATGTGGTTAGAGAAGACGACCCAACCCAAAGGTTTTGCGGATCTTAAGGAAGATTTGGACACCTCCAATTCTTCGAAGAACAAGACCAAGGCAATGTGCAGATCGGTTAGTTTGATATGAGTCTGTCAACTGGTAATAGGGGATGGCTAAGAGATGAATCTAACAAACAAGAGAAAACCGGAGTTAAACTAGAGGAAAATAAAGTTGGGGCAGCGGTGGTAGCTAGAAAACCAAAGAAAAAGGGAAAGTACCAGAGAGCAGTCGTACGGAAAAACAAACCCAAGAATTGGGTGTTGTGAAAATGACAGACATTGAACAGGAAGCTGTACTGGGGCAGTTTGAATGGGAGAGGATTGAAGATAGCCAAAAGGCCGCAACATCTTGTCGCCTTGAGGGGGATACTTGTCTTGTGGAGGTGATCCAAGTCGACTCGGACAACTGTTTGTCAGCAGCTGAAGGTGAGTGGTGGGACGATAGTGATGTCACGTCCCAAAACTGCCCCTATGAGTTTAGTGTCGTAACTAGCCAGTAAGCTATAATTTCCCAAGGCCTGTTTAGCAGTAATGATAATAATAAATTATAAATAGGCTGGCGAAAGCCAACTAATAAAAAGAGAATTCCCAATGAGCTGTGAGGACCTGAATAAAAATAAACTTTCATATACATTGCCACATTCATGACCACTTATGAATAAACACATATATAAGACAATATGCGAGTTAGGGATTTAATCCCGTCCTCAAGGACAGTATAAACAAAAGTCTTAAACATTCTTTACACTTAGCGAAATCAAAAGGGTAGATTTGAACCACTCAAAACGCCTTGACACGTGAAGGTTCGTAACCTCGCTATGAGGCACAATAGCTAGCTTGACAAAAACAAGGGCTCAGGTTGGTACCACTAGCTTTGTTTCGGTGCTCAATCACCTACATATATATAATAAACTGTGAGCTAAGCCCAGTGAATAACAAGTGTGTAAAGAGGTTAAGAATGAGTGTCCTTTCAGTACACAAAACAGTCATTATTTATTCGGTCAGTATTTCATATTTCATGTCATATCCGTCATTTAGAAAGCATAGCAGTCATACGTGGTACATCCAATAGCAGAACAGTATAGTAGGTCTTAGAAGACCGAACAGTCAATTGAAGACCATCAACAGTAAACAGTAGTTCCAAAAATTGGAACTGGCAAAGATCTCTGTAACAATAGCAATAATAGTAACAGTAGCAGTAGCAGTAATAGTCAGTTGCTATGGATGCCACCAGTACAGTTCAAAAATAGGAAAAACATTCATTCAGTAAACAATATCATTTCAGAAAACAATACAGTTAATCATTCAGAAAATAATTACAATTGAACGTAGCTTTACAACATTGTTACTCACAGTTGGTTCCAAAGCAATAGACGGAGTTAGGCGATTCAGATGTCTTGTAGTGCGTGACTTATATAGTTACAGAATGAACACGTACTGAATTACACACCCGGGATCATTAACTTAGTTCTTTCTTATCTTGGTGTGTTTCTACACTTTATCCTCATTACTAAGTCTTAATCTTGGCCTAGAAATGCCTAGGATGCAATGAGGATGCTAAAATGCACTTGGACATGTTTAACAAAACTTGCTGAAAACAGGGGTCCCGCTCGAGCGCAACTTCCCTCACTCGAGCGAACATGCAAACATGTGAGAAGACGCTCGAGTGTGACTTCTCTCACTCGAGTGGTTTGTAAACTTTTGCAAAAGTACTAGTTGACTGAAATCTTCACTCGATGACCGCTCGATTGTCGTTTGAGCGTAAGACTCATGCCCCCGCTCGAGCACAACTCTTGCCGCTCTAGCGGTCTGCAAATCATGCAAACTTCTAGGAGCATGTATTTCATGCTCGAGCGGACATTAGGTCACTCGATCGGATGTGTAAGTTCACAGAGTGGCCGCTCGAGTGCAGATTCTGCCGCTCGAGCGGAAGTGTAGAATCTAGAAACTTATCCTTTTGGGGCCAAAACTTCATAAAACATCTAGAAATTTGTAGGCTATCATAAATTGAAGATCATTTTGCCAAATCAAGGCCCAAAATATGCCAATTGCTCAAAACTCAAACTTGAAATTGGGAAAATATGTCATTACATACCATGCATGTAAAGATACAAGCTCAAGCTTTTCAAAACATGACCAATAAGGTAAATTGGTAGAAAACAAGATCAATTCTCAATACTAAGTCAAGATGAGCACATGCATGTATGACTTGAGTGAAATTCAAATTCAAAATGTTATGATATATGCATGCCTGAATGGAATTCATCTATTCAAGCTTAATTCTAGCTTAACTTAGCTTGCATGCTCAAGTTGGTCAATTACCACCATGCGCTCCAATTAACCAAGAATTCATCCTAATTAACCCTTTATCTTAGAAGATGATTAATGTAGGAAGTTCAATTGTAAGAAATTTAGATGATAGTCTTACCTTAACTTGATAAATTTTGAAGAATTAATTTTCCTCCTTCAAGGTTTCTCCTCTCCTTTCTCTTTTCTTCTCTCCCTATTCTATGTTGAACTCTCAAAACCTCTCCCTCTCTCTCTTTACGTGTATACACCTAGGTTCACCAAGTCCACTACTCATCTTTGTTAACTCTTAGTCAAATTGATGAGTCATACTCAAATTCTTTGATTACACACACACACAGAGTTCATACTAAATAAAAAAATAAATCATCTAAACTAATTTAAATTCAATTCACTCAACCCAAATTAACTCTCATCGTATTATACTCTTAATTACACTAAATTTAATTATACCGAGGTGAACTAGGCTCTAATTCATATCCAATTATTTAATTCTAACTTGTTAAAATTAATGAATCAGACAGGTTTAATATTCACTTTCACCTGTCTGTTCACAATAACACAGTGTAAACACTTACAAGGCATAACAATAACACTTCATCGCGTATAATCGTATAATTAACAATAAGCACATAATCAATTTAATTAATCTGCTTAATTAAGGAGGCGGTTGTCATAAGTGATTTTCATATTGTCCATACAAATGAAGACTGGGGAGATCATATCCGAGACAATACTTGGTATTCAGAGGAAATAGAGAGTGAACAGTATTTCAAACCTCCACATTTGGATCAGGCTAAACCTTCAAGAAAAGGCCAGGAGCATGAGAAGGAAAATGAGAAGAAGCTAGATGATGAGCTAGGTTTTGAAACAACTCAAAAAGATCCAGGCTGACATTTCCATTTGGGGCTTCCTCATGGCTTTCCAAGCATAGTGACAGGCAGTTTTGTCAGCGATGGATAAGGCTAAGTTGTCCATTGATACTACACCAGAGCAGCTCGTCAACGTGATCTTTCCAAGTAGTACCAAGCCTATGCTCACATTTTCCGATAAAGAGTTGTCGCATGAAGGATCGACTCACAATAAGCCACTGTCCATATCTATTGAGTGCAGAGAAAAGTGGGTTCTAGTGGTTTTAGTGGACACGGGCTTGGCTATCAATGTATGTCCTTCTCGCAGCGCCTATGCAATAAGCCTAAAAGTGATCCAGGCATATGACAATACAAGAAGAGAAGTTATGGGAATGGTGAAGGTGCAGGACCAAATGGGCCCTTCCGAGCATGAGATTCAGTTCCATGTACTTGATGTGCTAGCTACCTTCAACCTACTTCTAGGGAGGTGTAGCTTGCTTTTTGTGCTCCTTTTGGATAAGATTAGCCCTACAGTTCAAACTCTCGTGGTTCTGAATCGGATTCCATAAGTGTAATGTGAAATAAATATACATGAATGAGTCTAAATCTGGAAAATCTTTTGGAAAATCGATTTTCAATCCAAATGCCAAAAATGGACTGCTTTACTAGATTATAGAGTCGCCACCTAAATATTTTGAAAAATTTAGGAAACCCAAGACTCGTGCCAAAGGCCACTTATCCATCATCAAAAAAGTGTCTTGGCTTGGGAACTTAGGTATAAGAGGGGAAGGTCATGAATTGAGCACCCCACTCGGCCGATCAAAGATTGGCCTCCACTAATCATGATGTGATTCTTATTTATATTAGATGCTCTTGTTCTGATTTATTAGGTTACGTGTAGACACCCCATTTTCGACCGTCATTAAGACTTGGGCGCCACTGATTAGATCATTCGATGGTGCAGGCTATGCTATGCAAATGTTCGATTTCTTCAGCAAGGAGAGCGCCAAATCCTAACCTTACACCCCATTTTTGGACCAAAACTATTTTGACCAAAATGATTTTTAGACCTTAAAACCCTCTCTTTCAAAACATTTTTGAAAAAGTTTCTATGATGTTTCGAGGCTCGCATTTCGTTAAATGTTGCGATTTTCAGTAAACCGAGCAAGGACAAAGTTGAAATACATGAAAGAGAGGTGAACTCTTTGAAAAACATCTTTCAAAGCACCTTATTTAGAGGTTGGGGGTTCAAGAAAAGAAGAAGAGAGGGAAGAAACCAAGTTGGGGGAGAAGATAGGCAAGAACCGTTAAGAGAGAGTCAAGCAGCCTTCACTAAATCAGGCCTACCCATTTGTACACTTGGATTTAAGCTATAAGGCCACCACCATTGGAAAGTGGACTTCTAGGGCTTCATTTTACATTCAAGTATCGCCTCAAGCCGAGGGCAGATGAGGGAGATGTGGCTAGTTGAAGTTAGGCATCAATCTGGTTGGACCGAAACTGAGCAGTCTTCACTAAAAGAACGATATCTCTTAGCACAGTTGGACTTTTGATGTGAAGGTTCCACCATTGGAAAGAAGACTTTCGGGGCTTCCATTTAGTCTAAAGAATGACCTGAAAAGGAGTACAAATGAAGGAGTTATACTTGTCTGAAGTCGGGGACAGGGACAAGTTTTTTCTATCGGTCACTGGTGGAGCGTGCCGACCATAAATGGAGCTTGCTGGCCATAGGTCGGCCAAGCGTGACCCTTTTCGGCCACCATTAGTAGCTGGTCAGCCAACAATGTGGCCGGTCAGCCATAAATGTCCAGAAAGCTCAGAATTTGCAAATATTTCTCCTCTAGCTATTCTACATTGTGCCAGCTGTCTTTGAATCAGATATTTCGACCCAAGGCTCTCTTTTTGCTATATATAGAGGCCATATCTCTCATTTTGGGAGGTTAGCAAATTTTGGGAGCCTCTCTCTCTAAAAATCCTCTCTCTCTACAATTCTCTCTCTCTAGATTTCTCTCTCTTGCCCTTTTGTGCATACAAGAAGAAAGTGTGCATATAAGTAGAGATACACCTCTCCTTTTGTCACGCCCCAAAATTTGGACAATTAAATATTAAATTAGGATTAAACCCCAATCAATATTCCATCATCCAAATCCTAAGGGTGAAACAAAAAAACTAAAACGCCAACTAAACCATCCACCAAAAATTTATAACTAACAAATACCTCAACATTAAAGTAACTAGTCCAAACAACTTAAATAAAATACGGTTACAAATCATGCCAAATTATTCCAATACTAAAGTCATAAAAACAAATAATAAATACATAAACGATTATCCACCCTAAGCTCAAGAAAACATGAGAAATCCCAATAACAAGTCCAACAACTAACGTAATTCCACGTCACCACCGTAGCCTCAACTAATCCTGCAAAGGTAGCTCGGCTGCGCTCAAACAGAACGCACCCGAGTTGCCAAGAGACAAAACGGGTCAGTATACAGGTATACTGGTATGAGTACAAGAATTGATACCCACGTGCCCATCAGACACAAACAACAATATAGTTAATTCTTGTTACGGGACAAGACAAGTAGTTCCAACCGCACTGAGACGAATGGGTAGTTTCCCGAGATACGGTGGCATTTAGTTTCTTGCCCGTACACAACTAAATATAAATTGATTATAAATAAACAAAAGATAATTAAAAATATGGTGGGTCAGCCCTGCATAAAAAGTTAGTAAGACCCACCATCGTGCAAAACAAAGTTAGTATAATATAATCATAAGTAATTTGCTAAAGAAGTATAAAAATGCACCGTTTCCTGCTTAAATAATTCAAATTGACCAAGACTCAAAGAACAAAAGTTGTACAGAATAATGTTTTACATCAATTTACGAGAAACCAATAAAAATGAGCTCGTTTCGTAGGTTAAAACAGCCTATAAAATCTGCATTATCAAAATGAATCAAACCGACAATAACCAAGGTCATCCGATTATAAGTTCTAATCGATCTTTTTAAATAAAAGCTACAACACAAAAGTTGTCCAAAATCACGTATGCATGCCTCTGTTCAAATCTCATAATTTATCGAAATCGTTTACTATTTATCAACATGTACCAATCAATACAATTCACACTATATCAATAAACTCATAATTAAATTCTTTGTTCCTTAACTCCACCACTTCGGCTCTCCCCTTCTGGCCTACACATATATCCCATGTGCCTCCCGTATACCTAACACCGCTCCGAAGCCAAACTTGCACGGGGATATCGTCCCGAGTTTGACTCACACTCCCCGGATGGTTAGCATATACGTACGCGCGTAAATCAAAGCACTCGTCTACTCATGATAACGAGCATCTCATCAACATCATGAGACAAATATAACAATGCCGGGCATAAGGCATTAAACAACTCTCATAATCCTCACTTTTTTATACACTCTTTCTCCCCATCACTCAAATAAAACAACAATCCATGGAGTCAGGGTGGAGTATAAGGAATTTATCTATGGGTTTCTAATTTATTTTATTTTCATATAACCATGAGTGCAATTACAACCATAAAATAAATCCATATAAAAACCCGAAACAAGACATACATAACTAATCAAAATAAGAAAAATCAATCCATCATCTACATGCAAATACAAAATCAATCCAACATCAAAAAAAATATAAATAGATTAAAAAAAACACGAATTAAACATAAATCAAAGGAAGTGGGTTTTGTACTCACAATATTTTATATAAGATCAAAGAATATCTGGCCAACTAATAGAGCCACTAAAACAAAACCCTAATCTTTCCTTTTCTTCCCTCTCCTCTTACTCTCTCTCTCTCGTTTTTTTGTTTTCTTTCTTCTCTTTTCTTTTGATCTCTCCAACCTAGTTGAATACTTCTATGTTACTATATATATAAGATTAAATATAGATACATTAAATTTATTAATTACAACATTAAATATCCCACTAAATCTCATGTAACCACCCAATTAATAAGTACAACATTCAATTCATTTCACATTAAGTTTCATGTAACCACCCAATTAATAATTACAACATTCAATCACATTAAATTTCATGTAACCACCAAATTAATAAAACCAAAAAAATAAGATAACAATATCCATAATAATAATAAAATAATGACTTAAGAAAATTAGGGTTGCTACAATATATACACCTTAAAAGAATCTCGTCCCGAGATTCGATCGAAGAGGGTACTAAGCAAAAAGTTCCGGGTGCAAATGCCGAACTTTCTCTTCTAACTCCCAGGTAATATCATTTTCATCCTCGCTCCATTGCACTTTCACCAAGTTCACTTTCTTGCGCCGCAACTGCTTTACATCCCGATCTAGAATAGTAACCGGTCGCACCACATACGTTAGATCATCACTAATCTCCAACACTTCGGGTGATACTACTTGAGAGGAGTCTTGTACACACTTCCGCAATAAAGATACATGAAACACATTGTGAATCATAGATAAAGCAGGTGGTAGAGCTAATTTGTAAGCCACATTACTAATCCTCTTAGTGATCTCATATGGTTCCATAAATCTAAGTGCCAACTTTTCATTCTTTCTAAACCGCATGATACCATTCATCGGCGAGACCTCCAAAAACACGAAATCTCCAACATCCAACTCAATCCCCTTACGTTTTCTATCAGCGTAACTCTTCTGTCGGCTTTGTGCAGTCTTAATACGTTCCCGAATAATATTTACCTTCTCCGTAGTCTCCCTCACCAACTCTGGCCCTAACAACGGCGCATCTCCTACCTCTATCCAACAAGCAGGTGATCGACATGGCCTCCCATACAAAGCCTCAAAAGGTGCCATCCTGATGCTGGAGTGATAGCTATTATTATAAGCAAACTCCACCAATGGCAAGTGTTCTTCCCAACTACCACCAAGATCGAGGACACAAGCTCTCAACATATCCTCCAGGATCTGATTTACCCGCTCAGTTTGCCCATCTGTCTGGGGATGATAAGCCGTGCTCAAGTCTAACCTAGCACCCAAAGCATGCTGAAAACTCTCCCAAAAATTTGCCACAAACAATGGATCACGATCTGAAACTATAGAAACGGGTGCGCCATGAAGTCGCACCACCTCCCGAATATACAGCCTAGCTAGTTTATCTGCAGTTCGATGAACACTGATAGGAATAAAATGAACAGACTTGGTGAGTCGATCCACTATCACCCAAATAGATTCATTTCCTCGCTTAGACCGCGGCAATCCATCCACGAAGTCCATAGAGATGTACTCCCATTTCCATGTAGGAATCTCAAGAGGCTGCAAAAGTCCAAACGGTCATTGGTGTTCTGCCTTAACCTGTTGGCTCACAACACATCGAGAAACATACTCTCCTACGTCTTTCTTCATTCCTTCCCACCAAAATGTCCTCTTTAGGTCATGGTACATCTTAGTTCCCCCAGGGTGAATGGTATATCGGGACCTATGGGCATCATCCATAATCTCTTTCCTCAATTCAACAATATTAGGGACACATAACTTGCCCTTGAATCGCAATCCCCCATCGGAGTCCACAGACCAATCAGTGGGACAATCATCGATCAAATCCACTACCAGGTCATCGACCTTGCTGACGAGGATCCCATCTAAATTCTGCATTTGACGAACTTTACCTAGTAACGTCGGCTGCACGATCAAACAACCCATGTATGCCTTCTCAGCACTCTCTATTGGTTGAACATCATAAGTCGAAATTAACTCCAAGGACTTCCATTCTTGAATCATCAAAGAAGCCATAATCTCATGTCGTCGACTAAGTGCATCAGCGACTACATTTCCTTTCCCTGGGTGGTAAAGGATCTCGAAATCATAACTACTGATAAATTCAACCCACCTCTGTTGCCTCATGTTCAACTCTTTTTGAGAAAAGAAATATTTGAGGCTCTTGTGATCTGTGTACAACTCAAAGTGCTCCCCAAACAAGTAGTGTCGCCACACCTTCAACGCGAAAACAACCGCTGCCAACTCTAAGTCATGAGTAGGGTACCGTCTCTCATGAGGTTTTAGCTGTCGAGAAGCATAAGATACAACCTTCTGGTGCTGCATCAATACACATCCCAACCCAGTTCCACTCGCATCAGTAAACACTACTAACTTTTCCCCTTGTACCGGTATAGTTAACACTGGTGCTGTAGTCAACCGCTGCTTTAACTCCTGGAAAGCTTTCTCACAATCATCTGTCCATATGAACTTCACATTCTTGTGGGTCAACCTGGTCATGGGTACTGCAATAGTGGAAAACTTCTCTATAAATCTTCTGTAATAACCGGCTAGTCCTAAAAAACTTCTCACCTCTGTAGGGTTCGTGGGCTGCTTCAATTCTTTGACCGCAACAACTTTTTCAGGATCTACCGCTATCCCCTGATTGGATACAACATGCCCCAAAAATCGAACTTCTTTCTCCCAAAAGTGACACTTACTGAACTTAGCGTATAACTGCTGCTCCCTTAAAGTTTGCAACACTACCTTCAAGTGTTCTCTGTGTTCCTCCTCATTCTTAGAATACACCAGGATATCATCTATAAAGATAATCACAAACTTATCTAGATACGGTTGAAAAATTCTGTTCATCAAGTCCATGAAATAGGCAGGAGCATTGGTCAAACCAAAAGGCATTACAGGAAATTCGTACAACCCATACCGGGTCCGAAAAGCAGTAAGCGGTATACTTTCCTCTGACACACCCATCTGATGGTAACCCGTTCTGAGATCAAACTGAGAGAAAATGGCTGCCCCCTTCAACTGATCAAACAAGTCATCAATTCTAGGTAGCGGATACTTGTTCTTGATAGTCACCTTGTTCAGTTCTCTGTAATCTATGCACATGCGGAGAGTGCCATCTTTCTTGGAGACAAAGATCGCAGGTGCTCCCCACGGGGAGTTATTTGAACGAATGAACCCTTTCTGAAGCATCTTTTCCAGCTACTTCTTCATTTCCACAAGCTCTTTAGGTGCCATTCTGTATGCCGCCTTAGAAATTGGTGCAGTTCCCGGCACTAGGTCAATGCGGAATTCTACTACCCGTCGAGGAGGAGGTCCAGGTATCTCCTGAAATACATCTTCAAACTCACGCACCACATCTACCTCGCTAATATTCTGCTTAGGGATTTCTACCGAGCACAGAAAACTCGTCATCACTGACTCTTCTCCATCACTAGAGGTGTGGGTAAGCTGTGGCATTCCGGGAATATCTATATTTAAAGTCCTTCCAGCACAATCTAGAGTCACAAAGTATTTTCGTAGCCAATCCATACCCAAAATAATTGTGAACCCTTCAAACCCTAACACAATTAGGTCTGCATGCAAGACTCTACCCGCAAAATCAATCTCAAAATCTGTACACAACTCATAAAGAGTAACTGCCCCTCCTAAAGGGGTCTCAACACGAATAGGTCTAGACAAGGGGGTAGTTACAATACGTTCTTTTTCTACAAACTGTCTAGATATAAAAGAATGAGAGGCACCAGTATCAAAAAGTATTCTAATGGGTTCTTGAAAAAGATTAAAGATACCTTCCAGCCATCACCTTCAAGTTAAACACACAAAAAAAAAAAATTCGTTAATAACGGCTTAGAATAACCTCAATCACCAACCTAAACCAGCTAACTCATGCTTCGACAATCCGAGGATCACCTAAACTCTCACAAGTCTAGGGTAACCTAGAGCTCTGATACCAAACTGTCACGCCCCAAAATTTGGGCAATTAAATATTAAATTAGGATTAAACCCCAATCAATATTCCATCATCCAAATCCTAAGGGTGAAACAAAAAAACTAAAACGCCAACTAAACCATCCACCAAAAATTTATAACTAACAAATACCTCAACATTAAAGTAACTAGTCCAAACAACTTAAATAAAATACGGTTACAAATCATGCCAAATTATTCCAATACTAAAGTCATAAAAACAAATAATAAATACATAAACGATTATCCACCCTAAGCTCAAGAAAACATGAGAAATCCCAATAACAAGTCCAACAACTAACGTAATTCCACGTCACCACCGTAGCCTCAACTAATCCTGCAAAGGTAGCTCGGCTACGCTCAAACAGAACGCACTCGAGTTGCCAAGAGACAAAACGGGTCAGTATACAGGTATACTGGTATGAGTACAAGAATTGATACCCACGTGCCCATCAGACACAAACAACAATATAGTTAATTCTTGTTACGGGACAAGACAAGTAGTTCCAACCGCACTGAGACGAATGGGTAGTTTCCCGAGATATGGTGGCATTTAGTTTCTTGCCCGTACACAACTAAATATAAATTGATTATAAATAAACAAAAGATAATTAAAAATATGGTGGGTCAGCCCTGCATAAAAAGTTAGTAAGACCCACCATCCTGCAAAACAAAGTTAGTATAATATAATCATAAGTAATTTGCTAAAGAAGTATAAAAATGCACCGTTTCCTGCTTAAATAATTCAAATTGACCAAGACTCAAAGAACAAAAGTTGTACAGAATAATGTTTTACATCAATTTACGAGAAACCAATAAAAATGAGCTCGTTTCGTAGGTTAAAACAGCCTATAAAATCTGCATTATCAAAATGAATCAAACCGACAATAACCAAGGTCATCCGATTATAAGTTCTAATCGATCTTTTTAAATAAAAGCTACAACACAAAAGTTGTCCAAAATCACGTATGCATGCCTCTGTTCAAATCTCATAATTTATCGAAATCGTTTACTATTTATCAACATGTACCAATCAATACAATTCACACTATATCAATAAACTCATAATTAAATTCTTTGTTCCTTAACTCCACCACTTCGGCTCTCCCCTTCTGGCCTACACATATATCCCATGTGCCTCCCGTATACCTAACACCACTCCGAAGCCAAACTTGCACGGGGATATCGTCCCGAGTTTGACTCACACTCCCCGGATGGTTAGCATATACGTACGCGCGTAAATCAAAGCACTCGTCTACTAATGAGAACGAGCATCTCATCAACATCATGAGACAAATATAACAATGCCGGGCATAAGGCATTAAACAACTCTCATAATCCTCACTTTTTTATACACTCTTTCTCCCCATCACTCAAATAAAACAACAATCCATGGAGTCATGGTGGAGTATAAGGAATTTATCTATGGGTTTCTAATTTATTTTATTTTCGTATAACCATGAGTGCAATTACAACCATAAAATAAATCCATATAAAAACCCGAAACAAGACATACATAACTAATCAAAATAAGAAAAATCAATCCATCATCTACATGCAAATACAAAATCAATCCAACATCAAAAAAAATATAAATAGATTAAAAAAAACACAAATTAAACATAAATCAAAGGAAGTGGGTTTTGTACTCACAATATTTTATATAAGATCAAAGAATATCTGGCCAACTAATAGAGCCACCAAAACAAAACCCTAATCCTCCTTTTCTTCCCTCTCCTCTTACTCTCTCTCTCTCGTTTTTTTGTTTTCTTTCTTCTCTTTTCTTTTGATCTCTCCAACCTAGTTGAATACTTCTATGTTACTATATATATAAGATTAAATATAGATACATTAAATTTATTAATTACAACATTAAATATCCCACTAAATCTCATGTAACCACCTAATTAATAAGTACAACATTCAATTCATTTCACATTAAGTTTCATGTAACCACCCAATTAATAATTACAACATTCAATCACATTAAATTTCATGTAACCACCAAATTAATAAAACCAAAAAAATAAGATAACAATATCCATAATAATAATAAAATAATGACTTAAGAAAATTAGGGTTGCTACACCTTTGCCTAGACATCCTTGATCAATGTTGCATATCTTTGGGCTGAGGCCCCTTGGAACCTATTTTGGGCTGTTGGAAGGGTGGTTTAAGCTCAGAAAAGTGGCTGATTTGTGCTATGCTTCAAGAGGTAAAGGTCATGCCTTGTAAGCTTTATTTTGAACACTTGCTTTGCCATTTTTACACACTATTTTGAGCTGGTTTTCAACTGTAAAAACCTCTGTTTTTAAGTCCTAAAAATGGTTGTTTAAGCCTATTTTGAGGTAGGGGTTGTCTCCTTTTTTTGCTCTTTGGCTTGCGAAGCTTTTTGCACCATTTCTCATCACCTTCAAATCAAACATTTTGGGCATTTTTACCACTGAAACTCAGAGGTTTTTTAGTAACAAAAACCATGTTTTTAGGTCCAAAATAGGAGGGGTGGCCTCCCCTCCTTGTGTCTTGTTTGGATGTGTAGATAGCTTAACATGTGAGCATGTTTTTTTACCATTTTGTGACTTGATCTCAGTATATTTTTGCTATTATTTTGACTTGTTTAAGCTCTGTTTTGAGCTGATTTGGTCACTTGAGGCTTGTTTTGCATGCTTGTAGTGCAATGGTTCTTACTAGTCTAGTTTGTGCTATGTGTTGGCCTCACATTCTAGCTATTTTTAGCTTACTTCAAGCATGTTTTAGAACTACATTTAAGTTATTTTAGGACTATTTTGGACTGCTTGTCCCTTATGAGCCTTATATTGTATAGCTATAGTGCAAATGCCTTCATTAGCTTAGTGTTTTAAGGCCTCTAACATGTTTTGAATGAGTCAATTGCATGATATGGCATCATTTTACACATGATTTCAGTGCATATAACTTTGTCACACTCTCACATATTTCACTCTTTCATTACTTTTGAGAGTTTTGCTTTGAGCCTTGTTTGTGAGCCAATACATGAGCATGTTTTTCTTGCTTTTCATGCTACCATTTCAGCATGTTGTTGTCTCTATTTTAGCATGTTTAAGCTCTACCCAGAGCTGGTTTAGTCATTTAAGCTTGATATTGCATGCCTCTAGTGTAGTGCACTTCACTAGCTTTAATGCTTTTGGCTCTTAACATGTTGTGCATGTGTTGCTTGCATGATTTAAGGTCTTTAGCATGCCATTTCAGCATCCAAAAGTCTGCAACCTCCCTCATTTCTTCATTTTCCATTTGTTTTGAGGGTTGGTTAACCTTATGATTGTGTTTAAGCTTGAGATAGAGCTTGTGCTTAATGGCTTTAATCCTCTTTTGAGGATTTCTACTAGTCAAAGGCATGATGTCTCTCATGTCTTAAACAATCCTTCGGTTGACCCCTCTCCCATTAGAGGACAATCACATTGGACTTAATCGGTTAAAGAATGGCTTGGTAATGCTAAAATGTGTAAACAAAATGAGCAAAGTAAAACATGGACAAGATAAGCATTTGTGTTGCATTGCATGTGTTTGGATCGGACGTTAATCCAAACACAAGAAATGTGGGACATTTCATACTCAAAGTGATGAAACGTATCACGTTTCTTGGTCGCCGTCACCCTTGATTATGCATGATAGGGTGGTGGTCCTTTGAGTCTTATTTGAGCATTCATTGACTTGTGCAAGCTTGGTTCTTTGGCCATCATGCATGAAAATGCTTGATTGGTGGCTTGAGAGCCAAGTGCCATACTCCTTTGAGCTTGAGACATGATAAGGAGGGCAGTAGTACACACATTCCTTGAAAAATACATTGTTGTGCCTCTGTTGTTCTCTGCTACAGCAAAAACAGAAGTGTGGAAAAGCAGTGGCCGACGGGCCACCTCAAGTAGCTGACCGGCCACTTAGACTAGCCGACCGGCCAATTAAAGTGGCCGACAGCCACTTTTTGTGGCCGACTGGCCACCAGTCCATTCTTGTGCAGAAGTATTCCTGTTTTGGAGCAGAGGCAGGCTGGAAATTGGTATGATATTCAGAGATCACCGCGAGTGCAAACAGAGGAAACATAGATTAAGCCGATGGTTTTTCGGGAGTGCATATCTCCCTCGCCTATGACGCAGTTTACTCGCTTTATTTAAGCTGTTGTAAATAGCTTAGCGTAGCTAGTTATTCAATTCGTTCTGTAATATCTTAATTAGTTTGCGTAGCTAGTTATTCAATTTCATTTGTTGTAATTAATTAGCTGAGAATAAGTTAGTTAATTAGATTCAATTGTGTTGTAATAATTAATTAGCTTAGAATAGTTAATTAGTTGTTTTGTAATAATTAACTTAGCTTATTCATTCAGACCCTCCTTCGAGAGGGCATAATGTTGTAAAAGCGTGTGTGTGTGTGTGTGCATGTCTTCCAACCCCACGTCTTTCTCCTTTTTACTTAACCGCTTTCGATGGTTAGATTATGGAACGTTTCAATTAGCATACCTTATGCTTACATGTTTACATCATTCATTTGTCTTGTATGCACTGGGCTCGGCGCATCATTCAAACTGCGTTGTATTTCAATACCTCTTTGAATACGTGTATCAAATTGTTGCATTCATATGCCATATTAGTAGCCGAGCCTACTAGTATCATTATTGCATGTGTTGCATTAGGCATTTTGCATAGTTAGGATCATGCATTGCTTCTAACTAATTTTTGTTTTGGCTTGGAGTACTTTGTAAGTCTTTACGCTTTAGCATACTTGCATAAGTGTGAGTGACGCCATGTTTTGCATGCTTGCCATGAGGCTATTTGCTTGCTTGCTAAATTCTATGAGTGCCTGTGGATGAAGGCTTTATTGTTTGAATTGGGACAATTCAACAAATGTGAGTTTTAAGCCCACTTTGCGAAGTGGCAAATCATGTTTTTTTAAGCCCATCATGTTTGGTGGCAAATCCGCGCTTTAGCCCACTTGCGAGTGGCAATTTCAAACCATTTTCGAAAACAAACATGAGTTGTTTTGTTCCAATTCTCACGATTTAGTCTATACTTGTATGTGTGCGTCACATAGTAAAGTTAGCTAATAACCAGATAAGAACACATGAGGTTTATAAAACAACATATCATGTTTAGTAGAGGACAATCTTTGATCGAGCGAGCGGGGGTGCTCATTTCAGGACCTTTCCCTCTCGTACCCAAGTTCCCGAGCTGAGGCAACTTTGGTGATGACGGACACGTGGCCTTTGGCACGAGTCAGGGTTTCCTAAATTTTTCCAAAATAAAATATTTAGGTGATGACTTTGTAATCTGGCAAAGCAGTTTGGTTTCGGCATTATTTGATTCAAAATCGATTTTCCAAAACGATTTGCCGGATTAGACTCTTTGGTGTTTATTAATTTCACATTGCACTTTGTGAAATTAGATTCAGAACCGTGACAGGACTCCGAACTGTAGGAGACCAATTCGCGCCTCTCCGAAAGGGGGGCGCGCGAAGAAAGTCGAGTCTACACTATGTTTACTACGTGTTGCACACAAGTATAGACTAATTTGGAAAAATTGTAACACTTTGATTTCATGTTTGTTTGAAAATTGCTTCAAATATGTACCAGTTGAAAAAGTGATCTCATACATACATTACTCAAATTATCCCAATTCAAGCAATTGGCCTTCATTCACAGGCATTCAAACAGGTACATCACTTAAGCACTTGGCCTCATGGAATCATGCTTTGACATGTTGACAATCACACGCATGTGATATGCTAAAGCAATAAATGCTCACTTAGTACTCCAAGTAAAGACCAAAAGATAAAAGAGTTAGAACAAATGCGTGATCCTAACTAATGCAATATGACTAATGCAACACATACATTTATGCAACTAATGGGTGCAGACTTGACTTTCTTTGCACGCCCCCCTTTCGGAGAGGCGCGAATCGGTCTCCTATAGTTCGGACTCTTATCACGGTTTTGAATCTAATCTGACAAAGTGCAGTGTGAGACTGATAATCACCAAAGAGTCTAATCTGGCAAATCATTTTGAAAAATCGATTTTAAATCAAATAAAGCCAAAATTAGATTGCTTTGCCAGATTATAGAGCCGCCACCTAAATATTTTATTTTTAGAAAATTTAGGAAACCCTGACTCATGCCAAAGGCCACATGTTTGTCATCACCAAAGTTGCCTCGTCTCGGGAAGTTGGGTACGAGAGGGGAAGGTCATGAAATGAGCACCCCCGCTCACCCAATCAAAGGATGGGCCTCTACTAAGCATGATATGTTATTTTATAAACCTCATGTGTTCTTATTCCAGTAATTTAGCTAACTTTACTATGTGGCGCACACACAAGTATAGACTAAATCGCGAGAATTGGAACAAAACGACTCATGCTTGTTTTCAAAAATGGTTTGGAGGTGCCACTCTCAAGTGGGCTAAAACGCAGATTTGCCACCCTCGGGTGGGCTTTAAAACATGATTTGCCACTTCGCAAAGTGGGCTTAAAACTCACAATCATCGAATTGTTCCAATTCAAGCAATAAAGCCTTCATCCACAGGTATTCAAGCAGTTAATCATGTAAGCAAATAGCCTCATGGCAAGCATGCTAAACATGGCAACATTCACACTCATGCAAGTATGCTAAAGCGTAAAAACTTACAATGTACTCCGAGCCAAAACAAGAAACTAGTTAGAAACAATGCCTGATCCTAGCTATGTTAAGATGCCTAATGCAACACATGCAATAATGCAACTAAATAGGCTCGGCTATCTAAGATGGCATATGAATGCAACTGTTTGATACATGTATTCAACTAAGTATTAAAATACGATGCTGTTTGAATAATGCGAGCCTGGTGCATGCAATACAAAAGAATGATACAAACATGCAAAGCATAAAGGTATGCTAATTGAAAACGTACCCTAAACTAACAATTGAAAGCGATTAAATAAAAGAGAGAAAGACGTGGGGTTGGAAAACATACACACACACACGCACGCTTATTACAACATTATGCCCTCGCGAAGGAGAGTCCGAATCAATAAGTTAAGCTACACCAAGCTAAGCTAACAAACTAATCTAATTAAGCTAATTAGACAAATTATTACAACACAATAAAGAAATAGCTTAAACTAAGCTACTTAATTATTACAACACTTAACTAATTAGCAAACTATCTAATTAAATTACAAAACCAACTAAATACACATGATATTTAAATTAGGCTGCCTCAGCTCTGCCTTGGGAATTAGAAGATGCATGCGCTCGGTTGCCGTCTTGAAACACTTTCCAGTTTGCTCTTGAGAGGCTCTGTTTGCAGGGTTACTTCAGGAACTTCTGCTCTACCTTACCAAATCAATGCTGAGAAATGCACCAGTGGCCTACCGACCATGGGAGCTTGCTGTCGGCCACTTGCCAGCCAAAGATATGCACTGCCAGCCAAGGATGAAGTAGTGCCGGCCACTGATGAAGCAGTGCCGACCACTGGTGTGTTGCAACACCATTCTGCAACACAGCTCAAACCAGAGGAAAATGAAGGGTCTCCCAAGGGTATATGTGTATTGTGCCCCTCCTTATCATCTCAAAACATCAAAGAAAATGCACTATTGGATCCAAAATCATCAATCGAGCATCTCAATGCATGATGGCCAAGGATCCAGCTTGTACAAATTCAATAAATACAACAAATACAAGACACTAGGACCACCCCTCCATCATGCATGATCAAGGGCAATGGAGACAAAGGGGATTGGCTCATTTTCATCACTTTGAGTATAAAATGGACCAATTTACCTTGTGTTCAATATAACGTCTGATTGAACACAATGCAATACAAGTAACAATGCTTATCTTGGCATGTTTTACTTGATTCACTTCTTGTTTACACATTTTAGGTTACCAAACCATTCTTTAATTAATTTGTCCAAATGTGAAAGTCCTCTAATGAGAGAAAGGTCAATCAAAAAATGACTTAAGACATAAGAGAGACCATGCCTTTGACTAGGAGGAACCCTCAAAAAAGGGTTAAAGCTATTTAAGCACAAGCCTCAATCCCAAGCTTAAACATAACTTTAAGACTAACTATCCCTCAAAACAAATAGAAAAATGAAGAAATGAGGGAGGTGGCAAAATTTCAATGCTGAAATGGCATGAAACACAAGATTCTAACATGAAAAGGCTTCTCAAGCCAAAGAGCCAAGGGAGGAAACCACCCCCTAACCACACAAGGCTCAAACCATCATTTTAAGACCTTAAAAAATAGAACATTTTAGAGGCTAAAACTAGCTTCAAAGTAGCATACAAAGGTGGCCAAGCAATGAACTAAAACAAAGCTTTAAAGAGGTAAATCCTTACCCTTGAAGCACAACAACAAATCAACAAGGTTTCCAAGCTAAAACCACTCCAAGAAGCTCAAACAAGGCCTCCAAGATCCTTAGTTCCAAGGTGAAGGTGTTTGGCTAAGGGTGCTAGTGCAAATGTGTAGGGAAAGCACACTTTGAATCACAAAATATAGAGAGAGAGGATTCTAGAGAGAGAGAGAGAGAATTCTTGCTCATCCAAATTTTGTAACCCTTTGCATGCACATAGATGAGCTCTATATATAGAAGATACAAAAGCCCCTTGAAGAGATCCAGCCATCCACGTGCAAGCAGATAGGCTCATCTGTGCAAACAGTTGTCAAAATATCTACTGAAAAGCAAGGCTTCATTGATGGCCGGCAGGGCACATCAATGGTTGGCATGGCAAAGTCCATGGCCGGCAGACCTCAATGATGGCTGGCAGGCCATCAAGAAGATCACTCTGCAAAGACCAACACATGGTCCAAATATGAGACAGCATGGAAAGAGGGTTTGGGAAGAGCAAACTTGGAGCGTTCCAACGCGGAATTCGAGTGCTCGACGAGCAATCAAACTTGTCGTTGGATGTACCTGCAAGGACATCCAAGTCTTGAGGACGGTCAAAAATGGGGTGTCTACAATGGGCTCGGCGACTAACATGGTAGTTGAATCAAGTTGATAGCATGTGGTCTAAGCATGTATTCAAAGAATTTAAGCAACAACAATGCTTGGTTAGAATGATGAACTAAGCTTTGATGCGTGCAAGACGAGTGGATGCAAATCATGGAAAATACTAAGTAAAACGTGATGCTCTAGACTACCATTATAAGCAAGTAAATAAAAGGGAGAAAGAAATGGAGTTGGAAGACAAACACACTTATTACAATTTTTCCCTCATGCAAGAGGGTCTGAAATAAACTAACTATTACAAAACCAAATGAATGAATAAATAACTAACTAGCTAAGTTATTACAACAAAGGCTAATAATGAGTAATAAACCAGCAACCTATTTTAACTAGCTATAACAACAATGTTGATTACAATAATAATAATTAATTGCAACAATAATGAATTAAAGCAATGCATGCACATCGAAGAAGACAGGTTTCAGAAGCCACTCTGTCTGCCTCCCTTGGAATATGCCCTGTTTCACCTTCAGCCACTACCCTTTGTTTCTGCAAAAACACATTGTTAACTAAACATTGGAGCCCGGCCGGCTGCCAATGAGGCCCGGCCGAGCTCAAACACGGCCGACCGTGCCCTAATTTCATGCAAAAGTCTATTTTTGTGCTCTAAGGTGAAAACAATGCAGATAAAGTTTTTCTGAGCTCTGTTTGTCCCTTCTGCTATTCTCTGTCATGGATAGACTCAAGAGAAGAATGAAGTTGGTTCCAAAACCATCAATAAGCAAGTTGATCGCTTGATGATTTCGGAGACAATTGGACAAAAATCAATAAATGCAATGAACAACAACTACTTCTCCCTTCTATCATGAAGTGTGCTCAGAGAGGGAGGTAGAGACGCGTTAAGATTCATCAAAATATCATGAATTGATGTGTGACGACTCTTGACATGATGAACTTGGTATAACGTCCGGCCGAACCCAAGAAATCTAACTTATTTTCTTTATGTTGGTTGGTCCAATCCCAAGCTATTTTTTTTAGTCTTTTCCATTCCTTAATCAATTTGTCCAAAGTGATAGTCAAGTCCACTAAATGAGAAGAAATGTCAAACAAGAAGTGATCCTAAGAACGAAAGAGAGACTATGCATTGATGATGAACCTCTGTAGAGATTAAGCCATTGAGCATAGGTCTTTTTCCCATGCTTTGAATAACTATCAATCTCTTGACATAACTCTCAAACAAAAGAAAAGAAGAAAAGAAGGATGTTGTGGACATGATTGTGCGAGATTGATTATTAGAATGAGACTCTTGACATGAAAACCAAGCAAAGGAAACGAAAAGATAATCAAAGCATGGACAACTAAACACAACAAGTAAGATATGAAGACTTTCAACACAACAGGTAAGGTATTCAAAGCATATACTAATTAAATAAATTAGGGAAGCCCTAAAACAACCCCTAATATGTGAAAAATAGTGGCTAAAATGATGTTTAAAGTGTACAAAAAAAGATAAGAAATAGCAAGGAATCATAAGGCTAGTGAACAAGAGCAAGGAGAGGTGGCTAGCCCCTCCATTTTTGAGACCTCAAACCATATTTTTTAGCCATTTTTGAACTCTAAAAATTAGTTTGAAGACTAAAAAAAGAATTGTGAAGACAAGGGTGTGAGCTATGAAGTAAGGTGTAAGAAAGGGTGTTAAACCTTTCTATCTTTGGCAGCTATTCAAACCCATGTTTCAACACTTGAAATGGATCCAAAACAATACAAAGACACAAGAAATTGATAGTGAGAGACAAAAATGAAGGCAAGAGAAAAGATGGTAAGCTTATACCTCTTAAAGAGGACAAGCTCTTGTTGTGAATCAAACTTGGTCCCAACATACTCTCAAGCTTGAATTATGATTCTCAAGGCTTAACCAAGGCTCCGAGGTTAAGGTTTGAGGGTTTGTATGGTGTATAGATTTAGTTTAAAGATGGTAAGCTTGCTCAAAGATGGCTTGGCAAGGAAGAATGAGCCCTCAAGTGTGTGTATAAGCTCTTTGGAAATTGCACAACCCTCAAAACAAAGCCAAGAGCTCGTACTTATAGAATTTGAGCAAAATAGGTCGAAAAAATCTTCAAAAAATAGACAGCTGTTAGGCTCCCGCCCAGAATGGTATTTATCGCACACAGGGCACGGTCGACCCAAATGGTGACGGCCGGCCCTCAATGAGGCATAGCCGGGCCCTAATGTGTTCCCATGTCCCTCTGTTTCAAGCTTAGTGTAGGGTGGCACAATGTACAAAAAGGGACCTCTAAGGTAAAAACCAAGTAAATATGAAGGTTTTGGGATTATTTCCGCACCCAACCTTGGATTCTTTTGTTGAGAATTAGAATCAAACACAATGCAACTTTCATCATCGAGTGCACAGGACGAAACGTCCAAGTCTTGCGGGCGGTCAAAAATGAGGTGTCTACAGTTGCCCCTCTTTGACAGAACTCGAAGTCATGAAATGATGTGAGTGAATGTCAAAGCCTAAAGACGACCCATTTGACAAGGCCGTAAGACTTAGGCAAGGAAAATAAATGAATGCACAAATGGTTGAACAAAAGGTTGCTTACATATCCCATTGTAAGGAATCAAACCAGCGTAGTTCAAGGGCAAGATACAAAATGATGTGTAGGAAATAAATAATTAATGATCATGCAATGCAATGAAACATCTGAATGAAAATAACAAGCGATGAAACAATGCTACAAGCAATAACAAGAATGCAACATTGAATGAAAGCATAAACCAAAGCAAAACAAATCAAGCCGAGTCTCACATGGAAAGAAGTGAGTAAATCAACATGCCTCACGTGAAAGGGATAAAGAAAGTACAAACCAAAATACGTCTGACGTAGAAAGGATATAAGAACATAGCACTCTGTACTTCCTGTTATAACGGAATTATATTTGACTATTTGATTATGTTGATTTTGGACCTTTTTAGTTGATATTTGAGCTTGGTCGAGGTGTTACCATAGTGGTTGAATGAGATTGAATCAAAAACTCCAAATTCGAATAGTTGTTATTGAGTAGTCTTTTCACTCTTTTATAATTTTCTTTTTCCACACTTTGAATTTTGATGTGAGTCTAGAACCATTGGAAAGCTTACTTTCGAGTGTAGCTCGTCTTTTTTGCGCCCCTTTTCGGAAGGTTTGAAAGAAAGCCCAACAGTTCAGACTCCCGTGGTTCTGAATCTAATCTCATAAGTGCAATGTGAAACTGATAAACACTAAAGAGTCAAAATCTAACAAATCATTTTGGAAAATTGATTTTAAATCAAAAAGTGCCAAAATTGGACAGTTTTGCCAGATATAGAGTCGCCACCTGTAGACACCTCATTTTTTACCGCCCTTAAGACTTGGGCATCACTAATTACTTATTTGGTGATGAAAGTTGTGCAGTGCAAAGGTTCGATTTCTTCGGCAAGGAGAGCGTCAAATCCAAACCTTACACCTCATTTTTGGATCAAAAAGATTTTAGACCTTAAAGCCCTCTCTTTCAAAATATTTTGGAAAAAGTCCCTACGATGTTCCGACGCTCACATTTTGTTAAATGTTGCGCTTTTCGGTAAACCAAGCAAGGACAAAGTGGAAATGAATGAAAGAGAGGTGAAATCTTTGAAAAATCTTTCAAAACACCTTATTTAGGGGTTTGGGGTTGATGAAAAGAGGAGAGGAGGGTAGAAAACTAGTTTGGAAGAAGTTCGGCATAAATCCGGTTGAGCCAAAACTGAGTAGTCTTCACTAAAGGGATATCTCCTAGCACACTTGGAATTTTGATGTAAGGCTTCCACCATTGGAAAGAAGACTTCCGAGGCTTCAATTTAGGCATAAGAGTGACCTGAAAAGGAGTCCAGACGAAGGAGATATGCCCATTTGAAGTTGGACCTGAAGAGCAGATTTTTGCTGTCAGCCATTTGTGTCCAAAACTCAGATATTTTGCAGATATTTCCCCTCCAACTGTTTTCACAATGCTCCAACTATCCTAATTCCGATATTTCGACTTGAAGCTCATATTTTGCTATATATGGAGGCCATTCTCTCATATTAAAAGGTTGCGAAGAAAGTTTGGGAGCCCCTCTCTCTAGAACCCCTCTCTCTAGAATTCTCTCTCTCCTCTTGTTTATGCTTGAAAGTGGGAATTCTCTAGTCATTTGCATACCATCCCTTAACCAAATTGGACCACCTTGGAGCTGAGGTATCTTGGGACCTGTTTTGGGCTGTTGAAGGATTATTTGAGCCTAAAGAAGTGGTTGTTAAGTGCTGTGCTTCAAAGGTATAAGTCTTACCTTTTTTAAGCTCTTTGTACACTCTTGCTTTGCCATCTTTTTGTGCTGTTTTGAACCTAGTTTTCAGCTACAAAAAGTTCTGATTTTTTAGCCTAAACATGTTGGTTTGAAGCCATTTTGTGCTAAGGGGTTGTCTGACCCTTTTTGTTGCATATTTGTATGTGCATTTGCCTCATCTTTTAGCATGTAAAAGTCAAACTTTTTGGGCCTTTAAACCATTGAAATACAGAGTTATTTCAGTGGTAAAAAGTGTGTTTTGAAGTCCAAAAATGGAGGGGTTAGCTTTCCCTCCTTGTCTCTCTTTTCCATGCCTAGTTAGCAATACAAAGCAGCATGATTTTGTGGCTTAACTTAGCTTAATCTCAGCATGTTTTAGGCTTTGTTTTGACTTGTTTCAACTCTGTTTTGGGGTGGTTGGTGCACTTGAAGCTTGCTCTTTGTACTTGTAGTGCAATTATGCTTACTAGTCTAGCATGCCTAAAGAGTTAGCCCATTATTCTAGCTTGTGTTAGCTTGACTCCAGCACATTTTTGCTAATGTTTTGAGATGCTTTAACTTTGTTTTGAATGGTCTTGGTCATATGAGCCTTGTCTTGCATGGTTATAGTGCAAATGCCTTCACTAGCTTAGTGCTTTAAGGCCTCTAACATGTTTTACTTAAGATGATTGCATATTGTAGCATCATTTAGCATGTGATTTTAGTGCATATAGCTCTATCACACTTTCACTTGTTTCACTCTTTCATTACTTTTGAGAGTTGTGCCTTGAGCCTTGTTTGCGAGCTAACATGCGAGCATGTTTTTCTAGCCTTTTATGCTTCCATCTCAGCATGTTTTAGCCACTATTTTGGCATGTTTTAACTCTGTACAGAGCTGGTTTGGTCAGTTGGCCTTGGTATTGCATGCCTCTAGTGTAGTGCCCTTCACTAGTTTGTTGTTTTGCGGCTTTAAACATGTTGTGCATGAGTTGCTTGCATGTTATTATATCATTTTTCATGCCATTTCAGCACTAAAAAGTCTGTAACCTCCCTTTATTCTTCACTTTTTGTTTTGTTTTGAAAGTGGCCTTGAGCCCCTTGTTGGCTTGAGTGCGAAATTGAGGCTCTCATGCCTAATGATTTTAATCCTCTCTGATAATGCAGTTTGAATGATGCACTGAGCCCCGATACATGCAAAACAAGATGAATGGATGCAAGCATAAGGCATAAGGTATGCTAATTGAAAGCATGTCCCTAATCTAACCATCAAGAGCGATTAAATAAAAGGGAGAGACATGGGGTTGGAAGACATACACACACGCATGCACACTTCTTACAATATTACGCCCTCACGATGGAGGGTCTGAATGAATAAACTAACCAACTAGCTACACTAATTAAGCTAACTAATACAAAACTTGAAACTAATTAACTAGCTATACTAGCTAACTAATTATCACAAACCGAATTAATTAACTATTCTAGTTAACTAATTACAAAACGAAATTGAATAACTAGTTAAACTAACTAATTATTTACAACACTTAATTAGCTACAACTAATTAATTACAACACATATTTGATGTATTGGTAATTAAACCAATTAGCTAATCCCGAGAAGCGAGGGAGGCCCATGCATGCTCGATTTCCACCCAAAAAGCCACCGTTTTGTTGTTGCAAGCCTCTATTTGCACAATTGAACACTGACAATGCTGTCTACTTCCAGAATACCTCTGCTCCACCTTACCAACACACTATGCAAATTTCACTGATGGCCGACAAGGGGGCTGGTCGGCTAGCACTGGTGGCCGGTCCACTACTGGTGATGGCTGTTGGCCACTGATAACCTGAACTTCCTTGTTGCAACAGAGAGCAAGCAGAGCAAAGCATGTATTTGTCAAGGGTTGTTTGCACACTTTGTCTCTCCTTTTTCATGGGGAAATCAAAGGAGGTTCATTAGCCATCAATCAAGCAATTTCATTGCATCATGGCTTGTGAAACCAATTGTGCAAGTTTAATAAATGCAAAATGAGAACAAAATGACCATCATCCTATCATGCATGATCAAGGACAATGGAGACCTAGGAAAATGGCATATTTCATGACTTTTGAGTATGAAATGTCCCATTTTCCTTGTGTTCAAATTAACGTCTGATTTGAACACATGCAATGTAATACAAAGAAATGCTTATCTTGCCATTTTTACTTGCCAATTTTGTTTACACATTTTAGTTACCAAATCATTCATTAATCAATTTGTCCATCGGTGAGTGTCCTCTAAGATGAAAGAAATATCAACCAAGGGATAGTTTAAGGTATGAGAGAAGCCTCATGCCATTGGTAATGAACCCTCAAAGGAGGATTAAACCATTAAGCGTGAGCCTCAATCTCAAGCTTAAACAATCCTAAGGTTGAAATAACCCTCAAAAGCAAATGAAAAAGTGAAGAGATGAGGTAGATTGCAGAGATTATAAGCGCTGAAATTAGGTGAGAAAAAGCACTAAAATATGCAATCAACTCAAACAAATTGTGGTTAAAACCTTAAAACACCAAGCTAGTGAAAGGACTGATACTACAACTATGCAATACAAGACTCAAAAGGTACCAAACAGCCAAAACAGTCACAAAACAACTCAAAACAGAGTTCAAAACATGCTGGACTTGAGCCACAAAAAGCTAAAACATGGAGCATGTTAAGATAGTAAACAAAACACAAGGAGGGGAGGCTAACTCCTCTAATTTTAGACCTCAAAACATGATTTTCACCACTGAAATTATTCTAAAATTTAGTGTTCAAAAGCTCAAAAAAAAAAAAAATATATAGTTTGAAAGTGGGAAACAAAGATAGAGTGGCCTTATAAGCAAGGAATAAATGAGGGTGATTCACCCCCTATCTTTAAATGGCCTACAACCACCAATTTCAGCCCACCAAAATAGAATTTAGACAGTCCAAAAACAGCCCAAAAACAGTACAAAAATGTACTGGAGTGAAGACAAAAGTAGCTAAATTAACAAGCTAAAATATTGAGCAATTAAGCTAGAAAACAAGCACATGGAGGGGAGGATAACCCCCTTCATTTTTGGAACTTCAAAACATGATTTTTAGCCTCTGAAAAACTCTGAAACCAGTGGTAAAAATCTCAAAAAAAGTTGATGAAGAGAAGAGAAATATAAGTGGAAAGGCTTAGAGAACAAGGTTCAAAGAAGGGTGATTAACTCCTCTACCTTTAATAGAATTAAACCACAAGCTTCAGTCCATAAAAACAATTGAAAAACACTTTAAAATCAGTAAGAAGATAGAGAAGAAGTAGTACAAAGATGCTCAAAATTTTACCTCTTGAAGAGAAATAACACTTTTGTTCACAAACCGCTAGTCCTTCACTCTCAAATGTTGAAATTCGGACTCAAGAATGTCAACAAGGAGAACTCCAATATTGGTTTAGGAAGTGTAGAGAGAGGATGTATACGTTGCAAGATAGAGACAGAGAGAGAATTCCAAGTTTTGGACCTTTTGAAATTTTTTGTAACCTTAAAACAAAAGGTTTGGCTAGGTATATATAGAAAAACAGCCTAACAGGTCTTGGGGGACAGCTGGCACAAAATATCTAGCTTTTTCACCAGTGGCCAACCGGCTAGAAGTGTGGATTTTCGGCCATCAACAGTGGCCGGTCGGCCATCAAAAATCGGCTTCCAGGCCCAATTTCAAATGGGCATATCTCCTTCATCCGGACTCCTTTGCAGGTCATTCTTGAGTCTAAATTGAAGCCCCTGAAGTATACTTTCCAATAGCAGAATCCTTACATCTAAATTGTAAGTTTTGTAAGAGATATTCCAATTTCAGTGAAGGTTGCTCAATTTTGGCTTAACCAGATTCATGCCTAACTTCAACCAGCCATATCTCCCTCATCCAGACTCGGCTTTAGGAGATTCTTGAGTGTAAAATGAAGCCCCGAAAGTCCACTTTCCATTGGTGGTGGCCTCACAACTTAAGTCCAAGTGTACAAAGCGATAGACTTGATTTAGTGAAGGTCGCCCGGTTCTTTCTTAATGATTTATGCCCAACTTCTTCCCGAACTAGGTTTCTTCCCTCTTCTCCAATTTTCTTCAACTCCAAACCTCTAAATAAGATGCTTTAAAATATTTTTGAAAGAGTTCACCTCTCTTCCATTTATTTCCACTTTGTCCTTGCTCGATTTACCGAAAAGTGCAATTTTTAATGAAATGCGAGCCTCGGAACATCGTAGAAACCTTTGGGAAAAAGATTTTTAAAAAGAGAGTTTTAAGGTCTAAAAAAAGTTTTGGTCAAAATATTTTTGGTCCAAAAAGGAGTGTAAGGTTAGGATTTAGAGCTCTTCTTGCTGAAGAAATCGAACATTTGTATAGCATAACTTTTATCATCGAGTGACTAACCTGTGGCGCCCGAGTCTTAAGGGCGGTCAAAAATGGGGTGTCTACAGTTGCCCCTCTTTGACAAAGCTTGAAGTCAAGAAATGAGGTGAGTGAATGTCAAAGCCCAAAGACGACCCATTTTGACAAGGCCGTAAGACTTGGGCAAACAAACAAAATGCAGATGCAATTGGTTGAGCCCGAAGGTTGCCTACATATCCCTTTACAAGGAATAAAACCAGCATAGTTCAGGGGTAGAATGCAAAATGATACACAATTGCAATGAAATCATGCTAATGATATACAATGTGACAAAATCATCAAACCACAAGCAGTGCAAAACACACAAATATCATAAAGGATTGGTGATGCAACTCAAACTACGTTTTATATAGAAAATGTGCCAGAGCACTCTAACCACAATTCTTGCTGAATAGGCACATGCACATACAGAACTATGTTTTTCGTAGAAAGGGAAAGAGTACAAGTAATTGGATGGTATGATATAAGTGAGGAATGATCAACTAGGGATAGATAATGATCCTAAATGCTGAATGCAACAAGACAAAATACGATGCAATGGATGCAGTGAATAAGGCGTAAGCCGAACCACATTTTACCTAGAAAATGTATGGACACAAAACAAACCACATCTAACACAGAAAAGGTGCCGAAATCCTCAGACCACAATTCTTATAGAATAGGCACATACACATGCAGAGCTATGTTTTAACGTGAAAAGGTATGGGCACATGCCAAACCAAGCTTAACATGGAAAGGATGCATAAAATAAAATGGTATGATGCAATAAATTCTATATGCAATAGAAGTGATAGATGTTATGCAATAGATAATAAATGCGATGTAGCAGCTAGGGAGTGAAGGTACCTTACAGAGGCAATTGGTGATGACTCACCTTATGCTGTTGGGGATCTTCCACTTTTTTTTGTTGGTTGAACCACATGTACTACTTTTCTCTCTGGCTATGTTCGCAACTTTCCCTATTCTCTAATTGGGTGATAGACTAGGTTGGGTCAGTATCTAGAATTGAAGCGCATACAAGCTACCTCGACCTATGGGGCTGCCATACAGATTTCAAGCCGAGGATACACCCCTGGGTATTTAAACCAGACTTTAGTCTTGAAAATTCCGAACCTTTGCATTCTAGGCCTTGGCCATTCAAATTTTAGTTTCCGCTATCTCAGTTGATCTCCTAAGAACTCTTCATAAACACAGGTAGGTGGCTATACTAGACCACTAGAAGTCGTTCAGGCATGACAAACACCAAAGGAATTGCACCTTTAGAGGATTTAAGGTCTCGTAGACCAAGAGAGTGCACAAGACAGTGCCATATAGGTACACAAGTTAGGTGATGCAAGTGCACAAGACAGTGCGAGTGAGAACGAATGCACAAGACCGTGCGATGCACTAAACAGTGCAATGTAAGTGAAATGCACTAAACAGTGCGATGCAAGTTGAAATGCACTAGATAGTGTGATGCCCAAGATAGCGCGATTGAATTGAAATGCACAAGATAGTGCGAAGGTAAAATGCACAAGATAGTGCTATACAGGTGCACAAGATAGTGCGATGTAGGGTGAAATGCACAAGACAATGCAATGTAAGTTGAAATGCACTAGATAGTGCGATTGAGTTTGAAATGCACTAGATAGTGCGATGTAAGTTGAAATGCAATAGATAGTGCGATGCAAGTTGAGATGCACTGGACAGTGCGATGTAATTTGAAATGCACTAGACAGTGCGATGTATGTTGAAATGCACTAGATAGTGTGATGTAAGTGAAATGCACAAAATAATGCGAATGTAGAATGAAATGCACAAGATAGTGCGATGTTTGCATAAAATAGTACGATGCAAGGTGAAATGCACAAGATAGTACGATGCAATGTACAAGATAGTGCGATGCGCAAGAAAGCGCGAATGATTTGAAATGCACAAGAAGTGCGATGCACAAGAAAGCGCGAGTGAGTTGAAACGCACAAGAAAGTGCGATGCGCAAGAAAGCGCGAGTGATTTGAAATTGTACGGTATGCACGCAATGATTTGTATGATGATGCACAAAATGATTGATTGTGCGATCGATGCATGAAGTGAGATTATTGTGTGATAGATGCATAGAAGCGAGATTATTGTGCGGTGGATGCACAAAATGATTGGTTTACAAAGCAATACATTGACAACGCATGTTCCATGCAAGATAAACAACTGATGCATGATGTTAATTGAAAGCATGTTCTATGCAAGAGACAAGAGGACATTCTATGTAACACTGAAAGCATGGTATATGCATAAAACAAGAGCATATTTTATGCAACATTGAAAGCATGTTCTATGTATGAAACAAGAGCATATTCTATGCAACATTGAAAGCATGTTCTATACATGAAACAAGAGCATATTCTACGCAACATTGAAAGCATATTCTATGCATGAAGCATAAGTGATGCAAAGCACGTGTGCAATATAAGTATATGTAAAAATGCACATTCTATGCAACAAAAGAGAATAAATATGTAATTTGACAGAACGACAGATCAAACAAAAGGTGTTGTTCGGCGACAACCTCTGATTTACCCCTCGGAGACTTTGCAACATGCTCAAAAACGGATACATCCTATTCATATTGGCAAGGGGTAACATCTGCATGCCGCTTTGATCGCCATTCTGACTTGAAGCAGGCTTAAACTCGGGGTCAAAGGACACTCATACTCCAGAGAAATGGCAAGGCCTGAGAAGGTGCACCTGGAATGCAGTCTCGGAATTTGCTGAAGTTAAAACACACTTAGATGCTACAATTTTCCCTATTTTCTTTTGTTTTGCAGTCCGTAACCTAGGTAGCTTCAGATAGATCCTTGTTTTATTGATCACTTTAGGTTGAACCCCGCAGTTTATGAAAGAAAGAATTCTATTTTCCACATATGTTGAGAATGGCACAACACTCTGAGCACAAAATGATTAATTTTAGAAATTGGAATTGAGAATGAGTTCTTAGCCAGGTATTGAGTCTACAACTGACCAAAGTCAAAATGACTGAACAATAGGAAAAACAAAGTGAAAACAACACAACTATTGACACTCACTGAAAAGCAAACGACTCAAAACAAGAATCGAGATAAACAAAAACGACAAACACAACACTCAGATGTGTGTTAATGGTGAGAGACCCCTTAGTTCACGGGGAGCCCACAGCTTCTCCAGGTATTGTTTCCCATCCTTTCTCATTTGTGATGCTCACATTACTCGACACTCATGCTCTATTTGCTTAGAAAAAGTCCTTTCTTCACTTTTTCTCTCAACGCACGTCTCTCTATTCTTGATTCTCCCTGATTTTTTATCCCTTCCCATGTGTGGTTGATTGATAAGCAGGAAATTGTGGGCCCCCTGGTATTATGCCAGATTCTCATTCTTTCGCTCACAACTAATGAGTTTTCCTATAGAGGGGTCGTGGTATGACTAGACGTGCAGCAGATCTGCAACTGACATCGGTTGCCATGTCTTGGCTTAACTTGATCGAGATGAGTTACAGTATGTCCCACCGGTCAGGTATACAATTGATTGGTCTCACACATTGCGTTTTCTACTTCCCCATTCTGGTTCAGACGCCAATTTGGGTGTGAACGTCTAGATGAGGGAATTGAATATCTAGCTCCATTTCCAGTTCATGCTTCACACTTGGCATGATACCTCATTTCTTGGAGGATGAGAGGTGTTTGGCCTCCCTGCTGCTAACTTCAATTGTGCCTTTTCTGGCAAGTATAGCGCCCTTTCTGGCGAGTATGGTGCCCCTTCTAGCAAGTATGTTGACAAAAAACCTGAGTCAACTATGCCCTTAGTTCATCATTTTGACGATTTTTTGTTTTTGGCTTTCTGCTTAAAACAATTTTGACCAACATGAGGGTTAGATTAACATGCTTATTCAACTTTCTGATTTGAAATCATGCAAGTCAAGCTATGAGCACTAAAAATTTTCCTTTTTTGGATCCAAGAAACAATCTGATTTTTGAAAAATGGAATAATTTTTGAGAAAATAGTCAACCTCATTAAAAATCCTTAAAACTGTTTTTGCAAATGGCCACTACTCGACCAACGTGGAATTAACTCTTAAGGCGCGTAGCCTTAGATCTAAACTTGATTTGCCTTGTAGCTGAATCTTCTTAACGAAATAGGATAACCGAATTTGAATGGAGATGAGCCAATTTGGGCATGGATAGGATAGCCAAGTTGAACAAGGATGAGCGAATCAATATAGATGAGACAAGCGGTTTGAGAATGGTTGGGGCCGAACTTCATGATGAAGTTGCTTACGTATCACAAAGATAGGAATTAGGCCTGACGTAGTTTCGGGTTGAGGTTCACTCAGGTGTTGACAGTCACTTTTTGTGCTTTAACTTTTGCCATGGTCGCCCTTTCGGGTTTTCAACCGTGCGAGATATTTTTTTTGAATTTCCTTTGTTCTTCTTTTCTCGTTTTTTTTCTTTTTTTTTTCTTTTTTTCATTTTTCTTCATTTCCATTTTTTTCATTTTCATTCTTTTTTTTTCTTGCTCTAACTTTTGCCGAGGTCACCCTTCCGAGTTTTCGGCCTAGCAAGCCTTTCCAGGATAGAAAAGTTTAACTTGTCCATGTTGATCGATTCTGAGATCTCGCAACCATCTGAATCCAGGAGAATGGTTGTTGTTCGCTGATCATGTAGGAGCCCATCCAATCGAGTCTGAATTTTCCCCTAGTGTTGTAGATAGGAGCTCAATTGTCCTATCAGCAATAAATTTTCTTCTTTCAAATTCTGGGATTGGGCTTTCTTGCCAGTCTCCATTACCTTAAAAAATGACCCAGTTTTGAATCTTCGAGCATGTCTGACCTTTTTTTGCCCCTAGTTCAAGGGATGCTTCTCATCTAACTTTGCAAGCTTCCTTTGATCACATCTGACCTTCTTGCCCCTAGTTCAAGGGCTGCTTCCAATCCGGCCATACAAGCCTTATATTGTGATTGATCATTGAACATTCTGAGTCTAGGTTCACAGTTTGAAAGGAAATGGGTCGAGTCTCGAGGGTGAGAGTGATTCTATGTTGTACAATCTCGAGAGCGATTCCATGCATGTCTTTGTAGGACCATGCAAAACATTTTTTGAAATATTTTAATAAAACGACTAGTTGCTTAAGCTCCTCTGAAGACAATGTAGAACCAATCTGGATCAAGCCAAGATCCTTCTCAGTACTCACATTAACAAACATGATCTCATTCATTAAGGGCTTAGCATGCCTTTCTTTCTCTCAGTTGATTAAATTTTCGCAAATCCTGAGGAATTCATTCCTCTTTGTTTTCAACACAATTTTGGAAAAATTTTGAAAAACTTAGGTCAATGCAATGGCTGAGAGGCACAGAAAAATTAGGTGAAAATTACTGCCATTTCATTCATATCTTCTAGCACAACTGGCGCAATGGAAGAAACAGACGCAAAAGAAAGAGTGAAAAAGACAAGCAAAACAAGATAGCGATGTCCGAGGTAACACCTCCGAAATCACCTGACTCTAACACAACAGGATTGACTCAATATAATGCAACAAAACTGACTCAATACCCAAGTCAGGAAGTAAAATAAACAACATTTGCAAATTGCTCAAAACAGTATGTGCCATCCACCATATCTGGGATAAAATGAGCGCCATCGACAGGTAGTTCATCCCCAATCACATAGTCACATTATCCCCCAAGTTCATCGAACCAATACCAATAGACTTTGCAGGACTTGGTGCGATGATGACCTCGTTGTCAGTCAGATCTTAAACTTCATGGCGAAGATGATAACAACCATTAGTGTCATGACCGGTTTGTTAATGGAAGGCACAGTACTTGGCAGCATTATGCCTGGCTGGAAGGGGATCCGAGAGAGGCCGAGAGTCAAGGGGTTTGAGATGGCCTTGTTCTATAAGGATTTGGAGAGCTTTGGACAAAGTCATGTAGAGTGGATTGAAGGTGCGGTTACCAATTCTAACAGGCTCGACAGAGGGCTTGACTGGTGTTGGCTGGGTTTGATGATCACTTATAGGTGTAGGATTGGAGCTGAAAGGGGTGTTTCTGGTACGACATCCTTTTTCTCGGCTTGCCCCTTGATTTAGAATGCTCTTATCATGAGTGGCAAAAGTGTCATCCACAGTCTTTGCAACAACTGCGAGCACTTGTTGTTTGTTTAGCCCTTCGGCTTTCAAAGCCTCAACAGCCCACTGAAGATGTTCATAGGGACCAATGCCTACCCCTACCTTGTTCTTGCCATTTGCTTCCACTTTGCTAAGGGATTGGCCTTCTTCAAATGCAGCCTGTCCCAAGATTGGGGAGCCTTTGACATGAAATTCCCAGTATGTGATGTGGTTGATGACGGAGCCAATATTCCAAAGGCTAGATCTGCAATAATTCTCTGAAGATCTTCAATCATGCTCATTAGCTCAGAAATAGTAGGTTCATGGGTTTGAGATGATTAAGATTCAAATGCATCCATCACACACAAGTCCATGCTTTCTAGAATAAACACCTTCGGCTTGGGTAAATAGACCTGGGTGACGTATATGCTGGGGTTGTAGGTAGATGGCAGTGTATGGATTAGATTGAGATGTGGAGGTAATAGGTTAGGGGTGGCCTGAGGTCCTTTTGGTGGAGCCATGATCTCTTCGTCAATAAGATCCTGAATCTTATGACGGAGGTGGATGCAACGGTTTGTATCATGACCGTGCTACTATTGATATGCGCAGTATTTAGCTGGGTCATATCTTGGTGGAAGAGGATTTGGAAGGGGTCGAGGTTCTAGGAGTTCTAAGTACCCTTTTTCTCGCAGCATTTTCAAAGCTTGAGAGAGACTCATGTAAAGAGGATGAAAATTTTAGGCTTGGGGCCGATTTGAAGTGGTTGGTTTTTGGCCATTGAGGGGAGTGGTAACTGTGTTTACTTCTGAGCATGTTGCAGTTGTGCTACCATTAGTAGCAGCATTGGAATTGCGAACAACATTCTTCTTCAAAGGCTCATTATCTTCCACAAAGACCTATTGTTGGATGGCATCCTCGATTTGAACCCCTATTTCATGAAGCTCTAGGAAGGCAAACTGAGGTAGAACGATCATCTTTTGCAGTAACTTGCCATGCAGATTTTGAACAATCATCATGATCTGATCTTTTCGAATGGCCTTGTAGTCATCATCAAGGCCTTCACTCTCTATCTCATCACGAACTCTGAGAAACCATCCTTTAGCTCTTGGCGGGTGGCTTCGAGATCACGAATTGTGACCTTGATCTGTGTGTTGTAGGAGTATTGTGCAATAAAGGCCTCAGCCATGTCTACCCAGTTCTGTTTCATAGAGTCCTTCAATTTCGCATACCAGATTGCGACTATCCCAGACATGGTTCGGCTGAAGAGAGAAAACTTCTGGGCTGAGGTCAAACCCATTGGCCTCAAGCTATCAAAAACCAGTCGAAGGTGCACCATTAGGTCTCTAGAGCCATCGAAGCCGTCGATATACAGCATTTTAAACCACTCCAGTAAGGTAACTGCAGATTCAGTATACTCGTCCTCTAAATCTGGGATAGAGTTCACTTCTTGTGCTCGTTTGAATAACTTTCCCAATTTATTGACCTTAAGTGCAGTTGGGTCATCCTCAAATTCAAACGGAGCTTCGGTTTGATAGATAGGAGCTTTAGAGGCATGTGCTGGGATTGGCTCTGCCGAATTACCCTGATTCTTTTAGACATTAGCAGTATGGGTAGTGGCTTCGGGTGTCGGGTTACCCGTGGGAGGTGCATAAGATGCAAAAGCTGTGGCCGGCTGTGGCAGTTGTTGTTGCAGCCTGTTTATCACCTCAGCCTGATATGCACATCCCTGTACAGTTTCATTGTAAAGCACATACCAGTTAGGTGAGAGCCAAAACACCCCTATAAGGGGATAGGGTTACCTTGCCCTAGTTTCATCAAGAACTAGGGTTCACTATTTAAACAATGCGGTTTCAGGCGATCTTATATTCGGGTGAGCATCTTGTCCTAGTTTGGAACAGTCTCTACGGCTTTTGATATGTAACTAGGCTGATTGGTCAAAAAGGGTACCTCAGCAAGACCACCTAACATGCCTCTCACACCTAACACCGAGAAGTGAAAGGAAGATCAAACGGTACAACAGTAGTCCAGATCCATGGGTTGTGCTCCCATCGTAGCAGAGCCCGCAACCGGTCAGCCTTTTGGCAAGCTTTTCCAAGCAAGCCACGGGCAAACTGTTCAGGAATAGCAGATGGCAAACACTGTGACTTAAGCGCATCGATTCAAATGCAAATGCAAAGAAACACATACGTGTAGATAAAATTTCATATCATCAGTTCGAGTTAAGTTCTCTAAATCCCTAACAGAGTCCCCAAAAACTGTAGCTCGCCTTTTTCGCGCCCCCTTTTGGAAGGTTTGAAAGAAAGCCCTCCAGTTCGGACTCCTGTGGTTCTAAATCTAATCTCACAAGTGCAATATGAAACTGAGAAACACCAAAGAGTCCAAATCTGGCAAATCGTCCTGGAAAATTGATTTAAAATCAAAAAGTGCCAAAATTGGACTATTTTGCCAAATATCGAGTCACCGCCTAAATAATTTATTTTGGGAAAATTTAGGAAACCCATGACTCATGCCAAAGGCCACGTGTCCGTCACCACCAAAGTTGCCTCGGCACGGGAACTTAGGTACGAGAGGGGAAGGTCATGAATTAAGCAGCCTCGCTCGACTGATCAAAGATCGGCCTCTACTAATCATGATATGACTTTTTATAAACATTATCTGTTCTCATTCCAGTTATTAGGCTAGCTTTACTATGTGATACGCACAAGCAAGTATAGACTAGTTTGCTCAAGTTGGAACAATTCAACTCATGTTTTTTTGCAAAAATGGTTTGAATTTGCCACCTCAAGTGGACTTAAAGATTGTGGATTTGCCACCAAACATAGTGGACTTAAAATATGATCTGCCACTCAACAAAGTGGGCTTAAAACGCACATTTGTTGAATCGTTCCAATTCAAACAACGAGCCTTCATCCACAGGCATTCAAGCAGTTTTAGCAAATAAGCATTTAGCCTCATGGTAAGCATGCTAATTATGGAAACATTCACACTTATGCAAGTATGCTAAAGCATAAAAACTCACCTAGTACTCCAAGCTAAGAAGATATGAGTTAGAAAAAAATGCATGATTCCTAACTTTACAAGATGCTTAGTGCAACGCATGCAATATGCAATTAATAGGCTCGGCTACTAATATGACATGTGAAGCAATTTGATAACATGCGGTTAAACACGTATTCAAATAAGATATTGAAATGACAATGCAATTTGAATGATGCGCCAAGCCCCGATGCATGCAAAACAAGATGAATGGATGCAAGCACAAGGCATGAGGTATGCTAATTAAAATCATGTCCCTAATCTAACCATCAAGAGTGATTAACTAAAAGGGGGAAAGACATGGGGTTGGAAGACGTACACACATGCACGCACACTTCTTACAATATAACGCCCTCGCGATGAAGGGTTCGAATGAATAAACTAACCAACTAGCTACGTTAATTAAGCTAACTAATACAAAACTTGAAACTAATTAACTAGCCATACTAGCTAACTAATTATTACAAACCGAATTAATTAACTATTCTAGTTAACTAATTACAAAACGAAATTGAATAACTAGTTAAACTAACTAATTATTTACAACACTTAATTAGCTACAACTAATTAATTACGATACATATTTGATCTATTGCTAATTAAACTAATTAGCTAATCCTAGGAAGCGAGGGAGGCCCATGCATGCTCGGTTTCCACCTGAAAAGCCACCGTTTTGCTGTTCCAAGCCTCTGTTTGCATATTTGAACACTGACAATGCTGCCCACCTCCAGAATACCTCCGCTCCACCTTACCAACAGACTGTGCAAATTTCAGTGATGGCCGACAAGGCGACCGGTCGGCTAACAATGGTGGTCGGTCGGCTACCACTGGTGGCCGCCCAGCTACTGGTCATGGCTATCGGCCACTGATAACCTAGACTTCCTTGCTCTAACAGAGAGCAAACAGAGTAAAACAAGGTATTTCTCAAGGGTAGTTTGCAAACTTTGCCTCTCATTTTCATGGGAAAATCAAAGGAGGGACAAAATTTGGTTCATAAACCATCAATCAAGCAATTTCATTGCATGATGGCTTATAAAACCAATTGTGCAAGTTTAATAAATGCAAAATGACACCAAAATGACTATCACCCTATCATACATGATCAAAGGCAATGGAGACCTAGGAAAATGATGCATTTCATCACTTTTGAGTATGAAATGCCCCATTTTCCTTGTGTTCAAATTAACGTCCGATTTGAACAAATGCAATGCAACACAGAGAAATGCTTATCTTGCCATTTTTACTTGCCAATTTTGTTTACTCATTTTAATTACCAAATCATTTATTAATCAATTTGTCCGTTGGTGAGTGTCCTCTAAGATGAAAGAAGTGTCAGCCAAGGGATAGTTTAAGGCATGAGAGAAGCTTTATGCCATTGGTAATGAACCCTCAAATGAGGATTAAACCATTAAGCATGGGCCTCAATCTCAAGCTTAAACAATCCTAAGGTTGAAACAACCCTCAAAGCAAATGAAAAAGTGAAAAAATGAGGGAGATAGCAGAGATTATAAGTGCTGAAATTAGGTGAGAAAAAACACTAAAACATGCAATCAACTCAAACCAATGGTGGTTAAAGCCTTAAAACACCAAGCTAGTGAAAGGACTTACACTACAACTATGCAATACAAGACTCAAACGGTACCAAACAGCCAAAACAGTGGCAAAACAGCTCAAAACAAAGTTCAAAACATGATGGACTTGAGCCACAAAAGTTAGAAAAATAAACTCAAACATGGAGCATGTTAAGCTAGTAAACAAAACACGAGGGGAGGTTAACCCCTCCAATTTTAGACCTCAAAACATGATTTGCACCACTGAAATTGTTCTGAAATTCAGTGTTCAAAAGCCCCAAAAAAAAAAAATAGTTTGAAAGTGGGAAACAAAGGTAGAGTGGCCTTACAAGCAAGGAATAAAGGAGGGTGATTCACCCCCTATCTTTAAATGGCTTACAACCACCAATTTCAGCCCACCAAAATAGAGTTTAGATAGTCCAAAAATAGCCCAAAAACAGTACAAAAATGTACTGGAGTGAAGACAAAAGTAGCTAAAATAACAAGCTAAAATATTGACCAACTAAGGTAGGAAACAAGCACAAGGAGGGGAGGCGAACCCCTCCATTTTTGAGACTTCAAAACATGATTTTTAGCCTCTGGAAAACTCTGAAAACCAGTGGTAAAAATCTCAAAAAAAGTTGATGAAGTGATGGGAAACACAAGTGGAATAGATAGAGATGCTTGAAGAGAAATAGCCTTAAACCACAAGCTTCAGCCCATAAAAACAATTGAAAAATATTTCAAAATCAACAAGAATAGATAGAGAAGAAGTAATGCAAAGATGCTCAAAATTTTACCTCTTGAAGAGAAATAACACTTTTGTTCACAAACCACAAATCCTTCACTCTCAAAGGCTTAAATTCGGACTCAAGAATCTCAACAAGGAGAGCTCCAATATTGGTTTAGGAAGTGTAGAGAGAGGGTATATAGGTTGCAAGATAGAGATAGAGATAGAGAGAGAATTCCAAGTTTTGAACCTTTTAGAATTTTTTGTAACCTTAAATCAAAAGCTTTGGCCAGGTATATATAGAAAAATAGCCTAACAAGTCGAAAATATCAACCCTTGAACAACTGGAGCTTTTGGGGGACAATAGGCACAAAATATATAGCTTTTCACCAGTGGCCATCAATGGTGGCCGATCGGCCATCAAAAATCTACTTCCAGTCCCAACTTCAAATGGGCATATCCCCTTCATCCAGACTCCTTTGCTGGTCATTCTTGAGTCTAAATTGAAGCCCCTGAAGTCTACTTTCCAATGGCGGAAGGCTTACATCTAAATTCTAAGTTTTCTAAGAGATATTCCTATTTTAGTGAAGGTTGTTCAGTTTTGGCTTAACCGGATTCATGCCTAACTTCAACCAGCCACATCTCCCTCATCCGAACTCGGCTTTAGGAGATTCTTGAGTGTAAAATGAATCCTTGAAAGTCCACTTTCCAATGGTGGTGGCCTCACAACTTAAGTCCAAGTGTACAAAGGGATAGATCTGATTTAGTGAAGGCTGCCCGGTTCTATCTTAATGGTTTATGCCCAACTTCTTCCCCAACTAGGTTTCTTCCCTCTTGTCCAATTTTCTTCAACTCCAAACCTCTAAATAAGATGTTTTAAAATATTTTGAAAGAGTTCACCTCTCTTCCATTTATTTCCACATTGTCATTGCTCAGTTTACCGAAAAGTGTAATTTTTAACGAAATACGAGCCTCGGAACATCGTAGAAACCTTTGGAAAAAAGATTTTGAAAAAGAGGGTTTTAAGGTCTAAAAAAAGTTTTGGTCAAAACAGTTTTGGTCCAAAAAAGGGTGTAAGGTTGGAATTTAGAGCTCTTCTTGCTGAAGAAATCGAACATTTGTACAGCATAACTTTTGCCATCGAGTGATCAACGTGTGGTGCCCGAGTCTTAAGGGCGGTCAAAAATGGGATGCCTACACCAGGGCTTTAATTTGGACACAAGAACGACCCTAAACGAACTCCAGACGAGAGATATAATTGTTTGAAATTTGCAAATCTATGCTATTAGCTTAGTGCGCTCGAGGGCAACTTTCGACGCTCGAGTGTACAATGCAGAATTAGATCTTTAAAAACCACTTTTTGGATCAAATCTCTTCATTTATCCCTTCCCTTTCTCTCTCCTTTGGCCATTTTTGGTTTCTTAAGCTTTGTAGGCTTGATTTCATCTATTTCCATACATCTTTGACCCCTATTTCCATTTACCAAAACGTAGAGCACGATAAGGACTTCCATTTAATATGAATGGATCATTATTTCGTCACCGGTGTTTTTTTGTTTACTTGTTTCCTTCTTGGTTCAAGAGTTAGGGTCTATTTCTTAAACTCAATATGAGTTCGGTAGTGTATTTGTGTTGTATTTTAAACATATAGACCCCATTGTACTTCGACTGATTTGGATGATTTGTTTGTAAGTTAGGGTTTATTCCAAATGGGGTTGTTGAGCTACAATTTAGCTACAAAAGTTTATTTTCCACCTATAAAGAATATATATGAGTTTTTAAAAGTGAAAAGCCCTAATTTGAAGAAACCCTAAAATGTTGGTGTAGATGCGCCCCGAGGGCTTCATGCTATAGTTCGGACTCAAATGTCGTGGTTCTTAATCTGATCTCACAATGTGCGATGTGAGATTGATAAATCGCCAAAAAGTCCAAATCCGGCAGATCCTTTTGGAAAACTGAATTTTGTAAAGAAGTGTCAAACATGGACTGCTTTACCAGATACAGAGTTGCCACCTAAATATTTTGTTTTGGGGAAATTTAGGAAACCCTGACTCATTGCGTAAGGTCACGTGTCCATCATCACCAAAGTTGCCTCAGCTCGAGAACTTGGGTACGATTGGGGAAGGTCATCTACGAGCACCCCCGCTCGCCCGATCAAAGATCAGCCTATACTAAGCATGATATCTTGTTTTTGAAAACGCATGCATTCTTATTCCGGTTAATTTGGTAGAATTACTATGTGATGCGCACAACACACAAGTATAGACTAGATCGACTAATTTGGAACAAAGCATCACATATACGTTTGTTTGGAAATGGCTTGAAATTTGCTACCCGCAAGTAGGCTAAAACACGGAATTCAATGAATTGTTCTGATTCAAGTAATCCAACCTTCACCCACAGACATTTAGGCAGTTATATCACATAAGCAATTAGCCTCATGGCAAGCATGCTGACATGTTAACACTCACACTCATGCGAGATGCTAAAGCATAAACACTTACAGTGTACTCTGAGCCAAAACAAAGAACTAGTTAGAAATCATGCGTGATCCTAGTTCATGTTAAGATGGCTAATGCAACACAAGAAAAATGTAACTAGAATAGGCTCGGCTAATCTAAGATAACATATGAGATGCAACGTTTCGATACATGTATTCAAGTTGGAATTGAAATACAATGCAGTTAGTATGATGCGCCGAGCCCGGTGCATGCAATACGAATGAATGATGCAAACATGCAAGCATATGGATGCTAATTGAAATATGCCCTAAGACTAACCATCGAAAGCAGGTAAGTAAAAGGGAGAAAGACGTGAGGTTGGAAGACATTCACACACTCACTCACACTTATTACACAATTGCGCCCTCTCGACGGAGGGACCGAAAGAATAATACAAAATCAACTAATTAATCAACTAACATGCTAATTAATTAATGGCACAACCAAATCGAAATAATAACTATTCTAAGTTATTAAAACACTGAAATGGCCTCGAGATGAGGGATGAATGCATGCTCGGACGGTTTCGCTCGGAAATCCATCGCTATGCCACGCCACGCCACGCCATGCCACATGTTGCCTCTGTTTGCACTGCTCTGTACCTCTGAAAAATGTACCAACTTCTGTGACACTACTGAACCACCTTGTGAACATGCTGAGAGTCCATCGACCAAGTGGTAAGGCCATCGGCCAAAGGGAACTGGTCATCGACAAAAAATGAAGCTCTCGGCCAACAATACTTAGCCAATCGGCACTTCAGATAGCCAATCTTCCATCTTTTCCTGCAGAATGCTCTTTTGCTACAGTAGAGGACAAACAGAGTATGGCATTACATTTACAAGACAATGTTTGCACGACTACCCACCTTATCATGTTTGAAACTCAAAGGAGTGTAGTCCTCGACCCTCGGGCCACCAATCACGCATTTCAATGCATGATGGCCAAAAAAGCAAAATGTGCAATTTGATATCAAATGAAATGCACAAAACGCATAAGGGTCCCAAACCTCTATCATGCTTGATCAAGAGGCAAGGAATGCACACACAATGCAATGAAACCTAAGCATGCAAGCAAGCATGCAACAAGATCATGCAATGCATCTAATATGCAATAGGCATACAACCTAACATGTAAACATGCATAGCATGCAACAACATGCAAAGTGAAGCAAGTATGCAACAACATACAAGACAAGCATGTGACAACATGATAAAGGGATAAGCATGCAACAAGCATGAAACATACTAGCATGCAACAACATGCGAGGTACTACATATGCAACAAGCATGCGACAACATGCAAGGCAAGCATGCAACAACATGCAAAGGATGGACTTAAACCAAAATGGACAGCTCTCAAATAGGCCCAAATCAGTAGCCAATTAGTGCTAAAATGGTGGAGTGAAATGCAAAACAATGCCAAATGGCTCAAAGACTAAGGCATAAAAATGCAACTCTTAAGCATTAGCAAGAAGTGACAAACATGCTAATATGGCAATGAGGTAAGCTCTGAAATCATGCAAGGAGTGGTGCCAAACCACACAAACAAGCCAAGTAAAGCATGCAAGGAAGCTTAAAGCTTGAAGCTAGCCAAAGGACTCAAACTATGGCTATGCAAAACATGAAGCAAATGGCAAGTATAATCCAAAACAGTCCTAGATCATGTCAAAATGAGCCTAAAACATGCAAGGACCAAAACCAAAATAAGCTAGAATGAAGGGCCAAAAGCATGAGGCATGCAAGGCTATAAAAGGGATGTTACACTACATCTATCAAAACCAAACATGGCATGTCAAAGTAAGCCCAAAAACCCACTTAGATGGCATCCCAAAGACCTAAACATGATGGCATACACAATGACCCATTCATGAGACATAAAACATCAACTCTTTAAAACAATAAAGGAGTGATAAATACAAGTATACAAGCATACCATATGGACTGAAATAACATAACAAGTGATGTCAAATCACTGAAATGACCTAAGTAAAGCATGCTAGAGACTTGGACACTCAAAGCTAACAAGCTAGATTGCATGGTAACTACACAAAACAATGTAAGCATGACCAAAAAAACCAAAATAAAAGCTTTAGCATGGTAAAACAAGGCCAAAATCTTCATGGAGTCGAGCCAAAATATGCAAGAATGATAGTCTAATCTGAAGATGCATGTTAAGGCAAATGAGAGGATTGTAAGACAAGTACATGAAGCATGTAAGAGCCAACTAAACCAACTCAAAACAGAGGTATAACATGACAAAATAACACCAAATACTTGCTGAAATGGAGCTAAAACATGCTAAGCAAACATGCTACCAATATAAGCCATTTATACTAGCATGCAAGACAACATGGAGAGCGGATGACCCTCTCTCATTTAGGATCTCAAAACCATCTTTTCACCACTGAAAATCCTCTGGATTTCAGTGGTAGAAAGGTCATACAAAGCTAAGAACAATGGCCAAAAAAGGTGGCCTAAAACAAGGCCAAACAAGGCCTAAGAGGGAGTAAACAACCCCAAACCAAAAAGAGACCTTAAACAAAGATCAAAAGCATGTAAAAATAGAAATTTTATTAGTTTATAGTGAAGCTTAAAACAATAAGAAAGAAGGGCTAAAAGCTTAAGCAAGAAAGGGTTATTAAAAGCAAGTTTGCTCACCCTTGAAGAACACTTTCAAGAACAAGGCCCCAGCACCTTTTCCAAGTTTAAACCACTCCAAGAACTCTGAAACTAACTCTCTAGGATCTCAGCAACCAAAGGAAGGTGTATTGTTAGGTGTTTGTGTGCAATAGTGTAAACAAAACACCCTTTTGAGCACAAATACACACACAAATATATAGAGAGAGGGAGCTATAGAGATAGATAGATATATATCTTCTATCTCAAATTTTTGGAACCCTTGAGAAGGGAGGAGAGCCTCTCCTCTTATAGAAATCCAAATTCAAAGCTTCTAGGAGAAGTCAATCAAGAGGCAAATCCCTCCATATACGTGTATGGAGGGGGTGAATTGTGCATGCCAACTAACTTAGCTGGCACAAAATATCTGCATAAAGCAGATGAACAGGGTTCGGCCACAAAATATGGCCGATTGACCAACAAGGTGGCCGACCGACCAAAAATAGTGCCGATCGGCCAACACTTTTGGCCGATGGTAAGAAAAAGGGGCCGATGGCTTCATGCCTTGGACGATGGGTTGAGGAAATGGCCAACAAGCCACCCTCTTCCCTCAAAAGCAAAAACACAAGTGCTTGGTCCACAACCAAGCACAAAACAGTTAAGTTGAGAGATCTTGAGGCAAGGCGCGCGGCCGAGACCTCCTGGAACTCAAAACGGACACGAACATGAATGATCATCGAGTGTTCAAACGATGACGTCCAAGTCTTGAGGATGGTCAAAAATGAGGTGTCTACAGTTGGTCTTGTTGGGAAATTGTTGGATTATCAAATCAAAATGTAAAAGAAGGGGTTCCTAAATGTTTCCTTGAAAAAGGTTCTGATTATGAAATTAGAGCTGATGTATGTTGAAATGAGCTATCTCTTGCATTGAAATGAATTTTCAAAGAGGAAGGGAGTTATGCCCTAAAAATGTAATTGTTGAGAGTGTAAAGAGGAAATAGATTAAATATTGAGAAATGAGAAATTGATATGATGATTAATGATGATAGTGGAGTTTGATATGTATTATCACTGCCATTTGAGATTTTGGCAAAGTGTATCTTTAATGGAATTTATTTATCCGTTTAGATATATTTGTTTTGGGCTATCGGTGGAGGATAGCTATGATTGTTGTAGAAATTGCATATTGAATAGGCAAACTGGACTGTTTATAAATCATGCATATCATGGAACATGCAATGGATTTTGGGGATTTAAACTGTATGTTTTGAAAAAAAGATTTTGGAAATTCTTGTGTTATGTTTAAGAGCATTTGTTTCATTTTGAAAATCATATTTTGGGTCACATGTATTTTGCTATTTGGAAAGAGTAAATAAAATGATAAATTTGAGAAATTGTTGTCATTGAATATGACTTTGTGTTTTAATACATTGTATATGTATGATGTTTAGGAGGAGAAAGGGGTTGTACTCCATTGTTTAGGAGGAGAAAGGGGATGGACTCCATTGAATTAAGTTGGCTTGTGTGTCTAGGGTGAAAGTCCCAAAAACCGCGCGTATACATGGGTGCCGATCCTGCGAACGAAATTTTTGTAAAATGGCAACTGTAGTGCTTGTATAGCCTACGTTTACATGGGTCCCTTTTAACGGTTTCCCACGAACAAAATTTTTGTGAAAGGTTGTATTTGTTTTGGAGATTTACCCATTTTTAATTATTATCATTTTGGTTTTGGAAAGAAATGATTTTAAATAGTTTTAGCAATGTATTTGTTGTTGGTTAACTATGTATTCGTATTGGAATTGGCAACGAAATTGCTAGTTGGTATTGAGATACCTGGATTGACTTTTGGAAATGGATTCTATGTCAAACTAATGTATTGAACTCGAAACGGGTTTTGAATAAACGAAAGGTTTTGAAAACTGGAAGGAAAGAGTTTTTACTAAGAATGCAAGTGGATTTGAGATTGCATTGAGCATATACATATGTATGTATTGCATTCATGATCATTTACACCGGTGGAGCATATTTAGTTTTTGAAAATTTTCCTTCCGAGCTTTATGCTCACCCTACGTGGCTGAAAATATTTTTCAGGTATGCTTATACGGATGTGGACTGAGACATTGAAGTTGTGTTTGGAACCATGCATGGTGGTTCCTTTAGCTGTTGGCCAAGAGCCATTTATGTATTTGTTGTCGTGTGCCATTCTTGTAAGGGTTACACCCTTTGTATATGATGTAAGCCCTTGCGCACCTTAATTTGATTTATGGCGTCTTTGTATGTTTTTATTACAAAGCATCCATTTGACTTAGATGTTGTATCGAAGAATGTATAAAATTGGAATAACACATATACTGTGTGCTTATATTATATACATTTCACTTAGATGTCGTATCAAAGAATGTATAAAATTAGAATAACACATATATTGTGTGTTTATATTATATACATTTGCATGAGTGTTGTTAGTGATCGTCTATCATTGGGTGGTTTACTCACATGGGTTGGACCTCGTAAATCCGGGACGTGACAACTTGGTGCCAAAGCTAACTGGGTTTGAAAACCTTAGGCTCATGAGAAGTGGTCAGCCATAATGGGTTTATCACGCTCGGTAAGGACATTTGTATATTGTGTGCTAAATGATAACATGCTTATGTGTTGCATTTTATGTGGGCATGGTGTTGAGACTTACGGATATTATTCGCTGTTTGGTTAGCTAACTTGGAGTTCTTATTAGAAATGCGCTTGATCAACATTGTTTCTGATGAGAAATCTAAGCGAGTATTGGAATGGATGATTATCTTTGTAGACTTAGCGCGATTACGTGTTATGTGTTATGTGGTAGATAGTATGTAAGTTAATTGGAGTCTCAACGGGGTTGTTTGAGTAATTGTTACGTGATTGTGTTGTGTTAGTATTTTGGGAAAGGGTATCAGCTTTATGTATCCTAAGTTTTGTGTTTCCCTTCTTATAGAAACATTTTGGGTTGAGTTGTAGACTTGAAATGGGCACCTCGGTAAGTGTTATGCTGGTGATATGTTGTATATTAGCAATAAGTTGTGAGTTGGTGTTGGTTTGTCCTCAATGACAATTAATATGTCTTTGAGAGACGTTGATGTTTTGAGTCCTTTGTGCTCGGTGGTTGGATGGAGTTGTTATACTCATTTAAGTGACGTCGTATAGGTTTGGTGTGGGTCGTTTGTCCGTGGACTAGTATGTGTCAGAATTAGCTTTGACCTTGAGTGGTCAGAGAAGTAGGGTGTGTTTCCCAATTGAGTGAATTGTTTTAAGTCTTATAACCTGTGGAAGGGGTGTTGGTAGTGTTAGAGTTTTTGGAACACGAAGAGTTGGGATTGCCCTTGTAGATGTGGGTAGTGTTGGGGCATAGTTCAGACTATGGTGTTGGTAACGTGGAGGTTAGTATTGTGGAGTGTGGTTGGTTGGGATATGAGTTGTTGTGGAATTGGGAAATCTTCATTTGAATGTGCAAGAACTATTGCGTTTGACTTGGGAAAGTGAGGGTAAGAGAGCCTTATTTTGATTAAGGTTCGTATGCTACGTTAAATAATTTGTGTTTGGTTGAAATTGATTTAGAATGGATGGACGATAGAGTTAGTTGTGGAAGATGAGTACCTTGAGGGTCATTGTGACTTGGTGGGTTATTGTGAGGGTGGAGTTTTACCAGTCAATAAATTTAGTTTGGTTGATGTTGGTTATTAGTTTTTGTCGAAGATATGATAATTTTGGTTTTGCGCCCGACCTGTTTGATATTCTAGATTCAGATTTTGTTGTTTTATATTGTTGTTCATGTCTTATTTCTCCTTTCCCTCCTTCAGTTTGGCTTTTGGGTTCTGTTGGTTGCATTTGAAACTGGTTGGCAGCTTGTTTTTCAAAACTTTGGTTGCCTAGATTTGGTCTCTATGCTCGAGCGTAGCTTCCTACGCTCGAGTGGTCTTTGCAAACTCTTAGTACTTTTGCAGGTCCGCAAAACTACTGGGAGAGTGTATTCCATGCTTGAGCGGGGCTTCTTAAGCTCGAGTAGTACTTCTTGCGCTCGAGCAGTGGTCTTCTATCTGCAAAACTTTTGGGAGTTGGTATTCTTCGCTCGAGCGATGTTTCTTACACTCAAGCAGTACTTTTTATGCTTGAGCGGTCAGCTTCTGTTTGTAATTTCTAGAAGTGTGGTGTTTTGGTCGCTCGAGTGGTTTGTGTGTATTTGGAACCCATCATGGCGGTGTTTGGTGTTAGAGTATTGTTGTTTTGGTGCTATGTGAGAAGAGTAGTTGGGAAAATAAAGCTCGAGTCTTGTGGGTTAGCAAAGGGTAAAGTGTTGTTGTTTATACCAAGAAGTGGGTTAGATGGATCGATGTCCTTATAACATCTTTAAGAATTCCGTATTAGGTCTTTTGGAGTTGGCGGTGTTGGTGTTTGAGTTAGTAAGAGTGGTTGGCATGAGAGTGACTTGAGTTTCTTTTGTGGGGGAAATTATTTCTAATCTACTGAAGGAGTTATTGGTTCTATGGAATTGTTTTTACGTATAGATTCTTTTGTTTTGGATTGGCTGTATGTAGAAGTATGTTGTTAGGAGATGTGTAGAAAGGGATTTGTCATGGGACTATCCTAAGAAGTTGCCTTGGTGTGGTAATATTATTCTTATTGTATTGTTACGTGGTTTAATGTGTGCTAAGTTAAATTACTTTCGTCAAGAGTGGAGGTTGTTTATGAACCCCATGTAAGATCCCTAATGTTGGGGTTATTTTCTATTGCGGTTTTAGTTTTAGGATGGAACTTCTAGTGCTGTGGTAAGGTTGTGTAGAGCGAGTAGTGAATTGTGTAAGTTTGTTATTTAATTCATTGGCCTTGGGGTGAGAGTATATTATGATCTTTGGGAGTTCAGCTCGAACTCAAGTGTGGTGCGAGGAAGTATTGCCATGTAGACATAAGTGTAGGGGATTGACTAAGAGTTGAGGTAGTATGGGTTAACTTGCGAAATCCGGTGTGATTCAAAGAGAAGGTAAGATTGTGTAAGGAGCTCCATCTCGGAGTTGGTTTGGCTAGGTAATATGTGTCAATGTAGTGTTGAGATACGGAGTTAAGTGGTATGCCGGTGTTTGGAGGCTAGTTTGGGATAGTGGTGTTGAATAATAGATTGGTTGGCATTTGGATTGGTTGACATATAGTCACCTCAGGAATATGATGGAATTGAAGGATTGTGTAATTGATCGATATCTTAGTATGCTATATAAATTCGATATGGACAGTTGGGAAGTTACTTTGAGTTTGAGGCAACCGGTTTGGGGTTACGGTTTTACTTTGGTTTTGTGCCATTTCGTAAAATTTCTCGGGATTCTCATCGTGAAAATTTCGTTTTGGTATTGTGGTATCACCGTGGGTGTGATGGGTTTTGTTGGGTGACCATGTTGTGGTTCGCCGAAAGAATGCTAATGAATGATTTTCAGAATAAATAAAAAAATAAATAAACTTCTTTTGGTGTTGTGGCCTTGGGTACTTTTCTTGAGCTAAAACGGTTTTAAATTAAAACGTAAGTTTTCATTTTAATAAAAAGTTGAATTCAACAAATCAGAAACAAAATAAAAATGGTTTTTTGTATAAATATCATCTATGGTTTTCGGAAAAATAGTTTGGAAATCTCTAAGTTTTGTTGTGGATGGTTGAAAATGTATTTGGATTGTGATGGTGCAGTTTAGGCATCTTTTGGAAAAGCAAAGCATTTTGAGACAAATGGGAAAAGTAAGGAATTTTCTTTAACTTGGATGTGGTACCTTATATTGCACGATGCATTGTGATCTAGCCTGAGTTGTTAGTCATGTGCTATGTGTTTACGGAGGTTTAGAACTTATCCAAGGCTTGTTATGCCGTATTCGTTATTCTTTAGCCGTTATTTACCTTGTCTTCTCATTCTGAGAGTTGTTCGAGAGTCTGGTGTGCAAGGAGTCCTCTTATTCTCTGTGTCTGAGCGTTTGAGCATTCAGTGGCGATTTCAATGCTGCGGGTGATTCAGGCATGGTTGATGTCTTTGAGTCCCAGTGGATACCGTTGTTGTTGTTGTAGTGATTATCGTTTCTTGTTTCAAAGACCACTATGAGTCATGTGGGTTGAAGAGGCATACGTGTTTGTTCATTGGTGTGTTGTTGTTCGGGCGTCTTTGGGGCCCCAAGGTATTGAACCTAGAGTATCCCATGATGGATCTAAACGTGGGTTGGTGTTATATTCCTTGTCATTGTTGCGTGATTTTTGGTTTTGGCGTTACTTCAATTTCGGGGACGAAATTCCCTAAGGTGGGGAGGTTGTAGCACTCTATACTTCATGTTATAATAGAATTATATTTGACTCTTTGATTATCTTGATTTTTGACCTTTTTAGTCGATATTTGAGCCTTGGTTGAGGTGTTACCATAGTAGTTGGGTGAGATTGAATCAAAAAGTCCAAATTCAAATAGTAGTTATTGAGTAGGCTTCACTCTTTTATCATTTTATCTTTCCACACTTTGAATCTTGATGTGAGGCTAGAACCATTGGAAAACTTACTTCCGAGGCTTCAATTTGGACACAAGAACTACCCTAAACGAAATCCGGACGAAAGAGATATGCCTGTTGGAAATTTGTGAATCTATGCTGTCAGCATAGTGCGCTGGAGCGAAACTTTTGACACTCAAGCGTACAACGCAAAATCAGATCTTTAAAAACCACTTTTTAGATCAAATCTCTTCATTTCCCTCTTCCCCTCCTGTCTCCTTCCACCATTTTTGGTTTCTTAAGCTTTATAGGCTTGACTTCATCTATTTCCATACATCTTTGACCCCTAGTTCTAGTTACCAAAACATAGAGCATGATGAGGGCTTCCATTTAATCTCAATGGATCGTTGTTTCGTCGCCGGTGATTTTTCCAACTTGTTTCCTTCTTGCTTCAAGAGGTAGGGTCTATTTCTTAAACTCAATATGAGTTCGTTACTGTATTTGTGGTGTATTTTAAATATATAGACCCCATTGTTCTTGGATTGATTTTGATGACAGCTATGATTTAGCTACAAATGTTTATTTTCCACTTATAAAGAATGTATACGAGTTTTAAAAGTGAAAAGCCCTAATTTGAAGAAACCCTAAAATGTTGGTCTTGTTGGGAAATTGTTGGATTATCAAATCAAAATGTAAAAGAGGGGGTTTCTAAATGTTTCCTTGAAAAAGGTTGTGATTATGAAATTAGAGTTGATGTATGTTGAAATGAGCTATCTCTTGCATTGAAATGAATTTTCAAAGAGAAAGAGAGTTATGCCCTAAAAATGTAATTGTTGAGATTGTAAAGAGGAAATTGATTACATGTTGAGAAATGTGAAATTGATGTGAAGATTAATGATGATGGTGGAGTTTGATATATATTATCACTCCCACTTAAGATTTTGGAAAAGTGTATCTTTAATGGAATTCATTTATCTATTTAGATATATTTGTTTTTGGCTATCGGTGGAGGATAGATATGATTCTTGTAGAAATTGCATATTGACTAGGCAAACTAGATTGTTTATAAATCATGCATATCATGGAACATGCAATCGATTTTGAGGATTTAAACTGTATGTTTTGGAAAGAGATTTTGGAAATTCTTGTGTTATTTTAAAGAGCAATTGTTTCATTTTCAAAATCATATTTTGGGTGACATGTATTGTAATATTTGGAAAGCGTAAATAAAATGATAAATTTGAGAAATGGTTCTCATTGAATATGACTTTGTGTTTTAATACATTGTATATGTATGATGTTTGGGAGGAGAAAAGGAATGTATTCCATTGTTTGGGAGGAAAAAGGGAATATACTCCACTGTTGGGAGGAGAAAGGGGATGGACTCTATTGAATTAAGTTGGCCTATGTGTCCAGGGTGAAAGTCGCGAAAACCGCGCGTATACATGGGTGTCAATCCCGCAAATGAAATTTTCGTAAAATGGCAATTGTAGTGCTTGTATAGCCTACGTTTACATAGGTCTCATTTGACGGTTTCCCACAGACGAAATTTCCGTGAAAGGTTGTATTGGTTTTGGAGATTTACCCATTTTTAATTATTATCATTTTGGTTTTGGAAAGAAATGATTTTAAATAATTTTAGTAATGTATTTGATGTTGGTTAACAATGTATTCATATTGGAATTGCAACGAAATTGCTAGTTGGTATTGAGATACCTGGATTGACTTTTGGAAATGGATTCTATGTCAAACTAATGTGTTGAACTCGAAAAGCGTTTTGAATAAACGAAAGGTTTTGAAAACTGGAAGGAAAGAGTTTTTATTAAGAGTGCAAGTGGATTTGAGAATGCATTGCGCATATATATATATATATGTATATATTGCATTCAAGATCATTTACACTGGTGGAGCGTATATAGTTTTTGAAATATTTCCTACTAGGCTTTATGCTCACCCTACGTGACTGAAAATATTTTTCAGGTATGCTTATATGGATGCGGATTGAGACCTTGAAATTGTGTTTGGAACAGTGTAGGGTGGTTTCTTTATTTGTTAGCCAAGGGCCATTTATATATTTGTTGGCCGTGTGCCATTCTTGTAAGGGTTACACCCTTTGTATATGATGTAAGCCTTTGGACACCTTAATTTGATTATTGGCATCTTTGTATGTTTTTATTACAGAGCATCCATTTGACTTAGATGTTGTATCGAAGAATGTATAAAATTGGAATAAAACATGTACTGTGTGCTTATATTATATACATCTACATGAGTGTTTTTAATGATCGTTTATCATTTGGTGGTTTACTCATGTGGGCCGCACCTCATAATTCGGGGGTGTCAGAAAGAAAATGCAGGCCTAACTAGATCTCACATAGAAATGGTGAAAAGCTCCAAGTCAAACTGCATCCCATGAGGAGGCGGTGGAGGATGGTGTGAACACCAGGTGCACCTGATGTTTTTAATCGAGAAAACAACAACCCAACATGTCTTACCTGAAATGAGGAAGGTGCTGTGAACAACAGGCGCACCTATCCTTTTTAACCATACAAGGAACAGCCTAATGTGTCTCACACGAAAGGAAGGAGGACGGTGGAGTGAACAAAAGGCACATATGATGTTTTTAACCAAGAAAGCCACAACCTAAAGTGTCTCACACGAAAGGAGGAAGGGCGGTGTGAACACCAGGCTCACCTGATGTTTTTAACCAAGAAAGTAACAACCCAACATGTCTTACAATAAAGGAGGCAGGTGGTATGAACAATAGGCCCACCTGATGTTTTTAACCGGGAAAACAACAACCTTACACGTCCCAAACGAGAGGAGGGAGTGAAATCAACGAAAGGGCAAACAACACAAAGAACTTGACGTATCGAGATTGAAAGGCCTCAGAAATTGAAGCTCACCGTGACAACCCAAAGCAAGGTACAAAATGTGAACACGAATTCCCGAAGATTTGAACACGATGAATTGTACCAAACTAAACAAAGATACATAAAATCAAAATAATCAAAGTGATGCTCGAAACAATCAATTTGGAACCAATTTTGCAAAAGTTTTGAAGATGGGCTTGAAATTAGTTATGAAAATGCAATTATAAAATAACAAAACGAGAACAAAATTCTTTTCCTATTCTCTCTATTTTTTCTTCTTTCCATTTTTCTTTGCTCTCTTTAAATTTTTTTCATTTTGATTTCTTCTTTTCCTCTACTTTCCATTCCTTTTTTTTTTTCTTACTACCGAGATCCGAAGTAAGGTTGCCTAGTACTGAAATAATCAAAACAAACAAGTTGTATTACATTTGGAGTCGGCCAGGCCGAAATGAAGCACGGCCGGGCTCCAATAGAGCCGGCCAGGTCACGATGACAGCAGCGGGGCAATTCGGTCCTTTCACGAGCCACAGTTGTTTTAAACAAACCCAACCCTCATTTCCACACACACACCTATCTAAAACTCCCTCTTCTCCCTCTTTAACCTTCCTCTCTCTCTAGATTTCCTTCTCCTTATGATACCCAACAACCCTTACAAATTTTTCCCTTGAAACCATTTTACCCCTCTTCATTTTGAACCGAACAAAATTTGCTTTGGTTGAGTTTTGGGGTTTCTTTTTGTTTTTCTTAGATTCTCACACATTTACCCACACTTTTCCCTCTTCTCCTTTGATTTTTTGACTCCCTCTTCTTTTTCTCTCTCTTAGGGTTTGGGAATTTTGGGATTTCTCACTCAACCTCATTTAACCACTCACTTTTCTTCACATTTCCTCACTTTCCTCATCTTTCTCAATGGCTAGCAACGAGATCCCCATTCCTGACCTTGCTGTGGGTATTGGCACCGTCCTAGTTGCGAACATAGCGGCCGAGGACGTTCCTGAGCTTGTGTTGCCTCCCCTCACTGACAGACCATTTTCGGTTCATATCTGCTCATCTACTTTACTTGTTCCTCAACTTGTTTTCTTTTTGCAACTATAGGTCTACACATATTTCATGTCCCTTGCTCCTGTCCCAGTGAGGCCGATTGAGTTGTTAGTACCCCGCTCTCGGTACTACAACTCCTGATTCGAGCGACGCTAGCGCGTAGATCGCAATTTCCCTTACTTCCGTTGTTTCTTCAACATTGTCACCGTAGATAGGGTAACAAAAGTTGACACTAGTCTTTATTTCTTACTGTTTCCACTGTTCCTGTACTATTGTTTCCACACTGTTGTTTCCATACTGTTCAACCTTTGATATCTGACACTTAGCATGCACATTCTGTTCACAGGTCGACTGGCACCGTTAGGCGGGCATCCCTCAAGCAGCGAGGATGACCTATGTTGCGGCATAGCACGCTTCCACCATGCGGATTCTGTTTGAGGGCCCTTTTGGCAGGGGCGTATTACTTGGGAGAGAGGTTTATCCGTCAGACGTGAGGCATAGCTAATCCGGACATTCCACATCCTCCTCCTCCAGGCATGAGGGTAGTTGATGATTTCCGTGATAGGCCCCAGATTGACTTCCTTATGTTTTGAGAGGACGATGATCGGCACCATGAGCCCGACAACTTCTCTACTTTCTTATAGACTCGGGTGATGCTGCCTCTTACCTAGGGTGCGGTACGTGCCGTTTCGGAGGTTTCTGCTGCAGCTACTAAAGGTGCTCCTACAGCCAGTCTGATTCCCAGGCTTTTTATGATACCAGCTAAGGTTATCTACATGTGACCACATGGGGTGATCGAGCAAATCCCCCTTGAGCATATTGAGGAGAGAGATAGCAGGTTGGTGATGGCTCCCGATGTCGAGTAGGTACACACTTCTATATTTTTTAGCTCACCACACTTTATTTTTCTTCCCACTGTACTCTGTCATTTTTGTTCATTGTACTTTATAAATTCTATTCACTGTGCTTAAATTTGTAGGTACCGGCAGTGTATGCTGATGACCTTCTCCGAACGATTGACCGACTGCTTCTCATGGTACGGAAAAGACAGACGGCTCTGGCCACTCATGGGATCGAGGTATACTTTATTCTTGGTTTGCTGTTGCCGCAATATTGTCTATATTCTATTGCATCCACTCTGATACATGTACTCAATTCAGCTGAATCTCTTTTGATATCAGTACTCATTTTAGCTTGAGCAAGCCCCAGCTGCACCCACAAGACCTCCTTCAACTGGGAGGAGACGGAGACGGGGCCCAGTGAGAAGCCGATGATGGACTGATCGAGGGAAAGGCAGAGCGCGAAAGCGCTCACCTTCCGAGGAGTCTTTTGTTGATTATACGACTCCCGAGGATGAACGGGATGAGATTGGCATGCAATCTAGTAGCCCTAGTGATGGTAGTGATGCACCTCCTCCTCAGCTAAGGAGGAAGAGGGCGAGGATGGATTGATTGGTTTTTCTTTTGCCTTTTCTTTTGCTTTGTAGTCAAAACCTAGCTTTAGATAGACCCTCTATTTTACTTTTGAAGACTTTTCTTTGGTTTTTGCTTTCTAAAACAATGATCGGTGTTGGACCCACTAGTGTATAAAAAGAAAGTTTGGATGATTCCTCTTGCAAGAAATGTGATAGATGGCATAAAATTTGCATGATAATCTTGTACAGGATTTTAAAACTGTGGATGCTCATTCTTGAATTCATTCCTTGAATCGGATAACAACTCACAATGGGACAAAATAGCAAATACAACTCGAGAACAGAAAAACAAAATGAAAACAACTCGACAATACTAAAAAACACTTGATACAAACAAAACAAGACTAAAAAACACAGCCACAACACTTCAAGGCCAGAACCTGCCTTTCTACAGCCTACGCAGCCTGGGCCAACGTTTAGACCTAGCTGGGCCGAAAATAGGCATGACCAAGCTTCAATGAGTCATGACCCGGCCTAAAAATGAGGTCAGTCAATGGGATCCAGCTGTTATGCACTGCCTCTTCTCAAGCTCTGTAAATGATGCTCCCATGCTTTTTTTTTTCCTTGTAGAACAGCAAATCTTTAGTATTTTACTCTCAAGATGGAGATACTGCTCAACAGTAGACTCCGAGATTGGATCGTCACTTTGGATGGCTCGGAAAAGGTGAACTTTTGTGGTTTTGGTCTAAATGCTCTATTTCCTTGGAGTTGCACGTCGCTTTGTCTTCCATTTCTCCACCCTGCTGTTCAGTGCTGGAATTCGATTACACATGTATTTTGCTTCGGATCACAAGAGATGTGTCCGATACTTGAAGAATTTCAAGCTTTGATGGAATCCTAGCATGACGAGGAGATCATGCCGCAACCTCGTTTTGGTCATGCTCGAGCACTTGGACAAATGTGTGGGCTTTCTTTACACGAGGCTCGATCATTATCCCACGACGGAGAGATGGACATTCCCAGTTTGATTCGTCAATCTTCTACCATCGGAGATAGGAGTGACCTTTTCTGACGAGGTTACCGCCAACATGCCCTTTGTTTATGTATGCTTGCGTACTTCCTTCTTGCCCCTAGTTACGGCGGAGCCAGCATTAAGCTAGTCAAAGTAGCCTAATGCCTAAAAGAGGGTAAGAGCTGTATTGGTTTGGCCCTGGCTAAAACTCTGATGGGTTTGGGCGCTTTTCATCGGTAAGAGACTACTTGGTTCCTGGGAGTCCATTACTGCTTCAAGTATTGTTTTCCACCCTTTCTTATATATGTGATTCTCACACCACTCGGCACTCACACTTATTTTCTCTCAAAACCCTTTTCTTCACTTTTCTCTCAACGTACATCGCTCTATTCTTTAATCTCTCTTCTTTTTCGTCCCTTCCTAGGTATGGCTCATGGATAAGCTGAAAGTGGTGGACCCTTGCCCCAAATATTCAGCTCGATCTTACTTCTTCTACCAGTGACTAATAGACTTTCTCAATGTGGGATGGTGGTGCAACTGGATGTGCAATAGATCTGCGACTGACATTGCTTGGCGTTGCCCCTAGCTTAACTTGACCGAGATGAGCAGCATGTCCCAACAACTGAGTATATAGTTGGTAGGTCTCACACACTATGTGTTCTACTTCCCCTTTTGGTTCAAATGCCAGCTTGGACATGACCAGACCCGTCCCGGTAAGGGGGTAGAATACAAGAGAGCTTCCAAATTCGTGCTTCCAACATGACTCGGTACCTTGCTACTTGGAATACAAGAGAGCTTCTGGCCCTTGCCCCTAGTTTCAGTTATGTCCTTTCTGGCGAGTGCTTCTCTTGGCTTAAGGATGAGGCACAGGTTAGGCCAACTTTGGCTGTAGAGGCTTCCGCAAGTACGAGCAAGGGATAGAGGACCACCTTGACTCACCTATGCCCCTAGTTTATTACTTTGACTTCTTTTTTCAAGTATTATGACGTAAAAGCAACTTTGATTTTACTCAGAGAATTGGAGAATGTACTTGTGTTGAAATCAATGGAACTAAAGTTGTGAACACTAAAAACTTTCCTTTTGGTCCCAAAGTGGTCTAAGTTGTAAAAATGTAAAATTTTGAGGAAAATCAACTTTTATTAAAACTTTTCAAAGCCATTTTTGAAAGTGATCACTGCCTGACACGCAAAGAGTCAATCCTCAAGTTGTACAACCGCAAATTAGAAGATTATACCTGTCCATAACTACATTCGCCATCACTGCTCCATCTTGCAATTGGCCCTTCCACCAAGATAGAGGTGACACAACCGAGATAAATAACGATGGACAAAGACGACCTGATCAAACAGATGGATATGATAGTTGAGCTGGAGATGGTTATGGCTGAACTTCAGGATGAAGTTGCCTACGTATCCCAAAAATGGAAATCAGGCCTTACGTAGTTCGATTCAGGTTCACTCGAGTATTAACTCTCTCCTTTTACACTCTAACTTTTGCCAAAGTCGCCCTTTAGGATTTCAACCTTGCAAGCTCAGTTTTTCTTTATTTCTAATTTTTCATGCTCTAACTTTCGCCTAGGTTTCCCTTCTTGGTTTTTGACTTAGCAAGCCTCTCAAGGGTAATATTTCTTCAACTTGTCCATGTTAATTGGTTGTGAAAACTCCAGGCCATCTAAATTCATGAGAATAATCGCCCCTCCTGACTAGATTAACTTGATGATATAAGGACCAGTCTGATTGGGTCCAAACTTGCCCCTAGGGTCATGGATGGGAGCTCGATTTTCTTTCAATACCATATCCCTTTCTTTGAGATTCCTTGATTTAACTTTCCTGTTAAAAGCCCTAGCAATTTTGCACCGGCAGCCCTAGGCGTGATACAATGCCTTCAGCCTTCTCTCATCAAACAGCATCAACTCCTCAAAATTGCTTTGTTGCCAATCTGTCTCTGCTATCTAACACTCGGCCATAATTCATAGTGATGACACTTTGATTTTAATCGGCAGAACAGCCTCTATCCTATAGACGAGAGAATAGGGGGTTGCCCCTATGGATGTTCGGATTGATGTTCTGTAGCCCCAAAAAGCAAATGGTAGTTTATCCGACTAGTCCTTGTATGTTTCCACCATCTTCTGAAAGATGTTCTTAATATTTTTGTTGGCAGCCTCAACAGCTCCATTGGTTTATGGTCTATATGTCGATGACTTGTGAAAAGTCACCTTGTATTTCTCAAGCAGATCCACCACCTCTTTCTTGAAGTGCGAGCTGTTATCTGATATGATCTCGTTCGGAACTCCGTACTGGTAGATGATATTGTTTCTGATGAACTTGGCTACATGCGACACTTTCAACACAACATTGGACTGAGCTTTCACCCACTTCGTAAAATAATCAAATGCCACCAGGATGAACTCATGTCCACTCGACCTTTTTGGCAAGACTACATCAATAACGTCGATTTCCCAAACCGAGAAAGGCCATGGAGAAGTCATGTTGTACAGCTTAGACGGCGGTATGTTCACACGATTGGCATAGATCTGACATATCACCATACAAAGCCAATACAATCCTCCTCCATAATTAACCAGTAATAACCTTGTCTGAGGAATTTTTGAGCCAGCATCACACCATTCATGTGTGCTCCACACTCTCCTCCGTGGATGGCCTCCATAAGGTGCTTCGATTCCTCATCTTCAACACACAGCTTGTGCATTCCCAAATGACCTCTTTCATAGAGCTTACCACCGCAAATGATGAATTGGATGGCTAGACACCGTATTTCCCATTTATCTTTGGCATTTGCCCCTGGAGGATATGCCTCATTTTTCCAAAAAGTTCCAAATGTCATAGTACTAGGGGTTCTTGTCTTGCGCTTCATCTATCGCAGCGATGGTCTCATAGGCCGGAGTGTATTTTTGTTCGATAATTATTGGATGCATATTTACTCCCAACGGGATGTCTACCATAGAAGATAGAGTTGCCAGTGCATCAGCGAACCAGTTGTTCTCTCTCAGTAGATGCGTAAATGTCAGTTTTTCAAACCATAGAATCAAAATATCCAGGGTTTGATAGTAAACCTTCATTTTCTCTTCTTCGACTTTCTAATCTCTATTTGCTTGAGAAACAACCAAGCTGGAGTCTCCAATGAAATCCAACCTTATTGCCCTTAGTTCGTGGGCAGCTTCCAAACCTACAATACACGCTTCGTATTCTGCTTTGTTGTTGGACACTTTGAATCAGAGTTTAAAGGCTAGGGGTACATGGGAGTCATCGGATGCTTGAGAAACATCATCCACGTTTCCTCTTCTAGGTGCAGAATGTCTTCATCTGGGAACAAGTATTCACTGTCGCATCCCCTTTTACTGGGTGAACCGCCAAGAATTTCACCACAACTCTCCCTTTAAATGATTTACGTGTAACATACTTGAGATCAAATTCAAAGAAAAGTAACAACCAACGAGCTAGCCTACCCGTAAGGGCCGGTTTCTCGAAGAGATATTTGATGGGATCTAATCTTGAAACCAGAATTATAGAGTGAGCTAACAAGTAGTGCCTCAACTTCTTGGTAACCCATACTAAGGCTAAGTAAGCTTTCTCCAAGGGAGTGTAGCGGGTCTCATAGTCCAGCATCTTCTTACTGAAGTAGTAGATGGCCTTCTCCACCCTATCTTTAGATTCCTGAGTGAGCATGCACCCTTTAGTCGAATCTGTCACTGACAAGTACAGAATCACAGGCTTCCCCGACTTTGGTGGTGACAACACAAGTGGATTCTGGAGGTACTGCTTGACCTTTTCAAAAGCAAACTGACATTGATCATCCCATCAGAATTTCTTCCATTTCTTTAGGAGACCAAATAGTGGTTCACAAGTCAAGGTTACTTTTGAAATAAACCGCCTCATGAATTGCACTTTACCCAGAAAGCTACGCACCTCCTTTTTAGTCCTCAACTGTAGACACCCCATTTTTGACTGCCCTTAAGGCTTGGGTGCCACTGATTGATCGCTCGATGATAAGAGTTGTGTTGTGCAAATGTTCAATTTTTTTAGCAAGAAGAGCTTTTAAATCCCAACCTTATACACTATTTTAGGCCAAAACTATTTTAGACCTTAAAACCTTCTCTTTCAAAATATTTTTCAAAATGTTTGTACGATGTTCCGAGGCTTGCATTTCGTTTAAAATTGCACTTTTCGATAAAACAAGCAAGGACAAAGTGGAAATAAATGGAAAAAAGGTGAACTATTTGAAAAATCTTTTAAACATCTCATTTAGAGGTTTGGAGTTCAAGAAAATTAGAGGAGAGGTGTAGACTCGACTTTCTTCACGTGCCCCCCTTTCGGAGAGGTGCGAATTGGTCTCCTACAGTTCAGACTCCTGTCACGGTTCTGAATCTAATCTCACAAAGTGCAATGTAAGGCTGATAAACACCAAAGAGTCCAATCAGGCAAATCATTTTGGAAAATCAAATTTTGAATCAAATAAATTGGACTGCTTTGCCAGATTACAGAGTCGCCACCTAAATATTTTGTTTTTGGGAAATTTAGGAAACCCTAACTCATGCCAAAGGCCATGTGTCCGTCATCACCAAAGTTGCCTCGGCTCGATAATTTGGGTACGAGAGGGGAAGATCCTGAAATGAGCACCTCCGCTCGCCCGATCAAAGATCGGTCTCTACAAACATGATATGTTGTTTTATAAACACATGTGTTCTTTTTCTGGTTATTTAGCTAACTTTACTATGTGGCGCACACATACAAATATAGACTAAATTGCGAGAATTGGAACAAAACAATTCATGTTTGTTTTCGAAAATGGTTTGAAAGTGCCACCCTCAAGTGGGCTTTAAAAACATGATTTTGCCTCTTCGCAAAGTGGGCTTAAAGCGCACAATCATCGAATTGTTCCAATTCAAGCAACCAAGCCTTCACCCACAGGCATTCATGCAGTTAAGCAAATAAGCACATAGCCTCATGGTAAGCATGCTAAACATGGCAACACGCACACTCATGCAAGTATGCTAAAGCATAAAACTTACAGTGTACTCCAAGCCAAAACAAAAGCTAGTTAGAAATAATGCATGATCCTAACTATGCTAGCAATGCCTAATGCAACACATGCAATAATGCAATTAAATAGGCTCGGCTATCTAAGATGGCATATGAATGCAACAATTGATAACATGCTTTAAAACACGTATTCAAACAGGTATTGAAATACAATGCAGTTTGAATGATGCGCCGAGTCTCGGTGCATGCAAAAGAAATGAATGATGAACGCATGAAAGCATAAGGTATGTTAATCAAAATATGACCCTAAACTAACCATCGAAAGCGGTTAAATAAAAGGGAGAAAGACATGGGGTTGGAAGACATGCACAGACATACGCACACTTATTACAACATTGCGCCTTCGCGAAGGAGGGTCCAAATGAATAAGCTAAACTAATCTAAGCTAAGCTAATCAAAGTAATCTAATTAAACTAATTAGACTAATTATTACAAACCAAACGAATAACTAGTAAACTACTTACTAATTGTTACAACACAACATAAAGAAACAGCAAAGCTAATGCTATTTAATTAAATTACAAAACCATGCTAACTAACAAGTAAAGCATTAAACTACACTACTTCAGCTCTTCTTCAGAAAGTTGAACATGCATGCATTCGGTTTCTCGCCCCGAAAAGGCCACCGGTTTGCTCTTGAGAGGCTCTGTTTGCAGGGTCACTCCAAGGACTTTCTGTTCCACCTTACTAATCCACTGCTGAGGAATTCACCAGTGGCCTGCCTGCCATGAGAGCTTGTTACCGGCTATTTGCTTGCCAAAGAGAGGCACTGCCGGCCAAGGATGAAGCCTTGCCGGCCATTGATGAGGCACTACCAGCCACAGGTGTGCTGGATCACCATTCTACAACAGAGCTCAGACAGTGGAAAATGGAGGGTCTCGCAAGAGTATATTTGTACTATGCCATCTCCTTATCATGTCAAAACATCAAAGGAGTGGCACTCTTAGATCCAAAACCACCAATCAAGCATTTTCAATGCATGATGGCCAAAGATCCAAGTTGTACACTTTCAATAAATGCACAAAAACAAGACTCTAGACCACTACCTTATCATGGATGATCAAAGGCAATGGAGACAAATGGGATTGGCTCATTTTCATCACTTTGAGTATGAAATGGACCAATCTACCTTGTGTTCAATATAACGTCCGATTGAACACAATGCAATGCAAACACAACATGCTTATCTTGGTCATGTTTTACTTTGCTCATTTTGTTTACGCATTTTACATTACCGATTAGTCCTTTAACCAATTAAGTCCAATGTGAAAGTCCTCTAATGAGAGAGGGGTCAACCAAAGAATGGTGTAAGGCATGAGAGAGATTATGCCTTTGGCTAGGAGGAACCCTCATAAGAGGTTTAAAGTCATTTGAACATAAACTCTATGAAGCTTAAACACAATCATAAGGCCAACCAACCCTCAAAGCAAATAAAAAGATGAAGAAATGAGGGAGGTGGCAGATTTTCAGTACTCAAATGGCATGAAAACTAGGACTATAACATGCAAACAACTCATGTACAATATGTTAAGAGACTTAAGCATTAAAACTAGTAAAAAGCTTTACACTATAACCATGCAATATCAAACTCAAATGGCCAAACCAGCTCTGGACAGACCTCAAACATGCCAAAACAGAGGCTAAAACATGATGGAGTTGAGGCACAAAAGAGTAGAAACACATGCACATGTATTGACTCATAAACAAGGCTCAAAACACCACTCTCGAAAGCAATGAAAGAGTGGAATATGTGAGAGTGTGACAAAGCTATATGCACTAAAATCACATGCTAAATGATGCCAAAACATGCAATCAACACATGCACAACATGTTAGAGGCCTTGAAACACAAAGCTAGTGAAGGCATTTGCACTATAGCTATGCAAGGCAAGGCTCAAAAGGGACAAACAGTCCAAAACATGAGCAAAAATGTGCTGGAGTCAAGCTAATACAAGCTAGAATAATAGGCTAACTCATTAGGCATGTTAGACTAGTAAGCATAATTGCACTACAAGTGCAAGAGGCAAGCAAATGGGGTGTCTATAGTTGCCCCTCTCTGACAGAGCTCAGAGTCATGAAATGACATGAGTGAATGTCAAAGCCAGAGACGATCCATTTTTGACAGGGCCGAAGACTTGGACAAACAAATAATATGAAGATGCAGAAACAAATAGTTGCGCCCGCAGGCTGCCTATGTATCCCTTTGCAAGGAATCAAACCAACATAATTCAGGGGCAAAATGCAAAATGATACACAATATAACAAATCAGTGTAAATGATACACAATGTAATGAAACAATGCAAACAATATGCAGTGTAATTGAATCACCAAACCACAAGCAATTCAAAACCACACAAATATCATAAAGGGATGGAGATGCAAAATCAAACTGCGTTTAACACAAAAAAGCTGCCAGAACCCTTAAACCACAATTCTCTTAGAGGAATAGGAGTGTGCACATGCAGAACTGTGTGTTTCGCAGAAAGAATGCTAGTAATTGGGTGGGATGATATGAGTGAGGAATGATCTACTGAGAAAAGATCGTGATCCTAAATGCTGAATGCAACAAAGTACAAGGCAATGGATGCAATGGATGAAGTGAATAAGGCGCGCAGCCAAACCACATTTCTACCTAGAAAGGTATGGACACAAAACAAACCATGTCTAACGCAAAAAAAGTGTCGACACTCTTAGACCACAATTTTTTTACTGGAATAGGCGCGTACACATTACCACAGAACCATGCTTCAACGAAGGAAATGTATGAGCACATGCCAGGCTAAGCTTAACATGGAAAGGATAGTATGATAAAACAATGCAGTAGATGCATGCAAAAAATGCGATATACAATTGTAGACACCCCATTTTTGACCAATCTTGAGACTCAGACGTCATCGTCTGTGCACTCGGTGATTGTGCTTGTTTTGAGTTTCCGGAGCCTTCGGTTGAGCGCCTTGTCTCGGGCCTTTTAACTTTCTTCTCTTGGCCTGATTTTTGGACCATGCCTTGCTGCCTTTGCCTAGAGGGAAACAAAGGCCTGTAGGCCACTTTTTATAGCCGTAGGCTACCTTTCCCTCTCGCAGGCCCCCTTCCCCTCCCGTAGGCCACTTGTGGTGGCCCGTAGACTAGTTTTCGGGGCTTCCGGCTGAGTGCCTTGTCTTGCGGACTCTTGTCTTTCTTCCTTTTTGGTTTGTTTTTTAACCAAACCTTGTTACCCCTTTGCTTGGAGGGTGGAACAGGCATGTAGACTAGTTTTCTCCCCTGTAGACCACTTTTTGGTGGGCAATTAGCTAGGATGGGTGGTCTGTAGACCACCTAAGGTGGTCGGCAGCATGCCACCACCTTCTCCTCTCTTTGTAGAACCCTTTTCTCCCTTGCCGACCAATTTTTTCCTCTATAGACCACTTGAGGTGGTCGGTCGACCACTTGAGATGGTCGGTCGGCAGTCTTTTTGCACCTTATGCAGATATTTTCCTTGCCAACTGTGCCAGCTGTTGGGCAGAGAAGGCATACACATGTATGAAGGGATTGCACCAAGCCTCTAGCTTGTCTAACAAGCTTGAGGCATGAAATTCTATATAAGGGGAGCTTCCTCCCCCTTGTTCAAGGTTCAGAATTTTGATTAAGGCAAAACATATCCCCCTCTCTCTCTATAATTCTCCCTCTCTCTCTATATTTGTACTAGTTTGTGCCTTAAAGTGAGTTTTCTTCACACTTTTGCACTAAAGCACCTAGTGAAACACCTTCACTCATGAGTTGAGGTTCTTGTAGGTTGCATTTGAGTGATTTTGGTTTGGTTTTGCCTCAGAAGTGGCTAGTTTTGAAGTTGTTCTTCAAGGGTCAGTAGTTACCCTCTTTAAGCCTTATTTTGCTTAGGTATTTGGCCATCCTTGCATGCTCTTTTAGGCCTTGCTTTCAACTGCAAAAACTCTTCTTTTTAAGTGTTTGAAATGTTTGTTTGAGGCTTTGTTTGAGTTAGGGGTGGTTTACCCCCTTTGGTGGCTTATTTTCCTTTGCTTTGTTCTATCACTTAAGGCCTTTCAAAACACCTTGTTTTGGCCTTTTAACCACTGAATTCCAAAAGAATTTCAGTGGTGGAAAGTGGGTTTTGTTGGTGAAGTCACCTCATGCTTGGTTTTGGTATGTGTAGTGTAATCCCACTCATTGGCCTTGCATGCATTATGCTTTATGTCTCCCATTCTAACATGTGTTAGCTCTACTCCATGCATGTTTTGGCATTGTTTTGACCTGCCTTGGGACTGTTTTGAGTCATCTTGGCCCTTTGGGGCTTGCTTGATATGTCTATGGTATAAGTACCTTAGTTAGTCTTGAGTTTTGAGCACCCTACTATGCTATATTTGTGATGGTTGCATGTTTGGACATCTTTCAACATGTTATTTTAGAGCATGTATGTGTGTCATGTTCTAACTTCTTTCATTCGTTGAGAGCTTTTGAGAGTTGTGTCTTTGTGCGTTGTTGGTGAGCCATCAAATGAGCATGTTCTCCTTGTGTTATATGCCTTGATCTTAACATATTTCAGCTGCTGTTTTGGCATGTTTGACCTCTGTCCGAGGTTGGTTTGACCATTTGAGATTGATAGTGCATGCCTCATGTGTAATATGTTTCATTAGCTTTGAGGCCTTAGCTTTTCAACATGCCACACATGCATTGCTTACATGATAGAGTCTTGCGCATGTCACTTTAGCATTGAAGGTTGATCATCTAGATTGCATTGCATATGTTTGGATTGGACGTTAATCCAAAAATGAGAAATGTCGCACGTTTCATACTTAAAGTGATAAAACGTGTAGCATTTCTTGGTCGCCGACCCTCTTGATCAAGCATGATAGAGGTGGAGGCCCTTATGTGTTATTTGTGCATTCATTGACATTGACTTGTGTAAACTTGGCTTCTCGGCCATTGTGCATGGCGATGCTCAGTTGGTGGCCCGAGAGTCAAGTATCACGCTCCCTTGAGCTTGAGAAATGATAGGGAGGGTGGTTGTGCACACATATCTTGCAAATACACTGCTATGCCCCTTGTTATTCTCTGTTGCAGCAAAACTGGAGCATGGCAAATTAACTGGTCAGCTAACCAGTAGGGGTGGTCGACCGACCACTTTTTTTTGGTCTACGTCCACTTTTTCTAGTCGGCAGCCCACCAGGAGGTCCCCATGTTGGAGCAGAAACAATCTGGAAGTTAGTGCACTTTTCAGAGATCAAATCAAATGCAAACAGAGGCAATTCTAGGCATAGCAATGGATTTCCGAGCGAGGCGATCGAGCATGCATGCACCCCTCGCCCCGAGGACCTTTTTTAACTACTTTAGCTGCTTTACTTAGTTAGCTAATTCGTCGATTTTTTCCTTAATTAGTTAATGTGCTTAATTAATCGATTTGTTTTGTAATAATTAGTTAACTAGGAATAGTTAATTAGTTTTGGTTTGTAATAATTAGTTTAATTAGCGTAGCTAGTTAGCTTATTATTCAGACTCTCCGTCGAGAGGGCAAATGTTATAATAAGGGTGCGTGTGTGTGCATGTCTTCCAATCCCACTTCTTTTTTCCTTTTATTTAACCGCTTTCGATGGTTAGTTTTAGGGTCATTTTCAATTAGCATACTTTATGTTTGCATGTTTGCATCATTCATTTGTATTGCATGCACCGGGCTCGGCACATCTTTCAAACCGCATTGTATTTCAATACCTATTTGAATACATGTATCGAATTGTTACATTCATATGCCATCTTAAATAGCCGAGCCTATTTCATTGCATATTGAATGTGTTGCATTAGGCAATATGTATAGTTAGGATTCATGCATTATTTCTAACTAGTTTTTTGTTTTGGCTCGAAGTACACTATGAGTGTTTACGCTTTCGCATCCTTACATGAGTGTGAGTGATTGCCATGATAGCATGCTTGCCATGAGGCTATGTGCTTAAATGATTAACTGCATGAATGCCTGTGGATGAAGGCTTCATTACTTGAATTGGAACAATTCATCAAGTGTGAGTTTTAAGCCCACTTGAAGTGGCAAATCATCATGTTTTCTAAGTCCACTTTAGGGTGGCAAATCCGCGCTTTAGCCTACTTGCAAGTAGCACTTTCAAACCATTTTTTAAAAACAACCATGAGATGTTTTGTTCCAATTTGAGTAAATTAGTCTATGCTTGTATGTTGTGCGCATCACGTAGTAAGATAGATAACAATCGGAATAAGAACACGTGTTTTCAAAAACAACATATCATGCTTAGTAGAGGTCTATCCTTTGATCGGGCGAGCGAGGGTGCTCATTTTAGGACCTTCCCCTCTCGTACCCAAGTTCCCAAGCCGAGGCAACTTCGGTGATGACCGATACGTGGCCTTTGGCACGAGTCAGGGTTTCCTAAATTTCCCAAAAACAAAATATTTAGGTGGCGACTCTGTAATCTGGTAAAGTAGTCCATGTTTGGCGTTTTTGATTAAAATCAATTTCCAAAACAATTTGCTAGATTTGTCCTCTTTGGTGATTTATCAGTCTTACATTGCACTTTGTGAGACTAGATTCAGAACAGTGATAGGAGTCCGAACTGTAGTGGCTACAACCAAATCCGCGCCCTCTCCGAAAGGGGGGCGCGTGGAGGGAGTTCGAGCGGTTTATAGTTCCTGGCAACTCTGCTGGGGATTTAGAGAACTTGACTCGAACATCATGTATGTTGTTTTGGTTACACTTATGTGTTTCTTTGCATTACATTTGCATTGGTGTGCCTAGGACAACGAGTTTGCAATCTGCTATTCCTGAACGGTTTGCCGAAGGCTTGCTTGGAAAAACGTGCCATAAGGCTGACTGGTTACGGGCTCTGCCACGATAGGAACACAAACCTCAGTTTTCACCGAGGCACCTTTTTTGACCATTCGACCTAGTTGCCTATTGGAACCCATAGTGACCATTCCAAATTAGGACAGGTTACTTACCCGAATGTAGGTTGTTTGAAACTGCTACGTGCATAGTGAAACCCTAGCTCCTGACAAGATAGGACTGGGAAACCCTACCCCTCCATAGGGGTGTTTTGGCTCTCACTTGCTTGCTATTTGATTTTAGAGTGTGCCTTTACAGGAATGCATGTATCAATTTGCAAGTCTGAGTATCAGTTTGAGGACATCAGTATTTGGGGGTATCAGATTTGAGGCAGTGATTTAGAGGCAGTGATCAGTGTTTGAGAACAGTTCTTTCAGCTTGTGATTATCAACTATGTGTTGTGTTTATTTAAGCCGAAATGCTGTCCGTTTTTCTGCTTGTTGTTTCCTTATTTTGCTTTATTTATCTTTTTGCAAGGGAGTATTGCATCATTGCTTCCGAAAAGGCAAATACCCCCCGAGCACTCTAGACAATAGGTACAGGGCTTTCCCGATCTGAGGATCTAGTTGACGGACAATCGGTGTTTGCTTCATTACCCCCGGTTACTAGACGGAGGGCAGTTAGGCAAAGGTCATCAGTACAGCAGTCGCCAATTCAACGGTCGTTATCAGTTTCACCTGTGCACAGTAGGGTTCAATTTTCTATTTCTGCTTCAGAAGGAATACAGAACCAAACAGATCACCCCTTTTTAGCCAACATGGAGGAAATGATACATCAACTCCAGCAAATAGTCGAAACCATGCAGCGTGATGCTGCTCGTCAGGCGGAAGCCACCACTCCCCAAACAGAGGTCATAACCCAGCAAGCCCAACTCATTGCCAAGCTTCAACAACAGCAACCACAACTAGTTTGGGAATCTCCTTCGCATCCACCCCCGCCCCCACCTAGAGTTCCAACACTCGGGGATACTACAAACGTCCAGGAAGATACGGACGCTCCAACAGGGCCAGTCCCGCCAGCAGTTCTACCACAGACTTCAAAGACACCGGCTTTCTTAACAGATACATCGTTTGAATCAGAGATGGATCCAACCCTCTTGAAGATGAGTAAGCTTGAAAAGATGTTTAAACAGGCTGAGGGAGTCAACTCCATCCCAGATATAGAAGATGGATAAACCGATTCAACGGTTACATTGCTGGACCGGTTCAAGATGCTGCATATAAACCGTTTTGACGGTTTTGGGAATCCTATAGTACATCTGCGGTTGTTCTTGGATATCTTACGGCCAATGGGCCTCTCCAGATTGCAAAAGTTTTCCCTTTTTGGTCGAACCCCGTTGGGTATCGCGGCCATTTGGTACGCCAAGCTGAAGGATTCAGTGAAAAGGAATTGGGAGAAGATAGCGGAAGCCTTTGTCGCTCAATATTCGTACAATACCGAGATTGAGGTCACGACTCGTGATCTTGAGGTGACCCAATAGGAGCCGAAGGAAGGCTTTTCTGACTTTGTTACTCGATAGAGGGCTAAGGCCTCCATGATGACAACTCGGCCACTCGAGAAGGATCAGATAAGGATGGTTGTACACAACCTCCAACCCAAGCTGATGCAAAAAATGATCGTCTTACCCCTCCCCACCTTTGCGGACTTACATGAGATTGGGGTACAGATTGAGGACGCTATGAAGCAAGGTTTGATCGACTCGGAAAAATAGCAGCCCAGTAGGGCATTTGCACACGATTCAAATGTAGCTACCAGTAGTAATGCAGCCGCAAGAACTTCTGATGTAAGCATGGTCACCACCACCACCCCGAAAATAGCCACACCCTTCACCGGTGCGTTTGGAACCAACTCACGACCAGCAAAAAATCCACCCCAGGATCAGAGGACTTTCTCCCCGCTTTACATGTCTTTATCAGCGGCCTTGAAGGTCTTGATTCGGAAAGGACATCTGAAGCCCTTAGAACCACGCCCACTACCAAATAACCTCCGTCCAACACATAACCCAGGTAAATATTGCGCCTTTTACCAGTAGCACGGTCATGACACCGACTAATGCTACAGATTGCGCCATGAGATTCAAGATCTCATTGACAACAAGGTGATTGCGCCTCCCGAGAAGCCAAATGTTACCACCAACCCACTCCCACCACATAACCAAGCTCCACCACCCAAGCACATCAGCCTGATCCAAACCGCGGCCATTCCATATGACCCAAGCATATACATCATGCCCTCCCACCTACCCAAGCCTAAGGTGTTCATCCCAAACAGCACAGAGACTTTCAAATCTACGCGAGTACGGCACCTCAAGTGGTGTCTCAACCTCCGGATCAGGAGCAAGCGTCGTGAAATAGGCGCATACCCATAGCTGCGAAAGGCAAGACAGTGGCAATAAGAATACAGAATACACAGAAAATGCAGAATGCATTATACAGAATGCGAGGTGCAGAATGCGAAGTATGGGATGTAATGTGTGCAATGTGTGGAGTGTGCAGTGTACAGGTAATGAAAAGCAGAAATGTAAATCAAAAGGGCAGAATGTACATCCCAGGCTCTCCAATAGCCGCCTACTATGTTCCCATACCTGCGGGAGGTCAAGCTCATATAGCAATAAGGGGTAGCAATGCTAGCACCGCCCCAATCGAAGTGTCGAACCTGGGACAGGTCTACTAGAGGACTCAGAAGATGTAGCCCGACCGTGTTCCCCCTATCGGAGAACAATGTAGTCCCAAGAAGGAACATCAGGAATCCCCGGGCATACTGCTCCATGGCCTCAACAGTCTCGGGCACAGTTCCTCTGTACTGCTCTGTGAACCAGGTGTATCTGACTGTGCCTGATGATCGGTAGATCAGCGGATGGGCTCTGAGTAGATAAGTCCAGGCTGCCTCCCACTCACCCATATTGGAATCATATGGGATCGGCCAACCTCCCACATCGAGGCCCGTCAGCATAGCAAAGTCGTACGGGGTCATCGTCATGTCCTTGGTAGCTGAGAAATGGAAGGAATTGGTGTTTTCCACCATCTCTCTACTAGTGCACCCAGGAGGGTCCTACTCACCGCAAGACGCGATAACCCCATGCAAAATGGGCCGAACCTTGCTTCATCAACAATCTGTCGAACACCATCTGAGAGCTCTATTTACCACTCTCTCGCTATAATCGACCCATGTCCCTAGGTGGAACGGGAAGCTACCTATGTTTAGAATGAGCAGAAATACAGTGTGAGTTGTGTTCAAAATGAGCAGAAATACAATGTGAGTTGTGTTCGGAATAAGCAGAAATGCAGTGTGTGAGTTGTGCTCAGAATGAGCAGAAATGCAGTGTGTAAGCTGTGTTTAGAATGAACAGAAATGCAGTGTGTGAGCTATGTTTAGAATGAGCAGAAATGCAATGTGTCAGTTGTGTTCAGGATGATCAGAAGTGCTATCTATGTAAATGTGTTCAGAACGAGCAAATAAAATGCAGAGCGAAAGTAGGAAGTGTGCAAGAAATATAAAATACATCGCAGAAAATGTAAGAGCGTAATATGCACCTTGGGCGTGTAGTGAGACAGGTGAGACTCCGGCTCCTGTAGTAGCAAGTCCGTGGGTGCTCGTCGCAAAAGTCTGTAAAATGATGAAAAGTGTTGGGTGGTAAAATGTGCTCCTCAAGACGGTACGTCGTAGGGTCGAAGGGCCGGATCCTAGGTGGCAGTGGAATGATGTCGGGCTCCTTCTCCATCTCCAGAGGACCCTCTTCGTATGGTGCATCGTCAGCCATCTAAAAAGAAAGTGAAAAATGAGCAAAAATGAGCGAAATGAGCCAAAATTGCCAAAAGTCAACTCTCAGGAAGAGAAAAAGTCAAAGAAAGTCAAAACCCAGGAAAAGGTGTTAAACTTCGAGAGAAACATACCTCAAGTGGTAAAAATGGAGAAAGAAGCTTCGAAAACAAATTCTGATCGATTCAAAGTGAAGGAAATCAGAAGATCTTAGTGAGTCAACTTCGTGTGGGGCGTTGGAAAACATGTGCAAAGCCCGGATCTGAGAGGGAAAAGGGTCTAGGAAGGAAGAGGAGTGATTTTCGGCCTTTTGTGTGTGAGCATTTGTGTTTTGAAGTTCTGTATTTAAAGATCCGAACCTCAAAAGACCAAACTGCCCCAGATTTTACTAAACTAGTCGACCGACCAGTTTTTCAGGTCGACCGACCACCTAGGTGGTCTACAGGTTGTTTTCGTGGTCAGCAGCTCTCCAGGGTGGTCTTCAGGGTCCCATTGTCCTCTCTGTGTGTTTTTATGTTGTTTAGAGTCCTTGGCTCTTGAGAAAGTGCAAGAAAAGTTCACTATTTTTGGCTCAAAATGTCCCCGCGGGAACTTCGATTCACGTCTTTGATGCACGGCTCATCGTCACTAGTCAAGAGCAAGGTGTATCCTTTTTAAGTACATTGTGACCCCTCCGAGAGGTAAATCGGAGGCTGCGTTTGAATTGGTCTCGTTAAGGCATGTATTTCCTTATTCAACATTTTACTTCAAACATGTTGATGTTGCACTGAAAATGCATTGTTATTGTGCACAGAATGTGTATGCCGCGTGGCATTGCTACGCACTTTTCACTTGCATTGCTATGCACCTTTTTACTTGCATTGTATATGCACGCTTTTATCTCGTATTGGAATTATATCTTGATGTAATGTTGAACATGTGTTTCTACTATATTTTACCAGTTGAGTTTCTTTCTTATGCAGGCACGATATTGTACGTACGGTTCATTTGAGGCTGGTGCAACCAGATGATATTGTATGTACGGTCCATTTGAAGCCAGCACAACCAGATGATGTTGTATGTGTTTTGGTCAGAGGAACTCCAGGTATGATCATTCCTGTCCCCTCAAAACTCTCTTTTCGATTAGAAGCATTCGGGTACGTCTGGTGCTTACACTGATACCTCGTTGGTTAGAGACATTCGGTTACACCCAATGTTTACACTGACATCTGTCTTTCCCTCTCTCACATGTGATATGCTAAGAGGTGTACCTCTCACTCTCTCTCATGTGATACAGTGAGAGATGTTGTTTTTCCCTCTCCCGCATGTGATACGCCGAGAGATGTTGCCTTTCCATCTCTTGCATGTGATACGCTGAGAGATGTTGCTTTTCCTCTCATGCATGTGATACGCTGAGAGCTGTTGCTTGTCCCTCTCCCGCATGTGATATGCCTAGAGATGTTTCTTTTTCCTCTTTGTAGACACCCCATTTTTTAACCGACGTTAAGACTTGGGCGCTACTGATGGTTTACTTGGTGGTGAAAGATGTGCAGAGCAAAAGTTCAATTTCTTCGACAAGAGGAGAGTCAAATCCCAACCTCACACCCCTTTTTGGACCAAAGCTATTTTGAATGGTTTTTAGACCTTAAAACCCTCTATTTCAAAATATTTTTTTGAAATAAAGTTTCTACATTGCTCTGAGGCTCGCATTTTGTTAAATGATGCGCTTTTCAGTAAACCGAGCAAGGAAAAAGTTGAAATGAATGAAAGAGAGTTGAAATCTTTGAAAAATATTTCAAAACACCTTGTTTAGGGGTTTGAAGTTGAAGAAAAGCGGAGAAGTGGGAAGAAACCAAGTTGAGGTAGAAGTTGGGTATGAATAGTTAAGAAAGAGACGAGTAGTCCTCGCTAAATCGGGCCTATCCTTTTGTATACTTAGACTTAAGCTATGAGGCCACCACCATTGGAAAGAAGGCTTCTGGAGCTTCATTTTTTATTCAAGAATCTCCTCAAGCCGAGTCCGGATGGGGGAGATATGGTTGGTTGAAGTTAGGCATCATTCCGGTTGGACCGAAACCGAGAAGCCTTCACTAAAAGGGGGATATCTCTTAGCACAGTTGGAATTTTGATGCAAGTCTACCACGATTGGAAATCTTACTTCTGGGGCTTCAATTTGGACACAAGAATGACCTGAAAAGGAGTCCGTATGAAGGAGTTATGCCCATTTGAAGAAGATTTTTGTGGCCGATCGGCCAAAAAAGTAATAGATCGGCCATCACAAGTAGTAGATCGGCACAAAAGATGGCCGATCGGCCAACAGTGACCCAAATTTATTTTTTTTGAAGATATTTCTCCCCCAGTTGTTTCCAGCTTGTGCCAGCTGTCCTAACTTAGATATTTTCGACCAAACTTGATATTTTGCTATATAAAAGAGCCTTATATCTCATATTCAAGAGGTTAGAACATTTTGGCAAGTTTAACAACTTCTCACACTTAAATCTCTCTCTCTCTAAAATTTTTAGAGCTTAATCTCTGCCGCTCTCTCTAGAGCCTCTCTCTCTTGCTCTTTTGTGCATTGAAGTGCATAGAAGTAGAGAAATACATGCCTAGTTTGCCTATGCATCCTTGATCAAAGTTGCCTATCTTTGGGAGGAGGTTGCTTGAAGCTTACTTGGGACTTTGTTTGAGCTCCAAAAGGTGTTTTGGCTCAGATTTTGGGCTGGTTTTGCAGCTGTGCATCAAGGGTAAGATCTCTCTCTCTTTAAGCTTGTTTTACACACTTGCTTGGCCATCTTTTCACACTACTTTGGGGCTATTTTTGGGGTGGTGTTGAGCTACAAAAACCTCTATTTTCCCTCTATTTTTCAGTCCTAAAAGTATTGATTTGAGCCTAGTTTGGCTAGGGGGTGTTTCCTCCCTTTTGCTCCTTGGCTTGTAAAGCCTTTTGAGCCATCTTTCACCACCTTTCAAACCATCTTTGTTTGGCCTTTTAACTACTGAAATCCAGTGGATTTTCAGTGGTAAAAATGTGGTTTTGAGGCTCAAAATAGGAGGGGGTGTCCCCCCCTCCTCTTGTCTTGATAGCATGTGTTGATGGCCAACCAAATGAGCATGTGTTTTTCCTTCTTTGTGGCTTTTTTTAGGCTCATTTTTGTGACTTTTTAGACCTGCCATAACTCTATTTTTGGCTATCTTCATCACCTCTTGCATGCTTCATGCACTTGTAGTGTAAATCCTCTTTGCTAGCCTTGTTAGCCTTACAAAGTAGCATGCTCTTGTGGTTTGAATTAGCTTAGTTCAAGCATGTTTTTGTTGTTATTCGGACATGTTATAACTCTGATTTTGATTGGTGGACTCACCTCTTGCATGCTCAATACACTTGTAGTGTAATCCTTGCTAACTAGCCTTGTATGCTTGTCTCTTTAGCCTATTATTTTAGCTCATTTTGGCTATACTCCATACATGGTTTAGCATTATTTTGACATGCTTTAGGACTGTTTTCGGTTGCCTTGGCCATATGACTCATGCTTTGTATACCTATATGTAGGCACCCCATTTTTGACCGTCCTCAAGACTTCGACGTCATTGTTTGAACACTAGATGATCATCTATGCTCGTGTTTGCTTTGAGTTCCCGGAGGTCTCGGCCGTGCACCTTACCTCAAGATCTCTCGACTTGACTGTTTTGTGCTTGGTTGTGGACCAAGCACTTGTGTTTTTGCTTTTAAGGGAAGAGGGTGGCTTGTTGGCCATTTCCTCAACCCATCGGCCAAGGCATGAAGCCATCGGCCAAAGGTGTTGGCCGATCGGTACTGTATTTGGTCGGTCGGCCACCTTTGTTGGTCAATCGGCCATATTTTTCAGCCGACCCCTTTCCATCTGCTTTTGGCGGATATTTTGTGCCAGCTAGCACGCACAATTCCCCCCCTCCAAACACGTGTATGGAGGGATTTGAGCCTTGCTTAGCTTCTCCAAGAAGCTTTGCAAAATTGGTTTTCTATAAAAGGAGAGCCTTCTCTCCCTTTCCAGGGGTTCTAGAAATCTGATATACAAGTTAGATATATATCTCTCTCTCCATATCTCCCCTCTCTAGATTTGTGTGTGTGTTTTAGCTCAAAAGTGTGTTTTGTTCTTACTATTGTACACAAACACCTAGCATTACACTATCCTTGGTTGCTGAGGCACTAGAGGGTTGATCTTAGGGTTCTTGAGGTGATTTTGATCAGAGAAAGGTGTTGGAGCCTTGTTCTTGAAGGTGTTCTTCAAGGGTGAGTATTCTTACTTTAGATCCCCTTTTCTTACTTAAGCTTTTGGACCTACTTGCATATTGTTTTAGGCTTAGCTATAAACTGTAAAAAGTTCTAATTTTGTATGCTTAAGATTATTGTTTAAGGTCATTTTTTGGTTGGGGGTTGTCTACCCCCTCTTAGGCCTTGTTTGGCCTTGTTTGGCCTTGTTTTGTGCCTTTACTTTTGAGCTTTGGAGCCATCTCATTTTGACCTTCTCACCACTAAAATCCAAAGGATTTTCAGTGGTGGAGAAGTGGTTTTGAGGTCTTGAATAGGAGAGGGACACCCCCCTCTCCTTATGTCTCATATGCTTTTGTTAATGGCTCTTAATGTTAGCATGTTTACTTAGCATGTCTTGGGTCCATTTCAACACTTTTTAGTGACTTTTAGGACCTACCTTAATTCTATTCCATGTTGGTTTGATAGCATCTTGCTTGCTTCACATACTTGTAGAGTAATCTTGCATGTTTGCATAACATGCATATTGTGTTTCGACCATCATGCTTGCATATTTTAGCTCAACTTCATGAAGCTTCTAGCCTTGTTTTAACATGCTTGAGCTCTATTTTTAATTGTTCTGGTCATGCTTACATTGTTTTGTATAGCTGCCATGCAATCTAGCTTGTTAGCTTTAGGTGTTTGAGTCACTGGCATGCTCTATTCGGATCATTTCAGTGGTTTGGCATCACTTGTAATGTTATTTCAGTCCATGTTTCATGCTCAAACACTTGCACTTATTACTCCGTTAATGTTTTAAAGGGTTTCTGTTTTATGCCTCATGAATGGTCCATTGTGTATGCCTCCATGCTTAGGCCTCTAGGATGCCATTTCAATGTGTTTTGGTCTCATTCTAACATGCCACAACTCTGATTTTATTGGCCTAAGTCATGCCATGTTTGGTTGTAATAGGTGTAGTGCAATTGCCCCTTTTGGCCTTGTATGCGTCATGTTTTGTGCTCATCTTTCTAGTATGTTTTAGCCTCATCCCATGCATGTTCTAGCCTTATTTTGGCATGCCTTGGGGCTGTTTTAGGTCCCCTTGGCCCTTTGGGCTTGCTTCTTGTAGCCTTGGTTTGAGTCCCTTGGCTAGTTTCAAGTTTTGCGCTTTATTGCATGCCTTAATTTCATGGTTTGGTTGATTTGGCATCATCCCTTGCATGATTTCAGGGCCTAACATGTTTGCCTAATATCCATGTTTGTCTCCTTTTAAGTGTTCGTAAATGTTGCTTTACAATGCTTAAAGTAATGGGCCATTAGCATGCATGTTTGAATGTGCATTTCATGCCTTTGTCGCATCATTCTTGGCCACTATTTTTGGTATGGCTGAGGCCTATCAAACTTCAGTATAAGTCCATAAATTATGTGGTTTGTGTGTTGATTGCATGCTTACCGCATTACATGTTGTTGCGTGCTCGTTGTTGGTATAGTTGTTGCATGCCTATCGCATCATATGCTTAGTTCGCATTTTTCATGCTTGCTGGCTCACATTTTGTCACATTGTATGTTTAGGTTGCATTGCATTTGACATACTTGTTACCTTAGCCTTGTGTCCATATTTGAGTCCTTTTGCATTTGGCATGCTTAGGTTGCATAACATTGCATTTCCGTGTTGCATTGTATTTGGCATACATGCATTGCATTATGTTTGGTTTGGCGTGTCAAACCAAACATGAGGGCCAAGGGATGTTTCGTACTTGAAGTGATGAAATGTGCCTCGATTCTCGATCGTCGACGCTCTTGATCAAGCATGATAGAGTTTTAGGCATTCATTTGTTTTTGTTGCATTCATTCCACATTGATTTGCACACTTGGCTTCTTTGGCCATCATGCATTGAAATGCGTGATTGATGGCCCGAGGGTCGAGGACTATACTCCCTTGAATCCATGACATGATAGGGAGGGTGGTCATGCATACATTGTCTTGTAAATCCATTGCCATGCTCAGTTTGTCCTCTACTGCAGCAAAACAACATTTTGCAGGAAGAAATGGCCGGTCGGCCACTTTTAGTGCCGATCGGCTAACAACAATTGGCCGATAGCCTTACATTTGGTCAATTACCATGTTCCAAGGACCGATGGCCACCCTTCCTGGCCGGTGACCTCTCAGAGTGTCCATGAGGTGATTCAGAAGCATCCTTGAGACTTGCGCAGTTTTCAGAGGTGCAAAGCAGTGTAAACAGAGGCAGCATGAGCATGGCGATAGATTTCCAAGCGGAGCCGAGCATGCATGCATTTGTCCCTTTTCCCGAGGTCTTTTTGCCGCTTTAGTAGCTTAATTAATTTGTTTAATTAATTAAGTGTTGTGTAATAATTAATTAGCTCGTTCGTTAGTTAATTAGTCAATTTGTATTATTTTTTTGGACCCTTCGTCGAAAGGGCGAATTTCCTAATAAGTGTGCGTGAGTGTGTGAATGTCTTCCAACCCCACGTCTTTATTCGTTTTACTTACCTCCTTTCAATGGTTAGTTTTAGGTCATGTTTCAATTAGCATCCGTATGCTTGCATGATTGCATCATTCACTTGTCTTGCATGCACCGGACTCGGCGCATCATACAAACTGCATTGTATTTCAATCCCGATTTGAATACATGTTATCAAGTTGCATTTCATATGCCATCTTAGAATAGTCGATCCTATTTCTAATTGCATTTTGCATGTGTTGCATTAGCCATCTAAACATAGCTAGGATCATGCATTGATTTCTGACTAGTTATTGTTTTGGCTCGGAGTACTAGGTAAGCGTTTACGCTTTAGCATCTTGCATACGTGCAAGTGTTGCCATGATAGCATGCTTGCCATGAAGCTATTTGCTTATATGATATAAATTGCCTGAATGCCAGTGGGTGAAGGTTGGGTTGTTTGAATTGGAACAATTCATCGAAATGCGAGTTCTAAGCCCACTAGAGGTGGCAAAATCATGTTTTCTAAGTCCACTTGAGGGTGGCAAATCCACGTCTTAGCCTACTTGCGAGTAGCACTTTCAAACCATTTTCAGACAAACAAAGATGAGATGTTTTGTTCCAACTTAGGTGATCTAGTCTATACTTGTGTGTTGCGCGCATCACATAGTAATTCTAGCTAATTAATTGGAATAAGAACACATGCATTTTCAAAAACAAGATATTATGCCTAGTACAGGCCGATCATTGATCGGGCGAGCGAGGGTGCTCATAGATGACCTTCCCCAATCGTACCCAAGTTCCCGAGCTGAGGCAACTTTGGTGATGACGGACACGTGGCCTTAGGCAATGAGGCTGCGTTTCCTAAATTTCCCAAAAATAAAATATTTAGGTGGTGACTCTATATCTGGCAAAGCAGTCCATGTTTGGCACTTCTTTCTTAAAAATCAGTTTTCCAAAATGATTTGCCAAATTTGGACTCTTTGGTGATTTATCGGTCTTGCATTGCACTTTGCGAGATCAGATTCACAACCGTGACATTTGAGTCCGAACTGAAGCATGAGGCCCTCGGGGCGCATCTACAGTTTCTGGCAACTTTGCTGGGGATTTAGAGAACTTGACTCGAACTCATGATATCTTGTTTTGATTACACTTATGTGTCTCTTTGCATTGCATTTTCATTGGTGCGCCTAGGACACTGTGTTTGCCGTATGCTATTCCTGAACGGTTTGCCAGAGGCTTGCTTTGAGAAGCATGCCATAAGGCTGACCGGTTGCGGGCTCTGCCATGGCGGGAACACAAACCCCGATTTTACCGGGGCACCCCTTTTGACCATTCAACCTAGTGCATATCGGAAATCTATAGTGACTATTCCAAGCTAGGACAGGTTGCTTACCTGATTGTAGGTTGTTTGAAAAACCGCTGTGTGTGTAGTGAAACCCTAGCTCCTGACAAGATAGGACAGGGAAACCCTACCCCAACATAGGGGTGTTTTGGCTCTCACTTGCTTGTTATGTGCTTTTAGAGTGCGTCTCTATAGGAATGCATGTATCAGTTTGCAAGTTTGGGTATCAAGCCTGAGGGCATCAGTGTTTTGAGAATCAGTTATATCTATGGGTATCAGATTCAGATTTTTGAGCCAGTGATTTTGGGAACAGTGATCAGTGTTTGAGAATGGTTCATTCAGCTTGTGTTTGCCAACTGTGTGTTGTCTTTATTTAAGCTATTGTGCTGTCCGTTTTTCTATTCATTGTTTCCTTATTATTGCTTTATTTATCTTTTTGCAAGGTAGTTTAGCACCATTGATTCTGACCAGGCAAATATCCCTCGAGCACTCTGGGTTAGAGGTCGTAGACTTAATTGATCCGAGAATCTGATAGACGGACAAGCAGTATTCTATTCTTTTCCCCCGGTTACTAGACGGAGGTCCAAAAGGCGCAGTGTATCGGTATAGCAGTCGCTAAATCAGTGGTCTACCCTATTAGTGAACAGTCAGGCTGAGGTCTCAGTTTCTATTGTGGGGACAAATATACCAGTTATCCAGATAGGGCAATACAATATGGCAGGCTTAGAGGAGATGGTGCGTCAGCTCCATGAGAGTATGAAAACCATGCAACAAGACGCTGCCCGTCAAGCAAAATTTGCCAAGCAACAGGCCGTGGTCATGACTCAATAGATTTAATCACTAGGCTACAGCAACAAATTGGAGCATCTGCTTCACACCAGGTTCCTCCCCCACCAAGAGTTCCAATACTCGGGGAGATAGCTAATGTCAGGACAATATGGGCGTTCCAGTCGGGCAAACTCCGCCCCCAGTTCTACCCCAGCTTTCCAAAATACCCACCAACCTGCCGGAGTCTCCCTTTGAGTTCGAGGTGTACCCCACAACATTAAAAGTGAGCAAGCTTGAAAAGTTGTTAAAGAAGTCTCAAGGTGTGAAGTCCATTCCAGATATTGAGGATAGGTACACCGACTCGGCCGTGACACTGCCAGATCGATTTAAAATGTCGTACATCGACCGTTTTGACGGGTCTGGGGATCCTATGGTTCATTTACGGTTGTTTTCGGACATACTAGGGCCGATGGGCGTCTCCAGATTGCAGAAGCTTTCTTTGTTTGGTATGCAAAACTGGAAAACGCTGTTAAGAGGAATTGAGATGAGATGGCTAAGGTCTTTGTAGCACAATACTCTTACAATACGTAGATCGAGGTCACAACTCGTGATCTCGAGACCACTAGGCAAGAGCCGAGGGAGAGCTTCTCCAATTTTTTGACCCGCTGGAGGGCTAAGGCCTCGATGATGACCATCAGGCCGGTCGACAAGGACCAAATATGGATGGTTGTGCGCAACCTCCAGCCCAAGCTCATACAGAAGATGATCATCCTCCCCCTTCCTACCTTTGCAGATTTACATGAGATTGGGGTGCAAATCGAGGATGCCATGAAACTGGGCCTCATTGATAATGAAAGAGAACAGCCCAAGAGGACATTCAACCGCAGTACGAATGCAGGCACAAGCAGTGCTGCAACTGCCAGAGCTTCAGATGTGAGTATGGTTACCACCACCACCACCCCAAGAACCCTTGCAGCTACCCCATTCACCGGTGCGTCCGGAAGTAGCTCACAAACAACCAACAACCCACCTCGAGGCCAGAGAGTCTTCACCGCACTATACATGCCCTTGTCCAAAGCTCTGGGGGTTCTGATCAGAAAAAGGCACTTGAAGCCCTTGGAGCCACGGCCATTGCCAGAAAAACTTCCTCCCTCCCATAACCTAGCGAAGTACTGCGCCTTTCACCAACAACATGGTCATGACACTGACCAGTGCTTTCGATTGCGTCATGAGATTCAGGATCTCATTGACAACAGGGTGATCGTGCCTCCGGAGAAACCGATTGTCACAACCAACCCTCTCCCACCACACAACCAAGCTCCACCTCCCAAACACATCAATCTGATCCAAACTGGGGTTGTGTCATACGACCCTAGCATATATATCACCCCTTCCCACCTACCCAAGCCAGAGGTGTTCATTCCTGACAGCACTAACTTGTGCATGTTGGACATCTCCCAAACCCAACCCGAAACGTTGGTGGTGACTATCAAAGATAGAATTGGGTCGGCTATGGGGGCAGATGAGATTGATAATACAGAGCCTGAGGGGTCTGCGAGCTTCATGTACAACCAGAGCGGTTACATTACGTCAGCAGGCCAGGCTAAGCCGAATATGGAATTGCCAGTGGGGGCAGAGATTTGTGTAGTACGAGAAGATGGACCTAATCAGGGGCTGGATGACCTAGCAGAACTGGAGGAGGACATCGCAAACCTTCAATTCTTCGATGAATAGGACCCGGGAGACGTGACTGTCGACTGATTTGGTCTGGAAGGTTCAGCAGAAGGTACCGGGTGGCTCAGCTACGAGCCAGATATTATTGAGCAGTACCAACCAGAACAGGGTCCGTCAGGGACGGGGACATTAGCTGTGGCCGGAAGGGCCGGGAATCAGTCTACACCGTCGAAGAGCACCGGTGTTAAGAATTTTGCTCAGAATACGGGCAATTTGGGTACGGAAGATACTGAACAACAGGCTGCACTGAAGCAGTTTGAGCGGGAAAGGATCGGAGATTCAAAGAGGGCCAGAAAATCCAAGGCCCCTACAGGGACAGAACATGTTGTGTACACAGGAGCAGAGCGTGCTGAGGGCATGGGAACACAAGGTGCTGTGGGCACCGGAATAGTTGTGACAGAGCCGAACAAGTGTCTGTCGGCTGCCGATGCCATGTGGTAGGAAGATGACAACCTATGTCTTGCCCACACAGATGAGGACTAGGGGAGTAACTAGCTGGATGATACCTGGTACATTGGTGAAGTTGATCACATGACTAGGAGCGGGCGGTATTTCAAGCCCCTGCACTTAGATCAACCAGAAGCGTCCGGAAAGGACAGGGAGGCAGACAAGCAGAAGGATAAATTGCTCGAAGAAGAGGCTGTGCTGAAACAGCTTAAGAAGATACAAGCAAACATCTCCATCTGGGGACTGCTTATGGCTTCACGAGTCCATAGACAGGCTATCCTATCTGCAATGGACAAAGCCAAACTCTCAAAAAACACCACGCCTGAGCAACGTGTAGTATTGGTTTTTTCGGGAGGAGCTTCCCCGACATTGACCTTTTCTGACAAGGAACTGCCGCCTGAAGGCGTAAACCATAACAAACCACTCCACATCTCTGTGGAGTGTAGAGACAAGTGGGTACCGGTAGTTCTTGTCGACACAGGATCCGTCATTAACGTGTGCCCGTCGAGGACGGCATATGCAATTGGGTTGAAGCCCACGGACTTTGTGACAACTGCCCAAGTAATACGAGCGTATGACAATACAAGCAGAGAGGTGATGGGGACCGTGCAGATTCAAGCTCGGGTTGGTCCAGGACAGCAGGAGATTGACTTTCATGTCTTGGACGTTCCCGCAATTTTCAACTTACTCTTAGAGCGGTCGTGCTTGCACCAGGTGAATGTGGTCTCTTCCACCCTGCATCAAATGTTGAAATACCCCCATGGGAAGAGAGTGGCTATTGTTTTTGGGAATTCATCAATCCATCCGCCGCCATAAGTGTCTATATCGATTTTGGAAATTGAGCATGGCACGGAGGATGTGTTCCTATCAGGATTTACCATAGCCGAGGCCCGGGTCGTACAGAACATTTTGGCTGTTGATGAGGGGTTATATGTCAGTGCATAGTTTGTGTACCTCATGAACAAGCTCCAGCATATCCCTGGGATGGGATTAGGAAAGAGTGGCCAGAAAGGCATTAGAGTATCGACCGAAGTGCCGCATAACACGCACACCTTTGGTTTGGGTTATCTGAGGGCAAAGAAATGGTTGGGAGAGCCAGAGCCAAGACGGTCGGAAGGCATTTTGAGTTGATGCATCGGCCTATCCAGGGCACCCTGAACAGACGCTTCGTCCGAGAGAGGGAAGACTTTCCATTCTGTGGCTTCCCAGAGCCATGGTTGAATGTCGAGAAGAGACGCCTACCGGGTTTTGAGACCTTCTTCGATTTACAATTGTCTGGGGATGATGTTGCCGAGGAGCAGACAGACCCATCAGCTGAGGTTGAGCAGTGTAAGGAAGTGGATTCCGAGAGCATCGAGATTAAAATGGGGGTAGCACTGGCTTGTCTACTCTCAGATCCTCCAATCGTACATGAGTGTTTGGGGGATGACCTTTCAGTGTCCATGATTGGGAATGAAACAGCTGCGAGCCTATCTTCAAGCATTTTGGATGCGCCCATTGCACCCTCCCTCGTCTGGAAATACGATGAGGGATTCTTATCGAGCAGCACCGGGTCAGGTAGTAAGCCGAAATCTGATTCCACCGAGTCTGTGGAGTCAGAATCAGGTTCCAGCTCGTTTGAGTCTGAGTCCGATATTCCCGGGGGTGACAACCCGGATGCCACAGTCCTGTCTAGGTCGTCTTTTTCTTTCTCTTTTGAGTCTATTGTAACAAAGGAATCAGGCGACTTGGAAGTGATTAATGAGAATGAAGTGGCTGTGGCTTTTGAGTATTTTTCTGTACCTTTGATTTATTGTATTAATAAGGACTTTCAAAACTTCGATGAAAACGATGAGGAAGAAATTCCTCCGGTTTTGAAATATTTGCTAGAACAAGAGCATGAGAGGTTTGTAAAACCACTGGTTGATGAAATCATTCAAATTAATGTTGGTACTGAGAAGGACCTATGGCTAGTCCAGATCGGTTCCACGTTGTCTTCGGAAGAGCCCAAGCACTTAGTCGCTTTATTAAAAGATTTCAAAGATGTTTTCGCATGGTCCTACAAAGACATGCTTGGGATCGATCCTGAGATTGTACAGCACCGGATCCCTCTTGACCCGAAGGCCCGACCTGTTAAGCAGAAACTCAAAAGGATCCGCTCGAACTAGGCCATCAAGATCAAAGAATAGGTCACCAAGCAAATCGACGCAGGGTTCCTGCTGGTATCTGAATACCAAACTCGGTTGGCCAACATAGTTCCAGTGCCGAAGAAGGATGGCAGAATTCGGGTATGTGTGGATTTCAGGGATCTGAACAAAGCCAGTCCAGAGAACGACTTCCTACTGTCGCATATCGATGAGTTAGTGGATTTTACCGCGGGGCACGCATTGCTCTCATTTATGGATGGCTTTTCAGGCTACAACCAGATTATAATGCCACCCGAAGACCGGGAGAAGACTGTTTTTACTACCCGTGGGGAACCTACTATTACAGAGTGATGCCGTTTGGACTGAAAAATACTGGAGCTACATATCAACGGGCTACGACCACAATGTTGCACAACATGATCCACAAGGAGGTTGAGGTGTACGTGGATGACATGATTGTCAAGTCCAAAGAAAGAGAGGGCCACTACACCACTTTGCAAAAGTTTTTCCAAAGGATCAGAGAATTTCGGTTGCGGCTGAATCCTCAAAAATGTACGTTTGGTGTTACAGTAGAGAAAATGCTAGGGTTCTTGATTACACAGAGAGGTATCGAAGTCGACCCTTCCAAAATCAAGGCCATCTTAGAAATGCCACCACCGAGGACTGAAAAGGAGATGCGTGGCTTTCTGGGTAAAGTGCAATTCATAAGACGGTTTATTGCAAAATTAACCTTGACTTGTGAACCACTTTTTGGTCTCCTGAAGAAAGGAACGAAGTTCCAATGGGACAGCCGATGCCAAGCTACTTTTGAATAGATCAAGCAATACTTACAAAACCCACTCGTGTTGTCACCTCCTGAGCCGGGGAAACCGTCGATTTTGTACCTTTCAGTAACTGAAACTACAATGGGCTGCATGCTTGCACAAGAGTCTGAGGACAAGGTGGAGAGAGCTATCTACTACCTGAGGAAGAAGATGCTGGATTATGAGACCCGTTACACTCCGCTGGAAAAGGCTTGCTTAGCCTTGGTATGGGTTACCAGGAAGCTACGGCACTATCTGTTAACACACTCTGTAATGTTGGTTTCAAGATTAGACCCCATCAAATATCTCTTCGAGAAACCGGCACTTACGGGTAGGATAGCTCATTGGTTGCTTCTGCTTTCCGAATTCAATCTGAAGTATGTGACGCGCAAGTCAGTAAAGGGGAGAGCGATAGCGGAGTTCCTAGCTGATCACCCAGTCGAAGGGGATGAAGCAGTTGAGTACCTATTCCCAGACGAGGCCATTCTGCATGTCGAAGAAGAATTTTGAACGATGTACTTTGACGGAGCATCAAACCAATACGGGTATGGGATAGGGGTGTTGCTGATAGTGCCCGACAATTTCCGAATCCCTCTAGCATTCAAACTCCAGTTCAACGTATCGAACAATGAAGCAAAGTATGAAGCATGCATTGCTGGTTTAGAAGCCGCCCTAGAACTAGGGGCAAAGCGGTTGGACATCATCGGGGACTCGAACCTTGTTGTATCTCAAGCTAAAGGAGATTGAGAATCTATCACTAGACCTTGGACTTGCTGATTCCTTGATTTGAGAAATTGAACTTCGCTCATCTGTTAAGAGAGAACAACAGGTTCGCAGATTCACTAGCAACTCTATCTTCCATGATAGACATCCCTTTTAGAGTCCGGATGCGTCTGATCATCATCGATCAAAAATTTGTGCCAGCCTACGAGCTAATTGCCGCCATAGATGAGGTTCAAGATGAGAACCCTTGGTATTACGATGTCTGGAACTTCTTGGAAAAAGAGACGTATCCACCAGAGGCAAATACCAAGGACAAAAGGGCAATTAGAAGAATGGCTACTTAGTTCATCGTCTGCGGAGGAAAACTGTACAAGAGAGGTCATCTCGGGATGCATAAGTTATGTGTTGATACTGGAGAATCGAAGCGCCTGATGGAAGCCATCCATGGAGGAGAGTGCGGAGCGCACATGAACGGCGTGATGCTAGGCCAGAAAATTCTCAGATAGGGTTACTACTGGTCCACCATGGAGGAGGATTGTATTGGCTTTGTTTAGCAATGCCACAAATGCCAAATCCATGCAAACCGCATGAACATTCCGCCGTCAAAGCTGTACAACATGACTTCACCGTGCCCATTTTCAGTCTGGGGGATTGATATGATCGGGGCTGTCACTCCAAAAGGGTCCAATGGGCATGAGTTCATTCTGTTCGCGATAGACTACTTTACAAAGTGGGTTGAGGGCCAATCTTATGCGGTGTTGAAGGCGTCGCACGTTGCAAAGTTCATCAGGAACAACATCATCTGTCGCTACGGGGTCCAGAACAAGATTATTTCAGATAACGGTTCCCACTTCAAGAGGGAAGTGATTGACTTGTTAGAGAAGTACAACGTGGCTTTTCATAAGTCATTTATATATCGGCCACAAACCAACGGAGCTGTTGAGGCCGCCAACAAGAACATCAAACACATTTTGCAGAAGATGGTGGAAACCTACCGGGACTGGCCAGATAAGCTGCCATTTGCTCTGTGGGGCTACTGGACTTCAATTCGAACTTCTACTGGGGCGACTCCATATTCCTTCATCTATGGGATGGAGGCCGTTCTGCCTATCGAAATTGAGGTTTTGTCGTTGCGAGTACTGGCTGAATGTCAAATAGCTGAGGCGGATTGGCAGCAGATCAGGTTCAAAGAACTTATGTTGTTCGACGTGAGAAGGCTGAAAGCACTGTACCATGTTTAGGGTTATCAACGCAGAATTGCCAGGGCTTTCAACAAGAAGGTTAAGTCCAGGAATTTGAAAGAAGGAGATTTGGTGCTCAAAGGCAACCGAGCTCCTATCCATGACCCTAGGGCCAAGTTCAGACCTAATTGGATTGGTCCTTACATCATCAAGTCTATCTGGTCAGGTGGAGCTGTCGTTCTGATGGATCTAGATGGCCTAGTGTTCTCCCAACCGATCAACATGGACAAGTTGAAGAAATATTTTCCCTGAGAGGCTCGCTAGGCCGAAAACCCAAAAGGGCGACCTAGGAAAAGTTAGAGCATAAAAAATTTGAAATTATAAAAACTGAGCTCGCAAGGTTGAAAACCCACAAATGGCGGCCTTGGCAAAAGTTAGAGCGTAAAAGGTGAGGGTTAATACACGAGTGAACTTGAACTGAACTACGTAAGGCTTGATTCCCATCTTTGGGATACGTAGGCAACTTCATCCTGAAGTCCAGCCATAAACACTTCCCCGATCAACTTTGTCCATGTGATTGCCTTGGTCATCTTTGTCTATTCAACATTCAAGAGCTCGGTCGTGATCTCCGGTGTAGTGATATTCAGACTAGGGGCAACTTTCTAGTTGCTAGGATCCGGGGTTGTGCATCTCAGTGACAGATCTTAGGTGTGTCCAATTATGATCCATATCGAAAATGGTTTTGAAAAGTTTTAATAAAAGTTGATTTTGTTCAAATTAATCTTTTACAACTTAGACCATTTTTGGACTAAACGGGAAATTTTCAGTACCCACAACCTTCAATTTCATTGATTTCAATACAGAGTTCTCCTACTCTTGAATACAAAATTGAAGTTGCTTTTCATTACATTCATAAAGAAAACTTGAAAGTTCTGATTAAAGCAAATAAATTCGGGGCATAGTCAGGTGTTTCTGCGTCCTCTCCCAGAGCTGGTCGAAGCCTCTGATGCCAAGCTGGGCCCGATCTGTGCCTCTTTATTGAGCCAATCTAAGCACTCATCAGAGAGGGTGGAATTGAAAGTAGGAGCAGGGGCCAGAAGCTCTCTCATCCTCCATGCTGTGGCATACCAAGCTAACTGCACGCCTCGAACCAGAAATGTAGTAGGCCAATCAACTGGATTCGGTCTGACAGGTCATGTTGTAGCTCATTACCGGTAAATTGAGCCAAGGGCAGCGCCAAGCAATGCGATCCACGAACAAATTACACATCCAGCTGTACCACCATCCTTCATCCGGAGCATCAACTAGACGTCGTCGGAAGAAATAGCTGCGAGCTGAATATGACGGACACGAGTCCACAACTCTCAACTTGTCCATCAACCACACCTGGGGAGGGATGAAAAATGAGAGAATAAAGAATAGAGAGATGTACGTTGAGAGAAAAAGTGAGCAAAAGGTTTTGAGAGAAAAATCGAGCCTGAGGGCCGAGTGATGTGAGCAATATATGTGCGATGGGGAGGGAAAAATACCTGCAATAGTAGTGGACTCCCTGCAAACTTAGCCGTCTCCCGATGATGAAAAGCGTCTAAGCCCATCAATGTCTCGGCCAATGTCATGACGATACAGCTTTTGCCCTCTTACAAGCCCTCGGCGACCTCAATCAAACAAGTGCTAAACCTGTCGAAGCCCGAGGCTAGTAGGGCATGAGATAGCATGCATAAGCAGAGCGTATGTCGTCTATAACCCTGCCAATGATGGTCGTCGCGGTCACCAACATCAGAAAATCGACAAACCAAGCTCGAAAAGTCCAGCTCTTCGTTGTGAATCAATGACCGGACGTCATGCACAGTAAAGCCGCGCATCCGTCCTAAGGCTTGGGCGTGGCCGAACCGGAACTGAGGCAAGATTTCCTCGTCGCGCTCGGACTCCATTAAAGCTTGGAAATCATCAAAAGTGGGACATATCTCTTGACCACCAAAACTAAAGACGTGTGTTACCGGATTCCAAAACCTTGTCATGGCATGGAGGAACGGAAAACGCAGCGGGGTGTGACCCAGCGTGAATAGTGCATTTATGCCGAAGTCCCGAAAATTCAGCCTTTCCGAGTCGTCCAAGCTGGAAATCCAAGTTGTGAGATTTTTGGGAAGAAACTCTTCCATTTGGTGCAAATCAGAGCTGAAATGAGGAAAACTACGAAGCTGAGGCTTTTGTAGAAGATAAGGTGTTGAGTGCAAGACAGGTGTCAACATTCTGGAGGTCCTTCCATTTTTGGCTGATCGACCAAAAATAGTGCCGACCGACCATTAGTTTCGGCCGATTGGCTAAAAATGTTGGCCAATGGCCATTTATTGAGGCCGATGACATTTCCCTTTGGCCGATGGCCTCTCCTTTTTGTTCTCTGAGCTGAATAAATGTTAAACATGCGAACTTGTGACTGGTTCCACTTCCAATGCCTTTCGGTGATGATTTTGCGAAGTTGCGCCTGTTGCTACAATATGTTTATCGAGTTGTATTTTACATTCTTCAAGTCTTTACTTTGCTTATCGAGTTGTATTTACACTTGGTTAGCTTATCGAGTTCTTTGTTTTGATTATCGAGTTATTTTTTGTCGTTAGTCAGTTCACTACCTGATTATTATGATGCAAGTGCTTAATTTTGAAATAAAAGTTCAATCTCATTTACATTGTTATGTAATGCAATGCGATGCATAAAATATACAAACGTAACACTTATTGAACAAAACAGCTGTTTCATTTCATCATGTCTTTTGCAAAAAGTACATAGTTTTGAGAAAGTAAAACCTGCCTGAGGCAGTACAATGTGCTCAAACTACCAGTAAAAAGAAAAGTAAAGCAAAACAAAAAAGAGGAGAAAAGCAACAAAATGTCTGAACAGAGCAAAAAAGAAAAAAGCAGCAGAAAGTCTGGATCAACATCAATGGTCTCAAGTGCGGGAGTCGATCCTGGTCCTCTTCCTGGATAAGGGTCCAAGATCACCACCGCCAGCTCCGTAATCAGAGTCTGAGCTGTCTCCGGCCTCGCCTTAGGACGACGCCACCTCCTCATCGTCATCTGGAGTGGGCTCCCATGAACTACTCTCAGCACGGATGCGCCTGTGTCTGCCTCGGCGGTGGAATGTCATCCCGTGCCTCGCTCCCCCTTCTCCTCGAGCAGGAACAGATGGTCCAGCTAGAGCACCTCCCGCAGCCGAAATCTGGAATGGGGCCTGAAAATGACAAATGGCAAATGCATCATCTATGCTACGCAAAGCATAGTATGAATACTGAATACAGTGTATGAGTACAGTGTATAAATGCTGTGAGCAATGTATTAATACAGAATGCAGTGTATGAGTCCAATGTATGAATGTCGTGAGCAACGCTGTGAGTAGTATGTGGGTTACAGTGTATCAGTGCCGTGAGTGCTGTCTATCAAGTGTCGTATTGATAGTGTGATGCATCAGATTATGTATGAAACAGATTAGGCAGAGTTTGAGACTGCGATTGAAAGAACTTACCGGGATATTGTAGATGGTCAACAAGTCGATGCACCGCTGCAGCATCCCTACCGCTGAGGCTGTCAACTCCAGGGACTGGCGAGTGTACACGACGGAAGCCTGCAAAAGTGCTGAAGTCATTAGTACTCTGCGGGATATCAAATGAATTGAAATGACTATACATAATGCAAAGTCTAGTAGTACATACCGGGGTCGAGCCATAGACTTCGACAAGCTCATGATCAGCAGGAGGAGGAACGAAAGGGATCTGATAAGTCTCCCCACCCTGCCCTCGGCATGTGATCATCGTGGGCAGTGCTGGCCACTCAGCTCCCCGTCCCCTCCGAGATCCACTTCTACCATGGCCCTGAGTCGCCCTCGGTGCTCCTACTCCTACCGGCGCCGTAGGCCTCTCCCTCTCGACTCGACCAGCATCGGTCAAAGAGGGCATCAGATAGGCCTGGATAAACTCGGTGTAGTTGCCCTCGTCTCTAAAGCACTGCGAGTCCCAGCCAATCGTGTACCTCCCAATCTCCTCTAGGGTATGTCTCTCAGAATGCCTCATGTGGGTAGGAGGCAGCTCCAGGACTATCTGCTCCGGTAAGCCCAAGGTCTGGCGCAGGAAGCGCTCACCCAGGTACCAAGCCCGACACACCGGGCCCTTTAGCAAAATCCTGAATCGGGCAGTCTCCTCAGCGCCTGCATCCCAATCCCTCACCGCATCCGACAACGAAGCCCAGGGCTTCCAGGTGATCTGTAAATGATATACAGTCCGTTATCTACTGTTATTGAAAGAATAATGTAAAGCGAAGCCTAAATGAACTGCAAATTCTAAAATACCTCTGTGGCGGTGATGGTGTCGAAATATCGGCGGAAGAATATGAAAGGCTCCTGTGGCGTCTGCTCGCATCTCACGTCGAAGCGGTAAGAGAATGGAGTGCCAAGGGGGACCTCCTCATCTGGCACTAGGGCAAGCCTTGGGAAGTAGGCATATACCCACAACTGCAAAGTATAACAGAGCAAACATTAGTATGCTTATCAGATAAAGCAGAATGCAGAATAAAGTAGAAATCATAGAACAGTGCATGGTGCAGTATATTGTGCAGAGTGTACAGTGTGTGCAGTATACAGTCAGTGTCAAGCAGATAGCAAGTTCGCAGTGTATGCAGTGTACAGTCAGTTGGCAGCAGATTGTGCAGTATGTGAAGTGTATTGTGAAATATGTGTAGTGTGTAAAGCAGATTATATGTGTGCCGTGTGTGCAGCGTACAACCAGTGTGAAGAAGACTGCATGTGTGCAGTGTATAGAGTACAGATAATGTAAAGCAGAAATGTAAAACAAAAAAAGAAGGTGTACCTCCAAAGCCCGCCAGTAGCCTCCGAGCAACTGTCCGCTGCAGTGAGACGATGAGCTCATATATCCATAAAGTGTGGCCAGGCCAGCGCCACTCCAGTCGTAGCCGCGGTCACATCCACGAGTGCACTCAGTAAGTAGAAGGCGACAGTGTTTGCCCGATCGGCGAAGAGCTTTATCCCCAGCAGGAACATGATGAAGCCACAAGCATACTGCTCCTCCTCCTCCCGAGTAGTAGGCGCCTGAATCCGGAAGTGATCCACGAACCTTGAGTACCTCACAAACCTTGGTCGGGCAAGAGGTGGCTGAGTGCCGAGCAAGTATAGCTGAGCGGCATCCCACTCATCCATATCTGTATCAAAGGGGATCGAATCACCCCCTACCCCGATGCCGGTGCGGATCGAGAAGTTAAAGGGAGTCATCGTCATCTCCCCTGTGGCAGAAAGGTGGAAGAAGTCGGTGGTGTCCCACCACCTCTCCACCAAAGCAGCAAGAAGGGGCCTGCTCACAGTGAGGCATGAGAGTCCCATGCAGAAAGTGCCAAAGCCGACCTGGTCGACAATACGGCGAACCGCATCAGGCTGCTCCATGTACCAACCACGAACAACGGTATTCCCATACCCCCAGAAGGCATGGGAATCTCCCTGTTTTCAAAACAAATAGTTGCAAAGCATTATTAGAAATACAGTTTTGAAAAGCTTTCAGAATTGATAAAAATGTAGTGTGTGTGCATGTGTTCAAGATTATACAGATGTCGGGTGTGGGTGTGCTCACAGTGAACCACAGCATATGATGTATCAGTGTGTTTGAATTGTTCAGTTGAGAATACAGCATGTGTGCATGTGTTCAGATTTAAACAGATATCGGGTGTGGGTGTGCTCATAGCAAACTACAGCATGTGATGTATCAGTGTGTCTGAGTTACGCGGTTAAAGAACAGGATTGACTATCGCAGTTATACGTTCTATATTGCGAAAAATAAAACAGAGGGAGAGTGTACCACAGAAGTGTTGTAGGACAGATGTGACTCTGGCTCGCGTAATAGAAGCTCCAGTGGCGCACCCCTCATGTAGTTCCTGAAGTGGTGGATGCCATCGAGAGGCAACACGTGTATCGCCAGCCTGTAAGTCGCCGGATCGAACGGCCGGATGCGAAGAGGTAGGAGCTCGGCCTCGGGGTCCACGTCCATCTCCGGGGAAGCCCCACCCTGTGGCATGTCGTCTTCCATCTCAAAATGAGCGGGAAAATGGCTGAAAGTGTTGAAAATGGGCGAGAATGTGAAAAGTCAACCCAAAAGTCAACCCTGAGAGGATGAAAAATGGGAGAAAAGGTCGGAGTGTGGAAAAGGCACAAAAACGAAGTAAACTCGGGGGGAAACAAACCCCAAGTAGCGGAAATCGAGAAGGAAACACAAAAAATCGAGTTTTGTTCGGTTTAAAGTGTGCGAAATGGGAAGGGTTTCGCGAATAAAACGACGAAAAAGGCTGGAAAACGCGGCAAAAACTCGGATCGAAGGTTGGGAAATCATCTAGAGGGAGAGAGGAGTGATTTTCGACCTAGGATGATGTGGAAATATAAGGTTTGGAACCTTATATTTAAAGACCCGTGGCCAAAGGACAAAACTGCCCCGACATTGCCATTTTTGACCAGTCGGCCAAATTGTTAGCCGATCGACTAAATAGTTGGCCGATGAGCTCCTTTTGTGGTCGACGGATGGCTAGTTGCCTCCCCCTGTGGTCGATGCACCTCCCACACCCTTGTTTGGGTCAATTATGTGGTTTGGGACCTTCATTACTCAAGACAGTGCAAGAAAGTGCACTTTTGAACCTTAACTGGCCTTCGTGTTGACCTCGAGCCATGTCTTCTATGTGCAATGCTCGGTGCGCGCAAGGAGTATCCTTTCTCGTATCCTTTTGTATCTTGTGAGTTCCGCAAATCGCCTTAAATATCTTGTATTACGTTTCTTTGTTTTGACTGTAATAAGCGCGCTCGTTACGCGTCTTGCATTGAACAATGCCTCGTCTTGTTTTGAAGTTGCATCTCAACATTGCGAGTGACGTGCCTTCACCATACTTATGCTGAACATGGGTCTTTCCTTCTTTACACATTTCTTACGTTGTTGCGCATGCTTTGCTTACACGTGTTTATATTTTTCCTGCTATACACATTGCTTGCGTTGTCGCGCATGCTTTACTTACATGTGTTTATGTTTTTCCTGCTATACACATTGTTTGCATTGTCGCGCATGCTTTACTTACATGTGTTTATGTTTTTCTTGCTATACACATTTCTTGCGTTGTCACGTATGCTTTACTTACATGTGTTCATGCCATTCTTGCTCTACACATTGATTGCATTGTCGCGTATGCTTTACTTACATGTGTTCATGCTTTCCTTGCTTCACACATTGCATGCGTTGTCACGTATTGCTTTACTTACATGTGTTTATGCCTCAACTGCAATGTCATGCATCCTATCTGGCTTGCGTTGTTGTGCATGTCACCTCCTTGTATTGGTATGCACCACCATCGGCTTGCGTTGTCGCGCATGCCCTCCTTGCATTGTTATGCACCACAATCGGCTTGCGTTGTTGCGCATGCCCTCCTTGCGTTGTTATGCTTGTTTCAAATTGCATTGTTATGCACCACCATCAGCTTGCATTGTTGCGCATGCCCTCCTTGCATTGTTATGCTTGTTTCAAATTGCATTGTTTTGTATCGCACTTAGGTTGCATTAACATGCACCCCTCCACATTGTTATGTGTCACACTTAGGTTGCATTGTCATGCACCCCTTCACTTACGTTGTCACGCACTTTTCACTTGCATGGCTATAAATGTTTCTAACAATATCATACTTGTTAAGTTTCTCTCTTTTTCAGGCACGATATTGCATGTACGGTTCATTTGAAGTTGGCACAACCAGACGAACCGGACAGGTATTGTATTCTCCGCGTGAGACGTAGCGAGAATTGTATAATTCTCTTACATTCTTTCTGCACGAGTTGTAGTTCGATTCTTATTCGCTTGCTTAAACTGTTGCATTTATTGTGTATAATTGCTTCGTTACAGCTCTTTTTGCATGATCATAAGTTATGTTCGGCTTTGTGCATGTCATTTGCATCTTGCCCCTACCTGCGGGCACATATCTTTATTATCTTGTATGCATTGTCCAAGTCTTCGGCCTTGCCAAAAATGGGTCGTCTCTGGGCTTTGACATTCACTCCCGTCATTGTTATGACTTTCGAGTTCTGTCAAAGAGGGGCAACTATAGATACCCAATTTCTGACCGTCCTAAAGACTTGGACGTCATCGTTTGAACACTCGATGATCATCTATGCTTGTGTTCGTTTTGAGTTCCTAGAGGTCTCGACCGCGTGCCTTGCCTCAAGATCTCTCGACTTGACTGTTTTGTGCTTAGTTGTGGACCAAGCACTTGTGTTTTTTCTTTTAAGGGAAGAGGGTGGCTTGTTGGCCATTTCCTCAACCCATCGGCCAAGGCATGAAGCCATCGGCCCCTTTTTCTTGCCATCGGCCAAAGGTGTTGGCCGATCGACACTGTATTTGGTCGGTCGGCCACCTTTGTTGGTCAATCAGCCATATTTTCCGACCGACCCCTTTCCATCTGCTTTTGGCAGATATTTTGTGCCAGCTGGCACAGTTGGCACGCACAATTCCCCCTGTGTATGGAGGGATTTGAGCCTTGCTTAGCTTCTCCAAGAAGCTTTGCAAAATTGGTTTTCTATAAAAGGAGAGCCTCCTCTCCCTTTCCAGGGGTTCTAGAAATCTGATATACAAGAAAGATATATCTCTCTCTCTATATCTCCCCCTCTTTAGATTTGTGTGTGTTTGAGCTCAAAAGTGTGTTTTGTTCTTACTATTGCACACAAACACCTAGCATTACACTATCCATGGTTGCTGAGGCACTAGAGGGTTGATCTTAGAGTTCTTGAGGTGGTTTTGATCAGAGAAAGGTGCTGGAGCCTTGTTCTTGAAGGTGATCTTCAAGGGTGAGTATTCTTACTTTAGATCCCCTTTTCTTGCTTAAGCTTTTGGATCTACTTGCATATCGTTTTAAGCTTAGCTATAAACTTTAAAAAGTTCTAATTTTGTATGCTTAAGATGATTGTTTAAGGTCATTTTTTGGTTGGGGTTTGTCTACCCTCTCTTAGGCCTTATTTGGCCTTGTTTTGTGCCTTTACTTTTGAGCTTTGGAACCATCTCATTTTGACCTTCTCACCACTAAAATCCAGAGGATTTTCAGTGGCAGGGAAGTGTTTTTGAGGTTTTGAATAGGAGAGGGACACCCCCCCTCTCCTTATGTCTCATATGCTTGTGTTAATGGCTCTTAATGTTAACATGTTCGCTTAGCATGCCTTGGTTCTATTTCAGCACTTTTTAGTGACTTTTAGGACCTTCCTTAATTCCATTCCATGTTGGTTTGATAGCATCTTGCATGCTTCACATACTTGTAGAGTAATCTTGCATGTTTGCATAACATACATCTTGTGTTTGGACCATCATCCTTGCATATTTTAGCTCAACTTCATGAAACTTCTAGCCTTGTTTTAACATGCTTGAGCTCTATTTTTCATTGTTTTGGTCATGCTTACATTGTTTTGTATAGCTACCATGCAATCTAGCTTGTTAGCTTTAGGTGTTTGAGTCACTGGCATGCTCTATTCGGATCATTTCAGTGGTTTGGCATCACTTGTAATGTTATTTCAGTCCATGTTTCATGCTCAAACACTTGCACTTATTACTCCTTTAATGTTTTAAAGGGTTTGTGTTTTATGCCTCATGAATGGTCCATTGCGTATTCCTCCATGTTTAGGCCTCTAGGATGCCATTTCAATGTGTTTTGGTCTCATTCTAACATACCAAAACTCTGATTTTATTGGCCTAAGTCATGCCATGTTTGGTTGTAATAGGTGTAGTGCAATTGCCCCTTTCGGTCTTGTATGCGTCTTGTTTTGTGCTCATCTTTCTAGCATGTTTTGGCCTCATCCCATGCATGTTCTAGCCTTGTTTTGGCCTTTCTTGGGACTGTTTTAGGTCCCCTTGGCCCTTTGGGGCTTGCTTCTTGTAGCCTTGGTTTGAGTCCCTTGGCTAGTTTCAAGTTTTGGGCTTTATTGCATGCCTTAATTGCATGGTTTGGTTGATTTGGCATCATCCCTTGCATGATTTCAGGGCTTAACATGTTTGCCTAATATCCATGTTTGTCTCCTTTTAAGTGTTCATAAAAGTTGCTCTACAATGCTTAAAGTAATGACGCAGTAGCATGCATGTTTGTATGTGCATTTCATGCCGTTGTCACATCATTCTTCGCCACTGTTTTTGGTATGGCTGAGGCCTATCCATTTTCAGTATAAATCCATAAATTATGTGGTTCGTTTTTTGATTTCATGCTTACCGCTTTTCATGTTGTTGCATGCTCGTTGTTGGTATAGTTGTTGCATGCCTATCGCATCATATGCTTAGTTTGCATTTTGCATGCTTGCTAGCTCACATTTTGTCGCAATGTATGTTAAGGTTGCATTGCTTTTGACATGCTTGTTACCTTAGCCTTGTGTGCATATTTGAGTCCTATTGCATTTGGCATGCTTAGGTTGCATAACATTGCATTTCCATGTTGCATTGTATTTGGCATACATGCATTGCATTGTGTTTGGTTAGGGGTGTCAAACCAAACACGAGGGCCAAAGGATGTTTCGTACTTGAAGTGACGAAATGTGCCTCGATCCTCGGTCGTCGATGCTCTTGATCAAGCATGATAGAGTTTTAGGCATTCATTTGTTTTTGTTGCATTCATTCCACATTGATTTGCACACTTGGCTTCTTTGGCCATCATGCATTGAAATGCGTGATTGATGGCCCGAGGGTCGAGTACTATACTCTCTTGAGTCCATGACTTGATAGGGAGGGTGGTCGTGCATATATTGTCTTGTAAATGCATTGTCATGCTCTGTTTGTCCTCTGCTGCAGCAAAACAGCATTCTGCAGGAAGAAATGGCCGGTCGACCACTTTCAGTGCCGATCGGCTAACAACAATTGGCTGATAGACTTACATTTGGTCAATTACCATGTTCCAAGGGTCGATGGCCACCCCTCCTGGCCGATGACCTCTCAGAGTGTCCATGAGGTGATTCAGAAGCATCCTTGAGACTTGCGCAGTTTTCAGAGGTGCAAAGCAGTGTAAACAGAGGCAACATGAGCATGGCAATAGATTTCCGAGCGGAGCCGAGCATGCATGCATTTGTCCCTCTTCCCGAGGCCTCTTTACCGCTTTAGTAGCTTAATTAATTTGTTTAATTAATTAAGTATTGTGTAATAATTAATTAGCTAGTTAGTTAATTTGTATTATTCTTTCAGACCCTACGTTGAGAGGGTGAATTTTGTAATAAGTGTGCGTGAGTGTGTGAATGTCTTCCAACTCCACGTCTTTCTCCCTTTTACTTACCTGCTTTCAATGGTTAGTTTTAGGCCATGTTTCAATTAGCATCCTTGTGCTCGCATGATTGCATCATTCACTTGTCTTGCATGCACCGGGCTCGGCGCATCATACAAACTGCATTGTATTTCAATTCCGATTTGAATACATGTTATCAAGTTGCATTTCATATGCCATCTTAGAATAGCCGAGCCTATTTCTAATTGCATTTTGCATGTGTTGCATTAGCCATCTAAACATAGCTAGGATCATGCATTGATTTCTGGCTAGTTATTGTTTTGGCTCGGAGTACTAGGTAATCGTTTACGCTCTAGCATCTTGCATGCAAGTAAGTGTTGCCATGATAGCATGCATCCTATGAGGCTATTTGTTTATGTGATATAAACTATCTGACTGCCTGTGGGTGAAGGTTGGGTTACTTGAATTAGAACAATTCATCGAAATGCGAGTTTTAAGCCCACTTGAGGTGGAAAAATCATGTTTTCTAAGCCCACTTGAGGGTGGCAAATCCACGTCTTAGCCTACTTGCGAGTAGCACCTTCAAACCATTTTCAAACAAACAAACATGAGACGTTTTGTTCCAACTTAGGTGATCTAGTCTATAATTATGTGTTGTGCGCATCACATAGTAATTCTAGCTAATTAATCGGAATAAGAACACATGTGTTTTCAAAAACAAGATATCATGCTTAGTATAGGCTGATCTTTGATCGGGCGAGCGGGGGTGCTCATAGATGACCTTCCCCAATCATACCAAAGTTCTCGAACCGAGGCAACTTTGGTGATGATGGACACGTGGCCTTAGGCAACGAGTTAGGGTTTCCTAAATTTCCCAAAAATAAAATATTTAGGTGGCGACTCTGTATCTGGAAAAACAGTCCATGTTTGGCACTTCTTTCTTAAAAATCAGTTTTCCAAAACAATTTGCCGGATTTGGACTCTTTGGTAATTTATCGATCTTGCATTGCACTTTGCGAGATCAGATTCAGAACCGTGACATTTGAGTCCGAACTGTAGCATGAGGCCCTCGGGGCGCGTCTACACTATAGTGCAAGTGCTTTCGCTAGTCTTGAGTTTTGAGACCACTAGCATGCTATATTTGTGATGTGTGCATGCCTTGGCATCATTTGGCATGATATTTCAGAGCTTATATCTTTGCCATACTCTCATGTTTATCACTCTTTAATTGTGTTTAAGAGTTGTGTCATTATGCCTTGTTTGTGAGCTAATACATGAGCATATCTTTCTTGCCATCTATGCTGCGAGTCTAGCATGTTTTTGCCACTATTTTGACCTGCCTTAGATCTGTTTTGAGTGCTTAAGGTCACTTGAGCATTGCTTGGTATGGTTGTAGTGTACAGCTCTTGACTAGCATTGTATTTCAAGCCCTTTGGCATGCTTTATTTGAGCTATTTGCCCGATATGGCATCACTTGGCATGTAATTTCAAAGCATATGTAATTGCCACACTCTCACATTTTCCACTCCTTCAATGTATTTGAGAGTTGTGTCTCCATGCCTTGTTTGTAAGCCAATTTGTGCGCATGTTTGTCTAGCCTTTTGAGCTTCAATTCCAGCATGTTTAGGCCATTATTTTGATGTGATTAAGCTCTGTCCAGAGCTGGTTTAGTCCATTGAGCATTGTATTCCATGATTCTAGTGTTGTGTTCTTCACTAGTTTCAATGTTTAAGCCTACTAGGATGTTGTACTTGAAGTGTTTGCATGTTAGAGTCTTGTTTATCATGCCAGTTTAGCATTGAAAAATCTGTCATCTTCCTCATTCTTCATTTTTGATTTGTTTTGAGGATTGGTTAGTCTTCAGGTTGTGTGTAATGCTTGGGATTGAGACCTATGCTTAAATGGCTTCAACCCTCTTTTGAGGGTTACTCCTAGTCAAAGGCATTGGCCTCTCCCATGCCTTAAACCATTCTCTTTGATAGACCTCTCTCTCATTAGAGGACTCTCATATTTGGACAAGTTGATTAATGAATGGATTGGTAATGTTAAAATGTGTAAACAAAATCAATGAAGCAAAATGTGCCAAGATAAGTATGTTGCATATGTGCATTGCATTGTGTTCAACCGGACGTTATGTTGAACACAAAGTGAATTGGTTCATTTCATACTTGAAGTGATGAAAATGGGTCAATCCCCTTTGTCTCCATTGCCTTTGATTATCCATGATAAGGTGGAGGTTCATCGAGTCATATGTGGTATTTGCGTGCATTCATTGACATTGATTTGTGCAACTGGGCCTCTTTGGCCATCATGGATTAAGATACGTAATTGATGGCTTGAGAGCCGAGCACTACACTCCTTTGAGCTTTAGACATGATAAGGAGTGTGATTGCGAGAACATTTTCTTGCAAATCCACTGCCATGCCCTTGTTTGTGCTCTGTTGCAGCAAAAGGAGAAATTTGTAGGAGGCAATGACCGACCAGCCATAAAAGCTGCCGACCGGCCACCAAAGTCTGCCGATCGGCTATCAAATTTGGCCGATAGCCATAAACTTTGGCCGATGACCATCCCTCTTAGCTGACCATCCCTCAGCATGTTCCTAAGGTGGATCAGAAGCATCTTAGAAGTTGGCACAATTTTTAGAAGCCCAAAAGAGTGCAAACAGAGGCATCAAGAGGCACAATAGTGGATTTCCTAGCAAAGCCGACCGAGAGGCATCAAGAGGCACAATAGTGGATTTGTCTAGCTAGTTAATTTGCTGATTTTGTAATTAATTAGTTAATGTATTTAGCTAATTTATTTCATTTTTGTAATATTCTAATTAGCTTAGTATAGCTAGTTTCAATTCGGTTTGTAATTAATTAGCTTAGCGTAGCTAGTTACTTGATTTATTCGAACCCTCATCCGAGAAGGCGATGTTGTAAATAAGTGTGCGTGTGTGTGATGCATGTCTTCCAACCCCATTTCTTTCTCCCTTTTACTTATCCGCTTTCGGTGGTTAGTTTTAGGGCATATTTCAATTAGCATCCTTATGCTAGCATGTTTGCATTCATTCATTTGTTTTGCATGCACCGGGCTCGGCGCATCATACAAATTGCATTGTATCTCAATTCCAATTCGAATACATGTTATCAAGTTGCATTTCACATGACATCTTAGAATAGTCGGGCCTATCTTAGTTGCATTTTGCATGTGTCGCATTAGTCATAGTTGACATAGCTAGGATCATGCATTGATTACTAACTAGCTTCTTTTTTGGCTCGGAGTACCAGGTAAACTTTTACGCTTTAGCATACTGCATGAGATGTGTATGTTGCCATGTTAGCATGCTTTCCATGAGGCTATGTGCTTAACTACGACAACTGTTTGAATGCCTGTGGGTGGAGGCTTCATTGCTTGAATTGAAACAATTCATCGAAATGTGCATTTTAAGCCCACTTTGCGAAGTGGCAAAATCATTTTTTTTAAGCCCACCTGAGGGTGGCAAATTCTTGTCTTAGCCTACTTGCGAATAGCACCTTCAAACCATTTTCAAACAAACAAACATGAGATGTTTTATTCCAACTTAAGTGATTTAGTCTATACTTGTATGTTGTGCGCATCACGTAGTAAGATAGATAACAACCGAAATAAGAACACATGTGTTTTCAAAAACAATATATCATGCTTAGTAGAGGTCGATCCATTGATCGGGCGAGCGAGGGTACTCATTTCAAGACCTTCCCCTCTCGTACCCAAGTTCCCGAGCCGAGGCAACTTTGGTGATGACGGACACGTGGCCTTTGGCACGAGTCAGGGTTTCCTAAATTTTCCCAAAATAAAATATTTAGGTGGCGACTCTAAAATCTGGCAAAGCAGTCCATGTTTGGCGCTTTTTGATTAAAATCTATTTTCCAAAACAATTTGCTAGATTTGGACTCTTTGGTGATTTATCAGTCTTACATTGCACTTTGTGAGATTAGATTCAGAACCATGGCAGGAGCCCGAACTGTAGTAGCTAAGAACTACAATTTGCGCCCTTGCGCGCGGAGCGGAGTTCTAGGCGGTCTACACTCTCCCGCGTGTGATACGCCGAGAGATGTTGCTTTTCCCTCTCCCGCGTGTGATACGCTAAGAAATGTTGCTTTTCCTTCTCTCGCGTGTGATACGTTGAGAGGTGTTGCTTTTCCTTCTCCCGTGTGTGATACGCTAAGAGATGTTTTGTTTGTGACTTCGAGTATTCTCGATAGTCGCCTTTAGCCTTTCTGCGTAATGCGTAGTTAAGTTTGAAAATTTTCTTACATCATTTCTGCATGAGATGTAGTTTGGTTCGTGTTTATTTGCTTATGTACGAGTTTGCTGTAACATTTCTTTGCATAATCATAAGTTACGTTCTGCATGGTGCATGTCGTTTTCATCTTGCCCCTACCTGAGGGCGCATCTCTTTGTTATCTTGCATGTTTGTCTAAGTCTTCGACCTTGTCAAAAATGGGTCGTCTCTGGGCTTTGACATTACTCCCATCATTTCATGACTTCCAAGTTCTATCAAAGAGGGGCAACTGTAGACACCCCATTTTTGACCGACCTTAAGACTCAGACGTCATCGTCTGTGCACTCGGTGATTGTGCATGCTTGTGCTCGTTTTGAGTTTTCGAAGCCTTCGGCTGAGCGCCTTGTGTCCGGACCTCTTAACTTTCTCCTCTTGGCCTGGTTTTTGGACCATGCCTTGCTGCCTTTGCCTAGAGGGAAACAAAGGCTTGTGGGCCACTTTTTATAGCCTAGGCTACCTTTCCCTCTCGTAGGCCACTTGTGGTGGCCCGTAGACTAGTTTTCGGGGCTTCCGGCTGAGTGCCTTGTCTTCCATACTCTTGTCTTTCTCCCTTTTTGGTTTGTTTTTTAACCAAACCTTGTTACCCCTTTGCCTGGAGGGTGGAACAGGGGTGTAGACTAGTTTTCTCCCCTGTAGACCACTTTTTGGTTGTTGGTTAGCTAGGGTGGGTAGTCTGTAGACCACCTAAGGTGGTCGGCAGCATGCCACCATCTTCTCCTCTCTTTGTAGACCACTTTTCTCCCTTGCCGACCAGTTTTCTCCCCTGTAGACCACTTGAGATAGTCGTTCGACTAGGAGGGGTGGTCGGTCGACCACTTTAACTGGTCGGCGACCTTTCTACACTTTCTGCAAAATTTTTCCTTGCCAGCTGTTGGGCACAAAAGGCATCCTCCATACACGTGTATGGAGGGATTGCACCAAGCCTCTAGCTTGTCTAACAAGCTTGAGGCATGAAATTCTATATAAGGGGAGCTTCCTCCCCCTTGTTCAAGGTTCAGAATTTTGATTAAGGCAAAACATATCCCTCTCTCTCTCTCTCTATAATTCTCCCTCTCTCTATATTTGTACTAGTTTGTGCCTTAAAGTGAGTTTTCTTCACACTTTTGCACTAAAGCACCTAGTGAAACACCTTCACTCTTGAGCTGAGGTTGTTGGAGGTTGCATTTGAGTGATTTTGGCTTGGTTTTGCCTCAGAAATGACTGGTTTTGAAGTTGTTCTTCAAGGGTGAGTAGTTACCCTCTCTAAGCCTTGTTTTGCTTAGGTATTTGGCCATCCTTGCATGCTCTTTTAGGCCTTACTTTCAACTGCAAAAACTCTTGTTTTTAAGTGTTTAAAATGTTTGTTTGAGGCTTTGTTTGAGTTAGGGGTGGTTTACCCCTTTTGATGGCTTATTTTCCTTTGCTTTGTTCTATCTCTTAAGGCCTTTCAAACCACCTTGTTTTGGCCTTTTAACCACTGAATTCTAGAGGAATTTCAGTGGTGGAAAGTGGGTTTTGAGTCCCAAAATGGATGGGGGTGGTCCCCTCCTCTTGTGTTTTGTTTGCATGTGTTGTTAGCTTAACACTTTGGCATGGTTTTCTACCTTCATAAGGCTCTATCTTAGCTTGTTTTAGGCCTTATTCTAACATGATATAACTTTTTTGTGTGTTAGTTTGGTTGCTTCTTACGTGCTTCATGTACTTGTAGTTCAATCCTCTTAGTTAGCCTAACATGCTCTATGTTTTGGACCACCATTTTAGCATGTTTTTGGCTTCACTCCAGCAAGCTTTTACTCATATTTTGGCATGCCTTAGCTCTAATTTTGGTCCACAAGGTCACCTCTTGCATGGTTTATGCACTTGTAGCGCAAGCTTGTTCACTAGCCTAGCTTGTTTGGTGTTTTGGCCTATTCATCTAGCATGTGTATGCTTTACTCCATTACATTTTTGGCTTTGATTTAACATGCTTTAGGTCTAATTTGAGTGGTTTTGGTCATGCATGCTTGGCTTTGCATAGCTATAGTGCATTTGGCTTTGCTAGCCTTAAGCTTTGAGACCTCTAGCATGTCATATTTGAGCTTTTCACATAGTATGGCATCATTTGGCATGTTATTTCAAACCATATGCCTCTGCCATATTCTCGCATTTACCTTCCCTTTGTTTTGATTGAGGGTTGAGCCTTATGCTTCACTTATGAGCCAATATGTATGTATGCTTGCCTAAGCTTTTGGGGCTACCATCTCAGCATGTTTTTGGTGTTATTTTACCATGTTAGAACTCTGATTTTTGTTGGTGAAGTCACCTCATGCTTAGTTTTGGTGTCTGTAGTGTAATCCCACTCATTGGCCTTGCATGCGTCATGGTTTATGTCTCACATTCTAACATGTGTTAGCTCTACTCCATGTATGTTTTGGCATTTTTTTGACCTACCTTGGGACTGTCTTAGCCCTTTGGGGCTTGCTTGATATGGCTATGGTGTAAGTACCTTAGTTAGTCTTGAGTTTTGAGCACCCTACTATGTTATATTTGTGATGGTTGCATGTTTGGGCATCGTTTAACATGTTATTTCAAAGCATGTACATGTGTCATGTTCTTACTTCTTTCATTCCTTGAGAGCTTTTGAGAGTTGTGTCTTTGTGCATTGTTGGTGAGCCATCAAATGAGCATGTTCTCCTTGTGTTATATGCCTTGATCTTAACATATTTCAGCTGCTGTTTTGGCATGTTTGACCTTTGTCCAGGGTTGGTTTGACCATTTGAGATTGATAGTGCATGCCTCATGTGTAATATGTTTCATTAGCTTTAAGGCCTTAGCTTTTAAACATGCCTCGCATGCATTGCTTACATGATAGAGTCTTGCGCATGTCACTTTAGCATTCAAGGTTGATCATCTTGATTGCATTGCATGTGTTTGGATTGGACGTTAATCCAAACACGAGGAATGTCGCACGTTTCATACTTAAAGTGATGAAACGTGTAGCATTTCTTGGTCGCTGACCCTTTTGATCAAGCATGATAGAGGTGGAGGCCCTTATGTGTTATTTGTGCATTCATTGACATTGACTTGTTAAAACTTGGCTTCTCGACCATTGTGCATTGCGATGCTCGGTTGGTGGCCTGAGAGTCAAGTATCACGCTCCCTTGAGCTTGAAAAATGATAGGGAGGGTGGTTGTGCACACATATCTTGCAAATATACTACTATGCCCCTTGTTGTTCTCTGTTGCAACAAAACTGGAGCTTGGCAAACTAACTGGTCGGCCGACCAGTAGGGGTGGTCGACCGACCACTTTTTCTGGTCTACATCCAGTTTTTTGGGTCTATAGCCTCCTTTTCTAGTCGGCAGCCCACCAAGAGGTCCCCATGTTGGAGTAGAAACAATCTGGAAGTTAGTGCACTTTTCGGAGATCAAGTCAAATGCAAACAAAGGCAATTTTGGGCATAGCAATGGATTTTTGAGCGAGGCGATCGAGCATGCATGCACCTTTCGCCCCGAGGACCTATTTTAACTGCTTTAGCTGCTTTACTTAGTTAGCTAATTCGTTGGTTTTGTACTTAATTAGTTAATGTGCTGAATTAATCGATTTGTTTTGTAATAATTAGTTAACTAGGAATAGTTAATTAGTTTTGGTTTATAATAAGTAGTTTAATTAGCGTAGCTAGTTAGCTTATTATTCGGACCCTCCGTCGAGAGGGCAAATGTTGTAATAAGGGTGCGTGTGTGTGTGCATATCTTCCAACCCCACTTCTTTCTCCCTTTTATTTAATCGCTTTTGATAGTTAGTTTTAGGGTCATTTTCAATTAGCATACCTTATACTTTGCATGTTTGCATCATTCATTTGTATGTCATGCACCGGGCTCGGCACATCATTCAAACCGCATTGCATTTCAATACCTATTTGAATACATGTATCGAATTGTTACATTGATATGCCATCTTAGATAGCCGAGCCTATTTCATTGCATATTGCATGTGTTGCATTAGGCATTCTGTATAGTTAGGATTCATGCAGTATTTCTAACTAGTTTTTTGTTTTGGCTCGGAGTACACTGTGAGTATTTACGCTTTAGCATCCTCGCGTGAGTGTGAGTGATTGCCATGACAGCATGCTTGCCATGAGGCTATGTGCTTAAATGATTAACTGCATGAATGCCTGTGGATGAAGGCTTCATTACTTGAATTGAAACAATTCATCAAGTGTGAGTTTTAAACCCACTTGAAGTGGCAAATCATCATGTTTTCTAAGCCCACTTGGGGGTAGCAAATCCGCGTTTTAGCCTACTTGAGAGTAGCACTTTCAAACCATTTTTCAAAAACAAACATGAGATGTTTTGTTCCAATTTGACTAAATTAGTCATACTTGTATGCTGTGCGCATCACGTAGTAAGATAGATAACAACCGGAATAAGAACACATGTGTTTTCAAAAACAATATATCATGCTTAGTAGAGGCTGATCATTTGATCGGGCGAGCGGGGGTGCTCATTTCAGGACCTTCCCCTCTCGCACCCAAGTTCCCAAGCCGAGGCAACTTTGGTGATGACGGACATGTGGCCTTTGCCACGAGTCAGGGTTTCCTAAATTTCCCAAAAACAAAATATTTAGGTGGCGACTCTATAACCTGGCAAAGCAGTCCATGTTTGGCGTTTTTGATTAAAATCGATTTTTCAAAATGATTTGCCAGATTTGGACTCTTTGGTGATTTATCAGTCTTACATTGCACTTTGTGAGACTAGATTCAGAACCATGACAAGAGTCCGAACTGTAGTGGCTAGAACCAAATATGCGCTCTCTCCGAAAAAAGAGCACGCGGAGGGAGTTCGGGCGGTCTACAGCAATACAATAGACGTAATAGATGATCTAGTAGCCAAGAAGTGAAGGTACCTTATAGGAGTAATTGGCAATGACTCACCTCATGCTGCGAGGGATCTTCCTCTTCTGCATCTCGCGTTTCTGAACCACATGTACTACTCTTCTCCCTGACTATGTTCGTAACTTTCCCTATTCTCCAACAGGGTGACAGACTAGGTTGCTTCAGTATCTAGAATTGAGGCGCATACGCGCTACCTCAACCTATGGGGCTTCCATACAGATTTCAAGCCGAGGATACACCCCTGGGTATTTAAACTAGACTTCAGTCCCAGAAATTCCGAACCATTGCGTTCTAGGCATCAGCCATTTGAACTCTAGTTTCCACCATCTCAGTGATCTCCTAGGACCTCACCACAAACACAGGCAAGTGGCTATACCAGACCACTGGAAGTCGTTCAGGCACAACAAACACCAAAGGAATTGTACCTTTAGAGGATTTAAGGTCTCCTAGACCAGAGGAATGCACAAGACAGTGCGATGTAGAGTGAATGCATGAAACAGATGTGAATGCACAAGATAGTGCAATATGCAAAGTGCACAAAACAGTACGATACAATGCACAAACAAGTGCAGGTAAGGTGCGCAAAATAGCGCGATGCAAGTGCATGCACAAAACAGTGCGAACAAGATGAATAAAACAGTGCCACACAGGTGCACAAGACAGTGCGATGTAAAGTGCACAAAACAGTGCGGTACGTCCAAACATGCCTCACGCGGGTGGAGAAAGAGGGAATAAATGCACAAGAAAGCACGAATGTAGGATGAAATGCACAAGATAGTGCAAGTACATCCAAACGCGCCACACGCGAGTGGAGAAAGGTTGCGCAAGAAAGTGTGAGTACATCCAAACGTGCCACATGCGAGTGGAGAAAGGTTGCGCATGAAAGCGCGATACACAAGAAAGTGCGAGTACATCCAAACGCACCACACGCGAGTGGAGAAAGGTTGAGCAAGAAAGCACGATGCACAAGAAAGTGCGAGTACATCCAAACGCACCACATGTGAGTGGAGAAAGGTTGTGCAAGAAAGTGCGAGTGGCACACAACCACAAAGTGCACAAGACAGTGCGAGTGATACGAAATTGTGAAATAGATGCGCTAAGTGAGATCATTGTGTGATAGATGCATGATGTTAATTGAAAGCATGTTCTATGCATAAAACAAGCATATTATATGCAAGAGACAAAAACATATTCTATGCAAGAATCATAAACGATGTGCGGCACGCATGCAACAAAAGTGTATATGAAAATGTACATTCTACGCAAGAAGGGAGGCAAATATGTACTTTGGTGCCTCCGATTTACCTCTCAGAGGACTTTGCAACGTGCTTAACTCAAAAAGGACACACCCTGTTCAAATTGGCAAGGGGTAACATTTGCATGCTGCTTGGATTATCATTCTAGCTTGAAGCAGGCTTGAGCTTCAGCTTGAGGTAGAGTCACACTCATTCTTCAGGGAAATAGCGAGGCCTGAGAAGGTGCACCTGGAATGCAGTCTCGGGATTTGCTAAAGTTGAAACACACTAAGATGCTCCAAATTTTCCGTCTTTTTTTTTGCTTTGCAGTCCGGAACCCATGTAGCTTCAGATAGATCCTGGTTCTGTTGTTCTCACATGACCTGGGTTGAACCCTGTAGTTTTATGAAAGAACAAATCCTGTTTTGCACATATGTGGAGAACGGCACAGCACTCTGAGCGCAAAACGATTTATTTTTGAAATTGAAATTGAGAAATGAGTTCCCAACTGAATATTGAGCCTACAACTGAACACAGCACACCATGACTCAACATAGGGAAAGCAAAGGTAAACAACCTAAACACATCTATTGACACTCGGAATGACTCAAAACAAGAATCGAGACAAACAAAAACGCACACACAACACTCAGATGCGTTCCAATGGCGACACACCTCTTAGTTCACAAGGAGCCCACAGCTTCTTCGGGTATTGTTCCCCACCCTTTCTTATTTGTGATTCTCACATCACTCTGGCACTCAATCTCTAGTTATCCAAAAAAGCCCTTTTTCACTTTTTCTCTCAGCACACATCTCTCTATTCTTCAATCTCTCTTATTTTTTTATCCCTCCCCTGGGTGGTTGATGGATAAATAGGAAGTTGTTGGCTCGTGCTCCTAGCATTCTGCTAGATTCTCCTTCTTCTACTCACAATAGTGAACTTTTCCACAGAGGGGTTGTGATATGACAAGATGTGCAGTAGATCTGCAACTGACATCGGTTGACGACACCCCTGGCCTAGCTTGATCGTCCAGATGAGGGAATCGAATATCCCGCTCCATTTTCAATTCATGCTTCGCACTTAGCTTGATACCTCATTTCTTAGAGGATGAGAGAGCTCTCAGACCTTTGTTGTTAGCTTCAGTTGTGCCTTTTCTGGCAAATATGGTGCCCTTTCTGGCAAGTGTAGTGACAAGGGGGAAAAAGACAGAAAACCTTACTCAAGTGTGCCCCTAGTTCATTATTTTGACCATTTTTTGTTTTGCTTTCTATTAAAACAATTTTGACCAATATGAGAGTTAGATTAGCATGCTTGTTCGATTTTCTGATTCGAAATCAAGAAAGTCAGGCTATGAGCACTGAAAATTTTCGTTTTTTGGGTCCAAGAAATGGTCCAGTTTTGGAAAAAATGGAATAATTTTTTAGAGAATTAGTTAACCTCATTAAAAAAATTCTCAAAACTGTTTTTGCAAATGGCTATTGCTCGACCAACACAAAATCTACTCTCAAGATACACAACCTTAGATCTGAACTTGAATTGTCCTGCAACTGAATCTTCTAACGGAATAAGACAACCGAATTTGAACAAAGATGAGCACGAAGACGAGCCAATTTGCACATGGATAAGATAGCCGAGTTGAACAAGGATAAACCAATCAACATGCAGGAGCCAAGCAAGCTGAAAATGGTTGGGGCCGAACTTCAGGATGAAGTTGCCGACATATCCCAAACATGGGAATCAGGCCTGACGTAGTTCCGAGTGGAGGTTCACTCGGGTGTTGATGCTCTCTTTTTGCACTCTAACTTTTTCGAAGGCTGGCCTTCCAGGTTTTAACCTTGCGAGCTCTGTTTTTCTTTTCTTTCCTTTTCTTTTCTTTTCTTTTCTTCTTTTTTTCTTCATTTTTCTTTTCTTTTCTTTTTTTTTTTCATTTTCTTCATTTTTTCTTCTTTTTCATTTTTTCTGCTCTAACTTTTTCATGAGTCGCCCTTCCGGGTTTTCAGCCCAGCGAGCCTCTCAAGGGTAGAAAAGTTTAACTGGTCCATATTGATTAGTTTTGAGATCTCGAAGCCATCTGAATCCAGTAGAATGGCTACCGTTCACTGATGATGTAGGAGTCCATCCAATCGGGTCTGAATTTGCCCCTAGTGTTGCAGATAGGAACTTGATTCTCCTTCAACAATAAACTTTCTTCTTTCAACTGCTCAAATCTGGCTTTCTTGCCAGTCTTCATTGGTTTGCGGAATGACCTATCTTTTGAATCTTTGAGCACATCTGACATTTTTGCCCCTAGTTCAAGGGTTGTTTCTGATCTAGCTTTGCAACCTTCCTTTGATGACATTAGACTTCTTGATCTGACTTTTTTGCCCCTAGTTCAAGGGCTGCTTCAAATTTGGCCATACAAGCCTTATATTGTGGTTGTTCGTTGAACATTCTGAATCAAGGTTCAAGGTTTGAAAGCAAAAGGAGTCGAGTCTTGAGGCCAAGAGCGATCCTATGCTGCACAATCTCAAGAACAATTCCATACATATCTTCGCAAGACCGTGTAAAATATTTTTTGAAATCTTTTAATAAAGCGACTAGTCGCTCAGACTGAAGACAATGTAGAACCAATATGGACTAAGCCAGGATCCTTCTCAGTACTCACATTAGCAAACATGATTTCATTCATTAAGGGCTTAGCATGCCTCTGTTTCTCTCAGTCGATCAAATTTTTGCAAATCCTGAGGAATTCCTTCCTCTTTGTTTTCACCACAGTGTTCGAAAAGTTTGAAAAACTTAGGCCAATGCAATGATTTTAAGGCACAGAAAAGTAGGTGGAAAGCATTGTCGTTCCATTCAAATCTTCTGGCATAACTGGCTTTATGGCAGAAACAGACTCAAAAGAAATAGTGTAAAAGACAAACACAAAACAAGCAAGTGATGCCCGAGGCAACACCCCCGTAATCACCCGAATCTAACACAACAGGACTGACTCGATACAACAAGATAGACTAGACTGACTCAATACAAAAAGACTAACTCAATACAACACAACAAGATTGACCCAATACCCAAGTCAGAAAGTAAAATAAACAGCATTTGCACATTGCTCAAAATAGTGCGTGCCATCCCCATATCTAGAATGAAAATGAGCGCTTTCAGCAGGTGGTTCATCCCCTAATGACATAATCACATTATCCTCCAAGTTCATCGATCCAGTGCCAATAGACTTTCCAGGATTTAGTGTAGCGATGACCTCGTTATCAATTAGATCTTGTATTTCATGGCGAAGACGAAAACACATGTTAGTGCCATGACCGGTTTGTTGATGGAAGGCACAATACTTGGCCAAATTATGCTTGGCTGAAAGTGGATCCGAGAGAGGCCGAGGCTCAAGGGGTTTGAAATGGCCTTGTCCAACGAGGATTTGGAGAGCTTTGGACAAAGTCATGTAGAGGGGATTGAAGACCCTCTAGCCTCGAGATGGGTACTTCGAGGTTTGTGAGGCTGTATTGGATGTACCCGCGAAGAGGTCGACAGGTGCTGACTTTTGATGATCTCTTCCGAGTGTTGGATTGGAGCTGAAAGAGGTGTTTCTGGTACGACATCCCTTTTCACGGCTTGCCCCTTGATTCAAAATGCTCTCATCCTGAGCGACAAAAGTGTTATCCATAGTTTTTGCAACCACTACAAGCACTTGCTGTTTGTTCAGTCCTTCAGCCTTCAAAGCCTCAATAGCCCATAGAAGGTGTTCATAGGGACCAATGCCTGCCCCTACCTTGTTCTTAGCACTTGTCTCCACCTTGCCAAGGGATTGGCCTTCTTCCAATGTAGCCTGTCCCAAGATTGGGGAGCCATTTGGCGTGAAATTTCTGGCATATGATGTGATTGATGACGGAGCTAATATCCCAAAGGCCAACTGCCACAGTTCTCTAAAGATCTTCAATCATGCTCATCAGCTCAGAAGTAGTGGGTTCACAAGTTTGAGATGATTGGGTTTGAGTGCATTCATAATGCATAAGTCCATACCGACTAGAATGAACACCTCAGGCTTGGGTAGATGGGCCGGGGTGATGTATATGCTGGGGTTGTAGCCAGATGGAAATGTATGGATTAGATGGAGATATGGAGGTGACGGGTCAGTGGTGGCCTGAGGTCCCTTTGGTGGAGCTATGATCTCTTCGTCAATAAGATCCTGAATCTTATGGCGGAGGCGGATGCAACGGTTTGTATCATGAACGTGTTGTTGATGATAAGCACAACATTTAGCTGGGTCATATCTTGGTGGAAGAGTATTTGGAAGGGGTTGACGTGCTAGGAGCCCTAGGTACCCTTCTTCTTGTAGCATTTTCAAAGCTTGGGAGAGACTCATGTAAAGAGGATGGAAATTTCGGGCTTGGGGCCGAATTGAAGTGGTTGATTTTTGGCCATTATCAGGAGGAGGATTTTCGATGGGTATGGTTGCAGTGTTTACTTTTTCGGAGCATTTTAAAACTGCACTATTGCTGATAATAGCATCGGAAGTACGAACAACATTTTTCCTCATAAACTTATTACTTTCTACAATGTGCCCATGTCTGATGGCATCCTTGATTTGAACCCCAACGTCATGGAGGTCCTTAAAGTTGAATATCATATGCTGCAATGTCTTGGCTTGACTAACCATATCTTGCTGCAGCAAATCCACTGATTGATGAAAACAGATCAATAAATCCTCTAGATTTGTCGGAGACTAAGCCATGATAGAGGTAGATGCTCTTGCTCTGAACAAAGGTGATGTGACTGGTGACTGCCGGATCAGTTGAACTAATGGGCCCTGTCTGGCCCTTCTTTGCCTTACCGCCAACGAAGGAAATACTAGTTGCCCTTGAACTAAATCTCCAACCTAACAAAGTCTATCAACACAAGTCCAATGTACGCAGGGGATATCGGAGCCTTCTGAGGCTATGGTTCCAGGACTACTTTGCAAAAGAGAAAACAGACAGCACCTCAGCCTAGTTTCAATAGAACAAATATGATCACAGCTGAATAACTGTACACCACACTAAATTCTACCCCAAAACTGATACCCTCAAACTGATACCCAAACTTGAAACTGATACATACATTCCTATAGAGACACACCCTAACAGCACATATCAAGCAAATGAGAGTCAAAACACCCCTATGGTGGGGTAGGGTTTCCCTGTCTTAGTCTCGTCAGGAACTAGGGGTTCACTATGCACGCATGCGGCTTCAAAATAATCTTGCATTCGGGTGAGCAACTTGTCCTAGTTTGGAACAGTCTCTACGCTTCCGATATGCAACTAGGCCGAATGGTCAAAAAAGATGCCTCAGCAAGACCACCTAATTTACCTCTCGCCCCTAACACCGAGAAGTGAAAGGAGGATCAAACGGTACGGTGACAGTCCAGATCCAAGGTTTGTGTTCCCATCGTGGCAGAGCCCATAACCGGTCAGCCTTATGGAACGCTTTTCCAAGTAAGCCTCCGGCAAACTGCTCAGGAATAACAGATGGCAAACACTGTGACTTAGGCGCACCAATGCAAATACAATGCAAAGAAACACATAAATATAGATAAAATAACATATCATGAGTTCGAGTCGAGTTCTCTAAATCCCTAGCGGAGTCACCAGAAACTGTAGACTCCACTTTCTTTGCATGCCCCCCCTTTCGGAGAGGCGCGAATTGGTCTCCTACAGTTCGGACTCCTGTCATGGTTCTGAATCTAATCTCAGAAAGTGTAATGTGAGACTGATAAACACCAAAGAGTACAATCAGGCAAATCATTTTGGAAAATCAAATTTTGAATCAAATAATGCCAAAATTTGACTACTTTGCTAGATTATAGAGTCGCCACCTAAATATTTTATTTTTAAAAAATTTAGGAATCCTTGACTCGTGCCAAAAGCCACGTGTCCGTCATCACCAAAGTTGCCTCGGCTTGGGGAACTTGGGTATGACAGGGGAAGGTCCTGAAATGAGCACCCCTGCTCGCCCAATCAAAGATTAGCCTCTACTAACATGATATGCTATTTTATAAACACATGTGTTCTTTTTCTGGTTATTTAGCTAACTTTACTATGTGGTGCACACATACAAATATAGACTAAATTGCAAGAATTGGAACAAAACAATTCATATTTGTTTTCAAAAATGGTTTGAAAGTGCCACCCTCAAGTGGGCTAAAGCGCGGATTTGCCACCCTCTGGTGGGTTTTAAAAACATGATTTTGCCACTTTGCAAAGTGGGCTTAAAACTCACAATCATGGAATTGTTCCAATTCAAGCAACCATGCCTTCACCCACAGGCATTCATGTAGTTAAGCAAATAAGCACATAACCTCACGGTAAGCATGCTAACCATGGGAATACTCACACTCATGCAAGTATGCTAAAGCATAAAACTTATAATGTACTCCAAGCCAAAACAAAAGCTAGTTAGAAATAATGCATGATCCTAACTATGCTAACAATGCCTAACGCAACACATGCAATAATGCAATTAAATAGGCTGGCTATCTAAGATGGCATATGAATGCAACAATTGATAATATGCTTTAAAACACGTATTCAATAAGCATTGAAATACAATGCAGCTTGAATGATGCGCCGAGCCTCAGTGCATGCAAAACAAATGAATGATGCACTCATGCAAGCACAAGGTATGTTAATTGAACTATGACCCTAAACTAACCATCGAAAGCGGTTAAATAAAAGGGAAAAAGACGTGGGGTTGGAAGACATGCACACACACACGCACACTTATTACAACATTGCGCCCTCGCGAAGGAGGGTCCAAATGAATAAGCTAAGCTAATCTAAGCTAAGTTAATCAAACTAATCTAATTAAACTAATTAGACTACTTATTACAAACCAAACGAACAACTAGTAAACTACTTACTAATTATTACAACACAACATAAAGAAATAGCTAAGCTAAAGCCATTTAATTAAATTAAAAAACCATGCTAGCTAACAAGTAAAGCATAAAACCACACCACTTCAGCTCTGCTTCAGAAAGTTGAACATCCACGCATTCGGTTTCTCGCCCCGAAAAGCCCACTGGTTTGCTCTTGAGAGGCTCTGTTTGTAGGGTCACTCCAAGGACTTTCTGCTCCACTTTACCAATCCACTGCTGAGAAATGCACCAGTGGCCTGCCGGCCATGAGAGCTTGCTACCGGCCATCTGTCGGCTAAAGAGAGGCATTGTCGGCCAAGGATGAAGCCTTGCCGGCCACTGATGAGGCACTGCCAACCACTGGTGTGCTAAATCACCATTCTGCAACAGAGCTGAAACTGATGAAAATAGAGGGTCTCCTAAGGGTATATTTGTACTGTGTCATCTCCTTATCATCTCAAAACATCAAAGGAGTGGCACTCTTTGATCCAAAACCACCAATCAAGCATTTTCAATGCATGATGGCCAAAAATCCAAGTTGTACACTTTCAATAAATGCACAAAAACTAGACTCTAAACCACTACCTTATAATGGGTGATTAAAGGCAATGGAGACAAAAGGGACTGACTCATTTTCATCACTTTGGGTATGAAAGGGACCGATCTACCTTGTGTTCAATATAACGTCCGATTGAACACAATGCAATGCAAACACAACATGTTTATCTTGGTCATGTTTTACTTTGCTCGTTTTGTTTACACATTTTACATTACCGATTAGTCCTTTAACCGATTAAGTCCAATGTGAAAGTTCTCTAATGAGAGAGGGGTCAACCAAAGAATGGTTTAAGGCATGAGAGAGATCATGCATTTGGCTAGGAGGAACCCTCATAAGAGGGTTAAAGCCATTTGAGCATAAACTCTATCAAGCTTAAACACAATCATAAGGCTAACCAACCCTCAAAGCAAATAAAAAGATGAAGAAATGAGGGAGGTGGCAAATTTTCAATGCTGAAATGGCATGAAAACTAGTACTATAACATGCAAATAACTCATGTACAACATGTTAAGAGACTTAAGCATTAAAACTAGTGAAAAGCTTTACACTAGAACCATGCAATATCAAACTCAAATGGCCAAACCACCTCTAGATAGACCTCAAACATACCAAAACAGAGGCTAAAACATGATGGAATTGAGGCACAAAAGAGTAGAAACACATGCTCGTGTATTGGCTCATAAACAAGGCTCAAAACACAACTCTCAAAAGCAATGAAAGAGTGGAATATGTGAGAGTGTGACAAAACTATTTGCACTGAAATCACATGCTAAATGATGCCAAAACATGCAATCAACACATGCACAACTTGTTAGAGGCCTTGAAACACAAAGCTAGTGAAGGCATTTGTACTATAGCTATGCAAGGCAAGGCTCAAAAGGGACAAACAGTCCAAAACAGAGTTAAAGCATGTCAAAACATGAGCAAAAATGTGTTGGAATCAAGCTAACACAAGCTAAAATAATAAGCTAACTCATTAGGCATGTTAGACTAGTAAGCATAATTGCACTACAAGTGCAAGAAGCAAGCAACAAGTGCTTCAACTAACCAAAAACAGAGTTAAGACATGTCAAAATAGGGCCTAAAACATGCTTGAAGTAGGCTAACAAAGGCTAGAATGAAAGGCTAACACATAGCACAAACTAGACAATTAAGCACCATTGCACTACAAGCATACAAAGCAAGCTTCAAGTGACTTAACCAGCTCAAAAAAGAGCTAAATTAGGTCAAACAAAAGTAGCAAAAACATGCTGAGATCAAGTCATAAGATGGTAGAAAAACATGCTCACATGTTAGGCTATCTACTCATGCAAACAAGACACAAGGAGGGGAGGCCAACCCCTCCTATTTTGGACCTCAAAACATGGTTTTTGTCACTGAAAATCCCCTAGATTTCAGTGGTTAAAAGGGCAAAAAAGGTTGACTTGAAGGCCTTGAAAGATGGCACAAAGAGCTATACAAGCTAAGGAACAAAAGGGAGAGACAACCCCCTGACTCAAAAAGGCATTAAACCACCATTTTTAGGGCTGAAAAATAGAGGTTTTTGTAGTTGAAAACCAGGCCAAAAATAGTTTGCAAAGGTGGCAAAATAAGTGTGTAAAACAAGCTTAAAGTGTGAGTCTCATACCTCTTGAAGAGAAGACAGAACTTAAGCAACAATCTGAGCTTAAACCACCTTCTAGAGCTCAAAAGAAGCTCCAAGAGAACATCAAGCAACCTCAGCCCAAAGTTGAACCACTTTCATCAAGGATGTATAAGCTAAAGTTTGATGTATGCAAGCCTTTAAGCACAAAAGCTCCAGAGATAGAGAAATCTAGAGAGAGAGTGTTAGAAAGAGAGGCTTCCAAACATTTTATAAATTGTTATAACCCCTTAAACCATAGAGAAGGCTCTCTGTATATAGAAGAATGAGGCTCCAGGTCGAAAATATCCCAAAATAGACAGCTGGAACGACTGGACAACAAATATCTGCAAAAATCTGACTTTCTGCATCAATGGCCGGCAAGCCATCATTGATGGCCGGCACTTCATCATCCATGGCCGAAAAGGGTCACTCTTGGATGGTAGGGGGCCGGCAATGGCCATTCATGGCCGGCACATGGCCAGAAAAACCCATTCATGGCCAGCAACTTCCACCTCTAGTTGGCTAGAAAAATTTTCTTTTTGGGCCCGACTTCAACCAGACATAACTCCTTCATCTAGACTCCTTTGTAGGTCATTCTTGACCCTAAATTTAAACCCTGGAAGTTTTCTTTCCAATGGTGAAAGTCTCACATCAAAATTTCAAGTGTACAGAAAGATATGCCAGTTTGCGTGAAAACTGCTCAGTTTCAATCCTACTCGAATTCATGCCTAACTTCTCCTCAGCTAGTTTTCTTCTCTCCGCTCTCATTTTCTTTAACTCCAAACCCATAAATAAGGTGTTTTGAAATATTTTTAAAGACTTCATCTCTCTTTCTTTCATTTCCACTTTGTCCTTGCTCGGTTTACCGAAAAACGCAACATTTAACAAAATACGAGCATCGGAACATCGTAGGTACTCTTTCAAAAAATATTTTGAAAGAGAGGGTTTTAAGGAATAAAATCTTTCTAGTCAAAATTATTTTGGTCCAAAAATGGGGTGTCAGGTTGGGATTTGACTCTCTCTTTGCCGAAGAAATCGAATCTTTGCACTACATATCTTTCATCACCAAGTAAACAATCAACAGTACCCAAGTCTTAAGGGCGGTCAAAAATGGGGTGTCTACAAGAGGGAAGAAAACTAGTTGGGCAAGAAACCATTAAGAGAAAACTGAGAAGCCTCACTAAATCAGGCCTATCTCTCTGTACACTTAGACTTTGGATGTGAGGCCACCACCATTGGAAAGTGGACTTCTGAGGCTTCATTTTAAACCCAAGAATCTCCTAAAGTTGAGTTCGGATGAGGGAGATATGGCTGTTTGAAGTTAGGCATCAATCCAATTAAGACAAAATTGAGCAACCTTTACTAAAACAGGCATATCTCTTTGCCTCTGCACAGTTTATGCAACATGCCTATCATCAAAGAGGTGATCAGAGTGAATAGAGGCCCCAAGGGAGAGTCTATGCAGTTACCGCATCCGAACAGTCGACTAGGCCATTAGTGATGTGAGGTACATATCTCATGTATAACAATTGGGACAATGTGTTTATTGATATAAGGGCATCTCATTCATTCATAGCATCTACATTTGCATCTTTGTTGGGGTTAGAGGCTGAACCATTAGAATCTTCTCTTGTGGTAGAATCATCAGTTGGGGGTAACGTTGTTCAGAACCATGGGTGTCACGGGTGTGTGATTGAAGTCATTGATCACCGACTCCCTTTTAGTCTAGTGTGTTAAATATAACGGGTTTTGACGTCATCTTCAGCATGGACTAGTTGTCCTCCAATCATGCCATTATAGATTATTATCGTGGAAGAGTCACTGTTTGCACTGTTGGTGGTGACTGCTTCTATTTTCTGGGAGATAGAGCTGATAGACTTTTGCCGACTTTATATGAGTCTGGTAATAATGGCAAATTTACTTCTCTCCTAGCGACCTTGACGAATGATGGGAACGGTGGAGTGCGAGGGGTATTTCTTAGGGTGGTTTGTGAGTGTTTAGATGTCTTTCCAGAGGACCTCACTAAACTACCACCTCATCGTGATGTCAAGTTTTCTATAGACTTAGTGTCAAGCATGACACCCATTTCCATGTCACCCTATAGATTTGCTCCAGCAAAATTGTTTGTTTTAAAGAAGCAATTGCAACAACTGTTAGAAAAGGGTTTTATATGCCCTAGTACCTCGCCCTGGGGAGCACCGACTCTTTTTGCCAAGAAGAAGGATAGTTCATTGCGGCTATGCATTGACTACCGCAAGCTAAATAGGGTCACCATTAAACATAAGTATCAGTTGCCTAGAATAGATGATCTTTTCGACCAACTTAAGGGTTCTCAATGTTTCTCAAAGATTGATCTAAGATTGAGCTATCATCTTTTACGTGTGAAAGAGGAAGATATTCCGAAGATGGCCTTTTGTACTCGACATGGCCACAATGAATTTCTCGTGATACCGTTTGGTTTAACCAATGCTCCTGCCACCTTTATGGACTTGATGAAACGAGTCTTCCTAGAATATCTCGACAAGTTTATGGTAGTTTTTGGGGATGACATTCTTATATATTCACCCTCTGAAGAGGAACATAAGGCGCACCTTCTCATAATTTTGCAATTACTTAGGGAGCACAGGTTGTATGCTAAGTATGAGAAATTTGAGTTCTGGATCTCCGAGGTGAAATTCTTAGGTAACGTCGTTTCCAAGAATAGGGCTACTATAGACTCTTCGAAGGTCAAAGCAGTGCAGAATTGGAAACGACCTAAGAATGCTTTTGAGATCCACAGTTTCTTGGGTCTTGCTGGCTATTATAAACGGTTTGTCAAAGACTTCTCCATGTTAGCTTCTCCATTGACTAGGCTAACTAGAAAATGAGTGAAGTTTGTTTGGAACAAGTCATGGAAGAAATCCTTCATAGAGCTGAAGGCGAGATTGACCACTGCACCAATTTTAGTCATTCTGTAAAGAGATTTGGATTACATTGTGTATTGTGATGCCTCTAGAGAAGGTTTGAGGTTTGTTTTGATGCAAGAGGGTAAAGTAGTGGTATATGGTTCACGCCAATTGAAAACCCACGAAAGAAATTATCCGACTCATGACTTGGAGTTAGTTGCGGTTATTTTTGCTTTAAAACTGTGGAGACATTATTTGTATGGAGACAAATTTAAGGTGTTCTCAGATCATAAAAGTCTTAAGTACCTATTTTTCCAAAAGGATTTGAATTTACATCAAAGGAGTTGGATGAAATTTTTGGAGGATTACGATTTTCAATTACACTACCATCCCGGAAATACTAATGTGGTGGCCGATGCTTTGAGCAGGAAATCTGTGAGTATCATTGCTAATCTTGCAATTAGAGAATGGGAATGTTGGGTGATTTGGGTGAATTTGATTTTTATCTTAGTGAATCTCTCGAGCATGCCACCTTGTTTTCCGTCCATGCACAACCAACACTTGTTACTCGGGTTATAAAAGCACAACAGGGTAACTCGAAAGTTGAAGCAATCGAAGAGAAAATTGCATAGGGAAAGAGGAAAAAGGTTTGAGGGTAGATTCCAATTCTAATGTCCAGTATCTAGACTATCTTTTTGTAATTAAGCCGTGTAGAGATGAAGTACTTCAGGAATTTCATCATTCCCACCTTGCGGTACATCTGAGAGGCACAAAAATATACCATGACCTTAACCGAAAATTTTGGTGGAGGGGTATGAAGTGCGATATGGCTTCATTTGTGTCCAAGTGTTTAACTTGTTAACAAGTCAAAGTAGAACATCAATGACCAGTAGGGTTATTGCAACCCCTGCCTACAGCTGAATGGAAGTGGGAACATATCACTATGGACTTTCTTTCGGGCCTTCCTACAACACAAAGGGGTAATGACGCAATTTGGGTTGTGGTGAATCGACTAACTAAGTCAGCTCATTTCCTCGCGATGTATATAGGTGACTCGTTTGATTACCTAGTGGAACTTTACGTTAAAGAGATTGTCTGGCTACATGGAGTTCTAGTGACTATTAGGCATGGTTATGGCAAAGTCTACAAACTGTTATTTTACCACATAGTTGGGGGAAAGTCTAAAAACTGTTGTGGGACCTCAGTTAACCTTTAGCACTGCCTACCACCCTCAAACCGATGAACAGTCTGAGCGTACTATCCAAATCTTGGAAGACATGCTGAGAGCTTGTGCACTAGATTTTAAAGATTCTTGGGAGAGACACCTACCTTTAGCAGAGTTCGACTACAATAATAGTTTTCAAGCTAGGATTGGGATGGAACCTTTTGAAGTCTTGTATGGGTGACCGTATAGATCATTGGTGTGTTAGACCAAGGCAGGGGATTCACCCATGCTTGGACCTGAGTTGGTTCATGAGACCACCGAAAAAATAGCTCCCATTCAGAAAAGGTTAATTACAACTCAAAGTCGACAAAAGAATTATGCCTACCGGAGGAGGAGACCTTTATCATTTGATGCGGGTGACCATGTATTTTCAGAAAATATCACGTAGAAGAGGATTAAGGCGATTTGGGCGAAGTGAGAAATTGTCACCTAGATTCATTGACCCTTTCGATATTATAAAACAAATGGGAGAGGTGGCTATTGCCTTGTTTTGCCACTGCAATTATCCGAGGTACATGATATGTTTCATGTCTCCATGCTCCACAAGTATGAGCCCAATCCTTCTCACGTTTTAGACTGGACAAATTTAGAGGTGGATGAGAATGCTTTATATGAAGAGAGATTGATGAAAATCATAGACACCCAAGAACAAGATTTGAGGGGCAAAGTCATACCCTTAGTTAAAGTGTTATGGCGCCACCACAGGGTGGAAGAGGCTACTTAGGAATGAGAAGCCAAAGTTTGTGAGAAATACCCAGATTTGTTTAATGATATGTAACCTTATTTATTATTTTCAGATTATATATATGGGGGGTTGTAGAAGAAAGTAAATGAGAGAAATTTAAATCCTCGTGTTATTGTTTGAATTCAGTTTTAATTCTGTTTTGATTTGTGAGGTTGTGATGATTGAGGTTATTGTTATTATGGTATTCATCTTCCTTGGGAATGGTTGGAGTTGTTTTGGAAGGAACTATGAAATTTCGGGAACAAAATTCTTTAAGAGGTTAGGCTATAATAGCTGATTTTGGGTGACTGCTTGAGTAGTCATTTGGTCGCTTAAGCGTAGATTTGCAGCTCCCAGTATCTCACATGTTTGCAGGTGAGACCACTCCAGCGAAGGAAAGTTCGCTCGAGTGCAAATTTCAAGCTCCCAGTATTGTGGAAATGTGTCGAGGTGCCCACTTGCCCGGTTCGTGTAAGGACGACAAATATGGAAATGTTATGAGGTGTCCACTTGCCAGATCGTGTGAGGACAACAAAAGTGAAAGGTTTGAGGTGTCCACTGGCCATCCGTGTGAAGACAGAAAATATGGAGATTGAATGTTGAATTGTGCACTGTGTTATAAACTTTGAAACAATGAAATTCATAGGTATTGATAGAGGTCATGCATATTTTAAATCAAATATTCTTATACTTGGTTAAAAAAATTCTCTACTGGGCAATTGCTCATTCCTATCTACTAACATTTTCAAGATATGAAGAGCCACAACTCCGTCGATGAACAAGAATATGTCGATTTCTTTTAATATCTAAAATTTTTTGTGACCTTCAAAATTGTAATATAACTGTTGAACTTCTTTATTACTTTTATTTTGAAATTTTGTGTCTTTTGTATTAATTGGCACAATGCAACTAGTAAACTCTGAGGACAATGTAATTTCTTGTTTTCTCTAACTTATTGAACTGTGAGCTATATCTTGTAATTTTGTAAATTGAATCTATAGTTCGATGAGAAAGATAAATATTGGAAAATGAAGTATGTTTTTTGGACTTATGGAGCGTGTTCTTTTAGATGTTAAATGGGAATTGTTTTTGGGGCGTTACAACCTTCCCCTCTCATACCTAAGGTTTCGAGCCAAGCATCTTTGGTTACGAAGAGCAGTGACCTTGGTACGAGTCACAGGTTTCTTAATTTTTTCAAAAGTATTAGGTGGTGACTCTAAGATTTGGTGATGTAGTCCATTTTTGGCAAAGATTTTGTATTAAAACAAATTTTCATAAAAAGTTGTCAAATCTGGACTCTTATCTATGTTTCACATTGCACTCGTGAGACTAGATCAAAGAAGTCGTGGGTCCGAACTGGTTAACACGCATGGGTACCTCCTGGCATGTTACATTTGCCACACCTACCACCGCCATGTCCTCATCCTGACATTCTAATAAAGATAGAACAATAATTTAGCACATTACCAATATGCCAAAGCTAACCCACTCACGGCCTAATACAGTGTACAATAATTAATTCATTCCACATAAGCACTGAGTCACGTATTCACAAACGAATTTCCTTTCCAGATAATTAATTGTTCCACGACATTGCCACAATTCCAATCAGAAAAGGCAGTGATCAAATGCTCTTCTAATAGGACTTTAGAAACTCGTATATCCAATCAATATCTTAGAAACCAAATCTCATACCCATCTAGTCACATAAACATGTTATCACATAGCATACCAGGTCTACTTCTAATTATCTTGCGAGTTCAACCCATTGTGGTAAAAACCACGTCTCACAATCCCAAAGTATTCAAACCCTGTTGCTCTGATACCAAGTTGTAATGTCCCGAAATAATAGCAACGACCTACAATCATAAAATTCCAAGAATAAAAGAACTTACTCAATAATACCCTTTCATTAAGTCTCATTTGTCATAAAAAAGATGACATATGCAGTTATACTCTCATAAATCCTAGATCATGAATCTATAGCATATAACATGTATAAATGAATTGGCACAAAAGAAAGTACAGATAAGTCTATACTCTAATGGCTATATCTTTCCAAGTCAATACTTGGGTATAACAAAGTGAGTTAAACTCAATACATAAAAAGCCTAAAGCTTATACAAAATAATTACACAAAAGAAAAAAGAGAAGCTGTCAACTCTAAGTCCCCTAAGCTATGTCCTTAGTGGAGGCATATCATCAATACCTAAAAGTTATTTTCCACATAAGGTGAGCTAAAGCCTAGTAGAAATATTTTAACATGAAGTATGAAACTTAACGATATCATAAGGTGAATGCATGTACATTTCATTTGCCAAACGTTATACTTTTTCATTTCAAAACAATACAATGCTAGTGTTAATATATGTCAAATCATGAAAATGCACTTTTATAACAAAAAACAGGGCAGTGGATATACAAGTACTACCAAAGTCATTTTACTAGTACTAACTGGAAGGATAGGCACCTAACTATGTGGGTTTCTAGACTTTCACCAAGGACACAGAGACCAACAATATAAACCACAACCACACCCTCTAACCAAATTCACCAAGGTATACACACCTTTTTATAAATTCAATACATTTTTAATGTTAAGTATGAAACAATACTCAGTGCAAAATGTATGAGTAATTAGTTTCAATTAACCTAATTCTTATGTAATTTCTACAACAATCAAAAGTATCCTCCATCTATAGCCCAAAACTGATATCTCTACTCAACAGATAAATTTTCAACAACAAGTATAAATGTCAAAATCTGAAAATGGGAGTGATAATAAATATCCAACTCCTTCCTTATTATCAACAGATTTATTGCTTTTATCTTTTCAAAAATCCAATATCATTCCTTTTGTCTTTCAAAAGTTAAACATCAAAGAATTTCAAATCACTCATTCTTTACTTTAAAAGAACATATTTAGGGAAGAGATTTCCAATATTGCAACATATCTGAACAATAATTCCATCCCCACAAACTTTCTCAAGAACCCATTCGAAAACCTCTCTTTTGCATTTCAAAATCAAACCCTAGGTTTAATCCAAAATTCTCAAATCACTAACCCATTTCAAGGAGAAAATAACTAAGCTAAGAATCATACCAAAGATTGAAGAAATCCCTACCTTAAAAGTAGAAGAGGAAAAGAGCAAGGGTAGAAGTTTGACGAGACTGAAAAAGAGATCCACTCTAATTAAAACGAAGCTTCCGACGAGCTCTACCTTTTTCTCCAATCAACTATGGCTGAGAAATCAATGGGTGAGGGTGTATTTGAGGTTTTAAAGCAAGAACAAGAGAAAGAGTGAAGAAATTAGGGTTAGAGGTGTTTTAATGAAAGAGAGAGAGAGAGAGAGAGAGAGGAAGTGAAAAAGTGATAAAAATCTCTTGTTCCCAAACTGATATACGCGCAGATCGCTCAAGCGACCAAAATACCGCTCAAGCGTCAGTCACAATAAGTGACATCAATCAAGCGTACATTGACCCTCTTCTAGAATTTTTGCAGACAGTAAAAGACTGCTCGAGCGAAGACACCTTACTCCCAGAAGTTTTGCAGATTTGCAAAAATACTGAGAAATCTTGAAGACCACTCGGGCGACTAAAACACCGCTCGAGCGAACAAGAAGAAAACTAGAGAACAACTCTTTTGAAAACTAACTCCCAACCTCTTTCAAACACAACCAACAACCCAACTCAACTACCAACAAGACGATAAAGGGCATGAACAACAATTAAAGGTACGGGATCCCAAATCTAAGTGTACAAATGGGTCGGGTCTAAACCAGAAACATTATAGGAAATAAGAGAGAATAATTATTTTTTGTTCTTCAATTATCATCAATGTAAAAAATAGGGAGACAACTTTTTTTTTTTTTTTTTTGGGTTAAGAAGGGAAATGGTTTGCTTATATTTATATAGGACTCTTGGAAAACAAAGAAATAGTTAGTATATAGGACTCTTCATGAATTTTAGAAAATATAGTAGATTTGAGAGAGTAAAATCGAGATTTAAAAAATGTATAAAACATGCAAGCTCCTCACACTTTTATAATAGTAGTAGATGAACCTAATTCTTGTAGAACAAGGAATTAATAAAATAGGAAATAAAATCAAAACTAATAAAAATAGGAAAATTACGTCATATTAAATCAAGAAACTAAATAATTAGATAATTCTATAATATTCTATACCAACTCAAAATATTCCTAGTCAAATATTAATTTTGAAATAGTAAATTAAAAATACTTATTCTCTAAAATCCAGTCTGCATTATTCTTCCCTGCTTGAGAAAACTCGTCCTCAAGTTTTCATTACTTTAAATAACTTGGCAGGTCTACACTTTTCCGCATCAACTTTGCATTTGAGGCTAATTTTTTCAAATCTAAACTTCAAAAAGAAGTGTCTTTCAAAATTAAACGAACAACTTTCTTCAATAAATTTAACGCATCTTCATCAAAGCACAAATTTGAACAGTTCAAGATCAAATTTTTAAAATCTTTATAAAATTTCTCTACAAACAGATCATTGAAAATATTCTCCATGTTGTAAATCAATTTAGAATGGTCCTTGTACTCATGTAAACCAAGTATATAATCTGAATAATATTTTACTAGATCAAAACAAACTTTTGTCTCATACTTGATATCCATATTGAGTACAGATGCAACCCAATCAATATCACTTAGATGACTTTGGTTCACTATTACGATCAAGCATATTATTAATTCCATCAAATGAATGGTTCTTCATCAAAAGTTGGTGGATTATTCCAATCCACAATTAGATCAGAAATAATTTTTAATGTGGATGGTCACTCAATTGTATATTCTTCTTCATGACTTGGTTCATATGATCTTGATAATTCTTCGATGTATGATCTTTCCTCGATCTTTCACTATGAAAACTCAGCAAGTTAGAATCATCATCTATTCCCTCATCCATAGGAATCTCCTGAGCACCATCACAAGCCCTAGGCATGATCCAGGAATATCACAAGCTCTGATACCAACTGATGCAACACGAAACGCGAAATAGTAACAATCTTAAAATCTGTTGATTCAAACAAAAATATCGAAAGTAAAATTCTTCTCTAAACTTGTTGATACACACAGAATACCGAGAATAAAGGCTCCACAATGTTTGATTCGCAATGAATACCAAAAGTTGGAACAAAAGAGTATGAAACTCAAAATATATTAAACTCAAAAACTATCCCCCTTACCTAAAGGCTTACATCTTTATTTATAATGAACTTTTGTAGAACAAGAAACCAATAAAATAGGAAATAAAATCAAGACTAATAAAATAGGAAAATTCCATCATATTAAATTAGGAAACTAAATAATTAAATAATTCCATAATATTCTATATTAACTTAGAATATTCCTAGTCAAATATTAATTTTAAAATAATAAAATAAAAATACTTATTTTCTAAAATTCAGTCTGCATCCAACGTAGAATACATATGCTATTTTGAAGTGTGTAGTATAAATTTCCCGTTTGAGGGGGTGTTGGGTGGAGGAGGTACATGTTGGTGGCTAGTAGACAAGTGGTGGTGAGTGGCTAGTATCAAAAAGAAATAAAATGACTATTTTATCCCAAGAAAAAGATCACATATGTACACGTAAGTAGAAGACCAACATTAGTCCAAAATGTATATTGGAAATTGGGTCAAGTTTATAACCAGGACCTAATTGGGTCGCCCACTGTAGCATGACCCGGTTAGAAGAGATCTAAATATATTTGTTTTCATGATATGGGATAATTGTCAATATATAAATATATATATATATATATATTATATAATAATTATTAATTAGATATTCTTAATAGATGATGGACATTATCTTGGATAATATATCTATCTTATGGGTCTCATAACTCTCCTATATAAACAGAACTTGGGTTTTATATTTCAAACAACAAAAGAGTATGCGTTATCTCTTTCCATAAACCATATCGCCTTTGTACTGTGAATAGTGTGGGTAAAGCTCTGATAGTTTTCCTCGATAACTAGTGGAAAGTATGAAAGTATTTAACAGTTCATGATTCACCTTTCTAAGCTGGATTCATTGTGCAACTTCTTTACCTACAAGGTATGCATGAATCCATATAATTATTCTGCTATATATATAGTATTATATTGCCTTAATTGGTATCAGAGCCATTATTAAGGTGTTTTTGTGCTATTGAATATCTATAAAATTGTTATTTTATGATAATGTATAGGCATATTATTTTTGTTCGCATAAAATACTGCTATTTGATCAAAACGGTTTTACTAGATTTTTATTTTGTCAACAATTAAACTTATGATGTTTATAAACATTCACATATATATAATATTTACAAAATTACATTAATAGATAATAAATCATTATTTGTACTTTTATGTTTCAATATTATTAGATATTAATGAAAAAAAAAGTGAAAATGGTCTTAAAATAAAAATAAAATAAAAAGACAGAAAGTGTTGGGTGCTAGTGCATTGCGCTGATGCAGCACTGACGAATGCACTAGTATGCGCTTAGGCAAGCGTTAATCACCTACTGACCATGTTCTGACGCAATCGCTAACACATGCGCTGACACGAACGCTGACTCACACTCTAACCCTAACGTAGGCGTTGGGACGCTTAGGCCCTGTTTGTTTGTTTTTTATTTAAAGACTATGTTAATTGCTTCTAAAATATTTGTTATAATTCCGTTTTGAGCATCACATGCGCTTAGGCAAGCACTGACCACGTGCTGATGCAAGCATTGACACACTCGCTGACACGAACGCTAACGCACGCGCTGACCCTAATGCAAGTGTTGGGACGTTTAGGCTCTATTTGTTTGTTTTTTATTTAAAAAACTACGCTAATTGTTTGTAAAATATCCGTTATAATTCTGTTTTGAGCATGGATGGCATCGTTAGTCTTGTAAATTTTTTACTGCAATATGTTTAAGTTTTAAAATTTGTGAAACGTAAAAAAAAAAATTCCTGAGTTGTTAATTCAATATTTTTATGTTAAAATGCTTTTATGCATGTATAATTAATTTTTTGGATCTAAATTTTTTATAGTATAATGCTGTAATGACGTGCTATTTACTAGTAGAAGAGTTATACTATCACTACCCCAAAACAGGGCATTAACGACGATTTTTTTAACGGCGGTAACGAAAATCGGCGTTAAAGGTACTATTAACGACGGTAACGAAAACCGTCGTTAAAGGTATCATTAACGGCGGTTTTGTTACCGCCGTTAAAAAAACCGCCGTTAATGCCCACTTTTAACGGCGGTAACAAAACCGCCGCTAATGCCCAATCATTACCACTGTTAATGACGGCGGTCTTTGCCGGCGAAACTCCGGCGTGCTCCGGCGAAACTCCGGCGAGCTCTAGCGAAACCATCTACAATAAAGTAAAAATAATGTTTAAATATTTATTTAAGGAATATATTTCATGAAGAGTGGCTATGGTAGAGTGGTTAGTGTGGGGTGGATGAGAGGTTGAGGGTTCAAGACTTGGGAAGTGCAAGAAGAAAGAATTATTTTTTGAAAAATTTGAACCTATTTACGGCGGTAAAAAACCGCCGTTTTTTGTCCTATGTTACTGCCGTTTTTGGTCGATTTTTAACGACGGTAATTTACCTTTTTACGACGGTTGTACTTTTTCCGACACGCGCATAAATGGCGGTAACAAAACCGCCGCTAATACCGCCGTTAAAGACTTTAACGGCGGTTTTACAGCCTTTAACGGCGGTAAAAAACTGCCGCTAAAGCCCAATTTTGGCGTAGTGTATTTTAGTTTCTGAAATATTTATTTGCATTTTTTGTTTATTATTTAACTAAAGAAAATCTCAGAAAATTGAAAAATTCTTATTGTTATCTCTAAAGCATGATTAATATTAATTTAAGTTTCATGATAAAATGTTGGTTATCATTTTCTAGTTGTATTGTCATTTTGAGATGCTCATACATGAATCTTTCAAATCATGCTTATTACATGTCGTATGTACCAGAGGATTATTCTTTTGATAACCCCCCCCCCCCCGGTTTTCTGCACATTAAATTAAATTGAATGTTTGATAAAAATCACTAGCCGCAAGAGATGATTATAAGCATAGCGAATTTTTGATCTTGCGACATGTGCATTTTTTAAAAAATTTAATTTGAATTTGTGCAGTAAAATTATTATGTATTGTGCTAAAATTTTATCCCATATGCATTTTTCTCTAGATGTAGTTGACTATAGTAGCAAAAGGCATTGTAGCTAATTTGACTAAGGGAGAAAAGCTAGATGGCAATAACTATGACATACGGCACCGTAAGATTCAGTATCTCCTGAATGAGCAAGAGGTCTTGGAGAATCCTGAGCAAGTGATGAGGTTGAGCAAGGCACTACAACTCAGCGTGCCTGTCAAAAATGGCGCAACAAAGATCGATGTGCACGTTATATGATGTTAAACAGCATGCATAATGACTTGATAGCAGAGTTTGAAGGCTCATTGACTACTTTTGAAATTTGGGAGGCATTCAAACAGAAATTTGGCATCATCTCTTTGGCTAAGTTGTGCGAGTTGACCATGAAATTTGATTCCTATCAGAAAAAGGCACATCATTCAATGAAGCAGCATCTGAGGGTAATGTTGACTATGATACGCAAGTTGGCGGCAGTAGGTCATAATCTCATTCGTTCAGGTAGTGATTCACTCTCTTCCTCATTCTTGGAAAAAAATGAAGTGTCATCTGACGCACAATGAAAATGTTAAAACATTTTAGGACATATGACATCATTTGGAGCTTGAGCTGAACGCCTAGAGGTAGCTAAAATGGATGGCACTGCTCTTGTTGCTGAGTCTAACTCGTGTCGGCCATTTGGCTCTAGGCGTAGAGGGGCTAGGTGTGCTCCCAAAAAGAAAGATGGGATTGACCTAAGCCAAAGTGCACTAGCAATTTCAAGCACAAAAGAGGTAAGAGGGCCGGCAAGAAAGCTAAGGTTAACATGGTGTGCTTTAACTAAAAGAAGGAATGACACTTCACTTGGGATTGCCCTGAGCCGAAGAAACTACTCCTTAACTTATTTTCTTGCTTTTCCTGTTATGTTTCTAGTCAAATTTTTGTTGCTCACTCTCCTCATTTGTGGGTTATTGACTTAGGAGCAACCTGCCACGTAGCAAGGGACAGAGTTGGGTTCATTGAGTATCATTGAGTTCCAACTAGTAGCAAAAAGTATACATGGGGAATGAATCTAGCATGGAGGTGCTTGGGATTGGCACTTACAAGTTGGAAATGCGATGTGGGCGCACATTATATCTTCCTGATGTACTCTATGATCCGGAGATTCAACGAAACTTATTATCAGTTTTTGGCATGATGAGTCTTGATTTTAATTTTCAATTTGAGAGTGGACAAGTTAGCATTTATTTGGAAACAATTTATTATGATAATGGTTTTATTTTAGATGGTTTTTTAGTTCTAGATGTTAATAATCTAGTTTGAATAATGTCAATGACTCTATTTCATATATTACGTCTATTTGTGATCTTGATATTGATTCTACAAATAGATTAAGCCACATTGCGAAAGACAGAATGATCAGGTTAGCTAGAGAAGGTCTTTTAGGCACACTCATTAGGGTTAATCTACCCACTTGTGAGTATCACTTTGTTGGCGAGTGTAGACTCGACTTTATTCGCGCGCCTCCCTTTCGAAGATGCGCGAATTGGTCCTATAGTTCGGACTCCTGTCACGGTTCTGAATCTAATCTCACAAAGTGCAATGTGAAACTGATAAACACCAAAGAGTCCAATCCGGCAAATCATTTTGGATAATTGATTTTAAATCAAATAATGCAAAAATTGGACTGCTTTGCCAGATTACAGGATCGCCACCTAAATATTTTGTTTTGGGGGAAATTTAGGAAACCCTGACTTGTGCCAAAGGTCATATGTCCGTCATCACCAAAGTTGCCTCGACTTAGGAACTTGGGTACGAGAGGGGAAGGTCCTGAAATGAGTACCCCCGCTCGCCCGATCAAAGGATCGGCCTCTACTACGCATAATATGTTATTTTATAAACCTCATATGGTCTTATTCTGATTATTAGCTAATTTTACTATATGACGCACACAAGCAAGTATAGACTAAAATCGCGAGAATTGGAACAAATCAACTCATGTTTGTTTTCGAAAATGGTTTGAAGGTGCCACCCTCAAGTGGGCTAAAACGCGAATTTGCCACCCTGGGGTGGGCTTAAAACATGATTTTGCCACTTCGCAAAGCGGACTTAAAACTCGCATTTATTGAATTGTTCCAATTCAAGCAACAAAGCCTTCACCCACAGGCATTCAAGTAGTTTAGCAAGTAAGCAAATAGCCTCATGGCAAGCATGCTATCATGGCAACACTCACACTCATGCAAGCGTGCTAAAGTGTAAAACTTACAATGTACTCCAAGCCAAAATGAAAGCTAGTTGGAAACAATGCATGATCCTAACTATGTAACATGCCTAATGCAACACATGCAATAATGCAATAAGATACGCTCCGCTACCTAATCATGACATATGATTTGATTCAATTTGATAACATACTTTGAAACACATATTCAAAGAAGTGTATTGAAATAATGATGCAATTTGAATGATGCGTCGAGCCTCGGTGCATGCAAGACAAATGAATGATGCAAACATGCAAGCATAAGGTATGCTAATTGAAAATGATCCCTAATCTAACCATCGAAAGCGGATAAATAAAAGGGAGAAAGACGCGGGGTTGGAAGACATGCACAAACACACGTACACTTATTACAACATTGTGCCCTCGCGAAGGAGGGTCCGAATGAATAAGCTAAGCTAATTAAGCTAATCTAATTAAACTACTTAGACTAATTATTACAAATCAAAATAAAGAAATAGTTAAATGAAGTTACTTAATTATTACAACACTTAACTAATTAGAAAACTAATTAATTAAATTACAAAACCATGCTAACTAAACATGTAAAGCACTAACTACACTTCCTTAACTCTGTTTTAGAAAATGTAGGATGCATGCGATCAGTTCTCAACCCAAAAAGCCCACAGGTTTGCTCTTGAGAGGCTCTGTTTGCAGGGTTACTCCAGGAACTTCCTGCTCCACCTTACCAAACCAATGTTGAGGATTGCACCAATGGCCTGCCGCCCATGAATGCTTGCTGCCGGCCAGAGGGGTGTACTGCCGACCAAGGTTGAGCCACTGCCGGCCACTGGTGTGCTGAATCACCACGCTGCAACAGAGCACAAAAAGAGGAAAATAAAGGGTTTTCCAAGGGTATGTTGTACTGTGCCCCTCCTTATCATCTCAAAATATCAAAGGAGTGGCACTCTTGGATCCAAAACCACCAATCAAGCATTTTCAATGCATGATAACCAAAGATCCAAGTTGTACACTTTCAATAAATGCACAAAAACAAGACCCTAGGACCACCACCCTATCATGCATGATCAAGGATGATGGAGACAAAGGAGCTTGGCTCATTTCATCACTTTGAGTATGAAATGGACCAATCTACCTTGTGTTCAATATAACGTCCGATTGATCACATGCAATGCAAACACAACATGCTTATCGTAATCATGTTTTACTTGTCCAATTCTTGTTTACCCATTTTACATTACCAAGTCATTCTTTAACCGGTTAAGTCCAAGGTGAGTGTCCTCTAATGAGAGAGAGGTCAACCAAAGGATGATTTAAGACATGAGAGAGATCATGCCTTTGGTTAGGAGGAACCCTCAAAAGAGGGTTAAAACCATTGAGCACAAGCTCTATCTTAGGCTTAAAATACAACCTTAAGGTTAACCAACCCTCAAAGAAAATGAAAAGTGAAGAAATGAGGGAGGTTGCAGATATTTCAGTGCTGAAATGGCATGAAAAATGATACTACAACATGCAAGCAACACATGCACTACAAGTTCAAAAGCCAAAAACACCAAACTAATGAAGAACACTACACTAGAGGCATGCAATACAAAGCTCAACTGACCAAAACAGAGCTTAAACATGCCAAAACAGTGGCTAAAACATGTTGAGATTAAAGTACAAAATGCTAGAAAAACATGCTCTCATGTTAGCTTGCAAACAAGACTCAAAACACAACTCTCAAAAGCAATGAAAGAGTGAAATAAGTGAGAGTGTGATAGAGCTATATACACTGAAATCATATGTAAAATGATGCTATAACATGCAATCATTCCAAGCAAAACATGTTTAGAGGCCTAAAATGCCAAGCTAGTGAAGCCATTTGCACTGCAACCATGCAATATAAAGCTCATAAGGGACAAAAACTTTAAAATATTTCTAAAATAGTTTAAAAGGAGTCCTAAAATATGCTTGAAGTAAGCTAAAAAGGCTAGAATGAAAGGCTAACACATAGCACAAACTAGGCTATTAAGCACCATTGCACAACAAGCATACAAAGGAAGCCTTAAGTGGCCAAACCAGCACAAAATAGAGCTTAGACAAGTCAAAAAAGTAGCAAAAACATGCAGAGCTCAAGTCACAAAATGGTAGAAAAACATGCTCACATGGTAGGCTATCTACTCATGCAAACAAGACACAATAAGGGGAGGCCAACCCCTCCTATTTTGGACCTCAAAATATGATTTTTTTCACTGAAAAACCTTTGAGTTTCAATGGCAAAAAGGCCCAAAAAAGTTTGATTTGAAGGTGATGAGAAATGGTGCAAAAATCTTAACAAGCTAAAGAGCAAAAAGATGGGCCCTAACTCACAAAGGCTCAAACCACCACTTTTAGGACTGAAAAACAAAACTTTTTACATGCCAAAACCAGCCTTGAAATGGTGGAAAAAGATGGCAAAGCAAGTATGAAAAACAAGCTTAAAAGGAGAGAGTTATACCTTTTGAAGCACAACACAATTTTAGGCAACAAAATCAAGAAAAATCACCTTCAAGAGCTCCAAGAAGATCTTCTAGAACCTCAGGTCAAAGATAACCAACTTTGGTCAGGGATGTATAGGCAAAAGAGAAGTGTATAGACACTTGTATGCATTGATGCACAAAGGTTCAAGAGAGAGAGAATTGTAGAGAGAGAGGCTCCCAAAATTTTTCTTCCTCAAATGTTCTAACCTTGAAAATCATAGAGAAGGCTCTCTATATATAGAAGAATGCAAGCTCAGGTCGAAAATATCCCAAAATGGACAGCTGGAACACAAATATCTGCAAAAATCTGACTTTTTCCATCAATGGCCGGCAAGCCATCATTGATGGCTGGCACATGTCCATTCTTGGCCGGCAAGGATCACTATTCAACGGTAGGTGGCCGGAAAAGGCCATTCATGGCCGGAACATGGCCAGAAAAGCCCATCCATGGCCAGCAACCTCCACCTTTGGTTGGCCAGAAAAATCTATTTTTTGGAACCAACTTCAAGTGGACATAACTCCTTCATCTAGAATCCTTTGCAGGTCATTCTTGGGCCTAAATTAAAGCCCTGGAAGTCTTATATCCAATGGTGGAAGCCTCACATCAAAATTCCAAGTATGTAAAAAGATATGCCTCTTTTAGGGAAGCCTGCTCAGTTTCGATCTTACCCGGATTCATGCCCAGCTTCTTCTCAGCTAGTTTTCTTCCCTCCTCTCCTCTTTTCTTCAATCCCAAACCCCTAACTAAGGTGTTTTGAAATATTTTTCAAAGATTTCACCTCTCTTTCATTTATTTCCATTTTGTCCTTGCTCGGTTTACCGAAAAGCGCAACATTTAATGAAATGCGAGCCTCGGAACATCGTAAGAACTTTTTCAAAAATATTTTGAAAGAGAGGCTTTTAAGGTCTAAAAATAATTGGTCAAAAGGCTTTGGTACAAAATGGGGTGTAAGGTTAGGATTTGACACTCTCCTTGCCAAAGAAATCGAACATTTGCACTGCACAACTATCATCACCAAGGAAACAATCAGTGACACCCAAGTCTTGAGGGCGGTCAAAGATGGGGTGTCTACAGTGAGGCAACCAAAAAACTATTTGGAAAATCCAAAAGGGCATTTTATTTTATTTTTTTTCCATTACAACTTATTCACTCTTACATATGCAGACTAATTAATGATGAGGCAAGAAATGGAGCTCCTTACTTTATCACATTTATAGATGATTGTAGGCATTTTAGCTATGTCTATTTGATCTCTTATAAGCCAGACGCATTGGATTGCTTTCGGCGCTTTGTTTTAGAGGTTTAGAATCAATTAAGCAATAGCATTAAGGCTTTAAAGAGAGATCAAGTCCGCGAGTATCTATCTGAGCTATTCAAAAAGCTTTGTGAAAAGAAAGGAATAATTAGACAGTTGACAAAATGGAAAAAGTCCGCGAGTATCTATCTGGCACTCCACAACAAAATGGCGTAGCGGAGAGAAGGAATCGAACACTACTTGATATGGTTAGGTCAATAATGGCATAATCCAATCTTCCCATTTTCTATTGAGGAGATGCTTTGCAAACTACTGTCTATATCCTTAATTGTGTGCCTTCTAAATCAGTACCTTCTACCTTTTATGAATTATGGATAAGCAAAAAGTCAAATTTAGACAAGTTGCGACTATGGCGTTCAGCAGCTTTCATACATAACACTTCTCATAAGCATAGGAAGTTAGGCCCTAGAGGAAAAAAGTAAATCTTCATTCACTATTGTGAGCATTCTAAGGGCTATGTGTTCGTTAGAGAGCAGTTAGACGAGAGTGTGAGTGAAATTAAGTCGCATTATGTGGATTTCCTAGAAACGGATTTTCCTAGGAGAGGTGAGGTTAGTAGAGATGTAGATATGTGTGAGATGGATGAACCACAACATGGTGCGCCAAGTAGTTTAATTGAGAAAGAGGAAATCCCTCATGCCCCTAAGGATAGTGAGAGTGACATGTCAATCAATGGACTAGGTCCAACCAATATGTATTCTCAAGAACCTTAATGTAATAGAAAAAAGCATGGATCCACCCCTCATCATCTTTTTGAGATTGAGAGGGAAGTATTCATGATTTCTCCAAGTGACATTGTTGAGCCAAAAACAGTAAAAGAGGCTCTAGCATCTCTTACTAGTAATGAGTGAAAAGTTGCGATGCTTGATGAGATAAAGTCTATAAGAAAAAAATCATGGCTAGGACTTAGTTGATCTGCCACCAGTGCAACACCATTGAATCAAATGGGTTCTTAAGATTAAGTGCAAGGCAGATGGTTCCATAGAAAGGTATAAGGTTCGCCTAGTGACGAAAGGTTGCACCCAATTGGAAGGTGTAGACTATGAGGAAACTTTTTCCCTAGTAGTAAGGTTCCCCTCTATTTGCCTTATTCTATCAATAATAGCTCGATTGGGCCTTGGGCTATCTCAGATAGATGTTAAAACTGCATTTCTCATTAGAGAACTAGATGAAGAAATCTATATGAATCAGCAAAAGGGCTTTATAGCAACTGGCATACAACACAAAGTTTGCAAGCTTCAAAGATCTATTTATGGTTTAAAGCAATCATTTAGACAGTGGTATCTGAGATTTCATCGAGCAACTATCACCGATGGGTTTACGATGATCGATGAAGACCACTATGTGAACATCAAATTATCCAAGGACAGTTTTTTTATTCTGTCATTATATGTTGATAGTATACTATTGGCGGGAAATGACAAGGAGATGATTAGTGCCACTAAAAGGGGGTTGTCATCAACCTTCGAAATAAAGGACATAGGTAATGTAACACCCCCAAATTATTAATAGTAAAACATTACACATAATATAATAAATTTCAATTCATTCATCACCAACCAACAACATTAATCCATCACCCTCTTTCTCATTGAACAATTACCTCAAAATACAAATTTCCATATTCAATTCTTAGTTAGATCAACATTAGCATAGTTGAAGAAGTTAGAGGAGGTAATACAAAAATGCCCTATTGGCTCACAAATATCAAGGCCATGCCTTGCTATAACAAGCTGGACTCACAATCCCAAAACAAATATGCTCAGAGCTTTCACAAAATACATCGATGACTGTGCATGCTCCGATCAACACAAAACTTCCACCTCCTTCTCATTGGGGCGGTGGCAAATCACCAAGTCTTGAAATGTTAGATAGGAATTAGCCAGATACCTAGTAGAAAAACTTTTAACAAAGTATCTAGTTATTCAAAGATCCATATGGCATCATCATAACACAAAACATATTTAATTCAACTTGTAGTATTATTATATAAGAGAAAGCAAGAATCCATAGTTTCCACAAAATTGATAAATTTAACACTGGGGGTAAATATGTCGTGAAGTCCCTAAGGAGAGTCCCTATAATGATTCTGGTTTAAAACCCAACCTGTTCATTGTTTTGGATCCAAGATTTCTTGTCTTAATGGTTGTTCACGTCTTCTTCCATCTTATTACTTGTTGAGATTGGTTATTGGAGTGTCTAGGTTATGTTTGAAACAGGTTGAGAGTTAATTTTTCAAAATTGTTACTGCCTAGATTTTGACTTGTTTGCTCAAGCGAACTTTCTTGCGCTTGAGCGAACTTTAAGAATTTCCAATACTTTTGCAAGTCTTGCACTCGAGCGGTGTTTCTTGCACTCGAGCGGTCTTGGCTCGACCGGTCATTCTTGCGCTCGAGCGATCTTTCGAAACTCTCAGTACTTTTGCAAGCCTGCAAAAGTACTAGGAGGGTGGTGTTTTTCACCCGAGCAGTACTTTGTTCGCTCGAGCGGTCTCACTTATTGTGTCTGGTCACTCGAGCAACCATTCCTACGCTCGAGCGGTTTGCGCATATATCAATCTATAAAAGTTACTTTTTGAGTCACTTTTTCATATCTCTGTCTCTCACTAAACATTTTAAAACCCTAAATCCAGACATTCTCTCTCTAAAACTCATCTTCAACTTCCAAATACTCTCAATCTATTGATCTCTGTACCCTAGTCCATTTGTTAAAAAGGTAGAACTCACTTAGAGCTTCATTCTAATCGGAGCAAAGTTCATTTTTGGCTTCGTCGAGTTTCAACCTTACACTTGCTTGTCTTCTAGCTTTGAGGTAGGGATTCTCCACACTTTAGTATGATTTTTAACTTAGTTATTTTCTTTTCTAAATAAGATTGTGATTTGGGAATTTTTGGATAAAACTAGGGTTTTGGTTTTGAAATCGAAAAAGGGGTTTTCAAATGGATTCTTGAAACTAATTGTAGATTTGTAAATATGGTTGAGTTGTGATAAAATGGTGGATTTTATCCTTGGAATTGATTTGTAAAGAAAAAGGGGATTTTGCATTAAAATGTGAATATTTGATTTTGTATAGAGGAAATGGAAATGATGTAAGATTTTATGTAATTGGAATGGTGATGATGGTTGTGGTGGTGGAGTTGGATACGTATTATAGCTCCTATCTTGAGATTTGGAAAGTATATCTTTATTAAAAATTATTTATCTGTTTAGAGATATCTATTTTGGGCTATTGGTGGAAGATAGCTATGATTGTTGTAGAAATTACATGAGAATTAGTTGAATTAAAACTAATTTCTCACCCATTTACATTAAGCATTGTTACATATTTAACACATTGAAAATGTATACTATTTTGAGAAAAATTGGTGAATACCTTGGTGAATTTGGGTAGGAGTATAGTTGTGGTATTATGTTAGCCTGTGTGTCCTTAGTGAAATTCCAGAAACCCATGCGGATAGGTGCCGAGCCTTTCGATTAGTATTGGTAAAAATGACAATTAGTAGTGCTTGTAGCCTACTTGTAGGCACGTCTTAGAGATTCCCGATGTTGTATCCACTGCCTTATTTTCTATTGTAAAGGAAATGATTTCACGAGTTATCATATAAACCTGGCATTGCATGGTTTTTGGAAAGAGATAAAAAGTTTTGGCACCCGCATTGCATATGCATTTACCTTACAGCTTTGTTAAGATTCATACACTATGATAAAGTTTCTCTACTGGGCTTTGGCTCACCTTATGTGAAAAATCATTTTCAGGTGCTAATGATATGCCTCCACCAAGGTCGTAGCTTGGGAGGACTTGGAGCCAAGAGCTTTTGTTATTATTGTAATTATTTTTGTACAAGCCAAGGGCTTTATTTTGTATTGAGTTTCAAACTCACTTTTGTTGTAACCAAGTATCGACTAGGAAAGTTGTAGCCATTAAGGCATTCATTTATCTGTTAAACCCTTATTTCATATCTTCTGCTTATGACACATGTTACAGATTTAGGGTTAGGGCTTATGAATATATAAACTACAAGTGCTATCTCTTGTACAACGAAAATCATATGAATAGAAGGATATTATATTCAGAACCGTGTTGTTATTTAATGAATATCGTGAGATGGTTTTATTGTTATATTTTGAGGGCGTTACAGTCCCAATACATACATATAATTAGGTTCATAACCAAAAATATCCCCACATTTGCCGGCTATTAATATAGTAGGAAATGGGCACCCAAAATCATCTGTTTTTTTCAATTTTACCTACTAAGATACGGCAAGACTAGTGGACACCCCAAAAACACTTTCCCTACATTCATCCGGCTATAAACTCAAGAGAGGGCAATTGGGCACCTAGACTTCCCCTGCTCAGGTACCAACATAACACACAACCATTTTTCTAAGAACTGACTCTCTACCCGGACTCACATGCTATTTACCTCCTCCTTAACAGTCTTTCCAATGTCTTTGTGTATTCATACATTCATAAAAAATAAATAAATAAATAAAAATAAAAATAATAATAATAATAATAATAATAATAATCTTTTATCATCCAAGCTATTAGAACAAATATAAAGAGATAATATCCAACATCACTAATCAAATCTCAAGACCATTCCAAGTTCACCATTCTCCATTCAAATCTCAAGTTATTGTCATAGACAATCATCAATTTAAAGAATTAAGGTTCAATTTCATTTTATTCACATTACTTCAAAATTAGGGGTTTTTTTATATAAAAATTCGGGCTTTTGCCCCTCTAACATCTATAACATTAATTTTCATCAAAAACTTCCATAATCCATGGTTTTGACTACAAATCTTAAGAAAATTTGTAGGAAAATATGATTTTGGTAAGAAAAACTTCAATCTATAACTTCGAATATTCATCAAATCAACAATGTCATGGCAACAACACATAATCATCTTCAAATCAAAGAGATATAAGGGTAAAAGTAGTCCTACCTCAAGTTTCAAGATCAAAAGGTAGATTATCAACGAACTCTTTGTGAAATCCCAAACCAATCAATAGAAAGCTTGATCCTTACTCAAACTCCAACTTTTGCAAGCAATGGGTTTGTGAATCTAAGTAGAAATAGAAGATTTCTAAAGAGAAAAAGCTAGGGTTTTCCAAGCTAGAGAGAGAGGAAACAAGGGAGAAAATAAAAAATAAAGAAAACACTCTAAAAGTCACTTTTTAAGTGGCTGATATCGCGCAGACTGCTCGAGTGGTCGGTACAGACTTCTCAGTATCTCGGCCTGCAAAATCAGATACTGGGAACCCCCTCATCTTTGCTCGAGCGACCACTTGTTCGCTCGAGCGGTCCCTCAACCTGCAAAACAAACTATTGGAAGCACCTTATCTTCACTCAAGCAGTCTTTTCACAGCTCGAGCGGTCTCTTGAAATGAATTGTAATAGGTAAAGCAAGCTATATACTTGGGATTAAGATCTTGAGAGGTCGTTCTAGGAGATTTCTTAGTTTGTTTCAAGAGACTTACATTAAGAATATTTTAGAGCGATTACAGATGTAGAGCAACAAACTTGTTGACACTCCTTTAGCTAAAGGAGAGAGGTTGAGCCTTAATATGAGATCTAAGACTCCAAATGAGAAAGAAAAGACGGCCCAAATACCCTATGCTAATGTAGTAAGAAGCCTTATGTATGCTATGATGTGTACTCAGTCAGATATATGTTATGCAGTAGGATTGGTAAGTCATTACCAGTCCGATCTAGGACCTACTCATTGGAATGAAATCAAGAGGATATTGTGTTACCTCAAAGAGACTACAAATTATATGATTTGTTACCAGAATACAGATTTACGCCTAGTTGGCTACAGTGATGCTTATTAAGGTGGTGGTATAGATGAGTGAAAATCCACATATAGATATGCTTTCTTGCTCAATGGTGGAGCCATTACTTGGAGCAGTAAGAAGCAATCATGTATTTTCCTATCTACCATGGGAGACAGAGTTTATGGCATGCTCAGCTGTCGTATAGGAGGCTGTTTGGTTATAAAGGTTCTTATAGCATTTGGGAGTAGTCTCACAAACCTTAGACCCTGTCACTATTCATTGTGACAGCGTAGCTACACTCGTCTATGCCCAAATGTCATGGAAGAACCAAACATATGGACATAAAGTTTAACTACATCAAAGAAATAGTGGCACAGAAGCAAGTTGTTTTAAGACCCATTTCTACTAGTCGCATGGTTGCGGACCCATAGCCAAACCCATTGTGAGAGATGCTCATTTTACTCAAGTTAGGAATTTGGGTTTACGTAGATGGTAGTGATATTTATGTTTTTTGTTTCTTTAGACTTGGATGATTATTTATGTACCTTGCAATGTTTGGGATATTATTTATGCAATCAGTATTTATGCTTATTTTATTCCTTTGTGTGTGTTTGTGTGTGTTTGGATATAACTTGCAAAAAAACACATACATATTTGTTGATTGGTGTCAATAGGCAAGATTGTCTCACTCACATGAGCAATCATTTTTGGCGCTTGATGGAGGAAGCAAAAATGAGACACGTAGTTGTTAGATCATAGTAGGAGTTGTTTCTAACTTAGATCATCCACAACAAGAGTTGCCTTGGTTACAACCAAGATGAGGTCATGTTACTTGACCGACCATGGATAGAAATTTTTACTTTTCATGATGTGCCCATAGATGATGGCCAAATGCGAGATCTCATTTTAGCGCTGGTATAGCACTTGAATAAAGAACTTAAATTAGGTGCTTAAAAAGCAACATATGTGCTAGTTAGTGACTGAACTAAGATCTGTACGGTGTTTAGAGAATGACATCACTATTTGGAAGAGTAACTCCACCGTAGAATGTATTCATACTGCATATGCTTGGTAACCAATTAATTAGGTGAGAGAAAGTATCCCGATTTTTCCTCATCATGTGAGTCCAAATACGTCAAAAATATGCTTTAAATTTTGACATTAGTACTATAACCTTAGCAACTTTTGGACTATGTCATAAAGTAAGAAGTCGATGCGAGCTACTTTGGTATGTTGCCCATGGCCATATGTGATTCAGCATTGAGGAGCATGTCTGGGAAAGCAATTTACTTTGAACTAAGTTACAAGAGGGTGAAATAAAGATTATCTAGAATTACACCTTTGCTCTATATTCATTGGCGACAACTCATATCGCTCCATATAGGATGCGGATTGTGTGTGAATACATAGCATGATTAAAAGAGTAATGCTTGCTTTTTGAGGGATCAGAGATGCCTAACTCAGTGTAATTAGATGGATCTAGAGAATAAGTGATACTATCTTTTGGTTAATACCTTTATGCTAGCTCATGACGACTTTCTAGTGTAGAGCTCCCACATCCAGGTATCATCAATAGTCACATGGTCCATTACCTGAATGTGATTGTGTTTATTGGGTAGATTGAGATACAAAAGGCATGGTGTCATACCAGCGCATGTTCGAGTGTATGACGGTTTCGGTTTAGACCCAACCCTTATCATGTTCTTAGATTAGGAATTCCATATCTTTAATTGTTGTTTATAACCTTTTCACTTTATTGTTAATTGAGTTTGGTCGCTTGGGAGTTATTGGTTGCGTTTGAAACAGGTTGGGAGTTAGTTTTTCAAAAGAGTTCCTGTCCAATTCCTTTCTTCTTCGCTTGAGCAGTGTTTTGGTTGCTAGAGCGGTCTTTGAGGTCTCCTAGTATTTTTGCAGGTCTGCAAAACTTCTAGGAGTAGGGTGATCTTCGTTCGAGTGGTATTTCTTGAGCTCGAGCGGTCTTTTGCAATCTACAAAACTTCTGGGATGGGGTCATTATGCGCTCAAGCCTTTCTTTAGTCGCTCAAGTAGTCTCACTTATTATATCTGACGCTCGAGTGGTGTTCTGGTCACTCGAGCAATCTGTGCGTATATCAGATCGGGAAAGCCTCTTTTAGTCACTTTTTCATCTCTCTCTCTCTCTCTTTCTCTAAAACTCTTCTAGACCTAATTTCTTCACTCTCTATCTCTAGTTTTTGCCTTAAAACCCCCAATACTTCATAATCCATTGATTTCTCCACCATAATTCCTTGGAGAAAAAAAGTAAAGCTTGTCAAAAGCTTCGTTTTAATCAGAGGAGATCTGGTTTTAGGCTCCGTGAAACTTTTACCCTTGCTCTCTTTGTGACGTCTCGAAAATCGGGAACATCAGAGAATATATTAACAAAAAAGAACAGGGTTTAAGGTTACGAGGGTTGGAAAATGTCACTAATGTGTCCTTTGCTTAATAACCAAGTAAGGTCCCAAGAAGGTCAGAGGAGTCAATATAGCCTCCCTTCTAAGTCCAACCACCTTAGATAGCAAAACTACATTTTTATAGATCTTGATAAAGTATTAACGCAAGGTTTATATGAGTTGACGAAGTATAAGGATATGTTACAAATGATATATATAATAATTACAATCATGTCTTAAATACAACAAGCGATTAATCACTTACAATCTTAAACCGTGTTTATAAAACTAGTTCCTAACTCCCATAGGGTAGCCGTACATCTTGAAATACTTTAGCTTTGCCTTTGATCGATCTAATAGTCTTCAACATCTGACATGAAACGCCATGAACTTTGAATGCCTAGTAAACGCACGCACACCTGGTCCACTTTCCCAATCCAATGCACCATCACAATTATAACAAGCAAGTAATGAAGCATGATGATTATTCAATATTAAAGGATTACAAGGTTAGGTGTTAGTAATCTAGAAATCCCCCAAAAAGATTTCATAATTCCAACCGCAAGAATTGGACACCAGACTATTCGGAACTCCCATTTTTACTGCTTTGCAGACCTTACCATAGATGCCTGGAATGGTTACATGCTGCATAGCGCCATTGGTGGGCCTCAAACGAGACGGCAAAAAAGAAAAAGTTTTGTCATCCTGAATCCTGCTTTATCCTTAAAAAAAAGTTTTACTCTCCTGAATGTCCCATCTTGACCTAACCTTATCTCACCAAATCAAATCATCGCAAAGAGTTCGAATACGTCCGTTCCATTCTACAATTTACGTGATAATTGCTTGCGCAAGACTTAACCTTTTAATTAGGGAGCACATCCCATCAATCCATACATAACACATTATCATTTCTTCATTATTCAAGTGATCGAAAACCCAATACCACCCCAATTAAGGTTTCTGTTGAGTTATATAGCGATCCTGGATTTTTACCTGGCTTTTATGGTGTTTCGGACTCGGCTCTTGTGTTTTAATGTTGTTATTTATGCCTTTTCCCCCTCTTACTCTTGGAATTTGAGTTTTGGTATGTCTTGGGCATGTTTAGAACTGGTTGGTTGCTAGTTGGTTTGGAACCTTGTTGCCCAGAATTTTGGTCTTCCGCTCGAGCGAACCTTCTTGCGCTCGAGTGGGTTTTGCAAACATTCAGTACTTTGCATGTCTGCAAAAAATGCTGGAGAAGTTTTTTTCACGCTCGAGCGGTGTTTCTTATGCTCGAGCGGGTTTTCTTGCGCTCGAGCAGGTAGTGCCTTGTTATTGTGTCTTAGTGCTCGAGCGGCATTTCTTGCACTCGAGTGGGACAATTTATGTGTCTGACGCTCGAATAGACTGTGCGTATTTCAGATCACGAAAGTGACTTTTTATATCACTTTTTCGGTTCTCTCTCACTCTCTAAAACTCTCTCAAAACCTAGATTTAGACATTCTCTCTCTAAAACTCTCATTCTCTCTATATTTTGACCTAGATCTATTGATTTCTCCACCCTACTCCCTTTGATAAAAAGTTAGAGCATCTTAAGATCTACATTTTGATCCGAGTAAAGTCAAGTTTGGGCATCTTTGTGATCTCTTCACTTCTTCTTTGAGCTTCCACACTTGAGGTAGGAAGTTTCTACACTTTAATACGGTTTTTAACTTAGTTATTTGTCTAATGTGTAACAATTGTGGGTTTGGGAGTATTTTGAAACACCAACCTAGGGTTTGGGTGAAATGTGAAAGAGGGGTTTTTGGTAAAAATGAAACAAATGATTATGGGGTTTGAAAATGAAGCCTTGTTGTATCAAAATAGTTGGTTTTGGTGCTCGGTTGAGATTTGGGAAAAATGGGGAATTTCCCCTAAAATGAGTATTATATTTATTTTTTATAAATAAATGAGATTGATGTTGTAAACATGGAATTGGACAAGTATTGAAATGGAGGGTGGAATGAAATAGATGATGTGTCTCATCTTTGGGAATTTCAAATAAATGATTTGTCTTGAGTATATTTATACATGTATATCAGTTTAGAAATTTATGTATTGGGCTATCGGTGGAGGATAGTTTTGACTGTTGTAGAAATTGCATGTAGATTACGTGAATTAAAACTATCCCATGGTTGATTATCATTGAATATGATCATATTGTAAACACATTGTATATGTATGTTTATTTGGAAGTAGAAAGGGGATGTACTCCATGTGTGATTATGTGTTTATATACATTGCAAATGTATGTTTGTTTAGAAGGAGAAAGGGAATGGACTCCATTATAATTAAGTTGGCCGGAGTGTCCTGGGTGAAAGTCCCGAAATCTATACATTGGTGCGGTTCTCACGGACGAAATATCTCTAAAATGGCAAGTTGAAATTATACATGGGTGCCAATCCCACGAACGAAATATCTGTAAAATAGCAAGTTGAAATTATACATGGGTGTCGATCCTACGGACGAAATATCCGTAAAATGGCAATTGGGAGTGTCAATGTTTTGATTGTAAAATCGTTGAACCATTGGGTTGTAATCTCATTTGGGTGGTTGAAAAATAATGGAATTGACTTGTGCATTGAAATGAATTGAGGGAAAATGAAATGGAATATGGAATTGATGTTTGTGATTATACATATATATGAGAGTATGAATGTTTATCCCGATCATTGTATAAGCATAGGTACTTATATCTTCGTTAAACCTCATATATGCATGAGATTATTCCTATTGGGCTGTGACTCACCCTATTTGGGGAAACATTTTCAAGTAATGATGGCATTCATCCACCAAAGCAATAGCATTGGAGGGTTATTTGGGAAGCAAGAGGGCTTCTTGTTTTGTTTCATATTTTGTATAGCCTAGAGCTTTAATTGTAAGGGCTAGTCCCACTTTTGTTGTAACCAAGTTAAGACTTAGAAAGGTGTAATCCCGAAGGGCATTTATTTATGTTAAACTCTCTTGTAATATTAACTTCGTGTAATGATAGAACTGTTTACTATGATGTATGTTGCCTTCTTTATATATGCTTATGGGTTATATTTATGGTTATATTTTGAGGGCGTTACAACTTAGTATCAGAGCGTACCGGGTTTGAATACTTTGGGTACATGGGAAGTGGTTAGTACCACAATGGGTTTGCCTCGCTTGATAGAGACTTAAATGTGAACGATATATGCTTCTATGACAACATGCTTGTGTGATTATTTGGGTATGGAATTGAATTTCTTGGATGGTGATTGGGTCTACGGGTTTCTAGGAGTCCTATTAGAAAAGCACTCATCACTGTTGTTTCTAATTGGAACTCTAGCAACGTTGTGGGATGGTCATTATCCAGAAATGAAATTCGTATGTGGTTACGTGACTATGTGCTTATGTGGAGTGAATTACTGTTGTCCAACGTATTTGGACACGAGTGAGTTAGCTTCGGTACATTTGTGAATGTGCTAATCTTGTTTGTTACCTTCATTAGGATGTTAGGACGTAGTCATGGTCCTGATAGGCGTGGTAAGCACAAGATGCCTATACTGGATGATATTCCAGCACAAGAAGAAGGGGTTGGTCAGGCTAACGTGACCAAACCAGTTGGTTAGCAGGCCATGGGCACCTTAGCCCGCAAAATGGCCGGAGCTTTACGGAAATCCATGGACATTCTCAGGGTTGAGAATCAAGTCCAGGCCCACATAGCTGAAGCAGGGCCATCTTTCATGAAGAGGAAGTTCTTCCGGTCGAACCCGGACGCGTTTTTAGGCAATCCCAATGAGCCACTAAAGGCTAATGAGTGGTTAGAGCAGATGGTGAAGACGTTTGAGATGCTTGGCATCAAAGACGGGGGTTTGAGGGTGACCTTGGCGTCCTTGCAGCTGAATGGAGACGCGGGTCAATGGTGGAAGTATGTGCGGGAACGCATTGGAGGAACTTGGGAGGCCTTCGTTGATGTCTTCCAGGAGAAGTTTTTGCCTCCCACTGTTAGCGAGAAGTTGAGTGATCAGTTTTGTTAGCATAAGCAGTTGAATACACCAGTGGCCGAGTTTGAGGCCATCTTCACCAGTTTGTCGAGGTTTGCACCAGAGTTAATGGCAACTAAGGAGCACCGGTGCCTAGAGTTTGAGAAGAAGTTGAGGACTGGACTCATGTTCCGAGTGGCCAAGTCCATGATTAGAGACTATGGGCGCCATGTGGAGGCTACAACCCATCTCGAGACCATTATGCAAGCTAAGGAGGAGAGGATAAAGGGCTCCAGAAGGAGTCAGGATAGTCAAGAGGACGATAAGAGGCAGAGGGGTTCTAACACTCAGCAGTCCCAGAGAGTGCATTCGAGGTCTACCTTTCTAGTGCCGAGTTTAGGTTCTGGGAGAGGTGGTCAGGGAGATGTGACTTGTTTTAAGTGTGGTCAGTTGGGCCACAAATCTCCAGCTTGCCCGTAGTGAGGAAGAGGGCAGTGAGTAGCTTCATCTTCGGCTCGTTCTCAGGTCTAGAGTCAGGATAAAAGGCAGCTGCCCACTTGCTATCAGTGTGGTCAGGCTAGGCACTTGAAGAGATTTTGCCCACAATTGGGTGGCACACCTAGTGCGTCTAGTTTGAGGCAAACACAGAGTTAGTAGCTAGCAAAGTCAGCACAGGCGTCGAGGGCCAATCAAGGAGCCTCTTCAGCTCAATCTGTGCAGCAGGCCTATGTTCTAAGGGGTGAGCAAGTAGATCAGAGACCTACAGGGCGTGTGTATGCTATTACCACGCCAGTTCTTGTACCGGCCCCATCTGCACTGAGAGGTACCTTTCTGTTTTTCAATTCAGTTGGTAGCTTGTTGATTGATACAGGTGCATCCCATTTATTTATTTTGTCTACATTTGCATCGGTTTGGGGTTAGAGTTGGCTCAGTTAGCGTCTCCCATTTGTGTGGTGTCGCCAATTGGTGGCGAAGTCATTTTGAAATAGGGGTATCGGGGTTGTGACACAGAGATCACCGATCGTCGACTTCCGTTCACATTTGTTTTGCTTGATATGACTAGTTTTGATGTTATCTTGGGTATAGATTGGTTATCATCATACCAAGCTATTATAGATTGCTACCGTCAGATGGTTACCGCATGTACCTTGAGCAGTGATTGTTTTTATTTCTTAGGGAACCGAGTGGATAGAGTCTTATCACCGATGTATGATCCGCGTTGGTGGAGTGAACTTAGTTGTCTTCATGCTAGCTTTCAGAGTAGTAAGTGTGATGAAGGCTGGGTTGAGTTGCCAAGGGTGGTTTGTGAATACCCCGATGTTTTTCCCGAGGACCTTACAAGTTTACCACCTCACCGAGAGATAGAGTTCTCTATTGATTTAGTGCCTGACACGACACCGATTTTTAGGGCACCGTACCGGTTTGCACCCGCTGAGTTGAGTGAGTTGAAGATTTGTAACGCCCTCAAAATAATACATATAAACCCACATTCTTGACATGCATAGACATAAGAGAATAAAGCATATTTCTATTCATCAGAGTATTCATTTCAAAAGTATTACATGTTGACAACAAAAGTAAATGCCCTATGGGCTTACAACTTTCCAAGCCAACACTTGGTTACCAAAAAGAGTGTACTAACTCATACACATTAAGCCCTCGGCTTGAATTTACAAGTAATACCAAAATAACAAAACAACTAAAAGAGTCTTCAACTCCCAAAACCTTCCAAGCTATGTCCATGGAGGTGGCATGTCACCTAAACCTAAAAATGATGTCCCATATAGGGTGAGCCAATGCCCAGTAGAGATATACTAAACCAAATATGAGAATTAACTAAAACATTAGCATTTGATAAAAGGCTAACACTTATAAAACCACTTGTAACTCAATTAAGTTCCATGACAAAAAGTCCATGTTTCATTTCACTTTCCTCTACTTATCAAGTTTTTAAGTTATAATTATGGCTCAGAACCGGCCAAACAATTCAATGAGACTATAACCCATATTGAAACACTTCCATACTTCACAATTCACATGAGAATATAACTCATATTAAAACACTTTCATATTTCAAGTGATACACAGATTTGTTGTATCAGTGGAGTCCATCCCCTATCTCCTTCCAAATGGGTTTGAGAGTCCATCCCCTATCTCCTCTCAAACCAAGGAGTACATCTCCTATCTCCTCCCAAACAATATGCACATACAATTGTAGACGCGCCCTGAGGGCCTACGTGCTACAGTTCGGACTCAAATGTCACGGTTCTTAATCGGATCTCACAAAGTGCGATATGAGATTGATAAATAACCAAAGAGTCCAAATCCGGCAAATCGTTTTGGAAAACTGATTTTTGTAAAGAAGTGCCAAACATGGACTGCTTTGCCAGATACAGAGTCGCCACCTAAATATTTTATTTGGGGGAAATTTAGGAAACCCTGACTCGTTGCCTAAGGCCACGTGTCCGTCATCACCAAAGTTGCCTCGGCTCGGGCACTTGGGTACGATTGGGGAAGGTCATCTATGAGCACCCCCACTCGCCCGATCAAAGATTGGCCTGTACTAAGCATGATATCTTGTTTTTGAAAACACATGCGTTCTTGTTCCGGTTAATTAGCTAGAATTACTATGTGATGCGCACAACACACGAGTATAGACTAGATCACCTAATTTTGAACAAAGTATCGCATATCCGTTTGTTTGGAAATGGTTTGAAGTTTGCTACTCGCAAGTAGGCTAAAACACGGATTTCAATGAATTGTCCCAATTCAAGTAATCCAACCTTCACCCATAGGCATTCAGGCAGTTATATCACATAAGCAAATAGCCTCATGGCAAGCATGCTTTCATGTTAACACTCACATACATGCGAGATGCTAAAGCATAAACACTTACAGTGTACTCCGAGCCAAAACAAAGAACTAGTTAGAAATCAATGCATGATCGTAGTTCATGTTAAGATGGCTAATGCAACGCAAGCAAAGTGCAATTAGAATAGGCTCGGCTAATCTAAGGTGGCATATGAGATGCGACAATTCGATACATGTATTCAAATTGGAATTGAAATACAATGCAGTTAGTATGATGCGCCGAGCCCGGTGCATGCGATACGAATGAATGAATGCAAACATGCGAAGCATAAGTATGCTAATTGAAACATGCCCTAAACTAACCATCATAAGCGGTTAAGTAAAAAGGATAAAGACGTGAGGTTGGAAGACATTCACACACTCACGCACACTTATTACAAAATTGGCCCTCTCGACGAAGGGTCCAAAAGAATAATACAAATCAACTAATTAATCAACTAACAAGCTAATTAATTAATTACACAACCAAATCGAAATAAATAACTATTCTAAGTTATTAAAACATTGAAATGCCCTCGAGATGAGGGATGAATGCTTCTTGATCGGTTTCACTCGGAAATCCATCGCCATGCTACACGTTGCCTCTGTCTGCAGTGCTCTGCACCTCTGGAACTTGTGCCAACTTCTGTGACATTTCTGAACTACCTTGGGCACATGCTGAGAGTCCACCGGCCAAGAGATAGGGCCATCGGCCAAGGAAAACTAGTCATCAACCAATAATGAGGCTCTTAGCCAACAATTTTTAGCCGGCCGGCACTGAAGATGGCCGACCGGCCATCCCTTCTTGCTGACTACTTCTTTTGCTACAACAGAGGACAGACAGAGCATGGCAACACATTTGCAAGACAATTTGTGCACAACCACCCTCGCTATCATGTAACGGGCTCAAGGGAGTATAGTCCTCGACCCTTGGGCCACCAATCATGCATTTCAATGCATGATGGCCAAAGGTGCCGAATGTGCAAATCGATATGGAATGAAAGCACAAAACACATGAATGCCTCACATTCTATCATGTTGGATCAAGGGTGTCGGCGACCGAGGTTTGAGGCACGTTTCGTCACTTCAAGTACAAAACGTCCTCGGTCCTCATGTTTGGTTTGACACCCCAAACCAAGCACAATGCAATGCATGTATGCCAAATACAATGCAACATGGAAAAGCAATGTCATGCAACCTAAGCATACCAAATGCAATAAGGCTTTAAGTATGCACAGAAGGCTAAGGTAACAAGCATGCCAAATGCAATGCAACCTAAGCTAGCATGTTACAAGATGCAAATTAGCAAGCATGCAAACAAATCAAGCATGATGTAAATCTAATGCAACATGAGCATACAAACATACAATATGTAATAGGCGTACAACCCAAATATGCAAACATGCATAGCATGCAACAACATGCAAAGTGAAACAAGTATGCAACAAACATGCAAGACAAGCATGCAACAACATGCCAAGATGGACTTAAACTAACATGGGTAGACCTCAGCCATGCCAAAATCAGTGGCCAAAATGATGAAGTGATAGAATGAAATGCGCAATGAGCATGCACATGCAATGGTCTAAGAGTTAAGGCATAAGGTCATAACACCCAAACATGAGCGAGAGGCGACAATCATGGTAGTATGGTGACATCATAAGCTCTGAAATCATGTTAAGAGTGATGCCAAATCAAACACATAACACAAGCAAGGCATGCTAATGGACTTAAAGTTCAAAGCTAGCCAAGGGACTTGAACCATGGCCATATCAACCAAGCCCCAAAGCAACAAGGTGACCCAAAACAGTCCCAAGGCAGGCCAAAATAAGGCTAGAACATGCATGGGATGTGGCCAAAACATGCTAGAAAGGTGAGCACAAAACAAGACGCATACAAGGCCAAAATGGGGGGATTGCACTACACTTATTACAACCAAACATGGCATGGCTTAACCAAGGAAAATCAGAGCTATGATATGTCAAAAATAAGCCCAAACGCCCACTGAGATGGCATCCCAAAGGCCTAAGCATGGTGGCATGCACAATGACCTATTCTTAAGGCATAAAACACAAACTATCCAGAGCATGGAATAGGTGATAAATGCAAATGTGTGACCACGAAACAAGGACTGAAATCACATTTCACATGATGCCAAATCATGAAAATACTTCAAGCAACACATGCTAATGAACTCAAGTCACAAAGCTTACAAGCTAAAATACATGGTGGCTATACAAAGAATTGCATATGTGATCCAAACAACACCAAAAAGAGCTTAAACATGGTAAAACATGACTAAAAGCTCCTATGAGTTGAGCCAAAATATGCATGCATGATGGTCTAAACACAAGATGCATGTTATGCAATCATGCAAGATTACCCTACAAGTATGTGAAGCATGCAAGATGCTATCAAACCAACATGGAATAGAGTTAAGGAAGGTCATAAAAGTCACTAAAAAGTGCTAAAATAGAACCAAGACATGCTAAGTAAACATGCTAACATCATGAGCCATTAACACAAGCATATGAGACATAAGGAGAGGGGGTGTCCCTTTCCTATCCAAGACCTCAAAACCACTTCTCCACCACTGAAAATCCTCTAGATATCAGTGGTGAGAAGGTCAAAATGAGATAATACCAAAGCTCAAGAAGAAAGGCACAAAATAGGGCCAAACAAGGCCTAAGAGGGGGTAGACAACCCCCAACCAAAACGTGACCTTAAGCAACTAAAAAAAGCATATAAAATCAAAACTTTTTGTAGTTTAGAGCTAAGCTTAAAAAAATATGCAAGTAAGTCTAAAAGCTTAAGCCAAAATGGGGTATTAAAAGGTTAAGAGCTCACCCTTGTAGAACCTTTTCAAGAACACACCTCCAACAGGTTTCTCTGATCAAAAATAACTCAAGAACTCTAAAACCAACTCCTTAGCACCTCAGCAATTCAATGATGGTGTATCACTAGGTGCTCTAGTGCAAAAGTGTGAACAAAACACCCTTTTAGGCATAAACACATACACAAATGTAGAGAGAGAGGAAATATAGAGAGAGGTAGATATATATCTTGTATATCAGATTTCTTGAACACCTGAGAAGGGAGGAGGAGCTCCCTTCTTATAGGAATCCAATTCTAAGGCTTCTTGGAGAAGCCAACACAAGGTGCAAATGTATGCCAGCTGGCTGGCATAAAATATCTGCCAAAAGCAGATGGAAAGGGGTCAACCGGAAAATATGACCGATTGACCAACAAAGGTGGCCGACCGACCAAACAAAGTGCCGACCGGCTAACACCTTTGGCCGATGGAAAGAAAAAGGGGCCGATGGCTTCATGCATTGGCCGGTGGGTTGAGGAAATGGCCAACAAGCCACCTTCTTCCCTCAAAAAAAAAAAACACAAGTGCTTGGTCCACAACCAAGCACAACACAGTCAAGTTGAGAGATCTTGAGGCAAGGCGCGTGGCCGAGACCTCCAAGAACTCAAAACGAACACGAGTATGGATGATCACTGAGTGTTCAAACGGTGACATCCAAGTCTTGAGGATGGTCAAAAATGGGGTGTCTGCAGTTGCCCCTCTTTGACAGAACTCGAAAGTCATAAGTGATGGAAGTGAGTGTCAAAGCCCAGAGATGACCCATTTTTGACAAGGCCGAAGACTTAGACAAGTAAACAAGATAGCAAGATATGCGCCCAAAGGCAAGGGCAAAATGCAAAGAACATGCACGATGCCGAACATAACTTATGATCATGCAAAGAGAGCTGTAATGAAGCATAACATGCAACAGTTTTAAGCAAGTGAATACAAATCGAACTATATTACATGCAGAAAGGATATAAGAGAATTATACAATTCTTGCTACGTCTCACACGGAGAATATAATACCTGTGCGGTTCGTCTGGTCACGCCACCTTCAAATGAACCATACATACAATATCGTGCCTGAAAAAGATAGAAAACTTAACAGGTACAATATTACTTGAAACATGCATAGCAATGCAAGTGAAAAGTGCGCGACAACGTGGGTGAAGTGTGCATAACAATGCAATCCTGAGGGTGTGAGACAACGCGGATGGAAGGATGCAAGATAATGCAACCTAAGTGTGACGCATAACAATGCGGGAGGAAGTATGACAATGCGAGGAGGGCATGCGTGACAATGCAAGCCGAGTAGGATGCATAACAATGCGATTTGGAACAAACATAACAATGCTAGGAAGGCACAAACACATTTAAGTAAAGCACACGCGACAACGTATACAATGTGTGAAGCAAGAAAAGCAATGTACACATGCAAGTAAAACACACGCGACAATGTGTACAATGTGTAACAAACTGGAGATAAGCATGAACACATGTAAGTAAAGCATACGCGACAACGTATACAATGTGTGTAGCAGGAAAGGCATGAACAGATGTAAGTAAAGCATACACAATAACGTATACAATGTGTAAAGCAAGGAATAAACACATGTAAGTAAAGCATGCGCGACAACGCAAGCAATGTGTATGGAAAGGCATGAAGACATGTAAGTAAAACATACGCGATAATGTATACAATGTGTAAAGCAAGGAATAAACACATGTAAGTAAAGCATGCGCGACAATGCAAGCAATGTGTATGGAAAGGCATGAACACATGTAAGTAAAGCATACGCGATAACGTATACAATGTGTAAAGCAAGGAATAAACACATGTAAGTAAAGCATGTGCGGCAACGCAAGCAATGTGTATGGAAAGGCATGAACACATGTAAGTAAAACATACGAGATAATGTATACAATGTGTAAAGCAAGGAATAAACACATGTAAGTAAAGCATGCGCGGCAACGCAAGCAATGTATATGGAAAGGCATGAACACATATAAGTAAAGCATATGCGATAACGTATACAATGTGTAAAGCAAGGAATAAACACATGTAAGCAAAGCATGCGCGATAACGCAGGCAATGTGTATGGAAAGGCATGAACACATGTATGTAAAGCATACGTGATAACGTATACAATGTGTAAAGCAAGGAATAAACACATGTAAGTAAAGCATGCGCGGCAACACAAGCAATGTGTATGGAAAGGCATGAACACATGTAAGTAAAATATACACGATAACGTATACAACGTGTAAAGCAAGGAATAAACATATGTAAGTAAAGCATGCGCAGCAACGCAAGCAATGTATATGGAAAGGCATGAACACATGTAAGTAAAGCATACGCGATAACGTATACAATGTGTAAAGCAAGGAATAAACACATGTAAGCAAAGCATGCGCGATAACGCAGGCAATGTGTATGGAAAGGCATGAACACATGTATGTAAAGCATACGTGATAACGTATACAATGTGTAAAGCAAGGAATAAACACATGTAAGTAAAGCATGCGCGGCAACACAAGCAATGTGTATGGAAAGGCATGAACACATGTAAGTAAAATATACACGATAACGTATACAACGTGTAAAGCAAGGAATAAACATATGTAAGTAAAGCATGCGCAGCAACGCAAGCAATGTATATGGAAAGGCATGAACACATGTAAGTAAAGCATACGCGATAACGTATACAATGTGTAAAGCAAGGAATAAACACATGCAAGCAAAGCATGCGCGACAACGCAAGCAATGTGTATGGAAAGGCATGAACACATGTAAGTAAAACATACGCGATAACGTATATAATGTGTAAAGCAAGGAATAAACACATGTAAGTAAAGCATGCGCGGCAACGCAAGCAATGTGTATGGAAAGGCATGAACACATGTAAGTAAAACATACGCGACAACGTAAACAATGTGTAAAGCAAGGAATAAACACATGTAAGTAAAGCATGCGCGGCAACGCAAGCAATGTGTATGGAAAGGCATGAACACATGTAAGTAAAGCATACGAGATAACGTATACAATGTGTAAAGTAAGGAATAAACACATGTAAGTAAAGCATGCGCGACAACGCAAGCAATGTGTATGGAAAGGCATGAACACATGTAAGTAAAGCATACGCGATAACGTATACAATGTGTAAAGAAAGGAATAAATACATGTAAGTAAAGCATGCGCGGAAACGCAAGCAATGTGTATGGAAAGGCACGTCACTCGCGATGTTGAGATCCAACTTCAAAACAAGACGAGGCATTGTTCAAAGCAAGACACGTAATGAGCGCACCTATTACAGTCATAACAAAGCATTGTAATACAACATATTTAAAACGATTTGCAGAACTCGCAAGATACAAAAGGATACGAGAAAGGATACACCTTGAGCCCACTGAGGATCGCACACAAAAGGCACGGCTCGAGGTCAACACGAAGGCCGGTTAAGCTTCAAAAGTGCACTTTCTTGCACTGTCTTAAGTAATGAAGGTCCCAAACCACATAATTGACCCAAACATGGGTGTGGGAGGTGTATTGACCACAAGGGGAGGCCACCGGCCATCAATCAGCCACAAAATAAGCTCATCGGCCAAATGTTTAGCCGATCGGCTAACAATTTGGCCGACCGGCCAAAAATGGTAGTTTCGGGGGTAGTTTTGTCCCTTGGCCATGGGCCCCATATTTTCACTTCACCCTAGCTCGAAAAACACTCATCCTTCTCTCTAGGTGATTTCCCAACCTCCGATCCGAGTTTTTTCCTTATTTTCGAGCCCTTTTCGTCGTTCGATTCGCGAAACCCTTCCCGTTTCACACACTTTGAACCGAACAAATCTCGATTTTCATTGTTTCTTTCTTGGTTTCCACTACTTGGGGTTTGTTTCCCCCCGAGTTTACTTGGTTTTCATGCCTTTTCCACACTCCGACCTTTTCTCTCATTTTTCACCATCTCGGTGTTGACTTTTGTGTTGACTTTTCACATTCTCGCCCTTTTTTTACATTCTTGGCCATTTTCGTACTCTTCTTGAGATGGCAGATGACATTCCACGAGGCGGGACTCCCCCGGAGCTGGATATAGACCCTGAGGCTGAGCTCTTGCCTTTGAGCGTTCGACCCGGCAACCTACAGGCCGGCGATACATGTGTTGCCTCCCGATGGCATCCGCCACTTCAGGAGCTATGAGAGGGGTGCGCCACCGGAGCTTTTATTGCACGAGCTAGAGTCACATCTGTCCTACGGCGCTTCTGAGGTATACTCTCCCTCTATTTCATTTTCCGCAATGTAGAACATATAACTGCGATAGTCAATCTTGTTCTTCAACTGCTTAAACCAGATACACTGATACGTCATATACTGTAGTTTACCGTGAGCACACTCGCGCCCGATATCCGTATGAACTCAAACACATGCACACACACTGCATTATCATCAATTCTAAGCGCACCTAAACACATTTACACGCACTGCATTTTCAACTGAATAACCCAAACACACTGATACATCATATGCTATAGTTCATTTGTGAGCGCACCCACGTCCGACATCTATATAATCTTGAACACATGCACACACACTGCATTTTCATCAATTCTGAATGCTTTTCCAATCTGTATTTCTAATAATGCTTCGCAACTGTTTGTTTTGAAAGCAGGGAGATTCCCATGCCTTCCGGAGGTATGGGAATACCGTTGCCCGTGGTTGGTACATGGACCTGCCCGGTGAGGTCCGCCACATCATCGACCAGGTCGGCTTTGGCATTTTCTGCATGGGACTCTCGCGCCTCACTGCGAGCAGGCCCCTTTTTGCTGCTTTAGTGGAGAGGTGGTGGGACACCACTGACTCCTTCCACCTTTCTACACAGAGGAGATGACGATGACTCCCTTTGACTTCTCGATGCTCACCAGCATCGGGGTAGAGGGTGATCCGATCCCCTTTGATACAGATATGGATGAATGGGACGCCGCTCAGATGTACCTGCTCGGCGATCGGCCCCCTCTTGCCCATCCAGGATTTGTGAGGTACTCATGGTTTAAGGACCACCTCAGGATTCAGGCGCCCACAACTCAAGAGGAGGTGGAGCAGTATGCTCGTAGCTTTCACATATTCCTGCTGGGGACCACTCTCTTCGTCGACCAGCCGAACACTGTGCTCCTTTGTCTGCTGAGTGCATTGGTTGACGTGATGTGGATCTGGTGTTACGACTAGGGTGGCACAGGCTTGGCCACACTCTATGGATATATGAGCTCATCGTCTCGCTGCAGCGGACAGTTGCTCGGAGGCTACTGGCGAGCTTGAGAGGTACACCTTCTTTTTCTGTTTTACATTTCTTCTTTACATTATCTGTACACTATACACTGCACACATGCAGTCTGCTTCACACTGGTTGTATACTGCACACACGACACATATATAATCTGTTTTACACACTACACATATTGCACAATACACTTCACATACTGCACAATCTGCTGCCAACTAACTGTACGTTACACATACTGCAAACATGCAATCTGCTTTACATTGACTGTATACTGCACACACTGTACACTCTGCACAATACACTGCACAATACACGGTTCTGTGATTTCTATTTTATTCTGCATCCTGCTTTATCTGATAAGCATGCTGATGTTTGCCCTGTTACACTCTATAGTTGTGGGTATGTGCCTACTTCCCGAGGCTTGCCCCAATGCCAGATGAGGAGGTTCCCCTTGGCGTTCCATTCTCTCACCGCTTCGACGTGAGATGCGAGCGGAGGCCACGGGAGCCTTTCATATTCTTCTACCGATATTTTGACACCATCACCACCGCAGAGGTATTTTAGAATTTACAATTCATTTAAGCTTCGCTTTACATTATTCTTTCAATAATAGTAGATGACAAACTGTATACCATTTACAGATCACTTGGCAGCCCTAGGCTCCGTTGCCAGACGCAGTGAGGGATCGGTATGCGGGCGCTCAGGAGACTGCCCGATTCAGGATTCTACTGGAGGGCCCGGTCTGTCAGGCTTGGTATCTGGGCGAGTGCTTCCTGCGCCAGACCTTGGGCTTACCGGAGCAGATAGTCCCGGAGATGCCTCCTACCCACACAAGGCATACGAAGGGGTATACCCAAACAGAGATGAGGAGGTATACGATTGGCTTGGACTCGCAGCGCTTTAGAGATGAGGGCGACTACACGGAGTTCATCCAGGCCTATCCGATGCCGCCTCTGAGTAGTGCTCGCCGAGCTGAGAATGAGAGGCCTGCGGCGCCAGCAGCAGGAGCAGGAGCACTGAGGGCAACTCGGGCCCGTGGTAGGAGTGGGTCCCGGAGAACACGGGGAGCTGAGTGGCCAACACTGCCCACCATGATGACATGCCGAGGACAGGGTGGGGAGACCTACCAGATTCCCATTGCCCCTCCTCCGGATGATCATGAGCTTATCGGAGTCTACAGCTTGACCCCGATATGTACTGCTATACTCTGCATTCTATATAGAAATTTCAATTCATTTGATATCCCGCAGAATACTAATGCCTTCAACACTTTTGCAGGCTTCGATCGAGTACACTCGCCAGTCTCTAGAGCTGACTGCCTCCGTGATGGGGATGCCACAGCGGAGCATTGACATGTTGACCATCTATGGGATCCCGGTAAGTTCCTTCAAACTTAGTCCCGAAACTCTGCATATTCTGTTCCACACATGATCTGATGCATCGTAATATCAATACGGCACTTGATACACAGCACTCACAACACTGATACACTGCTCACAGCATTCATACACTATACTCAGACACTGTTCACAACATTGATATACTGTACTGACATATTGCTCACAGCACTCATACACTGTATTCGGCACTGATACACTGCTCAAAGCATTCACACACTATACTCACACACTGTATCCAGTATTCATACCTGACTCTGTAGAGTATGGCTGATGCATTTGCCCACTGTTCTTTTCAGGCTCCAATCCAGATACCGGCTGTAAGAGGCGCTCCAGCAGGACCATCTGTATCTGCTCGAGAAGTAGGGAGAGCAGGGTGAGGGACCACAGTACACCCCCGCAGCAAAGTTGGGCATACTTACCCAGGGAGCAGCTCACGGGCGCCGATTCCAGACGACGATGACTCTGCGGTAGAGACAGAGTCGTCTGAGGATGAGATTGGAGATGGCTCGAGCTCGGGCTCAGATGGCAGAGCTGGCGACGATGCTCCTGGACCCTCATCCAAGAAGAGGACGAGGACAGACTCTCATGCCTGATATGACTGATATTGATCCAGACATTTACTACCCTTCTCCTTTTGCTTTATTCAGATATTTTGTTGCTTTTCCCTTTTTTGTTTTAGTTTTCTTTTTGCTGGTAGTTTGAGCACAATGTACTGCCTCAGGCAGGTTTTATTTTTTCAAAACTATGTACTTTTCACAAAAGAAAAAACATGATGAAATAAAACAGCTACTTTTTGAAAAAGTGTTGCATTTGTACATTTTACGCATCGCATCACATCGCATCGCATCGCATCACATTACATAGCAATGTAAATGAGATTGGACATTATTTTGAAAACTGAACACTCGAATTGCAACTAATCAGGTAGTGAACCAACTAACGGTAAAAACAACTCGATAAGAAAAACAAAGAACTTGACAAGCTAACCAAGTGTAAATACAGCTTGATAAGCAAAACAAAAACTTAAAGAGGACGAAATACAACTCGATAAACATATGTACAACAACTCGATAAGCAAATAGGCGTGACTTCGCAAAATCAACACCGAAAGGCATTGGAAGCGGTGCCAATCACAAGTTCTCAGCATATTTCACACATAGACTGATCATAGAACAAGGGGAGAGGCCATCGACCAAAGTTAGGGGCCACCGGCCACAAGAAATGGCCATCGGCCAACTTTTTAGCTGATCGGCCCAAAAGGATGGTCGGTCGGCATTATTTTTGGCCGATCGGCCAAAAATGACAAGCGCCTCCAGAATGTTGACATTTGTCTTCCACTCAACACCTTATCTTCTACAAAAGCCCCAGCTTTGTAGTTTTCCTTATTTCAACACTGATTTGCACCAAATGGAAGAGTTTCTTGCCCAAAATCTCGCAAACTAAATTGCCAACTTGGATGGCTCGGAAAAGCTGAATTTCTGGGGTTTCGGCATAAATGCACTAATCACGCTAGGTCGCACCCCGCTGCGTTTTCCATTCCTCTATGTTGCGGCAAGATTTTGGAATCCGGTAACGCACGCTTTTAGCTTTTGCGGTCAAGAAATGTGTCCTACTTACGAGGATTTCCAAGCTTTAATGGAATCCGAGCGTAATAAAGAAATCTTGCCTCAACTCCGGTTTGGCCACGTCCAAGCCCTAGGATGGATGTGTGGCCTTACTATGCACGATGCTCGGTCTTTGATCCATGATGGGGATTTGGACATCCGTAGCTTGATCCATCGGTTTTCTAATGCTGGTGACCGTGGCGACCATCATTGGCAGGGTTATCGACGACATGCACTCTGCTTATGCTTGTTATCTCATTTATTGCTTACCCCGGGCTCCGGCGGGTTTAGCACTCGTTTGATTAAGGTTGCCGAGGGCCTAAAAGAGGGGAAAAGCTGCATTGCCATGACATTAGCAGAGACATTGATGGGCTTAGACTCTTTTCACCGCCAGGAGACGACTAGGTTTGCAAGGAGTCCACTACTATTGCAGGTAATCTTTCCCACCCCATCTCACATATATTGCTCACATCACTCGGCCCTCAGGCTCGGTTTTTTTTCTCTCAAAACCCTCTGCTCACTTTTTCTCTCAACGTACACCTCTCTATTCTTTATTCTCTCATTTTTCATCCCTCCCGAGGTATGGTTGATGGACAAACTGAGAGTGGTGGACCCATGTCCAACGTATTCAGCTCACAGTTATTTCTCCCGACGATGTCTAGTCAATGCTCCAGATGAGGGATGGTGGTACGACTGGATGTGCAACTTGTCCGCAGACCGCATTCCTTGGCGCTGCCCTTGGCTTAACCTGCCAGCAATGAGCTACAGTATGACCCGGCAACCCGGGATCTAGTTGATAGGCTTGACACACTGCGTGTTTTACTTTCCGTTCTGGTTCCGGCGCTAGTTTGGACATGATCAGATTTGCCCAGAAGATGGGATTGAGTACCCTGCTACATTTCTGGTCCGAGGCACGCAGGTAGCTCGATACACTACAGCGTGAAGGACCAGAGAGCTTCTAGCCCCCGCTCCTACTTTCAGCTACACCCTCTCTGATGAGTGCTTAGATTAGCTCAATGAAGAGGCACAGGTCGGGCCCACTTTGGCATCAGAGGCTTTGACCAGCTCTGGGAGGGGACGCAAGAACACTTGACTATGCCCGGATTTATTTGCTTTAATCAATACTTTCAAGTTTTCTTTATGAATGTAATAAAAGCAACTTCAATTTTGTATTCAAGAGCAAGAGAACTCTGTATTGAAATCAATAAAATTGAAGATTGTGGGTACTAAAAATTTTTCGTGTAGGTCCAAAAATGGTCTAAGTTGTAAAAAGATTAATTTGAGCAAAACCAACTTTTATTAAAACTTTTCAAAGCCATTTTCGATGTGGATCAGAACTAGACACGCCTGAGATCTGTCACTGAGATGCACAATCCCGGATTCCAGCAACTGGAAAGTTGCCCCTAGTCTGAGTAGCACTGCATTGGAGATCACAACCGAGCTCTTGAATGCTGAGTAGACAAAGATGACCGAGGCGATCAAATGGATAAAGTTGATCGGCGAAGTGTTTATGGCTGGACTTCAGGATGAAGTTGCCTACGCATCCCAAACATGGGAATCAAGCCTTACGTAGTTCGACTTGCGAGCTCAGTTTTTATAGTTTCAAAATTTTCATGCTCTAACTTTTGCCTAGGTCGCCCTTTCGGGTTTTCGGCCTGGCGAGCCACTCAGGGGAAGTATTTCTTCAACTTATCCATGTTGATCGGCTGTGAGAACTCTAGGTCATCTAGGTCCATCAGAACGATAGCTCTACCTGACCAAATAGACTTAATGATGTAAGGACCAGTCCAATTGGGTCTGAACTTGCCCCTAGGGTCGTGGATGGGAGCTCGATTGTCTTTGCGCACTAAATCTCCTTCTTTCAAATTCCTGGACTTAACCTTCTTGTTGAAAGCCCTGGAAATTCTCCGTTGATAACCCTGAACATGGTATTGTGCTTTCAGCCTTCGCTCGTTGAAGAGCATGAGTTCTTCAAATCTGCTCTGCTGCCAATCCGCCTCAGCTATCTGACACTCGGCCAGTACCCGCAATGACGGAACCTCAACTTCAACAGGTAGAACGGCCTCCATCCCATAAACCAATGAATACGGAGTTGCTCCGGTAGAAGTTCGAATTGAAGTCCAGTAGCCCTACAGAGCAAATGGCACCTTATCTAGCCAGTCCCGATAGGTTTCCAGCATCTTCTGCAGTATGTGTTTGATGTTCTTGTTGGCGGCCTCAACTGCTCCGTTGGTCTGTGACCGATATGTAGATGACTTATGAAAAGCCACATTGTATTTGTCCAACCAGTCGATCACCTCCTTCTTGAAGTTGAAACCATTATCTAAAATGATCTCGTTTGGGACCCCATAGTGACAGATGATGTTGTTCCTGATGAACTTTGTAACATGCGAAGCCTTCAACACTATATAAGATTGGGCCTCAACCCACTTCGTGAAATAGTCTATCGTGACCAGAATGAACTCGTGCCCGTTGGACCCCTTCGGAGTGACAACTCCAATCACATCAATTCCCCAAACTGAAAATGGCCATGGCGAAGTCATGTTGTACAGTTTTGACGGCAAAATGTTCATGCGGTTTGCATGGATCTGACACTTGTGGCATCGCCGGACAAAGCCAATACAATCTTTCTCCATGGTGGACCAGTAGTAACCCTGTCTAAGGATCTTTCGGGCTAACATCACCCCGTTCATGTGCGCGCCACATTCTCCTCCATGGATGGCCTCCATTAGGCGCTTGGACTCTTCAGCATCAACACACAGTTTATACATCCCCAAATGACCCCTCTTGTACAGTTTACCCCCGCAGACGATGAACTGAGCAGCCATTCTTTTAATTGCCCTTTTGTCCTTGGCATTTTCCCCTGGTGGATACGCCTCTTTTTCCAAGAAGTTCCAAACATCGTAATTCCAGGGGTTCTTATCTTGAACCTCATCTATGGCAGCGATCAGCTCGTAGGCCGGCACAAATTTCTGTTCGATAATAATCGAACGCATTCGAACTCCAAAAGGGATGTCTATCATAGAAGATAGAGTTGCTAGTGAATCTGCAAACCTGTTGTTCTCTCTTAACAAATGAGCGAAGTTCAGCTTCTCAAACTGAGGAATCAACACGTCCAAGGTCTGGTGATAGATTCTCATCTTTTCTTCTTTGACTTTCCAATCTCCTTTTGCTTGAGATACAACAAGGTTCGAGTCCCCGATGACGTCCAACCGTTTTGCCCCTAGTTCTAGGGCGGCCTCTAGACCGGCAATACATGCCTCATATTCTACTTCATTGTTCGATACTTTGAAACAGAGTTTGAATGCTAAACATATGAGGAAAAGGTCGGGGGCTATCAGCAATACCCCTATCCCGTTCCATATTGGTTTGATGCTCCGTCATAGTACATCGTCCAAAACTCTTCTTCAACATGCAGGATGGCCTCGTCTGGGAATAGGTACTAAACTGCTTCATCTCTGTCCACTGGGTGATCGGCTAGGAACTCCGCTACCGATCTCGCTTTTACTGACTTGCGCGTCACATACTTTAGATCAAATTCGAAAAGCAGAAGCAACCAATGGGCTAGCCAACCCGTAAGTGCCGGTTTCTTGAAGAGATATTTGATGGGATCTAATTTCGAAGCTAGTGTTACGGAGTGAGCTAACAGGTAGTGCCGCAGCTTCCTGGTAGCTCATAGCAAGGCCAGACAAGCCTTTTCCAACAGAGTGTAACGGGTCTCATAATCCAGCATTTTCTTGCTTAGGTATTAAATAGCTCTCTCCACTCTGTCCTCAGACTCTTGTGCAAGCATGCAGCCCATTATAGTTTCAGTCACTGAAAGATACAAGATCAACAGTTTCCCCAGCTCAGGCGGTGACAACACGGGTGGGTTTTGGAAGTATTGCTTAATCTGCTCAAAAGCTACTTGGCATCGGCCACCCCATTGGAATTTCTTTCCTTTCTTCAAGAGACCAAAGAGTGGTTCACAAGTCAAGGTTAATTTCAAGATAAACCGTCTTATGAATTGCACTTTACCCAGAAAGCCTCGCACCTCCTTTTCAGTCCTTGGTGGTGGCATTTCTAAGATGGCCTTGATTTTGGAAGGATCGACCTCGATACCTCTCTGTGTTATCAAGAACCCCAGCATTTTTTCTGCTGTCACACCGAATGTACACTTCTGAGGATTCAACCGCAACCGGAATTCTCTGATCCTTTGGAAGAACTTTTGCAAGGCGGTGTAGTGGCCTTCTCTTTGCTTGGACTTGACAATCATGTCGTCCACGTACACCTCAACCTCTTTGTGGATCATGTCATGCAATATCGTGGTCTCGGCCTATTGATAAGTAGCTCTAGTGTTCTTTAACCCAAATGGCATCACCCTATAACAATAGGTCCCCCACCGGGTGGTAAAAGCAGTCTTCTCCTGGTCTTCGGGTGCCATTACAATCTAATTGTAGCCTGAGAAGCCATCCATGAACGAAAGCAACACATGCCCTGTAGTGAAGTCCACTAACTCATCGATATACGACAGAGGAAAGTTGTCCTTCAGACTGGCTTTGTTCAAATCTCTGAAGTCTACACATACCCAGATTCTGCCGTCCTTCTTTGGCACTGGAACTATGTTGGCCAACCAAGTTGGGTATTCGGATACCAGCAGGAACCCTGCGTCAATTTGCTTAGTGACCTCTTCTTTGATCTTGATAGCCCAGTCCGGGCGAATCCTTCTGAGTTTTTGCTTGACAGGTCGGGCCTCTGGATCAAGAGAGATCCAGTGCTATACAATCTCAGGATTGATTCCAGGCATGTCTTCGTAGGACCACGCGAAAATATCTTTGAAATCTTTTAATAAAGTGACTAAGCGCTCGCGCTCCTCCGAAGACAACGTGGACCTGATCTGGACCAGCCGCAGGTCCTTCTCAGTACCAACATTAATTTGGGTGATTTCATCAACCAGCAGTTTTACAAACCTCTCCCGCTCTTGTTCAAGAAAATATTTTAAAATCGGAGGAATTTCTTCCACGTCGTTTTCATCGAAATTTTGAAAGTTCTGATTAATACAATAAATCAAAGGCATAGAAAAGTAATCGAAGGCCATAGCCACACAATCTCATTAAGCACTTCATCCAGTCCATCTGATTCTTCTGTTACAACAGACTCAAAAGAGAAAGAAAAAGATGACCTGGACAAGACTGTGGCATCCGGGTTATCACTCCCAGGAATATCGGACTCAGACTCAGACGAGATGGAACCTGATTCCGACTCCACAGACTCAGTGGAATCAGATTTTGGCTCACTACCTGACCCGGTGCTGATTGATAAAAATCCCTCCTCGTACTGCCAGATGAAGGAGGGTGCGATAGATGCATCCAAAATGTTAGAAGATGGGCTCGCAGCCATTCCATTCCCAATCATAGACACTAAGAGATCATTCCCCAAGCACTCATGTACGATCGGAGGATCTGATAGTAGACAGGCCAGTGCTACCCCCATTTCAAACTTGGTGTTCTCGGAATCCACTTCCTTACACTGCTCAACTTCAGCTGATGGGTCTGTTTGCTCTTCGGCAACATCATCCGCGGATAACTGTAAGTTGAAGAAGATCTCAAATCCTGGCATGCACCTCTTCTCTACATTCAACCATGGCTCCGGGAAGCCGCAGAATGGAAAGTATTTCCCCTCCCGGATGAAGCATCCGTTCAGGGTGCCTTGGGTAGGCCGATGCATCAAATCAAAACATTTTTCGATTTGCTTGGCTCTGGCTCTCCCAGCCATTTCCTTGCTTTTTCTCACCCAGTCCTCTTTAGTGGGCAAATAACCAAACCAAAGGCATGCGGATTGTGCGACACTTCCGCCGATACAGCAATGCCCTTCCGGCCACTCTTCCCTAATCCCATTCCGGGGATGTGCTGAAGCTTGTTCATGAGGTACACTGACTGTGCACTGACATATACCCCCTCATCAACAACTAAGATGTTCTGAATGACCCGAGCCTCAGCTAAGGTGAATCCTGACATGAACACATCCTCCGTGCCATGCTCGATTTCCAAAACCTGTGTAGACACCTCTGGCGGTGGATGGATTGACGAATTTCCAAAAACTATAGCCACCCCCTTCCCGTAAGGGTATTTCAACATCTGATGCAGAGTAGAAGACACCGCCTTCACCTGGTGCAGCCACGGCCGCCCTAGGAGTAGATTGAAGGTTGCGGGAACGTCCAAGACATGAAAGTCAATATCATGTTGCCCTGGACCAACCCGGGTCTGAATCTGCACAGTCCCCTTCACTTCTCTGCTTGTATTGTCATATGCCCTTATCACCTGGGTGGTTAACACGAAGTCCGCAGGCTTCAACCCGATTGCATATGTTGTCCTCGACGGGCACACGTTAATGGCAGATCCTGTATCGACAAGAACTATCGGTATCCACTTGTCTCTATATTCCACGGAGATGTAGAGTGGTTTGTTATGATCTGCGCCCTCAGGCGGGAGTTCCTTGTTAGAAAAGGTCAGCGTCGGGAAAGCTCCTCCCGAAAAGACCAGTCCTACTAGCTGCTCAGGTGTGGTGTCTATTGAGAGCTTAGCATTGTCCATTGCAGAGAGGACAGCCTGTCTATGAACTCTCAAAGCCATAAGCGATCCCCAGATGGAGATGTCTGTTTGTATCTTCTTCAGTTGTTTCAGCACAGCCTCCTCTTCGAGCAACTTATCTTTTTGCTTCTCCGCTTCCTTGTCCTTCCCAGACGCCTCTGGTTGATCTAGGTGTGGGGGTTTGAAATACCGCCTGCTCCTAGTCATGTGGTCAACTTCACCAATATACCAGGTGTCATCTGGCTAGTTATTCCCCCAGTCTTCATCTGTGTGAGCAAGATATAGATCATCATCTTCCCACCACATGCCATCGGCAGCTGACAGACACTTGTCCTGCTCCGTTACAACTACTCCTGTATCCACAGTATCTTCTGCTCCTGTGCCCGCAGCACGCCCCGTTCCTGTGCACACAGCACTTTCTATCCCCGCAGGAGCTTTGGCTTTCCTGACTCTTTCAAAATCCCCGAACCTTTCCCGCTCGAACTGCTTTAGTGCAGCCTACTATTCAACAACTCTTGTATTCAAACTGTCCAAATCTCGAGCGAAATTCTTAGTACCGGCACTCTCCGGCGATGCAAACTGATTCCCGATCCTTCCGGCCACAAATGATGTCCCCGTCCCAGACGGACCCTGTTCTAGCTGAGGTTGTTCCACAACATCTGGTTGGTCATCAAGCCACCAAGTAGACTCTGCTAACCCATCAAACCAATTGACTACCACGTCCCCTGAATCCTGCTCTTCGAAGAACCGCAAATTTGCAATGTCTTCTTCCAGATCTGCTAGGTCATCTAGCCCCTGATTAAGTCCCTCCCGTACTACACAAATCTCTGCCCTTACTAGCAATTCCACAATCGGCCTAGCCTGGCCTGCTGATGTAATATAACCGCTCGGGTTGTATATAAAGCTCGCAGGCCCCTCAGGCTCTGTATCATCACTCTCATCCGCTCCCACAATCGACCCAGTTCTGTCTTCGATAGTCACCACCACCATTTCAGGTTGGGTTTGGGAGATGTCCAACATGCACAAGTCACTGCCGTCGGGAATGAACACCTCTGGCTTGGGTAGGTGAGAAAGGGTGATATATATGCTAGGATTAGATTGACACGTTTGGGAGGTGTAGCTTGGTTGTGTGGTGGAAGAGGGTTGGTTGTGACATTTGGTTTCTTCGGAGGCACAATCACCCTATTGTCAACGAGGTCTTGAATCTCATGACGCAATCGAAAGCAATGGTCGGTTTCATGACCATGTTATTGGTGAAACCAGCAGTATTTAGCTGGGTTGTGGGAGGGAGGAAGTTTTTCTGGCAATGGCTGCGGCTCCAGGGGCTTCAAGTGCTCTTTTTTGATTAAAACCCCCAGAGCTTTGGACAGGGGCATGTATAGTGGAGTGAAGGTTCTTTGGCCTCTGGGTGCATATCTAGCTGTTTGCAAGCTACTACCGGACGCACCGGTGAATGGCGTAGCTGCAAGGGCTCTTGGGGTATTGGTGGTGGTAACCATACTCACATCTGAAGATCTAGCAACTGCAGCACTGCTTGTGCCCGCATTCGCACTGCGGTTGAAAGTCCTCCTAGGCTGCTCTCTGTCATGGTCAATCAGACCTTGTTTCATAGCATCCTCGATCTGCACCCCTATCTCTTGTAGATTTGCAAAGGTGGGGAGGGGGAGAACAATCATCTTCTGCATGAGCTTGGGCTGGAGGTTGCGTACAACCATCCGGATCTGATCCTTGTCAACAGGCCTGATGGTCATCATCGAGGCCTTGGCCCTCCACCAGGTCACAAAATTGGAGAAACTCTCCTTCGGCTCTTGCCTGGTTATCTCAAGATCACGAGTTGTGATCTCGATCTGTGTATTGTAGGAGTATTGAGCTACAAAGGCCTTAGCCATCTCATCTCAATTCCTCTTAATAGTGTTCTCCAATTTTGCATACCAAATAGCCGCTACACTCGACAGGGTCCAACCAAACTGGGAAAGCTTCTCCAATCTAGAGAGGCCCACGGGCCTTAGTATGTTCGAAAATAGCCGCAAATGCACCATAGGATCTCTAAACCCATCGAAACGATCTATGTGCGGCATTTTAAATCGGTCCGGCAGCGTCACGGCCAAGTCGGTATACCTATCCTCAATATCTGGAATGGACTTCACACCCTGAGACTTCTTGAACGGCTTTTCAAGCTTGCTCACTTTTAATGCTGTGGGGTCCACCTCGAACTCAAAGGGAGATTTCGTTAGGTTGGTGGGTGTATTGGATAGCTGGGGTAGAACCGGGGGCTGAGTCGGCCCAATTGGAACGTCCGTATTGTCCTGGACGTTAGTTGTCTCCATGAGTATTGGAACTGCTGGTGGGGGAGGGGCTTGGTGTGAAGCAGATGCTCTAGTTTGCTACTATAGCCTAGTGATTAACTCTGCCTGTTGGGTCATGACCACGGCCTGTTGCTTGCCAAATTCTGCTTGACGAGCAGCGTCTTGCTGCATGGTTTTCATACTCTCCTGGAGCTGGCGCACCATCTCTTCTAAGCCTGCCATATTGTATTGATTTGTCAGAATAACCAGGATATCTGTCCCTTCAGTAGAAACTGAGACCTCAGCCTGACTGTTCACTAATAGGGTAGACCACTGATCTGGCGACCGCTGTACCGATACACTGCGCCTTTTTGACCTCCGTCTAGTAACCAGGGGTAAAGAAAGGAACACTGTTTGTCCGTCTATCAGATCCTCGGATCGATTAAGTCTATGACCTCTAACCCAGAGTGCTCAGGGAATATCTGACTGGTCAGAATCAATGGTGCTAAACTACCTTGCAAAAAGATAAATAAAGCAATAATAAGGAAGCAATGAACAGAACAAAAAATGGACAGCATAACAGCTTAAATAAAGACAACACACAGTTGGCAAACACGAGCTGAATAAACCGTTCTCAACCACTGATCACTGTTCTCAAAATCACTAGCTCAAATTTGAATCTGATACCCGCAGATATGACTGATTCTCAAAACACTGATGCCTGCAGGCCTGATACCCAAACTTGCAAACTGATACATGCATTTCCTGTAAAGGCACACTCTAAAAGCACATAGCAAGCAAATGAGAGTTAAAACACCCCTATGTTGGGATAGGGTTTCCCTGTCCTATTTTGTCAGGAGTTAGGGTTTCACTACGCACACAGCGGTTTCAAACAACCTATAATCGGGTAAGCAACCTGTCCTAGCTTGGAATAGTCACTACGGTTTCCGATATGCACTAGGTCGAATGGTCAAAAGGGGTGCCCGGTAACAATCGGGGTTTGTGTTCCCGTCATGGCAGAGCCTGCAACCGGTCGGCCTTATGGCATGCTTCTCAAAGCGGGCCTCCGACAAATCGTTCAGGAATAGCATACGGCAAACACGGTGTCCTAGGCACACCAATGCAAATGCAATGCAAAGAAACACATAAGTATAATCAAAACAAGATATCATGAGTTCGAGTCAAGTCCTCTAAATCCCCAGTAGAGTCACCAGAAACTGTAGACGTGCCCTGAGGGCCTCCGTGCTACAGTTCGAACTCAAATGTCATGGTTCCTAATCGGATCTCATAATGTGCGATGTGAGATTGATAAATGACCAAAGAGTCCAAATCCGGCAAATCGTTTTAGAAAATTGATTTTTGTAAAGAAGTGACAAACATGAACTGCTTTGCCAGATACAGAGTCGCCACCTAAATATTTTATTTTGAGGGAATTTAAAAAATCGTGACTCGTTGCCTAAGGCCACGTGTCCATCATCACCAAAGTTGTCTCGGCTTGGGAACTTGGGTACGATTGGGGAAGGTCATCTATGTGCACCCCTGCTCCCCCGATCAAAGATTGGCCTGTACTAAGCATGATATCTTGTTTTTGAAAACACATGCGTTCTTATTCCAGTTAATTAGCTTGAATTACTATGTGATGCACACAACACACAAGTATAGACTAGATCGCCTAATTTGGAACAAAGTATCGCATATCCGTTTGTTTGGAAATGGTTTGAAGTTTGCTACTCACAAGTAGGCTAAAACAAGGATTTCAATGAATTGTCCCAATTCAAGTAATTCAACCTTCATCCAGAGCCATTCAGCCAGTTATATCACATAAGCAAATAGCCTCATGGCAAGCATGCTTTCATGTTAACACTCACATACATGCGAGATGCTAAAGCATAAACACTTATAGTGTAATCCAAGCCAAAACAAAGAACTAGTTAGAAATCAATGCATGATCCTAGTTCATGTTAAGATGGCTAATGCAACGCAGGCAAAGTGCAGTTAGCATAGGCTCGGCTAATCTAAGATGGCATATGAGATGCGGCAATTTGATACATGTATTCAAATTGGAATTGAAATACAACACAGTTAGTATGATACGCCAACCCGGTGCATGCGATACGAATAAATGAATGCAAACATGCGAAGCATAAGTATGCTAATTGAAACATGCCCTAAACTAACCATCATAAGCTCTTAAGTAAAATGGATAAAGACGTGAAGTTGGAAGACATTCACACACTCACGCACTCTTATTACAAAATTGGCCCTCTCGACGGAGGGTCCGAAAGAATAATACAAATCAACTAATTAATCAACTAACAAGCTAATTAATTAATTACATAACCAAATCGAAATAAATAACTATTTTAAGTTATTAAAACATTGAAATGGCCTCGAGATGAGGGATGAATGCATGCTTGATCGGCTTCGCTCGAAAATCCATCGCCGTGCTACATGTTGCCTCTGTCTGCACTGCTCTGCACCTCTAGAAACTGTGTCAACTTCTGTGACACTTCTGAACTACCTTGGGCACATGCTGAGAGTCCACTGGCCAAGAGATAGGACCATCGGCCAAGGAAAACTAGTCATCGACCAATAATGAGGCTCTCGGCCAGAAATTTTTAGCCGGTCGGCACTGAAGATGGCCGACCGGCCATCCCTTCCTACTGACTGCTTCTTTTGCTGCAACAAAGGACAGACAGAGCATGACAATACATTTGCAAGATAATGTGTGCACAACCACCCTCCCTATCATGTCATGGGCTCAAGGAGTATAGTCCTCGACCCTCGGGCCACCAATCATGCATTTCAATGCATGATGGCCAAAGGTGCCAAATATGCAAATTGATATGGAATGAATGCACAAAACACATGAATGCCTCACATTCTATCATATTGGATCAAGAGTGTCGGCGACCGAGGTTTGAGGCACGTTTCGTCACTTCAAGTACAAAACGTCCCTCGGTCCTCGTGTTTGGTCTGACACCCCAAACCAAACACAATGCAATGCATGTATGCCAAATACAATGCAACATGGAAAAGCAATATCATGCAACCTAAGCATACCAAATGCAATAAGGCTTCAAGTATGCACATAAGGCTAAGGTAACAAGCATGCCAAATGCAATGCAACCTAAGCTAGCATGTGATAAGATGCAAATTAGCAAGCATGCAAACAAATCAAGCATGATGTAAATCTAATGCAACATGAGCATACAAACATACAATATGTAATAAGCGTACAACCCAAATATGCAAACATGCATAGCATGCAACAACATGCAAAGTGAAACAAGTATGCAACAAACATGCAAGACAAGCATGCAACAACCTGCCAAGATGGACTTAAACTAACATGGGTAGACCTCAGCCGTGCCAAAATCAGTGGCCAAAATGATGAAGTGATAGAATGAAATACGCAATGAGCATGCACATGCAATGGTCCAAGAGTTAAGGCATAAGGTCATAACACCCAAACATGAGCGAGGGGCGACAATCATGATAGTATGGTGACATCATAAGCTCTGAAATCATGTTAAGAGTGATGCCAAATCAAACACATAACACAAGCAAGGCATGCTAATGGACTTAAAGTTTGAAGCTAGCCAAGGGACTTGAACCATGGCCATATCAACCAAGCCCCAAAGGAACAAGGTGACCCAAAACAGTCCCAAGGCAGGCCAAAACAAGGCTAGAACATGCATGGGATATGGCCAAAACATGCTAGAAAGGTAAGCACAAAACAAGATGCATACAAGGCCAAAAGGGGGGGATTGCACTACACTTATTACAACCAAACATGGCATGGCTTAACCAAGGAAAATCAGAGCTATGATATGTCAAAATAAGCCCAGATACCTAGTGAGATGGCATCCCAAAGGCCTAAGCATGGTGGCATACAAAATGACCTATTCTTAAGGCATAAAACGCAAACTGTCCAAAGCATGGAATAGGTGATAAATGCAAATGTGTGACCATAAAACATGGACTGAAATCACATTTCACATGATGCCAAATCGTGAAAATACTTCAAGTAACACATGCGAATGAACTCAAGGCGCAAAGCTTACAAGCTAAAATGCATAGTGGCTATACAAAGAATTGCACACGTGATCCAAACAACACCAAACAGACCTTAAACATGGTAAAACATGACTAAAAGCTCCTTTGAGTTGAGCCAAAATATGCAAGCATGGTGGTCCAAACACAAGATGCATGTTATGCAATCATGCAAGATTACCCTACAAGTATGTGAAGCATGCAAGATACTATCAAACCAACATGGAATAGAGTTAAGGAAGGTCCTAAAAGTCAGTAAAAAGTGCTGAAATAGAACCAAGACATGCTAAGTAAACATGTTAACATCATGAGCCATTAACACAAGCATATGTGACATAAGGAGGGGGGGTGTCCCTCTCCTATCCAAGACCTCAAAACCACTTCTCCACCACTGAAAATCCTTTGGATTTCAGTGGTGACAAGGTCAAAATGAGATGATACCAAAGCTTAAGAAAATAGGGCCAAACAAGGCCTAAGAGGGAGTAGACAACTCCCAACCAAAAAGTGACCTCAAGCAACTAAAACACGCATATAAAATCAAGTCTTTTTGTAGTTTAAAGCTAAGCTTAAAACAATATGCAAAGTAAGTCTAAAAGCTTAAGCCAAAATGGGGTATTAAAAGGTTAAGTGCTCACCCTTGTAGAACCGCTTCAAGAACACATCTCCAATAGGTTTCTCTGATCAAAAATAAATCAAGAACTCTAAAACCAACTCCTTAGCACCTCAGCAACTCAAGGATGGTGCATCACTAGGTGCTCTAGTGCAAAAGTGTGAACAAAACACCCTTTTAGGCACAAACACATACACAAATGTAGAGAGAGAGGAAATATAGAGAGAGATAGATATATATCTTGTATATCAGATTTCTTGAACCCCTGAGAAGGGAGGAGGAGCTCCCTTCTTATAGGAATCCAATTCTAAGGCTTCTTGGAGAAGCCAACACAAGGTGCAAATCCCTCCATACACGTGTATGGAGGGGGTGGATTATGCATGCCAGTTATGACAGGTGGCATAAAATATCTGCCAAAAGCAGATGGAAAGGGATCGGCCAGAAAATATGGCCGATTAACAAACAAAGGTGGCCGACCGACCAAACAAAGTGTCGACCGGCCAACACCTTTGGCCGATGGAAAGAAAGAGGGGCCGTTGGCTTCATACCATGGCCGGTCGGTTGAGGAAACGGCCAACAAGACACCTTCTTCCCTCAAAAGCAAAAACACAAGTGCTTAGTCCACAACCAAGAACAACACAATCAACTTGAGCGATCTTGAGGCAAGGCATGCGGCCGAGACCTCCGGGAACTCCAAACAAACACGAGCATGGATGATCACCGAGTGTTCAAACGGTGACGTCCAAGTCTTGAGGATAGTCAAAAATGGGGTGTCTACAACAATGTATTAAAACACTTGTCATATGAAATAATCAATCAACACACATATTTGATGTATTAATCCACCCGTCATACACGTTTGATTAGTTTCAGTTTTCCCTAATCAACATACAGTGTCTACAACAATCAAGACTATACTCCACCGATAGCCCAAAGCAATTATTTCTAAACAGATAATAAAGCATCAAACAGATATAATCTCAACATTTTCATAGATGAGTGATAAATTAATCCAGCTACACCATTCAATCCTATAATTTTTCAATTTCATGGATCTCAACTCAATTTCGCATTTCCCCAAATTAATTATACAAATTAATTTATTACAACAATTAGGGCATTTTCCCCCTATTTCAAATGTTGATCCTAAGACCAAATTCCACCAATTAAACTACCAAATTCAAATTCCCAAGGCCTTATATACACATGGAGCTTTAAAACACGAAACCCCTCTTTTATAAATTACAAACCAAACCCTAACTTTTCCAAAATTACCCAACAACACCATCTAACCAAAATGACTAAGATTTATGTCAAAACTCATAGAATGGAGTAGGTTATCCCTACCTCAAATGAAGAGACCAAAAGGAGAAGAAGGTGAAAACCCAAAGTGCTCCAAACACCAACTTTCTCGGATTAAAACGAAGCCCACACCAAGCTCCACACTTTTTACAAAGGGGCTAGGGTAGAAGACCACTAGAACTAGGTGGATTTTTAGAGAGAAGGTATGTAGAGAGAGAAAGAGCAGCCGTTCTAGGGTTTTAGAAAAAGAGATGAAGAAAAAGTGATGAAGAAGAAGCTGTTGCGATCTGATATATTCGAAGCTCGCTCGAGCGAAGGAGTGGTTGCTCGAGCGACCAAACACAAAGAAACCTTGCTCGAGTGTAAAAAGCCTCGCTCAAGCCAATAATTCGAAGCTTCAGGTCTGCAACCCAGAAGCACGCTCGAGCGAAGAAAAGCTCGCTCGAGCGAATAAACCCAAAACATAGTTCTCGCTCGCTCGAGCGAAGGAAAGCTCGCTCAAGCGAAGAAATGCAACTCTCAGGTCCAAAACTGGACGCAGACGTAGGCTCGAGTGCAAGACTTCTCGCTTGAGCCACCAGACACAACACCCCACTCTTGCTCGAGCGAAGTAACCCTGGCTCGAGTGAAGGAACTAAAACAAATAGCTCGCTTGAGCGGCAAAAGTCCCGCTCGAGCGAAGAACCAAAATTCTGGGCAGCAACACTTGGTTTAAACTCACCACCAACCTGTAACAAACCTGCCCAATGTATCCCAAAACTCATATTCAAAGATTGGAAGGACGGAAACAAGATATAACAACCACCAACACCACGGAGCCTAAATTCGGAATACTATAATCAATGGAGGGAAAACCAGGAACGCTATAACCTCCCCCCCTTAAAGAATTTCATCCCCGAAATTAGATACAAGTTTTCAAAAACAGGATTTCTCAATTTTCAACAATGTTACAATCTAACATTCCACAACCTGACCCATTACCGGCCATCCCATCTCTATTCAAAAGACAGCTTACAATAAGATTCAATATGTATTAACAACATGCTTTTCTATGAAATTTACCAATTTCAACACATATCCACAATTCAATTACATATTCAATGCCAACAATGTATTTGCATTTCTAAAACAGAATTAACATATGCAACGTTAAAATAAACTTCCATTTCCGAACCATATTCAATGGCTATAACATTTCCACAATCTAAAACATATACAATGTTTCCATAATTCATTCTCAAAACGAAATTCCCAATACATGGTTAAATATTTACAAACAAGTCCAGATATTTCTCTCGGACTTCCAACTCACGTTCCCAAGTGGCTTCTTCCACTCCGTGATGTTTCCACAAAACCTTTACCAAGGGTATCGTCTTGTCTCGCAAGACTTGATCCCGCCTATCCAAGACCCGCACCTGTCTCTCCTCATATGAGGTATCCTCATCTACCTCTAAGTCGGTCCAATCCAATACGTGTGACAGATCCGGCTCGTACTTCCGAAGCATACTAACATGAAACACGTCATGTACTCAAGACAACTGCGGTGGTAAAGCTAAACGGTATGCAACCTCCCCAATCCTCTCAAGGATCTCAAAGGGACCAATAAACTGAGGGGATAACTTCACACTCTTACCAAATCTCATCAAACCCCGCCTAGGTGATATTTTCAGAAAGACATGATCACCCACCTCAAATACCAAAGGCCTCCTCCTACGGTCAGCGTAACTCTTTTGACGACTCTGGGCTGTAACAAGCCTCCTACGGATAAGCTCAACCTTCTCCGTCGTTTCCCAAACCAAGCCCAACAAAGATGCATCACCCACCTCGGCCCAACAAACTGGAGACCTACACGGTCGGCCATACAAGGCCTCGAACAGTGCCATACTGATACTTGACTGGAAACTGTTGTTGTAGGAAAACTCCACCAAGGGCAAGTGCCTCTCCCACGACCCACTAAAGTCAAGGACACAACCTCGAAGCATATCCTCAAGGATCTGAATAGTACGCTCAGACTGCCCGTCAGTCTGAGGATGATAAGTCGTGCTAAAGTTTAACCTAGTGCCCAAGGCACTCTGCAAACTCTGTCACAACCGAGCAGTAAAACGCGGAACTCTATCTGAGACGATCAACACTGGGACCCCGTGCAACATCACTATGTCCCGAATATACAAGTCGGCAAGATGATCTACTAAATCTCTCACGCGTATAGGGATAAAGTGCGCCGACTTAGTCAACCAGTCTACAACTACCCCAATATCATCACTACCCCGCTGAGTCCTCAGAAGACCTACAACGAAGTCCATCGTGACATGCTCCCACTTCTACTCGGCAATAGGCAAGGGTTGTAACAAACCCGCTGGCCTCTAATGTTTGGCCTTCACTTGCTGACAAGTAAGGCACTTAGACACAAAAACTGCTACATCCTTCTTCATACCTCGCCACCAAAACTGACGACCCAAATCACGATACATCTTAGTGCCTCCTGGATGCACCGCAAGGCGTGAATGATGAAACTCTCGAAGTACTTCCTCTCGGCAAGACTCCAGTACAAACAGACGGTCTCGGTACCTCACACTCAGGTTAGGATACTCACTCAAACCCTTCTCAACCTTCCCACTGGAGATCTTCTCCCGGAGGGATTCTACCTCAAGGTCACTCTTCTATGCCTCTAACACTCGAGTCACAAGTGTAGGCTGGGCAACTACAGAAAACAAGGTCGTAGCCTCAACAGATTCGCCCAGAAGCAAATCAAACTCGCCAAGTGCACCCAACATTTCCCACTCCCGGATAGCTATACAAGCTGCATCACTAATGGATTTCCTGCTAAGGGGTATCGGCCACAAAATTGACCTTTCCCGAATGATAGTGCAACTCGAAGTCGTAATCCTCAATAAACTCCATCCACCTCCTCTGCCTCAAGTTCAACTATTTCTGCGTAAACAGATATTTCAGACTCTTATGATCCGAGAACACCTTGAATCTCTCACCATAAAGGTAGTGCCTCCAAATCTTCAAGACAAAAATCACAGCTGCTAACTCTAGGTCTTGTGTAGGGTAATTCCTCTCGTGTATTTTCAACTACCGCGCGCCATAGGCTACGACTTTCCCCTCTTGCATCAACACACAACCCAAACCCTCTTGTGAAGCATCACAATACACCGCATAGCCCAAACCTCTCTTCGGAATAATCAAAACCGGAGCGGTGGTATGTCTAACTTTCAACTCTTTGAACGACTTTTCAAAACTCTCACTCCATACAAACTTGACCCCTTTCCACGTCAATCTAGCCAATGGCGAAGTTAACCTGGAGAAATCCTTCACAAACCGGCTGTAATACCCAGCTAATCCCAGAAAACTGTGAATCTCAAAAACACTCTTAAGCTGTACCCAATCCTGCACTGCCTCTATCTTGGATGTATCAACAGACACCCCTTCCTCGGAGACCACATGGCCTAAGAACTTGACTTCTCTTAGCCAGAACTCACACTTCCCAAACTTGGCATACAGCCTATGGGCTCTAAGCAACTCAAGCACCACTCTTAAGTGTTCCTCGTGCTCCTCCTCAGAAGATGAATAAATCAGAATGTCGTCAACGAAAACGACTACAAAACAATCTAAGAATTCTCGGAATATCCGATTTATCAAGTCCATAAACACTGTTGGTGCATTGGTGAGCCCAAAAGGCATCACCAGAAACTCATAGTGGCCATACCGCGTATGGAATGCCGTCTTCAGAATAGCTTCCTCCCTGACCCTCAACTGATTGTAACCCGATCTCAAGTCTATCTTAGAGAAACAACGGGACCCCTTCAACTGGTCAAACAAATCATCTATACGAGGCATAGGGTATTTATTCTTAACCGCAGCCCGATTCAATTTTCGGTAATCGATACAAAGTCTCAAGGCACCATCTTTCTTTTCAGCAAAGAGGGTCGGTGCTCCCCGTAGCGAAACACTAGGGTGAATAAAGCCCTTATCTAGCAACTCCTAGAGTTGAATCTTCAACTCACTAAATTCGGCTGGGGCAAAACGATACAGTGCCATGGAAATCGGCGCCTTGCCGGGCACTAAATCAATAGAAAATTCCACATCTCGATGTGGTGCCAAACTAACCAGATCCTCGGGAAAGACATCTGAGTACTCACAAACCACTCTGGGCAACTCAATTTGGATCTCATCATACTTACTACTCATAAAGCTAGTGAATAGACTACTACGCTCACTCCGCCCTCGCGGATCATACACTAGTGGCAACACACTACCAACTTGATCCCCCAAGAAATGAAAACAATCCCCGCTCAAGGTACATACAGTGACCCTCTGGCGGTAACAGTCAATAACAGCCCAGTATGACGATAGCCAGTCCACACCCAAAATCACATAAAAACCCGACATAGCCATAACTACAAAAGAAAATGGAAGCCGGCGGTCGGCAACCTCTATATTACAGCATCTACACCCTTGTTTCAAAATCAACTCACCCCCAACAGGTGATACAACACAAATAGGAGATGCTAACTGCGCCAACTCCAACCCCAAAACAAATACAAATGCAGCAGACATAAAGGAATGGGATGCACCTGTATCAATCAACACATTGGCAACCGAGTTGCAAAACAGAAAGGTATCTCTCACAACAGATGGAGCCGGTACAAGGTCTTACGCGGTAACAACATACACACGCCCAGAAGGTCTCTGGTCTACCTACTCACCTCTCGGAGCAAAAGACTACTGTACTGACTGGGATGATGAAGCCCCCTAATTGGCCCTCGAGGTCTGAACAGACTAAGCTGGCTGAAAACTCTACCTCGACCCAGATGCACCCGATGTGCCACTCAACTGCGGGCAAAACCTCTTCGTGCCCCGCCTGACCACACTGGTAACAAGAGAGCGGCTGACCTCTGCCCTGACTCTGGCTCTGAGGTCGAGCCGAAGATGAAGCTGTTCTATGCCCTCTTCTCCTCTGCGGGCAAGCTGGAGACTTGTGGCACAGCTGACCACATTTGAAACAAGTAATGTCTCCCTAACTGCCTCTCCCAGAACCTGCATTCGACACTGGAAAGGTAGATCTCGCAAAAGCACCCTCGGACTGCTGAGGGTTAGAACCCCTCTGCCTCCTACCATCCCCCTGACCATCCTGACTCCTCTTGGAGCCCCTCATCCTCTCCTCCTCCTCGTGCATAATAATCTCCATATAGGCCGCAGCATCCACAAGGCGCCCATACTCCCAGGTCATGGACCCCAAAACTCTAGTCTTGAGCCCATGCCTCAACTTTTTCTCAAACTCAAGACAATGGCGTTCCTCAGACGGCACTAGCTCAGGTGCAAACCTGGATAAACTGGTAAATGCGGCCTCAAACTCGGCCACTGGCATACTCAGCTGCTTGAGCTAACAAAACTGATGTCTCAACTTCTCCCTGACAGCGGGAGACAGAAACTTCTCCTGAAAGGTATCCACAAAGGCCTCCCAAGTGCCCCCAATACGGCCCCGAACAAACTTCCACCACTGACCCGCGTCTCCCTTCAGTTGGAAGGATGCCAAGGTCACCTTCAAAGCCCCGTCTTCGATGCCTAGCATCTCAAACATCTTTATCATCTGCTCATGTCACTTATCATCCTTAAGTGGCTCTTTCGGATCACCCACAAACTCGTCCGGGTTAGACCGGAAGAACTCCCTCTTCAGAAAAGAAGCCCCTGCCTCAGTCACATTGGCCTGAACTTGATTCTCAGCTTTGAGAATGTCCACGGATTCCCTCAATGCTCCTGTCATCTCGCGGACTAAAGCACCCATGGCCTGTTGACCTATTGGCACGTCCACATTGGCCTGACCAACACCCTTATGCTGCGTCGAAATCTCATCCAGTATAGGCACCTCCTGCCTACCATGCCTACCACGCCTACCTCCACATCTTCGTCCTGACATCCTAATAAAGGTAACAAAAGCATTAGCACATTCACAAATGTGCCGAAACTGTAACACTCGCGTTCTAATGCATGGACAATAGTAATTTACTCCATGTAAGCACATAATCACATAAGCACTTACGAATTTCATTTCCAGATAATGACAGTCCCATGGCGTTGCTAGAGTTCTGGTTAGAAATAGCATTGATCAAGTGCTTTTCCAACAAGACTCCCAGAAACCCAAAGATCCAATCAACATCCTAAAAACTACATTCCATACCCATATAGTCACGTAAGCATGTTATCAGACAAGTACATAACATTACATCTAAGTCTCTAACAAGCGAGACAAACCCATTGTGGCACTAACCACTTCCCACGTACCCAAAGTATTCAAACCCGGTAAGCTCTGATACCAAGTTGTAACGCCCTCAAAATAATACATATAAACCCACATTCTTGACATGCATAGACATAAGAGAATAAAGCATATTTCTATTCATCAGAGTATTCATTACAAAAGTATTACATGTTGACAATAAAAGTAAATGCCCTATGGGCTTACAACTTTTCAAGCCAACACTTGGTTACCAAAAAGAGTGTACTAACTCATACACATTAAGCCCTCAGCTTGAATTTACATGTAATACTAAAATAACAAAACAACTAAAAGAGTCTTCAACTCCCAAAACCTTCCAAGCTATGTCCTTGGAGGTGGCATGTCACCTGAACCTGAAAATGATGTCCCATATAGAGTGAGCCAATTCCCAGTAGAGATATACAAAACCAAGTATGAGAATTAACTAAAACATTAGCATTTGATAAATGGCTAACACTTATAAAACCACTTGTAACTCAATTCAGTTCCATGACAAAAAGTCCATGTTTCATTTCACTTTCCTTGACTTATCAAGTTTTCAAGTTATAATTATGGCTTAGAACCTGGCCAAACAATTCAATGAGACTATAACACATATTGAAACACTTCCATACTTCACAATTCACATGAGAATATAACTCATATTAAAACACTTCCATATTTCAAGTGATACACAGATTTGCTGTATCAGTGGAGTCCATCCCCTATCTCCTCCTAAATGGGTTTGAGAGTCCATCCCCTATCTCCTCTCAAACCAAGGAGTACATCCCCTATCTCCTCCTAAACAATATGCACATACAATGTATTAAAACACTTGTCATATGCAATAATCAATCAATACACATATTTGCTGTATTAATCCACCGATCATATTCAAAGACATCACACGTTTGATTAGTTTCAATTTTTCCTAATCAACATACAGTGTCTACAACAATCAAGACTATCCTCCACCGATAGCCCAAAGCAGTTATTTCTAAACAGATAATAAATGCATCAAACAGATATAATCTCAACATTTCATAGGTGAGTGATAAATTAATCCAACTACACCGTTCAATCCTATAATTTCTCAATTTCATGGATCTCGACTCAATTTTGCATTTCCCCAAATTAATTATACAAATTAATTTATTACAACAATTAGGGCATTTTCCCCCTATTTCAAATGTTGATCCTAAGACCAAATTTCACCAATTAAACTCCCAAATTCAAATTCGCAAGGCCTTATATACACATAGAGCTTTAAAACACGAAACCCCTCTTTTATAAATTACAAACCAAACCCTAACTTTTCCAAAATTACCCAACAACACCATCTAACCAAAATGACTAAGATTTATGTCAAAACTTATAGAATGGAGTAGGTTATCCCTACCTCAAATGAAGAGACCAAAAGGAGAAAAATGTGAAAACCCGAAGTGCTCCAAACACCAACTTTCTCAGATTGAAATGAAACCCACACCAAGCTCCACACTTTTTACAAAGGGGCTAGGGTAGAAGACCACTAGAACTAGGTGGATTTTTAGAGAGAAAGTATGTAGAGAGAGAAAGAGCAACCGTTCTAGGGTTTTTAGAAAAAGAGATGAAGAAAAAATGATGAAGAAGAAGCTGCTGTGATCTGATATATTCGAAGCTCGCTCGAGCGAAGGAGTGGTCGCTCGAGCGACTAGACACAAAGAAACCTCACTCGAGCATAGAAAGCCTCGCTCGAGCCAACAATTCGAAGCTTCAGGTCTGCAACCCAGAGGCACGCTCGAGCGAAGAAAAGCTCGCTCGAGTGAATAAACCCAAAACATAGTCCTTGCTCGCTCGAGCGAAGGAAAGCTCGCTTGAGCGAAGGAAAGCTCGCTCGAGCGAAGAAATGCAACTCTTAGGTCCAAAACTGGAAGCAGACGTAGGCTCGAGCGCAAGACTTCTCGCTCGAGCCACCAGACACAACACCCCACTCTCGCTCGAGTGAAGTAACCCTGGCTCGAGCAAAGGAACTAAAACAAATAGCTCGCTCGAGAGACAAAAGCCTTGCTCGAGCGAAGAACCAAAATTCTAGGCAGCAACACTTGGTTTAAACTCACCACCAACCTGTAACAAACCTGTCCAACGTATCCCAGAACTCATATTCAAAGATTGAAAGGACAGAAACAAGATATAACAACCACCAACACCACGGAGCCTAATTCCAGAATACTATAATCAATGGAGGAAAAACCGGGATCGCTATAAGATTCAACTCCAGGAATTATTAGATAAGGGTTTTATCCACCCTAGTACTTCACCTTGGAGTGCATCGGCTCTCTTTGCTAAAAAGAAAGATGGAGCGTTGCGACTTTGTATTGATTACAGAAAGCTGAATCGGGTTACTGTTAAGAATAAGTACCCAGTGCCTCGTATAGATGACTTGTTTGATCAGTTGAAAAGGTCTCGTTGTTTCTTTAAAATAAACCTGAGATCGGGTTATCATCTGTTGAGGGTAAGGAAGGAGGATATCCTGAAGACGGCATTTCGTACGCAGTATGGCCATTACGAATTCCTTGTAATGCCTTTTAGGCCAACCAATGCACCAGCTGTGTTCATGGATTTGATGAGCCGAATCTTCTGAGAATTCTTAGACCGTTTTGTGGTCGTCTTTGTGGATGACATTTTGATTACTCATCTTCTAAGGAAGAGCACAAGGAACACTTATGGGTAGTGCCTGAATTGCTTAGAGCCAATAAGTTGTATGCTAAGTTTGGGAAGTCCAAATTCTGGCTAAGAGAGGTTAAATTCTTAGGCCATGTGGTATCTGGGGAAGGGGTGACTGTAGATTCATCCAAGATAGAGGCAGTGCAAGATTAGGCACAGCCTAAGAATGTTTTTGAGATTCGTAGTTTCTTCAGGTTAGCCGAGTATTACCGTCAGTTTGTGAAGGACTTCTCTAGACTAGCCTCACCTTTAACTAGGCTGATGAGGAAATGAGTTAAATTTGTGTGGGATGAGACTTATGAGAAGTCATTCCAGGAACCTAAAGTTAGACTTACCATTGCTCCAATCTTGATTATTCCGGAGAGGGGTTTGGGTTATTCAGTTTATTGTGATGCTTCACGGGAAGGTTTGGGCTTTGTATTGATGCAAGAGAGAAAAGTAGTAGCCTATGGCTCGCGACAGTTGAAAACACATGAGAGAAATTACCCTACTCACGACTTAGAGTTAACGGCGGTGATCTTCGCCACAAAGATTTGGAGGCATTATTTATATGGTGAGAAATTCGAGGTATTTTATGATCACGAGAGTCTGAAGTATCTATTTACTCAAAAAGACTTGAATTTGAGGCAGAGGAGGTGAATGGAGTTCATAGAGGATTATGATTTTGAGTTGCATTATCATCAGGGAAAGGCCAATGTTGTGGCTGATGCCTTGAGTAGGAAATCTGTTAGCAGTATGGCTTGTATCGCCATTCGAGAATGGGAAATGTTGGGTGCTCTTAGGGAGTTTGACCTACACCTGAGTGAGTCAATTGAATCTGCGACTTTATTTTCAGTAGTCATACAACCTACACTTGTGAACCAAGTGTTAGAAGCGCAGAAAGGTGACCTTGAGGTAGAAACCCTCTGAGAGAAGATTTCCAGTGGGAAGGTAGAAAAGGGTTTGAATGTGTACCCCGACCAGAGTGTGAGGTACCGTTGCCGTTTGTTTGTGCCGGAGTCTTGCCGATAGGAGGTACTCTGAGAGTTTCACCATTCACGCCTCGCGGTGCATCCAAGAGGCACAAAGATGTATCACGACCTGAGTTGCCAGGTTTGGTGGAGAGGTATGAAGAATGATGTAGCTATGTTTGTGTCGAAAGGCCTTACTTGTCAGCAAGTGAAGGCCGAGCACCAGAGGCCAGCGGGTTTATTGCAACCCTTGCCTATAGCTGAGTGGAAATGGGAACATGTCACGACGGATTTTGTTGTGGGTCTTTCGAGGACTCAACGGGGTAGTGATGCCATTTGGGTGGTAGTTGACCGGTTAACCAAATCTACGCACTTCATACCTATGCGCACGAGTGATTCGGTAGATTACCTTGCCGACTTGTAAATTAGGGACATAGTGAGATTGCATGGGGTCCCCGTAACGATTGTTTCGGTCAGAGATTCGCGTTTCATGGCTCAGTTGTGACAGAGCTTGCAGAGTGCCTTGGGTACTAGATTGACTTTTAGTACAGCGTACCACCCTCAGACTAATGGACAGTCTGAGTGTACCATCCAGATCCTTGAGGATATGTGTAGACGCGCCCGTGGGCCTCATGCTACAGTCCGGACTCGATTTGTGTCACGGTTCTTAATCTGAACCAAAGAGTCCAAATCTGGCAAATCGTTTTGAGAAAACAGATTTTTGAAAGAAGTGCCAAACATGGACTGCTTTGCCAGATACAGAGTCGCCACCTAAATATTTTATTTTGGGGGGAATTTAGGAAACCCTGACTCAGTGCCAAAGGCCACGTGTCCGTCATCACCAAAGTTGCCTCGGCTCGGGAACTTGGGTACGATCAGGGAAGGTCAGCTATGAGCACCCCCTTTCGCCTGATCCGAAGATCGGCCTCTACTAACCATGATATCCAATTTTGAAAACTTTATGTGTTCTTAAATCGGTTATTAGCCTAGAATTACTATGTTATGTGCACAGCAAACAAATATAGACCAAATCGCCTAAATTGGAACAAAACATTTCATGCTTGTTTTGAAAATGGTTTGCTACTCGCAAGTAGGCTAAAATGCAGGTTTTGCCACCCTCGAGTGGGCTTTTAAAAAAGATGGTTTTGCCACTATCTAGTAGGCTTAAAACTCACAGTTTTAATGCGTTATCCCAATTTAGGTAATTTAGCCTCCATCCACAGGCATTCAAGCAGTTATATCACATAAGCAGCTAGCCTCATGGTAATTATGCTGTTATGGCAACAATCACACGTATGCGGTATGCTAAAGCATAAATGCTTACCGAGTGCTCCGAGCCAAAACAAAAACTAGTTAATAATCATATGCATGACCCTAGTTCATGTTAAGATGGCTAACGTAACACATGCAAGATGCAATTAAGATAGGCTCGGCTAATCTACAATGACATGTGAAATGCTACAACTAACACGTATTCAATTTGGAATTGAAATACAAATGCAGTTAGAATGATGCGCCGAGCCCGGTGCATGCAAGGCAAATGTATAGATGCACGCATGCATAGCATAAGGTATGCTAAATTAAACATGTCCTAATACTAACCATCAAAGCAGGTAAGTAAAAGGGAGAAAGAAGTGGGGATTGGAAGACATGCACACACGCACCCACACTTATTACAAGTTTGCCCTCGCTCGGAGGGACCAAAAGAATAATACAGTCCGAATAATAAATCGACTATCCTAGCTAATTAATTATTACAGACCCTTAATTAATTAACAAAATAAATGCAGCAAGAAGGTGGCCGCAGCCCTGCCTTGGGATGCGTGAGTGATGCATGCTCGAACCCGTCTCACCCGGAAAGTCCGTACCATACCACTGCCACCTCGGTTTACACTGCCCTGCTTCTCTGAACAGTGCCAAAGTACTGGGACAGGCTTGTTGCATACTGCAGAGTGCCACCGGCTGGGGGAAATGCCCACCGGCAGTGCATAATTTCCATCGGCAGAAGATGTAATTATCGGCCAGCCACCAATTGCCGGTCGGCACTAAATGATGCCGGTCGGCAGAAACTTCCTGCAGAAGACAGTTTTTGACAGCAACAAGAACAGACAGTGTATGGCATGGAATTTCAAGCAAGTGTATGCATGGCCACTCTCCCAATCATGTAATGGACTCAAGGGAGTATGCCCCTCGACCCTCGGGCCATCAATTACGTATGATGGCCTAAGAGGCCAAGTTTTGCAATTCAATGTAAAAATGCAATGCACACAAAACATACAAGAGACCCAACCTCAATCATGGTTGGTCAAGAGGCGAGGCAATGCACAACAATGCACATGCGACCTAAGCATGCAAGCAAACATACAAACATGCAATATAACTACATGGCACACACAATGCTAACAACATAACATGCACAACGCATTGAAACATGGCATACACAATGCAAGATGGACTTACACCAATGTGAATGGACCTCAGCCGCACCCACATCAGTGGCCATGAGATGAAAATGAGACACTCGAAATGCGTGCAGATATGCACGAAAACCGAGGACCGAACCTAAGGCACGAATGCCACTCTACCAAAGCATGGCAAGACATGGAATATGATATGCAAACATGCAAAAAAATCAGTAGCAAAATGAGGGGCAAAACAGCCCCGAAACAAGGCGAAATGACACCCGATGCATGGAATTTCTCCCGAAGTGCAAAACTGGGTACATGAAATGGCTTACAGCTACACAAAGCATGCATAATTGGTACATGGAATGAAAAGAAAGAAGAAAGGAAGCCCCAAAATAAGCATTTTTATAGTTCAAAGCATGGTCAAACAGCAAACACAAATAGGGAAAAACTAGCATGCAAAAATGGCCCTAAGTGTGAGATAATGAAGCAACTCACAGCTTCTGACCCCAAACAGGTTAGGGCCCTTCAACAACATTGAAGAGGGGCCCTAAATATGACATTTTAAAGCACTTTAAAAACCCCAAAAACAAACATAGGTATGGCTAAGCTCTTATGCAAGAATTGGACCGAAAGATGGACAAAGAAGTAAGTGGTAGATACAAAGCCCAAACAGAAAAAGACTCTTCTACAACACTGAAGAGGGGCCAAAAATATGACTACTTACAGTTTATGGAAGCCCCAAAAACAGTATATAAATACACTCAAAATGTCATGCAAGATGAGGCTCAAAAGAGGCTATAACACAAAGTATACAAAATATTCAACAAACAGCCAAAGACCCTTAATTAAACATGACAAGGGGGGCAAAATATGGCTGTTTTTAGTTCGGACCAAAGTCCAAAAACAGCAAAATCAGGGGATGCCAAGGCATGCAAAAATGGGACCAAAAAGAGAATATAAAGGCAAGTATAACATGGAGGTCCCAAACAGTATTGAGCCCTTCTTCAATGTTTAAGAGGGGCTCAAAATAAGCCTATTTTCAGTTTATATCAGGCTCTAAAACAGATCATACACAGGCCAAAAAATACATGCAAGATTATGGCATTTAAGAAGGACAATGAAGCAAGTGCAAGAGGGGGGGCTCAAACAGTGTTGAGCCCTTAATGAAACATGAACAATGGCTCAAAATGAGCTTAACTTCAGTTAGGGTCGGAGCCCAAAACAGCAAGAAAATATGGCTAAGAAATGATACAAGAAAAAGCTCAAAAGAGAGGGAATGCTACTCACCCTTGAAGACCAAACTTTGATGGCTTCTTGGCTTGAGTTTGTGGCTCCTTAGGCTTTGAAGAACAGCCTCCAGCTGCTGGAAATGGAAGTGGTGGTGTGGTGCTATAGGGTGTAGTGCAAATGGAGCAAGGATTTTAGGGTTTGGAGGCTTGGATAGATATATGGAGGATTGTATCTATTGCTCCAGCTGGTTTTTTCTCTAACCTAGTATAAGGAAGAGGAGAGCTTCCTTTATAGAGACAAGAGACTAAAGCTTCTCTTAGAAGCTTCAAACGAAGAGCAAGGATCCTCCATACACGTGTATGGAGGATCCAGTCTGTGCCCTCCAGCTGGCACAGCTGGCATCCACTCAATCTGTAGAATGCTCCGGAAGGTCGTCGGCCAGCAAAAACGGTCGGTCAACAAAATAAATGGCCGGTCGGCACAATATATTGCCGACCTGCAATTTATACTGGCCGGTCGGATAAATAGAGTGCCTATGGGTGGCCGATGATGTCCAAAAAGTGCCGGTGGATGTCCATATTGAAGCTCCGGAAGTTAGCTTTCCAATGGCGCAAACCTTGCATTAAAATTCCTCCTGTGGAAAAAGTTATGCCCATTTTGGTGAAGCCGCGCAGATTCGATCCAACCGGGATGATGCCCAACTTCAGCTGATCATATCTCCCCCACCCGGACTTGGCTTTAAGAGATTCTTGAGTGCAAAATGAAGCCCCGAAAGTAAGCTTTCCAACGGTGGTGGCCCCATAGCTAAACTCCAAGTGTACAGACAGATAAGCCCGATTCAGCGAGGGCTGCTCGACTCGCTTCTACCCGGATTCATGCCGAACTTCTCCCAAACAAGTTTTCTCATCTCCTTTCCTCTCTTCTTCAACTCCAAACCCCTAAACAAAGTGTTTTGAAAGATTTTTTAAAGATTTCATCTCTCTTTCATTAATTTCCACTTTGTCCTTGCTCGGTTTATCGAAAAGCGCATCTTTTGGCAAAATGTGAGCCTCGGAACATTGTAGAAACTTTATTTCAAAAATGTTTTGAAAGAGAGGGTTTTAAGGTCTAAAAATCATCCAAAATAACTTTGGTCCAAAATGGGGTGTGAAGTTGAGATTTGGCTCTCTCCTTGCTAAAGAAACTGAACTTTTGCCCTGCACACCTTTCTCCACCAAGTAAACCATCAGTAACACCCAAGTCTTAAAGGCGGTCAAAAATGGGGTGTCTACAATATGCTTCAAAGTTGTGTCCTTGAGTTCAAGGGTTTGTGGAAGAGATATCTGCTCTTAGTGGAGTTCGCCTATAATAACAGTTTCCAATCAAGTATTGGTATGGCACTATTTGAGGCCTTGTATGGTCGACCTTGTAGATCCCCTGTGTATTGGGCTGAGGTGGGTGATGCACCTTTATTGGGCCCAGAGTTGGTTGGGGAAATGACTGAGAAGGTAGCTCTTATTCGTAAGAGGTTGGTTACGGCCCAGAGTCGCCAAAAGAGTTATGCCGACCGTAAAAGGAGACCTTTGTCTTTTGAGGTGGGTGATCATGTGTTCTTGAAAATATCACCTAGGCAGGGTCTGATGAGGTTTGCGAAGAGTGGGAAGTTGTCCCCTCGGTTTATAGGACCTTTTGAAATCCTTGAGCGGATTGGAGAGGTTGCCTATCGTTTGGCACTGCCGCCACAATTTTTCGGAGTGCGTGACGTGTTTAAAATTAGTATGCTTCGGAAGTATGAGCCGGATCCATCACATGTATTGGAGTGGACCGACTTGGAGGTGGATGAGGATGCCTCGTATGAGGAGAGACCAGTGAGAGTATTGGATAGGCGGGACCAAGTCTTGCGAGGCAAGACAATTCCCTTGGTCAAGGTTTTGTGGAAACATCACGGAGTTAAAGAAGCGACTTGGGAACGTGAATTGGAAGTCCGAGAGAAATATTCGGACTTGTTTGCTAATGTATAACCCTGTATTGGGATCTTAATTGTTGTTAATGAAAGGTATAAACATTGTATATGTTATGGGCATCTTGGAAACATGAGTTTATTGTAAACATTGCATACGTTTGGGAATGTGGAATATCGCATGTATTGTATCACTTTGGGAGCATTGTATATTCCATGTACACTTCTTAAAAACTTGAATTTTGATTAAACATTATGAATGTGTTGGAAATTGTGAATTTCGTTTTAATATGGGGCTTGTGTATCAAGTCGGTGAGAATGGATAACCGGATGATGGGTCATGGTATTGGATTTGTAAGAATAGCATGGTTAGGAATGACCTAATGTTGATTTTGAACCTAATTTGTAATTTTAGGGACGAAATTCTTTAAGGGGGAGAGGTTATAGCGATCTCGAATTTTTACCCGCCTTTTATGGTGTTCCAGACTCGAGTCTTGTGTTTTAATGTTATTATTTATGCCTTTTCCCCCTCTTACTCTTGAAATTTGAGTTTTGGAATGTCTTGGGCGTGTTTAAAACTAGTTGGTTGCTAGTTGGTCCAGAATCTTGTTGCCCAGAATTTTGGTCTTCCGCTCGAGTGGACCTTCTTGCGATCGAGCGGGTTTTGCAAACATTAAGTGCTTTGCACGTCTGCAAAAAATGCGGGAGAAGTGTTTTTCACGCTCGAGCGGCGTTTCTTACGCTCGAGCGGGACTACACACGAGCGGCCTTTCTTGCGCTTGAGCGGCTGTCTGAAGTCTATAAAAAATACTGGAAGTGTGTATTCTACGCTCGAGTGGGTAATGCCTTGTTGTTGTGTCTTGGAGCTCAAGCGGCATTTCTTGCACTCAAGCGGGACAAATTTATGTGTCTGACGCTCAAGCGTCAAAATCTCCGCTTGAGCGAACTATGCGTATATCAGATCGTGAAAGTGACTTTTTATATCACTTTTTCTGTTCTCTCTCTCTCTCTCTAAAACTCTCCCAAAACCTAGATTTGGACATTCTCTCTCTAAAACTCTCCCAAAACCTAGATTTGGACATTCTCTCTCTAAAACTCTCATTCTCTCTACATTTTGACCTAGATCTATTGATTTCTCCACCCTACTTCCTCTGATAAAAAGTTGGAACATCCTAAGATCTACATTTTGATCCGAGTACAGTCAAGTTTGGGCATCTTTGTGATCTCTTCACTTCTTCTTTGAGCTTCTACACTTGAGGTAGGGAGTGTCTATACTTTAATATGGTTTTTAACTTAGTTATTTGTCTAATGTGTAACAATGGTGGGTTTGGGAGTATTTTAAAACACCAGCCTAGGGTTGGGATAAAATGTGAAAGAGGGGTTTTTGGCAAAAATGAAACAAATGATTATGGGGTTTGAAAATGAAGCCTTGTTGTATCAAAATAGTTGGTTATTTGGGAAGCAAGAGGGCTTCTTGTTTTGTTTCACATTTTGTTTAGCCTAGGGCTTTAATTGTAAGGGTTAGTCCCACTTTTGTTGTAACCAAGTTAAGACTTGGAAAGGTGTAAGCCCGAAGGGCATTTATTTATGTTAAACTCCCTTCTAATATTAACATCGTGTAATGAGAGAACTGTTTACTCTGATGTATGTTGCCTTCTTTATATATGCTTATGGGTTATATTCATGGTTATATTTTGAGGGCGTTGCAAGTTAGGCGTCCTAAATTAAAGTTAGAACAACTTAACAAGATAGTAATATCCACATAAGCATGAGCATCATCCATTGAAGAAGATAAGGAACATAACCATAACAGATGCAATATCATACCAAGACATGATCATATACAAATAAGCATTACTTATGATGACAAGAGCTTAGAATACCAATGCAAAACTAAATTTTCAAATTCAGTACCATTTAAAGATTAAAATCAAAAGGACCATTTCAAATTTTTCCCGAGCCTGGCCTTCCAATGGTTCGTTGAGAATGTTATCTAGTTTTCAGAAAATATTTTGGAAATAGAATAGCTTTTCTAGATTTTTAGTTATTTAAGAAACACTCCAGCGATGTCCAGATTCATTGATCGTTACGAAAATCGGATTTTTTTTTCAAACCTCTCACTCTTTTTCAATGAAACCAATTTTCCTTGAAATATAACTCTTTAAGGAAGTTGTTTTACATAAAACAGAGGTCCAGAAGATTTTTCTACATTTTTCTAGAATTCTTGAAAGTTTGTTGTAAAAACTGGTTTTTCATGCATAGTGCTCAAATTAAGAAGATAGATGAGAAAAGAGGCCAACTAAGGAAAAAATTTCACTTCTTTTGTAATGAAACATACTAAATAATGTATCTATAACTCATATGTTTAGAGTGATGGCGTGCCTTTGGAAATAATGTGAGATATGCGATGAAAAAGGTAGTTTTACATCTATTAAGAGGAAATATAAGTAGAAGAAGGATCAATGCTCAACTCATCAACTCTAAACATATGAACACCATTACAACACATCTGAAAATATGATTTTAAACTCCTAATAACATCTATTTGAAAAAGAAAATAGAATGAGAGATGGCGATGTGGCTTACTTGTTGCTAGTTGAAAAATTTTCACAAAGGTTCTTCTCTTTTTCTCTCCTCTACCACAAAGCGCTCTCTCTCTCTCTCTCTCTCTCTCTCTCTCTCTCATCCAAAGTGTAGGTGTGAACGTGTGTGTTTTGTGCTCAAAAATGTAGAGAGAATTGGTGTATTTATAGAAAGGAAAGAATGGTGAAAAGTCCAAAATGCCCTTAGTTCCAATTCAATTGAATAGGCTTGGATCTAGTTAGGATGAAATGGAATGTATGATGATTAGAGCCTTAATTACATCTTTAAACATGATCTAGTTGAGGTCTTGATTAATCAAAGTTGAATTGGTTACAAGTACAATATATATATATATATATATATATCAATATATATTCAAATTAGGTCAATTTTTCTTCCTTAAATCAAGCAATTTGTCTCCAAAATGACATCACATATATCTATGCATTGCATGGACAGCCATGTGCAAGCAATTTTTGGGAATTTATTTTTATTTTTTGTATACAATTTGAAGATATTTTGTATACAAAATTATTTATTTAAGAAAAGTATAAGTATATATATATATATATATATATATGTATATGAAATGGTACTAGTTTGGGGTCAACACGTGATTCGAGAAAAATATGAAGGCCAAAATCTTAATTTATAAATTTGAACATTTAATTAAGTGTAGTGTCTAATTTATTTAGAATCTGAAAATTTAATTCAATTAAAGTTTCTTTGTTTTGTATTAAAGGGTGAATTATACTGTGAATTGGAAACCTGGGATTTCTTATATGGAAAATATACTTAGAAAATTAATTTAATTATTATTAAGGTTTTAGAAATGGTTCCTAAGTTCCAGGTTCAATCAGGATTTTTGAGTTTTAGGTTGGCGCGCATGTTCGATTCTATAACTAAAATTGAAGACAAATAAAGATTTGAGGGTCTTTATTGAAATAATTCAAAAATCAAGGACTTAATAGGTTTTGCAAAGGTTAGGAGCCTCACAACCTACCCCTCTTAAATAAATTTTGTCCTCGAAATTTCAACCATTATTCATGTCTTGAAATGTTGTAGGTAATTGGTCTGCTTTGCATCCTTGCAGTCCTGGGCAAATTCTGCCAACGTATATTAATCAACCAGATCATTTTCTTCTCTTAAGTTCTTCTCCTTTTTGTACAAAGCCACCATTGGTCTCCTTCTAAAATAGTGTTTTGAATTGAATTTATCCCCAGTTAATGACGTAAGGAGATGCGTTAATCTTCTGTGTTAATTTAAAATTCTGAAATGTTCATTGCTACTTCAATGTTAGGGCTTGTATTGTCAAATTCCCGATTTGGTGATCTATCCTCTTGTTAAAAATTGATCATTTGGTAATTTGTTGATGCCATTGCGTTTGTCGATTTGTTGAATCATGTAAACCAATTTATCCCCCCTTAAAAGCATTCCATTAGATAGGTGAGTCATCTCCTTCTATTGGTAACTATCAATAATTGCCAAGGTACGAGTAACGAATCTATTTCTAAGATGAGGCCAGAGTCGGGTATCTTCATACCTCAGAATTTGCACAAATAATTCCTGTGACCTACACATATTGCAGATATGAATGAATGCGACGAACAAAATGTGTACCCAAGAGTTCTAAGACTGGATTAAATAAAGGAAATTAACACCATCTATGTTCAGGTTACAAAAAGTCACTCCAAAAGAGTTCTAATTGCTTAGTTACATTCTTCTAGGTTAACCAAGGCTTGTACTACAGTTCCTCAGGTCCATATGTGTTGTATTTCTCGCTCTCAGGGTACTGCTTAGTGAGGTCTTCGTCTTCTTCTCCTTGTAGTGTAAATATTCTGTTGATTGGCCTCTGATTATTATTAAGCCCAGGCCTCTTGTTGCCTCCTTCCCTCTGGTATTGTTGACTGGCTGGTCCTAGATTGTTCTTCTATAGCTTCTGCATGTCAATCCTTTGCACATTTGCTTTCATACATTCTCCTTGATTTCCTGACTGGGCGAGTTGGGGACGCTCATTCTTCTTGTGCCCTAGTTGCTGGCAATAGTAACACTGGATCAGCCAAGCTGATCTTGCCTAGAAACTTTTCTTCTGGTACTATTGTTGCGGTTGTTGTTGTAGTTACGGTGTGTAAACGTCCTCGAACGTCCCGGGGGAAATCCCGTTTTGTTCATTGGGCTCACTACAGTTCGGACTCAAATGTCATGGTTCTTAATCTAATCTCGCAAAGTGCAATACAAGATTGATAAATCACCAAAGAGTCCAAATCTGGCAAATCGTTTTGAAAAACTAATTTTTAGAAAAAAGTGCCAAACATGGACTGCTTTGCCAGATACAGAGTCGCCACCTAAATATTTTGTTTTGGGGGAATTTAGGAAACCCTGACTCGTGCCTAAGGCCACGTGTCCGTCATCACCAAAGTTGCCTCGGCTCGGGAACTTGGATACGATTGGGGAAGGTCATTTCATGAGCACCCCCGCGCTCCCGATCGAAGATCAGCCACTACTAAGCATGATATCGAGTTTTTGAAAAGACATGTGCTCTTATTCCGATTTATTAGCATAGAATTACTATGTGATGCGCACAGCATACAAGTATAGACTAGATTGCTTAAGTTGGAACAAAGCATCGCATATCTGTTTGTTTTGAAAATGGATTGAAGTTTGCTACTTGCAAGTAGGCTAAAACACGAGTTTCGACGAATTATTCCAACTCAAGCAACCCAACCTTCACCCACAGGCATTCAAGTAGTTATATCACATAAGCACATAGCCTCATGGTAAGCATGTTATCATGGCAGTCACTCACACGCATGCAAAGATGCTAAAGCATAAATACTTACCGGGTACTCCGAGCCAAAGAAAGAAGCTAATTAGAAAACATGCATGAATCCTAACTATGCTGCGATGCCTAATGTAACACATGCAAGAATGCAACTAAGTTAGGCTCGACTATTCTAAGATGGCATATGAGATGCTACAGGTAACATGTATTCAACTTGGAATTGAAATACGATGCAGTTAGTATGATGCGCCGAGCCCGGTGCATGCAAAACAGATGAATGGATGCAAACATACAAGCATAGGGATGCTAATTGAAATGTGCCCTAAAACTAACCATCATAAGCTGGTAAATAAAAGGGAGAAAGACGTACGGTTGGAAGACATGCATCACACACACGCACACTTATTACAAAGTTCGCCCTCTCACGGAGGGTCCGAATAAATAATACACAGCCGAATGAATAACGAATTACAGCTAATTATTACACAACCCTAATTAATTAACAAATTAACTAAAATAAATAAGCTAGCATGCAAAACATATGAAATGGACTACCTCAGCTTGGTCTTGAATGATAAGGAATGCATGCATGCTCGAGTCGCCTTGCCGGAAAATCCATCGCGATGCCCCAATTTGCCTCTGTTTGTAACTTGTCCCAAAACACTGTATAAAGCTCCAGAAGGCTGCTGACCGGTTTTTGTTGCTAGTTTCCGGTTTGCTGCAACAGAGAGTGAGAAAGGGGCATGGCAAAGTATTTTCAACATATGTGTGCATGACCACTCTCCCCATCATTACACAAGCTCCAGGGAGTGTAGTCTTCGATCCTCGTGCCACCAATCATGCATCTCAATGCATGATGGCCGAGGAGTCGGATTGCACGACTCGATGTAAAATGAATGCACATATAAACACAACAAGGCCTAAACTCCATCATGGGTAACCCGAAGTGTCGGCGACCGAGAATCGAGGCACGTTTCGTCACTTGGAGTACAAAACGTCCCTCATTTCCCGTGTTTGGACTAAACCCTATTCCAAACACAATGCAATATACATGGCATACACAATACGACTAGCATGCAACCCTAAACGCAATGCAATCTAATCATGCTAACATGCAAGGGATGATATGCAAACATGCAACTAGCATACACAATGCTATGAATTAAGAATGGCATACTCAATGCACATGAACTATATGGCATACGCAATGCACACGAAGACATGAACAAGGCATACACAATGCGATGATCAAGCATGCGACAATATGGATATGGCATACATAATGCAAGATGGACTTAAACTAAAATGAATGGGCCTCAGCCACACTCAAATCAGTCACCAAACATGATGAATTTAGGCAACAAAACACATGCAAACATGCACAAATACAAGGGACCAAACCTAAGGCACCAAACGCAACTCTATCAAAGCATGGCAAGGGATGAAATATGGCATACAAACACACATTTTTCAGCTCTAAAATGACATGCAAGATGGTCCCGGATCATGCAAACACGTCACACAATGCATGCTAGATGGCCCGAATACCGAAACTAGTGAAGCGCATTGCACTAGAGGTACATAAAGCAATGCACAAATGGAAAAACCAACCCCAAACAGACCCTAGATAGGTCCAAGACAGTGGGAAAATGGTCTAAAATGATGGCTCAAAATGCATAGAAATGAAGCTCATGCAATGGTCCAAAAACGAGGCATACAAGCACGACTCTCAAACGCATTTAAAGAGTGGAAAACATGAGAATATGGCATACATATAAGCTCTGAAATATGATGCACAATGGCCCCAAAACATGTCAAGGGCCCAAACAACGCATGTTAGTGGACCCGATATGCAAAGCTAGTAAGCTTGATTGAACCATGACCATATACAACAATGTGTGCATGACCCAAAAAACTTCAAACAGAGCTAAGGCAGCCCAAAATATGAGTAAAATTAGCTTGAACCATGGCCAAAATATGCTAGAATGGAGGGCAAAGACAACATGCATTATAAGCTAGTGAACCATGAGTTACACTACAACCATATGAAGCACATGAGAGGCTACCAAACCAACCAAAAACAGAATCATGGCATGCCAAATAAAGCCCAAAAACCCACTGAAACATGGTCTAAGCATGCAAGAATGATAGGCTCCTTTGATAGGCTATGAAGAGGGTTGTTCTACACATGCAAGATGGACACCCAAAATGGAAAAATGGGCTCTAGACAGAGCCTATGCAGGTCCTGAAACCCACCAAAAAAAGGCCTGAAATATGGCTTGGAAGCATGCAAATAAGGGGCCCTTTGTTAGGCCAAAAATGCTAGAAAACAAGACAAGGGGTGAGAGGGTCACCCCTCTCTAATTTTGGTGCTCAAAATAGCATGCTAGCCACTAAAAATCCACTGGATTTTAGTGGCTAAGAGACCAAACAAAGGTCAATGCAAAGGCCCTAAGGCATGGCTCAAAATAACATGAAATGAAGCATGCAAAGGGGTAGATGACCCCCAACAGAAAAATGGTCTCAAAAAAACATGTTAAGGACCTCAAATTAAGACTTTTTTCAGTTTATGACAAAGCTCAAAAATTCTTGCAAGTATAGCTAAAAGATGAAGTAAAAAAAGGCTTAAAAGAAGGAAATATGTGTCACCCTTGTAGCAAGAACTCCAGCAGCTTCTGGAAAAAAAAAAGTAACTCCTTAGCCTTTGAAAACCAGCTCCAAGGTGCTTAGAGTGATGGTAGAGGTGTTAGGATAGGAGGTGGTGTGCAATAGGCCAAGAACAAGGGACCTTTGGAACTAAAATAGAGAGATATAGAGAGGAGAGTGTATGTATGCCTCAAAACAATTTCTGAACCCTCTACAAGGAAGGGAAGAGGGTCCAAAGCTTCTCCAAGAAGCTAAAATACAAGCTTGAAGATCCTCCATACACGTGTATGGAGTATCCAGTCTGTGCCTCCCAGCTGGCACAGCTGGAACCAACTCACTGAGACAAGACTGGGGAGGTAGGCCGACCAGTTCAAGTGGTCGGCCGACCACCTTCCCTAGTCATCCAACCAAGGTCAAAAGGTTCAAGTGGTCGGCCAGCTCCTAGGGTGGTCTCCAGATGAAATGCAAGCAAGTGGTGGGGTGGGAGACCAGCAATTTGGCTCAAAAGTGAGGGAGACCAGTTACTTGACAAGAAAATCGGCTGGCGGGGGAAAAGTGGTCTCCAAGGAGAAAAGGTGGTCTCCCACCCTTGTACCACCTTTCAAACAATGAAAATAGGATCCATGCCAAAAATGAACCTAGACGGATGCAAAACGAGGGTTCGGGGGCAAAAACACACAGTCGGGTACCCCCGAAAACTGACTGTTAAGCATCGAAAGTGATGTGTGACCACAAAGGTGGTCTCCCGGGCCACAGTGTCCCTCTAGAGAGAGGAAACAAGGTGTGTGCCAAAAATCGGAGCAAACGGAGAAAGTTAAGCGGTCCCGAACCGAGGCGCACGGCCGACGTCTCCGAAAACCAGAAACTAGTCTCCAAACAAGAACAGTGGTCTAGGACCACGAAAAGTAGCCTATGGCCACTGAGAGATGGTCTACAAGACCTCTCCCTCCCTTTGGGAAGAGAACACAGAACTTGGTTCTCAAACCGAGGCAAAGCACAAAAGAGTCCCAAAGTCCGGAGGCAAGGCTCTCAGCCGAGACTCCGTAACCTCAGAACGAGCGCAACATGCGCAATCACCGAGCTCTCAATCGATGACGTCTGAGTCTTAAGGTCGGTCAAAAATGGGGTGTCTACACGGTGCCTTAGAGTACGATTTTTGTACTACATGTCTTTGGTTATTCCTTTCTGGTCCTACATGGGATTGACTTTCTTTCTTCAAGCTCCAAATCTATCTGGTGTCTACCATCTCCTGTTTTGCATCTAGTGTTGTGTCCACCACATCCGCAAAAATGGGAAGTCGCAAGGGCAAAACCCTTCCTCTAATTATAGTGTCTAGACCCCACTCAAATTTTCGTGTTTTCTCTTCATCATAGGCTACATATCAATTCACATAACGAGCCAACTCCTCAAACTTCACCATGTATTGGGTCACCGTTATCGTGGCTCGCTCTAGCAATTGAAACTCGTGAATTCTCTCATGTCTAACAGTGTTTGGGAAGTACTTCTGTCACGTCCCAAACCCGTCCCTAAAAGTTTCGGGCATGACTTATTCAGAAACGGACACTTAACCTGATTTACGAAATATATGGGGCCTGAACGAAAGCATTAATAATATAAAATAACATAAAACATCATCCATTGAGCTACCACTACCATGCCAGGACCGCAAACATTGCGTTAGGTAGATAGTATACAGGAAACATACACTCGAGCTTCAGTTACAGCCAGTCACATTCATACAAAAAGTATTAAAGAAGAAGGGGTTATATACATTCAACCATAGGCAGACAATCAAAGCATGAGCCAAAAACCTAGTAAAACTTTACAAATGCACAGGTTTCATCTTAAGTGCCTGGACACACTGAGGTTGACAAGAGAGAGACAAGCCTTAAGGGTTAGGATTGGCCTCCCGGTTGATTCCCTACAGAAATAGACAAAATACAGAGTGAGTAAAACTCAGTGAGTAATAGCACATAAATAATGTAAGGGTTAACTTAAATAACAAAGCATATAACTGTAGAGGCATATGATTAATTACATTCTGTAATCATTTCTAGCACGGCCATGGGCCCAATTTCCTTAACAGAGTGGATTTAAGCCCAGTGATATACAGAACGGCCATCGGCCCAGAAATGGCAGAACGGCCTATCGGCCCAGAGATAACAGAACGGTCTATCGGCCCAGAAATAACAGAATGGCCATCGGCCCAGAAATAACAAAATGGCCATCGGCCCAAAAATAGCAGAACGGCCTATAGGCCCAGAAATAACAGAATGGCCATCGGCCCAGAAATAGCATATGTATGGATTCAAGAGGTGGCTCGTACGGATTCTAGAGGTGACTCGCATTGCAGCACTTAGTTCCGTACAGCACTTTGTTCCATACTAGAAACAATAGGTCTTAAAGACCAAACAATTCATATCATGTCATATCATAACGAAGCAGATAAACAAAATGGAATATATAAACAGAACAAATAAACAGAACAGGATAACCCCAAATTCATAAGAATATCGTCACACTATAGTGTACATAATTCACCTCATGGTTTATTACAAGTTGACATGGTTGTCTTGCAGATAACGGAATATTAATAATAACTATTAACAGAAGGCGGATATGTCACTGTATTAATAGGGACATAACAATTCCCATCATAGTATGGGTCACATATCAATGTTATTGACATTCAATTCTTTCCTCGGATTGAGACATACATAGGTTAATCTGATAATGAGCATAATTACTCAACGGTTACAACGATCACTATCGTATAAAGCAACTCGTATGTCTATCTGATTATTCTTTCCAATGGTCCATTATAGACAGACATCTGTGTCACAAAACATATATTGAACTAAACAGATTGTAGGAGTCCCTGATAGGTCATTCAGGGTATCATGTTTCCATTCAAACATCATGTTCCCGGTAATCGGAGGTTACTTTCACGAAATTTTTCGGTTAACCCATTCCATTGTTTCATAGCTTGTATACGGAATCATAGGTAATATATAGGTTATAGCACACTATCGATAACCGTTAACCGTTGTCATAATGCAGAATAGTTCCAGGGTCACATTGACGTATGCCAAATCTTTCAATGTTCACACTAATTCCCAATCAACATATATGTTAACATAGTTGCCCCCAAAGATCAGAATGTTAATACCGATAATTATTAACGGTACTAGATATACATTTATAGCACTATTACTCACAGTGACAGATTTTGGTAGTAGTGGGACGATATCCTCATCTTGACCTTAACCCAAATCCATGTTTTTCCCCAAATTTCCATGGTCAATCTCCTTCCTCTTCTTCAAGCTTCCATGAGTGGTGAGCTCTCTCCCTCATTTGCCCCTTCTTCTCCCCGTTCTCTCTCTCCTCCAGATATTTTGTTGGCTCCAAAAATGATAAGTTCCAACTCACTTAACATACACACACACACATATATATATATAACGAACACATAAGCTTTTCACAATAGGGAGGCCAAACACGCCCTTACGAATCGCGTAAAATTAAATTTCAATTAAACTTTCTAGATGACTCTAAAAATTATGCTGATCTGAAATATGTCCTCTGTTCCGAGTTCTGAAGCTTCTAAGGCCCTCAATTTACAGTATAAAGTTAATCATCCAAACGCACATTAACGAATCAGACAAATTAGATTTCCAATTAATTTTCCCAAGTAGTTCTAAAAATTCCCATGAACGTACCCAAATACTCAATTTTGATTTCTGGATCCGTAAAGGTCGGTAATTCAATTTTAAAGCCGTGACTCAACAAATAATTTCCTCAATTGAACAGATATCATTAAATTAAAATGCATTAACCCACAAGGACATAAAAGTAATTTCGGATACGGATTTTGGGGTCATTACATTCTCCCCACCTTAAGAAGTTTGGTCCTCCAAACTTGATTTATCCTGCCACAAGTCAAGTGCCGTCTTAGGTTGGCAACAATTCTCAATTATTTAGTCATTCATAGTCATATACAGTCAATTTCAATGGAATTTGCTCCCAGAATCACAAGTAATTCATCTTTACTGGCTAATTGGTAGCCCAAATGATAATAGTACTCAATAGCATCAAAGCATTATCTCATTGTTCACAACCCTCGTACATTTCAATTTATTGATCCCCAAGTCATTCCTTCCAAATAATATAACAACTTAAGGGTATTCAAAAATGGATTCACTTCAAGTATTCGCTTACATGTGACTCATAAGCTATCAAACACAGTTCAAACTCTTTAGGTTCACATACGACCCTAACTATGATAAGTCCTTAAAGGTTGAGGAAACATTCACTACTTAATCAGGTTTAATTAATCAGTCATAACAGTAAGATGCACATCCTCTCTCAACAAGTATTACAAATTAATTTGACCTCTTTTTAATCATCTCAGTATTCCACAATTCAGTTAATTCTTTCTCTTCCTACTGTAGGGTACAAGATCAACTACATGGTTTGTATTCACAATTTATAATTACAGTGGGTTAGCAAACACCCATACAGAAATTATAGACCAGTCATCCGGTCCAGTCAATTAACACAGGCAGAGTGTCCAGTTACTTCGCGTACATTATTCCTACCAAATTCATTCATAGGGTCATAATTTCATTAAGTATACAGTAATCACATCCATTTGGGTTCCATAATAACTAGAAGTTCAATAGTATAACGATAAAGTGATTTAACCAACTAGTATCAGAGTTAGAATTCTTGGCAAAATTAGTTCAACATGATAGCAAATCAATTCGGAACCATGTAGTGCGTATTATACAAATCTGTATGAACATGCAAGAGGAAGTGAATACCCAATATGTACCGCTAACCCCTCATCATTATGGATTATGCCCATAACCATTTGTTTCTGTCAAAATTCACAATGTCATGCAGAATAGTTTACATTATAGCCTTCAAATAGGCAATAAAGGATTAATTTACAATATCCAACATTTGCATACCTATACAGACATATATCAAAAAGATGATTTCTCAATCTTGAGTCATTAGTACACGTAGGTGGGGTTTTCGTTCTTGCGGTAACTTACCAGATCCCAATCATTTAATTTGATCTCAAGGTAGTCAATAACTACCTATCTTTTTTCTTTTTTTTAATGGGTGTCGTATTAGCAGACACGTATTATAGGCGGGGTTCTTCATATTATTCGACTATTCCTTATAAGAAGTCCCAATTACAGAATACAGATTATACGTAAACAAAACATATTACAGGTTACAAATTTCAGATTTCAAATTATAGATTACATAGTACAGAGGTCAGAGTACAGAGTACAGAGTACAGATTCCCGCAATCAAATCCCAATTACACAAACATTACTCATTAGACACCATCAATAATTCCTTATCAGAAGTCGTCGATAATTTCCTTAGTTCACGATATCATATTACTTACATACTGTTTTGAGGTTAATAACCAATTATCCAGCACAGCGTATCTATTTAAACCATAATTAATTGATTCCTTTCACAATTTCAAGAGGGGTCACTATATGCATGACGTCTTCTTACAACCGGTCCTACGTAACACAATTTCAATTATTACGCAAAACATATCTTATCAAAATATTCAAATACAGTAATTTCTCAAAATCACAGATCTAAACATCGTTATGGTAAGAAAGACATAACTATAGCATAAAGTTAGAGTATCACATATAGCATTTCCTTTAAGCTTAGAAATATCCCATACTTAGAGTTTAATCACTTCACTTAAATAGATCCTAAAAAGCCCAATTATATCGTCATCATTTCCCACAGATAACTAACAACCGATAACACACATTTAATCTAATCATTTACATTTAAACTGTCTTACCGGTCAGCTCAAATCCTTACCACGCTTCCGTAGTGCAATATTGTTGATTTAATCCCATCTGCATGTCTTGCATTGTTCACAAATCTATGTAAGATAAGCAGAGGCAATAAAAGAATATACAACAGACATAGATCATAATCATCAGAGTTAGCAAGTAGAATATATACATTTAACGTTGCCATCAATCTTTTCATTTACTTTCAGAATATTATGCACGATGCCTAAGTCTTTCTAGACATCCTAAAGCTCAATGGATTCGTGTGTGAGATAGCAACTCGCGCTCTAATACCACTTGTCACGTCCCAAACCCGCCCCTAAAAGTTTCGGGCATGACTTATTTAGAAACGGACACTTAACCTGATATACGTAATATATAGGGCCTGAACGGAAGCATTAATAATATAAAATAACATAAAACATCATCCATTGAGCTACCACTACCATGCCAGGACCGCAAACATTGCGTTAGGTAGATAGTATATAGGAAACATACACTTGAGCTTCAGTTACAGTCAGTCACATTCATACAAAAAGTATTAAGGAAGAAGGGGTTATATACATTCAACCATAGGCAGACAATCAAAGCATGAGCCAAAAACCTAGTAAAACTTTACAAATGCACAGGTTTTATCTTAAGTGCCTGGACACACTGAGGTTAACAAGAGAGAGACAAGCCTTAAGGGTTAGGATTGGCCTCCCAGTTGATTCCCTACAGAAATAGACAAAATACAGAGTGAGTAAAACTCAGTGAGTAATAGCACATAAATAATGTAAGGGTTAACTTAAATAACAAAGCATATAACTGTAGAGGCATATGATTAATTACATTCTGTAATCATTTCTAGCACGGCCATGGGCCCAATTTCCTTAACAAAGTGGCTTTAAGCCCAGTGATATACAGAACGACCTTAGGCCTAACAGATACAGAATGGCCATCGGCCCAGAAATGACAGAATGGCCTATTGACCCAGAAATAACAGAACGACCTATCGGCCCAGAAATAACAGAATGGTCATCGGCCCAGAAATAGCAGAACGGCCATCGGCCCAGAAATAACAGAATGGCCATCAGCCCAGAAATAGCAGAACGGCCTATCGGCCCAGAAATAACAGAATGGCCATCGGCCCAGAGATAGCAGAACATCCATCGGCCCAAAAATAACAGAACGGCCTATCGGCGCAGAAATAACAGAATGGCCATCGGCCCAGAAATAGCATATGTATGGATTCAAGAGGTGGCTCGTCCGGATTCTAGAGATGACTCGCATTGCAGCACTTTGTTCCGTACAGCACTTTGTTCCATACTAGAAACAATAGGTTTTAAAGACCAAACAATTCATATCATGTCATATCATAACGAAGCGGATAAATAGAATGGAATATATAAACAGAACAAATAAACAGAACAGGATAACCCCAAATTCATAAGAATATCGTCACACTATAGTGTACATAATTCACCTCATGGTTTATTACAAGTTGACATGGTTGTCTTGCAGATAACGGAATATTGATAATAACTATTAACAGAAGGCGGATATGTCACTGTATTAATAGGGACATAACAATTCCTATCATAGTGTGGGTCACATATCAATGTTATTGACATTCAATTCTTTCCTCGGATTGAGACATACATAGGTTAATCTGATAATGAGCATAATTACTCAACGGTTACAACGATCAATATCGTATAAAGCAACTCGTAGGTCTATCTGATTATTCTTTCCAATGGTCCATTATAGACAGACATCTGTGTCACAAAACATATATTGAACTAAACAGATTGTAGGAGTCCCTGATAGGTCATTCATGGTATCATGTTTCCATTCAAACATCATGTTCCCGGTAATCGGAGGTTACTTTCACGAACTTTTTCGGTTAACCCATTCCATTGTTTCATAGCTTGTATACGGAATCATAGGTAATTTATAGGTTATAGCACACTATCGATAACCGTTAACCGTTGTCATAATGCAGAATAGTTCCAGGGTCACATTGACGTATGCCAAATCTTTCAATGTTCACACTAATTCCCAATCAACATATATGTTAACATAGTTGCCCCCAAAGATCAGAATGTTAATACCTATAATTATTAACGGTACTAGATATACATTTATAGCACTATTACTCACAGTGACAGATTCTGGTAGTAGTGGGACGATATCCTCATCTTGACCTTAACCCAAATCCATGTTTTTCCCCAAATTTCCATGGTCAATCTCCTTCCTCTTCTTCAAGCTTCCATGAGTGGTGAGCTCTCTCCCTCCTTTGCCCCCTCTTCTCCCGGTTCTCTCTCTCTCCCAGATACTTTGTTGGCTCCAAAAATGATAAGTTCCAACTCACTTAACACACACACACACACACACACACACATATATATATATAACAAACACATAAGCTTTTCACAACAGGGAGGCCAAACACGCCCTTACGAATCGCGTAAAATTAAATTTCAGTTAAACTTTCTAGATGACTCTAAAAATTATGCTGATCTGAAATATGTCCTCTGTTCCGGGTTCTGAAGCTTCTAAGGCCCTCAATTTACAGTATAAAGTTAATCATCCAAACACACATTAACGAATCAGACAAATTAGATTTCCAATTAACTTTCCCCAGTAGTTCTAAAAATTCCGATGAACATACCCAAATACTCAATTTTGATTTCTGGATCCGTAAAGGTCGGTAATTCAATTTTAAAACTGTGACTCAACAGATAATTTCCTCAATTGAACAGATATCATTAAATTAAAATGCATTAACCCACAAGGACATAAAAGTAATTTCGGATATGGATTTTGGGGTCGTTACAACTTCCTTAGAAACAATTCTTTAAATTGCACCCAAGTCATGGTCGTGATGTCCCTAGATTCCTTGATTAAGGTCCACCAATAGTCTGCCTCACCTTCCAACTGGTAAACGGTCAGAGTGATCTTTTCTGTATGCTCGACTATTACCATTGTCTTCAACGTCTTCTCGATTTGTCAAATCTAGTTTTCAGCGATCTTAGGATCGGGCTCGCCAGTGAAGATCGGCGGTCTCTGTTTGCAAAACTCGAAGAATAGATGCATCCTCTCATTCTGACGTGTTCTCCTCAGTCTTCCTAATTCTTTCAAAATTTGATTTATGATATTCCTGATAAGTTGGTCGTGGGTGCAGGGGTGTGATTATTGACCCCGGGTGTTCCATTCCTGTTAATTTTGACGTCATCATTATGGTTGGTGTCGTCGCTGTTACCAATGTAATTGTTTGCCCACGTATGGTTCACCATTTGCCAACGTACAATCAGGTACACATTAGGATTTTCTAACAAGGTTAGTCAAAGAATTACTAAGGTGAAATGCGTCTAATTCAAGTAACTCCTAATATGCTTCCTAACGTAGTCCTACTTAGCTATCGATTCTGTCACCATTCTTAGCCGTTCTAAGACAAACTACATGTCTTGATTCATTGATGAAGGTTCTCCTTGTTCATTATGAAAGTCTAGTTCTATTGGTCTTATTTGAAATTCTTTCTTCAGCTCCCCGATTCCGATGCTGGAATTGCTAGCTCACCATTATATAGCTTCACGAGCCGACATTGCTATGCCTGAAATTTGAAGAAATGTCCTAAGGTTGGTTAAGGAAATTTTGTTTTTTTAATGTCTTTTGGTTGATAAAGTAAGTAGTGTTATAATAATATAACATAGTCGGAGCAAAGTAGTCTCTAACCGTAGGTGGAAACGCATGGGTAAGGGTTGAACCTAGGCTCTAATACCACATTGTGACGTCCCAAAAATCGGAAACATCAAAGAATATATTAACAAATAAGAACAGGGTTTATCCAAGGTTACAAGAGTAGGAAAACATCACTACTGTGTTCTTTGGTTAATAACCAAGTAAGATCCCAAGAAGGTCGGAGGAGTCAATATAGCCTCCCTTCTAAGTCCAACCACCTTAGATAGCAAAGCTATCTTTTTGACAAATCCTGACAAAGTATTAACATAAGGCCTTGAGTTGACAGAGTATAAGGATAGGTTACAAATGATATATATAATAATTACAATCATGTCTTAAATACAACAAGTGATTAATCACTTACAATCTCAAAACGTGTATACAAAACTAGTTCTTAACTCCCATAGGGCAGCCGTATGACTTCAAATACTTCAATTTTGCCTTTGATCGGTTTAATAGTCTTCAACACCTGGCATGAAACGCCATGAGCTTTGAATGCCCAATAAATGCACACACACCCTACTTCTTTTTCCCAATCCAATACACCATCACAATTATAACAAGCAAGTAATGAAGCATGATAATCATTCAATATTAAAGGACTACAAGTTAGATGTTAGTAATCTAGAAATCACCCAAAGAGATTTCATCCTCCCAAATGCAAGAATTGGATACCAAACTATTCGGAACTCCCCCTTTTGCTACTTTACAGACCTTACCACAGATGCCTACAATGGTTACATACCATGCAGTGCCATCAGTGGAACTCAAAAGGGATAGCGAAAAGAAAAAGGTTTTATCATCCTGAATCTAACTTTATCCTTCCAAAAAAGTTTTACCCTCCTCAATGTTCCATCTAAACCCAACCTTATCTCACCAAATCAAATCATCGCAAAGAGTCTGAATACGTCCGTTCCATTCTAGGGTTTACGTGATAACTGCTTGTGCAAGACTTAACCTTTAATTAGGGAGCACATTCCATCAATCCATACATAACACATTATCATTTCTTCATTATTCAAGTGATCAAAAACCCAATACCACCCCAATTAAGGTTTTCGTTGAGTTAGGTGTCTTAAATTAAAATTAGAATAACTTAACAAGAAAGTAATATCCACATAAGCATACGCATCATCCAATGAAGAAGGTAAGGAATATAACCATAACATATGCCAAGACATGATCATATACTAATAAGCATATTTATGAAGACAAGAACTTAGAATACCAATGCAAAACTAAATTTCCAAATTCAGTACCATTTAAATATTAAAATCAAAAGGACCTTTTTAGATTTTTCCAGAGCCTGGTTTCCTATGGTTCATATATAATTTTATCTAGTTTTCATAACATTTTTCGAGAATGGAATATCTTTTCTAAATTTTTAGTTATTTAAGAAACACTCCAGTGCTGTACAGATTCATCGACCGTTACGAAAATCGAATTTTCTTTCAAAATACTCACTCTTTTTCAATGAAACAAATTTTCCTTGAAAGATAACTCTTTAAGTAAACTTAGGTCCATGAGATTTTTCTACAGTTTTCTACAATTTTTGAAAGTTGGCTGGAAAAACTGGTTTTTTATGCGTAGTACTCAAATTAACAAGATAGGTGAGAAAAGAGGCCAACTATGTGAAATTTTTCACTTCTTTTGTAATGAAATCATACTAAATAACATATCAATAACTCATATTTTTAGAGTGGTGGTGTGCCTTTGGAAATAATGTGAGATATAGGAAGAAAAATGTAGTTTTACATCTATTAAAAGGAAATATGAGTAGAAGAAGGATCAATGCTCAACTCATCAACTTTAAGCATATGAACACCATTACAACGCATCTGAAAATATGATTTTAAACTCCTAATAACACATATTTGAAAACGGAAATAGATGGAGAGATAGTGATGTGGCTTACTTGTTGCGTAGTTAAAGAGATTTCGCAACGGTTCTTCTCTTTTTCTCTCCTCTAACACCAAGGCTCTCTCTTTCTCAGCCAAAATGTAGGTGTGAGTGTGTGTTTTGTGCTCAAAAATGTAGAGAGAATTGGTGTATTTATAGAAAAAAAAAGAATAGTGAAAAGTCCAAAATGTCCTTAGTTCCAATTCAATTGAATAGGCTTGGATCTAGTTAGGATGAAATAGAATGTATGATGATTAGAACCTTAATTACACCTTAAAACATGATCTAGTTATGGTTTTGATTAATCAAAGTTAAATTGGTTACAAGTACAATATATATTCAAATATGTACCTCAGGTCAATTTTTCTTCCCTAAATCAAGAAATTTGTCCCCAAAAGGACATCACATATATCTATGCATAGCATGGCTGGCCATGTGCAAGGAATTTTGGGGCATTTGTTTTGATTTTTTGTGTACAATTTGAAGATATTTTGTGTACAAAATTATTTATTTAAAAAAGCTACAAGTATATATATATATAATGGTACTAGTTTGGGGTCAACACACGATTCAAGAAAAATATGAGGGTCAAAATCTTAATTTATGAATTTGGATATGTAATTAAGTGTAATGTTAATTTATTTAGAATCTAAAAATTTAATTCAGTTCAAGTTTTTTTTTTGTTTTGAATTAAACAGCGATTTGTACTGAGAACCAGAAACCTAAGGTTTCTTATATAGAAAATATACTTAGAAAATTAATATAATTATTATTAGGATTTTAGAAATGGTTCCTGATGCCGAGTTCAATCAGGGTTTTTGAGTTTTCGGTTGGTGCACATGTTCGACTTTATAACTAAAATTGAAGACAAATAACAATATAAGAGTCTTTATTGAAATAATTCAAAACTCAAGGACTTAATTGGTTTTACAAATGCTAGGAGCCTCGCACTCTTCCTCTTCTACACTTGAGATAGGGATATCTTTGACCTCCTAGTATGATTCTTAACTTAATTATGTGTTCCTTGTCAAGTATTATGATTTGGGGAAATGAGGGTTTTGATTTTGGGTTTGGATTTTGAAACGTAAAAAGGGGTTTTCAAATGGGTTCATGAGAAAGGTTGTGGGAGTGTGTTTATTGTTGAGATATGTTGAAATGTTGGAAATTTCCTCTCTAAAAGTGTTTTTGAAAGAAAATGATGTGTGATTTGAAAATCATTGGTGTTTGATTTATGAAAGAAAAAGGAATGATGTTGAATTTTTGGAAAGGCGAAATAAATGTATACTTTGATGATGAGGGTGGAGTTGGATATGTGTCATCGCTCCCATTGTTTTGGAAATTTATGAGATTATATTTGTTGTTAGAAAATATTAGTTTTGGGCTATCAGTGGAGGATAGCTCTAACTGTTGTAGAAATTGTGTGAAAATTAAGTTACTTGAAACTAATTACTCATATATTTTGCATTGAGTATTCTTCCGTACTAAAACATTGAAAATCTGTTGTTCTGATAAAAGGGATGTATACCTTGGTGAATCTAGTTAGAGGTTATGGTTGTGATTTTTATTGTTGACCTGTGTGTCCTTGGTGAAAGTCTAGAAACCCGTGCAATTAGGCGCCAATCATTCTGGTTAATACCAGTAAAATGGTTTTGGTAGTGCTTGTATAGCCTACTGGCAAACACATATCTAGAGATTTCCAATGTTTTGTATTCGCTGCCCTATTTTCTAACTTGAAAATTATTTATGGAATTTAATTACATAAAATTGAGATATGGCATTGTTTTTTAAAGAGAAAGCATAATGCTTTTTGGAAAACAACATGCATTGTATTCACCATGTGACTTTGTTAAGATTCATACATTGTACTTGAGTATCTCTACTAGGTTTTAGCTCACCTTATATAGAAAACAACTTTCAGGTGCTGATGATATGCCTTTACCAAGGATTTAGCTTGGGAAGACCGTGAAGCAGAAGGCTCATTTTTGGTTTCTTTTATTGTAATTATCTTTTGTACATGCCTAGGGCTTTTTAATTATTTTAGACTTGATCCACCTTGTTATAACCAAGCAATGTCTTGGAAAGATGTAGCCATTAGGGCATAAATTTATATGTATTAAATTTTTATTCCAATTCATTCATACATGGCATATGCTATAGATTCAGGATCTAAGATATATGAATGTATACTTGCATATATCATCTTTTGTACGATGAAGGAATATAAATGAAAGGCTAACGTTTTGAAATTTATATTTTTCTATTGAATATCATGAGATGGGTTATCATTATTATTTTGGGGTGTTACAAAGTGGGAGATATTGGAAATTGAGTCGAATTTAGAACCCGAACCCAACTGGGTCGCCATGGTAGCATGACCCGATTAGGAGAGATCCAAACAAATATAATAGATTATATTTCTTATTCAATATATGGGGTAATCTTCATATGGGATAATTGTCAATATATATATGATAAGTATTAATTAAATATTCTTTATATGGGATGGACATTATCTGGGATAATATACCTATCATATGGGTTTCCTAACTCTCATATATAAATAGAACTTGGGTTCTGTATTTCAAACAACAAAAAAATATAAGTTCTCTCTTCCCATAAACCATATCGCATTTGTACTATGAATAGTGTGGGTAAAACTCTAGTGGTTTTACTCCATCACTGGTGGAAAGTATTCAAGTATACAAGAGTTCGTGATTCACCTTTTTAAGTTGGATTCGTTGTGCAATCTGTTTACCCACAAAGTATGCCTGAATCCATATAATTAATCCGCTGTGTATATAGTATTATATTTCCTTCATTGTCAACGTTGGTTTTCGATTGAAAATTAGACAAAATATAAAATTCAAAGTTAAATTGAAAATATAAAAAAAAATTAAGAATTAAAATAACAGAAGAGGAAAATTACACTTTAATTTTTTCAAAAAACTAAAAGTCAACCAAAGTTATATTTGTGACACCCCAAAAATCAATAACGACATGGAATATATTAACAAATAAATATAGGGTTCTTCTAAGGTTACAAGTTTAGGAAACGTCACTAATGAGTTATTTGGTCAATAACCAAGTAAGATTTCAGGAAAGATCAGAGGAGTCAATATAGTCTCCCTTCAAAGTCCAATCTCCTTAGATAGCAAAGCTACCTTTTTGACAGATCTTAACAAGGTATTAACACAAAGTCTACACAAGTTGACAGAATGATAAAAATAAGTTCACAAAAGATATATGTATATATAAGTAAAATAATAGTTATAAGATCATATATTAATTATGACAAGAGTTTTAACACATACAATCTGAAAACATGATTACTAATTCCTAATTCTTCTAGTATAGCTATATGTCTTCAAATGTTTCTACTTCGCCGTCATCCGCGTAAATTTCGTCAGCACTTGGTATGAAATGCCATGAGTTTTGAATGTCCAGTAAACACGCACACACCTTGTCCCTTTCCTCAATCCAATACACAACTACATTTACAATCAGCAAGAAGTACAATAATCAAGTAAACAAGTAAATGATTACAAGTTAGGTGTTCGTAATCTAGAAATCCCCCCAAAGAGATTTCATTCTCCCAACCACAATAATTGGACTCAGATTATTCAGTATACCCCCTCTCTTACTGCTTTGCAGACCTTACCCCCCCAAATGTCTACAATGGTTACAGACCGCGTAGTGCCAACCGAAGATCTCAAAAGTGACGATAAAAATATATAACCTCCTCGAACCTTATCTGTCATAAGTTTCTAGGGTCCGAATACAACTGATCCATTCAAGGGTTCTGAAACAATCGCTTGTGCAAGACTTAACCTTCAGTTAGGGAATACGTTCTATCAATCCATTATCATCTCATCATTATTCAAGTGATCGAAAACTCCATACCACCCCCATTTAGTTTCCCGTTAAGTTAGGTGATCTAAGTCAATGTTAGAACAAACTATTGAGATAATAAATTCTACACAAGTATGAGCATCATCAAAGCACCATTGCAAGGAAATATAGCCACAACATATGTATTTGCCATACTAAAGCTTAAATAAGTGATAAGAAGCACATTCAAGAAATTAAGAACATGAAATCATCAACAAAAATAAATTTCAAAATTCGGTTTACTTTAAAGATCACAATCAAGGAGGCATTTTAAGATTTTTCCCGAACTCGGCCCTTTTAGGCTTTGTAGATAATTTCATCTAGTTTCAAAATCATTTTTTGAAAATGGTATAACTTTTCTAGATTTTTAGTTATTAAAGAAATACTCCAACACTATCCAAATTCGTCAATTGTTACGAAAATCGATTTTTCTCTCAAACCACTCATTCATTTTTAGTAAAACGAATTTCACTTGAAATTTAACACTTTAAGGAAAGTTTTGATAGAAAAAGGAGCTCAAGGGGATTTTTATGAACTTTTCTAGAATTTTCAGAAGTGGACCGAAAATACCAGTCATTTGTGCACAAAACTTGAAATAAAAAGATTTATAAGAAAAGGGGGAAATCATGGGTTATTTTTCACTTCTCTTATGATTAAAACATGTTGAACAATATACTAATAACTCAAATTTTTAGTTTGAAGGTGTTCCTTTGAAAATAATGTAAGATATTTGTAGAAATAGGTGACTTTACTTCACAATGAGAGAATACAAACAAGGTAGTAATCAAAGCTAAACTTCTCCTATTCAAATAATAAAGCTCTATACATAAACATATGAAAACAATATACTAAACATATAATGTCATGTATTTAGAAGAGAAAAGAAGGAATAGGTTGTGTTGTGGCTTACTTGTTTGCCTAAGGAAGTGTTGTGCAAGAATTTCTCACTTTCTCTTTCGTTCCTCCTCCAAGCTCACTCTTTGCTCTCCTCTCTCTCCCTCTCTCTTGGCTAAATGTGGGTGTGTGTGAGCTTGATGTGCAAAAGTGTTGAGGGAGGTGGTGTATTTATAGAAAAAAAAATGGTGCATTATCTAAAATGCCCTCAGTTCCAATGAAATGGAAAAGTTTTGGATTTAGTTGCGGTCTGATGGAATGAGGGTTGATTAAGAGGCCTAATTAAGAGCTTAGCATGATGTAGTTATGGATTTAGCTAAGTTAGAACTAGATTGAGAGATAGTACAAAATTTTGCTCCAAGAATATAGGGCCTTGGTCAAAATTCTTTCCTAAATCAAGGTTTTAAGGGTATGTTTGGTTTGGTTTTGAGAGAGTAGTTTTTAAAAATTGTTTTGGGGAGTGAGTTTAGAAATTTTTTTGGTTTGTTTGGTTGTGTATTTTGAAAGTAGTTTTGGAGTTTGGGAGTTTGGAATGATTTGATATTTTGTTGTAATTGAGTAGATGTGTGTAAGAGAAAAAAGTGATTAAGAATGAGAGAGGAGAGAGAAAAAGTGATTGATTGATGTGTAAGAGAGAGGAGGTGATTTTGAAAATTGTTTTGGAAAAATTACAAACCAAACAAGTTTTTTAGAAAAAAATTTCCCAAAATCACTCTACAAAGCCAAACCAAACATATGTTTTCTAAGTACTAAACAAAAATCCTCCCTAGGGTGGCTGGCCATGTGGGGGTGATTTTGTGTGATTTGTCAATTTATTTTTGTGTACAAACTCCTATATATAATGTAGATATATAATAGATTGTACCTTTTTATATATAAAGAATGATTTTGAGGCAATTGTGAGATTTTGATAAAGTGTGAGGGCATGGGTTCAATTTATGAATTAGGATATCTATTTCAAGTTTAGAATTAATTAAATTAGTGATAGGGAAAATAATTTGGTTTGTATTATCTTACTTTAAATTAAAAGGCGAATAATCAAATGAAAACGGTGTAAACGAAAATTAGGGTTCACAGTGGTTAATCTATAATCAATGAGTTAAATAATTAATATTAGATTGTTATATGATTACTAAGCTACCGGGGTATTATGCTTTGTACGGGTTTGTCTGCGATGCGTTTTTGGTTCTAGGATTAAATTTGCAATACGATGAAAATTCAAGATCTCTATTGAAATAATCTCAAGGTTAGGGCTTCAAAAGGAATTAGGAAAATTGGGGTCTCTACAATATTAATGTCACCATATCATTTTTACAACCACTAGGTGTGATCGTGGATTGAGTTGGGTGGGTGGCTTGGGTTCGGTATCCTCTCATCCGTCATCCATGCAAATTTAAGCAGATTGGAAAGAATCAATCTACATATGTCCGTTTAGTTAACAGATGTAAATTGAGCGGGTTGTAGGGTTTGGTAGGTGGATAAAATTCATTTTGGTAGCTTGGGCTTTATTATTTTGGGTACTTTTTCAAACTATTTTCTAATAGTTCTTTATTGTTTTGGGCCTTATTTGGGTCCAAAATTTTCTATTCTTCATTTTTATAATAAAAATAAATGCCATATTTTCATATTTCATAAACAACTATAGTTACTAATAAAAGGTCTTTTTTTTAACAAAAGAGAGGGACTACAAACCTAGAAATTTTTACCCATAATTTACCCATAAATAACAATCCATGGTTGCAATTCATTTCATTCATATACCCCACACTTTAACAAATTGATCTCCACCACACAAATCAATTCTGAGCAAATTTAGGGACTATAAATTTGGGTCCCTAGCTTTTTCCTTAACACAAAACACAAAACATAACTTCATTTTTTAGTATGCTAACAAAAAATACACAATTGTCAATGTATTATCATTCATTTTCTAAAGCAAAAGTTTATCACCATATCTCTACCAAACAATGGACGCTCATGGATCAAGACGGGTTGGGTGGCCTCATATATACGATTTGTCCGAATGCATTCGTCCGCTTGAACCAGCGAAACTGTCCATTTTGTGGCTGATTGGTCCGAGCCATTCAATTTTGGCGAGTCAAATAAATTTTGCCTAGCCCTAACTATCTTGACACCACTCACACAATCATTTTCCACCCCATGAGATTTGCTTAAAATATAAATCACATATGTGGTTTTGAAACTTACATCTCATGACTTCAAATTTCTAATCATATAACAAATGACTCATTTTATTACAAATCATTAAGTTAATTAATAGATTTTAATGACATTATAAATATATTTTAATTAATGATTCTAGTGATTTTATTGTAATATAAGATAGTAGTTAGAAATTTTATTTATCGATTAATTTTGTTAAATAAATTTTTTTGACAAAAGACTATTCATAATTTTCAAAATTATTAGAATAATCTATATTTTAAGCAAATTTAAAAATTATATTTGTAATTTATCCCCCCCTCCCCCCCCCCCCAACAAACACGCACACACACAAAAAAATAAAATTAAGCTGTGACATTTATCAAAAAAATATTCTTCATGAAATACATTTTTCGCTTTTTATACCATGTCACATGAACAGTGTAACATTAACTGATCAAAACAAGTTCTTCATGCCAAAACATTTATAAAAATAAAAAAAACAATAAATTAAAGCTATGGTGACAAATTCATTATTTAATGTAACTTTAAATAAAATTAAGTTTCTGTTTTCTTCCTTCCCTCTTCCTCGACTGGTATTTCTAGTAATGTTGAATATGCTTAAGGGAAAAAGGATATGGACTATCTACGGTCCGAAATTAGATTAGATAGTTCAGTCCAACCCGTTGAGTTTATTTTTTAGTTTTATTTTGATAATTTGAACCATTCACATTTTAGAATTTGTCGAGTACACTATTCCTACAAAAATTAAATTGATCAGATAACGGAAACCACTTGTTTAGATCAATTTTATATGAATCGTTAATTTTCTCACGTCCATTTTTTTTTTTAACAAAACTGATCCAAAACATATGGTTGTCGTTATCCGATTAACTTGATTTTTGGCAGAGATGATATACTCGACGAATTCTAAAATGTGAACGGTTTGAATCAACGAAACAGGGTCTAAAAATGGACCCAATGGGCCAGGAAGCACCTCTCTAGTCCAATTTTAGACTAGAATGAAGCCAGTCCCGGGAAAAAAAAAAATTGTGGTTTAGATGATGGGACTTTGCTCTTTTGATTGAAATAAATTAAATTCAAAAAAAAAAAAAACAATTTTACTGTAAGGGTTGCATTTTTTTCAAATTTAAATTTGAATTTGACGGAATTTGAGGGATCTGTGGAGTTTATCACATGTCTCATTTTGATAAATCGAATCGTTTATTTTGTAAGCCTCTCCATGTATATCATTTATGAAAAAAATTAAGTCGATACAATAATAGTAACATTTTCATTTTGTTGCATTTATTTCCGAAAAACATATCCATTTTTTTTTTCAAAAAACCAAAATGGAATCTTATATATATATATATATATATGTATATTGTTGAAAACTCGAGAGAACTTGTAGGGCTTGTGTGATTCGAACCATTCATTCATTTTGTTAGATACTTTGTGTATGTTATTCATGAAAAAAGTTAGATTGATCCGACAATCATAACTTTTTTATTTATTATATTTGTTTTGAAAAAAATTGATGATCTATTTTTAAAAACATTATAATTATTGAAACAACTTAATTTTTTTCATAGATGATACAGGGTTGGCCATCACTTTGTGAGGGCCCAAGGCAAATTTAAAAAGAGTGATGTTAAATGCCTCTACCTAATTACTTTGTACCCTCCACTTCTTTGAACCCCCACTCACATAACTTAAACCTTTTCATTTTTTTTTTGAACCCACACCTTAATACCAATTATACCCATGTTCTTTGCACTCCAAACTCTTTTTCTTCTGGCAATCCTTTCCATTACCGGCAACCCTTTACCGTCAGCAACCTTCCTTCCGACGACCTTCACCCTCACCCGTGACCCCACTAACACTTTCCCACCCTCTACCGGAGCCCTCCAACCTCGTCCAATGAAGGAAGACAAAGAAGAACTCTTGACCTAATAAAACCTTAAAAGGAATATGATGCATCACCATCATTGTCGTCGTAGATCTTATCTCCTCATCTTGACACTAGTGACTTCAGAATCTTCTTTGCCTCTCCTAGTAGACAACCACCTCTACTTCCTTTGCTATTATTAATCCTTGCATTTTTTTTATAGAACCCATTACGAATGAATAAATGAATTAATCGCATGAAACGATCGATGAAGGTGAAGGCGAAGGTGTTGGTGTTGTTGCCCAGTTAATTTTGATTTTGATTTCAATGCAATAGAATGTACAGTTTGATTTGGATTCAGGGCCGTTAAAGGACAGTAAATGAATTAGTGCCTATCAATTTGAGTTTGAATAAGTCAAATCTCAATATGATCAATGACATGAAGGGTGGGCAGTGACCAAAGGTGATGGAATGGCTAGTAGTTTTAGGGTTAGGGTTCATGCTTGGACAATTATAATTAAAAAAAATAAATGAGATGGAACGGTCTTAAGAAAAAAAGTAAGGGTGAAGAGCACTACTTATTTAAAAAATGGAGCCTTTATATATATTTAACAAAGAGGCAACTTAAAAAAAATGGGAAAATTACTAAGAAGTCTTTTTTGAAAACGTGTAGTCTATTTAGTCCCATAACCTTTTGTTTATACCCAAAAGTCCTGTAACTTTATTCTTCTTCTTTGCCTCTCTTCTTCTCTGCCTCTTTTGCTCTTTGTAATTTCAGGTGATCGTTAACGGATAATCATATCTTGCTTCTTCTCTTTCTCTTTCCAATATATATTCACCGGCGACCGACGACTACCACCGATTGGGATTCACCAGCAATCACCGACCGCCAACTCCTTACTTCATCCTCACCGACAATAAAGAAGATATGTTTCCGACGAAGAAGATGAGTAGATCTACTTAGATCTGATGTATATCTATATCAGATTTAAGTAGATCTACATCAGATTTGGCTAGATCTAAACAAAAAATAGTTGCCGAAGTACAATCCTCTCTCTATATCCACCTTTCTCCTTCGATCTCTTATTTTTTTTCTACATTTTCTCTGTCATATACTTCTCTCTTTTCTGTTCTAATGGAGAAAATTTTCAAGTTCTCAACAAGTTGTTTTCAAGTTTTAGTTACAAGCGGTGAAAACTGTAAAATTTTGCAGTTTCAAATTCTTTTGGTACTAGAATGAATCATGGTTTAAAACTGTAAAATTTTACAGTTTCAAATTTTTTTGGGCGCTGGAATGAATCATGGTATAAAACTGTAAAATTTTACAGTTTCATAACATGTTTTTCAGTTTGATTAATAAGGATAAGTGCTTAATAGATTTTTGCTTTGAAATTATAACATTTTACAGTTTCAAAACTTATTTTTCAGTTTAATCAATATTGGAGATTATTTGCTTAAACCTTACAAAAATTAAAAAGTAACATATGTTTTTCCCATTGTTGCTATTTTTTGTCATTCAATTTTTTTTTTCTTTTAGTTTATCAATATTTAGCATATTTTGTTATGTTTTTTTGCTCTAATTTCTCCATTTATTCTTTTTTTTTCGGCAATGTTCTAAATATTCCGGTGAGTCTCCAATGATGTTCTTAACGTTCAGTGAACGTTCTGAACATTCCGGCGACTTCCATTAACGTTCTTAACACTCCGGTGAACTTCCAGCGATACTCCGGTGACTTCCCGGCGATACTCCGATGACTTCCCAGTGATGTTGAACATTCCGACGAGTCTCCGGTGACCGTCTGATGGAAGTCCGACGATAGTAGGATGTAACAGTGTCTGTAAATTTATTTTTTTTAAAAAAAAAGATTTTTTTGGTAACAATTAAAAATGTATATGACTAATTGGTACAAATATTTTGTTTGAGGATTAGATGGGTCTGAAACTTTATATATGAGACTTATTGGTAGGTTCCCCAAATAATAATAATAATAATAATAATAATAATAATAATAACAATAATAATAAATGCCTCCAGTATTTTGTGTGTTTTTTAAATTAAACCTCAAGATTTTAATTTTATTAATTTAAACTCTATAGTTTTAATTCGATTTCAATTTAACCCTTTCGTCTAAGTCTGTTTATTGCACTAACAAATAAAGGATAAATTAGTCTGTTTACCGATATAATTTTGTGCTAAATGCACTCACCGATGTGCCATCTACACCCATTTGGTTTCAAGTTCTTCATCAGAGTTGTCCTTTAGCATGGTTTGTCACCGGAAACTCGCCGGAAACCAGTGGGCACACTGAGGAGTGTTGACACTATCATTCATGCATATATAGTTAGGACCACAAGCATCATGTATTCTAAACAACAACTCATCCATTGATTTAAACTCCGGTCGAGTCTAAATTTTGAGATTTACATCGTCATCGAGAGTGAATATTCAAAGCTAGGTATCGCCAAAATGGGACGAAATGAACGAAGCACGGTTGCTCTGATCGACTTTTCCATCAACATACCTATAATATTCACACACTTGTACAAATATTTAAATTTGTTAGATCTAAAATAGTGCCAATTTTAATAAGCTAACAGTGCAAAAAAATAAAAAATAAATAAAAATTAAACTATCACATTAGTGATGGAGTCCACATAATGTCACGTCATTAATGATGCACTAGTGGTGTTGAAATAGTGGTCTGAAACACTTTTCAACTTTATAATAGAAAGAGCAATGATAGAAATCCCGTTTTCGGAGGATCTCCACAACTCTCACACTGATCTACACCACACTGATCTACACCATTCACGATGTGGACCCCACACATCATGAATAATGTGGATAACTGTATCTGAATGGAAATGAAGAAAGAGTGACTCACGAAAGCATGGAGTCCTCCAGACCCTCCTTCGGTCAAGGTTAGTGTAAATGGATCTGTTAAAAATCAAATCACTAAGGCTGGAATCGGTGGCTTAATTCGTGACTGCCCTGGTCTCTGACTTGGTGCCTTTGTTCAAAGTATGAGTGAAGGGTCAGTTGTATCGACAGAGCTGTGGGAAATTCGTCAAGGCTTATGGGTAGCTTGGGGGAAGGGATTCAGAAATCTGATGGTGGAATCTGATGCGCAAGTGGCCGTTGAACTGATAGAACATCAAATAACTTACATCCTGAGCACAACCTTGTGCTAGAAATTTGAAGGCTTATGGCAAGGCGATGGGGGTGCTCTCGGCAGTTTGTTAGACGAGAGGCTAATATACGTGTCGATGCGATTGCGGCGGAAGGCTTGTGAGCTTCCATGGCCTTTTTGCATTGGGTTTTTTAATTGGTTTTTTTTAAGTGGTGACTTTTTTTTAATTTTGGATTGAAAAGTTTATTTGGTTTGATTTTTTTGATTTTTGTAAAAAAAAAAAAATGAAATAATTATAATTTAAATGTGATATTTTAATTTTATTTGGATTAAATTATATAAATGTACTTTTTTACATACAGCAATGCTACAGACTCCTAGTGGTGGTGACTCCAATGACCCCCAGTGCCACGTGTCGACCTGGAGTTGACTGAAAATCAAAAAAAAAAACTATTTTTTTGACCAATGGGAAGGGACCCCAGCACCCCCACTAAGGCTCTGAAGCTTTATTCTTTTACATAAGTGCATTTGTTTGAATTACATTAATCAATATATTTTTTTTACTTTTTTACACATCTTTTTATAAAAAATCAAATTGTATATTTATTTAAAACATTTCAAACTATCTTATTCAATTATTTAACTTATTTTATCTTTTGTATTTTTTTAACCCAAAATTAGCCAAACAAAGGCTAGATGGAGATTCAAGTTGTCCAAGCTCCCCTCATCAGTTCCACCCATGTTGGTCTAGGATTTAAAGGGATTGGGCCTTCTCTAGGAGGGCTATAGCTTAGTTTTGTTTGGTTTGTGTTCTGGCCTGGAGGCCTCCAGAATACCAATAAAAACAAAATGCCACGTATACTGTAAAAAAAATTCATCGTTAGTGTGATTGACAGACTTGGACGGATATGTTAAATTGAAACCCAATTAAAATTATAGGATTTAAATTAATAAAATTAAATTTTAGGAATTTAATTTGAAAAACATGCCAAATCTTTTTTTTTTTTTAATTTGCCCTTAAACAATAATAATTGTTTAGTGTTTTTATTTTTATTTGTTGGTACCGATACAAAATTTGCTTGGTTATATAAATACTAAAATTTTTTTTTTTTTTACTGTGTTATGCATGAAAATTATTTAAACTGTTAGATGATAAATTCAATTTCAAAATATTTTATTAGTAAATAATTTGATTATAATTTGCTTTTCACAATAATTATAATATTGTATTTTTTTAATAATTTTATATGAATTTTATAATTAACATAAATCATAGTTATAGAGATAAAAATAAATTATAATTATTGAAATAAATTTTAAACATTTTCGATGGATAACACTACTAATTTATTCATGCTTTTTTATGGCATAACTAATTGAATGTAAAATTTGATTAATTTCAACTTTAAAAAAATTGTAACTCACGAAGCAATTGTAATTGGTGTAATAGTGGATAATATTCTATAAACAACCCATATATTAACAACGGGAAAAAATATCATTTTGGCCCCAAACTTTCACGCGTTTTTTAATTTGACCCTCAGGTTTCGATTAATATCAATTTTATACTAAACTTTTAAACTTTTGATCAATTTGACCCATGCCATCATATTCCGTCTGTAATTTGGACGGAATGTGCTGACATAGCACCCAAAATTCATTTGAAATTTCATTTTATCCCCTAAACTATACCTTAAAAATCAATTTGTCCCCCAAATATAATAAAAAAAATTAATTTAAATATTTAATGAAATTTTTTTTATCTCAATAATGATAAAATTAATTTTTCTTATATTTTGGAAGAAAATTGATTTTTAAGGTATAATTTGGAAGGAAAAATTAAATTCTAAATGAATTTTGGTGTCATGTCAACACATTCTGACTAATTGTAGACGAAATGTGACGGCATAGGCCAAATTAATCAAAATTTTGAAAGCTTGGATGTAAAATTTATATTAATCGAAGTCTGGACGTCAAATTAAAAAACGCGTGAAAATTTAGAGAGTAAAATGATATTTCCTCTAATAACGATCCATTACAATTAAACATTTCACCACTTCAATTTTTTTAAAAAATATTTCAGTGAAACTTCATTTTTCAACTGCTAATACAATAATCTAATGTTTGTTTCATCAAAATAAAATTTGAACAAAATGGAATGGTTATTGACTATTTTCTCACAATGGTGAATGACGGTTATATTTATACTATATTTTTTATGATTTTTTTTAGTAAATCAAACGTGAAAATAAATATTTTGACAAAATAAAATTTGAACAGAATGGAATGGTTATTGACTATTTTCTCACAATGGTGAATGACGGTTATATTTATACTATATTTTTTATGATTTTTTTAGTAAATCAAACGTGAAAATAAATGTTTTGATAGAATGATTATTTCATTCTAGTTCATTTCAATAAACCAAACCTAATCTTACAAAATAAACAATTCGGATTATTAAAATAAGACTCTAAGTTTCTCAAATTTTTTAAAGCTTAAATCTAAACATGAAAAAAATGTATTTGTTTTTTTTAAAAGAGTTGAGTTTCTCTCATATTGTCATCTCAACATGAAAGAGCTTGAGGGATCTGTGGAGTCCACCATAGGTTCCGTTTCAATAATCCAAATCGTTCACTTTTTAGGACTCATTGGGTAGCATATTCATGCCAAAAATCAACTATATGTTTAAATAAAATTTATATTACCAAAAAATAGATAGTTATTCTTTAAATTATATTTATCCCCTATTTTTTAAAACAAATATGATTCAAATATATAACTATCAATGTTCAATCATTTTGATTTTGTACATAAATATTCTACTCAATGAGTCTAAAAAAATAAATGTTCAAATCATCAAAATTAATTTAAAAACAAATGTATCAAATTCAAACGTTCTCTCAAATTGATGACCTAATTTGAGACAAACCTAACTGTTTTTAGGAAGGTCGGGTAACATGTATTGGATAAAATTACCCAGAAGAACAAAAATATGTCAATCCAGAAGACAAAGGAAGCATTGCCCATCTTCACAGGAGGGAGATAGGGGGACTTAACTTTGTGTTTGGACCGTCGGATCCAAAATTATTAAGTGGTTGGGATACAGCTCGCATCATTTAATAAGTCTCCATCATTTACCACCACAGGACCATTTTAATTGGCAAGAAAATTTACTCCTCTGCTTACTCATGAGAGTTGAATTTTTTACTATTTAAGTGAAAGTTTGATAGTTTAGATGGATTTATTAACTTCTTCAATTTGACTTATAAGGATAGATTTTAAAGGTCATATCTTAGTGATGTTCTAGGCATAAAAAATAAATAAATAAATAAATAAATAAATAAATAAAACTAAAATTAAAAAAATAAAAAAATTGTCTCCATCATTTGTGGTAAACAACTAATAATATTGCATGGAAGCTCTCATATGCTCGGAATCCACGTCTACCCAAATAGGACGGTTTGTGTAAAGACAATGGCGAAGCATGGTCTGGTCCCCCTAATAACTTGAAATTTCCCTATTAGCCCCCTATCGTTTATCAATAGTATTATAATGCGTATAAAATTGTAGAAATGATAAACGAGTCTAACAAGTAACTACTTCAAATTTTAGCTGGAAAATGTTAATGAGTTTTAAATTTATTTAAGTTTGATTCATTAAACTTTTGAATTGATCTCAAATAAAAAAATTTCGAATTAAGTTCGAATAGTTTAGTATTTCTATATAGTTTCAAACTTATTGAACGGAACCGAACAAGAATTTGACTATTTAAAATTGGTTTGAAATTTTAACGAGCTGCAGAATATGTTTAAGATTGACTTGTTTACTGAACAAATCAAACTCAAATGAGTTTTTAACCAGTAAAATACAAATTGAGTTCAAATTATTTGATTTGTTTATCAATTCTATAAAATAGTCCCCAAAAGTTTTTGGAAAAATCATTTATTGGCTCTTTATTCCATGAATAATCTTACAATGTATATAGGATGACCCCCACTTATATTTTTAATTTCACATTACGTAACTAGCGCTATATTCATGCTATGCGCAATTTTACACCCCAAAAAAAAAAAAAATTAAAAAAATTAAATTGTAAGTTAAATACTAATTAAAAATACATGTAAAATAGATAAGTTACACTTACCTCCTCTAAGGATTAGTATAATGGCAGGAACCTCCCATAAGTTTAATAATAACATTGGCATTCTTTACTTTTGAACCTATTACTAAGATTACCCCACTATTAACCCTCTGATAGAGCATCCACAATGGACGTGTTAGTAGTGTTGTTAGTGTCAGTGGCCAAATTTTAGTAACTACAGTATTGTTTGGATGCCACAATGGAAGTGTTAAGTAGTGTGTTAGTGGGTTTTGTTAGTGTTAGGTGTTAAGTTCTTTGTTTACTGCGGCTAGCGTTTTAGCTAGCTCAGGGAAGCGTTTTTTTGTGCTACGGGTTGACCGGCCGGACGTCCGGCTGGTTGACCAATCAACGGAATTTTTTTTTTTTTTTCCATTTGGGATTTTTTTTTTTTTTTACTTGAAATTTAATTTTGGGCTTGAAATTTTTTATTAAACTAAATTATATATATATTTAGCACACCCTTTAACACATCCATTGCACCACTACTCAATTTCTAAAATTAACAAACTCTTAACACATCTTAACAAACATTTTTGGGCCCTATTTTTATCACTTTTTGTCATATAACACACTTTAATAAACAATTTTAACTATCCCATTGTGAATGCTCTTAGACTAGTTAATAGAATTTGCTGATGTCATAGACTATTACGTCAGAAATGTCAACATTATTTCTTAATTGTCTTATCAATTCAAATGGTAAATTTCACTCACATTCCTTGAGATTTTGCATAAAAATTAACAAAAACTTGTGCATATTTTAACAATGTTCAACGAAATTCTTTATAAACAAAAACTCCTGAATTGTTAAAATATTATTAAAATATTTAGCAAAAAAATTCAAATTTTCATTGATAAAATATCCAAAAAGAAACAATATCTCAAAAATTAATATTATTATAGATAGGACCCTAATAATTTCAAATAAGACTTATTAATGTAAAATTTATCATTTGAATTAATTTAATGTTTAAATTTCTTTTCTTTTTTTTAAAGGTAAAAACAAATGAACTTTATTTGTTTATTCTTAACCAAATGAAAATTGTGGAAGCCGAGTAAAATAAATTGCTAGTCGGCAAACAGGGGACATCCAAGCCCATCATCGGTGGGTCGAATTCAGCCAAGGCCCATTGGGCTCAAACAAGTCATTGCCGAGTAAATGCTAATGGGCTGAGGAGTATGCCAAGTTAAGGGTATCTAGGCCATGTGTCTGAGTCGAGCACATTGGCTAAATCGGCATGGCCCTCCACCTTAAATGAGCCCAGACTGTCCTTTTTTAAGAAACATAGTAGGGAAATGGGTTCTGACATTGCAATGATAAAGGGTTAAGCTATAGGAGAGAGAATTTGAAGAGAATGACTCTATAAAAGGAAAGAAATGCTAAAAGAGAATGTATGTTCTAACAACTTGGACTCTAAGAAATTCAAGCACTTCTATCTCTCTCAAAAGGATTGACTAGTTCGTAGGAGTGATAATCCCAGCATCGCTGCCCAGAGTTTTCTTTTATTTCAAGTAGCAAAGCAAGGATCTTTCAAGGGCTTGTTTGGAGCTGAGGAGTATAGCAAAACTACCCCTCACAATTGGCGCCGTCTGTGGGAATACTCAAACTTGTCTATTACAAACCCAATTCAAGATCCTTCAACCATTAGAGTTGACAATGTTACACCGGGAGCAACTTCTAGTCTGGAAGAAACTCCTGTACGAAGGTCCTTAAACTTTGATCCAATAACCCTTTCCTTATCTTCAATGTCAGCAGAAGATACCATGCAAACGTTAATAAACCAAGTGAAGCGTAACGAGCAGCATCTAGAGGACATGGCAGTTGACAATGAACGTTTGTGCCAAGAATTGACAAAAGCCCAGGAAATGCCGCCACGCTGTGAGCGAGGCAGATCACCAAGAAGGAAAGCAGAACAGCAGCATCAACCTCGAGGGCACGATGACAGTAGCAGTACAGCAGATTCTTCTTGGGAAGTGCCCAGGAAACAAAATCGATCTGATTATTCCAGTTCATCAGATGAAGGAAGTTCATTGCAAGCATGACACATTCAAAAAAGGAAGGATGATGATTCTAATTCAAAAGACAAGCATGATCCTTTTATACAACGTAAAGCAAAGGTCATCTTAGCTAAGAAATTCAAGGCACCGTCATTCAGCAAGTTAGACCCAACTGATCACGTTCATCATTACAAGCAGGCCATGATGTTGCACGTAGATGATAAGGCACTTATGTGCCGAATCTTTCCTAGCAGCTTAGGACCTTTAGCTGTTAGATGGTATTACAAGCTTGAGCCGGCTTCAACTAAGAGCATCCACCAGCTCCAAAAGTCTTTCCAAGTCAAATTCATCACCAATAAAGTGCAGCCCAAACAGGTCGATTTTCTGTGGTCAATGAAGATTGGACCAAACGAGACCTTGTACTAGCACTTGGCACAATACTGGGAATGTTTCAACCTGGTAGACGATGATTGTAACAACTTAATGGCGATCACGGCCTTCAAAATGAAATTGCATCTGGACAACAGACTTCGGAGTAGTCTGACTTGCAAACCCTAAAAATCAGTTTGGGCTTTGATAAAAAAAAAGTATAAGAATATTGCAAGGAGGAAGATAATGCATTCTAAGTTCAGGCTAGGCTTCAAACTATTAACTCTACAGCTCCAGTTATGGCACAGCCATTGGCTGTTATGCCCCCTAGTAGAACCACACCACCGAGAAGGAGCCCAGAACTGCGGCGAAGGTCTAGAAGAGATAGTTGTAAGATTCACACCGATATCACGAACAATATCAACTAGACAATAAACGTCCATGGATGTCCGATAAGAAGTACACAGAATTGTCTGAGCTGATTAGTCAAATTTTACCAAAAATTAAGCATCAGATGTTCTCCAAATGGCCAGCTAAGATGTCTGGGCCACCAGACATGAGACAGAGAGACCAGAGATGCAATTATCACAAAGATCACGGCCACATGACTGACAAATGTTACGTATTGAAGGATTATTTAGAAAAACTGGTGTAGGAAGGTTACCTAACTAATTACCTTCTAAAGAAAGTTGCGCTAACAAATGCGATAACCATATGGCCTGAGTCTCCTCCACTCGACGTGATTCATATGATATACAGCCCCCCACCATTGAACAAGTTAAATACAGTTCAGTTGCAACCAGCATCGAAATCTTCCCAGCCCAACTCCGAATCAATCGAGCAATTGAAATGGCAACGGGTAGCACCAATTAATGAGATCAATTTTTTCCATGCTGATCTGGAAGGTTTAACCCTACCTCATAATGATGCTCTGGTTATTGAGTTGCGGGTGAATAAGTTTGCCATTGGATGTATTTTGGTTGATCAATGAAGTACCTTTGAAATAATGTACTACAAAACGTTCTATAAGCTCATCTTCAAAGATGAAGATCTCAAGCCTGCCAATTACCCACTTTTTGGCTTTAATGCCAACCCAAAGTATCCTTTAAGAAAAATTGTACTACTAGTGCGTGCAGGCACCTGGACACTAGACGTAGAATTCTTAGTTGTCAAGCTTTCGTCCCCTTATAACATGATTATTATAACGCCCCAAATTTCTAGCCCCAAATGATAATACAACAATCATGGCTCTTTCAATGAAAACTGAATATAAATCTCCAAACTTACATTATATGATACAATAGTTCTTCATGCAACAATACATTAATCCAACAACAAGTAAATAAACAAATAGATACCCCCAAGGGTTTACAAGTTTCCAAGGCTTGAGTCTGGTTACACAAAACGGTTATTCATAGCCCTTGGCTTACACACAAAGTCGCAGCAAAATGAGAGTCTTGTACTCTCAACACACATTTCTTCGCCTTTAGCTAGGTGGCATCACCACATCTTTTCCTGCACAAAAATCCCGTAGGGTCAGTATAAAGCCCAGTAGGAAATCCTTAACAAAGTATATACATTTTATACAAGTCTCAAGAGATGAAATGCATATGCCATGCTTGCCCCCTTTTCAAGATAAATCATATTTTCATCTTTCGAAAACCATCATGCTCAATGATGTCATGCAATTTCAATCGTTCAAAACTTAACAATTTATTTCAAGGGCGGTAAATACAACTCTGGTAATCCCTCGGTCGGTGTCTGCAAATAGACTATACAAGTACTACCAAATTGTCATTTTTACTAGTATTAACCGGAAAGCTCGACACTTATTCGCGTGGGTTTTCGGTCTTTCACCCCAGACTCTCAGGCCAACTTATTCAATATCATCTACACCACCTATCAAGACTTATCAACGTATTTACCCCAAAACCATTTCATGAAAACTTGTTTCTTAACATTCTTTTCTCAATGCAAGTTTTCAAATCAACTTTCAAAGTTTAATGTAATCAAATGAATTTTTATGCCAATAACACAAGATGAATATAAATACTTTTATTCCAATTCATCATCCAAGGAATAACACAATTCCCTCTTCTTAAGTATCCTTAATAATTAGTCATTTCAAGACTATTTCAATGTTTTGAACAATAATTTCCAAAATGAACAACAATCCTCATATTCCCTGAAATTCATCATTTATATAAATATAAATAAGAAATTTTCCAAACATCCATTTGTTTTGACACACAAAATAAATACAACAATATCATTCATGGATTTTCAGTCTCTTTAAAAAAATTCTCAAATTCTAGGTTTTCTCACCAAAACTATACAACTCAAATCCTTTGAAAGAAAACTTTCCAAAATCATTTTTTCTTCAATCAACGAAAATCAAAACCCATAAGATTATTTCAAAAGAACAAGTAACAAACCCACTTTCAAAATCGCTCAACTTCTTGAATCAACAATCAATTTTCAAAGCTATCGAAAGATGATTTCGAAAATCATATAAATCTTGCAAATATATATATATATATATATAACTCTAAGAAAATCCCTACCTCAAGTTTTGAAGAAAAAATGAGATAAAACCCCCAAAATCAACAGTGTCGAAACTCCATCTTCACCACACACAACGAAGCCTTCAAGAAACTAACCAACTTTGATGAAGAACTTATGGCAAAACTCTAATGGATCTTAAGAAATCAAGGTTTTGATCCAATTTGACGTAGGGAAATGTAGAAAGAAGGGAAAGGAAAGGATTTTTAGAGAGAGAGAGATATGCAAAAGTGATCTGAAATATCATATTCACAAACTCATATAACATGGTCTGCTCGAGCGTCGAAAGCCCCGCTCGAGCATCAAATACACTTTCCCAGTACTTTTGCAGACAGGTCAAACTTCTGAAACCAAACATTCTCCGTCTGTGTGCATAAACGGCCGCTCGAGTGGACAAGCAACTTCGAATACATTTTGTATTTTTGCTTCGGGGGCGCTGCCCTCGGACACGCCAAAGAGCACTGCCTCCTGGACCCCTGCGAGCTGACCGAGCAGCTCGATCCCCAACCAGCCCAGTCGAAGTAGCAAAACATGAAAGAATGATCAAAACTGAGATCGCCACAACCTTCCCCCCCTTAAAGAATTTCGTCCCCGAAATTTCAAATCAAACTACCCAAACAAAGGGGTTTCTAGCGATCAAAGCCACGTTATTTCATTTTCAAATCACAATACTAACTCTCAACCAAATTCTACCATTTCCACCATGGTTATCTCATTAGCAAGAACCTCCCAAATATGCATAAACATGAAATTTCCTGAAATATAATGGCAACTCTTAACAACTTTATGCTTAAAACAACAACGCACATATCAACATGTGGTTAACAACTTTAAATACGTTTCCCTCAACACTAGGGAATATTACAAAGGAAAGCAACTTAAACATTTTCAAATAAATCCGGATATTTGGAGCGAACTTCCGCCTCCCGTTCCTATGTCGCTTCTTCAACGCCATGGTGTCTCCACAACACCTTTACCAACAGTATAGTTTTGCCCCATAGCACTTGCTCCTGGGTATCTAATATTTGAACCGATTGTTCTTCGTAAGAGGCATCCTTATCTACCTCCAAGTCAGCCCAATCAAGCACATAAGAAGGGTCGGGTTCATACTTCCTAAGCATAGCTACATGAAATACATTGTGAACTCCCGAAAGTTGTGGCGATAAAGCTAACCGATATGCCACTTCCCCAATTCGCTCTAAGATCTCAAAAGGCCCAATGAACCTTGGAGATAATTTACCACTCTTACCAAATCTCATCAAACCTCGCCTTGGTGAGATTTTTAGAAACACATGGTCACCAATTTCAAAAGATAAAGGTCGTCTCCTTTTATCGGCATAACTCTTTTGTCGACTTTGGGCTGTAGCTAACCTCTTCCAAATGAGAACAACTTTCTCGGTTGTCTCTCTAATAATTTTCGAACCCAGTAACAGTGCATTACCCACTTCGCCCCAACAAACCGGTGATCTACAAGGTCGGCCATACAAGGCCTCAAATAGTGCCATCCCAATACTAGCTTGGTAACGATTGTTATAAGCAAACTCAATCAATGATAAGTGCATTTCCCAAGGCCCCTTAAAATCAAAGACACAAGCTCTAAGCATGTCCTCCAAAATCTGAATGGTACATTCTGACTATCCATTAGTTTGAGGATGATAAGCAGTGCTAAGAGTCAACTTAGTTCCCAACGCTTCTTGAAGGCTTTGCCATAACCGGGCAGTAAAACGAGGATCCTTATCCGACACAACAGTCACAAGGACTCCATAAGTCAAACTATATCTCTAATGTACAACTCTGCTAAGCGTTCAACTAAGTCGCTGGTGCACATCGAAATGAAATGGGTAGACTTAGTCAACCTACCAACAATCACCCAAACAGCGTCATTGCCTCGTTGTGTTCTAGGAAGCCCAACTACAAAATCCATGTAGCACGCTCCCATTTCCACTCGGCTATCGGTAAGGGTTGTAACAAACCCGCTTATCTTTGGTGTTCGGCCTTCACTTGTTGACAAATAAGGTACTTCGATACAAATTAAGCGACATCCCGTTTCATACCCCTCCACCAAACTGACGACTAAGATCATGATACATTTTAGAGCCTCCCGGCTGTACCACAAGGCGTGAGTGATGGAACTCCCGAAGTACTTCCTCTCTACAAGATTTTGGTACAAACAAGCGGTCTAGGTGACATACACTTAGATCCGAGTGAACATTCAAACCTTTCTCTTCCTTTTTATTGAAAATCTTAACAAGGATTGATTCCACATCACGGTCTCCTCTTTGTGCCTCTATGACCTTACTAACCAAGGTAGGTTAAGCATTCAAAGTAAACAAGGTAGCACTCTCTCCGGACTCACCCAAGTGCAAATCAAACTTGCCACACTTGCCAAACTACTCACAGATTTTCAACTCATAGCAACAGCCACTACATTGGCTTTCCCCGGATGATAGTGTAACTCAAAGTCATAATCCTCCGTAAATTCCATCCACCTCCGTTGTCGTAAATTCAAGTCTTTTTGAGAAAACAAATACTTTAGACTCTTATGATCAGAGAAAAACTCAAACTTCTCACCATACAAGTAATGCCTCCAAATTTTCAAAGCAAAAAACACCGCCGCTAATTCTAAATCCTGGATAGGGTAATTCTTCTCATGAGTTTTCAATTGTCGTGATCCGTAGGCCACAACTTTTCCCTCTTGCATTAAGACACAATCAAGTCCATCCTCGGACGCATCACAATAGACAGTGTAATTCAAACCCCTTTCCGGAATTATCAAAACCGGTGCAGTAGTCAATCTAGTTTTAAGCTCTTGGAATGACTTTTCACAAGCCTCACTCTACCCAAATTTGATACCCTTTCTAGTCAACCTAGTCAAAGGTGCAGCTAGTCTAGAGAAGTCCCTTACAAAACGTCGATAATACCCCGCTAATCCCAAGAAACTCTGGATTTTAAAAACATTCTTAAGTTGTTCCCAATCCTGTACGGCATCTATCTTTGAGGAGTCTACAGTCACTCCCTCTCTAGACACTACATGCCCTGAAAACTTCACTTCCGTTAACCAAAACTTGCATTTTTCAAATTTGGTATACAATTGGTGCTCACTAAGTAAACCCAGCACTACCCGCAAGTGAGTCTCGTGTTCCTCTTCAGAGGTTGAATAAATCAAGATATCGTCCACAAAGACGACCAAAAAATGGTCCAAGTATTCCCGAAAAATTCTGTTCATCAAATCCATAAAGGAAGCCGGTGCATTGGTCAACCCAAAAGGCATTACAAGGAATTCATAGTGACCATAACGAGTACGAAAGGCCGTCTTCTGAATGTCCTCCTCCTGGACTCTCAACTGATGGTACCCCGACCTCAAATCTATTTTTGAGAAGCAACGAGACCCTCTAAGTTGGTTACACAAATCATCTATTCTAGGTAGGGGATACTTGTTCTTAACTGTAACTCTATTCAACTTGCGGTAATCAATACACAACCGCAATGACCCATCCTTCTTCTTCGCAAAGAGAGCTGGCGCTCCCCAAGGCGATGTACTAGGGTGAATGAACCCCTTGTCTAAAAGTTCTTGGAGTTGAATCTTCAACTCATGCAATTCGGCGGGTGCAAATCTATACGGTGACATGGAAATTAGTGCCGTGCCAGGCACTAATTCAATGGAGAACTCGATCTCCCGGTGAGGTGGTAAACTAGTAAGATCTTCTGGAAAGACATTTGAGTATTCACAAACTACCCTTGGTTACTCAACATGAGCCCCGTCACTCTCACCATCCAAGAGAGTTGCAAGAAGGCCACTAAGTTTGGTCCTACTACGAGGGTCAACAACTGGCGACAAGGCTCTATCAACTCGGTTCCCCAGAAAATAGAAACGATCACCACCCAAAGTGCACACTGTAACTCTCTGACGGTAACAATCAATCACAGCTTGATAAGAATACAACCAGTCCATGCCTAAAATGGCATCAAGACTTGACATATCTAGCAACACAAAAGTAAACGGAAGTCGACTCCCGGTAACTGCCATTTCACAATCACGACAACACCAGTCTAAATCAACTGTACCCTCAACATGTGACTATACTCTGAGTGGAGGCACTAACCATGCTACCTTTAACCCCAATGCAGAAACAAATGCAGTAGATATAAATGAATGAGACGCACCCGTGTATATCAATACATTAGCCAAAGAATTACACACAACAAAAATACCTCTCACAACTGAGGATTCTGGCAACTGCTCTGGCACGGTAACAGCATACACGCGCCCTTGTGGCCCCTGATTGACTTGCTCCCCTCTCAGAGCATAGGCCTATTATACTGACTGAGCCAAAGTAGCTCCTTGATTAACTCGCGAAGCTTGGACTGATTGAGCCTACTGGTGGCTCTAAGTCTGCCTCGACCCTAATGCGCCAGATGCGTCTCCCAACTACGGGCAAGTTCTTTTCATATGCCCTGGCTGACCACGCTGATAACAATAAAACCCTTGACCTTTATTCTGAGACTGAGACTGACTTTGAGATCGGTTAGGTGGTGCTAACATTAGCTGTCCTCCTCCCTTCTGTGGGTATGAGAAGGATTTGCGACCCGGTTGGCCACACTTAAAACACGCGAAGTTACTCGATGCACTTTTTCCCGGACCCGTACTAGGCAAAGGAAAAGTGGATCTAGACTGCTGCGGTTGGGACTGGGATGGATAGGTGTTCCGGCTCTTCTTGTTCTGCCTATAGTCTCCTTGAGACTCTTGGCCCCTAGACCTCGAACTCTGAAGCCTCTCCTCCTCGGCTTGTATGAAAATTTCTACGTGTGTCACTGTCTCCACAAGATGGTCATATTCCCAAATCATATTTTCGACAAGCTTGAACACAATTTTTGTTTTCAATTTTTTTTCAAATTCAATGCAACGACGCTCTTTCGTTGCCACCAACTCTGGTGCAAATCTTAACAAACTAGAGAAGACCGCCTCAAACTCGGCCATGGGCATGTCGAGTTGTTTGAGGTCTTTAAACTCTTGTCTCAATCTCTTCCTAGCAGTGAGAGGTATGTACTTATCTTGGAAAGCAACCACAAAGGCTTCCCATATCGGCTCCACTCTACCCTTGTGTAGACCGCCTGGAACTCTACTCCGCGCGCGAGGGCGCGAATCATTGTTCTTAGCTACTACAATTCGGACTCATGTCATGGTTCTGAATCTAATATCACAAAGTGCAATGTAAGACTGATAAATCGCCAAAGAGTCCAAATCCGGCAAATCATTTTGGAAAATTGATTTTAATCAAAAAGCGCCAAACATGGACTGTTTTGCCAGATTTCAGAGTCACCACCTAACTATTTTGTTTTGGGAAAATTTAGGAAACCCTGACTCGTGCCTAAGGCCACGTGTCCATCATCACCAAAGTTGCCTTGGCTCGGGAACTTGGGTACGAGAGGGGAAGGTCATGCAATGAGCACTCCCGCTCGCCCGATCAAAGGATCGGCCTTTACTATCATGATATATTATTTTTGAAAACACATGCGTTCTTATTCCGGTTATTAATCTAGAATTACTATGTGATGCGCACAGCATACAAGTATAGACTAAATCACTCAAGTTGGAACAAAACATCTCATGTTTGTTTGTTGAAAACAGTTTGAAAATTGCTACTCGCAAGTAGGCTAAGTCGTGGATTTTCCACCCTCAAGTGGGCTTTAAAAAACATGATTTTGCCACTCCGCAAAGTGGGCTTAAAACTTGCATTTCGATGACTTGTTCCAATTCAAGTAATGAAGCCTTCATCCACAGGCATTCATGCAGTTATATCATCTAAGCAGTTAGCCTCATGGTAAGCATGCTAAATATGGCAACATACACATCTCATGCAGGGATGCTAAAGCATAAACACTCACAATGTACTCCGAGCCAAAAAAAGAAGCTAGTTAGTAATCAATGCATGATCCTAGCTATGTCAAGAATGCCTAATGCAACAGATGCAAAATGCAACTAAGATAGGCTCAGCTATTCTAAGCATGCTCAACTAGATAACATGTATTCAAATTGGTACTGAAATACAATGCAGTTTGTATGATGCGCCGAGCCCGGTGCATGCAAGACAGATGAATGATGCATGCATGCAAAGCATAAGGATGCATATTGAAACATGCCCTAAAACTAACCATCGAAAGCGGCTATGTAAAAGGGAGAAAGAAATGGGGGTTGGAAGACATGCATCGCACACACGCACGCTTATTACAACATTTGTGCCCTCTCGATGGAGGGTCTGAATAATAAGGTAACTAGCTAATCTAATCTATTTAAACTAATTATTACAAAACAGAACTAATTAACTAACAAGTTAACTAATTATTACAAAATGAAGCTAATTAACTAACAAGCTAACTAACTAGTTATTACAAACACAAATAAATAGCTAAGCGCATTAACTACTTAAGTACAAAACCAATACATTAGCTAGCTAAGTAAAGAAGCTAAGTAAAGCAAATAAAAGGGGGCCTCGGAGCGAGAAGCGCATGCATGCTCGATCGCCTCGTTCGGAAATCCACCGCGATGCCCCAACTTGCCTCTGTTTACAATTGTTCTCAAAACCTTGCACAAAGCTCCAGATAGCCTTTGCTCCACCATGGGAACCTCGAGGAGCATTGCCAACCACTTGGTGGTGTTGCCAACCACCTACCGACCACCTACCTTTGCTGTAGACCAGAAAAAGTGGTCGGCCAGCCACTTTTACTGGTCTGCCGACCACTTTTTGCTGCCACACTTCCAGTTTGCTGCAACAGAGAACAAGAAGGGGCATGGCAGTGTATTTGCAAGATATGTGTGCACAACCACCCTCCCTATCATTTCATGATCTCAAGGGAGTGCGGTTCTCGACTCTCGGGCCACCAACCGAGCATCACAATGCACGATGGCCGAGATGCCAAGATTGCACAATTCAATGAATGCACAAATAACACATAAAGCCTTAACCTTTATCATGCATGATCAAGAGGGTCGGCGACCGAGAAATGAGGCACGTTTCGTCACTTCAAGTATGAAACGTCCCTTGTTTCTCGTGTTTGGACTGACACCCTATCCAAACACAATGCAACACAAGCATGCCGAACACAATACAATGCATGCAAGCAAACAACAATGCAATGAAACAAGCATGCAAACATGAGACAATGCAACAAGCATGTAAACACAATGTTATGCAACCAATGCTCAACCTAGCAATGCTAATGGCATGCAAACACAATGCTATGCAACATAAGCATGCAAATAACAAAGCAATGCAACCAATACTAGAAGGGCATGCACAAAATTCTATCATGCAAACAATGCATGTATGGCAAGCTTAGAGGCTAAGGCATCAAAGCTAGTAAAGGTTACCTCACAAGGGGCATGCAAAATAATGCTCAATGGACTTAAACCGAATGTGGACAGACCTCAATCATGTCCAAAACAGTGGCCAAAACTCAACAAAACCTAGGCACGAAGAGCAAGGAATGCACATTCAACTCGTGGCTCGCAAGTAAGGCATAAAGGCACAACTTTCAAACACATTGAAGAGTGACATGCATGAGAATATGGAAATGCTACATGCTCTGAAATGAAGTGTTAAATGATGTCAAATCATCCAAACAACACAAATGAGGCATGCTAGAAGGCTTAGAGCATAAGGCTAGTTAAGAACAATATATAAGGAGCATGCAATACTAAGCTTAAACTATTAAACCAGCTCTGGATAGAGCTTAACCATGCCAAATTAAGGGTCAAGAACATGCTGAAATGGAGCTCAAGAGCTTAGGCAAACATGCATACATATTGGCTCAAAAATTAGGCAAGAAGACACAACTTTCAAACACCTTGAAGGAGTGGAAAACATAAGAGTGTAGCAATGAAATATGCTCTGAAATCATGTGAGAACTAAGGCTATACCATGCAAACATCACATTCTAAGCATGCTAGAGACTTCGAAACTCAAAGCTAATGAGCAAGATTGCACCATGGCTATACAAAGCAAGGCATGCATGACCCAAAACACTTAAAACAGAGCTTAATCATGGAAAAACATGGATAAAATCATGCTGGAGTGTAGTCAAAATAGGCTAGAATGATGGTCCAAAGTATAGAGCATGTTAGGCTAGCAATGTGGAATTACACTACAAGTGTATGAACCACTCAAGAGACAACCAAACCAGCCAAAAACAAAGTCATATCTGGTTCCAAAAGTCACAAAAACAAGCTTAAACAAAGCCACAAAGAAGTGTAAGAACATGCTCATTTGATAGGCCCCCTATGCATACAAACAAGACAAGAAGAGGAGGGACCATCCCCTCTCATTTCAAGCCTTAAAACCATATTTCCCCCACTGAAAATCCACTAGATTTCAGTGGTTAAATGGCCAATAGAAGGTGATCTCAAAGGCTTAAAGAGAGAGCTCAAAACAATGCAAAATAAGGCACAAAAAGGGGTGGACCACCCCAACACCAAAGAGACCTTAAACAAGCATTTGAAACACTGGAAAATAAATATTTTTACAGTTGAAAACTAAGCCAAACAAAGCATGCAAAGATGGCTAGGAGAGTAACCAAAACAAAGCTTAAAAAGGGGTTCCCTTGAAGCACTGCAACAACAGCACCTTCTTCAGCCCAAAACCAGCTTTTATGATCCAATTACCACCCCCAAGAATCTCAGATTAGAGATGGTGGTGTGTGGCTAGGAGTTGTAGTGCAAAAGTGAAGAAACAACACACTTTAAGGCACCAATATAGAGAAAAAGAGATATATAGAGAGGGAGATATATGTATAGCTCAAAGGAAATTTTCTGAACCTAGAAGAGGGAGAGAGAGCCTCCCTCTTATAGAAATCTAAGCTTCAAGCTTCTTGGAGAAGCTAAAAGCTTGGTTGAATCCCTTCATACACGTGAATGGAGGATGCAATCTGTGCACTCCAACTGGCACAACTAGCATCCACAAACTCTGCAAAATCTACAGGAAAGCTGCCGACCACTTAAAATGGTCGGCCAGCTATTTACACTGGTTGGCCGACCAGTGAAACTGGTCTCCAAGGAGACAAAGTGGTCGGCCAGGGAGGGGGGGAGGTGGCTTCACCAAGAAAGAAAGGTGGTGGCATAGTGGGAGACCACCAAGACTAGTTGGCCGACCAGAAAACTGACTGGCGGGGAAGAAAAGTGGTTTTCAAGGAGAGAAACTGGTCTCCCACCCTTATTCCACATTCCAAGCAAGGAAAACAAGGTTTGTGCCAAAAAAAACCAAAAAGGATGCAAGACAAGAGTCCGAGGGTCGAAGCGCGCAGCCGGAAGCCTCGAAAACTAGTCTACGGGCACCAAAAGTAGTCTACGAGGGAAAAGTGGTCTATGACCACAAAAAGTGGCCTCCCAAACCTCAGTGTCCCTCTAGACCAAGGTGACAAGGCATGGTTCGAAAACCAGGCCAAGAGGAGAACGTTAAGCGGTCCCGAGACAAGGCGCGGAGCCGAAGGCTCCGAAAACCGGAAACTAGTCTCCAAAAAGGAAAAGTGGTCTACGACCACAAAAATTGGTCTCCCAAACCTCAGTGTCCCTCTAGATCAAGGCAACAAGGCATGGTTTGAAAACCGGGCCAAGAGGAGAACGTTAAGTGGTCCCGAGACAAGACGCGTGGCCGAAGGCTCCGGAAATCGAAAACTGACCTACAAGAGGGAAAAGTGGTCTACGGACCTCTCCCCCCCCCCCCAAGGCAAGGTCAACAAGGCTTGGTCCACAAACCGAGTCGAAACACAAAGAGTTCCGAGGCCCAGAGGCAAGGCACTCAGCCAAAAACTCTGAAAACTCGAAACAAGCACAAACATGCGCGATTACCGAGCGCTCAAACGATGGCATCTAAGTCTTAAGGTCGGTCAAAAATGGGGTGTCTACACCTTGGCATATTTCCCCCATTGACCCGCATCTCTCTTAAGGTAGTAACTCGCTAAAGTCACTCTTAGTTCACTATCTTTGATGTGAAGCATCTCAAATGTCTTCACAGTTTGTTCGAGCCACTCATCCGCTTTCTTGGGCTCGAGGCCACCATGGAACTCATCCGGTTTGGCCTGCAAGAACTCTCTAGTAAGGAAACTCGCCCTTGACTCCGCGGTGTTCTCTCGGGCTTGATTCTCCACCCTCAACAAGTTCATAGACTCTCTTAAAGGCCCTGTCGTTTCTCGAGCTAGGGCCTCCATTGAGGTTTGACCCGCTTGTCCCACCTGCTCGGCTACATTAGCTTGGCCTGCTCGCTTGGCCATATTAGCTTGGCCAAACCCTTCTTCTTGCACCGGAACCCTATGGACCGGTACCTCATGCACACCTCAGCGAGCCCTACCACACCTCCAGCCTCTACCACCACGGACTTGACCCCTTCCTGACATCCTAATAAATGACACAAGAGAAATAATTTAGCACATTAACTCATATGTGCTCGTAACTTGACTCACACGTTCGACTACAACAATTGTATATATTTCTGCACCATATACACAATTCAATTTCACTCCACATAAGCACTTAGTCATGTAAACACATACGGACTATTCTTTTACGATGAAATCCATCCCACGAAAAGCCAAGAATTCTTAGTAGAACGAGTATTGATCAAGTACCCTTCTAATGAGACCTCAAGGAATTTAACAGGCGCAAACAACATCCCAAAAGTCCAATCACATACCCATTTAGTCACATATGCATGTTATCACATAGTCACACAATGCATAACACCTCCTAAACATGCTAAATGAACCCATTGTGGTTAAACAACCACTTCCCACGAGTTCCAAGTATTCAAACCCGATAGCCCTGATACCAAGTTGTAACGCCCCAAATTTCTAGCCCCAAATGATAATACAACAATCATGGCTCTTTCAAGGAAAACCGAATATAAATCTCCAAACTTACATTACATGATACAATAGTTCTTCATACAACAATACATTAATCCAACTACAAGTAAATAAACAAATAGATACCCCCAAGGGTTTACAAGTTTCCAAGGCTTGAGCCTGGTTACACAAAACAGTTATTCGAACCCACACACATACAGCCCTTGGCTTATACACAGAGTTACAGCAAAATGAGAGTCTTGTATTCTTAACACACATTTCCTCGCCTTTAGTTAGGCGGCATCACCACATCTTTTCCTGTACAAAAATCCTGTAGGGTGAGCATAAAGCCCAGTAGAAAATCCTTAACAAAGTATATACATCTTATACAAGTCTCAAGATATGAAATACACATGCCATGCTATGCCCCTTTTTGAAGATAAATCATATTTTCATCTTTCGAAAACCATTATGCTCAATGATGTCATATAATTTCAATTGTTTAAAACTTAACAATTTATTTCAAGGGTGGTAAATACGACTCTGGTAATCCCTAGGTCGATGTCTGCAAGTAGACTATACAAGTACTATCAAATTGTCATTTTTACCAGTATTAACCGGAAGGCTCGACACTTATCCGCGCGGGTTTTCGGTCTTTCACCCCAGACTCTCAGGCCAACTTATTCAATATCATCTACACCACCTATCAAGACTTACCAACGTGTTTACCCCAAAACCATTTCATGAAAACTTGTTTCTCAACGTTCTTTTTTCAATGCAACTTTTCAAATCAACTTTCAAAGTTTAATGTAATCAAATGAATTTTTATGCCAATAACACAAGATGAGCATAAATACTTTTACTCCAATTCATCATCCAAGGAATAACACAATTCCCTCTTCTTAAGTATCCTCAACAATTAGTCATTTCAAGACTATTTCAACGTTTTGAACAATAATTTCCAAAATGAACAACAATTCTCATATTCCCTGAAATTCATCATTTATATAAATATAAATAAGAAATTTTCCAAACATCTATTTATTTTGACACACAAAATAAATACAACAATATCATTCATGGATTTTCAGTCTCTTTAAAAAAAATTTCAAATTCTAGGTGTTCTCACCAAAACTATACAACTCAAATCCTTTGAAAGAAAACTTTTCAAAATCATCTTTTCTTCAATCAACGAAGATCAAAACCCATAAATCATTTTAAAAGAACAAGAGACAAACCCACTTTCAAAATCGCTCAACTTCTTGAATCAACAATCAATTTTCAAAGCTATCGAAAGATGATTTCGAAAATCATATAAATCTTGCAAATATATATATATATATATATAACTCTAAGAAAATCCCTACCTCAAGTTTTGAAGAAGAAATGAGATAAAACCCCCAAAATCAACAGTGTCGAAACTCCATCTTCACCACACACAACAAAGCCCTCAAGAAGCTAACCAACTTTGATGAAGAACTTATGGCAGAACTCTAATGGATCTTGAGAAATCAAGGTTTTGATCCAATTTGACGTAGGGAAATGTAGAAAGAAGGGAGAGGAAAGGGTTTTTAGAGAGACAGAGATATGCAAAAGTGATATGAAATATCAGATTCACAAACTCATATAACATGGTCCGCTCGAGCGTCGAAAGCCTCGCTCGAGCATCAAATACACTTTCCTAGTACTTTTGCAGACAGTTCAAATTTCTAAAACCAAACATTCTCCGCCCGAGCGCATAAACGGCCGCTCGAGCGGACAAGCAACTTCGAATGCATTTTGTATTTTTTCTTTGGGGGTGCTGCCCCTCGACCCCACCAGGGCGCTGCCCTCGGACCCGCCAAGGGGCGCTGCCCCCTCGACCCTTGCGAGCTGACCGTGTAGCTCAATCCTCAACCGGGCCAGTCGAAGTGGCAAAACATGAAAGAAGGATCGAAACCGGAATCACTACAATTATAGGTTGAACATGGCTCCACACAATGGAGGTCATTCCAAGAACTTACCATTAGCTCCTTCATTTTCTGACTTAGTATGGCATTGAGCAAATTCGCAAATCATAAATGTCAGCGAAGGATTGTTATTTGACAACCTTGGTAAGGAAATCAAAAGAGCTCGAGGTCAATTCGATAGAAATCCTAGACCAAGAGGGTAGGGAGAAGCCCAGCTGAGAAAGAGATGGAGGATTTGACTCGGGTTGCAATACCCAACAAGCTAGAGAAATTTTTCATGCTCGGCACCAACTTCAATGTTGCCAAACAACAAGAATTGGTAGCTTTTTTGCTTAGCAGCATTGATGTCGCCTAGACCTCGTATGACATGCCTAGGGTAGATCTAGAAGTGGCTATGAACTACTTGAATGTTGACCCCAAAGCCAAGCCAGTTGTTCAAAAGAGTCGCTGTTCAGCTACTGAGCATGTTGTTGCCGTGGTTGAAGAAGTTGACAAGTTGCTGGAAGCTAGGGCAATTCGGGAAGTTACCTATCCTACGTGGTTGTCTAATATTGTCGTGGTGAAAAGAAGACAGGAACATGGCGTATGTGCGTTGATTTCATGAATTTGAATAAAGCTTGCCCCAAAGACTGCTTTTTTTTATCTCGAATTGACCAACTTGTAGATGTCACCGTTCATCATCAGCACATGAGTTTCCTAGATACATATCGAGGTTATCATCATATTGCCATGGATCCTTCCAATCATGACAAAACGGCATTCCTCACTCCAATGGGAACTTATTGCTACAAGGTTATGCCCTTTGGATTAAAAAATACCAGGACAACTTATCAGAGGTTGGTCACAACCATGTTCAAAAAACCAAATCGACAAAACCATGGAAGTTCACATTGACGACATGGTAGTGAAGTCCAAGGAGAAAAAAACTCATTTAGCCGATCCTGCTGCAACCTTTGATATCCTCCAGAGGTACAAGATGAAAGTTAATGCCTCAAAGTAAGCATTCAACATTGGTTTGGGTAAATTCCTTGGCTATATTGTCAATCATCGTGGGGTAGAAGCTAATCCTAAACAGATCAAGGCTATTATGGAACTCAACTCTCCTAGATCCGACAAGGAAGTTCAAAAGTTAATAGGCATGGCTGCAACACTCAACAGACTTATCAGTCGATCTTCTAACCGATGTAGGCCATTCTTTCAAACACTTCGGTAGGGTAAATCATTCAAATGGACTTTAGAATGTTAGTTGGCCTTGGAATGACTAAAAACTTACCTCGGCTCTGTCCCTCTTCTATCTACTCCCATGTTGGGAGACATTCTCATCCTATACTTGGCGGTATCTGATCATGTTGTAAGTGTTGTCCTTCTTCGTGATGAACTCGGCGAGTAGAAACCCATTTTTTATGTGAGCAAGTCCATGGTTGACGCAGAAACAGGGTATTTACCCTTGGAGAAATTGATTCTAGCCCTTGTGGTGGCCGCTAGGAAGCTAATGAATTATTCTCAAGAGTACACCATTAAGGTGTTAACAGATCACCCCCTTCGTTCAGTGCTGCACCGAGCAGAATCGTTAGGGAAAGTCTCCAAGTGGGCATTGGAACTTGAGCAATACGATCTCCAATTCTCTCCATGAATGGCCATCAGAGGACAGGTACTGGTTGACTTTATTGTTGAATTTACCAGGCCAGTAGGCAACGCCAAGGTCGTCTTACCAAAACAATCAGTTCCCCAACCACAACCAGAATGACGAATGTACATAGGGAACATCTGGCAATTGTATTGTGACGGATCATCTAATTAGCAAGGTAGTGGGGCAAGAGTCATTACCATGAGCCTTGAAGGAGCAGTAGTGAAACAATCAATCAAACTTGGCTTTGATGTTTCTAACAATGAGGTCGAATACGAAGCCCTCATCGTCGGCCTTTGCAACTCACTTCAAATGGGAGCCCAATGGTTGCATGTTTTTTGTGACTCAAAATTGGTAATTAACCAACTAAAAGGGAAATACGCAGCTAAGAATGATCGCATGGCAGCATATGTGAGGATAACTAATTCTTTGCTAGACAAATTTGATGGCCATGAGTTCAATCAAATTGCTCGCAATCAAAACACTCACTCTAATGCCTTAGCTGGTTTAGCCTCGGTCGTCAATTTAGAATTTAAACGAACCATTGAAATGGGTTTCATTCCTGAGCCAAGTATCAGTATCCCCAAAATGGATCATGTAGTGCATATCATTCATAGGGGACCGAGTCGGATAGACCCCATCACTACATTATTAAATTCAGATCAATTACCAAAGGATAAGAAAGAAACCCATAAGCTTCGAAACAAGGCCTTAAGGTATTATTTAGCCCCTGAGGGAAAGTTGTACAAAAAATCTCTTTCAAGACCTTAGAGTCTGTCCATCTCGACAAGGTTAAGGACTTTTTGGCCAAAATACATGAGGGGAGTTGAGGTGCCCATTTCGGAGGGGGGCGATCATTAGCTCACCAGGTCATTACTCAAGGCTATTGGTGGTCGACTATGCGTACTGATGTTAAAGCCTTTGTCAAGAAGTGGGAGCGGTGTCAAATATTCTCCCCATTAACACGTCTGCCAACCGAAAAACTGAACTCCTTAACTAGCCCTTGTCCTTTTGCTCAATGGGGTCTAGATATTGTTGGACCATAGTTAAGAGCCCCAAACAATAAACAATTCCTAATTGTTACCACAGATTACTTCACCAAGTGGGTTGAGGCAGAACCATTGGCGCACATTCGGGACACTAACGTTAAGCACTTTGTCTGGAAGAACATTATAACTTGATTCGGCATTCCTAGAGCGCTCATCTCTGATAATGGCACTCAATTCAATTGTGGCATTTATAGGGAGTTGTGTGACATGTATGGAATTTGGCCCTACTTTCCTACCCAGCTTACCCACAAAATAATGGACAGGTAGAGACTTCTAATAAAGTGGTCCTAGACGGCATTAAGAAAAGACTCGAGAAAGCAAAAGGCAAATCGCTTAATGAATTGCCAATTGTATTGTGGACACATCAAACTACGCCAAGAAGGTTTACTAGGTAAACTCCATTCGCCTTGTGCTTTGGCAACAAGGCAATCATACCATTGGAAATCGGCCTCCCAACTCTCCAGTTGAGGGCGTTCGATACTGGAAAAAATAACATGATGCTTGCATTAGATATGGATTTAATCGAGGAGCGCTGAGATCAAGCCCTTGTAAAGATGGCACGATACCAACAGCAGCTGCAAAGGCATACAATCAACTAGTGCACCTACGCTGATATACCCCTAGGGAGTACGTGTTATATCGCACACACGAATCCATATGATCTATAAGACATCCTAGAAAAGAATTAGGGACATTACATCTGTATGTGTGAGTGTGTATGACATCATGTGACATCATATAAACATATCTGAACTGAAATGAAAGTATGAACATGTGTAACACAAAATAAAATGAATATGAATGCTATGAAAACTGTAAAGATTATTTGCCTATGTTTATTAGTGCTCTGTTTATCTATAGAATATGGAAGGGACAAGAAGTGATGATGTAATAGAATCTTCTAATGCTTAGATAGACCGTATAGAAAGAATGATAGAAGCTTTAACAGAATCAATTAGACAACAGCAAAGACGACAACCTTTGCCTCATCCACTTTCCCCAGTACAATTTGAGCCGATGAACAATGACATTATCGATTTGACTCAGAAATTCAACAAAATGAAGCCACCAACTTTTCTAAGTGATATTGAGCCATTAAGGCCAAGACATGGATACTAGAGCCTGAACGATTGTTTGAAGTTTTTCCATGCAGTGAAACTCAGAAAGTGCTACTAGCCATCAACACTTTAAAAGAAGAAGTCCGATGTTGGTGGATGTTGATACAGAATGATAATAAGGCTATGACATGGAATAAATTCAAAGAGATCTTTTACAAAAAAAAAAAAAAATTCCCTCAATGCTTTCGGGATAGCAAAGTGTCTGAATTTGAACAGTTGAAGCAAGGCAATATGCCAGTGGCAGAATATAAGGCTAAATTTACGGAGTTGGCCTTATTTGCTCCCCATATGGTAGTTACGGATTACAAAAAGGTTCAAAAGTTTGAATGTGGGCTTAATCTGGAAGTGTTTGATCGAGTGGGTGTTCTAAAACTACCTAAATATGTAAATGTGCTTGACAGAGCATTAATCACTGAAGCCAACTTGGCAACTATAAAACAGAAGGGTGTATGTTACCGTATTTCGAGTGCCTACTTCAAGTGTGGCAAGATTGGCCACATGGTAAAAGATTGTCCACTCATAGCTGAAAATACCAACTGCCATGCAACAAGTTCAGTCAGATTTGCTTCTGTACCGAGAACAAATACAAGAACCAATACGGGAAAAGAAACCTTAAGGCAAGGGAGAGTGTTTGCACTTGTGCCAGGAGATACTCAGAACAACGAATCTGTGGTGTCAGGTATACTTCTCATTTGTGCTCAAAACTCATATGTATTGATAGATTCTACATATTCCTTTGTGTCTCATACTTTTTCTCAAAAATTGACTAGACTTCTAGAACAAATGAACTATGTGTTATCTATATCTACACCATCTGGGGGTTCTATGATATGTTCTTATGTGTATTTTGCATGTGACATTATGATTGGTGATGTGTTGTTATATGTTGACTTGATGCTTGTCGCTATTGATCATTTTTTGATTGCATATTGGGGATGGATTGGTTGACGAAACACTATGCTACCATTGATTATGTTGCTAAATCTGTTATATTTCAGCCACTAGGGTTACCTGAGTTTGTGTTTGTTAGGAATGGTGTAATTCCTCCTCCATATTTGATCTCTTCTATAAAAGCCAATAAACTACTGAGGAAAGGTTGTAGGGGTTATTTGTGTTGTGTATTAATTGTGCCTACAGATAGTACTAATGTGGAAAATATCCCCATAGTCCGTGAATCTCCTGATGTGTTCCTTAATGAATTGCCCGGGGACTTAATTGATAGAGAGATTGAATTCACCATCAAAGTAGTACCCGGAATCTAGCCAATTTCTAAGACCCCTTACAGAATGTCAACCTCTAAATTGAAAGAATTGAAAGTCCAACTTCAAGAGCTATTAGACAAGAAGTTTATTCGACCAAGCACTTCGGCTTGGGGTGCTTCAGTTCTATTTGTCAAAAAAAAAAGATGGAACCTTAAGATTATGTATAGACTACTGAGAATTGAACAAGGTAACTGTCAAAAACAAATACCCACTACCCAGAATAGATGATTTGCTTGACCAACTTTAGGGAGCCCAAGTGTTTTCTAAAATTGACCTTGGATCCGGGTATCACCAATTAAAAATTAAGGCAGAAAATATACAGAAAACTACATTCCGAACTAAATATGGACACTATGAATTTCTGGTAATGTCGTTTGGGGTAACTAATGCACCTGCCGCTTTTATGGATTTAATGAGTAGGGTCTTCAAACCATACATTGATGAATTTGTTGTTGTTTTCATAGATATTATTTTGATTTATTCTAAAAGTAGTGAAGAACATGAGTGTCATTTGCGAACTATGCCACAGATTTTGAGAGAAAAGAAATTGTATGCAAAACTATCCAAATGTGAATTCTGGCTTGACAGTTTAACTTTTATGGGGCATGTACCGCTGACCCACAGAAAATTGAAGCTATTGTGAACTGGCAAAGACCAACTACTGTGACAAAAGTTAGAAGCTTTGTGGGATTGGTTGGCTACTACTGCAGATTTGTGAAAGACTTCTCAAAACTTGCTTTGCCATTGACTCAGTTAACACAAAAAAATGCACAATTTCATTGGAATGACCAAAGAGAGTTTCCCTTTCAAGAATTGAAAACCAAATTAGTGATTGCACCGATTCTAACTCTGCCTAATGGTACAGATGGATTACAAATATCTAGCGATGCTTTATATAAAGGATTGGGGTGTGTGCTAATACAAAACGGTAAGGTAATTACTTATGCTTCTAAACAACTCTGACCACATGAAAAGAACTATCCGACCCATGATCTCGAGCTTGTAGCCGTAGTCTTCGCTTTGAAAATCTGGCGCCATTATCTGTACTTGTGAGGTGTACACAAATCACAAAAGTTTGAAATACTTCTTTACCCCAAAAGAACTGAACATGAAACAAAGAAGATGGCTTGAATTGATTAAAGGCTATGATTTACAAATCTTGTACCATTCGGAGAAATCTAATACAGTAACAGATGCTTTGAGTAGAAAGGCAATTGGGAATTTGGCATGTTTGTTTACCGGTCAGAAGGAATTGTTGTATGAGTTGGAAAGAAATGAAATTGAGATTGTCTTATGTGAACAGGATGGAATTTTAGCCGCCATTTCTGCACAGCCAGCAATCATCGAAGAAGTTAAAGAAAAATAGCTAGAAGATGAATTTTTGAAAAAGATTGTTAATAAGATTGAATCAAAACTGAGATCAGGATTTGTGTTTGAGGGTAGTGTATTGAAATTTCGGGATAGGCTTTGTGTACTGGATTGTTCAGAATTGAGAAAATGTGTCCTGACTGAGGCACACAAATCTAAATTTGCTATGCATCCAGAAAATACGAGTATGTACAAAGACTTGAAACAAAATTTCTGGTGGCTTAGAATGAAGAAGAGTATTGCTGACTATGTAGCCAATTGTTTGCATTGTCAACAAGTGAAAGCTAAACATCAACGACCCGTTGGATTACTTCAACTGTTTCCAATACCAAAATGAAAATAGGAGCATATCACGATGGATTTTATTGTCGGTCTGCCTCGTTCTTTAAATTATTTTTTATTTATTATTTTTAAAAAAAAAATAATTTTTTTTTGAAAAAAATATTTGTTATTTTTTAAATATTAGCCTAATAATTTGTTATGATTTAGATATATATATATGGGCTATCCAAAAAAAATTTAAATTTAAAAATTCAAAAACATTTTTAAAAAATATTTAAAAAAATAAAATAAAGTATTTAAAATTAAAAAATATTTAAAATAAAAATTATGTATATAATAAAAATATTTAAAAAAATACAATGCACAAATATAATAAATACAATGCACATTAAAAAATATAAATAAATATTTACCCTAAAAAAATAAAATTAAGAAAAATTTTAAATATTTTTTAAATTTTGTTAGTTTATCAAAGGTATTTGAGGTTGTTTAGCACTTTGAAAATGTAGCAAGGACAATATCATCCATCAAGATCTATTTTCGTGATGTCAGATACTTCTATCAACAATTCCTAACGTTTACTTCATGACAGATGGTAAATTGTTATACGAATATAAACCTCAGGGGATAGGATGGAATTTCTGAAACCTGGGGCGCGGGATGCAATTTCTGAAACCTCAAGAGGGGTATAGGTAATTTGCCCTTTTAAAAATAATTTATGGAGTTTTGGATGATTTATTTAATTTATTTTTTTAATTGAATAGATGGGTGTGAAAGAAAAAAAAAATGATTGATGTGTAGAATGTAAGAAAAAGAGAAATATGAGAGAAAAAGTGATTAATTGATGTGTGAGAAAAGTGATTTTAAATTTTTTACCAAACAAATTTTTAATTTTTTTTAAATTATTTTCAAGAGACAAATTAAGCAAAGGCTTATTTTGATAAGTTAAAAGTCAACGTTTTATTTTTTATTTTTTTTTTTAAAGTGCAAAAAATTAGAGAGATTATGTGATTTTAGAAAGTTGGCTATTTTAGTAGGTTAAAATATTTATGTTTAGGAAGATGGTTGGATTTTTTTATAATTAGGTGCGATATTTTGTGAGAGAAAAAATAAAATGATTATGAATTTAATGTGATATTTTGTCTTATTAACAATTTAATTTTTTTTTTTTTTATAAATTTTAGTCTCAAAAGTCAAAAAAATCCTTTGCCAAATGAGGCTAATAAATTGACTTTTAACCTAATTACCAAAAAAAAGTCAATTTCTCTAGCTGAACTTTAAACACGTAAAAAAATAAAAAAATAATATAATTTAAAAAATTCAAAACAATTAATAAATTTATTTTTAACCTAATTGTCAAAAGATAGCAAAGCCTCCGTTTGGGAAGTGGATTGACTTTTTGATTTTTTTGACTATTTTAACCCGTGCTACAAAGCTTGATTTGAGAATGATTTTTTGATTTTTTGAATTTTTGACTTTTTAACTTTTTTTTGTGAAAGAATAATGTAATGATAATGAGTTAGATATAATATTTTATTTGTTGTGACTAAAATAGCCTATTTTATTTTTTGTGACTATTTTAGCCACAAACTAACTTGTCAACCACCAAGTAGAGCAAGGATCCTCTAAAGTGATTTTTCCCTAAAGTTTTCTAGAGTGTTACATTGTGTGGTTGAGATTTACTGGCAAGTCACATCAATTTTTATGATGTGACTTGCCAATAAATCTCAACCACACAATATAGCACTCTGAGAAATTTTAAAAAAATTTCACTCTAGAGGATCCTTGGTGCACCAGGAAAGCCAATTTCTCTGGCTGAGCTTTACTCATCATGAAACAAACATGTGTCATATGGCTTGGTTTCACCACTGTGTTTGAGATACGGTGATTCCAGTGTGGCTCAGCTGCAGATCCACTCTCCCAACATACATCTCTCTCTCTCTCTCTCTCTCTCTCTCTCTCTCTCTCTCTCTGGACCCATCTCTTTCTCTCTCTCTTTCTGTGTGTGTGTCCGTCTTCTCTGCATCTATCAATCTCTTGCATCATGATGTGAATGTATGTATAGGCTTTACGCAGTTTTCGGACCGTGATGTGAATGTATGTATAGGCTTTATGCAGTTTTCGGACCACAAGTATGAATCTCTCTCCTTTCCATGTTCTGTTGTCTGCGTCCCCGTCTCTTCTACTCTCTTTTCTGTTGAGGAAATTATGAATTAGTACTACAATCAAAAAAAAATTATTAAGGTTAGTCTGGAATGTGTGTTGATTTTTAATTTTTTAATTATTTTAATTTAGGATTAAAAAATTTTATTTATGATGGATTTTTTAGTTTTTTTTAATTTTTGTGAAAAAAAAATTATAATGATTATGAGTTGAATATAATGTTTTGTCTTATTAAATTAAAAAAATTATTTTAATTTTTTATAACTATTTTAGCCAAAAAAGTTTGGGGCTTTTTCTTCCCAAACCAACTCTAACAAAATTTATTTATAATTCTCACTTTGAACAATGATGATTGGTTTAGTTTTAAAAAAAAATTATGAATTAAAAATAGTCACTACAACAAAAACATACTTTAGTGGCACTACACTAGTGGCATATTTTTAGAAAATGCCACAAAAAATGATATTTAGTGGCACGTTTTTAAAAAATGTCACAAAATGACAAACATAAAAGGCTCTAGTGACATTTCAATGAACAAGTGTCACAAAACTACAACAAAAACATACTTTAGTGGCACTACACTAGTGGCATATTTTTAGAAAATGCCACAAAAATGATATTTAGTGGCACGTTTTTGAAAAATACCACAAAACGACAAACATAAAAGGCTCTAATGACATTTCAATGAACAAGTGTCACAACACTATAACAAAAACATATTTTAGTGACACCATACTAGTGGCATGTTCTTAAAAAATGTCACAAAAAAAATATTTGGTGGCATTTTTTAGAAAAATGTCATAGAGCCACAAACATACAAGGCTCTAGTGGCATTTCAATTAAAAAAAGTGTCACTTCACTACAATAAAAATGTCACTACAACAAATTTACACTTTAGTAACACTACACTAGTAGCATGTTTTTAGAAAATGTCACAAAAATAAAAAATCGGCATTAAATGTTTTAAAAAATGCCATAGAACCACAAAACATATAAGACTCTAGTGGCATTTCAATAAAGAAATGTCACATCAATTTTATGACATTTTATAAAATAATGACACAAAAAATTATGTTCGTGACATTTACCAACAGATGCCACTAAACTTTAGTTGCAATGGCATTTTTTAAAAAATGTCAGGACACTAGGTAGGTGCAAATTACTTTTTATGGCACTTAGGTGAAAAGTGTCATAAACAAATATTTTATAGCATTTTGAGAAATGCCACTAAGCCAAAAACTTTCCAAGCTTATAATGACATTTTTGAAAAAACAAAACATGCCAATATATTTTCTAAATTTTTAAAATGCAGTAAATGACTAAAAATAAATGAATTAAACTCAATATACACTACAGGAAAAAGCATATTTGGCGACTAAATTTCCTGACCAAAACGACATTAGTTGCCAAAAGTAAAGCTTTTTGGCGACTAAACAATTTTAGTAGCCAAAAGTCTACAATTGGCGACTAAAACTAAGTTTGGTCGTTGATTATATGGGTTTTAGTGACTAAAAAATTTTTAGTAGCCCAAAGTAAAGTTTTTTGGCGACTAAAAAAATTTAGTAGCCAAAAGTCTACAATTGGCGACTAAAAATAAGTTTGGTCGCTAATTATATGGGTTTTACCGACTAAAAAAATTTAGTAGCCAAAAGTAAAGCTTTTTGGTGCCAAAAAAAATTTTAGTAGCCAAAAGTCTACAATTGGCGACTAAAAAATAAGTTTAGTCGCTAAAAGTGGTCATTTTCAACGCGAGAGAACTAAAATTCTAAGGCAGGAATAAAATTTTTTGGTGACCAAAATTTTGGTAGCTGAAAGTGCATCTTCAGCGACCAAATCTGATTTTGGTCGACAAAAGTTAAGTTTTTTAGCAATTAAAAAATAATTAGTAGCCAAAAGTATAGAATTGGCGACTAAAAAATATTTTTAGTAGCCAAAAGTGGTCTTTTTTTTATTTTGATAGTAAATAGTTTATTTTACATAAATTATGTTCGATAAAATAATTATGTTTATACACATACTTTTATATTAATATGGATGTATGTACTATATAAATAATATATGTTGCATATATAATCATGTGGTGGTATAGAGGTGTAGTGGGAAGAGTGTGGTGTATAAGGTTTATGGTGCGGAAGGTTGGCGGTTCGAGTCTCCGCAAGAGCGGATCAAATTGTTCTACAACGAATTATAGTCATGAATGGCACTTGATAGCGTCACGAATAGTGCCTACTATGACATTAAAGTGTTACTGAAAGGTTTTAGTCTTGATGGTGTAATGACACTTACAAGTGTCACTAACTCTTTTTTTAATGGCGCTTGATAGTGCCACAAATAATATCTACCATGACATTAAAATGTCATTGAAAGTTTTCAGCCATGATGGTACAGTGGCACTTGCAAGTATCTACTGTGGCACTCGTATCTACCGTGGCACCGATAGAAGTGGCACTTGTTCAAAATGCCACAAGACAAAAAAAATGTCATTAGAAGAATAATTTTGTAGCACTTTCAAATGTCACTAAATTAAGAAAATGTTGTAGTGAGTCCAAATATTATTAATTTTAAAAAAGTATATTTAAAATATTATTTAAGAATTAGATTTACGATTACACTTTCATTTCTATTATATATATATATACATTTTTTGTGCTAGAAAGATAAGATATACGGTTTATGAGAATCAAATTTATTATGAATTTTTGTTTGAAAATCTTTTTTATTTAGAATAATTTCAAATATGAGATTTTTCAAATATTCTACAAGGATGTGAGGTTCTTCAAACATTTCAAAATGAGTACAAAAATTTTTTAGTAAGTTTTGGACGAATATATAATTTGAAACTATAACACTCTAACGGAATACTCCAAAAAGACTCTTTAGTGAAACACTCTAATGTAACACACAAAAAACTCATTTAGTGTACTTTTTTTCAAACTTAATACTCAAATGTAATACTCTACAAAAAGGATATGAAATTCTACAAATCATTCCAAAATAAGTACAAAATTTCTTAATAAGTTTTGAGCAAATGTATAATTTCAAACTGTGAGTGTTACGTTAGGAAAAAATATACTAATGAGTTTAGTGTGTTTGTTTTGAAGGATTAGGGGGTGGGATTGGACTATTAGTCTCACTGGACTAATAGTCCATTGTTTGTTTCATTTTTTTTGCTCCGGACTAATAGTTCCCCCGGACTATTAGTCCCACAAATATGGGACTATCCTATCCCATGGGGGGAGGTGGGATAGAAACCATGGGATTGGTATCTCATGGGATTATTTTGTGAAATGTCCATTTTACCCTCCATGCTATTACTTAGCAAACAATTAGAAAATGATAAACTAGTCTTTTGAACATTTATAAATTATTTTTTTAGCGTTGTTAATTTAAAATTATATATTAAATAAAAAATTTTAATTATAAATTTAATTTAATTAAAAATAATAAATTATAATTTATGGCCTTATAAATTAAATTTTTTTAGTGTTGTTAAAAAATTAAATTTACATATTAAATTAAATTATTTTTTTAGTGTTGTTAATTTAAAATTATATATTAAATAAAAAATATAAATTATAAATTAAATTTATTTAAAAATAATAAATTATAAATTATGGCCTTATAAATTAAATTTTTTTGTGTTGTTGAAAATTTAATTTATATATTAAATAAAATTATTTTTTATTGTTGTTAATTTAAAATTATATATTAAATGAAAAATATGAATTATAAATTATAAATTTAATTTAATTGAAAATAATAAATTAAAATAATTAAAATATTGTGCAAAAAATAAAATAAAATAAATTTTTATTTAATCTAGCTAAAAATAATTAAAATATTAAAGCTATGTTTAATATTGCTATTACTTAGTAAATAATTGAAAATGATAAAATAGTCATTTGAGCATTTATCCTTAATATCCCAAACAAACATTGGATAACTAAAAATAGTCTAATCCAGACATCTAATCCCATGACTAAACAAACATAAGATACAAATTTAGTCCAACCAAATAGTCCCGGCACAATGTATCCCAAGACTAATAGTCCGATGGATTACAATCCCATGAGTTATCCTTCAAAGGCGGACTGGATAAGGGAGGATTGTAATCCATCGGACTATTAGTCTTGGGATACATTGTGCCGGGACTATTTGGTTGGACTAAATTTGTATCTTATGTTTGTTTAGTCATGGGATTAGATGTCTGGATTAGACTATTTTTGGTCTGGATTAATAATCCCCCCAGACTGTTAATCCTATATTCATTGGCTTATTATTGTATCCGGGAGGGCCTGGGACAGAATTCATGGGACAATGTATCCCATGGGATTAGCCAGGTTTATTACATCTTTGACCCTCTCTTTCTTTTAGCTTTTCCCATTTTGCTTTCACTGCAAGAGCTTCATTTCACTGCAGAAGCAGGAGCTTCATTTTATAATCTCTGATCTGTTGAACCTTTGCATCCGATCTTCATTTAGGTTTGAAACTCATTCTATTTATTTTTTGCTGAGCTTCATTCTATTTATTTTCAGCAGCTTCATTCTATTTATTTTCAGTAGATTTTTTCCAGATTTTTTCCAAATTTTCTGATCTTCTATTTATTTTATATTTTTTTTCCAGATCTGTAACCTTTATCCCTGTTGGTTGATTTCTTTGTTTTATTGATTTATGTATCTTTACCTTGGATCTATGGTAGATGGCAAGTATACAAAAGACAAATCCATTCAGTTCAGATCTGTAACCTTTCGTCTTTTTTTTGCTTTGTTTTTTGTTTATACAAAGAAAATCCATACTCTGTTTTTTGCCACATTTGGGACAACATCCCTAAACAAAGATTCATTAGTACTCTTGACATTTTATAGGTGGGAGTGCCTTTTTTGGTATAGTTATATTTAAAACATTAGTTAAAATCTAAAATGATCTCCTTCACTATACTTGGACCATGATATGCAGCAGCACCAGCCATTCTTTCCTGCAAATTCCACATGCTAAACACAATTATTTTTTCATTTCAATCTAAAAATACCCATATTATTAATTTCCTCACACATTTGCCACTACATAACTGATTAGGCTATGCTTGGATGTTGGATTCGTCAAGTAAGAGGGAAATGTTAGAGAAATAATATTACTTATACAATTTCAAGATCCAAACACTGCATTAGTGCACCCAAAAAAAAATTGAGATGATGTACAGAAGTAATGATCTCATGGTAGCAAAATACAAATATTGTTAAAAAGACATGGCAAAACGTAATCCATTCTTCCAATTACATATTTCAAATCCACTAGAAAAAGCTCATCTGAACCACAAAAAGAGAGCTAAAACATAATACCCATTTCTTATTTATAAGATACAAAAAAATTAAATAAAAATAACTTTCCTCTTAGAAAATAATTAAGCCTCTAAGCTGTGGCCTGGGGCAACAAAATCAATCTTCTATGTAGTATTTAATTATCAATAGATTCTCTGCAACCAGGCTTTAAAGGTCCATTTTCAGTGTAACAGCTATCATCCTATTATAGTGGTGGCCAAGAAGTTCATTACCTCCCCAATGTAACCACACAGGCTGCATCAAACCACGAAAAGACCAATAATCTAAAACATTAATTTTGTTTATTTTCCAATAAAATAATCTATTTATTTTCAGCAGCTTCATTCTATTTATTTTCCGATCTTCTATTTATTCTTCGATCTATTTAGTAAATTGTTTATGATTTGCCGTTATGTTTTCTCATTTACTTAATTTATTTGTAATTTTAAATATTTTCTTCTATATAGAGATGGATCAGAATATCAATGATTTTGATTATGAGAGTAACGATGAGCTTGAATTATACGTAGTGTTGCAAGATGTAATGCAAGAACTACACGCTTTATGCGCCGTAGCTTTTGTTGTCATTAAGGTTGTCTTGAAAAGGTATTTATCTGAGTATCGCCATAACCTTATTAGAGAGCCCAATCGATTGCAAAAACAAATGGACTATATTAACCGTTTAGTGAGAGAAAGTGACATAACATGTGTTGAACAACTCTGTATGGATCGGCGTGCTTTTATGACCTTGTGCAATATGGTTCATACAATAGGTGGGTTAGGGCATTCAAAATATGTCACTTTAGAAGAGAAGGTAGCGTTTTTCCTCTTCATCTTGGCACAACACTTGAAAATACGAAATGTTAAGTTCAATTTCTATAGGTCTGGAGAGACTGTTAGTCGGTATTTCAATGATGTCTTAAAGGCTGTGTTGCATCTGCAAGCCAATTTACTCGTCACACCAAATCCTATAACTGAAGCAAGCACCGATCCAAGATGGAATTGCTTCCAGGTAATGGATTTGTAAAAATTTGGCAACACTGCATTACTTTTTTTTTATTTCTTTTATTAAATCTTTTTTACCAAAAACAAAAATCATAACTATTATAATGTCTATTGAATTGGTTTGTTTAGAATTGTCTTGGAGCACTCGATGGCACCTATATTAAAGTTCATGTACTTGTGGTTCATCAACCAAGGTATAGGACAAGAAAATGAGAGATTGCTACTAATGTTTTGGGAGTTTACTCCCAAGACATGAATTTCATATATGTGTTGCCGGGGTGGAAAGGGTCAGCGGCCGACTCTAGGGTTCTGAGAGATGCAATCAATCGACCCAATGGCTTAAGGATACCAAATGGTAATACAAAAGTACTTAATTTTTCTTAAATTCATGAATAAAAATTTAATCTAATGCATAACATTCCACGCACAGGTTACTATTACCTAGTGGATGCGGGGTATACGAATGGGAAAAGATTCTTAGCACCTTACCATGGTCAGTGATACCATTTGTCTGTTTGGAGAGAAGGAGCAACTCCAAATAATTACCAAGAATATTTCAACATGAAACATGCATCAGTTAGGAATATCATAGAAAGGTGTTTTGGAAAGTTGAAAATGAGATAGGCTATACTTCGCAGTGCATCATACTATCCCATTAGAACCCAAAATCGAATTATCATAGTCTAGACACCCCATTTTTGACCGCCCTCAAGACTTGGGCGTTACTGATGGTTTACTTGGTGGAGAAAGGTGTGCAGGGCAAAGGTTTAGTTTCTTCAGCAAGGAGAGAGACAAATCTCAACTTCACACCCCATTTTGGACCAAAGTTATTTTGGAGGGTTTTTAGACCTTAGAACCCTCTCTTTCAAAACATTTTTGAAATAAAGTTTCTACAATGTTCCGAGGCTCACATTTTGTCAAATGATGCGCTTTTCGATAAACCAAGCAAGGACAAAGTGGAAATGAATGAAAGAGAGATGAAATCTTTAAAAATATTTCAAAACACCTTGCTTAGGGGTTTGAATTTGAGAAAAGAAGGGGAGGAGAGAAGAAACCAAGTTGGAGAAGAAGATAGGCAAGAATCGCTAAGAGAGGGACGAGCAGTTCTCGCTAAATCAAGCTTATCTGTCTATACAAATGAAGTTAAGCTATGAGGCCACCACCGCTGGAAACAAGACTTTCGAGGCTTCATTTTTTATTCAAGAATCTCTTAAATCCGAGTCCGGATGGCGGAGATATGATTGGTTGAAGTTGGGCATCATCCCGGTTGGACCAAAACTGAGCAGCCTTCACCAAAACAAGCATAAATCTTTGCACAGTTGGAATTTTGATGCAAGGATGGTGCCATTAGAAAGCTTACTTCCAGGGCTTCACTTTTGACACAATATTGACCTGAAAAGGAGTTCATATGAAGAAGTTATGCCCGTTTGAAGTTGGACCTACAGAGCAGATTTTTCCTGCCGACCGGCCTGAACAGATGGCCGACCGGCCAAATAGATTGCCGACCGGCTAGTTAAAGTAGCCGACCGACCAATTTTGCTAGCTGACGACCTTCCGGAGTATTCTACAGATTGAATGGATGCCAGCTGTGCCAGCTATTCTCCACTCAACCTACTGTCCGAGGGGCTACCTTTTGGGAGGGAAATTTGAATTTGTTTTTCCCCCCCTTTCCTTAGCCTCTCTCCCTCTATATAACCAGCCCTCCACCACCATTTTGAAGGGTTAGAAAAACCAGCTGGAGCTATATGCATACAACCCTCCCTATCTCTCTCATCCAAGCCTTCAAACACCCTTGACCTTGCACCATTTACCCTGCACCTCATAGCACAAGGCCTCCATCCTTCATTCCAGAACTTTGAGATTGTTTTGGAGAGGTTAAAGGCTCAGAAATTTGGTCCAAGAGCTGCTGGTTCATTGGTCTTCAAGGGTAAGTCCTCTTCTCCTCTTTTCTTGCCTTATTTTGCTTTGTATCTAAGCCATACTTGCTAGATTTTTGTGGGCTTCGACCCAAACTGTAAATAGTCATATTTTGAGCTTCTTTTCATGTTTGATTAAGGGTCTTTCTCTGTTTGAGAACAGCAGCTGTCACTTGCTTCTTTATCTCTCTTTTAGGCCAATTTTTGCATAGTATTTTAGGCCTATTTGTGAGTTGTTTTGGACTTTTCCATAAACTGTAAAATAAATTTTTTTGAGCCCCTCTTCAACATTGTTGAAGGGCTCTCCTCTGTTTAAGAACAGAAGCTGCCACTTGTCTCTTTACCCCTCTTTTAGGCCTTTTCTTTCATGATGGTTTAGCCTTATTTGTGATTATTTTCGTGGCTTGACATAAACTGTGAAATATCTTGTTTTGAGCCCCTCTTCAACTTTGTTGAAGGGCTCTTTGCCATTTGGGGCCAGATGTTGTCCCTTTGTGTTTAATCTCTCTTTTAGGGCCATTTTTGCATGATAGATTAGCCCTATTTGTGTTCATTTTTGAGACTTGTTATAAACTGTAAATATGCATGTTTTTGGACTTTCTTGTATCTTTCTTCATGCTTCATGATCAAATAATGCATGCTTTGTATAGCTGTAAGTCATTCCGGGTGCCTAGTTTCGAGTTGCGGGTTTCATCTCATGCATCGGGTGCCATTTTTTCATGTTTTGGGGTTGTTTAGCATCATGTTTCAGTGCTAAAATCATATGTTTGTATGCCATATTGCATCCATTGCCATGCCTTGGTAGAGTCGCATTTTATGCCTTAGGTTAGATCCTCGGTTTGCGTGCATGTGTGCACGCATTTCGATTGTCTCATTTTCATCTAATGGCCACTGATTTTGGCATGCTTGCGAGCTATCCATGTTAGTTTAAGTCCATCATCGCATTTTGTTGTATGACATGTATGCTTACATGTTTAGGTTATGTGCCTATTACATATTAGATGCATTGCATAATCATCTTGCATTAGCCTTGCTTGCATGCTTAGGTTGCATTACATTGTGCATGCATCCCTTGCCTCTCGATCAAGCATGATAGAGGTCGAGGCCTTTGATGTGTTTTGTGTGTGCATTCCATTTGATATCGAAGTTGCTAACTTGGCCTCTTAGGCCATCATGCATCAAAATGCATAATTGATGGCCCGAGGGTCGAGGGCCATGCTCCCTTGAGTCCATTGCATGATAGGGGGTGTGACCATGCATACATTTGCCTAAAAATTTCATGTCATACACTGCTTGCCCTCTGCTGCTGTCAATTGCAGGTTCTGCAGGAAGCTTTGGCCGGTCGGCTAAATACAGTGCCAACCGGCCAGTAATCTGTGGCCGACAGGTTAAAAGGCGGCCGGTGATCATCCTGTTAGGCCGGTGGTGTTTCTACTTGGTCGGTGGTATTCCCCAACATCCAGAGAGCATGCCCTTGGACTTTGGCAGTCCTCAGAGGAGCAGAGCAGTGAAAAACAGAGGCAGCAGTGCTATGGCAGCGAGTTTTCGGGCGAGACGAGTCAAGAATGCATCATTCATGCATCCCGAGGCGGGGCTGTGGCCCCCTTCTTTTGTTATTAATTTGTTAATTAATTAGAGGGTCTGTAATAATTAATTAGCTAGGATAGTTGATTCATTATTCGGACTGTATTATTCTTTTGGACCCTCCGAGCGAGGGCAATTGTGTAATAAGTGTGCGTGAGTGTGTGTATGTCTTCCAACCCCACGTCTTTCTTACCTTTTATTTACCCGCTTATGATGGTAGACTAGGGCATATTTAAATTAGCATACCTTATGCTATGCATGCGTGCATTCATACATTTGTCTTGCATGCACCAGGCTCGGCACATCATGCTAACTGCATTGTGTTTCAATTCCAAATTGAATATATGTTAGTTGTAGCATTTCACATGCCATGTTTAGAATAGCCGAGCCCATTTCTAGTTGCATTTCGCATGTGTTGCATTAGCCATCTTAAACTAGGATCATGCATATGATTACTAGCTAGTTTCTATTTTGGCTTGGAGTACTTGGTAAGCATTTATCCTTTAGCATACCACATGCGTGTGAGTGTTGCCATAACAGCATGATTACCATAAGGCTAGCTGCTTATGTGATATAACTGCTTGAATGCCTGTGGATGGAGGTTGAATTACTTAAATTGGAATAATGCATTAAAACTGTGAGTTTTAAGCCCACTAGATAGTGGCAAAACCATTTTTTCTAAAAGCCCACTCGAAGGTGGCAAAACCTGCATTTTAGCCTACTTGCGAGTAGCAAACCATCTTCAAAACGAACATGCAATGTTTTGTTCCAATTTAGGCGATTTGGTCTATACTTGTTTACTGCGTGCATAACATAGTAATTCTAGGCTAATAATTGGAATAAGAACATATAACGTTTTCAAAACTGGATATCATGGTTAGTAGAGGCCGATCTTCGGATCGGGCGAGAGGGGGTGCTCATAGCTGACCTTCCCCAATCGTACCCAAGTTCCTGAGCCGAGGCAACTTTGGTGATGACGGACACGTGGCCTTTGGCACCGAGTCAAGGTTTCCTAAATTCCCCCAAAATAAAATATTTAGGTGGCGACTCTGTATCTGGCAAAGCAGTCCATGTTTGGCACTTCTTTTCTAAAAATCTGTTTTTCTCAAAACGATTTGCCGGATTTGGACTCTTTGGTTCAGATTAAGAACCGTGACAATTCAAGAGTCCGAACTGTAGTGAGCCCATATGAACAGAACGGGGGGACTCGTCCTCCCGGGGCGTTTGGGGACGTCTACACATAGCATGTTGCTTGTTGCACAACTTCATTCGACGAGAGATGGTAGTTGACCCTCTAGAGGATGATCCAAACTTAGCGGATGCCTTAAAAAATCAACCCCCAATGGGAGATGATTTTATTGAGACTGTTGAGACATCTAACGAGTGGACTGAGTGGCGGGATACATTTGCAATGCAATTGTACAACAATTGGTTGGCTAATGGAGGGGCTGGATAAAGATGGCTTTGTGTTTCTACTTTGCTTTGTTGTTAAACCATTTAAATTTGTGATGTGCCATTGCTATGTACGTTTATGAATAATTGACATTGTGGATGTTGAATTATATTTGCAATGGTTGGTATTATGATATATATGTTTGTGAGTTATTTATATTTTATGGTAATGCATATGAAATGTTCAATTATTACTATAGGCATGGATAATGAGGTATCCAGTTCTCGTAAGAAAAAGAATAACAAGGTCGATTCATTAAAACAAAGACCAATATAGAGCCCACGTGAAGAGAACTGTCTAATTTCAGCCTTGTTGTTCATTGTGAATAATGGAATGAAAGTTGACAATTCTTTCAAGGCAGGCTATCTTATGAAATTGGAGAATAAAATGGCGGAGTTGTTACCCGGGACAGATTTACGTGGCTCTTCCCATATCGAATCAAAGATTAAAATATGGAAGAAGCAATACAATTCTATGTCTGGTATGCTTGCTACTAGTGGGTTTGGATGGAATGATACTGAAAAAAGAATTGACGTAGAGAGTGATAGTGTATGGGAGGCATATGTTCGGGTAAAGTTATCTCCTTTTGTTATTTACGTACTATTTCATATATGTATTTTAACCTGATGTTGAAGATATTAATTGGGATTAGTTGGTCATTGTAGAGGTACAATGATGCAAAACACCTGAGGAATAAAACTTTCTGACACTTCGATGAATGGATTCAAATATTTGGCAAAGATCGAGCTATAGGAGAGTTTTCTGAAGGCCCTGCTGATGCAGTTGAGGCTATGAATGCTGAGGAAGATGTGTTGTTGCATGGTCTTGCAGATAATGATACTTTTTTGGAACAAATGGGATTAAATAGTCAGACTGGTGAAGCAATGGACTATTCAAACTCAGCAACTCAACGGCCTTCTGATAGTTCTACCAAAAAGAAAGACAAGAAAAGACCTAGAGCCAATGATGAAGTAGTTGAAGGGCTGACCATGCTTGCTAACAAGTTGGTGGATGTCTTGGGAACAACCAATGATAAGCTAGAATTCATTGGAAAAAGAATGGGGTATTCACATGATCTTGCATCTAAACAGGCATCACTAAACGATGAACTTACGAAGTTGCCAATTACTGTAGATGAAAGGTTAGATGCTTGTGAAATCATATCCCATGATGTCCAAAAGCTTGACATGTTCTTCAGCTTGACACATGATGATAGGCTAAGGTGGGTGATGAGGTTGTTAAGTAGGCATGCTCCATAATAAACTTGTTGCATTTCATTGGAGTATTTTCTTTTTGGCCATGATTTGACATGCATGGTAGGGAATGCTTTTTGTTTAGTCTATTATAAACTTGTTGATAGACTTAATTATTGCTTCTTTTGTGTACAAGCACCCGTATTTTGTTAACTATAATTGGGATGCTTTTTATATATTGTTTCTGTGGTTGGCTTTGTATAGTATCTTTGCTTTAGACTTCGGATCATAATAGAAATTGTGAAGTGTCCTTATTAGCACTTTTCCTTTATGGTGTTTATATTGCCACCTGATTGAATAATCGAATAATTGAAATTGTATATATTGCCTTTATGGTGTTTATAATTGAATAATTGAAATTGAAATTGTATACATTTTATGGTGTTTAATTGAAATTGTATATGGCCCTATTTGATAGGGCTTATTTCCAACTTATTTCAACTTTTAGTTTAATTTAAGCTATTTTGATGTGTTTGGTTCAGCTTAACGATACAGATTATAGCTTTTTGTAAGTCAAAAATCAACTTATTCTTTGAGTGGGGGAGGAGAAGCTTAATTTATAAGTAAGAAATCAGCTTATGTTCATAGCTATAAGGTATAAGCTGTTAAGCTATAATCTATAATCACTTTCCCACAGCTCTACCAAACGGGGCTTATATTGCCTTTCTGTGGTTGGCTTTGTATTGTGTTTCCAAATTGCTGGTTATGACAAAGCAAAAAAATTCTGATAATAACATAACAAAGCAATATATATCACAATTTTTTAATGTAAAAGTGTTCACAAATTGTGTTTTCAGATTTTTTTGCTTTGAGGTTGTCATTTGATTTTTTATGATAATAAAATTGTGATTTTTTATATCAAGGGTTGTGATATATATTCTTTTTATACAAAAATCTAGCTACACTAAAAATCTAACTAGATGTTTAGTTGAACACTTGAAAAAATTGGCATGACAAGGTAGAATTAGGCATGAAGTCAAAAAAATCTGTGACGCATGAAGTCAAGAACTTTGTCATGTTATTATCACAATTGCTACCTTGTCCTGATCTACTAGAATTAGGCATGAAGTCAAAAAAAATTCATATTTGGTGCATTTATGGTATTAATTATACTTAATAAAGTAAAAAAAAAAAATTTAAAATCTCAATTACAAATTAAAATAAATTTATGTAATATTTATTAATATTCTATTTATTTAATATTTTAAAAGTTCTAGTAAACAAATTAAATAAAATTTATAATTTAGATTTAATATTCTTATTATTTAGTAAATAATTCAAAAGGGCAAAATAGTCTTTTGAACATTTATCATTCTCCATAATATCCCAAACAAATATGAGATTCAATAGAATAGTTCAATCCAGACCTCTAATCCCATGACTAAACAAACATAGGATACAAATCCAGTCCGACCAAATAGTCCAGGGACAATGTATCCTAGGACTAACAGTCCGATGGATTACAATCCCTCCTTATCCAGTCCGTCCAAACAAACGCACCAGGGTGTGTTTGATTGGGGGGACTATTTACTGTGCAAATTGTAATCCGGGGGAAGCATCCAATCCGCCGTTTGTTTTTTTTTAGTCCACCGGACATGGAGTCCGGTCGGACTCCTTATCCCCACTATATGGGGACTATTGTATCCTGGGGGGGTATGGGACAATTTTTTGGGGACTACTCATTTGTTGGGATTAAGTGGTAAAATGACCATTTTGACCATCTATTATTTAATTATGTATTATATTTAATAAAATTCAATAAAATTTAAATGTCTCAATTTAAAAATAAAATAATTTTATTTAACTTTTTATTGATGTTTTATTTATTTAATTTTTTTAAAATAATTTTTTATAGATATTTTATTGATGTCTTATTTTAAAATTTTGTTTATATTTTATTTAATTTCATTATTTAAATTTAATAGATGTTTTATTTAATTTCATTGTTTAATTATTATTATTATTTTAAAAAAAATTATTTAAAATTTTAATTAAAAAAATAACATATATTTTTATTGATATTTTATTTATTTAATTTTTAAAAAATAAATTTATTTGATTGTGTAAAAAATAAAATAAAATAAATTTTTATTTAATCTAGCTAAAAATAATTAAAATATTAAAGATATGTTTAATATTGTTATTACTTAGTAAACAATTGAAAAAGGGTAAAATAGTTTTTTGTTCATTTATCCTATCCTATCCAGTCCGTCCAACCAAACGTTGGATTCACTAAAAATAGTCATTTCCAGAAATCTAATCCCATGAAAAAACAAACACATGATACATATCCAATCCAACCAAATAGTCCGAGGGATCTATAGTCCTAGGATTCAAGTCCGATAGATTCAAATCCCCTTTATCCAGTACGTCCAATATAAGGGGGGGATTATTCACTATTGAGATTGTAATCCGGGGGAGGCTCTTTATTCGGCGTTTGTTTTTTTTTTAATCTGCCGGACTCCTTATCCCCATATGGGGGACTATTGTATCCTAGGGTATGGGGCAATTTTTGAGGGACTATCCACTATTGGGATTAGGTGATGAAATAACCATTTTGACCCTCTACTATTTAATTATGTATTATATTTAGTAAAGTTCAATAAAATTTAAATGTCTCAATTTAAAAATAAAATAATTTTGTTTAACTTTTTATTGATGTTTTATTTATTTAATTTTTTAAAATAATTTTTTATAGATATTTTATTGATGTTTTATTTTAAATTTTTGTTTATAATTTATTTAATTTCATTATTTAAATTTTAATAGATGTTTTATTTAATTTCATTATTTAATTATTATTATTTTTAAAAATAAATTTATTTAAAATTTTAATTAAAAAAATAACATATATTTTTATTGATATTTTTATTTATTTTATTTTTAAAAAATAAATTTATTTAATCGTGTATAAACTAAAATAAAATAAGATTTTATTTAATCTAGCTAAAAAATAAAAATATTAAAGATATGTTTAATATTGCTATTACTTAGTAAACAATTAAAAAATGGTAAAATAGTCCTTTGTTCATTTATCATATCTAGTCCGCCTAACCAAACGTTGGATTAACTAAAAGTAGTCATTTCCAGACATCTATTCCCATGAAAAAATAAACACAAGATACATATTCAATCCAACAAAATACCGGGGGATTCACAGTCCCAAGACTCAAGTCCGATGGATTCTAATCCTCCCTTATCCAGTCCATCCAATCAAAACACACCCTAAGGAGTTTGTTTAGAGTGTTACGTTATTTAAATTTAGGAAAAGTGCACTAAAACGGTTTTTAGTGTGTTACATTAGAGTATTACGTTGTTAGAGTATTACGTTGTTGTTCGTAATATGAGATTTGTTTCAAAATTAGAAAAAATTCAAAAACTCTATAGTGCGGATTGCTCAAACCCACTTTTATCTCTAAAAAATTAAAGTCAAGTGTGTAAGTGACTACCATATTGTGTAATTTCTACTTTAGTGGGATCTTTTGGTTCATAAAAAAAAATGGAGGACTGAACCGTTCATAAGATCACATTTTGCGATTTATTGATATTTCCCAAATTATTAATTATAATACATTTATAATTTTAATTTGGAAAATTTCCCTATAAATCCTATCTTGGGAAATGATGATCCATTTAATCTAAAAAAATTTCTTATAGACCAATTAGTCTCATTGATTTTAGAAAAGTAAATTTAACATATTATTTGAAAATTAAATTTACAGTTATACCCTTATTTCTATTATTTTTTTCTCCTTTTTTCTTTCATGTTAGAAAGATAACGTACACGATATATGATAATCAAATTTGAGATGAATTTTTATATAGGAATATTTTTTATTTAGAAAACATTTCAAAAAAAAAATACAAAAGTAATTTGAAATATGGGATTCTTCAAACATTCTAAAAGAATATAAGATTCTTCAGATATTTCAAAATGAGTACAAAATCTCCTTAGTAAGATTTGGACAAATGTATAATTTAAGCTATACCACTCAAACGTAACACTCTAACGTAATATTCCAAAAAAAAAAAAATCTTTAGTGTTCTTTTTTCAAACTTAACACTCTAATATAACACTCCAAAAAAAATTCCTTAGTGCAATACTCCAATGTAACACACAAAAAAACTATTCAGTGTACTATTTCTATCACGACCCTAACCAGCCCCTACAGGTTTAGTATCATGACCGGCCAGTAATCACGGATTACCTACGACCTCTATACAAATATCCAACCAATATTAAATACAGGGCTTAGCGGAAGCAAAGTAAATATGGAAGAAGTCCATCGAGCCGTGCATAAATGAAAAGAGTTTACAGTAGCACTGTTTAACCATTCCAAAGGTACGTACTTATATATTACAAAAGCTTTCAAAAAAAGAAAAAAAATAAAACAAACAAAGGTTCAACCACAATTCAACTAGACAAAAAACATACAAAAAAAAACCCCTTTACCAAAATTCAGCTAAGAGTTCGTAACAAAATTGGGGGGAGGGGGGATTAGGCTTGCTTGGCTCGACATGAGCCCAAGTGGCTCCATCTTGAGAGCTCCACAAAAGGCTGACCATGGGATGACTCCAAGGCAATCTCTATCCTTGATGTTCACCTACAAATATATAAATTTAAATAGTGAGCTGATGCCCAATGAGTAATAACAAGATAAATAAGTTATATAAATGAAGTTTCACAATAGTACAAATATCAATTAGATTAGCCATCATATCAATCCTTCGCAATAAACAAAATCATTGATCGATAACATATTCAATACAATTCCGATTTCAATTTAATTCTCAATGATCTGTGTTATCCTAATAACAATTCTCATTCAATAACAAATTACGTGGTACATCCAATAGAGTAACAATGTATCAGTAGCAATGGGGCCTTGAGGGTCAATCAATATATATCTGTAGACGTCCCCGAACGTCCCGGGAAAGATCCTGTTTTGTTCATTGGGCTCACTACAGCTCGGACTCAAAGTCACGGTCCTGTATCTAATCTCCCTGAGTGCAATGCAAGACCGATGGATCATCAAAAAGTCCAAATTCGGCAAATCGTTTTGAAAAATTGATTTTTTAGAAAGAAGTGCCAAACATGGACTGCTTTGCCAGATACAGAGTTGCCACCTAAATATTTTATTTTGGGGGAATTTAGGAAACCCTGACTCGTGCCTAAGGCCACATGTTCGTCATCACCAAAGTTGCCTCGGCTCGGGAACTTGGGTACGATTGGGGAAGGTCACTTTGTGAGCACGCCCGCTCGCCCGATCAAAGATCGGCCTCTACTAACCATGATATCGAGTTTTGAAAACATTATGCGCTCTTATTCCAGTTATTAGCCTAGAATTACTATGTGATGCACACAACATACAAGTATAGACTAGATTGCCTAAGTTGGAACAAAGTATCGCATATCCGTTTGTTTTAAAAATGGATTGAAGTTTGCTACTCTCAAGTAGGCTAAAACATGGGTTTCGACGAATTATTCCAATTCAAACAACCCAACCTTCACCCACAGGCATTCAGGCAGTTATATCACATAAGCACATAGCCTCATGGCAATCATGCTATCATGGCAGTCACTCACACGCATGCAAGGATGCTAAAGCATAAACACTTACCGAGTACTCCGAGCCAAAGAAAAAAGCTAATTAGAAATCATGCATAAATCCTAACTATACTAAGAATGCCTAATGCAACACATGCAAAAATGCAACTATGATAGGCTCGGCTATTCTAAGATGGCATATGAGATGCAACAATCGATACATGTATTCAACTTGGAATTGAAATACAATGCAGTTAGCATGATGCGCCAAGCCCGGTACATGCAAAACAGATGAATGGATGCAAACATACGAGCATAAGGATGCTAATTTAAACGTGCCCTAAAACTAACCATCATAAGCTGGTAAATAAAAGAGAGAAAGACGTGGGGTTAGAGGACATACATCACACACACGCACACTTATTACAACATTGCCCTCCTCGGAGGGTCCAAATAAATAATACACAACCGAATGAATAACGAATTACAGCTAATTATTACAAAACCCTAATTAATTAACAAATTAACTAAAATAAATAAGCTAGCATGCAAAACATATGAAATGGACTACCTCAGCTCGGTCTTAAATGATAAGGAATACATGCATGCTCGAGTCGCCTTGCCGAAAAATCCATCGCGATGCCCCGATTTGCCTCTGTTTGCAACTGATCCCAAAACACTGTTCAAAACTCCAGAAGGTTGAAACTCCACCATACTGTAGGGATACTACTGACCAGTTTTTGCTGCTGGTTTCTGGTTTGCTGCAACAGAGAGCAAGAAAGGGGCATGGCAAAGTATTTTCAACATATGTGTGCACGACCACTCTCCCCGTCATTGCATAAGCTCTAGGGAGTGTAGTCCTCGATCCTCGTGTCACTAATCACGCATCTCGATGCATGATGGCCGAGGAGTCGGATTGCACGACTCGATGTAAAATGAATGCACATATAAACACAACAAGGCCTAAACTCCATCATAGGTAATCCGGAGTGTCAGCGATCGAGAATCGAGGCACGTTTCATCACTTGGAGTATGAAACGTCCCTCGTTTCCCGTATCTGGACTAAACCCTACTCCAAACACAATGCAATACACATGACATGCATGAATGCAACTCTAACATGCAACCTAAACATAATGCCACTAAATGATGCAAGCATACAAATGATGATATGCAAACATGCTACTAGCATACACAATGATATGAAATAATCAATGTCATACTCAATGCACATGAAAACTATATGGCATACGCAATGCACACATGGAGACTAACAATGAAATGATCAAGGCATACACAATGCAATGGTCAATCATGCAACAACATGGATTATATGGCATATACAATGCAAGATGGACTTAAACTAAAATGAATGGGCCTCAGCCACACTTAAATCAGTGGCCAAACATGATGAAATTAGGCAACGAAAACACATGCAAATATGCACAAATGCAAGGGACCAAACCTAAGACACCAAATGCTACTCTACCAAAGCATGGCAAGGGATGAAATATGGCATACAATCACACATTTTCCAGCTCTGAAATGACATGCAAGATGGTCCCGAATCATGTAAACACCTCACACAATGCATGCTAGATGGCCCGGATACCGAAACTAGTGAAGTGCATTACACTAGAGGTACACAAAGCAATGCTCAAATGACCCAACCAGCCCCAAATAGTCCCTATGCAGGTCCAAGACAGTGGGAAAATGATCTAAAATGATGGCTCAAAATGCATAGAAATGAAGCTCATGCAATGGTCCATAAATGAGGTATTTAAGCACGACTCTCAAACACATTTAAAGAGTGGAAAACATGAGAATATGGCACAAGTATAGGCTCTGAAATGACATGCTCAATGGCCCCAAAACATGAAAACACCTCAGTATAAGCATGCAATAGGCTTCAAAACTCAAGGCTAGGCAAGGGTATTACACTACAACCATGCATAGCAAGCATCATTCGACCATGAGGCATAAAAACAGAGCTAAGATAGTCCAAAACATGCACAAAATCAGTTTAAGGCATGGCCAAAAAGTGCTGAATCAAAGACCAAAATAGCATGCAATACAAGTTAGTGAAGCGGATTTACACTACAAGTATATGAAGCATTCAAGAGGTCACTAAACTAACAAAATTCAAAGGTATGACATGCCAAATAAAGCCCAAAAACTCATTGAAACATGGTCAACGCATGCAAGAATGACATGCTCCTTTGATAGGCTATGAAGAGGGTTGTTCTACACATGCAAGAGACACACCCAAGGTGACAAAACCAACTCTGGAAAGAGCCTATGCAGGCCCTAAAAGTCACTGAAAAGGCCTGAAATAAGGCTTGGAGGTGTGCAAATAAGGGCTCCTTTGTTAGGCCAAATATGCTAGGAAACAAAACAAGGGGAGAGGGGGTCACCCCTCTCTCATTTTGGCACTCAAAATAGCATGCTAGCCACTAAAAATCCACTGGATTTCAGTTGCTAGAAGGCCAAACAAAGGTCAATGCAAAGGCCCTAATGCATGGCTCAAAATAAGGCAAAATAAAGCATGCAAGGGGGTAGATGACCCCCAACAGAAAAATGATCTTAAATAAACATGTTAAGGACCTCAAAATAAGACTTTTTTCAGTTTACACCAAAGCTCGAAAATGCTTGCAAGTATTGCTAAAAGATGAAGCAAAATAAAGCTCAAAAGAGGGAATAGGGTGTTACCCTTGTAGCTCAGCAACTCCAGCAACTTCTGGACAAAAAATGTAGCTCCTTAGGACCTCTCAAGACCCTCCAAGAAGCTTAGGTTGGTGTTGGAGGGGTTAGGCTAGGAGATGATGTGCAAAGGGCCAAAAACTTCACACTTTCTAAGCCTAAAGGGAGAGATATAGAGGGAGATAGATGTATATGCCTTAGAGAATTTCAGAACCCTCTACAAAGGAAGGGAAGGCCTTCCTTTATAGCCAAGAGGGTCCAAAGGTTCTCAAAGAAGCTAAACAAACAAGCTTGAAGATCCTCCATACACGTGTATGGAGGGTTCATTCTGTGCCTTCCAGCTGGCACAACTGGCAACAACTCACAAAGACAAGACTAAAGGAGGCAGGCCGACCAGTTCAGGTGGTCGACCGACCACTTCCCCTGGTCGGTCGACCAGTTCAAAAGGTCCAAGCTCAAGAAAAGTGGTCGGCAGCCCTAAATGGTGGTCTCCCAATTGAATGCAAGCTAGTGGTGTGGCGAGAGACCAACAATTGTGGCCCAAAAGTGAAGGAGACCAGCTTCCTGTCAAGAAAATCGGCAGGCGGGGAAAAATTGGTCCCCAAGGAGAAAAGGTGGTCTCCCACCCTTGTACCACCTTTCAAACAATGAAAATAGGGTCCATGCCAAAAATAAATCAAGACGGATGCAAAATGAGGGTTCGAGGGCCAAAACGCGCAGTCGGGTGCCCCGAAAATTGACTGTTAAGCATTGAAAGTGGCGTGCAACCAAAAAGGTGGTCTCCTGAGACACAGTGTCCCTCTAGAGAGAGGAAACAAGGTGTGTGCTAAAAATCGGGGCAAACGGAGAAAGCTAAGCAGTCCCGAACCGAGGCGCATGGCGACGGCTCTGAAAATCGAAAATTGGTCTCCAAACGGGAACAGTGGTCTACAACCACGAAAAGTAGCCTACGGCCACTGAGAGATGGTCTACGAGACCTCTCCCTCCCTTCGGGAACAGAAAACAGAACTTGGTTCGCAAACCAAAGCAAAGCACAATAGAGACCCGAAATTCGGAGGCAAGGCTCTCAGCCGAGACTCCGAAACTCAGAACGAGCACAACATGCGCAATTATCGAGCGCTCAATCGATGACGTCTGAGTCTTAATGTCGGTCAAAAATGGAGTGTCTACAATATCATATTCAATTATCCAATGGGCCACGGTATTGTCTCTCCAGGGCGAGGGCCAATGGGCCATGGTATTATATCCCCCAGGTAAGGGCCTATTTAACAATGGGTCGTGGTATTGATTTCCCCCAAGCAAGGGCCTATTTAGCAATGGGCCACGGTATTGTTTCCCCCGAGGGGAGGGCCTATTAACAATGAGCCACGGTATTGTTTCCCCCGGGCGAGGGCCTATTAACAATGGGCTACAATATTGTTTCCCCCAGGCGAGGGCCTATTAATAATGGGCCACAGTATTGTTTCTCCTGAGCGAGGGCCACACTAAAGGATGCCACGAGTTTACTTTCATAAATGAACTTCATTCATTAGTAAAAATTAGTACTTCAATAAACCCAATCAGTCAATCATGTATCGATTTCGATAACAATAACATATTTGAAAAAAAATATCACTTGAACATATCTTTATAAAGTTATTACTCACCGTGGTTTGCGTTGTCACTAAGCCTTGAACGCCCACCTAAACAAAACACATAACAAAATGCAATTGAAACTTCATTTTCTTAATTCAATTCTCTTTATGTGTTTCTAACTTATTCTATGATTATAGGAGTCCAAATGGTGCCTAAGTATGCTTGAAATGACATAAGGATGCAAATATGCACTCAAAAGAGTTCTCAAAATTTGCTGAAAATAGAGTCTACGCTCGAGCGCAACTTCCCACGCTCGAGCGGAGGATCAAAAACAAAGGTGGTTGCTCGAACGTGTTTTCCTTCGCTCGAGCGCAACTTCCCACGCTCGAGCGGAGGATCAAAAACAAAGGTGGTCGCTCGAACATGTTTTCCTTCGCTCGAGCGCAACTTCCCACGCTCGAGCGGAGGATCAAAAACAAAGGTGGTCGCTCGAACATGTTTTCCTTCGCTCGAGCGGTCTACAAAAGTATTGGTTACATGAAATTCTTGCTCGATGGTTGCTCGAGCGGAAGACTGAGAAAAAAGGGTCCTCGCTCGAGTGCCACTTTGGTCGCTTGAGTGACCTACAAAATTTCAGAAAACTTATGGGGGCTCGATTTTCATGCTCGAGCGGAGATTCCCTCACTCGAGCAGACAACACGCATTCTGGAATTTCCAGAACTGCATTTGAAGTTCAAACATGGTATTCAAAGTCTCAAATCTTGGGTTTTTGGTACAAAAACATGGAGAATCATTATATAACATGAAAATACTTACAATTTGAACCCATTTGTTCAAAACCATGGTAATTTCCCAACCAAAGACTTCAACCTCAAATTATAAAATAAGGTTAACTCAAATTGAATGTATATTTCTTCAAAACATGTTCAAAATATAATCAAGTGACACGAGAAGCATGAAAACATGAATGATTCTCCAAATTAAGGTGTAAATGTGCCATGCATATAGGAATTTCATGAATTCTAACTCAAATTATGCATGCATGTGTATAACTGAACTCCAATTCATCATATTCATAACAACTCATGCTCAACCTATTCAAATTCAACCAAATGATCCTATAACTCCATGAACTTAGTTTCTACATGATTCAATTCTAAGAATTTAGGATGAATCTCATACCTAATGTGTAAATTCAAGTGTATTATAGTTCCAACCCTTCAATCTTTCACAATTCTCTACAAGCTCTTTGCTTTCTCTCTAAATATGTTGAGCTCTCCTCCATTCCCTTTCAATTCTCAGCCAAGAGTTATAAAAATGAGCCTATAAGCTTAATTAGGGCCTTATATAGGGTGTGATTAAGTTAGCCTAATCGAATGTGATTAAGATTAATTAATTAGGCTTAATTTTAACTAATTCAATCAGTTTATTCTAATTATTTTGATCCAAATCAAATTTCAATTAAAGTTGCCATAAAATTCTTAGGCCTCGTTTGGCAAGTGACTTTTTTAATCAAAAAGCCAACAACCCATACCAAAAAGTCAAAGATTCCCTTTTCTTTCTACTTTTTGCACATCTTTTAGCTAAAAAGTCAAAAAGTTACTAAAAAAAGCCTGTTAGCCTATTGGGCTAGTCAATTTCGGTTTTTGAAGTCGTTTAGGCTCTCAATTTCCAACTCTAAGTTGTCAATTTAAGCAGATATTCCATATGTCAACAGATAATTATAGAATTAAACATGTAATCACACAAGTAAGCACATAATCATGCAATTAAACTCATTAAAATTATATAATGTACTAGTTTGGAGGTCGGGGTCGTCACACTTTCCAAACGTAACACTCCAATATAACACTAAAAAAAAACTCCTTAATGTGACACTTCAATATGACACACATAATAATAATAATAATAATAATAAACCTCCTTAGCGTACTTTTCTAAACGTAATACTTTAATGCAACACTCCAAAAAATATGTGGAATTCTTCAAACCATTTCAAAAGGAGTACAAAATTCCTTAGTAAATTTTGAGTAAATGTATAATTTCAAATTGTGAGTATTACGTTTAGAAAAATTACATTAAATAGTTTATTTAGTATTTTTGTGTGTGTTACGTTGGAGTATTACGTTAGGGATTACATTAATTGGAGTGTTACGTTCAAGAAAAATACACTAAGAAGCTTTTTTTGGGAGTGTTACAATGGAGTTTTACGTTTAGAAAAATACACTAAATAGTTTTCTTTTTCAGTATTACGTTATTATGTTTGGGAAAAGTGCACCAAAGAATTTTTTAATGTGTTACATTAGAGTGTTATGTTATTGGAGTGTTATTTTTTTGTTCATAATGTGGGATTTGTTCCAAAAGGAAGAAAAATTTAAAACCTCTTTAGTGCGAGTTGCTTAAATGTGTAATTTTACATTTAGAGAAACCCACATTTATTCTTAAAAAATTAAACCCAAATATATAAGGGTGTGTTTGGTAACATTTACATTTTCAGTTTATATTTATAAAAATTTTATAAACTGGTTTTTGTTTATTTTTTAAAAAAACATAAACTACAAACACATTTGGTAAGTGACAAAATATTTAAAATATAAAAAAAGAGTGAAAAATGGCAAGTGGCGGCGGAAGATGATGGTGGAAAGTAGTGACGGTGGGTGGTGGGTGGCTGGTGGTAGTGGTGGCTAGTGATGGGTGGGTGGGCGACGGTGGCGGGTGGTGGGTAGTAGCGAGTGGGTGGTGGTGGTGGTGGCGGGTGGTGGGTGGCAGTGGCAGGTGGGTGGCGGATGGCGGGTGGTGGTAGGTGGTGGCGCGTGGGTGATGGTGGCGGCTGGTGGTGGTGGATAGGTGGGTGACTGTGGCGGGTGGTTGGTGGTAGCGAGTGGGTGGTGGTAGTGGCGGGTGGTGGGTGGTGGTGGCAGGTAGGTGGCAGATGACGGGTGGGTGGTGATGGTGGGTGGGTGGGTGGGTGACGGTGGCGGGTGGTGGGTGGTAGCGAGTGGGTGGTGGTGGTAGTGGCGATTGGTGGATGGTGGTGGTCGGTGGGTGGCGGTGGCGGTGGCGATGGCGGATGGCGGGTGGTGGTGGTGGTGGTAGGTGACGGTGGCGGGTGGTAGTGAGTGGGCGGTGGCGGTGGTGGTGGTGGTAAGTGGGTGGTGGTGCCAGGTAGGTGGTGGTGGTGGTGGGGGTGGTGGGTGGCTGGTGGTAGATGGTGGTGGCAGGTGGGTGGTGAGTGGTGGTGGCAAGTAGGTGGTGGCAAGTAGGTGGTGGGTGGTGGTGGCGGGCGGTGGATGGTAGTGGTGGGTGGTGGGTGGTGACGGGTGAATGACAGGTGGGTGGTGGGTGGTAGTGGTGGTGGTAGTGGTGGTGAGGGGTGGGTGGTGGCGTCGAATGGGTGGCAGGCTGGTGAGTGGTGGTGGCGGAAGACAGCGGTGAAAAATGGTGGCGGGTGGTGGCTAGTGTTGGGTGGTAAAAAAAAAAAAAAAATTAAAAACTCAAAACGGAAACACATTTTTTGGCCAAATTTATAAACTGAGACCACTGATTTATAAATCAAAAATTTTACCAAACAAGTTTTTGAGTTTTTAAAATTTTTGTAAATATAAACAGAAAATTGAAAACGTAAGTGTTACCAAATAGCACCTAAGTGATTGCCTTTTGTGTAATTTTCACTTTAATAGGACTTTTAGATTCATAAGAAAAAATAGATGATTAAACAGTTCACAAAATCACATTTTAAAATTTATCGATACTTTACCTTTTTAATTATTAATCTGTACAAAATTTATTATTTATTTATAATTTTTCAAAAAAATTTTACACCGAAATGAAATTTTCTCTTCTCTCTTTTCAGCTCATTTCCATGTAAATAATATCAAATTCAAACTTATAAACTCATAAGGGCCCTGCTGGAGACCCCAGCAGGGGAGACCCCCAGCAACCCCCCACCTCCACGTGGGGGCTGGTAATGGCTGAAATCAAAAAAAAAAAAAAAAAAAAAAAAAAACACAGTCTTTGGGCCAATAGAAAGAGACCCCAGTACCCCCACTGGGGTCTCATGCATTTTCCAAACTCATAATTTATCTATAAAAAAAAATAATAATAATAGTTTATTTAACTCATAAATTTCGCATTTAATTCAACTTCTAATTCAATTGCTATCGTTTATGAATAAGATAAGGAAAAAGTTAGGAATCATGAAATTTTTTTTTATAAAAGTGATCATGAAGAATTTATCATATTTGAATTACCTTGATTAATGTGTAATGTTTTATTTTAAGTATAATTCAAACATTACAAAATTTTCATAATTATTTTCATAAATTTTTTTTTATGATATCTACCATTGGTGATAAGATAATAGAAAGTTCAAAGCACTTTTGTTGTAATAAACTCATCCAAGTTCGTTAAAGTCCCTTTGTCTTCACTCACTTTGTATCATTTCTTGTAGACCCATCTCACAGAATCCCCCCCCCCCCCCCTCTCTCTCTCTCTCTCTCTCTCTCTCTCTCTCTCTCTCCCTCCCCCTGTGCAAAGCTCTCTTGTTCCAAGCTTCAGAGATTCAATTCATATCAACACAGTTTCCAGAACAAAACAGGGGACCATAGATGGGCCTTTTCAAGGTCCTCGGCCTATTGAAAACCCTGCTCCTACTGTCTACAATAGGTGTCATAACACCCTTTATTGAAGCTTCTTCTGATGGGAATGCTGCTAGAAAATTGCATTTGACAACCACAGTTATGGAAGATAACGACATTACCAGCTCCTCATATCCCTCCCCTTCTCCTCCGCCGTCGCCGCCGCCGTCTCCGGCGGACGAGAGATCGAACATGTCGTCTTTCAAGCCCAACATTGCGGTAGTTGTTGCGGTTCTGACCACCGTATTTTCAATTACATTTCTGTTACTTCTCTATGCCAAGCACTGCAAAGGGGGGAGAAATGGGTACTACTCCGCAAGTTCCAGAGGGAGGGCACCGCCGTCCACGGCGAGGAAGAACTCCGGCGTGGACCGCAAGGTGATAGAGTCACTCCCCATTTTCCGATTCGGTTGGCTGAGAGGCGAAAAGGATGGGCTCGAGTGCGCAGTGTGCTTGAACCGGTTCGAGTCCACGGAGGTCCTGAGATTGTTGCCCAAATGCAAGCACGCGTTTCATGTCGAATGCGTCGACACTTGGCTCGACGCACATTCCACTTGCCCTCTCTGCCGCTACCGAGTCGACCCCGAAGACATCCTCCTCCTCGCCGATTTTGCCAAAATTTTAGCCCCAAACGAGCCATTGCCGCCGCCGCCGCAGCAGACGACGCCGCTAGGCGGCGAGGAAAATGAGAGATTGGAAAGTATACGGCGAGTCTCGGGGAGGCATTCGTCGGCGGGGGAGAGAGGAAGTAGCTCTAGCTCTAGCGGTGGTTCCTTGCAAATTGTCCTCCACAGACCGAGCGATTCTTCTAGAAGATCTCTGGATAGTTGGAACATGAGGAAGAAGAAGACGCCTGAAATTGTCTCCGTTGGGTGCTTCGATCGACAGTGTCGGAAAGATGGGCTGTTACTGACATCGCAGGAGGACCGGCGGCGATTGGAGCACCGAATCATAATCGGCGGCGACGGCGGTGGAGGGTTTTACCGGAGGTGGAGCGACCTGCAGGCGTCGGATCTGCTGTATCTACGGTCGGAAATGGTAATGAGTGACAGCCGTCGATTATCGGCGTCGTCCTCGGGATCTCGGCCGTCAGAGAGCCGACATCAGCAGCAGAATCATCCGCAGCAGCAGCAGCAGAATAATGAGTGGCAGAGTAGCAGAAGCGTAATAAATGGGAGAAGCGTGTCGGAAATCACGGGGCTGAGTAGGTTCGGGAACGCGAATGATAACGGCCACCGTCAGCGGCGGCAGAACCACCAGGAGTGGCGGTGGACGTGGCGGCGGAGGCCGGCAGAGGGGGAAGCAGGGGTGGTTTCGAGATGGATGGGTTGGATTTCACAATCACAATCACACTCACACTCAGAAACACAACTGACTCAACCACATGTACGGTCCTGACCCACCTGCACCTTACTAGCTTATAGTTATTAGTACCACTGTAGCTGTACTATTAAAAGTGTATATATCTAATCTATATATCTTTCGATAAGCTAACGCCTATATGTATAATTATAGCTCATCTGCTCTCAATTGGCTTCTATCTGGCATTAATGTTTGCTTTGTGTGGTTGGTGTGAGTCGTGAGAAAAGGAAACAAAAGAAAATGAAAGATGAGAAAAAAGTTGGAAACAAATGAAAAGATAATCATATTTGAAAGGAGTCTTGCATTATGATATTTTTCTTAAATGCAATAATTTTTGTAGAAAAGTTTTAAAAGGAGCTCTACCTCTTTTTTCTCATATGAAATAGGAAGAAAAAATAATTTTTCTAATATTTTCACGTCTACCAAACAAGTAGGATACAGCTTGTTTGGTTTTGATTTTTAAAAAACACTTTTTAAAAATTTCTATGCTTTTATTTTTTGTATTTTTTTATTTTCAATGAATTTTTTTTAATATTTTAAGTAATTTTTTAAAATTTTTATAAATACCTAACATAAATATACTTAAAAAGTATAATATTTATAAAAAATTCTTTAAAAAATTCACTAAATAAAAAAAATACAAAAAAATACAAAAATTCAGTATATTTTTTATATTTTTGTGTATTTTTTCATTTTAAAAAATATTTTTTATAATTTTTTTACTATTTAAATACATCTAAGTAAGGTATATCTAAAAAAGAAAAAAAAAATGTTGAAAATTTTAAAAGTATTCACTAAAAAAAAAAACACAAAAAACAAAAAACTCAATTTTTAGAAAATTGAATTCAGAAAATTAAAACCAAACAAGGAATGGCTTCTCTCTCGTCTATCAATTTTTAGAAAATTGAATTCAAAAAATTGAAACCAAACAAGAAAATTGAAACCAAACACTGATTAAAATTTTAGCTAAATTTTATCTGTTTATCTTTAACAAAACAAGGAATGGCTTCTCTCTCGTCTGTCATCGAATTACACAGACTTGTTGGGCTGTGGTGGACCTTAATTCGGGTCTATTTCAATGATCTAAACCGTTCAATATGTAGAACTCGTATATCATGCCTGTAAAAAGTCATCTCGATCAGATATCAATAATTATGTAATCAGAATACATTTCTATCAACGAAAAGTATGATTTTCAAATTAAATTATGACAAAAATATGATATGATCAAATGACTATCAGTATTCGATTAACATAATTTAAAAAAAATAATATTCTTAATAAATTTTATATATTCAACGATTTGAATCATTAAAATAAACTCACAACATGGCCCGATACGGCTCAACAAGACCATCCAGTTCCGATACGGCTCAACAAGACCATCCAGTTTAAAAGCAAACTGGAAAGTAGCCCTTGCCTTTTAACAATACTATAAATAATTTCTTTCTTTTTTTTCACATTCCTAAATATAAAGCAATGGGTTCATTTTCGTAAATAAATATAAAATCTACTGACTTATGTTTTAGAGTGGGAAAATAAAATAATAAAAAATGATTATATATAATACTTTCTTAACTTTTACGGTAAATTACAATAAAGTCCCTTAAACGATGGCCTATTTGCATTTTGTCCCACTGAACTTCAAAACTCAATAATTAATTATCTTAAAATATTTTCTTATTACAGTTAATCCTTTCTATTGAAATTTTGTTAGAGATTTATACAAAATCTCATCAAGTGTGAAGCATATGACACACTTGATTTTTTTAGATAATGTCACTATTATCTAATGATCTTATTTATAATTTATCTTATCTTACTGACAAAATGTAAACAGACTCACCAGATAAGCGATCTTATTTATAATTTGACTTATCTTACTGACAAAATGTAAACAGATTCAGTAGATGAGGATATTATTGTTCTAAAAATTAATAAAGTGTGTTATGTGTTTCACATATGACTTGATTTTGTGTAAATCTCTAATGAAATCCTAACGAAAGAGATTAAGTATAACAAAATAATATTTTGATGCTGTTAACTGTTGAACTTTGAAGTTCATGAGACCAAAGTGTAAATGAGTCATAGGGTAAGAAAGTTTACTATAATTTATCTTATATATATATATATATATATATGTATGTATGTATAGTTTATGATTTTCCATATTAGCCTCCATAGGGCCCATTTGTTTGATGGATATAAGGATAGGATATGGGGGAGTCGGACGGATAAGATATGGAGAGTTGGACGGATATAACATGATGTGAGATTTACATATTTTTTTTGTTTCCTTACATTTGGTGTTTGGTTGCTTCGGGTATACAAATTCTGGATATTGTATACTTCAAAAGAAGAGATATGCATTACCACCCCTTAAGCACCGTTTGATTGTCCAAATTGGACATAAGAGTTTGAAGAGAATATATAATACCTAAAAATAATAATGTGATATAATATGTTATAGAATATGAGATAAATTATATATGGGGTCACTTATACTATATTTAGTTAAGATAAGATATAAGATGGAATAAGTGATGGTTATTTTTTATTTTTCGACGAAAGATGAGTTATATCCGACGATATGAGATATACGATATCATGGGGGTATTACATATCTCCCTCCCTTTTTGCATCATATACTATCCGAACTCCTTATATTTAGAGCAACCAAACACAAAATATAAAGAGATAAAAAAAATGTGAGACACACCTCATATATATTTTACCCCGCCCTTATATTGGATCCTTATATATGGTAAATAAACAAGGCTTTTTAGTGTTGCTTATCCTATACCATTCTATATCATATGCTACAGTAAAAGTAATTCCACAATTATATAGGTGGTGTTTGAGAAGAGACTAATATGGTTTCAAAGTTACTAAAATGGTCAAAAACAAATACAAAAAAGTTAGATATTTTTTTTTTAAAATTTTCCCTACTCTTTGTAATTTTATTATTATTATTGTTTTATAAAAAAAAAAAAGTCAAAAGTTATTCCCAAACATTTTAATATTTTTCAAGTCATATTTTAATAATTAAAAAAACACTAGAAAGATTACTTCCCAACTGAACCTATAATTCATCCCATAAATATATTATATCTTACCATTTATTCCTATATATTACATATCTCTCCAAACTGTTATATCTAATCCGAACAGTCTGACACAATTATTTATTTATTTATTTATTATTATTTTTTTTTTTGGTCATATTTGAATCTAGCAAGTTGGTTTCTGTCAATAGTATAATCGGGTTTTGATTAGCTCAAACTATTGGATTTTGATCCTCTCCCTTATATGTTTGTAATGGTGGATTTCTATTACTTATCTAATAGTTATAAAATATTGTGAGAGGTAAATCCGAGCAACAAATCTGAATTGTAGATCTCTTGAGTCCAAATAGGACTAGAGCACGGCTGAGCTAGAAAAGGAGTTAGTTATAATAACTGAACTAGAACAAGCACTTCCGAGCAAGATTGGAAGTCAACTCAGTAGACCGAACTAGATTATGGGCGTAGACGTCAGTCTGAACAATCAGACTGGGTCAACGCTTAGTCCTACATATATGAATCAACCACTCCTAAAAATCCATGAATGTTGAATACAAATCCTACATAAGGTGGGACAGACATGAGGAGTGGCAGGAGAAGTGTTAACCGCCTTCAACGGTAATTTAAGAGGGTATATATTTGATTCCAACTAAAGAGAAATGTAGGCAACCAATTGCACGAAAGATTTTACTCTAAAACTCTCTTACTCCATAACTTTCAAACTTACTAACTTAATCATTAGGGAGTCCCCTAATTGGCCACTAGTCATAGTTCTTTATTTTCTTCAGTGTTTCACGTCGGATTCCACCAAGTTCACGTTAGAGGGCCACCGCAGCAAGTGTGGTCAAGTTTTTCTGCAATTATTTTAAATTAATATCATCACACTTATAGTTGGATGATACTTGGAGAGATTTACAATTCCATTATTGTGGATTGAATAATGTGAAGTTTTTTTTAAGAGTCCCAAACATTTTTCTTAAGGTAATGCATTGGTGATATACATAATAGTCCAAAAGGTTTAATTACACTAATGGTCTACATTTGATCCACAATGAGAGATTGCAATCCTCTCATCATTGAATTATAATCACAAGAGATTACAATTCTATAATTGTGAATCAAATTGTGAGAGATTTTTTCAAAGTCTCAAATATTTTCTTGAAAGTAATGCAATGATGATGTACATAAAAGTGAAATGGTTTAATTACACTATATGGTCTACAAAAATTATGTGACGTGTTACTTTGACCTTTAATCTTTTAATTTTTGTTGCTCTGGTATCCAAAGTATGAGATCTATTGCACTTTAATTCTTGATGTCAATATCATTCAAAATCAATTACGGGTGGAAGACTATTTTTGAAATTTTACGCACAAAAAAAAAAAAAAATTAAAATTTAAAAAATTAAAAGTTTGAGGGGTCAAAAATATAACAAAGTGCATACTTTGACAAAAATGTAAATAAATATATACTTTGGCGGCCATGTATTTGATTTTGTTACAATTTCATATAAAATTTTGAAAATACCTTTCCTTCCTGCTATTAATTTGAACCATGCTATACCAAAAGTGTAACAAATCGCATAATTTAGAGATCGTAATGGAATTTTGTAAGAGATTAGAGACTATAACAGATAACATGGGGACTACTTCAAAATTTAGTCATAACATTACAACCTAACCCCTTTTATTTTTTATTTATATTTTTCTGTGTCTTAACAAGTTCCCAACAAGTTTTCAATTCTGATCAACTAAGACAGTTTTTTGTGCTAGAGAATTTTGTTACTTCACACTTTTTGGAATTCCCTAAATAAAGCAGCTTTTCAATTACAAAATTCAAAAGCTACAAGTTTGTTTGGGGAAGTCTGAAAAAAGCAATTTATACATGAAAAAGCTATTTGGTTTGGAATCTATGCAACATTAATAAAAATACTATATTACCCTGTCTTTGGTTGACAAGTATATCTTCTCCCACATAATATGGTAATTTTAGAACAAAAAGCAAATGATTGGCATGATCCACAAACTTTTCTGCATCACACAAAAAAATGTAGCTTTTTATTAATTCCTAAATATTTTACTTTTTTTGGATTCTTAAATATATATATATATATATATAAAACTGCCAAAAATGGCAATTACCAAACCCCACTTGAATATAAAACAAATACTAAAGAGTAATTAAAACCAGTTTTTTTTGTGTGTTTTTTTTTTTAATTTAAAAAAAAGCACTTTTGCATTGTTGCAAAGAGTACCTTTGTAGACTTGATTATGAAATGTAACTATTGGGCTTGGCTAGTTGGTTGTGCTCAGTTTAAAAATAGTCAACTAATAACATTGAATTTATAAGTAATTTCAATGACAAAAAAAGCATTTCGAATCACATATAGAATGGGGTCATCTAAAAGTTGGACATATTTAAAAGTGGTCAGAAAATTTTTGACCTCTAATTAGGACACTTACGTTGTGTTTGGTTGGAGGATTTGAAGAGGGATTTGGAAAGGAAAAGAGAAAAGTTTGGGGAAATGTGAATAAAATATACCTATATTTCACCTAGTTTCACACATCTTTTCCCTTTCTCTTTCTAAATCTCTCTCCAAATCTCTCAACCAAACACAGCATTAGGCCTGCCGGTTATCATTTTTTAATGAAGAATAATTTATAATGCCATAAAAACACCATAGGAGTAAGTGTTATGAAATTGTTTCACAGAAAATTTTCATGCAGAGAAACCTTTTGTAGTACCAAACCAAAGTCTTGTGTCCAAATCAATTGGCCACATGGATCCTTCATCATGAATCTGCTCTGTAAATATTTAATCAAATTAAATAAATTCATATTCTTATTGAATTCTCATTCTCATCCTAGAACCAATGGCACACATTATAGAGTTTGCAGATGGATGATGTCAGGCCTCATCCTGCATGATGGGAAAAAATTTCGAGGACTAAATATATGTGGTTTTCCATTCAAAGCACAAACAATTTGAAGAAAATACAAAGTTACTTTATGATTAAAGGTTGGATGTAATGTTCGTATGGATGATCCAAGAAATAGAAGAAAAGAAAATGTATGAAACCCGAATAAATATTGTAGAAAGATGAAATTCAAAATTTGATTTTCTAGCCAAATCTGCCTTTGCGGGAGAAGTGCATTTGATTAAAGGAGTATGGGAAATCCTAAAGAAAATGGGTCAACGAAGAACCGAACATGGTTCGACTACTGGGTCTGAAAAGACTAACCACCGTATAAGTAATCGAAGTACAACTACCTGAGGTAAGGCTTATTGAGGCACTGCCCCCACGAAAGACTCATTGCGGCGCCACCCTTGAGGTAAAGACTTAATAAGGCACCACCCCTGCGGGAAGACCTGTTGCGTCGCCCTTGAGAGAAGACTTGTCGAGGCGCCACCCTTAAGGCACAACTATCTGATGCAAGACTCCCTGAGGTGAGTGCAGCCTTAGAGGGTTGCCTCCTTTCTGTGTAAACAAAGATCACTAGTAGGAGCTGATAGCAGGCCTAAAGATACCAAAACTAATGCGGCAAGTCAGAATCATGACTTCCGTGAAGATGGATGAAGACAAGCTTAAAAGTAAGGGACTTCCTTTCCATTTACCTAGGTTAAGGACTTGTCTCGGTCGCAATGGCATGACCAAGGGAGCCCTTGAGGCTTGGTATGAGGCATAGCTCGACTGAGCTAAGGCCTTGCTATGACCCTAAATTGGGAAGTTGGGAATCTTATTCTATTTATTTATTTAGATTCAAAAGTTGGGGATCTTGTAGTTTGGTGGCTAAGAGTAAAGGAATCGCTACAATGAATTCAAGGATAGCTGAAGGAAGGCTATAGCTCCCGAGTAAGGTCTATGAAATGTTGTACCAAGTACGGCACTATCAGGGTAGGTACCATCGAGGAAAGTACCACCTAGGTAGGTGATACTAAAGACTGAGAGAGACACATCTCCACCAAGGCCCGACGATTAGGACAAAGAACATTTCACGTGGTCCCAGAGAGACGTGTCATCATCCTATTAGCCACTTGGTCTCTTGAATATCTAGAAAAAGCTTATAAATATGGCCCATTTCTCAAAGTTTAAAAAGAGGATTTTGGGAGAGGGAAGGTGATGCCCATTTGTTTAATGTCATATTAATTCGTTCCTAACTGCTCACATAGTTTACTGTTCACATTTTGGGAGAGACGTGTTAGATTGTTTACTGTTCACATAGTTTTGCCTCTCTCCAGTGATACATCATACACTGCACATTTTGGACCTCCTACAAATATATACTCTCTCTATGTGAAAAGTTCAAGAAAGAATTGATGCACCTGCAAAGCTGTTAGTCCTTGGTCTATTCAGCAGGGTCAATTCTTAAATTTAAGAGAGAGAGAGAGAGAGAGAGAGAGAGAGAGAGAGAGATTGGGGCCTCAAAAATTGCAATGATCCATTAAGAACTCGAGATGTAGTTTATGGAGCAGTTAATCAATACAAGGGATCAGTCAGTGTATAATTACAGGTACTATTTATTCAACTAAGCCACTTTGGGAACAAACAAAACTGAATCAACAAGTGGTGGCACCAGCCCAAACAAGCATTTTTTGGGTGAAAGGGTAAAAAAAAAAAAAAAAAAAAAAACTTTACTTATTTGCTTCAATGAATTCTTTGTACTCTTTCTTCATTTTGACCCCGGACACTGTCCTGCATATCCAGCACAGAAGAATTAGCTAAAAATTTTGGTTTGGTGATGTGAGAATATCATGACCCTAAATTGCTCCCCCTTTAAAGCTTTGGTTCACTGCCTAAAGCAAATTTCTGGTACACTTAAAACAGAACAAGATGTCGGTTGAAATTGCTAAATATTGTCTGAATCTACTGTTTCAAAATATTTGTAGCAAACTTTCAGATGATATGTAACATCTAAATTGCTAACTTTGGCCAAACTCTGCTACTCAAATTATTTCTAGCACATTTTCAGATGATATCCCATCAGATGACTGTACAAGGAAAACCAAGGGTAATTGCAGGAAATAAAGGAATGAAAACAGGACAAACAAAGGAATTCTTTGCCATCAAAGGATTATTTAAACACTCATCAATAAAATAAAATAAAAATAAAAGAAAATGAAAAATAATAATAAGAAGAAGATGATGAAGAGACATCAAATTACAAAGATTGGGAAGCATGACAGGACGTCAAGAATATATATATATATAGCAAAAGGCAAAAAGGGAAAAATTAGACCAACCTGAGCATTTCCTTATTCTTGAAAAATTGCACACATGGTGTGCCCATAATTCCAGCTGCCTCCGCAATCTCAGGATCTTCCTCAATATCAATTTCAACGAAATGTACATTTTGATCATATTCATCTATCACCTGCCATTTGAGAAAATGAGAAAAAATTTATTCCATAACTAGTGTTTCTTGAAATCCTAAGAAGCAGGGACATGAATACACCAACACAGTAATTTTTTAAAAATGCAAGACACGACACACAGAAGACACATAAAATATATAGTTTCATATAATTTATGAAGTTTAAGGCTGCGTTTGGATCATTGATTTGGGTAGGGATTGGAAAGGGAAAAGGAAAATGTGGATGAAATGTAATTAGTTATATTTCATTCACATTTCACATACTTTTTCCCTTTCCATATTTAAATCACTACCCAAATTCATGATCCAAACACAACGTAAATGATGAGAGATTAATAGGTATAAATCTACGTTATTTATGTTGTATTATTGGATCCAAAGTTATTTTGTTCAAACTTGTAATGTGTTTTGTGTCTAAACAATGGACACGTGCCCTCAAAATTTATACTAATATGTGTCTCTTGAAAACTTAGTGTGTTAGGGTCTAAAAAAAATTAAAAATAATAGGACAGGTTGCACCATGTCAGAAATGAATATCAGTGTCCGACACGGATATGCCATATACTTGGAAGTTTCTATGCTTCTTAGTTCAAAACTAGAAGACATATAGAAGGGAGGGAGGAAGGTTTTCTTGCTAATGAACTGAAATTTGAATGAAGAGACACTGATGGACACAAGACTTTCGTGATTCCGAAAGTCTATCATCTCTTTATTCACATGCAAGAACATGGTCTAAATAAATAGGTGTGTCAGAAGACGGATCAGTGTAGCAGTATTAGGAGTGTTGTTCTGTGTCAAGAATCGAGTGACAAAGTGAATTTTTGAAAATCATTCACAACCCCTCTGAAATTCAATGATGTACAATATTTGTCTCTCCTAAACTTACTACATTTTAATTAATGTATTAATATATAGAATATTGTGAGGTTCATAATATATAGAACAATTTACAATAATAAATCCTAAACTACACAAGTATAAGCTGCCCAAATAGACCCCATTTGGTATCACTTATAAGTTAATTTCCATGATTATAATTTTTTAGATTATTAGCTTAAAAGAATTAAAATAAGTCATAAATCTGTTTGGTATAGGTTTTCATAATCTGAAAGCTAGCTTTTGAGGTGAGGGTGCCCCCATGCTTTTATATTGCATATTACTTTAGTAGCCAAGTAATGTGAGACTTCACTTCACACCCTCCCTCACGGCCAACATGATCACTCAGTAGCACCTGCGACATGCAGGCCAGGGCCACACCCTATCCATCCTTGGTACTTCGACTCTGATACCATGCTATATGGTATTGGGTAGAACTCAACTCCAAAAGCTAGCTTTTGAGATGAGGGTGCCCTGATGCTTTTATACGGCATATTACTTTAGTAGCCAAGCAATGTGGGATTTTGTATCACTATGAAAAAAGTTGAATATGTTTGGTTGGATATGTTGTCAAATAATTTTTGCTGTGCAAATATCTAGAATGCCCTCAAAGGTTATATTTAAAACAAAAGAGATGGGATTCTTTTGTCCATATGTAATTAAGTATTTCAAATAAGCTAAAAAAAGCTACAAATTGTAGGCTAAGAAAATCTCACTTTTTGGCCAAATAAGCTGAAAAATTCTAATGAGTTCAAATTTAAAATTGCAACCAAACAACATTACTCAACATTTTTTAAGCGAATAAGTTAAATAAGTTCACAAGTGCTACCAAACGCGGCCACAAAGCCTATTACTAAAATATACAATTCTACCCACATACCACAAAACTCTGAACCCAATTCCACATCACAATTGCACACAGCCCCCTCTCTCAAAGGCACGTGCATCTCTTATTCGCGATCACCATTGTCTTATTTGTGAACGAAGGTCATTGCTCCTTAACCATCATCGAATATCATTATAGAGAGAGGACTGCGAGAGACTGGTAGAAATGGGTGGATGCATGGATGGGTGGATCAATTGTTTGAAAGTATCAATCAGAAATGAATGGATCACTATAAGAGAATCAAGCAAGAATTGTGTGAGAGGGAGGAGCAAATAGAGTCAGTGATGAGGGGGAAGAAATTTTTGATGTAAAAGTTGTGCAGAGAAAGGTTCAATGGCTCAGATAGGTTGAGAGACAAAGGAGATGAACGGATGAGATTTTTTTATTTTTTATTTTTGAGCAAGACAACAAATAGCTAAAATGACATTGTCAAAATAATAGTGTACCAATGGAGCAACATTGCTAAAATTTGGCATTTTGGTACTGTAGTATGCCAAATTATAGCATTGGAATTGCTATTTTGGCAATGCCAAAGCCATAATTTGGCTAGCTATAGTGCCATATTGCCAAAGTCCACAATGGTCACATGTCATTTTGATACAATGCCAATTAACTTTCGCTCTTTTTTCGAAGGGTTTTTGGAATTCATTTTTTTAGTGATTTTCTTGTTGATTTTTTTCGTCTTTAGTAAAATATATATATATATATATATATATTTTGTTCAAAATGTTTTATATTTTCTACTAGATGGACCAAAAAAAAAATAAACAATTTGAAATAAAGATTTCAAAAAAGGCCACTGGATTTATAACATTGGATCATCATCTCTTAAGTTACAGCATTGGATTCCCAATCTACGCTCCATAATAATTGAAAGCCACTGGATTCTCAAATCTTACTCTTTAGGTCCGCCTATTCTCATCATACATCTCAGTCGGTGACAAAGGAAACGACCAGATCTTGAAACCCTTGACCAGATCTCGCTTGCAATGACGATCTTCAATCTCTAATCATCATCGTGAAACCTTCTAATCTCCAATCGTCACTGTTGTTCATGGTTACAATTACCAATTTCGTCGATAAACTGATGATTCGAGATGACATCACAATATGAGGGAAACAACCGAATCTGAGGAGAACATCAAGATCTGGCAAGATTTGATGATTATCAAGATTTGAGAAGAATGAAGGTCAGAGAGGAATGACGATCATCAGCATCAACAACGATCATCGCTATTGTGTTCTCAAGTATATATATATTTATATATTTCATTTCTTTGTATTGATTTTAGGATTTTTTTTTTTTTTTTTTTTTTTGGGGTATTGCTTTTTGTTTTCTAAATTTTTTTGTTCAGGTTTGTTTTGACACAACTTGATTTTGTTTGTTGTTCAATGGTGGGAAACTTTGGAATACAAATCAATTATTTTGATGATGTGTCAAGGTTTGGCATTGCCAAAATTTGGCAAGAGGGATAGCAGACCACTGAAGAGTTGTTTGTTCAGTCTTTCAAATTTTCGCAATAGTAGATGTTTTGGCAAGACCACTGGAGATGACAATGCCAAAATTTGGCACCAAGGATAGCAACGCCAAATGTTGGTAAATTCAATGGTAGACCCATTGGAGCACCTAGTTGCTATAACATAGCTATGGCAAATTAAATAGAAGCTCAATTGGAGTTGCTTTCTTGGCTACAATGTAAAATTACAAGAAAGAAAATCAAGACCAAACTAAGCCTCAGTAGGTGACTACTCCGTATTGGTGGAAAAGTTACCAACGACTAGGTACATTTTATAGAGATCCAACTGTGGTTAGAAAGATGAGATGATTATTAAGCCAAAAAATGAAACAATCATTAGAGTAAGGTTGCCAAATTTTGGCATTTTTGTATTGTATCATAGCCAAAATTTGTTATTTAGCATTGCCATTGCCAAATTTTGGCTATGTTATGGTACAAAAATGCCAAAATTTGACAATTTTGGCTATGTTACAGTACAAAAATGCCAAAATTTAACAATTTTGCTCCAATGCTTGTGTCATTTTTTGGCATGAACATCATCTTATCTTCGTAACCACCATTGAATCTCTATAAAACACATCTAGCTATTGATAATAATGCCAACATTGGGTAATATGCCAAAACTTGTGCCAAATTTGGCACTAATGATAGAAATACAAAAGTTGGCAACTTCAATGGCAGCCTCATGAAGCACCCAGTGCAATATAGCTATGCCATCTTAAATAGCAGCCCCAATGGAGTTTCCCTAATGGCACGTAATCCCACATCGTTTCAATTGAATGCCTTGAGGCATGCCTCACACTGCAAAACAAAGCAACAACACTTGAACTCTTGCAATCTCACATGGCGAAAGAGAGTGACGTCTGAGGCAACACCAACGTATAAAAGAAAGCATAAGGTAAAGCGTTAAGACTGGAAAGTGTTCAGCACATAGTGTGCCACACGACACTAAATTAAGATTTGAGTTGACCTAAGTGGGCGTAGTAGGAACCATTTTAGGTTTTCACGGTTCTCTCTTGAAGGTCCTATTTCTTTCTCACAAGCATTTTTACATTTAGGAATTTATAATAGCTAAGACTGCTGTGAGCAATTTGGATAGCTCTTCACCAGAAATTCCAGCAGCTATACAAGGGCCCAGAACTATAAAGGGCTTGTTTGGTTTGTTTTTGGAAGAGTTGTTTTTGAAAAAAATTTGGGAGAGTTGTTTTAGAAATTTTTTTGGTTTGTTTGGTTGTATATTTTGAAAGTAATTTTGGAGTTTGTGAGTTTGGGATGATTTGATATTTTGTTGTAATTGAGTAGACGTGTGTGAGAGAAAAAGTGATTGAGAAGGAGAGAGGAGAGAGAAATGTTAGATTTGCATAAAAGAAAGAAAAGGAAGAGAACTGTATATTATTCACACTCATAAACCTATTAGGGTTACACATACTTATAATAAAAGACTAAAGGAACAAAAGACATAACTATCCTTAACTACCCTTATACAATAATACTTAACACTCCCCCTCAAGTTGGTGCAAAGATATCTCTCATGCCCAACTTGCAGCAAATAGGATGGAAAACTTTACTACTAAGACCCTTAGTAAAGACATCAGCCAATTGATTTGCAGACTTCACAAAAGGCATACATATGAAACCCTTATTCAATTTCTCCTTGATGAAATGTCTGTCAATCTCAATATGCTTGGTTCTATCATGCTGAACAGGATTGTGAGCAATACTAATGGCAGCTTTGTTGTCACAGTACAGTGTCAATGGTTCACTACAAACAAACCCAATATCATTCAACAAGGACTGGAGCCACATCAATTCACATGTACCATGCGCCATAGCCCTGTATTCTGCCTCTGCACTAGATCTGGACACCACTGTTTGTTTCTTACTACGCCATGTCACTAAATTTCCCCCCACAAATGCACAATAACCGGAGGTAGATCGCCTGTCATCTATAGAACCAGCCCAATCAGCATCTGTGAATGCCTCCAACCTCAAGTGACCATGATTGGAAAATAAAATCCCTTTTCCAGGAGCAGATTTAAGATACCTCAAAATACGATACACTGCATCCAAATGAGGGGCACGAGGCTCATGCATAAATTGACTCACTATCCCAACCGCATAGGCAATATCTGGACGAGTGTGGGATAAATATATAAGTCTTCCAACAAGTCGCTGGTACCTTTCCTTCTCCACAAGATCACCAACACCACTACAAAGATGGTGATTAGCCTCAATTGGAGAATCAGCAGGTCGGCAGCCTAACATGCCAGTTTCCTCAAGAAGATCTAGAATATACTTTCGCTGAGAAAGAAAGATGCCTTTGTCAGATCTGGCAACTTCAATCCCAAGAAAGTACCGCAATGAACCAAGGTCTTTGATCTCAAATTCCTTGGCCAACAGCATCTTAAGATGTGTCACTTCTTCCTCATCATTACCTGTCACAACTATGTCATCCACATACACTATAAGCACAGTTACCTTATTTGCGTGACGTTTGACAAACATTGTGTGATCTGCATTGCTTTGCTTATACCCGAACCTCAACATAGCCTTTAGGAATCTGTCAAACCAAGCCCGAGGAGATTGTTTTAAACCATATAACGCCTTTTTCAACCTACAAACTTTCCCAACTGTAGACTGAGATGAGAATCCTGGTGGTATATCCATATATACCTCCTCCTCCAAATCACCATGGAGAAATGCATTCTTCACGTCTAACTGCTGTAAAGACCATCCCAAATTAGCTGCACATGAGAGAATAGCTCGAATGGAATTCATCTTCGCCACAGGAGCAAAGGTTTCTTGGTAATCAATTCCATATGTCTGAGTAAATCCCTTGGCCACTAACCGTGCTTTGTACCGTTCAATTGTTCCATCTGCTTTCTGCTTGATGGTGAACACCCATTTACACCCTACAGGCTTTTTTCCACTAGGAAGAGAAACCAACTCCCAAGTGTTATTCTTGCTTAGAGCTTGCATCTTTTCTACCATAGCTACTTTCCACTTAGGATCATTGATAGCTTCTGTCCAACCCTGGGGAATACATGCAGAAGACAAAGACGAAACAAAAGCACGATATGTAGAAGACAATGAATCGTATGACACAAATTTAGAAATGGGGTGTTGAGTACATGCCCTAACCCCCTTTCTAAGAGCAATAGGAAGACTCGAATCATTGACAACAGGACTCTCAACTACAGGTAGAGGGATAGACTGAGATGCATTACCTGGAACTGGCATGAGGGATGATGATGGGTTTGGTGGCACAAGAGATGCTTGCTCTTTCGGACGTCGAGAATAAGTCTTAAAATCAGCCCTGTCCAAACGACCACTAATGTCAGGCTCCACATCAAGAGAACTATTAGGCTCCCCCTTACCACAAATAATAGTCCGCTGACTAGGAAGGAAAAAAGACAACTCGTGTTGATAGGCCATCTCCTTATCCGCAATCTCATCCATACCACTACTCTCCCCCGGAGGAGATGGCGGAGGAGAAGGAAAGAAGGACACAGCTTCACGGAAAGTGACATCCATACTGACATACACTTTGCGAGTGTGAGGATCATAACATTTGTAACCCTTCTGAGTAGCAGAATAACCAATAAAGACACAACGCACAGCCTTAGGATCGAGTTTCCCACGAGTACGAGGTTGCAAATGAACAAAACAGACACACCCAAACACCCGAGGAGGAAGAGACGAGGTGGGATATGCGACAGGAAGCAGTTGAAGAGGAATCTGGAATTGGAGGACACTGGAAGGCATACGGTTGATAAGGTAAGCAGCGGTAAGAACAGCATCACCCCAAAAAGACTTAGGGACATTCATGGTAAACAAGAGAGAGCGAGCAACTTCAAGAAGATGGCCATTCTTGCGTTCGGCAACCCCATTCTGTTGAGGAGTACCAACACAACTAGTCTGATAAAGAATGCCATGCTCCTCTAAGTATGCCCGAAAAACTCCATCAACATACTCAGTCCCATTATCACTACGAAGAATTTTGATTTGAGCATTAAAAAGATTGGTCACCATTTTATGAAAAGTTTGGAAACAAGAAAAAACTTCACTCTTAGTTCGAAGCAAGTAAATCCAAGTCACACGGGAAAAACAATCAATAAAAGTAACAAACCATCGATACCCAGAAGTAGAAACCACAGGGGAAGGGCCCCACACATCAGTATGAATAAGCATAAAAGGAAAAGTACTTTTATTAATTGAAGGGTAACAAGTACGTTTATGCTTTGCAAGTTCACAAGCATCACAACCAAAAATACTCCTAGGACAATCACGAACTAAAGAAGGAAAAAGTTTCTCTAAAACATTAAAGGAAGGATGACCCAAACGGCGATGCCACTGATGAAGGAGAGAAAGAGAGGAGCCAATAGTGCACTTGAGAGCTTGAGATGGGACGACAGGAGGAACGACATCCAGAAAGTACAGCCCACCTTGTGCTCTACCATTGCCAATCGTTTTCCCCGTAGCCAGGTCCTGAAAGACACAATGAGTAGGAAAAAATGTCACTGAGCAATTTAGAGAAGTAGTAAGACTACTAACAGAAAGCAGATTAGTGGAAAAAGTAGGAACATGAAGCACAGAGGAAAGAGAAAGCAAAGATGAACAATGAACTGAACCCTTGCCAGAGACAGAGGATAAAGTGCCATCAGCCACTCGAACCTTGTCTCGGCCGGAACAAGGAGAATAAGAATAGAAAAGACTAGAGGCACCTGTCATGTGATCGGTGGCACCGGAATCAATAATCCAAGAAGGCGATGATAAGGTACTAAGAGCACTAGCAGGAATACCTGTGTTGGCAAAATTGGAAGAAGCAGAAGTAGAAGAAACTGTGGTAGAAGGAGAGTCAAGTCGAGCCATCAAACGTCTGAGAGTGTGTAACTCATCCTGGGAAAGAGTGTTGGGCTCAGAAGGACTCACAGCAATCTCGGACACATGTGCTTGGGGTCGAGCTGTACTACCACGACCTCGACCCCGAGTAGGGCGACCATTCAGTTTCCAACAATGCTCTCGATCATGTCTGTCTTTCCCACAATAATCACACTTCAAGCGATCTCGATCAACCAGTGTACCCTGACTCCCAGACTGAACTGGACTAGGCCGAGGAGCCCGAGGAGGAGGAGCAACAGCTAAAGCAGAACGATCCTGAATAGAGGAATGTACCATAGCACTACGGCGACTCTCCTCTTGCTGGACAAGGGCATAAGCCTCGCGTAGGGTGGGAAAAGGTGAACGACCCAACACCTGGACGCGAATCTGATCATACTCCAAGTTCAAGCCAGCAAGGAAGTCATACACACGCTCTTTCTCAACGGTTTGTTGAAACAACGTGGCATCCTGAGAACAAACAGCCTGGAAGCTTTGGTAATAGTCTAGTTCCTGCCACAAACTACTCAACTCAGCATAGTAGACTGCGAGTGATCTATCTTTCTGATCTAAGCTCCGAAGCTTCTTCCTCAACTCATACGCCTGTGCATCATTACCTTGTTGGGAGTACATTTGGGCTGCAGCTGTCCAAATCTTATGAGCAGTATCTAATAAAAGGAAACTCCGACTAATAGTGGGCTGCATAGAGTTGATGAGCCAAGTCATAACAAGAGCATTTTCAGAAATCCATTGAGTATGGAGTGAGGCATCACCATCCGGTAGGGGAAGAGAACCAGTAATGTAGCCAGTCAAACGGCGAGCAGCAATAGCAAGACCACATGAGCGGGACCAAATCAAATAGTTGGAACCATCCAATTTAACAGGACTAATTTGAAGAGAGGGATTGTCGGTAAGAGTCATAACACGACGGAGGCCACCCTCATCACTAATTGTATCCTTAGTCTCACCCTCAGCCATTGAAAATTAAATGCCCACAATAGGAAAAAAGCAAATACCAGTCGAAAAACAGCAAAAACCAACAGAGGCAATCCACCAACTCAACTTAGGGACAATAGTTACCTCTAGAGACAAAAACAGAGCCGAAACAGGGGCTGGAGAGACCAAAACCAGTCAGAAACTGAGAGAAAACGTGCTGAAACTGAGGAAAATTGACAAAAATAGAGTGAAAGCTTGCCAAATCATCAAAACCAGTCCTCCCAACCCTAGATCAGTCCCAGTCGGCTCCCAAGGTAGAGGGAGGAAGGGAAAAAAAAGCCAAAAACAGGCCGCAGCAGGGGCTTCCAAAAAAATCAATCGTTTTTTCCAAAAATCAACAAAAATTGGAAAAACACTCAAAAACTCATCAAAAAATTAAAATAAAAATCTAGGGTGAAAACCCATCAAATTTCGACCATAAAGGATTTTTTTTTTTTTTTTTTTTTTTCGATTTTTTTTTTTTTTTTTTTTTCTGATTTTTTCTGTGTACAAGGAAGAACGAAAGAAACAAGAAAAAGAAACGAATCTTCAAGAAGGAAGATGATGCTCTGATACCATGTTAGATTTGCATAAAAGAAAGAAAAGGAAGAGAACTGTATATTATTCACACTCATAAACCTATTAGGATTACACATACTTATAATAAAAGACTAAAGGAACAAAAGACATAACTATCCTTAACTACCCTTATACAATAATACTTAACAAGAAAAAGTGATTGATTGATGTGTAAGAGAGAGAAAGTGATTTTGGAAATTTTTTGAGAAAAATCTCAAACCAAACAATTTTTTGAAATTTTTTTTCTAAAACTTATCTCTAAAACTTAAACCAAACATACCCAAAATGTTCTAAATCTTTTGTCAAAATTGCCCAAGCCAAAAAGTGCCACGTAACACAGGTTTACTGTTACACGATCTTGAGTAGAACTCAACCCCAAAAGTTAGCTCTTGAGGTAAGGGTGCCTTCACGCTTGTATGCTTAACATTACTTTAGCACTGAAGCGATGTGGGACATTGCTTCACATTTATAACTTTATACATGAATTTGTAAATATACTTTTGCACTGATGATAAATTTAACCTTTTTATAAACATGCATTCAGAATCACAAATCACACAGCATTCAATGAATCTGGTACCTTGCTAAGAATTGGCTTCAGTGTCCTACATGGACCACATGTTGGTGCTGTGTATAATACACATATAAGCCTTGGACTTTCATGGTACAATTTTCGTAGAGCATACTGTGGGGAACAAAAAGCTCAAGCTTAGGGCTTAAGAGAATTAAAATCATACAGGAAATACGATTTGATCAGAGGTCACTACAAATAATAATGATAACAATTAATTTTTTTTTTAAAAAAAATATCCTTTATATTGATGCAAGCCTCTCAGGAAAACAACATTTACCTGGCCCTTGTGCTTTGTAAGTGTGATGTCAAAACCCTCATGTACATCTCTATCTGTGAGATCCTTCTTAACCTCTTCAGTCTTGGGCTATGAAAACAAGAAAAAGAAAGAATAAAGAACCAAATGCATGAAATAGTGAGATTAACATTAAACTATGGTGTTACAGACACTTTATAATATGGCATCCACTTAAATAAATTTCCACTAATTAATTCCCACTTTCAAGTAAGAATGAATGACTAATGATCTAAACTTAATCATCCACAACTCAAATAAACCTATTACTTTCAAATTTCCTTAAACATTCCACCACAAGAATGACCACATTTAAGCTGAAGGCATAATCTTTTTCTTCAGTATACATGTACACATAAATATTGGACTGCATTTGTGTAGTAAAAACAAGTAAACCTCAGGTTTTGCTAGTCTCCATGCAGTCAAAGCAGATCCCAACTCCATTACCAGGTTCAATTATCTCAGAATTACATAGATTTGAAAGGTTGACTGAGGAAGAGGTTCAGCTGCAATGTCTAATCTTAATTCTTTTGTGTGCCAAATTTACATGCCACCGCAGGATTTTGGCTGAGGATGGCAAAAAAAAAATCATCTCAGTGACAGAGTCATGTATTGTACTGTGGCTACAAGCCACCCACGTTCAGGGTCAAGTTCTTTAGGATGCTTTGGAATAGGCAGTAGTTAAAGCATTCGGGTCTTGACCTATTCCACAGATCCAGCAACAGTGTTTTCGTCCTATTTGTGCAGGATGGAATCCAATAGATGTGATATCAAAAGTGTTTTGTATGATATTGGTCCGATGAGATACAGATTGGTCTGCTATCAAAAGACTGGGAGTAGAAGGCAAACCCCTACCTGCAATGCGAGCAACTGAGTAGCACAGACACATATACAGACACCTGATACAGCACAGACACAACACTGACATGTTGATTTTTAAAAAATGCAGGACATGAATTGCTTCATACACATTAAAATCTTATTATATATGTCATATATATGGATATTTTATTTGAAGATAATGGAAAAAATATAAGATAACACTAATTATATTAAGCTAAATATTTCATAACTTAAACATCAAAATATTATTCATGTAACAGTTTGATTATAAAGAATGCAAAACAATTATAAAACATTGTGTAGAAATTTAATGTATAAAGAGAAATGATTGTATTATTAATTGATATATATTGATTGTCGTATATATTGATATCGATTACAATTACAAGGATTCCTATATATAGAAGAAAATGTGGTAGTAGGTGTAGGAGTGAAGTGGAGGTGGTAGGTGGAGTGTGTGATAGTGGAGGTGGTAGGTGTGGAGTGTGTGATAGTGGAGGTGGTAGGTGGAGATAAATTCTAACAGCCCCCCGCAAACTCAAGGAGGAGAGAAACTAACCAACTTGAGTTTGGAGAGAGTAACAAAACAAGAAAATACATAAAAATAAAAAAGGATAGGAGACACTGTATGGTCGTGTCAGACCGTTGGTGAAGACACTGTATGGGGTGTCATAACGTTGTAGAGGACACTGTATGGTGGTGTCATAACGGTGTAGAGGACACTGGATGGCGGTGTCAGACCGATGTAGAAGACAGTTTATGGGGTCATGTCGGACCGTTGTAGAAGACAGTTTATGGGGTCATGTCGGACCGTTGTAGAAGACAGTTTATGGGGTCTTGCTGGACCCTTGTAGAAACTAACCGGAATCAATGTCGGGACAGTTTACAGAGTCTTGTCGGACCCTTGTAGAAACTAACCGGAATCTATGTCGGGACAGTTTACAGAGTCTTGTCGGACCCATAAAGGAGCTAACCGGAATCAATGTCGGGACAGTTTACAGAGTCTTGTCGGACCCCTGAAAAAGTTGCACCCTCAAAAGGTGTGCCCAAAGTTGTCAAAAAAGGCGTGCCATCAAAAGGCGTGCCCAATTCATCAAAAAGTGTGCCATCAAAAGGCGTGTCCACTTTATCAAAAGATGTGCCATGAAAAGGCGTGCCAGTGTGTCGGGCGTCAAGAGGCGCGCGATGCGCGTGGCTGCCTCGGCTATTTAACCATGACAGAGCCTGAGGCCGAGGCAGAAGCAAAAAACCTGCGAAATCCTCTGTAAAACTCTTCGTTGTGCTGAGAGAGAGAGGCTGTAACACTGTTGTGCTGAGAGAGAAACTCTGTAATACGCTGTAACACTCTGTTGCCCAGAAAAATGGCCTCGTCCTCGTCTTCCCGTGGACTGCTCACCCTCTTTCCCGACCTCAACGAGTCAACGAGAGAGAGAACTGGTGCGGTGGCACTGGAACCTCAACCAAGCGCCCCGGAGTTTGCTCCGTTGAACTTTCCGATGCGGTCGGTGGAACAAAGAATGGCAGTGCAGTCGGATGTGGAAGCCAATCAGTATACATTGAAGTCATGTGTGGAAACCATGACTGCGGTTACAAACTTGTCGAACCGGCTGCAGAGTAGGGCAAATGAGGTGCAGCAGTTAAACTCCCAGCTGGCTCTGCTCCAACGCATGTATAAGGATGCGCGAGCAGAGATAAGTGTGCTAAAGGCGGAAAATAAGGAGCTGAAGCGGAAGGCCACCGTGATGTTCCGTTTTGGAGGTCCGCCATATGCTGCAGTGGAGGAGCAGGGAGTAGTGATCATGCCCAGTGGAGTGGGAAATACGGAGGCAACACTGGCAAGGGCCGCCCAGGACGGAGGCAAGAAGAAAAGACCGGCGGCAGAGTAGAGAAGAAAAATCCCACTGTGGGTGGGTGTTTGTTTGTTTGTTTTGTTTTGTTTTTTTTTTTTTTTTTTTTTTGTGTGTGTGTGTGTAAAATTGTGATCGGGGTTGATCCCTGAGATGAATAAAATATGGGTGTATTGTGCAAATCCGAATGGCTGGAAGCTACAAGACTCAGCAGAAAAAATGAGAGGGAATGAATATATATATATATATATATATTTTTAAAAAGAAAAGATAAAAAGTTGAGGTTCAAGGAAAAGTTGGGCGGTGGAAAGAAGAAAAAGAAATATATATATATATATATATATAAGAAAAAGAATCAATTTGTGTTTCGTTTTCTTTTCAAAAGATGGAGTAAAATAATAAAATAAAAAAAAAGAAAAAGAAAGTTGAGTGGGGAACAGGAGTGTGTGGAAAGAAAAAAGGAAAAAATATAGGTTGGAGAATCTGAGCATCGGAGAAGATGAGAGGAAAAGGAAGTGGAGTGGTATATGCCAAGTGGTACAGCAAAATCTACGTCCCAAACTTTGTTTCAGCGATGGAAAACATCAGTGTACAGATGAGAACATCTGGATTCGGAGTAGCTGTCACAGGAGAAACATAATCCCTCTTCTTAACAAACCGAGCAAAACCAAACAATCCCAATAGGAGCGTCCAGAAGGACAGCTCGGAGATGAAGTCTCTCACGGCTGCAAAAACGATTAAGCCAGCTACTGTAAGAAGGTATGGTTGGCTGTCTACAGAGTCTGGAACAGAAGCTTCAGCAATGGCAATTACGGAAGACACCAGCACGATGATCAGAGTCAGCTCTGGAATAGGAGTATATGCTATCACTGCTGAGTAGAAAGCTAGAATGGTGTAAAGTGTAGTTTCTATTCCTCTGATCAGAGAAGTTACTGGATCACCAATGAAATGGAAAATAAGGGCCAGTGCAAGTTTTAAGAGGTATCCCACGAACTGGGTAATACTTGATAAAACTTTTTTCCAGTTGGACAACTCCCACAATACTGTTCTCCAGGCATACAAAAGGAAAGCAAGAGCTATGAACCAAGGCCACCTAACAAGTGGGCTTGGGGCTTCCTTGGTCAAGGGCCTGAACCGGTCAGGCATGGTACTGTGCCCAGAGTGTACCCAGTAAAGGGTAGTAGAGAGGGATGATTGTGAAGAGGACGCTTTCGAAGCTGCCGTTGCCGACTTGGATGACGCCGATGAAGGTGGTGATGATATTATAGCGAAAGTGACTTTCGACATGAATGAAGTGCCTACAAGGGTTCCACCAGATAGCCCTTTGGCACCTCAATGGTATAGACTAGAGCATCGGAAAGGTGAGACCAAGGTGAAAGGAGAGGAGGTATGTGTTGAGGTCCGGCGGGCGGCCAAGGCGAGACTGCCGCCCGCCGGTGAAGCAAAATGACTAGGTTGTTAACCTTGCTCTGATACCATGTAGAAATTTAATGTATAAAGAGAAATGATTGTATTATTAATTGATATATATTGATTGTCGTATATATTGATATCGATTACAATTACAAGGATTCCTATATATAGAAGAAAATGTGGTAGTAGGTGTAGGAGTGAAGTGGAGGTGGTAGGTGGAGTGTGTGATAGTGGAGGTGGTAGGTGTGGAGTGTGTGATAGTGGAGGTGGTAGGTGGAGATAAATTCTAACACATTGTAATACATATAATGTATTCATCGTATAGATATTTCAAAACATATTTTTAGAGTGCATAAGTTGTGTTTTGAAGAATGTAGAAATTATTATTATGAAGGAATTCATCACATAGGACAGGTTCAGAGGATTTAAGAAGTGTTAGCGATATGTGGTAAAGTGTCCAATATCATAAATTTGATTTTTTAATTAAAACATGTTGAAGAAGTATTAGACATGAGTTTAGAAGTGTCCGAAGAATGTCAGTGTCCAACACGACATGATTCTTCAGCAGAAGTGTTCGTGCTTCTTACACCAGCAAGATGCAAACTTTCAATTGTTCATTTTTAGGAGAGAGGTAAAAAAGAGAGATGACACAAAATAAGTTGCACTACATCTTGCACCATTTTTGATGCGGAGTGTGTGCACATTAATTTTGACAGAGATATTTTATTTATATAATGTCTTTAAAATTTATAATTGTAGTTTAATTAGGAGTCTTTGGTTTACTATTTTATTCAGGTATTAGTTTCCTATTTTGATTAAGGTTATTGGCCTACGAATATTGGGTTTTGCTTTGTATTATGCAGATTTGGGCTAATGAAATTGAGTGTTAGTGGCCTTGTGATTAAGACTGTTGCCCTTGTGTTCTTCTCCTCTCCCTCTTCTTCCCCTCCGTTCTACATCAGTTTCCTAGTATAAGAACAGTTCAATATGAAATTCAATTACCCATGTATTCTATGATGTGATTTAGGGCACCACTAAAGGAACTTAAAATAATGCAGCCTTAAAATTGTTTTATGGAATGCAGAGATTATAGAAAGCTCGTAGATTATGGGGTGTTACAATAAAGTTCTGGGACTGCAATACAGGCTATATTGCAGCTGTGAACAGTAACCAAGGATGGCAATGGCTTCTTTTATGTTTTCGGGCTCATATGGTAGAATCTCTTTATGTAGAAGTTGATTGGACCTATTTTTGTAGAATTTGGCACTACAAAAAATGATTATTAAGGTCTGGATGGAGGTTACTGAAGGGGAAAAAAATCAAACAAAAGGAGGATGACAAAGAGGAGTAGAAGCAGAGACAAAAAGTCTTAAAATTTTATGTAGAATAGAATCATTAAACTTTGCCCACTTAAGGCTCCTAAACACAATGATCAAAAGTCTGTTTTGGCCTGGAGTTTTGATAAGCCTGGAAATAGAAACATTTTGAAAACATTTTGTAAACGTTTTGGAACCCTTGGAAACTTTTCAAAAGTTTTTAAAAAAACAAAAATAAAATTTGAAAACATATAAAAATGTTTGGAAACATAAATTAAAATGCATCTTAACATATAAATGCCTAGCATTTGGTTAATTAAATTTATTGATATTCATGAACCAATTACAGTAAGTCCCACACAAACATGTATGGGTTCAGGGAAAGGATCTCCTGAATATTGGGTAGTTAAATTGGGTTGAATGCTTCATGAAATGATCAGTGTAGTAGAAAATAAATTGTTAAATATTGTCAAATAACTCACTTTATTAAACACAATTGTAAGTGATTGAAAAAGTATGCAAGATTCTACCAAAATAAAATCTAAAAATTAACATAGACAGTTGTAATAATAGTATTACTATCTTACTAATTTACTAATATAATAAAATACGAAATTCTATATTTTTCTCAAAAAAGAATTATAAAAAACTTTATGAAAAAATTTAAATTTGTTTCGATACAATTATTGTTTTCAAATATTGAGTTGTGTTTTAATGCATTTCAATATGTTTTGGTAATTTTTGACAGAAACACTAAAATTTTATCATTCCATTAGTTGTCTTCTTCTTGGACTATGGTGATGCAGTGTTATTCATACAGGTAAAAGCCAGAATGTGACAAATAAAAAAGGGGAGGTCGAAAGTCCATAAAGTAGTTTGACATTGAACTTTTGGTAATCAATTACAAAGAGGGTGGTTCTGGGAGCTGTATTTTTGTAAAGTGAAAAAACAAAAAGGAGAGATTTAGCCCTCAATAAAGCTTTGTATAAGGGGTGAAAAACACTACCTGGTCAAGCGAAACCATGAACATGTTAAATGGGTCACCAATCTAACTAGAGGTTCCAACGGCCTTCAAATACTTCAAAAAAATAAATAAATAAATAAAGTACGTAGAAAGAGAGAATGAAAAGGGTTTCAATAGTTTTCAGAGCTCTGCAACCACCAAACTTGACTAGTTCAAGGGCAGGGCAGTTGGAACCATCTAACACCCACAACTGCTTGATCCATCATTTCGCACATTGGTTTTGTATAAGTTTTCACACAACGCACCACATGCTGCCCTAATTCTCTTTTAACCACACAAGAATCCACCACAAAATTAATCACAGATATAGATCGAAGAGGGAAGTTGAACAGATGAAACAGAATGCAATCAGGACTAAAAATACCTGGTGAAATTCAACAAGGAGATTATTGCTCGTAAGATATCTCTCAACTGATAAAGCAGCAATGCATCCTGAACCAGCCGCAGTTATGGCTTGTCTCCATTCATGATCCTATAAGAAGATCATGAAACTGAAGTACAAGTCTCAAAAAATTACAAGTTCAATGACTAATACAAATCTGTAAGATCATCATGTACATGTTGAGCCCATTCCCGAACAGTTCATAATTTAAAATTATCCAAATTACCCTTAACTACTAAAATTTAATAAAACATAAATAAATCTATCTTGTCCACTTGTTCTCTGTAATACTTCTTTTAATACTAAATTAGAAATAATTACCTTTTAATCAATAACAAAGAGAATATATTAAAGGAAGTTCAACAAAGAACAAGTGGCCAAGAAGTCCACCAAGCACAAGCTAAAAGGAAGATAAAAAACTGAAAGATTAAATATCACACACAGCTTTCCAATATCTAACAATAAAAAATAAGGAAGTCCCCTTGAAAGAGGGGGCCGATGAAGCCCAAAAATATACAAAACAGAAAATTTTATCCCATAAACCCCTTAAATCTTCTATATTTATCCTCAAACACTCCTGAATTTCTTAGCATGTCTTAGATAAATCTAAAACAGACCCTGTAGTGCAGACTCAGCAATATGACTCGGCATAAATCAATCCTTCAAATCACGAATAGTTATCAAAGTTATTTTCTCTAAGACTCTTTAACATATTGAGTCCTCCATGGAAAGGAAAGGAAATACAGTGTCATGGAAATATTTGTGCACTAGGATTGCACTAAAATTGTATACATCTCTTCCACCAGATATATGCATTTGATCAAAGTGTCAGGCAGCAGCCAAACCTAACCTGTCCTACACCTTACTGATGGAGTTTCATTTCCCAAATCCATTTTGAAATGCCAAAGCAGCACATTTTGGGGCATGTAATGAACCTGGAGAGTTCCATAAAATAACAAACAGAAGCAGGAAATAATCAAGTAACATTTGACATAGTTACCTGTACATCTCCAGCAGCAAATACACCTTCAACGGAAGTTTTTGCAGTACCCTCCTCCACCAACACATAACCTGAGCTGTCAAGTTCAATTTGGCCTTCCAAAAATTGGCTATTTGGTGAATGACCTATCCCGTAGAATAAGCCTTTTGCCTCAAGCACAGACTCCTCCCCAGTGTCAACTTTTCTAACCAAAATGCCAGACATTTGCCCTTTCGTATTGCTAACAATATCCAGAGTCTCTGTATTGAAGTGCACGGTGATATTTGGATTGTTGTAAACTCTGAAACATTCGCCATAATCAACCTGTTAAACAAACATTCAGGGAGTTGAAACTCAACATCTAAATTGTTCATTAGTAATTCTATTCACCAAATGGGGTGAAAAGAGTAACCCATCCCATTAAATACATCAAACTCGTATAACAAGAAAGAATCAAACCAAAACATGCATCCAAAAAGAAGGGGGCCACACACACGCGAAAGGGAATAGAAAACAACCACCACCATAAAGGAAACTTTGGGCCAAAGTTTCATATCCAGATATCATAATGCCCCCACAAGCAATCATGTTAAATAATACAAGTTTAGGGGCAATACTCAATAACGACCTTAGGGGCAATACCACATATAAAGAATTAGCATAAACATACCAACTAGGAAGCACAAATGCTTCTAAAAAGGTGCCTTGTACGTATGGGTGTACGTGTTAGACACCAACATCTTTGGAAATGCCCCAACACTGTGAATGTATTGTATATTTAGCATTAGAGCATTATAATTTCCTATTAAGAGTTTCCTATTTTGTTCTTTCCTAATGTGTTTAGTGCATCTCTCTATTTAAGAAACATTTGGTCTTCTAATTGATTAAGAGATTAATGCAAAACTAATTTTCTCTCTCTCTCTTCTACCAAGTTTTGAGACCTTGATGATGGGGTTATGAGAAACAACCACCCACCAATGCTGGACACACATCCTATTATTTTTCAACTCTTTTAAAACCAAACAAACTTCAAACATTTGGCGGCACACATCTCCCTTAGACACGACACAAGTAATTATCTAGTCATACCGGAAGACCATTTTGGTGGTGTGCCACCCAAAATAGCAAGGGGCTTTTTTAATTTTAGGAATTCAAAAGCCTAAAACTTCCAATTTGTTTTGGAATTATGCTTTTTAAAATAAATATAAAAATAATGTAAATTTAAACATATTAATCCCTCTTCCTTTAGCTTTTTAAATTTGAGAATCCGAAAGCCTAAAACTTCCAATTTGTTTTAAAAATAGAGCTTTTTAAAATAAATATGAGGACTCTTTGTTAATATTTCTTTTTCAACACAGAATGTGGAAAACTGAATCTTACTTTTTTGGTATAATAAATATAGTTATTATTATTATTAGAGCATTGCTATTCAGACCTAAAAGTTAAACCTACTTTCTAAATCCAGTGATGTATCAAGATAATTGGTTGATAATTAAATATTCTCTAATTATCAACCAATCATTTTCTTGACACATTACTGAGTCTAAAAAGTGCGTCTAAAAGTTGAACTCGTATATCATTTTCCTTATTATTATTATTTTCATATCTATTTATTTTTTACCATGTCCGTGTTTTTCTTTATTTAAAATTTCCCTGTTAATGTGTACATATTGTATCACAGCCGCATGGTGTATACATGCATTCATGCTTCTTATTATCCTACCAAATCATCATATTATCTGGAAAATGTTTCCACTGGAAGCAAAATAGGAGCCAAGGGTAATTTACTAATGGATCCAGGACAACACTGACCCGAAACAGTTGCTTAGGGTTGAAGAACTAACTAGATAGCTTAAGACCAGGATGACAAGTAAGCTTGCAAAATGTTGGGGTAATAGTGATATCTTTAGCTTGGAAAATTTATTAACCGGGGTTACCATATTATTGTATCATCCTACTGATACGCCTCACACATTGCATAATTAAGAGCATCATACAACACCACCTAGGATGGCAATGTAGTTACCAGTGAAATGTGTCTCTTTGCTTCATTAAAAGCCCATTATCATATCTATTAGTATAAACATAAGTAATTATAACCACAGAAAACAGTTATAAGAGTCCCAAATAGTAAAGGGAAATGATAGAGAGCTCTAAATATAGAGCTCTAATTTGCGCTCTAATGATGTGTCAAAGTAAAAAAAAAAAAAAAACAAAACAAAACAAGGCACAAACATCACATCAGGGTGAGACCCACCTTCCCATTATAGCTATTAGAGCTCCTATTTTAGAGCTCTAAAGCATTTTTGAATAGTAAATTGAAAGTCTAACATGCTTTTAGAAAGCAGAGAGGAATCTGGCACATTTTGCAGATGTTCTTTCAATCGTCCTCTATTGGTCAAACATAAAACTACTCTTCAGTTCTATGTTAGTCTTCATAACCTAACCACAAAATCTAAATACTGCATTTTAAATTCCCATTATCATATTCTAGCTGGATGGTAACACAGGTGAATGTCAGATCTACTGTTTCTGCTGATTATTAAGGGCAGATGTTTGTGATTTCATCTGATATCATATGAATTAGAGAGCTAGCAAAAAAATAAAGACATTCTTTTCTTCACTTTTCTCTGCCAACCCTAGAAATCATTTTTCTACTTTCATATTAAGGGAACATTGTCATTAATATATATTTTAAAGGCTTAATTTCGAGTGTTTCAGTCTTGGATGCTGATGGCTATAATACTGATTCTGAAAGAAACCACTGTTGTATACATGAAAAAACACTGTAGCAACAAAGCAAATGCAATCTGAAGTCACTTGAGACATTTTTCAATTCATTCTCATACAAAATGAGTTTTGCAGAGAGGGGGGATGGTAGACGAAAATTCCAAGAAAATGTTTCTGTAAGCTATTTAAATTTGTGAGAAAAATGTGCTCTTTCAGCAATAAACCCTAGATACTATCAGTGAGGAGTCAACATTTTAGTTTTTTATTATATAGGTTCATTCCAAGTCACAATAGAAATCTCTATTCTTTTTCCTTTCTTTTTCTTTTTTGAATAAATTTTCTTTTCGTTGTGGTAATGCGCAAGAGGTGGCAAATCAACTTGTTAAAGTAGCGACTGAGAAAAGGAAGAATGTATTCTAAAACTTTACTTAAAAGCAACACATTTTTTTCACAATAAAGTTTAGCTAAACATGTTTTGATCAGCATAGCATATCTAAACATGTTCATAAAATTTCTCTGTCGCAGATCCAAAAAAAATAAAAAATAAAAAAAGTCTACATATGATAATCATAAGTCTGAGGTAATTGAATGAAAAAGATTCCTCCAAGAAATTATTTGAAAGATGGAGAAAAAAGAAAAGCACAAAACAACCAAACTATGCATTGCAGTGAAGGGCAACAGCAAATAGCTTCAAACAGGAAAGCAAGGGGCCCTTGCAATGCATGTGCAAAATTGATCCAACAAAAATGGTTGGAATCGAGAAACTCTCCCATCCCATTCTGTTTTAGAAAAAAAAAGGAAGAAAAACTGAAGAAATTATACATGCAAACACAAAGAAGAAAGAATTCCACAATATCTAAGCTAGAAAAAAGAGTCAAGGTGGTGTATACCTGAAAGGAGATAATACAAAAAACAAAATCTCAAACAGATGCCTTCCAAAAAACAAAAAACTTTAATAATATTGTCCAAAATTATATACATCTAGAGGCAATATAAGATGAGCAGTTTTACTCAGCATGATGTAGCAACTAAAAACAAAAATGAAAAGTGGAAAAAGAGGAATAAAAAATAAATAAATAAAAAATTGTTCATCTTAGCTCACCTATCTTGCATTGCTTTGGATGCCCTTAGTTGGTCCCGGCGTACAAGTAAATGAACATGACGGCCATATTTAGTCAAGTATAATGCTTCCTCTGTAGCTGTATCACCTCCTCCAACCACAGCAAGAACTTGACCCTTAAATAGTGGAGATGCTCCATCACAAATTGCACAAGCGCTAATTCCTCTACTCCAAAATTCATCTTCACGAGGTAAACTGAGCCTTCTTGCAGTAGCTCCTGTGGCCACAATAACACTATGGCAATTCACCTGAAAAACAAAGGTGAACAAGCAAACTTCACATGACTCTTAAGCACCGGATACTAGAAGGACTAGGACCAGCAAGTAAGAACACCACAGCCAAAGGCACAATAGGGATAAAGGAGCAAGGACACTAAAACCGGACATGTGGAAATGGGGGCGACAGGCTACCCACTTTCGATACAGCTAGAGCATGTCATATGAAAATACATACATGCAGAGAGAGCAGAGTGCCAGCAGCCAATGAGGAACTTTTTAATTATAAGGTAGTATGTATAACCAAACCAAACCTTAAGTCCCATCAAATGGGGTCGGCTACATAAATCCTTCTTCTCCACTCGACTCTATATAGACTCTTTTGGAATTATCATTTATACAAGAGTATGCTCTTCAAGAGAAATTGTCATTATGTCACTGTCCATATTTTTTATCATTTATGTCATGGACAAAACATATCCATATAGATTGGAAGCCAAAATTAAAGGTACTAATAAAAAAACTAAAGAAAAATCCTAAATATCCAAGTGCCCACAATCACCATGTCACAGAAGTTTGCAAAACCTGCATTTTCCCATCCCATATTCTTCAATCTTAATGAAGATCGCTCTTTCTAATACTAACGTGATACCAGAAAATTAAGAGAGATAAGAAAACTTCATAAGAGTTTTTTTTTAAAAATGGGTCGCACACAAGATTTTAAAAAGCAACCGCAACCGTTACGTAACGGTTGTGGTAGTTACTGTCACCCGTTACGGCCGCTATAGCGGTGTGATGGAAATTCACATGTGTAACAGCCATTTCGGTGTTACGTAATGGCCGTAAGGGTACCGTAACAGCTGTAACGGTCCGTTAGACACCGTTACACCATTTTACAATATTCTGAATAGCTTCTTTTTCCCAAGAAAAAAGACAAAAGTTTACAAAAAAAAGAACAAATATTCAAGTGATCCAAGCCAAACTAACATTTTACTAATTCCATAAAGTAGCTGTTACCCACATAAATCATGTCACTAATTCCATAAATCCTGCCACCTGCAACTTTTGAAAATCAAGCCAAACTAACATTTTACTGTAAGTTTTCTAAACAAAACTGTATATTAGATTGAATTGATTGAACAAAGAATACATACATCATTTATATAGAGTACCACTAATTCCTAATCCTACATGAATACATCACTGAGATATATAGAAGTCTAATAGATATAGGACACTTATTTCTAATCCTAGGAGAACACATATTCTCACACCCCTGCTCAAACTCAAGGTGTTTGAGCAGAAAACACTGAGAGTTTGTCAAGAAAAAACCGAAACCGAGCAGTGGTGTGAGTCTTAGTGAAGAAGTCAGCAAGTTGCAGAGCCGAAGAGACAAAAAGAAGCGAGATAAGACCAGATTGCAGATGCTGACAGACGAAGTGACAATCAAGCTCAATATTGTTTGTCCGTTCATGGAAAACAGTGTTATGAACAATTTGAATAGCACTTCGGTTGTCACAATAGAGAGAAGTCGGGGAAGATTGAGGGACGCCCAACTCAGATAAGAGATTACGAAGCCAGACAATTTCAGCAGTAGCATAAGTCATAGCACGATACTCAGCTTCGGCAGTAGAACGGGCAACAACAATTTGTTTCTTGCTTTTCCAAGAAATTAGGGAATCGCCAAGAAACATACAGAAACCAAAAGTATATTTACGATCATTAACATCACCAGCCCAATCAGCATCAGCATAAGCCACCAGGTCTAAGGAAGAAGTAGAAGAGAACAGCAAGCCCTGAAAGATAGTACTGTGAAGATAGCGAAGAATCCGAAGCAAAGCAGCCCAATGTGTAAAGCGAGGGGCAGAAACAAACTGACTGATCACATGGACAGCATAGGCAAGATCAGGGCGAGTAACTGTCAGATAGACTAAGCAACCCACAAGCTCGCGATATAACGTAGAATCATCTAGAGGAACCCCATCAGTAGTGTTGAGCTTTACATTAAGCTCACGATATAATTGTCAGTAAGTCTGGCACGATGGATAACCTCGTTAGCATACTTAGTTTGAGACAAAAAGTAACCCTTGGGAGAAGAAGCCACCTCAATGCCAAGAAAATACTGCAATGGTCCCAGATCCTTTATTTCAAAGGTGCGGAAGAGATGCTGCTTGACCTCAGAGATAGCAGAAGAGTCAAAGCCAGTGATGATCATATCATCTACATTTAGTAAGAGAGTAACAAAACCAACCGAGGTATGTCTTAGAAATAAAGCAGAGTCGGAAGCAGAAGAATGAAACCCAAGCTCGGTAACAGTAGTCTGAAAGCGATCATATCAACCACGAGGAGACTGCTTCAGACCATATAGAGCACGCCGAAGACGACAGACTTGGCCAGAGGAATGGTGAAGACCAGGGGGAGGACGCATGTAAGCCTTCTCAGTGAGATGGCCATTAAGAAAAGCATTCTTAACATCCATCTGATAGAGGCCAAGAATGAACAGCAGCGACAGATATCAAAGTACGGACAGTAGTCATCTTGGCAACAGGAGCAAATGTCTCCTCATAATCAATACCATACTCCTGGGAGAAACCTTTGGCCACCAGACAAGCTTTGTAGCGCTCAAGAGAACCATCAAAATGAGTCTTGACTTTGTAGACCCATTTGCAATCAACCAGATTCTTACCAGCAGGTAAAGGAACCAACTCCTAAGTACTAGTTTTCTGTAGAGCAAACAACTCATCCTCCATAGCTTGAACCCAATGAGGATCCTGACAGGCCTCCTTATAAGACTGAGGTTCTACAAAAGAGTGAATAGTAGACAAAAAGGTACGATAGGAAGCAGAAAAACAAGTATTAGACCAACCCAACCTTTTTGGAGGATGACGAGCTCGTGGAGGATATCGGTGTGTAGTAGGATCAGAGTCGTCAGAAGCAGGAGGACCAGCAGCAGGGGTAGAGACATCTAGTAGAGGAGGAGCTTTGCGTCGATAATAAACTAACAACGGAGGAGGAGAAGGAGGAGAAGTAGTCAGAGGTGAAGCAGGAGGAGAAGATGGAATAAGCTCAGGAGGAACTGTGGAGATGTACTCATCAGATGGGACCTCAGAAGGAAATGGATCAATATAAACCAAATCCTCTTTGGAAACTGGGGCGGTGAGAGGAGGAAGCTGAAACTAAGATAGACGTTTGAGAAAGGCAACATGACGGGAGACATAAAGGCGACGAGAAACAGGGTCATAAGAGCGATAACCTTTTTGAGTGAGACTATATCCCAAAAAAACACATAGGACAGACCGGGCACTAAGTTTAGTCCTATCTTTACGGGGTAAAAGGACAAAACACGCAGACTCAAACACACGAAGGAGGGAGTAATTAGGAAGGTGAGAAAATAGAGCCTCATAAGGAGACCGACCAGAAAGAAGAGGGGTAAGCATACGGTTGAGAAGAAAAGCACCAGTAAGAACTGCCTCACCCCAAAACAGAGCTGGAACGGAGGCTGAGAGAAGAAGAGACCTAGTTGTCTCAAGAAGATAACGGTGTTTACACTCAGCTCGGCCATTTTGGGCAGATGTATCAGTACAAGAAGTTTGGTGAATGGTACCCAAGTTGGCCAAATATTCACAGAATTCATTTTTAAAGTATTCCCCACCCAAGTCAGACCGCAACACTTTAATAGTAGATCCAAACTGTGTAGTGACCATAGATTGGAAAGTACGATATATCTGGTAGAAGTCAGACTTATGAGTCATAAGATAAACCCACGTGTAACGGGTGCAATCATAAAAAAAGACACATAGTATATTGAAACCCCTTTAGTAAGAACAGGAGAGGGTCCCCAGACATCAGTATGCACAAGAGAGAAAGGAGAAACAGAAATAGATATACTTTTATTAAAAGGTAAAGCTAACATTTTGGCAAGTTTACACCCCCGACATTCATCAATTTGACTAGGAGAAACTTTACCCAACAATCCTGATTGAGCTAAAGACCGTAAGCAGTCAACAGATAAATGACCAAGCCGAGAATGCCATAAGTAAAACTGACTCGATTGAGAATCTAATTGAAACGAGGAAAGTGCAGCTGGAGAGGTAGATAAGGGGAGATGCAAGCTTTCAACCACATAGAGATCTCCAACTCTACGGCCGGTCCCAATCTGCTTCTTGGTCACCCGATCCTGTACACAACAAATAGAAGAGGAAAAAATAACATCAAAACCAGACGCATCAAGTTAACCGATAGATAATAAACTGACAGATAACTGAGAGACGTAAAGAACAGAAGGAATAGTAACAGCAGACATGACGGATGGTAAGACAGACCCAATAGACAAAACAGACATACCACACCCATTAGCAGTATTAATAGTAATAGGAACTGGTGGGGGAATACAGTTTTGAAGTAAGGAAAAGTGAGGAGTCATATGATAAGAGGCACCAGAATCAAAAAGCCAAACAGAAGAAGGGATACCTGAAGAGGACCCAAGCAAACCTGAATGAAGGGAGGTAAGAGCGGAAGCAGATGGCGATGGCTGAGTAGTGGACAGGATATGCTGAAGTTGTGCAACCTGAGCACGCAAGGAAGCCAAGTCAGGATCGGGAGCCGTAGTAGAAACAGTATAAGCAGTAGGAGGTCAGAAAGTAACCGATGTAGGACCGTGGAACTGTGTTTGAGAAGACAGAGCAAGCTGACGTCCTTTCTTGGGACAATTGTTCTTCCAATGGCCCCTCTGATGGCAGAAAGCATACTCATCTGGCCCTAATGGTCCTCTCTTGGGTTTCGCAGTGGCCTGAAGCTGATGAGGAGGAGGGGTCGATAACAAGGGCGGTTTGGCAGGAGCCAAGAACACAGAAGGAGGCAAAGTCTGACTGGCCGTCTTAAGACGGGTTTCCTCGAATAGGAGTTCACGAACAATAGCATCCACAGAGGGAAAAGGAGATCGGTGCCACCTCGAATAGCCTCATACTGAGGGGAGAGAGCTGTTAAGAACTGGACTAAATGACTTTGTTCCCGAAACTCAATATAAGCGTCTAGTATCTTGAGACTAGGTGGTTCCATAAGAACCAACTAATCCCAGAGACCTGTCATCTCAATATAAAAGTCCTGAATAGTTTGATCCCGCTGACGAGCACTCTGAATAGTTGTTTCCAACTCATACCGTTTGGCAAAGTTGGACTGCTGATAAACACAGAGTAAATAATCCCACACTTCCTTGGCAGTACTATACTTGGAAAACATCATTCCAATACGGTCATCCACAGAATTATGAAACCATGTTAAAACTTGGGCATTATCACAATCCCAAGTGTCACAGGAAGACAGATACCCTTCTATCTTCGGGTCCGATGGACGAGGAGCAAAACCAGAAACATAGCCCCATTTTTTTTTACCAAGAAGAAAATTCTTCATGACACTGGCCCAATAGGCATAATTTCCACCAGTTAGTTTACATTTGATGGCTTGGATTTTAGTATCCGACATTGTAATAAAACAAAGTTTGTAATAAACAAACAAATATGGGGCTTGAGTGCAATATTCCTGAAATAGGGTCTTAAATAGAAATAGCCAAGTTGAAGCACAGAGATCACAAAGCAGAGAGAGAGAGAGAGAGACTGAAGCTGAGATCAATCTTCAGACGGAGCTCGCGAAGATCTCAGACAGAGATCGCGAAGCACAAAGGAAAACGAACACTAAAGCTAAGATCAATCTTCTGACGGAGCTCGCGAAGATCTCAGACAGAGATCGCGAAGCACAGAGGCAGACGAACCAAATTAACCAGAGAGCCAAAGTAGATGGCTGCGAATCGATTCAGACAGAGATCGCGAGGAAGAGAGAGGCCTTCGCGAGACGAACCAGAGAGGGCTAGGGTTTAGAACCCTCGCGAGTCTGGAGAGAGAAAAGTCGCGACTCCGATGGTGACAAACCAGTCAAACCAGAGAGGGCTAGGGTTTCGAACCTAGCTCTGATACCATGTAAGTTTTCTAAACAAAACTGTATCTTAGATTGAATTGATTGAACAAAGAATATATACATTATTTATATAGAGTACCACTAATTCCTAATCCTACATGAATACATCACTAAGATATATAGAAGTCTAATAGATATAGGACACTTATTCCTAGTCCTAGGAGAACACATATTCTCACATTTACATCTATGAACCTCATAAACTTTCTTCTCTCATAAAATCCTTACCCTAACAAAAACCCACCACAGTAACTACTGTAGGCGGCTTTGACCCAAGTTTTCTAATTCTATCCACACATCACATGCTCACAGGAAAAGAGGCAAATTAAGAATTTTATGTGAAGACTACTTGAGGCATTATGCAATAAAATTTAAGATTAATGTGTGTGTGTGTGTGAGAGAGAGAGAATAACAGTGTTTCAAAAACGTTATTTAACACCCCCCCCCCCCCCAAAATCTCTTTTTTGCAGCAAAGGTAATTATTGGTCGATACTTGAAACATTAAAAAGTCACATAGACCTTCTAAAGCATGGCTTTGGCCCATTCCAAAGTGTTATCAAATAGGACTTGAACTATAACTACATGTATCAAGCTACTGATGGGCTGGATTGCACGCAAGAAAGACTCCTAAAACCTACTCAAAGCGGGATTCATAGAACATTCAAATCCTGACAAAAAGTAGAAAACACCAAAAATATGAATTTGTAGTCATAAAAACTAGAAACATATTACTAAATTCATAAATTGACTTAATTAATTGTCAGCAAGAAAAAGAAATATGAAGACTTCTAACCAACAAGCAGCCCTAATATGTAGGTGCTACATTTTTCCAAAAATTCATTTAATCACAACATAGCAAGGTCATTCAAGGCAAATTGAAAGCATCGAAGCAACAGTTCAAGTCAAGGTAAATGTATTTCTATGAGATAGAATAGCAAGATTACATACTTAGGTAACCATTTGATTATATAAATTAAATAGAAACTACATGCCACAAAAATTAAACATCACCTTACGTTCACTACTTTGGACAGTAAAAGGACTGTTCTTCACATCAACAAATTCTACATCTTCTTGGAATAATTCTGCTCCCCAGCGTTCAGCTTGCCGTCGCATCCTAGTCAGCAAGTCAATGTAAAATTTATTGATTAATTATAGTCAAGTTTGTTGCACCCCACACAAAAAACACATGCGAATAAAATGAAATCCAAAAAGCTAATTTCAAATTTTTTGATTTACCGGTCCATCAAATCAGGACCAGTTATTCCATCTGGAAACCCTGGGAAGTTTTCCACTTCAGTGGTGGTCATTAATTGTCCACCAGGAACACCACCCACTTGATACCCCTCGAACACAACAGGCTTCAAGTTGGCACGAGCTGCATAAATTGCTGCTGTGTATCCAGCAGGACCTGAACCTATAATGACCACATTCTCAACACCTTGATCTGCAAAAAGAAAAATATTAATTCCATTTTGAACTCCATATTTTTCCACAATATTCACAAGCCAAATACTAAAAGTGATTATGAATGGTAATTCAATCCGAACAAAGATAATTACTGCATGAAACAAGATTAAACAAAACCATCACAAACTATTATATTATTATACAATCTCTTTCAAAATGAATGAAGCTCGCATCAAATGCAAGAATAAGACAACAGCACTTGTTGAGAGCATTGAATTTGAAAATAAATCAGAATATATAAACAGTTATGTGGTAAAAAACAAAACTACTCGTTATAAACGTCAATGCAAACTAACAAAACAAATTATGTCCATTATCACGTGGTAGTGACTAAACCAATGGACAAAAGTATTCCCTCACATTAGTGAATGATGATTCCATTTGTAATATATTTTTTATCGTTTTTTAGTGAACCAAATGTGAGAATAGATATTATGATGAAATGATTATTTCATTTTACTTCATTTTAATGCACCACACATAAGATAAGAACTAAAATTATCTGGTGACCTTATTTTTTAGACAGAATTCAGGGTCCCAAGGTGGCCATCTTGCCAGCCTTTCCTCAGGGCCCGCCCTGGATAGAAGAGTTAGATGCGTCTTTGCAAACTTATGAATTAAACATGTGTCCTAAAAAATCCTCAGACAAAGGAATAGCCCTAAATTTTGTTAAGTAAGATGAACATGAGACTGAAGTAGAGAGAATTGAAGATGAGGAAGACTTTGCCCTTTTTTACTAAAACATTCAAAAGATATATGAGATTGAAAAAGGGAAGCAATCAAAATCAGTTTAAAAAATCTGGGGGCTATCAAAAGTCAGGTCAGATGAGAAAAAATAGAAAGTGTTTTCAACTGAAACCTAAAAATAGGGAATTCAATGTCATTAGTGTCATTGTTTTGGTCATATCAAGCTGATTGTGGTAATAAGCAAACAAAACGTGAAGGCCTAAAAGCTACTTAAGATGATGAGAGGGAATAATAATAGTGAGCAGAGTCAGTCCGATGAGAACTATGCAAATTACACAGTTTTAGTAGTAGCTACTGTAAATCCTTTTGGGTGTTTTGATCCTGAAGCCAATGAAGTAGATGAAGTGGCAACGTCTGAGATTGTCAGGAATGTGAGCAAGTTGAGGGTAAATCTAATGGAGAGACTGATGAGTCAATCCAAAATGTTTACGAAGAGTGTCTAAAACTAAAAAAAGGGTGGATTAAATTTGAATATTAAAATAAAGACCTACAGGAAGGAAAGGGACAGTCTTCGGGTGGAATTCGTTGAGAAAACCTAAACTGTGGAAGAAACTCAAAACTCAACCCTAAGTGTGGGACGAACAACTCAAAACTCAGAGCTGCATTGTTAAAGAAACTAACTTCACCTCCATATAGAAGAAAATATTATTCTGGCTGAAGTACGGCTTGGATATATATTAGGTAACTTTGGATACGACAAAAATTAATAAGTAGAAATTTGAGTATGTGTCGCGTGCATCCGTTAGATATGCGGAAGTAGCATGCAAATACCTGTACTAGGTAAGTAAATGGCATGTTTGTCGAAGAACTCATGCGTCATAGATAATACCCCAAATCCTCACCTTTTATACACTTATGTTGTGTTTGGTTAGGGGATTTGAGTAGGGATTTAGAAATGGAAATGGAAATGGAAATGGAAATGGTAGGTGAAATGTAAATAAAACATACCTATATTTCACCTAGTTTCACACACCTTTTCCCTTTCCTTTTTCCTTTCCCTTTCCCTTTCCAAATCCCAAACAGAGTATTAACCTACTTAAAACCTCTTGTTTTCCTTTCAATTTATAAAGTGTAAAAAATGTTGTTTTCTCCTTATTTTCTAACAAATTTAGCATAAAGTTCGTAAGTTTTTAACTTAGCTTCTCTAGTTGTCCTTTAAACCTATATCTCTTTTAAAAAATATTCATTTCTATCCTTTTTGCAACTTTTTTAAAACATGACTTTATGTTTCTACTAAGCTTGTATTTCATTATTTGACCACCAACTATCTTTATATATAGGGCATTTTCCCCCAAAAAAAACTCACTGAATTTTCTTGGATCACTTTCTACCAGTGTACGACATTCTTCTCAAACCCCCAAACCAAATGCCATATTGAAGAGATACAAGCCAAATGAAAGTCATAAAATTTGAAAGAGAAGTGATGAGAATTCTAGAGTGAAATCTAAAATCTAAAATTGAATAATTATTAGAAGCTCACATGTATTTGCTCCAGCAGCACTGAATAATTTCTCAGAAATATTAGATAGGAGCAAACAAAAATGCACAAAATTCAAATTCCATAGGAAAACACCTAACTATATATATAGATATAGATACAAACAAGTTATTAAAACCCATTTCTCTCCCATTTGGTAATCGAAAAAAGTGATTAACACCCATTTCTCTCCATTTCATTTCTTTTCTCTCCGAATCACTCAAACCAAACAAAGTGCAAGAGAGGAAGAGAGTTGAATACATACAAACATACATACATATAAGAGAGAGAGAGAGAGAGAGAGAGAGTAACCTGAGGAGCTAGGGAGATCATCTGAGGAAGAGGAAGGGGAGGAGGAGGAGGCTCTGAGTCGAATTGCGGAAGGAGAAGAGCGAGTGAAGGCGTGGTGAGTTCGAGCGACGCGAATGGAGGGGGAGCGTCGGAGAGTCGGCCTGGCGGATCGGAGTAAGATGGCACTGTTTGGAGTGGGAAGAGGGAGAGCGTTGGAGAGAGTGGAAGGAGCGGTGGTCATCTTCATTCGCTGCTGCTCAGATTCCGAGTCCTACTCCGACTCCGTTTGCTATCTTCGTAGCCAGTTCTCAGTTGTTTCGGACCATACAATACAACACTCAACCAACAAACTCACCTCACCACCCTGTTTTTCTTTGTTTTTATTGTGATTTCACAGACACACGTTTACATTAGAGAGCATCTCCTACAACAGATGCCTTTCGCTTACGGGTGAGCGCGACGGTTTTAAAATAAAATTATTAATTAAACGGTAAATTACAAACACACAGTTTATTTAAATTATAAATTATTTTAAAAATTATATTATATATTTTAAAATTTTTAACTTCACAATAAATATGTCATTTTATTAATAAATTATTAAGTTAATTAATAATTTTTAATAATGTTAAAATTTTATTTTAATTAATAATTTAAATAATTTATTAATGTATAGGTGAACAGTTAGAAATTTTACTTTTTCAATTAATTCTATTAAACAAAAAATTCTGACAGGGAGGTATTTGTAATTTTTCAAACCATAGGAAATAATTCATATTTTAAACAAAACTCAAGAGATGTATTTATAATTTACCCTTAATTAAATGACGGATTGATAAAGCGTGAATTATACGATTTTAAATGAATTGAAGAATATTATAATTAATTATCAAATATTTATATAATATATAATATTAATTTGTATAATATTATATATATATATATCATAAATTAATTTTATATAATATTTTTTTTGTATGTATAACTATTAATTTATAATAAATTTTACATCTTAAATCTCTCTTACACTTATTTTTACTTTGATATTTCGTTAGAGATTAAAAAACATATATTTATTAACTATAGTAGAACGGAACGGTTTTAAAGGCGAATTATAAAATTTATGGAATGATGTAGATCAGCACGATTTTAGTAGATTTTGTGGTATTTTGCACAGCACTACTTGCACTTGTGTTGGGCAAATGTTAATACGTTCACTAAGCACTTGTTAATATTAGAGTATCATTATCAAGTTAGGGGTGGTTTGGGATGATCTAAATAAGTGTATTTTTTGACTTTTTATGAAAAGATGCAGAAAAGTAAAGAGGTGATGTGATGGAAAAAAGATAAAAAGATAAAAAGTGTGGACTTATTAGTACACCCCAAACAAGGCCTTAGTCTTCTTTTAGCTATTTTATACTACAAAATCATAGAAACAAATTCTATCAAATTCAATTATTGGCTAATTATTTTAGTTGAATATCAAACCACTAGTTACATGTAACTCGGGAAAGATGACTCAACAAATGAAATAAAGAATAAAGAGTCTGTTGGAGAATATATTTGAAAAGATGGTTAGCTAAAATAGAAAATTAAACTTTTAGTTAAAATTTAATTAAAAATTTGACTATTTTGATAAAGATATTCTTAGAATGCAAATGCTAACACAACAAATCTTATCCTCATTGTTTAATACTAATAAAAAATTCATAAAATAATAAATAAATAAAAATTGGCGGCAAATTCAAGTTGTGCGGTGCATTAGATATTAGGTCTAAGAATTAATTTTATTTGATAAGAGACACGCGTTGAAAAGTCACTGAAAAATTGACTAGAGAGTCGCCGGTGGACAATGGTGACAATAAGTTCAACATATAGGTGATATTGAACAGATATGTGAATATATAGTTGGATAGGGACATGTGTACAGATAGTTGGATATTTGAACAGATAGTTGCACAGATAGGTGACAGATGTATACATTTGAACAGATAGTTAGATATTTGAATAAATAGTTACATATTTAAATAGATAGTTGAACAAATAAGTGACATGTGTACACATAAGTGCATTTGAATAAATGGATAATATTTGAACAGATAGACAAATAATTAAGCTTTCGAATAGATAGTTAAGCTTTTGAACATATAGCATGTCTTTTTTGATAAATTATGTCATTTTGCCCCAAAAATATTTCAGTTTGGGAACAATTCAGAAATAGACCTCTGAACTGCGACCTCCCAAAAAAATTGAAAATAAAGAAAAAAAAATGCAAAAAGTATTGAAATAAGTAAAAACTATTATGAAATTAGTAAAAAGCTTTTTGCTTTTTTTTTTTTCTCATGATTGTATCTTGTGCCTTGAGCCCATATGTAACAAGCCTCAATTAGTAATTTAACATATTACAAAATTATGGATACTAATTTTATCGACAAATTTTATTTTTATTTTTGTGAAGATATATTTATTTATAGAAAATTCAATTTGTGATGTGATCTTTGACTCCACTTAAACATATGTATTCAGACCTTTTGTCTTATTTCTCGTAGCCGTGTACGTCATTTATTGCCTTAAATGGTTGTGGTTGGTTCGTGTCTTGCGTATTCCTTAAGGTTTTAGCAAGGTAAAATTTTGAGTTTCAAGCGTAAAGACGAAAAAGAAAAATGTAGAAACACCTTTGGAAGATTTGGACTTGAATAGGTGTGGTTGCTTGTGAAGCGGGAGTGTCCCACACATACGAATTAGTGCAGGCTCCGTACGCGCAATGAGAGTTTCCGTACGTTCAGTGATAAGCTTTGCATGTACGGTGATGTTTCTCGCACGTGCAGCAAGCCTTGGTTGAAGACTGCTAGAAACCGCACGTGCGGCAGAAGGGCACCGCACATGTAGAGGGGGTCACCACATGTGCGGTCTAGGATGTTTTTGCCTCGATTTTTGTGCATCTCTTCTTTATATGATGCCTCATCTTCCTCTTTCTTTCATTTTTCCTTAATACTCACTCGTTCTACACCTCTTCTTCTCTTCTCTCTCTAAAATCCATAATGAACTTTACAAAATTCTTAACTTAACCCAACCTAGCAAGAATTTGACGCTAGTTCTTTGGACGAAAGTGAAGAGCGTGTCAAGAGCTTTGTTTTGACAGAAGTGATCGTCGATCTGACAAACTCAAAATTTTGGAAATTTTTCATCATTCATTCTTATCTTCTTTCAAGGCGATCAATTGTGCAATCACTTGCTCTCTCACATGTAATCTATCACTCTGCCCAGAAATTACCAACCTTTTCTACACCAATCCGTATGTAAAAGACAGCCTCGCCGCACCTTCTTGAAACTCAAATATTAAAGATGTTATACGTTGAATGGGAATTTACACTGACTCGGTCACAATCATCAAAACATAACTCATGTCATTCCAAGGGATCGAAAGCATATCAAGACATCCATATAAGTAAGTTTAAGTCAGATTTAAGACTGGGGACACTATAGTATATGTCTGAACTAACAATGTTTATTCGACACTAGTTTTTTAAACTAGGCGCTACAACTTCAAGATCTTTATTTATATTTGTTTCCTTGTCAAACTCTCTTTGTCTCAGTTTTGGATTGCGAGAGTAAGTTATGAATGTGGGTTTTACAAAGAGAGAGAAGTTGCACAATTAGGGTATAACGATTCTGGTTTAAACCCAACCCGTTTATTGTTTTAGATTCGGGATTCCTTGTCTTCAATGGTTGTTCATACCCTTATACATCTTATTCTTGATTAAGTTTGGTTATTTGGATATCATTGTTGTGTTTAGAATAGGTTGGGAGTCCATTTTTCAAAGGAGTCCTTGCCTAGATTTTGGTCAGTTCGCTCAGGTGGTCCTTTGGTCGCTCGAGCAGTCTTTAGGAACTTCCAGTATATTTGCAGGTTTGCAAAAGTACTGGGAGGATAGTATTTTTTGCTCGAGCAGTGTTTCTTGCACTTGAGCGGTCCTTCTTGAGCTCGAGCGATTAGCCTCTGTCTGTAAAACTTTTGTCAAACAGTAACTTTGTTCGCTCGAGCGGTCTCACTTATTATGCTTGGTCGTCGAGCAGTGTTTTGGTTGCTCAAGTGATCTGCATGTATATCAATTCGTACAAGTCACTTTTTGGATCACTTTTTCATCTCTCTCTCTCTCTAAACATTCCAAAATCTCAAATCTACTCTCTCTCTTTAGAACTCATCTTCTACCTTCAAATACACTATCATTCATTGATCTCTACACCCTAGTCCCTTTTGATAAAAAGGTAGAGCTCACTTAGAGCTTCATTCTAATCGGAGCAAAGTTGATTTTCGGCTTTGTCGATGTTTCTTCACTCTCTCTTGTCTCCTAGTTTTGAGGAAGGGATTTCTTTGCACTTTAGTATGGTTTTTAACTTGGTTATTTGTTTTTTAAAAGAAATCTTGAGATTTGGAGATTTTTGAACAAATCTAGGGTTTTGGTTTGAAATCAAAAGAGGAATTTTCAAATGAATTCTTAAAAATGGTTGTAAGATTATAAATGTGGTTGAGTTGTGATAAAATGATGTATTTTTATCATTGGAATTGATTTATAAAGAAAAAAAGGGGAATTTGCCCTAAAAATCTTGAATACTCGATTTTGTAAAAAGGAAATGGAAATGATGTTGGGTTTTGCGAAATTGAAATGATGACAATGACGATAGGTGTCGAGCCTTCCGGTTAGTACTGGTAAAAATGGCATTGGTAATGCTTGTATAGCCTACTAGCAAACACGTACCTAAAGATTCTCAGTGTTTGTATCCACTGCCTGTTTTCTATTGGAAAGGAAATATTTTCATGAATTGTGATATAAACTTGACATTGCATGGTTTTGGAAAGAGATATAAAATGTTTGACATGATTATTGCATATGCATTCACCTTATAACTTTGTTAAGATTCATATATTGTGTTAGAGTATCTCTACTGGGCTTTGGCTCACCTTATGTGGAAAACTATTTTCAGGTGCTGATGATATGCCTCCGCTAAGGCCGTAACTTGGGAGGATTTGGAGCCAAGAGCTTCTTTTGTTATTGTTGTATTTACTTTTGTACAAGCCTATGGCTTTAATTGTATTGAGTTTCAAACTCACTTTTGTTGTAACCAATCATTGTCTTGGAAAGTTATAACCAATAGGGCATTACTTTATTTGTTTAACTTTTATTTCGTATTACTTACTTGTGGCACATGCTATAGATTTAAGGTTAGGACTCATGAATTTATAAATGTATGTGTTACTCTTTTCGTACACTTGAAATATATGAATGGAAGGACTTTGCTCTCGGAATATGTTATTGTTTAATTAATTATTATTCTTATTTTATTGTTTTTTTTTTGGGCGTTACATAGGGTTTCGTAAAAGAAGAATGAGGGACAGAATGAGAATGATGGTTGTAATGGGGATGGTTTATAGATTGTCATGCAAAAGTCAGAAGGGGTTTAAGAGGGTTGTCCAAAGTTGGGAAACAGTTTTCGGAGTGGAAGAATGGGTATGGAGGGTACCGCCGAAGATGGTGGGGTAAAGGTAGGGGTAGCGGTACGAGTAGGGTCTAGAAGGTAAGGGATGTTGTAACACCTCGGACCTTTTTAATTAATGGGTTTAATTTAACTCTTTTATTAATATAGTTGGAACCTTCTTATTTGATCTTAGAGCGTTGGTCGATATGCCATCATGTTCATTGAGTGAGTTTTGAACCAAAAACCATGATTCAGATAATTATTCTTAAGTAACCTTTACTCTTTTAACTCTTTTTCTTCCCACACTTTGAATTTTGATATAAGAATAGAACCATTGGATAGCTTGTTGTTGAGGCTTCATTTTAGACCCTTGATTTTCTCGAAACGGAGTTCAGACAAGAGAGTTATATTTAGTTATAGTTTGGTTGTTAACATAGTTCGCTTGAGCACAAAAAATGAGCACTCGAGCAGTCCTTTGACTATTCTGGTTTTGAATTTCGAGACCTAAGATACTGAGAGCTTGAATTTACCACTCTAGCACAAGAATGAACACTCGAGCAATCTACTCTGCAAAAGGTTGAGATTCTGCAAGCCTTTTCTCACCACTTTAGCGCAAGAACGAGTGCTCAAGCAGTTTGTTTAATTTGCCTTCACCGCTATAACATAGGTTTGAGCGCTCTAGCAGTCTGTTCAAAATATAAGCATAAAGGTCACTTTTTTCCGTCAAATTGTGGGCCCAAAACCCACTTTTTTTCCTTGCACTATAAATAGAACCTTGTAGACTCTCTTTCCTCACTTTTTACTCTCTCTCTCTCTCTCTCTCTCTCTTTGTGTGTGTTTGTCTCCTTCTTCTTCGAGTTCTTCACTCTCTCCCTCTACAACCTTTACAAAACTTCACAAATCTCTCGATCCACATCACCTCGAGTTATCTCCTTGCCTTGATCTTCGAATTGGTTTGTAGAACGCGCTGAGAGCTCCATTTTGATCAAAGCGAGTCAACTTTTCGTCACTTTGGATTTTTAAGTTTCCTCCTTTCACTCTCAAACTTGAGGTGAGGATTTTCTTATCTTTGTATATTTGTTTTACCATGTTTATGTGGTATTTTGTTACACACACACACACACACACACACACATATATATATATGATATAGAACTACTTTTGGTTCAAAATTTAGAGATCTGTTTTTCAAATTGATAAATGGTAATTTGATTTTCAAAGTTTGACATCAAAATTGAGAAAGCCCTAAATTTTATGTAAAAATTGGGGGTTTTAATTATTGAAATTAGATGTAGGAAAATGAAGGTTTTGTTCTGGAAATTGGGAGTTTCCTTAGAATTTTGAACACTATTCAATTTATTAAGATTATTGAAAATATTTGAAAAATATTGGAGTTATTGAAATGTTGGAAATTTGAGAGTATTGGAATCATTGAATTAGTTATGCTCTTGTATTGCCATTTGTAAAATACTTTGATAGAGATAACTATTTTGGAAATCATAGAGGATTGCATGATTGTTAAAGAATGAATTGAAACTTTAAGGAAATCGAAACCATTTTTAATTCATGCATTGCATAGTTATACCCATGCTTTCATTCATGGATATCATGGAACATTTCAGAGAAATTGTTGTTTTGTATCATTTGGAAATCTATGAAAATCTTGTTGAATTATTAAAGTAAATAATGTGGTTAAATCCAGGATGCATAGAAAATATTTGTAAATTGAATTAAGTTGGCTTAAGATCCTTGATGAAAGTCCGAAAATCGCATGCGGAGTTAGGTGTCCAATTGCCCTTCTGGTTAATAGCTAGAGAATGTGGATTTTTGGTAATTCTGTATAGACTGTTTTTTTTTATTATAAATAATTGGACTTTATTAGAAAAGCATCAAGGAGATGCAAAGAATACAAAAATCACCCACAAAGGGCCAAACCAAACTATCTAAGTAAATCCTCCACAAAATCTACAAAATCAAAACACTTTGATCCACCGAACCTGTAACCCAACTATGCAAAACCATCAACAACCGACTCTTTAACCATGAAACGGAATGGCACTCATTTTGAAAAACACGCCTATTTCGCTCTAGCCACACTAACCAAAGCAAACAATGGGAAGCAAGAACCCAAGCCTTCTAACGCCGCTTCTCCACCCCAACTTTATACCACATCCAACACTGACCCCAGTTGCACCCAACCAACCCAAACAAAGCCATAATAGAATTCCAAAGTCGAGACGCAACAAGGAAATGTAAAACCAAGTGATCCACCGTTTCCCCATCCCTACAGCACATATTGCACCAGTTTACCAGAACCTGCCCTTGCCAACTCAGATTATCAATAGAAAAAATCTTCCCCAAAGCAGCAATTCAAACAAAGAAGGCCACCTTAGATGGTAAACCTGTCGCCCAAATACTCTTCCAAGGAAACACTACCCCACTCCCCCCTCTCAAGCATACAATAAAAAGAAGACACTGAAAACACCTCTTTAGAACTCGAACAATCCCACACCAAAGTGTCCTCCCCATTCCCCCATCCTTTACACTGTACAAAAAGCCTAACGGGTCCACCAATTAGGCTAACTCCCAATCTTGCACATCACGATAAACGTGAACATTCTAAACAAACACCTGCCCCTGTCGAACTCTAACAGATGCCACCAGCTCCTCCCCATCCGCAACAATATCATAAATCATAGGAAACATGCTTGCTAAAGGCACCTCGCTACATCACCAATCCTGTCAAAAACGAGTCTTATCCCCTACCTCTACCTCAATCCGGGTCCTAGCCCAAAACTCCGTCCACCCTAGCCAAATCTCCTTCCACAAACCACGACTATGAGAGTGGACCACCCCCTTTGAACACCACTCCCCTCTGTCCACCCCATACTTCACCTCCATTACCCTCCTCCAAAACCGCTCCCTCTCCACAGCAAAATGCCACAACCATTTCCCTAAAAGAGCCCGATTAAAACCCACCAACCTTCTAACACCCAAACCCCTCCTCTCTTTAGGATTACAAATCCTATCCCAAGCCACCAAATGATAATGAAAACCCCTACATCCACCACCCCATAAAAAATCTCATTGCAACTATTCCAACTGCCTAGCAACCACCACAAGAATCACATGCATCAACATAGAGTAAGTCAGAATACTAGAGAGGACACTCTTAATCAACGTTAGCCACCCTCCCTTAAACAAATACTGCCATTTCCACCCCACCAATCGTCGTTGCACTCTAGCTACCACCCCATTTTACACCCCTTTCGCCTTAAAGGTAGCCCGCAAAGGAAGTCCCAAATAGGAAACTGGTAACTGAGCCACCTTACACCCTAAAATAGCTGCCAACACCGAAAGACATACCACCTCTCCCACAGGAATCAATTCTGACTTGGCCAAATTAACTTGGAGCCCTGACACAGCCTCAAAACACAACAACACACAACGTAAATGCCCAATCTGATCCGCATTCGCATCACAAAAGATGAGCACATCATCAGCATAAAAGAGATAAAAAAATCACCATAGGAGCAGGCCCCTTCCCCACCGCAAAACCTGACAACAAACCCTGCTGGACCGCTCTAGATAATAAACGACTCAAAGCCTCCATCACCAAAATAAACAATAAAGGAGACAGAGGATCCCTTTGCCGTAATCCTCTCCAGGTAGAAAAAAAGCCTACTGGAATGCCATTCACCAAAACTGATAACCGCACCGTGGAAATGCAAAACTAAATCCACTGCCTCCATCGCTCCCCAAAACCCATCCGTTGAAGTACATACAATAGAAAATTCCAATTCACATTATCATAAGCCTTCTCAATATCTAGCTTGTAAATAATTCCCTCCTTCCATTGACAAACCCGCGAGTCCACACATTCATTTGCCACAAGCACAACATCCAAAATTTGGCGACCACCCATAAACGCATTATGAGACTCTGACACCACCCCCTCCAAGACACCCTGAAGTCTATTCGCCAGAACTTTAGCCAATAATTTGTAGACACTACCTAAAAGATTGAGTCGCCGAAACTCTCTAACATCCTCTGTCTTACCTTTCTTGGGAATCAAAGCAATAAAAGTGGCATTAAGACTCTTCTCAAGCCGTCCCTCCTGATAAAACTGATCAAACACGATCATCACTTCCGCCTTCACCACCCCCCAACACTGTTGGAAGAAAGCCATGGAGAAGCCATCCGGCCTAGCGGCTTTATCCCCAGGTATACTCCTCAACGCACCCCAAACCTCCTCTTCCGCAAACGGTCGCTCTAGCATTAACACCGCCTCTTTTAAAATAGTATCAAAAGTAATTCGGTCGCCACACCTCCCCTTCATCCCTAAAAAGATGCTGGTAGAAGCCTATAATACCAATCTGGATATCTACTTCTAAAAGGAGCATCACCCCATTCACCCTCAACCTCCCTATCCAATTCACCCGCAGGTGAGCATTGGCCATATGATGGAAAAGTTTGGTATTGCGGTCCCCACCCTTCAACCACAAGCACCTGGATTTCAAGTGATAACTAATCTTCTCCACCCTAGCAATCCACCCATAATCCTTCTGTGCCCCCCTCCCGACAAACCATATTATCTTCCGATAAGCCCTCTATTTCTTCCTTCTTATCCAACCCCTGCAAAACTGACAAAGTACTCGCCTTCTGTACCTCCAATTGACCAAACACCTCCTGATTCCACCTCTTCAAATCAGATTTAAGTAGTTTCAATTTTTGGGCCATCCAACCCAACCACACTGTAACTCCCAAACCACTCATTTATCTTCTCTCCAAAGCCTTCAGGCTGTAACCATATATTCTCAAAATGAAAAAGCGTTGGGCCATGCCGCACTCCCCCACTATCCAAGAGAAGAGGCTAATGATCCAAAATCGAACACTGTAATCAAACTTGGAACATCTGGGAAAAGTGCTCTTCCTAATCTCCCGTGATAAAGAATCTATCAATACGAGACATTGAACGAACTCTGGACCAGGTGTAACTCCCTTCCTGTAGCGGTATATTGATCAACTTTATCCTATCAATAAAAGAAGAAAAGCCCCTCATTGGCCCTGTTACCTGACTTGCCTTTGTTTTCTGTTTTGGACTCCGCACAACATTGAAGTCTCCACCCACACACCAAGGCCTCCCCCAGCAAAAAGCAATAGCCTGTAACTCCTCTAAAAAAGCCACCCACTCCAATCTCTTGACCAGTACATACACCCCTGTAAACACCCAATGATAATCATCCTCAACACATTTGAACAGAAAAACCTCCCACCTCTTCCCCCTCCTTCACCACCACCCGATTATCCCAACATATAAGAACACCACCTGCTACCCCTATAGCTAGTTAGAAGGCCCAGTCGACATGCCTACCACCCTAGATATCCCTCACAACATCCACCACCACACACTCCATTTTGGTTTCCTAAAGGCACACCACATTCGCTTTAGCACTTTTCAATAAGGATCTTATCACTACCCTCTTTCCTTTATCATTTAAACCTCGTACATTCCAAATCAATATTTTCAAATGCATGGCAATAACTCCACGCCTCTTCCTCACCCTCCGACCATCCCCTCTCCTGTTACTATCATAATTGATAGAACATTCCAATCTACATAGTTCTCGGCCTCCTCTATCCTTTTGACCCATACTCTGTAACTTCTACCCCCCGACACATACCCCCGCCATAGCAGCTCAATGGTAGAAAATAGTTTCGAAGTCTCTTCTTCATGCCCTTCAAAAGAAACTCCCAAAAATTTACTAACCTTAGTAATCTGAGCCAACACCCATGCAGAAACCTCATCCGACATCGGTGGATGTTTCGCTTGGAAATTCACCTCCAAATCCTGCTCAGTATCGGACTTCGGGTTGGTCATCACCATTTCCCCAGCTTTCACTACCAGTGGCTGGAGTATTAAGGCTAGTCCATCACCCATCTCTGCCCAGTGAGCCTTCGATTCAGTCCCCCACTTCTCATGGCCCTCTTGTCGTACCTTCTCTACCTCACTGATCTCTTTCCCAAATGGCGGAGATGAAGAGTCTGACCCACCATCCGTTGTGGATTGCCCGTGGTGTGACGGTAGCGTAGGAGACCTCGTCGGACTAAGCGACTCTGTCGATTCTTCTATACCCAATGATGATGCCTCACCGCCGTTATTACGGTGAGCTGACCCAATAGCATCGTGCAACAACCCGAATATTTGGTCAATAGTTAGATTCACCTGTGGGCCCACCTCCCTCACTGGGCCGGGTGTCCCTTGAATTAGGGCTTGAGGCGATTTTAAAATCTCACTGGGGCGCTAGACTTGATTTCTAGCCAAAACCTGGTCCACATGCATAGACGCCCATGTTGTAGGGCCCAAATCCCCTTGGCCCACCTTCTTGACTTGAGAGTCCACAGGGCCCAAATTCCCCTAGCCCAATGTTTTGACTAGAATATTTGCGTTTGGTCTGCCTTAAAATCCAACCCTAGTACCCTCATTCACAAATATGTGATTTTTCCCAAATCTACCATTCCCCCCCATCGGCCGATCTTCATGCCTCCATACTCGGGTTTCCTTACTTATCCAAGATTCTCTAGTCATTACTGTCGTCGGCTGAAAAGCTTCAATCGGCGGCCATGACTCCGGCCAGATCAGTAGCGAGTATAACCACGACTCTTAATGGAGCAAAACCCTATAAGGAAATCTTCTCCCTCGTCAAACCACCAACCGAACCATTCCCAGATCCATCGACTGTTCATCGGCCTCCACAAAACCCCCACACCGATCGCCGACCATCGGATATGTTTTCTCTCTACAGAGATGCAGAGGTATACCCATCACCCTAACCCACTTGTACGTCTCCACCACCGACGTCTTTCCCCTGTCATATAACATAGTTGGTGACCACCATTGCAAAGCTAAATCGCATCCATCAATCGCCCATCGGCGTTGCAACACAGCCTCGGCCTCACGCTGAGATAGAAAAACAAACAAGAAATCCTGGCTCCTTATCAAACGAATCTCCACTCGCCCGACCCACTTCCACCAACGGGAACCCATTCCACCATAGCTGAGAACCCAACGCCTCTACTCCCCACCTCTTCTACTTGGCCCACCAGCGCCCTCTCCAACAGATCAAACCATCTCTCCTCCATCACGCCCTACACCACTACATCACCGACTTCAATTGCCTCCGTAGCCGATGCAACAACTCTCCTCCCTTGCGTCACCCTCTTAGCCACATCAATCTAGGTCACCCAGCCATCCCCTTTAGCAAATCCTTCCAAAACTAGTGCCACTCCCTCCCAGCCATCCCCAAAATCTGACATGGAAAGAAAAGTCTGAGTTATTTTACCCATTGAGGTAACTACAATCTGAAACGCAAAACTACCATCTTTCTCAGCACGAATCCAAACCGCCATGCTACGCCGTTTCCCCTCCAACCGACCCACAAACTAATGACGACCATGGTTCCGTGACGCCCATTGTAGTTTCACAACTATCCAACGCACTTCAAACCCCACCAACCTCACCTCCTTACGCAATCCTTGCCCTCGCTCCACTATGGACAAACAACGATGACCCCTAGACGTCTCCACCATCTCCTCAATCTCGAAAGACTGACCCCCAAGAAAGAGGATCTGCCGATGTGGCCCAATCTTCTCCCTCACCGAAAGCATTCCAGGCAATTACCACATCCCACCGAAAATCTCTTCTAAATATGGAAATAATTAGAGAGAGACTTTTTTATGCTAGACTTTGACTATAGACTACTTGCAGACACATGCTTATGGATTTGCTATTTATGATTTACTTTTTAATAATTGTCTTATTTGAAATTGATGAAACTTGGAATTCAATGAAAAACTTGCATTGTTATATTCATGATTTGTGAAACCTTACCTTTTGAGTATGAACAAGCATCACTTGCATTTATGATCATATGCATGTTAATCTCATAGACATTGATAATATTATCTCTACTAGGCTAGTTTGCTCATTCCTTCGTGAAAAAACATCTTCTAGTATAGGTGAGATGACATTGTCTTGTTGAAGGCTTGAGATTAACGGTTTGGGAACAAGAAGGCTCTTTATTTTGTTGTTAAATTTGTATAGCTCTTGAACTTATTTGTACAGGCAGAAACCCTTCTTTTTGTAACAAGGTTTTATTCTTTGAAAGATGTAAGCCCTTAGGACATTTTATTTGAGATATGAATTTGTTTGTAATTGTATTACATATGTAATGCATGTGATACATTTTGTACATCTCACTTGATGAACTGATGAATATGAAAAAAGGAGATTTTTCTCATTATGAATATTAGAGAATAATGAACATTATGTTGGCATTGAATGGATATTTAAATAAATGAATGATAATGGATTTAGTTAACGTTATTCAGATTTATAGAAATTGGAGCGTTACAACTTGGTATTAGAGCTAACCGGGTTTGGATATCTTGGGCTTCGAGGATGTGATTTTACTATAATGGGTTTACTTATTGAGGGACGTTTGTATGTGATGCAGACCATGTGATAATATGCTTATGTAACTAGATAGGTATGTGATTAAATTTCTAGGATGTTGTTTGAGCCTATAAAATTCTTTAAAGACTTATTAGAAGAGCACTTGATCAATGTTTATTCTGATCAAAACCTTTAGTGTCACGATCCAATCTTGGTACCCATAGGTTAGACTTCTTGACTAGTCAATAATAGAGATTACCAAAGGTTAATTCTAAATGTAATAGATTAATAACGCAGCAAAGTAAAAAAAAAAAAGGGAACCTACATATTTATTTTATTTAAATATACATCGGAGCTTTTATTTATTTATATTTCTAGAGCTAGATTATGTTTACAAATATATAAGAAGCATTATGCCTACTCCAAGCATGGCCCTGCTACTTCCAAAATTTATGAACACGGGATTAACAACCCCTCCTTAAGCCTCATCACCTTAAAGTGTATGATAGCTATAAACACAAGGAAAAGTGAGAAATATTGGCCATGTTTGGTTTGTGTTTCAGAAACAATTTTCTGAAATATTCTCTGAAAACACATTTCTGGGAGTAATCAAACCAAACAGATTTTCCCAAAAAAATTCTCAGAAATGTGTTTGGTTGTCTTTCTCCAGGATCACTTTTCAAAAAAAAATTTCAGAAATCCGTTTGGTTGGTTTTTTTAGAAACAAAAAATACAAACACCCTCAATTACAAAAAAATAGTGTGTAAACATGGGTTTTTTTTTTTTTTTTTGGAGAATGAATCAAAACAGCACAACATATTATGCATCATGTTGAAGTTTTACAGATCAAGCAAGACAGCACAATTGGTGTTCACGTTGCAGTTGGTGTTCATCATGTTGGTGATCAAGCAAGACAGCACATATTATGCATCATGTTGAAGTTTCTCAGGGTACACTGAACAGGGAATGGAATGCAATGTGACATTTTAGACTAATAACATTGACATAAGGCAAAAAATAAGAAGGGCTTTTCTAATTCAAAAAGATATGTTCTACAATTAAATTGTTCATTCCAAAAATCATGTCGTCAGACCATAGGCTTCGTAACCATGACTTCAACTTACATAGAACCTTCTACAAACAAGGATTTGTGCAAACTAATGTCATACAGTACAGGGACCACAACTAAAGGGCCCATGTACAAAGTAAATACACTTGGACATGTCATTCACCAAACAGTTAAAAAGGTTTTCCATGCAAATAAAGAAGTATATTAAGTGTATACACAAACGTCCACCAGATATTCAGTCATATAACTACACATAAAGGTATATTTAAAGATATAAAACAATGAACAAAATTCATTAGTAGTGTGACCAGATGCAATCTAGAATAAATAACAACATTCATCTATCTAAAGGATCCAATATGAATTGTTTCCAGCATCATTCCTTCATCATGCCTACATGGAGCCAAAATTTCTAAAGTAAGCTAAAATTGCTCAAATTCTTTGCCTCGTGGAGCAGACAGAACTCATATTAAAGCAACAAGCATGCATGTAATACAGATTCAGAACAGATTCAGCATCTAACTTTAAAACAGATTCAACATCTAATACAAATTCAGAACACACAGATTCACCAGTTACACACAGATTCACCATTGCATCTAAATTTAAAATACAAATTCACCAGTTACAGCATCTAAATTTAAAATACAGATTCACAACAGATTGAAAACACACAAATTCAGCATCTGTTCCAGTTACAGTTGAACCTCCCCAACTAACAGCTTGCTTTTTCTTCACCATTGCATTTGATATTGGAGCCTTCGAGTAGTGTGAACATAGCTAAAACCTAGACTCCTTCCAGATGGATCACCAACACCAGTAATTTCCAAACGCTCTCCCACCTCAATTCTTCATGGCTTTTGTCTTTGTTAATGGTCATGGCAGAAATGGACTCCATCACAGGCAGCAGTACTTCCCTCATCTACTTCAGCAGTAGCAGTGTAAGCTGCTACTCTACTTCGTCCATGTTGACTGCAAAAATCTGACTGTCCAAAGCCTGTAGTTCCAAATGTTGGTGTCATGGACTGAGATCCTCCAAAATAGAATATAACTGGGCACCAAATGTTGATATTGGTTGAAGTTCCATAATACATTGATCCTCCTGTAGGGGAACCAAAAGAGGTTGTACTCCCACCTGGTAAAAAATAAATGGTAAACAATTATCAGTTCTTCAAGGAATTTTTAAAAAATTGATTGATGATACAGTTCTTCAACAAACAAACACAATTGTGCGAAAAAGAGATTTAGAGAGATAGAGCATATTTACATACTAAAATTGATTGATGATTGCTGATTGCATTAAAAGTGCTTTTTCACTAGTATCACAACTTCCAAATAAAGAATCTAGTTGAAATATAAAAAATTAATCTATCAAACCCACCAAAAAATAGGGAAAGAAGGGGGATAAAGCCATTATTTTAAGTACTTGTTTGCATGAGCAGAATTTTCTCCAACAACTATACACTGTTTCTGTTATCTGTAACTTTGTTTTATCTATAATTTCCAATTGGCAAATGACTTGGAAGGGAAGCATATCCTCCAACACCTATCCACTGTTTCTCACTAATTTTCCAACAAGACAGCAACACAGACTTCAACACATGGATACAGAACACACAGATTCACCCAGATACATAACATCACCCAGATAAGGAGAGATTCAGAACAGCACCGCAGTGAATTTACTTGCATCAGCCGCAACACGCATCCTCAGATAATACATCCCTGTCTTCAAGCCCTTGCATGTCCAAAAATTGAATAATAAGTATTTAAGTAAGTACGTAATGCAAATAAATATGTATGCATACACTACTCTTAATATTTGCCAATTATTAACAATTAGATCACTTTTTAAAATTTTTGTCTAATTACCTTAGACCAAGCATAAAAATGCAAGGAAGTCAGCTTCCCAGGATCAGGTTGGTCCATGTGGATCTTTTTAAGCTCTAACTGTGATCTATGTATCACCCACGGTCAATCGCCATGTCTACCAATGTTTTGATTTTCCATCCACAGTCCTGATAATTTACATCATACTAAACAAGATGCTACAAACATTTAAGACAAGTAATACTTCAAAAATACTTGTACATAGCTTTCAGTTCCACTTGTTAGACGGCATCACAGCCCACATATCCGCTTCAAGAATCATAGTGTGGAAACAACTGAAGCAGATGATGCCATAAAGAAATATAAAATTAAACAAAAAATAACCTGAATTTGTGTACCTGCTGATAGATGAACCATACATGCACAAGAAACGAATTACAATAACCGTACATTAACACTTCTGACATAATAAAACTACCACAAGCTGTTTGAAAAAAATAAAAACCAATATACTACAACATAATTACTACCGATCGTTGCGCTACCATAACAAAACAACAAGTTCAAGCATTGTTTCATCCACAGTTTCGAATATCCTACATAAGTACAATGACCAACAAAAGTACGAACAAAAGGACCATAATAGTAAAACAAAGAAAAGCGTTGCATCCACAACAAACCCAAAACAACCACTTTCCCCCTGTACGAGGCACTTGCGCAGGGGTAAGATGCTGTATCCCACCGTCATAGTCATCTACCCAGAGGAAGGAGCCCCTATGATTATCCTAATTAGGACAACGGAAAAAATAACGACCATTGTTCGCTTCGGTCCGAGCCATAATCACCAACATTGGCCCAGCGCCACATGAACAATTTGGTGTCACCTTCATCTGCATATGGCTTTTTCATTAGCAATCCCATTTTCAAATATATACAACAAATACAAATATAATGTGAAGTTTGAAACATTAACCTACTTTGATTATGTGCTCCATTTTTTCAAATTACCAAAAAGAATCTACCTACTTGTTATCATATACTTATTGTTGTATGCCTCCCACATGGATGCTGCAACCTCATCTCGCCATTGTCCCATCTGCACTAGTTGTTCACGTGACATGTTCACATGGTTCTGTTGTTGCATAGCTGGTACTCCATCTTCATTTCCGTGGACATTTTCAACTCCACCTTCACCCTGAACTTGACTTGCACCTTCACCTCCACCTTCACCTTCATATTCATCTTCATCTTCGTCTTCAACGCCATCTTCATCTTCGTCACTTGATTGTTCAGCATCAAAAAATTCATCATGCTCTTGCACCGTCCGGATCCAATTGTGGAGAACACAACATGCCATAACGATTGGCCCTTGTCGTACCATATCATACCGTGGCATGTGTCTCAATAATGGAAACCGTTGTTTCAACACTCCAAAGGTTCTTTCTATAACATTCCTCAAAGAAGAATGTCTATGGTTGAACAACTCCTTTGGACCATGATAGCGACGCTGCCTATTGAACTCTTGCAAATGGTATTTTTGGCCACGATATGGGGCTACGTACCTAGGCATGTGTGTATACCCGGCGTCAACGAGATAATACTTGTCTACAGTAAAACTCTTTCAGTAAGAACATGTCATGGCATATTTGGGTGTGAAAAAAAGGAAAACTCTAAATTATTTATCAACAAATACACTTACTAGGTGGTGGGTGTGGAAAGTCAGCAGAATTTGTGGTAAGTGCTTCTAGAAAAATTCTCGAATCATGTGCACTACCTTCTCAACCAGTGTATACAAACGTAAACTTCATCTCAAATGAACATGCAGCCATGACATTTTGAGTTGTATGCACTTTTCTACCTCGATATGGCATTTGGTCACCTTCTGGTGCCACAACAACAATATGTGTGCCATCTGTGGCCCCTACACAGTCCTAGATGACATAACTTTGAATTAATTTATGAAATGTTGGGTCCCAATAAGCCATATAAAATAATGCAAATGAACTACCATTTTTGTTACCTTAAACCATGGCCAATACCGTCTGTCATTCTGAATTTTAGGATGGGTAACATCCATGTTCGGTGGTTGGATTACAAATGGCACAAGATTTCCCAACGCCCGCATCATAAGTACGAAATGACGATGAATTGTCTCATTTGAGTGCTGAAATCGATCTCCAGCATTTCTTGTTCCTGAACTTTGACCACAGATAAATAAAAACATAGCCAACGACTCTTCCAGTGACAATTGCATGTTCGACCAGTCTACAACATTTCTACGGACAATTTGTTTAATCAATTCGACAAATGTCGGGACTTTCATTCGCAATTGTTCACGGATTGATTTAGGATTTCCACTTAGTAAGAATTTTATGTACTACTCACCGGTGTATGGACAGTTACGTTACGGTTGTCTCGTAGGAATGTCACGTGTTAGTTGACAAACCATGTGTAAGTCCATCACATCATCGTCATCGTCACTGTACGGGTCGTACATATTGTTCGGTTGCCTTCCATTGGGTTGTGACGACGACATCTAAAGCGGAAAGTGTAAAACAATCAAGGTATTATCAGTAATGACATGAGTATAGCACTAAAAATTCAATAAGGACATTGCAACAAAGAAAGCATGTCGAAAATATATTACGACAACATAGTGCTAAGTCTAAAGCGAAACCACATAGACAGCATGATATAGATAGTTAGCTCAACACCCAACATAGTGCAAACCGAAAGGGAAAAACAAACAAATTAAAACAAATATAGTTTAGGTTTAACAAATGCCAAAAAAAAAAAGAAAAATACACCCAAACAATTCTGCAAGCATCTTCATTTCCTTCACCTCAAACCGAACAGTGGGATGACCAAGCTTCTCACAAACTGAGGATCCAAAGGTACCTCATTTCCGGTTCCATGGTCATAAACATGGTTCGCCATTCTAGTGATGTGAACATGTTCATGGCCTTCATAAACAAGCTCGGATCTAGGGCCATTGATTTTAGGATGGTCATACATGCTGTAACGGAGTACGCATCAGCTGCCCAGCGTTGGCCTCTGCTTGAAGGTAAAACTGTTCACGTGCTTCACATGAACGTTGCCATGATTGCAGTGCATCATCCATTTTTGGGTTCTTGCTGGACTGACCCTGGCCACTAGACTTACGCTTACTTCTGGAAGTGCAAGATTTATCTACTACGCCTTTTCCCGACGTATATGCATGAAAGCGTTCATCAATTTCTCGTTTGTCATCAGATGTGGGTGCACCCTGACGAGAAGAACGGGCAAAAGCGCCAGTGGCAAATGACTTGGCAAATATTTCTGACATGAGCTCATAATGTTCAAGGCCTTTGGTTTGGAATTGTTTTGCATTTGGGTGTGCCTACAAGTTGTAAACATTAATTAATCATTTAAAAAATTAATTCTCTATACACATGGTTCTGCTAAATGTATGGGCCAAAATAATTACCTGAACATAATTTTCCCAAACATCGTCTGGGGCTGTCACTGTTTGAGCGATTGGATCCCAGCCCAAACCACATAATTTTCTCAAATCTTGAACAGCGTATTGATGGAGGGAAGGCAAGTGGGTCTTCGAAGGCACTTGGGCGAGTGCAGATCTTGGCGTACAGGTGTGGATCGTCTTCGTTGACACAGCCGATAGAGAGTCGTTGGACTGCCTTGAATGATTTTCTTCGTATCACAGAGATGAGGTCAGAAAGCTTCTTTTCAGAGAGAGAACACAGAAGATGCGTCTTGAGAGAAGTTTTGAGAGAGAGAAGTATTTCTTTGAGATGAGTCTTCAGGAATATTTCAGAAATTTATTTGCCAAACGTGTTTCGGTACTTTTTTCTTTCAAAACTTGTTTCTGAAACACAAACCAAACAACGCCATTATATTGAGAGCATAATGGTATAAAAATCACCATGTATAATTATTTAGGCTCAGTGAATAATTTGGTTTGAATAAATAAATTCTTTTAAATAACAGAAATATAATGCAGAAACCATATAAGCAAAATAATCATAACCACAGTACAGAACAGAGCAGAAGGTCAATGGATATATGACAAATAGAAGGTAACTAAGTGACTAATCAGAGGGTCAATGGTTATTCAAGTCTCCCAAGGTATGGGATCTCCATGGTAGTACTTACAAAATAAGTCATTAAATATCAAATCCCCAAAATCAAATTTAATAAATAGTTTATATCCATGGATTTTCCTTTTAAACAAATAGGGTTCATTAAATAAATAACATAATTAAAATGTTAATATAATTCACAAAGCATGATTCACACAAAATAGTTTATGATTACTCAGGGTATAATATAACTTACCTTACTATCAATCCCTAGTTTTTACTTTTCTCTTTTCTCTTTCCTCGTTTCAGTGAAGCTCATGTTCTTGCCAGCCTCTTCCTTTGCTTTTATTATATATATATTTCTTTGCCTTTGTTTGCTAACTCTATTTTTTTTCCTTTTGTTTTTTTGCTTATTCTATTAGTACTAGCTTCACTATTTATACTGAGGCTATGCAGTGAATTTATGACATGTTGCCTCCATCACCATTTGATACCTCTCTTGATCTAGATCATCCCAAAGAGCCTTATCCATTAACAAATGAATCTTGGCTTAATGCCAAATTTCATTTTGACCCATATGTTCAAATAATTAAATTACCATCCTTTTAGTAAAACACAATGATCTTTAATTTTAAATTAAATTACATTTTAGTACATACAACTATATAATTAAATATTCTTCTCTCTCTCTCTCTCTCTCTCTCTCTCTCTTATCATGATTAGTTAATATTAATGTGGTGTTAAAATTAATTAAACATTTGGGGTGTCACACTTAGAATGTTTGTAGGATGAACTAATATCTTAAGAGGATAATTCGTATATAATTATGTGACTATGTACTTATGTGGTGTGACTTGAAATGATTGTGTCAAGTTGGGACGCGAGTGACCCCAAATGGGGAAAATTTTTGGGACTTGAATTATTAGTCTGTGAGATTATTAGGACTCAACAAGAGTTTGCATAAAGGGTTTTGAACTTGTGGATGTAGTTGGAATCTGGGATCTCTTGGGAAATTGTGTTTAACTTGTTGAAATAAATTGATGTCAAACCCTATGGTTGTTCTTAACTATAAATTAGAAATTTTGAAGGCATGGAGCCATAGATAAGTGTTTGAGTTGGGCTTGGTATGTGTTTTGACTAAGTGATTTGGGTACTTAAAATGAAGACTAACCCAAGTCCTCTTTTCTTGCCTTAAAGATTACTTTGTATTACGAGTCTGATGGTCATAAATTTATCTATAATGACTTTCGTTTCACTGTGACCGTGGTAGAAGTTCTTGTCGTCGATATACGAGTTAAATAATACCATTGAGTTAGTATGGAGCATTCAAAGGTGATTAGTGTTCATCTTCCATGATTGTTTTAGACTAGGATCTTAAGTTCGTAAAAGTTAGAAGTATTCATCTGTTTATAATTGGATTGGTATGAGTGGTGACTATGTGATCCGTGTGGCTAGAGTCAAAATTGAGTCCCTTATTTTGTCTTTTGAACAATGATATCATTTTATGTTATGTTGAGTTAATTTTTAGTAATATGTTGTTTAGCGAGAGAATTAAGAGTGTTGTTCTAATTTTTGTTTCACCTTTAAGATAAGGGAACATTGTGTAATAAGAATTTTGATATGCAAATGTCTTTGAGTTGAAGTGTGTATTTGCTGGTGAGTGGCTGACATTAATCATGAATTGGATAAGTTTAGGAAATTTTTAACCTTTCGCCTTCTAAACTTGCCATAGAGTTGGCTTCGAGTGATGTCTTGTGTATCACATTGGTGAATTCCCTTCCTTAGAACATAGATTTTGTATATGGAGTGTTTGTTATTACCGTTAGTCCTAGAGGTTGTTTCAAAATGAATGAGATGTGAGTGTACCTGGCCTCTAGGCGCAACCATAAATCTTAAGGAAAAATCATTTTACTAAAATCAATAGTTGTTGTTGTGAATTATACCCTTACTTTTAAGTTTGCGTATGTGACAACCACCTCCTTGATTAATTAAGCTAATTAGGTGATTTGCATTGAGCATGTGATTATGTGTTAATTATGAATTATGTGCCATGTGTGATATAGAGATGGTATTGTTATTGTGAACAAATAGGTAGAGCTATGAATTGAGCCTGTCTGATTCAGTAATTTTAACAAGTTGGAATTAAATATTGGGATAGGCAATTTGAGCCTAATTCACATTAGTATAATTAAAATTTATTTGACTTAAGTCATAAATGATGAGGATTAATTTAATTTGAGTGAATTTGATTTAAATTAGTTAATTTGATTTATTAGCCTATTTAATTTAAGCCTAATGTTTGTATAATTCAAGAACTAGCATTTGACTCATCAATTGAATATAGAAGGTAGTGGGGCTTATGTTGATTGGAGTCATCCACGTAGAGAGAGGGAGAGCACCTTTAGAGTGGGAATTCAACTAAGAGGAAGAAGAAAGTGAAGAGAAGTTTAGGAAGGACATTGAAGATAAAAATTAGCTCTTTACAATTCATCAATTTAAGGCAAGACTTTCATTCAAATTTTTTGAAATTGAAACTACTACACTCATCATCTTCTAAGATATAAGGTTAATTAGGATGAATTCATGGTTAATTAGGAGTTTTTTTTTTTTTTGTTGGAATTGACAAATTAGAACATGCAAGCTAGTTTAGAAAAGAATTGAGGGAGTTTTTTCTCAAATTCAACATACATGGCATGAATTTATGACATTTTGTTTAGATACATATTTTCTTGCATGAACTTCATGAATTCTACAAGTTGCAAAGAGCTTTCTGTTAACATAAATTTCAGAACATGAAATTTCATGTTTCGGATCATCTACCATGTATATCATCAAGAAATCAAAACAAAATGACATACCTGAATCCATCGATGAATAGTTAAACGGAAGCGTCTGATTGTCAATAAAACCTTGATATTGACTATGTTATTGCCTTCTAATCCTTTCCCCTTTGGTGCCTTATGTTTCTCCTTGAGAGGATTTAGAAAAACAAAACAGTGTTCTTATTTTTCTCACCTTAGGAAGGAATAGGGACCATAACCTTTTAAAGGTTGTAATTGGTTTTCATAACTGAAAGGTAATGAAAACCAATAAATTAACCATTATTGGTTTAAAACTGAAAGGTAATGAAAACCAATAAATTAACCATTATTGGTTTTAAAACTAAAAGGTAATGAAAACCAATAAATTAACCATTATTGGTTTTAAAACTGAAAGGTAATGAAAACCAACTTTAACCAATATGTTTTAATTTCTATTTCTGCCCCTCATAGAAATAGAAATTATACAACTAGTATCTACACATTAGGTCCATAACACATATACCCTTAAGCCTATTAACTAAATTGAATCACTTAAATTGTAGGCTTCTTATAAATGATAACACCACATTTAATTATGTGGTCCCATTGAGACATTATCTAACAATTTCCTCATAATTTTTCAATTGAACTTTTGAAACACTTGGTTTATGGTTTTATCATGCCTTTGAAGTCTTTGACCAACTAATTGGAAGAAATAGCTTAGATTATGGACATGCATTGTTTTATTCTTGTTCATACACATCATTCCTTGAAGGAGTTTTCAAAATTGTAGAGGAAACTTCACAGATTTTGGATTGGAATTCATGAATATATATATTTTGGTGGTGTTATGCTTTAATTCAAGATTTTGTTGTTTTATTGGAAAATTTTGGTTTTTGATGTAAGATTTAATTCATGTTTGATGTCGGAAAACCTGAATTCAAGGTTTTTATGATGGAATTTACAGTTGGAATTTATGAGATTGAAGTTTTAATTTCAAAACCTTGAGTTCCAAAACTTGGAAAACTTTTTGGACTGTTTCAACACAGACCCCTCGAGCGGCCTGGGTCACCGCTCGAGTGGCTAGCTCTCCTTTGCAACATGTATACTACACGCTCGAATGGCTTGGACCATCGCTCGAGTGACCAACCCCCTATTCTTGCATGCATTCTGCACGTTCATGTGTCTGTGGCCACCGCACGAGCGGCCAGGCCACCGCACGTGTGGCCATCAAGGTAGACTTGATTTTTGTTTTCATTTCATTTTTCCAACTTTCGGGCTTCTTTCAACATGGTTTTCGCATATAGTTGCATTCATGTGTATTTTTGGCATGAAAGAATATTAGAAACAAGAAGTTATAACCGAACGGTTAAGTAATGAATAGAAACCGAATGAGTGAATGGGTTTCAGTTACCCCATTTCACCTGTAATTTTTACAATAAGTAATGCTATCCTCTACCAATAGCCAAAATAGATATTTCTATTTAATATATTCCAAAATTGAAAATATAACAAATGAGAGTATAACCAACCACTTCCACAACATTTCCACAAAAAAAATAGCTTTATCTCAACATTTCCTCAAAAGAAATCCTATTTATTTCCATATGGTTCAAAACCATGATTTCCACAACCAAACAACAACATAGTTCTCATTCCTCCACCTTGAACACAAATCAAGGTTTTTGGTAAAAAGGTTTGGGGTTTCTCATTCTTTTCAAAACTAACTCATCAATTACCAACACAATTCATTATTTTGAATACAAAAAAGAAGTTTTAAGAAAACCTTATGAAAACCCTTTCTTGAGATATCAAAACACAACATGAATCCAAATCCCCAATCTATCAAAGTGCTACTCTAATAAAGTAACACATAATGAAGCTAAATAACATACAAAATATTAAAAAGATTCCTACCTCAAAAGCAGAAGAAAAGAGAAACAAAACCCTAAAATTGACAGAGACGAAAGCCCAAACTTTCCAAATTAAAACTGTCCTCTCTTCGAGCTCTACCTTTAATTCCAACACTACGGTGGATAAATTCATGGATTGTAGTAGATCAAAAGTTTTAGGCAAGAAATTTAGAGAGATTTGATAAAAATTGGGTTCAGACACTTTATAGAAAGAGAGAAATCAAAAAAGTGGGAAAAAAGATATTTTCTCGTAGCTTTGTACAAACAAGTCGCTCGAGTGAACAAAATACCACTTGACCGTCAGACACAAGATCTCACTCGAGCGACCAAAACTAGGCTCGAGTGAAGAAACCAAACTCCCAGAAGATCAACCTCGCAGAACAAACTGCTCAAGTGAATAAAACACCACTCGAGCAAAGAATGCCCTACTCTTAGAAGTTCAGACTGTAAACTTAGAAACTAGGAGAAACGAAAGACCACTCAAGTGACCAACCCACCGCTTAATCGACCAGCCCATCGCTCAAGCGAACCCCAGGTCAAACAACCAAAATCTTCTCAAAAAATCCAAAATCCCACCTATTTCAATGTAACTCAAACAAACAAACCTCAAAACTCAAATCAGTGATAATATTGGACTAGGATAGATATCAACTACACTAACATGTATAAAATCCATACAAAAGAGTACAAAAAGATCAGGTCTAAACTCTGGCTGCTATAATAACTATATCTATATCTATAATATAATATATAAAGAGCTTGTGTATTGAACAGTAACATTTTCGTCCCTTGTAGAATTACATATTTGCTCTTTATTTTGGCTTTCAACCTCATTTGCTGAAGATAGTATAAGTGGAATTTTTCTTTATGTGCTAACAAAGAGATATATGGGAAATTCTATTTCTACACACTTAATTGCCTCAGTGCACATCTTCTCTCAGTACACACACTTATTAATTCGATTATTAATTAATTTTCTCAACCTACACACTAAAAATTACAATTATACCCTTCACTCATAATCATTGTACACATACCACTCAACTCTCCTTTCCACACACTTGTTGAATGACCCTGCTTTCAAATTTGTAGACCTATTGTAGACCCACGCGAAGACCATTCAAGACCACAGTGTGAAGTGAAGTGAAATGAAGACAAAGTCCTCCATTGAAGACCCTATTGAACCTTCATTAAAAACACCATTGAAAACCCTCCAAAATATTTTTGAAGATGAGGCATCTTTCTATTTTGTTATTATATTTATTCTTTTCATATCTCTATGTACTCCATTGCCATAAAACCCTCGTTTTTTTAAATTTTATATGTTTTTCAGTTTGGGGATTTCGGCACTGGAATTCCAAAATTATACATTTAATTCGAAACTTAACTTCCGAATAAAAGTGATTAGTTCAACAAATTTATTCCAAAAAAAAACAATTGATGTTTGAATATAATGAAATAATTCGGTACTGGTTGTCCGACTGAAAACAACGAAAGGAAAAAAAAAAGTTATGCACAAAAAAACTAACATTTTCATCACTAATAGAGTATAAATCTAAAGATTAAAGCAAATGAGAGTTGTTATGAAAGTATTGCTTTGCAAGTAATAGAGGAGTATAGAGTGTGTAGCAAGCAAAACGACAATAATGGAAAAACTAGGGAAATTCTATTTCTACACACCTAATTATCTCAGGGCATATATTTTCTCAATACACACACCTATTAATTTGATTATCAATTAATTTTCTCAATCCACACACTTAAAATTACAATTACACCCTTCCCTCATAACTATTGTACACACACCACTAACCCTCTTTCCACACACTTTTGATTGACCGTACTTCCATATTGACCCACCCACGCCCTTGAAGACTTTGGTCTGAAATTTTCTCTATTGAAGACTTGCATAGATGACCTCCATTGAAGACCATTGTAAATCCTCCAAAATAGTGTTGAAGGTAAGAAATCTTTCCTTTTTCTTATTACATTTATCATTTTGTTATTACATTTATCATTTTCGGATCTATATGCACTCCATTGGCATAAAACCTTCAATTTCGGTCTTGTGAGTGACGGTTTTGGGCTTTCAGCACTGGGTTTCTAAAACAATAGAGTGAATTCGGAACATAACTTCCAAATAAATTGTATTATTTCGACAAATTACTTTCGGGAAAAAAAATAAATCTCGATTATTAGTTTCCAAAGTTGATGAATTTCTTCAGCTCTGTAGTTCCAAAATGATGCCATATTTTCAACAGTTTAATTCCGAAAATTGTGTGTTGTTTCGGCACTAAAGTTCCAAATGGATTTTTTTATATATTATATATATATATATTTGGACTACATAGGCCACCAAGATTGGTTTTACCTTAGGTTCTTTTCCAACAACATTATTTTATGGGTATGTTTATGTATTTATTTTTTTTGCGAACATCAATACATAACAATAGAAAAGAAAATATGTGCAATACTGGTGTTTCCACATTATATTGTTAACACACGTAGTTGTCATTTCTATATTGGTTGATGACTTCAATTTGATGATTTGATTGTGTATTTGTTAGTGTTTTCACTATAAATGCTATATTGGGTTGATGAGAATAATTTGCCTTATGCAGATAGATGCGGGTCCCAGTCAACGTCGGTCAGTAACAACTTCGAACAGAAGACTCCGTGAATTAGAGAATACTGAACGTAGACGTGGACGTGGACGCGGACGTGGACGTGCTCGAGTGCATGATGATGATGCATACATTGCCATGGATGATGATCTTATACATGATGCATTAGTTATGGATGATATTGCTATGGATGATGACCCCTACTGGTAATGATGCTGACATTGTTGATGAAGATATCCTTACTTAGCCATTTCCAGGAGGGCCAACTGATTCATCAATCCTTAAAAGTTTTAAAAGTCATGTTGCCACAGCTTTTTGGAATGGTGCTAATGAAATGGGGCCCTTGAAGTGTCATAATCATTCATCTAAGATTCGTTCATGGCCATGGTGGGAACAAGGCAACAACGGTACATTTGTACACATTATGGAGATGTCAGGACTTGCACACTTAGCTCGTTGCACGTACTGCTTTGTCAACAAAATTGTAGTGTCCAGTTTTGTTGAGAGATGGCAACTGGAGACAAACACCTTCCATTTGACTGTTAGAGAGATGACTATCACATTGGATGATGTCGCCACTATCATGGGGCTTTCCATTGTAGGCAAATCTATTAGCGTACGTAAGTTGTCAGAAAGGCGGGCTGTTGCATTAGTAGTTAATACCTTAGAAATTGATGAGCAAAAGGTCAGACATGAGATGTCTAGTGCTGGAAGCAATTCAGTGAGGCTTGAGTGGTTGAGGGCACACTTTCATAATGTTTCAGACAATGATTCAATGGAAAGAATTGCATGTGCAGGTAGAGCATACTTGCTATTTTTGTTGGGTTATACACTTTTCAGTGACAAGACTGGTACTAGGGTCTATATTGTTTATTTGAGTTTGTTGCTTGACTTGATGACCGTATCTTCATATGCATGTGGTGCTGTTGCATTGGCATACTTATATAGACAGTTGGGGTACGCTAGTAGGTCCGGTGTGAAACAAATAGCCGGTTACATGACACTCCTTGAGGGATGGATTTACGAGCACTTTCGTGGATTCCAACCACACTTGAATATGAATTACACTCAACACATGCCACATTTTTACCATTGGACTTCTCAGAGAGAGTCTGATGAAGAGACACAGTTGTAGGTTTTTCAAGAGGAGCTTGATAGGTTGGGTGTACACAATGTAAGTTAAAAAGTCCTTCAAAATTTGAAACTATGTTTCATACAAAATTTACAGTTATTATATCATACTATTGTTATTGTTTGTAGGTTATTTGGGACCTGTATTAGAGTTGCAGAGATGTCCATCCGTGTCACCCAGTTACATTTATCATAGTTGCCTAAAGTGTTTGGAAGTAGTTGAACCATATCACCCTGATAGAGTTTTGAGACAATTTGGCGGAGTACAGACAATCCCTAATCCACTACTTGGCCCTATGCGTGCTTCTCGAGGAGCCACAGCTCCATGCTACAATGTTATGTATGCATACTTGGACATCATTTGGGAGGCATGGGACAACCATGTGTTATCTAATCAGATGAGGAGTTCACCGGTATGGCAACCTTGGGATTGTGTTCCTAGTTACATGGATTGGTACCAATCTATTACCCATATGTATGTTTAAAACCCAGCGTGTCGTTCTCAAGTGGATCCAAATATTCATCATTATCAGTATCCTAGCCAAGACGCACAGGTATTCTGTTTTTTATTTACATTACAAATTATTTATGTAAACTGTTATAGATTTGTATATAATTTTGTATTTGTTCTCATAATGCAGCGTATGTCACAGATATATCAGATTACTCATCCTTTCGTAGAGGCTCGTTATGAGGGCAGTGTTCAACATCTTGATAGGCTTTACTACGCAATTGATGCATTTGAACAGCTTCTTCAAGATCAGCACATTGGTGAAGCTGCACCCAGGACATCCGCTCAGGGTCGGTCTGCACCTAGCTCTTCTGCTACACATCGTTTTGGAGAACATTACACTCACCAGTCACGTAGCTAATAGTAGTTCATAATGTCACATTCGGTATTTTGTGATGGTGTTGGTGTATCATTTTGGAGACGAATATTATTATTATGTTTGGATTATGTACTTTTTGGATACTTTGGTGGATTTAGTAGTAGGTATTTATCAGTGGTACTCTTTAATATTATTACTACTCTTTGGATTATGTACAAGGAGATATGTATTTTGTGATGACGTGAATGGATTGAACTACTAGTTAATATTTTTATTTCTTTTTAGATACTTGTTGGTTAATATTATTACTAGTTAATAGTAGTTGTACTTTGTTAATATTATTTTCATTATGTTTTTGTGTTCAGACAATGTAAAAATAATATGATATCTATAGCGATCTCGGTTTTCCCTTTTCGTACTTGTTGTATTCCGGACTTTGGTTTCGTGGAGTTGGTGGTTGTATATCTTGTTGTCATCCTTTAATTCCTTATGTTTGAGTTTTAGGATGTGTTGGGCGTGTTTCGAACAGGTTGGTTGAGCTTTAGTCCCATTCCTTGTTGCCTAGATTTTTGGTGGTACGCTTGAGCGGGTACCTTTGCGCTCGAGCGGAATTTGGTTTTTGGCTGTACACTCGAGCGGGACTTATTGTGCTCGAGCGGGGTTTACACACTCCCAGTATTTCGTGTCCTTGCAAAACTTCTGCAGGTGTGTTTTCTACGCTCGAACAGATTTCCTTACGCTCGAGCGGTAGCGCTCGAGCGGGCCTTTTGGCGCTCGAGCGGGTAGTTCGTTTTCTGTAAAGTTCTGGGAGATAAAAATCTACGCTCGAGCGTACTGGTTTTTCGCGCTCGAGCGGATGTATTTTATTCTTGTGTCTTGACGCTCGAGCGGGCCTTCTTGAGCTCGAGCATGTCCGGATTTTTGTGCTTTACGCTCGAGCGTTCTATTCTCCGCTCGAGCGGGAATGTCGTATATCAGTTGGCAGCTAGGCATTTTTGAATCACTTTTTACACTCACACTCTCTCTCTTACTTTCTAAAAACCGATTTTGAGAGCTCCTCTCTCTAGAAAATACCTTATCTCTAGGGATTGATCTAGTTGGAGTGTTCTCCTATCCTTCAGCCTTTGTAAAAAGTGTGTTGATCGTTAAGGGCTTCGTTTTGATCCGAAAAGTTTGGAGTTTGGAGCACATTGGTTTTGGTCTTCTTCTCCATTTGAGCTCCGAATCTGAGGTAGGGATTCTCCTTGTTCTTTTACAATGCTTCGTCTATAGATAGACATGTGGTAGTTTTGTATTGCATGAAAATCATATCCATGCTGGGTTTGTTTGAAGATCATAAGGGTGAATCTAGGGTTGGTTGTTTGGAAATGGGTTTGTCATCATTGATAGTTCTTTGGGCTAATTGGAGTGTTAATTAGCATGTTATTGTTGAAAGGAGAGAAAACCCTAGTTTATATTTGATTTGGTAAATTAAAAGAGGGGTTTTGTTCTTTGGGCCAATACTTTATGTATTTTGGGTCTCTAATGGGGTTATTGTGGTTTGTGGTTGATATTTGAGCCTTTTTGGTCAATATTGAAAAAGGGGGAGAAAAGCCCTAGTGTAATGTTATGAATTAAATTGCATAATTGGATCGGAAAGGATATGAAAGAATGGCATTGGGTTTTTATTAAATGAAAGGAATAGTATTGTTTTCTTTATGAAATGGGAAGAAAAGTGTTTTTGGAATAAGTAATGGAACATGTTGATTTTGAAAATGGGAGAATAAGCATGAGTGTTGAATACACATTTTTTGGGGAATTTAATTTGTAATTATCATACCTGTGGCATTGTTGGGTTTAAGATCTCACGATAGTTGAGTCTTTTAATAGATGTACTGAACGCATGCATCTAGAGGTTTTGTCCTTGGTCATCGGTGGAGGATGACACTGTTGAATTGAATGGTTGTGTATGCATTACATCTGTGTCAATTGAACATTATATGTAATGAAGTGTTAGAAAGCATTCGTAATATTGAGATGATTGGTATCATATACCGTGCTTATAATGAGGGGTACCACTACCTTCCAGCTTGTGTCTGGAGAATGTGGACGAGGTACCATTACCTTCTAGCTTGTGTCTGGAGAATGTGGATTAGACGCCGTTACCTTTCAGCTTGTGTCTGAGGAACTTGACTTATCATTTGTTGTAGCAATTGTATCCTTGGCTTACTGTGTATATAGCCAGTAGAGCAGAGTTTTATTGTTGTTGTCTCAATGTATCTGAGTATATTATGGATTGCGATGGTTATAGTATTGGAGGGCTGAGTTGCCTCATTTGTCGATTATACATATTGATGATTGTTATCTCCCTTTATTTAAAGGCATGCATGTATGGTTATTAATGTATTGAGAACAAACCAAAATGCCATTTCAGGATTTGGAAAGTGTGAAGGAAATCGAGTATTTTAAACGTATGTTTTGAAAAAAAGGCACATCTATTGTAAGTATGGAATAATGGAAGAAAGTGGTGGGCTTAGTGAAATTATTTCCTAAGAAGTGTTAATGTTGTGAAAGTTTGGGAACAAGGGGTAATGAAAAGGAAAGAAAGATGAATCGCTTATAGCGTTGAATGAAATGGCTGTTTTCGAGAAAATATCATACTTATTTATATTTTGTATAAACTGTCACATTACTATTCTAGTATGAGATTGGGTATTCATGATCATAGCTATCTGTAAGTTGTTATTGTTGAGGATCATGTTGAGATCCCTACTGGACTATATGTTCATCCCACGTTGTTGAATCTTTTTCAGGTGTTTAGCAGGATGTGCTACAAGAATTGGATCTCCTTATTTTGGCCACATGGCCTATTTTGTGTTGGCGGAATGCCATATATGTAAAAGGGTTACACCCTTCTTCTTGAATCTTAAATGATGTAAGCCCAAGGGCAATTTATTTAAATATGTTCATGTTGTATTTACTTTGCATATGAATGAGAGAATTGCTATTCACTTCTACGAGTTGAACATATGAGTTTGTTTCCGCATGTTATCTCTGAAATTAAATTAAGTTAATGAATTTGGTAATACCTTGAGTAAATAAACGTGGGGCGTGACAAATTGGTATCAGAGCGAGCCGGGTTTGAATACTTTGGGCTCGTGGGAAGTGGTTTTTACCACAGTAGGTTTACTACGTATGGTGAGGACATTGCATATAGTTAACATGAACATTAGGACTTGTGTGTTGCATTTATGTGAGCATGGGATTAAGTTTCCTGGATAGTATTCATAGCCGGCGAACTTGCTTTGAGGTCCTCTTGGAAACACGCCTGATCAACGTGGTTTCTGGTAGGAGTTCCTTGAGAGTTCCGGGATGAGTGGCTATCTTTGTGGATTTGATCCGGTTATGTGTTTAAATGTTTAGATGTTTATATGCAATCGTAGTGTATGTTTTATGACTAAGTGTGTCTTGCAACCTATTAGTAGTAGTGTGTGCCTCGGGGAAGGCTATTGCGTTGTGCACTAAGTGTGGTTGTGTTTTTGGATTTTATAGGATGTTTACACGAGGGAGTAGAGGTCGGATGAGTAGTAGGAGTGCCAGGAGGGGCACAGCGGTTCCTTTAGCAATTGCCATTGCAGCATCGACTGTCGGCGAGGACGTCGCACGTGAGATTGTGAGAGCAGTGCAGGACGCCCTAGCTCGCACTGAGGGCGGCAGTGGGCGTGCTCTCAAGCTTACTAAGGAGTTTTTTCGCTCCGACCCACCAGAGTTTGCCGGGGAGACTAAACCGTTGGAGGCGGAGAGTTGGTTAGAGCAGATTACCAAGACTCTTGATATGCTCAGAGTCGAAGATGAAGAGTTGAGGGTTTCTTTGGCGACTTTTCAATTGAAGGGTGATGCAAGTTATTGGTGGAAGTATGCTAAGAATACTGTAGGTAGCACGTGGGTTGCTTTTACTGAGGCCTTTTGGACCAAGTATTTCCCTCCTTCTGCTCGGGAAAGGTTGAGGGATCAGTTTATTGAGTTGCATCAGGATGATACCCCTGTGGCACAGTTTGAGATGCGATTTTCCAGTCTGTCGAGGTTTGCTCCAGAGTTGGTGGCAACTGGGGAGCGTCGTTGTTATGAGTTTGAAAGCCGGTTGTGTTTCAGTATTCGGGAGAAAGTAGCTGGATCCTTTTGGAAGGGTTACTATACTCTAGTCGAGGCGGCGGCCCATGTGGAGGCCATGGTTGTGAAGGATGGTCAGGATGGGGAGGAGGCCATTTCGGTAACTTCTACGGTTCATAAGTACTCTAGATCCAGTAAGAGGTGGAGGCGAAAGTATGCTCATAGTCCCAGGCTAAATCTCTTTCTTCGTCAGGAGTTTTAGACTCTTCTGTTGGGAGGCCCAGTGAGGTTCAGGTTTCAGACCAGTCTCAGAGTAGGGGGTCTGCTGGTTGTTTTGGTTGTGGTCAGTTGGGCCATGTTAAGCGTTTATGTCCTTTGCGTGTGAATTCTTCGGGTGTTTCAAAACCCAGTCAGACTCAGTTGTACCCGTCTAGTCAGGGACATTATAGGTACCAGAAACGGGCAGGCCAGGCTTCGAGGGCCTCGCGAGGGGCAACTTATTAGCTATCCCTGTAGTATTACCCTAGAGAGGGACTTTTGTATTGTTTGACCAGTGATGTATTAGATGAATTATTTTGTTGTTAACCAGTGTATTGTTGGGTGCTGAGGCACCAAGTTTATGTATCACATATGTATGCATATTGTTGATTGTTTAATCCTTATGTAATGGGGGCATGCATGGGATTTCGAACCCTCTCTTATATTTTATTTTGAGAAGTTGTTGATGGGATCAATGATCCTAGTGTTATTGCTTGCTTGGTACTGAATTATGAATTAGTTATGTGACAGCCTGTGAGCCTTGTTCACTTTTAATGTTGTTTGTTGAGAACGGGGAATTCGTGGGCGAATGTGATTGATGTGATGGTTTCGAGGGTGCGTGGTACTGGCAAGGTTTTATGAGAATGTTTGAGGGGATGTGAGAATTGTATCTCGGGTTAGTAGGAATGGTACCGGTATATTGTTTTGTGTTCTCGGGTAACGAGAGTAGCATTGATTAAAATTGCCCCTTGTGTTCGGGTTGTGTGTTTGGGGTTGACCATGTCAGTCTTGACCTGGGGAGATAGGCAGGTTTGCCATGTAAGTGGGGGGGGGGGAGTGATGATTCCCTTAGAAGCAGTGATGGTGTGGCCCGATCTTAAGAAATCAGGTGAGACTCCAACATTTTGGGGTTTGTGTAAGAAACTTTGTGCATGGGGTTAGTGGTTTGAGTGGCACGTCAGTGGTTGGTTTATTGAGTGTAGAGGTTTATTGAGTTGATTAGTCAACTTGTTGACATCGGGTTTTAGGTTGGCATTGGTCACCTTGAGGATAGTCTTGATTGTTGTAGACAATGCATGATGATTAGGCAAACTAGAACTAATTAATTGAGTATGCTATCGGTTATAGCGGTTGGTAAAATACATCAAATTTTGTATTGATTGATTGAACTTGTATATGATAATTGCTTATATACATTGTTTTGTGTGGGAGGAGATGGGGGATATACTCCATGGTTTATTGGAAGATGGGGGATGGACCTTTAAACCGGATTTTTGTTTGATATTGATACAGCACTACAATATGTATCATTTGTGAAGTATAGAAGTGTTTCTATGTTTTATTGATACAGCACCAAAATGTGTATCATTTGTGAAGTGTTCTTGTTTTATTGGTACAACACTACAATATGTATCATTTATGAGGTATGGAAGTGTTTTGTTATGAATTTTGACCTCATTTAAACTGTTGTAATTGGAAGTGTTTTTATATGAGCTATGGTCTCATGGAAATTGGTTGGCTAGATAATGCACCATGTTTTTGATTTTAAATTGGTTGAGTAAAGGAAGGTGGGATGAAATTGCAAAACCATGAATTTCTTATACGTTATGTGTTGATAGCAAAGTTGTTATTTCTATTAACTATCATTATAGGAATGTTATGTTTTGTGTTGATTATGGCATCACTGTGATAGTGATGGATGTTGCTAGCGTTATTTTAAAAAGGAATGGAAAGCAAAATTTTTTCCTAGTGGTTGGACCATTTACGGGCGTTATTAAGAAGGGAAAATGTTGAGAAATTGACTTACTTTAAACGTTTTGAGGAATTCCTAATAAATAGTTTTTGGCAAATAAACTGTGGATGGTTATGTGTTTTGGATAACACCGTGTTTGTGAAAAATGTTTATAAAACTTTTGAGTTTCACTCCGGAAATGCAAAGTTCATTTCGGAATGTCAACATTAAAAAATTGAACATCTTTGAGAAATGTTTCATGAACAAGAAATTGATTTTCTTTAATTCTTACGCAAACGGTTTTCTTTAGTCGTTTTGTTGGGTATTTTGGTTGTTGATTAGTGACTTAGCTTGGAGTGCTAGTCGGGTGTTTTGGTAATTTGATTCGGGAAGAGGTGTAGTTTTGTTTAGGCTTTCGTGCCTAAGGGTTGTCTTTGGAACGTATTTCCTTGGTAAGCCTTTCTTTTGTGAGAGCGAACCAGAGGTTTGTTGTGAGAATTGTTTATTTCCTAAGTGCTCGGGTGTTGGGTGCCTTGTGATTTGTTGGCCTGGTGTTTTGGCGTTTCCTTAATTTCGGTGATGAAATTCTTTAAGGGGGGAAGGTTATAGCGATCCCGGTTTTCCCTTTTCTTACTTGTTGTATTTCGGACTTTGGTTCCGTGGAGTTGGTGGTTGTATATCTTGTTGTCAGCCTTCAATTCCTTGTGTTTGAGTTTTAGGATGTGTTGGGCGTGTTTCGAACAGGTTGGTTGAGCTTTAGTCCCATTCCTTGTTGCCCAGATTTTTGGTGGTACGCTCGAGCGGGTACCTTTGCGCTCGAGCAGAGTTTGATTTTTGGTTGTACGCTCGAGTGGGACTTATTGTGCTCGAGCGGGGTTTACACAGTCCCAGTATTTCTTGTCCCTGCAAAACTTCTACAGGTGTGTTTTCTACGCTCGAACAGATTTCCTTACGCTCGAGCAATAGCGCTCGAGCGGGCCTTTTGGTGCTCGAGCGAGTAGTTCTTTTTCTGTAAAGTTCTGGGAGATGAAAATTTACGCTCGAGCGTACTGGTTTCGTGGGAATGTCGTATATCAGTTGGCAGCTAGGCATTTTTGAATCACTTTTTACACTCACACTCTCTCTCTTACTTTCTAAAAACCGATTTTGAGAGCTCCTCTCTCTAGAAAATACCTTATCTCTAGGGATTGATCTAGTTGGAGTGTTCTCCTGTCCTTCAGCCTTTGTAAAAAGTGTGTTGATCGTTAAGGGCTTCGTTTTGATCCGAAAAGTTTGGAGTTTGGAGCACATTGGTTTTGGTCTTCTTCTCCATTTGAGCTCCGAATCTGAGGTAGGGATTCTCCTTGTTCTTTTACAATGCTTCGTCTATAGATAGACATGTGGTAGTTTTGTATTGCATGAAAATCATATCCATGCTGGGTTTGTTTGAAGATCATAAGGGTGAATCTAGGGTTGGTTGTTTGGAAATGGGTTTGTCATCATTGATAGTTCTTTGGGCTAATTGGAGTGTTAATTAGCATGTTATTGTTGAAAGGAGAGAAAACCCTAGTTTATATTTGATTTGGTAAATTAAAAGAGGGGTTTTGTTCTTTGGGCCAATACTTTATGTATTTTGGGTCTCTAATGGGGTTATTGTGGTTTGTGGTTGATATTTGAGCCTTTTTGGTCAATATTGAAAAAGGGGGAGAAAAGCCCTAGTGTAATGTTATGAATTAAATTGCATAATTGGTTTGGAAAGGATATGAAAGAATGGCATTGGGTTTTTATTAAATGAAAGGAATAGTATTGTTTTCTTTGTGAAATGGGAAGAAAAGTGTTTTTGGAATAAGTAATGGAACATGTTGATTTTGAAAATGGGAGAATAAGCATGAGTGTTGAATACACATTTTTTGGGGAATTTAATTTGTAATTATCATACCTGTGGCAATGTTGGGTTTAAGATCTCACGATAGTTGAGTCTTTTAATAGATGTACTGAACGCATGCATCTAGAAGTTTTGTCCTTGTTCATCGGTGGAGGATGACACTGTTGAATTGAATGGTTGTGTATGCATTACATCTGTGTCAATTGAACATTATATGTAATGAAGTGTTAGAAAGCATTCGTAGTATTGAGATGATTGGTATCATATACCGCGCTTATAATGAGGGGTACCACTACCTTCCAGCTTGTGTCTGGAGAATGTGGACGAGGTACCATTACCTTCCAGCTTGTGTCTGGAGAATGTGGACGAGGTACCATTACCTTCCAGCTTGTGTCTGGAGAAAAATGTGGACGAGGTACCATTACCTTCCAGCTTGTGTCTGGAGAATGTGGATTAGACGCCGTTACCTTTCAGCTTGTGTCTGAGGAACTTGACTTATCATTTGTTGTAGGAATTGTATCCTTGGCTTACTGTGCATATAGCCGGTAGAGCAGAGTTTTATTGTTGTTGTCTCAATGTATCTAAGTATATTATGGATTGCGATGGTTATAGTATTGGAGGGCTGAGTTGCCTCATTTGTCGATTATACATATTGATGATTGTTATCTCCCTTTATTTAAAGGCATACATGTATGGTTATTAATGTATTGAGAACAAACCAAAATGCCATTTCAGGATTTGGAAAGTGTGAAGGAAATCGAGTATTTTAAACATATGTTTTGAAAAAAAGGCACATCTATTGTAAGTATGGAATAATGGAAGAAAGTGGTGGGCTTAGTGAAATTATTTCCTAAGAAGTGTTAATGTTGTGAAAGTTTGGGAACAAGGGGTAATGAAAAGGAAAGAAAGATGAATCGCTTATAGCATTGAATGAAATGGCTGTTTTCGAGAAAATATCATACTTATTTATATTTTGTATAAACTGCCACATTACTATTCTAGTATGAGATTGGGTATTCATGATCATAGCTATCTGTAAGTTGTTATTGTTGAGGATCATGTTGAGATCCCTACTGGACTATATGTTCATCCCACGTTGTTGAATCTTTTTCAGGTGTTTAGCAGGATGTGCTACAAGAATTGGATCTCCTTATTTTGGCCACATGGCCTATTTTGTGTTGGCGGAATGCCATATATGTAAAAGGGGTGCACCCTTCTTCTTGAATCTTAAATGATGTAAGCCCAAGGGCAATTTATTTAAATATGTTCATGTTGTATTTACTTTGCATATGAATGAGAGAATTGCTATTCACTTCTACGAGTTGAACGTATGAGTTTGTTTCCGCATGTTATCTCTGAAATTAAATTAAGTTAATGAATTTGGTAATACCTCGAGTAAATAAAAGTGGGGCGTGACAATATCCATTCCATAAATAAGACGACTATAACTCATATGATATTCTATAAAAAAAAATGGCCATTACAAAATCCAATGGCAAAATGATACCATTTTGTTACTCAGTGCTAGTAAAAGTCATAAAAAAACATGTCTTAAATCTCTAATGTGTCCTACAACTGCTCTCTAATACATCAATCAATGCCAACTATATCAAATGTCTCTCGAGTAGCTAGATTAGGTCCTATGATGTCTGTGAATTTCTAAATGCAACTAACATATGCATTCTCCCATTTTGATGCACAAGGGTGATTGTGAACTCACCAAAGCATAACAATGGGAAGAACTAGATGACCGACCTCCAAAAATACCTGCATTTACATCCAATGACAATTCAACCAAATTAATATAATACTAAAAAATTACATATATTTGCCAAATCCATCAAATTTGCAATTACACAAATATTAAACAACAATGTTAGGTTATTTTCATAGGTTATACCTGCATAAAATGATTTCCATTGACAAATGCAATGGTAATCTTGTGACGATCAGCTGGGATTATTGGCGGTGATCTCAAGGGTAAGAAAATGAGACATTGTTGCAATGACAAGTGGTACAAGACTACATTATAAAATGATGCAACAAGATGCCTCATGTCAGGCATAGTCATCCATTGATCAAAGCTTAGGCTATATTCAAAATATGAGAGGATGTATGTCAACTCCTCAACCCTCTCATGCAACTTGTATAGCACGACATATTCATCTATGTGATTATTCAATTCATGTAGTAGATCACGCCTAACTTGCATCCAGTCATTCTCTCCAAGGCCAAGTAAACCCATAACAGCTCTAAAACCACAATTCCCATCATTATCTACATCCTTCGTCAACTTTATGAATGGTTTTAACATAGGCGAAAAGTCACTAGCATATGCACTCGGTAAACTTGTTCTAGTACGATATGTCTTTCTCTTTACATTTCGTTTCTTCTCATGCACTTTTGAAGCTCTCTTTTTCTTTGACTGACTGGAAGCTAATGTGCTTTGACTATTATAGTCATTGTCAACCAACTCAAATGTACACAGGTCACAACGGCAAGATATATTAATTTTCTTATGTCCTCGAAGTGGATTAGGTTTCACATCAGGCTCAATAAGATATGTGCTCGCTAGATTTGCAATTTCCCTCAACTTCTTCAACATATCCAATTACGTGGTACTATCAAACTCATTGAACCACTTCAAAATCATCTCAAGTTCTGGGATACAAGTCAATACCAATTTTTGAATCTTCGGATTATGCACACATATATTAAGTTGCGTCCAATGTACATGTATGCTACTGAGTGGAATAGGACGGCTTTGTCTCATGTAATCTGCAATCTCATGAGCACAAAGTAAACCATGCGTGCGCCTAAGAACACACCCATATGCTGCAACATTAATTCCAACTAGATTTGCTCTTTTACTCTTTGCCAACACGTACTACAATGCACAAGTAGACACATTACCCCAAAGCTCTCTAAATTGAGAAGGTTTGAATTGATGTTGCACAACAGTCAAACTCTTCTCGAATGATGCTTTTACTTGAATGTGCTGCAACTCAAGTAGACAATGTATTTTTTCAAATGAAATCTCAAATGTTGTTTGACTTGAACCTAATTGCCTTTTCAATCTAGCATGAGCACTCTCAACCTTGTTCATATAGATGTAAACAAAAAATAGTCAACAATAATAATTAAAAATAACAATATGATTTATAAGAAAATAAAAAATAAAAAATAAAAAAATATTGCCGATTGGTTGTAACATTGCCAAAATACATACACATGTCTGTTTATACCGCAATGAATTTTTCTTTATATGGATTCAACCAGCTCACAGTAACATACTTGACTATCTTAGAATGAAATCCTTATGCAGTATTGCAAGGTGATCATTGTACTCCTCTTTAGTCGATGATAACACTAAATAGTTCCATGCAGTGTTAAACTTCTCCCATTTTTTTTTTATCTCAAATATTTTCTTGTATTTCGCCAATACATTATTATTAATATGCCAACGACATAACAAATGTCAAGCATTCGGAAAGGTGTTGTCAATGGCATTCATCAAGGCAAGCTCTCTGTCTGTGACAATGACTTCAGGTAAAACACTGTTGTCCATAAGATTACGTAATGTTTGTAACGCCCATGCATAATTATCAATCCGCTCAATTCGCAAGTATGCAAAAAAGGAAGCCGTCTTATATGTGCAATCCATAATCAACACACGAGGGAATGTACGAAGCAAATCCAAACTCACTAGATGTGCCCAAAACAAGTCTGTGACAGTCATAGAGCCTTCCTCACATCGATAACGCTCAATATACTTATGTTTCGCTAATTCACCCAGCAATTGTTGCATCTGGGATCTACCAGCTTTCTATAGAACCCTACATCGATGTCGTACATTGTAAACTGTCTTCATTGTGCTCATATTAAGGGCATCTCTCTGTTTGGGTGTAATGAGTATCTCTTTTGGTCTTACTAGGCTCTTTGACATATCTACTAATAGTAACTTTTCATTAACTGACAATCTCTCTCCATATGAATGTCCTTGGAGATGCTCCATAGCTGGATGATTATGCAGTCTGCAAACTACATTCAATGTCCATTCATCGTTTTGTTTTCAACTTGTATGCCCTCAAATGAAATGGACATTCACACTTCTTTTTACCAATTTGTCTCAACAAGTCTTTCGAGTCATCTTTCAACTTCTTACACGATCTATACTTCGCACTCCACTTGCAAGCAAGATAAATTCTTGGTCTCTTGCGACCGCCACCATAGTCCGACGTCCTTATAATAATAACAAAGCCATTTATCCTTCCAATATCACGTACCCAAGTGAGCAATTCATCTTTGTTGTAAAAAACATGTATATAATGTCACACAACTTTCATAAGAACAAACTAAACAAACTAACTAATAAAAATTATGAACTTATGAATTTCATGTTAAAGGTTATCTATTTACCTGTAAAATTACTAGTACAATCCACCATAATATCCGATTGAACCTCAGTTTCTTCAGTGCATGCAATCTGAAAGGAGGGAAAAAAATCTTTTCATTTTGTTCTATAGAGCCAAAAATAATAAAAATATTCGGCACTTGTCTACCGAAATAAACTATAAAATTTAGTTTTTAACTATCGAAAATAAGAAAAAAAATTCAAAATTTTACTATCGAATTAATTTGTTATTTTCGTAGTTCAATTATCAAAAAAAAAAACAATAATATTTCAACACTTGATTTCCGAATTTGATGAAGAAAGTCAACACTGGTGGTCCGATAGAAAACGACAAAAAAGAAAAAAAAATACTATACAAAAAGACTAACCTTTTCATTACTAATTTTGCTGTCACCAGACATATTTTTTTCTTGAGTTTGAACTTCCAATGGTTTGCAATTCTTCCATATCAAAATCAAGCAAAAATCGTGAAACTAATACGAAAATGATATGAATAATAGAGTATAAACCTAGAGATTAACACAATATGATAGATGTTTTGATAGTATTGCTTTGCAAGCAATAAAAGAATATAGAGTGTGCAACAAATAAAGTGACAACAATGGAAAAATTAGGATTTAATTTTTTTAATTCAAAAGGTGTACATTGAATTGTTTTTTTTTTTTAAAAGATGTATACAGAAATTTTTTATATATAATATTAAAGGTGTTATTGAATATCTATTATATTCATTTTTATTTAAGACATAATTATTATTAAATTAATATTTCATGGGGGCTTTTCCCATATTAAGCCAATTTATCATCTTAATTCCCAAACTAGGCCTAGTTTGGACGGAATTCTCAAACTAGGCTAAAGCACTATTACAAATCACGCTTTCACTGTTTGGGGCCGAAAATTTGATGAACAATGAAAGCACTATTAGAAACCACGCTTTTAACATAAATTTTTTTCTTGAAGAAAACGTGGTTCCAAACCACGCTTTCACTGTGCATGTTGTTTTCTGAAGAAAGTGTGGTTCTAAACCACGCTTTTACTGTGCATATTGTTTAAGGTTTTCTGAAGAAAACGTGATTGTGAATCACGCTTTCAATGTTCACTAAAAAAAGCGTAGATTGAAACCACGCTTTCACTGTTCATTTAAATTTTATTAATTTTTAAAATTTTTTTTTTCTGTTGTCATTGTTTTGGTGATAATGTAATTCATTAATTTTTTTTTTCTTTTGTCTTTGTTTTGGGTTAGAAGGTGTAACTCAGAATTTTTTTTTTGTCTTTACTGAAGCCATTTTCATGTAATTTTTTTTTGTTTTTTGTTTTGGATTAGAAGGTGATAATGTAATTCATAAATTTTTTTTGGCTTTACTAAAGGCGTTTTCATGTTAAATTTTAATTTTTTTTCTTTTGTCTTTGTTTTGGGTTAGAAGGTGTTATTCATAAATTTATTTTGGCTTTACTAAAACCGTTTTCATTTAAATATATATATATATATATATATATATTATTTTGTCTTTGTTTTGGGTTAGAAGGTGATAATGTAATTCAGAAAACCAGTTTAGTAAAACCGTTTTCTAGCCATTTTCATTAAAAAAAAAAATTGTTTTCCTTGTCTTTGTTTTGGGGTAGAAGGTGATATACATGCTCTACAGTCCGAAGCACACCCACACACTGTGCAGTTCGATGAACAACGACGAAGGGTGAGACGCGAAGAGCACCGCGGAGTAGGCCAAGAAGACGAAGGCCACCACGAGAGCTGCAGCAAGACGGAATAAGAGAAAGATCTCAAATTTTGGTGATGTATTTTTTACATACGAATGGTACTTTTTCCGTTTTTTGCTATGTAATGTAACTTGTATGTAATTTGAATTCTGATTACGAACAGGAACTTATGTAATGTAAAATATTGGGTTGGAGTTGATGTTATTGTGATTCAATTGGTTTCGCTTATTTCATAAGACTGATGTTGTGCAATGAATGAATGAATGTAAATGTTATTTGTTTTATTCAATTGGTAGTGTAGTTTTTTGTAAGAACGAGAACATTATTTGTTATATTCAATGAATAATGGTTACATTGTTGGGTTCTCACGATTGAAAAGATGAACAAGTTAAGAGAATGTGTATTTCTCCTAAAATAAATTTTGTCAACATTTTTGTAATAAAACTTAACACATAATATACGAAGTCACTAATTTACTAAATACTCATACAGGCATGAAAACAGCATAACTGAAGTTGCAAATGTAACAGTTTTCAGTTACATAGGTAGTACAGACATAAGTCTCCCACAAAAATACATTCTGGACACCATGAACTGAACACACAATACATACATCCTAGACACCCTGAACTGAACACGCAATACATAAACATAACAGTTAGATAGACAAATATTAGGTAGACAATTTGACAAACTCATTACGGAAACACTTAGTCTAACACAGACATTACATATTAATGCATGACCTAATATTGCCGAAGTGTAGACATTAACACCTAATTCGCGCTTAAATCGGTAGGTGGCTCAGAGTCTGAATAATCTGCAAGCTCAGTGTCAGAGACAAGTTCAGGATCCTCCATGATACCCTTGATAGCCACAACATTTGGTTCTGTTCTGTTCTTCTAGGCATCCTTCTTAACTATGTATAGCTGCATATCGCGGGCTAACCTACGACGCATTTGAGAAATCTCATGTTGTAGTCTTTCACATAGTCGATCAACATTATCAGGATCTTCCTTTTGGATCTCAACAGAACGTGCTTTTGGCACCTTCAGTCGATTTTCCCGACATAATCTTTCCATTTGCACTCGCTCTATAAATAGTGCGGGCCACTTCAGAAGTCTAGCGTCTGCTAAACCATATCCTATTTGATTATCTGATGGATCCATACATGAACCTCCTTGAACTGGATAATACTTGGGCATCAAAAAATGTCGTTTCCCAAACCTATCACGATAACCACAAGCATAATCTAAAATAGGTATTCCCACTCCCTCCCATGAATCGTCTTCAGCATCGCCACGTCCCCTTCCCCCTCCTCGTTGTGAACTATCACCCCTTTGCAAGTTCCTACCACCTCTGCGATTCCCACTCCCTCCCATGAATCGTGTAGCCATGCTAATTTTTTAAAACAAATGAATGATAATTTCGTAGGGCGAAATGAGTTGTAAGGTTGTGTCTTCACCTTTAGTCGTTTATATAGTTGGTTATGAACGACTTTAGAAAGATGCCTCTGCATGACAATCCCACATATACGAACAAGGTATGAGTTGTCACTAGAATGAAAAAATAGAGAAAAACAAATACTGTGTACCAAGTCACGTGACTTGACAATCCATCTACATATACGGACAAAATAAGGGCATGTTCACTGTAAGGTAAATCAGGGAATTCACTGTTGCCATGTGACTTTCTGAATTGAGAATCCCACATATATCAATAAGAGATAAGTTGTCACTGTAATAAAAAAATCGAGCAAAAAATCGAGAAAACCAAAGCCTGTGCACCAAGTCACATGACTTGACAATCCATCTGCATATACGGACAAAATAAGGGCATGCTCACTGTAAGGTAAATCAGTGAATTAATTGTTGCCATGTGACTTTCTGAATTGAGAATCTGTAACGCCCTCAAAATAATAGCTTTAAACCCATTAAATAAGACATGCATTGATATTCAAAAGCTCCACATTCTTTCATTTAACAATGTTTCATTACAAAAAGTATTACATGTTAACAACAAAAGCAAATGCCCTATGGGCTTACCGCTTTCCAAGTTAACACTTGGTTACAACAAAAGAGCACTAATTCGAACACGTTAAGCCCTTGGCTTGAATTTACATGTAATACATCAAGTAAAACAACAAAAAGGTCCGCCTCTGGCCTCCCAAGCTACGTCCTTGGAGGTGGCATGCTACCTGTACCTGAAAATGATATTCCCATATAGGGTGAGCCACAACCCAGTAGAAATACACTAAACCAACCATGAACGATGACTAAAAGATTAGCAACTGATAGACGGTCAACACTGACACTTCCATTTACATCTCCCTACGTTTCCATGACAGCCAAGTCTATGTTACAATTCACCTTTCATTTTTATTCAACTTTGAGTTTGAAAACAAGGCTCAGTACTCTGGCCAGAACGTTTGATGAGATTATAGTTCATCACTAGAACACTTTCGAAATCCAAGGTGGATACACATTATGGTGTTGTATCAATAACACATAAACTACTCCCATACTTCGCAAACAATGATGATATACATTTTAGTGCTATATCAAATCAAACAAACTTTTCAATAGATAAGCATATGAGCTATATCACTACTACAACAGATAAGCATATGAGCTGTATCAACACTTCAACCGATAAGCATATGAGCTATATCAACATTCCAACAACCGGTTTAGAGGTACATCCCCCATCTTCCCCTAAACCATTAACCGGTTTAGAGGTACATCCCCCATCTTCCCCTAAACCGTGGAGTACATCCCCTATCTCCTCCCATACACAAGTAATGCATATAAGCACAGAATCACATATGCAATCAATCAATACATAAAATTAATGTATTCTATCAACCGACATGCTCTATGACACATCCAATTGATTAGTTTTAGTTTGCCTAATCATCAAGCATTGTCTACAACAATCAACACTACCCTCCACCGGTAGCCCAAAGCAATTATTTCTAAGCAGGAAATAAATGCACGATGGATATTCAATCGACATTTCAATTCGGTGAGTGATAAATAATTCAACTACACCCTTTAACCCCATGCACTCCCAATCTCAACAATTCCATTTCATTTCCTCATTTCCCACAATTAATTATCTCAATTAATTAAACAATGTAATTAGGTCATTTTCCATAATTACCATTACCACCCTTAGGTACCATTTTCATCAATGATTCAACATTTATTCCATTTCTCTATACCAAACATGCATCTAGGTTTATTACAAATAAAACCCCAACTTTTGTAAAATAACACAAAAGGCCCAAACTTTCACAAAATTTCCAAACCAACCCCAACATCTCAAATTACCAAAATTTAAAGACAAAATCCATAGAGAGGAGTAGGATATCCCTACCTCAAATTCAGAGCTCCAAGGGAGAAGATGAGTAAAACTCAGAAGTGCTCCAAATCCCAAATTTCTCAGATCCCAACAAAGCCCTCGACGATCAACACCCTTCTTACAAAGGCCCAAGGTGAGGAAAACACTCTAGGTAGATCAATCCTAAGAGAGATGTTCGGTTTTAGAGTGAGGTGCTCTCCAATGGAGGTTTTGAAAAAGTAAGAGAGAGAAAGGAAATCAAAAAGTGATCAAAAAGGTGGTTTCACGAACTGATATAAAAGCAGGTCCGCTCGAGCGTACAACACCCCGCTCGAGCGTACAGACACAGGTTCACGCTCGAGCGTCCAACGATCCGCTCGAGCGCCGGGTGCACTCTCCCAGAATTTTCTGCAGACGACCAAAATGCTGAGAGAAGGAAATTCACGCTCGAGCGTCCAAACTGCCGCTCGAGCGGAGAGGCAACAACAAAATCCCGCTCGAGCGTCAAATCGCCGCTCGAGCGGAGAGACCAAAACCTGGGCAAAATTTCTAAGTTTTAAAACACGACCCACTTATTCCCAACCTGCCCAACACAACCCAAAATTCTAATTAATAGAGTAAGGGATAGAAATGAGGATAAGATAAAACGAATCTACGGAACCGAGTCCGGATTATAGTTAAACAACAACAGGAAATATCGGGACCGCTATAACCTCCCCCCCTTAAAGAATTTCGTCCCCGAAATTAAGGGTACGCCAAAACACAAGGCCAACTGATAACAGAGCATTCAACAATCGAGCCCCAAGGACAGAAATTACTTTCACAACAAACCTCCGACTTACTCTTAGCAAGGAAGATACTAACCAAGGAAACACATTCTAAACAACCACACCTTAGGTACGCAAGCCTCAACATACCAAACCTCCCCCGAAACAATTCACCAAAAACCGACTAGTGCTCCAAGCTTAGTCACTACTCAACAACACGACCAAAGCAAATCTTAAAGTAGATAATAAGAAAACATTTTCTTGTTCAAGAGGCATTTCCCAAAGATGTTTAAATTTTCAACGTTAACGTTCCGGAATAAATCTTGCATGTTCCGTACGAAAACTCAAAAGCTTTGCAAACATTTTTCACAAATACGGTGTTACCCAAAAAGCAGAGTCATCCACAATTTATTTGCCAAAAGATTAATCTGAAATTCTTTAAAATTCTTGAATTAAATCAACTTTTCAACAACGCATTTATATGGTCCAAACACTGGAAAAATTTTGTTTTCCATTTCTTTCCAAAACAGCATTATCCACAACCATCACTCATACAGTGATGCCACAACCGACACAGAACATAACATTTCTATAATGATAGTTAGTAGAAATAACAACAGTACTATCAATACATAAGGTATAAGAAATTCATGGTTTTGCAATTTTATCCCGCCTCCCTTTACTTAACCACTTTATAATCATAAACACAGCTCAGAAATACACAAATGATACACATTATAGTGCTGTATCAACATCAAACTAGACACTATACATTCATAATGTATAAAAAGCCAATCATTCACAATGATCAATCAATATATATATTAGATGTATTATTCCAACCGTCAGACTCAACGACAAAACATGTTCGATTAATTTCAGTTTTCCTTAATCAACATACGTAGTCTACAACGAACGAGACTAAACTCAAGGTGACCAATGCCATCCCAACACCCGATACCGACAAGCTGACTAGTCAACTCAATAAACTCTACACTCAGTAATCCACACACTGATGTGCTACTCAGACCACTAACCCCAACCACAGAGTTCTCTACACGAACCACAAATTTTGGAATCTCATCGGATTTCCTAAAATTTAACCGCCTCAACATCGCGTCTAAGGGAATCACCATCCCCCGCCATGGTTATCTAGCAAGCCTGCTCACTTCCTTGACCGAAGACCGACATGGTCAACCTCAATCACAACATCCCGAATACGAAGGACTACTTTGACCCACGCTATACTCATTACTTTAGAACACGAATTGCTCTTAATTCAAAGAATGCTGGCAGCATCCACTCATAACCCACACCTAACAATGGATAACCAATCACAATATGAACACTACCCCTATACAACCAAGGGGGTCACCACGGACTCACTATCTAGCAAGGCCCAACACACGAACCAGCATACAGGTACCATTCCCACTAACTCGAGATACAAATCTCACGTTCCCTCGAACATTCTCGTATAGTCTTGCCAACACCGCGCAACTCTCGAAACCATCCCATCTAGCACATTCAACCGTACTAGGCAAAACCTCCTTATTTTGCAAGCCCTCTTACTCCTACACCGAATCCTCCAATAACCCATAGGGTCCACTCGTTACTCTATATCTTACTTGTCACTCATCTCGAGAGTACCATCAAGAGGCCCGGCCTCCGTGCTAAACCACTAGTCCACACTACCGCTAGGCAACCATCATGAACCAAACCCCGACACCGTCACAAGTCGCCGATAGGGCTTCCAAAGATTCACTCTTCTAACTTTCCAGAGGGGTAAAAGTCCTCGCCTCCCTCGTCATTAACCCACATCTTCATCCGCAAACACCATACCACTGTGACTCCACCCACGGGTCACACTCTAACCATGGGCTATATACCCAATTAACGCTTCTGATAATATCCTCTGACTTGACCAGTGCTAAGGTACGAACTTATCACATTCACTCCAAATAAAGAAATTTGAAAACTTAGGGAGACATCCATTATACTACAGCCCGAGGTATAGTACCAGCTACTCACAACACATCGCTCCCGATACAACAATCACAACCTAATATAGGGACTGACATCCCTTCACTTGAAACGGCCAATCAGTACACCTGCAATCTTGACAACGTCACTTACCACGAAGGTACGAGTCCAACCTTGACAAAATTATGTGCCATGCCCCCGTAGGACACCATATTAAATACGTGTTACATCTAGTATTAATCGTATACTTCACATCCTCTCAAGTTCACCCGACAGTAGATCAAAAGCTATACCACGCACAAAACTTTAAATGGGTAGTACTCATGTAATTCCACACACTCGGTAAGTAAAACAGTTCTCGCTCCAATATTACCTTGGCTAGGACACGTACCCCTCGGTGGTTCTTCCAAATTTTGAAAACATGGCTCTCTAGCCCTCATCCTCCCCAAATCAAATCACAAGCATAAATATTTTTTTTTTTTTTTTTTAGCAACTTTATACATTAATAAAATTTTAGAGCTACGACATGCTCCAATTCACCCACTCTAGGGAAATTAACAAACAAAGCATATATGTATATATATAGATAAACAAACAGTTTAGATGTTTCAACCTTCCCAAAACACATTGGTTACACAACGGAACCCAATGATCACAAAACAATAATCCACTGATTACAAAACGGATTAGTCAAAACAAAACCATCCCATCAGTATTACTACTACTACCGTCCCTTGTTGGACCGCCGAAGTTGGTCATCCCCGAACATAAGGCAACCTACGAGCTTACAAGTCACGGACAAGAACCACTGGTATGCCCCCTCTGCCCACACCTGGAACAACTACAAACTTCCCTAGCTGGGGCTTGGGAACTCGACTCTACTGAGGCCCTCGCAATCTGGCCTGCTAGTCCCCCAAAACGATATTGTTCCTGCCCAGTCGAAAGAAACTGAGCCTGGCTAGGTTGCAAAACCCCTAAAGAAGCTCCCGACTGAGTACAAAAACGTCGAATATGACCCGGCTGATTACACACCCAACAGGTAGGCGGTGCCTGAGCACGAGATTGGTTCAGAATCTGGGCTGATGAAGACCCCAACAACTGCCTCCCCACTGAGCATTTAATCGGTCCAAAACCCGACTGGTTGGATGACCCTGGTGGTACAACTACTGGTTGAACTGCTAACCCCACCCCTTTCTTCTGTGGGCAAACCGAAACCCTGTGGCCCAGCAGACCACATCTGAAACAAATGATGCCCCTCTGCTTATTTTCCCCCGAACCCAAATCTGACACTGGAAGGGCAGTTCTAGCCCGTCCTTCCTGTTGCGAGTTTAAAACCCTCTGCCTCTTAAAAGGCCTACCAACACCCTGAGTCACAGGAGTCGCCGAGATGGCTTCCTCCCCACTCTGCCCCATTGCTAGCACTGCAGCCTCTACATGGGCGGCCGCCTCAACGAGCGCCCTATATCTTTTATGCCAAGACCCCGCTATCCTTACACGGATGTCGTCATGCAGCTTACTCTCAAACTCGAAACAACGTAAGTACTCCGTCTCCACCAATTCTGGAGCAAACCTCGACAGATTAGCAAACCATCTTTCGAACCGCACCAAAGGTGTAGTACCTTGGCGTAATTCCACAAATTGTTTCCGCAGCTCTTCCTGAGCGGAAGGAGGGAAATCGCAACTTCCTCGCCTAGGCATCCTAGTAAAAGTAGCGGAGACACGTTAGCACACTCATACATGTGCCGAAGCTAAACACTTACATCCTAACACATGGATAACTGTAATTCACTCCACATAAGCACATAAACATGTAAGCACTTACGAATTTCATTTCCAGATAATGATAGTCCCGAGGCGTTACTAGAGTTCCGATCAGAAACAGCATTGATCAAGTGCCTTTCCAACAGGACTCCCAGAAACCCAAGGATCCAATCAACATCCAAGAAACTACATTCCATACCCAAATAGTCACATAAACATGTTATCACAAAAGTACATAACATTACGTCTAAGTCTCTAACAAGTGAGAGAAACCCATTGTGATACTAATCACTTCCCACGTACCCAAAGTATTCGAACCCGGTACGCTCTGATACCAAGTTGTAACGCCCTCAAAATAATAGCTTTAAACCCATTAAATAAGACATGCATTGATATTCAAAAGCTCCACATTCTTTCATTTAACAATGTTTCATTACAAAAAGTATTACATGTTAACAACAAAAGCAAATGCCCTATGGGCTTACCGCTTTCCAAGTTAACACTTGGTTACAACAAAAGAGCACTAATTCGAACACGTTAAGCCCTTGGCTTGAATTTACATGTAATACATCAAGTAAAACAACAAAAAGGTCCGCCTCTGGCCTCCCAAGCTACGTCCTTGGAGGTGGCATGCTACCTGTACCTGAAAATGATATTCCCATATAGGGTGAGCCACAGCCCAGTAGAAATACACTAAACCAACCATGAACGATGACTAAAAGATTAGCAACTGATAGACGGTCAACACTGACACTTCCATTTACATCTCCCTACGTTTCCATGACAGCCAAGTCTATGTTACAATTCACCTTTCATTTTTATTCAACTTTGAGTTTGAAAACAAGGCTCAGTACTCTGGCCAGAACGTTTGATGAGATTATAGTTCATCACTAGAACACTTTCGAAATCCAAGGTGGATACACATTATGGTGTTGTATCAATAACACATAAACTACTCCCATACTTCGCAAACAATGATGATATACATTTTAGTGCTATATCAAATCAAACAAACTTTTCAATAGATAAGCATATGAGCTATATCACTACTACAACAGATAAGCATATGAGCTGTATCAACACTTCAACCGATAAGCATATGAGCTATATCAACATTCCAACAACCGGTTTAGAGGTACATCCCCCATCTTCCCCTAAACCATTAACCGGTTTAGAGGTACATCCCCCATCTTCCCCTAAACCGTGGAGTACATCCCCTATCTCCTCCCATACACAAGTAATGCATATAAGCACAGAATCACATATGCAATCAATCAATACATAAAATTAATGTATTCTATCAACCGACATGCTCTATGACACATCCAATTGATTAGTTTTAGTTTGCCTAATCATCAAGCATTGTCTACAACAATCAACACTACCCTCCACCGGTAGCCCAAAGCAATTATTTCTAAGCAGGAAATAAATGCACGATGGATATTCAATCGACATTTCAATTCGGTGAGTGATAAATAATTCAACTACACCCTTTAACCCCATGCACTCCCAATCTCAACAATTCCATTTCATTTCCTCATTTCCCACAATTAATTATCTCAATTAATTAAACAATGTAATTAGGTCATTTTCCATAATTACCATTACCACCCTTAGGTACCATTTTCATCAATGATTCAACATTTATTCCATTTCTCTATACCAAACATGCATCTAGGTTTATTACAAATAAAACCCCAACTTTTGTAAAATAACACAAAAGGCCCAAACTTTCACAAAATTTCCAAACCAACCCCAACATCTCAAATTACCAAAATTTAAAGACAAAATCCATAGAGAGGAGTAGGATATCCCTACCTCAAATTCAGAGCTCCAAGGGAGAAGATGAGTAAAACTCAGAAGTGCTCCAAATCCCAAATTTCTCAGATCCCAACAAAGCCCTCGACGATCAACACCCTTCTTACAAAGGCCCAAGGTGAGGAAAACACTCTAGGTAGATCAATCCTAAGAGAGATGTTCGGTTTTAGAGTGAGGTGCTCTCCAATGGAGGTTTTGAAAAAGTAAGAGAGAGAAAGGAAATCAAAAAGTGATCAAAAAGGTGGTTTCACGAACTGATATAAAAGCAGGTCCGCTCGAGCGTACAACACCCCGCTCGAGCGTACAGACACAGGTTCACGCTCGAGCGTCCAACGATCCGCTCGAGCGCCGGGTGCACTCTCCCAGAATTTTCTGCAGACGACCAAAATGCTGAGAGAAGGAAATTCACGCTCGAGCGTCCAAACTGCCGCTCGAGCGGAGAGGCAACAACAAAATCCCGCTCGAGCGTCAAATCGCCGCTCGAGCGGAGAGACCAAAACCTGGGCAAAATTTCTAAGTTTTAAAACACGACCCACTTATTCCCAACCTGCCCAACACAACCCAAAATTCTAATTAATAGAGTAAGGGATAGAAATGAGGATAAGATAAAACGAATCTACGGAACCGAGTCCGGATTATAGTTAAACAACAACAGGAAATATCGGGACCGCTATAGAATCCCACATATATCAATAAGAGATGAGTTGTCACTGTAATAAAAAAATCGAGGAAAAATCGAGAAAACCAAAGCCTGTGCACCAAGTCACATGACTTCACAATCCATCTGCATATACGGACAATATAAGGGCATGCTCGCTGTAAGATAAATCAGTGAATTCACTGTTGCCATGTGACTTTATGAATTGAGAATCTCACATATATCAATAAGAAATGAGTTGTCACTGTAATAAAAAAATCGAGCAAAAAATCGAGAAAACCAAAGCCTGTGCACCAAGTCACATGACTTGACAATCCATCTACATATACGGACAAAATAAGGGCATGCTCACTGTAAGGTAAATAAGTGAATTCACTGTTGCCATGTGACTTTCTAAATTGTCACTGTAATAAAAAAGGAAGCTTATGTAGGCAATGTTGTGTTTCACTTAGCTATGCATCATTCGTTGTTACGACCAACTATTTGTATTTCATTGAAAAGTATGACTATTTGAATTTATGTTGTCATTTGGAATTATTTTAAAATCAACTTTTGAATATTCAACTTGTAATATTTTGGGAAACATTTACAATCTCAACTTTTGAAATAAACTTTAAAATAATGGTGGATCTTGTGAGTGAAACGTGCATTCAAATCTGTCCAGAAAACTAGTGTTACACAATAATTTTGGAAGTGTTGTTCTCTTTGGGTATAGATCTGAAAAATATCAAATCAGCGTCATTAGAACTGGTTACAAGTCTAGTTTCTTACATTTTTGGCCTTGCGTTGATTGCTATTCTATACTAAGAAAATCGTCAATTTCTTTAAAAATGTGCAGAAAACAATTTGTTTGGGTATAATTAATTGTAAATAGTGATTTTGACAAGCAAATCAAGTAAAATCAATTGGGTTTTAAACTTAGTCCCCCAACTAGACCAACCACTTGGCTTTGATCTTGTTTGTCCAGCCCCCCAAGTTTAGTTTTTTGTCAACCCCCCATTCCTTACCAGAGTCATCATTTTGACTGGACTTCCAGGAATTGGAAGGCGACTCTTTCTTCTTTCTTGATGGAGATTGAAATTCTTTACGTAGAGGATCCCTATTTCACGAGCCCCAGTTAAGGGAAGCTTTTCACCGAGCTACCTATTCTGTTTTATGTGTTGTTGAAGGCGGTAGTTCATTTGTCTGAACTTTATTAGTCCCCCAACTGGACCAACCACTTGGCTTTGAGCTTGTTTGTCCAGCCCCCGAAGTTTAATTTTCTGTCAAACCCCCATTCCTTACCAGAGTCATCATTTTGACTGGACTTCCAGGAATTGGAAGGCGACTCTTTCTTCTTTCCTGATGGAGATTGAAATTCTTTACGTAGAGGATCCCTATTTCACGAGCCCAAGTTAATGGAAGCTTTTCACTGAGCTACCTATTCTGTTTTATGTGTTTTAAGTATTCACATAATTCAACATACATTAATCCATTCATTAATCCAGAACATTCATTAACTCATTGCAATTCAATAAAGAAAGTCATGAACTAATAAATGTGTAGTTATAAATGTAGTTTTTTCATAAACTTCAGGTTCATAAAGCAAATACTTGAAATACATCCGTATGTTAGATGAACAACAACATTGTCTTACACTCCAGTAACGAAGATACGTCACAACATACAAACATATATGAAAGATAAAGGTGTTTGATTTCTCATTCCTCATCTGACATGTAGTAGTCAGAGAGATATTTTTCATTGTTTAAGACATTATTTCGCTCAATCACTGTCAAATCTCTGTTGCTTGCTTTTGCCATTTCGGTGGCTAGCTGAAGCATGAAATGTCGACATCTCTGCATCAACATTCTGTTGTTCTCCTTCTTAATTCTGCTAATTACTTTTTCATAGTCACTCACATTTTGTCTAGCCATGGTCAATGAACGACGATGAGGTACCGGTGCCCCAAAGTTACGTAGATCATTAAACAATCCTTCTTGCTCCGTTACCCTGAACGCCCATTCTGCTCGGATACCAGCATAATAATCCTTCGAACTCGAGTACTTTTCGCTCTTGTAGTCATAAGTAAATGGAGGTAGCAGTCACACTTTCGAATTTCTTTGCCGGCGTGAACTTCCTGCACCTCTTGAAGACATTGTTCATAAAATAAACAAACAAACAATAATAGTAATTGTAGATATATTACTATTGTTATGACTTGAACAAACATCATACTGGGGGTATCGCTATTTATAGACATCATAGTGGGGGTTAACTAGAAATGATCTAGTGACGATAATGCATCCTGGGGCACTATGGAAGAAGTGATACCCGTGATATTATTTGTAGACACCCTATTTTTGACCGACCTTAAGACTCAGACGTCATCGATTGAGCGCTTGGTGATTGCGCACGTTGTGAGGTTTTGGAGTTTCGGCTGAGTTCCTTACCCCTGGACCTCGGGACCGTTTTGTGCTTTGCCTCGGTTTGCGAACCAGGTCTTGCTTTCTCTTTCTGGAGGGAGGGAGAGGTCTTATAGACCATCTCTCAGTTGCCGTAGGCTACTTTTCATGGTCGCAGGCCACTGTTCCCGTTTGGAGACCAGTTTCCGATTTTCAGAGTCGTCAGCCCGCGCCTCAGTTCGGGACCGCTTAACATTCTCCGTTTGGCAGGGTTTTTGGCACACACCTTGTTTCCTCTATCTAGAGGGACACTGCGGCCCGGGAGACCACCTTTGTGGTCGCACGCCACTTTTGATGCTTAACAGCCTGTTTTCGGGGCACCCGGCCGTGCGTTTTGCCCCCCCGAACCCTCGTTTTGCATCGGTGTTGGTTCATTTTTGGCATGAACCTTGTTTTCAATTTTTAGAAGGTGGTACAAGGGTGGGAGACCACCTTTTCTCCTTGGAGACCACTTTTTCCCGCCAACCGATTTTCTTGTCAGGAAGCTGGTCTCCTTGGTTTTTGAGCCACATTTGCTGGTCTCCCACCATACCACTAGCTTGCATTCAGTTGGGAGACCATCAAATGGGCTGGCCGACCACCTTAACTGGTCGGCCTGCTCTCTCCAGTTTTGTCTCTGTGAGTTGTTGCCAGCTGTACCAGCTGGAAGGCACAGACTGCATCCTCCATACATGTGTATGGAGGATTTGTACCCTTGCTTTAGCTTCTTGAGGAAGCTTGAACCTTTGCTCTAGCTTCTTGAGGAAGCTTAAACCCTTGTTCTAGCTTCTTGAGGAAGCTTGAGCCTTTGCTTTAGCTTATTGAAGAAGCTTGAACCTTTGCTCCTCTATAAGAGAGGGCCTCCCTTTCCTTATACCAGGTTTCAAAAGATTTTGGTTAAGGTACGTACATATATCCCTCTCTATATCTCACTATTTTGAGCTCTAAAGTGTGTGATTCTTGGCCCTTTGCACACCACCTCATAGCCTAACACTTCCATCATCAACCTAAGGTTCTTGGAGGCCATTTTCAGAGGTTAAGGAGCTGGGTTTTTGGTCCAGAAGTTGCTGTCTTTGTTGAGCTTCAAGGGTAACTCATTTTCTCCATTTTTAAGCGTTATTTTGATCCTTCTCTTAGCCTTATTTGCATTCTTATTTGAGGTTTGTTGTCAACTGAAAAAAGCTCTATTTTTAAGCATTATTCATGTTTGTTTAAGGCCATTTTCCTGTTGGAGGTCATCTACCCTCTTGCATGCTTCATTTAGTCTTATTTTGAGCCATGCCTTAAGGCCTTTGTGTTGACCTTTGCTTGGGCTTTTAGCCACTGAAATCCAATGGATTTTCAGTGGTTGGCATGCTGCTTTGAGAGCCAAAATTAGAGAGGGATGACCCTCTCTCTTTTGGCCTTGTTTGTTTGCATATTTGGCCTTTCCAAGGAGCCTATATTTTCATACTTCCTAGCCTTGGTTCAGGCCATTTTTAGTGACTTTTAGGACCTACCTAGACTCTATCTAGGGCTGGTTTGGTCACCTCATGTTTGCCTCTTGTATGTGTAGAATAATCCTCTTCATAGCTTATCAAAGGAGCATGTCATTCTTGCATGTATTGGTCATGTTTCAGTGGGTTTTTGGTCATTATTTGGCATATCATAGCTCTGTCTTTGGCTGGTTTAATGGCCTCTTGAATGCTTCACATGCTTGTAGTGTAAACCATGCTCACTAGCTTACATTGCATGTGTGTTTTGGCCATTGATTCTAGCATATTTTGGCCATACTTCAAACTGATTTTGTTCATATTTTGGGCTGCCTTAGCTCTGTTTTGAGGCCTCTTGGTTGAATGATGCTTGCCATTTTGCCACTGTTTTGGGCCTGCATAGGGACTGTTTGGGGTTGGTTTGTTCATTTGGGCATTGCTTTGCATACCTCTAGTGTAATGCACTTCACTAGTTTCGGTATTTGAGCCATTCAACATGCATAACATGAGTTGTTTGCATGATTCGGGACCATTTTGTATGTCATTTCAGAGCTGGAACATGTGTTGTTGTATGCCATATTTCATCCTTTCCATGCTTTCATACAGTTGTATCTTGTGCCCTAGGCTTTGGGCCCTTGCATCTTGCATGTTTGCATGTGTCTTGTTGCCTCATTTTCATCATGTATGGCCACTGATTTGGGTGTGGCTGAAGCCCATTCATTTTGGTTTAAGTCCATTTTGCATCGAGTATGCCATTGTAGTTCATAGCATTGAGTATGCCACGTTGTCGCATGTTTGATCATTACATTGCGCATGCCTTGTTCACTTCATTGTGTATGATAGTCTTCACATGTGCATTGTGTATGACATATAGTATCATGTGCATTGAGTATGCCACTGTTAGTTCGTAGCATTGCGTATGCTAGTTTGCATGTTTGCATGTCGTCCTTTGCATGTTTGCATGACTTGGTTGCTTCGCCTTAGGATTGCATGCTTGAGGTCGCATTGTGCATGCCATTCTACTTGTTGCATTATGTTTGGAATAGGAGTTAGTCCAAACATGGGAAATGAGGGACGTTTCATACTCCAAGTGATGAAATGTACCTCGATTCTTGGTCGCCGACACTCTTGACTAACACATGATGGAGTTTAGGCATTTATGTGTTTATATGTGCATTCATTTCATATTGAGTCGTGCAATCCGACTCCTTGGCCATCATACATCGAGATGCGTGATTGGTGGCCCGAGGATCAAGAACTACACTCCCTAGAGCTTATACAATGATGGGGAGAGTGGTCGTGCACACATGTGTTGCAAATACCTTGCTTTCTCTCTCTCTCTCTTGCCTTTGTTGCAGAAAAAGCAAAAACCAGGAGAATGAACTGGTCGGCCGACCAGGTTTTCTGGCAGGCCGACCACCTTTTCTGGTCTTCACCACCAAGGGTGGTTGGCAGGTGGTCTCCCTTGCCCATAGCTGGTCGGCAGCCTTCCCATAGCTTCCCTGGGTGGAGTTTTATCTCTCTGGAGCCTCGTGCAACTTTCTGAAATCAATTGCAAACAAAGACGAGTCGAGGCATCGCGATGGATTTCCCGACAAGGCGACTCGGGCATGCATGCATCCTTTATCATTCAAGGCAGAGCTGAGGCAATCCATTTCATGTAGCTTGCATGCTAGTTTATTTGCTTCCTTAGTTAAATTTGTTAATTAGCTAGTGTTGTGTAATAATTAGCTGTAATTCATTATTCATTTGGGTTGTGTAATAATTAGTTTAATTAGCTTAGATTAGCTAGTTGGTCGTGTATTATTCATTCGGACCCTCCGAGGAGGGCAATGTTGTAATAAGTGTGCGTGTGTGTGATGCATGTCTTCCAACCCCCATTTCTTTCTCCCTTTTATTTACCAACTTACGATGATTAGTATTAGGTCATGTTTCAATTAACATCCTTATACTTCGCATGTTTGCATTCATTCATCTGTCTTGCATGCACTGGGCTCGGCGCATCATACTAACGGCATTGTATTTCAATTCCGAGTTGAATACATGTTATCTGTAGCATCTCATACGCCATCTTAGAATAGCCGAGCCTATCTTAGTTGCATTTCGCATGTGTTGCATTAGCCATCTTAACATGAACTAGGATCATGCATTGATTACTAATTAGCTTCCTTTTTTGGCTCGGAGTACTCGGTAAGTGTTTATGCTTTAGCATCCTTGCATGCGTGTGAGTGACTGCCATGACAGCATGCTTACCATGAGGCTATGTGCTTATGTGATATAACTGCCTGAATGCCTGTGGGTGAAGGTTGGGTTGCTTGAATTGGAATAATTTGTCGAAACCCGTGTTTTAGCCTACTTGCGAGTAGCAAACTTCAATCCATTTTCAAAACAAACGGCTATGCGATGCTTTGTTCCAACTTAGGCAATCTAGTCTATACTTGTATGATGTGCGCATCACATAGTAATTCTAGGCTAATAATCAGAATAAGAGCACATGTGTTTTCAAAAACAAGATATCATGCTTAGTAGTGGCCGATCTTTGATCGGGCGAGCGGGGGTGCTCATGAAATGACCTTCCCCAATCGTACCCAAGTTCCCGAGCCGAGGCAACTTTGGTGATGATAGACACGTGGCCTTAGGCACGAGTCAGGGTTTCCTAAATTTCCCAAAAATAAAATATTTAGGTGGCGACTTTGTATCTGGCAAAGCAGTCCATGTTTGGCACTTCTTTCTAAAACCAGTTTTTCAAAACGATTTGCCAGATTTGGACTCTTTGGTGATTTATCGATCTTGCATTGCACTTTGCAAGATTAGATTCAAAACCGTGGCATCGAGTCCGAACTGTAGTGAGCCCAATGAACAAAACGGGGATTTTCCCGGGACGTTCGGGCGCGTCTACAATATTTTATGTTATTCATTTCATGCAATCCTGAGTACCCGTGACTTTATGTACCTATGATGTAGTCACGGACGTGGTTGTCAGATAAAATCATAATTGTAGGCCAGAGGATCACAATGCAATCCCTTTATATTCGAGCAGTGAGTTGTCAAATAAAACAAAATGCAGTGAGTTGTCACATCGCCACATGAAACTATTTTTTCATGCTTACTTTTATAATACAATAAGTAGTCACTTGGAATTGACGATTTCAGTACAAATTGGTGTTTTCAAAAAATTATAAATGAAATCATAAAATGAAACAGCGGCTTTAATTTTCTTTGTTTTAAAGTAATATTGTTCATAAACAACTATGAAATAGAGTGCAAGTAAATACACAACCGTCCAACTCACTTAGACCTGCAAAACTATCGTTGTTTTTTTCACCAAAATAATAAAATGGTCACCTGATATGTAAAGACGATTGGAACTTTGCAGCCTATATTTTATATTATTTTCACTTAATGAACTTCACAGTCATCCCATTTTCTCCTCTTTGCATTTTCTGCTTCTTTTTATATTCGGTAAATTACACTTCACTCATTTAGTCCATCACATAATTGTTTATCAACACTATTGCCATGTGGTCATATTATTGTGACTTAGATGAATTCTGAAATGTGAGGAAAAAACAAAGCATGTAAGTTGCGCTGCACAAAGGCACATGCATCACGTATTGCGAGGAAAAAGGTCACAAAGTATACAAGCATGGCAAAGTCAGAAAGTCGCATGCATTACTGCATCACTGCATAAAGTGACATGCATCACTGCATCACTACACAAACTCACATGCATCACTGTATCATTGCACAAAGTCACATGCATCACTGCATCGCTGCACAAAGTCACATAGCATCTGAGGAAAAAACAAAGCATCCAAATTATTACGTCTGTTCAAGTCACTGGCGAGCATCACTGAGAAATGTTGGACGTATCACTGCGCCGAGCTACAATTTATTATCGTACCATACTTACTGTGGAAGTGTTACAGACAAGAACAACACCGACTTAAATCAACACATAATTAACTTCAAATTAAATTAGTCAAATTTCTCCAATTAAATTAAATGAAATATAATAGGTAAAAAATGAAATTAAATATGTTGTCAAGGCAAAATATATTGAATTATATTTGTAAGCGGAAAAATTAAATTAAATTTCCAAGCGGATTTGAACTTTGCTTAAAACCTTCAGCTATGCACTGAGTAGTAAATAAAAGTCGAAGTGACAACTCCTATCAAGTTGATGGATAGTTGTTCAGGTGATAAAAGTTGACGTGACAACTCTGATGCATAGTTGTTTACAATAATTTCATACATACAGCTACCATGTGTATATATGGTATAAATATCGCATCATACCACAACAAAAGTTTTACAGCTATTTCGAGCGATATCATCATGAGATATACGGTGGTTGATCTATATTCAGCAATGGGTCGCTATTGGGTTGCAGATGGAGATGAATTTCAATACCCATTAAATCCAAATTTGTGTTACTCACGTGCCACCGTCAATACCATGAGAGCTGAGTGGGAATTTCGCATAACTCGAGCAAACGTTCTCGTTGAGTTATGTCGTGAAGTTAATATTAAATTTCCTCGCTGGTTAGCCATGCATATGCCAACTGACACTCCACAGTTGTTGCAAAGGGCATTGCATCGTATCCGCGACGAAGTTAATCGCATGACCCAACGTTTGCAAAGGTCCTCACTAATGAAGACCGCAAATGAGCGTACCGAAGATGAGTTAATGGATGATGCACACCAGTACTTCGCCTGGAGCATGGATGTTATGTATGAATTTGATATTGAGATGTCAGATGATGATGATAATGAATGAAATTGTTTGGATGAATGACCAAACCATTTATGTTTGTAATGGATTTGTAATGCTTATCCACGACTTATCAATGAAGGGAGATCTTTCAATTGTTTTTGAAAAGTTCTTGTAATTCTACAAATAACAAATACCTTTGCTTTCTCTCCGTTATTGTTATTTTGAATAACGCTTTTAATACCAACCACTCCATGCACTCACTCTACGCACTCAGTCTTCTCTTCTCTCTCTCTCTCTCTCTCTCTCTCTCTCTCTCTCTCTCTCTCTCTCTCTCTCTCTCTCTCTGACACACAAACACTCATCCCACACACACACACCAAACCAATATAATTTTTAATATATATAATTTTTATTTTATAAAATGAAGACCAATATTAAATATATATATATATATATATAATAATAAAATTTATAATAGCAAATAATAATCAACTATATGAAATTAAGACGAATATTTTCAAATAATTTTTTTCAAATAATTTTTTTTTTCAAATAATTTTTTTTCTATTAATTTTTTTTCAATTAATCTTTTATTTCAATTAAATATTTTTCAATTAATTTTTTTTCAATTATTTTTTTTTCAATTATAATATGTGTGATCCCATTGTTATAAATAATAAAAATAAATATAAATATTTTAGACCTGAACAAACATATTTTTTATTTTATGTTTTTATGGGTTTTTAAACATTTTGTTCAAACCAAATGCGTTTGTAATTTATGTTTTTCTAAAAATAAACAAAAATCAGTTTTTAATTTTTTTGTAAACATAAACTAAAAACGTAAACGTTACCAAATGCTACCTTATTTATTTTTATTTTAGGGTTTAGGATTTATAGTTTAATTCTTAAAATTTATTTGAACTTCAATTTTATAAATGGTTGTCTCAATTTGTTCGATAATTTTTTTGGTTTATAAATGGTTGTCTCAATTTGTAAATTTGAGGAACAAACGTAAATTACTATAAATAATGCAAAGACTACGGAGAATGAGAGAGAGGTAGAGATGTGAAAGAGATTTGTGTGATTCATCAAAACAAGTAAGAATAAAAAATTGTGAAATTTTAATTTCGAATAAATAAGTATGACACATTTACATCATCTGTACAAGTTTGATTTACAAAAACTATAACAATTACTACAAATAAAAAAACTATATAGTCCATATCACACCCGCTAATGCCCGAACCTGGCCCCAGTCCCACAACCCCGACTGTGGACCTCCCTCCTCGGTCTCCTGGGGTAGACTCTCTGAATATCTGGCACTCCCTCCCCTGCATGTGGCCCTCCACTAACTACCTGTGGAGCCTGTGAGTGTGACCCCTCCTCTCCTGCATGTGCTGCCCCTGATCCTGTCTCTGCATGAACATCAGATACTGCTGTAAGCTGTGAAACTCCCTCATCTGGTGCAACTGTATCACGATCTGCAGCTGGACCTCGACCTCTGCCTCTGCCCGCACCTCGACCTCGGCCACGACGTCCCCCACGACCATAACCTCGGCCTCTCCCTCGCGCTCTGGGAGGGGCTTAATATGGGCCTCATTCTCAACGTGGGAGATGTCAGTGAGAACTGCATCATGTGTACTCATAGGCGCGGTCGAAGTAGTCCCCAGAAAAGCAGGTGGTAATTGGGTGGGTGAGGTAACAACGTCATGCATGTATCGGGGCGGTGTCCAATCAGGGTCAGCATGCTGGGTAGGATGTACGTGTGGTGAATCTGGAGAAATGTATGGGGTACCATGCGGTGGGGTGACTGAAGTCCAAGGACCTGCTGTGGCTGGCGCTGAAGTGGAAGGCACTAACGTGGATGGGACTGATGTGTCTGGAGCAGCTGCTGCACTGTGTACACCGTAGTGGCCAAAATGCAGATGATCTACCCGATAGGCATGCTGGATCCCCTCGTACAATAACTCTCGGATCTCTGCAGGGGCCTGCATCGCATGTTGTCCATCACGTCTAAAAATGGCGTCCTCAGCCAAGTGATATAACCTCCCAGCTCGAACCACCTGAACAAAAAATCAGACATATTAGGCTATAATTGACTGAAAGTAAATCAATTATGATATTAACAATTATTTGACACATACTATGATACTCACCAATGCCTCGAGAGAAAGCCCAACTCCCTGATATCCGGACTCAGACAGGTGGCTCGGATTACCAACTAGTAGGTGTGTATGTCGCTGATACCACAACATGTAAGGGTCGGGAGAGGGGAGGACGCCATCGCTCCAGTCAGCCTGTACAATACTGTCGCGATGGGCATCCCATAGCTGTATGTATCGCATATGATACACACTCCAGTTAGTGCCGGCTCGGCCATGTCTATCAGTCGCATGCAACCGCCACTCGGTGTCGCACTGATCTGGCACGGACTGGACCCGACCAAATTGTCAGAGGACACGATCGGGGAGATGCCACTCAACCACGTCAAAACAAATGAGTGGCACTCTCACCATCCATATCTCCTCACCTAGTCGGCAATAGTTTGGGAGCGTACTGAGGACCCCAACATAAGGCTGCCAGATAAACTACAATAACGACAAGTCTATTAAAAATCGCTCATAAACATATACACTCCATATGACAATTAAAATTTAGGTATTTAAATTTCATACCTCGCCCTCTATCATCCGGTCCAGCTGGTCTCTCACTACTAAAAATTAGCTTTTTAGGGACAAATTTATTCCGTCCCTAAAAGTGTAATATTTGTTGGGAAAAACTTTTGCCAACCAATTTTCTCCGTTACGAAGTTTGTCTCAAATGGCCCATCCGGAAAAGTCAAAAAATGACTTTTAGAAACAAAATTTTACATTTGTCACTATAAATAGACTTTTAGAGACAAAATTTTGCATTTGTCACTATAAATAGACTTTTAGAGACAAAAATATGTGGTTGCAAAAAGTTTTGATTTTGAGACCACCAAAATTTGTCTCTAAAAGTCTAATTATAATCCATACAAAAATTAATTTTTGAGACAATAAAAATTGGTCTCTAAAAGTTTAGTTTTTGGGACAAATGAAAGTGGCCTCCAAAAGTTTTAGTTTTTGGAACAAATGAAAGTGGTGTGTAAAGGTTATAATTCTTTTGAGACAACTAAAATTGGTCTCTAAAAGTTTGATATTTTTTATTTTATTTATTTATTTATTTATTTTTTTGTAACAATTACTCTAAAAATACTAGTATGAACATCAACTTATATTCCTTTCTTGATTTCTCAACAACCAAACAAAAAATATCATACATATCACCAGACTATCTGTTCATCTCCAAATTAAAATTCAACTACACGAAAAAAAAAATGCTCATCACATTCAAAGAAGCTTAATCAAAAGATATTTCAATAACAAAAAAATACCATGCTCTGATTCATTAGTATGTAATATCTTGATTGTATACCATAAACTGACAGAGATTTCAAAAGTATCATTTCCAATTTATAAGACTAGTGTCATAAGCATTGTTTGTAACATTCAACTATTCAATGAACAGATTGTAATTGGAGTTATATCTATCTACATAACAAAACAACTAAACTCATCGCATCTTCTTCTCAAGGACTTCATTGAAATGGCATTCAAAATCTAGCAGAGAGCTCGCAAGTTTCAAATCGACACAAGCTTGTAGAACTTGCATAGAATAGGCCAAACTCTCAAATAGATTACCAATTAAAAATTATCCAATGACAGATTAATTTAATAGATTGCAATTTAATGTGCCAATTGTAGTATCTGCAACAATCACACACAAATCTTAGTACACAAAGCCGTCCAAAATTCACTATCAATATTCAAAAGTTAACAAAGATTAAACTAAAATTCAACGTTGTGTTAGGCACAAAAAAGCAATTACTAACAATTAAACATTTAACCACTCTTCTTACCAAAAAAACAAAAAACCCCATCACTCCTTAAATATCACAAGATCAAACTGCTGATAACTGAAAAGCAATAAACACAAACCATAGGCAAATTATATACCAATCAAATTATAATATAACAATCTATGGTCAAAAAATTAAACTCACTGTACAGAGTTAACAAGCGTTAGCATTGGAACTCACACTGCTATAAGGGTAGAGGGTTCTTGAAAATTTCAGTATACGTATCAATCCACCATTGTAGGTGTGCTGTTAATGTGGTAGAATGCGCACAAGCAGTCACCTGCTGTGCTACCTGATGCTCACTAGACTTGCATGCCCGGTCTTGTTAGTGGAGTTACCTAGAATCGACCAACAACATAGACATGTTCATTCAATCCACGGGCAAAACAGAGACTATAATTTTTACCACAAAAAATGCTATCAATAAGAAATGCAGATCTGTAGGGTCCTATACACTTTCATAAACATGTTCATTCAATTATCAGAGGACAATGCAGAAATGCACAGTTTCTTAAAACTCGAGATGTTTATGGGTATAAATTTATTTAAAAAACAGTAATCTAATTCTAAAGAGAAAATCACTTTTAATGATGATGTGCATAAATATTCATTGAAGTTGGTAATTGTTTCTATTATAGCCAATCAACCCATATTGCAGTTCAAAAGCACTCTAATTTATAATATAAAGACTATTGCATTTGCCTCCTTGTCATTAGTTGCACATCATCTCCTGCAAAATAACACACCCATATACTTAAATGTATACTCACATCCATGACAACCACCAGTATAGACTAGGCCTGTAAATGGATCGGCTTCGGATCGGATCTGTTAAAACTCCAACCCCACCTACAAAACCACGGCTCACCAATATCGGCCCAAGATTTTTGAGACCACAACCTAAACATCAAAATGAGTCCTCATCTTCTTAGGCTTTTGAAAATTTGGAACCTTTGGTAGCAAGAATTTTTGAGATTTTCTTAATGAGTTTCAGTGATAGTTTGTGAGGCAACCTTTCACAAAACTGACTTTCAAGTTTAATGCATCTTTCTTGCAAGGGCTTTTTGACTTTCTCTCAATCTAAATTCATGATCTAAAAATAGAGCCTAAGACTATGTCTAACCTCTGTTGTTCTCTAGATAAATATTCAAGAAAAGAAAAAGAAAAAACAAGATTGTAGCTTGAACTTGTGCTAGGCAACATGAAATGGATTTTAAAAAAAAAAACAAAAAAACAAAACATGAAATGGATAAAGCTTCGGTAAAATATAGAACTATTAGGCAACAGTTGTTCATCCAATGGCTAGTTGCTAGAGCAGTCACCAAAAGGCATAGTATAAGAAATGGTTAGGTACTAGCCTGAAATTACAGATTAGAACCAGTAAAAAATCCCCAGTGAGGTCTGATAGATGAATGAGGATATTAGGGAAAAGAAGGCATGACATAGCTGATATTTGACTAATTATTTTCTGGGAATATTCACAGCCCGTTGCCAATTGAAGACTATAATGAATAATATAGTACAAGAATGCATTAAAATGAAAGGGATATTGGGTATTACCTTCAAAGGTTGAGCTGAAAGGATCTACCTAAAGCAATGCCCTACCCTGCCCTGCCTATACATGACAACCATTCAGGGACTGACATTCATTTTAAATACTTTATGAGAAGAAAAATAGATCACTGGCCACCTATTAATAAATAAGACTTACCCACGCATCCAATAAACCAGCCAACCCAAGGCCTCCCAAAAGCAGTACCCAGATTTGGGTAATCACCTGAGGGAAAGAATTTTAAAAGACTTGTTTCCTTTTTCCAAAAAAAAAAAAAATTGAAAATACATGAATTCTGGTGCTCATTCGCATATAAAAAAAATAATTAATCACATTCCATACCTCATTCTCAGATATTGCCCCTGAAGGAATAGGACGATAAGGTTCATTAATAGCATCAATCTCTCTATCATACCAATCATTGAGCATCTAGAAAGGTGGAGAGGACACAAATTTAGTCATTCTATCAGGAACACATACTAATTTCCATTCATGAGAATTGTACCTGTGTATAGCCAGCTTGGCATGGGCTAGACATTATGTAAACAATTGATTTGGAAACATCTTCCAAAGTCCAATGGAAGTTTCCTGCAACATGAGCAGAAGTGAACTAACAGACAGAGAGAGCATTGTGGAAGTAATATGATTATTTGAGCAAGCATATTAAGAAAGCCATCCATTAACCTCCCAAAGATAACCTCATTTGTGAGCTAACAGCCAACAACATTCTATACCTAGGAGTAGAAGAGATGCTATTAAGGCTACATTTGGATAGATATATTTTAAATAAAAGAATTTGAGCTTGAAATTTATAAATACATGAGTGATGTAGACCAGGTGGTTGTGCAGCATAATTGTAGGAATTGGACCAGTGAAATGGCATACCAGTGATTATGAGCTTGGGCCGATGCTGTCATGAATTAAATTGAAAGGCCCATGTTTTTATTGAATACGGCCCAATGATCAAAAACACTTTCTTTTTGGCCAAATTCCATCGTTTAGGCTTTCGATTCTACAAATTAACTATTTTTTAAATTTTGTTTTACCAATTACTTTGTCTACGAGTTTACATTTTTTTGTGTTGTTTGTTTTGGCATGTTTCTAACTCAAAATTTATATTTTTGGTAATTTTATGTTTTTCTGCTTAATTCCAAGTATTATGAGGAATTAGCCTAATTTATTATTTCCTAGTTAGGTTAGGACATGCGTACTATAAATTAGTTGTAAGCCTCAAGGCAAATCAATGTAATTTGGATTATTAAAATTTCAGGGAGAGTTTCTTATTCTAAGTCTTCAATATTATGGGTATTCTTAGATTAAACAAAATTATAGGTTGTTTTGCATTAATCTCGCTATGCAATACTGTTTCTACACGACACACTCTTCCCCGGAGCACCGAGAGAGTTAGTTGTTGGAGCTGGATTAAAATACCTATGATATGAGTAAGAATTGAAGTAAAGATGTTTTATTATATTCCTCGTTGTTTGGAAGGGAAAAGATTGGGTACACACCTAACCTTTGACATTATTCTACAACCCCAAGGTCATTGGGCCTAGTATTAACCATTGAATCAATGACCCACTTATATGTATATATCACGCTAACAGAATTTAAAATACTTTTCACATGTGAGACCAATTTTCTTTTAACAATTAAACATTTAATTAAAAAAAGTCAACTAATTTTCAAGCTAATAACGTACAAAACTTAAAAAAATTCTATGAGCATTATAGCCAATTTTTTACTTACATTTTGTCCTACCAAAACTCCACCCTTACATTTGGATTTTATCCTCCTAAGGAAAGAAATGGGGAAATTTTTTGGGATCGGTTTAAATGCTAAATTCACCATTTTGGAACGGAAGTTTACTATGTTTCAAAATGTCCATTCCAAAACATAGATCTCCAGGGTGTTAACGTTTTCTAGTAACACTGCCTTAATTAATTTGAGCTGATTATGATGATGTGCCTAATGCCTCTGCAATACAACTACGGCTCCATTCTCCACAAAATAGGATATTGTAGAACTTTCTTTCACATAGAGTTTTCACTGTTCTCTCACATCCTCATTTTTAATCAAAATCCATTTTAATCTACTTGCAAAACACGTATCTTGCTTCTTCCCTAGCCTGTTCAATTTAGCAGATATTTTACCAAAAGAACCTAAAACAATAATTCACACATTGATACTACAAAAAGTTTTAAGAACTTCATAAATAGGCCTTTGAGCTTATACAATATACAATACATATGAGTTCTCTCTACCATCCTTGATTGCCTGAAGCTTAAAAATAAATAAAATTGAAAATTTCAGACTCCAATTAAATATCTAGGTAATAAAATAGATCCAAATTAACTAATGATTATTGCTAAAGCTTTAATGATGTTCAGAGTTATGAGGCAACGAAATAAGCTACCCCATGAATAAGAAAGTGCACATTTAGCCCTCAAAATGTTGATCCTCAAACTCAATAGCAAATGAGTTTCATGATACAAAAGTTCATAAAAAAAATATTAAAAAAAAAGTCAAAAACAAGCAATAGCTGGAATTCTTTATCAGAAGATAACAACAGATCATGCCTAGAAGTAGAGGACAAGATTGGAATTGTGAAATATGTGTAGAGAAATGGAATAAAGATGAAAGATTTTGCCAGGGCAACCACCATATGCAAATAAAAATATAACAACATATAAACCTCAATATTCAAATATTCAGTGATCTACTCCCAACTGACCCAGGATTAGAAATAAAGCAACAACAGGATGTCTTAGCTTCTTCAGAGGCTCAACAGTTGAAAATGAACAATTGACTATTAAATTAATCTCTCAATAAAACAGTAGATAAAATATTATGTGATGGCACACACATTAGTTTGCACATGATCAATTTTTTTTCCCAGAGAAATAAGATTTTGAAATGTATGATTGAATTATCAAAATTTGAAAATTGATACATTTTATGAATTAAAAAGACTAACAGTTAAGAGGTTTGAAAAAAAAAAATTTAATGGCATAACTACTCGTGTAATTACTATTGGGATATTTTTTTAAAAATCTAAAAAGTGAGACATCAACACTAACTTTAGCCTTTGTATAAATATATGCAAAGAGGAATTGGTAGAGTTAATGGGGCAACATTCGGCTTCTTGATTAACACATTTATAAATTCCCACTGCCAGACTAGGAAACAAGTTTTGAAACAAACCAATTTAAATTCCTAATCTACTCAACAGTGTTTATTTGACAAAAAAAGCTACCCCCCTCCCCTCCCCAATTGATAGACAAACCCGAACCTCTTTCTTGGAGTCTACTTGATGTCATTGGTGTAGTCCTGACAACAACACAACAAGGTACCACAAGTTTCAGTTTGTCATCCTTCCTGTGGAAAGATAGACAACCGTCACACAAACAGGATCAATGACTCAGTATAGTCATTTAAACTTCAGCTGAGAAAATTATGGCAAATAAGATAATACATGCTATTATAAGATAGTTTTTGTTTTCACCAAACTAAACAGATTTTGAAAACTGCTCAACCAAACAGAGCCGTTGAATTATTATGATTAAGACTAAAAGACAAATCAGGAATTCAATATTACTTTCAAAATGAAGTAATTTTGAATCAAACACTCACAAATATAAATTTTGTGACAAATGCAAAACGAATCAAACACTCACAAATATAAATTTTGCATTTGTCTCTCTCTCCACAATTACGGCTATTTCATATCCACAATTACCAAATCTAACACTCACAAATACGAATTTAAAATGAATCATATTATGATAATACATCATCAACACAAACACTGCACCGATAAATCGATTAATCACACTGGATGCTGAAATCAAAAACCAAATCAATGAGACTAAAATCGATTAATCGATCGAACCTGGATGCTGAAATCACAGTGGAGAGAGATGCTATGTTATCCCTTAATTGTTGAAATCAACGAGATCAGAAGAACACTACGATCAGTTTGTGCTCACAGCCATCAGGGATTCGATCGCAAGAGAGAGGGATTGAAATCAAAAAACCACCGAGAACAATGAAATTAGGGCTTCGATAAAGAGAGAGTGAGAGTGAGAGTGAGAGTGAGAGATTGGTGTGGAGAAGGAAATGAAGTCCCGACTATTGAAATTGAAAGAATGAAAATAAAATAAAATAGTGTATGAGTTGAGTTTGTTGGGGACGAATCAAAATTGTAGGCAAAAAGTCATTAACTCTTTTGCAATCAAATAATTTTATCTTAAAAATATAATAATATGATTATTTTATTTTATTTTTAAATTCTTTCATTTTGTCTCTAAAAGTATAATTTTTACAAACGAATTATTTTTGTCTCTAAAAATTTGTCTTTAAAACCTTAATTTCTTGTAGTGTCTATACACGATGACTACGTGGGTCGATACGACCTCATGGCCCATGTCAACCCTCCACCGGCTACCTCGAGGTCCAGCTGGCAACTGCATGTCTCCCTGGCCGATGGGAACCTCACCAGGAGCAACCAGTTGCCGCCTAGACGGGGCAATGCGAATCAATCTCTCCCACACCCAAATCTGCAATAGTTTGAACGCAATTACAATACTGATATATGCCATACAATATGAATTGACATGTAATAAAATTCTTACTAACCTGTAGCAAGACAAGGGGTCCTCCGATCTCCTTCGCACCCACCTGAGCTGCTCGACATAGCATCCTATACAAGCATGGCAAAGCCGCGGCGCCCCAGCTGCACTAGCCGATCACGTCAATGTCTCTCAACAGTGGCAAGTACATCAGCTTGAGCAGGTTCTGTGACTTATCAGGGAGAGGTACCCCCCCAATAAGCCACATAATATATGCTCGTGCATGCTGCTGTACTAACTCATCTGGAGCATGATCTGGAAGATGGCCTTGAAACTGCTCGGACAGCTACCTCACCCTCACTTTACCTGCCTGTAAGTCTACAGGTGTAGGTGCTACTCCCAATAGCTCAGCACATAGGGCTATCCACTGGTCCCTCGTCAATGGTGGGTCAGGTCCAGTAACTGCTCGCCCATCAATCCGTAGACCGTATAGGACAGATAAGTCCTGCAATGTGACGGTGGCCTCCCCGATCGGGGAATGAAATGTATGAGTCTCTGTGCGCCACCTCTCCACGAGAGCAGTGATGAGTGGGTGGTCCAGTCTAATATGGCCTATACGATAGACACCATAGAATCCCACGCGTAGTAGACACTGCAAGACTCTATGGTCCAATGGACGCTCCCACAAGCCGGAATCTCCCCGCCGGCATGTCACCACAGTGCGTGCCTCATCCTGCATAACAGAATGAGAAGTTTAAATTATAGCATTATCACGTAATATAAAACAAAATGCAGGGTATTTTCATTGTAAGCGTAAAGTCCAACAAACGTTATTGCATATCGGATCCTCCCATATATTATCAACCCGATGTGGATGACTAAAAAGTGGGACCTCATCAGGTAGATGTGCCATGAAGCTTGTATAGTTGAAAAACAAATACATTTAAAAAAACTGTATTGGTGAGCATGTAATTTAACTATAACAATTAAACTCAAATTATTCCATACATGACGAGTTGAAAAACAAATGTGGTCGATTATTTTAAAATTATCAATTTGTGTGCCACTAACATGGAAGCAATTCACTAAAATCTAAATTTATCAATTTATGTGCCATTAAATATGATAAGCAATTCAATAGAACCTATCGTTATCTATGCTATAACTAATATAGAAATTTTTTACAAAATCATTTTAGGGTCTCAGTTACATAAGCTTAATAATGACCAGTAACATGTGGCTAGTTTTCGTACATAAATATTTGCGAAAAAATTGAATGAGAATTTTTTTTTCAATAAGAGGTGGCTAATTACATTTATGGCATATTTGACAAAACTTCATTATTGATTTTGTAATGGTAAAAGTTCCAATAATGTATAAAATTTGTAAATTACGTAGATCTGATTCATAAATTGTAAATGTAAAAAATGCTTGCAGCAGTCGAAATAATAAAATCTTAAAATGGTAGAAGAACTATGTGATTTTCACTAAAATTTTGTAATAGACATTTTCAATCAAGTAGAGAATAAAAAACATAGGCCTATGTGGTATAGTTAAATATTTTTGCATACGTATTTAGTTTAATTTATTTGTTTAGTATGTTAGTTGTAAATTTTGTCAAGGAAATCAAACAATTACAATATATAAAGAATTAAAAAAATGAATGATCTATTACAAATAAAAAGTGATCTATTTAAATGTACGACCCCGTTTATAAATAATGAATTACAAAATGAAGAATTAAATGATCTATCACAAATAAAGAATTAAAAAATGATCTATTACAATATGTAAGTATTACATAGTCTTCATCGACCAAGTTGCGCCGGACATGTTCGCTTGTCATGACCTGTTTGCTGGCACTCACTGCAACGAGTGGTCAAACGCCTATCTGATATATCCATCTCATTCGGAATACGAGACATAGATGTACGACCCCGTTTTACTTCTTGCAGACGAAGTACATTAGGCATTAAGGTCCACCACGGATCATCCCAATAATCTTGATGCGGTATTGGATTGAATTTAGTTTCCCAAACCCTCATGTATACAGGAAGCCTATATACTAGATCAACATACTCGAATGGATTGTCACCGCATTCAGACATTACAGCGAGCATATGGAAACATGGATAGTGTCTTATCTCATATTTCCCACAACTGCACGTGGGTTGATTCATCCGCACAATTTGTGTATTGCGACCTCGTCCATGGCGAAAAGATGTTTGCACCTCAAATACGCGGCGTGACTATCAGAAAATTGTAATATAAACTAATCAAGTTCATGTTTTTAGGTGTACTTAACTTCACAACATAATAACAACAATTTAGTTTATATTACAAACTAACCTGTCATACGATATCAACTTGAAAGTATTTTCCCTTGCGATGCCATCCTCAATAGTTTTTTGCATCTCTCTAGGGTATTGGAACTCATTTCGTACATCTATTTCAGCTTGGGCTCCCATTTCGTCAAAATATTTTATGAGCCGCCGAAATGTAAATTCAACCATAGCTGAGATAGGTAAGTTCCTTGCACCGTTCAAGACGCTATTGAAGCACTCAGCATCATTGCTGGTCAATACCCCCCACCGATATCCACCGTCATACGAAATGGCCCACTCCACAGGATTCATCTTGTGAACCCAATTGATGGCATCTTGGTCAATAGCCTGTATCTATTGTAAGTAACCATTACACTTTCGTTGTTGATGAGCACTCCCTGCTTTCCATAGAGGTTGTTTTAGCTCCTTATTTTTGAACCTAGTGTTAAAGTTACTACAAACATGTCGAAGGCAGTGCCGATTATAGCGATCCCGGGTTTACCCTTGTTGTATAGTGATCCGGACATGTGTCCGTGGATGTTGGTAGTTGTTTATTATCTTGTTTACATCCTTTCTTACTTTGTATTTGAGTTACAAGATGTGTTGGGCAGATTTGTTTCAAGTTGGTTGAGTTTAGAAACCAAAACTAGTTGCCCAGATTTTTGGCCTGTACGCTCGAGCGGAGGTGTTGGAGCTCGAGCGTAGATTACGTCCATCCAGTATCTTGTTGTGCAGTGTTGTGAACTCGAGCGTAGGGTTGGGAGCTCGAGCGGGGGCCTGGTTCTGCAAAAGTGCTGGGCGAGTGCATTCTGAGCTCGAGCGGGAGGTTGGCCGCTCGAGCGGAAGTCTGTGAGTGGCCGCTCGAGCGGGGTGTTTTAAGCTCGAGCGGAAGACTGGGTTTAAGTCCCGAAATTGTGACTTTTCAAATCACTTTTTGCTTTCTCTTCTCTCTCTTACTTTTCCAAAAACACCATTGTTGAGCCTCTCACTCTAGATACTACCTTCTCTCTAGGTTTTGATCTAGTAGGAGTGATTTACTCACCTTTGGCCTTTACAAAAAAGTTGTTGATCGTCGAGGGCTTCATTTTAATCTGAAAATCTCGGGTTTTAGAGCACGTTGAGTTTTGTCTTCTTCTCCCTTGGAGCTCCGAATTTGAGGTAGGGATAACCTACTCCTCTCTATGGGTTTTGTCTTTAAATTTTGGTATTTTGAGATGTTGGGCTTGGTTTGGTAAATTTGTGAAAGTTTGGGGCTTTTGTGTAATTTTACAAAAGTTGGGGTTTTATTCATAATAAACCTAGATGCATGTTTGGCATAGAAAAATGGAATGATTGTTGAATCATTGATGAAAATGGGACCTAAGGGTTGAAATGGTAATTATGGAAAATGGCCTAATTACATTGTTTAATTAATTGGGATAATTAATTGATGAGAAATGAGGAAATGAAATGTTGATTGAATATCCATTTGTGCATTTATTTTCTGTTTTAGAAATAACTGCTTGGGGCTATCGGTGGAGGATAGTCGTGATTGTTGTAGACAATGTATGTTGATTAGGCAAACTGAAACTAATCAATGGAATGTGTTATGGAACTTGACAGTTGCTAGAATACATTAATTGTTTGTATTGTGTGATTGTATATAGAACCAATGTGTTTATATACGTTATGTGTAGAGGAGGAGATAGGGGATGTACTCCGCGGTTTAGGGGAAGATAGGGGATGGACCTCTAAACCGGATAGGTATTTGGAGGAGATAGGGGATGTACTCCGTAGACAGAGCTCATATGCTTGTCTAGAGAAGTGAAGATAGAGCTCATATGCTTATCTTTGTGAAGTGAAGTGTGGATACAGCTTGTATGCTTATCTGTGGATATTGTTGATATACATATCTGTTGTAGAGTGTGGATACAGCTTGTATGCTTATCTGTGGATATTGTTGATATACATATCTGTTGTAGAGTGTGGATACAGCTTGTATGCTTATCTGTGGATATTGTTGATATACATATCTGTTGAGAATGTGGATATAGCTTTTATGCTTATCTGAATGTGAGATATAGTTTTTATACATGTCTGTGGAAATGATGATAGAGCTAGCATGCTTATCTGTTGAAAAAGGGAAAATGAAAAGTAATTGGGACTTGTAAGTCGTTGACATAAATATGTAATTTATGTGATTGTATCAGTGTTGACCAACTATCAATTGCTAATGTTTTAGTCATTGTCCATGGTTGGTTTAGTGTATTTCTACTGGGCTGTGGCTCACCCTATATGGGAATATCATTTTCAGGTGCAGGAAGCATGCCACCTCCAAGGACATAGCTGGGAGGCTAGTGGCGGACATAGTTTTGTTGTTGTACTTTTGATGTATTACATGTAATTGCAAGCCAAGGGCTTAATGTGTAAACGAGTTAGAACTCTTTGTTGTAACCAAGTGTTAACTTGGAAAGCTGTAAGCCCGTAGGGCATTTTGTTATGAGATTAACATGTAATACTTATGTAATGGAATTCTAATGAATGATAGAAGGTGGTTAGTTTATCTATCAACGCTCGTCTTATTTGTTGGGTTTAATGTTATTATTTTGAGGGCGTTACAACTTGGTATCAGAGCGTACCGGGTTCGAATACTTTAGGTACGTGGGAAGTGATTAGGATCACAATGGGTTTGTCTCGCTTGATAGAGACGTAGATGTAGTACCATATGATATGTGTTTATTTGATAACATGCTTATGTGACTATGTGGGTATGGGATTTAATTTCTGGGATATTGATTGGATCCTTGAGTTTCTGGGAGTCTTGTTGGAAAAGCACTTGATCAATGCTGTTTCTAACCGGAACTCTAGTAACGCCTCGGGACTATTATTATCCGGAAATGAAGTTCGTAAGTGCTTATGTGTTTATGTGCTTATGTGGAGTGAATTACAGTTGTCCATGCATTAGGACGTGAGTGTTTAGTTTCGGCACACCTATGAATGTGCTAACGTTCTGTGTTGCCTTTATTAGGATGTCAGGACGAGGAAGAGGTGCTAGGCGTGGTAGACCTGCGAGGCAGGAAGTACCGTTACCGGGTGAGATTCCGGCAGTACAGGAGGGAGTTGGGCAGGCCAATGTGGCCGAGCCAGTAGGTCAGCAGGCTATGGGTGCCTTGGCCAGAGAGATAGCAGGAGCTTTAGGTATTCTTAGAGCTGGGAATCAGGCAGCTGAGACAGGGCCTTCCTTCTTGAAGAGGGAGTTCTTTCGGTGTAATCCGGACGAGTTTATCGGGGATCCTAAAGAGCCGCTTAAGGCAGATGAATGGCTCGAACAGACAACGAAGACGTTTGAGATGCTTGGCATCGAGGACGGAGCACTGAAAGTGACCTTGGCATCCTTCCAACTGAAGGGAGATGCGGGTCAATGGTGGAAGTACGAGAAAGCTCGTGTTGGTGGTACTTGGGAGGCGTTTGTGAATGCTTTTCAGGAGAGGTTTTTATCAGCAGCAGCTAGGGAGAAGCTGAGGGATCAGTTTAGCCGGCTTAATCAGCAGGGCTTGTCAGTGGCCGAGTTTGAGGCTACTTTTACCAGTCTGTCCAGGTTTGCACCTGAACTGGTGGCGTCTGAGGAACGCCGTTGTTATGAGTTTGAGCGGAAGTTGAGGCGGGGCCTCAAGTGGAGAATTGGTGGGTCTTACATTCGAGAGTATAGACACCTAGTGGATGCTGCAGCTCATATGGAGCTTATGATGCAGGAGGAGGATGAGGGTCAGAGAGGCTCCAAGAGGAGCCAGGATAGTCAGAGTGATGGCAGGAGGCAGAGGGGTTCTAACTCTCAGCAGTCTCAGGGTGCAGTCTCTAGATCGACCTTTCCAGTGCCTAGTGTAGGCTCGGGGAGAGGCAGTCAGGTAGAATTCACTTGTTACAAGTGTGGCCAGCTGGGTCACAAGGTTTCTGTTTGCCCGCAGAAGGGTGGGGGTCAGAAAGCTGCTTCTTTTTCAGCTAGACCGCCGAGTCAGAGTTTGGGCAGGGGGCAGCTCTTGACTTGTTTTCAGTGTGGACAACCTGGGCACATGAAGAGGTTTTGCCCACAGTTGAGTGCCACTTCGGGAGCGTCTGGTTCTAGGCAGACGCAGGGTTTTCAGCCAGCTCAGTCTGTGCAGGCCTCGAGGGCCAATCTGGGAGCTTCGTCATCCCAGTCTGTGCAGCAGTCTTTTGCTCCGAGAGGTGAGCAGGTAGACCAGGGGCCTACGGGGCGCGTGTATGCTGTTACCGCGCAGGATTTAGTACCGGCTCCATCAGTAGTGAGAGGTACTTTTCTGTTTTGCAACTTAGTTGCTAATGTGTTGATAGACACGGGTGCATCTCATTCTTTTGTATCTGCTGCATTTGCATCTGTTTTGGAATTGGAGTTAGCACAGTTAGCATCTCCTATTTGTGTGGTATCGCCTTTGGGTGGTGAGTTGATTCTGAAACAGGGTGTTAGAGGATGTGATATAGAGGTCGCCGACTATAGGCTTCCTTTTCCGTTTGTTGTCATGCCCATGAGGGGTTTTGATGTTATTTTGGGTATGGACTGGTTATCGTCATACCGGGCTGTTATTGATTGCTACCGCCAGAGGGTTACATTATGTACCTTGAGCGGGGAGTGGTTCCATTTCTTGGGAGACCGGGTTGGTAGTGTTTTGCCACCGGGGTATGATTCGCGAGGGCGAAGTGAGCTTAGTAGTCTACTTGCTAGCTTTGAGAGTGGTGAGAGTGGTGAGACCCAGCATGTATTGCCGAGGGTGGTTTGTGAGTATTCGGATGTCTTTCCCGAAGATCTTGTTAGTTTGCCACCTCACCGAGAGATAGAGTTCTCTATTGATTTAGTGCCTGGTACGGCGCCGATTTCTATGGCACCTTACCGTTTTGCTCCAGCAGAGTTGGTTGAGTTGAAAGTTCAGCTCCAGGAATTGCTAGATAAGGGCTTTGTTCGCCCTAGTGTTTCACCGTGGGGAGCACCGGCCCTCTTTGTTAAAAAGAAAGATGGTGCCTTGAGATTGTGTATAGACTACCGGAAGTTGAATCGGGCTACGGTTAAAAATAAGTACCCTATGCCCCGAATAGATGATTTGTTTGACCAGTTGAAGGGTTCCCGTTGTTTCTCTAAGATAGACTTGAGATCGGGTTACCATCAGTTGAGGGTCAGGGAGGAAGATATTCCGAAGACGGCATTCCGTACGCGGTATGGCCATTATGAGTTTTTGGTGATGCCATTTGGGCTTACCAATGCACCGGCAGTCTTTATGGACTTGATGAACCGGATTTTCCGGGAGTTTTTAGATCGATTTGTGGTTGTCTTTGTGGATGACATCCTTGTCTATTCGCCTTCTGAGGAGGAGCACGAGGCACACTTGAGAGTGGTGCTTGAGTTACTTAGAGCCCATAGGTTGTATGCCAAGTTTGGGAAGTGTGAGTTCTGGCTGGGGGAAGTCAAGTTCTTAGGCCATGTGGTATCCGGGGAAGGGGTGTCTGTTGATACATCCAAGGTTGAGGCAGTGCAAGATTGGGCACAGCCTAAGAGTGTGTTTGAGATCCGCAGTTTTCTGGGATTAGCTGGGTATTACCGTCGGTTTGTGAAAGATTTCTCCAGGTTAGCGTCACCGTTGACTAGACTGACTCGGAAGGGAGTCAAGTTTGTGTGGAGTGAGACTTGTGAAAAGTCATTCCAAGAGTTGAAAATTAGATTGACCACCGCTCCGGTGTTGATTATTCCGGAGAGAGGGTTGGGTTATGCGGTTTATTGTGATGCCTCACGAGAGGGTTTGGGTTGTGTGTTGATGCAAGAGGGGAAAGTGGTAGCTTATGGCTCACGTCAGTTGAAAATACACGAGAAGAATTACCCCACACACGACCTAGAGTTAGCAGCTGTGATCTTTGCCTTGAAAATCTGGAGGCACTACCTTTATGGTGAGAGGTTCGAGGTATTCTCGGATCACAAGAGTTTGAAGTATCTGTTTACACAGAGAGACTTGAATCTGAGGCAGAGAAGATGGATGGAGTTCATCGAGGATTATGATTTTGAGTTACATTATCATCCGGGAAAGGCCAATGTTGTGGCCGATGCCCTTAGTAGGAAGACCATTAGTGATGTAGCTTGTATAGCCATCCGGGAATGGGTGATGTTGGGAGCACTTGGCGAGTTTGATTTGCTACTGGGCGAATCTGTCGAGGCTGCGGCCTTGTTTTCTGTTGTTGTGCAGCCTACACTTATGATTAGAGTGTTTGAGGCACAGAGAGGTGACCTTGAGGTAGAATCCCTCCGAGAGAAGATCTCTAGTGGGAAAGTCGAGAAGGGTTTGACGGTGTATCCCGACCTGAGTGTGAGATACCGAGACCGTTTGTTTGTACCGGAGGCTTGCCGAGAGGAAGTACTTCGAGAGTTTCACCATTCGCGCCTTGCGGTGCATCCGGGAGGTACTAAGATGTATCAGGATTTGGGTCGCCAGTTTTGGTGGCGGGGTATGAAGAGAGATGTGGCTGTTTTCGTATCGAAATGCCTTACTTGCCAGCAAGTGAAGGCCGAGCATCAGAGGCCAGCGGGTTTGTTGCAACCCTTGCCTATTGCCGAGTGGAAGTGGGAGCATGTCACTATGGACTTCGTTGTAGGTCTTCCGAGGACTCAACGGGGTAGTGATGCTATTTGGGTGGTTGTAGACCGGTTGACTAAGTCAGCGCACTTCATTCCTATGCGCGTGAGAGATTCGGTGGATCATCTTGCCGATTTGTATATTCGGGACGTAGTGAGATTGCACGGGGTCCCAGTGACGATCGTCTCAGATAGAGATCCTCGTTTTACTGCCAGGTTGTGGCAGAGTTTGCAGAGTGCCTTGGGCACTAAGTTGACCTTTAGTACGGCTTATCATCCTCAGACTGACGGGCAGTCCGAGCGTACTATTCAGATCCTCGAGGATATGCTTCGGGGTTGTGTCCTGGACTTCAGTGGGACGTGGGAGAGGCACTTACCCTTGGTAGAGTTTGCCTACAACAACAGTTTTCAGTCTAGCATCGGTATGGCACCGTTTGAGGCCTTGTATGGCCGACCGTGTAGGTCTCCAGTTTGTTGGGCCGAGGTGGGTGATGCACCTTTGTTGGGTCCGGAGTTGGTTAGGGAGACGACGGAGAAAGTTGAGCTTATCCGTAGGAGGCTTGTTACAGCCCAGAGTCGACAAAAGAGTTATGCCGACCGTAGGAGGAGGCCTTTGGCGTTTGAGGTAGGTGATCATGTCTTTCTGAAGATATCACCTAGACAAGGCCTGATGAGGTTTGGGAAGAGTGGGAAGTTGTCCCCTCGGTTTATTGGTCCTTTTGAGATCCTTGAGAGGATAGGTGAGGTTGCTTATCAGTTAGCCTTGCCGCCGCAGTTGTCCGGAGTGCATGATGTGTTTCATGTGAGTATGCTTCGGAAGTATGAACCAGATCCATCACATGTGTTGGATTGGACTAATTTAGAGGTAGATGAGGATGCCTCGTATGAGGAGAGACCGGTTCGGGTCTTGGATAGGCGGGATCAGGTCCTGCGTGGCAAGACCATTCCTTTGGTGAAAGTCTTGTGGAAACATCACGGAGTGGAGGAAGCCACTTGGGAACGTGAGTTGGAAGTCCGTGAGAAATATCCGGACTTGTTTGTTGATATGTAATCTTGTATCTAAATTTTACATTTTGCTGAACTTAAGAGCTTTTATATATGTCTTAAGTTGTGAAACATTGAAAATGTTTTGGTTATTGGAAGTATGTTTTGGAACTTGCCTCATACGGAAGTTGAATGTGATACTATATGTGTTGAATATATTGTTGACATTGGAAAGATAGTGCATAATGTTGATGCATGTTGATAATACATATGTGGTTTACATATTGTGTTATGTCTCTTGTTAAAGGGATGGGATGACCGGTAATGGGTCGAATTGTTGAATGTTCAAGTGTAACATTGATTAAAAGGGAGAAAAAAAAAAAAAAAAAAAAAAAAAAAACTTGTTTTTGAAAAACTTGTGCTTAATTTCGGGGACGAAATTCTTTAAGGGGGGGAGGTTATAGCGATCCCGGGTTTACCCTTGTTGTATAGTGATCCGGACATGTGTCCGTGGATGTTGGTAGTTGTTTATTATCTTGTTTACATCCTTTCTTACTTTGTATTTGAGTTACAAGATGTGTTGGGCAGATTTGTTTCAAGTTGGTTGAGTTTAGAAACCAAAACTAGTTGCCCAGATTTTTGGCCTGTACGCTCGAGCGGAGGTGTTGGAGCTCGAGCGTAGATTACGTCCATCCAGTATCTTGTTGTGCAGTGTTGTGAGCTCGAGCGTAGGGTTGGGAGCTCGAGCGGGGGCCTGGTTCTGCAAAAGTGCTGGGCGAGTGCATTCTGAGCTCGAGCGGGAGGTTGGCCGCTCGAGCGGAAGTCTGTGAGTGGCCGCTCGAGCGGGGTGTTTTAAGCTCGAGCGGAAGACTGGGTTTAAGTCCCGAAATTGTGACTTTTCAAATCACTTTTTGCTTTCTCTTCTCTCTCTTACTTTTCCAAAAACACCATTGTTGAGCCTCTCACTCTAGATACTACCTTCTCTCTAGGTTTTGATCTAGTATGAGTGATTTACTCACCTTTGGCCTTTACAAAAAAGTTGTTGATCGTCGAGGGCTTCATTTTAATCTGAAAATCTCGGGTTTTAGAGCACGTTGAGTTTTGTCTTCTTCTCCCTTGGAGCTCCGAATTTGAGGTAGGGATAACCTACTCCTCTCTATGGGTTTTGTCTTTAAATTTTGGTATTTTGAGATGTTGGGCTTGGTTTGGTAAATTTGTGAAAGTTTGGGGCTTTTGTGTAATTTTACAAAAGTTGGGGTTTTATTCATAATAAACCTAGATGCATGTTTGGCATAGAAAAATGGAATGATTGTTGAATCATTGATGAAAATGGGACCTAAGGGTTGAAATGGTAATTATGGAAAATGGCCTAATTACATTGTTTAATTAATTGGGATAATTAATTGATGAGAAATGAGGAAATGAAATGTTGATTGAATATCCATTTGTGCATTTATTTTCTGTTTTAGAAATAACTGCTTGGGGCTATCGGTGGAGGATAGTCGTGATTGTTGTAGACAATGTATGTTGATTAGGCAAACTGAAACTAATCAATGGAATGTGTTATGGAACTTGACAGTTGCTAGAATACATTAATTGTTTGTATTGTGTGATTGTATATAGAACCAATGTGTTTATATACGTTATGTGTAGAGGAGGAGATAGGGGATGTACTCCGCGGTTTAGGGGAAGATAGGGGATGGACCTCTAAACCGGATAGGTATTTGGAGGAGATAGGGGATGTACTCCGTAGACAGAGCTCATATGCTTGTCTAGAGAAGTGAAGATAGAGCTCATATGCTTATCTTTGTGAAGTGAAGTGTGGATACAGCTTGTATGCTTATCTGTGGATATTGTTGATATACATATCTGTTGTAGAGTGTGGATACAGCTTGTATGCTTATCTGTGGATATTGTTGATATACATATCTGTTGTAGAGTGTGGATACAGCTTGTATGCTTATCTGTGGATATTGTTGATATACATATCTGTTGAGAATGTGGATATAGCTTTTATGCTTATCTGAATGTGAGATATAGTTTTTATACATGTCTGTGGAAATGATGATAGAGCTAGCATGCTTATCTGTTGAAAAAGGGAAAATGAAAAGTAATTGGGACTTGTAAGTCGTTGACATAAATATGTAATTTATGTGATTGTATCAGTGTTGACCAACTATCAATTGCTAATGTTTTAGTCATTGTCCATGGTTGGTTTAGTGTATTTCTACTGGGCTGTGGCTCACCCTATATGGGAATATCATTTTCAGGTGCAGGAAGCATGCCACCTCCAAGGACATAGCTGGGAGGCTAGTGGCGGACATAGTTTTGTTGTTGTACTTTTGATGTATTACATGTAATTGCAAGCCAAGGGCTTAATGTGTAAACGAGTTAGAACTCTTTGTTGTAACCAAGTGTTAACTTGGAAAGCTGTAAGCCCGTAGGGCATTTTGTTATGAGATTAACATGTAATACTTATGTAATGGAATTCTAATGAATGATAGAAGGTGGTTAGTTTATCTATCAACGCTCGTCTTATTTGTTGGGTTTAATGTTATTATTTTGAGGGCGTTACACGATGATATCCAACAAATTGGAGCGAGGGATTCAGCCAATGCTGCCTCACAACAGCTAAAATACTCTCAGCTCGATCAGATATCAAAGTCACTCCCTGTCAGTCCATGACAATATGTTCCTTGATATTTGAAATGAAGAACGACCAAGACTCCAAACTCTCCCTGTCGACAACAACGAATGCAAGCGGTAATACTTTGCCATTGGCAGTGACAATCGTTGCTACAAGCAACACACCAGTGTATTTCCCGTATAAAAATGTACCATCTATGGTTATAACAGGCCTACAATATCTGAATCCATCGATGACGGGTTTGAAAGACCAGAAAACAAAGTGGAAGACGGGCATAATGGTTGTACCTCCGGTATATCTATGCTTCCATTGCACGATGGTTCCAGGATTAGATGTTTGTAATGCATGCATGAATTTAGGCAACATCCTATATGACTCATCCCAATCCCCGAATACCATTCTAATTGCCTTTGCCCTTGCATGCCACGCCTTCTTGTATGATATACTATAGTTCATGGTCTTTTTGATATCTTCGATGACATTCTTAATTGGCATATCAGGTTCATTCTCCATACGATAATACCTATGAGTCAGATTATTTTGGTGTGAACACTATAGACAAACAAATATGTATACATATGTAAACATTTATTTTGTATACTCACCGCAACTTGTCCCAAAAGATGAGAAGCAATGTAACTGGAGCTAATATTAGTGTGGTCCCTGTTCATTCGTAGGTATAAACAATGGTGAGGACCCCTATACTGCTTTATTTCAAAAAGACCATGTTTCCTATTAAGAGATGCACGCAACCACCAGCTGCAATCGTGCTTGCAAGCACACACCCAAACGTCTCGCTTGGAGGTTACGACTTCATACTCTCGATTATTTGTTGCATGGTACAATTTCACAGCATGTACGAGTTGCTTCTTATCAACGAAAACTATCCCTTTGCCCAACTCTGGATTTTCAGCGTTCCAGATTCGGTTACAGGGAACGACATTGCGGTTACTAATGTCAAAATCACCACCCATGTGGATGTTTTCATAGAAAGGGATTTCAGGTCTACGTGGAATGGGGGCATTGTCAAGGTCAACGGGAGCGTCAGCATCATCTTCATCATCATCATCATTTGATCCGCCTAATAAATTTTCTTCATCACACATTTCATTCTCATCATTGTCTAGGGCGACATCAGGACCGTACATGCCACTGTCAGCAAACTGCACATAATTCACCGTTTCAGCCATATTACCAGCAACTTCAACTGGAGTGGTATGATGGCTGTAGGTGGGCACGTCTTCTATGTTATTGTGAAATTCAGTCTCATATCCACCATGTGAACTAGATTCTACACCATGGCCCTGAAATGTCTGTTGTGTGTAGCCCACTGCATAACATTCATTTGATTCATACATAGGAGACTGAAATGCTGTCGTGTCAATCCCATGTGTCAGCAATGTAGTGAACGGATTTGAACTTTCCATTTGTGTCATATTCGGGACATTGTGTACAACCTCTTTATCAATGTACACTTCCAAACAATTTGGTGGTTGGAAACTTCCACCGATACTTAATACGGTGTTCAACGCCTCATCGTCATTGATCGGTAATATATTGTATTTGCTGGTTGCTTGCCACTGGCGATAAGGATATCTACATTTGAAAATCAATCGGACAGTTTCCCCGTAACTTGCCACCTTGGACATAAACATCTCCTCCAAATTCCATATATCCCTTTCAGCTCACCATCATATGCCACACCTTCATCGGGATCCCGAATTATGTTTCCCCCTCAGTAGAAGATAATTGGAACAGTTGCCATATACTTGCTTCAATGAAACAATAAACATTAAAATAGTAACAATATACATATATCGATAGACATACTTCTAAAAAAATTATATGAATTTTAAATCATTCAATTACAATAAGTCACATTTATATCATAAGTAACATTTTCCTATAAAAATCAGCCCTCCCATTTTTTGTCAATTTATATTTTCCAGGGTTGAAGGAACTGTAGAGGTGAAACATTACTTCAATTTATATTTTGTCAATTGTATATTTGTGTCTCAATTTGTTTATTAGTGTTTATTTTCTCATTTTTTCTCACTTATTTTTATTCGTATAAAACAACAACTGAGATTTTATCTCTATGTGGAGTTTTTATTTACTTCCTATGTGGAGATTCTTATCTTTTCTGTGTGACGGTTCTTTGTTGTCATTGCTCTCTTGCCTTAATTAAAAAAAAAAACATCAAAACAACTATACTTCTTGTCTTAATTCTTTGTTCTCATTGGTCTTTTTTTATTCTCATTCCTTTTGAGGTTGGATATGCTTTGTTCATATGATCCTTTTTGGAATTCATACACATGTATAGATGTCCTATACAAATATGTTTATTGAATTAGTGGCGAAAAATAAATTTTGAATCACATAGCAGCAATAACTTCATATTTTGAATAAGTCTAAGAATACAAAAATGGTTATAGAACTGTACACAAAATGTATATAGATGGATAAAATTTTATAAAAAAGTAACAAACTCTATAAAATTTTATGCGTATATATGTATTTTTATTCAATTTTATGATCAATTTTGTTTGTTTATAACAAAACTACAAGATTTTTAGCTAGTGACCCATTTTGATTTACAAGATCTATAAAGGGGCAATTCCAAAGATTACAGTCATGGCAGAGTTTAGAGGAAGATCAGATATATGCATGCGTATTATTAAGTATTTAAAGAGGTGTGTTTGGTTTGTGTTTCTAGAGTGTTTTTGAGATAAAAAGTACGAAAACTTATTTGGTTTGCCTTCTTTCAGAAATGGTTGTGGAAAATTGTTTTGGGGAGAGAGTTTTACAAAAAGTGATTGATTTGATGTGTATAAGAGAGAGAGAGTTATTTTGGAAAATAGGTAACCGAACAAAATTTTGAGATTTTATTCAGAAATATTTGTTTGGTTTGATTACTCTTGAAAATTTGTTTGTAGAGAAAATTTCCCAACATTTTATATGAAAAACAAACCAAACAAGCCCATTATTTCTATGATTTGAATCCATAACACTCAAATTATAATGGATTTATTTTATTTTATATTATTATTAGCATAATAAAACAACCTTACCATTGCGGCAAGGGCCTCCCTCCCTCAATATGATCAATTTTTAAAAGGCATTCACTGAAAATAAATAAGTAAATAAATAATAATAATGACTCTACACAACCGTTAATTTAGGCAATGATTTAATCGTACGCATGTAAGCGGGACCAATTTTAAAAACACTTATTTTGTTTTCTTTTCATAAATCTTGATCTATTTTTTAGTATTTTGATAAAGTAGACAGATATATCACACATTTAAAAAACACTTCATTCTATCAAGTATTTTTCTTATTCAGTGAGACTGGACAAAATTGGACAAGTCATACAAACATCTTAAATCATAGTGTAAGTTTTGTAGATAATTAAATATTTGTTCCATTGAGTTGAAAGAACTCGATTGATTTGGACAATATAAAATAGAGGTTTCAACCATTGTTCTTAATTTTTTAAAACTGGTGATCTAATTCTTCAGATTTATGGACAATTATAGACAAGTTAATTTGATTTGCTCAAACTTGTGCCATTAGGGACCTTAATGACAAAGTTATTTCCTATGTGAAACAGTAACCCTCGTCCACTTTTTAGAGGTCATAGAGGCTTTGTTATAAAATTCAAATTATCACTCATTTTCATGTACACGGACCTTGAAGTCGTGACCCAACACTACAACAAAAAAGGTCTATGGTGACAAAAACGCGTGACAAAAAAATAGTTCGTCTCCAAATATACATGTTTTAGTGATGAAAATAAGATTTCGCCTCCAATTGTACTATTTTTAGAGACGAAAACCAAATTTCGTCACCAAATGCTTAAAATCAAATAAAACAATAGGTGACGAAAATTTTATTCGTCTCTAAATTTTATTTTTCGTCACAAAACAATTTCCCGCCCTTGGAAAATTTGGTGGAAGATTTGGCGCCATTTTGGAGATGAAATTTGTCGTCACCATTGTAAAAAAATTTAGAGAGGAAATAATTTCGTCTCCAAATGTATTATTTTTAGAGAGGAAAACCAAATTTCGTCACCAAATGCTTAAAATCAATAAAAAATACAAGAAATCTAGGCTATTGTGACAAAATTTGGTGACGAATTTTTTTTTGTCTTAAAATTTAAGCCAAAGATGATGAAATATTAATTTTGTCGTTTGTTTTAATTTTTCTCAAAAGTATAGGTGACGAAAACAAAATTTTGTGTGCAAAAATGAGGCGCCAATTTCATTTGCATTGGCGTGAATTATTTTAGCTCATTGGAGACGAACATTTTTTGTCACAAAATATAATTTTTTTTGTGACGAACGTAATTCGTCGCCAATAAATTCCATACCTATTAAACGATGTCGTTGCATATTTCCATTTATTAGGCGACAAATATATTTTTGTCTGGGAAGGATAAGTTATGGAAGACGAAAATATTTCGTCATCAATAAACACTCCATCATGCAGACAATGTCATTTCATCTTTCTATTAAATAGGCGACAAATATATTTTTGTTTTAGAAGAATAAGTTGTGGGAGACGAAAATATTTCGTCACTAATAAATTCTAATTGATTGCGTGACGAATACATTTTTCATCTCATAAAGTTAAGTTGTGGAAGACAAAAATATTTCATCACCAATAATAAATTCTTTGTTCTGGTATTGAAGGATACAAAAATATTTTATCACTAATCATTTCTCTTTATTAAAATGCCATGGTTTTGTGTTTCGAAGCATTGAAACTGTGACCCCAAGAGATACACTCTAACGCTTATCACTCATTTTCATGTACACGGACCTTGAAGTCGTGACCCAAGAAGACACTTTCTACAAACCCTCATTTCTCTCTCGCACTTGAGTCTACTCCTCTCTCACAAGTATTGAAGTCGTGACTCAAGAAGACACTCTATAAACCATTTCTTCTATTTCGCGCAAAAGCCCCTCTCTTCTGTCTCACACTTAAGCCCTTCGTGCATGCCAACATTGAAGCTATTATCCAATAAGGCACCCTATGTACGCAAGCACTTTTTCTCATTGTCTGAACCAACTCTACCCTTTCCGTGTAGAACACCTATTTCAGAAAAATCAAAGGTCAAAACCTCTCTCCACAAAAAAAAAAAAAAAAAAGATAATTAATGTAGCTATTTTTTTGTGAGAAAAAATACAGAGAAACAAATAATAAAAAATTTGTAATTTTCAAAATTAATAGAAAACATTATCTTGTTTAGTATGGAGTTTTCAATAATTAATTTTTAAAATTTGGTGATAAAATTTATTTTCGTTTTAGAATGTAACCCAAACATGACCAAATATTACTTTTGTTGTTTCTTTTAATTCTTCTCAAAACTGTAGGAGACGAAAAAATAAATTCATCAGAAAAAAAGAGAGGCTCCAATTCCAATTTTTTTTCTTGTTGGCGCCAATTATTTTAGCTCATTGGAGATGAACATTTTTGTCACAAATTTTAAAGTTTTTTGCGACAAAAGGAATTCGTCACCAATAAATTCGAAACTTATTAGACGATGTCGTTTCATTTTCTTATTTATTTGGTGACAAATATATTTTTTGGCTGGGAAGGATAAGTTATGGGAGACAAAAATATTTCGTCACCAATAAACTCTTCATGCTCATTTTATCTTTCTATTAATTAGGCGACAAATATATTTTTGTGTCGGAAGGATATGTTTTGGGAGACAAAAATATTTCGTCGTTAATAAATTCTCCATGTGTCGTGTTGTATTTTGAGTGATTGTGCGACGAATATATTTTCGTCTCATAAGGTTAAGTTGAAGGAGATGAAAATATTTCATCACCAATAAATTCTCCATCCCCACACAACGTTGTTTTTGTATTTTTGTTGATTAGGCAACGAACATATGAGTTTGAGATGAAAATATTTTATCCCTAATTATTTCTCTTTATTAAAATGTCGTCAGAAACTAAGAGATCATTCTTACCTTAATCACTTACTTTCACACACACACAAATACTAAAGTCGTGACTCGAAAAGACACCCTCTACAAACCCTCGTTTCTATCTCGCACTTGAGTCTCCTCTCTCACAAGTATTGAAGCTGTGACTCAAGAAAATAATCTCTATAAACCATCTCTTCTATTTCGCACTAAAGCTCCTCTATTCTCGCCGTTTGTGCATGCAAACATTATTATCCAAGAAGACATTTTGTGCAAAGCTATTATTCTTTCTCATAGTAAACCCTTCACCATAATATGAAAATAATAATAATAATAATTAAACAAGGAAACAAAATACAAGAAATCTAGGCTATTGTGACAAAATTTGGTGACGAAATTTTTTTTGTCTTAAAATTTAACCCAAAGATGATAAAATATTAATTTTGTCGTTTGTTTTATTTTTTCTCAAACATATAGGAGACGAAAAAAAATTTCATCTGCAAAATTTAGGCGCCAATTTTATTTGCTTTGGCGCGAATTATTTTAGCTCATTGGAGACGAACATTTTTGTCACAAAATATATATATTTTTTGTGACGAACGTAATTCGTCACCAATAAATTCCCTATCTATTAAACGATGTCGTTGCATATTTCCATTTATTAGGCGACAAATATATTTTTGTCTAGGAATGAGAAGTTATGGAAGACGAATATGTTTCGTCACCAATAAACACTCCATCATGCAAACGATGCCGTTTCATCTTTCTATTAAATGAGCGACAAATATATTTTTGTCTTGGAAGAATAAGTTGTGGGAGATGAAAATATTTAGTCACTAATAAATTCTGATTGCACAATGAATATATTTTTCGTCTCATAAGGTTATGTTGTGGAAGACAAAAATATTTCATCACCAATAATAAATTCTCTGTTCTTGTATTTAAGAAGACAAAAACATTTTTTCACTAATTATTTCTCTTTATTAATATGCTATGGTTTTGTGTTTCGGAGCACTAAAACCGTGACCCCAAGAGACACACTCTGACCCTTATCACTCATTTTCATGTGCACGGACACTCAAGTCGTGACCCAAGAAGACACTTCCTACAAACCCTCATTTCTCTCTCGCTCTTGAGCCTACTCCTCTCTCACAAGTATTGAAGTCGTGAAGCAAGAAGACACTCTGTAAACCATTCTTCTATTTTCGCACTAAAGCCCCTCTTATACGTCTCACACTTAAGCCCTTCATGCATACCAGTATTGAAGCTATTATACAAGAAGGCACCCAATGCAAAACTGACTATTCTTGCTCATAGTGAAGGCGCCTCTTGCATAAACACTTTTTCTTATTGTCTGAACCAACTCTACCCTTTCCGTCTAGAACACCCATTTTAGAAAAATCGCAGGTCAAAACCCCTCTCCACAAAAAAAAAAAAAAAAAAAAATTAATGTAGCTATTTTTTTTTTGTGAGAAAAAAAAAGGAGGAAAAATTAATAATAATTTTTTAATTTTCAAATTAATAGAAAACATTACCTTGTTTAGTATGAAGTTTACAATAATTAGTTTTTAATTTTTAATCTATATGTTTTTAGTGAACATTTTTTAATATTATAATTTTTTGTTCTTTTTTTTTTTAACTTTTTAAATCCCTTTAATTTAGATGAGAGCAAATTGTAGCAGTTGTCCCGATACTTTGGTCCTTGTGTCATATAAATGGTATGTGCCATATCTATATCTATCTATCTATCTATCTATCTATCGATCTATATCTATCTATCTATCGATCTATATCTATTTATTTATCTATATCCATATATATATATATATATATATATCTATACTATATATTAAGCAAAAGGGGGTTTTTAACCCCAAGGCCTGTGGGAGCTTCAATCTCCTAATCCTAATTTTCTAATTTTTTGATTTAAAAAAAAAAACCTCAGCATTTATTGACTTCTCCCAACCCACAATCCCTTTTGACTTCTCTCATAATTATTGCAACACCCTTTTCAATTTCTCCCATATACTATGGTTACACACAAAAATAAAAAATAAAAAGATAAGAATTTAGCTATAGATCTCAAAAAGATATAACATCTAAATTCGAATTATGATTTAATAATATAATTATGTATTTTTTTTATGTATATCTATCAAAATTTTAAATCACTTAATAGGACAAATTAATCAATTTTCCAAAATTATTGATTTTTAATTTACAAAATAGATTAAAAAAAACTATGGACTAATTTATTTATTTAATAACAAAAATATTTCATAATCTCTCCCTCCTAATCTCTCTCACAAATTTTCAAAAAAAAATATTAAAACTTGCATTCATTTTCTCTTCCCCAAAAAATCAGATAATATTTTTTTTTTAAAGTTGTAGATATCTACCTATATTTTATATATTACATTATAACATAACCAAAAAAACTAAAAAACTAAAAAAAAAATCTTTAAAGTTTATCTAAATAAACTTTAAATCAATAAAACGTACATGTCTATCACATATCTAACTCACATCATAACTTACCTAAATAATAATAATTAAAAACAAATGAAAATCACAGATAAATTAAATTTTAAAAAAAAGATACCCACAACTCCATCTTAAATAAATTGAAAAAAAAATACCCAAATAGAAACCACACAAAAATAAAAATAAAAAAGAAGAAGATATATCTATCTATCTATCTATCTATTCTATATATTAAGCAAAATGGGGTTTTTAATCCCAAGCCTTGTGGGAGCTCCAATCTCCCAATCTAAATTTCTTGATTTTTTGATTTAAAAAAAATAAAAATCTTAGCATTTATTAACATCTCCCAACTCCCAAGTTTTACCCTCATAATAACACTTTAATGCATTAAGAACAAGCATAAAAAAAACTTCTTTAAAATCCAACACATATGAATTCCTTGAAAAGTTCCAACACATATGATTATTATCCCTCATAATAACACTTTAAAGCATTAAGAACAAACATAAAAAATTTCTTGAAAAGTTCAACACATATAATTATTATCAAAATATTAAACTTTAATATAATATAATAAAAAAAAGACATTTAATTCCTTGAAAAGTCCAGCACATATGATTGTTATCAAAATATTAAACTTTAATATAATATAAAAAAAGGAAAAAAAGAAGACATTTAAAAAAAAACATTTAAAAATCACAATTCACATATATAGATAATTATAAACACAATAAAATAGGAGGGCATTCATGTCTACACTTTTTTTTTTATAAGATCTCATCCAAAATATCTAAAACAGACATAAATTTTTATTAAATCTATCTATCTATCTATCTATCTATATCTTCTATATATTAAGGAAAATGAGGTTTTTAACCCCAAGCCCTGTGGGAGCTCCAATATCCCAATCTAAATTTCCTGATTTATTTATTTTAAAAAAAAAAGCTCAGCATTTATTGACTTCTCCCAACCCACTTTTTGACTTCTCCTATATCTACTCCTACGCCCTCTTCAACTTCTCTCATACACTATGGCTAGTGACAAGATTGTTAAATTATTTTTATAAAAAAAATTTTAAAAAAATAATTTGTATATTAAAAAAATATCTAAAACAAACATAAATTCTTATTAAATCTATCTATCTATCTATCTATCTATCTATCTCTCTATATCTATATATTAAGGAAAATGGGGTTTCTAACCCCCAAGCCTTGTGGGAGTTCCAACCTCCCAATCTAAATTTCCTGATTTTTTGATTTAAAAAAAAAAATCTTAACATTTATTAACTTCTCCCAACCCCAAGCCTTACCCTCATAATAACACTTTAATTCATTAAGAACAAGTATAAAAAAAAAAAAAATTTGAAATCCAACACATATGAATTTCTTGAAAAGTCTCAACACATATGATTATTATTCCTTATAATAATACTTTAATGCATTAAAAACAAGTATAAAAAAATTTTCTTGAAAAGTCCAACACATATGATTATTATCAAAATATTAAACTTTAATATAATATAATAAAAAAGAAAAGACATTTAATTCCTTGAAAAGTACAACACACATGATTATTATCAAAATATTAAACTTTAATATAATATAAAAAAAAGGAAAAAAACAAGACATTTAAAATAAAAAAATAAAACATTTAAAAATCACAATTCACATATATAGATAATTGTAAACACAATCCGTTCATAGCACGGGTGATATGCTAGTCTATACTATATATTAAGCAAAAGGAGGTTTTTAAGCCACAAGCCTTGTGGGAGGTCTAATATCTCAATCATAATTTTCTAATTTTTTGATTTAAAAAAAAAACTCATCATTTATTAATTTCTCCAAATCCCCATGTCTTTTGGGAGATTTGGTCAAAACCCTCCTCATAATTATTTAATTGTTTTATTTACTATTTTAATGGTTCTTCTTTACAATTATTTTTTTTATTATGAAAAAAATATTATTGTAATTAGATAGCATAAAAATATTTGTGATTTGTATGATTGAAGTTATCTCATTTTTTGATGTATTTGGTCTAGCAAAAAAAAAAAAATTATAATTTGTATTTGGTTTATCAATTTCTTCTTTTGTGTACTATTTTAATGGTTCTTTTGATTGAAGTTATCTCTTTTTTTTATTTGTATTTGGTCTAGCCAAAAAAAATTATAATTTGATTTTTTAATATGATTGAAGTTAGATAAATATAAACACTCACAAAGAGAAAAATGTGTTTGTAGTTAGTTCAACAGTTCTTTTTTTTAATGTGATTATAGTTAGTTCAATGGTTCTTTTTTTTTTTAATGTGATTGTATTATAATTAGTTTAATGGTTCTTTTTTTTCATTTATTTTTTATATTATGGGAAAAATGTGATATGATTGTAGTTTGTTCAATGATTCTTTTTTTTAATGTGATTGTATAGTAGTTAGTTCAATGGTTTTTTTTTTCATTTATTTTTTTTATTGTGTAAAAAATGTGATGTGATTGTAGTTTGTTCAATGGTTTTTTTTTTAATGTGATTTAATCATTTTAACGGTTCTTCTTTATAATTACTTTTTTTTATTATGAAAAAAATATGATTGTAGTTAGATAGCATAAAAATATTTGTGATTTATATGATTGAAGTTATCTCTTTTTTTTATTTGTATTTGGTCTAGCCAAAAAAAAAAAAATAAAAATTGTAGTTTGATTTTTTAATATGATTGAAGTTAGATAAATATAAACACTCAATAAAGAGAAAAATGTGATTATAGTTAGTTCAATGGTTATTTTTTTTAAATGTAGATTGGTCAGAAGAATGTCTATACCTTTCAAAAGGTTAAAAAAATGGGGTAAATTACATTGACACCTCCTGAGGTTTATGTTTATTACACTTCTCCCCCTCACCTTTTGGAAATTACATCTCCCCCCTGAGGTTTAAAGTTTCATTGCAGATTCCCCCTCAGCCCTTTCAATTTTTTAAAATACCAATTTTACCCTCATTGGGTAAATTACATTGACACCCCTCACATTTTAGAAATTGTAATGCCCTCCTTAAGGTTTAAAGTAATATTACCAATTGCCCCTTGGTTAGTATTAGTTGGAAAAAAAATTCATTGAAAAAAATTAATTGAAAAAAAAAATTGTTAGTAAAATTTTTAAATTTTTGTTTAAAAACCAACGTAAACTCATTTTAACGTAAACTCATTTTTTGAATTTATGTTTTTTCTTCAAATTTACAAACTGAGACAACCATTTATAAACCAAAAAAATTATCAAACAACTTTTTATGACAGTTTTTAAAATTTTTATAAATATAAATTGAAAATTGAAAACGAAATGGTTACCAAACAGGTTTTGGATGGTAAAAATGTCGTAAAATTAACAAATAATTAAATTAGTTATCAACATAAGAAATGACTTATCAAAATATTCTTAGGCTATGTATGGATTTTGATTTTGTCGTTTGTTTTAATTTTTCGTTTGTTTTAATTTTTCTCAAACGTATATTGATGTCTTAAAATTTAACCCAAAGATGACAAAATATTGATTTTGTCGTTTGTTTTAATTTTTCTCAAACGTATAGGAGACGAAAAAGAATTTCGTCTGCAAAATTCAGGTGCCAATTTCATTTGCATTGGCTCAAATTATTTTAGCTCATTGGAGATGAACATTTTTGTCACAAAATATATATATTTTTTGCGACGAACGTAATTTGTCACCAATAAATTCCCTACCTATTAAACAATGTCGTTGCATATTTCCATTTATTAGGTGACAAGTATATTTTTGTCTGGGAATGATAAGTTATGGAAGACAAAAATATTTCATCACCAATAAACACTCTATCGTGCAAACGATGTCGTTTCATCTTTCTATTAAATGGGCGACAAATATATTTTTATCTTTGAAGAATAAGTTGTGGGAGATGAAAATATTTTGTCACTAATAAATTCTGATTGATTGCGCGATGAATATATTTTTCGTCTCATAAGGTTATGTTGTGGAAGACAAAAATATTTCATCACCAATAATAAATTCTCTGTTCTTGTATTTAAGGAGACAAAAATATTTTATCACTAATTATTTCTTTTTATTAAAATGCTATGGTTTTGTGTTTCGGAGCACTAAAACCGTCACCCCAAGAGACACACTCTGACCCTTATCACTCATTTTCATGTGCACGGACACTCAAGTCATGACCCAAGAAGACACTTCCTACAAACCCTCATTTCTCTCTCGCACTTGAGCCTACTCCTCTCTCACAAGTATTGAAGTCGTGAAGCAAGAAGACACTCTGTAAACCATTTCTTTTATTTTCGCACTAAAGCCCCTCTCATATGTCTCACACTTAAGCCCTTCATGCATGTCAGTATTGAAAGCTATTATCCAAGAAGGCACCCTATGCAAAACCGACTGTTCTTTCTCATAGTGAAGGTGCCCTTTGCATAAGCACTTTTTCTCATTGTCTAAACCAATTCTACCATTTCCACCTAGAACACACAATTTAGGAAAATCGCAGGTCAAAACCCCTTTCCACAAAAAAAAAAAAAAAAAAGAAGATAATTAATGTAACTTTTTTTTTTGTGAGAAAAAAAAACAGACGAAAAATTAATAATAATTTTTAAATTTTCAAAATTAATAAAAAAACATTACCTTGTTTAGTATGCAGTTTTCAATAATTAATTTTTGATTTTTAATCTATATTTTTTTAGTGAACATTTTTTAATATTATAATTTTTTTTTCTTTTTTCTTTTACTTTTTAAATCCCTTTAATTTAGATGAGGGCAAATTGCAGCAGTTGTCCCAATACTTTGGTCCTTGTGTCATATAAACGTTATGTGCCATATTTATATCTATCTATCTATCTATCTATATATTATAGAGAAAAGCTAAGGATCATGAAAAAACTTTCATGAAAATGATCATAAAAGAATTATGACCCTTGGATTACCTTGATTAGTGTGTGGTGCTTCATTTTAAGTGTAATCCAAGAGTCATAAATCTTTCATGATCATTTTCATAAAAAAAAAATTCATGATACCTAGTATTGCTCATCTATACTATATATTAAGCAAAAGGGGGTTTTTAACCCCAAGCCTTGTGGAAGCTCCAATCTCCCAATCTAATTTTTCTGATTTTTTGATTTTAAAAAAAAAACCTTAACATTTATTAACTTCTCCCAACTCCCAAGTCTTACCCTCATAATAACACTTTAATGTATTAAAAACAAACATAAAAAAAATTCTTTGAAATTCAACACCTATGAATTTCTTGAAAAATTCCAACACATATGATTATTATCCTTCATAATAACACTTTAATGCATTAAGAGCAAGCATAAAAAAAAATTCTTGAAAAGTCTAACACATATGATTATTATCAAAATATTTAACTTTAATATAATATAATAAAAAAAGACATTTAATTCCTTAAAAAGTCTGACACATATGATTATTATCAAAATATTTAACTTTAATATAATATAAAAAAGGAAAAAAAGAAGGCATTTAAAAAAAAAAGACATTTAAAAATCGCAATTCACATATATAAATAATTGTAAACACAATCAGTGCATAGCACAGGTGATATGTTAGTACTATATATTAAGCAAAAGGGGGTTTTTAAACCCCAAGGCCTGTGGGAGTTTCAATATCTCAATCTGAAATTTTTAAATTTTTTATTTAAAAAAAAAACTCAGCATTTATTAATTTGGTCAAAATTCTCTAATCAGCATTTATTAACTTTTTTCAATCTACATGTCTTTCCAAATGTCTACATTTATTGATTTGGTCAAAAACTCCTGATCAACATTAAAATCATCTCATACAAATAATTATAGATACAATCCATATATAATTACTGCAGTACCCTTTTTAACTTCTCCCATACATTATGGTTAGTAATAAGATTGTTAAATTATTTTTATAAAAAGTCTTAAAAAATATAATTTATATATTAAACAAAATTTAAAATAAATATAAATATATAAAATTATTCCGTGCATAGCACGGGTGATAGTCTAGTACAAATAAAAGACAAAATATATGTAAGACATAATATATTTTTTACTAATATAAATACACTTTTATTGAAACCAATAAATTTTTTAATATTTTTATATATTTTCAAGGAACTTTTTACATAGTTTTCAACATTAAATAATACATAAGAAATACTTGTTAGCATTTATCTAATTAATTTTATATTATATTTTGAATTTCTAAACTTTATAATTACACATGATATTAATTAATTAGTATAAAAAAAAAAGTTCGTAAAAGTTTCAATCCATTCTCCAATTTCATATTTTGAACTTCCAAAATTCAAAATCCACGAACCCCTCATTCAAAATGCGCCACCGGAGCCACCACCAGCCCTAATATGCGCACTGCGCACCCTCTCTCTCTCTCTCTCTCTCTCTCTCTCTCTACTAGGTCAGCTTCTCTCTCTCTTTCCTCCATCTTTCTCCAAAATCGGCCTCTCTGCTCGAAATCAATTTCCACTTTTTTGGGTTTTGAATCACCCGATCTCCAAGTAATGTTTCAAATTCTCTTCAATCCTCAAACCTCACCACCCATATCCACCACCACGCTTCTCTCTACTCTCTTCCCAATCATGCAATAATTAAAATCCCCTTTCTTTCTCTTTCTCACTCCTTAACCCTAATCCTTTTTCTTCAAGATTTTCCAAGAAATGGACCCATCTCTTCTCGATGACATAATCAATCGGCTTCTTGAAGTTAGAGGGAAACCCGGAAAGCAGGTGCAGCTATCGAAGTCGGAGATCAAGCAGTTGTGTGTAGTTTCTAGGGATATTTTCTTGCAACAGCCTAATCTATTGGAACTTGAAGCACCCATCAAAATTTGTGGTATTTTGCATCAAACCCACTTGGTTCTTGCTGTGTTTTTTAGTTTGAGTTTTGTGTTTTGGTTTAATTGCTTTAATTATTTGTACTTGGTTTTGTTTTTTTGTTGAATTTGTGCTTTTTTTAGGGACTAAATTGATGGCTTTTAGTTAATGGTTTGTGCCCTATCTGTTTTTTTTTATTGGGTTTGTTATGTATGTGTGAGTTAATTGGAAAGCTTTGTGTAGGGCATGGATTGAATTGCTTATCTTTATCGAATTGTTTTTCAGTTTTGGAATTAGTTGAGAGAGTTTTCCCTTTTGCAATCAACCAATATCTATGTATTGAATAACAAAAATCTATACCCATTATGTATGTGTGTAGGGCATGGATTGAATTGCATATCTTTATTGAATTGTTTTTCAGTTTTGGAATTAGTTGAGAGAGTTTACCCTTTTGCAATCAACCAATATCTATGTATTGAATAGCAAAAATCTATACCCATTATGTATGTGTGAGTTAGTTTTCCAATTTCGAATACAATGAGTTCGTTTTCTTGAGTTAGTTGGAAAGTTTTGTGTAGGGCATGCATTGAAGTGTATATCTTTATTGAATTCTTTTTCAGTTTTGGAATTAGTTGAGAGAGTTTACGTTTACCCTTTTGCAATATGTCTGTATTGAAGTAACAAAAATCTATACCTAGTGTTAGTGTCGGTCTTCTGGTATGTTCTAGACATTGTTCACAGTAATGAGTTGTGTTGGGTTCTTATTTTGGACATTTTGACTTTAGAATAGAAATGCACCAGCTGCCCTAACTAATTTGTCAACCCTTTCCAAGTGTGATTTCTATGTTATTTAGGGCTGTGCCTAAGGACATATCGGTTGAAGTAGCTTCTTCTTTTTGATCAATCAAAACACTTCCCATACTGTATAAGCTTCTTCCAAAGCATATGGCTTTTTGGATGAAGATGAGGGTATCTGTACTGATGGGACCTGTTCAGTTTACATAATTTTACTATTGTGAATGTTTATGTATATATGGAAGAGATTGTAAATATTTTAGATAATGTGTGAGGTGGGAGTGCTACAGTTATTTTATACTCATTCTGCTGTGCACGCAGAATCTTTATAGATTGATTATTAGAAGTGCTGATTATGCTCTCTCCCTTCCCTTCTCCCTTGTTCTCTCTCCTTTTTCTATTTAGGGTATTCATAGGGAAAGTGTTATTGCAAGATGTGTAGGTGTGCATGAAACTATAAATGCAATGGAATGGTCCAGACTTGTCTTTTGATACTTCCTAACTGGTTGTTTTGTTTGATCATAGAGTAGTTTTTTTTCCCAGGTTTTTTATGCACCCAGTACTCCACTGATAGTTATCTATTTTTCTGTAGATCCATGATAGTTATCTATTTTTCTGGAATTTTTTTCCAGAAGAGTTGTATATGCATATTGGTTTCGTAACCATTTCTCATGTCTCGCCCATGATTCATAGCTGGATATTAACTCTGATATGCTTGTGGTTTTTTTCTTTTTGCTATGCCTCTGCTGCTGATGAATGATGACTTACAAAATTAACATATGAAGTATCATTTTTATTACAATTTATTTGAAGCTTGTGTTCCCTAAAAAAAGAAGGTTCTTTGAATTTTTTTTTGACAGTGTACTCTGTTTATCACACAGGTGACATTCATGGTCAATATTCTGATCTTCTTAGGCTTTTTGTTCTAGTTTCTGATGAAGATCAATGTTTTATTTATTTATTTATTCTTGTGTTTTGCAGGATTATATTATTATTATTATTTTTTATAAATGTGCAGGATTATATTATGATGGTAACAATGGGGTTTGGTATTCTTATGATCACCAAACTCAGCAGTATGTCCCCTACTCTGATCAGAGTGACAATAAAACAGCTGGAAAACAAAATGTGAGATAAATTCTATACTTTTATTACTATTATATTCATGATACTTGTACATCTTCTTCATATTATCTAATTGTTTGTAAATAACCTCTTGCAATTCAATGGAAAAAAGACTTACACGGAAACTGAACTTGATGAAGTGCGTGTTGAATGGATTAATTTCGTACTAAAGAATATGAGTTGAAATCCAATGTAAGTATGATATAACTTCCGTTATTTAAATTGCTAATCAACAATTTCTTTAGTTGGTAAGGAATATATAATCACTTCAAGATTTCATTTTAGATTTGTTGATTCTATGTATATTTGGTTTTATGACTTTAAAATATCTGCTCATACATTGAAGATTTTCATTTTGGATTTATTGATTCTATGTATATGTCATATTTATATATGGTAATCCAAACATTTTATACTAATAATAATCAAAGTTGTTATTCATTTTCTATTGATGCAGTAGATGACGAGTCAGTGTGATGAGAAAATGTTCGATTTTGTCTTTTGTAAGACAAGAACAATCTCTACAAAAAATATTAAGTTTATTCATATGCTTCTAGTGGTTTATGAATTAATTTGTGTTTTTTATTTTTTCAAGTCAGAAATTTCTCGGAGAAATGCAAAATATGGTCAAAGAATTCAACAATTTCATTTTTTCAAGTTTTTTTATTTTTTAATATATGTAAGCACAGTTAAAATTTTTTTATTAATTCCTTTGTATATACTTTTAAATATTTAACTTTCATTTATGAAATATATGACGTTCTTCCATTCAATATATGGTTGTGATTCAAAATATAGTATATAGTGCGCATTACATTCTTCAAATACATATAACGTGTGATCTTATCTGATTATTAATCACATGTTTTATTAGATATTAATCACACTTAAAATCTGTAAAAGATGTGATCTAAATATTTTTGATCACACTTAAAATGTGTGATCTAAATGTTATTAATCTCACTTAAAATGTGTGATCTAAATATTATTAATCACACTTAAAAGATGCGATCTAAATATTTTTAATCACACTTAAAAGGTGTGATCTAAATGTTATTAATCACACTTAAAATGTGTGATCTAAATATTTTTAATCACACTTAAAAGCTATGATCTAAATATTTTTAATCACACTTAAAATATGTGATCTAAATATTTTTAATCATACTTAAAAAGTGTGATCTAAATGTTATTAATCACACTTAAAATATGTGATTAAAAATGACCCCTTTTAATCACATTCCCAAAGATCACACTTTAACAAAACTAAAAGGTGTGATTAAATAACATACATCACACAAAAAAAGTGTGATTTTTATATGTTTTTGTAGTAGTGTCATTTTACTTTTGTGTATATTTTGTGATGAGGCATCTCAGAAAGCATTGAGGTAGAAGATCAACAGAGAGCTATTAATTTGGATGAATTGTAGCAACTTCATATTCTTTTGCTTGTAACTTAGATAAAGTTTGATTAGAATAGGGAGAGATTTCAAAAAAACTAGAAAGAACACAATCAATTTGCTGTGAAATTCCATGTGTTCTTTTTTCCTTATCCTCTAAGCATGTAAGTGAAACATAATAAAAACCAAATAAGTGGCAAAATGAGAAAGGGAAACTATTAAACATGGATTGGAAGGCTCACATAATAGGAGATTAATTTATGATTCCTTAAAATGCATCTTTCACATCATAGAATAAAGAACTAAGATTTCAGTTTCTATGATTGTATTTTCTGTTTGTTCTTGAGTTTGGTCTGAAGTTTCATGATAATGGTAAGCAACTAGCTGAGTAACTAATACAGGGTATTAAGACAGAATTTTAGATTTGATATAGTTGTGGAAGAAAGAAAGGGATAGGAGTTTGGTATCAGTAATTGTTCCATATCTTGTGAAATGTAAATGGATTTTTTCACAATCTATCTTGCCCATGCTTATATGTCCCCTAATTGTGAACGGTGTAAATTACTCGTTTTTCTTTTTTCACCCAGAAAAATCATCTTATAATGAAATCTCAACAAGTCCTCTAATCTATATTTCAAAGAATTGAATGAAACTAGTGAATAATTTGAAACATCTTTTAAGTTGAAATGATATATAGGAAAAGGATAGATATGAACAATGCAATTCTTTATTATCAAGCATTAAATTTGTTTTACTAGTGATACATTTCATTGTTATATTGGTTCATTATTCTTTACTGGAACAATCAAAAGCTAACATATTTGTCTTACTAATGATACATTTCATTATTATATTGGTCATTCTTTCTTATAGGAGCAATCAAAGGGTAACATCGCGAACAGAGAAAGGATGTATACAAAACACAGGTGTGGTTCTAGGTCAATCCCTGTTAGAGTAGAAAAACTGGTACGTATCCTTGCACTTTAAGAATTAAATGGACCAATATAAGTTATATGAACTTACGGCACATTAATGGGATGCATCATTTGTGAATTAGCCTTAAAATTAATTTTTTGTTCTCATAATCTCGAAAAAAAGTCTGTTAGAGGGGTAAATTGTATAATTGATCTAATTGTAAATTGATGAGTTACTAATGTTTTTAATCTTTTGTATAATTAATTAATTACTAAAGCTTTTAATTTATTTTTTTGCAGATTGGATTGGGGTGGCATTTTTGACGTGCAACAATGATCTAATTTGCTTGAATGTTCATTTTTGTTTGATAAGGATACACATACTTGTGGAGTTGCACTAGTTATTGTTGGATTTTTGGTAAAATTGAACAAGTTATAACTTTTGGATATTTTGTGGATATTTCATTATTTTATTGTATTAGGATGAAATTATTTGTGATGATAAATGGATATTTTCATTTTGTTAATTCGTAAATGTGTTGATAACAGGTTAGGTTAAGTTGTGATGGAATTGTTATATTCAACAAGTTTCAACATGAACAGGGTTATATTTGTTGAACTAAAATTTAGATTTTGATAAAATAGGTATATAATATGGAAAAAAATATTATGAAATTATTGACAAAATTTTCCATCCCTAAAGAAGGTTCTTTTGTCTCTTATTTCGCTTAGGTGGATGATTAATTTTGTCATGAATTTTTTATTTCGTCACTAAATGTATTTGTCGTGACAAAAAATATTATCACATTTTGTCACTATTATCTTCAATGTGTGACGAATTTTGTTTGACATTATTTTATCATTTTTAATGATGAATTTGTTTTTGTCTCTATTGGTAGCTTCTTTGACAAAAAAATTTCGTCTTCGTTTATATTAAACGTGACAAAATTATTTTGTCTCCATTTCTTATATTTATGACAAAATAATTATGTCTCTAATTTCTCCTTTAATGACAAAATATTTTGTCGCTAATTACTTACAAGTATGTTCCCAACAGAGTGTATTTGAGACAAAAAAATTCGTCACAAATTTATCATTTTTAATGATGAATTTGTTTTTGTCTCTATTAGTAGCTTCTTTGACAAAATTTTTTTGTCTTCGTTTATATTAAACGTGACAAAATTATTTCGTCTCTATTTCTTATATTTATGACAATATTTTTGTCTCTAATTTCTTCCTTTAATGACAAAATATTTTGTCGCTAATTACTTACAAGTATGTTTCCAACAGAGTGTATTAGAGACAAAAAAATTGGTCACAAATTTATCATTTTTAATGATGAATTTGTTTTTATCTCTATTGGTAGCTTCTTTGACAAAAAAATTTCGTCTTCGTTTATATTAAGCGTGACAAAATTATTTCGTCTCTATTTCTTATATTTATGACGAAATACTTTTGTCTCTAATTTCTTCCTTTAATGACAAAATATTTTGTCGCTAATTACTTACAAGTATGTTCCCAACAGAGCGTATTGGAGACAAAAAAACTCGTCACAAATTTATCATTTTCAATGACAAAATTGTTTTCTTGTCTCTACGACCCTTTAGCGACGAGGCTTTGGCGACAAAGCGGGTGACGAAAAATTTTCGTCGTAATTAGTTTGGCTGACGAAATATATATATTTTGGGACAAATTTGTTTCGTCTTTAAATCCCAAATTTGTTGTAGTGAAAAAACTCATTTTGGCTCGTTCTGAAAAGTAAGAAAACAATTTAATTTATTTACTCTTTTTTTTTCTTAAACATAAAAAAAAAAAAAATAGAGAGATAATTTATAATGGCCAAAAATTAGAGAGAAAATTTAAGTTGGTGGTTAAATCTATGTAGTAAATTTTGGATAGTTATCCATGTGAATCTATCGGGCCATCCGTAACAATTATTTGGTATTATGAAACACAGGCTTACCCATCAAAGTGCCATTTTTTTTTTGTCCTTCTTACCTAGGAAATTGCTATGGACTATTAATTAGAATATTTTAAGACTCTTTTCATGCATATATTATAACTAGTGTATGCCCGTGCCTGAAGGCACGGTGCAATTAATAATGACTTCTAATTATATAAATCAAAATAAAAATTATTAAAACATAATGTTCAGATTTTTCTTTTCAATGGTGGTGGACAGTCACAAAGCGGAAGTGGTGATAAGTCCCTTCGTTCAATACCCATTTCAAAAACTTTTTCAAATTTTCTTAAGTTTTGTGAGAAAATTTTAATTTGTACTATAATGCTATTATATGTATTACAAATTCAGCTCATTAAATTTTTTAAAATTTCTATGACAAGATTATAAAATTAAATGTTAGTATTTTATGATGAAATGTCTTCAAATTATTCTAATATCAAAGTTAATATTTTTTATAAAAATTATTAATTTTATTGAATGTATATTAAAAATAATACATGATATAGCAGTTTGGTTTGATTTTTTAAATTGTTTTTTGATTTTTTTGAAAAAATATAAATAAATTTGACAAAAATAAATTGTTTGGTTTGATTTTCCAAATGGTTGTGGAAGAATGTGCCACCTCCCAAAATTCAATTTTTTTTGTTGGTTAGCTTGGAGGGGCAGAGTGCAATCCGGTCTTACATACAATTTACAACTGCTTATGTGCTTATATGCAGACACCTGAAATAAGCTATGTCCTAAAGTATGGATTTAGATAGTTAACAACTAAGTGGAAACCTTTAGCGAAACCCAAATGAAAATGAATCCTAAGAATTTTTTATAATATTTTGGGTGCCTGACCCCAAATACAGTGAAATAAACCAAACGAAACTAAACCAAACAAAACTCTATGTCCCAATCAAGTGGGCTACGATACGTGAATCCTTTTTTCGTCATTTCATACTATTAAAAGCTATATGCTCGGTTAAATTAAATAAATTCGTTTAATTTTTTTACTATCAGATCCCAAGTCAATTTACGTCTTCCCCTAACATTTCCTTTTACGGTGATCCTATCACATTATTCTCTACCATTTCATGAGCTTGTTGTTTCTTAATTGTCCAATATTATGTGAACTGCAAAGTATCACTAGTCTTACAATTGTTCTATAAATTAACAACATCAATTTTGTTAGCATCATTGATCACATAATATGCCAAAGGCACTCCACTTGAACCTACTTTGATTCTATTACAGGTCGGAATTTCTAACACAACATGAATCGTACACAAAGTTAGGGGTTAGGGTTGAACATTTTTAGAACAAACGCAAATATGACACTATAATAACATGATAAATAAATAGGGTTATATCAAAGCTGCATAATATGAAATTGACACAGATAACCCATTTAATAGATAATTAGTTACAAATTTTAATGTTATTTTCATTAAAGGATGCCATAAATGTTTAAATCTCTTATGTAACCTACACAATTAAATAAAGAAAATAAATAAAATAGTATTTTCAGGTTAATATAGTCATTTTGTCTTTTATTTGAGAGAACATGATCATTTCATTTATTATTTTGAAGTCAATAAAAATATATTTTTTTTGAATAAAATAGAGTCAAAATTAAATACTTTTTTTTTTTTTGTATAATTTCATTTAGTACAGATTAGTTTCATGAAATTTAACTTATGAAAAAACGTTAATCTTTCCATACACTTAGTATTTTTAATTGAAATTCATATTATATTTGTCATTTTTTTGAAAGATAAAATTGACTTTAACCCCCTTTACTTTATTCCATGTGTGATTTACCTCTGATATTTGAAAATAAAAACATAACCCCCTTATGACCTAGCACATGTTTCACACTTGATGTTAACTTGGATTGAACGTCTGACGGCATACTTCATTTAGTCCACAAACCACAAGAACATTATAGTTATTTCCAAATTATATGGGTAGTTTGCACATGCACATTGAAGTGAAATTTGTCCTTTATTAAATATGCACAATGTCTTGAATTGAATAAATACACCTAGAGGGTAAAATAGTATAGTGAAATAAATCAGGTGACAAATACCATTTCTCATATAGTATAATAGGCAGCAGATTCAAGTATACAACCCCACCTTGATATTATCAAGTGAAATACTGAATAAAGGTATATATATAAATATATGTAGTACTATTATAAAGAGAAGTCTTCTCTGGGTGTTTACGTCTCATATTTTGGGTTTTTCAAAAATACCCCTATATCAGTTATATGGGCAGTTATGCACTAAATTCATTTTTTTTCCCCAAATCTGTGAACTTTTGATTTTTTCAGATTCATTTCAATTTTCAGATTTTGAATTCAATCATACAGTTTACAGTCTTATTTTCTGAAACAAAATGATCATATATATGTAACCATGTGGACCTCGAATTGAAATTGTCAGTCCACCTTAATTCTCAATTCATGAATTTCATAATATGAATTTCAATTCTCAATTCTCAATTCTCAATTCATGAATTTCATAATATGAATTTCAATTCTCAATTCTCAATTCTTAATTATATGAATTTCATAATACGACATTAACAATTCTCAATTATATAAATTTCAATTCGCATAATTTTATTCTTAATTAAAAAAATTACTTTTAAAACCCTAATTTCATTTTAATTATTCTTAACAAGCAAAAAATAAAATTTACAATTCAACAAATATAGGTTGGTTTATTCACAATTCAAAATTCCAAACCCTAATTTCAAAAAATATAGACAGGATTCACAAGCATAATTTCTGATTTCTGATTCACAAGAAAAATTCCAAACCGTAATTCCAAATCCTGATTTCTGATTTCAAAAAATTCCAAACCCTAATTTCTGATTTCAAAAAATTCCAAACCCTAATTTTTGAAACCACAAGCATAATTTCTGATTTCACAATTCAAAACCCTAACATTTTATGATTTCATAATTTCATAACCACACATTTAAAACCCTAATTCAAAACCCTAACACATTAGAACCCTAACACATTTAATAATTGACATTTAAAACCCTAACATTCACATTTTCACAAACACATATTCATATTTTCACAAACACAATAAATAAATACATAAAATTCAAATGAGACAGAGAGATAGATGCCATACCACGGAGAGAGAGAGAGAGAGCAGAGATAGAGAGTGAGAGCAGAGGGGAAGCGAGAGCGACAATGAGAGTTTGAGAGCAGAGGGAGATCGAGAGCGAGAGAGTCTGAGAGCGGATCGAGAGCGAAAGTGAGAGAGTCTGAGAGCAGAGGGAGATCGAGAGCAAGAGTCGAAAAAACATGAGTGTAAAAAACGCGATTGCAAATAAGGGGGCTTAGGTGTTTTATTTAAGTTGTAAAAGCATGGTTTCAATCCACGCTTTCAGTTATCAACAGTGAAAGCGTGATTTCAAATCACGTTTTCTTAACAAAAAACAAAGCACAGTGAAAGCGTGATTGCAAATCACTTTTTCTTTAGAAAAAAAAAATTAAACAATATGCACAGTGAAAGCATGGTTTGGAACCACGTTTTCTTTAGAAAAAAAATTTACGTTAAAAGCGTGGTTTGAAACTACGCTTTCTTAATTAAAAGCATGGTTTCTAATAGCGCTTTCACTGTTCATCAAATTTTCGGCCCCAAACAGTGAAAGCGTGATTTGCAATAGTGCTTTAGCCTAGTTTGAGAATTCCGTCCAAACTAGTCCTAGTTTAGAAATTAAGATAGTAAATTGGCTTAATATGGGAAAAGCCTCTATTTCGTGACGGAGTATGTAAAACTAATTAGGCTTGGTTTGTGGTACACTAAAAAAGTCAAAAAGTCACTATTCTATTTAAGTCACATCATCTTATTTAAGTCACATCACCTCTCTACCACATTATTTCAAGCCTAATCTAGACCCAACCCATATTTCATAAAAAGTAAAAAATATACTTATTTCATCCCAAACCACTCCTAAATATGTGAAAGTAGAATTTTGCAAATAGTAGAATCTTCGGTTGCGTTTGGTTGTGTTTTGTAAATGTGATTTGAGAGTATGAGTTGTATTTTGAGTTTGTGTGTTGTAGAATTATGATTTGAGTGTAGAAAATTTGTTTGGTAAAGAGTTTTGAAAATAGTTTTGGAAAAGAGGTTTGATTTGAGTGGGGAATAGTTGATGTGACATACAACTCAAAATTATTTTAAAGCATATTAAAAATTAAAAAAATTTCAGAAAATATTTTTCTCAATTATATAAATCAATTGCAAAAAAAAAAAAAAAATCTGTACAATAGAGGACATGCGGGTGAATGTCCCCAAGGATGTCCGGGTGGTAGTCCCTAGGGACGACTGGGCGGTCTTTCCCTGGCAAAAAAATACAAGAAACGCGCAGAATAGACGGAATTTTGGAAAATTAATTCCAGAACTCTTACCAAACATGGAGCTAAAACTAGCATGCAGAATCACATTTCAAAAGCACAACCAAACACATTCCTTTTTATTCTTTCCTCTTCCCTATCTTCGTTCTTTCTTTCTCTGTTCCAGGTTAAATCTCTTTTTCAAAATTTTCGGATCATTCAACTAAAGCAAATATAGAAGCTTAATTCGGCTCCATTTCGACTAGGTTTGAAGGCGAGTTGGTTCATCAACATCGACTCTTGATCGCTACACAGATCCGTCGAATTGCAAGGTTTGCCCACTTCGTTTGCATTTAGTTCGAAGAGAGGAATATTGCTATTGTACTTTACTGTTGTTTCTTGTGTCTTCACTCTGTAAAAATTTCTATTGGAGTTTATTCTATGTGCTGTTTTTTAGTGGTTCAATCAACTCAATTTAGACAGTTTATTCAATAGATTTAAATGGTAAAGTAGCATTGTCCTATAGTGAAGTAAATCTCTTTCGAAGGTATCAAATATTATATGGAATCGATAGTCCATCATTAATTTCTATTTTATGTGCAGAAAAAAAAAGAAAAAAAAGAAAATCATTATTGATCATTCCTTAACGCTGTGTTTGGTTAGAAGATTTGGGGAAGAATTTGGAAAGAAAAAAGAAAAAAGTGTGTGAAACTATGTGAAATATAAGTATTTTTTTCACATTTTACATACCTTTTTCATTTTTTTTTTCCAAATATATTCTCAAATCCCCCAACCAAACACAGCATAAAAGTAGTGAACAAGGGAATTTCCCAATGACAACTTAAAATGTTTTATTTACAAATTATTCAGTGAATTTTGTTTTGTTATTGAGATGGTTTAATGTGTATATATATGTATGTATTTTTTTTCATTATTGCAATTTTTCATTTCATTTCATTTTCTTTTCTTTTCTTTTTTTTTAATAATGATTTTAATGGTTGTGGTGGAAAAAATACTCTTTCCAAACTGGAGCTGTGCCTTGGAACTATTACTAAAATAAACAAAAGGTGGATTATACTTTGCACTCTTACTTTTGATTATAAATTTGAGTAGAAATTTGGAAAGAGAAAAAATAATGTGAGAAAAATATGAATAAATATAAGTTTTTTATTTTTTATTTTTTCTTCCCCCATTTTCCTTGTTTTTTAATTTTCATTTCCAAATCTCGACCCAATTCCATATTCATAATCCAAACGCGACCTAAAATTTTATCCAATTCTCACTATATTAACTTTTAAACTTACATATTTTTAAAATTTTATTTTTAAACCATTACATTTTTGTCAATGTGACCCAACCCAACTAATATTTCCCTCCAATTATGTGATAAAGAAATTATAAAGTTAGAACTAAAAGATAGAAGTCTCTATTGGATGCTTATAATGTTAAAAGATAGAAGTCTCTATTGGATGCTTATTGGATGCTTATAATGTTAAAAGATAGAAGTCTCTATTGGATGCTTATAATGTTAAAACTATTTTCGGTGTCTCTAAGGCAAAAGTTTGTTCTAATCGTAGTGCTCCTTGCCTAATACATAAACTACACACGTCAGCAAGGCATCACACTTCTATGTCTTCTTAACGAATTCAAGGATTAAGGTGGGAAATGGAAAAATTAATTTATTTTACTATAGACATATGTTATTTAGATAAAAATATGTTCTTTAGGATTGCCATAAAAAGCCTCTTTCGCAATTTGGATAGTAACTTTTAGCCTACATGTGCGTGTCAATTGTGCTTTAATGTTGCATATTTTGGATAGTGTTTTCCAATATTGCACTTGATGTATTAATAAAAAAAATTAGCATCCTTTTATTGCTTCGTGGCCCATCAAACAATTTTTATAGCTATTGTAGTTGGTTGTTTATTGCTGATATATATGGAGGAAATTTTTTTGTAATTGATGAACTACATATGGGTTTTTGTGCATCAAAGAGAAAGATCAAAAATGTCTACTGAGAGACTAAATCAGTCAACTGACAGGATCAAGGAGATTAGAAGAACTATGCTGAAGATACAAACGCTTGGTGTTTCCATCATTCAAGATTTGCATCAGAACTGAGAAACTCTGCTACATTCCCATACGAAGGTTTGCCATTTGGTGAATGTTTATGCCATTTATCACTTAGTAACACTCTTACCTTCAGTTAGTTTTGCCTCCTTTGGAAACAGATGGCATGCTCCTGAATGAATCATTTCCTAACCTTCTTCTTTTGGAGGACTAAACAATATAAATAATGCAGCAAGGTTTTTTCTCGATTGATGATTTTTATTTTTATTTTTTTGTTTTGTTTTGCAACTTCATGGGATAGATGATGCCTTTGACAAAAATAAAAGGGTCGAAATGTGGTATTATTATTTTCTTTTTTATAATATAATTGTTCATATTATTGTCATTGTTGATGAGTCGTAGACGATTCAAAATCCTGCTATTCTACCCTTTTGTCTATTGATTGTTTCCCTTTTTTATTTTTTTTTTAAAATTTAAAATTATTTTATTATGTGTACAGGGATTGTAGTTGAGACTAGAATAAAAACTATAAGCATAGACCCAAACAATACCAAATGTGTTATTATTTAATGAAGACATTACGGATTCCTTTTGTCCCTTCACACATGGTTTTGCACCTCCTAATTTCATTTTTGTTTTTTGAATAGTTCAAAACAATTTTTTAAGAGCTTCAAAAAGTTAAATTGGTGCAATCCATGAACATACTCATTTTAATCTACGTTTTTCCTTAGAACAAATGATTGGAAACCCTTATCATTGTTTTTAATCATCAATTAAAGATATATCCATCTTTACAAATGGGTGTAATTCACGAACATGAGTCATTTTATGGCTGTTATGTAGTGAATTATGTTGTATCTCAAATGAATTTTCCCTGTCTCTTTTTAGTGGAAATTGAGTCATCTCCTGGGTGCTATTTTCTTTCGAGAAGTAAAAAAGGCTGCTTGGGAGCTTATTTTATTGTGTAGTTAGCATCTTTTGAAAGATCTTTGTATCAATATGTTTTGGTTCCTAATTATTAATTCTCATGTTTTGGAGTTCTTAACTCTGACGTTCACATTGCTAATGTTACGTCAATGGTTTCTTGATTTGTCAAATTGCTGGTCTTCCACAATATGTTCAACTTAGACATGGAATAAACAATTTGATAGCGGCCCGAGTAAAGACCCGACCATTTATACTCTTTGATTCAGAATCTGGTGCTCATTGTGTTTGTATATGCCCATTCTTTTCATGTATTGTTGTTTGGAGAGTAGATATTATGGTTGTGAGATTGTTTGAAATAGGTTGGGAGTTGGTTTTTCAAGAGGGATTTTGCCTGATTCTTTTTAGGTTCGCTCGAACGGTCTTTCCTTCGCTTGAGCAGTCTTTGGTTCCTTCCAATATCTGTGTTTGTAGTCTGAACTTTTGGGAATGGGGTATTATTCGCTTGAGCCATGGGATGATTGCTCGAGCTGTATTTTGTGTCTGACGCTTGAGTAGTATTTCTTTCACTCGAGCGGTATCTTTGCAAGTCTGAACTACTGGGAGGGGGTCGTTGTGCACTCGAACTATGTTTTAGTCACTCGGGTGATTCCTTGTGTCTGACACTCGAGCAGTGTTTTGATCGCTCGAGCGGTCTATGTGTATATCAGTACGGGAAACAGATTTTTTCTTTCACTTTTTGATCTCTCTCTCTCTCTCTAAAAGTTTTCTTTATTAGATTTTTTCACTCTCTCTAGTTCTTGTCTAAACACCCTTGTACACTCAAATTCATTGGTCTCGCTACCCTAGTGGTTTGGGAAAAAGTGTTGAGCTTGTAGAGGTGAACGTTCTAATCGGAAAAGTTCTAGTTTTCGGCACCATCAAACTTTGGATCATGTTCATCTCTAGGGATTCTTTAACCTCTTTGTATAATTTTTAGCCTTATTATGTGTTCCTTGAAAGAGTGGTGATTTTGGAGTTGTGGGTCTGATTTAGGATTTGATTTGGAATTGGTTTTGGAAGTATAAAATAGGGGTTTTGAAATGGGTTCATGTGAAATGTTGTGGAGATGAGTATGTTAATAAGTGGGGTTGAAATCTTGAAAATCTCTCATTTAAATGTGTGTTTGAAAGGAATAGATATTTTATTGGAAATCTTGGAAATCATTGATATTGAACTAAGGAAAAAGGGAAAGATGTTGAGCTTTTGAAATAATAATATGAATATATCTGTTGATGATGAGGGTGGAGTTGAATATGTATTATTACTCCTATATTGAGATTATGAAATTATATCTGTTGGAGAGTTATCTTTTGTATAGAGATATCTGTTTTGGACTACTGGTAGATGATAACTTTAATTGTTGTAGAAATTGCATGAGGATTAGGCTAATTGAAACTAATTACTCATACATCTTGCATTGAACATTGTTTCATATTTATACATTGAAAATGTATCGTTTTGAGAAAAATGGGTGCATATCTTGGTGAATCTGGTTATGGGATGGTTGGCTTGTGTGTCTTTGGTGAAAGTCCAGAAACCAACGCAGTTAGGTGCCAATCCTGTCGTTTAGTATCGGTAAAATGGCTTTGGTAGTACTTGTATAACTTACTGGTAGACAGGTACTTAAAGATTCCTAATATTGTGTATCCATTGCCTTGTTTTTCTGATTTTAAAAAGTATTGTTTCATTAATTGATTTATAATCATGGCATTACACTGTTTTGCAAGAGAAATGTATAATGTTTAGGTAAATGGCATTCATATGCATTCACCACATGACTTTGTTAAGTATCATACAGTGTGTTAAGGTATTTTTTTTTTACTGGATTTTAGCTCATCCTATGTAGAAACCAACTTTCAAGTGTTGATGGAATGTCTCCGCCAAGGACTTGGCTTGGGAGGATCTTGGAACTAAAAGTTTATTTGTTTTTCTTTTATTGTAAATATCTTTTGTACAAGCCTCGGGCTTTTTATTTATTTTGGGCGTGATCCACTTTTGTTGTAGCCAAGTATTGTCTTGGAAATATGTAGCTGTTAAGGTATGAACTTATTCGAATTTCCTTTCATTTCTATATATTGTCATGTGTCATATGCTATAGATTTAGATGTGGGGTTTATAAATGTGTAATGCATGTGGCACATTTTGTAATATTTTCAACAGAATTAATGAAAGACTGAAACCTTGTTAGTTTTCTACATATTTAGTGTACCTTTTGAGATTTTCTGATGATATAATATAGGGGTGTTACAAATTCGATTCTTTGAAGTTTTTATTGTTTTTCTAGCATTAATAATGCTACATGTATGTACTCATTTGTGTTTCTGCTATAAAGTTGTAGCAATAGCAATGGTCATTTCATTAATCATTTGTAATTGTTACGACATATTTGAATATTTTTTTTTGTAGTTGTACTACGCAATATATTCATAGTGGGCTTATTCTTTTAATGTATATTTTTTGTGAACAATACTCAATCAAGCATTTTTTGATGTATGCTTCCTCTAATGAACTATTATAAAATTTCAAACAAATTATTATCACTGATTAGATGTATGTTGCCTTGTTGTGTTTTGAAAATATTACATCAATGTTATTGTTAAAGAGAAATAAGAGTATGTTGCCTTGTTATGTTTTGAAAGTATTAAATCAATGTTATTGTTAAATAAAGATAGAGGAAAGACAAGAAACGGGGTTGATTTTTTTGAACATTTATCATGTTCAATGTAAAAGTTTTTTCTCTTTCCCAAATTCATTGATTTAAAATTCTTCATTTCTCATTGATGACAACATTTATCTAGTAGAATAACCAATTACAACTCCTGTAATGAGCATTTGGTTTTGTGCCTAGCACTTAGCCACCTCACTAGTGTATATATAAACCCTAAACCCTAGTATCTTTGGAGCAAGCATTGTGGTTGGGGTTGGTGTAGAAATTCTCTTTTGATCGGCCTTAAGACTTGGACGCTCTATTCCAAGCACCTGATGATGAAAGTTGCCATGTGCAATCTTTTGGATCCCTCAACAGGAAACCAAAATTCAAGCTTTAATCCCAACCATCACAGTCTATACTTGTCTTGGCGAAAACCATTTTTGACCCTCTTAAAACTGCTTTCATAAATTTTCTGGGTTGTGTAGTTTCAAACATTTTTACAATGTCCCAAGGCTCATATTTCAAACTTTAATGTTGTCTTTTTTTTTTTTTTAGTGGATTGAGTAAAGGATAGAGTGGGAGTAAGTGGAGGGGTGAAATTCTCTGAAAATACTTGTTTTTCCTGTCAAATTATGTTAGCTTTACACTTTTGATCCAACAGTACATTTTTTTCGCTGGCTGTATAACTATTGATGGCTAGATGAAAAATGTGGTCGGCTGGATAAATAATGGTACAACTGACTGAATTGTTTGGGTATAAAGCATTTTCGGAAATTTTGGCTTTTTTTGCGAATTTTCTACAAATATCGTAGTTATTTTCGTCCCAAAAGTCTATATAAGGACGTCTTAGCTTCATCTTTGGGGGTAACCAAATTTTAAAAGGCCAAGAGACTTGCTTTGAGAGCTCATCACCCTACTTTATCTCTAGCCTCCATTCTTCACACAGATATCACTCAAACTCTATTAAAGCTTAGCTTGACACACCTTGCTGAGGATTCTAAGGACTCTAAGCCATACCAGAAGACCTTGAGGGTGCTAAGAAACAATTTGACAACCAAAAAGCTCACCCTCTTTTCAAGAAGTGAACTTTTGACCTCTTCATTCAACTTTTCTCTCTCTTACTCCCTTTCAAGTTTTGTATATTATTGTTTTATGTTGTAATCACATGATGGGTCCTCATGGATGTGGTTGGCAATAGAATATAGCCACCCATTCATTGAGTTGATTACTTTTCTTACTTGCTTGCACTCTTACATGCTTGTTCTTGCTTGGTAGTGTTATAATCCATTGTTGTTGTATATAAGCATGTAAAATGGAACCTTATGGATGTGGTTGGGAGTTAGAAAGTAGCCACTCATCCATAAGTTTGATTATATAGTGTAATTTTTTTCTTTTTCATTCACTTTCTTATCATCTTCCTCATCATCTAAGCATATGGGGTTCATATGTTTCAATCCATACTCAATTCTAATGAATAGTTGTGGTTGGGGCATGGAACTAGTTGGATGATTCTTAAGATTTGGTGTTGAGAGGGTTGTCAGTTTTTATTTTTGTTGTGGTTCACTTGGAAGTAAAGTAAGAGGTTTTTTGTCAAAGATGTTAAAAACTCTCTTCTTAATCTGTCTACATGAAAAGGAGTGGAAACACCCTTATTCCATGGCCTTTTGTGTTGTTAATTGTGGGTTAAGGCCTCTCTGCCTCTTTCTTGAGTTTGTCTGTGAGGGGAAGAAGTAGAAATGATGAGCACCCTTTTGGAAGGTGTTACTGTTCTTATTTGGCTTTGCTACATAAAACATATTTTCCTTTGGATCTTTCATCCGGCCGGATAAGAAACAATACGGCCCGCAAAACTATAGCGATCCCGGTTTTTCCCTCCATTGGTTATTGTATTCCGGACTAGGTTCCATGGATGTCGGTTGTTGCATATGTTTCATTTCCGTCCTTTAATTCTTTGTATTTGAGTATTAGGATGTGTTGGGTAGGTTTGTAACAGGTTGGGTGTGTTTGAAACAAATGGTTGCTGCCCAGATTTTGGTGTCTTCGCTCGAGCGAGGCTTTTGTCGCTCGAGCGAGCTCTTTGTTTTAGTTCCTTCGCTCGAGCGAGAGTTGAGTGGTGTGTCTGGTGGCTCAAGCGAGAAGTCTTGCGCTCGAGCTTGCGTCTGCGTCTCTTTTTGACCTGAAGGTTGCATTTCTTGGCTCGAGCGAGCTTTCCTTCGCTCGAGCAAGCGAGCTATATGTTTTGGGTTTCTTCGCTCGAGCGAGCTTTCCTTCGCTTGAGCGTGCTTCTGGGTTGCAGACTTGAAGCTTCGAATTGTTGGCTCGAGCGAGGCTTTCTGCGCTCGAGCAAGGTTTCTTTGTGTCTGGTCGCTCGAGCGACCACTCCTTCGCTCGAGCGAGCCTCGAATATATCAGTTGGCAGCAGCGGGTTACACTTCACTTTTTCATCTCTATTATCTTCAAACCCTAGATCCGGCTGCTCCTTCTCTCTCTACATATCTTCTCTCTACAAATCCATCTAGTTTTAGTGGTCTCCTACCCTAATCCCTTTGTAAGAAATGTGGAGCTTGGTGTGGGCTTCATTTTGATCCGAAAATCTTTGAGTTTGGAGCATCTCGAGTTTTCATCATCTTCTCTATTGGGTCTCTTCTCTTGAGATAGGGATATCCTACTCCATCTTATGAGTTTTGACATAAATTTTAGTCATTTTGATTAGATGGTGTTGTTGGGTAATTTTGGAGAAGTTAGGGTTTGAGTTGTAATTTATAAAAGAGGGGTTTTTAAATTGTTAAACTCCATGTGTATGTGAGACCTTGGAAAATGGAATTATTGTTGTTAAATTGATGAAATTGGATCTTAGGGTTGGTATTTGAAAAAGGGGAGAAAATGCCCTAATTTTGTTGAACAATTAATTTGGAAAAATGTGAAATTGAGTTGAAAATCATGAAATTGGAAAATTATAAGGTTGAATGGTGTAGTTGGATATATTAATCACTCACCTATGAAAATGTCGATATTTTATCTGTTGATAAATTTAATATCTGTTTAGAGATAACTGCTTTGGGCTATTGGTGGAGGATAGTCTTGATTGTTGTAGACACTGTATGTTGATTAGGGAAAACTGAAACTAATCATCGGAATATGTTATTGAATATGACGGTTGGATTAATACATCGAATGTGTATTGATTGATCATTGCATATGATAAGTGTTTAAATACATTGTATATGTACATTGTTTGGGAGGAGATAGGGGATGTACTCCATGATTTGAGAGGAGATATGGGATGGACTCTCAAACCTGTTTGGAAGGAGATAGAGGATTGATTCCATTGATAACTAAGTTGGCCGGAGTGTCCAGGGTAAAAGTCCCGGAATTCTAATTACGTTACATAACGTTGATAATTAAAGTATTAAAGTGTTTTGATAAGAGTTGTAGGCTCTGTTTGGTAGGGCTTATTTCCAGCTTATTTTAGCTTTTAGCTTAATTTAAGCTATTTTGATATGTTTGGTTCAGCTTAACAATACAGCTTATAGTTTTTTGTAAGTCAAAAATCAACTTATTCTTTGAGTGGAGGAGGAGAAGCTTAATTTATAAGTTAAAAATCAACTTATGTTCATAGTTATAAGCTATAAGCTGTTAAGTTATAAGCTATAATCACGTTCCCACAGCTCTACCAAACGGGGTTGTAGTCTCATGTGAATTGTGAATAAAGGAAGGGTTTTAATATGAGTTGTAGTCTCATTTAATTGTTTGGCCAGGTGCTGAGCCATGTTTATGAATTGAAAATTGGATAAGTAAAGGAAAGCGGAATGAAACATGGTCATATTTGTCATGGAATTTGAATATGTTGTGAGTTGGTTTTACAATTGCTAGCCATTTATCAAATGCTAATATTTTAGTTATTTCTCATACTTGGTTTAGTATATCTCTACTGGGCATTGGCTCACCTTATATGGGACATCATTTTCAGGTTCAGGTGATATGCCACCTCCAAGGACATAGCTTGGGAGGCTTAGAGGCTGAAGAACTTTTGTTGTTATCTTTTTGTGTATTACATGTAAATTCAAGCCAAGGGCGTATTTTGTATAAAGAGTTAGAACTCTTTTTTTGTTGAACCCAAGTGCTGACTTGGAAAGTTGTAAGCCCGTAGGACATTTACTTTTGTTGTCAACATGTAATACTTTTGTATTTATTACTCTGATGAATGGAAATATGCTTTATTCTCTTAAGTTTATAGTTGTCATGAATGTATGATTTATGAGTTTATTTTGAGGGTGTTACAAAAACTTTCATTTGACCGACTTACCTTTCTTCAAGCAGAACATAGCAAAATAGAGCAGCTTCTGAAGGGTGATCTCCTGGGTTCTGAGATTGCTGTTTATAATTCATTTGTTTTTACTTTATGATTTGTTAGATTCAGCTTCATTTGGTTGAATCGACTCACTGTTGTAAGAACTTCCAATCCCTTGTCTCCTATTCATTCATTGTTGTAAGAATTCCCAACCCTACGTCTTTCTATCCATTTTATTTTTATGCTTTTCATATATGTTGTAAGGTATCATGTTTTATTTATCATATCCATATTGTGCATCCATTTTTTACGCATACGGATTCAGTTCATTTACATTTATGGGATTTATCAATTAAAACATCATTTTATGCGCTGCTCACATGCCATGAGATAATTCACATGTCACGTATTAGTAGCCAAATCCTTACTTACATTTTGTGGGTGTATTGCATTAGCTATTCATATGTAGGATCATGTATATGTATATAGCATATTACTTTTGGCTTGCCATAGATGAAGGCTAGGTGAACATTTTAACATCCTGGATGTGTATGTTACTTCACTATGTCTAGTATCTTACCATGTGGTTATGTGCTTAGGTGATATAGCCCCTTGAATGCCAGTTGATGAATGTTGTATTGCTTAGATTGGAATGATGTTGATTAATATGTATGTAAGCTCAATTTCTTTGAGTTATACATTTATTCCCAAAAAAAAAAAAAAAAAACACACATATCAAGACATATGGAATCAAAGCATAACTAAAATGGGTGACACAATCTATAATTGCTTGCTTCACGTCGTAATGCTAGCATTATTAAGTAACCGGAACATGAGCGTATGGAGACTATAAAACTCATATCATGACTTAATAGAGGCCGATTTTTTGATAGGATAAACTAGGTGTTCAATTCGTGGCTTTCCCCCTTCATGCCTAAGTTCTTGAACTGAGGCACTTTGATTATGACAGACAGTGGCCTTTGTCATGAATCACAATTAGATGGCGATTCTAAAATCTGATGATGTAGCCTATTTTTGACAAAAGACTTTGCAATAGAAATGAATTTTCTATAAAAGTTGCCAGATTTGGACTCATTTAAATTTTACATTGTACTTGTGAGACTAGATTAGGAGATTAGGAGTCCGAACTGTTGGGCGCGCTCGGATATCCCCCAAATGCATCCCATAGTTGGATGATCGGTCTTCATTGCCAAGTACTCCATTTTTCTCTCTATTTTCTCATACACATCTGATAAAAAAACCAAGCAAAGTAGAAGCAGAGAGCATGTATCTATTACGAAGATACTATTTAAGAAATTTGTTTAAGGATTTTTGAAAGATTTTTTTCATAATGGTGTAATTTGAGATTTTTGATTTATTTATTATTTGTGTGTATCATAAATTATGATCTTATCTTGAGGGTAGTTTGTGAAAAAATATAGTGTGTTCTGAGAGTAAAGTATAGTCCTAAATAACTCTAAATAATTTAATAGAGAGTACTAAAAAATTGAACATACTGAATGGTTTTTGGATGTAAATAGAATCACCCCTAATCTAAATAACTCAAATCCAACCTGAAATTTTTGAAAGTTGGGTTGTATAATTTTATTTTGGTTAGGATGGACTGAAATTTATTAGCCCAAATTAAATTCCGATAGGAATCAGCCATAAATTTTCGCAACTGATCAGAATTAGCCATAAATTTTCTCAACCCAAGCAATCCAAATAACCTTACTTACCCAAAAAAAAAAAAAATCCAAATAACCCGAATTCTATTGTTAATAAATATTTATATGTATAATAAACATGAAATACTATAAATTACAGATCATTTTATCACCATTTGGATTATAACATATTGTAATCTATTCTATTCTATTGTTCGGTATGTATATGGTTTGTGTTTTTTTTATTTTTTGAGATAAAACAAATATTTTTGTATTTGAATTAGGACAATCGGAGCTAAGTCTGAATTGTTTAAGTTAAACATGAACTTAGGCTTGGATAAAAAGTTTTTTTTTTAGATTAATGTTTGGAAGCACTAAAAAGGAAGCACTAGGAGAGCACTAATGAGTTGACTCCCTCCTTGATGTGATGGTTATCTCTATTATTTATTTATTTATTTATTTTTTTGCCATTTTTCAGCTTCTTAGAGCTATTAGTGGTGTGTTTTTTAGTGGTCTCAATCACTTCTCTTTTTATTTATAAAAAAAGTTGACTTACATTTCAAATTGATTTAATCAGATTTTCAACCAATCCAAGCAGCTAAGTTGTAGCCCTATTAAAAACACTAGTATTCACAAAACATTTGTGAGATACTTTTCACACACCACACCCTGGAGTAATGATTCATCCCCTTTTCCCCCACCCCCTTTGACCCCCTCTCTCTCTCATTGGTTACCTTTTCTTTTTCTTTTTCTTTTTTTTCCTGCTCCACCAATCACCCCCTGCCACGTGGCAAAGGAGGTGCGGGGGTGACCCCCAAAAGGGGGTCCCAAGCATTATTCCCACACCCTGTCCTCAGATCAAATGGCGGTGTATCCAAATGGGAAAGCAAAACTATGGTTGGTGAAGTGTAGGAGGAGTATTTGAAAACAAAACCAGCAAAATAGATAGATACACATATTATATAAATTTTATATTTTTTTTGGGTACCCATTATAAAAACAATGGATAGGGATTAAAATCAAGTCAAGAAAGCTCAGCTGCCCAACTAAAACAGAACCTTCCAACACGTCCACATACCATGAATTTCGGCTTTCCCCGCTCTCACCCCACCTGTTGGATCGCGTGGTCACACGCTCCAACCTTACTCAAACTACTATTATTCCATGAATTTTATGGGATTTCTTTTTTAAATATAATGAGTTATATATATATATATTTCTTCTATTGTGTATGTGAATTTTTATAGAGGTTTAAAATTCAATAAAACTTGTTATTTCAATTTTAATAAGATTGAGAAAAATTGAACCTCGACTTAAGAATGATATATTTTACAGTTTTTGCTATTAAGGAATTAGCCAAGTAAATAAAATGTCCCCTTATTAAGCATGATTCCTAAGTTTGAGTAACGTTGTGAGTGCAACTTTCCTTCCCTAATTTTCTGCAGAAAAAAAAAAAAAAACTTGCTAAGACTTTCTTAAAAAAGGATTCTAATTTCCCTTTCATATAGCAAAGGATGTATAAGAAATTTTTAGTCTGTTTGGTGTCATTTTATTATTTTTATTATTTCGGTTTTTGTATTTTATGTTTTGGAAAAACATCAATGTATGGTTAAAAATCACCATCATTTTCATATATATATATATATATATATATTTCAAAATTTTTTGTATGAAAATACTTTTTAAAATTTTAGAAAATAACTTAGTTTATTATTAAAAAATGAGGTTTTCAAAACAAAATTCCAAAAATACTTTTTTGAAACAATTTTCTCAACTAGTTTTTGATTACACATGATGCAGTGTAAAAAGATTATAAACAAGCATTATAACTAGGGTTGCACCTCTCTTACGTTCATATTTGAACTTGACCGTTATGCTTGGATTCCTACAACTCACCCTAGATCTCATTTCAAAGATATAAACTATTCATTTTGTAAGATATTTGTGTATATCATTCATAAAAAAAATTAGATCAATTTGATAATTGTAGTATTTTCATTTTATAGCATTTGTCTCAAAAATATAAATGACCTATTTTTAAAAAACACGCTTGTAACACAATAAAGGAGTTATGGACTGTGATTGACTGGAGAGTGAGGTTATGGTGAGGTATAGGGCTGCAAACGAGTCGAGTCGACGGGCCGAGCTGAGTTTAAGTACGTTTGGGGCTTGTTTAATAAGATTTTAATGAACTTGAACTCGAGCTCGAACTCAATAAAAATTTAACGAACCGAGCACGAGTCGAGTTGGCTTAGGCTTGACTCGGGTTCGAGCATGTTCATGAACCTTAACGAACTAAAAAATTTATTAATTCATACTTGCGTATAAGACTAAAGTTATAATTAAAATTTTGATTATACATTTCTATATACAATATATATAAACATACTAAAAAAAAGGTTAACATTTTACCAAAATAATAATATCTACTACCACTATTATATAAATGTACTATCTATATATTTTTTAAATATATAAATAACATATTTATCTTTTTTTTTATACATATTTTTACATTATTTAATATATAAATAATAAATATTAAACAAGTCAGTAAACGAGTCGAGCTTACAAGCCGAGTTTTAAAATGTTTGGGCTTGTTTATTAAAAATTTAAAGAGTTTGAACGCAAAAAAAAAATTTAACGAATCAAATTCGAATGAACTCTTATTGAGCTGAACTCAAGCCTATTTATGAATGATTCTGTTCATTTACAACCCTAGTTAGGTGGTGGCTAGGCTGTCATTGGCCGGAAGAAAGGGTGCAATGAGGAAGCATCACAGGCATGAAGTTGTCGTTGTTGCCATAGAGTCTTGGGAGAAAGAAAGATGGTGAAATAAAGTAGGGTTTACGATGGAAGATTGTGCGAGATTTTTTGAAGTCAATTTACAATATAGCTGGTAACAGGTGAGTTTTGGATAGCATGCACATGCAATCAACAGTAACTATACGCATAACAAAGAAAGAACATAGGAATTGTATTTTTTTTAAAAAAGAAAATTTCTTTGTAATTGTACACAATTTTAAAGAATAAAATTGAAAATGTAATTAAATTATTTGATGATGTTAACAATTTTTCTTTTTTCTTTTTTTGATAAAGTAATAGTAGGGGAAATATATGATACAAAAAATAAACCTCAAGAGAGGTTTTTGCTATTTCAAGACATGAAGGAAGGTTTATGCAATTTCATTAAATTTCAGAGGAAGTCTGTGTAATTTAAAACTAAAATCTCTAGAGAAGTTTTTGTCATTTCAGAAACTTCATGAGAGATCTTTGCAATTTCGTTAAATCTTAAGGGAGGTTAGTGTAATTTATCCAACATTAAACCTTAAGAAAGGTTTCTGTCATTTCAGAAACCTCAAAGAATATTTTTACAATTTCATTAAATCTCAGGAGAGTTAGTGTAATTTAAAACTAAACCTCAAAAAAGGTTTTTGTCATTACAAAAATTTCAAAAGAAGTTTATGCAACTTCATTAAATCTCAGAAAAAGTCAATATAAATTTAAAACCAAACCTCAAAAGAGATTTTTTTTCATTTCAGAAACTTCAAGGGAGATTTCTATAATTTGATAACCTCAGAAAAATTCAGTGTAATTTATTCAAATTTAATTAATTCTAGAATAAATTAAAAATTAGATAAAAGGATTAAAAGTATGCTAAGGCCTCATTTGTTAATTATATATTTTAGTAAAAAATTAAAATGTCACTATAAATTGTCACATCATTCTCTCTATTTTTTTACATATTTTTTTTTAAAAAAAAATAAAAAAAATATTAAAATAACATATTTTTAAATAAGGCATAAAAATAGCATGGCCAAACAAATTGGAATGGAGCATGAAAAACACGCGCTGGCTTGTTGGTAGTATCTTACACATTTCTTATTCTTCAAATTTTAGACAAGGAAAAGCACACAAAGTCAAAAAGTCCCTTATTTTCCAAAAAAATCCAACGGGGCCTTAGATTCTGATATTATGAGAGAAAATTTGGATGGAAGAATTTGCACGTTAGATGTTGGAACTAGAAGAATGGAAAGTATCACCTCACCTACTTGAATTTTAGAATTATTATCCCTTTAGCAAAAATAATTCCAAAGTGAGAGAGACAATTCCCTAAATATGTCCCTATATGCCTATCAATCTCAATCATTAATCAGGAATAATTTTTGTTTCTTTTTTTGGTACTCCGATCAGAGATATATTTTTGAAATTTTTGAATTTATGCTTAAATTTTTTTGGACAAAAAAGATGTAAACCTGTTTAAAAGGAGATCTATATGTCAAACTTATCATTTGTGTATCTGTTTACATATTATCAATTTGTTTAAAAATTATTTATTTGTACCCGTGCTATTTATATATATTCAAATATTACTTATCTATACAAGTGTCATGTATTTATTCACCTATTTGTCTACCTCATTGTCACCAATCATGGTTGGCTGTCGGTGATTTTTCAAGTTAGTTTTCCAATGCGTGCCCTTATCATTAAAAAAAATAAAAATAAATCTTGAATTAAATAACATATGACTGTATAAGTAAGTGTGGTCTTTTCATTAATTATTCCTCTTTTTAATATATATTTTTTTAGAATATTGTTATTTAGGCCTAAAAGTTAAATCCATTTTCTAGATGATATGTCTAGAGAGTGGGTCTAAAAAAACAACTTTTATGGCACCGTTTGGGAAGCAAGATTTGAGATTTTTTTGGCTATTTTAGTCACAAAAAATAAAATAGGTTATTTTAGCCACAACAAACAAAACATCACATCCAACCCATAATTATTACACTCTTCTCTCATAAAAAAAGTCAAAAAAGTCAAAAAGCAAAAAAGTCCTTCCCAAACTAAGTTTTTTAGCCCAGGCTAAAATAGCCAAAAAAGCCAAAAAACTAAAAAATTAACCCACTTCCCAAACCAAGCCTATATAATTTTTCTATTTTTTAACATCATGTTAAATTCGCATATGTTTTACTCTAAGATGACATATTTTGAGCAAGTTACTTGTATCTTTTTGCCAGGAAAGTTTTACCTGGGTTAAGTTGCCATACTCCTATGAAAGAAAATTGTTCAGATATGTGTAACAATTTCAGAGTTACGCTAGGAATTTTAAATAATTTATTAATTGTTTTATATGAGTGTAAGACTTATACATATGTGGGATGATGTGGGTTCCACATCAATTAAAAGATTTGGTAAAAAATTTAATAGATTATTTGGGCTGACATAACATTTTTCATAATTGGGAATGGCTTCTCTCTAGCCCGTGATCGGACTAGAGAGTACTATTGGGCCTGTGGGGGCTCACCATGGGTTGTGTTTTGATAATCCGAACCGTTAAATGTGTAGAACTCGTCAAGTATTAAATGTGTAACATAAATCACTTTGATCGGATATCAATAGCTATGTGATCAAATCAAATTTTTGTAAATCGTTTATTCTTCACTATCCATTCTTTTTTCATACAAACTTAATTTGATCACATAACAATCGATATTTGATCAACGTGATTTTTTTATAGGTTTATAGTAATCGGTGAGTTCTACACATTGAACGATTTAAATTATCAAAATGAGACCTGTAATAGGCTTCCATGAACTTAACAATACTTTCTAATCCGTAATTGGACCGGAAGAAAGCCATTCCCCTCATAATTTTATTGCAAATGAAATGGTCATATCTCGCCTCAATCAAATGAGGAATAAGGGTTTGATTTCCAACCAAACCATTACAAAACTAGAATTATTCTCTTCAGTCATTTGCCTTGTTTGGGAAAGATTAAAATTAAATTTTTTTATGTTAAAATCTATCTTTCAAAAAAAAAGAAAAAAAGAAAAAGTAAAATAGATTAAAATAATTAGTAAGACAAAATGTTACATTAAATCTATAATCATTTTACTTTTTCTCTTACAAATATTTTATCTAATTATAAAAAAAATCTAATTATCTTTTTAAATATAAAAATTTTAACTTACAAAATTAGTCAACTTCCGAAACGAGGTCACTTTTATATTTCTCTCTTCATTAATATCGATCTTGACCATTAGTTTGAAAGGACATCAAAAGCTCACAAGAAGCCACGTGTACGGTGGAGATAATATGTCATTGTTTGCAATTGCATGTTAGATGTGTACAAAGAAAATAAAATGGCTAGTCAAACACAATAATCCTAGACTTTGAATTAACAATTGCTTGCTTAATTCTTTGAAGAAAAAAAAAAAAAACTGAAATTGGTATTGTGTTTTTCCAGAGTAATACCAGTAGTTCTACATTCAAATCATATACAAATACGACAATGCTACGTAACTCAAATTTTGTGGCTCAAAAGTGACTCAAATGGCCAAAACGACGTCGTTTTGAGTACAGAACAACATAAAAATGGCTAAAACGACGTCGTTTTGGCCATTTGAGCCACTTTTGAGCCACAAAATTTGAGTTACGAGACATTTTCCATACAAATATGATTTGAATCCAAAAAAAAAAAAAAAATCATATACAGATATGTACTGGTAAAAAAAGACAACTCACAATGCACACGGGGCTCCTTTTAAATTTTTTTAAAACAAGATATACACAATTTTACACGTAATGTTTTAGAAACGGGTAATTAATGTATACATATTTTAGACAATATTATATAATAACTTATTTTGAAATTTGGTTAAAAATTAATTTTTTAATTTTTTAAGTCACATTATCTCGATATTTTATTTCATATTTTAACAAATAAAAAAAAATCAACTTTTAACTTATTTTTTAAAATAAGCCAATATAATATAAAATGGGTCTTTGTGCGGTTTGACAGTAGTATAAAAGAAGAGGCAAACCTACAACATACGTTTCAACCATTTCTCTTTCTTTTTTTTTTTTTTGAACGGACCATTTCTCTTTCTTTGAACACACAGAGAGAGAGAGAGAGAGAGAGAGAGAGAAAAGGCAAAGCTCTTGCATTTCTCATGCACTGTGGAGTCGTGTTGGGTTTCTATTGCTGGGGTTGGGAGTTCTTAACTGCCCTTCTTCTCTTCTTTACCCCTTGTGATCACCACCACCACCCTTCTTCCTCCTGATCATCTTCTTGTTAGTTAGTTAGTTTTGCAGTGCACCTCTCTCTCTCTCTCTCTCTCTCTAGATATTTTTTTGTGATGGAGGTTGAATGTGAAAAGGGTTTGTTTGAGTATGTACTGAGGAAGTCCTCACCACCACCTTTCTTGTTGAAAACCTACATGCTTGTGGAGGATCCGACGACCGATCAAGTCATCTCGTGGAACTCCGAGGGGACGGCTTTCGTGGTGTGGCAACCGGCCGAGTTTGCCAGAGATTTGCTCCCAACTTTCTTCAAACACAGCAACTTCTCTAGCTTTGTCAGGCAGCTCAATACTTATGTATGTTAAAACTACCATCTCAATCCATATATCCAATATCCCCTAAAATCGAAAACTAGAAAAATCACATTTATCGGAAAGTCTTTGTTAAAAAATGTTTTTTCTTTTCTTGTAGTGAGGTATCAGCTGTCTCAGATATTGATTTTGATTTTAATTTTTAATTTTTTTATTACTTCTTTAATTATTTTTTTTCATCATTCATTGAATGAGCATACTCTATATATATATGGTTGATCATTATCTCATTAGTCATTTGTCAACAAGTTTTGAACCCAGTTTTGTTGAATGAAAAGGTTAACCAATCTTTTTCAGACCTACCTTGTAGTTTAGTGTTTATTTATTGTTAACCTTATTATTGTTTTGATTTGTTTAATAAGATTTTTGGAAATCCAAATAATGCAAAGTTTGTGGTTCCATGAGGTTTTGAAGTGGGCTCCTCATCATGGATCTTGGGCTTTGAGTGGAACATTGGATAAGGAAGAGCCACCACACTTTCAATATAACAAAACAACAAATAAACCAATCAACATCAGAATTACATACATCAACTACCAAAAGAGTGGCCTCACCTCATAATCCTTCATTATCTATACCTGGACCTGCTTTTTATTTTTTGGGGTACATGTATAAGAACATCATATGTAACTTATTCTCTTGGAAGGAAAAAGAGGTATTGATAGTTGAACCGTAACATAGTAAAGTACAATATCAAATGTTTGACAATTGGACTAGGTGGTGTTAACGATATAAATAATAAAACTGTCAATCTATCTAACAACTTAAACTTTTAGACAAAATAGTAATTTACAATTCAACAATGACAAGCTCACCAATATCTTGATTAGATATTTGATGTTGTATCACATAATAACAATAAATCATATTTATTCTATTTTTCTTATATTAGGCTTTAATTTATTGTAAGAGATAGAGGAAAACAAAGAAGCAAAGAGAATAAAATGAAAAACCATTTTATTGAATTCTAAATTAAATTTAGCCTATTATGTTTTATGAGATCTTGAGCTTACTGTTTCTATAATTATCTTAATTTGGAAAATGATGAAAAAAAATATAAGGCAGTTACCATGCTCATGATATACAAACTGTATGTGTAACACAGACACTATAATAGTGGGTCTGATGTGTATTTATTAGTATGAACCTCACTATCTTCTGTGTAGTACTAGAAAAAAAATAATCTGATTTTGATGCCTTAAAATAGCTTCTAAAGTTTCATATCATTTCATAAATTATTATGGTATATAATAGTTTTGATACATAAAAAAGAAGTTTCTAAATTTTGATCCATTAATCATGAGCTATATATTAACATAAATATTATGATTGATCCCTAGGGGTTCCGAAAGGTGGCTACAAGCCGGTGGGAGTTCTGCAATGACATGTTTCGAAAGGGCGAAAGAGACCTATTATGTGAAATTCGTCGAAGAAAAGCATGGACAAACAAGTCACAATCACAACCAGCTCCACCAACCCAATCTCTGCCAAAAGAATCTGATGAAGATCAACGGTCATCATCAACTTCATCATCATCGGGGTATAGCAACCTCATGGATGAGAACAAAAGGCTCAAGAGAGAGAATGGGGTCTTAAGCTCCGAGCTATCGGGCATGAAAAGGAAGTGTACCGAGCTTATTGATCTAGTGGCCATGTATGCGAGATCGGAGAAAGAAGAAGAAGAAGAAGAAGAAGAAGAAGAAGAAGAAGAAGATGAAGATGATAGGCCAAAGTTGTTTGGTGTGAGATTGAAAGTTGAAGGAGACATGGAGAGAAAGAGAAAGAGAGCAAATATTAGTGAAACTGCAAGTGTTTTGTTATCTCAGTCATGCAAATAAGTAGCACCAAGAATTTTAGAGTGAAATTTTTCTAAAGTTTCCTAGAGTGTTACATTGTGTGATTGAGATTTACTGGCAAGTCACATCAGAAAAATTGATGTGACTTGCCAGTAAATCTCAACCACACAATGTAACACTTTAGAAAACTTTAAAAAAAAATCACTTTAGAGGATCCTTACTCAATAAGTAGCCAATTAGGAAAAACCAAAGCATGCTAAAACAAGTAGCTTTTTAATTAAATAGGTTTGAGTTTTATAAATATATATTTAGATAGGCATATGTATAGCCATGTATGTTGCAAATGCTATGATCAACCGTGGAGATGGTCCATACTTAGCTATTGTTTGAGAACAAATTATTTTAATAATTTTTTAGCTTTTTTAGTTAATATGAGATAAAAAAAAATTAGTATATTTGTAATGATTTTTAGATTTTTTACAAAAAAATGTACAAAAAGTAAAGAGAAAAGAGAATATTTGACTTTTTTATATAAGTTGTTGACTTTTTAATTTTTTTAATAATTTTGTATCTTTTAGATTAAAATATTGAATTTTCAAATGAGGACTTAATCTATGCATAATTGTGTAGATAAAAAGGTGGATTTGCTCAACGGTCAAACTACTTAGTGAGATGATTTTTGTTTTTAGTAATAATATAAATTCAGAAATTTTATTTAGAATTTTCAATGTATATATAATCCAAATTCATTGTATACTCACAACATATTAATTGAATCATAATCACTCTTTTTAATTTGGGAAATGCTATGGTAAGGTGTGTATCATATGCAAGTTATGCTATTTGTGAATTATTACAAATAACAGAATTCAATATTATGAGAGTTATAACTAAAGAAGGAAAAAAAGAAGAAGAAAAAAGAGTTATAACGAAACATCGCATCACGTATAATAAAGAATTATTGAATCATAACTAAAATAATATCATAACCGATATCACAATCAGTCATAACTAACAATACAATTATAACTAAGAGTGCATAGAGTTCACCTCCAAAGAGGCTGTGTATCATAGAATTTCCCTTTCAATTTTAAGTAAAATTCATGACAAAAATTTTGAGTTAATATGTAATATTAGGCATCATAAAAGAAATATCATGAAAGTTTCATAAAAATTCTCCACCCTTGAATTACACATACAATAAAACATTACATACTAATTAACGGATGAAAAATCTTCATAAAGTATTTCATGATATTTCTTTCATGATGCCTAATATTATTCATAACTTTAATTGTTTTATTTTTAGAGTAATGTTGCGCATCATGAAATAAATATCATAAAAAGTTTGGTAAAATTAATCCAAGAGCGATTGCATAACATACAATAAAATAATACAACTTGAACTTTCTTTCAGTTTTTCTCCAAAATATGCATCCTTTTTTGAACCCATATTTAGAACTAAAAAAAAAATATTAAAAATTGAGAAAGCAGTATTTTCTAATTCTAGAAGTTTTAAAAGAAAGAACAAAATAAGTGAGCTTAGGTCATGAAAATAGATTCTCTGAAAATAAAGGTAATGTTGCATATATATATATATTTTTTTTTTGATCGGCAATTTTTTTTTTTTTATTGTTGATGCACGTACAAAGTACAATGGAAAACATCAATAAAGAGGAACTTGGGGCTAGAATAAGCTTCAACCTCCTAGTTGGTGAGAAACCAACAAACAGGAAAAAAAAAAAAAAAAAAAACAACATAACGAAACCAAAACCAAGACTATGCTGCCCCGAAGACATCTTTGTACAGAAACCAAAGTTCAAACACCAGTATGAATACTGCGGGGATTAACATTATCAATCAGCATCACCTCTGATCATTCACACAACAATCATAGATCAAACCAGATTAAATAGCCCAAAAACCTTTGATCACAGAGGAGCCAGAGAACAACAAAAAACAAGACACCCAGATAACAACCAAACCACTGAATACATTCTCTTGTTTCTGCATAGGACTTGAATAGGAGCACTTGATAAGCAACTCAAGCAGTTACAGTTACAATCGTCAAAAGACTGAAGGTGATGCTCACCCACAGCTGCAGTATCATAAGCCATCATGTAGAGGATCAACTCAAGGGTAAGTTGTTAGTTAGTTAGAAGTTGTTACAACTGCAAAAACAAATTCCCTTAGCTTGTATATATATAGTGGATGTAATTGAAATATTCTATTGAATTGAGATTGAATAAGATTTTTTTACTTTTCGCATGGTATCAGAGCACGTTTGAAGTTCTCACGGGCAAGGATCTTAAGGGACCTACAATGGCGAATCCTGTAGATCTCCGACCAAGCTTGAATCATTTCATATCCAATCTCATTTCCTTTGTTACTATGAAGCTTGACTCCATCAATTTCTATATATGAAGGGTCAGTTAGAAAATATTCTTCATGCTATTGATCTGATAAGGTATGTCTTTAGCGATTTTGGTTTAGACCCAACCCATTTGATGTTCTGGATTTGGGTTTCATTGTCTTATATGTTGTTCAAGTCTTGTTTCTCATTTTACTCATTGAGTTTGGTCATTGGAGTGTCAGGGCTGTGTTTGGAACAGGTTGGGAGTTAGTTTTTCAAAATTGTTGTTGTCCAGATTTTGACTCTTACACTTAAGCGAAGTCTCTTGCGCTCGAGCGGTCTTTGTGAACTCTCATTACTTTCGCATGCCTGCAAAACTATTAGGAGTATGTATTTTACCCTTGAGCAAAACATTTTGCGCTCGAGCGGTCACATCTTTTGTGTCTAGACGCTTGAACAAAACTTCTTGTGCTCGAGCGATTTGTGCGTATATTAGTCCGTAAAAGTCACTTTTTACATTATTTTTTCATTTCTCTGTCTCTCTAAATATTTCAAAATCCTAAGTTGAGACTCTTTCTCTCTCTAAAACTCACATTCTCTTTACAAATCAACCAGATCCATCGATTTTTTCACCCGTGTGCCTTTGTCAAAAAAGTAGAGCTTGGCCAGGGCTGCGTTCTAATCGGAGCAAAGTTGATTTTTGACGTCTTTGAGTTTCCAACACTCTTTCTCTCTTGTCTACTAAGCTTGAGCTAGAGATACTTTCCACACTTTTGTATGAGTTTTAACTTAGTTATTTATTATTTCTAAACCATATTGCGATTTTGGAAGATTTGGAACGAATCTAGGGTTTTGGGTAAAAATCAAAAGAGGGATTTTTCAAATGGATCTCTAAAAATGATTTTGATATGGAAAATAATGTTAAGTTGGGAATAAATGGTTGATTTTGATATTTGGGATTGATTTTGGAGAGAAAATGAATTTTGACCTAAAGGCCACAAACGTTGATTTTATATAAATTATGAGATTGATATTGAAATTATGAAATTGGGTTGAGGTCGATAAGGATGGTGGAGTTAGATATGTATTATCACTCACCTCTGGAAAATTTGAAGAGTTTATCTTTATTGAAAACTATTTATCTGTTTAGAAGTATTTGTTTTGGGCTATCGGTGGAGGATATCTGTGAGTGTTGTAGAAATTGCATGTGAATTAGGAGAATTTAAACTATTTTCTCATTCATTTGCATTGAGCATTATCGCACACTTATACATTGGAAATGTTTATCGTTTTGAGAAAAATGGGTGAATCTGAGAAACATGTATTGTGATGTTGAATTAAGTTAACCTAAGTGTCTATGGTGAAAGTCCTAAAAACCGTGTGTATATATGGGTGCCGATCCTGCAGACGAATTTTTTGTGAAATGGCAATAGTAGTGCTTGTATAGCCTACGTTTACATGGGTCCTGATTTACAGTTTCCTTCGAACGAAATTTCTAGGAAAGGCTATATTGTTTTGATATTCCCAGAGCGTGATTCACTGCCCTATCTTTTTATTCCAAAGGAAGTGATTTATGATATTATTATGGCATTGCATAGTTTCCGAAAGAGATATAGAAACGTTTTGGCACTAGCATTACATATGCATTCACCTTATTCTTTGTTAAGATTCATACACTGTGATAGATTATTTCGACTAGGCTTTGACTTACCCTATATGGTGGGAAAAACATTTTAGGTACTGATGATATGCCTCCGCCAAGGCAATAGCTTGGGAGGACTTGGAGCGAGAGCTTTGTTTGTGTCTTTGCTATATTTATTTTTGTACAAGCCAAGGGTTTTAACTGTATTGGACTTAACTCTACTTTTGTTGTAACCAAGCATCGTCTTGGCAAGATGTAAGCCTTGAGGGCATTTCATATTTGTCTAACTTTCATCTTGCCTTTCTAATATCTTAATTGTAAATCAATGAAAGATAACAACTTTGTCATTATGATCACTTATTAATGCCGAGCATGGGTTATAGTAATTATTTCGGGGCATTACAATATCGATGGATTTACCTTGTGTCCTCCATTGTTGATTAAGGATTCTTCTAGACAAGTGGTTTCTAATCTAGCTTTTGAAATTTGGAGGAAGATTGACACAACTTTACTCAGTTGCATCACTGCAACTCTATCTTCTTCTATATTTCCATCTGTTCTTCATCTCAAACATTGCTCAGAGGTATGGCATACTCTCAATAAGCGTTTTATATCACTTTCTCGATCTCATATTCATTAGTTGAAGAACAAGTTAAACACAATTATGACGAAATCTGCTTCTATGAAGGATTATTTTCGTCATATTCAAGATATAGCCAATCAATTGGCTCTTGCCTCCTCTACTATTTGTAATGAAGATCTTGTTTTTCTTGTATTGAATGGCTTGCAGGATGATTATGATGCGTTTGAGACTACCATATGAGCTAGAGCAGTGTTTATCATTATAGAAGAATTGTCTTCTTTACTCTGTTCCGAGGCTCTTCATGTTAAAGCCAAAGGTATGAAAATACTATCTCATGAACCAAGAGTTGCTTAACAGCTTCTTGTGGTTCTTCTGGAAATTTTAGAGAATTTTCTAACAATGGTAGAAATTTCTATAAAGTATTTCGACGTGAAGGTAGATCTTTTGGTTTTCAAGGTAGTTCTCATTTTAGAGGTAGAGGTTGATCTTCTTATACTAGTTCTATGTGTCAGATTTTTGGTGGATATAATCATATTTCTTTGGACTGTTGGTATCGAATGGATACAAGTTATCAATCAACTTCATCACAGTCATTCTCAAATTAGTTTCAATCTCCAAATTATCTATCCAGTTCTTCAACCCCGTCTTCTAGGGATTTTGTGGTTGCCACACCTACGTCTCCTACATCATCATCTCAGCTTTCATCTTTATTAAGTCCTTGGTATGTGGATTCTACAACAACTGACCATATCACAAATGACTTGAACAATTTGAGTGTTTATTAGCTATATCAAGGCTATGATCATATCATGGTTGGTAATGGATCTTCAATTCCTATTCAACACTCTGGTAAGGGTATTTTACCTACACCACATGCTTCTCTTAAATTGAATAACATCTTTCATGCTCATGCTATATCCTCTAATCTTCTATCAGTTTGTAAAACTCACTAAGGACAATAATTGCATATCATTTTTTATGATTCTTCTTTCCTAATTCAGGACAAACACTCGAAGGCCATTATTCACAAGGGTTCTAATGTGCATGGCTTATATCAGTTTCCTTCTATGTCTATGAAAAATACTGCTACTTCTTCTCAAGCTTGCATAAGCACTTCAGTCAATAAACCAGTCTCAGATGCTATGTGGCATCAAACACTTGGTCATCCATCTTTTCAAAAATTTGCTCATCTTAAGAAACATTTTAAGTCTATGCCTAGTAAGAATTTTACTTGTCTTGATTGTAATGTTTCTAAGTGTCACAAGCTTCCTTTTAAACTCTCAAGTTCTTCTACTAATCAACTATTCTCCTTAATTCATAGTGATGTTTGGCGCCAACTTGCTCCATCTTGTTCTGGTTACAGATTCTCTGTGTTGTTTGTGGATGATTTTAGCAAGTTTACTTGGTTATATCCTCAATGTTACAAGAGTGAAGTGTTTGACATATTCTTGGCCTTTAAAGCCTATGCTGAAAAACAGTTTAATACTATGCTTAAAATTCTCAGAACAAATGGGGTAACTGAATTTGTTAACAACCAAATGAAAACTTTTCTCACTCAACAAGGTATTCTTCATCAAATTTCTTGTCCATATACCCCTCCCCAAAATAGGGTAGCTGAGAGAAAACATCGGCGCATAACTGAAACAACTATTGCATTAATCTATCACTCCTCTATTCCTCTTACATTTTAGTTTGATGTTATTTCTACTGATGCGTTTCTTATCAACAAAATGCCTAGTGTTCATCTTCATCATCAATCCGCTGATGAGCTATTGTTTCATAATGTTCCTGATTTTTCATTTCTTAAAGTTTTTGGTTGTGCTTGTTATCCTTGGCTCAAACCTTATTCCACTAACAAATTATAGCCTAGATCAGGGCCTTGTGTGTTCTTAGGCTACTACATTTTTGCCAAAGAATATAGATGTCTTGATCCATCTTCTGGAAGAGTGTTTGTGTCAAGACATGTTTTTTTCAATGAGCATCTTTTTCTATTCTCTAATCTTGCTTTTCTTGCCCATAATTCTTCTACTTCCTTACACCCTCTTCAGACTTTTTTCTGTTCTTTCCCTCAAATTCTTTCTCTTACTTCTTCTAAAATATCTCTATCCATTCCTAGTTCAGTTGCTTCAATTCCTGTTTCCTCTGCTTCAAATTCTGGCTCTCATCTTCCCAATTCTACAAATATTCCTTCCAATTCTTTCAATTCTTCCTCTCATTCTCCTTCTTATATTTATCTCACACCTATTGCCCCTATTCCCATTCAGTCTATATCCATTCTATTACCAGCATTACCTTATCTTCTTTCCATAAATACACACCCCATGGTTACAAGTTCCAAGTCTACTTCTCTTCCAGCGCAATGTTTAACTACTGCAGTTACAACAGTTGCTTCAGGTGTTGAACCTACATCCTATAAATTTGCTATTTAGTCTCCTGTATGGACTGAAGCCATGAATCATGAATATCAAGCTTTGCTCAAGCAACAGACTTGGCCTCTTATACCATTGCCTTCACACAAACAAGCAATTGGTTGTAAATGGGTATTTCGTGTTAAGAAAAATGCAGATGGTTTAATCGCAAGGCATAAGGCCATACTAGTTGCAAAAGGGTATCTCCAAGAGCATAGCGTAGACTTCCAAGAAACATTTAGTCGTGTGGCCAAACATCCAATCATTAGCCTTACACCATCATGGGCCTATTAAACAACTTGATGTTTCAAATGCTTTCTTGCATGGTTTTTTGGAAGAAGAAGTTTGCATGACCTAACCTCTAGTATTTGTCAGTTCTATACACCTTGATCATGTTTATCTTCTCAATAAGGTACTTTATGGGCTCAAATAGGCTCCTAGGGCTTGGTACTCTACCTTCTCAGCCTATCTTTTATCTCAAGGCTTCAAAAATTGTCATTGTGATACATCACTCTTTGTTCAGAGGTCGGGTTCTACATTCATTATTCTGATCATTTATGTGGATGATATTCTCTTAACATGAAATGATCAAGTTCATATTGTCTCCTTACTCACACATATGCAACAAGTTATTTATTTATTTATTTCTTCTATTGGGAATTTCTGTTAAAATGCAAGGTCCTAATTACTTCTTGCCCTAAAAGAAGTATGCTACTGAAATTCTTAGCAAAGCTGGGATGCTCAATTGCAAGCTTACTACTTCTCTAATTTTAGTCAAACAGTCTTCTTCATCTGATGGCTCTTTTCCATTTTCTCAACCTACTCTTTATCAAAATCTTGTGGGTGCTCTTCAGTAGCTCACTATTACACACCCGGATCTTTCTCTTGCAATAAATTATGCTTGTCAGCATATGTATGCCCTAATTGTGGCTGATTTTGATTCTGTCAAAAGGATTCTTCATTATGTTCAAGGAACTATTACTCATGGTCTCACGTATTGTCCTATCTCCTTTGATATTAATGTCTTCTCTAACTCTATCTGGGCAGGGGATTAAATTGAGTCTCGATCAACCTCTGGTTATTGCATTTTTTTGGGCACCAACCTCTTTTCTTGGTCAGCCAAGAAACAACCAACTGTCTCCCGCTCTTCTATAGAGACTGAATCTCGTTCCCTGCTTACACTACAGCTGAGTTAAGTTGGATTTAAATTCTTTTATCTAAGTTGTTTATCACCCTTCGTTTTTGCCCCATTCTCTGGTATGATAACGCTTCAAATTATTTTGGGACGCTATAACTTTGCATCAGAGCATACCGAGTTTGAATACTTTGGGTACGTGGGAAGTGATTCTTACCACAATGGGTTTATCTTGCTTGATAGAGGTGTTTGTAATGCTATGTGATAACATGCTTATGTGATTATATGGGTATGAAATTTAATTCCTAAGCTATTGATTAGGTCTACAGGTTTCTAGAAGTCCTATTAGAAAAGCACTTGATCACTGTTGTTTCTAATTGGAACTCTGGTAATGCCATGGGATGATCATTATCTCGGAAGAAAATTTGAATGTGTTTATGTGATTATGTGATTATGTGCTTATGTGGAGTGAATTACTATTGTTTATCGCATTAGGATGCGAATGAATTAGTTTCGGCATATTTGTAAATGTGCTAACCTCTTTTGTTACATTCATTAGGATGTTAGGATGTGGATGTGGTGGTGGCAGGCGTGGTAGGCCTAGAAGGCATGAGGTGTCTTTACCAGATGAGATTTCGGCGCAAGGGGAAGGGGTTGGTTAGGTCAATGTGGTCGAACTAGTTAGTCAGCAGGCCGTGGGCGCTTTGGCCCGTGAGATGGCCAGAGGTTTGCTGGAATCCATGGACATTCTCAAGTCTAATCCAAATAAGTTTTTGGGTGATCCTAAAGAGCCTTTAAAAGAGGATGAATGGCTTGAGCAGATGATGAAGACATTCGAGATGCTCGACATCAAGGACAATGGGCTAAGAGTGACCTTGGCATCTTTCCAATTGAAGGGAGATGCAGATCAATGGGGGAAGTATGCGCATGGGCGCATTGGGGTGACTTGGGAGGCCTTTATCAATGCCTTTTAGGACAAGTTCTTGCCTCCTATTGCTAGAGAGAAGTTGAGATGTCAATTTCTGAAGCTCAAGTAGCTTAGTTTGCTAGTAGCCGACTTTGAGGTAGCTTTCACTAGCCTATCTAAATTTGCACCAGAACTCGCGGCAACAGAAGAACGCCGTTGTGTAAAGTTCAAGAAGAGGTTGAGGATTGGGCTCCTTTTCAAAGCAGCTGGGTCAATGATTAGGGACTACAGACGCCTTGTAGAGGCGGCGGCTCATCTTGAGAGCATAGTTTATGTAGAGGAGGAATATATGAGTGGCTCCAGGAGGAGTTAGGAGGTTCATGGGGAGAGTTGGGATAGTAAAAGGCAGAGGGGACCACCCCACAACAGTACTAGAAAACATACTCTAGGTCCACCTTTCTTGTGATGAGTTCGGGTTTAGGGAGAGGTAATCCAAGAGGCTTTTCTTGTTATAAGTGTGGCTAGTTGGGTCACAAATCTCCAGCTTACCCGCAAAGAGGATGAAGGCAACTATCTGCATCATGCTCGTTCTCAGACCAAGAGTCAGGAGAGAGGACAACCGCTTACTTGTTATCAGTGTGGGCAGTCAAGGCATATGAAGAGGTTTTGCACTCAGTTAGGTGGCAAGCCTGGTGCATCTGGTTTGAGACAGACATAGAGTCATCAGCCTACCCAGTCAGTTCAAGCCTCAAAGGCCAATTAGGGGACTTTCTCGGCCCAGTTAATGTATCAGACTTACACGCCGAGGGGTAAGCAGGTGGAGTAAAAACCTACAGGGCTTGTGTATGATGTTACCACACCAGACTTAGTGCCAGCACCTTTGGTAGTGCGAGGTACCTCCTGTTGTGTAATTCTATTGCCAATATGTTAATTGATATGGGTGCATCCTATTTATTCATCTCATTTGTATTTGCATTGGCATTGGGATTAGAATTGGCCCGGTTAGGATCCTCACTCAATATAGAGTCACCTGTTGGTGGTGAGATTGTATTAAAATAGGGGTGTTGAGGTTGTGAGATAGAGGTTACAGGTCGTCGACTCCCTTTTGCATTTGTGTTGATTACCATGTGAAGTTTTGATGTTATATGGGGTATGGACTGGTTGTCATCATATCGGGCAGTCATAGATTATTACCGTCAAAGGGTTATTGTATATACCTTGTGTGGCAATTGTTTTTATTACATGAGGGACAGAGTCGATAGAGCTTCATTGCCAGTATGCAATCCGCGAGGTTGGAGTGAACTTAGTTATCTTCTGGCAAACTTCTTAGGTAGAGAGTGTGATGAAGTCCGAGTCGAATTGCCAAGGGTAGTTTGTGAATACCTGAACGTTTTTCCCAAGGATCTTAGTAGTTTGCCACCTCACCGTGAGATTGAGTTCTCTATTAATTTAGTGCTTGGCACAACACAGATTTCTATGGCACCGTATAGATTTGCACCTGCCAAATTGAGTGAGTTGAATATTCAACTCCAGAAATTGTTAGCTAAGGGTTTTATCCTCCCTAGTACTTCGCCTTGGGAAGCACCGATTCTCTTTGTTGAGAAGAAAGATGGTGCATTGTGACTTTGTATAGATTATCAAAAATTGAATCGGGTGACTATTAAGAACAAATACCCAATTGTAGACACCTCATTTTGATTACCCTTAAGACTTGGGTGCCTCACTCTGAACACTCGATGATGAAATGTTACATTGTGTAATCGTCCGAATCTTCAGCAGAAGAATTTTGTTTTGAGTTTCTAATCCCAACCTTACACCCTATTTTGACCAAACTGTTTTAGATCATTAAAAAATCCTCTTTTCAAAATAGGACCCAGCTGTAGGTATTTAGACTCGGCCAGCTCTCAGTGGCAACAGGACTAGGCAGGCCTCTTTTTGGACCGGCGGCTGGCCATGTTTAGTGTAGCAGATATTTTGACAGCTGCTAGCTGCTCCCATGCACATGCTTTGGACCGGTTGTCCCTTTGCAGATATTGCCGACGTAAGGAGTTGTTTTTCTATAAATACAAGACCTCTCCTCATTGTTTGGGGTTAGAAAAATTCCCCAAGAGCCTAAAAGCTTGACCAACCATTTTCTCTACCCTCTTGCAATATAGATACACAATACATACACCTTACAAGCTAAAACTTGAGGGTTTTTTTTGAGATTTTGAACATAATTTCAGCTCCTTGAGAGTGCTTAGTTTGTGGTTTGTGAATTAGAAAGCTCTTTCTCTCTTTGAAGAGGTAAACTTTGAGCTTTTTCACCATCTTTTTGCTCTCTTTTCTTAGTCTTTACAGAGCTATTTCAGAGCTATTTTAAGCTTAAAAATGTGATAAAAGCTTTGTTAAAAGTGAGTGAGCTAGCCACCCTTTCATGGGCTAGTTCAATGGTTATGCACCCTTTTGTTTTCTTTCATTTTTTTTGTTTTGCTTTCTTTCCACTTTATTTGGTAAATTTTAGTACCTTTTTAGTATTTTTGGGTTGTTTGTGTGTGATATGAATTAATATGGGTTTACAAAAGGGTCCTTGTCCTGTTCTCTTATTTATTATGCTTTAAATATCATATTTGTGTTATTGTAAGTCCTCTCGGATTTGGCGTGTTTAGGATATAGTGACCAATCCATTGAGTTGATCATTTTTAGCTTTCATTATGTCTCTTGGAACCTTGTGGTCGTGGGAGGATTAGAGCTTAGGCTTAGCCACCCCGCCATAAGTTCGCTTAACTAGTGTAAATTTCTTACTTTCATATTATTGTTGTCCACCTTGAAGCTAGGCAGTAGCTTCCGTGTTCAAAGTGTGGAAAAACTCTCTTTTCGATCATTTTTCGAAACATGAAAATGGATGTCTCATCCTTGTTTCATGAAAAAGAGGAGTTGTCAATAACTTTGGCAAGTTGTGTGTTTAAGCTTTCATATATAGCTTGCTTTTTCTCTTTTTTTTTTTGTTTACTTTCTTTGATGGTCCTAGAGAGCTCTTTCTTGAGAAGTGTTGAAAAATCTCTCCTAGTTCCACTTTGTAGCATAGAAATGGGTGTTTCATCCTTATTCCATGAGTAGGGAGATGAGTTGACAATAATTCTTAAGTTGTTACTTTTTTTTTTCTTTTTAATTGCTCTATGATCATCACATACTCTCTAGTGATGTTTGATGATTTGATGAAGCATTTCTACCTCTTCCTTGAATAATTTCATGATAGAGAGAAGGAATGGGGAATAACACTTTTGGTGTCTAGCTAAGTCATTTCCTTTTGCTCTTAAGATCATCATGCAAGCAAACTTGCTATGGTTGATGATTTGGAAAACATACTCTCTCCTTGAAAATCTTCATGATAGGAGGGGGGCAGGAAGGATGAATAGCTTTTGAAAACCCTTTGTTTTGCTCTGTTCCAGTTCTGTTGCAGCACGGCATTCTCCAAAAACATTGGCCTGCCGACCATTATTTTGTACGGCTGACCACTTGGTCAGACCGGCTGGCCAAGCATCTTATACGGCAGTGGTAGTTTCTTTCAGCAAACAATACAATCTTTTTGCCAAATTAGGGCACGGTTGGATTGAATTGGATACGCCGGGCCTCATTGTGGGCTGGTCGGCCTTTAGAGTGTACACACAGAGGTTTGTTGCTGGCAAAACAAAGTAGATTCTGGCAGCGAACAGAGAGGTTTTCAGGAGGATGTTCTTAGTTGTGCACATGCGGTTTCTCGCCTCCCATTCAAGTCCATTAGATTAATAGCTTTTAGATTCATATGTAATTAATTAGTTTCTTTACTTTAATTCAAATTTGTAATAGTTAATTAATAAGTTTATTCATTTGTGTTTGTAATAATTAGTTAAGTAGGACATTCATTTGGATCCTCTTGTGCGAGGGCAAACTTGTAATATTTGTATTTCTTCCAACCCCTATTGCTTTCTCCCTTTTGTTTATATGCTTACCGTGGTTGCATGTAGTGTCATGTTTTTGTTTCATATCATTGCCATGCTTTGTATCCACTTTTGCATACATTAAAATTTTGCTTATCATGCATAATGCTCTTACCATTTCCTACTTGATTATGTGTGCTACCTCATGCTTTGAGTTGCTTCACATGTCATATTAGTAGCCAAATTTAATAGTTGTATTTTGTATGTGTTGCATTAGCCATTTTGCATATAGGATCATCCATTTTTCTAACCATATTATTCTCTTTGGCTTGTCTCGGTTGAGTACTAGGTGCATGTGTGTTTATGTTACCATGTCAAGCATACTACCATGAGTCTACATGTTTATTTGAAATATCTCTTTGAATACCTGTGGATGAAGGATATTTCGCTTAAGTTGGAATGACTTTGATTAGTGTACATGTGAGCTCACTCTTCCTTCAAGTAGCATATATTCAAAATTATTTTCAAACAAACATGAAATCAAAGCATTCCAAGGTAATTTGCTTCACATAGTAAGTTAGTATAATAAAATCAGAACAAGAGCATATATTGTTAATAAAAATCACATCATGATTAGTAGCGGCCAATCTCTGATCGGGTGAGTAGGGTGCTCCCGAGCCAAGACACTTTGGTTATGACAGACAAGTGGCCTTTGGCACGAGTCACGGGTTTCCTAAATTTCTCAAAAATATTTAGGTGGTGACTCTGAAATCTGGCAATGCAGTTCATTTTTTGGTATCTCTGATGATTAATGAATTTTCTAAGATTTGTTGGACTTGGACTCTCATTCATTTTTCTGTTTCATATTGTACTTGTGAAACCAAATTTAGAACCAGGTGAGTCCGAACTGTAGGGCTATTGTACCCGAGGAGACTAAACCCTTCGAGGAGCACAAAAAACCAGCTACACCAATGTCTCGTACAGATGATTTGTTTGATCACTTGAAAAGGTCTTGTTGCTTTTCTAAGATAGACCTGAGATCATGTTATTACCAGTTGAGGGTAAGGGAGAAAGACATCCAGAAGATGACATTCCGTACGTGGTATAACCATTATGAGTTCCTAGTGATGCCTTTTGGGCTAACCAATGCACTAGCTATGTTTATAGATTTGATGAATTGGACCTTTCATGAGTTCCTTGACCATAACATAGTTGTTTTCGTTGATGCCATCTTGATTTACTCACTCTTTGAGGAGGAACATGAGGAACATCTGTGAGTTGTACTTGAGTTTCTTAGAACCCACAAATTGTATGCTAAGTTCGGGAGTGTGAATTCTGGTTGAGAGAAGTAAAGTTTTTAGGGCATGTGGTATTCGAGGAAGGGGCGGCTGTAGATTCATCAAATATAGAAGCAGTCCAAGATTGGAAACAACCTAAGAATGCCTTTGAGATCCGTAGTTTCTTGGGGTTGGCCAAGTATTACCATCGGTTTGTGAAGGATTTCTCTTGATTAGCCTTACCATTGACTAGACTGCCGATGAAGGAAATCAAGTTTGTGTGGAGTGAGACTTGTGAGAAGTCATTTCAAGAGCTTAAGGTTAGACTTACCACTACTCCAGTGTTAATTATTTCAGAGAGGGGTTTGGGCTATTCAGTGTATTGTGATGCTTCATGGGAAGGTTTGGGTTATGTTTTGATGCAAGAGGGAAAGGTAGTAGTCTATGGCTCACGTCAGTTGAAAACACACGAGAGGAACTATCCTACCCATGATTTAGAACTAGCAACTGTGATCTTTGCCTTGAAGATTTGGGAGCACTACCTTTATGGTGAGAAGTTCGAGGTGTTTTTTGATCACAAGAGTCTGAATATCTGTTTTCTCAAAAATATCTGAATTTGAGGCAGAAGAGGTGGATAGAGTTTATGGAAGAGTACGATTTTGAGTTACATTGTCATCCGGGAAAGGCCAATGTAGTGGCCGACGCCTTGAGTAGGAAATCCATTAGCAGTGTAGCTCGTATTGCCATCCTAGAATAGAAAATTTGGGTGCTATTGGTGAGTTTGACTTGCGTCTTGGTGAGTTCGTTGAGTCAACAACTTTGTTTTTGGTGGTTGCATAACCTACACTTGTGAACCGAGTTATAAAAGCGGAGAGGGGTGACCTTGAGGTAGAAACCCTCCGGGAGAAGATCTCTAAGGGAAAGGTAGAGAAGGGCTTGAATGTGTATTTCGACTCAAGTGTTAGATACCTTACCATCTTTTCGTGTCGGAGTCTTGCTGAGAGCAAGTACTCCGAGAGTTTCATCATTCACGCCTTGCGGTGCACTCGAGAGGCACAAAGAAGGATGTAGCCGTGTTTCTGTCAGGTGCCTTACTTGTCAACAAGTAAAGGCCGAGCATCAGAGACTGGCGGGTTTGTTGCAACCCTTGCCTATAGCCGAATGAAAGTGGGAGCATATCATGATGGATTTTATTGTGGGTCTTCTGAGGACTCAACAGGGTAATGATGCCATTTGGGTGGTAGTTGACTGATTGACTAAGTTAGCGCACTTTGTATTTATGCACACGAATGACTCGGTGGATTATCTAGTCGACCTCTATATTAGGGACATAGCTCGACTTCATGGCGTCGCCATAACTATTGTTTCGAATAGAGATCTAATTTTTACGAGTTGGTTGTGGCAGAGCCTGCAGAATACCTTAGGCACTAGGCTGACTTTTAGTACCGCCTATCATTCTCAGACTGACAGGCAGTCAGAGTGTACTATTCAAATCCTTGAGGATATGCTTTGAGGTTATGTCCTTGACTTTAAGGGGTCATGGCAGAGACGCTTGCCCTTAGTGGAGTTTGCCTATAACAATAGCTTCTAGTCGAGTATCGGCATGGCACCGTTTGAAGCCTTGTATAGCCGACCGTGTAGATCTCTTGTGTGTTGGGTTGAGATGGGTGATACACCTATGATAAGTCTAGAGTTTGTCCAGGAAACAACGGAGAAAGTTGCACTTATCCATAAGAGGTTGGTTAAGTCTCAGAGTCACCAGAAGAGCTATGCCGGCCGTAAGAGGAGACCGTTGTCCTTTGAGGTAAGAAATCATGTATTCTTCAAGATATCACCTAGATGGGATTTGATAAGATTTGGAAAGAGCGAGAAGTTGTCTCATAGATTTATTGGGCCTTTTGAGATCCTAGAGCAGATTGGGAAGATAGCTTACCATTTGGCCTTGCCACCATAGCTTTTCGGGGTTCATGACGTGTTTCATATGTATATGCTTCGGAAGTATAAGCCGGATCCATCACACATGTTGGATTGGACGGAGTTAGAGGTAGACGAGGATGCCTTATATAAGGAGAGATCTGTTGGAGTTTTAGATACTCGAGACCAAGTCTTGTGAGGCAAGACGATTCTTTTGGTAAAGGTGTTGTGGCGACACCACGGGGTTGAGAAGGCCACTTGGGAACATAAGGCAGAAGTCCATGAGAAGCATCCAGACCTATTTATTGAGGTTTGAGCGTGTATTGAAAACTTTGTTGCATTAATTTAATATAAGCATTGTATATGTTTTGAAAATATGAATTTTATATTCAATATCGAGAACTTGTTTATCATTCTCATAAGAATAGATGACCAGTTGATGGGTCATGGTGATGAATTTGATTCACTACCCTTATTGTAATTGGCTTAAAACATGGATTTGATATTTGATTTTAAATTTCAGGGACGAAATTCCTTAAGAGGAGAGGTTATAGTAATTTTGGTTTAGACCCCGACCCATTTAATGTTCTGGATCTGGGTTTCATCGTCTTATATGTTGTTCAAGTCTTATTTCTCCTTTTCCTCATTGAGTTTGGTCATAGGAGTGTCAGGGTTAGGTTTGGAACAGGTCGGGAGTTAGTTTTTCAATACTACTGTTGCCCAGATTTTGACTCTTATGCTCGAGTGAAGCTTTTTGCACTTGAGCAATCTTTGTGAACTCTCAGTACTTTTGCAGGCTTGCAAAATTACTAGGAGTTTGTATTTTACGCTCGAGTGAAACTTTTTGTGCTCGAGCGGTCACATCTTTTGTGTTTGGATGCTTGAGCGGCCTGCGCATATATCAGTCCGTAAAAGTCACTTTTTACATCACTTTTTCATCTCTCTCTATCTCTCTCTAAAAATTTCAAAACCTTAAGTTGAGAGTCTTTCTCTCTAAAACTCACATTCTCTCTCCAAATCCACCTAGATCCGTCGATCTTTTCACCTGTGTGCCTTTGTTAAAAAGGTAGAGTTTGGCATGGGTTTCATTCTAATCGGAGCAAAGTTGATTTTTGGCGTCTTTGACTTTTCAACTCTCTCTCTCTCTCTCTCTCTCTCGTCTACTAGGTTTGAGGTAGGGATACTTTCCACAATTTTTATGAGTTTTAACTTAGTTATTTGTTATTTCTAAACCATATTGTGATTTTGGAAGATTTGGAACGAATCTAGGGTTTTGGGTAAAAATCAAAAGAGGGATTTTTCAAATGGATTCTTAAAAATGATTTTGATGTGGAAAATAATGTCGAGTTGGGAAAAAATGGTTGATTTTGATATTTGGGATTGATTTTGGAGAGAAAATGAATTTCGACCTAAATGCCTCAAATGTTGATTTTATATAAATTATGAGATTGATATTGAAATTATGAAATTGAATTGAGGTCGATAAGGATGGTGGAGTTAGATATATATTATCACTCACCTCTTGAAAATTTGGAGAGTTTATCTTTATTGATAACTATTTATTTGTTTAGAAATATTTGTTTTGGGCTATCGATGGAGGATAACTTTGAGTGTTGTAGGAATTGCATGTGAATTAGGAGAATTTAAACTATTTTCTCATTCATTTGCATTGAGCATTATTGCACGCTTATACATTGGAAATGTTTATCGTTTTGAAAAAAATGGTTGAATCTGGGAAACATGTATTGTGATGTTGAAATAAGTTAGCTTGAGTGTCCATGGTGAAAGTCCTAAAAACCGTACGCATACATGGGTGCCAATCCCGCAGATGAAATTTTTGTGAAATAGCAATAGTAGTGCTTGTATAGCCTACGTTTACATGGGTCCTGGTTTACAGTTTCTTTCGGGCGAAATTTTTGGAAAAGCTTGTGTTGTTTTGATATTCCTAGAGCGTGATTCACTGCCCTATCTTTTTATTCCAAAGGCAGTGATTTATGATATTGTTATGGCATTGCATAATTTTGGAAAGAGATATAAAAATGTTTTGGTACGAGCATTACATATGCATTCACTTATATCTTTGTTAAGGTTCATACACTATGATTGATTATTTCTATTGGGCTTTGGCTCACCCTAAGTGCGAAAAACATTTCAGGTATCGATGATATGCTTCCGCCAAGGCAATAACTTGGGAGGACTTGGAGCGAGAGCTTCTTTTGTGTCTTTGCTATATTTATTTTTGTATAAGCTAAGGGCTTTAATTGTATTGGACTTAACTCCACTTTTGTTGTAACCAAGTATCGTCTTGGAAAGATGTAAGCCTTTAGGACATTTTTTATTTGTATAACTTTCATCTTGTCTTTCTATTATATCATTATTTTGTAAAGCTTAATTGTAAATCAATGAAAGATAACTACTTTGTCATTGTGATCACTTATTAATGCCGAGCATGGGTTATAGTAATTATTTTGGAGCGTTACAATAACGATGGATCTACCTTGTGTCCTCTACTATTGATCAAGGATTCTTTTGGAAAAATGGTTTCTAATCCAACTTTTGAAATTTGGAGGAAGATTGATACAACTTTACTCAGTTGCATCACTGCGACTCTGTCTTTTTCTATATTTCCATTTATTCTTCATCTCAAACATTGTTTAGAGGTATGGCATACTCTCAATAAGCCTTTTATATCACTTTCTCAATCTCATATTCATTAGTTGAAGAACAAGTTAAACACAATTACGACGAAATCTACTTCTATGGAGTATTATCTTCGTCAAATTCAAGATATAGCCAATCAATTGGCTCTTGCCTCCTCTATTATTTGTGATGAAGATCTTATTTTTCTTGTATTGAATGGCTTGCATGATGATTATGATGCGTTTAAGACTACCATATGAGCTAGAGCAGAGTTTATCATTATAGAAGAATTGTCTTCTTTACTCTGTTTCGAGGCTTTTCATGTTAAAGCCAAAGATATGAAAATACTATCTCATGAACCAACAGTTGCTTAACAGCTTCTTGTGGTTCTTCTGGAAATTTTAGAGGATTTTCTAACAATGGTAGAAATTTCTATAAAGTATCTCGAGGTGAAGGTAGATCTTTTGGTTTTTGTGGTAGATCTCATTCTAGAGGTAGAGGTTAATCTTCTCATACTGGTTTTATGTGTCAGATTTGTGGTGGATATAATCATATTGCTTTGGACTGTTGGTATCAAATGGATACAAGTTATCAATCAACTTCATTTCAGTCATTCTCAAATCAGTTTCAGTCGCCAAATTATCTATCTAGTTCTTCAATCTCTTCTTCTAGGGATTTTGTGGCTGCCGCACCTACCTCTCCTACATCATCATCTTAGCTTTCACTTGGATCAAGTCCTTGGTATGTAGATTCTACAACAACTGACCATATCACAAATGACTTAAACAATTTGAGTGTTTATCAGCTGTGTCAAGGCTATGGTCATATCATGGTTGGTAATGGATCTTCAATTCCTATTCAACTCTCTGGTAAGGGTATTTTACCTATACCACGTGTTTCTCTTAAACTGAATAACATCTTTCATGATCATGTTATATCCTCTAATCTTCTATCAGTTCATAAACTCACTAAGGACAATAATTGCATATCATTTTTTATGATTGTTCTTTCCTAATTCAGGACAAACACTCGAAGGCCATTATTCACAAGGGTTCTAATGTGCATGGCTTGTATCAGTTTCCTTCTATGTCTATGAAAAATGCTGCTACTTCTCCTCAAGCTTGCATAAGCACTTCAGTCAATAAACCTATAGAGACTTGATCATCCATCTTTTCAAAACCGTGCTCATCTTAAGAAACATTTTAAGTCTGTGCCTACTAAGAATTTTACTTGTCTTGATTGTAATGTTTCTAAGTGTCACAAGCTTCCTTTTAAACTATCAAGTTCTTTTACTAATCAACTATTCTCCTTAATTTATAGTGATGTTTGGGGCCTATTTGCTCCATCTTGTTCTGGTTAGAAATTCTATGTGTTGTTTGTGGATGATTTTAGCAAGTTTACTTGGTTATATCCTCTATGTTACAGGAGTGAAGTGTTTGACAAATTTTTGGCCTTTAAAGCCTATGCTAAAAAAAAGTTCAATACAATGCTTAAAATTCTCAGAATTGATGGGGAGAACTGAATTTGTTAACAACCAAATAAAAACTTTTCTCACTCAACAAGGTATTCTTCATCAAACTTCTTGTCCATATACCTCTCCCCAAAATGGGGTAGCTGAGAGAAAACATCAGAACATAACTGAAACAACTATTGCATTAATCTATCACTCCTTTATTCCTCTCACATTTTAGTTTGATGTTATTTCTACTGATGTGTTTCTTATCAACAAAATGCCTAGTGTTCATCTTCATCATCAACCCCCTTATGAGCTATTGTTTCATAATGTTCCTGATTTTTCATTTCTTAAAGTTTTTGGTTGTGCTTGTTATCCTTGGCTCAAGCTTTATTTCACTAACAAACTGTAGCCTAGATCAAGGCCTTGTGTGTTCTTAGGTTACTACATTGTTACCAAAGGATATAGATGCCTTGATCCATCTTCTGGAAGAGTGTTTGGGTCAAGACATGTACTTTTCAATGAGCGACTTTTTCCGTTCTCTAATCTTGCTTCTCTTGTCCATAATTGTTCTACTTCCTTACACCCTCTTCTGACTTTTTTTTGGTCTTTCCCTCTAGTTCTTTCTCTTAAACCAAACCAAACCAAGCCTTAAGTCCCATCAAATGGGGTCGGCTACATGAATCCTTCTTCTCCACGCGGCCCTATCAGAGGCCATTTCATTAGTTAAATTAAGTAGATTCATATCTCTATTTAAAACGCTAGTCAACATTAATCTAGGCCTACCTCGTCCCCTAACACTTCCATCTACCGTTACAGCATCGCATCTCTTCACTACTGCCTCTGTTGGTCTCCGTTGAATATGACCAAACCATCTCAAACGATTCTCTCTCAACGTATCTTCTATCGGTGCTACTCCTACCCATTCCCGAATACACTCATTCCTAATCCTGTCTTGTCTAGTCTTACCACACATCCACCTTAGCATCCTCATCTTAGCCACACTCATCTTATCTACATGTTGTTTCTTGGTTGCCCAACACTCCGTCCCATACAACATCGCTGGTCTAATAGTCGTTCTATAAAACTTACCTTTTAGTCTAGTGGATATTCGTTTATCGCACAATACCCCAGACGCACTTCTCCACTTACACCATCCCGCCTTAATCCTATGGGCCACATCTGCATTAATCTCTCCCGCTGTAGTGATAATCGACCCTAAATAATGAAAATGTTCACTCTTAGGCAATTCTTACTGTTACTAAATTTACACTCCATGTATTCTGTCTTAGTTCTGCTTATCCAGAATCCTTTAGATTCAAAAGCTTTTCTCCAAATCTCTAACTTTGTGTTAACTCTTTCTCTAGTCTCATCCACTAGCACAATATCGTCTGCAAAAAGCATGCACCATGGCACGTCGTCTTGAATATTTATCGTCAACTCATCCATAACTAAAGGAAAAAGATAAAGACTTAAGGTAGATCCTTGATGTAACCCTACAGTGATAGGAAATTCATTTGTCTCTCCAACTGGCAATCTAATAGTGGTCACCACCCCTTTATACATGTCCCTAATCACGTCAATGTAACCTTTTGTCACCCCTTTCTTCTCTAACACCCACCATATTATATCCCGGGGTACTCTGTCATATGCTTTCTCAAGGTCGATAAACACCATATGAATGTCTCTTTTCTTTTCTTTATACTTTTCTATTACTCTCCTCAAAAGATAGATCGCTTTCATTGTTGACCTACCAAGCATAAACCTAAATTGATTCTTTGACACCTTTGTTATATCTTGCAATCGGCGTTCCATCACCCTCTCCTACACTTTCATTATATGACACATTAGCTTGATTCCTCTATAGTTGTTACAATTCTGGATATCACCTTTATTCTTATAGATTGGCACTAAAATACTCTTCCTCCACTCATCTGGCATGTTTCTAGTCAACAAAATTTTGCTAAACAACCTAGTCAACCAACCAAATCCCTTTTTGTCCAAACACTTCTAAGCTTCAATAGTGATATCATCTGGTCCTAAAGCCTTATTTGATTTCATCTTCTTTAGTGCAAATTCCACTTCAAAGTTCCTAATCCTGCGATAGAATCTATAGTCTCGGTTTATCATATTACTGGCTATTTCTTTCCTTATTGTCGTACCTCCATGTTCCTCATTTAATAGTTTCTCAAAATAATTCTTCCATTTTTCCTTAATCTCATCATCCTTCGCCAATACTTTAGAATCCTCACTCTTGATGCACTTTACTTGATTAAAATCTCTTGTTTTCCCCTCCTGTATCTTAGCAAGTTTGTATACCCTCTTCTCTTCCTCTTTACTATCTAGTCTAGTGTATAGGTCATTATATACTTTCAACTTGGTCTCTCTCACTACTTTCTTGACCTCCTTATTAGCCAATCTATAGTTCTTAAGGTTTTCCTCAGTTCTATCCTTCTGCCACTTTTTAAAGCACTCTTTTTTTGCCTTAATTACCGCTTGAACCTCTTTCCTCCACTACCAAGTTTCCCTAGAGCTGGGTCTCGTTCCTTTCTACTCTCCAAGCACTTCCCTTGAGATTCTCTTCATACAATTGGCCATCGAGTTCCACATAGTGTTAACATCACCTTCTAAGTCCCAAGTACCTTCCTTATCCATTCGATTCTTAAATATTTCTAGTTTATCTCCTTTTAGGTCCCACCATCTCGTCCTACGACGCCCACCATCCTTCTTAGCTTGGTATTGCCCTCTAAAACATAAATCTAGTACCAAAATCCTATGTTGAGATACCAGACTCTCTTCAGGAATCACCTTATAATCATTGCATTTTAGGCGGTCCACTTTTCTCACTAAGAAGTAATCTATTTGACTCTTAACTAATCCACTCTTAAAGGTTATCAAATGCTCCTCCCTCTTCTTATACATAGTATTGGCCACCACCAGGTCAGAAGCCAACGCAAAATCTAAGATACTCTCGCCAGCCTCATTTTTGTCACCAAAACCGTATCCACTATGTACCCTTTCATAACCTAGTTTATCTATGCCCACATGGCCATTAAAATCTCCACCTATAACCAAGTTCTCTCCTACGGGTATCTCCTGTAAGATCTCATCCATTTGCTCTCAAAAATCCCTCTTAGTCTGATCATCTAACCCTACTTGAGGGGCGTATACGCTAATAATGTTCACTATATTCCCTCCAATAACTAGTTTAACTAGCATAATCCTCTCTCCTTTCCTAGTGACCGCCACTACACTTTCCACAAGACCCTTGGCAATTATGATTCCTACCCCATTCCTGCGTCTATCCTTACCACTATAATATAGTTTAAAACTGGTATCCTCAATTTCCCTAGCTTTCTCTCCCGTCCACTTAGTTTCTTGTATGCAAGCTATACTAACTCTCCTCCTAATCATAACATCTACCAATTCCATCGTCTTACCAATTAAGGTTCCTATGTTCCAAGTGGCTACCCTAAACCTATAGTCTTGGACTAGCTTCTTTACCCGTGTTCGTCCAGAAAAGCGCGGAAACCTTTGCCCATTTTTCACAGCACCCAGGCGTCGATGCGGCGCCCCTTGCTCACTTTTCGAAACACCCGGAGGCAGGCGTAACACGTCACTTGAGGGGAACGACCTAGCATTTAAACGATTCAAAGCAGGATTCATTTTCATAAGGGATCCGAGCGTCTTTTTTACGTGTTGGCTGTCGGTTACCTAACACACAACCCTCCTCCTTAACCCGGGCTTGGGACCAGCGGAGTCGTTAACAACCCCGGCGGAGTTCAGTTCTTTCTCTTGCTTCTTCTAAAATATCTCCATCCGTTCCTAGTTCAGCTGCTTCAATTCATGTTTCCTCTGCTCCAAATTCTGGCTCAGATGCAGCTCATCTTCCCAATTCTACAAATATTCCTTCCAATTCTTTCAATTCTTGCTCTCCTTCTCCTCCTTATATTTCTCCCACACCTAGTGCCCCATTCAGTCTATATCCATCCTATTACCTGCATTACTTTCTCTTCTTTCCATAAATACACACCCCATGGTTATAAGTTCCTAGTCTACCTCTCTTCCAACGCAATGTTTAACTACTGCAGTTACAACAGTTACTTCAGATGTTGAACCTATATCCTACAAATTTTCTCTTTAGTCTCCTGTATGGACTGAAGCCATGAATCATGAATATCAAGCTTTGCTCAAGCAACAGACTTGGCCTCTTATACCATTGCCTTCACACAAACAAGCAATTGGTTGTAAATGGGTATTTCGTGTTAAGAAAAATACAGATGGTTTAATCGCAGGGCATAAGGCCATACTAGTTGCAAAAGGGTATCTCCAAGAACATGGTGTAGACTTCCAAGAAACATTTAGCCGTGTGGCCAAAGATCCAATCATTAGCCTTACACCATCATTGGCCTATTAAACAACTTGATGTTTCAAATGCTTTCTTGCATGGTTTTTTGGAAGAAGAAGTTTACATGACCTAACCTCCAGTATTTGTCAGTTCTACACACCTTGATCATGTTTATTTTCTCAAGAAGGTACTTTATGGGCTCAAACAGGCTCCTAGGGCTTGGTACTCTACCTTCTCAACCTATCTTTTATCTCAAGGCTTCAAAAATAGTCATTGTGATACATCACTCTTTGTTCAGAGGTCTAGTTCTACATTCACAATTCTCATCATTTATGTGGATGATATTCTCTTAACATGAAATGATCAAGCTCATATTGTCTCCTTACTCACACATATGCAACGAGTTATTTTATTTTATTTTTTTATTTTCTATGAAAGAGCTTGGTAATATCAACTACTTCTCTGGAATTTCTGTTTAAATGCAAGGTCCTAATTACTTCTTGTCCCAAAAGAAGTATGCTACTGAAATTCTTAGCAAAGCTGGAATGCTCAATTGCAAGCCTACCATTTCTCCAATTTTAGTCAAACAGTCTTCTTCATCTGATGGCTCTTTTCCATTTTCTCAACCCACTCTTTTTCGAAGTCTTGTAGGTTCTCTTCAGTATCTCACTATTACACACCCGGATCTTTCTCTTGCAATAAATCATGCTTGTCAGCATATGCATACCCCAACTGTGGCTGATTTTGCTTCTGTCAAAAGGATTATTCATTATGTTCAAGGAACTATTACTCATGGTCTCACGTACAACCCTAGCTCCTTTGATATTCATGTCTTCTCTACCTCTAACTGGGCAGGGGATTAAATTGAGTCTTGATTAACCTCTGGTTATTGTATTTTTCTAAGCTCCAACCTCTTTTCTTGGTCAGCCAAGAAACAGCCAAGTGTCTCCCTCTCTTCTACAGAGACTGAATTTCGTTCCCCTACTCACACTACAGCTAAGTTAGGTTGGATTCAAATTCTTTTATCTAAGTTGTTTATCACACCTTCTTCTTGCCTCCTTCTCTGGTATGATAACTTATCTTCAATTGCACTGGGTTCTAATCCTGTCTTTCACACTTTCTCTAAACATATCGAAGTCGATTGTAACTTTATTCACGAGCACGTAGTTGCCAAGAAACATTCTTTACTTCACATGCCTTCTACTGATCAACTTTTGGATATATTTACCCAACCTTTATCCGTGCCATATTTTCAGTATCTTAAATCCAAGCTCATGGGTGAATTCTCCCCATTCACTTGCGGGGCGCTGATAAGAAACTCAAGCAGTTACAGTTACAACTGTCAAAGACTGAAGGTGATGATCACCCACTACTGTAGTATCATAAGCCATCATGTAGAGGATTAACTCAAGGGCAAGTTGTTAGTTTAGAAGTTGTTACAACTGTAAAATAGATTCCCTGAGCTTGTATATAATAGTGGATGTAATTGAGAGATTGTATTGAATTGAGATTGAATAAGATTTTCCTAATTTTCTACATTTATCCTTCCAAACACCACTTTAATAAGAGCCTCTTGTGCATCACTTTGTAATACTTATATTATAATTGTGCACCGATAAATATATATATATATATATAAATATATTTCTTTATGCATAAGGAAAAATTTTATTTTGTCCGCTTCTGGTCTGAAGTTGAAGTACTTTACTCTCCTGTGATTCAAATATATTTAGAAAGCTCTTTTAGCTTTGGACCAAAGTGCGACAGTTCTGCTCGGTTAACTACATATGTAAAATTATTGCAATCCTCTCAAATCCCAAGCCTTTTCTTTGTTAGGAGAAATTACAAAAAAAAAAAAAAGAAAAGAAAAGAAAAAAAAAACTCAGGTTTTATCTTTATAACTAAATAAATCCTAAATTTTTAATTTTATCAATTTAAACCATAATTTTTTTGATTCATTTTCAATCTAATCTAAGCCATCAACCAATTTTCATTAAGTAAAATTGACGAAAAGAGTGTATTTTAGTTATTAAACTCAATGTAAGTATACATAAAATGCCTAACAATGTGTTAAAAAACACCTTTTTTAAGTGAGTTTAATATCATTTTTTGTCAATTTTTACGTAACGAAAATAGATAGATGGGTTAAATTGAAAATAAATCAAAGGATTGGACTTTAAATTGATAAAATGAAAAATTCAAGGTTTATTTTGTTACAATAGTCAAACCTTGGATTTTTTTTGTGTTTTTGTTTTGTGTGTGTGTGTGTAATTTCTCCTTTTTGTTATTTTCTCTCTCCCCTCTCAAATACACATAATTTAAAATTTCTATTATTAATTCAGTTAAATCACATTTAATAATAAGTCCTTGATTATATTTTAATCATAAATCCTAATTATAATTTAATTATATTTTAGATCACAATTAATTCTTAATTATTTATTATAATTTTTAACTTTTTAATCTAATCATAATTTAGATCACAATTAACTCTAAATTCTTTATTATTTATTGTAATTTCTAAATCTTAATCTAAATTTGATTTAATTATATTTAAGATTAATCTTTAATTATTATTTATTTTATATATTAATTTAATTATGTTTTAAAACAATTGTTAATTAAAATTTTGGATAAATTACAAATATACTCACTAAGGCTTACTTAAAATACTAATTGTCCATTGTTATTCTTAATTGATGTGTTAGTTGGTATACTAATTAATTATGGTAATTTTATTGTTGTATAGGATGATAGTTAATAATTTCATTTTTTCTGTTAATTCAATTAAATGAAATGTTTTTCTATAAGAGAATATTTGTAATTTTCAGAATCACAAGGACAACCAGTATTTTATGTAAATCTCAAGAGGCATATTTGTAATTCATCCTTATAATTTTTATTTTAAGTTAATCCTTAATTATATTTTAATTAATATCTTAATCTAATTTTATATTTAGAGAAGATGGGGTAAAATTATCTTTTTGTTGTGTTAATTTCACTTATTATTATTATTATTTTTTTCAAAAACTCAATCATATTCTAAAAATTGATGTGTGATACACCTCATTAATTTGATGGTCAAACTTTAGTCCAAAATCACAGTAATTTTTATTTTATTTTATTATATTTGAACCATAATGATGTAAATTATTCCAACCACAAATCACGATGGTAAAATAAATTTTGCCCAATGTATAATCATGTGTGGGGATGTATTTTTGGGACTATTTACGTGGTCGAGGTGGTTGCCGAGGTGCCACGTGAATGAACTAAGTAGCCGAGATATGTTGTTACTATATCAAAATTCGAGATATCCGGATAGAGGACAAGAGTCCTAGATGGTTAGAGGCCTTCTTTTTGGATAGAGATTAGACTTTTAAAAGAGTTCATTATTATCTGAATAGAGGAGTCCGGGATAAATGTGATTCTTGTAAGGGATAGAGTCCTATGATGTGAAACTTTTGAAGGACAAGGGCACTGTTGACTATAAGAGTAATACACCCCTGTAGGTCTAAGGTATGTTTTTTGCTTGCGCATTATTTACTTGAGTTGTTATCTTTGAGATATAAATTGACTAACTTGATCGTCGGAGTGCCGACAGGTGGATGAGTCACCAATATTTATTGTCTTCTTGTGTGTAGGTGTTGAGCTTAATCTATTCTTTTGTGTACTCTATGACTAAGTTCCTTAGATCTTGGCTAGGAGATCTAGTTTGGTTGTGAGGTAAAAAATCAACGGTCACAATTTGGCAGCGTATGTGGAAACTTAGTAAGAGTAAATGGCCAACATTAGACAAGGAGAGCAAGTCGGGAACGACATGATCAGCAAAGAAGAGGAGCATGTCATTCCCAATAGTGGAGGAGAGAAAGGAGACGACGATGAAGTAAAGAAGGTGAACCCAAAAGGGAACAATGCTGCCAGAGGCCTTAATGGCCCGAGAAAGGGCAATGAGGGCAAACATGGATGTGCCCATGAGGAATACTACAACAAGAGTGACTTCCAAGTGTGGAAGAATCGATGCTTATCGAGGGACAATGAGGTAAAATATTTGGCAGACAACTTAACCAATTTGCAGATGATGGTAAACTTTATGATGTCAGGCAAGGTAATGCAGCCGACATTGTTGATGTTAGCAACACCCCTAGTTGTTATAGGTGCCGGCGGCCAATCGGCATGATAGATCGTAGCGCAAAACAATTAAAGGAGAGCCATGAACTCACCATAGCGATCTTAGTAAGTCGGGAGAGTGGAGCCTCCGAGAGTAGGGTTGTCCCAATTAGAGGGTTGTATCAAGTGAATGAGCAAGACCACTAGGTGGAGAGGACGTTGGACCACAACAAGTCCAAGAGGACGCAACCAACCACAAGGAGTATGTAGACACCCCATTTTTGACCGACCTTAAGACTCAGATGTCATCGATTGAGCACTCAGTGATTGCACATGTTGTGCTCGTTTCGAGGTTTCGGAGTTCTTGGCTGAGAGCCTCACCTCCGGACCTCGGGACTTTTTATACTTTGACTCGGTCTGCAGACTAAGTCTTGTTTTCCCTTCCTAGAGGAAGGGAGAGGTCTTGTAGACCATCTCTCAATAGTTGTAGACTACTTTTCGTGGTCGTAGGCCACTGTTCCTATTTGGAGACTTTGTTTCTGATTTTCAGAGCCGTCGGCCGTGCGCATCGTCTCGGGACCGCTTAACATTCTCCGTTTGGCAAGGTTTTTGGAACACACCTTGTTTCCTCTTTCTAGAGGGACACTGTGGTCCGGGAGACCACTTTTGTGCCCGTATACCACTTTTGGTGCTCAACAACCAGTTTTCGGGGCACCCGGCTGCGCGCTTTGCCCCTCGAACTCTCGTTTGCATTCGTGTTGGTTCTTTTTTTTTTGGCATGAACCTTGTTTTCCTTATTTGGGAGGTGGTACAAGGGTGGGAGACCACCTTTTCTCCTTGGAGATCACTTTCTTCCCGCCAGCCGATTTTCTTATCGGGAAGCTAGTTTTCTTGGTCTTTGGGCCACATTTGCTGGTCTCGCACCACACCACTAGCTTGCTTTCAAAGGGGAGACCACCAAATGGAGCCACCGACCACTTTTTTGTGTGGGAGACCACCTACCTTGGTCGGCTGACTAGGAAAGTGGTTGGCCGACCACCTTTTCTGGTCGGCCAGCTCCTTCCTGTTTTGTCTGTTTTAGTGGGTGCCGGCTGTGCCAACTAGAAGGCACGGACTGTATCCTCCATACACGTGTATGGAGGATCTTGAGCCTTGTTTTAGCTTCTTAAAGAAGCTTTGGCCTTGTTTGTCTATAAGAGAGGCCCTCCCCCTTCTTGAACCAGGTTCAGAATTTCTCTAAGGCAAAACAATACATATCTCTCTATATCTCTATATTTTGGCTCATAAGGTGCATTGTTCTTAACCCTTTTACACTACACCTCATAGCCATACACTTCCACCATTGATTTGAGGTTCTTGGAGGTTATTTTCAGAGGTTAAGGAGCTAGTTTTTGGTACCAAAGTTTGCTGGTTTTGTTGAGCTTCAAGGATAATCACTTTTCCATCTTTTAAGCATTATTTTGATCCTTCTCTTAGCCTCATTTGCATGCTTATTTGAGCTTTGTTGTCAACTGAAAAAAGGTTCATATTTAAGTGATTTTCATGTTTGTGCAAGGCTCTTTTGGTGTTGGGGGTCATCTACCCTCTTGCATGCTCTATTTAGCCTTGTTTTGAGCCATGCCATGAGACCTTTGTATTGAGCTTTGCTTGGCCCTTTAACCACTGAAATCCAGTGGATTTTCAGTGGTTGGCATGTGGTTTTGAGGGCCAAAATCAGAGAGGGGTGACCCTCTCTCTTTTGGCCTTGTTTGCTTGCATTTTTGGCTTTCCACAGGAGCATATATTTCCACACTTCCTAACCTTAGTTCAGGCCCTTTTTAGTAACTTTTAGGACCGGCCTCGACTCTGTCTATGGCTGGTTTGGTCACCTTTTGTTTGCCTCTTGCATGTGTAGAACAATCCCTTGCATAGCCTATCAAAGTAACACCTCATTCTTGCATGTATTGGGCATGTTTCAGTGGGTTTTTGGCTGTCATTTGGCATGCCATGATTCTATTTTTGGCTGGTTTGGTAGCCTCTTATATGCTTCACATGCTTGTAGTGTAAATCATGTTCATTAGCTTATAATGCATGTTGTTTTGGCCCTCTATGCTAGCATATTTTGGCCATGCTCCAAACTGATTTTGTTCATATTTTGGGCTTCCTTAGCTCTGTTTTGAGGTCCCTTGGTCGAATGATGCTTGCCATGTATGGTTGTAGTGTAATAGCCTTGCTTAGCCTTAAGTTTTGAATCTCCTTGCATGCTTAACTTGAGGTATTTGCATGTTTTAGCATCATTGAGCATGATACTTTAGAGTTTATTTCTTGGCCATATTCTCATGTTTGTCACTCTTTCAATGTGTTTGAGAGTTGCATCATTATACCCCATTTATGAGCCTTTGCATTGAGCTTCATTCTTATGCCTTTTAAGCCACCATCTTGGCTCATTTTGCCACTATTTTGGGCCTGCTTAAGGTCTGTTTAGAGTTGGTTTTGTCATTTGACGCCTTGCATGCCTCTAGTGTAATGTACTTCACTAGCTTTGGTACTTGAGCCTTTCAACATGCATTGTGTGAGTTGTTTGTATGATTCGGAACCATTTTATATGTCATTTCAGAGCTGGAACATATGTCATTGTATGCCATATTTCATCCTTTCAATGCTTTTGTAGAGTTGCATTTTGTGCCCTTGGGCTTAGGTCCTTGCATTGTGTATGTTGGCATGAGTTTTGGAGTCTTGTTTTCATCATGTTTGGCCACTGAGTTGGGCATGCTGAGGCCTATCCATCTTGGTTTAAGTCCATTGTTGCATTGTGTATGCCATGTCATAATGTGTTGTGCATGTTATGTTATTGTTGCATTGAGCATGCCATGATCATATTGCATTGAGTATGCCATATTGTCCATAGCATTGTGTATGCCATGTAGTTACATTACATGTTTGCCATGTTGCTTGCATTGTGTTTGGAATAGGTGTTAGTCCAAACACGGGAAACGAGGGATGTTTCATACTTCAAGTGATGAAACGTGCCTTAATTCCTGGTCGCCGATGCTCTTGATTACCCATGATAGAGTTTTAGGCATTATGTGTTTACTTGTGCGTTCATTTCCATATTGAATTGTGCAACTTCACCTCTCGGCCATCATGCATCGAGATGCGTGATTGGTGGCCCGAGGGTTGAGAACTACACTCCCTTGAGCTTATGAAATGATAGGGAGGGTGGTTGTGCACACATATCTTGCAAATACATTTCCATGCCCTTTCTTGCTCTCTGTTGCAGCAAACTGGAAGAAGTGCAGCAAAACTGGTCGGCCGACCAGTATTACTAGCTGGCCGACCACTTTTTCTAGTTTTTCAGCAAGAAAAGTAGTCTGCAGGTGGTCTCCCTCCCCAACAACTGGTTGGCAGCATCCCTAGAGGTCTCCTAGGTGGAGTTGAAGATTTGTGGAGCTTGGTGAAGTGTTCTGAAAACAGTTGCAAACAGAGGCAAGTTAGGGCATCGCGATGGATTTCTGAGCAAGGCGACTCGAGCATACATGCATCCCTCGTCATGAGGCCATTTCAGTGCTTTGTTAACTTAGAATAGTTATTTGTTTCCACTTGTTTTGTAATAATTAATTAGCTAGAATAGTTAGTTAATTAGTCGATTTTGTATTATTTATTCGGACCCTCCGTCGAGAGGGCGAATTTTGTAATAAGTGTGCGTGTGTGTGATGCATGTCTTCCAACCCCCATTTCTTTCTCCCTTTTATTTACCAGCTTACGATGGTTAGTTTTAGGGCATGTTTCAATTAGCATCCTTATGCTCTCATGTTTGCATCTATTCATCTATCTTACATGCACTAGGCTCGGCGCATCATACTAACTGCATTGTATTTCAATTCCTGTTTGAATACATGTATCAAATTGCATTTCACATGACATTTTAGAATAATGGAGCCTATCTTAGTTGCATTTTGTATGTGTTGCATTAGGCATTCTTGACATAGCTAGGATCATGCATTGATTTCTAACATAGCTTTTGTTTTGGCTCGGAGTACTCAGTAAGTGTTTATGCTTTAGTATCCCTGCATGTGTGTGAGTGACTGCCATGATAGCATGGTTGCCATGAGGCTAACTGCTTATGTGATATAACTGCCTGAATGCTTGTGGGTGAAGGTTGGATTACCCGAATTGGAATAATTCATTGATTGCAAGTTTTAAGCCCACTTGAGAGTGGCAAATCACCATATTTTCTAAGCTCACTTGAGGGTAGTAAAATCCGCATTTTAGCCTACTTGCGAGTAGTAAACCGCCTTTACAAACAAACACGAGATGTTTTGCTCCAACTTAGGCGATCCAGTCTATACTTGTATGTTGTGTGCATCACATAGTAATTCTAGGTTAATAACCGGAATAAGAGCACATGTGTTTTCAAAAACAAGATATCATGTTAGTAAAGGCCGATCTTTGATCGGGCGAGCGGGGGTGCTCATTGCATGACCTTCCCCTCTTGTACCCAAGTTCCCGAGCCGAGGCAACTTTGGTGATAACGGACACGTGGCCTTAGGCACGAGTCAGCGTTTCCTAAATTTCCCAAAAAAATAAAATATTTAGGTGGCGACTCTGTATCTGGCAAAGCAGTCCATGTTTGACATTTCTTTCTAAAAATCAATTTTTTAAAACGATTTGTCGGGTTTGGACTCTTTGGTGATTTATCAATCTCGCATTACACTTTGCAAGATCAGATTAAGAACCGTGACATTGAGTCCAAACTGTAGTGAGCCCAATGAACAAAACGGGATTTTCTCGGGATGTTCGGGCGCGTCTACAAAGTAGCACCCCGAAGAGATTGAAGTTAGTGAATAGTAGGGAGTAGGGTGATTGAAAAAGGACCTACGCGATTGCCTTAAGAGGAAGATGAATGCAGCCAAGGTGACATCCACCATGTAGCTAAAGTCATCATTCTTGGTGCAGTTAGACACTTTTAAGGCACCCAAAAGGTTTAGTATGCCGAGGTTCCAGCTACACGATGGCAAGTTCGATCCTAACTTTCATATCGGCTTGTATTTAAACGCTATGTCTTTGTGGAGCGGGAATGATCCGCTATTGTGTAAGGTGTTCCTTTCAACATTGGGAAAGACAGCGTTGGACTGGTTCCTGAAGCTACCTAAGGGATCAGTCAAGAACTGGGAAGGCTTGGCTGAGATGTTCATGGTTTGATTCGTAACCAATATCATACAACCATTGAGGGTGGATTCCTTGTTGGCTCTGAAGATTGATGATGATGAAAGCCTTGGGGCCTAAGCCAAAGAGATATTATGAGGTTCACAATCGGATTCTGGGATATAACTAGGGGTTAGCCGTTGTGTCCTTCAAGAATGGCTTAGATGACGATTGCCCACTTCGGTAATCTTTGGTGAAGACCCTCCTGAAAACCATGAAGGACCTGATGGCAAGGTTTGAAAAGTACGCCAGAGTAGAGAAGGATAAGAGGTTGGAACGAGGAGGTATGACCAAGCAAAAGAAAATGAACAGCTCACCCAAATGAAGCCAAAATAGGGCTAGCAATGACAATGGGAAGTCTTGATGCAGGCTGCTAGCACCGTATTCAAGATCCTGATTTACAAGATTCTAGATAGAATCATAAACTAACCCTATTACCAACCAGCCCAAAAGGTCATAGGGACAAGACACATGACCTAGGGATGTTGGGCTTTGAAGCATGACTTAGAGGATCTTGTGAGACAAGGACACCCGAGGGATTTGATTGATGAAGAAAATACAAGAGATGAGCAGACCAAGTTGGCACAGGCACCACCTGGGGCACCCCCGCAACCCGCTGCTCCTCAAGCTGAAGAACCATGGGTCATTAATGTGTTCCATTCCAAGGTGAGCCCAAACGAGACCAGAGGGCAGACCTAGAGAGTGAAACACTTACAACACGTGTTTTATGTCTAGCAGAAGAAACCCCAGACTAAGGGATGTCGGGGGCTGATGATATCCTTTATGGATGAGGATTTGGAAGTTGTTCAGTATCTACAAAATGATACTCTCAATGTGACCTTGATGATCTAAGAATATCAGGTAAGAAGAATATTGATCGATTAAGGAGCCATTCAACAGCCCGATGGTCGGATTTAATAGGATGCCAACATGGCCACTGGGGTCCACAAGTTTGAATGTGTAGGTAGGAACAAAAACAGTAATGACAAAATTTACTATGATAGATACTCTGTTACAATATAATGTGATCCTTGGAAGACTTTGGTTGTATGCGATGAAGGCCATCTCTTCAACCTTGCATCAACTATTGCGATTCCCAACGGAGTATGGTATACAGAAAGTCAAAGGAGACCAAGTCCAGGCAAAAAGTTACTCCATGGCAACAATGAAATACACATGTAATGTTCGAGATGTGAAGACCGCATAGATGGAAGACGAAGACTAGGAGATCTTGGAAGATGTCGGTAATGAGCTAGCCGACAAGAGTCAAAAACCATTGAAGAAGATTCTGATGAATGAAAAGAATGAAGAAAGGTTCTTCTTTCTCAGCTCCAGGTTAGCCGAGGAGGAGAAAAAAAAAATTGGAAGATTTTTTGAGAGAGAACATAGAGGCGTTTGCATGGACACGATATGAGATGTTAGGGGTGAACCCCAAAGTCACTTGCCACAAACTTAATGTTGACAGGTTGACAAAACCAATCATTTATAGAGCCAGAAGGCCTACCCTAGTCCATCTGGAGGCAGTGTAAGAAGATGTAGAGAAGTTGTTAGAAGCCCAAGATAATTGAGAGGTCCATTACCCGACATGGCTGTCTAACATAGTGGTGGTAAAAATAAAAATGGAAAGTGGAGGATCTGCGTGGATTTTACAAGTCTGAATAAAGCTTGCCCAAAAGACTACTTCCTATTGCCAAAGATAGGCCTACTGGTGGATGTTACCTTTGGGGGTAGTAGAATGAGCTTCCTGGACGTATGCCGAGGATATTATCAGATTGCAATGTATGGCCCAAATGAGGAAAAGACTGCGTTCATTACTCCTAAGAGACTCTACTATTACAGAGTCATGTTGTTTGGATTAAAGAATGCGGGAGTAACATACCAGAGGCTGGTAACCAAGACGTTCAAACATCTAATTGGAAAGATGGTGGATGTCTACATCGACGACATGGTCCTGAAAAGTAATGAGTCATTAGACTATCTAGCCAACCTTAAAGAGGTGTTTGACATCTTGAAGGCATTTCAGCTTCGGCTAAACACCTCTGAGTGTGATTTTGGGGTAGGGTCGGGCAAGTTCTTGGGTTGCTTAGTGACGAGAAGGGAAATTGAAGCAAGTCATCATTAGATTAAGACAACACTTGATCTAAAGAGCCCAACGATAGCGAAAGAAGTACAGATTCTGACTAACAAAGTAGTAGCCCTGGATAGGTTCATCAGCCGAAGCTCTAATAAGTATAGACTATTTTTCGAGCTACTAAAGAAAGCAACGGACTTTATATGGATAGAAGCTTGTGAGGTCACCTTGGATGACCTGAAGAAGTACCTGACCTCCCCACCCCTACTATCAACTCCGATTCCAGGTGAGGAGTTATTTTTGTATTTAGTTATTTTAGACCACTTAGTTAATGCAATGTTAATCTGAGAAGATGAAAGGGAATAAAATGCAGTTTATTATATGAGTAAGACCTTGGCAAGCTCAGAGACAAGATAATTGCCTTTGGAAAAACTGACACTAGCCTTAGTGATGGCAGCAAAGAAATTGAACCATAACTTCCAGGCTCATAAGATTATAGTGCTAACTAAGCACCTTGAAGTCTTTCTTATAGCATCGAGACTTGTCAGGAAGGAAAGTGCAAGGGTCTGTTGTTCTAGGTCAGTATGACATAGAAAACAGACCAATGACAACAATCAAAGGACAATTCTTGGCTGACTTGGTTGCTGAGTTCACACCGAAAGTGTTATCGAGGCCCAAGCCTGTGAACCTCGGCCAAGGGCGGTAGATGAACCAGAAAAGCGACAAGGAATACAAGTTGCAGTCCAAGCCTCAAAGAAAGTTGAGAGCAAGAGAACCCAGAAAAAGGAAGTGGATAAACCAAAGCCCTGTAGTACTTATATCGACGATTCCTTCTGCTACTTTGTCAATGGAAGTTCAAATCGGCAAGGAGCGGAGGCAAAAGTGGTTCTAATTTCACCAGACGGACAGATGCTAGAGTAGGCAATCAAGTTAGGATTCATGGCCTCAAACAATGAGGCGAATAATGAGGCATTGATCGTGGGTTTGAAGCTGGCAACAGCAGTTAAAGCTAATGAGGTGGTTGTCTACTGTGACTCCCAACTCATCATCAATCAGGCGACAGGTGAATATGTTGACCGAGATGAAAGAATGATGGCTTACATAAAAGAAGTCATGAAGTTGTTAGCCTATTTCAGGAGTTGTCAACTTCAGGAAATTTGCCGAGAGGACAATAGTCATACAGATGCACTAGAAAATTTGGCCTCAGCTATAAAGTCAAACTCTCTTAGGACCATTATGGTTGATTACTTGTTAGCTCCAAACATTGAGCCCTTGATCATAAAATACGAAGCCATGTGTGTTGAGCTAGGTCCAAGCTGGATGGGCCCCATTATCAAGTTCATAAGAGATAACAAACTGCTAGAAGATAAAAATGAGGCACACAATGTAAGACTCGGGTTAGCCAGATTCAGTTTTTTGGCCAAGGATCATCTCTATAGAAGGTTCTTTACAAGACCATTGTTGCAATGTGTGCACCCTTCCTAAATGGAAGACTTTTTGTTTGAGATCCATGTAGGGGTTTGTGGTAGTCATGTAGGGGGTAGGTAATTGGCCCACAAAGCTATTTCACAAGGGTACTGGTGGTCCTGCATGCAGAAAGACGTAGAGGCATATGTCAGAAAATGAAAGAAGTGTCAAAGGTATGCACTTCTGATACACTAGCCCGCCAAGGACCTGGACCTAGTATCAAGCCTTTGGCCATTTTCCTAGTGGGGCATGGACTTGATTGGGTAATTGCCCACAGCCATTGGCCATAGAAAGTTCCTGTTGATGGCCACTGACTACTTTATAAAGTGGGCGAAGTCTGAGCCATTGGCCAAAATTCGAGATGTGGACGTAAGGAATTTTATCTGAAGGAATATCGTTACGAGATTTAGAATTTCGAGAGCCATCATGGTGGGCAATGATACCCAGTTTGATAACAAGTTAATTAAGAATTTGTGTTTCAAGTACAAGATTAAAAATTACTACTCAACACCTAGCTTTCCCCAAAGTAGTGGCCAAGTTGAGGCATCAAACAATACTATCTTGGATGGAATAAAGAATATACTAGAAGCTGCTAAGGGCAAATGGGTTAAGGAATTGCTCGATGTTTTATGGGCATACTAGATCATGTCGAGAAGATCAACTGGATAAACTCTTTTTGCCATGGCGTATGGGACAGAGACAATCATACCTTTAGAAATTGGCATCCTAGGAATTAGAACCCAAGCAATGGAGAACGGGACAAATGAGGCTTTCTTAGCCTAAGAACTGGATGTAATTGAGAAACAAAGAGAGTGAGTAGCACTTAGGTTAGTGGATATTAGCTAGGACTAGCAAGAGCTTATAACAAGAAGGTTAATCCTAAAGAGTTGAAAGTTAGAGATCTTGTTTTAAGGAAAGTCATCGACAACAAAAAAAAAACTCCCAAGAAGGGTAAGCTTGGCCCAATCTGGGAAGGACCATACAAAATCATCTCGGTTGCCCGAAATGGAGCATATTGGTCTGAAAATTGCGATGGCAAGCAATTACCATGATCATGGAACATTAGTAACTTGAAATTTTTCTATCAGTAGTTTACTTTCTTTTCATGTAACTTAGAAGATGATTAGCCAAAGTATCGATCAATAAGGTACTAGCTTGAATTTGTTTTTCCTACAAATTGTTGTCAAAACTTGTGTGTGTGAGAGATTTCTATTAGACAACTGTGGGAGCCGAATATTAAAGGGGGCATACTTTAAAAGACAGGTATTGCCCGGCTCTATCTAGAACCATCAGGATGCCAAATATAAAGGGTAGATGGACCAAATAGGTACTGAGCTATGTAGCCGAGTAAATATGAACATAATGAGCGAAAAGTGGACCTGGCCCCGAGGCTCGGGGAACGAGTATAAATAAAGGAATAGCAGACTGAGAAAGGTATGTGACAATTGTGGTATTTAACTTAGAATACAAGCAATCTAGAACAAGAGACTGACTTGTTCGTCAGAGTGCTAATTTCGGCACCCCCGACCGAAATGTTTATATCCTTTCAGGTGCCTATCAGTGGATCACGAGCGTCTCCCAGGATCAGAAGAGTATTTCCTAAAACTACTTCCCCACAACAACAATCTTTCAATGAGAAACTGGATGTTTAACTTAGGCTTGTCAAGATGAAAGAGTTAAACTAAGTTAAATGGATGTTTTAATGAGAAACAAGATAAAACCAGCCATGATTTTGCCTAGGGTGTAATAACGTCGAACTGTCGACCTGGTTAGTTTGTAATGAAAAGCCGAGGTAATTAGTACTATAAAATCGGTTCACTAAGATTAACCCTTAAGTGTTTTGTTTGGACGAGCTAAACACGATGATATAGGTCATGAATGCCCAAGTTTACAATACTTCGGGAAGATTAGGATGTCAGCTCATTAACATGAAAGTAAGTTATGGAGTAATCTACATTTACATTAGGGGGCAGAGAGTATGGATGGGGTAAGATGGAAGTTATTATTTGGAAAGAGTAACACTTGGTGAAATTTTTAATAGTTTAGTAATTATCTCCGAGATGAACAAGCAAGACTAATCCAAAGTGGACTTGGATGTTACACTTGTCTAATTTGAAGTGAACTTGGTTAGAAACCAAGATGGTACACTTGTCAAAATTTTAAAGTTTTGATCTGTGATAGGAGTCCATGATGCTATACTTGGGAGTTTTCTTGGAAACAGAAAGTGAAAGCACTAAAACAAAGGCATGTATCAGCAAAAGTATAAGAGACAAGAAGATACTCACTGCTTAGGCAAAAATAGACATTTATTTGTAAAAGTTGCTTGATTACATCAATTAGAAGGCATTTCAGCCTTGAAGGACAAAAGTTGTTTAAAATGAAGGAAAGAAAATACAAGACAAAAAGGACATAAAAAAATCCTAAGTATTGGGTTCTGGATCAGGAGTCTTGGATTGCTCCACTTCGGCGGCTTTGTCAACTTTGGCATCGGCAGCGATCTCTTCATCGATCTTTTTCAGGGTATTGTCAACACATTTGTCGGCCACTTTGGTTGAGGAAGTTCTCTTTGCAATTTCTTCATTATCATCCTCAGTCAAGTCCAACAGCTGGTCATTTAAGATGGGGGACTTGGCCCTAGAAGTGGCTTCATTGGAGATTTCCTCCTTATCTCTTTCCTTGGTGTCAGCAGTCTCCTCGGATTGAGTCGGAGAAGGAGGAAACGATACATTAAGCTAACTAAGGTCCCGAAGCAGCGAGTACCCATCCAGCCAAGGTAACAGCCTTTGTTATAAGCTAGGTTCACTTGTTTCTTGTATTGATCTCGGATGTCGGCCTGACCTTCCTCATAGGCCTTCTCATTGACCACTTTGATTTCTTGGTCTTTGGTGGCTAGGGCTTCGGCCAACCCTTTTTTAAGCTTCAGTGACTTTCTCCTCGGCCACCCTAGCTGCAGCTTTGGCCTTCTGCTCGGCAGTCCTTGCTACCTCGATTTTTTCTAGCTGATTTTTTATTATGGCCTTGGCCTTGTTGAGTTGGTAGAGGTAACCCAATGCCTTTTGAGTTTTTTTTTGTCAAGTCCTTCTTTATCAACTTAGCCTTGTAGGCGAAGGCATGAACATGCTGGATGGCTTGAAAACAAAGGAAATTGAGTTAGCAAAGCAAAAATAATTACTAAGTATTGAATGTTGGACAAGGTATTGAAGGATAGCGAAATGTTCCTATTCATTAAAGTTGCTGATGGCCTCCATGTTGGCAGAAAGCAGTAGTGTGGTAGAGAGGACATCAATAATCTTGGGTTGGCGAGAAGTGGTTTCCTCAAGTTTGATGGGTCTGCCATCAATTGAGATGTCGGGGACCCACGCGTCTGATAGGGTGTTGGGAATATTAGACTTGGTATGCTTTGGTAAAAGGGCTTTGACCGAGGTTATGGCTAGCCTCTTCTTGATGACCATCTATGAGATGGGGCATGCTACCCTCTGGATCTTTCTCTTTACAGGATAAAGTAACAATCAACTTGGACTTAGCTTTGGCCTTCTTGACCCTTTTCTGCTTTTGGACAGATGGTGGAGATGGGGTTGACTAGATGGTGACGACATTTGGGATGTCACCAAGGAGGTCATCTGATATTGCATCCTTGCGTACCATTTCTTCAGAAGTAGTAGCGACTATCACATCGGTGCTGATTCTAAGGATTGTGAGGGCGATTGGGGGATTCATTGGGTCGTATATCGACAACTCAAGACCTCGGCATTTCCTATTTCTGGTTCTTTCTATAGGTGCATTGGATATGCGATGTCGGCGTTGACGTTGTGAGAGTGGAATTAGTTGTGATGGAGCCAAGGTGGATGGCTGGTTAATTGGATTAGATGTGGAGGCTTGGTCTGTTTGGTAGAAGGTAATTGAAGTTGTTACTGATGGGGGGGTCTTGCTTCTTGATGAAACATCAGACAATGATGGCTTGTAAGTTGGGATGTAATTCAAAAGCAAAGGAGCTTTACGCTCATTGATTGTCAATTCCAAGAGCCTGGTGAGGTCTTTTTGCTTGACGTAAGCCTTACAGAAAGATTTACTCGGATGAGGCATATGTGCAAAGCAAAGAAAAAAACATTAGAATTTATCTAAGTATGGAGAGATTAATGTCAAAAGTGTGTGATCTAGGGAGCTAAGTGCTTACCCTCATTATCCCCAAAGATCTCTCTGCACAAGGGATAGAGACGCATGTTGTCGTTTGGAGCAAATTTCCAGTTGCCTGAGACGAGGAGATAGTTTTCTCCAGCACCCTTGTTAGAGTCTGGTAGGTCAGCTATCATTTTGTAGGCAGTAGATTTAGGTTTAAGGTAGCATGAAATGCCGTTGGTGGATTTGAGGCTACATCTGGTATAGATGTACTAGACGTCAAGTAGTGTGAGCCTAGTGTTATGCTGGCAACACAACTCGGCTATACTGTTGATAATCCTAAAGGTATTAATTGCTAGTTATATGGGGTTGAGGTGGTAGTAGTACATCATCTCTCAGAAAAGAATGTTAATGGGGAATCTGATTCCATCCTCAACGATCGATACTACAGGGAAAGTCATGTAATTGTCCCTCGGCATGATGGAGTCATTTTTACCAGCGAGTCTAATTTGGAGGTCGACTGGGATATCGAACTCTTGACGAAAGTTTTCTATCTTAATTGGGGTGTCTACCCTCCACTTATGCATACTCATGATCTCAGGAAATGTGTTTTGGTGTTATTTTCTTAGGGTTTTCTGACATAGAGATCCCGGAAAAGTCTAGCATAGGGAGATTTTGGAATTCTGGGTGTTGTGATTGGAAAGTTTTGGAAAAACCTGATGGTGTTCTAAGTTTCCGTTTCCTTAATGTCTAAACAAATCCCAGTTGCTATCCTAATGCGTACAAGATAATGGTTGAATATGCAAGAATGCGAGGGGTAATCCGGAAACAATGAAGAAATGCAAATGATAAATTCAAAACATGAAAGCAATGTAAAATTAAAATCCAGAAGTTCAAGAATGTATGCAAGGCAGTGAATTAGACGTTTATGCAGAAACAAGAATGTAATATGTGAAACAGAGTGTTATGAGTACGAGAATGAGAGAAAATTGGAATATTGAAAAATACGCTCACGAACATGAAGAAATACAAACATAAACTAAAAAAATGGAAAATAGGTGACTTACAAGAAGTTTTGGACAGAATGGAGGGCGAAATCTAGGTCACCAGAGTGAGATGCATCAATTGAGTAGAGTAGAGTAGCTATTGAGTCACTAGAAAAGGTAAACGGAGTAGTTGCAATGATGGAGCTTGAAAGGACAACACTGGTGGTTTGGGAAAGTTTTAGAGAGAGAAAATATGAGAGGAAAGAGAGAGAGTTATGTAATACCCCTGTTCCGCAATATGCTAATTGGTCCTTAAATTGAGTGTGATTATGTGTTTACCATGATTTTATGTGCCATTATGTGAATATAGGTGATTTTGAAAGTTTTATCTGTTCACCGTAGGAATATCTGTTCGAATAATCAGCTTTGGAAATTAAATTGGAGGCCTTATCGGCCACAGAACCCAAAATTGATTTCGGGTTTGTGATTGGCATAATTTTTGGAGCCTCGGTGAAATTTAATTGAAAATTGATTCTGGTCAATTTAAACTGATTAAAATGATAAATTAAGTACCTCATTATTTTATATTATTATATTGACTTAGTGGGGCTTGTTGTATATGAGCTCTACTCAATTAAACTCCCTCTCTAATTCTCACTTGGCTGATATACACTCTAAGGAGAGGAGAGGGCCGGCCATTAGAGAGAGAGAAGAGAGAGAAATCTGTGTTTGATCTTGAGGGCTTGGAATCTTGAAGTCCAACTCAAATTGGACCATAGATTGAAGAATTGGACTTCTAGGTAAGCCATTGACTCTTGAAATTATGAATTGAACTTGTAATCTGGTGAGTTCAAGAGTTGTTTGTGATCAAGAGCTTGTAATAAGTTGATTTTGTTGAGTTTGAAGTCTTAGAACTCATGCATGTAAGAAATTACTTTGAATTTGCATGTTTGAGCTTGAAACACATGATTCATGTAGAGTTTTAGTTGAAACTCATGTTTTGATCACCATTTGTGTCATCTAAGTTGAGAATGTGGCTGATTCATCACATGCAAGTACAAATTGAGAAGATATAAGCTTGAATGCATGAATTTGTTATATTGATGTTGAGTTTGACATATTTTGGGACATGCATACGGATAAATCAAGAAATTGAGCTTCATAATGTTATAATCTTGCATTGGTGCCATGTTAGTATGATTATATTGAGATTTGAGCCATTGCATGCAAGTAATGTAGTTGGAAAACCGATTTGGAGCTCAAGAACACATTCTGGGAAACCCAGAATTTTGATGTCCGCTCGAGCGGGGTAATGGCCGCTCGAGCGGGAAAATCGTGCTCCCAGCACTTTTGCAGAGTTGGATGTCCGCTCGAGCGGGATACCTCACGCTCGAGCGTGGAGTTTTGTAGACGGGCCTTCAGCTCGAGCGCTCTATTCCACGCTCGAGCGCATTTTTCATGCAACCAGCACTTTTGCAGGCCTTAAGGGTCCGCTCGAGCGGGTAAGTACACGCTCGAGCGGGGACCCTATTTTCTGAAATTTTGTTCATGCATCCTGTGTTTCGTTTTCCGTTCTCTTTCACTTGTAATCACTCTTAGGCATGTGTTAAGCGTTACAAATGAGTTAATAAGATAGGAATAAAGCCTAAAGAGGAATATGTGAATTAAGGAACGGATTGAATGGTTAATGACCCTTCTGTGTTCATGGAATGTGTAGGGTCAAGCTCCGAGGTGAATCCACAAGCCGATCACTGTGAGTAATATAAATATTTGAAAGCTTGTCAATGTCCAATTGTTTATTCCCTTAAACTTTATGAGTTGTTAATTGGGATTGTGGACAAAAGTCTGACAGGAATGAATGGATGGACCAAAGGTCGTTTTGATATAAATGAATGGACCGAAGGTCGTCCTGATGTGAATGAATGGACTGAAGGTCGTTTTGATATAAATGAATGGACCAAAGGTCGTCCTGATGTGAATGAATGGACTGAAGGTCGTTTTGATATAAATGAATGGACCAAAGGTCGTCCTGATGTGAATGAATGGACCGAAGGTCATTTTGATATAAATGAATGGACCAAAGGTGGTCCTGATGTAAATGAATGGACCAAAGGTCGTTTTGACACATGTGAGTAGGCCAAAGGCCGTTTTGACATGAATGAGTAGGCCGAAGGTCGTTTTGACATGAATGAGTAGGCCGAAGGTCGTTTTGACATGAACGAGTAGGCCGAAGGTCGTTTTGACATGAACGAGTAGGCCGAAGGTCGTTTTGACATAAATGAATGGGCCGAAGGCCATTTTGACAGAAATGAATGGGCCGAAGGCCGTTTCGACATAAGTGAATGGGCCGAAGGCCGTTTTGCCATGAATAGGAGTATGAATTGGGCCCAAGGCCGTTTGGAACATGTTGTTCTACATTGTTATGTAATTTCTGCATTTGATATTATTCACTGGGCTATCGCTCACGCTCATTCATGTGTTTGTAGGTGAGCCAAGGGAAGTCCAAACCCAGCCCCAGTGAAGTCCGCTAGGAAAAATCCGAGTTTTGAGGAAGTCAGCCTTGCGTCTCACTCTTGAGACCTACCCTTGCCTTTTTGCTATGTAATTATGTTTTGTCTTGCCGGCAAGGACTTTATGTATATCTGTAAATAGTCTGTCATAGGTTCACTCGTTTTGGTTGATCCTGTCTGTAATGAATTTTGTGAAACTGTACTTTTGATGTGGGTTATTAACATAACTGAATATGGTCTGTTGATGTGCATGTAAGCACGGCTCTATGGACAAAGTTTTTATTTATTGCTTCCATTTGGGCCCTTTACTCTGACAAGTTATGTCTGTTTTGGTCTGAGGCCGTAGGTAATCTCAAGATTGCTGGCCGGTTATGTCCTTAACCCATAGGGGCGGGTTCGGGCCATGACAAGTTAAGTATGAGAAGTGAAGAGACAGAGAGAAAGAGGGAAATGGTTTTGTGGGAAAGAGAAGAGGCGACAAATCAAAATGATTTCAAATGCCTAGGAAGGCATACAGTGGTTGACGTCAGGAGACATGTGGCAACATTGATGGGACGCATCAGTTAACGTGATGCGCACAACCTAATAGATTGATGTATTGGTAGTTTCGAAGTGTGTTACAGGAATGAACTTGGATTCTTGGGTTTTTGAATTGGCAAGTCATGACGTCAGCTAGTTGTGCGATCTTGGTTGAGATATTGAGTTTAAGACGAGATAGAATATGATGATTCTAGGTTCTTGGTAAACAGACACTTGAGTCCTTGTTTCATGAAGCCGACGAGTCATAATCTCAGTTGGAGGAATTCCTTTCATCATGTTGTTTAGCCGATATATTGTCGTGATAATAGAACCTAGGGGCAATTGTGGAGACATATTTTTGGGACTATTTACATGGCCAAGATGGTTGCTGAGGTGCCATGTGGACGAACCAAGTAGCCGAGATATGTTGTTATCATATCGGAATCCAAGATATCCGAATAGAGGACAAGAGTCCTAGATGGTTAGAGACTCTCTGTTTGGATAGAGATGAGACTCTTAGAAGAGTTTATTATTATCTAAATAGAGGAGTCCAAGATAAATGTGATCCTTATAAGGGATAGAGTCCTATGAAGTGGAATTTTTGAGGGACGAGGGCACTACTGACTATAAGAGTAAGGTATTCCTGTCGGCCTAAGGTATGTTTTTTGCTTGTGCATGTTTACTTGAGTTATTATCTTAGAGAGATAAGTTGATTGACTTGATCATTGGAGGGCCCAAGGGTGGATGAGCCACCGGTGTCCATTATCTTCTTGTGTGCAGGTGTCGAACTTAATCTATTTTTCTGTATGCTTTACGACTAAATTTCTTAAATCTCGACTAAAAATTTTAATTTGATTGTGAGGTCAGAAATTAATACTATGTATCATATTAACAAAGAATTTTCAACCCTCTGTAAAAGTCCATTGTGTGCTATCTTCTTTTCTTGGAGTTATTTCTAACTAAACACAGCAAATGCTTGCTTGCCAACGCTTTTCGGCGTGTTTGTTTGAAAGTATACGTTTAAGAAGAATAATGACTTTCTTTAAGCCCTTAATTAATTTCACTTTTCTTGTCACTAATATTTATGCAATCTTTAAATTTAGGCTAAATTATAAATACACTTAATGAGTTTTATTTAAAAATACGAATTGTCTCTATAGTTTTAGAAATTACATCATGCTTCTTCAAGTTTCAAATTTTATAATAAATTATATTTTTATTAATAAATTATCAAGTCAATTAATAATTTTTAATGATATCAAAAATTTATTTCAATTACTAATTCAGATAATTTTATTATTATATAAGAGAGCAATTAATTAATTTTATTTTTTCAATTAATTTTTGTCAAATAATTTTTTTAATAAGAGAGTATTTGTAATTTTTACAAATTATAGGAGGCAATCTTTATTTTAAGTAAATCTCAGGAAATATATATATATATATATATATATAATTTATCCTTTTTTTTATTGGAAATGAAAAATATAGAAAAAATTGAAATAGAAAAACATAATATTTTATTTGTTACATTTGGTTATGAAAATGCAAAATGAATACGTATCTATTAAAATTCATTTTTTATTTGATTATTTATAAAAATATGTATAAGTATTTAATTTAATATTGTACATTTATTTTATTTAATAAATTTATTATTCAAACATAATATAAAAACTAAAATACTGGTAACGAGCAAGAAAATTTTGGAAGCTGCATAGAAGATTGAGTTTAAGATCAAAATTGACTGCCATTCTATAATGACAAAAGAATTGATGTTAGAAGAATGGTTCTTTTGTTGACTGTAATACTTTTATTATGAATTATTAGATTTATTAAGAACTACTGATAATAGATGTCCATTTCATACAATTTCAATTTTCAACGAGAGCGTTGTTGTTTCAGACCAGTAACTAGATTGGAAACACATACCCACCTACGGTCTACATGACTGTTTTTATGTCAAATCCATGTCATAACTTCGCGGGGCCTCCCCTTTTCCAATGTCATTATCCTGTGGAAAATGTTTAGGAAAATTTACCCATAAGTCCTAGTTTTTGAAACATTGAACCATTTAGTCTTAAAAGTTTTCTTATGCTCTATTTAGTTCCATTTTTATATCAACATGATGTGAATGATGTAAATGATCTGATGTTTCATTCTATAATTTCAAAATTTATTGAAATCTGATGAACATTAGATGCTTTTCATCCTATATTTTCAAACATTATTGAAATTTGATGAACATTAGATGTTTGAAATCCAATGTTTGTAACATGACTCTGATGTTATTAACATTGTAATGGGACCTTTCAGTCTATAAGAAAACTTTTAGGACTAAACAGTGCATAAGTTATTAATTTGGGATTTATTGGTGCATCCCCCAAATGTTTAAAATAAATAAATAAATAAAAACAAAAACCTTCCGTAGTCACAATGATGTGATATTATTTATATTAATTTTTTATTTATTATACATTTAATGATATAAGGTCTAACTCACATAATTGTAGATAGATTTGTGAGTCTAAAAGTATGGGTCTCTAGCAGGAGTTCTCATGAATCGATTTTTGACTGTTTGGTTTACAGTTTGGATCTGCTCGCATGCCTATGGTTTGAGAAAAATTGAACTCGCAATCGTCCCGTAATACAGGTTGAGGTTTGTCGGATATGATTTGCAGATGTGCAAGCCGTTATGAACAGTTTGTGGATTGAGTTTTTTCTTTTAAAAATTTAGTCATTGACTTATTTTTTTTGCATTTTTTTAATATTTTTGATTGTGAGAAATTCAACATTATCCTCCATTAAAATTGGATTACAAAAAATTAGAATGAAAATTAAATAGAAAAAAAAATCACATAACTTGATCTGCAAAAAATTAAAAAAATTCTAATTCAGTAATAAATATTTCAAAGAAGGCAGTGTGTAATATTATTATAATATTATAACGTTAGAGCCTATAGATTTAATAACAAGATTAAAGTGAGTGAGAGAAGAGAAGATTAATGTTATACACTTACAAAACTTACAAGAAAATCAGATGGGTCGGATTTAAAATTAAAAAAAAAAAAATTTGTACATAGATATGGACGGATGAGTGCAGGTGCTGGTCACCCACAAAATACGAAAATCCTAAACCGCATCTGATCCTAACAATTTTGCGAAACCACCCAAATATGCGCGGGCAGTTCAGATGGGGCGGTTTTTGAGAGTCGGATAACCCTATCCCCAGCCCTAGTCTCTAGCGTTGCTTGTTATCATGTTTGGTTTAACTCACTTTTCTAAATATTTAATTTTTTACTTTTCGCATTTTTTTATTTTTAATAATTTTTTAAAATATTTTATTCAAAATTTTAAAATTCACCTAAGTTAGATACATTTGAAAAGTACAATATTTTTTATTTTTTTTTAAAATTCACCAAATACAAAAATTATAACAAAAAAATATAAAAATTCAATACATTCTCGTATTTTGTTGTATTCAATGAATATAAAAAAAAGTATACATTTTTTACATTGAAATATATCAAGATTAGAGTGGACCTAAAACGTAAAAAAAAAAAAATAAAATAAAAAAATAAAAAATTAATTAAAATATTTAAAAAATCACTAAAAATATAAATATATGAATTAAAAATTAAAAAAATTATAATTTTAAAACCCTAAATCAAATAAAGTAGGAGAAGTTTCTCTCCGATTGAAAAAAAATCATTGAATGTGAAGATTTACTGATTTGAATCGGTCCAAAATTATCCAAATCAAGTGAGAGTTACAGAAATATTTAGATACATACGTTTGTATGTGTATACACTTAATAAGTAATGGTTTATAGATTTGGCAAAGTGGGTTTACATGGAAATTATTAGGAAGCATGGATATAAATATGAGAAATGGATATAATATGATAAGGATATGGTAATACAACAAAATCAAAAAAAAAAAAACAAAAAAAAAAAGGATACGAATATGGTTAAAATATGTTTGTAAAATAATATATTTTAAAAAAATTTACTAGTAGTCATGAACTTGAGAATATTGAGAAATGTTATTGTAATTTTATGAATGTAACATACTAATATTTGAGAATTAAGTTTTAATTTAAGTTGCTAATTAATTTACTTATTTTACTTTTTAATAGTTCTTACAAATATTTTATTTTAATATTAAGTCTAATATGTTTATATTACAATAATAGAATAACGATATTTAATTTAATTTTACTTTCCCATCCTTACATTCTATTTAGTAATAAGGAAGGTGCATGATATAATAAAAATAAGTTAATTTGATAAATTATATTACTTTAATTCATTATATTTTTAGTATTAAAGAACTAAGTAAGGTATTGAAAAAATATCATTATATTTATTTTTATAATTATATTATATTATGATGATATATAATAAATACTGTGATTCTAATTCCGTAAAAGTAATAGGTGATTTGAAATATCTCATACTTTAAAATGAAGTATCCAATACATATTTAAAAATATTCTAAGAAATGTATATCCAATACGTTACATTGGCCTTAAAAAATGTACGTACTTCATAGCATGGAAATAAGTACATGGGTTGTGGATATCTTGTCTATTCATTCTTCAAAATGTTCAACCTTCAAGCATGAGAATGAGGTTTGTAGATTTGGTGGGTGTTTTGAAAGTTGTTATTTTAATAGACTATTTAGTTTTGGAAAAATTGATCTAAGATTCCTCTCCCAATTTTAGAAATGGAAGAGATTCACAATATTATATTATGATGTCTAAGGTCCCTCAACTTCCACACCAATATATCACAGAAAAAATTAACTCTCTCAAGTTAATCCTTATTTTTTTTTTTTGTCTGTCTAAACTCTGTCTTCTTCGCGGAGGCAGATCTTGAGTTGGACCGTGCCATTTGGTCTGGGTGTCCAAGTTGGTAAATATGGAGATTCAGGTTCCATTGTTCCAGGTCGGTGATTCCGCCATGCATGGTAGTGGTCCAGCGGTGCTGTTGATTTCCGTTCCCTCGCGAGGTGAGGCGTGGGTTTATTCTTGCACATGCTAGCTGGTTGATGGCACCGTAGGAGACGATCCTTCTTTCTTGGGTTCAGCCAATCACTAGTGGAATTCATAAATGCTTTGGTTGAATCTCAAAGTAGCATTTATGAAGCAAGGCGACTTTTTATAAAGTAGCATTTATAAATGCTTTGAGATTCATAAATGCCAGTGGAATTCATAAATGCTTTGGTTGAATCTCAAAGTAGGGATCTGAATCTCAAAGTAGCAGATGAGCTTACCATGGTTGGTTGAATTTTCAAAATTTCTCTGGAGAGAAATTCTCTGGTTGAACTTTCTCTGGATTGAATTTTCTCTGGTTGAATTTTCTCTGGATCGAATTTTCTCTGGATTGATATTGAGGGACCTTAGACATTATAAAAATATTGAGTGTCCTTTTATGCTATAAAATCATAATACCAGGGACCTTAAAAAAAAAAACCCTTTAGTTTTTGGCTATTTTAATAGGTTAAAATTTTTATTTTTGGAAAGATAGTTAAATTTTTTTTATAGTTGAATGTAACATTTGTGAGAGAAAAAATGAAATGATTATGAGTTTAATATGATATTTTGTTTTATTACTAATTTTAACATATTTTATCATTTTGTGAATTTTAATCCAAAAAACTAAAAAATAGCTTTTGTCAGTAGAGGAGGAGAGCGGTGGGGGCCTGTGTAATAGTTTTTAAATACACGCATTTAACTTTCTTGCACACTCACCGCATGCTTAGCAAATTATGTATTGCAAAAATTACATGACAGTTATGTTTAAAAATAACAATAAAAATTAATACAAAATAATTGTAAATATTATAATTATTAATAATTAAAATTATAAGTTTTTTCATGAATATGTAATAATTTTTACAAAATATCCCTGAATAGTGATTGTCCCTTATCTAGACACTCTATTTTGACTAACTCTAAGATTTGAGTGATTTCTTTTGATTATCTAATGATAAAAATAAGAATGCGTTACCTCACAAAATCCCCAGTAAGAAAGATAGAATTCGAAACTTTATTCCCAATCTCAAACCTATATTGGCCAAGTGTTTTAAAATAATTCAAAACTCTCTTTTTTCAAAATATTCTTTTTATGTATAGTTTCAATAATTTTGCTAAAAAACCTATTTTTCCATTAAAAAAAAGAAAAAACAAAATGTTAGTGAATAGTACATGAATAGTGCTGGCTGGCATAAATAGTAGTCGATCGGCCAAATAGTGCATGAATAGTAGCCGACCCGCCAAAAGGTTGGTCGACTTTTTGGCCGGCTAGACAAGAAATTGGCCGGCCGGCCAATTTTTCCAGAAACAGTACAGTTTCGATAGAATTCTTGTTTAGTGCATGTGGGGCACTCCACTATCCTATTTTCTGATCTATTCATGCACAAAATGCAAACACACTCAGCCTCCATTGTCTAGTGGTTGATCCATTGAAGGTAAGGCTCCACTTTTGGCTTCCATTAAGTCCATTAACTTTACTAATGTTGCATTAGTCTTCCACTTTGTGTTCCACCATCTCTCCACTTGCATTGTCTATATAAACACATCAAAATGTTGAAGACTAGAATGATGAATTTGGGAGGAGAAGACTAGAGATTGAGAAAGAAGAGAAAGCTTTGAAAAAGAGATAGTCATCTTGCCAAAATAGAGAAGTTGTATAAGTGTTCATACCTCTTATCTTCCATTACGAAAAGCACTCAAGAAACTCATTGAAGCCATGTCTTAAGGCTTTGATAAAACAGAGAGTAATACTTACCAAGTTTAAGAAGAGTAAAGAGTAATCATTTCCTATAAACACACTTGTCCAAAGATCCTATTCTAGCTCAAATTCCAAACTTTTGAATTGAGGATTAAGAATATAATTCACAACCTTGAGGGCGATCAAAAGAAAGTTTGGAAATCAAGAAGTTCATCATTTCTTTGGAAGGTGAATTTTTAATCTCTTTCATTTTTTTTGCATTTTCTATCTTGTATTTGCTTTCTTTCTTTAATTTCATATTATTTTTGTTGTAATCTAACTGGAAGTGGTTGGTTGAACCACCTACATATTCCTTGTTTGTTCTTTTCTTGGTGTTACAATAAAATAGGTTTTGCTAAGCCTAGTTGGCTAGCCAGCTAACTTCTTTTGGACGAAACAAAGTAATCTTCCGACGTTAAGCATAGTGGTTTCCAGCAATCCTCGAGACACATGAAGCTTTTATTTTAATTTTCATTTGAGAGTTTTGTGAGGTTTTATTTTGGTGTAATATTTTCTTCCACTTCTTCCTTATTTGGATATGTAATTATTTAAGTGTTGTAATAATTTCCCGCTTCGTTTCTTTCTATCCCGTTCTTTTACGAGTTTTTCTTATTTGTAAATATGCATCATATTTTGTCTTTTCATCATATCCATGCTTTGCATCTATATTTCATGCATCTTAATTCGACTAAATTTGCATTTATGAATTTAATCAATTGTATGTGACTATGTGCGCTACCTCATGTTCTTGAGATAATTCACATGTCATATATTAGAAGCTAAATTTTTAGTTACATCTCATGAGTGAATTGCATTAGATCTTGTATATAAGATCAAGCATATTTCGCAAACTTTGTTTTGTAGCTGTTCGCGGGACGTTGACAAATTTGTAAGTTTTTATGCTTTAGCATTCCGCTTGTGTGTGTTTTTTCTTACTATGTTTAGCATTCTACGGTCAGACTATTTGGTTATTTGATATAACTCTATGAATGCCGGTGGATGGTGGTTGTGTTGCTTAATTTGGAATGATATTGATTTTCATGTTTGCAAACTCAATTTCTTTGAGTTGTACATCTTCAAAACTCTTTCAAAATATATGAAATCAAATTGTTCCTAAATGAATGGCATAGTCTGTACTTGTTTTCTTCACATAGTAAATTTTAGGATTTATTAAGTAATCGAAATATGTACAGATAAAGTAAATAAAACTTATATCATGGTTTAATAGAGGCTGATATTTTAATCAGATGAGCTAGGGTGCTCAATTAATGACTTTCATCTCTCATACCTAAGGTTCTGAGCCAAGCATCCTTGGTTACGGTGAACAGTGGCCTTGGCACGAGTCACGGGTTTCCTAATTAAGTGGCGACTCTAAGATCTGGTGATGCAGTCTATTTATGGCAAAGGTTTTGTAGTAAAATGGATTTTTTGTAAAAGTTACTAGATTTGGACTCTCATCTATATTTCACATTGTACTCGTGAGAGTATATCGAAGAGATTGAGAGTCCAAATTGTTTAACGCACGTAGGTACCCCTTAGGCGATGTTATAGTTTTTGGCGACTTCACTGGGGATATTAAGAAGACTTAACTCGAACTCCATGATATGATTTTTATTTTCAATTATATGTTCATTTCATTGTATGCATTGATGCACGTAAAGTCCATGTGTTGCCCAGATACTGGTGGAAGCACTGGCAAGCTTTTTGTGACACTATACTTAGCTCTGTGTTACTTTTGACACCTTGTGTTAATACTTTTTAAGATCGGTTAAACGGGGTGGCTCCGTTATCTAAGGTTATCAGACTTTGAAGAGGGGCTATATTGACTCTTTCGACTTCCTGGGATCTTAATAGGTTATTGACCAAAGGGCTCTTTCATGATGTCAACTTGACTTCAATCCCTATAGTAGAGCCAACATTGTATATATAGTGATCTATAGTACCTTCCGAACTTAGGACAAGATGTTCTCTTATTTCTTAGATGTATGATACCACTTGTTTGAATAGTGCAACCCTAGACAGGATAACCCTACCCTCCATAGGGGTGTTTGTTCTCTTTCCTGCTATGTGTTATGTATGGAAATCTGTATAGAGGTTCTCAAATTCAAATTAGTGGTTCAGGCGTCTCAGTTTGTGAGGATGAGTTCATTTTTTCTGTGGGCCATACAATAATCAATTGTTCGAATTGAGCCGAAGGTTGCCGAAATTCTGATTAAGGGTTTTATTTTTGGTTTTCTTTTCGCTAAGTTGTTGTGGCACCATAGTTTCAGAAAAGTTTGATATCCCACAAAGTTTACCAGCGTGAATCCCTAGAATGTGCAGGATATCATACCGTTTCAATGATTGAAAAAGGACCGCCTATTAGTTGCATGAGGTTTATTTTGAACGCGGTTAATGGCCTGCACTTTAACTATTAAGAATGATTTTATTCTGAGTTCTGAATTGAGTGTTGAGTCTGAGTTTGATTCCACCAAGTCTGTACAGCTGGGATTAGGCTCGAGTCATTCTAGTGAGTCTAAGTCTGATGATTTTCAGGGTGATAACCCAAACATCTTTGTCCTTTTCGTGTTTGTCTTTTCACTTTCTTTCGAGTCTGCTTCAATCATTGAACTAGAAATTTTGAACAAAAATGCAATAATCTTTGCCTATTTCTCTGTGCTTTTAATTATTGCAATGATAAAAAATTTTCAAAACTTTTTCTAAAACTCTGGTAAAAACGAAAAAGAGGAACGCCCTTAGGATTTGTAAAATTTGATTGACTGAGAGAAAGAGAGACGTGTTAAGCCCTTGATGGATGAGATCATTTTTGTTAATGTAGATAATGAGAAGGATCCTCGCTTGGCCCATATTAGTTCTACATTGTCTTCAGAAGACAACGAATGATTAGTCGCTTTATTGAAAGATGTCAAAAAATATTTTTGTGTTGTCCTATGAAGACATGCCTTGAATTAATCCTAAGATTATACAACATAGGATCCCTCTCGACTTGAGGCCGATCCCTGTAGCTTTCAAACTTTGATTCTGAGTGTCCAATAATCAATCAGAGTATGAGGCTTGCATAGCCAGATTAGAAGTAGCCCTAGAACTAGAGGCAATGAGGTTGGATTTGATTAGAGATTCAAATTGGGTCGTTTCTCAAGCCAATGGAGACCGGAAAGAAAGTCAAATCCCAGAATATGAGAAAAGAATATTTAGTGTTAAAGGACAATCAAACTTCTATTAATGACCCTAGGGGCAAATTTAAATCCAATAGTCAGGTCCTTACGTCATGTTTATCTGGTCAAGAGTAGCAGTCATTCTCATGGATTTAGATGGCCTAGAGATTTCACAACCAATCAACATGTACAAGCTAAAAGGTATTACCCTTGAGAGACTTGCTAGACTGAAAATTCGGAAGGGCGACCCAGGCAAAAGTTAGAGCTAAAAAACAAAAAAAAAAAAATTAAAATAAAATAAAATAAATGAAAAAAATGAAAAATGAAGAAAAACAAAGAAAAAGAAAAATGAAAAAAAATCTCACAAAGTCGAAAACCCAGAAGGGCGGCTTTAGCAGAAGTTAGAGCACAAAAGAAGAGTGTTAATACCCGAGTGAGCTTGATCCATGAACTGCATAAAGCCTAATTCCTATCTTTAGGATACGTATGCAGCTTCATCCTGAAGTTCGAGCACAACCATTTGTAACTCACTCATCTCGTCCATGTTTGATTGGTGTATCTTTGTTCGACTCAGTTGTCCTATCTATGTTTGATTGGTTTATCTCCATTCGATTTAGTTGTTCTATCTCTTCTTTATGGCAAATTCAAATGCAAGGTAGATCAAGTTCGGATTTAGGGTTGTGCATCTCAAGGGTTGATTTCATGTTGGGCGAGTAGTGTCCATTTGCGAAAATAAATTTTGAGGACTTTTAACGAAGTTGTTTGATTTTCTCAAAAATTATTCTATGTTTTGCACAACCCAAACCATTCTTTAGACCAAAAAGGAAAAAATTTCAGTACTCAAATACTGTGCCATTCATGCTATGATGTGCAAACAAAATGAACCTTCTTTTATTGAATATGAGGGTGAAGCCTTGATTATAGCTTTTAAAAAAAGAAAATTTAAAAAAATAATAAAAAGAAATCTGAAGCATTGGTATTCATTCCTAAGCAAAACCAAATAAACAAATAAACAGAAAATGTAAGCATTGTTCTCGATTTCGGCGATTTGTGTTTCCAACGGCAAAAGTTACAGGCTGACACCTTAGTTTCACCACTCGTTTCCATTATTGATTGCCTCGCCGTATTTTTACTCTTAGGAAGCACTTGAAGACTCTATCTCAGCATTTGCAAAGCTTCCAAAAGAGATTACTCCCCATTGTCTGTCAAATAAAGTGCACCAAATAGCTCCTAATCGGGTCGTAGAGGTCACCTATCGTTTTAGCTCTTTGTTATGTTTTTATAGTTGACTAATCTTCTTTCCGGCATCTTGAAACATTTGCTAGAATAGAGAGAGCTGTGCATTTAACCGATGTACCTTATTTGTCCTGCTATGTAGTTGGCAGAATAAATTACAGACTGTGGTCATGGTCTCCACACAAGACTTCAATGTGTAAGAGTTGGCATCAATGTCGGACTGTGTTGCCATTATTTGCTCAACTGACATCACGAGAAAACTAAAAATAGGGACAGGGGCAAGGGCACTCTGTCGAGGCTTAGAGGAGCCAGTGTCAGGAACCTCAATTGGGAAATCATTAAGGTCTAGGAAAAGAAAAAGAGTACAGTGGGAAGTGGCCATGTTAAAAGAGAGTAATGCTAAAAAGAGAGGTTGCAGAGTATGGGCAGAGAGAGATTTTTTTTGCAGGTTTCTGCTCTGCCCCTCCCTTACAGACCATCCTTAAGAAGAGAAGGGAGAAGACGAATATGAAGAAGAAGAAGACAAAAAGGGGAAGGCTGAGGCGATCCTTGAGAGATAAGGGTCAGTAAAGTGTTGTAATTGTTGAAATCGCGAACCAAACATAACGCTTGACGAAGACCAAAGATGAAGAAAGAGGCAACAATAGGGGAGAGGTATGTGTATATATATATATATATTTGTAAACCATATGTAAATAATACATTTAGATGCATATAGTTTGTATATGTATATGTATGTGTGTATGTATCCGTATATGTGTCTGTATATGTATATATATGTAATACTTATTTTATATGTCATTTATATCCATATATGTATATATGGTATGTATATAACTCAAAACAATCAAAAAGAGGAAAAAAATCAAAAAATACGAAAAAATCAAAAACAAAAAGAAGAAAATTTTGAAAACAAAGAGAAAAAAAATCATTCAAGTATTCATCTGTTGTGCAGTTATCATATCATTGTTGTGCATTTATCATTGCATATCGTATGTCTCACATTGCCTCTTTGTATGTTTGCATTCACTATCACTCTTGCATTGTCTATTACATCTATCATACATGATTACAACTATCACGCTATTGCATCACTTGGCCACAATCTATTCGCATCAATATTTGATTACAATCTTTTTCATTAGTTAATACTAGTCCCTTTTTATGGGTTGATGGTTAAAACTACTTGGTTAATATTGGCCCCTCTTCGGGATGACGATACTATCCCTTTCTCGGGTTGTTGGTTAAAACCACCATCGGTTACCCTTTTCTTGGCTTGTTGGTTAAAACTGTCCATCAGTTAATACCCTCTCTTTTTTAGGTTGATGGTTAAAACTATTCATCGGTTAATACCTCCCATTTTTGGGTTGATGGTTAACACTACATTTCCTTCTCTCATGTGAGTGTGCTTGGATTGTACCCCTTGTTGTGCTTCATATCATTTGCATGAGGCTTGTCTCATATATTACCTATTGCATTGCATTGCATAAATCACGAACTTTCAAAAAGAAGAAAAACGAAACCGGCTTCGTGAGGCATGTAAGTCCAACTTTCAATTGCATTTTGAGGATATCACTTGCATCTTGCCCTTGAACTATATTGGTTTGATTCCTTGCAAAGAGATATGTAGGCAACCCTCAGGTTCAACCAACTATATTTTCATGTTGTTTGTTTGTCCAAGTCTCACAGCCTTGTCAAAAGGGTCGTCTTCGGGCATTTACATTCACTCACATCATGAAATGACTTTGAGTTATATCAAAGAGGGGCAACTGTAGACACCTCATTTTGATTGACCTCTAAGACTTGGATGCTTTCTTTTGATCACCTAATGATGAAAACGAGAATGTACTATCTCAAAAAATCCTCAGTAAAATAGATGGAATTTGAAACTTTATTCCCAATCTCAAACCTGTCTTGGCCAAGTGTTTTAGACCTGTTCAAAACTCTATTTTTTTAAAAATATTCCTTTTACACATTGTTCCAATAATTATGCTGAAAAACCCTATTTTCTCTTTTTTTTTTTAAAAAATGTCAATGAATAGAGCATAACTAGTGTCAGCCAGCATGAATAGTAGCCGGCCAGCCAAATAGTGTATGAATAGTAGCCGGCCCGCAAAAAAGTTGGTTGGTTAGCTAAGAAATTGGCTGGCCAGCTAATTTTTCCAGAAATAGTGCAGTTTTGGCAGAATTCTTGTGTAGTGTGTGGGGCACTCCACGATCCCATTTTCTGATACATTCATGCATAAAATGCTTACATACTTAGCCTCCATTGCCTAGTGCTTGATCCATTGAAGGTAAGACTCCACTTTTACCTTCCATTAACTCCATTATCTTCACTAATGCTCCATTAGTCCTCCACTTTGTCTTCAACCATCTCTCCACTTGCATTGCCTATATAAACACATCAAATGTTAAGACTAGAATAATGAATTTGGGAGGAGAAGACTAGAGATTCAGAAAGAAGAGAAAGTTTTGAAAAAGAGAGAGTTATCTTGCCAAAATAGAGAAGTTGTATACGCTTCCATACCTCTCATCTTCCATTACAAAAACCACTCAAGAAACTCACTGAAGCCAAGTCTTAAAGCTTTGATAAAAGAGAGAATAATCCTTGCCATGCTTAAGAACAGTAAAGAGTGATCGTTTCCTATAAACACACTTGTCCGAAGACACCATTCTAGCTCAAATTGCAAGCTTTTGAACTGAGGATTGAGAACATAATTCACAACCTTGAGGGTGATCAAAAGAAAGTTTGGAAATCAAGAAGTTTATCCTTTCTTTTGAAGGTGAATTTTCAATTTCTTTTATTTTCTTGGATTTTCTATCTTGTATTTGCTTTCTTACTTTAATTTCATATTATTTCTATTGTAATCTAATTGGAAGTGGTTAATTGAGCAACCTAAATATTCCCTGTTTGTTCTTTTCTTGGTGTTGCAACAAAACAAGTTTTGCTAGGCCTAGTTGGCCGGCCTGCTAATTATTTGGCTGGTCGACTAACTTCTTCTGGACAGAACAAAGCGATCTGCCGATGTTGATAATAATGGTTTCCAGCGATCCCCGAGACACATGAAGCTTCTATTTTATTTTCATTTGAAAGTTTTGAGAGGTTTTATTTTATTGTAATATTTTCTTCCCCTCCTCCCTTATTCAGATATGTAATTATTCAAGTGTTATAATAATTTTCCGCCCCGCTTCTTTCTATCACATTCTTTTACTTGTTTTCCTTATTTGTAAATAAGCATCATATTTTGTTTTTTCATCATATCCATGCTTTGCATCTATGTTTCATACATCTTGATTCAACTAAATTTTCATTTATGGATTTAACTAATTCTCATTTGATTATGTGCGCTACGTCATGTTCTTGAAATGATTCACATGTCATATATTATTAAGCCAAATCTTTAGTTGCATCTCATGAGTGAATTGTATTAGATTTTGTATATAAGATCATGCATATTTTCCTAACTTTGTTTCATAGCTGTTCGCGGGATGTCGGTAAATATGTAAGTTTTTATGCTTTAGCATCCTGCTGGTGTGTGTTTTTCCTTACTATGTTTAGCATTCTAATATAACTCTATGAATGCTGGTGGATGGAGGTTGTATTGCTTAATTTGGAATGATGTTGATTGTCATGTTTGTGAACTCAATTTCTTCGAGTTATACATCTTTAGAACTCTTTCAAAATATATGAAATCAAATTATTCCCGAATGAATGGCATAGTCTATACTTGTTTTCTTCACATAGTAAATTTTAGGATTTATTAAATAATCAGAATATGAACATATAAAGTAAATACAACTCATATCTTGGTTTAATAGAGGCCGGTCTTTTGATTGGGTGAGCGGGGGTGCTCAATTAATGACCTTCCCCTCTCATGCCTAAGGTTCCAAGCCAAGTATCCTTGGTTACGACGAACAGTGGCCTTGGCACGAGTCACGGGTTTTCTAATTGTCCCAAAATATTATGTGGTGACTCTAAGATCTGGTGATGCAGCCCATTTTTAGCAAAGGTTTTGTGGTAAAATGGATTTTTTATAAAAGTTATCAGCTTTAGACTGTTATCTATGTTTTACATTGCACTTGTGAGACTAGATCAAAGAGATCAAGGGTCTGAACTATTTAACGCACGCAGGTGCCCCCCGGTGATGTGACACTTATACATTTCTCTTAGTCTAATAAATAGAGTTAGACAAGTAGGTTGAATTGTGACCTATTTAAAAATGCAAAATTTAAAGTGATATAATTAAAAACTTTAAGGTTTGATTTGTGAATCAGGTTGAACTTTAGAGTATTTTTTGTAATTTATCCAAATAAGTTTTTGATTGGCTAATAAATTGTGAACTTAGGCATATAATTTTAAACAAGAAAAAAAACATAGATTTATATTTTATGTTAGATCATTGTCTAAAAATTATATATACTAGAGAGAATAAACAAAAACAAAGAAAAATATGTGTATATACAAACTTAACAATAAAAATTGGTAGCTTGAATTGAGCTTGTCCGAATGGCTTGAATTTGTATTTGCTGATCAGCTGCCCGGACAACTGGTCGGACGACCACCCAGACGACCGGTGTAACACCTGTTTACTGTGGTTGTCACCTTGTCAACCGCGGCTGTCTTCCTTCTCTTTGGACGACCAACAGGCCAAAATTCGAGCTAGCAATCATGATTCTAAACTTAAACCGTATATATATACAATAGAGATTGGTAGCTTGAATTGAGCTTGACTGAATGACCCGAATTTCTACTTACCGGTCGATCGACCAAAAGACTACCCGGACAACCGGTGCAACACTTGTCTACTGCAATTGTCACCTTGTCGACTGTGGCTGTCATCTTTCGACTGACCGGTCGACTGAGAAGCCAAAATTCGAGTAGTAACAAATCATGATTCATATATATATATATATCAAGAACAATAATGACCACATTTTTTTTACTATATTTTCTTTATTATCTCATTCGTCAACACTATAGTAGTAACAAATATGAGTGGTGTTATTCATTACACTAAGACGATATTGACACATAATATAATAAATATATTATGGTAAAAAAAGATTGTAATCCTAACCATATTGTTTTAATAACATTATTATTGCAAGAGTTCGTGGGTTATGAATTGAATATTCAATGGAGTAGAGTGGGTTTGGATTGGTTGGGAGTTCAATGTTAGAAAAAAAAAAAGAAAAAAAAAAGAGGTGCTGAACTACATAGGATGAAGTTTTTTTTTTTTTTTTTGCTAACAATCCAAATGATAGAATTGCCCATGACATTTGGACCCCTAAAAGATCTCTCTTTTTGAAGGGTTGAAAGTGAAGCAATTTTGATAGTTGAATGGTATTGACATTTGTACAACATCTCACTACCGTGAATAGAAGCACAATATGCATATACAAGAGAAAAAAATAATTATACATAGATTTACGTGGTTCAGCTCAAATTGCCTACATCCATGGGAGAGAGTGATTTCACTATAATAAAAATAGAGAATTCATGTGAGATGGCCAAAATACTCAAAACTTATAGTACTACCAGAACCCCCATACTTAAGGATAGTTGAGCCCTTGCTCACCCAGTACCCTCATGGTATATTTCTCTCACCCTTGACATCTATTTTTTACCACTCTCTCACTCTCTCGCAGAAAAAGCCTATAGTTCACATGACTATTTATATTAGTCTACGCATGAGAAACCTAATTTGATACAATTAAGTAACAGAGTCCTACACATATTTGATTTCCCAATAGACTTCAAACTCTACTATATTAACTTAAATACATGTTTAAACCATCCTAATAACTATATGGGACCCACAGTTATCACATGGGTGGACTAATGATGGGCTGTTTTGCACACCAAAAATAAATACTAAATTATTCCCAAATTCCTTAGAATAATGGCAAGTCTAGGTATCGAACAACATGGACTAATATAAAATTAAACTAACTTAACTAGCAAGATTCCTAAATTAATTTCGGTAAAAAGATTGATGAGAATTATATTGAAATTAGAATTAAATTGAAAAGAGAAATTAAATTAACAATTAAGATTAAAGTTGAGAATTCGATTTGGGCAAAAACCTAGGGCAAAGAATCAACCACTAGTTATGTAAATAGGGTTTAACATTGGCATCTACTTGCAATATGGTTTGAACTACCTAATGTTTCATAACTACAAGTTTCAAACATTGATCAAGAGGATTGTTGTGTTCAACATATAGGCACGAATCATCTTAAGTAGTACGAGTCGTTCGTTTTAAACTAAGGTAGCAACACAACTCGTCTCTTATATGACTCGTCTCATATTTTGAATACAACACAAAGAAAAACCATTGTATGAAAAGCATTCAACAATCACAAAAACTAGAACATTGAAAGAGATTAAAAAAAATTTGAAATTAAAACTTCTAATTCATACAACTTGCTCAAACCATTTAAACAATCAAAGCCTAGTTAAAACTCTATTTACATGGCATCAAAACCCTAGAAAGATGAGCCTAGCTTCTCATGGATGAGTGAAATGATAATGAAGAGGTTCAAGCTGCCATGGAAGGCCTTCAATCCAAAGCTTTTCGAACCATGACCTTCTTCGCCTCTTTTCTAAGAATTTTTTGAACCCTTTAACAACCTTCTTTCCTACCTTCTATATTTTTCTAGCAAAACAGGTGAAAAAGAAAAACACACACGAATTCTGAGGTCGGGCCGCACGTGTGAGACTTAAGGCCACACATGCGGAAGTTGGTGCTGCACATGTGGGAAGATCCCTTTGTACATGCTGATGGAGGCAGAGGCAAATTCATCTTTAAAGGTAGGCCATATGTGCAGAACGGTTCCTCCACGCGTGCAATGAATGTTTGTTAGCTAGAGTTCCACTTTTCAACTCTTTTTGTACTTGAGACACTCCAACTTGATTCATATCAAACACTTGTAAACTGTATCAAGTAGGGGTGAACAACGGATATATCGATCTGCCCAAATCGACTGAACCGAACCGATCCACTGCATTTTGGATGAATGCGTGATGACGAGCAGACGATTGCAGATTGAATTTTTCCAATCCACCTAGTTTTGGACGGATGGCGGATTTGAGGTTCATTCGGCCACAATCGAACCACCAAACCGCGAGCATCCCTGATAATTTGTAAGACTTTATGTTTTCAATTTGTTTAGATATTCTGTTTGTGTTTTCAATTGAAAAAAAAGTTTAAATATTTTGTTGAATGTATTCTGTTGAAAAAGAGTTTTCAACTTGAATATATTTTTTGAATTGAAAAAAATAAATGTATTATTTATCTATATTTTTTGGTTTTTAAATCTAACTCTAAAAATAATAAATAAAAAGGATAATATATGCTAGTTGGTTTTTGTTTTCTAAAACAGATATGGATGTAACAATACAGAGGCGTACAATCTCTATTACTGCTTTGTTCATGGTTTTGGTGATTTTGATTGTTTTTATATTCACTACAACAAAAAAGGATTTTTACGACGCACAATGCACGATGTAAAAACCCGCCTACAACGTGCAGCACGCGTCATATTATGACCAGTCATGGAAAGTCATTCACTTTCGACGACATGCTTCATATGTCGTTAAAAACTATTTAATGGAAGATTTTGTGCGTCATTGTCACTTTTTCTACGACATGCTATAGTACACTGTAAAAAACAATTTAATGGCAGATTTTGTGCGTCATTGTTACTTTTTCTACGACTACTTGTGCATGCTGTTAATTGGTGAGACAAATAATGATGCTAATTGCGCGCCGTAAAATATGTAATACAATGACTTATTATTCCTGCTGTAGAATATTTCATTTTTTTCATTTTATTTTATAAATTCAGTTGGTTCTATTTGATCAATTTTGTACAATCTAACAAATATTACAAACAAGCATCACAAAACATCAATCAACTAGTAAAATATTGTTTGAAACATCAAAAAGAAACTATATCCATAAATTATAAACAATCAACAATTGTCTATTGTAGACGTCCCCGAACGCCCCGGGAGGAACGAGCTCCCGTTCTGTTCATTTTGGGGTCACTACAGCTCAGGACTCTCAAATTGTCACGGTTCTAAGTCTGAACCAAAGAGTCCAAATCCGGCAAATCGTTTTGAGAAAAAAATAGATTTTTGAAAGAAGTGCCAAACATGGACTACTTTGCCAGATACAGAGTCGCCACCTAAATATTTTATTTTGGGAAATTTAGGAAACCCTGACTCGGTGCTAAAGGCCACGTGTCCGTCACCACCAAAGTTGCCTCGGCTCGGGAACTTGGGTACGATTGGGGAAGGTCACTTCGTGAGCACCCCCGCTCGCCCGATCAAAGATCGGCCTCTACTAACCATGATATCTATTTTTGAAAACTTTGTGTGTTCTTATTCCGGTTATTAGCCTAGGTTACTATGTGATGCGCACAGCATACAAGTATAGATTGGATCGCCTGAATTGGAACAAAACATTTCATGTTCGTTTTTTGAAAGATGGTTTGCTACTCGCAAGTAGGCTTAAAATGCAGATTTTGCCACCCTCAGGTGGGCTTAGAAAAGATGGTTTTGCCACTATCTAGTGGGCTTAAAACTCACAGTCAATGATTTATTCCAATCCAAGTAACCCAACCTTCACCCACAGGCATTCAGGCAGTTATATCACATTAGCAATTAGCCTCATGGTAAGCATGCTATTCATGGCAGTCCCTCACACGCATGCAGGGATGCTAAAGCATAAAACTCACCGGGTACTCCAAGCCAAAACAGAATTTACATTAGAAATCATGCATGATCCTAAGAGCATCTCCAACCCACTAGGCATATCATGTTTGTTAGTCAAAATGCCTAGTATAACTCATTTTTTTCAACTCCAATGCACTAGGCATATGATTAGGCATTTTAGCTCAACTCACATTCACTAGCTACATGTAGCTAGCCTTCAAGACTAGGCAAAATATATTTAATCATTAGGATCATTTCCCTCCATCTTTGTTGCTGATGTGGCATTTTATAAAATTAATAGTATTTAGATGAATAGTTAAAATAAAGAGCATGGTTGGAGTAGAAACATGAAATAGTTGATAGGCAAAATAAAATATATACTTTATAGTAATATTTAGATAGGTAAAATGCCTATTACCGTTGGAGATGCTCTAAGTATACAGAAATGCCTAATGCAACACATGCAAAATGCAACTATAGTAGGCTCGGCTATTCTAAACATGGCATATGGAATGCTATAGCTAACATGTATTCAATTTGGAATTGAAAATACAATGCAGTTAGTATGATGCGCCGAGCCCGGTGCATGCAAAACAGATGAATGAATGCAAACATGCTATCATACTGTATGCTAATTAAAATATGCCCTAATCTAACCATCACAAGCGGATAAATAAAAGGGAGAAAGACGTGGGGTTGGAAGACATACAACACACACACGCACACTTATTACAGTTATGCCCTCGCGCAGAGGGTCTGAATAAATATACAGTCCCGAATGAAAGAATATTACAGTCCAAATATTACAGTCCAAATATGTACAAATTCCTAATTAATTAACAAATTAACTAAGAAAATAAATAAATTGGCATGCAAGCCAGGGACTGCCTTGCTCCTGATGAATGATGCATGTCTGGGCTGCCTTCGCGGAAATCCACTGGGATGCCCCAATTAGCCTCTGTTTACACCTTTTCTTGAAATACGCGCCAAACTGCAAAAAGTTGCTGATCCTTCATTTTGCTGCAACAGAGAGCAAGAAAGGGGCATGGCAATGTATTTTCACAGATATATGCATGCCTCGATCCTCGTGCCACCAATCACGCATATCGAGGCATGATGGATGAAAATGAAGTGCCTCGAAATGCAACATGGACTTATACTAACATGAGAGAGCCTCAGCCACACTCACATAAGAGGCCGATGGATGAAAATGAAGTGCCTCGAAATGCGTGCACACGGGACGCAAACCGAGGCAATGGCATATGCAATGCAAATGGCTAAAATTGATATGCAAACATGCTAATGGATTTTCAGCAATGAAAAGTGGGGGAAAACAGCCCCGAAATGAGGCGAAAACACACCCGATGCAGGGAATAGTCCCGAAATATGAATTTTGGCACCCGAAATGGCCTATAGCTATACCAAACATACAAAATTGGCACATGAAATGAATAGACAGAAGCAAGGCAGCCCCTAAATATGCACTTTTCCAGTTTATAGCATGGCCAAACAGCAAACCAAGACAGGGCAAAACTAGCATGCAAGAAATGGCCCTAAACATGAGATTAAGAAGCAACTCACATCTTTTGTCCTCAAACAGGTTAGGGCCCTTCAACAAAGTTGAAGAGGGGCCCAAAATATGATGTTTTCCAGAACTGTAAAAACCCCAAAAACAAACACAGGTGTGGCTGCACTCCCATGCAAGAAAAAGGGCCAAAAGGTGGCCAAAGAGGCAAGTGGTATATTCACAGCCCAAACTGAAAAATCCCCTTCCACAACATTGAAGAGAGACAAAAAATAAGCATATTTACAGAACTGTAAAAACTCCAAAACAGTATACAAACATGCTAAAAATGCAATGCAAAATGAGGCTCAAAAGGTGGCTATAACACAAAGTATGCAAAGCATTCACCAAACAGCCAAAGACCCTTAATGAAACATGTTAAGAAAGTCAAAATAAGACTATTTCTAGGCCTGTAAAAAGACCAAAAACAGAAGCATGATAGGCTGCCAAAGCATGCAAGAAAAGGGGACCAAAGAGGGATATTGAAGCAAGTGCAATATGGAGGGCTCAAACAGGGTTGAGCCCTGAATGAAACAAGAAAATGAGCTCAAAAAAATGGCCTTTTCAGTTTTGGTCGGAGCTCAAATCAATAAGCATGTATGGCTAAGGAAAGATACCAAAATAAGTTCAAAAAAGGAAGAACACTACTTACCCTTGAAGGTTTGACTTTGGTTGCCTCTTGGCTTGAGTTTGTGGTTCCCTTAGGCCTTGGAGAACACCTCCTTGCTGCTGGAAATGGAGTGGTGGTGGTGGAGCTTGGTGTTGTAGAAGAAATGGTGGTGTAGGGCTTGGAGTTTCTTGCTTGAAAGAGAGGGATAGAGAGAGATTTTTGTATGCAAGTTTGAAGATGAATTTTTTCAACCCCTCTCACCAATGCCACCTGCTGGTTATATGGATCAAAAGGAGGGGGAGTATGGAAGGAAAGGGTGGGGGAAAAGGACCAAGCCTTTCCTCCACAAAAATATCCCCCGGATACAGATCTTTTCTGGGGGAAAAGGCTACACAGTTGTAAAGTGTATCACACAAGGAACATGGCCGGCCCATTATTGGACTTGGAAGGGGCCGGCCGGCCACCCCCCTTAGCCGGTCGGCTAGGGGTCAAAAAGGCCAAGTAGAAATAGTGGCCGGCCACCACATATTGGTGGCCTCTCAGGTCTCCTCTTCACAACCCTGTGGTTCGAATTTGGAAACTCTAAAACAGGAGAGAGAACAAGCCAATTTGAGGAGGGGTTCAAAAGGTTCAAGTGGAATTAATGGCCGGCCAACAACTTTTAAGGATCCTCCCATGTGTGTACAACACAACCTTATGGTTCAAAATTCAAGAAAAAGGGCCCAGGTTGTTCAACATTAGCCCGGAAGTGTGAAAAAACGGGCGTCGGAGGGCGTCGGAGGATATATAACTGGTTGCTGCAACAATTACTGGCCTCCCACCCTTCAGTGACCTTTCTGGTGATGAAACAGAGGCACCTGCCAAAAATGAACGAAAACCGTCGCAAAACGAATGTTTGGGGGCCAAAACGCGCAGTTCGGGATCCCGAAAATGGGCTGTTAAGCACCGAAAGTGGCAGTCGGCCACGAAGTGTGTTTCTCAGACCCCAGTGTCCCTCAAAAGGGAGTAAATAAGATGTATGCCAAAAATCAGAACAAACGGAGATGGTTAGGCGGTCCCGAACCGAGGCACACGGCCTGACGGCTCCGAAAGCCGGGAACCGGACTCCGAAATGGGCAAAATGGCCTATGGCCACAAAATGTAGCCCACGGCCACTGAGAGATGGTCTATGGGACCTCTCCCTCCCCTCAGGAAAAGAAACAGAGAAAATCGAGCCTGGTTCGCAAACCGAGGTATGGCGCAGAAGAGGGTTCGGAAACCCGGAGGCAGGGCTCATGGCCAAGACTCTGAAACTTCTGAACGAGCACATTATGCAATATCACCAAGTGCTCAACTGGTGACGTCTGAGTCTCAAGGTCGGTAAAAAATGGGGTGTCTACATCTATACATTTCAAACATTCGAAAACTATATCCTTAAGTTCTAAACTGTACAAATAGTTTAAACCATCCAAAACTATGCATATCTAACTTTATAAACATATCGACAGCTATTAAGAGATTATTTAAAACTACCGACAACAGTTCTTATAGCAATTCCAGCTGCAGCTGTGGCAAATCCACTTGCTCCTATCACAGGGATGAGGGTGCCTAATGTATGTGTTAAGGCACCTAAACCCGCAGCAATAGCTGGAGCTACTAACCTTGTTGCATTTCTTATCTGCATGACAAAGGAAACTTCATATAAGTACAAAAACCAACAACTCAGGGACACAAATATTTCTTAAGGTATTAAGAAATGATCAAGAAATTTTAAAACATAAACAAAATATTTTCAAAATGAATAAGATAATTCAATGGCCCCATAAAAGCAATGTCATAATGAAAAATTAGCAAAAATTTAAGATCTCAATAGTCTCAATGTATATGCAAATAAAATCCATATAAAGCAAAACCTCTTTTTTCATACGTCAAATGAAGTTACCTCTAATGAAGTTACCTCTTTTGTTGCAATGTTTCTAGAGGAAAATGAGTAGGAATCTTCCAATAAACCATTAAGTTTGTAGAGGAAAATATAGTTTGTTACTAAATCTAGGCCATAAGAAGCTCAAGAGAAAAATTAAATTTAAAAAGCGGAAGAGGTGGAATTAATCTACTCCAATGCAGCACCTACTTGGGACTCGCATAATTATGTTAAAGGATCTCTATGTATGAGGTTTAGGTTTGTATAGGTTTTATCCATTACCATTGTAAGTTCTAAAATAAAGAGTCCAAGTCAAATTAGAGTCTATATTATTTACAAGTTTAAAAAGAAACTTTCAATCCATTATAGAAGAAATTTAGGAAAGTTTTAGTAGTTTTAGGCGCTTTTTGGGATAATGTGATGTAATTCTACCTGAGTACTTAGTAGCAAATACATAAGATAAGGAACTATAGGAATAATATACGATAACAACATTTCATCAGCTAAATTCTGGAATCAACTTGTACCTAAACTTTTTATATTCTTTCCTCTCTGCTTCCAATGCATCTCCACTTCTTGTCTACCCCTTCTTCTCTGGTTCTTCTCTTTTATTGTTTCTTTTGTTTATTCTATATCTCAATTTCTCTCTCAATATTTACTGTCATATTTATTTGCATATCACATGTTCGACAAAATTGTTATGAACCACATTTTTAGATCTGGAATCCTTAACCACATTTTCATGAGAAAATGCTTTCTAAGTGTTATTGGTGACAAATCCCAGTGAACCTTTCACAAAGTTGCCACATGACTCTGCTCTCTTTTTGTTTTTTTTTTTCTTCAATGAGTACATGACTCATCTCTTTAAAGTAACAATTCTGTCTCTAAATAGATTTCTCATCCACTTAGTATGAATATAAGACACCAAATGGTGAAAGAAATTAAAAACTGGAATTTACTGCATTTTAGATTCCCATTCAACTACTATTACAGCAGAAGTCAAATTTCCCAAAATACACCATCACCATCATTACAAACTTCAATCACTTTGTGATCTAGAATTTGGGATTAACCAACTTCTCTATGCAATTTCGCAGTGACTCAGTCAGATTATTAATGCAGATCAGATCATTAATGTAACATAAATTTTCTAAATTCCATTTGAAGTATAGTAAAGACTCCACGCTTTTTTACCAAAAAAAAAAAAAAAAACACTCCACACTTTGACACCAACTCATGAAAGCAAACTAAACAGTAAGTAAAAATGAAACTAAATAAGTTAACCAAAATAGAGAAGACAAAAACATGAGATGGACTACAATAAAAGAATCAATTAGAGGGAGAACCTCAGAAGCAAATGCACAGTGTGTCTTGATATCAGCATCATGCGCATCCCCACTTTCAAACAAGTTACCAGTTCTAAAGAGTTGTTCAAAGTTCTCCAAACTCAAGTCAATATCATCCATGTTGAAGTCTTTGAAAAAATCATCATTTACAATCCCAGTGCCTTTTCTTTGAGAGAAGCATGGCTGCATATTAAGGGATAGAAATTATATAAAATAAGATTACAGTCAAAGCCTGAAAATTTTCAAGCATGTCTGAACAAATAAAATAAATGCTCAAATATCCATGGCAACATAGGCACATATCCACAAACATGCATCGTGATTCAAAGAAAGCATCAAGTTCAATTCATTTTATTTAGGAGTGGGAATTATGTCGTGCTTGTACTGTGTTATTTATCAAGTTCGATGCATCCCCTTTGTTTCTATTTCAAACATAACCAAAAACAACACACTAAAACTAAATTTTAATTCTTATCTAATGCAATAGCACAAATATTAATAGTAATAGTAATAAATTTAGTACGACCATTTGACAGCACACACAAACATTATATATATAAGAATATATAACATATCTCTTGTTTTGTGAAAAACCATTCCCTTGCATGTCTAAGGCTTTCAATAACATGCTATTATTGATGGATTGCCCTTCAAACCATATGATATTGATGAGAATCTAAGGGTTTTAAAGGTATAGATTGTTGGGTTTGTGGAGCCTGATTAGCTTGATTAGAAGATGCATCAAAATAAGATGAAGACTAGGGGGGTTGGCTCTGTTTTTCTTTGGGTTATGACTACTCTGATGCATAGGGGGCCTGCTAGCAGTACTCTTTTGTTTTGGTGTTGATTAGTTTTTTGCAAGGATAGTACTACTAGGACGCTTGTTATATTTGATTCAAGGTTTAAGATATTGTTATTTTAACATGCTTCATAATTTTCCACTTTAAAGTCTTTGTACTGAGTTAAAGCTCAGATGGATAGAGGACATTATAAACTTTGTATTAAGTAGCCCACAACTACATTTCTACTCCCACAAGAACTTATTAAATAAAATAAAAATTAAGGCGAATTTAGGCATTCTAAACAATGCTAATGCTTAAAATTATAGTCAATTTGGTTTGAAATTCATGAAATCACCAAATGTTCATAATGTGAATAGCATCAAATTCTATAACTAAATTAAGTGGCCCAGAATTGTACTAAAATGCTTACTCAATGTACTCATCCCACACAATAACTATCACCATCAAAGATCATGTACTCGTTCTTCCTAGCTCTTGCTTCTCTACAGCTTGTCAATGAAAAGAAAAAAAAAAAAAAACACTCATGTTGCTAAAATTGCATCCCATTTTCGTGCAAAAACAAAAACTATTAATTGTGAAATAACCATTACCTATCCTCGAAATCACCCAAACTGCCATTTGGACTCATATCCTATCAGCAATGTCACTTTAGATTACCGCAAAACAACAAACTAAAGAGACTCCCACATTAATTTTCTCTCTCATGAAAAACTAAAGTAATAAAAAAGACAAATAATTGAAGTACTTGTCTATGTCATTTAGAGTATCCTACTTAGTACACCTACGAATGCAAAAATTATTCCAAAATAGAAAAATAATTCAGTAGAAAAAAAAAAACTCCATATTAGAAATCATAACCATAAAGTTCCCTATCTAGAAATGCGTACCACAAATATTTTTTTTTTTTTCAAGTAATGCTAATTTCCCTTTGACTTTGAAGTATATTCCAACATCCCAACATAATATATATATATTTTTTTTAGAACTGCCTTTAAGCAAAGGTAATTCATTGTTACGTATCAAAATAATTTTACTCACATCCGTGGTTACCAGCCTTTAATTTGCATGTGGTTCAAAAAAACAAATTTCCATATCTTGAAAAGAACCAAAAAAAGAGAAAAATATCCTTTTTTTTAACTCATCAAAAATATCTTTGCCTTGTGGACTCTAGAGCTCCTGAGAGTGATAGCTAAGTTTGTTTCTTCTGAGCTAGTTTTTAGTCAATTGGGTAATGTTTGAGCTGTTGGAAAGCCTAATTTGGTTAGCTACAGAGGTGCAACCAACCATTCTGGCTACTACTCTCTTTGTAATGTCTATGCTTTTGAGGATTGCCAAATGGGATTGATTCATCAATCTCCTCTCCTCTAAATATCCCTAAGTAACCCAAGCTGGTATGGTGCATGGATTAAATTTAGACCCAACAGAACCAATGTAAAGGAGTCAGCTTATTAGTTTCACAATTACATGAAACTAAGGCAGATCAAGTTACTTCCCTTTTGATTTTATTTTTCACGGGGCACTATGAATTACCAGAACACAGAGAACTCAATAAAAAATTGATAGAGAAATGGCAATCATACAGTTTCAGCTTTAGCTTACATAGCTTTAAATTCTGCCCCTTTTGTAGTCAATTCTGTTAGCCTCATCTCCTCTTGCTTTTTCATTACCTCGAACACCTAAACCAGCATCAACCCAACAATGTAATGAAAATCATTCATCCAATCCAATCTTCAATTCATTCTACATTGACACTAGGAGAAGAGAATGAAAAAAAAGAAGAAAAAAAGACCATTAACAAAACAGAAGCTGAACTTCTAAAACCCACCATGGATTTTCTTCACAAGACACACAAATAACAGAGGAGCTCAGCTCTAGCTCTAGAGAATAGCCATGAATGGGATTATGGAACTCTACTGTACCAACTGTAAGAATTTCACAGACTAATAAATGATTTATTGATTTGATTGATGATATACCTATAGAGAAAGGTATGGTATGTCTTGAAGGAGAAGAAAAGGGTCATACACACACACACACACACGCACACATACACACACACACACACATAGAGAGAGAGAGAGAGAGAGAGAGAGAGAGAGAGAGAGAGAGATGTTGTAGGGTTTCTCTTAAATGGCGGTTTGTGGCTGCATTTATATACCCGCTAAAATTTTATAACCAGTTTTACACTAACAAATAATCCCAGTTGGCAAGGCACCATACATAAAGATGAACAAATGGAACAAAGAAGAATCAGAAAGGTAAAAGCCTCTATTTCACAATAAATAAATTATGCATCCTTATCCACTGCTAGCAAAAACAGACAAGCTTCACTATTTAATCAAACAAAAACCCCACTCTTGTATCTACAAACTTCTTACCCCTTTAATAATGAACCAAAAATCATTTTATGCAATTGGCATTTTGTGAATAAGATAGAACCACCATAGAATCATGACTTGTTTTCAAGTTTTTGAACACTAAAGAAATACATGTAAACAAAAAAACACCACTAAACGTTAAATCTAAGAAAATTTTGTAGACAAAACATAAAGCAGTTATGAACAACTCTAAAGTTGTTTATTCTTTCTTAGTCAATCTTTAAATTTCTGCCAAATCATATATTTTAAGGACAAAAAGTAGTAAGCTAATATTTGTTTTTATATCATTACATTTGGATTTACGCACCACCATCTACAAAAATTCTGTTTAAAACGAAAAACAAACAAAAACGAAAAAGTTACATTCACAATTTGATAAGCCTCACTTTCCCAACACACATACACATAAATAATGAAGAAAGAGCTTCACTTTCCCTTTTCCCAACTGTATCTGCCAACCTCCATTAGTAGTACCAAGATGCTAAATAAAGTCAATAAAGGTTTATATGCAGATCCACCTTTCCAAGCACCATTTAAACACAACTTGATAAGCCTTCTCATTTTTTCACTAGTTTACAATTTTCTTTTAACTATTCAGAGATTTAGACTTTCCTCCTTTCAACTTGTTCTCCTTTGCAAACACAAATTTTTTTCGGTAGCTATACTCACCTTTCCTGAGATTCAGAGAAAATACAAATAATTTTATAATTTCTAATGTGAGATTCTTTTAATTCTCTATGCCCGACCAAAATCAAGACTACCAAAATAATATTAGCACCACAAAATATCATGTCTTGAATACAATACCTCAAAATGGGGTATATATTCCAGAATGTACAAACAAAAAATTAACACAATTCATCTACATATATACACAACCAAAGTCAACAAAACCCATAAACTATGCCCAATAGCCAACAAGACCCACAAAACCATTTGAAGCAAACCAAAGAAAAGGGTTAAACAATTAATCAATCTAAATCCTTATAAGTTTGTTGCATTAATCAATCACTCAAATTTATCAAACCATTAGACATCTCTTTTTTGCAATACCATGATATATGTTATATAACAACTCTAGAAAAATCTTGAGAGAAAAGTAAATACCTGTTGTTTTAAAGTGGAGCTGAATAAAATTCATCTCTTGAATCTCAGAGTAGAGACCACCCATAGCGTCAACAAGAAAACTTGGACTAGGGATCTTAGACTCAACCCTACTGAAAGCCTTAGGGCTCTTTCTCATCTCGATATTAGATGCAGAACGATGTTTCTTACCCCCATTTCTCTTCGCGACGTCCATTAAAATTAACAAATCACTATCCGTAAGACTATCCTTCAAGATGTACGAACTCCCCTTAGGTGTAGTAGTACCTTCAATCACTAGTTTATCACCCATTGTATCTAAGTCATGTAGATTAGATGAGTAATCAACCATCATCAACGAAATATTGAATGAACAAACCCTAGAAACTGAGGTAGTTTCTAGAGAGAAGGTAGACTCTCTCTCTCTCTAACCCATCATGTTTCCTTTCCATTTCTTATTAAATTGTTAGTGATCAAAGAATGAAAAAATAATTAGAAGAGGTTTCCTTGAAAGTTTAGGAAACGACGAAATTTTTTCCAGAAAAATAGCAGGGCACTTGTGATAACCCTATTTCGTATTATGCTAATTGATCTTAATTATGATTGTGATTATGTGTTTAATATGATTTTGGGTGCGATTTATATGAATATATATGGTTTTAAATTTCTATTTGTTCACTGTAGGAAAATCTGTTTGATTTTCTGCTTTAGAATTTAAATTGAAGGCCTTATCGGCCACAGAAACTGAAATTGATTACGCCATTGTGATTAGCATAATTTTTAGAGCCTATGGTGAAATTTAATTGAAAATTTATTCGGATCAAAATCATTAGATACAGAACGATTAAATTAGGCTCAATTATTTAGTTTTAATCATTTGATTAGGCCAACATATATATAAATGGCTTATTTACATTTTTGAGCATTGCTTTTGAGCTCATTCCTCCCCTTGGCTAAGATTACACTCTAGAGAGAGAGAGAGAGGCTGTCAAATTTAGAGAGAGAAAGGGAGCTCAAGATAGAGAATTTATCAAGGATCTTGGTGATCTTGAAGATTAATTCAAGAATTAACTATAATTTGTGAAGATTGGAGCTCCTAGGTGAGTGAATTCATAAGCTTGAGTTAGTAATTTTGTGGAATCAAAGTTTGATTGTGATCAAAAAGTGTAACTTGAGTTGTATATAAAGTTAAATACATGAATTAAGCTAAGCTTGATAAATTTGAGATCATTGGATGCATGCATATAAGGATTGACAATAATTTTGCATGTTTAAATGTAAAGCATGTTGATCATGTTGTTTTGAGGGTTGTTTGATACATGCATGCAAGAATTTCCATGCATTGGAGCTTAATTTCAAGCTTTGAAGCTTGTTCATGCTAAATACAAACATGATTTGTGTATACATAAAATTTATGGTTTGAAAGTTGTTGAACCCATGGAATTTTGAGCTATGGTTGCAAATTATCTTCAGATGTATGTTTTGGGAGTGTACCTGCATATTTGAATGTTTTATACATGAATTGGACCCTTGGGATTTTGATTTGAACTTCAAATAGAATTCTGGAAAACCCAGAATTCGTCAAGCCCGCTCGAGCGAGGAATTCTCTGCTTGAGCGTAAAATGTTAACTCCCAGAACTTTTGCAGACATTGATGTCCGCTCGAGCGGGGAGAGTCACGCTTAAGCGCCCAGTCACATGTTTCGACTCTCAGCTCGAGCGTCCAAAGTCACGCTCGAGCCTAAAAGTGGGGTAACCAGCACTTTTGCAGACAAAAGGGGTCCGCTTGAGTGGCGGAAAGCGCTCTTGAGCGGGGAGCCCTATTTTAGAAATTTTGTAAAGTTGATTTATGTTTCATTTTCCATTCTCTTTTATTTCTAAACACTCTTAGGCATGCATTGAACATTATAAGTGAGTTAAAATGATAAGAAAGAAACCTAAGAGGAGCGTATGAATTAAGAATGGGTTGAATCGTTTGTGACCCATTACGTTTATGAAATGTGTAAGGTCAAGCACAAGGGAAAATTATCCAGCGAATCACTGTGAGTAATATCTTAGAAAAGATATTTAAAGTATATCATTTGTCTAATTGTTTACTCTTATTTAAGTTTGATAAGCTTGCTGATTTGAATAGTGGGCAATATTTGTTATGCCATGTGATTGGGCCAAAGGTCGTTTGATACGAACGAATGGGCGAAAGACCGTTTGACATAAACGATTGGGCCAAAGGCCGTTGGACATAAACGATTGGGCCAAAGGCCGTTTGATACTAATGAATGGGCCAAAGGCCGTTTGACATAAATGATTAGGCCAAAGGCCGTTTGACATAAATGATTGGGCCAAAGACTGTTGGACCTAAACGATTGGGCCAAAAGCTGTTGGACATGAATGATTGGGCCAAAGGCCGTTGGACATGAATGATTGGGCCAAAGGCCGTTTGATACGAATGATTGGGCTAGAGGCCGTTTGACATGAATGAAATAGGCCAGAGGCCGTTTGATATGCTCAGGTTTGAAGTCGGCTAATATACTAGATAAAACCATAAATGGGCCCAAGGCCGTCTAATTATGTATATCTGTTTTGAACTTCATTCATGTATCTTCTTTATTTGATATTATTCACTGGGCGTTCGCTCACTCTTATTCATGTGTATGTAGGTGAGCCAAGAGATGTCCAAATCTAGCCCCGGTGAAGTATGTGAGAAACAGTCAAGTTTTGAGGAGTCTATCCAAATGTCTCATGCATGAGACTCATTTTTTTCATTTTGTTCTTTTGTGATGTTATAATTTTGTAATGTTGGCGAAAAAGTTGGATCACCCTTGTATATAAGTTTTGGTTGGCTGACTAAGACTCGAATGATCCTGTGTGTATAAAACTTTAAGTTATTTTCGTTTTGGTGTGAGTTATTAACGAATACATATGTTTGATGTTTTGATGTGCCATGTAAGCACAGCTCTATGGACAATTTTTAAGTTTGCCTCTTTTTGGCCCTTTAACTCTGATGATATATGTTTATTTGGTTTGAGGTCGTAGGTAATCCCTTGATTATTGGCCAGTTATGACCTTAATCCATAGGGGCGGGTTCAGGTCATGACAACACTCTTATTTTCAAATAAGTTAGGGTTTGGAAATTGTGAGAGAGAGCAATGGTGGTGAGGGAGAGTAACTTACAGAAGTGAGTGAATCAACAACAATGGCAGCGTCGGTCAGAGAACTAGTGGCGGCGATTGTGTGAGAGAGAGAGAGAGAGAGAGAGAGAGAGAGAGAGAGAGAGATTGAAACCCTTGTGATGTTCCATTCTGATTAGAGGATAATATATATAAATATATATATATATTTGGTGATTGGCGCCCCAAATTTTATTTTGGCACTTTTTTATTTTTTATTTTTTATCATACAATTCACGACATGCATTGTGTGTCGTAAAAAGGCAATACTTTTAACAGCAGATGATGTGTGCATCGTAAAAAATGTAATACTTTTAACGGTAGGCGTTGTGTACGCCGTGAAAAGTATACACTTTTCATGGCTGGCGCATGTGCGTCGTGTATAATTGATGTATTAACGGCACACCATATGCACGTCGTAGAAAGTATTATTATTTACGCTGTGCATTGCAAGCCGTAAAAAAATCATCGTTATTACCATTCGGCCTACGCAACAGACATGCCGTGGTTGGAAGAGTATTTACGACGTGCAAAAAAGCAGGTCGTAAAAGTGAGAAACTATGGCGTGTATTTATTGTATGTTGTTGATGTGGTGTCGTAAAAAGTCAGTTTTGTTGTAGTGATTTTAAGAACCACATATTGTAATACTTTATGTGGATGAGGCATGCTGTGATTGTAATATGTGGATGAGGCATGCTGTGATTGTAATATGTGGATGAGGCATGCAGTGATTGTAATATTCTAAAGTTTCAAACTTTCTTTTTTGGATGAGGCATGTAGTGATTGTAATAGTTTTTTAAGTCATTGACTGCAGTACTCTTTTTTTTTTTTGTTGAGGAAGTGTACAAGTTGAATTATGTTAAAAATTTATAAAATTTAAAACTACCAAACAGATTTGCATCCATCCACCAATCCGCTATATTCACATCCGTCGGATTGGCAAACGGATGCAGATTGATTTTTTTCCAATCTGCTAATCTGGCAGATGGATGGTGGATTGGAGGTTCCGTGGCCACAATTGACCCATGCCCACCCCTAGTATCAAGTTATATGAAGAAAAGTGTTAAGAAATATTAATTACCGGCCTCAATGTAGCACATTTCGGCCTCAATCACATAGCCCAACTTACAACTTGCTAGTCCTCGAGCAAGGGAACAAAATAAGACAAACATAACAAAATAAAAATAGAGGAAAACAAAACTACCTATATCCTCTTTCATGGGATGAACGATTGCATTTAGCATATGCAACAAGCCTTTTAACCACAAAGTTACTCCAAGCGGACGAATTTAGTCTCGTGAGGATTTCCAGAGCGATACCCACTAACATTCAATATATAGTACACTTCATTCACAACATTTAAATCATTTGCTCAAGCTATACTCTCTAATATCTCACACCAATCAATGAAATATTTCTCACTTCACCTCATGGATTATTCAATATAAGCGCTATGCATGGATCAATTAATATGAGCATGTGAAACATCAAGAGACATTCAAATTGAATGTAATATTTGCACCTCGTGTGTAATGTGAAGCTCAACACTCAATAAATTACCATAAAATACCTAATCAAGTGTTCTCAAAGCCTCATAGTACAACCCCACCTTCAAAGGACTATTGTTTTTTCCTTTTTTTTTTTTTTTGAAATGAATGTGCAATGTCTAGATTTCTTAAGCTTTCTTGTTAACCTGTGTAGGGAGTGTTGGGCCAATGACTCCCAAACCAGATGGCTTTAGGGCATTAGGTGTAGAGACACCCCAACGAGCTGAATAACTCACGTTAACAAGGTTACATATCTAGACTAGTCATCTTTTTTTCTGTGACCGTGCAATGTCTAGGTCTCTTAAGCTTTCTAATTAACCTGTGTAGTAAGTGTTAGGCCAATGACTACTAAACTAGATGGTTTTAGGGCACTAGGTGTGAAGACACCCCAACAGGTTTAATAACTTGAGTTAAAAAGGTTACGAACCCAAACTAGTCACTATGCTTCTTTTTTTTTTCCCAACTTTGAAGAAACAGCCACACCATGAGTCAAGCACACAATCCTAGAGACAAATATTACAATTAACCTTATCAGAGCTGTGTGAAAGACAAAGTGCAAAAATATCACTACCAATGAAATAGACCCTCGCTACAAACACTTACATTAAGTTAATCATGCACACCAACAGTAGATTGAACAATATTCTAAGATGCCATGAAAAATAGTACTTGTGATGGTGCAGAATATCAAGTGTATTCTAGTGCTTGTAATTCTCATGTGTGAACAAGGTGTACCCTCCTTCATATAGCAATGCACTCCCCCCCAACTAAAATAAAATTATCCTTAATGGCAAGTAAACAATTAAGCATATGAAATCTAAAGTTAAATAAATGCAAAAGAGAGACTATCACCAGATTGTGTTATGCATAGCTAGTCTACATAAGCACCACAATTCATACTAAGTACAAATATACAACATAGAATGTGCAGGGCTCATGGGCCAGAAGAATTAAGGAGTAGTGGATGGTAATGACCAAGAAGAGCCTACAGCATAATGTGAGTCTTGTAAGCATCCTAACAAGACCGTACATGGAAGGCATGAAAACCTGTCTGTAAGGTGTGCACATGCTCATGGTATTTGGTGAAATCAAAACGTAATCCTGTCTGTAGCTGCTGGTGGTCCTGAAGAGTACTGTGGACATGATCCATAGAGTGCTGAAGACGTATCAGACCACCCAAGTAGGCCTGATATTGCTCCTTGGTCATATACATTAGCTCTTCCTGGAGAGGCACTTGAGGGGTAGAAAGTGGAGGGACAGGCATGTAAATATCCATTTGCACAACTAGGGCCCTGACCGGTCTCGATATCCGAGAAAGCCTATGTAGCCATTCTCATTGACCAAACTATGGTATGACCACATCACATTCCTTACTATCAAAGATTAAAGGGTCATCATGAGTATAGAGTAGGAGAGTGATAAGGTTGGCGAACGGAGAAAGGCCAAACTAGATTTGGTGTAGTGGTGGTGATGACCTCATAGTAAAATTTCTTCATGTGGCCAAAGATGTATTTAGATAAGTTCACCCAAATCTCATTCTTGAATCGGTGAATGAGCTTCACAAACTTGTTACGCTGCTCAGCCTTGTTCCCTAGAGGTAGAAAGTTCTTAAATAGAATGGTGTCAATGAATAACAAATAGGAAGGTAGCTTTCTTCGCCGGAGGCAGGTATATGTGTTATGCCCGTGGCGGCCAGGAAAATATATCTAAACTAGTTGAGGTATGTCTATCTCCACGGGGATATTTTGGTATGGGCCACGAGCCAGTAGGGTGTCTGGACAATACAAGACTATAGCAATCAGGTTAAGGAAAACGGTAAAGGCATTCTCGTCAATGTGGGTGTGAAACCGGTGGGGGTTTGTCGATTCTGGCTCCATGTTGGCGTGGAACTGGCGCACCAGCCATAAGTAAGCTGTGGTGGTCACCTGACAAATTCTCGGCATTTCCTGAGCCCGCAATTGCTTGATGCCCCATGTAATAGTTGGCTCATTGGTGAAGTATTGCAAGTTAAAATTTTTGAGCTTGTAAATTGGCTTGTGAGCCAGGTCATCTTTGGGTGGTAGTGGTGGTGAATGTGGTGGAGAAGGCATAGAGATGAAAGCCTTTCCCCTCTTTTGATGTCTGCGATGACGTACATCGACTTATTGCCTGCACATGTGAAAACCATACACAAATAACACCCTTGAAGCATTAGTAGCAAGAAAAATATAGCTCAAACCCATGTCCCAACCAAGTCCCACAATGGAGGAGCTATAACCACGCATTTGAATCCTCCATCCTTCTCTTTTTTTTTTGGTAAGAATATCGAAATAAAATAAACTACCTAGATATATATATGAACAATATAACTAAAAGCTAATGATAGACTACACAACTATTAAAAGAACATGAGAAAGAAAAACTAAATTAAACATATACTAAACTGCACTGAATAATTTTGTATACTAAAATCATACAAAACAACAACATTACATTAAACTAAGTTATTAAATTACAGTAAGTAACTACTACTTAATGGAGGAATTCAGACCATTTTTATTTATTCATTTATTTTTAGTGAATGTTGCGGTGAGTGTGGCTGCACGTGCAATGAACCCAATTTTTTTTTTAAAATTTTTTTTATTAATATAAACACAAATACTAAACTAAACTAGATAATGGAATAATCTATACTAATATTATATTAAACTAAATGAAAATAAAATAAGTGGACTAAAACAAAGGTTTTTTTGTTGTTGTTGTTGTTGATGACAAGCAAACTAAACAAGGATCTATAGATTTTCTACACTATAGTTCACAAAGGAAAGATCTAGAACTAAGAAAAATGAACTTACCTCCAAAATGTGGGAAGAATAAGGTAGAAAGAAAAGAATGGAAGTCCACTGGAACAATGTCGCCAAAGTGGTGGCTAGAAATAGGTCCGCGCGGTAGTGGTAGTGCACTGGCAGTGAGGGTGTCTGGTGGTGGTGAGTTTGGGTGAAGGTTGAAGAAGATGGATGATAATGGTGATGATGGGTCAAAGAAAGAGATCGAGAAGGTAAAGTACAGAGAGAGAGAGAGAGAGAGAGAGAGAGAGAGAGAGAGAGAGAAGATGAAAGGTAGAAAGAAAAGGAGTTGGGAAAGTGATGGATACAAAAGAGGGGTCTAGGGTTTTGTCTCAGAGATATATATCTATATATATATTTTCGTTCAGGCTATACCGAACATATGGGATGGTCGCGTCGTACGTGCAGTTTTACCCAGTGAAACAATGCTTAGTGCAAGGGCTAGTCACACCTGCGGGCCTTGTCTCCACACCTGCGATTTCTTCCAGAGGAGAGGCAAAGTGCGAAGGTTTTAACCGCACGTGCGGTGGTGATGGTCGCACATGCAAAACTTTTTCTTTTTTTTTTTCCAAACCCCCAACTTCCACAAAAATAGACCCAAAGACAATCCCTAACAATTTCTACCTTCATTTTGCCTTTGACAACCAAATAGATCTTTGGAACTTCTCAAAATGCTTAATCAAGGTATAATCTTCACGGAAAAACCACGGGTGTAGACACCCCATTTTTGACCGCCCTTAAGACTTGGACGCCACTGATTGATCATTCGATGGTGAAAGTTGTGTTGTGCAAAGGTTCAATCTCCTTGGCAAGGAGAGCTTCAAATCCCAACCTTAAACCCCATTTTGCACCAAAACTATTTTGACCAAAATGATCTTAAAACCCTCTCTTTCAAAATATTTTTGAAAAGTGTTTCTACGATGTTCCGAGGCTCGCATTTCGTTAAATGTTACGCTTTTTGGTAAATTGAGCAAGGACAAAGTGGAAATGAATGAAAGAGAGGTGAACTCTTTGAAAAATATTTCAAACACACCTTATTTAGAGGTTTGGATTTGAAGAAAATAGGAGAGGAGAGAAGAAAACTAGCTGAGGAGAAGTTAGGCATGAATCCAGTTAGGACCGAAACTAAACAGCCTTCACTAAAATATGCATATCTCTTAGCACACTTGAAATTTTGATGTGAGGCTGCTATCATTGGAAATAAGACTTCCGAGGCTTCAATTTAAACTCAAGAATGACCTACAAAGGAGTCCGGATGAAGGAGATACGCCCGTTTAAAGTTGGCCCTGGAGAGTAGATTTTTTCGGCCGGCCACTGGTGGAGTTTTCTGGCCATGGATGGGCTTTGTCGGCCATGTGTCGGCCAAAGGTGAATTCTATTGGCCATCAGTGGTGGTTGTCAGCCACTAGTGATGGCCAGCCACTACTGATGGCCGGTTGGCCATTGGTGCAAAAAAGGTAGTTTTTTTGCAGATATTTTGCCTCCAGCTATTCCACACTGCTCCAGCTGTCCCGTATTGATATTGTTGAGCTAAAGCCATATATTTCCATATGTAGAGGACCTTCTGTATTGTTTTGAAGGCTAGAAAAATTTTGGGAGTCTCTCTCTACAATTCTCTCTCTCTAGATTTCTCTTTCTCTCTTGAACTTTTGTGCATACAAGTGTAGATACACTTTAAGTTTGCCTATCAACCCTAAACCAAAGTTGCTCAACTTTGGGCTGAGGTTACTTGGGCCCCTCTTTGAGCTCTAGAAGGTGGTCTTCGCTTGATTTAGTGACTCATTTCTGCCTAGAATTGTTCTTTGCTTCAAGAGGTATAATATTTGTCCTTTAAGCTTGTTTTGCATACTTGTTTTGCTATCTTTTCAAACAATGTTTGGGCTGGTTTTGAACTGTCAAAAACTCTATTTTTGTGGCCTAAAAGTATTGGTTTGAGACCATTTTCAATTAAGGGGTGGTTCACCCTTCTTGCTTCTTAGCTTGTAAAGTTTTTGTGCCTGTATTCATCACTTTCAAACCAACTTTTTTGGGCCTTTTAACCACTGAATTTTAGAGGTTTTTCAATGGTAAAAAACTCATTTTGAAGTCCAAATTTGGAAGGGTTAGCCTCCCCTCCTTGTGTCTTGCTTGCATGCCTAGTTAGCTTCACATGTTAGCATGTTTTTCTAGCTTAACTTAGCTCACGTCCCGTATGTTTTAGCCACTGAAATAACCTGTTTTAGCTTTGTTTTGACTGTTTGGTGCCATTTGAGTCTTGTATGGCATGGTTATAGTGTTAATTCCTTCACTAGCTTAGTGTTTTAAGGCTCTAAACACCAATGGTTTGAGTTGATAGCATGTTTTAGTGTTGTTTTGCACTTCATTTCAGCATTACAATCTCAGAAATCTCCCTCAATTCTTCACTCTTTTGTTTTGCTTTGAAATTGGTCTCAAACCACTTGTTTGCCTAATTGTGAAATGGAGGTGCTACACCTAATGGTTTAATCCCTTAGGGGGTTCATTACCAACAGTGTAATGCCTCTTTCATGCCTAAAGCACCTTGTGGTTTGAGCCATCTTTCCATTAGAGGACACTCACTAATGGACTTAATAGATTAAAGAATGATTTGGTAAGTAAAATGAGTAAACAAAATTGGCAAGTAAAAGAGGCAAGATAAGCATCTCTTTGTGTTGTATTGCATGTGTTTAAATTGGACGTTAATTTGAACACAAGGAAAATGGGACATTTCATACTTAAAACTGATGAAATGTGACATTTTCCTTGCCCTTGATCAATGTATGATAGGGTGGTGGTCATTTTGGTATTGTTTGTGCATTTATCAAACTTGTACAAACTTGGTTCTTTGTCTATCATGTATGGAAATTGCTTGATTGATGGTTTTAGGGCCAAGAGTTTCACTTCTTTGAGCTTGTTTGCTGATAAGGAGTGTAAACAATACAAACAAACCTTCAAAAGTACATTGTTTTGCTCTGTTGTGCTCTATGTTGCAGCAGGATAGTCCAAATCAGTGGTGGTGGACAAATCCCTCTGTCGGCCACCAATGAAAATTTAGCAGAATGCTCCTAAGCCAAAGCAGATTTGATTTGGAAAAGGGGAAAGTGTAAGTGCTTCTGTGCAACAGAGGCTCGTAATAGCAAAACAGTGGCTTTTCGGGTAGAAAATCGAGCATGCGTGCATCCCTCGTTTCTTGAGGCCTTTTAGTTGCTTTGCTTAGTTAATTAGTTATAGCTAATTCTTGCAAGAGATGTATTTATTTAAGTAGCTTAGTTAATTAATTCATGTTGTAATTAATTAGCTTAATTACTTTGCAATTAGTTACTTGCATATTTAGCTAATTAATTTGTTTTGTAATGATTAATTAGCTTAGAATAGGTTAGTTTATTCGTTTCAAATGTTGTAATAATTAGTTAGCTTAATTAGCGTAGCTATCTAGTTGGCTCATTTAGACCCTCCTTCGCGAGGGCATAATGTTGTAATAAGTGTGCGTGCATGTGTATTTATTTAATCACTTTTGATGGTTAGATTACGAATATGTTTTCATTAGCATATCACATGCTTGCATCCATTCATTTGTATTGCATACACCGAGGCTCGATACATTATTCAAACTACATTGCAATTTCAATACTTCGATGAATACGTGTTTAAGGCATGCTATCAAATTGCTTCATATTAGTAGCTGAGCCTATTTAATTGCATATTGCATGTGTTGCATTAGACATTTTTGCATAGTTAGGAATCATGCATAGTTTTCTAACTCATATCTTCCTAGCTTGGAGTACTAGGTGAGTTTTTATGTTTTAGCATACTTGCATGAATGTGATTGCCTTGTTTAGCATGCTTACCATGAGGCTATGTGCTTAAATGCTAAATTGCTTGAATTCCTGTGGATGAATGCTTGTTGTTTGAATTGGAACAATTCAAGGAATGTAAGTTTTAAGCCCACTTTGTTGAGTGGAAAATCATGTTTTAAGCCCACTTTGTTTGGTGGCAAATTTGCAAACTTTAAGCCCACTTGAGGTGGCAAATTCAAACCATTTTCGCAAACAAACATGAGTTGAATTGTTCCAAATTGAGCAAACTAGTCTATACTTGCTCGTGCACATCACATAGTAATGCTAGTTTAATAACTAGAACAAGAGCACATAATGTTTATAAAAAATCATTTTGTGATTAGTAGAGGCCGATCTTTGATCGGGCGAGCGGGTTGCTCAATTCATGACCTTCCCCTCTCGTACCTAAGTTCCTAAGCCGAGGCAACTTTGGTGATGACGGACTAATGGCCTTTGGCACAAGTCGTGGGTTTCCTAAATTTCTCCAAAAATAAAATATTTAGGTGGCGACTCTACATTTGGCAAAATAGTCCATTTTTGTCATTATTTGATTTAAAATCAATTTTTCAAAAGATTTTTCGGATTTGGACTCTTTGGTGATTAACAGTTTCACATTGCACTTGTGAGATTAGATTCAGAACCGCGGGAGTCCGAACTGTAGGGCTTTTTTCTGAGCTTCCGAAAGGGGGCATGGAAAGGTCGAGCTATAGTTTCTGGCGACTTTGCTGGGGATTTAGAGAACATGACTCAAACTCATGATATGACATTTTATCTACACTTATATGTTTCTTTGCATTTACATTTGCATTTGCATCGGTGCGCTTAAGTTACAGTGTTTGCAATCTGCTATTCCGGAATAGTTTGCCGGAGGCTCGCTTGGAAAAGCTCGCCAAAGGACTGACCAGTTGCGGTCTCTGCCACGATGGAAACACAACCCTTGGATCTGGACTATCGCTGTACCGCTTGATCCTTCTTTCACTTCTCGGTGTTAGGTGTGAGAGGTATATTAAGTAGTCTTGCTGAGGTACCCTTTTTGACCAATCGACCTAGTTGCATATCGAAAACCATAGAGACTGTTACAAATTAGGACAGGATGCTTACATGCTTACCCGAATGCAGGATTGTATGAAACCGCTTGTTTTGCGTAGTGAACCCATAACTCCTGATAAAACTAGGACAGGGTGACCCTACCCCATCATAGGGGTGTTTTGGTTTGCACTTAACTGGTATGTGCTTTACAGTGAAACTGTACATGGATGTACATATCAGTTGCCAAGTTGGTATCTATTTTGGGGTAGAACTCAGTAGAGAGTACAGTCATTTAGCTGTGATCATATCCGTTCTAGTGAAATTAGGTTGAGATACTATCTGTTTTCTCTTTTGCAGAGGTAGTCCTAGAACCATTGCTTTAGAAGGCTCTGATATTCCCCTGGTACTCTGAACTAGTGTCGATAGACTTTGTGAAATCAAGAGCAACTAGTGTCTCCTTCGCTAGTGGCAAGGCAAAGAAGGGCAAAACATGGCTCACCGGTTCCATTGTTCCAGCATTCACCAACTAGATCACCTCTGTTCAGAGCACAACCATCCACCCTTATCATGGCTCAGCCTTCAAAAAATCTAGAGGATTTATTGATCCGTCTTCAGCAATCAGTAGATTTGCTGTAGCAAGATATGGCTAGGCAAGCTGAGATATTGCAGGAAATGATATTCAACTTTACGGACCTCCATGAAATTAGGGTTCAAATCAAGGATGCCATCAGACAAGGGCTTATTGTGGAAAGCAATGAGCTTATGAGGAAGAATGCTGTTTGCAATTCCAATGCTACTACCAGTGGTAGCGCAGTTATGAAATGCTCAGAAGAAGTAAACATTGCCACCATGCCTATCAAAAACCTTCCTCCCGATAATAGCCAAAGACCAATCACTTCCACTCGGCCCCAAGCCCGAACTTTCCATCCTCTTTTTATGAGTCTCTCTCAAGCTTTGAAAATGCTGCGAGAAGAAGGGTACCTAGAGCTCCTAGAACCTCAATCCCTTTCAAATTTTCTTTCACCAAGACATGACCCCGCTAAATATTGTGCCTATCGTCAACAACACGGCCATGATACAAACCGTTGTATCCGCCTCTGTCATAAGATTTAGGATCTTATTGACGAAGAGACCATAGCTCCACCAAAAGGACCTCGGGCTAGTACTAACCCGTCACCTTCACATCTCAATCTAATCCATATACTGCCATCCAGCTACGACCCTAGCATATACATCACCCCGACCCATTTACCCAAGCCCGAGGTGTTTATTCCAGAAAGCACAGACTTGTGTATGATGGATGCACTTGAACCCCAATCATCTCAAACCCATGAACCCACTACTTCTGAGCTAATGAGCATGATCGAAGATCTTCAGAGAACAGTGGCGGATCTAGCCTTTGGGATTTTGGCTCCACCATCGACCACATCACATGCCAGAAATTTCACGCCAAAAGGCTCCCCAATCTTGGAGCGAGCTGCAATTGAAAAGGGTAAACCTGAAGCTATTCCAGTCTGGGTGATGGTGTGTTGACAATAACTGGGCTCCGCTCTGATATAGCGACCCAAGCCCTTGGCAAAGTGGAGGCAAGTCGCAAGAACGAGGTCGGAGCAAACATCGATCCCTATGCACATCTTCAATGGCCTATTGAAGCTTTGAAGGGCAAAGGGCTGAATAAGCAGCAAGTGCTGGCGGTTGTTGCAAAGACTGTGGCTGACACTTTTGCCACACAAAATGAAAGCATTCTGAATCAAGGGGCAAGCTGGGAAAAAGGCTGTTGTACTAGAAACACCCCTTTCAGCTCCAACCTACACTCGGAAGAGATCATCAAACCCACTCAGCACCTGCCAACTCCTCTGTCATTCCCTCTAGGACTGGTAACCGTACCTATAATCCCCTCTACATGGCCTTATCCAAAGCTCTCCAAATCCTCGTAGGACAAGGCCATCTCAAACCTCTTGACCCTCAGCCTCTCCGGATCCCTTTCTAGCCAAGCATAATGCTTCCAAGTACTGTGTCTTCCATCAACAAACCGGTCATGACACTGACACTTGTTTTCATCTTCACTATGAAATACAAGATCTGATTGACAACGAGGTCATCATCGCACTAGGTCCTGCAAAGTCTATCGGCACTGGATCAATGAACTGGGGGGATAATGTGACTATGTGATCGAGGAAGAACCACCTGCTGATGGCGTTCATTTTACTCCAAATGTGATGGATGACACGCACTGTTTTGAACAATTTGAAAATCTTGTGTATTGTACTTTTTGACTTGGGTATTAAGTCAGTTCTACTGTGTTGTATTGAGTCTATCTTGTTGTATCGAGTCAGTCATGTTGTGTCAGAGTCTGGTGATTTTGGGGGTGTTACCTCGGACATCACTATCTTGTTTTGTGCTTGTCTTTTACACTCTTTCTTTTGCGTCTGTTTTTTCTATTGTGCTAGTTGTGCTAGAAGATCTGAATGAAATGGCAGTATCTTTTCACCAACTTTTTTTGTGCCTTTAAACCATTGCATTGACCTAAGTTTTTCAAAACTTTTCTAACATTGTTATGAAAACAAAGAGGAAGGAATTCCTCGGGATTTGCAAAAAATTGATCAACTGAGAGGAAGAGAGGTGTGCTAAGCCCTTAATGAATTAGATCATGTTTGTTACTGTGAGTACTAAGAAGGATCCTGGCTTGATCCAGATTGGTTCTACATTGTCTTCAAGAGAGCATGAGTGACTAGTCGCTTTAATAAAAGATTTCAAAAATTGTTTTGCATGGTCTTATGAAGACATGTGTGGAATTGATCTTGAGATTGTGTAGCATAGGATCGCTCTCAGCCTCAAGACTCGATCCCTTTGCTTTAAAACCTTGAACCTTGACTCAGAATATTCAAACAATCAATCACAATATAAGGCTTGTATGGTCGGATTGGAAACAACTATTGAACTAGGGGCAAGAGTATCACACCCCAAACTCGCCCCTAAAAGTTTGCGCATGACCAACTCAGAACCGGAGATAAAGTTGGGTTGGCATAACATATGGGGCCTGAACGGAAGCAAGTATTAACATAGACAGTATCCATTGAGCTATCACTACTATGCCAGGATCACAAACATTGCCTCAGATAGACTAACATACAGTGAACATACCTATGGGAAACAGTTAAGTACATATATATATATATATATATAGACCCAGCCCTATGATTGGGCGTGTAACAAAAGCATTGGTAAAAGAGGGTTATACACATTTCGTAACTTTAGATAGAAAATCTAAAGCACAAAGCTAAAAGCTTAGCAAGAACTCCACAAAAATGAATGAGCTCCATTTAAGTGCTTGGACGCATTGAAGTTGACAAAAGGGAAGCGGACATGCTGGACTAAGACTGACCTCTAGGGTGATTACCTACAGAGACAGACATAACACAGAGTGAGCAAGGCTCAGTGAATAATAGTATATAAACAATTCAATGATTAACTTGAATTATAATGTATTCATAAGGGCAGAGGTTATAAGATTAAGTTTATTTTGCAAATATTTTCAGAATGGCCTTGGTTCAGATTTTATACAGAGCGGCTTCAAGCCTAGTGTCATACAGAACGGCCTTAGGCCTAACAGATTTGACAGATTGGCCTTAGGCCCAAAAGATTTTATAGATTGGCCTTAGGCCTAGATATCAATGGAACAGACTAGTCCCAAAGTTATACAGATGTACACAGATGCTTCTAATCGTTCACATAAGTTAACACAGTTGACTTACGATCAACAGAGAGCTAATAATAATTACCAGCGATAAGTAAAGCGTACTACTACAGTACTATTACTCTCAGTGTTGTGGTGGAGCGACGGTCCCTCCCGGTATGTGCCCTACATACACATGTAGTTCAAGAATTAGTTCGTTTTCCTTTTGAAACAATATCTGATTCATCTCGCTTCAAATGAATTTACAACCATTTTAAGAGCATCAAATAATTATTTTAATAATATCAGAGGTCAAACACGTAAAACAAAGCAGACAAAATTTTTTAGCATGGGCCGCACGTGCAGGTGTGAGCACTGCACGTGCAGCAATTCTGCCCTGTTTTGCAGTTCGAAATTCAAGCAACATCTCAACTTTGGTAAGCATTTACAAGGCTCAAAATAGGTCCATTTATTGTAAGAATATGGTTCAACAATCATGTAAATAGGAATCACAAACATATATTAATCTGAATATGAATTAGATCTTAATTCCTTGAAACTCATAAACATAACTCACTTCCATGATATTTCTAACTTCCTCACACACACACACACACATATATATATAGCCATTTATTCACATAGATGAGCTCAAACTTGATAATTGAAGAAATAACACATAGCTCTCACTAGATAGTTCAAGTTAAGTTACAACAACTAAATAATAAGATTATCTTGCCAATTAGTCAACATACATACACAAGATCTCAATCACAAACCCTAGGTGGTATGAATAGGAGGGAATTCTTACTCAATTCCAAGAAAAAGGTTGGACAAGGTGAACTAAACTTACCTTGAGCTTAATTCTCTTAGATTCTTCTCAAGTTCCAACTTCCTGGTTTGATGAAACTCTCCTCTTGATCCTTTCTCTCTACTCTCACCACTCTCTCTCAGGAGATATTTGTGTGAAAGCTTCTAAGTCAAATGTTCAAAGAAACATATAGATATAACAAGGTTGAATAAGACAAGATTTAAGCAGTTTAATTATTCCGAATCAAAATTTCACTGAAAATCACATTATGACCTAAAAATCATGTTGATCTCAAATATAAAATCAATTTCAGATTATTAAACTTCTATGGCTTCCAATTTCTGATCTGAACATCACAATTGCAACAGATGTTTCTCTTATTAAACAGATATGAATCTATAATCATAAGATTCACTCCTTTAACTTAAGTTCACATGGAATTTCACAACAAGCTCACAATTACACAGAGTAAGGGACTAAAAGCATACCAGAAAACATATATGAGGGTCGGGTTATTACAAAGAGGGTTAGATTAAGAAGGTCAGATGTCATCAAAAGAAGCTTGCAAAGTTAGATCAAAAGTAGCTTTTGAACTAGAGGCAAAAATGTCAGATGTGCTCAAAGATTCAAAAGATAGGTCATTCCACAAACCAAGACTGGCAAGAAAGCCTAGTCCCAGAATAGAGAAAATAAAAGTTTTGTTGAAGGACAATCGAATTCCTATCCACAACACTAGGGGAAAATTCAGACCCCAAATTAGATGAGCTCTTACATCATCAAGACTATTAAAAACAACCATTCTCCTGGATCCAGATGGCTTAGAGATCCTACGGCCAATCAACATGGACAAGTAACTTTTCTATCTTTGAGAGGCTCATTGGCCGAAAACTTGGAAGAATAAAAATGAAAAAATGGAAAAAAAAGAAAAAGAAAAGAAACAAAAGAGAAAAATGGAGAAAAAAAAGAAAAAAAAAGAAAAACAAAGCTCGCAAGGTTGAAAACCCGGAAGGGCGGCCTTGGCAAAAGTTAGAGCGCACAAGGAGAGTGTCAACACACGAGTGAACCTCAGCCCGGAACAACGTACGGCCTGATTCACATTTTTGGGATACATAGGCAACTTTATCTTGAAGTTCAGCCCAAATCATTTTCAGCCTGCTTGTCTCATTCATGTTGATTGGCTTACCCTTGTTCAACTCGGCTATCCTATCCATGCGCAAATTGGCTCATCTTCGTGCTCATCTTCATTCAAAATCGATTGTTTATTTCGTTAGAAGGATTCAGCTGTAAGACAATTCAAGTTCATATATGAGATTATGCATCTTGAGAGTAAATTCCGTGTTGCCATGTGCAAATAGTTTTGAGGATTTTTAATGAGGTTGACTAATTTTCTCAGAAATTATTCTATTTTTCCAAAACTGGACCATTTCTTGGACCCAAAAAAGGAAAATTTTCAGTGCTCACAACTTGGCTTGCATGATTTCAAAGTAGAAAATCGAACAAGCATGTTAATCAAACTCTCATATTGGTCAAAATTGTTTTAGCAGAAAGCCAAAATCAAAAAAAGGTCAAAATAATGAACTAGAAGCACAGTCGAGTCTGGGTTTTTGTCTTTTCCCCATTATCAATGTACTTGCCAGAAAGGGCACAGCTGTAGTTAGTAGCAGAGGTTTGAAAGCTCTCTTATCTCCCAAGCAGTGAGGTATCAAGCCAAGTGCAAAGCACAAACTGGAATGGAGCGGGATATTCCACTCCCTCATTTGGACAGGTCTGATCACATCCGAACTGGCTAAGGGCATCGTCAACTGATGTCAGTTACAGATCTGCTGCACATCCAGTCATGTCACAACCCCTCTGTGGGAGAAGCTCACCAGTTATGAATGAAAGAGGGAGAATCTAGTAGAATACTAGGGGCAAGAGCCTACAACTTCCTGCTTATCCATTAACCACCCAGGGAAGGGATAAAAAATAAGAGAGAGTAAAGAATAAAGAGATCTGCGCTGAGAGAAAAAGTGAGGAAAGGGCTTTTAAGAGAAAAAGATATTGATTGCTAAAGTGATGTGAGAATCACAAATAAGAAAGGGTGGGAAACAATACCTGGAGTAGCAGGCTCCCCATTGAACTGAGAGGTCACTCGCCATTGGAACTTATTCGAGTGTTGTGTTTGTTGTTTTTGTTTGTCTCAATTCTTGTTTTGAGTCGTTTCAAGTGTAAATATTTGTGTTTAGGTTGTTTTATTTTGTTTTTCCTTTGTTGAGTCATTTTGACTGTGGTTAGTTGTAGGCTCAATACCCGGTTAAGAACTCATTTCTCAATTTCAATTTCAAAAATAAATTGTTTGTGCTTAGAGTGCTGTGCCATTCTCCACATTTGTATAAACCAGGATTCCTTCTTTCATAAACTATGTGGCCCAACCCAGATCAAGAAAAAACAACCGAACAAGGACCTATCTGAAGCTATATAGGTTCTGGACTGCAAAGCAAAAGAAAAGAGGAAAAATTTGGAGCATCTTAATGTGTTTCAACTTCAGTAATTTCTGAGATTGCGTTCCAAATGCACCTTCTCAAGCTTTGTCTTTTCTCGGGAGTATGAGTGTACCTCTACCTCAAGTTCAAGCTCAAGCCTGCTTCAAGCCAGAATGGTGATCAAAGTGCTATCCCTGAATACCATTCCATGCCAGAGGCATCTTAGTTGTGTTTGCAATAAGTTCCTAGGAGACCAACTGCAACAGTGGAAACTAGAGTTTGAATAGCGATGCCTAGAGCACAAAGGTTTGAAATTTCTGAGACTAAAGTCTGGTTTAAACACCCAGGGGTGTATCCCTGGCTTGAAATCTGTATGGCAGCCCCGTAGATTGAGATAGCGTGTGTGCGCCTCAATTCTGGATAATAAACTAATCTAGTCTGCCACCCCGTTGGAAAATAAGGAAAGTTACAAATATGATTTGGAAGAAAACGACATCTATGGTTTCTACATGCAGAAGTTACCCTTTGTCAGCATTTGAGGGGCTTTGAACTGTGAGTTGAAGGTAAGAGTTCGAAGAACACAAGGGGAGATCCTTGTCAGAATAGAGCGATTCATCGCCACTGTAGACACCCTATTTTTGACCGACCTTAAGACTCAGACGTCATCGATTGAGCACTCGGTGATAGTGCATGTTGTGCTCGTTTCGAGTTTCCGGAGTTTTGGCTAAGAGCCTTGCCTCCGGGCTTCTGAACTCTTTGTGCTTTGGCTTGGTTTGTGGACCAAGCCTTGTTTCTCTTCCCTGGAGGGAGGGAGAGGTCTTGTAGACCACCTCTTTGTGGTCGTAGACCACTTTTCTCCCTTGGAGACTAGTTTTCGATTTTTGGAGCCTTCGGCCGCACGCCTTGACTCGTGATCGCTTAACGTTCTCTGTTTGGAGTGATTTTTGAACCACACCTTGTTACCTTTTACTAGAGGGACACTGTGGTATGGGAGACCACTTTTGTCGTCGTAAACCACTTTTGGTGCCCGTTGACTAGTTTTCGAGGCTTCCGGCTAAGCGCCTTGCCTCCCGAACTTTTGTCTTGCATCCGTTTTGGTTTGTTTTTGGTACAAACCTTGTTTTCCTTATTTGGAAGGTGGTACAAGGGTGGGAGACATGTTCTTCCCCTTGGAGACCACTTTCCTCCCTGCTAGCTAGTTTTCTGGTCGGCCAACTGGTCTCCTTGGTCTTTGGGCCACCTTTTCTGGTCGGCCACCACACCACTGCATTGTTTTCATGCTTTAGACTCTCTCACAGCATGGCCAACCAGTTTTTATCTTGGGAGACCACTTGTGGTGAAGTGGTCGGCTGCTTTTCTTCACATTTTTGGAGATATTTTCTATCTAGCTGTGCCAGCTGGAAGGCACAGAAGCCATCCTCCATACATGGCTTTGAGCCAAAGCCTGTGTAACGAGCTTGTTTCTTGTTCTCTATAAAGGAGAACCTCCTCCCTCCTCCTCCAGGTTCAGTTTTTAGTGCTTGAGCTATACATATACATCTTTGTATTTATCTTGCTCTTACTCTCCATTTTTGTGCCTTAACTCTAAGAAGCTTTTATCCATGTTTTAGCATGCTCAAGCTCTAATTTGTGTTGTTTTTGTCATGTATGCCATGCTTTGTATAGTTATAGTGCATTCTAGTTTGTTAGCTTTGTGTATCAAGTCCACTAGCATGCATTATTTGGACTATTTTCATGATTTGGCATCATTTGAAATGTTATTTTAGTCCATATAATATGGCCATACACTCACATTTGTCACTTATTCAATGCATTGGAGGGTTTGCCCTTTATGCCTTAAACATGAGCCATTGCGTATGCCTTCATGCCTAAGCTTACGAGCTATCATTTTAGTGTGTTTTTGGGGTTATTTTGCCATGATATAACTCTAATTTTTGTTGGCGAAGCCATCTCATGCTTGGTCTTGGTAGGTGTAGTGTAATACACCTTATTTGCCTTGCATTCATCATGCCTTATGCCCTTCATGCTAGCTTGTTTTGGCTTCCTTCCATATATGTTTTAGACTCATTTTGACATGTTCTAGGGTTGTTTTGCGTTGCTTTGACCATATGATTCATGTTTTGCGTAGTTGTAGTACAAATGCCTATGCTAGCTTCAAGCTTCGGGCACCATAGCATGCTTCATTTGTGTTGTGTACATGATTTGGCATCCTTTAACATGACATTTCAGAGCATATAGACTTGCCATGTTCCCACTTCATTCACTCTTTAAGTGCTTTTGAGTGCTATGCATTATTGCCTTGTTTGTGGCCTAGCATGTATGCCATCTTGCCTAGGTCCTTGAGTCCCTATCTTAGCATGTTATGGTCTTTGTTCAGACCTATTTAAGCTCTGTCCATGATTGCCTCATGCATTTGTGCCATGTATTGCATGCCTCCTTTGTAATCCTCTTTACTAGCCTTATGCCTTAAGGATTCTAGTATGTTATGCTTGTGTTGTTTGAATGATTTGGCATCATTTCATACCTTATTTCAGAGCTTATGGTGTTGTCACACTTCCATGTTTATCACTTCTTCAATGTGTTTGAGGGTTGTGCTCTTAGGCCTAGTTGATGGGCCAATGCATGTGCATGCTTTGTTTTGCATTTCATGCATTTATTTTAGCATCATGGCCACTGATTTGGGCATGACTGAGGTCTATCCATTTTGGTTTAAGTCCATCGAGCATGTTTGTTTGCATGTTGTTTGCATGCTTATGTTATATTGCATTGCATATGCCATGTTATCCATTGGATTGAGTATGCTATGTTATTCATCGCATTGTGCATGCTTATCTTACATCGCATTGTGTATGCATGCCATTAGCATCGATAGTTTGATCATGTTGTATTGCATGTTGTTGCATGCTTGTCCCTTGCATGATTATTGTGCATGCTTAGGTTGTATTAGCATTGTTTGCATGTCATTAACTTTGTTAAGTTGATCATATCACATTGCATTGTGTATGCCATGTAGTTGCATTGTGTTTGCGTGCTTTACTTGCTTTGCATTTGTGTTTGGATTAAGTGATGAAACGTGCTTCAATTCTCAGTCACCGATGCTCTTGATCATACATGATAGAGTTCCAAGCTTTATGTGTTTATGTGTGCATTCATTTTACATTGAATTGTGCAATTTGGCTTCTCAGCCATCATGTATTGAGATGCGTGATTAGTGACCTGAGGGTTGAGAACTACACTGTAATACCCCTGTCCCGTATTATGTTAATTGGTCCTTATTTTGAATATGAGTATGTGTTTGATATGATTTTGTGTGCCATTATGTGGTTTTGAATTTCTATCTGTTCACCGTAAGAATATCTGTTTGATTTTTTCGCTTCAGAAATTAAATTGAAGGCCTTATCGGCCACAGAACTCAAAATTGATTACGCCATTATGATTGGCATAATTTTTAGAGCTTGCGGTAAAATTTAATTGAAAATTGATTTGGATCAAACTAAGTTGATTTAATTGGTGAATTAGTGCCCAACTATTTAATATTATTAAATAGGCATTAGTGGGACTTTTTATATGGCCATATACACTCTCTTTGCTCCTTTTTGAACTCAAAAATCTAAGATAGGCAAGGAGAGGGTGTGAAGGCCAGCTATAGAGAGAGAGAGAGAGAGAAGAATTGTGCAAGTTTTGCTCTTGAACTTTGAAAGTCTTGAAGATAACTCAAGAATTTGCCATAGATTGTGAAGATTAAAGCTCCTTGGTGAGTAATTCATGTGTTTTTAGTTATCATCTTGTGAATTCAAGTTTGAATGAGGGTCAAGAACATGAATTGGTTTGATTTTGTTGTATTAAAGACCCATGTGTGCATGCATGTATGTAATTGCTTGAATTTGCATGTTTGAGTTTAAAATACATGATCCATGTAGGATTTTGGGTAAAGCTCATATATAATCACTATTTGTGTCATCTAAGTTGAAAATGGGAGCAATACATCACATGCATGTACAATTTATGAAGATAAGAGCTTTGGATGCATGAATGTGTATATTGGAATTGAGTTTGGTGTCAACTTGGGGCATGCATGTGTTTGATTCTTGAAATTGAGCTCCATGATGTTGTGTTTTGGTGTTTATATCATGTTAGTACAAGTATATTTGCAATTGGAGCCATCAAATGCAAGAAATGTGGTTGAAATGTTGAATTTGAGCTCAAGAGCACAATCTGGGAAAACCCAGAAATTTGATGTCCGCTTGAGCGGGGAAACCGCCGCTCGAGCGTGAATTTCGTGCTCCCAGTATTTTCGACAAACCATGATGTCTGTTCGAGCGAGGAGCTATGTGGAATGAACTTCCGCTTGAGCGTCCAAGTTCACGCTCGAGCGTAAAAATGATACATCCAGTACTTTTTTGCAGACATGGTGTCTGCTCGAGCGGGGAAGTTCACGCTCGAGCGGGAAGCCATGTACAGAGGCCTTCCGCTCGAGCTCCAGAATGAACGCTCGAGCATAATTTTCACCTGTCCAGTACTTTTACAGGTCTCAAGGGTCCGCTCAAGCGAGGAAGTCCACGCTCAAGCAGGGACCTTATTTTCTGAAATTTTGAAAATGCATTCTATGTTTTGTTTTCTATTCTCTTTCACTTCTAAGTACTCTTAGGCATGCATTGAGCATTGTAATTGAGTTAAAGAGAGAAGAATAAAGCCTAAAGAGGAAAATATGAATTTGGGAACGGATTGAACGGTTGTTGACCCTTTTGTGTTCATGGACTGTGTAGGGTCGAGCTCCAGGGCAAACCAACCAACCGATCACTGTGAGTAATATCAATATTTGAAACTTATCAGTTGTCCAATTGCTTATTTCCTTATAAGCCTTGTGAGATTGCCAGTTTGAATTATGGACAAATGTTTGATACGAATGAACAAATGGGCCGAAGGCCGTTTTGACATGAATGAATGGGCCAAAGGCCGTTTTGACATAAATGGATGGGCCGAAGGCTGTTTTGACATGAATGAATGGGTCAAAGGCTGTTTTGACATGAATGAATGGGCCAAAGGCCGTTTTGACATGAATGAATGGGCCGAAGGCCGTTTTGACATGGATGGATGGGCCAGAGGCCGTTTTGACATAAATGAGTGGGCCATTTTGATAGGAATGAAGAATAAATGTTAAATAAAAATGTAAATTGGGCCCAAGGCCGTTCGGCGTATGTTCTTCTACATATCGTTTGTGTCTTCTTATTAGATATTATTCACTGGGCTATCGCTCGCGCTCATTCATGTGTTTGTAAGTGAGCCAAGAGAGGTCCAGACCCAGCCCAGTGAAGTCTGTGTGGAACAACCGAGTTTTGCAGAGTCAGCCCAAGTGTCTCACGCATGAGACTCGCCTTCGCCTTTTGTCATTTTGTTTTATGCTGTTATATTGGCGAAGTCTTTGTATATGTTGCATATAGTTTTCATGGGTTGACTTAGTTTTTGAATGATCCTGTTCGTACAGAACTTATGCTACTACATTTCTATTGTGAGTTATTAACGTATATATGTTTGGCTGCTTGGATGTGCCATGTAAGCACTGCTCTATGGACAAAGTTTTTAAATTTGCTTCCGTTTGGCCCCCATTAACTTTGTTAAAATACGTTTGGTTCAGATTGAGGCCGTAGGTAGTCTCATGATTATTGGCTGGTTGTGTCCTTAACCCACGGGGGCGGGTTCGGGTCATGACAGAGTGGTATCAGAGCACGAGTTAATAACTCACACACTTGTCCAAATGAGCAATAAACGTCTAGAAAAAATCTAGGATGCATTCATGTGATAAGTCTGAATCTGAAAGCATCGAGAATATGCTTAACTGTTAAATGTGAACAACTATGTGTTATAAGTTTGTGATTTGCTTGCCTTGTAAATTATTCGAATATGTGTGCTCTTTAATATATGCATACTTGTAAATCTGTTGTGTGAAGTATAATGTAAGTTTAATCAGATGGTAAGAACAAGAAGTGATGAGATAGAGGAATCCTCTACTGCCAGAATGGACAGAATGGAAAGACTGATATAGGAAATGGCAGAAACTTTGAGACAACAACATGAGTGGCAACAACAGTGGCAGCAACCACATCCGCCACCTCCACCTCCAGCACCACCCGTGCCAGACAATCAGAATGATGACCGAATCGTAGTTCTCACCAAAGAATTCAAGAAAATGAAACCACCACAGTGTCATGGTGGATTAGATCTGTTGAAAGCCGAAGCATGGGTTCTCGGCATTGAGAAATTGTTTGAAGTGTTCCCCTGCTCGGAGACACAGAAAGTACTTCTAGCTACTTTTATGCTAGAAGACGAGGCAAGAAGATGATGGATGTTAATGAGAGAAAATCATAGAGATGTTGATTGGGTGAAATTTCTGAAAATTTTCTATGACAAGTACTTCTCGCAGTGTGTTCGGGGTAGGAAATTAGCTGAGTTCATGGAACTAAAGCAAGACAGTATGATTGTAGCTGAGTATGAGGCCAAATTCACCGAATTGGCCAGGTTTGCACCATATGTAATTGATACTGACTATAAAAAGGCGAGACACTTTGAAGGTGGGCTCCGAAGTGACATCCTAGAAAGAGTGAATGTCTTGAAGCTAGAGACCTACATTGGGGTGCTAGACAGGGCCATCATATCAGAGGCTAACATAGCTAGACAAGCTAAGCCAACAACAGAGTGGAAAGGAAACAAAAGACAAGCCTTCTTTTCAAAGAAGAAGTTTTCAAAGAAGCAAAATACGGGCTCCTCAAATACTTCAAATTCTTCCTGAGACACAGCTCCCATGTGCAACATTGGTAGCAGAAAGCATCGTGGAGTTTGTTACCTTGTGTCAGGGACCTGTTTCAAATGTGGGAAACAAGGGCATATAGCTCGAGATTGTAATCAAAATAGTGGAAAGGTAACTGCTAGTTCCACTACATCGATCCCAAAGCTGGGAAATACTTTGAGATCCGCTACCACCGGGGATACCGTGAGACAGGGAAGAGTTTTTGCGCTTGTTCTGGGCGACACATGGAATGCCAACGTAGTTGTCTCAGGTACTATTTCTATATGTAATCAGGATGCTTTTATATTAATTGATTCCGGATCCACACTCTTTTGTGACATATGCATTCGCATCTAGATTGAAAAGACCCTTAGAATTATTGCCATATCTGCTATGTATGTCTGCTTCATCTGGGGAATCTGTATTGTGTGAATCTATATACCGGTTTTGTCAAATGCGTGTTGAGGATGCTATCCTATATGTAGATTTGTTGCCCTTGAACTTTAGGCATTTTGATGTAATTTTGGGCATGGATTGGTTGACCAAGTATTGTGCCACCATTGACTGTGTGACAAAATGGGTTGTGTTTAAATTACCAGAACAGAAAGAGATTGTGTTTGTGGATAATGGGGTAGTGCTTCGACCTTATTTGATATCTACAATGAAAGCATGTAAACTGATCAGGAAAGGGTGCCAGGGTTATTTGTGCTATGTGCTGTCTGAACAATCTGTGAATGTTGAATTGAATGATATTCCTATTGTTAGAGAATTTCCAGATGTGTTTCCAAATGAATTACCAGGGGAATTGGTAGATAGGGAGATAGAGTTTACTATTGAAACTGTGCCAGGCACCCATCCTATTTCTAAAACTCCCTACAGAATGGCTACCGCCGAAATGAAAGAATTGAAAGAACAGTTGCAAGACCTGCTTGACAAGGGGTTTATCCGACCTAGCACTTCACCTTGGGGTGCACCAGTGTTGTTTGTGAAAAAGTAGGATGGAACTTTGTGTTTGTGCATCGATTACCGGGAATTGAATAAGGTAACAATAAAGAACAAATACCCCCTACCCCGTATTGATGATTTATTTGACCAGTTGCAGGGATCACAGGTGTTTTCTAAGATTGATTTGAGATCCGGGTATCATCAGCTAAAAGTTAAGGTAGAGGATGTTGAGAAAACAGCGTTTAGAACAAGGTATGGTCATTTTGAGTTTCTTGTTATGCCATTTTGGGTGACTAATGCTCTGGCAGCATTTATGGATCTAATGAACCGAATTTTTAAAACCTACCTTGATAAGTTTGTTGTAGTTTTCATCGATAATATTTTGATATATTCTAAAGATAGACTTGAACACGAACATCATTTGAGAATTGTCCTACAAATACTTCGGGAAAGGAAATTATTTGCTAAACTAAAGAAATGTGAGTTTTGGTTGGATGAAGTTGTTTTCTTAGGGCACGTGATCAACAAGGAAGGAATTTTTGTGGACCCACAGAAAATAGAGGCAATTGTGAATTGGCCTACACCGACAAATGTGACAGAAGTTCGCAGTTTCATGGGCTTAGCTGGTTATTACCGAAGGTTCGTGAAAGACTTTTCAAAATTAGCTGTGCCTCTTACCCAATTGACACGAAAAGGGCAACCATTTGAATGGAATGACGAAAGAGAAGCTGTCTTTCATGAACTAAAACCAAGATTGACCACCGCACCAATTTTGACACTACCTTCAGGTACGGAGTATTTTGTAATTTTCAGTGATGCGTCTTATAAAGGTTTGGGTTGTGTGTTAATGCAGAACGGAAAGGTTATTGCTTACTGTAGACGTCCCCGAACGTCCTGGGAGGGAGATCCTGTCCCATTTTGTTCATTTGGGCTTACTACAGTTCAGGACTCAATGTCACGGTCCTATATCTAATCTCGCAGAGTGCAATGCAAGACCGATGAATCATCAAAGAGTCCAAATCCGGCAAATCGTTTTTGAAAAAAGATTTTTTTGAAAGAAGTGCCAAACATGGACTGCTTTGCCAGATACAGAGTCGCCACCTAAATATTTTATTTTGGGGAATTTAGGAAACCCTAACTCGTTGCCTAAGGCCACATGTCCGTCATCACCAAAGTTGCCTCGGCTCGGGAACTTGGGTACGATTGGGGAAGGTCAGCTATGAGCACCCTCGCTCGCTCGATCAAAGATCGGCCTCTACTAACCATGATATCTCATTTTTGAAAATACATGCATTCTTATTCCGATTGATTAGCTAGAATTACTATGTGGTGCGCACAACAAAACAAGTATAGACTAGATCACCTAATTTGGAACAAAGCATTGCATATCCGTTTGTTTGGAAATGTTTTGAAATTTGCTACTCGTAAGTAGGCTAAAATACGGATTTCAATGAATCATCCCAATTCAAGTAATCCAACCTTCACCCACAGGCATTCAGGCAGTTTATCACATAAGCATATAGCCACATGGTAAGCATGTTGTCATGTTAACATTCACACTCATGCGAGATGCTAAGGCATAAATACTTACATTTTATTCCAAGCCAAATAGAAACTGGTTAGTAATCAAATGCATGATCCTAGTTCATGTTAGCAATGGCTAATTCAATACATACAGAATGCAACTAGAAATAGGCTCGGCTACTCTAAGATAACATTTGAGATGCAATTGATACATGTATTCAAAGTGGAATTGAAATACGATGCAGTTAGCATGATGTACTGAGCCCGGTGCATGCGAGACAAATGAAATGGATGCACGCATGCGAAGCATAAGTATGCTAATTGAAAAATGACCTAAAACTAACCAACAAAAGCAGGTAAGTAAAATGGAGAAAAAAATGGAGGTTGGAAGACATGTACACACGCACGCACACTTATTACACAATTGGCCCTCTCTCGGAGGGTCCGAATAAATAATACAAGCGACCTAATTAACTAACTCACGAGCTAATTAATTATTACAAAACCAAATAAATAACTGGCTACAACTAATTATTACACAACTTAATTAATTAACAAATTAATTAACTATCAAATGAAAGACAACAAACAAATAGGGAAAGCAGTAAATGATGCTGTTCCAGCTCCGTTTGAAGAAGAGGAGGGTATGCATGCTCGCTTTGGTTCCCCGCCTCGAAACGCCTTCCGGTTGCTCTTTAGAGGCTCTGTTTCCAAGGTGTCTTCCAGTGTTTGCTGCTGAGACTTACCAAAACACTGCTGGAGAGTTCACCAGTGGCCTACCGACCATGAAAGGAGAGCTACTGGCCAACAACAGGGCACTGCTGGCCAAGGATGTGACACTGTCGGCCATCAGTGGTGCACTGTTGGCCACTGGTGTGCTGTGACACCAAACTACAACGAAGCACAAAACAGAGAAAATGGAGGGTCTCCCAAGGATATGTACGCGCTATGCCACCCCATATCACCTCAAAACATCAAAGGAGAGGCATAGTCGGATCCACGACCATCAATCACGTATCCCGATGCATGATGGCCAAAGATCCAACTTGTGCAAATCAATATGAAAATGAATGCACAAATAAAGCAAGCAAAGCCTAGAACTCTATCATGAATCATCAAGAGCTTCGGTGACCGAGAATTGAGACACGTTCCATCACTCGGAGTATGAAACGTCCCTCGTTCCTCGTGCTCGGATTAACACTTAGTCCAAGCAATGCAACACATAAGCATGGCAAACATGCAGTATGACTTAAGTGTGCAAACATGCAACTAACTCAAGCATGCAACAAGCATATAAGCATGATGTGAGGTGACAACCTATGACAAAATGCAATATGAACATGCGAACATGCAAGGCATGTAAAGCTAAACAAGTATGCAACAACATACGAAATGAAACAAGCATGTGACAACATGGTAAGATGGGCTTACACTAAAGATGGACAGCTCTCAAATAGGTCCAAATCAGTAGCCAAAAGTGATGAATTGATGGCATGAAAGCATGAAATGGCAAGACAAACATGCATGCCAAATGGCGCAAGTATTAAGGCATAAAGAGGACAACTCTTAAGCACACTTAAGGAGCAACAAACATGGATGTATGACAATGAGGTAAGCTCTGAAATACATGTAAAGTGATGCCAAATCAAGTCAACAATGCAAGCATAGCATGTTATGTTGCTCAAAGCTCAAAGTAAGCAAGGGGACTTAAGCCATAGCCATACAAGGTAAGCCCCAAAGGGCCAAGGGGACCTAAAATAGTCCTAGAGCAGGTCCGAACAAGACCAAAACTAAGCTCAAAGCTAGCCAACATAGGCTAGAACACAAAGCCAAAAAAACATGGAGCATGCAAGGCTTTAAAGAGGCAATGCACTACACCTATTGAAACCAAACATGGCATGACTTGGACAACATAAAACAGAGTTACATCATGGTATAATAAGACCCAAAATGCACTAAACTGATGAGCCAAAGGCTTAGGCTAAGTGGCATACATAAAAGCTCGTTCTTGAGGCATAAAGCACAAGCTCTATAAAGCATTCAAAGCATGTCAAATGCAAGTGTATGACAACATTTCATGGACTGAAATAGCATGTGGAATGAGGGCAAGGTATGCAAACATCACATGTATGGCATGGTAGGCGCCTCAAAACCCAAGACTATCCTAAGCATTTACACTATAGCTATACAAAGCATGAGTGATATGGCCATGGCAGCCTAAAATAGTCCTAGGACAGCCCAAAATAAGCATAAAATCATGTTAGAGCAAAGCCAAAATATGCTAGGATGACGAGTCAAAACATCATGCACAAAAGGCTAGTAAACAAGATTTGTTCTACACCTATATGGAGCATGCAAAGGATGATCAAACCAACTATGGATAGGGTCATGACATGCCAAATGATGACCAAATACATGCTAAAATGTAAACCAAACAAGTTAACATGACATGGCAAAGCATGGAGCATATGAAGCTAGTTTAGGGGATTTACACTACAAGTGTATTATGTAAGCATGGAGTGACAAAACCAACCCAAAACAGAATCATGGCATGGTAAAACATCACCAAAAATCCACTGAAATGGACTCAACACAAGCTAAGCACATATGCTACTTTGATGAGCTATGAATGGAGTTACACTACACATACTATATGCATGCAAAATATGACCAAACCAGCCATGGATAGGGCCAAGGCAGGTCCTAAAAGTCACAAAAATAGGCCTGAATCAAGCCTCAAAAATACATAGAAGGATGGTCCTTTGGAAGGCCAAAAATGCAAGCAAAGAGGAACCAAAAGAGAGGGGGCCACCCCCTCTGATTAAGGACCTCAGAACCACACCTTTACCACTAAAAATCCATTGGATTTCATTGGTAGGAAGGCCAAACCAAGGCTAGCTCAGAGGCCTCAAGGAATGGCTTAAAACAAAGCCAAACAAGCATGCAAGGGGGCTACACACCCCTAACAACAAAATGACCTTAAGCAAACTTTAAAAGGACTTAAATACAAGACTTTTTTTCAGTTATAAGAAAAGCCTAAATCAATATGCAAAGAGGGCTAAAGCAAGGTACAAGAAGGTGCAAAAATGGGGAAAATACTCACCCTTGAAGACCCTCTTCAAAACCAGCAACTTCAGGGGGTGGAAACCAGTTTTCAGAGCTCAAGAATCCCTCCCAAGAAGCTTAGTCCAATGGTGGTGGTGTACCTCTAGGTGTTGTAGTGTAAAAGTGCAAGGAAATCCAATTTTTAAGCACAAAATACAAACAATATAGAGAGAAAGAGAGGTTTTTCTCTTCAAAATGGCTGACCCCTGATATAGAGGGAGCCTTCTTGTTTATATAGAGGAATGCAAAGCCAAAGCTTCTTCAAGAAGCTTTGCAAGGGCTTCATCCGTCCATACACGTGTATAGAGGGGAGCAAACAAAAATTCAGCTGGCTCAAAAGATTTGAAGAAAAACCAGCTGAGATAGGGGGGTGCTGGCCATCATCAATAGCCAGCAGTGGCTCACTGATGGCCGGCGGGGCATCATCAGTGGCCGGCAGGCACAAGGCAATGGCCGGCAGTGCCATACAATGGCCGGCAGTGAACCAAAAGGTCCACTAAGAGAGGACCTAGCCAAGGTCCAAGAAAGGGGCAGAAAGGATACAAGGTCTGGGAAGCTCGAACCGGTGACGTTCTGCCGCAACAGTCGAGTACTCAGTGAGCAATCGAACTAGTTGTTGGGTGTACCTACAAGCACAACCAAGTCTTGAGGATGGTCAAAAATGGGGTGTTTACGCTTACGCCTCCCGATAGTTGAGGCCACGTGAGAAGAATTATCCAACGCATGACCTAGAATTGGCCGCAGTTGTTTTTGCTTTGAAAATTTCGCGGCAGTACCTGTATGGAGCAAAGTGTAAAAGTCTGAAATACTTCTTCACGCAGAAGGAGTTGAATATGCGACAGAGGAGATGGATGGAACTAATAAAGGATTATGATTTAGAGATTCAGTATCACCCCGAGAAAGCTAACACAGTTGCTGATGCCTTGAGCAGAAAATCAACGGGGAGTGTGGCTTGTTTGCTTACTGAACAGAAAGAGATCTTGCAAGATTTTGAAAGACCTAAAATTGAAGTGTTAATGTGCGAACAGGGCGGACTGATAGTCGCTATCACAGCCGAGCCGGCAATTATTGATGAAATCAAGCAGAAATAGAAGGAGGATGAATTCCTCAAGAAAGTGATTGATGAGTTTGAGACAAGTCTGAAAGTAGAGTTTAGCATTGAGAATGAGGTGTTGAAATTTCGGGATAGAATGTGTGTCCCAGATATTCCGGAACTAAAGAAGAGGGTTTTAGATGAAGCCTACAGATCCGTATTTGCTATGCATCCGGGCAACAATAAAATGTATCGAGATTTGAAACAAACCTATTGGTGGCCTAAAATGAAGAAAGAGATGCAGAATATGTATCCAAATGTCTTCAGTGTCAGCAAGTTAAAGCTGAACATCAGAAACCAGATGGTCTACTTCAACCTGTCCCTATTCCTGAATGGAAGTGAGAGCATGTGACTATGGATTTTGTTGTTGGCCTATCTCAGACTTCTCGAGGTATGGATTTTATATGGGTTGTGGTTGATAGACTGACTAAATCTGCACATTTTCTGCCTGTCAAAACTACATTTACTGCTTACAAATTGGCTACCATTTATGTTGATGAAATTGTTTGTTTACATAGAGTTCCGGTATCTATTGTGTCAGATAGAGATCCAAAATTTGTATATAGATTGTGAAAAAGTTTGCAGGAAGCTATAGGAAAATAATTGAGATTTAGTACTACATTCCACCCACAGACAGATAGGCAATCAGAACGGACAATACAGACTTTGGAAGATATGCTTCGGATGTGTGCCTTGGATTTTTAGGGGAGTTGGGAAGATTATTTTCCACTTGCAGAAGTTGCTTATAATAACAGCTTCCACTTCAGCATCGGTATGGCACCACACGAGGCTTTGTATGGTAGAAGGTGTAGATCACCTATTTGTTGGATAGAAGTCAGGGATAGAGCATTACTTGGGCCTTAAATTGTGCAAGACACTTCTGAGAAAATCAAGATCATTCGGCAAAGGCTCAAAATAGCTCAGGACCGACAAAAGAACTACGCAAATGTTCGAAGGAGACCTCTTGAGTATGAGGTCGGTGACCATGTGTTTATTTGTGTGTCACCAATGAAAGGCCAAGTCAAGTTTGGAAGGAAGGGCAAGTTGTCGCCCTGTTACATTGGGCCGTTTCAGATTTTGGAAAGGCTCGGTTTAGTTGCTTATAGAGTTGCTTTGCCACCGGAATTTGAAGAAATCCATAATGTGTTTCATGTATCGATGTTGAGGGGTTACCTCCGAGACCCGCTTCATGTGATTGATTATCACCGAGTAGCTATTGATGAAAATATGGAATAGGCTGAATGGCCGGAATGAATTGTTGATCGGCAAGTGAAACAACTGAGAAACAAGTCCATCCCAATGGTGAAAGTGGAATGGAAAGAACACTATGGGACGGATGCCACGTGGGAAAAAGAGGAGGAAATGCGACTACGCCATCCACATTTGTTTCTTAATGAAGGAAAATTAAGTTTGGAGGACCAAACTTCCTAAAGGGGGGAAGACTGTAATACCCCTGTCCCGTATTATGTTAATTGGTCCTTATTTTGAATATGAGTATGTGTTTGATATGATTTTATATGCCATTATGTGGTTTTGAATTTCTATCTGTTCACCGTAGAAATATCTGTTTGATTTTTTTGCTTCGAAAATTAAATTGAAGGCCTTATCGGCCACAGAACTCGAAATTGATTACGCCATTGTGATTGGCATAATTTTTAGAGCCTACAGTGAAATTTAATTGAAAATTAATTTGGATCAAATTAAGTTGATTTAATTGGGGAATTAGTGCCCAACTATTGAATATTATTAAATAGGCATTAGTGGAACTTTTTATATGGCCATATACACTCTCTTTGCTCCTTTTTGAACTCAAAAATCTGAGATAGGCATGGAAAAGGTGTGAAGGCCGGGTATAGAGAGAGAGAGAGAGAGAGAGAGAGAGAGAGAGAGAGAGAAGAATTGTGCAAGTTTTGTTCTTGAACTTTGAAAGTCTTGAAGATAACTCAAGAATTTGCCATAGATTGTGAAGATTAAAGCTCCTTGGTGAGTAATTCATGTGTTTTTAGTTATCATCTTGTGAATTCAAGTTTGAATGAGGGTCAAGAACATGAATTGGTTTGATTTTGTTGTATTAAAGACCCATGTGTGCATGCATACATGTAATTGCTTGAATTTGCATGTTTGAGTTTAAAATACATGATCCATGTAGGACTTTGGTTAAAGCTCGTGTATAATCACCATTTGTGTCATCTAAGTTGAAAATGGGAGCAATACATCACATGCATGGACAATTTATGAAGATAAGAGCTTTGGATGCATGAATGTGTATATTAGAATTGAGTTTGGTGTCAACTTGGGGCATGCATGTGTTTGATTCATGAAATTGAGCTCCATGATGTTGTGTTTTGGTGTTTATATCATGTTAGTACAAGTATATGTGAAATTGGTGCCATAAAATGCAAGAAATGTGGTTGAAATGTCGAATTTGAGCTCAAGAACACAATCTGGGAAAACCCAAAAATTTGATGTCCGCTCGAGCGAGGAAACCGCCGCTCGAGCGTGAATTTCGTGCTCCCAGTATTTTTTGCAGACCATGATGTCCGCTCGGGCGGGGAAGTTCACGCTCGAGTGGGGAGCTATGTGGAATGAACTTCTGCTCGAGCGTCCAAGTTCACGCTCGAGCGTAAAAATGATACATCTAGTACTTTTTGGAGACATGTTGTCCGCTCGAGCGGGGAAGTTCATGCTCGAGCGGGAAGCCATGTAGAGAGGCCTTCCGCTCGAGCACTAGAATGAAGGCTCGAGTGTAATTTTCACCTAGCCAGTACTTTTACAGGCCTCAAGGGTTCGCTCGAGCGGGGAAGTCCACGCCCGAGCGGGGACCCTGCTTTCTGAAATTTTGAAAATGCATTCTTTGTTTTGTTTTCTGTTCTCTTTCACTTCTAAGTACTCTTAGGCATGCATTGAGCATTGTAATTGAGTTAAAGAGATAAGAATAAAGCCTAAAGAGGAAAATGTGAATTTGGGAACGGATTGAATGGTTGTTGACCCTTTTGTGTTCACGGATTGTGTAGGGTTGAGCTCCAGGGCAAACCAACCAACCGATCACTGTGAGTAATATCGATATTTGAAACTTATCGGTTGTCCAATTGCTTATTTCCTTATAAGCCTTATGAGATTGCCAATTTGAATTATGGACAAATGTTTGATACGAATGAGCAAATGGGCCGAAGACCGTTTTGACATGAATGAATGGGCCAAAGGCCGTTTTGACATAAATGGATAGGCCAAAGGCCGTTTTGACATGAATGAATGGGCCAAAGGCCGTTTTGACATGAATGAATGGGCCAAAGGCTGTTTTGACATGGATGGATGGGCCAGAGGCCGTTTTGACATAAATGAGTGGGCCAGAGGCCGTTTTGACATAAATAAATGTTAAATAAAAATGTAAATTGGGCCCAAGGCTGTTCGGAGTATGTTGTTCTACATATCATTTGTGTCTTCTTATTAGATATTATTCACTGGGCTATCGCTCACGCGCATTCATGTGTTTGTAGGTGAGCCAAGAGAGGTCCAGACCCAGCCCCAGTGAAGTCTATGGAACAACGGAGTTTTGGAGAGTCAGCCCATGTGTTTCACGCATGAGACTCATCTTCGCCTTTTGTCATTTTGTTTTATGCTATTATATTGGCGAAGTCTTTGTATATGTTGTATATAGTTTTCATGGGTTGACTTAGTTTTTGAATGATCCTGTTTGTACGAAACTTATGCTACTACATTTCTATTATGAGTTATTAACGTATATATGTTTGGTTGCTTGGATGTGCCATGTAAGCACAGCACTATGGACAAAGTTTTTAAATTTTCTTTCGTTTGGCCCCCATTAACTCTGTTAAAATACGTTTGGTTCGGATTGAGGCCGTAGGTAGTCTCATGATTACTGGCCAGTAGTGTCCTTAACCCACGGGGGCGGGTTCGGGTCATGACATACACTTCCTTGAGCTCATGAAATGATAGGGAGGGTGGTTGTGCATACATACCTTGCAAATACATTGCCATGCCCTTTCTTGCTCTCTGTTGCAGCAAACTGGAGAAGTACAGCAAAAATTGGCCAGCCAGCCAGAAAAACTAGCTAGCCGACCACTTTATCTGGTCTGCAACAAAAAAAACTGGTCGGCATGTGGTCTCCCACATCAACAACTGGTCGGCCACCCTCCCACAGGTCCCCAAGGTGAGTTAGAAGCTTTCTGGAGCTTGGTGCAAGGTTCTAAGAACAATTGCAAACAGAGGCAAGTTGGGGCATCGCAACGGATTTCCGAACGAGGCGACCGAGCATGCATATAATTCCCGCCTTGAGGCTCCTGATTTATCGCTTTACTTAGCTAATTTTCTTAGCTAGTTTATGCTTTGGTCTTATACCTAATTAGTTAATGCGTTTAGCTATTCAATTTGTGTTGTAATAACTTAATTAGTTAACTAGGATTAGTTGATTAGTTTTGTGATGTAATAATTAGTTTAATTGGTTTAGATTAGCTAGTTAGCTTCTTATTCAGACCCTCCGTCGAGAGGGCCAACTGTTGTAATAAGCGTGCGTGTGTGTGATGCATGTCTTCCAACCCCCATTTCTTTCTCCCTTTTACTTAACCGCTTATGATGGTTAGTTTTTGGGCATATTTTGTTTAGCATACCTTATGTTCGCATGCGTGCATCCATTCATCGGTTTTGCATGCACTGGGCTCGGCGCATCATACTAACTGCATCGTATTTCAATTCAGATTTGAATACGTGCTATCAAGTGTTGCATTTCATATGCCATTCTAGAATAGCCGAGCCTAGTTTAGTCGTATTTTTGCATGTGTTGCATTAGCCATCTTAACATGAACTAGGATTATGCATGATTTCTAACTAGTTCTTTGTTTTGGCTTGGAGTACACTGTGAGTATTTACGCTTTAGCATACTGCATATGTGTTAATGTTGCCATGAAAGCATCCTTGCCATGAGGCTAACTGCTTATTTGATATAACTGCCTTAATGCCTGTGGGTGAAGGTTGGACTACTTGAATTGGAACAATTCATCAAATTCTCGATTTGGCCTACTTGCGAGTAGCAAAACTTCAAATCATTTTTCACAAACAAACATGCAATGTTTTGTTCCAACTTAGGCGATCTAGTCTATACTTGTTTGCTATGCGCATAACATAGTAATTCTAGGTTAATAACAGGAATAAGAACACATGTGTTTTCAAAACAAAATATCATGCTTAGTAAAGGCCGATCTTTTGATCGGGCGAGCGGGGGTGCTCATTGCATGACCTTCCCCTCTCGTACCCAAGTTCCCGAGCCAAGGCAACTTTGGTGATGACGAACACGTGGCCTTAGGCACGAGTCAAGGTTTCCTAAATTCCCCCAAAATAAAATATTTAGGTGGTGACTCTGTATCTGGCAAAGCAGTCCATGTTTGGCACTTCTTTATAAAAATCAGTTTTCCAAAACGATTTGCCAGATTTGGACTCTTTCGTGATTTATCGGTCTTACATTGCAGTTTGTGAGATTAGATTCAAAACCATGACATGAGTCTGAAATTGTAGTAGCCTAAGAACAAAATAGAATTCGCGCCCTTCGCAGTGCGGAGCTGGGTAGTTCATGGGGCACGTCTACAGCCACTCACCCTATGAGGTGCTTACTAAAGCACTGCTTTGTTTGTTTATTGCATTTTTCTAAACATCATGCACTACATTGCTTGTAACATGTATCATATCATCGCACGTATTGCATTTATTTGCATCTTGTGTTATCTTGTATTATTTATCCTTTTACGCTGAGCAGCATTTAGGATCGTTGTTTGCTGGGGCTTTCTCAGGATGCGTGGAATGCGCTCCTAACGGCTTTTCTTTTGGACCTCTTCTCACAATTTCAGCGTGGTTAAAGTGTTCTTTTCCTCACACGATTTCAATGTGTTTGGAATTTGTCTCAGCAAGCATGGAGCGCGCCTATAGACACCCCAATTTTGACCACTCGTAAGACTTAGGCGCTTTATTCTGAGCACTCGATGATGATGATTATATTGAGTGAGTGGTTTGAATTCTCAATAAAGGAATCCGAGTTTAAGCTCTAAACAATTCCAACCTGCCACACCCACTGTATTTCTATCCCAGAATTTCAGTATTGCACCTTGTACCAACCTGTATTGAACCTAAAAATAAGAAATAGTGGAAATACACTAAAGTCCGACCGGACCTCAGTGACATCCGACCGGAGACACCAAGGTCCGGCCAGACCTCTTGACTTTTCAAGTAGTTTCAGCAGTGTTCTGCCAGCTACCCAATTCTGTAGATATTTTGGTCAAACCCACTCGGGGCCTATAAATAGCAGGTTTTAGATTGCTGTAAGAAGGTTGCAAAACATATATAGAACTTGGTTAGAGATATCAAATCAATATCAAGTGAGTTAGAAATATCAAGAGTTAGAAAAGATCAAAACTATCATCCTTCTTGTTCTTCCGTAAGCCTTGAAGCACTTATATCATCCATGCATACCATACAAGAGCTTGAACTTGGAACTTGATTTGAGGATTGAAAATCATAACTCAAACTTGAGAGTGCATTGGAATCAAGCTTGGTTTACAACAAGATCACATTCTCTACAAGAGGTAAAGCTTTCTCGCTTTTATTTCAATCTTTGTTCACCTTTTTCTTGTGTTTTCATATTATTTTTGGATTGTTTTGAGGGCTGAAACTTGTGATTAAAAGCTACCCAAAGGTGGAAGGGTTAAACCCCCTTGTTTGAACATTACTCCTAGCTCAAGTCCTTGTGTTTCCCACTTGTTTTTGCCAATTTTTCCCACTGTTTTGGGGCTGATTTGGGACTGTTTTGGGGCTATTTTTCAACATCTAAAATATGTGATTTGAAGTTATAAAAGTGAGGGGGGGGGGGGGAGGGGGGTTAGCCACCCTTTCTCATACTTGTTTACTAGCTTTAATCTCTTTATGATTATGCACCTTCTATAGTTTAATTTCAGCACTATTTTATGCTATTTAGGGGGCTTGTTTAATTTATTTGAATAACTTTATTGTAAATATTATGTTGTGTTATATTAACGAATTAATCAACTTAGCATAATCATCTCTATAACCTCCCTCCATTCTTTGATTATTTTGATTAAAGAGTTGTGAAAAATTAAGATTGTGGTTTAAGTATAAGAAAGAAAATTTTCTCATGCTTAATGGTTTAATCTCCTAGGAGGTTCACTACCAAAGGCATAAAACTTTCTCATGCTTAATGGTTTAATCTCTTCGGAGGTTTACTACCAAAGGCATAAAAACATTCTTATACAAAAGCACAATCATTATTTTTCAATTCTCTTTATCACCAGTGTGTTTACTTTTAAGGGACTAATTGCCCCTTTGAAATCACCAAGGAAAGTGTCATTATCACTTATTATCAAGTTTGGATTTCTAATCATTATCACTCGAGTTTGACTAGTCCTTGTTGCGGATCTTGAGTTTGACTTGAATCCCTTATCACTTGTAAATGAGTTTGACTCTTCCTTTGTAATTTCCCCCGAAGAATTTATCATTAGTGTGTTTACTTTTAAGGGATTAATTGACCCTTGGAAATCACCAAGGAAAGTGTCATTATCACTTATTATTAAGTTTGGATTTCAAGTCATTCTCACTCATTGTGCGTTTTCCTAAGTTATTATCACTCTTTTGAGTTTGACTAGTCCTTGTTGCACATTTTGAGTTTGACTTGAAATCCCCTATCGCTTGTAAATAAGTTTGACTCTTCCTTTGTAATTTCCCCGTATGAAATAAGGTTTATTTCCTCGGGTTAAGTTAACACTTGTTTCCCTTTAATGTGTTTCGGAGTGGACTTGATGGATCAAAGAAAAGGAAAGGTAATATAAAAGAGACTAATAAAATTGAGTTTAAAATGAATCAACCGGCATAAAGAACCAATATGATTGATTGAATTCGGTCAGACGTTATATCGAGTTCATTGTGTCAAGACTTGTCTTGCATCAATTCATGATGTTTTGATGAATCTTGAAGCATCTTTACGGCTAGACGTTATGCCGGAGTCTATTGTATCAAGACTTGTCTTACATCAATTCATGATATTTTGATGAACCTTGAAGCGTCTTTACTTTTCTTCTCGAATTTGCTTCATGATAGGAGGGAAGGGTGGTTGTTATGCATTGTATTTATTGATCTTTGTCCTATCGTGTCCAAAATCATCTTGCAAATCAACTTGCAACCATAGATCGTTTGGGAACCGAGTTCGCTCCTCTCTTGAGTATTTTCTATGATAGAGAAGGATAGAAGAAACAAACATGGCTAGGAATTCCTTGTTTACCCTGTTTCACCTCAGGTACAAAAAATAGATTTTCACAAGAAAACAAGGTATTGGATTTACTTGGGACTCGGCCGAGTCGTGTTTTGGGTCGGTAAGGCTCTAATAAATTGCAAAACAATACACTTTTGGTCAAAAGTAGTAACTAGGGGTGAAACAGAACAAATCCCAGCAAGGTAGATAGATTAATTCCTGAGGAGCATCGAGCAATCATTGCATATTACTATTGTAATAAATTTGACAGCCCCTTTTATTTATTATTCATTCGGATTTGTAATAATTATTTATTCGGACACTTGGACATTCAGACCCTTCTCCGCTAGGACAAATATGTAATAAGTTGTATGTCTTCCAACCCCCATTCTTTCTCCCTTTTATTTATCTGCTTATGATGGTTAGCACAGGGGCATCATATTTTCAAATTAGCATTTCCATGTCATGCATCCATTCATTTTGCATGCATAAAAGTTCAGCTCATCATATTATTCAAATGTCAAATTCAAACTCTTTACTTGAATACATGCAATATCACATGCCTTGAATTGACTCACATGCCATGCTAGTAGCCAAACTTGTTCCTTGCACGTTGTATGTGTTGCATTTGTCGTGTTGCATTAATTAGGATCATGCATTTTTTTCTAACTATTTGCTTTCTTTTGAATGGCCTTCGGATGTAAGGTAGGCGTTTTTTTCTTTAGCATGCTGCACGAGTGTGATTGCTGCCATACCAAACATACTACCATGATGCTAAATGCTTACTTGATATACCTGTTTGAATGCTTGTGGATGATGGCTATTCACTGACATTGGGATACTTTGATTAATGTATATATATGAGATCACTTTTTCAAGTGATGCATATGCAAAACACTTGTTTTCAAAACAAACATGAAATCAAGTGTTCTAACTGTTCGTGAAATTAGTCTATACTAGTATGTTAAAGATAAAATAAGAACATATACTGTATATAAAAATCACATCATAATTAGTAGAGGCCGATCTTTGATCGGATGAGTGAGGTGCTCATTATTGACCTTCCCCTCTCATACCTAAGTTTTCGAACCAAGACACTTTGGTAATGACTAATGGCCTTTGGCACGAGTCTCGGGTTTCCTAAATTTCCCAAATTAAATATTTAGGTGGCGACTTTGATATCTGGCAAAGCAGTCTATTTTTGGCTTTTGATTCAAAACATCGATTTTCCAAAAGAAATTGCCAGATTTGGTCACTTTTTGTGTTTCCACTATTTCACATTGCACTTGTAAAATCAGATTCAGAGCCGCACAAGTAGAGTCCGAATTGTAAGGGCTATTTCATTATTCGAAAAAGGAGCATGAAAAGTCGAGCTACAGTTTTTGGCGACTCTGCTGGGGATTTAGAGAACTCGACTTGAAATTTATGATGTGATTTTTTATCCACACTTATATGTTCTTTGCATTGCGTTTGCATTGGTACACTTAAGTCCCTGTGTTTTCCATCTGCTATTTCTGGACAGTTTACCAGAGGCTTGCCCAAAAAACTTGCCAAAAGGCTGATCGGTCATGGGCTCATCCATGTTGGGAACGCAAGCCTTGGATCTGGATTACCGCTATACCGTTTGATCCTCCTTTCACTTCTCGGTGTTAGGTGTGAGAGGTATATTAGGTAGTCATGCTGAGGTACCCTTTGTGACTATTTGACCTAATACATATAGTACGCTTTAGTGACTATTCCAAATTAGGACAGGATGCCACCTGCACAGGATGTTATGAAACCATTTGCTTGAAATAATGCAACTTAGATCCTGTCAAAATCTAGGACAGGGTAACCCTTCCCCTCTCATAGGGGTGTTTTGGTTCTTTTACACAGTATGCGCTTTGTGAAACTGTACAGGGTGGTCCATATCAGTGGTACAAATGAGCAGTCAGTTTGAGAACAAAGTTTATTGGGGATCACAGTTCAGCTACGTGTTGTGATTGTTGAAAATTGGGGCCGAAGTGTTGTTCGATTTTTGATTTTGTTTTTTTCTTTCTTGCTTTTGCTAGGTAGTTTTTCATCATGGCTTCAGAAAGACCTGATATCCCCCAAGTTGTATGGACTTGTTCTCACAGACTGTGTAAAACTCAAGATCTTGTTGACAGTCAGATAGTGTTAGTTTCTCTTCTGCCAGTTACTCGACGAAGAAAGAACAAACAGGCATCAGCATCGGTAGAGAGCGCTCTGCCAACACCTGTTCGTGCATATAATTCACCAACATCTCTCCCATCTAAAACAAGGATGGCATAGAATGTAGAACAATTTACTGCCATGATGGCAGCAGTTCAGAGAACCATGGATATCGTAAATCAATAGATAGCCGCACAGGATGAAGTCATCTCTGATCTGCGACGCCCATCTGGGGCATCTGCATCTACATTGCATCCAATCCCTACTGCTTAGCTGTATCCCAATCCTCCTCCACTAGTGGAAAATCCCCATGTCCCAGATCCCCAAGAGGTGTTTCCACAGGTTCCAGCTTATAGGCCCTTGGCACAACCCCAAGGGGAATTCCTTCCCTTTGATGTCAACGATGATCCAGCCATGATAAAAGTAGCCAGGCTAGAGAAAGTGCTAAAAAAATCCCAAGGCTTCAATTTCATTCCAGATATTGAAGGTGGATACACTGAGGCTTCAGTCAGACTACCAGAGAATTTTAAAATGCCCCACATTGATAGATTCGATAGAGGTGGGGATCCAATTGTACATGTCCGTTTGTTTTTAGATGTTCTAAAGCCAATGGGTCTTTCTTGTGCTTAGAAACTGTTGTTGTTTAGGAGAACTCTGTCTGATGTAGTGGCCATCTGGTATGTGAAATTGGAGGATTCTATGAAGTAGAACCAGGAGGAACCGTCTGAGGGGTTTATTAACTAGTATTCATATAACACTCAGATCGATGTAACCATCAGCGAGTTGGAGGCAACTACCCAGAACCCCAAAGAACCTTTTATTGACTTTGTCGCTAGATGGAGAGCAAAGGCAGTCCAGATGACAAACAGACCCTTTGAAAGGGAGCAAGTCAAGCTAGTGGTCCACAATCTCGAGCTTGATATGCTGCAAAGGGTGATAGTGACTCTGTTGTCTACATTCGCTTCACTACACGAGTTGGGGGTCCAAATTGAAAGTGCATTCAAGAAGGGGATTATCCATAGAACTAGTGAACCTACAAAAAGGCGATTCACTCAGAGTACCAATGGTGGTACTAGCACTATTCCATGGTCTGCAGATGTTAGCACCGTGGTTACATCGTCGACCAAGATAGTCAATCCCTTTGCTGCTGCTACAAACTCACAAGCTGCACGAAATGGTCAACCTTGGTACCAAAGAACTTTTATCCCCCTCCACATGAGTGTAACCCATGCCCTCAAGATGTTGCTGGAAATGGGGCATCTCAAGCACCCCAATCCATGACCTCTCCCAGACCCACTACCAGCTAGACACGACCCAACTCAATATTGTTCCTTCCATCAACAACACAGCCATCCTATAGACTCATGCATTTGTCTACGTCATGAGATCCAAAATCTCATTAACAACAAAGTCATCGCCCCTCCTAAACCAAATGTGACAACCAACCCACTTCCCGCACATAACCAAGTTCCTCCCCCAAGAAATATTAACCATATCCAAACACTACTGCCTACCTTTAACCCCAGCACATATATTACCTCGTCCTACCTACCAAAACCGAACGGGGTTATTCCAGAAGGCACATACATGTGCATGATGGAACTAACCCCCACAAATCCAACCCAAGAATATGATGGAAAAAACGAAAAAAGAGGAGAGTGCATTAAAGACTGGGTTGTCTGACACCTGTGTCATAGAAAAGGGGGCCTCACTTATAAAGGACTATGACCCCAGCTTATACATTGTGGCCATTGATCAGCCAAAACCAATGGTCATATTGCCAGATGTTCTCAATGCCAATGCTATTGAGGAACGCTAATTAGGGCAACACCAGAACGATTGGCCTGAACAAAGCCTAAATGATTTGGTCAAATGGGAGGAAGACCTAGCCCAGATGGAAGAAGACCTAGCCAATCTTTACTTCTTTGATGAAGAGGATACAAACAGTGTCCAAATAGGCTAGTGGGATTCAAGTCAGCCGAAAACAAACAATGGTTGGTTCAGTGACGAAGAGTCAAATGAGGCAAAACAAACAAGAGCTGTCAAGAAGGAAAAGGCCGAGGCTACATCCTTGATTAGTACAAAACATATGTTGGAACAATTCTAATAGGAAAGAATGGAAGAAATCCAGATGAAGATAACTTCAGAGCGAGGAAGTGACAACAAAACAATACCATTTTGTAATGCAGAAACCAAAACTATAGTGGAAAAGGAATGGCATGTTGTTGATGAGGGACATGATGTGAACATGCTCCAGGTAAAGCCTGATAAAAACCTGGCCATGACTGCAGGGGAGTGGTGGCAAGATAATGATTTGAGTTACGCATACACGAATGAAGGTGGAAATTTGATACCCCCAACGATATGTGGTATACAGATGAGATCAATCACATGACCCGGAGTGGTCGGTACTTCAAACCTACGACTTTAGATCAACCACAATCCTCCAACAAAGAGGTTGCGAAGACAAAAGAGAAAGATTGTGAAAAGAACCTAGTCTTTAAGCAACTCAAGAAGATTCAGGTAGATATATCAATCTGGGGATTGATAATGGCTTCTCGGGAGCATAGGCAAGCACTGCTAGAGGCAATGAATCGGACCAAACTTCCTATTGACACTACCACTGATCAACTAGTGTCGTTAGTCACATCCAGAGATGTTACACCAGTGACATCTTTCACGGATAAAGAGCTGCCACCTGAGGGTGCCAACCACAAACGACCCTTGTATGTAACCTTAGAGAGCCAAAAAAAGTGGATTCCAGTGGTGTTAGTGGATACTAGATCAACAATTAATGTGTGCCTGGTATGGACGGCTTATGCCATAGGTTTGAGCACATGGACCTGAACATTAGTACAAGCTGGAATGTTATGGGAATGTTCAAAAGCCATATCCTGATTGGCCTGTCCAAACATGAGGTAGAATTCCATGTAATGGATGTACCAACAACTTTCAATCTACTGTTTGGAAGGCCTTGGTTGCATCAGATAAAGGTTGTGTCATCAACGGTTCAGCAGTTGTGAAATACCCCTTTAAAGGTGGAATTGCTACTGTATATGGTAACTCTACAATCTATCCTCCCAAGGGACTGCCACTCCAATGTTGGAAATCATGCATGAGAAGAAGATATATTCCTTTCTGGCTTCTCACTGGCAGAGGCCCGGGTGGTTCAAACCATCATGGCAGAAGGTGACGGAACTTATGTGAGTGCTCAGTCCATCTATATGATGAACAAAAAGGGACATATGCCTAGATTAAGACTGGGTAGGAGTGGCAGGCAAGGAGACACTATTGCCAAGGAGCTAATTCATAGCCCCTATGCTTTTGGGCTGGGATACAAACCTACGACGGCAGATTGACAAAGGAAGGAAGCTGAGTTGAGAGGAAGAATTAAAGCAAAAAAGGCTGGGAAACAGTATGAGTTAGTCTAGAAGCCAATACAGGGAACCTTGGACGGACGCTTTGTCTGCCAAGGGAAAGATTTCCCCTTTTGTAGATTTCCAGAGCCTTAGTTCGGCCAGAAGACAAAGACAATGTGTCCCGAGTTCGAGATCTTTTTCAGGCACCAGTTACCAAAAAAGGAAGATGAGCATATGGACCTGAACATTAATACAGATAAAGGCATGGCAGCAAATATGGATGTTGAAGAAGAAGAGCTATTGGGAAAAACACTGATTGACCTACTAACGAATTCTACTTTTGGGACTGAGTCTGACAACTTGGGGGATAGTTTTATTATCTCAATGATCGAGGATAAACCAACTGTGGATTTTTCTAATCTTATTGTGGATGCATCTGAGGCTCCGAACCTAGTCTGGAAATTTGAAAAGGGGATCATCATCAGCAGTTCTGAATCGGATGACATGTTCGAATTTGATTCCACTGAGTCTGTAGAGTCAGAGTTAGATTCGAGTTCTTCTAAGTATGGTATCTTTGGGGGTGATAACCCGGATACCAAAGTCCTGTCGAAGTCGTCTTTTAGTTTTTCTTTTGAGTCAACTGTAACCGGGGACCCAGACTTTACTAATGAAAATGTCGTAGATTTTGCTTACTTCTCTTTAGTTTGTTGCACTGATCTTGATTTTCAAAATTTTGACTTAAACGAAGAGGAAGAAATTCCTCGGGCTTTGAAAAATTTGGTTGACCAAGAGGAGGGAAGGCGTGTGAAGACTTGCACAGATGAAATCATTGCAATTAACATAGGTACTGAGGAGGATCCCCATTTGGTCTAGATCGGATCCATGTTGTCTTCAGATGAACACGAGTGTTTAATCGCTTTATTAAAAAAAATTCAAAGGTGTTTTCGCGTGGTCCTTCGAAGACATGCCTGGAATCGATCCCGAGATTGTACGACACCGGATCCCTCTGAACCCTGAAGCCTGACCAGTCAAACAGAAACTGCGTAGAGTTCGCCCAAATTGGGCATTGAAGATTAACGAGGAGGTCACCAAACAGATTGATGCAGGTTTTTTGATGGCCTCTGAGTACCCGACCTGGTTGGCTAGTATCGTTCCGGTTCCAAAGAAAGATGGTAGAATCAGAGCCTGCGTCGACTTCTGGGATTTGAATAGAGCTAGTCCGAAAGATGACTTTCCATTACCCTATATCGATGAACTAGTAGACTTTACAGCTGGCCATGCATTGCTTTCATTCATGGATGGGTTTTTCGGGTATAATCAAATTTTGATGGCACTAGAAGACAGAGAGAAAACTGCTTTCACCACGTTGTGGGGTACCTACTGCTATAGAGCTATGCCTTTTGGATTGAAAAATGCTAGGGCTACATATTAGAGAGCTGCGACCACCATCTTGCATTACATGATCCATAAGGAGGTGGAGGTGTATGTTGACAATATGATTGTCAAGTCGAAAGAGCGAGAAGGCCATTACACCGCATTAGAAAAATTCTTTGAGCGGATCAGGGAGTACAGATTAAGGTTAAACCCACAGAAATGCACCTTCGGGGTGACTGCAAGAAAATTGTTGGGATTTCTGATCACACAAAGGGGAATTGAAGTAGATCCCTCCAAAATCAAGGCCATCGTAGAAATGCCACCACCAAGGACTGAAAAGGAGGTGCGCGACTTTCTGGGCAAGGTGCAATTCATAAGGTAGTTTATCTCAAAATTAACCTTTGATTTGTGAACCACTGTTTGTTCTATTGAAGAAAGGAAAGAAGTTTCAATGCGATAATCGATGTCAGTTCGCTTTTGAGCAGGTCAAGCAATACCTTCAGAATCCACCTGTATTATCGCCGCCAGAACTGGGGAAACCATTAATCTTGTATTTGTCGGTGACAGATTCGACCATGGGGTGCATGCTAGCGCAAGAATAAGAAGCTAAGGTGGATAAGGCCATCTACTATCTAAGAAAGAAGATGCTGGATTACGAAACGCGCTACACTCCCCTCGAGAAAGCTTCCTTAGCTTTGGTTTGGGCAACAAGGAAGTTGAGACACTACCTGTTAGCACATTCTGCAATTTTGGTTTCGAGATTAGTTCCCATCAAATGTCTTTTTGAAAAACCAGCACTTATGGGTAAGCTAGCTCGTTGGTTGCTTCTTCTCTTGAATTTGACCTCAATTATGTCACGCGCACATCAGTTAAAGGGAGGGTCGTAGCGAAATTCCTGGCAGAACACTCGGTAGAAGGAGACGATGAAGCAGTGGAGTATCTATTCCCAGATGAAAACATCCTACAAATAGAAATGGAAACATGGACGATATACTTTGATAGAGCATCAAATCAATATGGTTATGGGATAGGTGTATTGTTCATAGCACCTGATGATTCACATATACCTCTAGCCTTCAAGCTCCGGTTTAAAGTGTCCAACAATGAAGCAGAATACGAGGCATGTATTGCTGGCTTGGAAGCTGCCCTAGAACTAGGGGTAATAAGGTTGGACGTCATTGGGGATTCGAATTTGGTTGTCTCTCAAGCCAACGGAGATTGGCAGGTTAAGGAAGAGAAAATGAAGGTTTATCATCAGGCCCTGGATGTGCTAATTCCAAGGTTTGAAAAATTAAAGTTCACCCATTTTCTAAGAGAGAAGAATTGGGTTGCTGATGCTTTAGCAACTCTATCTTCCATGGTGGACATCCCGCTTAGAGTAAAGATGCGTCCGATTATTATTGAACAGAAGTATACATCGGCTTATGAGACAATTGCCGCGATAAATGAGGTCCAAGATACGAACCCCTGGTATTACGACATTTGGAATTTCCTTGAAAAAGAGACGTATCCACCAGGGGCAAATGCCAAGGACAAAAAGGGAATATGGCAGCTAGCCATCCAATTTATCATCTGTGAACACAAGTTGTACAAAAGAGGCCATCTGGGAATGCATAAGTTGTGTGTTGAGGAAGAAGAATCAAGGCACCTTATGGAAGCTATTCACGGAGGAGAGTGCGGAGCTCACATGAATAGTGTAATGCTAGCTCGAAAAATCCTTAGACAAGTCTACTACTAGTCAACCATGGAAGAGGACTATATTGGCTTTGTATGGCGATGCCACAAATGTCAGATCCATGCCAATCGCATGAACATTCCGCCATTGAAGCTCTACAATATGACTTCGCCCTGGCCACTCTCAGTTTGAGGAATTGATGTTATTGGCATAGTCATGCCAAAGGGGTCAAACGGGCACGAGTTTATTTTAGTAGCAATCGACTACTTCACAAAGTGGGTAGAGGCCCAGTCATATTCCGTGCTAAAAGCATCGCATGTAGCCAAGTTCATCAAAAATAATGCCCAACGAGATCATCTCAGGTAACAGCTCACATTTCAAGAAAGAGGTGATAGACTTACTTGAGAAATATAACGTGGCTTTCCGTAAGTCATTAACGTATAGACCGCAGACCAATGAAGCCGTTGAGGCTGCAAACAAAAATATCAAGAGGATCCTGTAGAAGATAGTGGAAACCTACAGAAATTGGCCAGAGAAATTGCCATTTGCGCTCTGGGGCTACAGAACGTCAATCCAAATATCTACAGGAACAACCCCTTATTCTCTAGTTTATGGGATGTAAGCTATTCTGCCAATCTAGATTGAAGTACCATCATTGAGAATTATGGCCGAATGTCAGATAGCAGAGGCAGATTGGCAACAAAGCAGATTTGAAGAATTGATGTTGTTCGACAAAAGGAGGTTGAAGGCATTGTATCACATCCAAGGCTACCAGCGTAGAATTGCTAGGACTTTTAACAAGAAAGTCAAGTCCAGAAATCTCAAGGAAGGAGACATGGTGCTCAAAGGAAACCGAACCCCTATCCATGACCCTAGGGGCAAGTTTAGACCCAATTGGACTGGCCCTTATATCATCAAGTCAATCTGGTCCGGAGGAGCAATTATTCTTATGGATTTTGATGGCCTGGAATTTTCACAACCGATCAACATGGAGAAGTTGAAGAAATATTATCCCTGAGAGGCTCGCTAGGCCAAAAACCTAAAAGGGCGACCTAGGAAAAAGTTAGAGTATGAAAAATTCAAAATAAAGAAAAATGGAGCTTGCAAGGCCGAAAACCCGAAAGGGCAACTTTGGCAAAATTAGAGTGTAAAAGGAGAGAATAAATACTCGAGTGAACCCTCACAGAATTACATAAGGCCTAATTCTCATCTTTGGGATACGTCGGCAACTTCATCTCAAAGTTCGGCCATAACCATTTTCAACTCAACTGTCCTGTTCATCTGGTTTAATCAATCCATCATTCTCCATCGTTTGTCAGCTTGGTTGTGTTGCTTCCATTAAGGTAGAAAGGTCAGTTACAAAATGAAGCAGTAATGATCAATGCAATTTGGGGGGCAGTTATGATTTTTCGATTTGGGGTTGTACAGTTTAGGATTGATTCCGTGTGTATCCGGTGGTGACCATTCCCGAAAATGGGTTTGAAAAGTTTCTCACAATTTTACTTTTTATAACACAAAAGGAAACTTTTCAATGCTCACTTTAATTTTATTGATTTTAACATAGGTACATTCTCCAAAACAAAGTTGCTTTTACATAAAAACTTGAAAAGAAAAGACTAAGTAATAACCATGGGGCATAGATGAGTCAAGTGTCAATTCTCTGTCTTTTTCTCATACCCGTAGAAGTCTCTTTCGGCCTAATTTGTTCCTTGTCCTCGAGCTAAACCAAGTACTCGCTAGGAAGGATGTAACTAAAATTCAAGGCAGGAGTCATAAGTTCTCTCATACTCCAAGCAGTGAGGTATCGAGGCAAGTACGAACTACGAATGAGAAATGAAGTTGGGTACTTTATCCCTTTATCTGGACAAGTCTTATCATGTCCAAACTGGCGTCTGAACCTGAATGGAAAATAGAACACATAGTGTGTAAGGCCAATCAACTTTATACCTGGTTACTGAGATATGTTGTAACTCATCTTAGCCAAGTTAAGCCAGGGGCCATGCCAAACAATGCCAATTGCAGACCTACTGCGCATCCAGTCACACCACATTCCCTCTGAGGAGAACTCCACTAGTTGTGAGCGAAGAGAATAAGTTCTGACCGAGTACTCGGGGCAGGGGTCTATTACTTTTAGCTTATCCATTAACCATACCTGGGGGGAGAAGGAAAATAAGAGAGAACAAAAGAATTGAGAGATGTACGTTGAGGAAAAAGTAAGAAAAGGATTTCGAGAGAAAAATAGAGATCGAGTGCCAAGTAATGTGAGGAACATAAATAAGAAGGGTAGGAAATAAATACCTGGAGAAGTAATGGACTCCCCACAAATCGAGTAGTCTTTCATTGATGAAAAGCATCTAAACCTGTCAAAGTCTCAGCCAACTCTAAGCCCATACGACTCTTACCCTCCTTAAGGCATTGGGCTACTTCAATCAGTTTAATACTAGCTCCACCGTGACTAGGGGCAAGAAGGAAGTGTGTAAGTAAGCATAAGCAAAGGGTATGTTGGCAATAACCCCACCAAAGGAGGTTTTCTTTATCACCAGTAGCGGAAAACCGACTAATCAAATCCGAAATGTCTAATTCCCCATTGTGAGCCAAGGATCGTACCTCGTGCAAAATAAGCCCACATATCCATCCTAAAGCTTGAGCATGGCCAAAACGGGATTGAAGCATGATTTCTTTATCACGTTGAGATTCCATCAATGCTTGAAATTGTTCAAGTGTTGGACACATCTCTTGTAAACCAAAGTAGAATACATGCGTGATTAGATTCTAGCACCGAGCTGCATGGAGAAATGGAAAATAAAGTGAAGTGCGACTCAATGGAAAAAGAGCGTTTACGCCGAAATCACAAAAGTTCACCTTTTTCGAGCCATCCAAAGTGGTTACCCAGTCTTGAAGCTTATAGATGGGCAACATCTCCATTTTGAGAGAAAAATGTAAAAGACATGCTCTTTTGCCAGAAACAATAGTATGGGAGCACCATTTATAGAATTTTGGATGGAGTAGTGGGTGATAGCTGGATACCTACCGAACCTCTCATCAAGGTCAGGCCGTACCTCAGTGGGGTCTGGCCGTGCCCACTGAGGTTCGATCGTGCCTCAGTGGTGGGCCAGACAGTGCATGCCTTTGTCCTCTTGTGTTGTGGATGTATTTTGAGTCTTGTTTTGCTTATACCAAGTCTGTTGTAATGGTTTTGAGTTGTTTCCATTATGTTTTCTTGTTATCGAGTTATATTGTACATTTTGTCCAGTTGAAAGTTGTTATCTGATTCATCAATCAAGCATAAGTATCGGGAAGATTATCATGCAAATTGTTGACCATTCGTCATATGCAAACACAATATAAGAAATCATCCACAAAAAAACTTGTTTTTATAAACTAAGCGAATCCAACACCGATAATTGTTTTACAAAATAAAACATTAAACAAAAGATAGGTTTTCAAAAATAAAGAGTCTACCTGAAGCTAGTGTTTAAAACTACAAAGTAAAGAAATAGAAAAAAAAAAAAAAAAAACAAACAAACAAACAAAAGCAAAATAAAATAGAGAAAGTCATCATCGTCATCAATAGTCTATCTTAGCTCTCCTTTTCCTCCTCGGCTGCGTGAGAGATGCATCGCTATCATCACTGGCACTCCCAGGCTATATGTGAAACTCGTCTCCCTCCTCCTCATGGGTTGAAGAGTCCTCGGAGGATTCCTCGAACGGTGAGCGCTGCCTCACTCGGCCCCTCTCTCGATCTGCTCTTCCTCTGCCCCTCATTGGGCCCCACCTCTGTCTCCTAACTGGAGGAGGTCCTGCAAGTACCACCACTACTGGTCCAAGCTAAAGAAGCCAAAAGGAAAAGAGAGTGCAGATAGTTATAAGATGTCAAATAGAGCCGGATGTAAACTAGGGGTAAAGCTTACCTAAAGCCCGTGAGCGGCTAGAATGGTCTGACTCCTCCGCACCATGAGCAGTAGCTGGTCAACTATCCGTGCAAGGTCATCTATAAATGCCCGAGGTATCTGCAAAAGAGATAGCAGAGTTTATAGCCAGAAACAGAAGTAATAAAACAAGATGAAGTATAGTGAGTGAAAATAATAAAGAAATGTGCACCTGCTTGATGCCTGGAGCGAACACTATCTGACGGTCCCTCTCCTCAATTTCATCAATCGGAATCTGCTCGAGCACCCTGTTTGGGCCCATGTACGTGATCTCTGTAGGAATCACAGAAAACCTATGAATAGGAGCAACGATAGGGACACTTTTAGCAGGGGCATCACCAGCACCAGCCACAGCAGCCTTGACCTCTGGAAAAGCACGGGCCATGCCTGGGGTGAGAAGCCCCATCACCTGAGTGTGCAAGAAGGTAGTGAAGTCCCACCATATGGTATCTATCAGTATCCTCTCCCTCTATCAAATGGTCATTCATAGGTCCATCATGCATCTCATCAACCACCCTCATAGTCGACGAAGGCGGAAATGGAACGTCGGGGTGGGCAACGCCTCGGGTCTGGCGGACGAACCTCTCTCCCAAATAATAGACCCAGCCAAAGGGGCCCTCGAACAGAATCCGCATGGTAGATGCATACCAAGCAGCGGCATAAATCACTCTGAAAACTGCAGGGATACCCGTCCAGGGATGCCAATCAACCTGTGAATTAGTCCAGTGTCAGATGTCAGTGCAATGTTAGTTATTAGTGTAGTGACAATGCAGTGTCAGATATCACTAAGTGTTAGAAATTAGTGCAGTGTTAGAAAAATCAGTGTGTAATGAGCAAAACAATGCAGTGGTAGATGTCAACAGTATGAGGATGCTAATACAGTATGGAAACAGCGACATGGAATGAAAAGAATGATATTTTGTTACCTAGTCCACAGTGATCGTATCAAAGAAGCGGCAGAAGTATGGGATGGTGCGGTCTACTAGGCGGCGATGTCTAAACCGTGAGTTGTAGTGCCGAGAGTGGGGTACTGACAACTCAATCGACCTCACTGGAACCGAAGCTAGAGTGGTGAAATACGTGTAAACCCAAAGCTATAAACAGATGAGATGAGTGTGAATAAAGTAGATAAGTAGACATGAAATGCAGAGTAAAGATGAGCAGGAAATGCAAAGTACAGAATGTAAAGTTGAGTAAAAAAAAAAGTAAAGGGGTGACATGCGCACCTTCCAAACTCTCCAGTAGCCTCCGAGTAAATCCGCCTTGTGGCGGGACACGGAGCTCATATAGTAGTACAAGGTGGCCAAGCTGGCACCGCCCCAGTCATACTCTGCCACCCGCGGTAGGTGTACCAGTGCTCCAAGAAGATATATCCCCACGGTATTCTCCATGTTCGCAAACTGGGTAGTATCGAGAAGATACATAAAGAAGCCACAAGCGTACTAGGCGATCTCATGTGCTGTAGCTGGCTGACAGTTGATGAAGCAATCATAAAACTAGTTGTAACGCACCACCCCCTGACTGCTGATATTCGAAATCGCTCCAAAAAGCTGGAGCTGTGCAGCTCTCCACTGCGCCATGTCTGGATCAAATGGGATCGGGCCGCCAACTCTAACTCGCAAGCCAGTTAGCATCGAGAAGTCACACGGGGTTAGCGTTATCTCTCCGATCAAAGAGAAGTGGAATAAATCTGTGGTGTCCTACCATCTCTCCACTAAAGCCCCATATAACATTGACTCAACCCGCATCTGTATGAGCTCGGAGCATAAGGGCCCAAAGCCTGCAGCATCGACTACTGTGCAAATCTCCGTGGGGAGCTACTCATACCAACTTCGGGGGCCCGATATGGTCCCATAGCTAATAATCCTCCTGGCTACGACCTGTAAATAGGGAATGTATCAATATATGTGCAACAAAGACGAATAGTTTGTTCATAAGTTTCAATATATGCACAAAGTAAAACAAAAGAAAGTTGCTTACCATGGAGGCCTCAGCGGACAAGTGCTCTGTGGGCTCACGCAGAAGTGTGTCCTCCTCCAGCCCAGGGATGAAGCCCATAAACCGTAAAATTCTGCCTGGCGGGAGAATGTGAGTGCGCGACTGGTAAGTAAGAGCATCCAATGACCTATCCTCAAGGGGAAGCAAAGCGGGAGCATCCTTGGCCTCCATATCTGCACCAAGGGTGGCACCAATACCTATGACCGGATTCGAAATAGGAACTTCGTCGCTAGCCATAGAGAAAAGTAGAGAAAAAATGAAGAAAAGTGAGAAAATAAGGGAAAATGGATAGAAATCCCAAATTTCAAAACCCTACGAGAGAGAAAATAAAGAAAGTGTGTAAAATCAAAAGGAGAAAGAGGAAAATGTGTGTAAAGGTGAGAAAAACAAAGAGAAAACCCAAACTTGCACCAAGTCACTTTTTGTTCGGTTCAAAATGTAGAGGAAAACAAGGGTTTCAAAGAAAAAATGGTGAGGGTTGTTGGGCAAACTCAAGAAAGGAGAAATCTAGAGAGAGAGGGGTGTTAGAGAGAGAGAGGAGTGCTTTCGGATGTGAAGGTGTGTGAGGAAATGAATTTTGGGTTTTATTTTTAAAGCCACAAGTCGAGGCCTTCCCGAAACTACCCCCGTCGTTGTCAAGGTTCGGTCGGGGGTACGTATCTCCGGCCGTGTGTCTCCATTGCCCGGCCGGACTGTGATGAAAATTAAAAAAAAAAAGTTTTTATTTTTATTTTATATTTCTCTTTTGTTTAAAAAAAAATCATCATCAGTTTGTTTTTTGTTTATTATTTTATTTTGATTTATGTTATGTTATTATTTTATTATTTCTTTTATATGTTAATATAATTTGAGTATAAAAAAAATAAAAATAATAAATAAATAATAAAAAAAATAAAATAAATCAATTTTGTTTATCTTATTTTTATTTTGAGTATATAACAAAAAGAAAAAAAGAGATAAAAATAAAAGAAAAAATGTTTTGTTCCGATAAATCGTAAGTCATTATTGAATTTTGTTTGTGTTTCATTTACACCATAATTTTGTTTTGTGACACAAATTTGTAAATTAGTTTTTTTTGTCCCAACTATCGAGTTTTTATCGCCGGAAAATGTACAGTAATTATCACCGGCGATGTTGTTTTTTCTTTCAATGAATGGTCGACCAACTGGTCGACTGGTTTTCTGTCCCTTTTGTGTCCATTTTATCTCAATAAGCGTGAAATGGGTGTGTTTTAGGTATGTTTTGCCTGATTTTCATTTTCATTTTGTTCAAACCATTCTAATTTAGAATTCAAATTTGCATGTAAAGAAACTCGTTTTATTACAAATTTGTACGAACATATATACAAAAATAAAAGAAAATAAAAAAAGAAAATCGAATCATTTGTTCATTTTATTTTATTGTTTCAAAATATATACAAAAAAAAGGAAAAATAATAGAAAATAAAAGAAAACAGAGAAAAAGAAAAATAAAAGAAAAACAAAAGAAAAAAAAAAAAGAAGAGAGAGGGATCTTGTTCTTCTTTCTTCTCCGGCAACGGCCACACGTCGACCTCCGATGACGGCCACACGTTGACCTCACTTGCTCAACTCTCGCGCCGATTTCTTCATCTCAATTTTATTCTGGGAGACCTTTGAAGGCCCTGCCTCAGTGCTTTCACCAAGAGAGTTAACTCTTCGCCGACCATCGAAGGCAAAGTACGACGGTGCTCCGTGCTAGGCCATAGAAGTGGCCTATCGTTTTACCTCTTTATTCTCCATAGAGGTGGCCTTTCATTTCATTTCTTTATTCTCTGCCTTTAGTGTGAAAATCTCTTTTCGCACATCCTTGTACTTACGCTGAAGCAGAGCGAGTTGGACGTCAACCCGATGTACCTCACACGTCCTGTTTTGCAGACGGTGAGACAAATTAGTGATCACGGCCAATCTCTCCATACACAACTTTAACATGTAGTGGTTGGCATCAATGTCAGTTTGAGCAGCCATCATTTTCTCAACTGTCAATGTAGGAAGACTAGGATGAGTAAGAGCAGGGGCACTTGGCCTAGGGGAGCTCGAGGGATCATTAAGATCTGAAAAGAGAGAGAGGGGGTGGGACGAAGCCATTTGTGAAAAGAGAGAGGTATAAAAGAAAGGAGTCGCAGAGAAATTGCAGAGAGTAGACTGAGTTCTATCTCTCTTAGTCCCTTTGTTTTGTCTCTCTCAGAGAAAGAAGAGAACAAGGAGAAGGAAGAAGGAAGAGAAGAAGGAGACGAAAGAAAGAAAAGATGAAGAAAACGAGTGAGAAAAGCAAAGAGGGAGAGAGGGTCAAGGCATTTGTCGGCCAGTTGACACTGGCTGATGCAAAAGGTGAGGCCACGTGTCAAACGTGGTTTTCCAAAAAGAGAGAGAGGCGGGAGAGTTGTATACATATATATATATGTATTGTATATTTATGTATTATATATATTTATTGGAATATGCGGTCATAGGTGTGGTTTTGGCTCAGCGGTTGAAAGCTGAAAGGCTGAGCTCGATGTTGGGGGTTTGAACCCCACAACAATTGTTTCTTTGTTTTGTTTTAGTTTTATGTATATATGTCTCATAGCTATGTATATAATATTCGTTTGCATATCTTGTCACAAGAGTGGCTTGGCTTAGCGGTCTGGCTCAGTGGTTGAGGGACCAAGGAGCTAAGCCTAAAGTCAGGGGTTCAAAACCTCGTATCCCCACATCCATGCATTTTGTTTCTTTCTTTTTGCGTGTTTTGCGTACACATACCGTATATATCTCCCGTATATATCTGTGTATATATCCATATATGTATAGGTGTATGGTAAATCAAAAACAAATATAAAAAAATAAAAATAAAAATAAAAATAAAAATAAAAATAAAAATAAAAATATATAAATAGTAATTTTCAAAAATCAATCAAGTCAAACAAAAACAAAGAAATCATTCGACCATACCTTCTTCCACTCGTGTAAGACGTGTTTGGACTTCAAAATTAGAATTTCATGTTTATCCAGTCAAAAGATCTTCAATCTCAATTTCACTATTTCTCCTCTCGCGAACGGAGCGATTGGATTTCAAATATTCCTTCTCTCGCGAACAGAGAGATTGGACTTCAAATATACCTCATTTTGCGAACGGAGCGATTGGACTTCAAATATTCCTCCTCTCATGAATGGAGCGATTGGACTTCAAATATTCCTCCTCTCCTTAACGAAGCAATTGGACTTCAAATATTCCTCCTCTCGTGAACGGAGCGATTGGACTTTAACTGTTCCTTCTCTCGCGAATGGAGCGATTGGACTTCAACTATTCCTCCTCTCATGAACGGAGCGATTGGACTTCAAATATTCTTTCTCTTGCAAATGGAGCGATTGGACTTCAAATATTCCTCCTCTCGCAAACGGAGCAATTGGACTTCAAATATTCCTCCTCTCGCGAATGGAGGGATTGGACTTCAAATATTCCTCTTCTCGCGAACAGAGCGATTGGATTTCAAATATTCCTTCTCTCGCGAACAGAGCAATTGGACTTCAAATATTCCTCCTCTTGCTAACGGAGCGATTGGACTTCAAATATTCCTCCTCTCGCAAACGGGGCGATTTGACTTCTATTATTCCTCCTCTCGCAAATAAAGCGATTGGACTTCAAATATTCCTCCTATCGTGAATGGAGCGATTGCCCTTCAACTGTTCCTCCTCTCGCGAATGGAGCGATTGGACTTCAAATATTCCTCCTCTTACGAACAGAGCGATTAGACTTCAACTATTCCTCCTCTCGCGAATTGAGCGATTGGACTTCAAATATTCCTCCTCTCGCGAACGGAGCGATTGGACTTCTACTATTCCTTCTCCAGCGAACGGAGCGATTGGACTTCAAATATTCCTTCTCTCATGAACAGAGCGACTGGACTTCAAATGTTCCTCCTCTCGCGAACGGAGCAATTGGATTTCAAATATTCCTCCTCTCGCGAACGGAGCAATTAGACTTCAAATATTCCTCCTCTCACGAAAGGAGCGATCGGACTTCAAATATTCCTTGTCGTACGAACAGAGCGATTGGATTTCAAATATTCCTCCTCTCGTGAATGGAGCGATTGGACTTCAAATATTCCTCCTCTCGCGAACGGAGCAATTAGATTTCTAATATTCCTCCTCTCGCGAACGGAGTGATTAGATTTCAGTATTCATCCTCTCGTGAATGAAGCAATTGGATTTCACAATTCCGTGTGAAACACGGTTGGATTTGTTTTGCTCTGATTTATGCTTTCATTCAGTGTCACATCATTGTTTTGATTGCATTTCGTTGCATGATCATAAGTTATGTATTGCATTTCATTGCATGATCATAAGTTATGTTTTACATATCATTTTGCATCTTGCCCTTGAACTGCGCGGCTTTAATTCCTTGCAATGGGATACGTAGGCAACCCTCGGGGTTCGACCAATTATGTGTGCGTTTGTTTGGTTTTGCCAAAGTCTTACGATCTTGTCAAACGGGTCGTCTTCAGGCTTTGACATTCATTTACGTCGTGAAATGACTTTGAGCTCTGTCAGAGAGGGGCAACTCTAGACACCCCAATTTTGACCACTCGTAAGACTTAGGTGCTTTATTCTGAGCACGCAATGATGACGATTACATTGAGTGAGTGGTTTGAATTCTCAATAAAGGAATCCGAGTTTGAGCTCAAAACAATTCCAACCTGCCATACCCACTGTATTTCTACCCCATAATTTCAGTATTGCACCTTGTACCAACCTATATTGAACCTGAAAGTGAGAGATAGTGGAAATACACTGAAGTCTAGCTAGACCTCAGCGACATCCAGCCAGAGACACCAAGGTCCGGCTGGACCTCTTGACTTTGCAGGCAGTTTCAGCATTGTTCTGCCAGCTGCCTCATTCTGCAGATATTTTGATCAAACTTGCTCAGGGCCTATAAATAGCAGCGTTCAGACTACTGTAAGAAGGTTGAAAAACATATATAGAATTTGGTTAGAGAGATCAAATCAATATCAAGTGAGTTAGAAATATCAAGAGTTAGAAAAGATAAAAACTATCATCCTTCTTGTTCTTCCATAAGCCTTGAAGCTCTCATATCACCCATACATACCATACAAGAACTTGAACTTGGAACTTGATTTGAGGATTGAAAATCATAACTCAAACTTGAGGGCGCTTTGGAATCAAGTTTGGTTTACAACAAGAACACTTTCTTTAGAAGAGGTAAAGCTTCCTCGCGTTTATTTCAATCTTTGTTCATCTTTTTCTTAAGTTTTCATACTATTTTTGGATTGTTTTGAGGGCTGAAACTTGTGATTAAAAGGTACCCAATGGTGGAAGGGTTAATCCCCCTTGTTTGAACCTTACTCCTAGCTTAAATCCTTGTGTTTCCCACTTGTTTTCGCCAATTTTTGTCACTATTTTGGGGCTGATTTGGGACTGTTTTAGGGCTGTTTTTCAACATCTAAAATATGTGATTTGAAGTTACAAAAGTGGGAGGGGGGGGGTTAGCCACCCTTCCTCATACTTGCTTACTAGCGTTAATCTCTTTATGATTGTGCACCTTCTATAGCTTAATTTCAGCACTATTTTATGCTATTTAGGGGGCTTGTTTAATTTATTTCAATAATTTTGTTTTAAATATTATGTTGTGTTATATTAACCAATTAATCAACTTGGCATAATCAACTCTGCAACCTCCCTCCATTCTTTGATTATTTTGATTAAAGATTTGAAAAAATTAAGATTGTGGTTCAAGTATAAGAAAGAAATTTTTCTCATGCTTAATGGTTTAGTCTCTTAGGAGGTTCAATACCAAAGACATAAAACTTTCTCATGCCTAATGGTTTAATCTCTTCGGAGGTTCACTGCTAAAGGCATAAAAACTTTCTTATACTAAAACACAATCATTTATTTTTCAGTTCGCTTTATCACCAATGTGTTTACTTTTAAGGGACTGATTGACCCTTGGAAATTACCAAGGAAAGTGTCATTATCACTTATTATCAAGTTTGGATTTCAAGTCATTATCACTCACTGTGGGTTTTTCTATGTCATTATCACTCTTTTGAGTTTGACTAGTCCTTGTTGCGCATCTTGAGTTTGACTTGAAATCCCTTATTGCTTGTAAATGAGTTTGACTCTTCCTTCGTAATTTTCCCCGAAGAATTTATCATCAATGTGTTTACTTTTGAGGGATTAATTGAACCTTGGAAATCACCAAGGAAAGTGTCATTATCACTTATTATCAAGTTTGGATTTCAAGTCATTATTACTCACTGTGGGTTTTCCTAAGTCATTATCACTCTTTTGAGTTTGACTACTTCTTGTTGCACATATTGAGTTTGACTTAAAATCCCTTATCGCTTGTAAATAAGTTTGACTCTTCCTTTGTAATTTCCCCGAATAAAATAAGGTTTATTTCTCGTCTATTGTGTCAAGGCTCGTCTTACATCAATTCATGATATTTTGATGAACCTTGAAGCGTCTCTACTTCCCGTCTTGAATTCGCATCATGATAGGAGGGAAGGGTGGTTGTTATGTATTGCATTTATTGATCTTTGTCCTATCGTGTCCAAAATCATCTTGCAAATCAACTTGCAACCATAGATGGCTTGGAAGCCGAGTGCATTCTTCTCTTGAGTATTTTCTATGATAGAGAAGGATAGAAGAGACGAACATGGCTAGGAATACCCTGTTTGCACTGTTTCACCTCAGGTACAAAAAACAGATTTCCACAAGAAAACAAGGTAATGGATTTATTTAGGACTCGACTGAGTCGCGTTTTGGGTCGGTAATGCTCTAATAAATTGTAAAAGAATACACTTTTGGTCAAAAGCAGTGATTAGGGGTGAAACAAAACAAATCCCTACAAGGCATAAAGAATAATTCCTGAGGAGCATCGAGCAATCATTACATATTACTATTGTAATAACATAGATAGGCCCTTTCATTTATTATTCATTCGGATTTGTAATAATTATTTATTCAGACACTTGGACATTTGGACCCTCCTTTGCGAGGACAAATATGTAGTAAGTTGTATGTCTTCTAACCCCTATTTTTTCTCATTTTTATTTATTTTCTTATGATGGTTAGCATAGGGAAATCATATTTTCAAATTAGCATTTCCATGACTTGCATCCATTCGTTTTGCATGCATAAAAGTTTGGCTCATCATATTATTCAAATGTCAAATTCAAACTCTTTACTTGAATACATGAGCTATCACATGCCTTGAATTGACTCGCATGCCATGCTAGTAGCCGAACTTATTACTTGCACGTTGTATGTGTTGCATTAGTCATGTTGCATTAATTAGGATCATGCATTTTTTTTTCTAACTATTTTCTTTATTTTGACTCGCCTTCGGATGTAAGGTAAGCATTTTTTTCTTTAGCATGTTGCACGGGTGTGATTGCTACCATATCAAACATACTACCATGAGGCTAAATACTTACGTGATATACCTGTTTGAATGCCTGTGGATGAAGGCTATTCACTAAGATTGGGATACTTTGATTAATGTATATATATGAGATCACTTTTTCAAGTGATATGTATGCAAAACACTTTGTTTTCAAAACACTTTGTTTTCAAAACAAACATAAAATCAAACATTCCCACTATTCATGAAATTAGTCTATACTTATATGTTAAAGATAAAATAAGAACATATATTGTATATAAAAATTGCATCATAATTAGTAGAGACCAATCTTTGATCGGGTGAGTGGGGTGCTCATTATTGACATTTCCCTCTCATACCTAAGTTCCCGAACCAAGAAACTTTAGTAACGACGGACTAATGACCTTTGGTACGAGTCTTGGGTTTCCTAAATTTTCCAAAATAAATATTTAGGTGGCAACTCTGATATCTGGCAAAGCAGTCCATTTTTGGCATTTGATTCAAAACATCGATTTTCCAAAAGAAATTGTCAGATTTGGACTCTTTTTGTGTTTCCATTGTTTCGCATTGCACTTGTGAAATCAGATTCAGAGCCACACAAGTAGAGTCCGAACTATAATGACTATTTCATTCTTCTGAAAAGGAGCGCAAAAAGCCGAGCTACAGCGCCCCAGAGTAGTTTTCTTAGGACCTCTTCTCACGATTTCAGCATGGTTAGAGTGTTCTTTTCCTCATACGATTTCAGCGTGTTTGGGATTTGTTCTTCCTCCTCTCATGATTCCAGTGTGGTTGGAGTATGTCACCCTATTCATCTACTACATTGTCCATGGCATTCATTGCATCATACTGTCCTTTCCATGTTAAGCTTAGTTTGGCATGTGCTCATACTTTTCACGTTAAAACATAGCTCTGCATGTGTACGCGCTTATTCTGCAAGAATTGTGGTCTGAGGATTTCGGCACCTTTTCTGTGTTAGAGTTGTTTTGTTTTGTGTCCTTGGATTTCAAAATTGAAGGGATTGTTCATTATTGAGTTTAGAATGCCTCTATGGAAACTTTGAACTGCATTTCCAGTGCACGATGTTTGTCACTCATTAACATAAGCAAGATGTATCCTTTTTAACATATTTCAACTTTTTCGAGAGGTAAATCAGAAGTTGTTCTTGAATTGGTTTTGATGAATATGCTTTCAATCTTGCATAGAATATGCTTGTCTCTTCCATAGAACATGCTTTCAATCTTGCATAGAATATGCTCGTCTCTTGCATAGAACATGCTTGATGCATTTGCCTTTGAATCATGCATAGAATATGCTCCAAGTACCAACCATGCATAGAATATGCTCTCAAATTGTTTGGTTTGCATAGAGCATGCCAGTTATCTCAGTTATTGTCTTACATAGAATGTGCGTTTCCTATTCGTTACACATGCATAGAATATGTGCTTCTTCATTATTGCATACAATATGCACTTCTCTATTGTTGCATAAAATATGCTTCATTCTTGTTTCACGCATAGAAAATGCACTGTTGTTGCATAGCACGCTTTTGTACACAGGCATGCTATTGTATGTACGGTTCATTTAGCAAAGCCGACACATACAAACGATATTATATGTACAGTCCACTCAGAGGAGTTCAGAGTGAAATAATTCGTGCCCTTCGAATCATATCCTTTTACTCTCCCTCCTCTCGCATGCAACATGTCAGGATTTCAAATCGGTTAAAAATATTTGAGTGTGTCCTGATGTTCATATCATCCTTCAGTTATCGCCCATCGGTTAAAAACATTTGAGTACGTCCTGATGTTCACGCCATCCTTTGGTTACCATCTTTCAGTTAAAAATGTTTGAGTGCATCCTGATGCTCACATCATCCTTCAGTTACCGTCCTTTAGTTAAAAACATTTGAGTGCGTCCTGATGTTCACACCATCCTTCTGTTAAAAATATTTGAGTGCGTCCTGATGTTCATACCATCCTTCAGTTACTGTCATTCGGTTAAAAACATTTGAGTGCGTCCGGATGTTCGTAACATCCTTCGGTTACCGTCCTTCGGTTAAAAACATTTGAGTCCGTCCTGATGTTCATACCATCCTTCGGTTACCGCCCTTCGGTCAAAAACATTTGAGTGTGTCCTGATGTTCATACCATCCTTTGGTTACTGTCCTTTGGTTAAAAACATTTGAGTGCGTCCTGATGTTCACACCATCCTTCAGTTAAAAACATTTGAGTGCGTCCTGATGTTCATACCATCCTTCGGTTAAAAAGATTTGAGTGCGTCCTGATGTTTGTACCATCCTTTGGTCAAAAACATTTGAGTGCGTCTTGATGTTCATACCATCCTTCGGTTACCACCCTTCGATTAAAAACATTTGAGTGCGTCCAGATGTTCGTACCATCCTTCGGTTACTGTCCTTCGATTAAAAATATTTGAGTGTGTCCTGATGTTCACACCATCCTTTAGTTACCGTCCTTCGGTTAAAAAATTTGAGTGCGTCCTGATGTTCACACCATCCTCCGGTTAAAAGTATTTGAGCGCGTCCTGATGTTCATACCATCTTTCAGTTACCGTCCTTCGGTTAAAAACATTTTAGTGTGTCCCGATGTTCGTACCATCCTTCGGTTACCGTCCTTTGGTTAAAAACATTTGAGTGCGCCCTGATGTTCATACCATCCTTTGGTTACCATCCTTCGGTTAAAAACATTTGAGTGCGTTCTGATGTTCATACCATCCTTCGGTTATCCCTTCGGTTAAAAACATTTGAGTGCGTCCTGATGTTCATACCATCCTCCGGTTACCGCCCTTCGGTTAAAAACATTTGAGTGTGTCCTGATGTTCATACCATCCTTCGGTTACCGTCCTTTGGTTAAAAATATTTTAGTGCGTCCTGATGTTCATACCATCCTTCGGTTAAAAATATTTGAGTGCATCTTGATGTTCATACCATTCTTCAGTTACCGTCCTTCAGTTAAAAACATTTGAGTGCGTCCTGATGTTCATACCATCCTTCGGTTACCGCCCTTTGGTTAAAAACATTTGAGTATGTCCTGATGTTCGTACCATCCTTCGGTTACCGTTCTTCCGTTAAAAACATTTGACTGCGTCCTGATGTTCATACCATCCTTCGGTTACCACCCATCGGTTAAAAACAATTGAGTGCGTCCTAATGTTCATACCATCCTTCAGTTACCACCCTTCGGTTAAAAACATTTGAGTGCATCCTGATGTTCATACCATCCTTCGGTTACTGCCCTTCGGTTAAAAATATTTGAGTGCGTTTTGATGTTCATACCATCCTTCGGTTACCGTCCTTCGGTTAAAAACATTCAGGTGCATCCCGGTGTTCACATCATGCTTGTTTTCTTCCACGTGCAACGCGTTAGGATCTTGTTTGTCATCTCGGGTACGCCCGATGATTTTGTTGCTTTTCATCTTTCCTGCGTGTCACATAGTTAAGCTTGCATAATTTTCTTATATCATTTCTGTATGAAATGTGGTTTGGCTCGTAATTCCCACACGTGGCATGTTTGCTTACTCCTTTTTATGATTGAGATTGTTATGCCCTATTTCAGTCTGTTTAACTGTGGCATTTTCATTGCATTGCATTGCATTCGCTTTTAAATGTCTCATTGCATAGCCTCATTGCATGATCATGAGTTATGTTCTTGCATCATGCATATCATTTGCATCTTGCCCCTGAACTACGCTAGCTGGTTTGATTCCTTGCAACAGGATAAGTAGGCTACCTGCGGGCACAACCATTTATTTTTGTCTTGATTGTTTGCCCAAGTCTTACGGCCTTGTGAAATGGGTCATCTTCGAGCTTTAACATTCCCTCACATCATTTCATGACCCTGAGCTCTGTCAAAGAGGGGCAACTATAGACACCCCTTTTTGACAGCCCTTAAGACTTGGGTGCCACAGATTGATCATTCGATGGTGAAAGTTGTGTTGTGCAAAGGTTCAATTTCTTTGACAAGGAGAGCTTCAAATCCCAACCTTACATCCCATTTTGGACCAAAACTATTTTGACCAAAATGATCTTAAAACCCTCTCTTTCAAAATATTTTTGAAAAAAGTTTCTACGATGTTCCGAGGCTCGCGTTTCGTTAAATGTTGTGCTTTTCAGTAAATCGAGCAAGGACAAAGTGGAAATGAATGAAAGAGAGGTGAACTCTTTGAAAAATCTTTCAAAAACAACTTATTTATAAGTTTGGAGTTGAAAAAAATAGGAGGGGAGGGAAGAAAACTAGCTGAGGAGAAGTTAGACATGAATCTGGTTACAACCAAAATTGAGCAGCCTTCACTAAAATAGGCATTTCTCTTAGCCCAATTGTAATTTTTATGTGAGGTTTCCACCATTGGAGAGAATACTTCCGGGGCTTTAATTGAAACTCAAGAATAACCTGCAAAGGAGTCCGGATGAAGGAGATATGCCCGTTTGAAGTTGGACCTAGAGAGCAGATTTTTTCGGCAGGCCACTGGTGGAGTTTCTAGCCAATGATGGGCTTTGTCGGCCATGTGTCGGCCATGAATGGAGTTTGACGGCCATGTGTCGGCCATGAATGGAGTTTGACGGCCATGTGTCGGCCATATGTGAATTTTTTTTGGCCATCAGTGGTGGTTATCGGCCACTAGTGATGGCCGGTCGGCCATTGTTGTAAAAAAGGCAATTTTTGTGCAGATATTTTCCCTCAAGCTGTTCCGCACTGCTCCAGCTGTCCTATATTGATATTTCCAACCTGAAGCCGTATATTTCTGTATATAGAGGAGCTTATCTATTTTTTGAAGCTTAGAAAAATTTTGGGAGTCTCTCTCTTCAATTCTCTCTCTCTAGATTTCTCTCTCTCTCTTTTGAACTTTTATGCATACAAGTATAAATACACTTCAAGTTTGCCTATCAACCCTTAACCAAAGTTTCTCATATTTGGGCTGTGGTTACTTGGGGCCCTCTTTGAGCTCTAGAAGGTGGTCTTGGCTGATTTAGTGCCTCATTTCTGCCTTGAATTGTTCTTTGCTTCAAGAGATATAACACTTGTTCTCTGTGTTGTATTGCATGTGTTCAAATCAGATGTTAGTTTGAACACAAGGAAAATGGGACATTTCATACTTAAAAGTGATGAAATCTGACATTTTTCTTGGTCACCATTGCCCTTGATCAATGTATGATAGGGTGGTGGTCATTTTGGTATTGTTTGTGCATTTATCAAACTTGTACAAACTTGGTTCTTTGGCCGTCATGCATGGAAATTGCTTGATTGATGGTTTGAGGGCCAAGAGTTTCGCTCCTTTGAGCATGTTTGATGATAAGGAGTGTAAACAGTACAAACAAACCTTCAAAAGTACACTGTTTTGCTCTATTGTGCTCTCTGTTACAATAGGATAGTCCAAATCAGTGGTGGCCGACCGTCCATCAGCAATGGTTGATTGGCCCCCCTGTCGGCCACCAATGAAAATTTAGAAGAATGCTCCTGAGCCAAAGTAGATTTGATCCGGAAAAGGGGAAATTGTAAGTGCTTCTGTGCAATAGAGGCTCGCAATAGCAAAACGATGGCTTTTCGGGTGGAAAATCGAGCATGCATCCATCCCCTGTTTCCCGAGGCCTTTTAGTTGCTTTGCTTAGTTAATTAGTTGCAGCTAATTCTTGCAAGTGATGTAATTATTTAAGTAGCTTAGTTAATTAATTCATATTGTAATTATTTAACTTAATTACTTTGTAATTAGTTAGTTGCATATTTAGCTAATTAATTTGTTTTGTAATGATTAATTAGCTTAGAATAAGTTAGTTTGTTCGTTTCAAGTGTTATAATAATTAGTTATCTTATTCGGACCCTCCTTTGCGAGGGCATAATGTTGTAATAGGTGTGTGTGCGTGTGTGTATGTCTTCCAATCCTGCGTCTTTTTTCCTTTTATTGAATCGCTTTTGATGGTTAGATTAGGGACATGTTTTAATTAGCATATCGCATGCTTGCATCCATTCATTTGTATTGCATACACTGAGGCTCGGCATATCATTCAAAAGGCATTGCAATTTCAATACTTCGATGAATACGTGTTTAAAAGCATGCTATCAAATTGCTTTATATGCCATATTAGTAGCCGAGCCTATTTAATTGCCTATTGCATGTGTTGCATTAGGCATTTTTGCATAGTTAGGAATCATGCGTAGTTTTCTAACTCATATCTTCCTAGCTTGGAGTACTAGGTGAGTTTTTATGCTTTAGCATACTTGCATGAATGTGATTTCCATGTTTAGCATGCTTACTATGAGGCTATATGCTTAAATGCTAAACTGCTTGAATGCCTGTAGATGAAGGCCTGTTGTTTGAATTGGAACAATTCAAGGAAAATAAGTTTTAAGCCCACTTTGTTGAGTGGCAAATCATGTTTTAAGCCCACTTTGTTCGGTGGAAAATTCGCAAACTTTAAGCCCACTTTAGGTGGCAAATTCAAACCAATTTCACAAATAAACATGAGTTGAATTGTTTCAAATTGAGCAAACTAGTCTATACTTGCTTGTGTGCATCACTTAGTAATGCTAGTTTAATAACCAGAACAAGAGCACATAATGTTTATAAAAAATCATATCGTGATTAGTAGAGGCCGATCTTTGATTAGGCGAGTGTGGGTGCTCAATTCATGATTTTCCCCTCTCGTACCTAAGTTCCCGAGCCGAGGTAACCTTGGTGATGACGGACTAATGGCCTTTGGAACAAGTCGTGGGTTTCCTAAATTTTTTCCAAAAATAAAATATTTAGGTGGTGACTTTGTATCTGGAAAAGCAGTCCATTTTTGGCATTATTTGATTTAAAATCGATTTTCCAAAAGGTTTGCCGGATTTGGACTCATGGGTGATTATCAATTTCACATTGCACTTGTGAGATTAGATTCAGAACCGCGGGAGTCCTAACTGTAGGGCTTTCTTCCGTGCTTCTGAGGGGGGCGTGAAAAGGTCGAGCAACAACGGGTACTACTTTTCTCCCTAACTATGTTTGTAACTTTCCCTTTTCTCTAACAGGGTGGCAGACTAGATTGATTTAGTATCTAGAATTGGGGGCCAAAAGCTACCTCAACCTATGGAGCTGCCATACAGATTTCAAGCCGAGGTGGTTTTGAAGCAATCTTCACACCCCTGGGTATTTAAACCATTCTTTAATCTCAAAATTTCCAAACCTTTGCGCTCTAGGTTTTGCCGTTCGAACTCTAGTTCCTACCATCTCAGTTTATCTCCTAGGAACTTACTACAAAAATAGTTAGGTGGCTACACCAAACCACCAAATGCTGTTCGGGAATGGCTAACACCAAAGGAATTGCATCTTTAGAGGATTTAAAGTCTCCTAGACATCAAACACAAGATAGCAAAACAAAAAGAAGAAAAGAAGAGAAAAAGATATGGTTATTTATGTGACTCAATCGAAGTAAAACAGATCCATCAAAGTAATGGATTCAATCATCTCCCCATTTTCAATGCCTTCCAGATAAGGTTTCAATAGTTAGTTGTTCACTTTGAAGGTGTGGCCATTATAGGGATCTTGCACCTCAATGGCGCCATGAGGGAATGCCTCAATAACCACAAAGGGCCATCTCATCTCGACCTAAGCTTACCAGGTAAGAATCACAATTTTGAATTAAAGAGCCACACTTTTTGGCCAAACTCAAAGGATTTGCAACTAATATGATTATCACTGAACGCCTTGGTCCGAGCCTTAAAGATTTTCGAGCTCTTGTAAGAATCATTCCTAATCTCTTCTGACTTATTGAGTTGCAACTTTTGATTAATTCCAACCGCAACCATATTGAAGTTAAACTTCTTTATGGCCTAAAGTGCCCAGTGCTCTAGTTGAACTGGGAGGTGGCAAGCTTTGCCAAACACCACCCTATATGATGACATCCCAATGGGCATCTTGTAAGTAGTGCAGTGGGCCCATAAGGCATCGATCAAAAGTGTTGACCAATCCTTTTTATCCGGCCTCACCATCTTTTCAATAATATGCTTCACTTCTCTATTGGACACCTCTTCTTGGCCACTAGTTTGAGGGTGGTATGGATTGCCAACTTTTTGAGTGACTGAGTATTCCTTAACTACCAACTCAAAGAACCGATTACAAAAGCGCATACCCCTATCACTTACTATGGCCCAGGAAACCCAAAACAATTAAAGATACTTTCATGCAAGAATTTGATCACCACTTTGTGGTCATTTGTTCGGGTAGCTATAGCCTCAACCATTTCAAAACATTGTCCACTACCAAAATAATGTACTCAAAATCAAAAAATGGCAAAAAAAGACCCATGAAATCAATTCCCCATACATCAAAAATCTTAACCACTAGAATAGGGGACATTGGCATCATGTCTTAATGGGACATAGAACCTATTTACTGACAGTGCAAACAAGTTCTACAAAATTGGTAGGCATCTTTAAAAATGGTGGGCCAAATAAAACCCTCTTTGTAAAACCTTGGCGGCCATTTTGTGCCCACTAAAATGGTTGCCACATGCAGAAGAGTAACAAAATATATGAATACTATGCACCTCACTCTCTGGCACACACCGTCGGATCACTTGATATGGGCAATATTTAAACAATTCCAAATCCTCCCAAAAATAGTACCTAACTTTAGAAAAGAATCGGTCATTGTCTTGCTTGGATCAACACGATGGAATTTGATTAACAACTAGGTAATTGACTATGTGTGCATACCATGAAGGTCTCACTTGTGACATCGCAATTAGTTCCTTGTTTGGAAATGAGTCCTACAAGACTAATAGGTTTGGTGTGGTCAACTAAAATCCAGGATAGGTGGTCGACTACAACATGTTCGAAACCTTTCTTATCCAAAATCTCTAAATCAAAATCTTGTAGCAAGAGTATCCACCTCGTAAGTCGCAATTTGGTCTCCTTTTTAAACAACAAATGCTGTAAAGCGACATGATTGGGGAAGACAATGACCTTAGACCCTAGAAGTGAAAACTATAAGTTGTCTAGTGCAAAAACCATTAGCAGTAACACTTTCTCAGTGGTGTAATTTAACTAAGTATTGGATAGAGTCTGACTGTCATAGTAAATCATGCACAACATTTTATCCATACGTTGACCCAAAGCTACTCCAACTGCACAGTCGGAAGCATCACACATGATCTTAAATGGATGGGCCCAATCCGGTGACTGTAAAATTGGGGCTGAACAAAGGGCAACTTGCAAAACCTCAAATGCCGCTATACACGGCTTATCATAAACAAATGGGACATTCTTGCCAAGCAAGTTGCATAAGGGTCGTGATAGCTTACTAAAGTCCTTAATGAACCGCTGGTAAAATCCGGCGCACCCCAAGAATGAACGCACTTGGCGTACCGATGTGGATGTGGGCAAACTACAAATCAAGTTGACTTTAGCCTTGTCAACCTCAATACCTTGTAGGGACACAATGTGACCCAACACGATTTCGTCTCAAACCATGAAATGGCTCTTCTTCCAACTCAAGACTAGGTTTGTCTCTATGCATCATGCTAATACTGCGGCTAAATTCTAGAGACATACCTCAAAAGATGGGCCAAAAAGAGAAGTCATCCATGAAGACCTCTAAAAACTTCTCTACCATGTCAGAGAATACGGCCATCATGTAGCTGTGAAAGGTCGTCGATGCGTTACATAACCTAAATGGCATCCTCCTATAAGCAAAAGTGCCAGAGGGATAGGTGAATGTAGTCTTTTCCTGGTCGATAGGGTACATAGGAACTTGATTATAGCCAAAGTATCCATCAAGAAAGCAATAGTAACTTTGACTTGCTAACTTCTCTAGGATTAGATCAATGAATGACAATAGGAAGTGATCTTTCCAAGTCATAGAGTTAAGCTTCCGGTAATCAATGCATACTCGCCACCCGGTGGTGGTTCGTGTGGAGACAAGCTATCCTCTCTCATTTTTAACAACTGTGATACCCAACTCTTTGGGTACCATCAACGTGGGACTTACCCACTTGCTATTAGAAATGGGGTATGCCATTATGCAGCTTTGAAAGGTCGTTGGTGCATTACATAGCCTAAATGGCATCCTCCTATAAGCAAAAGTGCCAGAGGGACAGGTGAATGTAGTCTTTTCCTGGTTAGTAGGGTGCATAGGAACTTGATTATAGCCAGAGTAGCCACAAAGAAAGCATTAGTAACTCTGACTTGCTAACTTCTCTAGGATTGGATCGATGAATGACAATGGGAAGTGATCTTTCCTAGTCATAGAGTTAAGCTTTCGGTAATCAATGCATACTCGCCACCCGGTGGTGGTTTGTGTTGGGAAAATCTATCCTCTCTCATTTTCAACAACTGTGATACCCAACTCTTTGGGTACCATTTGTGTAGGACTTACCCACTTGCTATTAGAGATGGGGTATATAATATTTGTATCTAGAAACTTCACAACCTCCTTCTTAACCACCTTTTTCATATTGGGGTTCAACTTCCTTTGTATTTCGCAAGGAGATTTAGCATCCTGCTCAAGATTGATGCGATGCATGCAAATAAAGGGATCGATACCCCTCAAAGGAGCCACTGTCTACCCTATAGCACTCTTGCACTTCTTAAGAACACTCAAAAGGTGATTCTCTTGATGATCATTCAAGTCAGACACCATGATAACGGGAAGTGTCTTCTCGGGACCTAAGAATGCATACTTGAGATTATCTGGTAATGGCTTCAACTCAAGCTTAGGTAGTGCATCAAGTAATGGTGAGGCGATTTCACTAGACAACGAAGGTAATGGCTCGAATGGAGCCCACGAAAGTGGACAATCTAGAGTTGAGGGAGTTTCAAGTAAGGCATTAACCTCCTCTATGAATCTCTCAATATCAAAATTATCTATCCTAAAGTGAGCTAGACATACCTCAACAGGGCCTTTTACGAGAATAGAAGGCAAAGCCTCCTCTACCATCTCACCTACCACATCCACAAATGAACACTCTTCCCCTTCAAGGGTTTATTGGGATGCCTGAAAAATATTGAGTTTGACTTACATATTCCCAAATGAAACATCCATGATCCCGGTCTCGCAATTTATACAAGCATTGGTCGTAATGAAGAAGGGTCGAGCTAAGATCACCAAGATTTGTTTCTTAGTACTAGCTACTAGTTCCATATCTAAAACTAAGAAGTCAACAAGTTAATAAAACCTATCAACCTTCACAAGAACATCCTCAATCATACCATGTGGCACTTTAAGGGACCAGCCCGCTAATTAAAGTGTGACAATGGTGGGCTTTAACTCACCAAGCCCGAATTCTTTGTACAGAGAGTACAACAACAAATTAACACTGACCCCCAAAACTAGAAAAGCTCTTTTAATAAAATGGTCCCCTCTGATGCATGCAATGGTTGGGGCACCTGGGTTTTTAAGGTTTGGGGGTGTGTCAGTCAACAAAATATAGCTCATTTACTTCGTGAGAAGGACCTTTTGGGACATAGCTGTCCTAGATTTACGTTGTTGCTTACATAGGTCCTTTAAGAATTTTATCATATGAGGGAACTTGTTTAATCGCCACGAACAAGGAGAGGTTGATTTTAACTTCTTTGAAAACCTCCATCATCGCCCCCATGGATGCCGCTCTCTTATCAAAAGGAGACGATCTGTGAAGGCATTGGGGGAAGGGTGCCTTAGTCTCACTAGAAGTACTAGGGGACAAGTCATTCCTTTTTGTTGTTTCTGTCTCACCTTTGCTCTCATCAGGTTTACAATCGTGGTCGCTTTTCTTTGCCTTAGTTGCATTAGACACAACTGGCTAAGACTCTAACTGCTCAACTTCAGAGAGTAATCATCGTTTGTACTTGTTCATGGTGCTTTCCACTTCCACTAGTTCCATCTACCCCATATTGTTGTTTAGGGTGGGCAATAGTTTGTATCGGTAAATTTCCTTCCTTTCTCCTATTCATGTTATTGGCCATTTCACCCAATTGGGCCACAAGCTTAGCAATGGAATGAGTGTGGGAATGAACTATTTTTGTTATCCTTTTAAGCTTTGAGAGAACTCCCAAAACCTTAGTCTCAAAAGTTGAATTGCATTGAGAAACAGGAGAGGGTGGTGGATGACGGTAAGGTTGTGTTGGGAGGTACAAAGATTGATTAGCAAAATTGTTAAAATTTTGCCTTGGTGGTGAAGGAGTGTACGAAGAGCCTTGTGATGAGGGCTCCATGAAAAATTAGGCTGATTTCTCTATCTTGGGTTATATGTATTGGAGTATGGATCATTACCCAGTTTGGAGAATCCTTAAGCCACGTTCACATGCTCTTGGACTAACTCCGAAAATTGTGGTACCGAAGGGTACTCATTCAAGTCATGAGTAGGGCTTGCACAAATGACACAAGCTTCATTGAATTAAGGTTGTACTTGTTGTGTAAAAGCATGCCCTAAAGCTAAAAGTTGGTCCATTTTGCAGGACAATGCCTCTACGTGTGGGGCTAACTCGACATTGTGGCCAACCTCATAAATGCCCCTCTTTTTGAGGCTCCAGTAATAGGTTGCCGAACTTGTTGGGCTACAGAGGCATGGTGAAGAGCGTTATCACCTAGGTTTTCAAAAATTTGCCATGCCTTGGCATCACTCTTAGCCATAGATGTCCCACCACATGATGAATCCACCATATGGTAGTGAGGCTCAGTTAAGCCATAATTGAAGGTTTGAACAAGTTACCAATCAACACTTGGTGGTGAGGATACTGTTGGAGAAGTTCACAAAGTCTCTCCCATGTCTCGTGAAATTGCTTGCCATCAATTTGAGCAAAATTTGTGATGGCTCGCCTTAATTGGCTAATCTTACTAATGGGAAAGTACTTCTCCAAAACTTTTTGTTGTAATTGGTCCTAGGTTATGATTGAATTGGCAAGCAAGGAGTTTAACCAATGTTTGGCCTTATCCTTGAGTGAAAATGGGAATAGTCTCAACTTAAGGGCCTCATCGGTAAAATTTTGGATCTTCACTGTAGAGCAAATTTCTAGAAATTCGTGCAAATGCTTGTAAGGGTCATCATGAGCAAGTCCGTGGAATGATGGAAGCATTTGAATAGTGCTAGACTTAATCTCATAGTGGGCAACAGTGGTGTTCAGTAACTAAATGCATGATGGTGAAGTGTATGCAATGGGTGTGAAATAATCCTTGAAGGTCCGGTTGGGCCCATTCGGGATAGGATTTTGTTTAGTTATATCTATTGGTTCTTGATATAGATAAGGAAATTCAAGCCTAAGAACAAGGGAAGAGGCTCTAAGGTTTCTAAGAGTCTTTTCTAGTTCAAGTTCCAAATTCCAAAGTTCAGGGCCACAAGAACGGCGCCCGTGCATGCATCACTCATACACACTAAGTTCTGACTCTTGTGTGCTATTTACAAAAACAAAATACTAAAGGAATAAATACTCATAATGGTTAAAGAAAATGCTCTACTCATCTTACGGGTGCTTATGCTCTCACTTTTTAGCATTTTGGTGCTTTGCTTGCGGATGTTTGCCTTTATCACTTTAGTGCTACGTTGTTTATTTATTTATTTATTTTCGTATACTTTATTTTAAGCTTGTTTGTGCTCTGCTTAGCACTTTAGTGATAGTTCCACTCTCAACAAATTCTGTACACTTTGCAACACACGAGAGTAAAATCCTAACTAAAAATTAAAATAAGAATCTAACTTTAAATTAATTAATTTCACCAAAAGTACCCAGCAATGGCACCAAAATTTGATTGGTCATTTTGCACACCAAAAATAAACACTAAACTAAGCCAAAATTCCTTAAAATAATGGCAAGTCCAGGTATCGAACCACATGGAGTAATGTAAAATTAAAAAGATTCCTAAATTAATTTCGGTAAAAAGATTGCTGAGAATTATATTGAAACTAGAATTAAATTGAAAAGTGAAATTAAATTAACAATAAAGATTAAAGTTGAGAATTCGATTTGGGGACAAACCTAGGACAAAGAATCCTCCATTGGTTATGTAAATAGGGTTTAACATCGGCATCTACTTGCAATACGGTTTGAACTACCCAATATTTCACAACTACAAGTTTGAAACATTGATCAAGAGGATTGTTGCGTTCAGCATATAGGCACGAATCATCTCAAGTAGTATGAGTTGTTCGCTCTAAACTAAGGTAGCAACACAACTCGTCTCTCGTAGCATGACTTGTCTCATATTTTGAATACAACACAAAGAAAATCATTGTATGAAATGCATTCAACAATCATAGAAAGTAGAACACTGAAAGAGATAAAAAGAAATTGAAATTAAAACTTCTAAAACATTCATACAACTTGCTCAAACCATTTCAACAATCAAAGCCTAGTTAAAGCTCTATTTACATGGCTAGAATTTTATCAAAACCCTAGAAAGATAAGCCTAGCTACTCATGGAGGGGTGGAAAGATGATGAAGAGGTTAAAGCTACCATGGAAGACCTTCCACCCAAAGCTTTCCAAACCTTAGCCTCTTCTTACCTATTTCCAAGAAATTTTCGAACCCTTTAATAGCCTTCTTTTTATCCTTTTTATATTTTAACATCAAAACATATATAAAAGAAAAATGTGCATGGATTTTGAGGGGGCCGCACGTGCCGTACATGCGGAAGTTGGCATAGCACATGCGAGAAGATGCCTTCGCACATGCAGATAGAGGCAGAGGTGATTTCATCTTTGAAGGTAGGCCACACATGCGAGAAGGTTCCTCCACAATTACAGTGAGTGTTTCTTAGCTAGAGTTCCACTTTTCAAATCTTTTTATACTTGAGACACGTCCAACCTAATTCATATCAAACACTTGTAAACTTTGTCAAGTTATAAGAAGAAGAGCTTTAAAAAAAATATCAATTATTAGCCTTAATTTAGCACATTTCGGCCTGAATCAACTAATCCTAACAACAACCCCCTACCCATGTAGGATACATGTCACATGTATCCTCCAACCTGGATGTCTTTATTTGCATGACAGATTCCACCTTCACCTAGAAGATATTGCACCACATGAACCAAGTGCCCACGTTATTTGCACCTCACACAATAGTGCTCAAACATGTTCTCCATGACTTCCTCTCTCCTCATGCCTGAGCCCATGAGATCTGCCACACCTCCCTGAGTTGTCTCCATTACTATGAACCAAAACCTTCATAAAAACAGACCTGACTTCCTTCGGTGTTGTTGTGTTTTTCAGTATTTCATTGGTTAAAAATGTAAATATCACGCGCCAGCAAGGATCTGAAAAGTCCTTGCAAAATTTTATCAGCCAATTTACTTATCAGGTGATTGTGATTACGTTTTTTTTATCCTCAAGGAAGAGGAGTTTATTGGGTGTGTTTTAGGAAGAACCAATACAATTGAAATTCAAAGCAGAATGGGAGGGAAAGACAGGCAAAAAATACTGGTTAATTAAATAATGCAAATACAAAAATGTTACCTTTAGTAATGATAACTTCAAAGGTTGAACTCTGGAAGTAGTTACTTTAATCTACTCATATGAAAAGTAAGTACCGTGTTGAAATTTAAAGATAAATGAAATGACAAAGATGTGCAGCCTGCATTTGTTAGGAGAGGTTCTTTTATCTTTACTTTCATCTATTTATAGCCTTTTCTTGGCCTTCAAAGAAGTTGAGTTGCTTTTTCTCTCCATGATCTCCTTCTTTATATTGGGGCTACTTTTTCCTTAATGCATGCTTAACCACTGGTAACTGCCATTTTGATAACTCCTCACTGTAAATATCTCATTTTTCATTGACTCTAAGCCTTTGGGCACTTGAAAGCTTCCCAATGATGAAATTGTGATTATTTCATCCTTAGAGATGCTTAAGGTTGTTACAAATTGTTGTATTACCCCTTTTTAAGTCAAAATCATCATTTTGCAAAAATGACTCTTTTACTCCTGAACCTAGTTTTAGCCAAAACTTAACTATTTGATCTTGAGGAAGAAAGGAAAGCCCAATTAAATCAAAATTGATGATATCATCCAAAATAAATAGCCATTGTTATCCAAAAACATCGATTGAAAGGTACTTGAGCTTACTGGGGTTGCAAGCAAGCCTAAAGGCATAGAACCCCGCACATGTGCATGCATGATGCCACTTGTCCTAGGGTGACATGTACACTCGTACCTACCATGTGTGGCCGCATGTCCTGCTGATAGCCCATAATCCGAATTGAAGCTAGACTTTTGATGCGATTTTTTAGGGAAGCACAAGGAGAAAGCGATGGCCAACCCTAACATGCTTCTTTGCTTGTTCCCCAAGTCCTCCTTACCTATAAAAACAAGTCCTATCCCCCACTGTAGACGCACCCCGAGGGCTTTGTGCTGTGCTACAGTTCGGACTCGAATGTCACGCTTCTTAATCTAGTCTCACAATGTGCGATGTGAGATTGATAAATCACTAAAGAGTCCAAATCTGGCAAATCATTTTGGAAAATAGATTTTTGTAAAGAAGTGCCAAACATGGACTGCTTTTCCAGATATAGAGTCGCCACCTAAATATTTTATTTTGAGGAATTTAGGAAACCCTGACTCGTGCCTAAGGCCACGTATCCGTCATCACCAAAGTTGCCTCGGCTCGGGAACTTGGGTACGAGAGGGGAAGGTCATGCAATGAGCACCCCCGCTCGCCCGATCGAAGATCGGCCCTTACTAACATGATATCTTGTTTTTGAAAACACATGCGTTCTTATTCTGGTTATTAGCCTAGAGTTACTATGTGATGCGCACAACACACAAGTATAGACTAAATCGCCTAAGTTGGAACAAATCATCTCATGTTTGTTTGTTTGAAAATGGTTTGAAGGTGCTACTCGCAAGTAGGCTAAGACGTGAATTTTGCCACCCTCGAGTGGGCTTAGAAAACATGATTTTGCCACAATCAAGTGGTCTTAAAACTCGCATTTCAATGAATTGTTCCAATTCAAGTAATCTAAACTTCACCCACAGGCATTCAGGCAGTTATATCATATAAGCAGTTAGCCTTATGGCAAGCATGCTGTCATGTTAACACTCACACTCGTGCAAGATGCTAAAGCATAAAAGCTTACCTAGTACTCCAAGCCAAAACAATAGCTAGTTAGTAATCAATGCATGATCCTAGCTATGTTAAGATGCCTAATGCAACACATGCAAAATGCAACTAGAAATAGGCTCGGCTATCTAAGAATGGCATGTGAAATGCGACAACTCAATACACGTATTCAAGTTGGAATTGAAATACTATGCGGAGCCCGGTGCATGCAATACAGATGAATGATGCAAACATGCGAGCATAATGATGCTAATTGAAACATGACCTAAAACTAACCATTGAAAGCAAGTAAGTAAAAGGAAGAAAGACGTGGGGTTGGAAGACATTCACACACTCACGCACACTTATTGCACAATTTGCCCTCTCGACGGAGGGTCCGAATAAATAATACAAATCGACTAATTAATTAACTACCCTAGCTAATTAATTATTACATAACTCTTAACTAATTTAAACAAATTAACTAAGCTATGAAACTAAAGAGGACGTCGCAGCTCCGCCTCGGAATGATTGAATGATGCATGCTTGATCGTCTCGCTCGGAAACCCGTTGCCATGCCACATGTTGCCTCTGTTTGCACTGTTCTGCACCTCTGAAAACTGCACAAGTCTCAAGGATGTTTCCAAACCACTCCTTGAGCACTGTGAGATATCACCGGCCAAAATATAGGAACACCGGCCATGTGGAATTGGTCATCGACCATTTGTGAGGATCTCGGCCAACAATTTTTAGTCGATCGGCACCGAAGATGACCGGCCGGCCATATCTTCCTGCAGAATGCTGTTTTACTGCAGCAGAGGACAAACAGAACATGGCAATGCATTTTCAAGGCAATGTGTGCACAAACACCCTCCCTATCATGTCATGAGCTCAAGGGAGTATAATGTTCGACCCTCGGGCCATCAATCACGCATGTCGATACATGATGGCCAAAGGAGCCAAGTGTGCAATTCAATATGGAATGAATGCACAAAAACACACGAATGCCTAGAACTCTATCATGTTGGATCAAGAGTGTCGGTGACCGAGGATTGAGGCACATTTCGTCACTTCAAGTGCGAACGTCCCTCGGTCCTCATGTTTGGTTTGACATCCCAAACCAAACATAATGCAATGCAAGTATGCCAAATACAATGCAACATGGAAATGCAATGCAATGCAACATGAGCATGCCAAAGGCAATACAACGCAACCTAACATGTAGACAACATTGCATGCAACAAGTATGCAACAATACTATGCAACCTAAACATGCAAATGTACAATGTACGAAGCATGAAAAATGCAATGTACCAAGTATGCAATAACGACGAAATGGAACAAGCATGCAACAATATGCAAGGATCATGCAAGATGGACTTAAACTGAAATGGGCAGACCTCAGCCATGCCCAAATCAGTGGCCAAAATGCCAAGAAATGATGGAAATGAAGCATGAAAAAGGCATGGCAAACATGCATGCCAATTGGCCCAAGGACTAAAGCATAAAGATGCAACTCTTAAGCACAGCTAAAGAGTGACAAGCATAGATGTATGACAATACTACATGCTCTGAAATGATGTCAAGGATGATGCCAAATCACACATACAAGTCAAGCATAACATGCAAGAAAGCTCAAGGCTTAAGGCTAGCCAAGGAGCTTGTACTAAGGCCACATGAAACAAGCTCCAAAGAGCCAAGGACAACCAAAACAGTCCTAGATCATGCTAAATGGAGTCTAAAACATGCAAGGGCCAAAGCTAAAACAAGCCAAAATGAAAGGCCGAAGGCAAGATGCAAGTAAGGCCAACAAAGGGGATTACACTACACCCATTATAACCAAACATGGCATAACTTAACCAATGAAAAACAGAGATATGGCTTGTCAAAATAGGCCCAAAAACCCACTTAGATGGCATCCCGAAGACCTAATCACGGAGGCATGCACAATGACCCAACCTTAAGGCATAAGACACCCACTCTTCAAAGCTTTGAAAGGATGACAAATGCAAGTGTAAGGCTGCACTACATGGACTGAAATCACATATGAGATGATGACAAATCATGAAAAAGCGTCCAAGTAGTGCATCACTACAAAAAAAAAAAACACTTTTAGCGACCTATTTTTTGGTCACCAAAAGTGTAATTTTGGTTGCTGAAAGTGTCCGCGACATGAGCAAAATTGGTCGCTGAAGCCCTGTCACTAAATGCTTTGGCGACCAAATCAATTTTGGTTGTCTTTATAAATAAATTGGCGACCAAATGCTTTCGTCGCCAAAAGACTAAAATTTCGTCGCCATAAAGTAACATTTAGTCACTAAAAATAACCTTTAGCTGATGACATGTTAAGTTTTAGCGACATATAAATGCGTCGCTAAAAATATCTTTCAGTGACTAAAAGAATTGGTTGTTGAATGTTAAAAATTTTGGCAACCAATCAAGTTTTGGGTCGCTAAAAAAATTATGGACACATACTTTCAGCAACATAAATAAAATGTCACCAAAAGTAAACTTATAACTAAAAAACCTGTCACCAAAAATTCATTATTTATAATTTTTTTTAACAATTTCCCTGTTCAATACACCATTCATAAACCTATAAACATAAGCAAAATATAATTCAAACCAACACATTTGCGCAAAGCATCCAAAATATAAACTAAATTCAAAAGTAGTACCATATTAAATATAAACAACATATCAAATCCAAAACATCCAATTTAAGTACAAATCTCTTACAATCCTAAACTTCAAACATGTAATGCCCAAAGCCCTTCTAAGCTTGCAAATTCATAACAAAAACCTATGACAAAATATATCCAAAAATTCAAAATGTAATCCTTTGATGCGCCCCAAACTATAATTCATCCATTGCCAATCCAAAAAACCTTCCAAGCTTGCAGATTCATAACAAAAACCTATGACAAAATATATCCAAAAATTCAAAATATAATCCTTTGATGCTCCCCGAACTATATTCGATCCATTGCCAATCTGTCAAACATATGAAAAAAAAAATTATAATGTTAAAATGTTAATAATAAAGGTCTTGGTCTAAAAACATTGGTTTCACATTATAGATGAACAAATTGAGAGAAAATTTTCCTACGGTAAATTACAAAATTTCAGTATACCAAAATCAAAAAGTAACACATAATTCACCAGTTAAACTTGGCATAGATGAACTAATTACAAGCAATATCTCTATAAATTTGTAAACCAGTCACATGTTGTCCAACCAAAACCTAGCTCAATTTATGTCATTATGGAATACTAATGAAATCCAATTTCAAGGTTCCAAAACAAGAGCAAATATCAATTGAGTAGGAGCTATCACTGCAATAAGATGTAATCCAAAGTGCTAACTTTACTTTCATGACTAAATTGAAATCAGAAGGACCTAAATCTTAAACTTGAGGCTGTTTTTACTTACATGAAGGTCAAATTATGAGATATGTGACATTTCTAGTATAGCATTATAATATTTTTAGGAAACATAATAAGAGTTTAACATTGGGATAATGAAATTAAACCACATCTTTAGTCCCTAGATTAAAAACAAAATATAGCAGCAATCTCAAAAACATAGAGATAATAAATCATCCTTTCTTTGAAACTCTCATTCCTAAACTCTAGTTCCTTCCTAAACTCTTATTTTCTTTTCTCTAGTTCCTCTCTAAACCTACACATCCCACCATACAAAACCACTAGCATTAAACCTACAATAGCCATCACGGCCAATAGATAGATAGCAGCCAACTAACTTTCCAGCCTCTAATATATCCACAAACTAACTTTCCTCCCCAACTCAACTAACTTTCCTCACTGCTAGTAGAAGCTTTCCAGCCTCTGATATATCCACAAACTAGGAATAGCGAACAACCAACACAAATATTAGAGAGCAGCAAAATTGGGAGCAGATCCAAACGTGAGACCAAAATAGAGATAATGTGGAGATCAAAGATGAGGCCAGCTCAATTAACCAGATCTCTTGTAGTATCAAGTCAGACCAAAAGAGTTTGCATTAAAGAATACTAGTGGCAAGAATCCCAATAGCAAGAATCCTTAACCAACTTAACTAACTTTCCTCACTGCTAATAGAAGCTTACTAGCCTCCGATATATCCACAAACTAAGAATAGCGAACAACCAACACAAATATCTGGTTTCTACTCAATTAGAGCCAAGGTATAACACTGGATAAACCCAAAAGGAAAGAGCCAACAAATACCTAACAGAAATACAATTTAATACAACCAAATCATTTTACAAAATTGGAAAACAAGGTTGAAATGACACAAAAACTGATTTCTAAACACTTCTTGAACAAAGAACCAAACAAAATTAGCACACACGCGAGCGCACCAAAAAAGAGAACTTGGGTAATAGCCCCAATAGGCTAGTTGGCACTTTCACTTTCCTATAGAATAGAGAAATGCTCCAAACAAGGAATGAAACCAGAATTCATAATATAGGCCCCTTTTTTTTCTTTCAAAAATCAAAGGAAAATAGAAAATGGATCCAATAACTTGACAAAATTTGAGAATTTAGAAGTAGCAACCCCATACCTAGTCGACCATGGCGGTACTTTATTTAGGTCGAGAACAGCGATGAGATCCTCCCTATGTGACGATCACGGTCGACTTATTGCTATGATACGAAATAAGATTTATCATAAAGGTGAAGAAGAACAACATATCCATTTGAACATCAAGCCAAATCTCTCATCTTAATGTCTACAAACCCTAGAAACTTTCTCCAACAAATGAGTACATAGCCCAATAATATTTTGTTCACCTAAATCTGCCAGAAATCCTGTTCAAGGCAGTTTCAAAAATGTTGTCCTACATTGACATGACAAAGTAGAAAAGGCAGCTTAGCCCAATGAAGATTTTCATTAGTGTCCATTTCAATGTGGATGCATGCTCCACTCTAATTACCTTTTACTATGCTGTGAAGCTTAGAGTCACTTAAAAAATGAACTAAAGAGTAATGAAAATTCAAATGCTAAACAGATGATCTTATAGATTCATTGCAAGAGAGAGTTTTTGCTACAATAAGAACAAAAGGAAAATTATTCACTATATTACAAGAAAGAAAGAGAATTGTTGAAGAACTCATTTAACCATTTAGGTGTAGTTGTTACCAATCAAGCTAACATTTTTTATTTATGGTCATCATTCAACTTTTTCTTGCATCTCAACCAACCATTTTAGCCTATTCCTCCAACTTATTTTCAATTTATATTAACTTAATCAACCAGCAACAAGAAGAACAATACATCAACAAATAAGGCAAACTAGCCAACTGAAGAGCATCATAGCAGCAGCTTGTTTTAACAAATATATTAAGTGAAGTGTTTTTAGTGATCTGAAAATTAAATTCTGAAAAGTATACTTACAGAGCAAGCTGTCAATAAAATTCCTCTGATGAACAATCATCTTCATCAACCTGCATGTCTACCTTATCCTTGTGCATCCTCATAAACTTTTCAATCTCTTCAAACCTTTTGTTTTGCATTTCAATCTTTCTAGCTTGCTCTTATGTTACCAAGTTCTGGGCTGCAATTTGTTCTTGCTGGACCTCAGCCAAATTCTTCAATGACTCTATTTGTTCTTGTAGGCTCGAAACCACATCAACATGTGCTTGTGTACTAACAGAAGATTTGGATGAGGATGGGTTTCGACTAACTCCGAAGCCCTTTATGTATCCTGATTTACTTGTTCCAAGAACTTCAATTGACAGCTGCTCCTGAGTTAAAGGTATTGCCCCAGGCTTCAAAGACTCTTCACGTCGTTTTTTCAAAGCTTCCTCTCAATTTTTAAACAACTTTAACAAATATAACCAATTACATAAATATGTAATTATATTGATTGGCATACTTACATGTAATTCACCACATATTGGAGCTATCCAATCTGCCTTTCTCTTGCTCCAATGGGAATCTTTGTAGAAGTCTACAATGTCAACCTTCGCAGTACCCTAATTCCATCAATTTAAAAGTAAGTATACATAATTAATTTTAACTCAATCACACTTTCAAATATATTAAATGCATCACCTCTTTATACATTGCAGCTTGAAATGACTTAGAGCCCATTGTATGATTATATGGTAATTTCGATCGACTATTCCTTCCTTTTTCAGCCAATTCCTACAAAAGTAAATGATTAGTAAAATTAAATTGAAATTGAAACACGCTTCTTTAAGTTATGAAATTTTACCTGATGATCGCTATTAAGCCATACATGATTAATCATGTATACCCAAGCCTCATGGTCAACCCCTTTGTATGGCTTAGTGTAAGGGTCAACACCAGCTTCTACCAACTTTGAGTAATGCGTCTTCATCTTGTTACGCCAACTTTTGTAAAGGTTTTTACACTTCTTGTCGATTGTTTTCCGAACCTCTTTATCCTCATCATAATCAACAATCTCAAATTTATCCTGCAAATATATGAATAGTTTTATTAATATTAAAATGTAAGTGAAGGTGATAATCTAACTATTTTAAAAACAACAAATACAAGTACCCGAACTGCCTGAATGATTGGGGCTTTATGAATCTCGTCAATCTTATCCCACTTACTCATGCCAATTATAGGTGCAGCCATCCTTATTTGCAATCCAACTTCATTTGCAAATGGAGTGGCATAAGGCCCTACTGGTACCTTGGCATCTGCAGGGACCCAAACAGGAAGTTTTTTGCCACCATTTTTAGCTATGAGATGCGCTATGCTCTTCCCTCGAGTCTGACCCCTTCCCTGTGTAGAACGGGTACGCAAAGTAAGTGTAGATGGTGCAGCCTGGGTAGTACCTTCATTTGTAGATGGTGCAGCCTGTGTAGTAGTTGCATTTGTAGATGTTACAGCCTGAGTAGTAGTTGCCTTTGTAGATGGTGCAGCCTGGATACGTCGAGCATTTGTAGATGGTACACTTTGAGCAGATGGAGTTAAGTTTGCTGGTACATGTTCAATAGGGGCAGCAACTCTAGCTGGAGCTTGCTGAGTAGGTAAACCAACTTTAGATGATGCTGCGCTTCTAACTCTACCAGGGCCTGCCATCTACCACAACAACTCAACAATTACATGTGTGAAGCATATGTAAAATAAGCATTTACATTAATATCAATGGATGTATAATAGAACCAATATCAGCACATGAGTGATAACTAAACAATAACATGGCATAAGAAACAAAGAAAAATGGAGAAATAGAAAGAGAAAGGGACACACACAAACATAGATACATTGAAACATATTCTTGGATAATCATTGTGCTCAAACTCAGACAAGAACGGAGCCTAAACAACAGTGTCATACAAAACATAAAAATTTAAAGTTCCATGTCAAAATCTATATTACAATCATAATGGCTATATAGCTCATCTTCTCGGATAGTGACAATGCTCTTAGTAATGATCTTCGTTATCGCATGTCTCTTCATCATCAACACCATCGTCATGTGCTCGACTAACTGATTCTAAAACCACCTCACTTGGGATAATCTGAGGATCAATGTCATTCCTATGAAGTAAGATTGTGACGGGGTCTGCAATGCTAATTGGGACAACATCAGTTGTTTCATTTTGTTGGAATACATTATCAGGTTCAACGTCATCCTGTTCTGGTACATCCCACATTCCTCGATGTTGTAGCCTTTCTACGACTTTCCAATGTCCACCTAACTTTGTATCATCAACGTAGAAAACTTGCTTCACATGACTTGGTAAGACAAATGGATCATCTTTATACCATCGACTTTTGACATCAATACTTGTGAAATGTGCATTAGTGTGTAATGTTCTGTTGCTACCGGTGTTGAACCATTCGCATTGGAATAAAACAACTCGATGTCCAAGTATATAATGCATCTCCCACACTCTGTTCAAGTACCCATTAAAGTCAATTGTTTGTCCCTCATGCTCCCCTTTCACAACCAACCCACTATTTTGGCTTTTACGACGATTGTCACGATCTTTACTATGAAATCGAACACCATTGGAAATGCAAGCTGAATACAAATTAACTATGCTACTAGGACCATTTGCTAATGACCACAATTCATCAGTTGCTTCTGGTAATCCTTGAGCTCGTAAATGGTTCATCTACATAATGACATATCAATTTCAATCATTATGTTAGTGTTAATGTAAGTATAACTCAATAAAGTTTAGGCTTATAGCTTACATGTTCTTTGAACCACTTGGGAAATTCCTCTTTCTGTCTCTTCGTGATGTCACATGCACCTTGATTTTCTAAAAGGTTTTTGTGTTGCCTATTTACAAACATATGATTGATAAGTAACATATTATATTGAAAACATAATTGGACCCAAAAAAAAAAAAAAAAAAAAAAAAGTACTCTAGATAATGGTCCAACTCAAGGCTATTATTCAAGACAAACCAATGAGCCATTTCACGTTCTTTTGGAGACACATCAGAAACCCTTGTCATTAGCCCAAAAGGACGAACATCTTGTGTGAAGACCTCTAACCCAGACTCATGCACACGAACATCGACATTTCGTTCCTCTCGATTAAATACAGTTTCGACCCCACCCAGATACATTGAGCAAAATGTGAGGCACTCCTTGACAATATAAGCTTCTACGATCGAACCTTCTGGACGGGCTCGATTTGCAACATACCCTTTTAGAGTTCCAAGTAGCCTATGAAACAAACAATAGAATACTTTTATTACACATACTCACATTTTCATAAATATATATACAGTTTGTGCTACAATTTAACTATTCTAATATATGAAGAAGCTAGTAAGTACCTTTCAATGGGGTACATCCACCGATATTGCACAGGCCCACCAAGAATGGCTTCATGGGGCAAATGAATGGCTAAATGGACCATCACATCAAAGAACGCCGGTGGGAAAATTTTCTCCAGCTTGCATAATATGAGTACTATGCGATCCTCTAATTTTTCCAAATCCTTCACATTCAATGTCTTCGAGCAAAGCTGTTGAAAGAAATTTCCCAACTCAAATAATGTGACACATATATCATTGTGAAGATATCCACGCATTCCAATGGGAAGCAGTCGCTGTAGAAGGATATGACAATCATGACTTTTTAGGCCTGTTAACTTATCACCTTTTGTGCTTGCACACTTTGAGATGTTTGCCGCATAACCATCAGGATACTTAATTGACTTCAAAAACTCACAGAAACCATGTCTTTCATTTGAGGACAAAGTGTACAATGCTGGGGGCTTTTCAAATGATCCATCGGCACGCCTCTTTAGGTGTAACCCCTTCCTTATTTTCATATCTTCCAAATCCATGCGCGCTTTTTCTGTGTCTTTGTTCTTTCCATCTATACTCAATAATGTTCCAAGCAAACTATCACATATATTCTTCTCTATGTGCATAACATCGAGATTGTGTTGGAGTTTAATTGTTTTCCAATATGGCAACTCAAAGAATATGCTTTTTTTAGTCCAATTCAATATCGAATTTCCCCTTTTTCTTTTCTTATTGGTTGGATGCTTTCCAAATGGTCTGTATGTCCCTGAGTCCAATTGTTCTAAGATTTGTTCCCCTAATAACTCCAAAGGTCTTGACACAAACTCAATCTTACCGTTATAAAGTCGACTCCTACGCCAAGGGTGGTCATCAGGCAAGTAACGACAAGCGCCTGTGTACCCTATCTTACCTCTCAATCGTTGTGAGGATGCATTCTTGTTACATGTGGGACAAGCCAAATAACCTTTCATGCTCCATCCAGACAAGTTTCCATATGTAGGAATGTCATTAATTGTCCAAATAACAGCTGCATGCATTCAACAAGTTAATTCAGTTGAGGTATCATACGTAAGCACATCATCTTCCCATAACTCTTTCAGCTCATCAATTAATGGTTGCATGTAAACATCGATATCTCTACCTGGTGCTTGTGGTCCAGGGATAAGCAATGACAACATACTAAATGATTGTTTCATACATTTCCAAGGAGGCAAGTTGTAAGGCACAATAATCACAGGCCACATACTGTACGAGTTGCTCATGTTACCAAAAGGATTAAAACCATCAGTAGCCAACCCTAACCTCACATTTCGAGCCTCTTGGGAAAACATAGGATGTTGCCTATCAAAATCCTTCCACGCCTCACCATCAGCCGGGTGTCTCAATATCCCATCATCTACTCGCTTTTCTTTGTGCCATCTCATATCTACAGCTGTTTTTCTTGACATATATAATCTTTGCAGCCTCGGTGTCAACGGGAAGTATCTTAAGATCTTATGAGGAATTTTCTTACCTTTTCCATCATTCAACTTGTATCTGGACTCTTGACAAATCGGACAGTTTTCCAAATTTGCATTCTTCTTCCAGAAAAGTGCACAATCATACTTACATGCATGAATCGTCACATATCCTAAGCCTAAGTCACGCAAGAATGTTTTGGCTTCATAAAGGGTCCATGGGATCACTTGATCACTTACCGGTAGAAGGTCCTTTAATATCCCCAACAACATGTTGAATGACTTATTGCTCCACTTATTCAACACCTTCACATGAAGCATCTTAACAACAAATGATAAAACAGAAAACTTACGACACCCAGGGTACAACTCTGTTTGAGCATCATTCAATAATTTATCGAAGTTGCGCACATCCACTCCTTCAACATTGTTAACCACATCATCGTCATCGTCTTCTTCATCCCCTTCATTTTCATTATCATTCATGATAGTCCCCATGTAAACATCTTCTAACAAATTTAGGAATTCATCTTGATCTCTGTCTATATCTTCTTCCATTCTGTCCCCAACACTTCCAAAGTCATTGTGGTCGTCATTATTCAATGCATGAGATTCATTCATGGGAACAGATTCCCTGTGATGCACCCAAGTCTTATAAGAAGGGGACATTCCTTTCACGACCAAATGATACTCCACAATTTTACTAGTGTGTTGTTCACAATTCAAACAGTCCATACAAGGGCAACGAATCTTACCATTTGGCCCTACATTTAACATTGTGAACTGAACAAAAGCCTTTACGCCATCTCGATACTGGGAACTCATTCTATTCTTAAGTGACATCCAACTCTTGTCCATATTTGGTCACCTAAAAAGCCAATGTTATGTGAAATTCCTTTATCACTATGTACACTAATATTCAATAGGTAAGTGGTCCTATGTCATTTAACTAAATTTAAAAAAAAAAAAAGAAGAAAAAAAAAGGAAATGCAATGTAGAGTAAAGGGTGAAAAAGAATCATATAGTAAGTGATGACATAGATATATACCTTTAACTAAATTAGGTATGTGTAATTTATTGACAAGTTGTACTAACAATAATAATTGATAAACAAGAATTACTATTCAAGTAAAGCATGCAATGTAGAGTAAAGAGTGAAAAAGAATTATATAGTAAGTGATGACAGAGATACATAAATTATAATTGCTATATAAATTATGGTCTTCAAATTGTTACATATTAGTTTAGTTGTTTTTGTAAAAGCATATTCATTTATTTTAGCAATTTGAGTTATTTATTTGTTGAGTTAGACATGGAATTGAGATTTTTGTAGCAAAACACAACAACCACCCCCTAATTAGCATATTTGGGCTTATCTTATTTATATATCAAATAGTTCCTTGGATCATCTAATTGTTTGTTATATCATGAATGCTCACAATAGTAAAACGAAACTAAGAATACAATAAGTGAATCCTAAGAATACAATTAAGTGAATCCTCTAATACCCACAAATTTAATAAAAAAGTGTCAAACTTCTCTAAATAAATTTAAAATGCCTTAACAAATAGTCAAAGATTACCTGATGTAGTAATTGCCCCCAACGAACGAGTGCAGCTTTTTTATCTCTCTGCATTAACCGATAACCTATAATAATTGATAATTGTAAATCAAATTTTAAATTAAAATCGCACTATACATGAAATTAATGAAGAGATATGGGCATGAAATGAATGTCAAATAACGTATAAGGACACTCATGGATATGCGCAAAATAAACAATTCACCTACACACCTAAATAAATTATTGTACTTCTTAAAAGGAGATATCATCCGTAAAAATATGAAAAGTGAGGTTCAATTAACATGTCCCAAAACACATCAATGCTTTTTGGTCAAACACAAGGAAAAGAAGATGGTGGATGCACTTATTCCACTTCAATGCTTTTTGGTCAAACACAAGGAAAAGAAGATGGTTTTCAACAAAAGAAGATGTATATTATTTATAGTATGTGTTCTTATAAAAATACAAAATTATTTTAATGAAACAATAACTTAATAAATCAATAATTGTAATAGCTTCATTGTATATTATCTACGAACACTGTCAGGTTTGAGATAGTGGTGTTCTACAGTGGGGTGTGAAATCTTTGTCTTGAACAAAATAAAACGGTATGAATGTTTGTGTCGGTTCGACCAATTAATAAAGTGTGTTTTTGGTTTGAATTTATTAAAAAAATATAAATAAAAATAAAAAGTGTGTTTTTGGTAGTAATATCAGCAAGGCTAGATTACATCATTAGTCTTTCTATTTTTTATTCTTATAATTTTAATTTAATTTTTACACTTTTAATTATATTATAATGTAGCCCATCTGACTGTGTTATCATATTTTGAATTAAAAAAATTATGTACAAAATTACAAAGATTAGAATGAAATTCAAAATAAATTATAGAAAAATTATATCATTAATTCTATAGTTTAAATGAAATATTATTCTAATTTTTATAATTTTAAGGAAAATTAAAGTGCTGTTTCACTTAAATTACAGGAGTAATAGTATCATTTGCCAACTAGCAACTTGTACTTGTACCCCAATTCACCCCTCATTCATGGGGAGCCTACCAAGCCATGTCGCTTCGGGTCAGCAAAGGGCTATTTAGTGTGACTCACTTAAACCCATCAACATGATTTGCACTTTTCATTATGTAATAAATTTTTAATATATAAGGATGGTTTAGAATAATCTAAATAAGTATATTTTTTATTTTTTTATAAAAAGATATGTAGAAATGTAAAGAGGTGATACGACTCAAAAACAATAAAATGATAAAAAAGTGTGTTACAATAGGTCATGCCAAACAAATTCATAATTTATAAACATAATTAAGTTGATAAGATGTATTGATAGTTATAAAATAATTAGGTTGATAAGATATATTGATAGTTATACGATTAGAGATCACATTTATATTAAAAACAAAGTGATTTTGAAAAATAATTCATTTTGAAAATAAAATAAAATTTTATTCAATCATCATGTGGTAATCAATGTTCAATCAATTTGATTTTTACATAAATAATATGCTTGACAAATAATAGAAAATGAACAATTTAGATAATCTTAATAGGTTTGGAGTCAGACCTAGTAAGAGTCATAGCAACCCCTGTTCTGTACAAAACACAACGGACACCCGATTTCTCATTCAACGGCATGAGATTATGAGTCTCTAAAAAAGTGTTTCTCCAATCATCTCTTCTTATCCATGTTAGTGACCAAAGGCACTTTTTACTCCCAGAAGGGTATTTATATCTCCCACTATATACAGTATTAAAATATCAGACAGTGGAAAAACATCTTCCCTCTCAATGCTCTATATTCTCAAACTGAGAAACATTCAACAAAGTCATTCATTTTGGCCTCATTTTGTGATATGTTGCTACTGGTCACACAATCAAAACATGTATTCAATGTGTGAATATGCATGCATGTGTACATGTTTGTCAATAATAATGAAGTGATTAGTTAGTGAACTTTCTGGGAAAATAAATCCTCAAATATGCATTTTAACTGGTTGCAAATAAAGCCTACTTTCTGGTTGCTCAATGGGGACATTCTCTTACTCTCTATCATATAACCCAATTGAAAGCCTAGGTGAGGGAAAGGGACTACATTCAAAATATTAGAGACAGAGAAGAGAACAGAGCAGAGACCCAAAAAGAGGGTCGCGATCTGCTGCTGATCTGCTGCCGATCTGCTGCTGCCCAGCGCTGCTATGCCGTTGGCATTCGGCTGCGCGAGAAAGCAAGAGGGAGAGGGAGAGGGACTACATTCAGAATATTAGAGATAGAGAAGAGAACAGAGCAGCGATCCAAAAAGGGTCGCGATCTGCTGCCGCCGAGCACTGTTGTGCCTTTCCCATTCAGCGGCGCAAGAGAGTAAGAGGGAGAAGGAGATGGAGAAGGAGAGGGAGAATGAGAGGGAGAGAAGAAGAAGAGAAGAAGAAGAGAAGAAGAACATACCTGAGAAGTGCTGCCGCCGAGCACTGCTGTGTCGTTCTGTGCTGTGTGCCGTTTCAGATGGATGAGAAAATGAGAAGAAGTTAGGTCAATTGGTTGTTTATTCACTTGTCAACATTTTTTGGCAATAAAAAAATTGGTAAAAAAAAATACAAATTAATTTGTCTTTAATAATTTGGTAAAAAATAAAAAACTTTGTTTATTGATATAATTGTCTTTATAGAAATTATGTGTCTTTAATAATTGTATTATTTGTCTTTAAAAAATACAAATTATTTCTATAAATTATTTGTCTTTATAGAAATAATTGTCAAATTAATTATTTCTATATTTTTACAAATTTCTATACATATTATTTCTATATTTTTATAGACAAATTAATAGATTGGTCCAAATTAATAAATTAATATTTGTATGGAAATATAGAAATAATTGTATAGAAATTATTGTAACAATTAATATTTGTATAGAAAACATATTAATATTTGTCTTTATAGAAATAATTAATATTTGTATTGTAACAATTAATATTTGTATAGAAATTATTAATTTGCTACAAATTTCTATACAATTATTACTATAAATTATTTTTATCAACAAATATTTGTAACAAATTATTTCTATATTTTTGGCAAACTTTGTTTATAGGAATAATTGTCTTTATAGAAATTATTTGTCTTTAATAATTTGTCTTTAATAATTGTATTGTTTGTCTTTAAAAAGTACAAATTATTTCTATAAATTATTTGTCTGTACCAAATTGTTTATTCACTTGTCAACAATTTTTGGCAATAAAAAATTTGTAAAGACAAATAATTTATTGGCAACCAAATTAATTTGGTTGCCAAAAATATTATTAAGATTTTTAGCGACCAAGGAATGTCTGTCGCCAAACAAATACAATTGGCGACTAAATGTTCCGTCGCTATAAATTAATTTGGTCGCTAAAAAGTTTTTCGCGCTCCCGCGCAAGAAATTCACTTGGCGCCAAAATCAATAGCGACCAAAATTATAAATTCGTCGCCAAAAGTTTATTTTTTAGTGACCACAAATATTCTGTCGCCAATTATGTATCTTTGGCAACTAAATTTTTGTTTGGTTGCTAAAAAGTGTCACCAAAAATGTTTTTTGTTGTAGTGCATGCTAATGACTTGGACTCTCAAAGCTAACAAGCTAGAATGTATGGTAGCTATGCAAAGCAATGCATATATGATCAAAATAACATGAAATAGAGCTTTAAGATGCCGAAATATGAATAAAAGCTCCTTTGAGTCGAGTCAAAATCATGCTAAAACCATAGCTTAAACCACAAAGCATGTTAAGGCAATAGAGGGGATTACAAGGCAAGTATATGGTGCATGCAAGAGACCACTAAACCAACCTTAGACAGAGGTATAACATGACAAAATAACACCAAATACTTGCTGAAATGGAGCCAAAACAAGCTAAAAAAACATGTTACTATTATAAGCCATCAAAGCAAGCAAATGAGACACAAGGAGAAAGGGGTGTCCCTCTCCTATTCAAGACTCTAAAACCACCTTTCCACCACTGAAAATGGATTTCAGTGGTGGAAAGGTCAAACCAAAGCAAGAACAAAGGCCAAAAGAGATGGCTCCAAACAAGGCCTAAGAGGGGGTAGACAACCCTCAACCAAAGAGTAACCTTAAACAATCATCTAAAGCATACAAAATCAGAACTTTTCTCAGTTTATACTTAAGCTTAAAACAATATGCAAATAGGTCTAAAAGCTTAAGCCAAAATGGGGAAACAAAAGGTTAGTTGCTCACCCTTGAAGAACACCTTCAAGAACACAACTCCAGCCACTCCCTTGGATCAAAACTAGCCCAAGAACTCTGAAACCAACTCCCTAGTGCCTCAGCAACCAAATGGAGGTGATCTACTAGGTGCTATAGTGCAAAAGTATGAACAAAATACACTTTTAAGGCACCAAAACACATACAAATATATATATAGAGAGAGATATAGAGAGAGAGGGATATATGAACTCTATATCTATTTTTGCTGAACCTCTAGAAAACAAGGGGAGGCTCCCCTCTTATAGGAAATCAAGTTCAAAGCTTCTTAGAGAAGCTAAGCTTTGGTTCAAATCCCTCCATACACGTGTATGGAGGGGAGGGTCTGTGCTCACTAGCATGCACAATGCCTGAAAAAGGCAACGAAAAGGCCTCGGCCAGAAAATATGACCGATCGACCAAAATAAGTGCTGACCGACCAAAAAAAGTGCCGATCGACCAACACTTTTGGCCAATGACAAGAAAACAAGGCCGATGGCTTCAAGCCTTGGCCGGTGGGTTGAGGGGATGGCAAACAAGCCACCATCTTCCCTCAGAAGCAAAACCACAAGTCCTTGGTTCACAACCAAGCACAAAATAGACAAGTTGAGAGATCCTAAGGCAAGGCACGCAGCCGAGACCTTTGGAAACTCAAAACGAACATGAGCATGGATGATTATCGAGTGTTCAAACGATGATGTCAAAGTCTTGAGGACGGTCAAAAATGGAGTGTCTACACCCACCCTTTGGGGGTTTCAAGTTTTTGAGTGAGTTTTAAGAGAGTTGCCTCCCTTCACCCAAAGCCTTTAAATCTGAAAATATCAAAAACCCTAGTAGTAGCTCTACAACCTAAAGTAGATATGAGGTTTGAAGCAAAGCACATCTAAGCAAAGCTGAGCCACAGCAAAGCTTGCAAGCAAGCAAAACTCACTTTTCTTCGCACGTTCTTCGGTTTCCTTTAAACCAATGGGTAAGTGCTTCTATTTAAAAAATTTCAATAGCTTTTTAATTTTATTTTTAATACGTAATCATCTTATGGTGTTAGTATAACATAATCATCATGTAGGATAGCTATTTTACATGTTTTTTTAGTTTTTGTTAATTGCTTTATTTGCATACTACAACAAAATTGGGTTTTTACGACATCATATCCACGACATACAATAAATGCAAACCGCACTTTTTCACTTTTACAACTTTTTTTTTTTTTTTTTTGCATGTCGTAAATAATATTCTAACCATGACATGTCTGTTGCTTAGGCTGTTAATGCTAATAATGGTGATTTTTTTACAACTTACAATATTAGCTATAAATAATAAAACTTTCTATGACATACATATGGCATGCCATTAGTACATCAACTACACACGGCACATGTATGCCAGCCAGTAAACATATTCTATTTTTCACGACATATAGTTTATGTCGTGAATGGCATGACCCAAAAAAAAAAATAGGCACCAAAAAAAAAATACTCTTGCACCAATCACCAAAAATATATTAGAAATTTTTTTTATCAAAATGCAAACTCTTTGGCTTCTAATGTGTTCTAAAGGAACATAGAAAATTGTTCAAAGCAAAATCGCAAAGAGAAGGAAAAAAAAGAGGGTTCGAAGGGAAACGGTTTCAATCTCTCTCTATGATACTTTGACTTGGAACAGTGCTCTCTCTTCAGCGGTGAGATTGGTTTGGCGGCAGCGAAGATCGACGGTTCACAGACGAAGGTTTTCATTTTTCCCTTCTCTTCGATTTAAAATCAAAAGTTGTTTTGGGTGCCTTTCGAACTTGTTTTGTGACTCTGATTAGCAAATCCAAACTTCCCTTGCTCTTGTATGCTCTCTCTCTCTCTCTCTCTCTCTCTCTCTCTCTCTCTCTACCCTGTTATGTATAACTATTGTGTATTTATGTGTTCATCATGGTGGTTGTTGATGTCGCTCTATTCTTAGAATTACTAGGTATAGTAATTTCACAGTGCTTCTTTCTTTTTGCAACAACATACCCCCCCCCCAATATGCTATTCGATAAAGTCGACCTTCTATTAATAATTAACTCTTTATGCGAATCCTCATCAAAAAGATCTGAACATAGGAAAAGATAAAGAGAAGCAATTGCCACGACAAGGACATGGAATGTAAAGAAACCCCTGAATGACAGAAGCCATTGGTATATAAGTTAGTGAAGTTGTTAAAATAATCACAAACAATGAAATTCACACAAAATAGGAATCAATTTGAAAAACAACATCACATGCTTTTCCGTTCAATTTTTTCCACATCATTGAGTTTGGCATAACAAAAGGCTTGTTGAAATATAGTACACAAAATATTCTAGAATAGGACACTTTTTTGTTGTGGCCATTGTTTAGGCCTTGATTTTATTTCCTTTTCTATGTTATTTCCTATCTTGTACAATTTCCTAATATTGTACATATTGATGTATATATTCATGGGTGGACCTCAATTGAGATTAAGCCAATTCATTCTTTTATTCTTCTTGGTATCAAAGCCTAAAAAACCCTAGCCACCCTCTTTTCATCTCTCTTTTAATCAACCACCACCGAAACCCCTTTCCAGCCACCATTCACTAGCCGACAATCTCTCTCTTCCTTTCCTAACTAATCGAAACTCCTTCCTAGCCCTTGCCCACCAACTGAAACTCCTTTCCAGCCCCTACCCACTAGCCGACAACTGTTCTTCCTTAACCCTTGACCCTTGGCAGTCTTTAGAAACCCCTGCCAAGGGCTATGTGAGTATCGATTAGTCTCTTATGTGAATGAGACTGGTTTGGTTTTGTCCCTAGGGTTGGTTATACCCTTTTTCCTTGTTTGGGTGCTGCAAGTTATTGTGTTGAGCTTTTTTTTCTCTCTCCTATTTGTGGAGTGGGCTACCGGCTTTATTTGGTCGCATTTAATTGGATAAGTTGTTGATTTTTTCTGGCCTCTTGCTTTCGTTTTTTGGACTATGTTGCAGTAAGTTTTTTCTAGGCCTTGAGTTTTTTCTGCTCCTTCTGCTAAGACCACTAAACCTATTCCCATGAGTTCTAATTTTTCTCTTTCTCACCATACTCATGTTCATCACATTACAAGTGTGGTGCTGAATAGGGAAAATTTTGCCGCTTGGAGCCATTCCCTTAAACTCTATTTAAGGGGCAAGAGCAAAGCTTATTGGCTTTTGCCTTCTACTACCCAGCCTGATATGACCGACCCTTAATGGACCCAGTGGTATATTGATAATTTCACCATTTTGGGTTGGATATTTAGTTCTATGGAGGATCATATCTATTATATGTTTCTTTATTGTGACACACTCCCTAGCCTCTGGTGTGCCTTATCCCAAATGTATGCCCATGCTCATAATGATGCTCACATCTTTGAGCTTTATCAGGATATTGCTCGTGCCTTCCAGTCTGCCTTGGGCCTTTCTATGTTCGAGTTCTTTGGATACCTTCAGGCTCGTTGGGAAGAATTGGCTCAATATGAACCCTTGACTAATTTACCTGATGCTGCTTCTTTTATGTCCAAACGTCTTACTCGCTAACACACTTACCAGTTTTTAATGGGTTTAAACTCTAAGTTTGAACCTCTTTGGAATTAAATTTTAAATACCTCTCCTATGTCATCCCTCTATGAAGCATTCGCTACCATTGATAGTAATGAGCGGTGTCGGCATTTGGTTCAGTCGAGCTCTTCATCAGCCTCTCTAGTTTTATCTGATTAGATGGTCCTTGCTGCCAAATCTGGTGCACGGGGTTCTTTGGGTTCCATTACTTGCCATCATTGTGGCGCTTCTGGACATGTCAAGGCTCGTTGCTTCAAACTTCATCCTGAGTTGAGGCAACATTCTACTCATCCTCGTGGTCCTGATATCCCTCGCACAGCTACTTTAATAGAAGCTGCTCCGGCCTCTGCGCCTTCTGTTATCCCTAAGTTGCAAGAGTTATAGACTCAAATTGGTCAGCTTCAGGCTCAACTCAGATCCCTTGCTAGTGCTCATAGCCCATCACCTTCCACTGCTGCCACCCTTGCTACAGGTGCATCTACTGCTCTCCATGTTCGGTCTGCTAGTGCCTCATGGATTCTGGCTTCTGGGGCTAATGATCATATGACAGGTGAGTTTTTCTTTCTTTTTTCTCTAGTCCCTACTACTATAGCCTAATTTGTTTACCTCGCCGATAATTCTTCAATTTCTACTCATTATAAGGGTGTTGTGTCTTTATCTCGTACCCTTACGTTATCATCTATTTTACATGTCCCCAATTTTGTATATAATCTCTTATCTATAAGTCGTCTTGCCAAACAGTGTAATTGTATTGTCATCTTCTTACCCTCTTCTTGTCTTTTACAGGACCTGAGTTCGAAGAGGATTTTTGGCAGCGGCTATGAGCGTGATGGACTTTACTACTATAGGGACCCACCGGATGAGCCTTCTACTTCTTCTTCATCTAGTTTCTAGGCATTTGTTTTGCCTGCTTCTTTGTCTTGTGTTTTTAACATTCAAACATTGAAACTTTGGCACGCTTGTGCAGGTCATGTTAATTTTTAGTATTTATGTCAGCTTTTTTCCCTTTTTAATACAGCTTGCAAAGATTTTAATTTCATTTCGTGGTTTGTGAGTTGTCTAAACATACTCGTACTAGCTATATCCCTCACATGACTCATGCTCCTGCTGCCTTTGACCTTATATATTTTGATGTGTAGGGACCTTTCCCAGTTATTGCCTCTTTTGGTTATAAATATTATGTAACCTTTCTTGATGATTACACTTGGTGCACTTGGGTCTATCTTCTTCATCGTAAGTTTGAAGTGTTCTAAATTTTTATTCAATTTTTACAAATGATTAAAACTCAATTTTGGACAATTGTTAGGAATATCCATTTTGATAATGTTGGGGAATATATTTCTAATGAATTTCGTTCCTATCTTAATCAGACTGGTATTCTTTAACAACTTACTTGTCCTCGGACCCCTAAACAAAATGGTGTTGCTGAACGAAAAAAGTCACATCATGTCTGTAGTCCGTTGTCTCCTTTGGGGAATGCATGTTCCCAAATCTTATTGGCATGTGGTTGTCCTCACTGTTGTTTACCTCATGAATAGGACACCCAGTCATGTGTTGCATGGTCTTATTCCGTTCCATATTCTTATGTCCACTACAACTTTGTTTCCTATATTACCTCGTGTCTTTGGGTGTACTTGTTTTGTTCAAAATTAGAGTCCTACTCACACTAAATTAGATGACACGTCCATTCGGTGTATTTTCTTTGGGTACTCTTCCGTGTCCAAGGGATATAGATGCTATGATCATGTGTCTCACCATTTTCATCATACTTTGGATGTTACTTTTTGTGAAGATGTTCCATACTTTGGTACTAACCCCCTTTACAAACACCTACACCCGTTTCCTCTAGTGTTCGTCCAGTGCCAATTTTGGATGAGGTTGAGGTTGAGGCTGAGGTTGTTTCCCTTCCTTCTCCTCAACCTTCCCCTCCTTTCCCTCCCCCACTGTAGGGATACTCTCATCGCCCACGTTCTCAGCTGCCCTTTGCAGCCACTCTGCTTTCTAGGTTAAGTAACTCTTCTCCATCTTCTCCACCTCTTCCACCTCCTCGTCATAACCCACCACCTGCTCGACACCCTTCGACTCGTTTGAGTTATTTGAGTAGTACTAATCATCTCATTTCCCAATATCTTTCCTATGACAAGGTTTCCGACTCTTATCTCTCTTTTCTTGGCAAACTTGACTCAGAGTCTATTCCTTGTTCTGTGTCAGAGGCCCCACAGAATTCAAAATGGGTAGTGCCCATACAGACTGAGATGGCAGCCTTAGAACAAAACCATAATTGGGATATTACACCTTTCCCTCATGAGGAAAGCATTGTTGGTTGCAAGTGGGTATTCACTATCAAGTATCTTGCAAATGGCTCAGTTGACCGTTACAAGGCCTGCTTGGTGGCCAAAGGTTTCACACAAATTCCTGGCAAGGATTTTGCCACCACCTTTGCCCCTGTTGCTAAGCTTACTTATGTACGTCTGCTCATCTCTCTTGCAGCATCAGATTCTTGGCCTCTTCATCAGCTTGACGTCAAGAATGCATTTCTTCATGGGGATCTACTTGTGACAATTTATATGGATCTTCCACCTAGTTTTCAGACTTGGGGGGAGTATTCGGGGAAAGTGTGTCGATTACGCAAATCACTATATGCTTGAGACAGTCTCCACGACCATGGTTTGGTCGCTTCAGGTCTGTTATCATTTCCATGGGTTTTGTTCAATGCCATTCACTTGTTTCATCAAGCGTAATTATGTGGGACAGTGTATCATCTTGTTGGTTTATGTAGATGATATTATTCTCACGGGTGATGACTTTACCGGCATTGGTCAAGTAAAGGAGAACTTGGGTTAGACTTTTGATATCAAGGACCTAGGAAGTCTCAAGTATTTTTTGGGGATTGAGGTTGCAGGCTCGAAATAGGGAATTTCTTTGTCTCAAAGAAAGTATACTCTTGATTTCCTTAAGGATACTGGTATGTTAGGGCGTAAACCTATTTCTACTCCTATGGATCCTAATGTCAAGCACACATCAGAGTCTGTGAATTGTTGGATGACCCTGGCATGTATCAGCGTCTTGTAGGCCGCCTCATTTATTTGACCAACACTAGACCTAACTTGACATTTTTGGTTAGTGTTATGAGTCAATTTATGCATGCACCTCGTACAAAGCATCTTGATGCAGTTCTTCATATTTTGAGGTATTTGAAGACTTCTCTTGGCTTGGGACTGTTTTTCACAACTGATCTTCAATCTAGACTCTCTTGTTTCACCGATGCCGACTATGCAGGATCAAGAACTGATCGACATTCTACATCTAGCTTCTGTACTTTCTGTGGTGATCATCTTATATCATGGAAAAGTAAGAAGTAAGCAGTTGTGTCTAGGTCGTCTATAGAGGCTGAGTATTAAGCTATGGCACAAGGAACATGTGAGCTTCTTTGGCTTTGCTCTATTTTGGCAGAGTTGGGTTTTACTAAAACTGCACCTTCCTCTTTATTTTGTGATTACAAGTCTGCCATTATCTTATCTTCTGATTCTGTGCTTCATGAGCGTACCAAGCATATTGAGGTTGACATACATTTTATTAGAGAAAAGGTTCGAATTGGTATTGTGAGTCCATCCTTTGTCTCTTCTTCATAGTAGTTAGCAAATTTGTTTACCAAGTTTGTGGGACCATCTTTGCTTCAGTCATTCATTGCCAAGCTGCATCTATCAAATATCTTCACGCCAGCTTGATGGGGAGTGTTGAAATATAGTACACAAAATATTCTAGAATAGGACCTTTTTTTGTTATGGCCATTGTTTAGGTCTTGATTTTATTTCATTTTCTATATTATTTCCTATCTTGTACAGTTTCCTAATATTGTACAAATTGATCTATACATTCATGGGATGACCTTAATTGAGATTAAGCCAATTCATTCTTTTATTCTTCTAGGCCTACTACACCTGTTAAGTTATAAACCTTGAAATGAAAAATTTAACCTCTTTAAAACATACAAAAAAGCTTAAGTAAGATGCATTTTTTTTCATTGATAGACACAAATATTTAAGTAAATAAAATAAACACTGGAAAAGAAAATAATAGGGGAAAAATGAAATATCTGATTCACTAAATGCCACCCACAGTTATTTCAATGAACCCTCCGAAGTTTTTTGCCTGAACCCTCTTCTTACCAATTTTTATTTTTTATTTTCTGAACCATCATACTTACATAAAAATCATAGTTACAGTTTTTATATTTTTATAATGAGAAATTATGTATATTACTATTTTTTTTTATCACCGTTTTATATTACCTCTTGCATAAATATTCATGATTGGTTCATTGTTTTATACAATTAATAAAAACAAATAATATCTATCATGTAATTTAGTGATATAAAAGAATAAAAAAACACACACACACACACACAAATGATATATAGTAGTCTACTATGTTATAAAATTATTCGATAACTTTGATTGTTATGTGGCACGCATATTTAAATGTAATCAATGCGTATAGTCATCAATTTTGTGTTAGTGTTTTAATGAAGCAACATGAGAGGTGACTATTAGTAATTTATTACATTCAATAGTTTTATTTTCTTACCACTATCCTTCCCAAGGTTGAGCTTGTCTGAAGGATATTATGGATAAAATTTCAGAAAAAGTTTAATTGTAGTGTAAATTCTTCTTTTACCTATGAAACTCGCGATAAATATACAAATAATTCTTTTAAGAAGAATTGTCATACTGCTTCTGCTTGAGTTGTATGATTTTGATAGCTAAGGTATCCATTACTTATTTGAATCTATTTTTTATTTTAATTGGCTAAATTCCAATGTTTTGAATTTTCCTATTTTTTCCCCTCATTCTCTCTGAAAAGAGCCTTAGAAGTTTGTTGTTGTTTTACACTCTTTCCATAATTATTTGAAATTTTAAATGGGACCCTAGAACAGCCAAAGGTATAGCTCTCCACAACCTTCTTTCCATCTTCTTAAACTTCCCCCTGCCCACCAAAGTAGCAAGCCCTCAATTGATCCTAGTAATGCCCCTTGAACATCCCACCACTTAAGCATGTTAGTCCAAACATTCCAAGAGAAGGCACAATACAATAGCACATGATTCATTGATTCATCTTCAGCATTATAGAAAATACAAAGAGTAGGAGCATTGCCTCGCAGAATCCCAATCCTTTGTAGAAACACAACTATCTTAAGCCCATTTTTCCATGCCAACCAACCCAAAAATTGAACTTTAGGTGGAATATATTTGATCCATACCAGCGTACTGGTTTTGAGTTTAAGCCCAAGACTAGCTTCGCCAAACTTATAAATAGAGGATACAATAAACAAACTTATTGTTAAGGGTGCCCAATGTGCACCATTAGTCTGATCCACTCGTAGAGAGTGTATTGACTTCCTAGATTTCCCAATCTTAAAGAGCTCTTCTAAATTGAAATTTCCAATCCTCAGAGTTACCTTTCCTGTCATACGTCCACCTCAATGTTCATTCCTTCTTCAAATATAATCTATACTAGTTTGGGAACTCTTCTTTTAAACAAACATCCTCACACCATTTATCCAACCAAAATATTATTGTATTGCCATCACCAACATTTAATTGAAATTTCTCTATATAGAACTCAAACAAGCTGCTTCTCTATGTAGCAATAGAACTAATCCCATTCCACACTTTTGAGAATCTACAATTTACACTGAATAGAGGTAAGCAGCTGCCAATCTCCATTTTGTAAATACTGCAGATAACCTTCCTCCACAGTGCACCTCTCTCAGAGCCAAATCTCCCCCACTATTATATCAACATGGAAGCATTTACATCCCTAACTCTCCTGATGCCTAAGGCACCTTGATCCACACTTTTAGAAACTTCATCCCATTTGACTAGATGAACCTTCATTCTCAAATCAGATCCACCCCAAAGAAACCTTGCTTGAATCCTCTCAATTTCCTTAGCAACTCCTTCTGGCATTTTGAAGATTGATAAATAATACACAAGCTAATTAGACAACACAGACTTAATGAAAGTAAGACACCCAGCAAAAGACAATAATCTTCTTCTCCACCCAGCTAACTTGCTTCTAATTTTATCTATGACTGGTTTTCATGTTGCTTTCTTGTTTGGATTTGCCCCTAATGGCAATCCAAGATATTTAAGTGGTAATTTCTGGACTTTACAATTAAGCTCTATTGCAAAATCAGAAAGTGTGGCTTCTGGTACACTATAAGAGAAAGCTTAAAATTAATGTCAAACCAAACAAAAGAAGAAAAAAATTAGTAAGGCATCTTCAAAACCTTTCAATTAGATGAATACCACTTTAAAATTAATAAGGAGTTAACATTTTTTTAAGAAAAAAAATTATTAAACATGTGTAGAATAAATTTGAATTTTTAATTTAGAAGCTAAATAGTATAATAATAGTAGAAAGAAATGAGAAAAAGAGAGATTTCTTTTAATTAAATTCCATGTATACATGATAACTTAGTTACAATTTTTTTTTAAAAAAATTATTAAAGATATGTATCAATACTATGCAAATGTAACATTGAGAACCATTATTAGGAATTTGAAATTCTAAAATACCATCTTTGTGTATTTGCTAATCATTTTGATCATTGATGCATGTAACTAGTTCTAGCAGCTTCTGTACATGCAATTTGTTACCAAGCTAAAAGTTCAAGATGGATAAAGAATGGGTACATTTTCCAATGTTTATTTCCAAATACAACCATAAATATGATTTCAAATGTTAAACTACTCATTTTGTTTGGATGGACTAAATAATAATTTAAAGTATTCGGAGTATCGGATAAGTATTTGGATGGAGCGAGAAAATTTGGCTAAGGCGAACGCAGGGAATCCTGATATGATCATATGCCCTTGTAGAAGTTGTCGAAACCTATCAAACCAACATTGTGATACTATGTTTGAGCACTTGGTCCTGGAAGGGATGAATCCTAAATATAGATCATGGATTCTTCATGGGGAACGACTAAGTGAATCTATAGAAGTTCAAGAGAATGTTAAAATTAAGACATATAGGATGTTTAGAGATGTTTATGTACAAGATAATTTTTCACAACCTATAAAAGCAAGTAGAGAGAGGGAGTTCACACAAGCATTAGAAGATGTTGAAACTCCTTGATATCAAAGTTGTACAAAGTACACTAAGTTCTCCGTAATTGTCACTTTATGCAAGCATAAAACTATGTATGGGGCATCTGATAAGAGTTTTGATGAACATTCGAGAATAGTGTCTGACATGCTTCTAGAAGGTAACACACTTGTGCGACCTATATATTCAACAAAAAAGTTGCGTAAAACATTTGATCTACAGTATGACAAAATACATACTTGTGTCAATGATTGTTGTTTATTTAGAAAAGAGTTAGAGTATATGGAGGCATGCCCAAAATGCAATTGTTCATGTTGGAATGTAGATAAGCCAACTAAGAAGGTTAAAAAAGCGGTTCCAGCGAAGGTGTTGCGTTATTTTTCCATAATTCCAAGATTTAGAAGAATGTTCAGGTCACAAGAACAAGCAAAACAATTAAGTTGGCATTCCATTCACAGAAGTCAAGATGAAAATATGCGACATCTAGTTGATTCAGTGGCATGGGATTCAATTGATCAAAAGTGGCCATCTTTTGCATCATATCCATGAAACCTTTGACTTGGTCTTGCAACAGATGGATTTAATCCTTTTGTAAATCTTAGCTCAACATACAGTTGTTGGCCAATGATATTAGTGATTTATAATCTTCCTCCATGGTTATGCATGGCAAAAGAAAATATAATGTTGGCATTACTTATACTAGGACCAAAGCAACTAGGGAACGACATAGATGTGTATCTGCAGCCATTTATAGAAGACCTACAAGAATTATGGAATAATGGTGTCAAGGCCTATGACGCTACCAGCAAGGCTATGTTTAATTTGAAGGCTATCCTGATGTGGACAATAAATGATTTTCTAGCTTATGGAAACTCAGTTGGATGTGCCACAAAAGGGAAAGTTACTTCTCCTGTATGTAGTATTAACACATGCTCACAGTGGTTGAATCACAGTAAGAAGACAGTGTACATAGGCCACAGGTGATTTCTATCTCCGGATCATCCATTTCGAATGAAAAGAAATTGGTTTGATGGAAAGCAAGAACTTTGGAGGAAGCCTAAACCATTGAGTGGATCTAATGTGTTACATATAGTAAGGGATATTAAACAAATTGGGGAAAGACTACAAAGGGAAAGAGAAGAAAAAGGGCGCAGACCAAAAAGGAGTCAGATTGTGTCCAACCATGGAAGAAGAAGTCTATATTTTTCAATATACCATATTCGGATGTAAGCCCATGGAAATTAGGATTTCATATTATTTTTTCTATCATTAGTCTTAGTTAAATTTGTTTTTCTAATTTTTTAAAGAATAAATCTTTGATTAATGTTACAGGCATTACTTTTACGTCATAACTTGGATGTGATGCACATCAAGAAAAATGTTTATGAAAGCATTTTACGCACACTTTTAAATGTTAAAGGGAAATGAAGGGATGGTCTTAAGGCTCATAAAGATTTGGCAGAAATGGGAATTAGGAGTGAATTGCATGTAGAGGATAAAGGATCTCATTTTTGCTTGCTACTAGCACCACATACACTTTCAAAAGATGAGAAGAAGATTTTTTGTTTTAGGCTACAAGATTTGAAGTCGCTTGATGGTTATAGCTTAGATATTGCTAATTGTGCTTCATTACAAGAATGCAAGTTAATTGGACTCGAGTCACATGATTGTCACATCCTGTTTCAACAATTGTTATCAGTCACATTAAAAGGACTTTCGCCAAAAGTCCAAAGGAATGCAATATTTCGAATGTGCTCTTTTTCCAATCAGTTATGTCAAAGGGTGATTGATAGGAATAAGATATAACAACTTGAAGATGATGTTGTCTAGACTTTGTGTATATTTGAAAGATTCTTCCCTCCATCATTTTTGATATTCTGGTACAATTAACAATCCACCTAAGGCAAGAAGCTTGCTTATGTGGACTAGTGCAGTTTCGTAGGATGTACCCATTTGAAAGGTGAGTCCATGTCATATTTTAAATATAAGTATTTTTTTAAAACATAAATAGAATTCTAAAAATATTGTTAAGTTAAATTTTATTGTTGTGTAGATACACGAAGATACTCAATGGTTATGTTAAAAGTCGTGCAAGACCTGAGGGATGCATAGCAGAATGCTATCTAGATGAAGAGTGTATGCAATTTTGTAGTGGATATATGAAGAAAGCAATTGAAATAGGTGCTCGACATAATCGCAATATAGAGTTTGAAAGTGAAACATATAGCAGCCCAAGTTATGACCCAACCTATTTATACTCTATGATTTTGAGTTTTGCATATATTGGTGTTGTTTATATCTATTCTAATCCTTGTTGTTGATTAGGTGGTTGAAATTTAGATTATTAGTTACATTTGAAACAAGTTAGGACTTGGTAATTTTGGGAAAATTTTGTTTGTTTGTTCTTGGGTTCGCTTGAGCAGTCTTTTCTTCACTTTAGCGGTTTTTGGTTTCTTCCAGATTCTAGATTTTCAGTCTATACTTCTGAGAGCGGTTCGTTCTTCGCTCGCGCAGTCTACTTGTAGTCTGAACCTCTGAGAGTTTCTATTCTTCGCTCGAATGATGTTTTGTTTGCTTGAGCGATCTGTTCTGTCGGGTTGTTGTTCTAGGAGTTTGGTTTTTCCGTTCGAGCCATGTTTTGGTCACTCGAGCAATGTTTTGTGCCTAACACTCTAGCAGTGTTTTGGTCACTTGAGTGGTTTGTTTGTATAAAGTTGTAGGGAAAATATCTTTTTATCAATTGTCTGGCTCATCTCTCTCTTTCTGTAAAAGGGCCCCCACACCTAGTTTATCTTCTCTCTCTCTCTCTCTCTCTCTCTCTCTCTCTCTTGTTCTTGCATAAACCTTCTTATACACTTAAATCCGTGAATCTCGCCACCTTGGTGCTTTGGGATAAAAGGTAAAGTGCGATGAGGTGATTGTTTTAATATGAAAAAGTTCAAGTTTCATCTCAATCGCTTATGGGATTGTTCTTCCCCTCTCTTTCTACTTTGAGGTAGGGATTCTTTTAATGTTTTAGCATGGTATTTGGTTTCATTACGTGCTCTTTGAATAGAGTAGTATTTTGAGAGTTTGGGTTTGAGTTAGGTGGATTTGGTTTGATTTAGGTTTGGATTTGGGTTATAAAATAGGGTTTTTCTTGGAAATGATATTAGAGAATTGTTTTCGGTATTGAGAATTGAGGATATTACTTTTCAAATGTTAATTGTTGCACGAAATATCTGTTGGTATTATGGAATAACCTTGTTGAGGTTCGAATCAGAACAAAATGAGAAAATGGGAAGGATTGAAATTCATGTTTGAATTAGAAGGAAAGTGGAGTTTGAGCATGTATTGTTACTCCAAATTTGAAATTATGAGATTATATTTGTCTCTTGAGATTTATCTTTTGAATATAGATATATATTTTTGCTATCGGTTAAGGATAGCACTAATTGTTGTAGAAATTGTATGAGAACTAGGTTAATCGAAACCATTCACTCATGCATTGCATTTAAACACTTGTTTCATATTTATACATTAAAAATGTATCACGTTGAGAAAAATGGGTCAATATCTTGGTGAATCTGGTTAGGAGGTGTGGTTGTGGTTATTGTTATGTTAGCATGTGTGTCCTTGGTGAAAATCTAAAAACCCGCATGGTTAGGTGTCAATCCTTCCGGTTAGTACTAGCAAAATGTCTTTTGGCAGTGTTTGTATTGTCTACTGGCAAACACATTCCTAGAGATTCTTAATGTGTGTATCCACTACCCTATTTTCTATTTTGGAAGTAACGGTTTATGAATTGAATTATAACATGGCATTGCATTATTTACGAGGGAAACTGCATTGATTTTGGTTAATGGCATCATGTGCATTCACCATATGGCTTGGTTAAGCATCATACTATTCATTAAATTTATCTCTATTGGGCATTAGTTTGTCCTATATGGAAACCAACTTTCAGGTGCTGATGGTATGCCTCTGCCAAGGGTTTAGTTTGGGAGGATTGTGAAGTTAAAGGCTCATTTATTTTTGTTTTGTAGATACCTTTTTGTACAAGCCTAGTGCTTTTATTTGTATTTAGGCATCGACCCACCTTGGTTATAACCAAGCATCGTCGTGGAAATGTGTAGCCTTTAAGGTATAAACTTGTAATTATTTACTATTGTTCTTAAGTATATCAGTCACATGCTATAGATTCATAACTTAGGGTTGATGAATGTATCAGTGCATGTGACGTCCACTTTTGTAATATTTTATACTAGTTCAGGATGTGATCTTGATATCGACCGATTGAGAAGATAAGCTTTGGCATATTTGTTGGGGATTTTAAGGGTATCTGTTGTTAATATTTTCGGGGCATCACAAAACAATACTAGAAGTATGCCTAATTACTTTGGGAAAATCAATAACAATACCAAATGATGTGTTGGAAATTGCTCATCGATGTGTGTTGATAAACAGTGCAAAAGTCCAATCTTGTCTAGAGTAAGTATGATGAGTTAAATATTCCTTTGTAATTGACTATTCAAAGAATTTTGTGTTCTTACCATTTTGATTTCTTATTAGGTTGCATGTGGAGAAGCTTAAGTGTTTGGATAGGCGTTTCTCGAGGGATACTATAACATGTCCGAGGGGTACCCGTGTGCGTTAAACAGTTCGGACCCTCAATTTCTTTGATCTAGTCTCACGAGTGCAATGTGAAACATAGATAAGAGTCTAGATTTGGAAACTTTTATTGAAAATCCATTTATTGTAATTTTGTCAAAAATGGACTGCGTCATCTGATCTAAGAGTTGCCACCTAATATTTATTTTGGAAAAATTAGGAAACCCGTGACTCATGTCAAGGCCACTGTTCGTCGTAACCAATGATGCTTGGCTCGAAACCATAGGTATGAAGGGGAAATGTCATTAATTGAGTACCCCCGCTCACCCGATCAAAAGATCGGCCTTTACTAAACCAAGATATGAATTTTATTTTCTTTATATGTTCATGTTCTGATTATTTAATAAATCCTAAAATTTACTATGTGAAGCATACAAGTATAGACTATGCCATTCATTTTGGAACAATTTGATAACATGTATTTTGAAAGAGTTTTGAAGATGTACAACCCAAATAAATTGAGTTTACAAACATGAAAAATCAACATCATTCCAAATTAAGCGACACAATCTCTATCCACTGGCATTAATACAGTTATATCAAGTAAGTAAGTAGCCACATGGTAGGATGCTTAAATATAATAAGAAAAAACACACACAAGCGGGATGCTAAAGCATAAAAACTAACATATTTACCGACGTCCCGCAAGCAGCTACAAAACAAAGTTAGTAAAACATGCATGATCTTATATACAAAAAATCCTAACGTAATTCACTCATGAGATGCAACTAAAGATTTGGCTTCTAAGATATGACATGTGAATCATCTTAAAAACATGAGATAGCGCACATAATCACATAGGAATCGATTAAATCCACAAATGCAAACTTAGCCACATTAAGATTTATGAAACATGGATGCAAAGCATGGATATAACGAAAAACAAAATATGATGCATATTCACAAATAAAGAAAGCGAGTAAAAGAACGGGATAGAAAGAAGCGGGGCTGGGAATTATTATAATATTTTAAATATTACAAATCAGAAGGAGATGAATAAATATTACAACACAATATAAAAATCTTCACAAACACTCAAAATAAAATAAATATAAGAAACTAGCAACTTCAAGTGCTTCAAAGACCATCATAGGTTGATCTTCTTAACGTCGAAAGGTTGTTTGGTTTTGCCTAGAGGTTGCAGGCACAGTCATGAAGGTTATGGATGTGATGGTGTACTTTTAAGTGGCTCCCCGGCCAACTAACTGGCTGGGTGGCTCGATATGCTCATCCAAACTCTGCTTTCTTATATTTCAACAATAAAAACAGAACTAAAAATAATATCTATGGGAGTCTCAATTCACCACTTTCAGTTAGATTATAACAATATATAATATAATAATAAATCAGAGCAAAAGAGCAAAATAAGTATATATTAAAAAAAAAAAAACAATGGGTTCAATATGACGTTTGATTGAACCCAACTCAATTTTATTATCTTGTGCCTCTTTTAGTCCAATTTTATTATCCCTTTTAATTACCTTTCCATTCTTTAATCACTTTTGTCTGAAAGTGATAATTACATCCACTAATGACGAGAAGCGTCAAACAAGAAGTTTGTTCTTGGCATGAGAGGAAAATGTAATGCCTTGGTAATGAACCTTCGAAGAGATTAAACCATCTAGTGTGGAAGGTCTCTTACTCATGCTTAAAACAAAACTAAAAAAACAAAAAAAAACATTTATGGGACTCTCAATTCACCGCTTTCAATTAGATTAAAACAATATACAATATAACAAGAAATCAAAGCAAAGGAGCAAAATAAGTAAGAAATGCAAGAAAATGAAATAAATTAAAAATTCACCTCTTCAAGAAATGATGAATTTCATGATTTCCAAACTTCCTTTTGATCACCCTTAAGTTTATGAATTATGTCCTCAATCCTCAATTTGAAAGCTTGGAATTCTTGCTAAAATAATGGCTTGGAGGTGTATGCGGTGAAAAATGATTATCACTCTTGTTTTTCCTCACTTTTACCAATATCCACTCGTCCTCTTGATCAAAGCTACTGAAATTTAAGTTTTTTAGAATTTTGGAGGAGTTTTGGGTGTAGAAAAGATAGAATTTCAGTTTGTATGGAAGGTATAGGGTGTAAATGGAAGATAGGAGTGTGTTTAGCTCTAAAACCCAACTTTTCTCTCTTTTCTTCCTCTTTTCTCTAGCTCAAATGTTTTCCCCTTAATCTATCCTCTTTCTTCTCTCAACAATTTGATGTATATATATAGGCTAAGCAAGGCTAATCAATTATAGAAATGGTGGAAGACAAGGAGGAAGACAAAAGGAAGATATTCAAGCTAATGGAGTACTAATGGAGCTAATGGGAGACAAAAGTGAAGCATTACCTCTAATGGATAAAGCCTTAGATAATGGAGGCTGAGTGTATATATATTTGGTGATGAATATATCAGAAATTGAGTTAATGAGGTGTCCCAACCGAACCAAAACCAGAAAAAATGGGTTTGATGCTATTTCGGGCCGATTCAAGAAAATCTGCTCTTAAAGCCCAACTTCAAACGGACATATCTCCCTTATCCGGACTCGGTTTTAGGCGATTCTTGGGTGTAAATTAAAGCCCAAAAAGTCTATTTTCCAATGGTGGTGGTCTCACATTTAAATTCTAAGTATACAAAGAGATATGCCTAATTTATTAAAGCCAGTTCATTTCCTTCTTATTGATGCCCCCCTACACCAGTTTTCTTCCATTCCCTCTTATTTGCTACAAATCCGAACCTATCCAAACCTATAAAGAAGATATTTTAAATATTTTTTGAAAGAGTTCACCTCCTTTCCATTTATTTCCACTTTGTCCTTACTCGGTTTACTAAAAAGTGTAATATTTTAATTGAAATGGGAGCCTTGGAACATCGTAGAGACATTTGGAAAAATATTTTTAAAAAAGGGTTATAAGGTCTAAAATAGTTTGGCTAAAAATGTGTGAAGGTTGGGATTAAAGCTCAAATTCCATCTCTTTTACTGAGGATTTTGTGAGAAACACATTCATTATCATCATCGGGTAATCAAAAGAAAGGCCCCAAGTGGCCGGTCAAAATGGGGTGTCTACAGTTGCCCTTCTTTGACAAAGCTCGAACTCATTTCCTAACGTGAGTGAGTGTCAAAGCCTGAAGACAACCCTTTTGACAAGGCTGTAAGACTTGGGCAAATAAAAAAGATGCAATGCAAGTGGTTGAACCAAAAGGTTGCCTACGTATCCCTTTGCAAGGAATCAAACCTGCATAGTTCAGGGGCAAGAAGTAAAACACCTGCAGGAAAAATAACTTATGATCATGCAATGAAGTGAAGTAATGCAACATAAATTAAAGCAAAATGAAACAAGCCGTGTCTCTCACGGAAAGACACGAATAAATCAATGCGTCTTATGCGATTGAGACAACAAAAGCGCAAACCAAACTACGCCACACCTAGAAAAGATGTAAGAAAATATAAGGCAAATAATGAAAAAGGTTCCAAACCCAAATTGCGCCTCGCGCATAGAGGGTGAAAAGATGGTACTCCAGGAGCACCGAAAGTTTCTAAAATCGAGAAGAACAATCCCAACGCATCTTACAGAAGAGAAGGAAAAAGTGGTGTGACCACCAGGCACACTCGACGTTTTTAACCAATTTAAACAATCCTAACGCGTCGCATGCGAGAGGAGAAAAGGTAGGAGTGAACAAATAGGTGCACCTGCTATTTTTAACGGATTTAAACAATCCTAACGCGTTACATATGAGAGGAGGAAAGGTTGGTGTGAACACCGGGAGCACCCGACATTTTTAACTGAGGACTCAAGATCCTAACGCATCGCACGCGAGAGGAGGAAAGATAGTGTGAACAAACTTGTGCACCTGCTGTTTTTAACCGATTTGCAATCCTAATGTGTCACACGCGAGAGGAGGAGGGGTGGTGTGAACAGACAGGTGCACCTTCTATTTTTCACCAATTTGCAATCCTAACGCGTCACACATGAAAAGAGGAGGGGTGGCGTGAACAGACAGGCACACCTGCTATTTTTAACCGATTTGCAATCCTAACACGTCACACGCGAGAGGAGATGGGGTGGGGTGAACAGACAGGCCCACCTGTTGTTTTTATCCGATTTGCAATCCTAACGCGTCGCACGCGAGAGCATGTGGGGTGGTGTGAACAGACAAGCGCACCTGCTGTTTTTAACTGATTTGTACTCCTAACGCGTTGCACATGAAAGGAGAAGGGGTGGTGTGAACAGACAGGCGCACCTGCTATTTTTAACCAATTTGCAATCCTAACGCGTTGCGTGCGAGAGAATGAGAGGTGGTGTGAACAGACAGGTACACCTGCTGTTTTTAACCGATTTGCAATCCTAAAGCATTGCACGCAAGAGGAGAAGGGATGGTGTGAATAAACAGGCGCACCTATTGTTTTTAACCGATTTGCAATCCTAACGCGTCGCACCGAGAGAGTGAGGGGTGGTGTGAATAGATAGGTACACCTATTGTTTTTAACCGATTTGCAATCCTAACATGTCGCACGCAAAAGGAGAAGGGGTGGTGCAAATAGACATGCACACCTATTATTTTTAATTGATTTGCAATCCTAACGTGTTGTACGCAAAAAAATGAAGGATGGTGTGAACAGACAGGCGCACCTGCTATTTTTAACCGATTTGCAATCCTAATGCGTCACACATGAGAGAAGAAAAGTGAACTTGAGATCCAAACGCGTCTCACGCGAGAGGAGGATAGTGAACTTGAGATCCAAATGTATCTCACGCGAAAGGAGAAAAGTGAACTTGAGATCCAAACGTGTCTCACTTGAGAGAAGGAATAATGAACAAATCCAAATGCATCTCACGCGAGAGGAGGAAAGTGAACTTGAGATCCAAACGCGTCTCACGCGAGAGGAGGAAAGTGAACTTGAGATCTAAACGTGTCTCACGCGAGAGGAGGAATAGTGAACTTGAAATCCAAACGCATCTCACGCGAGAGGAGGAAAGTGAACTAAACAATAGGCGTACCTAGCCATAGCTCATACGGAAAGGGGGAAGGTTTTAACTGGGTAAATGTTGAATCCTAGCACGTTTCACGTGAAAGGAATGAAGGTAAATTTGAAGTCCAAATGCATCTCACGCGAGTGAAGGAAGGTATAGTAGAATGATTTCTTTTTCTTTTTCTTTTTTTTCAAAAGAAGTGAAAAAGAATTTTTTTTTATAAATACCAAATATTGTATACATATACACACCATATACATAATACAAATACGTATATAGGCACACACATGCAAGCTAAACCATATACGGAGACACACACACACACACACACACACACACACACACATATATATATATAAATACACACAAATATGTACATACAATATACACATATTCATATACGGACAAAATACATACTGATATGTACATACGGTATATATATACATATTCAAGGAATATTCCATTATCGATAAGAAATATTCCGTTTGCGGATGTCAACGAGGAATATGCCGTTACTGAGAAGGAATATTTCATTTGCTGACGTCAGCATAGGTAAGACAGGCAAAAATAAAGAAAAGAAAAATAAATGTGTTGATACGGGGGGTTCGAGCCCTCAATCTCAAGCTTAGCCTCCCAGTCCTTAACCATCGAACCTGACCACCTAACCGAGCCACTCTTGTGACAAAATATGCAAACAAACATATATATATATATATATAATAGGTATATGATACACATATACATAAAACCAAAAACACAAAAAAAAAGAAAAAAAAAAAGAAAAAGAAAGAAACACTCGTTGTCATGTGGGTTCAAACCTCTAATCTCTGGCTCAGCCTCTTAATCCTTAACCCCCAAACTAGACCACAAAAATATTCGAATAAATATATGTATAATACATAGATATACAATACATATACATATATGTATACAACTCTCCCGCCTCTACTGTTTCTATCTCTCTCTTCCTTCGAATACCGCGCCTAACACGCGGTTTCGCCTTTTGCATCAGCCAACTGACAAATTGCCTCGGCTCTCTATCCCTCTTTGTCTTATTCTCTTCCATCTTCTTCTTAATCACTCTCTTTTGTCTTCTTCTTCATCACTGATTAAGAGAGACAGAACAGAGAGACTGAGCGAATGAGAAAGGCTTCCCAAAACTCAGTCTACTCTCAGTTATTACTCTGCCCCTCATTTCTTTTACACCTCTCTCCTCTAACACATGGCCTCATCTTGTCCCCTTTCTCTCTTTCCAGACCTTAATGATCCCATAAGCTCCCTTGGACTAAGTGCCCCTACTCCTACTCCTCTTAACTTTCCTATGCTATCGGTCGAGCAAATAATGGTAGCTCAATCTAACATTAAAGCCAACCACTACACACTGAAGTCTTATATGGAGACGGTGCCATCAATCTCTAAATTGGCTCACCGGTTGTAAAACAGGACAAGTGAGGTATACCAAGTCAATGCCCAACTCTCTTTGCCCCATCACATGTACAAGGATGCACGAGCAGAAATTTACACACTGAGGCCGGAGAATAAAGAGCTGAAACGGCAGGCCACCTCCATGGCCTGATTTGGAGCACCTTCATACTTTACCTTTGATGGTCAGCGGGGACTTGACTCTCTCGGTGGAAGTACTGGGGCAGGGCCTTCAAGGATCTCCCAAGATGAAATCAAGAGGAAGAGATCGGTGGGAGAGTCGAGTAAGTGAGGTCGGTGTGTGGCTGTCATCGGGAAAAAAAGATTCCTCTCTTTTTTTCTTTTTCTTTTTTGTTTTTCTGGGTTTTTTTTTTCTTTTTTTTTTTTTTTTTTTTGTATATATGCTTGTACAAATTTGATTGGGGTTGATCTCTGGCATTAATAAAACGAGTGTGTTCTACAAATTCGAATGGCATGAATGGCACAACACTAAACATAAAAATCATTTTGTTTGGAATTTTGAATTTAAAAATGGCTGCAGTTTATTGAATTCTGAATCGAATATTGAGCCTATCACTGACCAAAACACAAAATACAACTCAATGAAATGAAATTGAAGCAAAAACCATCCCAAACACACCCCTATGCGCTTGACGGAATAAAAATGGACACAAAACAAAATTAACATCACCGATCGACCGCCCGACAGAAAAAAACATCGCCAGAAACAACGAGCAAAAACCATCCCAAACGCACCCTTTTATGTTTGCCAGAGTAAAATAGACACAAAACAAAACAACACCGCTCGAATGCCCAATGGAAAAGCATCGCTAACGATAACTACTATGCATTTCCGACGATTGCTTGATTAAGGTGACAAGACTTCGAATTGTGGGTAAAGGACAAAAACCTGACTCGACTGTGCCCCTAGTTCATCACTTTGCCCTTTTCTCTTGTTTTTTTTTTTTTGACTAAAAAGGTTTTGATCAACATAAGAATTTGATTAGCATGCATGTTCCACTTCTCTGTTTTGAAATCTTGTGAGTTATGTTGTGAACAATGAAAATTTTCCCTTTTTGGTCCAAAGAATGGTCTGAGTTTTGCAAAAATGGAATAATTTTTGAGAAAATCAGTTAACTTCATCAAGAGACCTCAAAATCTATTTTCACAAATGACCACTACCCGATCAACATGTAACGCCCTCAAAAATAAACCCATTAATTATATGTATCATCAGCATGCAATGTTAGAGAGGAAACATTTCATTATAATATTCATCAGAGTCTTACTAAATAAAAGCATTACATGTAACCTCAAATTAAATGCCCTACAGGCTTACATCTTTCCAAGCCAACACTTGGACAACAAAGTATGAGTTCTAACTCAAATCCAAATAAAGCCCTAGGCTTGAGTGTTTACATGTACTAACAAATAAAAACAAACAACTGAAAATAGTCTTCAAAATCCAAGTCCCTTCCAAGCTAAGTCCTTGGAGGTAGCTTATCACCTGAACCTGAAAATGATGTTCCCATATAGGGTGAGCCACAGCCCAGTAGAAATATACTAAACCAAATATAAGCAATGAATAAAGCAATAGCATTCAATAGATGGTTAACCCAGATAATCAATTACAACATTATCCAGTCTCATGACACTATTGTCAATGACACGTTCTACTTTCCAACATTATCAATATGGCTCAGAACCTGGCCAAACTTACAACAGTGAATCATATATATATCATATTCACATTCTTCCAATGTCAACAAACAAATGAGACTCAAGCTCAAATCAAAACACTTCATACTTCCAGTTTGATACACATTTTAGTGCTGTATTAATAAAAACACTTCAATATAAATAAGCACACATAAAAGTGATGCTAATGGAGTCCATCCCCTATCTCCTCCCAAACAAAATCCGGTTTAGAGGTCCATCCCCTATCTTCCCCTAAACCATGGAGTACATCCCCTATCTCCTCCCACACAAAACAATGTATGTAAACACATAACATATAACACACAATCAATACACATAATGTCTGTATTAATTCAGCAGTCAAAATGAATGACTCAACCAATGTGATTAGTTTTAGTTATCCCTAATCCACATGCAATGTCTATAACAATCACAACTATCCTCCACTGATAGCCCAAAACAGTTATTTCTAGATTTGGAAATAAATATATCAACAATTCAATAGGCGAGTGATTTAAATTATCTATTTACACCATTTAATCAATGAATTCCTTAATTTCATGAATTTAACCAATTTCCCCAATTCCCTTAAATTAATTATACAAATTAATTAATTAATACAACTAGAGTTTTTCCCAAAATTATCAAAGTAACCCCAACATATCAATATACCAAAACTTAGAACAAAACCTATAAAATGGAGTAGGAAATCCCTACCTCGAAGAAAAACAACCCAAATGGAGAAGACAGAGATGAATACTCAAATACCAATGTGCTCCAAATCGCCAAATGTTCAGATTAAATGAAAGCCCTCGACTCCCTCTATCTTTTTAATAAATCAACTAGGGTAGAAACACACTCTAAATAGATCAAACCTAAGAGAGAAGGTGAATAGGGAGAGAGAGAAGTCGGACCTAGGGTTCGGAATCAAAAAGAAGATGAAAAAGACTGATCAAAACCCGCTGCTGCGTATATAAACTGGACAGGCTCGCTCGAGCGAAGACTTGGTCGCTCGAGCGACCAGAAACAAGAAATCCTCGCTCGAGCAAAGAAAAGCTCGCTCGAGCCAAGAATGCAATGCTACAGGTCCATACTGGACGCAATCTCTCGCTCGAGCGACCAAACCCCAGCTCGAGCGAAGAACCAAAAACAACAGCTCGCTCGAGCGACCAACTCCTCGCTTGAGCGAAGAACCAAAATTCTGGACAGCAACACTTGGTTTCTAAACCCAACCAACCTGAAACAAACCTGCCCAACACATCCTATAACTCCAAATAAGAAAATATGGGACAACAACAACAATTATAAAATGACAGAATCTACGGAACCTAAGTCCGGATACAATAATCAAATGGGAAAAGACCGGGGTCGCTATAACCTCCCCTCCTTAAAAGAATTTCGTCCTCGAAATTAAGCATAAGTTTATAAAAAAAATAAGTTTTTCTCAATTCCCAAAGAGATTATATAACAATAATAAACAGCTTGACCCAATACTGGTCACTTCATCTCTTTATCAAGAGGCATCTCACAATATATATAAATCAACATATATTTCGGCCTGCATCACTATTATGCATTATTCCTTTCAATGTTAGCAATCCCCATATCATATTCAATCGCATGATATATACAACATATTCAACAATGTACTCAACAGATGCAATGTTACACTAAACTTCTATAATGAAGCAAGTTTCAAGATACACCCATTTACTAAAACATACTCAACGTTTTACAACTTAAGACATATGTAAGGCTCTTAAGTTCAACAATATTACAAAATCTAAATACAAGATTACAAATTGATAAACATGTCCGGGTATTTTTCGCAGACTTCCAACTCACGTTCCCAAGTGGCTTCCTCCACTCCGCGATGTTTCCACAAAACTTTGACCAAAGGGATGGTTTTGCTTCGCAAAACTTGATCCCGCCTATCCAAGACCCGAACCGGTCTCTCCTCATACGAGACATCCTCATCAACTACTAAATCAGTCCAATCCAACACATGTGATGGATCCGGCTCATATTTTCAAAGCATACTCACATGAAACACGTCATTTACTCCGGACAACTGCGGTGGCAAAGCTAAACGATAGGCAGCCTCGCCAATCCACTCAAGGATCTCAAAAGGACCAATGAACCGAGGGGACAACTTCCCGCTCTTCCCAAACCTCATCAAACCCGTCTAGGTGATATCTTCAGAAAGACATGATCACCCACCTTAAACACCAAAGGTCTCCTCCTATGGTCGGCATAAGATTTCTGACGACTCTGTGCTGTAACAAGCCTCTTACGGATAAGCTCAACTTTCTCCGTCGTTTCCCTCACCAACTCCGGACCCAACAGAGGTGCATCACCCACCTCGGCCCAACAAACAGGAGATCTACACGGTCGGCCATACAAGGCCTCAAATGGTGCCATACCGATACTAGACTGGAAACTGTTGTTGTAGGCAAACTCCACCAACGGCAAGTGCCTCTCCCACGACCCATTAAAGTCTAGAACACAACCCCGCAGCATATCCTCAAGGATCTGAATAGTACGCTCGGACTGCCCGTCAGTCTGAGGATGATAAGCCGTGCTAAAGGTCAACTTAGTGCCTAAGGCACTCTGCAAACTCTGCCACAACCTGGCAGTAAAACGAGGATCTCCATCTGAGACGATCGTCACTGGAACCCCGTGTAACCTCACTATGTCCCGAATGTACAAGTCGGCAAGATGATCGACTGAATCTCTCACGCGCATAGGAATGAAGTGCGCCGACTTAGTCAACCGGTCTACAACCACCCAAATAGCATCACTACCCCGCTGAGTCCTCGGAAGACCCACAACGAAGTCCATAGTGACATGTTCCCACTTCCACTCGGCAATGGGCAAGGGTTGCAATCTGATGTTCGGCCTTCACTTGTTGACAAGTAAGGCACTTAGACACAAAAGCTGCCACATCTCTCTTCATACCCCGCCACCAAAACTGGCGACCCAAATCTCGATACATCTTAGTGCCTCCCGGATGCACCGCAAGGCGTGAATGATGAAACTCTCGGAGTACGTCCTCTCGGCAAGACTCTGGCACAAACAGACGGTCTCGGTATCTCACACTCAGGTCGGGATACACCGTCAAACCCTTCTCACCCCTCCCACCGGAAATCTTCTCACGGAGGGTTTCTACCTCAATGTCACCCCTCTGAGCCTCTAACACTCGAGTCACGAGTGTAGGCTGTACAACAACAGAAAACAAGGCCGCAGTCTCAATGGATTCGCCTAGAAGTAAATTAAACTCCCCAAGTGCACCCAACATCTCCCATTCTCGGATGGCTATACTAGCTATGTCACCAACAGGTTTCCTGCTAAGGGCATCGGCCACCACATTGGCCTTTCTCGGATGATAATGCAATTCAAAGTCATAATCCTCTATAAACTCCATCCACCTCCTCTGCCTCAAGTTCAAGTCTTTCTGTGTAAACAAATATTTCAGACTCTTATGATCCGAGAATACCTCGAATCTCTCACCATAAAGATAATGCCTCCAAATCTTCAAGGCAAAAATCACAGCTGCTAACTCTAGATCATGCGTAGGGTAATTCTGCTCGTGAATTTTCAACTGACGTGAGCCATAGGCAACTACTTTCCCTTCTTGCATTAATATACAACCCAGACCCTCTCGTGAGGCGTCACAATAAACTGTATAACCAAAACCTCTCTCTGGAATAATCAATACTAGAGCGGTGGTCAGTCTAACTTTCAACTCCTGGAACGACTTTTCACAAGTCTCACTCCATACAAATTTGACTCCCTTCCGAGTCAACCTAGTCAAAGGCGCGGCTAATCTGGAGAAATCTTTCACAAACTGACGGTAATACCCAGCTAACCCCAGAAAACTGTGGATCTCAAACACACTCTTAGGCTGTGCCCAATCTTGCACTACCTCAGTCTTGGATGTATCAACAGACACTCCTTCCCCAGAAACTACATGGCCTAAGAACTTGACCTCTTCTAGCCAGAACTCACACTTCCCAAACTTAGCATAAAGCTTATGGGCTCTAAGTAACTCAAGCACCACTCTCAAGTGTTCCTTGTGCTTCTCCTCAGAAGGTGAATAGATAAGGATGTCGTCCACAAAGACGACTACAAAACGATCTAAAAATTCCCGGAAAATTCGGTTCATCAAATCCATAAAAACTGCCGGTGCATTGGTGAGCCCAAATGGCATCACCAGAAACTCATAGTGGCCATACCGCGTACGGAATGCCGTCTTCGGAATATCCTCCTCCCTGACTCTTAACTGATGATAACCCGATCTCAAGTCTATCTTCGAGAAACAACGGGAACCCTTCAACTGATCGAACAGATCATCTATACGAGGCATAGGGTACTTATTCTTAACCGTAGCCTGATTCAATTTCCGGTAATCTATGCAAAGTCTCAAAGCACCACCTTTCTTTTTGACAAAGAGGGCCGGTGCTCCCCACGGCGAAACACTAGGACGTATAAAGCCCTTATCTAGCAACTCCTGGAGTTGGATCTTCAACTCAACTAACTCAGCTGGGGCAAAACGATAAGGTGCCATAGAAATCGCCGCCGTGCCGGGCACTAGGTCAATAGAGAATTCAATCTCCCGATGCGGTGGCAAACAAACAAGATCCTCGGGAAAGACGTCCGAGTACTCACAAACCACCCTTGGCAACACAATCTGAGTCTCATCATCCTCACTAATCGAAAGGTTAGCAAGTAGACCACTAAGCTCACTCCGTCCTCGCGGAACATACCCCGGTGGCAACACATTACCAACCCGGTCCCCCAGAAAATGAAAATACTCTCCGCTCACAGTACAACAAGTGACCCTCTGGCGGTAGCAATCAATAACTGCCCGGTATGACGATAACCAGTCCATACCCAAAATAACATCGAAACCCCTCATAGGCATAACTACAAAAGAAAATGGGATCCTATGATCATCAACCTCTATATCACAACCCCTAACACCTTGTTTCAAGATCAATTCACCCCCAAGAGGTGACACTACACAAATAGGAGATGCTAAATGTGCTAACTCCAACTCCAAAACAAATGCAAATGCAGCAGACACAAAGGAATGGGATGCACCCGTATCAATTAAAACATTAGCAACCGAGTTGCAAAACAAGAAGGTACCTCTCACAACTGATGGTGCCGGCACAAGATCCTGCGCGGTAACAGCATACACGCGCCCAGACGACCTCTGATCAACCTGCTCACCCCTAGGAGCATAAGATTGCTGCACCGACTGGGACGATGAAGCCCCCTGATTGGCCCTCGAGGCCTGACCCGACTGAGCTGGCTGTTGACCCTGAATCGGCCTCAAACCAGATGCACCAGATGTGCCACCCAACTGCGGGCAATACCTCTTCATATGCCCTGGCTGACCACACTGATAACCCGAGAGTGGCTGGCCTCTACCCTGGCTCTGGCTCTGAGATCGAGCCGAAGATGATGCTGCTCTCTGCACTCCTCCCCTCTGAGGACAAACTGGAGACTTGTGGCCCAGCTGGCCACACTTGAAGCAGGTAATGTCTCCCTGACTGCCTTTCCCCGAACTAGCACTCGGCACAGGAAAAGTCGATCTAGAAAAGCTACCCTGAGACTGCTGAGGATTAAAACCCTTCTGTCTCTTACCATCACTCTGACCATCCTGACTCCTCTTAGAGCCCTTCTATCCTTCCTCCTCCTCCTGCATCATGATTTCCATGTGGGCTGCAGCATCAACCATACGCCCATAATCCCGAATCATAGGTCCCCCCAACTCTCAGCTTGAGGCCACGCCTCAACTTCTTCTCAAACTCGATACAACGGCGTTCCTCAGACGCCACCAACTCAGGTGCAAACCTGGACAAGCTAGTAAATGCAGCCTCAAACTCGGCCCCTGAAGAACTCGACTGCTTAAGCTGACAAAACTGGTCTCTCAGCTTCTCCCTAACTGCTGGAGATAAGAACTTCTCCTGAAATACATTCACAAAAGCCTCCCATGTACCTCCAACACGAGCCTTAGTGAACTCCCACCACTGACCCGCATCCCCCTTCAACTGGAAAGATGCCAAGGTCACTTTCAACCCCTCGTCTTCGATGCCAAGCATCTCAAACGTCTTCATTGTCTGTTCGAGCCATTCATCTGCCTTAAGCGGCTCTTTAGGATCACCCACAAATTCATCCGGGTTAGACCGGAAGAACTCCCTCTTCAGAAAGGAAGGTCCTACATCCGCAACAACAACCTGAGCTTGATTCTCAGCTCTGAGAATGCCTACTGACTCCCTGAATGCCCCTGCTATCTCTCGGGCTAGAGCACCCATAGCTTGCTGGCCTACTGGCTCGGCCACATTGGCTTGGCCAATTCCCTCCTGAACTGCTGGAATCTCCTCTGGCACAGGCACCTCCTGCCTACCCGACCTACCACGCCTACCGCGTCCTCGTCCTCGTCCTGACATCCTAATAAAGGAAACAAAGACGTTAGCACATTAATAAATGTGCCGAAACAAAACACTCGCGTCCTAATACATGGGACAACAATAATTCATTCCACGTAAGCACATAATCACATAAGCACCTACGAATTTCATTCCTGGATAATGATAGTCCCAATGCGTTGCTATAGTTTCGGTTGGAAGCAGCAGTGATCAAGTGCCTTTCTAACAAGACTACTAGAAACTCAAGGGTCCAATCAACATCCTAGAAACTACATTCCATACCCACATAATCACATAAACATGTTATCACATAAGCATATAACATTACACTAAGTCTCTATCAAACGAGACGAACCCAATGTGATACTAATCACCTCCCACGTACCCAAAGTATTCAAACCCGGTACGCTCTGATACCAAGTTGTAACGCCCTCAAAAATAAACCCATTAATTATATGTGTCATCAGCATGCAATGTTAGAGAGGAAACATTTCATTATAATATTCATCAGAGTCTTACTAAATAAAAGCATTACATGTAACCTCAAATTAAATGCCCTACAGGCTTACATCTTTCCAAGCCAACACTTGGACAACAAAGTATGAGTTCTAACTCAAATCCAAATAAAGCCCTAGGCTTGAGTGTTTACATGTACTAACAAATAAAAACAAACAACTGAAAATAGTCTTTAAAATCCAAGTCCCTTCCAAGCTAAGTCCTTGGAGGTAGCTTATCACCTGAACCTGAAAAATGATGTTCCCATATAGGGTGAGCCACAGCCCAGTAGAAATATACTAAACCAAATATAAGCAATGAATAAAGCAATAACATTCAATAGATGGTTAACCAAGATAATCAATTACAACATTATCCAGTCTCATGACACTATTGTCAATGACACGTTCTACTTTCCAACATTATCAATATGGCTCAGAACCTGGCCAAACTTACAACAGTGAATCATATATATATCATATTCACATTCTTCCAATGTCAACAAACAAATGAGACTCAAGCTCAAATCAAAACACTTCATACTTCCAGTTTGATACACATTTTAGTGCTGTATCAATAAAAACACTTCAATATAAATAAGCACACATAAAAGTGATGCTAATGGAGTCCATCCCCTATCTCCTCCCAAACAAAATCCGGTTTAGAGGTCCATCCCCTATCTTCCCCTAAACCATGGAGTACATCCCCTATCTCCTCCCACACAAAACAATGTATGTAAACACATAACATATAACACACAATCAATACACATAATGTCTGTATTAATTCAGCAGTCAAAATGAATGACTCAACCAATGTGATTAGTTTCAGTTATCCCTAATCCACATGCAATGTCTACAACAATCACGACTATCCTCCACCGATACCCAAAACAGTTATTTCTAGATTTGGAAATAAATATATCAACAATTCAATAGGCGAGTGATTTAAATTATCCATCTACACCATTTAATCAATGAATTCCTCAATTTCATGAATTTAACCAATTTCCCCAATTCCCTTAAATTAATTATACAAATTAATTAATTAATACAACTAGGGTTTTTCCCAAAATTATCAAAGTAACCCCAACATATCAATATACCAAAACTTAGAACAAAACCTATAAAATGGAGTAGGAAATCCATACCTCGAAGAAAAACAACCCAAATGGAGAAGACAGAGATGAATACTCAAATACCAATGTGCTCCAAATCGCCAAATGTTCAGATTAAATGAAAGCCCTCGACTCCCTCTATCTTTTTAATAAATCAACTAGGGTAGAAACACACTCTAAATAGATCAAACCTAAGAGAGAAGGTGAATAGGGAGAGAGAGAAGTCGGACCTAGGGTTCGGAATCAAAAAGAAGATGAAAAAGACTGATCAAAACCCGCTACTGCGTATATAAACTGGACAGGCTCGCTCGAGCGAAGACTTGGTCGCTCGAGCGACCAGAAACAAGAAATCCTCGCTCGAGCAAAGAAAAGCTCGCTCGAGCCAAGAATGCAATGCTACAGGTCCATACTGGACGCAATCTCTCGCTCGAGCGACCAAACCCCAGCTCGAGCGAAGAACCAAAAACAACAGCTCGCTCGAGCGACCAACTCCTCGCTCGAGCGAAGAACCAAAATTCTGGACAGCAACACTTGGTTTCTAAACCCAACCAACCTGAAACAAACCTGCCCAACACATCCTATAACTCCAAATAAGAAAATATGGGACAATAACAACAATTATAAAATGACAGAATCTACGGAACCTAAGTCCGGACACAATAATCAAATGGGAAAAGACCGGGGTCGCTATAAACATGAAATCAACCTTTGAGATGTATAACTAAATTTGTCTTGCCATGAAATCAATCCCAAAGATAGGAATCATGCCATACGTAGTTCCGGCTTAGGTTCACTCTGGTATTGACACTCTCATTTTGTGCTCTAACTTTTGCCAAAGCCACCCTTTCGGATTTTCAACCTTGTGAGCTTTTCATTTTTTTAATTTTTTAATTTTTTTCGTTTCTATTTTTTTGCTTTTCTGCTCTAACTTTTCCCTGGGTCACCCTTCCTAGTTTTCAGCCCAGCGAGCCTCTCAAGGGTGGTACTTTCGTTTTAGCCTGTCCATGTCCTTCCCGGTTTTCAGCCCAGCGAACCTCTCAAGAGTGGTACTTTCATTTTTGCTTGTCCATGTTGATTGGTTGTGAGATCTCTAGGCCATCGAAATCCATAAGAATGACAACTACACTTGACCAAATAGATATGATGATGTAGGGACTAGGCTAATTGGGTATGAATTTGCCCCTAGTGTAGTAGATAGGAACTCAATTGTCCTTCTTCTCCCAAATTTTGGGTTTTGACTTTCTGGGCGGTCTTCATTGGGAAACAATCCAACTTTAAATATTTGATCACATCTAATCTTATTGCCCCTAGTTCAAGGGCTACTTCCAATCTAAATCACATCCGACTTTATTGCCCCTAGTTCAAGGGTTGTTTCCAATCTAAATCACATCCGACCTTATTGCCCCTAGTTCAAAGGTAGCCCCCATTCCGACTATGCACGACTTAGACTTTGGTTGATTACTGAACATTTTGAATCAAGGTTTGAAAGCTAAGCAGGTTGGACCTCAAGTTGAGAGGGATCCTATATTGTACAATCTCAAGATCAATTCCAGGCATGTCTTCATAGGACCACGCAAAAATATTTTTTTTGAAATCTTTTAACAAAGTGACTAATTGCTCGTGCTCTTATGAAGACAATATAGAACCTATCTGGACCAAGTTAGGATCCTTCTCAATACCCACATTAACAGAAATGATCTCATTCATCAAGGGCTTAGCATAACTCTCTTCCTCTTAGTCGATCAAAATTTACAGATCCCAAGGAATTTCTTTGTATTCATTTTTATCAAAGTTTTGGAAAAAGTTTTGTAATTTTTGGTCAATGTAATGAATCAAAGACACAGAGAAGTAAACAGAATCTATGGCATTTTTTTGAAAAGAAACTACGACTTAGAGATGACAATAGACTCAAAAAAAAAGAAGACCTAGATAGGACAGAAATGTCTAGTTTAGCACTCCCGAAATCAACAGACTCTGGATCACTAGAATGACTCGAGCTTGATCCCAACTCTACAAAGTTGGTGGAATCAAACTTAAACTCAATACTCAATTCAAAACTCAGAATAAAACCATTCTCAAATTGCTAGTCAAAGTGTGGGCCATCCACAACATTCAAAATAAAGCCCGTGCAATCAACAGGTGGTCACTCCCCAATCATAGAAATGGTCGAATGTCTCATAAGTTCTATTTATTTACACTGGTACACTTTGTGAGATATCAGACTTTTCTGAAGTAATGGTGCTATAATAACTTAGCAAAAATAGAACTTCCAATTAGAACTACGACAGCGCTTCGACTAAATTTGATCAATATGCACACTGAACTTAACCCCTCAAAATGATACGCCTAGCCCACCGATCAGATTTGAGAACCCAGATCTTATACATTGTACATAGCAAGAAAGAGAACAAACGCCCCTATGGAGGGTAAGGTTATCCTGTCCAAGCTTTGATATGATTTAGGGTTTCATTATTCAAACAAGCAGTATCATACAACTTAGAATGGGAGAGCATCCTGTCCTATTGTTAAAAAGTACTAGAGTTCATTATATGCACAAGGATGGCTCTACTCTAGGGATTAAAGTCAAGGTGATGTTACCAAAGAGTCCTTTGGATCATAACCAATGAAGGTTTTAGGAAATCAGAAGAGTCAATATAGCCTCTCTTCAAAGTCTGAGAACCTTCAGATCTCAAAAGGTTATAATACAAGGCCTCCAAAGTAACGTAGAGATAGGTGTAGTGTCACAAAATGTGTGCTTGTGCTCCCACCAGTATCCGGGCAACACAGGGACTTTAAGTGCACCAATGCATGCAATGCAATAAACATATAATTGAAAACAAAAGTCATATCATGAAGTTAGAGTCAAGGTTCCATAAAATCCCCAGCAGAGTCGCCATAAACTATAACATGCCCGGAGGGTACCTGTGCTTGTTAAACAGTTTGGACCCTCGATTTCTTTGATCTAGTCTCATGAGTGCAATGTGAAACATAGATGAGAGTCTAGATTTGGCAACTTTTATTGAAAATCCATTTTATTGCAATTTTGTCAAAAATGGACTATATCATCAGATCTCAGAGTCGCTACCTAATATTTATTTTGGGAAAATTAGGAAACCCGTGACTTGTGCTAAGGCCACTGTTCATCATAACCAAGGATGCTTGGTTCGGAACTTTAGGTATGAATAGGGAAGGTCATTAATTGAGCACTCCTGCTTACCCGATCAGAAGATCGGCCTTTACTAAACCATGATATGAATTTTATTATCTATATGTTCATGTTCTGATTATTTAATAAATTCTAAAATTTACTATGTGAAGCATACAAGTATAGACTATGCCATTCATTTTGGAACAATTTGATATCATGTATTTTGAAAGAGTTTTGAAGATGTACAACCCAAATAAATTAAATTTACAAATATAAAAAATCAACATCATTCTAAATTAAGTGACACAACCTCCATCCACTGGCATTCATACAGTCATATCAAGTAAGTAACTAGCCACATGGTAGGGTGCTTAAATATAATAAGAAAAAATACACACAAGCGGCTGTAGATACCCCATTTTTGACCGTCCTCAAGACTTGGACGTCATCGTTTGAACACTCGATGATCATCCTTGTTCGTGTTTGTCTTGAGTTCTCAGAGGTTTCGGTCGCGCGCCTTGCCTCGTGACCTCTCGACTTGTTTGTTTTGTGCCTGGTTGTATACCAAACACTTGTGTTTTTGCTTCTGAGGGCAGGGAATGGCTTGTTGGCCATCCCCACACCTCATCGGCCTTGGCTTGAGGCCACCGGCCTAGTTTTCTTGCTATCGGCCAAATATTTTGGTCGGTCGGCATTGTTTTTGGTCGGCCGGCCATTTTTGTTGGTTAATTGACTATATTTTCCAGCCGACCCCTGTTCATCTACTTTATGCAGATATTTAGTGCCAGCTGGCACAGCTGGCACGCACAATTCACCCCCTCCATACACGTGTATGGAGGGATTTGTCTCTTGTTTATCTTGTTTTGGAAGCTTTGCAAGATTGGAATTCTATAAAGAGGGAGCTTCTCCTCCCTCCTCAAGGGTTCTAGAGGTCTGAAATTAGGGTTAGAAATAGTTGTATCCGTCTATCTCTATATCTCCCTCTCTTTACATATTTGTGTGTGTATAAGGTTGTTTTGTTCATACTTTTGCACACAAACACCTAGCATTACACCATCCTCTTTGAGCTGAGGTCCTTGGAGGTTGATTTTGGTGTTCTTGGGTTGCTTTGGACACAAAAATCCTACTGGACCATTGTTCTTGAAGAAAGTCTACAAGGGTGAGAAACTTACCCTTTTATTTCCCATTTTTGCACAATCTTTTAACCTACCTTGCATCTATTTTTAAGCTTAGTGTATAACTGATAAAAGTTCTGATTTTTGTGCTTTAGAACTTTGCTTAAGGTCACTTTGAGGTTTGGGGTTGTCTCCCCACTCCAAGGCCTTGTTTTAGGCCATACCTTTTGGCCATTGTTCTTAGCTTTGCATGACCTCTCTACCACTGAAATCCAGAGGATTTTCAGTGGTGGAGAGGTGGTTTTGAAGTCCTAAATGGGAGAGGATTGTCCCCTCTCCATGTTGTCTTTAATGCTAGCATAAGTGGCTTGTGTTGTAGCATGTGTGCCTAGCTTGCTTTAGCTTCATTTCAGTAGGTATTAGGCCTTGTTTTACCATGTTATACCTCTATTTCAAGTTGGTTTAGACATTCCATGTATGCTTCATACACTTGTCTTGTAATCCGATGTTTTAGCCTTAACATGCATCATGTTGTAACATGTGTTTTTAGCATGATTTTGGCTCAATCTCATGAAGTTTCTAGCTTTGTTTTAACATGCTAAACCTCTGATTTTGGTTGTTTTGGTGGTCCATGACTTTCTTTGTATAGCTACCATGCAACCTAACATGTATGCTTCGAGTGTTGAATCCTCTAGCACGCTCCATTTGGATCATTTCAGTGGTTTGGCGCCACTTATAATGCTATTTCAGTCCATATGTTATGCTTGTATGCTTGCATTTATAACTCCTTTAATGCTTTAAAGAGTTAGGGTTGTATGCCTCATAGATGTGTCATTGTGTATGCCATCATGTCTAAGCATTTGGGATACCATCTAAGTGGGTTTTTTGGGCTCATTTTAACATGTCATATCTCTGATTTTGGTTGCCTAAATCATGTCATGTTTGGTTGCCTTAGGTGTAGTGTAACACCTCTTTGGTGGCCTTGTATGCCTCATGCCCTGCCCCTTTTGTTTTAGCTTTGGCCATGGCATGTTTTAGGCTTACTTTGGCATGATTTGGAATTGTTTTGGTCCACTTTGGTCATTTGCTTCATGTGTCACATGATCATGGTTTGAGCCTTTGGGCTAGTTTCAAGCTTTTTGTGCATGACTTGTTTGCATTATTAGGTTGATTTGGCATCATCATTTGCATGTTTTCAGAGCATTAAAATGCTTTCCATATGTCCATGTTTGTCCCTTTTAAGTGTCCTTAAAAGTTGCCCTTTTGTGCTTAAGTGTTGGACCATTATACATGCATGTTTGTATGTGCCTTTGTCCCTTATCCCTTGGTATATTGGCCTCTAATTTGGACTTGTTTGAGAGTTGTCCATATTAGTTTAAGACCATTCTCGCATGTTGTTGCATGCTTGCCTTGCATGTTGTTACATACTTGGCCTATTAACATGTTGTTGCATGTCTAAGTGGTAATGCATTTGACATGCATTCTTTTGGTTTTACATTGTTTAACATGTTGTTACATGTTTGCCTCACATGTTGCTACATGATTGAATGAAGTCACACGTTTGTTTGCATACTTGAATGTCCATGTTACATCTTGCATGTTAACATATTCATATTGCATTAGATGTGTTACACACTTGAGTTATTCGCATGTTCGCTTGCTTGTCTTGGTTGCATTGCATTAAGCATGCATTCCATGCCTCTTGATCAACCATGATAGAGGTTGGGGACCTTTATGTGTTTGTGTGCATTTCATTTGATATTGAAGTTGCACACTTGACTTCTTGGGCCATCATGCATTGAAATGCGTGATTGGTGGCCCGAAGGTCAAGAACCATGCTCCTCTAAGTCTCAAACATGTTGAGGAGGCTGACAGTGCATAAATTGCTTTGAAAATGCATTGCCATGTCTTGTCTGTTCTCTGTTGCAACAAACCAATATTCTGCAAGAAAAAATGGCCGGCTGGCAATTTTCAGTGCCGGCCGACTATCAAAACCCAGCCTGTGGTATAATTTTTGGTCGATGACCAGTTCTCCATAGCCGGTGGTGTTTCTCCTTGGTCGGTGACCTCCCACAGTGCTCAGGGAGTAATCCAGAAGTAACCTTGAGACTTGTGCAGTTCTTAGAGGTGCAGAGCAGTGTAAACAGAGGCAACATGTGACATGGCGGTGGATTACTGAGCGGAGCCAAGCGTGCATGCATTTGTCCCTCTTCCCGAGGCTGTTTTACTGCTTTTAGTAATTTAATTAATTTGTTTAATTAATTAAGGGTCTATAATATTTAATTAGCTTGTTAGTTAATAAATTTGTATTATTCATTCGGACCCTCCGAGAGAGGGCAATTTTGCAATAAGCGTGCGTGAGTGTGTGCATGTCTTCTAACCCCCACTTCTTTCTCCCTTTTACTTACCTGCTTTCAATGGTTAGTTCTAGGGCACGTTTCAATTAGCATTCTTATGCTATACATGTTTGGATCATTCATCTGTATTGCATGCACTGGGTTCGGTACATCATACTAACTACATAGTATTTCAAATTTCAAGTTGAATACGTGTATCGAGTTACTGCATTTCACCTGCCATCCTTAGATTAGCCGAGCCTATTCTAGTTGCATTTTGTATGCGATGCATTCGCCATCTTAACATGGACTTGGATCACACATTGGATTACTAACATGTTCCTTGTTTTGGCTCGGAGTACACTGTGAGTATTTATGCTTTAGTATCTTACATGTATGTGAGTTTTGCCATGATAGCATGCTTACCATGAGGCTATGTGCTTATGTGATATAACTGCCTGAATGCCTGTGGGTGAAGGTAGGATTGCTTGAATTGGGATAATTCATTAAAATCCGTGTTTTAGCCTACTTACGAGTAGCAAACTTCAAATCATTTTCCAAACAAATGGATATGCGATGCTTTGTTCCAAATTAGGCGATCTAGTCTATACTTGTGTGTTGTGCGCATCACATAGTAATTCTAGCTAATTAATCGGAATAAGAGTACATAATGTTTTCAAAACTCGATATCATGGTTAGTAGAGGCCGATCTTTGATCGAGCGAGCGGGGGTGCTCATAGCTGACCTTCCCCAATCGTACCCAAGTTCCCCAGCCCAGGCAACTTTGGTGATGACGAACATGTGGCCTTAGGCGACGAGTCAGGGTTTCCTAAATTTTCCAAAAATAAAACATTTAGGTAGCGACTCTATATCTGGCAAAGCAGTCCATGTTTGGCACTTCTTTCTAAAAATCTATTTTTCAAGACGACTTGTCGAATTTGGACTCTTTGGTGATTTATCAATCTCACATCGCACATTGTGAGATTAGATTAAGAACCGTGACAATTTGAGTTTGAACTGTAGTGAGCCCAAATGAACAAAACGGGATTCCCTCCCGGGACGTTCGGGGACGTCTACAGTTTCTGGCGACTCTGCTGGGGAGTTAGAGAACTTGACTCGAACTCATGATATCTTGTTTTGACTACACTTATGTGTTTCTTTGCATTGCATTTCCATCGGTGCACTTAGGACACCGTGTTTGCCGTTTGCTATTCCTAAATGGTTTGTCGGAGGCTCGCTTTGAGAAGCGTGCCATAAGGCTGACCGGTTACGGGCTCTGCCACGATGGGAACACAAACCCCAGTTTTTACCTGGGCACCCCTTTTGACCATTCGACCTAGTGCATATTCGGAATCCATAGTGACTATTCCAAACTAGGACAGGTTGCTTACCCAATTATAGGTTGTTTGAAACCGCTGTGTGCGTAGTGAAACCATAGCTCCTGACAAAATAAGACAGGGAAACCTTACCCCAACATAAGGGTGTTTTGGCTCTTTCTTGCTTGTTATGTGCTTTTTGAGTTGACCTCTACAGGAATGCACATATCAGTTTGCAAGTCTGGGCATCAGTGTCCGTGTATTGAAAATTAGTAGTATCTACGGGTATCAGATTCAGTTTTGGGGCAGTAGTTTTAGGGAACAGTGATCAGTGATCAAATACAGTTGTTCATTTGTGCTTACGATTATTTGGGTAAAACTGGGCTGAGCTGCTACCTGTTTTCTCTTTCAAGAGGACGGGGGAGTTTCAGAGATCTGAGTTCAAAATAGCCAATATTCTCCTTCATTGAAGCAAAGCAGATATCTGATCAGTCAAGTCACCAGTCACATCACCCCCGTTCAGTTCAGCGGATTTATGATGGCACAAAATTCAGAGAAAATTATGGTTATGGCAGCCGCATTAAACCAAGGGATCATCTTGCAGGATGACACCGATGTTGAGGTACCACACCTACCCAGGTCACCTGCCGCGCACCCGATCTGGGAACCCCAGTTGTTTCAAGCTCGTGAACACACCACGTTCGAGTTAATGGGAATGATTGGGGACCTCCAGAGATCTGTGGCTGATCTAGCCTACGGAATGTCAGCCCCGTCGCCAACTGCATTGTATGCTGGGAACTTTATGCTAGAGGAGCCTCCGCTGCTGGGGCGAATTGTAATTGAGCTTAGCCAGCCTGAAGCTGTCTCGAACTCCGGTAATGACTTATCAACGACAATGGGGCTTCGCACTGAAGCAACAACCCAAACCTCCCACCAAGCCGAGGCTAGTGAAAAGAACAAGATGAAGGCAGATGCGGATCCCTATGCACAACTCCAGCAAGCTATTGAGGCTCTGAAAGTCGGGGGGTTGAATAAGCAACAAGTACTCACGGTTTTGGCTAAGACTGTGGATGACATCTTCCCCACTCAAACCGAGAGCAGTTCAAGCCAAAGGAAAAATCGAGATAGGGACCGTCGTACTAGAACCGTTCCTCTCAACCCTAATCCTGCACCTAGAAAAGATCAGACAGCCAAGGCAGTACCTGCCGATCCTTTTGCTAGTGCGTCCAACAAAGGTCCACAGACTTCGAAGTATCACCCTCGAGGGCGCAGGGCTTTTCATGCCCTCTACATGCCCTTGTCCAAGGCTCTTTGAATCCTCACGGAAAAAGGTCATCTCAAACCTCTTGAGCCTCGGCCTCTCCTGAGTAATCTCCCACTCTCACATGACGCCACCCAGTACTATGCGTACCATTAACAGGCTGGTCACACCACCGACAATTGCTTTCGTCTTCACCACGAAGTGCAAGACTTGATCGATAATGAGGTCATCCTCCCGCCCAGCTCAGCAAAGTCTGTCACTACTGAGTTTCTGGACTTCAAAGATAATGCAAGTATGTGATAAGGGGTTGGCCCACCTGCGGGCGGTGCTCGGTTTACTTCAGATGTGGCGTATGGCACTCACTGTTTTGAGCATTTGCAAATGCTAGCTTTTGTAGTTTCTGACTCGGGAGTTGAGTTAGTTCTGTGGTTTTGTTTTGAGTCTGTCTCTTTGTTTTGAGTCAGTCTTTTTGATTAAGGGTATGTCTTGTTGTATCAAGTCAGTCCCATTGTATAGAAGTTGGGTGATTCCGGGGTTGTTGCTTCGGATATCACTATTTTGTTTTGTGTTCATCCTTTCTTTTGAGTCTGTTTCTGCCTTGGAGGCAGTTATGCCAATAGATCTGAATGAAACAGCAGTGATCTTCACACTCTTGGGTTTTGCTTTTGCCTTGCGCCAGTTGTGCCAGAAGTTTGAATGAAACGGCAGTGCATTTCACCTGCTCTTTTGTGCCTTTAAGTCGTTGTATTGACCTAAGTTTTTTTTTTAAAAAAAACTTTTTGAACATTGTGATGAAAATGAAGAGGAAGGAATTCCTTGGATTTTGCAAAATTTGATCAAATTGAGAGAAAGAGAGGCATGCTAAGCCCTTAATGAATGAGATCATGTTTGTTAATATGAGTACTGAGAAGGATCCTGACTTGATCCAGATTGGTTCTACACTGTCTTCAACGCGAGCGATTGGTCGCTTCTTAAAAAAAATTTCAAAAAAATGCTTTGCACTGTCTTGTGAAGACCCGTGTGGAATCGCTCTTGAGATTGTGCAGCTTAGGATCGCTCTCAATCTCGAGACTCGACCCCTTGCTTTCAAACCTCGAACTCGGACTCAGAAAGTTCAAAGGTCAACCATAATGTGAGGCCTGCGTGGCCAGATTTGAAGCAGCCCACGAACTAGGGGCAAGAAAAGATCAAGAAGATTAGATCTCATCAAAAGAAGCTTGTGAAGCTAGATCAGGAACACCCCTCGAACTAGGGGCAAAAGATGTCAGATTGTGCTCGACGAGCTGAAGATGGATCATTCCGCAAATCAACAAAGATCGGCAAGAATGCCAAATCCTAGAAGGGAAGAAAGAAAAAAGTTTGTTGCTGAAGGATAACCGAGTTCTTATACACAACATTAGGGGCAAATTCAGCCCCCCATTGGATGGACTCCTGCATCGTCAGCGAACAGTAGCCATTCGCCTAGATTCAGATGACTTCAAGATCTTAAAACCATTTGACATGGACAAAACTACACTTTTACCCTTGAGAGGCTCGCTGGGCCGAAAACTCGGAAGGGCGACCCAGGCAAAAGTTAGAGCAAGAAAAAGAGCAAAAAGAACAAAAAAATTGCAAAGAATGAAAAAAAAAGAGAGAAAAATAAATAAAATGAAAGGAAAAGATGAAAAAGAAATGAAGGAAAAGAAATGAAAAGAGTTGAAAAGAAAAGAAGAACAAAGCTCGCTAGGTCAAAAACCCAGAATGGCGGCCTTGGCAAAAGTTAGAGCATAAAAGGAGAGGTTAATACCCGAGCGTCCCTTAACCGGAACTACGTAAGGCTTGATTCCCATGTTTGCGATACGTAGACAACTTCATTTCGAAGTCCAGCCACAAATACTTCCAATTGGATTGTCTCCATGTAATGGTTTTGCTCATCTTTGTTTTCTCTGTATCTGAGAGTTCGGTTGTGATCGTCACTCTGAAGGCTGATTACAATGCGTCACAATACCATTCAAACAAGGGGCAACTTTCCATTGCCATTCAGTGTACCGCGATGCCGTTCAGACAAGGGGCAATTTTCCATTGCTTCCGATTCAAGGTTGTACATCTCAAGAGTAGGTTCCATGCTCGTAGAGTAGTGGCCGTTTGCAAAAATAGTTTCTAAGAATTTTTACCGAGGTTGACTGATTCTCTTGAAAATTATCCCATTTTTCCAAAACTGGACCATTTCTTGGACCCAAAAGAGGAAAATTTTTAGTGCTCACAACCTAACTTGCATGATTTTAAGTCAGAAAGTCGAACGAGCATGTTAATCGAACTTTTATATTGATCAAAATTGTTTTAAGGAAAAACAAAAAAGGGTCAAAATGATGAACTAGGGCCGCAGTTGAATCAGGCTTCCTGTCTTTTCCCCGTTATCCATGCATTTGCCAGAAGGGGCACTCTACCTGCCAGAAAGGCACACAGCTAAAGCTAACAACAAAGGGCCGAAAGCTCTCAACATCCTACGAGCAATGAGGTATCAAGCCAAGTGCGAAGCACGAACTCGAGTGGATCAAGTTACTCCATTCCCTCTTCCGGGGCCTTGACTAAATGACACCGGAGGAGATAGCCGCGAGCTAATAGTGTTGGGCATGAACCCACAACCTTTTGTTTATCCATCAAACCACCCAGGGGAGGGATAAAAAAATGAGAGATTGAAGAATAAAGAGATATGCGCTGAGAGAGAAAGTGAGGAAAAAGGCTTTTTCAGAGAAAAAAAAGCCTGAGGGCCGAGTGATGTGAGAATCACAAATAAGAAAGGGTGGGAAACAATACCCGGAGAAACTGGCCTCTCGCTTTTGTAACACATCCGAATGTCGTGTCTTTTGTTTGTCTCGATTCTTGTCATGAGTCGTTTCAAGTGTCTGTGTTTTTAGGTTGTATACCTTTTGTTTTCTGTTGTTGAGTCCTTTTTCGTTGTGTTCAGTAGTAGGCTCAGTACCCGATTGAGAATTCATTTCTCAATTTTCAAAATGAATCGCTTTGTACTCAAAGTGCTGTGCCATTTTCCACATTTGTTCTTCCACTTTTGGAGCATCTGAGTATGTTTCAACTTCTGCCAATCCCATCTTTGCATCTCATCTGTTCGGATCGAACTGTTTGTTCAGAATTAGCTACATGCCGAACAAACCGAATGCTGTGTTATGGGCTGTGAGTTCAGAATGAGCAATATTCAGAATGGGGTGTGTATTCAGAATCAGCAGTGTCTTGCATGGGCCGTATGACCAAAATGAACAGAGTACTGTGTTGCAAGCGGTGTGTTCAAAACGAACACTCTATATGTTGAACATATTGAGAACTCGTGATTAGTTCCATTTCTAGTGCCTTCCGGTGTTGATTTTGCAAAGTCACACCTGTACTACTTCAATTTGCTTATCGAGTTGTTGCTCATTTGCTTATCGAGTTGTTACTCACTTTGCTTATCGAGTTATCACTCATTTGCTTATCGATTTGTTACTCATTTTGCTTATCGAGTTGTCGCTCATTTGCTTATCGAGTTGTTACTCATTTTGCTTATTGAGTTGTCGCTCATTTGCTTGTCAAATTGTTGCTCATTTGCTTATTGAGTTTTTGCTCATTTGCTTATTGAGTTGTTGCTCATTTTGTCGCTCATTTGTCTATCGAGTTGTTGCTCACTTGATTACCAAGTTGTGGCAATTTTATTTATCGAGTTGTTGCTCTTTGTTAATCGAGTTGTAAATTTGTCAAGGTTTTATGGTTGCTTATTGGGTTAAGTTGCTACGTTGGTCTTCCTGACCTGGTGATACGTGCATGTTCAATTTCCAATTCAACTACATTGTTATGTAATATGATGCGGTGCGATGTATGAAATATGCAATGCAACACTTTTTTAGGAAAAAGTTTGTTTCATTCCATCATCTTTTCAAGTAGATAGTTTTGAAGAAAACAAAACCTGCCTGTGGCAGAACAATGTGCTCAATCTACCAGCAGAAAGAAAAAAATCAAAAAAAAGAAAAGCAGTAAAAGTCTAGATCAATGGTCTCAGGCATGAGTCTGTCCTCGTCCTCTTCCTGGACGAAGGTCCAGGAGCATCGTCGCCGACTCCACCATCTGAGCTCAAGCCCAAATCATCTCCAGTCTTATCCTCTGATGACTCTGCCTCTGCCTCTGCCTCTGCCTCTGTCTCGGACTCATCGTCTGGAATCGGTGCTCGTGAGCTGCTCCCAACATGAGTGCGCCCCGCTTTGGTACAGGGGTGCACTGTGGTCCCTCGCCCTGCTCTCCCTCCTCCTCGAGAAAATACAGATGGTCTTGCTGGAGCACCTTCTGCAACTGGTACCTGGAATGGGGGCTGAAAAGGACAAATGGTAAATACATCAGTTATGCTGCGCAAGCAGAGTATGAATATAGAATACATCGTATAAGTATAGTGTATGAATGCTATCAGCAGTATATCAGTGCAGAGTGCCGTGTATAAATGCTATGAGCAGTGTGTCAGTACAAAGTACAGTGACTGAGTGTAGTGTATGAATGCCGTAAGTAATGCTATGAGCAGTCTGTGGGTTACAGTGTATCAAATGCCGTGAAGGCCGTATATCAAGTGCCATGTTGGCAGTGCGATGCATCAGATTATGTGTGAAATAGATTATGCACAGTTTCAGATTATGGTTAAAAGAACTTATCGGGATACCGTAGATAGCTAGCAAGTCGAGGCTCCGCTGTAGCATCCCCATCACAGTGGCAGTCAACTCTAAAGACTGGCGAGTGTACTCGGCAGAAGTCTGCAAGAGTGTTAGAAACATCAGCATTCTGCGAAATATCAAGAAAAATGAAATGAAATGACTGTACAAGATACAAAATGCAGTAGCGCATACCAGAGGCAAGCCGTAGAATCCGACTAGCTCGTGATCAGGCAGAGGGGGAGCGATGGGGATCTGGTAAGTCTCCCCACCCTACCCTCGGCATGTCATCATAGTAGGTAGCTCAAGCCACCCAGCTCCCTGCCCTCTCCGAGATCCACTCCTACCTCGAGCTAAAGGTACCCTCGCTGCCCTAGGTGCCCTAGGTGCCCCTGTTCCAGCCACTGGCACTACAGGCCTCTCCCTCTCAACTTGGCAAGGACCGGTTAGAGGTGGCATCAGATAGGCTTGGATATACTCAGTGTAGTCGCCCTCACCTCTGAATCCCTCGAAGTCTTAGCCGATCGTGTAGTCTATCATCTTCTCCAAAGTATACATCTCTGTCTGCCTCATAGTCACAGGAGGCAGCTCCGAAACTGTCTGCTCTGGCGCGCCTAAGGTCTACCACAAGAAGCGCTTGCCCAGGTACCAGGCACGGCAGTCAGGGCCCTCTAGCAGAACTCTGAATTAGGCCGTCTCTCGGGCACCGGCATACCGGTTCCGAACTACATCAGGTAATGGAGCCCAAGGCTGCCAGGTAATCTGCAAATAAAACAGAGTTTGTTACCCATTGATATTGAAAGAACAAAGCAAAGAGAAGCTTAAATGAACTATAATGTTTGACATACCTTGGCTGCGGTGATGGTATCAAAGTAGTGGCAGAAGAAAATAAGGGACTCCCGTGGTCTCCGCTCGCACCTCACGTCGAAGCGGTGAGAGAATGGAATGCCAAGGGGCATATCCTCGTCTGGCACTGGGGCAAGCCTCAGGAAATAGGCATACACCCACAACTGTACAGTGTGACAGAATAGATATGAGCATGCTTATCAGATAAAGCAGTATGCAGATAAAGTAGAAAGTGGTGTGTGCAATGTATTGTGCAGAGTGTACAGTGTGTGCAGTGTACAGATAATGTGAAATAGAACTGAGAAAACAGAAAAGGGAATATGTACCTCCCAAGCTCGCCAGTAGCCTCCGAGCAACTATCCGCTGAGGCGGGAAGATGAACTCATGTAGCCATAGAGGGTGGCCAAGTTTGCGCCACCCCCGTCATAGTGACGGATCTGTGTCACATCCACCAGTGCGCTCAGCAAGTAGAGGGCCACGGTGTTCGCCCGGTAGGCAAAAAGTGTCGTCCCTAGCAGAAACATGATAAAGCCATAAGCATACTGCTCCTCCTCCTCCTGGGTAGTAAGCGTCTGGATCCGAAAATGGTCCTCGAACCATGAGTATCGCACAAACCCTGCCCGAGCGAGAGGTGGCCGAGCGCCGAGCAGGTACATCTAAGCGGCGTCCCACTCGTCCATGTCTGTATCAAAGGGGATCGGATCCCCCTCACTCCGATGCCTGTGAGCATGGAGAAGTCGAAGGGAGTAATCGCCATCTCCCCAGTGGCAGAAAGGTGAAAAAAGTCAGTGGTGTCCCATCACCTCTCCACCAGAGCTGCAAGGAGAGGCCTACTCGCAGTGAGGCGTGAGAGTCCCATGCAAAAAGTCCCAAAGCCAGCTCGGTCAATGATGCGATGAACTGCACTGGGCAGCTCCATGTACCAAGCTCTGGCAGCAACATTCCCATACCCCCGGAAGGCATGGGAATCCCCCTGTTGTCAAAACAAACTTTTGCGAAGCAGTGTTACAAATACAGCATTGAAAGCACTCAGAATTGATGAAAATATAGCGTGTGTGCGCGTGTTCAGATTCAAACAGATATCGGGTGCAGGTGTGCTCGCAGTGAACTACAGCATGTGATGTATCAGTGTGTTTGAGTGGTTTAGTGGGAAATACAACGTGTGTGTGCGTGTTCAGATTCAAACAGATATCAGGTGTAGGTGTGCTCGCAGTGAACTAACAGCATGTGATGTGTCAGTGTGTTTAAGTGGTTCAGTGGGAAATACAGCGTGTGTACACATGTTCAGATTCAAACAGATATCAGGTGTGGGTGTGCTCGCAGTGAACTACAGCATGCAATGTATTGGTGTATCCGGGCTAAACATTTAAAGAACAGAATCAACTATTGCAGTTATGTATTCTACTTTGTAGAAAATAAAACAGGGAAGAGTATACCTCAAAAGCGCCATAGGATAGATGTGACTCAGGCTCGCGCAGCAGAAGCTCTGGTGGCACGCCTCGTGCGTGGCTCCAGAAATGGCGAAGGCTGTCAGGAGAAAGCACATGTATCGCCGGCCTGTAGGTCACCGGATCGAACGGCCGGATGTGAAGAGGCAGGAGCTCAGCCTCAGGGTCCACGTCCAACTCCGGGGGAGCCCCACCGCCTGGAATGTCGTCCGTCATCTCAAGAATAGTGTGAAAATGGCCGGAAGTGTGAAAACCGGGCAAGAATGTGAAAAGTCAACCCTAAGGTCAACCCCAGGAAGGTGGAAAATGGGAGAAAATGTCGAAGTACGGAAAAGGGCACGAAGACCGAGGAAAACTTGGGTGAAACAAACCCTAGGTGATGGAAATCAAGAAAACTACACCGAAATCAAGTTTTGTTCGGTTCAAAATGTGCGAAATCGGAAGGATTTCACAAATCAAACAACGAAATGGGCCCGAAAACCAAGGAAAGACGGGGATCGAGAGAAGAAAAATCACCTAGAGAGAAGGGAGGAAGTTTTCGAGCTAGGGCAAAGTGAAAATATGAGGTTTAGAACCTCATATTTAAAGACCCGCGGCCAATTGACAAAACTGCCCAGACACAGGCATTTTTGGCCACTCAGCCAAATTGTTAGCTGGTGGGCCAAAAAGTTGGCTGATGGCCTTATTTTGTGGCCGGTGGTCTTCCCCGGTGGCTGGTGCATCTTCCACACCCTGGGTTGGGTCATTCATGTGGTTTGGAACCTCCATTTATCAAGGCAGTACAAAGAAATGCACTTTTGAACCTTGATTGGCCTTCGTGTTGACCTCGAGCCATGTTTCCCGTATGCGATGCTCAATACGCGCAAGGTGTTTCCTTTTCGTATCCTTGGGTATCTTATAAGGTTCAATAACCACTTTAAATGCATTGCATTACATGTGTTGCCTCGTTTATGATAAACACGCATAAGTTGCATTGTTATGCACGTCTACACGCGTTGTAACACACACAATTTGCATTGTTATGCACTGTTCATTTGCATTGTCATGTATTTCAAAAAAACATGCGTTGTCTCGCATTTGAGTCTACATGCATTGTCATGCATTTCAACAAATGTGCCCAGTTGCGCATTCGAATTTATTTGCATTGTCATGCATTTCAAAAAACGTACATTGTCACACATTTGAGTTCACATGCAGTGTCATGCATCTCAAATTACTTCTCATTGTCATGCATCTTTCTTATCTTGCATTGTCATGCATTTCCTCACATGCATTGTCATGCATGTTCCTTATCACACATCGTCATGCGCACCTCTCATGCATTGTCATATATATTCCTTATCTTGCATTGTCATGCATTTCCTCGCATGCATTGTCATGCATGTTCCTTATCACGCATTGTCATGCGCACCTCTCATGCATTGTCATGCATGTTCCTTATCACGCATCGTCATGCGCACCTCTCATGCATTGTCCTGCATGTTCTTTATCATGCATCGTCATGCGCACCTCTCATGCATTGTCATGCATGTTCCTTATCTCGCATTGACATACGCACCTCACGTGCATCATCATGCATTTCCTTATCACGCATTGTTATGCATTACACGCATTGTCATACACTTCAATTACACGCATTGTCATGCATTTCAATAAGTCATGCATTGTCATGCATTTCAATTACATGCATTGTCATGCATTTCAATCCATGCATTGTCATGCGTGTCTCATTTCGCATTGTTATGCATTTCAATTACACGCATTGTTATGCATATTTCCTTATCTCGCATTGACATACACACCTCACGTGCATCATCATGCATTCCCTTATCACGCATTGTTATGCATTATACGCATTGTCGTGCATTTCAATTACATGCATTGTCGCGCATTTCAGTTCATGCATTGTCATGCATCTCCTTACTTTGCATTGTTATGCATTTCAGTACACGCATTGTCATGCATTCCTTTATCACGCCTTGTCATGCATTTCCTTATCATGCATTGTCATGCATCTCCTTACTTTGCATTGTTATGCATTTCAATTACATGCATTGTCATGCATTTCAGTATATGCATTGTCATGCATTTTCCTACCTCGCATTGTCATACACGTTTCATTTGCATCGTTCCTGCTATACACATTGCATGCATTTCCACGCGTGCTTTACTTACATATGCATATTTTGCTTGCTTTACACATTGCATGCGTTTCCGCGTGTGCTTTACTTACATGTGTTTATGCATCCCCCCAGGTGGTTACACATTGTATGCGTTTTCGCGTGTACTTTACTTACATGTGTTCATACCTTGCTTGCTTTACACATTGCATGCGTTTCCGCGTGTGCTTTACTTATATGTGTTTATGCATCCCCCCAGGTGGTTACACATTGTATGCATTTTCGCTTGTACTTTACTTACATGTATTCATACCTTGCTTGCTTTACACATTGCATGCGTTTCCGCATGTGCTTTACTTATATGTGTTTATGCATCCCCCCAGGTGGTTACACATTGTATGCGTTTTCACGTGTACTTTACTTATATGTGTTCATACCTTGCTTGTTTTACACATTGCATGCGTTTCCGCATGTGCTTTACTTATATATGTTTATGCATCCCCCCAAGGTGGTTACACATTGTATGCGGTTTCACGTGTACTTTACTTATATGTGTTCATACCTTACTGGCTTTACACATTGCATGCGTTTCCGCATGTGCTTTACTTATATGTGTTTATGCATCCCCCCAGGTGGTTACACATTGTATGCATTTTCGCGTGTACTTTACTTATATGTGTTCATACCTTGCTTGCTTTACACATTGCATGCATTTCCACATGTGTTTTACTTATATGTGTTTATGCATCCCCCCAGGTGGTTACACATTGTATGCGTTTTCGCGTGTACTTTACTTACATGTGTTCATACCTTGCTTGCTTTACACATTGCATGCGTTTCCGCGTGTGCTTTACTTATATGTGTTTATGCATCCCCCCAGGTGGTTACACATTGTACACGTTTTCACGTGTACTTTGCTTACATGTGTTCATACCTTACTTGCTTTACACATTGCATGCGTTTCCGCGAGTGCTTTACTTACATGTGTTCATGCATATTTTCAGGAGGTTACGCATTGCTTGCATTAGCGCGCATGCTTTAGCCATACACATTGCAGGCGTTGTCACGTACTGCTTTATTTATATGTATTCAAGTTCCTCATTATACACATTGCATGCGTTGTCACGTAGTGCTTTACTTATATGTGGTCAAGTTTCTTTCATACACATTGCATGCGTTGTCGTGTATTGCTTTACTTATATGTGTTCAAGTCCCTCATTATACACATTGCTCACGTTGTCGTGTGTGCTTTACTTATATATGTTCAAGTTCCTTTATTTTCACACATTGTGCATGTTGTCGCATGTGCTTTACTTACATGTGTATACTTATCAATTGCCTTACACATTGTACATGTTGTCGCATGTGCTTTACTTACATGTGTATACTCTTCCTCACCTCCACACATTGTACACGTTGTCACGTGTACTTTACTTATATGTGTTTGTGCCTTCATAGCATTGTTATGCTTGTTTCAAATCACATTGTTATGCACACACTCGGGTTGCGTTGTCATGCACCCCTTCCACCTGCATTGTCATGCACCCTCTCACTCGCGTTGTCATGCACTTTTCACTTGCATTGCTATGCATGTACCTAACGATATTATACCTGTTGAGTTCTCTTTCTTTTTCAGGCATGATATTGTATGTACGGTTCATTTGAGGCTGGCACGACCAGACGAACCGGACAGGAACGATATTGTATGTACGGTTCATTTGAAGCTGGCACGACCAAATGAACCGCACAGGTATTCTCCGCATCAAACGTAGCGAGAATTACATAATTCTCTTACATCCTTTATGCATTGTAATGTAGTTTGGTTTTTGGCTTGCTTAAAACTATTGCATTTATTGCATATATTTGCTTCGTTACAGCTTTCTTTGCATGATCATAAGTTATCTTCGGCACCATGCATTGTTCTTGCATTTTGCCCCTACCTTCGGGCACATATCTTGCTATCTTGCATGCTTGTCTAAGTCTTCGGCCTTGTCAAAAATGGGTCGTCTCTGGACTTTGACATTCACTCCCGTCATTGTTATGACTTTCGAGTTCTGTCAAAGAGGGACAACTGTAGACACCCCATTTTTGATCGTCCTCAAGACTTAGATGTCATCATTTGAACACTCGATGATCATCCTTGTTCGTGTTTGTCTTGAGTTCTCGGAGGTTTCCGTCGCGCGCCTTGCCTCAACACCTCTCGACTTGTTTGTTTTGTGCTTGGTTGTATACCAAACACTTGCGTTTTTGCTTCTGAGGGCATGGAATGGCTTGTTGGCCATCCCCACACCTCACCGGCCTTGGCTTGAGGCCATTGGCCTAGTTTTCTTGCTACCGGCCAAATATTTTGGTCGGCCGGCATTGTTTTTGGTCAGCCGGCCATTTTTGTTGGTCAATAGGCCATATTTTCCAGCGACCCCTGTTCATCTACTTTATGCAGATATTTAGTGCCAGTTCGCACAGCTGGCACGCACAATTCACCCCCTCCATACACGTGTATGAAGGGATTTGTCTCTTGCTTAGCTTGTTTTGGAAGCTTTGCAAGATTGGAATTCTCTAAAGAGGGAGCTTCTCCCCCCTCCTCAAGGGTTCCAGAGGTCTGAAATTAGGGTTAGAAATAGTTGTATCTATCTATCTCTATATCTCCCTCTCTTTACATATTTGTGTGTGTATAAGGTTGTTTTGTTCATACTTGTGCACATAAACACCTAGCATTACACCATCCTCTTCGAGCTGAGGTCCTTGGAGGTTGATTTTGGTGTTCTTGGTTTGCTTTGGACACAAAAAACCTACTAGACCATTGTTCTTGAAGAAAGCCTACAAGGGTGAGAAACTTACCCTTTTATTCCCCATTTTTGCACAAGCTTTTAACCTACCTTGCATCTATTTTTAAGCTTAGTGTATAACTAATAAAAGTTCTAATTTTTGTGCTTTAGAACTTTGCTTAAGGTCACTTTGAGGTTTGGGGTTGTCTCCCCACTCCAAGGCCTTGTTAGGCCTTGTTTTAGGCCATACCTTTTGGCCATTGTTCTTAGCTTTGCATGACCTCTCTACCACTGAAATCCAAACGATTTTCAGTGGTGGAGAGGTGGTTTTGAGGTGCTAAATGCGAGAGGGTTGTCCCCTCTCCATGTTGTCTTTAATGCTATCATAAGTGGCTTGTGTTGTAGCATGTGTGCCTAGCTTGCTTTAGCTTCATTTCAGTAGGTATTAGGCCTTGTTTTACCATTTTATACCTCTGTTTCAAGTTGGTTTAGACATGCCATGTATGCTTCATACACTTGTCTTGTAATTCGATGTTTTAGCCTTAACATGCATCATGTTGTAACATGTGTTTTTAGCATGATTTTGGCTCAATCTCATGAAGTTTCTAGCTTTGTTTTAACATGCTAAACCTCTGATTTTGGTTGTTTTGGTGGTCCATGACTTGCTTTGTATAGCTACCATGCAACCTAGCTTGTATGCTTCGAGTGTTGGATCCTCTAGCATGCTCCATTTGGATCATTTTAGTGGTTTGGCGCCACTTATAATGCTATTTCAGTCAATATGTTATGCTTGTATGCTTGCATTTATAACTCCTTTAATGCTTTAAAGAGTTAGGGTTGTATGCCTCATGGATGTGCCATTGTGTATGCCATCATGTCTAAGCATTTGGGATGCCATCTAAGTGGGTTTTTTGGACTCCTTTTAGCATGTCATATCTCTGATTTTGGTCGCCTAAATCATGCCATGTTTGGTTGCCTTAGGTGTAGTGTAACACCTCTTTGGTGGCCTTGTAGGCCTCATGCCTTGCCCCTTTTGTTTTAGCTCGTTTTAGCTTTGGCCATGGCATGTTTTGGTCTTACTTTGGCATGATTTGGAACTGCTTTGGTCCACTTTGGCCATTTGCTTCATGTGTCACATGATCATGGTTTGAGCCTTTGGGCTAGTTTCAAGCTTTTTGTGCATGACTTGTTTGCATTATTAGGTTGATTTGGCATCATTCTTTGCATGTTTTCAGAGCATTAAAATGCTTTCCATTTGTCCATGTTTGTCCCTTTTAAGTTTCCTTAAAAGTTGCCCTTTTATGCTTAAGTGTTGGACCATTATACATGCATGTTTGTATGTGACTTTGTCCCTTATCCCTTGGTATATTGGCCACTAATTTGGACTTGTTTGAGAGTTGTCCATATTAGTTTAAGACCATTCTCGCATGTTGTTGCATGCTTGCCTTGCATGTTGTTACATACTCGGCCTATTAACATGTTGTTGCATGTCTAAGTGGGAATGCATTTGGCATGCATTCTTTTGGTTTTACATTGTTTAACATGTTGTTACATGTTTGCCTCACATGTTGCTACATGATTGAATGAAGTCACATGTTTGTTTATATACTTGAACGTCCATGTTGCATCTTGCATGTTAACATATTCATATTGCATTAGATGTGTTGCACATTTGAGTTATTCGCATGTTTGCTTGCTTGTCTAGGTTGCATTGCATTAAGCATGCATTGCTTGCCTCTTGATAAACCATGATAGAGGTTGGGGACCTTTATGTGTTTGTGTGCATTTCATTTGATATTGAAGTTTCACACTTGACTTCTTGGGCCATCATGTATTGAAATGCGTGATTGGTGGCCCGAGGGTCGAGAACCATGCTCCTCTAAGTCTCAAACATGCTGGGGAGCGTGGCAGTGCATAAATTGCTTTGAAAATGCATTGCCATGTCTTGTCTGTCTTCTATTGCAGCAAACCAGTATTCTGCAGGAAGTAATGGTCGGCCGGCAATTTTCAGTGCCGGCCGACTATCAAAACCCAACCGGTGGTATAATTTTTGGTCAATGACCAGTTCTCCATAGCCGGTGGTGTTTCCCCTTGGTCGATGACCTCCCATAGTGCTCAGGGAGTAGTCCAGAAGTAACCTTGAGACTTGTGCAGTCCTCAGAGGTGCAGAGTAGTGTAAACTGAGGCAACATGTGATATGGCGGTGGATTTCCGAGCGGAGCCGAGAGTGCATGCATTCGTCCCTCTTCCCGAGGCTATTTTACTGCTTTCAGTAATTTAATTAATTTTTTTAATTAATGAAGGGTCTATAATATTTAATTAGCTTGTTAGTTAATTAATTTGTATTATTCATTCGGACCCTCCGAGAGATGGCAATTTTGTAATAAACGTGCATGAGTGTGTGCATGTCTTCTAAACCCCACTTCTTTCTCCCTTTTACTTACCTGCTTTCAATGGTTAGTTCTAAGGCACGTTTCAATTAGCATCCTTATGCTATGCATGTTTGCATCATTCATCTGTATTGCATGCACCGGGCTCGGTACATCATACTAACTACATAGTATTTCAAATTCCAAGTTGAATACATGTATCGAGTTACTACATTTCACATGCCATCCTTAGATTAGCCGAGCCTATTCTAGTTGCATTTTGTATGCGATGCATTCGCCATCTTAACATGGACTTGGATCATACATTGGATTACTAGCATGTTCCTTGTTTTGGCTCGGAGTACACTGTGAGTATTTATGCTTTAGCATCTTGCATGTATGTGAGTTTTGCCATGATAGCATGCTTACCACGAGGCTATGTGCTTATGTGATATAACTGCCTGAATGCCTGTGGGTGAAGGTTGGATCGCTTCAATTGGGATAATTCATTGAAATTCGTGTTTTAGCCTACTTACGAGTAGCAAACTTCAAATCATTTTCCAAACAAACGGATATGCGATGCTTTGTTCCAAATTAGTCGATCTAGTCTATACTTGTGTGTTGTGCGCATCACATAGTAATTCTAGCTAATTAATCGGAATAAGAGCACATGATGTTTTCAAAACTCGATATCATGGTTAGTAGAGGCCAATCTTTGATCGGGGGAGAGGGGGTGCTCATAGCTGACCTTCCCCAATCGTATCTATGTTCCCGAGCAGAGACAACTTTGGTGATGACAGACATGTGGCCTTAGGTGACGAGTCAGGGTTTCCTAAATTTTCCAAAAGTAAAACATTTAGGTGGCGACTCTGTATCTGGCAAAGCAGTCCATGTTTGGCACTTCTTTCTAAAAATCTATTTTTCAAAACGATTTGCCGGATTTGGACTCTTTGGTGATTTATCAATCTCACATCGCACATTGTGAGATTAGATTAAGAATCGTGACAATTTGAGTCTGAACTGTAGTGAGCCCAAATGAACAAAATGGGATTCCCTCCCGGGACGTTCGAGGACGTCTACAGATGCTAAAGCATAAAAACTCACGTATTTACCGACATCCTGTGAATAGCTACAAAACGAAGTTAGTAAAACATGCATGATCTTATATACAAAAAATCCTAATGCTATTCACTCGTGAGATGCAACTAAAGATTTGGCTTCTAAGATATGACATGGGAATTATCTCCAAAACATAAGGTGACGCACATAATCACATAAGAATTGATTAAATCCACAAATACAAACTTAGCCGAATCAAGATTCATGAAACATGGATGCAAAGCATGGATATAATGAAAAACAAAATATGACGCATATTCACAAATAAAGAAAGCAAGTAAAAGAACGGGATAGAAAGAAGCGGGGCTGGGAATTATTACAACATTTTAAATATTACAAATTCGAAAGAGATGAATAAATGTTACAACACAATATAAAAATCCTCACAAACACTCAAAATAAAATAAATATAAGAAAATGGCAGCTTTAAGTGCCTCAAAGACGATCGGAGGTTGATCTTCTTAATGTCGGAAGACTGCCGAGTTTTGCCTAGAGGTTACAGGCATGGTCATGAAGGTTGCAGGTGCGATGGTGCGCTTTTATGTGGCTACCCAACCAACTAACTGGCCGAATAGCTCGATAGGCTCGTCCAAACTATGTTTTCTTAGATTTCAACAGTAAAAATAGAACTAAAAACAATATCTATGGGAGTCTCAACTCACCACTTTCAGTTAGATTATAACAATATATAATATAACAATAAATCAAAGCAAAAGAACAAAATTAGTATATATAAAAAAAATACAATGGGTTCAATATGATGTTTGATTGAACCCAACTCAATTTTATTATCTTGTGCCGCTTTTAGTCCAATTTTATTAGCCCTTTTTATTATCTTTCCATTCTTTAATCATTTTGTCCAAAAGTGATAATTACATCTACTAATGACGATAAGCGTCAAACAAGAAGTTTGTTCTTGGCATGAAAGGGAAACGTAATGCCCTGGTAATGAACCTCCGAAGAGATTAAACCATTTAGCATGGAAGGTCTCTTTCTCATACTTAAAACAAAACTAAAAACAAAATTTATGGGACTCTCAATTCACCGCTTTCAATTAGATTACACCAATATACAATATAAGAAGAAATCAATGCAAAAGAGCAAAATAAGTAAGAAATGAAAGAAAATGAAATGAATTGAAAATTCACCTCTTCAAGAAATGATGAATTTCATGATTTTCAAACTTCCTTTTGATCACCCTCAAGTGTATGAATTATGTCCTTAATCCTCAATTTGAAAGCTTGGAATTCTAGCTAGAATGATGGCTTGGAGGTGTATGTGATAAAAAATGATTATCTCTCTTGTTTTTGCTCGATTTTACCAATACCCACTCTTCCTCTTGATCAAAGCTACTAAAATTTAAGTATTACAGAATTTTTGGAGGTGTTTTGGGTGTAGAAAAGATAGAATTTCAGTTTGTATGAAAGGTATAGGGTGTATATAGAAGATAGGAGTGTGTTTAGCTCAAAAACTCAACTTTTATCTCTTTTCTTCCTTTTTTCTCTAGCTCAAATGTTCTCTCCTTAATCTATCATCTTGCTTCTCTCAACAATCTAATGTATACATATACGCTAAGCAAGGCTAATAAGTAGAGAAATGGTGGAAGACAAAAGGAAGATATTGAAGCTAATGGAGTACTAATAGAGCTAATGGGAGACAAAAGTGGAGCATTATCTCTAATGGATCAAGCCTTAGATAATGGAGGCTGAGTATATATATATTTGGTGATGAATATATAAAAAATTGAGTTAATGAGGTGTCCTAATTGTTGACACCCCATTTTTGACCACCCTTAAGACTTGGGCGCCACTTATTGCTTACTTGGTGTTGAAAGTTGTGCAGTGCAAAGGTTAGATTTCTTTGGCAAGGAGAGAGTCAAATCCCAACCTTACACCCCATTTTTGCACCCAAACTTTTGACCAAAATGATTTTAGACCTTAAAATCCTTTTTTTTTCAAAATATTTTTGAAAAAGTTCCTACGATGTTCCGATGCTCGCATTTTGTTAAATGTTGCGCTTTTCGGTAAACCGAGCAAGGTCAAAGTGGAAATAAATGAAAAGGAGGTGAACCCTTTGAAAAAATCTTTAAAACATCTTGTTTAGAGGTTTGGAGTTAGAGAAAATTGGAGGAGGTGGAAGAAACCTAGTTGGGGAAGAAGGTGGGTATGAAACCGTTAAGAGAGAATCGAGCAACCCTCGCTAAATCGGGCCTATCCATTTTTACACTTTGATTTCAGCTATGAGGCCATAACCTTTGGAAAGAAGACTTTTGGGGCTTCATTTTACACTCAAGAATCTCCTAAAGCAGAGTCTAGATGAGGGAGATGTGGCTGGTTGAAGTTAGGCATCAATCCGATTGAGCTGGAAATGAGTAACCTTCACTAAAAGAGGCATATCTTTTTGCACACTTGGAATTTTTATGTGAGGCTACCAGCATTGGAAAGATTACTTCTGGGATTCAATTTAGACACAATAATGACCTGAAAAGGAGTCCATATGAAGGAGTTATGCCTATTTGAAGTTGGACCTGGAGAACAGATTTTGCTATCAGCCACTAGTAGTGCCTGGTCGGCCATGGGCGTGTACGGTCGGCCACCATTGGTGGCTGATCAGCCACAGATGTGTACGGTCGGCCACCGACGACGGCCGGTCGACCACTAATGTCCCAAACTCAGATTTTTTGTAGATATCTCTCCTCCTGCTGTTTCACACTGCTCCAGCTATCCTATTTTCAGATATTTTTTACCAAGGCTCTCTTTTTCCTATATATAAAGGCCATATCTCTCATATTTCAAGGTTAGCAAATTTTGGGAGCCTCTCTCTCTACAATTCTCTCTCTCTCTAGATTTCTCTCTCTCTCTCTCTTGCCCTTTTGTGCATACAAGTAGAGATACACATCTCCTTTACCTAGACATCCTTGATCAAAGTGGTTCATCTTCGGGCTGAGGTTGCTTGAAGCTCTCTTGGAGCCTCCTTTGAGCTCTAGAAGGTGGTTTAGGCTCAGATTTGTGCCTGTTGTGTACTTTGCTTCAAAGGTATAGAACTTACCCTATTTAAGCTTGTTTTGCCATCTCTTCACACTATTTTTGAGCTAGTTTTCAACTGTAAGAACCTCTGTTTTTCAGTCCTAAAATGGTGGTTTGAGCTTATTTTGAGCTTGGGGGTTGTCTCCCATTTTTTTCTCTTTGGCTTGTGAAGCCTTTTGTGCCATTTCTTACCACCATTAAATCAAAAATTTTGGGCCTTTAAAACACTAAAATTCAAAGTTATTTTAGTGGTGGAAAAACTTTGTTTTGAAGCCCAAAATTGGAGGGGTTAGCCTCCCCTCCTTGTGTCTTACTTGCATGCCTAGTTAGCATGACATGGTAGCATGTTTTTGTAGCTTAACTTAGCTTATTTGCAGCATATTTTTGCCTCTGATTTGGATTTTTTTTTTTTTTTTTTTTTGTCTGTTTTGGGTTGCTTTGGTCATATGAGTCTTGTTTTGCATAGTTATAGTGCAAATGGCTTCACTAGTTTAGTGTTTTAGGCCTTTAAAGATGCTTTGCTTGAGTTGGCTGCTTGTTGTAGTGTCTTTTTACATATAATTTCAGCATTTAAAGCTCTGTCACATGCTCATTTGTTCCACTCTTTTATTGCTTTTGAGAGTTGTGTTTTGAGTCTTGTTTGCAAGCTAACATGTGAGCATGTTTTTCTCGCCTTTTGTGCCTTAATCTCAGCATGTTTTGGCCATTGTTTTGACTGGTCTTAGCTCTATTTTGAGTTGTTTTGGCCCTTCGAGGCTTGTATTTCATGGTTGTTGTGCAATCTCTCTCACTAGCTTAACGTTTTAGGCTTTGTAGCATGTATTGCATGAGTTACTTGCATGATTTAGTGTCATTTTGCATGCCATTTCAGTACTGAAATATTTGCAACCTCCCTCATTTCTTCACTTTTTCATTTGCTTTGAGGGTCGGTTAACCTTCGGGTTGTATTTCAGCTTGAGATTGAGATTCGTGCTTAATGGTTTTAATCCTCTTTTCAAGGTTTCTACTAACCAACGGCATGATCTCTCTCATGTCTTAAGTCATCCTTTGGTTGACCCCTATCTCATCAGAGGACACTCACCTTGGACTTAACCGATTAAAGAATGGTTTGGTAATGTAAAATGAGTAAATAAAGCATGACAAGTAAAACTTAAGTAAGTTAAGCATGTTGTGGTGTATTGCATGTGTTTGGATCGAACGTTAATCCAAACACAAGAAAAGTGATGAGACGTGCCATTTTTCTTGGTCACCATCACCCTTGATCATGCATGATAGGGTGGTGGTTGTCTTTGGTCTTAATTGTGCATTCATTGACCTTGTACAAGCTTGGTTCTTTGGCAATCATGCATGAAAATGCTTGATTAATGGTTTGAGAGCTAAGAACTACACTCCCTAGAGCTTGAGAGATGATAAGGAGGGTAGCAGTACACACATATTCTTGAAAATGCATTGCTTTGCCTCTGTTTGCTCTCTGTTGCAGCAAAAGAAGAAGTCTGAAAATGAGGGTGGCCGACCGGCCACTTAAACTAGCTGACTGGCCCGTTAAGGTGGACGATAGCCACTTTTTGTAGCCGACCAGCCACCAGTGAATTTTTTGTGCAATTGTGTTCCTGTGTTGGTGCAAAGGCAATTTGGAAGTTGGCACAATTTTCAATGATCAAATGAGTACAAACAGAGGCATCAGATGGCAAGGCAAAGGCATTGTTAAGTGGAGCAACCAAGCATGCATGCATCCCTCGTCCCTCGAGGCCGTTTAATTGCTTTATTAGTTTATTGTACCTAATTAATACAAGTGTTGTAATTAATTAGTTTAATTTGGTTTGTAATATTTTAGCTAGCTTAGAATAGTTAGTTAATTTATTTTCAATTGTGTTGTAATTAATTAGCTAGAATAATTAATTAGTTTCATTTTGTAATAATTAGCTTAGCTTAGTCTACCTTGGATTATTTATTCGGACCCTCCTTTGAGAGGGCGCAATGTTATAATAAGTGTGCGTGTGTGCGTGCATGTCTTTCAACCCCACGTCTTTCTCCCTTTTATTTATCCTCTTTTGATGGTTAGATTAGGGATCATGTTTCAATTAGCATACATTATGCTTGCATGTTTGCACTTATTCATTTGTATTGCATGCACCGAGGCTAGGCGCATCATTCAAACTGCACTGTCAATTCAATACTTCTTTGAATACGTGTTTCAAAGCATGTTATCAAATTGTTGCATTCATATGCTATCTTACTAGCTGAGCCTATTAATTACATTATTGCGTGTGTTGCATTAGGCATCTAACATAGCTAGGATCATGCATTGTTTCTAACTAGCTTTTGTTTTGGCTAGGAGTACTTGGTAAGCTTTTACGCTTCAACATATTGCATGAGTGTAATTGCCATAAATGCCATGTTTCGCATGCTTGCCATGAGGCTATATGCTTATATGATTAACTGCATGAATGCCAATAGATGAAGGCTTTGTTGCTTGAATTGGAACAGTTCAAACGAATGCATGTTTTAAGCCCACTTTGTGAAGTGACAAATCATGTTTTAAGCTCATCATGTTTGATGGCAAATCTGCATTTTAGCCCACCTGAGGGTGGCAACTTCAAACCATTTTCGAAAGAAAACATGAGTTGAAATGTTCCAAGTCATGCGACTTAGTCTATACTTGCTTGTGCGCGTCACATAGTAATATTAGCTAAATGACCGAAATAAGAGCACATGAATTTTATCAAATGACAGACCATGCTTAGTAGAGGCCGATCCTTTGATCGGGCGAGCGGGGGTACTCATTTCAGGACCTTCCCCTCTCGTACCCAAGTTCCCGAGTCGAGGCAACTTTGATGATAACGGGCACGTGGCCTTTGGCACGAGTCGGGGTTTCCTAAATTTTTCAAAAATAAAATATTTAGGTGGCGATTCTGTAATCTGGCAAAGTAATCCAATTTGGGCATTATTTGATTCAAAATCGATTTTCCAAAATGATTTGCCGGATTGGTCTCTTTGGTGATTATCAATTTCACATTGTACTTGTGAGACTAGATTCAGAACCGTGATAGGAGTCCGAACTGTAGGACCAATTCAAGCTCTCCAAAAGGGGGCACGAAGAAAGTTGAGCTACACCAACCGAACCAAAACCAAAAAAAAAAAAAAAAAAAAAAAAGGTTTGATGCTATTTCGGCCTGGTTCAACAAAATCTGCTCTTAAAGCCCAACTTCAAAATGGATATATCTTCCTTATCCGGACCCAGTTTTAGGTGATTCTTAGGTCTAAATTAAAGCCCCAGAAGTCTACTTTCCAATGGTGGTCGTCTCACATTTAAATTGCATGTGTACAAAGAGATATGCCTAATTTAGTGACGGCTATTCATTTCCAGGTCAACAAAATCTGCTCTTAAGCTCAACTTCAAATGGGCATGTCTCCATTATTCGAACTCGATTTTAGGTGATTCTCGGTTCTAAATTGAAGCCCCATAAGTCTACTTTTCAATGGTGCTAGTCTCACATTTAAATTCCAAGTGTACAAAAAGATATACCTAATTTATTAAAGGTTGTTCATTTTCTTCTTAATGATTTGATGCTCTCCTAAACCAGTTTTCTTCCTTCGATTTATTTCCACTTTTTCCTTACTCGGTTTTTCTAAAAAGTATAATATTTTAATAGAAATGGAGCCTCATAACATCGTAGAAACATTTGAAAAAATATTTTGAAAAGATGGTTTTAAGGTCTAAAATAATTTGGCCCAAAAAGTGTGAAGGTTGGGATTAAAGCTCAAATTTCATCTCTCTTACTGAGGATTTTATGAAAAACACATTCTAATTGTCATCATCGGGTAATCAAAAGAAAGTGCCCAAGTCTTAGGGCCGGTTGCATTACTATATTCTAGACAAATGGATACCTTTTGTCAATGGTTGAAAGAGAAGATCAATTCTTATGGTAGTGAGGTGTCAAATACATTGAAATGGGTTTGAGCTAGACCAAAATATGAAGCAATGTCATACTTGGGTTATGTCATTGATGGGCATCGCTTTCATACAACCAATGCTGAGAGGGCTGCACAAAATGGCAGTGTTTCCATTGAAGCAAAAACTCTTTGTTGAGCTAGTAAGAGAGATACCAAACAAGTTGTGAAAAAAATCTCTTTTTATAGGGTTATTAAGGAGATTATTTTGTTGGAAAATTATAAATTTCAAGTACCTTTATTTAAATGTGATTGGGAAGCTACTGGAAATGGTGTGAAAGTTCAAGATGGATTTACTTTGGTTAACTTACAACATGTATAGCAATTCCGGTTTTGAACCGAGCCATGTTGTATCCCGAACTTGGGTTTCATGGTTTCATATTGTTGTTCACCTCTTGCTTCCCTTGTATCTCCTTAAATTTGGCTATTGGATTGTTGTGGTTACGTGTGGGACAGGTTGGTTGCTTAGTTTTCAAACTCAAATTGCCCAAAACTTTGTTCCTCTGCTTGAGTGGCACTTCTTGCACTCGAGTGCGCTTTGTGAACTGTCAGTATTTTTGCAGGTCTGCAAAACTACTAGAAGAGTGTATTCTACGCTCAAACAGATTTTTCTACACTCAAGTGGCCTTTCTTGCACTCAAGCGTTGGTCTGTTATCTGCAAAACTATTGGGAGTGTGTATTCTACGCTCGAGCGTCACTTTTTGTGCTCAAGTTGTACCTGACGCTCGAGCTTCAACTCTTGCACTCGAGCGGACTGTGTATATTAGTTCATAACAGCCACATTTTATAGCACTTTTTCATCTCTTTCTCTCTCTAAAACATTTCAAAATCCTAGATCTTGAACTTCTCTCTTTAGAACTCATATTCTCTCTACATTTTCACCTAGATCCATTGGTTTCTCAACCCTAGTGCCTTTGGGGAAAAGGTAAAGCATCTCAAGATCTCCATTTTGATCCAAACAAAAGTCAGTTTCAACGTCTTTGAAGTTTTCTCCTTGCTTTGTTTGTCTCATAACTTTGAGGTAGGGACTTTCTACACTCTCCTATGATTTTTAACTTAGCTATTTGTTGTTGTATAAATGATGTTAGGATTTGGAGGATTTAAGGCAAACCTAGGGTTTTGGGTTAAAATCAAAAGAGGGGTTTTCAAATGAAAGTATTGAAAATGATTACGGGTGTAGATATGAAGTTGTGTTGTTTTAAATTGGTTGATTTTGACACGTGGATTGGTTTTTGGAAGGAAATGGAGTTTTGCCATAGAATGTGCCTATAATTATTCCGTATAAACAATGAAATTGGTATTGGGAATGTACAACCGAATAAATGTTTATATAAAGTGTGGAATTGGATATGTATTACCTCTCATCTATGAAATTTTGGATAATTTATCTGTCTTGGAGATTGTATATGTGTTTAGAAATATCTGTTTTGGGCTATCGGTGGAGGATAGCTATGTTTGTTGTAGAAATTGCATGAGGATTAGGTGAATTGAAACTAATCTCTTATTGGTTGTCATTGAACATGACTGTGTTTTAATACATTGTATATGTATGATGTTTGGGAGTAGAAAGGGAATGTACTCCATGTTTGAGAGGAGAAGGAAGATGGACTCTAGTGAATTAAGTTGGCCTGTGTGTCTAAGTGAAAGTCCCGAAAACCTCTTATATACATGGGTGTCATTCCCGTGGACGAAATTTCTATAAAATGGCAAATGAATGTGTTTGTATGGTAACTATATTGATTTGAGGCCCAATGAGTTTTATCCTCAATATTGGTTGATTGAATGAGATGGATATGAACAATGAAATGAGATATAAAACTTGGCATCTTACGATCTTGTAAATATGAACGGCCTTATCACAAGCATTGTATATGCATATCATACTTATATCATTGTTAAGATTCATACATTGTGCTAGATTGTTTCTATTAGGCTTTTGCTCATCCTACTTGGGAAAAACATTTTCAAGTGCTGCTGATATGCCTCTACCAAGGACTTAGCTTGAGAGTATTGTAGAGCTAAAGGCTCACTTTCGTTTATGTTGTGTATAACTTTTGTGCAAGCCTACGGCATTATTTGTATTGATCTTCTGACTCATTTTGTTGTGACCAAGCATGGTCTTGGAAAGATGTAAACCTTTAAGGAATATAAATATCTGTTCAGCTTTCATTATTTATTACGCCTTGTAACACATGCTATAGATTCAGGATGAATGATTTATGAAGTATATCGCATATGTCACCATTTGTATATTAACACTGATTAATGAAAGTCTCTTATTTTACCTATATCATATTGTACTAGTGTTTGGAGTTGGTTTATTGTAATTATTTTAGGAGCGTTACAACTTGGCATCAGAGTATACTGAGTTTGAATATTTTGGGTACGTAGGAAGTGGTTATTACCACAATAGGTTTGTCTCACTTGAGAAAGACTTTAGTATGTATGATGTGTTTAGATGATAACATGCTTATGTGGTTATATGGGTATGGGATTTAATTTATAGGATGTTGATCGAGTCTACGGGTTTCTAGAAGTTCTATTAGAAGAGCGCTTGATCACTGTTGTTTCTAATTGGAACTCTGGCAACGCCGCGAGACAGTCGTCATCCAGAAATGAAATTCGTATGTGTTTATGTGATAGCATACTTTTGTGGAGTACATTACTGTTGTCCACTACTTCAGGATGCAAGTGAGTTAGCTTTGACACATTTGCAAATGTCCTAATCTATTCTGTCACCTTCATTAGGATATCAGGATGTGGACGTGGTAGCAGTAGACGTGGCAGGCCTACGAGGCATGAGGTGTCTTTACCGTATGAAATTATGGTACAGGAAGAAGGGGTTGGTCAGGCCAATATGGCTGAACCAATTGGTCAATAGGCCATAGGCGCCTTAGCCCGCGAAATGGCCGGAGCATTTCGGGAGTCTATGGACATTCTCAAGGCTGAGAATCAAGTCCAGGCCCAAGTAGCCGAGGTAGGGCCGTCAATCTTGAAGTGAGAGTTTTTCTAGTCAAATCCGAATGAGTTTGTGGGTGATCCCAAGGAGCCACTGAAGGCAGATGAGTAGCTAGAGCAAGTAGTGAAAATGTTCGAATGCTTGGCATCGAGGACGACCAGTTGCGAGTGACCTTGGCATCCTTCCAGTTGAAGGGAGATACGGGTCAGTGGTGGAAGTATGCACGTGGGTGCATTGAGAGGCTTCTTTTAGCACCTTCCAGGACAAGTTTCTACCTCCCACAGTTAAGGAGAAGTTAAGAGACCAATTCTCCAAGCTGGTACAGTTGAACACTCATGTGGTTGAGTTTGAGACCACATTTACTAGCTTATCGAGGTTTGCACTAGAACTCGTGGCGATTGATAAACGTCGTTGTTTATAGTTCAAAAAGAGATTGAGGACCGGGCTAACGTTCAAAGTGGCCGAGTCGATGGTTAGGGATTATGGATGCCTCGTGGAGGCAGTGGCTCATCTTGAGACTGTGATGCAAATAGAGGAGGAAAGAATGAAGGCCTCTAGGAGGAATCAGGATATTCAAGAGGACAAAAAGAGGCAGAGGGGTTCTAATCTACAGCAATCCCAGGGGACTCAGTCGAGGTCCACTTTTCCAGTACCGAGTTAGGATTCCAGGAGAGGTGGTCAGGGAGATGTTACTTGTGACAAGTGTGGCTAGTTGGGTCACAAGTCTCTAGCTTGCCCACAGAGAGGAGGAGGGCAACGATCTGCACCATCTTCAGCTCTTTCTCAGGGCTAGAGTCAAGGGAGAGGCCAGTCGCTCACTTGTTATCAGTGTGGGTAGAAACGGCTTTTTCCTCAGTTGGGCAGCACATCTAGTGCGTCGAGTTCAAGGAAGACACATAGCCACCAACCGACATAGTCAGCACAGGCCTCGAGGGCCAATCAAGGAGCCTTTTCGGCTCAGTCAGTACATTAGGCTTATGCTTCGAAGGGTAAGAAGGTTGAGCAGAGGCTTCAAGGCGTATACATGTTGTTACCGCGCCAGATCTAGTACCAACACCTTCGGTAGTGAGAGGTACCTTCTTGTTTGTAATTCAGTTGCTAATGTGTTGATTGATACGGGTGCATCCCATTCATTTATTTCGTATGCATTTGCATCAATTTTGTGATTAGAGTTGGCTCAGTTAGCATCTCCTATCTGTGTAGAATCACCTATTGGTGGTGAGGTTATTTTGAAGCATGGATGTTGGGGTTGTGACATAGAGGTTGTCGGTCGCCGACTTCCTTTTGCATTTGTGTTGATTGACATGTCTACTTTTGATGTTATTTTGGATATGGACTGGTTGTCATCATATTGGGCTGTTATAGATTGCTACCGTCAAAACTGTATGTACCTTGAGCGGTGATTGTTTTTACTTCTTGGGGGACCGGGTTGATAGAGTTTTATCACTAGTGTATGATCCGTGTTTGCGGAGTGAACTTAGTTGCCTTCTTGCTAACTTCTTGAATACTGAGTGTGATGAAGTCCGAGTTAAGTTGCCAAGGGTAGTTTGTGAATACCCAGATGTTTTTCCAGAGGATCTTACCAGTTTACCACCTCACCAAGAGATCGAGTTCTCTATTGATTCAGTGCCTAGCATGACACCGATTTCTATGGCACCGTATAGATTTGCATCTGCTGAGTTGAGTGATTTGAAGATTCAACTCCATGAATTGTTAGATAAGGGTTTTATTCGCCCCAGTACTTCACCTTAGGGAGCACCAGCTTTTTTTGCCAAAAAGAAAGATGGTGCATTGTCACTTTGTATAGATTATTGGAAGTTGAACCGTGTAACTATTATGAACAAGTACCCAATGCCTCGTATAGATGATTTGTTTGATTAGTTGAAGAGGTCTTGTTATTTTTCTAAGATAGACCTGAGATCGGGTTATCACCAGTTGAGAGTAAGGGAGGAGGATATCCTGAAGAGGACATTCCGTACACATTATGGCCATTACGAGTTTCTAGTGATGCCCTTTGGGCTAACCAATGCACTATCTATGTTTATGGATTTGATGAACCGGATCTTCCGTGAGTTTTTAGACCGTTTTGTGGTTGTCATTGTAGATGACATCTTGATTTACTTACCCTCTGAGGAGAAGCACGAGGAACACTTGCGAGTGTTGCTTGAGTTGCTTAGAGCCCATAAACTATGTGCTAAGTTTGGGAAATGTGAATTTTAGCCAAGGGAAGTTAAGTTCTTAGGCCATGTGATATCCGGGGAAGGGGTGACTGTAGATTCATTCAAGATAGAGGTACTGCAAGATTGGAAACAACCTAAGAATACTTTTGACACCCGTAGTTTCTTGGGGTTGGCTGGGTATTACCATCGGTTTGTGATGGGTTTTTCTAGATTAGCCTCACTGTTGACTAAATTGACAAGGAAATGAGCTAAGTTTGTGTGGAGTGAGGCTTGTGAGAAATCGTTCCAAGAGCTTAAGGTTAGACTTACCACGACTCCAGTATTGATTATTCTAGAGAGGGGTTTGCGCTATTAAGTGTATTATGATGCCTCACGGGAAGGTTTGGGTTGTGTTTTGATGCAAGATGGGAAGGTAGTGACCTATGGCTCACGGCAGTTGAAAACACATGAGAGGAACTGCCCTACCCATGACCTAGAGTTAACAGCAGTGATCTTTGCCCTGAAAATTTGGAGGCATTATCTGCATGGTGAGAAGTTTGAGGTGTTTTCTGATCACGAGAGTCTGAAAATATCTGTTTACATAGAAGGACTTGAATCTGAGGCAGCAGAGGTGGATGGAGTTCATAGAATATTACAATTTTGAGTTACATTATCATCCGAGGAAGGCCAATGTTATAGTCGATGCCTTGAGTAGGAAATATATTAGTAGTGTAGCTCGTATTGCCATCCGAGAATAGGTGATGTTGGGTTCTATTAGAGAGTTTGACTTGCATCTTGGCAAGTCTGTTAAGTTTCCAGCTTTGTTTTCGATAGTTGCACAACCTACACTTGTGAACTGAGCGATAGACGCACAGATGGGTGACTTTGAGATAGAATCCCTTTGGGAGAAGATCTCTAGTGGGAAGGTAGAAAGAGGCTTGAACGTGTACTCTGACTCAAGTGTTAGATACCTTGACCGTCTCTTCGTGCCGGAGTCTTGTCGAGAGGAAGTACTTTGAGAGTTTCACCATTCACGCCTTGCGGTGCATCCGAGAGGCACAAAGATGTATCATGACCTTTGTCGCCAGTTTTGATGGAGGGGAATAAAGAAGGATGTGGCCACGTTTGTGTCAAGGTGCCTTACTTGTCAGCAAGTGAAGGCCGAACACCAAAGGCCAGCGGGTTTGTTGCAACCCTTGCCTATAGCTAAGTGGAAATAGGAGCATGTCATGATAGATTTTGTGGTGGGCCTTCCGAGAACTCAACAGGATAGTAATGTCATTTGGGTAATAGTTGGCCGGTTGACTAAGTTGGTGCACTTTATATGTATGCGCATAAGTGACTTGGTAGATTATCTTGCCAACCTTTACATTAGGGACATAGTGAGGTTGTACGGGGTCCTAGTGACGATTGTTTTAGATAGAGATTCGCATTTCAAGGCTCAGTTATGGTAGAGCCTACAAAGTGCCTTGGGTACGAGATTGACCTTTAGCACTGTATATCATCCTCAGACTGACGGACAGTTAGAGCACAGCATTTAGATTTTAGAGGATATGCTTCGGGGTTGTGTCCTTGACTTTAAGGGTTCGTAGAGGAGGCACTTGCCCTTAGTGGAGTTTGCCTATAACAATAGCTTCCAATCGAGCATTGGCATGGCACCGTTTGAGGCCTTGTATGGCCGGTCGTGTAGATCCCCTGTGTGTTGGGCCGAGGTGGGTGATGCACCTATGTTGGATCCAAAGTTAGTCTGGGAAACGACAGAGAAAGTTGCACTTATCCGTAAGAGGTTGATTATGGCCCAGAGTCGCCAGAAAAGTTATGCCGACCGTAGGAGGAGACCTTTGTCTTTTGAGGTAAGAGACCATGTATTCTTGAAGATATCACCTGGGAGAGGTTTGATGAGGTTTGGACAGAGTGGGAAGTTGTCTCCTCGATTCATTGGGCCTTTTGAGATCCTTAAGCAAATTGGAAGGTAGCTTATCATTGGCCTTGCCGCCACAGTTTTTCAGGGTTCATGATGTGTTTCATATTAACATGCTTCAGAAGTATGAGCCGAATCCCTCGTACATGTTGGATTGGACCAACTTAGAGGTAGATGAGGATGCCTTTTATGAGGAGAGACTGGTGAGAGTCTTGGATACTCGGGACCAAGTCTTGAGAGGCAAGACAATTTGTTAATGTTTGAGCATGTAATGAAATTTTGTTATGTTAATGAAATATGAAAGCATTGTATATGCTTTGAGAATATGAAAACATTGCATATGTTGTGTATGTTTTGGAAACTTGAATTTAATGTAAACATTGTAAATATTTAGGGAAAATGTGAATTATACTTTCAATGTTGGAACTTTTGTATCGAGTTGATGAGAATGGATGACCGGGGAATGGGTCATGGTATTGGAATTGATTAACTATCGTTATTGTGTTTGGTTTAAGCATAATTGTAAAACTTGATTTGAAATTTTGGGGACAAATTCTTTAAGGGGGGAGATTATAGCGATTTCAGTTTTGAACCGACCCTTGTTGTATCCCAGACTCGAGTTTCATGGTTTCATATTGTTGTTCACTCCTTGTTCCAAACTCTTGTTGCCCAAAATTTTGTTCCTCCGCCCGAGCGGCACGAGCAGGCTTTATGAACTCTTCGTATTTTTACAAGTCTGCAAAACTACTGAGAGAGCGTATTATACGCTCAAGCAGATTTTTTTGCGCTCAAGCAGGCTCAGCTCGAGTGGCCTTTCTTGCACTCAAGTGTTGGTCTGTTGTCTACAAAACTACTGGGAGTGTGCATTCTGCGCTCAAGCAGAACAACTTATTGTGTCTGACACTTGAGCATCAACTCTTGCGCTTGAGCGGACTGTGCGTATATCAGTTCGTAACAGTCACATTTTGCATCACTTTTTCATCTCTTTCTCTCTCTAAAACATTTCAAAACCTTAGATCTTGAGTTTCTCTCCCTAGAACTCACATTCTCTCTACATTTTCACCTAGATCCATTAGTTTCTCAACCCTAGTGCCTTTGGGGAAAAGGTAGAGCATCTCAACACCTCCATTTTGATCTGAACAAAAATTAGTTTCGACGTCTTTGAAGTTTTCTCCTTGCTTTGCTCATCTCCTAACTTTGAGGTAAGGACTTTCCACACTCTCCTATGATTTTTAACTTAGCTATTTGTTGTTTTGTAAATGATGTTGGGATTTGGAGGATTTTAGACAAACCTAGGTTTTTGGTTTAAAATCAAAAGAGGAGTTTTCAAATTAAAGTATTGAAAATGATTACGGGTGTAGATATGAAGTTGTGTTGCGTTAAATTGGTTGATTTTGACACGTGGATTGGATTTTAGAAGGAAATAGAGTTTTGCCCTAGAATGTTCCTATAATTATTTCGTATAAATAATGAAATTGGTATTGGGAATGTAAAACTGAATAGATGTTTATATAAATGGTGGAATCAGATATGTATTACCTCTTACCTATGGAAATTTAGATAATTTATCTATATTGGAGATTGTATATCTGTTTAAAAATATCTATTTTGGGCTATCAGTGGATGATAGATATGTTTGTTGTAAAAATTATGTGAGGATTATTGAAAGTAATCTCTTTTTAGTTGTCATTGAGCATGATTGTGTTTTAATACATTGTATATATATGATATTTGGGAGGAGATAGAGGATGTACTTCATGTTTGGGAGGAGAAAGGGGATAGACTCCAGTGAATTAAGTTGGCCTGTGTGTCTAAGATGAAAGTCCCGAAAATCTCTTGTATACATGGGTGCTGATCCCGCAGATGAAATTTCTGTAAAATGGAAAATGAATGTGTTTGTATGATAACTATATTGATTTAAGGCCCAATGAGTTGTATCCTCAGTATTGATTGATTGAATGAAATGGATATGAGCAATGAAATGAGATATAAAACTTGGCATATTATGATCTTGTAAATTATGAATGGCCTTATCACAAGCATTGTATATGCACACCATACTTATATCTTTGTTAAGATTCATACATTGTACTAGATTGTTTTTACTAGGCTTTGCCTCATTCTATTACTTGGGAAAAACATTTTCAGGTGCTGGTGATATGCCTCCACCAAGGACTTAGCCTGGGAGGATTATGGAGCTGAAGGCTCACTTTTGTTTATTTTGTGTATAACTTTTGTTCAAACCTAGGGCTTTATTTGTATTGAGTTTCTGACTCATTTTGTTGTAACCAAGCATGGTCTTGGAAAGATGTAAGCCTTTAGGGCATATAAATATGTGTTCAGCTTTCATTCTTTATTACGCCTTGTAACACATGCTGTAGATTCAGGATGAATCATTTATGAATGTATATCGTATGTATCCCCTTTTGTATATTAACTCTGATTAATGAAAGCCTCTTATTTTACCTATATCGCATTATGCTAGTGTTTATTGTAATTATTTTGGGGGCGTTACAACATGGCAGATTTTAATTTAAGAGAGATCCATTCATTTTAGCCTCACATGCAAAACAAGTGTTTTATTAGAGAGATAGTGATACATCTAGTTGGGGCGTTGTACTTAAAGCACCCCTAAGAGGTTTTCATGATTTTGAAATATATGATGATGATGGTGTTTATATGTTGTGCGCACATGTCGATATAGCTAGGCTTGAAATGGCTAGTAGTGATGAAGATAAGTACTATGTACGGACTGATTGTGAGGGTGTGGAAGTGTTGCATGATGAATGAGTTACTCTTCATGTTTTGTTGACCTAGTAACGAAGTAAAATAACATTATAAGTACTTGTGTTCTATTGTGATTGATGGTTAAGAATATGTTTCTCTCTATGTAATATTTGTGATATGTATAAAATTAATTAGTAGTTCTTTTTCCTTTTTTACAAAACTCTTCCACATAATTGTGTCTCACATAAAGGATAAAACTTGATTTGGTTTTGTTCTTTCATTTTTGCAAGTGGAATTCTTTTCTAAGGATTTAGTAATTGATGCCACCAACCAACAATATGTGTGTAGAGGTAACTTTATACATTATTTAAGATCAAACTAAATTTGAAATAAGTGTTTTTTTTTTCTAATTTATTTATTTTGAGTACACATTTTAATCAATTATTGGCTGCCTTGTCTTTATTTTTTCATGTGTCATAAAGAGTTCTAAAAAAGCAACAAAAAGACATAGGAAATAGCAAGAAGTTGTAGTTGTTGCCACAATGGATCACATAAGTGATGGACGCATCAGAATTTCAGATGAAGGTTCCAATACTCAATAAGTTGAATCACCAAATGTAGATGGAGTAGCTAACTCTGGTCAAGAACCAAAGAAGAAAACTAGAGGGCCATCAAAGTTAAAAATGCATGACAAAGGAAAACAAAAGTGTGGTGAGATCGACTTCAATGAAAGGAACCAACTAATAGGACCTAAATTAGTACAATTATCAACCTTAGATGGGATCTTAGCTCGAGAGTTGTTGCCAATTAACATAGATTATTAGGCTAATGTTCCAGTTGAGATTAAGAATAAGTAATGGGCTTATGTGAAAGTAGTACGTTTATCTAGTTAATTATTATACAACAATTCATTATTTTTTCCCCTCTTCTAATAGTAAATGTTTGCTTATATGAAAATGCAGCCTAGATACAAAATGCATGATATCCACAAGACACTTGGTGCAAAAGGTTTCAAAATTGGGTGCAATCACAAGTCTGAACTATCAAGAAAAATAAGAACTTTCACTGCAACAAGTAAAGGTCATTTAGCATGTAATATTGCCACTACCAAACCTGATAATATTGGAATGGCTCAATGGATTTGTGAAAATCGACTTTCAAAAGGCTTCATTGTAAGTTATTTATTTATTTTTTTATTTTTTTTATAACAATTCTATGTAGTTGTAACTTTTAATTAGAAGCTCATTTCTTTCCATAACAATTAAGATAAAGATTATAAATCCTTAAAAAATGTTGACGTTTCAAATGTTTACACTCAGGGAAAGAGTAACAAATTTAGAAATATGAGGGAAAACCAAAAGGTCTTACACACCATGAGTCGAAAAGATTATGCACGATTAGAGAAAGAAATGGTAAGTTTGGCGACATAGACAATATTTATTTCAAAAGCATTTTGATTTTGTTGTTTCTAATTTTGTACTATGTTATATATATATATATATATATATTTTCCAGAAAAATCAAAGTCCACACCCAAATTCTATATCTAGAGTTGATGTTTGGATTAAAGGACATACAAGGAAGAAAGGAAAACCTGTGAATAAAGTGCTTCAGGCAGCAATGGTGTAAACTAAAAAAACACAGAATGTGCAGCGGATAAAATAATCAGATCATACCTTCTTGATGATAGAACCTTCTTGGATAAATCACGTGCTTCCAGGAAACTTCTTGATGAACCAACCCAGCAGTGGAGTGATATCACAGATTGAATATCACCCACACAAACCACAGTGTCAAAGACTTGATCGTTGTGTTTTTGGGAGAGAGTCAGTATATGGGTAGAAAACAGACTATACGTTGTTTCTCACTTGGATTACCCATAACCATATATCAGATACATAATATATTATAATATCTATCCATATCAGTTAAAACTGATAACATCTGTATCTTGAGTGGTTATCCTAAATAGGTTTGAATTCAAATTCAAAACCTATTTGGATAATGATCAAATTTAAATTTAAATGGTCATGCCACATGGGCGCCCATTACTAACAAATGGTATGAATAAGCTTAATATGTATATATTACATTAGAACTGTGTATTAAATGATACTCTCACAACTTTAGAAAATTTCCAAATTGTGTCGTCCCTTGCCTTACTAAGTCACCAAAAGTTTACCCTTTTTTATACAAACCCTTAAAACACCACTTTTTGCCTATTTAACAGCCACACACGGTTAGTAGTCAGCCCTAAAAAAATAGGTAGATGCATTACACTCATATTGATTTGTTAATAAATGTTATATATTGTAGAAAAATGTTGAAGAGCTTCACAAGCCTTCTACAGAAAAAGGTCCAATGTCTATCAAAGATGATGCAATTGTTCATGTGTTTGGTCCAGAACGCCGTGGTAGAGTACGAGGGCTTGGATTTGGAGCATTATCATCGAAAGTCAATGCACAAGTATACCAAAATCAAAATGTGAGAAAACTAAATCAACAAATGCTGCTCTTACAACAAGAACTCTAGGAGATAAAAGCTGAAATATTAAAAGAAAAGAGGCAAAATGAGGTTAAAAAATTAAGAATGCAACAATATATGTTATATATATATTGATGTTTCATAAAAGATTTGAAATTTTTTCAATTAAGCCTTGTAAGAACCAAGTGAATATGCAATGGATAAGAAGCATTCTTATGGAGAAACCCAAGTAAACTTGCCTTAAATTATTTGAGCGAAAATCTTTTTTTGAAAAATAGCTTTTATGTCAATTTAGTTTAAAAAAAAAAAAAAATTACTTGATATGTGTTGAGTGCATAGGAATTTAACAAGATTTCAAAAAATCAATCTCTTTCACAATGAATCTAAATAGTCTGTTACAAATATTCGAATCATCTAATCTAACTGATTAGTTAGTAATTCTAACTAACTAAAAGCCCACTCTTACATCTGTTATTCTCACACATAACACAACATACTTGCATACACATAAGGCTACATACACTTATCAGAATTAATATCAATTGAAATGGATTAAGAATTAAGAGTGTAAGTAAATAAATCATATACATATAATATAATATATGATAGAATAAAATAGTATCTCATTATTGTAGAATGGGTTTTTTTATTTTTAATAATGATCATAGCACGTACTGTCACGACCCGAACCCGCCCCTATGGGTTAAGGCCATAACCGGCCAATAATCGCGAGATTACCTACGGCCTCAAACCACAAAAACAAAACTCATCAAAGTAAAGGGGCCAAACGGAAGCAAATTTAAAACTTTGTCCATAGAGCTGTGCTTATATGCACACCATCACATTCTAAACATTTATGTGTTAATAACTCACATCAAAATATATGCTAACATAGAACATTGTGCATACAGGATCATACAAGTTTAAGTCAGTCGAACCCAAGACTTATATACAAAAGTAGTCCAATGCTTTCGCCAACATAACAAAAACTTATGAACAAAGGACAAAAGCGAAGACAGTCTCGTGCGTGAGACATTTGGGTTGACTCCTCAAAACTCTGACTGTTTCTCACAATTTCACCGGGACTGTTTCTGGACGGCCCTTGGCTCACCTACATGTATATGAATGAGCGTGAGCAAAAGCCCAATGAATAATATCAAATAAGATAGATACATAAACAATCTTTGAAACAGTTACAGCAGACGGCCTTTGACCCAATCATTTATGTCAAACGGCCTTCGGCCCAATCATTCATTTCCATCGGCCTTTGGCCCAATCATTCATATCAATCGGCCTTTGGCCCAGTCATTCTCATCAATCGGCCTTTGGCCCAATCATTCTTATCAATCGGCCTTCGGCCCAATCATTCATGTCAATCGGCCTTTGGCCCAATCATTCATATCAATCGTTGTCCACTATTCAGATTAATGAACTTACAAAACTTGCATAGAAGTAAACAATTGGACAATAGTATATTTCAAATATCTTGTTAAGACATTACTCATAGTGATCGGCTTGTGGATTTGCCCTGGAGCTTGACCCTACACATTCCATAAACACAAAAAGGGTCACAAACAATTCGATCCATTCTTAAATTCACATTTTCCTCTTTAGGCTTTATTCTTATCTCTTTAATTCAATTACAATGCTCAATGTATGCCTAAGAGTACTTAGAAGTGAAAGATAATAGAAAACGGAACTCATAATGCATAAACAAAATTTTAGAAAACAGGGTCCCTGCTCGAGCGTGGACTTCCCCGCTCGAGCGGACCCTTGAGGCCTGCAAAAGTACTGGGAGCATCAAAATTACGCTCGAGCTTGAAGTCTAGCGCTCGAGCGGAAGGCCTCTCTTCGTGGCTCCCCGCTCGAGCGTGAAATTACCCCGCTCGAGCAGACGCCATGTCTGCAAAAAGTGCTGGATGCATCATTTTTACGCTCGAGCGTGCATTCTGGCGCTCGAGCGGAAGTCCATCCTACATAGCTCCACGCTCGAGCATGGACTTCCCCGCTCGAGCGGACATCATGCCTACACAAAAATACTGGGAGCACAAAATTCACGCTCGAGCGGCGGTTTCCCTGCTCGAGCGGACATTAAATTTCTGGAAAATCCAGAATGTGTTCTTGAGCTTCAACTTCGAATTCAAAGGCTCCAAATGCATGATTTTGGCTCAAACTTCATATATATATGTGCTAACATGATACAAACACTAAATTACAACATTTTGAATCTCAATTTCATAAATCAAATCCATGCATGGCTCATTTTCCACCAAATTCATCACTAACATAACAACTTCATGCATTCAAAGCTTCTACTCCCATAGATTGTACATGCATGCGACATATAACCCTCATTCTCACCCCATATGATGAAAAGATGGTCAAATACATGGAGTTCAACCAAGATTTAACATGAGTCATGTAATTCAAGACAATTATATACATGCATGCATACATTGACCTTCAATTCAACATAAACAACTCAATTCCACTTCAATCCTTACTCTTGATCATTAATCCACCTTGAATACACAAAATTACACATTGAGCTCATGGATTTACTTACCTAGAGGCTCAATTCTTCCAATCTATAGCAAATTCTTAAGTAATCTTCCAAAATCTCCAAGCCTCAAGACCAAAACTTCAATCTCCTACACTCTCTCCCTCAATGGCCGGCCCTCTCTTCTTTCCTTTGAGTTTATGATCAGCCAAAATAGACTAAAAGAGGAAATTTGAGGGTGTAGTGACTCAATACAACTAATCCCACTAAGTCCAATATAGTAATAATAAATAATTGGGCACTAATTCTCCAATTTAATCAACTTAATCTGGTCTGAATCAATTTTTCAATTAAACTTCATCGTAGGCTCTAAAAATTATGCCAATCACAATGGCGCAATCAATTTTGGTTTCAGTGGCCGTTAAAGCCTTCAATTTAATTTCCAAAGCAGATAATCAAACAGATATTCCTATGATGAACAGATAGAAATTCAAAACCACATATTTTCACATAATGGCACACAAAATCATATTAAACACATAATCATGCTCATATTAAGGACTAATTAACATATAGCGGAACAGGGATATCACACCTACATTATTCATACATACATGTAATGCTTTTACTTATTCTTTCAAGCTTTTGCAATATGTTGCCTTGTCTTGATTTTGGATATAAAGATATTTCACAAAGTTTAAAAAAAAATAATAATAATTAAAACTTGTAGGAGCCAAGCAAAGAGGCAAATGGCAAGAAACATTCTCATGGAGAAACACAGGTAAACTTGCACATTTCTCATACTTGTGTTTTTGCTTGCTTGCTTTTCTACTCAAGCTTTTGTTAATTTTGCATATGGATCCCATCACCTACTAAATTTGAGTAAACAAATACTTCTTGCTATTGTATTACAATTTTTTTAGGGTGAAGAAAACAATGGAGGTGGAGAACATAGGATGCACTCACAAAAAAATATTTGGGTAAATTTTGTATGACATTATTACTTACCTCAATTTTTGTCGTATTTGTGCTTTTGTTTGCTTGTTTTTCTACTCAGGAGCTTTTGTCAATTTTGCATATGGATCCCACGTCATCTACTAAATATGAGTAAACAAATACAAATTGATTTTGGATTACAATTTTTGCAGAGTGACGAAAACAATGACGGCAATGGAAATGAAGATATTTGGGTAAATTTTGTATGGCATTATTAATTACATTAATTTTGTCTTCAACTCGTTAGCTTATTTATGTATTGCTTTCATGGTAGTTACATGATGAAAATGAAATACGGAATGGTGGATCCAACTTGATAAAAATGAAATAGGGAACGGTGGATCCAACTTGAACAATGCCAAATACAAATTGTTGAATTGGGATGGAACAAAGGTGGTTGTTGAGGAAGGTACAATTGCATCAATAGATTCTAAACAATTGGTGCATCATGTGCTTCTTGGCCCTAGGTGTTGGAAAGTATGGATTAACTATATCAAAGTCAATGCGCCATTATTTCTCCCCAATCGTGGGATGTTTGTGCTTGAGGATGCTATTGAAAGCATTGTTGCTTGGCCAACCCACTTCATCAGCTTTGACTTTGAGCAGAAATCTTAACATCTATGGATAGTTTTTTATATGACTTTGATAAATGGATTTCTTTAATCTTCGGATAGTTTTGGATTTTGTTTAGAAACCTATATATGATATAGTTTTTGGATGGTTTAGAACTTTTTGGATAATTTAGAACTTAAGGATAGTTCTTTTTAGATGATTTTGAACTTAATGATAATTTTTGGATGTTTGGAATGTGTGACAATTGTTGAATATTCAATACTTATGAATATAGCTTTTTTTATGCTTGAAACAATATTTTAATGGTTGATTGATGCTTTGTGAAGCTTGTTTGTAATGTTTGCTAGATTATATAGAACAAGTCAAAACCTGTTGAATTAAAATATATATATATATATATATATATTGTATATTCTATGGCAAGCATAATTGGCTGTTGTATTACATATTTTACGACAAATAATGAAAGTTGTCATTTTTCTCAGTAATTAATGGTGTGCAAAAGTGGTTGTAAAAAAATCAAACACGACGAACAAGATCCGCTGTTAAAGGGATTTTAACAACGTGCAAGAGTAACTGTAAAGAAATCAAACACGACTTACAAGATCCACTGTTAAAGGGTTTTTAATGACGTACTACGGCATGTCATTGAACTTAATGACTTTCCATGACTAGTCGTAACATGGCTTTACATCACACGTCATAGAATCGTATTTACGGCTTGTATTTGGTGCCGTAAAAACCCAGGTTTGTTATGATTAATAGCCTTACATCGGGCTTAGGATGGATCTTTATATGTTTAGTAGCATGTTAAGGCATATGTACTTTATTTAAACCATGTTTTGCTTGTTTGACTCTTTCAATGGAATCCAGGTAAGTTCTCTTATTCTTTGTAGCATGTTGCATGTTCTTGATGCATTTTTAAATAATGCAAGTTATATGCTTTTTTCTGCAAAATTGGATTTTTTTAGTGGTTTCATAGATATGGCTTAGTTTAGTTCATGTTTATGGCCATATTACCACAACCCAAACCCACCCCTATAGGTTTAACGTCATAACCGGCCATTAATCCTGGGATTAACGAAGGCCTCTAAACAATTAAACAAATTAAGGGGCTAGCGGAAGCAAATACAAGCATACAACGTCCATAGAGCTGTGCAGACATACATGAGACAAAAAAATTTAAAACTTGTAAATGCATATGCGTGACGCCATAAGTACATTGGTCTTATGTCACCATATCCCACATATACAGATTGTACAAAAACTTGTTCAGTTAAAAACAAAATTAATATAAAAGTCATAAACTTGGTTCACAAAATTCGACTACATGAAGCATTCCAAAAACCTCCTCGAGAGGTGCACAGGTTGGCGGACACAAACAAACCTCCAGTCAATCATCATTGAGCCTGGTCACACGCCTGATCGCCTACATACGTAAATAATACAATGAGTTGGAGCCTAGTGAATAATAACAAAGTAAAGGATTTTAATGAATGATGTCCATAACAGATTTAGAAATCAGAATTCAGGTCAGAAACAAATTCATATTCATATTCATATTCATACTCAGAATTCACATATGATCATATGTGGTACATCCCTTAGCGTTATCAAATCAGATGACCCATGATTATATGGGACGTAGTTCTGATGACTCATGTACACAGAGACGTTCATAGCTGATGACCCCATAAAGGGACCTGATGACCCATAAAGGGATGTAAAATATCAGATTATGCTAAGGATGCCACGAATACGTTTTAGAAACTTGGAGCATCATTCATTCATATAAAACATAGCATTTGAGAACACTGCTCATTTCATATCATCAGGAAATAATTAAAGTCACACATAACTTTACAGAGTTATTACTCACAGATAACTCCAGTAGCAGAATGGACAAAGCAGACAGATCGGACAGTTTATGGCGCGTGACCCACACAAACACATAGCAGATACACATTAAAACACACTTTCGGAAAACACTTAACTCATTTCTTTTCTGTCTTGGTGTGTTTCTAATCTTTATCCTCATTATTATGTCTTAATTAAGACTTAGGAATGCCTAAGATGCAATGAGGATGCCAAAATATAATTTGAAATACTTAGTCAAATTTTCAAAAATAGGGCAGTTTGCACGAGCACATCTTTGGACGCTCGAGTGGTCTGCAAAACTATGCAAAACTTCTGGGAGCTCAAATTTTATGCTCGAGCTCAACTTTCTACGCTCGAGCTAAGATAAAAAATAAGAGTGGTCGCTCAAGTGCACCTTGTTCCGCTCGAGCCAACCCCCGAACTCTGCAAAAGTATTGGGAGCACGCATTCTTCGCTAGAGCACAACTTCCTACACTCGAGCGAAGAGTGCAAATTCTAGAATTTCCATATTGCACTTCCAGCTCCAAAGCTTGATTTCAATGTATCAAAACACTCTTTTGGGCCAAAACTTGAGAAAACTCTTGCAAACTCATAGGACTTCATGAATTGAAAGCCGCTTCACCAAAATCAAGCCCAAAAGCATGCCAATTGTGCAAAACCAAACTTGAAATGTATACGTATATAACATGCATGTAATGATGTAAATTCAAGGCTTCTAAAACATGAACAATTGAAGGAATACAAGTGAAACCAAGTTGGATTCTTCAAAGTATGCAAGTAAAGCTTCATGCATATGTGAATGTTCGGAAATTGAACTCAAAACTTCATGAATTATGCATGCATGCATGAACTAATCCCAAATTCTGTAATCTCAGCTCAATTCTCATGTTAACCACTTTAATCTCTTGAATTCTTACACTAATGTCTTGAATACAAAATTTAAGGACATGGTTCTTACCTAGAGTTCTCAATTCTTTGAATTCTAGGAATTTCTTGCACAATTCTTCCAATTTCCTTCAATTTCCAACAATGTTTTCTCCCCAAGCTTTGATCTCAAAGTCCGCTTTGTCTCTCCCTCACTTCACATTTTTGTTGAGAAGATGATAACAATGAAGTGTATCTAAGGCTTCTAGAATCAATTGGCCTTATATAGGCTCAATTAGTGGAGCTTAATTAACTTGAGTTAAGGATAATCAATTGAAATTATCTTGTTATATTTATTTGATTCCGAATCGAATTCTGACTAATCCTACCATAAAATTATTAAAATTCTAAATAACACATAAACAAGGTCATTTTTGCATTTGGACGTCAATAAGGCTTTCAATTCGCATAATGAAACAGAAATGCAAACGGATATTTCTACGACCGACAGATATAACCACAATTAACACATAGCACGTACAATTAACTCAAAATTTCATCTCAATTACTTATTAAGCATCATTAATTATGGATTATAGGTTAATCACAAGTCGGGATTGTTACAGTCTTCCCCTCTTAAAGAGTTTGGTCCTCCAAACTCGAATGACATTCATTTTGGAAGAATATCGGATCCAGAGGGAATAAATCAAGATATCTTTAAGGCCATACAAACTTGGAATCTAATATCAAATTAACAAAAAAAAAAAAAAAAAAAAAACAGAAGGCTCTCTACACAATAAAATAAATTTATCCCTCACAAGGGATGTCAATCAATGTCTTTATGCTCCTTGACATAACCGGCTCTAGCCTTACTAGAAATAATTAAGTGACAACACAATCTAAGATAAGAGAAGAAAATGATTTACAAAAACATTAAAACCCAAATGCAAAGGATACTCCATGCAATTAAAGGCCACCATTTGGACCCAATCCAAGCTCCTCCATAACATGGTCATCTGTGAACCCATATATACCAGTCCAAAGAAAAGGTAAACCCTCCTCTTGCATTGTTCATCCATGTCAAGACAACTTTTATTGCTAGTTTTTTAACACTAATGTGGAACAAGGCAGAAAAGTAAACATCCTTTCGCATATATTCACTTTTATGTACAAACAAATATATACATATCATAGGAAGATAATAGAAAATCATTAATTACTATATTTATATGTTGGACAAGAAATTTGAGCAAAAAGCCACTAGTCCTAAATCTCTTACTTTAAGTTCCTAGTATTCATAAATAAATTGGAAGTTGTTAGGATTTAGGGTTCCAAAGATAAAAATCCCAAAGAAGGGATTAACAGATAAAAGTTCATATTTGTTTTGGTTTTAAAATCAAGTTGCAATGCAAGTACTCTGATGTGGTTGCTCATATTTGTTTTGATTGTTGTTAGTCATTATTGTTAAAGGATAGTTGTTGTGGTTGCTCATATGATTTTGTTTTCCTTTTTCCCTCTCTATGCAAAAGCCAATTATATTATACGGTAGTATACTTGAAAACAAACACGGCTCCATATAGATACAACTAAAAAGTTTAAATATGTTTAACATCATAAGAATATGTTTCCTCCTAAACATATGAAAGGGCCAATAAAGGATTATAAAATAAAAAATGTGATAAAAAGAAAGAAGAATTAGAAGAGAGCCTATACCTCAAGCAGATGATAACTAGAGAAAATGAATCATATGCAATGATAACTAGACATGTCTTGAACACAGCTGTGTTATTAGTTTAAATCAAGTTTTATGCCTTAAATTCTAACGAGACATGACCATGAAGTTGACTCTCCACTTTGTCATAGAACCCTTCTTTCATATCTGTATCCAAATTAAAGAAAATTAGTAATCAATAAGATTGCAATGGTAAATGGTGTGACATTAACTTATTGAGCTTACCTTGGCTGTTTACATGAGGAAAGAACTTGAATCACCGTTGTAAAACTACTTTCTCAACTATTTCCCCCCATATTTTTAACTGCATCCATTGCAGGCTCTGTGACCCTTGTTCCCATAATATCTGCAGAATTGCCGTAAGACCAGAACAGGAAAATGTCTGTCTCTGCATAGAATCTCTGCATTGCAACTGGATTTCCTATAGTTGTAGGATCGTCCATGAACTCATCGAAGTAATAAAACCCAAGTTAGTTTTTTTGAAAAGAGTTTCATCCAAGCTAGTTTTTTTCTATCTTTGTTTTTTTAGGTTAAAATTCCCTAACTATAGATTGAATTTAGAAAAGTTGTTATAGAATATCAGTTTGGTGCCTATAGAGGCACTTCTAGAGGACATATAGCACCTGTGAAAGTGTTCAAACATTAAAAGACAAGGAGAGTAACAAAGTGTGCGTGTGTTACAAATTTACCGCAATCAAAGTGATTGATTGTCAACTATCAGGTACCAAATTACAGAGAGAGAAACAAAGACACCCAAACTCAGATTAAATAATATAAATATAGCAATAGATTGACTGGTAGACGAGCATCCATTCTATGAATTAATACCAAAAGTTATGTTTAGGGCAATTAAAAGGGCTGCAGTTAACAAACAAACTAAACTGAAACCTACAGGAATTTATGGCAATTAAAAGTTTAAATTTGAGTTTTTTCGTTCTACATAACAATTTCATTCACAATAATTAGTTTGTCATTTTTCTCATAAGCTCAAGTAGTAAGTTGCACTAAACACATTGACATAAACTCTTATAAAAAATTACATATCACCATGGCCTAAATATTTTTGCCAAAAATATATATATATATATATATATATGTATATATTTTTTGTTTTGCCCAAAATAATCAAGCAAAGAAGGTTGTAATAATGAAGAGTTAACATTTTAGAGAAGCAATATCAACATCACAAAGTTAATGACAACACTATTGGGAATTACATATTAATGGACAAGTGCCATAACTTAACATTTAATAATAGGAAAATGTAATATAAATTAATAATTTTTTTAATTTTTAGTCTGGCAAACTAATGTATCATGCAAGAAAAAAGACGACTTGAGGTTTTCCAGGTCTCAAATTCTTGTCGCAATTAAGCTTACCTTAGTTTGCGTATAAATCGTTAACTTTTTTAGCTTCATAGTTCACAGAGTTCAAAACAACCAAACGAATCAAAACAAATACTGAATTAATTTGTAATTATAGTTGTCAAATTGGGTATTGGATTTTGTATCAATTCACTGTTTTTAGTATCCTGGAGGGCTGTAGGAGATACAAAAAACAGGAGGAAAGGTATCAATTCATTGTTTTTAGTATCCTGTAGGCTATAGGATTTTGTATCAATTCACTGTTTTGTATCAATTCACTGACTTATCTATTCCCTAGTTAAAAAAAATCTATGATCCAATGGAGTTTTAGTGTTTCCAATGATTTACTTAAAAGGAAGAGCATAGATATAATAAGTATTTGTCTCATTTGGTCTAAGCAATCTTGTCTTTTGGAACATGAATAGAAGTAATTGCAATTGATGAAATCCAGGAAGAAGTATCAGCAAGAAGGTTCTATTCTTTTAAACTATGGAATAGATAAGTCCCTTCCCAAACAACAAATAGCTACTAGCCATACACCTTACAAATAGCAACCTATCCTACCACAACCTCCGGTTCTCCCTCAACCAAACTCTTTGCAAGTTCAAAGCAGCTGTTTCCCTAGAACCTTCAAAAAGGGATCAGATCTCATCCTCATACAATGCCACTGATAACACTTTTATTTGATAATTTCTATTTTTCAATACATGAGATTACATACAATGGATTAGAGATTTTAAAATAATGAGATAGAAAGGAAAAATAGGGGGAAAGGTATCAAACCCTAAAATCAAATCCATTTACAATATTAAACCCATAAAACTCTAGTAATGAAACCATTTCAAACAAACCCATTTCATAAATGAAGACAAAATTAAACTGAATGGGTAGAATAAATAACCCTAGAGCAAGATTTCACATTTGGGGAAACAGAAGAAGGGTTTGAGAGAGAGAGTCGGAGTGAGACAGAGAGCGAGACAGAGAGTGACAAACCAAGAGAGCGAACCTAGGTGGTGATTTGCGGCGGTGGCTGTGCGACGTGCAGCGGTGGGGTGGTGAGCCGGGGGTGAGGTTTGGTGGTGACTGTTCTGTATGTGAGAGAGCTCTGTGTGTGTGTGTATGAGAGAGAACAGAGATCTTGTGTCTGTGTGAAAGAGGGGCACGGATGCCAATATTCAGTTCCCTCTAAAACAAAAATATTGTTTCTACCTTTAGCGACTAAACTTATATTTGGTCGCCAAATAATAATCAATACCGACTAAACTTTTTGTAGCCAAAAGTGTAATTTAGCCAAAAGACCATTAGCGACTAAATGTCAATTAGTCGCCGATTAGTTTTATAAAATCTCTCCAAATTTTGAAATTAATCCCTCCAAATTTTTTAGTTTTGGTGACTAAACTTTTTTTTGTCGCTGAAAGTACGTTTTTGGCGACTAAAAGTTTGGTCGTCAAAGAGAAAAATCATTTTTTTATTTTCCATTCGGCTACTAAATATTTTAGTAGCGAAAAGTCAATATTCGGCGACTAAAATTTTTTTTGTCGCTGAAAGTACATTTTTGGCGACCAAAGTTTAGTTTTAGTAGCCAAAAGTCGATAATTGGCGACCAAACTGATTTTTTGTCGCCAAAACCTATGCTTTTGGCTACTAAATTTTTTTAGTCGCCAAAAAATTTTACTTTTGGCTACTAATGTTGTTTTAGTCGCCAAAACCTATACTTTCAGCGACCAAAAATTTTTTTAGTCGCCAATTTGGTCGCCGTAGGTGCATTTTCTTGTAGTGTGAGTACTTACAAGAGTAATGCTAAAGACCCCAAAAATTCTATCAAAATTTCTACCAAATGTCTCACATGGGTCCCACACCCATATGAGACATTTGGTGGAAATTTTGGTAGTACTTTTGGGATATGTAGCATTTTTGTACCTACAATGGTCTACCCATAAGAAATTTAATTTTACATATACGGCTAGAATTTCAGTACTGGTAAATGGGTCGCCAACTGATGAGTTTAGTCCTCAGAGGGGCCTGCGACAAGGTGACTCTCTGTCCCCTTTCCTGTTCAACTTGGTTGCTGAAGGTCTCAATATGTTACTGGCAAGAGCATATCAGCTGGGAATTATTAAAGGGGTGCAAATTGGTGTAGATAATGTGAGGCTGTCTCATCTGCAATTCGCAGACGATTCTATCCTTTTTTGTGAAGCTAAATAGGAGGAGATTAGAAGCTTGAAGAGGATCTTGAGGCGTTTTGAGGTGACGTCAAGTCTGAGGATTAATTATCATAAGAGTCAGGTTTGTGGAGTGGGTGTGTCAGATGAATCTTTAGCTTCATTTGCATCTATTTTGAATTGCAAGATCAAGAAGTTGCCTATGCAATATTTAGGCCTGCCTCTTGGGGCTAATCCTAATAGAAAGAAAACTTGGAAATGAGTGCTGGATAAGATTCGTAGCAAGCTAGCGAGCTGGAAAAGAAAGCTCTTATCGTATGCTGGAAGGTTAACCTTAACTGCATTACGGCCAGTTTACTATTTATCCTTGTTTAGAGTACCTCAAGGGGTAGCTAAAGTGATTGAAAGGCTGCAGGCTGCATTCCTCTAAGGGGGTCTGAAGTAAGGAGTAGGGTTCACTTGGTCAAATGGGCTGATTTGTCCAAAAGTGTGGATCAAGGGGGACTGGGGCTGAGAAGAGTTAAAATGATGAATGACTGTCTACTAATCAAATGGTGGTGGAGGTTTGGGTTTGAAAAAGATACACTGTGGAGGAAGGTTATTTGTAGTAAGTACAAGGTCGCCTTTAGTGATTGGGTACCCACTTCTTGTACAAGGCCTAGGGCATCTATTGTTTGGAAAGGTGTAATCAATTTTGCTTTGTCTGATAGCCCACTCCTACAGTTCTACATGAATAATTGGCAGCTAAAGGTTGGGGATGGGAGTAGAGTAAGGTTTTGGTTGGATAAGTGGTGTCATGCCACCTGCCTCAGAGAGGAATATCCTGGCCTATTTTCTTTAATTCTGGATAAAGAGGTGTCACTAAGAACAATGTATGAAAGAAAGGAAATTGCAGGGAACTGGGTGTTCAATTTTAGAAGAAGGTTATATGATTGGGAAGATTGTAAGGTCACAAGGCTCAAGATTCTCCTAGGTGCTACACCTTCTTTGGTGGTCAATCAGATTGATAAACCTATGTGGTTAGCAGCAGCAACAGAGGTATTCTCAGTGTCCTCTTTATATCATGGGGTCTCTGCTAGTGCTTCCTCTCAATTGAATATTTGTAAACTGGTGTGGGTTAAATACTTGCCACCTAAAGTCCAATTTATGGGATGGCTTGCATGGCTGGGTAGACTTAAGACTTTAGTTTTCCTCTAAAGAATTGGTGTGCTTCAAGGTAATGTTTCAACTCTATGTGTATTTTGCAAAGCTGAGTGTAAAACTGTGAATCATGTCATGGTGTCCTGCTGTTTTGCATCATCTGTGTAGGTTGAAATGCTGAATTGGTGGAATGTCCAAGGGGCCTTACCTGGAACTGTTGAAGGGATGCTTCTTTGGTGAGATGGGGAGGTGCTCAGTAGTAAGAAGAGGAAGATTTGGAGGGGCATACCTCTGGTTGTGTTGTGGTCCCTGTGGAAGCTTCGAAATGATGTGGTGTTCAATGCTGCCATCCCTGATGTGGCTACGTTATGTGAAGTGATAAAAGTCAGGGTTGCACTATGGCTGAGACCGTTTTATCTAGATCATTGTTTTTCAATTCAGGACTTTGTGATTAATCTTAGGCAAGTGAGAATGTGTATTTCAGGTAGAAGTGCCTAAGGAGGCAAATGTTATGGCTGGTATGACTGTGAAATGAATTATCATCAGGGTGTGATGGTTAGAGTCTGATCTGGGTGAACTCTTCTAGGTGCTGAGGTTATTGACTGATCTGGGTAGAATTCCTCTGCTGCTGTTTGAGCATCTTTTTGCTCTGTCCTCCAGGCTGTTGGGTGGGAGGGGGGACTCCTCTGGTTGCTGAGGTTATTAACTGATCTGGCTGGAACTACTCTGCTGCTGTTTGAGCTTCTTTCTGCTCTGCTCTGTCCTCCAGGTTGTTGTTTGGGAAGGTGTAGATTGGATTTCTTGCTCAACAGATTACACAGTGCAGATGGTGGTTGTTCTGCTGCTGGGCTAAGGGCTACTGATAAAAGGAGGGAGGTGTTGGGGCAGGTTTGGTCTGTCAATTTGTTTACTCTGTGGTGGTGTGTTTCTCTTTCAAGCTTTGATATGTAAATGTATTTTGGGTGGTGTATATTTATATTTTTATGCTGTTTTGGCTATTTTGGGGGTGTGGTTTGTATCAGGGTTGGGTAGTTCTTCTTTGGATGAGGTTGTTGTGATGATGTGGTTGGATCCTCACCAACTCGTTTACATCCGCTATGTTACGTTTTGTTCTCATCCTTCTTTTCTTGTATTGATGTAATAGGTCTCTGTTACATCAATAATATATCTCTTCTTTGCTTATCAAAAAAAAAAAAAAAAAGGTAACTAATAAACATATTTGATTTTTCAGTAGATTTTGAACTCTACTATTCTAACTCAATTACATGTTTAAACTAATTAATACATGTATGCAACCCACTTTACTGAATAACTGTATGATACCCACTTTTATCATATATGTATATACGTAGTATTTTTCCCTTTCTTAGATGGCATATTTCAATGGCTTACTTTTTTTTTCTTCTAAAAAAGTCACATCAATAAGCATTTTCCATTTACATATAGAGTTCTACCCAAACCTAAACCCAATTTAAATTATACTAACTTTACCTATTTTATATAAATTGTATTCGAGAAAAATACTTCTTTTCCATATATTTTCTATCGCAAATTCAGATAATCCACAAACTCAATACCAATTTTATATTGACTCCATTTCATAAATACTTCTTTCACAAACTCAATTTGAGTTTAATATGAAATCTAACTACAAATTCTATATGGGTTATATTTTGATTGTACAAAATATTTTTTACATTATTTTATATAATGACAACTCATGGAAAGAAAAACCTACGCAACAATGATAGTCTCGTAAAATCTCTAAAATTTGAATTTACTACTTTGATTACTTTTTTAATTGCTGAACAGTAATTATATATTTTGGCACCATATTACAAATGATTAATCACTTCACACACTATGATGTATTTATCGTTTAGATGTTTTTATTTATTTTTTCTTTTTGGGTTTAGATATTATTATGAGATTTTTTATTGGTTAGTTGTTATTAAATTTCTTTCTTGTAGTTGATATTTTAATTTAATTAAAAGTGTTTATTTTACAATCTTTGAATTTAATATATATCATGCAAAATCATTATATGATAATCCAATTACAACATACTTATATTTAATTTTTTTAAATAAATTTTATGTAGTTTCTATTTCTACATATTTTTATTTTTCAAATGAATATAAAAGAAAATTAAATTGTTAGAATTATTTTTAATTTTATGTTACTAATCATTCTTCTAATTTAACTATTATTTTTAATATCAAAATAAGTATTTATTTTACTATCTTATAATTTGATATATATCATACAAAATGATTATATGATAATTACACTTTTCTATATGATAAAATTAAAATTATCAAAATACACAAATAAATTAAGTAAAATTAATATATAGAAGTATTCAAGTAACACTTTTATAGAACGATAGCGCTAATATTATCAAAATAAACAATTAAAATCACACTTTAAGTTTAATTTTAAATTAAAATTAAAATTAAAGTTGTTCTTTTATAACATACATCGTATCATCAAAAATTTTCATAAAAAAATAGCACGTGTATTGCATGGGTCAACTAATGTGAACTAATCCTAAGTATATGATTTTAAAATTGAAAAAGTAAAATAATATTTAATAATAATTAAGGGGATAAATATAATTAACCCTAAATTTTTTTACACCTCTCTCTGTACTTGCTGTGAACGTGTTATTTTGTCAATTTTATTTTCTTTCTGTTTGTTTCTTAATTGAAAACTAAAAAGAAAAATTAAATTATAAAAAGTGTACCAAAAACAAACTGGTTTGAATTAGTGTAGGGTTGGTTGAAGACAAAGAGAAGAATATAAAAGATGGAAATTTCACGTGCTGTCCATCATTACTGCGTTTGAATAACATATTGTAATTTACACTTTGATGAGCTGCTTTCACTTTGTCAAGTGGGAAATGTTGAAAATATGTGTTTCCTTTCACTTTATCCAAGGTTCTAAATATCGGCCGGTATGTGCTGTACCGGCCGGTTCGTACCGAAAAATTATCGGCCGGTTCGTACCGGAAAATTGCAGTGCCGAGTCGGATACTTACCGATATACCGGTAGGAATGAATTTCGCGCCCGTAACGTCTGAGTCCCGATACGTAGCAGCTTGAATCCGATACATGGGCCGATACGGGCCGATACAGTCGGATACATTCGCTTTTGTTGTTGTGCTCTGTTTTTTGTATTGCTCTGTTTCTGTTTCTATTTCTGGTTTTTTTTTTTTTTTGTTGTTGTTGTCGATCTAAATCTGAATTTATTTTTTTTGTTGATCAATTTGTATTTCAAATTTAGAATTCAGAATTTGTTGATCAACTTGATCGGATTCAGAATTCTAAAAGTTGATCGACAACATGTATATCCATTTCTTACCTATTCCATTGTCGATCAATTTGTTGTTGTGCTCTATGTTTTTTTTTTTCTTTTCTATTTCTGGGTTTGACGGGAAGTTGATCAACTTCCGATCAATCTGTTGTTGTGCTCTGTTGTGCTCTGCTTTTCTTGTAAATGTTTAAGTTTATTTATTTATTTATTTATTTATACACCTACACCTCTATTTATATTAATATATATATATATATATATTTTCTCAATACAAGAAAAATAAATATTCAAATCAATTTTTTTATTAAAAGTTTAACATATGCCAAAAATAAATACATATCATTTAGTTGAAAATGAGTCAAAAATAATCATACATATCAAAATTTTGATTAAAATGTAACAAATTAAGGTTAAAATGGTCAAAAAAATACATAAAATTTAGTTTTAGAGGGATTGCTAATGATTTTTAAAATTTCACAGTCGCGACACCCGATTCCCGATACATACCGGCCGATACTCCGCGATCGATACCGTTACGTTACCCGATACCGCGATTTAGAACTATGACTTTATCACTTAAAAACTCTCCAAAAAAACTAAAATAAAAACAAAAACCAAAAAAATTATTCCCCACGTGAAAGTTGATAATTGGTAATTTCTCTCATTCTCTCTTACGAGAAACAAAACAACAGAGTATTCACATTAGTATTTAGTCTCAACAAGTTAAGTTTTTAGCCGCATTTAACAAGTAACCATCCAAATATTTTTTTATCAGTCTCAACAAATCTGTTGAGCAATACTCAATAATTATTTTTTTTATTATTTAATTATTTATTTATTTGTTAATTTATTTATTTTATATAGATTTTGCCCCCACTATTTTAACTTTATTGAGTACTACGAGAATGCATAAAAAAAACTAATAATAATAGTAAAATAGTTAGTTAGAACAAAACGTCTAAAGAATAATAAATTTCTAAAACAAGTTACATAAAAAATAAATAAATAAACAAATAAATAACTTCTGGATTATAATTTAGTCAAAATTTTATTAAGAATAAGTATTTGTAAACAAAATAAAATGAAATAAAATTTTGTTTGATTAGGCATGAAAAATGAATATGCATAAATAATTTTATTATTCTCAACAAATTTAAAATTCAAATACAATATAATAGGCAACAGTTGTTTAAAAAATACTTGTTGATACATACCCATTGAGTATATGATAAGGGTTTAATTTTAACAATTTTTTCGATCAAGTTGAGTTTTCAAATTTTATTTATTTTTTCTTACCAAAAAATAGAAGCTGGATTGACAAAAATAAATATTAATAATATAATTTTAAAAACTCAACAAAAGGATTTTCAGTCAATAATTACGAATATCTCTATGATTCACCTGAAAAATTATTCCGTTCCATTTGTGGCATTGTCAAAAAACAATCCAAACCATTTATTTATGTGGGACTCGTGGAGGGTAAAAATTTGTCCTACATTGGTTCCTCAGGAATTTTTGACTCGCCTTCGCCTTATAAAATATGTCATGTCCACAAATTCTTAAGAGGGTTTTTTCCTCAGGAATTTTTGACTCGCCTTCGCCTTATAAAATATGTCATGTCCACAAATTCTTAAGAGGGTTTTTTCAATCAAGGAAGAATAAAATTATAAGTGTCCGGCGGTACAAAGAAGATAATATCTTGGTGTGTTTCAGCAATAGAATTTTCCACACAAGGCTCGTGTGGAATCTATTTTTGGATCATACATAAATAAATGGTTATGATTCTTTTGTGACATTGTCGCATGTCAATGCCCCTGGAACACAGAATAGTTTTTCCACACCCACCAAGTTCAGAGTAGATAAATGCATTCTTTTGGTGACTTCAACCTTCCATTTGTAGTCAATTTTTATTTTATTTTATTTTATTTTATTTTTAACTTAGTCAAATCTTTGAATGGCCTTATATTAGATTTTATTTTATAGTAAAATTAGTGTAAAATCCGTGCACGGGCAACTAATAAAATGTAATAAATAATATTATATTTATTAAAATTAATTAAATATTATGTTATTAATTTAGATGGGTATTTAAATAATAGATTTGAGTGATTTCATTATGTTTATCTAAATATGTAGGACTACTTAATTTTTTTGACATACACTCAATCGAATAAACTTAATTGAAAATGAAGAGTAAGAGTGAAATTCTATAAATATAAGATAAAGATAACAAAACAAAAAAAAATTACGTTTAAATTTCAAGATGAATATAAATTTTCAAAATTTTCAAAAAAGAATAAACTCAATTGAAAATTAAGAGTGAGAGTGAATTCTGTAAATATAAAATAAAGACTAAAAAAATTAAGTTTAAAATTGAAGATGAATTATAAGAATATAGAAAGAGAAAATTAAATAAATTCTAGAAAAATGAGGTAGAGAGAAATTCAATAAACATCAAATAAAGATTGAAAAAAAGAAATCAAGTTGAAATTTAAAAATTTAAAAATAAAATAAGATAAACCTTTAAAAAAATCTAATATAATTCTAATAATAGAAGAACAAAAAAGGGTAGTAGTTTAAAAATTGGATAAGAGTGAAATGTCACCTATAATTTTAAAAAATTTGTAAAAAAAAAGGAAAAAAAAGTCAAAAATAAGAATTGAGGTGTAATAAGTTAAAAATTATATAAGAGTTAAATGGCAACTATAATTTTTTTAAATTTAAATTTTTTGTAGCTAAAAAGCAAGCACTTATGATATCTTATTATAAAAATTTTAACTCTATTTTGTGTCTATTACTATTAATTTTTAACAATTTTCATATTCTAAAGCTAGTAATTAATAATAATAAAAAGTTCAAGGGTCACCTTTTTATTTCTTAATTTTGTTTTGTGTCAATAACCTATAAATTTTAACAAAATTTGTATTCTCACTATAAGAATTTTCACTTTTTGCGACTACATTTTTAGTCGTCGAAGGATTTTAGCGACTAAAATTTTTGGTCGCAAAAGTAGTCACCTAAGAATTGTCGGTAAAGGTAATTAGCAACTAAAATTATTTTAGTCGCCAAATGTATACAATTACCGACTAAAATTTTAGTCGCCAAAAGGTTGGACATTAAATTAAATTAGACCCTTTTCAATGACCAAACTTTTAGTCGCCTAAAGTCTCACATTTTTAGCTACTAAAATTTTAGTCGGCAAAGAGTTCTTCTTTTGGCTACTAAAAATTTGGTCGCCTAAAGTCCCACATTTTTTACTACTAAAATTTTAGTCGGCAAAGAGTTCTTTTTTTGGTTACTAAATATTTGGTCGCCTAAAGTCCTACATTTTTAGTCCTCTTTTGACTGTAAATCCAAAAGGAAAAAACAAAAAAAACACAAAAAGTTGACAAATTTTCCGTAGTACTCGTGGTACCAACTCTCAATTAACTAGCAAAATTATTCATTGAAACTCCAGTCACTTTAGATAAATCTATTGGAAATATAACTTCACTACCAGTACTTATACATAAATTGTTTAAAGAAGTACAATTATTAATTGTGATAATAAAATATAAATTAAACATGGTTAAAAACAAGATTGCAAACATTGTCATTTGCATGCACAGTGATTAAAAAGGGCACTTTTATCAAGCATGCATGTTGTGTACAGTGTATACACACAAATAGAGAGGGAGAGAAGGGAGTTACACTTGGCCTATTGAGTTTTCTTTTCCTTGTTAAGAGGCAATGGAAGGTTTCTTAGGGTATTTATCATCAATTTTCCTGAACTGTGTCTAAATGATCTTATAAGCTACAATCAACTTCTCGTCAATTTGATCTTGGTACTTCTCATAAAGCACAGGGACCAACAGACTAAGAAGAACCCCTATGGGAAAAACAAAGCAGATAATCAAATTGAATTAAAATATTCTATGGAAAGGCATGTGCACTTATATACAAGGAAAGGCCATGAAGAAACTCACCAATATAGACAAGGTAAGGAAGTTGAAGAAACTAACAATGTAAGAAATTATCCACACGACCAATGCAACCTGAAGACCAAAGGCACATTACATTGGCACATTCAACTATTTATGTCTCTGTCAAATCCATAACACAAAAATCAAACCCATAAAACAAAAATCAAACCCATTTTGGACATGAAGAATTTCATAATTTCATAGAAATCAAACATTTCAACCAATGAGCCCTTAACCAAAATCAATACAAAAATAAACTAAAAAAGCATATAAACCCTAGATGAAGTGTGAGAAATGGGGAAATAGGGGAAGGGGGAGAGAGAGAGAGAGAGAGAGAGAGAGAGAAGCAGATCGTAACGCCCGGGAGAGGACCGAACCGAGAGAGACAGAGACAAACTTGTGATTTGCGGCAGTGTTGGTGGTGATTTCGACGTCGGCAGTGGTGGCGGCGACGTGTGACGGTGGGGACGGACGGTGGCCAGCGACGGTGGTAGTGAAAATCAGTGGTGAGCGGGCCTCTGGTTTGTGGTGTGTGGTCTGTGTTTGTGAGACAGAATAGATACAAAAAATAAGTGTGACCAAATTCATAGGCTACTTTTAGTGACCAAATTCTGTTTAGTCGGCAAATAATAGTCAATATTTGTCTAATTTGGCTACTAAGTATTCTTTTTGTCAGAAAACACTAACCATACAACGACTAAATTATTTTAGTCACTGATAGTTTAGTAAATAAGCCTATCTTTTGGCGACTAAACTTTTTTTTGGTCGCCAAAAGGCTATATACGCCGACTAAAATCATAATTGGTAGCCAAAAAATAGACAAATGCCTACTAAAACATTTTTAGTCGCCTATTTACATGAATTTTAGCGACCAAATTTTTTTTAGTCGCCAATAGCTAATCTATGGCTACTAAAAAAATTTAGTGGCTAAAATGCTAAATATTGGCGACCAATATTAAGATTAGTCGATAAAGGTCTGCCTTTTGGCGACTAAAAAGGTTTTAGTTGCCAAATTTAGTTGCTAAAGGTGCAAATTGTTGTAGTGTCTGAAGCTACTAACAAATAAAAAAATAAATAGCATCACTTTTCTTTTGAGAATCTTAGTTAGCTTCATTTTAATTTTATTTTGTGTCAATAACCTATAAATTTTAGCAATTTTTGTACAATGAAGCTACTAAATAAAATTTTTTTAAAAAATCACTTTTCTTTTTAATATATTAGTTAGTTTTATTTTTACTTTGTGTTAAGAACCGGTAAAGTGGCATTGGTAGTGCTATGCATGAGTATAAACAAATAATCAAAAATTAATTTTAAAATTAAACAATAATATAAAATTATCTAATATATGTAGTAAAAATAATTTATAATCAATTAAATTTTATTTATTTATATCAGAGTTACACATAAATGACTTGTATATTTATGCCAAGGTGATATTTATCTAATCATTAAAAAGTGTCTTGTCTATACCCAACTTATGAATCATTTGGCCTATTTATGTATTAAATTGGTAAAAAATATTTATAAGTATTTTTTATTTTTTAAATAAGAAAAATGAACATGTTTTATGCATATCTACTAAAAAATTTGAACATAGGTAAAAAAATTATATATTTATGTTAACATGAAATAAATAGTTACATATATTTATATATTAAAAAATTATCTAAGATAGAGCCGCCCTAAATTATATGTCATATTTTAGTTTTAATCTTAGTAAAAATATTTGATAGTAATAAATTTAAACATTATGTATAAATCATATCACAATTTATCGATTCGTGACCGGTATGAGCTAATTTAGAGGTTCTAATATTAGATTAAACGTTCAATGGGCCAATTTTTGGGCCTCGTTTTAATAATCCGAACCATTCACATTTTAGGATTCGTTGAGTACATCATCCCTGCAAAATAATTAAGTCGATCAGATAATGGAAATCACTTGTTTGGATCAATTTTGTATGATTTGTTTATTTTCTCATCATCCATTTTTTTATACAAAACTGATACAAACACATGGTTTCCATTTGATCAAATTGATTTTTTACAGGAATTATATACTCAATAAATTCTAAAATATAAATAGTTCAGATTATCAAAATGAGACTAAAAAGTGAGCCCACAAGGCCCAACAACACCTCTCCAATCCGATAGAGGATTGGAGAGAAGCCCAGGCCACGTTAAAGAATCAATAATGTTTAAATTTTAAGTTAAAGAATTAATTATTTTTCATATGAATGCATCAAAATCATGCATTAATGCAATCTTAGGGAAGCAATTTTGAAAATAAATTTGGTATGGTAAACATAAATTAAGGAAGTAATTTGAAATGGTAATTATGGTAACATTATTTAAGGGTTTAATATAAAACTCCATGAATTTAATTATGAACTAATTAAAATGCAACACATAATGACACTTAGTACTTTTATTATTAAACAAATAAAAAAAAATTGAGTTGAGAATTTTTTTTTTTTTTTTTTTTTTGAGCTAGGGTTGAGAGTTTGAACCTTAAAGAAACCCTATTAACGCTTACCGTGTATGAAAATAATGGGCTTTGATACGTTGAGTAGTAATGGCTACGGTGAGAGAGAGAGTGAGAGAGAGAGAGAGAGAGAGAGAGAGAAACATATTACAGAATTTTAATTATATAAATTATTTCATGCTTCATGGTGAAGAATTTTAAATATTTTAATAGAAAATACTTTACAACAAAATATTTTTTTGAGTGTGATTTATTAATTTTTTTAAGGGAGATGCACCAATAAATCTTAAAGTCTAATCTTTTGATCCATTTAGTCATAACTTTAATCTTATAAACCAATAAATCCCATCACAGTGTTAAAGACCAAGTTGCCCATATTTTTTATGCAAAGTAAGGGTAATTGTGGGTTTTGTTGATGTTGAAATTACGGGAATACCCCAAATATTCACCAAAGGGAATATTGGTTTCCCTCCGAAGCAATCAGAACGGAAGAGACGTAATAGGAAATTTGTGCTTTGTTCCAATGTTAATGGGATATTGGTTGGTGTGTTGATGATATTCAGTGTGGATTGGTACTCTGAGTTGAACATTCCTTCAAGTGTGTATTACCATCATTACGTTTATTGATTATTGGGGTTTCAGGTGTCGTGTGTGTTCGGTGTGGGGGTTTCGAGTGTCGTGTGTTTCGATGTTGTGTTTGTTGTTGGTGTTGACATCTGTGGTGTAGGTGGATTTGTTGGGTTGTGCTGGAAATTACTATGCATGGTTGTGTCAATGTTATTGCTGGAACGTTAGTGTATAATGTGTAGTTTGTTAATTGTATATTGTGTGTGAGATGATGGTGGAACGCAGCTAAGATTTGTGTGAGTGTGGAATTGGATTGGTGTCATACTTTGTGTGGTTATATGGGCCCTGTGTTTGCCTCTGTGATGTATACATGGTTGTTAATGTGCATCGTACTATAAATCTGCCATGCATGAATGTTTCATATTGAGACGTGTTATCTATGTGACAATATGGGGTGTAGTCATAAGGAAATTGTGGTTGTTCGGTATACTCTTGGATTCTTGGGTTAAGGTTTATGTTAATGTTGGTACGAATGGTAAAATTTAGTTGTGTAGTGATAATTGTGAATTTGTGGATTCTGATCATAGGCAATATGTCGCACACATTGTAGTTAACGTTGAATTGGTGTTATGGCCATTTATTGGCATTGGTGTACATGCTCTGTGTTTTGGATATATATTCGTTGGTAACAAATTAGTATGTTCGTCCAGCCTGAACATTCGACTAACGACATTAGCATTCTCATGATCCTCCATGCAAACCACTCTCCCAACATTGAGACCTGATCCCATAGCCCATGACTGAATGAGGACGTCAATGTGTTTGAAACCAAATAACTTTGCAAGACACAATATGTTTTGGATATCCTTATCGCCGTCCACCTTAAAGTTATTGTACCCCGGCACATCGAACAACATATGAACCTCACATGGGACCAATCCATTAAATTTCCCACATATAACATCGACTAACTGTGCGTACGTCAACGCATGATGCAACTTAATGACGACGTTGGTTTGTCCATAATTGTAGAGTAGCAAAATAGCAGTGTCCATACCTACAGCATAAATAAGAGGGAAAAAAAAACACATAACTTAATACGGTTCACAATGTAACATCGAAACCCATACCAGCAATAACAACATATCTATGTACCAATTGAAATGAAAAAAACACCCCCCATTTCAGTGTGAAATGTGATGTAACATATAATCCAGATAAAAATACACCATAACACCAGTCTAATACGGTTGATTTGTGCAGAATAATCGTCTCACAATAACACGATACACCATCTGTGCCGTGCAAGTATCCGTTTGCATTACAAATTACACAGCAAAACCATATTTGTTGTATTAAACCAAGATTAATAGCCTTAAATCGGGCTTAGGTTGCATCTTTGTATGTTTAGTAGCTTGTTAAGGCATATGTACTTTATTTAAACCATGTTTTGGTTATTTGACTCTTTCAATGGAATCGGGGTAAGTTCTCTTATTCTTTGTGGCATGTTGCATGTTCTTGATGCATTTTTTAAATAATGCAAGTTATATGCTTTTTTGTGCAAAATTGGATTTTTTTAGTGTTTTCATAGATATGGCTTAGTTTAGTTCATGTTTATAGCCATATTGTCACAACCCAAACCCGCCCATATAGGTTTAACGTCGTAACTGGCCATTAATCCTGAGATTACCAAGGGTCTGAACAGATTAAACAAATTAAGGGGCTAGCGGAAGCAAATACAAACGTACAACGTCCATAGAGCTGTGCAGACATATATCGGACAAAAAATTTAAAACTTGTAAATACATATACGTGATGTCATAATCACATTGGTCTTATCTCACCATATCCCACATATACAGATTGTACAAAAACTTGTTCAGTTAAAAACAAAAGTAATATAAAAGTCGTAAACTTGGTTCACAAAATTCGACTACATGAAGCATTCCAAGAACCTCCTCGAGAGGCACACAGGTTGGTTGACACAAACAAACCTCTAGTCAATCATCATTGAGCCTGGTCACACGCCTGATCGCCTACATACATGAATAATACAATGGGCTAGAGCCTAGTGAATAATAACAAAGTAAAGGATTTTAATGAATAATGTCCATAACAGATTCAGAAATCATAATTCAGATCAGAAGTAGATTCATATTCATATTCATACTCAGAATTCACATATGATCATACGTGGAACATCCTTCAGCATTATCAAATCTAATGACCCATGATTATATGGGATGTAGTTTTGATGACTCATGTGCACAGAGACATTCATAGCTGATGACCCATAAAGGGACTTGATGACCCGCAAAGAGACCTGATGACCCATAAAAGAACGTAAAATATCACATTATGCTAAGGATGCCACAATTACGTTTTAGAAACTTGAAGCATCATTCATTCATACAAAACATAGCACTTCAGAAAACTGCTCATTTCATATCTTCAGGAAAAGATTAAAGTTATACATAACTTTATAGAGTAATTACATACTGTAGACACCCCATTTTTGACCGTCCTCGAGACTTAGACGTCACTGTTTGAACACTTGGTGATCATCCTTGTTTGTGTTCGTCTTGAGTTCCCGGAGGCCTCGGCTGCGTGCCTTGCCTCAGAATCTCTCGGCTCGACTGCTTTGTGTCTGGTTTTGCACCAAGAGCTTGTGGATGTGTTCCTGAGGGAAGGGGGTAGCCTGTCAACCAAGTCTCCTGCCCACCGGCCACCTTGATTTTCAATCGGCCAAATGTGATGGCTGGCCGGCCAATTTGACTGCCGGTCGACCACTTTGATAGCCGGCCGGCCAAGTGTGATTTTCAACAGATATTTCTGTAGACAGCTGGCAGTTGTCATTCTAGGCCATACCCTAGCCCATGCCTAGACGTGGGGGTTCTGATGGGGCTGCAGATTGATATAGCTATATCAATCAAGCTCTCTCACTTAGAGGAGAAGCAACAAAAAAGAAGTGAAAGGAGATACAACTTGAAGAAAATTCTTCCTCTCTCTCTCTAAAAAATTCTCAGCTCTCTCCCTATCTCTCTCTTCCAAACCCTTCAAACCCTAAGGTTCTTGCCCCCTTTACACTACCACTCATAGCCTACAACCTCCATACTCCATTCCAGCAACTTGAGGCTGTTTTTCAAAGCTTAGGAACACCATTTCTCAGACCAAAAGCTACTAGAAGTTTGGACTACAAGGGTGAGCCTTATTTCTCTCTCTTTTTGCTCTAGTTTGCATGCAATCTTAGCCTTTGTTGCTTACATTTTTGGGCTCCGACCTAAACTGTAAATAGTCATATTTTGAGCTACTTTTCATGTTTGATTGAGGACCTCTTGCTGTTTGAGGTCTCCTCCTCCCCCTTTGTGTTTAAACTCTCTTTTAGGCTTATTTTTGCATGATATTTTAGGCTTATTTGTGAGCTGTTTTGGACTTGGTTATAAACTGCGAAATGTCTTGTTTTGAGCCCCTCTTCAACTTTGTTGAAGAGCTCTTCACTGTTTGGGGCCAGCTGCTGTCCCTTGTCTCTATTCTCTCTTTTAGGGCCATTTTTGCGTGATAGATTAGCCCTATTTATGTTCATTTTTTAGACTGGTTATAAACTGGAAAAATACTTGTTTTGACATCATATTCATGTTTTATTAAGGGCATTATTTTATTTGAGGCCACATGCTTCCTTGTATGCTTGATTGTCCCTTGTTTTGAGCCTTACACCTAACCCCCAATTGCATGCTTTGTTTGGCCTTCTAGCCACTGAAATCCAGTGGATTTTTAGTGACTGGAACACTATTTTAAGAGCCAAGATTAGAGAGAGGTGACCCTCTCTCTCCTTCTCTTGTTTGGTGGCCTTTTTGGCCTTTCGAAGAGACCCTACCTTGCATGCTTCGAAGTTACTTTCCAGGGTCCTTTTGGTGAGTTTTAGGACTACCATATTTGATTTTCATAGTTGTTTATGCCATGCTAAATGTCTACCTTGCATGTGCTTAATAACTCCTTGCATGGCCCTCCAAAGTAACTCATTATTTTTGCATACCATGGTTGCATATCAGTGGTTATTTGGACCTATTTTCACATGATTTATTCACTGATTTTTGCTGGTTTGGTGAGATTACATTTGCTTCATGTACTTGCCATGAAAACCATGATTGCTAATCAAGATTGCATGCTATTTTGTCCACCACGCTAGCATCTTTTGGCCATGTTTTGAACTGAAAATGTTCATGTTTTGGGACTGCCTTGGCTCTGTCTTCATGCTTCATGATCAAATAATGCATGCTTTCACTACAGGAAATATGGAATTTAGCGGCGTTTATTTAGCGACGTTTTTTTAAACACCACTGTTTCTAACCTTTAACGACGTTTTATAAACGTCACATTTTATATTGATTAAAACGGTACCATTTAAGGAATAGAAGTCGTTTTTTAAACGCCTTCACGTGTTACAATAGTATTGCTCCCCTCTCTCTTTAGCTCTGTGAGAATCAAAACCCTTCTCTCTCTCTCTCTCTGCGCCCTCATTTTGAATCTGGGAAACATTCAGAGTCTTAGAGATTACGATTCAGAACCCTTCTAGCTCTCTCTCTAAACCCTTCAGTCTCAGAGATTATGATTCAACCTTCTTCAGTTCGGTTTCATCTCAGATCCAGTCTCAAAGTGATTTCGACTTCGAAGTTCTCTCTCTCTCTCTCGATTTCGAAGCTCCACCGCCACCACCATCTGCATCGTTGACTAAGGTGAGCACACCGTCTACAATCTCAGTTTCGCATTCTCTCTCTCTCTCTCTCTCTCTCTCTCTCTCTCTCAAGCTCTTCGTTCGATCGATTCTTCTCCTAGGGTTTACATATGTTTAAGATTTCAGATCTGAGTTTTCTCATTCAAAAATATATGTTTGAGATCTAAGATTTCTCATTCAAAAATATGTTTGAGGTTTTGAAATTTCTTACTCTAGTTTTGTTCTTTTGATTGACTCAAAGCTAGATGATGATGTGGGAAATGTTGAAATGGAACTTTTCTTACTTTCGAAGTTTGTGAAATCTTCGGTTTCTTCATGTAGCGAAATACATCTAGATGCAGAACAGGTTCAAGCATAAGTTTAAAATAATTTGGGTTCTGTTTTACGTAGATTTTATATATGGCCAGTGGCCACCAAGAATTTGTTTCTTAGCTTATCGACAAAACAGAAGGAAACAAATGAAAATTTTGTGGATTTTACTGGTATTTTTGGGTGGAATGGAAATAATGATTGTAAAGTATTATTCCAAAATTTTCATCTTATTGGCAATTGAATCGGTATTATTTTGGAACAGAGCAATCATATCGTGGCACTAAAGGTGCTTTTCAAGAGCCAGCTGAAACAGTCTCAGGTTGAACATCAGCTTCGTCGTGAAGTTGAAATCCAAAGTCATCTCAGACACCCTAATATTTTACGCCTTTATGGATACTTCTATGATCAGGTATAGTTCATCTAGATTATCAAATTTCACAGCTTTTCCATGTTGTTAATCTGTTAACTTTTGTAGCCAACTGACTAATTACCCTTTTTTTCAACACAATTGTTGCAGAAACGAGTTTATTTGATATTGGAATATGCCGCCAAGGGTGAGCTGTACAAGGAGCTACAGAAGTGTAAATACTTTAGTGAAAGACGCTCTGCAACTGTGAGTTTCGACACTATGGTTTTCTTTGTTTGTTTATCTTCCATTTGGCTTGTCATTCTTATTACATATTATGTTTCGGAACCTTCCAACTGTGAGTAAATTTATAATTTTTTCCACAACTTGCATCATGAATTTAAGGGATACACTTCGATGCCACGGGCAACATTGTTGCCATTTTTCATTCTATCTATAGAAAACTTGTCATTTTTATTTTTTTTTTGGTGCATTGACTGTTATGCATTTTTTTTTTTTTAGTGGAGAGTGTTGAGCATGATGCAAGTGTAGACATATGGAGCCTTGGTGTCCTCTGCTATGAGTTCCTTTACGGGGTTCCACCTTTTGAAGCAAATTGCTCTAGAAGTATTTTAAATTCACTTAGCCTTTGTTGTGGAAGATGATTTGGAGCTTTCTCCTCTATATTGCAAATTTTTAAGGGGTTTGATTGTTAATTATTACTACAATGCTTCAAATTTTAATCCTTCAATCTATGGGGCATCACTGCAGAGACCAAGGTTTGTTCCAGGTATCACTTTCTGACTTTGTTGCGTCTCTTGGTCCTTGTTTGGTAGCTCAGAAAATTTAATAATAGCAAAGAAAATGAGGTGTTGGCAACTGAACTTTTTCGTTACTTTAGACTTGACAAAACTGAAAAAGACAGCAGGTGGTTTTTTTTTGAAGTTTTAGAGGCCAAACCAAACACAAACATAAGATTTAGCATTCAATTTCTTTTTCCTTTCAAGGTTCTCTGCGACCACGGAGGTGATCATTGTTAATTGGGGTCACTTTGCCTTGAATTTTGATGATGGTTGCTGATTTGTGTTGATCAAGGTGTGGGAGTTTGACAGATTTAGATATACTATTAAATTTTTGGTTAAATGGGATTGAGTGAATCAATTTCCATTGAGACATTGAATGTGACCTAATTGTTTCAGTGTTTCATATGATGGACACAATTTCAAAATCTAGGAGTCCACTATTTTGTTTAATTGGTGCCATCTTTGAATCTTCTTGGAGCAAATTGCAAATGAACAAATATGTTTTGAGAAATAGAATTTTCACAGTCAACCATAACCTCGTCTATATGATCCTCATCAGTGCTTTAACAATAGTATCTACTGGTGCAATAGGATTGATGGATGGGGAATGCTTATTGATGTTCGAATATTTGCTTGACATAGGCTGATCAGCTCATGTTTAAGAGCTTTGCTGTTACAGATAAGGGATAATGAGCAAATTGATGGAAGGTATTATGTTGTGGATACATTGTTTTCTTTGTCTTTTGGTTTACGAAGATTTTGTGGTGCTTGATTCCCGATGTGATGTCCATTCTCTTCACTTACGTTGGAGATACTTGAGAGTCTGTCTTCTTTAATAGGTTCACCAAAGCATATTACCTACTTCTCCATGGGATGGGAGAGCACAGGTAACCTGTCCATCAACTTAGTTTTTCTTTTTTCCATCCTTTTCTTTAAGAGTATGTCCAAATCACTAATTTAATGCAACCACCAATGAGTTAACTGAATAGTCTTTATGATGTTATTGACCATCCAAGAGGAGTTTTAAAAATCTAGTTTTTGAATTTCGTTGTCCCGAAGTGTAGCAATTGGTCTTTTTGGGGGCTTAAAATAAATTTTTTTGCTCTCACTGGTCCTTGGTGTGTTCTTTCTTTCTTGACAGGTGTTATTTGGGAGTAGAGCTTCTCAAGTCTGGCAGTGAAGGAAGTGAAACCACCCTCAAAACCCTTTGGCATCACACAGATGCTATTATGTGCTGCTCTTTGAAGGTATGTGGCTTAAAATTTTCAGCTCTGTCTCTCTGTCTCTCTCTCTCTCTCTGTGACATGGGTCTTGAATTGTCTTCCTATGCTATTATTTTTAATTGTTTATTATTCACAGCTTCAAATTTAAAAGGTAATTGGACTTCCAAAAAGCTGAAAGATTTGTATTTTGCCAGAGTTTAAATAACCAGTTAAGCTAAGGACGAAGGGGTTGGCCTAATGGATGAGGCACTCCCTTAGTAGGTGTAATGTTTGGGTTTAAGTCTTACTGCCACGAGTGCAGCTTTGCTTCCCCTATTCCCCTTGTATTGATTGTCAAAAAAAAACTCAGTTAATACAGAATAGAGGGTGATATGTCACATTTAAAAATCCCAGTTAGTTTAGATCCCTCTGTACATGTTCATGGGCTTTTCAATGCTTTACTTGCCCCTCGCTATACGGGTTCCACGGTAATCCATTCTATTTCATGTTCATAGTTGTTTCACAAAGTTGGTTTTCAATTTCAAACTTAGGTTGCTTGTTTATGCTAAAACAGTCTGCCTTTTATTTGAAGTCCCATTCTGTTGCAGCACTTTTGATTCTAGTGGATTGGTTTTATTTATTGAAGGTTGAGTTCATTCCAAAATTTAGTGTGAGGGCAATCTGGCAGAGATGGCGTGAATCATATCTGAAAGATGGGACTAAGGCGGATGATGCTATAATTGTGTTTACGGGAGTAAGTCGAGTATTTTATGGCATGAATTAAAATACTATGTTCTGTGTGGTTCAGTGATTGTTGTTTAGATTTGTGTGGTTCAGTGAGTATTCTATTTTGCATGCTAGATCTTTGCAAGGTAATCAACTCTCAGGAAAAATCTCATCAGTGATTGGCTTGATGCAGGCACTTGCTGTTCAAGTGTTGGCATTTGGTTTGTTTTGCTTATGGTCACTTTTTTAAAAGGAGAGGTATTTATAGTTGATTTAACATTTTTTAATCTTGTTGGCAGCAAAGTCTTGCTTCATGTCAAATGTTGTCACGTAACGTATTTTCAATTTTTTATTTTTATTTGTCTTATTTCTAGTGTGAATTGACTCTCTCTCTCTCTCTCTCTCTCTCTCTCTCTCTCTCTCTCTTCTTTTTTTTCTTTTTTCTTTTTAGATGATCATTGCAATTTACAACTGAAAATTCTTAGATGGGTGAGGTTTGTAAATTGAGGCAGCAGTATTAGCTCTCAATATACCACATATATACTCTTGACTTGATCTCTGCTTGTTTCTCACCAACTATGGATTTTTTCAATTTCCTTCTCCACCGTCCCTTGTGCTAAATGTCCTTTCTACCACATGATGATGCCAGAGAGACCTATTCATATGGTAGAGAGGGAATTTGGGATAGTGAGACAAGAAAAGGCAACAGGTAATCCTCAGCCCACTCCCTGCCTTTTTTGCTCTATGGCACAGTAATTTCCTTCTCTACTTTGTGTACTACTACATGCTATGCAGACATTGCATTATATGATAGCAACAAAATTGTCTTTCATGCGTGTTCTTTCATTGTCACGATAACACTTCTATGAGCATCTAGTGTTGAATTGTTGCTGATGTAGAACGTTTAGAAAACAGTATACATTCACCTAATGTATGATTACTTTGAAGAAGGCAGATATTGGAATCGCTGTTGCGGATATTGGAATTGCTGTTGCGGATGCTACTCATGCTGCTAAAGGTGCTTCTGACATTGTCCTCACTGAACCTGGACTCAGCGTTATAATAAGTGTTGTGCTCACTAGCAGGGCTATTTTTCAAAGGATGAAGAACTATACTGTAACTTACCCTCCATCTTCTCTTTATTCCAATCCTTCACTGTTTTTTTCTGAAGTTTCTAAGTCTACTTTCTTTTGACTTCAGATCTATGCAGTTTCAATTACCATCCATATTGTGGTATGTTAACTAAAACTCTTTAAGATGTTCATAAAAATTGTTGTTGTTATATAAAAAAAATTGTTTTAATTTGTTTCTTCTCTTTAATAAATTTTCCAGTTTGGGTTCATGCTTATTGCCCTGATATGGAAGTTTGACTGTGCTCCCTTCATGGTTCTAATTATTGCCATCCTAAATGACGGTGAGATCAGATCCAGCAGTAAAATTATTCTTATTATTATTATTATTTTTTTTGGCCGGATGGGACTTAAGGCTTGGCTTGGTTTGGTTTGGTTTGGTTTGGCCGGGAGGAGGGGAGGGTGAGGGATTCGGCATTTAACTTTAAATTTAAGACAACATCAAGCTAACTGTCCAACTTTCCATCTATTATATAACCCTAGGAACAATCATGACATTCTCAAAGGATCAGTGCAGCCATCCCCAATGCCAGACAGCTGGAAACTGAAGGAGATATTTGCAACCGGCGTTGTGCTCGGAGGCTATTTGGTACTAATGACAGTAGTATTTTTCTGGCTTATGAATGATACCAAATTTTTCTCGGTAGGAATATATTTTCTCGTGCATAAAATTGTAACTTTACCCAAATGTTATAGGTTCAATTTGTTTACCTACTTTGTTAAACAATGTAGGACAAATTTGGTGTGAGACCATTGGGAGATAAGAGGCCTGAACAGATGATGGCTGCATTGTACCTACAAGTGAGTATCGTGAGTCAGGCTCTCATATTTGTTACAAGGTCTCGCAGCTGGTCCTTTGCTGAACGCCCTGGACTACTCTTACTCTTTGCTTTTGTAGCCGCACAGCTGGTATGAATTTCCCAATAACCTACTAATATTCATGTGCAAAGACAAATATCTCTATCGCAATGTGCTTGATATTATAGTAATGGAGTTAGTTTACAAAATAAAATTTTAAAAATAAAAACATATTTAAATGAAATACAAAAAAACAAAGTACTATATGAAAAATCCTGAACTTATCTGATGAATTTGGGAATTGAATTGGATAGGCTTGTTCTAATGGAGGTGTAAACTATTCTGTAATTTGACAGATTGCCACCTTGATAGCTGTTTATGCTAAATGGGGTTTTGCAAAGATAGAAGGATGTGGTTGGGGCTGGGCCGGTGTCATCTGGCTTTACAGTGTGGTAACATATATTCCGCTTGACTTACTCAAATTTGCGATCCGCTACGCTTTAAGTGGGAAAGCTTGGGATACCCTTTTGGAGAACAAGTTAGAATTCAAATTCTCTAATAAAGGGGAATTTTTTAGTATATGATTTTGTTTGAATTTTTGTAGTTTTCTTGTGGTTTTCTGATGACTCTTTAGTTCTGGTACTTATTTTTTTTCTTCTTTTGTAACACAGACTGCTTTTACTACAAAGAGTAACTATGGGAAAGAGGAGAGAGAAGCACAGTGGGTTACTGCACAGAGGACTCTACATGGCCTTCAACTACCGGAAACCACTAACCTTTTCTCTGACAAGAGCAATTATAGGGAGCTTTCAGAAATTGCAGAGCAAGCCAAGAGACGGGCTGAGGTTGCAAGGTGAGTGATTATTTGCTCTTTTTATTTGACTTACATATATTTTAAGTTTTGTTGCCGGAAAAAATTTCTAGAACAATTCTTTAACCATGAAAATAGTTGAAATTCAAGATGTCTAGATGATTCCTTGAACATCTAATTGAATAATATATAGAAAATAAATACAAATTAAAAGTGGATGTCTAAAACAAAATGGAATACTAAATCAACGAACACAAAAATGACCGATTAGATTTCTAAGGTGCTCAATACCCATTGGCACCGTTTCTAGTTTCTCACATGCGATACCACTAGACAACTTAGATTACAAATGGGTTCTTGAACAGTTCTAAAGACTGGTTGCATTGTGTTTTTCTAGTTTACGGTAATTCATTCAGTTTGGGTAATGATTCTTCATTAAATTTAGGTAGATGTCGGCATCAACAGGCAGTGATGATTCTTCTTTTTTATGTTCTAAAACTTAAAAACTTCTATTAGATAACACTTGTATTCATGTTGAATTGCAGGAAACTGAGGAGATGATTGCAAATGTTCTTGGGGTAGAAGTTTTTAGGCAGACAATTGCTGGTAACATTCTTGTGGGCAGCTATTGTGCCTTCTCCAATAAATGTGGCCTGGTAAGAAATTATATCCTGCATCTGTGGCAATCTTATCAAACATCAGGTACCAAAATTTTATCTTCTTTTGTTGTCCCCTTTCTAATGGACATTGTGTTGGAGCAGGCCCATCCTCATACATCCATTGAAGACTTGGATGAACTTTCAACCCCCCTTCAGGTCCCTTTGGTGGCAGGGACTGTGAACCGTGGTAGTGAAGTGATAGCCGCTGGCTTGACAGTTAACGACTGTACAGCGTTCTGTGGATCAAATACTACAGCAACAGAATTGTCAGTCATTGAGAGTGTCTTCAAGTTGCGAGATGGTGATTTGGGAATTTCAGGAGATGGCTACAGGTGGCGCAAGTATGGACAAAAAATGGTAAAGGGAAATCCTCATCCCAGGTATGTGCCTATCTTTCAGTTTAACTTTTTAATTCTGTATCTGATTTTTGTACCTTGATCAGGCTATAAATGCTTGTTTTGTTGGTGCTCCATCTAGATTCATAATGCTGATTTGCATTAGTTATAGTCACTCTGGTTATGCAATCTCTTTCTTGAAAAGTGACTGTTCTTAGGTTATAGGACGTCACACTTGAAGTTAAACAGAGTTAGGTTCAACTTACTTGTGGTGTATGGATGACTATTTTTACACCCCTTAACAAGTTTTCATGCGAGTTATAGTTTACCAAACTTGCATTTGGATTAGTTATCTTTTTTTCATGCTTATCAAGCATGCTGCATGCAATCATACAAAAATCATCCTTCAGTCACCATTTTTTTATTCTGGAAGAAAAATCATCTCTTGACACAGAACACAAATAGAAGTGGGGACAACAAAATAAGTATATATTTTTATGCCAACAGAGGTTGATTAAGTTGGTAAGGATCAGACACTTTGCCTCCACGGCTTAGGTTCAATTCCCGCTGCCAGCAGTCCTCCTTAGTGGGCGATCTATAATAAATTAATAATAAATTTGAAGATAGGTTGTCACATTAGGTCATAACACCTCGTAGCGACTTGAGTGTCTAGGAAAAATCTCCCTAACTATTGATCAATTTTATGGTGGAACATAGAAATTAGTTGCAAACTCCTCGTAGAGGGCTTCTTTTATGCTATAAAAATTAATTGTCAATTATTTTCTTGTCTCCACATTGAATATTTTCACATGTGGCAGCTATACTTACTCGGGAGAAGCAAGTGAAGAGTTTGACAGGGATGATAATACTTTGACACTCATCAAACCATCTCCTATGCCTTCAAAGGATATTCGAAGTCCACTTGAAGTCGGATCAGTACACGGTGGAAACAACGGGGTATGGAACGTTGATTTGGAAGAAAACAAGATAGAATAATTTGAAACCCAACTCTGTTTGATTGTGAGAAGCTATTTAACTCCGAATGATCATCCTGATGGATATGAAGTTGCTACATGTAGAATTTATGTGAGAAGAGAGGGAAAAAGCCATTGAATGGAATATAATGAAGCTTTTTTTATTTGTTCTTGTTCTTTTACCTTTTCCCCCCTCTAATTCTTTTTATCTTGTTTAATTGGATTATAGCGTACTGTATGATTCCAAATGTATCATCTTGTTGCATATAGTTTAGACTCATCTTTGGATATAGTTGGAAGACAAGTGGTATTTTTAATATTATAAGCCATATTAGTGTGCTTTCTATTCCTTTTTAATTTTTTTGGGCTTCTTGACCATTTTGATTTTAATTGATGTATTTAAAGTCTGAATTGTTGCTATTCTTAGGTATGTAATGCATTGTTTCTTATTTTTAATTTTGTTTTCAAGCTTAGTTTATTTATTATTTTAATAAACATCAATTATTAGTTCTTAATAATTGTTTGATCGGTATTTTTTTTGTTCAACCATATAAAATTAACAAAATTTATAAATTAAAAAAAAAGGTTATGGCGGCGTTTAAACGTCACTATATCCCACCGCAGGGGCTAGATTTTTAAAATGTATAAATGTCTATGATGGCGTTTTCAAAAGCGTCGCTAAATGTCATAATGACGTCATTGTACAGTTAGGTAGGACATTTGACGGCGTTTTTAAAAACGCCGCCTATACTAATATAACGACGTTTTTCAAACGTCATAAAGTTATAGCGACGGCCGCGTCATCGACGTTTGGTACTAAACGTCACAAAAAGAATTAACGACGTTTTTAGTACTTTTAGCGGAGTTTTTTAAACGCCGCTAAAAGTAGATTTTCCAGCAGTGTTTGTATAGCTATAAGTCATTCCATGTGCCTAATTTCGAATTTCGGGTTTCATCTCATACATCGGGTGCCATTTTCCATGTTTTGGGGCTGTTTAGCATCATATTTCAGTGCTGCAATTTGTTAGTTCGCATGCCATCTTGCATCCCTTGCCATGTCTTGTTAGAGTTACATGTTATGCCTTAGGTTCGGTCCTCGGTTTGCGTGCATGCGTGCACGCATTTCGAGAGTCTCATTTTCACATAATGGCTATTGATGTGAGTGTGGCTGAGGTCCATTCATGTTAGTGTAAGTCCATCCTGCATTGTGTATGCCACGTTTCAATGCGTTGTGCATGTTATGTTGTTAGCATTGTGTGTGCCATATAGTTGCATTGCATGTTTGTATGTTTACTTCCATGCTTAAGTCATGTGTGCATCATTGTGTATTGCCTCGCCTCTTGATCAACCATGATTGAGGTTGGGTCCCTTGTATGTTTTGTGTGTATTGCATTTGACATTGAAATGCATACTTGACTTTTCGGCCATCATGCATTGAAATGCGCAATTGGTGGCCCGAGGGTCAAGGGCCATGCACCCTTGAGTCCGTTGCATGATAAGGGGTGAGGCCATGCATACATTTGCCTGAAAATTCCATGCCATACACTGCTTGCCCTCTGCTGCTGTCAATTGCAGGTTCTGCAGGAAACTTTGGCCGGTCGGCCAAATATAGTGCCGACCGGCCAGTAATCTGTGGCCGACAGGTTAAAAGGCGGCCGGTGATCATCCTATTAGGCCGGTGGTGTTTCTACTTGGTCGGTGGTAATCCCCAACATCCAGAGAGCATGCCCTTGGGCTTTGGAAGTCCTCAGAGGGGCAAGGCAGTGTAAACAGAGGCAACAGTGGCATAGTACGGATTTTCGGGCAAGACGAGTCAAGCATGCATCATCCACGCATTTCGAGGCGAGGGCTGTGGCCACTTTAATTTTGCGTTTAATTTGTTAATTAATTAGAAATTCTGTAATAATTAATTTAGTATTATTTACTCGGACTGTAATATTTATTCGGACCCTCTGAGCAAGGGCAATTGTGTAATAAGTGTGCGTGAGTGTGTGCATGTCTTCCAACCCCACGTCTTTCTTCCCTTTTATTTACCTGCTTATGATGGTAGACTAGGGCATATTTAAACTAGCATACCTTATGCTATGCATGCGTGCATTCATACATTTGTCTTGCATACACCAGGCTCGGCACATCATGCTAACTGCATTGTGTTTTAATTCCAAATTGAATATGTGTTAGTTGTAGCATTTCACATGCCATGTTTAGAATAACCGAGCCCATTTCTAGTTACATTTCGCATGTGTTGCATTAGTCATCTTAAACTAGGATCATGCATATGATTACTAACTAGTTTCTGTTTTGGCTTGGAGTACTCGGTAAGCATTTACGCTTTAGCATACCGCATGTGTGTGAGTGTTGCAATGATAGCATGATTACCATGAGGCTAGCTGCTTATGTGATATAACTGCTTGAATGCCTGTGGATGGAGGTTGAATTAACTAAATTGGGATAATGCATTAAAAACTGTGAGTTTTAAGTCCACTAAATAGTGGCAAAATCATCTTTTCTTAAGCCCACTTAAGGGTGGCAAAACCTGCATTTTAGCCTACTTACGAGTAGCAAACCATCTTCAAAACAAGCATGAAATGTTTTGTTCCAATTTAGGCGATTTGGTCTATACTTGTTTGCTGTGCGCATAATATAGTAATTCTAGGCTAATAACCGGAATAAGAACACATAACGTTTTCAAAAATGGATATCACGGTTAGTAGAGGCCGATCTTCGGATCGGGCGAGAGGGGTGCTCATAGCTGACCTTCCCCAATCGTACCCAAGCTCCTGATCTGAGGCAACTTTGGTGATGACGGACACGTGGCCTTTGGCACCGAGTCAGGGTTTCCTAAATTCTCCCATAAAAAATATTTAGGTGGCGACTCGGTATCTGGCAAAGCAGTCCATGTTTGGCACTTCTTTTCTAAAAATCTGTTTTCTCAAAATGATTTGCCAGATTTGGACTCTTTGGTTCAGATTAAGGACCGTGACTATCTGAGAGTCCTGAACTGTAGTGAGCCCAATATGAACAGAACCGGGGCGGGGGGGACTCATCCTCCCGGGAGGTTCGGGGACGTCTACAGTTTCAAGCAACTCTGCTGGGGATTTAGAGGGCTTGACTCAAACTCATGATATCCTGTTTTGATTTCATTTATGTGTCTCTTTGCATTGCATGTGCATTGGTGCGCCTAGGATACCGTGTTTGCCATCTGCCATTCCTGAACGGTTTGCCGGAGGCTTGACTTTGTCAAAGCATGCCATAAGGCTGACCGATTGTGGGCTCTGACAGTATGGGAACACAAACTCCGGTTTTACCGGGGCACCCTTTTCGACCATTCGACCTAGTGCATATCGAAATCCATAGTGACTATTCCAAACTAGGACAGGTTGCTTACCCGATGTTAGGTTGTTTGAAAACTGCTGCGTGCATAGTAAAACCCTCGCTCCTAACAAAATAGGACAGGGAAACCCTACCCGAACATAGGGGTGTTTTGGCTCTCTTTACTTGCTATGTGCTTTTAGAGTGCATCTCTACAGGGAACGTACATATCAGTTTGCAAGTTTGAGTATCAGGCCTGAGGGCATCAGTATCAGTGTTTTGGGGAATCAGTTATATCTACGGGTATCAGATTCAGACTTTGGGGCAACGATTTGGAAACAGTGATCAGCGAATAAGGAACAGTACATTCAGCTTGTTGGCAATTTGTTGTGATACCCAGCTGTGTGTTGTGTTTATTTTATGTTGTTACGCTGTCCAATTGTCTGTTTATTTATACGCTTTATTTATCTTTTTACTAGATAGTCGAGCACAATTGCTTCTGACTCAGTAGATATTCCCCAAACACTCTGGATTAGAAGTCGTCGACTCCATCAATCCGAGGATCTGGTAGACGGACAACCAGTGTACCACTTTCTACCCCCGGTTACTAGACGGAGGACAGCTAGGCAGAGGGTATCAGTTCAGCAGTCAGTACAGAGGGCTTTGTCTACCCCACCTGTGTACAGTAGGGATCAGGATTCTGCTTCTCCCACAGAAAAGGGAACATATACCGATAATTCAGTCAGAGCAGAACAGTATGGCCAATTTAGAGGAGATGGTGCGCCAGCTCCAAGAGAGTATAAAAATGATGCAGCAGGATGCTATCCGACAGGCAGAGTTCGCCAAGTAGCAGGCCACTGTTATGAATGAACAAGCAGAGTTAATCGTGAGGTTACAGCAGCAAACCGAAGCATCTGCTTCGTAGCCAGTTCCTCCCCCGCCAGGAATTCTAACCCCCGGGGAAACGGCTAATGTTCAGAATGATACGGACGTTCCCACGGGACCACCTTTACCCCCGATCCTACCCCAAATCCAACCCTAGTTATCCAAAACACCCACCAACCTATCGGACTCTCCCTTTGAGTTTGAGACAGACCCCACAGCATTAAAGTTGAGCAAGCTCGAAAAGCTGTTCAAGAGATCCCAGGGAGTCAAGACCATCCCTGACATCAAAGATAGATATATCGACGCAGCTGTGATGCTGCCTGACAGATTCAAAATGCCTCACATTGATTGATTTGATGGGTCCGGGGACCCCATGGTGCACCTGAGACTATTTTCAGACATCTTAAGGCCAATGGGCCTCAGCAAACTTCAGAAGCTGTCTCTGTTCGGCCGAACCCTGTCGGGTGTGGCGGCCATATGGTATTGTAGACGTCCCCGAACGCCCCGGGAGGAACGAGTCCCCCGTTTCGTTCGATATTGGGCTTACTACAGTTCGAGCTCTCAATTTGTCACGGTTCTAAATCTGAACCAAAGAGTCCAAATCCGGCAAATCATTTTGAGAAAACAGATTTTGAAAGAAGTGCCAAACATAGACTGCTTTGCCAGATACAGAGTCGCCACCTAAATATTTTATTTTGGGAAAATTTAGGAAACCCTGACTCGTTTGCCTAAGGCCACGTGTTCGTCATCACCAAAGTTGCCTCGGCTCGGGAACTTGGGTACGATTGGGAAAGGTCACTTCGTGAGCACCCCTGCTCGCCTGATCAAAGATCAGCCTCTACTAACCATGATATCTATTTTTGAAAACATTATGCGTTCTTATTCCGGTTATTAGCCTAGATTTACTATGCAATGCGCACAGCATACAAGTATAGACTGGATCGCCTTAATTGGAACAAAACATTTCATGTTTATTTGTTTGAAAATGGTTTGATGGTGCTACTCGCAAGTAGGCTAAGACGTGGATTTGCCACCCTCAGGTGGGCTTAGAAAACATGATTTTGCCACTATCTAGTGGGCTTAAAACACACAGTGAATGAATTGTTCCAATCCAAATAACCCAACCTTCACCCACAAGCATTCAGGCAGTTATATCACATATGCAATTAGCCTCACGGTAAGCATGCTATCATGGCAGTCACTCACACGCATGCAAGGATGCTAAACCATAAAACTTACTGAGTACTCCAAGCCAAAACAGAAACTAATTAGAAATCCATGCATGATCCTAATTATACAGAAATGCCTAATGCAACACATGCAAAAGTGCAACTATAGTAGGCTCGGCTATTCTAGACATGGCATATGAAATGCTACAGCTAACATGTATTCAACTTGGAATTGAAAATTCAATGCAGTTAGTATGATGCGCCGAGCCCGGTGCATGCAAAACAGATGAATGAATGCAAACATGCTATCATACTGTATGCTAATTGAAACATGCCCCAATCTAACCATCATAAGCTGATAAATAAAAGGGAGAAAGACGTGGGGTTGGAACACATACATCACACGCACGCACACTTATTACAACATTGCCCTCGCGCAGAGGGTCCGAAAGAATAATACAGTCCCAAATAAATACAAAATCCTAATTAATTAACACATTAATCTAGGAAAGCAATAAATTACACGCAAATCCGCGGACCGCCTCAGCTCTGTTCCGGATGATGAATGATGCATGCTTGAATTTGCCTTGTGCGGAAATCCCTTGCGATGCCCCTGTTTGCCTCTGTTTGCAATTGTTCTTGGAATGCGTGCCAAGCTCCGAAAGGCTGTCGATTTCTGATTTGCTGCAACAGAGAGCAACAAACGGGCATGGCAAAGTATTTTCACATATGTATGCATGACTACTCTTCGGGGAGTGTAGTCCTCGATCTTCGTGCCACCAATCACGCATCTCGATGCATGATGGTCGGGGAGTCGAATTGCATGACTCAATATGGAATGAATGCACATAAAAACACAACAAGGCCTAGACTCCATCATGGATAATCCGGAGTGTTGGCGACCAAGAATTGAGATACGTTCCGTCACTCGGAGTACAAAACGTACCTCGTTTTTCGTGCTCGGGCTAACTCCTATCCCAAACACAATGCAATATGCATGACATGCATGAATGCAACTAATATACAACCTAGCATGCACAATGCTATGAAATGGCATACACGATGCACGAGGTAACATGGCATACACGATGCTCTAACATACAACCTAGCATACGCAATGCACAATGGACTTACACCAACATGAGTGGACCTCAGCCACACTCACATCGGTAGCCATTAGATGAAGATGAGACACTCGAGATGCGTGCACGCATGCACGCAAATCGAGGACCGAACCCAAGGCATAGCATGCAACACTAACAAGGCATGGCAAGGCATGAAACATGGTATGAAAACATGCAAATTTTAGTGCTGAAATATGATGCAAAACAGCCCCGAAACATGGAAACATGGCACCCGATGCATGGAATGAACCCGAAACACAAAACTAGGCATATGCATTGGCCTATAGCTATACAAAACATGCATTATTTGAACATGAAGTGTGAAGACAGAATCAAGACAGTCCTAAAACAAGCATATTTACAGTTTTAAGCAAGGCCAAAAAGTGAACACAAATAGGGCTAAGTTAACATGCAAAAATGGCCCCAAAAGAGAGATAATGAAGCAAGTAGCAGCTGCTGGCCCTAAATGGCCAAGAGCCCCCCAACAAAGTTGAAGAGGGGCTCAAAATGAAGCACTTTACAGTTTACAACAAGCCACGAAAACAAACAAAAGTATGGCTAAACTATTGTGCAAGAAGTGGGCCAAAAGGGAGACAAAGAAGCAAGTGATGGTTTCTTGCCTCAAACAGAGGAGGGCCCTTCAACAAAGTTGAAGAGGGGCCCAAAACATGGTGTTTTACAGTTAGTGACCAAACCCAAAACAGTGCACATGCAAGCTTAAAATACTATGCAAAATAAGGCCTAAAAAGAGGTTTAAACACAAAGAGCAAAAAGGGAGTTTCAAAAAAACAAAAGTCCCTTGATAAAACATGAAGAGGGGGTCAAAATAAGGCTATTTACAGTTTGGACCAGAGCCCAAAAATACAAGCACAAGGGGCTAACAAAACATGCAAAAATAAGGCCAAAAGAGGGATAAAGAGGCAAGTAGCAAAAGGAAGCCTCAAACAGTGAAGAGCCCTTCAACAATGTTGAAGAAGGGCTCAAAATAAGCCAATTTACAGTTTATAACCAAGCTCAAAACAGTTTACAAATAGGCCTAAAATACTATGCAAGAAAGAGGCATACAAGAGAGGTAAAGAAGCAAGTGGTAGCTAGAGACCTTAAACATGGAAGGACCCTAAAACAAACATGAAAAAGACCTCAAAATAATGCTATTTTCAGTTAGGGTTGGAGCCCAAATATGCAAGAAAGTATGGCTAATATATTGAGCAAAATAAGGCAAGAAAGAGGGAGGAGAAGACTTACCCTTGAAGACCAAATCTTTGACAACTCTTGGACCAAGTTTGGTGGCTCCTTAGCTCTGGAAAACAGCTCCAAGTGGCTGGAATGGATGGTGGTGGTGTGGTGCTAGGTGGTGGTGTAGAAATGGTGTAGGGTTTGAGAGGTTTTGAGGGGGTTGGAGTGTAGAGAGAGAGAGATACAATGTAGGAGCTCCAAACCAAAATTTCTAACCCTTAAAACTAAAGGGGAGGGGCTAGTTTTATAGGCAAAGGAGTGGAGAAAAGGGGGGAAATTTCAAATTCAAGTTTCCCCCCCAAAAGGCCAAACCTTCGGACATGGGTGAAGTGCAAAACAAAATACATGGATAGAATGCACTTGGGACAAGGATCATGGCCGGCCAGCTCAAAAGGGAAAAAAAGGCCATTCACCAAATAGGTGGCCAGCCTGCTAGATTTTCTGGCCGGCCTGCTACTTTTCAGAACAAAAAATGATTCTGCCGGAAAGAAAGGTGGACGGACGATGATTGGGAAGTCCAATGGTGGCCATTAAAGTGTCCAAATTGAAGCCCCGGAAGTTTTCTTTCCAATGGGGCAAACCTTGCATTAAAATTCCTCCTGTAGAAAAAGTTATGCCAGTTTCCGTGAAGCCGCGCAGATTCGGTCCTACCCGGATCCATGCCGAACTTCTCCCAACCTTGTTTTCTTCTCTCCTCTCCTCTTTTCTTCAATTCCAAACCCCTAAACAAGGTGTTTTGAAAGATTTTTCAAAAGAGTTCATCTCTCCTTCATTCATTTCCACTTTGTCCTCGCTCGGTTTACCGAAAAGCGCGACATTTAACAAAATGCGAGTGTCGGGACATCGTAGAAACTTTATTTCAAAAACGTTTTTGAAAGAGAGGGTTTCAAGGTCTAAAATCTTTTGATCAAGATTGTTTTAGTCCAAAAAAGGGGTATGAAGTTGAGATTTGACTCTCTTTCCTTGCCGAAGAAATTGAACCTTTGCCCTGCGCATCTTTCAAAACCATCAGTCGCGTCCAAGTCTTAAAGGAGGTCAAAAATAGGGTGTCTACAGGTATGCCAAGCTAGAAGATGATGTCAAGAGAAACTGGGCCGAGATGGCCGAGGCCTTCATTACGCAATACTCATACAATACACAAATCGAGATTACAACCCGTGATCTCGAGACAACAAGGCAAGAGCCTAAAGAGAGTTTCTTAGAATTTGTGACTAGATGGAGGGCCAAGGCTTCGATGATGACCTTAAGGCCCACAGACAAAGACCAGATTCGGATGATTGTACGCAATCTTCAGTGAAGTTGATGCAAAAGATGATTGTACTCCCCTTCCATACCTTTTCTGATCTACATGAAATGGGGGTGCAGATTGAGGATGCCTTAAAGCAAGGCTTAATTGACAATGACCGGGAGCAACCCCGAAGAACTTTCAATCGCAACACTAATGCAGGCCCAAGCGGTACTACAACTACAAGAGCCTCCGAAGTAAGCATGGTCACCACCAACCCCCCTCTGAGAACCATGGCAGCTGCGCCATTCTCCGGCGCGTCCGGAAGCCATACCCAAACAGGCAAATACCCACCCAAAAACACAAGAACCTTCGCTCCACTGTATATGCCCTTATCCAAAGCTCTGGGGGTTTTAATCAGAAAAGGGCATCTGAAGCCCCTAGAACCGCGGCCCTTACCAGAAAGACTTCTTCCTACCCACAACCCAGCCAAATATTGCGCATTTCACCAACAGCATGGTCATGACACTGATCTATGCTTCCGACTACGTCATGAGATTCAAGATCTCATCGATAACGGGGTGATTCTGCCTCCCGAGAAACCCAATGTTACAACAAACCCTCTCCCCACAGATAACCAAGCCCCACCGCCTAAAAGGATCAACTTCATCCAAACGGGGGTCGTGCCTTACGATCCTAGCATCTATATCACTCCTTCCCACCTGCCTAAGCCGGAGGTATTCCTTCCCGATTGCACCGACTTGTGTATGATGGACATCTCCATGACCCGACCTAAGCCAATGGTGGTCAATATCGAGACCAGGAGAGGGGAGATTCCAAAGGAGAAGAAGGTTGTTGAGTCAGAGGCTGCAGAATCTGGGAGTCGTGTTGAGAAGACATATAGTCCGGGTGACTACATTTCTTCAATAGGCCAGGATAGGCCAGATGTGGAATTGCCAACAGGGGAAGAACTGTGTGTGATCCAAGGGGATAGTCTGGGATAGGGAACAAATGATTCAAGGGATGTGGAAGAAGATCTTGCCAATCTCCAGTTTTACAGTAACCAAGATCCAGGGGGCGCAGCAGTCAACTGGTTTGATTATGAGGAATCAGCAGAGGCTACTGGGTGGTTGGATGATCAACCGGATGTGGTGGAAGAATTCCAACCAGGACAGGGTCCGACAGGGGCACGAATGTCGGTGATAGTCGAGAGAGTCGGAGAACAGAATACATCATCGGGGAGCACTGGTGTCAAGAATTCCGCTCGGGATTGGAGCATTCTGAATGTAGGAATTATTGAGCAGCCAGCTGTGTTGATACGGTCGGAACAGGAATGATTTGAAGATCCCGCGAGAATCAGAAAGGCAAAGGCCCATGTGGGGACTGAAACTGCTATGTGCGCAGGAACAGAGAATGCTGCGAGCATAGGGGTGGAAGGTACCGCGAGTACAAGAACAGTCATACCAAAACTGGACAGGTGTCTGTCGGCTGCTGATGGAATGTGGTAGGAAGATGAGGATTTATGTCTTGCCCATACGGACGAAGATTGGGGGAACAACCAACCCGATGACACCTGGTACCTTGGAGAAGTCGACCACATGACGAGAAGTGGACGGTATTTCAAGCCCCCGTACCTAGACCAACCGGAGGCATCTGGGAAAGATAAGGAAGCTGAGAGACAGAAAGAGAAACAAGTCGAAGAAGAGGTTGTACTAAAGTAGTTAAAAAAGATACAAGCAGACATCTCCATCTGGGGACTGCTTATGGCATCACGAGTGCACAGACAGGCTGTCCTATCAGCCATGGACAAGGCAAAGCTTTCGATAGAAACTACGCCAGAACAGCTAGTAGGCTTAGTTTTTCCAGGAGGAACTACCTCGATACTGACCTTTTCTGACAAAGAACTGCCACCTGAGGGTGCGAACCACAACAAGCCACTCTACATCTCCGTGGAGTACAGAAACAAATGGATACCCGTAGTGCTTGTCGACACAGGATCTGTCATCAATGTATGTCCAGCAAGGACTGCCTATGCAATTGGCTTGAAGACCGCGGACTTTGTGCCAACGGCCCAGGTGATTCGGGCATACGATAACACAAGTAGAGAGGTCATAGGGATGGTGAAAATTCAGACTAAAGTTGGGCCAGGACAGCATGAGATAGATTTCTATGTCTTAGAAGTGCCGACAACTTTCAACCTGCTTTTGGGGAGGCCGTGGCTGCATCGAGTGAAGGCCGCCTCATCCACTCTGCATCAGATGGTGAAATACCCCTATGAAAAGGGAGTAGCCATTGTTTTCGGAAATTCATCGATCCACCCACCTCCAGAGGTATCTACGCTAGTCTTAGAAATTCTGCACGGCATGGAGGATGTGTTTATATCAGGTTTTACCCTTGCTGAGGCTCGGGTTGTACAAAACATCTTGGCTATTAATGATGAGGTATATGTCAGTGCTCAATCAATGTACCTCATGAACAAGCTTCAACACATCCCTGGGATGGGATTGGGAAAGAGCGGCCGGAAAGGCGTCGCAGCATTGGCCGAAGTGCCACATAACCCTCATACCTTTGGCTTGGGTTATCTGCCCACCAAGGAGGATTGGGTAAGGAAAGGAAAGGAAATGGCTGGAAGAGCGAGAGCGAAACAGATGGGGAAGCCTTTTGAGTTGATGCACCGGCCCATCCAGGGTATTCTAAACGGACGCTTCGTCCGGGAGGGGGAAGATTTTCCATTCTGTGGTTTTCCGGAGCCGTGGCTGAACGCGGAGAGGAAGCGCGTACCGGGGTTTGAGATTTTCTTTGATCTACAATTATCTGGGGACGATGTTGCCGAAGAGCAGACAGACCTGACAGTCGAGGCTGAGCATAGTGGGAAAATGGAGTATGAGGACACCAAACTTGAAATGGGGGTAGCACTGGCTTGTCTACTTTCAGATCCTCTGATCGAACGGAGGTGCTTGGGGGATGACTTCTCGGTGTCCATGATCGGGAATGAAATGGCTGCAGGCCTACCATCAACTATTTTGGATGCATCCATCGCACCGTCTCTCGTTTGGCAATACGAAGAGGGATTTTTGTCAAGCAGCACCGGGTCAGGTAGTGAGCCGGAATCTGATTCCACCGAGTCTTGTGAGTCGGAATCAGGTTCCAGCTCGACTGAGTCTGAGTCCGGTATTCCTGGGGGTGATAACCCGGATGCCACAGTCCTGTCCAGGTCGTCTTTTTCTTTCTCCTTTGAGTCTGTTGTAATAGAAGAATCGGACGGTTTGAAAGTACTTAATGAGAATAACGTGGATGTGGTTTTCGAGTACTTTTCTGTTCCTTTGATATATTGCTTAAATCAGGACTTTCAAAATTTTGACGAAAACGACGAGGAAAAAATTCCTCTGATTTTGCAACGATTAATTGATCAAGAGCAGGAAAGATTTGTTAAACCCCTAGGTGATGAAATCACTACTGTGAATATTGGTACTGAGAAGGACCCGCGGCTGGTCCAAATCGGGTCTACGTTGTCTTCGGAGGAACGCGAGCGCTTAGTCGCTTTATTAAAAGATTTCGAAGATGTTTTCGCGTGGTCCTACGAAGACATGCCTGGAATCGATCCTAAGATTGTAAAGCACCGAATCCCTCTTGACCCCGAGGCCCGACCTGTCAAACAGAAACTCAGAAGAATTCGTCCGGACTGGGCCATCAAGATTAAGGAAGAGGTCACCAAGCAAATCGATGCAGGCTTGCTGCTGGTATCCGAATACCCGACTTGGTTGGCCAACATTGTTCTAGTGCCGAAGAAGGATGGCAGGATCAGGGTATGCGTAGACTTCAGGGATTTGAACAGAGCTAGCCCAAAGGACGACTTCCCCTTGCCACATATTGATGAGTTAGTAGACTTCACAGCGGGGCATGCTTTGCTTTCATTTATGGATGGCTTCTCAGGATACAATCAGATAGTGATGGCACCGGAAGACCGGGAAAAGACTGCCTTCACCACCCCGTGGGGGACATACTGCTACAAAGTGATGCCATTTGGGTTGAAGAATGCTGGAGGTACATATCAACGAGCCGCGACCACAATATTGCATGACATGATCCACAAAGGGGTTGAGGTGTACGTGGACGACATGATTGTCAAGTCCAAAGAAAGAGAGGGCCACTACACCGCCTTGCAAAAGTTCTTCCAAAGGAACAGAGAATTCCGGCTGCGGCTGAATCCTCAGAAGTGTACGTTCGGTGTCATAGCAGAAAAAATGCTAGGGTTTCTGATTACACAAAGGGGCATCGAAGTTGACCCTTCTAAAATCAAGGCCATCCTAGAAATGCCACCACCAAGGACTGAAAAGGAAGTGCGAGGCTTTCTGGGTAAAGTGCAATTCATAAGACGGTTTATCTCAAAATTAACCTTGACTTGTGAACCACTTTTTGGTCTCCTGAAGAAAGGAAAGAAATTCCAATGGGACGGCTGATGCCAAGCTGCTTTTGAACAGATCAAGGAATACTTACAGAACCCGCATGTGTTATCACCACCAGAGCCGGGGAGGCCGTTGATATTGTATCTTTCGGTAACCGAGATCACAATGGGCTCCATGCTCGCGCAAGAATCAGAGGACAAAGTGGAAAGAGCCATCTACTATCTGAGCAAGAAGATGCTAGAGTATGAGACTCGTTACACACCGTTGGAGAAGGCTTGCTTAGCTTTGGTATGGGCTACCAGGAAGCTGCGGCATTACCTATTAGCTCACTCCGTAATGTTGGTTTCACGACTCGATCCCATCAAACATCTTTTCGAGAAATCGGCACTTACGGGTAGGCTAGCTCGTTGGTTGCTTTTGCTTTTCGAATTCGAACTGAAATATGTGACACGCAAGTCAGTCAAGGAAAGAGCAGTGGCAGAGTTCTTAGCCGACCATCCAGTGGAAGGGGGTGAAGCAGTTGAGTACTCGTTCCTAGATGAGGCCATTTTGCATATCGACGACGAGTTTTGGACGATGTATTTTGACAGAGCGTCCAACCAGTACGGGTATGGGATAGGGGTGTTGCTAATAGCACCCGATAACTCCCGTATCCCTCTAGCATTCAAACTTCGATTCAAAGTCTTGAACAACGAAGCAGAATATGAGGCATGCATTGTCGGTCTAGAAGTAGCCCTGGAACTAGGGGCAAGACGGTTGGACGTCATCGGGGACTCGAACCTTGTTGTGTCTCAAGCAAAAGGAGACTGGAAAGTCAAAGAAGAAAAGATGATGATGTATCACCGGACCCTGGACTTGTTAATTCCTCGGTTTGAGAAGCTAAATTTTGCTCATCTACTAAGAGAGAACAATAGGTTCACAGATTCTTTAGCAACTCTATCTTCCATGATAGACATCCCGTCCGGAGTCCGGATGCGTCCAGTCATCATTGACCAGAAATTTACGCCAGCCTATGAGTCGATTGCTACTATAGACGAGGTTCAAGATGAGAACCCCTGGTATTACAACATTTGGAATTTCTTAGAGAAAGGGGCGTATCCACCAGGGGCGAATGCCAAGGATAAAAGGGCAATCAGAAGAATGGCCGTTCAGTTCATCATCTGCGAAGGGAAACTGTATAAAAGAGGTCATCTGGGAATGCATAAGCTGTGTGTAGAAGCTGAGGAATCAAAGCGCCTGATGGAGGCCATCCATGGAGGGGAATGCGGGGCACACATGAACGGGGTGATACTAGCGCGGAAGATCCTCAGACAGGGTTACTTCTGGTCCACCATGGAGGAGGATTGTATCGGTTTTGTTCGGCGATGCCACAAGTGTCAAATCCATGCGAACCGCACGAACATTCCGTCGTCGAAGCTGTAAAATATGACTTCGCCATGGCCATTTTCAGTGTGGGAATCGATGTGATCGGGGCTGTTACTCCAAAGGGGTCGAATGGGCATGAGTTCATCTTGGTCGCGATAGATTACTTTACGAAGTGGGTCGAGGCCCAATCTTATGCGGTGTTGAAGGCTTCACATGTTGCGAAATTCATCAGAAACAACATCATCTGCCGTTATGGGGTCCCAAACGAGATTATTTCAGACAATGGTTCCCATTTCAAGAAGGAGGTAATTGATTTGTTAAAAAAATACAATGTGGCTTTCCATAAGTCGTCCACATACTGGCCGCAGACCAACGGAGCAGTTGAGGCCGCCAACAAGAACATCAAGCACATACTGCAGAAGATGGTGGAAACCTACCGGGACTGGCTAGATAAGTTACCGTTTGCTCTATGGGGCTACCGGACTTCAATTAGAACTTCTACTGGGGCGACTCCGTATTCAGTAGTCTATGGTATGGAGGCCGTTCTACCTATCGAAATTGAGGTTCCGTCATTGCGAGTATTGGCTAAGTGTCAAATAGCCGAAGCAGATTGGCAGCAGAGCAGATTCGAAGAACTCATGCTCTTTTATAAGAGAAGACTGAAAGCATTGTACCGTGTTCAAGGTTATCAGCACAGAATTGCCCAGGCTTTCAACAAGAAGGTTAAGTCCAGGAATCTGAAAAAAGGAGATTTGGTACTTAAGGATAACCGAGCTCCCATCCACGACCCAAGGGGCAAGTTCAGACCCAATTGGACTGGTCCCTACATCATTAAGTCTATCTGGTCAGGTGGATGGACCTAGATGGCTCGGAGTTCTCACAACCGATCAATATGGACAAGTTGAAGAAATATTACCCTTGAGAGGCTCGCTAGGCCGAAAACCCGAAAGGGCGACCTAGGCAAAAGTTAGAGCATAGAAAATTTGAAATTACAAAAACCAAGCTCGCAAGGTTGAAAACCCACAAAGGGCAGCCTTGGCAAAAATTAGAGCGTAAAAGGAGAGTGAAAATACTCGAGTGAACCCAAGCCTGAACTACGTAAGGCTTGATTCCCATCTTTGGGATACGTAGACAGCTTCGTCCTGAAGTTCAGCCACAAACACTTCCCCGATCAACGTTGTCCATTTGATCGCCTTGGGCCGTCTTTGTCTATTCAGCATTCAAGAGTTCGGTTATGATCTCCGGTACAGTGTTTTTCAGACTAGGGGCAACTTTCCGCTACCATGCAGTGCTGTGGTACTATTCAGACTAGGGGCAACTTTCCAATTGCTGGGATCCGGGGTTTATGCGTCTCAGTGACAGATCTCAAGCGTGTCCAGTTCTGATCCATATCGAAAATAGTTTTGAAAAGTTTTGATAAAAGTTGACTTTGTTCAAATTAATCTTTTTACAACTAAGACCATCTCTAGACCAAAAACGGGAAATTTTCAGTACCACAACCTTCAAATTCATTGATTTCAAGTACAGAGTCCTCCTGCTCTTGCATACAAATTGAAGTTTCTTTTTATTACATTCATAAGGAAAACTTGAAAGTACTAATAAAGCAATAAATTCTGGACATAGTCAAGTCAGGTGTTCCTGTGCCCCCTCCCAGAGCTGGTCGAAGCCCCTGGTGCCAAGCTGTGCCCAATCTGTGCCTCCTCATTAAGCCAATCTATGCACTCATCAGACAAAGTACAACTGAAAGTAGGAGCGGGTGCCAGGAGTTCTCTTGTCCTCCACGCTATGGCCTGCCGAACAAGCTGCGCACCTCGAAACAGAAAGGCAGCTGGAAATTCTATCCCCTCTGTGGGGCAAATCTGGTCATGGCCGAACTGGCGTCGGAACCGGAATGGGAAATAGAACACACAGTGAGTAAAGCCAATCAACTGAATCCCAGTCTACCAGGACATGCTGTAGCCCATTGCCGGTAGATTGAGCCAAAGGCATTGCCAAGCAATGACGTCGGTAGATAAATTGCACATCCAGTCGAACCACCAACCCTCATCAAGGGCGTCAACCAAACGTTGCCTGAAGAAGTAGCCGCAAGCTGAATATGCTGGGCAAGAGTCCACAACCCGCAACTTGTCCATCAACCACACCTGGGAAGAGATGAAAAACAAGAGAATAAAGAATAGAGAAAAGTGCGATGAGAGAAAAGTGAGAAAAGGGATTTTGTGAGAAAAACCGAGCTTGAGGGTCGAGTGATGTGAGCAATACATACGTAAGATTAGGTGGGAAACATTACCTGCAGCAGTAGTGGACTCCCCGCAAATCTGGTCGTCTCTTGATGATAAAAGGCGTCTAAGCCCATCAACGTCTCTGCCAGAGTCATGGCAATGCAGCTCTTACCCTACTTCAAGCCTAGGGCAACCTCGATCAATTGGACGCTAGATCCCCCGGAGCCTGAGGAAAACAGAAAATAGGATAGTATGCACAAACAGAGGGCATGTCGCCAAAAGCCTTGCCAATGATGGTCGCCACGGTCACCAGTATCCGAAAATCGATGAATCAAACTCGGAATATCTAGCATTCCGTCACAAATCAGAGATCGAGTGTCATACATAGTGAGTCCACACATTCGCCCTAAGGTCTGAACATGACCAAAGTTAAGCTGGGGTAAGATCTCCTCGTCACGCTCGGATTCCATTAAAGCTTGAAAATCTTCGAAGGTAGGGCATACCTCTTGCCCGCTAAAGCTAAAGACATGAGTCACCGGGTTCCAAAACCTCGCTGCGGCATGAAGAAACGGAAAGTGCAGCGGAGTGCGACTCAGAGTGAATAGTGCATTTATGCCGAAACCCCGAAAATTCAGCTTTTTTGAGCCATCCAAGTTGTTAATCCTGGACGAGAGATTCTGGGCAAGAAATCCCTCCATTTAGAGCTAATCATTGTTGAATTGAGTAGAACTACGATGCTGAGGCCTTTTGCAGGGGATAAGATTGAGTGGAGGACAGGTGTCAACATTCTGGTGATTCTTTCATTCACGGTCGGCTGGCCAAATATAGTGCCGACCGACAACCACTTTTGGCCGATAGATCAAAGATTCTGGCCGATGGCCGTTTCTTGAGGCCGATGGATTTCCCTCGCGGCCAGTGGTCTTCCTCTTTGCTCCCTAAGCTGTTTATATGTTGAAACATGCTGAGAATTTGGAGAATGCCACCACTTCCAAGGGCCTCCGATGATGGATTTTGCGGCATCACGCCCATTTGCTTATCGAGTTGTTGTAAATTTGCTTATCGAGTTGTATTTCACTCTTTTCAAGTCTTTGTTGCTTGTCTAGTTGTACTCACACTTGGCTAGCTTATCGAGTTTCCTTGTTTTGCTTATTGAGTTGTAAGTCAGCTCACTACCTGATTATTATGATGCGAGTGCTCAATTTTCAAACCAAGTTCAATTTCATTCACATTGTTATGTGATACCATGCGATGCGATGCATGGAAAGCACAAATGTAACATCATCTTGAACAAAATGGTTGTTTCATTTCCCTCATGTGTTTTGCAAAATACACATTTTTGAGAAGGTAAAACCTGCCTAAGGCAGTGCAATGTGTTTAAACTACTAGTAAAAAGAAAAGTAAAGCAAGAAGAAGAGCAAGGCAGCAAAGTATCGGAATTGATACTGGTAACCTCCCCTTGTGGTCAATGCACCTCCCGCGCCCTTGTTCGGGTCAACTATGTGGTTTGGCACCATCATTACTCGAGACAGTGCAAGAAAGTACACTTTCGGAACATTAGTAGGCCTTCGAGTTGACCTCAAGCCGTGTCTTCTATGAGCGATGCTCGGTACGCGCAAGGAACGTCCCTTCCCGTATCCTTTTCGTATCTTGTGAATCCCACAAATCACTTCAATTTTACCATGTTACAGTGCTTGGCATTTCGACATCTTGGATAGCTTACCTTTACCATATTTCAAGTTCCTTTTTATACACATTGCTTGAGTAGACCGCATGCTTTACTTACATGTGTTCAAGTTCTTTTTTATACACATTGCTTACGTAGACCGCATGCTTTACTTACATGTGTTCAAGTTCCTTTTTATACACATTGCTTGCGTAGACCGCATGCTTTACTTACATGTGTTCAAGTTCCTTTTTATACACATTGCTTGCGTAGACCGCATGCTTTACTTACATGTGTTCAATTTCAAGTTTTTATACACATTGCATGCATTGTCGCGTTATGCTTTACTTACATGTGTTCAAGTTCTTTTCTCTACACATTGCTTGCGTAGACCGCATGCTTTACTTACATGTGTTCAATTTCAAGTTTTTATACACATTGCATGCGTTGTCGCGTTATGCTTTACTTACATGTGTTCAAGTTCCTTTTTACACACATTGCTTGCGTAGACCGCATGCTTTACTTACATGTGTTCAATTTCAAGTTTTGATACACATTGCATGCGTTGTCGCGCTATGCTTTACTTACATGTGTTCAAGTTCCTTTTATACACATTGCATGCGTTGTTGCGTTATGCTTTACTTACATGTGTTCAATTTCAAGTTCCTTCTTATACACATTGCTTGCATAGACCGCATGCTTTACTTACATGTGTTCAAATTTCTTCATACACATTGTGCACGTTGTCACGTGTTCTTTACTTACATGTGTTTGGGCCTTCACAGCATTGTTATGCGTTCCACTCAACTTGCGTTGTCACGCACTTTCGATTGCATATTATGCATATTGCTAACGATATCTGTACCTGTTAAGTTTGCTTTCTTTTAGGCACGATATTGTATGTACGGTTCATTTGAAGCTGGTGCAACCAGACGAACCGCACAGGTATTGTATTCTCCGAGTGAGACGTATCGAGAATTGCATAATTCTCTTACATCCTTTCTGCATTGTAGTGTAGTTTGGTGTATGCTAGCTTAAAACTGTCGCTTGTTATGCTTCGTTACAGCTTTCTTCGCATGATCATAGGTTATGTTCGGCTCCTTGCATTGTCTTTTGCATTTTGCCCCAGCCTGCGGGCGCATACCTTTCTTGTTTTGTATGTTTGTCCAAGCCTTCAGCCTTGTCAAAAATAGGTCGTCTCCGGGCTTTGACATTCACTCCCGTCATCGTATGACTTCCGAGTTCTGTCAAAGAGGGGCAACTGTAGACACCCAATTTTTGACCGTCCTCGAAACTTGGACGTCACCGTTTGAACACTCGGTGATCATCCTTGTTTGTGTTCGTCTTGAGTTCCCGGAGGCCTCGGCTGTGCGCCTTGCCTCAGAATCTCTTAGCTCGACTGCTTTGTGTCTGGTTTTGCACCAAGAGCTTGTGGATGTGTTCCTGAGGGAAGGGGGTAGCCTGTCGACCAAGTCTCCTGCCCACCGGCCACCTTGATTTTCAATCAGCCAAATGTGATGGCCTGCCGGCCAATTTGACTGCCGGTCGACCACTTTGATAGCCGGCCGGCCAAGGGTGGTTTTCAACAGATATTTCTGTAGACAGCTGGCAGCTGTCATTCTAGGCCATACCCCAGCCCATGCCTGGATGTGGGGGTTCTGAGGGGGCTGCAGATTTTAGAGGAGAAGCAACAAAAAAAAAGAGAAAGGAGATATAACTTGAAGAAAATTTTTCCTCTCTCTAAAAAATTCTCAGATCTCTCCCTATCTCTCTCTTCCAAACCCTTCAAACCCTAAGGTTCTTGCCCCCTTTACACTACCACTCATAGCCTACAACCTCCATACTCCATTCTAGCAACTTGAGGCTATTTTTCAGAGCTTAGGAACACCATTTCTCAGACCAAAAGCTGCTAGAAGTTTGGACTACCAGGGTGAGCCTCATTTCTCTCTCTTTTTGCTCTAGTTTGCATGCAATCTTAGCCTTTGTTGCTTACATTTTTGGGCTCCGACCTGAACTGTAAATAGTCATATTTTGAGCTCCTTTTCATGTTTGATCAAGGACCACTTGCTATTTGAGGTCTCCTCCTCCCCCTTTGTGTTTAAACTCTCTTTTAGGCCTATTTTTGCATGATATTTTAGGCTTATTTGTGTGCTATTTTGGACTTGATTATAAACTGTGAAATGTCTTTTTTTGAGCCTCTCTTCAACTTTGTTGAAGGACTCTTCACTGTTTGGGGCCAGCTGCTGTCCCTTGTCTCTATTCTCTCTTTTAGGGCCATTTTTGCATGATAGATTAGCCCTATTTATGTTCATTTTTAAGACTGGTTATAAACTGGAAAAATGCTTGTTTTGACATCATCTTCATGTTTTATTAAAGGCATTATTTTATTTGAGGCCACATGCTTCCTTGTATGCTTGATTGTCCCTTGTTTTGAGCCTTACACCTAACCCCCAATTGCATGCTTTGTTTGGCCTTCTAGCCACTAAAATCCAGCGGATTTTTAGTGGCTGGAACACTGTTTTAAGAGCCAAGATTAGAGGGAGGTGACCCTCTCTCTCCTCTTGTTTGGTGGCCTTTTTGGCCTTTCAAAGAGACCCTACCTTGCATGCTTTGAAGTTACTTTCCAGGGTCATTTTGGTGAGTTTTAGGACTACCATATTTTATTTTTATAGTTGTTTATGCCATGCTAAATGTCTACCTTGCATGTGCTTAATAACTCCTTGCATGGCCCTCCAAAGTAACTCATTATTTTTGCATACCATGGTTGCATATCAGTGGTTATTTGGACCTATTTTCACATGATTTATTCACTAATTTTTGCTGGTTTGGTGAGATTACATTTGCTTCATGTACTTGCCATGAAAACCATGATTGCTAATCAAGATTGCATGCTATTTTGTCCACCACGCTAGCATCTTTTGGCCATGTTTTGAACTGGAAATGTTCATGTTTTGGGACTGCCTTGGCTCTGTCTTCATGCTTCATGATCAAATAATGCATGCTTTGTATAGCTATAAGTCATTCCATGTGCCTAATTTCGAATTTCGGGTTTCATCTCATGCATCGGGTGCCATTTTCCATGTTTTGGGGCTGTTTAGCATCATATTTCAGTGCTGTAATTTGTGAGTTCACATGCCATCTTGCATCCCTTGCCATGTCTTGTTAGAGTTACATGTTATGCCTTAGGTTCGGTCCTCGGTTTGCGTGCATGCGTACACGCATTTCGAGAGTCTCATTTTCACCTAATGGCTACTGATGTGAGTGTGGCTGAGGTCCATTCATGTTAGTGTAAGTCCATCTTGCATTGTGTATGCCATGTTTCAATGCGTTGTGCATTTTATGTTGTTAGCATTGTGTGTGCCATATAGTTGCATTGCATGTTTCTATGTTTGCTTGAAGCTTAAGTCGCGTGTGCATCATTGTGTATTGCCTCGCCTCTTGATCAACCATGATTGAGGTTGGGTCCCTTGTATGTTTTGTGTGTATTGCATTTGACATTGAAATGCATACTTGACTTTTCGGCCATGATGCATCGAAATGCGCAATTGGTGGCCCGAGGGTCAAGGGCCATACTCCCTTGAGTCCATTGCATGATAAGGGGTGAGGCCATGCATACATTTTCCTGAAAATTCCATGCCATACACTGTTTGCCCTCTGCTGCTGTCAATTGCAGGTTCTGCAGGAAGCTTTGGCCGGTCGGCTAAATATAGTGCCGACCGGCCAGTAATCTGTGGCCGACAGGTTAAAAGGCGGTCGGTGATCATCCTATTAGGCCGGTGGTGTTTCTACTTGGTCGGTGGTATTCCCCAACATCCAGAGAGCATGCCCTTGGGCTTTGGAAGTCCTCAGAGGGGCAAGGCAGTGTAAACAGAGGCAACAGTGGCATGGTACGAATTTTCGGGCAAGACGAGTCAAGCATGCATCATCCACGCATTTCGAGGCGAGGGCTGTGGCCACTTTAATTTTGCGTTTAATTTGTTAATTAATTAGAAATTCTATAATAATTAATTTAGTATTATTTATTCGGACTGTAATATTTATTCAGACCCTCCGAGCGAGGGCAATTGTGTAATAAGTGTGCGTGAGTGTGTGCATGTCTTCCAACCCCACGTCTTTCTTCCCTTTTATTTACCCGCTTATGATGGTAGACTAGGGCATATTTAAACTAGCATACCTTATGCTATGCATGCGTGCATTCATACATTTGTCTTGCATACACCAGGCTCGGCACATCATGCTAACTGCATTGTGTTTTAATTCCAAATTGAATACGTGTTAGTTGTAACATTTCACATGCCATGTTTAGAATAGCCGAGCCCATTTCTAGTTGCATTTCGCATGTGTTGCATTAGCCATCTTAAACTAGGATCATGCATATGATTACTAACTAGTTTCTGTTTTGGCTTGGAGTACTCGGTAAGCATTTACGCTTTAGCATACCGCATGCATGTGAGTGTTGCCATGATAGCATGATTACCATGAGGCTAGCTGCTTATGTGATATAACTGCTTGAATGCCTGTGGATGGAGGTTGAATTAACTAAATTGGGATAATGCATTAAAAACTGTGAGTTTTAAGTCCACTAGATAGTGGCAAAATCATCTTTTCTTCAGCCCACTTAAGGGTGGCAAAACCTGCATTTTAGCCTACTTACGAGTAGCAAACCATTTTCAAAACAAGTATGAAATGTTTTGTTCCAATTTAGGCGATTTGGTCTATACTTGTTTGCTGTGCGCATAATATAGTAATTCTAGGCTAATAACTGGAATAAGAACACATAACGTTCTCAAAAATGGATATCACGGTTAGTAGAGGCCAATCTTCGGATCGGGCGAGAGGGGGTGCTCGTAGCTGTCCTTTCCCAATCGTACCCAAGCTCCCGAGCCGAGGCAACTTTGGTGATGACGGACACGTGGCCTTTGGCACCGAGTCAGGGTTTCCTAAATTCCCCCACAAAAAAAATTTAGGTGGTGACTCTGTATCTGGCAAAGCAGTCCATGTTTAGCACAGATTTTCTAAAAATCTGTTTTCTCAAAATGATTTGCCAGATTTGGACTCTTTGGTTCAGATTAAGGACCGTGACTATCTGAGAGTACTGAACTGTAGTGAGCCCAATATGAACAGAACCGAGGGGGGGGGGGACTCATCCTCCCAGGACGTTCAGGGACGTCTACACTCACAGATAACTCCAGTAGTAGAATGGATAGAGCAGGCAGATCGGATAGTTTACAACGTGTGACCTACACAAACACATAGCAGATACACATTGAAACAAATGTCCGGAAAACACTTAAGTCGTTTCTTTTCTATCTTGGTGTGCTTCTAATCTTTATCCTCATTATTGTGCCTTAATTAAGACTTAGGAATGCCTAAGATGCAATGAGGATGCCAAAATGTAATTTGAAACACTTAGTCAAATTTTCAAAAATAGGACAGTTCGCTTGAGCGTAACTTTGGACGCTCAAGCAGTCTACAAAACTCTGCAAAACTTCTGGAAGCTCAAATTTTACGCTCAAGCTCAACTTTCAACGCTCAAGCTAAGATGAAAAATAAGGGTGCTTGCTCAAGCGCAGCTTGTTCCGCTCGAGCCAACCCCCGAACTCTACAAAAGTACTGAGAGCTCACATTCTTCGCTCGAGCGCAACTTCGTATGCTCGAGCGAAGAATGCGAATTCTACAATTTCCAGATTGCACTTCCAGCTCCAAAGCTTGATTTCAATGTATCAAAACACACTCTTTTGGGCCAAAACTTGAGAAAACTCTTGCAAACTCATAGGACTTCATGAATTGAAAGCCATTTTTCCAAAATCAAGCCCAAAAGCATGCCAATTGTGCAAAACCAAACTTGAAATGTATATGTATATAACATATATGTAATCATGTAAATTCGAAGCTTCTAAAACATGAACAATTGAAGGAATGCAAGTGAAACTAAGTTGGATTCTTCAAAGTATGCAAGTAAAGCTTCTTGCATATGTAAATGTTCGGAAATTGAACTCAAAACTTCATGAATTATGCATGCATGCATGAACTAATCCCAAATTCCATAATCTCAGCTCAATTCTCATGTTAACCACTTTAATATCTTGAATTCATACACTAATGTCTAGAATACAAAATTTAAGGACATGGTTCTTACTTAGAGTTGTCAATTCTTTGAATTCTAGGAATTTCTTGTACAATTCTTCCAATTTCCTTCAATTTCTAACAATGTTTTCTCGCCAAGCTTTGATCTCAAAGTCTTCTCTCTCTCTCTCTCTCTCCCTCTCTCTTCACATTTTTGTTCAGAAGATGATGACAATGAAGTGTATCTAAGCCTTCTAGAATCAATTGGCCTTATATAGGCCCAATTAGTGGAGCTTAATTAACTTGAGTCAAGGGTAATCAATTGAAATTATTTTATTCTATTTATTTGATTCCGAATCGAATTCTAATTAATCCTACCATAAAATTATAATAATTCTAAATACCATAAACCAAGTCATTTTCGCGTTTGGACGTCAATAAGTTTTTTAATTCGCATAATGAAATAGAAATGCAAATGGATATTTCTACGACTGACAGATATAACAACAATTAACACATAGCACATACAAGTAACTCATTCATCTCAATTACTTATTAAGCATCCTTAATCATGGATTATAAGTTAATCACACGTCGAGGTTGTTATAGTCTTCCCCTCTTAAAGAGTTTGGTCCTCCAAATTCGAATTACCTTCGTTTTGGAAGAATATCGGATCCGGAGGGAACAAATTAGGATATCTCTTCATTATATCCTCTTTAGTCCCCCAAGTCGCATATGCCCCTCCATGATTTTGCCAATCAACCTTCACTAACAGAATTTCTTTATTTCTCAATCTCTTGATCGACGATTTATAATCTAGATTGGTCATTCTTCATACGTATAGTCATCCTTCAGAAGCACATGCGTTCGCTCAATGATATGATGCAGATCTCGTAAATATGGTTGAAGCATAGAGATATGAAAAACATTGTACATTTGCTCCATAACCGGAGGTAAAGCCACTCGATATGTCATAGAATTTATTTTCTTAATAATTTCATATGGCCCAATATACCGCAGTGACAATTTTTCTTTAATCTCGGAGTTACTTTGATAAACATGTAATCACCGACTTCGTATTCTATGTCTCTCCTCCAAACATCAGTATAACTCTTTTGACGACTTTGTGCAGTTTTCAAATGTTGTTGAATTAACTTCACTTTCTCAGTCGTTTCTTGTATGAGTTCTGGTCCCAATAGTGGTCTATCACCTACTTCGGCCCAACAGATTAGGGATCAACATTTTCTTCCGTACAAAGCCTCATAAGGGGCCATTCCAATGCTTAAGCGAAAAATGCTATTATACACAAACTCGGCTAGAGGCAAATAAGTCTCCCGGTTCCCTTGGAAATCCAACACACACATTCTCAAAATATCTTCCAAAGTTTGAATGGTCCATTCAGACTGACCTTCTATCTGTGGGTGATAAGCACTACTCAATCTCAACTCAATTCCCAAAGCTTGCTATAGACTCTACCAGAATCTTGAAGGGAACTTAGGATCTCTATTAGACACAATAGATACTGGCATTCCATGAAATCTCACAATCCATTCATATATATGTTAGCCAATTTGTCTGCAATGTAAAAAGTTTTAACAAAAAGAAAATGAGTAGACTTAGTTAAACGATCAATAATAACCCAAATAGAATTCATACCTCTAGATGAGCTAGGTAGTCTAACAATAAAGTCTATTGTAATATGCTCTCATTTCCATTGCAGTATTGGAAGAGGTTGAAGCAATCCAGCGGGTTATTGATGTTCGGCTTTTACTTGTTGATAGTGCAAATACTTGGCTAGAAAATTAGCAATACATTTCTTCATTCCAAGATACCAGAAATTCTGTTTCAAATCATGATACATGTTCTTGTTTCCCAAATGCATAGTAAATTTTGTCATAATATGACCTCTCAGTTCAGAATGGTCCGGTACACAAAGTCTACCCTGAAGTTTCAACACATTATTTTCATACACAAATCCTGGCCTTGGTTTTGAATCAATTTTTTTAACAATTTTCTTCAGGAACTCATCTTGCAATTGCTTTTCTTTAATTTCTTCAAGTATAGTTGGTTGTGCACAAATGGCGGCTAGAATTTCACTTTATTCACGTAACACAATTTCAATTTTATTTCTTTCCAGCTCATACAACAATTCTTTCTGATCTGTGAGCAAACATGTCATATTCCCAATGGATTTTCGGCTCAAGGCATCTACAACTGTATGCATTTTTCCAAGATGGTACAAAATATGCAAATCATAATATTTTATCAACTTAAGCCATCTCCTCTGTCTCATGTTCAGTTCTTTCTAACTAAAGAAATATTTTAGGCTTTTGTGGTCAGTATACACATCACAAGTCACTCCATATACGTAGTGGCTCCAAATTTTCAAAGCAAAAACCACTGCTGCAAAGTCTAGATCATGAGTCAGATAGTTCTTTTCATGTGGACGGAGTTGTCGCGAAGCATATGCAATTACTTTCCTATTCTACATTAAAACACACCCCAAGCCTTTATATGACACATCATGTAAATTTGAAATCCATCTGTACCATTACGTAGAGTTAGAATTGGTGCAGTCACCAGTCTAGTCTTCAGATCTTGGAAAATGAACTCTCTTTGATCATTCTAATCAAATGGTGCATTTTCCTATATCAACTGTGTCAATGGCATGGCAAGTTTGGAGAAGTCTTTTACAAATCTCCTGTAATAGCTAACAAGCTTTAGAAAACTTTTAACTTCTGATACATTTGTCGATCTTGGCCAATTTACAATGGCTTCAATTTTCTATAGGTTAACTAATATGCCATCCTTGTTGCTCACATGCCCCAAAAATGTTACACTGTTTAGCTAGAATTCACATTTGGATAATTTTGCATACAGTTTCCTTTCCTTCAGAGTTTGTAGCACAATTTTCAAATGATTTTCATGATCTTCCCTGCTTTTAGAATAAATCAGAAAGTCATCAATAAACACAACAAATTCATCTAGATATGATTTGAAAACCCTATTCACTAGATCCATAAAAATGGCAAGTGCATTGGTTACCCCAAATGGCATCACCAAAAACTCATAGTGCTCATATCTTGTTCGAAAAGCTATTTTCTCAATATCTTCTATCTTAACTTTCAATTGGTGGTAGCCAGATCTAAGGTCTATTTTTGAAAACACTTAGGCTCCTTGAAGTTGGTCAAATAAATCGTCTATTCGGGCAATGGATATTTGTTCTTGACAGTTACTTTATTCAATTCTCAATAGTTAATACATAACCTCAAAGACCCATCTTTCTTCTTAACAAGCAGAACTAAAGCACCTCAAGGTGAAGAACTCGGACAGATAAATTTCATGTCTAACAGTTCTTGTAATTGGGTTTTCAATTCTTTCAATTCAGAACTTAACATTCGGTAGGGGGTTTTGGAGATAGGCTATGTTCCAGGTAATATTTCAATAGTAAATTCAATTTCTCTATCAATTAGATCACCGGGCAGTTCATTTGGAAACACATCGGGAAATTCATTGACTATAGGGATGTTCTCTACATTAGTGATATCTGTGGGCACAGTCAACACACAACACAAATAACCTCGGCACCCCTTTCTCAACAATTTATTAGCTTTCATTACAGGGATCAAATATGAGGGAGGAACTACACCATTCCCAACAAACAGAAATTCAAGTAACACTGGTAGCCAAAACACAACAGATTTAGCAACACACTTAATGGTAGCGTGATATTTTGTCAACCAATCCATACCTAATATGCAATCAAAATGATCTATATCCAATGGCAGCAAACCAACATAGAAAAGTGCTTCTCCGATTATAACTTCGCATGCAAAACACACGTAAACACATATCATAGAACTCCCAATTAGTGTAGATATAGATAACACATAGTTTAGTTCTTCTAGAGATCTAATCAATTTTCGGGAAAAAGCATGTGACACGAAAGAATGTGTAAAACCAGAATCTATCAACACATAGGCATTTTGAGCACAGATAGGGATTATACCTAACACTACCTATTCGGTGTTCTACACATCACCAGGCACAAGTGCAAATACTCGACCTTACCTTAAGGTTTCTTTTCCAGTGTTAGCTCTAGTATTCAGTATTGGTGTGGAAACGAATCCGACTGAGCTTGCTACTAGACGGTTGGCATTTTTGGACCCGACAGGACAATCTTTCATCATGTGACCAGGTTTCCCACACCTGAAATAGGCACCCGTTACTCAGTAAAAAACACCTTTGTGTTTCCTATCACATTCTGGGCAAGTTGGTGCAAATCCACTACTTTAACTTAAGCTACTGTAGGATCTCGTGTTTTGGTTTTTTGAGAATGACTGACCCTTTTAGAAATTAAATCCCGATCTCTTACCTCTCCATTCAGTTGATAGGGCTTTCGTCTGTTTCATTGCAATTAAGTTGGCTTCAGCCATTAGAGCTCTATCAAGCACATCCACATATTTAGGCAGTTTCAATACATTGACCCTATCAAACACATCTAAAGTCAATTCTCTTTCAAATTTTTAAGCCTTCTTGTAGGCTGAATCTACCATATGTGGAGCAAATCAAGCTAACTCAGTAAATTTGGCTTCATATTCAGCTACATACATGTTACCTTGCTTCAATTGCTCGAATTCTGACACTTTTCTATCTCTAAAGCACTGAGGGAAGTATTTCTTATAGAAAATTCCTTTAAATTGATCACAGGTCATGGCCTCATTATCAATTTGGATAAGCATCCACTAACGGCGAGCTTCTTCCTTTAAAGTGTAGGTGGCGAGTAACACTTTTTGAGTTTCAGTGCATGGAAAGACTTCAAATAACTTTTCAATCTCTAACATCTAAGTCTCGGCCTATAGTTGCTCAATACCTTCCAAAAAAGTTGGTGGCTTCATCTTGTTAAATTTTTTAGTCAAATAAATAATGTCATTATTAACTGGCTCTACTTGGACTGGAGGGGGTGGAGGATGCAGAGGTTGTTGTCCTTGCTGTTGTTTCGGTGATTTTGTTAAGGCCCATAACATTCGCTCCGTGTGGTTCATTCGGGCCTCAGAGGATTCGGTTGCATCATTACTTCTTGTATTTTCCATTTGTTATAGGTAAACAAAGCACTACTAATAAACATAGGAATAATCTTTTCACAGTGTTCAGTTTTAATTCATTTCATTTCAGAGTCACGCCACATTGGTTCAGATATGTTCATATGTTGTTCACACATACACACACACACATGCAAATGTAATGTCCCTAATTCTTTTCTAGGACATCCTATAACTCATATGGACTCGTGTGTCCGATAGGACACGAGCTCAGATACCACTCTGTCACAACACAAACCCACCCCTATAGGTTTAACATCGTCACCGACCAGTAATCCTGGGATTACCGAAGACCTTTGAATAGATTAAACAAATTAAGGGACTAGTGGAAGCAAATACAAACATACAATGTTCATAGAACTATGCAGACATATATGGGACAAAAAATTTAAAACTTGTAAAAACATATACGTGACGCCATAATTATAATGGTTTTATGTCACTATATCCCACATATACAGATTGTGCAAAAACTTGTTTAGTAAAAAACAAAAGTAATACAAAAGTCATAAACTTGGTTCACAAAATTCGACCACGTGAAGCATTCCAAGAACCTCTAAGGGAGGCACACAGGTTGGCCGACACAAACATACCTCCAAGCAATCATCATTGAGCCTGGTCACACACCTGATCCCCTATATACATAAATAATACAGTGAGCTGGAGCCTAGTGAATAATAACAGAGTAAAAGATTTTAATGAATGATATCCATAACAAATTCAGAAATAAGAATTCAGATTAGAAATAGATTCATATACATATTCATATTCGTATTCATACTCAGAATTCTCATATGATCATACGTGGTACATCCTTTAGAGTTATCAAATCTGATGACCCATGATTATATGGGTCGTAGTTCCAATGACTCATGTGCACAGAGACGTTCATAGCTGATGACCCATAGAGGGACCTGATGACCCATAAAGGGACATAAAATATCACATTATGCTAAGGATGCCACGAATACGTTTCAAAAACTTGGAATATCATTCATTGATAAAAGACATAGCATTTCAGAAAACTGCTCATTTCATATCATCAAGAAATAATTAAAGTTAAACATAACTTTACAGAGTTACTACTCAAAGATAGCTCCAGTAGCAGAATGAACAAAGTAGACAGATTGGACAGTTTATGGCGTGTGACCTACACAAACACAGAGCGGAAACACATTGAAACACATGTCCAGAAAACACTTAACTCATTTCTTTTCTATCTTGGTGTGTTTCTAAACTTTATCATCATTATTACGTCTTAATTAAGGCTTAGGAATGCCTAAGATGCAATGAGGATGCCAAAATGTAATTTGAAACACTTAGTCAAATTTCCAAAAATAGGGCAGTTCGCTTGAGTGCAACTTTGGACGCTCGAGCGGTCTGCAAAACTCTGCAAAACTTCTAGGAGCTCGAATTTTATGCTCGAGATCAACTTTCTACACTCGAGCTAAGATAAAAAATAAGGGTGGCCACTCGAGCGCAACTTGTTCTACTCGAACCAACCCCCGAACTCTGCAAAAGTACTGAGAGCTCACATTCTTCGCTCGAGTGCAACTTCCTATGCTCGAGCGAAGAATGCGAATTCTAGAATTTCCAGATTACACTTCTAGCTCCAAAGCTTGATTTCAATGTATCAAAACACACTCTTTTGGGCCAAAACTTGAAAAAATTCTTGTAAACACATAGGACTTCATGAATTGAAAGCCATTTTGCCAAAAGCATGCCAATTGTGCAAAACCAAACTTGAAATGTATATGTATATAGCATGTACTTAATGATGTAAATTCAAAGCTTCTAAAACATGAACAATTGAAGGAATACAAGTGAAACCAAGTTGGATTTTTCAACGTATGCAAGTAAAGCTTCATGCATGAGTGAATGTTTGGAAATTGAACTCAAAACCTCATGAATTATGCATGCATGGATGAACTAATCGCAAATTCCTTAATCTAAGCTCAATTCTCATGTTAACAACTTTAATCCTAATGTCTTGAATACAAAATTTAAGAACATGGTTCTTACCTAGAGTTCTAAATTCTTTGAATTCTAGGAATTTCTTGTACACTCCTTCCGATTTCCTTTAATTTCCAACAATGTTTTCTCTCCAAGCTTGATCTCAAAGTCTTCTCTCTCTCTCTCTCTCTCTCTCTCTCTCTCTCTCTCTCACCCTCTCTCCACGTTTTTGTTGAGAAGATGATGACAATGAAGTGTATCTAAGGCTTCTAGAACCAATTGGCCTGATATAGGCTCAATTAGTGGCGCTTAATTAACTTGAGTTAAGGGTAATCAACTGAGATTATTTAATTCTAATTATTTGATTCCGAGTTAAATTCTGATTAAACCTACCATAAAATTTTAAAATTTTTAAATAACACATAAATGAAGCCATTTTAGCATTTGGACGTCGATAAGGCTTTCAATTCGCATAATGAAACAGAAACGCAAACAAATATTTCTACGACCAATAGATATAACCACAATTAACACATAGTACATAGAAGTAACTCAAAATTTCATCTCAATTACTTATTAAGCATCCTTAATTATGGATTATAAGTTCATCACAGGTTGAGGTTGCTACACATATGTTGCAAAAATCACCTAGTTTTTTAGGATTAGTAAAGGATTAGGACTAATAACAAATTTTGTGGAATAATTAATCATTAATCTCATAAAATAGAATATTAATAGTGGTCAATCATTTGATTGGGCGAAAAGATTGCATCATTCAATGACCTTCCCTTTTCGTATCTAAGTTTCCAAACCTTGATTATTTGGTTGTGACAAATCAGGTCTTTTACTTAGTTTTCATTGTTAAAGGTTTCTTAATTCGCCATAAAAATTAAGTGGCGACTCTTATCAATGTAGAAAAGCTAGTTGGTACAATACTGTGTGGAAAAACACCTTATACCCAAAAATGCATGGCATCCACACTCGCTCTTATGCTCTTCACCTGTTGAATAAACACAATTTGCTTCCAGCCGCTAATATTTACACCTCCCACTCACATGAGCAGCTTCGAAGGTAGGGCTCATTAATGTCTCGTGTGACTACTTATTATTGTATTTGCCTTCATGTGCCACATGTTGTCTTCTAACTAGATGGATTAAATATGGCGCCAATAGGTGTACACATTTTCAGTCGTGAAATCATCTCAACTATTATACTTGGAGCTTCATTGTGTAAACAATTTGCAATCTATTGTTCTCCTCTTGGTGGCCACAAAAATCTACACATTATCCATACCATTGTGCGCTCTCACCGTGAAGTATTTCTACGCTATCTACATAAACCTGCACATTATCTATGCACTTGTACGCTCTCACCGTACGCTATCTACATTTTTTACCCATAACTCATACTACTCATCTGATACTTACAAAAGCGCCTCTCTTGTCACAACATATTCCACAAGCCTGTACAAGTTGGCAACTCACCTATCAGTGATCGGTCTTTCGCCATTGATTGAACTAGATTGCTCCCAATCACTCTTGATCATCGCGATCAAACCCGTTTATCTAGATTACTACCAAAATCTGTCCAATTCCTTTAAAAATATTTAGAATTTAAAATTTTTGGCCATACCGATAAACCTATAGCTCTAAAAACCTTAAAGACTACCTTCCTTAAAAAAATTTCTATTACATCCATTGATCTAGTAAGAAAATAATGAACTATTAATCTCATACCTATGTCACACTAAATCTCACCTCCCTACGTGCCAAAACACGTGATCTTGTTTCACATACACAAATCAAAGAATCCCATTTACTTTGACTTTCATAACCAACAAGCTCGAATAGTGTATCCTTGATTAGTGGTCCTAATTGATGCCCAGGAACCTATCATACTCCTTTGTTAGATTACTGCAGACTTCGCCCTTTTTCCTTTCCTCTTCCACTTCTTTGTGTGTTCTCTTTGTGCCATAGTCATGCTTCAACCAACCACATCTAGGATCGACAATACCACTTCTCTTGTTGGAATTATGTCATTTCCTACTAACACAAATAAAAGCACACCATATACACATTGAAGAGAAAAACAATTACACAAACATTTACATAATTCAGGTTAAATTGCCTACATTCACATAAAAGAGAGATTTTATTTGATAAAAATAAAAAATTCATGTGAAATGGTCAAAATGCTCAAAACTTACCCCGCTACCTAAACCTCACACTCAAGAGTAATTGAGTCCTTATTTACCCGATGCCCTCACAATATTTTTCTCTTGCATCTTACATCAATTTTTTTCCCTCACCACTCTTTCAGTCTCTCACAGAAAAAGTCTATAAGTCACATGAGTACTTATAAGAGTAATACTAAAGACTCCAAAAATTCTACCAAATATCTCATATGGGTGTGGAACCCACAACATGTGGGTCTCAAATGGGTCCCACACCCATGTGAGACATTTGGTGGAAATTTTGGTAGAACTTTTGAGATATGTAGCATTTTTGTACTTACAATGGTCTACCCATAAGAAATCTAATTTTATATACTTAGGTAACTAATACACATATTTGATTTTTTAGTAGATTCCGAACTCTACTATTCTAACTCAAATACATGTTTAAGCTAACCTAATACATGTATGCAACCCACTTTACCAAATAACTGTATGATACCCACTTTTATCATATATATATATAGATTTGGTGATAGACCCCTCACTATTTAATTTGTCTTTCAAAATGACAGAAATTATATAGATCCTTTCAAAACTCCCTAATATTTTAAAACTTATTTCTTTTACTTTACTATCCTCATATATATATATATATATATATATATCAGCTCTCTTGTAAAGTCGTCCTCACAGTATATTTCAGAGTAAAATTTTACTTTGAATCCTAGTAAACTTTACTTTGAATTAAAGTAAAATTTATTATGATTCAAAATAAAATTTTATATTATTAAGCACATATATTGCCTTAGAGGTAAAATTTTATTCTCATTATATTAAACAACAACATTGCACATACCAGAGTAAAATTTAACATTCATTATGTCAAACAAAATCAGAGCACATACCAGAGTAAAATTTTACTCTCATTCTGTCAAACAAAAACAGAGGACATACCAGAGAAAAAAAATATAGAGAAATAGAGAGATAGAGAGAGCACATATATTGTCTTAGATTTGGTTCAAACCAAAGTAAAATTTTACTGTTTGAAAAACGAAGCATGATGAGGAGACAAAGAGAAAAAGAATGAAAGAATATAGATCTGAGATTATAGATCTCAAACCTGACGTCATCAATCTCAGATCTGAAATCTTGGATGCTAAGGATGACGATGGTGGCATCGAATGGCACTAGTGGTTAAGACGCTAGCGGTGAAACGGTGGTGGCGGTAGTGGTGACGAACATCATCGATGGTTGAAATGGTGTTGGTGGGGGCGACGGAAGTGGTGGAAACGATGGTAGTCATGGTAGTCGTGGTAGTAGAGATGGTGAGGGTGGTGGTGGTGGTGGTGGTGGAGAGAGCTCATAGCAAGAGATAGAAGAGAAAGATAGAGAGTGTGTGAAGAGGTAAATTTGTCGCACAAAATATAAATCTGAAAATTTTTGTCCTTTATACAAGACTTTATAATTACGAGGGGGTTTTGAAAGTATAATTATTTTTATTTTATTTTATTTATTTATTTATTTTTGGTCCTTTTAACAAGAAAAATAAGGTAAGAGGGGTTTATGGCCAAATTTTCCATATATATAAGTAGTATTTTTCCCTTTCTTAGATGGCATATTTCAAGGGCTTACTTTTTTTTTTCTTCTAAAAATCACATCAATATGTATTTTCCATTTACATATAGAGTTTTACCCAAACTCAAACCCAATTTAAATTATATTAACTTTACCTATTTTATATGAATTGTATTCGAGAGAAATACTTCTTTTCCATATATTTTCTATCGCAAATTCAGATAATCCACAAATCTAATACCAATTTTATATGAACTTTATTTGATAAATACTTCTTTCACAAACTCAATTTGAGCTTTACACGAAATCTAACTACAAATATATATGGATTATATTTTGATTGTACAAAATATTTTCTACATTATTTTATATAATCACAACTCATGGAAAGAAAAACCTAGCAACAATTATAGTCTTGAAAAATCTCTGAAATTTGGATTTACTACTTGGATTACTTTTTCAATTGTTAAACAGGTGTGTTTGGTAACGTTTACGTTTTCAGTTTATATTTACAAAAATTTTATAAACTGATTTTTGTTTATTTTTTGTTTATTTTTAGAAAAACATAAACTACAAACGCGTTTGGTAATTGACAAAAGGTTTTAAAAAATTTAAAATATATAAAAAAGAATGAGAAATGGCACGTGGTGGCAAGTGGCCACAGAAGACAGTGGTGAAAAGTGGTGACAGTGGGTGGTGGGTAGCTGGTGGTGGCGGGTGGGTGGGTGGATGGGTGACGGTGGCAGGTGGTGGGTGGTAGCGAGTGGGTGGTGGTGGTGGTAGCGGGTGATGGTGACAGGTGGGTGGCGGATGGTGGGTGGTGGCTGGCGGGCGGGTAGTGGTGGTAGATGAGTGGCGGATGGCGGGTGATGGTGGGTGGTGGCGGGTGGGTGGTGGGTGGGTGACGGTGGTGGGTAGTGGGTGGTAGCGAGTGGGTGGTGGTGGTGGGTGGTGGTGGCAGATGGGTGGCGGATGGCGGATGGCGGTGGGTAGTGGCGGTGGTGGTGGTGGTGGTGGTGGGTGGGTGATAATGACAGGTGGTAGGTGGTAGCTAGTAGGTGGTGGTGGTGGTGGTGGCGGGTGGTGGGTGGTGGTGGCAGGTAAGTAGCGGATAGCGGGTGGTGGTGGGTGGGTGACGGTGGCAAGTGGTAGGTGGTAGCGAGTGGGTGGTGGTGGTGGGTAGTAGTGGCATGTGGGTGATGGGTGATGGTGGTGGTGGTAGTGGGTGGTGGTGGCGGGTGGGTGGCAGGTGGTTGGTGGTGGCAGGTGGCTGGTGGGTGGTGAGTGGTGGTGGCAAGTAGGTGGCGGGTAGTGGTGGCGGGCGGTGGATGGTAGTGGCGGGTGGATGGCAAGTAGGTGGTGAGTGGTGGTAGTGGCGGGTGGATGGCAAGTCGGTGGTGAGTGGTGGCGGTAGCGGTGGCGGTGGCGGTGGCGGTGAGGGATGGGTGGTGGTGGTGAGTGAGTGGTAGGTGGCTGGTGGTGGTAGGTGGGTGGTGAGTGGTGGTGGCAGGTGGTGGTGGGGAGTGAGTGGTGGGGGGTAGTGACAGAAGACGGTGGTAGAAAATGGTGGCGGGTGGTGGCTAGTGTTGGGTGGTAAAAAAAATAAAATAAAATAAAATAAATTCAAAACTCAAAATAGAAACCCATTTTTTGTGTTTTCATTTTTTGGCCAAATTTGTAAACTGAGACCATTGATTTATAAATCAAAAATTTTACCAAATAAGTTTTTATTTGAGTTTTTAAATTTTTGTAAATATAAACAGAAAACTAAAAACGTAAGTGTTACCAAACGACACCTAAGTTATTCTATATTTTGACACCATATTACAAATGATTAATCACTTCACAGACTATGATGTATCTATCGTTAGGATGTTTTCATTTATTTTTTCTTTTGGGTTTAGATATTGTTATGAGATTTTTTATTGGTCAGTCGTTATTAAATTTCTTTCATATAGTTGATATTTTAATTTAATTAAAAGTGTTTATTTTACAATCTTATAATTTAATATATATCATATAAAATTATTATATGATAATCCAATTACACAATATACTTATATTTAATTTTTTTTTCAATAAATTTTATGTAGTTTCTATTTCTACATATTTTTATTTTTCAAATGAATACAAAAGAAAATTAAATTGCTAAAATTACTTTTAATTTTCTGTTACTAATCATGCTTCTAATTTAACTATTATTTTTAATATCAAAATAAGTATTTATTTTACTATCTTATAATTTGATACATATCATATGAAATGATTATATAATAATTTATAATACGATAAAACTAAAATTATCAAAATACACAAATAAATTAAGTAAAATTAATATATAGAAGTATTCAAGTAGCACTTTTTTAAAACAATAGGCGCTAATATTATCAAAATAAATAATTAAAATTATATTTAAGTTTAATTTTAATTTTAAATTAAACACACATCGTATCATCAATTTTTTTTTTTTTATAAAAAAACTAACACGTGCACTACAGAAGTCAACTAATGTGAACTAATCCTAAATATATGATTTTAAAATTGAAAAAGTAAAATAATATTTAATAATTAAGGGGATAAATATGATTAACCCTAATTTTTTTTACACCTCTCTCTGTACTTGCTGCAAACGTGTTATTTTCTCAAGTTTATTTGTAAGCACTCTTTCTTAATGGCATCTTTCAATACCTACGTACACTATATATTACACATTTTCAAAATTTTGTCAATTTTACTTTTCTTTCTGTTTGTTTCTTAAATTGAAAACTAAAAAGAAAAGTTAAATTATAAGAAGTGTACCAAAACGAACTGGTTTGAATTAGTGTAGGGTTGGTTGAAGACGAAGAGAAGAATATAAACGATGGAAATTTCACGCGTTGTCCATCATTACTGCGTTTGAATAATATATTGTAATTTACACTTTGATGAGCTGCTTTCACTTTGTCAAGTGGGAAATGTTGAAAATATGTGTTTCCTTTCACTTTATCACTTAAAAACTCTCCACAAAAACAAAAACCAAAACCAAAAAATTATTCCACACGTGAAAGTTGATAATTGGTAATTTCTCTCATTCTCTCTTACGACAAACAAAACAACAGAGTATTCATATTAGTATTTTAGTCTCAACAAAACAAATAAATAACTTCTGGATTATAATTTAGTCAAAATTTTATTAAGAATAAGTATTTGTAAAAAAATAGAATAAAATAAAATAAAATTTTGTTTGTTTACGCATGAAAAATGAATATGCATAAGTAATTTTATTATTCTCAACAAATTTAAAATTCAAATACAATATAATAAGCAACAGTTGTTTAAAAAACACTTGTTGATACGTACCCATTGAGTATATGATAAGGGTTTAATTTTAACAATTTTTTCAATCAAGTTGAGTTTTCAAATTTTATTTATTTTTTCTTATCAAAAAATGGAAACTGGATTCACAAAAATAAATATTAAGAAAGTATTTTCAAAAATTTATTTTGCCCAAAAATTTAAAATTATATAAAATTATGAATTTTTTTAAATTTTAAATAATATAATTTTTAAAAACTCAACCAAAGGGTTTTCAGTCAATAATTACGAATATCTCTATGATTCATCTGAAAAATTATTCCATGCCATTGTGGCAATTGTCAAAAAACAATCCAAACCACTTATTTGGTAAAAATTTGTCCTACATTGCTTCTTTAATAATTCTTGACTCGCGTTATAGAGTATATCATACTCATAAATTTCTAAAAGACCTTTTCAAGTCAAGAAAAATTAAAATTATGCGTGTCCCGCAATACAAAGTGGATAATATTTTGGTGTGTGTTTCAACTAGGGCTGTGCAAAATATCGCCTAATCCGTTAAAATCGTACCGATCCGCATCTGTATCGCCCTAAAAAATAAACCCATCATAGCATACATTCACGATAAATAAAAAAGCTTTCATATTACAATCATCAGAGTATTCTTACAAAAGGTATTACATGTTGACAATAAAAGTAAACGCCCTATAAGCTTACAACTTTCCAAGTCAACACTTGGTTACAAAAAAGAGAGTACTAACTTTACACAAATAAGCCCTTGGTTTGATATATATGTAATACAACAAAAAGGAGTCAACGGCCTCAAGCCTCCCAAGGTACGTCCTTGGAAGTGGCATAACACCTGTACCTGAAAATGATGTCACATATAAGATGAGCCAATGCCTAGTAGAGATATGCTAAACATAATATAGGCAACAATTAAAACATTAGCACTTGATAAATGTTTAACTCATATAAACCAACATGCAGTACAACCCAGTTCCATAATCCCTAACTCAACAAAACTCAACTTATAAACATGGCTCAGAACCTGGCCAAATAACTGAAGTGAGACTATATCTCATGCCAACAATACTACAAACTGCCATTTTACGAAAATTGCGTCCGCAGGATTCGGCACCCATGTATTTTCATTCTCTTATGGTCATTTTGCGGACCCATGTATAGATATATTCAGATTGCCATTTTATAGAAATTGTGTCCGCGGGATTCGGCACCCATGTATAATTATATTCAAGTGGCCATTTTACGAAAATTTCATCCGTGGAATTCGGCACTCATGTATTCAAATACACAACTTGATTAGTTTCAATTCACCTAATCATCATGCAATGTCTACAACAATCAAGACTATCCTCCACCGATAGCCCAAAGTAGTTATTTCTAAACAGATAATAAATGCCTCCAGAGATATATAATTGATATTTTCAAAAGTGAGCAATTTATAAATCAAACTCTACCATTCTAACTCATAATGAGCAAATTTCATTATCCCCAACTCAATTTCATAACAAATGTCATTAATTATACTAATGACCCAAATATACCCAAATATGACATTTTTCTCTTTAAGCTCAATATTGACACAAAGGTCCAAATATTATCAACAACACCAATATTCTCATCTCTAAGCTCAAATATACATGTATAGGCTCAAAGTACAAAACCTTTCTTTTATACATTTTGAAACCCTAACACTCAAAATCACCAAACTTAACATTATATCAAAAAGACCAATAGTTTATGTCAAAGACCATAGGAATGAGTAGTTATCCCTACCTCTAGATGAAGAGCTCAAATGGAGGACATGACCAAAATCCAAAGTACTCCAAATCCAAGATTTTTTCAGATTAAAAGGAAGCCCTCAACACTCTCTATCTTTCTTACAAAGAGCCTAGGTTAGAAACTCACTAGAAGTAGATCAATCCCTAGAGGGAAGTTGTTTAGAGGGAGAGAGAGTTCAGATCTAGGGTTTTTGAAAAGAAAGAGATGAAAAGGTGAAGTGTAATCCCGCTGCCGTCTACTGATATACGTATGACTCGCTCAAGCGGAGAATAGGACGCTCGAGCGTTAGACACAAAAAACTGGACCCGCTCGAGCGCAAAGACACAACTGCAAAACACACTCGCTCGAGCGCAAAAGAAAAGCCGCTCGAGCGTAGATTTCCCCATTCTAGTACTTTTACAGACAATGAACTATCCGCTCGAGCGCCAAGATACCCGCTCGAGCGTAAGGAAATCCGCTCGAACGTGAAAAACACACCTGCAGAAGTTTTGCAGAGGCACGGAATGTTGAGAGTGTGTAAACCCCGCTCAAGCGCAAGAAGACCCGCTCGAGCGGACAACCAAAAATCAAACTCCGCTCAAGCGCAAAGGGACCCGCTCGAGCGTACCACCAAAAATCTGAGCAACAAGGAATAGGACTAAAGCTTAACCAACCTGTTCGAAACACGCCCAATATATCCTAAAACTCAAACACACGGAATTAAAGGATAACAATAAGATATACAATCACCAACTCCACGGAACGTAAGTTCGGAATACAACAATCAAAGGAAGAGAAACCGGGATCGCTATAGCATCAATCTGCACCGCTCTAACCGCGGTTTAAATTTTAAAATTTATGATCCGCCAACCAAACTACTCCGCTCCGCTATAGTTAATACATATATATTTTTTAACTTCCAATGAAATATCAATGTAAAAATGAGTGTGAGAGAGATTTAAGATATGAAATTTATTACAAATTAGTGGTTATATATATGAAACATATTATGTAAAATTATTTTGTGTTATATATCTAGAAAATATTATACAAATTAGTGTTATATGTTATGCAAATGTATGATAATTAATTAGAATGTTCATTAATCTGTCAATCCGTCAAAAACCGCCCAAACCGTAATTTGTCAATCTACTAATTTGCTAACCCGCTATTCAGTTTGTAATTTTACTCTCAAATCACCCGAACCGCACCGCGCACACCCTAGTTTCAACAATAGAATTGTCCATACAAGACTTATGTGGAACCCATTTTTGGATCATACATAAATAAATGGTTATGATTCTTTTGTGGCGTTGCCGCATGTCAATGCCCCTAGAACACAGAATAGTTTCTCCCCACCCACCAAGTTCAGAGTAGATAAATGCATTCTTTTTGGTGACTTCAACCTACTATTTGTAGTCAAATCTTTGAATGGCCTTATACTAGACTTGATTTTATAGTAAAACTAGTATAAAATCCGTGTTATGTACGGCCAATTAATAAGATGTGATAAATAATATTAAATTATTAAAAATTATTAAATATTATGATATTAATTTAGATAGGTACTTAATAATGGATTTGAGTGATTTCATTATATTTATATAAATATGCAGAATTAATTAATTTTTTTGAAGTATACTCAATCGAATAAATTTAATTGAAAATGAAGAGTAAGAGTGAAATTCTATAAATATAAGATAAAGATATAAAGAAAAAAAATAAGTTTAAATTTGAAGATGAATATAGAAAGGTAAAATTAGATAAATTTTTAAAAAAGAATAAACTTAACTGAAAATCAAGAGCGAGAGTAGATTTTGTAAATATAAGATAAAGATTTAAAAAAGTCAAGTTTAAATTTGAAGATGAATTATAAAAAATATAGAAAGAGAAAATTAAATAAATGCTAGAAAAATTGAGGTAGAGAAAAATTCAATAAACATCAAATAAAGATTGAAAACAAGAAATCAAGGTTAAATTTAAAAATAAAATAAGATAAACCTTAAAAAAAATCTAATATAAGTCTAAAAATAGAAGAACAAAAGAGGGTAGTTGTTTAAAAATTGGATAAGAGTGAAATACCACCTGTAATTTTTTTAAATTTGCAACAAAATTATAAAAAAAAAAAAAAAAAAGAACCTCAAATATAAGAACTGAGGTGTAGTGAGTTAAAAATTAGATAAGAGTTAAATAGAAACTATAATTTTTTTAAATTTAAATTTTGTGGAGTTAAAAAATAAGCATTTATAATATCTTATTATAAAAATTTTAACTCTATTTTGTGTCTACTACTATTAATTTTTAACAATTTTCGTATTCTAAAGTTACTAATTAAGAAAGAAAAAAAAATTCAAGGGATCACCTTTCTATTTCTTAATTTTGTTTTGTGTCAATAACCTATAAATTTCAACAAATTTTGTATTTTGAAACTACTATATAAAATAAAATAAAATAATTCACTTTTCGTTTTAGAATCTTAGTTAGTTTCATTTTAATTTTGTTCTGTGTCAATAACCTATAAATTTTAGCAATTTTTGTATTATGAAGATACTAAAATAAAATAAAATAAAATAATTAGAAAAAACATCACTTTTCTTTTTGAAATATTAGTTAGTTTTATTTTTACTTTGTGTTAAGAGCCGGTAAAGTGAAATTAGTAGTGCTATGTACGAGTATAAATAAATAATCGAAAATTAGTTTTAAAATTAAATAATAATGTAAAATTTATCTAAAATATGTAGTAAAAATTATTTATAATCAATTTAATTTTATTTATTTTTATCAGAATTATACATAAAGACTTGTATATTTATGTCAACGTGACATTTACCTAATCATTAAAAAATGTCTTGTCTATGCCCTACTTATGAATCATTTGACCTGTTTATTTATTAAATTAATAAATAAATATCTATAAGTATTTTTTATATTTTAAATAAGAAAAATGAACATGTTTTATGCATATCTATTAAAAAAATTGAACATATGTAAAAAATTATATATATATTAACATGAAATAAATAGTTACATATATTCATATATTAAAAAATTATCTAAGATAGAGCTGCCCTAAATTATATGTTAAAAGCTTTAATCTTAGTAAAAATATTTGATAATAATAAATTTAAACATTATGTATAAATTATTTTACAATTTATCGATTCATGCTCGGTATAAGCTAGTTTAAGGATTCTAATATTTGATTAAACATTCAATGGGTCAATTTTTGGGCCCCGTTTTGATAATCAGAACCATTCATATTATAGGATTCGTCGAGTACATCATCCCTGCAAAATAATCAAGTCAATTACATAATGGAAATCACGTGTATGGATCAATTTTGTATAAACTGTTTACTTTCTCACTATTCATTTTTTTTTTCATGCAAAACAGATACAAAAACATAATTACCATATGAGCAACTTGATACCTAACAAATTCTTAAATATGAATAGTTCATATTATCAAAATGGGACTCAAAAGTGAGTCCATAAGGCTCATATGTATATGTATGAATGTATCAAAATCAGGTATTAATGCAATCTGAGGGAAACAATTTTAAAAATAAATTTGGGATGATAAACATAAATTAAGGAAGTAATTTGAAATGGTAATTGTGGTAGCACTGTTTATAGCGATCCCGGTTGTCCCTTTACTGTTCTGTTGTATTTCGGACTCGGTTCCGTGATGTTGGTAGTGGTACACCTTGTTGTCATCCTTTAATTCCACTTGATTGAGTTTTAGGATGTGTGAGGCAGAGTTGTTACAGGTTGGTTAGGCTTTGGTTTCAATTCTTTGTTGCCCAGTTTTTAGGAGGTCCGCTCGAGCGGGTCTTCTTGCGCTCGAGCGGAGATTACGTGCTCCCAATTTTTCGTGTCCCTGCAAAACTTCTGCAGGTGTGGTTTTTACGCTCGAGTAGGTTTGTTTACGCTCGAGCGGTGGCGCTCGAGCGGGTACTTTGGCGCTCGAGCGGGCAGTACCTTTTCGGTGTAAGTTCTGGGAGGAGGAAATCTACGCTCGAGCGGATTGGTTTTCGCGCTCGAGCGGATGTGCTTTATTCTTGTGTCTTGGCGCTCGAGCGGGGCTTTTTGCGCTCGAGCGGACCTAGTTTTTGTTCTTGACGCTCGAGCGTTGTGTTTTCTGCTCGAGCGGGAATGTCGTATATCAGTTGGCTGTGGGACAGTTTTAAATCACTTTTTCTCATTCTTTCTCTCTCTTACTTTTCCAAAAAAAGCCATTTGAGAGCTCCTCTCTCTAAAACCTTACATTCTCTCTAAGTATTGATCTAGCTAGGGTGTTTTCCTCACCTTTGGCCTTTACAAAAGAGTTATTGATCATCGAGGGCTATCTTTTGATCTGAGAAATTCGTGGTTTGGAGCATTTTCGTTTTCTTCACCTTCTTGGTTGGGAGTCATCTTTTGAGGTAGGGATAACTTACTCCTCACTATGGGCTTTGTCTTTAAATTTTAATATTTTCAGATGTTGGGGTTGGTTTGGTAATTTTGTGAAAGTTTGGGGCTTTTGTGTAAATTTACAAATGTTGGGGTTTTAACTATATAAAACCTAGATGCATGTTTGGCATGGAAAAGAAAAATTTATGTTAAAACATTAATGAAAATGGAACCTAAGGGTTGTAATGTTAATTATGGAATATGACCTAATTACATTGGTTAATTAATTCGTATAATTAATTATGAGAAATGAGGAATTGATTTGGAAAGGTATGGGATTAAGGGGTGTGGTTGGGCCATTTATCGCTCACCTAGTTGAAATGTTGATTATATATCCATTGTTGCATTTATTTTCTGTATAGAAATAACTGCTTTGGACTATCGGTGGAGGATAGTCTTGATTGTTGTAGACAATGTATGATGATTAGGCAAACTGAACTAATCATTGGAATGTGTCATTGAGTATGACGGTTGAAAGAATACATTAAATTTATGTATTGTGTGATGATGTGTATAATTATTGTTTATATGCATTGTGTCGTGTTGGATGAGATAGGGGATGTACTCCACGGTTTAGGGGAAGATAGGGGATGGACCTCTAAACCGGATGTTGTTGGGAGAAGATAAGGGATGGACTCCATAGATAGAGCTCATATGCTTATCTAGTAATGTGTTGACACAACTCATATGCTTGTCCTTGGAAGTGTGATAGTGCTCTTATGCATATCTATGGAAGTGATGATATAGCTTGTATGCTTATTTGTTGGTGTGTGATATAACTAGTATGCTTATCTATTATGAAATGGGAAAGTGTTTAATATGATTACTGTATCATATTAGTTGTTTGGCCAGGTTCTGAGCCATGGTTTTAAATTGAGAATTTAATAGAATTGGAAAATGGACTGTAACATGGACTTGTATGTCATGAAACTGTAAAGTGTTATAAGTGAAAGTATCAGTGTTGGCCATCTATCAACTGCTAATCTTTTGGTCATTGTTCATATTTGGTTTAGTGTATTTCTACTGGGCTGTGGCTCACCCTATATGGGGACATCATTTTCAGGTACAGGTAGCATGACATCTCCAAGGACATAGCTTGGAAGGCTTGAGGCTGATGGTCTTTTGTTGTCTTGTTTTTTTTTTTTTTCATGTATTACATGTAAATTCAAGCCGAGGGCTTAAGGTGTAATTGAGCTAGTGCTCCCTTTTTGTATCCAAGTGTTAACTTGGAAAACTGTAAGCCCCTAGGGCATTCGCTTTTGTTGTTAACATGTAATACTTTTTGTAATGAAACTCTGATGAATAGCAGAATGTAGGACTTTTATATATATCGATGCATGTCTATATTGATGGGTTTATTGTTATTATTTTGAGGACGTTACACTGTTAAGGGTTTAATATAAAACTCCATGAATTTAATTATGAACTAATTAAAATGCAACACATAATGATACTTAGTATTTTTATTATTAAACAAGTCAAAAGAAATTTTAAAAAAATGAGTTGAGAGTGGTTTTTTCTTTTTTCTTTTTTCTTTTTTTTTTTTTTTTTTTTTTGAGCTAGGGTTGAGAGTTTGAATCTTAAAGAAACCTTATTAACATTTACTAGGTATGAAAATAATGAGATTTGATATATATGTTGAGTAGTAAAGGCCATGCTGAAAATAAAAATAAAAAATTATAAAAAAACATGTCCCAAAATTTTAATTTTTAAATATTTTAACAGAAAATATTTTACGACGAAATATTTTTGAGTGTGTGATTTATTAATTTTTTTTTAATTGGAAAAACTCCTTTTTTGAGTGTGATTTATTAATTATTTTTTCTTAATTGGAAAACTCCTTCCTTATTTGATTGTAAGGAAGGAATGGTTTTAAGAATAAAAATGCGTTCTTTGTTTTTTTTTTTTTTTCTATAAAAATGTTAGTGTATGATTTATTAATCATTTTATTAAATTAAAAAATTAAGAAATTTATATTGAACACTTAGACCTCTCTTAACTCTTCTCACTAAAAATCCTGTTTCCTTATTTTATTGTAAAATGTTACACAATTATTGGGCTAATCTGCTGCCTAACTAACCACAAAAAAAGAATACGATTACCCATAGATTAATTGAATGATATTCATTGGTTCTCCAGCATAACCACTTGATAGTAGAGCTGCATCTCGGGTGGGTTCACGGGTGGGTTCACTTGGAGTAATTTGAACTGAGTTGCAACCTTTTTAGGATTAACATGTTTTGAATTCAGTGCAGGCAGATAAAAATTTAGAAACACAGTCTAGCTATCCAAAACACAAATTAATTTAAGTTGAGTTCGCGTAAGACAATCCGAAACTCTTTATATATCATATACACAAGTAACATTAGGGGGTGAATATGATTCAGATTAGTTTAGTTTGAGATAAAATCAGAATTAATATGTTGTCTATGATTCCATAAAAATTGAAATCAAACCAATCCATTTAAATTATGGAACCAATCTGAACCAAGCCATTTAAACACAGTTCGGCATGGTTTGAAACCATGGTTTCACATAATCTGTTCACACGAAAAATTATATAACATTTAAAAATAAATTCAACCTATCATAAATTTTAAAAATAATAATAATATGCCCACCAAACAAAAACATAACATTAAACAAATATTCATTAATGTGCCTATGTCAAAAACTTAAACAAACGTAATATCTAGGATTGTATGCATCAGGGTGTACGGTAAGTAATTTTTAATCACCTATTGTACAACTTTTGGCGGCTAAAAAAAGTTTAGTTGCCAAATTTAGTTGCTAAAAGTGTAAATTGTTGTAGCGTGTAGATGATTTTAAGTTACATATGGTTCGGTTCGGTTTGGTTCTAATCTGAAACCATGAACTTAAATCTGAAACCAGAGACCAGTTTTCCAATTTTTTATATCAGAACCGAACCATAAATTCAAAAAACCTGTCCAAACCTACTGAATTGGACTAAACCTGTTCAGATTACGAATTTTTGCGATTTCCCTACTCAGCCTTAAGTAACATAACACGAAAGCTACCTCTTTACCTTTCTCACTCAGAAATGACAAAGACCACCGCAGTGACACATTGATTCCTCAAAAATATATTAATAAGGTCTAATTTTAACAAATTAATCAGCCTAATAAAAAAAAATAAAAGGTTCAATTCTCAAGTGATTCGAAAGCCTAGTCCTATTTTAACTTGTTATGCTCAAATCAGATTTGGATAGACAATTTTGAGTTAGAGGTCCGGCTTGGACAATTTACAATTCATGCTAAATTTGAAGAATTCCTCAACTTGACCAATTTGCCTATGTTGCACGCCTACTTCATAAGGTCAAGAATCAAAAGATGAACTAACTTCGACTAGCATTGTTAACCAAAAGCCCTTACATTTTATCAAAAGTTCAAAAGTTCTGTCATAAGACTTTCTCCTTTCTAAAACAGTATCTTTCAATAAAAAATCAAAATCAAAAGATGTAAGTAGAAGTCTAGGTGGGTCAAGCCTAGAAGGGCCAGGTGTGAATATTGAAGTGTGTCTGGGCCAGAACAATACATCAGAGCAGGTGGGTGGGCTTTATAAATCTCAAATTGGGCTGAGCTAGCAGGACTTAATTGCAAGGCATAAGTCTGATGAGGGTTTGCCAGGTAGGAGAGTGTCAAGCCTCTCTAAAGCCCATGAGAAGGAGCCCAGCAGTAGTCATTCAAGGCTTAGAAAGGGGAAGAAAAAGATCAACAGTAGGAAAAAATTGAACCAGAATTTTCTAAGTAAAAAATCCTTCGAGCTGATGAGGAAGTATGGGAGCCGAGGAGCCTCAACAAGTAGAGCACTGCCCAGAGCAGTAGTATGGTGGGCAGTAGTGGCGGCAATGTCCCTATCTGCATCAATAGAGGGTGGAGTTGATAAAGGGAGAGTGGTTCTGAATGAAGCTAAAGCAACTATGAAAATGGGGGAGGTTCTCGGAGTACAGTTCAATGGTAAGTGCGCTGAAGTGTTGGAGAAAATAGTGGATCTCGAATTGAGGGACAAGGAACGTATTGAAGGAGAGGGTGAGAGGTGGGGTCTAAAGGACACTAGCTGGGTGGATGTATAAGAGAAATTGTGGTTTATTATGAAGATACTTTCATGGAATGTTAGACGGGTTGGGGAGGAAGGAGAAGAGAGGCAAAGTAAATGTTGCGTTGTTCCAAGAAACAAAAAAGTCAAAATTAACAGAGGATGAAGTTAGGTCTGTGTGAGCCAGGAGCAAAATGGAGTTCATGGTGGTGGATGCTGTAGGCTCTGCTGGGGGATTATTGTGCATTTGGGACCCAGATTTCTTCCAAGTAAAAGAATGTTGTAGCAATAAAAGATATTTATTTTATTATCAGGTACCCTCTTTAACCAATTTAATTGTGCTACTCTAAACATTTATGCTCCTAATGATGTGGGCTCAAGAGGGAACCTGTGGCATTGCCTATTGAAATTGAAGGAGGAATTCCCTAACCCCTGGTGCTTAGGAGGAGATTTCAATGAGATTAGGCAGACTGGGGGATAATAGAGGGTGTTTGTAATGACCCCAAAATGCGTATAAGAAATCATCTTTATTTAACTAAGAGATGATGTGTTTTAATTTAATTATATCTATTGGAATTAAAGCATTATCTATTGAGTTACGGATTTTAAATTGAAATTACCGACCTTTATGGGTTCAGAAATCAGAATTGAGTACTTGGGTATGTTAATGGGAATTTTTAGAACTATTTGGGAAAATTAATTGGAAATCTAATTTGTCTGATTTGTTAATGCACGTTTGGGTGGTTAACTTTATACTGCAAATTGAAGGCCTTAGAGGCTTTAGAAACCGGAGCAGGGGACATATTTATGATCAGCATAATTTTTAGAGTCACCTGGGAACTTTAATTGAAATTTAATTTTGCACGATTCGTAAGGCCACGTTTGGCTCTCCCTATTGTGTTGTGTGTTTATTTAGATATATAGATATGTTTTTGAGTGATTGGTCTCATCTTTTGGGAGCCAAAATATCTAAAAGAGAGAGAACAGAACCGTGAGGGAGAAAAGAGGAGAGAGACCAAGATTCTTGAAGAAAAGCTTAACAATCATGGGGGTTTGAAGGGAATTGAAGAAAGAGAAGGGAGATCAACCATGGAGGCTTGAGGAAATGGAGAAGAATTAAAAGGAAGACAAAAATTGAACTAAGGTATGATCACTTATCTTGAATCCTTATGTTTAAAGCATCAATTACATGAAATCAAGGATTGATATAGAAGATGTGAGCTTTGAACCCCAACTATGGCTATATTAAGTTTTTGTGTTCTAATTCATAATCTTGTTCTTGTGATTGAAAAATTGAGTAGCATTGTGGAGATATAAATTGGAATGGAAGTTAAGGATGTGAAATTTATCATGTATTAAAGATTTTTGGGCCTTGAATTACATGAAATTTAGGTTTGATTTTGAAAATGAGAAGTCCCAATTTTTCAGCCATTCTCGGACTGGAAACTGCCCAGGGCCGCACGTGCGGCTCTATTTCCCGCACGTGCGGGAGACAACTCTGTCCAGCCAACTTTGAACAAGCATATCTTTTGCATCCGGACTCTGTTTTGAGTGATTCTTGATCCTAAAATCAAGCCCCGGAAGTCTAGTTTCCAATCACTCCCAAATTCTAAATACAAAAATATGTATGCCCAAATTAGTGACGACTGTTCACTTTATGTCAACCAGTTTTGTACCATTTCTTCACCTAAACCATTTCCCATCGATTTCTCCTGTTTTCTGAGACATGAATTACAAATTATTAAGGAATAATGAGCTTGGTACCACCATGGCTAATTGATTTAACGATCAAAGAGAATAAGTAAAGGATCGAGTATAATCTCATATTATGTGTTGTGCACTGTACTTGTAGGTCGAGACGAGGACATCGTCCCATTACTACCGGGAGCTGATCACTATGAGTAGTAGTACTGTCGTAGTATGCTTTACTTACAGCTAACAATTACCATTAGCGCTCTGTTAATTGCAGGTTAACTATGTTAACGTTTATGAAAGATTAAACAAATGTGTATACCTCTGTATGGTTCTGATTAATAGTTAACATTAACATTCTATTCTTCGTAAGTAAATTACGTCGTTTCTTAATGAATAAAGGGAACTTATGTTCATTCTTGAATAACGGTTTCAGTGTAAGTATGAAAGCATACCGTTTTGCTACTAATGAGCCTGAGGCCGTTCAGTTATAAGTCATCGAGTATGGATATCTCCGAAGAATCAGCATAATTGGAAAAGCTATGTGTATCCGTATGAATCTGAAATAATTATGTTTTGTTACATATGGACCCGAGGTCGTTCGGAACCTACGATATGAATGCAAAGGTTTAACATTATTATGTGCTCTCTGTAATAGTTACTATTCTTATTCTGTTATATGCGAGACAACTGTGTTAATCTGTAACTAAACCATGAGAAACTTATGTGCACTATTGTATAATGGTATTCTTAGGAAACTAAGATTATTCTGTTTCTATTTATCCGTTCCGGTTATGCTATGTTATGACATGATATGGATTGTTTGGTCTTTAAGACCTAATGATTTCTGGTATGAAACAAAGTGCTGTACGGAACTAAGTGCTGCAATGCGAGTCACCTCTAGAATTCATGCGAGACACCTCTTCAGTCCATACATACATGAACTGGGCTTAAAGCCAATTTGGGCCTATGGCCATTCTATATGATCTGTTAGGCCTGAGGCCAATCTGTATTTTCTGGTATGGAACAAAGTGCTATACGGAACTAAGTGCTACAGTGTGAGTCACCTCTAGAATCCGTACGAGACATTTCTTGGGTTCATACATGCATGAGCAGGGCGCAATGCCACTCTATTTAAGGGCTTAATGCCACTATGTTTAAGGGCTTAATGCCACTCTATTCAAGGGCTTAAAGCCATTTTGTTTAAAGACTGGGCCTATGGTCGTTCTGTATATTACTAGGCTTAAAGTCATTTTGCATTACATATGGGCCCGAGGCCATTCTGTATTATATGTGAACCTGAGACCGTATTGAAATATAGTTATGGATAAGACCTGTATATGGTTGGTATCTGTCTATTTATTTTATCTAAGGTTTTGCGTATTCAATTAACCTTCTTAAGTTGCTATTATTCACTGAGCCTTGCTCATTCTGTTTTATGTGTATTTCTGTAGGTGAGCCATCGGGGATTGACACTAGAGTTGTATTGAGGTTCGCTTGTCTGCCAAGTCACCTGTGGTATGTCTCCACGTGGAGGCCTCAATTTATTGTTGGGAGTCTTATAAATTATTAAGTCTTATGTAAGAGTGTGTGAGATCCATATAAAATCTGTGATTGTATGGGTATATTTGGAATGTATTTAAATGCTTAAATCCAATTAAACCATCATGTATGCACAAGCTCAATGGATGTTGTCTTTTATCGATATTGCTTCCGCCTAAGGCCCCATATATGATTAAATATTATTTTAAAATTCTGTTTTGAGGCCTATGTATAGACCGGTCATGGACCAAACTTTTAGGGGCGGGTTTGGGTCGTGACAGTGTTCTAGGAGAGATAGAGGCATGAGAGAATTTAATGAGTTCATTGATAAATGTGAGTTATCTGATTTACCACCACTTGTGAGGAGATTCACTTGGTGCAATTCATATGCTGGTGAGAAGTGGAGTAAAATAGATCGAATTTTAGTAGACCCAAAATGGCTTGAGATGTTCAACCTTAAGCTATGGGGTCTACCCAGAATGGTTTCTGATCACTGCCCTCTTCTTATGATGGAGGATGAGAGGGACTGGGGTCCAAAGCCCTTTAGGGTTTTGAATGCTTGGCTTTTGCACAAAAAATTTCAGAGTTTCTGGGAGTCAAAGTGGAAAGAGTCTAATGTTGAAGGTTGGGCTGGGTTTATTTTGATTCAGAAGTTGAAGATATTGAAAAGTGGCCTTAAAAGTTGGAATGCGGAGGTTTTTGGAAATGTTGTAAAAAAATTGAAGGCTGTAGAGGGTGAACTTCATAGTTTTGATCTTTTGGCTGAGGTTAGAGACCTCGTTGGAGAGGAAAAGTTAAGGAGAAGTGAAGCTAGAGCTGAAATGTGGCGATTGAGTAGGATGGTAGAATGGCTATGGCTACAAAAGTCTAGGCTTAACTGGGCGATGAAAAGGAACAAGAATACAAGATTTTTTTTCATGTAGTAACAAAGTGCAGAACAATAAGAAATGAAATAAATTCTATTACAGAAGGGGATGTGGTGTTTGGAGAGCCGAGGCAAGTGAAGAGCAAGGTGTTTGAATACATTAAAAATCAATACACAGAGAGTTGGCCAGTAAGACCTGAGTTGGGGGGTCATTTTCCATCAATAGAAGGTAGAGTGAGGTTTGATCTGCTAGAAACTGAATTTACAGAAGGAGAGATTAAATTAGCTGTTACCCAAAGACAACCTAAGTGGGGGGGTGAATTAGGTTTTTACAATTAAAATTAATAATACCTTGATAAAAGTTATGACTAGCACAATAGATAAATATAATTAATGAAATAGAAATAATTAAAACAAGTGTCTTAACAACTATGTCAGTTAATGATTTTATCACAGTAAAAATGTGAAATATAGTTATGCCAATTTAAAATAAAATAAAGAGATAAGGGAGAGAAAGGCAAATAAATTTATAGTGGTTCGGCTTCAACTCGGCCTATGTCAACTCCTCAAGCTTTACTTGAGATTTTTCACTATCTTCCAGCTTCACAGGGGTGCTAGCAACCTCTTTACAAATGGAGCAATCATCCATGGATTTTACACAAACTTCATAAGTCCAAACCCTTGCAAATCTTAGGTGATTCACAATCACTCTTAAGATTTAAAGAACACAGTGTTTGCAACACTTTTACAAGATGAAATGGTATTTTTGCTTTCAAAGAAAGCTTACAATAAATATCTCTCAAAGATAGATATATAAAATGAAGCTTTGATTTTTCTATAAATCTCACACAAGAAAGATGGGCTTAAAGCTATAAGGCTCTATGTATAATTTCTGAGAATAGATGTAAGTGATTATGGATCAAAGAATATTTTCAGGTTTTTTTGTACCTTGTTTACATTAGAGGCTTTGGTATATATAATGAAAATTATAGCCGTTTATAGCCGTTGTAGTCATTTGAATTTATAGCCGTTTGTAGCCGTTGTACTTCCATCATTACCAATTTGAATATCTTTCACTCCATCATTATAAATTTGCATATCTTCCACTTGAACCTTTAGAACCTTTTGGCCTTTTGAACCTTTATAGCCGTTTATAGCCGTTGTACTTCCATCATTGTTAATTTGAATATCTTCCACTTGAACCTTTTGGCCTGCTGCTGTGCTAGGCTGTTTGAACCTTTGTTTTGGGTTGTTTGAACTCCTGATTTAATCGAACATTAAATACATTCTAACAATATTTAGGATAAAGGTTCAGATGAGAAATAATGGGACAAAATAAATTTTGATTCTATTTTTCTCTTTCAAATATATCATCAAAATAAAATTTTGAATTCTATTTTTCTCTTTCAAATAAATTAAAATATAATTAAATATATTATCAAAATAAATAAGTCTAACAATCTCTCCCTTTTTTATGATGGCACACAATGATGTTTTGATTTGATTTGGGAGTAAGAAAAGCTCCCCCTCAAGTCATGCTCCCTGAATTCATTTCTAAATACATAGGTTAGCATATGTGTAATAAATAAGCTTTAATTAGAGACATGATATGAGACTAAGATACATAATCATCAGATTAGTTTTCAAATAATACCATAATTTGAAAATAATACCATAATACATAACATCATATAATTTCTCCCCCCGTGACATTATCAAAAAGAAATCATGGGTCAAAAGTGGGAGGAGGAGGAGGAAAATGATAGTGATAAGTGGCATCAACAAATAGATATATAGCAAATATATATATATATATCAATCAACGGTCAATCAACAAATATATATATATATATATTACATATACACCTCTCCCGCGTCGCTCTCGTTTTTTGCAAAACACGGTTGCCACGCGGCCTGGCTTTTGCTTCATTGGCCGACAAAAGCAGCTCTCCTTGATTGCCGCTCGCCTCGGCTATCTTGCCCTCCTTGTCTTCTTCTCTTCAGTCTTTTCTCTTCAGCCTTCTTCTAAATCACACACTCTTCTATTTTCTTCTTCACCATTCTCTTCTATCTCTTCTTCACCACTCGTCTGTTTCTTCTTCCTCATTGAGAGACAAAAAAAACTGAATGGATGAGGCTAAACTCAGTCTGTTTGCTTCTATTTCTCTACAACTTATTTCGTTAACACCTCTCACCTCTAATCCATGGCTTCTTCATCCCGTCCCCTCACTCTATTTCCGGACCTGAACGATCCCATAAGCTCTGCTGGACCGAGTGCCCCTACTCCTACTCTTCCTGTCATTCCTCTGCCTAACCTTTCTATGATGTCGATTGAGCAAATCATGGAAGCTTAATCAGACATTGAAGCCAATCATTTCACACTGACCTCCTGTATGGAGACGGTGACTGCAGTCACAAAATTGGCTCACCGATTGAAGAACAGGACAAGTGAGCTCCATCAGGTCAATGCCCAACTCTCTCTGCTTCAGTACATGTACAAGGATGCGCGAGCAAAAATAGGCGCACTAAAGGCCGAAAATAAAAAGCTTAAATGGAAAACCACCTCCATGGCCCGAGTTGGAGCAACGTCGTTCTTGGCCTTTGATAGTTAACGGGGAGTCGTCGCTCTCGACGAAAGCACGAGGGCAGAGGCGTCAAGGGTCGCCTAAGGTGATAAGAAGAAGAAGTAAACGGTGGAAGAGGCGAGTAAGTGAGGTCGGCGTATGACCGGAAAAGAAAGAAGGGTTGTTTTGTTTTGTTTTTTTTTTTTTTTTGTATTTTTGTATTTTTGTTTTGTTTTATTTTTTATTTTTTGTTTTGAAATATGTTTAGTTTGATCGGCGTATGGCCGTAAAAAAAAATGAAGGGTGTTTTTTTTTTTTATGTAAATAGTTGTATTTTGATTTGTTTTTGTTTTTATGTTTAAGTACTGAAAAATGAAATTAAAAAATAGAAAAAAATAAGAAAATTAAGCCCAAACAAAAAATAATAATGAATAAAAATAAAAATAAAAGAAATGAAGTCTAATAGCAAAATAAAAAAATAAAAATAAAATAAAATAAAATAATGCCATTAGAAATTAAACTTAATGGGATGTTGGTGTTGCTGGAATGGTACTGCAAATAAAATACCATGAGGATTTAAAAAAAAATCAATGTATGCAAAGTTAATTTTACCTCAAGATGCAGAACCCAAAAAAAAAAAAAATTACACAGTTTAAAACTAATCAAGTTTAAATTCTTCCCCTTGTTTCATTTGGCAAAATCAATAAAGCTCATAACTAAAATGTTCTCCTCAATAATATCAAATAGGACGCCAAATATTACCAATAAGGATGCCAAAACGATACCAACATGCAATTTACCAAGGATAGCAATATGCAATCTAGAAGATTTAACAATCATAGCTTAAGTATTATGTAGAATACCAAATATTGCTCATAACAGGTTAAATGCAATATAATCTCATGGAGCTAATGTAAATCTAAAAAATGAAGCATGTTCAAGGTATAACAATCCACATGCCAAGAAAAATCATGAATTTCAATATATAGCATACATTTTAAGCATAGGCATGATTTTTAGGCAAGAGCATCATCAAAGAGTATACATTCCAAATCATATGAAGCATAATCAATCTTTTTCATATCAAAGTAATAACAGTATTAGCTCACAGGAAATAAGATAGAATTTTTATCTCAAAAGCTTAAGATAGTATATGAGGCATACATTAGGTTGAAGAGATGGAAGCTTTTTAATCTTCAATTTTCTTTCATGAGGATTTCATCTCAATAGGGTTTAACAAGTATGTTAGCAAAATAACTTCTCCCCCTAAGTTGGTTCTACCCTTTTCTAATGTGATTTGTGTAAATATAGCATTCATAGAACAAACACCATTACTCAATAAAAATACAATACAAATCACTTCTTATCACAAATTCAAAAAGTGAAAAATAATTCAATGATCAAACAAGAGTTTGGAATTCTATTTTTTAGAATTTTCAAGTTGTAGCGCATAGCATAATATGCACAAGAAAATAGTGTTATGCTCTTTGTTTTATTAAAAAATGATGCAACAATCTCATTTAATTACATAACATTATCAAGAGACATTTTCATCAATTCAATCCACTTACTCAAGTGTGATAAAACATTTTACTTAATGTAGAACACAACATGAATGTTATAAACAATTAATTCAACAATTTATCAATCAAAAGCATTTCATGAGATGTATGCCAATATAATCCATATTCAAAAGATATTCAATAGGATAGATGCAATGTCTCTACAAACGTATGATACTTCTTTTCATTTAGACATTGTTGATGGATCATAATCAACGAATTTCATAACTCATTCAAATATTCCAATGTAAAGCATATAAGTATGAAAATTTCATATTGAGCATATTCTTGAGATCATAAATGTATAATTTAAAATATAGATAGTATAAATCTCAAAAACATGCTATGACATCAAAATTGATTCTACAAAGATATGACTTAAAAAGGAATTAACATATTAGTGATAAGAAAGCCTTTTTCATTTTGAATTCTACGACAGAGTTTTGTGAAAGAAGAAAATGTTTCATCTTTGTGTGCTAAAAACATAACACATGTAAATCTTGAATAATCATCAACAATAACAAGACAATAACGTTTACCACATAGACTAGATGTCCTTGAGGGACCAAATAAATCTATATACAATAGTTATAAAGGTCTAGTTGTGGAAATATGAGATTTTGATTTAAATGATGTTTTAGTTTGTTTTCCTTGTTGACAAGCACTACAAAGATGATCTTTTTCAAATTTAATTTTTGGAAGTCCAATGATCAAATCCTTTCTCAAAAGTTTAGCAATTAAATCCATATGAGTATGACCAAGTCTTCTATGCCATAACCAACTATTTTCATTATTAACATATAAACATTTAATATCATTAGCATAGAGATCATTAAGATGAAAAACATAAACATTATCATAGCAATTACCAATGAATAAAGCTTTATGATCATTTGTGCTTTGAATTGTGCAATGTGATTTATTAAAAATAACTCGATTACCTTTATCACATAATTAACTAATACTAAGTAGGTTATATGTTACTAGTTTTGCTCTGTTATGGCAGTGTTTTGGGTGTTAATGCTTCAGTTTTTTGTTTATCTCCTTTTGTTGGTTTCTCACCAACTAGAGCTCCGAGCTTGAGATAGCTCCAAGCTCCTCTTTATTGGTGTACTTTACTCTTTTTGTATGTTTCCATCAATAAAGATTTTTTTTTTTTTTTTGCGGATCAGAAAAAAAAAAAAAAGGTTATTCAATGTCCATGGAATATGGCCAACTGGTGCCGCAAGATGATTGTTGAAAAAAATGAACAACCTTAGAAATATTGACTTGTAATTATGTTTCATTTTTAGATTGTAATTACCAATAGCAATCAAACAACCAACAACAAATCGGCACAACGATTTAACATGAAAAAAATCACAATTGAAACACCTCTAATTGTGATAAAAAAAAAATCATGGGCCAGGGCCACAAAACAATTCACTAACAAGAATAAAAAGAATTACACATAAGTACCCTTAGTTACCTAACGAATCCACACACGAATTGAACCAAACTTGATGTGCCCCTTCCACCACCGTCTTCACCTCGGAATTGCTTTGCCCAACGTTGAATCCACAACGTCGATTCAAATTCATGACGATGAGCTACTCTAGAATCTACCAAAGCTTCAGGCTGAAGTTCCCAAAATCCACCAATGAACGCCTCTCTCTTTATGTGAATAAAAGAACGACAATAACCCTTGATGTTTATCTTGATTTAGTTCGTTAACCAATCAATCACTTTCTATACGTTAAGGAAACTCATATAAAAACACCATCTAATATAGAACACTTTGTATTTACTTCTCTCTGAATTTGAACGAGTTAAATCCTAAAAATAGCAAACGACACACTTTATAGTAAACAAAGTCGCAATGATCGCTAGAGCGCACACTTTACCGCTCGAGTGCGGTGTGAGTAAAGGCTATACAAAACATATAGGCCAACCGCTCAAGAACAACTTCTACCACTCAAGCGATAAAACAAGTTTTCCTAAAGTTCTGAATGCAGGCTGAAATACTGGATGTACTATTTCACCGTTCGAGTGGTCAATCAAATTTGGCTTCGAGGGCGCTGCTCCTCAACCCAGCCAGGGCGCTGCCTCTGACTCGCTAGGAGGTGCGGCCTGTTAGACCCCCGCAAGCCGACCAGGAAGCTTGATCCCTATACATGGTCAATGAAATAGCAAACAAACAATGCTTAAAATACAGAATGTCAACAAAAACTCCTCTGCACAGGCACAATTTAGCTTGGATTACTCACACTAAAACAAAAGAGTGAATAAAATTACAATTAAAAGGAGTTTTGTTAAACAAGATTGCCAATTACAAAAACCTAACAATTGTGATTGCTGAATATTGTGAGGTTCACTATTTTATGTTGGTGATTGAAGAATAACTTGGTAGAATGGTATTTTGTTATAGATTTGTGAGATGGCTATGTGGTCCCATAGGGCACTAAAAAAGTTCCCAAAACAGTAGTTTGTACTTAGGATAAAATAACAATCACTTGATATTGTTGCTATAGCAAATGGAGAAATTACAAATATATAAAAGATTATAAAAAAAATTTCAAAAATATGAGATGTGCAATTTTTTCTATGCGACAAAAACCTCAACAAAAATTGCACTCTCCACCTTTTAGTAAATAATTTTCTCATTTTCTACTATTTTCTAATTTTCTATTATTTTGTAATTTTTTATCGCAAATTTTATAGAAAATAGATGGTTTTCACATGAGTATACTCTTGAATATCCCAAAACATTCAAAGAAGATATCACACTGTAGACACCCCATTTTTGACTGCCCTTAAGACTTGGGCGTTACTGATGGTTTACTTGGTGGAGAAAGGTGTGCAGGGCAAAGGTTCAAATTCGTCAGCAATGAGAGAGTCAAATCCCAACTTCATACCCCTTTTGGACCAAAACAATCTTGATCAAAAGATTTTAGATCTTAAAATCCTCTCTTTCAAAATGTTTTGAAAATAAAATTCCTACGATGTTCCGACGCTCACATTTCGGTAAATGTTGCGCTTTTCGGTAAACCAAGCAAGGACAAGTTGGAGATGAATGAAAGAGAGATGAAATCTTTGAAAAATCTTTCAAAACACTTTGTTTAGGGGTTTGGAATTGAAGAAAAGAGGAAAGGAGAGGAGAAAACTAGTTTAGGAGAAATTCGGCATGAATCCGGGGAAGAGAGAGTTGAGCAGCCCTCGCTGAATCGGGCTTATTCATTTGAATACTTGGATTTTAGCTATGAGGCCACCACCGTTGGAAATCTTACTTCCGGGGCTTCATTTTGCACTCAAGAATCTCCAAGAGCCAAGTCCGGGTGGGGGAGATATGATTGGTTGAAGTTGGGTATCATCCCGGTTGGATCGAATCTGTGCGGCTTCACCAAAAAGAGCATAACTTTTTTCACAAGAGGAATTTTAATGCAAGGTTTGCGGTATTGGAAAGATAACTTCCGGGGCTTCAATTTGGACACCCACCGGCCATTTTTTGACCTTGGAAGCATCTATCGGCAATCTATTTAGCCGACCGGCAATTTATTGTGCCGACCGGCCATTCATTTTGGCCGACGACCTCCTTTTTTGGCCGGTTTGACCTTTTTGCACCTTCCGGGCATGGTGCATGCCAGCTGTGCCAGCTAGGATGCACAAACCCATCCCCCCGTACACATAGGTGGTTGTTTTGAGCCATTGACCCCTTTTTTTTGCACCCTTTGCTCAAGGCTTCTTGAGGAAGCCTTGACCCCTTCATCTTGGCTTCCTCAAGAAGCTTACCAGCTGTCCTAGCTTCTGTGAGAAGCCTTGGCCCTCTTGCCCCCCCTTGACCCTTTTGTATAGCTTCTTTGAGAAGCTTTATGCCATTTCCTTGCTCTATAAAAGAAACCCATCCTCCTCCATTGTTTTGGTTCAGCAAAATCAGACCTAATACATACATACAACATATATATCACCCTCTCTCTCTATATCTCCCCTCTCTCTCTACATTTGGGTGTGTTAGAGTGTTCAAAGACCCTGGTTCTTGGCCTATTGCACCACACCTCATAGCCATACACCACTACCATTGGACTGAGGTTCTTGGGAGGGTTTATTGAGCTCCAAAAGCTGGTTTTTGGCCCCTAAAACTGCTGGTCTCGAATTTGGTCTTCAAGGGTAAGTTTCTTCCCCTTTTTAGCACTTTCTTGTACCTCATTTTAGCCTGTCTTTCTTGCTGATTTGAGTTTGGTGTATAACATAAAAAAGTTTTTTTTTTTTGTGTTTAAGATACTTCATTAAGACTACTTTGGTGTTTGGGGTTGTTTGACCCCTCTTAGGCCTTGTTTGGCCTCATTTTTGTGAATTTTTAGTGAGCTCCGGGACCACCTTGTTTGGGCCTCTTCACCACTAAAATATTGAGGGATTTTAGTGGTGAGGATGGTGGTTTAAGGTCCTAAGAAGGAGAGGGCCATCCCCTCTCCTTGTTGTCTTGTTTGATGCCCTTTTTGGCCTTACAAAGGGGCCTATATTTGCACACTTCTTGAGCTCAGTTCAGGCATTTTTTAGTGGGTTTTAGGACCCCCATAAGCCATTTCCAGAGTTTTTTTGGTCATATTGAGTGTCCCTCTTGCATGTGTATAACAACCCCTTGCATGGCCTTCCAAAGGAGCACCTCATTCTAACATGTGTTGGCTCTATTTCAGTAGGTATTTGGTGTTTATTTAGTATGTTTTACCTCTTTCCCATGTTGGTTTGTTGACCCTTGGCATGCATCATACACTTGCTTTGTATTCCTCTATTTTGCCTAGAAATGCATCTTGCCTGTGGACCACCATGCTTGCATATTTTGGCTTAGCTTTGTGAAGTTTTTGGTCATGTTTAACATGCTTAAGGTCTGCCTTGGGTCTTTGGATTCATGTTTTCCATGTTTAGTATAGCCCCTTTGCATTTTGGCTTGTTGGCCTTAAGTATGTGAGGGTATAGCATGTGTTACTTGCTTTATTTTAGTGGTTTAGCACCATTTGTAGCATCATTTCAGTCCCTTTAGCATGCTTGTATGCTTGCCTTGGATGCCTCCTTGATGCCTTATGAGCTTGTGTTGTATGCTCCTTGAAAGTGCATTTGTGCATGCTTTTGAATTCAAGCCATTTAGGTGCCATCTAAGTGGTCTTTTGAGCTTTGTTTTATGTGCTAAAACTCTGTTTTTGGTCATTAAATTCATGCCATGTTTGGTCTTGTTAAGTGTGGTCAAATACTTCATTAGCTTGCCTTGAATGCTTGGGCCATTTGTTGCATGTTTAGCCTATCTTGTTTACTCGGTTTGGCACCATGTTCTTGCATGATTTTCAGAGCTTAATGCATGTCCCATGTCCATGATTATTCCCTTTTAAGTGTGCTTAAAAGATGCCCTTTGATGCTTAAGTGTTTAGGCCTTAACATGTGCATGTGTGTATGTGTGTTTGGTCCCATCTTCTTAAGTTTTGGCCACTGTTTTGGACCTAACTTAGAGCCACCCAACTATTGTAAGTCCATCCCTTGCATGTCATTCAAGTGTTGTTACATTATCCCATGTTCGCTTGCTTTGGTTGCGTGTGTTGCATGTTTGAAATCATTTGCATTTGGCATGCATTCCCTTGGTCAAATTACTAGCATGTTGCATGATTAGATTACATCTTGCATGCTCTAAGTAGTTTGCATAGTTGTGACATGCTTGTTTGCCTTGTTGCTTAGGTTGTGTACCTAATATGCATTGCATGTTTGCATGCTCCCTTTTGTACCATGTTGCATGTTAGTTAACATACTTAGGTTGCATTGGACATGCATGCCTTGTCCCTTGATTTAGTGATAGGGATTGGGCCCTTATGTATTTGGTTTGCATTCATTTGATATGGAAGTTGCATGCTTGGTTCTTCGGGCCATCACGCATTGAAATGCGCGATTGATGGTCCAAGAACCAAGGATCATGACCCTTTGAGTCATAAACATGAGAAGGGGTGTGATTGGTGCATACATTGCTTGAATTGCATTGCCATGCTCTGCCTTGCCCTCTGTTGCTGTCAATTGCAGATTCTGCAGGAACTTTCTGTCGACCGGCAGTGTTTAGTACCGACCGGTAATCCTTCCTGGGCCGATAGCTTCATAAACAGCCGATGGTTACACACCACAGCCGGTGATGATTCTATTCAGCCGGTGGTGTCTTCCAATGGCTAGGGAAGCAATTATGAGATTTTGGTAGTCTTCCAAGAAGCAGTGCAGGGAAAACAGAGGCATCCTATGCATGGTAGTGTACTTCCGAGCAAGGCCCTAGCACGTGTGCATCGAACCTTGTTCCCGAGGCCCTTTTCATTACTTTTCTCATGCTTAGTTAATTTGTTAATTAATTAGGTGATTTGTAATAATTAATTGGCTTGAAAGTTAGTTAATTTGTATTATTCTTTCGGTCGTTGTATTATTCTTTTGGTCCCTCCAAGCGAGGCCGAACTTGTAATAAGTGTGGGTGAGTGTGTGCATGTCTTCCAATCCCCACTTCTTTCTCCCTTTTACCTACCTGCTTTCGATGGTTAGTGTTAGGGCATATTTAATTTAGCATACCTTATGCTATGCATGCGTGCATCCATACATTTGTCTTGCATGTATCGGGCTCGGCGCATCATACTAACTGCATTGTACTTCAATTCCAAGTTGAATACATGTTAGTTGTATCATCATCATATGCCATCCTAGAATAGCTGAACCTCTCTAGGTTGCATCTTTGCATGTGTTGCACTAGCCATTTTTAACATGAACTAGGATCATGCATGTGATTACTAACTAGTTTTTGTTTTGGCACGGAGTACGATGTAAGTATTTATGCTTTAGCATCCTTGCATGCGTGTGAGTGTTGCCATGATAGCATGATTACCATGAGGCTAGCTGTTTATGTGATTTAACTGCTTGAATGCCTGTGGGTGAAGGTTGGATTGTCTGAGTTGGGATGACTCATTGAAATCCGTGTTTTAGCCTACTTGCGAGTAGCAAATTCCAAAACATTTTTCCAAAACAATCGGATATGCAATGCTTATGTCACGACCCAAACCCGCCCCTATGGGTTAAGGCCATAACCGGCCAGTAATCACGAGATTACCTACGACCTCAAACCAAATAAGATAAGACTCATCAGAGTAAAAGGGGCCAAACGGAAGCAAATTTAAAACTTTGTCCATAGAGCTATGCTTATATGCACGTCATAACATTCCAGACATATGTACGTTAATAACTCACGACAGAAACATAGTGACATAAGTTCTGTGCAAACAGGATCATTCAAGACTAAGTCAACCCATCACAGCTATGTATAGATATACACAAAGTCCTCGCTAACATGACAAAATATAAATACATAACAAAAGGGCGAAGACGGGTCTCGTACGTGAGACACAAGGGCTGACTCTCCAAAACCTTTGTTGCTCCTCACAGACTTCACTAGGGCTGGGTTTGGACTTTTCTTGGCTCACCTACAAGAACATGAATGAGCGTGAGTGAAAGTCCAGCGAATAATACCAAATCAAACACAGAAGTTACATAACAATGTAGAACAATATGTTCCAAACGGCCTTGGGCCCAATTCATATTTCTATTTAACAGATATATATAACTATACGAAATGCAAATCAAGTGACTGTAGTTCCAAACATTCTAGCCTTTGGCCCATTCAGATTTCCATTCATGTCAAAACGGCCTTCGGCCCGTTCATTTACGTCAAAACGGCCTTCGGCCCATTCATTTCTATCAAGATGGCCTTCGGCCCATTCGTTTACGTCAAAACGGCCTTCGGCCCATACATTTATGTCAAAACGGCCTTCGGCCCACTCATTCATGTCAAAACGACCTTAGGTCCATTCATATATGTCAAAACGACCTTCGGTCCACTCATTTCTATCAAAACGACCTTCGGTCCATTCATTTCTGTCAAAACGGCCTTCGGCCCACTCATTCATGTCAAAACGACCTTCGGTCCACTCATTTCTATCAAAACGACCTTCGCTCCATTCATTTCTGTCAAAACGGCCTTCGGTCTATTTATGTTTATCAAAACGACGTTGAGTCCATTTATAATTATTCATATCAGACTTACGTCCATAATCCCAATTAGCAATTCATAAAGCTTATAAGGGAATAGACAATTGGACATTCACAAGCATTCAAATATTGATATTACTCACAGTGATCGGCTTGTGGATTTGCCCTGGAGCTTGACCCTACACGTTTCATGAACACAAAAGGGTCATTAACAGTTCAATCCGTTCTTTAATTCACATATTTCTCTTTAGGCTTTATTATTATCTCATTAACTCATTTACAAAGCTTAACACATGCCTAAGAGTGCTTGCAAGTGAAAGAGAACGGAAAACAGAACACAAAATGTAAAAACAGGATTTCAGAAAATAGGGTCCCCGCTCGAGCGTGGACTTCCCCGCTCGAGCGGACCCTTAGGTCTGCGAAAGTACTGGTTACCTTCTATTCCAACTCGAGCGTGAACTCGGCCGCTCGAGCGGACTGCCTGTCTACATAGCTCCCCGCTCGAGCGTCAACTTCCCCGCTCGAGCGGGAACCATGTCTGCAGAAAATGCTGGGAGCTCGATTTATCCGCTCGAGCGACACTTCACCCGCTCGAGCGGACATCGAAAATCTGGGTTTTCCAGATTGAGTTCTTGAGCTTCATCTCGACATTCAAAGGCTCTAAATGCATGATTTCGGTCCAAACTTCACATAATCATGTACCAACATGGTACAAACATAGAATTACAACATATTGAAGCTCAATTTCATAATTTATCTACATGCATGGCTCATTTTCCACCAACTCATTACCAATGTAACCATTTCATGCATTCAAAGCTTCTACTTCCATGGATCGTACATGCATGTGACAGATAACCTTCATTCTCGTCTCATATGATGAAAAGATGGTCAAATACATGGATTTCAACCAAAATTGCAACATGAGTCATGTAATTCAAGCTCAATTATGCAAATTCAAAACAATACATACATGCATGCATATATAGTCTTCAAATTCATCAAAACCAACTCCTTTCATGGTCTAGATCACAAATTAATCTTCAATTCACGAAATCACAACTCAAATTCATGAGTTAGGGGTTGGTTACTCACTTAGGAGCTTTATTCTTCCAAACTCTAGTCAATTCTTGACTTAAATCTTCAAATTCCCAAGCTAGAGCCAAAAATTGCTCAAGTCTCTTCCTTTCTCTCTCTATAGCCGGCCTCTCTCTCACTCTCAATTGTCTAACTCAGATTTTGAGTTTTAAGAGAGCAAAAGGAGAGTGCAATGCAAATATACAACAAGCCCCACTAACAAATATTTTAATATAAAGTAATGGGGTACTTAATTTATCAATTTAATCAGTTTAAATTGACCAGAATCAATTTTCAATTAAATTTCACCGTAGGCTCTAAAAATTATGCCAACCACAATGGCGTAATCAATTTCGAGTCCTGTGGCCGATAAGGCCCTCAATTTAATTCCAAAGCAGATTATTCAAACAGATATTCCTACGGTGGACAGATAGAATTCTAGAATCACATATATCGCATAATGGCGCACCAAATCATATCATGCATATAATCAAATTCATATTAAGGGCCAATTAACGCATTACGGAACAGGGGTATCACAGTCTTCCCCCCTTTAGGAAGTTTGGTCCCTCAAACTTATTTCACCCTTAGTCGAACACAACTCGGAACACCTTTCATTCAACGGTTCCAATCTTTTTTGATAGCCATTTACTTAGTCTCAAAATTAAGCAACACTCTGTTCTCAATCAGTTAGGGACTTACATTTTCTTCCATACAAGGCTTGTATGGTGTCACACCAATCTAGAGTGTAGGCTGTGGTTGTAAGCAAAGTCTGCCAACAATGGATAGATCTTTCAAATCCCCTGAAAAATCTACTGCATAAATTTGGAGTATTTCTCCCAAAAATCTAACAAATTCTTTCTGATCATAAATCAATTTGCGGGTGGAAAACAGCGCCGAATCATAATTCAGTTTCGTGTCAAATTCATAATTTGTCCAGGTCATATACAGGAGTCATAAGTCATGATTAAGTTTACGTGATACATTCATTGGCATTAACAGAACAGAATAGAACGGAACAGAACAGAACATATACACGTGAGGTTACGAATAACCAGTTCCATAAGGGAACCCCCGGGTCCGGGTAACATAACATAACAGAAGCTGAGCCCCCATTGCCTCTTGAAGGCTTTTCAAAATTCAAACACATTTTAGAATTTCTGTCTAAACAATAGAGACTAGGACCCCCTGTAAACGAGCGATCTTATTGATGTAAACAGTGGCTAGTCTACAAACATCACACAAAAATTTTACAGGGAGGAAATGAGTAAACTTAGTAATTCTACATACAATAACCCAAATGGGATTTATACCTTGGGTGCTCAAGGTAGCCCCGCAATGAAATTCGTAGCCCCATATTCCTTTTTCCATTCCAAAATAGAGAGAGGTTGAAGTAGTTCTGTCGCCATTTGACATTCGACTTCGACCTGTTGGTACCAAAAAATATTCAGACACAAATTCACTAATTGCCCCATTCATGGTAGGTCACCAACAAATTTATTTCAGATGTCGGCTAGCTTTATCACAGAAGTTCGGTCTATTCCCTTATCACAAAAGTTCAATTCATTCTTCAATAATTCCTCAATTCACAATCCGATCCGGTATTTAGTTCAACGATTCCTCACAGTTATCCAAGGTCAATCAAAAGTTTCCAGGAGTTCAAAGTGGATCCGGACACTGATTCCCGAGTCAACTAGAATAATGACGAAGCAATCAACCACACGACATACATAACTCATATACCCCCGTAGTACCAATTGTAAAGCACAATAACACCGATGCAATCGACTTCTAACAGAATATACGTGTTCTCAATTCATTCAACAGTTTGCAGTTTCCAATTCGGTTCAATATACAATTCCCTGTTCCATTGAGTCTTTCAACATTATCTGATAGTTGTCAAAAGCATGAGGCAATTCATATATTAATCCTCATGACGTCAAGGGTAACATCAAAACAATCAATTACATGTCAAACACAATTTACACATCTTCGAATAATCAGGGTTTCTCAAAGCTTCTTGGATGTTAAAACATCTACATAATACCAAAAGATGACATTCTGAACAAAACAAAAGAATAATCATCTCGGAATCAAAGCACACCCGTTCATGACCGTCGGTGGCCGACTCGAGATCGATTAGACAAACCCACCCGTATAAAACCGTCGGTGGCAAAAGAGATTCTCAACAAAAGTGCTACATAGGCTTAACGTCCCCTAGCACGAAAGGACGTCTCAAGAATGTCATCAAAACAAATGCAATGTCACTTACTATAACCTGATTTCCCAAAACCCGATAACACTTCAAGCAAACGCGTGAAACATATTCTGATTAGTCAAGGATAAATATTCAGTACAGTTCACAATCAAATCAATCTGTTGTCATCGGTTTCCATAGCGTCAGACAAGCAAGAATACGACAACACACCAGCATTGTTCCTTAAGACACCCAATCACTGGATTTGCACAATTCAGTTCATTCATAACACATATATCCTCAATAGTTGAGGGTTGGTTCTCAGTGGTGTTCATGGTTAGATCAATCTGTTGATAGTCTACAAGGGTCTTTCAAATAAGTCAAGTATTCCAACGGATTCAAGTTTCGGGTCTATCAATTTTTCTGCCAAGAATAATCTGGCCATTTATTTATAAACCATCCGTGATCCCTCTTAACAAAATCAACTCAGATAGAGACTCTTATCAAATCAACCCAAGCAAAGGTCTTGTCAAATTTAATCAAGCAAAGGTTCCATCACATTATATCCAATGGGGGTTCTATCAGGTCAAATCAGACAAAGGTTCTATTGGATCGAATTAGATAAAAGTTTTTCTCAAATGGGGTATTTAGTTCTGTAAGGCACACTTCGTTTACTTAGGTACATGGTTGATAATTTCACAACTGTCCTAAGTTTATCAGTTCTCAAAGTCAAATCAGGGTCATTCATCACAACTGTTTATATCAAAATGACTCAGGTCATGTACAATACGACATTGTTCACATAAGTCCAGGTGTAGATGCATTTGCATGCAGTTGTTCATATCAAAAGGTATGTATCATAATCAAATCAGCAGTTCCCAAATAAGTCTTATATGCAAACACATAGTGCACAGTAACACGGTAAACAAGGTTCCTCAGTTACACATAACATAGGATTGTCACGCAAAAGTTCCAAATCAGTCACAAAACATAGACTTACGAGTCAAGCTCAGTTTAGTCACACAATTCAGTCAATTTTCTACCAGTTCCGCATACATGATCCATAATTTGCAGAGTTTATTATTTGGGGTGCTCAACTTAGTTATACAATCACAAGGTCACAATTCCAGTGGTTTAGTCATTGACGACAGTAGTATAACAAATCACCCTGAGCAAAGGTTTAGATGTACAGGTGCATGTGCAGAGTTAATCAATATCCCAATACATATTCGTAATTTTCCCAAATGAAGCATACACATTCAATGAATACGGTCTCGATCTAATGGGTCTAACCAATCTAGATACACGTGCAGTAGATATGAAGGAATATGCCGATCCGAATCAAATAATATCCCAAGCAAAAATGTACAATGTACTAATTCAGAACCAATCAACACATAGGCATTCGTTTATAAACAGCATAGATACCTGGGATAACAATCGCAGTATTCTGAGTGCTTTCTAGGACGAGTACAATTACTCTATCTTGATTAGCAATTCCCACCATTGGTACGAATTCAACTGAGGCAGAAGATTTACTCGCATTTGTTCAGTTCAGGGACAATTCGTTACCATATGGTCCATTTACCACACCTATAACAAGCCCCCGAAATCCGACAACGACTCCTCGGCGTTTCTTACACTGGTGGTGGCAAAAGTTCTTACCATAACAGCAACTGATGTTGTTGTCTTAAGATCTCTGCCATTTCTTGTACCATTCTTTCCAGTCTATCAGGTAGGGCTGTAAAAGAGTCTGCCAACTCGTATGCCCTTACTTTAATCACGTTCTACACAAACTCTTATTAAATCATGCCAAATACGGGGATGTCCAATACAAAAATAAACACATTGTCACACATAGGCACGTCTTTATATTCTCATTTCACATATCGTACGTAATTAATCACATACGTAACAGATAATTGCATACTTATCAGATATCGCATGTTGAACATTTACTAAGTAATTATATACTCACATCATGTTCATATTTCACATAGACACTCGTAGGCAAAATTGAATGCACATAAACAACTTTTCATGGTTCATTTGTTTATGTATGTGCATTATAACAAAACAAACTTGTTGTACACATTAGTGTAACAATTCATATCTCATATTCAAATCATATGTGGTATTTCCTTTAGCGTAACATATCATGTTGGTCAAGCATAGCAGCATATCTCATACACAGGCCATGGTATTATTTCCCTCGGGCTAGGGCTTCATGACCATAAGCCACAGTATTATATCCCCTGGGCGAGGGCCTCCACTAAGGATACCACAATTATGTTCAAGGAGAATCTAGGAAATCATTCATTTATACCAAACATAGCATTATACTTAATACAGAGATTCACAAGTATGCATACACCAGAGAGCATACGTACTCCAAAGGTTTACCATGCAAGCAATTTACAAATTATAGCACATGACTGTTCATACCGAAACAATTAAGCATATTCTTGATGCTTCCAGATTTATATTTATCACGTGAATGCATCCTAGATCTTTTCTAGACGCTTATTGCTCTCTTGGACAAGTGTGTGAGTTATTAACTCGTGCTCTGATACCACTCTGTCACGACCCAAACCCGCCCCTATGGGTTAAGGCCATAACCGGCCAGTAATCACGAGATTACCTACGGCCTCAAACCAAATAAGATAAGACTCATCAGAGTAAAAGGGGCCAAACGGAAGCAAATTTAAAACTTTGTCCATAGAGTTGTGCTTATATGCACGTCATAACATTCCAGACATATGTACGTTAATAACTCACGACAGAAACATAGTGACATAAGTTCTGTGCAAATAGGATCATTCAAGACTAAGTCAACCCATCATAGCTATGTATAGATATACACAAAGTCCTCGCTAACATGACAAAATATAAATACATAACAAAAGGGCGAAGACGGGTCTCGTACGTGAGACACAAGGGCTGACTCTCCAAAACCTTTGTTGCTCCTCACAGACTTCACTAGAGCTGGGTTTGGACTTCTCTTGGCTCACCTACAAGAACATGAATGAGCGTGAGCGAAAGCCCAGTGAATAATACCAAATCAAACACAGAAGTCACATAACAATGTAGAACAACATGTTCCAAACGGCCTTGGGCCCAATTCATATTTCTATTTAACAGATATATATAACTATACGAAATGCAAATCAAGTGACTGTAGTTCCAAACATTCTGGCCTTTGGCCCATTCAGATTTCCATTCATGTCAAAACGGCCTTCGGCCCGTTCATTTACGTCAAAACGGCCTTCGGCCCATTCATTTCTATCAAGATGGCCTTCGGCCCATTCGTTTACGTCAAAATGGCCTTTGGCCCATACATTTATGTCAAAACGGCCTTCGGCCCACTCATTCATGTCAAAACGACCTTAGGTCCATTCATATATGTCAAAACGACCTTCGGTCCACTCATTTCTATCAAAACGACCTTCGGTCCATTCATTTCTGTCAAAACGGCCTTCGACCCACTCATTCATGTCAAAACGACCTTCGGTCCACTCATTTCTATCAAAACGACCTTCGGCCCATTCATTTCTGTCAAAACGGCCTTCAGCCCACTCATTCATGTCAAAACGACCTTCGGTCCACTCATTTCTATCAAAACGACCTTCGGTCCATTCATTTCTGTCAAAACGGCCTTCGGCCCACTCATTCATGTCAAAACGACCTTCGGTCCACTCATTTCTATCAAAACGACCTTCGCTCCATTCATTTCTGTCAAAATGGCCTTCGGTCTATTTATGTTTATCAAAACGACCTTGGGTCCATTTATATTTATTCATATCAGACTTACGTCCATAATCCCAATTAGCAATTCATAAAGCTTATAAGGGAATAGACAATTGGACATTCCCAAGCATTCAAATATCGATATTACTCACAGTGATCGGCTTGTGGATTTGCCCTGGAGCTTGACCCTACACGTTTCATGAACACAAAAGGGTCATTAACAGTTCAATCCGTTCTTTAATTCACATATTCCTCTTTAAGCTTTATTATTATCTCATTAACTCATTTACAATGCTTAACACATGCCTAAGAGTGCTTGCAAGTGAAAGAGAACGGAAAACAGAACACAAAATGTAAAAACAGGATTTCAGAAAATAGGGTCCCCGCTCGAGCGTGGACTTCCCCGCTCGAGCGGACCCTTAGGTCTGCGAAAGTACTGGTTGCCTTCTATTCCAACTCGAGCGTGAACTCGGCCGCTCGAGCGGACTGCTTGTCTACATAGCTCCCCGCTCGAGCATTAACTTCCCCGCTCGAGCGGGAACCATGTCTGCAGAAAATGCTGGGAGCTCGATTTATCCGCTCGAGCGGCACTTCACCCGCTCGAGCGGACATCGAAAATCTGGGTTTTCCAGATTGAGTTCTTGAGCTTCATCTCGACATTCAAAGGCTCTAAATGCATGATTTCGGTCCAAACTTCACATAATCATGTACCAACATGGTACAAACATAGAATTACAACATATTGAAGCTTAATTTCATAATTTATCTACATGCATGGCTCATTTTCCACCAACTCATTACCAATGTAACCATTTCATGCATTCAAAGCTTCTACTTCCATGGATCGTACATGCATGTGACAGATAACCTTCATTCTCGTCTCATATGATGAAAAGATGGTCAAATACATGGATTTCAACCAAAATTGCAACATGAGTCATGTAATTCAAGCTCAATTATGCAAATTCAAAACAATACATACATGCATGCATATATAGTCTTCAAATTCATCAAAACCAACTCCTTTCATGGTCTAGATCACAAATTAATCTTCAATTCATGAAATCACAACTCAAATTCATGAGTTAGGGGTTGGTTACTCACCTAGGAGCTTTATTCTTCCAAACTCTAGTCAATTCTTGACTTAAATCTTCAAATTCCCAAGCTAGAGCCAAAAATTGCTCAAGTCTCTTCCTTTCTCTCTCTATAGCCGGCCTCTCTCTCACTCTCAATTGTCTAACTCAGATTTTGAGTTTTAAGAGAGCTAAAGGAGAGTGCAATGCAAATATACAACAAGCCCCACTAACAAATATTTTAATATAAAGTAATGGGGTACTTAATTTATCAATTTAATCAGTTTAAATTGACCATAATCAATTTTCAATTAAATTTCACTGTAGGCTCTAAAAATTATGTCAACCACAATGGCGTAATCAATTTCGAGTCCTGTGGCCGATAAGGCCCTCAATTTAATTCCAAAGCAGATTATTCAAACAGATATTCCTACGGTGGACAGATAGAATTCTAGAATCACATATATCGCATAATGGCACACCAAATCATATCAAGCATATAATCAAATTCATATTAAGGGCCAATTAACGCATTATGGAACAGGGGTATCACAGCTTATTCCCAAATTAGGCAATCTAGCCTATACTTGCTTGCTGTGCGCATAACATAGTAATTCTAGGCTAATAACCGGAATAAGTACACATAACGTTTTCAAAAACGGATATCATGGTTAGTAGAGGCCGATCTTCGGATCGGGCGAGAGGGGGTGCTCATAGCTGACCTTCCCCAATCGTATCCAAGTTCCCGAGCCGAGGCAACTTTGGTGATGACGGACACGTGGCCATTGGCACTGAGTCAAGGTTTTCTAAATTCCCCCAAAAATAAAATATTTAGGTGGCGACTCTGTATCTGGCAAAGCAGTCCATGTTTGGCACTTCTTTTCAAAAATCTGTTTCTCCAAACGATTTGCCAGATTTGGACTCTTTGGTTTAGATTAAGAACCGTGACACAAAATCGAGTCCGAACTATAGTGTGGCCCACGAGCGCGTCTACAGTTTCTGGTGACTCCGCTGGGGATGTTAGAGAACTTGACTCGAACTCGTGATATCCTGTTTTGATTTCATTTATGTGTTTCTTTGCATTGCATGTGCATTGGTGCGCCTAGGAACACAGTGTTTGCCATCTGCCATTCCTGAACGGTTTGCCGGAGGCTTGTCTTGTCAAGACATGACCACAAGGCTGACCGGTTATGGGCTCTGACAGTATGGGAACACAAACCCTGGTTTTACCGGGGCACCCTTTTTGACCATTCGACCTAGTGCATATTCGGAAATTATAGTGACCATTCCAAGCTAGGACAGGTTGCTTACCGGATTATAGGTTGTTTGAAACTACTGTGTGCATAGTGAAACCCTAGCTCCTGACAAAATAGGACAAGGAAACCCTACCCCTCTGTAGGGGTGTTTTGGATCTCTTTACTTGCTATGTGCTTTAGAGTGTATCTCTACAGGAACGTACACACCAGTTTGCAAGTCTGGGTATCAGGCCTGTGGGCATCAGCATCAGTATTTGGGGAATCAGTTTTACCTGAGGGTATCAGTTTTGGGACAGATATTCGGGGAACAGTGATCAGTATTGAGCACAATCATTCCGCTATGCTCATATCCGTCCCAGTAAAATTGAGCTGAGATGCTGTCTGTTTTCTCTTTTGCTAGGTAGTCCTGGAACCATAGCTTCAGAAGGCTCCGATATCCCCGGGGTACATTGGACTAGTGTTGATAGACTTTGTTAGGTCAGAAATTCAATTCAAGGGCAACCAGTGTTCTTTCGTCGAGGCAAGGCAAAGAAAGGCCAGTCTAGGCTCACCGGTTCATCTGATCCGTCAGTTGCCAGTCACATCACCTTTGTTCAGACTCAGCAGACCATGATGGCCCAGGGTTCGGAAGAATTTGTGGCTGTGATAGCAGCGTTAAATCAGGGAACTGCCATGCAAGCTGAGACCAGTATTGAAATGCAGCGTCCATCTGGGGCATCTGCCTCACATCCAGCTTTGGGACCCCAGCCAAACTTTGACCCATTTCTGCTAGTTGAAGATTTGCAGTGTCCGAATCCTCGAGAAAGGTTGACTCAAGCTCAAGTGCTCAGACCCCTGGTACGGCCTAATGAGAGGCTTTATTCCATTGATGTTAATGAGCTCAATCCGACTGCAATGAAAATTGCGAACCTTGAGAAGCAATTCAAGAAGGCACAGGGCCTTAATTCTATTCCCAACATTGAGGATGGGCACACTGAGTCTGCCGTACGGCTCCCAGACAGATTCAAAATGCCATATATTGACCGTTTCGACGGGTCGAGAGATCCAACGGTACATATCCGACTTTTCTAGGATGTCCTGAAGTCGATGGGTCTGACTAAGCCATAGAAACTCTCTCTGTATGGAAGAACCCTGTCGGGTGTAGCAGCCACTTGGTATGCCAAGTTGGAGGATACAGTGAAGCAAGACTGGGAAGAATTGGCTGAGGCCTTTGTCGATCAGTATTCCTACAATACCCAAGTTGAAATGACCATCCAAGAACTTTAAGCAACCCGCCAGAACCCAACAGAGCCTTTTGTGGAATTTGTTGTGAGGTGGAGAGCAAAGGCAGCACAGATGACAGATCGGCCTTCCGAGAGGGATCAAGTGCAGATGATGGTGCGAAACCTTGAGCATGATATGTTGCAAAAGTTGATAGTCGCTCCGCTAGTCACTTTCAAAAGTTTGCATGAACTGGGGGTTCAGGTCGAGAATGCGTTCAACACAGGGATCATTCCTAGAACAAGTGAACCAACAAGAAGGGTGATTTCCAGGAGTACCAATGCTGGTAGTAACGCTATTCCCAAACCCACCGAAATCAATACAATAGCCACTGCCAACCCTTTTGCCAATCCAAGCCTACAAACAGCCGGCCCAGCCCGAGCTCAGGGAAGAACTTTCACCCCCCTCTATATGAGCTTGACTAGTGCACTAAAAGCCTTGATGGGAAGAGGGCATCTCAAACCCCTCGATCCTCAACCTCTGCCTGACCCACTCCTAGCCAGACATAACCCCTCCAAGTACTGTGTGTACCATCAGCAGCGTGGTCATGGCACCGACCGTTGCTACCGCTTTCGTCATGAGATCCAAAATCTCATTGACAACCGGACGATAGCTCCACTTTCAGCCCCCAATGATCAAGTACCTCATCCACATCTTAACCTAATCCACACACTGGCAGTCCCTTACGACCCCAGCGTATACATCACCCCAGTCCATCTACCCAAGCCTAATGTGTTTATCCCAGAGAGCCTGAACTTATGCATGATGGGTGCATCTGAACCCCAATCATTTCAAACCCATGAACCCACTACTTCTGAGCTGATGAGAATGATCGAAGATTTTCAGAGAACTGTGGCAGATCTGGCCTTTGGGGTTTTGGCCCCATCATCAACCACATCACATACCAGGGAGTTCATATCTAAAGGCTCCCCAACTTCGGGACGAGTTGCATTAGAAGAAGGCCAATCTCTTGACAAAGTGGAAGCGACTGGTAAGAGCAAGGTAGAGGCAAGCAATGGTCCCCATGAACACCTTTGGTGGGATATTGAGGCTTTGAAAGCTGAGGGACTGAACAAAGAGCAAGTCCTTGCAATTGTTACAAAAACTGTGGATGACACTTTCGCCATTCAGAATGAGAGCAGTCTGAATCAAGGGGCAAGCCAGGAGAAGGGCCTTTGTACGAGGAATGTTCCTTTCAGCCCTAATCCCGTGCTCGGAAACGATCAGCAAACCCAGTCAACGCCTGCCAACCCTTTTGCTGGTGCATCCAGCAAAACTCCACAAACCTCAAAACACCCACCTCGAGGCCAGAGGGTGTTCGCACCACTGTACATGTCTCTATCAGCGGCCTTTAGGATCCTGATTAGAGAGGGGGATTTGAAACCCTTGGAGCCGCGACCACTGCCAGATAGACTTCCTCACTCCCATGATCCGACCAAGTACTGTGCCTTTCATCAGCAAGTCGGCCATGTCACTGATGGTTGTCTCTGTCTTCGCCACGAAATACAAGATCTGATTGACAATAAGGTCATCATCGCACCAACTCAGCAAAGTCTATCAGCACTTGATCAGTGAACTTGTGGGGGATAATGTGATGTGATCGGGGGATGAACCGGCTGCGGGTGGCGCTCAGTTTACTCCGGATGTGGTGTATGGCACGCACTGTTTTGAGCATTTGCAAATATTAGTTTTGTACTTTCTGACTTGGGTATTGGGTCAGTCTTGTCGTTTTGTTTTGAGTCAGTCTTTTCATACTGAGTCAGTCGGGTCTGTCTTGTTGTATCGAGTCAGTCCTGTTTTGTTAGAGTCGGGTGATTTCGGGGGTGTTACCTCGGACATCACTTGCTTGTTTTGTGTTTGTCTTTTCGTTTTCTTTTGAGTCTGTTTCTGTCTTGGAGCCAGTTACACCAATATATCTGAATGGAACAGCAGTAATTTTCACACTCTTGTGTTTGCTTCTGCCGTGTGCCAGTCGTGCCAGAAATTCTAAATGAGATGGCAGTATTTGACTAGAAGCTGTGTCTTTTCTCCACCTTGAATTCATTGCATCGACCTAAGTTTTCCAAAACTTTTTTCGAAACATTGTGATAAAAAAAAACGAAGAGGAAGGAATTCCTCGGGTTTTGCAAAATTTGATCAATTGAGAGAAAGAGAGGCATGCTAAGCCCTTAATGATCGAGATCATGCTTGTTAATGTGAGTACTGAGACGGATCCTGACTTAATCCAGATTGGTTCTACACTGTCTTCGGCGCGAGCGATTTGTCACTTTCTTAAAAAACTTTCAAAAAAAAATATTTTGCGCGGTCTTGCGAAGACTTGTGTGGGATCGCTCTTGAGATTGTGCAGCTTAGGATCGCTCTCAACCTCGAGATTTGACCCCTCACTTTCAAACCTTGAACCTGAGTTCAGAACGTTCAACGGTCAACCACAACGTGAGGCCTGTGTGGCCATTTTGAAGCAGCCCTCGGACAAGAGGCAAGAAAGTCAGATCAAGAAGATCAGATTTCATCAGAAGAGGCTTGCGAAGCTAGAACAAAAGCACCCCTCGAACTAGGGGCAAAAATGTCCGATATGCTCGAAGAGCCGAAGATGGATCCTTCAGTAAATCAATGCAACGGCCACTCTCCTGGATACGGATGACTGCAAAACCCTAAAACCATTTGGCATGGACTTGTTACACTTTTACCCTTTGAGAGGCTCGCTGGGCCGAAAACCCGGAAGGGCGACCCAGGCAAAAGTTAAAGCAAGAGAAAAGAACAAAAAAAAGAGGAAAAGAAAATAACAACAAGAATAAAAGAAAAAAAAAGAGAAAAGAAAAAAAAATGAAAAATGAAAAATGAAAAAAGAAAAAAGAATGAAAAAGAATGAAAAGATACAAAAAATTGAAAAAAAAAAAAGAATAACAAAGCTCGCAAGGTCGAAAATCCGCAACAGGCGCCTTGGCAAAAGTTAGAGCCTAAAAAGGAGAGGTTAATACCCGAGTCTACCTTAACCCGGAACTACGTAAGGCTTGATTCCCATGTTTGGGATACGTAGGCAACTTCATCCTGAAGTCCAGCCACAAACACTTCCAAATTGATTATGTCCATGTAATGGTTTCGATGATCTTCGCCTTCTCTGTATCCAAGAGTTTGGTTGTGTTCGTCACTCTGAGGACTGACTATAATACATTGTGGTGCCATTCAAACAAGGGGGCAACTTTCCGTTGCCATTTAATGCGCTACGGTGCCATTCAAACAAGGGGCAACTTTCCGTTGCCATGCAGTGTCCTTCAGACAAGGGGCAGTTTTCCTTCCAATCTGAGGTTGTGCATCTCAAGAGTAAGTTCCATGCTCATTGAGCAGTAGTCGTTTGCGAAAATAGTTTTTGAGAATTTTTACTAAGGTTGACTAATTCTCTTGAAAATTATTCCATTTTTCCAAAACTAAACCATTTCTTGAACCTAAAACAGGAAAATTTTCAGTGCTCACAACCTGACTTGCATGATTTTAAATCAGAAAATCGAACAAACATGTTAATCTAACTCTCATGTTGGTCAAAATTGTTTTAGTAGAAAACCAAAACAAAAAATGGTCAAAATAATGAACTAGGGGCACAGTTGAGTCAGGCTTCCTGTCTTTCTCCCGTTGTCAATGCATCTGCCAGAAAGGGCACTCTACCTGCCAGAAAAGGGCACCACTGAAGCTGACCGCAAAAGGGCAGAAGGCTCTCACATCCTCCACACAACGAGGTATCAAGCCAAGTGCGAAGCACGAACGGGAACGGATCAAGATATTCCACTCCTTTGTTTGGACAGATCTAATCACGTCCAAACTCCCCAATAAGAGCATCGTCAACCAATGTCGATTGCAGATCTGCTGCACATCCAGCCGCATCGCAACCCCTCTGTGGGAGAAAGTTCACTGTTGTGAGCAGAAGAAGAGAATCTAGCAGAATGCTTGGGGCAAGAACCCGCAACTTCCTGTTTATTCATCAACCACCCTGGGGAGGAACGAAAAATGAGAGATTAAAGAATAGAGAGATGTGCGTTGAGAGAAAAAGTGAGGAAAATGGATTTTTCAGAAAAACAGAGCCTGAGGGCCGAGCGATGTGAGAATCACAAATTAGAAAGGGTGGGAAACAATACCCGGGGAAACAGGCTCCATGTGCACATTTGAGTCTTGTGTTTTATTTTGTCTGTCTCGATTCTTGTTTTGAGTCGCTTCGAGTGTTACTCGATGTGTTTAGGGTGTTTACCTTTGTTCTTCCCTTGTCGAGTCGTTTTGGTTGTGGCCAGTAGTCGGCTCAATACCCGGTTAAGAACTCATTTCTCAATTTCCAAAAAATCATCTTGTGCTCAGAGTGCTGTGCCATTCTCCACATTTGTGCAAAACAGTATTTGTTCTTTCATAAAACTGCAGGGTCCACCCCCGATAAGTGTGAACAGTAGAACAAGGACCTATCTGAAGCTATGTAGGTTCCAGACTGCAAAGCAAAAGAAAAAGGAAAATTTGGAGCATCTTAGGGTGTTCCAGCTTTGGCAAGATTCGAGACTGCATTTCAGGTGCACCTTCCCAGACCTCGCCATTTCTTTGGAGTATGAGTGTATCTCGACCCCAAGTGTAAGCCTGCTTCAAGTCAGAATGGCAATTAAAGCAGCAGCAGATGTTATCTCTTGCCAACATAAACAGGGTGTGCCCTTTTTGAACTGAGTGTGTTACAAAGTCCTCCGAAAGGTAAATCGGAGGCACCAGAGTACATGTTTGATGCCCTTTCATTGCATAGAATGTGCACTTTCATATACACTTCTGTTACATGTGTGCCGCGCATCGTTAGGATTTATGCATAGAATATGCTTGCTTTAGATTCTGCATAGAATATGCTTTCAATATTGTATAGAATATGCTCCTGTTTCTTGCATAGAAAAGGCTCGCATCTTTTGCATAGAAAATGCACTCTTCCATACTTGCATAGAAAATGCACCTCATTTGCATAGAACATGCATTCACTCGCACTGTCTTGTGCACTTACACTTTGTATCTCACTAGCACTGTCTTGTGCATCTTGTGGTTGTTTCTCACTCACACTATTTTGTGCATTGCATATCAATCGCGCTGTTTAGTGTATCGCACTGTCTTGTGCATTTCAAAATCACTCGCGCTGTTTAGCGTATCGCACTGTTTTGTGCATTTGAAATCACTTGTGCTGTTTAGCGTATCGCACTGTCTTGTGCATTTCAAAATCACTCGCGCTGTTTAGCGTATCGCACTGTCTTGTGCCTTTCAAAATCAATCGCGCTGTTTAGCGTGTCGCACTATTTTGTGCATTGCATATCAATCGCGCTGTTTAGCGTATCGCACTGTCTTGTGCATTTCAAATCACTCGCGCTTTCTTGCGCATCGCACTATTTTGTGCAGTTTAATCACTCGCGTTATTTAGCGTATCGCACTGTTTAGTGCATTTCAATCGCGCTGTTTCGCGTATCGCACTGTTTAGTGCATTTCAATCGCGCTGTTTAGCGTATCGCACTGTTTAGTGCATTTTAATCACTCTGTTTAGCGTATCGCACTGTCTTGTGCATTTCAAAACCAATCGTACTGTTCAGCGTATCGCACTTTCTTGTGCATTTCAATTTACACTCGCGCTGTTTAGCGTATTGCACTGTTTCGTGCAATTTACTTTCGCGCTTTCTTGTGCATCGCACTGTTTTGTGCATCACATTGTTTCATTCGCGCTATTTTGTGCATCGCACTACTTTGTGCAGTTTACACTCGCGCTCTCTTGCGCATCGCACTATCTTGTGCATTTCATTACGTGCTCTCTCTCATCTTGCATAGAAAATGCTTGTAGCATTTGTCAGTTCATTGCGTCGCACTGTTTTGTGCACCTTACTTGCATTTTGCATGCATTCTATCGCGCTATCTTGTGCACTTCACCTGTACTTGTTAGTACATTGCATTGTTTTGAATACAAACCGGCTTCGCGTAATGTACAAGTCCAATTATCAAAGTCTTCTTTCATATCATTTGTATCCTGCCCCTGAACTACGTTGGTTTGATTCCTTGCAAAGGGATACGTAGGCAGCCTGAGGGTACAACCGTTCATTTATCGGTATTTTGTTTGTTTGTCCAAGTCTTCGGCCTTGTCAAAAATGGGTCATCTCTGAGCTTTGACATTCACTCACATCACTTCTTGACTTTTGAGTTCTGTCAAAGAGGGGCAACTGTAGACACCCCATTTTTGACTGCCCTTAAGACTTGGGCGTTACTGATGGTTTATTGGTGGAGAAAGGTGTGCAGGGCAAAGGTTCAAATTCGTCAGCAATGAGAGAGTCAAATCCCAACTTCATACCCCTTTTGGACCAAAACAATCTTGATCAAAAGATTTTAGATCTTAAAATCATCTCTTTCAAAATGTTTTGAAAATAAAATTCCTACGATGTTCCGACGCTCACATTTCGATAAATGTTGCGCTTTTCGATAAACCAAGCAAGGACAAGTTGGAGATGAATGAAAGAAAGATGAAATCTTTGAAAAATCTTTCAAAACACTTTGTTTAGGGGTTTGGAGTTGAAGAAAAGAGGAAAGGAGAGGAGAAAACTAGTTTGGGAGAAGTTCGGCATGAATCTGGGGAAGAGAGAGTTAAGCAGCTCTCGCTGAATCGGGCTTATTCATTTGAATACTTGGATTTTAGCTATGAGGCCACCACCGTTGGAAAGGTTACTTCCGGGGCTTCATTTTGCCCTCAAGAATCTCCTAGAGCCAAGTCCGGGTGGGGGAGATATGATTGGTTGAAGTTGGGTATCATCCCGGTTGGATTAAATCTGCGCAGCTTCACCAAAAAGAGCATAACTTTTTGCACAGGAAGAATTTTCGTGCAAGGTTTGTGGCATTGGAAAGCTAACTTCCGAGGCTTCAATTTGGACAACCACCGGCCATGTTTTGACCTTGGAAGCATCTATCGGCAATCTATTTAGCCGACCGGAAATTTATTGTGCCGACCGGCCATTCATTTTGGCCGATGACCTCCTTTTTTGGCCGGTTTGACCTTTTTGCACCTTCCAGGCATGGTGCATGCCAGCTGTGCCAGCTGGGATGCACAAACCCGTCCCCCCATACACATAGGTGGTTGTTTTGAGCCATTGACCCCTTTTTTTTGCACCCTTTGCTCAAGGCTTCTTGAGGAAGCCTTGACCCCTTCATCTTGGCTTCCTCAAGAAGCTTACCAGCTGTCCTAGCTTCTGTGAGAAGCCTTGGCCCTCTTGCCCCCCCTTGACCCTTTTGTATAGCTTCTTTGAGAAGCTTTATGCCATTTCCTTGCTCTATAAAAGAAACCCATCCTCCTCCATTGTTTTGGTTCAGCAAAATAAAACCTAATACATGCATACAACATATATATCACCCTCTCTCTCTCTATATCTCCCTCTCTCTCTACATTTGGGTGTGTTAGAGTGTTCAAAGACCCTTGTTCTTGGCCTATTGCACCACACCTCATAGCCATACACCACTACCATTGGACTGAGGTTCTTGGGAGGGTTTATTGAGCTCCAAAAGTTAGTTTTTGGCCCCTAAAGCTGCTGGTCTCGAATTTGGTCTTCAAGGGCAAGTTTCTTCCACTTTTTAGCACTTTCTTGTACCTCATTTTAGCCTGTCTTTCTTGCTGATTTGAGTTTGGTGTATAACATAAAAAAGTTTTATTTTTTTGTGTTTAAGATACTTCATTAAGACCACTTTGGTGTTTGGGGTTGTTTGACCCCTCTTAGGCCTTGTTTGGCCTCATTGTTGTGCATTTTTAGTGAGCTCCGGGACCACCTTGTTTGGGCCTCTTCACCACTGAAATCTTGAGGGATTTCAGTGGTGCGGATGGTGGTTTAAGGTCTTAAGAAGGAGAGGGCCATCCCCTCTCCTTGTTGTCTTGTTTGATGCCCTTTTTGGCCTTACAAAGGGGCCTATATTTGCACACTTCTTGAGCTCAGTTCAGGCATTTTTCAGTGGGTTTTAGAACCCCCATAAGCCATTTCCAGAGTTGTTTTGGTCATATTGAGTGTCCCTCTTGCATGTGTATAACAACCCCTTGCATGGCCTTCCAAAGGAGCACCTCATTCTAACATGTGTTGGCTCTATTTCAGTAGGTATTTGGTGTTTATTTTGCATGTTTTACATCTGTCCCATGTTGGTTTGTTGACCCTTGGCATGCATCATACACTTGCTTTGTATTCCTCTATTTTGCCTAGAAATGCATCTTGCCTTTGGACCACCATGGTTGCATATTTTGGCTTAGCTTTGTGAAGTTTTTGGTCATGTTTAACATGTTTAAGGTCTGTCTTGGGTCTTTGGATTCATGTTTTCCATGTTTAGTATAGCCCCTTTGCATTTTGGCTTGTTGGCCTTAAGTATGTGAGGGTATAGCATGTGTTACTTGCTTTATTTCAGTGGTTTAGCACCATTTGTAGCATCATTTCAGCCCCTTTAGCATGCTTGTATGCTTGCCTTGGATGCCTCCTTGATGCCTTATGAGCTTGTGTTGTATGCTCCTTGAAAGTGCATTTGTGCATGCTTTTGAATTTAAGCCATTTAGATGCCATCTAAGTGGTCTTTTGAGCTTTGTTTTATGTGCTAAAACTCTGTTTTTGGTCATTAAATTCATGCCATGTTTGGTCTTGGTAAGTGTGGTCAAATACTTCATTAGCTTGCGTTGAATGATTGGGCCATTTGTTGCATGTTTAGCCTATCTTGTTTGCTCGGTTTGGCACCATGTTCTTGCATGATTTTCAGAGCTTAATGCATGTCCCATGTCCATGATTATTCCCTTATAAGTGTTCTTAAAAGATGCCCTTTGATGCTTAAATGTTTAGGCCTTAACATGTGCATGTGTGTATGTGTGTTTGGTCCCATCTTCTTAAGTTTTGGCCACTGTTTTGGACCTAACTTAGAGCCGCCCAACTATTGTAAGTCCATCCCTTGTATGTCATTCAAGTGTTGTTACATTATCCCATGTTCGCTTGCTTTGGTTGCGTGTGTTGCATGTTTGAAATCATTTGCATTTGGCATGCATTCCCTTGGTCAAATTACTAGCATGTTGCATGATTAGATTACATCTTGCATGCTCTAAGTAGTTTGCATAGTTGTGACATGCTTGTTTGCCTTGTTGCTTAGGTTGTGTACCTAATATGCATTGCATGTTTGCATGCTCCCTTTTGTACCATGTTGCATGTTAGTTAACATACTTAGGTTGCATTGGACATGCATGCCTTGTCCCTTGATTTAGTGATAGGGATTGGGCCCTTATGTATTTGGTTTGCATTCATTTGATATGGAAGTTGCACGCTTGGTTCTTCGGGCCATCACGCATTGAAATGCGCAATTGATGGTCCAAGAACCAAGGATCATGGCCCTTTGAGTCATAAACATGAGAAGGGGTGTGATTGGTGCATACATTGCTTGAATTGCATTGCCATGCTCTGCCTTGCCCTCTGTTGCTGTCAATTACAGATTCTGCAGGAACTTTCTTCCGACCGGCAGTGTTTAGTGCCGATCGGTAATCCTTCTTGGGCCGATAGCTTCATAAACAGCCGATGGTTACACACCACAGCCGGTGATGATTCTATTCAGCCGGTGGTGTCTTCCAATGGCCAGGGAAGCAATTCTGAGATTTTGGCAGTCTTCCAAGAAACAGTGCAGGGAAAACAGAGGCAGCCTATGCATGGTAGTGTACTTCCAAGCAAGACCCTAGCACGTGTGCATCGAACCTTCTTCCCGAGGCCCTTTTCATTACTTTTCTCATGCTTAGTTAATTTGTTAATTAATTAGGTGATTTGTAATAATTAATTGGCTTGCAAGTTAGTTAATTCGTATTATTCTTTCGGTCGTTGTATTATTCTTTTGGTCCCTCCGAGCGAGGGTGAACTTGTAATAAGTGTGGGTGAGTGTGCATGTCTTCCAATCCCCACTTCTTTCTCCCTTTTACTTACCTGCTTTCGATGGTTAGTGTTAGGGCATATTTAATTTAGCATACCTTATGCTATGCATGCGTGCATCCATACATTTGTCTTGCATGTATCGGGCTCGGCGCATCGTACTAACTGCATTGTACTTCAATTCCAAGTCGAATACATGTTAGTTGTATCATCATCATATGCCATCTTAGAATAGCTGAGCCTGTCTAGATTGCATCTTTGCATGTGTTGCACTAGCCATTTTTAACATGAACTAGGATCATGCATGTGATTACTAACTAGTTTTTGTTTTGGCACGAAGTACGATGTAAGTATTTATGCTTTAGCATCCTTGCATGCGTGTGAGTGTTGCCATGATAGCATGATTACCATGAGGCTAGCTGTTTATGTGATATAACTGCTTGAATGCCTGTGGGTGAAGGTTGGATTGTCTGAGTTGGGATGACTCACTGAAATCTGTGTTTTAGCCTACTTGCGAGTAGCAAATTCCAAAATATTTTTCCAAAACAATCGGATATGCAATGCTTATTCCCAAATTAGGCAATCTAGTCTATACTTGTTTGTTGTGCGCATAACATAGTAATTCTAGGCTAATAACCGGAATAAGAACACATAACGTTTTCAAAAACGGATATCATGGTTAGTAGAGGCCGATCTTCGGATCGGGCGAGAGGGGGTGCTCATAGCTGACCTTCCCCAATCGTACCCAAGTTCCCGAGCCGAGGCAACTTTGGTGATAACGGACACGTGGCCTTTGGCACCGAGTCAGGGTTTCCTAAATTCCCCCAAAAATAAAATATTTAGGTGGCGACTCTGTATCTGGCAAAGCAGTCCATGTTTGGCACTTCTTTTCAAAAATCTGTTTCTCAAAACGATTTGCCAGATTTGGACTCTTTGGTTCAGATTAAGAACCGTGACACAAAATCGAGTCCGAACTGTAGCGAGGCCCACGGGCGCGTCTACGCACACCAACTCATTAGTCAAAATCATCTAATCAAACCACAATTTACCTTATTAGGACAGTATCACAATTTGTTAATTGTAGACGCGCCCATGGGCCTCATGCTACAGTTCGGACTCGATTTGTGTCACGGTTCTTAATCTGAACCAAAGAGTCCAAATCCGGCAAATCGTTTTGAAAAACAGATTTTTTTGAAAAAGTAGTGCCAAACATGGACTGCTTTGCCAGATACAGAGTCGCCACCTAAATATTTTTTATGGGAGAATTTAGGAAACCCTGACTCGGTGCCGAAGGCCACATGTCCGTCATCACCGGAGTTGTCTCGGCTCGGGAGCTTGGGTACGATCGGGGAAGGTCAGCTATGAGCACCCCCTTTCGCCCGGTCCGAAGACCGGCCTCTACTAACCGTGATATCTGATTTTGAAAACTTGATGTGTTCTTATTCCATTTATTAGCCTAGAATTACTATGTTATGCGCGCAGCAAACAAGTATAGACTAGATTGCCTAATTTGGAAATAAACATTGCATATCCGTTCGGTTTGAAAATGCTTTGGAATTTGCTACTCGCAAGTAGGCTAAAATACGGATTTCAACGAGTTTTTCCAACTCAAACAATCCAACCTTCACCCACAGGCATTCAAAACAGTTTAACACATAAGCATCTAGCCATATGTTAAGCATGCTGTCATGGCAACATTCACACTCATGCGATATGCTAAAGCGGAAATACTTACATCGTACTCCATGCCAAAACAAAGAACTTGTTAGCAAACATGCATGATCCAAGTCCATGTTAAGTGCCTAATGCATCGCATACAAAGTGTTGCTAGAATAGGCTCGGCTATCCTAAACATGGCATGTGAGAATGCACAACTATCACATATTCAGTTTAGAATTTGAAGTACGAATGCAGTTAGCGTGATGTACCGAGCCTAATGCATGTAATACAAATGCATGGATGCACACATGCGTAGCATAAGGTATGCTAAATTAAATGTGCCCTAATCTACCATCGTAAGCAGGTAAATAAAAGGGAAGAAAGAAGTGAGGTTGGAAGATATACACACCACCCACACACACTTATTACAGATTTGCCCTCGCTCGGAGGGACCGAATAAATATTACAAATTAATTAACTACGCAAGCTAATTAATATTACAAATTGCCTAATTTAATTAACAAATTAAATAGACTAAGAAAAATAGTAAAACGCCTCGAGAAGCGCGCCGCCATGCGCAAGCTGCCTCTGTTTTCCTTCCTTCACTCCTCTGGAGGCTGTCAAAACCCCAGGACTGCTCCCTTGGACAGAGAGGATCACCACCGGCTGAATGAAATTGCCACCGGCAGTGTGGTATGGCCATCGACACAAAATTGAAGCTGTCGGCAAAGAAATTGTTGCCGGCCAGCACCTTACACTGCCGGTCGGCAGAGTATTCCTGCAGAACCTGCAACTGACAGCAGCAGAGGGCAAGGCAAAGCATGGCAACACAATTCAAGGCATGTATGCAATAATCATGTCCCTCATCATGTTTGCGACTCAAAGGGGCATGTGCCTCGATTCTCGGACCACCAATCACGCATTTCCATGCATGATGGCCCAAAGAACCAAGTATGCAACTTTGATTTCAAATGTATGCAAACCAATCAAACAAAACTCCCAATCCCTATCACCCAAGTCAAGGGACAAGGAATGCATGCAAGATGCAATGCAACCTAGGCATACAAGCTAAGGATGCAACATGGCATGTCAATGAACTTATGCAAGCATACATATGGCAATGCAAATAGATGGAAAGATGGTCTTATATATGAATTAGGCAGCTCTAGTTAGGCCCAAAACAGTGGCCAAAGTACTAAAAAGTGAGGGCTAAATGGCATACACACACACATGCACATAAGAACCAACACTTAAGCACAAATCAAGAAACATTCAAGCACACTTGAAAGGGACAAACATGAACAATTAGCATGCATTATAAGCTTTGAAATCATGCTAATACATGGTGCCAAACCAAGCAACAAATCAAGCCAAGCATGCACCAAATAGTCCAAGTGTTCAAAGCAAATCAAAGGAGCATTGAACTACACTTAACATGACCAAACATGGCATGAAAAGAAGGACCAAAATCAGAGGTTTAGCATGTTAAAACAAAGCTGAAGGACTACTTAGATGGCATCTAAGTGACTCAAAAACAAAGGCATGCATAAACACCAAAATATGGAGCATTACTACACAAGCTTATGAGGCATTCAAGATGCATGCAAGGCAATCAAACAAGCATGGAAATGGGACTGAAATGGCATGTAGAATGATCCCAAATCACCAAAACAATGCAAAGATGGCATGCTACACATGCAAATGCTCAAGGCCAGCAAGCCTAAATACAAAGGAGCTATATCAAGCATGCCAAAATCAACCCAAATACTTATGGACAGATCTAAAACATGTCAAAATAAGCACAAAATCTTCACAAGACCAAGCCTAAAACATGCTCCAACTAAGGCTAACAACCTAAGACATGTTAAGGTATAAACAAAGCATTACATGGCAACTATGCTAAGCATGCATGGAGTTCCAAAACCAACTTTAAATCATGTTATATCATGGATATATAAGCATGAAAAACAAACCAAACATGCTCAACACACACTCAAGCATAGGCTTCCTTAAGAGGCCAAAATATCCCCTTTTCAAGGACAACAAGGAGAGGGGGTGGCCCTCTCCTTCTTGGGACTTCAAAGCATCATCTTCACCACTGAAATCCCTCAAGATTTCAGTGGTGAAGAGACCTCAACACCAAAATCCCGGAGCTAGCACAAAATGGCTCAAAATGAGGCCTTTTAAGGCCTAAGGGTGGTCAACAACCCTTAAACAACAAAACACTCTTAATAAACAATAAAGAGGGCCTAAAAATAGAACTTTTTTATGTTATACAATAAGCACAAAAACAGCTCTAAGATAGGTATAAAATCAATGCAAAAATGGGGGGAAATGGGACTAGATTCTCACCCTTGAAGATCCCTTCACAAATGGTGCTCCAATGGCCTCCTTTGGCTCCAAACCAGTCAAGAAACTCAAGAACAAGCCCTTAGAACCCTAGTTTCAAGAGGAAGGTGAAACACTAGGTGTTTGTGTGCAATAGTAAGACACAAAGCACCTAGTGAACAAATGGGAGGGAAAGAGAGATAGAAAATGTATCTCACCCAAACCCTAGAACAAGAGCTCAACAATGGCTGTCTTTTGCTCCCAAAATATCTCTCTCTCTAACCTCAATCCTCTCTCCTTGTTACAAGAGAGAGCCTCTCTCTATATCTCTTGTAAAGCTTACAAGACAAGCTTTACAAGAGGGAGATCCCTCCATACACGTGTATGGAGGAGAGCAAAAGCAAGACAGCTGTCTAAAAATATCTGCAAAAGCAGATGAACAGCAATCGGCCGGCCAAAAATGCCATCTTGGCCAAAAAGAGTGCCGACCGGCACAAAATAGTGCTGACCGGCAACAAATTGTGTCGGCCAGCAAACTACATTGCCGGTGGCAGTAAAAACCAGCCGGTGGCCTCTAGCCACTGCCGGTGGTGGGTGGGGATGGTCTACAAGCCCTACCCTGCCTCTCCAAGGCAAAACACAAGTGTTCGGTGTGAAACCGGACACTAAACGGTCGAGTTCGGGGATCCTGAGGCAAGGCGCACGAGCCAAGACCTCCGGGAACTCCAAACGAACACAAACATGGATGATCACCGAGTGTTCAAACGGTGACGTCCAAGTCTTGAGGACGGTAAAAAATGAGGTGTCTACAGTTGCCCCTCTTTGACAGAACTCGAAAGTCATAACAATGACGGGAGTGAATGTCAAAGCCCAGAGACGACCCATTTTTGACAAGGCCGAAGACTTAGACAAACATGCAAGACAATCAAGATATGCGCCCGAAGGCAGGGGCAAAATGCAAGACAATGCAGAGCCGTGCATAACTTATGATCATGCAAAGAAAGCTGCAACGAAGCATACATGCGACAATTTTAAGCTAGCATACACCAAACTACACTACAATGCAAAAAGGATGTAAGAAAATTATGCAATTCTCACGAACATGTGCGTTAGATACACAAAAGTGAACGAAGCGTGATAGATACACTAAGTGGACAAACATGCGTCATAGATACACATAGTGAAGAGAGTGCGATGGACATACTTACACGAATAAAGTGTGATTGATACACTAAGCAAAGCAAGGTGTGATAGATACACAAAGCGAAACAAGTGTGATGGATACACTGAGCAAATATGTGATAGATACACTAAGCAACCGTGTGTGGTGGATGCATAAAGGGAGCGTGTGATGGATACACAAAGTGAACGTGTGATAGATACACAAAGTGAGCATAGTGTGATAGATACATAAAAGGTGAAGCTAGTGTGATGGATACACTATATGAGGCAAAGTGTGAGCGTGTGATAGATACACAAAAGGTGTGCACAAAGTGTGATAGATGCACTAAGTGAACAAGTGTGATGGATACACAAAAGGTGAACACAAAGTGTGGTAGATGCACCTGGTGAACAAGTATGATAGATATACTGAAAGCGAACACGAAGTGTGATAGATGCACTTAGTGAGCAAGTATGATAGATATACTAAAAGGGAACACAAAGTGTGATAGATGCACTATGTGAACAGAGTGTGATTGATACACTAAAAGTGAACACAAAGTGTGATAGATGCACAGTGTGAACAAAGTATGATTGATATATTGAAAATGAACACAAAGTGTGATAGATGCACTATGTGAACAGAGTGTGATTGATACAATAAAAGTGAACACAAAGTGTGATAGATGCACAGTGTGAACAAGTATGATAGATATACTGAAAGCGAACACGAAGTGTGATAAATGCACTTAGTGAGCAAGTATGATAGATATACTAAAAGTGAACACAAAGTGTGATAGATGCACAGTGTGAACAAAGTATGATTGATATACTGAAAATGAACACAAAGTGTGATAGATGCACTATGTGAACAGAGTGTGATTGATACACTAAAGTGAGTGTGTGTGATTGATACACGAAAGTGAATGACCTTAAAACGGAACTTCTTCGAATGAACCGTGCATACAATATCGTGCATGACTGAGGAAGAAACTTGATAGGTATAATGCATTACAATGCAAGTGAAGTGGGTGCATAACAATGTAAGTGGAAGAGTGTATAACCTTGAAGCAGGATTGATCTTGCGCTTGAGGTAGAGGTACACTCATATTTCGGAGCATTGACAAGGCCCTGAAGAGGTACGTCTGGAGTACAATCACGGAATTTTCTGAAGTTGACACAAACTCAGATACTTCTATTTTCGCTCTTTTGTTTTTGCTTTGCAGTCTGGAACCATCATAGCTTCAGATAGGTCCTGGTTTCACCGTTCACACTTATCGGGGGTGGACCCTGCAGTTTTATGGAAAAAAGAATCTTGTTTTGCACAAACGTGAAGGATGGCACAGCACTCTGAGCACAAAACGATTTATTTTTGAAATTGAGAGATGAGTTTTCGACCAGGTATTGAGCCTACGACTGAACACAGCGAGAAAGACTCAACAACGGAAAACAAAAGGTAAACAACCTAAACACGTCGAGACACGCTCGGAACGACTCAAAGCAAGAATCGAGACAAACAAAATAAAAGACACGACACACAGACGTGCACAGGGAGCCTGTTTCACCGGGTATTATTCCCACCCTTTCTTATTTGTGATTCTCACATCACTCGGCTCTCAAGCTCGGTTTTTCTCTCAAAACCCTTTTCTCGCTTTTTCTCTCAGCGCACATTTCTCTATTCTTTAATCTCTCGTTTTTCATCCCTCCCCTGGGTGGTTGATGGATAAGCTGGAAATTGTGGGCTCTTACCCCTGGTATTCTACCAGCTTTTGATTCTTGTTCACAACAGTGAATTCCTCCCACAGAGGGGTTGTGCTACAACTGGGTGTGTAGCAAATCTGCAGCTAACATCGGTTGATGATGCCCTGCTGGGGAGTTTGGACGTGGTTAGATCTGTCCAGATGAGGGAGTGGAACATCTCACCCCATTCCAGTTCGTGCTTCGTACTTGACTTGATTCCTCGTTGCTTGGAGGATGAGAGAGCTTTTAGCCCTTTGTTGTTGACTTCAGTTGTGCCCTTTTCTGGCAGGTAGAGTGCCCTTCTTGGCAAGTATGTTGAAAATGGGGAAAAGACAGGAAGCCTGACTCAATTATGCCCCTAGTTCATCATTTTGACCATTTTTTATTTTGTTTTCTACGAAAACAATTTTTGACCAATATGAGAGTTAGATTAACACACTTGTTCGATTTTTGATTTGAAATCATGCAAGTCAGGCTATGAGCACTGAAAATTTTCCTTTTTTGGGTCCAAGAAGCGGTCCAATTTTTGGAAAAGATGGAACAATTTTCGAGAAAAGTAGTCAGCTTCAGTAAAAATTCTCAAAAACTATTTTTGCAAACGGCCAATGCTTAACAAGCACGGAACCCACTCTTGAGACACACAACCTCGGATTTGGAGGAAAATTGCCCCCTTGCTCGAAGAGAGCTACATGGCAACGGAAAGTTGCCCCTTGTTTGCATGGCACTGCAGCGCATTGAATGGCAACGGAGAGTTGCCCCTTGTTTAAATGGCCCCGTAGTGTATTGTAATCAGTCCTCAGAGCGATGATTGCAACCGAACTCCCGGATACAGAAAAGACAAAGATGACTAGAACCATCACATGGACACAGTTGAATTTGAAGTGTTTTACGGCTGGACTTCAGAATGAAGTTGCCTACGTATCCCAATGATGGGAATCAAGCCTTACGTAGTTCGGGGTTAAGGTACACTCGGGTATTTAACCTCTCCTTTTTAGGCTCTAACTTTTGCCAAGGCGCCCGATGCGGGTTTTCGACCTTGCGAGCTTTGTTTTTCTTTTCTTTTCAATTCTTTTTATTTCTTTTCTTTTCATTTCTTTTCATTTCATTTCCTTTTTTTTTATTTTCTTTTTTGTTCTTTTCTTTGCATTTTTTGTTTTTTGTATTTTTCTCTTGCTCTAACTTTTGCCTGGGTCGCCCTTCTGGGTTTTCGGCCCAGCGAGCCTCTCAAAGGGTAAAAGTGTAACAAATCCATGCCAAATGGTTTTAGGGTTTTGAAGCCATCCGTATCCAGGAGAGTGGCTGTTGTATTGATTTACTGAAGGATCCATCTTCGGCTCTTCGAGCATATCTGACATTTTTGCCCCTAGTTTGAGGGGGGGCTTCTGATCTAGCTTTACAAGCTTCCTTTGATCTGATCTTCTTGATCTGACTTTGGTGCCTCTTGTTCGAGGGCTGCTTCAAAATGGCCACATAGGCCTCACGTTGTGGTTGACCGTTGAACGTTCTGAACTCAGGTTCAAGGTTTGAAAGTGAGGGGTCGAATCTCGAGGCTGAGAGCGATCCTAAGCTGCACAATCTCAAGAGTGATCCCACACAAGTCTTCGAAGGACTGCGCAAAATATTTTTTGAAATTTTTTAAGAAAGCGACAAATCGCTCGCGCTAAAGATAGTGTGAAACCAGTCTGGATCAAGCCAGGGTCCTTCTTAGTACTCACGCTAACAAGCATGATTTCATTCATTAAGGGCTTAGCATGCCTCTCTTTCTCTCAAATGATCAAAATTTTGCAAATCCCGAGGAATTCCTTCCTCTTCGTTTTCACCGCAGTGTTCAAAAAAAAAGTTTTGAAAAAAACTTAGGTCGATACAATGATTTCAAGGCATAGAAAAGGCAGGCGAAGAGCACTGTCATTCCATTCAATACTTCTGGCACAACTGGCACACGGCAGAAGCAAACACAAGAGTGTGAAAATCACTGCTGTTCATTCAAATCTGTTGGCACAACTGGCTCCCTGGCAGAAACAGACTCAAAAGGACAAACACAAAGCAAAATAGTGATATTCGAAGTAACACCCCCGGAATCACCCGACTTTAACAAAACAGGACTGACTCAATACAACGAGACAGACTCAACTGACTCAGTATGAAAAGACTGACTCAATACAAATTGAGAAGACTGACCCAATACCCAAGTCAAAAAACACAACAACTAGCATTCGTAAAATGCTCGAAACAGTGCGTGCCAAACGCCACATCCGGAGTAAACTGAGCGCCGCCCACAGGTGGTTCATCCCCTGATCACATCACATTATCCCCCACAAGTTCACTGATCCAATGACGATAGACTTTTCTGAGTTGGTGCGACGATGACCTCATTGTCAATCAGATCTTGTATTTCATGGCGAAGACGGAAACACCTATCAGTGACATGACCAACTTGCTGATGAAAGGCACAGTACTTGGCCGGATCATGGGAGGAAGGAAGTCTATCTGGCAGTGATCGCGGCTCCAGGGGTTTCAGATCCCCCTCTTTAATCAGGACCCTCAAGGCCGCTGATAGAGACATGTACAGTGGTGCGAACACCCTTTGGCCTCGAGGTGGGTGTTTTGAGGTTTGTGGAGTTTTGCTGGATGCACCAGCAAAGGGATTGGCAGGCGTTGACTGGGTTTGCTGATCGTTTCCGAGCACGGGATTAGGGCTGAAGGGAACATTCCTGGTACAAAGGCCCTTCTCCCGGCTTGCCCCTTGATTCAGAGTGCTCTCATTCTGAGTGGCGAAAGTGTCATCCACAGTTTTTGTGACAACCGCAAGGACTTGCTCTTTGTTCAGTCCCTCAGCTTTCAAAGCCTCAATATCCCATTGAAGGTGTTCATGGGGACCAATGCCTGCTCCTACCTTGTTCTTACCAGTCGCTTCCACTTTGTCAAGAGATTGGCCTTCTTCCAATGCAACCCGTCCCAAAGTTGGGGAGCCTTTAGACATGAAAGCCCTGGTACGTGATGTGGTTGATGATGGAGCCAAAACCCCAAAGGCCAGATTTGCCACAGTTCTCTGAAGATCTTCGATCATCCTCATTAGTTCAAATGTAGTAGGCTCGCGAGCCTGGTATAGCTGGGAGGCCCAAACCGGGTGCGCAACAGGCAACCTGGGCGAATGTGGTGCACCACCATCGATCTCGCCCTGCAAACTGATTCCTTGACCTAATGTGGCTGCCATAACCACAGTCTCTTCTGAATTCTGCGCCATCATAAGTCCTGCCTCAGCAAAGGGGAGACACTGGCTATTCTGTATCAACTTTGCGACTCTCTGAACCTTGAAAGGAAAAACAGGCAGCATTTCAGCCCAAAACGGATCAAACACGGGTGTAGCCGAACAACTATACCCTACTGCTGATCACTATTCCCAAAAATCACTGTTCCCAAAATACTGAATCTGATACCCGCAGATAACTGATTCTCAATTACTGATCCCCAACAATACTGATTCTGGTGCCCTCGGGCCTGATACTCAAATGTGCAAACTGGTATATGCATTCCTGTAGAGATACACTCTAAAAGCACATAGCAAGTAAAGAGAGCCAAAACACCCCTATGTTAGGGTAGGGTTTCCCTGTCCTATTTTGTCAGGAGCTAGGGCTTCACTACGCACGCAGCAGTTTTCAAACAACCTAACATCGGGTAAGCAACCTGTCCTAACTTGGAATGGTCACTATGGATCCGAATATGCACTAGGTCGAATGGTCAAAAAGGGTGCCCCGGTAGACCGGGGTTTGTGTTCCCATGCTGTCAGAGCCCATAGCCGGTCAGCCTTATGGACATGTCTTGACAAGACAAGCCTCCGGCAAACCGTTCAGGAATGGCAGATGGCAAACACTGTGTTCCTCGGCGCACCAATGCACATGCAATGCAAAGAAACACATAAATGAGATCAAAACAGGATATCACGAGTTCGAGTCAAGCTCTCTAAAATTCCCCAGCAGAGTCGCCAGAAACTGTAGACGCGTCCCGCGGGCCTCATGCTACAGTTCGGACTCGATTTGTGTCACGGTTCTTAATCTGAACCAAAGAGTCCAAATCCGGCAAATCGTTTTGAAAAACAGATTTTTTTGAAAAAGTAGTGCCAAACATGGACTGCTTTGCCAGATACAGAGTCGCCACCTAAATATTTTTTATGGGAGAATTTAGGAAACCCTGACTCGGTGCCAAAGGCCACATGTCCGTCATCACCGGAGTTGTCTCGGCTCGGGAGCTTGGGTACGATCGGGGAAGGTCAGCTATGAGCACCCCCTTTCGCCCGGTCCAAAGACCGGCCTCTACTAACCGTGATATCTGATTTTGAAAACTTTATGTGTTCTTATTCCATTTATTAGCCTAGAATTACTATGTTATGCGCGCAGCAAACAAGTATAGACTAGATTGCCTAATTTGGAAATAAACATTGCATATCCGTTCGGTTTGAAAATGCTTTGGAATTTGCTACTCGCAAGTAGGCTAAAATACGGATTTCAACGATTTTTTCCAACTCAAACAATCCAACCTTCACCCACAGGCATTCAAAACAGTTTAACACATAAGCATCTAGCCACATGTTAAGCATGCTGTCATGGCAACATTCACACTCATGCGATATGCTAAAGCGGAAATACTTACATCGTACTCCGTGCCAAAACAAAGAACTTGTTAGCAAACATGCATGATCCAAGTCCATGTTAAGTGCCTAATGCATCGCATACAAAGTGTTGCTAGAATAGGCTCGGCTATCCTAAACATGGCATGTGAGAATGCACAACTATCACATATTCAGTTTAGAATTTGAAGTACGAATGCAGTTAGCGTGATGTACCGAGCCTAATGCATGTAATACAAATGCATGGATGCACACATGCGTAGCATAAGGTATGCTAAATTAAATGTGCCCTAATCTACCATCGTAAGCAGGTAAATAAAAGGGAAGAAAGAAGTGAGGTTGGAAGACATACACACCACCCACACACACTTATTACAGATTTGCCCTCGCTCGGAGGGACCGAATAAATATTACAAATTAATTAACTACGCAAGCTAATTAATATTACAAATTGCCTAATTTAATTAACAAATTAAATAGACTAAGAAAAACAGTAAAACGCCTCGAGAAGCGCGCCGCCATGCGCAAGCTGCCTCTGTTTTCCTTCCTTCACTCCTCTAGAGGCTGTCAAAACCCCAGGACTGCTCCCTTGGACAGAGAGGATCACCACCGGCTGAATGAAATTGCCACCGGCAGTGTGGTATGGCCATCGGCACAAAATTGAAGCTGTCGGCAAAGAAATTGTTGCCGGCCAGCACCTTACACTGCCGGTCGGCAGAGTATTCCTGCAGAACCTGCAACTGACAGCAGCAGAGGGCAAGGCAAAGCATGGCAACACAATTCAAGGCATGTATGCAATAATCATGTCCCTCATCATGTTTGCGACTCAAAGGGGCATGTGCCTCGATTCTCGGACCACCAATCACGCATTTCCATGCATGATGGCCCAAAGAACCAAGTATGCAACTTTGATTTCAAATGTATGCAAACCAATCAAACAAAACTCCCAATCCCTATCACCCAAGTCAAGGGACAAGGAATGCATGCAAGATGCAATGCAACCTAGGCATACAAGCTAAGGATGCAACATGGCATGGCAATGAACTTATGCAATCATGCATGCATACATATGGCAATGCAAATAGATGGAAAGATGGTCTTATATATGAATTAGGCAGCTCTAGTTAGGCCCAAAACAGTGGCCAAAGTACTAAAAAGTGAGGGCTAAATGGCATACACACACACATGCACATAAGGACCAACACTTAAGCACAAATCAAGCAACATTCAAGCACACTTGAAAGGGACAAACATGAACAATTAGCATGCATTATAAGCTTTGAAATCATGCTAATACATGGTGCCAAACCAAGCAACAAATCAAGCCAAGCATGCACCAAATAGTCCAAGTGTTCAAAGCAAATCAAAGGAGCATTGAACTACACTTAACATGACCAAACATGGCATGAAAAGAAGGACCAAAATCAGAGGTTTAGCATGTTAAAACAAAGCTAAAGGACTACTTAGATGGCATCTAAGTGACTCAAAAACAAAGGCATGCATAAACACCAAAACATGGAGCATTACTACACAAGCTTATGAGGCATTCAAGATGCATGCAAGGCAATCAAACAAGCATGGAAATGGGACTGAAATGGCATGTAGAATGATCCCAAATCACCAAAACAATGCAAAGATGGCATGCTACACATGCACATGCTCAAGGCCAACAAGCCTAAATACAAAGGAGCTATATCAAGCATGCCAAAATCAACCCAAATACTTATGGACAGATCTAAAACATGTCAAAATAAGCACAAAATCTTCACAAGACCAAGCCTAAAACATGCTCCAACTAAGCCTAACAACCTAAGACATGTTAAGGTATAAACAAGGCATTACATGGCAACTATGCTGAGCATGCAAGGAGTTCCAAAACCAACTTTAAATCATGTTATATCATGGATATATAAGCATGAAAAACAAATCAAACATGCTCAACACACACTCAAGCATAGGCTTCCTTAAGAGGCCAAAATATCCCCTTTTCAAGGACAACAAGGAGAGGGGGTGGCCCTCTCCTTCTTGGGACTTCAAAGCATCATCTTCACCACTGAAATCCCTCAAGATTTCAGTGGTGAAGAGACCTCAACACCAAAACCCCGGAGCTAGCACAAAATGGCTCAAAATGAGGCCTTTTAAGGCCTAAGGGTGGTCAACAACCCTTAAACAACAAAACACTGTTAATAAACAATAAAGAGGGCCTAAAAACAGAACTTTTTTATGTTATACAATAAGCACAAAAACAGCTCTAAGATAGGTATAAAATCAATGCAAAAATGGAGGAAAATGGGACTAGATTCTCACCTTTGAAGATCCCTTCACAAATGGTGCTCCAATGGCCTCCTTTGGCTCCAAACCAGTCAAGAAACTCAAGAACAAGCCCTTAGAACCCTAGTTTCAAGAGGAATGTGAAACACTAGGTGTTTGTGTGCAATAGTAAGACACAAAGCACCTAGTGAACAAATGGGAGGGAAAGAGAGATAGAAAATGTATCTCACCCAAACCCTAGAACAAGAGCTCAACAATGGCTGTCTTTTGCTCCCAAAATATCTCTCTCTCTAACCTCAATCCTCTCTCCTTGTTACAAGAGAGAGCCTCTCTCTATATCTCTTGTAAAGCTTACAAGACAAGCTTTACAAGAGGGAGATCCCTCCATACACGTGTATGGAGGAGAGCAAAAGCAAGAAAGCTGTCTAAAAATATCTGCAAAAGCAGATGAACAGCAATCGGCCGGCCAAAAATGCCATCTTGGCCAAAAAGAGTGCCGACCGGCACAAAATAGTGCTGACCGGCAACAAATAGTGCCGGCCGGCAAACTACATTGCCGGTGGCAGCAAAAACCAGCCGGTGGCCTCTAGCCACTGCCGGTGGTGGGTGGGGATGGTCTACAAGCCCTACCCTGCCTCTCCAAGGCAAAACACAAGTGTTCGGTGTGAAACCGGACACTAAACGGTCGAGTTCGGGGATCCTGAGGCAAGGCGCACGAGCCAAGACCTCCGGGAACTCCAAACGAACACAAACATGGATGATCACCGAGTGTTCAAACAGTGACATCCAAGTCTTGAGGACGGTCAAAAATGGGGTGTCTACATTAATGATTTGTCATCATTAGTCTCAACCATTCACAACCTAAGATACTCTTAGATTATACTTTAACATACCCACTATCTCTTATTATCAGATTGGGACTGCTTTTTCTCTAGTATTAATCTAGGTTGGAGAGGTCTGTTTGGACTTATGGATTTTATTACAGGTTTTATTTTGATAATTCAAATGGTTTATTTTATCGGGTGTTGCATGTATATTATCCATAAAAGAATAAGTCGATTCGATATTCGCAACCCCTTCATTTTATAGAATCTATCTCTAAAAAAATTAACTCTCAATGTGTTTCAAATATTAATAAATGACAAGTTTGGCCACATATATACATTAATAAATACCAACATTTGGTTAAATTGAATTTGTTTTTAAGTGATAGATATTTAATTTTTTTCAGTCAATTTACAGGATAAGAAAATTTGCTTGTGTTTTTTTTTTTTATTTCATTGGGATCAATTTATAAAACTCATAAATTTGTTTGTATGTTTCTTGATTTCACTGGGTTTACTTCGTAAATTGTCAAAAGATTTGGAAAAATACTAAAAAAAAATTTTAAAAATTTTGAACCTTTAGTGTTGTTGTACAAAATCAATTAACATCTCTGGAGACAATCTCCTTTGGACTTGGATTTGAAGCTCAAAATTCCCCTTAAATAGTCTATGTTTAATGTCTTCATAATATACTTCTAGTCAGATTTGTTCTAAAAATTAGGAAAATCCAGCTTGATGCAATATGCCCTAGATGTTTGATGGAGGAAGAAACACTAGAGCACATGTTTTTCCAATGCCCAGAATCTCAAAGGGTGTGGAGAGGCAGCCCGTTAGGTCTTGATTTTTCCGTTGGCACTTCAACTCCTTTTCCTAATTGGCTTGAACAATGGAGGACTGGGCTAAAGTGTAATGTTAAAAATCTCAAAAATTCTACTAAAATTTCTACCAAATGTCTTACATGGGCGTGCATGTGAGACATTTGGGCTAAAAGATGATGATTGCATTTGACAGCTGGTTGAAATACTATGGGGCCATTTGGAAGCAAAAGGAATAATATAATTTTCCAAGGAACATCTTTAACATGTCATCAAACCATTACTCTTGCTCAAGATTTGTTTGTTTCTTCGACACGGAAAAATGGGATCCAAAAGTTTGATGACCATTTGTCTGAAACTGAATCTAATGCCTTACATTCACCAAGTCATTCTAACAAAAGATGTATACTTGTTAATGATATTCCTTAGGATTTGATTTTCAGGGTTTCAAAATTGTAGTGGATGGGTCATGAAGACATGAAGATGGACAAGGAGGGATAGCTTGGGTTTGCTACAACGGAAGCAATGAACCAATAGCACAAAAGGCCAGCCAACCAAATTCGCCATCAGCTTTTGCCACGGAGGCTGCAGCATGTAAACAAGCCATTCAATAGGTGAAGGAAGTATATCCATATGTATTGATTCTCAAGTTTTATCTGATGCATTATTGTTGACTTTTTTGGTTTTCGAAGGTTAAAAATTTATATAGAGCGTGCCAGTAAGAATCAATAAGTCTTTTACATAAATAATAAATATCAACCAATTTATCAGACAGTTGCTTTGAAGTACTTTTAACTTTAATGAAGAGGAGTTTTACTGGTGACTTGTTTCATGAGAAAATTCAGAAGAGCTAATCACAAAAGTAAAAGAATGAGAAAGAGAACAGTGTTAGAAAATAAATTTTATTAAGTAAACTGATGTTTACAAATGTACCTTCGCACTTCCGTAACTTCGAAAGGGATTACAACGTGAACATACTAACTTAGAACTACTCCTAAGAAACTGAGATGCAGTGCGAAAAGTAAATGAGTGGAAGGTAAAGAACTAGAAAATAAATAACTGGAAAAGTAAAGAATTGGAAAAATATAAAGTAAAATAAACTGGTTTTTGGATCTGGTTTTGGTTCTGGTGTCCTCCACTATCATCTTTCTCCTCTATTTATATGCTCTGGTAGTGACCGTCGAAGTGGCTGATGGCTGTTGAAGTAGATGATAACCGTCAAAGAAACCTCCATGATCATGGGGGACATGGTTTCAAGCATTTTGCCTCCACTAAGCCATTTCTTGCAATTGGGCTTCCCTTTTGAATTTAAATTTAAATCTTCAAGAAACATTTAGCCACGTCACCTTACTCCTTTCGATTGTTCTAATACTTCGCAAATCCATTGCCATTGATATAATTTGACACGTGTCCTCTGATGACTGGAGATCTTTCCTAATTCCGAAAATCACCCCTAATGGATCACGCGTCAGGTTGTGATTGGCTTATACAAAATATATGGCGAACAAAAAATATATGACTAACATTACCCACGTACTAATATAACCAAGACTTGGCAATATTAGTGGAACGATACTGCCCACGTTATGGGACGTGCATGGTAATTAATTGTTCTGGAAGTATAACCATCTTCAAGCAACGTTTAAAACATTGAACTTCCCCCTGTGCTTGAACCTCAATTACACTATCTGTGTAAACAAAGAGAATTTTACATCCTTGATGGCTAATCAAACCTTCTCCTTCATTGATCAAGCATATGAAGAGGTTCTGGACAATGATGGCCAACCTTGAAAGAACTCTTATGCATTTATTAGCCATACTTATCCTCCTCCATTTATACAAGTCATGGAAGCTTTCGTAGAATATACACCTTTAGAACAAAAACTTGCTCATATGGACGTCGAAGGCTTTTTATCTGCTCCAAAGGTCTCTACTTAGGATGAGGTTGTTTCCTCCTCTGAAAAAGCTACCAGTTGGAATAGTTGACCAAAACCAACCTAACTTTAGACAAGGAAGCAAATTCACCATAGATTTGTTGAATTCGATGACCCTGCTTTGGTTCTTTTTTCTTATCATAGCTCAGTCGTATATCCTTATGTACCATTTGATCACCTCCGCTGCCTGGAAGACAACTTACTTTCAGCGTGGTATATCTCCACTCTACCAACAAAAATAGTACGGAAGACTCCCAATCCAATTGAAACTCTAGGACTAAGTCCCTCACACTTGGCCAAGAAGGCAAAACCATGCTCTTCTGACTGGCTAGAGTGTGTGGATGAGCCCCAATTTCCATCTTCTTTTGGAATGGACCTAACTGCACCTCCCCTTCTTCATAATTCTAACTAGATTGAGGAATTGAAACTCACCCTCTTTGAAGACCGATATTTTTCCCCATACCAAGCCCCAGCTCTTCCTATTGCCTACCAGCAATATAAAGCTCAAACTTTGCTTCCTACATTCTCTCACCTATCTTTCGAAGTGCTCCGAGACGACATCCCTCACAAGAACCTTCTATGGGCTTGTGATATAGTCTTTCGAAGCCATACCCTCAATCTAGTGGCTTAGACAGAACTCTATACCTTTTTAGATCAACTCCCTCTCCTGCTCAACTGTCATAAAAATGCCCTAGCCACCAACGAATCATTGGAAGAGATTTATGTTACTCGTATTCAAACCCAGTATGAAGCAGATAATCTCCTTGAAGAATATGAAGACTTCAAGAACCAAAACCCAGCATGCGGAGAGGATGCTGATATTGAATCGATTATGTCTATGTAGTACACTCAAGTCAAGTGAGCATCGGGTTATAGAATTACGTATGTTTAAATATTTATGCTTGGAGGTTTTGTCCTTGGTCATCAGTGGAGGATGACATTGTGATGTTGAATCGATTATGTCTATGTAGTACACTCAAGTTATTTATGTTTGTTGAATTATGTGATGGTTGGAAATGTGTATGCACTGAGAATAATGGGTACCATTACCTTCCAGCTAGTGCTTAGAGAATTGGTTGCACTAAGAATGTAAGGTAACAGTACCTTCCAACTAGTGCTGAGAGAACTTCGCAGAGGTACCATTACTTTACAGTGGGTGTCTGGTAAATTGGCAGAGATACCATTACCTTCCAGTGGGTGTTTGGTAAATTGGAGAGAGTATTGGAAAGGTGTATCCTTGGCTTGCTGTGCTTGAGGCAGGTAGAGCGTTGTTGGGTTTCTCATTATCATCTCGGTTCTCTTTGTGTACCATGCATAGTGATGATTCTTTTATAGAGGATGTCAGCTGTCTTAAATGGTTATTTAAGGTGCACTTTATATGTATTGTCTTCGTGTTCGTTTGGAATATCGTTATTTAGAAGTTTTAATTTGAATTGGGTGTAAGTTTAGAATTGGGGAAAAAGTAATTGAATTTCGTGGATTTGTTTTCAAATACCTGTTATTGTTGGGCAAGTCTAAAACAAAATAGTAGCAAGAAGAAAAGTGAATGGTTTAGGTTTTTGGATAAAGTGAATATTTTGAGAAAAGTACCTATGTAAGTATATCTTTAAATATAAACCAGTACTTATGTATATGGTATGACTTAAAGCATTAATGATCATAGCTATCTGTATGTTGTTATTGTTTAGGATCATGTTGGGATCCCTAATGGACTTTATGTTCATCCCACATTGTTAATCCTTTTTCAGGTGTATGTTAAGAAGTGATTCAAGATCGAGGATCTTCATTATCTATTGGCAATGGGGCCTTTTATCTGTAGGTTGAATGTCGTTGTTGAAAAAGGGTTGAACCCATGCTCTTTTATGTAATGATGTAAGCCTGCGGGCAATTTGTCTAATCATGTCACATGTTGCATTAATTTTTTGTACGAATGAGAAAATCTTCTTTTAGTTATCTTTATTAAGATATTGGAACTTCTGTCTGCTATCTCTGAAATTGTAACATAATAATGATTTGATAATGTTATCCGAGTAAATAAAAGTGGGGCGTTACATGGCCAATACTTGGCCTTTTATTGCTTTTTGGGGGACATATTCCAAATGAAACTCTGACAAAGCTAGAATCCGTTTGCCAATTCTTCGTCTTAATATAGGTCTAGATAACATCTACTTAACCAAATCTATGGTTGCAATTACCAAGACAACAATAGACAAAAGATAATATCTTAATTTTGTTGCTGCAAAGTATAAGGTCAAACACAGCTTTTCTACAGCTGAGTATTTAGATTCACAAGAGTTTAAAACCTACTAAGGTAATAGATTGCTTGCTCCTTGCCTTCTTCATTGTCTTGAGCCAAGAAGACTCCCAATGATTCTTCAGCTGCGGCAATGTACAACTTCAAGGGCCTGTCATTCCTTGGTGGCATCAATACTGGAGGCTTAGCCAAATAGGCTTTTATTTCTTCGAAAGCAGCTTGATGCCCTGCTATCCACATAAACTCTTCTTCATTTTCTAACTTCAACAAAGAAGAAAAAACTTTAGTTTTCCCAGCAATATTAGAAATAAACCTTCGAAGAAAGTTAACCTGACCAAGGATTTTTTGCAATTCTTTCTTACTTGATCGAGGTTTAGCCTTAATGATGTCTTTGGCTTTGTTCTGATCAAACTGTATTCCTTTCTTGTGCACTATATATCCCAAGAAGTTTCAAGCTGACACACCATAAGCACACTTGAGTTGATTGAGCTTTAGCTTGAATTTCCTCATTCTTTCGAAGGCCACTGTTAAGTGGACTAGGTGCTCTTCCATAGACTGAGATTTTACAACAATATCATCAATGTAACATTCCAAGTATCCTCCAATGAGATCATGGAAGATAGTGTTCATTGCCCTCTGATATATTGCTCTAGCATTCTTCATTCCAAATGGCATCTTAACCCATTCGAAGGTTCCAATATTTCCAGGACACCTGAAAATTGTCATGTGAATATCTGCCTCTGCTATGCATATCTGGTTGTAGCCATAATGTCCATCCATTATAAACAAAATTCTATGCCCTGTTGAACTGTCCACTGGCAAATCAACTACAGGCATGGGGTACTCATCCTTTGGAGTTGCCAAATTCAGATTTCGTAAGTCAATGCATACCCTTAATTTGCATTCTTTTTGTTCACAGACACAATATTGGATAACCACTCAACATATCTGGCTGTTCTAATAAAACTTGTTTTGAGGAGCCTAAGAATCTCATCATTTACCTTCTGAACCACCTTAGGACTCATTTGTCTGGGTTTTTACTTTGTATGGCTTAAAGTTTGTCTTGACTGGAAGTCTATGTTCCCCCAATGACCTGTCCAATCCAAGTAGATCATTGTATGACAAGCAAAACAATCCTTATATTGCTTCCAGATAGCCAGTAACTGGTCCCTGGCAATGGAATCCAACCAAGCGTTGATGTAAGTAGGTTGTTGTACTGAAACTTCTCCTAGATTAACTTCTTCCAAAGGGTCTGGCACTTGAGTACTTACCAATGCTTCCCCTTCAGCTTCTTCTAGCTTCGAAACAACATTTTCCTCTTGATCTACCACAACCCACCTTTAGCATCTTTATTTTCCTCTTTATAGAGAAAGTCTATCCATAAAGCCTCTTATTCTTGGATTTCTTGGACTTTAGTCTCAATGCCAATGCACAGTACTTACTTAGAACTAATGATTTGTCTTCCTGTTGCTTATGTTTGTAGCCAAGCATCATGGCTTCCTTTTCTTCTTCCTAGATGTTCTGAATTATTGCATCAATATCCAATGTAAAGAACTTGACTAAAGCCAATGGTCTGGCTTCTTGATTCTCCTACCTACAGCTAGGCATTGTTGGTATCTTTGATAATGTACTCATCATCAGCACTTTCTTGCACCAAGTGTTTCAGGTGTGCCATGTCCTCATCAACCGTTACTTTAGCTGTTACATCAGGCTTCCTTAGCACACTAAGTGGAACCACCCCCTCAGTGTACAGTTTTGCTCCTGCAAAATTTGCACTGGCAACGAAGGGTTGTGGGTATGCATTTATTTCCTCTATCTCACCATTACTCATGGCTATCATTACTTTCTGATGCAAAGAGGAAGGCACACATTTGTTGGTATGGATCCAATCTCTACCAAGTAAGGCATTGTACTTGGCATTGTTGTCTATGACAAAGAAGGCAGTCATGTAGTCTCTTGTCCTCACACTCAAATTGATGGGCAATATACCTTGAGCCATCTGCTTATCGCTAGCAAAACCAGCAATTGTTGTGCTTGTTGGGATTAACCTAGCATTCCTTTTACCTAACTTTCTCAAGGATTGTAGACACCCCATTTTTGACCGTCCTCAAGACTTGGATGTTCTTGCAGGCACATCCAATGACAAGTTTGATTGCTCGTCGAGCACTCGAATTCTGCGACAGAACGCACCAGGTTTGCTCTTTCCAAACCCTATTTCCATTCTGTCTCATATTTGGACCATGTGTTGGTCTTTGCAAGCTGATGTCCTTGATGGCCTGCCGGCCATGCATTTGGGTATGCCAGCCATCAATAGGCCATGCCGGCCACCAATGAGGCACTGTCGGCCACCACTGATGGCCGGCCGACCGCTATTGCTTTAGTAGATATTTTTGTAGATATTTTGACAGTTGTTTGCACAGGTAACCTCATCTGCACCCACGTGGATGGCTGGATCTCTTCAAGGCTTCTTTGTATCTCCTACATATAGAACTCATCTATATGGATGCAAGGGGTTACAAAATTTTAGAGCTGAAATTTCCCTCTCTCTCTAGAATTCTCTCTCTCTCTCTATATATATATATATTGTGCTATATTGTGCTTGAAAGTGTATTTTCTTCACATATTTGCACTAAGACACCTAGTCAAACACTACTACCTTGGAGCTGAGGTTCTTGAAGGCTTGTTTGGAGCTCAAAAAGCTGGTTTTTAGCTCAGAAGTTGCTTATTTGGCTACTGTGCTTCAAGGGTAAGAATTTACCCCTTTTAAGCTTGTTTTTGTATGCTAATTTAGGCCACCTTTGCATGCTATTTTGGCTTAGTTATCAACGGCAAAAACCTCTCTTTTTAAGTGTTAAAAATGGTTGTTTGAGGCTTTTTTAGAGTTAGGGGTGATCCACCCTCCTTGTAGCTTTATTTGCTAAGCTTTGTGCGATCCTTTAAAGCTTTTAAAACAATTATTTTTTGGCCTAGCACTGAAACTCAGAGGTTTTTCAGTGGTAAAAAGCTGGTTTTGTGGACCAAAATAAGGGGGGGTGATCCCCTCTTCTTGTATCTTGTTTGCTTGTGTTGATGGCCTCATACTTGAGCATGCTTTTCTACTCCTTAGTGACTTAGTTCAAGCATGTTTTTGGCTTTGTTTTGACCTGCTTGAGCTCTGATTTTGGTTGGTTAAGTCACTTCTTGTTTGCTTTTGGTACTTGTAGTGCAATCATGCTTGTTGGCCTAACATGCTTCATGTTTTAGCCTATCATTCTAGCTTGTGCTAGCTCTATCTCAGCATGTTTTTGGCCTTGTTTTAACATGTTTTAACTCTTTTTTGAGTGGTCTTGGCTATGTAAGACTTGTTATGCATGGTTGTAGTGTAAGTGCCTTGACTAGATTTGAGTTTCAAGGCCCCTAGCATGCTTTGCTTGTGATGTTTGCATGATATATTATCATTTGGCATGTAATTTCAGTGCATACATCATTGTCACACTCTCACATAGTCTACTCTTTCATTGTGTTTGAGAGTTGTGCCTTATGCCTTGTTTATGAGCCAATACGTGAGCATGATTTTCTTGCTTTTCATGCTACCATCTCAGCACATTTTAGCCACTGTTTTGGCATGTTTGAGGTCTATCCATAATTGGTTTGGCCATTTGGGTTTGATATTGTATGCCTCTAGTGTAATGCTCCTCACTAGTCTTGATGATTATGGCTTTTGAACATGTCTTGCATGCTTTGCTTGCATAGTTTAGTATCTTTAGCATGCCATTTCAACACTAAAAATCTGCCACCTCCCTCATTTCTCCACTTTTGATTTGTTTTGAGGGTTGGTTGGTCTTAAGTTGTGCTTAAGCAATGAGATTGAGGCTTATGCTTAAATGGCTTTAACCCTCTTTTGAGGGTTCCTCTTAGTCAAAGGCATGGTCTCTCCCATGTCTTAAGTCGTCTTTTGATTGACCTTCCTCTCATTAGAGGACTTTCACAATTGGACAAATTGGTTAATGAATGGCTTGGTAACTTAAAATGTTTAAACAAGAATTGAGCCAAGTAAAACATGCCAAGATAAACATGTTTTGTGTGCATTGCATTGTGTTCAATCGGACGTTATATTGAACACAAGGTGGATTGGCCCATTTCATACTCGAAGTGATGAAAATGAGCCAATCCCCTTTGTCTCCATTGCCTTTGATCACTCTTGATAAGGTAGTGGTCCTAGAGTCTTGTTTGTTGTGCATTTATTGAATTTGTGCGAGTTGGATCCTTGGCCATCATGCATTGTAAATGCTTAATTGGTGGCCTTAGACCCAATGGTGCCACTCCCTTGATGTTTTGAGATGATAAGGAGTGGCATAGTACAAACATGTCCTTGGGAGAACCTATCTTTTCCTCTATTTTGTGCTCTGTTGCAGTTTGGTGTCACAGCACACCAGTGGCCGGCACCCTTTCATTGTTGGCCGGCACCCTTACATCCTTGGCCGGCAGAGGCATACTCTTGGCCGGCAGATGGCCGGCCGGCCACTAGTGCACTCCCCAGCACTGTTTTGGTAAGGTTCAGCAAAAAGTTCTTGAAGACACCCTGCAAACAGAGCCTCTAAAGAGCAAACCGGAGAGCTTTTCGGGACGAAAGTCGAGGCATGCATATTCAACTTCTTCAAATAGAGTTGAGGCAGCATATGTTTAGAGCTTTACTTGTTAGTTAGCTTGAATTTGTAATTTAATTAATTTGTTAATTAGTTAAAGTTTTGTAATAATTAGTAAGTAGTTTGCTAGTTGTTCAATTTGATTATGTAACAAATAGTCTAATTAGTTTAATTAGATTAGTTGGTTAGCTTAGCTTTTTGTAGCTTAACTTTATTTGGACCCTCCTATGAGGGCGCAATGTTGTAATAAGAGTGTGTGCGTGTGTGCGTGTCTTCCAACCCCACTTCTTTCTCCCTTTTACTTAACCGCTTTCGATGGTTAGTTTAGGGTACATTTCAATTAGCATACCTTATGCTTTACATGTTTGCATCATTCATTTGTATTGCATGCACCGGCTTGGCGCATCATTCAAACTGCATTGTATTTCAATACCTATTTGAATACATATTATCAATTGTTTCATTCATATGCCATCTTAGATAGTCGAGCCTGCTACTTTAGTTGCATCATTGCATGTGTTGCATTAGGCATTCTGTATAGTTAGGATCATGCATGATTTCTAATTAGCTTTTGTTTTGGCTTGGAGTACACTGTAAGTCTTTACGCTTTAGCATACTTGCATGAGTGTGTGTTGCCATGATAGCATGCTTGCCATGAGACTATTTGCTTAAGTGATTAACTGCATGAATGCCTATGGGTGAAGGCTTTGTTGCTTGAATTGGGACAACTCGATGATTGTGAGTTTTAAGCCAACTTTGTAAAGTCGCAAAATCATGTTTTCTAAAGCCCACTTGAGGGTGGCAAATCCGCATTTTAGCCTACTTGCGAGTAGCACTTTCAAACCATTTCAAAAAAAAAACATGAGTTGTTTTGTTCCAATTCTCGTGATTGAGTCTATACTTGTATGTTGTGCGCATCACATAGTAAGTTAGATTAATAACCAGAATGAGAACACATGTGTTTATAAAACAACATATCATGCTTAGTAAAGGCTGATCCTTTGATCGGGCGAGCGGGGGTGCTCATTTCAGGACCTTCCCCTTCCGTACCCAAGTTCCCGAGCCGAGGCAACTTTGGTGATGACGGACACGTGGCCTTTGGCACGAGTCAGGGTTTCCTAAATTTTCAAAAATAAAATATTTAGGTGGCAACTCTGTAATCTGGCAAAGCAGTCCATATTTGGCGTTTTTTGATTCAAAATTGATTTTCCAAAACGATTTGCCAGATTTGGACTCTTTGGTGTTTATCAATCTCACATTGCACTTTGTGAGATTAGATTCAGAACCGTGACAGGAGTCCAAACTGTAGTAATACCAATTTGCGCCCTCTCCAAAAGAGGGGCGCGCGAAGAAAGTCGGGTCTACAAGGATGAGCAAGGAAGCAAATTTACTGTTGCCTCATTATCTATCAATACCCTATTCATTTCTATCCCATCGAAATACGCCTTAATGTACAGAGGCTTAACATATTGACTCATAGATACTGTGGGATATTCGAAAGGATATGACAAGGTAACTATACTTACCTATTCATTCTCTTCATCACTTTTTATGGGTTTGGCCACTTCAGAATCATCCTGGATTGTACTGGTCTATGAGCCCTCACTGGAGACTTCTATTGGGTCATTCTCCTGACCCTCTTGATTCCTCTCTTCAGCTTGAAACTCATGCGACAGCACATAGACCATATTGATTGGCATTGGAGAAAATGAGCCAAGCTATACCACTGGCTACATTTGCCCTCCCTCTGTGTTGGTCTAACCCAATGCCTGCGATGCATCTTCTATGCTGCACTCTGGAACCTCTAAGCTAGCAGGATCTTTTGTAGCAATCTATCGTCGGTCTGCCATGAACACTGACTCCATGCGCTCAACTATGAAGGCTTTAAACATTTCCTCTTAAGCCAATATCCTCTCCTGGCCAGGTTCAGTTTTTTCATCTGCCTCAGTCTCATCATCACTCTCCAATAAGGCCTTTTCAAGGCCTGCCACACTTGATTTCTCCTTGGCTTTCAGTTCAATATGAACCTCAGCCAATTTTTCTCTACTAGTTTGATTCATGTTGATCTTGGGAGCAGGCCTTAAACTTCTCTCTTCCTCTAATTGTCCTCCTGGTTGTACCAAAGAAGCAGCCTCACCAACTTCTTCTAGATCCTTCTGATATCGTGTAAACCTTCATTGATTCCTTCTCCTCTTGGATCTAGAGATCACAGGAACCATGTCTAGTTTCTTTGTCTTTGGGTTTTTTAGCAAAACCCAATAGTTTGGAGCCACCAAAAGAGGCTTGATCATTCTGTCTTTGGGTTTTTTAGTAAAACCCAATTGTTTGGAGCCACCAAAGGAGGCTTGATTATTCTGTCCTTACCTACAAAGGTTTTTCCCTGGGTTGGTATGATTTTAGGTTTGTTTTGTATAACAAACTAGTTTGGTACTCGTGGTATCCATGAACCCACCATGCCAGAAGTTGTGCTTGTTATTCTCATCTTCGAACGCCAATCACTAGTCTTGGTTCCTTGTCGTGAGCTTAACTCGGGCTTACTTACATGTTTGTTGATCATCTTGTAGTAGTTTGGTGGCCTTGTTTCATACAAAGGCCACTTACCCCTTGATTGATTCCTGGCTTCTGGTGGCATAGCCAAAGATGTTGTTACATAGGACCACTTGGGTAAACCTTCTTGTAGGTACTGGCTGCCCTACGCTCTTTCTGCATATCCTTGTAATACTGCTTCCTATCGATTGGAAACCCTTTCAACCATTTGTAACTCAATCTGCACCTTGGACACATCTGCTGCATCACTATTGTTTCGAGTGAATCATCATCCAGAGTCTTGGTTTCTTTGTTGGAGCCATCCTCCTGGCCTACAATGCTTTTTCCACTTGCTGGTGAGCCTTAAGTTGCCTTCCTAAAGATTGCTTGACTAGCAACATGCATCTGCACATCGACTTCATCCAGCTCTAAACAGCTTTTTTCCACAGCATGGGTAAGGAAGTTTGGCACACCAACATTGGTTGCTGCTTCTCTAATCTCAGGAAATGGAACTGTATCAATTCTCATTGCCTTTTATGCTTTGGCACGAAACTTTAACCTTCTTTTCCGAATTTGCTCTTGAATCCTATCTCGAAAAACAATACAGTTTTTAGTTAAGTTAGACCAAGAGTTATACCATTTATAGTACATTTTGCCTTTAATTTCTTCTGAAGTTGGGAATTTAACCCCTTAGGCAATTTTAAAAACTGTGCTGCTAGAAAATGATCAAATATTTCATCTTCTTTTAATAAATCAAAAGAATACTTCCTATGTAGATCCTTCTTTTTAAATTAATGATCAATAGTTGTATCATTTTGAATTAATGCTTCGTAGGTCATAGGCTCCTTTCCTATGATCTTTGCAGCATCAATTTCAAAGTTAGGGTGCCTGTAATAGGTCATCTACGATACATTACCACGTTCTTGTTCTTCTTCAAGGAGAGTCTCATATTCAGTGACCTTATAAGATAGTTCTACTAGGTCTTGAAACTCTATTGAGTCAAACTTCTTTCGAAGCCTAAACTCTAGCCCATTTTGGGCTAACCTCACAAATTCAGGTTCAGGCAATATGACCCTATATTTGTTTCGTGCTCTTTTGAATCTGACAATGAATTGAGTAGCATTCTTGTCTAGCCTTTGGCTCAACCTTGCCAAGTCTACCATAGATACTTCAAGCTCTATTTGAAAAAACTAGGCATGAAACACTTCTTCCATTTGTTGTCAAGTCTGAATAGAACCAGGCGTAAGGTTTGTATACCACACAAAGGCTGCCCCAGTTAAAGAATTTGGAAAGAGTCTCAACTTCATGCAGTCATTGTTAGTAAATTCACCACATTGCCCTGTAAATCTTACAACATGTTCAATAGTTGACTGATTTCCATTTCCATAAAAGAGGGCAAAGTCTAGTATCTTATACCCCCTTGGGTATTATTGTAACCTATCTATCCATTCTCGATAAGGTTTTTTGTAGACAAGGGTCTGGAACCCCCTGAGCCATAGGTCTACAAATTTCTCTAACAATGTCAACAATTTGGTCCCTAGGTACAACATTTTGTGCTGGTTGGGCCACTATTGGAAGAGCAAACACACGGTTTGGAGGAACGCCTTGTGCCTAAAGTCTTCTTGGTCTCTGTAAGGGCACATTTGGGACTAGTTTTCCCTGTTGTGTTGATTAATGTTGAGGGTATGGTTGTCCCCTTAGGGTAGGCATTTGCCCTACAAAAGGTGCTGCGAAGGGAACCACTGGAGGAGGAACAGGAGTTGTTTCTCTTCCAACTGTAGGAATTCCTTCCAACCCCCTGGGTGTAAGTTCAAACATAGGATTAGTGAATACTCGAGTGCCAGACATAGGTTCAAATATGGGATTTGAAAACACTCGAATGCCATTTCCTTGTGTTAACCCTGATCCACTGATGTGTATGGTTTCACTAGTAAACAAAGGCATGCTCTGACTCATTAGTGGTCTGGGAGGAGCTTCGTACCATAATTGAGGCACAGGTGATGGTCTCTTATGATTTTGATTATTAGCTTGACCGCCAGTTTGCCCATTATTTTGTCCATTACTTTGCATAGGCTATTTATCTTGAGCCAATCTTTGTTGAAGTAAATTTATATTTTCTTCAGTCTATCTAATGACAGGTGGTTGATAGGAGTTCATTCGATCCAAAAAGAATGTTTCCCCTCTTCTCATTGTATGCATTAATTGTTGTCCCACAACATCAACCAATCCTCCCCATGGATTTGCTGGTTGGGCAAATGGAACAATTAAAGGTCCAATTTCTTGGCCTTGTCCAACATTTTTGACTTGTGTTGCATATCCTGAAATACTGATCTCTTCGACCAATTGTGTAGGATCCCTTGAAACAGGCACATCTACAGGATGTGGCTCAACATTATCCTCTGGATTATGTATTTCTAGATCTCCTTCTACACCTTCAAGGTGTTCATTTTCTCCTTGTTTCCTATGTTTAGCCATTATAATGGTAGTCCCACTAGGCGTGCCAAAAAATATATGTTGGCTTTTTTGGCTTTCGAGGGTTAAAAATGTATATAGAGTGTGCCAGCAAGGATCAATAAGTACTTTACAGAAATAATAAATGCCAACCAATTTATCAGACAATTGCTTCGAAGTTCTTTTAGCCTCAATGAAGAAGAATTTCATTGGTTGGCTTATTTTATGAGAAAATTCAGAAGAACTAATCATAAAAGTAAAAGGAGGGAGAGAACATTGTCTAAAAATAAATTTTATTAAGTAAACTGATGTTTACAAATGTATATTCGCACTTCCATAGCCTCAAAAGGGATTACAGCATGAACATACTAACTTAGAACTACTCCTAAGAAACTTAAATGCAGTGTGGGAAAGTAAAGGACTGGAAAATAAATAACTGGAAAAGTAAAGAACTAGAAAAAAATATAAAGTAAAATAAAATGCTTTTTGGATCTAGTTCTGGTGTCCTCCACTATCAACTTTCTCCTCTATTTATATGCTCTAGTAGTAATAGTCAAAGTGGCTGATAACTGTTGAAGTAGATGATAATCGTTGAAGCAACATCCATGATCATGGGACATGGTTTCAACCATTTTGCCTCTACTAAGCCATTTTTTGCAGTTGGGCTTCCCTACTGAATTTGAATTTAAATATTCAAGAAACGTTTAGCTACATCACCTTGCTCCTTTCGATTGTTCCAGTACTTCATAGATCCATTGCCATTGATATAATTTGACACGTGTCCTCTAATGACTGGAGACCTTTACTAATTCCTCAAGTTACTCCTGATAGGCCATGTGTCAGGCTGTGATTGGCTGATACAAAATATATGGCCAACAGTTATGTAATCGAGTCTAAACCTTTTGGTCTTATGCAACTATAGTTTGTTTTTTTTTTTTTTATCAGCAAAAAAGAAACTTTATTGATGATAATTGAATTATTACATAGGACATCAAACAGTAAACACGGAAGGTGCAATGAGCATCACGGCAAAACTAGACAATCCCAACTAGGTTGCCACTATCTAGCTAGCACAATCATTTGCTAGCACCAAATCAAGTTGGTAAGACACCAACCAACCGAGACAAAAATAAAAATAAAAACACAGGATACCAGACAACACCCACAAGTGGGCTACCAAACAACAACACTGGCTCAAACTGGCTACCTTAAACCACTCACCTTCTACCTCTACATAAAAAATTTCTAATTTGCCTCATGTTGAAAAGGAAATCATGAACTGTGAAGTGATGTTCCTTAAATACTTCTTTGAACCAAAGAGCAATCCTTACTTTTATCAGGTCACATAAACCTACCACATTTGGATTAGTATCCTTGAAAATGCATTCATGTTGATATTTCCACAGAGACCACAACACAATAATCGATAATGTTTTCCACATCATTCTCTTCTTTTTGCTAAGCCTTTCCCTGCCCACCAATTAAGAAGTGCCTCCACTGAGTCTGTTAATGCACCTTGCACATCCCACTTTAACATCTCTAACCAAACTCTCCATGCAACTGGGCAACACAATAACACATGATTAAGTGACTCATCCTCAATTTTGCAGAAAAATGCAAATGATTGATGCATTGGTAGTAAGAACACTAATTCGTAGGAGGAAAACTGTTGTCTTCAGTCTGCCCTTCTAAGCAAGCCAACCAAAAAATTGAACTCTAGAGGGAATGTACTTCACCCACACCAATATACTAGTTGAAAGGTGGCTATCAAATCTAGCTGCTATAAATTTATACACAGATGAAACTATAAAAATACCTATTTTTGAGGCTGCCCAAACTAGTATATCTTTTGTGTCTGACCTGATTGCAGGAGTTGGCTCTAAAAAGGCTAACATTCTAGTAACCTCCACCCCTTCCCAATCATAAAGCTCCCTTCTGAATTGAAACACCCACTCTCTTGCAACCTCCTTCTTTGCCATCATTGAATTTAAAGACTCTTCCATATTAACTACCAATCTATGTAGAAGTGGGAATTCCTCTTTTAGACAAGCATTTTCACACCATTTGTCACAACAGAACTTCACTCTATGACCATTGCCAACTTTTATCTTGAAATTCTCTAGAAAGAACCTCAAAAGACTACTATTCTGTTCAGTGCTTGCTACTATATCCTTCCAAATTTTAGAACTACTACTATTGGAGCTAAGTGTAGACATCCAACTACCCTCATCAAACTTGTATTTGATGCATAGAACTCATCTCCAAAGTGTTTTATTCTTAATTCCAAACCTCCACCACCATTTCATTAAAAGGCAATCATTGACCAACTTAACTCTCTTAGCCTTAACTCTTCTGCAACTATACTTGCAGATATATGGTTCAATAATAAGTTTTTTAATTTTCTTAGTGTGTCTAAGGTAAGTAGATAAACTATTAAGTCAACACATGACTTGGATCAGTCTGTGAATGACTTTCCTATTTAATATTTTAGTTGTTGTTGGTTGTTCCTCCAAAAAAAAAAAAAAATTTGTTGGTAATGCTATAGATACGCCCATGAGATTAATAGTATATATAATTTAAGGAGATTCTATCAATTTTGGTTATGAACTGTGTCTTTGTTTACGACCTACTATATTGTTAGTTATGACACATTATAATGTTGGTTATGACATTATTTTAGTTATGATCCAAGAGTTGTTAGGTTAAACACCACGTGATGTTTGGTTATTGTCAGGTTTTTATAATTGGCAATCTCGTTTGACAAAAGTCCTTTCAGTTATAATTTTGTTCACTCTTTTGTTTAAGTGAAGATGTGAATGCTTAGATGCTAATCCAACCCGAATTGTGCCAATGTAGAGAAGTTTGTGATCTTGCTCAGTCAGCTCGTGGGGTCCAGAGGGCAGTGTCCAAACAGGGTCGAGGAGAAGCGCCCACAAAGCCAAAGTGGTTTGACTACTTAAGCAGTCATTTGTGCGCTCGAGCGGTGAAGGGCATCATCCAGTACTTTTGCAGAGCGCCTGAACTTCTAGGAAGTGAGTTTTACCGCTCAAGCAGTGAAAGTTGCGCTTGAGCAGTCAGCCTATATGTTTTGCACCGCCTTTACTTACACCACTCAAGTGGTGAAGTGTGTGCTTGAGCGGTCTTTGCAATTCAGCTTACTATATAGTGTGCAGTTCGCTATTTTTAGGATTTAAGCCATCCATAATTTTAGAGAGAAAGAAAGTGATTTCTATTGGAGGGTATTTTATATGAGTTTCCTATAGTAGGTGATCGATTGATCAACAAACTACAGATTGTCAAATATCAAGGGTTGTTCTTATTATTTCATTTATAAAAGCGAGAGTTGTTCTTTGGTGGATTCCGGGAAACTCGGGCTTGAAGCTTTGGTGGATTCCGGAGTGGCTCATCATCGTAGATTTGACATCAGCGTTGTGAATTCAACTTGAGCAAGACAATTCCGAGGTAAAGATAGTGATGGAATAGACACATCAGGTTCAGTTCGATTCGAGCATGGATTCGCTAGGTAATTGAGAGTGCTCGTGTGTAATTTTTTTTTTTATCTTCTTAGTAAATTGTTTTTGCGTTTTGGCCCATGATTTATTTATCACAATTGGAGGTGCTCCAATTGTGATTTTTTGCACGTTAAATCATTGTGTCGATTTGTCTTTGATTGTTTGATTTGGATTGTTATTCATTATTTAAAATTTAAAAATAATCATAAATCAATGTCTTGGAGATTTAAGGTTTTTTAGTTATAATTCATTTTTATTTTTATTTTAATTTTTTTGGTTATGAGTTATGCTATATGTGATAATCAAACTCAGAAATAACATAACTTGCATTACAAATGATACACACCCTTTTAAAAGTGTGTACCACAGCATTACCCCCAAATAACTACCCCTAGAAGGAATATCTTTAGAAAATGTTTAAGACCCACAAAACACTCCCACAATAATACCCAAAATGATGTAGTATTATATGTGTCAATTATTGATTTGTTACACATTCAATGATGTAAGGCCCAATTCCCTTGGTATATCATTGTGTATAGATTTGTCAATCTAAAAGTATGACTCTCTAGCATTGCACAATATCATTTTAGCACGTACACATATGAACCTATCATGGAAGTCTTTAGTCAATTACCTTTTCTTTTTCTTTTTTGTTTTTTTGGTTTAGTCAATTACTAGACACATACCCTAACCCAAAAATAAGTTGGGTAAAAAATAGTTGACCCTACAAGAAGAATATTTGAGACTTCTAATTGGGTATCCCTAATAGACCTCTAATGATGTGGAATGGATTTCATTCCTCACTCCTAATCCTTCCTCTCTCTCTATCTCTCTCTATTCTTTCTCTCCTCCACCTCACTAGAGGTTAAAATATAGGTGATATATTAGGGGATGTAGTACCACTCCTACAAGTAATTTGATAATCATATTATACATAATCTTCATTTAAATATCTTGCCAATGTACTGGTCTAATCTTAAACAATCATTTATGTAATGAAATCACCAACTTCATGAAAAAATTTAAATACAAACACAAGCATCTATTATTCATACAATCCTCGACGTGAATATGGATGTGGCTTCTAGCTTAGTAACAACTCTAGTTTCAAATGTTAAAGCCTGCGAAGGACACTTTAATAGTGCAATTGCTCTTTCCCCTTGTTTCGATACCTTGTCTCGGCTTTACTAGTTTAAAAAGAAAAGTGAAAGTTCCTTATAACTCTAGTTCTAGTGAAAGCAATGAAAGTATAATTATATTCCAGTTTTTTTTTATCAAAGTTAGCAACCAACTCAAGAGATTTTCATCAGTCCGAATCAAATTAATGTGGTTCAAGCACAACAGAAAGCACAGAGACAACGAAGCACTTTGGATCAGCAAGTGTATACCCTTCTCTCTCTCTTTTTTGGTGGTGCTTTTACACATAAATCATGCAATTCATTATTATTACACCCAAAAAAGAGTTTTTCTTGTGTACAAGTGTCCTAATGCCTTATGACTGCTTTATTAACCAAATTTCAAACAACAATTCTGTTTCCTTTCACACAAGAAAAAACCAATAATAATTTTTTTTTTTAAAAATAACCTTGTTGCAGCCCCAAATATGACTCTTTCTATAGCTTTGCTTTTATGGAAAATGACTCATTTTCTTGTCTTTAATTGTGACCTTAAAAATAAGTTTGAAAACATTTTCTGCTACCTGGCTTGTACAACAAATCATTGATATTTCTTTTTCTTTTTATCTTTTTTCATTGAGAATGATAATTGTATTTTAAACCGATTTTATTGGTTTTAATTTTGCAACACTTGTGCAATTCTAGTTTTTTCTGATTATTCCACGAAACCTTCACAATTTTTTATTTACTAACATGTTATATAAGTATTCACAATTACATAAAGGAAAATTTTAAACACATGTAGAAAACTAGTTCTACAATGGCGCTCATTGCAACAACCAGAACATGCATGCACTCGGATAGACAAAACAAACAAAAGTCCAATCATGCTGTTACTACTAATCAAACCCAACAATATCACAGAATTTTCAAAACCTTTTTTCGTCAAGAATTATGAGTTTAACCTGGCTATGTGATGGGCTGGTCTTGTAGCATTGAAGAAACATTCTCACAATTCTATCGGTTAGATTTAGAAATAGTATCTTGACAAAGGATCTTTGCTTCACTGATATATTAGAATATTCACAAATATGGTATTTGAAATAGCCCATGTGTGTTATCAGATTAGAATTACAAGTATCTATGCAAACATGTATACATATATCCATTTGTCTAGAGCAAAAAAAAAAAAAAACAATACACATCTATTATTTTACTATCACAATCTGCACACTAGTATACAGGGAGTACCTGATCTCGTGGTAAACAATTTCTAGGATGGCAAGCTCTGATCTTTGTAATTAGAAAAATAAAAAAATAAATAAATAAAAAACCCCTACCTTTGTATCTCAGAAGTTGAGACCCAAAAGTAGTCTGAAGATGCAAATATAGTAGGGGGAATTTGCAGGTTTTTTTTTTTCAATAAAAATCCTGAGGTGGAAGAAGGGAATTCAGGTTGTTAGTTGAAATTTGATTCTTGGATTTTCTCTTCAACAATTACACAGACTACCATGCTGCAGACTGCTAAGATTGTAAGTTACAGTTGCTGCTTCACAATTTGTTTCAGTCAATGTGATAGTGGGAAGGGGAGAATCATGCAGCTTGCTTGTTGAAATTTCATCCCCAAATTTTCTCTTCAAGGATTCTGTCAAATCATTAAATGCCACTAGCATAGAAAAATATTCAAGAGTCTCAAGTAAAACACTTGCACAAATCACAAATGAAAATGATATGGGGACTTCTGGATAGCATTCATAATTTACTGAAAGAAAATGCAACTATGAATTACTCAGAGATAGAGAAAGCACCCCTCAATCGCCTACAAAGACATTAATACTACAACTCATCAAGGCAGAGTTAAATAGAGGTATTTTTGCCCTCGTGAAACACCTTCCTTGTTCTGCCTGAATCTGAAAATATTTTTTAAAGACTTCAGGTTCTGCAAGTAAAATTCCCATTGATTTTTATCAATTGTGTAGTGACGCCAAAACAATTAGAGAGGTTACAGAGTAGCACAAGGGAAGGAATATTATCAAAACAGTAGAAATTCATTTTGCAGTTCAATTACAGTTTAGAAATTACAAAAGTAATTGGACAAAAATATATAGCACAAATAACACAACAATGAAAATTTGGCGTATGTATAGTCCATGGTTGGTAACTATTAGAAGGATGGCAAGGTTCAATTTTGATCATGCTATTAATTTTTGTTGTGGTTATAGTAATTACCATGATTAGATTTACTATGCTTCTCTCCAATAGATTATATGCGAAGGTTGAAACTTTTACTATACTATAAAAAATTGAAAATTGTAATATGCATAACAGTTTTTAAAAAAATTTAAAAAATTAGAATTGTTAAGATCAGAACCATAATAATGAACTTCTCAAGTCCTGTACAAATGCAGAGTCTTAAACTAGCCCTCTTGGATAACACAAAATACATATTAACTAGCTTCGAGATAGCCTATCTATTACATCTAGTGTAATAACAATTATGTTTTACTGCTACTTCCTAAACATTATATGAGACCAAATATTTTTTTAAATAAACCACATCTCCTGTAAATTTATAAGAGGAAAAGTATGCATACCAACTCCTTCTTGCATGACAACAGCATATTTAGCCCCACCACTATTTTGTGAAAAGTACAAAATATCGCGATACATCCCAATTGATGGTTGAATTCTTGCATCCTCCATCCATTGCAGTACCTGCATGAAAATTTTGTAGGTATTGTTGCATGCACCAAAAATTTAAAACAATGAGATGTAACAGGGATGCTTTTTGTTAGGTTTTTGTAATTGGCAATCTTGTTTGACAAAACTCTTTTCAGTTGTAATTTTATTTGGTCTTTTGTTTTAGTGAGGCTATGAGTGTTTAAATGCGAATCCAATCCGAGTTTGTGTCTATGTAGAGCATTTTGTGCTGATATTTCGTATCTTGAGCATTCCTTGTTTGCCACTTCGTTGACTATATACGGGGATTGAGCTGCTTGGTCAACTCACGGGGGTCGAGGGGGCAGCACCCAGGCGAGGTTGGGGGGCAGCGCCCTCAAAGCCAAGAAGAAGTCAAAGTTGTTTGACCACTTGAGTGGTCTTTTGTGCGCTCAAGCGGTGAAATGGTTCATCTAGTATCTATGCTTGCATTTTGAATTTCTAGAAAAACATGTTTTACCGCTCGAGCATTGGATGTTGTGCTTGAGCAGTTAGCCTATATGTTTACACCACCTTTACTCACACTATTTGAGTGGTCTTTGTGGCTTTGTTTAGTATAAAGTGCGCTGTTTTCTATTTTTAGAAACTCGTTCAAATTCTCAGAGAAGAAAGCTACCAAGATTTTCTATATTGGAAGGTGTTTATATATTGGTTTCCTTGATGATTTGAGAGTGATCAATGGATCTATGAGCTTGGTATTGACATCATCAAGGGGTTTACTTTTATTATTTCATTCACAAAATAAAGGTGTTCTTCGATGGATTCTGGAGAATTTGGACCTAAACCCTTGGTGGATTCTGGAGTGGTTCATCGTCTTGGATTCAACATCGGCATTGTGGATTAAACATTAAGCAAGACAATTCCCAAGTGCAAACAGTGATGGAAGAGGCACATTGGGTTCGATTCAATTCGGGCATGGATTCATTAGATAATTGAGGGTTCTCGTGTGTAATTCCATTGTTTTCTTAGTGGATTATTTTGTGACTTTAGCCCATGGTTTTTTTGTCAAAATTGGAGGTTCTCCGATTGTGGTTTTTTCTACGTTACATTGTTGTGCCAATTTGTTGTTATTGATTGTTTGATTGGGATTGTTATTTGTTTGCTAAAATAAAAAAACCATAATCACAAATCAATATCTCGGGAGTTTTTCTAGTTTTTTTTTTTCACTTTTTACTAAATAACTACAGAAAACTTCCTTGGAATGCAACAATATTTAATTACATTATCATTTTCGTCTACCTTTCTGTTATTTTCATTAAGAATAACAATAAAAAGAAAAAATGAAATGTTGGTCCCATCAGTCCAACGTAGGCGGTTCTACTTGCACCCCCAAAATTAGGTTGGGCACCCCAATTTAAGGCAACCTTTTTATTACCATGAAGTCCCTATTGAAAATAACCAAAAAGTACTTGACATTAGAAAAGTGTAGATCAAAGTGTTTTACACCCCTTTCACCATTAGCCCCAATATTTCTTTTCTCTTACTTCTCTTCTTACTCTCTTCACTTTGCATCTTCATACTTAACCCTATTTACTTGAATCCACCATTTTTCATTTTATTTTATATTGAAATCAACAATAGACAATGAAAAAAATGTTTCTAAATAGTTTTCTGTAGATAAAATAAGTTTTCATTTAATGTTTATGTAGCTCAACTTTTTCGTGCACCCTTTTGGAAGCTCAGAAATAAGCCCTATAGTTCGGAATCCCGTAGCTCTGAACCTAATCTCACAAGTGCAATGTGAAACTAATAAACACCAAAGACTCCAAATCCGGCAAATCTTTTGAAAAATCGATTTGAATCAAAAATGTCAAAATTGGACTGCTTTGCCAGATACAGAGTTGCCACCTAAATATTTTATTTTTGGAGAAATTTAGGAAACCCATGACTCGTGCCAAAGGCCACATGTCTGTCATCACCAAAATTGTCTCTGTCACACCCCAAATCCGGGCATGACCGGCCGTGGCCCACAGGGACTTAGCCCAAGGCACACGTAAGCCTAAACACGAATCCAATCACATTGAACAACTGAACAATAGTCCAATAATAAATAACCAAAACTCAATCCAGACATGTCACAATTATAAACGGCAAAATCAACCGTAATAAAAAACCATCCAAACTTATGGGATATAAACAACCCACATATCAAAAATAATCCTAAATGAACTTCGATAAGAATAAATATAAATATGCACAAACTTGACACAACACTCTAAACTAAAGGAATGCCCTAGAGGTCCATGCAATTGAGTCCCCGCTACGCCATGAGTCCACTCTAAGTCCTTCTAACACCTGGAAATAGTAAACAACTAAGTCAGCTGATAGCTCAGTGAGTAGCAAAATGGATAGTAAATACAGTTTTGAAAACAGGGTTCAATTCCAAAATAAGTTATATATCGCAGAAACTAGATTGGCATACAGTTTGGTAAATACAATCTGTTTCAAAAAGAAGGTTCCACAAATCAACACTTAAAATACTCATGTCTCGCAAGAACATGATAAACGACATTTTCCACTTAAAACAGATTATAACATGAACACCAATAATTTTCTAGGTACCAAGAAAAACAAATAATCTGCCACACATTTCTCAGGCTATAAGCCCCGTTGGATCCAATACCGAACTAAGAGTCATCCTCAGGGTGGCACCTGGGCCTTTTCTCAAAGACGATCCGATTGAAGGTCACCTAGTTGTTTTTAAAGGTCTGTTCCTTACAATCGTTGAGCACTAGAGTCATCACGGCCCAACCCGGATCTGTTCCCTAGTGGCCAGAGTCACCACACACAGTGGAATAATTTCCCTGGACTAAATACACACATGGTCCCAATAATCAATACACATCAGTTTTGCAAAACATGGTGGTTCATCATTATAAACATGAGACCAAAACAAATAGTTTACAGTATGCCAAGTTCACACATGTTTCAGAAATAATTTGATTCAATTGATAATATAATAATTTATCAAAGCAGTTTAGTCTTGAAACAACAATTTGATTTTCCAACAATTTAGGGTAGGGAAACATTTATTAAAATACGTAGCATGAAACTACTCACCTGGAACGAAATAATGTAATCCTCGAATAGAGTATGAAAGTCCAACTAGTGCCCTGAACCAATATGAAAACTATACGTCACTGCTAATTTAAAAATACTAAAGAATACGAACTGAGTAACCCCAAACTAAAGCGCACTAACACGGCTCAACCCAACTCACCGTTACTCCTAAATATTACCTAAGTTCATATTCTTCAATGTTTAAAATCACCCAAGACATGGGTTCCGGTCAAAACTTAATTAATTGTGACTTTAAGATAAAACAGAATTTCAAACAAGCCTTCCCAACCTATTCGCTAACTTTGAAAATTACAAAACCCACTCCACGCTATTCAAAAAATTCCAATAACCTCCAGATATGATCTAATATATCCTAAGTTTCAAACCCAATTGGTTTCACTTGATTTTCTTATCAAAATAATTACCTACAATTTATTATATCCAAACAGGTTGTTTTCTGCAGCACTTTAAAGAAATTGACGGTTCTCTTAATATACACGAGCAATCAATGCAAGGCCAAAAACGTACAAAACTAGACTTGTAACCGGTTCTAATGACATTAATTTGATAATTTTTGGATTTATACCCAAAGAGAACAACACTCCCGAATTTACTGTTTCGGACTGGTTTCCTGGACAGATTTGAATACCTCAATTTATATGGATTTTGACTCCCAAAAATTATGAAAAAATTCAGATATGCAATTCAATATGTAATTGATCTACTGTAAAAATTTCAGATTAAAATTCATCCGTTTGATATGGTTTCTTGATTTTTAAAATTTGTGACTTTGTACAGAATTTTTGGACTGAAAATTACACCCAATCTTTACACATAAATTTAGCTCCTCAAGTTTCTTAATAGGATATCTATATACACAATACATAAACCTACAACCTCTCCATCAATGAACAAAATAATTATAGAATAAGGATGAAGAACAAAAAGAAGAGAAGAAAACCAAGGAGGGCTAACCTTTGATGATCACACACAACACAACACACCCAAAAGTTCTTTGATTGCAACATCTTCTTCTTTTTTTCCTTCTCTCTAACCCTCTCCCGTGGCTGCTGCTGTTGCCCTATGTGGTGAACAAATAATAGAGTAGGGTTTGTGTTTATTTTATTTTATACTAGTGGTGGGCACACATAGGTCAAATAAATAGATAAATATGCAAAACATATGTATAAGTTACATGCAACTCAAATGGTAGGAGTCTTATATATTAACCTTGTGGTCTAGAGCTCAAGTCACCCCCTCCTCTCTCTCTTTTTATTTTTATTTTTTTTCATAATAAACCTTGTCTCTAAATTAAAGACTTTCACCATAAATTTATTTTAGGTTTAAAATTAATTAAAAGATCCTCCAATAATATTTAATTTGTACCTTAGAATTCACCACCAAAATATTTGAGATTGCAATATTATTATTTAATTATTTACTTAATTTTTATATTCGGGTTCTCACAGTCTCGGCTCGGGAACTTAGGTACGAGAGGGAAAGGTCATAAATTGGGCACCCCTGCTCACCCGATCAAAGATCAGGCTCTACTAATCATAATATAATTTTTATGCACATTATATGCTCTTGTTCCGGTTTATTAAGCTAGCATTACTATGTGATGCGCACAAGTAAGTATTGACTAAAATTGCAAGAATAGTGGTAGCATTACTATGGGATTAAACCATTAAGTATGAAATCTCAATTTCACACTTATTCAAACAAGTAACTTGAAATCGCTTTCAAAGAAAAATTAGAAGCCAAGAAAGGAGGGAGGTTGCAGATATGATTAGTACTGAAATTAAGTGTGAAAAGCACTAAAAACATGCAATCAACTCAAACAAGTGGTGTTTAGAGGCCTAAAACACCAAGCTTGTGAGGACTATTACACTACAACTATGCAATATAAGACTCAAATGCAATAACCGACCCAAAATAGAGTTAAAACAGTCTGAAATTGAGCCTAAAGCATGCTGGAATAAAGCTACAACAAGCTAGAAAAATAAGCTAAAGCATGGCACCAACTAGGCTAACAAACAAGACACAAAGAGAGGAGGCTACCCCCTCCAAATTTGGACTTCAAAACTTGATTTTCACCACTGAAAATACTTTGAAAATCAGTGTTTCAAGGCCCAAAAAAAGATGGTTTGAAAATGGGAAACAAAAGAGAAATGGCCTTACAAACAAGAAATCAAAAAGAGTAAGCCACCCCCCTAACCTTAAATGGCCAAAAACACCAATTTCAACCCATAAAAACAGATTTTTTTACAGCCCAAAAATAGTTTGAAAAGATAGAGAAACAAGTATGCAAAGGAAGCTAATAAAGCAAGTATTATATCTCTTGAAGAGAAGAGTGGTTCTAGGCAACAATTCAAGCCAAAACCAACTTTAAGAGCTCCAAGAAGGCCTCAAGGAACCTCATCTCAAAAGTGAAAGGATTTGGTTAAGGAGGTATAGGCAAGAGTGTAGTGTAAGTAGGCAAAAGTGTAAAGAATTTGTAGAGGTTGGCGGCTGGAAAGATCAAGGCCTGGTCCAAAAATGAGACAAAATGGATGCAGGGTTTGAAAGCCTCAAAGTTGTGGCATTCCGCTGAGGACTTCAAGCACTTGGTGAGCAAACAAACTCATCATCAGGTGTACCTGCAAAGACGTCCAAGTCGTAAGGCCCGTAAAAAATGGGGTATCTATGGTTACCCCTCTTTGACAGAACTCAGAGTCATGAAATGACGTGAGTGAATGTCAAAGTCCAGAGATAACCCATTTTGACAAGACCGTAAGACTTGGACAAACAATCAAGACAGAAAACAAATGGTTGCGCCCGTAGGCTGCCTACTTATCCCTTTGCAAGGAATCAAACCAGCGTAGTTCTAGGGCGATGCAAATGATATGCATGCAAGAATATAACTTATGATCATGCAATGAGGCTGTGCAATGAAACATTTGAATGCAAATGCAATGCAAAGAAAATGCCACATTTAAACAAGCCAAAACAAGGTACAACAAGTCCAATCATGAAAAGAAGTAAGTAAATACACATGCTACGCGTGGGAATCGCAAACCAGACCACATTTCATGTAGAAATGATGTAAGAAAATTATGGAAGCTTAACTACACATCATGCAAGAAAGACGAAGGGCGACGTAACAGTCGGGGACACCTGAGGTCTCAACCGAGAACCTAATGCGTCTCATGTGAGAGAATGAAGGGTGGTGTGAACACTGGGTGCACCCGAATGTTTTTAACCGAAAAGGATGGTGTGAACACTAGGCCCACCCGAATTTTTTTAACCGAAAAGGATGGTGTGAACGCCAGGTGCACCCAAATGTTTTTAACTGAAAAGGATGGTGTGAACACCAGGCGCACCCAAATGTTTTTAACCAAAAAGGATGTTGTGAACACCGGGCATACCCGAATGTTTTTAACCAAGAAGGAATCCTAGCGCGTTGCACGCGAGAGGAGGAAGGGTGGTGTGAACACCAGGCGCACCCAAATGTTTTTAACCGATTTGTAATCCTAACGTGTTGCACGCAGAAGGAGGGAGGGTGGTGTGAACATTGGGCGCACCCGAATGTTTTTAACCGATTTGTAATGCTAAAGCATTGCACGCGAGAGAAGGAAGGGTGGTGTGAACACTGGGCACACCCAAATGTTTTTAATTGATTAAAAAAGGATGGTGTTCACACCAGGCATACCTGAATGTTTTTAACCAATTTACAATCCTAACACGTTGCACGCGAGAGGAGGGAGGGTAATGTGAACACCAGGCGCACCCGAATGTTTTTAACCGATTTGCAATCCTAACGTGTTGCACACAAGAGGAGGGAGGGTGGTGTGAACACCAAGTGCACCCGAATGTTTTTAACCGATTTGCAATCTTAACGCGTTACACGTGAGAGAAGAGAATGAGGTGTGAACACCTGGCGCACCTGAATGTTTTTTACCAATACTCCTCTGAACGAACCGTACATACAATATTGTGCATGAATGAAAAAGAAAGTTAACAAGTGTGATACCATAAGAATGCATGTTCTATGCAAGGCAAACAACTGAAATACAATGGCATGTTTTATGCAAGAAACAAAAACGAAGCACATATTCTATGCATGATACAAGAACTGAAGCATATTCTATGCGTGAAACAAGAGTGAGAACATATTCTATGCATGAAACAAGAGTGAGAGCATATTCTATGCATAACTCATAACATGATGCGAGACACGCATGCAATACACATGAAATGCATATCTGCCACAATATATGTGAAATGCATATATTATGCCACAAGGTGAAATGAACGTTCCATGCAACAATGTATCAGAAATGCATATTCTACGAAAAGTACCAAAGCATAATTTGACCACAAAAAAAAAAAAAATTCAGTAGCAACTTCCGATTTACCTCTTGAAAGAGTTACAATATATTGAAAGGATACACCTCATTCACGTCGACAAGTGATGAACATCGCGTACCAAAGACACAGTTTTTGAACTTTCGTCGAGACAATCTGAACCCAACAGTGAACAATCCCTTCATTTCTTGGAAACCAAGGACACAAAACAGCATCAAGACTCCAGGGGAAGCTGCCGGACACAATGAGAGGCCACCAGCCGGGTGCCGGCTACTGGTGAGCCTTGCCGGCCACCAATAAGCCTTTCCAGCCACCTGCCGGCCAATGATGGCCGCTCGGGGGCAATTATGACATTTAGCCTCGGGTCTTTAAATATACAACTCAACACTTCATTTCCTTACTTCCCTAGGGCCGAAATCTTTCTCTCACTCTCTTTGGACACTCCTTCTCTCTAGATTTGCGTTTTCTACGCGTTTTCCAACACCCCACGTGAACTTTATTCACTAAACCCTCTTTATTTCCTTCACTTTGAACAGATTGAAATTTGATTTTGGTGTTTTTTCCTTCATTTCCACCATTCTAGGCTTGTTCCCCTCAAGTTTCTCTCGGGTTTTGTGCACTTTTCCCGGCTTTGACTTTTTATTCCATTTTCTCTCTATTAGGGTTGACTTTTTCCAAGTTTATCATTTTTCTTCACTTCTCACCCACTTCGCATCCATTTTCCAGATGGCGGATGAGATTCCTCATGACAGAGCTCCTTCGGAGGCTCCTCCAGTAGTTCCACCTATTCCCGAGATAGTAAAGCCAGCAGCTAACCTTGAGGCAGACGTGGAGGCAGAGTTAAAGCTAGAAGCCGAGCTAGAGCTGCTACTACTGAGGGTACGGCCTTTCAATCCGGAGAGATATCATCCGCAGACACATATCTTGCCTGCCTCTGGAGGCATTAGACGTTTCACTGAGTTTTCTCGTGGCGTACTAGAGGACTTTTTGCTAAAGGAGCCAGCTTTCCACCTGTTAGCTATTGTCGTTCAGGTATGAACTTTGTTTTTATGCATTCCTACCTTTCTTTACTTGCATTTCTTACATTGCCTTTTATTCGACCATACTATCATCACTGTTTTATCTGATCCAACTGTTCTTTGCCACAGGGCGAGGGTCGTGCCTTCAGAGGGTACGATGCTACGACCACCTGAGATTCGACGAGCTAACAGCTGGAGTTTGTCACATCGTAGAGGAGGCTAGATTTGGCCTATTCTGCTTTGGCCTGACACGGGTCACGGCGAGCAGTCTTCTCTTGGGAGCACTGGTGGAGAGGTGGTGGGACACCACCATATCCTTCCACTTTTCCACTACAGGGGAGATGACGATGACTTCCTATGACTTCACTATGATCACTGGCTTAGAGATAGGGGGTGATCCGATCCCTTTTGATACAGACATGGAGGGGTGGGAGGCAGCCTGGTTCGAGCTGCTAGGAGCACATCTACCAATATACCGGACAGGCATGGTGAGATACACCTGGTTCGCTAAGCGATTCAGAGGGAGCGAGCCCGAGACAGTGGAAGAGATAGAGCAGTATGCCAAGGGCTTCCTGATATTCATATTCGATACCACCTTGTTTTCGAACAGGTGGAACACTGTAGGCCTATATCTGCTCAGCGCTCTAGTGACCCTTCCTCGGGTATGGTTCTACGGCTGGAGCGGAGCTGGCCTCGCCATGCTCTATGGATATATGAGCTCTACCTCGTATCTGAGAGGAGACTTGATCGAAGGCTACTAGTGAGCCTAGGAGGTACACATCTCAGTTATCTCCTAGCACTTTACATTTTCTGCTTTACATTTGTGCAACACCTGTGCTTTTTGCTTTGCACTTTCTACATCTACTCATATTGTATTGATCACATATCACCGCATTTTCTCCTCAGCTATGGGTCTATGCATACTTTCTGACTCTCATCCTAGAGCTTGTAGAGGAGCTTCCCCTAATAGTCCCCTACTCATGGTGGTATAACAGCCGGCTCTAGCGTAGGACCCGCGAGCCTTTTACATTCTTTCGCCGCTACTTCGACACCGTGGCTGCTCATGAGGTAACCCGAAGCACAATCATTTTTGCTTTATCACTGTTCTAATTCATATTTAGCAACTGACAGTAATTAATCATCTGTACAACCTCTATTTGCAGATTATATGGCAGCCATAGGCGATGATGCCAGTGGGGGTCCGAGACCAGTATGCTAGGGCTTAGGCCACGTCCCACTACCGCATTCTACTCGAGGGCCCAGTCTATCAAGCTTGGTTCTTGGGCGAGCGCTTTGTGAGCCAGATCGTGGGCCTGCCTGACCCGATTATCCCAATGGCTCCACCAGAGTCCATGCGATATGTAGATGGCCTATCTGTTAAGGAGGTCATCCAGTTTATGGTAGGCTTGGATGCCGACTACTTCCGAGCAAAGGGAGATTATGCAACCTTCATTCAAACGCATCTAATGCCACCTCTAACCGGTGCTCGTATAGATGAGGAAGCTAGAGCTCCTACCGTGAGAGAGAGGACTAGAGTGACCCGAGCAAGTAGGGCTCATGGTAGAGGGGCTTCTTGAGCGAAGGAGAGGACTGATTGGCTAGAGCTTCTGACTGTGCTGACATGCTGGCAGCATACTGGGGAGCCTTATCAGTTCCCGATTGAGCTTGCAGCGACAGGACACGAGCTTGTCGGGGTCAAAGGCCCGACTTAGGTATAGACAATTCTTTATGTTTGCACTCCATATTCCATTTTAGATATGTTCATTTACAAACACTGATCATTCAAAATGGCATTTGCAAGCATCCATCGAGTATAAAGGAGGTGCTCTCAAGCTGATAGCCTCCCTGATGGGGATGGTATAGAGGAGAAAGGCGTTGCTCAACCTCTATGGTATTCAGGTAATTTCTTCAGTTTTACATTCCAGGTATCAAATTTCCACTGACACACTGACACTGACATTTCAACCGAAAACTTCTCAAACTATACTGATACACTGCATCGGACACACTGCACTCACACATTGTATTCATACACTGTATTTGACTTCTGCATACACTCATTCTACACATCTTGTTTGCATCTGATACACATGTTGTAACTCATTCTACACATCTTGTTTGCATCTGATACACATGTTGTAACTGATATGTGACAACTGTCTTTTTAGATCCCACCCATGTCGATGGCACCAGTGGTAGCTGCAGCACCAGCACCAGCACCAGTAGTACCTCCTTCAACAACAAGAGGAGAGAGAGACAAGCTCCAGCACGTGATCGAGGCCGAGCTAGGGGTACCCGAGATGAGAGTGGCCCTTCAGAGCCCATTTTGAGTGATAATGATGCTAAGACGAGGGACTCTGAGCATGCAGCGAGTCAGCATTCGAAGTCATCTGAGAGTGGAGATGATGACGCCGACTCAGGTTCTGAAAGTAGAGGCAATGCCGAGGCGAGCTCTGAGGTGAAGAGTAGAGATGACGCCAGCTCGGGTTGGAGACAATGCCCCAGAGTCCACCCCTCCAAGAAAGAGGACGAAGAAGACCTCTTGAGCCTGAGTCGATTGACGCTAATTTTTTTATTTTTGCTTAGTTTCTTTTCTTTTTATAGTGTTAGCACATTTGTATAGCTTTAGACAGGTTTTATTTGCTTTAAAAAACTTGTACTCCGTTTTTGTAAAAACAACCATGATCGAAATGAAAACTAGTTTTTACGAAAAAGTGTTGTATTTTGCATCATGAACACCATATAGCATGAAATGGACATGCAATCAAATTGGTCAAGAGCACTCTTGATTGAAAAAAAATCTTAATCGGGTAATGAACCAACCAATGACTGACATAAAAAGCAATATACAACTCGATAAACAAAATAACATAACATAGATACAAAATCAACAAACCTACTAAAACCAAAAAGGACTCAAAACAAGACCTTAAGAGGCTCGAAGATCAAAACAAAACACATGCTTTCACCATTCACAGCACAAAGGAGGACAGCAGGTGAGAGTGAGAGACTACCGGCCACAAATAAGGGCTGCCGGACACATGCTGACCATGAGAGGTGCCTTGCCGGCCACAAATGCCTCTTGCTGGCCATCAATGCAGCTTGTCGGCTACTTGTCGGCCACCTGCCGGCCATCAGTGTGCAGGACCTCCAGATTGTTGACACCTGGCCTCCACTCACTGCCTTATGTTCTACAAAAGGTTTAAGCTACGTGGTTTATTCATTTCAGTTGCAAATTCTTCACAAATGAAGCCATTTTTTGCCGAAAAACTCTCGGATTGGATTACGACTCTAGATGGCTCGGAAAAGGTGAATTTTCGAGGTTTCGGCATAAATGCTCTTTTCTCGCTGAGCCGTTTACCACTTTGTTTTTCATTCCTTCATGTTGTAACTAGATACTGGAACCCGATTACACACGTCTTTAGCTTCGGGGGACAAGAGATATGCCCGACAATCAAAGAATTTCAGGCGTTAATGGAATCCCGGTGCAATGAGGAAATCATACCTCAGCCCCGTTTGGGCCACATCCAGGCTTTGGGACGAATGTGCAGGCTCACTCTACACGAGGCTCAATCCTTGGTCCACAATGGAGAGCTAGATATTCCCAGTCTAATTCATTGGTTTTCTAACGTTGGTGACCGAGGTAATCTCCTTTTGGCGGAGTTTTCAGCAATACACCCTTTGCTTGTGTATGCTGGCACATTTTCTTCTTGCCCCAAATTTTGGTGGGTCTAGCATTCAACAAGTTGAAATGGCCCAAGGTTTGAAAGAGGGCAAGAGTTGCATTGGCTTAATACTAGCTGAGACTTTGATGGGCTTAGACATCTTCCATCAGCGAGAGACTAGCAAATTCGCAGAGAGTTCACTACTTCTTCAGGTAATGTTCCCACCATTTCTCATATGTGTTTCTCACATCACTCGACACTCATGCTCTGCTTTTCTCTCAAAGCCCTTTTCTCACTTTTCTCTCAACATACATCTGTCTATTCTTTAATCCCTCCTTTCTTTCATCCCTCCCCAGGTGTGGCATATGGATAAGCTGAAGGTAGTAGACTCTTGCCCTGAGTACACAGCTCAAGGTTATTTCTTCCGCCAACAACTTATAGATTTCCCAAATAAGGAATGGTGGTGCCACTGGATGTGCAATAGGTCTGCTGCTGACATTGCTTGGCATTGTCCCTAGCTTAATCTGACCGAAATGAGCTACAGCATGACTTGACAACCTGGAATTTAGCTGATCGGCCTTTCACACTGTGTATTCTACTTTCCGTTCCGATTCAGGCGTCAGTTTGGACATGATTAGACTTGTCCAGAGGAGGGGGTAGAGTACCCAGTTTCATTCCCCATCCGAGGTTCACATTTGGCTAGGTACCTCACTGCTTGGAGGACAGGAGAGCTTTTGGCTCCTACCCCTAGTTTCAGTTGCACCCTTTCTAGCAAGTGCCTGGCTTGGCTCGAGGATAAAGCACAAATCGGACCCACTTTGGCCTCAGAAGCTTTCAAAAACACGAGCGGGGGGCACAGGAACACCTAACTCATCTATGCCCCTAGTTTATTACTTTGATCGTTACTTTTCAAGTTTTATGAATATAATAAAAGCAACTTTGATTTGTATCAAGAGTTGGAGAACTTTGTATTAAAATCAATGAATTAAAGTTGTGGCACTGAAAGTTTTCCTTTTGGTCCAAAAATGGTCTAAGTTGTAAAAGATAAAATTTGAGCAAAAAATCAACTTTTATGAAAACGTTTCAAAACTATTTTCGATAAGGATCACCACTTGACACACACGAAATCAATCCTCGACATGTACAACCCCGATTCCAAAGATCACAGACTACCCCTTGATTGAATAACACTGCTCAGCATTGTAACCAGTTCTCAGAATAAAGATCAAAATCGAACTCTCAAATGAAGAATAGACAAAGATGACCTAATTAGACACATGGACAAGACATGTGATTAGAGGTGTGTACGGCCGAACTTCAGGATAAAGTTGCCTACGTATCCCGAAGATGGGAATCAGGCCTTACGTAGTTCGGTTCAGGTTCACTCGGGTATTAACACTCTCATTTTAAGCTCTAACTTTTGCCAAGGCCGCCCTTTAGGGTTTTCAACCTTGCGAACTCAGTTTTTCTTTATTTCCATTTTTTTCTTTTTTTGTGCTCTAACTTTTGCCTAGGTCGCCCCTCCGAGTTTTTCGCCTAGCGAGCCTCTTAGGGATAGTATTTCTTCAACTTGTCCATGTTGATCGGTTGGAAAAATTCTAGGTCATCCAAGTCCATGAGAATAATAGCTCTACCCGACCAGATAGTTTTGATGATGTAAGGACCAATCCAATTGGGTATGAACTTGCCCCTAGGGTCATGGATGGGAGCTCGGTTGTCTTTCAACACCAAATCCCCTTCTTTGAGATTCTGGGAGTTAACCTTCTTGTTAAAAGCCCTAGCAATCATGCGTTGATAGCCCTGAACATGGTACAATGCTTTCAGCCTTCTCTCATCAAACAACATCAGTTCTTCGAAGGTGCTCTGTTGCCAATCAGCTTCTACTATTTGACACTCAGCCATAACCTGCACTGACGGAACTTCTACTTCGATTGGCAGAACAACTTCTATCCCATAGACAAGAGAGTAAGAAGTTGCCCCAGTCGAAGTTCGGATTGAAGTTCTGTAACCCTAGAGTGCGAATGGCAATTTGTCTAGCCAGTCCATGTAGGTCTCAACCATCTTCTATAGAATATGCTTGATGTTCTTGTTGGCAGCCTCAGCAGCTCTGTTGATTTGTGGCCAGTATGTAGATGACTTATGGAAAGCCACGTTGTATTTCTCCAATAATCTATCACTTCTTTGTTGAAGTGTGAGCCATTATCTAAAATGATCTTGTTTGGGACTCCATATCGGCAAATGATGTTGTTTCGGATGAACTTAGTCACATGCGCTGCTTTCAACACTGCATAGGACTGAGCTTCCACCCACTTTGTGAAATAATCAATTGCCACTAGAATGTATTCATGCCCATTCAACCCTTTCAGTGTGACTACGCCAATGACGTCGATTCCACAGACTGAGAAAGGCGATGGTGAAGTCATGTTGTACAGCTTCGACGGTGGGATGTTCATGCGATTCGCATGAATTTCGCATTTGTAGCATCGTCGAAAAAAATCGATACAATCCTCCCCCATAGTAGACCAGTAGTAACCTTGCTTGAGAATCTTCCGGGCTAACATTACTCCATTCATGTGTGCTCCGCACTCTCCCCCATGGATGGCCTCGATTAGGCGCTTTGACTCCTCTTCTTCATTATATAACTTGTGCATTCCCAGATGACCTCTCTTATATAGTTTACCTCCACAGATAATAAATTGAATGGCCATCCGCCATATTGCCCTTTTATCTTTGGCATTTGCCTCTGGTGAATAAACCTCCTTTTCCAAGAAGTTCCAGATTTCATAGAACCAAGGGTTTTGATCTTCCGCTTCATCTATTGCGGCAATAGTCTCATAGGCCGGTGTATATCTCTACTTAATGATGATCGGACGCATCCAGACTCCAAGCGAGACGTCTAGCATAGAAGATAGAGTTGATAAGGCATCAGTGAACCTGTTGTTCTCTCTTAGTAGATGCGTGAAGGTCAGCTTTTCAAATCTAAGAATCAGAACATCCAAAGTCTATTGATAAATCTTCATCTTTTCTTCTTTGACCTTCCAGTCTCCTTTTGCTTGAGACACAACTAGGTTTGAGTCCCCAATAACATCTAACCTTTTTGCCCCTAGTTCTAGGGCGGCTTCCAAACCAGCAATACAAGCCTCGTATTCTGCTTCGTTATTGGATACCTTGAACCGGAGTTTGAAGGCTAAAGGCATATGGGAATTGTTTGGTGCTATTAGCAACACACCTATCCCATAACCGTATTAATTAGACGCTCCGTCAAAGTACATTGTCCAAATCTCTTCCTCAACATGCAGAATAGCTTCATCTGGGAATAGGTGTTCTACCGTTTCATCTCCTTCCATTGGGTGATCTGCCAGGAACTGCGCTATTGCTCTCCCCTTGACTGACTTGCGAGTGACATACTTCAGATCAAATTCGAAAAGAAGAAGCAACCAACGGGCTAGCCTACCCATAAACGTTGGTTTCTCGAAGAGATATTTGATGGGATCTAATATCGAAACCAGAATTACGGAGTGAGATAACAACTAGTGCCTCAACTTCCTAGTAACCCATACCAAGGCTAAGCAAGCTTTCTCCAGTGAGGAGTAACAAGTCTCATATTCCAGCATTTTCTTACTCAAGTAATAGATGACTTTCTCCATCCTATCTTCAGAATTCTGAGCAAGCATGCATCCTATTGTTGTGTCTGTTACTGATAGATACAAAATCAAAGGCTTCCTCGGCTCCCACGATGACAGCACAGGTGAATTCTAAAGGTACTGCGTGATCTGATCAAAAGCGAATTGATATCGATCATCCCATCGGAACTTCTTTCTTTTTTTCAGGAGACCAAATAGTGGTTCACAAGTCAAGATTAATTTTGAAATAAACTGTCTTATGAATTGCACTTTACCCAGAAAGCCTCGCACATCCTTTTCAGTCCTTGGTGGTGGCATTTCTAGGATGGCCTTGATTTTGGAAGGATCTACCTCGATGCCCCTCTGTGTAATCAAGAAACCTAGCATTTTCCTTGCTGTTACACTGAAAGTACACTTCTGTGGATTCAACCTCAGTCTGTATTCTTTGATCCGTTGAAAGAATTTCTTCAAGGGGGTGTAGTGGCCCTCTCTTTCCTTGGACTTGACAATCATGTCGTCCACATGCACCTCAACCTTTTTGTGGTTGTAGCCCTTTGATAGGCAGCCCCGGCATTCTTTAGCCCAAATGGTATCACTCTGTAGCAGTAGGTTCCCCACGATGTAGTAAAGGCAGTTTTCTCTCTGTCCTTGGGCGCCATCAGAATCTGGTTATACCCGGAAAATCCATCCATGAAAGAGAGTAAATCATGGCCTGCGATGAAGTCCACTAATTCATCGATGTACAGCAGAGGAAAGTCGTCCTTCGGACTAGCTTTGTTCAAATCTCTAAAGTCCACACACACCGAATTCAGCCTTCTTTCTTTGGTACTGAAACGATGTTGGCCCACCAAGTGCGATACTCAGATACTAGCAAAAACCCTACGTCTATCTACTTGGTGACCTTCTCCTTAATCTTGAAAGCCTAATCCAGGCGTATTATTCGCAACTTCTGTTTCAGGGGTCGAGCCTCGGGGTCAAGAGGGATCTGATGCTGTATAATCTCAGGATCGATTCCAGGCATGTCTTTGTTGGACCACGCAAAAATATCTTTGAAATCTTTTAATAAAGCATCTAAACCCTCGCACTCCTCCGAAGACAACGTGGACCTGATCTGGACCTGACGCAGATTCTTCTCAGTACGCACATTAAAAGTAATGATTTCATTAGTAAGGGGTTTTGCAAACCTATCCTCCCCCTAATTAATCAAATTTTTCAAAACCAAAGAAATTCTTTCCTCATTGTTTTCATCAAAATTTTGAAAATCATGATCAATACAATAAACAAGCAGCACAAAGAAATACTTAGAATCTACAATGGCATTCTCATTCATCAAGTCCAGCTCATCCAGTTCTTCGGTTACAACTAACTCAAAAGCAAAGGGGAAAGATGACCTAGACAAGACCTTGGCATCCGGGTTATCACCCCCAGGAATACCGGACTCAAACTCAGAAGTGTCGGAATCTGATTTCGACTCCACAGACTCTGTGGAATCAGATTCTGGCTCACTACCCAACCTAGAACTGCTAGACAGGTAGCCCTTCTCCAGCTGCCAAATGCGGGATGTGGCGTCATATGCATCCAAGATGCTGCTAGAAGGGTTCACACCCAGTTGATTCCCGATCATGGAAATGGTCAGGTTATCTCCCAAGATCTTTGAGTCGATCGGAGAATCCGAAAAGAGACATGCCAATGTTGCCCCTACTTCAAGTTCGCTGTTGTGTGGGTCACTTTCTATGCTCCGCTCAGCTTCAATAGTCAGTTCAGTCTGTTCCTCTGTATCACTGTCTTACAGCTGCAAGTCAAAGAAGATTTCAAAGCTGGGAACACGCTGCTTCTTAGAATTGAACCAGGGTTCGGAGAAACCGCAAAATGGGAAGTCTTCTCCCTCCCGAACAAAATGACCATTCCGAGTTCCCCAGATTGGTCTGTGCACAAGTTCATAGCGCTTTCCGGTCTGCTTAGCTCTGGCTCTGCCCGCTATCTCTTTCCCTTTCCTAACCCAATCCTCTTTGGTGGGCATATAGCCAAGACCAAAGGCATACGGGTTATGTGGCACATCGGCCAATGCAGTGACGCCTTTTCGGCCACTTCTGCCCAACCCCATTCCTGGCATATGTTGGAGCTTGTTCATGAAGTAGATTGATTGGGCCCTGACATACAGGCCCTCCTCCACTGCCAAGATGGTTTGCACTACTTGGGCCTCAGCTAGGGTAAACCCTAAAAGGAATACATCCTCCTCACCATGAACAATTTCCAGCACAAGCGTAGTTACCTCTAGCGGAGGACGTAAAGATGAATTTTTGAACACAATAGCCACCCCCTTCCCATGAGGGTATTTCAGTATTTGGTGGAGGGTAGAGGAGACAACTTTTTCTTGGTACAGCCAGGGCCTTCCTAGCAATAGATTGAAAGTGGAAAGCACATCCAGGAAATGGAACTCAATATCATGTTGAGCTGGGCCCACTTGAACTCTAATCTGTACTGTGCCCATCACCTCCCTACTGGTGTTGTCAAACGCCCGAGTCACCTAGGCTGGTTGGCACGAAATCTGCTGATTTCAAACTGATGGCGTAAGCCATGTGAGATGGGCAGACGTTGATAGCCGACCCTGTATCAACCAATACCACTGGCACCCACTTTTCTCTATGCTCAACTGATATGTATAGAGGTTTATTGTGTGCTGAGCCTTCTGGCGGCAGTTCTTTGTCTAAGAAGGTTAAAGTTGGCACAGCGCCTCCCGAGAAAACTAACCCCATGAGTTGTTCAGGAGCGGTGCCAATGGACAATTTGGCTTTATCCATCGCTGATAGTACAGCCTGTCGATGCACTCGAGAAGCCATAAGCAGACCCCAGATTGAAATGTCGACCTAGATCTTCTTCAACTGTTTTAGCACTGCTTCTTCTTCTAACTGTTTTTCCCTCTACTTCTCTACCTCTTTATCTTTCTCAGAGGCTTCAGCTTGGCCCAAGTGCCAGGGCTTGAAATACCGCCCACTCCTCGTCATATAGTCGACCTCTTCAGAGTACTAGGTGTTGTTTGGCAGGTCTTCACCCCAATCCTTATTGGTGTGAGCCAAAAGCAAATCATCGTCCTCCCACCATGCACCTCTAGTAGCCAACAAACAGTTGTCCGGCTCCGGTCTGATCATTCCTTTATCAGAAGTATCCCCCATAAGGTGTTGGGCTTTTCCAGCTTCCTGTTTATGTTGATCCCTTTCTTGCACAAATCGCTTCAAAGCGGCTTCCTATTTTATATCTGCGATGCTCACAGCGCCCAGTTCCTGAGCTAAATTCTTAATACCGGTGCTCTCCGACAATTTCCCCTTTTCTTCAGCCATTTTGGCCACTTCAACTATTCTGTTTCCTTTCTCTTCAGGTTTTGGTTGCGTTTCCTCCTCTTTGTTAGGCTCATCACCAAGCCACCCGGAGTTGTCTATTGACCCATTTAGATTAAACCAGTCAATCTGTACGTCTCCCTGATCTTGCTCATTATAGAACTATAGATTGTCTAAGTCTTCCTCTAGCTCCGCTAGATCATCCAAACATTGACTTGGGCCATCCTCTCTAACCACACTAACTTCTGTTGTTGTTGGCAATACCACTTTGGGCTTGGCTTGATCAACTGGCCCAATGTAACAACACTGGTCATACACCCCCTCAGTCAAATCCTCAGAGCACTCAGACAGTGGACTGGCATCCTCCTCCAAGGCCAACCTCCCTTCTTCTGCCACTGTCACCACCACGGGTTCAGGCTAAGGTGTGGACATGTCCATCATGCACAAGTCTATGCTTTTAAGAATGATCACGGCTGGTTTGGGTAGGTGGGAAAGGGTAATGTATATGCTGGGGTCATATGGGATGGCCAGTGTATGTATTAGATTTAGGTTCCGAGGTAAAGGGAACTTGGTTATGGGCTGGGAGAGGGTTGGTAGTCACATTTGGCTTTTGGGGTGGTGCTATCACCTTGTTGTCGATGAGATCTTGAATCTCATGACACAACCTATAGCATTGGTCAGTGTCGTGACTGTGCTGCTAGTGAAAAGCGTAGTATTTGGTCGGGTTGTGTTTTGGTGGGAGAAGATCAGGTAGTGGGCGTTGTTCTAATGGCTTAAGATGCCCCTTTTTGATCAGCACCCTCAGGGCTTGGGATAAAGGCATATATAGAGGGGTAAAGACCGTTTGAGATTAGACCTGGTTGTTTGAGGTTTGTGGATTTATACTGGTGAAAGAGTTGGCAGTTTTAGCTGTAGTGGTGACAACATTCACATCAGATGGCCGTGCAGTTGTGCTTCCACTCGTGGTTGCATTGGAACTGTGTGTAAAAGGCCTTTTAGGCTGCTCCTTTTTATTGGTTATTGTAGACACCCCATTTTTTGCTACCCTTAAGACTTGGGGGCCTCAGGTTGATTGTTCGAGGATGAAGGCAAGACGAAGGCTATGTTATGCAAAGGTTCGATTTCTTCAGCAAAATGAGCTTCCAATCCTAACCTTACACCCTATTTTTGGACCAAAACTATTTTGACCAAAATGTTTTTTTTAGACCTTAAAACCCTCTCTGTCAAAATATTTTTGCCAAATATCTCTACGATGTTCCGAGGCTCGCATTTCGTTAAATGTTGCACTTTTTAGTAAACCGAGCAAAAACAAAGTGGAAATAAATGAAAGAGAGGTGAACTCTTTGAAAAAAATATTTAAAACATCTTGTTTAGAGGTTTGGAATTTAAGAAAATCGGAGAAGAGGGAAGAAAACTAGCTGAGAAGAAGTTAAGCCTAAATCCGAGTCGGACCGAAACTGACCAATCTTCATTAAAACGAGCATATCTTCTTACACACTTAGAATTTTGACGTGGGGAAGCCACCATTGGAAAGAAGACTTCCAGGGCTTCAATTCAGACTCAAGAATGACCTAGAAAGGAGAATTGACGACGAAGATATTCCTATTTGAAGTTGGGGCTAAAAACCAGTTTTTGCTTGTCGGCCACTAGTGATGTTTGATTGCCATGTGTCGGCCAAAAGTGGAGTTTGATGGCCATATGTCCACCAAGGATGAAGTATGTCAGCCATCAGTGGTGGTTGGTCGGCCACCAGTGATGGCCGACCGGCTATTAGTGCAAAAAGTCACTTTTTGTGTAGATATTTTCCTCTAGCTGTCTGTTTTGTAAATATTTTCGGCGTGAGCTCTCATTTTTCTATATATAGAGGACCTTATCTATTGTTTTGAAGGTTGGAAATTTTGGGGAGCCTCTCTCTCTAGATTTGTTTCTCTCTTGCCCTTTTGTGCATACAAGTAGAGATACACTTCTAGTTTGCCTATCAACCCTTAACCAAAGTTGCTTATCTTTGGGCTGAGGTTACTTAGGACCCTCTTTGAGCTCTAAAAGGTGTTTGTGGCTTGAATTGTTGCCTATTTTGTGCTTTGGCTCCAAGAGGTATACTACTTGCTTTGTTAGCTTGTTTTGCACACTTGTTTTGCATCTTTTCAAACAATTTTTGGCCTAGTTTTCAATTGTAAAAAATTCTATTTTTATGACCTAAAAATGGTGGTTTGAGACTATTTTGTGTTACGGGGTTATCCATCCCTTTTGCTTCTTAGCTTGTTAAGCTTTTTGAGCTATTTTTCATCACTTTCAAATCAACTTTTTTGGGCCTTTTTACCACTGAATTTCAGAGGTTTTTCAGCGGTAAAAATCAACTTTTGAATTCCAAAATTGTAGGAGTTGGCCTCCCCTCCTTGTGTCTTGTTTGCATGCCTAGATAGCTTCACATGTTAGCATGTTTCTCTAGGTTAACTTAGCTTTAATCCAGCATGTTTTTGCCTTTAAAATAACCTGTTTTGGCTCTGTTTTGGGCTGGTTAGTTCAATTGAGGCTTGTTTTGCATAGTTGTAGTGTTAATTCCTTCACTAGCTTGGTGTTTTAAGGCATTTACCATCATTGTTTTGAGTCAATAACATGTTTTAGTGTTGTTTTGCACTCCATTTCAGCACTTAAAATCTCTGCAACCTCCCTCTTTGCTTCACTCTTTTATTTGCTTTTGAGAGTTGTTTCAAACTTGGGATCCTTTAAGCTTAAGATTGAGGTTATGCTTAATGGTTTAATCCTCTTTGAGGGTTCATTACCAACGGCATGATCTCTCTTATGCCTTAAATTGCCCCTTGGTTGACACTTCTTTCCTTTAGAAGACACTCATTTTAGAACTCAATCGATTAAAGAATGAATTGGTAAAGTAAAATGAGTGAACAAAATGAACAAGTAAAAGAGGCAAGATAAGCATTTTTCATGTTGCATTGCATGTATTCGAATTGGACATTGATTCGAACACAAGAAAAATGGGACATTTCATACTCAAAGTGATGAAATATGCCACTTTCCTTGGTCACCATCACCCTTGATTATGCATGATAGGGTGGTGGTCTTTTGAGTCTTGTTTTGCACTCATTAAACTTGTACAAACTTGGTTCTTTGGCCATCAGGCATGGAAATTGCTTGATTGGTGGTTTGAGAGCCAAGAGTTACACTCCTTTAAGCTTGTCTGATGATAAGGAGAGTAACAGTACAAACAACCCTTGAGAATACACTGTTTTGCCTCTGTTTGCTTTCTGTTGTAGCAAAAGAGAAGTTCATGTCATTAGTGGCCGACCGGCCACCACCAATAGCCAACCGGCCACCATTGGTAGCCGACATGCCCCCTGTCGGCCACCAATGAAAATTGCACAATGGGTTGGTAAGTGGAGGTGTTCTGGAAGTGGGCAGCCTTTTCAGTGTTTAAATATGCAAACAGAGGCTTGCAGCAGCAGAGCAATGGCTTTTCGGGTGGAGAAACCGAGCATGCACACATCCCTCATTTCCCGGGGCCATTTAGTTGCTTTGCTTAGATAGTTGTAGCTAATTCTTGCAAGTGATGTAATTATTCAAGTAGATTAGCTAGTTAATTCATGTTGTAATTAATTAGGTTAATTGCTTTGTAATTAGTTAGTTAAGTGTTTAGCTCATTGTAATATTTAATTAGCTTAGAATAGTTAGTTAATTCATATTGTGTTGTAATAGTTAGCTTAGCTTAGCGTAGCTACTTAGTTTATTCATTCGGACTCTCCTTTGCAGGGGCGTAATGTTGTAATAAGTGTGCATGCTTGTGTGTATGTCTTCCAACCTCACGTCTTTCTCCCTTTTATTTACCCACTTTTGATGGTTAGATTAAGGATCATATTTCAATTAGCATATCGCATGCTTGCATCTATTCATTCGTATTGCATGCACCGAGGCTCGGCGCATCATTCAAACTGCATTGCCATTTCAATATCTTCTTTGAATACGTGTTTAATCGCATGTTGTTCAAATTGATTCATATGCCATATTAGTAGCCGAGCCTATTAATTGTATTATTACATGTGCTGCATTAGGCATCTTGTATAGTTAGAATCATGCATTTTTCTAACTAATTTCTGTTTTGGCTGGAGTACTCGATAAGTTTTTATGCTTTAGCATACTTGCATGAGTGTGATTGCCATAATGCCATGATTAGCATGCTTGCCATGTGGTTATGTGCTTAAATGCTAAACTGCATGAATGCTTGTGGATGAAGGCTTGTTTGAATTGGAATGATTCAATAAATGTGCGTTTTAAGCCCACTTTGTTATGGAAAATCATGTTTTAAACCCACTATGTTCGGTGGCAAATCCGCAAACTTTAAGCCCACTTGAGGTGGCAAATTCAAACCATTTTTTAAAACAAACATGACTTAAATTGTTCCAAGTCTTGCAAACTAGTCTATACTAGCTTGTGTGTGTCATATAGTAAAGTTAGATTAATAATCGGAATACGAACACATAATGTTTATAAAGAACATATCATGATTAGTAGAGGCCGATCTTTAATTGGACGAACGGGGGTGCTCATTTCAAGACCTTCCCCTCTCGTACCTAAGTTCCCGAACCGAGACAACTTTGGTGATGACAGACAGGTGGCCTTTGGCACGAGTCAGGGTTTCCTAAATTTTCCCAAAAATAAAATATTTAGGTAGCGACTCTATATCTGGCAAAACAGTCCAATTTTGGCATTATTTGATTCACAATCGATTTTCCAAAAAGGTTTGTCGGATTTGGACTCTTTGGTGTTTATCAGTTTCACATAGCACTTGTGAGACTAAATTCAGAACCGCAGGAGTCTGAACTGTGAGGCCTTCTTTTCAAACCCTTTCCGAAAGGCGAGGTGCGGAAAATGGCGAGTCCACAGTTATTAACCCATGTTTCATTGCATCTTCAATCTAAACCACTATATTATGGAGCTCGGTGAATGTGAACAATGGAAAGACAATCATATTTTGCAGTAATTTCCCTTGCAGATTGCTGACCACTATCCTGATTTGAACTTTCTCGAATGGCCTAGTAGTCATCATCACAGCCTTGACCCTCCACCTTGTTACAAAGTCTAAGAAGCCTTCCTTTGGCTCCTAACGGGTTGCCTCAAGATCACGGGTTATGACCTCGATCTGTGTGTTGTATGAGTATTGTGCAATGAAGGCCTCATCCATTTCCTCTCAGCTCTGCTTCACAAAGTCCTCCAACTTTGCATACCAAATAGCCGCTATACCCGACAGGGTCTGGCCAAAAAGCGACAACTTTTGAAGTCTAGTAAGGCCCATCAGCCACAGAATATTAGAGAACAACCGCAGATGGACCATGGGATCCCCAGAGCCATCAAACCGATCTATGTGTGGCATTTTGAATTGGTCCGGCAGAGTTACTGCAGAGTCAGTATATCCACCTTCGATCTCAGGGATTGAGTTCACACCCTGTGCGCGCTTGAGAAGCTTCTCTAGCTTGTAGACCTTCAGTACAATAGGGTCAACCTCGAATTCAAATGGAGGCTCAATTTGGTACACTGGTGCCTTGGAGGCTTACGGTGGGATGGGGTGTACTGGGTTGCCCTGATTTTCAACCTGAGCATTAGCAGTGATTCCAAGTGCCAGGATACCTACTGGAGGTGCATGGGAAGCCGAAGCCACTGCTTGCTGTGGTTGCTATTGCTACAACCTGTTTATTACTTCCACTTGGTGGGCTGTAACTTCAGCTTGGCGGACATCATCTTGCTGCATGGTTTTCACTGTTTGTTGAAAATGACGGATCAAGTCCTTCATACTAGCTGCAGGGTACTGAGTCATCTGAATAGGCGAGTGATCTCTTGCTGGCCTAGATGTAGAAGATTGCCCTTGACTGGATGCAGTTGATTGTAGAACTGGCAAATTGTGCCTAACTGTCCTCTATCTCGTAACCGATGGGAGCGAAGCAAACATAGGCTATCCCGTAACAAGATCCCCGGATCTGTAAAGTCTCCTTACATGTGTCCAGAGTGCTTGGGGGGTAACCAAACTATCCGAAGCAATTGTGGTAAACTACCTTGCAAAAAGAAATAAAGCAAAAGGAAAACAAAAATCAAAAACCACACAGCACCTCAGCTCAGATATGAACAACACACAGTTGTAATCAAAAGCTGCAGAACTACACTCAATATTGACTTCAGCCCCCAAATCTGATACCCAAACTTGCAACTGATACGCACATTCCTGTAGAGTTTCACTCTAAAAGCACATACCAGTTAAGTGAGAGCTAAAACACCCCTACGAGGGGGTAGTGTTACTCTGTCCTAGTTTCGTCAGGAACTAGGGTCCGCTATTCAAACAAAGTGTTTCACACAATCCCGAATTCGGGTAAGCAACGTGTACTAGTTTGGAACGGTCTCTACGGCTTTCGATATGCAACTAGGCCAAATGGTCAAAAGTATCTCAGCAAGACTACCTAATATACCTCTTACACCTAACACCGAGAAGTAAAAGGAGGATCAAACAGTACAGCAGTAGTCCAGATCCAAGGGTTGTGTTCCTATCGTGGCAGAGCCCACGACCAGTCAGCCTTTTTGCAAGCTTTTCCAAGCAAGCCTCTGGCAAACCGTCCAGGAATAGCAAATGGCAAACACAGTGATTTAGGCGCCCCAATGCAAATGTAAATGCAAAGAACACATAAGTGTAGATAAAATTTCATATCATGAGTTCGAGTCAAGTTCTCTAAGTCCCCAGCAGAGTTCCCAGAAACTGTAGCTTGACTTTTTTGCGCCCTCTTTCGGAAGCTCGAAAATAAGCCCTACAGTTCAGACTCCCGTGGTTATGAACCTAATCTCACAAGTGCAATGTGAAGCTGATAAACACCAAAGTGTCTAAATCTAGCAAATCTTTTGGAAAATCGATTTTGAATCAAAAATGCCAAAATTGGACTGCTTTGCCAAATACAGAGTCGCCACCTAAATATTTTATTTTTGGCAAAATTTAGGAAACCCATGACTCGTGCCAAAGGCCATGTGTTTGTCATCACCAAAGTTACCTCGGCTCGGGAACTTAGGTACGAGAGGGGAATGTCGTGAATTGAGTACTCCCGCTCACCCAATCAAAGATCGGCCTCTACTAATCGCGATATGATTTTTATGTACATTATATGCTCTTTTTCCAGTTTATTACGCTAGCATTACCATGTGATGCGCACAAGCAAGTATAGACTAAAATTGCAAGAATTAGAACAATTCAATTTCATGTTTGTTTGCGAAAAGGGTTTGAATTTTCCACTTCAAGTGGGCTTAAAGTTTGCGAATTTGTCACTCAACAAAGTGGGCTTAAAATGTACATTCATTGAATTGTTCCAATTCAAGCAATAAACCACCATCCACAAGCATTCAAACAATTTAGCAAGTAAGCACTTAGCCTCATGGCAAGCATGCTAGACATGGCAATCACTCACACTTATGCAAGTATGTTAAAGAATTAAAAACTCACCTAGTACTCCAAGCTAAGAAAAACAAAGTTAGGAAAACCTAACTTATGCCAAGTGACTAATGCAATACATGCGATAATGCAACTAAGATAGGCTCGGCCACCTAACATGTTATTCGCAACAATTTGTGAGCATGCATTTTAAACATGTATTCATCGAAGTATTAAAATGACAATGCAGTTACAATGATGTGTCGAACAATAATGCATGCAATACAAAATAAATGGATGCAAGCATAAGGTATGCTAATTGAAACGTGATGCTCCTAAACTAACCATCGAAAGCGATTAAGTAAAAGGGAGAAAGACGTGTGGTTGGAAGACATATACATTATTACATTACGCTCTCACGAAGGACAATCCAAAAGCCAAGATAACTAGCAACTAATTAAAGCTAAGTTAATTAAGCTAACTATTACAAAACCGAATGAAATAAATAGGTAAACTAATTAACTAATTATTACAACACTTTGAATTTAACTAACTAGTAAGCTAATTAAATTACACAAATGCAAGTAAGCTAAGTAATCAAAGTATTTAACTACTCTACCACTACTCTGCCTCGGGATATGGAAGATGTGCATGCACATGCTCGGATATCACCCGAAAAGACATCTGTTTTGCTCCTGAAAGCCTCTGTTTGCGGAGTTGAACACCACCAAAACCATTTTGCTCTACCTTACCAATACTCTGCTGAGGTTTGCATCAGTCACTAGCCAGCCACTGGTAAAGACTGCCGGCCACCTGCCGGCCATCAATGGTGCTGTGCCGACCACCTGCTAGCCATGGATAGTGGCCTGCCGGCCACTGATGCACAGGTCCATCTTGCTGCAACAGAGGACAAATAGAGCAAAAAAAGGGTATTCTCACAGATTGTTTGCACAACTCACCCCTCCTTTTCATGAGCAAATCCAAGGAGTGGTGAGCTTAAGTCACAAACCACCAACTCAAGCAATTTCATTTCATGATGGCTTGTGATTGAAGATATGGAAACTCAATAAATGTAAAAAAAAAAAAAAAAAAAAAAAAAAAAAAAAAAAAAACACACAAAACCATCACCCTATCATGCATGATCAAGGGCAATAGAGACCTAGGAAAGTTGCCACATTTCATCACTTTGAATATGAAATGCCCCAATTTTCCTTTTGTTCAATTAACGTCTGATTGAACACACAAATTATTATCCTGCTCACTTTTAGTCCTAAGTTTTAGTTACTCATTTTACTTTACCAATCATCCTTTAATTCAATTAAGTCCAAAAGGTGAATTTAAGTCCTCTAATGGGAAGAGGGCTCAAGACACAAGTTGCTTTAAGTATAAAAGAAGTATCATTCCTTTGGTAATGAACCCCCTAAGGGATTAAACCAATAAGTATGAAACCTCAAATTCACGCTTATGCAAACAAGTAACTTGAAACCACTTTCAAAGGAAAATTAAAAGCCAAGAAAGGAGGGAGATTGCAGAGATGATTAGTGTTGAAATTAAGTGTGAAAAGCACTAAAAACATGCAATCAACTCAAACAAGTGGTGTCTAGAGGCCTAAAACACCAAGCTTGTGAGGACTATTACACTACAACTATGCAATATAAAACTCAAATGCAATAACCAACACAAAACAGAGTTAAAATAGTCCGAAATAGAGCCTAAAGCATAAAGCTACAACAAGCTAGAAAAATAAGCTAAAGCATGGCACCAACTAGGCTAACAAACAAGACACAAAGAGGGGAGGCTACCCCCTCCAAATTTGGACTTCAAAACCTGATTTTCACCACTGAAAATACTCTAAAAATCAATGTTTAAAAGCCCAAAAAAAGATGGTTTGAAAATGGGAAACAAATGTGAAATGGCCTTACAAACAAGGAATCAAAAAGGGTGAGCCACCCCCCTAACCTTAAATGGCCAAAAACACCAATTTCAACCCATAAAAATAGAGTTTTTACAGCTCAAAAATAGCCCAAAAACAGTTTGAAAAGATAGAGAAACAGGTATGCAAAAGAAGCTAATAAAGCAAGTATTATACCTCTTGAAGAGAAGAATGATTCTAGGCAACAATTCAAGCCAAAACCAACTTTAAGAGCTCCAAGAAGGCCTCAAGGAACCTTAGCTCAAAGGTGAGAGGATTTGGTTAAGGAAGTATAGGCAAGAGTGTAGTGTAAGTAAGCAAAAGTGTAGAGAATTTGTAAAGAGAGAGAGAGAAGAATTTTTCAGTCTAAAATTTTCCAACCTCAAAACATGAGAGAGGGGGTCCCTATATATAGAAAACATGAAATCTATACAAGCAGATCCAACCCTCCATGTGTGGATAGATGCAAACATATGTGCAAACAGCTAGCACAGCTGGCATAAAATATTTACAGAAAACGCTGGTGGCCGGCAAGCCACATTAATGGCCAGCAAACCAAAAGTGATGGCCGGCAACCTCTAGAGATAGCTGGCAGGCCACCAAAGGTTGCAGGCTAGAAAGATCAAGGCCTGGTCCAAAAATGAGACAAAATCGATACAGGGTTTGAAAGGCTCAAAGTTGTGGCGTTCCGTTGAGGACTGCACTCGGTGAGCAAACAGACTCATCATCAGGTGTACCTGCAAGGACGTCCAGGTCGTAAGGGCCATCAAAAATGGGGTGTCTACAGTTTATCATTTTTCGTTGTTTTGCTTACGGAATTGATTCATAAATTCAATACCGAACAAATTACGCTTTTTTGAAAACTTGTTTCCAAACAAAATTCATATATTCGGTAGTGTGTTTCTAACATAAGGGTCATTGTTCAGTATTTAATATCCAAACAAATTGTATATGTTTGGTTCTATTTTTTTAGACATTTAATTTTCTAACTTCTTCACTCTCCAATTTCAAACAAAAATACTATCTGGTATTATATCTCCAATCAAATTAAGTATGTTTGGAAACAAGTTTTCGAACAAATTGAATTTGTTCAATATTAAGTATCCAAGGAAAATTAAAATATTCGGCTCTGTATTTCCATACTTTTAAATTTTCTATCTTCTCATACTATGCTTTAGGATGATATTTCTACACGTTGTAATAAGGCTTCAACAAAATGTATAAAGGATTTTACTAGACAATTTATCACTCATGAGGTATGTTACGTACATCAAATTAGTAATTGTAATATGTATTATCACTATGAATATTAGTTGTTATTCTTTTTTTATATGTAGATATTCATGAGTCGAGAAACATTAATTTGGTGGGTTCGTGACATAGGAAAGAAAAATGATTTTGTAATTGTTACAAAGAGGACTAATGTGGGTGGCAATGATTTTGTAATTGACGTCGGGTCATCCTATTCCACCAATAGCAACAAATTGATAAATGAATCATCACCCATGTGCTACAGGATGGGACACCGTTTACAATTCTCATATAGAAGCTTTCAAGAAGATTGTTATTGTTGATGTTGTAATTTAAGTACTTTTAATGAAGCGTTTCAAATGTGATAAAGATTGTTTTAAGTGTTTTCAATGTGTTTATAACATTAAATACTATAAATGATAAGAATGGTAAGCATTTAGTATTTTAACTACCAAAAGTTTTTGTTTGGAACTAAGGCAAGTTAATATTTTTAGAATTGACTATCAGCACGTGCCTCATTTGTTCAGAATTGAGTATTCAGACATATTTTATTTGTTCGTCACTGAGTATCCAAATGATAAACCTACTACCAATTTTCGATTGTTCAAAACTGAGTATCCGAACATATTTTATTTGTTCGGCACTGAGTATTTGAAGAAATTTGATAGATTTGGAATTTAGTATCCGAACATATATAACGAGCTATGAAGCATGGGTACTTCGAAAAACATGTCGTACTCGTACCGGGTACTTACCGGCTTATAGTACCTCGTATAGTACTTCTGCACACGTACCCAAATTTTTTATTCTTAATTTTTGGCGTACCTCAGTTGAAACAATATTTTCTTCTACTATAGAGATGAAACTCCTTTCACTAGACTTCTTTTTTATTTTTAGTTTTATGCATAGCATGATTTTAAAATTAAATTATGGTTCGTAAGTTATTTAATATATTGACATTTAATTTTACTTATACCTTCACTTTTGACATTAACTATTAATTATAAGTTGGATCTTAACAAATTAAACCATTTAATTAATTTTTGCATTACTCTAAATTAAAAATAATTTTTTTTTCCAAGCGTACTAAGCCATACCCGTACCCGTATGTAGACACCCCATTTTTTGCCGCCCTTAAGATTTGGGCGCCTCAAGTTGATCACTCGATGATGAAAGTTATGATGTATAAACATTCAACTTCTTCAGCAAAAAGAGCTTCTAAATCTCAACCTTACAACCCATTTTGACCAAAACTATTTCAGACCAAAACTATTTTAGACCTTAAAATCCTCTTTATCAAAATATTTTTTCAAATGTTTCTACAATGTTCCGAGGCACGCATTTCGTTTAAAATTTGTACTTTTCGGTAAACTGACTAAGGACAAAGTGGAAATAAATGGAAAGGAGGTGAACTCTTTGAAAATCTTTAAAAACATCTTATTTAGAGGTTTGAAGTTGAAGGAAATTGGAGGGGAGGGAAGAAAACTAGTTGGGCAAGAAGTTGGGCATCAATCCATTAAGATAGAAATGTGCAGCCTTCACTAAAATAGGCATATCTCTTTGTACACTTCGAATTTAGATGTGAGGCCACTACTATTGGAAAGTATACTTCTGGTGCTTCAATTTAGACGCAAGAATGACCTATCACCGAGTTCGGATGAAGGAGATATGCCCATTCGAAGTCAAGCCTAGAAGAAAATTTTGTCTGGCTAACCACTAGTGGCTTGTTGCCCCCTTTTAGTGGCCTGCCAGCCACTTGTATCAAAAACAGATAGTTGCTGCCAGCTGTCCCCCACAAGTGCATGCACTGCACCAGCTGTATGTATACAGATATTTCTGACCTGGGCACATGGTTTTCTATATATAGATGACCATCCCTCATGTTTTTAAGGTTAGAAAAAAATTCCAAAAACTCATATTCTTGAAAATCTCTCTCTCTCTCTCTCTCTCTCTCTCTCTCTCTCTCTTGCAACCTACACACTCTCTCTCTACACTTCCTAAACCAAAAATTTAGCTCTTCTTGCTGAGATTCTTGAGCTCAAATCTCAACCCTTGAGAGTGAGCACTTGTGGGTTTGTTAACAAAAGAGTGATCACCACTAAGCATCTCTGCAATCTCCCTCATTTCTTAGCTTTTTCTCTCTATTTTGAGAGTTGCTTCAAAAGGAGTGTTGTTTAAGCTTGAGGTTTGACATTGTGCTTAATGGTTTAATCCTTTTTGGGAGTTCATTACCAACGGCATGATCTCCCTCTCACGCCTAAAACAACACTTGGTTTGATACTTCCCTCTTTTAGTGGACTTAATGCTCATTTTGGACTAAAATGACTAATGAATAGAAAGGTAATTAAAAGAGTTGTTAAAATTGGAATAAAATTGAGTAAGATAATAAAATAGTTTGGGTTCAATCGGATGTTAATTGAACCCATTGAGTCTTGAAGCGTTTCATACTAACTATTGATGAAAATGGTTCAAGTTTCAACGTCAACTGCTCCCCTCGATCAATATCATGATAGGGAGGAGGTTTATGAGTCTTTCATTGTGCATTTATTGAAATTGTATCCCTCGGTTCATAAGTCATCACGCAATGAATTTACACCGATTGATGGCTTGCAAATCAAGCCTACCAATCCTTTAGCTTTTTGATGATATGGAGGGGTAGGGTGGACAAACATCTCCTAAGGATGATCTTTTTATGCTCTGTTTGTTTTCTATTGCAACAAGAGAAACCCAACATTAGTGGTCGGCAGGCCACCTTTACTAGGCGGCAGCCCACTATTAGTGGACAGTTAGCCACCAATTCTAGCCTACCAGCCACCTTCTTTAGCCAGACAGTGCCACTTTCTTCATAGAACAGAGCAGAGGCTAAGGCAAAATAGTGCAAGTTTCTAGCTGCAAAACAGTATGCATAAGTCCTTTGATTGATCATTGGGACCTGCTAAATGGTGGATTTGTAATTAATTAGTTAATTTCAATTCCCTAATTTTGGTATTGTAATAATTAGCTAGAATAGCTAGTTATGTGTTGTATTTAATTAATTAGTTAGAATAGTTAGTTAATTTGTAGTGTTATAATAATTAGTAAATTAGTTAATTACTTAGTGTAACTAATTTATTTTGGGCATTGTAATAGTTAGTTAATTAGGTAATTAATTAGCTAGTCCATTTATTCGGACCCTCCTGCGCGAGGGCAAATATGTAATATTTGTGTATGTCTTTCAACCCCACGTCTTTCTCTATTTTATTTACCCGCTTATGACGGATAGTGTAGCACATCATATTTTGTTTAGCATTTTCTCATGATTTGCATCCATTGTCTTGTGTGCATTAGGCTCAGTTCATCATGCTTGCAAGCATTGTCATTTAAATACTTCGTTAAATACGTATTTAAACTGCATGCTATTAAATTGATTCACATACCATGTTAATAATTGAGCCTATTTAAATTGCACATTGCATATGTTGCATTAGGCATATCTTATTAGTTGGGATAATGCATTTTTCTAACTATTTTCTCTCTTTTGGCTCACCTCGGGAATTAGGGTAAGCTCTACTGCTTTAGCATATTGCATAAGTGTGATTGTTGCCATGTCTAGCATGATATCATGAGGCTACGTGCTTAAGTGCTATATCTGTTTGAATTCCTGTGGATAAAGGCTAACTGCTTGAATTGGAATGCATTGATTAATGTATATACAAACTCCCTTTTTTCAAGTGGCACGTAGTCAAAACAATTTTCAAACAAAACATGAAATTAAATGTTTTAACTTTTGCAAATTGGTCTATACTTGTGTGCGTCACATAGTAAGTTAGTCTAATAAATCGGAACAAGAGCATATAATGTAAATAAAAATCACATCATGATTTGTAGAAGCCGATCATTGATCAGACGAATGCGGTGCTCAATTCATAACCTTCCCCTCTTATACCTAAGTTCCCGAGCCGAGACAATCTTGGTGATAACGGACACGTGGCCTTTGGCACGAGTCACGGGTTTCTTAAATTTTTTAAAAACATTTAGGTGGCGACTCTGTATCTGGAAAAACAGTCCATTTTTTAGATTTTGAATCAAAATTGATTTTCTAAAAGATTTGCCGGATTTGGACTCTTTTGTGTTTATCTATTTCACATTACACTTGTGGAATTAGATTCAGAACCACGAGAGTCCGAACTGTAGGGCTAGTCGTATCTAAAAGGAAGCACGAAAAGTCGAGCTACAGTTTCTGGCGACTCTGCTGGGGATTTAGAGAACTTGATCTAAACTTCATGATGTGAAATTTTATCTACACTTATATGTTCTTTGCATTTGCATTTACATTGGTGCGTTTAAATCACTGTGTTTGCCATCTGCAATTCCTGGACGGTTTGCCAGAGGCTTGTCCAAATGCTTGCCAAAAGGCTGACCGATCGTGGGCTCTGCCATGTTGGGAACACAACCATTGGATCTAAATTACTATTGTACTATTTGATCCTCCTTTCACTTCTCGGTGTTAGGTGTGAGAGGTATATTAGGTAATCTTGCCGAGGTACCCTTTTGACCATTTGACCTAGTTACATATAGAAAAGCCATAGAGACTGTTCCAAACTAGGACAGGATGCTCACCCGAATACTAGATTGCGTGAAACCGCTTCATTGAAATAGTGAATCCTAGTTCATGATGAACCTAGGGCAGGGTAACCCTATCCCCTCATAGGGGTGTTTTGGCTCTCTTTACCTAGTATGTGCTTTGCAGTGAAACTGTACAAGGGTGCTTCCTATCAATGGTACAATTGGTATTAGTTTGTGCGGCAGAATGCAGTGAGGAGTACATTCATTCAGTTGTGATCATATCTATTCTAGTGAAATAGGGCTAAGATGTTGTCTGTTTTCTCTTTTGCAAGGTAGTCCTGGAACCATAGTTTCAGAAGGCTCCGATATTCCCTAGGTACTCTGGACTCGTGTTGATAGACTTTGTAAGGTCGGGGACCTAGTTTAGGGGCAACCAATGTTTGCTTCGTTGCTGCCAGTTATAGGGCGAAGGGGATTAGATAGAATTCACATGTCCAGTTCCTACACCAGTCACCTCTCGGCTTACCTGTATCCAACCCAATTCAGGAGCAGTCATCTACTTCCAATCCAGCACAAGACCAATCACCTATTCCAATGGCACAGTATCCCCCGGCCAATATAGAAGAACTGATACATCATCTGTAACAAACAGTCGAGACACTACAGCATGACACAGTCTATCAAGTCGAGGTTACGGCCCATCGGGCTAAGGTTATAACCAGGCTACAGCAATAGCAACCGCAACCAAAGTGGCCACTACATCACATGTACCTACCGCAGCTATCCCTGTGCCTGGTGCCACTGCTAATACTGCCAATGTCCAAGAAAACCAGGGCAATCCAACAGAGCCAATCCCAACACAAGCTTCTAAAGCACTGGTTTTTCAGACCAAGGCACCATTTGAAGTTGAAGTCGATCCAACTGCGCTCAAAGTCAACAAATTAGAGAAGTTGTTCAAGATAGCACAAGGGGTTAACTCCATCCCGAACATAGAGGATGGATACAATAATTCTACAATTACATTGCCAAATCGATTTAAGATGCTGCATATTGATTGTTTTGACAGCTCTGGTGATCCGATGGTCCACTTGCGATTATTTTCTGATATCTTGCGATTGATGGGCTTAACTAGACCACAGATGATATCTGTCTTTGGTCACACCATGTCGTGTCGACCATTTGGTATGCTAAGTTAGAAGATTCCGTCAAATAGAATTGGGAGGAGATGGCCGAAGCCTTCATTGCTTAGTACTCTTACAATACATAGATTGAGGTCACAACTCGTGATCTTGAGGCAACCCATCAAGAGCCGAAGGAGGGTTTCTCTGAGTTTGTGACAAGATGGAGTGCCAAAGCCTCGATGATGACCACGAGACCTTCCGAGAAGGATCATATAAGAATGGTTGTTCGGAATCTGCATGGCAAGTTGCTGCAAAAGATGATTGTTCTACCACTATTTACCATTACAGAGCTTCAAGAAATGGGGGTTCAAATCGAGGATGCCATCAGACAAGGGATCATTGTGAAAAATAACGAGCCTATGAGGAAGAATGTTGTTCACCGTTCTAATGCTACTACCAGTGGTGGCACAACTGCGAAATGCACAGAAGTAAACACTGTCACCAATCCCATAACCACTTCAACTCGGTCCCAAGCCCGAAATTTCCATCCTCTTTACATGGCTCTTTCTCAAGCCTTGAAAACACTACTAAAAAAAGGGCACCTAGAGCTCCTACAATCCTGACCCCTTCCAAATTCTCTTCTACCAAGACATAACCCCGTTAAATACTGTGCCTATCATCAACAACACAGTCATGATACAAACCACTGCATTCGCCTCTGCCATAAGATTCAGGATCTTGTTGACAAAGCGATCATATCTCCACCAAAAAGACCTCAGGCCACCACTAACCCATTACCTTTACACCTCAACCTAATCCATACACTACCATCCAACTACAACCCTAGCATATACATCACCCCGGCCTATTTACACAAGCCTGAGGCGTTCATTCTAGAAAGCATGAACTTGTGTATGATGGATGCACTTGAACCCCAATCATCTCAAACCCATGAACCCACTACTTTCTGAGCTGATGAGTATGATTGAAGATTTGCAGAGAATTGTGGTAGATTTACCCTTTGGAATTTTGGCTGCATCATCGACCACATCACATGGCAGAAATTTCACGCCAAAAGGCTCCCCAATCTCGAGGCGAGCTGCAATTGAAATGGGCCAACCTAAAGTTATCTCGAGTCTAGGTGATCACATGTCAACAACAAATGGGCCTCACCTCAATATAGTCACCCAATCCCTTGGCAAAGCTAAAGCAAGTCGCAAGAACAAGGCCGGGGCAAGTATTCATCCTTATGAACAGCTTCAATGGGCTATTGAGGCTTTGAAGGTCAAAGGGCTTAACAAACAGCAAGTGCTTGCAGTTGTTGCAAAGACTATGGATGACACTTTTGTCGCTCAGGATGGGAGCATTTTTAATCGAGGGGCAAGCCAGGGGAAAGAATGTCATACTAGAAACACCCCTTATAGCTCCAATCCTGCACCCTCGGAGATCTCCAAACCCAAGCAACACCTGCCAACCCTTCTGTCAATCTTGTTAGGACTGGTAATCGCACATTCAATCCCCTTGTCATGACCTTATCCAAAGCTCTCCAAATCCTCATAGGATAAGGCCATCTCAAACCCCTAGACCATCGGCCTCTCCCTAATCCCCTTCCAGCCAAGTATAATGATGCTAAGTACTACGCTTTCCATCAACAAACCGGCCCTGACACTAACGATTGTTTTCGTCGTCACCATGAAATTCAAGATTTGATTGACAAAAAGGTCATCACTCCATCAAGTCCTACAAAGTCTATCGATGCTGGATTGATGAACTTGGGGGATAATGTGACTATGTGATAGGGGATAAACCACCTGCTGATGGTGCTCATTTTACTCCAGATATGGTAGATAGCACGCACTGTTTTACCACTTTGAAAATGTTGTTTATTGTACTTTTGGACTTGGGTATTGAGTCAATCTTGTTGTATTGAGTTAGTCTTGGCTATTGAGTCAGTCTCGTTGTATTAAGTCAGTCTTGTTGTGTTAGAGGTTGGTGATTTCGAGGTGCTACCTCGGACATCTTTTTCTTGTTTTGTGTTTGTCTTTTACACTCTTTCTTTTGCGTCTATTTCTACCATTACACCAATTAAGCCAAAAGATCTAAATGAAACGACAGTAATTTTCATCTACTTCTCTGTGCCTTTAAATCTTTGCATTGACCAAAGTTTTTCAAAACTGTTTCCAAAACTGTAGTGAAAATAAAGAGGGAGGAATTTCTCGAGATTTGCAAAAATTTGATCAACTGAGAGGAACAGAAGCATGTTAAGCCCTTAATGATTAAGATCATTTCTGTTAATGTGAGTATTAAGAAGGATCCTAGCTTGATCCAAATTGGTTCTACATTGTTTTCAAAAGAGCATGAGCGACTAGTCGCTTTATTGTAAGATTTCAAAAATATTTTTGCGTGGTCCCACGAAGACATGCTTGGAATTGATCTTGAGATTGTACAGCATAGGATCACTCTCGACCTCAAGAGTCGATCCCTTTGCTTTCAAACTTTGATTCAGAATGTTCAAACGGTCAACCAAAGTATGAGGCTTGCATAGTCGGATTAGAAGCAACCGTTGAACTAGGGGCAAGAAGGTCAGATGTCATCAAAGGAAGCTTGCATAGCTGGATTAGAAGCAGCCCTTGAACTAGGGACAAAAAGGTCAGATACGCTCAAAAATTCAAAACTGGGTCATTTCTCAAGCCAATGGAGATCAGCAAGAAAGCCAAATCCCAGAAACTGAGAGAAGAAAATTTTTGCTAAAGGACAATCGAGTTGCTATTCACAACACTAAGGGAAAATTTAGACCTAATTGGATGGCCTCCTACATCATCAATGAACAGCAGCCATTCTCCTGGATTCAAATGACTTAGAGATCTCAAAACTGATCAACATGGACAAGTTAATATTCTCCAACATTGAGAGGCTCGCTGGGCTGAAAAAATAGAAGGGTAACCTAGGCAAAAGTTAAAGCATGGAAAAGAAAAAGAACAAAAATGAAAAAATGGAAACAAAGCAAAAAGCAAAGAAAAAGAAGAAGAAAAAAAATGAAAAGGAAAAATAGCTCGCAAGGTTGACAACCCGAAAGGGCGGCATTGGCAAAAGTTAGAGCGCAAAAGGAGAGTGTTAATACCCGAGTGAAACTTAACCCCAGGAACTACGTAAGTCCTGATTCCCATGTTTGAGATACATAGGCAACTTCATCATGAAGTTTGGCCCCAACCATTGTTCAGACTGCTTGTCTTATCCATGTTAATTAGCTGATCCTTATTCAAACGTGACTATCCTATCCATGTGCAAATTGGCTCATCTTCATTCAAAATTGATTGTCCTATTCTATTAGAAGATTCAGTAGCAAGACAAATCAAGTTCAAATTTGAGGTTGTGCATCTCAAGAGTTAATTCCTCGTTGGTCGGGTAGTGGCCATTTGCAAACAGTTTTGAGGTTTTTTAGTGAAGTTGATTAATTCTCTTGAAAATTATTTCATTTTTCCAAAACTGGACCATTTCTTGGACCCAAAAAAGGAAAAATTTCAGTGCTCACAACTTGACTTACACGATTTCAAAGTAGAAATTCGAACAAGCATGCCAATCTAACTATCATGTTGGTCAAAATTGTTTTAGCAGAATGCCAAAAACAAAAAAAAAAAAAATGGTTAAAATGATGAACTAGGGGCACGGTCGAGTTAGGTTTTCTGTCTTTTCCCCATTGCCAAGTACTCGCCAAAAAGGGCACAACTGAAGCTAACAGCAGAGGCCAAAAAACTCTCACATTCTCCAAGCAGTGAGGTATCGAGCCAAGTGTAAAGCACGGACTAAAAATGAAGCTGGATGTTTGACCCCCTCATCTGGACGGGTTTGATCACACCTAAATTGGTGTCTAAACTGGAATGGGAAAGTATAAAACGTAATGTGTTAGACCAATCAATTGTATACCTGGCCGATGAGACATGCTGTAGCTTATCTAGGTCGAGTTAAGCCGGGGCAACGCCAGGCTATGTCAGCTGCAGATCTGCTGCACATCCAATTGCACCACCATTCCTTTAAGGGAAAGTCAACTATCCGCTAGCGGAAGAAATAGAATCTAGTCGAGTACTAGGGGCAAGGGTCCACAACTTCCAGCTTATCCATCAACCACACCTAAGAAGGGATAAAAATAAGAGAGATTAAATAATAGAGAGATGTGCGCTGAGAGAAAAAGTAAGGAAATGGCTATGAGAGAAAATAGAGATTGAGGGCCAAAGTGATGTGAGAGCCATAAATAAGAAATGGTAGAAAACATTACCTGGAGAAGCAATGGGCTTCCCGTGAACTGAGAGGTCTCCCACTGGTGGAAAACATCCAAGTGTTGTGTTTTTTTTTTTTTTTGTCTCGAGTCTTGTTTTGAGTCGTTTTGATTTCGGTAGGCGTAAATCGATGTGTTTACGTTGTTTTCACTTTGTTCTTCCTTTGTTGAGTCATATTTTGTGCTAGGCTCAATACCTAGTTAAGAACTCATTCTTGGTTTCAATTGCAAAAATAAATCATTTTGTGCTCAGAGTGTCGTGCCATTTCCATCATGATGTGCAAAATAGGATTCTTTCTTTCATAAACTCCAAGGTCCAACCCCGATTAAAAGAGAGAGCAATAGAACAAGGACCTATTTGAAGCTACATAGGTTCCAAACTGCAAAAACGAAAGAAAAGAGGGAAAATTGGAGCATTTGAGATTGTTTCAACTTTTGCAATTTCCGGGATTGCATTCCGAAGGCACCTTTTTAGGCCTTGTCATTTTTCCAGGATCTCAAGTTCAAGCCTGTTTCAAGTTAGAATGGTGATCAAAGTGCTCTCCCTGAACACCATTCCCTATCAAAGGCATCTTAGCTGGGTTTCCAATGAGTTCCTAGGAAACCAACTACGACGGTGGAAACTAGAGTTCGAATGGTGATGCCTAGGAACATAAAGATTTGGAATTTCTGAGACTAAAATCTGGTTTAAATACCCGAGGTTGTATCCTCGGCTTAAAATCTGTATGGCAGCCCCATAGGTAGAGGTAGTGTGTATGCGCCTCAATTCTGGATACAGAACCAACCTAGTCTGTCACCCCATTAGAGAATAGGGAAAGCTGTGAATATGATCCCAAAAAAAAAAAAGCGGCATCCGTGGCTTCTGCATGCAGGTGTTACCCCTTGCCAGTATTTGAGGACCTTTGAACTGTGAGTTGAAAGTAAGAGTTCGAAGAACACAAGGGGGAGTTCCCTGTCAGAGTAGAGTGGTTCATCGCCACTCACCTCATGGGGTGCTTTCTAAAGCTCCGCTTTGTTTGTGTATTGCATTTCCTAAGCATCATCCACTACATTGCTTGTCACACATATCATGTGCATCTATCACACAAACTCATCATACTTTGTGCATCTATCACATCATTTTAGGACCTCTTCTCACGATTTTAGCGTGGTTTGAGTGTTTCCTTCCGCTCACGATTTCAACGCTTTTGGAATTTTTCTCAGCGCATGGAACGTGACCCTAAGCAGTTTTCTCCGGACCTCTTCTCACGATTCCACCATGGTTTGAGTGTTCCCTTCCTCTCATGATTTTAGCACATTCAGAGTGTTTCTCAGGACACATGGAATGCGACCCTGAGCAGTTTCCTCAGGACCTCTTCTCACGATTTTAGTGTGGTTTGAGTGTTTCCTTCCTCACACTATTTCAGCGTGTTTAGAATTTTATCAAGACGCGTGGAATGCAACCCTGAACGATTTTCTCAAGACCTTTTCTCACGATTTCAGCGTGTTTGGAATTTTTCTCAAGACACATGGAACGTGACCCTGAGCGATTTTCTCAAGACCTCTTCTCACAATTTCAGCGTGGTTTGAGTGTTTCCTTCCTCTCACGATTTCAGCGTGTTTGAAATTTTTCTCAAGACGCATGGAACATAACCTTGAGCGATTTTCTCAGGACCTCTTCTCACAATTTCAGCGTGGTTTGAGTGTTCCCTTCCTCTCACAATTTTAGCGTGTTTGGAATTTTTCTCAAGACGAGTAGAACGCAACCCTAAGCGGTTTCCTCAGGACCTCTTCTCACAATTTCAGGGTGGTTTGAGTGTTTCCTTTCTCACACTATTTCAACGTGTTTGGAATTTTTCTCAAGACGTATGGAACGCGACCCTGAGCGATTTTCTCAAGACATCTTCTCATGATTTTAGCATGGTTTGAGTGTTCCATTCCTCACACGATTTCAGCGTGTTTAGAATTTTTCCTAAGACGCATAGAACGTGACCCTGAGCAGTTTTCTCAAGACCTCTTCTCACGATTTCAGTGTGGTTTGAGTGTTCCTTTCCTCTCACGATTTCAGCGTGTTTGGAATTTTCCTCAAGACGTATGGAACGCGATATTGAACGATTTTCCCAGGACCTCTTCTCAAATTTTCAGCATGGTTTGATTGTTTCCTTCCTCTCACAATTTTAGCGTGTTTGGAATTTTTCTCAAGACGCGTGGAACGCGAACTTAAGTGATTTCCTCAGGACCTCTTCACAAGATTTCAATGTGGTTTGAGTGTTCCCTTTCTCACACTATTTCAGCGTGTTTGAAATTTTCTCAAGATGCGTGGAACGCAACCCTGAGCGGTTTTTTTAGGACCTCTTCTCATGATTTCAGCGTAGTTTGAGTGTTCCCTTCCTCACACGATTTCAACGTGTTTGGAATTTTTCTCAAGACACGTGGAACATGACCCTGAACGGTTTTCTCAAGATCTCTTCTCACGATTTCTGCGTGGTTTGAGTGTTCCCTTCCTTTCACGATTTCAGCATGTTTGGAATTTTTCTCAAGACGAATGGAACATGACCTTGAGCTATTTTCTCAGGATCTCTTCTCACGATTTTAGCGTGATTTGAGTGTTCCCTTCCTCTCACGATTTTAGTGTATTTGGAATTTTTCTCAAGACACGTGGAACGCAATCCTAAGCGATTTTCTCAAGACCTCTTCTTACGATTTCAGTGTGGTTTGAGTGTTCCATTCCTCACACAATTTCAACGTGTTTGGAATTTTTCTCAAGATGCGTGGAATGCGACCTTGAGCAGTTTTCTCAGGACCTCATCTCATGATTTCAACGTGGTTTGAATGTTCCCTTCCTCTCACGATTTCAACGTGTTTGGAATTTTTCTCAGGACACATGGAACGCAACCCTGAGTGGTTTTCTCAGGACCTCTTTTCACAATTTCAGCGTGGTTTGAGTGTTCCCTTCCTCTCATGATTCCAGTGTGGTTGGAGTATGTCACCCTATTCATCTACTACATTATCCAACGCATCCATTATATCATACCATTTTATCACCTACATCCTTTCCATGTTAAACTTAGTTTGGCATTTTCTCATACCTTTCCCTCGTTGAAACATGGTTCTGTCATGGATAAGTACCCATGCTGCGCTGAGTCCAGTATTGATGGTGTCAACACATTTTATGTGCTAGACATAGTCTGTTTTGTATCCATGCCTTTTCTAAGTAAGATGTGATTCGACCTACGCCTTTTATTCACTACATCCATTGCATTCATTGCATCGTACTTTGTCTTGTTGTATTCAGCATTTAGGATCATTATCTTTCCCTAGCAGATCATTCCTCACTTATATCATACCACCCAATTACTTGTACCCTTTTTACGAAAAACATAGTTTTGCATGTGCCCGCACCCATTTCACGTTGAAACATGATTCTGTTATGTGTAAGCATCCATGTTGCGCTGAGGCCAGTGTTGAGGATGTAGGCACTTAGCCTGTGTTAGATGTCTTTTGGCTGTGCCCACTTCTTTTCTATATAAAACGTAGTTTGATTTGCATCTCCATTCCTTTATGGTATTCGTGTGTTTTGCACTGCTTGGGGTTTGATGATTTCATTGCATTGTATATATCATTTGCATGATTTCGTTACATTGTATATCATTTTGCATTCTGCCCCTAAACTATGCTGATTTGATTCCTTGCAACGAGATACATAGGCAGCCCTCGGGTTCAACTAACTGCATCTGCATTTTGTTTGTTTGCCCAAGTCTTACGTCCTTGCCAAAATGGGATATCTTCGGGCTTTGACATTCACTCATGTCATTTTATGACTTTGAGCTTTGTCAAAGAGGGAGACACTCCATTTTTGACTGCCCTTAAGATTTGGGCGCCTCAGGTTGATCACTCGATGATGAAAGTTATGATGTACAAACGTTCAATTTCTTCAGCAAGAAGAGCTTCTAAATCCTAACCTTACACCCCATTTTGACCAAAACTATTTTAGACCTTAAAACCCTCTTTTTCAAAATATTTTTCGAAATGTTTCTACAATGTTTCGAGGCTCGCATTTCGTTTAAAATTTGCACTTTTCGGAACACCGAGTAAGGACAAAGTGGAAATAAATGAAAGGGATGTGAAATCTTTGAAAATCTTTAAAAACATCTTATTTAGAGGTTTGGAGTTGAAGGAAATTGGGGTGGGAAGAAAACTAGTTGCGAAAGAAGTTGGGTATCAATCCGTTAAGATAGAAATGTGTAGCCTTCACTAAAATAGGTATATCTCTTTGCACACTGCCTCCTTTTAGTGGCCTCAAAAAAAGATATTTGTTGCCAGCTATCCCTCACAGGTGCATGCACTGCACCAGTTGTATATATACAGATATTTCCGACCTAGGCACATGGTTTTCTATATATAGATGACCTTCCCTCATGTTTTTAAGGTTAGAAAAAATTTCAAAAACTCAAATTCTTGAAAATCTCTCTCTCTCTCTCTCTCTTGCAACCTACACACTCTCTCTCTCTACATTTCCTAAACCAAAAATTTAGTTCTTCTTGCCGAGGTTTTTGAGCTCAAATCTCAACCCTTGAGAGTGAGAATTTGTGAGTTTGTTAACAAAAGAGTTACCTTGCTTTAAGAGATATAATTTTGGGCATCTCTACACTACTTCTTTCTTATCTTTTCTTACTATTTTTGTGCTGTTTTGACACTATTTTTATGGGCTGAAACTTGTGGTTTAAAACTACCAAATATGGAGGGGTTAATCACCTTTCTTTGAACCTTATCTCCTAAACTTTTGCCCTTGTGTTTCCCATCTCTTCATCAACTTTTCTTGAGCTTTTTACCACTGATTTTCAGAGTTTTTCAGACGCTAAAAATGTGGTTTTGAAGTCCCAAAAATGGAGGGGTTAGCCACCCCTACTTTGGCTTGTTTACTAGCTTAAATTCTCCATTTTTAGCTTACTCATTTAGCTATTTTTACCTCAATTCTGGCACTATTTTAGCTTAATTTAGGACTGTTTTTTTGTGTTTATTTCATTTATGCTTTATATTTCATGCTTGTAGTGTAATGGTCCATATAGGTTTGGTGTTTTAGGCATTAGACAGCAACGTATTTAAGTTGATAGTATTTATTTCAAGCATTCCATACTCATGATCACCTCTAAGCATCTCTGCAATCTCCCTCATTTCTTGGCTTTTTCTCTTTGTTTTGAGAGTTGCTTCAAAAAGAGTGATGTTTAAGCTTGAGGGGTGACATTGTGCTTGATGGTTTAATCTCTTTTGGGGTTTCATTACCAACTGCATGGTCTCTGTCCCATGCCTAAAACAACACTTGGTTTGACACTTCCCTGTTTTAGTGGACTTAATGCTCATTTTGCACTAAAATGACTAATGAATGGAAAGGTAATTAAAAGAGGTGTTAAAATTGGAATAAAATAGCGTAAGATAATAAAATAATTTACGGTTCAATTGGACGTTAATTGAACCCGTTAAGTCTTGAAGCATTTCATACTAACTAGTGATGAAAATGGTTGAAGTTTCAATGTCAACCGCTTTCCTCGATCAATATCACGATAGGGAGGAGGTTTATGAGTCTTTCATTGTGCATTTATTAAAATTGTATCCCTCGGTTCATAAGTCATCACGCAATGAATTTACATCAATTGATGGCTTGCGAATCGAGCCTACCACTCCGTTGAGCTTTTTTTAATAAGGAGGGGTAGGGTGGACAAACATCTCCCGAGGATGCTCTGTTTATGCTCTGTTTGTTTTCTGTTGCAACAAGAGAAACCCAACATTAGTGGCCGGCAGGCCACCTTTACTGGGCGGTAGCCCACTATTAGTGGGCAGTTGGCCACCAATTCTAGCCTGCCAACCACCTTTTTTCAGCCAAGCAGTGCCACTTTCTTCACAGAGTAGAGCAGAGGCTAAGGCAAAACAATGAAAGTTTCTGGCTGCAAAACAGAACCCTCTTGGCAGCAAAACAGAGGCATTTTTGGGTAGAAAATCCGCTTGCATACGTAAGTCCTTTCATTGATCCTCAGGACCCGCTGAATGGTGGATTTGTAATTAATTAGTTAATTTCAATTCCCTAATTTTCGGTACTGTAATAAGTAGCAAGAATTGCTAGTTATGTGTTGTATTTAATTAATTAGCTAGAATAGTTAGTTAATTTGTAGTGTTGTAATAATTAGTAAATTAGTTAATCACTTAGTGTAGCTAATTTATTTTGCGTATTGTAATAGTTAGTTAATTAGGTAATTAATTAGCTAGGCCATTTATTCGAACCCTCCTGCGCGAGGGCAAATATGTAATATTTGTGTATGTCTTCCAACCCCACGTCTTTCTCCCTTTTATTTACCCGCTTATGATGGATAGTGTAGCACGTCATATTTTGTTTAGCATTTTCTCGTGATTTGCATCCATTGTCTTGCCTGCACTAGGCTCGATTCATCATGCTAGCAAGCATTGTCGTTTAAATACTTCATTGAATACATTTTTAAACCACATGCTATTAAATTGATTCATATACCATGTTAATAGCCGAGTCTATTTAAATTGCATATTGCATGTGTTGCATTAGCCATATTTCTTTAGTTAGGATCATGCATTTTTCCAACTATTTTCTCACTTTTAGCTCGCCTTAGGAATTAGGGTAAGCTCTATTACTTTAGCATATTGCATAAGTGTATGTCTAGTATGATACCATGAGGCTAAATGCTTAAGTGTTATATCTGTTTGAATGCCTGTGGATGAAGGCTAGTTGCTTGAATTGGAATACATTAATTAATGTACATACAAACTCACTTTTTTCAAGTGGAGCGTAGTCAAAAACAATTTTCAAACAAAACATGAAATCAAATGTTTCAACTTTTGCAAATTAGTCTATACTTGTATGCGTCACATAGTAAGTTAGTCTAATATATCGAAACAAGAGCATATAATGGAAACAAAAATCACATCGTGATTAATAGAGCCCAATCTTTGATCAGGCGAGTGAGGTGCTCAATTCATGACCTTCCCCTCTCTTACCTAAGTTCTCGAGTCGAGACAATCTTGGTGATGATAGATACATGGCCTTTGGCACGAGTCACGGGTTTCCTAAATTACTCAAAAAATATTTAGGTGGCGACTCTGTATCTGGCAAAGCAATCTATTTTTTACATTTTTATTCAAAATCAATTTACTAAAAGATTAGCCCGATTTGGACTCTTTTATGTTTAACTATTTCACATTGCACTTGTGGAATCAAATTCAGAACCACGAGAGTCTGAACTGTAAGGCTAGTCATATCCCAAAGGAGCACGAAAAGTCGAGCTACATCATACCCTACTTTTTTTTAAATTATAGATTTTACCGTATTGTCGTACCTGTATCGTACCAATACCAGTACTCATACTCGTACCTATGCTTTATAGATAATGAGTATCGAGATGAAAATGCTGCAACAAATTTTCTATTTATTTAGAACTAAGTATCCGATAAAATTCATAGGTTCAAAATTTAGTTTCCAAACATATAAAAGTTGTTTAGCACTAAGTATCCAAATGAAAATGCTGCAACCAATTTTCTATTATTCGAAACTAAGTATCCGAACATAGTTAATTTGTTCAGTACTGAGTATCCGAAGAAACTTCACAGGTTCAGAATTAAGTTTCCGAACGTATATAATTTGTTGGGCACAGAGTGTCCATATGAAAAAGCTATTAAACTTTCGGTATAGAAAGTAGAATTTCTAGGGTTCTTTTATTTTTAGGGTTATAATAGGTATTATTTGGGGCGTCTAAACAAATAAATAAATATTTAAAATTTCAATTGGGGTGTTGCAAGTAATAGAGTGCCCAACTTAATTTTTTGGGTGCATTGAGAGCTACCCGTCCAAGGTGCCAAGAGAGTTGTATTTGGTACGAACTTAACCTTCTGGTTAATTTCTATCACGACCCCATTCCGCTCCTAATGGAATGATGACGTGATGGCCAGTTATCCGAGATTACCGAAGGCCAACTTACAAATATTCACACAACCAGAGTATACATATGGGGCATACATGTGCGAAAACAATGAATTTAAATATAATTAGTCCATAAGAGTTGTGTATAGATTAAATGAAGTGACATACATGTTAACATGCCTTTACAACTTGAATACAAATGAAATAAACTTGATATTACATCTTGATCAAAAGGCTTCTCAAGCTCAAACATACAAGGCTAAGGATCTACAAAGCTAAGAAGCATAATCTTCAAGATGCTGCAATACATAAACCAAAACAATCTTCCAAACAAAGTCTAGGCGACATCGCCTTCTTGTTCATCACCTACATATATATTATGGAGAGGAGTGAGCAGAAAACTCAATGAATGATATAAATAATAATGGTTTGAATGAATGATATCTAAGATTTTATCAAAATAATACATATCATAGCTTGTAACAAAATCAAATGATGAACCGAGTTCATCAATCAAAGGCTTTCAAAACTTCAAGGAATGTTTACTAACATCTACATAATACAAAGGATGACATTCATTGACAAAATAAAGAAATAATCGACCCAGGATCAATTAGACAAGCCCACCCGTCTGTGGCAAAGGAGATATCTCAAACAAAGGTACTAGTTGCATTAAAATCCCCTAGCACTAAGGACCTTTTAAGAATGTCATCAAAACAAACATAATACTTGATACAAAAACTACGAGATAATTATTCATGTTTGATCAAATACTTTTCCAAAATAAAGCAAAGCTTTTATCAAAATATTATAACATAACTTTATTAAAAATACCACTCACAATAGCTCTTCGATCAAGGAGATTAAGGCAAAGATCCAAGACCTACAAGTACATGGTAAAATCCATTGAATGCATTTCAAAAAACAAGAAGAGATGCTCAAAGATGGTTATGCAATGCACTCTCAAAACAAGCTTCAAATGAGTAACATAGATCTCGGCATCGCTTTCCAAAACTAAGTCAAAACAAAGCAAAACATGTGTTGGGATTTAAATCAATGTTTTTCTTTTCAGAAAAGCATGATGGGTACAAACCAGGTTTAGGAATAGATGCACAGAGATGAACTGGGCCGAAATGGCCTAGCTGGGTGAAATCAGGAGGTTTGGGCCAAATCAAGAGGTCTGGGCCAAGGTGTGGTCTACCTGGCCGAGATGTTACAAAGCGTCAGCAAAGGTGTACCTGGCCGAGATGTTACAAAGCATCAGCAAAAGTGTACCGTGGTCAGCCTAGGTGTGCATGCAAGGTAGACTAAGGTACAAGTGATCATGCAAGGTAGACCAAGGTGAGAAGCAATGCTTGGCCTAAGGTGTGAGGTCTGGACAAGAGTGGGTCTCGATGACTGCACTTAGGGAAGTGAAGTTTGGAAATCTGGGTTTCCTCTTGAAGAACATGAATGCTAAAAAGCATAACTTTTCATGATATGAGTTCAAAAATATGGAACTTGATACAAACTTTTGGATCAAAACAAACCTTTTCTTTAAGAACACAAGAATATCATCTTTATTTTTAAAACAAAACTTTAAATCAATGCATAGCTCATGAATCATGCTAGATCATGCAATGTGATTATATTAACGTAAAAAGCAACAAGAATAGATCAAGAATCTAATCTCAAAACACAAATCAAATGATTCAAGGTTTGCAATCAAGCTTGGAAATCTAGTTCTCCCACTCTAAGAACTTCTTCTTCTTCCTAGAGCTTCTCTCTCTCTCTCTCTTCAAGACAAAGATATGGCAATTTATATGGGTTTCTCAACTGCTACTGACTAATACTCACTACTGGGACACATGGCACTATCTAATCAATCTCCTCACAAAAGTGCCAGAATAAAAAGACAAGAGTAGGTCAACGTGTATACAACAAGTAAGGTGGCATGGGCACTCTGACAAGGCAAGGACCCTAGATCAAAACATAGGCTTCGGACAAGCAAAGGATAAGTGAGGTCTTCCAGACCTCGGCTAAGAGGAGTAACACCTCGGCCTAGGTGTGACACACATCGGCCTAGGTTATACAAGTTAAGGAACAGGATTGCTAGGTATTGGCTAAGGTGTACAACAAGGCAAGATTGCTAGGTGTTGGCTAAGGTATAAAACAAGGCTACAAGGTTCAAAGATCTCGGATGCCTAGATGATACACATCTCAGCCTAGATGATGCACATCTCGGCCAAGATGCAAAGGTGAAGGTGGAGGTCAACCAAGATGGATCCAAGATGATCCTAGGTGTTGACACTTAATGGTCTAGGTGTAAGAGGCTCAAAGGTGTAACCTAGGTGTGAGGTAGTAAAGATAGACGGCCTAGGTTCAACACACAAAGCAAGGAACAAAGAATGGATCTTATACTTAGACAAAACACCACAGCACAAAACAAGACATACTCTCAAGACAAATTTTCAAAGTTCACAATATGCGAGCTTAACAAACCAAAATCATGTAAATCTTCAAGAATATGACCAAGGCAGAATGAGGGTTTATAATTTCCATGAAGTGTCTGGCCTTAAACTTAAACCTGGCCTCAAACTTAAACCTACATTTTCATACTTTACATCCCAAACTTGTACATCACACCAAGCAATGAAAAATAAAACCCCAAAGCAAAAAACTATACCTCATATCCATTCACAACATTAGGCCACAATTTACTTTATTTGGAACATATAGATATAATCATAAAACAATCACTTAATATTAGGTTTTAGCAACAAGACTTGAAATCGCAGACTGGGTGCTTGTGCCTAGGGGGTGATTCTGAATAGGCTAAACTAAAAAACCATCAGCCAATTTTGATTTACCATGTAATTATTAAGTTCAAATTCAATATTCATTAGCAATAAAATATATTTAACACACGAAAAATATAAAGAACAAATACGAATAAGATTTTATGTGGAAACGTCAAAGAGAACACTCCCCAATTTTTATTATAAAAAAAAAAATCATAATCCCAATCAACCCAAAATCCCTCACTGAAATCAAGAAGTTACAAGACTTGAGATGCTAGGAATTACAACCCCTTACTCGGTTCACCTAACAAAAAAGTCAGACAATCTCTGCGTGCATTCAATCTCCACAGCATGTGGCTCTTACCTAATCAGCCTCCTCCCTATAGCATATCCTTTCTCCAACCTCTGTATCCAATAACCAATGATTGAAGAGACAATGCAAGTGCGGAATTTTTTTGGAAAGACTCAATCTAGAACATGTGATTTGAAAATTTCTTCTTCCTAGATTAAGAAAAACATGGGATTCGAGCAAAACAAAAAAAAATAAAACAATAGAAACTACTTGAAAATATTGGGAAATTCTATTTCCACTCACCTGATAAACTCAGGGAACACACTTAATGAAAAATACATTTAATGACAAGTATATCCTAATTAAAAATTACTATAATAGCCATTGATCAACACTCCTAATATTATATATATAAATTCTCTATACACATCTTTTAGAAATAAAAATATCTCAATATACACTTTTTGAAACAAAAAAATTAAACCCTAATTTTTCTTTTGTAGTCACTTTGCTTCTTACACACTCTGTACTCTTCTCTGTTATTTGCAAACAAAACATCTTCCATATTATTTTAATCTTTAAGTTTATACTCGATTATTAACATCATTTAATTATTAATTCAACAATTTTAACTTGATTTTGATATGGAAGAGTTGCAAACCTATGGAAGTTTAAACTCAAGCAATGGTGACAGCCAAATCAGTGATGAGAAGGTAAAATCGTGTAGTATTTTTTTTTTTTTTCGTTTTTTAGTCGGCAACGCAGTGCCAAATTTCTTAAACGAATTCAGAAATCAAACACTGAAATAATATGAATAGTTCGTTACTTGAATTTCGATTTTTTTAATTTAGTTCAATTGTAACTTTCCGAATAAAATTAATATTTTCGGTATTAGAGGGCCGAAATTTGTTATTATTTTCGCTTTTTTATGGCCGAATTTTTTTATTTATTTCGGATCTGTAGAACTAAATTAAAATTTTCCCCCTCCTCTTCAGATGGCATGCACTAAAGAACCTGAGGTTCGATCGGATATTATGGTGGATTGTACTAATCATTTTACAGCTAAACAGGTAATTTTTAACATAAAATTTGTAAGTTCATAAAATTTTTAACAGGTATTAGTTAGTTTGTTTAGTTTGTTATTATGAAAGTTGTGTGACATTGTATATAAGTTTTCGACAACAAAGATGAATTGCTCACTTGGGTACGTGACATTGGAAGGAGAAATGGCTTTGTTATTATTATAAGGACGTCGGACTATGGTGGTGGTCGTAAGAGGCCAAGAATTTATCTTGCTTGTGAGCGGAGTGGGAAGTATAGATTGAGTAAAAAGTTGAAAGATGGCCCAAAAGACTTATTGAGACAAATTGGTACGAAGAAGTGCGAATGTCCATTTGATTTGAGGGCATTCAAGTTGAAAACAAACGATGAATTGACATTGAATGTAGTTTGCGGGCTACATAATCATCCAGCTGTGGAGCATCTCCAAGGACATTCATATGCGGGGAGATTGTCAGCTAATGAAAAGTCGCTATTAGTTGATATGTCAAAGAGCCTAGTAAGACCAAAAGAGATACTCATTACACTCAAATAGAGGGATGCCCTTAATATGAGCACAATGAAGACAGTTTACAATGTACGACATCGATGTAGGGTTCTACAGAAAGTTGGTAGATCCCAGATGCAACAATTGCTGGGTGAATTAACGAAACATAAGTACATTTAGCGTCATCGATGTGAGGAAGGCTCTATGACTGTCACAGACTTGTTTTGGGCACATCCAGTGAGTTTGGATTTGCTTCGTACATTCCCTCGTGTGTTGATTATGGATTGCACATATAAGACGAATAGATATCGGCTTCCTCTTCTTGAAATTGTGGGAGTAATATCAACTCATATGACATTCTCCGTGGCTATCGCATACTTGCAAACTGAGCGGGTTGATAATTATGCATGGGCATTACAAACATTGCGTAATCTTATGGATGATGGTGTTTTACCTGAAGTCATTGTCACAAACAGAGAACTTGCTTTGATGAATGCCATTGACAACACCTTTCCGAATGCTCGACATTTGTTATGTCGTTGGCATATTAATAAGAATGTATTGACAAAATGCAAGAAAATGTTTGAGACAAAAGAAAAATGGGACAAGTTTAACACTGCATGGAACTATTTGATATTGTCATCGACTGAAGAGGAATACAATGATCACCTTGCAACACTACATAAAGATTTCAGTAACTATTCAGAGGCAATCAAGTATGTTACTGTGAGTTGGTTAAATCTATATAAAGAAAAATTCATTGCGGTACATACAGACATGTGTATGCATTTTGGCAATGTTACAACCAATCGGTAAGATTTTTTTTTTTTTTAATTTATTATAAATCATATTGCTATTTTTAATTATTATGCTTGACTATTTTGGTTTACATCCATATGAACAGGGTTGGGAGTGCTCATGCTAGATTGAAGAGGCAATTAGGTTCAAGTCAAACGACATTTGAGGTTTCATTTGAAAAAATACAATGTCTACTTGAGTTGCAGCACATTCAAGTTAAAGTATCATTCGAGAAGAGTTTGACAACTGTACAACATCAATTCAAACCTTCTCAATTCAGAGAGCTCCGGGGTAATGTGTCTATTAGTGCATTGGAGTACGTGTTGGCAGAGAGTAAGAGAGCAAATTCAGTTGGAATTGATGTCGCAACATGTGGGTGTGTTCTTAGGCGCACATATGGTTTACCTTGTGCTCACGAGATTGCAAATTACATAAGACAAGGCCGTCCTATTCCACTCAGTAGCATACATGTACATTGGACGCGCCTTACTATATGTGTGCATAATTCGAAGGAACAAAAGTTGGAATTGACTTGTATCCCAAAACTTGAGTTGATTTTGAAGCGGTTCGAAGAGTCTGATATTGCCACGCAATTGGATATGTTGAAGAAGTTGAGGGAAATTGCAAATCCAACGAGCACTTTTCTTATTGAGCCCGATGTGAAACCTAATCCACGTCGAGGACATAAGACAACTGATATATCTTGTCATCGTGACCCGTGTGCATTTGAGTGGGTTGACGATGAGCATGATAGCCAGAGCACATTAGCTTCCAGTCAATCAAAGAAAAAGAGAGCTTCAAACGTGCATGAGAAGAAGCGGAATGTGAAGACAAAGACATATCGTACAAGAACAAGTTTACCGAGTGCATATGCTGCTGACTTCCTGCCTATGTTAATACCATTCATAAAGTTGATGAAGAATGTAGATGGTGATGGGAATTGTGGATTTAGAGCTATTGCAGGTTTACTTGGTCTTGGAGAGAATGACTGGGTGCAAGTTAGGCGTGATCTGCTACTTGAATTGAATAATCACAGAGATGAATACGTCATACTATATGGGTCACATGAGAGGGTTAAGGAGCTGGTACACATCCTTTCATATTTTGAAAATAGCCCAGGCTTTGATCATTGGATGACTATGTTTGACATGGGGCATCTTATTACATCATTTTATAATGTAGTCTTGTACCACTTGTCATTGCAACAGTGTCTTACTTTCTTACCTTTGAGATCGCCGCCAGTAACCCTAGTTGATCGTCGCGAGATTGCCATTGGATTTGTCAATGGAAATCATTTTGTGCAGGTACAAGTTATGAAAATAACCAAACATTGTTGTCTAATATTTGTGTAATTGCAAATTTTATGTATTTGGTAAAGATATGTAATTTTTTGGATGTACGTGCAGGTGTTTTTGGAAGCCGGTCATCCAGTTCCTTCCATTGTTGTGCTTTGGCGAGTTCACCATCACCCTTGTGCGTCAGAATGAGAGAATGCATATGTTAGCCGCGTTCAAAAATTCAAAGACAACATAGGACCTAATGTAGCTACTCGAGAGATATTTCATGTAGTTGACATAGATTAAGGTATTACAGAGTAGTAATGACAGGTTTAAGACATTAGTTTTTATGATTTACTAGCATAGAGTAACGAGGTAGATATTATTTTGCCATTGAATTTTGTAATGGTCAGTTTTTTAAAAAAAAAAATAGAATATTATATGCGTTATAGTTCTCTAATTTATAGAATGGATGTCATATTATTTTTACAATGTCTGAACACAAAACGTAATGAAAATAATATTAACCAAGTGCAATGCTGTTAAAAAGTAATAAGATTAAACATGTAAATATATATATATATATACTAAATAGTAGTTCAATCCATCCACACCATCACAAACTACATGTGTGCTTGTACATAATCCAAAAAATACATATCCGAAGATAATAATAATATTTGTCTAACATCATCAGAAACTACTTGTGCTAACATTATGAACTACTATTAACTACGTGACCGGCGAGTGTAATGTGCTCCAAAACGATGTGCAGTGGAAGAGCTGGGTGCAAACCGACCCTGAGTGGATGTGCTGGGCGCAGATTCAGTAATGTGCTGATCTTGAAGAAGTTGTTCGATTGCATCAATCGCGTAGTAAAGCCAATCAGCATGTTGAACACTGTCCTCATAGCCAGCCTCAATGAAAGGATGAGTAATCTAATGTATCTGTGACATACGCTGCATTATGAGAACAAATAAAACATTATATACAAACTTGTAACAGTGTACATAAATAATTTGCAATGTAAATGAAAAAAAAGATACATGTGCGTCTTGGCTAGGATACTGATAATGATGGATATTCGGGTCCACTTGAGAACGACGCACTGGGTTTTGTACATACGTATGGGTAATGGTTTGATACCAATCTGTGTAACCAGGAACACAATCCCAAGGTTGCCATACCAGTGTACTCCTCCGATCAGATAACACATGGTTGTCCCATGCGTCCCAAATGATGTCCATAAGTATGCATACATAACATTGTAGCGTGGAGCTGTGGCTCCTCGAGAAGCATGCATAGTGGTGGATTAGGGATTGTCTGCACTCTGCCAAACTGTCTCAACACTCTATCAGGGTGATATGGTTCAACTACTTCCAAACACTTTAGGCAACCATGATAGAACGTAACTAGATGACATGGATGGACATCTCTACAACTCTAGTACGGGTCCCAAATAACCTACAAACAATAAAAACTGTAAGATATGACAACTGTAAATTTTGTGTGATATAGAGTTTCAAATTTTGAAAAACTTTTCAACTTACATCATGTACACCCAACCTATCAAGCTCCTCTCGAAAAGCCTGCAACTGTGTCTCTTCACCAGACTCTCTCCAAGAAGTCCAACGGTAAACATGTGGCATGTCTCGAGTGTAATTCATATTCAAGTGTAGCCGGAATCCACGAAAGTGCTCATAAATCCATCCCTTAAGGAGTGTCATGTAACCGGCTATTTGTTTCACGTCGGACCTGCTAGTGTACCCCAACTGTCTATATAAGTACACCAATACAGCAGCACCCCAAGCATATAAAGATACAATCGTCAATTCGGACAACAAACTCAAATAAACAACAGGGACCCTAGTACAAGTGTTGTCACTGAAAAGTGTACAACCCAACAAAAATAGCAAGTATGCTCTACCTGCACATGCAATTCTTTCCATTGAATCATTGTCTGTGACATTATAAAAGTGTGCCCTCAACCACTCAAGCCTCACTGAATTACCTCCAGCACTACATATCTCATGTCTGACGTCTTACTCATCAATTTCCAAGGTATTAACTACTAATGCAATGGCCCGCCTTTCTGACAACTTACGCACACTAATAGATTTGCCTATAATGGGAAGGCCTAGGATAGTGGCGACATCGTCCAATGTGATAGTCATCTCTCCAACAGTCAAATGGAAGGTGTTTGTCTCCAGTTGCCATCTCTCAACAAAACTAGACACTACAATTTTATTGACAAAGTGGTACGTGCAATGAGCTAATTGTGCAAGTCCTGACATCTCCACAATGTTTACAAATGTAGCGTTGTTTCTTTGTTCCCACCACGGCCACGAACGAATCTTAGATGAGTGATTATCACACTTTAAAGGCCCGTTTCATCAGCACCATTCCAAATAGTTGCGGCAACATGACTTTTAAAACTTTTGAGGATTGATGGATCAATTGGACCTCCCGGAAATGGCTGAGTAAGGACATCTTCATCAACAATGTCAGCATCATCACCAGTAGGGTCATCATCCATAGCAATGTCATCTATAACTGGTGCACCACGTATAGGATCATCATCCATGGCAATGTGCATGTCATCATCATGAACTCGAGCACGTCCACGTCCACGTCTCTTTAATTCACAGAGTCTTCTGTTCGAAGCTGTTACTGACCGACGTTCACTAGGACCGACATCCATCTGCATAAGAAAAGTTGTTCTTATCAACCCAATATAATGAAACATAATAAGCACTCCCATAAAAGGATCACATCAATGCAGGTAATAAGTAGCCTAACCATGCCACCTTAATGAAATCTAATACGCAATTATAATCCATTAATCAATACCGACATCATTTTTCAAACAATCAAAGGACTGCCCATCACTTGTCTTTCTACATGCCCTTGATTGTAAACTTGTTGTAGCTATAAGCATACAACCAAAGACCAAATTTGGCACCAATTTCAATGCTTTGAAATGACAAACCCCAAAGGCAAAATAACTCAAGCTTCAATAATCTATATAATGCAATTGTTTTGTTCAGCTATTTAGCTAACAAAATTTATCATGTGGAAATTCAGCTAACAAAATTCAGCTACTAAGCTAACAATATCATGTGGAAATACCAATACTGCACAGATTTTTGTTTCTACTGTTATGCATTCAATTTTGGAAAAAAAAAATAAATACATAAACATACCCATAAAATAAAATTGTTGGAAAAGAACCTAATGTAAAACAAATATTGGTGGCCTATGTTAACTTGGTTCTATATCATGTATTACCAAAAACAAAACAAAACAAAACAAAAAACCCATTCGGTACTTCAGGACCGAACATAAAAAAATGTTTCAACAATTAAGTACCAAAATTATTGAATTTATTCGAAAAAATTGAACCGAACATATATAATAAATTCGGAAATCAAAGAACGAAATTATGTATTTTTTCCGGAATTACTGGCCGAAATTATACACAATATTCGCAAACCAAGTGCCGAGATCTACACCTACGGAATAAACATACTTTTATGCCAATGAAGTGAAGAGAGATCCGAAAATTGTCAATGTAATAACAAAATGATAAATTTAATAATAAAATTAAAAGATTTCTTACCTTAAACAAGATTTTCAACATTGTTTAGTAGATCTTCAATGGAGCTCTTGAAATCTTCAATGGAGGTGAGGAAAGTGCAGATTTTTTTTTTTTTTTTTTTTGTTTCCTGTTTGAACTTCTTCTTCTTCCTGTTTGAACCAAGACACTTTAGTCAAAGTGGTGGAAGTAGAAACGTAAATTGGGGTAAATTGAAGTGTGTGTGTGTGTATTTAGAGGTAAAGTGTGTTTATATGTTATGAGTGGAGGATTTATTTGTAATTTTAAAGATGTGGATTGAGATAATTACTTAATAATTAAATTAATAGGGATGTGTATTGAGAAAAGATTTGCTCTGAGTTTATTAGGTGGGTGGAAATAGAATTTCCCGAAAATATTATTAAGTGAATGAATAAATCTCCCTTATGCCCATAGGCTTACATGGCTAAATTAAACATAATACTTGTAGAACAAATAATTTTAAAATCAAAAACTTAAAATTGATACATAAAAGGAAACCTAACTAATTCGCACATCGACAGGTCAATCCTACATATGATGGGTCCGACATAATCAAATATCAAGTAGAACTTCCATCACCTTGCCTCCACTTGCGATCCTATTTCGGATCTTCTAGGCTACTTTAGGCTAAATAACAAAATCCTAGTCAAAATCTAATTCCAAAATCATAAAATTGTAAAAATCTTGTTCTACATCAGCTTTGGAGGTGATATCCAAACAAGAAATGAATTGGGTAAAATCCTGCATGGCTGCTCAAGGGATGTAGAGTGGGTAGTGGGCGAAGCTTTTTGTATCTCCACAAAGGGTGCCTGCATACTTTCCCCAGAACATGTATGCCAAGTGCATGTGCCCGCTCGAGCAGACCTCCCTAGATCTTTGCAAAGCAATGTTCACTACACATCATTCAAGTATATGTCTAAGATATTACATGCAAATAACTACTTACCCTTTATTTAAATTCGTAAAAATATTAAAACAATGAAAACTCAAATAACTAAAAAATCAACTCTCCTATCCAAGAACAAAATCCGAAAATTTTGAGAGACGTTAAAAATAGTGATTTCTCAAATATAAGGTATTTACCTTAACCTAAGATATTCTAATTCCTATTTTCAGCTCTACATTACAAAAATGCAAACAAACTAATCATGTGATATTCAGATTTAGTATTTTTGACGTTTTATCCTTTCGCATACCCTCACATAAACCAAGTGTGAGAAGTTTTGACTACTTTACTTTTACTTGACTCATCTATAATATGTTTAAACACTTGATGACTTTATGCATAATGTGTCCTAAACTAATGCAAAATGCTCTGTCCTAAACTAATGCAAAATGCTCAAGCAGTTTTATGTAAGATTGGATTGAAGCATAATTTGCATAGTCGCTAAAAAACGGGGCGGGGTGGGGCGTGGCCGGATTTCCTATTCCCCATCTCCAATTCGCTAAAAAACGGGGCGGGGTGGGGCGGGGCCGGATTTCCTATTCCCCATCTCCAATCCCCTAGTATGTTACATTCCCCGATCCCCACTCCAATCCCTTATGGGAATATTTTGAGCATCCCATCCCCCTAATGGAGAATGGTTTTCCCTACCCCATCCATAATCCTAAGAAAATGTAAAAGAAAACCCTCTTTTCAATCTTTACTAGATTGACCAGCTCAGCAACAATGAGGCCACAGAGCCAGTGCTTCTTCGGCAAATATGAGAACGAGGAACATTCCAAAAACAAAAAAACAAAAAAAAACATATATACAGAGGAAGAAAAAAAAAACACATTTTTGCCATGGAATGCAGCCCCTTCACCCCCAATCAACACCAGCCCCTTCCACCCCACCACCACAGTGTTCCAATGAAGTATGGAAAACTACACTTGCTGTTTTTACAATTCACATAAGTGCAGAGAGAAAGCGTGAGAGGCTAAAATGAAATCCCTAAACCTAAAAGATTATATATATATACACTTCAGGTATTTTCCTAATACTAAATAATTGTAGGGGTAAACTTATAAAATTATAGAACCTAAACAAGGCGAGGGACCCTTATCCCCTCAATTGTTCTTTAAAAATCTGACTGAACCTGAGCCTAATTTGAAAAAAAAATGGTGGGAATCCACCAATATTGGAGAGAGGGGCAGGGACGGATCAAATTGCCATCCCTACATTGAACATCTTCAATCTACAGCAATTAGACACTCAGACCTCTACACTTTAACCTAGAAACTTAGGATATGTTTTGTTTACAGATACAATTGCATCAATGCTTTATAACTTTGAAATGTTGTCCATGTTGAGATTATACCATATCCCACCAACGCGAACGGAAACACACCATGTGCATACCAAAGAGAAAAATCAATCACACACATATTACGTGATTCGGCTCAAACTACCTACATCCATGGGAGACGGAGTTCCACTGTGAATAAAACAAAAAATACATGTGAGATGGCCAAAATACTCAAAACCCACACACTACCCAAACCCCATGCTCAAGGGTAGTTCAACTCTTAGTCATCCCAGTGCCCTCACAGTGTTTTTTTTCCCTCACCCCTTACATCTCTATTTTTTCTCTCACTACTCTCTCAATCTCTTTCAGGAAAAACCTACAATCCACATGACTATTTATAATAGTCTACCCATGAAAATCCTAGATCCATACAATTAAATAACTAAATCCTACACATATTAGGTTTCCTAGTAGATTCCGGACTCTACTATCCTAACCTAAATACATGTATAAACCAATCTAATAATTGTGCGGGACCCACATTTATCACATGGGAGGACTAATCGTAATAGTCCAATCCATTAAAAGAAATTCAAACAATTAGCACTATGTTGAAGTAAATTCAAGAAACAAGACATGCATTATTTCCCATATTACGAGATATAAAAGGTAGCACAACTGAAGTTTGATGCAGTTGTGTTAACATTTTCCTCCAATTTACAGCAGCCAAAAGATTCTTCAACAAAATTGAATAAGTAGAGAAGTTGATCTGCACCAGTTGCTACTATTTTATAGAACAACTACAAATGTGATAAAAACCAGAAGAAATTTGTCACAACATTGAGAGGTCAATTTGAATTCTAATAACCTAATTAGGATTCCTGTTGCATAGCATAAAAATGACTAAATATGCTAAACAAAATCATCAGACACTTAACAGTGCTTATAGAACTTCTTGATTGAACATACATGAAATAAAAAGAAAAAAAGAATTAGAGCAAAACAAAAACTGAATTACTTACAAGAGGCAATCTTTGAGCTTTGCATTGTTATAATATTTTCCATACTTAAAAAAAATAGTTCAATTACCTTCATCATAATCTCAATCTTCCCAGATTTTCCAATAAAATGCAGAAGCTGATTCAGAAGTCCAACTGAAATAACAGGGAATCAAGGTTCCATCATTTTTATCAGATCCATTGTTGTCCTCCAATCTTGTAGCCTTCAGACAAAATTCAAATGTCAGTCTTGGCAAATAATAGCCCAGTACAAGAATCTACGATACAATTAGAAAATGTATCATTCCAGAGACTGCCAGCCTAGTAGGCTGTGGTACCTCATTGGTCCCTCAACCTTGATGGCAAGGGCTCAAGTTCTCCAGTTGTCTAGTCCAGGAAAAAAATTAGCAAAAAGAGATTTATCTCTATCAATCCATGTCCAAGGGAGATTTTCAATTCACAACGTCATACATTGTTGGAGGTTGATTTTGCTTGGATTCATCGTATGGCCATTTAAAAATGGGTTGAGATGCTTTGAAACTTGATAGGACGCCCTTCAACATTCCCACCTTCCCCCAACCCAAAAAGTTAAGCAACCTTCAAGTATTTTGGTTTCATACCAGATTTTTTTTTTTTTTTAAATAGATTAATGTACTATTAAAGACCTGTTATTTTGGAGGGTAATTACATCTTAGTGAGATTTTGAAAAAATAATTACATATGCATGAAAAAGTTTACAATTTTAATTATTAATATATTTATAAAGTTTCTCATTGATCAGTAATTAATTGTTCAAATTTGATATTTCCCCCCCTTTTTTTTCTCTCCTTTTCTCTTAGATTGTTTTTTGCATCTCCATGATGGTTGACTTGTCCTTTACATTCTGTTTTATGTACACTAAATTTCTCGTGATGAGGCACTCCTCTTCTTGATGAGTTTTACAATTTCTCCATCATTATCCAGCCGGTGGGAAGAGCGGTTGACCGCTATATGTTCGTTTGGTCAGGATTGTTGCGATAGATTTGAGTGGAGTTTTAGGGCTTGCCTTCCCTTATCCTTGCTTCTTGTTAATCATTTATTTGTACAAAATGAATGGTTAGGTTTGCCAATTGGCATAGTTTGACAGAAATGCTTGATGGGATGGTAATAGAAGACTATCCACCAGTTAGAGCCCGAGAATTTGGACTGAGGATCGTAACCTCCGAGTATTCCCGATATTGTATCTCAGGGATGAAGGAAGACAACTTGTGAATAAACCTTAGAAATGATGATTGTGTTATGAGTGGCTAATGTTGCCGGTCTCGGTTGCGTTGGAAAAATTGTTAAGAAATGATATGGTTTAATTCAACCCTTAATATATTCTCTTATGTGACTGTCATTGCATGCATACGCATAGTTATGGATCCATGGAAAGCACATTCTTTTTTTGCTCACCCCCTACATTTCAGGTTTGAATCGGAGACCGGCATCTTAAGCTTAGAGAGGAATTTCACCTTTTGGACTGAAGATTGTATACCTAGTATTAATTTCAGGCAACGGCCTTTTTGTCATTTTGCCATGTAATTAATCCCGGTTCTATAAATCAAATGGTTAGTTAATGAATATTTATCCTTTCCCTCATTTCTTTCATTTCATTATTAAAATAGTTGGAGGTTGTGAGTTTAATTAGTAAGAGAAATGGATTTCTACTTATTCAAATTTCACATAGGTTAATTAGTTTTCGCCTAATTAATCTTTTCAAAATTTGGGGCATTACAGGGGGAGTGTGTGTATCTTCACAATTAGTATCCCTTGCATCCAATAAATGTGTGAGAGATATGTGAACCTATGTTTAGTATTAATAGATCTGATGTAGCCAGGCTTTGGAATCATATTAAATCACACAAATACCATTTGGCTATGATGTCGTGATATATCAGCAAGATGGTTATGTTAGAATATAATAGAATATTATAAATTTGTGTTTTGTACAAATTAGAGTCCTATTAGAGGCATGATTGTGTTATTAAGTTAGAGTCCTGTTAGAGACATAATTGTATTTGTATTTTCCTTAATTTGTGTTTTGTACAAATTAGAGTCCTATTAGAGGCATGATTGTGTTATTAAGTTAGAGTCCTGTTAGAGACATAATTGTATTTGTATTTTCCTTTTTGGTTTAGGATTTAGGGCTATATAATCTACGATCTGATTGTAATCTTTGATACATTGAATTTTGCATATACAGAAAAGTTTTCAGGATTCTTACATGGTATCAGAGCTTGGTTCGAAACCCTAATCTGACGGATTCGAAACCCTAGCAACCATCTCTGTTCGTTTTCGTCTGGTTCGAAATCAACCCATCCATCGTGATTCGTCTGTTCGTCGCAATCCATCTGGGTTCAGGTCAAGACCCATCGTCACAACCTGCTGGTTGTCTGTTTCTGCCTCTTTCGTGCCTTGCGCGATGGTCTGGTCTGCTTCTCTCCTCACAAAGGTCTGCTTACTGGTTCTTATATAATTTTGGGTTGATTCGTCTCGCTCTGTCTGTGGTTTGTTGCTACTTTGCTGGTTGCTTTGTCGCATCTGCTGGTTGCTTCGAAGTGATCTCAGTGCTTCTCTTTCTCTACATGGGATTTCTAGCTATTAGTTCTTGACTTCTAGAAACTTTTTGTTTGAGTTACTGAATTTTGGAAAATCTGGTTCTTGGTTTATTATATCTTGACTCATCTGATACTAACTTTGGTATCTCTAAACTGGTTGTCAACAAGTCTGGTTATTCTGTTCAAAAAAAAAAAAAAAAAAAAAAAAAAAAAAAAAAAGAAGGAAGAAGAAGAAGTAGTCTGGTTATTACTCTTTTACCCAAGGTTCTCAGAAATTATAATTTGATCCCAAAGTTTCAAGTTTCTTGGTTCTTTAGTATCATCATGTCGGATGATAAAATTCAGGCTATCAGCTGTAGGCTCACTGGTGCCTGTTAAAATATATCAATAAACCTACCACCACTACCACCTCACCTACTCCACTAAACCTAACCCACTACACCACTACCACCTCACCTACTCCACTAAACCTAACCCACTACACCTACACCACCTCACCTACTCCACTAAACCTAACCCACTACACCTACACCTACACCTACATCTATATAAGGAACCATTTGTAATAGACAGCATAAATCAATTTCATAAATCAATAATACAATCATTTCTCTTTATACATTAAATTTCTACATGGTATCAGAGCAAGGTTGAGAACCTAGTAATTCCGCTTCACCGGCGGGCGGCAGCCTCGCCTTGGCCGCCCGCCGGACCTCTACACATACATTCACTCCGCTGCCACAAATTATTTGATCTTCTTGTTGCTGCTGCTAACAAATTCCATGTCCACCGCCAACGACCAGCGCCGAGTCTCTCTTCAATCTCTGCATCTTCTTCACCCCCTTTGCCATCTGTGGCTTCTGGCCAACTGGAAAATGGCCCATTGCATGACATGTCTTCTCTTATGCAACAATTACCCTTCAAGAGAGGGTTGTCAAAGCACTTTCAGGGAAAGTCACAGTCATTCACTTCTCTGGCAAATGTGAGGTGCTTGGAGGATCTTGCAAAACCAGAGAACCCTTACAATAAGAGGTTAAAGACTTGCAAAAGCTATGGAGGATTATTAGACAAGCCACAGATCATCAAGTCACCTTCACCTTTCCCGGACTTTTCTTTCCTCTGTTTCCAAGTTTATCATAAAGCATAAAGACACAGGAGGGACTTGACCCTCTTCTCTCTCTCTCCACTTTATCACATGGGTTTTGTCCCCTCTTTTCGTTTCTTTTTATTTTACTATTATCTACCCACTCTTCTTTTCTTTAAACATAAAACCCTCTCTCTCCTCATTCATTTTATTATTATTATTATGTACATACTCAGAATCCAAAACCCCACACACACATATATATTTTGCTTTCTTTTCATTAGTTTATACATTTTGTTTCCTTTTCACCATTTTTCCGTAAGAGAGAGAGAGAAAGGGGCACACCCAATTCACTTTTCTTTTTTAATCACACCCATCCACCGCCCAAATTTTATTTTTTATTATAAAACTTAATTGGTGCTCTCAATTCGCCCTGTTCCCCACTCCATCCTTTATTATTTTTATTCATTATTATATATTCATCATCATCATGCTTATCATTTCATCACCATCTCCATATTTTTTTTTATTATTCGATTAAAAAAAAAAAAAAAAAAAAAAAAAAAAAAAAAAATCCATCATTCCACAAACTTGTTGTTTCTTCATGCCGGGGATCAACCCCGATCAGAATTTTACAGCAAAAAAAAAAAAAAACGCAAATCCAACACCCACGACAACAACGGCTTTGTTTTCTTTTCTGCAAACAACCACATCCACAGGCGGGATTTTTCTTCTCTTCGCCTATTCCGCCGGTCTTTTCTTCTTGCCTCCGTCCTGGGCGGCCCTTGACGGTGTTGCCTCCGTGTTTCCCACTCCACTGGGCACGATCACTACTCCCTGCTCCTCCACTGCAGCATATGGCGGACAACCAAATCGGAACATCACGGTGGCCTTCCGCTTCAGCTCCTTGTTTTCTGCCTTTAGCACACTAATCTCTGCTCGCGCATCCTTATACATGCGTTGGAGCAGAGCTAGTTGGGCGTTTAACTGCTGCACCTCATTTGTCCTACTCTGCAGCCGGTTCGACAAGTTTGTGACCGCCGTCATGGTTTCTACACATGACTTCAAAGTATACTGATTGGCCTCCACATCCGACTGTACTGCCATTCTTTGCTCCACATACCGCATCGGAAAGTTCAACGGAGCAAACTCCGGGGCGCTTGGTTGAGGTTCCAGTGCCACCGCACCAGTTATCTCTCTTGTTGACTCATTGAGGTCGGGAAAGAGAGTGAGTAGACCACGGGATGAAGATGCCGTATTCTGGGTAGCTGAACGGGAAGAAGAGGCCATTGTTCAGATGTTTCAGAGAAGGGTTGGATACAAAGTCTTTACCGAGTGTTTCAGAATGACAATGTTCAGAGAGTTTCAGACTGGTTTCCACAGCCTCCGCAATGGTTTATATCGACACTGACGAAGCGGCCGACACGCGCATTGTCGATCACGTGCATCGCCGCGTGTCTGGCGCGCCTTTTGATGGCTCGTCTTTTGATGAATTGGACACGCCTTTTGATAGCACGCCTTTTGACAAAAATGGGCACACCTTTTGAGGGTGCGACTTTTTAGGGGTCCGACACGACTCTGTAAACTGTCCCGACATTGATTCCGGTTAGCTCCTTTATGGGTCCGACAAGACTCTGTAAACTGTCCCGACATAGATTCCGGTTAGTTTCTACAAGGGTCCGACAAGACTCTGTAAACTGTCCCGACATAGATTCCGGTTAGTTTCTACAAGGGTCCGACAAGACTCTGTAAACTGTCCCGACATTGATTCCGGTTAGTTTCTACAAAGGTCCGACAAGACTTTGTAAACTGTCCCGACATTGATTCCGGTTAGTTTCTACAAGGGTCCAGCAAGACTCTGTAAACTGTCACAACAACTGTCACAACATTGTCTGCTACAACGGTCCGACATGACCCCATAAACTGTCTTCTCCATCGGTCTGACACCACCATACAGTGTCCTCTACAACGTTATGACACCCCCATACAGTGTCCTCTACACCGTTATGACACCACCATCCAGTGTCTTCACCAATGGTCTGACACGACCATACAGTGTCTCCTATCCTTTTTTATTTTTATGTATTTTCTTGTTTTGTTCCTCTCTCCAAACTCAAGTTGGTTAGTTTCTATCCTCCTTGAGTTTGCGGGGGGCTGTTAAAATATATCAATAAACCTACCACCACTACCACCTCACCTACTCCACTAAACCTAACCCACTACACCACTACCACCTCACCTACTCCACTAAACCTAACCCACTACACCTACACCACCTCACCTACTCCACTAAACCTAACCCACTACACCTACACCTACACCTACATCTACATAAGGAACCATTTGTAATAGACAGCATAAATCAATTTCATAAATCAATAATACAATCATTTCTCTTTATACATTAAATTTCTACAGTGCCAATTATGGTTATTGGTCCACTGTTATGAAGAATTTTCTTACGGGTCGAAAAAAATGGGGTTATGTGTCTGGGTCTATACCACGTCCTTTGGATCCAAAACAGGACAATTATCTAGCTGCTTGTGACACATGGGATTGTGACAATGCTCAAATTCTGACTTGGTTTCATAATTCTGTAGAAGATCGCATTGGAATGATGTTCTCCAAATATCCTACTGCCAAAGAGGTGTGGGAATACTTATTTGGTGTCTATCAACAGTCTAACTTTGCCAAACGGTATGAGTTAGAGTCCGCTATTCAGCATGCTTGTCAGCGGGATAAATCTATTCAGGATTTTTATGTTGAGATGACGGGTCTCTGGGATCAGCTTGCTCTTATGGAACCTCCTCGTCTTACAGCCCTCGATGCTTATGTGCAGTTTAGGGAAGAGGGTCGTTTGGTGCAATTTTTAACGGCTCTCTCTCCTCAGTACGAGGCTATCCGCGGTGGCATCCTTCACCGTTCTCCTCTCCCTTCTGTGGATGCTATTGTTCGTGAGCTTCTTTCCGAAGAAACACGTCTCAAAACAACCAATCAGACTGTGTCTCCTTCAGTCTTCTTAACACAGCCACCCCTATTGGCACCTCCATCTGCGTCTCCGCCCCAGTCTTCTGTCAAACCCACAAAGGGGCCCTTAGCATCAGATGAGTGTGCTTTCTGCCATCAAAAGGGTCACTGGAAGTACAATTGTCCTAAGAAGAACCGTCAGTCTGCTCAATCATCTCAGCCACAATTCCGAGGTCCTGCTCCGAGTACTTTTCACCCTCCTGCTGCTTATACTTCATCTGCTCCGGCTTCTGATCCTGACTTGGCTTCCTTGAGTGCTCAGGTTGCACAACTTCAGCATATCTTGTCCACCTCTCAGTCATCCCCATCTGCCTCCGCTCTCACCTCTTCTCATTCAGGTTTGCTTGGGTCCTCTTCAGGATCGGGTATCCAAGAAGCAGATTGGGACCGGCCGTAGAGTTGGAGATCTCTATGTGGTGGAACGCCTGCATCTTCCTCAGTCTACCTCCCCCGTTGCACTTTCATCTTTTCAGTTAGATTCTCAGTCGAGTCAGTTATATCTGTTGGGTCTGTTATACTGTCTGCTGTGTCTGCAGTCTCTATTCCGTCCGTTTTATATGTTTCTCAGTTATCTGTCAGTTTATTATCTATTAGTCAACTGGATGCCTTCTGAGATTGAATCTGAATCTGAATCTGTCTCTGACTCTGAAACTGATGTTCTGGATGCCTTCTGAGATCGAATCTGCATCTGAATCTCACACTACCGCTCGGTTTCAGTTTCTTCTTAGCAAACTCTCAGTGTTTTCTGCTAAAACACCTTGAGTTTGAGCGGGGGTGTTAGAATATAATAGAATATTATAAATTTGTGTTTTGTACAAATTAGAGTCCTATTAGAGGCATGATTGTGTTATTAAGTTAGAGTCCTGTTAGAGACATAATTGTATTTGTATTTTCCTTAATTTGTGTTTTGTACAAATTAGAGTCCTATTAGAGGCATGATTGTGTTATTAAGTTAGAGTCCTGTTAGAGACATAATTGTATTTGTATTTTCCTTTTTGGTTTAGGATTTAGGGCTATATAATCTACGATCTGATTGTAATCTTTGATACATTGAATTTTGCATATACAGAAAAGTTTTCAGGATTCTTACAGGTTACTCAAATTACGCTATAAAGATAATTATTTACATTTGCCATTACACTATGAAGAGAATTATTTACATTTGCAAATGGCAAGTCATAACTATTGTTCATGGAGTTTAGAATAAAAAATGCTAGAGACTCCAAAAAAAATACCAAAAATTCTACACAACAGTATTGTGTACAATTTTTTTATTTTTTTGGGATCCTTAGCATTACTCGTTCAGAATAGAATGCAAAGTCAAGAACAGCACAAAGAACAGAAACACAAGATCTTGGAACAGTCAGGCATATTCAAGAGAGAGAGAGTGCAATACAATGTATTTAAGCTTAAAACTTGAGGCAGAAGATTGAAAGCAAATTGAACGTTTTTTTTTTTTTTTTTGGGCTGGGCTAAAACAAATTGAACTTACATGCTACAGGCCGAGACCATTTCAAAGAAGGTAACATCATTAAAGGGGATGTCCTTGTCTCGCATAGACTCTGCAAGAGAATACTTTGGCTGGTTGGCATCCTTTATTGAAAGCACTCATCAGAGATGAACAAGCAATAGCATCCGGTTGGACATCATTCATTTCCATTTCCAAAAGTATTGCAGATGCTTTTTCCCAATTCTCTGCAATTAGAGAACTCTTTAAGTTTAGCTTATCATGTATATCCTTCTAGTCAATGTCAGATAATTAAATTACTTACCCACAGCATTATATGCATGTATCATTGTGGTATATGTAATAGCATCAGGACAACAACCTTCCATCTTCATCATGGTGAACATAGATTCTGCTTCAGTGAGTTGACCCTGAAAATTTGTATACAGATGAGATTCCTTTCAAGTCATGTAAGTGATTACTTAGAGATAAGTTTTCCAAAACCTTGCCTGTTTACTGTAGGCACAGATCGCAGATGAGTACACCTCCTTGGACAAGGGAATTTTTTCTCCCTAAGAAATTCTAGAGCTTCATCATACTTTGACATCCTACAACAACTACTTTTTAGCACAGTGTAAGTAACAGAATCAGGTATAACTTTCTTTTTCCTCATAGATCTATATAACTTCAAAGCTTTCTCATACTCCCCCACATTCATGTAACTTCCAATGGCAGAGTTATACGCAATCGCATTTCAGCAGCTGAAAGTATGGAATCAATCAACGCCCACAGGCAGCCAAGAGGGTACAAATTGAGACAATGTTTGGCTGCATCCCATTTTGTTCCATCTCACGCAGCACTTCAATGGCTTTGGCTAGAAACCCATTAGATCCATAGGCATCTATAAGTGCATTGTAACTTACCACATTTGGCTTCCAATTGTTTCGTTTCATCAGGTCAAATATTTCCCGGGCCTTTTCAGGTTGCTCAGATCTTCCATACGCATTGAGCAAAGATGTATAAGACACAACATCTTGTCGAAAACCATTTTGCCTTATCTTGTTGAAAATTGACAGGACCTCTTCACTCATAACATGTGAAGCATAGGCACCTATCAAAGCATTATAAGAAACAATGTTGGGTTGTAAACCTTCTGCAATCATGGTGTTAAAACAGTCTTGCAGTTCTCAATCCATCCACTAACAGAATACAAATGAATCACGCTAGTGAATGTCACAATATCAGGATGACACTCTGCTCTTTTTTCCCTCATTGAATTGAAAATATCAATTAGCTTTCCCATAATGTCCAAGCTTTATCAGGCAATGTATCACAATATTAAGGGTAGTGGTGTCGGGACGGATACTTGTCCCTTTCATTAGTTCAAAATAGGACAGGGCTTTCAAATACTGAGCTCCACTTTTGTAAGCAGACAGAACAATATTGTGTCTCACTAGATCAGGCCCAACTCCATTCACTGTCATCTTCCTGCAAACTTGCAGAGCTTCTCTCCATTTTCCACTAGATCCACATGCATTGATCAAGTTGTTATGTGTTGATCGACTAGGAGGAATCTGCACAATAACTTAAATAAGCTAAGGTCACAGATGTATTCTGTAGAATGATGGCCTCAGAGACTGGAGAAACTGCACAAATAAATTATACAAATAAAAATCAAAGATCTATCCTGTAGAAAGATGGCATCAGAGACGTATTATGAATTTCAGATAATGACAACAAATAAAATGATGACAGATAATATTCCATAATAAGAATAAACAAGATAGAAATTGTTAATAGAATAGTTATGCATGATGCTAGAACAACATAAAAAATTCACGCATTCCTAAATAACAATTATAATCAATAACCACATAACCATAGATCACCATGACTAACTAAATTGCTTTATGCATTCAAAACCTTTAAGCAGCAAGAAACCTAGGATTGCAATAGAATTCAGCAAGGGACATTCAATTAAGATCACCAAGGCAACTAGGCAGATAAAAAATGACGCAACCTCCAAGGCAAAGTGGTGCTGAGTAGGAGTTTCATAATTTCTCTCAAAAAGTAAATTACTCGCAAAATTACCAGCACAAGTCAAGTATAAAGTAAATCTGAATGTATCTTAGTTCCTGAGTTGGTATATTTCTAACATGATGACGATCTGTAGATGTCACATCCCACTAGAAAAATTAAATAAACAAAACACTATTTGACAAGTTGAAATACTTCTCCAACTAAAGAATCTACGTCTCAATTCCTTCAATTCAAGTGATATATTGTAATAGAGAGGACTCTGACCAATTTTATTTTATTTTATTTTTTCACTTTTCAAGTCACTGACTTTTTCAAATAATAACTTATTTATCAAAACTCTGATAGGCTCTTCCCTTTCCAGTGCTACATACAAAGAATAGACACTACTCCAAATTAACTAAACATATTTTCAAACTAATTAAATCTTTTGTTCCCACAAACCACACTGATTTCCTTCAACAACCCTGTCAATTTAAATCAGATCATGCAAAAATTAGAGCTAATCCTTCCAAAACTCCACCTGAAGTTCTAGAATGATCATAATTTGCAACTATATTTTGTGCCAGCCATATGTACCAGTAGATCGAAAATTTAATAAATAACTAAGCATCTAAACCATGGTTTTACATAACGCCTGTTACATAACATACCAGCCATTATGTAACAGGAATTTGAAGGCTGATTTAGTTACAAGGTAATATATTAGCAGTAAGAAAGAGTGACACTGTATCAGCCATTACGGTACCTTAACAAGCTGTATTGGCCATTAGTTAGCCAATGCGGCCGTTACAGCTACAGTCAACATAAACACACCCAAATGCTATATGGATCACATTTTACACTCCTTTTTCTTCCTTTCCCTCTCTGCAGCTGCACTCTACTTGTTCGAAATATTGTAATCTACTCCATTAGGGCTCGAAACTTCAAAGTTCAAGCTTGATATTGGTATTTCTTCTTAGTGTTAAGGCTAGTTGCTTCATATCCACAGATGTACTTGATTTCAAGTGCTTTTTCTTCTTTCTTTTTTTGGCAATGATTTTTTTTTATATATAAATATTATTTAGGAAATTTAGTGTTATATACCATGTGTTCTCTTCAATATCTTGTGTGCTGTAACTTATAAGATGAATTGGCTTCGTGTTGTTTTATTTTTACAACTTTCCATTCTAGTAGCATTTCTAATTATTCTAGTTACTGAAATTTCCTTACTAGATGAATTTCTCCACTTTTTGACCTTAAACAACATAAAATTCAATATCATTTATGAACAAAAATGTTTTTAGGTTCCACAACATCGATTAAAAATCATTATACATTCAAATTGTGATAAATAGGTTTAGAACATATTTATCAATGAGTTTTTTGGCATGTGTTAGTACTTCAAAAAAATAATTATGAGTTTAGTCTCCAATGGGAAATCTACAATATGCACCCCCTAAAAAGTGCACTTGTAAAAACAAAGTTGCGAATATTTGTGATGGAAGTCATGATTTTTGAGGTGAAAGTTATGAATGGTGAAGTTATGGTGCACATCCTAAAGTTGAAGTTATACTTTTTGTGATGAACAAAAAAGTTAAATTTTTTGTGATAAGCAAAAAGTTATACATTTTGTGATAAAAGTTATACTTTTTTGTGTGCATACCATATACACCCTTCTTGGGTGTACACGGTAGCCTTTCCCATTGTGAATTCCTACTATATATTAGTTAAGACTCCAGCTAACATTACACTACGATTTAAAACCATGACTTGAACTATCAAAATTTATACTAACAAAAATCCATAAAGAATATTACAAGTGATATAATGAAGAAAGAGGTGAACTATGTTAAATTGTTATCATGATAGTAGCAATAATCGAAATGAACCCAAAATGATGAAGTTTCCAAGTAATAACAAAAATTACGTTCTCCAAAGATAACATCTAAGCATGAAAAGAAAAACATTACAAGCACTAGTTTGATAAGGAATAAGAGTACCCACAGATGCCCGAAGCGTATCTTCCATAATATTCACTGCCCAATGCCATTGACCAGCTCAACCATGTGCATTGATGAGGGCATTGTAAGTTTCAGCATCAGGCTTACACCTACCAGAAAAATAACAATTGTAGACAATAATGTCACTGGGGAAAATTCTAATGGGACCAGTGCATCTTACACATCACAACAAGGTCCAAGTTAAAAATAAATAAATAAAAAAAGGAGTTCATGCTTTTTAGTGCATATCAACTATATAATGCTTCATTGTTGAAGGATTACAAGTCTGCTTGTAAGAGGATTTTTGTGTAGGTAAAAAACACCTCAAAGTCTCTTTTCCTTGTGCCAAGCACTCCAAGTTTTCAATTTCATGGGAACTCAACTTCTTTAGCTTCTTACAAGTTGAAACCTTAACATTACAAAAACCTCAAATAATCCTGCAACCAATGTTCTTTTCGTAGACTTCAACATGTTAGTGGCCCCTTTCTCTTCCTATGAAAGCGGTTGGTACAAGGTCTGTAGCGGTTGCGGTAACCGAAACTGCGAATTTTTTTATTTTTCGCACAATTTGAAAAAAACTTACCGATACGCATATTTTTTTTTTTTTCAAAATCATATTTATTGGATAATAACATAAACTTTGATAAATTTTTGATAATTTTTAAGTATGATCCAATATATTTCATATTTTCAAATCACTATAAAATGAGTTTTTTTACATTTTATTTCATTAATTAATGACTTTATATGTCATAAATCCATATTACAGTTGTGGCAAAAATTCCTTTTATTGGACTTAGATGTATAAAATTATTTTTAATTATTATACTTGTGGAAGCACTTAGAAAATATGAAGAAGAAGAACTCCGAAAATATGAGGAAGAAGGAATATATTTCTGTTATATTCAAAACTTCTTATCTTACAAGACCAAATGACACTCCTTATATAGGAGATATTACAAACATCATCATAACCCATTATATGCCACTTACATATTATATATTACCACTATCTACCACTATCATATTATATACATGCCACTATCTACCACCAACACCACTATCATATTCTATACATGCCACTATCTACAACCAACACCACTATCATATTCTATACATACCACTATCTACCACCAACACCACTATCATATTCTATACATGCCACTATCTACCACCAACACCACTATCATATTATATGCATGAACACAATTTCCAGCACTCCCCCTCAAGCTGGTTTGAAGATATCTTCCATAGCCAGCTTGCTAGTCAGCTTATCAAATTGCTTCTTGTGTAGTCCCTTCGTTAGCACATCAGCTAATTGTTCACCTGTTGGAAGGTAGGTCATACAGATTATGCCAGCATTGATTTTCTCCTTGATGAAATGTTTATCCACTTCTATATGTTTTGTGCGATCATGTAGAACTGGATTATGAGCTATAGATATAGCTGCTTTGTTGTCACAATAGACCTTCATAGGTGTCGGGTGAGAAAGCTTTAATTCTTCAAGAATTCTTTTAATCCACATTACTTCACAGATTCCATGGGCAACAGCTCTGAACTCTGCTTCTGCACTACTTCTAGCTACCACATTCTGTTTTTTACTCCGCCATGTAACTAGGTTCCCACCTACAAAGGAGCAGTATCCGGATGTTGATCTCTTGTCTGTAACACTTCCTGCCCAGTCTGCATCTGTGTATACTTCAACTTGAAGATGTCCATGTTTCTTGAATAGTAAGCCTCTCCCTGGAGTTCCTTTCAAATATCTTAAGATCTTATAAACGGCCTCAAAGTGCTCTGCCCCTGGTGAGTGCATGAACTGACTTACCATGCTGACTGCAAAGGCAATATCAGGCCGCGTATGAGACAAGTAAATCAATTTCCCTACAAGTCGCTGATATTGTTCTCTCTCTTTGACTTCTTCAGCCTTAGCAGCTTGTAACTTCAAGTTAGGCTCGATCGGAGTCTCCGCCATGTTACAACCAAGCATACCTGTTTCTCCAAGGAGATCAAGAACATATTTTCTCTGATTAACGAATATACCTTCCTTGGATCTTGCAAATTCCATTCCGAGGAAATACTTGAGGGCTCCCAGATCCTTAATGTGAAATTCTTTTGCGAGTTTCTCTTTGAGGGCTGCTAACTCTGCTTCATCATTACCAGTTAAAATGATGTCATCAACATAAACAATCAAAATTGCAATTTTACTATTTTTTGAATGTTTATAAAATATTGTGTGATCTGTTTGACTCTGCGAGAAGCCACAACTGATAACTGCCTTCCCAAAGCGTTCAAACTACGCTCTTGGTGATTGTTTGAGTCCGTATAATGACTTGTTCAATCTGCATACTCTGTCACTTCCAAGTCTCTGCTCAAATCCCGGCGGTAGGCTCATGAACACCTCCTCTTCAAGATCACCATTGAGAAATGCATTTTTAATGTCAAGTTGATGTAGAGGCCAATCTGAATTTACTGCAAGAGATAACAGTACTCTGATGGAATTTATTTTAGCAACAGGAGCAAACGTCTCCTGATAGTCGATCCCATAAGTTTGAGTGAAGCCTTTAGCTACCAGTCTCGCCTTGTATCTCTCAATGCTTCCATCTGCGTTACATTTTATCGTAAACACCCATTTACACCCAACTGTTTTCTTGTCTTTGGGTAGATCAACTATCTCCCAAGTACCACTTCTCCTTAAAGCATTCATCTCCTCCATGACTGCTAATTTCCAATTCGGATCATCCAATGCTTCCTGTATATTCCTTGGAACAAACAAGTGTGAAATCCTAGATGTGAAAGCTCTATGGTTTTTAGACAGTCTTTGATAGGAGAGGTAATTTGCAATAGGATGTTTAATGCAATTTCGAACACCTTTCCTAATTGCTATAGGTACATCAAGGTCGGAAATAGAAGGAATAGGATTACCTAAAATTTCGATGCCAGAACTCGGGTGGACATTCGGGTCATTAGGATGGACGTTCGGGTCATTATTCCTCAGATGAAATCGCTTCCTAGTATAAACCTGAAGCTCAGGATTTAGATCATTTTGTAGTACTTCTCCCCCTAAACAAGAATCTTCTTGACTAGGCACCATAGAACTTGGTTCTCCTAAGTGATCATTATCAGACAGATGTGGTTTTTGTGTAGGATAAATGACATTGGGGAGCGGGATAGAAATATCCCAAAAACGGTCTTCTACTCCACTTGTCTCCCCCTGAAGAGAAGTGTTGGGGAAATAGGATTTTGTTTCCACAAATGACACATCCATACTCACATGAAATTTCTTGTTTGGAGGATCGAAGCACTTATACCCCTTTTTGTTTGAGGAATAACCCAAAAAAACACATTTTATAGCACGGGGGTCAAGTTTTGAACGAAATTGACTGGGAACATGAACATAGGCAGTACATCCAAAAACTTTGGCGGGTAAATCAGAAAACAACCTCGTGTCAGGAAAAAAAGTTTTGAGACAATCAAAAGGTGTTTTGTATGTTAACACCTTTGTAGGCATCCTGTTTATCAAATAAGAGGCTGTTAAAATTGCTTCACCCCATAAATATTTAGGAACATGCATGTAAAACATTATAGCACGTGCTACTTCAAGTAGATGTTTATTTTTTTGTTCTGCAATGCCATTTTGTTGAGGGGTATCCCGACATGTAGATTGATGAAAAATCCCCTTTTTTTCCAAAAACTCACCCAACTGCTCATTGAAATATTCTGTTCCATTATCAGAATGTAAAATACCAATTTTGGTTTGAAATTGGTTTTCAATCATATTGTAAAAATTTGTGAATAAATTTTTCACGTCAGATTTTTTATTCATCAAATAAATCCAACATAAGCGGGTATGATCATCAATAAATGTAACAAACCATCTTTTACCAGAAAGAGTAATGATTTTAGAAGGGCCCCAAACATCACTATGAATCAAATAAAAAGGTTTTGAAGCCTGGTAAGGTTTTGGCAAATAAGTAGAGCGATGAAATTTTGCAAAAATGCAACTTTCACAATGAAAAGAAGAACAATCAATCCCTTTAAATAATTCTGGAAATAAATGTTTCAGATAAAGAAAACTAGGATGTCCTAGCCTATAGTGCCATAGCATTATTTTTCTCGAATAGAGATTGAACTGGTACTATTAAAGCTCTGAGCTTTTTTATTACTAACAGGTACTTCATCAAAGTAGTAAAGACCTTCAAGCATCCTAGCACGTCCAATCATCATCCCCGAGTTCTGGTCCTGAAATTCACAATGGGATTCAAAAAATGTAACACGACAATTAGAATCCTTAGATAGTTTACTGACAGACAAAATGTTACAGGCTAAGTTGGGGACGTGAAGAACAGCATTGAGATTAATTTTCTCAGTTAGTTTAATAAATCCTTTTCCTGCAATAGGTGAAAAACTACCATCGGCTATTCTGATTTTGTCATGACCAGAACAAGGGAAATAGATACTAAATAAATGGGAAAAACTAGTCATGTGATCGGAGGCACCGGAATCTATGATCCACGGAGAGAAGTTTAGGCAAGAGAAGGCTTTAGGATTTCTACCTGTTTGTGCCAACAAAACACTAGGAGTACCGGTTGAGGAGTTGGATTTTATCAGCTTTAAGAGTTGATCAATCTGCTCTTTGTTGAAGGGACCTGAATCGGCTTCATTAGCGGTAGGAAAGCCACGATTCTTCTCTCCTTGTTTGCTGCTTTTCCAGTTGACAGGTTTGCCATGAATCTTCCAACACGTTTCGCGTGTATGGCGAGGCTTGTTGCAAAAATCACACCAGACCCGTGGCTTATCATCAAACCTGCGCTGGTAATTTGCAGCCTTGTTGGCCGCAGCATCGCTAATTAAAGCAGAAATTTCAATTGATTCACCATTACCTTTTTTCTTAAGCATGACGCTCCTTCGGCCCTCTTCCCTTCTGACTTCGGCAAATACTTCGCCAATGGATGGGAGAGGAGGTCTGCCAATAATTCTTCCTCGCACTTCATCGAACTCAATGTTGAGGCCGGCAAGAAACTTGTAAATACGGCTGTCTTCCACAGTTTTCTTGTGGTGGTTACAGTCGTCAACCGATTTCCATTCGTATGTGTTGAAGATGTCAAGATCCTGCCACAACCTTTTCAACGAATTGAAATATTTGGTGACGGAATCATCTCCTTGACGAATCTCTCCCAACTTCAAAGTTAATTCGAAAACTTGAGATTGATTTCCTAGGTCAGAATACATCTGACTAACATTATCCCACAATTCTTGTGCAGTAGTATAGCACATGTAATTAGAGCTTATATCCTCCTCCATGGAATTGACCAACCATGTCATAACCATGGAGTTTTCAGCGTCCCAATTGTCGAACAGCGGATCATTAACAGCAGGAGCCTTCTTGTCACCAGTGATGTAACCGATCTTTCCTTGCCCACGGATATACATCCGGACAGATTGTGACCAGCGGAGAAAATTATCACCATTTAGGCGGATGGTGGTGATTTGGACAGAGTGAGAGTTGGACGTTTTCACCGGAATGGCAGCGGCAGGGGTTGAAGTGGTTCCGGACGTGACTTCCGACATGGCTATGACGGTTTTAGGGCTGCTGTGTTTTTTGTTGCTCTGATACCAACTTAGAAAATATGAAGAAGAAGAACTCCGAAAATATGAGGAAGAAGGAATATATTTCTGTTATATTCAAAACTTCTTATCTTACAAGACCAAATGACACTCCTTATATAGGAGATATTACAAACATCATCATAACCCATTATATGCCACTTACATATTATATATTACCACTATCTACCACTATCATATTATATACATGCCACTATCTACCACCAACACCACTATCATATTCTATACATGCCACTATCTACAACCAACACCACTATCATATTCTATACATGCCACTATCTACCACCAACACCACTATCATATTCTATACATGCCACTATCTACCACCAACACCACTATCATATTATATGCATGAACACAATTTCCAGCAGAAGCATATGTAGATTTTAACTTAAATAGTTTTTAAAAAGTATATATCCTTAATGGAAGAATCTAACAAAGTACATAACATAATAGCACAATTCACAAATAACAGAGATTACATTTTACATAATGTTACTACTAAAATTGCATAATGTCACTACCAAAATGAGTGACGTTGTGCATCTTGGGATTCAGATTGTTGAGCTTGATTGTTGCTGCTATCTTCAACCCACCAAAATGAGTGACATGGTGCATCTTGGGATTCAAATTGTTGAGCTTGATTGTTGTTGCTTCCTTCACCCCACCAAAATGAGTGACATGGTGCATCTTGGGATTCAGATTGTTGAGCTTGATTGCTGCTGCTACCTTCACTGTATCCAATAGGAAATTATAGAAGTGAATGTGGTCATCATGTCATCCCTTTCTATTTGGTGCACTAGGGGAGAAAATGCATACCTTGGCTGAAAAGGATCAACATACTCTTCTTGGGCTTGTAGATAATTTGGCAAAACGTATCCTAGAGAACCATGTTGTTGAGGGGTCCAATGGTAATTTTGTTGAGGTGGGTAAGGATAGCTCTGGCTATCACTACTATAGGATTGGTAAGGGTGATATGGATAACTCTAACTAATATAAGATGAATCAAACTGTTGTTCTATGCTTCTTATTCTTCTTTCATCCCTACACGTATCACTACCACAAAACCTTGTAGGTAGTTGGGGAAAAGGTGCAACAGGTTCTCCAACATAATAATGTTCTCCAATATTGCATAATCCAAATCCTCTAATAAAATCTTCATTTCCTGCACCAAAACTAGTACCATCACCACCATTGTCGCCGCCACCATCACCGTGAGAAGTGCCTCCACTGTCACCATCTTCACCTCCTCCATCAGATGGTGTTAAACCGCTACTATTGTCACTTTGAGTTGGAGTAAGAGTTGAGCTTAAAGAAGTGCGTCGAACTTGATATCTATAGTTGTCACCACCATCGTTTCCATCGCTGCCATCGCCATTGCCGTCGCTGCCGCCAACACCACCACCACCATCATCATCATCTGAGACCAAATCTGGCCATTCAGAATTATCCACACCATCTCGTAAAGGATTTTCCCTTTCTTCTATCCATGGACTTATTAGATCATCTTCTTCAAATATGTGATCCAAGTTAATAGGATTAAAGTTCCTATCAATCTCCTCTTGGCTTCTTCTTTTAACGTGTCTCAATATTAATCTCATGTTGTAGGTGATGAAGACTAATCTTTGGATTTTCTTATATTTCAATTTATTCCTCATCTTTGTATGGATGAGACTAAAAGTACTGCAGTGAGATGATGTGGTGGTTTGATTTAACACTTCCACAGCTATTTTTTGAAGTTCAGGAGCACAACTACCATGAATAATCTACCACTCAGCTACATAAAATTACATTACTTTAGACATAAGTCAAAATAAGATAGAAAATTATTTAAGTATTCATGTATTGTAAATTCGTAATTTTGAAAATAAAACCTGGATTTGATTGTTTTCATGCTTTTTGTGCTAAAGGAGTGCCAAAAGTTTCCTGTTTATCTCAAAATATCAACAACTACAATTTGGACAATCATTGCAAGTAACATTTGCAAAAGTAGATTATTACTATTAAAATTTAAATAATTGGTACGTACTTGATATGTTACTTTTACTTGAGCATCCATATTAGGCTCCAATTTGGTAATTACTTTTTTAAGTCCATCCATCACTTCTCTTATTATTTCATTGGATGAGGCAATACCATATTGGAATTGAGGATTTAAAAAATATCCTTCAAGGAAAAAAAAAAGGCAATTAATAATTGAAAGTAAATATACATGTTATAATTGAAATCGTAACACTTACCAGCCGCATGCAAATCTTGATGTAATTGAAAAGACCATCAAGTTTCAATAATTTATCAATACTCAGTGTACTAGCGGCAATCTCTTTTAATTGCCAACTTTGCTCTATCCATACCTTCATATATGAAACCCATTGTTGGCTTCTCATCCTCATCAACCAACCGCAATACTCTAACAAGTGGCTCATGAGCTTTACAAAACTCTGTTGCTTTCTACCAAAACTCATTTCCCAAAATAATTTTTTTGACCTTGTAAGCCTTCCCCTATCTAGAATTCTTCCATTCATCACTATTAAACATAGCTCTCAATTGTTGTTCATATCTAACAATACTCTCAATGGCAATAAAATTTGTAGCAAATCGAGTGATGGCAGGTCGAATCAATTCTCTATCTCCAGTGAATTTTCTCATTAAATCTAACATCCATCCACTATTATAAATGAAATTGGTGATGGTTTTACCATCTTCAATCACCTTTGCAACACTTTTCTTATTGGCTATGTCTTTTAGCATGAGATCGATACAATGTACCGAACAAGCTGTTCAATATAAATGTTTCATTTTTCTCATTAACATTTTTCCACCAACTTTCAGTGCAGGTTCATTATCAGTCACCACTTGAACAACGTATTGCTCTCTAATTTCATCAACAACTTTATCTAACCCAAAATAATATTCAGCAGTCCTACTAATAATATTAGAGGCATCAATTGATTTGTGAAATATAGTACCTCTATTGCAGTACACTAAGAAGATGATGTGTTGCCGAGTTAGATTGCTCCAACCATCACACAAGATGGATACACCAGAACTACCACTTGCATCATATTGTGATCCATGACCTGCAACACCTCGTCTAATTTTTTGCTTTTCCTCCTATTGTTGTTCTAAACGAATACTCGCTTGTCTATCCCTGGTCATCTCTGGATCAGAGTCAGAGTCATCATCTCGAAGATCTACAAAATCTCCTTCTTCATCCTCATCATAGAGATCATCTCCCCTAATATGTGGTTCCAATTCAACTTTTCTCTTTTGTTTGTCTGTTTTACTCATTTTCTTATCTTGTAAATGTTTCATCATTTCTTGCATCACGTGTCTACTATCATCAGGACAAGAATGCACTTGCCCCATTTGATGTGCTAAGTGTTATTTGAAACGCGTAATCCCACCTTTAATGAGATGTCCACAAAATTTGCAAATAATATGATGCCTAGTGCCTTCAACTCGAGTTCCAAATTTCCAACCAATATCATCACTTGTGGGTTCATCATTAGCACCCTTTTGTCGTGGCATTTTCGAATTTGAATTCTACATCATTGATACATTTTTTAATTTATTTTAAATGTTTACAAAATTATTTTTGAGCAAAACTTGAACTAAACTATATTTACAATTATTAAATGAAATGATTATAAAAAAATTGCAACCACTATTTGTACATTTGGATTTTACATGCTAATGTAACCATATAAAAATTAAAAAATAAATTATAAAGATTTTTTTTTTTTTTTTGAACTATTGATTTTCTTTTTTTTAAATATATTTTTGAAAAAAAAAATGTTGCCATAAAAATTGTTGTCACAACACATCACAATAACAAAATAAAAAATATTTATAATTAAATATTAAATGAAATGATTATGAAAAACATGCAACCATTATTTATACATTTGGATTTTACATGCTAATGTAATCATATACAAATTAAAAAATAAATTATAAAGAAAAAAATCCATACATAGTTGTTTTTTAGGCTTGAATCACTTGAGTATTCGTTATCTTTTTGAATAACTGCAAATAAACATAATAATAATCAATAAAAACAAACATATATAAAATGTATGAATATAATTATAGGTGCTATGAATTTTAGATATTATAAATAAAAAAATCAATCACTAATTATTATATATAAAATGCTAAAAGTAAGTGTTTCGCTATATATATTTTTAAATTAAATTGGTAAATATATCACCATAATTTTTTTTGTTTACAGACCAGTGAGAATTATTCAAAAAAAAAAAAAAGGGCCAGTTGGAGACCACACAAACAAAAACAAAACAATATTAAACATCTTCCAAAGGCAACCAAGCAGCTGAAGACTATTGTTCAAAAAAAAAAAAAAAAGCCAGTTGGAGACCACACAAACAGAACAAAATAATATTAACTATCTTCCAGAGGCAGCCAAGCAGCTAAAGACCATTGTTCAAAAAAAAAAGGCAGTCGAACAAAACTTTTACTTACAAAGTCACAGGTTTAACACAGGTTCTTCATCTCCTTACAGAGGCAGCCAATATTATTCATCTCCTTCATCTTCAACACAGGTTCTTCATCTCTTCCCTCTTCTCTCTCTATCTCTCACTCCTCTGTATTTCCTTTTCTCTCTGTATCCCTCTTCCCATGAACCATTCTTCCTTATTTTTTTGTCAGAAACTCAGTTTAAGATGGTTGAAAATTTGTGGATCTGAATCTCAATTGGAGAGATTTTAAAGACTGAAGGTTGTGGATCTATTCTGAATATGATGGAATGTCACTTCAAAGTGGTTCACGAGCTGAAAAGAACTCAAGACAAAATATGTTCAACCATAAAGGTATGTACAAAATCTGTTGAATATATATATTTTCAGCTTTTTCTTTTGTTTTTTTTGAAAAGAATCAGCTCAATACAGTGTGTAACGGTGCGTAACAGGCCGTTACAGCATCGTTACAGCCACTACGACAATGGCTACGGCCGACACACCTATAAATCTCAATCACACCGCAAAAGCAGGGGTAACGCGTGGTGCCTACCACCGCAACCGATACGTAACACTGCATTTTGAAACATTGTGCTGGTATCTAGAAACAAGAGGCATGTTTTCATCTAAGTTTTACTTTAAATTCCTCAATAAAAGCAACTTTTCATATTTTTAATTTGGCAAAACTTTATTATGCCCCCAAAAAGTTAAGGCAACGCATAGCAGTTTAGATAAACTACATGATATTCTTACATGTACCCAATGCTTCAAAATGCGGTGTTACATAACGGTTGCGGCCATTACGTAACGGTTGTGGCGGTAAGCACCATGTGTTACTCCCGCTTTTGCAGTGTGATTGAGATTCATAGGTGTGTCAGCCGTAGTGGCTATCATAGCGGCCATAACGGTGAACCACTTTTGAGCTGATTCTTTTAAAAGAAAAAACAAAAGAAAAATCTAAAAATATATATATTCAACAGATTTTGTACATACCTTTATGGTTAAACAAATTTTGTACAGATTTTGTCTTTAGTTCTTTGAAGCCTGTGAACCACTTTGAAGTGAGATTCAATAATATTCAAAATAGATCCACAGCCTTTAGTCTTTAGAAACTCCAATTAAGATTTAGATCTTCAGATCCACAAATTTTCAACCATCTTCAACTGAGTTTATGATAAAAAAATAAAGAAGAGTAATTCATGGGAAGAGGGATATAGAGAGGAGGAAATACGGAAGAGTGAGAAATAGAGAAAAAGAAGAGGGAATAGATGAGGAACCTATGTTGAAGATGAAGAAGAGATGAATAATATTGGCTGCCTCTGTAAGGAGATGAAGAACCTGTGTTAAACCTGTGACTATGTAAGTAAAAGTTTTGTTCTACTTCCTTTTTTTTTGAACAATGGCTGCCTCTGGAAGATATTTAATATTATTTTCTTTTGTTTGTGTGGTCTACAACTGTTTTTTTTTTTAACAATGGTCTCCGGCTGCCGGCTGCTTGGCAGCCTTTGGAAGATGTTTAATATTGTTTTGTTTTTGTTTGTGTGGTCTCCAACTGGCTCTTTTTTTTTTTTTTTTTTTTTTTGATTAATGATCTCCAACTAGTTTGTAAGCAAAAAAATTTATGGTGATATATTTAGCAATTTTAATTTTAAAATATATATAGCTAAGCACTTTTAGCATTTTATATATAATAATTAGTGATTGATTTTTTTTATTTATAATATCTAAAAATCATAACAACTATAATTATATTAATACACTTAATATATGTCAGTTTTTATTGATTATTGTTATTTTGTTTTTTTATTTGCAGGTTATTCAAAAAGATAACAAATATTTAAGTGATTCAAACCCAAAAAACAACTATGTATGAATTTTTTCTTTATAATTTATTTTTTAATTTTTATATGATTACATTAGCATGTAAAATCCAAATGTATAAATTGTGGTTGCATATTTTTTATAATCATTTCATTTAATATTTAATTATAAATATTTTTTATAGGGAAAATTAGTCTTAAGGTCCCCCCATTTTTAGTAATGGAAGAGATCCACAATATTATTTTATAATGTCTAAGGTTGTAAAACCCAAGTTTTGAATATTATTATTTTTGGATAGATTGGTAATTACATTAATTTATATGGGTCACTTAGTAATATCAAGAATTAGTTATGAGGTGGCATGATAATTTCTATTACTGAGATGGGTAATTTTGTAATTTTAAGAAATTAGGTTAATAACCCTAAAAAAAAATATATATATATATATAAATAAAAAGAGGGGAAAAGGGGGTTTCATATTTCTTTTATCACGACTACGCAGTGCATCCTTAGAAGGAACGACAGTTGGAAATTGAAGCCACTGAATGTTCTTGATTGCCCAATTGACTGAGGTATTTTTGCCCCATTGTTTACTTTATGTAAAGGGATCAATTGTTTATTATGTTATGTACAGGGGTCAATAGGTAGTCAGATGGTTTTGGGAAGGAAATTTGTGTGGATACCTAAATACTGAGAGTTTGGATGCATGGAGCAACGTGTATGTGAAACTGTATGGGTTATTGGAAACAGTGCAAATTATTTGCAATAGAATTTGGTACATTAGATAAGGTGTGTTTAACTATTAAATTAAGGGAATTGATTTGATATTTCTTGTATATTAAAGCATCTCATATATGCAGTGGGTTCTTGTGGATATGTAAAAGACACAAAAATATTTCTTGTATATTAAAGCATCTCATATATGCAGTGGGTTCTTGTGGATATGTGAATGACACAAAAATATTAATTTGTTTGAGGTTATATTTATTAGGTTCGTGCGATTGAAGTGGTGGAGTTGAGTATTTGAGATTAGTTTGGGAAATATTAGTTTAGCTGTTTGAGGTAAGTAACCCTCTATCACTGTTGGTACATTTTTTATTCCTATTGAATCGTTTAAAATTATAAGTATTTATTTATAGCCTTCTTGTTCTCTTAAAATAAAATATGGGTCAAGTATAAAACAACATCGAATATTATTATGAAAATTATTTGAATATTTTGTGGAACTATTCTGAAAACTGTACTACGTTTATTCTGAAAATATCGAATGATTTATTTAAAATTTGTCTATTGTTTGAATTTTGAACATCACTCTAGCCTGACTACGATTTGGACCCTAGCCAATGGGGGTTATTTATTGGCACAGAAACTAATGTCTTTTGGGGCTTTACCACCGGCCTATGTGTGGTTCTGGGCCTTGTCACGGGCTAAGTGACCGTAGTTATTAAAACTTGGGTTTTGTGAATCAAATCATTGAACCATCTGAATATCGAACCATCGATTTGAACAATGAATTACTTTGAATTATCTTGTTGGCTTTTCATTTAAAATGTATTGTACATTGTTTATTTTTAGCTATGAAACCATCTTACAAATAATTGTTCATTTATTGAACTGTAGAAAAATTTATATTTATTGGTTATCGATTTACTTATTAATTTTTTTATACTTGATCCAGCTAGCAGTGATGGTTGGTTATTTACTGGCCTTTCTAGCTTACCCTTATTTTTTTTTTCAGATTCTGAAGAGTAGAGCTGCGCGGGATTTTTTACATGTGGGAGTGCCGAGAGTAGGACTTTGAATTAAGTACTTGGATTATTGTTTTGTTAATGGATTTTATTAGTGAACTTGGTGGATAATTTCATATGATAAGAATAATCAATTTTTATGGATTTTAGCATTATGATAATTTAGGATTTAATTAGAGTATTTTACATTGTTGGTTATGTGTTGGACTCTTGGCCTTGCATGCTCATTTAAGCCAGGTTTTAATTTTAAAGGCTGGTATAGAATAGTGGTGAGATTGGGTAGATGTAGGATTGGGAACGCTTATAATTTGATATAATGTTTATTTTATTTTATTTTATTTTATTTTATTTTATGTTTTAGGAGCTTAAGAATAGAATAAGATGAGGTTTTATTATTGATGCATTTAGGTTGCGATGGAACATGAGGAGACATTGGCAAATATGGCTAGGAATACACGTCAGGGTCAAATGAATCGACGGACTGGTAGTAACAATCGGCGAGGGAATGTGACTAATAATGGTAGTGGTTCTCAAGCAATCGGAGGAAATCAAGGGCAAGAGTTGGGACAACAAGAACAAGCTGCAATCCCCAATCCAATTGAAATGGTTCAAGTGCTTCAGACGTTGGCCGGGGTGGTGCAACAACAAACCACCATAGGGATTAACTTGACTAGACTTATGGAGCAACAACAGCGGATGCAGCCAGGTGTTGGGCCACAACCAAGGCCACGTTGTAACATTACTAAGTTTAAGAAGATAGCCTTGGCATTTGACGGAGCCACAGACCCTTTGGAGGCTGAAAAATGGTTGACAAAAATGGAAAAGTTGTTTCACGTTTTTGAGTGTACGGATGATCAGAAGGTGACCTATGCTACGTTTATGCTACAAGGGATAGCTAATGATTGGTGGCAGGTGGAGAAGCGCATACACGAGCATGATGCCAACCCCTATACATGGGAAAGGTTTAAGAATGCATTCAATGAGAAATACTTCCCTAGGAGTGTTCGTCTACAAAAACAGAGGGAATTTTTGAAGTTAGAGCAAGGGAATAAGACGGTTGCAGAATATGAAGCTGAGTTTACGAAGTTGTCTAAATTTGCATCAGCATTTGAAGCAAATGAGGATAGCAGAGCACGAAAGTTTGAAGGTGGACTAAGAACGAACATTATGCAACAGGTGGTTCCTTTCGAGTTACCTACTTTTGGAGCAGTGTTGAATAAGGCTTTGTTGGTTGAGAGTGGCCTCACTAGAGCCCAAGAAGAGAAAGAAGAGAATTATAAGAAGAGGCCTAGTTCTTCCAACTTCCAAACTAACAGCTCGAAGGGCAATGCTAAGAGACAAAACACTTCTTCGGTTGGGAGTTGGGGAAGTCGAACTATGGGTAGTAGTGTTGATAAGAAGAATGATCGGGTACAATGCTCTAGGTGTAATGGATTCCATCGGGATAGTGAGTGTCGTTGGAATACTGGGCTTGTTTCTCTTGCGGGCAACAGGGGCACAGGATAGCTGATTGCCCTAACCGGAAGGGGCATGAGATTGAACAGAAAACATGGACAAATAAAGGAGCATCAACAGACAAAGGGTCTTCAGGAAGTCAAAAGAAAAATGGAGGTCATAAGCCAAAGACTCAGGGTCGAGTGTACGCACTCACGCAACAAGATGTTCAGACTTCCAACACGGTGGTGTCATGTACTGTTTTAGTGTCTTCTGTTTATGCACATGTGTTATTTGATTCTGGCGCTACAAATTCATTTGTGTCTATGGGATTTGTTGAGAAACATGGATGGAAATGTGTCTCTAGAGAGATCGACTTATGTGTTGAAACCCCAATAGGAGGTGTTATGGTTGCTGACTTAATTTGCAAATCTCGTGTGGTTAGTATAGATGACAGAAAATTGCTTGTAGACTTAATTGTTTTAGATATGCGGGACTTTGACATAATTCTTGGAATGGATTGGTTGGCAACCAATTATGCTTCTGTTGATTGTCCAGGAAAAAGGGTAGTATTTCAGATTCCTAATCAACCAGAATTTTGTTTTGTGGGTAGTGGAGTTAACACTCCTCTTTTGGTAATCTCAGCTTTGCAAGCTAGACGGTTGTTAAGGAATGGTTGCGAGGGCTATTTAGCTTCTGTGAGAGATACCTGTTAAAATCCACCTACTCTCCACCTACTTCACCCACTTAAACCTACTCCACTAAACCAAACCTACTCCACTAAACCTAACCCACTACACCACTACCACCTCACCTACTCCACTAAACCTAACCCACTACACCACTACCACCTCCACTTCACCTACTCCTTACCTACTACACACTCACCCTCTTCTATATATAGGAATCATGAATCATTGTATCAAAAAAAAAACATACATAAATCAATAATACAATTCTCTATTTTTCTTTATACATTAAATTTCTACATGGTATCAGAGCCATAAGATTTAGGCCCGTATTTTGTTTTTCTCACCGGCGGGCAGCCGGCCGGCAACCTTGCCTTCGCTGCCCGCTGGAATTTTGTACACATACCTTCACTTTCCTGCATCTTCCAACTTTCTTACAACTGTTGTCCCATAGATTGGCTTCATATCTACCAGTCCATCTATGCCTTGTGACAACTCTATACTGTGAAGTCCTCTGTCCAAATGTATCAATGGACTTCCTATGGCCAACTTGCTTCTGATCAAGCTTCTCAGCCCTCTCTTCTTCCCCTCCTTGAATGGTGTTTGGTACACCTCATGGCCTCTAAATGCATAGTAATTTGACTGTCATGGGTGTTGTTAGGGCACCTACCAAGTGTGCCTCTGTGGGTATTCAAGGGATTGCTTGGGTTTTTGGTGGTATGATCTTTGCCCTTGTCTACTGCACTGCTGGTATCTCAGGAGGACATATTAACCCAGCAGTGACCTTTGGATTGTTTCTGGCAAGGAAGCTGTCCCTAACAAGGGCTGTTTTCTACATAGTGATGCAGTGCCTTGGTGCCATATGTGGTGCTGGTGTTGTCAAGGGCTTCCAGCCATCTATCTATCAGGCAAATAATGGTGGGGCCAATTTTGTGGCACATGGTTAGAACCTTTTCAGAGGACTACAATGATTTGAATGTTGAGCCTTCGTTTGGAGAGACCAATCTCGACTTTGAAGGCAGAGAGAGGAGCACTAAGGAAAGCACACCCATTCTTCTTTTATTTATTTAATCACACTCACCAAGTTTGTTTCACTCTCATTATCACATTCATACACACCGGTATCATGTTGTCTTCAACTTTCTTTTGTTTATCATTTTAAAATACACCCTTATCATGTTGTTCCCCACCTTCTTTATTTTATATATATATATATATATCTCTTTTTATTATATTCTATTACTCAAACTCTCCTCCATTTGATTTTAAAATCACTTATTTTTTATTTATTTTTTCCAAATCACTTTTCCTCCTTTTTAAATACCCCACTTTATTTTGAAACAATCACACTGATATTTTTCATATAATCTATCTATAAATATTTTTTTTTTATCTATTTTCTTTCTCCTTTGTTTTCTTTCATTTTATTTTTATTTTTCCAACACATAATTTTTCCATTCAAAAAAAAAAAAAAAAAAAAAAAAAAAAAAAAAAACAATTTACAAATTTGCAAAACAAACCATATTTTATTCATCTCAGGGATCAACCCCGATCACAATTTTACAAAAAAAAAAAAAAAAAAAAAAAACAAACAACAAAAACAAACAACACATCCACAGGCGGGATTTTTTCTTATCTACTCTGCCGCCGGTCTCTTCTTCTTGCCTCCGTCCTGTGCGGCCCTTGACGGTGTTGCCTCCGTGCTTCCTAGACCACCAAGCAAGTTGCCTCCTCCCTGCTCCTCCACTACAGCATACGGTGGACCTCCAAATCGGAACATCACGGTGGCCTTCCGCTTCAGCTCCTTGTTTTCTGTCTTTAGCACACTTATCTCTGCTCGCGCATCCTTATACATGCGTTGGAGCAGAGCCAGCTGGGAGTTTAACTGTTGCACCTCATTTGTCCTGCTCTGCAGCCGGTGCGACAAGTTTGTGACCGCAGTCATGGTTTCCACACATGACTTCAGAGTATACTGATTGGCCTCAATATCAGTTTGCACCGCCATTTTTTGCTCCACCGACCGCATCGGAAAGTTCAACGGAGCAAAACCAGAGGTGTTTGGTTGAGGTTCACTGGCTCCCGCACCAGTTATTTCTCTTGTGTACTCGTTCAGTTCTGGAAAGAGCGTGAGCAGCCCACGGGAAGAGGAGGCCATGTTCTGGGTAGCTGGACGGGAAGAAGAGGCCATGTTGCTGAGTGTTTCAGAGACGGGTTGGTTACAGAGTATTACAGAGTTTCTCTCTCAGCAAAGGAAGAGTTTTTTCAGAGGATTTTCAGAAGTTTTTTGTCTGCCTCAGCCTCTGCCTCAACCTTGGTTTAAATAGCCAGGGCCGATCCGCGCATCGCGCGCCACTTGCCGACAGCCGACCAACGGGCGCGCAAGCCAAGGCGCCCACGTGCCTCGCCATCATGTCAGGCACACCTTTTTATGACTTGGGCACGCCTTTTGATGGCACGCCTTTTTATGGATTGGGCACGCCTTTTGATGGCACGCCTTTTGAAAAATTGGGCACACCTTTTGAGGGTGCGACTTTTTAAGGGTCCGACAAGACTCTGTAAACTGTCCCGACATAGATTCCGGTTAGTTTCTACAAGGGTCCGACAAGACTCTGTAAACTGTCCCGACATTGATTCCGGTTAGTTTCTACAAGGGTCCGACAAGACTCTGTAAACTGTCCCGACATAGATTCCGGTTAGTTTCTACAATGGGTCCGACAAGACTCTGTAAACTGTCCCGACATTGATTCCGGTTAGCTCCTTCAAGGGTCCGACAAGACTCTGTAAACTGTCCCGACATTGATTCCGGTTAGCTTCTTTATGAGTCCGACAAGACTCTGTAAACTGTCCCGACATTGATTCCGGTTAGTTTCTACAAGGGTCCAGCAAGACTCCGTAAACTGTCACAACATTGTCTGCTACAACGGTCCGACATGACCCCATAAACTGTCTTCTACATCGGTCTGACACCGCCATCCAGTGTCCTCTACACCGTTATGACACCACCATACAGTGTCCTCTACATGGTTATGACACCCCCATACAGTGTCCTCTACAACGTTATGACACCACCATCCAGTGTCTTCACCAATGGTCTGACACGACCATACAGTGTCTCTTATCCTCTTTTATTTTTCTGTATTTTCTTGTTTCTCCAAACTCAAGTTGGTTAGTTCCTATCCCCCTTGAGTTTGCGGGGGGCTGTTAAAATCCACCTACTCTCCACCTACTTCACCCACTTAAACCTACTCCACTAAACCAAACCTACTCCACTAAACCTAACCCACTACACCACTACCACCTCACCTACTCCACTAAACCTAACCCACTACACCACTACCACCTCCACTTCACCTACTCCTTACCTACTACACACTCACCCTCTTCTATATATAGGAATCATGAATCATTGTATCAAAAAAAACATACATAAATCAATAATACAATTCTCTATTTTTCTTTATACATTAAATTTCTACAATACCCATGAGATTGAATTAAAGTTAGAGGATATTCTAGTTATGAAGGAATTTCCCGATGTTTTTCCTGAAGAGTTACCGAGGTTGCCACTAGATAGAGAGATTGAGTTTGCCATTGAATTGATACCCGGTACGGGTCCTATCTCCAAGGCTCCGTATCGAATGGCTCCAGCAGAGTTGAAAGAGTTGAAGGAACAGTTACAAGAGTTACTAGATAAGGACTTTATTAGGCCTAGTGTTTCTCCTTGGGGTGCGCCCGTTTTATTCGTGAAAAAGAAGGATGGTAGTTTTCGCCTTTGCATTGATTATCGAGAGTTGAACAAGGTGACAATCCGAAATAAATATCCTTTGCCTAGGATAGATGACCTATTTGATCAGTTGCAAGGAGCACAAGTCTTTTCTAAGATTGACCTTCGTTCTGGCTATCATCAGTTGAAGGTTAAGGCGGAAGATATACCTAAGACAGCCTTCCGAACTAGATATGGGCATTATGAATTTTTAGTGATGCCGTTTGGGGTGACCAATGCGCCTACAGCTTTTATGGATTTAATGAACAGAGTATTTAAACCCTTCTTAGATCAGTTTGTGGTAGTTTTTATTGATGACATTCTTGTGTACTCGAAGAGTAAAGAGCAGCACGAAGAACATCTGAGAATAGAGTTGCAGATATTAAGGGAGAAGAAGTTACTTGCTAAATTAAAGTTGTGTGAATTTTGGTTGGAGAGTGTATCATTTTTGGGTCAGGTGATATCTAAAGATGGGGTGCCTGTTGACCCCAAGAAAGTGGAGGCGGTGGTGGAGTGGAATCGGCCTATTAGTGTCACTGAAATTCATAGCTTCTTGGGTTTAACAGGATATTATAGAAGGTTTGTTGAGGGATTTTTCCGAATTTCTATGCCTTTAACTCGTTTAACACAAAAAGGGGTTAAATTTGAGTGGTCTGATGATTGTGAGAAGAGTTTCCAAGATCTAGAGAGTCGATTGGTGTGTGCTCCAGTACTTATAGTTCCGTCCGGAGATGAAGGTTTTACCATCTATAGTAATGCATCGAAGATGGGCTTGGGTTGTGTCCTGATGCAAAATGATAAGGTAGTGGCATATGCGTCTAGGCAGTTGAAGCCATATGAGCAAAATTATCCTACGCATGATTTGGAGTTGGCTGCCGTGGTGTTTGTATTGAAAATCTGGAGGCACTACTTGTATGGGGTGAAATGTGAGATATTCACTGATCATAAAAGTTTGAAGTATATTTTCACTCAAAAAGAATTGAATATGAGGCAAAGGAGATGGTTGGAGCTATTAAAGGACTATGATTTGACTATCAATTATCATCCAGGAAAAGCCAATGCAGTGGCGGATGCCTTGAGTAGAAAGACCCCGAGTAATTTGGCTACCTTGATCATTGACCAAAAGAATATCTTGGAGGACTTGCAGAGGTTGAATATTGAGATTAGATGGCATAACCATGGAGTGCAGTTGGCAAACCTTAGGGTTCAACCCACATTGATTGATAGAATTAAAGATGCTCAAGGAAGAGATCCTCAGTTGCAAAGACTTAAAGCTGAAATGGAAATAGGGCTACAAATGGAATTTTGTATGTATAAAGATGGAACCTTGAGGTTCGGAGAGAGGTTGTGTGTGCCTAATGATTTGGAGCTCAAGAGAGAAATCTTGAAAGAAGCTCACAGTTCAGGATATACGGTACACCTAGGGAGCACTAAAATGTATAAAGACTTGAAGAGAAACTTTTGGTGGAATAATATGAAGAGGGAAATTGCTCAGTATGTTGCTCAATGTTTGGTATGTCAACAAGTGAAAGTTGAACATCATAAACCTGCAGGTAAGTTACAACCTCTTCCTATTCCCAAGTGGAAGTGGGAACATATTACCATGGATTTTGTGACAGGGTTGCCTAGGACCCAAGGTGGTAACAATGCTATTTGGGTTATCGTTGATCAATTGACCAAATCCGCTCACTTTCTAGGTTTTAAGGTGGGGTTCTCCTTAGAGAGGTTTGCAAAACTGTATATCAAAGAGATTGTGAGGTTGCATGGTATTCCGATGACCATAGTGTCGGACAAAGATAGCAGATTTGTATCTATGTTTTGGAGGAGTTTGCATGCAGCTTTGGGTACTAGTTTGAATTTTAGCACTGCCTTTCATCCTCAAACTGATGGACAGTCAGAGAGAACTATTCAAACCTTGGAAGACATGTTAAGGGCTTGTGTTATTGATCTTGGAGGTTCTTGGGATGAGCATTTGGCCTTAGTGGAATTCTCTTATAATAACAGTTATCATGCGAGCATTCAGATGGCACCATATGAGGCTTTATATGGACGGAAGTGTAGATCACCTATTTGTTGGGATGATGTGGGCGAAAGAAAGTTGTTAGGGCCTGAGATTGTGCAACAAACAGTAGACAAGATCAATCTTATTAGAGAGCGACTTCGCACTGCACAAAGTAGACAGAAAAGTTATGCAGATAACAGGAGACGCGATTTGGTGTTTGGGGTTGGAGACCATGTGTTTCTTAAGGTGTCTCCTATGAAAGGAGTAATGAGATTTGGTGTTCGTGGTAAACTGAGTCCTAGATTTGTTGGACCATTTGAGGTTTCAAATCGAATTGGAGAGGTAGCTTACAGACTTGCTCTACCACCTTCACTAGCTGGAGTTCATAATGTTTTTCATGTCTCAATGTTAAGGAAGTATATACCAGATCCTAGTCCTGTGATTGATCATGCACCGTTGCAGTTTAAGGAGGATTTGACATATGAGGAACACCCTATACGAATTGTTGATAGGAAGGAACAGGTTTTGAGGCGTCAAGTCATCCACTATGTTAAGGTTCAATGGAGTAATCACTCAGAAAGAGAAGCAACTTGGGAACTCAAGGATGAAATGAAACGAAAGTATCCACAACTTTTTGAGACTTCAGGTATGTCAAATTTCGAGGACGAAATTTCTTTTAAGGAGGGAATGATGTAAAACCCAAGTTTTGAATATTATTATTTTTGGATAGATTGGTAATTACATTAATTTATATGGGTCACTTAGTAATATCAAGAATTAGTTATGAGGTGGCATGATAATTTCTATTACTGAGATGGGTAATTTTGTAATTTTAAGAAATTAGGTTAATAACCCTAAAATATATATATATATATATATATAAATAAATAAAAAGAGGGGAAAAGGGGGTTTCATATTTCTTTTATCACGACTGCGTAGTGCATCCTTAGGAGGAACGACAGTTGGAAATTGAAGCCACTGAATGTTCTTGATTGCCCAATTGACTGAGGTATTTTTGCCCCATTGTTTACTTTATGTAAAGGGATCAATTGTTTATTATGTTATGTACAGGGGTCAATAGGTAGTCAGATGGTTTTGGGAAGGAAATTTGTGTGGATACCTAAATATTGAGAGTTTGGATGCATGGAGCAACATGTATGTGAAATTGTATGGGTTATTGGAAACAGTGCAAATTATTTGCAATAGAATTTGGTACATTAGATAAGGTGTGTTTAACTATTAAATTAAGGGAATTGATTTGATATTTCTTGTATATTAAAGCATCTCATATATGCGGTGGGTTCTTGTAGATATGTGAAAGACACAAAAATATTAATTTGTTTGAGGTTATATTTATTAGGTTCGTGCGATTGAAGTGGTGGAGTGTATTTGAGATTAGTTTGGGAAATATTAGTTTAGCTGTTTGAGGTAAGTAACCCTCTATCACTGTTGGTACATTTTTTATTCCTATTGAATCGTTTAAAATTATAAGTATTTATTTATAGCCTTCTTGTTCTCTTAAAATAAAATATGGGTCAAGTATAAAACAACATCGAATATTATTATGAAAATTATTTGAATATTTTGTGGAACTATTCTGAAAACTGTACTAAACGTTTATTCTGAAAATATCGAATGATTTATTTAAAATTTGTCTATTGTTTGAATTTTGAACATCACTCTAGTCTGACTACGATTTGGACCCTAGCCAATGGGGGTTATTTATTGGCACAGAAACTAATGTCTTTTGGGGCTTTACCACCGGCCTATGTGTGGTTCTGGGCCTTGTCACGGGCTAAGTGACCGTAGTTATTAAGACTTGGGTTTTGTGAATCAAATCATTGAACCATCTGAATATCGAACCATCGATTTGAACAATGAATTACTTTGAATTATCTTGTTGACTTTTCATTTAAAATGTATTGTACATTGTTTATTTTTAGCTATGAAACCATCTTACAAATAATTGTTCATTTATTGAACTGTAGAAAAATTTATATTTATTGGTTATCGATTTATTTATTAATTTTTTTATACTTGATCCAGCTAGCAGTGATGGTTATTTACTGGGCTTTCTAGCTTGCCCTTATTTTTTTTTTCAGATTCTGAAGAGTAGAGCTGCGCGGGATTTTTTACATGTGGGAGTGCCGAAAGTGAGACTTTGAATTAAGTACTTGGATTATTGTTTTGTTAATGGATTTTATTAGTGGACTTGGTGGATAATTTCATATGATAAAAATAATCAATTTTTATGGATTTTAGCATTATGATAATTTAGGATTTAATTAGAGTATTTTACATTGTTGGTTATGTGTTGGACTCTTAGCCTTGCATGCTCACTTAAATGAGTATGCGGCGTTGTCACGGAGCTTGGGGCGTGACAAAGGTCCCTCCACCGCACACTCATATATCACAGAGAAATTTGACTCTCTCACATCAAACCTCATTTCTCTCTCTCTCTACCTTCTCTCTCTCTCTCTCTCTCTCTCTCTAAATCCAAACCTCACTTCACTCTCTTCAATGGCCACTGCCACCACCACCACCACCACAAATACCATCGTCGTCGGAGTCGATTTCATCGCTGTCTGAGTTCAATCTGCGAAGTTGAATCCAGATCGCAATCAAATTGCGAACTCAGATCTAGGGCAAAAGGCGAGTTACAAAGGTCGATTGACAAGAGAATCCACAAACAGAACTCGATTCGATGACAACCCAACTGCTGCAAGATTGACCTAGGTCAATGTTCTCGGGCTCTGCAAACAACTACGAGCAACTTTGAACAACTGCGAACAGGGCTTGCGACCTCCCGAGCCTGGTTTTCATTTTGATTCAAGAGAACAAAATCTGAATCAAGAGGAAGCTTCGCGACTCAAGAAGAGTCAAAGAACCTTCGGCTTCGATGGGGCAATGCTATGGTAAGACCATTCCTACTGTTTTGTTATCCGTTGAACATTCCACATTTATTATGTTACTGTTCTTTGTTCAATTTTCTCTGGTTTGATCAAAAACACAAATTTTCTTTACACAATTTTCTCTGGATAGAGTCACACAAAGCCACACAAATTTTCTCTACCACAATTTTCTCTGGATAGAGCTAGACAAAGCCACACGAATTTTCTCTACACAATTTTCTCTAGATAGAGCCACACAAATCCACACAAATTTTCTCTACACAATTTTCTCTGGATAGAGCCACACAAATTTTCTCTAATACAATTTTCTCTGGATAGAGCTAGACAGCCACACAAATTTTCTCTACACAAATTTTCTCTAGACAATTTTCTCTGGATAGAGCCACACAAATTTTCTCTAACACAATTTTCTCTGGATAGAGCTAGACAAAGCCACACAAATTTTCTCTACACAATTTTCTCTAGATAGAGCCACACCACATATAGCCAAACAAATTTTCTCTAACACAATTTTCTCTGGATAGAATCACACAAATTTTCTCTATACAATTTTCTCTGGATAAAGCCACACAAAGCCACACAAATTGTCTCTAACACAATTTTCACTAGATAAAGCCACACAAATTTTCTCTAACACAATTTTCTCTGGATAGAGCCACACAAAGCCACACAAATTTTCTCTGCACAATTTTCTCTGGATTTCTTTGGTACTCCGAGAAAATTGTTCAAAATGGTGGTTGTTCAATTTTCTCAAGTTTGTTGCTGTCTAAATGGCTTACAGTCTGGTTTGATCAAAAACACAAAGAAAATTATGAGCAAACTAGAGAAAATTGGTCAAAAACATAGAGAAATTCTTTAGGAAGTCCAGAGAAATTCCTCTAGAAAGAAAATCTACGGGGAGATCCAGAGAAATTCTCTAAGAAGTACAGAGAAATAGAGAATTTCTCTGGATAGAAATCTCTGGGAGGTCCAGAGAAATTTTCTCTGGAGAAAAAATCTCTGGGAAGTCCAGAGAAATTCTCTGGGTTGAATTTTGTCTGGATCGATGTTGAGGGACCTTAGACATTATGAAAATATTTTGTGTCCTTTATGCTATAAAATCTTAATACCAGGGACCTTAAAAAAAATTCCCTTTTTTATTTTGTTATTGTAATGAGTTGTGACAACAATTTTTATGGCAAAATTTCTTTTTTAAAAAAATATCTTTTTTTTAAAAAAAAATCAATAGTTCAAAAAAAATTCTTTATAATTTATTTTTTAAATTTTATATGATTACATTAGCATGTAAAATCCAAATATATAAATAGTGGTTGCATTTTTTTTACAATCATTTCATTTAATAATTTTAAATATTTTTTATTTAGTTAGTTAAAGTTTTGCTCAAAAATAATTTTGTAAACATTTAAAATAAATTAAAAAATGTATCAATGATGCAGAATTCAAATTCGAAAATGCCACAACAAAAAGGCGCCAATGATGAACCCCCAAGTGATGATATTGGTTGGAAATTTGGAACTCCAGTTCAAGGCACTATGCATCATATTATTTGCAAATTTTGTGAACATCTCATTAAAGGTGGGATTACACGTTTAAAACAACACTTAGCACATCAAACGGGGCAAGGGCATTCTTGTCCTAATGTTAGTAGAGACGTGATGCAAGAAATGATGAAACATTTACAAGATACGAAAATGAGTAAAGTTGACAAACAAAAGGGAAAAGCTGAATTGGAAGCACATATTAGGGGAGATGATCTCTATGATTAGGATGAAGAAGAAGATTTTGTAGATCATCGAGATTATGACTCTGACTCTAATCCAGATATGACCAGGGCTAGACAAGCAAGTATTCGTTCACAACAACAATGGGAGGAAAAGCAAAAATTTAGACAAGGTGCTGCAGATCATGGATCACAATACGATACAGGTGGTAGTTCTGGTGTAGGGGGTGGTGGTGAAAGAATCCCAAAAGGGTCAGGTATTGCTAATGTTTTTCGTCGATCACAATCCGTTCGTGAAACTGATGGGAGTGGATGTAATTGGATTAAGCCCAATGCTCCTAAAGCAAGGTTGAGAGCAATGGATGTAGACCTCCAAAAGAGCAAGAGTACAAAGTAGCAAAAAATCTCTACAATGAATTTACAGAAGTTAAGGGAGAGATTGGGACGGGCAGTGTCCAAGTTTATACTGTATAATCGTATTCCATTCAATGCAGTTGATTTAGAGTATACACAACCCATGCTTGATGTTGCTACTAAAGTAGGGCCAGGAGTAAAGGGTCCTAGTGGTTATGAAGTTTTTGAAGTATATTTGGGCATGGAGCATGATGAAATGACAGAATGGATAGGATCATTCAAGGGAATTTGGGCTAAGAGAAGTGTATCCATCTTGTGTGATGGTTGGAGCAATCTAACTCGGCAACACATCCATCAACTTCTTAGTGTACTGTAATAGAGGTACTATATTTCACAAATCAATTGATACCTCTAATATTATTAGTAGGACTACTGAATATTATTTTGGGTTGTTAGATAAAGTTGTTGATGAAATTGGAGAGCAATACGTTGTTCAAGTGGTGACTGATAATGAACCTGCACTGAAAGTTGCCGGCAAAATGTTTGAGAAAAATGAAACATTTATATTGAACAGTTTGTTCGGCACATTGTATCGATCTCATGCTAAAAGACATAGCCAATAAAAAAAGTGTAGCAAAGGTGATTGAAGATGATAAAACCACCACCAATTTCATTTATAATAGTGGATGGGTGGTGGATTTACGAGAAAATTCACTGGAGATAGAGAATTGATTCGACCTGCCATCACTCAATTTGCTACAAATTTTATTGCCAATGAGAGTATTGTTAGATATAAACAACAATTGAGAGCTATGTTTAATAGTGATGAGTGAAAGAATTCTAGATGGGGGAAGGTAAAGACTGGGTAGCCTTACAAGGTCAAAAAAATTATTTTGGGAAAGGCGTTTTGACAGAAAGCAACAGAGCTTTGTAAAGTTCATGAACCACTAGTCAGAGTAATGAGGTTGGTTGATGGGGATGAAAAGCCAATAATGGGTTTCATATATGAAGCTATAGATAGAGCAAAGTTGGCAATAAAAGAGATTGCCGCTATTATACCGAGTATTGGAAAATTATTAATCCTCGATGGTCTTTTCAATTGTATCAAGATTTGCATGCAAGTGATAAGTGTTACGATGTCAATTATAACATGTATATTTACTTCCAATTATTCATTGTCTTTTTATTTTTGAAGGATATTTTTTAAATCCTCAATTCTAATATGGTGTTACCTCATCCAATGAAATAATAAGAGAAGTGGTGGATGAACTTAAAAAAGTAATTACCAGATTAGAGTCTAATATAGATGCTCAAGTGAAAGCAACAAATCAAGTGCGTACCAAATATTTACATTGTAATAGTAATAATCTACTTTTGCAAATGTTACTTGTAATGATTGTCCAAATTGTAGTTGTTGCTGTTTCGAGATATACAGGAAACTTTTGGCACTCCTTTAGCACAAAAAAGCATGGAAACAATCAAATCCATATTTTATTTTCAAAATTACGAATTTACAATACATGAATACTTAAATAATTTTCTATCTTATTTTGACTTATATCTAATGTAATATAATTTTGTGCAGCTGAGTGGTGGATTGTTCATGGTAGTTGTGCTCCTGAACTTCAAAAAATAACTGTGAAAGTGTCAAGTCAAACCACCACATCATCTCACTGAACTACTACTTTTAGTCTCATCCAAACGAAGACGAGGTATACATTGAAATATAAGAAAATCCAAAGATTAGTCTTCATCACCTACAATATGAGATTAAAATTGAAAGACGTTAAAAGAAGAAGCCAAGTGGAGATTGATAGGAGCTTTAATCCTATTAACTTGGATTACATATTTGAAGAGGATCTAATAAGTCCATGGATAGAAGGAAGGGAAAATCCTTTACTAGATGGTATTGATAATTCTGAATGGTTAGATTTGGTCTCAGATGATGATGGTGGTGGTGTTGGTGGCGGCGACGGCAATAGCGATGGCAGCGATGGAAACAATGGCGGTGGCACCCATAGATATCAAGCTTAACGCACTTCTCAAAGCTCAACTCCTACTCCAACTCAAAGTGACAATAGTGGTGGTTTAACACCATCCGATGAACGTGATGGTGGTGACGGTGGAGGCACTTCTCACGGTGACGGTAGCAGCGACAATGGTGGTGATAGTACTAGTTTTGGTGTAGGAAGTGAAGATTTTATTGGAGGATTTGAATTATGCGATATTGGAGAACATTATCATGTTGAAGAACCTGTTGCCCTTTTACCCTAACTACCTACGAGGTTTTGTGGTAGTGATATACGTAGGGATGAAAGAAGAATAAGAAGCAGAGAACAATAGTTTGATTCACTTGATGGTAGTCAGAGTTATCCATATCACCCTTACCCATCCTATAGTAGTGATAGCCAGAACTATCCTTACCCACCTCAACAAAATTACCCTTGGCCCCCCTCAACAACATGGTCGTCTAGGATACACTTTGTCAAATTATCTACAAGCCCAAGAAGAGTATGTTGATCCTTTCCAGCCAAGATATCCATTTTTTCTCCCAATGCACCAAACAGAAAGGGATGATATGATGACAACATTTACTTACATATTTCCTACTAGATAGGGTAAAGGTAGTAATAGCAATCAAGCTCAACAATTTGAATCCCAAGATGCACCACGTCACTCATTTTGGTGGGGTGAAGGTAGTAACAACAATCAAGCGCAACAATCTGAATCCCAAGATGCACCACGTCACTCATTTTGGTGGTGACATTATGCAATTTTAGTAGTAACATTATCAAATTCAACAATCTGAATCCCGTACATGTCCCCGGCGTGTCCTCTTGTCCCTGGCATGTCCACGTCAAATATCACCATGGCACCAATTTTGGAGTGTCCATGCTTCATAGACATTATGTAAAATGTAATCTCTGTTATTTGTGAATTGTGCTATGATGTTATGTACTTTGTCAGATTCTTCCATTAAGGATGTATACTTTTTTAAAACTATTTAAGTTAAAATCTACATATGTTTCCACAAGTATAATCATTAAAAATAATTTTATACATCTAAGTCCAATAAAAGAAATTTTTGCCACAAGTGTAATATGGATTTACGACATATAAAGTCATTAATTATTGAAATAAAATGTAAAATAAAAAAAAAATAAAAAAACTCATTTTATAGTGATTTAAAAATATGAAATATATTGGATCATACTTAAAAATTATCAAAAATTCATCAAAGTTTAATTTAAAACCCAATAAATATGATCCTGAAAAATAAATATATACGTATCGGTAAGTTTTTTTTTAAATTGTGCAAAAATTAAAAACAAATTCACAGTTCCGGTTACCGCAACAGTTACGCTACAGCCTTTGCACCCTGCAATTGCACCACCGCCACCGTTACGGAGACCGCAACCGCTTTTCAGAACCTTGCATGTACCCAAAAAAATTAATATGCATTGAAATAAGATTGTCTATGATATCAAGCAATAGTGGTACACAAAAATAAAAAAGAAAAAACCAACATTATTTGCATTCCAATTTTTCTTTGTTCACTGAAGAAAACAAAAAACCAATATTTTCCAGATGTGCGGGTGTTAAATAGAAAACATATTTTGCTAACAAAAGTTACTATTTATTATATTTTTAGTCACATTTCTATCATATCTACCAAACAAATGTTAGTTCAACTATTCCAATAACACATTTTAGACCTTAGTACACAAAATCTAAAAATGTCTTATTGGAACAGTTGAAAGAAAGTATTCTTTTTCTTATAAAACCTAAGGCAAAAGTAATGGATGTGCAGAAAATGGGAAAAAAATGACCATGTCAGAATATATAGTGATACATGTTATTTTTTGTGTTGAGTGAGGGTACTATGGTCATATTGTATTCTCTATATTTGCTGATGTTTTAGGTTTATGAAAGGAACCAAAAAAACATACGTTTAATAATACATATAGTCTTCTCCTTCCTTCTCTCTCTTTTTCTCTCTAGCCCTAATCAAAGTTTTCCGTACTTTTACACTTCAACTTGGTATCAGAGCTTCAATTCAACCTTATCAAAGTGTTCTTTAGTTACTCGCAATTCCTTTGAGGTGACAACGATGTGCTGACGTCATCTTCCGTACGATTGCGTCAGCATGACATCACAGACTGTATGGACAAGGTGACCCCTTCTTGGTCGTGTTTCTCTTCTGATCTCAACGATGATTTTGTGGATTTTTTTTAGACCATCTAATGTGAGTTTTCTATTTTTGAAAGATTTTCGATTTAATGGTGCCATATTTCTGATTTGCGATAAAGCTCCTTACCCAGAGTTTTTGCTTGTTGAAACCTCTTTCTTAAGAGTCAAAATAGCCCTAGGAAGCCATCTTTGCGATTGTTTTTGCTTCGTGTTGCTGCTGGGTCAATTTTTGGCGATTTCTGGTGGATTTGCCTTGTTCGGCACCCCTATTTTGGCCTCGGCTGATCATTTTGGCTCTTCCTTTGGGTTGTTTGGCTACTTGTTGGTTACTGTTGGTTGGTAATTTCCTTACTCCACTCTGTTCTTGTTGGTTGATTGTCCTTGCGTTTTGTTTTTTTCCCTTCGCATCTGCTGGTTGTTCTCCATATCATGGCTAAGCCAAAACATGATGTGAAATCTTTCATAACTAAGGATGATGAGTTCCCCAAGTCTATTACCACTAAGAAATTGAACGGTCTGAATTATCTAGCTTGGGCTCATACCTTTGAGATTTCCTTGCGTGGCAAGAAGAAGTCGCATTTTCTTACTGACCTTCCACCTGCTGAGGATGATAAAGGTTATGATGATTGATTGAGGGAGGATTCCTGTGTTATGGGATGGCTTTGGCATAGTTTGGAGCCTAATGTTGCTACTACCATTGAATTTTGTGACACCTCTAAGACCATTTGGGACTCCCTTGCTGAGTCATTTTCTAATCAGAGTAATGTCTCTAGAGTTTATGAGTTGTATGAACAGATTTTTGCTACCCGCCAATTTGGCCGTCCTCTTCCTGACTATTATAGTGGCCTGAAGACTTTGTGGGATCAATTATTGCAGCACCAACCTTTTACTATTGATTTGGCTCAACAAAATAAGTATTGGGAGGAGTTTATGATGACATCCTTACTTATGGGCGTAGATTCTGATCTACAAGGTTTCAAAGATCAAATTCTCGCCAGTAAGACTTTACCTTCTGCTACTAATGTCTATTCTCGATTGTTGCGTTCTTCTTTGGGACAGGCTTCTTCCACGTCTAGTTCTTCTCAGCCCTTGTCCTCTTCTACCTTGATCTCTAACAGTAGTGATCGAGGGCCTCATCAAGGTAATTTTCTTGGCAGCACTAATTCTCGTGGATCCCATACTGGTTCACGTAATTCTCATGGTGGTCGTTATTCTAATAGTTCTCATGGTGGTGGTGGCCATGGTATTGGTGTTGTATCTCAGGGTGATCGGAAATGTACTCATTGTGGTGCCTTGGGTCATTCTAAACCTTGGTGTTGGCAGAAGTATGGTAAACCTGATCATGTGAATCAGGTTATAGATACTCCATCCTCTCCGTCGACTTCAATTCCCTCTGGAGCAAGTGCTTCCCCAGCCGATTCTCATGATGCACTCACCACACAGATTAGCGAGCTTACTGAGATAGTCAATTCTCTTCGTACTACTTTTCCTTCATCTTCTACTACTACATTAGCTAGCTCAGGTAATATTGCATGCATGGCTCAATCCCCTCAACCTTGGCTTTTAGACTCGACGCTAGTTCTAATATTTCTGGTAATTCTTCTCTTTTTCATACTCTTCGTCCTATTACCTGCAATATTATACTCGCTAATGGATCCTCCTGACCTGTAAGTGGCCAGGGCACTCTTCAGCCCATTCCATCTCTCTCCTTACCCTCTAGTCTCTATGTCCCGTCCTTTCCTTTTAATTTGTTTTTTGTTAGTCAGTTAACTAAAGTTCTACAATGTTCTGTAACCTTTTCTCTCTCTTCTTGTGTTTTACAGGACCTCCAGACCAAGAAGATGATTGGTTTGGGCATGAGAAGGATGACTTATATTTTTTGGACAAGGTTGGTTCTCCTCCTTTTAGTTCAGCTGTTTTGAGTGCTACCGTGTCTCCCTTGCAATGGCATTTCCATCAAGGTCATCCATCCTTGGCCAAACTTAAGTTAGCTATTCCGGGTTTATGCCATTTGTCTTAGCTTGAATGTGAAGCGTATCAGCTCGACAAGCATCACCGTAATTCTTTTTCTAGTCGTAGTATTAGTCATGTGTCAACATCTTTTGATTTAGGCCATACAGACATATGGGGTCCTTCTCGCACTTCCACTGTGAATGGTTTTTATTATTTTTGTGGATGATTATTCTTGGATGACTCGATTGTTTTTATTACGGCAACGTTCTGACTTGCCCTAAATAATTTCTAAGTTTTATAATGAAATTTTTACTCAGTTTGGGAAACGCATTCAGATATTTCGGTCTGATAATGCCTTAGAATATGTGCAATCTATTGTGAATGATTTTTGTGATGCTCGTGGTATTATCCATCAAACTAGTTGTGCTCATACATCCCAACAAAATGGTGTTGCTGAGCAGAAACACCGACATTTGCTAGATGTTGCCCAGACCTTGATGTTTAACATGCATGTTCCTAAACCATTTTGGGGTGATGCTGTGTTGACTGCATGTTTCCTTATTAAACGCATGCCCTCTGTTGTTTTATATAATCTGCAATCTCCATTCTCTCACCCCAATTGTTCTTTTTTTCCTCTTCCTCGTGTTTTTGGTTATGTGGCCTTTGTCCATGTCCTTGATCCGGGGCTGGATAAATTATCTCCCCGTGCTGGCAAATGTATTTTTGTCGGCTATTTCCGTACACAGAAAGATTATCGGTGTTATCATCCTAAGTCTCATCGGTTCTTTATTAGTGCCGATGTTACCTTTTTTTAGTCCATCTCTTTTTTCTCCTCATTTGGTCAGCAGTTGTCAAAGGATCTTATCTCTTGTTGTGAGGGAGAGACATCCGTTCCAGCTCCTACTCTTCCGGTGCCCTTTGTTCCCCCATCATCTTCCGTCGGTTTGGAATCTTCTCCGTTATCTCCTCTACAGGTTTATCAGCGGTCCCAAGCCCGTCGTGTGGTTTCTTTGGGCCCGGCTACTTCATCTTCCATCCAAGGTTCCTGCCCCTCCTCTACCTGTGCCATCTAATGATGATTTACCCATTGCATTGCGTCGAGGTAAACATACTTGTACTCAGTATCCTATTTCTAATTTTGTTTCTCATGCTCGTCTTGCCCCTAGCTTTCACTCCTTTGCATATAGCTTTTCTTGTCTTTCTATTCCATCTTATTAGCAGGCTATGTCGATGTCGGGTTGGAAACATGCTATGAATGAGGAGATGAGTGCTCTTCATCAGAATCAGACTTGGAAACTTACACCTCTTTTTTCTAGGAAACCTATTGATGGCTGTCAGTGGATTTATATTGTTAAGTATCTTCCTGATGGTACTGTTAAGCGGCTTAAAGCCCATCTCATGGCCAAAGGTTATACTCAAACCTATGGCGTTGATTATCTGGAGAACTTCTCCTTATGTGGCTCGCCTTAATTCTGTTCAGATTCTCTTCTCTGTTGCTGTTAGTCAGTCTTGGCATTTATATCAGCTTGATATAAAGAATGCCTTTCGTCATGGCGATCTCAACAAGGTCTATATGAATCAGCCCCCTAGCTATGTTGTTCCTAGTCATGCGCATATGATTTGTCGGTTATGGAAGGCTTTGTATGGTCTCAAACAATCTCCTCATGCTTGATTTGATCGCTTTAGTACCATTGTGCTTGCTTATGGGTTCCGTCGATCCACTTCTGATCACTCTGTTTTTGTTCGCCACTCATCTACTGGGGTTATTGTTCTCATTGTTTATGTGGACGACATCATCATCTCTGGCAGTGACTCCGCCGATATTGCTGATCTGAAGCTTTATTTGGGTAAGCAATTTCACACAAGGACTTGGGTAATCTGCGGGTATTTTCTTGGGACTGAGATTGCTTGCTCCTCTCAGGGTTTGTTTCTTTCTCAACGTAAGTATATTTTTGATCTTCTTGCTGAAACTAGTCTTCTGGGCACTTGTCCCACTGATACTCCTATGGACTCCTCGGTTAAACTTGATAGTGATACTGAAGAGTTGTTTCCTGATATTGGTCGGTATCGTCGTTTAGTTGGGAAGTTGATTTATCTTACTGTCACTCGTCCGAATATCACTTATGCTGTGAGTGTTGTTAGCCAATTTATGTATGCTCCTCGTGAACCCCATTTTGATGCTGTGTGTCGAATCTTGCATTATCTCAAACGTGCTCCAAGTCACGGTTTACTTTATCGTCCTTCTTCCTTGACTGTCACTGGCTTTAGTGATGCTGATTGGGCCAACAGTCGAACTGACTGTCGTTCTACATCTAGATATTACACCTTTGTTGGAGGTAACCTTGTTACTTGGCATAGCAAGAAACAGCCAGTTGTCGCTCATTCGAGTGTTGAGGCTGAGTATTGTGCTATGACGCATACCGCCTCTGAGATGTTAGGGGTTTATTATCTTTTACAGGATTTTAGGATTCGTGTTCCTACTCCTATGAGCATGAGTTGTGATAATCAAGTTGTTATTTTCATTGCCAATAACCCCATGTTTCATGAGCGCACGAAGCATATTGAAGTTGACTATCATTTTATACGCGATTTGTTGTTGCGTCAACAACTTGAGACACCATATGTTCGCCCTGATGATCAATTGGGTGATATCTTCACCAAACCACTTGCTCGTTCTTTGTTTCAGCGTCTCTCTGCCAAGCTGGGCATGTTCGATCTCTATGCTCCAGCTTGAGGGAGTGTTAAAATATATAGTGATATATGTTATGTTTTGTGTTGAGTGAGGGTGCTATAGTGATATTGTATTCTCTATATTTGCTGATATTTTTAGGTTTATGAAAGGAACCAAGAAGCATACGTGTAATAATATATACAGTCTTCTCCTTCTTCCTTCTCTCTCCTTTTCTCTCTAGCCCTAAACAAAGTTTTCCATGCATTTACACTTCAACTATACCTCCACTCATGCATCTCAAAAACAAACTGCGTGTTTGGTCTATTCGATTATCTTTGGCATGCAACCTAATGATCATGTTGTAAATATCCCTTCAAGCACAATAATTCTTCTGACTCTTCATCCAGCGGAAAAAAATGAATGCTATGTTCAATAGAACCCATTTGAGTTATTTCCTACACCAAGTAAAATACAATGAGGGTTTTGTACCTTTGTTGCACTGTTTTCTATTAATTCACTTTTACTAATTAAATTCTTTACTGGGGACATATGCAAGATAAAATCACATCAGAAGCAATTTCAAAAAATAATAACAATAATAATAATAAGGGTAAATTACGGTAAACCCCCTTAATCTATGACCCATAAACCCATACACATTTCAATGGGTCTTCTTCATTGTTCATTTTAATCAAGCAACAAAGGAAGGGGAAAAACACTCTCTTTGTATATGAGTTTGAGAGGAAGAAGTAGAGAGAGAGGAAGAAACCATGGGAATACAGCCATGATCCTTCACTCTTCCAGCTTGCTACTTCCTTTATTTTATTTTATTTTTATTTTTATGGCTACTCAATCGTGGCTGCTTCATTGAAGCCGAAATTTGGAGATTCTTCGGCCGATGAAGGTTGAATGTTGATCGCAGTAAACAGTGAGCAGCTGAAGCATATTTGGAGTCTAGGGAAAAGTTTTAGAAGTTAGACCTTGTATGTCAAGTTGTTTCTTTTACTTTTCTTTTCTTTTTTTATTATTTTTATATAACAGAAATCTTGTATGTCGAGTACTGGTATACCACGAGATTCATGCTTGTGGCCAGTATTTTTCCGGTATGACCAAAACACACTGGACTAGGGCAAGATTATAGGCGAAACAGAACTTGGTTAATTGCATCTTGTTTTTCTCCCAATACGGTAAGTACTGGCCCGTACAAGACGAGATTGACAACTCTGGTACCAAGTAGAAATATAAAAATAGTAATGAAATATATAGAATAAAAGAAAATAGAGAAATAGAGAATAAACAAGGTTTATATGGTTGGATTGTATTGCCTACATCCGCATGAGGAAGTCGATAGCACTATGTTACTCACCTTAAAACAAATTTAAGGATTCAACCATATTTATAAAATTATAGCAATAGAGAGAAGATTGTTTTGAAATTTCTTATGTCTTCAGAATATCATCATCTACCAATCTCCAAATATACGATTAACGTTGCGAATCTTATCTCTAACAAAAACCAAAAGCCAAAATTACTTACAATCAATCAAGATAAGTTATACATTCATGTAGACAAGATTATTTTTATTTTTATTTTTATTTTTATTTTTTTTAAGAAACTTGAAATCCTAAGGCATATAAGAAAATTACCAAAAAACAAAAGGGGTTTAACTAAGACTGTCATACTTGTACAAGTTGAGATCTAACCATGCTCCACTTAATGATTTTGCTATCTATAAACACCAACAAAACTAAGAGTGAAGCTAAGAATCATACAACTACTGTTCAATACACCGTATTCCCTTTCAATACTAATAATTCATATGAACTCTTTTTACTTGGAAATTAAATATTTCGAACTTTGTAACTTAGCAAACAATTGTATAGAAGTCATAAAAACAGCATTTCATCGTGTTTTTCAATTGATAATGTTATGATCATTTTAGCTAAGTTGGCAATTTCAGTTGAACAAATTCTCCGAAGTCTGTACTTCTGAGGCTTTGGGTTGGAAGGATTTTTAGTTGTGCTAGCAAGATTGAGTTCACCACATGAAAGATCTTCTTTGAGAAGTGATGCAATACTTGGTTTCGTTGATAACAGGTGCAAGATCCATCTGAACCCCTTGTACATCACTACTTCAAATCGTACTTGCACTTTCACCAACCCATCTTGGGTTCATTGGGACTTTATTTTTTTTGTACTTCCATTTTTTTTCATTATCCTTGCTTCACTTGAGCCTTCTTGCACAGCACTTTACAAGTGGTCGGGCTCTGGCTCTTGGAAGCCCATTCGGTTAGCACTTGACAAGGGGCTCACTTAGCGTTCGACATGCGCTCAAGCACTAGCAGTGAGTTTTGAGGTCTAAATTTATAACCATTTTGCCCTTCAACATTTAAAACTCATCGGGTATGTTTGGTTTGCATTTGGGAGATGAGTTTTAGAAAAAAAAATTTTAAAAATTATTTGGTTTGAGTTTTTCTCAAAAAATTTTTAAAATCACTTTCTCTCTCTTACACATCAATCAATCACTTTTTCTCTCTCCTCTCTCATTCTCAATCGCTTTTTCTCTCCCACACATCTACTCAAATTCTCCCAAAATATCAAATCATCCCAAACTCTAAAAAAAACAACTCTCCCAAAATATACAACCAAACAAACCAAAAAAAATTCTAAACTCTCTCCCCAAATTTTTTTTCAAAAACAACTCTCCCAAAAACAAACCAAACAAGCCCATCATTTTCGGCTTTTTAAGCATCACAATTATTGAAGCTTTAGATTTATTTTCTCTATCTATAGTTGCTTCACGAGTTGTTCATCAAGACTATTGATGAATCTCACTTCTATTTCAATCTAGAGCTTTAATTCAAATGATTTGAAACCATTCAATTCACCTAGATTGAATTAGTACACATCTAAACCTTCACCATTTACTTCATATGCCTATAATACCATGGTCATTTGAGCAACAGCGATGTTGAAGACAAAAATCGGATCAAGGAGCTTCATGATGAGACTCGGATCTATGGTACTTGATGTGTCAAGGCAGCTTTGGAGCATAGATCAAGCTCGTTCAAGCTTGTGGTGGACTCAATTATGGATAAACTTGATTAAGAAGCAGTAGTTCCTTCAACTTTGTCTTTGTACCCATTAGATTCAATAGTGGATCGACTTTGGGTGTCGGGAGCGTTGTTTTCTCCCTATAGATGGGGGTTTCTATAAAGCTTCCATGTCAAATCTAGAGTCTCGTGATTGATTGATTTCTATTTTGATGAAACTGGCAAATTATTTTTATTACAACTACTTAATTGATGAATTGATGGATTGATTGGATAATTGATTGTGTTTTCAAACGTCTAGGGACCAAGTAAACAATTGTTAACATTAAAATTTGTATTAATTTGATAAAACTTGGAATATTCACTCACCTCTAGGCACAATTTTATGGTGCTTTAGTGTTTCAAATAAACATAATAAAAAATCACATAGATCTACCCCACAAAGAGCTTTTAAAAGCCAAGTTTCTCCTTTCTTTCCAGTTAATAATTTTTCACAAAAGCTTTTGGCACCTAGTAGGAAGAGTCAACAATGCAATAACATTATATCTTCCCATGACCAAAAGTGGTGCTAATCACCAAATTTTAGAGACAAACAAGATTACTGTCTTCACAGAGACCATTTCACTACTATAAGAGCGATCAAAACATAAAACAGCTCTTATCACCAACCTAATTTCCATCCTACAATTTCCAATTATCATAATATTCATCTGTATATGTGTTCATCATATCTAACCATCTATCTCTCTCTCTATATATATACAAAGAGGAAAAAAATGCTCATTTAAATTGCCCGCTTAAGAACAAGAGGGTCCTTTCCAATTGGCATCAATGCAAATGATGTCCAGGATTTGACTTAGAAGATGGTGCATAACACTCCTATTTTGGAGTCGCCTCTTGGGCTTGGAGCCCAAATAGGCAACCCGTGAGATAGGCTGTTAGGTTCAAGGTTTCAAATAACTAACAGTATCAAAATATATATCAGTATCAATGATACAGTCATATATCAGTCAATATCAGACAGTATTGGAAGTCCGAAATCCCAATCCGTAAAACCTGAGCCATAGCAGGCAATACTTTCAAATAGGGGCTGGGTCACAAATCTTACATTTCTAAATGCCATTATATGAATCCCTAGATATAAAATATGTATATATGCATACAAATACCAATATATGTAATTATTTTAAGTAATTCCCAAATGTCTGCGTTTGTATATTTACAGTGTTAAAAATAAATAAATTAAATAAAAATAAAAATAAAAATTATTCAAGTTAAACAGAAAGAGAGAAAGGAGTGATACTTTTAGATTACCCTGATAAGAAGAGGAAAGTTGTTTCTGGCAAACCTTCCAAGCCAACGATTGAGCAATCCTTGAATGTCGTGCCAATGATTGAGCTCCAAAACCTTGTGAACCACTTGCGTGATGGTCCAATGCTTGTGGAATCGATCGCCTTGGACTCGAAGCCTGTAGTGCATGGGTACATCTGATTTACTCTACGGAGACCACTCAATTCAACACTGTCTTTGTGAATACCTTTGTCGAGTCTACGAAGCCCAGATTCTTCTCCATCCAAGCTTCATCGTTGTTGTTCTTGGAGATTACTAGTACTAGGCGCCTTGTTCGGCGATTGTGAGTGGTAGTAGTCGAGTAAAAGGGTTGTTCCAGTGAGTCATTTGAATGCGGGGCCGGCCTGAGATTTAGGACTTAAAGGCGAATTTCGAAAATAGAGACGTTACATTGAATTAAAAAAAAAAAAAAAAAAATTGGTAAATCACATCGGCACCCTCAAGTTTATGTTTATTACAGTTTCTCCTCTCACTTTTTAAAAACTACATTTTCTTCCTGAAGTTTAAAGTTTCATTATAGATTGCCCCCTAAAATTTAAAGTTTCATAACAGTTCTTCCCCTCACCGTAATGATCATCATACATAAAATTAAATTAACAGGAAGTCAGTGTAATTTCCCAAATGTAAAGGGGTGAACTGTAATAAATATAAATCTCAGGGGTGTCAGTGTAATTTACCCAAAAAATGATAAACGATGAGTTATAATTTTTTTTTATTTGTTTGTAACCACCAAAAAAATTTCACTTGCACATATAATTATTAAAATTATAAATAAAATAATTTAATGAAACAATATTATAGCAAAAAAATTGTAAAAAAAAATTATTCAATTATAACTGATAAAGACTTGGGTAAAAAAATTAAGGTAAAATTATTTATTCTACTAAAATCTAATAGATAAAGAAGATTAAAAAAAAATTAGGGCCTATATATTATATGTATTATTCTTCTTAAGCTCAAACATTTTTTTTTAATATATATTTTTATTTTAATAAATATGAGTCAAACTACACTTATAAATAAATATAAGTTAAACTATATATGGACCTAATAAAATATTTTGAGACCCTTTAAATTGATCCTAAAACCAAAAAAAAAAAAAAAAACAAATATTAGACCTAAAACATTTTATTAAATTTAAGAGCCCTATTTTTTGGTCAAAATTTGATATCTAAGCCCTAATTTGATATCAAAATTAGACTAGGACCGGCCCTGTTGAATGGTGGTTGGTGTTCAAGACATGTGGATGTTGTTGCAACGTCGCCATGGAAAGAGAGACAACCCTGCTGTCCTCACTGGAATTCTGCTACGCTGATGTTACCAATCATTGCTGGATAAAGTAAAAAATGAAAAAAAATATTTCACATGTATGTAACACTGCAGGTTCATATGATTACACGCTCATACAAAATATTTAAAAATATTGAGTCCCTGCCATTAATCTAAAAAAATATTAGCGTCTCTTTTGACAAACATTGCGGGTGTGTTTGGTTTATTTTGAAAGAGTGATTTTTTTTATAAAAAAATTAGAGAGAGTTTATAAATTTTTTTAGTTTATTTTGCTGTATATTTTAAAAATAATTTTGGAGTTTAGAAATTTAGAACGACTTGATATTTTATTATAATTGAGTGAATATATTTGAGAGAAAAAGTTATTGAGATTGAGAGATGAGACAGAAAAAGTGATTTTGAAAATTTTTTGAAAAAAACAACCTAAACAAAATTTTTTAAAAAAAATTCAAAATAAACTCTTTTAAAAGTAAACCAAACAAGCCCAATATTTTAGTCAAAATAATTAAAAAAATTAAAAGCCAATACAACTGTTTTGCTCTTTGCACAGGAATTTCGGTCCGTTTAATTTCAAAGGTAGATTGACGGAGGTTATTAGTAAGAGGATTATTAGTGAGAAGGCTGTAAATGAAGGGATTAATACTTAGGGAATTAAGAAAATTTGTGTTCATTTGATAACCCGTAGATTAACAATAATTCATGTTTGTTTTGAGAGATATGAGTGGAATTAACTAGTAAAATTCCACAACTACCCTTGTCTCATTTCTATCAAATTTGGGAATTGACAGTGGATTATGAAAAATTGTATTTATTTGTAATATATTTCAATATTAAAAATTATGTTTTATAAAAATATTACTATATTAAATTATTTTTATAAAACATAATTATGAAATAATGAGAGAATCAAAAAATAAATAAAAAAAATCAGTCCATGGTTTTAAAACAGTGTATTGCTTTGCCTTCATCCATCCATCAGCCCACTATTGTTGCTTTTCTTCATCCATCCATCAGCAGAGCTTCTTTCGATACACACGCCATGATCATCACCGCCAACGATGGCTCCAACACCGACACCGATCATCACCCTCAAATTTCAATTCTTGCAAAGCTTCATCCATTATCCATCAGTAGAGATTCCTTCTTGCAAATTTCAATTTTGGAAACTATGAAATACCATTGATGTGGCTAAATCTTGTTATGGGCAAAATTATCTTTCACATTGTACTACCAATAGCTTCATCTCTAATACCAAGTCCCCTGCGTCTATATATGCTAATTCACTCATTGGAGGGGATTCAGAGTCCGTTGGGACTGTGACTCCGTTGGCCAAAAAGGAAAACAAACATGAATCTAGTGAGGAGAAGCTCACTGTTAGAGGTTGAACTTGGAAAACAAACGGATCCTTCGGTTGTTCCCCGTCGAACTCATTTGGATTCTGTCTTGATGATCGTTTTAGAATCTGTCCACTAGTATATTGTGGTAAAAAAAAAACAAATTAAATTAATTAAATATCGATAACTTTTTAATCTAATCATATTTATATCTAGATTAATATTTAAAATTATACCTATCATTTAGAGGGCGGTTATCAACACCTTATTTATTATTTTAGACTCCTATTTTTTTCGACTCTTATGAATATAAAGAGTGGTGATATTAGCACCCCATAAATTATTTTGGACCCCCATTTACAAATTTTGAAACCCTCAAAATTTCTTTTTCCTCTCCAAATAATATCAAAATTATCCTTGTAAAAACATTCCACCCATTGAATGCACATCCACACCCCAAAAAAATCCCTCTACCAAAAAACTCTAACAAAACCCACCAAGAAGAAGAAGAGCTAATGTGATTACTATTTATGCTGCCTCATCTACCATTGTCACGATTGGTATGCTCTCTCTCTCTATATATATATACATAATTTCTTAGTTTTCTCGTAATATTTTCTTCTCTTGCTGGAAAAAATTATAATAATTGGTTTGGTTGGTTTTATTAGTAAATATTATAAAATTGTGAGTTCAGCAGAAAACTACGCCGCAATATTATCAAAGTTACATGATAAAAGAATAACTTTTGAACCTAATAATGGATTTGAGCTACTTTCGATAACTTCTGCAAGTGTTAAAACTTTTGACCATTCAATGTGTTAAGAATTTTTCAAGTTCGGACTTGCATTCCTGAACAAATAAGTAATGCTCAGGCCAGTATTCCCGAACTTGAAAAAATGAAGGGTATGTTTGGTTTGTGTTTGAGAGATGTGTTTTAGAGATAAAAAGTACGAAAAGTTGTTTGGTTTGGTTTTTTTTCAAAAGATGTTTTGGAAAATTATTTTGAGAGAGAGTTTTGGAAAAAGTGATTGATTTGATGTGTGTGTGAGAGAGATTTGTTTGGAAAACTTGTTTGGTTTACAAGTTTTGAGAATTTTTTTTGGGAAAATTTGTTTGGTTTGATTACTTTTAAAAACTTATTTGTAGAGAAAATTTCCCAAAATTTTTTCAGAAATACAAACCAAACGAACCTGAAAACTTCTGCAAGCGTTAACAATTTTGACTGTTTAATGTGTTAATGTTTAATGTGTTAAGAAATTTTCATGTTCGGACCTGCATTCCTGAACATTTTCGGGTCTATATTCCCTGAATTTGAAAAAATGAAAATTTTTGCAAGCGTTAACAATTTTGACCGTTCAATGTGTGAAAAAATTTCCATGTTTGAACCTGCATTCCCAAACATTACTTATTTGTTCGGGAACGCCATCCCGAACAAATAAGTAATGTTTGGGGCTGTATTCCGCCAAAGGGTTGCCACTGTTACCGTCGGAATATTGCCATTGTTGGAGAAGTGTAGGTAGTCAAATGGTTGCCACTGTTACCGCCGGAATATTGTCGTCAAAGGGTTTTCAAGGTTTTGAGGGTGTGTAGTTTTTGAAGGTGGGATTTGGGGAATATGGATGGGTGGTGATGGGGTGAGTACTCTCATAAATACTAATTCATAATGTAGTGGGTGTGTAGGTTTAATTGTGAGATAGGGTGTCGCAAAATTAATAATGTCCTTTTTAGTAATTTTATTTGAGGTTACTATTGTAATAAAAAAATTTAAAAATTGGGGGGTCCAAAATAATTTATGAGGTGCTAATAGCAACACTCATATAAAAACCCTTAAAATGTCTTTTATCTCCCAAAATTATCCTTATGAAAATTTCACTACTCTTAAATGCACACTCCCACACCCTAAAAACCATTATCTCCCAAACTCCTAACAAAAAAAAAAAAAAAAACTCCCTACAACCTATTCTCTCTCTCATAATGGTGGAAAAAAAATATTTTGAAGTGAATCGATTGGTGTAAAGAATGTGTTTTCTACAATTTTCACTTTTTTCTTCGCATCAGGTCATATATCTTCCTTCAATTCCATCTATTTATTTGATCAACTCAAAACCCTAAAAACAACACATAAATATGTATGTGTGTGTGTGTATCTATATGTATTTATAGTTCAAAGATAGCAAATCCGCATTTTGCTCAGTCTGAATCTTGCTTCTCCCCAATCTCCCAAAGTCTCTCTCCTCTCTCTTTTCACTGAGAATGTTCGAACTCGTGTTCCCAAACAAAAGCTATGTTCGGGTTTTTGTTCCTGAACAAATAACCAATGTTCGGACCTATGTTCCCAAACTTGTTAAAACGAAAACTCCTACAAATGTGAACAATTTTAATTCGTCAAAGTGTATCAAATTTCCATGTTCGGACCTGTGTTCTCGAACAAATAACCAATATTCGGGCTTGTGTTTCCGAATTTTAGTCATATATTCAAGAGTTCAGTATTGAAAAAAAATACAAACATTTTTCATCATTTTTGTCGTGTTTTTCAAGAGACTTACCCTTACAAAGCCAACCTACTCTGATTTAAGAATACCATGAAAGGTATGAACTGGCTCTAAACTTACATTGTTGTACTTCTCTCATCTCATTAAGTTGTGATTGTCGAAAAAACTTCCATCCATTACCACTGTCGAAAATGTGTGTGTAATTGAATGGTTGCCATTGTTGCTACTGGATCACCACTGGAAGGTTCTCAAGGTTTTGAGGGTGAGATTTGGGGAAGATAGTTGGGTAGTGATGGAAGTGGGTACTCTCATAAACCCTATCTCATTATTTAGTGGGTGTGTGGGCTTAATTGTGAGATGGGGTATCTCAAAATGATTGATGCCCTCTTTAATAATTTCATTTAAGATTATTATTGTAATAGAAATTGGGGGTCCAAAATAATAAATGGAGTGCTAATAAAAGCACTCATCATTTATTCCTGGGTTAATTACATTTTATCCCTTTGTAGTTTAGCTTAAAAACACATTACTCATGTGGTTTATAAATATATATTTAACCTCCCTCTAGTTTTTTCTTGTATCTGTTCATCCCATCAATAAAGTTTTCCTTTTCTTTGCTGATAAAAATAAAAATAAAAACCTCCCTCTAGTTTGGAGGGAAATGTAAAAGTTTTGAATTCTGTTTATGTTAATAGCACATGTATAACATGCACTAAATTAAGCATTTATGTTAAGTCCATAATTAAAAAATAACATTTTTATCCTTTTCTTTTCTTTTTTTTTTTGTTGCTTCTGTTTTTTCTTTTATTTTATTTTCTTTTATTCTTCCTTCTTTGTCTTCTCTACCATTGCACAATGGTGACCAAATCTATCTTCCATGTTCTTTTATCAACAGCACATTATCTCCACATTCTCATCTCCTTTTCTTTCTCCTCACTTCCTTCAACAATCCAAAGCCACCATGGGACCACTACCTCACCGTAGAACACAAATGACAATGGGGGACTTATGTTTAAGTCCTAATAGGTAGACTTATTGTCCAATATATCTTATAATAATTAATGGCGTTTTTTATCAAACACTATTAAAAAATGTCACTAATTGTTAATTTTCAACGATAGTTTAAAAACTGTCACAAAAAATGTCACTAATTATAAGTTTTAGCGACATTTTAAAAAAATTGTCACAAAAAGCCACTAATTTTCAATTTTCAGCGACAGTTTGAAAATTTTGTCACATAAAAACATCACTAGTTGTAGGTTTTAGCGATAATTTATAAAAATCATGATAAAAAATAAAAATAAATAAAAAAAAGAAGTTACTGATTGTCAATTTTCAACAACATATGTAAAAAATCATTACAAAAAATTATTTTTAACAACAATTTTACTATAATTAATTTTCAATAGGATTTAATGGGAATTAAGTCAAACTATTAGGACGTATTGATAGTTTACCCAATAACAAAGCCACTGAAATGGATTATTGATTTGGAATTTTCATAATTGTTCATAGAGATTATAACAAATTGAGATCATTCTAGTTCTTTGATAATCAAAATAGACATTTTCATTATTCAATTTGTGCCCACAGTAAAAAACCCTTTCATTAGCCAATATAGACACGAATGTCAGTGTTATATTCCCCAACCATGCTGTGATGATTCCCACCGAGCATACATGAAATATGTACATATATATATATATATATATATATGCGTGTATGTGTGTGTGTGTGTGTGTGTGTGTGTGTGTGTGGGTCTTCATTGCAGTGAACTGAAAGAGAGGAAAGAACCATGGTTTATAGATGTATATATGTATATGTCTATATAACTATGTGTGTGGGGGGGGGGGTCTGCTAGTTTGGTTGAGGAATCTGGTTGCTTGCTTCCATAAAAATAAAATAAAGATTTAAAAACAATGGGAAGATAGAATGTAGTTGTAATGCAGTCGGAGGAAGAAGTGATGGGTGGTTGTGGAAGCCAAACAAATGATAAATCTAAATGGAAAATAGAGCTTCCAAACCCAAACAAAATGGACTGAATAAGGTCAGGACCCACGTCATTTCTGAGTAGATATTCGAAGAAATAGAGCATGGAGTATCGAATTACGGGTACCATTGCCGATTAAATAGGGCCGAATGTGTAGGGAGAATCAGCATTAACCCGTTAGATGGGACCAAAATGTCCCTTCCAAGGAAGTACAGTAGAGAGGTGGGCCCTGACAAAATGATGATGAAGAGCTAAGTTGCATGGATTAAGTCTCGAGGAGAGGGGCTCTATAAAATGAAGAGAGAGAGGATGAAGAGACAGGTATGTGCTAAAAAACTTGAACTCCAATAAACCTAAAAAGACCAACTATAGACGTGCCCGAACGTCCCGGCTCCGCGCGCGAAATGGGCGCAAAATCTGGTTTGTTCATTAGCATACTACATGTCGCGACCCGAACCCGCCCCCGTGGGTTAAGGACGTAACCGGCCAGTAATCATGAGATTACCTACGGCCTCAAACTGTTCTAAACGTATTCTAACAGAGTTAATGGGGGCCAAACGGAAGCAAAATTAAAAACTTTGTCCATAGAGCCGTGCTTATATGCACATCAAACAAACCATACTCAGATACGTTAATAACTCACATCAAAAGTACAGTTTCACAAAATTCATTACAGACAGGATCGTCCAAAACGAGTCAACCTATAACAGACTATGTACAGACATGCACTAGGTCCTTGCCAACAAGACAAAACATAGGTACATAGTAAAAGGGCAAGGATGGTCTCATGCGCGAGGCACAAGGCTGACTCTCCCAAAACTCCTGTTGTTCTTAGCAGACTTCACTGGGGCTGGGTTTGGACTTCCCTTGGCTCACCTACAAATACATGAATGAGCGTGAGCGATAGCCCAGTGAATAATATCAAATATAACAGTTACATAACAATATGTAGAACAACATGCTCCAAACGGCCTTGGGCCCAATTCATACTTCTGTTTAACAGCAAAATATATATAACTATACGAAATGCAAGTCAAGTAATTGTAGTTCCAAACATTCTGGCCTTTGGCCCATCCGGGTTTCCATTCATGGCAAAACGGCCTTCGGCCCATTCATTCATGTCAAACGGCCTTTGGCCCATTCATTCATGTCAAACGGCCTTTGGCCCATTCATTCATGTCAAACGGCCTTTGGCCTATTCATTCATGTCAAACGGCCTTTGGCCCATTCATTCATGTCAAACGGCCTTTGGCCCATTCATTCATGTCAAACGGCCTTTGGCCTATTCATTCATGTCAAACGGCCTTTGGCCCATTCATTCATGTCAAACGGCCTTTGGCCCATTCATTCATGTCAAACGGCCTTTGGCCCATTCATTCATGTCAAACGGCCTTTGGCCTATTCATTCATGTCAAACGGCCTTTGGCCCATTCATTCATGTCAAACGGCTTTTGGCCCATTCATTCATGTCAAACGGCCTTTGGCCCATTCATTCATGTCAAACGGCCTTTGGCCCATTCATTCATGTCAAACTTTTGTCCACAATCCCAATTAACAACTCATAATATTTATAGGGGAATAACAATTGGACATTGACAAGTTTTCAAATATTGATATTACTCACAGTGATCGGCTTGTGGATGCGCCCTGGAGCTTGACCCTACACATTTCATGAATACAAAAGGGTCACTAACAGTTCAATTCGTTCTTTAATTCACATATTCCTCTTTAGGCTTTGTTCTTATCTCATTAACTCATTTACAATGCTTAACACATGCCTAAGAGTGCTTACAAGTGAAAGAGAACGGAAAACGAATCACAGAATGTATGAACAAAATTCCAGAAAACAGGGTCCCCGCTCGAGCGTAAGATTCTCCGCTCGAGCGGACCCTTAAGGCCTGCAAGGTACTGGTTGCACAAAAGATGCGCTCGAGCTGAAGGTCCGTCTACAAAGATCCACGCTCGAGCGTGAAATGTCCCGCTCGAGCGGGCATCCAACTCTGCAAAAATGCTGGGAGCACGATTTTCCCGCTCGAGCGGCCATTACCCCGCTCGAGCGGACCTCAAAAATCTGGGTTTCCCAGATCGTGTTCTTGAGCTCCAAATCAGTTTTCCATCTACATTTCTTGCATGCAATGGTTCAAATTACACATTTACACATGCTAACATGCTACTAATGCAGATTACAACATTAGGAAGCTCAATTACATGAATTATCTACATGCATGTCCCAAATTGTCTCAAACCCATCCTCAACATGCTCAAATTCAAACATTCAAGACTTATACTCCCATGATTTGTACATGCATGTGGGAGATGCTCATCATTCTCAACTTAGATGGTACAAATGGTGACTACAACATGAGCTTTACCCAAAACTCCACATGAATCATGTGTTTCAAGCTCAAACATGCAAATTCAAGTAATTTCTTACATGCATGAGTTCTAAGACTTCAATCTCAACAAAATCGACTCATTACATGTTCTTGATCACAAACAACCCTTGAACTTACAAATTACAAGTAAGAGTTCAAGAAATCACTTACCCAAGAGCTTCAACACTCAAGCTCTAGCCAAATCTTGAGCTAGATCTTCGAATTCCCAAGTCTTGAGCCCAAATTACACAATTCTCTCCCTTTTTCTCTCCATGGCCGGCCTCTCTCTCCCTCTCAATTGTCTAACTCAGATTTTGAGTTTTAAGAGAGCTAAAGGGGAGTGCAATGCAAATATACAACAAGCCCCACTAACAATTATTTTAATATAAAATAATGGGGTGCTTAATTTATCAATTTAATCAGTTTAAATTGACCAGAATCAAATTTCAATTAAATTTCACCGTAGGCCCTAAAAATTATGCCAACCACAATGGCGTAGTCAATTTCGGGTTCCGTGGCCGATAAGGCCCTCAATTAAATTTCCAAAACGGACTACTCAAACAGATATTCCTACGATGAACAGATAAAATTTCAAACCACATATTTTCACATAGTGGAACACAAAATCATATCAAAATACATAATCACATCATGTTAAGGACCAATTAACATACTACGGAACAGGGGTGTCACAGTCTTCCCCCCTTTAGGAAGTTTGGTCCTCCAAACTTAACTTACCTTCGTCGGGAAACAAATGTGGATAGCGTAGACGCATTTCCTCCTCTTTTTCCCATGTAGCATCTGTCCCATAGTGTTCCTTCCATTCCACTTTCACCATTGGAATGGATTTGTTTCTCAATTCTTTCACTTGTCGGTCAACAATTCTTTCCGGCCATTCAGCATATTCCATATTTTCATCAATAGCAATCCGGTGATAATCAATCACATGCAACGGGTCTCGGAGGTAACCCCTCAACATTGACACATGAAACACATTGTGGATTTGTTCAAATCCCGGTGGCAAAGCAACTCTATAAGCAACTGGACCAAGTTTCTCCAAAATTTGAAACGGCCCAATATAACGGGGCGTCAACTTGCCCTTTTTCCCAAACCTGACTTGGCCTTTCATTGGAGAAACACGGATGAACACATGGTCGCCGACCTCATACTCAAGAGGTCTTCTCCGGACATCTGCATAACTCTTCTGTCGGTCTTGAGCTGTTTTGAGCCTTTGCCGAATAGTCTTGATCTTTTCAGAGGTGTCTTGTACAATTTCAGGCCCGAGCAAAGCTCTGTCCCCGACCTCTGTCCAACAAATAGGTGATCTACACCTCCTACCATACAAAGCCTCGTATGGTGCCATACCGATGCTGGAGTGGAAGCTATTATTATAGGCAAATTCTGCAAGTGGCAGGTAATCTTCCCAACTCCCCTGAAAATCCAAAGCACACATGCGAAGCATATCTTCCAAAGTCTGTATTGTTCGTTCTGACTGCCCATCTGTCTGTGGGTGGAATGCAGTACTGAACCTTAGTTCTGTTCCCATAGCTTCCTGCAAACTCTTCCACAATCTAGATACAAACTTCGGATCTCTATCCGACACAATGGTTACTGGAACTCCATGTAAGCGGACAATTTCATCAACATAAATAGTAGCCAACCTGTAAGCAGTAAATGTAGTTTTGACAGGCAGAAAATGTGCAGATTTAGTCAGTCTATCAACTACAACCCAAACAGAATCCATACCGCGGGAAGTCCGAGGTAGGCCAACAACGAAATCCATAGTCACATGTTCCCACTTCCACTCAGGAATGGGGAGAGGTTGAAGTAGACCGCCTGGTTTCTGATGTTCAGCCTTAACTTGCTGACACTGAAGGCACTTGGACACATGTTCTGCAATCTCTTTCTTCATTTTAGGCCACCAATAGGTTTGTTTCAAATCCCGATACATTTTATTGTTACCCGGATGCATAGCAAATACGGATCTGTGGGCTTCGTCTAAGACCCTCTTCTTTAGCTCCGGAATAACTGGAACACATATTCGGTTTCGAAATTTCAACATTCCATTCTCGATACTGAACTCTGCTTTTGGGCTGACTTCAAATTCATCAATTACCTTTCTGAGGAACCCATCCTCTTTCTGTTTTTGCTTGATTTCATCAACAATCGCCGGCTCGGCTGTAATAGCGGCTATCAATCCGCCCTGTTCACACACTACCACTTCAATTTCAGACTTTTCAAAGTCTTGCAAAATCTCCCTTTGTTCAGTAAGCAAGCAAGCCATACTCCCTGTTGATTTTCTGCTCAAGGCATCAGCCACTGTATTAGCTTTTCCGGGGTGATACTGAATTTCTAGGTCGTAATCTTTTATCAGTTCCAGCCATCTTCCCTGACGCATATTCAACTCTTTCTGCGTGAAGAAGTATTTTAGGCTTTTATGATCTGTGTAGACTTCACACTTTGCCCCATACAAATAATGCCGCCAGATTTTCAAAGCAAAAACAACTGCGGCCAATTCTAGGTCATGTGTTGGATAATTCTTCTCATGTGGCCTCAACTGTCGGGAGGCGTAAGCAATAACCTTTCCGTTCTGCATTAACACACAACCCAAACCCTTATAAGATGCGTCACTGAAAATCACAAAATTTTCCGTACCTGAAGGTAGTGTCAAAATTGGTGCAGTGGTCAATCTTGTCTTCAATTCATGAAAGGCTGATTCTCTTTCACTATTCCACTCAAATGGTTGTCCTTTACGTGTCAATTGGGTAAGAGGCACAGCTAATTTCGAAAAGTCCTTTACAAACCTTCTGTAGTACCCAGCTAAGCCCATGAAACTGCGAACTTCTGTCACATTAGTTGGTGTAGGCCAATTCACAATTGCTTCTATTTTCTGCGGGTCCACTGAAATTCCTTCCTTGTTGACCACGTGCCCTAAGAAAATAACCTCATCCAACCAAAACTCACATTTCTTTAACTTAGCAAATAGTTTTCTTTCCCGAAGTATTTGTAAAACAGTCCTCAAATGATGTTCGTGTTCAAGTCTATCTTTAGAGTATATTAAAATATCATCGATGAAGACAACAACAAACTCATCAAGGTAGGTTTTAAAAATTCTATTCATTAAGTCCATAAATGCTGCCGGAGCATTAGTCACTCCAAATGGCATAACAAGAAACTCAAAATGACCATACCTCGTTCTGAATGCGGTTTTCTCAACATCTTCTGCCTTAACCTTCAGCTGATGATACCCGGATCTCAAATCAATCTTAGAAAACACCTGTGATCCCTGCAACTGGTCAAATAAGTCATCAATACGGGGTAAGGGATATTTATTCTTTATCGTTACCTTGTTCAATTCCCGGTAATCAATACATAAGCGTAAGGTACCATCCTTTTTCTTTACAAATAACACTGGTGCGCCCCAAGGCGAAGTACTGGGCCGGATAAACCCTTTATCAAGAAGGTCTTGCAACTGTTCTTTTAATTCTTTCATTTCGGCTGTAGCCATCCTGTAGGGAGTTTTAGAAATAGGTTGGGTGCCTGGCACAGTTTCAATAGTAAACTCTATCTCCCTGTCTACCAATTCCCCTGGTAATTCATTTGGAAACACATCTGGGAATTCTCTAACGATGGGAATATCATTCAATTCAACATTCACGGATTGTTCAGTCAATACATAACACAAATAACCCTGGCATCCCTTCCTGATCAATTTACATGCTTTCATTGCAGATATCAAATATGGTGGAGGTACTACCCCATTTCCCACAAACACAATTTCTTCCTGTTCTGGTGGTTTAAATACAACCCTCTTTGTCACGCAATCTATAGTGGCACAGTATTTGGTCAACCAATCCATGCCCAAAATTACATCAAAGTGCCTAAAGTTTAAGGGCAACAAATCTACATACAGGGTAGCATCCTCAATATGCATGTCACAAAACCGATATATATAGTCACATAACACAGATTCCCCCGATGGAGCAGACACACATAACAAATATGGCAACAATTCTAGGGGTCTTTTCAGTCTAGATGCAAATGCATATGTCACAAATGAATGCGTTGATCCAGAATCAATTAACACAAAAGCATCCTGATTACATATCGAGATAGTACCTGAGACAACGGCATTGGCATTCCGTGTATCACCCGGAACGAGTGCAAAGACTCTCCCTTGTCTCACTGTATCCCCAGTAGTAGCAGATCTCAAAGTGTTTCCCGGCTTCGGAATCGATGCAGTGGAGCTAGCAGCTATCTTCCCACTATTCTGATTACAATCTCGGGCTATATGCCCTTGTTTCCCACACTTAAAACAGGCTCCCGATGCACGGTAACAAACTCCACGGTGCCTTTTGCTACAAGTGTTGCACATGGGAGTCGTGTCTCGGGAAGAACTTGAGGTAGTTGAGGAGCCCGTGTTTTGCTTTTTCAGAAATTTCTTCTTCGAAAAGAAGCCTTGTCTTTTGTTGCCTCTCCATTCGGTTGTTGGCTTAGCTTGTCTAGCTATATTAGCCTCTGATATGATGGCCCGGTCAAGCACTCCAATGTAGGTCTCCAATTTCAGGACATTCACCCGCTCTAGGATGTCACTTCGGAGCCCACCTTCAAAATGCCTTGCCTTCTTATAATCAGTGTCAATTACGTGTGGTGCAAACCTGGCCAACTCAGTAAATTTGGCCTCATACTCAGCTACAGTCATACTGTCTTGTTTGAGTTCCATGAACTCTGCCACTTTCCTGTCCCGGACACACTGCGGGAAGTACTTGTCATAGAAGATTTCCAAAAATTTCGCCCAATCAATATCTCTGTGGTTTTCCCTCATCAACATCCACCATCTTCTCGCTTCATCTTCTAGCATAAAGGTGGCTAGAAGCACTTTCTGTGTATCCGAGCACGGAAACACCTCAAACAGTTTTTCAATCCCAAGTACCCAAGCTTCGGCTTTTAAGGGATCTAGTCCACCATGGAACTGTGGTGGTTTCATTTTCTTGAACTCCTTGGTGAGGGCGATTATCCGATCATCATTTTGATTATCTGGCACAGGTGGTGCCGGAGGTGGAGGTGGCGGATGTGGTTGCTGCCACTGTTGTTGCCACTCCTGTTGCTGTCTCAAAGCTTCTGCCATTTCCTGAATCAGTCTTTCCATTCTGTCCAGTCTGGCAGCAGAGGATTCCTCTAACTCATCACCTCTGGTTCTCACCATCTAATTAAACTTGCATTATATTCCATACCAAAGGTACACAAGTACACATACACTAAGGAGCACATATTTCCAGATAATTCGTAATGCAAGTAGTTCACAACTTACACATATAATTATTCATAACAAAACATTTAAGCACATAATCAATGCTTCTAAACTCGTATTTATCACATGAATGCATCCTAGATCTTATCTAGACGCTTATTGCTCTTTTTGGACAAGTGTGTGAGTTATTAACTCGTGCTCTGATACCACTCTGTCGCGACCCGAACCCGCCCCCGTGGGTTAAGGACGTAACCGGCCAGTAATCATGAGATTACCTACGGCCTCAAACTGTTCTAAACGTATTCTAACAGAGTTAATGGGGGCCAAACGGAAGCAAAATTAAAAACTTTGTCCATAGAGCCGTGCTTATATGCACATCAAACAAACCATACTCAGATACGTTAATAACTCACATCAAAAGTACAGTTTCACAAAATTCATTACAGACAGGATCGTCCAAAACGAGTCAACCTATAACAGACTATGTACAGACATGCACTAGGTCCTTGCCAACAAGACAAAACATAGGTACATAGTAAAAGGGCAAGGATGGTCTCATGCGCGAGGCACAAGGCTGACTCTCCCAAAACTCCTGTTGTTCTTAGCAGACTTCACTGGGGCTGGGTTTGGACTTCCCTTGGCTCACCTACAAATACATGAATGAGCGTGAGCGATAGCCCAGTGAATAATATCAAATATAACAGTTACATAACAATATGTAGAACAACATGCTCCAAACGGCCTTGGGCCCAATTCATACTTCTGTTTAACAGCAAAATATATATAACTATACGAAATGCAAGTCAAGTAATTGTAGTTCCAAACATTCTGGCCTTTGGCCCATCCGGGTTTCCATTCATGGCAAAACGGCCTTCGGCCCATTCATTCATGTCAAACGGCCTTTGGCCCATTCATTCATGTCAAACGGCCTTTGGCCCATTCATTCATGTCAAACGGCCTTTGGCCTATTCATTCATGTCAAACGGCCTTTGGCCCATTCATTCATGTCAAACGGCCTTTGGCCCATTCATTCATGTCAAACGGCCTTTGGCCTATTCATTCATGTCAAACGGCCTTTGGCCCATTCATTCATGTCAAACGGCCTTTGGCCCATTCATTCATGTCAAACGGCCTTTGGCCCATTCATTCATGTCAAACGGCCTTTGGCCTATTCATTCATGTCAAACGGCCTTTGGCCCATTCATTCATGTCAAACGGCTTTTGGCCCATTCATTCATGTCAAACGGCCTTTGGCCCATTCATTCATGTCAAACGGCCTTTGGCCCATTCATTCATGTCAAACTTTTGTCCACAATCCCAATTAACAACTCATAATATTTATAGGGGAATAACAATTGGACATTGACAAGTTTTCAAATATTGATATTACTCACAGTGATCGGCTTGTGGATGCGCCCTGGAGCTTGACCCTACACATTTCATGAATACAAAAGGGTCACTAACAGTTCAATTCGTTCTTTAATTCACATATTCCTCTTTAGGCTTTGTTCTTATCTCATTAACTCATTTACAATGCTTAACACATGCCTAAGAGTGCTTACAAGTGAAAGAGAACGGAAAACGAATCACAGAATGTATGAACAAAATTCCAGAAAACAGGGTCCCCGCTCGAGCGTAAGATTCTCCGCTCGAGCGGACCCTTAAGGCCTGCAAGGTACTGGTTGCACAAAAGATGCGCTCGAGCTGAAGGTCCGTCTACAAAGATCCACGCTCGAGCGTGAAATGTCCCGCTCGAGCGGGCATCCAACTCTGCAAAAATGCTGGGAGCACGATTTTCCCGCTCGAGCGGCCATTACCCCGCTCGAGCGGACCTCAAAAATCTGGGTTTCCCAGATCGTGTTCTTGAGCTCCAAATCAGTTTTCCATCTACATTTCTTGCATGCAATGGTTCAAATTACACATTTACACATGCTAACATGCTACTAATGCAGATTACAACATTAGGAAGCTCAATTACATGAATTATCTACATGCATGTCCCAAATTGTCTCAAACCCATCCTCAACATGCTCAAATTCAAACATTCAAGACTTATACTCCCATGATTTGTACATGCATGTGGGAGATGCTCATCATTCTCAACTTAGATGGTACAAATGGTGACTACAACATGAGCTTTACCCAAAACTCCACATGAATCATGTGTTTCAAGCTCAAACATGCAAATTCAAGTAATTTCTTACATGCATGAGTTCTAAGACTTCAATCTCAACAAAATCGACTCATTACATGTTCTTGATCACAAACAACCCTTGAACTTACAAATTACAAGTAAGAGTTCAAGAAATCACTTACCCAAGAGCTTCAACACTCAAGCTCTAGCCAAATCTTGAGCTAGATCTTCGAATTCCCAAGTCTTGAGCCCAAATTACACAATTCTCTCCCTTTTTCTCTCCATGGCCGGCCTCTCTCTCCCTCTCAATTGTCTAACTCAGATTTTGAGTTTTAAGAGAGCTAAAGGGGAGTGCAATGCAAATATACAACAAGCCCCACTAACAATTATTTTAATATAAAATAATGGGGTGCTTAATTTATCAATTTAATCAGTTTAAATTGACCAGAATCAAATTTCAATTAAATTTCACCGTAGGCCCTAAAAATTATGCCAACCACAATGGCGTAGTCAATTTCGGGTTCCGTGGCCGATAAGGCCCTCAATTAAATTTCCAAAACGGACTACTCAAACAGATATTCCTACGATGAACAGATAAAATTTCAAACCACATATTTTCACATAGTGGAACACAAAATCATATCAAAATACATAATCACATCATGTTAAGGACCAATTAACATACTACGGAACAAGGGTGTCACACTACAGTTCGGACTCAACGTCACGGTTCTGAATCTAATCTCGCAAAGTACAATGCAAGATCGATAAATCACCAAAGAGTCCAAATTTGGCAAATCGTTTTGGAAAACTGATTTTACAAAGAAGTGTCAAACATGGACTACTTTGCCAGATACAGAGTCGCCACCTAAATACTTTATTTTGGAGGAAATTTAGGAAACCTTGACTCGTGCCTAAGGCCACGTGTCCGTCATCACCAAAGTTGCCTTGGCTCGGGAACTTGGGTATGAGAGGGGAAGGTCATGCAATGAGCACCCCCGCTCACCCGATCAAAGATCAGCCTGTACTAAGCATGATATTTTGTTTTTGAAAACACATGTGTTCTTATCCCAGTTTATTAGCTAGCTTACTATGTGATGCTCACAGCATTCAAGTATTGACTAGATCACCTAAATTGGAACAAAACATCTCATGTTTGTTTGAAAATGGTTTGAAAGTGCTACTCGCAAGTAGGCTAAGACATGGCTTTTGCCACCCTCAAGTGGGCTTAGGAAAACATGATTTTGTCACTCTCAAGTGGGCTTAAAACTCGCATTTCAATGAATTGTTCCAATTCAATCAATCCAACCTTCACCCACAGGCATTCAGGCAGTTATATCATATAAGCAGTTAGCCTCATGGCGAGCATGCTATCATGGCAATCACTCACACTCATGCAAGATGCTAAAGCATAAACACTTACAGTGTACTCCGAGCCAAAACAACAACTAGTTAGTAATCATGCATCATCCTAGTTTATGTTAAGATGGCTAATGCAACACATGCAACAATGCAACTAAAATAGGCTCGGCTATTCTAAGATGGCATATGAAATGCAACTTGATAACATGCTGTTGAACACGTATTCAAGTAGGAATTGAAATACAATGCAGTTAGTATGATGCCCCGAGCCCGGTGCATGCAATACGGATGAATGAATGCAAACATGCAAGCATAAGGATGCTAATTTAAAATATGCCCTAAAACTAACCACTGAAAGCAGATAAGTAAAAGGGAGAAAGACGTGGGGTTGGAAGACATTCACACACTCACGCACACTTATTACAAAATTCGCCCTCTCGACGGAGGGTCCGAATAAATAATACAAACCAACTAATTAATCAACTATCCTAGCTAATTAATTATTACAAAACTCTTAACTAATTAAGCAAATTAATTAAGTTACAAAACAGTTAAGACGGCCTCGAGAAGAAGGACAAATGCATGCTCGATCGGCTTCGCTCGGAAATCCGTTGCCATGCCCCATGTTGCCTCTGTTTGCACTGTTTTGCACCTCTGAAAACTGTGAAAATCTCTGTGATGCTTCTGAACCACCTCATGGACACTCTGAGAGGCCATCGACCAAAAGATATGTCTATCGGCCAAGGGAAAGGGGTCATCGACCACTTTTTAGTCTATTGGCCAAACATTGTTAGCCGATCTGCACTCCAGATAGCGGATCGGCCATCTCTTCCCGCAGACTGCTCCTTTTACTGCAGCAGAGGACAAGCAAGGGCATGGCAATACATTTGCAAGATAATGTTGTTCAACTACACCCCTTGTCATGTTTGGGACTCAAAGAAGTGTAGTGTTCGACTTTCGAGCCATCAATCACGCATTTTGATGCATGATGGCGAAAGAGGTCGAATTGCACACATCAATATGGAATGAATGCACAAAAACACACAAATTCCTCACACTCTATCATGTTGGGTCAAGAGTGTCGGCGACCGAGGATTGAGGAACGTTTCATCACTTCAAGTATGAAACGTCCCTCGTTCCTCGTGTTTGGTTTAACACCCAAACCAAACACAATGCAATGCATGCAACATGGAAAAGCTATGCAATGCAAGATAAGCATGCCGAATGCAATAATGACTCAAACATGCACACAAGGCTAAGGTAACAAGCATGCCAAATGCAATGCAACCTAAACAAGCATGTGACAAAATGCAAACTAGCAAGCATGCAAAATGCAACCTAAACATACAAACATGCATGACATGCAAAGATGGACAAGCATGCAAATGTCATGCAACTCAAGCATGCAAGCATGATGTGAAGTAGCAACTTTGAACAACATGGTAAATGGACTTAAACTAAAGATGGACAGACCTCAGTCATGCCCAAAATCGGTGGCCAAGAGTGCTGAAATGATGGTATGAAAAGCATGAAAAGGCAAGACAAGCATGCATGCTAATTGGCTCAAGGACTAAAGCATAAAGATGCAACTCTTAAGCACACTTAAAGAGTGACAAGCGTGGATATGTGATAACACCATAAGCTCTAAAATCATGTTAGGAATGATGTCAAATCAACCAAACAATGCAAGTATGGCATGCAAGGAAGCTCAAAGCTTGAAACTAACAAAGGGACTTAAACCATGGCCATGCAAAGCAAGCCCCAAAGGGCCAAGGGCACCCAAAACAGTCCCAAGGCAGGTCAATACAAGACCAAAAACAAGCTTGAACCTAGCCAACACAAGCCAGAACAAAAGTCCAAAACGTATGAGGCATGCAAGGCTAACAAGGGGTGTTACGCTACACCTATTACAACCAAGCATGGCATGACTTAACCAATGAAAAACAGAGTTATGGCATGTCAAAATAAGCTCAAAAACCCACTAAGATGGCATCCCAAAAGCCCAAGTATGATAGCATGCACAATGACTCATTCTTGAGGCATAAAACACCAAACCTCCAAAGCATCAAAAGGGTGACAAATGCAAGTGTATGGCCACACTACATAGACTAAAATCACATATGAAATGATGCAAAATCATGAAAATGGTCTAAGCAATGCATGCTAATGACTTGGACACTCAAAGCTAACGCACTAAATTGAACCATGGCTATACAAAACAGTATATGCATGGCCAAAACAACAAAAATCAGAGCTTAAGCATGGTAAAACAAGACTAAAAGATTCCTAGAGTTGAGCCAAAACACGCAAGAATGATAATGCAAATGCAGGGTGCATGTTAAGGCAATAGAGAGGATTACACTACAAGTGTATGATGCATGTAAGAGGCTATCAAACCAACTTAAAACAGAGGTATAGCATGGCAAAATAACACCCAATACTTGCTGAAATGAAGCCAAAATATGCTAAGCAAACATGCTACCAATATGAGCCATTTATATTAGCAAATGAGACACAAGGAGAGGGGGGTGTCCCTCTCCTATTTAAGACTCCAAAACCACCTCTCCACCACTGAAAATCCTCTGGATTTCAGTGGTGAGAAGGTCAAAACAAGATGGTTCCAAAGCTCAAAAGGAAAGGCACAAAACAAGGCCAAATAAAGACAATCCCCAATGCAAAAGTGACCTTAAAAAAACATCTTAAACATACAAAATTATAACTTTTTTCAATAGAAAGTTAAGCTTAAATCAACATGCAAATAGGTCTAAAAGCTTAAGCCAAAATGAGGGATTAAAAGGTAGTTTACTCCCCCTTGAAGAACACCTTCAAGAACAAAACTCCAGCACCTTTTTTGAGCTTAAACCACTCCAAGAACTCTAAAACCAACTCCTAAGGACCTCAACAACCAAAGGATGGTGTTCTACTAGGTGTTTGTGTGCAATAGTATGAAGATTCTACCATTTTGAGCACAAACAAGAGCAAAACAAAAGAGAGAGGTAAAATATAGAGAGAGATAGATATAGAACTTGTATATACACTTTTCAGAACCTCTGGAAAGGGAGGGGGGCTCCCTTCTTATAGAATTTCAATTCTCAAGCTTATTCAACAAGCTTGAGTCTTGAATGCAATCCCTCCATACACGTGTATGGAGGATGAGAATTGTGCCCACCAGTTGTCACAACTAGCAGAAAATATCTGCAAAAAGAAGATGAAAAGGTCTCGACTCAAAAATATGGTCAATCAACCAAAAAGAATGCCGATCGGCCAACACTTATGGCCGATGGCATGAGGCCTTAGTCGATGGGTTGAGGGGATGGCTAACATGCTACCCTCTTCCCTTAGAAGCAAAAACACAAGTCCTTGGTCTACAACCAAGCACAAAACAGACAAGTTGAGAGATCTTAAGGCAAGGCGCGCAGCCGAGACTTCCGGGAACTCAAAACGAACACGAGCATGGATAATCATCGAGTGTTCAAACGATGACGTCCAAGTCTTGAGGACGGTCAAAAATGGGGTGTCTATACCAACCTTTATACAAGGACTAACTTGTCCGTCGGAGTGCTAATTCTGGCACCACCATTTGGAGTTTTATTTCTATTTTAGGTGACAGTCGGAAGATCAAAGGCTTGTTTGGACCGAAGGAGTGTTCCATTTCTACCTCCACACAATTGGCTCCATCTGTGGGAACACTCAAACTCATCCATGGTAAGCCTAAACCAAGATCCAACAGTCACTGGAGTTGATAATACTACAGTCGGAGCAATTTTAGGCCTAAAGGAAACCCCCGCAAGGAGATCTCTGAATTTTGATCCGCTAACCCTATTTTAGCCTTCGACCTTCACAGATGATGCTATGCAAGTATTGATGAGTCGTATGCAACGTAGTGAATAGCGTCTCAAAGACATGGCAACTAAAAACGAGCGTTTGCGTCAGGAGTTGGTAAAGTCTCAACAGATACCTCATCCCAGTGAGCATGATCGATCACCAAGAGTGTAGAAGAGGCAACGACAACCTTAGAGACACAATAGTAATACATCAGATTCTTCCTGGGAAAAACCCAGAAAGCAAGACCGAGCAGATGTGTCTAGCTCGTCAAATAAAGGTAGTCCACAAGTGTATCACGGACAAAAGAAAATAGATGATGACTCAGACTTGGAAGACAAACATGATCCTTTCATACGACGTATTGCCAAGGTCGCCTTGCCTAAGAAGTTTAAAGCTCCATCATTGTAACAACCTCGACCTGTGATTAGCTTATAATCTTTGATTAAGAATGCCTAACAAGTAATTATGAGGAAATTCTGAGTTAATTGCAGGTGAATTGTGTTATTTGTATTTATATCTATTCATGGTAGAAATATCTATCTGTATTTTCAAATCGGTATGCGAATTGAAGGCCTTATCGATATCCGAACATGAAATTGACTTGGTTTATGTTTTATTTGAAATTTTTAGAACATTATGGTATGTTTAATTGAAATCTGATTCGGAACCAAATAATTAGAATGAATAATGCCAATTGATTAGTTATTAATTGAATTTCTTAATCAAGCCTATATAAGGCAAATTGTTGACTTAAGATCATTATATACACTTTCATTTCCTCATTATTTTGACCCAAACATGAGAGATGAGGGAGTGTGAGAGTTAGGAGAGGAACTTTAACACTTTAGAGTGAGATTGAAGGAAATTTAGGGGGAAAAATAAAGAATTGCTTAACCTTGGAACCTCTACACTTGTGAATTCAAGGTTTAAGGTAGGAATTCACTCCTCTAATTTGCAATTAAGATAACCAATAATTTTATTCTAGTGGATTAAACAAGTTAATGCAAGAATAAAGCTTAAGGAGGTAGAAATGAAGAACATTCATCCATGCATGTACATCCTATAGCATTTTGAAGTTGGTTTCAAGTAATTCTCTCATGCATGTCATTATTTCACCTTGGTTTTAGAAATTCATCAAGTTTCATGCTATTTTATGTCACGTGATCATGTGTTTGGAAGGTTGGAGTTGATGACATTACATGAATGTTATGTTTTCTAAATTCCAAGTTTGTTTTTGGATAATTCAAGTTCCTTTGGGCTTTGATTATGCGAAATGGTTTCCAATTCATGACGTTTTATGAGTTTACAAATGTTTTCTTATGTTTTGGCCCAAAAAAGATATGTTTTAATGCTTTGAAAATGGATTTTGAACTTGAATCAGCAATCTGGAAATTTCAGATTTTGCACCCTTCACTTGAGCGGTGAAATCTGTACTCGAGCGAAGAATGTGAGCTCTCAGTACTTTATAGAGTTTAGGGGTTGGCTCGAGTGACCACCCTTACTTTTGATCCTCTGCTTGAGCATAGTAAGTTGCGCTTTAGCGTAAAATAGGAGCTTCTAAAAGTTTTGCAGATCGCTTGAGTGACCAAAGCGAAGACCCTGTTTACTTAGTCTTTAGCTCGAACAATCGTCGAGCGTAAAAATCATGCAACCATTGCTTTTGCAGACTTTGTAGACTGCTTGATTGATTGATATTGCACTCGAGTGGATTGCCCTATTTTTAGAAATTTGACTAAGTGTTTGAACTCGTATTTGGCATCCTCATTGTATATTAGGCATTTCTAAGCCTTAATTAAGACATAATAATGAGGATAAGGATTAGAAACACTCCAAGATAGAAAAGAAATAAGTTTAGTGTTTTTTGAGCATGTGTTTCAATGTGTATTCGTTATGTGTTTGTGTAGGTCATGCGCCATAGATTGTTGATCCGATTGTTCTGACCTTTCTCCTATTGGAGCTATCTATAAGTAACAACTCTGTAAAGCTATGTTTGATTATAAGTATTTTTCTAACTGAAATGATATGATCTATTTTCTGAAATGTTATTTTATGAATCATGAATGAATGTCCATTTTTCTAAAAGTATTTGTGGTATCCTTAGTTCATGTGGCCCTCGCTCGGGAGTAACAATACCATGACTTATGTTTATGTGGCCTTCGCCCAGGGGTAACAATACCATGGCTTATGTTCATGTGGCCCTTGCCCGAGGTAACAATACCGCGGCATATGTTCACGTGACCCTTGCTTGGGGGTAACAATACCATGGCTATTTGTGCACAATGATGTTGACCTTTATGATCGTTGGTACCAACTATGTATGTAGGTCTTATAACCAATTTGATCTGTTAGCTAATGGATGTACCACATATTACTGCTCATGAATTCTGTATAAGTATATAAATTTGAATCTGTTTCTAAGATGAATTCTAATTTCTGAATTCGTTTTAGACATCATCATTCATAACCCTTTACCTTGTTGTCATTCTCTGGGCTCCAGCTCATCCTATTATTTAATATGTAGGTGATCAAGTGCTGGACCAAGTTCAATGAGGTTTCCTTGGAGATCTATTTGTGTCAGCCAACCAATGTGCCTCTTGAGGAGGTTCTGAAATGTTTTGTGGTCCAGTTTTGTGGGCATGATACAAGTTCATGTTATTTTCTTTTGTTTGTTTGGTCAAACTTTTGGTTTATCTATATCTATGATGATGTAAGGCTGACATTCTAATGACATCATATATGTATAAAAATATAAGTTTTAAATTTTCTGCTCCATGTATGTCTACAAAGCTCTATGGACGTTGTATGTTTGTAATTGTTTCCGCTAGCCCCTTTACTTTTGCTTAATTTGTTAAGAGGCCTTGGGTAATACCAGGATTACTGGTCGGTTATGACGCTAAACCTTTGGAGGCGGGTTTGGGTCATGACAGAGTGGTATAAGAGCATGTGTTCTACCGCACACACAAGTCCATAAGAGTTATAGGATGTCCTAGAAAGAATTAGGGACATTACATTTACATGTGTCAGTGAGTGACATCATCTGAACATATCTGAACCAATTTACATTGACACTGAAATTAAATGAACTAAAATTGAATGTTGTGAAAAGATTATTCTTGTGTTTATTAGTGCTCTGTTTACCTATAGCAAATGGAAAATCCAAGAAGTGATGGTATAGCTGAATCTTCCAAGGCTCAAACTAACCGTATGGAATGGATGCTAGAGGCTCTAACAAAATCAATGCTATAGCAACAGAGACAACAACCTCTGCCTCCTCTGCCCTTTCTAGTCCAGGTAGAGCCGGTCAATAATTACATTCCCAGTTTGACACAAAAATTTAATAAGATGAAGCCACTGACTTTCTTGGGTGGAATTGAACCTTTAAAGACTGAACCGTGGATGCTAGAAACTGAAAAATTATTTGAAGTCTTTCTATGTATTGAGACTTAAATAGTTTTGTTGGCCACCTACACTTTGAAGGACGAAACCTGACATTGGTGGATGCTTATTCGAGATATTAATGGGGCTTTAACCTAGAATCAATTTAAAGAGATCTTTTATGAAAAATACTTTCCACAGTGTTTTCGAGACCGAAAGGTGTTTGAATTCCAAGAACTTAAGTAAGGCAATATGTTAATAACAGAGTATAAAGACAAGTTTACCGAATTGGCCTGATTTGCTCCACACATGGCGGATACCAATTACAAAAAGGCTCTAAAATTTGAAGGAGGCTTGAACCTAGATGTATTTGATCGGGTTGGTGTGTTGAAATTACCCAAATATGTGGATGTTCTTGATAGAGCCCCTATGGTTGAAGCTAATCTAGCTGCTATGAAACAAACCAAAGCTCCAACAACCGAATAGAGAGGTAAGAGATCGAGATTTAATTTCAAAAATGGTCAGTCATTTTCAAAGAAGCAAAACTTAGGATCCTCCAGTAGTTCAAGTCAAAGTAGTGGTATAACCCCTACTTGTTCAGAATGCGGAAGAAAACACAAGGGTGCTTGTTACCGATCAACATGCTCTTGCTTCTGGTGTGGCAAGATTGGTCACATGATAAAAGATTGTTTGCTCATATCCCAAAATTCTAACCATCCTACGGCAAGTTCAGCTAGATCTATTTTTGTACTAAGATCAAACATAAGGACTAATGCTGGCAAGGAAACCTTGAGATAAGTTAAAGTGTTTGCACTTGTGCCAAGAGACATCCAAAACACTGAATTAGTGGTGTCAGGTATAATCTTTATCTGTGCTCAAAATGCCTATGTACTGATAGACACTGGTTCTACACATTCATTCGTGTCACATGTTTTTTCTCGTAAATTGACTAGGCCACTAGAACCTATGAGTTATTTGTTATCTGTATCTACACCTTCTAGGGGTTCTATGATGTGTGCTTATGCGTATCCTGTATATGACATCATGATTGGGGATGTGTTATTAAATTTTGATTTGCTGCCATTGGACATTGCTCATTTTGATTGCATGTTGGGTATGATTCGTTAACTAAGTACCGCGCAACTATTGATTGCGTGAATAAATCTATTGTCTTCCGACCACCTGGCTTGTCAGAATTTGTGTTTGCTAGTCCATATATGATTTTTGCTTTGAAGGCCATCAAATTACTTAGAAAGGATGTAGGGGTTACTTGTGCAGTGTCTTAAATGTGACTTCTGATAACCCTACTATGGAAGCCATTCCTGCAGTCTATGAATTCCCTAATGTCTTCCCAAATGAACTACCTAGGGATCTGATTGATAGGGAAATTAAGTTTACTATTGATGTAGTACTTGAAACCCAGCTAATTTTCAAAACCCCTTGTAGAATGTCAACCTCTGAATTAAAAGAACTGAAAGTCCAACTACAAGAACTGTTATTCGGCCGAGCACTTCACCTTGGGGTGCTCCAGTTTTGTTTGTCAAAAAAAAAGATGGGTCTTTGAGATTATATATTGACTATCAGGAATTGAACAGAGTAACGGTTAAGAATAAATATCCACTGTCCCGAATAGATGATTTATTTGACCAACTCTAGGGAGCCCAAGTGTTCTCCAAAATTGATCTTAGGTCCAGGTATCACCAATTAAAAGTTAAGGTAGAAAATGTAGAGAAAACTGCATTCCGGACTAGATATGGACACTATGAGTTTTTGGTAATGTCGTTTGGGGTAACTAATGCACCTGCAGCATACATGGACTTAATGAATAGGGTGTTCAAACAATTTCTTGATGAGTTTGTAGTTGTTTTTATTGACGATATACTGATTTATTCCAAAAGTAGGGAAGAACATGAAAATCATTTGAGAACGGTGCTACAAATTTTGAGAGAAAAGAAGTTGTATGCAAAATTCTCCAAATGTGAATTCTGGCTTGATTGTGTGACATTTCTGGGGCATGTGATCAACAAGGAAGGCATATCAGTAGATTCGCAGAAAATTAAAGCTATTGTAAATTGGCTAAGACCAACAAATGTGTTAGAAGTTAGAAGTTTTATGGGGCTTGTCGACTATTACAGAAGATTTGTAAAAGACTTCTCCAAACTTGCTATGCCATTGACACAGTTAACATAGAAAAATACACCGTTTGATTGGGATGATCAAAGGGAGACCATTTTTCAAGAATTGAAGACTAGACTAGTGACTGTACCAATTCTGACTTTACCTAATTGTACAGATAGGTTTCAAATTTACAGTGACACATCATACAAAGGCTTGGGATGTGTGTTAATCTAGAATGGAAAAGTAATTGCATATGCTTCGCGGTAACACTGCCCCCATGAAAAGAATTATCCGGCCCATAACCTAGAACTTGCAACTGTAGTGTTTGCTTTAAAAATCTGGCGTCACTTGTGTATGGCACAACTTCTGAAGTGCATATAGATCATAAGAGTCTAAAATACTTCTTCACTCAAAAAGAACTGAACATGAGACAGAGGAGATGGCTCGAATTGATTAAAGACTATGATTTACAGATTCTGTATCATTCGAGAAAGGCAAATACAGTTGTAGATGCTTTGAACCGAAAATTCATTGGAAATTTATCATGTTTGCTCACTAGTTAAAGAGAATTATTGTATGATCTGGAACAAAATGAAATTGACATTGTGTTGCGTGAACAAGGTGGAGTTTTAGCCGTTATTTCTGCACAACCAGTTATACTGGAAGAAATTAAAGGAAAGCAACTACACGATAAATTTCTGAAGATGATTGTTGATGAAATTGAATCAAAACCGAGGCTTGGATTTGCATTCAAAGACAATGTCCTGAAATTTCAAGGAAGACTTTGTGTACCGGATTGTTCGGACTTGAGAAAACGTATTATGACAGAAGCTCATAATTCCAAATTTGTTATGCATCCAGGAAACACGAAAATGTACAAGGATTTAAAACAGAATTTCTAGTGGCCTGGCATGAAAAAGTGTATTGCTGATTTTGTAGCCAAATGCTTACACTGCCAGCAAGTAAAAGATGAACATCAACGACCCGCCGAACTGCTTTAACCGCTTCCAATACCAGAATAGAAATGGGAGCATATTACGATGGACTTCATTGTTAGCCTACCTCAATCTTCTAGAGGTATGGATTCTATTCGGGTTATTATTGATCGTTTGACTAAATCCGCCCATTTCTTGTCTATCAAAACTTTTTATAATGCTGAAAAATTTGCCAACATTTATGTGAATGAAATTGTGAGATTACACGGTGTATCCGTATCCATTGTATCCGACAGAGATTTCAAGTTTACTTCAAGATTCTGGCAGAGTGTACAACAAGCCTTGGGAACCGAACTAAGACTTAATAGTGCATGTCATCCACAGACAGATGGTCAGTTAGAACGAATTATTTAGACGTTGGAAGATATGTTACAGATGTGTGTGTTAGACTTCCAAGGAAATTGGGAAACTTATTTGCCACTGGCCGAATTTGTGTATAATAACATCTATCATTCAAGTATTAGAATAGCTCCTTATGAAGCTTTGCAAGGAAGGAAATGCTGATCTCCGATCTGTTGGGCCGAAGTAGGCGATAGATTATTATTGGGACCAGAACTTGTGCAACAAACGACTAAGAAAGTGAAGTTGATACAACAACATTTGAAAAATGCACGAAGTCGTCAAAAAAGTTATGCGGATGTTCGGAGGAGAGACAGAGAATATGAAGTCAGTGATCACGTGTTTATCAAAGTGACTCCAATGAAAAGGCAAACTCAATTTGGGGTTAAAGGCAAATTGGCACTGCGATATTATGGCCCGTATAAAATTATTGAGAAAATCAATCATGTAACATACCAAGTAGCCTTACCTCTGGTTATGGAGAACATGCATAATGTTTTTCCTGTTCTAATGCTTCGGGAATATTTACGAGATCTGCACCATATTATTGAGTCAACACATGTGCTTCTGAAGGATGACTATACGTATGAAGAGAGACCAATTCAAATTGTGAACTGCCGGTAGGGGTGAGCATGGTCCGGATTGGACCGGATTGGGGTAAAACCAGGACCAATCCGTTATTTACGGTTCCAAAAAAATTGGAACCAATCCAATCCGTTTAAATCATGGAACCAATCCATTTAAATACGGATTGGATCGGTTTAGGACCACGGATTCACATAATTAAATAACAAAAATATATATATAACACTTGAATTTCATAAAAATATAAACATAGTGCTATATTAGTTCCATAATAGCAACATGTTTTTCTATAATAACGACATACTGTTCTAGAATTTAAACAACCATAAGAAAACTGGTTTCACCATAAGTATTTAGACCATTGCAAATTAAAACTTAAAACTAACAAACAAAAGTAATAAAAGAAGATATTATACGGTTTTAGGTTTGAGTTTAGATTTTACATAGAATAAGAAAAGATACTATGGGGGAGGATGTATAATAAAAATATAGACTATTTGTATACGGTCCGGATCGGTTCCAATCCGGAACCGTGGGATTCAATCCAGAACCAATCCGTGAACTACGGATTTTTAATTATTCAATCCGGAACCGAACCACGGATTCAAAAAATCAATCCAAACCTATCGGATTGGACTGGACTGGATCGGATTACGGATTTCACGGATTCCTTGCTCAGCCCTAACTGCCGGATCAAAAGATTGAGAAACAAAGAAATTCCATTGGTAAAAGTAGACTGAAAAAATCACTGAGAGACTTATGCAACATGGGAAACATAATAAGTTATGATGAAAAGATATCCAGACTTGTTTTCATTAAACTCAGCATTCTTTCGAAATGAAGGTAATCCGAGTTTGGAATTCACTCCTACACTTGTGAATTCAAGGTCTAGGGTAGGAATTCACTCCTCTAATTTGCAATTAAGATAACCAATAAGTGTATTCTAGTGGATTAAGCAAGTTAATGCATGAATAAAGCTTAAGGATGTAAAAATGAAGAACATTCATGCATGCATGTACATTCTATAGCATTTTCAAGTTGATCTCAAGTAATTCTCTCATGCATGTCATTATTTTACCTTGGTTTTGGAAATTCATCAAGTTTCATGCTATTTTATATCACTTGATCATGTTTTGGAAGGTTGGAGTTCATGACATTACATGCATGTTATGTTTTATAAATTCCAAGTTTGTTTTTGGATAATTCACGTACCTTTAGGCTTTGATTATGCGAAATGGTTTCCAATTCATGAAGTTTTATGAGTTTACAAATGTTTTCTTACGTTTTAGCCCAAAAAGATATGTTTTGATGCTTTGAAAACGGATTTTGAACTTGAATCAACAATCTGGAAATTCTAGATTTTCCACTCTTCGCTCAAGTGGTAGAGTCTGCGCTAGAGTGAAGAATGCGAGCTCCCAGCACTTTTGCAGAGTTTGAGGGTTGGCTCGAGCGACAAAACCTGCGCTCGAGCAACCACCCTTATTTTTGATCCTCCGCTCGAGCGTAAAATGAGAGCTCCCAAAAGTTTTGCAGAGTTTTGCAGTCCGCTTAAGTGACCGAAGTTGTGCTCGAACGAAAACCCTGTTTACTCAGTCTTTGGCTCAAGCGACCATCGAGCGTAAAAATCATGCAACCAATACTTTTGCAGACTTTGCAGACTGCTCGATCGATTGATGTTGCGCTCGAGCGGACTGTCATGTTTTCAGAAATTTGACTAAGTGTTTCAACTCATATTTTGGCATCCTCATTGCATCTTAGGCATTCTTAAGCCATAATTAATACACAATAATGAGGATACGGATTAGAAACACACCAAGATAGAAAACAAATAAGTTTAGTGTTTTCTGAGCATGTGTTTCAATGTGTATTCGTTATGTGTTTGTGTAGGTCACGTGCTATAGATTGTTGATCTGACTGGTCTAACCTTTCTGCTATTGGAGCTATCTATGAGTAACAACTCTGTAAAGCTATGTTTGATTATAAGTATTTAGCTAACTGAAATGATATGATCTATTTTCTGAAATGTTATTTTATGAATCATGAATAAATGTCCATTTTTCTTAAATGTATTTGTAGCATCCTTAGTTCATGCGGCCATCGCCCGGGGGTAAAAATACTGTGGCTTATGTTCATGTGGCCCTCGCCCGGGGGTAACAATACCACGGCCTATGTTCAGGTGGCCCTCGCCTGGGGGGTAATATTACCATGGCTATTTGTGCACAAAGATGTTGACCTTTATGGTCATCGGTACCGACCATGCATGTAGGTCTTATGACCAACATGATCTGTTAGCTAATGGATATACCACATATAACTACTCATGAATTCTGTATAAGTATGTAAATCTGAATCTGTTTATGAGATGAATTCTGATTTTTGAATCTGTTTTGGACATAATTATTTATAACCCTTTACGCTGTTTTTATTTACTAGGCTCCAGCTCATCCTGTTATTTATATATGTAGGTGATCAGGTATGGAACCAGGCTCAGTAAGGTTTTCCCGAAGATCTGTTTGTGTCAGCCAACTAATGTGCCTCCCAAGGAGGTTTCGAAATGTTTTGTGGTCGAGTTTTGTGAGCATGATACAAGTTCATGTTATTTTCTTTTGTTTGTTTGGTCAAGCTTTTGGTTTATCTGTATCTATGATGATGTAAGGCTGACATTAGGATGACATATATATGTATAAAAATAAAAGTTTTAAATATTCTGGCCCATGTATATCTACATAGCTCTATGGATGTTGTATGTTTGTAATTGCTTCTACTAGCCCCTTTACTTTTGCTTAATCTGTTTAGAGGCCTTGGGTAATACCAGAATGACTGGCTGGTTACGACGCTAAACCATAGGGGTGGGTTTAGGTCTTGACAATCGTTTAGTCTTTATGATGGAAAGTCGGACCCCACGAATCATGTTTGTCATTACAAACAAGCCATGACTTTGTATGCAGACGACGAGGCACTCATGTGCCGGATATTCCCCAACAGTCTGGGACCACTCATCTTCAGATGGTATTACAAGCTCGAGCCTACTTCGATCGAGAGTTTCCATCAACTTCAAAAATCCTTCAGGGCTAGGTTCATAACCAACGAAACTCGGCCAAAACAAGCAAACTCACTGTAGCCCATTAAAATCAAGACCAATGAAACCTTGCGCGAGTATTCGACGCGCTATTGGAAGTGTTTTAAACTAGTGGATGACGATTACAACGACTCTATGGCAATCACAACCTTCAAGATAGGATTGCATTCTAATAGCTCACTTAGGAGTTCAATGACTTGAAAACCTCCCATGACAGCCTGCGCTTTGATGAAAAAGGTAGAAGAGTACTGCAAAGTGGAAGACGATGCAATATGAGTTAATGTCAGACTGCAAGCCGTTAAAGTGGCAACAACTATCCTAGTATAGCGACTTGCCATTGCACCCCCAGACATAGCCCCACCAAAGAGCCCAGAGCCAATTGATCGATCAAGAAGGGAAAATCGTCGAGATTCGCATTGACAAAACAAACAATACTAGGTGGAACACAAGCACTCTAGGCAGTCAGATATGAGATACATGGAGCTATCCAAGTCGGTTAGCAAGATGCTGTAAAAAATTCAACATCTGGCTTCCTTCAAATGGTCGACCAAAATGGTCGAGCCCCTTGATATGAGACGGCAAGACCTAAAATGTGACACCCCGATTCTATACTATTGATTGTAGTCAAGGTAGAATCACGAATGAGTCCTATGGTCAATAACCAAGTAAGATCCCAGATCGCCGGAAGAGTCAAATTAGCCTCTCCTCTAAGTCCGGCTTTCTAAGGCATCGCACTACCCTTTTGACAGATCCTAAAAGGTATTGACACAAGGTCTCATAAGCAACGATAAGGTGTATACATATAAATATTAGAATGTAAGTACATAACAACCATGAATATCCTTAATTTCAAAAGCTTGTTCCATTATATTACATTACATCCCCAAAAAAATTTAAATCTTCACATGAGTCTTACAAAACATCAAAAGGAAATTTCTAACTTTACTAAGATAGCCAAAAGTCTTCAAAGGTTTCAGGCTCTTCGTCTCCAGCTATAAGTTCCTCTTCGGCACCTGGCATGATATGCCGTGAGCTTTGAATGCCCAGTAAACACATACACACCCCGCGCCCTTTTTCCCAGTGCAATACATAATCAAAAATATAACATCAAGTAGTAAAGCATGATACTCAAATAAACAAATAAAGGGTTACAAGTTAGATGTTAGTAAACTAGAAATCCCGCAAAGAGATTTCGTCCTCCCAACCACAAGAATCGGACGCGGATTATTCAGTATGCCCCCTCTTTTGCTGCTTTGTTGCAGAACTAACCTCGGATGCCTACCAACGGTTATATACCGTGTAGCGCCAACCGCAGGGCTTCAAAAGATACGGTAATAATGGGCCTTACCCAAATCCCTCCTCACACCAAACCACCTAGGGTCTAAATATAACTGCTCCGTTCAAGGGTTCTGAAAACCACTCGCGCAAGACTTTAACTTCCAAGTAGGGAACACATCCCAATAATCCATACATCACACATTATCATCATTACTCAAGTGATCGAAAACCCAATACCATCCCAATTAAGTTTCCCGTTGAGTTAAATGTTTTAAATCAAGGTTAGATCAACTTAACAAGATAATAATATCCACATAAGCATGCATCATTAAGATGAAGAAGATAAAAAACATAACCATAACACATAAAATATCATGCCAAGATATGATCATAAGCTAATAAGCATTTTTATGAACACAAGGGCATAAAACACCCATGCACAACAGAATTTCCAGATTCAATATCACATAAGGATTAGAGTGAAAAGGGCTATTTTAGATCTTTACCGGACTCGGCCTTCCTATGGCTCGAAGAGAATTTAATCTAGTTTCCAGAACATATTTCAGAAATGGGATAGCTTTTCTAGATTTTAAGTTATTTAGAAAACACTCCAGCGCTGTCCAGATTCGTCGACCGTTACGAAAATTTGATTTTCTTACAAACCGCTCACTGTTTTTCAATGAAACCAATTTTATTTGAAAGATAACTCCTTAAGAAAGATTTTGAAATAAAATAGAGGTTCATAATAATTTTATAAATTTTTCTAGAAATTTTGGAAGTTGGCTGCGAAAGCAGATTCTATGGTACAATACCCAAAACAAAAAGATTTGTGAGAAAAGAGATCCACTAAGGGAAAATTTTCGTTTCTTTTATGATGAAAACATGCTAACTAACATATACTAAACTCAGAAAATTTTCTTGAAGGTGCGCCTTTGAAAAGTTTGAGAGATTGGTATGAAAAAGATAGTTTTGTACCGAAATGAGGGAAACTACAAGAGAGGTAAAATCATGGCTCAACTCTTATCATTTTTAACACAAAGAAATCATTAATAACACATATGAAAACAATGTTGACAATCCTTAAGAGCATGTATTTGAAAAAGGAAAATGAAAGAGAAGGTTGTGTTGTGGCTTACTTGCTAAGCTTTGAACAAGATGGCTCTCTTCTCTCTTCCTCTAGCCGAAAGTGTGTGTGTGAGTGTGATGCTTGTGTTTGCCATGCTAGGGAGTGGTGATATTTATAGGCAAATTTGGTGTATAATGACATAGAAGCCCACTAGTTGGAATTGAATGGACAAGCTAGGATTTACTTGGAGTTCAATGAATTAGGAGTGATTAGGGAGCTCAACCTTGGGATTAGGCAACACCTAGTTGATTCCTAGTTGAATAGTTTTTTTTTTTTGTTTCTAGAATACCATGATTATAAATCTTGAAAATAGGCTTCTCACTTCTCTCTAGGGTGGCCGGCCATTGGGAAGGGTGATGGGGCCATTTTTTAATCAATCTAGGTACTAGGAGCACATTCCTCAATGTATATATTTATATAGATCTCAATTAATTGATGGTACTTATAGTATAAGGTACATGTACTAGTTTTGGGAAAATTTTGAATTTAAATAAGGAAGTGAGGGCTTGAAGTTAAATTCATGTATTGGAACCTTACTTATGTAGAATTTAATTAAATTAGGCTAAGGAACCTAATCCAGCTAGGATATTCCGGTTTTGATAAAAAAAAAAATGCTAACCGACAAGATTCAAATAATTCAAGTAACTAAGGGCTTTAAGAAAATAATTTAAACATTAGGGTTTTTAAAGAGAAAACATTTTTCAGGGGCTTCACATAAAATGCAATTATCACAAAGACCATTGGTACACGACCGACAAACGTTACACCCTAAAGGATCATGTTGAAGACTTGGTCTGAAGTGGTAGACTAACTGAGTATCTCCTAAAGAAGGTTAACCTACTAGGCGTACTAACTGTACACCCCGATTCACCTCCACTCAGGGTAATCCACGTGATATATAGCTTACCCCCGCCAAATAGGGTGAATATGATCCAGTTGCAACATTCCCCCCAACCTAGTTTCGACCCCAGCATGCCATCCGAATGGCAACGACTATCGAATGAGATTAACTTTTCCGACGCCGATCTTAAAGGGGTCACTGTGCCTTATTACGATGCCCTCGTGATCGAGTTATGAGTCAATAAGTTTGTCGTTAGGCGTATCCTAATTGACTAGGGGAGCATCTCTGAGATAATGTATTATAAAATGTTTCTCAAGCTCGGCTTTAAGGATGCAGATCTTATGCCGGCTGATTACCCCATTTTCAGTTTTAATGTCAATCTTGAATATCTCCTAGGCAAGATTATGCTACCAGTGCGAGCAGGCCCCAAGACACTAGAGGTTGAATTCTTGGTCGTCAAGCTCCCATCCCCTTACAACATAATCATGGGCTGAACATGGCTCCATGTAATGCAAGCCATATCAAGCAATTATCACCAACTCCTTCGATATCTGACTCAATTCGACGTCAAACAAATCTGCTATTCATAGAAATCAACAAAGGATTGTTATCTCACCGCCATTGAGAAGAGGCCAAAGGAATTGGAGGTGAATTCAATTGAAACTTCGAATCAGGATGGTCTAGAGGATGTTGGAAAAATTTTGGCTGAAAAAGTAACCGAAGATCTGGAGCAGATATTCGTCAACAATGATCTTAAAAAATTCTTTGTAATCAGCACATGCCTTAGTGCCTTTGAGCGATAAGAGTTGGTTTCCTTCATCCTAGGTAGCATTGATGCTTTTGCTTGGTTCCCTTATGACATGCCGAGGTAGAACCTGACATAGCTATGCATAGCCTGAATGTCGATCCCAAATTTAAGCTTGTTGTCCAACGAAGCTTGTCGTTTAACTGCCGAGCATGCCGCGGCTGTAATTGATGAAGTTGACAAGCTATTGGATGCTGGGGCAATTCACGAAGTTACATATCCCATAGGTTTATCCAACACTGCCGTGGTGAAGAAGAAGATAGGGTCATGGTGAAGAAAAAGAACAGGGTCGTGGTGTGTCTGCATAGACTTTACGAATCTGAACAAGACTTGAGCCAAGGATTGTTTTTCCTTACCCAGAATTGATCAACTTGTGGATGCAACTACTAGCATCAGCGCATGAGCTTCTTAGATGCTTACAGGGGTATCACCAAATTGCCATGAATCCAGCTGACCAAGACAAAACGACATTCATCACTCCTAGGGAAACCTATTGTTTCAAGGTCATGCCCTTCGGACGAAAAAATCCTAGGGTAACATATCAGAGATTGATCACTGCCATGTTCTAGATCAAATCGACCTAACCATGGAAGTTTACATCAATGACATGGTGGTGAAATCCAAGGAAAAGAAGGCACACTTAGCCGATCTTGCCACCACCTTTGATATTCTCCAAAAGTACAAAATGAAGCTCAACGCCTCAAAATGTGCATTTGGCGTCGGGTCAGGAAAATTCCTTGGCTATATTGTCAATCATCACAGAATCGAAGCTAACCTAAAACAAATTAAGGCCATCATAGAGCTTGGCTCACCAAGTTCGGTCAAAGAAGCTTAGAAGCTAATGGGAATGGTTGCAACATTGACCAGATTCATTAGTCGATCCTCAGATCGGTGTAGGCCATTCTTCCAAACACTTCGGCAGGGCAAACTATTTAAATGGACTCTTGAATTCCAAGCCACTCTAGAAGGGTTAAAGGCCTATCTCAGTTTCGTCCCACTCTTGGTTACCCCTTTGTCGGGCAACGTGCTTGTCTTGTAGCTGGCAGTATCCGATCAGGCGATAAGAGCTATCTTGCTTAAGGAGGAACTTGGGGAGCAGAAACCTATCTTCTATGTTAGCAAGGAAACAGTGGACACTAAAACCCGATATCTACCTCTGGAAAAGTTACTACTAACTCTTGTAGTAGCCGCCAAAAAGCTAATGCGTTATTTTCAAGCGCACACTATTAAGGCTCTAATGGACCACTCACTCCGCTCAATCCTCTGCAAGGAAGAGTCATCGGGGCTTGTTTCCAAATGGGCATTGGAACTCGGTCAATACAATCTTCAATTTTTGCCAAGGATGGCTATTAAGGGGCAAGTCTTGGCCAATTTCATCACTGAGTTTACTGCACAAATCGAGCCAGACCATGACTAGCTGGCTTCCCAGTCATAGCTAGAATAGAGAATGTATGTCGGTAATATCTAGAAGTTGTATTGCAATGGATCATCTAATCAGCGTGGCAGTGGGGCAAGAGTAGCTATCATGAGTCCCGAGGGAACAGTGATAGAGCAATCGATAAAACTCGGTTTTGATGCCTTAAATAACGAAGCCGAATACGAATCCCTGCTGGTCGACCTTAGAAACTCGCTTCACATGGGAGCTAAATGGCTGCAAGTCTTTGTGACTCAAAATTGGTCATAAACCAGTTGAAGAGTAAATATGCCACCAAAAATGACCACATGGCGGACTATATGAGGATAGCCAACTCTTTGCTCATGAAATTTGATAGCCATGAACTAAATCAAATCACTCATAATCAGAATACCCACGCCGATACCCTCGCTTGTTTAGAATCGGCGGTAAATTCCAAAGTTAAGTGCACCATTGAAATGGGCTTTATTCCAGAGCCTAGTATTAGTACCCTTGAGTATCTTGTTATAAACATCATTAAAAGGGGGGTCGAGTTGGATGGACTCCATTGTCACATTCTTTGCTTTGGATCAACTGCTAGAGGATAAGAAGGAAGCTCACAAGCTGCGAAATAAGGGTTTGAGATATTATCTAGATCCTCAAGGAAAGGTTTACAAAAAGTCTCTCTCCAAGCCCTCCTTAGAATGTGTCCATCCGATCAAGCTGTGATGCTCACTCAAGGGGAAGATCACTAGCTCATTGAGCTATCACACAAGGGTATTGGTGGCCGACTATACGTACTAACACTGAGAATTATGTTAAGAAATGCGAGCAATGCCAGAAATGCTCCACATTTGCACACTTGCCTGCCGAAGAACTAAACTCCATTACTAGTCCTTGGCCATTTGCTCAATGGGGCTTCGACATAGTTAGGCTACTGCCAAAAGCTTCAGGCAATAAGCAGTTTCTAATTGTTACTACTGATTATTTTATGAAGTGGGTTGAAGTAGAACCATTGACACACATACAAGATACTGATATCAAGTGCTTTGTTTGGAAGAATATCATCACTCGATTCAGTATACCCAGGCTGCTAATTTCTGACAACGGCACTCAATTTGATTGCGGTGTCTACCGGGAGCTACGTGACATGTATGGCATTCGGCCCTACTTTTCTTCACCAGCCTACCTGCAAAGTAACAGACAAGCAGAAGCTTCCAATAAAGTGATCCTAGATGGCATCAAGAAATGTTTGGAAAAAGACAAGGGCAAGTGGGTTGAGGAATTGCCAAGTGTTTTATGGACCAATCACACTATGCCGAGACGCCTTACGGGGAGACCCCATTTGCCTTGTGTTTTGGCAATGAAGCTATCATCCCTCTAGAAATTGGCCTACTAACCCTCCAATCAAGGGCCTTCCGCACAGGCCAAAATAATATGATGCTAGCCTTGAACATGGACTTACTCGAAGAACGTCAAGATCGAGCCCTAGTAAATATGGCGCGATATCAACAACAATTGGCTAAATCATATAATCAACGAGTGCATCTATGCCGATATACTCCTGAAGAGTTGGTCCTTAAAAAAGTACTCCCTGCTGCTAAGAATCTCACGGACGAAAAACTCGGCCCTAATTGGGATGGCCCATACCAGATTGATTCCATCACCGGGGCAAGGGCGTATCAACTCTCCAACATTAATGGCAAAAAGTTACCCCGGCCCTGGAATTCCACATATCTCTGCAAATTCTATCATTAGTATCAATGGTTATTTTGCTCGGCTCTTGTATATATTACTACCTTGTATGCGTACAGAATCAATGTCACAAAGCGTTATTTTGCTCATCTATTTTGTTCTACTTGCATTAACCTTTATTTAGAAGCACCATTATTAAAACCTTTGAATTCGGAGCGCTATGTGTGCTCGGCATAAAGAGCTCATTAAAGCCTCTAAATTCGGAGCGCTCTACGTGCTCACCATGAAGGGCTCATTAAAGCCTCTGAATTCAGAGCGCTCTGCATGCTCAGCACGAAGAGCTCATTAAAGCCTTCGAATTCGGAACGCTCTACATGTTAGGCATGAAGAGCTCATTAAAGCCTCTAAATTCAGAGTGCTCTGCGTGCTTGACACAAAGAGCTCAGCAAGGCCTCTGAATTCAGAGTGCTCTACGTACTCAACACAAAGAGCCATCATTAAAGCCTCCGAATTCGGAGTGCTCTGCGTGCTCAGCACAAAGAGCTCATTAAGGACTCTAAATTTTAAGTGCCCTTCGTACTCGGCACGAAGTGTCATCAGGTAAATCATTACGTAAGGTTTGGAGACAACTATCCTGGTAAACAATGACAAAGAAGCAACATTTTTTATTAATGAAACATTATAGCAAATTCAAATTACATTATAGGAACATTTTTATCCTAAGGCCAATTGGCATCCTAGTTACATGGATATAATCTAAAATTTTATTACACCAATCAACCCCGCTCTAGGTCTGCGGCTTTGTCTTCCGCATCATCTGTCTTTTCGGTATCATAGGCTTCAAACGACACTACGTAGCTTTGGTATAGCAATGAAGCAGAATCTACGCCTGCCGCTTGGAGAGCCTTTGTCCACCCATGTTTGAATCCCCAGCTCTCACATTGATAGACGTCATCGGCCAATTATTTTCTCGTTTTATCAATGCTGATCTTCCTCCCCTCGAAAAAGCCCTTGTTATAGGCTCGGCTCTCTATGGACTCCCTAAGAAATATACTGGTCATATCTCAGTCAGTGATTGCTCGATCCATTAGGTGTTAGGCTACTTTGTCCGTGGATTCCACTATTCCCACCGCCCTGAGCTCGGCCATCTTGGCCTTGTGAGCCTCGTTCTTAGCCCGCTCTTTGGCTTCTTTCAATCGGTGCTCTAAGTTTTGAATTCGCCCATATTTATGTTCAATTTCTTTTCGAGCAGTACAAAGGTGCATTCTAACTTCATATGTGTTGCACAACCCTTTTACGACCGCATGAATTCTTTCCCCGAAGACCTCGGAGTTGCCTTTATTGGTCAACTACTGCTACACTTTGGGAAGGAATATTTTCCATGTGAACTTGACCGCCATATTCAGATATTGAATGATCGAGTTGGCTTCACTCATGGGTTTGTTCCAAATAAAGAAGGAGAAACTTAACAGACGTGGTGTTCTATTCAGTTTATTTCGCACTGATCCATTGTCTCTCTTCTTTTGGGTTCTACCTTTGGGAGACCTACTTCGTTCATCCCTTCTAGGCAATTGGCTAGGTCACCAGAGCGATCGATGCCTGTTTAGCCCCTCTGGTACACTGGTGTTTCTGTGCACAACATCACTTGGCGTTTGGTGACTCATCTCTGCGTCCAAGTCTGCCAGCATTCTTCATCCCCCACTAGTGTTGAAAAACAACCTGCATAACATGCACATACTTTTGAGTTTCACTGGAGGTGATTCTCCTTGCCACGATCTGTGCTTTTACCAGTAACAAAGCTTGAGGTCACTTCTCTTGCGACAAACACAGTAAGTAGACTCTTTCCATGGGAAACACAACCATCACTTCGAAATGGCAATCCTCTTACAGTAAACGTGTTAATTATAGGAGGATCCGCTTTTAATGAACTGCTTTAAATTGTCCTCCTAGGCGCCACTCCCCATACCACCAACACAACTCCATGTGTCAGCTGTCTCTTTTAAGTCAACCAACGGCCTGTCGATCACTTCCAGCCCAAACAGCTTACCGATTACTTTCGTTCTCGATCGGGGCAGGGGCAGGGGCAGGGATGTGAATCTATTTGGTATATACATTGCCCCGCTCGTAACTCGGTAGGACGCATTGTGCAAACTTCATCCGCATACGTTCCCAACCAAGACAAGGGTAGATATATGAATCTATTCGGTGTATACGTTCCCTGTTTACAACTTGGAGCCGATTTCGTCTGCAATTAACTAGGGCAGGGGTAGATATATGAATCTAACTCGGCAGGGTGTATTGTGCTGATCTCATCTGCCATCAAACAAACCATATATTCAGCGGATATGTCCAAGTGAATTAATACAAATTAGTAGGTTTACAGTTTGTATTATTAACAATGGTACACATTTGGCTACGCAATACAGAAGATGAGCATAATCATACGAAAATTTTTTGTGCGCTAGAGAAAATTTTCATTAATAAATTGACTTGTTACATGTTTCAATCATTTTATATATGAAAATAGCCCTAACACATCTATAACACCAAAAAAAAAGAAGAAAAACACCATAAAACAAAACAAAACAAACTTTACATAAATAGGCATCTAAGCTATGCTATTCGGCCTCAGAGCTTTTAGGGTCCGAAACAAGCAGCTCAACACCATCTACCTCAAAAAAAATCGGAACGTCAAGTGAAACTTGTGTGGCTTCGAGGGCCTTTTACCAGCCATGTTTGAGCCCCCTATTTTTGAAGGTAAAAACCTGGTCAGCGTATTTTTCAATTGCGGCCATCTCGCCTTACTCAGAGGCCTTTGTCGTCATCACTTGAGCCTCAGATAGCAAATTTTACGCTTCAAGCACCTCGACCTTCAAGCTCCCCAACTCTTCCTTGGCCGCTTTTAGGGCCTCTTCAAAAAACTTCACTCTCTCTTTGGCAGATCGGCGACGCAAATTGACATGCTTTGCTTTTTCTTCCTCAGTAGAAGCTTTCTAGCGCTTTTCTACGGCCAACTACTGAGTGACCTTTGTCATTTCTACTGTGACTACCAGCTTGGCTAATGCCAATTCCGCTCTTTGCCGCTCTGATGCCACCTTCATTTAAAGGGGATTGTTCAATTCCATTGAGTTGCGAAGGCGGCCAATGTCGGCAATCCTTTCAGCAGCCTGCAAAAGATACTATTAGGTGCCAAGTATTTTCAAACAAACGAAATGAAGGGATAATGGCACTTACCAATATGGCTAATTGCACGGCCAACGCAACCGACAGAGCATCGGGTTTTGCACGGAATATTGCCTTGTTCAATGGCAACATAATCGAGGTTGCTATGCTCAGACCGACCGCATGATCCTTGATGGTTGAAGCGCTAGCCAAAATCACAACACCCTTGATTTCGGGTGACACTTGGAATGGAAGCCGTCAAATCACGGCTAGGTGCTCCTCTAGCACTTTTTTTAATGGGTCACTCTGTTGGCTGCGGTGATTCGATAGGACGGTTAGAGCCAGCAGATTCAGTGGCTTCAACCGACTCCGACTAGACATCAATGGATGCCGATGACCATTGTTGCACCGATACTTCGACTACCGCTTGTTTGGCGATCTCTTCTATCTGAACAGCCGAGGTATAGATTACTCGGCTCGTATTAGCAGGCGCCTTCTGTGATTTCATTCATTCAGCATTTCTCTTTCTGGCGAATCAGGAGAGGAAAAAAGATTCGCCCGCCATATCTACCGATTATGAGCCAAGCAACTCTTCCAAATTAACAAAGATGTCTTCCTCCTAGCCTTCAAGATCTATTTGGATGGGAGAAGTCGCAAGCTCTGGGTTACCGACTCTCTTCTCAGAGTTAATTTGTTTAAAAGCTCGCTCAAGCTCCTCGTCCAAGTCTTCTGCTTGGCGTGCTTCTTGGTCGACATGAGAATTTAACTCTGCATGCTTGGCTAATTCTTGCTCCATTTGCTCCAACAAACTGGTAACCTGCTCGGCGTCTCCCACTACTTGTTCGGCGTCTTGGTCGTTCCCTTCTTGTTCACTGGCTGAAGATTCTCCAACTCTAATTTTTCTAAAGTTGAGAAAGCTGGGGAATATGAGAGCCATAAGTTGTTGCTCGCCTCTGGGAGTTGGGATGTGGTTGGCGGCCGTGAAAGTGGAGCAAGGCGGATCATATTTCAAAAGGATGTGGTTTGTGCATCCCTGTCCGTGAAGATTTGGGCGACTAACGAAGTCAAGGACAGCTTTGATCTGATCAAGAATGGCTTCGTTTCTCGAAGAGAGGCACTTCTTGAGATTGTTACCTACAAGATACAAGGACAATGGTTATTATGTGAACAATCCGATCAACAAAGCACTCAAAATAAATTGAACAGAGCCATTCGGCCACTTAGGTCTCCCCTCTGCCTAGGCATAGGATTTGAGTGGTCTTTTCCTTTGTCGAAATCCCAATTACCTTGAACAGCAACAATCACATCATCTACCCTCTTACCAGAACTGGCAAGCATGGTTACTAGGTGGTGATCTATATCCCTAGCTCTTAAAAAGAAATGCCCTTGCCGACCAGACAACTTGGCAAGGGCATAATAATACCGAATGGCAGGAATCCCTATGTCTAAATGAAGCCTACGGTTCAACTCTACTATTCTCATTATTATTCGGTAAAATTCACATTGAGTTGAGAAGGAATAAGGCCCCAGTAGTTGAGAATGGTCCTAAGCAGAGGATGGAGGAGAAAACGAACTCCATCCTCTGCAATCACCAGAAGAGGGAAGATGATGGTGTTGGCGTCGGCCCTCTCCATGCTCACTTTTGCATCTCCAACGAAGGTCAGTTGCACATCTTCAGGGATTGAGAGGTGGTGACGGAAGCCAACGGCCATAGCCTTAGACAATAGGGCTTTTAGATGGTTGGCCATGGAGTCAAAGTAGAATGTGAAAAGAAAAAGAAAAAGAAAAAGTAAAAGGGGAGGCAACAGGAAGAAGAATGGACATAAATGAAATAAAAAGTTAGAACTAAGAGGACTTGCAAATTGAAGCAAAAGAGGTTAAAGCAAAAGGAACTCATGAACAGGAGAGAGAGAGAAAGAGAGAGAGTAGACAGAAGTGAGAACTTGAAGTTGAAGGGATGAGAGGATGCCTACATAAAGCCCTTTCAAAAACGAAAGGGTGAGAGGTTTTCTAATCACATTAAATGAAGGAAAAATCATGAAGATGAAGAAAATCGTAATCATTTCACATCGTATCCCACCTAACGCGTCAATAATAAAACAGCGTGTCCATCACGCACCCGAATTTCTAGGCGCAGAGTATGATTAATTGAAATCTATGAATACGACCTGAAAATAAAGCCAAGCACACTACCCATCATGAGTTAACCCGGTGCTCAGGGGGCAACTATGGAAGCCGAACTAATGATAAATCTAAACAGCAAACAAAGCTTCCAAGCCCAAATAAAATGGACCGAATAAGGTCAAGGCCCACCAGACCATGTCATTTTCGAATAGATGTCTGAAGAAATAGAGCATGGAGTACCGAATTACAGGTACCATTGCCGATTAAACAGGGTTGAATGTGTAAGGAGAATCGGCATTGACCCATTAGCTGGGACCAGAATGTCCCTTTCGAGGAAGTAGAGTAGAGAGGTTAGCCTTGACAGAATGATGATGAAGGACTAAGTTACATGGATCAAGTCTTGAGGAGAGGGGCTCTATAAAAGGAAGAGAGAGGCTAGAGAGGCAAGTATGTGCTAAAAAACTTGAACTCCAAGAAACCTAAAAAGACCAACCTTTATATAAGGACTAACTTGTCTGTCAGAATGTTGATTCTGGCACCACCGTCCGGAGTTTTATTTCTATTTTAGGTGATAGCTGGAAGATCACTGGCTTGTTTGGATTGAAGGAGTGTTCCATTTCCACCTCTGCACAGTGGTTTATTGGAGCATATAACTGCTGACTATTGTGATGGAATGAGGAAGAAAAGGAATAAGAAAAAGAAAGGAAAAAAAAAAAAAGATTGTAAGAAAATGAAAAAAAAAATGCAGAGACAAGGAACCTGGTTCATGATGGCATGAACAATAAAATTAGAGCAAAGAATAAGGGCATTATAGACTTTTCACACAATTTATTAACGAAGTTGGACTTTATAATTCACTCTATACCACAAGGGAGTTATGTGTATATTTATAGACCACAAGGAAATAATGTGTTTTGAGCTAAACTACAATGTGGTAAAGTATACTTAACCCTTTATTCTTTTAGATATAAATTAACATTTAAAATCATACTTATCATTTCTTTTAGATACAAATATGATATGATTATCGATATCTAATTATTTTGAATTTTTATAGGAATATATTAGTCAACAAGCTCTAAATACTTAACAGTTGAGATTATGGAGTCAAGACTCAGAGTGAATCGCAAGGGTGGAACAACGGTGACAGTTGTATAAATGACACAACAACCCATCTCCAATTTTTAATCTATGCAAAAAAGTTAAAAATTCATAAGTTAAAAATTCATTTATATTTATTCTACCTTTTACATATCTTTTCATATAAAATTAAAAATTCATTTCGAAATGTATTAAATTTTTTTACATCTCATATTTTAACTAAATAATAATAATAATAATAATAATAATAATAATAATAATAATAATAATAATAATAATAATAATAAAGTATATTACCCAAAGAAGCCAATGTGAGAAATTTTAGAGAGTGGCAATTTATATCAACAATTCATTTACAATGATGTGGAGTTCAAGAGATAATTGAGTTTATGACAAATCATTTATAGAAATGAGATTCAATTCATTAATTAATTTATATCAAATTAAATTTTTATCAAACATTTATGGAACAATGGATGAATCGAACCTTCCACCAAATTTTTAAAAAATTCTTTTTCATTTAAATTTATTAAAATTGTTAAAAGATGAAGAATTGGAAAACAATTTTTCACTTGAATTGGTTAAATAAGATTTTTGAAATAGCTTGGTCATTTTTATAAAATTCGATGGAAGAAATTTGATTCTCACAATTAAAGTGAGTTGTATTAAATCAAACCTTTTATCTAAATTGTTGACCAAAATTGATGAAAACAAAAATGAAGTGTTCAAAACACTCTAAACAGTGCACCCATTTCTTTTTTAAAAAATAATATGTTAGGTTTTTGTAATTGACAATCCCGTTAGACAAAATTCCATTCCTTTGCAATTTTATTTGCTCTATTATATCTGTGAATTATGAGAGTTTAGATGCAAATTCAACCTGAGTTGTGTTTGTGTAGAGGAGTTTGTACTAACATTTCATATTTTGTCTTGTGCATTCCTTATTTGCCACTTCGCTGACTAAGCACGGGGACCAAGAAAGAAGTCAAAGTTGATTAACCGCTCAAGTGGTCTTTTCTGCGCTTGAGAGGTAAAGTGCTTCATCTAGTATCTCTGTCTATGTTTTGAATTTCTAGGAAACATGTTTCACTGCTCGAGAGGTAGATGTTACTCTCGAGCAATTGGCCTATATGTGAGCACCGCCTTTATTCACACCGCTCGAGCAGTAAAGTGAGCGCTCAAGCAGTCTTCGTGACTCTGTTTAGTAGAAAGTGCACTTTTTGCTATTTTTAGGGTTGTATCCGTCTAGATTCTTAGAGAGGAAGAGAAAGCAAAGTGTTCTATATTGGAGAGTGTTTATGTATTGTTTTCCTTAATGATTTGAGGGTGATTGATTGACCAATGAGATTCATATTAACTATCATCAAGGGTTGTTTTGTTTTTTCATTTACAAAAAGAGAGAGGTGTTCATCAGTGGATTCTGGGGAACTTGGGCCTGAAGCTTTAGTGGATTCTAAAGCGGCTCATCGTTGTGGATTCGACATCGGCATTGTGAATTCAATGTTGGGCAAAGCAATTCCGAGGTGAAGACGGTGGTGGAAGAAGTACATCAGGTTTGGTTCAATTCGAGCGTGGATTCGCTAGGAAATTGAGAGTTCTCGTGTATAATTCCTTTTTGCCTTCTTAGTGGATTCTTATGACATTTTCTAAACCATAATAGAATGTAGGGAACTTGTGCATAGTTTTTAAGAAACCGTATGGGATATAGTGATTTTGGTTTGGACTCGACCCAGTTGTTAATCTAGACTCAGGTTTCATGGTTTCGTATTGGTGTTCATGTCTTATTTACTTATTTCTCATTGATTTTGAGTATTGGAGTGCCTTGGTTGTGTTGGGATCAGATTGGTTACTAGTTGATTCAAACTATTGTTGTCCAGAATTTGGCCTCTTCGCTCAAGTGAAGCTTCTTCCATTCGAGCAAGCTTTGTGAGCTCCTAGTACTTTTGCAAGCCTGCAGAGATACTGGAGAGGTAGTGTTCTACTCTTAAGCGAGACTTCTTGCGCTTGAGCGACGGTCTTCTGTCTGTAAAACTTCTGGGAGTGTGCATTCTGCACTCAAGCGAAGATTCTTGCGCTCGAGCGGAATAACTTATTGTGTCTAGTCACTCGAACAACAACTCTTACACTTGAGTGAGTTGTGCGTATATCAGTTAGTAAAAAACCATTTTACATCACTTTTTCACATCTCTCTCTCTCTAAACTTTCTAAAAATCCTAAGTTGAGACCCTTTCTCTCTCAAACTCACCTCCTCTCCTCTAAAACACTTGGATCCATTGATTTTTTCACCTTACTCCCTTTGGAAAAAAGTTAGAGCTCGCTTAGAGCTTTGTTTTCATTTGAGCAAAGTTGGATTTTAGCTTCCTTGAGGTTTCTCCATTCTCTCATTGGTCTTCTAGCTTCATGGTATGGATTCTCTACACTCTTTTATGATTTTTAACTTAGCTATTTGTTTTTATAAAACAATCTAGTGATTTTGGAGGATTTTAAACAAACCTACGGTTTTGATTTAAAATCAAAAGAGGAGTTTTCAAATGGTTGTATGGAAAATGGTTGTGGGAGTGGAAATGAGGTTGAGTGGTGATAAAATTATTGATTTTGATACTTGGATTGAATTTTGGAAGAAAAAGGGGTATTGACCTAAATGTTTTAAATATTTGTTTTGTATAAATAAATGGAATTAATGTTGGATATGTGAAATTGGATGGATATTGATATAGATGGTGGAGTTTGATATGTATTATCACTCACCTTGAAATTTGAAAAGTTTATCTGTATTGGAGATTTTATATATCTGTTTAGAAATGTCTGTTTTGGGCTATCAATGGAGAATAACTATGATTGTTGTAGAAATTGCATGAGGATTAGGTAAATTGAAACTAATTTCTCATCTTTATGCATTGAATATTGTTGCTCATTTAATACATTGCATATGTATACAAATTTGAGAAAATGGGGGTGAATGTTTGAAGGAGGTGTGTATTACCAAATTAAGTTGGCCTGTGTGTCTAGGGTGAAAGTCCCAAAAAACGCGTGTATACATGGGTGCCGATTCCCGCGGACAAAATATTCATAAAATGGCAATAGTAGTACTTGTATAGATTACGTTTACATGGGTGCCGTTTGATGATTTCTCGCATATGAAATATCCATGAAAGGTTATATCAGTTAAGATTCCCCCTTGTTTTCTATTGAAAAAGACATGACTTGAGATTTGTGATAGAAACTGAGCGTGGCACGGTTTTGGGAAAGAAATGTAAAACATTTGACATGGGCATTGTATATGCATTTCACCCTTATATCTTTGTTATGATTCATATATTGTGCTGGATTATTTCTATTAGGCTTTGGCTCACCCTATATGGGAAAAACCATTTTCAAGTATTGGTAAGATGCCTCCACCAAGGACTTAGCTTGGGAGGACTGTGGAGCTGAAGGCTCAGTTTTGTTATTTTGTATTTAATGTTCGTATAAGCCTAGGGCTTTATATGTATTGAGCTTATGACTCACTTTTGATGTAACCAAGCATTACCTTGGAAAGTTATAGCCTTCAGGGCATTTCCATTATCTGTTTAACTTCTACTTCTTATTTTTGTTGTTGTCACATGCTATAGATTCAGGGTTAGGACTTGTGAATGTATATCCACATGTGCCACCTTTTTTGTACAACTAAATTTTATGAAATAGAAGGATATCGTACTCTGATCTATGTTGTTATTTAATTATCATTTTGGTTGGTTTATTATAATTATTTCGAGGTGTTACAACTTGGTATTAGAGCGAACCGGGTTTGAATACTTTGGGTATATAGGAAATGGTTATTGCCACAATCAGTTTGTCTATGCTTATGTGATAACATGCTTATATGATTATATGGGTATGGGATTTAATTTCTAAGATATTGATTGGGTCTATAGGTTTCTCAAAATCCTATTAGAAAAAGCACTTAATCATTGTTGTTTCTAATTTGAACTTTGGCAACGCCGCGGGACGGTCATTATCTAGGAAGGAAATCCGTATGTGTTTGTGTGACTATGTACTTATGTGGAGTGAATTACTGTTGTCCACTGCTTTAGGACACGAGTAAGTTAGTTTTGACACATTTGTAAATGTGCTAATTTCTTTTGTTACCTTCATTAGGATGTTAGGACGTGGACGTGGTGGTGGTAGGCATGGTAGGCCTAGGAAGTATGAGGTGCCTCTACCAGATGAGATTCAGCATAAGAAGAAGGGGTTAGTCAGGCCAATGTAGCCAAACCAGTTGGTCAGCAAGCCATGGGCACCTTAGCCCGCGAAATGGTCGAAGCATTGCAGGAATCCATAGACATTCTCGGAGTTGAGAATCAAGTCCAGGCCCATGTTGCTGAGACGAGACTGTCTTTTCTGAAGCGAGAGTTTTTCCGGTTGAATCCAGACAAGTTTTTGGGTGATCCCAAGGAGCCACTAAAGGTGGACAAGTAGCTAAAGCAGATAGTGAAGATGTTTAAGATGCTTGGCATCAAGGATGACGGACTGAGAGTGACCCAGGCATCCTTCCAGCTGAAGGGAGATGCAAGTCAGTGGTGGAAGTATGCGCATGGGTACATTGGAGTGACTTGAGAGGCTTTTGTCAATGCCTTCTAGGATAAGTTTTTGCCTCCTACTATTAGGAAAAAGTTGAGGGAGCAGTTTTCACAGCTTAAGCAGCTCAACACGCCTATAACCGAGTTTGAGGCAGCCTTTACTAGCCTCTCTAGATTTACACCAGAGTTAGTGGCGACAAAAGAGCGCCATTGTGTGGAGTTCGAGAAACGATTAAGGACCGGGCTTCTTTTCAAGGTAGCTGGTTCAATGATTAGAGATTACAAGTGACTTGTAGAGTTAGCGGCTCATCTTGAGACCGTGATGCAAATGAAAGAGGAGTGGATGAGGGGCTCTAAGAGGAGTCAAGAGGTTCAAGGGGACAGTAAAAGATAGAGGGGTTCTAACCCACAGTAGTCCCAGAGAGCACAGTCTAGATCCACCTTTCCAGTACCGAGTTTAGGTTCTAAGAGAGGTGGTTAGGGAGATTTCACTTGTTTTAAGTGCGGTCAGTTGGGCCACAAGTTTGCAGCTTCCCCCGCAGAGAAGATGAGGGCAACGATCTACATCATCTTCGACTCATTCTCAGAGCCAAAGTCAGGGGAGAGGGCAGCCGCTTACTTGTTATCAGTGTGGGTAGGCAAGGCACATGAAAGGTTTTGCCCTTAGTTGGGTGGCACACCTAGTATGTCTGGTTCGAGGCAGACATAAAGCCACTAGCCTGCACAGTCAGTTCTGGCCTCAAGGGCTAATCAGGGAGCCTCTTCAGCTCAGTCAATGCATCAGGCTTATGCTCTGAGGGGTGAGCAGGTTGAGCAAAGACCTACAGGGCGTGTATGTGCTGTTACTGCGCCAAACTTAGTACCAGCGCCTTTGGTAGTGAGAGTTACTTTCTTGTTATGCAATTCTATTACTAATGTGTTGATTGATACGGGTGCATCCTATTCATTTATCTTGTCTGCATTTGCATCGGCTTTGAGGTTAGAATTGGCTAGGTTAACATCTCCTCTCAGTGTAGAGTCACTTATTGGTGGTGAGATTGTCTTGGAGCAAGGGTGTAGAGGTTGTGACGTAGAGGTTGCTGGTTGCCGACTTCCTTTTGCATTTGTGTTGATTGACATGTCGAGTTTTGATGCTATATTGGGTATGGACTGGTTGTCCTCGTATCGGGCTGTCATAGACTGTTACTGTCAAAGGGTTACTGTATGTATCTTAAGCGGTGATTGCTTTTATTTCTTAGGGGATCGAGTTGATAGTCTTATCACCAGTGTATGTTCCGCGTAGGTGGAGTGAGTTTAGTTGTGTTCTCGCCAACTTCTTGGGTAGTGAGTGTGATGAAGTCCAAGTTGAGTTTCCAAGGGTAGTTTGTGAATACCCAGATGTCTTTCCTGAGGATCTCACTAGTGTACCACCTTATCGTGAGATTGAGTTCTCTATCGATTTAGTGCCTGGCACGGCACCGATTTCTATGGCATCGTATAGGTTTGCACCTGCTAAGTTGAGTGAGTTGAAGATTTAACTCCAAGAATTGTTAGATAAGGGTTTTATCTACCCTAGTACTTCACCTTGGGGAGCACTGACCCTTTTTGCCAAAAAGAAAGATGGTGTGTTATGACTTTGTATCGATTACCAGAAATTGAACTGGGTAACTGTTAACAACAAGTACCCAATGCCTCGTATAGATGATTTGTTTGATCAGTTAAAGGGGTCTTGTTGCTTTTCCAAGATAGACCTGAGATTGGGTTATCACCAATTGAGGGTAAGGGAGGAGGATATCTAGAAGACGGCATTCCGTATGTGGTATAGCCATTATGAGTTTCTAGTGATGCCTTTTGGGCTAACCAATGCACCAGTCGTGTTTATAGATTTGATGAATCAGATTTTCGTGAGTTCCTAGACCGCTTTGTAGTCATCTTTGTGGACAACATCTTAATTTACTCACCCTCTGAGGAGAAGTACGAGGAACACTTGTAAGTGGTGCTTAAGTTGCTTAGAGCCCACAAACTATATGCTAAGTTCGAGAAGTGCGAATTCTGGTTGGGAGAAGTAAAGTTCTTAGGCCATGAGGTATCCAGGCAAGGAGTGACTGTAGATTCATCCAAGATAGAACCCATACAAGATTAGGAACAACCTAAGAATGCCTTTGAGATCCATAGTTTCTTGGGGTTGGCCGGGTATTACTGTAGACGCGCCGGGTATTACTCGATTTGTGTCGGTTCTTAATCTGATCTCACAATGTGCAATGTGAGATTGATAAATCACCAAAGAGTCCAAATCCGGCAAATCGTTTTGGAAAATAGATTTTTGTAAAGAAGTGCCAAACATGGACTGCTTTTACAGATACAGAGTCGCCACCTAAATATTTTATTTTGGGGGAATTTAGGAAATCCTGACTCATTTGCCTAAGGCCACGTGTCCGTCATCACCAAATTTGTCTCGGCTCAGGAACTTGGGTACGATTGGGGAAGGTCAGCTATGAGCACCCCTCTCGCCCGATCCGAAGATCGGCCTCTACTAACCATGATATCTAGTTTTGAAAACATTATGCGTTCTTATTCCGGTTATTAGCCTAGATTTACTACGTGGTGCACACAGCAAACAAGTATAGACTAAGTCGCCTAAATTGGAATGAAACATGTCATGTTTGTTTATTTGAAAATAGTTTAATGGTGCTACCCGCAAGTAGGCTTAAGACATGAATTTTGCCACCCTCAAATGGGCTTAGAAAATATAATTTTGCCACTCTCAAGTGGGCTTAAAACTTGTATTCAATGCATTGTTCCAATTTAAGTAACCCAACCTTCACCCACAGGCATTCAGACAGTTATAACACGTAAGCATATAGCCTCAGGGTAAGCATGCTATCATGGCAACACTCACACTCATGCAAGGATGCTAAAACATAAATGCTTACCGAGTACTCCAAGCCAAAACAGAAACTAGTTAGTAATCATACGCATGATCCTAGTTCATTTTGAAGTGGCTAATGCAACATATGCAAGATGCAACTACTATAGGCTCGGTTATTCTAAGATGGCATATAATGATGCTACAGTTAACACGTATTCAACTTAGAATTGAAATACAAAATGCAGTTAGTATGATGCGCTGAGCCCGGTGCGTGCATTACGAATGAATGTATGTAAACACGCTATCATAAGTATGCTAATCAAAACATGCCCTAAACTAACCATCGAAAGCTAGTAAATAAAAGGGAAGAAAGACGTGGGGTTGGGAGACATACACACACTCACACACACTTATTACACAGTTGCCCTCGCTCGGAGGGTCCAAATAAATATTACACAACAAAATGAATACTATTAAATTAATTATTACAGAACTTCTAATTAATTAACAAATTAATTACAGAAAGAAGGTAGCCGCAGCCCCGCCTCAGAATGCGTGAATGATGCATGCTTGGCTCGCCTTGCTCGGAAACCCGTACCATGCCACTGTTACCTCTGTTTGCACTGCCTTGCTCCTCTGAAAATTATAAAAGTTTCTAGAACTGCTTTGAGTTTCCTTCTGAATGTTGTGGAGTGCCACCGGCCAAAACAAAAGGCCACCGGCCATGTGAATGGGATTATCGGCCAAAGGTAATGTCATCGGCTGGACATTGGTGGCCGGTCGGCACTAAAGATGACCGGTCGGCCATTTGTTCCTGCAGAATCCTGCAGTTGACAGCAGTAGAGGGCAAGCAGTGTATGGCATGGAATTTTCAAACAAATGTATGCATGGCCACTCTCCCAATCATGTTATAGACTCAAGGGAGTGTGGCCTTTGACCCTCGGGCCATCAATTACGCATTGTGATACATGATGGCCTAAGAGGCCAAGTTTGCCATTCAATGTAAAATGAATGCATAAAAGAGATGAATGCCTCGTGCCCTATCATGTTGAGGTCAAAGGCATTGGCGACCGAGGAGTGAGACGTATTTCGTCACTTTGAGTACGAATACGCCTCATCCCTCATGCCTAGTTTGACACCCCAAACCAAACAAAATGCTATGCATGGGTGCAATATGGCTCAAGTATGTAAGATGGCTCGAGTATGCAAACATGCCAAATGTAATGCAAACTAAGCATGTAAACATGCAATGTGCCAAGCATGCAAAATGCAATGTGATGCGACCTATCATACAATGCAAACATTCAACGGAAACATGATATAATGCAAGCATGCAACTAATGTAATGTAATGTGCAAACATGCAAAGTATGCAAAGATGGTCTTATACTGAAATGAGAGGGCCTCAGCCCATCCCAAAACAGCGGCCAAAAGGGTGCAACAAAGGCACAAAACACACATGGAAACATGCATATACCAGGGCCTATCACCTAAGGCATAAAAGAGGCAATTCTAAGCATACTTAAAAGAGACAGACATGGGCATTTTACAAATATGCTGAGCTCTGAAATCATGCTAATAGGAGTGCCAAACCAAATATGCAAATGAAGCATAGCATGCAAAGGGGTCCAAAGCTTGAGACCAACCAAAGGACTCAAGCCATAACCATGCCAACTAAGCCCCAAAGGGCCAAAGTGACTTAAATCAGTCCTAGGGCAGACCAAAATAGGACTAGAACATGCACGGAACATGGTCAAAACATGCCAAGAAATGGGCCCAAAACAAAGGGCATTTAAGGCCACAAAAGGGAGCGCTCTACTACAACCACCCCAACCACACATGGCATGGACTATTCAACCAAAAGCAGAGCTTCAATGCATCTAAATACACCCCAAAATCCACATGAATGGCATCCCAAATTACTTAAACAAAAGGCATGCACTATGACCCATTTCTAGAAATAAAAGAACAACTCTTCAAGGCATGAAAGAGATGATGAATGCAAGTATACAAGCATGGATTAGGGACTGAAATAGCATGGGGAATGACTCCAAATCACTGAAATCACCCAACTAAAGCATGTTAATGACTCACACACTCAAGGCTCACAAGCCAAAATGCAAAGGGGCTATACAAAGCATGAAAGGTATGACCAAATCAATACCTAACAGACCTCAAGCATGATGAAACATGACCAAAAACTTCACAAAGCTAGGCAAAAACATGAGAGCATGGTAGGCTAAATGCATGATGCACTTCTAGGCAAAATAAGGGAATACAAAGCAAGTATATTAAGCATGCAAGGGACCTTTAATCCGACTAAAAACAGAGGCATAATATGACCCAATAACACCCAAAAACCTCTGGAATGAAGCCAAGAACAACTAATCATACATGCTACCCTTATGGGCCAAAAATGCAAACAAAAGAGAGACCAAGGCAGAGGGGTGTCCCTCCCCTATGCAATACTTCAAAACCACTTCTTCACCACTGAAAATCTACTAGATTTCAGTGGTGAGAAAAGGATAATACACAAAGGTCCCCAAAGCTTATCAAAGAGAGCACAAAAAGGGCCAAACAAGGCCTAAGAGGGGGAGATCGACCCCAAACAACAAAATGACCTCAATTAAGTATCTTAAGCATGCAAATACAAGACTTTTTTCAGTTATACACGAAGCTCAAATCAGTATGCAAAGTAGGTCAAAAGCTAGTGCAAGATTGGGGAATCTAAAGCAAAAGTGTTACCCTTGAAGAACACCTCAAGAACAGCAAGTCCAGCCACCTTCTTTTGATCAAAACTAGCTCAAAACCTCAAAAATAAACCCTCAACACCTCCCAAAGTTGAAGTATGGTGTAATGGTGTGTGTTTTAGTGCAAAAGTAAGAACAAATCACCCTTTTAGGCCCCTCAAACACACACAAATGAAGAGAGAGGGGGAGATATATAGAGAGAAGATGTATGTATCAGAATATATATGTGCTAGGTCTGATTTTGCTGAACCAAAACCAAGGAGAGGGTTTGTCTCCTTGTATAGACCATCAAAGGCTTGAAGCTTCTTAGAGAAGCTAAGTGAAAGGGTCAAAGGGACCAAGCTTCTAAGAGAAGCTATCCCAATGGTCCAAGCTTCTTGAGGAAGCTAAGACAAAGGGTCAAGCTTCCTTAAGAAGCTTGAGCAAAGGGTGCAATCTTCTAAAAGAAGTTTGGATTAAAAAAGGGGCAAAGGGGCCAAAACAGCCACACACGCGTGTGGGGGGAGGGTCTGTGCATCCCAGCTGGCACAGCTGGCATGCACCATGTCTGAAAGAGGCAAAAAGGAGATACCGGCCAGAAAAGGAGACAATCGGCCAAATAAATGGTAGGCCGGCTACTATAAATGGTCGGCCGGCTAAATTGGTGGCCGGTACATGGCTTCCAAGGCCAAAAAGTGGTCGGTGGATATCCAGATTGAAGCCCCAGAAGTTAGCTTTCCAATGGCGCAAACCTTGCATTAAAATTCCTCCTGTGCAAAAAGTTATGCCCATTTTGGTGAAGCCGCGCAGATTCGATCCAACCGGATTGATCCCTTATTCAACCAACCATATCTCCTCCACCCGGACTTGGCTTTAGGAGATTATTGAGTGCAAAATGAAGCCCCAGAAGTAAGATTTTCAATGGTGGTGGCCTCATAGCTAAAATCCAAGTGTGCAAATGAATCAGCTCGATTCAGCGAGGGCTGTTCGACTCTCTCTCCTACCCGGATCCTTGCCGAACTTCTTCTCCAACTTGGTTTCTCCCCTCTTCTCCTCTTTTCTTCAATTTCAAACCCCTAAGCAAGGTGTTTTGAAAGACTTTTCAAAGATTTCATCTCTCTTTCATTCATTTCCACTTTGTCCTTGCTCGGTTTACCGAAAAACGCAATATTTGCCAAAATGCGAGCCTCGGAACATCGCAGAAACTTTATTTCAAAAATGTTTTGAAAGAGAGGGTTTTAAGGTCTAAAAACCATTCAAAATAGTTTTGGTCCAAAAGGGGTGTGAAGTTGGGATTTGGCTCTCTCCTTGCCGAAGAGATTGAACCTTTGCCCTACACATCTTTCATCACCGAGCAAACCATCAGTAGCGCCCAAGTCTTAAGAGCGGTCAAAAATGGGGTGTCTACAATTACCATCAGTTTGTGAAAGATTTCTCTACATTAGCTTCACCATTAACTAGATTGACGAGGAAAGGAATTAAGTTTGTGTGGAGTGAGACCTGCAAGAACTCATTCTAAGAACTTAAGGTTAGACTTCCTACTGCCCCAGTATTAATTATTCCAGAGAGGGATTTGGGCTATTCAGTGTATTGTGATGCTTCACGGGAAGGTTTGGGTTGTGTATTGATGCAAGAAGGAAAAGTAGTAGCTTATGACTCATGGCAGTTAAAGACACATGAGAGGAACTACCCTACTCATGACCTAGAATTAGCAGTGGTGATCTTTACCTTAAAGATTTGAAGGCATTATCTATATGGTAAGAAGTTTGAAGTGTTTTTTGATCATAAGGGTCTGAAATATCTGTTTACACAGAAAGACTTGAATCTGAGGCAGACAAGGTGGATGGAGTTTATAGAAGATTATGATTTTGAGTTGCATTACCATCCGAGGAAAGCCAATATTGTGGCCGATGCCTCAAGTAGGAAATCCATCAGCAGTGTAGCTAGTATCGCCATTCGAGAATAGGAGATATTGGGTGTTATTGGTGAGTTTGAGTTGCATCTTGGCGAGTTCGTTGAGTCTGCAACCTTGTTTTCGGTTGTGGCACAACCTATACTTGTGAGCTGAGTGATGAAGGCACAGGGGGGTGACCTTAAGATAGAATCCCTTCGGAGAAGATCTCTAGTGGAAAGGTAGATAAGGGCTTGAATGTGTATTCTGACTCGAGTGTTGGATACATTGATCATCTCTTCGTATCAGAGTCTTGTCGAGAAGAAGTATTCTGAGAGTTTCACCATTCACGCCTTACAGTGCACCCGGAAAACACAAAGATGTATCATGACCTTAGTCTCCAGTTTTGATGGAGGGCAATAAAGAAGGATGTGGCCGTGTTTGTATCTAGGTGCCTTACTTGTCAACAAGTGAAAGTTGAACATCAAAGGCCAGCAGGTTTGTTGCAACCCTTGCCTATCACCGAGTGGAAGTGGGAGCACGTCACGATGGACTTTGTTGTGGGTCTTCCTAGGACTCAACAGGGTAGTGATGCGATTAGGGTGGTAGTTGACCAGTTAACCAAGTCATCGCACTTTATACCTATGCGCGTGGATGACTTTGTAGATTATCTTATCAGCCTTTATACTAGGGACATAGTGAGGTTGCACGGGGTCCTAGTGACGATTATTTCGAATAGAGATCTACGTTTTATGGCTCGATTATGGCAGAGCCTACAGAGTGCCTTGGGCACGAGATTGACTTTCAGCACTACATATCATCCTCAAACTAACGGGCGGTTCAAGCATACTATTCAGATCCTTGAAGATATGCTTCGAGGTTATGTTCTTGACTTTAAGGGGTCGTGGGAGAGGCACTTTCCCTTAGTGAAGTTTGCCTATAACAATAGCTTCCAGTCGAGTATTGGCATAACACCATTTAAGGCCTTGTATGGCCAACCGTGTGTTAGGCCGAGGTGGGTGATGCACCAATGTTGGGTCCAGAATTGGTTCAGGAAACGACTGAGAAAGTCTCTTTTATTCGAAAGAGATTGGTTACGGCCCAAAGTCACCAGAAAAGCTATACCGACCGTAGGAGGAGACTTTTTTCTTTTGAAGTAAGAGATCATGTCTTCTTGAAGATATCACTTAGGCAAGGTTTGATGAGATTTAGGAAGAGTGGGAAGTTGTGCCCTAGGTTTATTGGGCCTTTTGAGATCCTTGAGCGGATTGGAGAGATAGCCTATCGCTTGAACTTGCCGCCATAGCTTTTTGGGGTTCATAATGTATTTCATATTAGTATGCTTCGGAAGTATGAGCCAGATCCATCAGATGTGTTGGATTGGACCGACTTAGAAGTGGATGAGGATGCCTCGTATGAGGAGAGACCAATGAAACTCCTAGATACTTGAGACCAAATCTTGGAGGCAAGAAATTCCTTTGGTAAAAGTGTTATGGAAACATCACAAAGTAGAGGAAGCAACTTGCGAACGTGAGTTGGAAGTCCATGAGAAATATTCGGACCTATTTGTCAATGTTTGAGCATGTATTGAAACTTTTGTTATGTTGATTTACTATAAACATTGTATATGTTTTGGAAATGAGAATTGTACATTCAGTATTAAAAACTTGTTTATCATGTTGATGAGAATGAATGACTGGTGGATGGGTCATGGTATTGGAATTGATTGATTATCATCGTTGTAATTGGCTTAAACACGATTTTAAAGTTTGATTTATAATTTCGGGGATGAAATTTTTTAAGGGAGAAGATTATAGCGATTTGGTTTGGACCTGACCCGTTTGTTATTCTGGACTCGGGTTTCATGGTTTCATTTTGGTGTTAATGTCTTATTTCCTTATTTCTCATTGAGTTTGAGTATTGAAGTGTCTTGGTTGTGTTGGGAACAGGTTGATTACTAGTTGGTTCAAACTGTTGTTGTCCAGAATTTAGCCTCTTATGCTCGAGCAAGCTTTGTGAGCTCCCTGTACTTTTGCAGGCCTGCAGAGATACTGGAGAGGTAGTGTTCTTCGCTCGAGCGAGATTTATTGCTCTCAAGCGATGGTCTTCTGTCTGTAAAACTTCTGGGAGTGTGCATTATGCGCTCGAGTGAAGATTCTTACGCTCGAGCAGAATAACTTATTATATCTGGTCACTCGAGTGACAACTCTTGCACTTGAACAAGCTGTGCGTATATCAGTTCGTAAAAAGGCCATTTTACATCACTTTTTCATATATCTCTCTATAAACTTTCTAAAAACCCTAAGTTAAGACCCTCTCTCTCTAAAACTCATCTCATCTCCTCTAAAACACTTGGATCCATTGATTTCTTCACCCTACTTCCTTTGGGTAAAAGTTAGAGCTCGCTTAGAGCTTCGTTTTCATCCAAGCAAAGTTGGATTTGGCTTCCTTGAGGTTTCTCCATTCTCTAATTGGTCTTCTAGCTTCGTGGTATGGATTCTCTATACTCTTTTATGATTTTTAACTTAGCTATTTATTTTTATAAACAATCTTATGATTTTGGAGGATTTCGAACAAACTTAGGGTTTTGGTTTAAAATCAAAAGAGGGGTTTTCAAATGGTTATATGGAAAAAGGTTGTGGGAGTGGAAATGAGGTTGAGTGGTGATAAAATTATTGATTTTGATACTTGGATTGGATTTTGGAAGAAAAAAGGGGTTTTGACCTAAATGTTTCAAATATTTATTTTGTATAAATAAAATAGAATTAATGTCGGATATGTGAAATTGGATAGATATTGATATAGATGGTGGAGTTTGATATGTATTATTACTCACCTTGAAATTTGAAAAGTTTATCTGTATTGGAGATTTTATATATCTGTTTTGGGCTATCAGTGGAGGATAGCTATGATTGTTGTAGAAATTGCATAAAGATTAGGTGAATTGAAACTAATTTCTTATATTTGTGCGTTGAACATTGTTGCTCATTTAATACATTGCATATGTATACGAATTTGAGAAAAGGGGCTGAATGTTGGAAGGAGGTGTGTATCACCAAATTAAGTTGGCATGTGTGTCCAGGGTGAAAGTCCTAAAAAACGTAGGTATACATGGGTGTCGATTCCCGCGGACGAAATATCCGTAAAATGACAATAGTAATACTTGTATAGACTACGTTTACATGGGTGTCGTTTGATGGTTTCCCGCAGACGAAATATCTGTGAAAGGTTATACCGATTAAGATCCCCCCCTTGTTTTCTATTGAAAATGACATGACTTGAGATTTGTGATATAAACTGAACATGGCATGGTTTTGGGAAAGAAATGTAAAACGTTTGACATTGGCACTGCATATACATTTCACCCTTATATCTTTGTTAATATTCATATATTGTGCTAGATTATTTCTACTAGGTTTTAGCTCACTTTATATGGGAAAACCATTTTCAGGTATTGGTGAGATGCCTCCACCAAGGACTTAACCTGGGAGGAATGTGGAACTGAAGGCTCAGTTTTATTATTTTGTATTTAATATTAATTCGTATAAGCCTAGGGCTTTATATGTATTGAGCTTACAACTCACTTTTGATGTAACCAAGTATTGTCTTGAAAAGTTGTAGCCTTCAGGGTATTTCCATTATCTATTTAACTTCTACTTCTTATTTTTGTTGTTGTCACATGTTATAGATTTAGGGTAAGAACTTACGAATGTATATCCGCATGTGCCACATCTTTTGTACAACTAAATTTTATGAAATAGAAGGATATTGTACTCTGATTTATGTTGTTATTTAATTATCGTTATGGTTGGTTTATTATAATTATTTCAGGGCGTTAAATGGGAAGCGTGGAACCAAATGGAACCACGTGGTGTGCTGCACAATACACCATAGTGCTGCATAGTAAGGGTCTTCCCACCAATAAATAGTTGAGTTGCATGGTAATGAAATCAAAAGAATAACAAACGAGTGGAATCTAAGAAAGTGAGCCAAAGTCAGAAGTAAGAGTAAATGATCAATTTTAAGGTGAATTGTATTATATTTCGAGCTACCATAAACTATTTTATGTAATTATGTTTTGCAAATTATATTAGATTTAAAAAATATATTGTTTGTTACATGAACCCTATTTTCTTAAAAAGAAAAACCCATGAATAAAGCTGTTTATTAAATGTGTTTTTAAATAATTATTTTGTAAGTACCACCACAGAGATCCCATGCCTTTGGAGACTTAAATAACCATTGGCCCTCTGAATTGTCACTTTATGTAATCCCTTTGTTCTATTCTGTTGTCACTTTAAGTGACCCTCTATTGTTATGGATCTACTGACCCACTGGTATTTGGTGTGGAGTAAAGTGCTGTGCGGAGCTAAGTATTACACTATTGTGGGAGCCGTCTCAAGAATTCGTACAAGCCACCTCTTGAATCCATACATATGTTCTGTTCTATTTTGTACCATGATTATGATTATTTTGTTTACATGATTTCTGTATTATATGTCTGTTATTCAAAATGATTTCCATATTATATATTTTGTATTTTAATATCAAACAAATCTCTGTTTAACCAAATAATTATCCATGATGATTTTTATACCCTTTATGTTCTCATTATAATATTTCTTACTTTGCCATGTTCTTATAGTTGTTGACCACTTTCAGATGACGTGTTAGGACCAGAGCATGGAGTAGACACAAGGCACTTTGTAATCATTGTTTAGCTTTAGTAATGTAAATGAATAGAAGCTCCAATGTATATGTTTTTGTTATAATTAAATTAGGATTTGGATACCCTTTTATTCTATTCCACTGCAGTATTAATTTGTTATGACTTCAGTTATTGTCTTATTGCGACACCGAACCTCCGGGTACCGGGTTCGGATCGTGATAGTTTTGTGGCTTTGGCCCGTGATTTTTTTATCACAATTGGAGGTGCTCTAATTGTGACTTTTTTCACCTGGGCTAATTTGTTGTTGATTGTTTAATTAGAATTGCTATTTGTTGCTTAAAATTAAATCATAATCACAAATCGATATCTTTAAATTTTTTTAAAATTTTCATAATATAATTTTTTTTCTTAAAATACATCGACACTGTATTTTTTCTATTGAATTTTTATTTTTATTGGTTAACTTATCAAAAGAGGATCATAATGTGTTTGATTGGGGATAAGGAGGGGACTATCCACTGTTGAGATTGTAATCCGGGAGAAGTTTTTTATCCGACATTTGTTTTTTTTTTTAGTTTGCCGGACTTCTTATCCTCCATATGAGGGATTATATTATCCTGGGGCAGGGGAGGTATGGGACAATTTTCATTGGACTATTTATTGTTGAGATTAGAATGTGAAATGACCATTTTGACCCTCTATTATTTAATTATGTATTATATTTAGCAAAATTCAATAAAATTTAAATGTCTCAATGTAAAAATAAAATAATTTTGTTTAACCTTTTATTGATGTTTTATTTATTTAATTTTTTAAAATAATTTTGTATAGATATTTTATTGATGTTTTATTTTAAAATTTTGTTTATATTTTATTTAATTTCATTATTTAAATTTTAATAGATGTTTTATTTAATTTCATTGTCTTATTATTATTTTTTTTAAAAATAAATTTATTTAAGATTTTAATTAAGAAAATAACATACATTTTTATTGATATTTTATTTATTTAATTTTTAAAAAAGAAATTTTTTTAATTTTTTTAAAAATAAAATAAAATAAAATATTATTTAATCTAGCTAAAAATAATTAAAATATTAAAGATATGTTTAATATTGCGATTACTTAGTAAACAATTGAAAATGGTTAAATAGTCTTTCGTTCATTTATCCTATCCAGTCCGTCTAACCAAATATTGAATTCACTAAAAATAGTCTTTTCCAGACATCTAATCCCACAAAAAAACAAACACGAGATACACATCTAATCCAACCAAATAGTCTAGGGAATTCACAGTCCCAAGATTCAAGTCCGATAGATTCTAATCCTCCTTATCTAGTTCGTCTAATCAAACACACCCTAAGTATAATATAAATGGACTAGCGTATGCTCGTGCTTGAAGGCACGGTGTAAATAATGTTAGAATTAGAATATAATTGTAATATCAACACTATTTGTATTTATTTTTAAATTTGATAAATTCACAAATTTATTATAAAATTTTGAAGTTCTTACAAAACTCCTCACGAAAACTTGTTTTTGCTTATATAATATATAACTAGATAGATAGATGTGCCTAGCATACATACAATATTGCTTTTGCTTATATAATTATATAGAAATTGTATGTATACCGGTAATGTCTTAGTGTATTACGGGCATACATACATTCTATGGAAATATGTGTAAAATATACTGAACAAAAAGAAGAAAAAAAAAACAAATAGAGAGAAAAATAAAAATGGGAGAAAAAAAAAGAAAGAAAGGAAGATAGGATCATAGGATTATGAAAGGAAGGGTGAGAAAAGGAAAAAGTAAGAGAGAGAAGCAGGAAAGTAAAAAATGTACATATAGGATATTTTTTGAAAATATATCTCAGCCATTGTTTTATAACTTGAACAGATCTGAGCCATCTAAATGTCCTAGTAGAACAAAAATTTGTTGAAAATTCAAAAACCGTCTTGCTTTATTAAATAGATGTATATCATAAATATCATTGTCATTTATTTATTTATTTATTTTTTATGCTACCTTCCAAACATGAAACATAACAATTACCTCAAATAAATAAACAAGTCACATTTTTATATAAATATTTTTGAATGAATCATTATTAAAGATAATTTAAAATAGTATTATATAAACTAAATAATCAGTGGTGCTAATTTTGAATGTCAATCATTAAGTTTTTTTATTCATTTTTTATATTAATATAGTAAAATCTATATTTTTATAAACAATTTTGAAAATATTATGGAATTAATTAAAAGCCTAATGACGTTTTTTTTTTTCCATAACTTTTAAATTCAAAATTGTAGGAAAAATTAAAATAAAATTAATATTAGGTTTTGAAACCCGACAATGTTTTGCAACATACCTAATAGAGCAAATAACATTTTAAAATAGTAAAAATTCTTTAAATTAATTTAACAAATTGAAGTTTAATTCACATAGATTTTTAAAAAATATTACGGCATTGATCAAATAAACAATAAAAGTTAGTATAATTTAAAAATTTTAATAAATTTAAAAATATTGTTTAAATTCTTTATACATATGTGAGTGTATGGTTAAATTGGGAAAATTATTTATAAATCCTATTACGGGAACTTGTTCTATATATAGTCCTGTGAAAAAAATTATATTCCTAAAGGTCATATGATTTTCTTATGAACACATTTACCCCCAATTCTACTATATATGGAAATCTCAATAGTACTATAGATTGTCATCATACTGATATGGACACGGTTTTTTTTTTTTAACTATTTGATTAGTGTGTGATTGGGTGACACTTTACTCATTGTTTTTGGGTTATCACATTGGGGCGTGTTATCACATCAATTGTAGGTGACTACATGTTCATATTGTGAATGTGAATGCATACAGACGAACCCAAATGAGCAACAAGGCACCAAATCACACGTTTGCAACTTTTTGGGCCGTGTAAATAATCTTAACGTGAATGTGTTATTACATTGGGTTTCGGATGTGATATAGGCCCCGTTTGGTAGAGTTATGAGAAAGTAATTATAGATTATAACTTAACAGATTATAACTTACAGCTGTGAGTATAAGCTGGTAACCTGTTTGGTGTAGCTGTGGGATTGTAGATTTAAATAGCAGAATAGTGTTCGGTAAACAAGCTATAAAATAGCTTTTTTCTGTATAATTGACTTTTTTGCCCTTATATGATACAAAAATGATAATTTTGTCATTTTTTTTTCAATTTTAATTTAAAAAAATTATTTCATTAATAAAAGTTAATATAATTAGTATTAATTAGTATCAACTAATATAAAAATTGAGCCACTTGATAAAAATGTAATAGAAGTATTATTGTAATAATTTTTTTCCATTATAAATTAATTAGTATCAATTAATTACTTAATCAGTATCAATTAATATTAAAATTATTTATTAGTATCAATTAATGGCTTAATTAGTATGAATTAATACTAAAATTATTAATTAGTATCAATTAATATTAATAATTAATTTTTATTAGCATTAAATAATATTAATAATCAACAATTGTTATTAATTAGTATCAATTAATAATTAATTCATTACAAAAATATGCAATATTAAATTTTTTTGACATTTTTTATTCTGTTTTTATTAAAAAAAAAATTATTACAATTAAATATAACAATTGTTATTTTTTTAATTTATTATTCTATTTCATTACAATTAAATTGTGTAATTTATTTAATGGATATAAATTGCACAATTTATTTCAATATTAATAAATTATTTTTATTATTATTTTGATTAATTTATTATTTTTATTTTTATTTCAATTTATTTTGTTTAATTTATTTTGTTCAATATTATTTTTATTATTTTTTTTAATTATTATTTTTGTTTAATTTATTAGTGTCAATTAACACTAAAATTATTAATTAGTATAAAAAATATACATTTTATTAATTCATTACAAAAATATATAACACTAAAATTATTAATTATTAATTATTAATTCATTTTTTTCTTTTTTAAATAATATTAATATTGATTTTTTTTTTTATTTTTCTTCAATTTGTTTCTAAGGTTTCAACCCAGCCGGCGAACAACTATCGGCAGAGATGACCAGCCGTTGACCAGCCGTCGATGAAGGTGTGGGAGGCAACGGAGAGAGAGCGAACTGCAGAGATGATTTCCAGTTTCAGATCGCGATGGAAAGAGAGAGGAAGAGAGAGAGAGAGAGAGAAACCCTAGCCACCAACGGCATGCGCGATGGAGAGAGAGAGAGGGAGAGAAGAAGGGAGTAAGAGGTTTGGTTCGTGTGGGAGAGAGAGAGAGAGAGAGAGAGAGAGAGAGAGAGAGTTAAGAACAGGTGTTGAGAGTTATAAATCGTCTTCGCCGGAAATCGCGTTCGTCGAAAATCGCCATGCCAGAAATCACCTGTCTCTCCCTCTCGAATGAACAATGCTTGAGAACAAATGTTATATAGGTGGGTTTTTGGTAATAGTTGAAATATAAGAGGGGCATTTAAGTCATTACATATTTGACTAAATAGCTTCCCGCATAAGCTGTAAAATTAAGCACCTAGGGAGCAACTTCAACTTTTAAGCCGAATTTGGCTTAACTTAAGCCATGATCTATGCCCATAAGTTGTATCAAACACACCAATATAGCTTAATTTAAGTCAAAAGTTGATTTAAGTTGAAAAAAAGTTCTACCAAACACCCACATAGTCGTAACATGACTTCAAATAAGATAGGTGCATATTAATGAACCCAATGTAAGTGTGTGGACACATTGTGGAAACAAAACATTGGAATTACCTAGTTACATAAGGAGGCGGCAAACAATTTTTAACAATAGTATTGGCGACTAAATGTTTGCAATGGGAATGTGACTTGTACTTGTTTGATGCAATATGGGCAACGAAACGTGATACATTGGATCGTGATCACAATAACTCAAATGTAATTGTTGTGAGACATTAGCTATGGGTATGGCATGGTCATTGCGTGATGTCAACTACGGAAATTATTGGGCCCGTTCAAAATAGGCAAATGTGAATGTGTGATTACATTGGGTACGGGTGTGACTTATAATACAACCTAATTAGTATCTAAATGTCACATGCATTGTAATACCATCATCCCCAACTGAGCGTAACTTCGATATCATACACCAGGGTTCAACCACATTCAAAGACAATAGATTCTTGATTATGTCATATTACACAATTAACGCCATTATGTGAATCACATAACCACATACGTGTCACATCCAATACGTAACAATTGTAATTGTTAAATGTCACATTTCTACTTCCATATTAGACACATCATACATGTTACACATTTTAAAACTATATACAACAAAACGTAGCACAATAATGTCATTGACTATTTCCTGAATGTGGATTAATGTTACATCTTAAATGTAATATGTATTGAAACATCTTCGTCCCAAACCCATAGTAACTTCGCCACCCTACAATGATGTTCGCATTCTGCATTCAATTAACAACTGGAAAATTCCAAAACGATTAGCCCCAACTTAACCCTTAAACCTATACACACTACACCCAAATCAAACAAATTTGATCGCAGAAACCATCACAATGTGAATAACACACGCACGCGCACGCGTGCGCGCACACGCACACACACACACACACAAAAAAGCCTCTTCCCCTCACTCAATCAGAATCTTAAAAAGCAAGAAACACACAACCCTCAACCTTCTCAGCCATCCACCATATCCACATCTATTAAAGCAACAATTTGAAATGCAAGAGAACCCCACGATCAAAGCAACAAACAATCGCACACAAGTTGTCCCAAATTTTCATTTTAGGAAAAAACAAACCAAACGTGATATATGAGAGATAAAATAACATACAATATGGTAACAAAATAAGGATACAATAGTCCACTACTACCATTGATTTACACATTATAAAATCTTATGAAACATATTCCTATTTAAAATTAGACTTCAGACTTTATAAAAAATTTCCCAAGATTTCACATTAAATAAGTTCTCATAACAAGACTTACAAATAGTTTTCCTGTTTTTTGTTAGCAGAAACTTTTCCAAAATTGCTTGGAGCCACAATCCACTGTGGCTCACTCTTTCGCAAATAACTTATTATGAAGTGCGTGAAGTTCTCCCGGTAAATTTAGAGCTGTGCTCTTTCTTTCATATGCAGGGCCTAAATGGTCGGGAACTTTTTGTTTTTTTATTTATTCTAAAAAACAGAAGCTAATACAAAGCTTGCTTGGCAAATTATTTTCCCAGGCTTTTATTTTTATTTTTTAAAAACTACTTTCTTACACTTGAATCAAAAAATATTTTTGGAATTTTTTCGAAAGCCATTTTCTTGCAATAACAGAAATTACAGAAATTAATGTTCATAAAATTTCATTGTTTTTGTGTCTGCAAAAAAACAAATGATACCAAACAAGGTCTAATAACAAGATTAGCAAAAGCACAGGTGCATTTGAAGATAAACATGAGAAAAAACAAACAAACCTTCAACACAATTCATTTTGATTCTTTCAAATGTCTTCTTTCTTCCTTGTTCGCTTAATAACTCAAGAGGAAAATAGTACAGGAATATAGAAACCAAAAGAAGCATGGAGGAGGATGGAATATTCAAGCCACAACAGAAACAACCGTAATGCTGATTTACTTGCAAATGCATACAGAACCCAACAACCAGACACAACACGAACGGTGACCCCATATCCCTTTACTACAATGTGGAACCTCCACGTAATCATGCAGGCATGACCTGGGATTTACTGTGACCAAAAGAGAAGCCAACGCCACTATCGTGAGACCCTGAGAGAGAGGGAGATGATGATAACCCATTGGAACCAACTGTAATGTAATAAATGCCAACTTCTGACAAACTAATGATGCTAAACAGCACTCTTCAAAATTGTGACCACCAAAAAACCCTCAACAAAATAGTTGTGCTCTCCACTGGATGACAATATCAAGTATTCCCTGTTGTTTGAAAATTGAACAAACAAAATCTCATTCTTATGCTCAACCAAAATCTGCAATAACATAAGATAAGTGTCACATATAAACTCAACCATAGAATATGTTTTGTTCTTGTACTCTGCCAAAATCTGCAACAACTTAAAATGGGTGCTACACAACCTCTCAACTATAGAATGGGTAACGTGGAAACCTAGTAAGTTGTCCAATCCATCTCTTATTTATTTATGACAATAATAAGTTTAGGCCTCTTAGAACACCAATTAACCTCTGGGCACATGCATAATTCCCCTGTGAAATATCCCAGGGGTAGCCCCAAGAAAAATATCTCAAACTTGCAATCCAGAGAAAATTCAGTTAAATAGCTATAGATATCCATGGCTAGAATTCATGTATTCAACAGTTTTACAAAAGTAACATAGATTTCATGTATTATGTTTGAAATTTTACATCTCAGGTCAAGCAACTACAACTATGAGGTGTAAAATTCGAAGGGTATTCATCAGATATAAGTACATATAAACTCGCACAAAGCAATTTTTTAAACCCACATTGCAACCCATACTGCACCCATGGTAAAAATAATGTAATAAAATATTTGAATCACAACAAACAATCCAACAAATTTACTAATTTAATGCATAATACGAATTACACAGTTCCACAAGGCAACATGACCAACAAAGTTCACAAGTATGATGGCATAGTTCAGTATGAAAGCTAGCTAATTTTAGTATAGAAAAAGAATGCCATGTAAAGCCCAAATCTAAAGCTGTAACAGCCCATTAAGCACTAGAGCTACCCAATGCTAGTACAGAAGAACTCTATGCAAATAATCCCAGATCTGAACTGAAAGAGCCCAACAACATAATCAATTCCCTTTGTTGGGAGCTTCTAGTTACACAACAAACATATTTCCTTACACCCCTTATTTTTCAATCTATTTATTTCAGTTTTATCCCCATCTAAAATTAGCAAAAAGTACACAAACCCTAATTTTCCTTGCACCCACCCCTTCACCACCACCCCCAGCCCCTCATCCACCACCCCCTCCCCTAGATCTCCCCTTCCCATTGCAACTTTTTCTTTCAGATCTAAAAACCCTATGGGGTCTCTCTGTCTTTCTCTTTGGGGTGGGGGAAGACTGGAAAGATTGGGAGCGGGGTCGTGCAGTGGTGGTGGGATAGATGGAGGGGGCTGGATTGCGGTGGAGGGGAGGCGGGGGTGTTGTTTACAGTGGTGGGAGGGTCACCGATAGGGGAGGGGGAGGGGGGTTGCAGTTTGGGGGCACTAGAGTGAGGGTCACCTATGGGGGAAGGGGGCTGGGGCTCGAAGGTGGCGACAGTGGAGGAAGAAGGTGGTGTTTGGGGGGTGGTGTTACTGTTGGGGTTTGGTTTGGGTGTAATGAGAAGTTGGGAGGTTAGGGAAGAAAGTATGCGTGGAATTAAGGGGAATGTAAAGAGATAAAATGAAAATTTTATATTTCGAAGGGGAGTGTAAATAGTAAATGAGTGTAAGGAGTTTTTTATGGTGTAAAGAGTAACTCCCGCTTTCTATTACTTGTAAGTTGGTTTCTTCATGAAATATTGGACTTATGTCAAGTGAGTATTATAACATAAAGGCCTCAGTATATTAAAGTGAAGAACACGGCCATATTGGATCAAAAACATGCACCAGAAAAATAAACACAATACCTACAAGAAAAAAGTAATGTAATTGAACATATATTACTCCAAGTGCACAGCTAGAATGGAATCCAATATCTAACCAAAAGGGGCACTGATTTGGCTACTAGACAGCACAATATGCTCCCCCCCATAAAATCAAATACCAAACCTACCAAAGTAGCCCAAAGACGTGTATAACACAAAGCCCAAAGTAAATATGAAGAAAAGAAGAGCACCGAAAGATGGGGGGCCCGTATAGAAAATTAGCATGAAAAGTAAAAGCTCATCAAGCTAGCTTAACTTCCTAGTGAAGCTAAATGTCACTTAGGGTACTAATGTTCTTGAAATTCTAGCATGCAAAAGCCTGTAATGGAACTGTAAATATATTCTGGCAAATTGACAGTTTCTCTTGTTTCTTTCATCCCAAAAACACAAATAACCACTTTGATTGCATACTCTCGACACAAATTTTCCCATTAATTCAGCTCCATGAGGATGGAGTCCACACATTCATCTCATCTCTTCTTACAGTTCATGCTTTCTCCCTTTTAGCAGTTATAGGAGTCCTCATCCTTGCTTGACTGAGTAATGGAGATGCAAAGTACAAGAAGCTTAAGGAAGAGTAAATTCAAAGAAGTGGCAATATTGGGAAATTGGCATGGTTTCAAAGAGAAACCAATAAGAACCATATATAATCATGTTTCTAATATTATTAAAGTTTTATTTTACGATTAGTTAATATTTTAGAGAATTTCAAGAGCTTTGAACTTTCTTTATGGATTGTGTGATGCAATCAAACTCTAGATGTGATGCCTAAGGGATTCTAGAAGTGATTCTTATACCTATCTTCTTCTTCTCCTTTCTTTCTTTCTTTCTTAAATTTTAGCACTTCCACAGCCCCAGAGCATCAGTTTGGTATCATGGCATAAGGTTCCGCCATGATGTTTTCATATTGTTATAGATCCAATATAAGTGGATTGAATTGGGAAGAGAGTGAAGCGCTTCTTAGCGAAAAAATTCATCTAAGGGATCTTCAAGATGATTTTTTTTGATCAATTGAATGCTCTTGAGTAAGGTAATATGCGTGTGATTGATTATGCAAGAAAATTCAAGGAATTATTTATCATATTTGGAGTAGTAGAAAGTGAAAGGATGACTACTGCTCGTTTCAATAGTAAATTGAGATATAGAATAAAAGAAGAGATGTCTCATGCATATTTGGAAGATCTCAAAGATGCTATTGAAATGGCTATACAATTTGAATTTTTTGTAAAATTTATGGAAAAATGCAGAATGCAAACTCAAAAACAAAGGGTTAAAGTGCCACAAAAACATGCTAAAAATTCCAAACAAGATGCGCCAAAGCCAATGTTGTTTTTAGGGATGAAAACCCTACACAGTTGAAGTTGGAAGGCAAGGCATATATTCGAAATCTGCCTAACAAGAATGATGGCCAGATTATGAAGGAAGAGAAGCCACCCTTTGAAGCTCCATGTATTGAACTTGAAAAGGCTAAGGGTGAAATCAAAGAAATTGTCATCCCTTATGCTCTTAAGAGCAATGAATCGAAAAGAGCAATTGTTGGTCCAAAATATATAATACCTTTAGAGGTCATGACATTGCAATCCGAGGTCTCCGATGAATTTGCTCCAATCATGATTTGTGAAGAGTCCAAAAGTGAATCAAAAGATGACCTTGTGTTGGGAAAAGTTGCTTGGAATATTGAAGAAAACTTTTATGAAAATTGATTTGAATCAATTCAATGATGTGTTTTCTATGCCAATTGATTTTGTTATTCCAAACAAATTTAGTGGCATTATTGAAAATGTAATCTCTCGATCTGTTTGTTTTTATCTCCAACAAAGAAAAGGGTGGTGATCACTTAAAGATTTTAATGTGAAACCATGGATATGATTTCAAAGCTTGTGAATTATTATACTTTAACACTTCAAAATTCGAGGGCGAGTTTTTTCCAACCAAGTGAGAATGATGCGAAGTATAAGAAGTTCAAGAAGAGTAAATTCAAAAAGACGCGATATTTTTTAAATTGGAATTGTTTCAAAGAGAAACCAATAAGAACCATACAAAGTTATGTTTCTAGTATTATTAGAGTATTATTTTATAATTATTTTATATTTTCTATTCTAGAATTTTAAGGCCTGGGGTATTTTCGTAATTTACATGTCTGCTAACATAGGTTATAGGGGTCACCCATGGGGGTTGTCTTGTAGATCAAGTTATTTAATTAGTTTTTGTTTATATTTTTTATTTGGTCTTAAATGGATTTTTGGGAGTAAAAAATTTAGTAGTTTCCTCTTTTGGTTCTGGTTGGTTTAGGAGGTCTCCTAATTCTAGTTGGTTCTAGTTGATGCAATCAAACACTAGGTGTGATGCCTAAAGGATTCTAGGAGTGATTCCTATACCTATCTTCTTCTCCTTTCATTCTTTCTTTCTTAAATTTCTGCCCTTTCACAGCCCTTACAAGGTTGTCCTTCACCAAATGGTTACACAAAAAGTGTTTGGAATGTGAATTAACTAATTATGTTAATTGCTTAAACAATTTGTCATGAGACGAGCTCCCCTACAACTGTTAATGTCCAGAAACCTATGGACTCTTTTCTCATGATGCCAAGTTTCAATCATTTAAATCTAACAGCTCATGTAACACCAACTTATTTAAGCACTTCAAAATTCACAACTCTCAACTATTCGAGAAAATTGTGTCTGTCGTTAAATATGTCCATTATCTCATTATACATCAATGTAACTGAGGTAGAAAGAGAAAAGGACTAACTTTTTTTTTTAATAATTGAACTCCCCATTTTTATTTGTTCCTCGCTACTTTTCTCCGCACAGAACCAAATTGTCTCTCCAAACTCTAATTTTGTTTATTTATGAAAGTGATGTGCTACTTTCAAGGATCGGTAGTGGTAGGGGTGATTGTCACAAAATAGGAAAAAGGGGGGTGAACAATATCCAATTGATGAAGAAGATGGCGAGGTTAAAAGAAGTGGAAGAACTGTTGGTGGTAGCGTTAGAAAATGAGATTGGCTCTAGCGGTAGGGAAAAAATTGAGTAAAGTAAGTTCCAATGGACTACACTTTGCCTCAAAGTTCTTGCTCCTACCTCTAATCTTTGCCAAGAACTACATTATTATATCTACCTGAAATTCTCAAATCAATATATTTTTTTCCTTCACCGCGTAGTATGTTTAAGTGTTACAATGATTCCATGCTTTTCATATCAGTGAATTACTACCGACACTTCAAGACAAAGAGACAATGAATGATTCCAAGGGTTAGGTGATGAATGTGTACTAATTGGGAGTTGTTTTTATTCGAGTGTAGCTTCTCTTAATGGTTGTTCTGCCGAAAGTTTTAGACAGAAAAAGGAGAAAAAAGGGCAAAAAATTGAGTTGTGAGGTTTCAGCCTTGGTTGGGAGAGGAGAAGAGAGGAATAGAGAGGACATAAACAGTCTGAAAGGTGCTACATGAAACTGGGCAACGATCATTATCTTCATAACCAGTGAAGGCCTGCAATGTTTGATGTTTAAATGAGTTTTTGAAACATGAGCCATAAGGTTTAAATGATGGAATCGCGCATCACAAGAAGAGACCGGAGGATTTTGGACATTAACAGTTTCGAGGAGAGCTCGCCCCATTTGCCCTAGGACACACCAAAGGGATAGGAAATCATTCAACTTTAAAATTTGCGTCCCATAGCATTTGAAGGCAAACTTTCAAAAGATGGATTCTCTGAAAAAAAAAATATTAAATTAGTTATTCCTTTTTAACTTTACTATAACACCAATTACTCCTCATAAATATTTATTGTCTAGATATTATAACTACCACAATTCCAAAATCCAACAGCCAAACATTTAGGAAAAATTACCAATTACAATTTCTATTTTATCTACTAACCCCTACAGCCTTTTTTTCTATATTTTACAACCCTAAACCCAAGAGCTTACCTAAGCCCTAAAGTCACCAAGAAGCCAATTTGAGACTGCACTATGATAAGTTCCCTCAAGCTGTTTGGTGTTAGAAGTTGCAGTAGAGTGCTTTCAAGCACACTTTTTCCCACATCAAAGATCTAGTCAATGAATTTTTGCAACTAGAAGCTCCAAACAAAATACTCTTTTTTGTTTAATCATTTATCTAAGAGTAAACATATTTCCTAATTCCTATCACAAGCTCCAGCCACAGAAACTTGAGCTGGGCTTCATCAGTAATATCTCTAACTTGTTTAAGAATTTATCATGCACACATTACATGTGCAGAGTAGATGTTCTTACTTCAATTTGATATGTTTTCCTAACTCTGACGAGTTCAACTTTTACTTATACTTTATACTAGCCATGAACCTGCACAATGCACAGGGCCTAGTAGCAAAATTGAACGCAAGCTTGTCTGTTTTTATAATTTAATTTTTAATTGATGATCTCAATTGGTGACATTTTATGACAGAATTATTTAATCAAGAGAACTGATGAATTTTTACAATTCCAACATATTTTCTACCTCTTTCTTCTATAATTTACATCTTCCCACTGATACAAACCAGCTCCCTTTACTCCAATGGGGCCCAGCATGTCTATTCCTCCTTCCTTGTCCCCCTCTCCCTCACGTGGTTACACTATGAAGCATGGATACAGATACGGCGATACAACCTAATCTTAAAAATAGAATATGGGTATTGCCAAGGTATATTGAAAATAGAGTACTATGTTGTTGTACATGAGTTCACAGAATATTGAGAAACTATTGTTTAGGAATTTGAGATTAGTTTACGAGTCAATACTAAGGGATCGTTTGGCAACCTCATATTTTAGCCAAAAAGCCACTTAAAAAAAAAAAAATCAAAAAGCCAACAAATTTTAAACACATAAAAAAGTCAAATATTCTTTTCCATTCACTCTACTTTTTGCACTTTTTTCTGTAAAAAGCCAACAAAAATCCTTCCCAAACATATTGATTTTTTTCACCTCATATTTTAGCCAAAAAGCCACTTCCCAAAAAGGCTCCAAGTTTACTTCTTTTTATTGAATGGATATGTTAATTAGATAACATCTGAACAAGTTGAGTACTACTTCAATCTCATTATTTTCTTCTTTGAAATTAAATAAGAAAATATTAAATAACTATTCATGTATTCATTCTAACAATTATACTCTCATAATATGCAACAATTATTATAATTTCAATTTCACAATAGCATAGATATGTGATCTAGAGTGTCTGTCTAAAAAGTATCCGATACTTCTCAAAATTAACATAAAGTATCATATATGTATCTACAAAGTAATTGCGGAGTATCGGTATCCGATACGTGTACGATACAGATATGACTCCCTTGGTCACTCAATCTCTCCATCACAAGGTGAATTTGCCAAGGTCATTAATTTTTTAACTAAAATACCAATTTTACGCTTGATTCACTTGTCAGTTCAATAATTGTTTTAGCAATGAGAAAAAAAAATGAAAAATTTATAGAGATAGGTCATATATAGCAAACCATAATACAATTTGGTGGTGCAAGAAGAAGAGGGTTGTGTTACACAGACTCGTCACTTTTAGCAAAGTACTTGTGTCAACAAGACACGACACGACACGACACGACATGGGTACGGGTATAGAATCTACCAAGATACGACAATATGAAAATGGATATGGCATACGACAGTAAGAAGAAAGATAGCATACCTGCGATTAGGGCTACGAAAATGGAGATTAGGGACGCAATCACGCTTCATCTTCTTCGACCTCCCTCTCTTTGTCTCTCATTCAACTCTCTCTCTCTCTCTCTCTCAATTTCGACCTCCCTCTCTGTCTCTCGCTCTCTCGACTTCACTATCTCTCTCAACTTAGCAATTTCTCTCTTTCTTAGCCCATCTTTTAGGAAGTGGAGTAAAGTGAGGTTTGGTACTTTTTGTATGAAGAGAAAAATGGTCTTATATGGCTGTGCAAGTATTCGATCTTTTTGGCTAAATGATTATTTAATTATTCTTGGGTCCCACCACTTTGATTCATTATTGGACTAATGTTTGGTGGGATGCAAATTCAAATATGGATGATGGGTGAGTGGTGTGGTGAAGAGAAATTATAATAGAACAACCATGTTATCAAAAAAATACATAATATTTTATCAAAAAAATATATAATATTTTTTGACACATCCATGTGTAGTATGAAGCACAAGCACTCCAAAAATAGTGTCGTACGAGTACCAAATACTTACTGGGTGCAGGTACGCATATTGGTACTGCTGTACACGTACTGGGTACGCCGAATACATGTTGGGTACAGTAAATATGTTTGGATGTTTAGCCATAAATTTTAAAAAAAAAAAAAAAAAAAAAAAAATTAACGTACCTCAGCCATACCCATACTTTACTTTTTTAAGAATTTGCCGTATACACCCATACCCATATCCATACCTGCACCCACACCCGCACCCGCGCTTCATAGGCCATATCCACATACTTGCGTCTAATTTGGTTACTTCTTAAACGTACTCACATATCCCTCATTTAGAGATTTGACGAGTCCAACCTCTAGATACATATCCGCATCCGACATTTGTACCCAAATCTATGTAACGTAGGAAGAGGGAAGGGAGAGAATTTTTTTGGGTGGGTGGGTGGGTGGGTGGGTGGGTGGGGGGGGGGTGATAGTCATTAGAGGAGAGAGAGAGAGAGAGAGAGAGAAGGTAATGGTGGTTGTTATTGGAGAAGAAAGGGGCAGAGAGAGAAATGTGGGCAACGAAGTTAGTGCAATACTAGATGTCCATCTAAGCTTCAATCAGGCTCAATACTATGATGTTTGATGTTTGTTGTTTGCTAACTTAAACACACGCGCGCGCACGCACACACACACACACACACATAGGTACATATGTTGTTTTGACTTCTGAGGAAGATGAGGTTGAGAGGTGGGGTTGGGTGGTTGCTCCATCGACAGTGTGGTTGTGGTTTGGTTTTGGAGGCATCGACCGTGGGGCTGTGAGAAGAAGGGGGTCGAGGTGTGGTGATGGTGATTGAAACAATGGGGTTAGCCTTAGATTATGTTGTGATTGAAAAGAATGGGATGTTAATTTGGGTATTGGATGGTGGTGGGTATTGAAGATCAGAGGATAGAAGACAAACATCTAAAGACCTCAAGAAAACAACCATTATAGTATTTTTTTTTTTTTACAAATGTCAAATAACTTATGTTCAAAAGCATAGTTACTATTTGATTCATGAACAAACTATGAAACATTGACACTTCTAAGAAGGTAACATGTGGTGTTTGATACTGACACTGACACTTCCCTATTAGACAACATAACCATGTCCTTTCATAAAAAAATATTGTATTATATGCCCACACATAAATTTATTTTATTTTCTTTCATATATACGAATTGTTTAACATCATTTTATAGTTTATGTGGAATCCTACCCTAGATTGATTCAAAGTGTGGCCAATTTGATTGGTTGCGAGATTGAGACATTTCCTACGAAGTATTTAGGCCTCCCACTGGGAGGTAACCCAAGAGGTGACATGATTTGGAATCCAGTGGTGGATAGGATAGGTAAGAGGTTAGAAGGGTGGAGTAGGGCCTTATTGTCCCGTGGGGGTAGGTACACTTTGGTTAAGACAGTGCTGAGTGGGATTCCTATTTATTTCATGTCTTTGTTCAAGATTCCGGTCAACATATCAAAAACCATAGAGAAGCTAATGAGGGATTTTTTGTGGGAAGGGAAGGATGAAGGAATGATCATTTGGTGAAATGGGAAACGGTGTCATTACCAAAGGAGAAAGGGAGATTGGCAGTTGGTAATATACGGGCTAGAAATATGGCTTTATTGGGCAAGTGGTTATGGAGATTCTCAATTGAGCGTGATTCATTATGGCATGCAGTTGTCAAAAGCAAATATGGGTTGCATGTTAATGGAATGGACTCTCAGGTGGTTTCTAGGGGTAATAGGCATGCTCCGTGGAAGTTTATCTCTCATATTTATCCAATTTGGTCCCAATTCATTTCTGTAAGGGTGGGTAAGGGGGATACGGTTAGATTTTGGGAAGATATTTGGGTGGGTTCTTTGTCTTTTGCTTGAATCCTATCCGCTTCTATATAGAATTTCTCAATCTCATAATTGTTCTGTTGAGTCCGTGGCTGTTTCTTTATTGGCTCCTTGTTCGTGGAATTTTAATTTTTCCCGTAATCTTCATGATAGGAAAGTTCCTGAGTTGATATCTTTATTGTCGAGGTTTGAAAATGTTTCTGTCTCCAATTTTGGAGGATCAATGGTTTTGGAATATTCATTTATCAGGTTCTTTTACTTGTAAATCTGTCTCAGATAAAATCATTGATATTCCGCATGTACCTCAGTTTTTGTTTCACAAAACGATTTGGAAGGCATGTGCTCCTCTTAAGGTGAAAGTGTTCATGTGGATCTTGGTTCATGGGGGTACTTTGACAAATGATTCATTGCAAAAGAGGAGACCTTCATGGTATCTTAATCCTCAATAGTGCATAATGTGTTGCAAAAGTGGAAAATCATTGGATCATCTATTTTTGCATTGTTCGATGGCAAGGCTTTTGTGGAATAGGGCGTTTGGTTTGGGCAATGTACAGTGGATGGCTCCTAAAGGAGTTGCTCAAATATTATTATTTGATTTTCAAGTTTTTGGAAGGTCAAAGAGGGCTAAAGTCCTCTGGAGTAGTATAGTTTTTGCAATCTCCTGGGTCATTTGGTTGGAGAGGAATGGGCGTATTTTCGAATGAGGGAATAGGGGTATAGATTATTTATGGGATAGAGTGAGATACTTGGCATCTTTCTGGGCTTCGGCGAGTCCTGTGTTCCGTGGGATCCCTTTGTTTTTGATTGCTTCAGATTGGGTGTCGGTTTGCTTTGAATAATCTGTAGTTAATGGCTTTTTGTTTTTGTTTTGTTTTTTGGATGTATATTTTCTTTTCTATTGAGGATGCCTCATCCTCTTGGCTTTGTGCCTTAATAAAATTTATCTTGTCTGTTGCTGATCAAAAAAAATATATATATGATTCTTGATTCAATTCAATTCACAAATTACAATTCTTATTGACATTATGATTCTTGATTTGATAATTATGTTCACAAGCTGTACCAGGGTGAATTGACAATTCCTAAAATCTAAGATACATTAGCAAGCATCACACAATCTCCAATAGATCCATTAAAAATTCCCTCTCTACAAAATCAACCCCTGGACATCATCTACTTTCCATAAGGTAATTGACATTCAAATCTTGATTTTATTCATTAATTTATTTGTTCTGGTCAGTAAATGGAGATTTGGAAGTTGATAAACAAGTATTTCATAGTAAGCATAGTACAAAAACAATGCTCTATTATGTAGCAAACAAGAAATCCATACCTTCAGATAGTTTCTTTCTCAAACAATTGAGAGATTATAGGAGCTGCAGAGCTGAAGCAAGGCTGCTTGATTTGCTGTATCAAGATTTTCACTGATAACTTGAGGGTACCTACCAGGGGAACGAGCAGAAAGATTTGCTAATGAAGCCACCAAAAATTGCTTGGGGTCCCTAACATCCCTCAAAGGATCCTCCGCTTTCTTTCCAGCATTGTGTAGATGTACAAAAGTAGCACCATAACCCACATTGTCCCCAAAATCTGGAACATCTGATTCCTCTTCAACTCTATCCTGCTCTGGCCGTGAAAGAAGGGTAACAATACTGTCCAGCATTTTCCCCCAATGTCTACTAGAAGCAGGATCCAAGAGGGCTGGAGATTCACAGATAAGTCTGATTGAAGCAACTGATGTCAACTTGAGCTCAATAGAACCTGTGATCAGTTTGAGATTAGGTATCCAAAATTGCTCCAAGATCAGAAGAAATATATTGGGTTGAACACCATTCATTGAATCAACAAGGTTCTGGGAACCATGTTTAACCAGAAAAAGAGACATGAATATCAGAAAAGACTTCACAAACTTCACAGTTCTGCTATTTTGGAGTCGCGTAAATAGGGAAGCCCAGATGTGGCCCATGTAGGGGGCAATTACATCATATCCAAGGTTCTCAATAACTGTGTTCAGCACATAAAATCCCTGATCATCTGTGCTAGGAGATGAAACAAGTTTGTTGAATATCCCTAACACCTGGGTCAACCTCCCCTCCTGGTTAAGCTCATGGGAAGCCTTCTGAAGGAAGGCTTGAAGCAAGCGAACAAGGGCTGGAACATTTCCAGATCTTTTCCATGAATCGGGCAACAGGAGAATCTCAAATATCTGCATATAGTGTGGTGGGATTGGGGGTCTATTCAACTCAACAAGCTGAGCCAGCAGCTGGAATGCATATGGGAAGAATTCTGTTACATCTTTAGCCAGGATCAACTGGAGGCTGGGAAATAGGCTTGCTTCAAAGGCAGAGATAAGAGAAGGGTCCTTCTCACAGGACCGCCTGACAAGAACAGCCACTGCCTCAAAGAGATAGTGATTAAAGATTGGATTTTTTGGATTCTCACAGACTTTGTTGAGCACAGAAGTGAGCCCGGTGATGCAAGGTGAAGCAACCTCACGAGAAATGTCTGCCACTCCAAGAACCCTCATGATACACTTCATTACATATGGATTCTCCTCAGACTCTGGCTTTCCCAATGCACTGAATAGGTTCGTCATCAACACAAGTAAAAACGGGCTTATGTCTGACGATATATATCTTGCTCGTCCTCCATCATCCTTGACCAACAAGAGTTTCTCAATGCAACTTGCAGCATAAGAATGAACCACATTTGACTCAGAACCAAGGAAGCGGACCACTTCAGGAATCAATGCCATTGCAATGGGTTTTGATATCTGAGTCCTAAACATAGTGAAGAACTTCAGAGCACCAGCCTTCAGCATTGGAAACCCATCTACATCTTGATTTTGCAACTCAGGCACAATTACTGATCTGAAAAAGCTCTCAACATCTACCAGATCAGTAGAGACTGAGGTACCACCTGCCTTTTTTGTTGCAAGGGAGACAACCAAATATATGGCACAATCCTTATGTTTCCAATTCGCTGATGGATTTTCGGCAAACAATGCCAAACTACTCTGTATCTGACTGGAAACCATTTGAGTCACCTTTTCTTTGTAATTTGTAGCAATTCCCTTCAGAAGCTCACAAGCAATCCTCCTCCTTGTATCGAGATCACTTCCTTCCATGTCCCTTCTAATAAACTCAACATAATTCATTTCAAACAGCTCCTCGTCCTCATCCCTCAACATCACATTTGGGATAACAATACTCTGACAAATCTGTTGTAGAATGTAATCCCTGGCAAACAAAGTGTGGTGAACGCTCGTGCTAACTGTGGTTAAGAACTTGATTGCAGTCACCGTTAACCTATCACGACTAGAAGAAGCAGACACAGCCACGAGAAGATTCCATACAACTTCCACAAACCCACCCAAGTATCCCTGAAATTCTTCCTCATTCTTCTCCATATAGAGGCTTATATTCTCACAAACCGCAGCTCGCAGCTCATCAACAAGCACAAGCCCATCACCAACACCATCTTCAAGTGAAGGGTACTTCACAGTAAGATACTTTTGAAACTCGCCCATCCATTCCCCCATGTGATCTTCAAAAAACTCAGGCAATTCTTGAAAATTCAAAGAATAAAATATTCTGCAACACAACCTCTGCGACTCAACGAGAGACCGCAAGGTCGCAGCAGCTTGCCCGCCGGAACTTGCCACATTATCAATTAAACCCGCGGTTCGCATAAAAATTTTCAACAATGGCTCCGCAAAATTATCAAGACAGTACTTCAAATCAAGTAATAAATCATTGGTCTTGTACTGATATCGGAATTTCTTAAATATTGAATTTACAGTGCTGAGTATTCCATTAACAGTTGCATAATCAGAAGCCTCACCTGCTTTCTCTAGGCTTGATTTGAGCTCCGGCAGCAGAGCCGGCCACGATTTCGGAAAATCATGCTTGCCGATCACCGCTAGGGCTTCACTGAGCTGGGATTGGATCCGTGGAGCAGACGAGAGCATGAGGGGGACAATGAGGGCCTTGATTTGGTCCTTCTCGGAGTCAGGAATGGGAGCTAGGGTTGGGACATTGGGCTCGGAGGGAGGCTCGGGAGCCCACCGCCCGCGGAGGTGGTTCTTGAAGTTCACGGCGGCGGCTTGGCGGCTTGGCTCGTCGACGGTGGGCTCGGCGACCAGGCGGAGGACGGCGAGGCCGTAGTTGGGGCGGTCGGAAGCCTCAGAAAGGCTGGACTCGGCGTGGCGGCGGGGCTCCGGGTAAGGGGAGAGAGTGTGGAGAAAGCATTGAGAGAGAAATTGTAGGGTTTCAGGGTTCCACTCCATTGGTGTGCACGGAGAAATTTGGGTTCTAGGGTTTTAGTGAGGTTTGAATGCATATAGAAACGATAAAAAAATCTATATATACGGTTTTGTTTGTTGAGAAATGGGGGGCTTTAGTCAAATTAGCAACTTATTTTCTAAACTAGCTTAGTGTGGACAGAATTTTTAAACTATGCTAAAACGTGATTATGAATCACACTTCTAATGTTTTTGTGGTTGTTGCATGAAAATTTTGTAAAATCGTAAAAGCGTCACACGCTTTTAATTAAGAAAGTGTGGTTATAAACTATACTTTTAATTAAATTTTTTTTTTCTAAAAACATAGTTGTAAACCATGCTTTTAACTGAATTTTTTTTTTCTTCTGAAAACGTGATTGTGAACTACGCTTTTACTGTTCACCAACCTAAATTCATTTTTAAAACTTATATAAAAACTCCCCCAACCTCGTCATTTGCCAAACCCGTTTTCTTTAAAACAACTTTTCCAATGTCCTTTTTGATGAATAAAAAAATAATAAAATTTTCCTTCGTAAAAGCGGTTTTTGTAAAACCGTTTTTTAGTAATTTTTTTCCCAATTTATATTTTTCAACATAAATATAAATTGCCACAAAATAATGTAATTCAGAAAACGGGTTTGGTAAAACCGTTTTCTAATACGACTTTCCTAAAGCCGTTTTCATGTATTTTTTTTTCTGTTGTCTTTGTTCTGGTGTAATTCAGAAAACAGGTTTGCTAAAACCGTTTTCTAATACGACTTTCCTAAAGCCGTTTTAATGTAATTCAAAAAACGGGTTTACTAAACCGTTTTCTAATACGGCTTTCCTAAAGCCGTTTTCATATAAATTTTGTTTTTTTTTTTCTGTTGTCTTTGTTTTGAGGATAATGTAATTCAGAAATTTTTTTTGGCTTTACTAAATCCGTTCTCATGTGAATTTTTTTTTTTTGTCTTTGTTTTGGGTTAGAAGGTGATAATCTAATTCAGAAATTTTTTTTGGCTTTACTAAAGCCATTTTCACGTAAATTTTTTTTATTTTTTCTTTTGTCTTTGTTTTGGGTTAGAAAGTGATAATGTAATTCAGAAATTTTTTTTGGCTTTACTAAAGCCGTTTTTATGTAAATTTTTTATTTTTTTCTTTTGTCTTTATTTTGGGTTAGAAGGTGTAATTCAGAAAAAAAATTTTGCTTTACTAAAGCCGTTTTCATTTAATTTTTTTTTTTCTTTTGTCTTTGTTTTAGGTTAGAAGGTGATATACATGCTCTACAGTCTGAAGCACACCCACACACTCTGCAGTTCGATGAACAACGACGAAGGGTGAGACGCGAAGAGCACCACGGAGGAGGCCAAGAAGACGAAGGCCACCGCGAGAGCTGCAGCAAGAAGGAAGAAGAGAAAGACCTCAAATTTTGGTGATGTATTTTTTACATACGAATGGTATTTTTTCCGTTTTTTGCTATGTAATGTAACTTGTATGTAATTTGGTGTCTGATTACGAACAGGAACTTATGTAATGTAAATATTGGGTTGGAGTTGATGTTATTGTGATTCAATTGGTTTCGCTTATTTCATAAGACTGATGTTGTGTAATGAATGAATGAATGAAAAGGTTATTTGTTTTATTTAATTGGTAGTGTATTTTTTGTAAGAATGAGAATGTTATTTGTTATATTCAATGAATAATGGTTACATTTTTGGGTTGTCACGATTGAGAAGATGAACAAGTTAAGAGAATGTGTATTTCCCCTAAAATAAATTTTGTCAACATTTTTGTAATAAAACTTAATACATAATATACGAAGTCACTAATTTACTAAATACTCATACGGGCATGAAAACAACATAACTGAAGTTGCAAATGTAACAGTTTTCAGTTACATAGGTAGTACAGACATAAGTCTCCCACAAAAATATATTCTGGACACCATGAACTGAACACACAATACATACATCCTGGACACCCTGAACTGAACACACAATACATAAACATAACAGTTAGATAGACAACTATTAGGCAGACAATCTGACAAACTCATTACGGAAACACTTAGTCTAACACACACATTACATATTAATGCATGACCTAATATTGCCGAAGTATAGACATAAACACCTAATTCGCCCTTAAATCGGCAATCTCAGAGTCTGAATAATCCGAAAGCTCAGGGTCAGAGACAAGTTCAGGATCCTCCATGATACCCTTAATAGCCGCAACATTTGGTTCTCTTCTGTTATTCCAGGCATCCTTTTTAACTATGTATAGTTGCATATCACGGGCTAACCTACGGCGCATTTGAGAAATCTCACGTTGTAGTCTTTCACATAGTCGATCAACATTATCAGGATCTTCCTTTTAGATCTCAACAGAACGTGCTTTTAGCACCTTAAGTTGATTTTCCCGACTTAAGGTTTTCAGCTGTACCCGCTCTATAAATAGTACGGGTCACTTGAGACAAGCAGCGTCAGATAAACCATATCCTGTTTGATTGTCAGATGGCTCCATACATGAACCTCCTTGAACTCGATAATACTTGGGCATCAAAAAATGTCGCTTCCCAAACCTGTCACGATAACCACAAACATAATCTAAAACAGGTATTGTTGTTTCGTCTTCAGCATCGCCACGTCCCCTTCCCCCTCCTCGTCGTGAACTATCACCCCTTTGCAAGTTCCTACCACCTCTGTGATTCGCACTCCCTCCCATGAGTCGTGTAGCCATGCTGATTTTTTTAAACAAATGAATGATAATTTCGTAGAGCGAAATGAGTTGTAAGGTTGTGTCTTCACCTTTAGTGATTTATATAGTTACTTATGAACGGCTTTAGAAAGACACTGAAGGAAAAATCATAGAAAATAAATGCCTCTGCATTACAATCTCACATATACGAACAAGGTATGAGTTGTCAGTAGAATGAAAAAACAGAGAAAAGCAAATACCGTGTACCAAGTCACGTGACTTGACAATCCATCTACATATACCGACAAAATAAGGGCATGCTCACTGTAAGGTAAATCAGTGAATTCACTGTTGCCATGTGACTTTCTGAATTGACATTCCCACATATATCAATAAGAGATGAGTTGTCACTGTAATAAGAAAACAGAGAAAAGCAATGCTTGTGCACCAAGTCACATGACTTGACAATCCATTTGCATATATCGACAAAATAAGGACATGCTCACTGTAAGGTAAATCAGTGAATTCACTGTTGCCATTTGACTTTCTGAATTGACAATCTCACATATATCAATAAGAGATGAGTTGTCACTGTAATCAAAAAATCGAGAAAACCAAAGCCTATGCACCAAATCACATGACTTGACAATCCATCTACATATACTAACAAGTCGCTCTACAATTTGACTACTCAATGTGTGAAAAAAGGAAGCTTATGTAGGTAATGTTGTGTTTCACTGAGCTATGCATTATTCGTTGTTACGACCAACTATTTGTATTTCATTGAAAAGTATGACTATTTGAATTTTTGTTGTCATTTGGAATTATTTTAAAATCAACTTTTGAATATTCAATTTGTAATATTTTGGGAAACATTTACAACATCAATTGAACATTGGTCGTAACGTACCCATCCATAGATCAATTGTAACAAATTTGTAAATCCCACGCACGCCCACTTAACCCCCATAGGTATGGAAAATTAATTGTTATTTTGATTTTTTCTGGAAATCACTCGTAATAAATTTGCAAATCTCACAAACAACCATTTAACCCAATAGTATTGGAAGACTAGTGTATGAAAATATTGTTGGAATGAAAATGTATATATTAAAATAATTTTTATAAATTTTAAATCCAAAACTTACTTGGTTTTCAAATTTTCGAGAACAGTTTTTTGGAAATTTATTAATCCCCCAACTAGACCAACCACTTGGCTTTGAGCTTGTTTGTCCTGCCCCCAAGTTTAGTTTTCTGTCAACCCCCCATTCCTTACCAAAGTCATCATTTTGACTGGACTACCAATAATTGAAAGGCGACTCTTGCTTCTTTCTTGATGGAGATTGAAATTCTTTACGTAGAGGATCACTATTTGAGGAGCCCCAGTTAAGGGAACCTTTTGATTGAGCTACCTGTTCTGTTTTTCTGTGTTGTTGAAGGCGGTAGTTCGTCTGTCTGAACTTTATTAGTCCCCCAACTAAGTAAACCACTTGTTTTTGGGTAATGTTTGTCCAGCCCCCAAGTTTAGTTTTCTGTCAACCCCTCATTCCTTACTAGAGTCATCATTTTCACTGGACTTCCAGGAATTGGAAGATGACTCTTTCTTCTTTCCTGATGGAAATTGAAATTCTTTACGTAGAGGTCACTATTTGAGGAGCCCTTGTTGAGGGAAAATTTTGACTGAGCTACCTGTTCTGTGAGAACCCGAATATAAAAATTAAGTACATAATTAAATAATAATAATATTACAATCTCAAATATTTTGGTGGTCAATCCTAAAGTGCAAATTAAATATTTGGAAGGTCTTTTAATTAATTTTTAAATCTAAAATAAATTTGTGGTGGAAATCTCTAAATTAGAGATAAGATTTTAATAATAACAAAATAAATAAATAAATAAATAAATAAAAGCAAAAGGATAAGGGAGTCAGATTTTTTAAAGTGTGTGGACAACCCTAAACTCTCATATTATTCAACTAGTAGCCATGAAGAGGAGATGGGAGTAGCTTTTGGTGAAAATTGAACAACTAGTTTGGTGCTTTAATAACTCCATCTCCAAGGTTGAAACCAATATTCTGTGAATATAGTTATTTTGTATTTATGTTTCTGTGCATTCATTGGAAGAAGAATGAATGAAAGCTTAACTGATTAGGTGGCTTGAATATCTATCAGGTTAATAGTTGGTGTGAAATAGTGTAATGGGTATAGTGGATGTATGAAGAATATCAAATCAGCGTCATTAGAACTGGTTACAAGTCTAGTTTCTTACATTTTTGGCCTTGCGTTGATTGCCATTCTATACTAGGAGAATCGTCAATTTCTTTAAAGAGTTGCAGAAAACAATCTGTTTGGGTATAATTGATTGTAAATAGTTATTTTGACAAGCAAATCAAATAAAACCAATTGGGTTTGAAACTTAGTCCCCCAACTGGACCAACCACTTAGCTTTGAGCTTGTTTGTCCGGCCCCCAAGTTTAGTTTTCTGTCAACCCCCCATTCCTTACCAGAGTCATCATTTTGACTGGACTTCCAGGAATTAGAAGGCGACTATTTCTTCTTTCCTGATGGAGATTGAAATTCTATACGTAGAGTAGGGGTGGACAACGGTTTATCCGAACCGCTCAAACCGCCCAATCCGCATATAAATGGGCGGTTTCGCAAACATAATGCGGGCGGATGCGGTTTGAAATATGACAAATTTGCGGGTTGCGGGCGGGTCGCGGTTTAAACCCGCAACCCGCAAAAACCGCCCGCACTTTAATTATTATTATTATTATTATTATTATTATAATTATATACCAACTTTGTAACTTTTACAAGAGCACCATTATATTATCTATGACACTATAGGATCCTTATTTTTAAGTATTTCTCAACTTTCTTAATGCCGTAGAATTATCAAGTCCTAAACTTGATTTCTTATATGATTTTCATTAGTGATTCATCCACTTTTTCCTAATAAAATTTTCCTTCTAATGGTCGATGGAACTTATAGTTTGATTATTGATTACTGAACTGGCAATTCTAATTGAGTACAACCTTTAATGCATTGATATACATTTTTTTCATGGCAAAAATGCTAGTGTAGGGTCTCTTTGTTTTGGGTACTTTCATTTAATGCATTGATATTCAACTTTTATTTGTAAACTCATCAAAAAATTGTTATCACAAATATATAAAATGAATTTGATGCCTAAATTCGCTGGGAAAAAAAAACTCAAAAATTAATTTTTAAAGAAAAAAAGTGTAAACCGCAAACCGCCCGCAACCGCCCGCGCATTTGCAAACCCTATCCGCACAAACCGCAAACCGCACTGCAGGCGGTTGCGGATTGACTTTTCCCAAACCGCATAGATGGGGGCGGGTCAAAACCGAACCGCAAACCGCACAAAACCGATCCGCGAACACCCCTAACGTAGAGGATCACTATTTGACGAGCCCCAGTTAAGGGAAGCTGTTCACTGAGCTACCTGTTCTGTTTTATGTGTTGTTGAAGGCGGTAGTTCGTTTGTCTGAACTTTATTAGTCCTCCAATTCAATATTCACATAATTCAACATACATTAATCCATTCATTAATCCAGAACATTCATTAACTCATTGCAATTCAATAAAGAAAGTCATGAACTAATAAATGTGTACTTACAAATGTAGTTATTTCATAAACTTCAGGTTGATATAACAAATAGTTGAAATACATCCGTAAGTTAGATGAATAATAGCATTGTCTTACACTCCAGTAACGAAGATACGACACAACATACAAACATATATGAAAGATAAAGGTGCTTGATATCTCATTCCTCATCTGACATGTAGTAGTCAGAGAAATATTTTTCATTGTTTAAGACATTATTTCGCTCAATCACTGTCAAATTTCTGTTGCTTGCTTCTGTTATTTCGGTGGCTAGCTGAAGCATGAAATGTCGACATCTCCGCATCAACATTCTGTTGTTCTCCTTCTTAATTCTGCTAACTGCTTTTTCATAGTCACTCACATTTCGTCTAGCCGTGGTCAATGAATGACGATGAGGTACTGGTGCCCCAAGGTTACGTAGATCATTAAACAATCCTTCTTGCTCTGTTACCTTGAACGTCCATTCTGCTCGGATACCAGCATAATAATCCTTCGAACTCGAGTACTTTTCGCTCTTGTAGTCATAAGTAAATGGAGGTAGCAGCCACACTTTCGGATTTCTTTGCCGACATGAACTTCCTGCACCTCTTGAAGACATTGTTCATAAAATAAAAAAATTAATAATAATAGTAATTGTAGATATATTACTATTGTTATGACTTGAACAAACATCATACTAGGGGTAGCGCTATTTATAGACATCATACTGGGGGTTAACTAGAGATGATCTGGTGACGATAATTAAGTTGGGGCACTATGGAAGAAATGATACCCGTGATATTATTTTATCTTATTCATTTCATGCAATCTTGAGTACCTGTGACTTTGTGTACCTGTGATGTAGTCACGGACGTGGTTGTCAGATAAAATCATAATTGTAGGCCGTCCTTTTTCACAATGCAATTCTTTCATATTCGAGCAGTGAGTTGTCAAATTAATCAGTAATGCAGTGAGTTGTCACATCGCCACATTAAACTATTTTTTCATGCTTACTTTTTTAATACAGTAAGTAGTCACTTCGAACTGATGATTTCAGTACAAATTGGTGTTTTCAAAAAATTATAAATTAAATCATAAAATGAAACAGCGGCTTAATTTTCTTTGTTTTAAAGTAATACTGTTCATAAATAACTATGAAACAGAGTGCAAGTAAAAATCACATTCAATCATAACAGAAAAACTATAATCTCATTCAAGACTCCAAACTCTCCTTGTCGACAACAGCGAATGCAAGCGGTAATACTTTGCCATTGGCAGTGACAATCGTTGCTACAAGCAACACACCAGTGCATTTACCGTATAAGAATGTACCATCTATGGTTATAACAGGCCTACAATATCTGAAGCCATCGATGACGGGTTTGAAAGACCAGAAAACAAAGTGGAAGACGGGCATAATGGTTGTATGCCTGGTATATCTATGCTTCCATTAAATGATGGTGTCAGGATTAGATGTCTATAATGCATGCATAAATTTAGGCAACTGCCTATATGATTCATCCCAATCCCCGAATACCATTCTAATTGCCTTTACCCTTGCATGTCTCGCCTTCTTGTATGATATACTATAGTTCATGGTCTTTTTGATATCTTCGATGACATTCTTAATTGGCATATCAGGTTCATTCTGCATACGACAATTAAATATGAGTTGGATTATTTGGGTGTGAACACTATAAACAAACAAATATGTATATATATGTAAACATTTTTTTTTTATACTAACCGCAACTTGTCCCAAAATATGAGAAGCAATGTAACTGGAGCTAATATTAGTCTGGTCCTTGTTCATTCGTAGGTGTAAACAATGGTAAGGACCCCTGTACTGCTTTATTTCAAAAAGACCATGTTTCCTGCTAAGAGATGCACGCAACCACCAACTGCAATCGTGCTTGCAAGCAGACACCCAAACGTCTCGCTTGGAGGATACAACCTTATACTCTCAATTATTTGTTGCATGGTACAATTTCACAGCATGTACAAGTTGCTTTTTATCAACGAAAACCATCTGTAGACACCCCATTTTTGACCGACCTTAAGACTCAGACGTCACTGATTGAGCGCTTGGTGATGTTGCATATTGTGCTCGTTCAGAAGCTTCAGAGTCGCGGCCGTGAGCCCTGCCTCCGGACTTCCGAACCCTCTTTTGTGCTTTGCCTCGGTTTGCGAACCAGGCTCGGTTTTCTTTGTTTCTTTTCCTGAGGGAAAGGAGAGGTCCCGTAGACCATCTCTCAATGTCCGTGGGCTACATTTGGTGGCCGTAGGCCATTTTGTTCATTTCGGAGTCCGGTTTCCGGTTTTTCGGAATCGTTGGCCGTGTGCCTCGGTTCGGGACTGCCTAACCATCTCCGTTTGTTCTGATTTTTGGCATACACCTTGTTTGCTCCCTTTTGAGGGACATTGGGGTCTGAGAAACCCACTTCGTGGCCGAATGCCACTTTCGGTGCTTAACAGCCCATTTTCGGGACCTCGAACTGCGCGTTTTGGCCCCCGAACATTTGTTTTGCAACGGTTTTCGTTCATTTTTGGCAGGTACCTCTGTTTTATCACTAGGAAGGTCACTGAAGGGTGGGAGGCCAGTAATTGTTGCAGCAACCAGTTATACATCCTCCGACACCCTCCGACGCCCTCCGACGCCCGTTTTTCACACTTCCCCGCTAATGTTGAACACCTTGGACCCACTTTCTTGAACTTTGAGCCACATATTTGTAATATACACACTTGGGAGGATCCTAAAAAGTGGTGGCCGGCCATTAATTCAATTTGACCCTTTTGAACCCCTCCTTCCGGGCTAATGTTGAACACCTTGGGGTCATTTTCTTCAAACCCAAACCACATATTTGTGATGTACACACATGGGAGGACCCTAAAAAATGGTGGCCGGCCAGTAATTCCATTTGACCCTTTTGAACCCCTCTTTCCGGGCTAATGTTGAACCCCTTGGACCCACTTTCTTGAACTTTCAACCACATATTTGTGATGTACACACATGGGAGGACACCATCATGTGGTGGCCGGCCACTAAATCTGCTTGACCCTTTTGACCCCTAGCCGGCTGGCTAGGGGGTGTGGCCGGCCGGCCACCTGCAGCAAAAGTAACTGGCCGGCCGAGATCCTTGCACTGTTCACTTTACAGCTGTAGAGCTTTATCCCCCAGAAAATATCAATATCCGGGGGATATTTTGTGGGGGAAAGTTGCCCTCCTTTTCCCCCACCTTTGCACCCCCTTTTTTGCCCTTATAACCAGCAAGCCATATCATATGTTGGGGTTAGAAAAAATTGTCTTCAAGCTTCCATAGACAAATCCCTCTCTATCCCTCTCATTTCCTAAAAAACTTCCAAGTCCCTAATCACCATTTCTTCTACACCACCAAGCTCTACCATCACCACTTCATTTCCAGCAACAAGGAGAGCTTCTCAAAGGCTAAAGGAGCTGCAAATTGGTCCAAAAAGCAACAAAAGCTTTGGTCTTCAAGGGTAAGTGACATTTCTCCTCTTTTGACCCTTTTTCTTGATCCATTTGTAAGCCCTATATGCGTTTTGTTTCAAGCTCTGGCCCTAACTGAAAGGGGCCCTATTTTGAGCTCATCATCACTTTTCATTAAGGGCTCAACCCTGTTTGAGCCCTCCATGATGCACTTGCTTCATTGATCCTCTTATATGTCATAATCTTGCATGCTATTTTTGGCCCATGATTAATCTGTTTTTGAGCATGTTGTAAACTGATATTAGGCTTATTTTGAGCCCCTCTTCAACATTGAAGAAGGTCTCAACACCATTTGGGACTTCCATGTTGTACTTACCTTTATACTCCCATTTTGGTCCCATTTTTGCATGCAATGGAAGCCTACCATGCTTTTGTTTTTGGCCATTTTACAGTTCTGAAAAAGTGCTTATTTTGGTCCATTCTTCATGTTTCATTTAGGTCCTTTCATGGTTTGGGACCTCCATATGCCACTTCATGTTATATCTCTCTTTTATTCCCCATTCTTGCATGTTTTGTTAGCCTACCATGCTTTTGTTTTTGGCCATTTTACAGGCCTAGAGATGGCCTTATTTTGGCCTATACTTCATGTTTCATTAACATTTTTTTCTGTTTGGTGATTATTTTGTATACTTCATGTTATAGCACCTTTTGAGCCTCAATCTTGTGCCTTTTTTTAGCATGTTTGTATATTGATTTGAGGTTTTCCATATACTGTAAACATTCATATTTTTGGTCCCTCTTCAATGTTGTAGAAGGAAATTTTTCAGTTTGGATTTTGCTTATATCACTTGCTTCATTACCCCTCTCTTGGCCCCTATTCTTGCATGCCATTTTTGCCCTACCTATGCTTGCTGTTTGGCCATGTTTATAACTGTGAAAGTGCCTTTTTTGGGACTTCCTAGCTTCTGTCTTTGCATTACATGTCCATATTGTGCATGTTTGGCATAGCTATAGGCCATTTCGGGTGTCTAAATTCGCATTTCGGGACAATTCCATGCATTTAGTGTCATTTCGCCTCATTTCGGGACTGTTTTCCCCCATATTTTAGTGCTGAAATTCTATTAGAATGATTGCTTTCCATTTCTATGCCATTGCATCGCATTCTGTCATTGCCTCGGTTTGCGTGCCCGTGTGCACGTATTTCGAGGCACTTCATTTTTCATCCATCGGCTTCTTATGTGAGAGTGGCTGAGGCTCTCTCATGTTGGTATAAGTCCATGTTGCATTTTCCATGCCATTGCATCGCATTCTGTCATCGCCTCGGTTTGCGTACCCGTGTGCACGCATTTCGAGGCACTTCATTTTTCATCCATCGGCTTCTTATGTGAGAGTGGCTGAGGCTCTCTCATGTTAGTATAAGTCCATGTTGTATTTTCCATGCCATTGCATCGCATTCTGTCATCGCCTCGGTTTGCGTGCCCGTGTGCACGCATTTCGAGGCACGTCATTTTTCATCCACCGGCATCCTATGTGAGAGTGGCTGAGGCTCTCTCATGTTAGTGTAAGTCCATATTACACCTCCCATATCATGTTTCCATGTCATTTACATTGCGTATACCATCGCCTTGGTTTGCGTGCCCGTGTGCACGCATTTCGAGGAACGTCATTTTTCATCCACCGGCATCCTATGTGAGAGTGGCTGAGGCTCTCTCATGTTAGTGTAAGTCCATGTTACACCTCCCATATCATGTTTCCATGTCATTTACATTGCGTATACCATCGCCTCGGTTTGCGTGCCCGTGTGCACGCATTTCGAGGCATCTCATTTTCATAGCATAGTGCATACTAGGTTGTATCTTAGATTACATTCTGCCATTTTCTCGGTTTGCGTGCCCGTGTGCACGCATTTCGAGGCATCTCATTTCCATAGCATTGTGTATATTAGGATTGTATCTTAGTTGCATTTCATGCATATCATGCATATTGCATCATGTTCGGGATAGGAGTTAGCCCGGGCACGGGAAACGAGGTACATTTCGTACTCCGAGTGACGGAATGTGTCTCAATTCCCCAGTCACCGACACTCCGGATTATCCATGATGGAGTTAGGTTTTGTTGTGTTTTCATGTGCATTCATTCTATATTGAGTTGTGCAATTCGACTCCTCGGCCATCATGCCTCGGTATGCGTGATTGGTGGCACGAGGATCGGGGCATGCATATATTTGTGAAAATACATTGCTATGCCCCTTTCCTGCTCTCTGTTGCAGCAAAATGAAGAATCAGCAACTTTTCGGGACTTGGCACGTGTTTCAAGAATAACTGCTAAACAGAGGCTAATTGGGGCATCCCGGTGGATTTCCGCGCAAGACGACCCGGACATACATCATCCATCAGAAGCAAGGCAGTCCCTGGCTTGCACGCCAGTTCTATTTACTTTCTTAGTTAATTCATTAATTAATTAGGAATTTGTAATATTTGGACTGTAATATTTGGACTGTAATATTCTTTCATTTGGGACTGTATATTTATCCGGACCCTCTGTACGAGGGCACAACTATAATAAGTGTGGGTGAGTGTGATGTATGTCTTCCAACCCCACGTCTTTCTTCCCTTTTATTTATCCGCTTATGATGGTTAGATTAGGGCATATTTCAATTAGCATACAGTATGACAGCATATTTGCATCATTCATCTGTATTGCATGCACCGGGCTCGGCGCATCATACTAACTGCATTGTACTTTCAATTCTAAATTGAATACATGATAGTTATAGCATTTCATATACCATCTTAGAATAGCCGAGCCTGCTATAGTTGCATTTTGCATGTGTTGCATTAGGCATTTCTGTATACTTAGGATGCATGCATGATTTCTAATGAGTTTCTATTTTGGCTTGGAGTACTCGGTAAGTTTTATGCTTTAGCATCCTTACATGCGTGTGAGTGACTGCCATGAATAGCATGCTTACCATGAGGCTATATGCTTATGTGATATAACTGCCTGAATGCCTGTGGGTGAAGGTTGGGTTATCTGAATTGGAATAAATCATCAAATGTTTCAAGCCTACCTGCGGGTAGCAAACATGAAATGTTTTGTTCCAATTCAGATGATCCAGTCTATACTTGTATGCTGTGCGCATCACATAGTAACCTAGGCTAATAACTGGAATAAGGACACACAAAGTTTTCAAAAATTGATATCATGGTTAGTAGAGGCCGGTCTATGACCGGGCGAGCGGGGGTGCTCACAAAGTGACCTTCCCCAATCGTACCCAAGTTCCTGAGCCGAGGCAACTTTGGTGATGACGGACACATGGCCTTTTGGCACCGAGTCAGGGTTTCCTAAATTTCCCAAAATAAAATATTTAGGTGGCGACTCTGTATCTGGCAAAGTAGTCCATGTTTGACACTTCTTTCAAAAATCTGTTTTTCTCAAAACGATTTGCCAGATTTGGACTCTTTGGTTCAGACTTAGAACCGTGACTACAAAGTCGAGTCCGAGCTGTAGCGAGGTCCCCCGCGGGCTTGTTACACCATCCCTTTGTCCAACTCTGGATTTTCAGCGTTCCAGATCCGGTTATGGGAAACGACATCACGGCTACTCATGTCAAAATCACCACCCATGTGAATGTTCTCATAGAAAGGGATTTTAGCTCTAGGTGGAATGGGGGCATTTTCAGGGTCAACGGGAGCGTCGGCATCGTCTTCTTCATCATCATCATCTGATCTACCCAATAAATTTTCTTCATCACACATTTCATTCTCATCATCGTCTAGGGCGACATCAGGATTGTACATGTCATTGTCAGCAAACTGCACATAGTTCACTGTTTCAGCCATATTACTAGCAACTTCAACTGGAGTAGTATGATGGTTGCAGGTGGGCACATCTTCTGTGTTATTGTCAAATTCATAATCATATCCACCACGTGAACTTGATTCTACACCATGGCCCTCAAATGACTGTTGTGTGTAGCCCATTGCATAACATTGATATGATTCATACATAGGAGACTAAAACGCTATCGTGTCAATCCCATGTGTCAGCAATGTAGTGAACGGACGAGAATCCGTCTGTGTCATATTCGAGACATTGTGTACAACCTCTTTATCAATGTACACTTCCAAACAATTTGGTGGTTGGAAACTTGCACCGATACTTAATACGGTGTTCAACGCCTCATCGTCATTGATTAGTAATATCTTGTATTTGCTGATTGCTTGCCACTGCCGATAAGGATATCTACATTTGAAGTTCAATCGGACATTGTCCCTGTAACTTGCCACCTTGGACATGAACATCTCCTCCAAATTGCTAAGCGTGGTGCCAAGTTACACCTCATATATCCCTTTCAGCTTAGCATCATATGACACACCTTCATCGGGATCTCAAATTATGTTTCCCCCTAGTAGAAAATAATTGGAACAGTCTCCATATACTTGCTTCAATGAAACAAAAAACATTAAAATATAAACAATATACTTATATCGAATTTTACTTCTAAAAGAATTATATGAACTTTAACTAATTCAATTACAATTACTTGTGCGGCAAGAACTTTATTTAAGTAATCAACAATTATAATCCAACAATCATTATTGATTTTTTTATTAAAATATGAGTTAAAATAATGATTATGTTTTAGAGTTTTTAGCTTTTAAAGAAAAAAACTTACAACACATAAAGATTAACATCATGCTCTTGTGTTCTACTTTTTCCATTATTTATTACGATTAACATCATGCTCTTGTGCACGGTAAGTGTAAATTTTTCTTTTTCCATGTTTCTTCTTCTTTGTTTTGGTAATATTTCACTATGGATTTGATTTTTGTAAATTAACCTGCTTTTATTTTTGTGTTGGTTATTTGAATTTGTTTAGGCGGATACTTGGTGAAAGGAAATTGTGGGAGTCAAAAGACAATTTATATTTTCCTATAAGTGACATTTATATCATAAGTGAAATTTTCCTATAAAAAGTAGCCTTCTCATTTTTGTCAATTTATATTTTCCAGGGTAGAAGGAACTCTAGAGGTGAAACATTACTTCAAGACAACTAAACATTACTTCAATTTATATTTTCTCGCATTTTTATTTTTGTCTCTATTTGTTTATTATTGTTTATTTTCTCATTTTTTTTTTCACTTATTTGTATTCATATAAAACAACGGTTGAGGTTTCATTTCTACGTAGAGTTTTTTTTACTTCCTACGTGGAGACTCGTATCTTTTATGCGTGAAGGTTCTTTTTCTCCATTTAGGATTTATTTTATATTTTGTACTCAGATTTATTTTATTAGATGAGCTATTGTTAGATGTATAATATATTAAATCTTGTGTTTTGTCATACAAAAAATAAATATAAAAATAAACAATTAAGACTTGTACTAAAATTTAAATTTCATATTATAATTTTCACACAAATAGACATGCAATGTATTCTATTATATAAATGAAGGATGTCACATTTAAAAAAAAGCAAAAAAGAAAAAAAGAAAAAAAGAAGAAGAACGCGCCCTGCATATAATCACTATCACATTTAATATTTGCTTAAGGATTCATCATAAACTATCTACAAATTTAAATATAAAATTATAAATTCATAACATTTACACCTACTTCTGAGTTACATGAATTAAGTATATTTTACATTTGTTAGAAAACTGGTATACTACCCAAAAAAACTCTCTTTTTGTCCACTTGAAGAACTTTTATGGTAAGAGCTCATAACTTAATTGAGTTTTGAATAGAGATGGTAATTTTTCCCAATATCACTTCAATGAGAAAATATGATGGGGACGGGAAAATTATATTTTCATACACTTAATAACTAAACAACTCTTACATCATAATCAAAATAATGTCATAATTGACCTCACAATATGTTATAACTAATCACATTATGTCATAATTCAGCTAAGTTTTTGTTCTAAAGATCTTTTATTAATTTTGGATAAATTTTACAAGAGATTTCTAATTTTTTATGATAAAAATTAGAATTATTAAAAGTCTATTATGCTATTCTATGATACAAATACAATGACGAGTCTATGGTGTGTGATAAAAACAAACATAATTTTTTCTGGCAACTTTTTCAACATCGTCAACAATTTTCACTTTGTTACCAAACAAGATTTTACCTTGAATGTAATACTTTATACCCCTTTGAAATAAACTTTTCACCAATTGTCTCTACTATTTAAGGATGAAATTAGACATTTGGTAATGAATTACTATCCTATGAAGAACAAAATTTTATTTTTAAAAAGGTATACTATTTAGCATTAAATTATTTGGTTCTTAAAATTACATTTATTAGTGACATGAAATTTTTACATTATAGTGTATACTAAATATATTTTTATTTTCATTTTTGCCAACAAATGAACATAAACATGTTTAAAATATTGGACAAATTACAAAAAAAAAAAAAAAACTCCTGAGTTTTACGTATTTTTTAATTTAAACTCGAAGTTTTAATTTCATCAATTTAAATTTTGAACTTCATTCTGTGTCACAACCTACACTCATGTGTATCTCAGTTACTTTGTTTAACAATTTTTTTTTAAAATACTTATTTTGTTTTATTTTGATATATCTTGATATGTTTTTTAGTATTTTGATAAAGTAGACAGATATATCACACATTTAATTTCTATTTTTTTAGTATTTTTATTTAATAAATAGCATAATGGATTACTAATTTTGAATCTTAAGACATTATGAAGATTCTTGTTTTATTTTTCTCTTCATATAATTTTATAGTATAATTTTAAAACAACTTCATTCTATCAAGTATTGTTTTTACTCAGTGAGATTGGACAAAATTAGACAAGTCATACCAAAATCTTAAATCATAGTGTAAGTTTTATATGAAATTATTATTTTTTTTCATTAAGTTAAAATAACTCGTCTGATTTGGACAATATGAAATAGAGGTTTCAAACATTCTTCTTAATTTTTAAAATTGATGATCCAATTCTTGAGATTTATGGACAATTAAAGAGAAGTTACTTTTATTTGCTCAAACTTGTGCCATTAATGTCCCTTAATGACAAAGTTATTTCCTATGTGAAATGGTAACCCTCGTCCACTTTTTAGAGGTCATAAAGACTTTGTTATGAAATTCAAACAAAAAGCTCATTTTGCCTTGTTTGAAAAGTAAGAAAAAAAAATTAATTTATTTACTCTTTTTTTTAAACATACAAAAAAAAAAGAAAAAAAGAGAGATAATATAATCAAAATAAACCAATAAATTAATTTTTTTCATGTTTTCAAAAAGGCTTGTGCCTTGGCTTATGGGCTTATGTTGGTAGTTAAATCTATGTAGTAAATTTTGGATATTAATCCATGTCAATCTATTGGGCCATTCGTAACAATTATTTGGTACTATGAAACACAGACTTAGCCATAAAAGTGCCATTTTTTTTTCTTTTCTTCTTACTTAGGAAATTTCTATGGACTATTAATTAGAATGTTTTAAGACTCTTTTGATGCATATATTATAATTTTAAATTTAGTCGAGGTGTGTATAAATTGACTTACATACTCAGTTAAAAAAGATAAAAATAAAAAATTTGAAAGTTAATAATTATGAGTTATCTATATAATAAGGAAGAAAGGTTTTTGAAAATATATAAAATGTATCAGAGATACAATTTGAATCAATGGCTTATATCAATCCTATATTTATATCAATGGTTCAGATCAATCCTTTCAAATGTACCAACCACGTGGTTCCCGCCCAAACTCTCCTCTCTCTCTCTCTCCTCACGTCTCATAAAGGCTGCCCATCTACCCTACTCACTCACTCACTCACTCACTCACACTCTCTCTCTCTCTCTCTCTCTCTCTCTTCCCCCTCTTGATTTTAAACTCTCTTCCTCATACTATCACACAAACCTTCTCTGGAGAGTTCCGATTTCGACTCTCTGGTTTTGGTTTCGATTCTTTAACTGTTGATATCCATCTTGAGTCGCAATGCGGACAGCAAAGGTTTTGGTTCTCCAAGAGAAGGAAGTTGTGTTTCCTTAATTTTCTTGCGAAACTGGAGCAAAATAAGAGATGGGTTCTACTAATTGTTTTGTTTTACTATTTTTTTTTTTATATGTTGTTTTGAGGTTAAGTACTATTTGGATAAGCAAGTAATTAAAGTGGGTCATGGGTTGATTGTGTTTTTTTTTTGTGTGTGCAGAATGTTGATGTAGGAAGATGGGTTTTGCAAAGGAAGAACTGCAGATTGTTTGGAAGAAATTGATGGTGTTGTTTCATCTGTTCAATCATCTTTGATCTCTCAGGAAGAAAGAGAGGGAGAAGGGGAGGAACCCAGTAATGGAGATTTTTCTCTTGAATATATATATATTTTGATCCTCAACAATCCAAAAACAAGAAAAACAAAGAATCTGCAATCTTCTTTGGTAGTGGAAAAGCTATAAAGAAAGGATGTTTTGTTGCATATTACCGGGTCATGATCTGAGAGAGAGAGAGAGAGAGAGGTGGAAACATGATTTGCCTTTGTGAGATCTCTCAGCCTTCTTTTTTTTTTTTTTTTTGAACTGGATCCCTCGGCTGAATATGGCTTTTCCTGGTCTGGTCTTTGTGGGTGTAAAAGAATAGAGGACTAGAGTGTAGTAGGCAAAGCTTTTTCTTATAATTGCAAAACAATTTTTTTGTTACATGTTTTTTTCTATTTCACTATTTTATTGGTGAAATAAATTGAGGATTGTTTTTTTTTTTATTAGTGAACATTATAAATTTTTTATGCTTATTTCTTAATTTACATTAAGCCCGGGCAGAGTTGTTATTTTTAATTGAATTTTGTATAATGTGTGGTACAAGTAAAATTATTAAAAATTCTTTAAAAAAAATAATATTTTTGAATTAAAATTATATTTTGATCTCAATATTATTTATATCGTCTTGATACCTTTTTTTTTTTTTTGAGTTTTCTTTCTGAGAAAAAAAGTTTTGCAAAATCCTTTCCCATTCTAAGCTCAAATCTTGTGCAATAATGGTGAAATTTGAGAGAGACAGAGGCAGGGATGAAAAATCTCTGCCCATTGATGGAGATAGGAGAAAAAGTGGGAGGGGTTGCCATATGGGTTTGTTTCCTATGGATGCTCAGCAACTCAACACTAATTAATATAAAATATATTGTAATATTACTTTAAAATTCTTTAATAGTAAAATGATATAAATATTATATTTAGTGTGGTGATATATGTTATAAATATTAATATAAAATATATTTAGTGTAGTAATATGTTCTTATTATAAATATTTTATTTTGTGTGGTGATATATGCTATAAATATTTGTAATTCTCTTATAATTACAATATTAAGTAATTATGAATAGAATATAATTTAATCAATTGGGTTTGAAATGAAAGAAGTTTAATAATTTAATCAATTGAGTTTAAAGTACATAATATTATTAAGATGAACTTAAGAAAATCTCTACCACTTACATAATTAAAAAGGACTAAATAGTTAAGTAAGACCTACCTATATAAATCGAAATTATAATGTTGTAAGTTCTACAACCCAAAATTTAATACAAAAATTCTATCATAAATTAAACTAAATGTTCCGTAAATATAATTTTATTTTATTTTGATTCTACCTAAAGGCAAGTTTACAAGGACAACCACTTGGGGATCATTCTACCATGATTATTTTATTTTATTTTAATTCTTTAACTAGCGTAAATATAATTTTATTTTATTTTATTTTAATAATTTTTTATTTTATTTTATTTTTTTGGTCTTTATAGATTTGCCCTTCTCTTATTGGGATAACAAAGTGTGTTTTGAGGAGAGAGAGACAGAGTGAGTGTGTGTTTCAAAATTTGAAATATGAGAAAATGAGAGAGCGAGAAAGGACAGTGGGTGGGTGGTGCAGAGTTTTAGATTTATTTTTTTATTTTATTTTATGTCTTGGGATCTTAGGCTCATGTGTTTTACTGTCCGTCACCTCACTGTAATTATAAAATTCATTTGAATATAATTTGATCTCAATTTTTTTATTTTATTTTTTAACAAATTGGATAAATTATATTTTAATCCATAAGAAGGATAATATATTTTTTTTTTTTATATTTTTTTAGTATTTTTATTAAAAAATGTTATAGACTTCATAAATTTGAACATAATACTTATAAATTACAACTGTATTTTGATCTTAACAATATTTACACTGTGCCTTTAGGTACGGGCATACACTAGGGATAGCCTTAATTACAATTATCCACGGGATGAATATTGTTAAGATCCTGCCATTACAAATAGATGATCTATTCACATCTATCTATCTAGCTATATATTATACAAACAAAAGCGAGTTTTCGTAAATAGTTTTGTAAGAACTCTAAATTTTTATAATAAATTTGTGATTTTATCAAATTAAAAATAAATTTAAATAGTGTTGGGAATATAATTATATTCTAATTCTAACATTATTTACACCGTGCCTTTAGGCACGGGTATACACTAGTAATTTTATATTATTTCTAGTAAAGTATGGTCATATTTGAAATACTTCTCCCAAATCCCCACTCATGAGTTGTTTCAAATAGGGCTGCAAATGAGTCGAACTTTTCATTAACAAGCTCGACTGAGCTTGTTAAGGGCTTGGTTCGGTTCGTCAAGCTCGACTCATTTATTTTTATTTAAACAATATAAAGAACATTAAAAAAAAATTATCGAGCCAAGCTGAGTCAAACTTGAGTTTCATTAATATTAATGAGCTCTCATTATGTGTTCAAAATTAGGTATGCTCCTTTTAGGTCTCAAGTTGAACTCTCATTATGTGTTATCAATTTCTTGAGATCATGTTTATAGGTATTATTTGAGATTTGTTCGATCTACGTGGAAGGGACGTTTGGTGTGTATTCTAAGATTAGTCGAGAAATACGTAAACTGATTCAGACATCCGACTATCATAAAAATATAAAGCTTAATTGAATAAATATAATCCAGATGCATAGGGAATAAGTCAATTGGATAGTTCAAGTGGGTAAAAATTCTCGAGAATGACTCATTTTATAAATCAAAAATTTTGATTTTTTCAAACATAATTTTTAAACAAATTTTTTTGATTTATATAAAATGTTTTTGTAATAACATTTTTGAGGACGACTTCAAAGGCCTCTTTTGGCAAAGAGGTTAAAAGTCATTTTTTGACTTCTATTTTTTTTTGGGTCATATTATTTTTCTACTTTTTTTTACACGTTTTTCCAAAAAAAGTTTTCAAAAAAAAAAAAAATCAAAAAATTTGCTTTTAACATATTTCCTAAAACAACCCAAAAAAATTGTTTGTGCTAGTTATAGTGGCCTAATGATGTAGCTTAAGAGATAAGCGAAAGCATAAGAAGATTTAACCATATAGACAGGATTAACAAGCAAAAAATAAAATTTTCAATTCAAAAAATATAGACAGGATTCACAATTCAAAATTCAAAACCCTAATTTCAAAAAATATAGACAGGATTCACAATTCACAATGCAAAAAATATAGACAGGATTCACAATCAAAACCCTAATTTCTGAAACCCTAACCCTAATTTCTGATTTCACAATTCAAAATCCTAACCCTAATTTATGATGTCACATTCAATTGAAAACCCTAGAAAATGTTTACAATTCAAAACCACAACATTTTACCAATTCAAAACCACAATTTCAATTTACAAAGCCTATTCTACCCACATTGATATCAATTTCAATTCACAACATTTTCACATTCACAAATCCTATTCTACCAACATTTTCATCAATTCACAACATTTTCACATTCATAAACCCTATTCTACCCACATTATACCCACATTGTACCCACATTCACATTTTCAGAAACACAATTAACACATAACATTCAAATGAGACAGAGAGAGACAGAAGCCATACAAGCGATGGTGAGCAACCCACGGATGGAGAGAGAGTAGTGAGAGAGTTTGAGAGCAGAGGGAGCGAGAGCAGAGAGTGAGAGAGTCTGAAGTCGAAAAACCTAAGTGTAAAAAGGGTGGTTGCAAATGAGGGGGCTGGGGGAGTTTTATATAAGTTTTAAAAGCGTGGTTACGAACCACGCTTGTACTTAAAAACGGATTGTGGACAAAATCTCAACAGTAAAACCGTGGTTACAAACCACATTTTCTTAAAAAAAAAATTCGCTTAAAAGCGTGGTTGTGAACCACGTTTTCTGAAGAAAAAAAAAATTATTTAAAAGCACAATTAAAGCGTGGTTCACAACTACGTTTTCAGCAAAATTATTATTTTGTATTTAAAAGCGTAGTTTGAAACCACGTTTTATGATTAACTTAAAAGCTTGGTTTGTAACCACGTCTTCTTAATTAAAAGCGTGGTTTGTAACCATGCTTTTACGATTTCACAAAATTTCAGCGCGACAGCTACAAAAACGGTGAAAGCGTGGTTCATAACCACGTTTTAGCCTAGTTTGGGAATTCTGTCCAAGCTAGGCCTAGTTTGGGAAATAGGTTGCTAATTTGGCTTAATTTGGGAAAAGTCCCGAGAAATGGTGGTGCTGATATGGGGTCATGGACCTTTTTATTTATTTATTTATTTTAAGGACATGAGAACAATACATTGATATATTGATAAAGCATCAAAAGTACATAAATAAGATTTTAAAGGGTCAGTCCAACCAAACAACAAAAGAAAAAAACAACAACCAACAACAAATCCGTCAAAAAAAGCAAGTACGATTTAAGGAAAACTACCGATCTAAATTAGGTGATATTTTACGCTATGGACCTCTAGTTAGTGTAGCGCAAAATGTCACATAATTTATTAAAACTATAAGTAATGTTTAGTTTAGTTTTAAAATCATGATTTGATAATGAAATTGTATTTTGAGATTGAGAGTTGTGAGATCATAATTTGAGAAGAAAAAATTGGTTTAGTTATGGATTTTGAATTGAATTTTGAAATTTAAAAATGAGTTTTGAAATAAGAAAAATTATTTGGTTATTTTCAAAACTTAATTCAAAAATTTATAACTTATAACCAAATACACAATGTAAAATTCTATTCAAAACTCATAACCAATTCTTTTTAAAAATCAATTCAAAAAAATAATTATTGAAAAAAATAATTTTTTTATTTAAAAAAATTCAAAAACTTCCGAAAATAATTTTTACATTTTAAAAATATCAAAAACAAATATAATTTTTTTTTTCAAATAACAGGTGGCAATTGTAAAAATAAAAAAAATAAAAAACCTAGCACTATTTCGGTCAACTCGTCGGATGTCTAGGAAGATGTCTGAGCGGACGACCAAATAGACCTAAAAATTCAAAAATTATAAAAGAGGATGTCCGAGGGGACAACCAGGGAGACCCAATTTCAAAATTCAAAATTTAAAAACTCACTTTGCCAAACATGTTTTGAAAAGAATTTTCAAACGTGGATATAAAGTCAAATTTTGAAAATTATATCCAAACACAACACTGAAATATACGTGTGGAATCATAATTCCATACTTAAACCAAACACAACCGTATTGTTTCATATCAATTTGTATTGTTTTATTCAATAATTGTGAATTAAATTTTAAAATTTATAATCCATTTTCAAAATCGTGCCACTCCGCTATAGTTAATATATATATATATATATATATATAATTTCTAATGAAATATCAAAATAAAAATAAGTGTGAAAGAGATTTAAAATGTGAAATTTGTTACAAATTAATAATTATGTATGTAAAACATATTATGTAAAATTAGTTTGTGTTATATATATGAAAAAAAATATTGTACAGATTAGTATTGTATATTATGTAAATGTTTAATAATTTGTTAGAGCGTTTTTCAATTTGCTAATCTGTTGGCTATATATTTTGTACAGACCTATCGCAGCCTGACACATGGATCACAAGGGGCAATTTGGAGAATAAGTAACGGTCTTCAATCGTCAACATACGCATGGCAACTTATAGCAGTGGCAATAGATCCGCGACACATGGGAATAGTTAGGATACCTAGGGTGATGTGGCTAAACGGTTGTTTACAATTTAAATTCAAATTCAGGAGGGAAGCACAACCATGAGAGTGGAAAGCAAACTGTTCAAGGCCACACTCAGTGATCATGGAGATCATTTTGGTAATTATCACTTACTTCAACGGTTATTAGTCACTTCAACAGTTTTTCAGAGCCTATAAATAAAGGAGAATGCTGATAATGCAAAGACCTAGAACCAGATCCAAAAATCAGTTTATTTACTTTATATTTTTCAGTTTTTTAAATTCCTGTCTTTACATTCCTATACTGTACTTCAAATTCCTAGGAGTAGTTATAAGGTAGTTTGTTGATGTAATCCCCTTCGAAGCTGTAGAAGTGCGAAGGTACTATTGTAAACTCTAGTTCACTTAGTAAAGTTTGATTTCTGACACTATTGTTCCCTCTTTCTTTTATTTTATTTAGTTTTTTAATTTTCTCCTAATAGGTAAGCCGCCAGTAAAATCCTTTTCATTGAGGCTAAAAGAACTTTGAAACAAATGTCTGACTAATTGGTTGGCATTTACTAATCTTTATAAGGACTTATTGATCCTTGCTAGCACGCACGAATTACATTTTTGACCTCCGAAAGCCAAAAAGCCCAACATATATTTTTGGCACGCCCAATGGGACGTTTATAATGGCTAGACGTAGGAGACAAGAAGAAAATAAATGCCTCAAAGAAGGTGTAGAAGGAAATTTAGATATGCAAAATCTGGAGAATAATCTAGTATCACATCCCATGGATGCGCTTGTCTCAACGGATCCTCCATAAATGGTCGAAGAGACCAGCACTTCAGGGTATGCAACACATGTCAAAAATGCTGGATAGGGCCATGAAACTAGACCGTCAACTATCCCCTCCACCCAACCAGTGAATCCATGGGGAGGGTTAGTTGATGCTATGGGATAGCAATTAATGTATACAATAGAAAGATGGGCAACACCCTTTTTGGATCGAATGAACTCTCATTAACCACTTGTCACAAGGCAAACTAAAGAAAAAATGAATTCTCTTCGGCATAGATTAGCTCGAGATAAACAACCTATGCAAAATAATGAACAAACTAGTGGTCAAAATAATAATCAAAATCATAAGAGATCATTACATGTGCCTCAATCATGGTACGAAGCTCCCTCTAGACCACTGGCAAGTCAAAATACACCAATGCCTACTAGCGAAACCATACATATTATTGGGGCTGGACTGACACAAGGAAATGGCACGCGAGTATTTTCAAATCCTATGTTTGAACCCATGCCTGGCATATGCGTGTTCATTAATCTTATGTTCAAATTCACACCAAGGGGGTTAGAAGGAGTTTCTGTGGTTGGAAGAGAAACAACACCTGTTCCTCCTCCTGTAGTTCCTTTTGTAGTACCTTTCGTAGGGCAAATGCTTGCCCTAAGAGGGTAGCCATACCCTCAACATCAACCAGCACAACAGGGACAACCCGTCCCAAATGTGCCTTCACATGGACCAAGAGGGCCTCAAGCACATAGAGTTCCTCTAAACTCTGTGTTTGTTCCTCTAATAATGGTCTAACCAACACAAAATTTGGTTCCTAGGGACCATATTACTGACATTGTTAAAGAGATTTGTAGACCCATGGCCCGTGGGGTCCAGACCGCTGTTTACAAAAAACCTTACCCAAATGGGTAGATAGGTTTACATGAATATCCAAGGGGATTTAGGATACTAGATTTTGCCTTCTTTAATGGAAATGGAAACCAATCAACTGTTGAACACATTGCCAGGTTTATAGGCCAATGTGGTGAATTTACCATCAATGATTACATGAAATTAAGACTTTTTCCAAATTCTCTAACTGGGGTAGCTTTCGTATGGTATATAAACCTTACACTTGGTTCCATCCAGACTTGGCAACAAATGAAAAAAGTGTTTCATGCCCAGTTTTTCCAAACAGAGCTTTAAGTATCTATAGTAGACTTGGCAAGGTTAAGCCAAAGGCCTGATGAGAAGGTTGCTCAATTCATTGCCAGATTCAAAAGGGCACGAAACAAATGTAAGGTCGTATTACTTGAACCTGAATTTGTAAGATTGGCCCAAAATGGGCTAGAGTTTAAGCTTTGAAAGAAGTTTGACTCAATAGAGTTTTGAGACCTAGTAGAATTAACTTATAAAGTTGCTATTTTGAAATTAATGCAGTAGAGATTAGGGAACAGGAACCTATGATTTGTGAAGCATTAATTCAAAAGGATACCACAATCGATCAACAGTTTAAAAAGAAAGATCTTCGTAGGAAATATTCTTTCAATATATCAAAAGCAGATGAAATATTTGATCATTTGTTAACAACACATTTTCTAAAATTGCCTAAGGGAGTTAAGATCCTAACTTTAGAAGAAATAAAAGGCAAAATGTACTGTAAATGACATAATTCTTGGTCTCATTCAACTAAAAATTGCATTGTTTTTCGATACAAGAGTCAAGAGTAGATTCGGAAAAGAAGATTAAAATTCCCAGCCAAGGCAAAAAAGACAATAGGAATTGACATTGACCATTTTCCAGAAATCAGAGAAGCTGCAGCCAATGTTGGTACACTAGACTTCCTTGTCTAAAAAGTGGAGAATAACCTTTCTTTGAAGGAGTTGGATAAGGTCAACATACAGATGCATGTGGCTGGCCAAAATGCCTTTAAAAAGAATGCACAGTTTTCACCAGCAAGTGGACAGAGCTTCGTAGGCCAAAAGGATGATCCTAGCAAAGAGCTTATAGATGATGACTCACTCTAAGCAGCTGTTATGCAACAGATGTGTCCTAGATGCAGGTTGAGTTACAAATGGCTGAAGGGGCTTCTAGTTGATGAAAAACAGTATTACAAAGATGTGCAGAGAGATTGTAGTCTAATCAGAACCCAAAATAAGAGAGCATATCCAATGGGTCTTAATCAGCAACCATCATTGGATGGACCACTAGATGCCAGGAATCTGTCGAAAGGCAAGAGACCTTTATATGAAACCAGGTCACCAAACTATTACAGAATGGTTAGTAAGTGTGTGAATAAGCCTAAGCTTGGCTCAAAACAGGGAACCAAGGTTAATGAATGGCCTTCGAAGACAAAAGCAACAGGCTCTACGACCAGCATCGTGGGTTCGTGGATGCCAGGAGTACTAGATTAGTTTGTCATGCAGAATAAACCTAAAATGATACTAACCTAGGGGAAGGCCTTTTATAAGCAGAGATAGAATGATCAAACCTCTTTTGGTAGCCCCCAATAGTTGGGTCCTACTTAAAAACCCAAATATAAATAACCAGATATGGTTCTTGTGATCTCTAGATCTTAGAGGAGAAAAATCCAGCAAAGGTTCACTCAATATCAAAGGGATCTTAAAGGGCTGGAGAGGGCACTTTTTTGGTACAATCAAAAGGTCAAGTGGGAGAATGAGAGAATTAGAAGCCGAGTCCCAGGAGTAACAATAATGCCAGTAGAAAGGAGTTAGCCAAGGTCCATATTGAACTAAAAACAAAAGAGGAATCAAGTTTGGTAAGCCTTGAAAAGGCCTTAATAGATAGTGATAAGGACAATGCGACAGACGAGGAAACTGAACCAGGCCAAGAACAGGTATTGGCTAAAGAAGATATGTTCAAAGCCTTCATGGCAAAACAATCAGTGTCTGTGTTCAAGACAGATCAACAACAGACTGTTGTTAAAGAGCCTACCAATTCAAAAGTTCTAGAATGTAGTATAGAAGACGCATCCCAAGCATCTAGTCAGACTAACACAGAAGGAGAGCGGATACAACTAGTGGTGTAGTTTAGCTCATTCTCTCAAATACCAATCAATATGGTATACGTATTGCCTCAGAAATTTCAAGTAGAAGAAGGAAATCATGAGGGACATGAGGATGACCCTATAGAAGTTTCCAGCAAGGACTCAGAAGCCAGTATAGTTCAGGAGGAGTCTGAAGTAACCAAGTCGATGAAGACTAATGAAGAAAGTAAAGAGGTAAGCATAGTTAACCTATCATACCCCTTTAAATATCTTGCATCATCAATGACTTAGCATGTTAAACATTTGTACATTAAGGCATACTTCGATGGAATAGAAATGAACAGGGTACTAGTGGATAATAGGGCAGTAGTAAATCTGCTTCCTCGTTCATCTTTGAAAAAGTTGGGCAAAAGGAATCTAGGTTGATCCCAACAAGCACGACCATTACTGGTTTTGCTGGGGATAAACAGATGGCCCAAGGCATATTACCCATTAATTTGAGTATGGAAACATGTCTTTTTTGGATCTACACCAACAAATGTGTGCCCTCCTCTTTACATCAGAAGGTGATGATAGCTTTGAGCAATGGGGAGACAGATGAGATAAATGTCGACCCACAGCCCTTCATTACTTGTGCAGATTTTGCAGAAGCAAAGTGGTATACTAAAGGGGTGGTTCCACTAAGCATACTGAGGAAGCTTGATGGAACAGTCGAAGTAACGGCTGATGAGGAGTTGGCACACCTGAAACACTTGGTACAAGAGAGTGCTGATAATGAATATGATTACATTATCAAGGATACCAATAATGCCTGGTTGTAGGCAGGAGGATCAAAAAGCCAAACCTTTGGCTTTGGTGAAGTTCTTTACATTGGACATCAAGGCAATATTCCAGAAGGTTTAGAAGGAAGAAAGGGAAGCCATGATGATTGGTTGCTGCAAACATGAGCAACAAGAGGCCAAACCATTGGCTCTAAGCAAGTATTGTGCATTGGACATTTAGACGAAAGTATAAGAGATATAGGAAGAAGAAATTCTATGGACAGACTTTGTCTATGAAGAAGAAAGCAAAGAGGCTGAGCCAGGAACAGTTGTGACAGATCAGGATGAGAGGGTTGTTTCGAAACCAGCAAAAGCTAAAAGAGAGATAGTGGTAAGCACTCAGATGCAAGATCCTTTGGAGGAGATCAATCTAGCAGATGCATCAATACAATAGCCTACCTATATTAGTTCCTGGTTGGATCCTATAGCCAGGAACCAGTTATTAGCCCTGTTGAAAGAATAAAAGGATTGTTTTGCTTGGCCTTACAATGATTTGCTTGGGTTGGATAGATCATTAGTGTAATATAGACTTCCAATTTAAACCATACAAGAAGAAGCCTAGACGAATGAGTCCTGAGGTGATTCAAATGGTGAAGGAGGAGATTGCTACGCTCCTTAAGGCAGACTTTATCAGAACAGCCAGGTATGTTGAATGGCTGTCCAACATAGTGTATGTGATTAATAAGAATGACAAATTGAGGGTATGTATTGATTTCAAAAATCAGAACTTGGCAACTCCAAAAGATAAATACTTCATGCCTGTAGTAGATTTGCTGGTAGACAGTTCAGCAGGACACGGGGATCTTGTTAATGATGGATGGCCATTTTGGCTACAACCAGATATGCATAGTAGATGAGGATGTTCACAAGACAACTTTCAGGTGTCCTGGGAACATTGGGACCTTCGAATGGGTTAAAATGCCATTTGGTTTGAAAAATGTTAAAGCAACATATCAAAGAGCAATGAACACCATCTTCTATGATCTCATTAGGGGATACTTGAAGTGTTATATTGATGATATTGTGGTAAAATCTTAGTCTATGAAAGAGCATCTAGTCCACTTGACAGCAGCCTTTGAAAGAATGAGAAAATTTAAGTTAAAGCCCAATCCACTCAAATGTGCTTTTGGTGTGTCAACTGGAAACTTCTTAGGGTATATAGTATACAAAAAAGGAATACAGATTGATTTGAACAAAGCCAAAGATATCATTGAGGCCAAGCCTCCATAAAGTAAGAAAGACTTGCAAAAATTCCTTGGCGAAGTTAATTTTCTTCGAATGTTTATTTCTAACATGTAGACACCCCATTTTTGATAGCCCTTTAAGACTTGGATGTTCTTGCAGGTACATCCGACGGTGAGTCTGATTGCTCACCGAACGCTCGAAGTCTGCGGCATAACGCCATAGGTTTGAGTTTTCCAAACCCTGCATCCTTTTTGCCTTATCTTTAGACCATGCTTGGGACTTTTTAGAATCAGGTTGTTGATGGCTTGTCGGCCATTCTTGAAGGCTGCCAGCCATGGCTTTTGGCCTACCAGCCATTGATGTGCTTGCTGACAATCAATGAAGCCTTGCCGGCCATCACTGATGGCCGACAGGCCATCAGTGTTTCAAGCAGATATTTTGTGATATTTTGTGCAAGCTGTATGCACAAGTTCATGCATCTTCTAACACGTGTGTGGTTGAATCTTTGTGAAGGGAATTTGCATCTTCTATATATATGACCCCTCTTTTGCATATGGGGGGGGGGTGTTAGAAAAATTTGGAGACAAAAATCTCTCTCTCTCTCTAGAATTCTGTCTCTCTCTCTCTCTCTCTCTCTCTGTTACACTTTTGTGCCTTAAAGCCTAGTTTCTCTACACTTTTGCACATCAACCCTTGATCAAACTTGACCACCATTAAGTTGAGGTTACTTGAGGTCCTCTTTGAGCTCTAGATAAGGATGTTGGCTTGATTTAGCTTGTTTTGTTGCTCTAAATTGCATCTTGCCTTCAAGAGGTAAAACACTTGTATTTTTAAGCTTGTTTCAAATAGTTGTTTTGCTGTCTTTACATACTGTTTTTGAGCTGGTTTTGAACTCCAAAACTCTATTTTTTTTATGGTTTAAAAATGATGGTTTGAGGCTTATTTTGAGTTAGAGGTGGTTCACCATTTTGTTTCTTTCCTTGTTAAGCTTTTGTGCCATCTTTCAAGGCTTTTAAATCAACTTTTTTTGGCCTTTTAATCACTGAATTTCAGAGTATTTTCAGTGGTAGAAAACATATTTTGAATTCCAAAATTGGAGGGGTTAGCCTCCCCGCCTTGTGTCTAGCTTTCATGCCTAGTTAGCTTCCTATGTTAGCATGTTATTTTAGCTTAACTTAGCTTAAGTCCAGCATGTTTTGACCTGCTTTAGCTCTCTTTTGAGCTGCTTGGGTCATTTGAGTTTTGTTTTGTATAGTTGTGGTGCAATTTCCTTCACTAACTTAATGTTTTGAAGCTTTGATCATCATTGTTTTGAGTTGAAAGCATGTTTTAGTGTTGTTTTGCACTCCATTTCAGTATTTTAACCTTTGCAACCTCCCTTCGTTCTTCACTCTTTTATTTGCTTTGAAAGTGGTCTTAAACGACTTGTTTGCCTAAGTGTGAAATTGAGGTGTTGCACCTAATGGTTTAATCCCTTAGGGGGTTCATTACCAATAGTGTAATACCTCTTTCATGCCCAAAGCATCTTGCGGTTTGAACCAATTTTCCATTAGAGGACACTCACTTTTGGACTTAATCAATTAAAGGATGAATTGGTACTGTAAAATGAGTAAATAAGATGAACAAGTAAAAGAGGCAAGATAAGCATCTTTTGTGTTGCATTGCATGCGTTCAAGCTGGACGTTAGTTTGATCACAAGGCAAATGGGACATTTCATACTCAATAGTGATGAAATGTGCCATTTTCCTTGGTTTCCATTGCCCTTGACCATGTATGATAGGGTGGTGGTCCTTTGAGTCTTATTTGTGCATTTATTGAAATTGTACAATTTGGATCTTTGGCCATCATGCAATGAAATTGCTTGATTGGTGGTTTTGGATCCAAGTGTGTTACTCCTTTGAGGTTTTGAGATGATAAGGAGGGGGACAGTACAAACATACCCTTGGAAAAACCTTCATTTTGCTCTGTTTGTGTTCTGTTGCAGTGTAGGGACCCAAAGCATTAGTGGCCGGCAAGGCCCTATTCATGGCCGGCAGTGCCTCATTTCTGGCCAGCAGGTGGCCGGCAGCAACCTCCTATGGCTGGCAAGTCACTGGTGCAACCCCCAGCAAAGAATTGGTAAGGTGGAGTAGAAAGGTTATGAAGTGTGTTCAACCTTACAAATAGAGCCTCTCGAGAGCAAAATGGAGAGCTTTTCTGGGCGAAAACTGAGTGCATGCATCTTCCACTTCCCGAAGTAGAGCAGTGGCAGCATAGTTTAATGCTTTACATGATTAGTTAGCGCGCATTTGTTTTAATTAATTAGCTTGCTAATTAGTTAAGTGTTGTAATAATTAGTAATTAGTTTGCTAGTTATTCAATTGATTTGTAATAATTAGTCTAATTAGTCTAATTAGTTTGGTCTAATTAGTTTAGTTAGCTTAGCTTAGATTAGCTTCATTCGGACCCTCCTTCGTGAGGGCACAATATTGTAATAAGTGTGCGTGTGTGTGTGCATGTCTGTAGACGTGCCCAAACGTCCCGGCTCCGCGCGCGAACGGCGCGAAATCCATTTTGTTCATTAGCATACTACAGTTCGGACTCAATGTCACGGTTCTGAATCTAATCTCGCAAAGTGCAATGTAGGACCGATAAATCACCAAAGAGTCCAAATCTGACAAATCGTTTTGGAAAACTGATTTTTATAAAGAAGTGCCAAACATGGACTGCTTTGCCAGATACAGAGTCGCCACCTAAATATTTTATTTTGGGGGAATTTAGGAAACCCTGACTCGTTGCCTAAGGTCACGTGTCCGTCATTAACAAAGTTGCCTCGGCTCGGGAACTTGGGTACGAGAGGGAAAGGTCATGCAATGAGCACCCCCGCTCGCCCGATCAAAGATCAGCCTTTACTAACATGATATCTTGTTTTTGAAAAACACATGCGTTCTTATTTCGATTATTAGCTAGAATTACTATGTGATGCGCATAACACACAAGTATAGACTAGATCGCCTAAATTGGAACAAAACATCTCATGTTTGTTTGAAAATGGTTTGAAGGTGCTCCTCGCAAGTAGGCTAAGACGTTCCATTCTATTCCATTTCATGCTTCGCAATTGGCTCGATACCTCGCTGCTTGGAGGCCCAGAGAGCTTTCGGCCCTTTGTTACTAACTTCAGTTGTGCCTTTTTCTGGCAGGTAGAGTGCCCTTCCTGGCAAGTATGTTGACAATGGGGAAAAGACAGAACACCTGACTCAACTGTACCCCTAGTTCATTTTGACCATTTTTTGTTTTGGTTTTCTACTAAAACAATTTTGACCAAAATGAGAGTTAGATTTAACATATTCGATTTTCTGATTTGAAATCATGCAATTCAGGTTATGAGTACTGAAAATTTTCCTTTTTTGGGTCCAAGAAATGGTCCAGTTTTGGAAAAATGGAATAATTTTCGAGAAAATTAGTCATCCTCAGTAAAAATTCTCAAAAATTATTTTTGCAAATGACAACTGCTCGACCAACATAGAATCTACTTTCGAGATGTACAACCTCGGATCCAAAATAATGGAAAATTGCCCCTTGTTTACAGGGCACTGCACGGCAATGGAAAGTTGCCCCCTTGTTTGAATAGCACCGTAGCACACTGTATGGCAACGAAAAGTTGTCCCTTGTTTGAATCGCACCGCAGCAGATTGTAACCAGTTCTCATAGTGACAATCACAACCGAACTCTCGGATACAGAGCAGACAAAGATAATCAGAACCATTACGTGGACATAGTTGATTTGGAGGTGTTTATGGCTGGACTTCAGAATGAAGTTGCCTACGTATCCCAAACATGGGAATCAAGCCTTACGTAGTTCCAGTTTAAGGTACACTCGGGTATTAACCTCTCTTTTTGCACTCTAACTTTTGCCAAGGCCGCCCTTTCTGGGTTTTCAACTTTGCGAGCTTTGTTTTTCTTTTCTTTTCAATTCTTTTCATTCTTTTTTCATCTTTTCTTTTTTTGTTCTTTTCTTTGCATTTTCTTTATTTCTTTTTTTTGCTTTTTCTTGCTTTAACTTTTGCCTGGGGCGCCTTTCCGGGTTTTCGGCCCAGCGAGCCTCTCAAGAGTAAAAGTGTAGCTTTGTCCATGTCAAATGGTTTTGAGCTCTCGAAGCCATCTGAATCCAGGAGAATGGCTGCTGTTCCCTGATGATGCAGGAGTCCATCCAATTGGGTCTGAATTGTCCCCAGTGTTGTAGATAGGAACTCAATTGTCCTTCAGCAATACTTTCTTCTTTCCTCCCTTCTGGGATTTGGCATTCTTGCCGATCTTCGTTAACTTGAGAAATGTCCCAATTTTTGACTCTTCGAGCACATCTGACATTCTTTATCCCTAGTTCAAAGGCTGCTTCTCATCCAGCTTTGCAAGCTTTCTTTTGATAATATTTGACTCTCTTGCCCCTAGTTTATGGGCTGCTTCAAATCTGGCCATATAGGCCTCACATTGTGGTTATCCGTTGAACATTCTGAATCCAAGTTCAAGGTTTGAGAACAAAAAGGGGTCGAGTCTCGAGGCTGAGAGCGATCCTATGCTGCACAATCTTAAGAGCGATTCCACACAGGTCTTCGCAGGACTACACAAAACATTTTTTGAAATCTTTTAAGAAAGCGACTAGTCGCTCGTGCGGAAGACAATGTAGAATCAATCTAGATCAAGCCAGGATCCTTCTCAGTACTCACATTAAAAAACATGATTAAATTCATTAAGGGCTTAGCACGCCTCTCTTTCTCTCAGATTGATCAAATTTTTACAAATCACGAGGAATTCCTCCATCTTTGTTTTCATCACAATGTTTAAAAGTTTTGAAAAACTTAGGTCAACGCAAAAATTGCAAAGCATAGAAGAGCAGGTGAAATGTACTGTCGTTTCATTCAAACTTGTTGGCACAATTGGCTCAAGGCAAAAACAAGCAAAAAAGCATGAAAACCCCTGCTGCTTCATTCAGATCTTCTGGTGTAACTGGCTCCATGGCAGAAACAGACTCAAAAGAAAGCGAAAAGACAAACACAAAACAAAATAGTGATATCTGAGATAACACCCCCGGAATCACTCGGCTCCTATACAACAGGACTGACTTGATACAACATGACAGACCCGATATAACAAGACAGACCCAACTGACTCAGTAAGAAAAGACTGACTCAAAACAAAGAGATAGACTCTAAGCAACATAACAAAACTGACTCAATACCCAGGCCAGAATGCAAAATAAACAGCATTCGCAAATGCTCAAAACAGTGCGTGCCATACCCGCAAATGCTCAAAACAGTGCGTGCCATACGCCACATCTGGAGTCAACTGAGCGCCGCCCGCAGGTGGTTCATCCCCCGATCATATACTCGTACTATCCCCTAATTTCACTGATCCAGTGACGATAGACTTTGCTGAGCTTGGTAGGATGATGACCTCATCATCAATCAAATCCTGTACTTCGTGGCGAAGACGAAAGCAATTGTCGGTGCTATGACCGGTTTGTTAATGGTATGCACAGTACTGGGTACCATCATGCTTAGCTAGAAGGGGATTCAGGATAGGCCGAGGTCAAGAGGTTTGAGATGGCCTTTTTCAACAAGGATTTGAAGAGCCTTAGACAAAGGCATATAGAGAGCATGGAAGACCCTATGACCTCGAGGCAGATAGTTCGAAGTTTTGGGGTTTGGATTAGATGCTTTAGCAAAGGGGTCGGCAGGTGCAGGCTTGGTTTGCTGATCTTTCCCAAGTGCGGGTTTAGAGTTAAAAGGATCGTTTCTGGTACGACGGCCCTTCTCCTGATTTTTCCCTTGATTCGAACTGCCCTCGTTCTGAGTGACGAAAGTGTCATCCACAGTTTTTGTAATAACTGCGAGCACTTGCTGTTTGTTCAGTCCCCCGGCTTTCAAAGCCTCAACAGCCCACAGGAGTTGTTCATAGGGATCAATATCTGCCCTTACCTTGTTTTTTCCACTCGCCTCGGCTTGATCGAAGGTTTGGGTTGCTACATCAGAGTGGAGCCCTATTGTTGCCGACATGTCATTTCCCGAACTTGGGATGACTTCAGGTTGGCTGAGTTCAATTACAATTCGCCCCAAGAGTGGGGGATCTTCTGGCATGAAATTTCCGGCATATGATGTGGTCGACGGTGGAGCCGACATTCCGAAGGCTAGATCAGCGACAGATCTCTGAAGATCGCCGATTATTCCTATCAGCTTGAAAGTGGTGGGTTCACGAGTTTGAAATGATTGGGGTTCCAAGACCGGATATGTGGTAGGCGCCCCAGATGGGCGTTGCATTTCAACATCGGTCTCGCCCTGCATGGTGATTCCCTGGTTTAATGCTGCTGTCATGACTACAATTTCTTCTGAATTCTGTGTCATCATGAGTCTACTGAATTGAACAGAGGTGATGTGACTGGTGACCAACGGATCAAATGAACCGGTGAGCCTTGACTGCCCTTTCTCTGTCTTGTCTCAGCGAAGGAAAACACTGGCTGCTCTGAACCGAATCTTTGACTTGACAAAGTCTATCAACACAAATTCAATGCACTCGGGGGATATTGGAGCCTTCTGAAGCTATGGTTCTAAGACCACCTAGCAAAAGAGAAAACATGCAGCATCTCAGCCCAATTTCACTAGAATAGATATGAGCATAGCTGAATGACTGCACTCTCTATTGAATTCTGCCCAAAATTATGCCTGTAAACTAATACCCTCAGGTAAAACTGATTCTCCCAAAATACTAATGCCCTCAGGCCTGATACTCAGACTTGCAAACTGATACACACAACCTGTAGAGACATATTCTAAAAGCACATAATCAAGCAAGTAAGAGCCTAAACACCCCTATGGAGGGGTAGGGTTTCCCTGTCCTATTTTCTCAGGAGCTAGGGTTTCACTACGCACACAGCGGTTTCAAACAACCTATAATCGGGTAAGCAACCTGTCCTAGTTTGGAATAGTCACTATGGATTCCGATATGCACTAGGTCGAATGGTCAAAGAGGGTGCCTCGGTAAAAACTAAGGTTTGTGTTCTCGTCGTAGCAGAGCTTGCAATCGGTCAACCTTATGGCACGTTTCTCAAAGCGAGCCTCCAGTAAACCGTTTAGGAATAACATACGGCAAACACGGTGTCCTAGGCGCACCAATGCACATGCAATGCAAAGAGACACATAAGTGTAATCAAAACAAGATATCATGAGTTCGAGTCAAGTTCTCTAAATCCCCAGCAGAGTCACCAGAAACTATAGACATGCCCGAATGTCCCGGCTCCGTGCGCGAACGGCGCGGAATCCATTTTGTTCATTAGCATACTACAGTTCGGACTCAATGTCACGGTTCTGAATCTAATCTCGCAAAGTGCAATACAGGACCGATAAATCACCAAAGAGTGCAAATCCGGAAAATCATTTTGAAAAACTAATTTTTATAAAGAAGTGCCAAACATGGACTGCTTTTCCAGATACAGAGTTGCCACCTAAATATTTTATTTTGGGAGAATTTAGGAAACCCTGACTCGTTGCCTAAGGCCACGTGTCCATCATAACCAAAGTTGCCTCGGCTCGAGAACTTGGGTACGAGAGGGGAAGGTCATACAATGAGCACCCCCGCTCGCCTGATCAAAGATCGGCCTTTACTAACATGATATCTTGTTTTTGAAAAACACATGCGTTCTTATTCTGGTTATTAGCTAGAATTACTATGTGATGCGCACAACACACAAGCATAGACTAGATCGCCTAAATTGGAACAAAACATCTCATGTTTGTTTGAAAATGGTTTGAAGGTGCTACTCGCAAGTAGGCTAAGACGTGAATTTGCCACCCTCAAGTGGGCTTAGAAAACATGATTTTGCCACTCTGCAAAGTGGGCTTAAAACTCACATTTCAATGAATTGTTCCAATTCAAGCAATCCAACCTTCACACACAGGCATTTAGGCAGTTTAACACATAAGTAGTTAGCTTCATGGCAAGCATGCTGTCATGTTAACATTCACACTCATGCAAGATGCTAAAGCATAAAAGCTTACCTAGTACTCCGAGCCAAAACAATAGCTAGTTAGTAATCAATGTGTGATCCTAGCTATGTTAAGATGGCTAATGCAACACATGCAAAATGCAACTAGAAATAGGCTCGGCTATTCTAAAATGGCATATGAAATGCAACTTAATAATCATGTATTCAAGTAGTAATTGAAATACAATGCAGTTAGTATGATGCGCCGAGCCCGGTGCATGCAATACAGATGAATGATGCAAACATGCATAGCATAAGGATGCTAATTGAAACATGACGTAAAACTAACCACTGAAAGCAGGTAAGTAAAAGGGAGAAAGACGTGGGGTTGGAAGACATTCACACACTCACGCACACTTATTACACAATTGTGCCCTTCGACGGAGGGTCCGAATAAATAATACAAACCAACTAATTAATCAACAACCCTAGCTAATTAATTATTACAAAGCTCTTAACTAATTAAGCAAATTAATTAAGTTACAGAATCAACTAAGTAAGAACAGAAAGAAGCTAAAACAAGCTGCCATAGCTCTACCTCGGAATGATGAATGATGCATGCTCGATTGGCTTCACTCGGAAATCTGTTGCTATGCCCCATGTTGCCTCTGTGTGCACACTTATGCTCTTCTGAAAACTGTGAAAATCTCTGTGATGCTTCTGAACCACCTCATGGACACTCTGAGAGGCCATCGGCAAAGGAAAAATGGTCATCGACCAATTGGGAGTCCGTCGGCCAAAGATTGTTAGCCGATCGGCCATCTCTTCCTGTAAATTGCTCCTATTGCTGCAGCAGAGGGCAAACAAGGGCATGGCAATACATTTGCAAGAAAATGTTATGCAACTACACCCCTTATCATGTTTGGGACTCAAAGGAGTGTAGTGTTCGACTCTCGAGTCATCAATCATGCATTTTGATGCATGATGGCCAAAGAGGCCGAATTGCACAAATCAACATGGAATGATGCACAAAAACACATGAATGCCTCACACTCTATCATGTTGGATCAAGAGTGTTGGCGACCGAGGATTGAGGTACGTTTCGTCACTTCAAGTACGAAACATCCCTCGGTCCTCGTGTTTGGTTTGACACCCCAAACCAAACACAATGCAACACATGTAACATGGAAAAGCTATTCAATGTGACATAAGCATGCCAAATGCAATATGACTCAAACATGCACATAAGGCTAAGGTAACAATCATGCCAAATGCAATGCAACCTAAACAAGCGTGTGACAAAATTCAAACTAGCAAGCACGCAAAATGCAACCTAAACATACAAACATGCATGGCATGCAAAGATGGACAAGCATGCAACAACATGCAACATGGACTTAAACCAAAATGGGTAGGCCTCAACCATGCCCAAATCAGTGGCCATAGAGCTAAGAAATGATGGAATGAAATGCAAAAACAAGCATGCATGCCAATTGGCCTATCACTTAGGCATAAGGACACAACTCTCAAACATAAGCAAGAAGCCACAAACATGATAATGTGGCAATGAGGTAAGCTCTGAAATCATGCGAGGAGTGGTGCCAAACCACTCAGACAAGTCAAGCATAGCATGCAAGAAAGCTCAAGGCTTAAGGCTAGCCAAGGAGCTTATACCAAGACTATAAGGATCAAGCCCCAAAGGGCCAAGGGCATCCAAAACAGTCCCAAGGCAGGTCAAGACAAGACCAAAAACAAGCTTGAACCTAGCCAACACAAGCTAGAACAAGAGTCCAAAAGGCATGAGGCATGCAAGGCTAACAAGGGGTATGACACTACACCTATTACAACCAAACATGGCATGACTTAACCAATAAAAATTAGAGTTATGGCATGTCAAAATAAGCCCAAAAGCCCATTGAGATGACATCCCAAAAAGCTTAAGCAATAAGGCATGCACAATGACTCATTCTTGAGGCATAAAACACCAACTCCTCAAAGCATCAAAAGAGTGAAACATGCAAGTGTATGACCACACTACATGGACTGAAATCTCATATGAAATGATGCAAATCATGAAAATGGTCTAGGCAATGTATGCTAACAATTTGTACACTCAAAGCTAACAAGCTAGATTGAACCATGGCTATAAAAAACAATTCATGCATGACCAATACAATGCAAATTAGAGCTAGAGCCTGGTAAAACAAGGCTAAAAGCTCCTTCGAGTTGAGCCAAAATATGCAAGAATGATAGTCTAAATGCATGATGCATGTTAAGGCAATAGAGAGGATTGCAAGACAAGTGCATGATCTATGTAAGAGGCTATCAAACCAACTTAAAACAGAGTTATAGCATGGCAAAATAACACCAAATACTTGCTGAAATGAAGCCAAAACATGCTACCAATATGAGCCATTTATACTAGCAAATGAGACACAAGGAGAGGGGGGGTCCCTCTCCTATTCAAGACTCCAAAACCACTTCTTCACCACTGAAAATCCTCTGGATTTCAGTGGTGAGAAGGTCAAAACAAGATGGTTCCAAAGCTCAAAAGAGAAGGTACAAAATAAGGCCAAACAAGGCCTAAGAGGGGGTAGACTACCCCCAACCAAAAAGTGACCTTAAACAAACTTCACAAGCATGAAAAATTAGAACTTTTTACAGTTTATGGTTAAGCTTAAAAGAATATGCAAATAGGTCTAAAAGCTTATGCCAAAATGGGGGATTAAAAGGTAGTTTACTCACCCTTGAAGAACACCTTCAAGAACAAAACTCCAGCACCTTTTCTGAGCTTAAACCACTCCAAGAACTCTGAAACCAACTCCTAAGGACCTCAGCAACCAAAAGATGGTGTTCTACTAGGTGTTTGTGTGCAATAGTATGAAGATTCTACACTTTTGAGCACAAACAAAGGTAAAACAAGAGAGAGAGGTAAAATATATAGAGAGAGATATAGAACTTTGTATCTCAATTTTCTGAACCTCTAGAAAGGGAGGGGAGGCTCCGTTTTTATAGAATTTCAATTCTCAAGCTTGTTTGAGTCTTGAAACAAATCCCTCCATACACGTGTATGGAGGATGAGAATTTTGCCCACTAGCTATCACAGCTGGCAGGAAATATCTACAAAAAGTAAATGGAAAGGCCTTGGCTCAAAATATGGTTGATCGACCAAAAAAAGTGCCGATCGGTCACCACTTTTGGCCAATGGCAAGAAAACAAGGCCGATGGCACCATGCCTTGGCCGATGGGTTGTAGGGATGGCCAACAAGCCACCCTCTTCCCTAAGAAGCAAAAACACAAGTCCTTGGTCCACAACCAAGCACAAAATAGACAAGTTGAGAGATCCTAAGGCAAGGCGCGCCGCCGAGACCTTCGGGAACTCAAAACGAACACGAGTATGGATGATCATCGAGTGTTCAAACGATGACATCCAAGTCTTGAGGATGGTCAAAAATGGGGTGTCTACAATGTCTTCCAACCCCATGTCTTTCTCTTTTTTATTTAATCGCTTTCAATGGTTAGATTAGGGGCATATTTTGATTAGCATACATTATGCTCGCACGTTTGCATCTATTCATTTGTTTTGCATGTGTAGACACCCCATTTTTGACCATCCTCAAGACTTGGACGTCACCGTTTGAACACTCGGTGATTATCCATGTTTGTGTTCGTTTGGAGTTCCCGGAGGTCTCGGCTACGCGCCTTGCCTCAGGATCTCCGAACTCGACTGTTTAGTGTCTGATTTTACACCAAACACTTGTGTTTTGCCTTGGAAGGGCAGGGAATGCCTTGTGAGGCATCCCCACATACCACCGGCCATGGCCAAAGGCCACTGGCTGGTTTTTGCTGCAACCGGCAATGTATATTGTCGGTCGGCACTCACTTTTGCCAAAATGGCATCTTTGGCCGGTCGACTACTGTGCATCTGCTTTTGCGGATATTTTATCACAGCTGTCTTGCATTTGGCTCCCCTCCATACACGTGTATGGAGGGATCTCCCTCTTTAGAAGCTTGTCTTGTAAGCTTTACAAGACAAGAAGCTCTATAAGAGGAGCCCTTCTCCCCCTTGTTTAGGGTTAGAGACTTTAGACATTTTAGAGATAGAAAACACAGAGGAGAGCTCTGGTTTTAGGGTTAGGGTTTGATACATATTCTATCTCTCTTTCCCTCTTTTAAGTGTTCTAGGTGCACTTGTTGTTACTATTGCACACAAACACCTAGTGTTTCACCTTCCTTTGGCTACTGAGGTTCTAAGGGGCTAGTTTTGGTGTTTTGGAGCTGGATTCAAGCTAAGGAGGGCTATTGGAGCACCATTGTTAAAGGGGTCTTCAAGGGTAAGAAACTAGTCCCTTTATTCCCCATTTTCGCATTGTATTTTTACCCATCTTTGAACTATTTTTGTGCTTAGTGTATAACATAAAAAAGTTCTGTTTTTTAGCCCTCTTAATTGTTTATTAAGAGTGTTTTGTGGTTTGGGTTTGTTTGACCCCTCCTAAGCCTTGTAAGGCTCCTTTTTGTACTATTTTGTGCAAGTTTCGAGACTTTGGTGTTTGGGCCTCCTCACCACTGAAATCTTGAGGGATTTCAGAGGTGAGGATGGTGCCTTGAAGTCCCAAGAAGGAGAGGGCCACCCCCTCTTCTTGTTGTCCTTGAAAGGGACCCTATTTGGCCTCTTGAGGGAGCACCATGTTAGATTGTGTATTGATCATGTCTTGGATTTTTTCCATGCTTATTATGCCATGATATAACCTTGTTGTGTGTTGGTTTTGGTACACCATGCATGCTTAGCATACTTACCATGTAATGCCTTGTTATTGCCTTAATATGCCTTAGGTTGTTAGCCCTTATTCTAGCATGTTTTAGGCTTAGTCTTGTGAAGCTTTTGTGCATATTTTGCCATGTTTAAGGTCTGTCTTAGGTTGTTTGGGTCAGATTTGGCATGCTTAGTATAGCCCCTTTGCATTTCGGCTTGTTGGCCTTAAGTGTGTAAATGTATAGCATGGCATTTTTGCATTGATTTAGTGATTTGGAATCATCCACCATGTCATTTCAGTCCCTTTGACATGCCTATATGCTTGCCTTGGATCTCTCTCTAATGCTTTGAAAGCTTGTGTAGCATGTTCCATGTTTTGGCACTTGTGCATGCCTTTGAACTTGAGCCACTTAGATGCCATCTAAGAGTCCCCCTTTGCATGGTCTAGGTCTGCCTTGAATCTATTTTAAGTCCTCTTAGCCTTGTGAGGCTTGGTTGGCTTAGCCATGGTTCAAGTCCCTTTGACTCGCTTCAAGTACTTGGGCCATTCATTGCATGCTTGGTCTATTTTGTTTGCTTGGTTTGACACCATCCTAATATGATTTTCAAATGCTTACCTTGCATGCCATATGTCCATGATTGCCTCATTCAAATGTGCTTGAGAGTTGCCTCATTTAATGCCTAAGTGTTGGTCCAACCTACTTGTATGTGTGTATGTATGTTTGATTCCAATTCCTTGACTTTGGCCACTGTTTTGGGCCTATTTAGAGTTGCCTAAATCATGTATAAGTCCATCTTTTCATCCGTTTGCGTTGCCTCATGTTTGCTTGTATGCTTGCATAAGTGTCTTGCCATGCCATGTTGCATCCTTAGCTTGCATGCCTAGGCTGCATTGCATCTTGCATGCATGCCTTGTTTCTTGACTTGGTGATAGGAATTGGGCTTTGGTTCGTTTGTTTGGTTTGCATTTCATTTGACATGAAAGTTTCACACTCGATTCTTTGGGCCATCATGCATGGAAATGCGTGATTGGTGGTCCGAGAATCGAGACACATGTCCCTTTGAGTCATTCACATGATAAGGAACATGATTGGTGCATACATTGCTTCAATTGTATTGCCATGCAAGTTCTGTCCTCTGCTGCTGTGAGTTGCAGGTTCTGCAGGCATTCTTTCCCGACCGGCAGTATACATTGCCAACCGGCAGTAAATCACCAGCCGATGGATTCATTTTGTGCCGGTGACCACAATACATTGCCGGTGGCAATTCTACTCAGCCGGTGGTGATTCCCAGTATCCAGAGAGACATCCTTGAGACTTTGGCAGTCTTCAGAGAGGCAGAGCAGAGAAAACAGAGGCAGACTATGCATGGCCGTGCACTTCCGAGCAGGACCCGAGCATGCGCTGCATCTGGCTCTCCTCCCGAGGCGGTTTACTGCTTTTACTAGTTTAAATTAGTTTGTTAACTGATTAGGCAATTTGTAATATTTAATTAGCTTGCGTAGTTAATTAATTTGTATTATTTATTTGGTCCCTTCGGGCGAGGGCAAATCTGTAATAAGTGTGTGTGAGTGGTGTGTATGTCTTCCAATCCCCACTTCTTTCTTTCCTTTTATTTACCTGCTTTGATGGTTAGTATTAGGGCATCTTTAAAAATTAGCATACCTTATGCTATGCATGCGTGTATCCATGCATTTGTATCGCATGCATCAGGCTCGGTACATCACGCTAACTGCATTTGCACTTCAATTCCAATTTGAATATGTGCATCAATTGACTGCATTTCACATGCCATGTTTAGGTTAGCCGAGCCTATTCTAAGTACATCTTGTATGTGTTGCATCAGTCAATTTGACATAAACTAGGATCACGCATGTTTGCTAACTAGTTTACTGTTTTGGCACAGAGCACATTGTAAGTATTTGCGCTTTAGCATACCGCATGCGTGTGAATGCTATCATAACAGCATGCTTACCATGTGGCTAGATGCTTATGTGATAAACTGTTTGAATGCCTATGGGTGAAGGTTGGATTGCCTGAGTTGGAAAAAACTCGTTGAAATCCGTGTTTTAGCCTACTTGCGAGTAGCAAAATTCCAAAGTATTTTTCAAAACAAACGGATATGCAATGTTTATTTCCAAATTAGGCAATCTAGTCTATACTTGTTTGCTGTACGCATAACATAGTAAATTCTAGGCTAACAATTGGAATAAGAACACATAACGTTTTCAAAAACAGATATCACGGTTAGTAGAGGCCGATCTTCGGATCGGGCGAGAGGGGGTGCTCATAGCTGACCTTCCCTAATCGTACCCAAGCTCTCGAGCCGAGGCAACTTTGGCAACGACGGACACGTGGCCTTCGGCACCGAGTCAGGGTTTCCTAAATTTCCCCATTAAAAAATATTTAGGTGGCGACTCTGTATCTGGCAAAGCAGTCAATGTTTGGCACTACTTTTTCAAAAAATCTGTTTCTCAAAACGATTTGCCGGATTTGGACTCTTTGGTTCAGATTAAGAATCGTGACACAAATCGAGTCCGAAATGTAGCATGAGGCCCACGGGCGCGTTTACAGCATGCACCAAGGCTTGGCTCATCATTCAAATTGCATTGAAATTTCAATAATTCTTTGAATACATGTTTCATCACATGCTATCAAATCGAATCATATGCCATATTAGTAGCCGAGCCTATTAATTGCATCATTGCATGTGTTGCATTAGATATTTCGCATAGTTAGGATCATGCATCTTTCTAACTAGCTTTTGTTTTGGCTTGGAGTACTCGGTAAGTTTTTTTCGCTTTAGTATACTTGCATGAGTGTGCATGATGCCATGATAGCATACTTGCCATGAGGCTATGTGCTTAAATGCTAAACTGCTTGGATGCCTGTGGATGAAGGCTTGTTGTTTGAATCGGAACGATTCAACGAATGTAAGTTTTAAGCCCACTTTGCTGTGGCAAATCCGCATTTTTAAGCCCACTTGAGGGTGGCAAATTCAAACCATTTTCGCAAAACAAACATGACTTGAAATGTTCCAATTCTTGCAATTTAGTCTATACTTGCATGTGTACGTCACATAGTAAAACTAGTTTAATAATTGGAACAAGAACACATAATGTTTATAAAAACTCATATCTTGATTAGTAGAGGCCGATCTTTGATCAGGCGAGCGGGAGTGCTCAATTCATGACCTTCCCCTCTTGTACCCAAGTTCTTGAGCCGAGGTTGCTTTGGTAATGACAGACACGTGGCCTTCGGCGCGAGTCAGGGTTTCCTAAATTTTTCCAAAATAAAATATTTAGGTGGCGACTCTGTATCTGGCAAAGCAGTCCAATTTTGGCATTATTTGATTTAAAATTGATTTTTCAAAAGGTTTGCCGGATTTGAACTCTTTGGTGTTTATCAGTTTCATATTGCACTTGTGAGATTAGATTCAGAACCGCGGGAGTCCAAACTGTGAGGCCTTCTTTTCAAACCCTTTTTGAAAGGCACGATGCGGAAAAAGGCAAGTCCACAAGTAGACACCCCATTTTTGACCATCCTCAAGACGTGGATGTCATCGTTTGAACACTCGATGATCATCCATGCTCGTGTTCGTTTTGAGTTCTCGGGGGTCTCGGTCGCGTGCCTTGCCTCAAGATCTCTCAACTTGTCTGTTTTGTGCTTCGTTGTGGACCAAGCACTTGTGTTTTTACTTCTGAGGGAAGATGGTGGCTTGTTGGCCATCTCCTCAACCCATCGGCTAAGGCATGAAGCCTTCAGCCTTGTTTTCTTGCCATCGGCCAAAAGTGTTGGCCGGTCGGCACTTTGTTTGGTCGGTCGGTACTTATGTTGGTCGATTGGCCATATTTTCTGGCCGAGCCCTGTTCATCTGCTTTATGCAGATATTTTATGCCAATTGTCACAACTGGCATGCACAATTCACATCCTCCATACACGTATATGGAGGGATTTGATTCAATTGCTTAGCTTGCTCAACAAGCTTAGGAATTGAACTTCTAAAAAGAGGGAGCTCCTCCTCTCTTTCCAGAGGTTCAGAAAAATTAGGGTTAGAGTGATAGATATAGTTTTGTATCTATTTTGCCTTGATTCTTCATTTTGTGCTTCAAAAGTGTCATTTTGTCTTATTATTGTACACAAACACACACTAGAACACCATCCTCTTGGAGCTGAGGTCCCTTGAGGTTGATTTTAGTGTTCTTGGGCTGGTTTTGATCAGAGAAGGCTGCTGGAGTTGTGTTCTTGAAGGTGGTCTTCAAGGGTGAGCTTTTTGTTTTTAAACCCCCATTCTTGCTTAAGCTTTTAGACCTACTTGCTTATTTTTTTAAGCTTAACTCTTAACTGATAAAAGTTCTAATTTTTGATGCTTTGGATCTTTGTTTAAGATCATTTTTTGGTTTGGGGTTGTCTACCCCCTCTTAGGCCTTGTTTGGAGCCATCCCTTTTGGCCTTTGTTCTTGTCTTTGCATGACCTTTCTACCACTGAAATCCAGAGGATTTTCAGTATGCTCGTATGCTTGCATAAGTGGCTTATATTGGTAGCATGTTGGCTCAGCTTGTTGTGGCTTCATTTCAGTATGTATTAGGCTTTGTTGTGCCATGATACAACACTGTTTTTGCCTGGTTTTGTCACTCCATGCATGCCTAATACACTTGTAGTGTAAATCATACAAACTAGCCTTATATGCTTCATGTTTGAGCATGTCTTTCTAGCTTATGTTGACTTCCTTTCAGTGGGTTTTTGGTGTTGTTTTAGCATGCCATGACTCTGTTTTGGGTGGGTTTAGTTGGCTCTTACATGCTTCATGTACTTGTCTTGCAATCCTCTCATTTGCCTTAACGTGCATCATGCCTTAACATGTCATTCTAGCATGCTTTTGGCTTAACTTCAAGAAGCTTTTGTCCATGTTTTAGCATGCTTTAGCTGTGATTTAGGTTTTTTAGTTATGCATAACTTGCTTTGTATAGCCATGGTTCAATCTAGCTTGTTAGCTTTGAGTATTGAGTCCTCTAGCATGCATTACTTGGCTCATTTCAATTATTTGACATCATTTGTTATGTTATTTTAGTTCATTTTTCATACTCATATACTTGCACTTATCACTCCTTTAATGTTTTAAAGAGTTGGTGTTTTATGCCTCATGAATGGACCATTGTGTATGCCACCATGCTTAGGTCTTTGGGATGCCATCTAAGTGGGTTTTTTGGGCTTATTTTGATATTCCATAACTCTGTTTTTCATTGGACAATTCATTCCATGCTTGGTTTTGATAGGTGTAGTGTAACACCCCTTTGTAGCCTTGCATGCCTCGTGCCTTTTAGAGTTGTATTCTAGCTTGTGTTGGCTAGTTTCGAGCATGTTTTTGGTCTTGTCTTGACCTACCTTGGGACTGTTTTGAGTGCCCTTGGCCCTTTGGGGCTTGATTCTTGTGGCCATGTGTAGACACTCCATTTTTGACCGACCTTAAGACTCAGACGTCACCGATTGAGCGCTTGGTGATGTTGCATATTGTGCTCGTTCTGAGGTTTCAGAGTCTCGACTGCGAGCCTTGCCTCCGGACTTCCGAACTCTTTCATGTCTTGCCTCGGTTTAAGAGCCAGGCTCTGTTTTCTCTGTTTTCTCTTCCCAAAGGGAGGGAGAGGTCTCGTAGATCATCTCTCAGTGGCCGTAGGCTACATTTCGTGGTCGTAGGCCATTTTGCCCGTTTGGAGTCCGGTTTCCGGTTTTTCGGAGCCGTTGGCCGTGTGCCTCGGTTCAGGACCGCTTAACCACCTCCGTTTGCTCCGGTTTTTGGCATGCATCTTATTTGCTCCCTTTTGAGGGACACTGTGACTTGAGAGACCAACTTCGTGGTCGAACACCACTTTCGGTGCCTAACAGTCAGTTTTCGGGGCCTCGGGCTGCGCGTTTTGGCCCCCGAACCTTCATTTTGCATCGGTTTGGGTTCATTTTTGGCAAGGACCTCTGTTTCATTGTTAGGAAGGTCGTAGAAGGGTGGGAGGCCAGTAATTGTTCTGACAACCTATTTTTATTCCTCCATCGCCCTCCGTTGCCCGTTTTTCCCATTTGAAAGCCAATGTTGACCATCCTAAGGCCACTTTTTCCAGCCCTAAACCACATATTTGTGTTGTACACACCTGGGAGGCCACCAATGTCACATGGCCGGCCAGTAATTGTATTTGACTCTTTTGAACCCCTCCAAAAAGTGGGCTTTTCTCTCTCCTGGTTTACTTTCTCCAGTTTTTGACTACATGGCTGTGTTGTGCACACATGGGAGGCCACCAATCTGGGGTGGCCGGCCACTAATACCTCTTGACCCTTTTGACCCTTGGCCGGCTGGCCATGGGAAGGGCCGGCCGGCCACCTGCAACTTCAATAACCAGCCGGCCTTGATCCTCTCTCCAGGTACATTACAGATATGTATTTTGTTTCCCCCCAGATTGTGTGTCCGGGGGGCTGCACTTTTGGGGGGAAACTTGAATTCATTTCCCCCCCTTTTTTCCCCCATTTTTCCCCACACTTTTGCCTATATATCAGGCCCTCCAGCTCCCATTTCAGAGGTTACAAAATTTGCTCTAAGCCTCCTATATTGTATCTCTCTCTCCCTACACTCCAACCCTCAAAATCTTCCAAACCCTACACCATTTCTACACCACCACATAGCACCACACCACCACCATCCTTTCCAACACTTGGAGCTGGTTTTCCAGAGCTTAGGAGCACCTTTCCTTAAGTCAAAAGCTGCTGGAGCTTGGTCTACAAGGGTGAGCCTTCATTCTCCCTCTTTTGTGCTTTATTTTGTTCTATATATTAGCTCATCTTTCTTGCATATTTGGGCTCCGACCCTAACTGAAAATAGCATTTTTTTGAGGTCTTTTTCATGTTTGTTTAAGGGCCTCTCCCTGTTTGAGACTTCCTTCTTACACTTGCTTCTTTACCTCTCTTGTATGCCTATTTTTTGCATAGTATTTTAGGCCTTTTTTTAAACTGTTTTGAGCTTGGTTATAAACTGTAAAGTAGCTTATTTTGAGCCCTTCTTAAACATTGTTGAAGGGCTCTTCACTGTTTGAGGCTTCCTTTTGTCACTTCTCTCTTTATCCCTCTTTTGGCCTTATTTTTGCACGTTTTGTTAGCCCCTTGTGCTTGTGTTTTTGGGCTCTGGTCCGAACTGTAAATAGCTTTATTTTGACCTCCTATTCATGTTTTATTAAGGGTCTTTTGCTGTTTGAGGCTCCCTTTTTACTCTTTGTGTTTAAATCTCTTTTTAGGCCTTATTTTGCATAGTGTTTTAAGATTGCATGTGCACTGTTTTGGGTTTGGTCACTAACTGTAAAACACCATGTTTTGGGCCCCTCTTCAACTTTGTTGAAGGGCCATCCTCTGTTTGAGGCCAGAAACCATCACTTGCTTCTTGTTTCCCCTTTTGGCTCATTTCTTGCACAATGTTTTAGGCCTATTTGTGGTTGGATCCGTGGCTAGTTGTAAACTGTAAAGTGCTTTATGTTGAGCCCCTATTCAACTTTGTTGAAGGGATCTTGGCCATTTAGGGCCATCAGCTGCTACTTGCTTCATTATCTCTCTTTTAGGGCCATTTTTGCATGTTAACTTAGCCCCATTTGTGTCCATTTTTTGGCCTTGATTAAAACTGTAAATATGCTCATTTTGGGACTGTCTTGATTCTATATTCACACTTCATGTTCAAATAGTGCATGTTTTGTATAGCTATAAGTCATTGCGCATGCCTAGTTTTGAGTTTCGGGGTTCGTCTCATACATCGGGTGCCATATTGCCATGTTTCGAGGATGTTTTGCATCATATTTTGCTACTGAAATTTGCATGCTAGTATGCCATATTCCATGCCTTGCCATGTCTTGTTAGAGTGGCATTTGATGCCCTAGGGTCGGTCCTCGGTTTGCGTGCATGCGTGCACGCATCTCGAGTGTCTCATTTTCATCTAATGGCTACTGATGTGAGTGTGGCTGAGGTCCACTCGCGTTAGTGTAAGTCCGTTATGCATTGTGTATGCCATTTTATTTCATAGTATTGTGTATGCTAGGTTGTATGTTAGCGCATTGTGTATACCATGTTACCTCGTGCATCGTGTATGCCATTTCATAGCATTGTGCATGCTAGGTTGTATATTATTTGCATTCATGCATGTCATGCATATTGCATAGTGCTTGGGATAGGAGTTAGCCCGAGCATGGGAAACGAGGGACGTTTCGTACTTCGAGTGACGGAACGTGTCTCAATTCCCAGTCACCGACACTCCGGATTATCCATGATGGAGTTTAGGTTTTGTTGTGTTTATATGTGCATTCATTTCATATTGAGTCTTGCAATTCGACTCCTCGGCCATCATGCATTGATATGCGTGATTGGTGGCACGAGGATCGAGGCATGCATACATTTGTGAAAATACATTGCCATGCCCTTTTCCCGCTCTCTGTTGCAGCAAATCAAGAATCAGTAGCCTTTCAAAAGCTTTGCATAGCATTCTGGCATCAATCGCAAACAGAGGCTAATTGGGGCATCGCAGTGGATTTCCGTGCCAAGCAACCCAAGCATGCATCATTCATCATCCGGAGCAGAATCGAGGCAGTCCCTAGCTTGCATGCTAGTTTACAGCTTACCTAGTTTAATTTGTTAATTAATTAGGATTTTGTAATTATTTGGACTGTATTATTTATTCGGGACTGTATTATTTATTCGGACCCTCCGAGTGAGGGCACAACTGTAATAAGTGTACGTGTGTGTGATGTATGTCTTCCAACCCCACGTCTTTCTCCCTTTTATTTACCCGCTTATGATGGTTAGATTAGGGCATGTTTCAATTAGCATACAGTATGATAGCATGTTTGCATTCATTCATCTGTTTTGCATGCACCGGGCTCAGCGCATCATACTAACTGCATTGTATTTTCAATTCCAAGTTGAATACATGTTAGCTGTAGCATTTCATATGCCATGTTTAGACTAGCCGAGCCTGCTATAGTTGCATTTTTACATGTGTTGCATTAGGCACTTCTGTATAGTTAGGATCATGTATGGATTTCTAATCAGCTTCTGTTTTGGCTTGGAGTACTCGGTAAGTTTTATGCTTTAGCATCCTTGCATGCGTGAGTGACTGCTATGAAATAGCATGCTTACCATGAGGCTATATGCTTATGTGATATAACTGCCTGAATGCCTGTGGGTGAAGGTTGTTTATTTGAATTGGAACAATTCATCAAATATGTGTTTTAAGCCCACTAGATAGTGGCAAAATCATGTTTTCTAAGCCCACCTGAGGGTGGCAAATCCACGTCTTAGCCTACTTGCGAGTAGCACCATCAAACCATTTTCAAATAAACAAACATGAAATGTTTTGTTCCAATTCAGGCGATCTAGTCTATACTTGTATGCTGTGCGCATCACATAGTAAATCTAGGCTAATAACAGGAATAAGAACGCATAATGTTTTCAAAAATAGATATCATGGTTAGTAGAGGCCGATCTTTGATCGGGCGAGCGGGGGTGCTCACGAAGTGACCTTCCCTAACCGTACCCAAGTTCCCGAGCCGAGGCAACTTTGGTGATGACGGACACGTGGCCTTAGGCAAACGAGTCAGGGTTTCCTAAATTTTCCCAAAATAAAATATTTAGGTGGCGACTCTGTATCTGGCAAAGCAGTCCATGTTTGGCACTTCTTTCAAAATCTATTTTCTCAAAACGATTTGCCAAATTTGGACTCTTTGGTTCAGATTTAGAACCGTGACAATTTTAGAGTCCTGAACTGTAGTGAACCCCAAATGAACAGAACAGGATTTCCCTCCCGGGGTGTTCGGGGACGTCTACAGTTTCTGGTGACTCCCCTGGGGATTTAGAGAACTTGACTCGAACTCATGATATCTGTTTTTGACTACACTTGTGTGTTTCTTTGCATTGCATTTGCATTGGTGCGCCTAGGACACCGTGTTTGCCATCTGCTATTCCTGAACGGTTTGCCGGAGGCTTGTCTTGTCAAGGCATAATCATAAGGCTGACCGGTTGTGGGCTCTGCCAGTATGGGAACACAAACCCCGGGGGCACCCTTTTTGACCATTCGACCTAGTGCATATTCGGATCCATAGTGACCATTCCAAACTAGGACAGGTTGCTTACTCAATATAGGTTGTTTGAAACCGCTGCGTGCGTAGTGAAACCCTAGCTCCTAACAAAATAGGACAGGGAAACTCTACCCCAACATAGGGGTGTTTTGGCTCTCACTTATCTGTTAAGTGCTATAAGAGTGCGTCTCTATAGGGGAAATGCATGTATCAGTTTATGAGTTTGGGCATCAGGCCTGCGGGCATCAGTCAGTGTTTGAGAATTAGTTATCTGCGGGTATCCGAGATTCAGTTTTCAAGGACAGCGATTCAGGGATAATGATCAGTGTTTGAGGACAGTGTGTATTCAGCTTATCTACTGTGTGTTGTGTATTTACTTTAAGCTGTTATGCTGTCCGTTTATCTGTTTGTTTATTTCCTTATTGCTTTATTTATCTTTTTACTAGGGCAGTTTTAGCACAATTGCTTCCGACCTAGTAGATATTCCCCAAGCACTTTGGACAAGAGGTCGTCGGCTCAATCAATCTGAGGATCTGGTTGACGGATAGCCAGTGTTTCATTCTCTACCCCCAGTTGTCAGAAGCAGGCCAAGAAGACGCAGTGTGTCTGAGCAGAGGTTACCAGAACAGTGGTCTACCCTAGCAGTGAACAGTCGGGCTGAGGTTTTAGTTTCTGCCATAGAGATACACATACCAGTCAGTCAGCAAGATCAACAGAATATTGCCAGGATGGAAGAAATGATGCGCCAGCTCCAAGAGAGCATGAAACAAATGCAGGAGGACGCTATCCGCCAAGCAGAGTTCTCTAAACAGCAGGCCACAGTCATGGCTCAGCAGGCCGAGTTAATCACTAGACTGCAACAGCAAAATGCAACATCTGCCTCACATCAAGTTCCTCCTCCACCAGGGGTCCCGTTACCCGAGCAGGCACCTACTGTCCAGAATGCCCTGCCAAACACCCAGAACACCTTACCCAATGTCCAGAGCATCCAAGAGGACACAAACCTTCCAACGGGGCCAGCTCCGCCCCCGCTTCCGCCTCAACTGTCCAAGACCCATACACCCAACCACCTGGACTCTCCCTTCGAGTTCGAAATAGACCATACAGCTCTGAAACTGAGCAAGCTCGAGAAGCTTTTCAAGAAATCACAAGGAGTAAAGGCTATTCCGGATATCGAGGACGGATATACCGATGTGGCCGTAACATTGCCAGATAGATTCAAGATGCCGCAGATTGATCGTTTCGACGGATCCGGGGATCCCATGGTCCACCTCCGGTTATTCTCAGATATACTGCGGCCAATGGGCTTAACCCGACCACAAAAGCTTTTGCTGTTCGGCCGAACCCTGTCGGGTGTGGCCGCTATCTGGTACGCGAAGTTGGAAGATGAGGTCAAAAGAAGTTGGGATGAAATGGCTGAGGCCTTTGTCGCACAGTACTCGTACAATACCCAGATCGAGATTACGACTCGTGATCTCGAAACAACGAGGTAGGAGCCCAAAGAAACTTTCTTAGATTTCGTAACTTGGTGGAGAGCGAAGGCATCGATGATGACTTTGAGGCCCACTGATAAGGACCAAATCAGGATGATTGTGCGCAATCTCCAACCAAAATTGATGCAGAAGATGATTGTACTCCCCTTCCCCATCTTTTCGGATCTACATGAGATGGGGGTACAAATCGAGGATGCGATGAAGCAAGGTCTGATTGACCAGGACAGGGAGCAACCCCGGAGAACATTTAACGGCAACAATAACGCAGGCCCAAGTGGCGCTGCAACCGCAAGAGCTTCGGAGGTCAGCATGGTCGACACCATTCCCCCTCCCCTTCCAAGGACCATGGCAGCCACACCCTTCTCCGGTGCATCCGGAAGTAATACCCAAACCACTAAATACCAGCCCAGAGGCCAAAGAACCTTCACCCCACTGTACATGCCTTTGTCTAAGGCTCTGTGGGTCTTAATCAGAAAGGGGCATCTAAAACCCCTGGAGCTGAGGCCATTACCAAATCCACTTCCACCCTCTCACAACTCAGCCAAGTACTGTGCATATCACCAGCAGCACGATCATGATACTGACCAATGTTTCAGGCTGCGCCACGAGATTCAAGACCTCGTTGACAAAAATGTGATTTTACCTCCAGAGAAACCTAACGTCACAACCAATCCACTCCCTACACACAACCAAGCTCCACCTCCCAAAAGAGTCAATCTTATCCAGACTGGGGTCGTGTCTTACGATCCTAGCATCTATATTACTCCTACCCATCTACCTAAGCCGGAGGTGCTCCTTCCCGACTGCACTGACTCTTTGTGCATGTTGGACATCTCCACAACCCAACCAGAGCCGACGGTGGTAACCATCGAAGATGGGGCAAGGCAGACTTCAGAAAAGAATGGAATTGTTGAGTCTGGGATTGAACAGAGTTTTGCTGGGGAAGTCTATGATCCGAGTGAGTACATCTTGTCAACAGGCCAGATTGGGCTGGGTTTAGAATTGCCAAAGAAGGAAGAGCTGTGTGTGATCCAGGGGGATGGATTTGAGCAAGGGGCAAATGATTTAACGACTGTGGAGGAGGACTTTGCCAACCTACAGTTTTTCGATGACCAAGAATCAGGGGGCGCGGCGGTCAACTGGTTTGATTATGATGAATCAGCAGAGGCCACTGGGTGGCTAGATGATCAGCCAGATGTAGTGGAAGAGTCCCAACCAGAACCAGGCCAAGCAGGGGTGAGAGTACCAGTGATGGCCGGAAGGGCCGAAAGTCAGAGTGTATTGCCGGAGAGCGCCGGTACAAAGAATTTCGCTCAGGATAGAAGCATTGTGAATACAGGGAAAGTTGAACAACAAACTGCACTGACGCAGGTAGAACAACAGGGTTCTGAGAGAACCGGGAAAGCCAAAATCCATGAGGGGATCGGAAGTGCTGTGGGCATAAGAACAGAGGATGCTGTGAGCATATAGGCTGAAAGTGCTGTGAGTACAAACATACCCGAGCCAGACAGGTGCCTTTTGAATGCGAACGGAATGTGGTGGGAAGACGATGACTTATGTCTTGCCCACACAGATGAAGACTGGGGAAGCAATCAACCAGATGACACCTGGTACCTCGATGAGGTTGACCACATGACAAGAAGTGGGCGGTACTTCAAGCCCCCACACCTAGACCAATCCGAGGCATCTGGGAAGGACAAAGAAGCCGAAAGACAGAAAGAGAAGCAGATCGAAGAGGAAGCTGTACTGAAACAGTTGAAGAAGATACAAGCAGACATCTCCATCTGGGGACTGCTTATGGCGTCGCGAGTACATAGGCAGGCTGTCTTATCTGCCATGGACAAGTCCAAACTCTCTATAGATACTACACCAGAACAGCTGGTTGGGCTGGTTTTTCCGAGAGGAGGTTCCCCGGCATTAACCTTTTCAGACAAAGAACTACCGCCTGAGGGCACAAATCATAACAAACCCCTCTACGTTTCTGTGGAATGTAGAGATAAGTGGATACCGGTGGTACTTGTTGATACCGGGTCCGCCATCAATGTCTGCCCAGCTAGAACAGCGTATGCAATCGGGTTGAAGCCCGCAGACTTCGTGCCAACTACTCAGGTGATCAGAGCATATGATAATACTAGCAGGGAAGTGATGGGGACTGTCAAAATTCAGACCTGGGTTGGTCCCGGACAACACAACATTGAATTCCATGTCTTGGACGTTCCCGCAACCTTCAACCTACTTTTGGGGCGACCGTGGTTGCACCAGGTTAAGGCAGTCTCTTCCACCTTACATCAAATGTTGAAGTACCCTCACGGGAAGGGGGTGGCTATTGTCTTCGGGAATTCATCAATCCATCCACCGCCGGAAGTGTCCACACCAGTCTTGGAAATCGAGCATGGCACTGAGGATGTGTTCTTATCAGGGTTCACTTTGGTTGAGGCTCGAGTGGTGCAGAATATTATGGCTGTGAATGAGGGGGTGTACGTCAGTGCTCAATCCGTCTACCTCATGAACAAGTTACAACACATCCCTGGGATGGGATTGGGAAGCAGCGGCCGGAAGGGCGTCGCAGCATTGGCCGAAGTGCCACACAACCCTCATACCTTTGGCTTGGGTTATATGCCCACCAAAGAGGACTGGGTGAGGAAGGGTAAAGAGATGGCTGGGAGAGCCAGAGCAAAGAAGGCGGGGAAGCCTTTCGAATTGATGCATAGGCCCATTCAGGGTACCCTGAACGGACGCTTCGTCCGGGAGGGGGAAGACTTTCCGTTTTGCGGCTTTCCAGAGCCATGGCTGAACGCGGAGAGGAAGTGCGTGCCTGGTTTTGAAATCTTTTTCGACCTGCAATTATCCGGGGATGACGTTGCCGAAGAGCAGACAGACCCATCAGCTGAGGATGAACAGTATAAGAAAGCGCAGTCTGAGGACACCGAACTTGAAATGGGGGTAGCGCTGGCGTGTCTACTTTTAGATCCTCTGATCGACCAGGAGTGCTTGGGGGATAACTTCTCGGTATGCGTGATCGGGGATGAAACGGCTGCGGGCCTACCAGCAACTATTTTGGATGCATCTATCGCACCCTCTCTCACTTAGCAGTACAAGGAGGGGTTTTTGTCCAGCAGCGCCAGGTCAGGTAGTGAGCCGGAATCTGATTCCACCGAATCTTGTGAGTCGGAATCAGGTTCCAGCTCGACTGAGTCTGAGTCTGGTAATCTTGGGAATGATAACCCGGATGCCACAGTTATGTCCAGGTCGTCTTTTTCTTTCTCGTTTGAGTCTGTTGTAACCGAGAATTCGGACGATTTGGATGTGCTTAATGAGAATCAAGTAACTGTGGTTTCTGAGTACTTTTCTGTGCCCTTAATTTATTGCATAAACTCAGACTTCCAAAATTTTGATGAAAACGACGAGGAAGAAATTCCTCCGATTTTGCAACGTTTAATTGAGCAGGAGCAGGAGAGATTTGTCAAACCCTTAACAGATGAAATCATTACCGTGAATATTGGTACTGAGGAGGACCCGCGGCTGGTCCAGATCGGGTCCACGTTGTCTTCGGAGGAACGCGAGCGCTTAGTCGCTTTATTAAAATATTTCAAAGATGTTTTCGCGTGGTTCTACGAAGACATGCCTGGGATCGATCCTGAGATTGTACAGCACCGGATCCCCCTTGACCCCGAGGCCCGACTTGTCAAACAGAAACTCAGAAGGATCCGCCCAGACTGGGCTCTCAAGATTAAAGAAGAGGTCACCAAGCAAATCGATGCACGCTTCCTGCTGGTGTCCGAATACCCGACTTGGTTGGCCAACATCGTCCCAGTGCCGAAGAAGGATGGGAGGATCCGGGTGTGCGTGGATTTCAGGGATTTAAACAAAGCTAGTCCGAAGGACGACTTTCCCTTACCGCATATTGATGAGTTGGTGGATTTCACAATAGGGCATGCTTTGCTCTCATTCATGGATGGCTTCTCAGGGTACAATCAGATAGTAATGGCACCTGAAGATCGGGAAAAGACTGCATTCACCACCCCGTGGGGGACATACTGCTACAGAGTAATGCCGTTTGGGTTGAAGAATGCCGGAGCTACTTATCAACGGGCCACGACCACAATATTGCATGACATTATCCACAAAGAGGTTGAGGTGTACGTGGACGACATGATTGTCAAGTTCAAAGAAAGAGAGGGCCACTACACTGCCTTACAGAAGTTCTTCCAAAGGATCAGGAAATTCCGGTTGCGGCTAAATCCTCAGAAGTGTACGTTCGGTGTTACAGCGTGAAAAATGCTGGGATTTCTGATTACACAAAGGGGCATCGAGGTCGACCCTTCAAAAATCAAGGCCATCTTGGAAATGCCACCACCAAGGACTGAAAAGGAGGTGCGAGGCTTTCTGGGTAAAGTGCAATTCATAAGACGGTTTATCTCGAAATTAACCTTGACTTGTGAATCACTTTTTGGTCTCCTGAAGAAAGGAAAGAAATTCCAATGGGACGGCCGATGCCAAGCGGCTTTTGAACAGATCAAGAAATACTTACAGAACCCGCCCGTGTTGTCGCCACCAGAGCCGGGAAAACCGTTGATATTGTACCTTTCAGTGACTGAGACTACAATGGGCTGCATGCTCGCATAAGAATCAGAGGATAAGGTGGAGAGGGCCATCTACTATCTGAGCAAGAAGTTGTTGGATTACGAGACCCGCTACACTCCGCTGGAAAAGGCTTGCTTAGCTTTGGCATGGGCTACCAGGAAGCTGCGGCACTACTTGTTAGCTCACTCCGTAATGTTGGTTTCATGACTGGATCCCATCAAATACCTTTTCGAGAAACCGACACTTACGGGTAGGCTAGCTCGTTTGCTGCTGTTGCTCTCCGAATTGGATCTGAAATATGTAACACGCAAGTCAGTCAAGGGAAGAGCAGTGGCAGAGTTCTTAGCCGATCATCTAGTCGAAGGAGGTGAAACAGTTGAGTACTTATTCCCAGATGAAGCCATTTTGCACGTCGACGACGAGTATTGGACGATGTACTTTGACGGGGCGTCAAATCAGTACGGGTATGGGATAGGAGTGTTGCTAATAGCACCCGACAGTTCCCGTATCCCTCTAGCCTTCAAGCTCCGGTTCAAAGTCTCGAACAACGAAGCAGAATATGAAGCATGCATTGCCGGTCTAGAAGCAGCCCTGGAACTAGGGGCAAGACGGTTGGACGTCATCGGGGACTCGAGCCTTGTTGTGTCTCAAGCAAAAGGAGACTGGAAAGTCAAAGAAGAAAAGATGATGATGTATCACCAGACCTTGGACTTGTTAATTCCTAGGTTCGAGAAGCTAAACTTTGCTCATCTTCCAAGAGAGAACAACAGGTTCGCAGATTCTTTAGCAACTCTATCTTCCATGATAGACATCCCGTTTGGAGTTCGGATGCGTCCAGTCATCATTGACCATAAATTTGCGCCAGCCTATGAGTCGATTGCTGCTATAGATGAGGTTCAGGACGAAAACCCCTGGTATTACGACATTTGGAACTTCTTGGAGAAGGAAGCATATCCGCCAGGGGTAAATGCCAAGGATAAAAGGGCGATCAGAAGAATGGCCATTCAGTTCATCATCTGTGGGGGTAAGCTGTATAAGAGAGGTCATCTGGGAATGCATAAGCTGTGTGTTAATGCCGAAGAGTCGAGACATCTAATGGAAGCCATCCATGGAGGGGAATGCGGTGCACACATGAATGGAGTAATGCTAGCACGGAAGATCCTCAGATAGGGTTACTACTGGTCCACCATGGAGGATGATTGTATCGGCTTTGTTCGGCGATGTCACAAATGTCAAATTCATGCAAATCGCATGAACATCTCGCCGTCGAAGCTGTACAATATGACTTTGCCATGGCCATTTTTAGTTTGGGGAATTGACGTGATCAAGGCTGTCACTCCGAAGGGGTCGAATGGACATGAGTTCATCCTGGTCGCGATAGATTATTTCACAAAGTGGGTTGAGGCCCAATCTTATGCGGTGTTGAAGGCATCGCACGTTGCGAAGTTTATCAGAAATAACATCATCTGTCGCTACGGGGTCCCAAATGAGGTCATTTTAGATAATGGTTCCCACTTCAAGAAGGAAGTGATTGACTTGTTGGAGAAATACAACGTGGCTTTCCATAAGTCATCCACATACCGACCGCAAACCAACGGAGCAGTCGAGGCCGCCAACAAGAATATTAAACACATACTGCAGAAGATGGTGGAAACCTACTAGGATTGGCCAGATAAGCTGCCATTTGCTTTGTGGGGCTACAGGACTTCAATTAGAACTTCTACCGGAGCGACTCCGTATTCATTAGTTTATGGGATGGAGGCCGTTCTACCTATCAAGATTGAGGTTCCGTCATTGCAAGTATTGGCTGAGTGTCAAATAGTCGAAGCAGATTGGCAACAGAGCAGGTTTGAGGAACTCATGCTTTTTGATGAGAGGAGACTGAAAGCACTGTACCATGTTCAAGGTTATCAGCGCAGAATTGCTCAGACTTTCAACAAGAAGGTTAAGTCCAGGAATCTAAAGGAAGGAGATTTGGTGCTCAAGGACAACCGAGCTCCCATCCACGACCCAAGGGGCAAGTTCAGACCTAATTGGACTGGTCCCTATATCATCAAAGCTATCTGATCAGGTGGAGTTGTGGTTCTGATGGACCTAGATGGCCTGAAATTTTCCCAACCGATCAACATGGACAAGTTGAAGAAATATTACCCCTGAGAGGCTCGCTAGGCCGAAAACCCGAAAGGGCGACCTAGGCAAAAGTTAGAGCACAAAAAATTAGAAAATATAAAAACTGAGCTCGCAAGGTTGAAAACCCGCAAAGGGCGACCTTGGCAAAAGTTAGAGCGTAAAAGGAGAGTGAAAATACTCGAGTGAACCTAAGCCTGAACTACGTAAGGCTTGATTCCCATCTTTGGGATACGTAGGGAACTTCATCCTGAAGTTCAGCCATAAACTTTTCCTCGATCAACTTTGTCCATTTCGACCATCTCAGCCATCTTTATCCATCAGCATTTATCGCAATCTTCGGTGCAGTGCTATTCAGACTAGGGGCAACTTTCCGTTGCCATACGGTGTTCCGGTACTATTCAGACTAGGGGCAACTTTCCAGTTGCTAGGATCCGGGGTTGTGTATCTCAGTGACAGATCTTAGGCGTGTCCAGTTCTGATCCATATCGAAAATGGTTTTGAAAAGTTTTAATAAAAGTTGACTTTGTCCAAATTAATCTCTTTACAACTAAGACCATTTTTGGACCAAAGCGGAAAATTTTCAGTACCACAACCTTAAATTTCATTGATTTCAAAACAGAGGTCTCCTACTCTTGCATACAATCGAAGTTGCTTTTTATTACATTCATAAAGAAAACTTGAAAGTACTAATAAACCAATAAATCCGGGGCATAGTCAAGTCAAGTATCCCTGCGCCTCCTCCCAAAGCTGGTCGAAGCCTCTGATGCCAAGCTAGGCCCAATCTGTGCCTCCTCATTGAGCCAATCCAAGCACTCGTCAGACAAAGTGCAACTGAAAGTGGGAGCAGGGGCCAGGAGCTCTCTAGTCCTCCATGCTGTGGCATATCAGGCAAGCTGTGCACCTCGGACCGGGAAAGCAGCCGGGTACTCAATCCCCTCTGGCGGGCAAATCTGATCATGACCGAACTGACGCAGGAACCGGAACGGAAAGTAGAACACACAGTGGGTCAGATCAATCAACTGGATCCCGATCAGTCGGGACATGCTATAGCTCATTGCCGGGAGATTGAGCCAAGGACAACGCCAAGCAATGCGACTTGCAGACAAATTGCACATCTAGTCAAACCACCACATTTCATCAGGGGCATCGACTAGGCGCTATCGAAAGAAATAGCCTCGAGCTGAGTAGGCTGGGCAAGAGTCCACAACCTACAATTTGTCCATTAACCATACCTGGGAAGGGATGAAAAATGAGAGAATAAAGAATAGAGAGATGTACGGTGAGAGAAAAGTGAGAAAAGGGTTTTTGTGAGAAAAACCGAGCCTGAGGGCCGAGTGATGTGAGCAAATACATATGTAAGATTGGGTGGGAAACATTACCTGCAGCAGCAGTGGACTCCCAGCAAATCTAGTCGTCTCCCGGCGATAGATAGCATCCAAGCCCATCAGTGTCTCGGCCAAGGTCATGGCGATGCAACTCTTTCCTTCTTTCAAGTCTTGAGCAACTTCAACCAGACGAATGCTAAATCCGCCAAAGCCCGGGGAAAGCAGAAAGTGAGACAGCAGGCACAAGCAAAGGGCGTGTTGCCGGAAACCTTGCCAATAATGGTTGCTGCGGTCACCAGCGTCAGAAAAGCGATGAATCAAACCGAGGATATCCAGTTCCCCATTACAGATCAGAGACCGAGCGTCATGCGTGGTGAGTCCACACATCCGCCCTAAAGCTTGGGCGTAGCCAAAGCGGAACTGGGGCAAGATCTCTTCATGACATTCAGATTCCATCAAAACTTGAAAATCTTCAAAAGTTGGACATACCTCTTGCCCGCCAAAGCTAAAGACATGCGTCACCGGGTTCCAAAACCTCGCCGCGGCATGGAGGAAAGGAAGGTGCAGCGGAGTGCGACTCAGCGCGAACAATGCATTCAAGCTGAAACCCCGGAAGTTCAACTTTTCGGAACCATCTAGAGAAGCGATCCAAGCTGTGAGATTTTCAACGAGAAATGCCTCCATTTTTGTGCAAAACTAAGATGAATTGAATGAACCACGGAGCTAAGGCTTTTAAAGAGGAAGAAACACTATTCGGGGAACAAGTGTCAAAAATTTGACGGTTCCTGTACTGAGTGGCCGGCCGGCCACCTTTTCTGGCAGGCCGGCCATTTCCTTTTTAAAAACTAGCCGGTGGCCTCCCCTTTGCAATAAATCCGGCCGGCCGGCTCCAAAAAGTAGCCGGCCATGCTCCAATGTGTGTCTTTAGCCCTGTTTTACCCTCCAAGAGAAAGTTTCAAGCATTTCCATGCAACGGGTGTGTCGAAGGCCTCCATTTCCCTCTGTTTCGGATACGTTCCGTTGCCCAGATCGTCTGAAGTACATTTTGTTTTGTTAAGTTTTGTTTATCGAGTTGTTGTTTTGTTTATCGAGTTGTCGTTTTGCTTATCGAGTTGTTTGTCGAGCTGTCGTGTTTCTTGTTTTTGAGTTGTTACTCATTGTTTAAGCAATTTTTGTTTGAGTCTTGTTTATTGAGTTGTCAACACTATTGTGTTTTGCTTATCGAGTTGTAAACTTGCTAAGGTTTTTATTATATCTTAGAAAGTTAAGTTGTTGCATCGGTTCACTACCTGACTGGGCAAAATGCACAAATACACATTTCCATTCAATCTCATTATGGTGCAAAATGATGCGATATGATGCTAAGAGTTCAAAATACAACACTTTTTTCAAAAGCTGTTTCATTCCATCATGCCTCGCTTGTTACAACATTTTACAGACTAAGGCACAAGTTTTACAAAGAATAAAACTGCCCGATAATGTACAATGTGCTACAACTACTAGCAAAAAGATAAATAAAATAGGAAACAGCCGCATCTGTGCTCTCAAGAGCAGGAATAAGAGGCCCTCTTCGTCCTCTTCTGCGGAATAGACTCTCCGCCACCATCGCCATCATCATTATCTGAATCGGAGTCGTCATCATCGGGATCCCGCTCAGCCTCGCCTCCACTCCCGGAACCAAGACCGGAGCCATCCTCTCTGTCAGTAGATGTCTCCGACTGACGATCTGCAGCCTCCTCCTCCTCCTCATCCTCACCGGGCTCCTCCTCTATAATGTGTGCTCTGTGTCTACGAGACGACCCCCCTTTCAGCTCCTCGAAAAGGCCTAGATGGCCCAGCTCCTCGGAAAGGCCCAGATGACCCAGCTCCTTGAAAAGGTCCAGATGGCCCAGCTCCTCGAAATGGCCCGGATGGCCCACCTCCCCGAGAAGGCCCAGGTGGCCCGGCCTGCGGCTGAGCATATACCGGGGGCATCTGAGAATAAAGAGTTCAATTTAAAAAACATCAGTCCAAAGATGTACATCAGATGCAGATACAAGAAAGCTACATAAAGTGGGTACATGTAAACACAGTGTATAAGTGAGGTGTGTGTCAGATGTGCTCTACACAAGTAGCCTATCAATGCAGTAGAAATCAGCATATCATCAGAAGTGTGATAAATGCCAGAAAACTAAAGGGTACCTGGAAGCCCATGATGGACAACTGCGCCTCCCTCCGTAGGACTATCCCCTTAAGTGAGGCTACCATCTCGAGCACCTGAACCATGTACTCAACAGGGGGCTGCAGATGCAAAGGCAAGGGTATCAGTAAAGGAATGAACGTCCAAGTATCTGAGTAATGAATCAAAGCCGTGAAACATACTGGTGGTGAGTCGGGGTCTCTGACATAGCGATGGCCGGGCATCGGAGGCTCTATCGGGATCGGAATCGGAGAGGTAGTTCCATATTGCCACCCCATCAACTTAGTCGGCATGTCCGGCCATCCAGGATGAGGATAAGTCGGAGGAATCGGGGGAACCAATCCACCCCCACCTCTAGATGTACCAGCCCTGCTGGTGGAAGGGGCGTCTGCAGCCCGAGCCCGGGCCTGGCTTGAAGATGGCATGCTAGCAGGCCTCAGCATCGGAGTACGAACTCCCGTCAATGGAGGCATCAGGTATATGTGACGGTAAGTAGCGTAATCCCCCTCCTCAAGATGTAGCAAAGCATCAGTACCCAGCATAGCACTAACAACATCCCGGGAAAGGAGCCTATCGGCAATCCGCATATCGACTGGGGGTGATGAGGGAGGGTCCTGAGAAGTGTATCCCCAGACCTGACGCAAGAGGCGGTCCCCCAAAAACCAGGCCCTACCAACTGGCCCTTCGAACAGGATCCTGTACCCGGAGACACCCCACCCTCAGGCAAAATGGAATCAGAGACCTTCACCTAAAGACGCCCATGGCTGCCATGTAATCTACAGATAACAGACGCATAAACCAAGCAGAAATCGAAAATGTACAGGATAAATCAAAGATGAAAACAGAAAGAACTGAGAATTCTGAAATACCTACGTCGATCGCACCGTGTCGAAGTACTGCCGCAGATAAAGGAGAGACTCCCGAGGTCTTGGCCAGTGCTGGCCTTCAAATACAAGTGAGTACGGGGTCACGAGAGGTCCCTCTACCACCAACTCCGGGGCCAATGTCGGGAAATACACATAGACCCACAACTGTGGAAAACAAAGCAGAATACGAAGTGCTGAGGGCAAAGTGCACGATACAGAGTATAAAGTGCGCCGTGTGTGCAATGTGCAAGTAATGAGGAGCAGAGATGTAAATCAAGAGGGCAGAAAGTACCTCCCAGGCTGTCCAATAGCCGCCAAGTAAGTCCCCCCGTCCGCAGGAAGTCGCGCTCATGTAGCAATAAAGGGTAGCCAAGCCGGCGCCACCCCAGTCATACCGTCTAACCTGTGACAGGTCCACCAAAGCACTCAACAGATAAAGTCCAACAGTGTTCCCCCTGTCGGCAAACAAAGTGGTCCTGAAGAGGAACATCAGAAAGCCGCGGGCATACTGTGCTGCCTCCTCAGGAGTCCCGGGCTCCATCTCCACCCGCCGGAAATGGGAAGAGAACCAGGTGTATCGGACTCTCCCCGAAGATCTATCAACAGGCGGGCGAACCCCCAGCAAATATATCCAAGCAGCCTCCCACTGGCCCATGTCCTCGTCGTAAGGGATGGGCCAACCTCCCATGTTAAGACCAGTCAGTACAGCAAAGTCAAATGGGGTCATAGTAAAGTCCCCCGTGGCAGAAAAATGGAAGGAGTTGGTGGTGTCCCACCATCTCTCCACCAAGGCGGCCATCAACGTCCTCCTGGCAGGACAACGAGATAGCCCAGTACAGAAGGGACCCAACCCCGCCAAGTCAACCAAATCCCGAACAGCCTCCGGGAGCTCGGCGTACCAATCTCTCGCCGCGGTAGAGCCATATCCCCGCACAGTGCGAGAAGTCACCTGCATTTAGAATGAATACATGTTTCAGCATAAAATAAATAAGCTGCGTGCAAATAAAATGAATAGGCTGCATGCAAAGTAAAGTAAGTGAGTCGCGTGTTCAGAATCGGTGTGTGCTGCGTGTTCACCTTCAATTTGGGCTGCGTGTTTAGAAAATCAGTGTTTGGGCTGCGTGTTCAACTCTCAATTAGTATGTGCTGCGTGTTCACCTTCAATTCGGACTATGTGTTCAGAAAATTAGTGTGTGGGCTGCGTGTTCAACCCTCAACCGGTGTGTGCCGTGTGTTCACAATCAATTTATGGGCTGAGTGTTCAGGAATTCAAGTGATTGACCCATGTGTTCAAAATGCAAACAGAATGCATGAAAAATTCATAATATGTTACAGAAAAGGTAAGAACGAAGTAAATACCTCTCGTGCCTCATGGGAGAGGTGATACTCTGGCTCCCGCAGAAGGAGATCCCCGGGTGCTCGCTCGTCGAAATCGGTGAAGTGATAGAAAATAGCCCGTGGGAGGATATGAGCCTGAGGGGCGTACCTCTCGGGGATAAAAGGGCGAACCCTCGGATGCAAAGACATGATGTCAGGCTCTCCTTCGGCGTCTGGAGAACCTCCGCCGTGGGGGAAATGACCAGCCATTTAAGTTTTGTTTATCGAGTTGTCGTTTTGCTTATCGAGTTGTTTGTCGAGCTGTCGTGTTTCTTGTTTTTGAGTTGTTACTCTTTATTTAAGCAATTTTTGTTTGAGTCTTGTTTATTGAGTTGTCAACACTATTGTGTTTTGCTTATCGAGTTGTAAACTTGCTAAGGTTTTTATTATATCTTAGAAAGTTAAGTTGTTGCGTCGGTTCACTACTTGACTGGGCAAAATGCACAAATACACATTTCCATTCAATCTCATTATGGTGCAAAATGATGCGATATGATGCTAAGAGTTTAAAATACAACACTTTTTTCAAAAGCTGTTTCATTCCATCATGCCTCGCTTGTTACAACATTTTACAGACTAAGGCACAAGTTTTACAAAGAATAAAACTGCCCGATAATGTACAATGTGCTACAACTACTAGCAAAAAGATAAATAAAATAGGAAACAGCCGCATCTGTGCTCTCAAGAGCAGGAATAAGAGGCCCTCTTCGTCCTCTTCTGCGGAATAGACTCTCCGCTACCATCGCCATCATCATCATCTGAATTGGAGTCGTCATCCTCGGGATCTCCCTCAGCCTCGCCTCCACTCCCGGAACCAAGACCGGAGCCATCCTCTCTGTTAGCAGATGTCTCCGACTGACGATCTGCAGCCTCCTCCTCCTCCTCATCCTCACCGGGCTCCTCCTCTACAATGTGTGCTCTGCGTCTACGAGACGACCCCCCCTCCCTCCACGAAAAGGCCTGGATGGCCCAGCTCCTAGAAAAGGTCCAGATGACCCAGCTCCTCGAAAAGGCCCAGATGGACCAGCTCCTCGAAAAGGCCCGTATGGTCAACCTCCCTGAGAAGGCCCAGGTGGCCCAGCCTGAGGCTGAGCATATACCAGGGGCATCTGAGAATAAAGAGTTCAATTTAAAAAACATCAGTCCAAAGATGTACATCAGATGCAGATACAAGAAAACTACATAAAGTGTGTACATGTAAACACAGTGTATAAGTGAGGTGTGTGTCAGATGTGCTCTACACAAGTAGCCTATCAATGCAGTAGAAATCAGCATATCATCAGAAGTGTGATAAATTCCAGAAAACTAAAGGGTACCTGGAAGCCCATGGTGGACAACTGCGCCTCCCTCCGTAGCACCATCCCCTCAAGTGAGGCTACCATCTCGAGCACCTGATCCATGTACTCAACAAGGGGCTGCAGATGCAAAGGCAAGGGTATCAGTAAAGGAATGAACGTCCAAGTATCTGAGTAATGAATCAAAGCCGTGAAACATACCGGTGGTGAGTCGGGGTCTCTGACATAGCGATGGCCGGGCATCGGAGGCTCTATCGGGATCGGAATCGGAGAGGTAGTCACATATTGCCACCCCATCAACTTGGTCGGCATGTCCGGCCATCCAGGATGAGGACAAGTCGGAGGAATCGGGGGAACCAATCCACCCCCATCTCTAGATGTACCAGCCCTGCTGGTGGAAGGGGCGTCTGCAGCCCGAGCCCGGGCCTGGCTTGAAGATGGCATGCCAGCAGGCCTCAGCGTCGGAGTACGAACTCCCGTCAATGGAGGCATCAGGTATATGTGATGGTAAGTAGCGCAATCCCCCTCCTCAAGATGTAGCAAAGCATTAGTACCCAGCATAGCACTAACAACATCCCGGGAAGGGAGCCTATCGGCAATCCGCATATCGACTGGGGGTGCTGAGGGAGGGTCCTGAGAAGTGTACCCCCAGACCTGACCCAAGAAGCGGTCCCCCAAAAACCAGGCCCTACCAACTGGCCCTTCGAACAGGATCCTGTACCGGGAGACACCCCACCCTCCGGCAAACTGGAATCGGAGACCTTCACCTAAAGGCGCCCATGGCTGCCATGTAATCTACGAATAACAGACGCATAAACCAAGCAGAAATAAAAAATGTATAGGATAAATCAAAGATGAAAACAGAAAGAACTAAGAATTCTGAAATACCTCCGTCGACCGCACCATGTCGAAGTACTGCCGCAGATAAAGGAGAGACTCCCGAGGTCTTGGCCGGTGCTGGCCTTTAAATATAAGTGAGTACGGGGTCACGAGAGGTCCCTCTACCACCAACTCCGGGGCCAATGTCAAGAAATACACATAGACCCACAACTGTGGAAAACAAAGCAGAATACGAAGTGCTGAGGGCAAAGTGCACGATACAGAGTATAAAGTGCGCCGTGTGTGCAATGTGCAAGTAATGAGGAGCAGAGATGTAAATCAAGAGGGCAGAAAGTACCACCCAGGCTGTCCAATAGCCGCCAAGTAAGTCCCCTCGTCCGCGGGAAGTCGCGCTCATATAGCAATAAAGGGTAGCCAAGCCGGCGCCACCCCAGTCATACCGTCTGACCTGTGACAGGTCCACCAAAGCACTCAATAGATAAAGTCCAACAGTGTTCCCCCTGTCGGCAAACAAAGTGGTCTTGAAGAGGAACATCAGAAAGCCACGGGCATACTGTGCTGCCTCCTCAGGAGTCCCAGGCTCCATCTCCACCCGCCGGAAATGGAAAGAGAACCAGGTGTATCGAATTCTCCCCGAAGATCTATCAACAGGCGGGCGAACCCCCAGCAAATATATCCAAGCAGCCTCCCACTGGCCCATGTCCTCGTTGTAAGGGATGGGCCAACCTCCCATGTCAAGACCAGTCAGTACGGCAAAGTCAAACGGGGTCATAGTCAAGTCCCCCGTGGCAGAAAAATGGAAGGAGTTGGTGGTATCCCACCATCTCTCCACCAAGGCGGCCATCAACGTCCTCCTGGCAGGACAACGAGATAGCCCAGTACAGAAGGGCCCAAACCCTGCCAAGTCAACCAAATCCCGAACAGCCTCCAGGAGCTCGGCGTACCAATCTCTCGCCGCGGTAGAGCCATATCCCCGCACAGTGCGAGAAGTCACCTACATTCAGAATGAATACATGTTTCAGCATAAAATAAATAAGCTGCGTGCAAATAAAATGAATAGGCTGCGTGCAAAGTAAAGTAAGTGAGCCGCGTGTTCAGAATCGGTGTGTGCTGCGTGTTCACCTTCAATTTGGGCTGTGTGTTCAGAAAATCAGTGTTTGGGCTGCGCGTTCAACTCTCAATCAGTGTATGCTGCGTGTTCTCCTTCAATTTGGGCTGTGTGTTCAGAAAATCAGTATTTGGGCTGTGTGTTCAACTCTCAATCAGTGTGTGCTGCGTGTTCACCTTCAATTTGGGCTGTGTGTTCAGAAAATCAGTGTCTGGGCTGCGTGTTCAACTCTCAATCAGTGTGTGCTGCGTGTTCACCTTCAATTTGGGCTGTGTGTTCAGAAAATCAGTGTTTGGGCTGCGTGTTCAACTCTCAATCAGTGTGTGCTGCGTGTTCACCTTCAATTTGGGCTGTGTGTTCAGAAAATCAGTGTTTGGGCTGCGTGTTCAACTCTCAATCAGTGTGTGCTGCGTGTTCACCTTCAATTTGGACTGTGTGTTCAGAAAATCAGTGTCTAGGCTGCGTGTTCAACTCTCAATCAGTGTGTGCTGCGTGTTCACCTTCAATTTGGGCTGTGTGTTCAGAAAATCAGTGTTTGGGCTGCGTGTTCAACTCTCAATCAGTGTGTGCTGCGTGTTCACCTTCAATTTGGGCTGTGTGCACAGAAAATCAGTGTTTGGGCTGCGTGTTCAACTCTCAATCAGTGTGTGCTGCGTGTTCACCTTCAATTTGGGTTGTGTGTTCAGAAAATCAGTGTTTGGGCTACGTGTTCAACTCTCAATCAGTGTGTGCTGCGTGTTCACCTTCAATTTGGGCTGTGTGTTCAGAAAATCAGTGCTTGGGCTGCGTGTTCAACTCTCAATCAGTGTGTGCTGCGTCTTCACCTTCAATTCGGACTTTGTGTTCAGAAAATCAGTATATGGGCTGCGTGTTCAGCCCTCAATCGGTGTGTGCCGTGTGTTCACAATCAATTTATGGGCTGAGTGTTCAGGAATTCAAGTGATTGAACCGTGTGTTCAAAATGCAAACAGAATGCATGAAAAATTCATAATATGTTACAGAAAAGGTAAGAACGAAGTAAATACCTCTCGTGCCTCATGGGAGAGGTGATACTCTGGCTCCTGCAGAAGGAGATCCCTGGGTGCTCGCTCGTCGAAATCGGTGAAGTGATAGAAAATAGCCCGTGGGAGGATATGAGCTTGAGGGGCGTACCTCTTGGGGATAAAGGGGCGAACCCTCGGATGCAAAGACATGATGTCAGGCTCGCCTCCGGCGTCTGGAGAACCTCCGCCGTGGGGGAAATGACCAGCCATTTCAGAAGATCTGCAAAAGGGGCAAAAATGAGCAAAAAATGAGCCAAAATTGGAAAAAGTCAACAAAAGTCAACTCTCGGGAAATGAAAAAGTCAACAAAAGTCAACTCCCGAGAAAATCTTCCAAATATTGAGACAAACTCACCTCAAGCGGCGAAAATGAGAAAAGAAGCCCCGAAATCAAAATTTAATCGGTTCAAAGTGCTTAAAACTGAAAGATTTCGCGAAAACAACTTGCGTGGGACGTTGGAAAACGCGTATAGAGCACAGATCTGAGGGAGAAAATGGTTTGGGAAGCTAGAGGAGATGTTTTCGGAGCTGCACTTGTGAGCACGAAGTGTTTGGATGAGTGTATTTAAAGAAAAAAGGCTGAAAAGACAAAATTGCCCCGAATCTGGGCTAGGTGGCCGGCCGGCCACTTTTTCTGGCAGGCCGACCATTCCCTTTTCAAAAACTGGCCGGTGGCCTCCCTCTCCCAATAAAGATGGCCGATGGTGTTCCCCACATGCCCCCCAAGGTCCCTGCAAATTTTGGGGAGGATTGGAGTCCCCGGGACCTGAAAAAGTACAAGAAAAGTGCACTTTTTGTCGCGAAATCGCTCCGCCGGAACCTCAGCTTCAACTTCCGATGCGTGTCTCGTCATTACTCATCGAAAGTGATGGCCGATGGTGTTCCCCACATGCCCCCCAAGGTCCCTGCAAATTTTGGGGAGGATTGGAGTCCCCGGGACCTGAAAAAGTACAAGAAAAGTGCACTTTTTGTCGCGAAATCGCTCCGCCGGAACCTCAGCTTCAACTTCCGATGCGTGTCTCGTCATTACTCATCGAAAGTGAGATATATCCTTTTGAACATGTTGTAATCTCTCCGGGAGGTGAACCGGAGGTCGCGATCGAGTTGCCCTCGCCGAAACGCACATTTCCTTGCTCGTTGTTTTGTGACAAACATACATCCTGGTTTACGCTTGTTCTGCATTATCATGCACATAACTTGCATTCTCATGCACATACTTGCATTGTTATGCACGTCTCTTTGATATCACCGAGCCTCCGTGCTTAAACTCGCATTGTCACGCGCGTTTCTTCCCGCATTGCGATGCACTTTTCCATCGGTACCGCGATTGTCTGCATTCAATATCACATTGAACATATGTTGTTAGATATGTTGTGCTTGTTGAGTTTATTTCCTTTGCAGGCACGATATTGTATGTACGGTTCATTTGAAGCTGGTGCAACCAGATGAATCGCACAGGTATCGTATTTTCTCCATGTGAGACGCGACGAGAATTGAATAATTCTCTGCATTCCTAACTGCATGAAATGTAGTTGTTGCTTTGCATTCTTGCTTAAAACTGTTGCATCTATTGTGAATATGTGCTTCATTACAGCTTGCTGCATTTGCATGATCATTGAGATACCTTCGGCTTCTTGCATTGTCGGTTGCATTTCGCCCCTGCCTGCGGGCATGCCTGCGGGCACATCTCTGTTTATCTCACCTGTTTGTCTAAGTCTTCGGCCTTGTCAAAAATGGGTCGTCTCTGGGCTTTGACATTCACTCCCGTCACTTATGACTTTCGAGTTCTGTCAAAGAGGGGCAACTGTAGACACCCCATTTTTGACCGACCTTAAGACTCAGACGTCACCGATTGAGCGCTTGGTGATGTTTCATATTGTGCTCGTTCTGAGGTTTCAGAGTCTCGGCTGCGAGCCTTGCCTCCGGACTTCCGAACTCTTTCATGTCTTGCCTCGGTTTGCGAGCCAGGCTCTGTTTTCTCTTCCCGAAGGGAGGGAGAGGTCTCGTAGATCATCTCTCAGTGGCCGTAGGCTACATTTCGTGGTCGTAGGCCATTTTGCCCGTTTGGAGTCTGGTTTCTAGTTTTTCAGAGCCGTTGGCCGTGTGCCTCGGTTTGGGACCGCTTAACCACCTCCGTTTGCTCCGGTTTTTGGCATGCATCTTATTTGCTCCCTTTTGAGGGACACTGTGACTCGAGAGACCAACTTCGTGGTCGAACACCACTTCCGGTGCCTAACAGTCAGTTTTCGGGGCCTCAGGCTGCGCGTTTCGGCCCCCGAACCTTCATTTTGCATCGGTTTGGGTTCATTTTTGGCAGGGACCTCTGTTTCATTGTTAGGAAGGTCGTAGAAGGGTGGGAGGCCAGTAATTGTTCTGACAACCTGCTTTATTCCTCCATCGCCCTCCGTCGCCCATTTTTTCCACTTGAAAGCTAATGTTGACCATCCTAAGGCCACTTTTTCCAGCCCTAAACCACATATTTGTGTTGTACACACCTGGGAGGCCACCAATGTCACATGGCCGGCCAGTAATTGTATTTGACTCTTTTGAACCCCTCTAAAAAGTGGGCTTTTCTCTCTCCTGGTTTACTTTCTCCAGTTTTTGTCCACAAGGTTGTGTTGTGCACACATGGCAGGCCACCAATCTAGGGTGGCCGGCCACTAATACCTCTTGACCCTTTTGACCCTTGGATGGCCGGCCATGGAAAGGGCCGGCCGGCCACCTGCAACTTCAATAACCAGCCGGCCTCGATCCTCTCTCCAGGTACATTACAGATATGTATTTTGTTTCCCCCCCGATTGTGTGTCCGGGGGGCTGCACTTTTGGGGGGAAACTTGAATTCATTTCCCCCCATTTTCCCCCCCTTTTCCCCACACTTTTGCCTATATATCAGGCCCTCCAGCTCCCATTTCAGAGGTTACAAAATTTGCTCTAAGCCTCCTATATTGTATCTCTCTCTCCCTACACTCCAACCCTCAAAATCTTCCAAACCCTACACCATTTCTACACCACCACATATCACCACACCACCACCATCCTTTCCAACACTTGGAGCTGGTTTTCCAGAGCTTAGGAGCACCTTTCCTCAAGCCAAAAGCTGCTGGAGCTTGGTCTACAAGGGTGAGCCTTCATTCTCTCTGTTTTGTGCTTTATTTTGTTCTATATATTAGCTCCTCTTTCTTGCATATTTGGGCTCCGACCCTAACTGAAAACAGCATTTTTTTAAGGTCTTTTTCATGTTTTTTTAAGGGCCTCTCCCTGTTTGAGGCTTCCTTATTACACTTGCTTCTTTACCTCTCTTGTATGCCTATTTCTTGCATAGTATTTTAGGCCTTTTTTAAAAATTTTTTGAGCTTGGTTATAAACTTTAAAGTGGCTTATTTTGAGTCCTTCTTCAATATTGTTTAAGGGCTCTTCACTTTTTGAGGCTTCCTTTTGTCACTTCTCTCTTTATCCCTCTTTTGGCCTTATTTTTGCATGTTTTGTTAGCCCCTTGTGCTTGTGTTTTTGGGCTCTGGTCCGAACTGTAAATATCCTTATTTTGATCCCCTCTTCATGTTTTATTAAGGGTCTTTTGCTGTTTGAGGCTCCCTTTTTACTCTTTGTGTTTAAACCTCTTTTTAGGCCTTATTTTGCATAGTGTTTTAAGATTGCATGTGCACTGTTTTGGGTTTGGTCACTAACTGTAAAACACCATGTTTTGGGCCCCTCTTCAACTTTGTTGAAGGGCCCTCCTCTGTTTGAGGCCATAAATCATCACTTGCTTCTTTGTCCCCTTTTTGGGTCATTTCTTGCACAATGTTTTAGGCCTGTTTGTGTTTGGATCCGTGGCTGGTTGTAAACTGTAAAGTTCTTTATATTAAGCCCCTCTTCAACTTTGTTGAAGGGATCTTGGCCATTTAGGGACAGAAGCTGCTACTTGCTTCATTATCTCTCTTTTAGGGCCATTTTTGCATGTTAACTTAGCCCCATTTGTGTCCATTGTTTGGCCTTGCTTAAAACTGTAAATATGTTTTTTTTGGGACTGTCTTGATTCTGTATTCACACTTAATGTTCAAATAGTGCATGTTTTGTATAGCTATAGGTCATTGCGCATGCCCAGTTTTGAGTTTCGGGGTTCGTCTCATACATCGGGTGCCATATTGCCATGTTTCGAGGCTGTTTTGCATCATATTTTTTTATTGAAATTTGCATGCTAGTATTCCATATTCCATGCCTTGCCATGTCTTGTTAGAGTGGCATTTGGTGCCCTAGGGTCGGTCCTCGATTTGCGTGCATGCGTGCACACATCTCGAGTGTCTCATTTTCATCTAATGGCTACTGATGTGAGTGTGGCTGAGGTCCACTCATGTTAGTGTAAGTCCGTTATGCATTGTGTATGCCATTTCATTTCATAGCATTGTGTATGCTAGGTTGTATGTTAGCGCATTGTGTATGCCATGTTACCTCGTGCATCGTGTATGCCATTTCATAGCATTGTGCATGCTAGGTTGTATATTAGTTGCATTCATGCATGTCATGCATATTACATAGTGCTTGGGATAGGAGTTAGTCCGAGCACGGGAAACGAGGGACGTTTCGTACTTCGAGTGACGGAACGTGTCTCAATTCCCAGTCACCGACACTCCGGATTATCCATGATGGAGTTTAGGTTTTGTTGTGTTTATATGTGCATTCATTTCATATTGATTCGTGCAATTCGACTCCTCGGCCATCACGCATCAATATACATGATTGGTGGCACGAGGATCGAGGCATGCATACATTTGTGAAAATACATTGCCATACCCTTTTCCCGCTCTCTGTTGCAGCAAATCAAGAATCAGTAGCCTTTCAAAAGCTTTGCACAACATTCCGGCATCAATCGCAAACAGAGGCTAATTGGGGCATCGCAGTGGATTTCCGTGCCAAGCAACCCAAGCATGCATCATTCATCATCCAGAGCGGAATTGAGGCAGTCCCTAGCTTGCATGCTAGTTTACAACTTACCTAGTTTAATTTGTTAATTAATTAGGATTTTGTAATTATTTGGACTGTATTATTTATTCGGGACTGTATTATTTATTCGGACCCTCTGAGTGAGGGCACAACTGTAATAAGTGTGCGTGTGTGTGATATATGTCTTCCAACCCTACGTCTTTCTCCCTTTTATTTACCCGCTTATGATGGTTAGATTAGGGCATGTTTCAATTAGCATACAGTATGATAGCATGTTTACATTCATTCATCTGTTTTGCATGCACCGGGCTCGGCGCATCATACTAACTGCATTGTATTTTCAATTCCAAGTTGAATACATGTTAGCTGTAGCATTTCATATGCCATGTTTAGAATAGCCGAGCCTGCTATAGCTACATTTTTGCATGTGTTGCATTAAGCACTTCTGTATAGTTAGGATCATGCATGGATTTCTAATCAGCTTCTGTTTTGGCTTGGAGTACTCGGTAAGTTTTATGCTTTAGCATCCTTGCATGCGTGTGAGTGACTGCCATGAAATAGCATGCTTACCATGAGGCTATATGCTTATGTGATATAACTGCCTGAATGCTTGTGGGTGAAGGTTGGGTTATTTGAATTGGAACAATTCATCAAATGTGTGTTTTAAGCCCACTAGATAGTGGCAAAATCATGTTTTCTAAGCCCACCTGAGGGTGGCAAATCCACGTCTTAGCCTACTTGCGAGTAGCACCATCAAACCATTTTCAAATAAACAAACATGAAATGTTTTGTTCCAATTCAGGCGATTCAGTCTATACTTGTATGCTGTGCGCATCACATAGTAAATCTAGACTAATAACCGGAATAAGAACGCATAATGTTTTCAAAAATAGATATCATGGTTAGTAGAGGCCGATCTTTGATCGGGCGAGCGGGGGTGCTCACGAAGTGACCTTCCCCAATCGTATCCAAGTTCCCGAGCTGAGGCAACTTTGGTGATGACGGACACGTGGCCTTAGGCAAACGAGTCAGGGTTTCCTAAATTTCCCCAAAATAAAATATTTAGGTGGCGACTCTGTAGCTGGCAAAGCAGTCCATGTTTGGCACTTCTTTCAAAATCTGTTTTCTCAAAACGATTTACCGGATTTGGACTCTTTGGTTCAGATTTAGAACCGTGACAATTTTAGAGTCCTGAACTGTAGTGAACCCCAAATGAACAGAACGGGATTTCCCTCCCGGGGTGTTCGGGGACGTCTACACCATGGTTTGAGTCCCTAGGCTGGCCTTAAGCTTTGGGCTTCCTTGTATGCTTTGCTTGCTTTGTTTGGTTGGTTTGACACCTTTCCATGCATTATTTCAGAGCTTATAATATTTGTCACATGTCCATATTTGTCCCCTTTTAAGTGCTCTTGAAAGTTGCCCTGCTATGCCTAGGTGTTGGACCATTTATATGTGCATGTTTGTTTTGCATTTTCATGCTTCCAATTCATAACTTTGGCCACTTATTTTGGGCATGGCTGAGGTCTGTCCATCTTTAGTTTAAGTCCATTTACCATGTTGTTCAAAGTTGCTACTTTACATCATGCTTACATGCTTGTTGCATGCTTGTCATATTGCATGTTGTCACATGCTTGCTAATTGACATGTTGTTGCATTTTCATCCACCTTGCCGTGCATGTTGTCGCATGCTTGTTACATATTTAGTACATTATATGTTGTTGCATACTAGTTCCATTCCATGCTTGCTTGCATGCTTAGTTTGCATAGCATTGTGTGTGCATTGCCTTGCCTCTTGATCACACATGATAAAGGTTAAGGTCCCTTATGTGTTTTGTGCATTTCATTTGCTATTGAATTGCACACTTGACTCTTTTGGCCACCATGCATTGAAATACGCGATTGATGGTCCGAGGGTTGGGAACTACACTCCTTTGAGTCTTAAACATGATAAGGAGTGTAGTTGCAAACATTGTCTTGTAAATGTATTGCCATACTCTGTTTGTCCTCTGCTGCAGCAACAGAGCAGTTTACAAGAAGGGATGGCCGATCGGCCATCTTCAGTGCCAGTCGGCTACAATTGTTTGGCCGATGGCTTCATATTTGGTCAATGACCTGTTTATCCTAGCCGATGACCGTGATTTTCGGCCGATGGCCTCCCACAGTGCCCATGAGGTGAATCAGAAGTGTGTTGGGAATTTTCACACTTTGCAGAAGCACAGAGCAGTGCAAACAGAGGCAACATGAGGCATGGCAATGGATTTCAGAGCGAAGCCGACCGAGCATGCATTTGTCCCTCTTCCCGAGGCCTTTTTACTGTTTTTCGTAGCTTAATTAATTTGTTAATTATTTAAGTGTTGTAATAATTAGTTGTAGCTAGTTATTCATTTGATTGTGTAATAATTAATTAGCGTGTTAATTAGTTAATTAGATGGTCTGTATTATTCTTTCGGTCTCTCCCTCGAGAGAGCCAATTGGTGTAATAAGTGTGCATGTGTGTGATGCATGTCTTCCAACCCCCATTTCTTTCTCCCTTTTACTTAACTGCTTATGATGGTTAGTTTTAGGGCATATTTTATTTAGCATACCTTATGCTCGCATGTTTGCATCCATTCATCTATATTGCATGCACCAGGCTCGGCGCATCATACTAACTGCATTGTATTTCAATTCCTACTTGAAATACATGTATCGAATTGTCGCATCTCATATGCCATCTTAGAATAGCCGAGCCTATTTCTAGTTACATTTTGCATGTGTTGCATTAGCCATCTTAAACATAGCTTGGATCACGCATGTTTACTAACTAGCTATTGTTTTGGCTCGGAGTTCTAGGTAAGTGTTTATGCTTTAGCATCTTGCATGTGTGTGAATGTTAACATAACAGCATGCTTGCCATGAGGCTAATTGCTTATGTGATATAGCTGCCTGAATGCCCGTGGGTGAAGGTTGGATTACTTGAATTGGAACGATTCATTGAAATTCGTGTTTTAGCCTACTTACGAGTAGCAAACTTCAAAACCATTTCCAAACAAACGGATATGCGATGCTTTGTTCCAAATTAGGCAATCTAGTCTATACTTGTGTGTTGTGCGCATCACATAGTAATTCTAGCTAATTAACCGGAATAAGAACGTATGTGTTTTCAAAAACAAGATATCATGCTTAGTACAGGCCGATCTTTGATCGGGCAAGCGGGGGTGCTCATTGCATGACCTTCCCTTCTCGTACCCAAGTTCCCGAGCCGAGGCAACTTTGGTGATGACGGACACATGGCCTTAGACATGAGTCAGGGTTTCCTAAATTCCCCCAAAATAAAATATTTAGGTGGTGACTCTGTATCTGGCAAAGCAGTCCATGTTTGACACTTCTTTCTTAAAAATCAGTTTTCCAAAAAGATTTGTCAGATTTGGACTCTTTGGTAATTTATCGGTCTTGCATCACACTTTGTGAGATTAGATTCAGAACCGTGACATTGCGTCCGAACTGTAGTAAGCCCAAATAAACAAAATGGGATTTTCCCGGGACGTTCGGGCCCGTCTACACCACATAAGACTACCGGGAAAACTAAAGTTTTTGTCTTCTCTTTTGAAGTTAAAAAATGAAGAAGACTTTAGGTAGACAGTAGAGCATCAAGTTGCTTTCGAAGGAATAAAAGCCTATTTGGCCAAACCTTTAGTACCAAAGAAGGACAGACCTTTGAAGTTATACATTACTGTAGTTGAAGAATCATTAGGAGTCTTTTTAGCCTTGTACTTTGCGGCAATAAAATTAAGATATTATCTTTTTCCTACTATTGTCTTGGTAATTGCAACCACAAATTTGGTAAAACACATGTTATCTAGACCCATATTAAGAGGAATAATAGGAAAATGGATTTTGGCTTTGTCAAAGTTTCATTTGGAATATATTCCCCAAAAAGCAGTAAAAGGACATGTATTGGCCAATTTTTTGGCTGATTATCCATTCCAATTAGAGTGTCAAGAAACAATGGAACTTGACACAGCAGATTTGGAACCATGGAAGATGTAGTTCGATGGATCAAAGGCTAATGGTCTGGTGGGAATTGGTATTGTGATTAAATCACCCTAAGGAGCAGAAACCACACATGGTTTCAAAATTGATGAAATTACTTGTTCCAATAATTAAGTTGAATACGAAGCCTTGATTATGGGACTTGAGAAACTTATTGGTTTACAGGCTCATGCAGTTGATATATTTGGAGATTCTTAATTGGTAATTAATCAAGTAAAAAGGATCATTAAATGTCAAAGTGCAAGCATGTTGCAATACTATGTTGATGTTGTACATTTGCTTTCCTATTTTCAAGTGGTAGATGTAACTTATATCCCAAGATTCACGAATCATAAGGCTAATAATGTGGCCCAAAGAGCTTCGAATTTCAGAGAAAAAATAATAATATTCAAATAGGCATGGGCCAAGCAACATATCTGAAGTTGATACCACCTTCAGCCAAACGGGGTTTATTAGTAGAAGCCAATTAGAATGACTTGGAAGAGTAGGATTGGAGACATCCAATCATTTAGTATTTGACTAGCCCATCTTCGAAGGCCAGCAGAAAGCTTAAGCTACAGTCCACGCAATATATAGTATATGGGAATGCTCTTTACAAAAGAGAGGAAGATGGTCTCTTATTAGAGTGTTTGGGACCAAAGGAAGCATTGACTGCCATGGTTGAGGTGCATGAGGGCAATTGTGGTGCTCACCAGCCTGAAGTTAAGATGAGATTCGAAGGCACTCTTATTATTGGCCAACCATTCTTAAAGACTGCATATAGTATGCAAAAGATTGTCATGCATGCCAAAAGCATGATATGATAAGACATGTTCCAATAACTGATCTACATGTAGTAGTGAAGCCTTGGCCATTTAGAGGATGTGCAATGGATATGATAGGGAAAATTTACCTACCTTCTTCGAAACAACACTGTTTCATTCTAGTAGCTACAGACTACTTTACAAAGTGGGTTGAGGCTAAGCCCTATAAAATTGTGGATCAGATAAAAGTAATTGATTTCATCATGGAATGGTCCACATGTTTGGTATTCCACAGACCATAACTGTGGATAATGAGACTGTGTTCAATGGAAATCTAGTAAAAGCTTTCGCAGCAGAATTTGAAATTAGTCTTATTAATTCCACCCCCTATTATGCACAAGCAAATGGCCAAGCAGAGTCATCAAACAAATCCTTGAAGAAAGGAATACAGAGGGTTGTTGAGGACAATCCTAGAGACTGGCATAATTTAGATGTGTTATGGGCATATAGGACTTTTCAAAGATCAAACAAAGGAATTACCCCTTATGCCTTGGTATATGGGCATGATAAACTATTACTTGTTGAGACCAATATAAAGTCTTTACGTGTTAAATGCCAGGATCACTTAAGCACTAATTAGTATCATCAAAGCATGTGTTTGGAATTGGAAAATGTAGATGAGGCCAGAATTTTGGCATTAAACAACATCTTTCTACAAAAGAGAAAAGCAACCAAAAACTATAATAAAAGGGTTCAACACCTTAGCTTTGATGAAGGGGACTTGGTTTGGAAAACAATACTTCTAGTAGGAATTAAAAGCCACAATTTTGGCATGTGGTCACCTAATTGGGAAGGGCTATACCAAATCCATAGAGTCCTGTCTGGGGGAGCCTACTATTTGAAGAACCTAAATGGATGTGTGCATCCTAGAAAAATTAATGGTAGGTATTTGAAGCATTATTACCCAACTATGTGAGAAACACAAGAAGTATAGGAGTCTTACACAAAATATCAAGAAGAAATAAGAAACATTTGGGTAAATAATAAGTGTTTCATTTCATAATAAATTAAGTACATCTTGCCACAATTTGGCCCAAAATTCAGTACAATGCTTCAACTGTTCTTTTACAACAAGTTCTCTACTTCTAAGTGCTGGGAACGACTGAATAATAGTGTTTATCTCTTGTTTACAGTTAGATAACCCCTGGTGAAAGAAACGTATTTTCTGCATTCTGCTCCATGGCCAGGTTGACTGCTGCTAGCTCATTCTCTGATTTTGCCTTCCTATGTTGAAGCTGTGTGGCAGAGGAGTGTTGTCCCTTCAGCATTGAAACTTCGAAGTGTACATGAGAGACAAACTCCTTGTCTTTTAGAAATTCTTTCTCTACAACCTTGGCTAATTGATGAATATTGACATAGAATTCAACGGTTGCTGCTTCCTAAGACAAATGACCTTTAAAGGTAGCATTTGTCTGCTCAAAGAATTGGCAGCATTTGGGGAATCCATTCTTGATTATTGGCTTTTTTAAGGCTTCGAATGGGATCCTCGAGAGAGTCTTAATCAACTTCAAACAGATGCCTAAATTCACTTGAGGAAGAGAAATGATGGATTCAATAGTAGAAGAGCCTTTAATTACCTCCAGAAAGGAGTCAGCTAAATCCAAGAGCTTAGCCTCACTGCTAGGTGGAAGCACTGGTGCAGATATGCCAAATAAGCTTTCCAGTTGAGCTTCGAAGATGTCTATCTCTTCCTTTGACAAGGGAAGTGTGGAGGAGCTACTAGTGGAAGGCAATGCTGAAGTGATTGGTGAAGAAGAAGGAGAGGAAGATGCCTCAGTAGCATCAATGGTTCTAGCCACCAGCAAGTCCAAGGAAAGGGGCTAGAGTAGGGTATTGAAGGAAGCGTTAGTAGGCTTCCAGTGCCATCCCAGATGTACTAGCTGCTGGTGTAGAAATGGGAGTAACAGGCGTAATCTCAGAAGGTAAAGGGCTGGCTAGGACTTTAGGAGGTGTGGAAGTAGGCAAAGGTGAGGAAATGGTCACTAGGGGCCAATTAAGAAATTTGACAGGATTAGGAGAATGAGAGGAAATGATGATTGGCACGTTAAGCTTGAAAGAATCAAGGAAGAGGCCATAGGGAATGTAGAGGTAGGGGTTGGGAATATTATCTGCAGAGGCTCTACACTCATTGGAAAGTTGGTATCTACTTTCTCTTTTCCGTTCAAGGCGTTCTTCAAATCTGCAGAGCTCAAGAATGGTCCCTCAATGCTTTATGGAGGAGAAGAAGAAGGTTGTGAAGAAGTTATAGGTAGGCTAGCTGCTGCTACATATCAAAAGAAAAGAGGTATAAAAACAAAGCTGAAAGAGTAAAACAAAACCAAAGGTGTTGTGAAAAACAAGAAGAGTTACCAGCATTTATAGTAATGACAGTTGGAGAGCTACGATGGGTATGGTGTTCAGTAGCTTTACTCTTCAATGCAGCTTCCTACTGTGCTACGTTGACAACAACAACTTCCTCTTTCAAAATCTTTTGCTACCTCTTCTTCTCAGATCCTTGAAAAAGAAGGACCTCCTTGGTCTATTCCTTCTCTATTGCCTTAGTTGCTGCTTCATGAAAGCGTCTATGGAAAGTTGGGTAGTAGGGGAAGTTGGCTTCTTCCTTCTCTTCAAAAGGGCTTCTTTTTCTTTTTATTCTAAAGGGACTTTAGGGGCCACCTCCATAGGTTCAAGCTTAATGTGGGCCTTTCTCTTTTGTTGCTTGCCCTTTAGTGTGGCCAAAGTTTGTGCTCTGCAAGATGAGGCTTCCTGCAAAGCCCCTATACTAATAAAAGAAGCTTTAAGTAAAAAGAACAGTATAAAGGAAGGAAAGAAAAGGCAAGAGAAATGACAGAAAAGCTACCCTTTTTGACAGTAGTCCTGGTAATTCTGGGTAAGGAGGCTACAATAGGGGCAGAAGTAATAATAATACTAGTCTCTTTAGATTTGGCTTGCCCACCCTAGGATGGCAGATCTAAGTTCTTTAGTAAATCCAGGGTAGGGGTAGCAAGTTGCACCTCTATGTTGGCAGACCACTAGTTCTTGAACCTAGTCGTGGCTCTACTATAGCCAGCGAAAGGCACAAATTCGAAGGTGGATAGATCTCTTCTGAACTTGACTGCTACTTCATCCAGCCTAGATTTTAGTACCTTCAAGTCTCTAGTGTCAAGATCAAAGTTGGAGTGGCTGTAGAGTGGGACATGAATCCTTTGGCTAAGCCCAAATTGTGTTGCAAATTGGGCAGGGCAGGGCAGGGCAGGCCAGTAGGCTTCAGAGATGCGCTTTTAAGCTTGAGGATTTAAAGTGCCAATAAAGGGCTCCCTTAGCAGCAGAATGGAGGCCCATATTTCTTTGTGAATAGGCTTGGAGTAGTTAGAATCAGCCAAAAAATCCCTCAATCATGCTGGCCTTACAATAGCATTGAAGGGACAGAAGAGGGAAGGCCTAGCGGCCAGTGGCAGGTGATGAAAAAAAGAAAAATAATATAAAAAGCTAGAAGGATATAAAGAAACTTTAGCATATTTCTCTCTGTAAGTGATAGGATCTTGTACCAAAAATCTTAAGCTACGGGAATGGAGATCAGTGAAGTATGTAAAGAGCCAGAGTTGGAGGATCCAAATTGGACCCCTTTGATTAGGCTCTAGAGGCCTCTCACAAAATTGGGAACAAACCCTATATACATAGCCCAGAACATAAGGGGCCAGGACTATTCTTTTCCCTGAAGCTAGAGCTTTGGTAAGGGTAACGAATTCAGGCATTATTTTCTGGGAGGAAGTATAGAAAAGGAATTTACAAAGCCAATAAAGAATGAAAGAGAAAAACTCAAAGTCGGTCAGCAGATCTTCCTCCTTATTCTCAGAGGCTACAAAATCGCTGTAAGAAGAATTAAAAGAGGAAATAGAGAAGAAGACGTTAAGGTTTGGGTAGTGAGGGCCAAAAGTGCCATTAGTAGGTGAAAGCCCTAGAAGATGGCACATGTCAAGAACGGTGAGGGCCATCATGCCACAAGGAATTAAAAGAAGTTAAATGCAGGGTTCCAAAAACAAAGGGTAGCTGGGATAAGAAAAGGGTCCTCAGGGATGACAAACCTAGAAAGGCGAAGGGCATCGAGAATGCAGAGGTCCTCCAAATCTTGTTTCCGAGCTCCGACTACTCTATCCTACCACTCTTCCTACTCAATCTTCAATGTGGGCCAACAACGATGAGGTCGATTAACCCTCAAACTTCCCCAATTGTAGCTTCCTGCATAGAGAAAGAAGTGATCCATCAAGCGTGGGTATAAAGGAGGAAGTATAGCAGGAGTTTCCTTAAGAATGGAGCCAAGAACATATTCCCCTCGAGCATGGTGACGAAGGACAATGATTCTCCCATCAATCACGCTTTGACCCTCTGGTATCTCATATTTGGCTATCTCCTCAGTAAGGCATCTCCTAAAGGCTACTGAGGGATGTAAATGTTCAATAACCAGTACTTTCACAGAGGAAGAAGAACTTATCGGTAAGGGATTGAAAGGAGAGTAAAGAGAGTAAGTAGAAGAAGGGTAGGGGGTTGAAGTTAGCAATAATGGGAGTGAGAGTAAAGACTGGACAAGCAAATAGGTAAGAGCATGAGAAATTGGGGCTTTAAACCTTCTTGTCGAAAATTACCCATTTAACCTAATGAGTCAAGTAGGCCCAAGTTATTTGATTGTTTATTCTTGACCCACGTGGGATTAAGGCCTTTATTTTAAAAAGTCCTGAAAACACATTTTTTACCTTCTATAAAGAAGTGTTCCTTCAAAGTAGCTCCTTGTTACCTTGTAAAGGAAGAAAATATGCTTCAAAGTGTTTAGCTTGGTTTCAAAATGAGTAGTTGGTTTCGAAGCCATTTTTTTTTTTTTAAGGGCTCAAAACTATACCTCAACTCGAGTAAAGTGAGCATGTTTAACAATTTGAAGGTCTTAAGAGAATGATCCTAGGCATTCTGCCAAAGAAGATTTCCTTCGAATGAATATTTTATTACCTTTTGAGGAAAGAAATTGTACTTTTAACTGCTTTGTTTGTCTTTGAAATAAGGAGGTGCTGTGAGGCCAATACTTCCTGGAATAGTGTGAGTGTTTTGCAGATTAATAGGTTTGCAAATTGGCAAAAAGGAAACCCATGCCTTTAAATGTCAAAAATGTGAGTGTACATTCTTGGACTTTCTACTAAGTAGAGCCCTTCAAAGGAGGATATTATCACTTCTTAAGGGAAATTATGCAGGCATCGAAATAGAGGGGTTACTTCGAAGCTAATATGGGTTAATTATATAAACAAGTTGAGTGAGAAAAGTCATGTATATTGACAAATATAAACCATGCAGTTGGAACACAGAAACCCATTTTTATTAATGTAAATATCTACATTGGGAAAGCCTATTTGTCTACATTCTCAATTTTGTAAAAGTAAGGAATAGACAAGGTTACAAGGTCAAGACATTTTGTCCAGGAAAATTCAATAAATACATGTTCCTTCTCTAACCTTTCCTCTATCCAATCTAAATTTGGCTTATCTAATTAGTGAGCCCTTATTTGGTAGAAGAGTTGTTGGGCCTTCATTTCAAATTCTGTTTGCTTTAAAGCTTTCTCCACTTCATCCACCTCATTCATCCGACACATATCATCCATATCAATATCTCCCCCATACTCTGAATTAGGCTTCTTGAAATCTTCATACTCTTCAAGAAGATTTTCAGCTTCATATTAAGTTTGGATGCGAGTAACGGAGATCTCATCTAGGGATTTGCTGGTGGCCAAGGCATTTTTGTGCCAGTGAAACAGCAAAGGGAGCTAGTCCAAAAAGGTGTGAAGTTCTGCTTGGCCACTGGGTTAAGATTATGGCTTCGAGAGACAATGTCACAAGCCCATAGAAAGTTCCTTTGAGGAATGTCATCTTGAAGGGCTTTGAAAGATAAATGCGAGAAGGCAACAAGTAGGGTTTGGGCTTTATACTGCTGATAAGCAGTTGGAGGAACTAGAGCCTGATAGGGAGCGAAATGCTAGCATTCAAATAAGTTTTAATTCCTCAATCCAGTTAGGATTAGGAGGAAAGAGAGGAGTAGTTGGGTCCTCTCTAAAAGAAGGAGGAAACTGAGGCTTATTCACACACTCTAGCCAGTCATAAGAGCAAAGTTTTACTTTTTTCGCTAAGAATGAGGGGCTTATTCCCAAAGCTTCGATTGGATAAGGGGTCTTTCGCACTATTTTGGTTAGCAAGGTGGAAGTATACCATGCTGAAAGCAAGTTGTCTTTGAGACAGCGAAGGCGATCAAATGGAGTATAGGGATATACTATAGAGCTGTGTAAAGAATGAGGAGTTGTAGTAGGGTCGTCGAATTCAACAAGTCTGTGATGAATTCGCTCTTTTGTTTGGGGTTGGATTGGTGTTGGCCAAGCATTCCAGCCAGTAGTTCTAGTATAAGAGGATGCAGCTTCATTCTACGCAGAGGGTTTTGGAGCAAATGAAGAACTTTCAAGATCCATTTAGGCACGTTTTTGGTCTAAATGCTCATATTTTGCGAAAGCCTCCATAACTTGTATACATGGAGGAGGATAGATATGTATAATGAATGCATGGAAGTTCTTTCAAGATTGATCATCATTGTCCAAAACCCCTTCGCATGCCTGATCAATGAAAGAGAAGGTTTGATTAGCCATCAAAGATGTATCAGTCTTTTTGTTTGCACAGAGGGAATTCAATGAAGTTTAGTGTTTTAAACATTACTTGAAGACGGTTACACTTCTAGGATAAATAAATTCCATGCGCATCCTAGGACATGGGCAAAACGCATTGATCCACTAATATGACCAAGTATTGGCTATATTAGTGCGGGGGATAATGTTGGCTATATATTTTGTACAGGCCTATCACAGCCTGACATGTGGATCATAAAGGGCAATTTGGAGCATAAGTAACGATCTCTAATCATCAACAAATGTGTGGCAACTTATAGCAGTGGCAATGGATCCGCGACACATGTGAACAGTCAGGATACCTAAGGTAATGTGGCCAAACAGTTGCTTACAATTTAAATTCAAATTCAGGAGGGAAGCATAACCATGAGAGTGGAAAAATGGAAGCAAATTGTTCAAGGCCACACTCAGTGATCATGGAGATCATTTTGATAGTTATCACCTACTTCGACAGTTATCAGCCACTTCAACAGTTATCTTTAGAGCCTATAAATAGAGGAGAGTACTGATAATGCAAGGACCCAGCACTAGACCCAGAAACCAGTTTGTTTACTTTATATTTTTGAGTCTTTTAAATTCCAGTCTTTACATTCTTGTACTGCACTTCAAATTCCAAGGAGTAGTTCTAAGGTAGTTTGTTGATGTAATCCCCTTCGAAGTTGTGGAAGTGCAAATGTACTATTGTAAACTCTCTGGTTCACTTAATAAAGTTTGATTTCTGACACTGTTGTTTCCTCCTCCTTTTATTTTACTTAGTCTTCTTAATTTTCTCCTAAAAGCTAAGCCACCAGTAAAGTCTTCTTCATTGAGGCTAAGAGAACTTCGAAACAATCGTCTGACTAATTGGTTGACATTTACTAATCTTTATAAGGACTTATTGATCCTTGCTGGCATACATGAATTACATTTTTGACCTTTAAAAGCTAAAAAGACAACATAATCCGTCCAAAACTGCTTAAACTGTGATTTGCCAGTCTATCAATTCACCAAATCGCTATTCAATTTATAATTTTACTTTCAAATCATCCGAACCATACCACGCACATCCCTACTTGTAGTTGTATATATATATTCGTTGGTTTCGAAATGGAGTAACAGTGATGGTATTCAGCACAGTCGAAACCTAGGAGAGAAAGAGAGAGTGTGTTCAACAAGGAAAGCGTGAAGGGAGGGATTTACAAATCCTGAAATTTAAAGCATGAAAGAGCTATTTCCAGAGTGTCTATATCAAAGTTTAATTTTATTTTTTTAAAACTATGTTGTAGATGAATTTTTGTTTATTTTTAATGATTTTTTTTCATTATGCATCTGAAAAATAAAATAAATTGACAAAAATATTTAAAAATATCATAAAAATTCAAATAAAAATCTGTATACATTTTTGTTTTTTGATTTTCATTTATTCTTAGTGATTTTTTTTAAAAATATTTTAGTTAAACTTTTTATTATTTTTTATTTTTTTATATGTATCTAATATTGATTTATCTAAAAAGTAAAAAAATTGATTAAAATATAAAAAAATTCAATAAAAACAAACGAAAATCCTTTTAAAAATAAAATTTGAAACTGTAAACCAAACAAAGCCTTGCTGAATCAAGTTGGATCAGATTAAGTTGGATCAAATTATTAGTATGCATTCTATTAGGGTCATTATAGATACACATTTTTAAAATGATATGTACCATATGCAAATTATGATATTTGTGGTATTGATTATGACAAATTTCATAATTAAATAACTTTCAATTTAAGGTATAACAAAAAATTATTAAAATTCTTTTCAATCATAACCAAAATAATAATCACAATAAGTCATTATTAATACCATAATAATGTTGGGCTTTATGAATTCTGATAAGTAATGTATATTGTCCAATGTGGAGTTTGGGGGACCTCTCCCAATGGATGGGGGATCCGGGGGTTGCACGATTTTTGTGGGTACTTTGGTAATTTCTTATTGCTTTTTCATTTTCCTAATTTCTATATTTTCAAATAGATCTTGGATTGAAGAGAATTGTAATTGCTTTATGATCATAGTGAAAACCATAGCAACCGTAGGCACAACTCTATTCAAGGGTGAACCACGTAAATCTTTGTATTTCATTTGTATATGTAATTGTGGCTCGACTTTTTCGCGCCCCCTTTCGGAGAGCTCGAATTGGTCCCACAGTTTGGACTCCTGTCACGGTTTTGAATCTAATTTCACAAAGTGTAACGTGAGGCTGATAAACACCAAAGAGTCCAATCCGGCAAATCATTTTGGAAAATCGATTTTAAATCAAATAATGCCAAAATTGGACTGCTTTGCCAGATTACAGAGTCGCCACCTGAATATTTTATTTTTTAAAAAAATTTAGGAAACCTTGACTCGTGCCAAAGGCCACGTGTCCGTCATCACCAAAGTTGCCTCGGCTCGGGAACTTTGGGTACGAGGGGGGAAGGTCATGAAATGAGCACCCCCTCTCGCCCAATCAAAGATCGGCCTCTACTAATCATGATATGTTATTTTATAAACCTCATGTGTTTTTATCCGGTTATTAGCTAACTTTACTGTATGATGCACACACAAGCAAGTATAGACTAAGTCACAAGACTTGGAACAAATCAACTCATGTTTGTTTTTGAAAATGATTTGAATTTGCCACCCTCAAGTGGGCTAAAACATGGATTTGCCATCAAACATGATGGGCTTAAAACAGGATTTGACACTTTGCAAAGTGAGCTTAAAACTCACATTCGTTGAATTGTTCCAATTCAAACAACAAGCCTTCATCCATAGACATTCATATAGTTAATCATTTAAGCAAATAGCCTCATGGCAAGTATGCGAAACATGGCAACACTTACACTCATGCAAGTATGCTAAAGCGTAAAGCTTACCGAGTACTCCAAGCCAAAACAAAAGCTAGTTAGAAAGAATGCATGATCCTAACTATACAAGATGCCTAATGCAACACATGCAATAGGCTCGACTACTAATATGGCATATGATACAGTTTGATAACATGCTTTGAAACACGTATTCAAATAAGTGTATGAAATTCAATGCAGTTTGAATGATGCCCCGAGCCTCAATGCATGCAATACAAATGAATGGATGCAAACATGTGAGCATGAGGTATGCTAATTGAAAATGATCCCTAATCTAACCATCGAAAGCGATTAAATAAAAGGGAGAAAGACGTGGGCTTGGAAGACACGCACATACGCACGCACGCACACTTATTACAACATTATGCCCTCGCGAATCAGGGTCTGAATGAATAAGTTAAGCTACACTAAGCTAAGCTAATTATTACAAAATGAAACTAATTAGCTATTCTAGTTAACTAATTATTACAGCACAATTGAGTAACTAGTTATGCTAAGCTAATTAAAATATTACAAAACGAATTAAGCTACTTAATTACAACACATGTATGAAGGAATTAGCTAACTTCTTCTAAGCTAACAAAAGCGATTAAATGGTCTTGAGGGTGAGGGACACATGCATGCTTAGTTGTTCCACCCGAAAATACCCTTGCCTTGCCATCGGATGCCTCTGTTTGCATTCATTTGATCACCGAAAATTGTACCAACTTCCAGATTGCCTCTACTCCAACACAGGAACACATTTGTGCAAAAATTCATTGGTGGTCGATCGGTTACAAAAAGTGGCTATCGGCTACCCCAACTGGCCGGTTGACTACTTCAAGTGGCTGGTCGGCCACCCACTTTTCTGGACTTCTTCTTTTGCTGCAACAAAGAGCAAACAGAGGCAAAATAATGCATTTTCAAGGAATGTGTGTACTGCTACTCTCCTTATCATTGCGCAAACTCAAAGGAAGGTAACTCTTGGCCTTCGAGCCATCAACCAAGCATTTTCAATGCATGATGGCTAGAAAACCAAGCTTGTACAAGCTTAATGAATGCACAAATAAGACCAAACAACCGCCACCCTATCATGTATGATCAAGGGTGATAGTGACTAAGAAAAGTGGCACGTTTCATCACTTTGAGTATGAAACTCCCCATTTTCCTTGTGTTTGGATTAATGTCCGATCCAAACACATGCAATGCAACACAAGATGCTTTAACTTTCTCAAGTTTTACTTGTCATGTTTTATTTACTCATTTTAATTATCGATCCATCCTTTAACCGATTAACTCCAAAAGATGAAAGTCCTCTAATGTAAAGAGGGCTTAAGCCACAAGTACCTTGAGCATGAAAGAGGCCTCATGCTGTTGGTAATGAATTCCCGAAGAAATTAAACCATTAGGCATGACAGCCTCAATTCCACACTCAAGCCAACAAGAGGCCCAAAGCCACTTTCAAAACAAAGTAAAGAGTGAAGAATAGAGGGAGGTTGCAGATATTTCAGTGTTGACATGGCATACAAAATGATACTAAATCATGTAAACAACATATGCAAGTCATGTTTAAGAGCCTAACTCATTAAGCTAGTGAAGACCATCACACTATAGCCATGCAATACAAGCCTCAACTGACCAAACCAGTTCAGAACAGAGTTAAAATATGCCAAAACAGTGGTTAAAACTTGCTGAGATTAAGGCACAAAAGGCTAGAAAAACATGCTCACATGTTAGCTTGCAAACAAGGCTCAAGAGCAACTCTAAAAAAAGCAATGAAAGAGTGAAGCAAATGAGCATGTGATAGAGATATAAACACTTAAATTACATGTTAAAAGACACTGCAACATGCAATCATTCCAAGCAAAACATGTTTAGAGGCCTAAAATGCCAAGGTAGTAAAGCCATTTGCACAACAACTATGAAAAACAAGGCCCACATGACCAAAGCAACCCAAAATAGAGTTAAATCTTGCCAAATCAGAGGCAAAAACATGCTAGAAATAAGCTAAGTTAAGCCACAAAAACATGCTACCATGTGATGCTAACTAGGCATGGAAGTGAGACACAAGGAGAGAAAGCCACCCCCTCCATTTTTGGACTTCAACACATGCCTTTTACCACTGAAATGACTCTAAATTTCAGTGGTTTAAAGGCCCAAAAAGTTTGACTTTAACATGCTAAAAGATGGTGCAAAGGTTCACACAAATAAGCAACAAGAAGGGTAGACAACCCCTTAGCACAAAATGACTTCAAACCAACATGTTAAGGCCCAAAAATCAGAGCTTTTTGTAGTTGAAAACTAGGCTCAAAATAGTATAAAAAGATGGCCAATCGAGTGATTAAAACTAAGCCCACAAGGTAAGTAATATACCTCTTGAAGCTAAACACAAAACAGGCCCTCTCTTAGGCTCAAACAACCTTCCAACAGCCCAAAATAGGTTCCAAGGGACCTCAGCTCCAAGGTGGTCCAATTTGGTTAAGGGCTAGTGTGCAAATGTGTAGAGAATTCTAACTATCAAGCATAAAACAAGAAGAGAGAGAGAGAATTCTAGAGAGAGAGGGAGAAATTTGCTCAAAATTATCCAACTCCTCAAAATGGTGGAGAGACCCCCCTATACATAGAAAATCAAGCTAAAGGCTTGTATTCATGCCTTCATACATGTGTATGGAGATGGCCTTTAGTGAACAATAGTTGGCACAGTTGGCAAACAAATATCTAAAAAGGGGAACAAATGGCTGTCGGCCACTTCAACTGGCCGACAAGAGGAAAAAGTGGCTGACAAGGCCAAAAAGTGGCCGACAAGGCCCCTCCCCTTTCTAGGCAAGAGGCACCAAGGTTTGGCCCAAAAACAAGCACAAAACAAAAAGGGTTTAGAGGCCTAGAGACAAGGCGTTCTGTCGAGAACTTCGGGCGCTCAAAACAAGCACAAACAAACACAATCATCGAGTGCACAAACGATGATGTCTAAGTCTTGAGGTCGGTCAAAAATGGGGTGTCTACAGTAATTTCTTTAATTGGTTTTATCTTCCTTATTTATTATTTTGTGTCTTATCAATCCTATATCGGAAGAGCCGATTTCCTAAGCTTTAATTACTAGTTTTATTTGAATTTGAAAAGTCCAATTGGACTCATTCTTTCCTCGATTTTGACCAATTACTAGAAAAAAAAATTACACATTATATCCCCCTTGAAACAAGAAGAAGTAGAAGAGAGAGAATGCCATCTAAAAAATAGGTTGCTTTCTTTACTTTACCCTGCTACTGTAAGTGCAATTAGGTTATTACTTTCATAATTCTTATTAACCCACAAATCGAAGGGACAAAGATTAATTGTCAAATAGTCTTTTATCAATGCCACTTAGATCAAACGTATGACATGGCTTGCATGGATCTTGCATCGTTTTCCCACATAGACTAAGTGACTAAAAATCGAAGGTTGCAAAATCGAAGTTGCCACTTGGTTTTAGGATCCAAGAACCCATATTGACTTCAACCCTTAAAAAACTAGTTCGTCATAACCAATGAACTTGGTTGAGGAGCTTATGTACCAGATATGAAGGTTTTACACATCCATCTCGCCCGACACAAGGTCGGCCTGTACTCATCATTTCCTTGATTTTTAGTTTTAAAATTGTTAAGCATCATGCGTGATGACAGTTTATACAAAAACATTGAGATAGCCTGAATAAGGGAATATGTCAATCCAAGAGGATACCTTGTTCAAAAAGAGAATTTTGTACTTATTTCAGAAAATTGATTTTAAAGTGAAAATTCAAGTTTTCTAAAAAAGAGTTCAATTTTTAGAAAAAGAGAGGATAAAAAACTTAGATCAAGAACTCCAATTAAACCCATTTATAAGTTGTCTTAATGTTCGCAACAAAACACATAAAAAGATAAAAAAAACCAAAAAAAAAATACATTCGTAGGATGAGAGAAAGAAAGAATAGGGGAAATAAAGGGAAAAAAAAACATCCATCTACAATAAATAAGTAAAATTATCCATCCACATAAAAGAAATTTAATGAAGTAGGGAAAGAGGGGGGGAACAGTTCATATGATTTGAATAAAACAACTGTTAACTAAATGAAACAACAATTTTGCTTGTTTAAGGGCAAGACATAAAATAATACAACTATATCAACAGTGATATAATCATATCACTACTTTAGTCATGAATCGCCAATGAAGTAGTTGGTGCGGATGGAGAAGGGTTTCAAGGAGTGGACTTTGTAGATGACTCTACACTCTGTAATCCAGCTCAGGAGGCAAAACACCTCAACCTCAATGGTGCCCAGGATGATGGATTAGAAGAAGATTTCTATGATGAGTCTGGTTTGATTCAGAACTCGCTGGGGAAAGTTATTCAATAATCTCATAACACCACGTAGTCATACTCTAATCCAATAATCAATTATTTACCCTCATGTTGTTCCTTCATCCCTATCATAAATCATGGACCCCTACTTCTCTCTACCAATTAAAATTTTAAGAAACACCACATATCCATATTCTGGGAATACTGAATAATCACACACTCGCAGAGAACAACAAGACCAAAGCTTCAACATGGCGGACCAACATGGAAGAAGGATTGAAGGTGGAGGATGGCAACCAGTGGTAGCAGTTTTGGTGCATGTATATGGTGGCAGTAGCAGTTTTATTCTATGGTTGTGTTGCTGTGAAGCTTATGCTAGCATAATGAGCACTAGGAATTTAAATTGTGGTTGATGAGCATACAGGGCCGTAAATCAGACTATGCTTAGGTGCTAGGTTTCGTTGGTTGGTTGGTTGGCTGCTCTGTTGTTTCTTTTTCTTTTTTTGTTGGTCTCTCACCAACTGGGGGTGCTAGCAAATGATAGGTTGAGGTTTGTGGTGCCAACCTAGTTGGGATCATTTATCTCATCGTGATGCTTTTTGCATTTCCCGTTTCTTTATTGATGTATCTGTCTTGTACCTTGTACTTGTTTAGTCCATCAATAAAATTTCTTTTTTGCCGATCAAAAAATATCACTACTTTAGCCCAATATAATATTCGTTACCAAACCAATAATGGTTTGATCCTAAGCATTATAACAAACAAAAACCAATAACTCAATATGAATAACCAAAAGGAAATACCAACTATGTAACCAAGCCAACAATGGCTTGATCACATATGGCTTCATATGGCCATATGAATAGAAAATAAGAACAATATATTTAAAATAAATCAAAACCCTAACTAAGAAATAGAAAAGAAAAGAAAAAAAAAAGACTTATTAACTTCAAAACGAAATTGCCGCGAGAAACGTCTTACAGTCCTCAGGAACTCTTTACTAAAAGAGGAACTCCTGATATGCCTTCGGATGAATGCACCCAAGAAGAACTCGACACATAAATATTGAACTAAAATGGCCAAGTCTCACACAAGGGTGCAAAACAGCCTCGGATTCTCTTAAGGGAGAGCTTCCTTGACTCAAGTCGTGAATTCTCCACTCAAATACTGGATGGAAAATATAGGAGGTGAAGGTGGGTTTATGTAGGCTCTTGGAGGAGTAATTTTTCTTCTAAGAAACGATGTGAGACTGCACAAAATCATATTAGGATAAGATCAACTGCACAACTAAGGGAAAAACAAGAAAATAAAGTGACGCATAGAAAGCCGCCATGATGGAGTCGGTCCGGCCTTGTGAGACAGCATAACTGGCCATCCCTTGGCCTAGAAAAAGTGTCATGTGGGCGGTCTGGCTATGTGAATGCTTTTTTTTTTTTTTTTTTTGGCAACCCTAGGTAATGGAAAAATATTTTTCAAAAGGGTTTTGGTCTTCGGGATTTCAAAATATTTTGAAAATAATTTTATTTAGTAATTAAATAAGCCCACTTTGAAATAAAAAGGTTTGGTCCAAGTATGATCTATAAATTTTGTGAAAAGGCCATTTTGCCATCACTTGTCAAAAACCGATAACTGATCATAAAATGGCTACCAAATCTTTCTTTTAAATTGGATTCAAGATAATTTTATATTGTTGGAAAGATCTTTGAAAATACTACAGTCCATAGTGGACTATTTTTGAAAATTTCAATGTTTTTCACATAAAATAATGCACAAAACACATTACCATTTTCCAAACTTGTGCAAGGTCAAGAGAATAGAAATAAATGAACCCTGGGGGGTCCAATATATATCAAATATGTAGAGAAAGGTTGGCTAGGATGTTTGGTTAGGCTAAATCCATCTGGATGCATCATGCTCTGGGTAAAAAATGACAAATCGAGAGTTGCAAACTATTTTTGCATCCATCATTGGGCAACATTTTCACAGCGGGACCAAGTATACAACTACACTCTCCCTACAAGCTACATCAGCTGAGGAAGATACATTGTGATTTTCATTTCATAAGTAAGAAAAAACCAATGGAGTCCATATTTATAATATTTTTTTTCCACTTTTTATTTTTTTATTTTTTATATATCATTCCTTAAGTCCAATATGTTTGATACTGTAGATTTTGACTCATTTTCTCACTGAGTGAGTGGTACGAAATAGTGGGGACATAGTTTTTATCTTGTCCATGTGGCAGGGCTTTGGGTCGAGGTATGGAAGCGATTCATGCTTGGGCCAAGATAAAAAATGAAGGACATGAGTCCTAGTAGATGAATGACTCATAAGTTAGGTGAGTTAGGACACTTCTGAGAAGTTAATACTAATCCAACTAGGAAAGATGAGTCCTAAATGATGTGTTATTCATAAAGAAACTAAGTGGTTGATAAGAATACAACTCTTCTTTTGTTCTATTCAACTTTGTCCTCACTTAATTTTCTTTTACAAAAAACAGGGTTTTTAGTCGTGAAAAATACGAAGTTGGACTAAGTCAAATAATTGAAATGACATCATATCCCTTCAAAATTATTTTGGAAAACATTTTTAAAGGATTGAAAACATTTTTGTCTCAAATGGGCTTAGGGTTGGGAATTTTCTCTCCATTGAAAAACTATTCCAAGAGAATCAAAATCATCCATTTTTGTTTCATCACTGAGGAGTTTTGGAAGGTATCCAGGTCTAAAGGATAGTAAAAAATGAGGTGTCTACGCTAGGAGCAATGGAATGCTTTAATAGAGTCAATGTTAACTTTTTATTTAATACCTAGAGGTGTCAACATGTTCTAACATAACTCCAAAGTATAATTATAGGCACTTCATTTTGACTAACCATAAGACTTAGGCATTTGGATGCTAAATAGTGTCCTTTAATGAAAGATTATGTTTAGGCCACTGTTGGGCTTGCTAAACCCTTTTTCATCGCCAAATATCATTTTCCATAAAAAAAACCCTGTTGTTTTAGTATATTTCGAAGAGAGGAGAATGGGGAGACCCAATACATTCATATTGACAAATTTCGCAGACATTAGTCATTTTCATAATCCAAACTATCAATTTGGGTTTAATTGGGTTTTCTTATGCAACAAGATAGTCCAAGAGCTGAAGAGTAGGACCCAAGAGCCCAATGGGCCCGCAAGGTTTTTGGCTTGCCGCCGAACATCTTTGGTTCACCTGTACCTTACACCTACAGTAGCACAATGTATGTTGTGCAGCCGTACAACCTTTGAGCGGGCACACATGTAGAAGTGTGGCCACATAGGGATCTGTGTGTTATAAGATTCAATTTTCGGAAGATCTTGTTGCCTTATCAGGAGAGAGGCACTACGAGACAGGGTGTATACACATTAGGTTTAGCCCTAATATGTGTACCCTTGTTTCCCAAGGCTCTTAGGCCTCCTCCTTTTTGAGAGACAGAATTCATAGCATTGAACGTTTGCCTTTTTTGCTCCCAAACACCCCTTAATCCACAAATAAACTCTTATATACATACACACAATAAGAAAAATAGGACCTAAACATAATCTAAGTCAAAGATAATCAAAGAGAACACATCACAAGGCTTGAGGGATGTATCCAAACAACCATTCTCTATCTTTGCTTGATTTCTTCAGTTTGTCAATCGAACCAAAGGTATTTCTTCTATTCCCTTTTATTTTTAGTAGCTTAAACCATGTTTTATGTGTTTGATAATGATTAGTGTAATCCCATGCTCATATCATCATGTAGTGTAAGCTTTTACATTGTTTTGTTGATTATAATGCATATTTGCATTGGACAGTTGCTTTAGGTTATTTATATCCCATATTCATGCATATTGGCTCATTTCATTCATCTGTATACATGTTCTCTTGTCATTGTATTTTTTGGTTTTTATGTGATACATGTTTAAATCTATGATTTTAGTACACTTCTGCCTACTATGTTCGTAGCCTAATCAGACCATAGGTTCATAATTTTGAATTTGTACATTAGATGCCATGTTTAGGTCATGTATATTCGTATAATAGCATGTTTTCAATGGCGTGATGATGAGGAGTACCCGGTTAGTCCTCCTTTCATAGCATATTGCTTGCATTGTGCATCATTTTTAAATAATTAAAGTTTTGAAGCTTTTGTGCCATATCTTTTGTTTTGTTTGTTTTAGAGATATTGCTTAAATTGGGAGTATTTTCATTACTTTATTTGCTAAGTCCATTTTTGAAAATAAGCCCTTTTGTCTTGAAAACTTTTCATGAAAAGTTTCCTAAATTCATTTTTAGAGAGAAATTCTTTAGTTTTTGGAAACTTTACATTTTCCTAAATATATTTTTGGAAACAAATATTGACAAATATGGAATGTTTAGGGCCTATTTGGTAACGTTTATATTTATTGTTTTTTGTTTATATTTACAGAATTTTTAAAACCTGTAAACAAAAACTCATTTGATTTCTATTTTCATTTCCAAAAAGTTGTAAACACAAAAAAGTTAGTTGTTGTTGTTGTTGTTGCTATTTTTTTTTTCTCTAACTACCACCCATTGCTCTCCCATCTGATTTACACTGTCCCCATCTCAATTTTATTTATTAAATATTTATATATATATATATAATATTTATATAATTTAATTGTTTTAATATAATAAAACTAAAATATTAAAATATTATACTTAATATTCATTTTCTCTATTTATTTATCATATTACATCTTCTAATTCTCAGTAATTATAAATTATTATCTATAATATACTATATTACCTTTAAATTTTATTAACTTTTTATTTTTAAAGATACAAAACTAACTTATCCCCACTCTCTATATGATATGGGGTGGGAGTGGAAGATGACAAATATGCTTCAAATTTTCCTCATTGTCATTCATTCTCGTCGTTATTGGCTACCATCACCAACAATGATCTCATCCATCAACTACCTTCGACCACCACATCTATCAATCGCTGACCACCTTTCATTTCCACTAACAACCTCTTATTGGCGGTAACCATCTTTAGCCACCACATTGTTTTGAAAACGACTTTCAACTACCACTTTAGGTGGCTGATTAGCCATCATCTTCGACCATTGACAATCACTTTCGACCAACACTTTGTGTGGCCAATAACCGCATCTAGTCATTGCCAACTAGCACTTACTGGTGCCAATCATATAGCGATCCCGGTTGTCCCTTTACTGTTCTGTTGTATTTCGGACTCAGTTCCGTGAAGTTGGTAGCTGTATCTATCTTGTTGTCATCCTTAAATTCTGTTTCTTTGAGTTATAGGATGTGTTGGGCTTGTTTCGAACAGGTGGGTTGAACCTTGGTCTGAAATCTTGTTGCCGGGTTTTTGGTTGTTCCGCTCGAGCGGATATTGCACACTCCCAGTTTTTCGTGTCCCTGCAAAACTTCTGCAGGTGTGATTTTAACGCTCGAGCGGGTTTCCTTACGCTCGAGCGGTGGCGCTCGAGCGGGTACTTGAGCGCTCGAGCGGGTAGTACCTTTGGGTGTAAGTTTTGGGAGGGGGAAATCTACGCTCGAGCGGACTGGTTTTCGTGCTCGAGCGGATTTACTTTATTCTTGTGTCTTGGCGCTCGAGCGGGACTTTTTGCGCTCGAGCGGACCTAGTTTTTGTTTTTGACGCTCGAGCGTTGAATTTTCTGCTCGAGCGGGAATGTCGTATATCAGTTGGCTGTGGGGCAGTTTTAAATCACTTTTTCTCATTCTTTCTCTCTCTTACTTTTTCGAAAAGGCCATTTGAGAGCTTCTCTCTCTAGAACCTTGCTTTCTCTCTAGGTATTGATCTAGTAGGAGTTGTTTCCTCACCTTTGGCCCTTACAAAAAAGTTGTTGATCGTCGAGGGCTATCTTTTGATCCGAGAAACTCGTGGTTTGGAGTAATTTCGTTTTCACCATCTTCTTCGTTGGGTGTCATCTTTTGAGGTAGGGGTTCCTACTCACTCTTATGGTCTTTGACCAAGATTTTTAGTTGTTTTGATAGAGTGTTGAAGTTGGGAAATTTTGGGACTTAGGGTTTCAAAATGTGTTAAAAAGGGTTTTGTGATTTTGGGCTCACAGTATGTATTTTGGGTTTCAAAATGATGATATAGTTGTTGGTTGGTGATATTGGGACCTTTGAGTTGATATTGAGAGTTGGGGGTAAAAGCCCTAATTTGTTGTCTAAAATTAATTGGTATAATTAATTTGAAAAAATTGTAGCTATATGGAATTGAGTTGGAAATAATGAAATTTACTCATTATATGGTTGAATAGTGGAGTTAGATTTACTAATCGCTCACTTTTGAAAACATTGATATTTTATCTGTTGGAGCTTTTATTATCTGTTTAGAAATAATTGCTTGGGCTACCGGTGGAGGGTAGTTTTGATTGTTGTAGACAATGCATGATGATTAGGCAAACTAAAACTAATCAATTGGATATGTCATAGAGTATGACGGTTGATAGAATACATTAACATTATGTATTGATTGATTGTGTATATGACCTTGTGTATATATGTTGTGTGTGTGGGAGGAGATAGGGGATGTACTCCACGGTTTAGGGGAAGATAGGGGATAGACCTCTAAACCGGATGTTGTTTGGGTGGAGATAGGGGATGGACTCCACTGATACAGCTCATATGCTTGTCAGATAATGTGTTGATATAGCTCATATGCTTATCTTTGGAAGTATTGATACAGCTCATATGTTTATTTTTGGAAGTGTTGATATAACTAATATGCATATCGGTTGAAATGTGGATACAACTTGTATGCTTATCTGTTGAGATGTTGATACAACTAATATGTTTATCTATTGTAAAATGGGAAGTGTTTAATATGAGTCATTGTCTCATATAAGTGGTTGGCCAGGTTCTGAGCCATTGATGTAAATTGTGAAATTGATAAGGAATGGAAATTGAAATGAAACATGAACATAGTGGTCATGAAATGGAAATGGGATATGAATTGGTTTATGAAAATTGAACATTTATCAATTGCTAATGTCTTAGTCATTGCTCATACTGTGTTTAGCATATCTCTACTGGGCGTTGGTTCACCCTTTATGGGACATTATTTTCAGGTACAGGTAGTATGCCACCTCCAAGGACATAGCTTGGATGATGATGAGAGTTGAAGACTCTTTCTTTTGTTTATTTTGATGTATTACATGTAAATTCAAGCCAGGGGCTTAATATGTATTGAGTTAGTACTCTTCTTTTTGTAACCAAGTGTTAACTTGGAAAGCTGTAAGCCCATAGGGCATTTGCTTTTGTTGTTAACATGTAATACAGTTGTGAGAATTACTCTGATGAATAGAAATGATTGATTTCTTTTGTATCAATGCATGACTAAAATGTTAGTTTAATGTTATATTTTTGAGGGCGTTACAACTTCGTATCAGAGCGTACCGGGTTCGAATACTTTGGGTACGTGGGAAGTGATTAGGATCAGAATGGGTTTGTCTCGCTTGATAGAGACTTAGATGTAGTGTCATATGCTATGTGCTTAATTGATAACATGCTTATGTGACTATGTGGGTATGGAATGTTGTTTCTAGGATGTTGATTGGATCCTTGGGTTTCTGGGAGTCTTGTTGGAAAAGCACTTGATCAATGCTATTTCTAACCGGAACTCTAGTAACGCCTCGGGACTATCATTATCGGGAAATGAAATTCGTAAATGCTTATGTGTTTATGTGCTTACGTGGAGTGAATTACAGTTGTCTATGCATTAGGACGAGAGTGTTATAGCTTCGGTACATTTGTGAATGTGCTAATAGTTTTGGTTACCTTTATTAGGATGTTAGGACGAGGGCGTGGTAGGCGTGGCATGCATGGTAGGCAGGAGGTACCTTTACCGGATAACGTTCCGGCAATGCAGGAGGGAGTTGGTCAGGCCAACGTGGCCGAGCCAGCAGGTCAGCAGGCTATGGGCGCCTTGGCCCGAGAGCTGAGAATCAGGTTGCTGAGGCAGGGCCTTCTTTCTTGAAGAGGGAATTCTTCCAGTCTAACCTGGATGAATTTGTTGGGGATCCGAAGGAGCCACTTAAGGCTGACGAGTGGTTGGAACAAATGGAGAAGACGTTCGAGATACTGGGCATCGAGGATGGGGCTTTGAAGGTGACCCTAGCATCCTTCCAGCTGAAGGAAGATGCGGGTCAATGGTGGAAGTACGAGAAGGGCAGTGTTGGTGGTGCATGGGTGGCGTTTGTGAATGCTTTCCAGGAGAAATTTTTATCTTCAGCTGCAAGGGAGAAGCTGAGGGAACAATTTTGCCAGCTTAAACAGCATGGCTTATTAGTGGCCGAGTTTGAGGCTACTTTTACTAGTCTGTCCAGGTTTGCACCTGAACTGGTGGCGTCCGAGGAACGCCGTTGCTTTGAGTTTGAGCGGAAGTTGAGGCGAGGCCTCAAGTTGAGGGTTGGTGGATCTTTCATCTGGGAGTATAGACGTTTGATGGATGCGGCAGCTCATATGGAGCTCATGATGCAGGAGGAGGATGAGGGGCAGAGAGGCTCCAAGAGGGGCCAAGATGGTCAGGGTGATGGCAGGAGACAGAGGGGTTCTAACCCTCAGCAGTCTCAGGGTGGTGTGGCTAGATCGACCTTTCTAGTGTCGAGTACGGGCTCTGGGAGAGGTAGTCAGGGAGGCTTGACTTGTTTTGCATGTGGCCAGCTGGGTCACAAATCTTCGGTTTGCCCGCAGAAGGGAGGAGGTCAGCGAGCTGCTTCTTCTTCAACTAGACCTCAGGGCCAGAGTCGGGGCAGGGGCCAGCCTTTGTCTTGCTATTAGTGCGGTCAGCCTGGGCACCTGAAGAGGTATTGCCCGCAGTTGAGTGCTACTTTAGGAGCGTCTGGTTCTAGGCAGACGCAGAGTTATCAGCCAGCTCAGTCTGTGCAGGCCTCGAGGGCCAATCCGAGAGCTTCGTCATCCCAATCAGTGCAGCAGTCCTTTGCTCCTAGAGGTGAGCAGGTGGATCAGGGGCCTACAGGGCGCGTGTATGCTGTTACCGCGCAGGACCTAGTACCGGCTCCATCAGTAGTGAGAGGTACTTTTCTGTTTTGCAACTCGGTTGCTGGTGTGTTGATTGATTCAGGTGCATCTCATTCTTTTGTGTCTGCTGCATTTGCATCTGTTTTGGAATTGGAGTTGGCATAGTTAACATCTCCTATATGTGTAGTATCGCCTATTGGTGGTGAGTTGATCTTAAAACAAGGTGTTAGAGGTTGTGATATAGAGGTCGCCGGTCATAGGCTTCCTTTTCCTTTTGTTGTCATGCCTATGAAGGGTTTTGATGTTATTTTGGGTATGGACTGGCTATCGTCATACCGAGCTGTTATTGATTGCTACTGCCAGAGGGTCACCGTATGTACCTTGAGCGGGGAGTGTTTCCATTTCTTGGGGGACTGGGTTGGTAGTGTGTTGCCACCGGTGTATGATCCGCGAGGGCGGGGAGAGCTTAGTGGTCTACTTGCTAGCTTTATGAGTAGTGAGTGTGATGAGACCCAGATTGTATTGCCAAGGGTGGTTTGTGAGTATTCGGATGTTTTTCTCGAGGATCTCGTTAGTTTACCACCTCACCGAGAGATAGAGTTCTCTATTGATTTAGTGCCCGACACAGCGCCGATTTCTATGGCACCTTATCGTTTTGCCCCAGCCGAGTTGAGTGAGTTGAAGATTCAGCTCCAAGAATTGCTAGATAAGGGTTTTGTTCGCCCTAGTGTTTCGCCGTGGGGAGCACCGACCCTCTTTGCTAAAAAGAAAGATGGTGCCTTGAGATTGTGTATAGGCTACCGGAAGTTGAATCGGGCTACGGTCAAGAATAAGTACCCTATGCCCCGTATAGATGATCTGTTTGACCAGTTGAAGGGTTCCCGATTTTTCTCTAAGATAGACTTGAGATCGGGTTACCACCAGTTGAGGGTCAGGGAGGAGGATATTCTTAAGACGGCATTCCGTACGCGGTATGACCATTATGAGTTTCTGGTGATGCCATTCGGGCTTACCAATGCACCGACAGTCTTTATGAATTTGATGAACCGGATCTTCCGGGAATTCTTGGATCGATTTGTAGTCGTTTTCGTGGACGAAATTCTTATCTATTCGCTTTCTGAGAAGGAGCACGAAGAACACTTGAGAGTGGTGCTTGAGTTGCTTAGAGCCCATAGGCTGTATGTCAAGTTTGGGAAGTGTGAGTTCTGGCTAGGAGAAGTGAAATTCTTAGGCCATGTGGTATCTGGGGAAGGGGTGTCTGTTGATACATCCAAGGTAGAGGCAGTGCAAGATTGGGCACAGCCTAGGAGTGTGTTTGAGATCCGCAGTTTTCTGAGATTAGCTGGGTATTACCGTCGGTTCGTGAAAGATTTCTCCAGGCTAGCTTCGCTGTTGACTAGATTGACGCGAAAAGGGGTCAAGTTTGTGTGGAGTGAGACTTGTGAAAAGTCGTTCCGAGAGTTGAAGGTTAGATTGACCACCGTTCCGGTTTTGATTATTCCAGAGAGAGGGTTGGGTTATGCGGTTTATTGTGATGCCTCACGAGAGGGTTTGGGTTGTGTGTTGATGCAAGAAGGGAAAGTGGTAGCTTATGGCTCACGTCAATTGAAAATACACGAGAAGAACTACCTTACACACGACCTAGAGTTAGTCGCAGTGATCTTTGCCTTGAAGATTTGGAGGCACTACCTTTATGGTGAGAGGTTCGAGGTGTTCTCGGACCACAAGAGTTTGAAGTATCTGTTTACATAGAGAGACTTGAATTTGAGGCAGAGGAGATGGATGGAGTTCATTGAGGACTATGATTTTGAGTTGCACTATCACCCGGGAAAGGCCAATGCTGTGGCCGATGCCCTTAGTAGGAAATCCATTAGTGTTGTAGCTTGTATAGCCATCCGGGAATGGGAGATGTTGGGTGCGCTTGGCGAGTTTGATTTGCTTCTGGGCGAATCTATTGGGGCTGCGGCCTTGTTTTCTGTTGTTGCGCAGCCTACACTTGTGACCCGAGTGTTAGAGGCACAGAGAGGTGACCATGAGGTAGAATCCCTCCGAGAGAAGATCTCAAATGGGAAGGTTGAGAAGGGTTTGACGGTGTATCCCGACCTGAGTGTGAGATACCGAGACTGTTTGTTTGTGCCGGAGTCTTGCCGAGAAGAAGTACTCCGAGAGTTCCATCATTTACGCCTTGCGGTGCATCCGGGAGGCACTAAGATGTATCGGGATTTGGGTCGCCAGTTTTGGTGGCAGGGTATGAAGAGAGATGTGGCTGTTTTCGTGTCTAAGTGCCTTACTTGCCAGCAAGTGAAGGCCGAGCATCAGAGGCCAGCGGGTCTGTTGCAACCCTTGCCTATTGCCGAGTGGAAGTGGGAGCATGTCACTATGGACGTCGTTGTAGGTCTTCCGAGGACTCAGCGGGGTAGTGATGCCATTTGGGTGGTTGTAGACCGGTTGACTAAGTCGGCGCACTTCATTCCTATGCGCGTGAGAGATTCGGTAGATCATCTCGCCGACCTGTATATTCGGGACATAGTGAGATTGCACGGGGTCCCAGTGACGATCGTCTCAGATAGAGATTCTCGTTTTACTGCTAGGTTGTGGCAGAGTTTGCAGAGTGCCTTGGGCACTAGGCTGACTTTTAGTACGGCTTATCATCCTCAGACTGACAGGCAGTCCGAGCGTACTATTCAGATCCTTGAGGATATGCTTCGAGGTTGTGTCCTTGACTTTAGTGGGAAGTGGGAGAGGCATTTGCCCTTGGTGGAGTTTGCCTACAACAACAGTTTTCAGTCTAGCATCGGTATGGCACCGTTTGAGGCCTTGTATGGCCGACCGTGTAGGTCTCTAGTGTGTTCGGCCGAGGTGGGTGATGCACCTTTGTTGGGTCCGGAGTTGGTTAGGGAGACGACAGAGAAAGTTAAGCTTATCCGTAGGAGGCTTGTTACAGCCCAGAGTTGCCAAAAGAGTTATGCCAACCGTAGGAGGAGACCTTTGGCGTTTGAGGTAGGTGATCATGTCTTCTTGAAAATATCACCTAGGCGAGGTTTGATGAGGTTTGGGAAGAGTGGGAAGTTATCCCCTCGGTTTATTGGTCCCTTTGAGATCCTTGAGAGGATTGGCGAGGTTGCTTATCGTTCAGCTTTACCGCCGCAATTGTCCGGAGTGCATGACGTGCTTCATGTGAGTATGCTTTGGAAGTATGAGCCGGATCCATCCCACATGTTAGATTGGACCGACTTGGAAGTAGATGAGGATGCATCGTACGAGGAGAGACCGGTTTGGGTCTTGGATAGGCGGGATCAAGTCCTGCGTGGCAAGACCATTCCTTTGGTGAAGGTTTTGTGGAAACAGCACGGAGTGGAGGAAGCCACTTGGGAACATGAGTTGGAAGTCCGCGAGAATTATCCGGACTTGTTTGTTGATGTGTAACCATGTATTGGTAATTTTGTAATATCGTTGAACTTTAAGAACATTACATGTGTCTTAAGTTGTAAAACATTGTGAATGTTTTGGTTAATGGAAGTTTGTTTTAACATTGTGTATGTTAAGTATATTGTGGAAATGCAAGCATAATGATAATGTTGCATGTGCTATGGAATTGTGAAAAATGAGTTGAAATTGCTAAATTTCAAATGAATGCATGTTGATAATGCAGGTTGTTATGAATAATGTGATGTGCCTCTTGAAAAGAGATGGGATTGACCGGTAATGGGTCGGGTTGTTTAATATTATGTTGTAACATTGTTGAAAATGGAGAAAACCTGTTTTTGAAAAACTTGTGTTTAATTTCGGGGACGAAATTCTTTAAGAGGGGGAGGTTATAGCGATCCCGGTTGTCCCTTTACTGTTCTGTTGTATTCCGGACTCAGTTCTGTGAAGTTGGTAGTTGTATCTATCTTGTTATCATCCTTAAATTCCGTTTGTTTGAGTTATAGGATGTGTTGGGCTTGTTTCGAACAGGTGGGTTGAACCTTGGTCTGAAATCTTGTTGCCGGGTTTTTGGTCATTCCGCTCGAGCGGGTCCTTTTGCGCTCGAGCGGATATTGCAAACTCCCAGTTTTTCGTATCCCTGCAAAATTTCTACAGGTGTGATTTTTACGCTCGAGCGGGTTTCCTTACGCTCGAACGGTGGCGCTCGAGCGGGTAGTACCTTTGGGTGTAAGTTCTAGGAGGGGGAAATCTACGCTCGAGCGGACTGGTTTTCGCGCTCAAGCGGATTTACTTTATTCTTGTGTCTTGGCGCTCGAGCGGGACTTTTTGCGCTCGAGCGGACCTAGTTTTTGTTCTTGACGCTCGAGCGTTGTGTTTCCCGCTCGAGCGGAAATGTCGTATATCAGTTGGATGTGGGGCAGTTTTAAATCACTTTTTCTCATTCTTTCTCTCTCTTACTTTTCCGAAAAGGCCATTTGAGAGCTTCTCTCTCTAGAACCGTGCCTTCTCTCTAGGTATTGATCTAGTAGGAGTTGTTTTCTCACCTTTGGCCGTTACAAAAAAGTTGTTGATCGTCGAGGGCTATCTTTTGATCCGAGAAACTCGTGATTTGGAGCAATTTCGTTTTCACCATCTTCTTCGTTGGGTGTCATCTTTTGAGGTAGGGGTTCCTACTCACTCCTATGGTCTTTGACCTAGATTTTTAGTTGTTTTGATAGAGTGTTGAAGTTGGGAAATTTTGGGACTTAGGGTTTCAAAATGTGTTAAAAAGGGTTTTGTGATTTTGGGCTCATAATATGTATTTTGGGTTTCAAAATGATGATATAGTTGTTGGTTGGTAATATTGGGACCTTTGAGTTGGTATTGAGAGTTGGGGGTAAAAGTCCTAATTTGTTGTCTAAAATTAATTGGTATAATTAATTTGGAAAAATTGTAGCTATATGGAATTGAGTTGGAAATAATGAAATTTACTCATTATATGGTTGAATAGTGGAGTTAGATTTACTAATCGCTCACTTTTGAAAACATTGATATTTTATCTGTTGGAGCTTTTATTATCTGTTTAGAAATAATTGCTTGGGCTACCGGTGGAGGGTAGTTTTGATTGTTGTAGACAATGCATGATGATTAGGCAAACTAAAACTAATCAATTGGATATGTCATAGAGTATGACGGTTGATAGAGTACATTAACATCATGTATTGATTGATTACGTATATGACCTTGTTTATATATGTTGTGTGTGTGGGAGGAGATAGGGGATGTACTCTACGGTTTAGGGGAAGATAAGGGACGGACCTCTAAACCGGATGTTGTTTGGAAGGAGATAGGGGATGGACTCCACTGATACAGCTCATATGCTTGTTAGATAATGTGTTGATATAGCTCATATGCTTATCTTTGGAAGTATTGATACAGCTCATATGCTTATCTTTGGAAGTGTTGGTATAGCTAATATGCATATCGGTTGAAATGTGGATACAGCTTGTATGCTTATCTGTTGAGATGTTGATACAACTAATATGTTTTTCTATTGTAAAATGGGAAGTGCTTAATATGAGTCATTGTCTCATATAAGTGGTTGGCCAGGTTCTGAGCCATTGATGTAAATTGTGAAATTGATATGAAATGGAAATTGAAATGAAACATGAACATAGTGGTCATGAAATGGAAATGGGATATGAATTGGTTTATGAAAATTGAACATTTATCAATTGCTAATGTCTTAGTCATTGCTCATACTGTGTTTAGCATATCTCTGCTGGGCGTTGACTCACCCTTTATGGGACATTATTTTCAGGTACAGGTAGTATGCCACCTCCAAGGACATAGCTTGGATGATGATGAGAGTTGAAGACTCTTTCTTTTGTTTATTTTGATGTATTACATGTAAATTCAAGCCAGGGGCTTAATATGTATTGAGTTAGTACTCTTCTTTTTGTAACCAAGTGTTAACTTGGAAAGCTGTAAGCCCATAGGGCATTTGCTTTTGTTGTTAATATGTAATACAGTTGTAAGAATTACTCTGATGAATAGAAATAGGTGATTTCTTTTGTATCAATGCATGTCTAAAATGTTGGTTTAATGTTATATTTTTGTGGGCGTTACAAATCACTTTTGGCCATTACCTCTCGCTGCCAAAAACCACCTCGGACCACCATCTCTAACCATTGACAATAACCTTCCATAGCCCCCATTTTCACTTGCTTTCAAAACAAAATTATAAAATACTTATGTACCCAACATGTTTTTTATTTTCATTTTTACTGGAAAAAAAAAAGAAAAAAAACATAAGCATGTTTAATGTTTTTTGTAAACAAAAAATTGCAAACTATAACTTTGCCAAACGGCACCTTATATTTCTGATTTAAATGATATATATATATATATATATTGGGTTAGTTTAGTTTAGAGATTTAGACTTAATAATTGAGTTTATAAGAGTCAAATAAATGCATAAATCTCATAAAATAAAGATTAGTAGAGGCCAATCAATTGATTGGGCAAGAGGGTGCTTACATTAATGACCTTTCCTTTTCGTATATAAACTCCTGAACATAGTTATTTGGTTTTGATGGATTAGTGTCCTAATGTTTTGGACTCAAATGGTTTCTCAAGACCCCATAAAAGACTAAATGACTGCTCTTTCAATTGGTTTAAAAGAGACAACCAAAAGCTTGACGTGTGGATATGTTGAAAGGCATGGTATCTACAATAATGCCAAGCTAAAGGTCAATCTGAACACCACACCAAAAGCCGAAAGGCATAGTCAAATGCATAGAGAGTTATTAAATGGTCAAGAGACCTAGTACCAATATCACTTGATTAATTGAGAGGTTTATCAATAGATAGGCTAACTTCTAGAGAATGCAATGAGAGATGATACTTGAATGCATGAATGGATACAATAGTAAGAAATGCATCAAGAGATGTAACGTTGGGAAACACATCGAGTAATGCAACATTAAGAGGTATGAAGATGCATAGATGCAACAAGAGGTGTAACACTAAAGGGTGTAAAAAATGCATCAAGCAATGCAACATTGAGGCACATGACACCAAAAGGTGTAAGGACATTATGGGATCTCCTCTAGAAGGGAATCATGCGAGCCCGACAATTTGCCCTCCGCATCTTGTTCACAATATGTGTAATGTCAAGTGAGTGAGGGTCCAAATTTGACAAATCCATGAAAAATCCACTAATCACAAGAAATGCCAAACAAGGACCACGTCATCCGACTTGGAGTCACCATCTAATCTTTTTGGGATCTTCTCTAGTGGTTGATTGTTAATTGCATTGCATCATTTTAGAACTAAGGAAACCTGCCTTATTGCATAATGTCCCAGACACTAATAAGGCAAGCATCATATTATGCTATTAATACTATTTGATCATTTTCTTGTTGAATGAGAGGTATATTGATAGTAATAACTGATGTACCCTTTTGTGACCAAACCTACCTTTTGCATATAGAAAGTAGTAGCACCTTCCAAACTAGGACAAGATACCCACCCTACTAAGATTGCAATGTGGCTTTTTTTGTATGATTTAGTGAATCTTAGATCCTACTTCCAAAATTAGGACAGGGCAACCCTACTCCAAATAGGCATGAATGCAAATTATGTGCTTATATGGTATCTTGTCTTAAATGGAAATGGTTTCATTTTATTATGAGCTCAATAATAAAAAGGGCAGTGATTTCATAATAAAAAATTTGGGGAGTCAGAAATGGCAGTGATTTGATCTTGGGAAATCTAAGTTATTTGGAGCGGTGATTCAATTACAAAAATTTGGGGGCGTGATTAGGATTCTGATTAAGGATTCTGTGGAAAGGATAGTTTCCCAAACCAAAGGATTTGATTTTGAATTTTGAATTCCTACCGTAGTGATCAATTAAGAATGATTGCCTTTTCAAATTTTAAATTCCCAAGAAAAATATGCAATCAAAAGGCAAAAATAAATAAGAATAAAAAATAAAATAAAATTCTCAACCTAAGTAGAGCCTTGGAGATTATGGAAGGTATTTGATTGAATAAGAATCTTTAGGTCATTAACTTTGGGGGGGAATTTTTCAAATTTTATTAAAAAATGGTAGGTAAGGAAGTGGTGACCAAATGGGTGTTTGGGAAGTTGGTATTTTAGTAGGCTATTTTAGTTTTTGACTATTTTAGTAAGCTAAAATTTTTGTATTTGGAAAAATGATTGGATTTTTTTGTAATTGGATGTGATGTTTGTGAGAGAAAAAGTGAAATGATTATGAGTTTGATGTGACATTTTGTCTTATTAGCTATTTTGGCCTATTTTGTCTTTTTGTAGATTTTAGCCTAAACTAGGCTAAAATCCCACTTCCTAAATAGCCCTCAAGTCTTCCATTTGAAATAAAATTCCAATTCCCTTAAAAGGTATTTGTGTAGAAGACAATTGTTTGATTGGATGCTTGGAATAAAATCCAAAGCTCCTTTGAAGGAAAGAATTTTGAAAAATTATGAGTAGAATTTTATAAATTATGGAAAGTTCTTGATTAGACAAAAATCTTTAAGCTATTGACTTTGGAAGAAATTTTGATTTTAAGGAAAAGTGTTAAACAAGGAGGTGATGACCAAGTCTTTCATTTTGAAATAAAATATTGAAATTCCTTAGAGGGCATTGGATTAGAAGATGATTGTTTGATTGATTTTTTGGAATAAAATATGAAATTCTTTGGAAAATTTTTAAAATAAAATTTGAGTGTAGTTAGGAAATTATGGAAAGTTCTTTTCATCAAGTAAAAATCTTTGGGCTACTAATTTTAAAATAACCTTAATTTTATTGAAAAATGGTAGGCAAGGAAGTAGTGACCAAATCTTCCATTTTGAAATAAAATTCTAATTCCTTTATAAGGTATTTGGCTAAAGGATATTTGCTTGATTGATTCCTTGGAATAGAATCCGAACTACTCAAAAAAAAATTTTAAAAAAAAGGAAAAAGGAAGCTTTGAAATTTGAAAAAAAAAACAATGGGATTTTACTTTGAAAAATGATTTTTGAAAAAAAATCGGAGTTGTAACTTGATCATGTGATTTGAGAATAAAATGGGGCAATCTTTTGATAAAACAATAAAATAATGGAAAGACAATTGCTTAGGTTGATCATTCTGGTAGGAACCCTTAGAAAATTCCTCAAAATTTTCTTGATTATATAGCTATCACCTAATGGGTGATGATGATGATTATGAGGATTGGTAAGTGTTAAACAAAATTGACTAAGTCTGTTCACCTATTCTCAAGGTTGTTGCAAACATCTCTCCTAGAAAAGAAGTTTCCCAAGCTAAGTAGGCTAGACTCAGTCATCTGTTTTGTACTCAAGATATAGTTGATGGAAAGCTCGGGTTAGTCTCTCTCAGGCCACTAGAAAGGAAGATCCACAAATCCAAGCCCAAGCCCAAGCCCAAACCCAAACCCAACTGAACAATTCAACCCAACCTAATCGAACAATTCAACCCAATTAAGAATTAGTGGATTCGAAACAGGCTGGCTACCATTGGTCAACTCCTCCCAGCCTAGAGGACTTCAGTTTCCCGAGTCTAGAACCCAAAATCTCAATGGCCCAGGTCCAAGAATTGACAGATTTGATCCATGCACTTCAAAGGTCTGAGGATAGCCTATTATTGACTATGGATGCCCAGGCCCAGATTTTGAATCAACTGCAAACTCAAACGGCTGCACCACCACTAGAACCACAAAAAGTCTCGAGAGAGGAAGTGGCAGTCATTCTCATCCCGCCCTTAGATCAAACAAAGGATGAGGTCAAGATCAAGAAGTCTAATATTGATGTCAATGCCGACAGGATAACCAAATTGGAGAAAGCTATGAAAAAGACTAAGGGTCTTGACTGCATTTCGGGCCTAGATACTGGCTTAGGGGAGGTGACTGTCTGATTTTGCCGACATCCTGAGGCCCATGGAACTTAGTAGCCAACAAACCCTATCCCTGTTTGGCAGCACTTTGCTCGGAGTAGTTGATAATTGGTATGCCAAACTCGATAATGAGATCAAGTGGAAGTGAGACGAGTTGGCAGAGGTGTTTGTTGTTCAATATTCTTACAATACCCAGTTGAAAGTGACCATGATGGAGCTTAAAACCACTAAGCAAGAGCCTAGTGAGAGCTTCAGTGATTTTTTCACTAGATGGAGGGCTACGGCAACAAGAATGACCAATCGGCCCGATAAGAAGGATCAAGTGATGGCTATTGTTAAGAATTTGCACCAGCTATTGCTCAGTGTCATGTTGCCTCTACCTTTGTTTAGCTTCTGAGAAATATTTGACATTGGAAATCAAACATAAGATAGAATCTGTTAGGTTTTTATTCTTGACAATCCTGTTTGACAAAACTCCTTTCAGTTGTAATTTTATTCACTCTTTTATTTCAGTGAGGCTATGAGTATGTAGATGCGAATCCAACCTGAATTGTGCCTTGCAGAGAAGTTTCAAAAGATAATTCTTTCATGTTTGCCACTTCCCTAACTATGACAGGGATAGAGGTGCTCGGTCAGCTCGCGGGTGTCCAGGGGCAACCCCACGACAGGGTTGAGGGGCAGCGCCCTTGATGTAAAATGCAAAAATGCATTCGAAGTTGCTTGTCCGCTTGAGAGGACATTTCCCTGCTCAAGCGGAGAATGTTTGGTTTAGAAGTTTGACTTGTCTGCAAAATATACTGAGTGGTGTGTTTTTACGCTTAAGTGTGGGTTCTTACGCTCGAGTGTGAACCTTGCTTTGGAACACGCGATATAGAGTCCCTGCCCGAGCTTCCATTCCCACGCTCGAGCGGACCTCGCGATCTCGGCTTCTATAAAACCTCAAGTTGCTCTAAATCTAGGGTTACGGCTTCCAGATCTTCTTTTTGGATATTAGGGTTTATACCTGGGGCTATTTTGCTTGGTTTCTTTGATGTTTAATTGAGTAATCAACTCATGGTTTAAGAAGTATACATCAAAGGATTATTCGTTTATTCAATACAAAAGAGAGTGTTGTTCTTTGGTGGATTTTGTTGAATTTGGGCCTCAAGCTTTGGTGGATTCCGGAGTGGTTCATCGTCATGATTCAACATTGGCATTGTGGATTCAAAGTTGGACAAGACAATTCCGAGGTGAAGACGGGGCTGGAAGAGGCACATAGGGGTCGATTCAATTCGGGCGTGGATTCGCTAGGTAATTAAAAGTACACTTATGTAATTCCTTTATATCTTCTTAGTGGATTGTTTTGTGGCTGTTGCCCGTGGTTTTTTTTATCATAATTGAAGGCGCTTCAATTGTGATTTTTCCACGTTAAAATTGATGTGTCGATTTGTCTTGATTGTTTGATTGAGATTGTTTTACTACTTAAAATTGATACATAATTACAAATCAATATCTAGGGGACTTTTAGATTTTTCTGAATCAACCAAGGCGTCATCAAAGTAGAAGCCACCACTTCACACTAGAAATACCACCTCCTCATCATCCAAAACTAAACCCACCCAAATTCATGTCATAGGAACCCAAGCTGTTGTAGACCCCCTCGCTGGAACCACCCAAAATACCCAAACCACCCACGCCTAAAGAACGTTCTTCACATGTCCTTCTCTAAAGCTATGGAAATCCTCATAGACAATGGGCACCTCAAATTTGTTAGCCCTAGGACTCTCTTAGATCTCATACCTGCAAGCCATGATCCCACAAAATACTGTGCCTTCCACTAACAAGTGGGCCACGAAATCGACTGATGTGTTTGACTCTGTCATGAGATTTGATTGACAACAAGATCATAGCACCCCTGCAAAAGCCAAATGTGACAACCAACCCTTTACCTGAACACAACAAAATCGTCCTTCCACCTATGAATGTCAGTGTCATACAAACCACCCTAAATGTTATGATCAGAACCCTCTCTTAGAGGTTTGGATCGTAACTGGCTAGTAATCATAAGCTTACCTATGGCCTTAGACATAAATTCAAAATATAATTAATTATATGGGGCCTGAAGCGGAAACAGATAAATAAAGGAATATTAAATGTCTAATGAGCTGTGCATAAATGTCGTAAACAAAAATCTCACATGTTAATAACCTATTTCCAAAACATATATAAATACTTATGCATGGAGTAAAATTCTTCATCTTACAAAATGTGGTCAAACAAGACCAAACAAAAAAAGAAAAGTAAAAGCCTCAACATAGAGGCATTCTTCGATTGACTTCACAAAAGCACAGGTGATCTTCTAAACCAACTCTAGGGCTGGACATCCTGCAACTCACCTGTAATATATATATATATATATATATAGGGGAAGAGGGTGAGCTAAAGCGCAGTAAATAACATCAAAGTAAAGGGTTTAATGAATGAGTTTCAATGCTTAAATATAAACATTTAGATCAAATTGAAATTCACTCTTGTATCAGATTTAGAACACAAACATATCTTATAGAAATTCATAGAACCTTTCAGAGATATCAAATGTTGGGTTGCACCTAATAATAGATGACAGATATACAGAACAGAATATATTTGGGCCCAATTCATTATAGTTGCATCAGATCATTACAATGACTATTTGGTTAAACACATTTTAGATATACAATGGGTTGACCTTTTGGTCTAGCACATAATAGATATTTTAGACTTATCAAATATGTAGAATGGTCTTGGGGCCATCATACACATTTACATTTCACCAATTACATTTCCAGATAGCATATTGTTTAAATGGATGGAAAGCTCATTCATATTCAAGAAATCACAAGTTAAAGAAAGTTTAGCATAGTAGAATATTCAGAAAATAGATTATTCAAAAATATCTTTACCAAGATATTACTCACAACGATTAGATTGATTGACACTCCTACGTGGATTAACCTACACATAACACATGAACATACACACATTGTAACAGATAGCTAAATCGAATCATTCTTTTCTATTCAATTTCTTTAAGTCCATTTTTAGCTTATTAAGTCATACATTAAGCTTAATTCATGCCTAAGAATGCTCAGAGAGACATGAAAATGAAAATATGGATAGAATGCAACTTTTCAAAATATGTTGGAACAGGGCTGTTCGCTCGAGCTAACCTTTGGTTGCTTGAACAGTCAGCAAAGTCTGCAAAAGTACTAGATGATCTCAATGTAGGCTCGAGCAAAGACTTGATCGCTTGAGCAGAACACTCGAAATAACTAATTTTGGTCGAGCTAACTATTGGTGGCTCAAGCGGTATGCAAAACTTTGCAAAAGTACTGGCTGATAAAAATGTATGCTCGAGTGACAACTTCATCGCTCATGCAATGAGGTTGAATTCTGGTTCAAAACTGAATGAAAAATGGTCCAAAAGCAAATTCAAACTCAAGGGTCTTGCATGACTTGCTCAAAATCAAGGAAACATTTTAGAAAACTCATATACATGATCATTCATAATTCTATTGCTCAAAACTTCATCAATTTAACAAATTTGAAATAAAAAACTCCATGCATGCAAGATTTTCCAACTCTTTTCTTTTTGTTTTTCAAACTATGAACTTGACTCATAAATTCATGAAGTAAAGCATTCAAAACTTTAAAAATCAATGATGCATGTGCAATTTATCTTTCAAATTCAACAAAGATGGTAGCAACGATGTTCAAAATGATGAAACCTCACAAAAATAGCCATGTACGAACATCTAGTTCAATTTTTATCAACTTTAAACTAGTTTCTTTAAAATTACTTGTAATTGATCTCAAATATTTCATGAATACATTAGTTAGATGGATTAATTACATGAATTAAAGGTCAAAGCCTTACCTAGAGTCTTGAATTTAGCTTGTTCTTGAAATCCTTGATCCTCTCTTCTTAATTCTTCAATTCTCTGGCTTCTCTCTCTCTAGAATGAAAGCTCACTCTCTCTCTAGAAACTCCTCCTCCACAAATATGATTATGAACTCTCCTAGTCTCCTATCTTATGTTATATATATATATATATATATATACTAGATTGGCTTACACACTTAATTTAACATTAGGCTAATTAATTAAGACTTAAGACTAATTAAACTAATCTTAATTTTATTAAACTGAATCAAATTTTAATTAAATTTCCCAAAAGGCTCTAAATATCATATCAAACTAATTAAACTTGCTAATTTCAATTTCTGAACTCATCTAGGCTTTCAATTTCAAATTCAAAATAGAATTCCTAATAGATACTTCACAAATTAGACATATATATACAAATTAAACAAAAAACACATAATTCAAATTCAAATTCCACATAATTAAATAAATGTAATTATGATATGCATGGTGTGGTTATCACACTAACCACCTTTAACCCTAGCCAATACAGCACATCAGATAACCTACCCAAGCCAACAGTGCTTGTACCTGAAGAAATATGGGTAGATCTTATTTGGAAGGAGCTAAAGTAAATGAGCCTGACCCATACAAGACCTTCATGATGCAAACAAAACCAATGTAGGACCTCGTGATGCAAACAAAAGTGCTAGTCATACTAGAAGATGAGCTTAACTAGCTAGGATTACCAAAGGAAGGGGAAGGCCTTATCAAAGATGAGTGGTTGGATTTTGTGTTTGGCAAAGTCGAACCATCTGAAAGAATGCCAACAAAGAGTAAAAACAATCCTCAAAGACATATGATTCCAGCAAGTACATTGTGCCCGCTAGTGAGTCAAAATCAGAACTAGTGCTCCCCAAATCTTTGGACATAGATTTCTTAGATAATCCTCCGAGCCAACTCGAAAATTTTGACATGTATCAATATGTTGAGAATCAAGGGTGGGGGAGTGATTCAAGGAAAAATAAAGTGACAATGACAGTAAAAAACTAAAGATGGGGGTGAACAGAGAGAAAATCAAACAAGGGCAGAAGAAGGAGAGTACCAAGACTTAGAGAAATATGAGGCAAGGTAGGTTAGGGCAAGTATTGGAAAGACATGGATTAGGAAGTCGCACAAGCTATATGTGCACGATGAGGTTGCCATACAACATTGGTATAAGGCTAAAGAGAATGAAATTCACTACACCCTTGTGTTCATAGCTATGTAGTACTACAGGAAGGCTCAAGAAAAGAAAAACAGACATAAATCGACAAGGACTGGTTTTTGAGAGCCTTGTGCGAAGAAGAAGAGTAAAAAGGGAAAGAAAGGGCAAAGCAAATGTGGCATGGGCTGATTTTGAAAATGGCTTAACCACTATAGCTTTTGGGGAGGGGGGGTGGGGGGACTTACAATCTGAGATGATGATGAAAAGGAGCTCGCAAATGAGGATGCCACCAAGAACATAGTGGATGCAATGAGATGTAAAATTAATGAATCTGCCTATTGTAAATTTGTTTTACTCATGGATCTAGCAGTAATAAAATAGGTCAAAAAGAATTGTGTGAGCCAGAAATCTAGCCTGTCAGATTCCGACACGTCAGTCTTACCAGAGCAGTCAAGTTGAATATTTTCTTCTTTTGTTTTTGATTTGTTTGTTTTATTTGGAGTCGAAGTCGAATGTTAGGATCCCTCCCCCTCCTTGGGTTCTTATCAATAATAAAGCTAGTGATTCTAGATACCTTACAATGCATAAAGGTTGATTATGCTAAATCCCAAGATTTCTAAGAAAAAAAATTGTGATGCTTTTTCCAAGTTTTGAAAAGATCTAATTGAATGGGAAAAGGAAAGATGAGCCAAACTTGAAATGAATGAAATAACATTAATAAACTTGAGTAATGAAGGGAAATCCTCCTCTAGTCTCAGATGAATCCATACTGTCTTTTCGGAACATAAGTGCTTAGTCATCCTTTAAAAAAAAAAAAATTCAAAGAAACATCTTTTTCATAATCTTATAAAGGCATGCTCGAAATTGATCTAAAGACCTTGCAACGTGAAGGCTCTTTTAGACCCTAAAACCAAACCTATACCGAGAGTGTCAAGCATTGATCAAACTGGGGCAATTTTCCATTCCCCAACACAAAGTAAAGTTCTCACTTCCATTATAAGAAGTGAAAGCGTGAGGCTGGCACCATTCCAAGAATGTGATTCAAGAAAGATGTTTGATTTAGGCAAAAGCTGCCATCATAATAGGGAAGAACCATCGGTACCAACAAATCTAGATGGGATGAACTTCACACAATTTATTGACCCTGTGAGAGCTTGTTAGGTCAAGAACCTTAAAAAAGGTGACCTAAGCAAAATTTAGAGAAGAAAGAAAAGAAAAAAAAAGAAAAAAAAGAAAATATATATATATATATATATATAAGAAAGCTCGCAAGATTGAAAACTCGAAAATAGCGATCTTGGCAAAAGTTAAAGCATAAAAAGAGAGTGTTAATACCTGAATGAACCTGATCCTGAACTATGAATGGCTTGATTTACACCCTTGAGATACGTAGGAAACTTCATTTTGAAGCTCGGCTCCATTCCCTTTAGATTTCATCATCAACCAGGCACTTGTCAGTACTTACATGTCCAACTTTTAAAAGAAAGGGTGTGGTTGTGCAATTTATTGGATTCCACTATAGAATTGCTCGATTAGTAAGCTTGTTAGAGTTGTCATTTGGATTGTTTTTAATGAGAAGATTAGGCGATTTATGTTTGCTTCAAATAGACCAAATTCACAAACACTTTTCAAAATAAAAGGAATGAACTTCATGGCACTATTTTATTAATGATAATTTCAAACTTGACAAATGAAGGCAAAAGCTAACCAATTCTCTTTCAAGGAAGGTCTTTAGAAGCTAGAAACAAAAGGAAAAAGAAATGGGATTTAAACTCTAAACCTCTAAACTAAAGGCATCGTGAGCCAAGTCAAAATCACTCGGTCCTTGTCCTCTTAAATGGCCTTTCCTCGTGTGTCTCAACCCACTAGATCTTGCGCACGAGCCACTCAACAAATGCTTGCGATAATCTGTAACTGAAGCCTTCCTTGGCAGTCATGAGAACTTTGTTTTGCCAAGCCGTGGTGGTAGGTCGTTTGCACATCAAAATATTTAATTTAAAACCAAGGAATAACTACTATTTCAAAGTATAGCGGCTAAGACCAAGTTTCGATCCTTAGTGACTAATTGAGTTGTGTTGACTAAAAATTAAGAATTAAAGTAATTTAAAGAAGATTGGTTTTGAAAATAATAGAACTAAAATTAATAAATAAAATAAAATAAGAAATATCTTAGTGTTTTGAATCCACCACTAATCTTATAATTTGGGAGTTATTGATATATAGTTTTTAGAAAATCATTGATTTGGACACTGTAAGATGTAAGTTGATCAAAAACACATTGTCAGGAGGATTTGTATATTAAAACTAGAAAGTCACGAATTATCTTTACTTAGCACGGACCGTCACCACTAAACTATGGTTGATGCACGACCTGTCTTGCTAGGTATGACTCGTCTAGCAATTCTAATATACAGTAGTGAAAACCATTATATAACATGCACTTAATGCCTTGAATACATAATTTGAATAAAAATGTGTATTGCACAAATAATCTTAGTTGTACAACTATATCCAAATCAAATCAAAACTAAAAATAACAAATACAATAAAAACCCAATTACTTGGTCATGGTTTCAGCTCTACCCTAAGAAATGAAAATATTAGTTCCACATAATTGTGGACACTCTACTCTAAACCGGTCCTATCTCTTTTCTTTTCTTTGGCCTTCTGCTTTAGGCAGAAGCCCTCTACTTCTCTCCCCACTCTCCCTTTAGCTCCCCTTTTCTTTGTCTATCTTATTTTCCTTTATAGAACCTACAAAACAAAAGAAAATAATAAAATAAAAATAAAAATAAAAATTAGATGAAAGTTGGTAGACCAACTTTCTTTCTCTTTTTTCTTTCCTTTTTATTATTATGTATATAATGATGATGTTGGATGGATATGATGATAATGGTGGGATTCTGCCACCGAAAGATTTATTATTATTATTATTTATTATTCTATTTTATATTATAATATAATATTAAAATATATTATTTATAACAAGTTATGTACACACACTCAAAATACGTACAAACACATAAAATCACACAAAACTATAAAATAATATAAATAAATAGACCAATAAAGTGTATATTAGCGGTTCAAATATGTAACATTTAGGCATCAATCACTTGGCATTTGCCTTTGAGTGAGAAACTTGGAAAGCAAGGGAAAGAAGGTATGAAGGAGAACCTAAATGAATCACTTGCTAACGTTCTAATTGCCAAAGAATCCGATGAGGAAAATAATGGACCATATGGATACTTAGGAATGGAGGCATCTCTCGAGTCATGACATGAAGTGCTAACCAAGAGGAGCGCCAAGCTATGTCTCTGTGAGTTCGAGATCTCATACAACCATGTAGCTCGATTTTTCGTGGCCCTTTTCGAAAGACGAATAAGCCCTATAGTATCGGACTCCTACAGTTTTGAATCTGATCTCACAAGTACAATATGAAATAGATAAACAGCAAAGAATCCAAATCCAGCAAATCTTTTGAAAAATCAATTTTGAATCAAATTCCAAAAAATGGACTGCTTTGCCAGATACAGAATCACCACCTAAATATTTTTGAAAAATTTAGAAAACTAATGATTCATGCCAAAAGTCATGTGTCCGTCATCACCAAGAATGTCTCAGCTCGGGAACTTGGGTACGCGAGGGAAATGTCATGAATTGAACACCCCCGCTCGCCTGATCAAAGATCGGCCTCTATTAATCATGATGTGAATCTTATTTACATTATATGTTCTTGTTCCGATATATTAGACTAACTTACTATGTGATGCGCACACAAGTATAGACTAATTTGTAAGATTTGGAACACTTCGATTCATGTTTGTTTTGAAAATTGTTTCAAATAGGTACACCACTTGAAGAAGTGATTGCATATGTACATTACTCAAGTTATTCCAATTCAAGCAATTAGCCTTTATTCATAGGCATTCAAGTATATATAGCAATTAAGCAATCAGCCTCCTGGCAAGCATGCTAAACATGGCAACAATCACATTCGTGCAATATGCTAAAACAAATAAAAGCTCACCTAGTACTCCAAGGCAAACCAAAAAAAATAAACAAGTTAGAAAAAAATGCATGATCCTAACTAATGCAATATGATTAATGCAACACATGAGATATGCAATTACTAGGCTTGGCTACTAATATGGCATATAAATCAATTTGATAGCATATGATCTAAACACGTATTTAAAGAAGTATTTAATTAACAATGCAAGTTAGAATGATGTGCTGAGCTCAATGCATACAAAACAATGGATGCAAGGCATGAGAGATGCTAAACGAAACATGATGCCCTAAACTAACCACCATAAGCAAGTAAATAAAAGGGAGAAAGATGTGGGGTTGGAAGACATACACATTATTACAACATTTGCGACCTCACATAGGAGGGTTCGAATAAACTAACTAGCTAAGCTAATTACTACAAATTAACTAACTAATACAAAACGAAATGAATAAATTAGCTAAGCTACTTAACTAATTATTACAATAACAAATTAATAAACTATTCTAGCTAATTAACTAATTATTTATAACACAAAATTAACTAGCTACAACTAATTAATTACAACAAATAACTAAGCTGAGTAATTAGATTAAATAGCCCCGGAAAGCAAGGAGTACTCATTCATGCGCTCAGATTTCCACCCGAAAAAGCCACTGTTCTGCTGCCAGGAAGCCTCTGTTGCATAGTTAGAACACTTGCATTGTTTTTCACCTCAAAACCAATTTTTTTTCATTTCAGAAAGTCACTGTCCGGTTTTGCAAAGGTGGCCGGCAGGCTAGAAGTGGTGGCTTGCCGACCACAAATGATGGTCTGTAGTCCACAAAAGATGGCATGCCGGCCAAAGATGCTTGGTTCTTCCTGCTGCAACAGAGAGCAAATAGAGAAAGAGCAGGGTATTCTCAAGGGTTGTTTGCACAACTTAACCTCCTTATCATCAAACAGTTCAAAGGAGTGGTAAACTTAATTCACAAACTATCAATCGAAGCAATTTCATTGCATGATGGCCTATGAACCAAAGTTTGCAATTTCAATAAATGCAACAAATAAAGACTCTCAAACTCCCTCCCTATCATGGATGATCAAGGGAAGTGGTTGACAATGACTCTTGAACCGTTTACATCACTAACAAGTATGAAACGATTCAAGACTCAAGGGTTCGATTAATGTCCGATTGAACCCTAACCAAGTTATTATCTTGCATCATTTTTAGCCCTCAGTTTTATTACTCCATTTTAATCACCAACCATTCCATAGTAAATTAAGTCCAAAGGTGAGCTTTAAGTCCTCTAATGGATAGAAACATAAAACCAAGAGTTGTTTTAGGCATGAAAGAAGTGTCATGCCATTGGTAATGAATCCCCAAAAGGATTAAACCATTAAGAACAAGACCTCAATCTCATGCTTTAAATAAGCAACTAGTTTGAACCAACTTTCAAAGCAAAGCAAAAGCCAAGAAAGGAGGGAGGTTGCAGAAGTGATTAGGGATGAAAACAAGTATTGAAAGCCATAAACAAATGCTATCAACTCAAATAGGATGGTGTATAAGGCCTAAACCACCAAGCCTATGAGGACAATTACACTACAAGCATGCAATATAAGGATCAAATACAATGAACCACTAAAAAAAGTCCTAAAACATGTTGGAATTAAGACAAAAATAGCTAGAAGAATAAGTTAAAACATGGAGCATGTTAAGCTAGTAAACAAGACACAAGGAGGGGAGGCTAACCCCTCCAATTTTGGACAACATGTTTTTAGCCACTAAAAAATCTCTAAAATTCAGTTTTTAAAAGCTCAGAAAAAGATAGTGTAAAGGTAGGAAACACAAGGGCAAAGGCTAGAAAAGCAAGGTGGAAAGAAAGGTGAACCACCCCTTCACCCTTTAAGGCCTTAAACCACAAGTTTTAGCCCAAAATTATAGAGTTTATACAGCCTAAAAATAGTTAAAAAATAGTAGGAAAAAAAGCAAACAAAGCAAGGAAACAAATCAAGCTTTATACCTCTTGGAGAGGAGAACACTTCTAAGCAACAATTCAATACATACACACCCTCAAGAGCTCAAAGTGGGCTCAAAAGTACCTCAACTCAAAGATGGCAGGGTTTGGTTTAGAATGTATAGGCAAAGGTTCAAGAAATTTGCAAGAGAGAGAGAGAATTGTAGAGAGAGAAAATAATTTGCTCCAAAATTTTCTAACCTTGAAAGCAAGAGGGGAGGTCCTCTATATATAGACAAACATCAAACTCCCTCAGAAATATCAATACATACACATGTAAGCAAGTGCATGCATCTGTGACAGCAGCTGGCATAGCTGGCAGAAAAAATCTACAAAACACACTTGTGGTCGGCAGGCCACTATTTCTGGCCTGCAGGCCACACAAGTGGCCGTCAGCTAAGATCAGTGGCTGACAACCAAAGGTGGTGGCCGGCAGGTTCCAAGGGTTTTCAAGCTTGAAGATCTATGGTTGTGGTCCAAAATAAGGCAAGAAATGTATAGGATTTGAAGGCTCAAAGCTGTGGCATTCCACCGAGGACTTCAGAGCACTTAACAAGCATATACACATTCATTATTGAGTGTGCAAGTGGTGACGTCCAAGTCGTAAGGGCGGTCAAAAATGGGGTGTTTACAGTTGCCCTTCTTTGACAGAGTTCAGAGTCATGAAATGACGTGAGTGAATGTCAAAGCCCGAAGATGACCCATTTTGACAAGGCCGTAAGACTTGGACAAACAATCAAGACATAAATCAAATGGTTGCGCCTACAGGCTGCCTACGTATCCCATTGCAAGGAATCAAACCAGCGTAGTTCTTGGGCAAGATGCGAATGATATGCACAAAAAATACTTTGAATGCTGAACTCATACGCTTCACGAAGCTGGTTATTTTGAAAACTCATGATCATACAAGACGACGCAATAAGCGATAACAGATGCAATAAGCAATAAAAAGATAACAACATATGAATGAGCGGCTTCAAACTTAAAACCCAAACCAGTTCCATGCAAAAAGATCTAAAACAAACTCTAACCACGCCAAAATGCGGGACGAGGAAAGAAAACACCACTCAGGGTTACACTTCACGCAGCCTGAGAAACTGAGAAACAAAAACCACTCGTGGTCGTGTTTCATACATCTCGAGATACTCCAATCACGCTGAAACTATGAGAAGAAGAGAAAAATTGCTCGGGGCCACGCTTCACACTTCGCGAGATAAAACCCATCCAGGGCTGCACTTTATGCGTTCTAAGATAGGAGGAAAACTGCTCGAGCTCGTATTTCATGCGTCCCAAGATAAAACCCACCCAGGGCCACGCTTCACGCGTCCTGAGATAGAAGAAAATCACTCAGGTTCATGTTTCACGTATCTCGAGATAAAACACTCCAGGGTCCCGCTCCACGTGTCCTGAGATAGGAGAAAAATCGCTCGGGCTCACGTTTCACGCGTCCCGAGATAAAACCCGCCCAGGGCCGCGCTACACGCATCCTGAGATAGAAGGAAAACCACTTGGGATCTTGTTTCATGCATCCCGAGATAAAACACGCTCAGGGCCACGCTTTACGCGTCTTGAGATAGTAGAAAAACCGCTCGGGTTCGCATTTGTAGACACCCCATTTTTGATCGACCTCAAGATTTAGACGTCATCGCTCGTGCACTCGATGATTACGATTGCATTTGTTCACTTTGAGTGCCCGGAGTCCTTGGTGGAACGCACAGTCTTTGAGCCTTTAAAGCTTGTCCATTTTGTGCTTTGTTTTGGACCAAAACCTTGTTGTTTCAAGCCTGGAACTTGTGGTGACTTGTCGGCCACCACCATAGGCTGCCGGCCATGGCTCATGGTTGTTGGCCATTGGTGTGGCCGGTCGGCCACTAGTGTCTTTTTCCAAATATTTGTTGACAGCTGTGACAGCTGTTAGCACACTGAGCGGCATGTCCTTACACGTGTATGGTAGGATGTTTCTAAGCTCAAGGCTTGTTTTTTCTATATATATGGGGGTTCCTCCCCCATTTTTGAGGGTTAGAAAATTTAGAACCAAATTCTCTCTCTCTCTCTCTCTCTCTCTCTCTCGTAATTTTACACGCATTTGCTCACAAATCCTACACTTTTGCCCATACACCCTTGATAGAAGTTGCGAGTCTTTGGGATGAGGTTGCTTGAGACCCTCTTTAAGCTCTAGAAGGTGGTCTTGGCTTGGTTTATTGGCCAAATTCTGTCTTTGTTTGAAGAGGTATAACACTCTCTCTTTATACTTGTTTTATACACTTGCTTTGCCATCCTTTTCAATTGTTTTGAGGCTGATTTTGAACTGTAAAAAGCTCTGTTTTTATGGCTTAAAAGTGTTGGTTTGAGGCCATTTTCAATTAAGGAGTGGTTCACCCTTCCTGCTTCTTAGTTTGTAAAGTTTTTGGTGCCTTTATTCACCACTTTCAAACCACTTTTTTTTGGGCCTTTTAACCACTGAATTTCAGTGATTTTTTAGTGGCAAAAAACTCATTTTGAATTCCAAAATTGGAGGGGTTAGCGTCCCCTCCTTGTGTCTTGTTTGCATGCCTAGTTAGCCTCATGTATTAGCTTAATGTTTAAGCTTTTTGTGGCTCAAGTCCAGCATGTTTTACACTCTATTTTGAACTTTTTTGCCACTATTTTGGCTGTTTTGTGCCTTTCGAGTCTTGTTTTGCGTAGTTATAGTGTAAGTCCTTTCACTAACTTGGTGTTTTAAGGCTTTAACCATTATTGGTTTGAGTAGATTGCATGTTTTAGTGCTTTTTCTCACCTAATTTCAGAACTTATATTCGCTGCAGTCTCCCTTATTTCTTCATTTTTTCATTTGCTTTGAGGGTTGTTTCAAACTTAGGGTTGTTTCAACCTTAGGATTGTTTAGGCTTGAGATGGAGGCTCATGCTTAATGGTTTAATCCTCCTTCGAGGGTTCATTACCAACGGCATGAAGCTTCTCTCATGCCTTAAACTATCCCTTAGTTGACACTTCTTTCACCTTAGAAGACACTCACCAATGGACTAATTGATTAAAGAATGATTTGGTAATTAAAATGTGTAAACAAAATGGGCAAGTAAAAGAGGCAAGATAAGCATTCTTTGTGTTGCATTGCATGTGTTCAAATCGGACGTTAGTTTGAACACAAGGAAAATGGAACATTTCATACTCAAAAGTGATGAAATGTGCCATTTTCCTAGGTCTCTATTGCCCTTGATCATGCATGATAGGGTGATGGTCATTTGAGTCATGTTTTGCATTCATTAAACTTGTACAAACTTGATTCTTTAGCCATCATGCAATGAAGTTGCTTGGTTGATGGTTTGAGAGTCAAGAGTATCACTCATTTGAACTTGTTTGATGATAAAGAGGGTAACAGTACAAACAAACCTTCAAAAAGTACACTGTTTTGCACTGTTTGCTCTCTATTGTAGCAATGAAGTCCAAGCCAGTGGTGGCCGACGACCATCACCAGTAGCCGACCGACCACAATTGTTGGTCGACCGACCATCAACAGTGGCGGATTGGCCCCCCTGTCGGCCACCAATGCAAATTCAATAGTGTGCTCCTAAGACAAAACAGAGTTGATCTGGAAAAGGAGAAAGTGTAAGTGCTTATGTGCAAACAGAGGCGTTCAGCAGCAAAATAATTGACCTTTCAGGTGAAAATCGAGCACGTGCATGAGCCTCCCTTGCATTTAAATATATATCTTAAATACATGTTGTAATTAATTAGTTGTAGCTAATTAAGAGTTGTAAATAATTAGTTAGTTTAACTAGTTATTCGATTTCGTTTTGTAATTTGTTAACTATAATAGTTAATTAATTCGAGTTTTGCAATAATTAGTTAGCTTAATTAGCGTAACTAGCTAGTTAGCTTTTATTCATTCAGACCCTTCTTCGTGAGAGCATAATGTTGTAATAAGTGTGCAGGCGTGTGTGTATATTTTCCAACCCCACGTATTTCTCCCTTTTATTTAATCGCTTTTGATGGTTAGATTAGGGGCATGTTTCAAATTAGCATACCTTATGCTTGCATCCATTCATTCGTATTACATGCACTGAGGCTCAGCGCATCATTCAAACTACATTGTTTTCAATACTTATTTGAATAAGTGTTTAATCGCATGTTATCAAATCGATTCATATGCCACATTAGTAGCCGAGCCTATTAATTGCATTATCGCATGTGTTGTATTAGACACTTTCTATAGTTAGAAATCATGCATATTTTTCAAATTCATATTTTCTTAGCTTGGAGTACTGGGTGAGCTTTTACGCTTTAGCATACTTGCATGAGTGTGAATGTTGCCATGATTAGCATGCTTGCCATGAGGCTATATGCTTAAATGCTAAATTGCATGAATGCCTGTGGATGAAGGCTTGTTATTTAAATTGGAACAATTCAACGAATGTGCGTTTTAAGCTCACTTTGTTGAGTGGCAAATCATGTTTTAAGCCGACTATGTTTGGTGGCAATTCCGCAAACTTTAAGCTCACTTGAGGTGGCAAATTCAAACTATTTTTTGCAAACAAACATGAGTTGAATTGTTCTAAATTGAGCAAACTAGTCTATACTTTCTTGTACGCATCACATAGCAATGCTAGTCTAATAACCGGAATAAGGGCACATAATGTTTATAAAAAATATATCATGATTAGTAGAGGCTGATCTTTGATCGGGCGAGCGGGGGTGCTCAGTTCATGATCTTCCTCTCTCGTACCTAAGTTTTCGAACCGAGGCAACTTTGGTGATGACGGACACGTGGCCTTTGGCACGAGTCATAGGTTTCCTAAATTTCCTCAAAATAAAATATTTAGGTGGCGACTCTGTATCTGGCAAAACAATTCAATTTTTGCACTTTTTGATTAAAAATCAATTTTCCAAAATGATTTGCCAGATTTAAACTCTTTGGTGTTTATCAGTTTCACATTGCACTTGTGAGATTAGATTCAGAACCATGGGAGTCCGAACTGTAGGGCCTTATTTCGAACCTTCTGAAAGGGGATGCGAAAAGCGGGCTACAGCGTTTCACGCATCCCAAGATAAAACACACCCAAGGCCGCACTTCACGCGTCCTAAGACAAGAGAAAAACTGCCCAGGCTCGCCTTTCATGCATCCCAAGATAAAACATGCCCAGGGCTACGCTTTACGCTTCCTAAGATAGGAGAAAAATTGCTTAGGCTCGTATTTCATGCGTCCCGAGATAAAACCCGCCCAAAGCCGCGCTTCACGTGTCTTGAGATAGAAAAATATGCTTGGGCTCGCGTTTTACGCTTCTCGAGATAAAACACACATAGGGCCACGCTTTACGCGTCCTGAGATAGAAGAAAAACCGCTCGGGTTCGTGTTTCACGCATCCCAAGATAAAACACGCCTAAGGTCGCACTTCAGGCGCCCTTATAGGACAAAAACTGCTCGGGCTCGTATTTCATGCATCTCGAGATAAAACACACCGAGGGCCGGGCTTTATGCATCCTGAGATAAAAGAAAAACTATTTGGGCTCGCATTTCACACGTCCTGAGATCAAACCAGCCTAGGGCCACGCTTTATGCGTCATGGGATAGAAGAAAAATCATTTGGGCTTGCGTTTCACGCGTCCCCGAGATAACGCGTCTTGAGATAGAAGAAAAATCGCTCGAGCTCACATTTCATACATATAGAGATAAAATATGCCTAGGGCCGCGCTTCACGCGTCCTGAGATAGAAGAAAAACCGCTTGAGCTTGCGTTTCACGCATCCCGAGATAAAACACGCCCAGGGCCACGCTTTATGTGTCCTGAGATAGACAACAAAAGATGTAAAGAGGAATGAGCATGAGAGATAGATGCACAAAGTGAACAAATGCGATAGATGCACAAGGTGAACACGTGCGATAGATGCACAAGGTGAACAAGATTACAAATCAATACAGTGACAACGCATATTCCATGCCAGATAGACAACCAACGTATGATGTAATTGAAAGCACATTCTATGCAAGAAACAAAAGCATATTCTTTTCAAAATTGAAAGCATATTCTATGCATGAATCATGAATGATGCAAGACATGCGTGCAACATAAGTGTATATGAAAATGCACATTCTATGCAATAAAAGAGAACAAAGATGTAATTGTGACAAAACGAAAAAAAAACAATATTTGGTAACAACCTCTGATTTACCTCTCGGAGACTTTGCAACATGTTCAAAAAGGATACACCTCATTCATATTGGCAAGTAGGGTACATTCACGCACTGGAACGCAGTTTCGAGATCCCTTAGAATCAATCTGAACGAAATAGTGAATCTCCCACACACTTCTCGGGAAACAAAAACACAAAACAGCACCAGGACACAAGTGAGGACCATTGGCCACCTACCGGCCACAAGGGAAGGCTGCCGGCCACCTGTCGGCAACCAGTTGGCCTTGCCATCCATAAATGTGGCCTGCCGGCCACTCGTGCCAGTTTTGGGGCAGATTGGTCTTTCAAGCCTCGGGTCTTTAAGTATACATCTCCACACTTCATTTCTACACTCCCATACCTCCGAAAATACTCTCCCTCTCTCTTTAGGTGTATCCTCTCTCTAGATTTGTGCTTTATACACGTTTTCCAATACCCCATGCAAATTTTTTTGTAAAACCCTCTTGATTCTCTACACTTTGAACTGATCAGATTTTGATTTCGTCACTTTTGTTGAGTTTTCACCACTATAGGCTTGTTCTCCTTGAGTTTCTCTCGGGTTTTGTGAACTTTCGTGGGTTTTGAATTTTTCTCCCATTTTCTCTCTCATAGGGTTGACTTTTTCCAAGTTTTTCCTATTTTCTCCATTTTTCACCCTCTTTCTAGATGGATGATGATATACCTCATGATGAAGCTCCTCTTGAGGTTCCACCTCCATTATCACCCCATGCCGAGGTTGAGGAGCCGATGGTTGCCGAGGCCGATGAGGCGGTAGAGGACATCGTAGCTGATCTTGAGGTGGAGTTCGCTCCAGAGCTCGAGCCAGAGCCATTACCACTGAGGGTGCGCCCCTTTGATCCGATGACATGTCATCCTCGTACACATATACTACTATTCGGAGGCATCAGGCGTTTCAGTGACTTCGCTCGTGGCATGTCAGAAGACCTCCTATTGAGGGAGCCGGACTCCCACATTTCTTCCAGCACTACCGAGGTATGAACTCTATTTTCATGTATTCCTTCATTCCTTTTAACTGCATTTCTTGCACTGTCTTTCATCTGATTCATCTTTTCTCTGCCACATGGGGACTCTTGTGCTTACAAGGCATATAAAGCGACGACAGCAAGAGACCGCGACATTATTGACGAGGTTGGCTTCAGCCTATTCTGCTCCAGGCTCTCACGGCACATAGTGAGCCGGACTCTTCTAAGGGCGTTGGTGGAGAGGTGGTGGGACACCACCAACTTTTTCCACCCCTCTTCCGCCGGGGAGATGACGATGACTCCCTATGACTTTGCCATGCTCACAGGCTTACGAGTAGAGGGTGATCCAAACCCCTTCAACATAGATATGGGCGAGTGAGAGGCCACTTGGATCTAACTGTTGGGAGCAAGCCCACCTCTGTACTGACTAGCCATGGTGAGGTACAGTTGGTTTGCTGAGGAGTTCCGTCGGTGCGGGCCCGAGACACCAGAGGAGATGGAGTAGTACGCCTGGGGTTTCTTGATGTTTCTCCTTGGTACCACATTGTTTTCGAACAAGTGGAACACCATAGGCTTATATTTGCTGAGCGCCCTGGTGACACTACCCCAGGTGCGATTTTATGATTGGGGTGGAGCTGGCCTCGCCACCCTTTACGACTACATAAGCTCCACTTCTTGAATGAGAGGAAAGCGAGTTGGGGGCTACTAGAAAACTTGAGAGGTATGCACCACACATTTCTGAATTTTTACTTTCTGTTTAATATCTATTCATTACTTATGCTTTTTACTTTACACTTTCTTTTTGATATCTGTTCATGCATTGTGCTTTTTACACTTTCTGTTTAATATCTGTTTATGCATTGTGCTTTCTGCTTTGCACTTTCTATTTCATATTTTTTCATACGTTGTCACTACCGGCCTCTCCTTACAGTTATGGGTTTATGCCTGCTTCCCAGCTCTAGCTCCGGAGCCTATGGAGGAGATTCCCCCCATGGTACCGTATTCACGATGGTACGACGGCCGGTGTTGGCATCAGAGCCACGACAACACGACCATTGCCTTCTTCCGTCGCTATTTCGATACAGTGGCCGTTGATGAGGTAACCCGAAACTCACTGTTATTTTTTCTTTACTAATACTGTGATTTATACTTTGGCAACTGACGGCAACTAACACTCTGTACATTTTTTATTTGTAGATCACATGGCAGCCTTGGGCGACGATGCTTGACAGCCTTGAGGGACCAGTATGTGGGGGCGTAGGGCACATCTCGCTTCCGGATTTTGCTGGAGGGCCTAGTCTGCTGGGCCTAGTTTCTGATCGAGCAGTTTGTACATTAGACCATAGGCTTACCTGATCCGGTTGTTTCGATGCCACCCCCAGCATCGATGAGGACAGCAGACAGCCTATCGGTTGATGCGATCATCCAGTTCATGGTTGGCCTAGATGTTGACTCCTTTAGAGCAAAGGGCGACTATGTGACATTCATCCAGACTCATCTTATGCCCCCTTTGGCGGGCGTTCACGCAGGCAAAAGAGGAGAAGCTCTTGTGGCGAGTGAGGTGACTCGGGCAACCAGGGCTCATACTAGAGGGGCCCTTCCTGTTGGGCAAATGACTAGTTGGCCAGAGATTCCCATTGCGCTCACATATTGGCGGCCGAGTGGGTGTAGACACCCCATTTTTGACCGACCTTAAGACTCAGACGTCATCGTTTGTGCACGTGATGATTGTGCATGTTTGTGCTCGTTTCAAGTTTCCGGGGGTTTCGGCTGAGCGCCTTGTCTTGGGGCCTCTTAACTCTCTTTTTCTTGGTTTGTTTTTGGGGCCATGCCTTGGTGCCCTTGCCTGGAGGGAGAGAGAGGCCTGTAGGCCACTTTTTGTAGCTGTAGGCTACTTTTCTCTCTTGTAGGCCACTTGCGGTGGCCCGTAGGCTAGTTTTTGGGGCTTCCGGCTGAGTGCCTTGTCTTGTGGCCTCTTAACTCCCTTCCTTTTGGTTTGTTTTTGTGCCATACCTTGTTATCCCTTGCCTTGAGGGATGTGAGAGGCTGTCGGCCACTTTTGGTGGTTGTAGGCCACTTTTTCTCCCTGTAGGCCACTTGAGGTGGCCGATGGCCATTTTCTTGCTTTGGCATATATTTTTATTGCCAGCTGTGCCAGCTGTTTGTCACAGAAGACATCCTCCATACACGTGTATGGAGGGATTGCACCAAGCTTCTAACTTGTCCAACAAGCTTGAGACTTGGAATTTTATAAGTGGGAGGCTCTCTCTCCCTTTCCAGGGTTCAAAAATTTTGAAGAGCAAAAAGATCTCCCTCTCTCTCTAGAATTCTCCCTCTCTCTCTATATTTGTGCCTTAAAGTATTGTTTCTTCATACTTTTCCACACAAACACCTACTCAAACACCTTCCTTTTGTTGCTAAGATACTTGGAAGCTTTATTTGAGTGGTTTTAAGCTCGTTTTTGCCTCAGAGGTTGCTGTTTTGCAGTGGTTCTTCAAGGGTGAGTAGTTACCCTCTTTAAGCTTTGTTTTGCTTGAGTATTTGGCCATCCTTGCATGCTCTTTTAGGCCTTAGTCTCAACTGTAAAAACTTTTGTTTCTAAGTGTTTAAGATGTTTGTTTGAGGCCTTGTTTGAGTTAGGGGTGGTCTACCCCCTTTTGTGCCTTATTTTTCTTTGTTTTGAGCTATCCTTTGAGACCTTTGAGATCACCTTTATTTGGTCTTTTCACCACTGAATTCCAAAGGAATTTCAGTGGTGGAAAGTGGGTTTTGAGACCCAAAATGGATGGGGGTGGTCCCCCTCTTTTGTGCTTTGTTTACATGTGTTGTTGGCTTAACACTTTGGCATATTTTTCTACCTTCTTGACGCTCTATCTTATCATGTTTTAGGCCTTATTCTAGCATGATATAATTCTTTTTTGGGTTGGTTTGGTTGCCTCTTGCATGCTTCACACAGTTGTAGTGCAATCTTGCATGCTAGCCTAGCTCACTTGATGTTTTAGCCTATTATTTTAGCTTGTTTTAGCTCTGGTCCAGCAGGTTCTTGGCCTTGTTTTGACTTGCTTAAACTCTGTTTGGAATGATCTGGGCCCTTTGAGGCTTGCTTTGTATGGCCATAGTGTAGTGGCCTTTGCTAGTCTTGTGTTTTGAGGCCCCTAGCATGCCTTATTTGTGATATTTGTGTGATATAGCATCATTTGGTATGTAAATTCAGAGCATAAATTCTTGTCATAGTCTCATATTTATCACTCCTTCATTGTGTTTAAGAGTTATGCCTTTATGCCTTGTGTTGGTGCCCTAATACATGAGCATGTGTTTCTCTCATTTGCTAGCTTAGTCCAAGCATGTTTTTGTGACTTTTTGGACCTGCCCTAACTCTATTTTGGGTTGGTTTGATCATTGGTTTCATGCTTCACACACTTGTAGTGCAATCCTCCTTGTTGGCCTAACATGTATTATGCTTTATGCCTCTCATTCTAGCTCATGTTAGCTCTATCTCAGCATGTTTTTGCCACTGATTTGCCATGTCATAACTCTATTTTTGATTGGTTTGGTTGTCTCTTGCATGCTTCTTGCACTTGTAGTGCAATTTTGTTCACTAGCCTAGTGTATTTGGTGTTTTAGCCTATTGATCTAGCATGTGTATGCTCTGCCCCAACACATTTTTGGCTATGTTTTAGCATGCTTTAGGTCTGATTTTAGTGGTTTTGGTCATGCATGCTTGGCTTTGCATAGCTATAGTTCATTTGGCTTTGCTAGTCTTGCACTTTGAGACCTTTAGCATGTCATATTTGAGCTTCTTGCATGGCATGGCATCATTTGGCATGTTATTTCAGACTATATACCTCTGCCATATTCTTGCATTTATCACCTTTTCATTGTGTTTGAGGGTTGAGCCTTATGCTTCACTTGTAAGCCAACTTGCATGCATGTTTGTCTAAGCTTTTGGGCTATCATTTCAACATGTTTTGGGTCTTTGTTTTGGCCTAACTAAGCTCTATCCAGGTTTGGTTTGGACATTTGTGCTATGTATTGCATGCCGCTCGAGTAGTGCTATTTACTAGCCTTATGCTTTAGGCCTTCTAGCATGCCTTATTTGCGATGTTCATGTGATATGGCATCATTTAACATGTTATTTCAAAGCATATAGCCTAGCCATACTCTTTTATTCATCACTCTTTCATTGTGTTTGAGAATTATGTTTAAGGCCTAGCTTGCGAGCCAATGCATGAGTATGTTGTTGTAGCTCTTGGTGCTTCATTTCCAGCATGACTTTGCCACTATTTTGGCATGATATAGGTCTGTCCATATGTGGGTTGACTATGTGGGATTGATAGCGCATGCCTTATGTGTAATGTTCTTCACTTGATTTAGAGCTCTTAGTCTCTTAACATGTTTTGCACGCATTTCTTACATGATAAAGCCTCGTGCATGCCATTCTAGCATTGATAGATAAGCATGTTGTTTGCATGTGTGATGTATTGCATGTGTTTGGATTGGACGTTAATCCAAACACAAGAAACGAGGGACGTTTCATACTTGAAGTGATGAAACGTGCCTCATTTCTTGGTCGCCGTCCCCCTTGATTGTGCATGATAGGGTGGAGGCCTCTCGAGTCTTGTGTGTTACTTGTGTATTCATTAACTTGTACAAACTCGGCTTCTCGGCCATCATGCATTGTGATGCTCGGTTGGTGGCCGAGAGTCGAGTACCACACTCCTTTGAGCTTGAGAAATGATAAGGAGGGTGGTTGTATACACATACCCTACAAATGCCTTGCTTTGCCTTTGTTGAACTTTGTTTGCAGCAAAATGGAAGTGTGCAGAAGCAATTGGCCAACCGGCCAGAGAAAGTGGCCTAGAGCCTCCTTAAGTGGCCGACAGGTGGCCTACAGCCACCCCTGGTGGCCGGCAGTCCACCGGCTTAAAGATGGTTCAAAGTTGTTCTGGTTCTAGAGTAGAAGCAGTCTGGGAATTGGTTTGGTGTTCAGAATAAAAGTGAACGCAAACAGAGGCAACCGGTGGCAAGGCGACGGGATTTCGGGAAGAAGCAACCGAGCATGCATGCATTCCTCACCCCGAGGCTCCTTTTAATTGCTTTGACTAAATAGTTAATTCGTCGGTTTTGTACTTAATTAGTTAATGTACTTAGCTAATCGATTTGTGTTATAATAACTAATTAGTTAACTAGAATAGTTAATTAGTTTTGTTTTGTAATAAGTAGCTTAGCTTAGCCTAATTATTCGGACCCTCCGTCGAGAGGGCAAATGTTGTAATAAGTGTGCGTGTGTGTGATGCATGTTTTCCAACCCCATTTCTTTCTCCCTTTTACTTATCAGCTTTCGATGGTTAGTTTAGGGCATATCTCAATTAGCATACCTTATGCTATGCATGCAGGTATCATTCATCTGTCTTGCATGCACCGGGCTCGGCGCATCATTCAAACTGTATTGAATTTCAATACTTACTTGAATACGTGTTTCAAAGCATGTTATCGAGTGTTGCACTCATATGCCATCATAGAATAGCTGAGCCTATTTAGTTGCATTTTGCATGTGTTGCATTAGGCATTTTAACATAGCTAGGATCATGCATCGATTACTAACTAGCTTCTGTTTTGGCTCGGAGTACTCGGTAAGTGTTTACGCTTTAGCATCTTGCATGAGTGTAAGTGTTGCTATGATAACATGCTTACCTTGTGGCTATTTGCTTAACTGCTATTAACTGCATGAATGCCTGTGGATGAAGGCTTCATTACTTGAATTGGAACAATTCATCAAAATGTGAGTTTTTAAGCCCACTTGAAGTGGCAAATCATCATGTCTTAAGCCCACCTTGTTTGGTGGCAAATCAGCGTTTTAGCCTACTTGCGAGTAGCACCTTCAAACCACTTTCGAAAAAAAAAAACATGAGATGTTTTATTCCAAATCGAGCGATTTAGTCTATACTTGTATGCTGCGCCCATCACATAGTAAGTTAGATTAACAAACGGAATAAGAACGCATGTGTTTATAAAGACAACATATCATGTTTAGTAGAGGCCGATCCTTTGATCGGGCGAGCAGCGGTGCTCATTTCATGACCTTCCCCCCTCGTACGCAAGTTCCCGAGCCGATGCAACTTTGGTGATGACAGACACGTGGCCTGTGGCATGAGTCAGGGTTTCCTAAATTTCCTAAAAATAAAATATTTAGGTGGCGACTCTGAAATTTGGCAAAGCAGTCCACGTTTGGCACTTTTTGATAAAAATCGATTTTCCAAAACTATTTGCCGGATTTGGACTCTTTGGTGATTTATCAGTCATACATTGCACTTTGTGAGATTAGATTCAAAACCGTGACAGGAGTCCGAACTGTAGTAGCTAGAACCCAATTCGCGCCTTCTCCGAAAAGGGAGGTGCGCGGAGAGAGTTTCAGGCAGTCTACAGCGGGACAGCCTACCAGATTCCGATCGAGCTGGCCGAGGTAGGGCAGGAGTATGTTAGAGCTTGAGGAGCGCCTCAGGTATGGACCACACTTTACAATTTGCACCCCACATTTTCATCTAAGATATGTTTATTTTAGATATTGATCTGTTAAATGCACTTGCAGGCACTTACTGCGGAATATACAGAGAGCGTCCTCGAGCTAGTTACCTTTCTGATCAACATAGTGCAGAGGAGAGAGTCACTGCTCAGTCTCCACGGTATTCATGTAGTTTCTCCTATTTCAACATGCATTTCATTACTAACTCTGTTGTGCACCACACTATCATATTTTCACTGATACATTAGAACCTTAGCTGTAGCCTTCCTCAAACTGCACTGACACATTATATTGGCACACTATTCACACATATTGTACTCATACTGTATCTGGTTTCTACATGATGCTCATTATAAATACTATGCCTGTATTTGATACACACACTGTAGCTGATATGTTGACAACTATTTTCTAGATTTCATCCATACCGAGGGCACCAGTGACAGCAACGGAACCAGCATCGGTAACACCTCCTCTAGCAACATGGAGGAGAGAGAGGCAGACCCTAGCCTGTAGCTGAGATGTGCATCGCGGTTGAGGCAGGGATAGGGGTACCCGAGCCTGGAGCAGTCCCTCGGAGCCCGTTTTGAGCGATGATGATGCTGAGAATAGCGACTCTGAGGAGGCAGCGAGTTGACATTCTGAGTCATCTGAGAGCAGATATGATGATGTTGGCTTGGGATCTTGGAGTGGAGATGACGCCGAGGATGGCTCTGAGGTAGTGAGCAGAGTTGATACTGACTCTAGTTCAGAGTCTGATATTGACAGTGGTGCTGATGGAGACAATGCCCTTGAGTCCCCTCTGAGGAAAAGGACGAAGAGGGCCCCTCGAGCTTGAGATGACTGATACCAATTTTTTGTATTTTTTTTTGTTGCTTAATTTCTTTTTGTTTGGTAGCATTAGCACATGTATAGCTTTAGATAGATTTTACTTTTTCTGTCGAAACATGTACTCATCTTTTGTAAAAAACCATGATCGAAATAAAACCTCGCAGTTTTTATGAAAAATGTTATCATTTTGCATCATGAGCACCATATTTGCATAAAAATGAACATTGAGTTGAATTTGAAAATGAAAACTTGCATTGGCACGATGTTCTTAATCGGGTAATGAGACAACCAACGATCAAAATACAAAATACAACTCGATATGCAAAGCAAAAACAACTCAAGCACATATACACACACTTGCTAAGACCAAAAGACTCAAAACAAGACCTCAAAACACAAAGATTAAGACAAAAACTAGGCTGCCAACACTGCCCAACACACAAGTGGACGGCAGGCCAAAAAGGGGTTTGTCGGCCACAATTAGTGACCTGCTGGCCATTATAAGTGGCTTGCTGGCCACAAATGTGAGGATCACCAGATTGTTGACAACTGGACTCCACTCACAACCTTATCCTCTACAAAAGGTCGCCCTTCGTGATTTCTTCTCCAGAGCCTCATTTTAGCTGCTGTTTCTTCTACAAATGGAGATATTCCTTGCCGAGAAGCTCATTGATTGGATAACCACTTTAGACGGCGCGAAAAAGGTAAATTTTTGGGGTTTCGGCATAAATGCACTTTTTTCGTTGAGTCATACTCCATTTTGCTTTCCGTTCCTTCATGCCGCGGTCCGATGCTGGGACCTAATTACGCTTGTATTTCGCTTCAGAACACGAGAAATGTGCCCGACTTTTGAAGAATTTTGGGCCTTGATGGAAACCTGCTGCGATGAGGAATCATGCCTCAACCTCGTTTTGGCCATGCCTAAGCTTTGGGACGGATGTGTGGGCTCACTTTGCACGAAGCTCGATCTTTGGCCCACAATGGAGAGCTAGATATACCCAGCTTGATTCATCAATTTTTTGACATCGGTGACAGAGGAGACCTTCTCTGGCGAGGTTTTGGGCAACATGCCCTCTGTTTATGTATGCTTGCGCATTTTCTTCTTGCCCCTAGTTTTGGCAGAACCAGCATACAGTTGATCGAATTGGCCCAATGTCTGAAAGAAGGTAAAAGTTGCATCGGTTTGGCCCTGGCAGAGGCCCTGATGGGCTTGGACGCTTTTCATCGGCGAGAGACAACCAGGTTTGAAGGGACTCCTCTATTTCTTCAGGTATTGTTTCTCGCCCTTTCTCATATGTGTTTCACATATTGCTTGACACTCATGCTCGATTTTTCTCTCAAAGCCCTTTCTTTACTTTTCTTTTAATACACATCTCTCTATTCTTTAATCTCTCGTATTTTCATCCCTTCCCAGGTATGGCTCATGGATATGCTGAAGGTGGTGGATTCTTGCCCAGAGTACTTAGTGCGAGCTTATTTCTTCCACCAACGACTAGTGGATTTTCCCAACAAGGGATGGTGGTGAAACTGGATGTGCAACAGGTCTATAGCTGACATACCTTGGCGCTGCCCCTGGCTTCATCTGATTGAGATAAGTTACAGCATGTGTCGATAGCCTGGCATACAGTTGATTAGCCTCATGCACTGTGTGTTCTACTTTTCCTTCCGGTTCAGACGCCAGTTCGGGCATGATCAGACCTGCTCAGAGGAGGGGGTTGAATACCCGGCTTCATTCTCGATTCGTGCTTCACACTTAGGTAGGTACCTCACTGCCTGGAGGATGAGAGAGCTTCTGGCCCCTGCCCCTAGTTTCAATTATGCCCTTTTTGGCGAGTGCTTGGCTTGGCTCGAGGATGAGGCACAAAACAGGCCCACTTTGGCTTTAGAAGCTTCTGCAAGCACGAGTAGAGGATGTAGGAGCACTTGACTCGCCTATGCCCCTAGTTTATTGCTTTGACCTTTCTTTTCAAGTTTTATGACGTAAAAGTAACTTTGATTTGTATAAGAGAGTTGGAGAACATGAAATCAATGGAATTAAAGTTGTGAGCACTAAAAATTTTCCTTTTGGTCCAAAAATGGTCAAAGTTATAAAAGATAAATTTTGACAAAATCAACTTTTATTTAAACTTTCTAAAACTATTTTTGAAAGTGATCATTGCCTGATACGCACAGAATCAATCCTCAAGATGTACAACCCCAAATCAAAAGATCCTAACTACCCCTGATTGAATACATTACTGCTTTGCATTATAACCAGCTCTTTTTCCTTGAATGAAGATCACAACCGGACTCTCAGATGATGGATAAAGATGACCTGATCAGACACATGGACATGACAGTTGAGTTGGAGATGATCACAGTTGAACTTCAGGATGAAGTTGCCTATGTATCCCAAAGATGGAAATTAGGCCTTACGTATTTTGGTTCAAGTTCACTCGAGTATTAACTCTCTCTTTTTGCACTCTAACTTTTGCCAAAGTCGCCCTTTAGGGTTTTAAACCTTGTGAGCTCAGTTTTTCTTTATTTCTAATTTTTCATGCTCTAACTTTTGCCTAGGTCGCCCTTTCGGGTTTTCGACCTAGCGAGCCTCTTAGGGATAGTATTTCTTCAACTTGTCCATGTTGATCGGCTGTGAAAATTTGAGGCCATCTAAGTCCATGAGAATAATTGCTCCTCCTGACCAGATAGCTTTGATGATGTAAGGACCAGTCTAATTGGGTCTAAACTTTCCCTTAGGGTCATGAATGGGAGCTCGGTTGTATTTCAGCACCATGTCTCCCTCCTTGAGATTTCGGGACTTAACTTTCTTGTTAAAAGCCCTAGCAATTCTGCGCTGGTAACCCTGAACATGATACAATGCCTTCAGCCTTCTCTCATCAAACAACATTAACTCCTCAAATCTACTCTATTGCCAATCCGCCTCTCCTATTTGACACTCAGCCATAACTCGCAGTGACGGGACTTCAATTTCAATTGGCGAAACGGCTTCCATCCTGTAGATGAGAGAATAAGAGGTTGCCCCTGTAGATGTTCGGATCGAAGTTCTGTAGCCCCAGAGTGCGAATGACAATTTATCTAGCCAGTCTATGTAGGTCTTAACCATCTTTTGCAAGATGTTCATGATGTTCTTATTGGCGGCTTCAATAGTTTCATTGGTTTGCGGCCTGTATGTAAACGACTTATGAAAAGCCACGTTGTATTTGTCCAACAAGTCTATCACCTCTTTCTTGAAGTGGGAGCCATTATCTGATATGATCTCGTTCGGAACTTCGTAACGACAAATGATATTATTTCTGATAAACTTAGCCATATGCGACGCCTTCAACACTGCATAGGACTGAGCTTCCATCCACTTTGTAAAATAATCAATCGCCACCAAGATATAATCATGCCCATTAGATCCTTTTGGCGTGTCTGCACCGATAACGTCGATTCCCTAAACCGAGAAAGGCTATGTGTAGACACCCCATTTTTGACTGACCTTAAGACTTAGACGTCATCATTTGTGTACTCGGTGATTGTGCATGTTTGTGCTCGTTTTGAGTGCCCAAAGTTCTCGGTGGAATGCCTTGTCTCTGGGCCTCTAAACCCTCTTTGTTTTGTGCTTGTTTTTGAACCAAACCTTGGTGCCTCTTGCCTGGAGGGGGAAAAGGCCTTGTGGGCCACTTTTGGCACTTGTTGGCCACTTTTCCTCCTTGCCGGTCACTTGAAGTGGTCGGTCGGCTAGGGGAGGTGGCCGGCCGGTCACCTAAAGTGGCCGACGGCCATTTTTCTCCTTTTTCAGATATTTTCGTTGCCAGCTGTGCTAGCTCTTGATCACTGATTGCCATCTCCATACACGTGTATGGAGGGATGAATACAAGCCTTTGGCTTGTATTTCTATATAAGGGGAGGTCTCTCCCCCATTTGAGGGGTTAGAAATTTTATGAGCAAAAATTTCCTCTCTCTCTCTATATTGTGATTGAAAGTGAGAATTCTCTACACTCTTGCAAGGAGACCCTTGACCAAATACCTTCACCTTGGAGCTGAGGTTCTTTGAGACTTGGTTTAAGGTCTTAAGCTTGGTTTTGGCTCAGAATTTTGGCTGTTTTAGTGCTTCAAAGGTAAAGACTTACCTCTTTTAAGTTTTGTTTGAATTGGTTGCTTGGCCATCTTTTTATACTATTTTGACCTGGTTTTTCAGCCATAAAAAACTCTATTTTTAACGTTTTAAAATGGTGGTTTAAGTCTTGTTGAGTTAGGGGGGGTTGTCTCTTCTTTTGCTCTTTAACTTGTGAAGCCTTTTGTGCTACTTTTTAAAGCCTTTTGAGGCACCTTTTTTTTGTCCTTTTAACCACTGAATTCCAGGAGAATTTTAGTGGCAAAAAGTGTGTTTTGAGGTCCAAAATAGGAGGGGGTGGCCTCCCCTCCTTGTGTCTTGCTTGCAAGTGTAGATGGCCTAACATGTGAGCATGTTTTTCTACCTTTTCGTGACTTGATCTCAACATGTTTTAGCTACTGATTTGCCATGATTTAACTCTATTTTGGGTGGTCTTGGTCATATGACTCATGCTTTGCATAGCTATAGTGCAAATGGTCTTCACTAGCCTAGTGTTTTAAGGCCTCTAACAGGTTTTGCATGAGATGGTTGCATGTTATAGCATTATTTAGCAAGTGATTGCAGTGCATATATCTCTGTCACACTCTCACATACTTCACTCTTTCATTGCCTTCGAGAGTTGTGCTTTGTGTCTTGCTTGCGAGCCAACATGTGCGCATGATTTTCTTGCCTTTTGTGCCTAAATTTCAACATGTTTTGGCCACTGTTTTAGCATGTTTAAGCTCTGCCTAGAGCTGGTTTGGTCATTTGAGATTGATATTACGTGCCTCTAGTGTAATGCTCTTCACTAGTTTTGATGCTTTTAGCCCTTAACATGTTGTGCATGTGTTTCTTGCATGTTGTAGCACTATTTGTCATGCCATTTCAGCATTAAAAATTCTACAACCTTCCTCATTTCTTCATTTTTCTATTTGTTTTGAGGGTTGGTTAACCTTATGATTGTGTTTAAGCTTGAGATAGAGCTTGTGCTTAATGGCTTTAACCCTCTTTTGAGGGTTCCTCCAAGCCAAAGGCACGATCTCTCTCATGTCTTAAATCATCCTTTGGTTGACCCCTCTCTCATTAGAGGACTCTCACATTGGACTTAACCAACTATAGAATGGTTTGGTAATTCTAAAATGTGTAAACAAAATCAAACAAGTAAAATTTGAACAAGATAAGCATACTTTGTTGCATTGCATGCGTTTGGATCGGATGTTAATCCAAACACAAGAAATGTGGGATGTTTCATACTCAAAGTGATGAAACGTGTCACATTTCTTGGTTGTCGTCACCCTTGATCATGCATGATAGGGTGGTGGCCATTTGAGTCTTATGTGCGCATTCATTAAGCTTGTACAAGCTTGGTTCTTTGGCCATCATGCATGAAAATGTTTGACTGGTGGCTTGAGAGCCAAGTGCCATACTCCTTTGAGCTTGAGAAATGATGAGGACGGTGGCAATACACACATTTCCTTGCAAATGCATTGCTTTGCCTCTATTGCTCTCTGTTGCAGCAAAACCAAAAGCTTGGAAAAAGCAGGGGCTGACTCGCCACATGAAGTAGCCGACCGACCACCTAGACTAGCCGACCGGCCAGTTAAGGTGGCTGGCAACCACCTTTTGTGGCCGACTGGCCACCAGTCCGTTTTTGTGTAAAGTGTTCCTGTTTTGGAGCATAAGCAGTTTGGAAATTGATTCGATGTTCAGAAAATAGAGGCAAGTGCACACAAAGGCAGCCGATGGCAAGGCGATGGATTTTCTGGAGGAAGCCAACCGAGCATGCATGTCTTCCTCACCCGCGAGGCCACTTTATTGCTTTATTAGCTAATCGTTGAATTATTACATGTGTTGTAATTAATTATTCAGTTCATTTTGTAATATTCTAATTAGCTTAGAGTAGCTAGTTATTCGATTTTGTTGTAATAATTAATTAGCTTAGATTAGTTAATTAGTTGGTTTGTAATAATTAGCTTAGCTTAGTGTAGCTTAGTTTATTTATTCGGACCCTCCTTCGAGAGGGCACAATGTTGTAATAAGTGTGTGTGTGTGTGCGCATGCCTTCCAACCTCACGTCTTTCTCCCTTTTATTTATCCGCTTTCGATGGTTAGATTAGGGCACGTTTTGATTAGCATACCTTATGCTTGCATGTTTGCATCATTCATTTGTTTTACATGCACCAGGCTCGGCGCATCATTCAAACCGCGTTGTATTTCAATACTTATTTGAATACGCGTTTCAAAGCATGCTATCAAATTGTATCAAATGCCATCTTAGATAGCCGAGCCTATTAGTCGCATTATTGCATGTGTTGCATTAGGCATTTTGCATAGTTAGGATCATGCATATTTCTAACTAGCATTTGTTTTGGCTCGGAGTACACTGCAAGTTTTATGCTTTAGGATACTTGCATGAGTGTGAGTATTGCCATGATCGCATGCTTGCCATGAGGCTATGTGCTTAAATGATTAACTGCATGAATGCCTATGGATGAAGGCTTTATTGCTTGAATTGGAACAATTCAATAAATGTGAGTTTTAAGTTCAATTTGCGAAGTAGCAAATCATCTTTTTTAAGCCCACTTGAGGGTGGCATTTTCAAACCATTTTCGAAAGCAAACATGAGTCGAATTTGTTCAAATTCTTGCGATTTAGTCCATACTTGTATGTGTGCGTCACATAGTAAAGTTAGCTAACAACCGAAATAAGAACACATGAGGTTTATAAAACAACATATCATGATAGTAGGGGTCGATCTGTGATGGTGAGCGGGGGTGCTCATTTTAGGACCTTCCCCTCTCGTACCCAAGTTCCTGAGCTGAGGCAACTTTAGAGATGAGAGACACGTGGCCTTTGGGACGAGTCAAGGTTTCCTAAATTTCTCAAGAATAAAATATTTAGGTGGCAACTCTGTAATCTGGCAAAGTAGTCCAATTTTGGAATTATTTGATTCAAAATCGGATTTTCCAAAATGATTTGTCGGATTGGACTCTTTGGTGTTTATCAGTCTCACATTGCACTTTGTGAGATTAGATTCAGACGTGACAGGAGTTCGAACTGTAGGAGACCAATTCGAGCTCTCCGAAAGGGGGCGCGAAGAAAGTTGAGTCCACATCATAAAGAAGTCATGTTGTACAGTTTTGACAGCGGAATATTCATACGATTGGCATGAATTTGACATTTGTGGCGTCGCCGCACATAACCAATACAATCCTCCCCCATAGTGGACCAGAAGTAATCTTGCTTGAGAATCTTCCAAGCTAGCATCACACCATTCATATACGCCCCACATTCCCCGCCGTGGATAGCCTCCATAAGGCACTTCGATTCTTCGTCTTCCATATGCAACTAATGTATTCTCATATGACCTCTTTTATACAACTTACCCTCGCAGATGATAAATTGGATGGCTATTTTTCGTATTTCCCATTTGTCTTTGGCATTTGCCCCTGGTGGATATATCTCCTTTTCTAAGAAGTTCCAAATATCGTAATACCAGGGGGTTTTGTCTTGCACTTCATCTATTGCAACAATAGTTTGATAAGCCAGCGTGTATTTCTGCTCGATGATAATCGGACGCATCCAGACTCCAAGTGGTATGTCTACTATAGAAGATAGAGTTACTAAAGCATCAACGAACCTATTGTTCTCTCTCAATAGATGTGTGAAAGTAATCTTTTCAAACCAAGGAATCAGAACATCCAGGGTCTGATGGTAAACCTTCATCTTCTCTTCTTTGACTTTCCAGTCTCCATTTGCTTGAGAAACAACTAAGTTCGAGTCCCCGATAACATCTAATCTTATTGCCCCTAGTTCTAGGGTGACTTCTAAACTAGTAACACACGCTTCATATTCGGCTTCATTATTGGATACCTTGAACCGGAGTTTGAAGACTAAAGGTATATGGGAGTCGTCGGGTGCTATCAGCAACATATCTATCCCATAACCGTACTGATTGGACACTCCGTCAAAGTACATCGTCCAAGTTTCCTTTTCAACTTGCAAAATGTCTTCATCCGGGAACAAATATTCCACTACCTCGTCTCCTCCTACTAGGTGGTCTGCCAAGAACTCTACTACAGCTCTTCCTTTGACAGACTTACGGGTGACATACTTGAGATCAAATTCGGAGAGAATGAGCAACCAACGGGCTAGCCTACCTGTAAGCACTGGTTTCTCAAAGAGATATTTGATGGGATCTAATCTCGAAATCAAGATTATAGAGTGAGAAAACAAGTAGTGCCTCAACTTCCTGGTAGCCCATATCAAGGCTAGGCAAGCTTTCTCCAACAGAGTATGGCAGGTCTCATACTCCAGCATTTTCTTGCTCAAGTAGTAGATGGCTTTCTCCACCCTATCTTCAGATTCCTAAGCGAGCATGCATCCCATGGTCGTGTCTGTTACTGACAAGTATAGAATCAAAGGCTTCCTGGCTCTGGCGGCGACAACATAGGCGGATTCTGGAGATACTGCTTAACCTACTCAAAAGAAAATTGACATCGATCATCCTATCAGAATTTCTTCCCTTTCTTCAAGAGAGCAAATAGTGGTTCACAAGTCAAGGTTAATTTGGAAATAAACCATCTTATGAATTGCACTTTACCCAGAAAGTCTCGCACTTCCTTTTCAGTCCTCGATGGTGGGATTTCTAGGATGACCTTGATTTGGAAGGATCTATTTCAATGCCCCTCTATGTGATCAAAAAGCCCAGCATTTTTCCTGCCGTTACACAGAAGGTGCATTTCTGCGAGTTTAATCTCAATCTGTATTCCTTGATCCGTTGGAAGAATTTCTTCAAGGCGGTGTAGTGGCCCTCCCATTCTTTGGACTTGACAATCATGTCATCCACGTACACCTCGACCTTTTTGTGAATCATGTCATGCAAAATGGTGGCCGCAACCCTTTGATAGGTAGCTCCAACATTTTTCAAACCAAACGGCATAACCCGGTAGCATTAGGTACCTTACGGTGTAGTGAATATGGTATTCTCTCTGTCCTTGGGCGCCATCAAAATCTGGTTATACCTGAAAAACCATCCATAAACAATAACAATGCATTGCCCACTGTGAAATCAACTAACTCATCAATGTGCGACAAAGGAAAGTCATTCTTCGGACTGGCTCTATTCAAGTCCCGGAAGTCCACACACACTCGGATTCTACCATCTTTTTTCGGCACTAGAACGATGTTGGCCAACCAAGTCGAATACTCAGATACTAATAAGAAACCTGCCTCGATCTGCTTGGTGACCTCTTCCTTGATTTTCAACGCCTAATCCAGACAGATTCTACGCAACTTCTGCTTGACAGGTCGGGCCTCGGGGTCAAGAGAGATCTAATGTTGTATGATCTTAGGATCGATTCCAGGCATGTCTTCGTAGGACCACGCAAAAACATCTTTGAAATCTTTTAACAAAGCGATTAAACGCTCATACTCCTCCGAACACAACGTGGACTCGATCTGGACCAGGCGCGGATCCTTCTCAGTACCCACATTAATGGCACCGATTTCATCAGCATAGGGTTTAGCAAACATCTCCTCCTCTTGATTAATCAAGTTTTCATTGAAATTCTTCCCTTCGTTTTCATTTAGCAAACAGCACAGGAATTTTTTCCCCTTCGTTTTCGTTGAAATTTTGAAAAATCTTGGTCAATACAATAAACCAACGACACAGAGAAGTACACAGAATCTGTAGAGTTTTCATTCAAAAAGTCCAGATCTTCAATTACAGACTCAAAAGAAAAGTTGAATGAAGACCTAGACAGGACTTTGGTATCTGGGTTACCATCCCCAAAAATACTAGACTTAAACTCAGAAGAACTTGAATCTGATCCCAACCCCACAGACTCAGTGGAATCAGATTCTAGCTCATAACCATGATTTAGAACTGGACAGATAGCTTTCCTCCAGCTGCCAGGTAAGAGATGGTGCCCCTGATGCATCCAAAATGCCACTAGTTGGGTTTACACCCGATTCTTTCCCGATCATGGAGACAGTAAGGTTATCCCCCAAGTTATCTAGGTCAACCGCAGGATCTGTCAGGAGACTAGCTAGTACTGCCTCTACTCCAAGTTCGCTGCCATCTGAGTCACCTTCCGTGCTCTATTTATTTTCGATGCTTGGTTCAACCCTTTCCTTATCATTATCGTTCTACAGTTACAGGTCAAAAAAGATCTCAAACCTGAGGACACGCTGCTTCGAGGAATTCACCTAAGGCTCCAGAAAGCCCAAAAAGGGAAGTCTTCTCCCTCCCGAACAAAGCTGTCATTTAGTGTCTTACGGATTGGCCTGTGGATAAGCTCATAGTGTTTCCCAGCTTGCTTGGCCTTGGCTCTGCCTTTCATCTCTTCTCCCTTCTTGATCCAGTCCTCTTTGGTGGGAACATAGCCCAGACCAAAGGCATGTGGGTTATGCGACACATCTGTTAGTGTAGCAACACTTTTTCGGCCACTTTTTCTAAGTCCCATTTCTGGAACACACTGTAGTTTGTTCATGAAATCGATAGACTGGGTGCTAACATATATGCCTTCGTCTGCGGCCATGATGGTCTGAACTACTTGGGCTTCAGTCAGAGTGAATCCCTAGAGGAATACATTCTCATCGCCATGGGTGATCTCTAGCACTAGCGTAGTCACCTCTGGCGGTGGATGGATGGATGAATTCCGAAAAATAATCGCTACTCGTCCCCCATTAGGGTATTTCAACATCTGATGGAGAGTGAAGGAGGTGACCTTTACATGATGTAACTAGGGCCTCCCTAACCGCAAATTAAAGGTAGCCGACACATCCAAAACATAAAACTCAACCTCTTGCTTAGCTGGGCCCACCTGGACTCTGACTTGCAACGTGCCCATGACCTCTCTGCTCGTATTATCATATACTCGAATTACTTGGGCTGTGGGAACAAAGTCCGCTAGTTTGAGGCCTATTGCATAGGCGGTGTGAGAAGGACAAACATTGATGGCCGAACCAGTATCTACCAACACCACTGGCACCAATTTCTCTCTGCACTCCACAGATATATACAAAAGTTTGTTGTGGGCCGAGCCTTCTAGCGACAATTCTTTATGAGAAGGTCAGAGTTGGTCTGGCACCACTTAGGAAGACCAATCGCACTAGCTGCTCGGGCGTGGTGTCAATGAACAATTTAACCTTGTCCATTAGAAACAATACTGCTTGTCGGTGTACCCCGAAGGCCATGAGAAGACCCCAGATAGAGATATTAGCTTGGATTTTCTTAAGTTGTTTCAACACTATCTCTTCTTTCAGCTATTTCTCTTTCTATTTCTCAGCCTCCTTGTCTTTTCCAGATGCCTCTGCTTGATCTAGGTGTGGCGGCTTAAAATACCGCTCGCTTCTTGTTAGATGGTTAATTTCCTCAGCCTACAATGTGTTGTCCGGAAGGCACTCGCTCTAATCTTCGTCGGTGTGGGCCAGATTCAGATCATCATCATCCCACCATTCACCCTCAGTGGCTGACAAACAGTTGTCCGGCTCCGTTTGTATCACTTTTACATCATAAGTGTCCCCCATTGGGTGTTGGGCTATCACAGCTTCCTGGTTGTCTTCAACCCTTTCTAATTCAAGCTGCCTCAGTGCAGCTTCCTGTTTAGTATCTACAATGCTCATAACACCCACTTCCTGGGCTAAATTCTCCACACCAGAGCTCTCCAGTAGCTTTCCTTTCTCATCGGCCCTTCCGATCACTACAGCAATCCCAGCTTCCTTTCCTTCTGGTTTCATTTTAGCTTCTTCTTCCTTATTTGGCTCATCACGCAGCCATCTAGTATTGTCAGTTGATTCATTCAAGTCGAACCAGCCGATCTATACATCCCTTTGACCTTGCTTATCAAAGAATTGCAAGTTGTCCAAGTCCTCCTCGAGTTCTGCTAGATCATCCAAACACTGGCTCGGGCCATCCTCTCTGACGACATTAATGTCTACCAAGGCTGGCAGCACCAATTCAGGTTTAGTTTGACCAGTCAGCACAATGTAGTAGCTCGGGTCATACACCCCATCAGTTACATCCTTAGAACACTCCGGCAATAAACTAGTACCTTCCTTCAAGGTCAACTCCCCTTCCACTATAAGTCTCATCACCACAGACTTAGGTTGAGGGTTGGACGTGTCCATCATGCATAGATCTGCACTTTCTGGAATGAACAACACCGGTTTTGGTAGGTGGGAGGGGGTAATATATACGCTAGGGTCGTAAGGGGTGGTCAATGTATGGATCAGGTTGAGATTTCAAATTGGGAGACTTAATTATAGGCTAGGAGTGGATTTGTGGTCACATTGGGTTTTTGAGGTGGAGCGATCACATTGTTGTCAATGAGATCTTGAATCTCATGATGCAATCGAAAGCACTGGTCGGTATCATGACCATGCTGTTGGTGAAACGCGTAGTATTTTGGGGGATTGTGTTTGGCTGGGGAGAGGACCCTGCAATGCGAGGGGTTTTAATGGTTTGAGGTGCCCTTTTTTTGACTAGCACCTTCATGGCTTGTGAGAGAGTCATGTACAGTTGGTTGAAAGTCCTCTGGGATAGAACAGGGTTGGGGCGGTGTTTATGAGCTTGTATTGGCAAAAGGGTCAGCAGTCTTGGTTGTGGTGACAACGCTTACATCTAACGGCCTCGCAGCTGTACTACCAATGGTAGCATTGGAACTGCGTACAAACGGCCTTTTTTCTGACTCCTTCTCATTTGTGATCAGCCCTTGTTTCATGGCATCTTCAATTTGCAACCCCATTTCATGGAGTTCTGTAAATGTAAACAGAGGTAGGACGATAACCTTTTGCAGTAACTTGCCGTGCAAATTCTAGACAACCATCCTAATCTGATCCTTCTCGGAAGGCCTTGTAGTCATCATCGAGGCTTTAGCTCTCCACCTTGTTACAAATCCAAAGAAGCCCTCTTTCGGATTTTGGCATGTTGCCTCGAGATCACGAGTTGTGACCTCGATTTGAGTGTTGTACGAATACTGTGCAATGAAGGACTCGACCATCTCCTCCTAATTCTACTTGATAGAGTCTTCTAATTTCGCATACCAAATAGCTACTATAGCAGATATGGTACGGCCAAAGAGAGACAACTTTTGTAGTCTAGTCAGGCCCATTAGCCACAAGATGTCTGAAAACAACCGAAGGTGAACTATTGGATCTCCGGAGCCATCGAATCGATCGATGTGCGTCATTTTGAACCGATTTGGCAATGTCACTGTGGAATCGGTATACCCGTCTTCTATATCCGAGATAGAGTTCACCCCTTGGGTTCTCTTGAACAATTTTTTCAGTTTACTGACCTTGAGTACAGTTGGGTCAACCTTAAACTCAAACGGAGCCTCAGTCTGATAAACAGGTGCTTTGGAGGCTTATGTTAGGATTGGCTCTACTGGGTTGCCCTGATTTTCTTGGACATTGGTAGTATGAGCAGTGGCTCCAAGTGCTTGGATACCCATGGAAGGTAAATGGGATGTAGAGGCCGCAATCGGCTACGGTTGCTGTTGTTATAACTTGTTTATTACCTCAGCTTGACAGGCCGTGACCTCGGCCTGGCGGGTAGCATCTTGTTGTAGGGTTTCAACTGTCTACTGCAGATAATGTATCAATTCTTCCATACTGAATGGGGGATGTTGTGCTATTGGAATAGGCGAGTGATCTAGTGCTAGACTAGAAGTAGATGATTGTCCCTGAGCCAGACTGGACACAGGTGAGTTGAGGGGTGACTGGTGTTAAAACTAAACCGGTGAACTCTGCCTGATTCTCCTCTATCTTGTAACTGGTGGGAGTGAGGTAAACACGGGCCATCCCTGAACAAGATTCTTGGCTTTGCAAAGCCTTCTAACTCGGGTCCAGATTACTTAGGAGATATCCGAACTTTTTGAAGCTATGGTGGTAAACTACCTAGCAAAAAGAAATAAAGCAAAATAAAGCGGTAATCAGAAACCGCACAACACCTCAGCTAAGACACTGTCAACACAAACATGATCAAAGCTGTAGGAATGCACTCCACACTGAATTTTGCCCCCAAAATAGATACCAAACTTGCAACTGCTCTGCACATTCCGGTACAGTTTCACTGTAAAGCACATACCAATTAAGTGAGAGCCAAAACACCCCTATGAGGGGGTAGGGTTACCCTATCCTAGTTTCATCAAGAGCTAAGGTTCACTATTCAAACAAAGTGGTTTTCACGCAATCCTGCATTTCGGGTGAGCATCCTGTCCTAGTTTGGGACAGTCTTTATGGTTTTTTGATATGCAACTAGGTCAAATGGTCAAAAGGGTACCTCAACATGACTACCAAATATACCTCTCACACCTAATACCGAGAAGTGAAATGAGGATCAAACGGTACAACGATAGTCCAGATCCAAAGGTTGTGTTCCCATCATGGCAGAGCCCGCGACTGGTCAGCCTTTTGGCAAGCTTTCAGGCAAGCCTCCGATAAACTGTTCAGGAATAGCAGATGGCAAACACAGTGATTTAAGCGCACCAATGCAAATGCAACGCAAAGAAACATATAAGTGTAGATAAAATTTCACATCATGAAGTTCAAGTCAAGTACTCTAAATCCTTAGCAGAGTCGTTAGAAATTGTAGCTCGACTTTTCGTGCCCCCTTCGAAAGACGAATAAGCCCTACAGTATCGGACTCTCGCGGTTCTAAATTTGATCTCACAAGTGCAATGTGAAATAGATAAACACCAAAGAGTCCAAATCCGACAAATCTTTTGAAAAATCGATTTTGAATCAAATTGCCAAAAATAGACTGTTTTGCCAGATATAGAGTCGCCACCTAAATATTTTTGAGAAATTTAGGAAACCCATGACTTGTGCCAAAGGCCACGTGTTCGTCATCACCAAGATTGTCTCGGCTCGGGAACTTGGGTACGAGAGGAGAAGGTCATGAATTGAGCAACCCCGCTCGCTCGATTAAAGATCGGCCTTTACTAATCATGAAATGAATCTTATTTGCATTATATGCTCTTGTTTCGATTTATTAGACTAACTCACTATGTGAGGCGCACACAAGTGTAGACTGATTTGCAAGAATTGGAACACTTCGATTCATGTTTGTTTCAAAAATTGTTTCGAATATGTACCACTTGAAAAAGTGATCGCATATGTACATTACTCAAGTTATTCCAATTCAAGCAATTAACCTTCATCCACAGACATTCAAGCAGATATAGTAATTAAGCAATTAGCCTCATGGCAAGCATGCTAAATATAGCAACAATCACATTCATGCAATATGCTAAACAAAATAAAAGCTCACCTAGTACTCCAAGGCAAGCTAAAAAAGATAAATGAGTTAGAAAAAAATACATGATCCTAACTAATGCAATATGACTAATGCAACACATGCAATATGCAATTACTAGGCTCGGTTACTAATATGGCATATGAATCAATTTGATAGTATGTGGTCTAAGTACATATTGAAAGAAGTATTTAACTAACAATGCAAGTTAGAATGATGCGCCGAGCTCAATGCATGCAAGACAATAGATACAAGGCATGAGAGATGCTAAACGAAACATGATGCCCTAAGCTAACCACCATAAGCAAGTAAATAAAAGGGAGAAAGACGTGGGGTTGGAAGACATGCATAAGCTAATTACTACGAATTACCTAACTATTACAAAACGAAATGAATAAATTACCTAAGCTACTTAACTAATTATTATAATAACAAATTACTAAACTGTTCTAGCTAATTAACTAATTATTTACAACACAAAATTAACTAGCTACAACTAATTAATTACAACAAATAACTATGCTAAGTAATTAGATTAAACAACCCCGGGAAGAGAAGAATGCTCATTCATGCGCTCAGATTTCCACCCGAAAAAGCCATTGTTCTGCTGCCAGGAAGCCTCTGTTGCGCAGTTAGAACACTTGCACTATTTTTCACCCCAAAACCAACTTTGTTTCATTTCAAAAAACCACTACCGGGTTTTGCAAAAGTGGCCGGCAGGCTAGAAGTGGTGGTCTGCCGGCCACTAATGCTTGGTTCTTCCGGCTGCAACAGAGAGCAAACAGAGTAACGCAGGGTATTCTCAGGGGTTATTTGCACAACTTACCCCTCCTTATCATCAAACAAATCAAAGGAGTGGTAAACTTGATTCACAAACCTTCAATCGATACAATTTCATTGCATGATGGCCTATGAACCAAAGTGTGCAAGTTCAATAAATGCAACAAATAAAGAATCTCAAGCCCCCTCCCTATCATGGATGATCAAGGGAAGTGGTTGACAATGACTCTTGAACTGTTTACATCACTAACAAGTATGAAACGATTCAAGACTCAAGGGTTCAATTAACATCCATTGAATCCTAACCAAGTTATTATCTTACATCATTTTTAGCCCTCAATTTTAATTACCAACTATTCCTTAGTAAATTAAGTCCAAAGGTGAGCTTTAAGTCCTCTAATGGAAAGAAGCATCAAACCAAGATTTGTTTTAGGCATGAGAGAAGTGTCATGCCGTTGGTAATGAACCCCCAAAGGGATTAAACCATTAAGCACAAGACCTCAATCTCATGCTTTAAATAAGTAACTAGTTTGAATCAACTTTCAAAGCAAAGCAAAAGCCAAGAAAGGAGAGAGGTTACAGAAGTGATTAGGGGTGAAAAGAAGTATAGAAAGCCATAAACAAATGCTATCAACTCAAATAGGATGGTGTCTAAGGCCTAAACCACCAAGCCTATGAGAACAATTACACTACAAGCATGCAATACAAGGCTCAAATGCAACGAACCACTAAAATCAGTCCTAAAACATGCTGGAATTAAGACAAAAATAGCTAGAACAATAAGCTAAAACATGGAGGATGTTATGCTAGTAAACACGACACGAGGATGAAAGTCTAACCCCTCCAATTTTGGACATCAAAACATGTTTTTAGCCACTGGAAAACCTCTGAAATTCAGTTTTTAAAAGCTCAAAAAAGATAGTGTAAAGGTGGGAAACACAAGAGCAAAGGCTAGAAAAGCAAGGCGGAAAGAAAGATGAACCACCCCATCACCCTTTAAGGCCTTAAACCACGAGTTTCAGCCCAAAATTACAGAGTTTATACAGCCCAAAAATAGTAGGAAAATAGTAGGAAAAATAGCAAACAAAGTAAGGAAACAAATCAAGCTTTATACCTCTTAGAGAGAAGAACACTTCTAAGCAACAATTCAACACATGCATACCCTCAAGAGCTCAAAGTGGGCTCAAAAGTACCTCAGCTCAAACATGGAAAGCTTAGTGTGTATGGGCAAAGGTTCAAGAAATTTGCAAGAGAGAGAGAGAGAGAGACATAGAGAGACAGAGAATTGTAGAGAGAAAATAATTTGCTTCAAAATTTTCTAACCTTGAAAGAAAGAGGGGAGGTCCTTTATATATTGACAAACATCAAACTCCCTCAGAAATATCAATACATACACGTGTAAGCAACTGTATGCATCTGTGACAACAACTGGCACAACTGCCAGAAAATATTTGCAAAACACACTTGTGGTCGGCAGGCCACACAAGTGGCCGACAGCGAAGATCAGTGGCCTGCAGCCAAAGGTGGTGGCCGGCAAGTTCCAAGGGTTTTCAGGCTTGAAGATCTATGGTTGTGGTCCAAAACAAGGCAAGAGGTGTATAGGGTTTGAAGGCTCAAAGCTGTGACATTCCGCTGAGGACTTCCGAGCATTTAACAAGCTTATACACATTCATCATTAAGTGTGCAAGTGGTGATTCCAAGTCGTAAGGGCGGTCAAAAATGGGGTGTCTACACCATACCAATCTTCAACGGAGCCTATATCCACCAACCAGGTTCAAGTATGGTATGAGTCACCGAGTAATGGGTAGAAGTTGTTTGCACCTTCAATTTATCCATCAGCCATATTTGGGAAAAAGAGAGATAAAAGAATAGAGAGATGTGAGATGAGAAACCAAGTGAGTTGGGTGGTACCTGGAGCAATAATGGACTCCCACCAAACTCCGTGGTCGTACAGCATTAACCTCATCAAATTAATCAAGGTTTCTGCGAAGACCAACCCAGCCAAGTTTTTCCTGTCCCTAACCTCATTGACCACATCGACCAAGATAGGTCTAGTTACCCTATGACTTGGTACCACTAAGAATAACACAAGTAGACAGATGCACAAAGAAGCTCGTTTACACTCCTGGAACTTTTGATCCCCCAGATCCCACCTATCGAGTAACCTATCAATCAAAATAGCGACTGACATCCCACCATTTTGGATACAAGCCTTGGATTTGCCAAGACGCAACCCACAAATTTCACCATGTAGTTTGGGATAGCTCCACAAAGAAATTAGTCACACCAAGTCAGCTCTTGGAGGACACTCTAGTATGACCTCAAATTCTTCAAAGGTGGGGAAATGCTTCTGCTATCCAAATTAGAAGACATAGACATGAGGATCCGAGAACCGAACTTTGACATTGAGGAAAGGCAAGTCAATCTCTAACTTGCTAAGAAAAAGTATGGAGTTCAGACCATAGCTGTGAAAGTTGACATGCTTGGTGCCATCCAGGCTGACAGGCTGTCTTGGGAAGACATAGCTGTAAATCAGAGACGAAGAATGATGCTTAGGATCAGGGGTTGAAAAGAAGGGCTTGAATAAAGAAACCTTCATGCAAGGTGGAGTATTTATAAGCTAAAACAGAGTAACGACAGTCTAATAAACCAAACCCTATGACTCGAATGCCCTGGCCGCTTGTGTATGCGTGCATAACTTGTATGTGCACACATTCTCAATACATGCACACAAGTGTGGCACGTGCGCACATCACATGCAAGTGAAAGAATTGCGCCTATTTAGGGGCATGGCATGCTGAAGATAGTGTAGGCAGTCTGACATCTATGTTTGAGTCATTTTAGGTTGGTTAGGTTATTTGATTAGCATTTTTGAGTTGTAATCTTGATCTTGCTTATTTCGTTTTTAGTTTTATCCAAAAGAGTCTTTACCAGAACCATGAAATGAACGCAAAAGGCTAGGAATTCAGAAAAAAAAAAAGTTTTGACCAAAATAATTTGATTTCATTGCATAAACTGTGTAAAATGCACAAAGGTTTTTACAAAAATATGTGGCATCCCTCAATGACATCTTATGCAAGTGATTCTAAAAAGAAAAGAGAAAATACAAAAAAGGTAAAAAGAAGGAAAATGTAGGTGAACTTAGTCAACCTCCTCGAAGGTGCTTCGAAGCACCTTGAGTGGGACCTTTCTCCTTCTCTTCATCATCATCGCCATTGTTAGATTTGATATAGTCATCATCCAAGTCGCTTCATCCAACAGCACCTACTGCATGCCCGGACAGGATGGCATCTTGCAAAAAAAAAAAAAAAGATACTCAGAATAAATTAGGCCAGAAATCCAAGAATGATAGAAACCACTGGAAACGAGAATACCTGCCTTGGGATACGAGTGCCACTTTCGTATCCTTAAACCATCTCTATTAGGCTTGACATTGTTCGGTAACATGCCTCTATATAGGCCCGATGAACTTGTACTAGAAAGAGGAACAAGGATCAGTACTAATGAAAGGCAAAGGAAGGAAAACAAAAACTGAAGGCAAAGAGATACTTGTTCAACTTGAGGAGGGAGATTGTAAGGTACTATGGTCGACTCTAGGATAAGCAATGCAACTGTGCCCTCTCCCATCATCATTGAAACAACAGAAAGCATTACCGGCAAGCCCTCTATTGCTGTAGCACCCACACCTCTAGCCGATACTGAACTAGGAGCTAGAGTAGGAACATGGCCCTATCCTCGACCTCAACTAGATAGAAAGATGGCCAGACCCAAGGTAACTCCCCTTAACCATCCTCCCAGATAGGCCCAGACGTATTCTATCTAGTCTATCTCCACTAGTAGCCCCTCAGTATTGGTGTCGCCGAGGACAATGAGGAGCTCCTCCTCGGTGAAAGAGCCCTTCACCCTTATGCTAGTCGAGAGAGATGCATAGATCCATGGGTTGATCAACCTAGAGAGTGGCAATAGACCTACTCAGCCAAGTACTGAACTTGAGAAAATGACCCCTCCAGTAAGAGTTGTTATCGTGTAGCCACTAGAAGGGTTGAGAACCAAGCCTCATAGTAGGGTGTGTAGCCGCCCAGGGATGCTACGTGATCTTAAAAGGGGCAGTGCAATGATCAGTATATCAGAGGACAAAGAATCAAGATAGTTTAGATATGAGACAGGGTGGTAAAACTCACATGGTCGTAGGTGATGGTGTCAAACATCTTCCAGTACTCTATAATGGTAGAAAGAAGAAGGGGATGATGCTGATCCCTATTGGCTATCTAATACTGGATGACATGGAAAAAAGGCATCTCGGGAGACACCTTGTACCTCGAGACCCACCTCAGGGAAATACTCGAAGAACCACATCTATAAGAAGGCACAAAGAATAGATAAATAAGATAAACAAGTAACAAGTAGATGGTGCAAAAATGACAGAGAGGCAACGAAAATGAGGAAGGCAGAAAGCAATGTACCTCCCATAGGTTCTAGTATTCGCCTAGCCCAGTACTACAATTACGTGAAACAACACTCGCATAACCATACCAGGTGGCCAAAACAGCGCCACCCTAGTCATAATCCGCAATTTGGTCCCTGTTAGACCTATTCGCAAATAGAATGCTCCCGAATAGGTATAACAAAAAGCCCTTGGTGTAATAAGCGATTAGGATATGAGAAATAGAGTGGCGGTGACGGAAACGAGTGTAGAACGACTAGTATGGAACTAGCCCGCCCTTATGAGGTGGAGTAACACCTAAACAAATATTAGAGCATTATCCCAATAAGCAAGGTTTGAGTCAATTAGTATAGAGAGACCGCTGATTAGAAGATCAAATAGCATTGTGAAGTCCTTTGGTGTCATGGTCATCTCATCGGAGCTAGGAAAGTAGAAAGTGTTTGTGGTGTCCCACCATATCTCCATTAAGGCCGCCCGCAAACCGTGACCAACCTCAGAATCGCCTAGAGATGCGCACAAGGATCCGAGACCATATGTATCTGCCAAAATGCGAACACTCATCGGCAAAGCTGGATACCACTCGGCTATACTAGATGTGGAGCCAAAGCCACAGACATGACGAGAAAGCTCCTGCAAAAAGAAAGTGGAAATGAGATAAAACCATTGGAAATAAGTATGGAAAAAGAGACAAAAAAACATATAAGTGGACGGATGGAGCCATACCCTATAGCCCGTATAAGATAAATATTGATCGGGCTCACGAAGGACCACTAAGCGAGGACTAATGTCGTCCACCTCAAGAAACCTATCCATTTCAGCTTGTGGTGTGTGGGCAGATGGAACATAGGTAGCAAGATTAGAGAGAGGGAACTATTTAGCTATGAGATGATCTGTCACAAATAACACAATGAAAACCAGGGCAAAAGATAGCGAGAACAGTGAGATATGGCACAAAGATGGCATAAATGGTGAAAATGTGCAGAAAATGAGACAAAAAGCGTAGGTGTTCATGTGTTTGTGGACTATATGAGGCAATAATGGCAATGGGATGACTTGCATGTATAGATATTCACATACATAAAGGAAACATGCAAAAAAACTCTTGGCATCCATGGAAATAATTAGAAAATTTCTCTAAAAGCTCGTATAAAGCCGTAAAAACATGCAACGATGAAGGAAAGATGGAAAAGGGCAAAGAAAAGGTAAAATACCTGAGAATGAACTAAAAGAAACCAAAAACTCTGAACCATTCGGTAGAAACGAAGGCCACAAAGTGAATAATACAAAAGGATGAGTGGAAACTCGAACCACTGAGCAACCAAAGAGCACCAGAGCTGGGAAAGAAGAAATTAGGGAGAAAGAGAAAGGATTTTTGGATGAAAGAGTAAAGGAAATGATGGGTTTTGAACAATTTAAACCCTCTGGGTCGTAACAGTACCACATACTGAGGCCGAGTGTGCGTGTGCACATTGTTTATACGTGTGCACAAGCATGGTATGCGCGCACATCGGCTAGATATCTGTGCGCTCATTTTGTGCCGGCCTACATGTAACCCTCATGCATGGCCAACCTATGGCACCCTCTAGACATCCTCAAGGTACATGTATATTCTAAACTCAAGCTTACACATTGGCACACCTTTCAAGGCACATCATTTTATTAGGCTCAAGTATCGGCATGCCTTTCAAGGCACATCAACTTATTATCCTAGTCATTGGTATGCCTTTTGAGGCATATCATAAACTCAAACTCAAGCATTGGTACACCTTTCGAGGTACATCATAAACTCAAAACTCAGACATTGGTACACCTTTTGAGGCATATCATAAACTTAAAACTTTGGCAATGGCACACCTTTCGAGGCACAATTATTTTGGCACTCATGGCATTGGCACTGGCACACAAATCATTTGGCATGGCAAAGCAATTCCTCAAAATCACGTTTGGCATTATGACATAATAACTGGAAAATTTTGGCATCCACTTGGAAAACACCTGGTAAACCTTGGCAAATTCTAGCATAGTTTGGCAAAATACTTGACACCACTTAAGATATCTTGGCAAAATTAGACCCATTTAGTATCACTTGGCATTTAAATTCCCACGTCTAGCCCATGTGAGCATGGAGATGCACCACTTGGCATTTAAATTCCACGTCTTGCCGATGCGAGTGTAGAATAGTGTTTAAACCCCATGTCTTGCCAATGCAAGCATTTAAACCTCTTGTCTTGTCAAAGCGAGTATGGAAAGGCACCACTTGGCATTTAAGATTCCCATGTCTTGCCAATGTGAGCATAGAATAGCAATAAATCCCTATGTCTTGCCGATGTGAACATGGAAATCATCACTTGGCATTTTAAACTCTCACGTCTTGCTGATGCAAACATGGAAACAACATCAAATAAACCATGTCTTGCTGATGCGAACATGGAAAAGGCACTACTTGGCATTTAAACCCCCATGTCTTGCTAATGCAAGCATGAAAATGCCATTAAACAACCCCCCATGTCTTGCCAATGCAAGCATGAAATGGCACTTAATAAACTTCGTGTCTTGTCGATGCGAGCGTGGAATGTCATTCACTATATCCGATGACTCGTTAATACGAGAACGGATGGCATCACCTGGCTTTTAAATACCTCCATGACTCGTCGATACGAGCATGGGAAATCACCATTTGGCTCTTTATGAAAGCATGACTCGTCGATACGAGCATGGAATGGCATTGCCACGACCCCAACCCGCCCCAAATAGGATGGTGTACTAATCAGCTAGCAATCCTTGACTACCACAGGCCTACTAAACAAAAGGCTAGTCAGACTCTTAGTATCATTTGGGCAAGAGTTCTTTTATAGAGTGCAAAAGCCATTATTTGTTTATATTGAGTCCATTTAAAGCATCCATTCAGAGTAGTGTATATCTATATGAAAAGAAAACAAACATCATTCTTGGATCACTATCTTACATCATTTCAAGACTTCAATAATGAAATTACAATACTTATATCACAACTTTTACAAGATCAACACAAGCACATAAGATCGACATCTAACCAACTTCTCTTTATACTTGAACTCTTCGTCACCTACACACACACACACACACAAATATATATATATATATATATATATGAGGGAGATGAGTGAGACATTGCCTAGTGAATAGTAATACAGTAAAGTGGTAAATGAATGGACATTGATAAACTTTATTAAAACCAAGCACAAGCTCATTTTGAACATAACATAACTTGTCCAAAAAAAAAAAAAAATGCTTATCTTGCAACATATACACAGAGATCAACATTCTCAAGGCACTTTGAGTCAAGAATTCAAGAGGCCACAACGGGTGGCAAAGAGCTCGGTTAGCAAGAGGTTATTGGCATGATTCCCAATAACAAACTTTTTCCAAGATGTCATCTTAATACATAATACAAAAATATATGTTGTTCATTCATAACAAAACAATAACTTAACTTTCATAAGCATAGCATAGGTTTGCATTTCAAATCAAAGTTTTAATGAACATAACTTTACTATAATACTACTCACAAGTGGCTCTGAGAACGAGGATATAACTTCTTCAAAACTTAACCTACAAACCAAGAGCAAGGCATTGAAATTCCTAACTTATATGTATACATAACAAATCGATTGTCTAATTACTTAGTTAAGTGTTTTCTAACTTCTTTCCAAACTTGATCAAGGCTTGGTCATAACTTAGCTTATAAGGCTCTAGATTAATTAAAGTGTTCTAAGTGGCTTAATGTTTCCTAATTCATATTCAAATTGTTTAGTGTTTAAACTTTAAATTCAAGTGTTAATCATTGCATAGGAGCACCTAGCTCACACGTCCAAACTTAACAAATCGAATACCTAAACTTGACTAAACATTTCTTAATCTTTTCCTATATGCCACATGTTATTTTAAGCTTAAGTCAAGTCTTATACAAGTACTAAACAAGTGTTTAATGTAAGTATGGAAGGGTCCTAAGCAAACAAGCTTGAAAAATAAGATTTGGTCTTGGGGCAGGGGTGCGGGGAACAGGGGCCGCACGTGCAGTTTTTCCAGTAGGAAAAATGGGTTCTAGGAAAGCTAGCCGCGCGTACGAGAATCCCCACTACACGTGTGATTATGGGTAAACTCTACCTGTCTGAAAATCTGCTATAATTCTAAGCTTTCTTTCTCCAATTCTTGCATTAGGACTCTTGGAAACTTGATTTAAATCATGCAAACTAAATGGAAAACATGAAATTATAGTATTTTCAAAGTCAAAAAAATCAAAACTTGGTTGAATTTTAAGATTCATATATCAAAATCATAGTTCAAATGAAGAAGTCCTTGAACCTAGCTTTTTTAAAATTCTTTTCCAAAACCCTTCTTCCTTTCCTTTAAAACATGAATTCAATTATGCAAAACTCTTGAAAATCAAAAGAATATATAGAGACAGAGGTTCAAATGCATCAAGGATATCAAAAACTACTTCAAAATGATAGAATTTCAAGTTTCCTACCTAGTTTTTCAACTTAATTAAACCTTCCTCATTCTTTCCCTCATTTCTTCATTTTTAAACCAAATTAATCCTAACTTTTTCTTGTTCTTGGATGCTAAGAAGGTCTACTACAAGGATTAGGATAGAAATCTTACCTTAGATTTGCTAAGGGATGAGTTTTGGTACAATTTTCCTTGAGTTCTTCATTTTCCTCCTTCTTTTTCTCTTTTTCTCCTTTTCTCCTATTTTTTCTTTATCTCCTATTTTCTCTTGCTTTCTCCCAATGTCTCTAAGCTACTGTAGATTTCTTCTTCTCTTGTTTGGCTTGGTTTGGTTTTATTTGGTGAGGTAGGGAAAAAGGGAGGTATATCTCTCATTTATTTGTATGCCTCACCAATTTATCTAACATTATTTACTAAACTTAATTACTCAATTTATAAAATAAATACCTTAGGATTTTGAATCCACCACTAACCTCATAATTGGGAGTAATTGTACTCAGTCCTTAGAAAATCATTGATTGGGATACTGTGATGTAAGTTGATCAGAAATACATCGTCAAGAGTATTTGTATATCAAAATTAGAAAGTTACGAATCATCTTTGCTTAGCACGGACCGTCACCACTAAACTAAACTAAACTACGATTGATGCACGACCTGTCTTACTAGGTATGACTCGTTTAACAATTTTAATACACAACAGTAAAAACCATTGTACAACATGATTTGAATAAAACATTTATTGCACAAAAGGATCTAAGAGTTATACAACTATATCCAAATCTAATCAAAAGACTTACCCCAATTATTTGATTAGGGTTTCATCTCTATCCTAAGACAAGAAAATTATTTCCTAGCACTCATTCTAATATTTACAAAAATACACACTCTTACTCTTGGCCCTTGCCTAAAGCTGGAGCTCTCCCGCCAACTCTGCTCAGCTTCCCCTCACTCTTTATTGAGCTCGTTGCCTTTTATAACCATAAATCCTCAACAAGAATCTGCAAGAAGAAGAAGCAAATTATTAAATACATAAAAAGGAAAAAAAGATGGCAGACACCCACTCTCCCTCAATATTATTTTCAACATCTTGATCTCCCCAACTTTCTTTTATTATTATGTTCATTGTAATCTAGTTGAGCGCCTCTCCTTTTATTATTATTATTATTATTATTATTATTATTATTATTATTATTATTATTATTATTATTATTATTATTATTATTATTATTATTATTATTATTAATTTTTTTTTTAATTTTATAATAAATATAATATAATACGTAAAATAGTTAAAATGTATTATTTCTACTGATTTATGTATAAATACCCAAAATATGTATAAACAAACAAACTCAAACATAACTATAAAATAATATAAATAAATGGACTAATAAAGTGTATATTATCGGGTTAAATAGCATTTAGGCACCGATCAACACTTTCTGAAAGGAAGGTAGAATCTCTATTGAGCGCCACACGCTTTACCGGTCATAAGCTGGAAGGAAACGAACCCTCTTTCCAACATTTTAATCCATCAATTCCTCATACACTTCATCATTCTAATTTATAAAATTTAATCAGCATTACATTACGTATAAAACCTATTCTACAACAATCAATACCATCCTCCACCGATGGCCAAGAAAAAGACCTCTACAAGATAAAAGATATACTATTTCTCATGACAATACAACGTTGTTTTCAAGATAATTTTACAAATCTACTTCATTAATAATTATGACATAACCAAAATTAGTGACGAATCAGTTAACTCTTCTTTTTTTTCCATATCACAATATAAATAAATTTATAATAATCCTTTGATTTCATTATCTACCCATTTTTACCTTTTTTTGTTGACTTAATCAATATAACCCAACAAATATATAAAATAACAATTTATCTCTTTCTCATTTACAAGAAACTTGGGGTTTTTTATATTCAACTTCATTAATTTGATTCATCTATCTGAATCCTCCATTGTTAACCATATATCCTAACTTGAATCGCTTTAACCCAAAACCCTAACCTCATCTATATGCTTTTCAAAAATTTCACTTCAAACCTATGTTTCATGTATTAGAAATTATTATAGAGAGCTATTGAAAAGAAGAAAACAAATCCCCACCTCAAGAAAGAAAGAGAAGAAAACCTAGAATTTCAACTTCGATGAAAACATGACTCACTCAGATTAAAAAATATCACTCTCTGTGCTCTATGTTTTGATATAAGGAACTAAGATGAGATTTTTAGTGGATGTAGATGAAATCCAAGCTTGAAAGCTTAGGATTTTCAAAAATGGAGGAAAGAGAGAGAAGAGAGAGTAAAAAATGAGATAGATTTGAACCAAAAGTGGCTTTATAAGCTTTAGATCCGGAATAGACCGCTCGAGCGGTGAATGAAATCTCTCAGTATCTATACTTTCTCGAACAGACCGTTTGAGCAGTCAAAAGTGCACTAGAGCGACGAATAAGGGCTTGCATTATCTTAGACAATTTTAAAAAATAGAGTTGGAAGGATCTATGGACTGCTTGAGTGGTGAAACTTGCGCTCGAGCGAACTATGCACAGAACACAGTTTCACAATCTTCAAACAGGCATAACTTTCTCGCCCGGACTCCGTTTAGAGTCGTTCTTGTGTCCAAATTGAAGCCCAAAAAATAAGCTTTCTAATTGGTTCAAGCCTCACATAAAGATTAAAATCTTGAAGAGTGAAAATGACAAAAGAGTGAAGACTACTCAAGAATAACTATTCGAATTTGAAATTTTTGATCCAATCTCACCCAACCATTATGGTAACGCCTCAACCAAGGCCCAAATATCGACTAAGAAGGTTTTCAACTATGATAATTAATGAAACAAATATAATTCCATTATACCAAGAAGTACAAAGTGCTACATCAAGGATGCCAATGAGAGGGCCTATGAAGAGGGCAAGGCCGATGTTCGAGACCAATACAAAAACCAACTCAATGCGGGCTTTCAACTCGGCCGGATTGCAGCCCTAGCCACTCTCTCCGTCATCTATGACTCGCTACATAGAGATTTGTCCAAGCTGAAGCTACCGTTCCCTCATTCCTCACCCTCATCCAAAGTGACTACATGTAGCTTGCTTTTCGTGCTCCTCGGAGGGGTTTAGTCTCCTTGGATATGATAGCCCTACACTTCAAACTCCCGTGGTTTTCAATCTAGTTTCACAAGTGCAATGTGAAACGAATAAACATAAAAGAGTCCATATCTGGCAAAGCTTTAGAAAATCGATTTATAATCAAAAATGCCGAAAATGAACTACATTGCCAGATTTCAAAGTCGCCACCTAAATATTTTTGAGAAATTTAGGAAACCCGTGGCTTGTGTCAAAGGCCACTTTTCTGTCATCACCATAGTGTCTCGGCTCGGAAACTTAGGTATGAGAGGGGAAGGTCATGAATTGAGCACCCCACTCACCCGATCAAAGATCGGCTTCTACTAATCATGATGTGATTCTTACGTACACACTACTACAAATATAGATAAAGATCACACTTTTTTGGTGTGATGTATGTTTTTTAATCACACCTTTTAAGTTTTATTAAAGTGTGGTCTTTAGGAGTGTGATTAAAAATGGTCATTTTTAATCACACTTTTTAAGTGTCATTAAAAAATACTTTCATCACATCTTTTAAGTGTGATTAATAATATTTAGATCACACATTTTAAGTGTGATTAAAAACATTTAGATCACACCTTTTAAGCGTGGTTAAAAACATTTAGATCACACCTTTTATGTGTGATTAAAAATATTTAGATCACACCTTTTAAGTGTGATTAAAAACTTTAGATCACACCTTTTAAGTGTGATTAAAAACTTTAGTTCACACCTTTTAAGTGTGATTAAAAACATTTAGATCACACCTTTTAAGTGTGATTAATAACTAATAAAACCTGTGATAAAAAAAATTGACATATTTAAAGAATAATCAATGTTATTTTTGCACGCGCATTTGAATAATGTAATACACACTATATACCATATTTTGAATCACAACCATATATTGAATGAAATAATATCATATATTTCATAAATGAAAGTTAAATGTTTAAAAGTATATACAAAGAAATTAATAAAAAAAAAAAATTAACTGTGATTACATACATTAAAAAATAAAAAATAAAAAACTTGAAAAAAGTAAGTTCTTGAATTCTTTGACCATATTTTGCATCTCTCCAAGAAATTTCTGACCTGAAAAATAAAAAAACAAATTAATTTAAAAACCGCCAGAAGCATATGAATAAACTTACTAATTAATTTATAAACTTACATTTAGATCACACCAAAAATAATGTAATTTATCCAGTTGTTAAACTGCCCCAATCCTTTCCCCACAGCCACCAAAAATGACATAATTATTTTGATTCTCCACACAAATAATATAATGCTACAAAAGATATTGATACCCTTGTAGAAGCCAAAATAAATCATCAAGGCATGAATGATTTCAAACTTTCTTAAGCTAGAATAATTTAATAATAAAACAAAAAAGTGATCTAAAACTCAAGATATGCACTTGTAGAAAATGACAATATTATTTGAGAAACAAGACATTTAATAAAAGATTAGATACTAAGCACGACACAACAAAGAGAGTAGGGGTAATATGTATACATCCACTCACTTATAGATCAGTGTATTGTGCTAGTCTAAAACAATACAGTCTACACCATTCAAGTTTTTTCGGTGTCACTTATAGATCCACTCACTTCTCTCAAATTACTTCTTCTGGTTTTGGTCAGGAAGAATCAGAAGTCGATGCCTTACTGATCATTGTGTCCCATGGAAAATTTGGAACTCCATTTTCATTTAACCTATGAATTTTTTTATGAATAAAATTGGTGTTCCATAAATAAACACAAATAGAATAATGATTAATTGCTCTATATTATACTATGAAGTACAGATACTTTGAGAAGGGAGTCGTATCCATATGATAGCGATATTGGATATAGGTACTCCTTGGATACTGGCAAATACATATCTAATATTTGATATTAATTTTCTTAAATTTTGAGACGTAACGGATACTCTAAGTCACGTATCCAAACTATTGAAGTTAAGATTGTAGTAATTCTTGTGTAGTATTAGAGTATATTGTCATGCTCAATGTAAGAATAGTTTTTTAATACTTATCTTATTTTTAATGGAAGAAGAAAATATTGAGTTTAGACTTGTACCCTTGTGTATCCTTGGTGTGTCATACATGTGTCTCATATCTATAGCCATACTTTGTAGGAACTATGGATAAACAATATATATATAATGATACTAAAATGAATTTTAACAATTAAATAAGCAAATAAACTAGCATTTCTAAATAATAGTTTCTCACCATTCGTTGAGCTTACATATAATACAATACTAAAAATTATTTTTAAAAAATTCAACTTATCTTGGCTGTTTCAGTGTCCTATTTTTAAGATTTTGTCACGTCGTTGTAGCCTTATCGTATATGGCAATAATTGCTCAATTGAACCAGATAATAAGGTGAGGCTTTCCTTAGATGTTCTTTTTTGGAAATTCCATTTAAAGCTATTTTTTGGGGAATTGGGGCCTTTTTTATCTAATAATTCTCCTTATCACTACTTTTTCCAGCTCTACTCATTTAAAAATTAATAAATAAAGTCCCGTTACTTATCTCGAAAATTTGACATTTAAATCAGTTTATCGGACAATTGAAGTAGTGTTTAACTCCCAACCAAATCCAGATCTAGACTCTTTATCCTTTATGGAGTAGCCCATCATAAAATTTGATGGATTAGTCATTCCCATTAAAACCTCCAGCCTGTGGTGTAGCTGGAATTTGTTTTTTTTATACCTTTGGACGGATTTCCCGTCGCTGTTTTAGCGTTATGAGTTATCTTATGACGCGTGTATGGTTATTTTTGGCGTTTCCTTGAAGCCTGGCTTTGAATTTTTAGGGTCCTTTACTTTTTCCTGCCTCCTATTCATATATAGAGTAATAGACTGGCGTTGCTTGCTGTTCCCCGCATTTGTTGATTTTGTGTCAAGCTTAATTTTACACCTGTCAGTAAAGGGCCAACAGGTTTGCCCGTGGATATGATCTTATTACCATTTCTCCTGATCCTAAATTTTGATATAGAATTCCATGGGAATGTGTCCTTCCTTTTTCACTTGAATAAATATGAAAGGGCATGGAAATCCATCATCTAACAGTATTTTGAATTGCATTCTATATTAGTTTGTGATAGATTTCTGCTGATATTTTGACTATTTATCTGATAGGGTAAACTGGCATCTCACAATGAAGGCTCTTATTCTGGTTGGAGGTTTCGGTACTCGGTTGAGGCCATTGACACTCAGTGTCCCAAAGCCACTTGTTGATTTTGCCAACAAACCAATGATCCTGCATCAGGTATGAATCATATGATATCTTAGCAAATCTTCAATGTTTCATGTGTAATTTATTTCGATAAATTCAAGTATGTTTCTTCATTGAATTCCTTTTTTTGTACAAGTTCTTTGATATTAAATTGTTGACATGAGCAATACCAGTACACAATTCTTTTAATGATTCTTGTGTCCCTTCTAAAAGTTTCTGCTGCTTACATATTTCCATGTTCGACTCCTCTAGGCGAAACAGGTTGTTTCTGTTAAATGGGAAGGTTTCAAAGCCTAAGCATGTTATTGATAATTTGATTTCTCAAATCTTACAATTCAAATTTTGAATTCTTTACCAGGGGATTTCTCTGTTTATTTAAATAATCCGAATATAATAATCCCTATTTCATGACATTTCCTACTTTAAGTACTATCAAGTAAGTTTTGGGTAAGAAATACTCAAGTTCTTCCGGAAAAGATGAACTTCTGTCTGATTGATGAGAAAATTTCATGCTACCTCATGCATATCCCCTTTTCTGTGTGTGTGTCATGTGTGCTCAACATAGATTAATGTAATTGATTTATGATTTATATCAGATTGAGGCTCTCAAGGCTATTGGAGTAAGTGAAGTTGTTCTAGCGATCAATTACCAACCAGAGGTAAAAAAAAACTAGAGCTCATTTTACTATGATAAAGTTCAATATCATTGTCAAGAGCAAAAAACATATTGGCATGCATAATAAAATAAAATAAAATTACATATATTCATTGTCATTTGGAGTTCAGCAATTCCAAATTAGAAAAACTCTACTTCATATCATATTTGAACTTTTGCTTCATTTCAAATAACTTAACTTTTTTCATATCAAATTACAACTCACACCCCAACTTCAATTTTGCTTCACATTTCAAAACTACCACCCACCAGTAATGTGTTTTGTGAATTTTCTTATCCAAAAATATAATTTAAAATAAAAACAGAAACAACGTTTTAGAAAGTACATTCAAACAAGCACAAAGACAGAAATCAGCCACGCAAACATAATCACAATCTCAAATCAAAAAAAAAAAAAATCCATTTTCAAGTCAACAACAATACAAGATCTAAATCGAATTCAATCAGAAATAAAAAATAATAGTTGAAATTATTACCACTTTGCGCAATTTCTTGATCAAAGCCATCGGCTTCCTCTTGAGGCCTCTTTGGAACCTTTTCATTGTATAAAAACAGATCAATCAGAACCACTTCCAGAGTACAACAATACATAAAATATATATATATATATATATATATGTATGTACACATGTATCTATGTGCACAATCACAAACTCAAAATTCTACCTTCTGCGAGCTCGAGCGGTGAAGAGCTTGACGAGCTCATCGGTGGACATGTCAAGGAGAGCATCCAAATCGACACCCCTGAAGCTGAACTTCTTAAACGTCCTCTTCTTTGGCTGTCCTGTAGCCACCTCTGTTTCGATTTCCGCCTAACAAAGAAAGAGAAATACATATAGAAAGATGAGTGTTAACAGATGGATTAAGAGAGAGAAACTGTGTTGCAGATTGGAGGATGGATGTGAACTCACCATGGCTGTAGAGAGAGAGAATCAGCAAACCCTAATCTGAAGAAGTTTGATACGTCGCGGCTAGGGTTTTGAGAAGATGACTGTGTGTGTGTATTTATAGTGTAACGCTGAAATGGAGGAAAAAAATATATAATCACACTTATTTAAAAAGTGTGATTAAAATGTATATACACTGAAATGTATATATAATCACACTTTAATTAAAATGTGTGATTAAAAAATATATATAATCACACTTATTTAAAAAGTGTGATTAAAAAGTAGTAGTGTATATATAATCACACTTTAATTAGAAAGTGTGATTAAAAAATATATAAATAATCACACTTTAATTAGAATGTGTGATTAAAAAATATATATATAATCACACTTATTTAAAAAGTGTGATTAAAAAGTAGTAGTGTATATATAATCACACTTTAATTAGAAGGTGTGATTAAAAAATATATAAATAATCACACTTTAATTAGAATGTGTGATTAAAAAATATATATATATAATCACACTTGTTTAAAAAGTGTGATTAAAAAGTAGTAGTGTATATATAATCACACTTTAATTAGAATGTGTGATTAAAAAATATATATATATAATCACACTTAATTGAAAAGTGACATAAAAAATAAATATTATCACACTCAATCAAATTAAGTGTGATTAAAATATTAATCTAGTTTTTTTTATCACACTTCCAATAAAAATGAGATCTTTTTTTTTTGTCAAAGTGTGATCTTTAACTCTTTTTGTAGTAGTGACAGTATATGCTCTTGTTCCGATTATTATGTTGTCTTTACTACATGATTCACACAAGTATAGACTAATTCACCCAATTTGAAATGTTTTGATTTCATGTTTTGTTTGAAAAGAGTTTTGAATATGCACTATTTTGAAAAAGTCAGCTCATATGTACATTAATCAAATCATCCCAACTCAAGCAAACTAACCATCATCCACAGGTATTCAAGAGGTATGTCAAATAAACACTTAGATTTATGGTAATATGCTTGATATGGCAACACTAACATATATGCAATATGCTAAAGCAAAAAATGCTCACCTAGTACTCCGAGACAAGCCAAAGAAAATAAAATCATTAGAAAATGCGTGTTCTAATATGCAAAGTGACTAATGCAACACATACGAAATGCAACTAATAGGTTCAGTTTGTCAACATGGAATATAGCTCAACTCAAAGCACGATAGTGCACGTATACAATTAAGTAGGGAGTAACAACAAGGTTAGAATGATGAACCGAACCCAATGCATGAAAAAATGGATACAAGGCATGGCAATGATATGAAAATGTAAAACGCGATGCTACCATTATAAGCACATAAATAAAAGGGAGTAAGAAATGGGGATTAGAAGACATACAAAATATTACAAGTGCGCCCTCATACAAGAGGGTCCGAATGCCGGAATTTAAACTAATTATTACAACACCAAATTAACTAATTTAAGTAGCTATTACAAATAACTAACTTTAACTAGCTATTACAATTTTGAACAAATCTAATTAGTTTAAACATACTACCGTCAAAGCATTAATTTTAAAGGAACCACGGGAAATGAAGCATCGCACGCGCACAAATGAGAACGTTCTCCTGGAAGCCTCTCTGTTTTGCTACCAAAATCTATTATGTTTGCAGTTAGAAAGTTATTATGTTTTTGCCTCAGCTTCTGCTTACTGCTTGTATAAAATAGAGTGGTTGACTGGCCTTGAAAAGTGGTCAGCTGGATGGAAGGGTGGCCGGCCGGCCACTATTTTTCGGTACTACCCTGCTGCCACAAAAATGAAACAAAGCAAAAATAGAGTGTTTCCAAGAGGTGTTTGTCCTTTCTGCCTCTCCCTATCATGAAACTAATTAAGGAAGATGTAGAATCGATCCACAAATCATCAATGGTCGTAATGTTGTTGCATGACGATCCATGAATCGATGGGACAAAGACTTAGTGAATGAAAATAAAAGACCAACAAAACGTCCTCCCTATCATGGAGTTACCTCAAGGGAATTGGTAGACATTGATTCTTGCCTCGTTATCATCACTAAGAGTATGAAATGACTCAAGACTTAATGGGTTTAATAAAACGTCCAATTGAACCCCACTCAATTTTATTATCTTGTGCCTCTTTTAGTCCAATTTTATGAGCCTTTTTATTACCATTCCATTCTTTAATCATTTTAGTCCAAAAGTGAGAGTTATGTCCACAAGTGAAGAGAAGTGTCAAACAAGAAGTTGCTCTTGGCATGAGAGAGATGTAATGCCTTCGTAATGAACCTTCAAAGAGATTAAACCATTAAGCATGGAAGGTCTCTTTCACATGCCTTAAATAACCATCAATTGTTTGAAACAACTCTTAAGAAAAAAGGAAAGAAAATCAAGAAAGGAAGGAAGTTGCAAAGATAATTATTACAAGTGTGAGAGTATGTATGAAAACTATGAAATGAAAGCTATCAACTCAAATAGGTTGGTGTCTAAGGCCTAAACCACCAAATCTATGAGGACTTACAACAATACAAGCATACTATGCAAGGCATAAAAGAAATAAACACACTAAAACAGTCCTAAAATGAGTAAAATCAGCGCTGAAATTTATCTTGGAAAGCCAGAAAAAGTAAGCAAAATGAAATAGAATAAGAACTAGTAAACAAGCCTAAGGAGGGGTGGCTAACCCCTCCACTTTTTGGACCTTAAAATCACATATTTTAGCCTCTTAAAATGCTGAAAAATGGTGGCCAAAAGTTGAGAAGCAAGTGGGAAACACAAGGATAAAAGCTTATGGAACAAGGTTCAAGCAAGGGTGATTAACCCCTTCACCTTTGGTAGCTTTAAATCACAAGTTTTAACCCACCAAAACAGTCCAAAAATAGTATGAAAACAGCAATAAAAGAGAAGGAAGAAGTCATGTAAGGATGGCCAAAGTTATACCTCTTGAAGAGGAGGTACTCTTTTGTTCACAAATCACAAGATATCTACTCTCAAGGGCTGAAAATTGGTTCAATAATCTCAGCAAGGAACCTCAAATTTTTTGTTTAGGAAGTGTATATATAGTATATGTATATTGCAAGATAGAGAGAGAGTGTGTGTTTTGCAAGTTTTGCAGTCTTAGCAAATTTTTCTAACCTAAAACCAAAAGGGATGGTCCTTTATTTATAGAAACACATGTTCCTCAGTCGGAAATATTTGTATAGAGACAGCTGGTGCAAGGCATGCATATGGGGGGAGGGGATAGCTAGCTGTAAATATTTTCCTGCAGGGACACCTGGCCGGCCGGCCAACCAATGACTTGTACAACTAACCATAGAAAGTGACCGGGCAGTCCAAAATAACTGCTCGCAAACCCAACTTCAAACGGGCATATCTCCTTCATCCGGACTCGATTTTCAGTGATTCTTGAGTCTAAATTGAAGCCCCAAAAGTCTAATTTCCAATGGTGGTAGCCTCACATCTAAATTCTAAGTGTACAAAGAGATATACCTAATTTAGTGAAGGCTGCTCATTTCTTTCTTAACGGTTTGATGCTCAATTTTTTCCTAAACTAGTTTTCTTCCAACCCCTCATATTTCCTTCAACTCCAAACCTATAAATAAGATGTTTTAAAATATTTTTCAAAGGGTTCTCCTCCATTGCATTTATTTCCACTTTGTTCGTACTCGGTTTACCGAAAAGTGCAATATTTTAAACGAAATGCGAGCCTCGGAATATCGTAGAAACATTTGGAAATATTTTTGAAAAAGTGGGTTTTAGGGTCTAAAATAGTTTTGGTCAAAATGGGCAGTAAGGTTGGGATTAGAAGCTCAAAAACTGAAGCCTTTTACTGAAGAATTTGAATGATTGTACAGCGTAACTTTTCATCATCAAGCCCTCAAAATGCAGTGCCCAAGTCTTAAGGGCTGTCAAAAATCAGGTGTCTACAGTTGCCCATTTTTGATAGAGCTCGAAGTCATGGAATGACGTGAGTGAATGTCAAAGCCTGAAGACGACCCATTTTGACAAGGCCGTAAAACTTGGGAAAACAAACAAAATGCGGATGTAGTTGGTTGAACTCAAAAGTTGTCTACGTATCCCTTTGTAAGGAATCAAACTAGCGTAGTTCAGGGGCAGGATGCAAATGATATACAATGTAACGAAATAATCAAACCATGTGTAGTGCAAAACACATGAATACCATAAAGGAATGGAGACGCAAATCAAACTATGTTTAACACAGAAAAGGTGCCGAAACCCTCAAACCACAATTCTTGCGGAATAGGCGAGTATACATGCAGAACTATGCATTTCGCAGAAAGAGTACAACTAATTTGGGCGGTATGATACAAGTGAGGAATGATCTTCTAGGGAAAGATAATGATCCCAAATGCTAAATGCTACAAGACAAAGTATAATATAATGAATGCAATGGATGAAGTGAATAAGAGGTGCAGGCCGAACTACATCTTACCTAGAAAAAGGCATGGACATAAACCAAACCACGTCTAACACAGAAAAGGTGCTGGAACCCTCAGACCACAATTCTTCCAGAATAGGCACGTACACATGCAGAGCTATGCTTTAACGTGGGAAAGGTATGAGCATATGCCAAACTAAGCTTAACAGGGAAAGGATGTAGGCAATGGAGTGGTATAATGTAATGGATGTAGTGGATAGTGTACTAGATACATGTGATAGATGCCATATGCAATGGGATAGAGGTAATAGATAATAAAATGTAGTAGCTGGGAAGTGAAAGTACCTTTACAGGGCAATTGGCGATGACTTACCTCATATTGCTGGGGATCTTCCTCTTCTTCTTGGTTTTACGACTTCTTTCTGTATATTTCACTTGTAAACCACGGGTACTACTTTTCTCCTTGGCTATGTTTGTAACTTTTCCTATTCTTCAATAGGGTGATAGACTAGGTCAGTTCAGTATCCAAAATTGAGGCACATACAAGCTACCTCAACCTGTGGAGTTGCCATATAGATTTCAAGTCGAGAATACACCTCTGGGTATTTAAATCTCAAAAATTCCAAACCTTTATGTTCTAGGAATCACCATTCAAACTCTAGTTTCCATCATCTTAGTTGATCTCCTAGGAACTCACTACAAACACAGTCAGGTGGCTATACTAGACCGCCTGAAGCTGTTCCGACACAACAAACACCAAAGGAATTGCACCTTTAGAGGATTTAAGGTCTCCTAGACCCAGTGAGTGCACAAGATAGTGCAGGTGAGGTGCACAAAACAATGCGGATTGAATGAATGCACAAAACAGTGCTATGCAGGTGAATGCACGAAACAATGCAATACAATGTACACAAAACAGTGCGATACAAGGTGCACAAAATAGTGCAATACAAGATGAATGCACAAAATAGTGCGATGCAAGGTGAATGTACATAGCAGTACGAATGCATAAAATAGTGTGATGCAAGGTGTACAAAACAATGCGATGCAAGGTAAATGCACAAAACAGTGTGATGCAAGGTGCACAAAACAGTGCGATACAAGATGAATGTACAAAACAATGCTACATGGGGGGTGCACAAAATAGTGCAATGTAGGGTGCACAAAACAATGCTACGTAAGTTGCATAAGACAGTGCGATGCAAGGTGAATGCACAAAATAGTGCGATGCAAGTTGAATGCACAAAACAGTGCAATACAGGTGCACAAGATAGTGCGATGCAAGGTGCATAAGATAGTGCGATGGAAGGTACACAAAATAGTGCTATGTAGGGTGCAATATAAGGTGAATACACAAAATAGTACTGTACAGGTGCACAAAACAGTGTGATATTAGATGAATGCACAAAATAATGATACGTAAGATGCAATATAAGATGAAAGCACAAAACAGTGCGATGTAAGATGCATAAAACAGTGCTAGGTGGGGTGCACAAAACAGTGCGGTATGGGTGCACAAGACAATGCTATACAGGTACACAAGATAATGAGATGTAGATGAATGCACAAAACCGTGCTATGCAAGTTGCACAAGACAGTACGATGCGGGTGCACAAGACAGTGCATTATATACCTTATGGGGCGCCTCATGTTGAACACTCGATAATGAAATGTTACGCTGTACAAATCGTTCAATTTCTTCAGCAAAAGGCTTCAGTTTTCAAGCTTTAAAACCTAAACCTCACATCCCTTTTGAACCAAAACCTATTTTTCTCTAGCCTAACCACTTAGAGACTGGCTGGCCAACAAGTGGCTAGCATGCCATTTTTGGTTGGCCAGCCATTCCCCTTCATGGTTGGTCGGCTATGCTCAGCGACAAATAGATATTTTTGGCTGCCAGCTGTCTTCATGTGTATGTCTTGCACCAGTTGGCTCATTACAGATATTTTCGACATGAGAAGGTTTTTTCTATAAATACATGACCACTCCTCATGGTTTGGGGTTAGAAAATTTTGTCAAGTGCCTATAGCTTGCTCAACACACTAGCTCTCTCTTGCAGTATACATACACTTCCTAAACCTAAACTTGGGGCCTCTTGTTGAGATTCTTAACACAAATTTTAGCTCTTTAGCGTGTTCAACCTGTGGTTTGTGAACTAGAAGAGCTTCCTCTCTTTAAAGGGTAATCTTTGAGCTTTTGTACCAACTTTTTCTATCTTTTTTCTTTACTTTTTCACATTATTTTTCAGAGTATTTTTAAGCTTTAAAAAGTGATTTTAAGTCACAAAAAAGAGGAGGGGCTAGCCACCCTTCTTTGGCTTGCTTACTTGGCTTCTTTCCTTCCACTTTTGTTCAAGTTTTCTACCCTTTTCAAAATGATATTTAGCACTGTTTTGTGCTATTTAGGGGCTATTTATTGTGTTTATTTAGTTTGTGCTTTGAATACTATGCTTGTGTTGTTGTAAGTCTTCATGGATTTGGGTGTTTAGGCCATAGCCACCAATCTATTTGAATTGATAGCTTTCTTTACATAGTTTTCATGTAAATATTCACTGTAGATACTCCATTTTTGACCGACCTTAAGACTCAGACATCATCGTTTGTGCGCGTGATGATTGTGTATGTTTGCGCTCATTTTGAGTGTCCGAAGTTCTCGGTTGAGTGCCTTGTCTTTAAGCCTCTTAACACTCTGTGTTTTGGCCTGGTTTTTGGGCCAAACTTTGGTGCCTCTTGCCTGGAGGGGAGAAGGGCCTTGCCAGCCACTTTTGGCTATTGTCAGCCACTTTTCCTCCTTGCCAGCCACTTGAAGTGGTCGGTCGGCTAGGGGAGGTGGCCGGCCGGCCACCTGAAGTGGCCGACGGCCTATTTTCTCCTTTTTTAGATATTTTTAGATCTTTTGAGCCAGCTGCTGAGCACTGAGGCTCATCCTGCATACACGTGTATGGAGGGATGAAGCAAGCTTTTTTCTTGCTTGTTCTATATAAGAGGAGGTCCCTCCCCCTTTTGAGAGGTTCTGAAAATTTTGGAAGCAAAATTTTACTCTCTCTAGAACTCTTTCTCTCTCTATATATATATTGCTTGAAAGTGAGTTTTCTTTGCATTTTTGCACATAACCCCCTTAGCCAAACACCACTACCTTGGAGCTGAGGTTCTTGAAGGTTTTGTTTGGGCTTGTGAAGGCTAGTTTTGGCTCAGAAGTTGCCTGTTTGTGGCTGTGCTTCAAGAGTAAGGCATTTACCCCTTTTAAGCTTGTTTTTGTATACTAGTTTGGGCCACCTTTGTATGCTATTTTGGCCTAGTTGTTAACTACAAAAATCTCTATTTTTAAGTGTTAAAAATGGTTGTGTGAGGCCCTTTTGGAGTTAGGGGTGGTCCACCCTCTTTTGTAGCTTTATTTGCTAACCTTGGTACCATCCTTTAAAGCTTTTAAAACACCCTTTGTTTGGCCTTCCTACCACTGAAACTCAGAGGTTTGTCAGTGGTAGAAAGTTGGTTTTGAGGACCAAAATAGGGGGGTGGTCCCCCCTCCTCACATCTTGTTTGCATGTGTTAATGGCCTAGTAGTTGAGCATGTTTTTGTACCATCTCTTGGCTTGTTCTCAGCATATTTTTGGCCTTATTTTAACATGTTATAACTCTATTTTGGTCTGGTTGAAGCACCTCTTGCTTGCTTCTTACACTTGTAGTGTAATCATGCTTGCTAGCCTAGCTTACTTGATGTTGTAGCCTATTTTTTTAGCATGTGTTGGCTCCATTCCAGTACATTTTTGCTCATGTTTTTCCATGTTTAAACTCTTTTTTGAGTGGTCTTGGTCCATTAAGCCTTGCCTTGTATAGCTATAGTGTAGTTAGCCTTGACTAGTTTTGTGTTTCAAGGCCATTAGCATGCTTTGCTTGAGTTGTTTGCATGCCATAGCATCATTTAGCATGTGATTTCAGAGCATGTAGCCTTGTCATACTCTCATATATATCACTCTTTAATTGCTTTTGAGAGTTGTGCCTTATGCTTAGCTTGTGAGCCAACATGTGTGCATGTTCACCTAGTCTTTTGAGCTTCTATCTCAGCATGTTTAAACCATAATTTTGGCATGTTTAAGCTCCGTCCAGAGCTGGTTTGGTTGTTTGATCTTGATAATGCATGCCTCTAGTGTTGTGTCCTTCGCTAGTTTCAATGCTTTGGCCTTTAACATGTTGTTCATATGTTGATTGCATGATTTAGTGTCTTTAGCATGCCATATCGACACTGAATTTCTGCAATCTTCCTCCATGCTTCACTTTTGAATTTGATTTTGAAAGTGGTCTTAAGCCCCTTGTTGGCTTAAGCATAGAATCGAGGCTCTCATGCCTAATGGTTTTAGCCTTCTCCTGAGGGTTTTTACTAACCAAAAGCATGAGGCTTCTCTCATGCTTAAGGTGCTTGTGGCTTAAGCCATCTTTCCCATTAGAGGACTTTCACATTGGACAAATCAAGTAAAGAATGGTTTGGTAATGTAAAATGAGTAGACAAGAAAGTGAACAAGTAAAACATGAACACAACAAGCATTTGTGTTGCATTGCATGTGTTTGGATCTAACGTTAATCCAAACACAAGAAATGTGGGACGTTTCATACTCAAAGTGATGAAACGTGTCACGTTTCTTGGTTGCCAACACCCATGATCATGCATGATAGGGTGGAGGCTCTTTGTGTATTGTTTGTGCATTCACTAAGCTTGTACAAACTTGGTTTTTGGGCCATCCTGCATTGAGATACTTGGTTGGTGGCTTGAAAGCCGAGTGCTACACTCCTTTGAGCTTAAGACATGATGAGGAGAGTGACAGTGCATACATTTTCTTGCAAATACATTGTTATGCCTCTGTTATTCTCTGTTGCAGCAAAACCAGAAGTCTAGAGACGCAGGTGGCCGACCGACCACTTGAGGTAGCCGACCGGCCACTTACACTAGCCGACCGGCCAGTTAAGGTGGTCGGCAACCACTTTTTGTGGTCGACCGGCCACCGGTCCATTTTTGTGCAGAAATGATCCTATTTTGGAGCAAAAACAGTGTGGAGGTTGGTTCAATGTTCAGAAACCAAGGCATGTGCAAACAGAGGCAATTGACGGCAAAGCAATGGATTTCCAGGACGACGCCAACCGAGCATGCATGTCTCCCTTGCCCACGAGGCCACTTTGTCACTTTAATCAGTTAGTATAGCTAATTATTTGAGTGCTGTAATATTTTAATTAGTTCGTGTAATTAATTATTTTATTCCAATTGTGTTGTAATAATTAATTAGCTTAGCATAATTAATTAATTGGTTTGTAATAGTTATCTTAGCTTAGTGTAGCTTAGCTCATTTATTCAGACCCTCCTTCGAGAGGGCACAATGTTGTAATAAGTGTGCGTGTGTGTGTGCATGTCTTCCAACCCCACGTCTTTCTCACTTTTACTTAACCGCTTTCGATGGTTAGTCTCAGGGCACATTACGATTAGCATACCTTATGCTTGCATGTTTGCATCATTCATTTGTCTTGCATGCACTGGGCTCGGCGCATCATTCAAATTGCATCATATTTCAATACCTATTTGAATACGTGTATCAATTGTTGCATTCACATGCCATCTTTGATAGTCAAGCCTATTAATTGCATATTACATGTGTTGCATTAGGCATCTTAACATAGCTAGGATCATACATGATTTCTAACTAGCCTTTGTTTTGGCTTGGAGTACACTGTAAGTTTTACGCTTTAGCATCCTTGCATGAGTGTGAGTGTTGCCATAACATCATGCTTACCATGAGGCTATTTGCTTAAGTGATTAACTGCATGAATTCCTGTGGATGGAGGCTTTGTTGCTTGAATTGGGACAATTCATCAAATGTATGTTTTAAGCCCACTTTGCGAAGTGGCAAATCATCATGTTTTAAAGCCCCCTTGAGGGTGGCAAATCTGCGCTTTAGCCTACTTGAAGGTGGCACTTTCAAACCATTTTCGAAAATAAACATGAATTGTTTTGCTCCAATTCTTGCGATTTAGTCTATACTTGTATGTTGTGCGCATCACATAGTAAGTTAGCTAATAATCAGACAAGAACGCATGTGTTTATAAAACAACATATCATGTTTAGTAGAGGATGATCCTTTGATCGGGCGAGCGGGGGTACTCATTTCAGGACCTTCCCCTCTCGTACCTAAGTTCTCGAGCCGAGGTAACTTTGGTGATGACGGACACATGGCCTTTGGCACGAGTCAGGGTTTCCTAAATTTTTCAAAAATAAAAATATTTAGGTAGTGACTCTGTAATCTGGCAAAGCAGTCCATTTTTGGCATTATTTGATTGAAAATCGATTTTCCAAAACGTTTGCCGGATTTGGACTCTTTGGTGATTTATCAGTTTTCACATTGCATTTTGTGAGACTGGATTCAAATCTGTGACAGGAGTCCAAACTGTAGGATGACCAATTCGCTCCTTTCTGAAAGGGGGGCGCGCGAATAAAGTCGAATCCACATTCACACTTGTAATAACCACCTTTGCATAATCATCTTTATAATCTCCCTCCTTTCTTTGTTTCTTTGATTAAAAGTTCTATCAAATAAAGGATTGTAGCTCAAGGCATAAGAAAGAGACCTTCCATGCATAATGGTTTAATCTCTTTGAAGGTTCATTACCAAGGCATTACATCTCTCTCATGCTAAGCACAACCTCTTGTTTGACATTTCTCTTTATCACCGGTGCATATACTTATAACGGACTAAATTTTTAGTTTAGACCCTTAGAAATCATAAAGGAATGTTTCATTATAGCTTGTTATCGAGTTTTGGATTTAAGGTCATTATCGCCCCTTTCGAGGTTTGACTCCGAATTCATTATCGCTTGTAAATGAGTTTGATTCCTCCTTTATAATTTCCCCCATAGAAAAGGGCTTGGAAAGCTCATTTTTCAGGTTAAGTCAATGCTTGATACTCTTTATCGCTTTTTGGACTTAGTGGATGTAATCATCACTTGGAAAAAAAAAAGGAAGAAAAGACAAGAATTGAAAAGGTAATGTAAAAAGAGGCTAATAAAATTGGAGTACAAAAGGGTAGAAAGGTAATAAAATTGGGTTAGGTTCAATCGGATGCTAGATTGAACCTATTGCGTCTTGAATCAATGCACACTTTTTAGTGATGTTTAATGATTAATGAAGCAATGTCTACCCCTTCCCTTGAGGTAACTCCATGATGAGGAGAAGATGTTGTTTGTCTTTTCTTTAACTTATTGAGCTTTTGTCCTATCGGTCCATAGATCATCACATAACAAATTTGCAACATTGATGATTTATGAATCGAATTTACTCTCCCTTGATCATCTTCATGATAAGAAAGGGTAGAGAGGATAAACATCTCTTGAAAATACTTTGTTTTTGCTCCGTTTCAACTATGTGGTAGTAGGGCATTTCCCAAAAAACAATAGATGGCTGACCACTTTCTAAGACCTGACGGCCACCTATTTTGTCTAGGTAGTGGCATTTTTATTGCAGAATAGAGCAGAATCCGAGGCCAAAACGGAATAATTTTCTGACTACAAAGAGGGTAGGTCTTGGTAGCAAAACAGAGAGGTTTCTAGGAGGATGTTCTTGGTTGCGCAGATGTGGCTCCTCACCTCCTATTCGATTAAATTAGCGCTTTAATATTAGCATGTTGTAATTAATCAGTTGGCTTCATTCGAACTTGTAATAATTAATTAGTTTAGTTTATTCAATTGTGTTGTAATAATTAGTAATTAGGACATTCCTTCGGACCCTCTTCTACAAGGGCAAACTTGTAATATTTGTATGTCTTCCAACCCCAATTTCTTTCTCCCTTTTATTTATATGCTTACCGTGGTAGCATCATGGTTTTCGTTTCATATCGTTGCTATGTGTTGTATCCATGTTTTGCATGCATTGGGTTCCGTTCATCAGTCTAACATTGTTGTTATTTCCTACTTACTTGGATATGTGTGTTGCCGCATGCTTTGAGTTGATTCATATGGCATGTTAAAAAATGAACCTAGTAGTTGCATTTTGTATGTGTTGCATTAGTCACTTGCATATTAGAGCATGCATGCATTTTCTCTAATTATTTTCTTCTCTTTGGCTTGCCTAGGTTGAGTACTAGGTGAGCATTTTTTTCTTTAGCATATTGCATATGTGTTTGTATTGCCATATCAAGCATGTTACCATGAGACTAAGTGTTTATTTGATATACCTCTTGAATGCTGGTGAATGAAGGCTATTTCTCTTAAATTGGAAAGATTTGATTAAATGTACATATGAGTTCACTTTTCCAAGTAGAATTTATTCAAAATTATTTTCAAACAAATATGAAATCAAAGCATTCCAAAGTGGGAGAAATAGTCTATACTTGTGTTCCTCACATAGTAAGTTAGCATTAATAATCAAAATAAGAGCATATAACATACATAAAAATCACATCATGATTAGTAGAGGTCGATCTTTGATCGGGTGAGTGGAGTGCTCAATTCATGACCTTCCCCTCTCATACCTAAGTTCCCAAGCCAAGACACTTTGGTTATGATGGATAAGTGGCCTTTGGCACAAGTTACAGATTTCCTAAATTTCTCAAAAATATTTAGGTGGCGACTCTGAAATCTGGCAATGCAGTCCATTTCTGGCATCTCTGATAATAAATGGATTTTCTAAGATTTGTTGGATTTGGACTCTCATTTGTGTTTTTCTAGTTTCACATTGCACTTGTGAAACTAGATTCAGAACTACGGGAGTCCGAACTGTGGGGTTATCGTATCCAAGGAGACTAAACCCCTCCGAGGAGCACGAAAAGTGAGCTACACCGACGTGGTTGTTTCTCGCTAGAGTTGCAACACCCACACTTTTTCCCTTGCTTGGGGGGAAATCACCCCCTGCTCGTGAGGAGGTTTCAATCCTATTATGCCTAAGCACTCGTGGAAACCAGCCCTTCGAACCTGCATCTCTAACAGCCGCGAAGTAGATTGCTGTCACAGCCATTGAAAATGCTTTTCACGAAGTACGGAACTATGGTTCTTGGTACGATCTCAAAACCAGAGAGTTACTTCCAGAGAAACCAAGGAGGGATAAGACAACATACCTCTCTTGGTTGAAACATTTTTCAAGAATATATACCTAGTTGTTGGTGATATCACAGAAGAGAACCACAACTCTATAGTTGGCCCAGGTTACTATGGCAACTTGCATTTGGCCGCATTTGTCAGTTATTTCATCTCATTCTTCATTCTTCCCACGCCGAAAGCATCAATCCATTGGAGTTTCCCCTAGCCATTAAACTCAGCAGCGGCAACCAAATCCCCTTGGCTCCCCTTGTGAAGACCCCACCACGTATAATAATTAGCATTTAATTAATTAAAGGAGATTTAAATTTTAATTGTTCATTATTCTAGTTCAATTAGAGATTTATGAGAATTATTCGGTTTCAATCGTATACGATTTGATTAAAGATTTATGTTGGAATTAGAATTTGACAGCCTAAATGGCTTAAGAAGGTGAAATTAATGAGTTGAATTGATTCAATTTCGAGTATTAAACCATATGGGAGTTTAAATAAATATTTGATTCAGTTTAGTAAAATTAAGATTTGATCGATTGGATTCGAATTAGAGTCAATTAAATTATGAGGTGATGATGACGATTGAGGATTAAGATTATCATGAATTAAATTTATTTATGAAGTGTTTAAATGAATTTGTAATTTATTGATGGAGATTTTGAGTTTGATATGAAATTGAAGGCCTTAATGATGTAAGAAGCCAAAATTGATGATAGAAATAAGTTTAATTTGATATTTAAAACATTTTGGGAGTGTGATTAAAAATCTAATTCAGATTTATAAATTTAATATAATTAATTAGGCTCTAATGGAAGTCAAATTAGACTAATTAAATTGTGTGGGATTTGTAATTAGTTATGATTATTTAAATTATGTGCCAATTAGGTGTTAATTATAAGTAGTTAAGATTAAATGGAGTTTAATTAAGTTAATACATAATTAGTCACTAAGCTAATCCCATTCAATTAATTAAATACAAGGTGAGAAGAAAGTTAGAAGATCACTCTAGAAGTCTTGGAGAGAAAGAATAGTCAAATACTTTGTTACGAGGATTATGTTGCTGCAAGAAAGAGGAACCGAGAGAGAGGAAATAAGAAGAGAGAGAGAGAGAGAGAGAGAGAGAGAGAGAGAGAGAGAGAGAGTTAGCCGTTGGAAGGAAAAAAAAGAGAAGAAGAGAAAGAAAAGCTCAAGAAAATTGAAAGAGAGGAAGAAGATCAAAAGGAAAATCGGTCATAGTTTCTAAAATTAAAGTTTATGGTCTGAAATTTATGCTTGATTTTTGTAGAATCTTTGTATTATACTTGAAATTAAAGATAAATTTGGAATCAATATCATGGAATTGAAAAAAATTAAGAATAAAATGAAGGAAATTGAGCTAGAATCATGATTTTGAAAATTGATTTAGAAATTAATTATTTTTGGCTTGATTTTGTTGAATCATCTTATAATATTTGAGATTGAGAAGGATTTGAGATTATATTCATGGAATTAGAAGGAAATTAAGTTTTGGATGTTAAATTAAGTTAGGTTGAAATTACATGCAACAAGAATTGTTTGAGGATTTGATCCATGCAATGGAGTATATAAATGACTTTGAAGAAAAATTTTGAAAATCATGAGTTCATGAAATTTGAGAGTTTGGTTTTGAAATTAAAAGAAGTTTTGATTTAATTGAGTTTAAAGATTGATCACGGTTCATATTTATTTTCATGTTTTGATGAAGTTTTGCACGAGTTTTGAGCATGAAATTAGGTTTTGAAAGCTTAATTTATGTTTTAGAATTTATAAGATTGAAATTGGATTTGATATGAAGAAATTGAATTAAATTTAAATTTGGACAAATTAAGAAGGTTTTTGAGTCATGTGATCATATTTTCATCTCATCTCCTCCCAAACGTTTCTAAGCAATAATTATGACTCAATGAAGATTAATAAGCTAACAATCAACATAAATTAGTTGGTTAAAGAATAAATAATTGATTTAGTAGAAATTAATTAAGAAACCAAGTAAGAAAGCAGTCTATCTGGAAAAGAAAGATTTAGTAATGAAAGAATATGTGAAATGGGAACCTGGTCTATTTGAGAAAGTAAGTATAAACATAGTAGAACTTCAGATTACCTAAACAGAAAGGACAAGAGAAGTTAAGTTTTATCAAGGAAGTGATATTGTGTTTCAATGTGTATCTGTTATGTGTTTGTGTAGGTTACACGCTATAGTCTGTCTGATCTGTCTCTTGAGCTATTTGTGAGTAATAACCTTGTAAAGATATGTTTGAATTGTAAGTATTTTCTGAATTATAAAATGTTATGTTTCTAAAATAATGCTTTTTGACTAATTGAATGATTGTCCTATTTTATGAACTTTCGTGGCATCTATAGCATCTGTTATTGCTATTGTTTACTGTTACTGTTATATAGATCTCTTTCAGTACAATTCTTGAAACTTCTGTTTACTGTATTGATGGCATGGCCGTTAATTCTAATTGTTAGGTCTTTATGACCTACTGGACTGTTCTGTTATTGGATGTACCACGTATAACTGCTATGATTACAATATGATTCTGAAATGAGAAATTGATTTGGTGATGATAATGGACTGTTTTAAATACTGTAAGGACATCATTTATAACCCTTTTACACTGTTGTTATTCACTAGGCTCTAGCTCACTAAATATGTATATGTATATGTATGTAGGTAATCAAGCGCATGACCAGGCTTAGAGTTATTTGCCTGGAATATGTTTTTGTCAGCCAACCTATGCGCCTCCGGCAAAGGTTTCGGATATGTCAAGTGGTCAGGGCTATGTGATTAAAGTTTAAATTTTTGTTTATTCTGAATATAGGGCTAAGTCCCTTTTGTCTCATTTGTATGTATAATGACGCAGAAATGATGTGATAATGTATGTATATAAAAAGTTTAAATATTTCCTGTCTTATGTAAGTCTGCACAGCTCAATGGATGATGTATGTTTGCATTTTGCTTCCGCTAGCCCCTATATTTAAGAGGCCTTTGGTAATCTACGGATTACTGGCTGGTTACAATACTAAACCTATAGGGACGGATTTGGGTAGTGACACCCCTTTTTTGGGGGAATTTGTATTTTCGCCTTGATCTTATTCACTTAGACATGAAGAGATCCATGGGCCACTATGACATTTGGAGTTATTTGCACACCCAGCTCTTGACCGCTTTCTTCTATGAGCGGTTTCCTGCTATGGGCCTTGTTCCCAAGGAGTTTGAGCCCTTCTTCACTGATGAAGTCCTTGACGCAAATGGTAATCCCGTCCTAGATACAAAAGGATGGGCCGTTATAAGACAAGTGCGCAACTCCTTTCCCCGTATTTCTAGGTGGTCTGGTGTTGGCTTTAACTGGCACTTTGTGGACTACGTGGACCATGTAGAGGAATTCGTATTCCGCCCCTTCACTTAGACTTTTACGGGCGTTTCTATCGTCCCCTTTTACTTTTTAGAGGTTCACCATGTGGACTTTTCTCTTGACAACATCCAAGCCAACTCTCTCCTTGCTACTACCATGATCCGCCCTGGGTTCTTGCCAGTGTGGAATGATGAGGGTATGTCCAGTGTTGTTTATTGACCAGATAGGATCTTTAGACAGTTTGGCATGGACCAAGGCATTTCATATGCTCCTCCACGCCAAACAGAATTTTCATCAGAGGTTCCAGCGATTTGCTCGTGATTACACTGCCCTGTTTATGGAAGGTCTGGGCCTCATAGAGTTTTCTTTGGTTGGGAGACAAAGCTCTTTCACACCTGGTAACAAACTGTTCTGACATCGTAACCTCAACTTCTTCTTCAATTTTTGCAATAGTGACCCCATCATTCCCACAGTAGAACCTATCCCACAACCTAACTTGTCCCTACGCCTTCCCTTTGGTCGTGTGAGACAGACCAGTCTTTTTTTCCATTTCAAACTGTTATCTCTGCATCCCCTAGAAGAGCCTCACCCATCTGAGGCGATATCCGTTTAGCCTCTGCAAGTCTCTTTTCCTCCTATTGGCACAATAATACACATGACTCGCTCGCGACTAAGGGCAACCCAAGAAGCAATGGCTACAGTAGCTGAGGCTCGTGTCTCAGCAACTAGGAAGAGACTTCGAAATGTATCAACAATTAGAATGTTTTTTGTACTCTTCTATACTTCCTTGTATTTTCATCTTTATTTTAAACAGTTGCATTACTTTCTCCTTTTCAGGGCCTACTGATCTCAGAACGTGGCACTATTTCAACCATTCTACCTTCAAGCCTTGGAGGTCCTTCAACTGCTATTAGACTCTCCTCAAATTCAGATGATGACAATCTTCCTATCACTTCGAGGGTTACCAGGCCCAGAACCGGTAGATTGATACTTCCAGATGCTGAAGGGGAGTTAGCTGATGAGGAAGAACCAGTTGCTGAGGCAAAGTCAGTTACTGAGGCTCAGGACATGGAGGAAGATCATAACAATCTACCCATTGAAAGAAAACAAGCCCCATTTTGCCATGGAAGTTGCAAAAGGTTATGTGACTACTAAATGCGCTGAAGACTTAGAGGCCCCAGACCCTGTTGATCCTATTATCATTCCAAACCCTGCTGATCTTGTTCATTTTGACCACTCTTCTATTGGTGGTGAAGATTTTGTCCCTGAAACTCTGAGGAAAGAATGTACAGCAAATGAGCCGCTTGAAGCTGTGCCATCTCCTGTAGAAGTTGCCTTTAGAGATTCATCTCACGCTGCTGAGTCTCCCTTGGTTCAGCATACTATAACTTCCCAGTTGTCAAGAGAGGTGAAGGTTCATCAGCTACTTCCAGCATGGACCCTCCAAGTTTGGCCCAACTTGTGAAGGCAACTGTTAACTTGGCGACCCCCACTACTACTGCCGCCATGGGTACTTCTGACCTCGTTGCCTCAGCAACTTCTGAGCAACTTGCTGACCTGTATCCTACTCATTTTTCAAAGTGCCAGCTAATCTTGGAGGGTCACAAGACTTTTTTGTAGGGATGAGCACTACTATTTTTCCAGTTCTGAATGTTGGGGACTATCATATAGATGATCTGTTTTCGGAGCGGCAGGGCGGTGATGGTAGCTTGGGCCTTTCTCGTGGGATCAATTCACCTGGCCACCTTTCCACCTCTACTCATTCCATTGCTACTGGGAAATTTTTTTCAAAGGAGGTGCGTCGGCCCTAAACTTTTGGTCATTCTGCAAGCCTCCTTCTTACAACTCAAGTAGGCAGCGCCATGAGAGAGTCTCCAAGGTCTTCAGCGAGAGTCTTTTTTCTAAACTACTGGGTTTTTGCTGAGGCTTCCCATATTCTCACCCGCATCTAGGCACTGTATCCTAACACCTTTACTGCTTTCAATGTTCCACGCCCGATGGTGCAAATAGTGCTGTTAGAGTCCTTTGTTGATTTTATTCGCGATCTTGCCACTAAAAGGGTCTTGAAAATTTTGGACATGTTTGTAAAAGGTGCTAAGGCCAACTACAACGGGTTTAAGAGGAATGGCCTGGAGTTGTCATGGATGAGGGCAAGGTTGCAAGCAGCTGATGGTTTTCTTGAGCATACGAACAATGTAGCTATGATCGCTTCTTTGGAGAAAACTATCAGACACCGTGGGGGTGACTTGGAATAGCACCTTCAGAACTTGGCTCGGCTCAAGGATAAGGAATCTGCTCTTGTTGCCTAGTTGCCTCAGGATATTACTTTGACAGACTCTTTGATGAAGGGTCTAATTTGATGTAATGTATGGTCTTGTTCATTACTTCTTTTCTTTTCTTCTCTGCCTTTTTTTTTTTTTTTTTTTTTTGTAATCACACTTTGGGAAACTTTGATTTATATGAGAAGTAAAGGATTTTTGCCATGAACAAAATACCACTGTGACTAAGTGTAGTAAACTTTCTTTATACTCTGTTTGAAAATATCAATAAAAGAAACTTGTAACTGTTTGTTAACAAGGAAATCGGGGAAAGTATTCCTTTACATATTTAGCATTTACAAGGCCAGTTTTGAACCCGTCATCTATCGTCACCAACTTATAATATCCACTACTGTTTGCCTCAACAACTTTGTGAGGGTCTTCCCATCTTGGCGAGAACTTGGGAATTGGTTGCCCAGCATAATCACATCCACTGTCTTCCACACTAAGTTCCCCTCTTTAAACTCCCTGTGTTGAATAGACTGATTGTAGGCGCGGATATGGACTGATGATACTTTTCCGTTGCCTGAAAGGCCCAATCTATTCTTTCTTTAGTTGCCTCTATGTCGTTTCTTCTGGTGTACAGAACTAAGTGTACCAATATAGCCATTCTTTCTGAGGGTATTGCCAACTCAACTAGTAGCACAGCTTTAGACCCATACACTAGGGAAAATGGGATTACGTAGTTCAGTTTCCTCTTTGAAGTTCTGTATGCCCAAAGTGCTATGGGGAGTTATTCTGACCATGTGCCTCATACTTCATCCATCGTTTTACGCAGTATTCAGATGAGGGTCTTGTTGGTTGCCTCAGCTTGTCCATTTCCTTGGAGGTAATATCGGTAGACTTGTGGTGCTTGATTTGGTAGGCATCTAGCAACCTTCCCACATGGAAATTCACAAAGGGAGTTCCATTGTCAGACAACATCACTTTGGGTGTGCCAAACCTACAGATGATGTTTTCCTTGATAAAGTTGGCCACTCCTATGCCGTCTGTTTTTCTCATTAGGATGGCCTCTACGCATTTGGTGTTGACTTCGGTCGCTGCAAGTATCCATTTGTGGCCTTTGGACTACTGTGCTATAGGACCTACTAAATCAAATGCCCAAGAATCAAATGGGAAAGGTGTCTTGATATTGTGCAGCTCAACTATTGATGCATGTATCACGTTCCCAAACTTCTAACAAGACTGGCATCTTCTTACAAAGTTCTTGGCATCCTCCTCTATCGTCGGCCAGTAATAGCCAAGGTGAATAAGGTGCTCGTATAGTCGCTGTCTTCCTTGATGCTCTACCTTGTGGGTCTCCTTCAACACTTCATTTGCTCCATCTTTGGATCGGTTTTGTTCTCAAACATTGTGCCATTTTCAAGTTGGTCAATGTATGGCTGTCTCCATTCTTTACTGCTTAAAAAATGGGCTTTTTCTACTTTTGGATGAGATTGGCATTTCGCACATTACCTCTGCAACTCAGTGCTCTCCTTTTCGATCTCTGGCCAGTAATACCCCTGCTTTTGTATCAATCGATATAGGCTGATATCTCTATCTCCGCAGGACTTAGCATGGATCGCGCGAGTATATAGGTTGTCTCTTGCCTACCAATGCACCTTGCCAAGAGATTGTTGGGGCCATGAAAATATAACTCTTCTTTGAGGAGTAGGAAGGATGGAAGTTCTGCCGACCTGATAGTTCCTTGCCCTATTTTCAGTTGTTGGATTATGTCTTATTTCCATCTCTCAACATCTTGTTCTGCATGTATCTCAGCTAACACTGCCGATGTTGTTCTTTTCTCGATGACGATGGCTATACTATCGTTTGGTATATCCGCTTTTTTCCCCCCAGTGCAGCCAGGGCATCAGGAAAATGGTTATTTGTTTGAGAGGTGTGTTGGATCTGAACATCATCGAACTTAGTAAGCAACTTCTGAACTATGGTGCGGTATGAGGCCAAAAGAGGCTCATTCAAGGAAAAATCACCAAGTGTTTGCTTTACGACCAACTTAGAGTCACCCCCGATTTTTAGTTTGTGGAGGCCTTTCTTTTGAGCAGCAATTAGGCTCAGCATCAATGCCTCATATTCAGCCTCATTATTCGAGCATTCAAAGTCAAGCTTGTATGATAAGTGGAATTTCTCTCCACTTTTACTTGTTAGTGTTATGCCAACTCCACCTTTCCCGGGTCCAAAGGCTCCATCAAATTGTTTAAGTCCCAATAAGCTGCAACTGTTACTACTGATACGTGGTAAAGATACTTCTGTGGGTTCATGTTTGCCAGATGAAAATTATGCTAGCAGGTCTGCAAGCGCTTGGCTCTTGATAGCCCTTGGCGTAATGTACGTGATGTCATACTCCGCTAGAGCTAACACCCATCTCGCCATCCTTCCAGTTAGAGCGGGCTTGCTCAGTAAGTAATGAACTGGGTCACTCCTGATCACAACCCAGATCGTGTGTGCCAAAAAATAATGGCACAACTTTTGCACTGTGAAGATTAAGGCCAAACAATGCCTCTCAATTGGGGTGTATCGTGATTCAGCACCATTGAATTTGTGATTGATGAAATAGACTTGCTTCTCAATGCCATTTATGTCTTGGACAAGTAAAACTCCAATAGACCGAGGTGTAGAGGTAAGGTAAAGTAGCAGAGGCTTTTCAGGTTGTGAGGCAATCATTTTAAGTGGCAAGGTAAGTGTTTTTTTCACCATATCAAAGGCCTATTGGTGTTCTTGTAACCACTCAAACTTGTGATTCCCTTTCAGTAGTGCCCCTAAAGAAAAGTTATCTCAGCAAGGGTTGAAATGAACCTCCTGAGGTGTGTCACTTTGCCTAGGAATTTTTTCAAGGCCTTTTGAGAGGGTGGCGGTGGCATCTCCATGATTGACTTGATCTTATCTCACCGTCTACTTCAATCCCACATTGGTGTACCAAGAAATCAAGGAACTTTCCCGCGGTAACTCCGAAGGCATATTTGAGAGGGTTCATCTTTAAGCAGAATTTTTGACAACATTGAAAAGCTTTTTCCAAGTCGCAGAGGTGTCGGTTCGCTTCGGTAGATTTTACCACCAGATCATCCACATGCACTTCTACTTTGTGATGTAACATATCATGGAATACTATAGTCATAGCCCGTTAATAGGTTGCCCCCACATTTTTCAAACCGAAGGGCATCACTGTGTAGGGAAAATTTCCCAATGGCGTTCTAAAAGCTGTCTTTTCTGCATCTTCAGGTGCCATTTTTATCTGATTATAACCACTGAATCCGTCCATGAAGGAGAACATCTAATGGCCTGTAGTAGAGTCGACAAGGGTGTTAACGTGGGGCAATGAGAATTCATCTTTGGGACAGGCCATATTAAGGTTGCGAAAATCTACACAGATCCTGATTTGGTTGTTATTCTTCTTCACAAGCATAATATTCACTAACCAAGTTGGGTACTGTATGGGCTCAATGAACATGGCCCTTTATAACTTTTCTACCTCTTCCTTAATCTTTGCCTCAAGGTCATGATGGTATTTTCGGGCATGCTGCTTTATTAGCTTAGAGTTGGGAAAAGTGTCAAGGTGATAGGTGACAAAAGATGGGTTAAGGCCAGGCATCTCATCATATGTCCAAACAAAAACGTCACTATACTACTTTAGTAGCATTCTCAATTCTGCCTTAGCTGCTGGAGTCATTATACCACTAATAAACACAAGCTTGGTCTATCCTTGTAACTCGCTGAGGTTTACCTCAACAAGTACTTCCTGTTACGGCTTGGGCCTATCTGACATGCACTCCGGAACTGTTTCAAGCGTCTTAACTAAACCTTCTTGAGACTTATCGCAATCACATTCATTCGTCCCGGGGCCATATTCCCAATGTATGAAATCTGGCCCCCAAGGTCGTCATAGGTAGTAAACTGTCTTGCCAACCTCACTCACTTTAACAATCTTTTGTAAGGGACTTGTGGACTTTCTGCTTCCCTTTTGGCCACTACTTGCTGGAGCAGCCTCCGCATCTCGAATGTCTTCCCACTTTAGCAATTTTGCTCCTACAACTTTGTCAGTTCTTGGGGTTTCATCTGTTGACAGTTCAGTAAAGAAGATTGCATCAGAATAGTGTGCCCATCTACTCCAAATGGTTTTTCAAATGCATTTATGGTCATTGTTCTCTTTCCCAGTTTGTCCTTCACGCATTGGTGATAACTCGACGGGATAGCCCCATATCGGTGCATCCAAGCTCTACCAACTTAGTTGTGGAGCCGATCTCGCCAACTGCTAAGTCCACTAAAACATAGCCCTTAGTAACTTGTTTCTCACCATCAAAGCCTGTCATAGTAATGGGTTGGCAAACCATCTTGGACTCTAGAATACCAGCTTTTGCAAAGGTGTTAGTAGTGATGATATTTATGGATGCTCCGCCATCAAGGAAATCACACTTGAACTCTACATCATTGATGTAAGCTGTGATGAAAAAAGAATGGTTATAGGGGAATGGATATGCTTTGCTTGCTTTTGAAAAAGCAATGGACCCATAGTCTTCCTGGATATGCCGAGGCACATACTCCTTAGTCTCAGTAACTTTAGCATGATGCACTTAGAAGATGTTGATGAGGGCCTTTGTTGCCTTCAACCAAGTGGCCTAGCTCAGCCCCAGCTAGTCAAAGAAGGTACGAAACTTAACAGAGTTTTTTAAGGCATGGGCATGGGTATCCTCTGTGAGTTTTTCCTCCACAAGTACATTTTTCGAAAGTTGGCCCACTGCAATTTCTTCTAACTGATCATAGTAGGATGCCATGTGCACTTGATCGTGCATAGGCCCAAGATACCCAATCATATGTACATTTTTTCCCTTCTCCTTGTGGTTAGGATAATGGTCTTTTCTTACATCACGGTTACCCTCATATTTGAATTTCAACTCATTTGCAGCAACTTTCTTCTCAAACATACTTTTCAAAGTCCAACAGTCCCTAGTGGGGTGTCTGGTGGCTCTATGATAGAGGCAATCATCCGGGCTTTCTTTATCTTTCTTGGTTGGTGTACATCAACTGGTGGTAAAGTGAGTTCACCGTCGGCTACCAATTCTCTAACCAATGCTATGACATTCTCGAGGCTGCAAGGGTATGGCCATCTATCTTCGTAACTCTTCATTTTTCAAGAGGACGGCACCTCTCCTTGCTAGCGGCTCTCTCCTATGGAGGCTACTGCAACAACTCTGCTACTGCGAAGGTAACGGTGACTTTCGAGAGATCGATACAAGGGGTCTATGGTACTAAGGTTTCTAGCTACTTCAATCAAGGCTGAAAATGTGGCCAGATTATGGTTTACTAAGAAGATTTTGTAGTCGCGTATGGCACCATCCACATATATGCTAACTATGTAGGTCTCATCCACTGGTTCATGATAGTCAATGGCCTTAGCCTGGAACCGTTTGACATAGTCTAGTATATCTTCACCTTCTTTTTGGACATCTCACCCAAGTATGAGGGTTGTGACTTTTTCTTGGACTTGAAAAAACTTCGTGTGAAACTTGTTCACCATCACTTCCCAACTCCTGATCGAGCTGGGGGCCAAGTTCACGTACCAGTTATAAGCCTTTTTTAGTGAGTGATTTGGAAAACTCCCTGAGGGGCAGAGGGTGGTCGCTACCATGGACACCAAGGGTCTCAATGAACCTTACCACATGTTCTCTAGCATTACCTTGCTTGCCATCAAACTTCACGAACTTGGGTACTCTATACCCAGTTGAATATGGCATGGCAAGTATCTCTTGAGGATATGGGGGTTTCACAACCAGATCTGGGTGAAACGGTAGTTGCTTCTTACTACGGTCTTGCTCGAGCATAGCATGGACATCGGCTATAGTAACAAAGTGAGGCGATTGGTAAGGGCCTGCACCAACATTCGTACCGTTCACCTAAGGTACAGCAAGAGGCACCTGGATTGGAGCCTGATTCTCAGGGAGCGTGTTAAGCGATGGGTTTGGGACTGCTACAGATAGAGGCACTTGTAGTAGAGCTAGTCTGCATAGCAATAATGGCCTCGGTGAGAGTTTAGAAAGCCGTCAAGTTCTCCCTCTGCGTGTCCTAAAGTGATTAGACTGACTCGACTACAACACTGTGGTCATGATCTTCAACGTGTGTAGCTCTACCATTAGAAGAACCTTCTTGTCGTGGGTGTTATTGAACTTCATCATCTGTCATATTTTTCAGTGAAGTATGAAAGCCACTGCGAGTAAGGACCATCAACAAAGCAGCCTCCCCAACGGAGTCGCCAGAAATGTAGGGAGGTTCGGTGTGAGCAGTGATTAAGAGAATAATTAGAGAGGCAAAACTATGTCAATGGTCCAACAATGATAGGATGACTAGAGAATGAGCAACTAGGTGAAGATAAAGCATGTGGCTAAAGAAGAAAGGAATGTCAGTGCACAAATGGGTAGTATCTCCCCTCAAATTCCCAGAAATACCCCTTGGAGCCTTGGGAAATGGGTCCTATTTATAGGCTTTCTTTCGCACCAAGAGGATACGATGTGGACAAAAAAAGTGAGGACATGTGTACCTAAGAATCATATGGAATATTCTCTCTTGAGCCACTAGGCTGAAGGTGCCACGCATCCCTCTACATGTACTATGTACTATCTGTTTGGCACAGATGCCTCAGCAAGTGCACTTGCAGCAGGAGTGTTTGCTGCTGTAACTTGTCTCCTCGGCCTGAACCTCAACAAGTGCACTTGTAACGGTAATGTTTTCCACTGCACTTGCCTTCTCAATTCAGTTTAGCCAAGACATGCATTCTTAGGACTTCATAGCCTGCTATTAGCCATGTTTTTGTGTTCACCTTAGAGAAGCCTCCACCCTTAGCCACCCAACCACGAACTCCCTAGCTTCCCAAGATGAAAGCCACAGCCAAGCCTGCTATCAGTCATGTCGTGCCTTAGTACTAAACCCAAGGGGGCTTCCTTGGTCTTACTTGTGCGACCAAGGCAGGTCTATGACCTGGGCAGATGGAAAGGGAATCCCTTGCACTCAAGCTACCCTACTCTCATCTTCACGAGGTCACTGCGGTATGCTAATGTCTTTGGGCCTGCTGTCAGCTCCAAGTAGTAAGCTTTGGGGCCTCCTATCAGTACTAGCCTAGTAATTCTTTAGGGCATGCTATCAACGCCAAGCATTAGCCTTTATTTGTGGAGGGAAGCTCTTTCCAATGGTTGTTATCACCATGGTGGGGTTTTCCCTTCGCAAGTTTATTGCGACAGTTGTAGTTGTCACGGCAGCTGTAATTGCTACGGTAGCCATTTCTAGTGACGAGCTTAAATGGCAGCGCTGACAATACTAGAGATGGCGGCGCTGACAACGTACCTCTACAACTTGGCCGCTGCAAGTGTTGCCTCTGCAACTCAGTTGTTCTGGTTTTCTCTTTCCCTTAACAACTTCAGATGGCGGCGACACCGGCAATACTTAGAATGGCGGCACTAAGACAGAGTGCTTCTGTAACTTGACCACTGCATGTAATGCCGCTGCAACTTGATTTAGACATTTTCTCCTTATAGAGTCGATTCGGACCCTTAGCGAGTCGAACCTGCTTTGGCCCACTGTTGACCTACTTCCCTTGGGCTTTAGTCCATGCTCCTTTGGTCATTCCTGGTCGCCTAATAAAGACGACCTCTGCACTTAGGTCCATACTTAATTTGGACTTAAGTTTCTGACCCTCTACAGTAAAAAACCGCACCCGAACATCTCGAGAAAGGCTTCCTAGTTCTTGACTGATCTCTTGGGAAACTTTAGGAACTGGTTTGACGTTATCTCTCCTAATGTCAATTGGAATACCTTACACAATAACGGATTGTTCCCGCTCCACAATGACATAGCGTTCAAATACAAGCCAACATGAAAATTGGGATCAAACTTACCGTCGTATATCTGGAACCTTGTCATTGAGAATCTCTTCGGTGCCTCAAAAGTGTCTAACTCCACTGAGAACAGTGACTTCAGCTTTGTGGTGGAGGTGACCTCAGCTCCGTTCCTCTTTCTCAGAAGGTAATTACGTAGATCCTCCTTTGATCTTCTGGCTGCCCTATTATCGACCGATCTCAGCCTCTTCAATGCACTACTCCCTGTGCATGGGTGCGTTCTCTTTGACTACTCGATATCCACTGTCTTCTCCGTATGGTGCTCCTATCCGTTCGTTTGTTAAGACCCTCTAATCTACGACCCCCATATCCTCTATTCCTATATTCTCTATGGTTATACTCTCCCGACGTGTTAATGTCAGGGAGAGTTCGCAATCCTCCTCCCTTGGTTCCACACTGCAACCTGTCCTCTTTGTTGGGCCCCCACATCTAAGTAACTGGGCGCATTGCTGGCAATGGCAATGGCATCATAAAGTTCACCATCATCTGTAGGTCCGTCAATTTAGCCGGCAAATCCTTTACCTTGCCATCTCTTCACATGCATCGGTCTTTCCAAACCTAGAGGTCACTTTTGTGATAATATTCTTCCTGGGTATGATTTTGTCTACCCTTGTTTCGTGGCATTATTCATTTTTGGATTCACCTCCTGCTCCTCATTGCCATCACACTCTCCTCCACCGATTAGATCGACATGCTCCCCATCCTCATTGTACAAGTCGTCCCCAACTCTTTCCCCTTGTTTGGTGTTGGCTATCTATTCCTACTAAGTTTCCATAGACACTGCCAAATTGTGGCTGTTGATTTCCGACTTCACAACCAAACTAGATCTCTAGGCCGAGATCTAAGGAACTTAACCATAGAGTATGGGGAAGAGTAGAAGAACCCAACACCTGTACACAAGAAGACAACAAATACCATAGTGGCTCGTCCACTAAGGACCACTCTGACGATCAAGTCAGTTACTTATCTCACAAAGATATCGGCACACGTAAATCACTCATAATTAAAAGTGTACCTTAAAGCCACGGGGGCGCCTTACTTTTATAGCCTGCAATGCCCATGTCCTTGTCGACACCCCATTTTGACGAATCTTAAGACTTAGGCACTCTTTTTCGAACACCCGATGATGAAAGTTGGAATGTGCTGTCTTATGAATTCCTCAATAGGAGAGCTAGGTTCAAACTTTAATCCTAACCTTACACCTATTTTGGCTAAACTATTTTAGACCCTTTTTAAATCTTTTTCAAAATATTTTTTCTCGTATGGATCCCAACATTTCTACAAAGTTCCGAGGCTCGCATTTTTAAAATTCAAGTGTTATATTTGTTTAGCAAATTGAGTAAGGACAAAGTAGAAATGAGTGGAAGGAATGAGAATTTTCTTCAAAAAAAAACTTTGTTTTCCCTGTGAAAAAAAAATGTCTGGCCAAACGATTTTTTGTTTGGTTGGACGATTTTTTGTTTGGTTGGACAATTTTTTGTCTGGCTGGCTGATTTGTCTGGGTAACAAAGTAGTTTTGAAAAATTCATCATTTTTCTTGAATTTTACAAAAATATCTTAGATATTTGCCTTTGAACTTCCTCTACAAGTTTCTCAGATATATACATATATATATATATATATATATTGCGTCAAAACTCTATAAATACACCCCTCCCACTTCATTTTAAGGGGTTACAAAATATTTCTAAGAGCTAAGAGACTTGTTTGAGAGCCCACCTCCTATACTTCAACTTCTATTTCTCATACACCAACCATTAAAACTCCATTAAAGCTTGACTCCAAGTTTCTTGCTAAGGATCCTAAGAACTCTAAGACATATCTAAAGGACCTTGAGGGTACTATGAGAGAGTTTGTGAACAAGAAAGCTTAGCCTCTCTTCAAGAGGTGAACTGTTGCAATTTTTCTTACTTTCACTCTTTCTTTCTTCATCTCTAAGCTCTGTATTTCATTATTAGCTTGTTGTAATCATGTGATGGGTCATCATGAATGTGGAGGGAACTAGGATATAGCCACTTATCCATTGAATTGATTGTTCTCTTTATTTTCTTGTGCTTTTGCACACTTTTCTTGCTTTCTAGTGATATAATTCATTGTTGTTGTACATAGATGTGTTACTTGGAACCTCATGGATGTGGAGGAAACTAGGATATAGCCACCCATCCATTGAGTTGATTGTTCTCTTTATTTTTCTTATGTTTTTGTATACTTTTCTTGTTTTCGAGTGCTACAATTTCGATGTTGTTGCATATAAATGTGTTAATTGGAACCATGTGGATGTGGAGGGAATAAAAAGTAGCCACCCATCCACAAGTCTGATTATGTAATGTAATTTCTTTCATTTTTATATTCTTTCTCAATATCTATCTCATAATCCAAACATGTTGGCTCATTTGCTTCAATCCATGCTCAATTCTAATGAGTGGTGGTGGTTGTTGCATGGTGCTACTTGGATGATTCTTGGGATTTGATGTTGAGAGGGTTGTGGTTTTCTATTTCATTAACTTTTTTGGAAGTAAAGTAAGGTATTTTATGTCAAGAGTATTGAAATATCTATTCTCAATCATTCGTGAACATGGAAAGGGATGGAAACATCTTTGTTCCATGAATAGAAGAGGAGTTCTCAATAGCTTTTGATGAATCCCTTACTTTAGAAGCAAAGCTTCCACTAAGAAATGATGTGCATTAATCTACTCTCTCCAATTAATAGCATGGATTTGGATATTAACTTGCCCTTATTGACAAAGAGATGATGTAAGTTCCCATCTATTTCTTAGGTTTGAATTTGTTCTTACTTTAATTTAATTTAATTTGATAAATTATTATAAACCTCATGTCATATATAGCTCCTTGAGTTGTTAAATAAGGGTAAAGGTCTATCTACCTTCTTTTCTTTTTTTTTTCTTTTTTTTTTATTTTTTTTATTTTTTTTTTGTGCGAGAGGGAGAGGTAGAAGGGATAAGCACCCCGTAGAAGATGTATTTTGCTTCTATTTTGGACTTTCGGCCAAACATAACCTTCGGGGAAACTTGATTGCGGCAGAAAGATATATCAAAAGTTTATAAAAATAGTTGATGGTAAGATAACCTTCGAAAATTGGGATCAAAAGTTGATATTCATAAAGAATATAAGTTGATATACAAGCCAACATGAAAATTGGGATCAAACATAACCTTCGAAAGTATCTTACCATGCGGCTATTTGCTTAGTTGATATATCTTTATGAATGACATAGTTTATACGTGATTGCTTCAAATAGTAATTTGCAGCAATAATAAATAATCAGAACATGAGCACATAATGTTTATAAAACTCATATCATGGTTTAGTAAAGGTCGATCTTTTGATCGGATGAGCGTGGGTGCTCAATTCATGACCTTCCCCCTCATACTTAAGGTTCCGAACTGAGACGTCGTTGGTTATGATGAACAGTGGCCTTTGGCACGAGTCACGGATTTCCTAATTTCTCCAAAAGATTAGGTGGCAACTATGAAATATGGTGATGTAGTCCATTCCTGACATATTTTGTAATAAATGGAATTTCTATAAAAGTTTCCAGATTTGGATTCTCATTTTCTATTTCACATTGCACTAATGATACTAGATCATAAATCGGGGAGTATGAATTGTTAGGCATGCTTGGGTACCCCAGGGACTCTTGTAGTCTCACTTCATAGGACTCCACCTTTTAAAATGATAATACTTATCATGGACTCCTCCAATTTAGATTTAGAATGAACTCCTTTAAGAGTCTTATCTCTATCCAAACAGAGAGCCTCAAACCATCTAGGACTATGATCCTCTATCTGAATATCTCAGATTCTGATATTATAGCGTAACATCTCAACACTTCGGTTCACCTACGTAGCATCTCAGCAACGAGACCTCTCCACGTGGCACCCTGACAACGAGCCTCGGCCACGTGGACAACACCAAAAAATATCTCTCCACAAAATGATTGTGAGGAAAAAATAATAATTAATTAACGAGTAGAATGTGATATTTTGACTTCTTTAACTTTTTTATTTTTTAAAAAAATTTTAACAATTTTAACTGAAAAAAAAAATTACCCACAAGGGCATTTCAGATCAGGAAATGTGAGAGATTATAGAACATTAGCCACAAAGTCATGGTCCTTTTTTTTTCTTCTCTCTTTTCATGGAATATGAAAATTGTTTAATAATTTCTAAACATCCAATTAAATTGAATCATGATTAATATGATCAATTATTTTTAAAAAAAATTCGAGTTATGACATTTCTATCTTCTGAAGCGAGTTTTTGCAAAATGACAGTTCGAATTCTCTTTTTTTTTTACTCTAATCAATCATAAATAATTAAGATAAAAATTAATGTAGTGATTCAAGAGCATCCAATAAAGGACCTTTCTGTGTTATAACAAAGGTGAGGTCTTGGACATAGGACACTAGGGCCTGAGACGTCATTTGGTAGAATTAGGGTTATAAAAATGGCCCGAGGCTCGTGGGCGGCCCGAAGCCCGAGGTGGGCCCAACCCATTTCACCCCGGTTAAGCCCGGGCCCAAGCCTAGCCCAGTACCTTGGGCCTGGGCCTTCCATTTGGGGCCCGGCCTGGCTCAAAAAAATTTCGGGCCCAGCTTGGCCCAGCCCACACAACAAACCCTCTCCCTACCAATGATCAAATTTTAAAAAATAAAAATAAAAAAAACTTACAATAGTTAAATAATTAAAAAAAATAAAAAACAAAATAAATAAAAAAGATTGATCTTATAAAAATAAAATAATTAAATAAAAATTAATATAATTAAATAAATAACATTAATACTTTAAAAATAAAACAAAAACTAATAATAATTTATTAAATTAAAATCAAATTAATATATATATATATATTTTGGTTAAGGAGAGACTGAGAGAGAGAAATCAAGTGTGTGTGTATAATGTATGATGTATTACGCCACCACTCCTCTGCCACACTGTGGCTGGCCTTCATTTTTTTTTTTTTTAATTTTTTGCATCATTGATGGAAAAGTACCTATCGTGAAAGAAAAAAAAAATACATATATATATATTCACTAAGTTGGACGGTAATGTTGGGCCCATATGGGCTCACCACGAGTCCCATTTTGATAATCCGAACCGTTCAATATGTAGAGCTCGTCAATTACTATATGTCTGTAAAAAATCACGTTGATCGGATATCGCTAACTACATGATAAAATCAGTTTTGTATAAAAATGCATCGTGTTATAGTTAACGGTTGACAAAAAAAATTAATCCGATCAGATAGTTATAGATATCCGATCACGTGATTTTTTATGAACATATAATACTCGACGAGTTATACACATTAAACAGTTCCGATTAGCAAAACGGGACCCATGATAGGCTCCCACTGGCCAAAGAGCACCGTCCAAATAATTGCTCGAAAAAGAGGCAACCATTTTCTAAAACCTTGCTACCAGTGCCATCGTACAGCCCCCTACCTACCATAGTACTAGCCTAGCCTGATCAAAATTGAGTCGGTGCATTGCATCTCCTACTTAAATGCAACTCAAACAGATATATAAATATACAAACGGTCATAATTCAAACGGTTATAATTCAAACTACTATAAATATATTTCATTTTTCAAAATAAATTTCACAACAAATAACTCTCTCTCTCTCTCTCTCTCTCTCTCTCTCTCTCTCTCAAACTCTCAATTAATTTTGAAGTGTCATCCCTAAGTGGCTATTGCAATTGTGCAACAAGAAACTTTTAGCAGAAGAAGAAAATTTCTATATCACATTTGCCAGTTGGTAACATTAATTAGTTTAATTAAATTTATTAACTACTCATTTTTTTTATTAATTATTTATGCACATATATTAATTATTATTTTTTATTGATTGAAGTTACACATTATTTAAATTAATTGTTAATTTTTATATATTGTTTTACTTGCAAAACTATGAATCCTAATATGCTTAATGTTTATGTCGATGTTGATACATATACTACACCACATGAATCTGTTGATTCTCCTTCTAATATCCCTCTTCCAACAGTTGGATCATCATCTAGGAGCAGAAGTAGTAGTGTTTGGGAACATTTTGAAAAAATATCTATAAATAATCCTGATGGCACAATTACATTTAAAGCAAAATATAAATATTGTGCACATTTACTTAGTATTGCATCTGCATGGAGTACTAGTCATTTAAAAAGGCATTCTGACAAACATTTACAAAGTAAATAACCTGATATTTGAAGTCAAATGCAATTAGGGGCTTCATCAACTAGTAATTTGCAAACATTTTCATATGATCCTATACGTGCACAAAATTCTATAGTTGATTATATTATTAAAAAAGAACAACCTTTTAGTACTAGTGAATGTCCTGATTTTACCAAAATGATTCACGAATTTACACCGCAATATCAAATTTTTTCAAGAAATACTACTAGAAACAGGATTTTAAAGAAATTTGAGGATATTAAAAGCGAATTATTTGATATCTTTAAAAATTTGAATGGAAGAGTTTGTTTGACATTTGATCTGTGGTCAAAATAATGGTTTTGAATATCAATGTATCACTGCATATTTTATTGATAATGATTGGAAATTAAATAAAAGAATTATTTCATTTAAATTAGTTGAACTTCGATACACTGGTCATTCACTTGGTGTAGAAATAAGAAATGTATTATATGAGTGGGATTTACAAAATAAAATATTTACGATTAGTTTAGGTAATGCATTGTAGACCGCCCGAAACTCCCTCTGCGCGCCTCCCTTTCGGAGAGGGCGCGAATTGGGTTCTAGCTACTACAGTTCAGACTCCTGTCACAATTCTGAATCTAATCTCACAAAGTTTAGTGTAAGACTGATAAATCACCAAAGAGTCCAAATCCGGCAAATCGTTTTGGAAAATTAATTTTAATCAAAAAGCACCAAACATGGACTGCTTTGCTAGATTTCAAAGTCGCCACCTAAATATTTTGTTTTGGAAAATTTAGAAAATCCAGACTCGTGCCTAATGCCACGTGTCCGTCGTCACCAAAGTTGCCTCGGCTCAGGAACTTGGGTACGAGAGGGCAAGGTCCTGAAATGAGCACCCATGCTCGCCCGATCAAAGATCAGCCTCTACTAAACATGATGTGTTATTTTTGAAAACACATGTGTTCTTGTTTGATTATTAACCTAACTTACTATGTGATGCGCACAACACACAAGTATAGACTAGATCGCCTAAATTGGAACAAAACATCTCATGTTTGTTTTTCGAAAATGGTTTGAATTTGCCACCCTCAAGTGGGCTTAGAAATGCGGATTTGCCACCAAACAAGGTGGGCTTAAAACATGATGATTTGCCACCCCAAGTGGGCTTAAAACTCACATTTTGATAAATTGTTCCAATTCAAGTAATGAAGCCTTCATCCACTAGCATTCATGCAGTTAATCATTTAAGCACATAGCCTCGTGGCAAGCATGCTAAACATGGCAACATACACATCTCATGCAGTATGCTAAAGCGTAAACACTTATAGTGTACTCCGAGCCAAAATAAAAGCTAGTTAGAAATATGTATGATCCTAACTATACAAGATGCCCAATGCAACGCATGTAATAATGCAACTAAAATAGGATCGGCTACCTAAAATGGCATATGAATGCAACACTTGATACACGTATTCAAAGTAAGTGTATTGAAATACAATTCAGTTTGAATGATGCGCCGAGCCCAGTGCATGCAAGACAAATGAATGATGCAAACATGCAAAGCATAAGGTATGCTAATCGAAATATGCCCTAAAACTAACCATCGAAAGCGGATAAGTAAAAAGGAGAAAGAAGTGGGGGTTGGAAGACATGCACACACACACGCACCCTTATTACAACATTGTGTCCTGTCGACGGAGGGTTCGAATGAAAGCTAAGCTAATCTAAGCTAAGCTAATCAACTAATCTAATTAAGCTAATTAGACTAATTATTACAATCCAAATTGAATAACAAGCAAACTACTTACTAATTATTACAACACTTTAACTAACTAACAAATTAATTAAAGTACAAATTCAGATGTTAACTAACAAATAAAACTTTAAACTATGCTGCCTCAGCTCTGTTGAAGAAGGTGAACATGCATACTCGCATTTGGTTTCTCACCCCGAAAAGATCTCCAGTTTGCTCTCTTGAGGCTCTGTCTGCAGGGTGTCTTCAAGATCTTGTTGCTGAAACTTACCAAAACAGTGCTGAGGAGTGCACCAGTGGCCTACCGGCCATGAATGGTGGCTATCGGCCAAGATTGGGCCTCTGCCGGTCAAGAATGGAAGGGTGCCGGCCATCAATGTGGCACTGCCGGCCACTGGTGTGCTGTGACACTATTCTGTAACAGAGCACAAAACAGAGGAAATTGAGGGTCTCCCTAGGGCATGTATATACTATGACACTCCTTATCATCTCAAAACATCAAGGGAGAGGCACCATTGGATCCAAAACCATCAATGAAGCATGCAATGCATGATGGCCAAAGATCCAACTTGCACATACTTCAATAAATGCAATGCAAACAAGACTCTAAGACCACTACCTTGTCATGAGAGATCAAAGGCAATGAGACAAAGGGAATTGGCTCATTTTCATCACTTTGAATATGAAATGGACCAATTCACCTTGTGTTCAATATAACGTCCGATTGAACACAATGCAATGCACACATAACATGCTTATATTGGCATGTTTTACTTGATTCGATTCTTGTTTACACATTTTACATTACCGGGCCATTCATTAACCGGTTAAGTCCAATGTGAAAGTCCTCTAATGATAAGGGGTCAACCAAAAGGGGGGTTTTAAGGCATGAAAGGGATGATGCCTTTGACTAGGAGGAACTCTCAAAAGATGGTTAAAGCCATTTGTGCACCAACCCTACCTCATGTTTAAACACAACCTTAAGGCCAAACCACCCTCAAAGCAAATTTAAAAACGAAGAAATGAGGGAGGTGGCAGATATTCAATGCATGACATGGCATGAAATACAAGACTCTAACATGCAAACAACGCATGCATAACATGCTAAGAGACTAAGACCTTGAAACTAGTGAAGGACACAACACTAGAACCATGCAATACAATGCTTAATGGACTAAGCCAGCCCTAAACAGACCTCATGCATGCCAAAACAGTGGCCAAAATGAGCTGAAATGATAGCATGAAAAGAAAGAAAAAACATGCTCAAATGATGGCTCGCAAGCAAGGCACAAAGCTCAACTCTTAAACACATTGAAAGAGTGAAAATGTTACTAAGCTATATGCTCTGAAATCATATGAGAAGTGATGATATATCATGCAAACATCACAAGCAAAGCATGCTAAAGGCCCTAAAACTCAAAGCTAGTTAAAGCACTTGCACTATAGATATACAAAGCAAGCCTCAAAATGCCAAGATCACTCAAAACAGTCCTTAAGCATGCTAAATCAGAGCCAAAAACATGCTGGAGTAGAGCATACACATGCTAGATTAATAGGCTAAACCATCAAGTACACTAGGCTAGTGAGCAAGTTTACACTGCAAGTGCAAGATGCAAGTAATGAGTGGCCAAACCAGCAAAAAACAGATTTTAAACATGTTAAAATATATCCAAAAACATGCTCAAACTAAGCTAAGACAAGTCACAAAAACATGTTACTTTGCAAGGCTAACTAGGCATAGCATGGAGAGACAGGGAGGGGAGGCCACCCCCTCCTATTTGGGACCGCAAAACAATTTTTCTACCACTGAAATTCCTCTGGAATTCAGTGGTTTTAAGGCCAAAAAGAGATTGTTTGAAAAACTTGGAAGATAACTCAAAAGGCTATACAAGCCAAGGAGCAAAAGGGAGAGACAACCCCCTAACACAAAAGGGGCTTAAACTACCATTTTTTAGGACTAAACCCCCAAAAACAGCCCCAAATTAGTTGAAAAAGATGGCAAAGCAAGCATGCAAAATAAGCTAAAAATGAGAGAGTTCTTACCCTTGAAGCACAACACAACTTTAGGCTACAAAACCAAGCAAAATGACCTCAAGAAGCTCCAATAAATCCTTCTAGCAACCTCAGCCCAAGGATCAACAACTTTGATTAAGGGTGCAAAGGCAAAGGAGAAGTGTATCCCACTTATGAGCTCTTATGCACAAAGGTTCTTGAGAGGGAGAAATGTAGAGAGAGAGGCTCCCAAAATGTTCTAACCCTTGAATATGAGATATAAGGCTTCAATATATAACAAAATACAAGCTTTTGGTCAAAAATATCTCAAGAGAAACAGTTGTGCCAGCTGGAACAAAAATATCTACGCAAAACTGTTTTCTGCCATCAATGGCCGGCACTTTATCATTGTTGGCCGGCACTTTATCATTGTTGGCTGGCATGGGGTCACTTCTAGATGGCATGGGGCCGGCGTTGGCTATTCATGGCCGGCATATGGCGAAAAAATCTCATTCATGGTTATAAATTTCCACCTCTGGTTGCACAGAAAAATCTTCTTTTTGGGCCCGACTTCAACTGGACATAACTCCTTCATATGGACTCATTTGTAGGTCATTCTTTAGCCTAAATTGAAGCCCTGGAAGTCTTGTTTCCAATGGTGGCAGCCTCACATCAAAATTCCAAGTGTGCAAAATGTTATGCCTATTTGAGTGAAGACTACTCAGTTTCAATCCTACCGGGATTCATGCCGAACTTCTTCTCCAACTTGTTTTCTTCTCTCCTCTCATCTTTTCTTCAACTCCAAACCCCCAAACAAGGTGTTTTGAAAGATTTTTCAAAGATTTCACATCTCTTTCATTCATTTCCACTTTGTCCTTACTCGGTTTACCGAAAAGCGCGACATTTAACAAAACGCAAGCGTCGGAACATCGTAGAAACTTTATTTCAAAAATATTTTGAAAGAGATGGTTTTAAGATCTAAAATCTTTTTGGTCTAAAAATGGGGTGTGAGGTTTGGATTTGACACTCTCCTTGCCAAAAAAATCAAACCTTTGCATAGCATAACGTACACCATCAAGTAAGCAATCAGTAGTGCCCAAGTCTTAAGAGCGGTCAAAAATGGGATGTCTACATGCATCATATTATAATCAAACTGTTGCCCATTTAAAATCAACTTTACAATTACTTGTTGATGGTGATTTATTTCATGTTCGTTGTTGTACACATATTGTAAATTTGATTGTTAAAGAAGCTACACATGTATACGAAACTTCTGTACTTGTAATAAAAAATGCAGTTGTTACTATTATATCTTCTGGTAATCGAATTTTAGAATATAAAAAAATTTGTCAACGAGAAAATATATCATTTAGAAAATTAATTTTAGATGTAGATAGTAGGTGGAATTCAACATATAATATGTTAAAAATAGCTTGTAAACAAAGAAGAGCAATAGATTTACTTTTTGCAAAACATCAATAGGAGGAATACTGACACCCACTGAACTTAATTGGCGCCAAGTAGCCTTGTATAAAGATTTTTTAAAAAGTTTTCGATACTTCAACAAAACTATTTTCTTATCTATATTCCTACTTCACCATTTGTTTTACATATGCTAACAGAAATAATTAAAATTTTCATAAAATATATGGGTAATGAATATTATGTAACCATTATTACTTCAATAAAATAAAATTTTGATAAATATTTTCATCATTTGCCTCATCTATTAGGTTTAGCTATAATAATTGATCCTAGGTGCAAAGAAGTTGGCTTACAAGAATTTTTAGAGCATATTTTCGCTGATCAAATATAGTTTGCCCCTATTATGCAAACATGCAACATATTATTTCAAGAATACAGAGCAACTATATCTATAAATACACCTACACACACTACACTAGCAGTCCAATCTCGAGGCGGGAGATTAAGTATTTTCACAGCAATAAAAAGTAGAAGAATATCTCAACATACAAGTGTAAGTAGTTCTGAACTACAACGTTATTTGGAAAGTTCATCAATGGATGATTTCGATAATTTTGACATTTTGGAATGGTGCAAACAAAATGAATCTATGTGGCCGGTGGTTTCACAGATGGCACGTGATATACTAATTGTTTCCTATTTCTACAGTTGCTTCGGAAACAGCTTTCAGTGCAGATAGACGGGTGCTGAGTGACTACAGGAGCAAGCTTTCACCTGAAATGGTTGAGGCACTGATAATATCCAGAGATCATATGCACGCGCTTACAATAAGATAAAATTTTAGTGAAAATGAGTGAATTCAACATGATTTGGATGACATATCATCAGGCAACGTGACTGAAATGTCTGTCTCCTCAGATGATTGATCAACAATTTATTTTTTACTATTTCATTTCATTTCGTTTTTTTCTTGGTTTTTGTTTTTGTTTTGTTTTGTTTTTTTTTTTTTTTTGGTATTAGATTATTGAGGTGGAATATAATGCAAATGATTGGTAGGCTAGTAGGTGCCAACCTAGTTAGGATGTACTTGACCTATAATGATGCAATTGATATACCATCATCAGTAATCTATACCTAATTTATTTAATAATATTAATTTTTGTAATATTTTATTTCATTTTGAAATAAAAATTATTCATTCAATAAATATTATATAAATAATTTAATATTGTAATATTAAAAGTTTGAATTTCATATATATAAAATTATTCATTTCGAAAGAAAAAAAAAATTACATAATTGCATAATTTTTTAGTTATAAGTTCACAATTAAAAAAACATAAGTCATACATAATTAAATTGAAATATTACTGTACGGGGAGCAAATATTCCGGCAAGCCCGTACTCCTTTCTTCCAAGCTCCTGCCTGTCCGATCGACCTGTGAGCACAACGGCGGTGAGCTACCCGGCGGTGTGTGGCCGGAATACCCCTCTGACGATCAAGTTAGACACACACAGGGATAAAGAGAGAGAGAGGATTGAGTGTTTAGTGTGAATCTCACCAAATGTTCATCTGTCCAGGCATGGGGGGTGTAGACTCGCTTATATACCTTCTGCGCCCCAAATCTACTCACATTAGTCTCTCGACACGTGGTGCTGTTATCCCATCTATCAGCACAAATCTAGCAATCACCACCTAACCAAACTGTTAAGATACCTCGGCGGAGCTCGGCAGACCGGCAGAACCTCTTCGATTTCTCCTGTTCGCGCTGCGCGGCGTACCTCAATGAACCATTCGCCGAGCTCCTATACAACCGAACTCGACTGCATTCTGGCAAGCCGAGCTCGAGGTAGGTCGAGCCGGTTAGCCGTCGGTCTTCCTGCCGAGCTAACGCATGAACCGTGGACCCATGGAGACAGGCAGACATCTCGGCCGAACTCCCAGTAGAATGGCTTCCGCACCAACAAGCCAAGTAGTTTGGTCCCACATGCCCTGTGCCTTAACCAATCAAAACCCTTCCGGACAGGCCCAAGCTACAACGGCCCAATTGTGTTCAGCCCAAAATTGCACGCCCATTACCACAGCCCAATTCAACTCATAAATCTGCCTCTCAATTGCCCCTTAATTCCGTCCGCACAAGCGTGACTAGGATTACATGATCTGACCGGGGTAGACTCTTCCTCGGTCCTTAGTTTGCAAGACATCAACTGCGCTGTTCCTCTTGCTCGGTTTTTTGGCTTGCTTGGCTGAAGCCACAACTTGCCTTCCTGGCGGGCAAAATCAGCTCGGCAAGGAACTCCAAAGAAGGCGAGCAAGGTCTGCTCCGCGACTTCCTTCTTGGCGAGCAACATCAGCTCGGCAAGGAACTGCAAAGAAGGCGAGCAAGATCCGCTCCGCGACTTCCTTCTTGGCGAGCAACATCAGCTCGGCAAGGAACTCCAAAGAAGGCGAGCAAGGTCCGCTCCACAACTCCTTTCTTGGCGAGCAAGATCAGCTCGGCAAGGAACTCTAAGGAAGGCGAGCAAGATCCGCTCCGCGACTTCCTTCTTGGCGAGCAACATCAACTCGGCAAAGAACTACAATGAAGGCGAGCAAGGTCCGAGCAAGGTCCGCTCCGCGACTTCCTTCTTGGCGAGCAACATCAGCTCGGCAAGAAACTCCAAAGAAGGCAAGCAAGGTCCGCTCCATGACTTCCTTCTTGGCGAGCAAGATCAGCTCGGCAAGGAACTCCAAGGAAGGCGAGCAAGGTCCGTTCCACGACTTCCTTCTTGGTGAGCAACATCAGCTCGGCAAGAAACTCCAAAGAAGGTGAGTAAGGTCCGCTCCGCGACTTCCTTCTGGGCGAGCAAGATCAGCTCGGCAAGGAACTCCAAGGAAGGCAAGCAAGGTCTGCTCCGCGACTTCCTTCTTGGTGAGCGACATCTTGCTCGGCAAGGAACTACAAAAAAGGCGAGCAAGGTCCGCTCCGCGACTTCCTTCTTGGCGAGCAAGATCAGCTCGGCAAGGAACTCCAAAGAAGGCGAGCAAGGTCCGCTCCGCAACTTCCTTCTTGGCGAGCAACATCAGCTCGGCAAGTAACTCCAAAGAAGGCGAGCAAGGTCCGCTCCGCGACTTCCTTCTTGGCGAGCAACATCAGCTCGGCAAGGAACTCCAAGGAAGGCGAGCAAGGTCTGCTCCGCGACTTCCTTCTTGGCGAGCAACATCAGCTCGGCAAAGAACTCCAAAGAAGGTGAGCAAGGTCCGCTTCGCGACTTCCTTCTTGGCGAGAAATATCAACTCGGCAAGGAACTCCAAATAAGGCAAGTAAGGTCCGCTCCGCGACTTCCTTCTTGGAGAGCAACATCAGCTCGGCAAGGAACTTCAAGGAAGGCGAGCAAGGTCCGCTCCGGGACTTCCTTCTTGGCGAGCAACATCCGCTCGACAAAGAACTCTAGTCTTTCCACCAAAATGATTGTCAATTGCCCCTTTTCCTCGGCCTTCTGACTGACGTCTTCCAAAACCAAACTCCCTAGATCTCTTCCACGGTTGTTCGCACCGCCATCCTCTGAGCTTCCCGCCGGGATAAAGCTTCTTGGCTAGAGCCTTAAGTTGAGCAAAACATCAACTCCTTTTGCCGGAGTAAACCATCTCGGCTGAAACTTCAGAGTTGAGCAAATCATCAACTCATTTGGTCGGAGTACATCATCTCGGCTGAAACTTTAGAGTTGAGCAAATCATTAACTCATTTGGCCGGAGGAAATCATCTCGGCTGAAACTTCAGAGTTGAGCAAACCATCAACTCATTTGGTCGGAGTACATCATCTCGGCTGAAACTTTAGAGTTGAGCAAATCATTAACTCATTTGGCCGGAGTAAATCATCTCGGCTGAGACTTTAGAGTTGAGCAAATCATCAACTCATCGGAGTAAATCATCTCGGCTGAAACTTCAGAGTTGAGCAAATCATCAACTCATTTGGCCGAAATAAATCATCTCGATTGAAACTTCAGAGTTGAGCAAATCATCAACTCATTTGGCCGGAGTAAATCATCTCGGCTAAATCAGAAAAGTTCTTCAGCAAAAGTAATTCACTTCTATTACATTGACAAAGAGAGTATCGCATTCAGAAGTGTAGGGGGAACAAGTTCTTCCTAAAAAAAAATTACTTAAGAACGATAAGAATATAATAGTTTGAGGTTAGCCGCATTCCATGGCCGGGGTACGCCTTTGCCATCCAAATCTTCTAAGTGGTATGCTCCCTTACCCGCCAGACCGGTTATCTTGTAAGGCCTTTTTGTCTGTTGCCACCGAGGTTGTCTTCGCGGTGGACGCCGCTGCATCATCCTCTACTCGGATGTGCTCATTGATGCGCTGCATTAGTTGCCCCATGGATGGCGGCTGGTTCATTGTAAGCGAGTCCCTCAGCCTATGTCTGACCGGGAGACTGCGCTTGCATTGGGTGATTGCCAGGTTGATCGGAAAATCCAAGATTTCGTTGAAGGTTTCCCAATATCTGGAGTTGTATGCCTTCAGTGTGTCGCTTGACTCCATCTTGACACTGAGAAGGTGGTCAACTTCCTTTGGCGTTTTGGTGTTGGTTTTGAAGCGCGTCACAAAGGCTTCGGCCAACTGCTGCCACCTTTTTATGCTCCCCTCCGGCAGCCTCTCAAACCATTTCAAGCCCAGCTCGCTCAAACTTGACGGGAAGATAAGGCACATAAGAGCGTCATTCCGCCTATGTCTGGCCATGACCTGTTGGAAGTGGCTTACATGCCTATAGGGATCGGTTTTTCTGTCGTAGAGCGTGAACTTAGGCTGGTGGAAGCCTGCGGGAAGCGGTGTTGTTTCTATCTCCACGGAGAAAGGGGTGGCGCTCAGTCTTGCCAAGTCTGTGTCTAGAAGGAGAGGCGCAGCTAGGCGAGGTGTAGGTATTCCGACCTCTTCACTGGCATGAACCCTATAGGATAGCTGCTGGAACGCCGGGACCCTCTGAGCCCGTTCCTTCAAGACTACCCGCAAATCCTCTGAACGAGCGGAATAAGAATACCTCGATGTCATCGCCGGACGTGAGGGTTGATAGGTGCTGTCTGGCGCGCTGGACTTCTCTACGTGCGCGTCAGAATCTCCAACCTTGTAACTTCTGGTGATTGAGATAGACGGAGTACGCCGCTGGCTCTGACTGCATGAACGGTGGGGTTAGGTGCGCTCACTGTGGTCTCCAACTCCAGCTACACCCTTCCCTTTGACATGTCGCTTAAGATCCTCCATCTCCGCTGCCATTCTCCGAATAACGGCGCCTTGGTCCCTTAGCTTGTGTTCCAGTCGCCTGGCGTGCGATTCTCTCCGCTGCTGGTGACCATCTGGACTCCGTGAATGTCCAAAGCTTCTTCCGCCCTTATCCCGCGCGTCTCTTGAATGTCCTCCTGGAGAAGTTTCCAGGTCCGCCATAGGAGGAATGGCGGGATGTCCTTCTCTCTGTCTGCCTTACTCCGGGGTAACTCCGTCGATGGCAAACAACGGAATCTCGTCGTTGTTCGCCATGGACGGCGATCAGATGAGCCTGGAAGACAAGGTTTTGTCTTTCAAAGTTCCCACAGACGGCGCCAATTATACGGGGAGCAAATATTCCGGCAAGCCCGTACTCCTTTCTTCCAAGCTCCTGCCTGTCCGATCGACCTGTGAGTACAACGGCGGTGAGCTACCCGGCGGTGTGTGGCCGGAATACCCCTCCGACGATCAAGTTAGACACACACAGGGATAGAGAGAGAGAGAGAGAGAGAGGATTGAGTATTTAGTGTGAATCTCACCAAATGTTCATCTGTCCAGGCATGGGGGGCGCATACTCACTTATATACCTTCTGCGCCCCAAATCTACTCTCATTAGTCTCTCGACACGTTGTGTTGCTATCCCATCTGTCAGCACAAATCTAGCAATCACCACCTAACCAAACTGTTAGGATACCTCGGCGGAGCTCGGCAGACCGGCAGAACCTCCTCGGTTTCTCCTGTCCGCGCTGCGCGGCGTACCTCAATGAACCATTCGCCGAGCTCCTGTACAACCGAACTCGGCTACATTCCGGCAAGCCGAGCTCGAGGTAGGTCGAGCCGATTAGTCGTCGGTCTTTCTGCCGAGCTAACGCATGAACCGTGGACCCATGGAGACAGGCAGACATCTCGGCCGAAATCCCAGTAGAATGGCTTCCGCACCAACAAGCTAAGTAGCTCGGTCCCACATGCCATGTGCCTTAACCAATCAAAACCCTTCCGGACAGGCCCAAGCTACCACGGCCCAATTGTGTTCGGCCCACAATTTGCATGCCCATTACCACGGCCCAATTTAGCTCATAAATCTGTCTCTCAATTATCATGAAACATTACATAACCAAACAAAACATCTCATTAATCGTAACTAAAATACTCTAATATAATTTTTTTTAAATTTTTTATTTCTAATATTAAAAAAAAAAAAAACCCAACTAGGCCCGAGCCCAGGCCCTAGGCCCTATTATGAGTGGGCTTGGACTTGGGCCTGGGCCTGGTCCCGGGCCCCACTTTTTGGCCCATGGGCGGGGCCAGGTGATTATTACACCCTTAGGTAGAATCTGAGCAATGCTTTGTATTTTTTCTCTCTAGGTCCCGTTTGTTTTGGGAGATAGAATGGAGGAGATTGATAGTGAGGGGATTAATAGTGAGGGGATTAATAATGAGGGAATTGATAGTGAGGAATTGTTAAATTATTTTTATATAAAAATAATAAAACAAATAAAAAATATAAAAATTAAACATTAATATTTAAAAAAATTCCCAATATATAAAAAATAAAAATAATAAAAAATTTCTAATCCCCTCACTATTTTTCTAATACCATCTCTACCTCCTCTTTACCAATCTCCCTTCTTCCTCCTTACTAGTCCCAAGGGATTACTAGTCCCCTCATTATCTCTTAAAACAAACACCACATTCTCAATCACTTCCTCACTATCAAACCCAATCCCCTCCCTATAACCCCAAACAAACGGATGCTAAAGCTATACAATAATAACAACTGTTACTATCTCAATTAATAAAAATTAGTTAAGGCATCTTATGAATTTGTCCCAACAACATAATAATTTTGAAAAAATTATACTAACTTTTCTCGAGATTTGAAGGAAAAAAAATAAATAATTAAGAAGTTTCATAATTTTGATATAATTACATTAGTCTTTTTTTAAATACTATTAAATGAACCGAAATTAATGCAGATGGTGTCAAAATACAAAAATAAATACAATAACGTTAAAGATTTTAAAAATTTTATCAAATTTTCTACCAAATGTCTCACATGTGTGTAGGATCGACACTATAAATTTTATACCTATATAAGATATTTAATAAAAAATTTGATAAAATTTTTAAAATCTTTAACATTACTCAAATAAATATGTCAAATATACATTTTGTATAAAATAAATAATAATATTATTTTTTTATCCATATAATTAATAAATTATTAAAAAAATTAATTTAAATATTATATAAATTAAAATCTCAAAATATCTCAGTGTAATTATATTAAAAATATAAAACTTATTGTATTCCGTCACAGTTCACACTAACGACTGACCTTAGTCACTGTGTGATGTACTTGGTAGTACTGTAACCATTAAAGGAAAGACAACAAACTGCCAAGCCAACCCCTCACTGCTCCTAAAAGTAATAATAGAGTTGGAAAAAAGTAGCAGATTTGTTGGGTTTCTGAATTAGTAAATTTTTTTCGACAGTGTTACAGAATTCTAGGTGTAGCTTTAAATTCAGCTCTATCGTAGGGGGCTAAAAAAATATAAAAAATCATAATGATAAAAAAGATAAATTAGAGAACTATTTTAGAACTTTTATTTTAAAGTTTTAGAACATTGTGGATTTATTTTATTTATTTATTTATTTTTATTTTTTTTTGTAATTCTAAGGGGAGCCCATCCATTTTTATGGCACTGGAACCTAGATGACAGCAACACTCAGAAAGGTTAGATGACAGCACACAAGAGATATTAATCAATCTTATACCCTCCAACCCAACATTGTCATAAATTTTGGTTGGTGAAGGTAGGGCTGTTTGTTTTTTTTTTTTTTTTTTTTAATTTTATTTTGTATGGGTGGTCATGAAAATACCATTAAAAATGGGCATTTTTCTAAATAAACCAAAATAATAAGGGAATTTTCAAACTAAGCCTAGTTTTGAAAGATTTTCCAAAATGAGTTAACTCGCGGTTCACAATCGCGAGCTCAACACTTTTCCACCCCTGTCGCCTGAAACCTGTAAAAATTTAAACTCGCTGTTAGGAAAAGCGAGTTTAATTAAGAACTCGCTCTTAGAAAACACGAGTTTGATTAATTTTTTTGATATAATTTTTTTTCTTTTGAACTCGCTTTTCACAAGAACGATTTTATCCTGAACTCGCTTTTTGAAAGCACGAGTTTATCATAAAGGATTTTTGTGCTGAACTCGCTGTTTGTAAGCACGAGTTTATAAAAAAAAAAAATTCTAATGAACTCGCTCTTTGTAACCACGAGTTCATCAAAACCCACGTTTTATGAAAAAAAAATTTAACCTCACTCTTTAGAACCACGGTTTTTTACTAAATTTTTTTATGAACCGTGCTTTTAGCGTAATTTTTTTTTTTAATTTCAATTTTACTGAACTTTAAAGAAAAAAATTTCGTTCTTTTGTTTATGTTGTCATTGTTTTGGTGATAATATATTTCAGAATAATTTTTTTGGTTAAAATTCTTTTACTAAAACCGTTCTCATATTAATTTTTTTTCCTTTCCTTTTGTCTTTTTTTGGGTTAGAATGTGTAATTCAGTATTTTTTTATTTTGTTTGACTAAAGTAAATTTCTTTTGTTTTTCCTTGTGTTTGTTTTGGGTTAGAAGGTAATAATGTAATTCATAAATTTTTTGAGCTTTAGTAAAACCGTTTTGATGTCAATTTTTTTTTAATTATTATTTCTTTATTTTGCGTTAGAAGGTGTTATTCAGTAATTTGTTTGGGCTTTAATAAATCTGTTTTCATTTAAATATATATATTTTTTCTTTTGTCTTTATTTTGGGTTAGAAGGTGATAATGTAATTCATAAATTTCTTTTCACTTTACTAAAGCCATTTTCATGTAAAGTTTTTTATTTTTTATTTTTTTCTCTTGTTTTTGTTTTGGGTTAGAATGTGTTATTCAGAATTTTGTTTTGGCTTTACTAAAGCCGTTTTCATGTAAATAAATTTTTTTTTTTCTGTTGTCTTTGTTTTGGGTTAGAAGCTGATAATGTAATTCATAAATTTCTTCTCGCTTTACCAAAGCCGTTTTCATGTAAACTTTGTTATTTTTTATTTTTTTCTCTTGTCTTTATTTTGGGTTAGAATGTGTTATTCAGAAATTAGTTTTGGCTTTACTAAAGTCGTTTTCATTTAAATAATATTTTTTTTTCTGTTGTCTTTGTTTTGGGTTAGAAGCTGATAATGTAATTCATAAATTTCTTTGGACTAAACTAAAGCCGTTTTCATGTAAACTTTGATATTTTTTATTTTTTTCTCTTCTCTTTGTTTTGGGTTAGAATGTGTTATTCAGAAATTGGTTTTGGCTTTACTAAAGCCGTTTTCATTTAAATATTATTTTTTTTCTATTGTCTTTGTTTTGGGTTAGAAACTGATAATGTAATTCATAAAACCTTGATGAAAAAACACATAAGTCTCCCACAAAAATACATAAGTAGTACAAACATAAGTCTCGAACAACAATACATTGTGGACACCATGAACTGAACACACAATACATAGATAAACATAACAGTTAGACAGACAAATATTAGCCAGACAATCTGACCAACTCATTACGGAAACACTTACTCTAACATAGACATTACATATTAATACATGACCTAATATTGCCGAAGTGTAGACATTAACACCTAATTCGCGCTTAAATCGGTAGGTGGCTCAGAGTTTGAACAATCCGAAAGCTCAGCATCAGAGACAAGCTGAGGATCCTCCATGATACCCTTGATAGCCGCATCATTTGGTTCTGTTTTGTTCTTCTGGGCATCCTTCTTAACTATGTATAGCTGCATATCGCAGGCTAACCTACGGTTCATTTGAGAAATCTCACGTTGTAGTCTTTCACATAGTCGATCAACATTATCAGGATCTTCCTTTTGGATCTCAACAGAACGTGCTTTTGGCACCTTCAATCGATTTTCCCGACATAATCTTTCCTTTTGGACTCGCTCTATAAATAGTGTGGGCCACTTCAGAAGTCTAGCGTTTGCTAAACCATATCCTGTTTGATTATCTGATGGTTCCTCCACCAAACCACATAGATCTCGATAGTACTTGGCCATGACAAAATGTCGCTTCCCAAACCTATCATGATAAGCACAAGAGGCATCTAACAAAGCAAATGGTGTTTCATCTTCAGCATCGCTACTTCTCCTTCCCCTTCCCCTTCCCCTTCCCCCTCCTCGTCGTGAACTGTCACCCCTTTGCAAGTTCCTACCACCTCTACGATTCCCACTCCCTCCCATGAACCATGTAGCCATGCTAATTTTTTAAAACAAATGAATGATAATTTCGTAGGGCGAAATGAGTTGTAAGGTTGTGTCTTCACCTTTAGTCGTTTATATAGTTGGTTATGAACAGCTTTAGAAATATGGCCCTGCATGACAATCCCACATAAACGAACAAGGTATGAGTTGTCAGTAGAATGAAAAACTAGAAAAAAGGAAATATTGTGCACCAAGTCACATGACTTGACAATCCATCTGCATATACCCACAAAATAAGGACATGCTCACTGTAAGGTAAATCAGTGAATTCACTGTTGCCATGTGACTTTCTGAATTGAGAATCACACATAAATTAATAAGAAATGAGTTGTCATTGTAATAAAAAAGTCGAGCAAAAAATTGAGAAATCCAAAGTTTATGCACCAAGTCACATGACTTGACAATCCATCTGCATATACCCACAAAATAAGGGCATGCTCACTGTAAGGTAAATCAGTGAATTCACTGTTGCCATGTGACTTTCTGAATTGAGAATCCCATATATATCAATAAGAGATGAGTTGTCATTGTGTATCAAATAATAGAGCAAAATATCGAGAAAACCAAAGCCTGTGTACCAGGTCACATGACTTCACAATCCATCTGCATATACTGACAAGTCTCTCCACGATTTGACTACTCATTGTTTGAAAAAATGAAGCTTATGTAGGCAATGTTGTGTTTCACTTAGCTATGCATCATTCGTTGTTATGACCTACTATTTCTATCAACAGGAAAAGTATGACTATTTGAATTTTTGTTGTCATTTGGAATTATTTTAAAATCAACTTTTGATTATTCGATTTGTAATATTTTGGGAAACATTTACAATCTCAACTTTTGAAATCAACTTTAAAATAATGGTGGACCTTGTGAGTGAAACGTGGGTTAGGTAGGAGTACTTGGCCACCAATGTTTGTGAATATCATGGTGCATTCAAATCTGTCCAAAAAACTGGTGCATTAAAATCTGTCTGGAAAACTGGTGTTACACAGTAATTTCAGAAGTGTTGTTCTCTTTGGGTATAAATCCGAAAAATAACAAATCAACGTCATTAGAACTGGTTATAATTCTAGTTTCTATACTAAGAGAATCGTCAATTTCTAGTTTCTATACAATTCCAATTGGGTTTTAAACTTAGTCCCCCAACTGGACCAACCACTTGGGTTGGAGCTTGTTTGTCCAGGCCCCGAAGTTTAGTTTTCTGTCAACCCCCCATTCCTTACCGAAGTCATCATTTGTACTGGACTTACAAGAATTGGAAGGCGACTCTTTCTTCTTTCCTGATGGAGATTGAAATTCTTTACGTAGAAGATCCCTATTTGACGAGGCGCAGTTAAGGGAAGCTTTTCACCGAGCTACCTGTTCTGTTTTATGTGTTATTGAAGGCGGTAGTTCGTTTGTCTGAACTTTATTAGTCCCCCAACTGGACCAACCGCTTGGCTTTGAGCTTGTTTGTCCAGCCCCCGAAATTTAGTTTTCTGTGAACCCCCCATTCCTTACCAGAGTCATCATTTTTACTGGACTTCCAGGAATTGGAAGGCGACCCTTTCTTCTTTCCTGATGGAAATTGAAATTCTTTACGTAGAGGATTCCTATTTGACGAGGCCCAGTTACGGGAAGCTTTTCACCGACCTACCTGTTCTGTTTTATGTGTTATTGAGGGCGGTAGTTCGTTTCACCAAGTTTAGTTTTCTGTCAACCCCTCATTCATTACCAGAGTCATCATTTTTACTGGACTTTCAGGAATTGGAAGGTGACTCTTTCTTCTTTCCTGATGGAGATTGAAATTCTTTGTAAATTGATCCCTATTTCACCAGTCCCAGTTAAGGGAAGCTTTTCACCGAGCTACCTATTCTGTTTTATGTGTTACTGAAGGCGGTAGTTCGTTTGTCTGAACTTTATTAGTCCCCCAACTGGACCAACCGCTTGGCTTTGAGCTTGTTTGTCCAGCCCCCGAAATTTAGTTTTCTGTGAACCCCCCATTCCTTACCAGAGTCATTATTTTTACTGGACTTCCAGGAATTGGAAGGCGACTCTTTCTTCTTTCCTGATGGAGATTGAAATTCTTTACGTAGAGGATTCCTATTTGACGAGGCCCAGTTACGGGAAGCTTTTCATCAACCTACCTGTTCTGTTTTATGTGTTATTGAAGGCGGTAGTTCGTTTCACCGAGTTTAGTTTCCTGTCAACCCCTCATTCATTACCAGAGTCATCATTTTTACTGGACTTTCAGGAATTGGAAGGTGACTCTTTCTTCTTTCCTGATGGAGATTGAAATTCTTTGTAAATTGATCCCTATTTCACCAGCCCCAGTTAAGGAAAGCTTTTCACCGAGCTAGCTATTCTGTTTTATGTGTTTTAAGTATTCACATAATTCAACATACATTATTCCATTCATTAATCCAGAATTGAGAATTGCACATATATTAATAAGAAATGAGTTGTCAGTGTAATAAAAATGTCGAGCAAAAAATTAAGAAAACCAAAGTGTGTGCACCAAGTCACATGACCTGACAGTCCATCTGTATATACCCACAAAATAAGGGCATGCTCACTGTAGGGTAAATTAGTGAATTCACTGTTGCCATGTGACTTTCTGAATTGAGAATCACACATATATCAAATTGGTGTTGAGGTAAACCAATTGGGTTTTAAATTGCTTACTAGAGTCATCATTTTGACTGGACTTCCAGGAATTGGAAGGCGACTCTTTCTTCTTTCCCGATGGAGATTGAAATTCTTTACGTACAGGATCTCTATTTCACGAGCCCAGTTAAGGGAAGCTTTTCACCGAGCTACCTGTTCTGTTTTATGTGTTTTAAGTATTCACATAATTGAACATACATTAATCCATTTGTTAATCCAGAACATTCATTAACTCATTGCAATTCAATAAAGAAAGTCATGAACTAATAAATGTGCTATTATAAATGTAGTTATTTCATAAACTTCAGGTTTATTAAACAAATACTTCAAATACATCCGTACGTTAGATGAACAACAACATTGTCTTACACTCCAGACAACATACAAATATTTATGAAAGATAAAGGTGTTTGATTTCTCATTCCTCATCTGACATGTAGTAGTCAGAGAGATATTTTTCATTGTTTAAGACATTATTTCGCTCAATCACTTTCAAATCTCTGTTGCTTGCTTCTGCCATTTCGGTGGCTAGCTGAAGCATGAAATGTCGACATCTTCGCATCAACATTCTGTTGTTCTCCTTCTTAATTCTACTAACTGCTTTTTCATAGTCACTGACATTTCGTCTAGCCATGGTTAATGAACGACGATGAGGTACCGGTGCCCCAAAGTTACGTAGATCATTAAACAATCCTTCTTGCTCCGTTACCCTGAACGCCCATTCTGCTCGGATACCAGCATAATAATCCTTCGGACTCGAGTACTTTTCGCTCTTGTAGTCATAACTAAATGGAGGTAGCAGCCACACTTTCGGATTCTCTTTGTTGGCGTGAACTTCCTGCACCTCTTGAAGACATTGTTCCTAAAATAAACAAACAAATAATAATAGTAATTGTAGATATATTACTATTGTTATGACTTGAACAAACATCATACTGGGGTTGTCACTATTTATAGACATCATACTGAGGGTTAACTAGAGATGATCTAGTGACGATAATGCATGTTAGGGCACTATGGAAGAAGTGATACCCGTGATATTATTTTTTAGCTTTTCATTTCATACAATCCTGAGTACCCGTGACTTTGTGTACCTATGATGTAGTCACGGACGTGGTTGTCAGATAAAGTCATCATTGGAGGACAGAGGATGACACTGCAATCCCTTCATATTGGAGCAGTGAGTTGTCAAATAAAACAATATGCTGTGAGTTGTCACATCGCCCCATGAAATTATTTTTTCATGCTTACTTTTTTAATACAGTAAGTAGTGACTTGGAATTGACGATTTCAGTACAAATTGGTATTTTCAAAAAATTATAAATGAAATTAAATCCTTAAATTTGCTTTGTTTTAAACTAATATTCTTCATAAACAACCTATATTTTATTTTATTTTCACTTAATGAACTTCACAGTCATCCTATTTTCTCCTGTTTGCATTTTTTGTTTCTTTTTGTATATTCTGCAATGTGATAAAAAAAAATAAAGCATTTACTTGTGCTGCAGAAAGTCACATGCATCACGTAATGTGAGGAAAAAAGTGACAAACTATATAAGCATGGCAAAGTCAGAAAGTCACATGCATTACTGCATCACTGCATAAAGCGACATGCATCACTGCATCACTGCACAAAGTCACATGCATCGCTGCACAAAGTCAGGTGCATCACTGCATCGCTGCACAAAGTCACATAGCATCTAAGGAAAAAACAAAGCATCCAAATTATTACACCGGTTCAAGTAATTGGTGAGCATCACTGACAAATGTTGGACGTATCACCGCGCCGAGCTACAATTTATTATCGTACCATACGTACTGTGCCCTTGTAAATTATGCAATCTATTAAAATTTTGAGGGGGTGTCATAACAAAATAACAATAAATTAATAAATATGTCAATACACCTAAAAAGTAAAACAAATTTCTGAATAAATATTTCAAAGAATTTAAAAATATTTTAAAGATTTTGAAATTGTAATTTCACATTGATTTTTTAAAAAAAAAATTCAGGCAGAGAAATTTGACTACTTCAGACATTTAGTCGGTTGATCAGCTTGGTTTTTATTTTATTATTTTTTTTTATGTTTTTACTTTTTGTTTTGGAATAACAATAAATTATGCAATTCATAAAAGTCGAAGTGACAACTCCTATCAAGTTGATGCATAGTTGATTACAATAATTTCATACATACAGCTACCATGTGTATATATGGTATAAATATCGCATCATACCATAACAAAAGTTTTACAGCTATTTCGAGCGATATCATCATGAGATATACGGTGGTTGATCTATATTCAGCAATGGGTCGCTATTGGGTTACAGATGGAGATGAATTTGAATACCCAATGAATCCAAATCTGCGTTACTCACGTGCCACCATCAATACCATGAGAGCTGAGTGGGAATTTCGCAAAACTCGAGCAAACGTTCTCGTTGAGCTATATCGTGAAGTAAATCTTAAATTTCCTCGCCTGTTAGCCATGCGTATGCCAACTGACACTCCACAGTTGTTGTAAAGGGCATTGCATCGTATCCGCGACGAGGTTAATCACATGACCCAACGTTTGCAAAGGTCCGGACTAATGAAGACCGCAAATGAGCGTGCCGAAGATGGGTTAATGGATGATGCACACCAGTACTACGCCTAGAGCATGGATGTTATGTATGAATCTGATATTGAGATGTCAGATGATGATGATAATGAATGAAATTGTTTGGATGAACGCCCAAACCATTTCTGTAATGCATGCAATTTTTAATGTTTATCCACGACTTATGTTATCAATGAAGGGAGATATTTCAATTGTTTTCGAATATTTATTGTAATTCTACCTTTACTTTCTCTCTGTTATTGTTATTTTGAAGAACGCTACTTGAACTAGACTTTCATGATTTCATGCATTATTGATGTGGAATATAATAATGATACTTAATGAACAAGGTATGAGTTCATATCGATTGATAGTTGAAATACTTGTGTTTGTTTAGATATTTATTTTGTTTCCTTTTTGTTCATATTGCTCCCCACAACTATCCATTATGCAATGTTCACATTTTTTCCCCAGATTTTTGTTGTATAAAATTTTTACAAACCTGTAGCAACACAAGTGGTCCTCCAATCTCATTTAATCATAAAATCCTATCAATTCTTATCATTTTTTTCCTGTTTTCGTTTTCATTTTTATGGAAATCATCAAAACAAGTAAGAATAAAAAATTGTGAAATTATATTTTTCGAAGAAATAAGTATGACACATTTACATCATCTGTACAAGTTTGATATACAAAAACTATAACAAAAAATATAAATAAAATAAACTATACACTCCACATCACACCCGCTAATGCCCTAACCTGCCCCCAGTCCCACAACCCCGACCGTGGACCTCTCTCCTCGGTCTCCTGCGGTAGACTCTCTGAATATCTGGCTCCTGTGGAGCCTGTGACTGTGACTCCCCCTCTACTGCATGTGCTGCCCCTGATCCTGGCTGTGGCGGAAGATCGGATACTGCTGTGAGCTGTGAAACTCCATCATCTGGTGCAACTGTATCAGGATCTGCAGTTGGAGCTCGACCTCTGCCTCTGCCCGCACCCCGACCTCTGCCGCGACGTCCACCACGACCAAAACCTCGGCCTCTCCCGCGCGCTCTGGGGGGGGCTCAATATGGCCCTCAGCATCAACGTGGCAGATGTCAGTGAGAACTGCATCATGTGTACTCATGGTCGCGGTTGAACTGTCTGGTGGTTGTAACTGGGTGGGTGGGGTAACAACGTCATGCATGTATCGGGGCGGTGTCCAATCAGGGTCAGGCACATAAGGTATGCCAGTATGCTGCATAAGAAGTACGTCGAGGGAATCTGTAGATATGTATGGGGTAGTATGTGGTGGGGTCGAAGGCAGTGTCGAAGGAGCTGATGTGGAAGGCGCTGAAGTGGAAGGCGCTAACGTGGACGGCGCTGATGTGTCTGGAGCAGCTGCTGAAGTGTGTACACCGTAGTGGCCGAAATGCAAACGATCTCCCCGATGGGCAAGCTGGAATGCCTGGTACAATAACTCCCGGATCTCTGCAACGGCCTCCAAGGCATGCTGTGCATCACGTCTCAAATGGGCGTCCTCAGCCAAGTGAAACGACCTCCCAGCTCTAGCCACCTGAACAAACATTCAGACGTATTATTAGGCTACAGTTCACTGAAAGTAAATCAAGTATGATTTTAATAATTATCTGACACATAATATGATACTCACCAATGCCTCAAGATAAGGGCCAACTCCCTGATATCCAGACTCATACATGTGGCTCGGATTCCCAACTAGTAAGTGTGTATGTCGCCGATACCACAACATGTAAGGGTCGGAAGAGGGGATCACCTCATCGATGTAGTCAGCCTGTACAATACTGTCCCGGCGGGCATCCCACAACTATATATATCGCATATAAAACAGACGCCAGTCAGTGCCAGCTCGGCCACGCCTATCAGTGACGTGCAACTGCCACTCAGAGTCGAACCGATCCGGCACGGACTGCACCCGACCAAACTGTCGGAGGACACGATGGGGGAGATGCCACTCAACCATGTCAAAACAAATAAGTGGCACTCTCGCCATCCATATCTCCTGACCCAGTCGGCAGTAGTCAGGGAGCGTATCAAGGACCCCAGCGTAAGGCTGCCAGATAAACTACAATGACGACAAATAATTTAAATTTTGCTCGTGAACCCAAAACATATACAATGAAGAAGACAACTAAAACGTAATCAAAAAAGTTCATACCTCGCCCTCGATCATCCGGTCCAGCTGGTCTCTATAAACTACCACTACGTGGGTCGAGACGACCTCGTGGCCCATGTCAACCCCCCACCGGCTACCTCGCAGTCCGGTGGGCAACTGCATGTCCCCCTCACCCATAGGAAGCTCACCAGGACCAACCGATTGCCGCCTAGACGGGGCAATGCGAATCAATCTCTCCCATGCCCAAATCTGCAATAGTTTGAATACAATTACAATACTGATATATGGCTATAAATATGAATTGACATGTAATAAAATTGTTACTAACCTGTAGCAACACAAGTGGTCCTCCAATCTCCCCCGTACCCACCTGAGCTGCTCGACATAGCATTCTATACAACCATGCCAGAGCCGCGCTACCCCAGCTGTACTGCCCAATCTCCTCAATGTCTCTCAACAATGGCAAGTACATCAGCTTGACCAGGTTCTGTGACTTATCAGGGAAAAGTACCCCCCCAATAAGCCCAGAATATATGCTCGGGTATGCTGCTATACCAACTCATCTGGAGCATGATCTGGAAGATGAGCAAAGTGCTCGGCCAGCCACCTCACCCTCACTCTACCTGCCTGTAAATCTGCTGGTGTAGGTGCTACTCCCAATAGCTCAGCACATAGGGCTATCCACTGCTCCGTCGCGAGAGAAGAGTCAACTCCAGTAACTGCTCGGCCATCAATCCGAAGACCATATAGGACGGATACGTCCTGCAACGTGACGGTGCCCTCCCTGATCGGGGGAATGTATGAGTCTCTGTTCGCCACCTCTCCACGAGAGCAGTGATGAGTGCATGGTCCAATCGAATATGCCCGATACGATACACACCATAGAATCCCGCGTATAATAGATACTGCAAGACTCTATGGTCCAACGGATGCTCCCACAATCCAGAATCTGCCCGACGGCATGTCAACACGGTGCGTGCCTCATCCTGCACAACAGAATTACCAGTTCAAATAATAACATTATCCCGAAATATACAACAAAATGCAATGTATTTTAATTGTAGCCGTAAAGTGCAACAAACGTTATTGCATACCGGATGGTCTCACATACTGTCAGCCCGATGTGCCTGTCTGAACAGTGGAACCTCCTCAGGTACATGTGCCATGAAGCCTGTACAACTGAAATTATTGATCCATATCAAAAGCTCATTTAATCATAACATAATAACAGAGAAAACTGTAATTATTGATTTTGTACTGAACAATGTAAAATACAATGAAGTAAATTTATGGGTTCGAGAAAAAGACAAATTTATGTGCCACTTACACGGAAGCAATTCGAAATTAATGATTACATTTATGGCATATTTGACAAAACTGAAATATTTATTTTGTAATGCTAAAAGTTTGAATAAATTATAAATTTTGCAAAATCCATATAAAATTTTGTAATTGTGAACAATGACCGCAGCATTCCAATTTTAAAAATTTTAATTTATAATAGGTTAATTTTGTTAAAATTTGTAAATTTTTTAAATTATAAAATGTGAACAATGATTGCAGCATTCGATATTTAATTTATTCAAAAATATGAAATTTTGAAATGGTAGAAGAACTACGTGATTAAGTATAGAATATTGTAATACACATTTCGAATCAAGTACTCCGTGAAAAACTAGTACACATTTTCAATAAATTATAAAAGTTTGAATAAATTGTACACATTTTCAATTTTGCATTACACATTTTTGACTCAAGTACACATTTTGTAATACACACTTCAAATGTACGACCTCGTTTACAAATAAAGAATTTAAAAATACATAATTAAATGATCTATTACAAATGAAGAATTTCAAAATGATATATTACAACATGTAAGTATTACATAGTCTTCATCGACCAAGTCGCGCCAGACATGTTCGCCTGTCATGACCTGTCTGGTGGCACTCACTGCAACGAGCTATCAAACGCCTGTCTGATATATCCATCTCATTCGGAATACGAGCCATAGATGTACGACCCCGTTTTACTTCTCGCAGACGAAGGTCATTAGGCATTAAGGTCCACTGCGGATCATCCCAATAATCTTCATGCGGTATTGGGTTGAATTTAGTTTCCCAAACCCTCATGTATACAGGAAGCCTGTATACTAGATCAACGTACTGGAATGGATTGTCACCGCATTCAGACATTACAGCAAGCATATGAGAACATGGATAGTGTCTTATCTCATATTTCCCACAACTGCACGTGGGTTGATTCATCCGCACAATCTGTCTATTGCGACCTCGTCCACGGCAAAAAGATGTTTGCACCTCAAATACACGACGGGGCCTATAAGATAATATTGAAACAAACTAATCAAGTTCATGTTTTTAGATGTAATTAACTTAACAGCATAATAATAACAATTTTTTCACATTACAAACTAACCTGTCATATGATATCAACTTGAAAGTATTTCCCCTTGCGATACCCTCCTCCATAGTTCTTTGCATCTCTCTAGGGTATTGGAAGTCATTGCGTACATCTGTTTCAGCTTGGGCTCCCATCTCGTCAAAATATTTGACGAGTCGTCGAAATGTGAATTCAACCATAGCTGAAATAGGTAAGTTCCTTGCACCTTTTAAGATGCTGTTGAAGCACTCTGCATCATTACTGGTCAATACCCCCCAGCGATATCCATCGTCATATGCAAGGGCCCAGTCCTCAGGATTCATCTTATAGACCCAATCGATGGCTTCTTGGTTAATAGCCTGTATCTGATCTAAGTAACCATTGCACTTTCGTCGTTGATCAGCACTCCCTGCTTTCCACAGAAGTTGTTTGAACTCCTTATTTCTGAAATGTGTGTTAAAGTTACTGTAAACATGTCGAAGGCAGTGCCGATGATATCCAACAAATTGGAGCGAGGGATTCAGTCAATGCCGCCTCACAGCAGCTAAAATACTCTCAGCTCGATCAGATATCAAAGTCACTCCATGTCGGTCCATGACAATATGTTCCTTGATATTTTGAATGAAGAACGACCAAGACTTCAAACTCTCCCTGTCGACAACAGCGAATGCAAGCGGTAATATTTTGCCATTGGCAGTGACAATCGTTGCTACAAGTAACACACCAGTGTATTTACCGTATAAGAATGTACCATCTATAGTTATAACAGGCCTACAATATCTAAAGCCATCGATGACGGGTTTGAAAGACCAGAAAATAAAGTGGAAGACGGGTATAATGGTTGCATGCCCGGTATATCTATGTTTCCATGTCACGATGGTTCCAGGATTAGATGTCTGTAATGCATGCATGAATTTAGGCAATTGCCTGTATGATTCATCATAATCACCGAATACCATTTTAATTGCCTTTGCCCTTGCATGCCACGCCTTCTTGTATGATATACTATAGTTCATGGTCTTTTTTATATCTTCGATGACATTCTTAATTGGCATATCAGGTTCATTCTGCATACGACAATCAAATATGAGTTGGATTATCTAGATGTGAACACTATAAACAAACAAATATGTATGTATATGTAAACATTTATTTTTTATACTAATCGCAACTTGTCCCAAAATATGAGAAGCAATGTAACTGGAGCTAATATTAGTGTGGTCCCTGTTCATTCGTGGGTATAAACAATGGTGAGGACCCCTGTACTGCTTTATTTCAAAAAGACCATGTTTCCTACTAAGAGATGCACGCAACCACCAACTGCAGTTGTGCTTGCAAGCAGACACCCAAAGGTCTCGCTTGGAGGTTACGACCTTATACTCTCGATTATTTGTTGCATGGTATAATTTCACAGCATATAAAAGTTGCTTCTTATCAACAAAAACCATTCCTCTGTCCAACTCTGGATTTTCAGCACTCCAGATCCGGTTACGGGGAACGACATCACGGGTACTAATGTCAAAATCACCACCCATGTGAATGTTGTCATAGAAAGGGATTTCAACTCTAGGTGGAATGGGGGCATTTTCAGGTTCAACGGGAGCCTGAGCATCATATTCTTCATCATCATCATCATCTGATCCGCCTAATACATTTTCTTCCTCACACATTTCATTGTTATCATCGTTTAGGGCGACATCAGGACCGTACATGTCACTGTCAGCAAACTGCACCTCGTTCACTGTTTCAGCCATATTACCAGTAACTTCAACCGGAGTGGTATGATGGCTGCATGTCGGCACATCTTGTGTGTTACTATCAAATTCATAACCATATCCACCACGTGAACTTGATTCTACACCATGGTCCTGAAATGACTGTTGTGTGTAGCCCAATGGATAACATTGATCTGATTCATACATAGGAGACTGAAACGCTGTTGTGTCAATCCCATGCGTCAGCAATGTAGTGAACGGACGAGAATCCATATGTGTCATGTTCGGGATATTGTGTACAATCTCTTTATCAATGTAGACTTCCAAACAATTTGGTGCTTGAAAACTTGCACCGATACTTAATACGGTGTTCAACGCCTCATCGTCATTAAGCGGTAATATCTTGTATTTGCTGTATGCTTGCCACTGACGATAAGGATATCTACATTTGAAGGTCAATCGGACACTTTCCCCGTAACTTGCCACCTTTGACGTAAACATCTCCTCCAAATTGCTAAGCGTGGTGCCAATTTGCACCGCATATATCCCTTTCGGCTCAGCATCATATGCTACGCCTTCATCAGGATCCCGAATTATGTTTCCCCCCCAGTAGAAAATAATTGGAACAGTCTCCATATACTTGCTTCAATGAAGACAAAAAACATTAAAATAGCAACAATATACTTATATCTCCTTGTACTTGTAAAAGAATTATATGAAATTATACTCATTCAATTACAATTACTTGTGATGCAAAAACTTTATTTAAGTAATCATCAATTATAATCCAACATTCATGATTGATTTTTTAATTAAGATATGAGTTAAAATAATGATAATGGTTTAGATTTTTTAGCTTTTTAAGAAATACATCTTACAACTTATGAAAAAATTAACATCATCCTCTTATGCTATGCTTTTTACATTACTTATTATGATTAAGATCATGCTCTTGTGCACATTAAATGTAATTCAGCTAAATTTTAGGTCAAAAAACAGCTTTATTAATTTTGGATTAATTTTGTATAAATTAGAAAGTAACAATATTTGTAATCATTAAATAAATATAATTTTTTTTGTGTGATGAACATCTTAATTTTATAAGGACTTGTTATTTTACTTCTGAAGTTGTAATTTAAAATTTATCAAAAATGTCTGTGTTACATGGATTCTTGAAAACAAATCAAGTAACCATATCAGACACTTGACACCTAGATAAGTGTATCATATGTATGGTCGATACTTCTCATCAGGTATGCACATATCCACGATTTTAGCCAAAAAAAATTTTGTTCTGAACTCACTGTTATAAACCACGATTTAAGCCAAAAAAGAATTTCTTCTGAACTCGCTGTTATAAACCACGATTTTATCCAAAAAAAAAAAAAAGACTTGTGTACTCAAAACATATATATTAAAATGTGATCAAAACATCACCTATGTTGTTGGTAGCTCAAGTGGTAGTGCAATGGTGACGCCCAGGCAGAGGTGTGGGTTCAAACCACGCCAACTCCTTCTCAATTTTCAAACAACTACCTCGGCATCACCATTGCACTACCACTTCAGCTACCAACAACATAAGTGATGCTTTGTTCACATTTTAATATATATGTTTTGAGTACACAAGTTTTTTTTTTTTTTTTTGGGATAAAGTCATGGTTTATAATAGCGAGTTCAGAAGAAAAGTATTTTTGGCTAAAATCGTGGTTTATAACAGCAAGTTCAGAACAAAATTTTTTTGGACTAAAATCGTGGTTTACAACAGCGAGTTCAGAAGAAATTTTTTTTTGGCTAAAATCGTGGTTCAGAACAGCGAGTTCATAATAAATTTTTTTTAATTAAAAGCGCGTTTTGTAACCGCGATTTCTTAATCAAAATCGCGTTTTGTAACCACGATTTTAAGATTTTCCAAATTCGACGCGGGACAGGCCCAGAATTGTTGAAATCGTGGTTGTGAACCGCGAGTTAGCTTATTTTGGGAATTGTTTCAAAACTAGGGTTAGTTTGGGAATTGAATTAGTATTTTGACTTATTTTGGGAAATGGCCCTAGGTTGTGACCTTATATAAATTATAAAGTGTTGGTAAACTTGATTTATACATAAAGAAATTTGATTTATATATATTCGTGACCACGCTTGTAAGTAAAATGTGTAAAAACGTGTTTTCAAAACACATTTTGAACAAAAATTCAAAACCAGCACTCCCTCTTATTTGTCACAGACACTGACACTCACTCTCTCTATCTCTCTGTCTGACACAGACACCAACAACACTTGCACTCACATGAAACATATATAATTTTTAATATATATAAATTTTATTTTATAAAATTCAGAACAATTAATTTTTTTTAATTTAATTTATCTTTTTAAATAATTTATTTTTCAAATTATTTTTATTTTTTTCCAATGAATTTTTTTTTTCAAATAAACCTCAGGGGTGTCAAAAAAAAATTTACATTTTAAGAATTAAAGTAAAAAAATAATCATTTTATATAGTTGATTATTATTTGCTATTATCAATTATTATTATATATATATATAATAATAAAATATTGGTATGAATTTTACAAAATAAAATTTATATATATTAAAAAGCCTATATGTTTGATGTGAGTGTGAGTGTTGTGGTTGTCTGTGTCAGACAGAGAGAGTGCTGATTTTGAATTCTTTGTTGAATTTTTACATTTTGCTTAGAACTAATTATTATCCATGGGTCAACAGTAAAACCGTGGTTTGCAACCACGTTTTCTGAAGATAGAAAGAATTACTTAACCACAGCATGGTTATGTATAAATCAAATTTTCTTAATCAGATTTACTTTAAAAAAATAATTACTTCAAAATTTTTGTATAAATAAAATTTCCTTAAAAGGGTGATTTGTAACCTAGACAGATATATCAATAATTTTGAATATGAAGACATTACGAAGATTCTTCTTTTATTTTTCTGTTCATATAATTTTATACTATAATTTGTATGAAGTATTGTATTTATTCAGTGCGATTGGACAAAACTGGGCAAGTCATACAAAAATCTTAAATCATAGTGTAACTTTTTCTATGAAATTATTATTTTTTTCATTGAGTTCAAATAACTCGACTGATTTTGTATGACTTGTACTTAATTTTAATTTCAAACATTGTTCACGTCATTTTTTATAACTGGTGGTCAAATTAGTGAGATTTGTGGACAATTAAAGAGAAGTTACTTTTATTGACATTATTCCCTCTGCCAATAGGGACCTTAATGACAAAATTATTTGATAGGTTATTTCCTATGACATTATTCCCTAACTTAGGGAAATAACCTCATCCGAAATAACGTAGGAAATAACTTAGGGAAATAACATAACCAAAAAATTATCGACCTAAAGCGAGTCAAACTTGGGTTTCATTAATATTAAAGAGCTCTCATTATGTGTTAGAAATTAGGTATGCTCCTTTCAGATCTCAAGTTGAACTCTCAGTATGTTTCATTAATTGAGATTTGTCGGATCTACGTGGAATGGACGTTTGGTGTGGATTGTAAAATTAGTTGATAAATACGTAAACTGATTCAAACATCCGACTATCATAAAAAGTGAAAACTTAATTGAATAAACATAATGCAGGCGCATAGAGAATAAGTCAATTGGATAATTCAAGTGGGTAAAAATTATCGAGAATGACTCATTTTATAAATCAAATATTTTAATTTTTTCAAACATAATTCCTAAACAAATTTGTTTTTTTTTTTTTATATATCAAATGTTTTCATAATAGCATTTTCCATGACGACTTGGAAGGGCTCTTTTGGCAAAGAGGTAAAAAGTAATGTTTTGACTTCTAATTTTTTGTGGATCAAATTATTCGACCTCTAATGTTTATATCAATTTTTTGTAGATCACTTCTAAAAAGTCATTTATTTATATCAAATTTATAAAAGGGAATGTCATGAATTTTAAGGAGGAAAAACTCGAAAATGAAATTCAACCGTAAATGGGGCAAAAAATTCAAGTAAACTATACTTTTTATATTTAACCACGATTACATTTGAATTTAGTGCATAAATTTAGTCAAACCAATTTTTCTTTTCGTAGGGGCATGTGGCATCAATGGCATATTTTAAAGTTTTCTTTTATTTTTTATTTTTGGGTCAACATTCTAAGTAGTTAGATTTTTAATTTGTTAATAAAATTTTAGTGTACTACTTAAAGGGTCACCCATAGGGATACGACAAAATAGAAAAGTCAGATAATTGAATTTTATGTCGGTGTAGGCCTGCTATATATATATATATATATATGTATATATTTTTTTTTTCCTGGCCAAAATGATGAGAAAACTTCCATAGCAATTTCTTATCACAAATTTTGTTCCTTACTTTTCAATTTCTTATTCTTACTTAAAAATTGAAAGTTAGAACAAAATTATTTTTGTTACTTTATTAATTTTAAGTTATTACTACTCCACATCACCTAATTAATAATAATTTTTACAGCCAAATTAACGTTTCTCTTTCTTATGTAATTATTATTATTATAGATAATTATCTAATCATTACGTAAAAATTATTTGTTCCTAAAAAAAATTATATAACATTATTTAAAAATTTTAACTTATCATAAATTTCTTAACCCCTAATTTCTAAAACCATAACCCTCATTTTTGATTTCACAATTTAAAACCGTTAATTGAAAAATGATTTCACATTCATCAATTCAAAACCAAAACCCTCATTTCTGATTTCACATTCAATACAAAACCATAACCCTCATTTTCTTATTTCAAACATAATATTTAAATTTTGCTAAACAGATGCAACATTCAACAGATTTCACATTCAACAGATGTCACATTGAACAGAAATCTGATTTCACATTCAATACAAATCTGATTTCACATTCAACAGATTTCACAATTATAAACAGATTTAAGATAAATATAAACCATTCAACATTCACATTCAACAGATTTCTAAACAGATTTCACAAATATAAACCCTAACCCTAACCCTAATTTAAAATTTAAGATTTCACATTGAACAGATTATCCATAATTAAAATTCAACAAATTATGTATAATTAAACACATTCAACAAATTCAACAACAAATTATCTATAGCAAAAGATTTCACATTCAACAGATTATCTACAATTAAAATTCAACAAATTATCTATAATTAAACAAATTCAACAAATTATCTATAATTAAAATTCAACACATTCAATATTCACATTCAACAAATTATCTATACTTAAAATTTCACAAATATAAACCGTAACCCTAATTTATTATTTCTGATTTCACAACATTTTATTCACGAATATAAACCCTAACCCTAACCCCACATTCATGAACCCTAACCCTAATTTATTCACATTTTCACAAACACAAATATATTCACAAATATAAACTCTAATCCTAATTTATTCACAGTAAAGTAGATGATAAAAGCCATACCAATGAGAGAGAGAGACAGTACTGAATCAATCGAGAGAGAGAACAGAGTAGCTCCAGAGAGAGAGAGCAGGTAGCTCGAGAGAGAGAACAGAGTGTTGAACTCGCGAAGAGCGAGAGAGAGACAGCAAAGGGAGAAGGAGAAAGCGTGAATGCAAAACACGGGGCTGGGGGGGTTTAAATATAAGTTCTAAAATCGTGGTTGTGAACCACGATTTCACTTAAAGAAAAAAAATTTGCCCTAAAATCGTGGTTACAAATAGCGAGTTCATCATAAACTCATGGTTATGAACAGCGAGTTCAAAAGAAATCTATTTTTTTATGAACTCGTGGTTCCAAAAAGCGAGTTCAGTAAAAAAAAATTTGGGATGAAATCGTGCTTGTAAAAAGCGAGTTCAAAGAAAAAAAAATTTAATTAAACTCGCGTTTCGTAACCGCGAGTTCTTAATCAAACTCGTTTTTCGTAACAGCGAGTTTCAAATTTGGCAGGTCTCGCGCGACAGGGGTAGAAAAGTGTTGAACTCGCGATTGTGAACCGCGAGTTAGCTCATTTTGAGAATTCTTCCAAAACTAGGCTTAGTTTAGGAATTCCTTTATTATTTTGGCTTATTTAGGGAAATGCCCCCATTAAAAAGATTAGAAAAATTGAATAAGTTTCCACATGAATTTTACTCATTTTTTCATTTCTTGTGTCAATTCATATTCATACAATGACTTATGTATAAATGTAAAATTCATCATAACTAAAAAGAAAAAGGCTTATCATAATTTTTTTTATGTTAAAATACACTGTTAAGAGGTTATTTGGGATGACCTAAATAAGTGTATTTTTTATCTTTTTATGAAAGATATGCAGAAAAGTAAAAAGGTGATGTGATGGAAAAAAGATAAAAAGATGGATTATTTTTGAATTGCCAAACTTGGCCTTAGTCTTTATATAATATGCATTATGCGTCACTTTGATTTTCTAAATTTTAATTTTATGAATTTTGTCCTATAGATTTTCAGGTTGGATTAACTTGATCTATTTCCATATGGTCGTCTGAAGCATCAACTAAATAATTATAAAAAATAGAATAATTATAAAACTCATCCATGATCCCTAAAATATGGATGCGTTACTTTTGTCCTCAAAGTTCCTAAAAAATGTTCGTGTATGCTTTGATTTTCTTCATCGATGTTTAGAGAATAATATAATAAAGTTGAAAAGATTCAGAACTAAGGTAACATGAAATACATACTTTTAGGATCATGAGAATATTTATTATTGATAATGTCATAATTTCGACGTGAGATGGGCCAAGCAGATCCACACTTCCAACGGCCTTGTTTGTCTTGACGTCTACAGAACGTTCCTGCAAAAAGGTCCAAAGGGGGAGGTCAATCCCCCGATGAACCCTCCGACGATCTAGTTAGAACGAGATAAGTTGATTGTGTAGAGAGGGGAAATGGGGACCAAGAAAACTGACCTGTAATGCGTCTTTGAAACTTCCTTATATCCTTTACTCATCATTTCCTTGTCTACTCCAGACTGTCGTGTTGGCCGAAAGTCTATATTCTAGCTTGCATCATTCGTGGTGAGTCTGTATATTCCAACGTGAAGGGGTTGTCATATTTAATGTTGTGAGAGCCTCATTAATGGTAGATATATGGGTGCAATAACTTTGCAGGATCTTTGTCTACTTATGTAGCAAGACCTTTACTTGACGGCTGTTTTAATGCTATTGGTCCTAGTCCATCATTGATTTCTCAAGATTACTGGGCCTTGATATATGGTCCGTGAGCTGGGTCCTGAGTCGTAGGTCGGACCCTTTTGTAGGCCCAACGATATCAGTAGTCCCCCATTCGCGAGTGTAGCTTTAGTCCAACGAAGGGAATAAGTAAGGAGCAAGCCGGGAGGAGAGCCGACCGCGAAGGGGGTCAAGCGGCCGAAGGGAGGCCGAGTGGGATGACCGATCGTGAGGAGGGCAGGCCGCAAAAGGGGGACCGAGCGAGATGACCAATCATGAGGAGGAACGACCGCGAAAAGGGACTGATTGGGTTGACCGATCATGAGGAGGGTCAACCGTGAAGGAGGGGCCAAGCAAGATGATTGATCATGAGGAGGGACGACTGCGAAGGAGGGCCGAGCAAGATGACCGATCGTGAGGAGGGCCGACCGCGAAAGAAGGCCGAGCGGGATAACCGATCGTAAGAAGGGCCGACCGCGAAGGGTGACTGTAGACGCGCCCGTGGGCCTCATGCTACAGTTCGGACTCAATTTGTGTCACGGTTCTAAATCTGAACCAAAGAGTCCAAATCCGGCAAATCGTTTTGAGAAACAGATTTTTTTGAAAAGAAGTGCCAAACATGGACTGCTTTGCCAGATACAGAGTCGCCACCTAAATATTTTAAAATGGGGAAATTTAGGAAACCCTGACTCGGTGCCGAAGGCCACAAATCCGTCATCACCGGAGTTGTCTCGGCTCGGGAGCTTGGGTACGATCGGGGAAGGTCAGCTATGAGCACCCCCTTTCGCCCGGTCCGAGGACCGGCCTCTACTAACCGTGATATCCAATTTTGAAAACATTACGTGTTCTTATTCCATTTATTAGCCTAGAATTACTATGTTATGCGCGCAGCAAACAAGTATAGACTAAATCGCCCAAATTGGAACAAAACATTTCATGTTTGTTTTGAAAATGGTTTGCTACTCGCAAGTAGGCTAAAATGCAGATTTTGCCACCCTCAAGTGGGCTTTTAGAAAAGATGATTTTGCCACTATCTAGTGGGCTTAAAACTCACAGTTTTAATGCATTATTCCAATTTAGGTAATTCAACCTCCATCCACAGGCATTCAAGTAGTTATATCACATAAGCAGCTAGCCTCATGGTAATCATACTGTCATGGCAACACTCACACGCATGCGATATGCTAAAGCATAAAAGCTTACCTAGTACTCCGAGCCAAAACAGAAACTAGTCAGTAATCATATGCATGATCCTAGTTCATGTTAAAAATGGCTAATGCAACACATGCAAAGATGCAATCTAAACAGGCTCGGCTAACCCTAAAATGGCATATGAAATGCTACAAGCAACATGTATTCAATTTGGAATTGAAAAGTACAATGTAGTTTGTATGATGTACCGAGCCCGGTGCATGTCAACAAATGCATGAATGCACGCATGCATAGCATAAGGTATGCTAAAATAAATGTGCCCTAATCTACCATCATAAGCAGGTAAATAAAAGGGAAGAAAGAAGTGGAGGTTGGAAGACATGCACACCACGCACACACACTTATTACAGACACGCCCTCACTCGGAGGGACCAAAATAATAATACAGCCCAAATAATTATTACAAGACTTCTAGTCTAATCAAAAAAGGTGCCAAAGGAAGATGGCCGCAGCCCCCGCCTCGGGATGCGTGAATAATGCACGTTCGATCCAACTTGCCCGGAAACTCGTTGCCATAGCACTATTGCCTCTGTTTTCACTGCCTTTTCTTCTCTGAAAACTTGTCAAAGTCCCAGAGAACCTTCTATGAGCATTGCAGAACATCATCGGCTGGGAGGAATGGCCACCGGCCGTGTACAATATCCATCGGCTGGAGATAAAGCTATCGGCACTGAATAAATGGCCGGTCGGCACTGAATGTTGCCGGTCGGCAGAAACTTCCTGCAGAAGACAGTTTTGACAGTAACAAAGGACAGGCAGTGTATGGCATGAAATTTCAAGCAAATGTGTGCACCAACACTTCCCTTATCATGCTTTTGACTCAAAGGGGTATGTTCCTCGATTCTCGGACCACCAATTGCGCATTTCGATGCATGATGGCCAAAGAGTCAAGTATGCATTTCAATGTCAAATGCAATGCACACAAAACATACAAGGGACCCAACCTCAATCATGGTTGGTCAAGAGGCGAGGCAATGCACAACAATGCACATGCGACCTAAGCATGCAAGCAAACATACAAACATGCAATATAACTACATGGCACACACAATGCTAACAACATAACATGCACAACGTATTGAAACATGGCATACACAATGCAAGATGGGCTTACACCAATACAAGTGGACCTCAGCCACACTCACATAGGAGGCCGATGGAAGAAAATGAAGTGCCTCGAAATGCGTGTACACGGGCACGCAAACCGAGGCAATGGCATATGCAATGCAATGGCTAAAATGGCATATAGAATGCAACATGGACTTATACTAACATGAGAGAGCCTCAGCCACACTCACATAAGAGGCCAATGGATGAAAATGAAGTGCCTCGAAATGCGTGCACACGGGCACGCAAACCGAGGCAATGGCATATGCAATGCAATGGCATGGAATGGAAAATGATATGCAAACATGCCAATGGGATTTCAGCACTGAAATGTGGGGGAAAACAACCCCGAAATGAGGCGAAAACACACCCGATGCATGGAATAGTCCCGAAACATGGACTTTTGGCACCCGAAATGGCCTATAGCTATACCAAATATGCACAATATGGACATGCAATGAATAGACAGTAGCAAGGCAGTCCCAAAATCAGTATTTTACTAGTACAAATCATGGCCAAACAGCAAGCAAAGATAGGGCAACAATGGCATACAAAAATGGCCCTAAACATGAGGTTATGAAGCAACTCACAGCTGCTGACCCCAAACAGGTTAGGGCCCTTCAACAACATTGAAGAGGGGCCCAAAATAAGCTACTTTACAGAACTGTAAAAACCCTAAAAACAAACATGGATATGGCTAAGCTCTTATGCAAGAAAATGGGCCAAAAGGTGGCCAAAGAGGCAAGTGGTATATGCACAGCCCAAACTGAAAAATTCCCTTCTACAACATTGAAGAGGGACCAAAAATAAGCATATTTACAGAACTGTAAAAAGGCCAAAAACAGAAGCATGATAGGCTGCCAAAGCATGCAAAAATGGGGACCAAAGAGAGGATATAAAGGCAAGTATAACATGGAGGTCCCAAACAGTGTTGAGGCCTTCTTCAATGTTGAAGAGGGGCTCAAAATAAGCCTATTTTAAGTTTACATCAGGCTCTAAAACAGATCATACACAGGCCAAAAAATACATGCAAGATAATGGCATTTAAGAGGGGTAATGAAGCAAGTGCAAGCTACTGTCCTCAAACAGCAAGAGGTCCTGAATCAAACATGAAGAGAACCTCAAAATATGATGATTTATAGTTTGGGTCGGAGCCCAAAAATTCAAGCAACTATGGCTTAGATATGAAGCAAGAAAAGGCTAGAAAAGGGAAGAGGAGGACTCACCCTTGAAGACCAGCAAACCAGCACCACTTGGACCAAGTTTAAGTGCTCCTAAGCTCTGGAGAACAGCCTCAAGCTGCTGGAATGGGCGTTGGATGCCTTGTGCTATGAGTTGATGAAGAAATGGCCCAAGAACAAGGGTGTTTGATGGTTGAATGGGAGAGATGTAGTGAGAGATGAAGGGATATATGTATGTATATATCAGATATATCTATATATCTCTGGTTTTTTGTTCCAAAAATCCAACCTCACCAATGGAGGAGGAGAGGCCCCTTATATAGGCAATACTAAGCTTCTAAGACAAGCTTCAAAGGGTCAAAGGGGTTTAAAGGGAAAGTCAAGGCTTATGGGAGAAGCTAGGACAGCTAGTAAGCTTCTTGGGAAAGCCAAGACAAGGGGTCAAGGCTTCCTCAAGAAGCCTTGAGCAAAGGGTGCAAGAAAAGGGGTCAAAGGGTGGTCCAAGGTGCAAAATAGCCACATATATGCACGGGGGAGTGTGCTGGTGCATTCCAACTGGCACAACTGGGATGCACCAGGCTTGGAGAGTGCAAATGGTGCAAACCGGCCAGAAAATTTGGTCGTCGGCCAAAATAAAGGGCCGGTCGGCATAATATTTTTCCGGTCGGCAAAATAGATTGCCGATAGATGATTCCAATGTCAAAAAATGGCCGGTGGGTATGCAAATTGAAGCCCCGGAAGTTAGCTTTCCAATGGCGCAAACCTTGCATCAAAATTCCTCCTGTGTAAAAAGTTATACCCTTTTTCGTGAAGCCGCGCAGATTCGATCCAACCGGGATGATGCCCGACTTCAACTGATCATATCTCCCCCGCCCAGACTTGGCTCTAGGAGATTCTTGAGTGCAAAATGAAGCCCCGGAAGTAAGCTTTCCGATGGTGGTGGCCCCATAGCTAAACTCCAAGTGTACAGACAGATAAGCCCGATTCAGCAAGGGCTGCTCGACTCGCTTCTACCCGGATTCATGTCGAACTTCTCCCAAACTAGTTTTCTCCTCTCCTTTCCTCTTTTCTTCAACTCCAAAACCCTAAACAAAGTGTTTTGAAAGATTTGCCTCTCTTCTAGCTGAAGAAACTGATTCTTTGCCCTGCACATCTCTCAACACCGAGCAAACCATCAGTAGTGCCCAAGTCTTAAGGGCGGTCAAAAATGGGGTGTCTACAGTGACCGAGCGAGATGACTGATTGTGAGAAGGGTCGAAAAGGCAGTGGCGGCGCACGGGGCTCGAGGAGCGCGAAGCACGTGATGATGTAAAGTGGAATAGACTAGGGAAAGAAATGGAGAGGTATGGGTTAATGGACGAATCGTGGCCGTACACGTGAGGGAATCGGGGGTAGTGGTGGGGGATGTGATGCGTTAGTAGGAAGTGAAAGGTTAGTATAGGACGTGGAAAAGGAAGGGGTTTTAATTTGAGGAAATTTTCAAACTGGCAAATGTTAACAGCGATCCTTGGGAGATAGGTAAACCCTGGGCCTTTGGAGTAATATGCTTTACTTACCTTATTGCGAAAAATCACCGTATTCTAGACTTAAGTTCCTTCGTCGCAGTGGACTCTCCTCTCTTGCAAATCGCAGAATTCTTAGAGCCCGCAACTGAAGCGATTGTCAGAAACGTGGAACAGATGGCCCAAGACAAAGCAGTGGCTGTGGGGTTAGAATCGTTATGAGAGAATGATGCAGTAGAGTTAGCAAAGCAGTATAAGGTGGGGAGGGGTAGGGAGCGGCCGACTGGGTCCGTGTCAACGACGATAATGTTAACAGTGCAACCTATTAGCGAAGTGGAGCCCTACCATTGGCACACGAAGGCGGACAAATCTGTGTTAACAGCAAAAGATCTTGAGGAGATTCGGAGTAAATATCAGATTTTAGAGGAGGTGGAGTTGAGAGTGCTGACAGCGAAGGAGAGGGCGTCGGATGCACGGCCGATGGAGTTCACCTTGTACGAAGAGGCGCTGAATGGAGGCCTGTGGTTGCCCCTCTTGCAGTTAGTTATGGATGTGCTCAACCGTCTGGAGGTGGTACCAGGGCAATTGTTGCCGAACGCGTAGAAAATAATATTCGCAAGTGATTACGTGGCCACGGGCGACTGGTGGGGAAGCAATGATTGTGGATGAATATTTTTTCATGCTACAAAGCCTCAAGGCAGCAGGAGACCTGGGTGACGCTGCAGGTGGTAGCGGGGATCAGGTGGGTGGCGAGGTTGCCCTTGTCGGTGAAAGGTTGGAGGCCGAGAAGGTTTTATGTGTCGGCGAATGGCAGGAGGGGGTGCCCATAGGTTGGAAGGTGCCCTCAAAGTCGCTGGAGCCGAAGTTGGGGGCAGCGGCGGAGACTGAAGTGAAACAGGTAAAGGAGTGGAAGGAAAATAAAGGACTAAAGTGAGACAATCTCGTCCAACCTTTGGACCTCTTTGCCTTGAAGCTAGGGCCCAAACCAAATGAAGGAAACCGCTAGAAGAGGTAGAGAAGATTAGGAAGGCGTAAGAGGTGGAGGACAAGCGTGCGTTCGCGAAGGCCAAAAAATACAAGGAGCAGCAATTAGGGCCAGCACCAAAGTTGGTCATGAAGAGGCCTGTCTAAGCACGGCCAAAGCCCTTAGGCGAAAAGGACTTAACCGACTTTGTTCCTTTGCAAGCGCCAGTGGACCCATTAAAAGAGAGAAGTGATAAAGAGGTGGAGTCGTTGAAGAGGAAGAGGAAGAGAGTGATAGAAGGCAAGTTGGTGGCAGACCTGCCCCCTAAGGATGTACCCTGTAGAGAAGTGCAGCCTAGGCAAGAGGTGGGTGTAGGGCGGTCGGGCAGAGCAGAGGGGGGGTGCCACGTTGAATATTGTCATGCACCATGTTCGTGCAATGGTTGGCTACCTAAAAGATGATGGGGGCAAAGCGAAGGTGACCACAGACCACCTGTTGGGGGTTATAGAAGATGCGGCGGTGCGAAGTGTGGCGTGATTCACAAAGGTCGATCTCCTCAGAGGATTCTACTCAATACAAATGGAAGCAATGACCCTGGCTGTAGCCCTTTTAGACAAGGCGGTAGGAGCAAAGGTGGAAGCAAAGCCGCTGAAGGCCGAACTAGAAGAGGCAAGAGCGCAAGTTGAAAGCTTGAAGGGGGAGGTAGCTGGATGAAAAAAAGCGGAGTGCAACGCCTGTGCAAAAGGTTTGGTCTACGCGCAGAGGGCCAAAAAGATGGAGGTGCTGGCAGTGGTACAGGGTTATCTGACCGAGCGCGCCAGGATGAGTCAAGGTGAGGTTGCGTCCCAACTGTCTGCCACTAGGTCTGAGCTAGAAGTGGTATGCCATAGGGTGATATCACTAGAGTTTGAGCTAGCAAGCGAGCAGAAGAGGACTAACGAGGTTTAGCAAGCCTATGCCACTGCTAATGAGAGGTTGGAGGAGGCCTTTGTGAATAAAGAGAAGCTGCATGATTCAGCCGTAAAAGATAAGGAGGATGCGAATGCACACATCGCTGATTTGGAGAGAGGCGCGTGATTCGGCCGTAAAAGATAAGAAGGATGCGAATGCACACATTGTTGATTTGGAGAGAGGCTTAGAAGAAGAGAAGGCCAAGACATCAGAATTGGCCAGAAAGATGGAATCTGAGAATGCTGCTTATCTAGATTTGTGTACGACGACAGTGGAGCAGTTTAAGTTATCCTCAGAATTCCAAATAGCTGTGGACGCAGCGGTGGTGAAAAGCTTAGCCAGAGAGGGAGATAGTGGGGCTGGACTGTCGAACATTATTGCTAGGAGCTGATGGAGGGGGAAACCAAAGAAGAGATAATTCGACGGTTTCAGCAGTCAGATTATTACAAACATTAGATGAGCATGTATTGGGATACCGACTAGACAAGCTTTAAGTATAAAGCGAAGGAGCTCTTCCCAAGCATGGATTTCAGCAAGGTGGGGCCAGAAGAGGAAGACATTGCCCAAACCCCACTAGATGAGGGCGTTGAAGAAGAAGACTTGGTATCCAGTGAGGGTGAGAAAGGGAGAGCCTAGGTCTGAGGGTGGTTCTTGTTTAGTTATTATATTTTTGTTGCTATTTGTTTTGTTTTGTTTTGTTTTGTGTGTGTGTGTGCGTGTGTTTTTTTTTTTTTTTTTTTTTTTTTGTTTTGTTTTGGTGTAGAGATGTAATTTCTACAATGAGATGTGTGGTTTTGCAAGATGTTAATAAATAAAGATTGGAATATCTTTTGTTTTTTATTTTGGTGTTTATATTGTGTGAGAATGATGAATGGTAAAATTGTATAAATAATTTAACTTGGGGGTAAAAATGGCCTTGGATAGAAATGAACCTAGATTTAACTAAGTGTTGGAAATTTTGGCTGGCACGCTTGAATGGACATGTGGATAGGACCTAGCATTGTATGGTTTAACTTAGTCTAACTGAGACCTTCGTGTTTAGTCTGGCTGAGGCTTTGGAGGACTCAGTTTGGCTAAGCTCTTCATACTCAGTCTGGCTGAGGCTTTGGAGGGCTCAGTCTAGTTGAGGCTTTGGAGGGCTCAGTCTGGCTGAGCTCTTCAGGCTTAGTCTAACTTAGACTTTGGAGGGCTTAGTCTGGCTGAGCTCTTCATGCTGAGTTTGGCTAAGGCTTTGGAGGGCTCAGTTTGACTGAGGCTTTGGAGGGCTCATTCTAGCTGAGCTTTTTGTGCTCAGTCTGGCTGAAACTTTAGAGCGCTTAGTCTGGCTGAGCTCTTCATGCTTAATCTGGCTGAGGCTTTGGAGGGCTTGGTCTGGCCGAGGTTTTGTTTACTGTATGGGTTAAGGCACAACATAGATAATGGGAATCTTAAATTGTTGTCATTGTCCTACGATCATAAATACATACATGGCATCGCAAGAGCCAAAATGGACAAGTGTTCCGATCACCAAAATGAAACATACTACAATTTGAATAAAAGAACTATCGCTTTACTGGAAGTAACATTCAAGTGTTCAGCATTTCATGGATGGGGAAGGTCTCTACCCCCCATGTCTTGGAGGCGGTATGTGCCTGGGCGGGGTCTTGGTTTGACGATATAAGGGCCTTCCCACTTAGCTGCTAGCTTGCCCTCAGTTGAATTTTTGGTGACTAGAGTGGTTTCGTGTAAGACGAGGTCTCCTATTGCAAATGCCCTCGATCGGACTCTATGGTTATAGTGTTTCCTGACTTTTTGTTAATATAAGGCCAGTCGAACAGCGGCCATTTTTCGTAATTCCTTAATAAGGTCTAGGTTGGCTCTCCGAAGGTCTTCGTTTAGGTGTGGATTGAGGTGGATGATTCTAGGCATTGGTAGGCCGACTTCTACAGGGATGGCCGCTTCAGTACCGTATGTTAGGCGAAATGGGGTCTCCCTAGTTGGAGTTCGTGCGATCGTCCGATAGGCCCAGAGGACATTAGGCAACTCCTCTGCCCGAGGCCCTTGGCGGCCTCCAGCTTGGTCTTGATGATTTTCAGCAGAGAGCGGTTGGTAACCTCTACCTGACCATTGGTTTGAGAATGGCCTGGGGAGGAAAAACAAGTCTTGATATTGAGTTTCGTGCAGAATTCCCCGAATTTGGCATTGTCAAGTTGTTTGTCGTTGTTAGAGATGATGGCTTAGGGAATCACAAAACGACACACAATGGACTGCTAGACGAACCTAGTGGTATTTTGCTCAGTAATCTTGGTGAGAGGTTCTGTTTCGACCCATTTGGTGTAGTAATTGATGGTTACTACGACGAACTTTACTTGACCCTTGCCGGTCGGTAAGGGACCCACGAGATCGATTCCCCATTTAGCGAAGGGACAAGGGCTGCTGAGCGTGATCAACTCCATTAGAGGGGTGTGATGGGTGTTAGCGAAGCGCTGGCATTTATCGCATTTTGTCACAAAATCAGCGGGCGTCCTGATTGAGTGTGGGCCAAAAGTAACATGTTCGAAGAATTTTATGGGCCAGAGATTGTCCCCTAGAGTGATTTCCACAAACTCCCTCATGTATTTCTCTTATGACATAAGTTGTTTGGTCATTATAGAGACATATGAGATATGGTCGTGTGAATTCCCCTTTGTACAAGGTGACGATGAATGTTCCCTGCTCGAGGAATGAGACGATGTCCTAGGCCCATGGAATAGGCTCATCCTGGAGCAGGTGAATTGCTCGTTGATCTGGTGAAACTACTGGATGCGTCAGGTATTCGACCCAGACACCATGGCAGAGGTCTGATTGGTTTGATGAGACCAACTGTGCCATTTTGTCTACTTGGGAGTTTTCTGACCTAGGGATATGTCGGATGCAAAAACTATTAAAGAGACGAGTCAGAGGAAGAGCAATGCCCCTTTATGATCACATGGCTTCTTCCTTGGCACCAAACTCGCCCGTTATCTGGTCGACGACCAACTGAGAGTCGCTAAGCACTTGGAGATGATCGACTCCGATATCTTTGGCCAGTTGAAGACCTACTATGAGAGCTTCATATTCGGCTTAGTTGTTGCTTGCTGCAAATAGGAATTGGAGGGCACATTTGAAGTATTCTTCTTCGGGGGTGGTAAGGATTAGACCGGCGCCACTACTCTCTTTGCGGGAGGAATTGTCGATACAAAGAGTCCAAGAATGGGGATCCTCTTCCTCGATAGTGCTGTGTGTTGGAGGAGTGGGTGCCGGCGGGTTAAGATTTGTGTATTCCAGGATAAAGTCGGCAATAGCTTGGCATTTGATGGCTGTTCGTGGTCTGTAAGAGATGTCGTATTGGCTTAGTCTAACAGACCATTGCATGAGCTGACCTAATGATTCTGGTTATTGCATGATCTTTTTCAAAGGCTGGTCAGTGAGAATCACAATGTAATAAGCTTGGAAATAGGGTCGGAGGCGCCTGGAGGTGATGACCAAAGTGAGAGCCATTTTTTCTAATAGAGGGTAGTTCTGTTCGGCTCCCCTGAGTACGCAGCTGATGTAGTAAACTGGGTGCTGCACTGAGTCGTCCTCCCTAATGAGGGCAATACTAACAGCGATATTGGACACATCTAAGAAAATAAATAGGGTTTTCCTTGGCAATGCTTAAGAGAGAAGAGGGGGGTTGGCCATGCATTGTTTCAGTTGATGGAAGGTCTCCTTAGACACAGTGTTCCATTCGAAGGTCTATCGAAGGATTTTGAAGAATGAAAGGCATTTGTCAGTCGCTTGCAAAATGAAGCGATTGAAGGGGCAACTCTACCTGTTAGCCACTGAACCTCCTTGACTATTCGGGGAGATCACATTTTTATCAGGGCCTTGATCTTTTTTAGGTTGGCCTCAATGCCTTTTTGGCTAACCATGAACCCCAAAAACTTACCAGACCCAATGCCAAAAGAGCACTTTTTCAGATTCAACTTCATTTGATACTGCCGTAAGGTTTGGAAAGTCTCGCACAAGTCTGCCAAGTGGTGAGAGGAGAGTTTGCTCTTGACAAGCATGTCGTCGACGTAGACTTCCATGTTCCAACCTATTTGGTGTTGGAAAACGACATTAACCAGGCGTTGGTAAGTTGCCCCAACATTCTTCAAACCGAACGGCATGACTCGATATTAATAAGTCCCTCTGTCAGTGATGAAAAAGGTGTGCTCCTGGTCTGCGTGCATAAAAATCTGATTATAGCCGGAGAAAACATCTATGAAGCTGAGCATTTGATGTCCCGCAGTTGCGTCGACTAACAGATCTATCCTGGGAAGGGGGTAGTTGTCTTTGGGGCAAGCTCGGTTGAGGTCGGAATAGTTGATACAGAGTTGCCATTTGCCATTGTTTTTGTAGACCAAGACCACGTTGGACAACCATTTGGGATAGCCCACATTTCTGATGAACAATGTCTGTAACAGCTTGTTCACCTCAGCGGAAATGAGGTTGTTGCGTCCGGATGTAAAGTGTGTTGCTTTTGGATACCTGGCATGTCTGAATGGGTCCGAACAAAGACATCGTTGTGCTCGGTTAGGAGAGCCGTAAGGTCGGCCTTGGCTTGAGAGGACAGCTGGCTACCAATCTTAGTCGTTTTCATTGGATCGGTGGGGTCGACAGGTACTTCGACAAGTTCCTCCTCTGGTTTCCCTCTAACTAACTCTTCCTTATCTCTAACATCAAGGCCTTCAATGATCATAGCTTCTTTCATTTTGACTTCCTTCAATGAGGCGACATAGCACTCCCGGGCGATCGTCTGTTCACCTCTTACAGTGCCGACCCCTTGGTCAGTGGGAAACTTCATGGCCAAATGGTATGTGAACGTTATGGCTTGAAGGGCATTAAACGCCCTAATATGATGTTGTAAGCAGAAGGACAGTCGACGACGAGGAAAGTAAGGAGTTTGGTGGACTACCGTAGACACTCGCTGATGGTGATGGGGAGGTCGATAGAGCCCATGGATGTGACTCGATTGCCAATGAATCCAACCAGAGGGGTTTGTAGATGTGATAACTTCTCTTTTCCAATCTTTAGTTGGCGGTAGGCATTGAGGAAGATGATGTCTGAGGAGCTGCTGTTATCGATCAGGACTCGCATGACTTTGTAGTTCGATAAGAGAGCAGAGATAACTAGGGGGTCATCATGGGGATAGCAAACACCTGTGCAATCTGCCGCCGTAAAGGTGACCGGCTCGGCCCATTGATTGGGTTGCTTGTAAGGTCGGTCCACCATGGCCACTTCTCTGTTAGATCCTCGTCGAATTTTTCGGAGCTCAGCTCGCTATGCTGACCATGACGATCCACCGCACACGAGGCCGTTAGCAATGACCTGTATTTCACCTAGCGGGAGGGGGGAAGGGTCACCATGAGCTCAAGGTTGGTGTTGGGGCCGGTCATTATTCCATTCGGGTTGTGCTGGTCATTGGGTGGGAGTGTGCTGATAGTTATGGTTTGGGGGACCAGTTCTAGACCTCTGGATTGATCCCGTCGGTTGGAGGGGAATCTGGATGGTTAAGGCCATTTCAGGTTATAGTCTCATTGAATTTGGTTCAGAACTTGCTCCATGGGTGAATTAAAAGGGGTGTACCGTTCGAACCGACCAGGTGGGCGGGTTGGTGTTGGCCGGTCCAAGCGTAGGCCGATCTAGGTGTGGTGGGGGTCGATATGTGTATTGCGTGGGTCGGGGTTTAGGCTCTTTTCTTTTGTCCTTGAAGGTCGGGGCCTTAGATGTGCAGTCTTGGTGAGCTGCCAGAGAGTCTTCAGCGTTCATGTATTTTTGGGCTTTAGCAAGAAAGGAAGCCATGGTGGTTGGGGGATTTTTGAAGAGGGAGAATAGGAAATCGGATAGGCGTAGACCGACCATAAAGGCTGTGAGAATGACCTTGTCGTCGTTTTCCTCCACTTGTAAGGCTTCAATGTTGAAACGGGTGACATAGCTGCATAACGATTCTCTTTCAGTTTGTTGAATGTTTAACAGTTGGGTGGCTAGATGTCACTGTCGCTGAGCACCAATAAAATGGCTTAAGAAGGATTCGCTGAGCTGGCGAAATGAAGTGACTGAGTCTGGGAGAAGCTGACTGAACCAAAGGCAAGCCGACCTCTTCAACGTGACAGGGAAAGCGTGGCACATGATTTCATATGGAAAGGCATGTAAGATCATGAGCGTCTGATATGCTTCTACATGGTCGACGGGGTCGGTGGTACCATTGAAGGTGTCAATCGATGGCATTTTAAACTTGGGAGAGAGAGCTTTTATCCCGGATGGATGCAGCAAAAGGAGAGTTGACGGTGGGGAAAGTCTTGCGCTGTATGCTCTGCATGACCCCTTATAACTGGAGCTTCATGGCCCGCAGTTCTTCATCCCAGACGGGAGCATTATCCCCACAAACAAGGATCGGGGGCTGGACACTGTTAGCCTTACCTTCATGGGTGACTACATGGTGTGGTAAGGGGGGGTTATAGAAAGGTAGTGGCATATCTGGACGAGGTTGTGAGCCTGACGGGGAAGGGTGCAGACTGTCGAGATTCGACGATTGGAGCTGCGGGGTGAAGGGTGGAAATGTTTCTTGAGGGACGTGTGGTGGGAATTGATGGTGATGGTGGGCTTGTTTCTGGTGCGAGGGAATTGTTGGTTATGGTGGAGGCGGGATAGGCAGATCACGCTGGAGTAAGGCATTGATTAGGGTTTGGTTCTGTTCGGTCAGTCGGTTAATACTGTTGGTGAGTTCTGCGAAATATGGAAGCGGGTTATTAGGGTTGAAGGACTCAACTTCGGGATTATCAGCGTTATGTTGGGAAGCCATGGATCTAGTTGTGACTATCTACGCTGATACAGGGGGTGAGTGATTACGAGGTTCCTTCCGGCGACAGTGAACACAACTGCCTTTCTGAAATGGTCTTCTCACAGACAGCGCCAACTAATAATGTCGTAATTCCAACGTGAGATGAGCCAAGCAGATCCATACTTCCAACGGCCTTGCTGGCCTTGACATCTACAAAACGTTCCTGCAAAAAGGTCCAAAGGGGGAGGTCAATCCCCCGACAAATCCTCCGACGATCTAATTAGAACGGGATAGGTTGATTGTGTAGAGAGGGAAAATGGGGACCAAGAAAACTGACCTGTAATGCGTTTTGGAAACTTCCTTATATCCTTTGCTCATCATTTCCTTGTCTACTCTAGACTGTCGTGTTGGCCGAAAGTCTATGTTCTAGCTTGCATCGTTCGTGGTGAGTCTGTATATTCTGACGTGAAGGGGTTGTCGTATTTAATGCTATGAGACCCTCATTAATGGTAGATATATGGGTGCAATAACTTTACAGGATCTTTGTCTGCTTATGTAGCTAGACCTCTACTTGACGGGTGTTTTAATGCTATTGGTCCTAGTCCATCATTGATTTCTCAAGATTACTGGGCCTTGATATCTAGTTCGTGGGCTGGGTCTTGAGTCATGGGCTAGACCCTTTTGTGGGCCCACCGATATCAATTATTATTTTGTAAACGATTTTGATGGTATGTTCGAAATTTGACAAATTTAAATCAAATTGAAAAGTTTAAGAATGAAATTAGCAAAATTAAAACTTAAATACTCAAAATAAGACAAAACACATGCCTTAAAAATCATGTGCATTTTATCATTTTCATTTTTTTTTTTTTTTGATATGTTGGATATTAGATACAATTTCAAAATAACACAACTAAAATGTAACTTATTCTAATAGTTGAACTTAATTCTCATTAAGTCCTATCGATTTGTCACTGAAAGTTGGTCCTAGCAAAAATGTCATTAAAAATACTTTTTGTGACAATTTTTTAAATATGTTACTAAAAATTGCAATTCGTAACGTTTTTCGGTGACGGTTTTTTCAAACTATTGCTAACACTTACAATTAGTGACTTTTTTTGTGACGAATTTTTTAAATTATCGCTAAAAACTGACAACTAGTGACACGTGTAATAAAAAATGCCACTAATTATTGTAAAACCTATTATATAATAAATTTACCTATTGAGACCTACACGTAAGTCCCCTAACAAAAACCACCTCATCAAATTTGGCCACATTCTCTATTCCCCGTCAAACTTTGTTGGCATGTAAACTTCTGTCTCCCTCAACTAAACTTCCTATATAAAAAATATATCTAGGATAAATTATACTAACCTAACTTAAAGTTTGAAAAAATATAATAAGTCTGACAATATAGATTTTTCTTATTTAAAAGGTTGAAGGGATTGAATTTAATACAAATAGTTTGAAGACACAAAGATAAATGAAGTAAAATATACATTTCAGTATAAAAGAAATGACGACATTATTCATATGACTAATGAAGTTCTGATAAAAATTGCACCAAGTATTATATGAATTAAATTCTTAAGTGAGTCCAATATAATAATGCCAAAGTTATGGAGCTTATTATATTTTCTTTCAAATCTCATACGAACTTAGTATAATTTACCCAAATATATATGGAAAATGTTTGAAATTAAACCCCTAAAAAATTTACCATAATCACGTGGCATAATAGATGTCAACATTTGAGTTGTTACACACTATCATATTAAATGAAACTTTCTTGACACATCATTATAGGTGAATTTGTGAATCTAAAATTACAAATCTAATATTTCTCAATATATATATTCCATTAAATTTAGAGAATAAAAATGCCTCAAGGCATGCATTTTTATGTGATCTTATAAAGAAAGTACAACAAATTTGTAGTCTAGAATGTTATAACCTCACCTCCTTTTAATTGTACTTGCTATTGATTTCTTTTGTTGAGACAACTGTATTTTGTCTCATTTCAAACAGTACAATACTTAGTAACTCAGAAGTAGAGGTGTCAATTTGGCCCGAGCTGAGGGTCACGCGGACTCCTACTAAAATTTGGAACGGGATGGGACGGTTTACAAACCAAAAAATTACGCCTAGACCTAAGGGTTATTTGAGCCTTGGGTGTGCCAGAGGACCAGGTCGGTGGGCTTGGGCTTGGCCTCGGTCTTGGGTCAGGCCTAGGCGGGCCAAATTAATATTTTTATATTTTTTTCACAAATAATGACACTGAGCCTCGAGTGGGTCGAGTCTCGGATAGAGCTTTAGTTGGGCCTTAAGCGAACCGATGGGTCGCGCCACAAGTCGGTCCAAGCAGAGCGGGCTTCAAAATGACAACTTGGGCCTAAGCTTAGGGTCCCAAACTAAGTTCCAACTTCGATTTAATTGGGTTGAGCCCACCTGAAAGGTTCATAAGTCACAAACCATTTTTACATCCTGCTCAGGGTAACAAGCTATCTTTCCTGCATTCTCATCCTTGAATGTTATAACATCACCTCCTTTTGATTGTACTTGCTGTTGATTTCTTGTATGAGACAACTGCATTGTGTCTCATTTTAAACAGTACAATACTTTGATGCAAACAACAGTAACTCAGAGGGTAACAAGCTATCTTTCACATGTCCACTTAAAAATCCCACAAAAGATAGCTACAAACTTCATTCCAGGAACAAAAAATATATATATATATATATATATAGAGTACAGGCTACAAGGTACAGCTTCCACTGCATGCCACACAAGTTCCAAGGAAAACTTCCACGTTTTTTTCAACCCCCATTTTTTATATACATAAACTAACATACCACCGTGCTATCAACGGATTATATTTATAATTATCTATATATGTGAATTGTTATTTTTAAATATTTTTTTTAAGTGTCTTTTTTTTTTTCTTTTTTATATTATATTAAAGTTTAATATTTTGATAATAATCATATGTGTTAGACTTTTCAAGAAATTAAATGTATTTTTATTATTATATTATATTATATTAAAGTTTAATATTTTGATAATAATTATGTGTGTTGGACTTTTCAAGAAATTTTTTTTATGTTTGTTCTTAATGCATTAAAGTGTTATTATGAGGGATAATAATAATATATGTTAAGACTTTTCAAGGAATTCACATTGTTGGATTTCAAAGAATTTTTTTTATACTTGTTCTTAATGCATTAAAGTATTATTATGAGGGTAAGATTTCGGGGTTAGGAGAAGTTAATAAATGCTAAGTTTTTTTTTTTAAATCAAAAAAACAAAAAATTTAGACTGAAAGATTGGAGCTCTCACAAGACTTGGAGTTAAAAACTCCCTTTTGCTTAATATATAGTACTAGCATATCACCCGTACTATGCACGGATTGTGTTTACAGTTATCTATATATGTGAATTGCGATTTTTAAATATCTTCCTTTTTTTTTAAATGTCTTTTTTTTTCCTTTTTTATATTATATTAAAGTTTAATATGTTGATAATAATCAAATGTGTTAGACTTTTCAAGGAATTAAATGTCTTTTTTTTATTATATTATATTAAAGTTTAATATTTTGATAATAATCATATGTGTTGGACTTTTCAAGAAATTTTTTTTATGCTTGTTCTTAATGCATTAAAATGTTATTATGAGGGATAATAATCATATGTGTTGGGACTTTTCAAAGAATTTATGTGTTGGATTTCAAAGAATTTGTTTTAGGAACAGGGGTCACTGCTGTGCGTGGAGCACAGCATTGACTGTGGTGCATCCATTTAGGGTGTATTATGGTCTTATTTTTATGATCCAAACCGTTCATTTTGTAGAGTTTGTTGAGTACTTCATGCCTACCAAAAATCATATTAATCGGATATCAACAACTATATGATCGAACTGCATATTATTTATGTTATTTCTCAAAATAAAACTTATTAGTTATTTTTTTGGTTACCGATCATATAGTTTTTGATATCCGATTAATATGATTTTTGGTAGGCATGAAGTACTCAACAAATCCTACAAAATGAACGGTTTGGATCATAAAAATAAAACCATAATACACCCTAAATTGAGGCACCACAGTCACTGTTGTGCTTCACGCACAGCAGTGACCCCTTATCCTTTGTTTTATGCTTGTTCTTAATGCATTAAAGTGTTATTATGAGAGTAAGACTTGGGGATTGAGAAAAGTTAATAAATGCTAAGGTTTTTTTTTTTTAAATCAAATATCTTCCTTTTTTTTTTTAAATGTCCTCTTTTTTTTCTTTTTTATATAAAAGATTGGGCAAATTACATATACCCCTCGAGATTTAGCAAAATTACAGATTCTCCCATGAGGTTTGAGAAATTACAGATACCCCCTGAAGGTATTATTTGCATAACAAATTACGGGGCAAATTGTTATGAAAATATAAATCTCATGGGGCAATTTATTATGAAAATATAAAGCTTAGGAGGTATCTGTAATTTCCGAAACCTCAGGGGTATTTGAAATTTAGCTAAACCTTGAGGGAGGTATATGTAATTTGCCCTATATTAAAGTTTAATATTTTGATAATAATCATATGTGTTAGACTTTTCAATGAATTAATGTCTTTTTTTTATTATATTATATTAAAGTTTAATATTTTGATAATAATCATATGTGTTGGACTTTTCAAGAAATTTTTTTTATACTTGTTCTTAATACATTAAAATGTTATTATGAGGGATAATAATCATATGTGTTGAGACTTTTTAAGGAATTTATGTGTTGGATTTCAAAGAATTTTTTTTATGCTTGTTCTTAATGCATTAAAGTGTTATTATGAGGATAAGACTTGGGGATTGGGAGAAGTTAATAAATGCTAAGGTTTTTTTTTTTTTAAATCAAAAAATCAAGAAATTTAGATTGGGAGATTGGAGCTCCCACAAGACTTGGGGTTAAAGACCCCCCTTTTGCTTAATATATAGTATAGATGTTTTACAAATATATATATATATATATATATATTTTATATATTAAGTGATCTCATTTTTTTTTTCCCTTTTAAGATAAAACACGCACCATTAAATTAAATAGTTTTTAAGTAAATTTCAGTTTACCCCTTTTAGTTTGGTTTATGTGTAGATTATCTCATCTTATTTAAAAATAACTATATAATACCACTATGATTTGTGAACTGAAATGCTTTGTTATGTCAGTTAATGATTTAATACAAAAAAAAAATTAACATATATCTTTCTATATTAGTAATCTAAATGTACGAATTACAAATATTTTTATAATTTGTTTAGGAGACAAAATACACTTTAACCATTTTACTTCTTTAAAATTTAAAAATGAACATATAACTCCCTTATATAAGATATGTGTTTCATACTTACTATTAAATTAGACGGAATATTTAATAGTGCACTTCAACAAAATATTTAATAGTGTACTTCAACGGAATATTTAATAATGCACTTCAGCTTATAAATCACATGTGGTTATATGGTTATTTTCAAATGAGAGGACAAGAATCCATGGACCAAAGTAAAAGTAATTAAAGTAAAATTTGGCCATATCAATCTTTAAAAATAAAAATAAGAAATAAATAAAAAAAGAATAAAATTTGGCCATAATTTTAAAATTATTAACGCTACATTATTTATGAATAAAAAAATTAATATAAAAACTATATTTGTGAATATTTTCAATATTATATATATATATATCAAAGACTCCTCAATAGCCATCATTACTTGTAAGATCTGCAACTTTCATTTTTTTTCCTCGGTATTTTATGTAGCTGATTCTAATTTGATCGAAGTTTTTATTTTTGTCATTGTAACGTTAATTTCATTAATTTAAATTTTACATTTTTAATTTTATTTGAATATAATTTCTTTATTAATTGTAATTATCATTTTGAATAAAAAATATATTACTGACAACTCTAGTGAAAATTTTAGTAATTCTAGTAAAAAAACAAAAATAAATAAATTTTATTGATGGTTCTTAATTTTTTTTTTTTAATTCAAGTTTAGTCTTTCTTATTTCGCAGGTATTGTTTATTAGTTCAAAATGCTAAATAATATAGTGAAATGAAATTAAAATCATAAGAATCAAAATAAAATTTTAAACAAACTAAAAAGAATTAATAATATAATTTATCCTTCTATTTTTGTGACAGGCAGTTTATGCGGGACAAATTTTGAAGTACATGTAATTTTCATCTTGCCCATGCCACACAATTGTGTGGGCACAAGTTCTTTGGAATTTCTGCACACTGTCTTCTGTCCTTGTTATGTTAGCTAACGACAATTGAAAAGTGGAAAAGAGTTAAAAGTTATTAACTAACTGTTGAAATTCTTGGTAAAAGAAAACGTATATATATTCACTACTTTTGAAATTTTAAAAAAAATATATATATATATATATATAGTATTTAATTTCACATTTTTAATATAGCTATATTAATTTTTTTTTTAAGTATAGTTAAAACGAATGTCAATAGTAGATAGACATTAAAATATGCGAAGATAAATATATATGTATTAATATAAAAGATATAGTAATATTATTTTTTTTATTCATACGACTAGTGATTTACTCATGAAAAGTGACTCAAGTGTCATGTGAATTAAAACTAGGATGATGGTCACTGCAATTATGTCAAAATTGTGGAGCTAATTGTATTTTTTTTTTAAACTTCATTGCAAGTGAATGTAATTTATCCAATGACCTCCCCTAAGGTATGAAGACAATACAAGTAGCCTCACAGTTTTGGCATAATTATATGGCATCACTTCTAATTAGGGATGTTCAAATTACCCAGTGAATCAAAGAACCAAACTGACCTTTTTGGGTTAGGTTGGGTTGGGTTGATTTTTTAGTGCATTGTTTGGTTTTAGGTCTTTATATCATCAAACTGATAGGATTATGTTAGTTCTTGGTTTAGGCTTTGCCTAAATCGAATCAATCCGAGAACTGAACATATTTATATGTATTTTTAAAATTTTATTTAGATTGGCATGTCTTTACATAATTGATCTAGAACAATGAACTTGATTATACCTAATAATTTTTCACATATAAGAATTATCAGGTGAATGAAGGAAATACTAGAAGCTTGAATTGGATTTCGCAGTTGATTTAATTTGTATCGGTTGTATTAATAGATTTAATTTATATCTGTTATGTTTAAGCTTGAGTTAAATTTAATTTGTCTTGACTTGTATTAACAATATTTTACTTTTTGTTTATCATGTTTAAATGTTAAAGGCTTGCTGTAGGTATTCGGGAGTTACCTGAGCTCATCCGATAGTTTAGATTCTCGATCTCTTGATCTGTATTCATTAGTGTAATGTGAAACAAAAAATAAGAGTCTAGATCTGGTAACTTTATAGAAACAAAAATCTATTTATTGCGAAATATGTCAAAAATGGACTACATCACCATATTTCAAAATCACCACCTAATCTTTTAGGAAAACTAGAAAACCTGTGACTCATGCCAAAAGCCACTGTCCATATAACTAGAAATGTCTTGATTCAGGACCTTAGATATGAAAAAGGAAGGACATGAATTAAGAACCCCACTTACCCAATCAAATGATCAACCTCTCCTAACCATAATATGAGTTTTATAAACAATATATTCTTATATTCAGATTATTATTAATACTAAGATTACTATGTGAGGCGAACAAGTGTAGACCATGTCACTTATTTTGGTATACTTTGATTTCATACATTTTGAAAGATCTTTTGAAATATGTACAACTCAAGAGAAATTGAGCTCACATGCGTAGCAATTAGTATCATTCCAACCTTAAGCAACACAACCTTCATCCACTGGCAATCATGGAGATATTCTAGATAAGCAAGTTGCTACATGGTATATTTCCAAACATACTAAGAATAACATACACAACCAAGATGTTAAAACTAGAAATGCTCACCTAGTACTCATTCCTGCTAAGCCAAAAAAGAATATATTCAAAACATATGCATGATCCTATATGAAAATAGCTAATGCAACACATATAAAAGATGCAACTAAAGATCTGACTACTAATATCTGACATGTGAATCATCGCAAGGCATGAGGTAGTACACATAATCATATTTCAAATAATAAATCTCACAGATGCAGATGAACCGAATTCGAATGCATGAAACATGTATGCAAGGCATGGATATGACAAAAAGAAAACATGATGCTATGAAGTATAGAAAATATGAAATAAAAGAGGCGAAGAGAGAGAGAGAGAGAGATCATGATTGGAAAACATACACAACAAAGGGATAGAAAGAAATAGAGGTTGGAAGTTATTGCAACAGGCCTTTACAATAAAAGGAATAAAAGATGTGGGGTTGGAAGTTGATACATCAATGAATGAATAGAAAGCCATGGGGTTGGAAGCTATGTACAACAATGAATTGGCTCAGCCAACTATAGGCTGAATCTAATAAATCATGATGTTAATCTAAGATAATTAAAAAGAGATGGTGGAAGTCAGAGGTCCAGGAGATCATCCTTAAAAAAATGCCCTATTATGCTCTGTTCTGTCGGGAAAAAGTCATCTGGTTGTATGAATAAACTATCTGGCTAGATGAAAACATAGTCGGCCAGACTATTTATTCATCTGGTCATACAAGAAAAAAAGGGAACAACCCTGTTTTATGCAGTAAGTCCAAAACAAAGGCAAACAGAACATTTCTAGAGGATGTTCATCCTTGCTACTCCTTGCTATCACAAAGGATGTTCCACGTAAGAGGTGGATAAGCTTCACCCATCTTCTCATAACACGAGAAGTTATATGATATTTACAACAGCTATGACATGGAATGATTAACAAGTATAGAAATTGAGGTTGGAAGAAAAGTCAAGCCAAATAAATAGATGGAAATATACATTTATCTCTTTGTGGATAAGAGTAAATGAATACCCATATCTATGTTATTAATTGGAGAGAGTAGATTGCCACCATTTCTAAGTAGAAGCATTGCTTGGAAAATAAGAGATTCATCAAAGGTAATTGGAAACTCCTCTTCCTACTCATGGAATAAGGATGTTCCATCCCTTTCCATGCTAAAAAATGGATTGAGAAGGGAGTTTTCAACACTTTTGGACCAAGGCTTCAAAGAAAATACAAGCAAAATGAAAGCTAACCACCTTCTCAACACCAAACCCCAAGAATCATCCAACTAGCTCCTTGTAACAATCACAACTACTCATTAGAGTTGAGTATGGACGAAACACATGAACCAATATACTTGGATGATGAGAAAAGTGATTAGACAGTGAATGAAAATGAAACAAAAAACATTACATAATCAAACTTGTGGACGGGCTAATTTCTAACTTCCTCCACATCCACAAGGTTCCAATCATGTGATTACAACACAATAGTAATGAAATACAAAGCTTGATAATAGAGAGAGAGAGAGAGAGAGAGAGAGAGAAGGTGAGAAAAAGTTCAAAAGTTCACCTCTTGAAGAGAGGATGAACTTTTTAGTTGTCAAACTCTATTCTACCACCCTCAAAGTTATTTAGTATAGCCTAAAATTCTTAGCAATAAGCTTAGTTCAAGCTTCAATGGTGTTGGGGTATGGTGTATGGAGGAAGAGAGAGTTAAAGTTTGAAGAAAGATTGAAGTTTGGAGGTGGTCTTAGCACTTATAAGTCTTTAGCTCTTGGGAAAATTAGTTAACCCTAAGAAATGAACCAGAGACGTGTATATATAGAATTTTGGACAAAAATATCTAAAATATTTGTGTGAAACTTGCAGAGGAAGATGAATTTCCCGAAAATGCTTTGTACGCGGACAATTTAGCCGATCGTATGATTATTCATCTGACCAGCCACATTTTTCATTTGGCCATAAGTTGCTATACGACAAGTGAGAAAAATGTACCATTAAATCAATAGTGCAAGACTAGCATAATTTAAAAGGAAAAATAGGTATTTTCAGAGAATTTCATCCCTTCCATTCACTTCAACTCTGTCCTTTGCTCGGTCTACTGGAAAAGATAATATTTGGAGTTTGAAAATGCGAGCTTCAAAATATTACAGAGATGGAACTACACAACCAAAAAATTTTGAAAAAGGCTTTTAAGAGGGTCAAAAATAGCTTGGCCAAAATGGGCATTAGGTTGGGCTAGCTGGGATTAAAGCTTAAAATTTGGCTTTCCTGTTGAGCAATTCAAAAAATTGCACATTGCGACTTTCATCATCTGGTGTTCGGAATAAAGCACCCAAGTCTTAAGGCTGGTCAAAGTATGACATTATACTTGTTTATTTTAATTATTTCTTATTAATTGATTCACTTTTTTTTAATATAGTGGAACAATAGTTCCAATTCAAACCAACTTGAGTTACATTGGGTTGGGTTGGGTTGGGTTGGTTCTGGGTACAAAAACTTGAAACCGATCATGATTTGATTAATTCTAAATTAGTGTCAAACCGACCCATGAATAATCCAACAATTGAAACTAATACAAATAGTTGAAATCACAATAATAAATAAATAAAAATATTCATGTAAGTGTAAAAAAATGACATCATTATTTTTTCATTCATATAACTAAAAAATTATTAATGAAAATGTGACCAAGTGTTATGTGAATTAAAATATGAAGAGAACTTAATATAATCATGACAAAATTATTAAACTTGCTTTATTTTTTTCAATCATGAGGAGAGATCAGTGCAATTAACCTTTATTTTTTGGTTAGCAAATAAGTTGAAAGTTAACTAGCACATTTGGCTTAATGGTTGTGTAACACTCTTTATATTGTGAGGTCTTGAGTTCAACTCCTATGAAGAGGAGGTTGATACTCTTTATGGTGATTTATCTCTCCCCCATTATGGGGGCTATGTACTTAGTGGTGGTTGTATTGGGCTTGGGCTAGTTGGTTTATTGATTGTTAGACTTTGTTGACTTTCTAGCTATTGTGGGCTAGTGGTCAATTCGATGATGTAAATATTTCTCATATTTGTAATCACTCTCTTATCTATTGACAAAAATAAAAATAAAAATAAAATAAAGTTGAAAGCTAGGTGTGAGCAAAAATTTGGTTTAAGCCTAATTGACAGACTCAAATAAATTTTAAATAAACACAAAAAAAAATCAGGCTCTGTGGTTGAGTTCTACGCTTTAAACAGATTAAGGACTTTCCTAGAGGTTGTCAAGTAAAGAAGAGATAGAACATAACAGAATATGTATTTATTCAAATAGATTGTCACTTGCTACTAGTTACAAGAACTTAAACAAGAACAAAGAATTGTAAAAATACAGTAATCAACAGAAGAAAAAAAATGGGGGTTGGAAAAACTACCACTTAATCTGCTCCTAAAAACTACTAATTTATCTACTCCTAAATAGATATCACGATTTGTGAGTGGTTGTGGACTGATCGTTTTCTTTGTATCTCTCTTGGCTTATTATAAGCTCAGCCACATGAGAGAGAGAGAGAGAGAGAGAGTGTGTGCGTGCGTGCGTGTGTGTGTGTGTGTGTGTGTGTGAAAATTTGTTTCCAGGTCCGCTCGAGTGGGGAAACCGCCGCTTGAGCGTAGAATTGTTATTCCCAGTATCTTGTTTTGTTGCAGGCGTGTCCGCTTGAGCGTGGAAAGTTCCGCTCGAGCGTGAAATGCTAACCCCCAATAATTCCACTGTAGCACTGTAAAACCTCTGAGACCCCTCTTTCTCCACTCGAGCGGGTAAGATGTCGCTCAAGCGGGCCTTCTTGATTGTGCCTAGACGCTCGAGTGTGGGAAGTCACGCTCGAGCGGGGAACGTGATGACAACTTTTTAAACACAGCAGCCTTAGATCATTTTGACACTTTTCTTTTTCTATTCTTGATTTCCCCTTTTCCCCTCTCTTGGAAACCCTAGATCTTCATCTTCAAATAGCTTCCATCCCATTGAAATCCACCCAAATTTGTTGGTTGGGGGACGAAGAACACTTGAAGGATAGCTTTTCCTTCCGATTGGATTGGGGATTTGCGATAGATTCATGAAGGAGTTCGAATTTGGGCTTGATAGTTCAGTTAGGGGTATCTTTATTCTCTTATCTCTTCTCTCTTGAAGAAATGTCATGGTATTATGTGCGATTGAAACCCTAATTGAAGTTTTGTTGAATAAAACCCTATTTCCAGGTAATCACTCTTTCACTCAACATTTTGTTTGACACTCCTAAATTTCTCTCTCTAATAAAGGTGAAGATGTAGTTAAAGAACTAGATTTGTGACTAGGGGAAGAAACCCCCAAAATTTAGAGAAACCCTATGTTCCCAATTGGTTAGAAAATTGCCTAGTTAGTGAAATACTCAATTAATTCATGACTTTGGTGAGGAGATAACATGTGGGCATTGATGTAATTAAAGCAATGATAACTTGAATGCTTTTGGCCTTCGAGTTTTATGTGGCATTTATATGTGATGATGATACATGGCGTTGATTGTGGGGTTGAAATGTGTTTTAATGTTTGAGCTTGCATGAGTCTATGTGTGGGTTGGTAATGTATAAAGGTGGTGTTGTGTTGTACCTGCATGGGGAGTTTTAAAAGGTGCCCAATTGCCCTGTCTAGGCTTATCGCTCGACAAATGTGGGAAAACGTTCTTAGGTGTCCACACAGTCCCGCCGTATAGTAGCCGGCGAATGTGGGGGTTGTGTATAAAAAGTAATGGTTGTTCTCTATTGGATTCATGTGATGGAATGCATGTGAATTGATTTCTTAAGTTATGAATGTGTCCTTCTTTGACTAGATACCTTGATTTAAATTTATCTGAATTAGAGTATAAAGGTCCTCGTGAGTTATGAATTATATGTATATGTGTTTAATTGCCAGACACTCTTGTTATATTGTTATTTCACATGGATGCTATACTTTTGTTCAAGGAATTAGATACCTGGATAAATGTATTCCTACTGGGCATCTCGCTCAACCCTAACTTATTTTTCAGGAATTAAGGAAGCTCAGCCTCGATGAAGCACCGGTTCAAATGCTAGATCTAGCATCTTTTGGGAAGTTAATTGTGATCAATAGCATCTAATTATCTGTGTGTATTTTTGAGGATTTTGTAATGAAACTTTTGTATGTACTTCTGTAAAAAAATTGTATGCCTTGAGGGCTTATATTTTGTTAAGTCATCTAGGTCATCGAACTAGGACAGGACTTTGAACATCATGGGAACGTAATTTTTGCATTGTAATCACTTAAGTCTCAGTTCAATGGAAAAGATGACTCACTCTGGGATTTTATGATTATGTTACCAATGTGAATAGCAGGGTTAATTTCCAGGGCGTTACAGAGGGAGAGAGAGAGAGAGAGAGAGAGAGAATCTAAGCCCATGATTTTCTCAATAAGCCTATGATTTCATCAATTGGCTATGATTTCCTCAACATCATCCATATCCCATATTTGAAAGTAGCCACTTTGCAGAATTGGTGCTAACTTAGTCTTGGCTCCTTGAACTCAGCAACTAATTTTCAACTGACTACAATGCCTAACCTTCTAGCCCTCTATTTAACATGTCATCATGCCACATCATGTCACGTCCTTGACACATCTGTCATGCCACGTCAGCATGTCTGTCGACATAAATAATTGTTAGTAATGGGCGCCCATGTGGCATGACCATTTGAACATAATTTGGATCTTATCCAAATAGGTTTTGAATTAAATTCAAACCTATTTAGGATAACCACTCAGGATATAGATATTATCAGTTTTAACTGATATGGATAAATAATAATAATATAATATATATCTGATATATGGTTATGGGTAACCAAGAGAGAAACAACGTATGTTTTGTTTCAACCCATAAACTTACTCTCTCCCAAGAAACAACGATCAAGTCATTTGCACTGTGGTTTGTGTGGGTAATATTCACCATTGTAATATCACCCCACTGCTGGGATTGATTGATTAGATTCTGCAAGCACGTGATTTATCCATGAGGTTTTAGATCGAATCAGGTATGATCTAAACATTTTATTCCGATGCATGTTTTTTGTATCTCTGATTTACATTGGTATCAGAGCCTTTGATGGATATTTTCGTGTTTCCATTAATCATGTGTATATTTTTACATGTGTATGTTTATATTATATACATGAATGTCTGTAAAGAAAAAAAAATCTACTTTGATTAAATTAAGAGCATAAATATTTTTTTATGTTCATTAATGTTTTTTTTAAAGACCATAAACGGTTTTATTTTGAAAAAAGGAGTCCGGCAGTACAAAAATCGGACCAGAAAACACCCGGGAAGGCGGTGCGTGTGATACACGCGCTGTATGACGCCTCCCAGCGGCGCCACGCGCCACCACGCGCAGCCATGCGCCACCACGCGCCGGATGCTCTGCTGACGCGCCTGCACGCGCCATCACGCGCTCGTCGGCGGCGCTGTCCACGCACGCGCGCCGCGTGCTGGAGCCGAGCACCGAGCCGCGGGCTGAGCCGCGCTCCGAGCCGCGCTGAGCCGCTCGTTGAGCCGACTCGCGCCGAGTTGCGCTGAGCGGCGCCGAGCCGAGCCGTTTTTCCCGCCTGGCTTGGCTCTCAGGCTCTGTTTGTTTGTTTTTAATTCTGAATTGCGTTAATTGGCCATAATTTATTCGTTATAGCTTTGTTTTAAGCATGGTTGGTACCCTTAGACTCAGAATTAATTTTTCTACATTCTGTAAAATTTTGAAAATTTTACGAAAATAAAAAATATTTTTTCTGTGTTAATAATTCATTTTTTATGCTTTAAAATGATTCTGGTATTGCATAATTAATTTTCTGGGGTTGAAATTTTTATTGTGGACTTCTGAAATGTTTTACTATCTACTGGTAATATTGTTTCAGTTTATCAGTTTCTGGATTTTTTTATTTCTAATTTTATGTGTGTTTATTAGTTATTTAAAATTCCAGAATATTTCAGAAAAATTCCAGAAAATTTCAGGATGATGTACTTCAATTATGGCATAATCTGAATATTGAATACAGCATTTTTTTTAGATTTGTAATATGTTGTAATTAGAAGAGCATGATTATTTATTTATTTATTAGAATTCCATTATTAAATAAATATAGCATGAGTTATTTGTAGATTTGCATTAAAATGCTATTGTATGGAATTTATCATGCTTTGTATATGCCATAGTCAGTGGGAGGTTATTCGGTTGAGAGAAATCGTTGTAGATTAACTCCCGAAAACCAATATTTTGCGCATAAATTAAACTAAATTTTGGATAATTGTCACTTGTGGCGCAAGAGATGATTACGAGCATAGCGGATTTTCGATCTTGCGACTTGTGTAATATTGTCACTATTTAATTTAGATTTTTGCGGCAAAATTATATTATGCTAATCAAATTAATCCCAATGCGAATTTCTCTCTAAATTGATTTAGCTTATGGAAGTTAATTTGGTTGACCTAGACTTAGTAGAGATGTTCAAATGTGAACAAACTAATCCCATTCTTTAGATGAGCAAAAGTCTTGGAGACTTTAGGTCAAACCTTAATTGAGCCAAAGTAAGGAAACATGACTCAAAGTCGCCGTGTTTTTGTTGCCTTGTTTGGCACAATAAAAACTAATGTGTGCGTTATAGTTAGCGGCACGCTACATAGTTTTGGTTGGCGAGTTTTGGAGTTATGAAATTAGTAAGCCCTCAATAGATCTGTATATGATCTTGACTAATGAGCTGCGCGGATTGACTTTGTAATTTGACTTGTAAATAATGTTACATCATTGGATGAAGTAACATTCAAGAGTCACGTCATCCAAGAAATGCGAGCTTAAATAAATTAGTCATTAAGTGTAAGACGAGTAGCCAGTACGAGCAGTGTTTTGCTCTTTACCCAATTATTGGGAGTGGATTCAGCGAAATTTCATGCACTATAATAGTGTGCGTTGAAATATCACGTGAAGTTAAAAGATTAGCGCTTAGAAGCTGCAAAATCTATTAACACTGAGTGAAAAGATTAGCGCTTAGTGGCTGCAAAATCTATTAGCATTGCCAACTTGTCTAAGTGTGGACACTTACTGTTTCCACACTTGAGTGTGAAACATGGATGAGGTGCTTCTTTGTGTGATTCCTTTACTAGGCTAAGGTTTTGAATAACATTTACCACTAAGCGCAAACGTTGCAGCATAGTAATGAAAAGGTTAAGGCTGACAAGGTTGTTATGACTCTAAGAATTTAACGCATCGCTTGTAAGAGCATTGTGTTGAATTAGACTCTTTAGCCTAATTCGCGCTTAAGTTACTTCAGGAGCTATCATAGTTGATAGCTTATTCTCACCTTCTTGTGGATAGTAGAATTAATTGCAAGTAACTATGAAGCGAGAAATAAAGATGGCAACAGGAGTATCGTCATCTTTCAACTAGATGTATTAAAGTGTATGGAGAATAAAATTGACTTGAAGGTGCAGGGGATTAGCACTTACTAGTTAAATTTGCGACTTAGGCGCAGTTGATATCTCCATGACATCCTTTTTATGATCTAGTGAATATGACTTAGTCGTGAGTCATTACCTAGTTGGGCCTAAACCTTTAAAACTTGTCTTCGAGAACTCACACATTAAGATGATTGGAATTAGTTTATGACATTGGTCATGAACCAGTGGCTTATTATACTTAATCACATTAATGAGATGATGACACGATGGTTTGAGTAGGCCTTCTCGGGCCCACTCGCTTATGACATCCTGCTCTCATGTGAATGTGTAACTTTGTTCGCAATGGGTGCGCACAAGTAAGTAGGAAAGCCGCAGAAGGTCATTTGTTTTGGCGCATTTAGTCCACTATGATATTTTGTGACTAGATATGTGTGAGGGTATGATAGCTAAGCCTCAATCTCGACACATTTATAGATTATGATACGCATCTGAGTCAAGACTATTTGATCTCCCATAAGTCAAAAGTTTTGAGATGATTTTTGACATTGCACATATGAGGTCGAGATCAATTAGATAAGAGTTTTTTGTGCTTTTAGTTTTGACCAAGGTGGCGAGTATCTATTTGAGTTATTTTTCAGAAAAACTCTGTGAAGAGAGATGGATGCTTAGAAAATTGATTATTCCTAGTACTCAACAACACACTGGTGTAGTAGAGATAAGGAATTAAATATTGTTAATGTTAGGTGGATAATGGCGCAAAATGTTTCCCAATTGGGAATTGCACTAGTTTGTTGCCTATATCCCTAACTAAGTGCCCTCCATATCAGATTTTACACTCCATTTTGAGTAATGGGTTAGCAGAGAGCCATCTATGGGCGATCTGTAACCATTAAGCAGTGGGAGCGATGTGCCTACTAATGGATTACTCCATTCAAGAAGAATACTCTACATTCTTAGTTGCGTGGTAGCAAATGTGAAAATTTTCCACGTCATCACTGGGTGATTGAGAGGGAAACATTCATGATTGCTCCGCAAGATGATAAAGAGCCTAGGATAATGCCTAAGGCTCTAGTCCCCTATTTTTTGAAAGTGGATCAATGTTGCGCAGTTTAAGACAAAGTCTTTGAGGATTAACCATTTTTTATAATTTGGTTGACTTTCCATTGTGACGCAAAACTGTTATAAAGTTTTGCGTAATTTGGATAGTCATTGTTGAGGCATAAGGCTCGCTAGATACCGAAAAGTCGCACCATTGAGGAAAGTGTAGACCATGAGAAGACTTCCTCCTGGGGAGTGAGGTTATTTTGACTTAGGCTATAATTGACATAAGTTCGGAACATTGATTTGTGGACATTATGACCCGATTTCTCATTAGAGAATTGGATAAGTAGATTCGTAGGGATTTACCTTCTGCTTTTATGGTGAAAAGTTAGGAGCGCAAAAAGGTTGCTAGTTCCAATAAATCTTTTACAGCCTAAAGCAGTTATCCAAACAGTGGTTCTTAGATTTCGTCAAGCCATGATAGGGCAACGATGATCGATGAAGACCACTGAGGCATGATCAATGGTCCTAAAGAAGTTTTTCCTTACTTAGTCATTATGAGCTAGGAATTTATAAGGTTGACGCCACCTAGGGTGGGCAGTCCTCTATTTTAGATATGATGGACATGGGTGATGTAATTTATATGCTCGGATGTACGATCCTTAGGGATTGTTTTAGGAAAATTCTCGGTTTGTCTTCGATGACTTACATAGAGAATATCCTAGAATGATTCTAGATGCAAAATTGAAAATCCATTGACTTACCTATCGGTAAAAGCCAGAGCCTTAGCTATTGAGTGAATCCTCGGATTGTCTTTGGGAGGACCTATATTCCTTGATTTTCTTTGTTGTGGGAGCCTAAAGTACGCTATGTGGGCGTATTCGGCATGATAAGTGTTATCTTTGGTAAATGGTCAACTGAGTTATTTAGACATTGACCTTGCTCATTAGACTGCGGATAAAATGCTTTATTAGAAGCATATTAATTTGCTCCTTGTAAAATTCAATGCGCTAGTTGGGCGCATCTGCGCTAATTGGGCGCATTAAGAATGAACGCAAATTGGTCACCAAAAAATATCTTTAGAGAGGTTATTGCGCAAGAGGTAGTGATCTTAAATCATTTCATGTGAGGCGCACATGGTGGATTCCGTTGTATATACTTATCGCAAGAGGTGCTGATAAGGCTTATGTTTGGAATCTATAATTGCGCAAGCTGTGGTCAATTTTTTTTAAAAATCGATCACTTATTTTGAGATGATGGGATGTTGACACTATTATGGTTTGTGTCATAATGATTAGCAGATGATGATGTCAGCAGGCAAGATTGGCTCACTCACACGAGCAATCGCCCTTGGCGCTTGGGAGCGAGCAAGGATGAGACTGGTGGTTTATTTTTATTTGGAGCCAAGAGAGGCTTAAATCATCCACTATGTATGTCGCCTTGGTTATAACCAAGATGAGGTCGTGTTAAGGACCAAACATGGATGTTAGTACCCACCTTCCATGTTGTGCCTGTTATGATTAGCCAGATGCGAGATCTCATTTGGCGCCTAGAAGGTGAGCAAATAGAGAATTCGGGTTAGGCGCTAGAAAGCGACTAGACTAATATCTGTACGGTGTATCGAGTATGACGTCACTCTTTATGGAAGAGTTACTCCACCGTAACATGTATTCATACTATATGTGCTTAGCGACCGAGTAATGAGGTGAGAGAATGGATCCCTGCTTCCTCACCGTGTGAGTCTTACGCGTCATTATTGATATGACTTTCATTTATGTACCCTTTTGTGACTTTTGACTATGTCATAAGGTAAGGGGTTGATGTTCTGCTACTTTGGTATGTTGCCTGCGGTCATGCATGATTCGGCCTTAAGGGACATCACTGGGAAAGCGGTCAATCCTAAACTAAATGGCATGAGTGCAAAGGGAAGATCATCTAGTATTACACCACTGTTGTATATTCACTACCGGCAACTCACATCGCTCTGTATGAGAGGCGAATTGAGTGTGAATATATTGCAAGAATTGAGAGGGTCAAACATGCTCTTTTTTAAGGGATTAGAGATGTTTTTTGGACCGGTGTAATTAGATGGGTCTGGGGTATATGAGACACTATTTCTGTTCTTTTTGGGTTGATGTCTCTATGCTGGCTCATTTTGAGTTTCTAGTATAGAGCTCCCACATGCAGGTGTTCTCAGCAGTCGCACGGTGCAGTGGCTAGTATGAGATTGTTTATTTTTGGGAGATTGAGACAGAGATGTGGCAGTGTCATGCTAACTCATGTGCGAGTGGGAGATGTTAGTAATGGGCGCCCATGTGGCATGACCATTTGAACATAATTTGGATCTTATCCAAATAGGTTTTGAATTAAATTCAAACCTATTTAGGATAACCACTCAGGATATAGATATTATCAGTTTTAACTGATATGGATAAATAATAATAATATAATATATATCTGATATATGGTTATGGGTAACCAAGAGAGAAACAACGTATGTTTTGTTTCAACCCATAAACTTACTCTCTCCCAAGAAACAACGATCAAGTCATTTGCACTGTGGTTTGTGTGGGTAATATTCACCATTGTAATATCACCCCACTGCTGGGATTGATTGATTAGATTCTGGAAGCACGTGATTTATCCATGAGGTTTTAGATCGAATCAGGTATGATCTAAACATTTTATTCCGCTGCATGTTTTTTGTATCTCTGATTTACAATAATAATAATAACAAATGTGGCCAAGGTTGTTCTTTAAAAATAGTATATGATTTCAATTGGAAGACCATAATTAATAGGCCATAATCGATAGAAAAAATAAAATGTGGTGCCAACAATGCCCCTTTCATTTAAATGGATCGAAGATTGAAATCCAATTAAATGATTTATAATGCGGTTTACCACAATCGACATAAAATATTTTATGGTGCAAACAATTCAAATTCTTAAAGCCAAAAATTAGTTAGCCAATTGCAAATATTTTATGGAGGGACAGAAAGTTAGCCATTGCAGTCATTTGAAAATTAGTTACTGAGATCAAGGAGCCAAGACCAAGTCAAACACCAAATCTACAAAATGGTTACTATCAAACATGGGATATGAATAATGTTGAGGAAATCATGGCCTATTGAGGACATCATGGACTTGTTGAGGAAATTGTGGCATAGATTCTCTCTCTCTCTCTCTCTCTCTCTCTCTCTCTCTCTCTCTTATGTGTTTGAGCCTATAAATAGGCCAAGAGAAATACAAAGAAAATGATCAATCCAGAACCAATCACAAATTGTGATATCTATTTAGGAGTAGTTAAATTAGCAGTCTTTAGGAGTAGATTAAGTGGTAGCTTTTCCAACCACCATTTCTTTTCTTCTGTTGATTGTTGTATTTTTTTCAATTCTTTGTTCTTGTTTAAGTTCTTATAACTAGTAGCAAGTGACAATCTATTTGAATAAATACATATTATGTTCTATCTCTTCTTTACTTGATAACCTTTGGGAAAGTCTTTAATCCATTTAAGGCATAGAACTCAACTACAAAGCTTGATTTTTGTTTATGTTTCTTTAAAATTTATTTAAGTCAAATAATAATAATAATAATAACAAATGTGGCCAAAGTTATTTTTAAAAATAGGCTATGATTTCAATTGACATACCAATTTGACCATAATTAATAGGCCACGATTGATAGAAAAATAAAATGAGGTGCGAACAATGCTTCCCTTATTTAAATGGATTGAAGAATGAAATCCAATTAAATAATTTATAAGGCGGTTTACCACGATCGACCGAAAATATTTATGGTGCAAACTACTCAAATTTTTGAAGAGTTATATTACACTTATAGTAACTTTTAATCTATCGCATACCCTATCTTTGGCTTTGTCAAGTGCCATAGCAGAGAGCCACATTCCTTACTTTTATAATAAAATAATTCTCTATTAGCCACATTTTGGCTAATTAAAGAGAAGTCACTACATATATTATTCTTCAACCATTGTTATTTTTCAAACCATGTCATGAAAATTAATTTTTGGTGTGATCCACAAATCCAAAGTGGATGTTGAATTCCAAAACTAACATAATTAAATGTCATAAAAAAATTCATAAATTTTGACACTTTGAACAATGTCAAAAAATTCACACTCAACAAACTTGGGTTGTTCATAATTTTCAATCATTTTTTATTTAAAATCATGCTCTCCAAGTTCATAATTTTTAGCCACATTTAGCTTAAAATCATGCCTATCAAGTGAATTTTCATCATTATTTTGTGATGAATTTTTAACATTTTTCAAGAAAAGTGGTTGTTCTTCTTTTTTAGCCATTAATGGCTTGTCACTTTTTGCCACATTTGGCAAAACATCATGCCCCCCAAATGAACCTTTATCATTAGAATTCTCAATCTTTTTTTAAGAGAATGGGTTGTTTTTTATTTTTAGCCATTAAAGGTCTATAAAAATTGTCCAAAGTCATATTATCTTCATGACTTAGTATGCTAACCCTTCGAGCCACATACATTGGCTCTTTATGAATGATTGACTCTTCAAAAATATGTGTATTAACTCTATAAGCTATATTATTTCCATATCTTAAATTTTCATTGGCCATTATGCCTTCTAATTTTTGTTTCCAATATCGAATTTCTTCATCAATTAGAAAACTTTACCCTTTAAGTCAATGAATTTTTCCATCACGGTAATTTAAATCTCTTTACATCAAATAATGCAGAGATGATGAAATTATTTGAAATCTTTGCCTATAAAGAAAATTATTTTTTTTTTCTTTTAGGGCCAAAATTTCACTTCCGCACCAATAAATTTCATCCTCACAATGCCAAATCATTCTTTTCATATCATTTGTCATGCCATTATGTTGGCAATAAGTGGTAGAACCACCACCATAACACAAACAATTTTCATAATATGAGGCATTCTACTGGCAATCTACATCCATTGGAACACTGCTACTCCATTGGCAGTTTCTATCCATGGTTTCACAAGATGTAAACATGCCACTTGAAGGTATAATTTCATACGCATTAGTATGCTTCTTCATTGCCATTAGTCCAAGTTAAAATGGTCCTACCAGGTGTGCCAATTCATGTTAGAAAAATTTTAGTTTAAGCCTAATCGATAGTAATTAATCGACAAACTTAAATAAATTTTAAATAAACACAAACAAAAAATTAGGCTTTGTGGTTGAGTTCTACACTTCAAACAAAACAGAATATGTATTTATTCAAATAGATTGTCACGTGCTACCAGCTACAGAACTTAAACAAGAACAGAGAATCAAAAAATACAGCAATCAACAGAAGAAAAAAATGGGTATTAGAAAAGCTACCACTTAATCTACTCCTAAAAACCACTAATTTAACCACTCCTAAATAGATATCACAATTTGTAAATGATTAGGCATTGATCTTTTTCTATATATCTCTCTTGGCCTATTTATAGGCTCAACCACATGAGAGGGGGAGAGAGAGAGAGAGAATCTAAGCCCACGATTTCCTCAATAGGCCATGATTTTGTTAACATCATCCATATCCCATGTTTGAGTAACCACTTTGCAAATTTGGTGCTTGACTTGATCTTGGCTCCTTAATCTCAACAACCAATTTTCAAATGGCTACAATGGCTAACTTCATGGCCCTCTATTTAACATGTCATCATGCCATGTCATGTCACGTCCTTAACACATCTGTCATGCCACGTTAGCATGCCTATGATTTCAATCAACAAATGTGGCCAAGGTTATTCTTAAAAAATAGTCTATGATTTCAATCAACAGACCATAATCGAATTTGACCTTAATTAATAGGCCACAATTGACAAAAAAAAAAAAAATATACTGCCAACACTAGGCCTCATGAAATATAACAAAATTCAAAGACCCACAATTTTTATTCCTAATTCATCTATAATAATGTGTAAGGAAGGAGTGTTTGATAATATGATTCAACACTTAAAACCGAATGTGTTATGCAATAATTAATTAAACCTATTTGATTGCCATAATTGATATCACTTCAAAATTTAAGTGCCTCTTAAAATGTAAATTAAAATTTTAGGTCATATGAAACTTACTTAATTCTAACTAAATTTATAAAAACTAAACATAAGTATCGATATACACTATTATAAACTCATCACCGCCGCCGCCACCACCACCCCCACCATCATGTCACCGCTACCACTGCCACCACCATCACTACCGTTACCGCCACTACCACCATCATTATGCCACCAATGCGACTGCCACCACCAGCCACCGCCACCACTGCTACTACTACCATTACCATTACTACTACTACCAGCACCACAACCACCACCATCATGCCATGGCCACCACTACTACTACTATTACAACCACCACCATCACTACAACCACCATCACCGCTACCATCACTACTACCACCACCTTCATCACAATCTTCATTATTGCCATAAGTACTACCATCATTTTGCTATCACTACCATCACTACCATTATCACAATATAAAAATCAAAATATTCAATTTGAAAATAATAAATTTTAAATTTGATCTTACACATATCAAGCAATTTATTTTTAATTCAACACTTAAATTATTGTCAAGCAGCTTTTTAGCTTAAAAAATTCAGCATTCAGTTTTTAATACTTAATTTTCAGTTTTCAGTTTTTAGTTTTTAACTTTATCAAACACCACTAGAGTTAGATTTTACATAATTTAATTGTGATAAATTAAAATTTGACATGCAACATGTAACATCCCCAAATTGTTAGTAATAAAACATTACTCACAATATAAGTAATTTTAAACCATTTATCACCAACCAACAACATTAATCCAACACTCTCTTTCTCATTGAACTGTAACCTCAAAAATTCAAATTTCCATGTTTAATTCTTAGTTACATCAACATTAGCATAGTTCAAAAAGTTATAGGAGCTGATACAAAAATATTGTATTGGCTTACAAATATCAATGTCATGCCTTGTTACAACAAAATGGACTCATAATCCCAAAACAAGTATGCTTAAAGCTTCCACAAAATACATCCATGAGCTTTTGTGCTCCAACCAACACAAAACTTCCACCTCCTTTTCATTGGGGTGGTAGCACATCACCAAGTTCTGAAATGTTAAATAGAAGTGAGATAGATACCCAGTACAAAAACTTTTAACAAAATATCTAGTTATTTAAAGATTGATATGGTATCGTCACAACCCAAAACATATTTAATTCAACTCTTAATATTATTTTAAAAGAGAAAGCAAGAGCCCATAGTTTTCACAAAATTGATAAATTCAACATCGGGGGTAAATTGGCCATGAAATCCCTAAGGAGAGTCCCAATACATATATACACATGGGTTCATAACAAAAAATATCCCAACATTTGCTGGCTATGAATACGGCGGGAAATGGGCACCCAAAATCATTCATTTTTCATTTTTACCAACTACGATACAACAGGACCAGTGGACACCCAAAAACAATTTTCTACATTCGTCCGACGATAAGCTGAAGACAAAGCAATTAAGCACCTAGACCTCCTCGCATGGGTACCAAGATAATACACAATCCTTGTCACAAAAATAGATTTTCTACCTGAACTCACATGCTATTTACCTCCCCCTTAACAATCTTTCCAAAGTCTCTGTCTATTCATACATTCATAAACAAAATAATCTTTCACCATCCAAGCAATTAGAACATATGTAAAATTACAATATCCAACTGTACTAATCAAACCACAGGAACATCCCAAGTTCACCATTCTCCATTCAAATATTACGTTATTGTCATAGACCAATCATCAATTTAAAGAACTAAGGGTCAATTTCATTTTATTTACATTACTTCTAAAACTTCAAATTTAGGATTTTTATAAAAATTGTGGCTTTTGCCCCTCTAACATATATAATATTAATTTTTATCAAAAACTTCTATAATCCATGGTTAAAAGTAGAAATTTTAAGAAAAATTGTAATAAAATACTATTTTTGTAAGAAAACTTCAATTTATAACTTCAAACATTCGTCAACTCATCAATGTCATGGCAACACCACATAATTATCTTCAAATCAAAGAGATGCAAGATTGAAAGTAATCCTACCTTAAGAATCAAGACAAAGAAGCTAGGTTTTTGAAGAGCTCTTAGTAATATCAAAATCCAATTGGTAGACTCCGAGATCTCCAAGTGAACTTTACTTTTTGCAAGAGATTTTAGCTTGAATCTTAGTGTAATGAGAGATTCCTAAAGAGAAATAGCTAGGGTGTTTGGAGCTAGAGAGAGAAAAGAAGAGAGAAAAAAAAAGTAAAGAAAATAATCTAAATGTCACTTTTTAAGTGGCTGATATCGTGCAGACTACTCGAGCAGTGAATGAAACCTCTCCGTATTTCTGCCCACAAAATGAAATACAAGGAACCTCCTCATCTTCGCTCAAGTGACCACCAGTTCACTCGAGCGGTCCCTCGACCTGCAAAACAAACTACTAGAAGCACCTTATCTCCGTTCGAGCAGTCTTTCCATCGCTTTAGTGGTCACCTGAGATGAATTGTCTCAATCTCTCCCCCTTAAGGAATTTTTCCCTCGAAATAATGCCAATCCTCAACACAACATCAATGATATGATATCAACACAATAATCATCAATTCCCAACAATCCCTAAATAGCGAACGAACAATTTCTAATAGGAATATAAAGGAAAATATATGAGGAAATATACATTACATCCTGTTATAGCTCGACTTTTCGTGCCCCCTTTCGGAAGACGAAGAATCCCTACAGTATCGGACTCCCGCGGTTCTGAATCTGATCTCACAAGTGCAATGTGAAATAAATAAACATCAAAGAGTCCAAATTCGGCAATTTTTTTGGAAAATCGATTTTGAATCAAATTGCTAAAAATGGATTGCTTTGCCAGATACAAGGTCACCACCAAAATAATTTTGAAAAATTTAAGAAACCCATGACTCGTGCCAAAGGCCAAGTATTTCATCACCAAGATTGTCTCGGCTTAAGAACTTAGGTACGAGAGCGGAAGGTCATGAATTGAGCACCCCCGCTCGCCCGATCAAAGATTGGCCTCTACTAATCATGATGTGATTCTTATCTACATTATATGCTCTTGTTCCGATTTATTAGGCTAACTTACTATGTGATGCACACACAAGTATAGACTGATTTGCAAAAATTGGAGCACTTGATTTCATGTTTGTTTTGAAAATTGTTTCGAATATGCACCATTTGATAAAGTGATCGCATATGAACATTACTCAAATTATTCCAATTCAAGCAATTAGCCTTCATTCATAGGCGTTCAGGCAATTTATCACTTGAGCATTTAACCTGACGGCAAGCATGCTAGACATGGAAACAATCACACGCATGCGATATGCTAAAGCACAGAAATGCTCACCTTGTATTCCAAGGCAAGCCAAAAGAAACAAAAGAGTTAGAAAACATTCATGCCCCTAACTAATACAACATGACTAATGCAACACATGCAATAATGCAACTAATAGGCTCGGCTACTAATTATGTCATGTGAATCAATTTGATAGCATGCGGTTTAAACACATATTCCACGAAATATTTAAATGACAATGCATTGTTAAAATGATGAATCGAGCCCTGATGCATGCAATACAAGTGGATGAACGAAACGTGATGCTTCTAAACTAACCATCTTAAGCTGGTAAATAAAAGGGAAAAAGACATGGGGTTGGAAGACATACATGTTAATACAACATTTGCGCCCTCACGAAGGAGAGTTCGAATGAACTAACTAGCTAACTAATTAAAGTTAAACTAATTAATTAACTATTACAAACTCGAATGAATAATTTAGCTAAACTACTTAACTAATTAATTAACTAATCTAGCTAATCGAAATGATTACAACATGAGACGAATTAGCTATTCTAACTAATTAATTACAAAACTACTACTTTAAGCACAATACTAATATTATTACAACACGGATCTCGAGAATCGGTGAGGGCTCATGCATGAATGCGGTTTCCACCCGAAAAAGCCACTATTTCTGCTACCAAATGCCTCTATCGTATAGTAGAACACTTGCACTGTTTTCCACCTCCAGACCAATTATGTTCTTCTTTAAAAGTACACTGCTAGATTTTGCACAGGTGGCTGGCAGGTGGCCTGCCGACCACTGATGACTGGGTTGTCCTGCTCTTGAAGAAGAATAAACCCTTGAGTCACAAACCACCAATTTCACACTCTCAAGTGCTTCAAGAGCTCAAATTCAAGCTCAAATCATCATAGCAAGAAGCTCTCTAGGTTTGGTTTAGAATGTTTTGTAAAGTCTATGCAAGTTGCAAGAAAGAGATAATATTTTTCCTCCCAAAATTTTTCTAACCTCCAAACTAAGAGATAAGGTCCTCTATATATAGAAATATATGAGCTTCAGTCGAAAATATATATATAGAGACAGGTGGAGCAATGTGGGAACAACTGGCATAAATATCTGCAAAAAAACTGGTTTTTGACACTTGTGGCCGACAAGCCACTAATGGTTGACGAAAAGAGACATTAGTGGGTCAAAAGGGGCGACAATTTCACTACTGGCCGGCAGGCCACTAGCAAGGGCCAGCAGGCCACTATTTGTGGTTGGCCACAAAAATCTGCCTCCAAGACCGACTTCGAATGGGTATATCTCCTTCATCCGGACTCGGTTTTAGGTGATTCTTGAGTCTAAATTGAACCTCCGGAAGTCTACTTTCCAATGGAGGTGCTCTCACATATAAATTCTAAGTCTGTAATGAGATATTCCTATTTTAGTGAAGGTTTCTCAATTTTGTCCTAACGAATTGATGCCTAACTTATCCCCCAACTAGTTTTCTTCCATTTCTTCCTATTTTCTTCAACTCCAAACCTATAATTAAGATGTTTTTGAAGATTTTTCAACAAGTTCATCTCTCTTCCATTTATCTCCACTTTGTCCTTACTCAATTTACCGAAAAATGCAATTTTTAACGAAATGCGAGCCTCAGAACATTGTAAAAACATTTTCAAAAATATTTTGAAAGAGAGGATTTTAAGGTCTAAAATAGTTTTGGTCAAAATTTGGGTGTAAGGTTGGGATTTAGAGCTCTTCTTGTTGAAGAAATCTAACATTTGTACAGCATAACTTTCATCATCGAGTGATCAATTTGAGTCGTCCAAGTCTTAAGGGCGGTAAAAAACGAGATGTCTACAGTTGCCCTTCTTTGACAGAGCTCGAAGTCATGAAATGACATGAGTGAATGTCAAAGCCCAAAGTCAACCTATTTTGATAAAGCCGTAAAACTTCAGCAAACAAACAAAATATAGATGCGGTTGGTTGAACCCAAGGGTTGCCTACGCATCCCTTTGCAAGGAATCAAACCAACGTAGTTCAGGGGCAGAATGCAAATGATACACAATACAACAAAACAATGTAATGATAAACAATGTAACAAAATAATCAAATCACAAGCAATGCAAAACCACACAAATACCATAAAGGGATGGAGATGCAAAATCAAACTACATTTTATACAAAAAAGAAATGGGCACAACCAAACAACGCCTAACACAGGCTAAGTTCCTACATCCTCAATACTGGCCTCAGCACAGCATGGATGTTTACACATAACAGAACCATGTTTCAACGTGAAAGGGGTGCGAGCACATGCAAAACTATGTTTTTCGTAGAAAGAGTACGAGTACAAGTAATTGGGTGGTATGATATAAGTGAGAAATGATCTTTTGGGAAAGATAATGATCCTAAATGTTGAATGCAACAAGACAAAGTACGATGCAATAGATGCAATGGATGAAATAAATAAGGCGTAGGCCGAATCACATTTTACCTGGAAAAGAAATGGACACAAAACAAACCATGCCTAACACAGAAAAGGTGCCGACACCCTCAAACTAAGCTTAACATAGAAAGGATGCAGGCGATAAAATGGATAATGATGTAATGAATGCGATGGATAATGTAGTAGATGCATGCGATAGATGCTATATACAATGTAATAAGTGAAAGTACCTTACAGGGGCAATCGGCAATGACTCACCTTATGCTGCTGTGGATCTTCCTCTTCTTCTTGGTTGCGCTTCCAAACTGCAAGTACTACTTTTTTTCCTATTCTCCAATAGGATGGCAGACTAGGTTAGTTCAGTATCCAGAATTGAGGCACATACAAGCTACCTCAACCTATGGGGCTGCCATACAGATTTCAAGGTAAGGATACACCCCTAGGTATTTAAACCAGACTTTAGTCTCAAAAATTCTAAACCTTTACGTTATAGGCATCGACCATTCGAACTCTAGTTTCCACTGTCTCAGTTGATCTCCTAAAAACTCATTGCAAACACAGTTAGGTGACTATACCAGACCACCGGAAGTCATTTGGGCACGACAAACACCAAAGGAATTGCACCTTTAGAGGAATTAAGGTCTCCTAGATCCCGTAAGTTCACAAGACAGTACGGGTGAGGGTGAATACACAAGACAGTGTGAACTAAAGATGCACAATAACTGTGCGAATGAGGGTGAATGAATGCACAAAACAGTACTATATGAGTGCACAAGACAGTGAGATGCAGGGTGCACAAAATAGTGCGATGCAAGGTGCACAAAATAGTGCGATACAAGATGAATGCACAAAACAGTGTTAAATGGGTGCACAAGATAGTGATAGGCAAGTTTGCACAAGACAGTGCCATATGGATGAATGCGTAGGATAGCGCAATGCAGGTGCGTGCATAAGATAGTGCGACGTAAGGGTGCACGAGACAGTGTGATATGAGTGGAATGTACGAAATAGATGTGAATGCACAAGACAGTGCGTTACAGGGTGCACAAGATAGTGTGATGCAAGTGCACAAGACAATACGATACGGGGTGCACAAGATAGTGCGATGCAAGTGAATGCACAAGACAGTGCGAGGTAGGTGCATAAGACAGTATGATGCAAGTGAATGCACATGACAGTGCTGTGGAAGGTTCGATGTAGGTTAAATGCACAAAATATTGTGATACAAGTATGCACAAGATAGTGCGATGCAAGGTGCGCAAAACAGTGCGATACAGGGTAGAATGCATAAGATAGTGTGAAAGTGTCACGCCCCTAACTTGCACCTAAAAGTTTGGGCATGACCTAAACAAAAAAGGACACTTAACCTGGTTCCATAGAGGGGCCTGCCCGGAAGCTGTAAAACATAATTGATAAAAACCAGAAAATATGACATCCATTGAGCTACTAAGTCATGCCAGGATCAAAAACATTTCACAGGACAAGTACATCAAAAGCCAAAATACATTTAAGAGTTAGTTATTTACAGGCATATACAAAACCAACCCCGAGGTGGGGTATATAACAAAATCATTAAGTACATAACAACTTAAGCCAATAGCAAAAGTGTGAGCCATCATCTAACAACTCCACAAAAGTAGGGTCCCGACCCCAAGCTTGGCTGTGCCTAGGCTGACAAAAGTATGACGATGCTGAGCTAAGATCGACCTCCTGGTTGATTACCTACAGAAACAGACATAACATAGGGTGAGCCAAGCTCAGTGAACAATAGTACTAGTATGCTTGTAAACATATTTAATGCTGAAATCATGTAATTAGTCTGTCTCTGTACGGCTTGTTGGAACAACATAATCGGTTTATAATTGTCATAATGTGGCCCCTGGCCTAAGAACTTCACACATTCAGAAAAGAGTCCTTGGGTTCATAATTTACAATTCATCACATAGACCTTTGGTTCTTTTTGATTCACAAGCTTACAATAGTATAAGTTCATATTTCACACATCGGTCCTTGGCCTCATAAATTCATCATTCACAAAGGGCCCTTGGCCACATTGGTTCACAATTCACAAATGACCCTTGGTCACGTAGTTTCACATTAGGCTCGTAGCCACATTGACTCACAAATGGCTCTAAGCCACATTGATTCATAAATGGCTCTAAGCCACATTGGTTCACAAATGGCTCTAAGCCACATTGGTTCACAAATGGCTCTAAGCCACATTGGTTCACAAATTCACAATTGCCTTGATACATTCCACTAGTCACAAGCTTCCACATAAGATGTGTACAACTTCACAACCCTTTTCAATGTTTCCACAATTTCGTATTGAATCACTTATAGCAAATATATCATTTCATACCAACACAAGTTTGATAGTGAAGTTTGTAACGACAAGATATAACGTCAATACATAATATGATAAAACTTTCAACAAGGGTCACAACGTCAATAAACATAAATACTGAGTAGAGATACATTGAAGTACTATCACTCACTGTGTTGTGTCGGTGCACTTCCTTTTGAGGCGTTTCCTACACATGAAAAATCACATTAGTCCCTTTTATCCTTGTTAAATCAACATTCGGTTCACTTACTTTGATTGAATTAACGAACATTCAAACAATATAAATTGTAGGTTTTGACAACATTAGAGGACCCAACACGCAAAACGGAGCATCCCAACTTTTCTGGCTTGAGCCGCACGTGCAGCTAGGATCTCCCGCACGTGCGGCATTGAGGCCCCGCATGTGCCTTTTTTGCAGTGTTGAAGTCCAAAATTTTTGCCATTTTCCCGCACGTGCGGCAGTGACTCCCGCACGTGCGGCTGAGGTTCCCGCACGTGCGGCTGAGGTTCCCGCACGTGCGGCCTTAGGCCCCACATGTGCGGCGATTCTGCACCAAAAGTTCGAAATTTCTGCATAATTTCTTCCCCTAGTAGACATGTTTAGGACTTCAAAATCCAGCTTTAAATTACCAATATATAAGCTTAAAGCATATGAATACATGTGAACAAGGATCAAATTACATATTTCATTTGAATAAAAATCAAATCATGAATCCACAACTTAACTTCACTCACATTCACAAGGTTCCTACTTGTTCTCACATCTCAACTCATAAACATAAAATCATGCCACATACTTGAATTCAAACAAGTCAATTGAAGAAATAGAGTAAAGTTTCTCATAGATACTTCAAATTGAGTCAAAACATGCAAGGCAAGATCATCTTGCTAATTTACTACTTCTCATACTCACATCACTACAATTCCAACTCTTAGGAACAAGATTATAGAAACATCTTCACATAAATTATGACAAGAAGGGTTGTGGATGGAAATTAGACAAACATTTACATACCTTAAGCCCAAATCTCAACCTTCTTGAGGACCTTCTTTCTCTATCCCTTCACTTCTCAAGTCTAGAGTTATGAGTTCTTTTGTTTGTCAAATGACCAAGATCACATATATATATTTCCATAAGGAGAGAATAAGACGAAAATCTATCGTTTACACATCCGAAAATTGAAATTTCACAGAAGTGCTTAATATTACCTAAAAATTATGCTGGTTCCAAATATATGATCAATTTTGACTTATTAAGCCGCTAAGGCCCTCAATTTCTACTTTATCGTTCGAGTAGTAACAGATACATTTCTTTCCTAACAGATACAATTCATTCCACAAGGCATTACAACATAGTTACTTGAACTTATTCTCTTGTACAACTTCATCTTAGTCATTTAACAGCACAGAATAAAGGACGAACATGTATCACAAGCATATATGAGGGTCGGGTTGTTACACTCTACCCCCCTTAAAAAAAAGTTTGGTCCCTCAAACTTGCTTTTACCTTAAAACGGAAACAGACATGGATACTATTGTTGCATATCCTCCTCTTTTTCCCAAGTAGCTTCAGTGCCATAATGTTCTTGCCACTCTACCTTTACCATTGGAATTTCCCGATTGCGCAATTGCTTTACTTGTCGCTCCAAAATTCGAAGTGGTCTTTCTTCATAGCTTAACTTATCATCTAGCACAAGTTGGTGATAGTCTATGACATGAGATGGATCTGATAGGTATCCTCGAAGCATAGAAACATGAAACACATTATGTATTTGACTCATACTCGGCGGAAGAGCCACTCGGTAAGCTACCAAACCCACTCTTTCTAGAATTTGGAAAGGGCCAACATACCGAGGCGTTAATTTACCCTTTTTCCCAAATCTCGGATGTCCCTTTAACGGGGTGACTTTCACGAACACATAATTACCCACTTCAAATTCCAAATCCCTTCGTCTGTTATCTGCATTGCTCTTCTGCCTGCTTTGTGCCATTTTTAACCTCTCCCGGATAATTTTAACCTTTTCAGTTGTTAATTGCACAATTTCAGGACCAACAATGCCCTATCCCCGACTTCAGCCCAACATACAGGGGAACGACATGGTCTTCCATACAGAGCTTCATAAGGTGCCATCTCAATGCTCGAATGGTAACTGTTATTGTAGGCGAACTCTATCAATGGTAGATGGGTTTCCCAGCTTTCTTGAAAATCCAATACACACAGTCGGAGCATATCTTCTAAAGTTTGTATGGTTCTCTCGGATTGACCATCAGTTTGAGGGTGAAAAGCGGTGCTAAACGTAAGTTCGGTACCCATAGCCTCCTGTAAACTTTGCCAAAATCTTGAAACAAATTTGGGGTCCCTATCTGACACAATTGACACTGGAACACCGTGAAGCCTTACAATTTCATTTATATACAGTACTGCCAGCTTATCCGCATTATATTGAGTCTTCACAGACAAGAAGTGAGCAGACTTGGTTAATCGGTCCACAATGACCCAAATTGAATTCATACCTCGAGGAGTTCTCGGTAACCCCACCACGAAATCCATGGTCAAATGCTCCGATTTCTATTCCGGGATTGGAAGGGGTTGTAATAATCCTGCTGGTCTTTGATGTTCCGCTTTGACTTGTTGACATTGTAGACACTTAGAAACAAATTCCGTGATCTCCTTTTTCATATTTGGCCACCAAAAATTTTGTTTTAAGTCTCGGTACATTTTAGTACTTCCCGGGTGTATTGATAATCTCGAGGCATGTGCTTCTCCTAGCAATTTTCGTTTAAGCTCCAACACATTGGGGACACATATTCGACCTTGAAACTTTAATACCGAATCTACGTAACTGAATCCCGATTTTGGTCTTGCCTCTAACTCTTCATAGATTTTCCTTAAGGTTTCATCTTCTAGTTGATGTAACTTAATCTCTTCCAGCAAGGTGGGTTGAGTTCTTACTGCTGCTAGTATGGCCTCCTGTTCACGTACCACCAGGTCCATATTCATTTTATCCAGTTCGTTCCTCAACTCCTTTCTTTCTATCAACAGATTTGCCAAATCCCCCGTATTCTTCCGACTAAGTGCATCTGCCACCATGTTAGCTTTACCAGGATGATATTGGATCTGCAAGTCATAATCCTTAATCAACTCAAGCCACCGCCGTTGTCGCATGTTCAACTCTTTCTGGGTAAACAGGTACTTGAGGCTTTTATGATCAGTGTAAACTTCGCAGGCTGTACCATAAAGATAGTGCCGCCATATTTTTAAAGCAAAAACTACTGCCGCTAATTCGAGATCGTGTGTGGGATAATTCTTCTCGTGGGGTTTCAGTTGCCGAGAAGCATAGGCAATAACCCTTCCATTTTGCATTAGCACACAACCAAGCCCCTTGTGCGAAGCATCACTGTAAATTACGAATCCTTCGGTACCAGATGGCAAAGCCAGAACTGGTGCTGTCGTCAATCTTGTTTTTAATTCTTGGAAAGCGGATTCCCATTCCTCTGACCATTCGAATGCAACTCCTTTTCGTGTCAGTTGGGTAAGTGGCACAGCGATTTTGGAGAAATTTTGAACAAACCTCCTGTAATATCCAGCTAATCCCATGAAACTTCGTATCTCAGTTACATTAGTGGGAGTTGGCCAGTTCACAATTGCTTCAACTTTGTGTGGATCAACAGAGACTCCTTCCTTTGTCACCACATGCCCCAAAAATGCCACTTCTTGTAGCCAGAATTCACATTTCTTTAACTTTGCGTACAGTTTCTTCTCCCGGAGTGTTTGAAGGATTAAGCGAAGATGATCCTCATGAGCTTCTGCACTCTTCGAGTATATAAGAATGTCATCAATAAAAACCACCACAAATTCGTCTAGATAGGGCTTGAAGACGCGATTCATTAGATCCATAAATGCTGCTGGTGCGTTTGTAACCCCGAAGGGCATAACCAAAAATTCATAATGGCCGTACTGGGTTCGGAAAGCTGTCTTCTCCACATCATCGGCTTTAACTTTCAATTGATGGTAGCCAGACCGTAAATCAATTTTTGAGAAAACTTGTGCCCCTTGTAACTGATCAAATAAGTCATCTATCCGTGGTAAGGGGTACTTATTTTTAATTGTCACCTTATTCAGTTCCCTATAGTCGATACATAACCGAAGTGTTCCGTCCTTCTTTTTCACAAACAATACTGGCACACCCCAAGGAGATACACTCGGGCGGATAAATCCCTTGTCAAGCAGATCCTGTAATTGAATCTTCAACTCTTTCATTTCAGCTGGTGACATCCTATAGGGTGTCTTCGAAATGGGTTGGGTTCCAGGCGCCACTTCAATTATAAACTCAATTTCTCGGTCTATTAGTTGGCCCGGCAATTCTTCGGGAAAAACATCCGGAAATTCACGGACCACTGGGATCACATCAATATTCCCATTCATCCCTTGCCCTTCTAAAACGCTACATAGATACCCCTGACAGCCTTTTCGTATTAAGTTGCAAGCCTTCACGGCAGATATCAAATAAGGTGGCGAAATCACTTCCTGCCCTTGAACCATAGACTCTGATTGCCCCGGAGGATAGAAATTAATTTGCTTAGTCACACAGTTTATAGTTGCACCATAAGCACTTAGCCAATCCATTCCCAAAATAACATCAAAATAGGTCATATCGAGAGGCACTAAATTAGCATACACCCAAATATCCCCAAGTTGAAGTTCACAAGCTAAGTATATAGTAGTACAAATCATAGACTCTCCCAAGGGGAAGGACACACACAACATGCAAGATAAGTTTTCTTCAATTTTATCTAAATTAGGAGCGAAGAATTTCGACACAAAAGAGTGAGTGGAGCCAGAATCAAACAATACATGCGCAGATTGACCACAAATAGTAAATGTACCTGACACCACTGTTGCTGTATTTTGTACATCACCTGGAATCAAAGCGAACACCCTACCTTGTCTTGCAGTGTCTTTGTTATTACTCGGTTTGGCAGCCGCCTTCGCATTGGGGGTTAGTGTAGACCCCGCCGAACTTGTGGCGGGTCTATTGCCTTTTTGTTAAACCAATTGTGGGCAATCCCTTACCAAATGTCCCGTTTTCCCACATTTAAAACATGCTCCAGTGTTCCAGTGACAAGTTCCTCGATGTTGCCTTCCACAGTCTGGACACACCGGAGTGGAATTTTGAGTCGTAGTAGTGGTGTTGAAGTTCCCTGAATTGTGCTTCTTAGCGGGTGGAGTAACGGATCTCTTTGACCATTGGTTGTTTTGTCTCTTCCCTTTCCACTCAGAAATCCGATTCTGGGCCGCAAGGTTTCCTTCTGCGATAACACCCCTTTCTAGCACCTCAACATATGTGGGTAATTTTAGCATATTGACCCGGTCCAAAATGGCACCCCGTAATCCCCCTTCAAATTTTCGTGCCTTCTTATAGTCTGTATCTACCATATGAGGGGCAAACCGAGCTAATTCAGCAAGTTGGGCCTCATATTCTGCAACAGTCTTATTTCCTTGTCTAAGAGTCTCAAATTCCGTCACCTTCTTATCTCGCATGCTTTGAGGAAAATACTTATCATAGAACAGCTCCAGAAATCTACCCCATGTTAAGTCCCGATGCACTGTTCTTGTAAGCATCCACGATCTTCGCACCTTATCTTCAAGAGTAAAGGCGGCAAGTTACACTTTCTGGGCTTCAGTACATGGAAATACTTCGAACAATTTCTCTATTCCCAGCACCCATGCTTCAGCTTTCATAGGTTCTATCCCCCCCTTAAATGACGGTGGTTTCATCTTTTAAAACTCCTTTGTGAGTGTGATGGTTCGGTCCTCAACATGAACATCTTGTACTGCAGGTGGAGGTACTGGTGGTGGTGGCGGTTGTTGCCGTTGTTGCCTTAGGGTCTCCGCCATGTCCATAATCATTCTTTCCATTCAGTCCAACCGTGCCGAGGTAGCCTCGTCCGAATCTTCCACCCTTGTTCTCACCATAACCTATATAACATTCAATTATATCTGGCAAACAAAGTTCAAATTGTCAGCGTTAGCAGAGTACATTCTACGTTGCCATCGATCTTTCATATATTTTTAGGATGCCATGCATGATGCTTAAGTCTTTTCTAGATATCCTAAGGCTCAATGGATCTGTGTGTGGGATAGCAACTCGTGCTCTGATACCACTTGTCACGCCCCTAACTTGCCCCTAAAAGTTTGGGCATGACCTAAACAGAAAAGGACACTTAACCTGGTTCCATAGAGGGGCCTGCCCGAAAGCTGTAAAACATAATTGATAAAAACCAGAAAATATGACATCCATTGAGCTACTAAGTCATGCTAGGATCAAAAACATTTCACAGGACAAGTACATCAAAAGCCAAAATACATTTAAGAGTTAGTTATTTACAGGCATATACAAAACCAACCCCGAGGTGGGGTATATAACAAAATCATTAAGTACATAACAACTTAAGCCAATAACAAAAGTGTGAGCCATCATCTAACAACTCCACAAAAGTAGGGTCCCGACCCCAAGCTTGGCTGTGCCTAGGCTGACAAAAGTATGACGATGCCGAGCTAAGATCGACCTCCTGGTTGATTACCTACAGAAACAGACATAACATAGGGTGAGCCAAGCTCAGTGAACAATAGTACTAGTATGCTTGTAAACATATTTAATGCTGAAATCATGTAATTAGTCTGTCTCTGTACGGCTTGTTGGAACAACATAATCGGTTTATAATTGTCATAATGTGGCCCCTGGCCTAAGAACTTCACACATTCAGAAAAGAGTCCTTGGGTTCATAATTTACAATTCATCACATAGACATTTGGTTCTTTTTGATTCACAAGCTTACAATAGTATAAGTTCATATTTCACACATCGGTCCTTGGCCTCATAAATTCATCATTCACAAAGGGCCCTTGGCCACATTGGTTCACAATTCACAAATGACCCTTGGTCACGTAGTTTCACATTAGGCTCGTAGCCACATTGACTCACAAATGGCTCTAAGCCACATTGGTTCACAAATGGCTCTAAGCCACATTGGTTCACAAATTCACAATTGCCTTGATACATTCCACTAGTCACAAGCTTCCACATAAGATGTGTACAACTTCACAACCCTTTTCAATGTTTCCACAATTTCGTATTGAATCACTTATAGCAAATATATCATTTCATACCAACACAAGTTTGATAGTGAAGTTTGTAACGACAAGATATAACGTCAATACATAATATGATAAAACTTTCAACAAGGGTCACAACGTCAATAAACATAAATACTGAGTAGAGATACATTGAAGTACTATCACTCACTGTGTTGTGTCGGTGCACTTCCTTTTGAGGCGTTTCCTACACACATGAAAAATCACATTAGTCCCTTTTATCCTTGTTAAATCAACATTCGGTTCACTTACTTTGATTGAATTAACGAACATTCAAACAATATAAATTGTAGGTTTTGACAACATTAGAGGACCCAACACACAAAACGGAGCATCCCAACTTTTCTGGCTTGAGCCGCACGTGCGGCTAGGATCTCCCGTACGTGCGGCACACTTCCCGCACGTGCGGCACACCTCCCGCACGTGCGGCATTGAGGCCCCGCACGTGCCTTTTTTGCAGTGTTGAAGTCCAAAATTTTTGCCATTTTCCCGCACGTGCGGCAGTGACTCCCGCACGTGCGGCTGAGGTTCCCGCACGTGCAACGATTCTGCACCAAAAGTCTGAAATTTCTGCATAATTTCTTCCCCTAGTAGACATGTTTAGGGCTTCAAAATCCAGCTTTAAATTACCAATATATAAGCTCAAAGCATATGAATACATGTGAACAAGGATCAAATTACATATTTCATTTGAATAAAAATCAAATCATGAATCCACAACTTAACTTCACTCCCATTCACAAGGTTCCTACTTGTTCTCACATCTCAACTCATAAACATAAAATCATGCCACATACTTGAATTCAAACAAGTCAATTGAAGAAATAGAGTAAAGTTTCTCATAGATACTTCAAATTGAGTCAAAACATGCAAGGCAAGATCATCTTGCTAATTTACTACTTCTCATACTCACATCACTACAATTCCAACTCTTAGGAACAAGATTATAGAAACATCTTCACATAAATTATGACAAGAAGGGTTGTGGATGGAAATTAGACAAACATTTACATACCTTAAGCCCAAATCTCAACCTTCTTGAGGACCTTCTTTCTCTATCCCTTCACTTCTCAAGTCTAGAGTTATGAGTTCTTTTGTTTGTCAAATGACCAAGATCACATCTATATATTTCCATAAGGAGAGAATAAGACGAAAATCTATCGTTTACACATCCGAAAATTGAAATTTCACAGAAGTGCTTAATATTACCTAAAAATTATGCTGGTTCCAAATATATGATCAATTTTGACTTATTAAGCCGCTAAGGCCCTCAATTTCTACTTTATCGTTCGAGTAGTAACAGATACATTTCTTTCCTAACAGATACAATTCATTCCACAAGGCATTACAACATAGTTACTTGAACTTATTCTCTTGTACAACTTCATCTTAGTCATTTAACAGCACAGAATAAAGGACGAACATGTATCACAAGCATATATGAGGGTCGGGTTGTTACAGAAAGTGCACAGGACAGTGCGATACAGGGTGGAATACACAAGATAGTGCGATACAAAATGCACAGGACAATACGATACAGGGTGCACAAAACAGTGCGATGTAAGATGAATGTATGAATGCACAAAACAGTGCGATGCAAGGTGCACAAAACAGTGCGATACAAACTGAAAGATGCATGGTATGTGGAGGGAAATGAGCAGTACTAAGAGCAATGCGTCATGTACCTTATGAAATGAGTGTAGGGCATCTTGCCACAACTTATTGAAATGTAATACGAAGGGAGGCAACTCGACAAAACTCTATTAAGTGCAAAACAAAGTCAAGAATAAGAGCAACCAACCATGTAGTTCAAAGCAACCAGAGTATATGAGCATACATGCATAATCCAAAACATATGTATTAATCAAAGGGAATTTGGCAATCCCAAGAGAGCTTTGAACTGGTCAGAGATAACTTTCGAAAGCTTAATCATATTAGGATCATCATAGGGGTGAGCTCACCCTAATCCAGAGGAAAGTGCCCAACAAATGGCTCTAAATGAGTTGAGAAAAAGGTTGGGTTCATGCCCTTTGTTCAAATGATGACCCAATCAGGCACACTGAAAATTGCCCCTAGTGTCCAGTCATTGGCCGCAGGTTGGGTTCATGCCCCTTGTTCAATGGATGGCCCAATCAAATGCACTAAAAATTGCCCCTAGTGTCCAGTCACTGGCCACCTTTTTCAACATTATGCAGGCACGTGCGATGGGGATCATCAGATCCTAGAATAATTGCCAACCAATCAGACTCATCTCTTCTGACATATTGAGAACTTACTTCAGTCCCCCCCGAAGCAGAGACAGATTCTTCATATACACTTTGTAATGATCATGAATGCGATGCCCCTTGTATGGGCACTCTCAGCTCGTTTATGAATTCCACACATGGACTTGTTTTCGAGTTTGGAGCGCACACTTGTGTATGGAATTTTGATCATGCCACTCTGTTGAATTTTGAGCGGCAGACACACTATGGTGACTCGATGAAGAGTGTTTTTGAGCGACATACACGTTATGGTGACTCGATGAAGAGTGCAGATTGAGACAAACACCAGGCACGACACAACCGACCCAAAAGCAAAAAAAGACTCAAGGTAACTGATCATTCATAATGCCCCTAGTATTACTTATGTTCCCTTTAAAATTCAATTTTGATTCCCTTTTTTTGCTCAAGTTAGAGATTCTACTAATAAGTTCAAGTTGAAAATTTCTCCAATTGTTGATTGAAGCTAGTTCATTCTTATCCAATGCAAGTATATGATATACGCAGCAGTCGATGTAGCTCATGGATTGATACGAAGCTGATGACGTGAATTGGGCAAGGTGATTGGGTTGATACGAACAAGATGGATATGGTTGAGACCGAACTTCAGGATAAAGTTACCTATGTATCCCAAGAATGGGAATCAGGTCAATGTAGTTCATGGCTGAGGTTCACTCAGGTGTTGACATTCTCCTTTCGTGCTCTAACTTTTGCCAAAGCCGCCCCTTTGGGGTTTTTAACCCTGTGAGCTATATATGTATATATATATTTTTTTTCATTTCTCATTTTTCATGCTCTACCTTTTGCCTAGGTCACCCATTTCAGTTTTCGGCCTAGCGAGCCTCTCAAGGATAGCGTTACAACACTTGTGGTGAATTTGATCAATAGTTATCCTTGCCCTAACACTGGAACTGGCTTCACCTTGATTTGAGCTTGATTCTCCATTCTTTTATGCATGCCTTCTTCTTTTCTTTCGCTCCATTTTCAAAGTTGGTTCTTCTTATAATGTGGTACCTTCTTGCATTGGCTTCCTCGAATTCAGGCAGAAGTTCCCTTTCTCATAATTGATTGGATTTCATTCTAATGGGCACCCCTAGCTTGATGATTGACTTCTTTTCCCTTTTCTTTCTTTTCTTTTTTTTTCTTTTTTCTTTTCTTCATTATGTTTTTGTTTCTTTTTTCTTTTTTCTTTTTTTTATTCTTTTCTTATTTTTTCCTTTCTTTCTCTTTCTTTTTAGTGTCTTTTATCCTTTTCTCTTTGAAATAATGAAAACACTAGAGGAGAAATTTTATCATTTGTGAAGTCTGAAAGCCGCCTTGTACTTGCAACAATGATCGCCTAATGGCAAAGAGAATCCCCAAGACAATGTAGGATACCACGCACAATTTTGAATAAGTTTTGCATAAGAAACAGCTTAAAATTTTTGAAAGCATGAATGATTTTGCACTGATAAGTCAGAAGTCACTCAAACTATTCGGGGGATCCTTCTCAACACTTGAGCTTATTAAGAGAATCTCATTCAAAAAAGCAATTTCAAAAACAAATTCAAAGCCTTTTTCTATTTGTAAAAGGTCACGCATGCATCACTATAGCTACCATAAAATGATCAGCAAACTTGACTCCCACTTCCTTATAAAGATGAAGACCTGAGGGTACACGAGAGTGACTCAAAGGAAAAGACTCAACTGACGCAACAACGTAAGAAAAGACAGAAAACAAAACTCTCAATAACCATTTACACGACACAACTTAAAACAAAATTAGTACCCTTGAAAAAAAGGGGTTTTCACTCTCCAAGTCCATCTGTAGAATTCAAAAACAACTTTAAGTAGCCCACGGGAAGGTCCAGACCTGCCTTCAATTCAGCAATACACATCCACACCCAGAAGGATTGATTTCCTACTTTCAAATCTAGTCTCACAAATTGAATCCCACGCGTCTTCTTGACCAAAACAATTGCTTCTCCACACCATGCCCTTAGTTCAGAAGGTCTTTTCCAAGTGCTTTCGACAATTACCCTAGCTAAGACTGAGATTCATCATTCCAACCACCAGTGCTGGCATTACTGCTTCATCAAGCTTGAACTCACCAAGATCGAGTGAACTTTCCATCTCTTCAGAGATTGTATTCCTTTTGCTCAAATCGGAATCAGAAGATTCAAGAATGAACACAATGGGTTTGGGCTCATTGGCAGGTATGTTGTGTTGGCTAGGATAATGGTTGGTCGGTGGCAAGCTGTGTATGGATTTTATGTTATAGAGTGGCTATCTATTGCAGTTAGGGAGAGGATTATTGACAGCTTTGGGATTTTCAGGTGGGGTGATGACATTATTGTCAATCAAGTCTTGAATTTCATGGCGAATGCGAAAGTAACGATCAGTATGATGACCGTACGGCTGATGGAATGTGCAATATTAGGTATGGTCATGTCTAGGTGGGAGAGGATTGGAGAGAGGTCGAGGATTGAGCGGTTTGAGATACCATTCCTCCATTAGTACCTTCAATGCACAGGTTAGGCTTATATGGAGTTGGGTGAAGGTTCATTTTTTGGAGGAAGAAACATTAGGTTTAGAAAAATTGGCAAATGGATCAGCAGATGTTGGCCGGGTATTCATGGGCTTGGGACTGGAATCGGGATGAGCGTTTCTAGTAAAGCGTCCCTTTTCATTGTTTGCCCCCTGATTCAAAATGCTCTCATCCTGAGCGACAAAAGTGTTATCCATAGTCTTTGCAACAACTGCGAGCACTTGTTGTTTGTTCAACCCTTTGACCTTCAACGTCTTAATAGCCCACCGGAGATGTACATAGGGATCAATACTTGTCTCGGCCTTGTTCTTGCCACTTGCTTCAGCATGGCCAAGGGATTGAGTGGCTATATCGAAGCAAGACCCATTTGTTGTTGATCTGTCATCACCCAGACTTGAGATAGCTTTGGGTTGGCCCTTTTCAACAGCAGCTCACCCTAAGATTGGGGAGCTTTTTGACGGGATCGAAACCCCAAATGTTAAATTTGCCACCGTTTCTTGAAGGTTTTCAATCATTTCTAACATCTCAGCAGTAGTGGGTTCAGTCTTTTGACGCTCTTGGCATACTTGAACCGGATTAGGTACATCCATCATGCACAAATCAGTGCTTTCTAGAATGAACACCTCAGGCTTGGGTAAATGGGTCGAGGTGATGTATATGTTGGGACTGAATGTAGTAAGTAGTGTATGGATGAAGTTAAGGTGAGGTGGAAATACTTGGTTATGGATGGGAAGTGGGTTGATGGTAACATTGGGGTCTTGAGGTGGAGCTATTATCTAGTTGTCGATGAGATTCTGAACCTCATGACGAAAGCGGCAGCAATGATCGGTGCCATGACCGCGCTGTTGATGGTATGCATAGTACTTGGTGGGGTTATGTCTAGCATGGAATGGCTCAGGAAGAGGTTGGGGATCGAGGGGTTTGAGATACCCTCTTTCCATCAAGATTTTAGTTCACTGGTTAGGCTCATATAGAGGGGGGTAAAAGTTCTGCCATGAGCTCAGGTTGGGCTGGCTATTTGTGGGTTGGATTTGGCAAAGGGTCAGCAGTGACGACTGTATTGATTTCAATGGGTTTGGAAATAGTGCTACTACTAGCATTAGTATTCCTGGAAAACACCTTACTTGTTGGTTCGCTTGTTCTTGGGATAATCCTTTTGTTGAATGCACTCTCAATCTGAACCCCTAATTCATGCAAATTTTAGAAAGTGAACAGTGAAGAGACTATCAATTTTTACAACATATCAAGCTCATGGTTCTGCACCACTATTCGCACTTGGTCCCTCTTAGAAGGTCGATCTGTCATTTGTGCGGCCTTTGCTCTCCACCTTGCAACAAATTCCACAGAAGGTTCTCCAGGATTCTGGTGGGTTGTTTCAAGCTCTTGAATGGTCATTTCAAGTTGGGTATTGTAAGAGTACTAATTGACAAACGCCTCAGCCAACTCTTCCTAGTTCTGCTTCACTGTATCCTCCAACTTGGCGTACCAAGTGGCTGTTATACCCGACAGGGTTCTTCTATATAGACAGAGTTTCTAAGGCTTAGTCGAACCCATCAGTTTCAAGACATCCAAGAAAAACTGGATATGTACCATAGGATCTCTAGGCCCGTTGAAATAGTCAATGTGTGGCATTTTGAATCTATCTGGGAGCCCTACAACAACCTTGGTGTACTCATCCTCAATGTTGGGAATGGAGTTAAGTCCCTGAGCCTTTTTGAATTGCTTCTCAAGGTCAGCAAGTTTTAACAATGTTGGGTCAAGATCATTAATATCAAGAGGATAAAGCCCCTCATTAGGCTGTACCAAGGGTCTAAAAACTCAAGCTTGAGCAAACCCTTCTCTAGGATCCGAACCTTGCAAATATTCAGTTGGCGAAAGTGGATCAAAGTTCGGCAGGGGGCCCGAGACTGGATGTGTGGTAGATGCCCCAGATGGGAGTTGCATTTCAGCATTGGTCTCATCTTGAATGGAAATTCCCTAGTTTAACGCTGCTATCATGGCCATAACTTCTTTTGGACTCTAAGCCATCATGGGTCTGCTGAGTTGGCAATCGGTGAAATGGATGGGTGTAAGCTGAGAGCTGACTAACAAGGATTTGGACCCGGTTATACTTGATGTATCTGAACTGGATTAGTCTAGACGGGTTTGACTGGATTGGGCTTTTTAAAATGGCTCTTTTGGCAATGGATGGATTTTTCTGAGTTGGCCTTTTGCGGATCAGTTGGACTGGGCCTTTGCTGGGTGGGTTTTTTCTAAAATTGGATGGACTGTGATAGATTAAGGCTTTATGGGTTAGATTGGATTGGGCCTTTGTTGAGTTGGGTACTGCTTCTTCTCTGGCTCAGACAAACTTGGCATTAAAAACAAATGCGCTATTAGATCGAGATACCGGGTATGATGGTCAAAACAAAGCAAGATACAAGTTTGGCCCTGGTTCTAGTTTTACTGAAAATTCACCCATATCAAACACAAACCCCAGGATTTCGACCCAAATCTGATTCTGATATGATCCTGAAGTTTGAAAGGAATCGCCTCAAGATTAAGACTCTCCCAAGATTGCATCACACATTTCCAAAGAATTCACATTTTGCACAAAAGCATTCAAAACACCCCTATGAGAGGTTTAGGATTTCCCTGTCCTAGTTTTGGAGTGGTCTACAGCTTTATTACTCAAACAAGTGGTATCACATCATCCTACATACAGGAGAGTATCATGTCCTAATTTGGAACAGTCACTAAAGTTTTACTATATGCAACTAGGCCAAATGGTCAAAAAGGGTATCTCAGCAAGATTACCTAATATACCTCTCACACCTAACACCGAGAAGTGAAAGGAGGATCAAACGGTACAGCGGTAGTCCATATCCAAGGGTTGTGTTCCCATCATGGCAGAGCCCAGGACTGGTCAGCCTTTGGGCAAGCTTTTGGGCAAGCCTCCGGCAAACCATCTAGGAATAGCAGATGGCAAACACAGTGACTTAAGTGCACCAATGCAAATGAAACGCAAAGAAACATATAAATGTAGATAAAATTTCATATCATGAAGTTTGAGTCAAGTTCTCTAAATTCCCCAGCGGAGTCGCCAGAAACTGTAGCTCGACTTTTCATGCCCCCTTTCGGAAGACAAAGAAGCCCTACAATATCGGACTCCAGCGGTTCTGAATCTGATCTCACAAGTGCAATATGAAATAGATAAACATCAAAGAGTCCAAATCTGACAAATCTTTTGGAAAATCAATTTTGAATCAAATTGTCAAAAATTGACTGCTTTGCCAGATATAGAGTCATCACCTAAATATTTTTGGGAAATTTAGGAAACCCATGACTAGTGCCAAAGGCCACATATCCGTCATCACCAAGATTGTCTCAGCTCGGGAACTTAAGTATGAGAGGGGAAGGTCATGAATTGAGCACCCCCTCTCGCCTGATCAAAGATCAGCCTCTGCTAATCATGATATGATTCTTATCTACATTATATGCTCTTGTTCCGATTTATTAGGCTAGCTTACTATATGATGCGCACACAAGTATAGACTGATTTGCAAAAATTGGAACACTTGATTTCATGTTTGTTTTGAAAATTGTTTCGAATATGCACCACTTGAAAAAGTGATCGCATATGAACATTACTCAAATTATTCCAATTCAAGTAATTAGCCTTCATCCACAGGCATTCAGGCAATTTATCACTTAAGCATTTAATCTCATGGCAGGCATGCTAGACATGGCAACAATCACACGCACGCGATATACTAAAGCACAAAAATGCTCACCTCATATTCCAAGGCAAGCCAAAAGAAACAAAAGAGTTAGAAAACAAAAATGCCCCTAACTAATACAACATGACTAATGCAACACATGTAATAATGCAACTAATAGGCTCGGCTACTAATTATGTCATGTGAGTCAATTTGATAGCATGTATTTTAAACACGTATTCAATGAAATATTTAAACGACAATGCATTGTTAGAATGATGAACGAAGCCCAGATGCATGCAATACAAGTGGATGAATGAAATGTGACGCTTCTAAACTAACCATCATAAGCTGGTAAAATAAAAGAGAAAGACGTGGGGTTGGAAGACATACACGTTATTACAACATTTGCGCCCTCATGAAGGAGAGTCCTGAACTAACTAGCTAACTAATTAAATCTAAACTAATTAATTAACTATTACAAACCCGAATGAAAAATTTAGCTGAACTAATTAACTAATTATTACAACAAATGAACTAATTAATTAACTAATCTAACTAATTAAAATGATTTCAACACGAGACGAATTGACTATTCTAACTAATTAATTACAAAGCCACTACTTTAAGCACAACACTAATATTATTACAACATGAATCCCGAGGATCGGTGGCGGGCTCATGCATGAATGTGGTTTCCACTCGAAAAAGCCATTGTTTCTGCTACCAAATGCCTCTGTTGCATAGGAGAACACTTGTACTGCTTTCTGCCTCTAGACCAATTTTGTTCTGCTTCAAAAGTACATTGCTAGATTTTGCACAGGTAGCCGACAAATGGCCTACCATCCACTGATGATGAACTGTCGGCCACTGATGACTAGATTGTCCTGCTCTTGAAGAGGAATGAACCCTTGAGTCACAAACCACCAATTTCATACTCTCAAGTTCTTCAAGAGCTCAAATTCAAGCTCAAATCATCTAAGCAAAAAGCTCTCTGGGTTTGGCTTAGAGTGTTTGGGCAAAGACTATGCAAGTTGCAAGAGAGAAAAAGAGAGAGAGAGAGAGAGAGAGAGAGAGAGAGAGAGAATTATAGAGAGAGAATATATTTTTGCTCCCAAAATTTTTCTAACCTCAAAACCAAGAGAGAAGGTCCTCTATGTATAGAAATATATGAGCTTCAATCGAAAATATCTATATAGAGACAGATGGAGCAATGTGGGAACAACTGGTATAAATATCTGCAAAAAAAATGGTTTTTGACACTTGTGGCCATCAGGCCACTACTGGTGGACGGCAAGACACATTAGTGGGACAAAACGGGCAAAAGTTTCACTATTGGCCAGCAGGCCACTATTTGTGGTCAGCCACAAAAATCTATTTCTAGGCCCGACTTCAAATTGACATATCTCCTTCATCCGAACTCGGTTTTAGGTGATTCTTGAGTCTAAATTGAAGCCCCAGAAGTCTACTTTCCAATGAAGGTAGCTTCACATCTAAATTATAAGTGTGTAAAGAGATATGCCTATTTTAGTAAAGGTTGCTCAGTTTTGTCCTAACAGATTGATGCCTAACTTATCCCCCAACTAGTTTTCTTCCCTCCCTTCCTATTTTCTTCAACTCCAAACCTATAAATAAAAATGTTTTGAAGATTTTTCAAAGAGTTTACCTCTCTTCCATTTATCTCCACTTTGTCCTTACTCAGTTTACCAAAAAATGCAATTTTTAACGAAATGCGAGCCTCAAAACATTGTAGAAACATTTTCAAAAATATTTTGAAAGAGAGGGTTTTAAGGTCTAAAATAGTTTTGGTCAAAAATTGGGTGTAAGGATGGGATTTGGAGCACTTTTTGCTGAAGAAATCGAACATTTGTACAGCATAACTTTCATCATCAAGTGATCAATCTGAGGCGCCCAAGTCTTAAGGGCAATCAAAAATGGGTTTATCAGCAATCCAAGTGTAAACATTACATATTTTGAAATAAATCTGGGTATTTCTCACTGACCCCGACGTCACACTTCTAAGTTGCTTCCTCAACGCTGTGATAGCGCCACAACACTTTAACCAATAGAATGGTCTTACCCCTTAATACTTGTTCCCGAGTATTTAAGACTTCAACTGGTCTCTCCTCATATGGCACATCCTCATCAATCTCAATATCCGTCCAATCTAACACATGGGAAAGATCGAGCTCATACTTACGAAGCATTGACACATGGAACACATTATGCACTCTAGAAAGTTATGGTGGTAAAGCAAGGTGATACACAACTTCTCCTATCTGTTCTATGATGTCAAAAGGACCGATAAATCGAGGAGATAATTTCCCACTTCAACCAAACCTCACCTATCCTTTCTTTGGCAAGATTTTCATAAATACATGATCTCCTCCCTCAAAGGACAGCAGTCTTCGCCTCTAATTGGCTTAACTTTTTTGTCGGCTTTGGGTTGTAACTAATCTCTTCTGAATGAGAGACAGCTTCTTAGTGGTCTCGCGAACCAACTCGGCCACAAGCATAGGTTAACCCCCTTACCTTAACCCCAACAAACCAGTGATCTACAAGGACATCTGTAAAGAGCTTCGAAAGGTGCCATCTCAATGCTAGCCTAATAGCTATTATTATAAGCAAACTCGACTAAAGGTAAGAGCCAGCTTCTGAGTGGCCTCGTGAACCAACTCGGCCACAAGCATAAGTTAATCCCCTTACCTTAGCCCAACAAACCAGTGATCTACAAGGACATCTGTAAAGAGCTTCGAAAGGTGCCATCTCAATGCTAGCCTAATAGCTATTGTTATAAGCAAACTCGACTAAAGGTAAATGTTTCTCCTAAGATCCTTTGAAGTCTAACACACAAGCTCTCAACATGTCTTCTAAATTTTGAATGGTGCACTCGAATTGTCCATCAATCTAAGAGTGGTAGGCAGTACTAAAGTTCAGTTGAGTACCTAAGGCACTCTGAAGACTCTGCCACAAACGAGTAGTGAAGCGAGGATTTCTATCAGAAACTATGCTCATTAGAATCTATGGAGTCGAATAATTTCATGGATGTAAAGTTCAGTTAAATATTCAACAGAATCCCCCACACTTATGGCAAGAAAATGGGCTAACTTAGTGAGCCGATCTATAATCACCCATATTGCATTATTACCCCTTTGCGTTCTAGGAAGATCAGTGACAAAGTCCATGTTGACATGCTCCCATTTCCACTTGGCAATAAGTAAAGGCTATAATAATCCGGCAAGTTTTTGATGTTCGGCCTTGACTTGTTGACAAATTAGACACTTAGACACAAATGAGGCTACATCCTTCTTCATACCCCTCCACCAAAACTGACAACTAAGGTCATGGTACATTTTTGTGCCACTTAGATGTACTGTGAGTTGAAAAGAGTGGAATTCTCATAGGAGTTCGTCTCTAAAAGGCCCAGGTATAAACAACCAGTTAAGATAACGAACACTCGAATCGACGTAAATGTTCAAACCTTTTTCTTCTATTCCCTTGGAGATTCTCTCTCGGATAATCTCCACTTCCGAGTCGCCCTTTTGTGCTTCCACTACTTGCATGACAAGTGTAGGTTATGCAAAGCGTGAACAAGGTAGCCTGCTCCATGGACTCGCGAAGTTGCAAGACAAACTCACTAATGTCCCCCATCATCTTCCATTCCCTCACTGCAAGACTAGCCAAAGAACTTATGGATTTTCTACTCAAGGCATCGACTACTATGTTAGCCTGTCCAGGTGGGCAGTGTAACTCAAATTTCTAATCCTCTATGAATTCCATCCATCTCTGTTGATGGAAATTCAAATCTTTTTAGGAAAATACATACTTAAGACTCTTATGATCAGAGAATACTTCAGATTTTTCACATACATAAAATGTCTCCAAAGTTTCAAGGCAAAAATGACGGTGGCAAGTTCTAGGTCGTGAGTTGGATAATTTCTCTCATGAGTTTTTAGTTGTGGAGAATCGTATGCCACTACCTTGTCCTCTTGCATCAAAATGCACCCGAACTCTTCCTTAGAAGCATTGCCATACACCATATACCCCAAACCACATTCTGGTATAATGAGAATAGGAGCTATAGTCCAGCTAAGCTTCAATTCCTGAAAAAATCTCTCACAAGCTTCACTCCAAACGAATTTCACCCCCTTACGAGTCAATCTAGTTAAAGGTGATGCTATAGAAAAGAAATTCCTTACAAAGCGATGGTAATAACCAGCTAGACCTAGGAAACTACGAATTTCGAAGGCATTTTTAGGTTGATTCCAATTTTGTATTGCCTCCATTTTGGAAGAGTCAACTGTGACCCCATGCCCAGAAACTACATAACCCAAAAACTTCACTTCTAAGAGCAAAAACTCATTTTTCAAATTTCACGTACAAACGATGTTCCCGAAGAAGTTATAGAACAATACGAAAGTGCCTCTTGTGCTCCTCCTCGAAAGTTGAGTATGTAACGCCCCAAAATTGAAAAAAATAAACCATCTATAATATTAATAACTAACAACAATGTATAACTATAATATTTTGAAATAAGTATCCTTCCATTTCATATAATTCCGTGATAGAAAAGGTAGCACATACAGTTATACATTCACAAGTCCTAACCTTGAATCTATAGCATGTGTTACAAGTTAAAGATATGAAATAAAAGTTAAAACAAATAAGCAATGCCCTAAAGGCTTACAACTTTCCAAGACAATGCTTGGTTACAACAAAAGTGAGTTTTAAACTCAAGACAGATAAAGCCCTGGGCTTGTACAAAATAATTACAACAAGTAAACAAAAATGAAACTCTTGCATCAAGTCCTCCCAAGTTATTACCTTGACGGAGGCATATCATCAGCACTTGAAATGGTTTCCTACATAAGGTGAGCCAAAACCCGGTAAAGATACTACAACACAGTTTATGAATCTTAACAAAGATATAAGGTAAATGCATATGTAATGCTCGTGCCAAAACATTTTCATTTCTCATACCAAAACCGTGCAATACTAAGTTTATATCTCAAATCATGATATCATTTCATTTACAATAAAATAAAATAAAAAAATAGGACAATGAATACAATATTGTGACTCTCTAGGACGTGTTTGCAAGTAGGCTACAAGCACTACCAATTTGCCATTTTTATCGGTATTAACCGGAAGGCTCAACACCTAACTGTGCGAGTTTCTAGTCTTTCACCAAGGGCACACATGCCGACTTAATATCACAACTACACTTCTACCTAGATTTACCAAGGTATTAACTCCTTTTCTCAAAACAACAACATTTTCAAATGTGTTAAATATGCAACAATGCTCAATGCAATGGATGAGAAAATAGTTGCAATTCTCCTAATTCTCATGCATTTTCTACAAAGATTATAGATATTCTCCACCGATAGCTCAAAACAAATATCTCTAAATAGATAAATAATTTCCATAAAGATAAACTTCACAAATTCCAAGATGTTAGTGGTAAAATATACCCAACTCTATCATCCTCATCAATATCAATCCAATTTCACATTTCTAACATCAATTCCTATATATATATTTAGGGCAAAACTCTCTTTTCTTCCGAACTCGATTCCGAGTATCAAAACCAACCATTTTATCATAATTCAAGCTCATATCCATTCCACAACTATTTTCAAGAATCCATTTGAAAACTCCTCCTTTGAGTTTTAACCCAAAACCCTAAATTTGTCCAAAAATTACCCAAATCATTATATTGTTTAGAAATAACAAATAACTAAGTTAAAAATCATAAGAAAGTGCGGAGAATCCCTACCTCAAGCTTAGAAGACAAGGGAAGGAATGGAGAAACTTCAATAATGCCGAAACCCAACTTTACTCCGATCAAAAGAAAGCTCACGGAGTGTTCTACCTTTTTATCAAATGGACATGAGCAAAGAAATCAATGGATTTAGGTGTATTTGTAGAGAGTATGTGAGTTTTAGAGAGAGGCTCTAGATTTAGGGTTTATAGAAAGTTTAGAGAGAGAAATATGAAAAAGTGAGCCAAAAAGGTGACTTTACGGACTAATATCCACGCAAACCGCTCAAGCGCAAGAAGTGCTGCTCGAGCGACCAGACATAATAAGTGAGACTGTTCGAGCGAAGAAGTTTACCGCTCGAGCAAAGAATAAAAACTCTCATAAGTTTTACAGACAAAGGACCATCGTTCGAGCCCAAGAATGACAGCTCGAGCGCAGAATGCCAACTCCTAGAATCTTTGTAGGCTTGTAAGAGTACTGAGAGTTCTCAAAAACTGCTCAAGTGTAGAAATTGTCGCTCGAGTTAAGAAGCCTCACTTGAGCTAAGAAGCCAAAATCTAAGCAGAAACCATTTCAAAAAACTAACTCCCGACTTGTTCCAAACGCAACCAAGACACTCCAATAGCCAAACTCAATGAGGAATAAGGTGAAATAAGACATAAACAATCGTATGAGAAAATAAAACTCGGATCCAGAATATCAAATGGGTCGGGTCTAAACCAGAATCATTATAAGCTTTCCCCCTTAAGGAATTTCGTCACCGAAATTTAAATCAAACAACAAAACAATGTTTAAACCAATTACAACACTGATAGTAAATCAAATTCATCCCCATGACCCATCCACTGGTCATTCATTCTCATCACCATGATAAACACGTGCTCATTACCGAATACAAATTCACATTTCCTAAACATATACAATGTTTATATTACATTAACATAATAAAATTTCAATACATGTTCAAACATCGATAAATAGGTCCGGATACTTCTCACGGACTTCCAACTCATGCACCCAAGTTACTTCTTCAATCATGTGGTGTCTCCATAAACACCTTTACCAAAGGAATTGTCTTGCCACGCAAGACTTGGTCTCAAGTATCTAAAACTCTAACCAGTCTCTCCTCATACGAGGCATCCTCATTTGCTTCTAACTCGGTCCAATCCAACATATGTGATGGATCCAGCTCATATTTTCGAAGTATACAAATATGAAACACGTCATGAACCTTAGAAAGATGTGGTAGCAAGGCCAAACGACAAACTATCTCCTCAACCTGCTCTAGGATCTCAAAAGGTCCAATAAATCTAGGAGACAACTTCACGCTCTCCCCAAACCTCATCAGACCCTGCCTAGGTGATATTTTCAAAAAGACGTGATCTCCTACCTCAAATAATAACGTTCTCCTTCTACGGTCGGCATAGCTCTTCTGGCGACTCTAAGCCGTAACCGACCTCTTATGAATAAGCACAACCTTCTCTGTCATTTCTCGGACTAACTCAGGACCTATCATAGGTACATCACCCCCCTCGGCCCAACACACAGGAGATATACACGGTTAACCATACAAGGCCTCAAAAGGTGACATGTCAATGCTCGCCTGAAAGCTATTGTTATAGGCAAACTCCAATAAGGGTAAATGCCTCTCCCATGACCCCTTAAAGTCAAAAACACAATCCCGAAGCATATCCTCTAGGATCTAAATGGTATGCTCTAACTGCCCATCGATCTGAGGATGATACGCAGTGCTAAAAGTCAACCTAGTGCCCAAGGCATTCTATAGGCTTTGCTGCAACAGAGCTGTGAAATGCGGATCTCTATCTGAAACAACAGTCACAGGGACCCTGTGAAGTTGAACAATGTCCCTAATATATAGGTTGGCAAGAAAATCTACCGAATCACTCATGCGCATAGGTACAAAGTGCGTTGACTTAGTTAACCGATCAACTATCACCGAAATAGCATCATTACCCCGTTGAGTCCTCAGAAGACCCAAAACAAAATCCATAGTGACATGCTCCTACTTCCACTCGGCTATAGGCAAGGGTTGCAACAAACCCACTGACCTCTAATGCTTAGCCTTCACTTGTTGACAAGTAAGGCACCTTAATACAAACAAGGCTACATCCTTCTTCATCCCCTTCCACCAAAAATGGCGACTAAGGTCGTGATACATTTTTGTACCTCCCGGATGTACTGCAAGGCACGAATGGTGAAACTCTTGAAGTACCTCCTCTCTATAAGACTCTGGCACAAAAAGTCGATCGAGGTACCTAACACTCGAGTCAGAAAACACATTCAAGCCCTTCTCTACCTTCCCACTACAGATCTTCTCCTGGAGGGTTTCTACCTCATGATCACCCATCTATGCTTTTATAACTCGGCTCACAAATGCAGGTTGTGCAACTATAGTAAACAAGGTAGCCAACTCTACAGACTCGCCAAGATGCAACTCGAACTCGCCAATACCACCCAACATCTCCCATTCCCGGATGGCAATACTCACTACATTGCTAATAGACTTTTTACTAAAGGCATCGACCATTACATTGGCTTTTCTCAAATAATAGTACAACTCAAAATCGTAGTCATCCATAAACTCCATCCATCTCCTTTGTATCAAATTCAGATCTTTTTGTGAAAATATGTACTTAAAACTCTTGTGATCGGAAAATATCTCAAACCTCTCACCATACAAGTAATGCCTTCAAATCTTCAAGGCAAAGATCATTGCTACTAGCTCTAAGTCATGAGTAGGATAGTTTCTCTCATGTGTTTTCAACTAACGTGAGCCATAAACTATTACCTTCTCATCCTGCATCAAGACACAACCCAAACCTTCTCGAGACGTATCACAATATACTAAATAGCCCAAACCCCTCTCCAGAATAATCAACATTGGAGCGGTGGTAAGTCTAACCTTAAGCTCTTGAAATGACTTCTCACAAGTCTCACTCAACACAAACTTGATTCCTTTCCTCATCAGTCTAGTCAAAGTGAGGCTAACTTAGAGAAATCCTTCACAAAATGACAGTATTACCCAGCTAACCCAAGAAACTACGAATCTTAAAGGCATTCTTAGGTTGTTCCCAATCTTGCACTATTTCTATCATAGAAGAGTCTACAGTCACTCCCTTTCCGGACACCACATGGCCGAAGAACATCACTGCTTTCAACCAGAATTCAAACTACCCGAACTTAGCATACAACTTGTGGACTCTAAGCAACTCAAGCACAACTCACGAGTGTTTCCCGTGCTCCTCCTCAAAGGGTGAGTAAATCAAGATGTCATCAACGAAGACAACCACAAAACGGTCTAAGAACTCACGAAAGATCCGATTCATCAAATGCATAAACAAGGCCGATGCATTGGTTAACCTAAAAGGCATCACCAGGAACTCGTAATGGCTATACCGCCTACGAAATGCCATTTTCTGGATATCCTCCTCCTTCACTCTCAATTGGTGATAATCCAATCTCAGGTCTATCTTAGAAAAACAACAAGACCCCTTCAACTAGTCAAACAAATTATTTGTACAAGGCATTGGGTATTTGTTCTTAATAGTTACCCAGTTTAATTTCCGATAATCAATACAAAGTCGTAATGTACCATCCTTCTTCTTGGCAAAGAGAGTTGGTGCTCCCCAAGGCGAAGTACTAGGGTGAATAAAACCCTTATCTAACAATTCCTAGGGTTGAAACTTCAACTCACTCAACTTTGCAAGTGCAAATCTATACAGTGCCATGGAAATCGATGTCATACCTGACACTAAATTAATAGAGAACTCTATCTCCCAGTGAGGTGGCAAACTAGTGAGATCTTTGGGAAAGACGTCTGGGAATTCACAAACTACCCTCGGCAACTCAACTTGGACCACATCACTCTCAACACCTAAGAATGTAGCAATAAGGAGACTAAGCTCACCCCGACCATGAGGATCACACACTAGCAACAAGGCTCTATCAACCCGATCCCCCAAGAAATAAATATAGTCACCACTCGAGGTATATACAACAACGCTCTGATGGTAACAGTCTATAACAACCCGATAAGATGACAACCAATCTATACCCAATATAACATCAAAACTCAACATATCAATCAACACAAAAGTAAAAGGAAGTCGGCGACCGACAACCTCTATTTCGCAACCCCAACACCCCTTGTCCAACACAACCTCACCACCAATAGGTGACTCTACCCTGAGTGGAGATGCTAACTGAGCCACTTCTTACCCCAATGTCAATGCAAATGCAGACAAGATAAAAGAATGAGATGCACTCATATCAATCAACACATTGGCAATAGAATTACACAATAAGAAGTTATCTCTCACTACCGAAGGCGCTGGCACTAAATCTGGCGTGGTAAAGACATACATAAGCTTATAGGTCTCTGCTCTACCTACTCACCCCTCGAAGCATAAGTCTGATGCACGGACTGAGTCAGAGAGGCCCCGTGACTAGCCCTCAAGGCTTGTGCTAACTCTGCAAGCTGATGGTTTTGTGTCTATCTCTGGCCAGATGCACCAGATTTGTCACCCGACCGAGGGCAAAACCTCATCACATGCAGTGACTGCCCACACTGATAACAAGTAGGTGGCTGCCTTCTCCCCTAACTCTGGGTCTAAGAATGAGCCACGAACGATGCAAATTGTTGCCCTCCTTCCTTCTGTGGGAAAACTACCGACTTGTGACCCAGCTGGCCACACTTGAAACAAGTGATCCCTCTCTGACCACCTCTCCCAGACCCAGAACTCTGTGCAAGAAAGGTGGACCTAGACTGTGCTCCACGGGACTGCTGTGGGGTGGAATAGCTCTGTCTCTTACTGTTCCAAGTCTCCCCCTAAACCTCCTGACCCCTCTTCCTATAGCCTCTCATCCTCTCCTTCTCCGTCTAAATCACAATTTCTAAGTGAGCTGCCGCCTCCACAAGATGACCGTAATCCCTAACCATAGACACAACCACCTTAAAAAGGAGTCCGGTCCTCAACCTATTCTCAAACTCCAGGCAACGGCGTTCCTCTATCACCAGAAGCTCAGGTGCAAACCACGATAGGCTGGTAAAGGTAGTCTCAAACTCAACCACTGATGTGTTCAACTGTTTGACCTTCAAGAACTGCTCCCTCAACTTCTCCCTCACAGTGGGAGGCAAAAACTTGTCCTGGCAGGCGTTGACAAAGGCCTCCTATGTTACCCCAATGAGCCCCCATGCAAACTTCCACCACTGACCTGCATCTCTCTTCAGCTAGAAGGATGCCAAGGTCACTTTCATCCCACCACTGACCAATTGGTTCGGCCACATTGGCCTAACCAACCCCTTCCTCCAGCACTGGAATGTCATCAGGTAATGGCACCTCCTGTCGTCTAGGCCTACCACGCCTACTACCACCACGTCCACATCTTGATATCCTAATAAAGGTAACACCAGAGATTAACACATTTATAAATGTGCCGAAGCTAACTCACTTGCATCCTATTGCGATGGACAATAATTAATTCACTCCACATAAGCACCCAATCACATAAACACATACGAATTTCATTTCTAGATAATGATCATCCCGCGACGTTGCCAGAGTTCTAGTTAGAAATAGCAGTGATGAAGTGCTCTTCTAACAAGACTTCTAGAAACTCATAGACCCAATAAACATATTAGAAATTAAACTCCATACCCATTTAGTCACATAAACATGTTATCACATAGCATACCATAAATACAAATATCTCTATCAAGCGAGATAAACCCATTGTGGTAAGAACCACTTCCCACGTACCCAAAGTATTCAAACCCGGAACGCTCTGATACCAAGTTGTAACACCCCGAAGTTAAAGATAATAAACCATCCATAATATTAATAACTAACAACGATGTATAACTATAATATTCTAAAATAAGTATCCTTCAATTTCATATAATTTTGCGATACAAAAGGTAACACATGTAGTTATACATTCACAAGTCCTAACCTTGGATCTAATGCATGTGTTACAAGTTAAAGATATGAAATAATAGTTAAAACACATAAGAAATGCCCTAAAGGCTTACAACTTTCCAAGAAAATGTTTTTTTATAACAAAAGTGAGTTTTAAACTCAATACAGATAAAGCCCTAGGCTTATACAAAATAATTACAACAAGTAACCAAAAATGAAGCTCTTGCTCCAAGTACTCAGAAGTTATTACCTTGGTGGAGGCATATCATCAGCACTTGAAAATGGTTTCCCACATAGCGTGAGCCAAAAACCCAATCGAGATACTACAACACAATTTATGAATCTTAACAAAGATATAAGGTGAATACATATACAATGCTCATGCCAAAACATTTTCATTTCTCTTACCAAAACCGTACAATGACAAGTTTATATCTCAAATCATGATATCATTTCATTTACAACAAAATAAAATAATAAAGGGAAATGAATACAATACTGTGAATCTCTAGGACATGTCTGCAAGTAGGCTACAAGTATTACCAATTTGTCATTTTTACCGATATTAACCGGAAGGCTCGACACCTAACCGTGCGGTTTCTGGTCTTTTACCAAGGACAGACATGCTAACTTAATATCATAACTACACTCCAACCCAGATTCACCAAGGTATTTACCCATTTTCTCAAAATAACAACATTTTCAAATGTGTTAAATATGCAACAATGTTCAATGCAATGGATGAGAAAATAGTTTCAATTATCCTAATTCTCATACATTTTCTACAACAATCATAACCATCCTCCACTGAGAGCCTAAAATAGATAAATAATTTCCATAAAGATAAACTTCTCAAATTCCAAGATGTGAGTGGTAATAGATATCGAACACCACCATCCTCATCAATATCAATCCCCAATTTCATATTTCCAACATCAATTCCATTCATTTATACAAATTTGATATATATATATATATATATATTTTTTGGGCAAAACCCTCATTTTCTTCCAAAATTGAATCCGAGTATCAAAACCAACTATTTTATTACAACTCAACCTCCTTTCCAATCCCATAACCATTTTCAAGAATCCATTTGAAAACCACTCCTTTGAGTTTTAACCCAAAACCCTAGATTTGTCCAAAAAATTACCCAAATCACAATATTGGTTTAGAAATAACAAATAACTAAGTTAAAAATCATAAGAAAGTGCGGAGAATCCCTACCTCAAGCTTAGAAGACAAGGGAAAGAATGGAGAAACTTCAACAATGCCGAAACCCAACTTTGCTCCGATCAAAAGGAAGCTCTCAGAGTGTTCTACCTTTTTATCAAAGGGACATTGGTGAAGAAATCAATGTATCTAGGTGTATTTGTAGAGAGAATGTGAGTTTTATAGAGAGGCTGTAGATTTAAGTTTTTTAGAAAGTTTAGAGAGAGACAGAGATATGAAAAAGTGATCCAAAAATATGAATTTACGAGCTGATATAGGCATAGACCACTTGAGCGCAAGAAGTGTCTCTCGAACGACCAAACACAATAAGTGAGATCGCTCGAGCGAAGAAGTTTATCGCTCGAGTGAAGAATACAAACTCCCAGAAGTTTTACAGACAGAGGACCATTGCTCAAGCTCAAGAAGGGCCGCTTGAGCATAAGAATGACCGCTCGAGCGCAGAATATCAACTTCCAGAATCTTTGCAAGCCTACAAAAGTACTGAGGGTTCTCAAAGCCTGCTCGATCCAAGAAGTGTCGCTCGAGCGAAAAAGCCAAAATCTGGGTAGGAACCATTTTGAAAAACTAACTCCCGACCTATTTCAAATGCAACCAATACACTCCAATAGCCAAACTCAATGACGAATAAAGAGAAATAAGACATGAACAATCGTATAAGGCAGTAGAACTCGGATCCAGAATATCAAATGGGTCAGGTCTAAACCAGAATTGTTATAGAGTAAATGAGAATGTCATCCACAAAAACGGCTACAAACTTGTCAAGAAACTCTCGGAAGACTCGATTCATCAAGTCCATGAATGTAGCAGGTGCATTGGTCAAACCAAAAGGCATGACTAGAAACTCATAATGGCCATATCTAGTATGGAAGGCCGTTTTTGGAACATCCTCATCCCTGACCCGTAGCTGATGATAACCCAACCTCAAATCTATCTTCGAAAAACAACGTAAACCTTTGAGTTGGTCAAAAAAAATCATCTATTATAGGCAATGGATACTTATTCTTAACCTTAACTCTATTCAATTGGTGATAATCTATAAACAATCTCAATGAACCATCTTTCTTTTTGGGAAAAAAGAGCCGAAGCTCTCCACGGTGAAGTGATAGGGTGTATGAGGCCCTTATATAACAACTCTTGCAATTGTTCCTTCAAAACAATCAACTCGGCCGGTGCGAATCCATACGATGACATGGAGATAGGTGTCGTGCCCTGCACCAAATCTATGGAAAACTCAACCTCCTAATGAGACTGTAATTAAGTGAGATCCTCTGGAAAGACATATAAATACCCGCAAACCACTCTAGGAAACACACCTCGATCCATACCACTCCCATCATCTAAGAAGGTTGCAATAAGGAAGCTAAGTTTGCCTCAACCATGTGGGTCATATGATGGCGGCACACAATCTATCGGTTCTATCCCCCAAAAAGGAGAAACAATCACCACCAAACGTGCACACAGTAACTCTTCTACGGTAACAGTCTATAATGGCATAGTAGGTGGACAACCAATTCATGTCAAGGATGACATCAAAACCAGACATATCTAACAACACAAAACTGAATACAGTCGACGATCAATGACCTCAATCACAAAACTGTGACATCCCCGATTCAAAACAATCTTAACCCCAACAGGTGACTTTACCATAAGCAGAGACTCTTTTAACCCCAACATGGATGCAAATGCATATGCTATGAATGACTAAGATGTCCAAGTATTTATCAACATATTGGCCTAAGTATTGAAGATAAGAGATGTACCTCTTATAACAAATAGTCTTGTAGACTACTCAGATGTGGTGACGGCATACACTCTTCCCTATGGCCTCTACCCTCCGAGGTCGCCCCTCAGAACACAGGACTGCTATATAGATTGTGCAAATGTGGCCCCATGCACTGTTCTAGATGCCTGACCCAATTGGGCTGACTGATAAGACTGCCTTTGCCCCTGACTTGTCTGGAAACTTCCTGACTGGCGAGATCCAGATACACTAACTGACCTTGCTTACTTTGGGCAAAACTTCTTCTAATGCCCCTGTTGTCCACACTGATAATAAGATAGAGCTTGGCCTTTATTCTGAAGCTAGCTCCGAGAACAAGTTGACTGACTCTGTGGCCCACTCTTCTGTCCACACTCCGAAGCTTTGTGACCCACCTGGCCACATCGATAACACGCACCACAGGTTTGACCCGTGTTTCCAGAACTTCCACCCATCACAAAACCCGAAGACTTAGTCTGCTATAGTGTTGATTGAAAAGATGACGAACCCCTAGACTTCTTAAAGGACTCTGAATCACTTCGAGATTTCGAGTATCCCTAACTTTTCAACTTCTGCCTTGCCTCCTTTGCCTTTACCATAATTTCCACATATGTTGCAGCCTCCACTAACCTATAATAGTACTTAATCATGTTACCCACCACTTTTATCAAAGTTTTTAGTCTCAATCTCTTCTCGAATTCTAAACACCTGCACTCCTCCGTTGCCACGAGTTCAAGTGCAAAATGGGAAAAACTGGTAAAAATGGCTTTAAACTCAACCATTGGTGTGTCAAGCCGCAACAGCTCCTCAAACTGCCTTCTCAACCACTCCCTAGAGATGGGATGAAGGAATTTCTCCTGGAATGCATGTGTAAATGTCTCTTAGGTGTGCTCAATACCATTTTTGACATATTTCCACCACTGCCTAACTTCTTCCTTAATTTGGTAGGCCGCCAATGCCACGCGAAGGTCACCCTCACGGATGTCTAAAATGTCAAAGGACTTAACTATTTGCTCCAACCACTCATCAACTTTCATAGGATCGGGCCCACCACTAAACTCAACGAGGTTGGAACGAAAGAATTCCTTCTTTGGAAGAGTAGTTCTAGTCTCTCCTTCTACGGTCCTAGTCGCATGCTCGGCTCTCAATATGTTCATTGACTCTCTAAGGGCCCCTGCCATCTCTTGGGCCAAAGCCCCCATTGAATCTTAGGCTGGTGGGGCAGGCATGTCATTTTGACATACTCCTTCTTCTTAAAGAGAGATCTTTGTTTGGGCTGGAACATCACAAACATCCTGACAAGGTTTGCCACGACCTATACCACGCCCTAACATCCTATAATAAAGAGAGATAATTAAATTCATGACTTACAGTCCCCACATTTAGTCTCACCTATCACACAAGCACTAGCATGAGACCATACATACGCTTAAATCACATTAAGCAACCCACATTGTTATCCTAGGTAGGCAACCCAAGAGGGGGTGAATTGGGTTATTAAAAATAATTTCACAATATTAAATATAATAATCAAAATATTCAAATTTTAACAATTAAAAAAATAGAGCAATAATAATCAATATAAAAGTGAAAGAGATAGGGAAAGAAAATCAAACATAGTGATTTGTAGTGGTTCAGCATGCCGAGTCTACGTCCACTCCCCAAGTATCCTCCTCGGGAATTTCTCCACTATTCTTAAAATAGTAATACACCACTAGCTTCACGGGTGCTAGTGAACCTTTACAATAAGTGACCAATCACACCTAACCTAAGTGATTTTATCTCAAAAAATTACTCAAAAAATCTCTCTCTTTTACAAAAATAATAAGAGTAAGGGGAAGAAAACCCTTTTACAATTTTGCTCAAACTCTCAACAAATTTTCCCACAAAAAATATAACTCAATGAAACACAATACAATATTTGAAAATATTTCAATATTACATATTTTTCTCTTCACTACTTCATTAATTTTCTCACACCAAACTACTGCTATATATACCCAAAATATGCATCCGTTGGAGGAGGGGAGGCACTCCTCTTTTGACTTTGGAGTTGCTGTAGCTTGAGCACGCTCAATACGCACTGATTCTCTTTCTCAAAAATGGCAGGTGGAAGTTTGAATTAATAGGCCAAGGGTCACTTTCGATAAATAGTGAAGCGTACAGTAACTTACTATTTTTTCTTCCAAACCTTACGAATTTCAAATGTTACAGAGTAACTTGAATAGTAATTTTTCTATTAAAAAATATATGATGCACAGTAAAATCTATTTAAATAATATTTATAACAATTACATCATACAACATATATTTTAACAGATAATATTTTCTATCAAAGAATATAAAGTATATATATTAAAAAATCACAATTTATGCCTTAATATTTTAGACATCATCAAACTCAAGCCATATGATTAACACACATAAGCATCTTGTCACATAGAGCACATACGAACCACCCTTCTAAAATATCAACATGTTCCACGATGCTCAAAGATTCCCAAGTGAAAAGAGCATAATCAAGTGCCTTTCCAAAAGGGCTTCAATGAGTGCAATGAAGACAAGTCGTATCCTAGAAATTTGACCCCATACCCACATAGTCACATAAACACATAATCATGCTAAGCTATTAACATCCTTTCCTAGCACGGTAACCCATCATGGCACTAGCTACTTCCCACGAGCTCAAGGTATTCAAACTTGGTTAGCTCTAATACCAATTTGTAATGCCCCCAAATTGTTAATAATAAAATATTACTCACAACATAAGAAATTTTATACCATTCATCATCAACCAACAACATTAATCCAACACCCTCTTTCTCATTGAACTATAACCTCAAAAATGCAAATTTATATGTTCAATTCTTAGTTATATCAACATTAGCATAGTTCAAGAAGTTAGAAGAGATGATACAAAAATGCCCTATTGGCTTACAAATATCAATGCCATGCCTTGTTACAACAAAATGGACTCACAGTTCTAAAACAAGTATGCTCGAAACTTTCACAAAATACATCCATGAGCTTTTGTGCTCCAACCAACACAAAACTTCTACCTCCTTCTCATTGGGGTGGTGGCACATGATCAAGTCGTGAAATGTTAAATAGGAGTGAGCTAGATGCCTAATAGAAAAACTTTTAACAAAGTATCTATTTATTCAAAGATCCATATGGCATCATCACAACCCAAGACATATTTAATTCAACTCTTAATATTATGTTAAAAGAGAAAGCAAGAGCCCATAGTTTTCACAAAATTCATAAATTCAACACCGGGGTAAATACACCATGAAGTCCTTAAGGAGAGTCCCAGTACATATATATATATATATATAGGTTCATAACCAAAAATATCCTTACATTTGCTGGCTATGAATATGGCGGGAAATGGGCACCTAAAATCATCCATTTTTTCACTTTTACCGACTACGATACGGTAGGACCAGTGGACACCCAAAAACACTTTCCCTACATTCGTCTGGCGATAAACTCAAGACAAGGCAATTGGGCACATAGACCTCCCCGCATAGGTACTAACACAATACACAACCATTTTCCCAAAAACCAACTCTCTACCCAGATTCACATGCTGTTTACCTCCCCCTTAATAATTTTTCCAAAGTCTCTATGTATTCATACATTCATAAACAAAGTAATCCTTCACCATCCAAACAATGAGAACAAATATAAAATGATAATATCCAACATCACTAATCAAACCACAAGAACATCCAAATTCACCATTTTCCATTCAAACATTACGTTATTGTTATAGACCAATCATCAATTTAAAGAATTAAGGGTCAATTTCATTTTATTTACATTATTTGTAAAACTTCAAATTTCGGATTTTTACAAAAATTGGGGCTTTTGCCTCTCTAACATATATAATATTAATTTTTATCAAAAACTTCCATAATCCATGGTTAAAAGTAGAAATTTTAAGAAAAATTGTAGGAGAATTCTATTTTTGTAAGGAAACTTCAATCTATAACTTCAAACATTCATCAACTCATCAATGTTATTGCAACACCACATAATCATCTTCAAATCAAAAAGATACAAGATTAAAAGTAGTCCTACGTCAAGAATCATGATAAAGAAGCCTGGTTTTTTAAGAGCTCTTCGTAATATCCAAATCCAATTGATAGAATCCGAGATCTCCAAGTGAACTTCACTTTTTGGAAGAGATTTTAGCTTGAATCTTAGTGTAATGAGAGATTTCTAGAGAGAAATAGCTATTGTTTTCGGAGCTCGAGAGAGAGAGGAAAGAAGAGAGAAAAGAAAAAGTAAAGAAAATGATCTAAAATTCATTTTTTAAGTGGCTGGTATCGCGCAGACCGCTCAAGCAGTCTTTTCACCGATTGAGTGGTGAATGAAACCTCTTAATATCTCTGCTTGCAAACCGAGATACTAGGAACTCCCTCATCTTTGCTCGAGCGACCACTTGTTTGCTTGAGCTGTCACTCGACCTACAAAACAAATGACTGGGATCACCTTGTCTCCACTCGAGCAGTATTTCCACAGCTTGAGTGGTTACCTAAGATGAATTGTAACATAGCATGACATCTCATTATAGATCAAATTAAAAGAAAATCTTTATATGTCAAAGATTTTCTTATTCCATTAACAATTAAGATGGAGAATTGAATCTATATTTTTTGTTGGGTTTTTATTTGTTATTTGTTACTATAGTTAAGTTAATTTAATAATAGGCTGTCAATTTATAGGTAAATGTTTGGATTCTTCAAAAATGTTTTCCTAATTTAATCCACAATGATACAATATAATAGGTATCAACTTTCAATTTGTTACACAATTATATAGGTCTAACACACTTGTCTCATTACTATGAATCTACATAACAAAGTAGCTTGGTTTTTGAAAATGTCTTTCGAATACAATTAGTTAGAATGGCTGAGATTAACCCATCTATGTAATTAACGGTTAGATTTACTTGGATCAAATTAAATTTCTCGCTCGAAGCAACTTTTTAGCACCTTCCTTCCATCATTCACACCCTATATCTCTCCCTCTCAGAACACAGATTATTGGGCCCATTCCAGGGTCCATTTTATTATCCAAACCATGCACTTTTTCGAGTATATCAAGTAGAATATTCCTTCAAAAAATCAAATTGATCGGACATCGATAACCCTTTTCATCAAAATACATTTGTATTTAGTTTTATATTTCAAATTACGCTTGTCATGTTTTTTTAAGATACAAATATGATTTGCTGAAAGGGCTACCAATGTCCGATCAATTTAATTCTTTGCATGAATATTCTATTCAATATACTCTAAAAAATTAACGGTTTGGATCATCAGAATGTGTCGCAGAATAGGCCCAATAAGCCATGCAATAGTGTCTTCTACGCACTATATAATAAAGCAGTTTGGTTTTTAAAAATGTCTCTCTAACACAATTGGTTAGAACAATTGAGATTAACCCATCTATGTAACTAACAGTTGGATTTACTTGGATCAAATTAAATTTCCTGCCCAAAGCAACTTTCTAACATCTTCCTTCTATCGTTTACACCCTATATCTCTCCCTCTTAGAGAACAGATTATTGGGCCGATTCTGGAACCCATTTTAATTATCCAAACTATTCACTTTTTAGAGTATACAGAGTAGAATATAACTGCAAAAAAAAAAAATGATTAGGTATCAATAACCCTTTCGTCAAAACATATTTGTATTTAGTTTTATATTTCAAATTACACTTATCATTCTTTTTTCAGATATAAATATGATTTGAAGAAAGGGTTACCAATGTCCAATCAATTTAATTTTTTTGTAGATATGTTCTACTCAATATACTTTAAAAAGTTAACGGTTTAGATCATCAAAATGAGCCCCATAATGGGCCCAATATGCCATGCAATAGTGTCTGCTATGCATTATGCGCAACATCTCCAAGTCCTTCTCTTTCTTATTTTGCATTTATTGGATTCAATAACTGTTTTTCATTACAAGTTCAAATATATTAATTTATTGGATTATTTAAGTATTGAACTGTCGAAATTGATCTATGTTTATTTTCTTGAAACTCTCGAATGTCAAAATTATTCTTTTGGTGCTTTAGTCTATAATCAAGTGTGTGAGAGAGAGAGTCATTTTCAAAAATCATTGTGCTTTATCATATAGACTAGAATAGTTTGAGTGTGATTACTTTGTAAGCCTATCAATGAAATTATTCTTGGATGTACTGCAAGAGGTAAGAGTATAAGATAAGTTGACAACTTGGATCTTTGATGTTCACTTAGCAGTAGGGGTCATCAAATGGCCCGCGGACAAAAAAACCTATTGTTACCCAACTCGTCAAACCCGTCCCATGGCCCGTCCTAACCCGCTTGACTGCCCAACCCGTCCCACCCCATAGAAGATGATTTAGGGCTTCAGAAAAATGTTTCAAATCCAAGCGCGCCTATGAACTCAGCTAGTACAAGCTTGCATGGGTAAATCCAGCCTCGACCATCCCATCAACCCGATTGAAACTATACCGTCCAAAAAAAAAAATAATATTATTAAAAAAATAACACTGTTACATTCAATTTTAATTTATTAAAATCAATATTGTTCGATTAAAAAATATATATATATGACAGCCCATATTATACTTGTAAATTTTATTTTAAACAAAATTAGACAAAACACAATTTGTTATAGTTGAATTTGATAGTGATCGTTGATATCTTCCTAACTCTCAAATTTTTACATATAACATTGTCATAATTTGTTAATTTGGAGAATTTATACTTTAATTTGATTTTTTTTAATAGTATTAAATAATTTGATCATATGAATTACTAAAAATAAATAAACGTGTAAAATTTAATCATATAAGTCTAATAAAAATATATATAACCCGGTTCATTTTGATTTTGGCCTGTAAGATTTGGGATTACGGGTGAGACGTGGTTTTAATTTTTTTTTAAATAAATTCAGCCATTCTAGCCCGTTGACTGGTCAAAACTTGAAAAACCCATTAATATATGGGACGTAGACACAATAATTGCGGGTCGGGTAAGTTCGGCCCATCCCATTGATGGTCCCTACTTAGCAACTTTATTGTGTTCTCAACTTTGTTCTCAAAGCTCCATTAGAGAGCTTGTATTGGGTAAACGTTATTATTTAGGTGCACCACTAATTAAGTTGGCATAGCAACCTTTAATTTAGGTGTCATTTTTTGTTTGATTACTATTACATAGAATCATAAACATTAGAGCAAATTACAGCGATAGTCCCTATAATTTACCTTTTTTATTTTGGTCCTTGTTGTTTCAATTTGTTCAATTTTGCCCCTTAATTTTACGGATCGTGTCATATTAGTCCAACAAATAACGGCGGTTAAGTTTGATGGACGGATAATCATATGTTGTTTCAATTTGGTCAATGTAATTTACAGGATGTGTCAATTTAGTCCCTGTTGATTTGACTTTCCTATAAACTGTAGGGACCAAATAGATACATCCTATAAACTACAGGGACCAAATTGAAACATCATTTGATTTTTCATCCATCAAACTTAACCGTTGTTATTTATTGGACTAATATAATACAATTCGTAAAATTAAGGGGCAAAACTGATCAAATTGAAACAACGGGGACCAAAATGAAAAAACGGATAAATTACAGGGACCATTTACATAATTTACCCTAAATACTATACTTTGATTTTGCCATTTTTAATTTGTCAAATTGTTAAAAGCTTAAAAATAGTTATATTTTTTACATTTCACTGTTAAAATATTAATATTGCTAATTTGTATAAGTTGTAACTTTTATATCTATAGATATTAGAGGGCTATTATACATCACCAAAATATTATACTGGAATTATTCACTTCCTAGTTGATCTTCTATTTAGCCTGGTTAGTTCCGTTATTTATTAAATAATATAAATCAAACACATATACATAATTTAGATTGCATTAATGTACTTAAGAAGTGAAATAAAGTGTTGAAAAAAATAATAATAATGAATAGCATTTCTTTAAGTTTTATATAGAATATTGTCCTTAAATTAGATTATTTAATTTGAATTACTAAAATATATAAGTATAAAATCATGGAAATTTTTATTCATTTATTCTTTAATTTGCATTACGGCTAGGGAGCGGCGTTTGCATTAAGAGTGCCTTTAGGCATGGTTCATTCACTAGTAAATTTATAAGTTTAAAATTAAGATCATTCTAGAATATACACCCCTGAAAATAATGTATAATATGCAAGTTATGACATTTGTGGTGCTGATTACCACAAATGTTATAAGAAAATCTTTTTCAGTCATAATTTTTTTTAAAAAAAATGAGTCATAACTAAACACATATAACTATGAGATGTTCGGGAGGTACCCAAGCACGCCCAACAGTTCAAACTCCTAATCTTCGATCTAGTCTCACAAGTACAATATGAAACATAAATGATAGTCCAAATCTAACAACTTTATAGAAAATTCATTTATTGTAAAATTTGCCAAAAATTGGCTACATCACCAAATCTAATAATCACCAATTAATCTTTTGAGAAAATTAGGAAATCCATGACTCGTGCCAAAGGTCATTGTTTGTGATGACCAAAGATGCCTTGGTTTGAAACCTTAGGTATGAGAAGGGAAGGTTATGAATTGAGTACTCTCACTCATCCAATCAAAAGATCAATCTCTACTAAACCATGATATGAGTCTTATGTACCATATATGCTCATATTCTGATTATTTATTAATGTTAACATTACTATGTGAAGCAATCAAGTATAGACTGTGTCATTCATTATGGAATGCTTTAATCTCATGCATTTTAAAAGAGTTTTGAAATATGTACAACTCAAGAGAAATTGAGCTCACGGGCATAAGAAACAATACTATTCTAAATTGAGTGGCACAACCTCCATCTACTAGCAATCATAAAGATATATCCGTTAAGCATGTAGCCGCATGGTAAAATGTTAGATATAATAAGAAAATATGCACAGGCAGGATGCTAAAGTTATAAATGCTTAACTAGTATTTACTTGCGTCCCCCAAAAGAATGAATCAGAATGTTAATAAAATATGCATGATCATATATTCGAAATTCTAATGCAATACATACACAAGAATGCAACTATAGATCCGGCTACTAAGTATATGACATGCGAGTCATCTTAAGGCATGAGGTTGCACATAAAATCACATAAAAAATGATAAGCCCATACATGTAAATGAGTTGAATCCAAATGCATAAAATATGTATACATGGCATAGATATGATAAAAAGAAAACATGATGATATCAACAACTATGGAAAGCGTGGAAATAAAAAAGATAGAAAAAAATAGGGGTTGGAAATTATTACATCAATCCTTTACGCTGAAAGGGATAAAAGATGTGGGGTAGGAAGTTATTACAATAATGAATTGATTCAACCACTAGAAGTTGAATCGAACAAATCATGTGACATAGAAAGAAAAACCGTAACAGGAACTATGCATACCCAAGACATCATTTGCCAAAAATTGCTCTTTATGCTCTGTTTTGCCTGGAAAAGTCATTTGGCCGGCCAAATGAATGATCTGACCAGATGAAATGATTTTTGGTTGGATCCTTTATCTGGACGGCCATACAACAAATTTGTAAAACCGTGCTTTTGGAGCGACAAAATCAAAATAGAACAAACAAAACATTTTCAAAGGATGCTCATCATTTCTACTCCTTCATCTCATAAAGATATTCAAGGAAGATGTTGATAGCCTCATCCAACAACCAACAATAGGAGATGCTATGTAATATACACAAAAGCTACTATGTACATGAATTGAAACTAAAAAGAAGATCAAGCCAAAGAAATAGATGGAAACCTGCATTCATCTCTTTCTGAATAAAGGTGAATTAATACCCAAATCCATGTTATTAATTGAAGAGAGTAGATTGCCACCATTTCTAAAGAGAAGCCTCATAAAGCTAAAGAAAGCTCTATGGGGCTTCTAAGAAAATAGGGGGGAAATAAAAGAAAACACATATAACACATCCAAAAAATAAAAAATAAAAAGTTTGAAGACTCATCTTCTTTGGTCATGGAATATGGATGTAAAGTCCATTCCCATGTTCAAAATTGGTTAAGAAAAGAGTTTTCAACACTATTTGATGAGTAAGCTCTTTGAGCTTCAAAGAAAAAAGGAGAGGAAGAGAGAGATAACAAAGGATCATTGTAGACGCGCCCGCGGAGGGGGACCTCGCTACTACAGTTCGGACTCGCGATTTTTGTTGTCGCGGTTCTTAATCTGAACCAAAGAGTCCAAATCTGGCAAATCGTTTTGAGAAACAGATTTTTGAAAAAGTAGTGCCAAACATGGACTGCTTTGCCAGATATAGAGTCGCCACCTAAATATTTTTTTAAAATGAGGAAATTTAGGAAACCCTGACTCGGTGCCGAAGGCCACATGTCCGTCATCACCGGAGTTGTCTCGGCTCGGGAGCTTGGGTACGATCGGGGAAGGTCAGCTATGAGCACCCCCTTTCGCCCGGTCCGGAGACCGGCCTCTACTAACCGTGATATTCTGTTTTGAAAACGTTTATGTGTTCTTATTCCGGTTATTGGCCTAGAATTACTATATTATGCGCGCAGCAAACAAGTATAGACTAGATTGTCTAATTTGGGAATAAACATTGTATATCCGTTTGCTTTGGAAATACTTTGGATTTTGCTACTCGCAAGTAGGCTAAAACACGGTTTTCAATGAGTTTTTCCAACTCAGACAATCCAACCTTCACCCACAGGCATTCAAACAGTTTAACACATAAGCATTTAACCGCATGGCAAGCATACTGTCATGTTAACATTCACACACATGCGGGATGCTAAAGCATAAATACTTATATCGTACTCCGTGCCAAAATAGTAAACTAGTTAGCAAACATGCGTGTCCTAGTTCATGTTAAATTGCCTAATTCAACACATACAGGATGCAATTAGATAGGCTCGGCTAATCTAAGCATGGCATATGAAATGCGATCAACTATCACATATTCAATTTTTTGAATTGAAGTACAAATGCAGTTAGCGTGATGTGCCGAGCCTGATGCATGTCAACAAATGCATGAATGCACGCATGCATAGCATAAGGTATGCTAAAATAAATGTGCCCTAATCTACCATCATAAGCAGGTAAATAAAAGGGAAGAAAGAAGTGGGGTTGGAAGACATACATCACACGCACGCACACTTATTACAAATATGCCCTCACTCGGAGGGACCAAAATAATAATACAAATTAATTAACTACGCAAGCTAATTAAATATTACAAATTGCTTAATTAATTAACAAATTAACTGAACTAAAGAAAAACAGTAAACCGCCTCGGGGCGAGGGCCAGATGCAACACATGCTCGGGACTGGCTCGGAATCGCACTGCCATGCATAGTTTGCCTCTGTTTTCCCTGCTCTGCTCCTCTGAAAATTGCCAAAGTCTCAGGGATGCCTCTCAGGACACTGGGGGATATCATCGGCTGAGCAGAATTTCCGCCGGCAGTAGAATTTAGTCACCGGCACAAAATAGATCCACCGGCCATCGATTGACTGCCGGTCGGCACTAAATACTGCCGGCCGGCAATAAATTTCTGCAGAACCTACAACTCACAGCAGCAGAGGGCAAAATCTTGCATGGCAATGCAATTCAAGCAATTTATGCACCTATCACATTCCTTATCATGTTAATGACTCAAAGGAGGATGTGCCCCGATTCTCGGACCACCAATCACGCATTTCCATGCATGATGGCCCAAAGAATCAAGTGTGCAACTTCAATTTCAAAATGCATGCAAACCAAATAAACACACAAGGGGGCCTAACCTCTATCATACTCATCTCAAGAGGCAAGGTGATGCATGCAAGATGCAATGCAACTTAGGCATACGAGCTAAGGATGTAACATGCCGATACAAGCAAACATGCAAGGTGATCATGAAAATAAGCAAAGGATGGTCTTAAACATGAATTAGGCAGCTCTAGTTAGGCCCAAAACAGTGGCCAAAATGCTAAGTGCACGGAGGCAAATGACATGCAAACATGCATAGATACATGGTCCAAGACTTAAGCATAATGAAGCCGCTTTTCGACGCATTTGAAAGGCACAAACATGGAAAGTTTTCATGCAAATTTCAGAGGTGATAGGTGATGCGAAACAGCCCCGAAACATAACGAAACAACACTCAACGCATGGAATGAATCCCGAAATGCAAAATTAGGCATATGAAATGGCTTACAGCTATACAAAGCATGCATAATATGGACATGGAGCATGAAGACAGAAGCAAGAAAGCCTTGAGACAAGCATTTTTACAGTTTATGACATGGCCAAACAGCAAGCAAAGATAGGGCTAAAATGGCATACAAAAACGGGGCTAACACATGGATTTCAAAGCAAGTAGCACATAGAGTATCCAAATAGTGTTGAGCCCTTCTTCAATCTTGAAGAAGGGCTCAAAATAAGCAACTTCACAGTTTATAACATGCCTCAAAACAGATCACACACAAGCCAAAAATATTATGCAAAATTATGGCATAAAGAGGGCTAATGAAGGAAGTGCTAGCTACTGTCCTCAAACAGCAAGAGGTCCTCAATCAAACATGAAGAGGACCTCAAAATATGATGATTTGAAGTTTGGGTCGGAGCCCAAAGATGTAACCACAAGGAGCTAAGATATAGGCCAAGAAAATGCACAAAAGAGGGAAAGTGGGACTCACCCTTGTAGAACCAATCTTTAGCAACCTTTGGACCGAGTTTGGGAGCTTTTAACCTCTGGAGGACAGCCTCAAGCTGCTGGAATGGGCGTTGGATGCCTTGTGCTATGAGTTGATGAAGAAATGGCCCAAGAACAAGGGTGTTTGATCACTCTTAACACACCCAAATGTAGAGAGAGAGGGAGATATAGAGAGAGAGGGTGATATATATGTTATATGTATGTATTAGGTCTGGTTTTTGCTGAACCAAAACAATGGAGGAGGATGGCTTCCTTATATAGGCAATCCTAAGCTTCTAAGACAAGCCTCAAAGGGTCAAAGGGGTTTAAAGGGGAGGTCAAGGCTTATTGGAGAAGCTTGGACAGCTGGTAGGCTTCTTGAGGAAGCCAAGATAAGGGGTCAAGGCTTCCTCAAGAAGCCTTGAGCAAAGGGTGCAAGAAAAGGGGCCAAAGGGTGTGCAAAGGGTGCAAAGTAGCCACATATATGCACGTGGAGTAGGGTTTGTGCATCCCAGCTGGCACAGCTGGCATGCACCATGCTTGAGGGATGAAAAAGGGGCATATCGGCCATGAAAGGAGGTCATTGGCAAAATAAATGGCCGGTCGGCACAATATATTGCCGACCTGCAATTTATACTGGTCGGTCGGATAAATATAGTGTCGGTGGATGGCCGGTAAGGTCAAAAAACATCCGGTTGGTGTTCAAATTGAAGCCCCGGAAGTTAGCTTTCCAATGGAACAAACCTTGCATTAAAATTCCTTCTGTGCAAAAAGTTATGCCCTTTTTCGTGAAGCCGCGCAGATTCGATCCAACCGGGATGATACCCAACTTCAACCAATCATATCTCCCCCACCCGGACTTGGCTTTAAGAGATTCTTTAGTGCCAAATGAAGCCCCGGAAGTAAGCTTTCCGACGGTGGTGGCCTCATAGATTAACTCCAAGTGTACAGACAGATGAGCCCGATTCAGCGAGGGCTGCTCAACTCGCTTCTACCTAGATCCATGCCGAACTTCTCCCAAACTAGTTTTCTCCTTTCCTTTCCTCTCTTCTTCAACTCCAAACCCCTAAACAAAGTGTTTTGAAGGATTTGCCTCTCTCCTTGCCGAAGAAACTAAACATTTGCCCTGCACACCTTTCTCCGCCAAGCAAAACATCAGTGGTGCCCAAGTCTTAAGGGCGGTCAAAAATGGGGTGTCTACAATCATCCAATGGATCCTATGAAATAACCACAAGCACTCATCAAGATTGAGCTGTGGATTGAATCACATGGATCAAAATACTTCAATGATGAAAAAGAGTAAGAAAATGTATAAAAGTAAAGAAACTACACTATCAAATAATTCTATTAGGGGGTGGCTAAGCCATCTACATACCATATCTAAAATATATGGAAGTAAGGATAAACTATACTATCTAACAATTCTATAGGGGGTAGCTGAGCCAACCACATCCCAAAGTTAAAAGGATTACATTGAAATAGAGAGAGATTATACTTTAACTCTACGGGGGGTGGCTGATCCATCCGCATCCCCAAAGAGGATCACATGGTAAGAACAACAAAGAAAACTATAGAAAAGAATAGAAAGAAGAGAGAAAGAGATGGGAAAAGTTCTAACTCTTACCTTTTAATGGAAGGAAGAGCTTTTGATTACCAAACTTGCTTCCAAACACCCTCAAGGTCCTTGGATATGGCTTGAATAATCAACAAGAACCTCAAGATCAAGTTTTGATGGTGTTTTAGGTGGTGTATGTATGAAGAAAAGAGATGGGAAGTTGAGAAAATGGAAGTGCAAGGGTGGTGTGATGCACAAGCTTTGGAAATTGCTCTCTAGGCCTTAAGAAAATTTCTCCACCCTTTGCAATGAATTGCCAACCCTTTAGAATGAGGTGAAGAGGTTGTATATATAGACTTTGAGGCAAAACTTGCGTTAGCAGTCAGGCAAGATAACTAAGATATTTATGTGAAACTTGCGTAGGAAGCTCTAAGATATTTGTGTGAAACTTGAATAGGAAGCTTTGAGATATTTGTGTGAAACTTGTATACGAAGCTCTGAAATATTTGTGTGAAGCTTGAGCAAGAATCCAATTTTCCCTAAAATGGTCTGTTTTCTGGACAAAACATTCGGTCAGCACATGTTTTAGCTGGCTAACCACTTTTTATTCGGCCGAAATTTGTTTGTATGGCCATAGGAAGAAGTGTACAGCCAAACCAAAACATGTGCAGCCATACTATTTTGAAATAAAAAAGAGGATTTTTCCAGAGAATTGTCCTCCTTTCCACTCATGTCTAATACTTGGATAGTTTGGCCAAAACAGGTATAAGGTTTTGATTTAAAGCTTGAACCCGGCTTTTCTGCTGAGGAATTCGTAAGATAGCACATTCCAACTTTCGTCATCGGGTGTTCAATAGCAAGTGCCCAAGTCTTAAGGTCAGTCGAATATAGGATGATGTCAGCAACAACCAAATACATTTTCAATTACAACTAAAATAATAATTATAATAAGTCAGTCATAATTAAGGCCACACTAAATCATGACTAAGTCATAATATTAATAAAGAAAATTTTTGAATAGTTCAATTTAAAGAAGGTATAAGGCATTAGGTCCAATGTAAAATTTTATTTGGTGATAAGATCATGCTAAAAATGTTACCGGAAAATTGGCCGAAAAAGTCACCTGCTGAGCGGCAGCGGTGACCAACAGTAGCAAGTAGTGGTGGTAAAGTAGAGAAATGTGTGATATTCAACAGATATGCTGTGGAATGAGTTACATGTGTCACATTTCAATAAATAAGTATTTTGGTGAATTTCAACAGAAAGGAAAATAGGCTTGGTGAATTTCAACATATAGACAAATTGGGTAATTTCAAAAGATATGATGATTTCAAGAGAGACATGTAGATTGATTTTAACAGATAATTATCTTTTTGGACAAATTGTATCCTTTTGATTCGAAGAGATTAGATCTTGGACTTAATAACTCAAAAGATTAAGAAATTGAGTTATGGCCCGAGTACTGTAATTAATACTAGAATAAATCATAATTAAATATCATAAATGTCACAAGTGAATGTAGAATTTCCCTTAAAATTATGAGTCTGTACGTCCTTCTCCAATTTGTGGTTTGCTGTCTTTGGAACTCTTTGATTTGACTTTTACTTATTAGTATTTTTAGGCTTAAATAGGAGCACATAGGCATACACATCAGGCCTCATAAATTCTAACCATGAACAACCTGGCCCTTTTGTGATCCATTGGATCACCTTATATCCTAATGAATATTGTAGAACCACAATGCCCTCTCTCCCTTTCACTAGCGGATGGTAACTGAATTACACATCTTAATTATAGTAACTGAATTTGTGATAGAGTAGATAACTGAATCAATTATGCATTGTGTATTTGACCATGAAGCTATTTTGAGAAGATAATGCAGTTATTGCATACTGACGTCATTTGTATTGTGAGGAAAAAATCACATACAAAAAAGCAAAGAGTTTAAAACATCAATTTGACCTTCTTACTTTATGTAATAATATAAATAGATAGATATATACTAGTATATTATCTGTGTTATGCACAAGATTTTATAATATAAAATGAATCATTATCGTTAAATTTGTAATGAGTCCTTCTTATCAAATGATTCTATATATAAACATCTTATGCGTTGATATTTATACCTGTTAACCATCCTTTGTCACTATTCACGCATCCCTGATCATCATTTCTCCCATTTTCATTGTTTCTCCTTTAACCACATCGACTCTTATTTAAAACACTTCGACTACGTGACCTCTCTACTTGTAACCTTCCTTCTCTACCTTTCCCACCAAGTTGACCTCTACCTCCACATGCAACCTCTCTTCTCTAATCCCACATTGCCTTCACCCTTTTTCTTATACTGCCAGATTGTTTAGCGCATCAAATTATAATTAATCATTAATTGACAATAAATTGGTTGAGCTAGTATTGATTCTCAAGTTAATTCAAACTCGACTCGTATAATGAAATTAGTTGTCGAGGTTATCAAAATAAAATTACATTTGTGAGAACAACAAATTTTCTTTCTCCATTTAAATCAATTTTTAGATTGCATGACCATTGCACATGTAGGTATGAGAAAATAAAAAGAAAAGAAGAATACATTCACCAAAAAGATATAGATTCATACATTTTTTTTTGGGTCTTAAGGGGCACTTATTAGACTCTACATAAATAATAGGGAAAATTACAGCCAAAATAAAAATAAAAAATTCTCTAAGATTTGAGCCTTGTAATAAAATAAATCCTAGGTTTTTAATTTTATCAATTTAAATCCTAAGCTTGTTATTTGTTTTCAATCTAAATCATTTGTCTATTTTCGTTAAGTAAAATCGATGAAAAATGGCATTTCAATCATTAAACTCAATTAAAATAGCATTTTAGACAAGTGTTGCTATTAACACTTCATTTATTACTTTGGACCTCCCATTTCTTTGGATTCACACTTATAAATTTTAAAACCCTTCAAATTTCTCCCCCCTCCCTAATACCAAAATTAACCTTCTCAAAATTTCACACTCAAATGCACACCCATACAACCCTAAAAAGTATTTATCTCCCGAAACTCTAAAAGTTATGACAGCAATCTCCCAAAACCCTCGTCGATTACTTTCTCTCTCATGACGGAAAAGGAGCTTCTCATGGCGTAAGAGAACCTTCGTGATTCACCCTCGTACTAATAACACCAATCTCTTGTTAAATTCATTTTAGTTTTTTTGTTTTTTGCTTTCAATCTATTTGCTTTCGTACAAATTAAATTTAGTGATAGGTAAAGCATGTCTGAACAAAATTTATTTGTTCGAAATTAAGGTGTTGAACATATAAATAATATCCGGTTATCCATTGCCGAACAAAGTCCTTTAATTCAACCTTGTGTTACAATTTTTTTGTCTTATGTTCGGGAGTTCGGTACTAGAAAAAAAAAATTAAATTATTTTCACCATTTTTGTCCGTATTTTTGAAGAAACTTACCGTTACAAGGTCAATCACATCTAAGCTGCAAACACCATCCCAAGCTATGAACGTTCTTTGAACTTACATTGTTGTACTCCATTCATCTCATGGAATTATGGTTGCCAAAAAAACTTCTACTCATTGCCATTTGTTGGAGAAGTGTGTATAATCAAATGGTTGCTATCATTACCGCGGGAATATCGCCGTCGAAATATCACCTCCGGAGGGTTCCTAAAAGTTTTGACGATGGATAAGTTTTGAAGGTTTTGAAGTGTGTGGGTGGTGGTGGAGGTAGGTGTTCTCATAAAAACCCTTCTTATGATTAAATGGGTTTGTGAGTTTAATTGTGAGATTAGGTGTCCCAAATAATTGATGTTCTTTTTAATAATTTCATTTGAGGTTATTATTATAATAATAATAAATTTAAAAATGAGGGCTCCAACGTAATAAGTAGGGTCGTAATGGCAACACTCATTTTAGACGTTTTATACATACCTATTGTGTGGGTGATTTTCCGACCACACTGCCCGTTTAGTGATCAGCTGGAGAGCACGAGTAGAATAGATGGCTTAAGCAACCTGAAACAGAAAGAAAAAGCTCCGGCGGTGGTTCTTCCACCCGGGGGCACTCCGACGATCAAGTCAGTAAAATATCTCTCAAAGATAATCAAGTACTAAACTGAATACTCAAAGTATGAATTACATACCTTAGACCCACGGGGGTGCCTCTCTTTTATAATATACTCAATCCAAGTCCCGCTAGAAGTATGACTTCTATGAACTCTGATTTACTGTTTATTCTGGACTCTTTAAGAGATAAAGATAAACTCCCTAAGAGCTTTATCCTTATCTTGATTAAGTCCCCTTTTTGCCTTAGGACTCTTGTCCCTTATCTCGGATTCCGATATCTTCGGAGATGACCTCGGCTTCTCCGAGATTACCTCGGCTTAACTACCAGGGCACGTGGCACCTCGGCTGACACGTCGGCGTCACCATGCCACGTGTTGGTATTCAGAAAATACATCCCCACAACTGCCCCCTAGATTCTATTACCTCGACATTCTGAGGTGATGGAATCTATTCTGAAATTTTGTTACTTCTTTCCTGAGTAATGGCTCAAAAAAACTGTTTAGCCAAGATTATCTTCTTTCAGCCGACGTGTTCTCTTCGGAGAATGAGGCTTCGGTCGTACTCTCATGCGCATGAGCTGTCATGCATATCTAACCGTTCCTTCTTACGTGCTTTGTTTTCATTGGAGCGTGCCTGAGACGCGCCTGGAAGCTGTCTGTTCGTTCGTCTTGCGCCGTCTGACGCGTGCGTTACCCTAGGCGTAATGATTGCCCTAATTTTGCCGCCGTTTCAAATTTTTTGACAAAACTCTTTTTTGCCTCTATCTTTTCTTCACTTTTTCATTCCGTCTTCTTGCTCTTTCTCTCTCTGAAAGCTCATTTTTCTTCGAATCTGACATCGCCTCAATCTCTCTTCTGGAATTGCTTTTAATCCCTCATTCTTGCAAAAGCCCTCTTTGCTGTTGCAATCAATTTCTGGGTTCGGCGAGCATTGCCTCGGCTTCATTTGTCCTGGTAAGACCCTTTCCTTTAATTCTTTCATTCTCTTTATGTGCTTTTGTCTGTCAGTTGCCATTACTGATTTTGTTCGAGGTCTTAGATTTATTCGTATCTTGAATTTGTGGCTATACCTTGGACTTCTATGCTTTTTTCATCATTCTCTTTACCGCTGTTCTTGATTTGTTTCTGTATCTCTATTGTTTCTGAGAACTATACCTCTATTCTTGAATCTGAAACTTCGTCTTTGTTTTCTCTTTTTTGTGTCTGCCCCAGATCTGTGCCCTCGGTTTTTATCTTCATACCTCATAGATTTGGGATTTGTCTGTAGAACCCTTAATCTTTAGGGAAACCTGAAAAACGCCCATTTTCTGAAACATATTCCTCTTAGTTTAAGCCAACATAATGGGTATGTGGAGGCATAGGGTAAATACCCCAACAAAACTTGAATACTTTAGGCAAGAATTCTCTATCCCAGCCGACGTTCATCTTAAGCTGGCTGGGGATAATGATACCATCGTGCCCACAGACCATACAATGCCTTTTCCAATAGTTGCTTTTACCGAATGTGGACTTCGGCTTCCACTTGATCCCCTTTTTCGTCAAGTTCTCCATTTCTATAAGCTGAACCCCATGCAACTTACTATCAATTCCTATAGGGTAATTAACGGTATTATTGCCTTAGCTAGGCAAGAAAACCTTAGAATCACCCTAGCCGACCTTCAATATTGTTATACCATGTGCCCTTTTGATCTGAAGGATAGGGGTTTTGTCTATTACCTTAAGCCGAGATCCACTCAGTACAAAATTATAGCCGACCTCCCAGACTCCAACAAGGGGGCTGGAGATGATTTTCTCATTGCTTCTGGAAATTGGGAATTTGGCCCAGATGAAGATGTCCACCTCTACCCTCTTCCTCGAACAATTACAGAGGGCAAGAGTAAGAGCCCTGAGTCAACACTCTAGTTGTTTTTATTTAAGACTTTAATACTTTGTGTTTCTGACGTCTGTTTCTTTGCAGATCTTCATCAGCCACCGAAAAATTTTCGCCAATCCTTCTTCCCAGGAACAGATCTGAAAACACTTCTTGGCCTTCCAATCCATAAACGAAAAGCCCCAGTATTACTAAACTTCATCCCTACATACAAATCGACTTTACCCGACGTCCCAAGAAAAAGGAAGAAGAGTCTTTCTCCACCCACAGCCACAACCTTAACTGCTTCTACATCCCGAACAGATCAAGAGTCCACATCTGACCCAGCCGATCTTCCATCAACTTCGGCCCCCTACTTAATACCAATTTCTGAACGCAAACGTCGAAGAAAGCTTGTAAAGGCTGCCGAAATGGTTCGTCCAAGGCCTGTCGTCCAAGACCTCCTCGCCGACCTTCCAACTGACGCCGAAGCCGCACCAACGCAATCAATGCTTCCACCCAAACCAAAGAGAGTAAAAAAGGCTCAGCCTAAGGCCAAGACTACAGATGCCGAGGCCGAGGATGCTTTGCCGATTTCTAAACTAGCAGAAAGCAAAAAATCAGCCTCTACTTCAACCAAGAGGTCTGCTGAGGGCCAACCCTCAGGGTCCACACAATCGAAGAAGGCGAGGTCATCGTCCGCGACGACCTCGGCTTCAAAGAAGCCCGATGTCCCCTGGGCCCCTGATCTATCCCTGGAGGATAGGCCCATTATGGCTAGTGAAAGTGCTGACGACATTAATGTTGCTGTCGCCCTTAGCACTGCTCTTCTTCTACCAAATGACTTGGAGCGAAATGGCAAGCTTAGTGAGTATGAAAATTACGCTCTTATGCTCCAACACTCCGCTCAAGTAAGTACTTCTGTTTGTACTTGTGATTTTTTCTTCTGTTCTTCACTGAGAGTACTGTCTCACATTTCTGTTTTTCTGCAGGCCATTCAGCATGCCCACTCATTTTCCATGCAATCCTTTGAAAATCGTCAAAGGTTGGTTGATATGAAAAGGGAAGCATCTTCTATGAAGAGAGAGATCAAGTCTCTTGAAGCAAAAATGAAAAAATTGGAGGATCAAGCCGAGGCTGCAACTAAAGTTCAAACTTTAGCTCTGGAGAAGGCCGAAGCTGCTGAGGCTGTCAGAAACGTTGCTGAGGCCGAGAAAAGAGAGGCCGAGGTTCAGAAGGTCCAAGCGGAGAAAGAACTCCAGCAAGCTCTGGCCACCAAAGAGGCCGAAATCAAAGAGGCCGATGAAAAGGCCTATGCTCAAGGTATGGCCGACGTCGCAGAAGACTACAAGCTTCAAGTCAGGCAGGCATGCAACAGGGGATTTTCCCTTGGTTGGATGTCCTTGATAAAGAAGCTTGATCTTCCTGCTGACTCGCCATTGCGCCAGGCCGACGCTATTCCTTTACCATTTCCTCCACCTCCTCCTGAAGGTGGATCAGAGTCTGAGGCCGAGGCCGTGGATGAAGATGAAGAAAAAGATGATGGTGAGGCCTTGGTGAGAAAACCCAAGAATGCTGCCGAAGCCAAGTCCCCTCCTCCTGCTGAGCAGGTTATGGACTTAACTCAAGATGAGGGGGGTGATGATGCTGAGGAAGTGCCCAGGGAGTCTGTTCAAGGGTATCTATCATCTGACCTCCTTCTGACTGAAAGAAGTCTTGACACAACATTGGCAGAGATAGATGCCGAAATACAAGCGGAGAAAGTGGCCGAGGAGATTCCACATGAATCGTCCGAGGTCCCCGTTCCTGCAGTGGCTGATACTGAAGAATCTTGAAAATGTTTTTTTTTTTTTACTTTGTTTCCTTCTTTTTCTGTACTTTGTACTTTGTACTTCTTTACTTTCTGGATAATGCAAAACTCCTTCTTTTGGCTGATGAGGTTTCTTTAATATGTAACTGCAACAGTTCCTCCTCTGGATGTTTTAGTCTTGTGATATTCTGTTGACTGCTTCTGCATAGTCTTGTACTTAGAAAATTTTTGCATATTTCCTCATGTTGCTTCCTTTGTGCAATCTCCTCGGGGTTTCATACCTCGGGTATAACCATAAAAACTTTTATTTCGGCAAGATACTGTCCTGCAATCTTTTCATAAATTTCAACAAGTTTTAAACGGTTATCTTAATCTTACCTACTTGTAAATTGCTACAAATTTCAACAAGTAATAAACAATATACTTAGCCTTTATTTTAACCTGTAACTTTCTGTGTACCTCAGCGGGTGATCGTATGTCGGCTTAACATAAACTTGTAAATTGCTACAAATTTCAACAAGTGTTAAGTATTTTCCCTAGGGTTTAAACAACCCACATATTGCTATGAGAACTTAAGCAATAACCTCGACCTATCTTCGACTTGTAAATTGCTACAAATTTCAACAAGTGAAGATAAGGAATCAGCTTAATTCCAACTTGTAAATTGCTACAAATTTCAACAAGTGGATTAAGAAATAACATCGGCTTAACTTCAACTTGTAAATTGCTACAAATTTCAACAAGTGAAGATAAGGAATCAGCTTAATTCCAACTTGTAAATTGCTACAAATTTCAACAAGTGGATTAAGGAATAACATCGGCTTAACTTCAACTTGTAAATTGCTACAAATTTCAACAAGTGAAGATAAGGAATCAGCTTAATTCCAACTTGTAAATTGCTACAAATTTCAACAAGTGGATTAAGGAATAACATCGGCTTAGCTTTGCCTGAGTTTGATATGTCTTCAAAAACATCCATGCATAACTTTATCAATCGAACATGTTGAAAGGATTCTGAAAAGACTTTATTGATAATATCGGCCAAATAATGATGTTTATCTAATGATAGAAAAATTTCAAATTACAAGTATTCCAAGGTCTGGGCAATGCTTTGCCCTCATTGTCCTCAAGCCGATATGCTCCATTGCCTAATACTGAAGTGACTCTGTAGGGTCCTTCCCAGTTTGGGCCAAGCTTGCCCTCCCTGGGATCCTTCTTGTTCCCGACGACTTTTCTTAGGACTAGGTCGCCAACTTGAAAATCTCTTGGGTTAACCTTCTTGTTGTAAGCTCTGGCAAGCTGTTGCTGGTATACTGCGAGCTGAATTGCAGCTTTCTCTCTTCGTTCTTCCAATAAATCCATGTCTCGGGCTAAGAGTATGTCGTTGGTGCCATTCTCTACTCCCTGGGTTCTGATCCCTGGGATGCCGATCTCTAATGGGATGACTGCTTCTGTGCCATAGGCCATGGCAAAGGGGGATTCTCCTGTTGATCTTCTCGGCGTAGTCCGATATGCCCAAAGTACGTTGGGCAATTCGTCCACCCACTTTCCTTTTGCTGCCTGCAGCCTCTTCTTTATTCCATCCAGGATTACTTTGTTGGATGCTTCTGCTTGCCCATTGCTTTGAGGAAAACTTGGTGTTGAGAAATAATTCTTGATCTTGAATTTTGCACAAAAGTTTTTGATGAGTTTGCTGTCGAACTGTGTCCCGTTGTTGGCAACAATTGCTCTTGGAATCCCAAATCTGGTGATTATGTTTCTCCAAATAAAATTCTTGACATCCACATCTCGGATTTTGGCAAGAGGTTCTGCCTCTGTCCATTTTGTGAAGTAGTCTGTTGCTACTAGCAAGTATTTTCTTTGCCCAGTTGCTTGGGGAAGTTGTCCAACCAGATCCATGCCCCATTGGGCAAACGGCCAAGGGCTGGATACTGGGTTTAGATCGGCAGCTGGTTGATGTATCAAAGGTGCAAACCTTTGACATTGTTCACACTTCTTTACATAGGCTTCGGCGTCCTTTTGCATGTAGGGCCACCAATACCCCTGGGTAATGGCCTTGTGGGCTAACGATCTGCCCCCTGCATGACTTCCACAAATTCCTTCATGAATCTCGTAAAGGAAATCTTCAACCTGCAAAGGATGTACGCACCTTAAAAGTGGTCCAGTGAAGGACCTCCTGTAGAGATGGCCTTCCGCTGTTAGACTGAATCTGGCCGATTTCAGTCTAATTTTATGTGCTTCTTTATGGTCTTCTGGCAGCTTCCCCTCTTTTAGAAATGCAATGATTGCATCCATCCAACTTGGTCCAAGGCCCACGCACATTGCTTCTTGTTCAATGCTCTGTTTATCTATGCTCGGGGCCGACATGTAGTCGATCATAATTGTCCTTGTTTTTCCAGTTTGAATTGAACTGGCCAGGTTGGCTAGCGCGTCGGCGTGGGTGTTGTCATCTCGGCTAACTTGGAGTAATCTGCAGTTCTGGAATAGGGCTGCCAGTCGGATGACTTCCTTTGCATATGCCGACATTCTTTCGTCTCTGGCTGCAAATTCTCCTGTTGACTGGTTAACAATCAGTTGTGAATCACAAAAAACAATTACCTCGTCTGCCTCTGCTGCTGCTGCTAGCTTTAGCCCTGCAATTAATGCTTCATATTCTGCTTCATTATTGGAGGCTTTGAACCCCAGACGGATGGACTGTTCTACAATTTCTCCATCTGGAGATATCAGCAGTACTCCTGCTCCTGCACCCTGGCAGTTTGAACTTCCATCGACGAATAGTCTGAATGAATCGCCGATGTAGATGCTGCATGGTCTGAGCTTTTCTTTCTCTTGCTTTTTTGTCTTTGACTGGGATTCTTTTTGCTTGTCGGGGCAATGTTCCTCTTGGCTCGACGGAGCCCGAGGTGTGATGGCTTCAGGTGTGAGTTCTGCGACGAAGTCGGCCAAAACTTGGCCCTTTATTGCTGTTCTTGGCCTAAATTCTAGGTCAAACTGGCCTAGTGTTACTGCCCATTTTGCTATTCTTCCTGTTAAGTCTCCTTGATGTAATAAGGACTTCAGTGGGTGCTCTGTTAGAACCACAATCTTGTGTGCCTGAAAGTAATGGCTCAATTTCTTTGAGGCCATTACCAAGGCTAGCATTAATTTTTCCAGTGGTAGGTACCTTGTTTCCGCGTTAGCCAGAGTCTTGCTTACATAATAGACAGCCTTCTGCTCCCCTTTTTCCTCTCGGATTAGCACTGCACTGACTGCGTGTTCAGAGACTGCTAAGTACTAAAACAATTCCTCCCCTGGGATTGGGTTAGAAAGGACCGGGGTTGTGGTCAAGTACTTTTTTAGGTCGGCTAAGGCAGCTTCACATTCTTCCGTCCATAGGAAGTCTGTGGCTTTTTTCACCAGGTTAAAGACGGGTCTGCACTTGTCTGAGCTTCTGCTGATGAATCGGTTTAGGGCTGCGGCCCTTCCAGTGAGCACTTGAACTTGCTTTGCCGATGTTGGACTCTGTAGTTCCAGGATGGCCTTAATTTGGTCTGGGCTGGCTTCAATGCCCTTTCTTGTTACCAGATATCCTAGAAATTTACCTGACCCAACTCCGAAGGCGCACTTTGAGGCGTTGAGTCGGAGCCGATATCTTTTGAGTATGTCAAAGACCTCTTTTAGGTCGGCAAGATGACCTTTTGATTCCTTGGTCTTTACGACCATATCATCGATGTAAACTTCTACCGTTTTGCCAATCAGGTGTTTAAACATCTTTGTCACTAACCTCTGATAGGTTGCTCCTGCGTTTTTCAGCCCAAAAGGCATTACCCTGTAACAGTACAGGCCTTTCGGGGTGATGAACGCGGTCTTCTCCTCATCTGGAGGGTACATAGCAATCTGGTGGTACCCTCTGTATGCATCTAAAAAACTCATCCTTTCATGTCCCGAGGTGGCGTCTACCAGTTGGTCGATTTTGGGCAGAGGAAAGCTGTCTTTCGGGCAAGCTTTGTTGAGGCTGGTGAAGTCTACACAAACCCTCCACTTGCCATTCTTCTTTTTTACTACTACTGTGTTGGACAGCCACGTTGGGTACTGGACTTCTCGGATGGCCCTGGCTTCAAGGAGTCTGTCTACCTCTTCCTCTACTGCTTCGACGTGCATTAACGTCGGCCTTCTGGCTCGTTGAATCACTGGCTTTGCCGATCTGTCGACATTCAGACTGTGGCAGGTGACCTCGGGGTTAATGCCAGGCATTTCATAAGGTGTCCAGGCGAACGCCTCTATGTTTGCCCTTAAAAAATCTTCCAGTTCCTTTTCCTTTTCTCTAGCTAAGCCTGAGCCGAGAAGAAAAAATCGTTCTTCGTCGCCCTCCTGGACGAGGATTTTCTTTAGCGCCTCTTCGCTTTTCTCAGCTGTTTTTTTCCCGACATCTTCTAGGACTTCCATGTCCTCATCTTCAACTTCTGCTTTCTTTGGCTCCCGTATACTACAGGTGGATTTTATTGCTGCCATGGAGCAAGTTTTGGCTTGTAGTTGATCCCCTCTAACTTCTTCAATCCCATGCTGTGTTGGGAACCGGAGTAGTTGATGCAACGTTGAGGGAACTGCCCCCATTGCATGCAACCACGGCCTTCCCAAGATGATGTTGTATGGTGAGGGTGTGTCAATTACCAGGAATTCCGTCCTGATCTTCTTAGTGCCGGCTTGTACTTCTAAGCTTGTTGCACCCAGTGGCCATGTCGGTGTTCCATTAAAGCCGACCATCGGGCCGCTTGATTGTTCTAGGTCATCGGGGTGAAGGCCTAGCTCTTTGTAACATCTGACATACATGATGTCACAGGAGCTGCCTTGATCTATTAGGATGCGTTTTACTTGGCACTCCCCAACCTGGAGGGATACTACCAAGGCATCATTATGTGGATGTTGGACCATTTCTAGGTCGGCTTCAGTAAAGGCTATCATCGGCCCTTGGCATTCTTCTGGCCGATGTCTCTTTTCCCCGATTTGGTAGATATGCTGTAAATGTCTTACCCTCTGGGTTTCTCCTCTGACTTCGTTTTCGTTGACCCTTGAGTGGATTACATTGACCACCCTCGGTTCTCCTGCTTGTGGTAGCTGTGCTGGGGGAGGGGGTGCTGCTGGTGCTTGAGGCAGCCTTGCCTGCTCTTCCCTTGTTCTGGCCTCATCGACCAGGTCCCTCAGAAGGCCTTGTCTTACCAGGTCCTCCAGGTGTGCTTTTAAGGCTCTGCAGCCTTGAGTTGGATGCCCTTCTTCATTGTGGTAGGCACATCGTCTACCAACATTCCTTCCCATGAATTCCCCCGGTGCTCTTGCTGAAGCCCTGAAATATGGTTGATTTCGAATCCGATCTAAGATTTTATGGATTGGGATCCAGAATACCGTTGTTACCGCCTGTTTATTTCTTATTTCTATTTCTTGTTTGGTCGGCCCACTGTTGACTCGGGCTCGCTTTGGCGAGCTGTTCCCCTTCTCTTGTTTTACTTCTTCGTTTCCCGATGTATCTTCCTCGGCACTGGCGTATTTCTCAATTCTTGCCATGAGTTCTTCCATGCTTTTTGGCAATGTTTTTGCCAAAGACTTCCGTAGTGGGCAGTCATCTTTCAGGCCGTTCTTAAAGGACACGACTGCTACTTCCTGGTTGCATTCGGGTATTCGGTTGAACACCTCGTAGTACCTCTTCGCATAGGCCCTAAGGCCTTCTTCCTTGGTGATTCGTAGAGCCATCAAAGCATCAACCCTCAGGGGTTGCAGCTTGTTGGTCACGAATCTGGCCACAAACATCTCGGCCAAGCCTTCCCATGTCTTTATGCTTCCTTTTGGTAACTTGTGGAACCAATCAAATGCAATTTCCCCAAAGGATGAGGGGAATACTTTGCAGAGCAACGGCTCGTTCCCGCTATATAACGCCATTGAATTCAGGTATAGTCCAACGTGAAAATTTGGATCTGACTTACCATTATAGATTTGAAACCTCGGCATACTGAATCTTTTGGGCGGTTCGAATTTGTCCAGTTCCACCGAGAAGGCTGTCTTCGGTTTTACTGGGGAGTTTACCTCGGCTTCTGCATTCTGCTGCCTCCTCTTGAGGTAGTCCCTTAAGTCTTCTTTGCTCCTCCCTGGAGCTCGGCTGTCTTTGGATTTTAGTCTTTTTGGTACACTGCTTTCGGCCTCGTGGTGGGGTCGTTTGGATCTTTCTTCATGGGATGTGTCAAAATGGAGTACTTGCCCCTGAACATGTCGATGTTCTTTGGGGTCTGGATTCTTCATGTGGTGTGTCCTTCGGGACTCTTCTTGCCTCGGGTTTTCCCGTCCGACTTCCCTGGAAGGCCGGTGAGAATGTCTTCCGCTTCTGGTATGCTGAGGGACCTTGGGGATTGTTTTTCTTCCATCCTTCTGAGTGTTGTTTGCCGGCATCGGCGTATCTTGCAGCGGGTATGGTGGCTACGTAACATTATTCTGCATCATGAAGTTGACGACTGACTGGAGGTCCGCCAACTTGTTTGCTAGTTCTTTCACTTCCTCATCCCTCCGTAGGCACCTGTCCCTCCATACCTGGAGGTTATCTTCATTGTAGTATTTTCCTTGGTTTGCTCTTTTTGACGTGTCGCCTTCTGGGATGACGTCGTTCTCTCTGTGACCCTGGTCACGGGCTTCTGCATTGTGGTTATCTCCTTCGATGTCAAGATCAATTGGTCTGCCACTCCCAGTGGGAGCGTCATCCCCAATATTTTGTTGTCCGTTACTGGCCATCTATTCTTCCTTCGTTCCCACAGACGGCGCCAAATTGTGTGGGTGATTTTCCGACCACACTGCCCGTTTAGTGATCAGCTGGAGAGCACGAGTAGAATAGATGGCTTAAGCAACCTGAAACAGAAAGAAAAAGCTCCGGCGGTGGTTCTTCCACCCGGGGGCACTCCGACGATCAAGTCAGTAAAATATCTCTCAAAGATAATCAAGTACTAAACTGAATACTCAAAGTATGAATTACATACCTTAGACCCACGGGGGTGCCTCTCTTTTATAATATACTCAATCCAAGTCCCGCTAGAAGTATGACTTCTATGAACTCTGATTTACTGTTTATTCTGGACTCTTTAAGAGATAAAGATAAACTCCCTAAGAGCTTTATCCTTATCTTGATTAAGTCCCCTTTTTGCCTTAGGACTCTTGTCCCTTATCTCGGATTCCGATATCTTCGGAGATGACCTCGGCTTCTCCGAGATTACCTCGGCTTAACTACCAGGGCACGTGGCACCTCGGCTGACACGTCGGCATCACCATGCCATGTGTTGGTATTCAGAAAATACATCCCCACAACTATGTTGAGTTTAATGACTAAAATATATTTTTCTGTTTGTTTTATTAATTAACAAAAATAAGTGAATAGTTTAAATTGAAAATAAATCAAAATATTAGAACTTAAATTGACAAAATTAAAAATTTAGGTTTTATCTTGTTACAAGGCTCAAGGCTTGGTTTATTTATTTATTTTTTTATTTATTTATTTTTGGTTATAATTGTCCCTAAATAATATGAAAACTTCATATATATATATATATATTTGAGTGATGATACACAAACAGAAAATTTCGTATAAAAATTCACATAGGTAAATATGTATCCATTTATTTCAAAACAGAAAGCCTGGATTTACAATTTTTGAAATGTCATTATCATATCATTTTTATATAATTTTTAAAAATAAATTATTTATTTTTAAAAGAAATATAATGAAATTATGTTTATGCAATTATTAACCAAAGTAATTTTACATCCATAAATGAATTAGATCATTGGAGTGAAAATTGTGATAAACGCTACTCTACTTATCCCCCCCCCCTAGTTGGAATTTTCCTTGCTTCCCTTTCAGTTGGAATTTTTCAGAATGTTTGAAGTTTTTTTATAATTAAAAAAAAATGAAATTCACCGTTTTGTTTAAAACAGAATTCACAAATTAATCAGAATGTTTGAATTCCAGAATGTTTGAATTTCAACAAATACCAAATTAATCATCTTCAATACTAAATTTCAGCAATACCAAATTAATCATCTTCAAAAATTTCAGCAATATCAACGTGAATATCAACAGATTTCAGAAATACCAACAGGAATAATCTCAAATTAACAGATTTCAATAATTTCAGCAGGAATATCAACAGATTTCAAAAATTTCAACAATATCAACTGAAATAATCTCAAATTAATTTCTCAAATAATCCATTATGAGTTTTAGAAGAAAAATACCTGGATTTGAAAGCCAAATTTATACTAATTTCTCCAACATTCATCTTCTTCAAAAAGCTAAATTGAAGAAATATGACCATGGAGGTTAAAGAAGAGGGTTGAAGATGAGGGCTAGGGCTTCGAAGGGTAGGTGGATAAAGGGGTTAGGGCTTCGAGGGATAGGGATAGGTGGATGATCTGGTGGTGGTTCTGGAGAAGGAGAGAGAGAGAGAGAGAGAGAGAGAGAGAGAGGACTTCGAATGAGAGAAGATGGGGGTGGATGAAAGAAAGTTGATCCGAAGATGAAGATGAGAGAAAGTTTCATTGATTCGAAGATGAAGATGAGAAAAAGTCTCATCGATCTGAAGCTCATTGATCCGAAGATGAAGTTGATCCGAAGCGCAACGATCAAAGACAAAGATGAAGTTGATCTGAAGCTCTCTCTCTCTCCCTCTCTCTCCCTCTCTCTTTAATCTTCACTGATCTGAAGAGAGTGATGGAGTTGATCCGAAGCTCTCTGTCTCTCTGATCTTCACTGATTTGAAGAGAGTGATGAAGTTGATCCGAGAAACAAAGGGAGAGAGAATGTGAGACCCAGGGAGAGAGAGATGAAGACAGTGAGAGTGAGGGAGCTAGGGGCAACAGTGATAAAAGAGAGATGAGAGGATAGAGACACAGAGACAGAGCAAAGTATACTATTTTATTCAATGGGCAAAGACACAGAGATGAGAGGATAGAGACACAGAGACATAGCATTCTTCAGATCAATGGGCAGAGCATTCTAGATGATTGATCTCAACCGTTAATTAATAACAATCCAACGGCTGAGATCCAAGTGAGCTATTTTATTCTTTAAAAAAAATTAAATAAAAACACAAGTGAAACATATCCACAACGGCTATAAACGGTCATATTTTTATATTATAACAGCTATAAAAAAAAATGGCTATTTTTCTCTTCTATAAATACAAACCTTGAATCTCAATTTCATTTCACAGCAAGTCTTTTTCTTTTTCTCCTCTCTTTTCGCTCAATTTCATTTCATAACAAACTTTCTAAATTACATTTTTATTTATAGTTTTTTCATACAATCACTATGGAAGGTTCATCAAAAATAAAGAGAGGAAAATCATTCACCATTGCTGAAGATATAGCACTTTGTAAAGCTTTATGTCACATTTCTAAAGACCTAATTGTTGCCAATTCACAATCTTATACTCACTTTCGGGAGAGAATTTATGAAAATTATTGCTCCCTTCAGAATGATCAGTCAAGAACACAAGTTTCTATCCAATCTCGATAGGGTATAATCATGAAATGTTCCAACAAATTTCGTAGATGTTTAGCGTAAGTCGATAATCTACACCCAAGTGGGATATCTCAAGTTGATCTAGTAAGATTTCATCTTCATTTATTACGCTAGTTTTTTTTTTTTATTTCGTCTCATATAAAAATTAAATAATTACTTAATTAATATTTTATTGATACAGATGCTTCAAGCAAAACTTTTATGCCATCAAGATGAAAAGAAACATTTTGCTTTTGAACATTGTTGGCCAATCTTACAAAACAATATCAGGTGGCAAGATGTAGCTCCTACGAACACGGTGAAGTCAAGGATACATACACTGTTTTCCCCTGATTCAGCCCCCCGTGTCCCCTATGGATAACTGCATTTCTCTTGAAGATGACACCAGTCCAAGTGTTGGTAACAATTCAACTGCTGGTGAGGGCATTGTCTCTGCAAGGGGTAAAAGGCCTATGGGTAGGAAAGCTTCAAAAGAATTATTTCGAAGAAATCAAATCGTTGAAGCTGAAGTCCAAAAAATGAGCATACAATTGGAGACATTTAACTAACACCTTACTGAAAAGGAAAAGAAAGAAGATGAAAGAGAAGAAAAAATGATTCAAGCACTGCAAGAAATGAAATAACTCGAGATCAAAAAACAAGAACATGAGATAATGACTACGAACATTTCTCTTTTGAACCCTCAGATGAAAGCGTATTACACAATGTGAAAAAATGAGATTTTCGCCAAGTGGTCCTCAAATATCAGCAGTCCAAATTACTATTTCCCCATGCCTCCTAATGAATAATTATGAGATAATGTATTTTTTGCAATGTCATTTATTTTTTAATGTAATTATTAGTTTTTATTTGCAATGTCATTTTTTTATTTTGTAATGAAATTTCTTTTCTTTTTTTATTTTTGAGTATTTTCTGCAACAGAATGATAATATTATTTTTGCAATGTATAATGTTAACTATTTTTGAAATAAAGGCAATAAAAGGATAAAATACATTTTTTTTCATTAAATATATTATTTTCCCAATTTTTCAATTTTTTTCATTTTTTATATTTGTCTAGTCGGGAATAATATAAATATTTATATTTTTTTACAAACAGTTAAAAAAGGTCACCAAAAAAAAAAAGAAGAAGAAGAAGAAGAAGAAAATCACAAAAAAAAAAAAAAAAAAACTATATCCAAACAACACCTACAAACTTAGAAGGAAAATTGGTTGGGATTTGCCAAAATAACAAATGATCATTGGAACACCATTGCTATAATTTGACAAAATAGCACTATTCATTGCTAAGTTATAGCAATACCAATGGCAATATAGCAACAACTATTGAGATGCTCTAATAAACCCTAACCTAAATGCATGCTACCGTCCAATCCACATAATACATCGGAAAAACTTATTTCCTAAATAGTATACCAACTGGCTGCTTCAAGCCTCCAAGTTCAACCACAGTTTTGAAAATTAAACTAGATCAACCACTTAAATCGTCGACTGGTCTAGATTTTGGTCCAATTAAACCTGCTTGAGCTCGAAAATTGGTCAAACTGGTCTAAGTTCCTGTCCGGTTAAACCGTTAAACCTGTTTGAGCTCGAAAATCAACATTTTTTCAAAGAATCGAAAAAATCTACAGTTAAATTGATTGGAGTGAACCGGCCAAGTTTACCACATAAGGTCAAGTTTTGAAAAAGCTATAACCAGTCGACCGGTCTAGATTTCAGTCCGATTAAACTTGTTTGAGCTCAAAAATTGGTCGAACTGGTCTAAGTTTTGGTCCTGATAAACCGTTAAACCTGTTTGACATTTTTTCAAATAGTTGAAAAAATCCACAATTAAACTGATTGGAGTGAACTGTTTAAGTTCCAGTCCGGTTAAACCGTTAAACTTGTTTAAGCTCAAAAATCAACATTTTTTGAAAGAATCAAAAAAATCTGCAGTTAAACTGATTGGAGTGAACCAGCCAAGTGTACCACGTTTTGAAAAATGTAATCCCCAAAGCTTGAACTCAAGCCCTCAAACATCTTTCTTGCTTACCATTATGCCACCAATATTGCTTGTGTGGAAAGGGTAAATTACAAATACATTTCTTGAAGTTTGATTAAAATAGAATCGTTCCTTGTGGTTTTGAAAATTACATTCTACTCCTTGAGATTTTTAATTTCATAACAAATCGCCTCTTTTATTAATAAATCATCAAGTCAATTAACAGTTTTTAATGATATTATAAATATATTTCAATTAATAATTTAGGTAATTTTATTATTGTATAGGAAAACAATTATGAATTTCATTTTTCTAGTTCATTCTGTTAAATAAAAAAATACTAACAATGAGGTATTTGTAATTTTTCAAATCACAAAGGACAATTTGTACTTTAAGCAAACTTCAGGGAGTGTATTTGTAATTTACCCTTTTTATAAATAGTATCACAAAAAAAATAAATATATAAACAAATATAATTCGTAAATATATATATAATGTATATTTCATACCTATTTTCATTTAATTATATTTTTTGTATATTTATTAAATAATTATGACATTAATATTCGACCCGACGGTTGAACTAGTAACCCGTCCCACCTGATTCGTTTTCCAATTCGTTCACCGATCTAATTTTTAAAACTTTGGTACAACCAACCCTTTCTTCAATTTTATAAAATTGTGTTTTGATGTGAAGTTTTAGTAAAGATGTGTAGAGGAAAAATAAAATATGAGAGAAACGAAAATGAAAATAATTTATTTTTTCTTTTTCTCGATAAGTCTTTATCCAAATTTTAAACCCAAAAATCACCTAAAAAAATATAATAAAAAGGTATTTTTTCCTCCAATCCGAAGAGCATAAGACTACATAATTCTTCTAGTGTATCGTTTGCTTATCTTTTTACTGCCCCAGCCAATATCCACTAACCATCGCACCCATCTCATCGCACAAAGAATCTAGGATTTGAAAATGAGATATCACATAAGTCGGTATCGCCTACGCAACTGCCTTAATTAAGATCGTCCTTCTAGTCATTGACATAAACTATTGTTTCTATCCATTGATCCTTTTTCCAAAGTCTATCTTTGATATATTAAAACATGTTTGCCTTTGTTTGGCTCACAAAGTACAACAAACCCAAATACTTGCCTAATGAAACCATTGTTTGGGGAAGTATTTTGAGAATGACACCACATGGCCATGGTGCATTGGAGATGTCAGCAAAGGTACCACGTAGGCGGGTCATGTTTGGCAAGATGATTGCGGCGTTGCCAAGATTCGGTGTGGTAATACCGAAATTTAAGATATTTGGATAAGGGACAAGAGTCCTAAATAAGAGGAGGCTCTTAGTCTGGATAAAGATAAGGCTCTTAAAGAGTTTATCCATATCTAGCTGAGAGTTCGAGATAAGCATTGTGCTTGAGTCCTATGAAGTGAGACTTCTAGAGGACTAGGGCACTGTTGAATATAAAAGTAAGGCACCCTTGTGCGTCTAAGGTACGCTTTCTTCTAAGAGTTTAGTACTTATTTGATATCTTTGAAAGATAAGTTGACTAACTTGATCGTCGGAGTGCCCCTGAGTGGTCGAGCCACTGCGGTATCCTCATCTTCTTGTTGGCAGGTAGTTGGCTTAATCTATTCTGCCGCTTGCTCTCCAACTAAGTTCCCTGTTTGGTTGTATGGTCAGAAATCAACACCCACAATTTGGCGTCGTCTTTAGGAACTTAGTATAGAATAAATGGCTAACAACAGGCAGAAAATGAGGATCAGGGATAACATTTACAGTAAGGAAGAGAAACACATAGGCCCTAATATTGGGAACAATAATGAAGAAGTACAAGAGACCGACCCCGAGGCAAACAATGCTGCCAGGGATCGAAATGAGAATAACAAGGGTAGTTGAGATGAGTACTACCACGAAAGCGATCTCCAAGTATGGAAGGATAGGTGCCTAAGAAAATATGAGGAACTAAAAGACATGGCGAACAAGTTGATAGACTTGTAGACAGTGGTCAACTTCATGATGCAGAATAACGTGATGCAACCAGCGTTTCCCTACAAGACACATCGGCACCAATAGCCAAGGCCGATGTCCAAAAGGGAGGACAGAAGGCAATACCAACTGTCCCACTGTATGCCAAAGGACAAGGAAATTCACATCAGCAATCACGAGATGTCGGGCAGATAGAGTCAGTGCGAGGGGAGTCACAGAGGACACCACGGACCAAAGAGACCTATGTCAGAGGATCTCAGCAGATCCAAAAGCAAGGCCTCTGTTTTGATGATGCAGTGGACATGGAGAAATCCAAGAGAATGCACCCTAACACTGGAAGTAGCACGCCAAAAAGGCTAAGATCAACTGACAGCCGAGCTCCTGGACGAACGAATGAGGACCTGAAAGATTACCTCCAAAGGAAGAGGCATGATGCCGAGATCACATCCAACGTCCAGCCAAAGACATTGTTCTCAGTGGAGTTGGATGCGTTCGAAGCGCCAAAAAGATTCAACATGCCAAGGTTTTAGATCTATGACGGCAAGTCTGATCCAAACTTTCATGTCGATTTATACTTAAATTCAATAACTTTGTGGAGTGGAAACGAATAGCTATTATGTAAGATATTCCCATTGTCATTCAGGAAAATACATCAGATTGATTCCACAAACTCCCAAAAGGATGTGTGAAGAGTAAGGAAGGCCTGGCCCAGATGTTTATGGCCAGGTTTGTTACAAACAAATTGCAGCCACTAAGGGTAGACTCCTTATTGGCTTTGAAGATCAATGATGGCAAAGGTCTTAGGGCCTACACTAAGAGATATTATGAGGCTTACAACCAGATTTCAGCTTGTAACCAGGAATTTGCAGTGGTATCTTTTAAGAATGGCTTAGATGATGATTGCTCATTTCAGCAATCGCTTGCGAAGACACTCCCAAGGAACATGGAGGAATTAATGGTGCGGATCGAACAATATGCTAGGGCAGAAAAAGATAAGAAAGCAAGAAAGATGAGTACATCAAAGTAAGAGAAGAGAAATTGTTCGCCGAAGCGAGGCTGAGGAAATAGCGGTGTTGACAGGCTGGAGTTAAGATTGAGATCCATGCAAGTAATGAGTACAGTTTTTAAGATCCCTATCTATAAGATCTTGGAGAGAATCAGGAATTAGCCATACTACAGGCACCATAGAAGGTCCCGGAAGAATACATGGGCAGGAGCCCTGAGAAGCGTTGTGCCTACCATAAGGGAAATGAACACATGACCTAAGGATGCCGAACTTTAACGTTACACCTACAAGATTTGGTCAGACAGGAACACCTGAGAGACCTAATTGATGAAACTAAAACAAGAGAGGAGTAGACGAAGCTGGCCCAGACACCAGCACCACCAACACTACAGGCAGAGGGACCACGGGTAATCAATGTGATTCACTCAAAGGAACAAAGTTTGAGGAAAGACTCAGAGGGTAAGGCATCTGTAGCATGTCTACTAGGTTCAGCAAAAGAAGCCTAGGACAGACGGATGTCAAGGGCCGATGATATCTTTTACTGAAGAGGACCTAGATAGGGTACAACATCTGCATAACTATACTCTGGCGGTGACATTGAAAGTTGGTGAATGTCAAGTAAGGCGCATCCTAATTGATCAAGGAAGCTCTTGTGACATCATGTACTTTAGATATTATAAGGAGCTCGGCCTCCATAAGGATGATCTAGAACAATTCGATTGCCCTATGGTCGGATTCAATGGCATGCCAACATGGCCGCTAGGAACCACGAGTCTGGAGGTGCAGACAGGGACCAAGAAGGTAACTACAAAATTTACTGTAATAGATATTTTAGACCGCCCGAACTCTCTCCGCGTGCCCCCATTTCGGAGAAAGCGCGAATTAGGGTTCATAGCTACTACAGTTTGGACTCCTGTCACAGTTTTGTATCTAATCTCACAAAGTGCAATGTAAGACTGATAAATCACTAAAGAGTCCATATCCGACAAATCGTTTTAGAAAATTGATTTTAATCAAAAAACGCCAAACATGAACTGCTTTGCTAGATTTTAGAGTTGCCACCTAAATATTTTGTTTTGGGAAAATTTAGGAAACCTTGACTCGTGCCAAAGGCCATGTGTCCGTCATCACCAAAGTTGCCTCAGCTCGGGAACTTGGGTACAAAAGGGGAAGGTCCTGAAATGAGCAGCCCCACTCACTCGATCAAAGGATCGGCCTCTACTAGCATGATATGTTGTTTTGAAAACACATGTGTTCTTATTCCAGTTATTTAGCTAACTTACTACGTGATGCACACAACATACAAGTATAGACTAAATCACTCAATTTGGAACAACTCAACTCATGTTTATTTTTCGAAAATGGTTTGAAAGTGCTACTTGCAAGTAGGCTAAAGCGCGGATTTGCCACCCTCAAGTGGGCTTGAAAACATGATGATTTTGCCACTCCGCAAAGTGGGCTCAAAACGCAGATTTTGATGAATTGTTCTAATTCAAGCAATAAAGCCTTCATCCACAGGCATTCATATAGTTTATCAAAAAAGCAAATAGCCTCATGGCAAGCATGCTATCATGGCGGTCACTTACACACATGCAAGGATGCTAAAGCGAAAACACTTACAGTGTACTTCGAGCCAAAATAGAAAACTAGTTAGAAATCAATGCATGATCCTAGCTATGTTAAGATGCCTAATGCAACACATACAAAATGCAACTAAATAGGCTCGGCTATCTAAGATGGCATATGAATGCAACACTTGATAACATGCCTTGAAACACGTATTCAAGTAAGTGTATTGAAATACAATGCAGTTTGGATAATGCGTCGAGCCCGGTGCATGCAATACAAATGAATGATGCACGCATGCAAAGCATAAGGTATGCTAATTGAAATATGTCCTAATCTAACCATCGAAAGCGGATAAATAAAAGGGAGAAAGATGTGGGGTTGAAAGACATTCACACACACACGCACCCTTATTACAACAGTTTGCCCTCTCGACGGAGGGTACGAATAAATAAGCTAACTAGCTACGCTAATTAAGCTAACTATTACAAACCAACTAATTAACTATTCTAGTTAACTAATTATTACAAACACAAATCGATTAGCTAAGAACATTAACTATTTAAGTACAAAACCAACGGATTAACCATCTAAGCAAAACAGTTAAAAGGGCCTTGGGGTGAGAGGATGCATGCATGCTCAATCGACTTCCTCCCGAAAATCCGTCGCCTTGCCACCGGTTGCCTCTATTTGCATTTGCCTTGATTCCTGAACACCGAACCAATCTCCAGGTTGTTTCTGCTCCAGAACCAGAACAACTCTTGACCACCTCTGAGCCTGAGAGCTGTAGGTCACCTAAATGGACTGTAGGCCACTTAAAGTAACCGGTAGGCCACTTGCCCTAGTCGGTCGGCCACTTGCTCCTGCACACTCCAATTTTACTGCAAACAGAGTACAAAAGGGGCAAAGCAAGGTATTTGCAAGGTATGTGTGTACAGCCACCCTCCTTATCATTTCTCAAGCTCAAAAGAGTGCGGTACTTAGCTCTCGGGCCACCAACCGAGCATTGCAATGCACGATAGCCGAGAAGCCAAGTTTGTACAAATCAATGAATGCACAAATAACACACAAGATTCAAGAGGCCTCCACCCTATCATGCACAATCAAGGGGGACGACGACCAAGAAATGAGGTACGTTTCATCACTTCAAGTATGAAACATCTCTCATTTCTCATGTTTGGATTAACATCCAATCCAAACTCATGCAATGCAACAAAAACATGTTATCTTGGCATGTTTTACTTTGATTCATTTTGTTTACGCGTTTTAAATTACCGATTAATCCTTTAACCGTTTAAGTCCAAAAGTGAGAAGTCCTCTAATTGGAAAGACGGACCAAGCCACAAGTTTCTTGAGCATGAAAGAAGCATCGTGTTGTTGGTTAGTAGTATCCCTCAAGAGAAGGCTAAAACCATTAGGCATGAACACCTCAATTTCGTGCTCAAACCAACAAAGGGCTTAAGACCTCTTTCAAAGTGATACAACAAATGAAAGATGGAATGCAATGGCACATATTCCAGCACTGAAATGGGATGACAAATGATTCTAAAACATGCTAACAACTCATGCAATGCATGCTAAAAGCCAAGAACACCAAGACTAGCGAAGGACACAACACTAGAGGCATGCAATACAATGCACAAACAACCAAGCCAGCCCAAAATAGAGCTATAACAGGCCAAAACAGTGGCTAAAATGAACCAAGAAGATAGCATGAAGAGCAAGAAAATGATGTTCATGCATTGGCTCATAAACGAGGCATAAGGCTCAACTATCAAACACAATTAAAGAGTGAAATATATGAGTGTATGATGGAAGTGTATGCTCTAAAATACCATTCCAAATGATGCCATATCACACAAACATCACAAATAAGGCATGCTAGGGGTCTCAAAACACAAGACTAGCAAAGCCAATTACACTATAGCCCTACAAGGCAAGCCATACATGACCAAGACCACCTGGAATAGAGTTTAAGCATGCTAAATCAAGGTCAAAAGTATACTGGAGTATAGTCAAAATAAGCTAGAATGGTGAGCTAAAGCATCAAGCATGTTAGGCTAGCAAGGAGGATTGCACTACAGGTACATGAAGCATGCAACCAATGATCAAACAAGCCAAAAGCAGAGTTATGGAAAGTCTAAAAATTCACAAAAATATGCTTGAACAAAGACACAAAGAAGTAGAAACACATGCTCATTTGGTAGGCCAACAACACATGCAAACAAGGTACAAAGGGGGGTGACCACCCCCACCTATTTTGGGTCCCAAAACCCATTTTCCACCACTGAAATTCGTTTGGAATTCAGTGGTGAAAAGGCCAAACAAAGGTGATCTCAAAGGATTTAAAAGATAGCTCAAGGCAAAGCAAAATAAGCCACAAAAGGGGGTAGACCACCCCTAACTCAAACAAGGCCTCAAACAACCATTTTTAACACTTAAAAACAAAGGTTTTTGTAGTTGCAAGTTAGGCCTAAAACATCATGCAAGGATGGTCAAATAAGCAATGAAAATAAAGTTTTAAAGAGGATATGGGACTCACCCTTGAAGCACAGCAATAACAGCAACTTCTTTAAGCCAAAACCAACTCTAGGAGGCCCTAACAAGCCTTATGGGATCTCAGCTCTAAGGTCAAGATGTTAGGCTAAGAGGGTTGTGTATAAATGTGCCAAGAACACTCACTTTCAAGCACTATAGAGCATAATATAGAGAGAGAGGGAGAGAAGTCTAGAGAGAGAGCCAAATTTTGCTTCTCAAAATTCGAAACCCTTAATAAGGGGGAGGCACCTCCCCTTCTATAGAAATGCAAGACAAAGCTTGCTCAAATTCCTCCCTATACGTGTAGGGAGGATGCCTTCTATGCCTAACAACTGGCACAGTTGGCACCAAAAATATCTAAAAAAACACAAAAATGGCCATAGGCCACTTCAAGTGGCCGACCGACCACTCCCACTAGCCTACCGGCCAATTCAAGTGGCCTACAACTGCAAAAAGTGGCCGACAGGCCCTCCCCTCCCTCCAGGCAAGGGGTAACAAGGTATGGTCCAAAAATTAACCAAAAAAAAGAGAGCTAAGAGGCCTCAAGACAAGGCACTTAGCCGAAAGCTCCGAAAACTAGCCTACCGGCCACCGCAAGTGGCCTACAAGAGGGAAAAGTAGCCTACAGCTACAAAAAGTAGCCTACAGGCCTCTCTTTCCCTCCAGGCAAAGGCACCAAGACATGGGCCAAAACAAACCAAGAAAGAAGAGAGTTAAGAGGTCCCGAGACAAGGAACTCAGCCAAAAGCTCCGAAAACTCAAAACAAGCACAAACATGCGTAATCATCGAGTGCACAAACGATGACATCAAAGTTTTGAGGTCGGTCAAAAATAGGGTGTCTACAGATACCCCCTCCTTATACAACATCATTCTGGAAAGACCTTGGTTGCACGCAATAAGGGTTTTTCCCTTAACGACGCACTAATTGTTGCGATTCCCAATTGTGCAAGGAATTAAAGAAGTGAGGGAAGACCAAGTACAAGCAAAAAAATTGGTCCATGGCAACAATAAAGTACATCTATAATGTGAGGGAAACAAAGACAGTAGAGATTGAAAACAAAGACTGGAAGGTCTTGGATGATGTCGGCAAAGAACCTGCCGACAAGAGCAAAGAACCCTTGAAAAAGGTTCTTGTACAAAAAGGCAACGAAAAGCGATTTTTCCTCCTCGGTTCTAGCTTAGCCGATGAAGAAGAAAGAAAATTAGAGACTTTTTTGAGAGAAAACATAGAAGTGTTCACTTGGATACCCTATGAGATGCCGGGGATCAGTCCCGAGGTCACCTGCCACAAACTTAACATAGACAGGTCGGCAAGCCTGTGATTCAGAGAGCAAAAAGACCAACTTTGGTCCATGTGCAAGCAGTCGAAGAGGAAATGGAAAAGTTACTAAAGGCGCAAATAATTCGAGAAGTGAACTACCCCACCTAACTGTCCAATACGGCAGTGGTAAAGGAGAAGAACAACAAGGGAAGGGTCTGTGTAGACTTTCTAAACAAAGGCCCCGTTTGGTAGAGCTATGGGAAAGTGATTATAACTTATAGCCTAACAGCTTATAGCTTATAGCTGTGAACATAAGCTGATTTTTGACTTATAAATTAAGCTTCTCCTCCCCCACTCAAAGAATAAATTGATTTTTGACTTACAAAAAGCTACAAGCTGTATTGTTAAGCTGAACCAAACACATCAAAATAGCTTAAATTAAGCTAAAAGATGAAATAAGGTGGAAATAAGCTGGAAATAAGCCCTACGAAACAGGGCCAAAGCATACCCGAAGGACTGCTTTCCCCTGCCCAAGATTGATCAGCTTGTTGACACCACATTGAGGCATGAAAGAATGAGCTTTCTAGATACATATAGGAGATACTACCAGATAGCAATTTGTGCCCCAGATAAAGAGAAGACAACATTTATCACCCCCAAGGGACTTTATTGTTATAGAGTAATGCCCTTTGGGATGAAGAATGCAGGAGCGACATACCATAGTTGGTTACCATGATGTTCAAGCACCTAATTGGAAAGATTGTGAAAGTCTACATTGACGACATGGTTGTCAAGAGTAAGAAACTAGGAGATCATTTAGCTGACCTGAAGGAAGTTTTTGACATATTGAAGGCATACCGGCTTCAGCTAAATGCCTCAAAGTGTGCATTTAGGGTAGGATCTGGTAAGTTCCTGGGGTACTTGGTAACAAGGAGAGGAATTGAAGCAAGCCCAAATCAGATCAAGGCCATCCTTGATCTAAAGAGCCCAACAACAACGAAGAAAGTCAATATTTTGACCGGCAAAGCAGTAGCCCTGAACAAATTCATCAGCCGGAGTTTAGATAAATGTAAGCCATTTTTTCAGTTGTTAAAGAAGGCCACAGACTTTCTGTGGACAGAAGAATGCGAAGGCGCCCTGACCCACTTGAAAATGTACCTAACAATAGCACCGGTGATGTCGAACACGGTACCAGGAGAAGAGTTGTTTTTATATCTAGCAGTTTTAGATCATGTTGTTAGTACCGTGGTAATTCGAGAAAGAAAATGAGAGTAGAAGACAGTGCACTATGTCAGTAAGACCCTGGCAAATGAAGAGACCAGGTATTTACCCCTAGAAAAATTGACACTTGCTCTAGTAATGGCTTCAAAGAAACTGAACCATTATTTTTAAGCCCATAGGATGATGGTACTAACAGAGCATCTACTAAAGTCTCGATTAACAGGTAGAGTAGGACGATGGGTTATAGTTCAAGGTTAGTATGACTTAGAATTCAAGCCAATGATAGCAATAAAGGGCCAGGCGTTAGCCGACTTCATTGTAGAATTCACACTAGGCGCTTACCCAAGACCGACACTGGCGAACCTCGGCCTAAGGTGCCCAAGAGAGCCTGAAGAAAATCAGTTGGGACCACGAAATCCCAAGCTAGCCAGAGAGAAGAAGGGCAAAGAGAATTTAAAGCCCTGTGATATTTACATCGGCGATTCCTTCTGTCTCTTTGTCGATGGTAGTTCAAACCGACAAGGAATGGGGCAGAAATGGTTTTGGTTTTGCCAGATGGATAAATGATAAAACAGTCTATCCGTCTGGGGTTCAAGGCCTCAAACAACGAAACAGAATACAAAGCACTAATTGTTGTCTTGAAACTTGCAGTAGTAGTAGAAGCCGAGGAGGTGCTGGTCTTTTGCAACTCCCAGCTTATTGTAAATCAAGCGACGGGCGAATACATAGCCCGAGATGAAAGGATGGTGGCCTACATCAAGAAGGTCATCAAGTAACTAGCACAATTCCAAAGCTACCGTGTGCAGTATTTCAGCCGAGATGACAACAGTCATGCTGATGCCCTAGCAAACCTGGCTAGTGCTATAAAGTCAAGCAAGCCAAGAGTAATTATGGTGGATTTCCTGTCAGGCTTAAGTATTGAACCTCTGATAACAGAGTATAAAGCAATATGCATGGAGTTGGGTCTAAGTTGGATGGATGCCATAGTCATGTTCCTTAGAGATAGCAAGCTGCCAGAAGATAGAAGGGAATCTCACAAGATTAGACTGAAGTCGGCCAGGTTCTTCCTGTTAGCAGAAGGTCATCTGTACAGGAGTTCTTTTACCAGACCTCTACTGCGATGTGTACACCTGTCTCAAGTAGGGAACTTTTTGTACAAGGTCCATAAGGGAGTATGTAGAAGCCATGCAGGGGACAAATCACTTGCTTACAGAGCTATATCACAAGGATACTGGTGGCCCTACATGCAGAAAGATGTCGAAGTCTATGTAAGGAAGTACAAAAAGTGTTAAAGGTTCACACCTTCGATACACCAGCCAGCTAGAGACTTGAACCCAGTATCCAGTCATTGGCCATTTACCCAATGGGGCATGGATCTTGTTAGGCAACTGCCCCAGGCAATTGGACAGAGGAAGTTCATACTCGTAGCAACTGATAACTTCACAAAGTGGGTGGAGGTTGAACCCCTTGCCAGAATTCGAGATGTAGATGTAAAGAATTTTATCTAGAAAAACATCATCATGAGATTTGGGATCCTGAGAGCCATTATTGTAGGCAATGGTACCCGGTTTGACAGCAAGATGATCAAAAACTTTTGTGCAAAATACAAGACTAAGAATTACTATTCCACTCCCAGCTTTTCCCAGAGCAATGGTCAAGGCATCTAACAAGACTATCTTGGATGGAATCAAGAAAAAGATGGAAGCTGCCAAGGGCAAGTGGGTAGAAAAACTGCCTAATATTCTATAGGCGTATTAGACGACACTGAGAAGATTTACCAGTAAGTCTCTTTTTGTCGTGGCTTATGGCACAGAGGCTGTCATTCCATTAGAAATCAGCATACATGGGATCAGAACCCAGGGTGTGGAGAATGGAACAAATGAGGCATTCTTTGCCTGAGATCTAGACCTAATTGAAAAAAGAAGAGAAAGGGCAGCAATTCGGCTGAGGGCATACCAGCAGCAACTTGCTAGGGCGTACAACAAGAAGGTCAATCCTAGAGAGTTTTAGATTGGAGATCTTGTCTTAAGGAAGGTACTCGGCAATAAAAAGGATCCCAGGGAGGGCAAGCTTGGCCCAAACTGGGAAGGACCATATTGCATTATCTCGGTCGCCGAAAATGGTGCATATTGGCTTGAAGGCACTATTGCAAGGAAATTGCCAAGACCTTGAAATAAGAGCAATCTGAAATTTTTCTATCACTGATTTTTCATTATTCTTTCCCTATGTAATTTGAATTGATTTTTAGTCGAAGTATTAATAAAATACTATTATTGATTTTGTTTTTTACAAAATGTTGTTGAAATTTATGATTACGAGATAGGACTGAGAATGTTTTAAGGGCAATGTTCCCATGGTGAATAAGACGATTAACTTAGACTTGTCGTGATGGTAGAGTTGAACTAGGTATAAGGCAATGTTTCAATGTGAAATAAGGCGATGTTCCCGTAGTGAACAAGGCGATTAACTTAAACTTGCCATGATGGTGGAGTTGAACTAAGTACAAAGCGAAACAAGACGATTAACTTAGACCTACCATATTGTTAGAGTTGAACTAAATATAAGGCGATGTTTCAAAGTGAAACAAGGTGAAACTAGCCATGTTTTGGTCAGTTTGTGCGAAAAGCCAATGTAGCTAGTACTCCCGATTCACTAAGGTCAAGCCTTAAGTGTTTAGTTTAGGTGAGCCAAACGCGATGACCTCGGTCATGGATGTCTAAATTAGACTTAGGCAAGAACTAAGTGATGCATCCTTAATGTGAACATAAATGATACTTACGTTCACATTAGGGGACATGAAGCATAAGTGAGTAACACTTGTGAAAACTTTTTAGAAAAATTTTACAAGTTGAAGTTATCCGAGATAAATGTTAGAGATACTATCTGAGATGATGTGGGAAGCACGATTAAGTATAACACTTGTGAAAATTTGTTGGAAAAATTTTATAAGTGAAGTTATCCGAGATAAATGTTAGAGATACTATTCACATTGATTGATCAGTTCTAAATCCAAGATAATGTATCCGGCGTATCCTGATCCGAGGTAAGCAACCAAGTTATCAGACTTAGAAAGATAAGAAAAGTGTGGAAACATAGAAGATAGACAAGATAGCAAGCATACACAAAACAGTTATAAAAGGCAAACATCCAACACTTAGAATAAAAAGAAGAAAGATTTGCATTCAAAAAGTAAGAACTGGTTCAATCACATCCAAAGGCATTTCGACCTGACAAAAACAAGAATTGTTCAGGAGACAAAGAAGAAAAGGAAAAAAGTACAACTAAAAAGTCCTAAGTATTTGGATCTATCACATTGTTCTCAGACTGTTCCACCTCGACAGTTGGAGTTGTTTTGGCGTCGGCGGATAACTGAGCAGACTTCTTGGCCTCAATCTTAGCATCAATTTCCAAAAGATTCTGGTCCAATCTCTTTGCGGCAATAGAAATTTTGACTCAGAAGTGTTGGCCTTCTTAGGCGAGGTGCTTTTGGATACCTCGTCCCCGTCCTTTTTAGTCAAGTCCAGGACTTAATCATTAAGAGTTGGGGACTTAGCCCCAACAGGGATGTCGGCTTCAACTTCCTCCTCAGCGTTTGCCTCTTCCTCTTTAACTTCATCATCGAATTGGTTCGGCGAGAGAGGAAAAGGCATGTTAAGTTGGCTGATATCACGAAGAAACGAGTCCTCAAGGAAGGACAGCTCCTTGAGGGCCACCATCCAACCAAGGTAATAGCGTTTGTTGCAGGCCAGATTAACTTGTTGTTTATACTGGTCATGAACATTGGCTTGCCCCTCCGCGTAAGCCTTCTCATCAGCAGCCTTAACCTCGGCCTCCTTGGTTTCCAACGCTTCCTTGAGTTTGGCCTCAGTTTTAGCAACCTTCGCCTCGGCCTCGGCGTGCTTTGCCTTGGATGCCTTGGTCGCATCCTCAGTAGCCTTGGCAACAGCCTCAACTTTATTCTGAGCAGTCTAGGCAGCCTTGGCTTGGTCTATTAAGTTTCGAATGCGGGTCTCGGTCTTGTTGAGTGAAGTAAGAAGACTTACAACATCTTGTGTCTTTTTTGTAAGGTCCTTCTTTACCAACTCGGCCTTCACCGCATGAGAGTGGGCATGTTGGATGGCCTGCAAGAAAATAAACAAGTTAGAAAATTTTGCTAAGTACAAAAGACTAAAATGCGAAACAGTAAAGGAAAAGGAGAATACTTAGCAAGACTTAATGTTGCATCATCATTGCGAAATTCTCATACTGGTTGAACTTGGCCATTTGATTCATATTGGCCGATAGAAGAAGAACTGTTGACAGAGCATCACCGTCTTCAAGGCTCTCAATAGCACTGTCACTAGCCTTGAGTGGCCGATCTTCAAAAAGAACCTCAGGGGCCTAGGTTTCCTCGGGATGGAAGCCATTCCCACCCTCTGGACCACCAGATCTTGGCTTCTTCAACAGCGGCACATCAGACGACTTAGCCTCGGCTAGCCTCTTCTCGGTATTAGCCAGTTTTCATAGAAGGGCAGAATCCTCTAGATCCTTTTCAGAATCAAAGGGGACAATGGTGATTGTGGCCTTGGCCTTCTTCACCCTCTAATGCTTTGGTTTTGGTTGGGATTGGAGGGAGGGAGTGGACTAAAGAGTTATAACATCGGGCAAGCCAGCGAGTAAGTCTTCGGCTACTGTTGGTTTCAGTCCCATTTCCTCGGCAGTTGCAACGATAGTTACTCTGGTGCCAAATTTGATTGCAGGTAGGGTAATTGGAGGATTCGCTAGATTGTACATCAACGCCTCAGAATCTCGACGTCTTCTGTTGCGCGTTCTATCGGCAAGAGCAGTAGAAAGTCGACAAAGGCGTTAGCGTTGTGATGAAGGAATAAGTTGGGCTAGAGCAGAGATAGAAGGTTGTTCTACAGGATCAGATGTAGATGCTTGATCTGGCCTTGGTGAAGAGGCTACTGGTGGAGTCGAAGAGGATGGTGGTGTTTTGCTCCTCGGGACGTCGGGGAGAAGAGAGCGGTATGTCGGCACGTGGTTCAAGAGGATGGGGGCCTTGTTATTTTCAATGGGCAAGTCTAGTAGCCGTTTGAGATCTCGGCTCAGGACGTAGGACTTTCGAAATGATTTGCTCGGTTTAAGAAGAGCTGCAAAAAATGAAAGAAGACATTAGAACTAGAAAGACATATATTCACAAATGTTAAGAATATGGGACTTTGGGATGACCAAGTTCTTACCTTCATCTTCCCAAAAGACTCCTCGGCGCGTAAAGGGTAGAAATGAAGATCATCGTCTGGTGTGAACTCCCAATTGCCCGAGACAATCAGGTAGTAGTATCCAGTGCCTTTGTTGGAGTCTAAGAGGTCGGCTATCTGTTTGTATGTAGTGGATCTGGGTTTGAGGTAATAGGTGTAGCCACCGGTGGACTTGAGGCCACACATGGTGTGGTAGTATTGGATGTCGAAAAGGGTGATCCTAGCGTTTTCCCGGCAAGACAACTCAACTATGCCATTGATAACCCTGAACGAATTAATAGCTAATTGCATGGGGTTAAGTTTTTAGAAGTGTAAAACTTCTCGAAAAAGGATGTCAAGAGGGAATCTGATTTCACACTCGATGATGGACACCATGGGGAGTGGCATAGAGGTTTCTCCAGGCATGATGAAGTCCTCATTTCCAGCCAACCTAAGATGAACGTCGGCTGCAATGTTGAACCCTTGGCGAAAGTATTGTAACTTGCTAGGGGAGTCTACTCTCCATTTAAACATCCCCATGACCTCAGCTAGGGCCAGTTTAATAAAGTTTACTACTAGAAAGGTGGACTGTGAAGGCTAAAGCACCTCGGCGAAACCCTAATAAGCACTAGGGCAGAGATTCTGAAGATCTAAGGGTGGTTTTGTTTTAATATTTCCTGTATGATTTCTAAGCAAATCCCAAGCCTAAAATCTATGCAAATAGACAAGAATCAAAGGCAGGAATCTGGAAAACAAGCAAATAAACAGAGGCAGACAGGATTCAAAATCGAAATAAAGGTAAAGAAGAACACAGATATGGCAAGTACAGTGTTGTGCATCTAAGAACACACTCAAAGTATGAACAAGTAATTCAAGAACACAGAGAAAATAGGGACAACCTCAGCGTATTGATAGATTCAAAATGCAAGGAAAGAGAGTGAGCCAGTGTGCAAGAGTGCGAAAGTATGAACAAAGCGTATAAAAAAAATTTGAAACAAAAACAGAGCACAAAGTCAAGAACACGAAGAACATGATTGGGGCAAGAATGTGTAGAACAGGGAATACAAGTCTAATAAGTGACACAAGCACAGATGCAATGGACGATGCACAGACAAAGATATATGTATTCAAAGAACAATATGAAGACTAAAGCAAAATAGGAGGGGATTCAAAGACTTACAAAGTAAAGCCGAGAAATTAAACACCGGGACAGAATGCGACAGAGTCAGACGATACCCTTGGTTGGAACAAAACAGTTGGACGGTCACCGAAAGTGGAGAACAAAGTAGTTGTAGAGGGCTTCAATGGTGGTTAGGAGAGAGATTTTAGAGAGAGAGAGAGAGAGTTTGAAAGAGAATTGAAGACGAAAAAGTGAAGAGACAGAGAGAGAGGGAATAAAGTTTTGGCAAAAAAATGAAAAGGTAGCAAAACATGATGAAACTGCCTTAGACGAAGTGCCTGCACTAACGTCAGGCGGCAAGGATAGAATTAATGTGACATAATGACGCGTGATAGGTACAGATTAATAAGGTAATGACACGTGGAAAAAACGGTTCGAGGTAATGGAGAATGACAGCTCATGAGCAGTAGAGATTCTTGGAATTCTTCGACTAGTGAGGTAATGACCTCGGCTAGCGAAACGATCTCGGTTGAGATGATTTGATTCTTGATGAAGTGGGCATCTGAATTCTGGATACTCGAAGCCGACAAGTCATGATCTCGGTCAGGAGAGTATCTCTAGAATGTTTGTTTAGCCGACATGTTGGAAGATCAGACATGATAGGTTCCATCACCTCAGGTTGCCGAGGTAATAGAACCGAGGGTACAGTTGCAGGGAAATATTTTGAGAATGATGCCACGTGGCCATTGTGCCTTTGAGATGTCGGCCGAGGTGCCACGTGGGTGGGTCATGTTTGCCGAGATGATCGTTGGCGAGATTCAGTGTGATAATATCGGAATCCGAGATATTTGGATAAAGGACAAGAGTCCTAGATAAGAGAAGGCTCTTAGTCTAGATAAGGATAAGGTTTTTGAGGAGTTTACCCCTATCTAACTGAGATTCCGAGATAAGCATTGTGCTTGCATCCTATAGAGTGAGACTTCTAGAGGACTAGAACACTGTTGGATATATAAGTAAAGCACCCTCGTGAGTTTAAGATACGCTTTCTTTTAGGAGATTAGTACTTATTTGATATCTTTGTGAGATAAATTGACTGACTTGATCGTCGGAGTGTCCCAGGAAGTCGTATCCTCATCTTCTTGTTGGCGGGTGGTTGGTTTAATCTATTCTACTACGTGCTCTTCAGTTAAATTGTCTATTTAGTTGTGTGGTAGAAAATCAATATCAACACATTGATCCCATATCCAAAACCCCTCAAAGCTCATCCTAAAGCCCAGGTGGAACATTATGAGTGGAACAAATGGCTGTTGGAACAAATGGCTGATTTACCCAAATTAATCTTCCGTACCGACGCTAATTCGCAAGCTTGTAGAACGTGCTGTCTCAAATGAACTTCACTAGGGCTGCTCGCAGGTCGGTTTTGGCCGGGTGCGGGTCAAAACCGACCTGACCTGCACTTATGCGGTTGGGGAAAAATGGACCCGCAACCGCCCGCGATGTGGTTCGCGGTTTGTGCGGGCGGGTGTGGTTCAGTTTGCGGTTTAGGTTTTTTTTTTTTTTTTTTTAACTTAAGAAAATTTGACATTTTTTGTTACTTTCTAAACACTTTTTTTTTTTAAAAAGAGTTATAAATTAAATTACAAGATATACAATTCATGATCATAATAAATAGTCCACATATTAGATAAGATGATATGGAACCATGCTTGAGGATAGTAATTAATCTTCCTCCTTAGCTTGCAAAAACAAACCCTTAAAAGTCAAACTAGTAACACTAATTTAAATATGCAAAAACAAACCCTTAAAAGTCAAACTAGTAACACTAATTTTAATAGTGGATTAATCTTCCCTATTTAGTTTTTAATATGCAATAATGTGATAATAGAATGACAATTCAAAATATCATATTTAACTATGTCTACAAGACTAATGGAATATAATGATTTTTTTATATATATATAAATAAAAGTCAAACTAGTAATACTAATTTAAATATCATTAGATCATGATAAAGTATATAAGTGCTCATATAATAAATTTTATTTTCATCCAAAATGTAAAAATAAAAATAATAACTAGTTATCTCCATCCATCCAAAATGCAAAAAATAATAATAATAACTAGTTATTTTTTCTTTAAAAAAAAAAAAAAAAAGATGCGGGTTGCGGGCGGGTCGGGTTCGACCTGAACCCGATCTTTTGCCAATTTCTTGACCCGCACCCACCCGCCTACCTACATCAAAACCGCCCAAAGCACTGCGTGTAGGGTGGGGTCGGCCGATTTGTGTGAGCGGGTGGGTTTGTTCCCCAGCCCTAAACTTCACCTTTTTTTTAAAAAATGTAATCACCATATATAGGATTGTGGATAAATTTAAATTTTTTGAAAAAAAAAAAAAACATTAAAATATATAAAAATTTGAATAAAGTTATGAAGTATATATTAAAATTTTGACTTTTTTAATATCTTTATGCATATCTTAACCAACTTCAGTGGTAATTAACAAGAGCCCTTCTGATATATAAAGTATCGTATCATTTAATAAATAAATATAATCAAGTATTAAAATTTAAACATTTATATTAGCATAATTATATTATTTATATTAACAATTTTGGTGACACTAAAGATTTTACTTTAAAAAAATTATCAAACACTCACTTATGTGAGCCCTTGTGATACATAGATGTGAGTTTCACACTCATTCGATACTTATGTGAGTGATTTAATAATTTTTTTGATAATTTTTTTTATATTCTTAAAATTTTTTGATTTATATAGATTATGATTTCTTTTAAGAAGCTACTTAAAAGCTAAAAATTAATTTTTAATTCATTTTAAGTTGTATCATCTTTTACATTTTTTTTATATATTTTCTTAAAAAAATTTCAAAAAATCAAAAATTAAAATTTAACCATCTTTTTAAAAGAATAAAAATTGAAAGTTCTAATTTTAAAACTCTAAAGAGAGCTCTAATCATGTGACAAAGAGTGGGGCTCACATATGAGGTGCATATTTATGTTTTTATTTTTTATTTTTTTCTCTTAGTACATCACTAAAATTTTCTTTAAAATTTTAAAATTAACACTCTCTATCATTATTGCTTCCTAAAATTCAATTTATATATTCTTTCCACCGACACTAACACAACAATATAATAAGCAGCTAAGCAATGAGTCTTGTACGAATGGGGTCCACCGACTTTTCCACAAATGACGAAAGGACATTCCTCCCCCGGATGGTACAACTGTTGTACACAGCATCAATTTAAACCTTCAACTACTATAAGTAACTTTTTTTTTTTTTTTTTTTTGGTGAAAAGTTAGTTATAAATAGTTTACAAATAATTTTTTTATCAAAAGATAAAGTGAGTTATAATCTGAAAAGTGAATTATAATTCACTTTCTAAAATAGGCCTAATTAATTACGAAAAGATTACCCAACACCAATCGCCTTCTTTGTTCCAATTTTTGAACTCAAACTTTATAAAATTTAATTTTTTTATTTTTAGTAATTTTTTAATATTTTAAATAAATTTATACTTTTTAAATATACTTTATTTATATATATCTAAATAAGTAAAATATTTGTAAAAAAAAACTCAATAAATACAAAAAATATGAAAATATATTGATTTTTGTATTTTTTTTATATTTTTGGTATTTACTGAGTTTTTTTTAAAAAAATTTACAAATATTATATTTTTAAATATATTTATATTACATGTATTTAAAAATTAAAAAAAAATCAGTAAAACTAAAAAAAATATTTAAAAAAATACAAAACTCAATTTTGGGAAAAGAGAATATTCAACCAAGGTGAATATATTTTTTTCACTTCTATCAACCCTCTCCGTAGGTGGGGCTCACATCATGCTAAGGGAAAACCTGTGATGTGAAAAGTTTACATTCGTAACATAACTAAGGATGAAATGTGTCAAAAAAAAAAAAAATTAAAAAATTAAAAAGTTACTTAGGATCCGTTTGGCAAGCAAGATTGGGGCTAAAATAGCCACAAAAGACAAAATAGGCTATTTTAGCCACAACAAACAAAATATCACATCCAACTCATAATCATTACACTCTTCTCTCACAAAAAAAGTCAAAAAAGTCAAAAAAGTCAAAAAGCCAAAAAGCTCTTCCCAAACCAAGCTTTTTAGCCCAGGCTAAAATAGCCAAAAAAGTCAAAAAGTCAAAAAGCCAACCCACTTCCCAAACAGAGGCTTAAAAAATTAAAAAATTATTATTATTCGTCAAAAATAAAAAAGTATGGCTGTACAGTTTCTAAATTTAATTTTTTTCTACACATTAATTTATATAATTTTTTAATACACATTTTTTCATAAAAAGTCAAAAAAATAACCCAAATAATCATATTTTTTTCCTCAACTTTTTAGTTCAAAAAGTCAAAAAATAAACTTATTTAGGATATGTCAAACAACCCCTAATTAGTGCGGAAGTAGGAATTCAAAACATTCACATTTGAATGGGTCCAGTTTAATTTAGGGATTGTTTGGAGTGTTTTAAATAAGTGTACTTTTTAATTTTTTAGATTAAAAAGTTGAAAAGAAAAATATAATTGTTTTGGATAATTTTTTGTCTTTTTATAAAAAAAATGTGTATTAAAATATTGTACAAAATGACAAAAATACATTTTTATCCCCACATAGAGAATCATCAGTGACAGACGACAGAGGAAAGTACGGCTGGGTTGAAAGGTGCATGAGGCTTCACGGATACTGTTCGGCTGTGGGGCCCACTAAGGGTCCCGTTTCGATAATCTGAACCGTTGAATGTGTAGAACTCGTTGAGTACTATAAGCTCTTAAAAAATCACTTTAATCGGATATCGATAGCTATGTGATTAAAACAGTTTTGTATGTAATTAATGGATGGTGAAAAATAAATGGATGAAAAAAAATTTGATTCGATCACATAGTATCTATATCCGATCAACGTAATTTTTTGCAGGCATATAGTACTCGATGAGTTCTACACATCAAACGATTTAGATTATCAAAAACGGACCCGTGGTGGGCCCCCATTAGCCCAACATTACTCTCCAACTTAATAAATATACATCTATTTTTTTTTGGATTCATTTGAACAGACCAATAAGTACTGAACCATCAATTAGTACCAACGCTGTCCAGTCATTGGTTGTATTAAAATATCAACAATGATTCATCCCACTAAAAACATTACCACTAATAGCACTAATGCATTAAAAAAATAAAAAAAAATAAAAAAAATACAACTTCAAGACCAAAACATCACATCATTAATGGCGGGACCCACTGCCACCTAATTAGTGGGAGCACTAATTAGTGCTCCCAAGCATTTTTCTTAAAATATTGTAAAAATTAATTTTTTTATATTTTTAATTTATAAATAGTAATAATTTTTTAACTTTTTTAGTAATTTTTTAACTTTTTTAGTAATTTTTTGACTTTTTAAATTTTTCCTGATATGCCAAACCAAGCTTGAGTAGATTTGGAGTGATTTTTCAAATTCGTTATTTGGTTTTGAATTGAAAATTTGAGAATTCATTTTTCACGGATTGATTTGGAATTAAAATTCATGATTTCTAATTAGAACGGATTTGAGGTGTGTTTGGTAACGTTTACGTTTTCAGTTTATATTTACAAAAATTTTATAAACTGATTTTTGTTTATTTTTTGTTTATTTTTAGAAAAACATAAACTACAATTTCATTTGTTTGAAATTACAGTGACCTTTTACTGTGACTAACAGCGTTAATGAAAGGGTTAATTTAGTAATTTTAACATTATAGATGTATTTTTGTTGATAAACATTTAATGTGTGATTATTATTTTGGTTATATCTTATGCGTGTTTGAATATCACTCATTTTTTTTTAGTTATATATGTATGAGTTTTCTTCTTTTTAAATTTTTTTTTTAATATTCTAAAAAAATATAATTTAGAGAATTGACCTACTTTTCAAACTATTTAGGAAATTAACCTACTTTTTGAAATCGCATTTTCAAAATTTTGAAATTGAAATTGTATTTTGCACGTGTAATTTCACCTTGAAATCGCATGTTGAAAATACAATTTCAATTTAAAATTGCATTTTCAAAATATAATTTTAAAAAATATGTTAGTTTTCCAAATAGTTTTGCATTTTCATTGTGCCTTTGAGATTGCATTTTCTCATTTCTTTGAAATTGCATTTTCATTGTGCCTTGGAGATGTCGGCCGAGGTGTCATGTGGGCGAGTCATGTTTGCCAAGATGATTGCGACATTGGCGAGATTCGATGTAGTAATACCGAAATTCGAGATATTTGAATAAGGGATAAGAGTCCTAGATAAGTGAAGGCTCTTAGTCTGGATAAGGATAAGGCTCTTGAGGAGTTTATCCCTATCTACCTGAGAGTCCGAGATAAGCATTGCGTTTGAATCCTATGAAGTAAGACTTCTAGAGGACTAGGACACTGTTGAATATAAAAGTACGGCACCATCGTGGGCCTAAGGTACGCTTTCTTCTATCAGTTTAGTACTTATTTGATATTATTGAAAGATAAGTTAACTAACTTGATCGTCAAAGTGTCCTAGGAGGTCGAGCCACTGCAGTATTCTCATCTTCTTGTTAGCAAATGGTTAGCTTAATCTATTCTACTGCGTACTCTTCAGTTAAATTCTCTATTCAGTTGTGTGGTCGAAAATCAATATCCACACATTCATCCCATATCCAAAACCCCTCAAAGCTCATCCTAAAACGCAGGGGGAACATTATGATCGGAACAGATGGCTGATTTTACCCAAATTAATCTTCTGCATGGAAGCTAATTCGCAAGCTTGTAGAATGTGCTGTATCAAATGAACTTCACCTTTTTTTTTTTTTTAAATGTAATCACCATATATAGGATTGTGGATAAATTTAAATTTTTTGAAAAAAAAAACATTAAAATATATAAAAATTTGAATAAATATATGAAGTATATATTAAAATTTTGATTTTTTTAATATCTTTATTCATATCTTAACCAACTTCAGTGGTAATTAACAAGAGCCCTTGTGATATATAAAGCGTCGTATCATTTAATAAATAAATATAATCAATTATTAAAATTTAAACATTAATATTAGCATAATTATATTATTTAAATGTTGGTGACACTAAAGATTTTACTTAAAAAAAATTATCAAACACTCACATAAATGTGAGTTTCACACTCATTCAATACTTATGTGTGTGATTTAATAATTTTTTTTATATCCTTAACATTTTTTGATTTATATAGATTATAATTTCTTTTGAGAAGCTAGTTAAAAGTTAAAAATCAGTTTTTAATTCATTTTAAGTCATATCATCTTTTGCATTTGTTTTATATATTTTCTTAAAAAAATTTCAAAAAATCAAAAAATTAAAATTTAACCATCTTCTTAAAAATTTAACCATCTTCTTAAAACAAGGTTTGGGATGTTCTAAAAAAGTATACTTTTTGACTTATTGGCTTATATGGGTTGAGTTTGGGTTAGGTTCGATGTGATGTGTTAGAAAAGTGATGTGAAGATGATGTGACTTAAATAGGATAGTGACTTTTTGGCTTTTTGTATTATTTAGTAGATGCCAAACTTGGCCTAAAGATTGAGAGTCCTAATTTTAAAACTCTAAAGAGAACTCTAATAATGTGACAAAGAGTGGGGCTCACATGTGAGGTGCGTATCTATATTTTTGTTTCTTTTTGTTTTTTATTTTTTTTCTCTTACCACATCACTAAAATTTTCTTTAAAACTCCAAAATTAACACTCCTTATCATTATTGGCTTCGTTTGGAAAGTGAGTTGACTTTTTTGACTTTTTGACGTTTTTGACTATTTTAACCTGGGGTTAAAAAGTTTGGTTTGTGAAAGACTTTTGATTTTTTTTGATTTTTTTATGAGAAAAATATGTAATAATTGTGAATTAAATGTGATGTTTTGTCTTATTAAACTAAAAAAAATATTTTATTATTATTTTTTTTTTGGGACTATAATAGAAAAAAAAAAACTAACTTTTGACATCCCACGCGAAGCCATTCACTGTGTTTGGTTTGAGTTTTCTGAATTAAGTTTTTTGAAAACTGAGTTTTTTTATTTTCGTGTTTTTTTGTTTTTAGTGAATATTTTTAAAATTTTAAACATTTTTTTTTACTTTTTTAGATGCACCTTACTTAGATGTGTCTAAAAAGTAAAAAAAATTGTGAAAAAATATTTTAAAAAATTAAGAAATACATAAAAATACAAAAAATATACTAAATTCTTGTATTTTTTTTTATATTTTTGGTATTTAGTGAATTTTTAAAAGATTTTTTTTACAATTTTTTACTTTTTAGGTGTATTTATGTTAGGTGTGTCAAAAAAATAAAAAATTTACATAAAATATTAAAAAAATTCAATAAAAATAAAAATTACGAAAAATAAAAATATAAAATTTTTTAAAAATTATTTTTAAAAAATGAGAAGCAAGCAAAGTGATTGCATCCTAAAATTCAACTTATACATCCTTACCACCGACACTAACACAAACAATCTAATAAGCAGCTAAGCAATAAAGTCTTGCACGAATGGGGTCCACCGACTTTTCCACAAATAACGAAAGGACATTCCTCCCCCGGATGGTACAACTGTTGTACACAGCTTCAATTTGAGACTTCATCTACTAATTAATTACGAAAATATTACACAACACCAATCACCTTCTTTGTTCCAATTTTTGAACTCAAACTTTATAAAAATTAAATTTTTTATTTTTAATAATTTTTTAAATATTTGAAATAAATTTATACTTTTTAAATACACTTTATTTATATATATCTAAATAAGTAAAATATATGTAAAAAAAAAACTCAATAAATACATTAAAATATGAAAATGTACCAATTTTTGTATTTTTTTTTATATTTTTGGTATTTACTGCGTTCTTTTTTAAATTTCACAAATATTATATTTTTAAATATATTTACATTATATGTATTTAAAAATTAAAAAAAAAGTCAATAAAACTAAAAAAATATTAAAAAAAATACAAAACTCAATTTTGAGAAAAGAGAATATTCAACCAAGGTGAATATATTTTTTTATCACTTCTATCAGTCACATCATGCTAGGGAAAACCTATGATGTGAAAAGTTTATATTCGTAACATAACTCATTGGTGCGGAAGTAAGGAATTCAAAACATTCACATTTGAATGGGTCCAGTTTAATTTAGGTTTATTTTGGAAAGATGGTAAAAAATAATTTTTTGGCTTTTAATTAAACTTTTGACTTTTTTAGATAAATGATTTGAGAAGTTGGTAAAAAATGACTTTTGACTTTTCTGATTAATATTTGTTTATGATGTCAAATCATAATAAAATGACTAAACTACCCTCATTTATTTAAAATATTTACAACTTCACCTATGTAACACATTTTGACCCATGAAGGGTAAAATTGTAATTTCACCGTTGGCTAAAAACTAACTTCCTAAATGAAAAAAAAGCTAAAAAAGTCAACTTTTAACTTTTGCTACTAACCAAAAAAAATGGCAAAAAAGTATGATGTCAAAATAAGCCTTAGCCTTGGTTTGGTAAATATATTTGCACTAAATAAGCACTTAAGAATAAAAAAAAGTCACAAAATTATAAAATAACAAAATATTAGATTTTTGATGTAAAATTATCAAATTGACCTATATCTAAACAAAAAGTAAAAAAAGTATCATTTCTAAGTGGAGAGTAATTTTGTTATTCCAATGCAAAAAAGCCAAAAAAACCAAAAAAAAAACCAAACGAATAAAAAAATTTCAGGCTAAAAAAGTCAAAAAAATCAAGTTTGCCAAACTTAGTAACTTTGGAGTATTTTTTTAAATTCGCTAGTTGGTTTTGAATTGAAAATTTGAAAATTCATTTTTAAAATTCATGATTTTTAATTAGAATCAATTTGAATCGTATGCAACCTAAGCCATATACATGACATCCACCTTAATACATAAAATCCTACTCTATTATATTGATTGGGCTGTTGATGTGAAATTGTTGCTGTGGACAGTGATGTTATTACTATTATTCTTGTTACTTTTTTTTTTTTAATTTTAGTTTTATAATTATTATGGATAAGAGTTTTATATTTATTACATATTGAATAATATGTTTATTTATTAAATATTATATTTGTTTAAGTTAATGATCAAATAATATGCATGTTGTTTGTGTTTTAAAAAATCATAGATAGAATAATATTGAAATAAAAATGTTATATTATTTTTTATGAATAAATTATGTGAAATCGTGGTTTCAAACCAAGTTGAACTGTATTTAAATGGTTTGGTCATGATTTAAATGAATTGATTTGATTCTAATTTTTATAGAATTGTAGACAATGAATTGCTCATAACTTTATCCCAAATTGAATCAATCCGGACCATGCTCACCCTTAAACTCAATTATATTTTCTTATTGGGTAAATTACAATCATCTCCCTTGAAGTTCTTGACAATTACACTAGTCTTCCCTCATTTCTTTGAAATTACAGTGACCTTTTACTGTGACTAACAGCGTTAATGAAAGGGTTAATTTAGTAATTTTAACATTAGAGATGTATTTTTGTTGATAAACATTTAATGTGCGATTATTATTTTGGTTATAGCTTATGTGTGTTTGGATATCACTCATTTTTTTTAGCTATAAATGAATGAGTTTTTTTATTTTATTTTATAATATTCTAAAAAAAATACAATTTAGAGAATTGACCCACTTTTCAAACTATTTAAAAAATTAACCTACTTTTTGAAATCACATTTTGAAAATTTTGAAATTGAAATTGAATTTTCCACATGCAATTTCACATTGAAATCATATGTTGAAAATACAATTTCAAAAAGTGAAATCCATGTCATCATAAATTGCATTTTCAACATGCGATCGCATGTTGAAAATGCAATTTCAATTTAAAATTGAATTTTCAAAATGCGATTTTAAAAAGCAGGTTAGTTTTCCAAATAGTTTGAAAAGTTTATCAATTTTCTACATTCTTTTTTAGAATATTTTAAAAAAAAAAAAAAAAACTCATACATGTATTCTATAATAACATATTGTTACGATAAAAGTGATGATGAAATAAATTAAAAAATTAATTACATTAACATAAGAGAAGTTGTTTGGTAGTTTCTAATCAATACTTGAAATCATACACTCCAGTTGTCTTTAAAAAATAAGATAAAATTGATGAGTATCACCATTTAAATTAATAAAAATCAAATTGATACACCATATGTATTTATTTGAATAGTATTAAATAGCATTTTTAAATACTCATGTGGTTTGACTGTAAATAAATAAAAATATATATATATATATATATATGTATATATAATTTATTGCATTACATATATATAATTTATTGTATTTTTCATTTGGTTTCAATAATTCATACTAATTTGTTTACCTAAAAAATGTTAATCTATAGATAAACACTTCAAATGTTATACTAACCAGACTGAAATTTCCGTATATGCTAATTTAACAATTAATCACTTATTTTCGCCCAAAACAAAAAGAAAAAAAAAAAGAAGAAGAAACACATTAGTCAAACTAATGGTTAACTAACAAAAAAGGAGAATTTGTAAATCAAAAGCAAACCTTAAGTGAGGTTACTAGGTTAGTGTAATTTTAGAAATAGAAGGGGAGGCCAGTGTGAATGCTAGAAATCTTAAGGGAGGTGAGTTAATTTACCCTTTCTTTTTTTTATTATTTTTATAGAAATTACAATTAAAAAAAATGACTTTTAAAGCAAATAATTACAAATATGTAGAGAATAAAATAATAATTGTAATAAGAATGGAAAGACAAAAAAGAAGCAGTTTCTCTCAAGATTCTATCTTCTCTATACTTCTCAGGATTTTACTTTGAGACGGTCTTATAGGACCTACAACGATGTTTTGAACCGTTCATCTTATAATTCTCAAAGAGAAGCATATATATGCAAAAAAAAAAAAAAAAAAAAAAAAAAAAAATAACTAGATCCAACATGGAAAGACATGCTAACATGTCATATTTTATTTTATAAAATAGACGATTTTAGTTTAAAATAATATTTACTATCAATTTTATAAAAAAATAAAAATACAATTAATTAATATATCTATTGCTATGTAATTAAATTAATTTTTGACATTTACATTTTTTTTTTTTTCCTTCAAAGGCTACTGAAGGAATAGTTTGAATTACCGTTGTGGTCCCTTGAAACTCAGGAAATGGAGTTTTGAGAGATATGCAAATGATGAAATCTTCAAGAGAGCTGCTCAGGAAAATAAATAAATAAATAAAAATTCAAAAGGTTGAATCCCTTCCTTGAATTTACCAAAAATGGCCTCATTTCTCTTTGTTACTTCTCTATTCTCTTTCTTCTTATTCCATTTTTCTCTACAACTCTAGCAACCATCACTTGCTACTGACTCTTATCTCTACCGTTTCTTCCCATTTTAGCCATTTCCCCACCTTTCCACATTGTTATCCATCACTCCAATTCAATTCATCTCCTTTCACTCCCAATCCTCACCGACAATTCTTTGCCCTTAGCATTGTCTCCTGCCATCGTTATGACACCCCCCCTCTTATACCACAACTACCACAAAAAGATAGTGATTATGATATTGAGAGATGCCCCCAATTGATGTGAGATTCAAAATGTTTACAAAATCAAGATTACCAGAGAGTATAAAGGGTTGAGTTGGCGTAATGGGCTTTAGATGGTGCGTAGTAGGTATGAACGAGAGAGAGAAGGGAAAGGGTTGGGGGTGATGAAGAGAATCGGATCCACACCTTGTTCTTTCTTCTTGACTCTTTACTTATCGGGTTATTTGGGTTCAATTTTAATAATTCGAATTGTTTATATTTTAAAATTTGTTGAGTATATTATAACTGTAAAAATTCAAATTGATCAGATATTAGAAATTATTTGTTCGGATTATCGAACTAAAAATTATTTTCTAAAAAAATTTAATAAATAATTTTCAGAACACATCTTTTCTGATATACTATTAATTTAATTTTTTATAAGTATAATATATTTAATAAATTTTAAAATACTAACTATTTAAATTATTAAAATTAATGTCGATCTAATGCCCAAGCAAATAAAAAGTAAAGGGAATTGGAGTTGGCTATGACAGAAAGAATGACAAGGAGTTGACCACAATGGGAGAAGGAGTAGGGGTGGCAGAGATGGCATGGGAGCGATGCCAGAGTTGCTAAGGAAAAGGAAAAAGAAGAAAACAGATTGAGAATAAAAAATAGAGAAGTAGGACATTTTTTTTAATAAATGATTTAAGAGTATCTTTCCTCATTAACTCGGGCTGGTTTGGCATGGCAGGTTAAAAAAAAAAATAAAAAAATTATTATCCTATTTAAGTTATATTATCTTATTTAAGTTTTATTATTTTTTTAACACACATTTCAAATATAATTCAGGGAGTGTTTGGGAAAAAAAAAATAGCCCAATTTAGGCTAAAATTTACAAAAAGATAAAATAGGCTAAAATAATTAATAAGACAAAATATCACATCAAACCCATAATCATTTCACTTTTTCTTTCACAAACATCACATCCAACCACAAAAAAATCTAATCATCTTTCCAAACACAAAAATTTTAACCTATTAAAATAGCCAAAAACTAAAATAGCCTACTAAAATAGCCACTTCCCAAACGAAGCCTCAAACTCAACTTATATTTCATAAAAAGTCAAAAAATACATTTATTTAGATCATTCCAAACAACTCCTTATTTTCATTCATAGGGCTCGTTTGTTATATCTTAAAAAAATTAAAAAATTAAAAGATCATTATCTTATTTAAATCACATTATTTTATTTAAGTCACATCACTTTTCTATTACAGCACTTTAAACTCAATTTATACGCAATTCATATTTCATAAAAAGTCAAAAAGTGTAATAATTATTGTTTCATCAAATTAATGAAAAAATATTTTTTTTATTAAATTTGAAAAAATAAAGCATTAGAAAAGATTTATTTTATATTTTTTATTTTTTTTAACATCAAATTTGATAAAAAAAAGTGAAATTTGGGATAAGAGACAAATTTGTAAAAATATTTTGATGAAATAATTAAAGTAGTTCACATCAAATTAAATTTTTTATTCAAATTTAAAATTAAATTAAATAAAAAAAACAGTGCACGATTGAAAATACTCAAAGCATAAATTCCAACCCTTTGTAATGTTTCTCTTTGCACCACTATAATTACTGGTCTTGTTTGGTTTACTTTTGATAAATAAATTTTGGTGAAATTTTTTTAAAATTTTGTTTAGTTTAGTGATTTAAAGAAAAAATCGAAAAATCATTTTCTTTCTCATACACATCAATCAATCATTTTTTCAGTCTCTTCTTTTATTCTTAATCATTTTTTCTCTTATACACATTTACTCAAATACAACAAAATATCAAATCATTCTAAACTCTCATACTTCAAAATTATTTTCAAAATATATAACCAAACAAACTAAAAAAATTTCTAAACTCTCTCCTTAAAATCTTTTTTAAAAATTTAATTCCCAAAACCAAACTAAACATAACATATTGTTCTCCACTCATTTGTAATTGTTTGCCCTAAATGCCAATTTTATTTATTTATTTATTTATTTTTGTATTTCTTTTACTTTTGTTCCCACAGAAGGAAAGAAAGAAAAAGGAAAGGAGAAAATTCCTATTCTCCTTTGAACGCGGGAAAGTAAAACATTTACTTAATTCGCAAAGTCCTTTTGCTTAAAGCATAAACGCCACCGATTAACTGGCCCAAGCAAATCACACACATTTTGCGATGGAGACACAGCTAGGGAGAGAGAGAACTATTTTTATCTTGAGATAGAGAAGTCCTTAATTAGACACGGAGCTACATAGAGAAAGAAAGCTAAATAGAAAGTGACAACATTCATCAATACAGAGAAAAGTGAAGGGGAAGAGCCTCCTAATTAGAGAGAGAGAGAGAGGGGGGCATGAGGTTATTCACAGCAAAGGCCAAGGGCAGCAGTGAAGGTTGGGGGATGGGTTTCCTCCTAGTGCTCTTCCCAGAAGATGAAACCATTGATATCAAGAAGAAGAAGACCGATCTCTTCTCTTCTTCTTCAACAACATCATCTTCATCATCATCTTCTTCATCTTCCAGTTCTTTCAAATCAATCATCAATAGTACTCTTAGACGCACCCCTTCTAGCCTCCTCATCTCCAGAGCCCAGTCCACCATCTCCATCTGTGCTCTCCTCATCTTCATCACCCTCCTTCTCTTCACTCTCTCCACCTTCGAACCCACCACAACCATCACTCACTTCACTTCTCGCAGACAATTGTCTTCAAATCCCCCATTTCTATACAAACCCAACAAAAGGCTCCCACAATCTCCATCGTGGTACAACATTTTCTCTCGCTATTCACATCACAAATCTGAAATTACAACAACCAAAACTTCGCATGCTTTGCAAGGAATGGGCACTCTGTATAGAAGAGGCACAAAGGCCATGAATGATTTGATTGTGGGTCATGTTTTGGAGTCTGTGAAATCACAAGAACTTCGATTGTTTCTGAGACTCTTGCACAGGTCTGGTCTCACTTCGAGATCAGACCTCGTCCTCATCTTCCCCTCTCAATCCCATTCGGCTGATTTCGAAACTGTAATTCGAGAAGAGAACGAGTCATTCTCCGAACTCGTTCATCGAAATCGGAAACGCAACGGTACTTCTAAGCACTCGGCGGCGAGTTTTGATGTAACCCAGTTCGTGAAATCGAGCAAGAAGGAGAAGGAATGGGGAGAACCAATCTGGGGTAGAAGAATTCGAAGCAATTTCAGCGAAATCGGTGAGGCTGAGTCGACTCGGTTGAGTTATGGGTCGGTGGTGAGTTTTGTGGTCGATGAGCTTGACCCAGAAAACTCACTAGCGGGGTTTTTCGACCATGTTTCAATGAGTCTGAGAAGATGGGCTTGTTACCCAATGCTACTCGGTCGAGTTCGTAGAAATTTCAAGCACATGATGCTAGTCGATGTGAAAGAAGTGTTGATAATCGGTGACCCACTCGGCCGAGTCAGGACTCGGAGTCCCGAGTCAGTTCATTTATCAACTGAGTCCATCACACCCAGCAACAACAAACATGGAAAGAAAAACTCGGTCAAAACTCAGTCCCACTCGCAGAAACCGGTGAACTCGGCAGTGATAATGGGCGGAGCTCGGGGAGTTCGGCGGTTGGCAAACGCGATGCTGACGGAGATTGTCCGACTCACAACTCAACAAAAGAGGAAGAACTTGGTGACCGAGTCAGGACTCTTTAACCAACTCGTTGGCAATGAATTCATATTGAAGAATGTGAATGTGAATTTGTTCACATCGGCCGAGTCAATCCCTAATGAGAGTTCACTCATCCGGTTGAACTCAAGCCCAGGTTCCTCCTTGTCTTTATCAAATTATACGATGATTCGGCGTGGTAATAGCAATATAGATATAACTTCTACGATTGAGAAGCTAGTGTGTTCGCTAGAGGTAGATTCTTCTGTTTATAGTGATTGTTAGTAGGCCTAATAAATAAATTAAATTATAGAGAACGTTGTAATTAGAGATTTTTACAATTTTTTTTATTTCATGATATATGTTCATACCATGTATAAAATTTAATAAAATTTTGTGGTTTGGTGTTGAAATGTTGGTTATCAATAATATAACTTATCATTCTGATGTATCAAAGAATAAATAAAATTGATATAACTTATCGTTGGAGAAATGTTATGGGATGGCCACCTTTTTAGAAATGGTATTTTAATTAATTTTTTATACGAATTAATTAGATTAAATCTACAATTTTAAAGTTAGAGTGATCACTAACTTGTTTGGTGTAATTTTTAATAAGGTCAAAATTAATAATAATTTTTTTTATTTTTTTAAAAAAGCTAAACGCTCACTTATTAATGTTTCAATTTATTTAAGTTATCGGTCTCTGGTATAAAATATTATTGCATAAATTTCTTTAAAAAGGAAATAGAAATAAAGTTATAAATAATCCATATATTACAGCCAAAGGGCTAAAATGATATTAAAAGATTGGTTTGGAAATAAGTTATTTTAATAAATTTTTTTTATTAAAATATAAAGTGAAAAAAATTAGAATGTTTAGAATATTTTTTAATTTTTTATTAAAAAATTATGGACAAAATAGATAGAAAAATGAATATTTAACTTTTTTTTGTGATTATTTAATTATTTGATTTTTTTTTACAACTTTTTGACTATTTTTTAAACTTTCCAAACTTATCATAAATGTTTATTGAAAATTATTTTTTAAATTTTTAATAAAAATATATACAAATAAAATAAAAAACATAAAGAGTGAATTGGTGATAAATCCAATCTAAAGAGTATATAAGACATTAAGTCCAGTAGATATTCTTTATTGGTGAGAGATTTGCGATTTGTGAAATAGTTTGACAAAAATCTTACAAAATATTTTATTTTTAATTTTATCCGTTGACTTTTATTTTATATGTTTGATTTTTCACTAATTAAAATTGGTAGGTGAAATAGTGCATGCAGAGTAGTCGGCCGGTCAAAAAATTTTGACCGACTTGCTAAAAATTTGGTTGGCCTGCTACTATTCATGCACCATTTGGCTGGCTGACGTGGCCCCCTGAGAAATCTTCGTATTGTACCTTTTTTGCCATTTTTTTTTTGTTTTTTTTGTTTTTCACCCTTCTCTTGAGAAAATTAACAAGCTGACTAATTTCTTGGCTGGCCGGCTGATTATTTTGGCCAAGAGAGGACAGATCGCGGTAGCGGAGGAATTGACAACGACGAGAGAGAAAAAGAGAGAGAGGAGGGAAATGTGTGAAGGGGTGTGACTGCTAGGTTTGGACCGTGTAGATGACATATATATAAGGGTAGTTTAGTCATTTTGTTTGAATTTGTCTTTTTAAACAAAATATTTGAATGTCTCAACTTTGATCAAATAAAATTAAAAATTAAATTTATAGATCGACTATCCAAAAATAAATTGACAGTTATGTGCATATATATATATTTTACTTAGAAACTTATATTTCCAATCATAGAATGTGGTGTTTTGAGAAGTTAATAAAAAAAATTAATTTTTTTTACTTTTTTAACTTATTTTGTTGTTTTATGAATAAAAAATTATAAAAATAATGTGACTTAAAATAGATAAAAAATTAAAAATTAACTTTTTATTTTATTTCCAAAACAGCCCAATGTTTCCAAACATATTCGTTTGAAAATTAATTTTTTAGTATTTTTTTAATTTTTTATAATTATCACTTATATTTGATGACAGTCAAATCAGGTGCAGTTGTATTACCAAAGAGAGAGCGGTTGGTCCATCAAAATGGTTCAATTGTGTAGCATGTGATCTTCCATCAATGCACTCGCTATTAGTCAAAAAAAATCATTAATAACCAATCAATTTTTATCTTATCATAAGCGCCACATGGTGTTCTCATAGAGGAGCACCACAATAGTGAAACTAATCACTGCCCTCCATTTCTTCGACACCTATAGATACAGGGGTATTTTGAAAAGATGATAAAAAATTAATTATTTAACTTTTTTAGATAATTTTATTTTTTTTATAAATTATGTGAAAAGTGATATAACTTAGGGCTATTTTGGGAAGTTGACTTTTAGTCTTTTTTTTTTTTTTTTGGTTTGTAGTAAAAGTAAAAAATTAGCTCTTTTGTCTTTTTTTTTTTTCATTTGGGAAGTTAGTTTTTAGCCAAGGGTGAAATTACAATTTTACCCTCATGGATTAAAATATGTTACATAGATGAAGTTGCAAATATTTTAAATAAATAGGGGTAATTTGGTCATTTTATTATGATTTGACATCATAAAAAATATTAATCAAAAAAGTCAAAAGTCACTTTTTACTAACTTCCGAAATATTTTAAGCTTTTGACTTTTTTAAACAAATGATTTGGAAAGTTAGTAAAAAGTGACTTTTGACTTTTTTTATTAATGTTTGTTTATGATGTCAAATTATAATAAAATGACCAAACTATCCCTATTTATTTAAAATACTTATAACTTCACCTATGTAACACATTTTGACCCATGAGGGTAAAATTGTAATTTCACCGTTGGCTAAAAACCAACTTCTCAAATAAAAAAAAAAAGACAAAAAAATCAACTTTTAACTTTTACTACAAACCAAAAAAAATTGACTAAAAATCGACTTCTCAAAATAATTCTTAAAATAAATAAGCTTTTCAAAAAAACTCCATAGTAATCACATTGTTTTCATGATTTGATCTAACGGTCAGGATCATTTCTTTAACACTATCTTTGACAAAACGATTTTCATGTTCTCGTCAACCAGTACTCGATAAATATATGGATGGAAGAGAGGAGAGAGATCTACGGGAGGGAGAGAGAGTAAGCAAGGGTGTGGGCGTGATTTAGTGCTGCTTTTTATAAAGAGTAAAAATAAAAATTAAAAAACTGAGGGCGTGATTTGGTTTGGTGCTTCTTTCTAGAGAGAGAGAGAGAGAGAGAAAGAGAGAGAGAGAGTCATGGAGGGAATGTGATGCAACTGCGCTTAGGGGGGGAGTGTGGGTGAGCGCATTGATTAAACCCATGTGCTTGGATGTTTCCACCGCGTTTGCATTTGTGCTTTAAAAATGGAGAGACAGAGAGAGAGAGAGAGAGGGGGAGGGGACAGAATAAAAATTGGTTTGGAATGTGGTTGATTTTTTGATTTTTTTTTAATTATTTTAATTTAAGATTAAAAAGTTTTATTTATGATAATTTTTTTTAGTTTTTTTTTTTAATTTAGAATTAAAAAATTTCGTTTAAGATAATTTTTTTTAATTTTTTTGACTTTTATATGAGAAAAAATAAATTAAATGTGATATTTTATCGTATAAGACTATTTATTCTCAATCTTTATTTCAACAGAAATAATAGAGACCCTATTTTCCTTTAACCACCACAATCTCTCTACAAATACATGTCAATGAATGAGTGATGGGAGGAAAAATAAATAAAAAAACATAAAAAAAAAAAAAGTTATTCAATTCTAATACATTAAAGAGTGGTGGGGATGTCAAAAAAAAAAAAAGAAAAAGTAAAGTATCAACCTTTTTTTTTCTTTATTCCAAACGGGCCTTAAAACGAGTTAGCTTTGTTTTGCTTTTAACTTTGCCAGCCTTGTCCAACCAAATTAATATGGAAATAAATAGAGTGGAGTGGTACAATTAAAAAATTATATTTTTAAAAAATATTATATCAAAAATATATAAATAAATAAGATAATATTAAAATAATTACATAATGATTTTTTTTCTTTTTTATTTATTTATTTTTTTTCTTTTTTATTTTTACAAGTTGACACCGGAAAAACTTTCACCACACGACACTTCCATCATTATAAAAATGATATTTATTTTTTCACTTTTTAACTGAAATACAATTTTCCTTGTTATATTTATCTCTGGTGTTATCCACGGGTACTGTTAATTGTATTGATTAACCAAATTTAAAATAATTATAGATTATGATATGTAATTTTATATATATATATATATATATATTAGGACATCCTATCACAAATTAACATAACTTTACCACAAAAGAAAATTGGTAAAAAATCTACTTTAACAATTGTCTAATGCATTAGATCTGGGGATATTTTTTTGTTAATGAGAAATTTACACTTTGTAAAATAGTTTGTAAGAAGTCTTGGAGAATATTTTGTTTTGAATTTTACCCTTTGATTTTTTTTTTTTATTTATTTGACTTTTTGTTGACTATTTGTTTAAATTTATATTTATCTGTTAATTTTTTTATTTGTTAAAATTATTTTCTATCTGTTTAAATTTGTTATGAAAAAGCTGATGAAGTGTTTGTTGGAAATAGTTATAAAATTCTTGGTAAAATCAGAATTTTTTCTTAAATTTGGTCTAATTTTTAGGTGGGCCCCGTACATCGATTTACGCGGGTCAAAGTGGTAACGCGTTATATGCCGCGTTGTGATTCACGTGGTATATTTGGTTACTCAAAACCATTACCGAGTGAATGGGAAATTGAAGCCAAAGTGTGCTCCATGGAAATGAAGTTTTGGTGGAAAATCCTTAAAGGTTTGAATAAGACTTGTCCCACGTTAATTTGGTGGGAAGTTTTGAATGGGTTTATAAGGCATGGGTTTGGTACTTAGGGTGTGCCCCAAGGGGTACCCAAGTGTTTTAGAGAGGAAGGTTATGGGCAAAATAGGCTAGACCCATTGGACTCAAAAATCACCACGCGCGCCGCCGCCGCCGTTTGTTCGGGCTGGACTGGGCTTGGGTGCGTGTGCGTGTGTGAGGTTGGGTTGGGCTTGGCTGGCCCAATACCTATCTTTTTGGGCCAAAAACTTTTGAATTTAATTTTATTTTTGGTAAAATAAAATCCAGAATTTAAATTAAATCGGAAATAAACTAGTCCGGTTTTACTGTACATCCAAAGCCCTTCCCGTTTTTTATCTGTTTGAATTATGAACCCAACATATTCAAATCTGTTTGAATTCAAAACTAACAGGTTCATACCTGTTTAATTCAAAACCTACAGCCACCATTACATCTATAAATAGGACAACCCTCATTTGATGTTTGATTCATTCAGAAATTTCGTATTTCACCTCTACAAATCCTATTCTTCATTTTGCTGCATTTTATTTTTGTGAGAGAGAGTATAAACACTTAGTGTGTTCGACGAACGAATAAATTGTAGTGCTTCTTTTATTCATTGATAGATCATTTCATCCTGGGAGATAGACGCCCACATTCTGAAAACACCGAGGAGAGGACGAATCTGTTTTAAGGACACAGTGTCAAACACTGGACTTGATTAGATTATAATTCAAAAAAATTAATCAAGTAAGTTATTTAATTTATTTTCGGTGTTTTATTATTTATTTAAATCAGATTTTTAATTTTGTTTATGTAACAAAATAAAATTTGTTTTTATTTATTTATTTATTTTTATTTCAAGTTTGATTTTTGTAATCAAACAAATTCTCTTCTTTCCTTTATTTCTTTTATATTCTGTTTGTTATTAAGTACACAAACTGAATTAATTAATTACAGTGAAGATTGTCCAACAATCTTAAGACAGAACGTTTTTTGGTATCTTCATTGTATTTAATTTTCTGATTTCATAAAGATATATTCTGGTTGAAAAAATAAATAGTAATTTATGCTATTTGACAGATAGTAATAATATATTGTCTCTTTTCTTTGACAACTAGTAGTAGTAATATACCAGTGTCATTAACAAGGCCTTGTTTGGTTTGTATTTGAGAAACATGTTTTGAGATAAAAAGTACAAAAATTTGTTTGTTTGGTTTTTTTTTTAAAAGATGTTTTGAAAAATTATTTTGAGAGAGAGTTTTGAAAAATGTGATTGATTTGATGTGTATGAAAGAGAGATTTGTTTGGAAAATTTGTAAACCAAACAAGTTTTGGAAAAAAAATTGAAAAAATTTGTTTAGTTTGATTACTTTTGAAAACTTATTTGTAGAGAATTTTTCCCAAAATTTTTTGAGAAACACAAACCATTATTTTTCTAGTTTTAGTAACAAGGAAAATAAAATTATTTTGTATTACACTTTATTTTCTGGTTTTAGTAACTAGAAAATTAATTTGAGTTTTAATTTTTTTATGATTTTTGTAATCGGAGATTATGGCTACTACAACTGAAACTGCAACTGGTAGTGGTACTTCGATTGTTACACCAACACCGGTCCCTATCCAGAACCATGTTCATGTACCAATCAATCATAGAGAAAAACCGGAGAAATTTAACGGTACTAAATTTAAGAGATGGCAGTAGAAGATGCTGTTCTATCTTACAACCCTAAATTTGGTCTGGTTTCTCCATGAAGAGGCTCCAGCACTTAAAGAGGATGAAAGTGATCGGCAAGTTGTTGCCGCTGTAGATGCTTGGAAATATTCAGATTTCTTGTGCAGAAACTACATCCTTAATGGCCTTGACAACATGCTGTATAATGTATACAGTACTCTGAAAACAACAAAAGAATTGTGGGATTTTTTGGAGAAGAAATACAAGACAGGGGATGCCGGCACGAAGAAATTTGTCGTCAGTAAATTTTTGGACTTCGTTATGGTTGACTTCCAAACGGTAATTTCTCAAGTTCAAAGTTTTCAATTAATTTTATATGATATTCATTCTGAGAGTATGTCTCTAAGCGAGTCTTTCCAAGTCGCTGCTTTAGTGGAAAAGTTACCACCGGCTTGGAAAAATTTCAAAAATTATTTAAAACATAAACGCAAAGAGATGACCATGGATGAGTTGATTGTAAGATTAAGAATTGAGGAAGATAACCGAAAGGCTGAAAAGAGGAATAGGAAAAATCCCATTGAGGCCAAGGCTAATGTGGTTGAACAAGTTCATAAACCACATAACAAAAAAAGGAAGTTTACTGGAGATGGTCCTAAACAAGGCGACAACAATGGCAACAAGAAGTTCAAAGGAAAATGCTATAACTGTGGCAAGACTGGACATCGAGCTTCTGATTGCCGCCGCCCTAAGAAGGATCCTGGAAGTACAAGTAAGAAGACCACCAATCAGGCCAATGTAATAGAATTGGATTACATCTCTGACAGAGTGAATGACATCAACCTCTCTGCTGTGGTGTCCGAGGCTAACTTGGTTAGAAATCCCAAAGAGTGGTGGGTTGACATTGGAGCAACTCGTCACATTTGTACGAACAAGAAGATGTTCACTACCTACAATGAGGCTGCAAATGGTGAACAACTTTTCATGGGAATTCTTCTACTTCTACTATGGCTGGACAAGGAACAATTATCTTGAAGATGACATCAGGGAAAAAACTGACCCTCAACAACATACCGCATGTACCTGACATCCGGAAGAATTTAGTTTCTGGTTCTTTGTTAAGTAAAAATGGCTTTAGGCTTGTCTTTGAGTCTGATAAATTTGTATTAACAAAGAGTAGTATGTATGTTGGTAAGGGATACATGAGTGAGGGTCTCTTTAAGTTGAATGTAATGACAGTTGTATCGAAAGTTGCTATGAATAAGAATAACACATCTTTTGTTTATATTCTTGAGTCAAATTTATGGCACGGTAGATTAGGACATGTGAATTTTGATACTTTGCGTAGATTAATTGGTTTAGATTATATACCAAAGTTTGAAATTAATCCTAATCATAAATGTGAAATTTGTGTAGAAGCGAAACTAACTAAGGCTCCATTTAAATCGATTAAAAGAAAAACTGAACCTTTATAATTAATTCATACTGATGTATGTGATCTAAAATTTATTCAATCTAGAGGAGGCAAAAAGTATTTCATAACATTTATTGATGATTGCACAAGATATTGTTATGTTTATTTACTTAGAAGTAAATATGAAGCCTTAGAAATGTTTAAACTCTACAAAATAGAAGTTGAAAATCAACTTGGTAAAACCATTAAAATGGTTAGAGGTGATAGGGGTGGTGAATATGATGCACCATTAAATGAATTTTGTGCACAGCATGGCATTATTCACCAAACTACAGCCTCTTATTCTCTACAGCAAAATGAAATTGCTGAAAGGAAGAATAGAACCCTAAAAGAAATGAAGAATGCCATGTTACTAAGTTCAGGTTTACCACAGAACTTGTGGGGGGAAGCAATATCATCTGCTAATTATCTTCTTAATAGCATACCCCACAAGAAAACCAACAGCACTCCTTATGAATTATGGAAAGGTCGACCACTTTCCTACAAATACTTAAAAGTGTGGGGGTGTTTGGCAAAAGTTGAAGTTCTTATTTCTAAAAGGACTAAGATTGGACCAAAAACAGTAGATTGTGTGTTTATTGGTTATGCTCAGAATAGTAGTGCATATCGGTTTCTGACTTATAAATCAGAAATACCTGATATAAATGTGAACACTCTAATAGAGTCAAGAAATGCTGTGTTTTTGAACATGTCTTTCCTTACAAGAAAGGATAGGAATTAAGTTCACAGAAAAGAATTTATGATTGTACACAAAGTCAAGAGACTAATGACAATCAAACACAAGAGACTAGTAATGGTCTCGACCAACAGGATTTAATTGATGATGAACCAAGAAGAAATAAGAGAGCGAGAACTTCAAAATCCTTTGATCCAGATTTTCTGACATACCTATTAGAAAATGAACCTCAAAGCTTTAAGGCAGCAATGACAGATCCTGAAGCACCTTTGTGGAAAAAGGCTGTTAATAATGAAATTGAATCCATTATGCAAAATCATACTTGGGAATTGGTGGATCTTCCACCAAGTTCTAAACCTCTTGGATATAAGTGGATATTCAAGAGAAAAATGAAAGCAGATGGTTCAATTGACAAGTATAAAGCAAGACTTGTAGTTAAAGGTTACACACAAAAGGAAGGTCTGGACTATTTTGATACATATTCCCCTATGACAAGAATAACATCCATTCGCATGCTTATTGCTATAGTAGCGTTGTTTAATTTAGAAATACATCAAATGGATGTTAAGGCTGCTTTCTTAAACGGTGATCTAAATGAAGAGATCTATATGGAGCAACCTGAAGGGTTTGTAGTATCAGGGTAAGAAAAGAAAGTTTGTCGACTTGTAAAATCCCTTTATGGATTAAAACAAGCACCTAAGCAATGGCATGAAAAATTTGATCATGCAATACTTCCTAATGGGTTTAAGATAAACGAATGTGACAAATGCGTCTATGTTAAAAACACTGACCAACGATATGTCATAGTTTGTCTTTATGTGGATGACATGCTTATCATTGAAAGCAGTCAAAACATGATCAAATCAACTAAGCAAATGCTTAATAAAAGATTTGATATGAAAGATATGGGGGTCGCAGATGTTATATTAGGAATGAAAATTACTAAAACATCTGACAGATATGCATTATCTCAATCACATTATATTGAGAAAATTCTTAGTAAATTTATCAAGGATGATATGAATTTAGCTAGAACACCTGTAGACGTCAATCTTTATTTATCAAAAAATAAAGGTGATGCAATGTCTCAGTTAAAATACTCCCAAATCATTGGAAGCCTAATGTACCTAATGAATTGTACTCGTCCTGATATAGCTTATGCTATCAGTAAATTGAGTAGGTACACTAGTAACCCCGGAGAAGACCATTGGAAAGTGATTATTCGGGTTTTTAGATATTTAAGATTCACCCATGATCATGGTTTGAACTTTACTCGATATCCAGCAGTACTTGAAGGTTATTGTGATGTAAATTGGATATCGGATACTAAAGATTCAAAATCCACGAGTGGATATGTCTTTACTCTAGGAGGCGCTGCTGTTTTTTGGAAATCCATGAAAAAAACATGCATCGCACGATCCACAATGGAATCCGAGTTCATTGCTTTGGACAAAGCAGGAGAAGGATCAGAATGGCTTCGTCACTTCTTAAAAGACATTCCAATATGGCCAAAACCTGTGCCAGTTATTTGCATTCATTGTGATAGTCAATCTGTAATAGGCAGGGCATAGAATCATATGTATAACGGTAAGTCACGACATATTCGTCGTCGACATAATACTGTTAGGCAGTTGTTGTCAAATGGAATAATCTCAATAGACTATATAAAATCTAAAGAGAATATTGCGGATCCGTTAACAAAAGGTTTGACAAATGAGCTAGTGTATAGTTCATCGAAGGGGATGGGATTAAAGCCTATTATATAAGAGTCGTCATAATGGTAACCCTACTTATATGACTGGAGATCCCAAGAACTAAGCTCAAAGGGACAACTAAGTTATGTATGGCTCGCTAGAAATCACCAAGGGATTAAAATTTCCTACTCATTCCTATGGTGAGTGTGATATCTGCAACATATGTTGTATGCAGGGGCATAAGGATACGCTCTGTTTTTAATGATTACTTATATCTTGATTGAGGCATAAAATCAAGACGAGTATAAGGAGATACTCACAATAAGAATCACCTATATGAGTGTTGAACTGGGGCCAGTTCTATGAGAATGAAAAGGCTAAATTCTCTAGAAACACTTATGAAAACCAGGCGCGTTCAAGGCCAAAATAAACACAACAGTGAGAACCACGATGTGTTAGAAGATATTTTGTGTGAAATCTATTGTCTTGGCTTACACAAACGGCTGAACAATTCAAGACATCGCGTCCATTGGTTAGCCAGTAAGTCCGATAGGTTATCACTAGGGAGGGTTCAAGGCTGAAAGCTACTTATCCTGATGCAAGATATTTTCGACTTATACTCTTTCGATATAGTCTGCATATTGTTGCATTTCCGTTGTCATCAAATTCCATTCATGTGGGGGATTGTTGGAAATGGTTATAAAATTCTGGGTAAAACAAGAAATTTTTTCTAAGTTTGATCTATTTTTTAGGTGGGCCCCGTGCGTCAATTTACGCGGGTCAAAGTAGTAACGTGTTCTATGCCGCGTTGTGATTCACGTGGTATATTTGGTTGCTCAAAACCATTACTGAGTGAATGGAAAATTGAAGCCAAAGTGTGCTCCATGAAAATGGAGTTTTGGTGGAAAATCCTTAAAGGTTTGAATAAGGCTTGTCCCACATTGATTTGATGGGAAGTTTTGAATAGGTTTATAAGGCATGGGTTTAGTACTTGGGGTGTACCCCAAGGGATACCCAAGTGTTTTAGAGAGGGAAGTTATGGGCAAAATGGGCTAGACCCATTGGACTCAAAAATCACCACACACGCGCCCGCGCGTCGCCATCACCGTCCGTTCGGTCAGTTGAGCAGGCTGGGCTGGGCTTGGGCGCGGGTGCGTGGTGTGAGGTTGGGTTGGGCTTGTCCGGCCCAATATCTATCTTTTTGGGCCAAAAACTTTTGAATTTAATTTTATTTTTGGTAAAATAAAATCCAGAATTCAAATTAAACTGGAAATAAACTAGTCCGGTTTTACTGTACATCCAAACAAGGCCCTTCCCGTTTTTTATCTGTTTGAATTCAAAACCAACAGGTTCATACCCGTTTAATTCAAAACCTACAGCCACCATTACAGCTATAAATAGGACAACCCTCATTTGATGTTTGATTCATTCAGAAATTTCGTATTTCACCTCTGCAAATCCTATTCTTTATTTTGCTGCATTTTATTTTTGTGAGAAAGAGTATAAACACTTAGTGTATTCGACGAACAAATAAATTGTAGTGTTGCTTTTATTCGTTGATAGATCATTTCATCTTGGGAGATAGATGTCCACATTCTGAAAACACCGAGAAGAGGACGAATCTGTTTTAAGGACACAGTGTCAAACACTAGACTTGATCATATTATAATTCAAAGAAATTAATCAAGTAAGTTATTTAATTTATTTTCGATATTTTATTATTTATTTAAATCAGATTTTTAATGTTGTTTTTGTAACAAAATAAAATTTGTTTTTATTTATTTATTTTTATTTCAAGTTTAATTTTTGTAATCAAACAAATTCTCTTCTTTCCTTTATTTCTTTTATATTCTGTTTATTGTTAAGTACACAAACTCAATTAATTAATTACAGTGAAAATTGTCCAACAGTGTTTGTCGAAAGCGGAGTCAGAGTCGGAGTCGTGAAAGTGGCGGAGGTCGACGGTGATTGGGGCCGGAGGTGGGTGTCTTGGTAGTAGTGAGGTCAGAGAAGGAAGAGAGAGAGAGAGAGAGAGAGAGAGAGAGAGAGAGAGAGAGAGGGGTCTGTTGAAATGGTATTGAACAAGGGACTGAGGGGTGTATATATGGTATGGGTATTTTATAGGGGTGGGCAACGGTTTATCCGAACCGCTCAAACCGCCCAATCCGCCCAACCCGCATATAAATGGGCGGTTTCGCAAACATAATGCGGGCGGATGCGGTTTGAAATATGACAAATTTGCGGGTTGCGGGCGGGTCGCGGTTTAAACCCGCAACCCGCAAAAACCGCCCGCACTTTAATTATTATTATTATTATTATTATTTTATATACCAACTTTGTAACTTTTACAGGAGCACCATTATATTCTCTATGACACTAGGATCCTTATTTTTAAGTATTTCTCAACTTTCTTAATGCCGTAGAATTATCAAGTCTTAAACTTGGTTTCTTATATGATTTTCATTGGTGATTCATCCACTTTTTCCTAATAAAATTTTCCTTCTAATGGTCGATGGAACTTATAGTTTGATTATTGATTACTGAACTGGCAATTCTAATTAAGTACAACCTTTAATGCATTGATATACATTTTTGTCATGGCAAAAATGCTAGTGTAGGGTCTCTTTGTTTTGGGTACTTTCATTTAATGCATTGATATTCAATTTTTATTTGTAAACTCATCAAAAAATTGTTATCACAAATATATAAAATGAATCTGATGCCTAAATTCGCTGGGAAAAAAAAAAACTCAAAAATTAATTTTTAAAGAAAAAAGTGTAAACCGCAAACCGCCCGCAACCGCCCGCACATTTGCAAACCCTATCCGCACAAACCGCAAACCGCACTGCGGGCGGTTGCGGGTTGACTTTTTCCCAAACCGCATAGATGCGGGCGGGTCAAAACCGAACCGCAAACCGCACAAAACCGATCCGCGAACACCCCTAGTATTTTAGTTATTTTGTGAGAGTTGGTCCTCATGGATAAAGAAAATCAATGCCAAGACTTTTAGATAATGAAAATTTAATTTTGGACTTTTGGTCTAAGCGCTTTTATTATAAAATTTTGTAACATCAATCATAAAATACGTAAATTCGTCACGAATTGAAGTAATAAAAAATATTGTAACCAAGCTACAAATTTGTGTGACATCAATCACAATTTGTGAACATTTTATTACGCCTATTTGTGTTGAAATTGCTTATTTTGTGATTGATGTTACAAGATTTTGTAATGAAATTACACAAATTTATGATAACATACATATGATATGCACTCATAAGGGGATGCACATCATAAGATTTCCCGTATATAATTATTTTAAACTTATTAACAAATGTTTATAAAACAATTGTTAACAAAATAAGTACAAAAAAATAAAAAATAAAAAAGTTTGTTAACAAAATTATATTTTAAAACCGTGTTTGATTAGCCATTCGTAACTATAAAATGTGTTAATGATATACAGGTGGAATTCAATTACCTCAATTTTTCAGTTATGAATGTATAACGTTATATGATTAATAAAATATGACTAAAAATATAATAAAGGTGGTATTGTTGTAATTTTTATTTTTGTGAGTTTGATTAGTTTAGAAAATAAAGTGGAAATCTCAAATTTGTTGGATAGTGGAAAAATAAATTCCTTTTCATGGGATGCAAATATGTGCTATGTGTAGTGTAATTTTTTTTTTCTTTTCAGTGCAAATTATAGTGTAAATTTTTTGTTTTCTTTTTTACAGCATCACATTGACATACAATTGTCCGTAGAATTAAAGTGTGGTGCGTCACTCCCAAGACTGATCTTTTACCATTTTATAAGTTGACACAGTAAAAGACTTGCCTCGTGTTGACTTAGTATTTTGGGAATTAGATATTTTAGTTAATTTTTTAATTTATGCCATTCTCACTCCGTTTATTTTGGATAAATTATAAATATATTGTTTAAAATTTGCTTAATATACCAATTACTTTATGTAGTTCTGAAAATTATATTTCACCTTTCACGTTTCTAATTGCATAACAAATGACATATTTTATTAATAAATCAACAAATTAATTATTAATATTTTTAATGATATTAGAAATATATTTCAATTAACGATTCAGAGAATTATATTGTTATATAGGAGAGTAGTTAAAAATTTTCTTTTTCTATTAATTCTTTTAAATAAAATTTTCTCACAAGTGAATATTTCTAATTTTTAAATTCACAGGAGACGATCTATATTTTAAACAAATATAAAAAAGTTTATTTGTAATTTACCCATCAAAGATTAATATAATTGAGGTTCTATTTAGCAGAGTTTAAAAGATTACATTATGGCCTAAGAAGTTCATTTTGTTAATAAAAATCCTATTCTATTTGCAAATCTAATTCCTAAGAAAAATTACATTGTAGCCACTAATTAGCTAATTTCAGGCAAAAATGGTCTACTTTCACGAATTTTCTATTTTTTTCCTAGCCTATCTTCCTACTGTGCATTATTATCAAATTTAAATTAGTCATTTTATATTATAAAAAAAAGTTAGCAAAAGTTACCAAATATTAAAAAGTCGCATGAAACATTAAAAAGTCATTTGAAAAACTTTAATTTTAGAAATGTAACCACCAAACTAACTATTTCTTTAAGCATTAACTTTTATATTTTGTTTGTCAATAGGCAATTTATTCGTAAATTCACTGCAAGTTATCATATCACTTTATTTATTTTTTACATATTTTTTTTTGTAAAAAATCAAAAAATTAACTAAAATAATTAATTTTCAAACGAGGATAGTAATTTTTTAGTTAACTCCACAAAGATGCCCAAAAGTTTGTAATTATTATTCTGAAATTAATCATATTTTTTAGGGATAATACACCCATAAAATTTTACAAAAATGAGCATCTTGTATTATTGAAATCGGACTTATGATAGTTATACAGCCCAACCGCACCCGCTAATATATTTTGGATGGGAGGGAAGTCCTTTATAACATTTCGTAGCGTTGTGGATACGACAAAATATTATAATTAAACCACTTTCAATCATAACTAAACAGCTCATAATGAATCAAAACCAAATATTATTTGAAATATAATTAAAGATTTTTTCAGTCATAACCAAAATCACAATTAATCCTACCTAAGTCATCACTAAAGATTATAACTAAACACTACTTCAAGCATAACCAAAACTAAAATATAATCAAAATAACAATCACAGAATGTCATAATTAAGTTATAATCAACACCATAATAGGTCACATAACTAAGGACTACAAAAATTATAATTGGGACATGGTACACTCATTTTTAAGGTGTTTATCGTAAAATTTTTTGATTTTTTTTTTAAGGACTATATTTGTAATTAAAAAAATAAAATGGGAATAACACTACCAGTATCTTCAAGTACCAAGACATAGGACTGCAAACGAATAGAATTGTTCATGAATAGCTCAAGTTTGGCCCGTTTAAAGCTTGTTTGAGCTCGACTTGTTTACTAAATGAACAAGCTCGAGCTTGATTTTTAGGCTCGTTTATTAATTGAGTTGAGTTCAAATAGCCTTAAGCTCGGCTCGACAAGGCTGGTGAATATAAAAATAAGTAAATTAATATTTTTTTAATAATATATTTAATAAATTTTCAATAATCTATTTTATTTTTTATTTATGTTTGGTGTTTGTATAAATTTACATATTTGATTCATGAAATTTATTATTAATATAAGAATATTTATATGTTTTACTCATAATTTTGCATTTTTTTCATCTTAATAAGTAAATTAATTTAAATTTAATTTTTTTTAAGTTCAAGCTCAGACTCGAACTCAACTCGTTGTTGGAATCGAGCGAGCTTGATGGGAGCTCAAGTTTAACAAATATTTGACGAGTCGAGCTCGAGCTTGATTTTTGAAGCTCGACTAGAGCTCTGCTCGAGTTCGAGCTCGACTAATTCTTAATAAACGAGCTTGAACATTCAAAAGTTCAGTTTGACTCGACTCGTTTGCAACCTGTAGACATCCCATTTTGACAGCACTTAAGACTTGGGCGTCTCACGCTGAACACTCGATGATGAAATGTTACACTGTGCAATCATTCAAAATCTTCAGTAAAATGATTCGGTTTCAAGCTTTAAAACCTAAACCTTGCACTCTTTTTGAACCAAAACCTTATTTTTTCTAGCTCGACCACTCAGAGAACTGCTGACCAATAGATGGCCGGCAGACCATTTTCATTAGGCCAGCCATACCTTTTCATGGTCGGCCGGCCATGTTTGCCGACAACAGATATTTTACAGCAGCCAGCTGTCTCCATGTGCATGCTTTGCACCAGTTGTCTCTTTGTTGATATTTTCGACGTGAGAACCTGTTTTTCTATAAATACTAGACCTCCCCTCATGGTTTGGGGTTAGAAAATTTCTCCAAGAGCTATAACTTGTCCAACAGACTTCCCTCCTCTTTTGCAATATACATACACTATACATACACCTTCTAAGCTTCAACTCGAAGCTTTAGCTGAGGTTCTTGAAGATAATTTCAGAGACTAGAGAGTGTTAAGTTTGTGGTTTGTCAACCAAGAACATCCTCTCTTTAAAGGGGTAATCTTTAAACTCTTTAACCATCTTTTCTCCTTCTTTTTCTTGTATTTTCATACTGATTTAAGAACTATTTTAAGCTTAAAATGTGATTTAAAGCCACAAAAAGAGGAGGGATTAGCCACCCTTCCTTAGGCCTTGTTCCATAGCTTGTTGCTTTGCCTTTTTCCACTTTGTTTCTTTTGGTTTTAGCCACTGTTTTTTTTTGGAGTTTACGGGCTATTTGATGTGTTTATTTAATTTATGCTTTGAATATTATAGTTGTGCTATTGTAAGTCCTCATGGATTTGGTGTATAGGCCATAACTTCCAATCCATTTGAGTTGATGGTCTTTTCTTTCACTTTTTATATATATTCATGTCATTGTAATCATCCATCTCTTCATTAGCACTTTGTAATTTCCCACCTTTCTTTATTTCTTTTGATTACGAGTTGTGTCAAACAAAAGATTGCTGCTCAAGGTATAAGAAAGAGACCCCTCATGCTAAATAGTTTAATCTCTTCGGAGGTTCATTAGTAGGGCATCAGATCTCTCTTATGCTAAGCATGATCTTTTGTTTGACACTTCCCTTTATCGCTGACGCATTACTTCTAAGGGACTAATTTTCTAGTTAGACCCTTGGAAATCACAAAGGAAAAAGTCATTGTAACTCATCATCGAGTTTGGGTTTGGAGTCATTATCGCTCATTTCGAGTTTGACTCACTACTAAAAACTGGACTTTTTGCGACGGTCTCAAACGTCGCAAAAAGTCCATATATCGTCGCAAAAGACTTTTTGCGATGGAGCAGCAACAGAAAATGGGGGGTGACGGAAAGGGGCGTGACAAAAAGTATTTGCCATAGTTACAAACTGTTGCATTCTTGTAGCGACGGCTAATCAATAGTTTTTGCGACGGTTTCGCCTGACACAAAAAAAGGGGAAAAATGGCATTTTTAGTAACGATGTTGATTGCCGTCGCAAAAAAACCTTTTTTAGCGACGGTATTTACCGTCGCAAAAAGTATTATTAGCGACGGTCTAAAACGTCGCCAAAAAAGTAGTATTAAGTTAATACCGTATTGGCAACAGTTTAAACCGTCGCAAAAGATTTATTTGCGACAGTTGAAACTGTCGCAAAAGATTGGAACTAATATGTATATGCGAGAGGTTAGCCTGTCGCTAATAAAATATAAGGAAATGAGAATTACATTAGCGACAGTTTATCATTGTCGCAATGAAATTATTTTTTATAAAATCATATTTTATTAAATATTTCCTATACAAATTATTAATATTTTTAAAAATACATCCACATCCACATCCAAATCCACATTCAAAAAATCATATACCAAGAATAAATATATGTACTTTGTAACAATTGTAATCAAATATTATTTACAAAAATATATAAAATAACCTCTAACAATACTAATAATTTTTGAAATTCAAGAAATCAAATTTTTAGTATCGACAATAGAAATAAAAAAATAAAAAAATAAAAACAGATATAATGTAGTTTGTTTTGATATCAATAGTAAGCTCCCATATCGATATGCAAAGATATCACGTACTCAAAAGGTTTGCATCTGCAAAAAGAAACAAAAAAGAAAAAAAAAATCATCATTTACAACATAATTATTTTCAAGCTTACAGAAAATGTAAAACATTTGATAGTTTTTCAAAAAATAAATAAATAAATAAGATTGTAAACTCTAATATCGATATGCGAAGATATCATCACGTACTCAAAAGGGTTGTACCTGCAAAAAAAAAAAAACCAAAAAAAAAAAAATCATTTACAATACAATTAATTTCAAACTTATATATATTATATATTATATATTATATATATTTATTGCCAGCCTAAAAAGATACAGAATTTAGCAATTAGATGGCATGATAGTCAAAGAAGTTCAAGAAATAAAGCCCTAGAACAAGGGGTTATTGTTTGTGGCATATATTATATCAGGAATAAAATTTGTTATATGTAGTAAAACAAGTTGGATAGACTGAAAATGCTTCAACCAAAACTAAAATTCCATTTGAAATGCATAGATTTGGCATTATGTTTAGGAACCAAACATTTCAGCCAAAAAGACACTAAAAAATTCAATTCCCAAACAAGCCCTAATTATTCAAGAAGAATAACTCAAATTCAAGTTAGATAATTCATCTAAGAATTTCAAAATTGGATTAAAAAGCTTTATAATGAGGATTATAAAGCTTTATTACAGTAGATATTTGAAATCATACTAAGGGGTCTCCTCCTAGCTCAAAGATCTTACTGAAATACATCTTTTCTATATCAACTTACCTTCTCTACAGTTACTAACTCTCTAAGATTTTTATAAAATTTAACCTCAAATCCCTTGATTTGAAATCCATACATCCAAACGAACACCAATCTTTTTACTTATACCTGGATGGGCCACCACCATGTATATGTTTTGTTCATCTCATATCATACAAGCATTCTTACATACTGATTTGATGCATCACATACCTCAACTAAGGCACTATATCCTCTATCCAGTTTTGATGTCATGTGAACAGCCTCTGAATGGAAAGGAGAGTCCTCGTCAACAGATATGAGTGTCCGATATTTAAGTCTCTTCAACCCATCAGTAATGTCAGGTCTCCTGCTAGTTGACCAAACAAAGGTCAGAGAAGTTTGTTTACTGATTAATTGCGAAAGCAAGGAACTCGTGGAAAAAGAATGAACACACAATATGCAGTACAATAAGCAATCTCAGACTTGGCCTTTACCTATCAATTGCTTGAAGAAACTGCAGAACATTTATGCTCTGCTTCTCATCCAGTAACTGCAGAGAAAAAAAGAAGAGAGAGAGAGAGGTCAAATTCCAGCAAGTGTGCACTTAATACAAAAAGGATTAGAATAATTGAATTGAAGAACTAACTCTTCTACATGCTTGAACAATGTCTGATTCTGGGACATCTATACCACTGCGTACTTCCTGATACAACTTAAAGGAATCTCATCACTCAGCCTAATCATATAAATCACAAAGCATGAGCTGAAAATAATAAAGAATAACTGGTAGACTGGAAGTACTAGAATACCTTGCTGAAATACCATTGAAGCAAGAAGTCCTTCACTAAACCACACATGCCATAAAAATATAGCAAATTTGACATCACCTAGAGATTAAATGGAACTTAGATTTAGTACAGAGATTAATGTCCTTGACAATGTACAAATGACAGCAAGGTACGCAAAACACACCTTATTATACAACCATTCTGTCCAAGAGGCATTTTTGCATAAAGGGGATACAAGTATCAAACCAAGAACCCGCTCTCTATATTTCATCTGTAATACAAAACCTTGGTAAATTAACCAATCTACATATATTTTAAAGTTCATAAAAACTATCGCAGAGGAAACATACAGCAAATAGAGTAAGAATGTAAGCACCCGCCGTTACCCCCAAGCACATCACCATACCAAGCCTGAACAAGGTCACATTTATGATTTTGAATGAATTCATAAAGTTCGGGTGTACGCTCATGTGACACTGCTAGACGGAGACTTTCTTCGATTGCATCATAATTACAGTCTATATTTTGTTCATTTCGCTCATCTTCAACAATCATGTTATGTAATATTATACATTCCTTCATATTATACATGCCTTCATTAGATGAAAACGTTTTGAACTGGTGGAAATACTCCCACACTCTTAGCCAATATGCCTTTGATTTTTGTTCATTCCCTTGCACTAGATCTAAGCTAATGTTAAGTCATGCCAATATGAGCATACTGTCTTCTTCTGTAGTGAAGTTGCCACCTCGTTGTGGTTTCTTGGTGGTTTCTATTTGAGGAGAGATTGGGGAAGACTGATCCCTTTGGTCAAGAGGTTCATCCGTAAATTCATAATCAGTCTCATCATTCATCAAGTTGGTGAAATATGCATCATTTTGTTGATGACTCATCTATAGACAAGGTAAACAAAATTATGGCAGCATATATTGGGTTGGAGAAATAACTAAGATTCCCAATTGGAAGCAAATTAATTAATAAATGGAGATCATGTAAATTAAAACACTAGTTGTTTTGTTGAAAATGATTCAATGATAATTTTAGATAAATAAATGGAGATCATGTAAATTCAATGAAAAAGAATTCAATGATAGTTGCAACCAACTCTCTATCAAGCCTATATATTATGGAGCCAGAAGATGTTCCTGTTTCCATGTACAAAGAGAGACAGGACTCTAAATCTAAGAATTTCTGGAGCTGCGGAAGATTCATCTTTTTCTCAAAGAAATCAAAGAATTCCAAGGTATGTGAATCAAAGGATAGAATAATTGTCGATTAGAAGCACTCATGAAGTCACAACTTTTGGTAGAAAATTTGCTTCAAAAGCTTCCAATACTGGCAAAACTACGAGATTGACTCCAGAAAAGGCTTCTACACCCCCCTTCCTAAGAAGCAAGCTGAGCTTTCAAACAATTGTGAATCAGTATGTCAAAGGAAGCTAACATATATTATATTTATATATGTGCGCTTGTGTATGAATGCTTGTCTGTGTTGACATGCAAGTACATGCCATTTATACTTCATGTGAAGCTAATATATATGTCATTCATACAGCTATGCTTGCATGTGTCTGGACATTTGTGTCTCTTTCTCTACATTTAACTACATTTCCAATTCTACTTCCTGTCAAAAGAAAGATACTAGATGTTTGAGAAAAGAATACAAGAACTATATGTGATGACTGACCATGATAAGAGGGCAAGGAATAATTGATTTTCAGAGCCACTCATAAGTAGAAAATTTCACAAATTTATACGTATAGAAAATTAGCATGAATGCATACACAAATATTTTGTAATTCTTTTAGTATGAAAATTCATGATTATCTTATATGAGTTAGTATTCTTGATATTTTGGCTGAGAAATTCAGGTGAAAAACAAGCATACCAATATGAATCATGTCAAAATCATAAATCCTTAAGAACTTTGCTGTAAAAAGTTAATAGTAAGGCCTAAGAGAGAGGGCATATCTGTAGACACCCCATTGTTGACCGTCCTCAAGACTTGGACATCATCGTTTGAACACTCGATGATTATCCATGCTCGTGTTCGTTTTGAGTTCCCGGAGGTCTCGGCTGCGCGCCTTGCCTCAAGATCTCTCAACTTGTCTGTTTTGTGCTTGGTTGTGGACCAAGCACTTGTGTTTTTGCTTATGAGGGAAGAAGGTGGCTTGTTGGCCATTACCTCAACCCATCGGACAAGGCATGAAGCCATCGGCCCTGTTTTCTTGCCATTAGCCAAAAGTGTTGGCCGATCGGCACTCTTTTTAGTCGATCAGCCCTTGTGTTGGTCGATCGGCCATATTTTTTGGCCAAACCCTGTTCATCGGCTTTTTGCAGATATTTTATGCCAGCTGTCACAGCTGGCATCCACAATTCCCCCCCTCCATACATTTGTCCCATGCCTTAGCTTGCTTAGGAAGCTTAGAATTTGGACTTCTATAAGAAGGGAGCCCCACCTCCCTTCTCAGAGATTTTAAAAATTTAGGGTTAAAGAGTTGTATCTATCTATCTCTATATCTCCCTCTCTTCACATGTTTGTGTGTGTGTTTGTGCCTTAAAGGTTGTTTTGTTCATACTTTTGCACTAGAGCACCTAATAGAACACCATCCTTGGTTGCTGAGGTCCTAAGTAGTTGGTGTTAGGGTTCTTGAGGTGATTTTGATTAGAGAAACCTGCTGGTGTTGTGTCCTTGGAGGTGTTCTTCAAGGGTGAGCAAACTTGCTTTTAATGCCGCATTCTTGCTTAAGCTTTTAGCCCTTCTTGCTTATTGTTTTAAGCTTAGCGATTAAATGATAAAAGTTCTATTTTTACTTGCTTTAGACCTTTGTTTAAGGTCTCTTCTTGGTTTGGGGTTGTTTACCCCCTCCAAGGCCTTGTTTTAGGCCATCCCTTTTGGTCTTTGTTCTTAGCTTTGCATGACCTTTCTACCACTGAAATCCAGAGGATATTCAGTGGTGGAAAGGTGGTTTTGAGGTCTTAAATGGGAGAGGGTCATCCTCTCTCCTTGTCGTCTTGAATGCTTGTATAAATGGCTTATGTTGGTGGCTTGTATGCTTAGCTTGTTTTAGCTTTATTTCAGTGTGTATTAGGCTTTTTTTTTTGCCATAAGATACCTCTGTTTCAAGTTGGTTTGATGATCTCTTATATGCTTCATATATTTGTCTGGCAATCCTCTTGTTTGCCTCAACATGCATCATGTTGTGACATGTCATCATGTTGTAATATGTCATTTTAGCATGATTTTGGCTCAACTCCATGAAGCTTTTAGCCTTGTCTTACCATGCTAGAGCTCTATTTTGCCTTGTCTTGGTTATGCTTGCATTGTTTTGTATAACCACCATGTAAACTAGCTTATTAGCTTTGAGTGTCCAAGTCACTAGCATGCTTTACTTGGACCATTTCAATGGTTTGGCATCACTTGTTATGTTATTTCAGTCCATATAGTATGCTCATATACTTGCACTTATCACTCCTTTAATGTTTTAAAGAGTTGATGTCTTATGCCTCATGAATGGACCATTGTGTATGCCTCCATGTTTAGGCCTCTAGGATGCCATTTCAATGTGTTTTTGGTCTTCTTCTAACATGCCATAACTCTGATTTTGGCTGCTTAAATCATACCATGTTCGGTTTTGATAAGTGTAGTGTAACACCCTTTTTATAGCCTTGCATGCTTCTTGTTTTGAGCCTATCTTTCTAACATGTTTTGGCCTTGGCCATTGCACGTTTTAGGCTCATTTTGACATGATTTAGGACTGTTTTTGGTTATACTTGCCATATGCTCTTTGTTTTGTGTAGCTTTGGTTCAAGTCCCTTTGCTAGTCTTAGGCTTTAAGCCTTATGCATGCTATGATTATGATTATATGTGTGATTTGGCATCATTTCTAACATCATTTCAGAGCATGTAGTGTTGTCACACTTGCATACTTTTCACTCTTTTAAATGTGCTTAAGAGTTGTGTCATAATGCCTAGGTGATAGGCCAATTAGTATGCATGTTTGTATATGCTTTTGTCCATCATTTCTTAGCATTTTGGCTGCTGATTTGGGCATGTTTGAGAGCTGTCCATGTTGGTTTAAGTCCATTTTTGCATGTTGTTGCATGCTTGCCTTGCATGTTGTTGCATACTTGGCCTATTGTATGTTGTTGCATGCTTGAGTTATATTGCATTTGGCATGCCTTTTGTTAAGTTGCTTTGCATGTTTGCATGCTAGTCCCATTGCATGTTGTTGCATGCTTATCATTGGTATTGTTATTGCATGCCTATTACATTGTAATGCTTGCATGATTATGTTACTTTGTTAAGTTCATCATGTATGTATTACATTGGTCTGAATATACTTGTCCCTTTGCATGTTGTCACATGTTTGCCTCACATGTTGTTGCATGTTTGTCATTGGCATTGTTGTTACATGCCTTGCATGTTTACTTGTTTAGGTTGTATGCCTATTGCACATTGCTTGCTTGCATGCTCATGTTGCATTAGCTTGCTTGCATGCCTAGGTTACATAGCATTATGCATGCATCCCTTGCCTCTTGATGAAGCATGATAGAGGTTGGGGCCCCTTATGTGTTGTGTGCATTTCATTTGATATAAATTACACACTTGGCACCTTTGGCCATCATGCATTGAAATGCGTAATTGGTGGCCCGAGGGTCGAGAACCATACTCCCTTGAGCTCATGACATGATAGGGAGGGTGGTTGTGCATACATTGTCTTGAAAATGCATTGCCATGCTCTGTTTGTCCTTTGCTGCAGCAAAATAGCATTCTGCAAGAAGATATGGCCGGTCGGCCATCTTCAATAACGGTCGACTACAAACATCTGGCCGAGAGCCATACTTTTGGTCGATGACCTTTTTACCTTGGCTGATGATCCTATATTTTGGCCGATGACCTCCCACAACATTCAGGGAGTGGTTCAGAAGCATCCTTGAGACTTGTGTAGTTTTCAGAGGTGCAAAGCAGTGAAAACAGAGGCAACATGTGGCATGGCGACGGATTTCCGAGCAAAGCCGACCGAACATGCATGCATCCCTCTTTCCGAGACTGTTTTAATGTTTTCATCGCTTAATTAATTCGTTTAATTAGTTAAGTGTTGTGTAATAATTAATTAGCTTGTTAGTTAGTTAATTAGTTGATTTGTATTATTTTTTTGGTCCCTCTGTCGAGAGGGCGCAATTATGTAATAAGCGTACGTGTGTGTGATGCATGTCTTCCAACCCCCACTTCTTTCTCCCTTTTACTTACCTGCTTTCAATGGTTAGTTCTAGGGCATATTTCAATTAGCATCCTTATGCTATGCATGTTTGCACCATTCATCTGTATTGCATGCACCGGGCTCGGTGCATCATACTAGCTGCATTGTATTTTAATTCCTACTTGAATACATGTATCGAATTGTCGCATCTCATATGCCATTTTAGATTAGCCGAGCCTATTCTAGTTGCACTTTGCATGCGATGCATTATCCATTTTAACATGAACTAGGATTGTATATGATTTCTAACTAGTTTCTTGTTTTGGCTCGGAGTACACTGTAAGTGTTTATGCTTTAGCATCTTACACGTGTGAGTGTTAACATGACAGCATGCTTGCCATGAGGCTAACTGCTTATATGATATAACTGTCTGAATGCCTATGGGTGAAGGTTGGATTACTTGAATTGGGACAACTCACTGAAATCCGCATTTTAGCCTACTTGCAAGTAGTAAACTTCAAACCAAAAATAGAAATGCAATGCTTTGTTCCAAATTAGGAGATCTAGTCTATACTTGTGTGTTGTACGCATCACATAGTAAATTCTAGCTAATAACCGGAATAAGAACGCATATGTTTTCAAAAACAAGATATCATGCTTAGTACAGGCCGATCTTTGATCGGGCGAGCGGGGGTGCTCATAGATGACCTTCCCCTCTCGTACCCAAGTTCCCGAGCCGAGGCAACTTTGGTAATGACGGACACGTGGCCTTAGGCATGAGTCAGGGTTTCCTAAATTCCCCCAAAATAAATATTTAGGTGGCGACTCTGTATCTGGCAAAGCAGTCCATGTTTGGCACTTCTTTACAAAAATTAGTTTTCTAAAAATCATTTGCCGGATTTGGACTCTCTGGTGATTTATCAATCTGACATCGCACATCGTGCGATCAGATTAAGAACCGTGACATTGAGTCCGAACTATAACATGAAGCCTAAGGGCGCGTCTACAGTTTCTGGTGACTTTGCTGGGGTTTTAGAGGACTTGACTCGAACTCATGATGTCATGTTTTTATTACACTTATGTGTTTCTTTGCATTGCATGTGCATTGATGCACCTAGGACACCGTGTTTGCCGTATGCTATTCCTGAACGGTTTGCCGGAGGCTCGCTTCGAGAAGCGTACCATAAGGCTGACCGGTTGCGGGCTCTGCCACGACGGGAACACAAACCTCGGCTTTCACCGAGGCACCATTTTTGACCATTCGACCTAGTGCATATTCGGAATCCATAGTGATTATTCCAAGCTAAGACAGGTTGCTTACCCGATTGTAGGTTGTTTGAAACCACTGTGTGCATAGTGAAACCCTAGCTCCCGACAAAATAGGACAGGGAAACCCTACCCTAACATAGTGGTGTTTTGGCTCTCATTTGCTTGATTATGTGCTTTTAGAGTGTACCTCTACAGGAAATGCACGTATCAGTTTGCAAGTCTGAGTATCAGGCCTGCCGGGCATCAGTATTTTGAGAATCAGTTATATCTGCGGGTATCAGATTCAATTTTGGGACAGTAATTTGGGAACAGTGATCGGTGGTCGAATACAGTTATTCAGCTATGCTTATGTCTGTTCTCGTGAAATTGGGCTGAGATGCTACCTGTTTTCTCTTTCAGTTCAGAGATTCGGTTCAGAGCAACCAGTGTTCTCCTTCGCTAAGCCAATGCAGAAAAGGGCCAGTCAAGGCTCACCAGTTCATCAGATCCGTCAGCCACTAGTCACATCACCTCTGTTCAGTTCAGCAGACTCACGATGACACAGAATTCAGAAGAAATTATGGTCATGGTAGCGGCACTAAACCAAGAAATCACCATACAGGGTGAGACCGATGTTGAGATGCAACGTCTGGCCAGGTCACCTGCTGCAGATCCAATCTGCGAACCTCAAATATTTCAAACTCGTGAGCCCACCACTTTTGAGCTGATGGGAATGATCGGCGATCTTCAGAGATCTGTTGCTGATCTAGCCTACGGAATATCGGCTCCACCACCGACCATGTCACATGCCGGGAACTTCATGCCGAAAGAGCCTCCGCTATTGGGGTGAATTGTAATTGAACTCAGTCAACCTGAAGCCATCCCAAGTTTTGGCAATGACATGTCGACAACAACAGGACTTCGCACTGATGTAGAAACCCAAACCTTCGACCAAGCTGAGGCGAACGGTAAAAACAAGGTGGGGGCGGACACTGATCCCTATGAACAACTTCTGCAGGCTGTTGAGGCTTTCAAAGCCGGAGGGCTGAACAAACAGCAAGTGCTTGCAATTGTTGCAAAAACTATGGATGACACTTTCACCACTCAGAATGAAGGTAGTTCAAGCCAAGGAAAAAATTGGGAGAAAGACCATCGTACTAGAACTGTTCCTCCCAACCCTAATTCTATATCTGGGAAAGATCAGAAAACCAAATTAGCGCCTGCCGACCCCTTTGCTAGTGCGTCCAGCAAAAGTCCTCAAACCTTGAAGTATCTACCCCGAGGTCGCAGGGTCTTCCATGCCCTCTATATGCCTTTGTCCAAAGCTCTTCAAATCCTTGCTGAAAAAGGGCATCTTAAACCCCTCGAGCCGCGGCCTCTCCCTAGTCGTCTTCCATCAAGTCATGACGCTACTCAGTACTATGCGTACCATCAGCAAACTGGTCATAGCACCGACAATTGCTTCCATCTTCGCCATGAAGTACAGGACTTGTTTGACAACGGGGTCGTCCTCCCACCAAGCTTAGCAAAGTCTATTGTCACTGGATCAGTGAACCTGGAAGATAATGTGATGTGATCAGGGGATGAACCACCTGCGGGCGACACTCAGTTTACTTCAGATGTGGTGTATGGCACGCATTATTTTGAGCATTTGCGAATACTAGTTTTTGTACTTTCTGACTTGGGTATTCAATCAGTTTGGCTGTCTTGTATATAGTCAGTCTTTTTATACTATGTTAGTTGGGTTTGTCTTGTTATATCGAGTCAGTCCTGTTGCATGGGAGTCGAGTGATTCTAGGGGCGTTACCTCGGATATCACTATTTTGTTTTGTGTTTGTCTTTTCGCTTTCTTTTGAGTCTATTTCTGCCATGGAGCCAGTTACACCAGAAGATCTGAATGAAACAACTGTGGTTTTCATGCTTTTGTGCTTGTTTCTGCTTTGAGCCTGTTGTGCCAGCAAACTTGAATGAAACAATAGTGCATTTCACCCGCTCTTCTGTGCCTTCAAATCATTGCATTGACCTAAGTTTTTCAAAAAATTTTGAACATTGTGATGAAAACGAAGAGGAAGGAATTCCTCGGGATTTGTAAAATTTGATCAATTGAGAGAAAGAGAGGCACGCTAAGCCCTTAATGAATGAAATCATGTTTGTTAATATGAGTACTGAGAAGGATCCTGGCTTGATCCAGATTGGTTCTACATTGTCTTCAGCGTGAGCGATTAGTCGCTTTCTTAAAAGATTTTAAAAAAATGTTTTGCGCGGTCCTACGAAGACTTGTGTGGAATCGCTCTTGAGATTGTGCAGTTTAGGGTCGCTCTCAGCCTCAAGAATCAACCCCTTTTTGCTTTCAAACCTTGAACTTACATTCAGAATGTTCAATGGTCAACCGCAATATGAGGCCTGTGTGGCCAGATTTGAAGCAGCCCTCGAACAAGAGGCAAGAAAGTCAGATCAAGAAGGTCAGACGTCATCGAAAGAAGCTTGCGAAGCTAGATCAGAAACAACCCTCGAACTAGGGGCAAAAGAATTTCAAATGTGCTGAAGAGTCAAAAAAAAATTGAAACATTTCTCAAGCTAACGAAGATCGGCAAGAATGCCAAATCCCGGAAGGGAGGAAAGAAGAAAGTATTGATAAAGAACAATTGAGTTCCTATCCACACCACTAGGGACAAATTCAGCCTCCCATTGGATGGACTTCTACATCATCAACAAACAGCAGCCATTCTTCTGGATTCAGATGGCTTCGAGATCCTAAAACCATTTGGCATGGACCAAGCTACACTTTTACCCTTGAGAGGCTCGCTGGGCGGAAAACCCGGAAGGGCGACTCAGGCAAAAGTTAGAGCAAGAAAAAGCAAAAAGAAGAAATGAAGAAAATGCGAAAAATGAAAAGAAAAGAAAAGATAAAAAAAAGAAGAAAAGAATTGAAAAGAAAAGAAAAACAAAGCTCGCAAGGTTGAAAACCCAGAAAGAGCGGCCTTGGCAAAAGTTAGAGTGTAAAAGGAGAGGTTAATACCCGAGTGTACCTTAACCAGAACTACGTAAGGCTTGATTCCCATGTTTGGGATACGTAAGCAACTTCATCCTGAAGTCCAGCAATAAACACTTCCAAATCGATTGTGTCCATGTAATGGTTCTGACCATCTTTGTCTTCTTTGTATCTGGAATCCGGTTGTGGTCACCACTTTGAGAACTGGTTACAGTGTACTATTCAAACAAGGGGGAACTTTCCGTTGCTATACAATGTGCTGCGGTGCTGTTCAAACAAGGGGTAACCTTTCGTTGCCATACAATATGCTGCGGTCAAACAAGGGGCAATTTCCCATTGCCATACAGTGCCTGGATCTGAGGTTGTGCATCTCAAGAGTAGGTTCCATGCTCGTTGAGCAGTGGCCATTTGCAAAAACAGTTTTTAAGAATTTTTACTGAGGTTGACTAATTTTCTCAAAAATTATTCTATTTTTCCAAAACTGGACCATTTCTTGGACTCAAAAAAGGAAAATTTCCGGTGCTCATAGCCTGACTTGCATGATTTTAAATCAAAAAGTTGAACAAGTGTGCTAATCTAACTCTCATTTTGGTCAAAATTATTTTAGTAGAAAGTTGAAACAAAAAAAGATGGTCAAAATGATGAACTAGGGGCATAGTTAAGTCAGGTGTTCTTTCTTTTTCCCATTGTTAACATACTTGCCAGAAGGGCACTCTACTTGCCGAAAAGGGCACCGTATTCGCCAGAAAGGGAAAAACTGAAGCTAACAACAAAGGGCTGAAAGCTCTCAACATCCTCCAAGCAACGAGGTATCAAGCCAAGAGTGAAGCACGAACCGGATTGGATCAAGATATTCCAATCCCTCATCTGGACACATTTGATCATGTCTAAACTCCCTAGTAGAGCATCGTCAATCGATGTTAGCTGCAGATTGGCTACACACCTAGTTGTAGCGCGACCCCTCTGTGGGAAGAGTTCACTGTTGTGAGCAGAAGAAGAAGCATCTAGCAGAATGCTAGGGGCAAGAGCCCGCAACTTCTTGTTTATCCATCAACCACCCAGGGGAGGGATAAAAAAATGAGAGGTTAAAGAATAGAGAGATGTGTGTGGAGAGAAAGAGTGAGGAAAAGGGTTTTTTCAGAAAAACAGAGCCTGAGGGTCGAGTGATGTGAGAATCACAAATAAGAAAGGGTGGGAAACAATACCCGAAGAAACTGGCTCCTCGGGAACAGAGAGGTCTCTCGTCTTTGTAACACATCTGAGTATCGTATCTGTTGTTTTGTTTGTCTCGATTCTTGCTTTGAGTCGTTTCGAGTGATTCTCGATGTGTTTAGGTTGTTTACCTTTATTTTCCGTTGTTGAGTCTTTTTTTCTATGTTCAGTCGTAGGCTCAATACCCGATCGAGGACTCATTTCTTAATTTCAAAAAAGATTCGTTTTGTGCTTAGGGTGCTGTGCCATTCTCTACATTTGTGCAAAATAGGATTTGTTCTTTCATAAAACTGCAGGGTTCGACCCAGGTCATATGAGAACAGTAGAACCAGGACCTATCTGAAGCTATAATGGGTTCCGGACTACGAAGCAAAAAGAAAGAGGGAAAATCTAGAGCATCTAAGGGTGTTTCAACTTCTGCAAGTTCCGTCTTTGCATCTCGTATGTTCAGATTGAACTATTTGTTCAAAATGAGCCGTGTGTAGAGTAAATCAAGTACTGTTTTATGAGCCATGTGTTCAGAGTGAGCAGTGCGTTGTATGAGCTGTGTGCCGAATAAACCAAGCACTATGTTATGAGCCGTGTGTTTAGAATGAGCAGTGTGTTGTATGAGCCGTGTGCAGAATAAACAGAGCACTGTGTTATGGGCTATGTGTTCAAAATAAGCAGTGTGTTGTATGAGCTGTGTGTTCAGAGTGAATAGAATACTGTGCCGACTATTTTCATGCCAGAATGGCGATCATAAGTTCTCTCACGGGGTACCAGTCCCTTCCAGAGGGTATCTTGGCTGTGTTTGTAATGAGTTCCTAGGAAATCAATTGCGATGGTGGAAACTAGAGTTCAAATGGTTGTAGCCTAGAACACAAAGGTTTGGAATTTCCGAGACTACAGTCTGGTTTAAATACCCAGGGGTGTATCCCCGGCTTGAAATCTGTATAGAAGCCCCATAGGTCGAGGTAGCGGGTATGCATCTCGATTCTGGATACTGATTCAACCTAGTCTATCACCCCATTGAAGAATAGGGAAAGTTGTGAGTATGATCAAGAGAAAAAGTGGCATCCGTGGTTTCCCCAGCAGATGTTGCTCCTCGCCAGCAATTCAGAACCTTTGAACTGTGAGTTGAGGGTTGGTGTTCGGGGAACACAAGGAGGATCCCCATCGGAGTAGAGCGGTTCACTGCCACTCACCTCATGAGGTGCTTTCTAAAGCGCTACTTAGTCTGTTTATTGCATTCCTTTAACGTCATGCATTGTATGGCATCGTTTTACCTATCTTGTTTCTTTCTCGTTTATGCACGGTATTGTATGTGCTGTTCATTTAGAGAAGTTCCGGTTCAGTTTTGACTGTTACCTTTCTCCTCTCGCATTTAGGCATCCGTTTGGAACTACCCTTCTCCTCTCGCGTTTGATACGCGTTTGGATGACCGCGTTTTCTTGCACAGTCTTTTCCTCTCTCGCGTTTGATACGCTGAGAGGTTTTCCCTTTCATCTCTCGCGTGTGATACACTGAGAGGTTTTCCCTTTCATCTCTCGCGTGTGATACGCTGAGAGGTTTACCTTTCTTCTCTTGCGTGTGGTATACTGAGAAATTGCCCCTTTCCTCTCTCGTGTGTGATATGCTGAGAGTTGTGCATTGTTTTGCACTTTCTTTCTTTCTGAAACACGGGAATATGTCCCTATGTTTCTCTTTCCTTCTTTTTCCGAAACAGCGGGGATATGTCCCTATGTTTTTCCTTCTTTCCGGAACACAGGGATATGTCCCTATGTTTCTCCTTTTCTGGTTTAGAGCATTTGAAATACATTCTAATACTCATACCATTTCGAAACACTCGGATATGTCCCTGTGTTTCTTCTTCTTTGGTTAAAAGCACTTGGAATACGTTCCAGTGTTTGTACCACTCCCTTCTCTCTCTCGTGTGTGATACACTAAGAGATGTCCTGTTCCTTACGTGATTTCAGCGTGTTTGGAATTTATCTCAGGACACGTGATGCACGGGCCTGGGCGGGTTTTATCTCAGGTTATGTTTGGTACACGTCTGGGCGGGTTGTTTTTGGACCTCCTCTCACGATTTCAGCGTGGTTTGAGTGTCCCGTTCCTTACGCGATTTCAGCGTGTTTGGAATTTATCTCAGGACGCGTGACGCGCAGGCCTGGGCGGGTTTTATCTTAGGTTATGTTTGGTACATGCCTAGGCGGGTTATTTTTGGACCTCCTCTCACGATTTCAGCGTGGTTTGAGTGTCCCGTTCCTTACGCGATTTCAGTGTGTTTGGAATTTATCTTAAGACGCGTGACACGCGAGCCTAGGCGGGTTTTATCTCAGGTTGTGTTTGGTACACGCCTGGGCAGGTTGTTTTTGGACCTCCTCTCACGATTTCAACGTGGTTTGAGTGTCCCGTTCCTTACGCGATTTCAGCATGTTTGGAATTTATCTCAAGATGCGTGATGCGCAGGCCTGGGTGGGTTTTATCTCAGGTTGCGTTGTATACGCGGGCTTAGGCGGGTTATTTTTGGACCTCCTCTCACGATTTTAACGTGGTTTGAGTGTCCCCATTCCTCACACGTTTTCAGCGTGTTTGGGATTTGTTTTTCCTCCTCTTATGATTCTAGCATAGTTGGAGTTTGTCATCCTTAGCATCTACTTTATCATTTCATCGCACTGTTTTGTGCACTTTACTTGCATTAGGCATTGCATTCACGCTATTTTGCATACATCATATGCACCTGTCAATGCATTGCATTGTATTTGTGCTATTTTGCGCACATCATATGCACCTGTTAGTGCATTGCATTGCATTCGCGCTATCTTGCGCACATCATATGCACTTGTTAGTGCATTGCATCATTCGCGCTATCTTGCGCACCCCATATGCATTTGTTAGTGCATTGCATTGCATTTTGCATCATTCGCGCTATTTTGCGCACATCATATGCACCTGTTAGTGCATTGCATTGCATTCGCGCTATTTTGCGCACATCATATGCACCTGTTAGTGCACTGCATTGCATTCACGCTATTTTACGCATCGTGCTATCTTGCGCACATCATATGCACCTGTTATTGTATTTCATTGCATTCGCGCTATTTTGCGCACATCATATGCACCTGTTAGTGTATTGCATTTCACTCACGCTATCTTGCGCATCGCACTGTTTTGTGCATTGCATCGCACTATCTTGCGCACATTACCTGCATTTGTTAGTGCATTACATTGTCATGAACACTTAGGTTGCATTGTTTTGCATCCCTTTCCGCATTGTTATGCGTTACACTTAGGTTGCATTGTTTTGCATCCCTTTCCGCATTGTTATGCGTTACACTTAGGTTGCATTGTTTTGCATCCCTTTTCGCATTGTTATGCGTTACACTTAGGTTGCATTGTCTTGCATTCCTACCGCATTGTTATGCGTCACACTTAGGTTGCATTGTCTTGCATCCTTTCTGCATTGTTATACGTTACACTTAGGTTGCATTGTTTTGCATCTCTTTCCGCATTCTTATGCGTTACACTTAGGTTGCATTGTTTTGCATCCCTTTCCGCATTGTTATGCGTTACACTTAGGTTGCATTGTCTTGCATTCCTACCGCATTGTTACGCGTCACACTTAGGTTGTATTGTCATGCACCCCTCCAATTGCGTTGTCACGCACTTCTCACTTGCATTGTTATGCATGTTTTTAACGATATTGTACCTGTTAAGTTTCTTTCTTTTGCAAGCACGATATTGTATGTACGGTTCATTTGAAACTAGCGCAACCAGACCAACTGAACAGGTATTGTACATTCTCCGCGTGAGACGTAGCAAGAATTGAATAATTCTCTTACATCCTTTCTACATGTAATGTAGTTTGGTTTGAATTTGCTTGCTTAAAACTGTTGCATATTATGCTTTGTTACAGCTCCTTTTGCATGATCATGAGTTATGTTCGGCATCGTGCATGTTCCTTACATTTTGCCTCTGCCTTCGGGCACATATCTTGCTATCTTGTATGCTTGTCTAAGTCTTCGGCCTTGTCAAAAATGGGTCGTCTCTAGGCTTTGACATTCACTCCCGTCATTTTTATGACTTTCGAGTTCAGTCAAAGAGGGGCAACTGTAGACACCCTATTTTTGACCGTCCTCAAGACTTGGACGTCATCGTTTGAACACCCGATGATTATTCATGCTCGTGTTCGTTTTGAGTTCCCAGAGGTCTCGGTCGCGCGCCTTGCCTCAAGATCTCTCAACTTGTCTGTTTTGTGCTTGGTTGTGGACCAAGCACTTGTGTTTTTGCTTCTGAGGGAAGAGGGTGGCTTGTTGGCCATTACCTCAACCCATCGCCAAGGCATGAAGCCATCGACCTTGTTTTTTTGCCATCGGCCAACAGTGTTGGCCGATCGGCACTCTTTTTAGTCGATCGGCCCTTGTGTTGGTCGATTGGCCATATTTTCTGGCCGAACCCTGTTCATCTGCTTTTTGCAGATATTTTATACCAGCTATCACAACTGACATCGACAATTTCCCCCTCCATACACGTGTATGGTTGGATTTGTCCCTTGCCTTAGCTTGCTTAGGAAGCTTAGAATTTGGACTTCTATAAGAAGGGAGCCCCTCCTCCCTTCTCAAAGATTCTGAAAATTTAGGGTTAGAGAGTTGTATCTATCTCTATATCTCCCTCTCTTCACATTTTTGTGTGTGTGTTTGTGCCTTAAAGGTTGTTTTGTTCATACTTTTGCACTAGAGCACCTAGTAGAACACCATCCTTGGTTGCTGAGGTCCTAAGTAGTTGGTGTTAGGGTTCTTGAGGTGATTTTTACCAGAGAAACCTGCTGGTGTTGTGTTCTTGGAGGTGTTCTTCAAGGGTAAACAAACTTGCTTTTAATGCCTCATTCTTGCTTAAGCTTTTAGCCCTTCTTGCTTATTGTTTTAAGCTTAGCTATTAACTGATAAAAGTTCTGTTTTTACTTGCTTTAGACCTTTGTTTAAGGTCTTTTCTTGGTTTGGGGTTGTTTACCCCCTCCAAGGCCTTGTTAGGCTATCCCTAACAAGGCCTTGTTTTAGGCTATCCCTTTTGGCCTTTGTTCTTAGCTTTGCATGACCTTTCTACCACTGAAATCCAGAGGATTTTCAGTGGTGGAAAGGTGGTTTTGAGGCCTTAAATAGGAGAGGGTCATCCCCTCTCCTTGTCGTCTTGAATGCTTGCATAAATGGCTTATGTTGGTGGCTTGTATGCTTAGCTTGTTTTAGCTTTATTTTAGTGTGTATTAGGCTTTGTTTTGCCATAATATACCTCTGTTTCAAGTTGGTTTGATGGCCTCTTATATGTTTCATATACTTGTCTTGCAATCCTCTTGTTTGCCTCAACATGTATCATGTTGTAACATGTCATCATGTATAAAATGTCATTTTAGCATGATTTTGGCTCAACTCCATGAAGCTTTTAGCCTTGTCTTACCATGCTAGAGCTCTATTTTTCCTTGTCTTCGTCATGCTTGCGTTGTTTTGTATAACCACCATGTAATCTAGCTTGTTAGCTTTGAGTGTCCAAGTCACTAGTATGCTTTACTTGGACCATTTCAATGATTTGGCATCACTTGTTATGTTATTTCAGTCCATATAGTATGCTCATATACTTGCACTTATCACTCCTTTACGCTGTGTTTGGTTGGGGGATTTGGAGAGGAATTTAGAAAGGGAAAGGGAAAAGGTGTGTGAAACTATGTGAAATGTAGGCATATTTTTTTTTCACATTTCACCTACCTTTTCCATTTCTCTTTCCATATCCCTCCTCAAATCTCTCAACCAAAGACAGCATTAATGTTTTAAAGAGTTGATGTCTTATGCCTCATGAATGGACCATTGTGTATGCCTCCATGTTTAGGCCTCTAGGATGCCATTTCAATGTGTTTTTGGTCTTCTTCTAACATGCCATAACTCTGATTTTGGCTGTTTAAATAATACCATGTTTGGTTTTGATAGGTGTAGTGTAACACCCCTTTTATAGCCTTGCATGCTTCTTGTTTTGAGCCCATCTTTCTAACATGTTTTGGCCTTGGCCATTGCACGTTTTAGGCTCATTTTGACATGATTTAGGATTGTTTTTTGTTATACTTGCCATATTCTCTTTGTTTTGTGTAGCTTTGGTTCAAGTCCCTTTGCTAGTCTTAGGCTTTAAGCCTTATGCTTGCTATGATTATGATTATATGTGTGATTTGGCATCATTTCTAACATCATTTCAGAGCATGTAGTGTTGTCACACTTGCATACTTTTCACTCTTTTAAATGTGCTTAAGAGTTGTGTCTTCATGCCTAGGTGATAGGCCAATTAGTATACATGTTTGTATATACTTTTGTCCATCATTTCTTAGCATTTTGGCTGCTGATTTGGGCATGTTTGAGAGCTGTCCATGTTGGTTTAAGTCCATTTTTGCATGTTGTTGCATGCTTGCCTTGCATGTTGTTGCATACTTGGCCTATTGCATGTTGTTGCATGCTTGAGTTATATTGCATTTGGCATGCCTTTTGTTAAGTTGCTTTGCATGTTTGCATGCTAGTCCCATTGCATGTTGTTGCATGCTTATCATTGGTATTGTTATTGCATGCCTATTACATTGTAATGCCTGCATGATTATGTTACTTTGTTAAGTTCATTATGTATGTATTACATTGGTCTAAATATACTTGTCCCTTTGCATGTTGTCACATGTTTGCCTCACATGTTGTTGCATGTTTGTTATTGGCATTGTTGTTACATGCCTTGCATGTTTACTTGTTTAGGTTGTATGCCTATTGCACATTGCTTGCTTGCATGCTCATGTTGCATTAGCTTGCTTGCATGCCTAGGTTGCATAGCATTATGCATGCATCCCTTGCCTCTTGATCAAGCATGATAGAGGTTGGGGCCCCTTATATGTTGTGTGCATTTCATTTGATATAAATTGCACACTTGGCACCTTTGGCCATCATGCATTGAAATGCGTGATTGGTGGCCCGAGGGTCGAGAACCATACTCCCTTGAGCTCATGACATGATAGGGAGGGTGGTTATGCATACATTGTCTTGAAAATACATTGCCATGCTCTGTTTGTCCTTTGCTGCAGCAAAACAGCATTCTACAAGAAGATATGGCCGGTCGGCCATCTTCGATGTCGGTCGACTACAAACATCTGGCCGAGAGCCATACGTTTGGTCGATGACCTTTTTACCTTGGCCGATGATCCAATATTTTGGCCGATGACCTCCCACAACACTCAGAAAGTGGTTCAGAAGCATCCTTGAGACTTGTGCAGTTTTCAGAGGTGCAAAGCAGTGAAAACAGAGACAACATGTGGCATGGCGACGAATTTCCGAGCAAAGCCGACCGAACATGCATGCATCCCTCTTCCCGAGGTTGTTTTACTGTTTTCATAGCTTAATTAATTCGTTTCATTAGTTAAGTGTTGTGTAATAATTAATTAGCTTGTTAGTTAGTTAATTAGTTGATTTGTATTATTCTTTTGGTCCCTCCGTTGAGAGGGCACAATTATGTAATAAGCGTGCATGTGTGTGATGCATGTCTTCCAACCCCCACTTCTTTCTCCCTTTTACTTACCTGCTTTCAGTGGTTAGTTCTAGGGCATATTTTAATTAACATTGTTATGCTATGCATGTTTACACCATTCATCTGTATTGCATGCACCGGGCTCGGCGCATCATACTAGCTGCATTGTATTTCAATTCCTACTTGAATACATCTATCGAATTGTCGCATCTCATATGCCATTTTAGATTAGCCGAGCCTATTCTAGTTGCACTTTGCATGTGATGCATTATCCATTTTAACATGAACTAGGATCATATATGATTTCTAACTAGTTTCTTGTTTTGGCTCGGAGTACACTATAAGTGTTTATGCTTTAGCATCTTGCACGTGTGTGAGTGTTAACATGACAACATGCTTGCCATGAGGCTAACTACTTATATGATATGACTGTCTGAATGCTTGTGGGTGAAGGTTGGATTACTTGAATTGGGACAATTCATTGAAATTCCCATTTTAGCCTACTCACGAGTAGCAAACTTCAAACTATTTTCAAACAAATGAAAATGCAATGCTTTGTTCCAAATTAGGCGATCTAGTCTATACTTGTGTGTTGTGCGCATCACATAATAAATTCTAGCTAATAACCGGAATAAGAACGCATATGTTTTCAAAAACAAGATATCATGCTTAGTACAAGCCGATCTTTGATCGGGCGAGCGAGGGTGCTCATAGATGACCTTCCCCTCTCGTACCCAAGTTCCCGAGCTGAGGCAACTTTGGTGATGACGGACACGTGGCTTTAGGCACGAGTCAGGGTTTCCTAAATTCTCCCAAAATAAATATTTAGGTGGCGACTCTGTATCTGGCAAAGCAGTCCATGTTTGGCACTTCTTTACAAAAATCAGTTTTTCAAAAACGATTTGCCGAATTTGGACTCTTTGGTGATTTATCAATCTCACATCGCACATCGTGAGATCAGATTAAAAACTGTGACATTGAGTCTGAACTGTAGCATTGAAGCCCAAGGGCGCGACTACAATCAACACAGGAAAAATTCTACAAATCCACCTAGATACATATTGCAGGCAAACTCAAATAAATTCAAAGCACAATATACTACAGTAACTTTTGGGTGGAAAGAGCAGGAGGAAACTGTAAAATTTATCCAAATGATTAAATAAGTTCTGCCCACAAGTAGAAAGCAGTAAGTCAAGTGTTTTTTAACTTCCCTAAACTTGAGGCATACAGATTTCTCATTTATTCATATTAATGCTAGGATTGAAGGTTTCAAATGAACACACTTGTTCTTAAGTACCTTGTTTACTTTCAAAATTCAGTAGCAAGGAACTGAGGGAGTAAATTCAATTATGGAGACAAAAGGAAAAGGAAAAAAAAAAAGGAGAAAAAAAGAAATAACTCAGTAAAATAACCACAACCAAGTCTTTAATGTTCTCACCGTATTGAAGGAACCCTAAACCTAAGTAAACTTCAAAATGGATTTAAACATTCTTAAAGGGGGTTGGCAACTTAATCACATTATGCAGACAGAATCCCTTGAAACCAAATTTAGAAAAATAACAATGAGAACTAATCAGAGGAACATACTAGTTCAGGTGTAAGAGACAGTGCCACATTTTCAAATTAAAATGTCAAAATCACAACAAAGAAATGTTAAAACTTGCATCTGACAGAATAGCACTCAGATCTTTGGCTATTATCTGTCTTCTATTTGTCTCTTATTCATTTTCCCATGTTAGTTCTAGCATGGAGGGAGGATTCTTGATGTAGAGTGTGGAAGGGAAAAGAGGGACTAATTTAGAATTTCACATAGAGCACAATCTAGTTTGACTTGTTTGGGATCAATTTGGGTCATACTTATAATTTTTGAGTTACAATGTTGTTGGACTAATTTGTCTATGTTTTACTAAGTTTGAGACATGGACCATGGGTTGTATCAAGTTTGTAGTTATGTTTTCGGATCTCATATATGGTTATCTAGTTTGCACATATATATATATATATATATATGTTGAGTGTCTTAGTTTCTTAATTTTGAAGTCAAAATTCAAGTAGAATTAGGAAAAACAACACCTTATAAATATTTATGTACTTTTTGTGTTATGTGAAGCTTTTAAAAGAATAATCGAATTTATGTAGAAGAGTTTTTGGAAACTTGCCCAAGTGTTGCCTATAATTAGAGTTGTGGTGAGTTTTGGGTAGGAAAAGATTGTATGGTTAGAGTTTTAACAGGTAGAAGACAAAATTTATGATTTGGCAAGGAAGAAGGTTGGATTTTGGCTTGATTTTTGAAATGAAAGATTATGGGATTTCTGAAATATTAGTTGCAAGAATTCTCTGAACAACCAGAGTTTTGATTTAGGTGTTAATTCAAAGGTACAAAGGTAGGGAAAGGGTAAGGTTGATTGGGCACGGTTGAGTATGGTTTTGGCACTGAAAAGTCTACTAACCGAAATTTGTAAATTTGTATACAGATCAAAGAATAATCGAATTTAAAAAAATTGGGAAAATTTGTAAATAATCTTACAAAGATCAAAGAATAATCGAATTTCGATTGAAGTAATAATTTTCTGCTTAGTAATTTACAAGGTCATAAAATCAGATAGGAGAAGAAGATAATATCTCTATGGTAGCTGTTCTTCCTATATATCCTAGGCAATATCAAATAAAATGCGAGAACGTGAGTAAACCCATTATAATATTCTTAGAATATGTAGAATTAAGGTCCATCTTGCAAAATCATTCGCAACACAAAAACACAAAACACAAAAATAGAATAGTGAAGTATCAAGGTATGCTTGAACTCACAGATCAGACAGACAATACACACATAAATTGTATACAGATTCGTAAAACCAAGAAAATGGGAGAGACCCAGATTACATAGGAACAAGGAAAGTTTGTGCTATACATATATATATATATATATATAGAGAGAGAGGGTTTATGAGTTGCATAGAAGGGGAAGACAGAGAGATAGAAGGATCCATACCTTGAGGAAGAGGTCGATGGAGGGAGTTGCAGACAATGTTAAAGGAGAAGATCGATTTCGCGCTGAAGGAGCATATCGATTTCGCGGGAGAGACGTGTTTGGAGATTGATTTCGCGCTGAAGAAGCAGATCGATTTTGCGGGAGAGAAGAGTTTGGAGAGCCTTCAATCACTCTCCAATTGAAGCCAGCGGAGAAGCCGCGAGGGAAAGTAGGAAGCCATTTAGCCAGCCCATTGGAGTGAGAATATTAGGGTGATATGAGCTAAAATAGCTAACAGTCCCATTTTACCTCGTCCCTTGGAGTTACTCTGAGAAGGAGGGAGAGAGCAGTGAGATTAGGGCTTTTTTTTTTTTTATCTGAAGAGATAACACAGAATTTGGGAATATCGGGAAAGAGGGAAAGTGGGAGAGGGGGCTTTGGCGCGAAATTAGGAATTATTATTTGCGATGATATTAAGGCCGTCGCAAATGAAAGAGAAAAAAGTAAAATTTTGTGACGGATTGGCAAAACAGTGTCGCAAAACAGGAAAAAAAAAATTAAAACTAGAAAAATTTTGCCATGTTTAACTTACCGTCGCATATAACCTTATTTTTTGCCACGGTTTAACTTTTTCCGTCGCAAAAACTATAAGTTCCGTGACGGCACTTAAACCGTCGCAAATTGTTCCGTGTCAAATGCTCCTTTTTCTAGTAGTGACTCCAAATTCAGTATTGCTTGTTTATGAGTTTGATTCTTCCTTTGTAGTTTTCCCCATAGAAAAGGGATTGAAAAGCTCATTTCTCGGGTCAAGTCATGCTTGCTATTCTTTATTGCTTTGGACTTAGTGGACGTTATCATCACCATTGGACATAAAGGAATAAAATATAAGAAAATGGAAAAGTGAAATAAAAAGGCTAATAAAATTGGAGTAAAAAAGGAGGCAAAAAGAGAATAAAATTTGTTTAGGTTCAGTTGGACGTTATACTGAATCTGTTGCTTCTAGAATCATCGCATACTATTGTTGTGATGTTTGATGATTCGTAAGACACGTCTACCCCTTCCCTTGAGGTAACTCCATGATATGGAAGAGGTGTTGTTTATCTTTTGTTGCATTTATTAAGCTCTTGTCATATCATCTCTAAGGTCATCACGTAACAAATTTACGATGATTGATGATTTGATAATCGAATTTGCTCCTCCCTTGATCATTTTCATGATAGGGAAGGGTAAAGAAGATAAACATCTCTTGGAAACACTCTGTCTTGCTCTGTTTCAGCTCTATTGCAGCAGGGTATTCTCCAAAAATAGTGGCTGGCTGGCCATCATTCTGTACAACCGACTACTCTCTCAGGCCAGCTGGCCACCCATTTTTGTACAAGCAGTGGTATTTTTGTAGCAGAACAGAGTAGATCCTGAGGCCAAAATAGAATAATTTTCTAATTGTAAACAGAGCAGATTCTGGCAGCAAACATAGAGGTTTCCCGAGGATGCTCTCGGTTGTGCACATGTGGTTCTTCGCCTCTCATTCAAGTCCATTAGATTAATAGCTTTTAGATTCATATGTAATATTAGAATTTGTACTAGTTAATTACTTAGTTTATTCGTTTGTGTTTGTAATAATTGGTCAATTAGGACTTTCATTCAGACCCTCTTGTGCGAGGGCCAACTTGTAATATTTGTATGTCTTCCAACCCTCATTTCTTTCTCCCTTTTATTTATATGCTTATTGTGGTCGTATATAGTATCATGTTTTTGTTTCACATCATTATCATGCTTTGTATCCGTTTTTGCATACATAAGGTTCGGTTCATCATTCTTCTTGAATATCATTGTCATTTTCTATTTACTTGAATACGTGCATTACCGCATACTCTAAGTTGATCCATATGACATGTTAATAGGCCGAATTTAGTAGTTGCATTATTGTATGTGTTGCATTAGTTACTTGCATATTAGAACTATGCATTTTTCTATGTTCTTTTCTTTGGCCTACTTCAATTGAGTACTAGGTGAGCATTTTTGCTTTAGCATATGGCATATGTGTTTGTGTTGCTGTGTCAAGCATACCACCCTGAGGCCATGTGCTTATTTGAAATACCTGTTTGAATGCCTGTGGATGAAGGTTATTTTGCTTAAGCTGGAATGACTTTGATTAGTGTACATGTGAGCTCACTTTTCCTTCAAGTAGCACATTTTCAAAACTCCTTTCAAACAAACATAAAATCAAAGCATTCCAAAGTGGGTGACGTAGTCTATACTTGTGCCCCTCATATAGTAACATTAGTAGATTAATAATCAGGACATGAGCATATAATGTTTATAAAAATTACATCATGATTAGTAGAGGCCGATCTTTGATCGGGTGAGTGGGGTGCTCAATTCATGACCTTTTCCTCTCATATATAAGTTCCTGAGCCGAGACACTTTGGTTATGACGGACAAGTGGCCTTGGCACGAGTCACGGGTTTTCTAAATTTTTAAAAAATATATAGGTGGCGACTCTGAAATTTGGCAAAGCAGTCCATTTTTGGTATCTCTAATGATTAATGGATTTTCTAATATTTTCCGAACTTGGACTCTCATTCATTTTTTCTGTTTCACATTGCACTTGTGAAACCAGATTTAGAACCATGGGAGTCCGAACTGTTGGGCTATCGTACCCGAGGAGACTAAACCCCTCCGAGGAGCACGAAAGCAAGCTACATAACCCTAGCAGGATATAATGTTCACGGATTACAAATGCAAATTAAAAATATATATGTACATTCCAATTTTGACACATATATCTATTGGTTAAGAGTGACAGCTAACAAGAGGATTGATTTGTTTCATAAACAGGACATAAAACGTGTGAGCTCAGCTTCAGTTTGTGTACTAAAATACTTGTTAAAATCCTAATTTGGTAATATCTCCAAAAATAATTTCTAATGGTACGCCATTCATCTCACTAAATTATGGCCTCATCAAAATTTTGTAAAATTCTCTCTCTACCTCTCTTATGCTAAAATCAACAAATAAAATTATGGCCTCATCAAAATTTTTAAAAATCTCTCTACCTCTCTTATGCTAAAATCAACAAATAAAATTTCATTTTGCCATTTTGTGTAAGAAAATTAGAATAAATAGCATTTGCACTGTTACAGTAATTATAAAATTTTACTCTCTCTATCTCAAATTATTTAAGCAGCACAAAAAATAAAAACTTTGAAGTAATATAGTTTTGTATTAAATTTTTTAATTTTTTCACAAATTAAAAGTATTTAATGAGGTCTTTTAATTGGTTAAAAAATTAAAAGTTTTAGTATGATAATATATTATTTTTAAATTCTTTTTTTTCATGTCGGATAAATAATTATAGATAGGAGTACAATTTTAGCATTTTAAAAGTAGCTCCAATAGTGTTATTCTTCATATTAAAGCCAAAAGTTAACAATAATCCTTTCAAATTCATCTTTAATAGTGTGCTATCTTTAATGTTGAATTAATTTCAATGATGTGCTATCTTCCATGACAAATCATACCAATACCAAATCCCAAGCTTCTCCCTGATGATCAGCTCATAAATGACATTTATAAATAAAAAAATAAAAATTGGAAATCACATTTACACCCTTGAAATAACGTTGTCAAATTATGACATTTTTTCATTGTAGTTTCTTAAATTTACTGTTAGTATTATGAATTTCACGCCATTGGATTTGACATTGCTATTTTTACATCAAACACTAGGAATGCAATTAGTATAAGATTCTTAGGCCATATGTCTTTTTTTTTTAATAGACTTTTAAGGCTATAGATCCACACACCTTTTGTTTGGATCCATAAGGATAGTCCCAGGTCTATAAGGACAGTCCACAGACCTCTTGTATTTGTTTGGATCCACGCTTGTCTATCTGTTCAAATTAATCTTTCTCCATAATCAAACCCATTTTTGTCTCTGTCTTTTCCATCTTTTTCTCGCCCATCTTGCATTCTCCAAATCCACTTTCTCTCTTCTTCTTCTTCTTCTTCTTCTTCTTCTTCTTCTTCTTCTTCATCTTTGCTCTCTCATCCTGGTGCAAGTCCCTGTACATCAGTATGAACCAACTCTAACTTTTCTAACTTCGATTTTCTGCCATCCTTTGAAAAACTGACCCTTATTTTCTTGCCGAAGATGCAATCCTCACAAAAGTCAATGTTAACTGATTTTAAATGTGACAGTTTCCCTTTAGATGCAAGTACTTTCATCTCTTTCTGACTCATGTGCTCAAGCCTCCAGTGCTACAAATTTGAGTTTTCCTTCTCATCAGTAGCTGCTATTGCATCCCTATTGTTCGTAGTCATGTAAAGAATGTTTTTTTGACAATGAGCAACAACCATGGATTCTTTGGTGATTTTCCATGAACCACCCATGAAGATTACAACATGACCTTCATTAACAAGCTATCCAACAGAGATCAAGTTTCTTTTCAAACCAGAAACATGTTTGTATCTTCCATACAGACCCATTTGACAACCTGATCGTCATATCCCTTTTACCCACAATCTTCAAAGGTTCATCATCAACCAGATAAACCTTCCCAAAATAACCACCAATGTAATTATCCACAATTTCCCTTTATAAGATAGAATGGAATGATGTCCCAGGATCTAAAATTCAAGATTCAAGTGGGCTGTCAACACTCAGAATCAAGGCATTACAAATCACCTCTGTTGCAACATTCGCAGACTTCTGATTTGATCACCTTTATTCTTATTGTGAGGAGTGGTTCTACAATATTTCTTCATCCCAAACAGACCTTTGCTTGATCTCCACTCTGGTGCCTAAAACAGGAAACATTCCGGTCGGAGGAGCCGAAATTAGCTCTCCGACGGTTAAGTCAAATTTTTTATGAGAATGAATGAACAAATATTTCAGAGTAGAGTTTTGTTGGTTGATAGTGCATACCTCTCTTCTTTTATTTACCTTCTTTATATAGCCATTTGGTGTAGATATTTCTTACATAATTTGACCTATTTGTCATCATTACCTAAATGTTAGGGCCCAAGTTCCTACTACACCTCTGGAAGGGACAACCTGGGCTCACTCTAGTACTCAACATTCTTATTTGTTGATTCTGTTGGTATCACTTACATGGTGTATCGTTTGATCGGCAAATAGGTTGTTGTCCGCTTGAACTTTGGCCATCCAATGGGCCTGGTTGGGTTTGAGCCTACGATGGATGGGCCCAGATATGCTTTGTTTGTCGAATGTACATAATTTTCACTCGGCTCTCACAATTGCCCCCTGAGCTTTTGGACACTTTAAAGGTCGAGTGGTTTGTGTGCTCGGCTCTTGCGAGACCGCCTTGAAATTTAGGCTTATGATTAGTACGCTGTTACAACTCTGACGTGACTGACGGGACCTCACAAAAAGATATATATAACTCCCACCTCTTTAGACTTCCTTCACACGCCTCATTTATTACTTTTTCAAAATCAAACTTCTCAGCACCCTTTCGCCTCCAAAAAATCCCTCTATTTTCTATAACTCTCTGTTTCTGTCTTTTTCATCTGGAGTCATCTTGCAACCTCATTCACTGAGCAATCAAAAATTTCTTTGTAAGTCCTATGTTTCCCTTTCTCTTTACATTTTTGACTTCATTCCCTCTTTCCTTCGACCTTTTTTTCAATTTTCACTTGTGAATATTTATGGCAAACTACCTGAAAGACCTCCTTTCCAAGTCAAAGGTCTTCGCCTTTCATCACCATTTTGAAATCCCAAATGATGTTCAATTAAAACTCATCGGGTATGGTGTTCTTACCTAGAAATGGCGGACATGAGCACCATTGCTCTGCCATTATTGGTCATTGTTGAGGAGGGAAATCGATTTCCCCTTCACCCTTTGTTGAAACCACCCTTCATTTCTAGGGCTTAATCCCATCTCAACCAAATGTTAACTTTTTTGAGTCATAATGGGGGATTGCTAAACTGAACAACATTCTTGGCATCAACCTTGGATCCCTACTATTTGACACTGCTACTTCTTAGGAAAATTTTCTGGTCGGCTTGGAACATTTTTCTTGAAAGCCAAGGACATGGACCACCAACTGGTAACCATGTTAGCCAGTTTGAGCAAAAGTGTTAATGACGTAATGATATTGGTTCATGGCAATTGAGAGTTTAGCACTAAGGAAGACCGCTTAAATCCCATTCCTAAGCTTAGGGGTGACCTAGGGGGTCGAGTAGCTTACACTTTTACATTTTCAAAAATGCCTTTTAATTTGTTTCTAATCGGACTTACTTTTGTTACTTTTGCAAGTGGCGATATCAAAAAGACCATCCAGACAAGGGACGCTGTGGCGCTTGCACAAGTTAGGAGGGCTTTGGACTATACTGGACAAAAAGATTATGAAGGCTAAGGCCATGAAGCCCACATCCTTTTAAATTATGACCTCATTTATACCACATTCGCTCGCCGACAACGTGCCAATCCATGAAGGGAAGAAACGTTTGGTAGCCTTTACATATGGCGACGCCATCGGTTTCCAAGACATAGGAGTTGCTTCAGACATTGACAAAAGTGTTAAAGTGGTAATAGTCGAGGATAGGGATTTGGCGAACCCTTTCCAAGAAGAAGTTAGCACATTAGGACATAGCTTGTTGCTTAAACTTGAGATCTTCTCTAACCGAGCAGATCTTGAGGCACTCATTTAGGAGGACACCAACTTTATCTTTTAGAACTTGGAAGATCTTCTAGGCTTGACAGAAGAGATGAAAGTTGAGAAGAAGTCCCTTTTCTAGATTGCCAAACGGCGAAACGTTGAGAAGATGGCTGCAAAGAACAAGGTGGCGGTTGTCGAAAAGAACGGGGCACCTGAACCCTTGCCTGCAATGCTTATAGCCAAAAAGGTTGTTAACATCCCCCAAGAACCAGAAACTGAAATAGTCCCTGCCGAGTGACTAGGGAAGAGGCTAATCAAAGGGGTTACAAGCGCCCCGCTGAATCAGTAGAGCCCGCTGAGAAAAGGGCTCGCACCTCCCCTGTATTTGATATTTCGCCCCCTTCATCATCCAACCTAAGGTGAAGGGTACAAACATTCTGATTGGTGCCTCGACGCTAAAAGAACCTGGGGTTGCCTTAGCATGGCTAAGGCGATCATGCTTCCGTTGGACAAATAAGCTTTTTGTATTGAGGATGACTCAAGGGAAATAGACCTTATTGCCTAGTTTGTAATTCTGGTAAGTATTCTTGTCAATAAATTTTTCTTTAAGGTAGCAACTTTAATTGCTAACATTATTTAAAGTTATTCTTAGGTTGTCGAGAGGATCACCGATATTGGGCGTCGGCATCGTAATGTAGCAAACTTGGTCGGTGAACTAAAAGACCAAGTGGTGGCTGAAGAGAGGAAATCCCAAGCGGTGACAACTAAACTTGTGGTAGCAAATAAAAAAGTGTTAGCCGAGCAAGCTAAAACTGAGGTCGAGTACATGCATGCTGAAGAGATGACCAAACTGCGACTTACTGCCGATGAGAAGGTAGTTTCTTTTGAAGTGACGTATAAAGCAACAGATACCGAGCTGGTGAAGGTGAGGGCCGGCCTTTAGAAGGTTGAACAATAGGCGTCTAACGCTTATAAAAGAGGGGAGGAGTCAGGCACTAACACCTACGCTAATAAAGCACTCAAGTTTGAAAATTAGGGATTCAAACATCATTGGACGAAGGCCCCTAAAAAAACCAAGGTTACTTTGGATGTGCCGATTCCCTTCAAAATGAAGGCGTGGAAGCGCTCGACTCCGACCCCAAGTAGCCTTGACTCCGATTCTAACCCCGACCCTGACCTCGATTACCTTCGTTGTACTCACATTTCTTTTTGTTTTGTTTTTTTGTTATTTGTTTTGAGTCTAGTTTTTTTTGTTGCTCAGCAACTAGGGCCGTTTTCATATATAAAATGATCTTGTAACTTGGTTCATTTATGAATGAAAACTATTTTTTTGTGTGCCGAATTGTCCTTAACAAATGCAATGTGTCACGAGCTGAACCCACCTCTAGAGGTTTAGGCGATGACCGGCCAGTAATCCAGGATTACCTCTGACCTCAAAGACAAATCTGGCAAATAATAATGATAAGGGGCACTGCATAAGCAATATAGAAATATAAACATGTCCATCGAGCAGTGCATGCATGAAAAATCATATAAAATTAAAACTTCAACTCTTCCATAGATGTGGATACAAAAATACATCATAGCATCTTAATGCTTATACAAATCGTCCATCCATTTCAAGTTCCCAAACAAAAAGGAATTCAACAAAGAACAAAAGAAACAAAACAAAGTTCCATAGTTCACAAGGTTGACACACTTGGCTCTGCATGAGACCAAGATTGCCCCATCACGAAAGCACTCCAAAATGGCTGACAAAAGGGTGGACTCCCATGGTTGCCCTATGCTTGATGCTCCATTTGCTCACCAAAATGTATATATAGGGGAAATGGGTGAGCTAAAGCCCAGTGTAATGCTTCCATAAAGAGGTTAAATGGATGATATCTATCATTGTACAAAATCATATCACATGAGTTCGAATCATATCATAAGCGATTACTTGTCATATAAAAGTTCACAAATCATATTCATATGTGGTACATCCAATAGTGCATAATGGGACCATTTTGGTCTAACATAGGGACCCCTTGGGGTCTACATCAGAGATCTCTGTAACGATGGGTTACGGTATTGTTACCCCTGGACAAGAGCCTTAGGTCACGGTATTGTTACCCCCCAGACTAGGGCCATATAGCATAGGCCACGATATTGTTACCCTTGGGCGAGGATTGTAGGCCGCGGTATTATTACCCTCGGGCGATGGCCGTAGGCCCCCAGGTAAAGGCTACACTAAGGATGCCACAATTACATTTTGAAAGAGAAAATCATTTATTGTAATGAAATAGCATTTCAAAATAATGAACTTGCGGTAAACCAAAACAAACTTTAATAACATATCTTTACAAAAGTACTACTCATAGTGGGCGGGTACTGACAGTAGACCTTGGCTGACCACCTACACAAAGCACATAGCACAAAGACATATTGAACACACGTTCGAAACAATTAACGTATCTTAATTCGTTTCCTTTATGTGTTTTTCTAGCTTATTTCATGATTAAGGATGTTCAAATGAAGCTTAAGAATGCCTACATGGACATGAGGATGTACTTAGGAGAGTTAGTCAAAATTTGCTGAAAATAGGGCCTTCGTTCTAGCGCACACTTGGTCGCTTGAGCAGTGTAGCCTGACTACAAAAGTACTAGATACTCAATTTTTACGCTCGATGGTCACTCGAGCTAAGTGCTAAATAAAAGTGGGTTCACTCGAGCGCATACTTGGTCGCTCGAGCCAACGGTCAAAGTCTACAAAAATACTGGATGCTCTCAATGTTCGTTCGAGCCATGGTTTTCGCTCGAGCGAACTGTGTGAATTTTAGGTTTTCCAGATTTGTGTTTGAAATTCAAAACTAATGCTTTCATGTTCAAAACTTGCATGGTTGGTCTCAAAAAGATTAGAAACACTTTATAAAGCATGTATCTTTGGAAAATATGAAACCATGACCTCAAATTCTCTTTTAATTCTTCAAAACACCATGTTCTTGACATTCATGTAACTAAATCAACTCTTTATCTTTCCAAAACATGTTTATATAAGATGTTGAGTGAAAATCCATGAAGAACTTCAAGAAATAACTCAAGTAAGTCCCATACATGTATGAATTTGAAGAAAACCAAGTTCAAAGATGAAGAATTATGTAGGCATGTACACAATTCACTTAAACTCTCCACATTCATGATGATTCATGCTCATTCTTTTCAAATAAATGCAAATGATCCCACAAATTAGTGAATTCATCTTCCTACATGAATTAACTTCATGAATTGTAGGTAAAGATCATACCTGGAGCTTAAATTAGGCCTTAGCTAAGCTAATCCTCTTCAATTCCTCTTAAGCCTCTTGAATTCTTTTCCCTCTCTCTCTCTCTCTACAAATGTTGAACTCTCTCTCTCTCTAGCTCTCAAATTTTCAACATGAGGTTGATGTAAAATGAAATCTAAGCATGTTTAACAAAGATATATAGGGTGATTAAGGCCTCACTAATCACCTGTGCTTAAGGCTAATCAAATGAGCTTAAATCTAATCAATTATGATTATTTTATTCTAATTATTTTGATTCGAATCAAATTTTAATCAAACCTACCATATGATTCTAAAAATTCCAACTAGCCTATTGAATTAACCAATTTTGGTTTCTGAATCCGTTTGGGCTTTCAATTTCAAATTCTAAGTCGACAATTAAACAAATAACTCACAAAGAAATAGATAAGTATCAATTAAACAGAGTTATGCAAAGTATGCCCAATAAAATATTATGTAAAAATGATACGGAGGTCAGGGTCGTTACAGTCTCCCTCCGCTCCCCTTAAGGAGTTTGGTCCTCCAAACTTAAGTTACCTCCATTGGAGAACAAATATGGATACTATTGTTGCATTTCTTCCTCTTTTTCCCATGTAGCCTCTTTCTTGTAATGTTCTCTCCATTCTACCTTCACCATTGGGATAGATTTGTTCCTTAGTTGCTTCACTTGTCGATCAAGGATCTGTACTGGCTATTCCTTGTATCTCATATCCTCCTTTAAGGCTATTCAATGGTAGTCAATAACATGAAATGGATCTTTAAGATACCCGTGAAGCATTGATACATGGAAAACAATGTGCATTTGATCTATTCGCAACAGTAAAGCAATTCGATAAGCAACAGGGCCAAGTCTTTCCAAAATATGAAATGGCCCGATGTAACGTGGAGTCAGCTTCACTTTTTTGCCAAAACGTGTCTGTCCTTTCATTGGTGTCACTTGAATGAACACGTGATCTCCCACTTCATATTTCAAATCTCTTCTTCTCTGAGAAGTCTTGAGCCTCTGTTAGATGATCTTTATCTTTTCAGTTGTTTCTTGTATAAGTTTAGACCCACACAAAGCTCTATCACCAACCTCGGTCTAGCAAATTGGAGACCTACACTTTCTTTTGTATAATGCCTCATAAGGTGCCATGCTGATACTCAAGTGGAAATCGTTGTTATAAGCAAACTCTGCCAATGGTAGGTAAGTTTCCCAATTACCTTGAAATTCTAAGACACACACATGAAACATATCTTCCAACGTTTGGATAGTTCTCTCAGTTTGCCCGTCGGTTTATGGATGGAAGGTTGTGCTGAATCTCAATTCAGTGCCCATTGCCCATTGCAAACTTTGCCAAAATCTAGAAACAAATTTGTGATCCTTATCTGACACGATAGATATTGGAACCCCGTGTAATCGAATAATCTCATCAATATAAATAGTGGCAAGTCTATAGGCATTAAACGAAGTTTTCACAACAAGAAAATGAGCATATTTTGTCAATCTATCAACAATAACCCAAATAGCATTCAAACCTCTAGATGTTTGAGGTAGACCGACAATGAAGTCTATGGTTATATGTTCTCACTTCCATTCTGGAATGTGAAGAGATTGAAGTAAACCTACGGGTTTTTGATGTTTTATTTGTTGACATTGGAGGCATTTAGAATTGTAGTCTGCGATTTTTCTCTTCATATTTGGCCACCAGTACATTTGTTTCAAGTCTCGGTACATCTTGGTATTCCCCAAATGCATAACAAACATTGACTTGTGAGCTTATTCTAAAATTCTTCTTTTCAACTCTACATCATTTGGAACACAAAGTCTCCCTAGGAATTTCAAAACTTGTTCTTCCATAGTGAATCATGGTTTGGGCTTAGTTCCAGACTCATCACACACTTTCTTCAGAAACTGATCATCTCTCTGTTTCTGTTTAATCTCTTCAATAATCATCGGTTGTGCAGACATTGCAGCCAAGACACTATCTTGCCCATGATATGCAACTTCTGTTTTAAGTATGTCTAGATCTTGTAGAATTTCCTTCCGGTTTGTCACTAAGCATGCCAAGGTTCCCGTACTTTTTCTACTCAAAGCATCAGCCACTGTATTAGCTTTACCCGGATGATAATGAATTTGCAGGTCATAATCTTTAATCAATTCAAGCCATCATCTCTATCATATATTTAGTTCTTTCTGGGTAAAGAAATATTTCAAGCTTCTGTGGTTTGTGTATACTTAACACTTAGCCATATACAAGTAGTGGCATCAGATTTTCAATACGAATACTACGCCAACAAGCCCCAAATCATGTGGTGGGTAGTTCTTTTCATATGGTTTTAATTGTTGGGATGCGTACACAATTACTTTGCCATTCTGCATTAAAACACAACCCAAACCTCTGTGAGATGCATCATTGAAAATTACAAACCTTTCTATACCTAATGGTAAGGTGAGGATTAGAGTTGTAGTCAGTCTCGTCTACAATTCCTGGATACGAATTCCCTCTAATCTGTCCACACAAATGGTTCTCCCTTCCGAGTCAATTATGTCAATGGTACAACTATTTTAGAAAAGACTCTAATAAATCTCTTATAGTAACTTGGCAAACTCATAAAACTACGAATTTTTGTTACGTTTGTCGGAGTAGGCCAGTTAATAATTGCCTCAATTTTTTATGGGTCAACATATATCCCTTTTCTATTAATAACATGCCCCAATAGTATAATTTCATTCAGCCAAAATTCACATTTCTTAAGTTTCCCATACAGTTGTTTCTCCTTGAGTGTTTGCAAAATTATTCTAAGGTGTTGTTCATGTTCTCCTTTACTCTTTGAGTATATCAAAATATCATCAATAATACTACAACAAACTCATCCAAAAATGGTTTAAAGATTTGATTCATTAAGTCCATGAAGGCTGTCGGTGCATTAGTAACTCCGACGGTCATGACTAAAAATTCATAGTGTCTATACCTGGTCAAGAATACAGTATTCTCTATGTCTTTAGCCTTAACTTTCAACTGATGGTATCCTGAACGCAATTTAGTCTTTGAAAATACCTGAGCCCTCTGTAATTGGTCAAACAAATCATCAATCTGAGGTAAATGATATTTATTTTTAATTGTTACCTTGTTAAGTTCCCTGTAATCGATACACAGATGGAGGGTTACATCCTTCTTCTTTACAAACAATACAGGTGCACCCCACAGTGACGTGCTTGGTCGGATAAACCCTTTATCAAGAAGTTCCTGCAATTGTACTTTCAATTATTTTATTTCAGCAGTTGACATACGATATGGAGTTTTGGATATGGGTTGAGTACCAGGCATTACATCAATTACAAATTCAATTTCTCTATCAACTAACTGCCTAGGCAACTCTTCCAGAAACACATTAGAAAAATCCTTCATAGCTGGTATATCATTTAAAGCAACATCTGAAGACTGAATACTCAAAACACTAAACAAATACCTCCGACACCCTTTGTTAATCACTTTACGCACTTTCATAGCAGAAATTAGATATGGTGGGGGAACTACACCTCTCCCTTCAAAATAGAACTTAGATTGTCCTGGCTAGATGCACAATCAATGGTCATATAATATTTGGACAACCAGTCCATACCCAAAATAATATCAAAGTGAGTCATGTCTGGGGGCAACAAATCAACATATATTGTAACATTCTCAAGTAAAATTTCACATGGAGGGTAAAAGATTAAACATAGCATAGATCCCCCTGACGGTAAAGTCACACATAATAAATAGGGAAAATTCAAAGTTTCCAATGGGCTATTCAAGCTAGAAGCAAATTGCATAGAGACAAAAGAGTGGGTAGACCCCGATTCAATCAAAGCATATACAAACTACCCACAAATAGAGAGTGTACCTGAGACTACAGTTTCTACATTTTGAGTGTCCCCCGATACAAGAGCAAAAACCCTTCCTTGTCTCTGGTTATCCCGTGTTGCAACCAGAGTTGCATTGGCCCTTATATTTGGCGCTGATGCGGTTGAGCTTGTAGCACCCTGATTGTCACGTTGTCATGATTGCGAACATTTCTTTTCTATGTGTCATCTTTTCACACTGAAAACAAGCCCTGGTGATTTGGTAGCACACACCCCGATGCTTTCTTCCACAGTCCAGACAAATAAGTGTTGAATTGCTACTCTAATTTGAACTACTAGAATTTTTTGACTTTGCATTCTTGGTTGTTGTTGAGGTTGCCCCTTTGTTCACATTCAAATTTTGTCTTTTACCTTTCCACTCATAATTTCAGTTACGGTTAGCCAAGTTTGTCTCTGCCATAAGAACCCTGTCTAAAACATCAATATATTTAGGCAGTTTCAAAACATTAATTCTATCAAGAATTGCATCACGGAGACCTCCCTCAAATTTCCTGGCCTTTTTGTAGTCTGTATCGACCATATGTGGTGTGAAGAGTGCTAATTCCGTGAACTGGGCCTCATACTCTGCCACTGATTTGTTCCGCTGGTTTAATTGTTCAAACTCTGTCACGAATACGTTGCGGGAAGTACTTCTCGTAGAAGATCTCTAGGAACTAAACCCAATTGATTCCCTTGTTAGTATCTCGTACTAACATCCACCATCTTCTTGCTTCATCTTTGAGTGTAAAGGCAGCTAATAGTACTTTTTGTGTCTTCGTGCATAGAAACACCTCAAACAACTTCTCAATCCCAAATACCCAGGCCTCAGCCTTTTGCAGATCAATTCCCCTGTGAAACAAGGGTGGTTTCATTTTTTTGAACTCTTTGGTGAGGGCAATGGTTCTGTTTTCATTTTGATGGACCAGTAATGGTGGAACAAGCATTGGAAGTGGGAGTGGTTGTTGTTGTTGCTTCCATTGTTGTTGTTGTCGTAGGCTTTCAGCCATGTCATGCATCATCATTTCCATTGGGTCGAGACGGTTGGAGGTAGACTCATCTAGTTCATCCCCTCTTGTTCTCATCATTATCTATATGAAACTTGTATCATAGTAAATACATTGAATGCACATATATACATATACACATTTTCAACACAAATACCTCATCTTGTTATTCAAATGCATATGAATACAATCCTTAAGTCCTACCAGACACCTTATTTCTCAATGGACTAGAGAGTGAGGTATAACTCGTGCTCTAATACCAATCTGTCATGACTAAAACCCACCCCTAGAGGTTTAGGCCGTGACCAGCCAGTAATCCTAGATTACCTCTGGCCTCAAAGACTAATCTGGTAAATAATAATGATAAGGGGCACTTCGAAAGCAATCCAAAAATATAAACATGTCCAATGAGCAGTGCATACATGAAAAATCATACAAAATTAAAACTTCAAGTCCTCCATAGATGTGGATACAAAAATACATCATAGCATCTTAACACTTATACAAATCATCTATCCATTTCAAGTTCCCAAACAAAAAGCAATTAAACAAAGAACAAAAGAAACAAAACAAAGTTCCATAGTTCACAAGGTTGACACACTTGGCTCCGCATGAGACCAAGATCACCCTATCACAGAAGCACTCCAAAACGGCTGACAAAAGGGTGGACTCCCGAGGTTGCCCTATGCTTGACACTCCATTTGGTCACCTGCATGTATATATAGGAGAAATGGGTGAGCTAAAGACCAGTGAATAATACAGCATAAGGAGGTTAAATACATGATATCTATCATTGTACAAAATCATATCACATGAGTTAGAATTATATCATAAGCGATTACTTGTCATATCAAAGTTCACAAATCATATTCATATGTGATACATCCAACAGTGCACAATGGGACCATTTAGGTCTAATATAGGGACCTATTGGGTCTACATCAAAGATCTCTGTAACAATGGGCCACAGTATTGTTGCCCCCGAGCAAGGGGCGTAGACCGTGGTATTGTTACCCCTGGGCGAGAGCCATATAGCATAGGCCACGGTATTGTTGCCTTCGAGTGAGGGCTGTAGACCATGGTATTGGTACCCCCAGGCAAGGGCTATACTAAGGATGCCACAATTATAGTTTGAAAGAGACAATCATTCATTGTAACGAAATAACATTTCAAAATAATGAACTTGCAATAAACCAAAACACACTTAAATAACATGTCTTTACAAAAGTACTACTCATAGTTTGCGGGTACTGATGGTAGACCTCGGCTAACCACCTATACAAAGCACATAGCACAAAGACACATTGAACACACGTTCGAAACAAGTAACGTATCTTAATTCATTTCCTTTACATGTTTTTCTAGCTTATTCCATGATTACAGATTTTCAAATAAATCTTAAGAATGCCTAAATGGACATGAGGATACAAATATGTACTTAGGAGAGTTAGTCAAAATTTGCTAAAAATAGGGCCTTCGCTCGAGCGCACACTTGATCGCTCGAGCGGTGTAGCCTAACTGCAAAAGTACTGGATGCTCAATTTTTACACTCAACGGTCACTTGATAGTCGCTCGAGTCCAGTGTTGAATAAAAGCGGGTTCGCTCGAGCGCACACATGGTTGCTCGAGCCAACGACCAAAGTCTGCAAAAATACTAGATGCCCTCAATGTTCGCTCGAGCCATGGTTTCCTCGCTCGAGCGAACTATGTGAATTCTGGATTTTCCAAATTTGTGTTTGAAGTTCAAAACCAATGCTTTCATGTTCAAAACTTGCATGGTTGGTCTCAAAAAGCTTAGAAACACTTTATAAAACATGTATCTTTGGAAAATATGAAACCATGGCCTCAGATTCTCTTTCAATTTTGCAAAACACCGTGTTCTTGACATGCATGTAACTTACTCAACTCTTTATCTTTCCAAAACATGTTTATATGCGATGTTGAGTGAAAATCCATGAAGAACTTTAAGAAATAGCTCAAGTAAGTTCCATGCATGTATGAATTTGAAGAAAACCAAGTTCAAAGATGAAGAATTATGCATGCATGTACACAATTCACTTAAACTCTCCACATTCATGATGATTCATGCTCATTCTTTTCAAATACATGCAAATGATCCTACAAATTAGTGAATTCATCTTCCTACATGGATTAACTTCATGAATTGTAGGTAAAGATCATACCTAGAGCTTAGATTAGGCCTTAGCTAACCTAATCCTCTTCAATTCCTCTTAAGCCTCTTGAATTCTTTTCCCTCTCTCTACAAATGTTGAACTGTCTCACTAGCTCTCAAATTTTCAGCACAAGGTTGATGTAAAATGAAGTCTAAGCATGTTTAACAAATATATATAGAGTGATTAAGGCCTCACTAATCACCTAATCTTAAGGCTAATCAAGTGGGCTTAAATCTAATCAATTATGATTATAATATTCTAATTATTTTGACCGAATCAAATTTTAATCAAACCTACCATATGATTCTAAAAATTCCAACTAGCTTATTGAATTAACCAATTTTGGCTTTTGAATCAGTTTGGGCTTTCAATTTCAAATTCTAAGTCGACAATTAAATAGATAACTCACAAACAAACAAATAAGTATCAATTAAACACATAATTATGCAAAGTATGCCCAATAAAATATTATGTAAAAATGATACGACAGCCGGGGTCATTACACAATGTTTGTCAAATATTTATACTTATGAATGTGAAAACAAGCAGTTTTTATGAAAATTTAGGCAACATAATCTAGTAAATGAAAGTTCTAGCAAGGAAAAGCTTACTCTACATAAATCACTAACGCATTCGACGTCAACATACCTATGAAGAATGCAGTGTTATAGCTGCACAAGTTGTCGTGCAATCGTTTTCTATGCAATCAGCATTTATCTTGATTTCACAATCGGGGCAACAAGTGAAATTCATAATAAGTTAAATTAGTAATAAGTTAAAATGAATTTTCAATCGCTAAGAAAGATATTCAGACGGCATAGTTCCATACCCATGCAACCTTATGAAGTAATGTACCCAAGGGACCTTTGCCGACTGAACCGCGCGAACATAAGCTAGTAAATGAAAGAGTTGGCAAGGAAAAGCCTACTCCACATAAATCAATAACACATTCAGCATCAGCATACCTATAAAGAATGTATTATTATAGCTACACAAGTTGTCGTGCCATCGTTGTCCATGCAATTAGAGTTTATCATGATTTCGCAATTGGGGCAATAAGTTAAATTGATAGTAAGTTAAATTACTAATAAGTTAAAATAATTTCGCAATTGTAGAGAAATATATTCATACGGCATAGTTCCACACTCATGCAATGTTAAGAAGTTATAAACCCAAAGGACCTTTGCCGATTGAATTGTGCTGATATGCCCCTACCCCGATTGGGGAAGCAAAACTTAAGCAAACGAAAGCCGACGAAGATAGAGTTATTCTAGTAGTTGGCGACACGCATATGGGGGTATGATGATATGACATATCTGGGATGTGGTAGTCTACTAAGTGCTTTGAAAAAGGTACTAATAATGGAGTATATAAAGGGACGTGTGCCTGAACTCGGCCCAGTATGGCTTTTATTGAATTTCAAGGTAGGAGAGTGAATTGGTTTAGTGAAACCGGAATTAGCTGCTCCCACGAACTCACGTTTTGCGATTGGAGGGAATTTGCAAAGAACGACTGAGGTCCTCTAGAGAAAGCTAGAAGGGTGTTTGTCAATAATAAAGGTGAAGCACTGACAGTCAAAGAAATGGACTAGCCACAGAGGTTTGATGGGAATAGAAGAGGTGAGCAGACGATGATCACCATTCCAACCTCACCGAAGCTCTGGACAAAGAGAACCACAGAGCAAATCGCCTAGGGGCAATAGATGTGACAAAGGGGGAACTAAGATTGCCAGTGTTCTGACATCAACCGAGCCGAGTGGGCTACCTCGGCCCTTGAGTTTTGCAGTCTTTATTAGAAACATGCCAATGACAGAGATGGACACATTAGTCAATGATCCCAATGTTGCTGTTGACTTTGCATGACAAATTTTTCCCGAAGAAGTTCAAAGGTCCTTAACCAATCTGAATGACTACGAAGTTTTTTGGTGAGCCATTCATGGAGCCGTGAGAGGGCTCTACAGCTCATATGAGATCGGCATGCACCTTCGTGCCACCCAGGTCGAAATTGAGCAAAAAGATGGCTTAATTTAGAACTTGGAGCGGCGATTAGCCGAAGTTGAGAAAATGACCAAAGCGGAAGCCCTATAAGCAAGAGTGGTGAAGGAAAAAGGGACAAGGGCTATGGATTTGGAAACAACCCAAAACAAAGGAGTTCAGTGCCAAGTGGATTGGGCCTTATCTGATATAGAAATGGCACAATTTTTCTTAACAGATCATCACCAAAGATGAGCTCATAACCTTGGGTTTTTAGAAGGAAAAGTGCTCGGCATGAAAACAACCACCGAGAAGCTTGCTAATGATGTCCTCGATGTGAAAATCGTGGCTTCAAGCATGGTTGGACAAAGGCCCTCCAATTGGCAGGTATAAATGCTGAGTCCCTATTGTACAAGGACTTCACAATGTCGTTCGAGGCATATGATGCCAAGAAGACCGATGACGAAGATGAAGGCATAGTTTGATTCTTAGATTCAAACGTGTACATCTAGTTACCTGTTCTTTTAGATGTAAACTCATAATGTAATTGCTTTTTATGTCAAGTAATTTGTACTGTTTTTCTTAATGAAATGAATTTAAAGGTTAAATGCGTTGCAAATAATATCTAAAGTTTATGTTTCTCTAAATGTGGAGGCATTTTACTAATGGCGTTCCATGCCGAGCACAGAGAGTGCTCCGAATTCAGAGACTTTTATCGATGGAGCTCCGTGTCGAGCACGGAGAGTGCTCCGAATTCAGAGACTTTTACTAATGGCACTCCGTGTTAAGCATGGAGAGTGCTTCAAATTCAGAGACTTTTATCGACTTTATGCGGCAATTAATTTCAAATATTGCAAGGATTGTGAGTAATATATCTCATGTCATTGATTGCCCATACAAAGTGATGCAAACTCATTAATTACAAAAAAGTAAGCAAAAGCACTTACATTAGTAGTAAAATTTATACATATGCGTAGAGTTCCACAACCGGGGTAATTTCTTGGCACTCATCCGAGAGGCGGTATGTCCCTGCCTCGGCAATGCAATTTATTTGATAAGGGCCATTCCAGTTTGGACTGAGCTTGTCATTGGTAGAGTTTTTTTTCCAGCAGGTAGAACTTTCTTTAAGACCAACTCCCTATAACAATAGATTTGAACCCTTTGATTGTAGGACTTAGCTAGCTACTGCTGATATCCGGCCATTTTGGCCAATGATCTATCTCGGCGTTCTTCAATTAAATCAAAATCAAGTGCTAGCATCGTATCATTCCGACTAGTATCAAAGGCCTTGGTGCAAAGAGATGTAAGTCAATTTTTAGGGGTATAATTGCCTCATTGTCGAAAGACATGGCAAATAGGGTTTCCCTAGTGAATCTTCTCGACATTGTCTGATAGGTCCAAAGCACACTGGACAACTCATCCACCCATTTCCTCTTTGCTTTTTCCAAGTGTTTATTGATGCCATCTAAAACAACTTTGTTAGAGGTGTAGACGCGCCCGCGGAGGGGCCTTCGCTACTACAGTTCGGACTCGCGATTTTTGTTTGTCGCGGTTCTTAATTTGAACCAAAGAGTCCAAATCTGGCAAATCGTTTTGAGAAACAGATTTTTGAAAAAGTAGTGCCAAACATGGACTGGTTTGCCAGATACAGAGTCGCCACCTAAATATTTTTTAAAATGGGGAAATTTAGGAAACCCTGACTCGGTGCCGAAGGCCACATGTCCGTCATCACCGGAGTTGTCTCGGCTCGGGAGCTTGGGTACGATCGGGGAAGGTCAGCTATGAGCACCCCCTTTCGCCCGGTCCGAAGACCGGCCTCTACTAACCATGATATCCGATTTTGAAAACGTTATGTGTTCTTATTCCATTTATTAGCCTATAATTACTATGTTATGCGCGCAGCAAACAAGTATAGACTAGATTGCCTAATTTGGGAATAAACATTGCATATCCGTTTGCTTTGGAAATACTTTGGATTTTGCTACTCGCAAGTAGGCTAAAACACGGATTTCAATGAGTTTTTCCAACTCAAACAATCTAACCTTCACCCACAGGCATTTCAAACAGTTTATCATATAAGCATTTAGCCGCATGGCAAGCATACTGTCATGGCAACATTCACACGCATGTGGGATGCTGAAGCATAAATACTTACATCGTACTCCGTGCCAAAACAGTAAACTAGTTAGCAAACATGCGTGTCCTAGTTCATGTTAAATTGCCTAATGCAACACATACAGGATGCAATTAGATAGGCTCGGCTAATCTAAGCATGGCATATGAAATGCGATCAACTATCACATATTCAATTTTTTGAATTGAAGTACAAATGCAGTTAGCGTGATGTACCGAGCCTAATGCATGCAGTACAAATGCATGGATGCACACATGCATAGCATAAGGTATGCTAATTTTAAAGATGCCCTAATCTACCATCATAAGCAGATAAATAAAAGGGAAGAAAGAAGTGGGGATTGGAAGACATACACACCACCCACACACACTTATTACAGATTTGCCCTCGCTCGGAGGGGCCAAATAAATATTACAAATTAATTAACTACGCAAGCTAATTAAATATTACAAATTGCCTAATCAACTAAGCAAATTAACTAAAATTAAGAAAACAGGAAAAATGCCTCGGGAAACGTGCCGCCATGCATAGGCTGCCTCTGTTTTCCCTTCCTTCACTCCTCTGGAGGTTACCAAAACCTTAGGATTGCTTCCTTGGATGCTGGGAAACATCACCGGCTGCATGGAATTTCCACCGGCAGTGTGGTGGTGGCCACCGGCACAAAGTGAAGCTGTCGGCAGAGAAATTATTGCCGGTCAGCACCTTACACTGCCAGTCGGCAGAGTGTTCCTGCAGAATCTGCAAATGACAGCAACAGAGGGCAAGGCAAAGCATGGCAGCACAATTCAAGGCATATATGCACCAACCATGTCCCTTATCATGATAATGACTCAAAGGGGCATGTGCCTCGATTCTTGGACCACCAATCACGCATTTCCATGCATGATGGCCCAAAGAACCAAGTATGCAACTTTGATTTCAAATGCATGCAAACCAAATCAAACCAAACAAGGCCCAATTCCTATCACTAAGTCAAGGAACAAAGCATGCATGCAAAATGCAATGCAACCTAGGCATGCAAGCTAAGGATGCAACATGGCATGGCGATACACTTATGCAAGCATGCAAGCAAACATGAGGCAATGCTAGCCAATGAAAAGGTGGTCTTAAACATGATTTGGGCAGCTCTAATAGGGCCCAAAACAGTAGCCAAAGTGCTATAATGAGGGACCAAATACACATGCACACATACACATAATTGAGGGCCAACACTTAAGCACAAATTGAACAACCCTCAAACACATTTGAAAGGGGGTAATCATGGACACATAGCATGCAACATAAGCATTAAAAATCATGTCATAAAATGATGCCAAATCATGTTAAACAAGACAAGCAAATGCATGCAAGCATGGTCCAAGTACTTGAGGCAAGTCATGAAGCTTTGAAGCACGTTTATCACAACAAACATGGCATGCATTAAGCAACTAAAAACAGGTTTTTAGCATGTTAAAACAAGGCTAAAGGACTACTTAGATGGCATCTAAGTGGCTCAAATTTAGAGGCATGCACAAGTACCAAAACAAGGAGCATTGCTACACAAGCTTATGAGGCATTAAAGATGCATTCAAGGCAAACACATAGGCATGAAAATGGGACTGAAATAACATATAAGGTGACCCCAAATCACCAAATCAATGCAAAGATGTCATGCTATACATTCATATGCTCACGGCCAACAAGCCCAAATACAAAGGAGCTATACCAAGCATGCCAAAATCAACCCAAACACTTATGGACAGACCTAAAACATGTCAAGATAAGCACAAAATCTTCACAAATGTAAGCCTAAAACATGCTAGAAACAAAGGCACACAACCTAAGACATGTTAAGGCATAACAAGGCATTACATGGCAACTATGCTAAGCATGCATGGAGTACCAAAACCAAGTAAAAACAGAGGCATAACATGACATATTAAGCATAAAAAGCAGCCAAGTCATGGTCAATACACCCTCTAACATGGTGCTCCCTCAAGAGGCCAAAACATGCCCTTTTCAAGGACAATAAGGAGAGGGGGTGGCCCTCCCCTTCTTGGGACTTCAAGGCATCACCTTCACCACTGAAATCCCTCAAGATTTCAGTGGTGAAGAGACCCCAACACCAAAATCCCGGAGTTCACACAAAAGGGCACAAAATGAGGCCTTTCAAGGCCTAAGGGTATTCAAACTTACCCAAACCACAAAACACTCTTAACAAACAACCAAGAGGGCTTAAAAACAGAACTTTTTTGTATTATACACTAAGCTCAAAAATGAATTTAAGATAGGTAGAAATACAATGCAAAAATGGGATAAAAAGAGGTAAGATTCTTACCCTTGAAGACTTCTTCAACAAAGATGCTCCAATGGCCCTCCTTGGCTTGAAATCAGCTTCAAAACCTCAAAATCAGTCCCTTAGAACCTCAATTCCAAGAGGAAGGTGAAACACTAGGTGCTTGTGTGCAATAGTATGGACTAAAACACACACAAGAGCACAAAAGAGAGGGAAAGAGAGATAGGATGTGTATCTAACCCTAACCCTAGAACTCAAACCCTAACAATGGCTGTCTAAGCTCTCAAAATATCTCAAGTGTCTAACCTCTCAAGCCAAGAGACCAGCCCCTCCCTTTATGGAACTTCTTGTCTTGTAAAGCTTACAAGACAAGCTTCATAAGAGGGAGATCCCTCCATACACGTGTATGGAGGGGAGAAAAAAGCAAGACAGCTGTCTTAAAATATCTACAAAAGCAGATGCACAGTAGTCGGCCGGCCAAAAATGCCATCTTGGCAAAAAAGAGTGCCGACCGGCACTAAATAGTGCTGATCGGCAACAAATAGTGCCGGCCGGTGGCAGCAAAAACCAGCCGGTGGCCTCTAGCCACTGCCGGTGGTGGGTGGGGATGGTCTACAAGCCCTACCCTGCCTCTCAAAGGCAAAACACAAGTGTTTGGTGTAAAACCAGACACTAAACAGTCGGGTTCGGAGATCCTGAGGCAAGGCGCGCGAGCCGAGGCCTCCGGGAACTCCAAACGAACACAAACATGGATAGTCACCGAGTGTTCAAACGGTGACGTCCAAGTCTTGAGGACGGTCAAAAATGGGGTGTCTACAAGAGGCCTCATGGCTGTTGCTTTGTGGAGAAGCCAGTGAAGAAAAGTAAAGCCGAATTCCATACATATCACACAACTCACGATAGACCCCGCAATCAGACTGAGACCTGTTGTTTGATACAATTACCCTGGGGATGCTGAATCACGTTATAATACTCTTCCAGACGAAACCTCTAACATCCATATCCCTTATACTGGTCAACAACTGTCACGACCCGAACCCGCCCCTATGGGTTAAGGCCATAATTGGCCAGTAATCGTGAGATTACCTACAGCCTCAAATCAATTAAATCAAAACTCATCAGAGTAAAGGGGCCAAAAGGAAGCAAATTAAAACTTTGTCCATGGAGCTGTGCTTATATGCACACCATAACTTTCCAAACATTTATACGTTAATAACTCACATCAAAATGTGCACTAACACAAAACATTGTACATACAGGATCATATAAGTTTAAGTCAGTCGAACCCAAAACTTATATACAAAAGTAGTCCAATGCTTTCGCCAACATAACAAAACTATAAACAAAGGACAAAAGCGAAGACAGTCTCGTGCGAGAGACGTTTGGGTTGACTCCTCAAAACTCTAACTGTTTCTCACAATTTCACCGAGGCTGGTTCTGGACGTCCCTTGGCTCACCTACATGTACATGAATGAGCGTGAGCGAAAGTCCAGTGAATAATATCAAATAAGGTGATACATAAGCAATCTTTGAAACAGTTACAGCAGACGGCCTTTGGCACAATCACTTGGATCAATCGGCCTTCGGCCCAATCATTTGTGTCAATTGGCCTTTGGCCCAATCATTCATATCAATCGGCCTTCGGCCCAATCATTCATGTCAATCGGCCTTCGGCACAATCATTCATCTCAATCAGCCTTCGGCCCAATCATTCATATCAATCGGTCTTCGGCCTAATCATTTATATCAATCGGTCTTCGGCCCAATCATTCATATCAATCGACCCTCGGCCCAATCATTCATATCAATCGGTTGTCCATAATTCAAACTAGCAAACTTATAAAGAATAAACAATTGGACAATTGACAATCTCCAAAATATCGATATTACTCACAGTGATCAGCTTGTGGATTTGCCCTGGAGTTTGATCCTACACATCATATAGCAAATAAGGGTCACAACCGATTCAATCCGTTCTTTAATTCACACATTCCTCTTTAGGCTCCATTCTTATCTCTTTAACTCAATTACAATGCTTAATGCATGCCTAAGAGTGCTTGCAAGTGAAAGAGAACGGAAAACGAAACACAGAATACACTTTCAAAATTTCAGAAAGCAGGGTCCCTGCTCAAGCATGGACTTCCCCGCTCGAGCGGACCCGTGAGGCCTGCAAAAGTACTGGTTATGTCAAATTTACGCTCGAGCGTGCATTCTGGCGCTCGAGTAGAAGGCCTCTCTGCATGGCTCCCTGCTCGAGCGGACATCCATGTCTGCAAAAGTACTAGGAGTACGAATTTCCCACTCGAGCGGCATTTTCCCCGCTCAAGTGGACATAAAAAATTCTAGGTTTTCCAGAACACATTCTTGAGCTCCAATTCGACATTCAAAGGCTCTAAATGCATGATTTTGGCTCCAACTTCATATATATGTGTATTAACATGATACAAACACTAAATTACAACATTTTGGAGCTCAATTTCATAAATCAAATCCATGCATGACTCATTTTCCACCAATTTCATCACTAACATAACAACTTCATGCATTCAAAGCTTCCACTCCCATGGATTGTACATGCATGTGACATATAACCCTCATTCTCACCCCATAAGATGAAAAGATGGTCAAATACACGGATTTTAACCAAGATTCAACATGAGTCATGTAATTCAAGCTCAATTATGAAAATTCAAGACAATTATATACATGCATGCATACATTGACCTTCAATTCAACATAAACAACTCAATTCCACTTCAATCCTTACTCTTGATCATTAATCCACCTTGAATACACAAAATTACACATTAAGCTCATGGATTTACTTCCCTAGAGGCTCAATTCTTCCAATCTATAGCAAATTCTTGAGTAATCTTCCAAAATCTCCAAGCCTCAAGACCAAAACCTCAATCTCCTACACTCTCTCTTTATGGCCGGCCCTCTCTTCTTTCCTTTGAGTTTATGATCATCCAAAATAGACTAAAAGAGGGAATTTGAGGGTGTAGTGACTCAATACAACTATCCTACTAAGTCCAATTTAGTAATAATAAATAATAAGGCACTAATTCATCAATTTAATCAATTTAATCTGATTCGAATCAATTTTCAATTAAATTTCACCATAGGCTCTAAAAATTATGCCAATCATGATGGCGTAATCAATTTCGAGTTCTGTGGCCGATAAGACCCTCAATTTAATTTCCAAAGTAGATAATCAAACAGGTATTCCTACGGTTAACAGATAAAAATTCAAAACCACATATTTTCACACAATGGCACATGAAATCATATTAAACACATAATCATACTCAAATTAAGGACCAATTAGCATATTACGGGACAGGGATATCACAACAACTCTGCCTCTACTCACTTAGTAAAATAATCAGTTGCGATGATCAAAAATCGTTTATTTCCTGGTGCTCTCGGCAATGGTGCCATGATGTTTAATCTCCATTGAGCAAACGATCAAGGATTGATTAAAGAAGTAAGCTCTTTGGCGGGCAAGTGCTTAAGAAGAGAAAACATTTAGCATTGCTCGCACCTTTTAACATATTCTTCTGCATCAGTTTGCATCGTCGACCACCAATGCCCTTGAGTCACTGCCCTATGAGCTAATGATTGGCTACCTGAATGGGCACCACAGCTGCCCGAATAAATTTTGGCCAGGAAATCCTCCACCTTGTCTGGATGGACACACTCAAGGTAGGGCCCAGAAAGAGATTTCTTAAACAATTTCTCCTCAGGGTCAAGACAATATCTCAGGGCCTTGTTGCATAGTTTGTGAACCTCTTTTTTATCATATGACAACTGCTTAGAAGTTAGAATGCAGCTATAGGATCCATCCAACTTGGACCCTCTTAGACAGCAAGTACTACTGGCTCATGTGGCATGTCAAAACTACGCTTGACCTCTATGCGGACAATTGAGGTTATACATGCTAAAGCATCATCCTGAGTGTTTTGATCTTGGGTTATCTAATTTAATTCATGGTTATCAAATTTGCTTAACAAGGCATTGGCGGTTCGTATATAGGCCGGCATTCAATCATTCCTTGTCGAATATTCACCTTTTAACTAATTAATGACCAACTTAGAGTCGCAATAGACTTGCAAATGCTTGGCTCCCATTTGGAATGAATTCCTTAGGCCAACAAGAAGAGCTTCATATTCGGCTTCATTATTTGAGGCATCAAAGCCAAGCTTGACTGACTACTCAATTACGGCTCCCTCTGGGGTCATAATAACCACTCCTGCCCCATTGCCCTGCTAGTTTGATAAGCCATCACAATACAATTGCCATATATTCCCCACTTACATTCACCAGAATAGAGCTATGTCCACAAGTGCTGCGGTTTTCACTATGATCCGAAAATAATACAACTCTCTTAACCTACAAGAGGTACCTCCTTAATCTATTTATAAGTATAGAATTAGGGCAACACGGAAGCAACAGGAAAATTACCAAAATACACCCAAAAAAAAATGGGGCTCTCCTTTGGGGGTAGGCCGCCCCCCCCCCCCCTCCTCATCCTCCTCCTCTTCCTCCTCCTCCTCCCAAAACCCCCATTGGATCTAGGATTTAGTAAACAAAACTTGTCAAGGTTCACAGACCCAGCATGGCAAAGGTTAATGATTCAAGTCGATGGTGCAATTGCGGCTCTTTTGTTGTAATCTAACTTATTAATTTACTAATATCTTCTAGTATGAGTAAAAAACAAAAAAGTCATTTTAACTTTCTCCATTAGAGATGTTCTTATCTAGGATGTTGAAAAGTTCAAGAAAGAACAATACCATCATTGAAATAGATTCAAGTTACATACTAAAAAAAGAATTAGATTAATTGAGCACACAACGGGACAAGGTTAAGTGTAACCATTCGTTATCAAATGCTGTTTTTGTTGTTTCCATGCGTTGAAATGAAGTTGTCAATGCAAATCTTGCTCAATTTCATTACAAAAGCAACCAATTACATTTAGAGCTTCTTGAGAATTTAGAACTACTATTGGATCAACCGTGTACAAATTAATTTAAACTATTATAGTAGATGAGATTGATTACAAATATCACCCACCAATAAGGTCTTAACTACCTTGGCTATTCTAGTAATAATTTATTCATGAAAGGTGACTTCCCATAGAATAAAATTTTAAGAAAGATAAGGTATACACAATCATTTGTAAAGATTGTTTATGGAATTTGAATCCATTCTATCATGACACTAGCGACAAACATATGGATTGATTGAAGGGTATTTAGCGACAATGATGGATTAGATTAACCTAAGATTGATCATAGCAGCCTTAATTGGTTATTTATTTTTATTTTTTAAAAAAATAGTTCTAAGAATGTGTATGGATTAGGGTAGCTACTAGGGTGGGGATAATAATAAGAAAGAATATAAAGAGAAATGTCAAAGTTTTGGCCTTGGATGCTCTCATCACCCATTAAGTGCTTGATCATATCCAACCATGGCAAAAGCCAAAGCCACCGACACCATTAATAAAAATAATATCACGAATTTTACATGGGACAACTACTAGCCTTTCTGATTTGAAGTGTCCCATGGTAGCGGGCCCCTTTTATATTGTTCTTGCATTTAGAGAGAGAGAGAGAGAGAGAGAAAGAGAGAGGATTGAGTGGACTGGGAAGAATTTTAGTAACAGTGTTCCTATTGGCCTAAAAGACAGTCCCAATCTATACAAAGTTTGTGTGAACCAAAAGGAGATTTGAGAGATGGCAAGATTGTTCATAGAAGCCCTTTTTTTTAGTGGACTCTAAGAGAGAGAGAGAGAGAGAGAGAGAGGACTTTTACTGGCATTTATTATGGAGAGTTGAACAAAGTTCCAAATTTTGTACGTGAACACAACTTTAGGCTCCACACCACTTGTTTTTACACTGATGAAGACTTGGGGGAAGATTTTGAATGTCCGTGTCAAATTTTGTTTTGCAACCTAGGGGTCCATGTAACACATTTTTCTTACACAAGTACTATTATTTTATTTTTTTTTTGATAACTCAACATATCTTGAATTATATATATATAAATATATACAGATATGTTATTGGTGGGATTTTAGTATGAGAAGTCAGTTAGATGAAATTAATATTTATTGAATTATCAATCTAATCGACTTGTGTATTCTACCAAAGTTGAATTGATTCCAAATTATGGGAAGAAAGTGAAAGATTTCTATCCACTCTCGTATTTGTTTGGAAATAGACAAAACATGAGATACATGATGTATTGATCATATTGAATACTCTCCCATTCTTAAAATGTTAGTCATTTATTTCATTTTTCATTATTTTAAAATGTTAGTCTTTTTTCAAAAATCAAGTACTAAAATAATATGAATTTCTTATTTTACTCTTCTTTTAAATTCATTAATAACACAAAAAGTACAATTATGATAATTGATATTCCAAAAACAAATGTACTATCATGGAGTAATTTTGGAAAATCAATTTTTTTTTTAAATGCAATAATTATACTATAAAAAAAAATTAGATTCCCCAGAAGGAACTATTATTCTGGGATGGATGAAGTATTATTAATACAATCGAAGCAACTACTCTTTGCAATTTTATTTATTTTTAAGATAAGTTACACTAATCTTTTTTAAATTTAAAAAAAATTAAATCAAGTCCAACAAGTTTTTCATAATTTCACTCTACAACTTTAAGATTTTAATTCACATAGCACTTAATCATATTTTCATCAATAATTTATTAGTTGTATGGATAAAAAATTTGATATTGTCATACATTTTATACTAAAATATATATTACCCTTATGTCTACAAATCATTTGTATTAATTTCAGTCTTTTTAGCTAAAAAGGAGGTTAAAGTAATTATCTCAATTCCATGAGACTTATTATATTTGTTCAAAATCTGAAGGATAGTGATTATAATTTTTTCTTATTTTTATTTATTTGTACACATAATGGTTACTGCAAGAGGTACGAACAATGGCCATGTATCGACTAACAAAATTCTCCAAAACTAAACAAAAATAGTTTAAAACAAGTCTAGCAATAGCTAAAGAAATCAATTAGCCCTAAAATATATAAAATCAAGGAAAAGTTACACATTAATAAAAATTTTACAATGTTTATCATTAATTTATTTTTATTTTTTTTTAAATATACACTAACTTGTAATTTCCCCTAAAATCAACTCTAAATAGTGTAAAACCTATTAAAGTTATACAGCGATTTCTCGCAGGAAGCAACACTAACACTCGCGAAAAAGCTACAACCAAGACAAACTACGTGCACAAACAAAAATAAAAACATATAAAAAATTTGTAGCAACAAAATAAGATCATAAAATATAAAATATATATTCGACAAGATTCTTCAATAATCTCAACTTAGGAACACAACAATAAAGGAGATGATGGAGATAAGAGATTGGGTGAAGAAGAAGGCAAAATGGCTAGAGAATAGAATAATGGCAAGGCTCTCCCATTGATCTCCCACTTTCACTCTCAAGGTTGATAATGGAGAAGGGAAATTAGTTCTTTCCCAAGAGTTAAAAATCTCCAAAATCCATCCCTTGTAAAGCTATGGGTGGGTGCTATTTATAGGCACCTCATGATGTAGGATGGAGCTCATGTGCAAGGCACATGGGGGATATTCTCTCTAACCACCTTGTCCGAGGAGGTGACCTCTCCGAGGAGGTGACTTCTCCGAGTAGGTGACTTCTCCGAGGATGAGAAAACCCCGAAGAGGAGATCACTCCCTCGGCGAACCCTTCTTCTTAGCCACACCTAACCAATGATCCCCAATCATCCCAAAGGGTCAGGGGTAGTCCCAGAGGACGTCCTGCCGCAAAATATTGCCGAGTCTCATGGACCCCCCCGGGGTCGTGCCACCTCGACCCGGGTATAGGCTAGTTTAACCGAAGAGTGAATTTATCTCCACTCACCGTCCTCGGGATCGGGTCCTTTGTTCGAACTCCATTACGCCCATGGTTCTGGTGCGTAGATCCCGGAAAGCTCCGAGCCCGCAAGTGTTCTGGGACTCATTAACGGAGCGACTTCTAGATTGCGTCTGAATCCGTTCGAAGCCAAGTGTTTAGGACCTCTAGGTTCGTGGATCCGAACCCTTTCGAGTCCGAGTGCCTCGGATCTCTAGGCTTGCTTAATACCCTTTCGAGCCCGGGCCCGAGTAAGTCTCTAGGTCCGTGGATCCGAACCCTTTCGAGGCTTAGAGCGATTCAATCCGTTTGATGGCGATAAATCTGGGTCCACCGATTTTTGGACTTGCGATAAATTCGGGCCCACTAATCTTGGGCTATTGGGCCTAAATAATTTAGTGGGCTCAAATTAGCCCCTCTTACATTTGCCCCTTGCGTGTATGAGAAATTTTAAATTTCTCAGACATGCATACTGTCATTTCTTTGACCCTGTTTCGCATCACGTTCCCCAAAAAAAAAAAACATTTTGTCACGACAGTGCCTATGGATAAAGTTGATGACGCACTTCAATTTACAGAAAAAATTGACAAGCAAAAATTTAATTTTTTTGTACTCTTTTTTTTTTTTTTTTTTTTTTTTTTTTTTTTTTTTTTTTTTTTTTTTTTTTTTTTTTTTGGAAATAGGTTGGCCTCTTTTTTTTTGGAAATATGCATATATATATATATATATATATTCAGAATATATGAGGCTTATTCCATATATCACACCTTTTATTTTATTCTATTTAAAGAGATGATTCAGAACCCTAAATCTCACAAACTTTTGCACAGCCGCCGCACCATTTTCTCAGCCTATTCACTCTCTCTAGATCGAGAGGCTAGCCTTCTTCTTCAACAAACCAGCGCTGCTTCTTGCTTTGAAGACCACTGCTGTTTGCATACCGACTGCTATCACAGCACCGAGCAACACCACCGACTTGTCCCAACGTTGCGACTACTGCTGGCGTGCGATCCAAACTGCTACTCACTACTGGTGTTTCACTTCAGTCCACCGACGCAACTGCCGGAGCCCAGTTCTGCTAAGCACTGCTAACGTCGACTCCTCGGAGACGCCATTGCTACTGTAAGCCGTGACTGTCCAGCACCAGTCACTATTGTCTTCTTCCTACTGCAATTTTGCCGCCGGCTTCGGCTGTCCAGCTACACCCACTCACGTCGCTGCTGGTGACCTCGACTGCCAAGCACCGACCACACACGCCGCCCTCTCAACGCGGCATGCGTGGTCTCGCCAAACACCATTCAACTCAACGTCTTCTTGGTCCGGCGATATCTTCCAGAGCTCGGATCTCATAGCTCACGGTTTTGTGTTATACCTGCTGGTTCTCTTCTTTCTTTATTTATTTATTATTATTATTATTATATATATATATATATATATATAACTCCTCTTACAAATACAATATTAAAAAAAAAAACTCTAGTAACCATGGCATGGTTAATCATGATCATCAGGTTCTGGGAGAGGCAACACTTCCATCTCATGGACAAGGCAGCATGTCACCAATCTTGAGGGTAAACACTTGCACAAGAATGCCAAATAGGTTCCAGGTCGGCAAATGTAGTTCCAAAGAGAGAGGCTTTCGTCTGAAAGCATTATGTATCAGTTGTCCTCTTTAAAAAATTTCTAGACTCTTGAAAATAAAGGGGCTCATTTCCCCATGAAGTCCATCCAGATATCATTTCTCTGGAGAATAGTTCAATGCAATGAGGGGACCTGAATCCTCCCATAGGGGGCTTCCTTCTTTTAGCTTCATGTCTTAACCATTGTTACATCAGATCTGTGAGCAAGCATTTGAAGTCCTCTTTTTGAACTTTTTATTTGTATAAACTCTGATTTATAAATTTTTGGATAATGTAACCCATAAATTTCTGCTGTTGCACATCTTGATGAAGAGATCTTGATTTTTTTTTTTTTTTTTTTTTTTTTTTTTTTTTGTGTGAATATTGGAATAATCAATGTTGAATCCTTGCTAATTTTATTGAAGAAATCTGGCTTTGTTATCTTGAATCCATGCTATTGAATCTTGAACCTGTGCCGATAATTTTGACAATAATTTTGACATACATACAGGTTTGATGTTGAATAATTAATTATTGTCTTGTCGATCTTGTAGATGCTCGGAAGATAAATAGTGGATGCCCGATGCTTTGCCTTCGTCTTCGGCTGTTCAACGCGAACCACACGTCGCCCACTCAACGCGATGTGTGGTTTTGCCTAACACCATCCAGCTCGTTAGTCTCACAGCCCGGCGCTATTTTCGGAGTTTGAATCTCGGTTTTTGCATACTCACTGGTTCCAGTTCCGATCACTGTTGACTTCGACGGTTCCAACGCACACCACACACGTTCGCCCTCTCAACGCAACGTGTGTGGTCCTGCCAAGCCTAGCCTAGTTTTGTTGATTACAGTCTGTAAAGCCTCTCTGATTTCAGCTTAAATTTCCAGTATCGGCTTCAGACTTCACCTCTCTAACTGCCCAAATTTGTAAGTATGAAATTCGGCCCCCTCTTCCGAATGTAAATATATTTAAATATATATAAATATATTTTTGTGGCAATGTAGAGGGCTCAAGCAATCTGATGAAAATAAAAATAAAATAAATAAATAAAAAACTGAATCTGAATATGGACTCAATTTTTTGTGGCAATCCCAATGATATATATATATATATATATATTTTTTAGCTCAAACACCGTGATTTTGGCCATATGGAAACATGCACTAGCACTTGAAACCTCATTGAGGTGCTTGGCTTGAACATAATTTGTTGAACTTTATCACCGAGGAAAGGCCGAATATAACTTGTTGACTAGTATTTGAGCTCCATTTTTGACATGGAGAGAGAAAACCCTGGACTTATGAATATGGACTTTGGAAAGGACATTCTTGTAATTTGCATAATGATCCATTGAATCTTGCTACTGATAAGCAATGTAATATACTTCGGATCTCGGGCCTGAAATTTACTATTGAACTTCACTCTGTCCAAATTTTGAGCCCCGTATAAATTGGACCTTTAATATAGAACATAGTGACTTTAAGAAATTGACCCGATTGAACTTCATCATGAAGCGACCTATGACATTGCACCTCTTATTGATGATAGAAGACGAAAATCTATATGTTGATGATGCACCCATTGGTATTAAAATTTGTTGAGCTTGAGGAACACCCGAGAAAAAGAATTGTTGATGACTTCTGGGGTTGAACCTGGACTCTTGGTGTAAAAAAAATTCCTCGTAGAATTTGTTGAATTCATGGACTCTCAGAGAAATGAATAGTTGATGCCGAAATTTCATTTGAATGTGTTGCTTTAATTCCAATATTCTGAATTTTAATACGGTCAACTCCTTACTATTTATACCTGTTATTTCAGCCATATGTCTTCTCGAAAGAAACCCGCTGTCCCGGGGTCATCGGAACCGGCTCTCATGAAAGAGAGGGATGTACCTCCGGCATCTGAGTGGAGGAAATCTCCTTATTTTGGTCGGAAGGACCCCTTCTGGCGGGCGGCTACCTCCACCACTTCTCTTCTATCTCCGAAGGCGGCTCCATTATGTCTCACTGAGGACACTGACTCTGGACATGAGGCCCTCATTTCTCCTTCCTCGGTGCTACGCTTTCGAATTGAGCAGGGGGACTTTCCATACTGTTATCCTCAGTTCAAGGCCTTCTCAAACCCTCCTTTCGGTTGGCAAGAGTGGGTCGATGATGTCCTCTTGGACAGGAGCCTCTGTCAACGACTTCAGGAGGCCCGGCTATTGATCCCGGTGAAAATATCTAGATCTCTATCCATCCGTCGCAACAATGCTAGCCTGGAAGCCATGGCTCTTCGATGGAGCACCGAGACACACACCTTTATACTTGGCCAGCACGAGATGGGGCCCACCCTTGAGGATGTGTTCATGTTGCTGCGTTTGGAAGTGACCGGCCCTGATGCCTTCGACCCTGAGCAGACACCCCCCGAAGATGATTCTTTGATCCAATCTCTGAAGCTAAATCTTCAAACTTGTGGTCGGTGGAGTTCTGTTTTTGATGGTTCAGCGAGGAGGACTAGTCGAGTAAGGACGGACCGTGCCTCCTATACTGCATGGATCCGTCACTTCTTCAAGGATCTTCAGCCCTTGGCCAGAGATGCTGATCCTGACTCTCGGGAGTATGAAGCCGGTCCGATGTATGGCTCCAGGCTCTATTTCTTGGGATTTCTGGCTTGCTTCCTTTCATTCTTCATTCTTCCGAGCACACCTCCGGATTCCCTCAATCCTTTCGTCTTCCCCTTGGCAGTCAGGCTCTTCAGAGGAGATCGGATCCCTTTGGCTCCCCTATTTCTTGGGAATCTCTATTATCGGCTGGATCTGCTACATCGAGATATGGTTCGCTCCGTGGGTCGATATGAGCCTGTCTCCTTTATTCACAGCCAGTTCCTGCTATGTTTCTTCTTCGAGAGGTTCCCAAAATTTGCCCCTGCTCCGACTGTATTTGAGGCGGAAGTTCTTCGGGAGATAGTGGATAAAGATGGCATCCCCGTGCTCGATACTGATGGGTCTCGGACATTTGAGAAAGCGAAGTCTTGCCAGCCGTTGATTACACGTTGGTCACGTACTATTTCCACCTTATCCTTGAATACTCTGGTGGATGATCCCCGACGCTTTGTGGCACGGCCGTATGTATGCCCACCTGTAGGTGTGGCCACACCGCTTATCTATCATGGTTCCTCCCGCTTGGTGTCCTTTCCTTTGCCGAAGAACATCCCTGCACCCTTTGTTGATATGCTAATTATGATCCGTCCGAGTTCATTACCGGTGTGGCATGAGGAAGGCGTTGATAGTGCCGTTTATAGGCCTGACCGTGTAGCATGTCAATTCGGGTTTGATCAATGTGCCCCGGGGCCAGCACCTCATTTATTATCATTTTCAGAGAGCTACGGGCGCTTCAGTCGCCGGCTTATACACACCGTGCTTCCCATATCCGGCTCTTTGACGATGCCAGGCTTGAGCCGAGTAGGGGGTTTCACCCCCTCTTTCAGGCGGTATTGGCAGAAGAATATCGATGCGTTTATTGCATTTGTCCAGAGCAGACCGACCGTATGTTTGCCTCCGCCGATTTATAAGAAGGATTCTTCTCTTCGGCTACCCGAGAGCCGAAAATCTGACCACATGTACGAGGGTTTCTTCACTTCATCTGCTCCAACTGACCCTTCTGCTCGGGCATCTGCTTCTAGCTTGGCAATTACTTCTCCAGAGCCAGTCCCTTTGAATAAGGCCTCTGGTCCTCGGACGACCCGCCTTAAGAAGATGGCTCACAAAAGGACTTCTGATGCCAGTCCTTCCGCTCCTCGCCTTTCCAAAAGGCTTCGTGAGGTACCCGAAATTCTTGATTTGAAGCTACTTTCCTTCTTGCGACTATACCTTCTAAAATGAAAACTTTTATTTGCCCATGTTATGTAGGATCCTGCGGTTGTTGACGTTCTCGGTACCGTGGCTCCTGGCCATGCTGCCTCCCCCAGGCCGGACTCAGACTTGGACGACACCCTCCCTTTGTCTGCAAGACTTGTGAAGATGTGCACCCCTCGTATAGCAGTTATAGATGACGATGATGATGAGGCTGAGTCCTCCGATCATTTTTGTGACCTTATTCCACGCACGCGTCGTCATCGCCCTACCGTAGCTGAGGAGGAGCACTACCTTGGTGACGAGTTTGTTGGGGCTCACCGTTCTGATGTTGAGATTGCTGGAGGGACTGATGCCACAGAAATTGATGTCGCGGGCCATGCTTCTAGAGGCGATGTAGAGATGAGGTGCGCCTCTAGGAATGGTGTGGAGGTGGATGTGCTAGAGATCTCTGAGACTCGCTCTGGCACTTATGGTGATTCTCATCCTCCGGCCCTCCTTCCTTCTTCAGGGATGACTACTACTGTTCAGGCTTCATCAGACATTGAGATCGATCAGGTGGTCTCTACACGACCAAGTGACTTTGTTGATGCTAGGAGTCCTTCAGTTGCCCCTGCTTTGCATATTGATTCTCCCTCTGGTAATCTTTCTTTCTGAAGTTTGTCATTTACTTATATCTGTGAGAAATCTTTACTTAAATGACTTTCCTGTTCCCTACCTCTAATAAGGCCTTCTTATCTTTTCTTCAGTGTTAGCTGCTAACGGGGTCTTGCCTTCACCTACCTCAGACTCTGCTCCAGTGTTAGCTGCTACCGGGGTCCTGCCTTCACCTGCCTCGGACTCTGCTCCAGTGTTAGCTGCTACCGGGGTCCTGCCTTCACCTGCCTCGGACTCTGCTCCAGTGTTAGCTGCTACCGGGGTCCTGCCTTCACCTGCCTCGGACTCTGCTCCGGTGTTAGCTGCTACCGGGGTCCCGTCTTCACCTGCCCCGGACTCTACTCCGACTCTCTTTGTAACTCCTCACGGTTCTCCTTCTCAAGGGGGAACACCTGCCTTTGAGACGACTGCCAGAGGTTCTTCATCGCCAGTGCCTTCAAATATTTTGGATTTGAATCTCAGTGATTTCCACATTGATAGTGATGCTTTTGGTCTGTCCCCTTATCGTTCGGCATTCTCAGGCTCGGGACCTCTGCCGGGAGTTACCCCTCCGGGTGGTTCATCTAACCCGATAGACATTGGGGAGATTCCTGAGACTAGCAACTTTCCGGCCCCAATTCCTCCTTCGACTTCTGGCAAAGTATCATTTCTCCATTATTGGGTAGCTCCTGAGTTTGCTTCAGTTCTACAGCTTGTGCATTCAAGTTACCCGGAGACCTTTGCTTCATTTGCTTGCCAGTGTCCACTCATTCAGACTGCTCTTCTCGAGTCTTTTGCCACTATCTTATATAGCTTGGACACGCAACGGTTGTGTGACCTTAATGGAAAAGTAGTCGAGACGGCGTATCAGGGGATCTCTGACATGGAGCGTCACCAAGTGGACTTATCATGGCTTCGGAAGCGCCTGGATATAGCTTCGAACGCCAGTCATCGGCTGGAACTTATGTCTGTGCTTGCCTCTTATCGCACCTCTATAGATGAGACAAAGGCAACTCTTCGTGAACTTGAGTCGGGTTATGCTCGGGCCTTGGAGACTTTAGAGGCACACTCTACTGTTTGTCCTCCAGATGTAGATGTGACGGGCAGCTTCTTCGAAGGTGTCTTTAGGAAAGATTGAGTTTTTTTTTTATCATTACTTTCTTGCCCCTTTCGATAAAAATGTTTTATCTAGGACAATGCAATGAAATGACAAAATTTTTGTTGTTTGGATATTTTCGCATTGTTTTCTCATTCTACTTGATAAAATATTTATTTCGAATGATAGAACAATCATATGCACATGTTTATAAAAGCTGAAATATTCTCATTAGTTCTTCAACTTTCTTGACAAAAGCATAATAGATTCACTGTAAGTGATGGGATAAAGCATACACCATAGAGAAAACCAGCTTCTTCATAACGCAAGGGAAATACAACCTTTAGACAAAGTAAGAAAGTGAAAATGAATTTCAACATAGATGAGTCCAACTATGGGTAGTAATGCTTGATAAACTTTGCATTGAGCGGGCCAGTTCGGAAGCCGTCTTCAACCCTTACAAGTTTGTAGTACCCGCTTGAGCTTGCCTGAACCACCTTGTAGGGCCCTTCCCATTTTGGAGAAAACTTGGGTAAAGGCTGTCCTCGCATGATTGGGTCTACAATCTTCCATACTAGATCACCTTCTTCAAACTTCCTTGGTACCACAGTCTGGTTATAGGCTCGGGCGATGGACTCATGATACCTTTCCATGACTTTTGCAGCTCTGTCATGCTTTTCCTCTAATGCTTCCAATCTAGTGGTTCGAGGCTCCAATACCATTCCCGAGGCGAGAGCCATTCGAGCAGATGGCGTTTCCAACTCTATAGGTAACACTGCCTCGGACCCATACACAAGGGAGTAAGGAGTTGCTTGAGTTGGCTTTCTCTTCGAAGTGCGATACGCCCATAGGGCTACTATCAACTGTTCGGACCAAGTCCCCCCAAACTCATCCATCATCTTGCTCAGAATCCTTATCAGTGTCTTGTTTGTGGCTTCCGCCTGCCCGTTCCCTTTTGGATAGTAGGGTGTGGATTTGTGATGCTTCACTTGGTAAGTCTCTAGGAGGCTCTTCACATCTTTGTTTATGAAGGGAGTGCCGTTATCCGAGAGGATGGTGTTTGGTACTCCAAATCGGCAAATGATATTCTCCTTGATGAAGTTCGCAACTGCAGGCCCCGTAGCGTTCTTCAGAGGAATTGCTTCGACCCACTTTGTACTCAATTCTGTGGCTGCGAGAATCCACTTGTACCCCTTAGAAGATGTAGAGATGGGCCCTATCAGATCAAAAGCCCAGGTATGGAACGGCCATGGCGTTCGGATACTATGCAGGTCTACAGCTGGAGCATGGATCAAATTTCCGTGTTTCTGACAAGTCTGGCACCTCTTCACGTGATGGGATGCATCTGACTCCATGGTCGGCCAGTAATACCCAAGGTGTATAAGTTGCTCGAACAGCCGAGCCCCTCCTTGATGTTCAATCTCGTGGGCTCTTCCGAGGACTAGATCTGACTCCTCCTTGGAGAGACATCTCAGGGGAGTGCCCTCAATACTTCTTCTATACAGCTTGTCCTGATCAAGAAAGTACCGCCTCGCTCTCCTCTTGAGGTGTGCAATGTCCCTCGGGCTCTCAGGTAGTGTTCCCTCTTTGAGATAGTCAATGTAGACTTGCCTCCAGTCAGGGGTATCAATTTCAAAGCAACTCTCATCCTCCCGGATGTATGACTGACACTTGGGGCATTCCCTCTGTAATTGATTTGAGTCCTTCTCCATCTCGGGCCAATAATAACCTTGTCTTTGGATTCTTCTATACAGACTGATATCCCCATCCCCGCAAGACTTTTCATGGATCTGTTGTAGTCGGAAGCTTGCTTCTTGTTGGCCAATACACCGGGCTAGGAATCCGGTACCTCCTCGGAAGTAAAGTTCACCTTGAATAATTGTGAATTGGGCAAGCTTGGCCATAGTCAGTTTTCCAACTTTGCTTCTGAGTTGCTCGAGGACTTCTCCTCTCCAGTCCTCCGGAAGGCCTTTGTCTTCGGGTATTATTGAAGGTTCTGTTCTCTTCTTGATAACAATTGTTGCCTCTTCCTCTGGAATGTCAACTCTTGCCCCTAATGTTGCGAGGGCATCTGAAAACTTGTTGTCGGAGCGAGGCACATGCTCTATTTCGACCTTCTGAAATTTGTCAAGAAGCCTTTGGACTGTTGTTCGATATGTGGCCAAGGCAGGCTCCTTTAAGACGAACTGTCCTGAAACTTGCTTCACTATCAGCTTTGAGTCCCCCCGGATCCGAATCTTCTTGATACTGTGCTTCTCAGCTGCTATCAAGCCTAAAATAAGAGCCTCATACTCGGCTTCGTTATTCGAACAATGGAAATCCAGTTTATAAGACAAATATAACTTTTCCCCACTTTTGCTTGTAAGGACTATCCCGGTTCCTCCCTTCCCTCCGGCTGCTGCTCCGTCAAAGCTCAATGTCCAGAAGTTTTCCTCGGAAGCCATAGCTGCATGCACCTCTCCTCTTAATTCTTCATTCACTGGTTCATAGTCACCACTTGGAAATTGGGCAAGGAGATCAGCTAAGGCTTGGCTTTTGATCGCCTTGGGGGCTACACATGTGATCTCGAATTCACCTAGTGCTAACAACCATCTTGCCACCTTCCCGGTTAGAGCAGGCTTGCTGAGGAGGTATCGGATTGGATCACTTTTAGTGACAATCCGAATCTGGTGTGCTAAGAAGTAATGTCTGAGCTTTTGGACAGTGAATACCAAAGCTAAACAATGTCTCTCTACCGGGGTATATCGGACTTCTGCTCCTCGAATCTTCCGGCTGATGTAATACACCGGGCGTTCTGCTCCATCTACATCTTGGACCAATAATGCCCCTATGGACTTGGGGGTTGAAGTTAAGTACAACATTAGCGGCACCCCGGGCTGCGGGGCTATCATGGTCTGAGGCGAGGTCAAGGCTGCCTTGATTCTCTCGAAGGCCTTTTGGTGCTCCTGGTTCCACTCGAACTTGGCATCTCCTTTTAACAATGAACCGAAAGGGGCCGAGATCTCTGCAAGTGCTGGGATAAACCTCCGAATATAAGACACTTTCCCGAGGAACTTCTTTAACTCCTTCTGAGAATGCGGGGGAGGCATTGCTCTGATAGATTTGACCTTGTCTTCATCTGCCTCGATACCATGCCTATGTACAAGAAACCCGAGGAACTTCCCGGCCGTCACCCCGAAAGCACATTTGAGAGGATTCATCCTCATTTTGAATTTCTGGCACCTCTTGAATACCTTCTCAAGGTCTCGGAGATGGTCTTCTTCTTTCTTGGATTTCACCACTAGATCATCAACATAATCTTCCACCTCATGATGGATCATGTCATGAAAGATTGCAGTCATAGCCCTTTGGTAAGTTGCACCGGCATTCTTGAGTCCGAAAGGCATGACTGTATAGAAGAAGTTTCCGAGAGGTGTTCTAAAAGCAGTCTTTTCTGCGTCCTCTTCAGCCATCTTAATCTGATTGTATCCACTGAATCCATCCATGAATGAGAACATCTGGTGTCCCGAGGTAGTATCCACGAGGGTGTCGATGTGAGGAAGAGGGAATTCATCCTTCGGGCAAGATTTGTTCAAATCTCGAAAGTCTACACATACTCTGATTTGGCCATTCTTCTTCTTTACTGGCACGATGTTTGCTAACCACGTGGGGTACTGTATTGGCCGGATGAAACCAGCCTGTTGAAGTTTTTCAATCTCCTCCTTAATCTTCTCTTCGAGATCTGGATGATATTTTCGAGCAGCTTGCTTAATTGGCTTGGAGTTTGGGAACACATCAAGATAGTGGGAGACTAGGTCAGGATCTAGTCCGGGCATTTCCTTATATGACCAAGCAAACACATCTGAGTATCGGCTTATCAACTTTAACAACTGTTCCCGCTTCTCTGGGCTAAGGCTCGAACTTACGAATACCGGCCTCGGTGCATCTTGTCCATCACTCAGATCTATTTCGATAAGTTGTTCAGGCTGAGGCTTCGGCCCATCTTGCATACATTCTGGAGCCACTTCAGGCTTTATTACTATATCATTGTCAGGAGGCTCTTCTTTTGACTCGGAGTCGGTGACTGAAGAAACCGACTCCCCGCACCTTCATAAATAATACACCATCTTACCTCCTTCTCGAACTTTCATCACCTTCCGAGGAATAGGCAGACTTTCTGTTCTAGACATTGCCCGCTTACTTGATTCTGCCATCGGCTCCTTGTCATCTTTGATATCCTCCCAACGAGGAATTTTGACCCCTCGAGGCTTAGAGGTGGTGGGAACTTCTTCGACAGCCAGTTCGGTGAAGTAGATGGCATCAGAATAATGAGCTTCATGGATCTCGAAAGGCCTTTCTGTAGCCTGAATTGTCACCGTCTTCTTTCCCCATTTAGCCTTAACACACTGATGATAACTCGATGGTACAGCCCCATATCTATGCATCCAGGTCCTCCCTAGAATGATGTGATAATTTGCCTCAGAATCGATAATATGGAACTTGGTGGCCGAGCGAATCTCTCCAACGGCTAAATCAACAGTTACGCATCCGATAGTAACTCTCCTTTCTCCACCGAAGCCAGTGATGACTATCGGCTGCTTCACAATGCGTTCTTCAGAGATTCCGGCTTTTTCTAGAGTAGCGCGAGTCATAATGTTGATAGAGGCTCCACTATCTAGAAAGGCCCTTTTGAACTCAACCCCGTTAATAAAAACAGTCACATAAAGCGGGCGATTGTGAGAAAAAGGATACTTCCGATCAGCCTCGGAGAAAGTAATGGCACTAGATTGCTCTTTTGCCTTCCTCGGGATAGACCCCTCAGTAGACATGCATTCCTCATGGTGTGCCTCGGCTATATTAATGATAGACTTGGTGATTTCCGTTCTTGCCTCCCTGGAAAGTCCAAGCTGGTCAAAGAACTGCTTGAACTTTACACAGTCTTGCAGGGTTTTGGCATAGTGATCCGGATCTTTTTCCACTCTTGGAGGTTCGTAGTTAACCATCTCCTCGGTCTCCTCAAAATAAGATGCCACATAAACATGGTGTCCTCCTCTTCCATAGTATTCTTCTCCTCCTTCTGGATCAAAGGGATCTTTGCCATGAGTCATAAATGTTCTGCCCTCTGGATCGAGAGCACTTCCATAGTAAACTTGCTCACCCTCTGGCTCGAGGATGTCGTCCAGATAACAGTCATCGTCATCGAGATTAGCGATAGCCTCGATCATTGGGCCTTCATAAGCTATCATAGCAACATTCTTGCCCTTGTCCCGGTGTTGAGGATATGGTTGTTCTCGGATGTCTTGAGTCCCTCGCTTTTTGAACCTCAATTCGTCTGCTTCGACTTTATCTCTGAAGATTTTCCTGAGAGTCCAACACTTCTCTGTCGGATGTTTCAATGTACGATGGTAGACACAAAATTCAGGGCTCTCACGGTCCTTTTTTGATGGCATTTCTTCAACATAAGGCAATTTTAGCTCTCCGTCAGCCACCCATTCCTTAACTAGAGCTTTCACTTCCTCGATTCCACATGGATAAGAAACATTCCCCTTTTCACCATTATATTGCTTTCTTTTCTGGCCTCTATGACCTCCTCCTTGTGAATTTCGGGTATCCGGGGCAGAGGCAGCAGCAACGATAGGTCCACGAGATGACTTGAAACTAGTCTTGTAACTGGCTTTAAATCCGGACTCCTGAGCCTGAGGAATGCTAATGTTCCGAGCTGCTTCTATTAATGCCGAGAAGGTGGGTAGCTTGTGGTTAACTAGAAACATTTTGTACCTGCTCAATGCCCCTTCTAGACAAATTTGAACCAGATAACTCTCCTCAACTGCTTCATGACAATCCACGGCCTTGTCCTGAAACCTTTTGACGTAGTCAAGGATGTCTTCACTTTCTTGTTGCTTCTCTTTACACAATGTAAGTGTGGTCACCTTCTCCGCCACTTGAAAGAACTTGGAGTGGAATTTGTTAACCATTTCCTCCCAACTTCGGACAGAGTTTGGGGCCAAATTAACATACCAACTGTATGCTCGGTCGGTGAGGGACTTAGAGAATTCTCTCAGTCGGAGGACGTGGTTTGAACCATGAATACCTAGAGTCTCGATGAATCGCACAACATGTTCTCGGGCATTTCCTTGTTTGCCGTCGAACTTGATGAACTTCGGCACTGTATACCCCTCAGGGTATGGATAGCTCAGCATCTCAATGGGGTAAGGCGGCTTGACGTCTGGATCAGGCAAAGAGGGTAAGGTCCTCTTGCCCCGTTCGAGATCGAACATGGCCTGCACATCGGCGAGAGTGAGAAACTGTTGAGGGAGAGAGTTTGATGGTGGTATTCCCGGGACTTGGCTTATGTACCCGAAGACTGAGCTAGGGGCGTCTTGGCCATTCTGGTGCTGCGAATTCATCATTGGTGAGGACATTTGACGATACTGGCCATCAGCGCCTATAGACAAGCCAGTTGGTGATGGGATATTGAATTGAGGCCCATAGAGTCCACCGCACGGCGCCGCTATACCGGGTTGTGCTTGCAGATTTGTTGTCGACACCAAAGGAGGCCCGCTTGGTGCTTGGGTAACATTCACTGGTGGCGTAACAAGATTAGGTACGGGCATAGCTCCCTTTTGCGCCATCATGCTCCTTATGTTTTCCTGGACACCAGCAGTCGTTGGAGTGCTATTCATTACACCAGAAACTCCCCTAGTCACCATTGGATCTTGGCTCGGCACGCCATGGAGCCCGGGCATGGGCAAACTGCTGCCGCCTACTGTGGTTTGAGCATGTGTTACTGTGGCCGTGTTGCCATGAGCCATAGGCTGATTGGGGCCTACTTCTCCTTGGATTTGATTTTGCGCTCCGGCGGGAATAACTCCACCACCAGTTTGATTTCCGTTTGGCGCCGGTGCAAAGTTAGAACTCATCACCAACATGGTGTGAGTGAGATTCTGAAGAGTGGTAAGAATCTCTTGCTGAGTATTTTGAAGTCCTTGAATGGCTTCAAGCAAAAGTGGCTGATCTGGAGCCATGGTTCTGTCATCACCACCATTAGAGGATCCTTGTTGGTGAACTTCATCTTCTCCCGCCATCCTTGTTGGAGTTGTGTGGATTCCAGATCTCGTTGAGACCATTAAACAATCCGCCTCCCCAGTGGAGTCGCCAAAATGTAGGAGAGGGTTCAAGAAAGGAGTTGGAAAATTCGAAGATCGAATTCTCTAGAATATGATGAGAGGCTTAGATTCTTCAATAATCTCAACTTAGGAACACAACAATAAAGGAGATGATGGAGATAAGAGATTGGGTGAAGAAGAAGGCAAAATGGCTAGAGAATAGAATAATGGCAAGGCTCTCCCATTGATCTCCCACTTTCACTCTCAAGGTTGATAATGGAGAAGGGAAATTAGTTCTTTCCCAAGAGTTAAAAATCTCCAAAATCCATCCCTTGTAAAGCTATGGGTGGGTGCTATTTATAGGCACCTCATGATGTAGGATGGAGCTCATGTGCAAGGCACATGGGGGATATTCTCTCTAACCACCTTGTCCGAGGAGGTGACCTCTCCGAGGAGGTGACTTCTCCGAGTAGGTGACTTCTCCGAGGATGAGAAAACCCCGAAGAGGAGATCACTCCCTCGGCGAACCCTTCTTCTTAGCCACACCTAACCAATGATCCCCAATCATCCCAAAGGGTCAGGGGTAGTCCCAGAGGACGTCCTGCCGCAAAATATTGCCGAGTCTCATGGACCCCCCCGGGGTCGTGCCACCTCGACCCGGGTATAGGCTAGTTTAACCGAAGAGTGAATTTATCTCCACTCACCGTCCTCGGGATCGGGTCCTTTGTTCGAACTCCATTACGCCCATGGTTCTGGTGCGTAGATCCCGGAAAGCTCCGAGCCCGCAAGTGTTCTGGGACTCATTAACGGAGCGACTTCTAGATTGCGTCTGAATCCGTTCGAAGCCAAGTGTTTAGGACCTCTAGGTTCGTGGATCCGAACCCTTTCGAGTCCGAGTGCCTCGGATCTCTAGGCTTGCTTAATACCCTTTCGAGCCCGGGCCCGAGTAAGTCTCTAGGTCCGTGGATCCGAACCCTTTCGAGGCTTAGAGCGATTCAATCCGTTTGATGGCGATAAATCTGGGTCCACCGATTTTTGGACTTGCGATAAATTCGGGCCCACTAATCTTGGGCTATTGGGCCTAAATAATTTAGTGGGCTCAAATTAGCCCCTCTTACAGACAACTACTTAATTTTAAAAATAAATAAACAAATTCAAAAAAACTCAAGAAGACAAGTGTGATTTTATAGTGAAGGGTATTTGGTCTTTTAACCCCTATTCTAAATCCCTTTTGATCCCCTATTTTGTATCGTGCCCCTTAGGACTTAATAATTTCCCACATGGGTCAGACTATGAAGACCATAGTAATCAAGTTAAGTGTTGCTAATAGGGCATCAAATTTCTTTAGACCCCTACATAAGTAAATTCAAAAAAAAAAACTCAAGAAGGAAAGTATGATTTTATAGTGAAGAGTATTTGGTCTTTTAACCCCTATTCTAAATCCCTTTTGATCCCCTATTTTGCGTGCCCTTAGGACTTAATAATTTCCCACATGGGACAGATTGTTAATATGAAGACCATAGGAATCAAGATAAGTGTTGCTATTAGGGGACCAAATTTCTTTAGATCCCTACCTCCTTTACACCACCACCTACAAATTTTTAATTATTTTTTTTTTTTAACTCTCACTTTAATACTAATTCTATAGTAATCCCCAAACTCTAACTCTAGCCACCACTCCTACCTTCCGTAAGCACTACCACTACCACTGGCAACCCCTCCCCTACAACCCATTAGCATCATCATTGCAATTCCCAAGCCCTCTATGTCCCGCCCTAACCCTTCTTTTCTCTTTCCTACCATTACTCAGTAGAGTTACAAATGAATCAAGCCGTTCATGAACAATTCGAGCTTAACTCATAAATAGCTCATTCAAACTCGTTCATTTATATTAGTAAACAAGCTCAAGCATAGATACATTGCTAATTTATAAAACGAGCCGAACTCAAGCATTACAAGGCTCAGCTCGAATAAGTTTGACTTGTTACTAAATTTTTATTCTATATAATTGTTATAATTATTTAATTTAATTTCCAAACAAAAAATACATAAAAATATATCAACCTCACAAATGTATTTTTCATACAAAGAGAGGATGTTTCATCCATCATTCTTTTGTCAATGTGGAACAAGTTAGCAATGTAAGGGGCACAGACTTATCTACAGGATGGGATCTTTCATTACTGCAAAGACAGCCACCATTTTATACGCACTCTTCTTCTCTCACACGTGAAGTATTCAATACCATGGGAGACTAATTAATATATATATAAATTAACTTTTTATCATCTAGGACTACCATCATATTTTTCTAATAATAAATCACTTAGGCGATGTTTGGGAAAAAACTTTTTTAGTTTTTTGGGTTAAAATAGTACTAAAAAACAAAATAAACTAAAATAATCAATAAGACAAAATGTCACATCAAATTCATAATCATTTTACTTTTTCTTTCATAAACATTACATTCAATTATAAAAAAATTCAACTATCTTCCCAAATACAAAAACTTTAACCTCCTAAAATAGTCAAAAACTAAAATAGCCCACTAAAACAACAACTTTCCAAACACCCACTTAGATGTTTCATTGAATTTGCAAACTTGCACAATTTTGAGCTTGCCTTGATTCTGTGGATTACAACCAACTTACAAATGTTTTTTTTCTCAAAAATTTTTTTTTTTGGTCCACCCTACATCGGTCCCCAACACATTCAGTGGATACTTGAGCCTCTTATATAAGTGTTGGGCATGAGAGTAGAGTGCAGATGCTTGTATGCGGCTGTCTGGCAACATTTGAGGCAAGTTGTAAAGGCACAAGGTTTGAAAGTTTATAATTACGAGCTAACTTGAGAAGAGTGATATATTTGTCAAAATTTAATGAATTGAGCTCAAACTTTCATGTTCTAGCTCGATTCGAGCTTGAGCTGAGCTCGAACACATTGACAACTAGTTGAGCCGAGCTCAAACATTGTAAAACTCAATTTGATTTGGCTAGTTTGCAACCCTATCTCTTATTTCTCTTCTGCCCATCATCCTCCTCTTCTACCACCGCCAATCCCATTTCTCTACCAAACCCTAGTTGTGAACCCTAACCATGAAAATTAGAGAAGGAGATTGAGATTGCAATCATGAAATAAAGACAAAAAAGGAGGGAGGTAGAGTTGGTGGCAACGTGGGTTTGACAATAATGCATTTTAAGATGGGGGTGGAAGCCATGGGAAAGCATAGAAATGAGGTGGCAAGAGAGGGTGGGTAGGGATGAAGGGTAGTGGTGGCGAAGAGGGGCTGGAGAGGTGTGAAGGGCTAGGATTATGGTTTGGGAGGTTAGTGAGGAGGATAAAATTGAAATTGCATAATAGGGTAACATTGGAATAAATTATATATATATATATATATATATGTATGTATGTATGTAAGGAGTATTGTTATTAGTAGCTCATTATTTTGGACCTCTCATTTTTTGACTTTTTTTTAGGGTAAATTGTAAATACACCTCTTGAGATTTGATTAAAATACAAATTGTCTCTTGTGATTTTGAAAATTACATTCCACTCCCTGAGGTTTCTAATTTCATAACAAATTGCATTTTTTATTAATAAATTATCAAATCAATTAAAATTTTTTAATGATGTTAGAAATATGTTTCAATTAATAATTTAAATAATTTTATTATTGCATAGGAGAACAATTATGAATTTTATTTTTTTTAATTAATTATGCTAGATAAATATTTTTGAAAAGGGAGTATTTGTAATTTTTCAAATCAGATTGGGCAATCTGTACTTTAAACAAATCTGAGGAGGTGTATTTATAATTTATCATTTTTTTTATTACAATAATAACCTTAAATGAAATTACTAAAGAGGGTATCAATCAATTTGGGACATCTCATATCACAATTAAGTCTACACATACACTAACTCATCAGATAAGGTTTATGAGAACACTCATCTCTATTACCACCCATCAACCTTTCTCAAATCTCACACTCAAAATATACCCACTCTCAAAACCTTGAGAACCCTTCAGCGGCGATATTTCAGTGGCAAAGGTGGCAACCATTAGATTACACACATCGTTCTGGCAATGACAATGAGTGAAAGTTTTTCCGGCAATCATAATTTCATGAGACGAGAAGAGTACAACAATGTAAGTTTAGAGGAAGTTCATAACTTTGATGGTATTCTCTGCTTGGAATAAGTTAGCCTTGTAAAGGTACATTTCTTGAAAAACACGGTAAAAATGGTGAAAACTGTTCATATTTTTCTTTTAGTACTAAAGTCTTGAACATATGACAAAAATTCTGGAATATAGGCCTGAACAATTCTTATTTGTTTGGAAACACAGGTCCGAAAATGGAAATTTAATACACTTGAAAGGTTAAAAATATTCACATTTGTTGAAAATCAAGCCACGTGCCTTTTCTTTATTCCATATGCTTTCGGTTGATTTATTTATTTCATGCTTTCGGTGGTTAGTTATTATAATAATATGTAGTGGCCTTTCATGCTTTCGGTGGTTAGTTATTATAATAATATGTAGTGGCCTCGTGGCCTGCTGGTTTGTGTTTTTGGCCTCCTATATAATGGAGTAGTATTGTAATGCTTAACAGATTGAAATAAAAAGAGTCTATGTTTATGTTTAGTCTTTCAATCACTCTCTCTCTCTCTCAATATTAATATTTTTTTTCATGGTATCAGAGCGGGTGTAATCCTGTCTCGTCATTTTCGCCTCTTCAGTCAATATTCGAATTTTTCTCTTCTACTCAAATATATCCTTCTATTGCATGACTAAATACGGTCCAGCTTTCGGAATGACTATCAACTCATCCTCCTCTTCTTCTGATATTATCATCTCATCCTCTTCATCCTCTCATCAAATGGAAACCTCTCATCTTCCGATCACTGCCCATAAACTGAATGGGCAAAATTATTTGCAATGGTCTCAATCCATGTTAATGTTTATACGGGGAAAGGAGAAAGATGACTACATCACCGGAGCCTCGGCGCTACCAGAAACCACAGCATCAACCTACAAAAGGTGGATAGCTGAAAATAATATGGTCATGTCGTGGCTCGTCAACTCTATGACCACTGACATTGGCGAAAATATTCTGTCATTTGATACTGCCAAAGAGATCTGGGACATGGCAAAAGAAACGTTTTCAGACAAGGAAAACACATCTGAAATCATCCAGCTTGAAAGCTCCCTCCACAATTTACGTCAAGACAATCTTACGGTAACTGAATATTTCAATACCCTTACTCGTCTATGGCGTCAACTTGATACGTTTGAGGTTCATAACTGGCAGTGTGTTACTGATGGTCTGTTATATAAAAAGATTGTCGAAGGGAAGCGTGTGTTTAAATTCTTGTTAGGATTGAACACAAATCTTGATGAAATCAGAGGAAGAATTATGGGAGTAAAACCGCTCCCTAACCTTAGAGAGGCATTCTCTGAAGTCCGTCGCGAAGAAAGTCGGAAAAAACTCATGATGGGATCTCATCAACAACTGAATATGGCAGAAAGCTCGGCTCTTAAGACTCAATTCGCTCCTATCGACAACCGTCAGAAAAATAAAGGAGGTAGGCCTTGGTGTGATCATTGCAGAAAGCCGGGTCACTCGAGAGAAACTTGCTGGAAGATTCATGGAAAGCCAGTAGATTGGAAACCACGTCAGCCTCTTGAGAAAGAAGGACGAGGTAATCATGTAGGTACAAATGAACCATCACCACAACCTGAAGCAAGCCCTTTCACCAAGGAGCAAATGGAGATGCTCCAGAAACTACTACAGTCACAATCTGGTTCGTCTTCCAACCACATCATAGGATCCGGAACCTTGGCTCACAAAGGTAATTCTTTGAACGCCTTTACTGTTAGTAAGAAACGTAAAAAACCTTGGATTGTGGACTCAGGAGCATCTGATCATATGACGGGAGATGCAACAATTTTTGATACATATAACTCATGTCAAAATAATTTAACGGTCCGAATAGCAGATGGTTCACTATCAAAGGTTGCTGGTACAGGTTCAGTTGTGCTGTCTAGGAATCTTATTCTCAACTCTGTTCTCCTTGTTCCTGACTTGGACTGTAATTTATTGTCAATTAGTAAACTCACTAAGGAAAAGAGGTGTGTTACTAATTTTTTCTCCACTCATTGTGAATTTCAGGATTTGGATTCGGGGAAGATGATTGGCAATGCTGAGGAATGCTCTGGACTCTACATCCTTAAGGAACGCCACTATCCACAAGAACAACCTCAAACGGCAATTTGTGGTAGTTCTTTTTCGGTTTCGTGTCAAAATAACGATAGAGCAATTATGTTGTGGCACTATCGCTTAGGTCATCCTAATGTTATGTATCTCAAGCATTTATTTCCTTCATTATTTAATAAAAATCCAAAACCTTTTGATTGTGAAATCTGTCAATTTTCTAAGCATGTACGGTCCCATTTTCCCATTCAATCCTATAAAGCGTCTCGTCCATTCTCACTAATTCATAGTGATATCTGGGGTCCATCCAGAATAAAAAATGTAACTGGTACTAGGTGGTTTGTCTCATTCATAGATGATCACACTAGATTAACCTGGGTCTTCCTCATGAAAGACAAATCTGAAACGAGCCAAATCTTCAAAAATTTTCAAATTATGATTCAGACACAATTCCAGTCAAAAATCCAAATTCTAAAGTCTGATAACGCTCGGGACTATTTCAACTCAATTCTAGGAGATTTTTTAGCAGACAAAGGGATAGTTCACTTAAGTTCATGTGTTGACACCCCACAACAAAACGGCATCGCTGAACGGAAAAATCGGCATTTGTTAGATGTTGCTAGATCACTCATGTTTTCCACAAATGTTCCACAATTCTTCTGGGGGGAAGCTGTTCTTACAGCTGCCTATCTTATCAATAGGATGCCATCTAAGGTCCTACAATTCCAAACTCCTTGTCAACTTCTCCTAAAATCCTTTCCCACTACTCGCCTCATCTCCACCATCCCACCCAAAATTTTCGGGTGTTCTGTCTTTGTTCATGTCCATCAACAGTATCGAGGTAAACTTGATCCCCGGTCGCTCAAGTGTGTCTTCATTGGGTATTCGTCACATCAGAAAGGGTATAAGTGTTACTCTCCGGTCACTAGGAAATTCTACACTTCCATGGATGTCACATTTTTTGAAACCCAGTCTTACTACCCTAAAATTGATATTCAGGGGGAGACTCCAACCCAGGAATATCAATTTTGGACCCCTGAATATCAATTTTGGACCCCTGAGTCATTTAGTGAGCCATCCATCACCACCAAAAATCCCACACCTCCTAAGTCATTGAATCCATCTGTACCTGCCGAAAATTCCGAGTTCATTGTTGCCTTGCGGGATAATGAACACATCCAAGAGGAAATGGAGGAAGGAGCACTTTCTCAACAATCCCATGAGGCTGAACCGGGTTCTAATCCAAGCAACATTCCAGGTAACAATCTTCTTACCACAGATAGTACTGTTGATTCTGAGTTCGAAAACAGTATTCTTAATATGCCCATAGCTTGGAGAAAAGGAGTTAGATCATGTACTCAGCATCCCATTGGGAACTTTATTTCTTATGATAATCTATCACCTTCGTTCCGTGCCTTCACTTCTAGCATCACGGAGATAAACATTCCTCGGAATATTCAGGAAGCCTTCAAGTCTCCTCAGTGGAAGGCAGCAGTCAATGAGGAAGTTCGGGCTCTGGAAACGAATGGTACTTGGGAAATTACTGATCTTCCAAGAGGTAAGAAACCCGTTGGATGTAAATGGATTTTCACAGTAAAGCACAAGGCAGATGGTAATGTGGAACGTTATAAAGCTCGGTTGGTTGCCAAAGGATTCTCCCAATCCTATGGCATTGACTATCAAGAAACCTTTGCTCCGGTTGCCAAGCTCAACACTGTTCGTGTACTTTTATCCTTGGCAGCTAATCTCGATTGGTCACTTCACCAACTTGATGTAAAAAATGCCTTCCTCAATGGTGACTTAGCGGAAGAAGTTTACATGGACATTCCGGCTGGACTTGAGACGACATCAAATTTCAACAAAGTTTGCAGACTCCGAAAATCCTTGTATGGTCTCAAACAATCTCCCAGGGCCTGGTTTGAACGGTTCACTAAGGCAGTAAAAGGGTACGGTTTTGTTCAATGTCAATCCGATCATACATTATTTGTGAAGCACTCCCTAGGAGGGAAATTGGCAATTATCATTGTTTATGTGGATGACATAATTCTAACAGGTGATCATGAAGAGGAAATTGGCTTACTTAAAACATTCCTAACAAAGGAATTTGAGATTAAAGATCTTGGAAATCTTAAGTACTTTCTTGGAATGGAAATTGCTAGGTCAAAGAAAGGCATAGTCGTCTCACAACGTAAATACGTTCTAGACTTACTGAATGAAACAGGGATGCTAGGATGCAAGCCGGCAGAAACTCCTATGGACACAACTATCAAATTGGAAGAAAGTGACGGTAGTGCACCAAGTGATAAAGGGAGATATCAACGTCTTGTGGGAAAACTCATTTATCTTTCTCATACAAGGCCAGACATCGGCTTCTCTGTTAGTGTGGTCAGTCAATTCATGAACAATCCTACCGACAAACACATGACTGCTGTGACCAGAATATTGAGGTACCTAAAAAAGGCACCGGGAAAGGGTCTCTTCTTCCAACGAACAACAAATAGAAAAATTGAGATTTTTTCAGACGCAGATTGGGCAGGTTCAGTAACTGATCGAAGATCAACCTCTGGCTATTGTTCATTGTTTGGGGGAACGCGGTTACATGGCGAAGCAAGAAACAGTCAGTGGTCGCCCGTAGTAGTGCTGAGGCAGAATTTCGTGCTATGGCCCTAGGTATCTGTGAGGGAATCTGGTTGAACAGACTGTTAGAAGAATTACGAGTTCCATCTGAGCATCCCATGGTTTTATACTGCGACAACCAAGCCGCCATCAGTATCGCTAAGAATCCGGTTCATCATGATCGCACTAAGCACGTGGAGATAGATCGACACTTTATCAAGGAAAAGATTGAAGAGGGAGTTTTTCAAGTCAGCTACACTCCAACAAACTGTCAAAAAGCTGACATTCTCACCAAAGCTCTTGCTCGAGTTAACTTCGAAGCTCTGACGGACAAATTGGGCATGATTAACATCTACAACGTCGCTTGAGGGGGAGTGTTGAAAATCAAGCCACGTGCCTTTTCTTTATTCCATATGCTTTCGGTTGATTTATTTATTTCATGCTTTCGGTGGTTAGTTATTATAATAATATGTAGTGGCCTTTCATGCTTTCGGTGGTTAGTTATTATAATAATATGTAGTGGCCTCGTGGCCTGCTGGTTTGTGTTTTTGGCCTCCTATATAATGGAGTAGTATTGTAATGCTTAACAGATTGAAATAAAAAGAGTCTATGTTTATGTTTAGTCTTTCAATCACTCTCTCTCTCTCTCAATATTAATATTTTTTTTCAACATTTATAGGAGTTTTCGTCTTATCAAGTTCGAGAACATAAGCTTGAACATTGGTTATTTGTTCAGAAACACAGGCCCAAACATAACTTATTTGTTCAAGAATACAGGTTCAGACATTCTCAGTGAAAGAGAGAGGAGAGAGACTTCAAGGGATTGTGGAAAAGCAAGATTGAGGCAGAGCAAAATGTAGATTTGCTCTCTTCGAACTATACATACACATGGACATATATTTGGATGATTCTATTTACGAACCACTAATACTGTTAATACACACCATTAATAGATTAAATTTATATTCCAATAATATTCTCCAATGAAATTACCATTAAGGACAACATGAGGTGTATTTTACCCATTCAAAAATTTCATATTTAAAAATATAAAATACGCTTTACACACCATCATTACTATAAGGTTTAGAGTTTTAACATATAAACATTGTATTTCTTCATCAGATTCACCAATAGCATACACTTATGATAAAATTCATTATCAATTAGCTTACTTTATTCTATTCTCTATTATACTTATTTTTTGAACTCAAAACATCATTGCTTTTGAAGATTTAGGGTTTAAGAACATTGAAATCAATTAGTTTTGAAGACTTGCACATTATGGATGACACTGAGATGGTTGGTTTCGATATAAATATTGAAAACATTGATTTGAACTATAACAGTCCGGGGTGAAGACCCGACTCCTTTATACTATTTGATTTGAAATCTGGTACCTATTTATTGTTGATGTTGTTGTTTAAACACCTTCTAGTTTTGTAGTTGGTTAAGAGTGGATGTTTGAATTGTTAGGTTATGCTTTGAACAGGTAGGGAGTTAATATTTTAAAGGAAATTCCGTCAGTTTATTCTTTTGTTCACTTGAGCAGTTTTTTTTTTGGCTCGAGTGGTCTTTCGTTTCTCCTAGAATTTTGTGTTCATAGTTTGAACTTCTAGGAGTATGGTATTCTTCACTCAAGCGGTCTCTTTGCAGGTCTTAACTTTTGAGAGGGGTCATCACTCGCTCGAGCAGTGGTTAGTTCGCTCGAGCTATCTATTCTACAGGGTTAATGTTCTAGAAATTTGGTTTTTTCACTTAAGTAATTGTTTGGTCACTCGAGCGGTGTTCTCGTCTGACACTCGAATGGTGTTTTGGTTGCTCAACGGTTTGTTAGTATAAAGTTGTGGGAAAAAGATTTTTTTGTCACTTTTCTAATCTCTCTCTTTAAAAGGTCTCCAGACTGATTTTTCAAGTCTCTCACTCCATATTTCTTGCATTGAATCTTCGAATTACCTTAATCAGTGAGTCTCGCCACTATAGTGCTTTGAGATAAAGTGTAGAGCCTTTAGAGGTGAACATTTTAATCAAAAAAGTTCAAGCTTTGGTCATCACCAGGAATGAGGGAAAACACTTGTCCTTGTCTAGCATTATCTCTAGTATTGGTGGGTTTTGTTGCAATCTTTGTAGTTGGAGCTGGAGTTGAGCTGGCTGAACTTGTAGTGGTTCTATTCCCATTTTTTCAGTCTTTCTGAGGGTAATCTCTCACTATGTGACCCCGTCTTTCCCCACTTGAAACATGCCCCAGTTACCCGATAACAAGTCCTGCGGTGTCTCTTCCCACATTCTAGACAAATGGGCGCTGAGTCACACGTAGAGGCGGAAATACTAGAGGTCTCCAAATTCGGTTTCTTATTCTGTAATGACACCAGTCCTCTTGGTACTTGCGTATTCTGTCTCTTTCCCTTTCACTCGTAGATTCAACTTTGAGTAGCTATATTACCTTCAGCCATTATCACCATTTCTATTACATCAACATATGTAGGCAATTTCAACACATTAATCCGGTCTAGGATGGCATTCCGAAATCCTCCTTCAAACTTTCTTGCTTTCTTGTAGCCTGTATCCACCATATGTGGTGCAAATCGGGCTAACTCTGCAAATTGTGCTTCATACTCCGCAACGGTCTTATTCCCTTGGCTCAAAGTCTCAAACTCTATCACTTTCTTATCTCGCATACATTGTGGAAAATACTTTTCATAGAAAAGCTCCAAAAATCAAGCCCAATTCAATCCTTGATGTTTAGTTCTAGTAAGCACCTACCATCTCTGTGCTTCGTCTTCGAGAGTAAATGCAGCAAGCTGTACTTTCTATGCTTAGGTGCATGGAAAGACCTCAAACAATTTTTTTATACCAAGTACCCATACCTCTACTTTCATTGGATCAATTCCCCCCTTGAACAAAGGCAGTTTTATCTTCTTGAACTCTTTCGTAAGTGCAATTGTTCGATCCTCAGCTTGATGATCTTGCACCACTGGTGGTGGTATAGGCACTAGTGGCGGTGGTGGTTGCTGTTGTTGTTGTTGTTGTTGTTGTTGTCACATAGCTTCTGCTATATCCATAATCATCATTTCCAACATATCAAGCTGTGCAGAGGTAGAATCTCCCACTTCATCTGTTGTCATTCTCACCATGATTTATATAGAAATGGATTATAATACATATAGAAAAGATACACAAATACACACTAACACTATCTATTTCATACTCCATAGCATTGTTCATATCTACAAATCATGTTACTATATTCCATAGTGTATCCATATCAGAAGAAAGTAACATGAAGGGAACCTAAGTCTTTTTTAGACTCCTTAAAGCTCAAATGGACCCGTGTGTGAGGGAATAACGCGTGCTTTGATACCAATTGTCACGACCCAAACCCGCCCTTAAAAGTTTGGATCATGACCGGCCAGTAACCCCTTGATTACTTATGGCCTTAGACAGATACAAAGAATTTATCATAAAGGGGCCTAAAGAAGAAGCAAATAAATAACAAAACGTCCATTGAGCAGTACTTATATACCAGGATTTTAAACATCAAGTCACAAATATAGAGAGAGAGTTCACATACATAGTTTATATCTATATACAAATCCATGACATGTAGGTACATACAAAAAGTTAGAAGCCCAAAAATTACATATTGACCAAGAGTCCAATAAAAGCCACCAAAACTTGAACAAAAATGTGGCGTCAAAGGAACTCCCCACAAAACAAACAAAAGGGCTCCAACTTTGGAGGCTTAACAAAACAGGTCCATCAAAAAGGCTCTTGAAGCTGACGTAGGGCTGGCCTCTGGGCTAATCACCTACATAAATATATATATATATATATGGAGTGAGCAAGGTTCAGTGAGTAATAATAATGCAAGGAGGTTTATATGAATAAGCATATGTCTTGCAGAATAAAGATATAAATCATATATATGTCTTATTCGTAATCACATTCCAAAACAGCCTCGGGGCCCACATAAGACGAAATGGCCTTGGGCCCAACGTGATACAGAACGACCTTAGGCCCAACATAACACGGAACGGCCTTAGGCCCAATATAGTACAGAACAACCTTAGGCTTAACATGGTACACAACGGCCTCAGGCCCAACATATCAACAGCTGTTTTAAACATTATAGGGTAGTTCGAACATCGACATGTCTCCATCTCCCTCGGCCTTAGGGCCTTTAATCATAATCAATCCATATCAGACATAACGGCCTTGGGCCCATTATACATAGCAGAAACAGAACGACCTCGGGTCCGTTTCATATGCCATTGCTCAATTATTCTAACCAAAACACAACGTCTATCAGGTATGCCATTCATGATCAACAATATGTAAGTCGTAATAAAAAAATACGTAAATACGACATATCGTTACACTACTATTACTCACAGTGATTTGGTCAAGCAACGGTCCCTTCCGACAAGTGACCTACACATGGTATACACATAACTTGATAAGCAATACATATTTTCTTAGCTTTTTGACTTTAAGTATTTCTCCATTTCGTTCACTTTCTACTCCTTTTTAAGAATTTCAGATGGATCAAATATACACATTAATATATTCAGAGGGTCAAAAAGGGTATTTTTTCCCAATTACCGCACGCGCGGAAGTCCTTCACCGCACGTGTGGAGAGGTGTGCCGCACATGCGGCCCCGCACATGCTTTTATTTCAAAATGCCCAACTTTTCTCCCCAATTTTCTGCACGTGTGGCTGTGAGCCCCGCACGTGTAGTCTTGGGCTCTGTGTGAGAAGTCTGAAAATCCAACAATTTCAAGCTTTTTAAAGACATGTCTAAGGCTCAATTCAAGCATTTTTATTTCAAAAACACAACATATGATCATAAAACATGAAACCCAAACTCAAGTAGATCATAAATTATTTTAATTTGACATATATAACTCTAATTTCCATATTATCTTCATTTTCTTCATCTTTACATGATATATACAAACATACACAAACATATATACATATATGAGTTCAAAGCATGCAAATACTAAAGATTAGAAGGTGATTTCTCTCAATCTCACTCAAGACAAACTCAAAATACAAGAATCAACTCTTAAATCAAACAATGTCATGAATTCCTATGAATTTCATGATAATTATTCAAATAAGATCATTATTCCAAAACCCTAACTTCTATGAGTGTAAAAACTTCATTTTAAAGCTTGATGCTAAGAAATTAGAGAGAGATTTAGGGTAGTCTAGATGATTTACACATACCTCGAGCTATTGTCTTGATTTTTCCATTGAATCCCCAAATTCCAAGCTCCTATATTGAGCTCTCTTCTTCTTCTCTCTTTTCTCTTCTTTCTTTCTCTAGAACCCTTTCCAGGAGAAATTATTATGTTTGGTTGAGTCTGGCTTAAGGCTCATGTATATATTGTATGTCTAACAAGACTTCACCCATTAAGTCTAAGTTTAATGGGTAGTCTAGATGATTTACACTTACCTTGAGCTATTGTCTTGATTTTCCCATTGAATCCCCAAATTCCAAGCTCCTATATTGAGCTCTCTTCTTCTTCTCTCTTTTCTCTTCTTTCTTTCTCTAGAACCCTTTCCAGGAGATATTATTATGTTTGGTTGAGTCTGGCTTAAGGCTCATGTATATATTGTATGTCTAACAAGACTTCACTCATTAAGTCTAAGTTTAAGGCTTAATTAAGAGCTTAATTTAAATAAATCTAATTAATTCATTATGAATCAAATTTTTACAAAACTTCATAATATGTTCGAAAAATCATGCTCATCATAACTGTAAAATCAATTTCAGTTTATCGCGCCTCTAAGGCTTTCAATTTGTAGTCCAAAGGTCACAATTTCAACAGATTTTCTCATAACTGATAGATACAAATTGATAAACATGTAATTCACACATTGAAACATGGAGTTTCGCTTCAAACACATAAACACACATATAATCACACATATAATGAGGGAAGTAAAGTTGGTGACAGGGTCGGGTTATTACAAAATGTCATTGAAAATTTCATAAAAACACAACACAGCTACAACCACAGCCGAAGCACCAGGAGAAAACACAGCTAGAGTACTAGTAGAAAACACGGACACTAAAGCCCAAGCAACTCATCCAAGGGCTACAGGACACATAATAGTTGATTAAAGTGTTGTTGAGCCAAGATCAATCTTCCACTAATTCTAACAAACTTGATCAACAAACTATAGTCATTCTTAACAATCAATTTGAGAAAAGAATTACAACATATTTCTTTATCGAATAGCTGATGCATCTCCATTCCATCCACAGATTTTGATAAACCATAACTATCAACTATCACTATCTACTCTTGCAAAGTATTGTATTTGTATTTGTTTTTTGTTTCTTACAATCCATAGCAGAGGTTAATAGGCAAAGGAAAAGTTGCATTGCATAGCAATAATACTCAAACCTAGCAATCACACTTGGAGAGTGAACACTTTGTCCACCAGGTCATCCATTGCAATTCGACAAAGTATTAAACAACTCTTTATCATGTCATCAACTAAAAAATGAAACATTATGTATGACAAGAGCAATATATTAATTCTTTTGTATCCCCATCTTTCTATCTCCCATTTTCTAGAGCAACTTTCAACGACAACACAACAGAATTATTGTTGCCTGCGGTCACACCCCAGTTAATCAACCAGTTTAGTTTTGCTATGTAACAATTCTACAGCCAAATAGGATATGTATCACTAGTTACTACACTCTGCGCACAGCCTAGAGTGTATCATGTTCAAAATGTTGGACCAAAACAAACCAGAAAAGACAACAAGAAGAAAAAACATTTACTGAATCAAATAGAGAAAGAAACCATAAATCTTAGATTTTTCTTTTTATAGTTTATGGGATTTGAACCATAAATCTAAGAATATTTGACAAGTGATCAAAAAATAAATATTGTACAACAAATGGGGCCATGCAAAGCTTCAAATTCTAAATTGTTGAACTATACCAGAACTCTGCTTCCATTTTTTGGGCTCACTTCTCTTTTAAGAAATCCATTCGCTTCCTTATTCCTGCATTTGGAAACAAGTATTTGGCACCGTCAGTTTATCTAGAGTGATTTTTCCAGTTTAATAGTATCAATAAACTTTCTATATCAAAGGAGAATGAATACAAGATATTGCGAAAATTGATGTTTCATCTATTCAAATCATATATTTTTAAATGTCTATGAACATAATTGTATGCCTTCTTGTGAAATAAAAGCATCTTTAGCACATATAGTGGCATTTACTTGTACTACGTGTAGTGTTTCGAACCTTGAATCTTTTAGAGCGCGCATTGTCAGGACTAAAGTGAGAAAAATGTGATTGACGTTTAGGAGCTTCACTTATATAATTTCCTACACCCAATGGTGGCATCTAGCTACTCTTTTCCTGTGTTTCATTCCTAGCAAATCGAAAGAAGCCACCCTTGTCCGAAGTCACCTCATAATCAGCTTTCAATCGTGATCCTTGATCCGCATATTGGGATCCAAAAGCATTGTCAATCAAAAAAATAAAATAAAATAAACCAAACAAAAAGAAAATGATTACAAAATTAGTCATTGATGACCTGTTAATGAAGAATATATTTGTGATACATTTTTTGCCCTAGCTACCCCAGAAGGCTGCTCATTAAAATGTAACTACACTACGCCAAAATTGGGCTTTAGCAGCGGTTTTTTACCGCCGTTAAAGGCTGTAAAACCGCCGTTAAAGCCTTTAACGGCAGTATTAACGACGGTTTCGTTACCGCCGTTTATGCGTGTGTCGGAAAAAGTGAAACCGTCGTAAAAAGGCAAATTACCGTCGTTAAAAGTCGACCAAAAACGGCGGTAATATAGGACCAAAAACGGTGGTTTTTTACCGCCGTAAATAGGTTCAAATTTTTCAAAAAATAATTCTTTCTTCTTGCACTCCCCAAGTTTTGAACCCAAGACCTCTCATCCACCAACACCAACCACTCTGCCACAGCCACTCTTCATGAAATATATTCCCTAAATAAATATTTAAACATTACTTTTACTTTATTGTAGATGGTTTCGCCGGAGCTCGCCAGAGTTTCGCCGGAGCACGTCGGAGTTTCGCCGAAGCTCCGCCGGCAAAGACCACCGTCATTAACGGCGGTAATGATTGGGCATTAGCGGCGGTTTTGTTACCGCCGTTAAAAGTGGGCATTAACGGCGGTTCCGTTACCGCCGTTAAAAGTGGGTTTCATTACCGTCGTTAATACCGCGGTCATTAACGGCGGTATTAACGGCGGTTTTCGTTACCGCCGTTAATAGTACCTTTAACGGCGGTTTTCGTTACCGCTGTTAAAAAAATTGCCGTTAATGCCCTGTTTTGGCGTAGTGCTAATTTGCTAGTTTATATGCATAAACAAGCATAGCAAAAATATTGCTCATTAAAAATGCATTCTTACTGATCATGGGATATCAACTTTTCAACAAAGAAAAGCCTTGTGTTCCAAATAAAATGGGTCACATGAGAGCACAATGACTAGATTAATAGTACATATTAAGAGTTTTAGAGAATAACCAGTATGGGAAAGCAAGGATATCATTCATTAGAGAATGTTCAAATAAAATTTGAGCTATTGACACAAAGGAAAAAAAATCCTGAATCAGACTATCATAAATAGCTTATTGTCCTTGTAGTAAAGCAAAAGAGACACTAGTCCTAGGTACAAGTTTCACAGAGTAAATTAATTCCAGAAAAAAAAAATTTAAAAAAAAATTCTTTAAGGTGCATATATGAGCTATTGGGCCATAATGGTTTGTTCATCCATGTTAGAAGAGATAAGAGAAACAGGGGTATCTCTAAGGTTCATCCAAGATCTAGGCATTGTAATAACCAAATCACAATTGTGTGGTATCAGTGAATCCTCACAAACAAATCAAGATCCATAGAACCATCACCTTTCATGTACATACAAAAAAATATGCAACCAAGATTATAATATAGTTCTTATACAAATTATGATAAAAGCAAAAGATATATTTGCATTGTATATTGCACTAAAATCATAAAGAATGAAGAAGAGAATGAATCAGAGAGACTAGAAATTGACCTACACATTCAATGTTTTCAGCACAATGAATAAGGAAACAACCTAGAATTGCAACCCAAAGCATATTAATCAGAAAAAATAAGTACCTTGTCCTTATAGAACCAGTTAAAGTACCGCATCGATCTGCAAAAGAAGAAGAAAAAAACATAGTTTACACTATCCAATAAGAAAGCAGATTCACAAAAATATATATATATATATATATATAGATATAGATATATATAATCAAAATCACTAATAATAAAACAAAATTAAACAAACAATCATAGCAACATTAGATTTGAAGCTATGTGCACTATCTATTTTCTTCAGAGAATGAATAGTATTAAAACGCGTATCAAACAAAGTATGACTAAACGGAATTTAAGAATAGGGAAAAAAGTTATCAATTTTCAAAAAAAGTAAATCAAAAAAATAATCATACATAAACTATTTTAACTAAATTGATGAAAATAAACTATTTTCATATTTTTTGTTGCTATGATTTAGATGGTGTTGATACTATGTAAATCAAAAAATTTAATTATACAAAAACTATCAAAATTAACTTTAGATCCATTGGTGTATCATCACTTGTATCACATATTGAATTCCACCATGCCTAAATTCCAAACAGAAGTAAGAGAGATTAATCACTTTTGAAGAGGAACTAATTGATCTGAAAAATGTACAAGAGATAAAGAGTAAGAGAGATCGATCTATTCAATCGATCTAATCTGAGAGTGGAAAAATAAATAGTTAATCAACAAATCTAATTTGACAATGAGAAAGTATATCTGATAGTTCAAACTCAAACACCGATTAACACTTGTAAGTGAAAAACAAAATAACAATGGCTTGCTTTAAACCTTGTTAATCGGCAGATCTAACAAAATGCGAGAGAGATCAGATCAGATCGAGTTCAGATTTCTATCAAATCAGATCAACTTTCTTGTTCGATTTTGGATCTGCGATTTGCGAGATAGATCAAGTTCAATAAACAGCTAGAGCGAGAGAAGATCTAACAAAATGTGAGAGAGCTCAGATCAGATCGAGTTCAAATTTCGATTAGATTATATTGACTTTCTTGTTCGGTTTCAGATATGCGATTTGCGAGAGAGATCAAGATTGAGTTCGATGAAAAACAACTAGAGTAAGAAAGATCGATTTTAATCGCGAGAGAGAAGAACGGTGTGTGAGATGGTGAGATTATGTTTTTTTTAATAACTAGAATGATTTGAATAGATATAGGGTTACGTGTCTGTTAAGTTAAATAAACTTGGCTCATTGAGACCATCATACCTTGAAACACGCGTTGATTATTGAGATATATCACTACATTATTTAAAACATCTTCACACAAACGCCAATCATAAGCGACTTTTTTTGTAATGACAACAACAAAGTTGGGCACTCAAATTAAAGTTTACTTGCAATTGTAAACCAAAGACTCGTTTATTTATTATTATAATTTTAATAGACCCAGACTTGCACTCAAACGCAGCCTTTAAGAAACTTTTTTATTTTTGAAGTAAATAGTCTCCTTCAAGGAAACTTGTAGTGCTTCACAGGCAGTTGGCTTTTTTATACCTTTCTTTATCCAAAGGTATCAATTTTTATTTTATTTATTTTTTGGGAAGATTTGATCACAAGTCCCTCAAAGCTTTCATTTTTTGTCAAAAGGATACAAAAAAAATTCAGTACTGCAAAACTCACTCACAGCTCTCATTTTTTGTTAAAGAACAAAATTTTTACTTTGATTTATAATAAAATTTTACTCTGAATTAAAGTAAAATTTTACTCTGAATCAGAGTAAAATTTGCGATTTTACCTGTGAACAAATAAAAAAAAGGAAACGAACAAAAAATAAGGGTTTACAGGAGGAGTGAACGAGAGAGAGAGAGAGAGAGAGAGAGACAAAGTCAAAAAGAAAGAGAAAATGAACTATCGATTTTCAAATTTAAGGTAACAAATCTCAGATCTGAAGTCATCAATCTCATCTGAGATAGTGGAGACAAACAGTAACTATGAGAATGATAAGAAGGATATTTTAAAATACTAACGGCGTTTGAAAGTATTCATATAATTCTTATCCTTTTGACAAGATAAGTGCCTCCTGAAGTATTCACCAAAAAACAAAAAAAGTGCCTCCTAAGGGATATATGGCCAAATTTTCCTTTTTTGAAGTCTAAGAAACAAAAGCCCCAAAGGCATATATCCTCACGGGTGGCCTATGATCTCAGCCACCTAATTTCTTTCACATGAGAATACATTGGGTTGTTACAATAATCAAAATAAATAAATAATTATGAAATCAAAAATAAATATTGGTAAGAATCATAAAATCATTATGAAAAGATTTCAAAATTTATGTGGTTTGGGTAACTTTGCCTATGTCCTCGTCTCGTCTGCTATATCAAATATGTGTTTATAAAATATCCACTATCACTAAAATGATAGCACCTACATCACATGGATATACAATAATTCGGCCTTAGACACCATAATTTTGCTCTCTTTAAAGAAATTCAAACTCTTCTTGGTTGATCAAAACCTTTATTTCCGGTGTAACAGAACAGTACATGTTAACTATAGTCCGACTTATAGTTGTATTGACTCAGATCACTCTTGCACAAGTCGTTAAGTCTAAAACTCTACTGTAAAAAAACACCTTTACAAATTATCTGATAACTCTCTTCATAATCACAATACAAAATTATAGAGGAGCTGGTCACACTATAATATCTGTATATATGGTATTATATATAGAAGAATAAATAATCAAACCCAAAGTACATCGATAAAGTTTATTCTCTTTGCTGATAAGTTAAAAATAAAAAAAAAATAAAAAAAAAAAAATCTGAGTTAGTGTTTAAGTAAATTCACCACCTGTTGCACTTGTTCCAAGCAATTCTCACCTTTCCAATTTCCATTCAACTCCATCAATGCAAAATACAATTACACCAAATTAATGGATGAAAGAGCATTAGATTCTCTTCAATTGCTCTTAACTGATTATATCATTCAACACAGAAATATAGCAGAAATGATGATACCAATATCACATGGCTTAATACCAATTTAAAATTAAAATAATATAAATACATTTAAACACCAACATATATATGTGTATAGTCTTGTGACCTATGGTGCCGTGTCATTGTAGTTTACCTCCATTTTGTTATCTACTTATGTGCTATGTGTAAAATGGAATCTTTTCTATCATCTGTCCTAAGTTACTTCTCCACTATATGATCAAGACAGCGAGATTAATTGTATGATAAGGAGATGACCTAAGACAATAAAATAAGAAAGAGTAGATAGAGGATATTTTGACACCACAATGTGGTGTTACTTATAGTAACATTTTCATTTCTTCTATTTTATTTATTTATTTTTTGGTTTTCCTAGTGTTGTTCGTTTCCATTTGTTCATATCCACATTCCATTATTGGGAAATAATTCAAAGCACAACAAATTGCCTAGTTTACTTACTTGAACTTGAATTGTAATTGCTTTTACATGCTTTTGAGGCCCAGTGAAAGAAATACGATTGGACTTTTCAAGTAAAAAAATTGAGCATAAGAAATTACCTATCCCTGTCAATTTTAGATTAGAACTTACCAAATTGTTCCTTATAAGCATACAAGAATGCGCTCTATACTCAAAAGATTATATTAATTATCCTAATTGTATATCTAAGCCAATACACATTTCACTCAAAAGAATATTGCATTCAATGTTTTTATATTTTTTGTTTGCCATTATGTAAAAGCAAGAAACTATAAGGTCATAATGTCACAATAGTATGCTTTTTTTTCTTTTCATTTTCTTTCTGTGTTTTCTTTAACCTTGTCAATATTTTGGGAAAACAATTACCTTATTTGTTTAAAGGACTCCTTCACTGAGGCTGTGTTTAGTTAGAGGATTTAAAAAAGAATTTAGAAAGAGAAATAGAAAAGGATAGTGAAATGTTTTCACACACCTTTTTCGTTTTCTTTTTTAAATCTCTCAAACAAACACAACGTAAAGAAATTTGATATCTCAATTTAGCTCCAATATGGGCTCCACCTTTCCAAAATTTATATTTAAAAGTCTAATTGGAAAGCATATTGATAGTCTACTAAAGTTTCCAAAAGGTTTTTAAAAAGTAACTTTTACTTTGGAGTTTAGTATAAACTAATAGAAGAATCAAAGTGAGGATCCTATATGAGGATCCTATAAGAATATGTGTGCCCTAATCAAATAAATTGGAATAAACAATTAATCATTTTATTTTTATGATCTGGAGTCTAGACATCATTTCATATAAAATTATAAGATAAATTACAAAGGAAAAATTACTTTACAGTGAAATAAAAAAGAAAAATTTGCATAAACATGGGGGGTGACTTGCATTCTTACAAATTTTCAATTTCACCATAGAACAATTTGCACCCTCCATGTTTTGGCAAATATATATATATATATATATTGGGGTTTCTATTTACACACCACAATTACTTTCAATACATACCATTTACTCAGTGCACACCACACACAAATTAAATATATTGATTTTATCTCAATACACACCACCAATTTTCATATAATACCATATTACCCTTATCTCTTCAAACAAATCCTAACCCTATTCCTTGCTCACTGTCCACCGCCAGTCGCCGACAACTACTCTTCTCCCCTCCTCATTTCAACACTTCCTTCCTTCCTTGGTGCCCCTACCTGACCTCTCCGGTCACCATCTCTTACCTCTGTTGCCTCACTACCATCGTAGCCTCTACCGCTGCTACTCCACCACACCGCAGCCTCTACCCATTGTAATTCCGTTGTCACAGCGCCACAAATCTCTCCCTCTTTCTCTTCTCTTCAAACATATATGGACTTCGTGTGATCAGTCGCTAATCGGAGGTCAGTTGCGATGGTGTTAAGTTGTTAGGGTTTGAAAGCACAATGGTGGTGGGTCGACGAAGATGGTAGTGGTTGCATGGTGGCGAAGACAAGGATGGAGTTGGAAAGCGGCGACGATAATGACTAGGTTGAGAAAGAAATGACTGGTGGCTGTTGTTAATGATGATGGTGTCTGGTGTGGTTGAGGGAATTTAGGGTTTTGTCCTAAAAGCTAATTTCATTAAAGGCATAATGGTAATTAAAAAAAAAATAAATATATATATATATATATATATGAGATAATGGTGTGAACTAAGAGTGATTATGGTGTGTAAACAGAATTGTCCTCTTTGTTTTTTTCCCCCCTCTTCCACTGATAAGCAATTCCCCTAATTTCAAATCCACTCCTAAAGATTTGCTTAAAAATATAGATTGCCTTCTGTGATTTAGAAAATTATAAATACTCCGCTGTCAGAATTTTTTATTTAACAAGATTAATTGAAAAAATGAAATTCCTAATTGTTCTTTTATACAATAATAAAATTACCTGAATTATTAATTAAAATATTTTTTTAACATCATTAAAAACTGTTATGATTTATTAATAAAAGAGACCATTTGTTATGAAATTAGAAATTTCAAAAGGCGTGATGTAATTTTCAAAACCACTGAGAGTTATTCATATTTTAAGTAAACCTTAAAGGGTATAATTGTAATTTATCCAAATTCCCCACAAGTTTTCACTTGCACCCCACCATAGAACAGTTTGGACCTTCTATAAACCAAACCAAACCTTAAGTCCCAATCAAATGGGGTCGGCTACATGAATCATTCTTCTATGTTTGGCAATTTTTTTTCTTATCCCACTGACAAGCAATTCCCCTAATTACAAAAACACCTCTAAAGGATTGCTTAAAAATACAGATTGTACTCTTGTGGTTTGGAAATTACAAATGCTTACTTGTCAGAATTTTTTATTTAACAAAATTAACTGAAAAAATGAAATTCCCAACTGCTCTCCTACATAATAATAAAATTACTTGAATTATTAATTAAAATAAATTTTTAACATCATTAAAAATTGTTAACTAATTTAATGATTTATTAATAAAATATGTCATTTGTTATAAAATTAAAAACTTTAGGAAGTGTAATGTAATTTTCAAAACTACGGGAGGCAATTCGTATTAAAAGTAAATCTTAAAAAGTGTTTTTTGTAATTTATCCAAAATTATATAAGCAATCACCCTGCAAACTATGCGTATTAAGCTCACTTTAGCCTTTTTGCACCGTGAAAATCAAACTTGAGACCATTGAAAATTCACAATAAGCTCTCATGCTAGTAGGAATGGCAAATAATCACTTTCGTAAACAAGAAGGAATCAACTGGGTTAACTTAATTAGTGTAGACACCCCATTTTTGACCGTCCTCAAGACTTGGACGTCACCGCTTGAACACTCAGTGATCATCTATATTTGTGTTCGTCTTGAGTTCCCGGAGGCCTTGGCTACGCGCCTTACCTCAGGATCTCTCGACTCGACCGTTTTATGTCTGGTTTTGCACCAAACACTTGTGTTTTTGCTTTGGAGGGTAGAAAATGGCTTTTGGGACATCCCCACACTCCATCGGCCATGGCTTGAGGCCACCGGCTGTGTTTTGTTGCCATCGGCCAAATGTGATGGCCAGCCGGCCAATTTGACGCCGGTCGGCCACTTTGATGGCCGACCGGCCAAGTGTGGTTTTCAACAGATATTTCTGTAGACAGCTGGCAGCTGTCATTCTAGGCCATACCCCAGCTCATACCTGGACGTGAGTGTTCTGAGGAGCTGCAAATTGATACATATCTATATCAATCAAGCTCTCTCACATGAGAGAAAAGAGAGGAAGGAAGAGATATACAACTTGGAGCAAAAAAATCTCTCTCTCTCTACATTTTCTGCCTCTCTCTCTAAGGTTTAGGGCTTGTTTGTGCTCAAAAGTGCATTTTCTTTGCACTTTTGCATACAAACACCTAGTTCTCTAATCCCTTTATTGAGATGAGGTCCTTGAAGGTGATTTTTGGGGTGATTTGAAGCCTTTTCTTGGTCCAAAAGTTGCTGATTTGCTGCTGTGCTTCAAGGGTGAGCTTTTACCTCTTTTAAGCCTTGTTTTCATAGCTTGTTTTTCCATACTTGCAACTATTTTTGAGCTTAACATATAACATAGAAAAGTCTTGTTTTTGAGTGCTCTAAATAGTTTGTTAAGGGTGTTTTAAGCTTTGGGGTTGTTTGACCCCTCTTAAGGCTTGTTTGGCCTTTGTTTTGTGCCATTTCGGTTGAGCTCCGGGACCATTGTGTTTGGGCCTCCTCACCACTGAAATCTTGAGGGATTTCAGTGATGAGGATGGTGCCTTGAGGTCCTAGGAAAGAGAGGGCCACCCCCTCTCCTTGTTGGTCCTTGAAAAGGGCCATTTTTGCCTCTTGAGGGAGCATATAGTTTGAGTGTGTATTGACCATGCCTTGACTGATTTTCATTCTTATTATGTCATAATATAGCATTTTTGTATGTTGGTTTTGGTACACCATGCTTGCTTAGCATACATGCCTTGTAATGCCTTGTTTTAGCCTTAGCATGTCCTATGCTTTGAGCCCTTATTCAAGCATGTTTAGGCCTAGCTTTATGAAGCTTTTATGTTTGTCTTGCCATGCTTAAGGTTTGTCCTTGGCTGTTTTGGTTGACCAAGACATGCATTGCATAGTCCCTTTGCACCTTGGATTGTTAGCCCCAAGCGTGTGAGTGTGTAGTGTGGGTTGCTTGCATCATTTTTAGTGGTTTGGAACCACTTACCATGCTATTTCAGTTCTCATAACATGCTTGCATGCATGCCTTTGACGCCTCTTTGATGCCTTAAAAGCTTGTGTTGTATGCTCCATGTTTAGCCTCTTTTGCATGCTTCCATGTTTAAGCCACTTAGATGCCATCTAGGTGTTCCCTTTGCATGGTCTAGGCCTACCTTGAACCTATTTTAAGCCCTCTTGGCCTTGTGAGGCTTGGTTGGCTTAGCCATGGTTTAAGTCTCCTTGACTAGCCTCAAGTACTTGGACCAATTGTACGCTATGTTTGTCTTGGTTAAGTTAGTTTGGCACCATCATTAGCATGGTTTTCAGAGCTTACATTGCATGCCCTTAGTCCATGTTTAGTCTCTTCCAAGCGTGCTTGAGAGTTGCCTTTTGATGTTTAAATGTTGGCCCATTAACATGTGCATGTGTGTGTGTGTGTTGGTCCTCATGTTTGAGCACTTCGGCCACTGATTTTGGCATGCTTGCGAGACATCCTAAATTAGTTTAAGTCCATCCCCTTTGCTTGATTGTGTGCTCACCCTGTATGTTTGCTTGCATACTTGCATATTCGCATTGCATTGCCATGTTGTATGCTAGTTCATATGCTTAGGATTGCATTACATGAGTATGCATGCTTGACCTCTTGAAGTGAGTATGATAGAGGTTGAGTTCAATTTGTTTGATTATGTGCATTGCATTCCATATCAAGATGCACACTTGATTCTTTGGGCCATCATGCATGAAAATGTGCGATTGGTGGTCCGAGAATCGAAGACCATGTCCCTTTGAGTCAGACACATGATAAGGGGTGTGATTGGTGCATACATTGCCTGAAATACATTGCCATGCCAAGTTCTGTCCTCTGCTGCTGTCAAAACAGATTCAGCAGGAAGATTTGGCCGACCAACAGTGTTTAGTACCGACCGGCAAATAATGTTTGGCCGAGAGTTCAATTGATGGTCGATGACCACTTCAAAATGGCCGGTGATGATCCCACTCAGCCGGTGGTGTTCTACAACACTCAGAGAAGCAACCTTGGGAGTTGTGCAATTTTCAGAAGAAGCAAAACAGTCAAAGCAGAGGCAAACTTGTGTATGGCGTTGGATTTCTGAGCAAACCCGAGCACCCGCACATTGGATCCTCTTCCCGAGGCCTTTATAGCTTTCTTAGCTTAGTTAATTTGCTTAATTAATTAGGTGGTCTATAATAATTAATTAGCTTGTAGGTTAATTAATTTGTATTATTCTTTTGGTCCCTTCGAGCGAGGGTGAATTTGTAATAAGTGTGGATGCGTGTGTGCTTGTCTTCCAACCCTCACTTCTTTCTCCTTTTTACTTACCTGCTTTGATGGTTAGTACTAGGACATGTTTACTTTAGCATACCTTATGCTATGCATGCGTGCATCATTCATTAGTCTTGCATACACCAGGCTCGGCGCATCATACTAAATGCATAAGTATTTCAAATTTAACTTGAATGCGTGCTACTTGTGCATTTTAACATGTCATTTATAGACTAGCTGAGCCTACTCTAGTGACATTCCGTATGCGTTGCATTAGGCATTTAAACATGGACTTGGATCATGCATGATTGCTAACATGTTCTTGTTTTGGCACGGAGTACTAGGTGAGCTCTTTATACTTTAGCATCTCACATGAGTGTGAACGTTAACATAATAGCATGACTACCATGAGGCTAGATGCTTATGTGATATAAAATGCTTAAATGTCCGTGGGTGAAGGTTGGATTGTTTGAGTTGGGATAACTCGTTGAAATCCGTATTTTAGCCTACTTGTGAGTAGCAAATTCCAAAGCGTTTTCCAAACAAACGGATATGCAATGTTTTGTTCCAATTTAAGCGATTTGGTCTATATTTGTTTGCTGTGCGCATAACATAGTAATTCTAGGCTAATAACTGGAATAAGAACACATAACGTTTTCAAAACTGGATATCACGATTAGTAGAGGCCGATCTTCGGATCGGGCGAGAGGGGGTGCTCATAGCTGACCTTCCCCAATCGTACCCAAGCTCCCGAGCCGAGGCAACTTTGGTGATGACGGACACGTGGCCTATGGCACCGAGTCAGGGTTTCCTAAATTTCCCCATAAAAATATTTAGGTGGCGACTCTGTATCTGGCAAAGCAATCCATGTTTGACACTTCTTTTTAAAAATCTGTTTTCCAAAACGATTTGCCGGATTTGAACTCTTTGGTTTAGATTAAGAACCATGACAATTTGAGAGTCCTGAACTGTAGTGAGCCCACATACGAACAGGACGGGGGGACTCATCCTCTCGGGGCGTTCGGGGACGTCTACAATTAATCACTCTCATAAACTCGGAGATAATTTTCCATTAATATGGGCCATCTTTGGGAGTGTTTGGAAAGTTAAAAATTGGCTTTTTTTGGTCAGAATTTATTAAAAAAAATAAAATAAGTCAAAATAATCAATAAGGCAAAATGGTATATCAAATTTATAATCATTTTATTTTTTCTCTCACAAATATCGCATTCAATTACAAAAAAATTTAACCCTCTTTCCAAATATAAATATTTTAACATATTAAAATAGTCGAAAATTAAAATTATTTGCTAAAATAGTCAACTTCTCAAATGAGACCTTTGTTAAATTGGTTATTAGACTATTTTTTTTTGTTGTATTGCTTATTCATTCCCTATTATTGGAGTCTTTGATGAGGTATTAATAGGGTGGACAAACGTCGGAACAGGGTGGACAAACGTCGGAACGGGACGGGTCAATTTCACATCGAGCCAGGCCAAGTTCACGTCAAGTCGGTACTACATAATAAGAGATTTTGTGTCTGTTCAAGTCTAGCCTAACCCTAACTTTGGACCTCTATATTTGTCTAAGTCCGGTCTAAAAAATAATTTTAAATTCCAAACTTGCCCATCAAGCTATATGTTAAAAAAAAATTGAAACATTTCATAATTAATTCAATAACATATTATATTTATTAAATAAATATATTAACATCATTATAAATTAAAAGATTTTGTGTATAAATTGAAAAATTTCTTAAATAAATTCAATCACACATCACCACAAATGTGAGTTTCAATAAAATCAATAAAGATAAAGTGTAAATTTTAACAAAACATATATATTTTAATGTATTATAAATAATTAATTAATTTAATAACGGACGGGGCCGGACTGTATTGAAAGTATAAATTCCAAATCCAACTCATTAATAATTCAGGTTAAAAATGTTGACTCAACCCCATCTTATGAATTAAAATTTCTTAAAAAAATAGAACTGGATTCAACTTGACTAAGCAAGCAAACAGGTCAATGTTGACCCCTAATTATTAAGCTTTTAGACATAAGTTGGATTATGATTGTTCACTTTGAAAATTTAAAAAAAATAAAAAAGTAAAAAAATACACGCATAGAAGAACATGAAGGGCTATAATTATACCACTTCTAGGACGGGCAAAAAGGCAAATAATAATAAATTGAAATAGTTGGCGGTTTTGGATAAGTGGTGATTTGAATTGGTGTGGTTGAGCAAGGCACTTATGGAGGATCCAAAACTGAAGTGGCCCATATATGATTTTGGTGAAGGGAAAATACAAAACATGTACCAAATGGGGGCTCTAAAACAAAGATCACTATAGATGAAGTGATGCTTTACCTCTCTAAATTTGCATATATTAATTAAAAGAGCTACAAAATTATTATGGTTAGCATATATTAATTAAAAGAGCTACAAAATTATCATGGTTAGGTGAAGGGGGTACTACTACTAGTGCAATCATTACAAAAATATATTAGCTTAGCCTGATATCACCCATGAGAATGTTGCTATTGCTCCACTTCCGCATTTCCTCATGTATTGTTTTTTGGCTTGGTTTAGGGTGTGTGTTGAGTTTTTAGTTATTTTAATTTTTATAAAAGAAAATCAAAATAATTATAATTTAAATGTGATATTTTATTTTGTGAACTTTATTTTATTTTTTTTATAATTATTTTAGCAAAAAAAAAACCATCAATATGCCAAACGAGTGCTTTACATGCTAAGCTCCATAGTCTCTCTCTAGTATAATTTGACTGGTCAATTTGGAAATTTGGATTTTATTTATTTATTTATTTATTTTTAGTGTTTTCATTTTCTTAGGCCTCGTTTGGGAACAGGCTAATTTAGTAACTTTTTGGCTATTTGGCTAAAATATAAGTTAAAAAAAATTAGCCTCCGTTTGGGAAGTGGGTTGGCTTTTTGGCTTTTTGGCTTTTTTGGCTATTTTAGCCTGAGCTAAAAAGCTTGGTTTGGGAAGGGCTTTTTGGCTTTTTGGCTTTTTGGCTTTTTTTTGTGAGAGAAGAGTGTAATGATTATGGGTTGGATGTGATGTTTTGTTTGTTGTGGCTAAAATAGCCTGTTTTGTCTTTTGTGGCTATTTTAGCCCCAACCCACTTGCCAAACACCACCTTAGTATGTTTGGGATGACTTTTTGGCTAATTACGAAAAGATGTGCAAAAAGTAGAGAGAAAAGAGAATCTTTGACTTTTTGGTATGAGTTGTTGGCTTTTTGGCTAATTTAGTAACTTTTTGACTTTTTGGCTAAAACAAAGCCTTCCCAAACGAGGCCTTAGTTCATTTTTTGTTTTCATTTCTCATGTTTTCTATAGGATTGATTACAGTTGAACCTATTAATTATTACTGGATATTATTTTATCCTATCATTTTTGAGGTCATAAATAGTATAGCCCCAATTATAATTTGACATATTATAATAGTAAAATGTTAAATTATAGCAATAGTGCCACAATAGCGACATGTTATTTTGGCATAATGCCAATCAACTTGCCGTCCTTTTTTTAGGTGGTGTTTGGGTTTAATTTTTTGAGTATTTTTTTTCATTTTTGTGATCTTTTTAAAAAAAAATTTTGATGGAAATCATATATTTACATTCTACACGATTAGACAAATAAAAAATATTAAAAAATTAAAAATTTTGAATTTTTTTAAAATATTATTTTTGAAGATGTATTTTAATTTTTGATATTTCAGAATTTTGTTTTCTAGTTGTGATGGGTTATTTTTTGGGCACTCGGGTGATAAATCCATTTTTAAATTTTGTTTATCTAAAGGTCCAGACACTAGAATGGGAAATTCTATTTCCACACAACACATTGTCTCTGTGCACATCCTTTCTCACTCTACACACTTAGTAATTTGATTTTTAGTTATTTATCTCAATCCACACACCCTACATTCCAGATGTACCCATTTAATAAAAAATGTGTGCACACCCTCGTATAAGCCCATGCAAATTCCCAAAATAGCCCTCCCTTCAACTTGCACGTCCCACTCTCCACTATGCACGGTCCAGCCTCTCCATCATCTTCCAGCCTCTCTATTTCCGACGGGCATTCTCTAGTAACCTGTAGCCTCCAGCCTCCTCTGTTGAAGATCGGCATTGAAGAAGATCAACAGGCATCTTTAGCAGCCATTCTCCAGTCGTAAATTACTTATAAGGTGAGTGAATATTGCCCATCATTATATAAAATAACATGCAATCTAGGTTAGTTTTTTTTCCATTTTCAATAATCGTTTGTAGCTGGCACACACTGAGACGAAAAACTACCATTCGGTACTGGTTTGCTGAATCATTTTAATCCATTCGGAAACCAACAATCGAATTACTTTAGACCATTCGATATTGTACTTCCAAATTTTAAGTTTTAATTTGGTACTGTACTTCCGAAACTATTATTCATATTCAATTGTTGTTTTCCGTATGCTGTCTATGTATTCGGCACTGGTTTGTCGAATAGTGAGTGCAAACAGAAATTACGTAAAACAATTTCTTAGCAAAAAAAAGTTATCTTTCCGTTGCTGCATTGGTTGTTTTGCATATCCTCCTAGTTTTCTAAATTGTTTGGCAAATCTTCCATCAAGTTTTGTTTGACAAACAATGAAAACCTAATGAGTGAACATTGGAATAATGTTAGGAATAGAGTCTAGTGTGTGAGAAATAATAGAGGAAAAAGGTAGGCAATGGAGTATGTGAGAAAGAATGAAGGAAGAAGGTATGCAATAAAATGTGAGAAAGAATGGAGAAAGAAGATAACAATGGAGAGTGTGACAAAAGAGTGGAGTGTGTGAGAATGAGTGTGAATAACGTAGGCAACGGACGATGGATGTGCATATAGAGCTTTTAGAAGAAAAAAGATGTATACAGAGATCTCTATTTTGGATGTTTAAGTGTGTAGATGGATGTCTTTTTGATCATTTTATTTAAAGATAAATTTGTAATAAAAATAAAGTTCATTAAGTATATGCACAGAGACAATATGGTATATGGAAATAGAATTTCCCTTCTAGAATACTTTGTACAAAAGGACAACCATCCCAAAAATGACCAAATTACCCCCTATATATATACATGCTATTGAACCAAAACCAACCCAAACCCAACACACACTCTCTTTCATCTCCCCTCTTCTATCTGATTAGGGTTTCATCCGCTATTCTCTTATTTGCTCTCTCTGGCAGTGATAGAGACTGCAACGAGACAATCTGAGGTGATCGATAAGTCAAACAACGACTTCGACCTTCGGCGAGACAATTTGAAGCGACTGATCTGAGACTATCACTGCCACTGTCGTCGTCACCTATTGCAAGCGTCACCGCTGCTCCTCCCACCTTCACTGCTCCATTTCGTCGAAGTCAAGGCATTCAATTCTTTGAGATCGTGGCGGATTCTAGATCTGGATCTTTTAGATTTGGAGCTTGACAGAGTTGGAGAAGGGAGAGAGATACCAAATCTGTCTTCGTTTAGGCTCTGGTAGCGTCACCGGCGAAGTCTCAAGACCGTTCATGTAAGATAGACTTAACAATGGCAATGGATCGAAGTTCCCGTGAGGGTGCTTATCACGCATGAATATACAATCCAGAAGCGAAAAATAAAGAGAGAATTCAAGTGAAATGAACCCATGTTATGTCCATATATTTATAGCATATATGGTGGCTTTTGATCAATGGTTACAACCATTGAAATTGAATCATCAAACTCAATGGTCACCATGTTTCCAAACATTGTGACTCTTCATTCAAAATTGACTTCCAGTTGCTTCTTCCTGCGGGAAGGTATGCATACCATATAAAACATTGATTCGATGTGAGAGGGTCCACCATATTATGGTGTGATCACCTCTCATATCTTTATCTCCCACTTGATCACATTATAATATTGGTAATAAAACTTGAGCAGCCCAAGTTTGTTCCATCACATTTAGAGCAGCCCAAGTTTGTTCCACAAATGACAAGAATTTTGGATGCAAAGACCAAGCACTTATGAACCTGAATGGTCTAGGACCCCAATCCCTCTCATCCTCCATCAAAACAATAGGGCAATGGTCAGAGACCAGTCTAGGTAAACCCCAAAGCTTAAAATTGAATGTCTGCAACCATTTTGGATTTAATAAAAATCTGTCAAGCCTGCTCCATCTATCACCCTCTTGTGAATGACACTAAGTAAACTTCCTTCCACACATAGGTAGATCAAAGACCTCTAGTTGCTCTATCATTTCATTGAACTCCCACATCCCCTTATCCCTTCTAGAACAACCTTTTCTTTCAATAATGCTTTTAATTTCATTAAAATCACCCCCCAAGCACCATGGGTCCAAGAATTGTGATTTAAGATTCACAAGAATATCCCACATCCTTTTTCTTCCTACAGGATCATTTGGCCCATAAACATTAACAATTACACAATTAAAAGAAAAAAGGATCGAACCTGCCAAGAGGATAAAATTACGATTGCAATAGCAGTTCTTGAGCTGAAAAACTTCAGGATTCCAGATACAGAGAAGCCCACCAGCAGACCCTATTGAATCAACTGACACAAACTCCATTTTTTCCCCATCCCAAATAGTTTGCACCAGCTCTGAATTAACTACCTCTTTTTTGGTCTCTTGCAAGAGAGCCATATCTATCTTCCTCTCCTTAAGCACCTGCTTAACTTTCCTACATTTACCAGTCCTACCTAACCCCCTAACATCCCATGATAACAGCTTCATTTAACAAAATAGCACTCCTGAGTCTCCTAGAAGAAGTCAATTAACTGACTGCTCACTTTCCCTTTTTGTGCACCTTGTCCATATCCATGGACTCCAATTCCATAAGCTTGCTTACGACCTCTTCCTCTTTGCCTTCACATTTGAGCCCGAGTACTTGCCTCATCTATAAGGTTGCTTCAGCCTCATTGAGTAGCAATCTACCACGACTGGAATCACTTGCCATAGACAGCGAAATAGCAGCCACTGCAGACCTAAGAATTGCTCCTTTCTTGACTTGTGCTGATGGACCAATTCGGTTATGAAGCTCGAGACCCCCTTTCTTATTCCAGACTCTCCTTCTCATACTTTTACTCTTCTATTTCCTGTAGGTTTTTTTAACCTGAGATGAAAGTTTTGAACACTCCCCAGACTTACCCAAACCCACTCCACTAACTGTCTCAATTTGTAATTGGTGCTGGGCCGAAACCCCACAAATGGGCTGAAAATTATTCTCAATATTAGTTGGACTTTTTGAACATCTAGAATCACCAAGGCCTTGGGCCTAATTACAAATATTCCCCCCATGTTGGGCTTGGGCTTTGCCCAACACCACCTCAAGATTTAAACCAGCCCCCATTACAAACAGAACCACTCACACTTCTAATGAAACCTAGCGTGCATAATACATCATTGACATTTGCATGACCTCCACTCACACCTTGCCTAGAGCCCACCAAATTGACTTCAGGGCTGACATTACGTGCTCCACATGCCACCTTCAACATACTAATTGTCTCTTCCACCTCAGAAACACTCTGCCCACTATTTATCTTTCCATCATCCTCTGACACAGTACACTTCCCTACTACCACAGCAACTCTCTGATCACCAACTCCTACCTTGGCAGCCTCATCGTCCCCCTGCACCACCAGCAAGTTGTCCAGAACTGAATCGAAAACCTCATCAGCGGCCTCATTGTTTGAACTCTGGCTGGCTCTTTCCCTTTGGGAAGATCGATAACTTACCACATTGCAAGTTTTTTAACTTCAAAATGTCATCATCTAACTCAATAACCTGCCCCACTGCCTCCCTATACTGTTGAAAGTGTTGAAGCTCCATAAGTTAAGAGGCACCCCATAACAGCTTATCCACACAATTTTTTCTTAATCCAAGAGCATGCCTTGTTTCCAAACTTTTATTGAGTCACTCCAATTCTTAATCCAACCTTCCATTTTATTAATTTCCTGTTGCATCATCTTTACTGAGTTAAAGGAGAGTATCACATCTCTGCCCCCACCTATTGTAAATTTAACCTCCCCCAAACCCCTGATCAACAACTCCTTCTTAAAATCAGCTACAGAGCAAGAGGCCTTCAACCTGACTATTACACTCTCATATAACCAACTATTTCCTTCTTCAAGAGCCCTGACAGTTATGGTTGGTTTTGATGTGGACCCACCTTCTCGGAGAACCTACGCATAAGACATATTCCCTCTATGTGACCCTGGGACGGCAATAGACTTACCTCTCCCATCTCTACCAACATTTGGATGTGCTGACTTATGCTTCACAACCTCCTCCTTCCCAAACTGGGCCGTCTTGACCTTTAGAGCTTTATCATCACACCACATCCCATCTGTTTTTTGAAGCACCATAGTTGCTGCCACTAAACAGTCATACCAAACAAAACCAAACCTGGTACGAGACATTTTTCTTCTCTTAAACGGGATGAAGACATCCCTTACAACACCAAAATTTGAGTATAGAGAATGTAACTTCCTCGGATCCATCGAGTCAGAGATGTCATCCACGAAGATGGTATGGACAGCAAACTGAACCCTCCTGCCCTCTGAGCCTTGCCTTCCATGTCTACGAACCACTGGTCGCCAACCCCCTAACTCTCTCTCCCTTCTCCTCTCCATATGTTGATAATGATGTTGATGAAGATGTTGTTGATGATGATAATGTGTTGATGAAGATGTTGATTAATGATGATGATGTGTTGATGATGATAATGGTCTTCTTGCCGGGTAAGAAGAATGATGAAATCTCAATGGCCTATTGAACCCAATACTTTGCTTATGAGGCTTGCGAAAATAGTTACCAGCCCAAGAAACACAACGGTGCTTATTAGAAAAAATTTCATTGGATGTTTTTCTAGGGGATGTTTTTCTAGGTAACACTCTTGGATAGCCTCATTCTCTAATTATTTCTTCCGAAATTTTAGTAGTATTATCCATGGAAAAATTCTTAGAAGAATTTTGGAGGTTTTGGCTTTTGAATGACTGAAAACGGCTTTGATATATGCGAGAACGGACCAAAAAATCGTTTGGACCAGGTTGCTGCCGGTTCAAGGGCTGAGATAAACCGGTTTGGGCCAGCTGGGGCTAAACCGACTTAACACGCGGGTCAAGGCGTGGGTCAGCGTGTTGGGCAGACCGTGTCTTTGGGCCGCTAGGCTGCTGGGCCGCGCCTGGTTTGCTTTGGGCTGCGCTTGGAAATTTGGCCCAATTAAATTCTTTTTAATCCTTAGGCCCAAAGCAACAGACTTCCTTGTTGTAATTCTAATTTTTAGGCCTTCTCTTTTTATTTTTGAATCTGGCCCAATGGATGGAATTTTCAAAACAGAGGCACAATCTGCAACGGTATTCTTGCACAGGTCGTCTTCTTCGGTGACGGTGGTCGGAGACCACAAACTAAAATTTGAATTTTGTGGATCGAACTTTTGCCATTTTTCACAACGAATTTCACTGTTGTGATCAAAATTTTGAGACGAACAAGATGGTGCTAAAGTAGTGACGCCAATTGAACCAAAAATTATTTTATAAAATTACTTCCATCAGTATAATTCGACCTCGCTTTCGGCAAGGTTCAAAACAATAGCACCACCAACTATTATTTTCTTTGGATATTTTTCTGGGAATACAACACGTTGGTGATGATTAAATAAGCAAACAGAATCAACCAATGTCGAAGATTGACGATCAATAACTCTCTGAATTTTTGGTAAAATTCTTTCAAAAAAATTTTGTTCTTCCGGGCTGTAATTCGTCATCTGTGTTTATGTATAAACTTGCTCTAATACCACTGTAAGATAAACTTAACAATGGCAATGGATCGGAGTTCCCATGAGGGTGTTTATCACGCAAGAATATATAATCCATAAGAGAAAAATAAACAGACAATTCAAGTGAAATGAACCCACGTTTTGTCCATATATTTATAGCATATATGGTGGCTTTTGATCAATGGTTACAACCATTGAAATTGAATCATCAAACTCAACGGTTAACATTTTTCCAAACATTGTGACTCTTCATTCGAAATTCAAACTTCCAGTTGCTTCTTCCTGCCGAAAGGTATGCATCACCATATAAAACTTTGATTCGGTGTGAGAGGGTCCACGATATTATGGTGTGATCACCCCTCATACCTTCAGTTCAAACCTCAGATTGGTCTTGAAGTCTTGTGCGAGCCATTAATAACGAAGCTCAAAGAGAAACAGATATGAAAGTATACAATGTAGTAAGCATTGATATATATTCATGTATGTGCATGTGTTTGTTTTATAGCAACAAAGATTTGGTTGTATGATTATGCTTCGAGTCACGATGGTACTGAAAAATCTCCATCACCGTTTCTTTCTCTCTCTCTCTCTCTCTCTCTCTCTCTCTCTCTCTCTCTCATCTTCACTGTGTTTCATGCTATATTACATTTATATTCATATATATATATATATATATATATATTTTGTGATATCTTTGAATATGAAACCCTAATTTCTTGATCAAGGTTGAAATGATAAAAAAATGAAGAGTGCTGCTATTAGCACCTGCCAAAATTCTTTGGACCTCCCATTTTATAATTTTTTTTTATTACAATTATACCCTAAAGTAAAATTACATTAAAAGACATTATTAAATGGAACACCCACCTATCAATAAGAACTAATACTTTATAATATTGGACACCCACCCTCACCTCCACCTCCAACTCCAACTATATGTATTCCATGTTTGTAAACCCTAAACCTATTACTTTTCATAACCAATTAACATAAACCCTAAATCTATTATTTTTCATAATCATCTTCAATCCTGAATGTGTCATCTTCATCACCAACATCAACGCTATTGAACCTGAAAGTTTTACTTCAAGTATAACGTATACTTCATCACTTATTTCACTGTGTAGAGCAATGGAGGATGAGGACAACATTCTCAGTCGTTTATCTGTCTTGTATTAACATTTTCGGTCATTTTCAGTGGTTCTTGTTTTGTTCGAACTGTTCGGTACTGGTTTGCTGATTGTTAGAATTATGTTCGGTAATACAGTACTGAATATAATCCTTTCGTTCAATACATAGGTTCCGAACATTAATGCAGATAGTCATTTATGTAATTTTCTTTGTTAAACTAACTTAGAATGGAAAAGAGTGAATTGGAATGGATTTAAGTTATGTATTTTGAATGGATTTAATTCATGTTATTTTAAGTTGTGAATTGGAATGGATTCAAGTTACACAGTGATGAACAAATTTTGTTCGGACATACAGTGCTGACAGGATCATTATTGTTCGACAAAATAGTTCTGAACAAAATACATTTTTTTTACTACACAGTGGTGAACAAATTGAGTGGGTGTGCATTTCATTGTGAAAATATGGAGATTAGTTTTCTATTCTGAAAATATTATGGTGATTAGTTTTCCATATATATATATATATATTGTTTTCTATTCTTACAATTCGCATCAATCTTCACTTTCTCATCTGAATTTCCCAATCAATGGCAAATTCCAAAGAGACCCACGTCGTCGAAATCCCAATCGACGAATAACACCAACCCCACAAGTAAATGCATTGTATTTTCAAGAACCACTTTTTAGATGTGGTTAACGTTGAGAGAGAAGAGAGAGAAAAAGCTAGGGTTTTGAAGGGGTTTTGAGAGAGAGAGAGAGAGAGAGAGAGAGAGAGAGAGAGAGAGAGAAAATAGAGAAAAGAGACATCACTGATGAGGAGAAGAGAGGGAGGCAGAGAGTGGGTGTGGTTGGGGGTGTAAATTGCGTGCATTTACTTGTGGATTTAGGCTAAGGTTAATGTTGGAATGGATTCAGGTGGGTGTGCATTTCATTGTGAAAATATTATGAATATAGGTAGATTTGGTAATAAGTGGGGTGTCCAAAAAAATATTATTAAAATTTAGGGTTTAGGGTTGGGGTCCAAAGAAATGGGAGGTCCAAAGAATTTTGGTAGGTGCTAATAGCAGCACTCAAAAATGAATTTGTAATGTTTTTGTTTGATTTGCTTTTGTCTGATCTGCTTTTCAGCTCTGGTCAATCGAGATCCGTCATTGGCCATAAGATCTAGATCCAAAACCAACCCTATCCGATCTAGATTATCACAGATCAGAGGACTTATGTTCTCTTCTTTTTTATTTTCTTTTTCTTTCTATAGTTGTTGATTTGGTGTTGTTGATTGATCTGGTTGTGGTGGTCGTGGTCGTGGTCGTAGTCGTGATGATGATAATGATGATCAAACAGATAAAAAAAAAATTAGAACAAAAAATTGTAACAAATAGGAAAAGATAGGTCAGGAATTTCAACAGATTAAATTTTACACAGATAGAAATTTTAGCATATAAGAAAAAATATGACAAGAATTTAAACAGATAGACAAAAAAATTGAACAGATAGATATACATTTAAATAGGTAGTAAACGAAAAGTCAACAAATAAAGTCTAGAGGTAAAATTGGATACAACATGTCTTAGAGGATTTCTCAACAAACTATTTTACAAAGCGTGGACTTTTTACTAACAAAAAATATTAACTGAACCTAATGCCTTAGATACTTTCTAAATTGAATTTATTATCAATTTTCTCTTATATTTTTTCTTGGCAAGATAATAGATGGGTGTTTGTAACTTGAAGCTGTTGGATTTTTCTTAGGTGGAAGATTAGGAAAGTCTATAATTTATCACCAAATTTGTCACAAATTATGGCAATGCTATAATTTGGCAAGTCTTTTGCAGAGCGCTTGGAGCTCAAAATTGAACAAGTCTTGCCAAAATATGGCCTTAGCAACTTTTTTAGCTCTTTTAAATTATGAAAATCATACAAATACATATATATATATATATATATTGAAGGATGTTCGAAACGAGTGAAAGTGATATATATATTTTATAATATCAAAATGTCTATAAATGAGAGGATTAAAGTAATATTGGCTTATACTTGAATGACTCTTGATGTAAATAATCATTTTTCTAAACAACAATGAAATTTTCAAAAAATATTGCGTATTTTCATTTCAGGCATTTGGTTAGAATTTTATTTTATGGAGTTTTTTGAGTTTAGGTCTGCTCAAGATATTTTATTTCAATACGTCTATTAGCTAATTTTTTTAAAAAAGTGTCCACATACAAACATATACGCCTAGTTGAATGAAAGATGATTAGGTGTTCTGGATGCACTAAGGCCTCGTTTGGCAAGAGGCTATTTTAGCCAATTAGTCAAAAAGTTAGCCAAAAAGCCAACAACTCATATCAAAAAGGCAAAGATTCTCTTTTCTCTCTACTTTTTGCACATCTTTTTGTAATTAGCCAAAAAGTCATCCCAAACATACAAGTTTTTTTTACCTATCTTTTTAGCCAAATAGCCAAAAAATTACTAAATTAGCCTGTTCCCAAACGAGGCCTAAGTCACAATGCCAACCACCCAACACATAGCCCTGTCTGGTTCTACGGTAGAGGATGGCATTGAGACTAGTAATACGGTGCGATTCAAAAAATTGTGTTTATTTTGAAAAGTGACCATGGGATTAAGAGTCTTATGAGACTATGAAAGGCCTTAATTCAAAAAATTGTGTTTATTTTGAAAAGCGACCATGGAATTAAGAGTCTTGTTAGACTATGAAAGGCCTTGAATGAGGGGACTAATAGTGACCTCGGGGAGATGGTATTCAAAAATGAATCCATGGGGACTATGAGTTAATTGATTATTTTACCTTTGTGTTTGTTGCTAAATTTGTTATAATACTTGGAATGAGATTCATAAAATGGCTTATGTAATATTAAAGAGCAATGCTAGGTATCATGAAAAGTTTTTCATGAAAATGGTCATGAAAGATTTGTGACCTTTAGATTACACTTACAATAAAGCACCACACACTAATCAAGGTAATCTAAGGGTCACAAATTTTGTTATAAAATTCATGATCCCTTTCATGACAAAATTTTCATGATCTCTAACATTTCTCAATATTAAATACAAATAATTGAGTAAAATTTTATTAATAGTTGGATAGTTAATATTTGAAAATAAAAATAAAAATAAAAAATAATATTGAATAAAAATTTATTAATATTTGGATTCATAATACTTAAAAATAAATAAATAATAAATATAAATAAAGAAAATGAATAACATTGAGTAAAAATTTATTTATTCTTTAGTTGGTATAAGCCTAAATTTGATAATAATGCAAAGAGTATTTGTGAAATTTTACATGATTAATCTCACTCTTATCTCTCAAAACAAACATGAACTATTACTAGTCCACTAGTTATCAAACAAGCACAATTTTTCTTAATCTCTTCACTAGCAGTCCCCTCACTAACAATCATCTCCATTTTACCTCTAAAAACAAAATCGTGGATCCTAATCCTACCATTCACATTCCTGTGGCATCACCTGGCGTGCCTAGGAGCACTAAATAATTTCTTCCAACTGAAATGAGCAGATTTGAAGATGCTGGCGTCACATTTACTTCTATTTTTATTATTTCAAAACTTTAAGACTGGATAACTTTTATTATACACATTCATTTTAGGAGTTTTCTTAAGTGTGCAAGTGCACACCATGTGCCACTTACATAAAAAGTGTAAGTGCAAGGTGTAAGTATAAGTATAAGGTGTAAGTGTAAGGTGTAAGTGTAAGGTGTAAGGTGTAAGTGGGTTGCACATGGTGTGCAACCTCAAAAAAGGTGTAAGTGCAAGGTTTAATTTTTTACAAAAGGTGTAAGTGTAAGGTGTAAGTGTAAGGTATAAGGTGTAAGGTGTAAGTTGCACACCATAACCAAACCCTTCATTTTAATATAATTAGGGTTAACTCGTGCTATACACACGAGACTTTATAAATTAAAAAAATATATATTATAATTATTTTGAAGTGATTTAATATTTTATCTTGCGGTATATATGAAATTTATAAATTAACTTTTATGTTTATAAATTTTTAAATTAGTAGTTTAAAAAATTAAAAATATATATATATATATATATATATGTAAATATATATAAATATATTTAGTGTAATTTTAATAATTTGTATTAAAAAAAAGTTAAACTTGATTAAATAAGATTAACTAAGTTATGACATACATCTTCTTGTTATGAAAATATACAAATTTAAAAGTTATAATTAAAACAAATATATAATTTTATTATTAAATATGAAGTGAAGTGATATTTAACAAAAATTAATATGATATTTCTATTATTAATCCAATAATTTAAGTTACATTTCTTTTGATTTCAATTTCATAACTAAAAATATAATACGAATATAATATACACACGGATTTCTAGTCTTTATGAATAAGAAGGTTTCAAAATATTTTCAAATTTTCATCATTTTCTTTTAATTTTTTTTTATCTAATTTGATTTTAAATTTGAATAAAAATTTTGATTTGATATGAATTACTTTAACTTTTTCTTTAAATTTTTAGCAAATTTTAAAAGAACTTTCATTCTTATCCCAATTTTTTTTTTCTTTTAACCAATTTTGATGAAAAAACAATAATTTTCAACGTTTCATCTTTTTAAATTTTTATCGAATTATAATTTGATAAAAAAATATATTAAGGGTTGAAAATTCTCTCAATTGAAATTGCAGTGAAATAATATCTTAAAATAGTCAAAGTTTGAGTATGTGATTGATTGAAATGTATAATTTAATTAATTCTCTTCTCATATTTGTATAAAAATTGACACTTATAACTACATCATTATAAGTTGGATTATGAAAAAAAAATTGGGTTGTCAAATATTTTCCATTTGTAAATATCTTACATATTAAAAAATGAAAAAAAAAATGTGTAACTTTTTGATATGTGTTTATCAGTTTTGTTTGATGGACATAAATAATTGATGTTCCAATTTAAAAAATTAAAAAGTAAAAGAAAAAATAGATTGGATTTTTTTAGAAATAAAAGAAATCATCTAACTCTTCTATATACTATTAAGATGGACTATTTCAATTTAAAAAATTAAAAGGTAAAAAAAAAATAGATTGGATTTTTTAGAGATAAAAGAAATCATCTAACTCTTCTATATGCTATTAGGATGGACTATTTTAATCACATAAAAAAATAGAAATTATATTTAGATATTATCCCTATATATTATGCTATTATATACAACTATAATTGTAACAAATTAACTATAATATATATGAAAAGTTATATTAAGCTTTTATTTTCAATTCATTGAATTATAATTAACAAACTAACAAATAGCAGTAATGGTCTAATAGGATAGAAAGAGAATAAAAATAAAGAACGCAGTGATATTTAAAAGTTTTAAATTTATCTAGTTATACAAAAATCTAATGTTATAGTAAAATCTTGAATTCTCAAAAAAATTTCACATTTTTTATAAAATAAAATGACAAAAAACATTAAAAATTTGATACCCATTTGTTCAACTCCAATTTTATGGTCTTCACTCTAAGCCGGGATCATTAACTAATACTAATCTAATAGAAAAGACTAATAGAATAGAAAAGAACTATCTTTTCTGTATCCTTTTCCCGGTTTCGTTGCTATTGCGGACTTTATGCAATCCATCGGATTATATAGATATCCCTTCAACAAACATAGGTCATCGAATGGATCTCGGAGACCCACCAAAGCATGAAAGCCAAAATCTTTCAGAAAATGAATTCCTATTCGAATAGTGCATAACCGCATGGATAAGCTCACACTAACCTATTAATTTGGGATCCAATTCAAGATTTTCCTTGGGAGGTGTCGAAAATGAATTGGAATGTAAGAATATGAAGCCGAAAGCATCACTAACTTACGCTCTGACCCATGTAGCATGGGACACATGAAATCCCGTGTGAATAAGTAAGGACCACCTTGCAAGGCTAAATACTCCTGGGTAACCGATAGCGAAGTAGTACCGCGAGGGAAGGGTGAAAAGAACTCCCATCGCAAAAGTGAAAATAGAACATGAAACCGTAAGCTCCCAAGCAGTGAGAGGAGCTTGAGGCTCTGACCGCATCCCTGTTGAAGAATGAGCTGGTGACTCATAGGCTATGGCTTGGTTAAGGGAACCCACCAAAGTCGTAGTGAAAGCGAGTCTTCATAGGGCAATTGTCACTGCTTATGAAGAAAACAAAATCCGATCAAAATCCTTGGCATTGAACGGATATAGACACTTCGATTGCAACTATAATCACTAATAATTCTATTCTACAATGCAAACCTGTAAACAAACACATAAACCTCACTAAAACCGAAACAAAAACCAAACCAACAATAGAGAAAGAGAATCACACAGGAAAAAAATAAAATTAAAAAATAAATAAATTTATAGTGTGAGAATGTTACCTCCAACAACTTAAACCTCACATAACCCAATCTGCTAGCTGCTCTGCCAATGCCTGTGAAGTTTAGGAGTTGGGATGACTAATTAGATTATTTTTTAAATAAGACTTGAAAACTGATTAATTTGTCTCATTAAGTGATTTAAAATTTTGATATATATACATTAGAAAAATAGATAATCATATTACTAAATCATAATTCAAATGTAGATATTATCATATTTTCTTTTAGATCTATATCTAAATTCTTATCTTTTATATTTTTGTGTGGTTTCTATTCAGTTTTTTTTTAGTTTTTTTTTTCAATTTATTTAAGTGGGAGTTGTGGGTATCTATTTTTTTTAATTTAATTTATCGGTGATTTATATTTGTTTTTAATTATTATTATTTAGGTAAGTTATGATGTGAGTTAGATACGGGATATACATGTGAGTTTTATTAATTTAAAGTATAATGGTGTGAGATATTTTTAAATTAGATTTGTTTAGATAAATTTTAAAGATTTTTAAAATTTAAAATTGGATATTGAGATGCAAAAGAAAGATTTTAACTGAATAAATAAAAATCAAATTTATTAAGTTTATCTGTTTGTATATCTGATTTTTAGTTTTTTTTTTTTTTTTTGATATGTTATAATATAATATATAAAATATAGATAGATATCTACAACTTTCATAAAAAAATATTATTTGATTTTTTGGTGAAAAGAGAAAGAATGCAAGTTTTAATATATTTTTTTAGATCCATATCTAAATTCTTATCTTTTTTTTTTTTGTGTAGTATTTATTCGGATTTTTTTTTCAATTTATTTAAAATAGAGTTGTAGGTATTTATTTTTTTTTAAATTTAATTTATCTGTGATTTGTATTTGTTTTTAATCATTATTATTTAGGTAAGTTATGATGTGAGTTAGATATGTGATAGACATGTGAGTTTTATTGATTTAAAGTATAATGGCGGAAAATATTTTCAAATTAGATTTGTTTAGATAAACTTTAAAGATTTTTTTTTTAGTTTTTTTATTATGTTATAATATAATATATAAGATATAGATAGATATCTACAATTTTAATAAAAAAAAAATATTATCTGATTTTTTGGAGAAGGGAGAAGGAATGCAAGTTTTAATATTATTTTTTTTTGGAAATTGGTGAGAGAGATTAGGATGGAGAGATTATGAAATATTTTTGTTATTAAATAAATAAATCAATCAATAATTTTTTTAATCTATTTTGCAAATAAAAAAATCAATAATTTTAGAAAATTGATTAATTTGTCTCATTAAGTGATTTAAAATTTTGATAGATATACATCAAAAAAAAAATTTATCATATTACTAAATTGTTACCCAAAAGGCAACCTAAGAGAATGGGTGAATTAGGTTTTTACAAATAAAAATAATAATACCCTAATAAAAATTATGACTAGCACAATAGATAAATATAGTTGACGAAATAAAAATAATTAAAACAGGTGTTCTAACAACTATGTCAATTAATGATTTTAGCACAATAAAAATATAAAATATAGCTATGGCAATTTAAATAAAATAAAGAGATAAGGGAGAGAGAGGCAAATAAATTTATAGTGGTTCGGCTTCAACTCGGCCTACATCCACTCCTCAAACTTCACTTGAGATTTTTCACTATTCTCTAGCTTCACAGGGTGCTAGCAACCTTTTCACAGATGGAGCAATCCTCAACGGATTTTACACAGACTTTTCTAAGTCAAGAACACTGAGTGTACTACACTCTTACAATGTTAAAAAGAAAGTGTTTTTGCTTTTACAGAAAGCTACAAGAATTATTTCTCAAAGATAGATATAAAAATAAAGCTCTGGTTTTTCTATAAACCTCACACAGGAAAAATGGACTTAAAGTTATACGTCTCAGTGTATAATTTCTTGAAAGAGGATGTAAACAAAAATTGAAGAACACTTTTCAGAGAATTTTTTAAAGAATTTTTCAGAGAATAGATGTGAGTGATTATAGATCAAAGAATATTTTCTAATTATTTTTGTAACTTGTTTACATTAGAGGCTTTGGTATATATAATGAAACTTATAGCCGTTTATAGCTGTTATATTCATTTGAATTTATAGCCATTTATAACCGTTGTATTCATTTGAATATCTTCCACTCCATTATTACTAAATTGAATATCTTTCACTTGAATCTTTTGGCCTGCTACTAGGCTGGGCTGTTTGAACCTTTTGTCTGCTGCTGTGCTGGGCTGTTTGAACCTTTTGGTCTGCTGCTGTGCTGGGCTGTTTGAACCTTTTGGTCTGCTGCTGTGCTGGGCTATTTGAACTTTTGTTTTGGACTGTTTGAACCTCTAGTTTGGGCATTAGTTTTGGGTTGAAATGAATTCCTGATTTAAGCAAATATTAAATACATTCAAACAATATTTAGGATAAAAGTTTAGGTGAGAAATAATGGGACAAAATAAATTTTGATTCTATTTTTCTCTTTTAAATAAATTAAAACATAATTAAATAAATCATTAAAATAAATTTTGGATTCTATTAAAATATAATTAAATAAAGCATCAAAATAAATTTTGTATTCTATTTTTCTTTTTCAAATAAATTAAAATATAATTAAATAAATTATCAAAATAAATTTTGGATTCTATTTTTCTCTTTCAAATAAATTAAAACATAATTAAATAAATCATCAAAATAAATAAGTCTAACAATCTCCCCCTTTTTTTATAATGGCACACAATGATTTTTTGATTTGATTTGGGAGTAAGAAAAGCTCCCCCTCATGTCATGCTCTCTGAATTCATTTCTAAATACATAGGTTAGTACATGTGTAATAAATAAGCTTTAATTAGAGACATGATATGAAACTAAGATATCAAACTATAAATACATAATCATCAAATTAGTTTTCAAATAATACCATAATACATAACATCATAACAAAATAATACCATAATACATAACATCGTATAATTTCTCTCCCTGTGACATTATCAAAAGGAAATCATGGGTCAGAATCTGGAGGAGGAGGAGAAGGAAAATGATAGTGATAAATGGCATCTATACAATTCAAAACATATATATACACATAGATACGATTCGCGCGCCTCTCTCTTTTCCGTCAAAAATCGCGTCGGACACGCTTCCTTGCTTTTGCGTCAGCCGACCGACAAAAGTGAGACGGGTCAATCAGCTGCCTTGACTATCTCTCCCTCTTGTCGTCTTCTCCTCTGTCTTCTTCTTAATCACTCTCTTCGCCTTCTTCTTCCTCATTCGCTTCTATCCCTTTCGTTTTCTACGTAAGAGAGATAGAACAGAGAAACTGAGCAGAGCAGAAAGACTGCCAAAAACGACTCTCCTTGCGATTACATCTCTCTCTCTTACTACATGGCCTCGTCCCGTCCCCTTACTCTCTTGCCGGACCTGAATGATCCTATAAGCGCTGTTGGGCCGAGTGCCCCGGCTCCTACCTTTCCCAACCTTCCTATGATGTCGATTGAGCAAATAATGATAGCTTAATCACACATTGAAGCAAATCATTTCACACTGACGTCCTGAATGGAGACGGTGACTGCAGTCACAAAATTTGCTCACCGACTACAAAACAAGACGAGTGAGCTCCATCAGGTCAACGTCCAACTCTCTCTGCTCTAGCGCATGTACAAGGATGCGCGAGCAGAGATAGGCGCACTAAATGCCAAAAATAAAGAATTTAAACGGAAGACCACCTCTATGGCCTGATTTGGAGCAACTCGTTCTTGGTCTTTGATAGTCAGCGGGGAGTCGTCGCTCTCGACGAAAGCACGGGGGCAGGGCCTTCAAGGGCCTCCCAAAGTGATAAAAAGAGGAGGAAAACGATGGAGGTGGCGAATAAGTAAGATCTGCGTATGGCCGTAAAAAAAAATGAAGGGTTTTTTTTTTTTTTTGGTTATGTAAATATGTTTATATTGATCGGCGTATGGTCGTAATAAAAATGAAGGGTTTTTTTTTATGTAAATATTTGTATTTTGATATGTTTTGTTTTTATGTTTAAGTACTGAAAAATGAAATTAAAAAGCAGGAAAAAAATAAGAAAATTAAGCCCAAACAAAAAATAATAATGAGAAAAAAAATAAAAATAAAAGAAATTAAGCCTAATAGCAAAATAAAAAAATGAAATAATACTAGCAGAAATTAAACTTAATGGGACGTTGGTGTTGCTGGAATGGTAATGCAAAAAAAAAAATATCATGAGGGTTTAAAAAAAAAAAATCAATGTATGCAATAATTTTATCTTAAGATGCAGAACCCAAAAAAAAAAAAAAAATTACACAATTGAGAATAGCAAACTGTTAAGGAAAATAAATATATGAAGGACTTGAGAGCATTCAACTGATATAAATGTTTCCATATCAATGTAGTAATACACATATATCATTTTAACAAAAATTCAAGTTTCACAGTCATAACAAAACTTTTTAAGTAGAAATCGACATTCCAAGCTCGCCATGAATAAATTTAAAGCGATCTTCGCTTAGGGGTTTTGTGAAAATATCCGCCAATTACTTGTCAATGTTTACAAATTCAACTACAATATCCCCTTTTTGAACATGATCTCTTAAAAAATGATGTCGAATTTCAATATGTTTTGTTCGTGAGTGTTGAACTGAATTTTTTCTTAAATTGATAGCACTAGTATTATCACATTTAATAGGAATATGATTATAATGCAAATCAAAATCCTCTAATTGTTGTTTCATCCAAAGTATTTGGGCACAACAACTTCCGGAAGCTATATATTTAGTTTCGGCCGTTGATAAAGCAACAGAATTTTGTTTTTTGCTAAACCAAGATACTAATGAGTTACCAAGAAAGTGACAAATGTCACTGGTGCTTTTTCTATCAAGTTTGCATTCGGCAAAGTTGGCATCCGCGTAACTAATTAAATCAAATGCAACACCTCTAAGATAAAACAGTTCCAAATTTTGAGTGCCAACAAGATATCTAAAAATTCTTTTAACAGCACAAAGATGTGATTCCTTAGGATTTGATTGATATCTAGCATACATGTAAACACTAAACATAATATCGAGTTTACTTGCAGTTAAATAAAGGAGTGAGCCGACCATACCTCGATAGTTTGTTTGATCAATGAACTTACCTTTTTCATCCTTGTCTAGCTTAATGGATGTGCTCATAAGTGTTCCAGCTATTTTTGAGTCATACATACCAAAATTTTTGAGTAGTTCTTTTGTGTACTTAGCTTGGTTGATAAAAATTCCTTCCTTACATTGTTTGATTTGAAACCCAAGGAAATAATTTAGCTCCCTCATCATGCTCATCTCAAACTCATCTTGCATACACTTAGCAAATTCCTTACACAAGGTTTCATTAGTAGCACCAAATATAATGTCATCCACATATATTTGCACAATAAGTAAATCATCATTTTTAGTTTTAACAAAAAGTGTTATGTTAATCGTTCTTCTAGAAAAATTATTTTCAATCAAAAATTTACTTAATCGTTCATACCATGCACGAGGTGCTTGTTTCAAACCATATAAAGTTTTTGATAGTTTAAAAACATGATTTGGAAAAACATGATCTTCAAAACCTGGGGGTTGTTTAACATAAACTTCCTCATTTATAAAACCATTAAGAAAGACATTTTTTACATCCATTTGATAAAGTTTGAAATCTCTAAAACATGCAAATGCAAGTAACATGCGAATGGCTTCTAATCTAGCGACCGGAGCAAAGGTTTCATCTAAATCAATACCTTCTTCTTGATTGTATCCTTGTGCAACAAGTCTGGCCTTGTTTCTTATAATTGTGCCGGATTCATCAAGCTTATTCGAAAGATCTATTTGGTACCGATAACGGTATGATCTTTAGGTTTTGGCACAAGTTCCCACACTTTGTTTCTCTTAAATTGGTTAAGCTTTTCATGCATAGCTATCATCCAATGTTCATCGAATTCGACTTCTTGAAAGTTTTTAGGCTCAATCTGTGAGAGAAAAGCCAAGTTACTACAAATGTTTCTAAGTGAAGGGCGAATTTCAATACCTTTTGTAGGGTCACCTAGGATTAAATCCTTAAGGTGATTATGAACAAACTTTCATTCTCTTAGCAAATCATCATTGTTTCCTCCTTCTTGAGGTGGAAGAATAGATTGTTCAATCTCTTTGTTCAACTTACATGGTTGGTTCTCTTCTTTGTAAATACTTGAATCTTCCACATTTGGTTTCAAATCTGTATTATCACTAACAATTTGCTTTTGAGCAAAGATGTTAGTTTTATCAAATGCCACATGTATAGAGTCTTCCACAACAAGAGTTCTTTTATTAAAAACACGATTAGCTTTGCTAGTTAAGGAATAGCCAAGAAAAATTGCTTCATCAGATTTTGAATCAAATTTACCTAAGTTATCCTTACCATTATTATGCAGAAAACATTTACAACAAAAAACATGCAAGTGACTAATGTTGGGCTTTCTATCATGCCAAAGTTCATAAGGAGTCTTTTTGAGAATAGGTCTAATCAATACACGATTTAAAATATAGTATGTCATGTGAACGGCTTCGGCCCAAAAATATTTAGAAAGATTATTTTCGCAAAGTATTGTTCTACTCATCTCTTCTAAAGTTTTATTCTTCCTTTCTACTACACTATTTTGTTGAGGGGTTCTAGGTGCTGAAAAATTATGTCCAATACCATCCTCATCACAAAACAATTCAAATTTCTCATTTTCAAGTTCTCTACCATGGTCGGTTCGAATATTAGTAATAAAAAAGCCTTTTTCATTTTGAATTCTACGACAGAGTTTTGTGAAAGAAGAAAATGTTTCATCTTTGTGTGCTAAAAACATAACCCATGTAAATCTTGAATAATTATCAACAATAACAACATAATAATATTTACCACCTAGAGTAGATGTCCTTGAGGAACCAAATAAATCCATATGCAATAGTTGTAAAGGTCTAGTTGTGGAAATATGAGATTTTGATTTAAATGATATTTTAGTTTGTTTCCCTTGTTGAAAAGCACTATAAAGATGATATTTTTTAAATTTAATTTTTGAAAGTCCAATGACCAAATCTTTTCTCAAAAGTTTAGCAATTAAATCCATATGAGCATGACCAAGTCTTCTATGCCATAACCAACTATTTTCATTATTAACGTATCAACATTTAACATCACTAGCATAGAGATCATTAAGATGAAAAACATAAACATTTTCATGGCGATTACCAACAAATAAAGCTTTATGATCATTTGTGTTTTCAATTGTGCAATGTGATTTATTAAAAATAACTCGATTACCTTTATCACATAATTGACTAATACTAAGTAGGTTATGCTTAAATCCATTAACAAGTAAAACCTTTTCAATAGAAAGGTTAGGAGAAATACCGATGCTACCAATACCGATGATTTTTTCTTTCTTGTTGTCTCCAAAAGTAACAAATTCTCCATCTTTCGATAATAGCTTAGTAAAGAATGATTTATCTCTGGTCATGTGTCTGGAACATCCACTATCAAGGTACCACTTCCCTTCTTTAGCTTTGGACTTAAAACAAACCTACAAGATGACAATCAAGTGTTGGTTTTTGGTACCCATAGTTCTCTTGGGTCTTTCTTGGTTAGTTTTGTTAGATCCCTTAATAATCCAAATCTTTTTAATTCTCATGTTCATATTCTTTTTGAATGGACAATAAGATATATAATGGCCTTTCTTTCTACAATAATGACAAGTAATATGAGGGTGTGTCATGAGAGGTTCCTTTTCAAAAATTGTATTAAGATTCTTTTGTTTCTTAATAGGGTCATATCTAATACCTGCTTTATCAAAAATACATCTTTGATTTCCAAAAAGTATGTTGAGATTATCTCTACTTTTTACAAAATTTTCAAATGTTTTTTGTTAAATCATCAATATTGTTTTTTAAAGTAGTTTTATCATTAGAGGTAGTATCAAAATCATTTTTCAAAACAACCTTTTCTTTCTTTAATTCTTCTACATTAATAGATAAAGATGCAACAGATTTCTTCAACACATTATTTTTGGCACAAACTTTTCTAAATTTATCTTGTAGTTCATGGAATGGACTTTCAAGTTCTTCATAAAGAGTAGTTATCTCATCTTGAGTAGAGTCTTCATCTTCAAAAGCCATGAGACATAAGTTGGCTATTTCATTTTCAATTTCATCACTTGAGCTTTCATCTTCACTTTCTCCCCAAGCTGCTACCATGGCCTTTTTGTTTCATTTGTAGTCTTTTCCATGATTTTTCAATTTTGGACAATCCATCTTCATATGTCCAAGATTTTTGCACCCATAGCAAATAATAGACTCTTTCTTGTTATCTTTGTTGTACTCTTTCTTGAAAGGTCTTCTTCCTCCATAATTATTTTTCTTGAAGTGCTTTTTGAGATTTCTACTAAACATGGCATATCTTTCATCCTCACTGGAGTTTTCATGTTCTTCTTCATTTGATGAGGTTTTGAATGCAATTCCACTTTTCTTTTTGTTTTCAACATTCTCATGTCCTTTCATGGTGATTTCATGAGTCATAAGAGAACCCATAAGCTCATCCAATCCAAGTGTGGGGAGATTTTTGGCTTCTATAATGGTCGTGACCTTTGCTTCCCAATTTTTTGGTAAACACCTAAGAATTTTTCTCACCAACTCACTGTTAGTATAAGTTTTGCCAAGAGATTTCAAAGAGTTTACAATTTCAATAAATCTAGTAAACATACTTGAAATAGATTCATCAGAGTTCATTTTAAACAATTCATAACTACGAACAAGCATATCAATGCGAGATTCCTTCACTTGGTTTGTACCTTCATACGTTACCTCAAGTTTGTCCCAAATATCTTTTGCCGAATTACAACTTGAAATTCTATTATACTCCTTAGAGTCTAATCCACAAACAATGGTGAGTTTGGCTCTAGTATCAGCTTGCAATAATTTATGATCTCTCTCATCACATTTATCTTTAGTTTTAGGTATACTAATATTGTCTACTAATTTGGTAGAAATTTTTGGACCTTTGGTGACAATAACCCACATGGCATAATCAGTGGCTTGTAAGTATAAGGTCATCTTATCCTTCCAATGACTATAGTTGTTTCCGTCAAACAATGGTGGTCTATTGTGGATTATCCTTCAGCTAAGGTTGTCATAGATCGAAACTTCCAGATGGTTAAATTTAAAACAAGAGTCTAGGATCTGATACCAATTGTTACCCAAAAGACAACTTAAGAGGATGGGTGAATTAGGTTTTTACAAATAAAAATAATAATACCCTAATAAAAATTATGACTAGCACAATAGATAAATATAGTTGATGAAATAAAAACAATTAAAACAAGTGTTCTAACAACTATGTTAATTAATGATTTAGCACAATAAAAATACGAAATATAGCTGTGGCAATTAAAATAAAATAAAGAGATAAGGGAGAGAAAAAGACAAACAAATTTATAGTGGTTCGGCTTCAACTCGGCCTATGTCCACTCCTCAAGCTTCACTTGAGATTTTCCACTATTCTCTAGTTTCACAGGGTGCTAGCAACCTTTTCACAGATGGAGCAATCCTCAACGAATTTTACACAGACTTTCTAAGTCAAGAACATTGAGTGTACTACACTCTTACAAGGTTGAAAAGAAGTTGTTTTTGCTTTCACAGAAAGCTACAAGAATTATCTCTCAAAGATAGATATAAAAATGAAGCTCTGGTTTTTCTATAAACCTCACACAGGAAAGATGGGCTTAAAGCTATACGTCTCAGTGTATAATTTCCTGAAAGAGGATGTAAACAAAAATTGAAAAACACTTCTCAAAGAATTTTTTAGAGAATAGATGTGAGTGATTATAGATCAAAGAATATTTTTTGGTTATTTTTGTAAATTGTTTACATTAGAGGCTTTGGTAAATATAATGAAACTTATAGCCATTTATAGCCATTATATTCATTTGAATTTATAGTCGTTTATACTCGTTGTATTCATTTGAATATCTTCCACTCCATCATTACTAATTTGAATACATTTTGGCCTGCTGCTGGGCTGGGCTGTTTGAACTTTTTGGTCTGCTGCTGTGCTGGGTTGTTTGAACATTTTGGCCTGCTGTTGTGTTGGGCTATTTGAACTTTTGTTTTGGGCTGTTTGAACCTTTGGTTTGGGCATTATTTTTAGGTTGAAATGATTTCCTGATTTAAACAAATATTAAATACATTCAAACAATACTTAGAATAAAAGTTTAGGTGAGAAATAATGGGACAAAATAAATTTTGATTCTATTTTTCTCTTTCAAATAAATTAAAACATAATTAAATAAATCATCAAAATAAATTTTGGATTCTATTAAAACATAATTATATAAATCATCAAAATAAATTTTGGATTCTATTTTTCTTTTTCAAATAAATTAAACTATAATTAAATAAATTATCAAAATAAATTTTGGATTCTATTTTTTTTTTTCAAATAAATTAAAACATAATTAAATAAATCATTAAAATAAATAAGTCGAACATAAATCATAATTCAAATTTAGATGTTATTATATTTTTTTGAGATCCATAACTAAATTCTTATCTTCTTTATTTTTGTGTGTAACCATAGTGTATGAGAGAAATTGAAAAGGATGTTGCAGTAATGAGAAAAGTCAAAAGGATTTGTGGGTTGGGAGAAGTCAATAAATGCTGATTTTTTTTTATTATTTTTTTTTTTGGTTAAATCAAAAAATTAGAAAATTAGGATTAGGATGTTGGAGCTCCCACAAAGTTTGTAGATTATAAACCCCATTTTCCTTATATAATATATAGATTTATATTTTAAAAATATATAAAACTAATTGTGGATGGATGCAATTTGTTCTCCACAGGGAAATCGAGATGAGCTGTTTCTTCCTGTGCTCTGTAAAAAAAATACCGGGATGTCAGTGATCTCTCCCGACTAGAGTTGATCGGGAGGACCCTCCAACGATCAAGTTAAAATATGGCTTGGGCATGATATATCTGAAAGGAAAAACTTAGTTGTAATTGCTTGTGAAATTTTTGCTTGCCCCTTTGTCATTCTTGGCTCTGTTTTTTATAGTGTAGATACCTTGCATTTTGGCCGTCAGATGATTGTCTTGATCCAATGGTATTTTATGCCTCCAGACACTGTCGGAGTTGTTTTATTTTGGATGGCCTAGATTTAATTCGGACATGGGCTCTCATCTTTGATTATCGAATCTCTCTTATTGGATGATCATGTTATCAGGATATGCTGATCTTATATCCTCATTTTTGTCAATTTTGATCTCCATCGTCGGTTTCCAACTAATCCAAGGACTTTCCTTTGTGTTGCGTATCTCTTCTCAAAAAACGATCTTGTTCAAACCTTTTATCACGTGACTTTGTTCATTTTAGATGGACCTACCAAGGATAAGGGCCTGACCCTTACTTGGAGCTTGCCTTGGCTAGGCTAAAATGTTTGGGGCCGTGCATCAATTCTCTTGAGCTTTTGGTCAACATTTTTATCCTGCACACTAATATTGAATATAAAATTGTGTAAAAATAAAATAATATTTTTTTTAGTTGTACAAAATTGAGAATTTTTCAATTTATTTTAAAACTGATAAAATTGAAAATTCTGAGTTTCACACAACAATGTCTCATACAGTTGTTTCACCAATTTATTATTTTTTTTATTTTTATATAATTTTATATTTAATATTGGTCTTGTTTAATAGATTTCGATGAATAGTTTATATAAAAAAATTATCAAATTAGTGTCCTAAAGTGATTTAGTTATCAAATTAGTATTCTATTATTTATATAAAAATTATAAATTAGTTTTTGATGAAAATAAATAGTAAAAAGATATTTTTTTTCCCAAAAAAATAAAATCATATGAAAATGATGAGCATTTTTCATTTTTTCCACCAAACTAGTTATTAGTTATTTTACTTTTTTGAATATTTTTCAAAAAACAAACTTTGAAAATGAAAGTGTTTTTCAAAAAAAAAAAAATCGTTATACGATTTTCGAAAACAATTTGTCAATGTAGTTTGTTTTCGAAAACAATTATTATTACATTCCATCTCATTTCAATAAATAAAATGGAGCATAAGAGTTGCTGCAAAGAGAAATTTCACCTATTTCTTGGCTCAATGACTTGACCTCACTTGGAAAAACTCGGTCTTTAAATCAAATATCAGAAATCAGAACATGTCCTATTGGTTGGCCTTTCACTACAAAGTGAATTCTCCAGTAGATTCTCACTACAGTATTCATCGCATTTCAATTCTATGTTTCGATTATATGCATTTGTAGAGATTTGTAGAGGGAAATGAAAATAGTTAAAAATAAATAAATGAAATATAAACCTTCTTTTCCTTTTTTTTCTTTTTCCCACTCCCCTCCATTTCCTAAACAAGATTCAAACATAGTGCATAAGGCAAAAGGTGCAACATCTTGCTGGATACCATGAACAAATACAAGAACAAACTTCACTACACCCTCAATGTTTTGTTCCAAGTATATGAGGATTATGTGCTCATATCCATACGTCAGGGAGTAAACCGCACAAAATAAAACACCAGGGAGTAAACCGCACAGAATAAAACACGAGGGGTAAAGTGCATTTTAAGTCCCAAGAAAATGCTGAAAATGCCCATGACACAATAAGATTAGTTATATAAAGATGGTATTTCAATTTTCACAGTACAAGCAGTGCACTTTAATTCACAAATCGCATGAGGTCACAAACCACAGAGAGTAAATCACACGAAGGAAAAGTGGAATTCGCCCAAAATTTAAATTCCATTAGAGCTGTTATAGAATGCAAGATTATTCCCTTAAACTGAGCCAAATTCGAAATAAAGTATGATACCATCTACAAGTAGACAACAAAGAATGAAGCATAGAACAAACATTTCATCACCAATATCCCCATCATACAAGGACCAGTAAAGTACATGTTTTTTCAGCTAAAAAACATTTAATGGAAAACAAGTGTGTACATTCCTTAAATATTGGAATCTAGTACAAATGCAATACATATACAACCCTTTGACAAATAAATGACAAACAAGAAAAAGGGGACTCCAAAAACCACAAACTGAGATACATACCAACCAAATCAAAGAATTTCACCTGCCTGCTGTCCTTAAAAACTACAATCTGTGATCACAACAAATGCAGCAGCGGTTAAAAGAGGGGGGAATAAAAAATCACTCTTCAGGCGCGCATCACGTAATCAACACCGACACTAAAAAAACTAAGGTCATATAGGGAAAGGGCAAACTCAAAATGCAAGATATGGCAATCCAACCAAGTTGCCTGACATAAAAGTCGGACAAAAAAAGGCATTGCAAGAAGTTGCAAAAGTAGAGACATCACTTCATTTTGGTGAAATCAATTTCTAGAAGAGATCGAATTTCTTCTTCTGCATGTCTTGCTTCCATTTTGGTAATTTATAAAATGCTTCTTTTGTCACCCCCAGTACAGCCTGGAATTCCTCATCAGATAGATAAGCCTGAAAAATCAAACCGGGAAAATTATGAAAAAAGAAGCCAAAATATGAAGTGTTAAAATACAACAAGAAATGAAATCAACCAAACCTCTCTTCTTTTGAAGTCAATTCCAGTAACTGGATTGTCAGAATGAGCCTTCAGCTGTTCATAACTAAATGTACTTTGACTCGTTTCACTACCGTTCGCATCGTGCCCTTCCTCTTGCTTTGGTCCTGAATCGTCCCCATTACTATCTACTACAGGCTCAGCTACCTCTGTATCCTTAATTTCAGAATCTTCTTTAGAATCTTCTACTTGTGAAAGCACATTCTCAATCTTTGTTCCAGCAGCAAGCAGTACTTCAAATATGTCAAAATAATACAGATGTCCAAAATTAACAAATATAAATGGCAAAAAAGGAGCATAAGTATGCAAGTTGTTATACCCATGTCCTATACCGATATTAAAATGCCGCCTAACAGAAAACGAGTTCATATTTGCTTTTATAGGATGTAAAAGCAACAATGAGGACGACTTGATTCTAATGATCATGAGGTAAATTCCATGCTTCAATTGTATGCTTTCCCAAAAATGAAACATGAATGAATCAATAGCAAATGGCTTTAAACAATTTTAATTTCTCATCTTTACGTCACCCTTTAATTACACTTATCATTTTTCTTCTATATCATCACTCAATAAAAATTTCAACTAAAAATTTTAGGAGATGCTACAAAAATTGATTAGTCGACAAGGTTAAAAATTGATGAATAGAACACCATCCAGGGAGAAAATGAAGGATGCCAGTACATCCTGCATTGGGTTAACTAAAAATTTTAAGAGATGCTACAAAAATTGATAAGAATGGAGTTATCTAAATAGATAGCGAGATATATAAAGCCCAATAAAATTATCATTATGGTTCCAATACCTGGAGGGCTAGCTTCTGATGGTGGACTTGTGGTGGATCGAACTGGAGAGGCTTCAGGTGACCGCTTCTTTTCAGCAGTAAGAACTTGTGACAAAGCAGCTACTGCAGCTGCTCTCTGTGATCCTTGACTTGGGCCTGACGACCTTGCAGTAGCAGCAGCACTTTTGCTGCCAGAAGACGGACTAAATGCAGACGACAAGGCAGCTAAGGCTGAAGCTCTTTGAGTTGGTCCACCCTGATTTGATCCATTGGACTTATCCTGGCAATGCAATAGCATTAAAAAATCATAAAGCGACCTCATTAACAAAAGGATGATGTTATGCCTTGTGCACAATCATGAGCAAGAAGATAAAAGATAATGCTAAAGTTCTAACATTTAACATCCTTGAATTTATTGTGAGCAAATATTTTGGACTACAGAATGTGAGATTGAAATTTATTCTGTAGACTTTCATACTGCCAAGGTAGGCATGCATTGGATGAAAAATAATGTCTACAAAGTTTAATATGCCATAAAATTTTCTCAGATAAATCAACAAGGTTCATTTTGCAGTTTGCAACACACATTCAATAAATTCTATATTGGTTAAAACAAAAATGCCAATAACAGAAGACACTCTGCTGCAGAGCACTCCCTACCAACCCATCTACACAACAATGGATGATAGATTGAAAGGAAAAGATAAGACAAAGATACTATGAGCAATTTAAGAGCCAAATAAAACTATCTAGGCCTCATGATCGTGGTACCAACCCCAAGAGGATCCCTAGGCCCTAATCCCAACCTAGGCTAGTGTAAGAGCATCTTGGTTCCTTTTCAAGATAACATTGGAAATAAGGGACTGGGGCATAGAAGGGATACACTCAGGTGGAGAATCACTCAATTGAGCCACAAGAGTACCAAACATGTCATTTCAAACATAATAGGTGAAGTGCTCAATTGGTGATTTTATTGGCTAAGCCAAGGGGTGCCGAAAGCATGTGCAAGAAGACTAAAAGTTGCCCATGTGGGACATCCTTAAACACCTAGGCTCAAGGCTAAGACACCGCATACATTAGCCTCGGCTAGTATGGCTCCACCCTGGATCTGGAACATGTGGAAATGTGTTATCAGTCCATGTGTCTCATGAGGCTCACACGGGGTGCCCAATCTATGGAGTTGATGACATGGTAGTGTGTGGCAATGATGTGGAGAGGCAAATTGGAGATTTGGAAGCATGTACCAACAAAGTGACTCCCAAAACGATGTGTGCAACACATTTTCCAAGCTTAATATGAAAGCATTTTGTATAACAATTAAAAATTTTACCTCTACAGCATGACCTGCTCCAAAGAGTAGCATAACCTTCTTCTGGAATGAGTTTCCATGAGCCTATGTCACAGTGAAAACATGCCAAAGGATACATTAGACTAAACGCAACATGATGCAACTAATATGAGAAAACGAGATGAGACAAGGACCTTAATAATACAGCAATAATGACCTTTATGATAAAATTATCATCCAAAGAATAACAATGCCATAACTAATCAATTTGAATAGTAATAACCAATCAATCTTCAAGACAAGAAAAAAATAGCTGAGGCATAGAATCATAGTGATGCAATTGAACTAACACACTTAACTCAGCATTTTCGAGGCCCTCTTCTAAAGCCACCCACTTAGGTTTTATCAAGCTTGTACATCTATCAATAAATTATAGCAGAATTGCCGGGTAGCATTCATGAGGTAGTTTCATGGTGTTAATTTATGAAAAGTCCAATTCAAAAATATGGGATGATGGCATACAATATAATTCAATCAGTATATGGCAATAATATTCAAAAGCCTAAGACTTCAAAAATTAAATGGGAGAAGAAAATGATGTTAATATATGAAACTATGAAAAGAACAATTCAAAAATCTGGGACGATGATTTAAAATATAAATCAATTAGTATATGGAAATAATGTTTGAAAACCTAAGGCTTCAAAATAAATTGGGACAAGAAACGCATGAAAGACAATTCCTGGAAGTGTGGGTTAATCTGCAGGAATTGTCAAGAACAGTGACAAATATACCTCAAAGCATCTAGAATGTAAATAATACACTTTATTGTAAAAAGAGAAAACAATGTCCATATAGAGTCACAACGTATATAAAAAGTATATTTTGACATGTCTCTAAACTGTACACAATTGATTTGTAAACCTTAAAATCTCTTTGTTAATAAGTAGTGACATAAAACATTCATCTATAGCTCTCTATGAATAAGATTTGTCCTAGAGAAAAAAGTAAAAAGATAGTTCATTTTCTTTTCTTTTTTTATTTGGAAGGGGGGTTGGCTTGAAATTAGAGGATCTTTCCTGAAAGGATACAACGGCTCTTCGACACGAATTACACTTGTTCCTCTGCTGTAGCTCTACATTTTATCTAAAAAATTATAGTCTGTCTATTTTATTTCTGCACCTTTTTTTCTCCTGCAAACTATTTCTCCTTTTTCTCTGAAGTAGTTTTTTTCTCTTTAAACTAATTAGGATCAAAGTATCACCTATTATATATTTAATTTATATGAACTGGTTTGCATATTTATAGAATAATCATTCTACTAAGTAAACCAATCAACAAAGAAAATTCCCAACATCTCCAGCAGCAGGGGAGGTCCCTGTCTATTTTTATATATATATACATAAAATAAAATAAAAAAGAAAGAAAGTATAGGTGCTAATTCTGAAACTTAAGGGGAGGTCATAGTAACTTAACATACTTTTATTTCCCATAAAAAGAGACTGTACTCAGTTCTCAGACACATAGGTATGAAAAGGATTGCTAGAAAAGATGATCAACCTAAGAAGCACGGACACAGATACGGATGCGGATACGGATACGGACACGGATGCGGACACGGGACACGGCAATTTAAAAAAAAATGGAGGCACGGACACAGCGGGACATGACAATAAAATATATTTTCATATATTTTTATTTGCTTTATGCTTTATGGATTAATATTACATCCACAAACAATCAATATTAACAAAAACTAACTCTAATTCTATTTTTTTAAAAACACTTTTAAATTAACACTTACAGTTTATATCTTTTTTTATAAATGATCTATTAAGTATTTAAATCTAAGAAAAAAATAATAAATATTCAACATTCATCAAAAATACTAAATAAAATGAGGAAAAAAGACAACTTGGTATGTCCCTAGTGTGTCCACAGTGTGTCTCCTAAAAATAAATTAATTAAATAAGGGGACACACCATGTAGTGCGTCCCATACGTGTCCCCGAAGTGTCCGCATGTCCCTAAAGTGTCTGTGTGTCCGACACGGATACGACACTTGTTTTGAAGTGTCAGTGCTTTAGATCAACTGAAAGGTCAGAATTCTTTCATTGTTTTATATGTCAAGTTACTTCTCAAGTCCAACGCTGAATTTATTTTAGCATAACTGTGAGACATAACCCAAACAATATAAATATGTAGCCCAAGGATGTGCAAATCATGAAACTAATTCTTTCTAATGTTTATTTCTACTTAAAACCCAAACAATATAAATATGTAGCCCAAGGATGTGCTAAAAATGAAACTAATTCTTTCTAATTTTTATTTCTGCTTAAAAAATCCATCAATCCATCCTTAACTAAAAAGGGAAAAAGAAAAGGAAAAGAAAAAGAAGAACGGATGGATTGTGATAAGAATTTTTTTTTTTCACTAGTGAAGACTACATGTTTGTGTCACACTTGCTGCATTGCACATGAAGCACACAGAGCTTAACACCCAGGTGCACCATAGCATGAAAATGCACCTCTAAACTTCTCGAGGAATTCATTTCCACACCCCATTATGCATTCTTCCATCTTTCCTTTTCAAAGCATAGATTAGTCTAAAGCTTGTGTTTGGGAAAACCCAAACGGACCAAACCATCTGGCTGCTTTTATTCATTTTCTACTTCCTACTATTCATGGTCATCCTTTCTCCAAAATGAAGAGCATATTACCAAACCAAACCAAACCAAATCAAACCAAACCAAGCCTTGCCTTAAGTCCCATGAAATGGGGGTCAGCTACATGAATCCTTCCACGCGGCTCTATCAAAGGCCATTTCGTTAGTCAAATTAAGTAGATCCATATCTCTATTTACAATACTAGCCAACGATAATCTAGGCCTACCCGGTCCCCTAGCATTTTCATCCATCGTCACTGCATCGCATCTCTTCACTACTGCCTCTATTGGTCTCCGTTGAATATGACCAAACCATCTTGATTGATTCTCCCTCAACTTATCTTCTATCGGTGCTACTCCTACCCATTCCCGAATATAATCATTCCTAATTTTGTCTTATCTAGTTTTGCCACACATCCACCTTAGCATCCTCATCTCAGCAATGCTCATCTTATTGACATGTTATTTCTTGGTTGCCCAACACTTCGTCCCATACAACATCGGTGGTCTAATAGCCGTTCTATAGAACTTACCTTTTAGTCTAGTAGATATTCGATTATCGCACAGTACCTCAGCCGCACTTCTCCACTTAAGCCATCCTGCCTTAATCCTATGGGCCACATCCGCATCAATCTCCCCCACCGTTATGATAATCGACCCTAAATAACGAAAATAAATTTACACTCCATGTACTTTGTCTTAGTTCTGCTTATCCAGACTCCTTTAGATTCAAGTGTTTTTCTCCAAATCTCCAACTTTGTGTTAACTCCTTCTCTAGTCTCTTTTTGATCAGCAGCTCCTTCTCTAGTCTCACCCACTAATTTACTATATTATAGTACTATTATTATGTCTTGCTCATTCCAATAAATAAATAGACTGTGTTTCTTGCTTTTAGATTCTAGTCACATCCAATTGTTAGCTTATTATTTATGAACACTTCTTTATGTGCTGCAAAGAATTGTCATACCCCTTCCATAACTATCTATATATTCTAGTCATCACTTGCCTCACCTTACTCTGGAGCCCCTTGCTGCTTCTGATCGAAATTTTCAACCCTACATTCAGACTTGCGTAGTGACTACAGTTTGATTGTCACTGAAGACGATTAAAGTCTTGATTAGGTGCCGAAAGCTAAAGAAAACCTAATTTTGTAATTAACTCTTAAACTTCACAAATTTTTCTTTCCTTGTAACATCACTAACTCTTCGATTCACAGGTAGATTACTTATTCTTTTAATTTCAACTATTCATGCCTATTGCAAAACGATCAAATTTCAAAGTCATCTTTGCCACAAAAAAAATAAAAAACACTTGCTTATAAATTGATCAAAACATAACAGTAACACCAAAAAGAAAAGTTTTGTTGCAGCACATACAGTAGCTTTCACAGGATCCCATGAAAAATATGCAGTGAAGAAGCATGGTTCATTTCCTTCTGTGACTTTGTATAGTGACACATATAGAGACAAACCCTCCAGAGACGCCGCCATATCTATGTATTTCTGCAATGAACTTCAACACTCAACAAAGAACACAACAGAATGAATACTTTCGCAAGAGGCATAAACTACTTGAGCAGTACCTGGCCAAATTCAAAAGCATTTTGCTTTTCTTTGGAGTCTACGGACTGACCAACCCAAACAAACACTTCAGCATGTGTGTCAAGTATCAAGATATCCTCGGTCAACAGGTCATCTTGAGAGAAGTTGTAAACTTCTTCAACCTGCCAAATGAAAAATACAAATTCAATATATAAACTACTTAACACCCAAATCAATACAAGAGGAAGTTCAATCCAATTCGAATGTTCAGAACTCACCTCAAACTTTCCTGGGGATCCACATGTCATCAGAAATGATCAGAACAATAGTTAGAAATTCATGTAAACTACGTATTTAACAACTTTTATCAATTATACCAATCCAAGCAGAAAATGCAAGATTACACAACACAAATTGCTATCATAAATAGAAATGCTACCTTCTTTACTGAATGAGAATGTGAACAAGTGGGGATCTCTGATATTATCCTGCGATACCTTTTTGCTGGTATAACTTTGTTTCCCTCCAAGAGCAAACCAGAAGGATGAGCTCTCAGTTCCTTCTTTAGCATGTTTCACAGTTCCTCCTGGCTGAATTTATAAGCCAAATGAATATCATTGATTAATCACAACCTATCAATTCAAATCTCAAAAACTTGGCAGAAACACATCAAGCATAACATGCATGATGCCAACCCATGAACAATCTAAAGTGCACATCCAATTAATTTGATTACAGACAAAAATATAAACATGTCTATTAGCTTTTGTAAACTGTGATTATCTATGTTATAAGTAAATGAAGGGATATGTCGATACCCAGTAAAGCATTTAAATCTTTGATCATATTTCATAATTTGAGAACTCGTATCTGAGGGAAAATGCGAAAATGAAGTAAAGAAAATAAATCAATCAAGTATCAATGTATAACATGTTTTCAAATACTACTGGAAACAAAAGTTGGCATATTTACACATGACTAGAAAAAGAAATATGCTTCCTGAGTACATGTTAAAAATCATCCAAAAGTACTAAATTCCACAATTGCAGAGACTTTATTTGGAGTTAGGTTTTTGTAATGTACAAGTCAAGTCGAGCTGGTAATGGTTAGACTTTTTAAAACAATGCATATGACTATTACAACAGCATGAGATGAACAGAAAAAATGGCAAAAACACACAATCTAATGAAAATCTTATGACATTAGCCAAGCAATTAATATCCAGGCACAAACAGATGTCAAAAGGTAATATAATGGGGGGAAATAATCAGATTTACACCTTATCCTTGTCAATACAATACCATCTCTATGTCTAGATATAAAATTAAACCACAATCCAGTTTTTAATTCCATTGTCAAATATCTTCATATCTGCATCTACCTGTTAAAGTCTGAAGTGAGAATATTTGGACAAAGGACTTGCATGAGCAGCAGGCACAAAAATTCTTCCATGCTCCTTGCACATATCACAGTCCGCTACTTGATTTCAAAGGGTACAACAGATTTTGTTCATTGATGTCAGGATCTACCAATGCAGACATTTATGTGCCACACTCAGGGAGGCAGCAGTCCTCATTTCAATTTCCAGTGGTCCAAGCATCTCAACATGTGAAAAGTTTCAGTTGTTTTAAACAAAGCAAAACCACTTTCACTCCTTAATTATAGGAGCACTACAAAAAAACTAAGACTATCCCTTATTTTTATGAAAATATTTGTAATATTCTACATCTCTAATTTTTTAAGCATATCCCATAACAATATTTCTCCTTGGAATCTTTTATTATGGTGTAGCTATGTAACTAGAATAATAGTTTTCATGCAAAAGGTTTTTAATTAGCTGTGACTCTAATATATATATATATATAGAAAATGTAGTAAAGGAACATCTTATAATCAAAAAGGTTACTTAACATTGTCTTTGTACACAGAAAAATAAAAAATAAAAGAGTCCCAAAAATAAGTCAAAATTAATGATATCGACAGAGATAATGAGAAAAAATAACCAAAAAAAAGTAATTCAAATATTCAAAAGTAACAGCAATCACCAGGAAAAAAATAATAATAAAAATAAAAAATGAGGAAACGAAAAGAAAAGAAAAAAGAATGAAAAGGGTTGGAATCTAATATTTTTTGGTGATATCTCATTTTCATCATAGCTTCCAATTTCCATTATCAATTTTGAAAACGTTGCCTAAATCTCATCTACACTGGGAAATGAAATTTCTTAAAGTTTCTATTTTCCAATAATGCTAGTGTGTTGATTGTTTGAAGGAAAAGAATATTGAACCATTTATATTTAAATGCCTGAAAATTTACCCTTAGGAATTCTTTCTTACCATGTGTAGACACAAATTTCAAAACATGAAAAGTTTCAACACATCAATGTTCATGTCACAAACATCCACTGTTTAGTTGTTGGACTAATCAATGTGGATTATTTAATAGAAGGTTCCTATGTCCAATCTGGATTCCAAATTGTTAATTACTCACTTGAACAAGTGAAAGTTCCAATTAATGCAGAACAAAAAGAAATAATTGACAAAAGAGAATTAAACAAAAAAAATGATTCCATTAAAGTTTTGAGGTTTCAAAGCCCCTAAATACACAAAGTATTAAAAAAAAAAATTAAATACATTCAATGGGCTTCAAACCCTTTACCTTATAACACGCCTTCTCAGTATGCGTGTTAAGTGTTGTGTGTTGTTGCACTTCACGATTCTATAAATTCTAAATTTCTCTGTAGCACTTAATCTTTCAGCTTTCGTATTCTCATCTCCCAGTCCCTCTTTGGTGTAATGATCATCATATTTATAGAGGGTCATTCACTTGAAAAGGGACTCATCATCAATTTGAATTTTGAATTTTATGATAATGTTGTTTAAATTTAAACATAATGTTATCATATCTTGTATTTCAAAGCTGGTTGACCATATTGATCTTCTAGATTTTATCCCGTGAAGCTTTTCTGCCATAAGTTCTATACATGTTGTCCTTTGATTGAACGCATCATAGGCAGAATTTGGTAGACTCCACGTGTCACACGACTTGTATAGGCTTGAAGATCTTGAGTAACATGTATCTTATCCTGTATGTCAACTGATCATATTAAACTTTTTTTGAGTTGGTATCCTACAACTTTTCGCCGTAGGCTCTGCATGTGCCATAGCCTGATTGAACATGTCGCCATTTGAACTTTATAATCTCCACGTGTCACTTACTTGTATACGCTTAAAGACTACGAATGTTAAAGACTCGTCATCTATTTTTTTTTTTTGGAAGAAAAGTCTCATCATCTAGTTGAACCTAGAATCTTATTCTAAATTTAGTTGAAATTTACATTCCAATACTAAGAAGAAAAAAAAAATCTGGACTACTACATTTGCCCTTACAAAATATCACAAGACACACCTAGAGAGAGAGAGGGATAAAAAAATATTTCTCAATCAAAATTTCCCTAATAAACAAGATTTTTGACAAAGCTTGAATATAAAATTTAATTATGATGTAATTGATATATGTTTAGATTCTCATGATACTCAATTTCATGACCTGTTTATTTCAAAATTTTCAGTCATTGAAGATGTGTCACGAGCATACCTTCAAAAATTCTGCAACCTTTGCAGCCAACTGCTGCTGCTCAAAGGTACTTTGATTTCCATGCCAAGTAAATAATGAAGATCCAGATTGCAGAAGGAAACATTCATTGGAGTTCAATGATGTTGCAACCTGACAGAAATATTCAAGTCTGTCAGATAGCTTGTCATATGGAGAAGAATAAAAAGGACCACTAATGAAAATTGATATTTACCTATGTAGGGAGTACAAATGAATGCATATATACAAAAACTAATGTTAGATAATTATGTGCAGAATCCGAACTCGTTTTCTACTTCATATGTATGTCCAGTTTTTATCATCAAGCATTACAAATATTTTCATCATTCAGTTCTATCTAGGGCAATTTTTCGCTTAAGCCATGGGCCATCATCTACCTCTCTCAATCTTTGAAGTTAAAAACAAGCTACTGTTCCATAAGGGGTACAGTCATCGGTTTTCATGAGCACTGCCTGCAAACAGTCCAATTAACCAGATATCACTAGGGTACCACATGGATAGATATGTGTTAAAATCCACCTACTCTCCACCTACTTCACCCACTTAAACCTACTCCACTAAACCTAACCCACTACACCACTACCACCTCCACTTCACCTACTCCTTACCTACTACACACTCACCCTCTTCTATATATAGGAATCATGAATCATTGTAATAGATATCAATATAAATCAATCAATAATACAATTCTCTATTTCTCTTTATACATTAAATTTCTACATGGTATCAGAGCAAGGTTAAGCACTTAGTATTTTTCGTTTCACCGGCGGGCGGCAACCTCGCCTTGGCCGCCCGCCGGACCTCAACCTATTCCGCTTATTTTCTACACATACCTTCCCATCACTGCCTAAATCCTCTCTCTTGAGGCCAATGTGAATTCCTCTTCTTCATAATCTGCACTAACTGTGGCATCTTTTCCTGGGGCAAACTCTGCAACCCAACACTCAATCTATGCTTCTCCTCCATGCTCATTTGCCTCTTGTTAGGATCCTTCGCCTTCGGCTTTGGTTTGGGCTTCGCCACAGCCTTGAGCTTCACTGCAGCTTTCAGCTTCACGGCAGCCTTCGGTTTCACAGTAGCTTTTGGCTTCGCAACTGGCTTGGCCTTTGCCGCTGGCTTGGGCTTCACAGCGGCTTTAGCTTTTGGCGCAGCAGCTTTTGTCTTAGCCGGAGCCTTCTTTTCCTTTTTCGCTTTTACAGCCTTCGGCTTTGCAGCAGCCTTCGGCTTTGCTTCCCTCTGGTGGCTCCCCAGGTTCCACCTGAGCTGCATGATTCATTTATAGCTGCAATTGATAAGGGAAGTATTAGAACAATGCCCAATAGAAGTATGCCAGCTGCTCCTTACCCTACTCCTGGAGCACTATTAATAGTGATGCTTTCAACATGCGTCATCCTTTAACTGGTGGAGGAATGACTGGAGCCCTGTATAAGGTGTTTTGTGCATCTCCTGATCAAGCAAGGAAGGAAATGCGTGAAGCATGTTTTGATTATTTGAGCCTTGGAGGTGTGTGTTCAACAGGACCAGTGGCTTTACTCTCTGGTCTAAATCCTAGCCCATTGAGCTTGATACTCCATTTCTTTGCTATAGCCATATATGGTGTTGGCCGTCTCTTGCTACCATTTCCTTCCCCTAAGCGCCTGTGGATAGCAGCTAGATTATTTTTGGGTGCATCGGCTATCATTTTTCCCCTCTTTCTCTCACATGGGCTTGTCCCCTCTCTCTCCTCCGTTTGATTTCAAAATCCATTATTTTTATTTATTTTCTCCACACCACTTTCCTTATTTTCTCCATCTTTCATTTTGATTTTAAATATATTTTTATTATTTCTTTCTTTATTTTTCTTTCACATTATTTTTTAATCTTTTTCAAATTCCATTCATACCATATAGCTTTGCACACCAAACCATCTTTTATTCATCTCAGGGATCAACCCCGATCACAATTTTAACAAAAAAAAAAAAAAAAAAAAAAAAAACAACCACAACCACAACAACACAAACCACAACACCACAAGATTTGTTTTCTTTTCTGCAGACGGCCACCCACCGACCTCATTTTTTCGCCTATTCCGCCGGTCTTTTCTTCTTGCCTCCGTCCTGGGCGGCCCTTGACGGTGTTGCCTCCGTGTTTCCCACTCCACTGGGCACGATCACTCCACCCTGCTCCTCCACTACAGCATATGGCGGACCTCCAAATCGGAACATAACGGTGGCCTTCCGCTTCAGCTCCTTATTTTCCGCCTTTAGCACACTTATCTCTGCTCACGCATCCTTATACATGCGTTGGAGCAGAGCCAGTTGGGCGTTTAACTGCTGCACCTCATTTGTCCTACTCTGCAGCCGGTGCGACAAGTTTGTGACAGCAGTCATAGTTTCAACACAGGACTTCAATGTATACTGATTAGCTTCAATATCCGTTTGCACTGCCATTTTTTGCTCCACCGACCGCATCGGAAAGTTCAACGGAGCAAAACCAGAGGTGTTTGGTTGAGGTTCACAGGCCACCGCACCAGTTATCTCTCTTGTTGACTCGTTGAGGTCGGGAAAGAGAGTGAGCAGACCACGGGAAGAAGAGGCTATGTTTTGGGTAGCTGAACGGGAAGAAGAATCCATGTTTTTGGGTTGCTGAGTGTTTCAGAGAAGGGTTGGTTACAGAATGTTACAGAGAACGAAGAGGTTTCAACTGGTTTGTTATGCTTCCAAGCCTCAGACTTCGCTTTGGTTTATAAAGACAGAGACGACGAGGCCGACACGCGCTCTGTCAATCACGTGCATCGCCGCGTGTCAGGCGCCCCTTTTGATGGCTGGACGCTTTCTGTCGGGCACGTCTTTTGATGAAGTGGGCGCGCCTTTTGATGGCGCGCCTTTTGATGGCACGCCTTTTTATGGATTGGGCACGCCTTTTGATGGCACGCCTTTTGAAAGATTGGGCACACCTTTTGAGGGTGCGACTTTTTAAGGGTCCGACAAGACTCTGTAAACTGTCCCGACATTGATTCCGGTTAGCTCCTTCATGGGTCCGACAAGACTCTGTAAACTGTCCCGACATTGATTCCGGTTAGTTTCTACAAGGGTCCAGCAAGACTCCGTAAACTGTCACCACAACTGTCACAACATTGTCTGCTACAACGGTCCGACATGACCCCATAAACTGTCTTCTACATCGGTCTGACACCGCCATCCAGTGTCCTCTACACCGTTATGACACCACCATACAGTGTCCTCTACATGGTTATGACACCCTCATACAGTGTCCTCTACAACGTTATGACACCACCATCCAGTGTCTTCACCAATGGTCTGACACGACCATACAGTGTCTCTTATCCTCTTTTATTTTTATGTATTTTCTTGTTTTGTTACTCTCTCCAAACTCAAGTTGGTTAGTTCCTATCCCCCTTGAGTTTGCGGGGGGCTGTTAAAATCCACCTACTCTCCACCTACTTCACCCACTTAAACCTACTCCACTAAACCTAACCCACTACACCACTACCACCTCCACTTCACCTACTCCTTACCTACTACACACTCACCCTCTTCTATATATAGGAATCATGAATCATTGTAATAGATATCAATATAAATCAATCAATAATACAATTCTCTATTTCTCTTTATACATTAAATTTCTACAATATGCCATGTTGCGCCTTGACTATTCATGCTTGGGAACTTCAAATTGGTTGTGGTATGGCGAGCTATGAGGAAAGTGCTAGCTATGGTGCAATGTCACAAGTAGGAGGCAGGTGTGATGAGCCATGTAATATCATGCACAACAAGGCCAGCTGATGCAGTCCACAATGGGAACAAGGAAAACCAAAATTAATGAAGCATTAATGTTTGGAAATTGCTTGGTTTGGAGCTGAACTCAATTGGGATCAATTAGAACCATCTATAATTATGTTTCCAATCTTACAAGAGTCTTATTAATGTTAAAGCTGTTGGGTCAGTATTAAGGTTAGGCTATTTTCGGTAATTTGCAGAATTTAGCGATATGTGTTGTGTGGATTGTCCATGCGTCGTCTTGTGAGTCAAGTTATTTAATTAGTCTTTGTTTTTGTTTCTTATTTGGTCTTAGATTAGTTTTGGAAGTCAAAAGCTTAGTAGTTTCCTATTTTGGAGTTTTAGAAAGTCTCATAGTTCTATATAAATTCATGTAATACTTTTTATTTAATGTAGTTAATATTTTAGAGAATTTCAAAGCTTTCAAAACTTCTTTATGGATGTTGTACCTAAAAAAAACAAAAACAAACAAACAAACAAAGCTTCTTTATGGATTGTGTGATGCAATCAAACCATAAGTGAGATGCCTATGGAATCTAGGTGCGATGCCTAGACTTTTTCTTCTTCTTTCGTATTCTTCTTCTATTTCAGTTTACCGTTCACAAGCTACTGTTCACAGCTCATAAACAGCCCCCTTTTTGATCTCTTTCCTATGAAGCATGACACTCCAAAATTGGTGCTGTGGCGGTGTCCGACACGCGGACACGTCGGCGTGTCCCTTTAATTTAATGTTTTTTTTGGAAGGGGACACGGCGGGGACACGCGTGTCCACATCTGGACACGATGTGGACACGCTATGGGACACGGCGGGCTCTTTTTTGAATTTTTTATATGTATTTGGGGTCAAAGTGTAATATTTAAAAAGTAAAAACTGAGGGTGAAGAAATATAGTGAACCTGTGAAGACCTTCTCAGTAGAAGCCCTCTCTCTCTCAGTCGGTCGAAGCTCTCTCTCTCAGTCGTCTCAGTCGAAGCCCTCTCTCAGTCGATCGAAGCCCTCTCTCTCTCTCTCTCTCTCTCTCTCTCTTTGTGGTTTGTTTTCGACTTCGAAGGTAAACACTGATTTATATTTATATTTTTTTTATACGTTTATATATATATATGTAAGAGTTAGACTGATTTTTATTTCTTTATATATAAATTTATATATGTGTAAGATTTTTTTTTTTTATTGTTTATATATCTAAAACTAAAACTGTAGTTTTTAAAAAAAAAAATTTAATTATAGGTTTATATATATATATACAGTATGTAAATTCTTTTTTTTTTTTTTTCAATCCTTCTAATGTTAATGTTAATTAATAGGAAAAATGTCTAGGTAAAATAAAATAAAAAAAATTAATTGGAACACATTATTTAAAAAATATAATAAATAAATAAAATAATTAATGTGTATTAAATAAAAATATTTATAAAAAAATTAAAAAATTTGCCGTGTCTCCTGCCGTGTCCGTGTCCCCATTTTTTAGAAATTGCTGTGTCCTGTGTCCGTGTCCGTGTCCATATGCGTGTCCTTGTCCGTGCTTCATAGTCTCTTTCACCCGGTTTATCAATCCTAACCTAGTTCAATCCATTCATTAATTGAAATCTTAAAATTCCTATTGATTTTCAGCTTTAAGCCACCACAAAAACCCACAAAAATATAGCTTTAAAGTCCTCACAGCGCTGTCCCTAATTGTCCTGAATCAGTTTGGTAAATTACCAATTGAAGTTGATGAAAACCCTACAAGAAGTTGCAATCCAATCAATATGTTCAGAATTTTCCTACGGGATTCTAGGAGTGATTCCTAGTTTTCTTCATCTTGTTCTTTTCTGTTACTGTTACTGTTCATAAATTACTATTTGCAGTCCATAAACAGTCTTTATTTTGCCACCAAATTCTGATCTTTTTGAGCCCAAACCATTCATAACCAAACCCTAAACAATCCTTAGTATTATTTCACAAAACCTAACCCTAGGTAGCTTAAACTTGATTCAAAATTGTGTGTGCTGCATCACCAGCATTTGCTAGTTGTGCTGCCCTGGACTTGGTAAACTCTAATCCCTAACTGTCTATGAGGAGATAGAGGGATGGCCATGGGACACGTAACACTTTTTAAGGAACAATGTATTGGGCACATGCCCACATTTTATTGGAACTTCTCACATGTGCCAGGCCACAAAGGTTGACTTTGCCTATAAATACCTTTTAACTCGTTTAACATTAACAAAAGAACTCTTGTTCTATCTTCTGTTTCCTTGCCATTTCATTTTTCTTTTTCTTTTTTGTTTTGTAAATATGATTTCATTCGTCTAGTGCAAAGGCACACCCATGTACAAGAGACCAAGCCCTTTCTTCGGTGATAAGTCATGAACCACGGTTCAAAGTCAATAGCTGAGCTGTAGCCCTCCCAGACAACTCATTTGCACAATGAAGTGATACACAAAAATACACTGCTACAAGGGTTAAGAGATCTAAAAGAATCGGAAAGATTTTTAGGCAATAGGAATAATAGAACGAAGCCATAAAATAAACAAAAGACACTGCATACAACAGATTTAAAAACCCTAAAAAGTTTTAGCTCAAGAGGCAAAAATATCACAATAGGTACATACAGCATCAACTTGGACAGCTTTATTTTTATGCACAGAAGTTCCAGATATCCGGATGAGCGCAACACAATCGGCAGTGTAAGTTTCATCATTTAAACCTTTGTCTGCAATATAGTTTTTGTAACCAGAGCTCATTCCACCCTAATAAAAGAAGATCAGTTGATTCAGTTCATCAAAATAAAAGCAACTTAAAAGGCTTTGGAACCAAGCATCTTTGGCCAGATATTTAATCCTTGTGTGCATTTTCAGGAAGAGTACCTTAAGAACCACCATAGGCTGGAAGATGGCAATAAATTGTGGTGGTTCTTTCCCTTGAAATATGCGACCCTACACAATGCACATATTTTATTAATCTTAAAGATTGAATCCCCAACAGAACAAGTAACAAACTATTACGATACCTGCACAGGTCTTCCCTTCAGTGAGTTGAACATAGTAGTAGCTAAACGGGCAGACATCTTTTGATCCTCCTGAACTTGGAAATACAACAAGGTTATGATAGTTATTTGAAAACAAAATAAAATAAAATGCGACCAACCCATAGAAGGAAAGCAAAATACTAAAACTTTCATCTGCATGTATCAGAGCAACGTGAGGAATGAATTACAATTAGAAAATATACAGCTGAAAGTAGGTAGCAAGAGAAAAAAAATGAAGATATTAATCCAGCCCATGAGTTAACTGCTAATTGAATCTGAGTAAAGTGGAAATCAAAATTTGAAAAATTCAGCAAATTTGTATGTTAAAGTTTAAGGAATGAACATAACGTTACAATAGTAGGACAGATGTCACAGAAAGAAGTAGTACACAGTCTAAGATCTCAGTAATAAAAATAGGATCCAATAACAACACATTGCCACAATATTCTACAGACTCATAACAAGTATTACTTCAAGGATTATGGGAGTTCCAAAAAGGTCATAGATCTGAATATCAGGGAAAACTAGCTTAGGATTTCATAAGACATACGAATGAAACCAGTCTTTGATATCTCTTCTATAAGCATAGAGTATGGTATCATAAAATAAAAAATTACAATCTGACATCGAAAATAAAGGAAAAGAAACTGAATATTAGAAGGGACATCGGTTAAAGACATGTAGTTTTTATTTTTATTTTTAGAAGTAAGGTTAAAGAATTTGTAACCATTTTTTTATATATTCTGCAATATAATATGAATCCTTTCTTTTCATTACTTCAAAGTCAACAGTGAAAAAAGTAAATTACCTCAATGCTATCCTTCCCAATCCAACAGCACAAGTAGTAATCTTCTTTCTTATCACCAGAATGGTAGGTGTAAAGAACGATGTAGCAATCTCCACTGTAAAATTTACCTACATCTTCCTTGGGCACTGGAGTCTTAGCACTGCCATTAATGCGCCATACCTGGAAAACCAAATATTCAATATTCCTACCACATCAATATAGCCAGCCAACACTAGTCATTTAAACTATAAATACAACCACGAAAACAAATTGGTTACCAGACCTCAATTTTTCCACCACCTTCAAGCAAAGGTGGGACTTCCTCATTTATAGGAGCACCTTTGGTCATTCCCTTGACCCCAACACCTTGTTGCTTCAGCAAAGCTACCAGTACAAAGAACAGTTCCATAATCAAAAATGATATCCAGCAAATCTTTCAGTGTGTTTCACAACCAAGGAAATGAATCTACCTGCTACTTTTCCTCTTCCCTCCTCACCAGTTGAAGGTGCTGATCCTGATGGCCAAGAATCAAAATTGGATTTGAATGAATTCGTCTCATAACCTTGAATAATCCGAGTGATGCGTGTTGACTTGGGCCTATTTTGGCTACTGACAAATTCCTGCAGATCACAACTAGGGATAAGAATCGGGCTGTTATAGAAGAACATTTAGATATAAATGCTAAGCTTCTCAACCTCAGTAGCTTGGCTGGCAGCTTTCCTGTCCTCCACTTGTGTTACCCGACCAACCCAAAGAAATACCTCAGCACCACAGTCCAATAAATAGCATCTATTGTTTTCCAACAAAGATTTAGAAAGTTCACCATCTACAGGATTAACCTGTCCATCAATGATGCTGCAAAAAGTGACAATCATAACTCAGCACCATAATATTCTCCTTACAAAAGCACAAACTCGACCATGGGAGAACATATATATGTGAGCCAATCACGACCAAATTATTACTAGCATGAAAAATACCAACAAAAAGTAAACAAAGCAAGCTTTTATGCAAAAGAAAACACAACAAAGAGTAGAAGGGTATCAAGTCAGCCTCAACTTTCTTACGGTTCTAGTAAAAAGCATCATAATAGCAATGCCTCATCTTCTACTCTTGCTCTCAAAAATGAAAAATTAAAAACAGAAACAGCACTTAATAGTAGACTAGTAGAAAACCGTACTAAATAATACTATTTTCCACTCAGTCAATATTGTAGTCCACAACTAATTCTAAAGCTTCCTGCAACAGGTTAAATAAGGAATGTAGGACATTTGTACAGCACAATAGCAAGATGGATAATGGCCTTCCACACAAAACATGGGAGTTAGTTTAAGCAGAAATCTAAAGGTGTTTTTAAGGACCAGATTACAAAGGCCACAAATTTATAAAAGAGTGAAAACAATGGAACTTGTAGACACCTCATATTTTTTGTGTCTTCAGCGTATGCTAACAAGTAAATGGACTTACTATACTTGAGAACAAACCAAACTAAACTAATAAGAAACAAATATGCACACCACAGGGACTGCAGAGAAAGTTGCAGATGCAATAGAATTCTAAGTAGAACAAAAGAAACAATTAACAGAGGAATGATTAAAAAAATGAAAAGAACATTCATCCAACAAATAGGCAAACACACATTAAATTGTGTATTATTTCGGAAGAAGACACTAAATACCTTTCTAGAAGAAATGGAAAAAGTTTCCAGCCCGAGTTCTTACCACTGACAAAAAAATGTATGCCCAATTTAGTCCCCATTGGATGAAGACCTAAACTTTGGCATAATTTGCACAAAATGGCTGCCCATAGGTTCGAACCCACAACCTCAAGGGTAGTAGGCCTGGTTTTAACCACTAAACCAGTGGCCATTGTTAGTTCTTACCTCTGACATACAGCTAAATAGTCAAAGTAGTTGACCGCACATAGATGCCATCATCTGCTTTCCAAGAATTCTCTTCCTCAGTAGTGACTATAAAAAACTTAAAATTTTGTCTAAAGGTGGAAAACAAGTTCTTGAACTACCATTCCCAAACAACAGAGCACCAAGAACACTTGGACAAACATACAAACAAATGACGTCACAGAAAGACAATAATGAAACAAGAACCCTTCACAGTTCCTTTCAATCCAAAAGCTTCAAGCCACGTCTTCAACATATTCTTTGGCATAATAAAGTCTAATTGGCTTTTCCTTCTTTTTACATTTCTCATGAACTACATCCACAAGGTATCCTCAGTTCTCATAAAACTTCAGGATGATTATTCCATTCACTTTGAGTTCACACTCTTTATCAATGCTTAACAAGCCAACTCCCATTCTACATATATCACTAACAAGCCAATTCCCATACCATTGATATATGTAGACATAATTATTTAAATAATATTGCCAATCGTACATCACCATAAACAAAGTGTGTTTTATGTATGAATGAGAAAAAATAAACTGTAACACATAGGTACTTGAAAGTGTTTTTTTCATTTTTAACCCAGCTAGTTTTCAACAATATTAAAAAGGGCAATAAACTGTGATTCAACAATGATTTAGACATACATGCCACTCCTCAATTGGACACAACAACAAAAGTACAGATTACATTTAGGAGGAGTCCTGTCTGGGATCACCTCCGTACATGTTCGTTGTAAATACTTGATAACCTCAATCCCATTTTACTGGAACATGTATGTGTCACTATTTCAATATTCTCAATTTTAAGTCATCGTTGTTTAATTTGCATTATTATGCATATATGCAGAAAGCAATATAATCATAGTTCCTGAAAAATATTTCCATCGAAAGCCATTTAGCAATCACAAACTGGAAAGCAGTAAACATCATGAACCTAGAGCGGAGAATACCTATAAAGCCTAGGAGGAGTCTTCTCTAGCATAACATCTTCTTCACTAGCAACCTTTTTGCTAATTGGAGCAAACCCACCAAAAATGACCCAGAATTCACCAGAATCTGACTCAGCTTGTAGTTTTCCATCATCTGTCTCAGCAAACAAAATTTATTTACAAAATAAATAATGGGTGAAGAATTAGCAACTACTTATGAGTGAATGTGCATGAGCAAAACCCAAAGGTTAGAACAGCTAGCAGGGACCTAGCCTTCCAAAGTGAAGGTCATGGATTCAAAACTCCCCCCAGTAACCCATTTGGAAAAATCCCAGTCTTTCCTGAAGTGTGTTGACAAGTGCCTCGCAATTTGGCACACATTCTCAAGCACCCCCCACCCCACCCCTCCCCTCCCCTCTCCCAACCAAAAAAGAAAGAAAAAGAAAAAGATAAACCAACAAACTAAGTTCAAAGAGATATATGTGGAAGTAGGTAGGGGGGAAGGTGACAACACCAAAGTTTTAAATGTATGTGACCATACCAACAATTGCAACATCACACATTCCCTCATGATACTTGTCCTTCAAATATTGAATTACTTCCAATGCCTTGGCCCTTTCCTGGATATTGGAGTTTGCACCATTGAATTGAAAAATCTTATCTTTAGTGTCCAGGATAAACACATCATCATGATTCAGAGAGGAACGTGAAAAAGGAACCTGGATAACAAAAATGATAAATTCATTCCCTTAATCTAGAGAAGATTCATATTCAAAAGAGTTGCATAATAAGCTCAGAAAGTTCATGTTTGGAGGCTCTCATACCTGCTTCAATCTGACAACTCTTTTCCCTTTACAGACATACAACCGTATTTCAAACTCTTCCTCCTCAGGTTTCTTAAATCCAGATGCAACACCACCCTCCAATGGTATAATACATGGCTTGAAGTAAGACAGAAATTTGTCAGACTCGTGACCTTGGAGTTCTCTGTGTTGTACAGCACGCCCACCAAGAATTGCATCTAGTTCAACAGTTTTAATGGCTGCTGCTCCAGCTTCATCCTATTAAAATTCATAACAACAAATGAAAAAATAATTCTGAAAAAGTATAAATAAGGACACAAGAAGCATAGAGCATACCTGGCTTGTGTCTTTTCCAAGCCAGAAGTGTATGTCATACAAATAAGCACCACCTTTACCAGGACTTGTCTGCAGAAATTTATGACATATATAAGAAGTGTAACTGCCGTGCATATATCCCCTCCAGAGAAGCAGAATTTTTTATTTTTTTAAAAAATTTTACATGTAAAAGACAGATGAACATGAAAATTTCCAGTGAAAGTGAAAAATAATAATAATAATTAAGCATGCACCTGCAAGACAATGTATGAATCGCCCGAGTAGAATTTACCATAATCAGATTTTGGCAAAGGAACTGGCTGGAAGTTCTCGATTCTCCAAATTTCAGTCCCTCTACGAGGTGTCAAGTATAAACTCAAAAGTGATGTGCAATTGAGGCATCGTTAGCAATTAACAAAATTAATGTGCCCCCACACACAGGACAGAAAAACTGAAATGTATTCTTTCTTTCTTAGTGGCAGTGAAAGGAAATTAAATATAAATGAATAGACACACTACACACAAGGAAAAACGATACACCATTCTTTCTTATTGTCAAAGTAGAATTATAATATCCACCACACACACCCAAATGCACAAAACTACAAGGGCAAAACGATACACCATACATTATCCTACACAGTTCTTCAAGTAAGGATACAATCTCTGACCAGCTCCCTGAAAAGCAGGTTCCAAAGCTTTTGCAGAGCTCGACATTGTGTGAAATTCTTGGTATTATTGTTTCTTTCAACAATGGCAGAGAGCAATAAGACCTTTCAAGCTCCCACGATCTGTTGTCTCAAAATTCCACAGGTGCCTACTGCAGAAGGAATAAGGAAGCAGAGAGAAAAAATATCAAGAGAGGAAAAATATCAAGAAATTGCAAGATAACAAGAAAAGCAATTTGGCCATAATCATCTACTTTAGCTGCTGCAAGCAATATAGCCTTTTGCATTGGATGATTGGAAACCTATCAAAAAGAGAGTTTGTAGTTATATAAGCTTAGTATTTATCAAGGTTTAAAACACTACTCATTAAACAAGCAAAAAGCTTCAACAAGACAGAATTACCACACAGAAAATAGAAAAAAGGCTCTACAACCAATTGGGAAAGAAGGGCCGATCCATTTGTAAATGTAAAAGCAACTAAGACATGCCACACTATCATCTAAAGTTTTTGAGTAGTCAATTGTTAGCTTGGTTTAAAGTAGGCAGACACATATTTGATTTCCAGCAACTCACTAACCACCATGACACATGCACATGCTTGGCCAATTACAAGGAGTGTGGTCAAAGATGAGGGTGTGTTTGATGATATAAATAAATTTACAAAAGTCATTATCAGCTTAAGCTTTCATAGGAATCAGGTGTTAACACACCATCATGATTTGTGTCAGTTACACTAAAAAACAATTGTGTAACAAGCTGTAATCAAGATATCAAATCAAGCAATACCAAAAGGAACATAATTTTTTAATGAATCAGACTCATACTAAAGTCAACGTTGATATTTTCCGATAAGTAAGATCAGTTTCAATCTTCTCTAAATAAACTTGTCCATTGATGCTAAATGCATCTTATCTACACAAGGATGAACTATATTGGCAGTAGATTTTCACATATAAAATAGTGCAAGTGTGTGACCTATATTTGGAGATATCAGCAGAAATATTCATAAATGAGAATTTTTATGATTATGTGAAACATATCTTCATAAGAGTGGTAGATTTTGGCAGTAGGTTTCTTAATATAATAGTGAAGTTATATGACTTTCCATAAATATATATGGAGTACAATAAATGCAACTTCTTCTGAAATGCTGAAATGGTATTCATTCTATGGGTCTGAATCTATTGAGAGAGAATGTTGTGGATATTAATATATGTACTTGGCATGTCAGCTAGTGAGTTAATAGGCCATTTGACTACGTATCTTATTCCATCCCCCTCTCCAATCCAATCACATCAAAATGAAAGGTAGATGCAATATTTTGAAGTCATTGGTCACGTGGAAGTAGGCCATTTGTTCATAAATTTTTTGTATCCCCCTTCCTGATCAATTTTGATAATGGCTGACCTATTACTTCTATTATACTGGCTTTATTTTCAAGTGATCAAGTTAAATAAAAGGTGGATGAAATGTAGATTTCATTGGTATATCTGCCATTTTGGATAATATAATCATGTCATTCTAGAGTATCATTCTTTTAGTGTTCAAGATGTTGCAATCAAGTTCATGAAACATTTATCAATCCCCCAAGGCTGTTGATCTAGAGTTATATGCCTCTTTCTCGTCATCCTGAGTTCCACCAAAGGGGTAATAAATGAACATATAAACTGCCTTGTAAACAATCAGGAAGATAAATTGTCCTTCATATTGTTCTTACCCATTGACTAATGATTTATGGAAAGGTGCTGCTCAGGCTATTTTGGATTTTGAGGTGAAGTGGGTGATATAGGACAGCTTTGAGAAACTTATGACAAAGCAGCATAGAGTTGGTTTTGTGGTGGGTTTTAGTTATGGAAGGTTTCTAGGTTTACTGTTTACTGTTCACTGTTCAAATAGGTAGAAAAAAATTCTAGGGTTTTTTAAATGGTTGTTGCCTTGATTTAGAAGGTGATGTGTTGTTGCATCTAGAATTTGAATGCTAAAGTCTCTGCACATCTTCTAATTATGAATTTAGGTGTCACTTGTAGACCAAAGGGTAGGAAAAGTGACCAGAGATGTTTAGCACTTGGCAGCGTAAGATTTGATAATAAAAAGAGGGCTGTCTGGCTGAGGAGGATGTGAACAGTCAGTGATGCTTAGAAACTATGATGTTCTTGTGTAAGAAGAAGAAGAAGAAGAAGAAAAAGAACAAAAAAAATCCAACCTAGAATCCCTTAGGAATTACCACCCTAACCCTAAGGTAGTTTTGCTTAATGAATCACACAAAACTTCAAAACCTTCTCCCATATTATGATAATCAACTCCATTAAACTTCACATCTTTCTTTTCTTTATTTGTTAGAATTTTTTCCAACGACAAAATAGAGAAAGAAAAAAAAAAAAAAAAGAAGGAAGTTAGTTATTAACCAATGTCAGCCCATCAATCTATGGTGTTGGAAATCAGGTACAAACTTAACTTTGATCTTTCTTGCACACCCTTTATCTCAAACACCCATTTTCACACTTAACAACCCAATTGTTTACTAGACATGGGACCACAAATAGGAAAACATCAAATAGGCCTATATTATTTGACTCTCCTATGTGTTTTCTTCCACAAAACAATGAAGTCTCCGAGTAAATTTAAAAATTAATAGAAGAATCTCCTCTTTTCCTTCCTTGATATCTCTGGGTCCTCCCACTACAAGTTTTCCCCTCACTTCCATTTGTTTTCTCCATGATTCATATTGAGGTGATACATCATACTGTTTTTGAGCATAGTAGACCATAAAAAAGTCACCTCTTAGAATTCTCATTATGCCATGACATTTCATTTCATCCCTTTAATGTTACTCCAGAGCAACATTATTCCGCAATCTGCAAATTCATGCTGATGATCCATTTGGAGACTCCTTCAAATAATTTTGGTAGTACAATTACTGAAAACCAAAACACCCACAGCACTTCGAAAAAGTGATATTAATAGCATTTGCTCCGCTACCACACATGTTATCTGTTGTATAATACACTTCACACATTGTTTCCCACACTTCATAAGAGTAATGCAAAAAGCCAAGTATTGTGGATAGAATAGAAGCACACAGTCAGAAATCTCTTTGGCTTCAAAACCAGTTATGTCAAACAAAATGCAGCCTATGCAGCCCTCACCATTCCAATAGCTCCAAACATACCCAAAGAATTCTGAACATAATTATGCACTAATTCACTTCACTATCATGGCCCAAGAACACTGCTTTCTGAAACAATTTTCCAATTACTTGTTTTATCATAATGACCCACATTGTCCGATTGCAAACATCATCATAAAATAAAATAAAAAATCATAAACCCTTAAACGATCCCACTTGATTGTCACAAAACACATTTAATATACCGATCTCCTCACTCTCATATTCAATTACAGATCAAAATCAGTTCCATTTCAAACAAGGCCTCAACAATCATTCAAGCTTAAAAGAAGCACACTAAAACACATGCAAAAAGCAGAGATCAAACCATCAAAAACCATTAATCGCCAGCAATTAAATTTAACAACACATTATTTCTCAGTTCTCACATTCAATTAATTAACCAAAAATATTAATAATAGACCATCTAGCTCAGATCAAAGAAAGAAATTTCAAATAACAGTCAAAATTGGAAACAAAAGATTAATATAAGCAACCACAAAACATGAGATCTAAATCAATCCTGATCAAGCAGTGGTCAGTAGATCGACGTACCTTCTGAGATCTCTGTGTTCTCCCTCTCCTGAAGAAGATGATTAAGTGAGGCTTAGAGAGAGAGAGAGAGAGAGAGAGAGAGAGGAGAGTATGTAGAGCTGGCAATATATATAGAGAGAGAGAGAGAGGTGTGAATAATTGCTGTGTGGTGTTTTTCTCTGTCTAACTTTTTAGGCTTTTGAGATTTGAAGAGAGACTTTAGAATTCTCAGAGTATATGCAGCAATGGAGAGAGCGATGAAGGGGAGAGAGAAGATTTTGGGCATGTGATGAGTTGGCGAATAGTCCAACAATCCGGTGACGGTAGCACCGGCCATGTTTGCTTTTCCCGGAATATTTTAATTTTTCCTTTTTTTTTTTAAATTTAAATTATTGTCATTTTTTTAAAATTATTAATTTCACTTGGTCCTTAATATTTTTTATTTTAGTTCATATAGTTTAATTAGAGACAATCTATTCAAATTAGTAATCATAAAAGCTTATTTAATTGGCAAAAAAAAGTAATTTTATAATATACACATCAATTATTTTAGAGTATTGTTATTAATATCCTATAAATTTTTTTGAACCTTTCAATTTTTAACATTTTTTTTATTACAATAATAATCTTAAATAAAATTATTAAAAAGGATATCATTAATTTTGAGACACCCCATCTCATAATTAAACTTACACGCCCACTACATCATGGATTAGGGTTTATGAGAGCACTCACCTCCATCACTACATATCTATCTTCCCCAAATCTCACATTCAAAACTTACCTACCCTTAAAACCTTAAAAACTCTTTGGCGACAATATTCCTACGGTAACAGTAGCAACCATTTGACTACCTGTACTTCTTCGACAATGATAATGAATGAAAATTTTTCTGATAACCACAACTCTATATGACGAGAGGAGTACAACAATAAAAGCTTAAAGGAGGTTCATAGCTGTGATATTTTTAACTCAGAGGAAATTGACCTTGTAATAAGTATCTTGAAAAAAATTACAAAAATAATAAAATCTGCTTGTCATTTTTTGGGGACTAAACTCTCTAATATATGACCGAAATTTGGAAATATAGGCCCAAACATTGTTTATTTGTTTGAGAATGCAGGTCCAAACATGGAAATATCTTAACACATTGAACAGTTAAAATTATTAATGTATGCAGAAGTTTTCATTTTTTCAAGTTCGGGAATATAGGTCCGAACATGGAAATCTCTTAACACATTGAATGATCAAAATTTCTAACATTTGCAGAAGTTATCGGAAGTAGGCCAAATCCATTATCAGGTTCAAAAGTTATTCATTCATCACGTAACTTTGATAATATTGCTACGTAGTTCTTTGCTAAACTCACAATTTTATAATATCTACCAACCAAACCAATTATTATAATTTTTTTCCCTATAAGAGAAGAAATTATTACGAGAAAACTAAAAAATTATATATATATATAGAGAGAGAGAGAGAAAGAGAGAAAGAGCATACTAACTGTGACAATGGTAAACGAGGCAGCAGTGACAGTAATCACATTGGCTCTTCTTTTTTTTGGTGGGTTTTGTTAGGATTTTTTGGAAGATGGGTTTTTTGGGGGTGTGGAAGTGGGGGGTGTGCATTCAATGGGTGAAATGTTTTCAAAATGATAATTTTGGTATTATTTGGGAGGAGGAAAAGAAATTTTGAGGGTTTCAAAATTTATAAATTGGGGACTAAAGAAATGGGGGGTCCAAAATAATTCATGTGGTGCTAATAGTACCACTCTTATTTTAAACCCTTCATTTTTTATTTTTTTTATTACAATAATAACCTCAAATGAATTACTAAAAAGGACATCAATAATTACTAAAAAGGACATCAATAATTTTGGGATACCCTGTCTCACAATTAAATCGACACACCCACTACATCACGAGCTAAGGTTTATGAGAGCACCCACCTCCATCACCACCCATCCATCTTCCCTAAGTCCCACCTTCAAACCTACATACCCTCAAAATCTTGAAAACCCTTTGGCAGCAATATTTCGACGATAACGATAACAACCATTTGATTACCTACACTTCTCTGACAATGACAATGAGTAGAAGTTTTTCCGGCAATCACAACTCCATGAGACGAAAGGAGTACAACAATAAAAGTTTAGAAGAGATTTATTACTTTAATGATATTCTTAGTTCAGGGGAGATTGGCCTTGTAAAGGTAAGTTTGTTGAAAAAAAATAACAAAAATAATCAAAATTATTTGTCCTTTTTTTGGGACTGAACTCCCAAATATATGACTGAAATTCGGGAACACAAGTCCGAACATTGTTCATTTGTTCAAGAATAGGTAATCGAACATTTCTTATTTATTCGAGAACAAATAACCGAAAATTGTGGAGATCACAGAGCTCACAAAAGAGAAATTTTGAATCAACAACAAAAAAGCCTACATTTATTTTCTCAAGTCATGAACAAATATGTGGAGATGAAATAGTAATCTCTTTCCTGGGTTTTGTTAGAGTTTTGGGAAGAGAGGTTTTTTGGGGTGTAGGGGTGTGTGAATGGGTGGAATGTTTTCACAATGATAATTTTGGTATTATTTGAGGAAAGAAAAGAAATTTTAATGGTTTCAGAATTTATAAGTAGGGATTCAAAGAAATGGAGAGTTTAAAATAATTAATAGGGTGCTAATAGCAACACTAGCCTAAATTATACAATAAAATGCTCACATTTTTACTCATACTAATAGTTGAGCACATGCATTGCACGTGGCATGTGATTTTTCATCAACTGTTAGTACTGTAATTATGCATATATCTTAAATTGATATGTGATATGTTTATACAAAGTATAGAGACTTGTTGAGTAAATTGATCTGTATCCAAAATACAACTAAACAATAGATTAATACACACTCTCCTAAAGAATTTAAATGATAAACGAGAAATTTTGTAAACATAAACATTAATTTATAGCTAAATTGTTGAGATCACAATCTTATCTTAAACGATAAACAGTAAACAGGTCCTTTAAATATATAGTATTACCCAAATTTTTTTCTATCAACTTTCCACTTCAATTTTTCATAATCCATGCCTATAATACAATTGAAGGTATGAAATTAATTGCACAATTTTGTTTAATAGTTTATCTCGTAATACAAATTCATTGAACCCACTATTGTGTATTATTTGTATACTATTTGTATAAAAATGCATTAATATTAATATGTAATATATTTTTGTACGACAAGAGTTGTTGAGTCTCGTTTTCTGTGTCACGAATATCTTGCATGATGAAAAATATAACATTAGTTATTAGTATACAATTGCTATACAATTATCGTGAAAAAAAATAAATATAAAATGTCTAACTATTATTGTGATGTAGATGTTTTGTAAAATTTTAGTTTGTTATTGAAAGTGTTTGTTGCGGACACTTGTTTGTATGACATGTATGTATATATATATTGAATATAAGTTGATAGGAGAACAATACATAATTTCGTAATTTTTTCCTAGCAAATATAACTATATTACTAAAGCGATACATATTATTAGAAAATTAAAGTATCTAATGGTAATATAGCATTACAAATTAACAATGTATAAATACAGTAACATAAATAAATTTACATTTATATTTTTATATATTTATATATACGTAGACATTGACTTATATAAAACATCACAAAAATAAATGTGAAATTTTTCACAACAATATAATACAGGTAACGATGAGAAATTAATTATTCATACTTAAATAGTTGGTCATAATGTTGATGTTTAGTGTTACATTTTTGCGTATATGCACCATTTTTTAATTAGATTATTAAAGGGGGAACTACATGCAGGTGGGAGAAGGAGGAAAAAAAAATACCCACACATGGAGGGTGCAAATGTGTCTCTAGTGGAGTGCAAATGAAAGGCTGTGGGGGTGCAAGTGTCACTTGCACCCCATCATGTGTAGGTTATTTTTTTCTCTTTCTCTCACCTTCATATAATTTTCTCATTATTAAATTCACATAAAAATTGAAAGGAATTTATGAATAATTTGTATAAAATTAGAGATTAGTAAAGAAATATTTAAAAAAGAGAAGTTTATAGCGTTTGGTTTGGTTTGTTTTTTCAAACTTTTGTTTTAAATTTTCCAGTTTCATGTTTTTTGTCTTTAACACTTTTTTTTAATAACCCTTTTATTTTCATTTTAGATTCACTTAATTTAATACTTTTTTTACTTTTTTATTTTACTTTTAGATTTAAATTCACATAATCTAAATACATTTAAAAAATAATTTGTTGTGTATTTTTTTAAGAAATTATTAATATTAAATAATCATAACAAAAAAAATATAATAATAAAAAATAAGTACATGTCTGAATTTATAAAAAAAATTTACTAATATTTTACTTTTTAATTATATTTAGATTATTAGATATTAGATTTTCATGTAAAAGTATAATTTAAATATAAAATATGAAGAAATCTCAATATCTTTAATCACCAAAATTATAGTGATTCTAGTTTAAGATCCGACCTATTTGATATTCTAGATTCAGGTTTCTTGGTTTTGTACTGTTGTTCTGGTCTTATTCATCTTTTCCCTCCTTGAGTTTGCCTATTGGGATGTGTTGGTTGTGTTTGAAATAGATTGGTAGCTTGTGTTTTTAAAACTTTGGTTATCCAGATTTTGGCCTCTACACTCGAGCGATCTTTGCAAACTCTCAGTTCTTTTGCAAGTCTGCAAAACTACTAGGAGAGTGTATTCCATGCTCGAGCTATACTTCTTGCGCTCGAGCGGTCCTTGTTACGCTTGAGCTTTGGTCTATTGTCTGCAAAACTACAGGGAGTGTGTATTCTACGCTCGAGCGAAAACTTCTTGCACTCAAGTGGAACAATTTATTGTGTCTGGCCGCTCGAGCGACACATCTTGCGCTCCAGCGGACTGTATGTATATGAGTTCGTAAAAGTCACTTTTTACATCACTTTTCACCTCTCTCTCTCTCTAAACATTTTAAAATCCTAAATTTAGAGCTTCTCTCTCTAGAACTTGCTCTCTTTCTCTACAAATACACCAAGATCTACCCATTTCTCTACCTTACTCCCTTTGTTAAAAAGGTAGAGCTTACCCAGATCTTTGTTTTCATCCTAATAGAGTTGGATTTCGACTTCCTTGAGGTTTCTCCACTCTCTTCTTGGTCTTCTAGCTTCGAGGTTAGGATTTTCTACACTCTTTTGTGATTTTTAACTTAGCTATTTGTTTTTCGTAAACAATCTTATGGTTTTGGAAGATTTTGAACAAACCTAGGGTTTTGGTTTAAAACCAAAAGAGGGATTTTTAAATGGATATATGGAAAATGGTTATGGGAGTGGAAATGAGGTTGAGTTGTGATAAAATTATTGATTTTAATACTTGAATTGGATTTTGGAAGAAGAAAGGAGTTTTTCCTAAATGTTTCAAATATTTATTTTATATAAATAAATAGAATTAATGTTGAAAATGTGAAATTAGATGGATATTGATATGGATGGTGGAGTTGGATATATATTATCACTCACCTTGAAATTTGGAAAGTTTATTTATATTGGAGATTTTATATCTGTTTAGAAATATCTGTTTCGAGCTATCAATGGAGGATAGCTATGATTGTTGGAAGAATTGCATGAGAATTAGATGAATTAAAACTAATTTCTCATCCATGTGCATTGAACATTGTTGCTCATTTAATACATTGCATATGTATATGATTGTTGGAAAGAGGTGCGTATCACCAAATTAAGTTGGCCTATGTGTCTAGGGTGAAAGTCCCGAAAAACGCACGTATACATGGGTGTTGATTTCCGCGAATGAAATATCCGTAAAATGACAATAGTAGTGCTTGTATAAACTACGTTTACATGGGCGCCATTTGACGATTTCTCGTGAACGAAATATCCATGAAAGGTTTTACTGGTTTGAGATTTTCCTCCTTATTTTCTATTATAAAGAGCATGACCTGAGAAGTGTGAACTCAACTGACCATGGCATTGTTTTTGAAAAGAAAATGTAAAAAGTTTTGATAAGGGCATTGAATGTGCATAGAACTTTATATCTTTGTTAAGATTCATATATTGTGTTAGATTATTTCTACCAGGCTTTGGTTCACCCTATATGGGAAAACCATTTTCACGTGTTGGAGAGATGCCTACACCAAGGTAGTAGCTTGGGAGGATTGGAGCAAGAGTTTCATTTTATTTACTTCTTGTTAGTATTTTGTACAAGCCTAGGGCTTTACTTGTGTTGGATTTGAATCCATTTTGATGTAACCAAGTATAGTCTTGGAAAGTTGAAGCCTTCAGGGCATTTCTATTACTTGTTTAACTTCTATCTCATATCTTTGTTGTTGGCACATGCTATAGATTCAGGGTTAGAACTTATGAATGTATATTCACATGTGTCTTCTCTTTTGTACAACTGCGTCTCATATAATGGAAGGATATTATACTCTGATTTATATTGTTATTTAATTGTCGTTATGGATGGTTTATTGTATTTAATTTTGGGGCATTACAAAAACTGAGAAAACATGAAAAATCAAAAGCTAAAAAACAGATTTAAAAAATAAAACCAACGAAAGTAGTTTTTGTTTAGAATTTTGATATCATACATTGATTATTAAAGTACCATATAAAATATTAAAGTTCATAAAATATAATTTAAACAAAAAGAAAGTGTTGAAGATAATCTGCGAACTTTTGAGATAGTATACAAATCTCTATTTTAAAAATGCATGCGTTTTTCTCTATCTAAATTCGAACGAATGCATACAACTTTAATTCAACCAAAATTATTCACAGTAATTTGATCCATGATGGACAATTGTAAATATTATGTATATCAATATAAAAGGAGACACATGAAGTAAAAAAGAGTAATTATTTTTTATTCTTCAATCATCATCAATGTAAAAAACAGAGACTTTTTGTTTTTTAATTTATTTTTAAGAAAGGAGACAGTTTGTTTATATTTATATGAAACTCTTGGAAGTAGATATATCATTTTTGAGTATTCAACTCCAAAAAAAAGAAAAAAAAAAGAAGAAAAGAGATAGTTGATTTATATAGGACTCTTCATGACTTTTAGAAAATATAATAGATTTGGAAGAGTAAAATTGAGATTTAAAAAAAAATAGAAAACATGATAAGATTTTCACACTTTTATAATAGTAGTAGATTATATTAAACAATTTACATGTTACAAGAAAATAATAATATTCTTCTCCACAAGGATGAATGCAATTAAGGACCGGGGGGGCACGTACCCCCTCGGAAAATTGTACTTTAGCCTCTAGTAAAAAATTGTACTTTAGCCTCTAGTAAAAAAAAAAAGTTTCAATTTAATCTATTCAAATATGATATTAAATTTTTAAATCACTATTTTCTTTAGTTTTTTCTCTTCAAAAAAACTTGTTTAATATATTACTGTGTCAACCAATTTTTATATTAGAGAATATATATATATATATATATTGATCAGCAAAAGAAAGCTTTATTGATAACGAAACAAATACACGTGAAATCTTACATCAATAAAAAAAGGCAATGCAATGAGCATCATAGCTAAACGCAACAATCCCAACTAGGTTGGCACCGGAGAGCTAGTTCAATGATACACTAGCACGAACCCAATTTTAGTGGGAGACCAATCAAAAACAGCCAAAAACAAATAGAAACAGAGTAAACATACTAACACCAAGGCTAATTACACCCCACAACTACAATACCCAAGACAAATTTTGCAACAACCATAAAAGAAATAAACTCCATTACTACCCCTAGCTATACACACTAATAGATCACCATAGCAGCTCACCCTTTAAGCTACTAGATGAACTTTCTTACTAGTTGAATATTCCTTACAATGTCACCAACATAATAAAAACAACTAGGATCAAGTGTTTTCAATCACAATGCTAATCGAACTTTCATTAGCTTACATAACTCCTCCAAAATTGGTTGCTTGTTAGAGAAAATACAATCATTTCTGCACTTCCACATAGACCATACCACAGTTGAGGGGATAACTCTCCAAATCTGCCTTTCTTTCTTTATGAAATTCCAGCTCATCCACCATTGAAATAGACCGTCAACTAATCTTGGAGTTGCCTAAGATAGCCCCTACCAGTCAATTATGCATGCCCAAATTTGCCATACAAAGGGACATGGCAACACTGAATGATTAACTAATTCCATTTCTAATTTGCAGAATACATAAGATAAGTCCACACTACTCCTAAATACACTAATTCTATTTAGATAATCTGCTGTTTTTAGTCTACCTTTCCATGCCAGCCAAATAAAGAATTTGGCTTTGAGTGTAGAAAAATTATTCCATATCAAACTAACTAATCTCATAGTAGGCCCATATTCTAGATCACACAATTTGTAAGAATTGTTTACCTTGAAACCCCCTACTTGATCAGCCTTCCATCTCACATGGTCCTCTATATCCGTACTTAACCTTAGCCCTACACCTAACCTATTAGTAAGCCTTACCACTTCTTCTTCCTCCAAAGCATGAAGATTTCTTCTAAAATTAAAACACCACTTATTTGAGCTAACCTTGCTTGAGAGGGCTTGGATGGGGTTCTTTATTTATGAAGTTCCCAAACTCAGACACACCCCTAGTCCTTCTTGAACACCCTTTTCTCTCCACAATTAAAGTAACTTCATTAAAATCTCCTCCTAAACACCACGGTTTAGAATATGATTCTTTCAATTTGGATAGCACCTTCCAGAAATTTCTCCTATCTATTTCCTCATTTGGTGTATACAAATTCCCAATTACACATTCAATACTTGAATAAACAATACTTGATAAAAGAACAAATCTCCTGGAGCTACAACAGTCATTTAAAGCAAACACTTCAGGATTCCAAATGCATAATAAACCCCCCGCACTTCCTTCAGCATCTACTACCATGAACTTCATCAATTTGATAGGCTATAGTGACCTAGCAAATCCCTCATCAACTTTTGATCTTTTTATCTCTTGAAATAACACTGTATCAACTTTTTTCTTTTTGAAAAACTCCTTGATTCTTCTCATTTTCTCTACCCTTCCAAGTCCTCTCACATTCTATGATATAATCTTCATTTAAACAACTTCAAATCTCTTAAACTCACCTTCTGGTGTTGATTTAAACACCTCCTTTAATCTTTTTTCCTTTAAGCCTTGCATCATCTTCCTCCTCCAATTGGATGATCATTTTCGTTGTTTCAATTTCTTTTCCTTCCAAAACCAACCCCAAAGGTTTTCCCATCTTAATTGTATCATGAGCTTCCTGTTGAAGGTGTTTGTGTCTACCTGAACTATTACTAATTGATAGAGAAACTGAAATCGCAGCTACTGCCTCACAAAACAAAGCACCTCTCTGGAAACCACCTTTGAAAGTCATGCCACTTCTTTCTAGCTTTCTTCTATTCTGAATCTCTTTTCCTTGTCTTCGCTGCTGATTATTTCTACTCACATATGGTTGATCTGTACTATTGAAGCTTCCTTGAGCTACTAGACAATGATCTTCCTCCACCTGGGTCTCTTTTGGATTTAGACTTAGTGAACTAATGGGCTGATTACCAAAACCCAACACAAGGCTTGGGTTGTCCCTTGGCCCACATGCCTGCACACATGTCTTCTTCACTACATCTGGGCTAACATTTACTGTACTAGGACTAGGTCTGTTAGCAACTAGCCTAATCTTTTCATTACCAGGCTGGGCTTCCTCTAGTACTACCTCTAGATTTAAATTGGGCCTTCTAAAGTCATTCTCACTTAAGCTCCTTGTAAGTCCAACTGAGCCCATTGAAGTTCCACGTCTCTGTCTTTTTATCTCCTCTATGCTCTGTATTGTTCTTTCCCATATGCCATTCTTGAATCCTGAGCACTCAATTAATGGTCCCATAGCAACTTCTTGAGCCTCCACATCTTCGTCAGTATCATTTACCATTGAAACAAAAGTGGAGATGTGAGCGTGATTCTCAACTAATCACTCCATACCAGCTTTGCTCCGCTTGTTTATTGCCATGTCATCTTGGGCTTCTACCTTAGGCTCTGTGCATGCCACGTCATTGCCTTCTTCCATGTTTCCATGGCAATACACAACACTTTTTTCCTTCCTGGAACTATTCTTTACTGAATCCTTCCAACTTTGTTTTCCGCTGGAAGTACAATGGTTCAACTGTGACCCGTATTAGGTAAGAATTGTCTGTACAATCCAAGATGACTGTGGAGGCCGAATTTAATCAATAAGGAAGAAAGGCCAAGCAGTTCGGTTGGGGCATTGGGCCGAAGACAATTCGGCCCTACCTGGAGGCCCATAAAGCCAAGTATACGAATCGGCCATATAAAGAGCTGAACGAGAGCCAATATACTCAGCTGGAAAGCTGACTAGATAAGTATATGCAAGGTCAAGAGTGGGCCCAACCCTGGGCCCAAGCGTAATGTAAAAAGGAAGGAACATCAGCCAAAGAGAGGTATGTAAAAAAAAAAAGAGATAACTTGTGATAAAAATAAGATTTGAGAGAATATTGACTGGCCCGTCGGAGTGCTAATTCTGGCACCCTCGACCGTAGTGTTCATTCATTTTTCAAATAGTAACCAAAGGATCAAGAGCTTCTACCTAAATCAAAGAGTATTTCCAAACCACCTTTTCCATAATTGGTGCCGTCTGTGGGAATACTCAAGTATGTTCATGGCAGGCGTAACATATGATCCTTCGCTCGTTGCTGACAATGTTACACCAAGAGATGATGTTACTTCAAGAAACATGCTTGGACAAGAGAATATCACCGCACGAAGGGCCTTGAACTTTGACTCAGTCGCTCAAACCTCACCCTCAACCTCTATGCAGGAGACTATGCAGACGATCATGGATCAAGCAAAACGAAACGAACAACGCTTGGAAGATATGGAGGCGTTTACATAATGAGCGTTTACATAAGGAATTGGCCCTGGAGGTAGCCAAATCCCAACAAGCTACGTGTCATGTCCGGGGTCGATCGCTGGAGAAGAAGAATGATGATCAACGGCGTCGACATCGGAAACATGATAGTGGCAGTGATTTCGATTTGCCATCTCAGGAACCTAGAAAGAAGGGGTGAGTTGATGTATCTAGCTCATCCAAGGGCAGTCCATATGTGCGAAACAGGTAAGGGAAAGGAAATGATGGTTCGGATGAAGAGAATAGGCACGACCCTTTCGTACGACGCATTACAAGAGCTATCCTGCCTAAAAAGTTCAAAGCACCGACATTCACCCTATACGACAGAAAATCAGACCCCACGGACCACATTCGTCATAACAAATAAGCAATGACGTTGCATGCTAAGGATGAAGCCCTCATATGTCGAATGTTTCCAAGTAGCTTAGGACCATTGGCCATCAGATGGAATTATAAATTGGAGCCGGTGTCAATAAAAAGCTTTCATTAGCTCCAAAAATCCTTCAGGGCAAGATTCATCACCAACGAGGTTCAGCCAAAGCAAGCCGACTCTCTCTAGGTGATGCAAATTAAACCAGATGAGACCCTCCGTGAGTGTTTGGCATGCTATTGAGAGTGTTTCAACATGGTGGATAATGCTTGCAATGATTCCATGGCCATTACTGCCTTTAAGATGGGGTTACACCTCGATAGTCCTCTTTGTAATTCGTTGACTAGACAGCCTCCCAAAACAATCTAGGCACTAATGAAGAAAGTTGAGGAGTACTATAAGGTGGGAGACGATGCCCTGTGCGTCAAGGCCGGACATAAAGTTGTTAAATTGGCTCTATTTGGTCTAGTTTAGCTGATAAACGCCATGCCACTAAGGAGCCCTGAACCTCGGACTCGGGCTAAACGAGACAACCGACATGATTCTCGTCTATCAAGCGGGTAGTGTTCGCACCATTCGAAAGAACAGTATCAAGTGGACAGTAGGCGCACCAGACGTTCGGACAAGAAGTATATAGAATTGGCGTAGCCAATCACTAAGATCCTACCCAAAGTCCAGCATATTCCGTTCTTTAAGTGGCTGCCCAAGATGATGAGGCCCCCTGATACTAGGAGAAGGGATAGGCAATGCAAATATCACAAGGACCATGGCTACAACACTGACAGCTGTAATGCACTAAAGGACCACCTGGAGGAGTTAGTGCAAGACGGCCGACTGGCACAACATGTCCAAAAGAACAATCCACCGAACACGGTAACTCTATTGCTAGATTCACCTCCACTTGGTGTAATTCATATGATATACAGACTACCGTCGTCAACCCAAGTACATACAATTTAGTTTCAACCTAGTCTGCCCAAGCCAATCACACCAACCAAACAGCCCTATGAAACTGGCAAGATTGGCTTCGACGACATCGACCGAGATGGAGTAACTCTCCCCCACGTTGATCCCCTCGTCATCAAGCTACGTGTGAACAGGTTCACAATCAAGCGTGTTCTCATCGATCAGGGAAACACTTCAGAAATAATGTATTATAAGACGTTCATTAAACTCAGCTTCACTGATTCGGATCTATTACCAGCCGATTACTCATTGTTCAGCTTCAACGCCAACCCCGAGTATCCCTTGGATAAGATCACACTACCAGTACAAGCAGGTACCAAATTAGTCAAACTCCCTTCACTATACAATCTTATCATGGGAAGGACCTGGTTGCACGCTATGCAAGCTGTGCCAAGCACCTACCATCAACTACTCCGCTTTCTAACTGAATATGGCATTGAGCAAATTTGGGGCTCTCAGAAATCGGCACAGGCATGCTATCTTATTATTGTTGCAAAAAGGCCAAAGGAACTAGAAGTGAATTCGATTGAAGTACCGGATCAAAAGAGTTTCGAGGACATTATGAAAATCCCCAGCGAGAAAGAAACTGAAGACCTTGATCGGATCGAAATCAATGGGAACCCTGACAAATTCTTCATGATTGGCACTTCCTTGAACGAAGTTGACAGACGCTAGCTAGTTTCCTTCTTACTCGACAACCTCAACGTGTTTACGTGGACACTATATAAAATGCCAAAGGTGGATCCAGTCGTGGCCCATCACCATTTAAAGGTTGATCCAAAAGTTAAACCAGTCATTCAGAAAAGTTGACGGTCAGCCGCATAGCATGCGTCAGCCATTGTTGATGAAGTTGATAGGTTGCTTGATGTCAGGGCAATTTATGAAGTAACTTATCCCATGTGATTGTCCAATACCGTGGTTGTGAAGAAGAAGAATGGATCTTGGTGCGTTTGTGTGGATTTCACGAATTTGAACAGGGTCTGTCCTAAGGATTGTTTTTCTCTTCCCAGAATCAACCAACTTGTGGACACAATGACACATCATTAGCACATGAGCTTCTTGGATGCCTACAAGGGTTATCACCAAATTGCCATGCATCCGAAGGATCAGAAAAAGACTGCATTCCTCACCCCAAGGGGAACCTATTGCTACAAGGTCATGCCCTTTGGGCTGAAGAATGCAGGGGCAACTTACCAGAGGCTGGTTACCACTATGTTTAAGGAACAACTCGGCCGCACCATGGATGTATACATCAATGACATGGTGGTGAAATCTAAGGAAAAGCACGCCCATCTAGGCGATCTAGCAGAGACCTTTGAAATTCTCTAAAAGTACAGATGAAACTAAACGCCTCAAAATCTGCATTCGGCATCAGATCCGACAAGTTTCTTGATTATAATGTCAACCATCGCGGAATAGAGGCCAACCCGAGGCAAATCACAGCAATTCTAGAACTCGGTTCCCCCCAGTTGGTCAAAGAAGTTCAGAAGTTGATGAGAATGGCCGTCGCCCTCAATAGGTTTATTAACCGTTCCTCAGATCATTGCCGATAATTTTTTTACACACTTCGGTAGGGCAAAGCATTTGAATGGACCCTCGAGTGCGAGGCTACACTGGACGGCTTGAAAACTTATCTTTGTTTAGTGCCACTCTTGGCAACCCCATCGCCAGGCGATCCGCTCATCTTATATCTGGTGATATCTGACCAGGCGATCCACTCACCGACTTTGTAGTTGAGTTCACGGGATGCCATGCCGACTTCAAGTCTGATCAAGTCCACCTTCAACCCAAACTCGATGGCGAATATACGTTGGAGACATTTGGAAAATGTATTGTGACAGATCATCCAACCAACGTGGCAGTGGGGTAGGTGTAGTAATCATGACCCCTAAAAGGGCAATAATCGAGCAGGTAGTCAAACTAGGCTTTAATGCATCAAATAATGAGGCCGAATACGAAGCATTGCTAACTAGCCTTCGTAATGAACTTCATCTTGGTGCATGGCGGTTACATGTTTTCTGTGACTCGAAGCTAGTAATCAACCAGTTGAAAGGGGAATATGCGGCTAAAAATGACCGCATGGCAGCTGTGAACTCGACTTCTTTCGTGCCTCGCCTTTCGGAAAGGGTTTGAAACGAAGGCCTTACAGTTTGGACTCCTACGGTTCTGAATCTAGTCTCACAAGTGCAATATGAAACTGATAATCACCAAATCCGGCAAACCTTTGTGGAAAATTGATTTTAAATCAAATAATGCCAAAACTGGACTGCATTGCCAGATACAGAGTCGCCACCTAAATATTTTGTTTTTGGAAAAATTTAGGAAACCCGACTCGTGCCAAAGGCCACGTATCCGTCATCACCAAAGTTGCCTCGGCTCGGGAACTTGGGTATGAGAGGGGAAGGTCCTGAAATGAGCACCCTCGCTCGCCCGATCAAAGATCGGCCTCTACTAACCATGATATGTCATTTTATAAACATTATGTGCTCTTATTCCGGTTATTAGCTAAGATTACTATGTGACGCACACAAGCAAGTATAGACTACATCGCAAGAATTGGAACATTTCAACTCATGTTTGTTTTGCGAAAATGGTTTGAATTTGCCACCCTCAAGTGGGCTTAAAAGATGCGGATTTGCCACCAAACATAGTGGGCTTAAAACATGATTGGCCACAACAAAGTGGGCTTAAAACGTACATTTGTTAAATCATTCCAATTCAAACAACAAGCCTTCATCCACAGGCACTCAAACAGTTTAGCATTTAAGCACATAGCCTCATGGCAAGTATGCGAAACATGGCAACACTCACACTCATGCAAGTATGCTAAAGCGTAAAAGCTTACCGAGTACTCCAAGCCAAAACAAAAGCTAGTTAGAAACATGCATGATCCTAACTATACAAAATGCCTAATACAACACATGCAATATGCAATTAATAGGTTTGGCTACTAATATGGCATTTGCAACACTTTGATAGCATGCTTTGAAACACGTATTCAAAGAAGTTTTGAAATGACAACGCAGTTTGAATGATATGCCGAGCCTCGGTGCATACAAGACAAATGAATGGATGCAAACATGCAAGCATAAGGTATGCTAAGTTGAAATATGACCCTAATCTAACCATCAAAAGTGGTTAAATAAAAAAGAGAAAGACGTAGGGTTGGAAGACATACACACACGCACGCACACTTATTACAGCATTGTGCCCTCGCGAAGGAGTGTCCGAATGAATAAGAGCTAAGCTACTCAAATTAATCTAATTAAGCTAACTAGACTAATTATTACAAATCAAATGAATAACTAATTATTACAACACTTTAATAAACTAGTTTAAGCTAATCAATTACATATTGCACTAATTAATTAAACTAAATTAATTAAGTACAAAACCAGCTCAAAAATAACAATAGGCATGCTGTTCTAGCTAGTTCAACTTGAGACGCATCAAATGCACATGCGCGTGTTTGTTCTCCACCCGGAATGCCACTGTTTTGCTGTTGACTGCCTTTGTTTGCACAGTTGAATTTTGATATGCTGAAAGGGCACTGTTCTGAGAGTACATCAGTGGCTAGTCGGCCACTAATGGAGGCTGCTGGCCATGTGCCTACTACAAAAGGGCACTGCCGGCTACCAGTGAAAGGCTGTCAGCCATCAGCGTGTGGCCTGCCGGCCACTGATGAACAACTTTATTCTGCTGCAATTAGAGCACAACACAAAGCAAGAAAGAAGTAATATCACAGGTTGTATGTACTGTGTACCACTCATTATCATCAAAACATCTCCAAGGAGTGGTATTCTTGGCTCCAAAATCACAAACCAAGCATTTTCAATGCATGGTGGCCAAAGAACCAAGATATACAATTTCATTGTATGCAAAAACAAGACTGAAGACCATCCCCCTATCATGTGTGATCAAGGGTAATGGAGACTAAGGAGATTGGCTCATTTCATCACTTTGAGTATGAAATGCTCCAATCTTCCTTATGTTCAATATAACGTCTGATTGAACACATGTAATGCAACACAATATGCTTATCTTGCTCAAGTTTTACTTATTACTTTTGTTTACTCATTTTAGATTACCAATCCATTCTTTAATTGATTAGTCCAAAAATGAGTGTCCTTTAATGGAAGAGGTGTCAACCAAGGGATGATTCAAGGCAAGAGAGAGGTCATGTCGTTGGTTAGTAGAAACCCTCAGAAGAGGATTAAAACCATTAAGCACAAACCTCGATCTCAAGTTTAAACACAACCCGAAGGTTAACCAACCCTCAAAGCAAATGAAAAAGTGAAGAAGTAAGGGAGGTTGCAGATATTTCAATGCTGAAATGGAGTGTAAAATGACATTAAAACATGCAAGCCTCTCATGCAACTCATGTTTAAAGGGTTAAAACACTAAGCTAGTGAAGCCCTTTACACTATAACTATGCAAAACACTACTCATGCGACACAAACAACCCAAAATAGAGCCAAAGCAGCCCAAATTAGAGGTAAAAACATGTTGGAAATAGGCTAAGATAAGCTACAAAAACATGTTAACTTGTGAGGCAACTAGGCATGCAAGCATGACAACAAGGAGGGGAGGCTAACCCCTTCAATTTTGGACTTCAAAATATGGTTTTTACCACTGAAAATCCTTTGAAATTCAGTGGTTAAAAGGCAAAAAAAAAAGTTGATTTAAAAGCTTTGAAAATAGGCACAAAAGCTTAACAAACTTAGTAGCAAAAATGGTGAACCACCCCTAACTCAAAAAGGGCCTTAAACCACTATTTTTAAACCATAAAAACATAGATTTTTGGAGGTCAAAACCAGCTAAAAAACAGCATGTAAAGATGGCAAAACAAGTATTTAAAAGAAGCTTAAAATACAAGTGTTATACCTTTTGAAGACAAGATGCAATTTAGAGCAACAAAACAAGCTAAATCAAACCAAAAATCCACTTCTAAAGCTTAACAAGGACCTCAAGAGATCTCAACGCCAAGGTGAGAGTGTTTGGTTTAGGGTTCAAGTGCAATAGTGTAGAGAAACTAGACTTAAGGCACAAAATAACAAGAGAGAGAGGAAGTTCTAGAGAGAGAGAGAGAATTTTTGTCTTCAAAATTTTTTAACCCCCCTACATGCAAGAGGAGGTCCTATATATAGAAGATGCAAATTCCCTTCACAAAGATCCAACTACACACGTGTTAGAAGATGCCTCAATCTATGCAAACAACTAGCACAAAATATCACAAAATATTTGCTGGAACACTGCTGGCTGGCCGACCATCAGTGATAGCCGACAAGGCTTCATTGATGGCTAGCCAGGCACATCAATGATTGGCATGCCAAAAGCCATGGCCGACAGCCCTAAAAAATGGCTAACAGGCCATCAAAAACCTCAATCTGAAAGGACCTAAGCAAGGTCCAAATATGAGGCAAAAAGGATGCAGGGTTTGGAAAACTCAAACCTGTGGCGTTCCGCCACGGACTTTGAGCGTTCAGTGAGTAATCAGACTCGCCATCGAATGTACCTGGAAGATCATCCAAGTCTTAAAAGGCTATAAAAAATGGGGTATCTACAGCAGCCTACATGTCACGACCCAAACCCGGCCCTATGGGTTTAGCACCGTAACCGGCCAGTAATCCGAGATTACCGAAGGCCTGCAGAACAGTAGAATAATAAAACAGAGTACAGGGCCTGGCGGAAGCCAATACAGTAAATAAATAATGTTCATTGAGCTGTGACAGTCTGCATGCCAAAATTTTTTTTCATGCATTCATACATACAACAGTACAGTCTATACAATAATTTACAGTCACACAGTACAGGGACCTAATCCCTTGATAACAGTACAGTAAACATTCAGTCTATACAGAACAGTAGACGGTACAGAAGGGGGAATTGTAAAACACCCCGAAGCCTTAACATGATAGGCTCGGAACCTCACAGTGAGGCACAAAGGCTGGCTTGACAAAACTGGAGTCTAACCCACGCTCTTAGCTCCGATCTGGTGGCTGAGCACCTACATATATATATAAACAGTGAGCTAAAGCCCAGTGAATAACATAATGCGTAAAGGGGTTATGAATGAAATGTCCTTACAGTAATGAAATCAGTTCATTAAACAATACTTCATTCTTTCAGTCAGAACAGTTATTCAATCATATGTGGTACATCCATTAGCATAGCAGTAAACAACAGGTCTTAAAGACCGAACAATAATGATAGCCATCAATCAGTAAACAGTAGTGGTCCCACGAGGGAACCGACAGAGATCTCTGTAATAGTAGCAGTAAACAGTAGGTGCTAAGGATGCCACAATACAGTTCAGAAGATAGGACATACATTCATTCAGTAAACAATATCAGTTCAGTAAACAGTTCAGTTCAGTATTCAGAAGATAATCATTTGAACATATCTTTACACAATTGTTACTCACAGAGTTTGGGCTACAGTATGCTAGAGCGCGCCTCCCCAGTCGCCAACCCTACACAGTTAACAGATTGAACACACACTAAGCTACACAGTTGGGAGATAACATAATTTAACCCCTAATGCCTCGGTGTGTTCTACATTTATCCTCAACAAGATGTCTTAAACTAGGCCTAAGAATGCCTAGAATGGAATGAGGATGCAAAGATGTGATCAGAAGACTGTTTCAAGATTTTCAGAAAACAGAGTCCCGCTCGAGCGCAGGTTTCCCCGCTCGAGCGGTCATGCGACAAAGGTACACGCTCGAGCGTCAACTTTCCCGCTCGAGCGTACTGTCAAAGTACTGGATGGGTGAAATCTCCGCTCGACGCCCGCTCGAGCTTGAGACATGACTCCGCTCGAGCGCCCAATCCTCCGCTCGAGCGGACTGTAAAACAGTGCAGAGATACTGGATGCTCGGATTCCACGCTCGAGCGGCACTTCCCCCGCTCGAGCGGAAGTGCAGAATCTGGGAATTCCAGATTGCACCTCCAAGCTCAAACTCACATTCAAATGCATCAAAACTGATCCTCTTGGGCCCATTTTCTGGAAAACATTTATAAACACATAGAATAACATGTTTCAAAGCTCAATTTTAATAACTCAAAGCCCAAGGGTGTTTAATTCAAACTCAATTTAAACCATATTTCAAGCACAAGATGAACATGCAAACATGCATGAATTCAAACCATTTTGAAGCTCCAATTTGATGCTCTAAGGAGCCAATTGATCCAAAAACAAGTTGAAAACATGGACCATTACAAAATTATGAACATGCATGTTCCATTTTGCCATGAACTCAACTCCAATTCAACCAAGGACACATGCAAGCATGAATTATGCTCTATATCAACATGTATGAACTAAAACATGACTTAGCTCTACAATTTAACATGGACCATGCAAGAATTAGTTCAAACACAAGAATGAGAAGGTGAAATTCATACCTAAGTTCCTTGAATGCAAGTCTAGGGGTTCAATTTAGCAATCCACACTTCAATTAGCAAGCAATACACCAAGCAATCCAAGCCAATTCAACAAAATGAACTCAATTCTCTCATCTAGTCTCTCTCTAGTCGGCAAGGCAAGGTTGTAATTAAGGCCAACTCTGTAATTAAGGCCAACTCTCTTCTCAAGAAGGCTGAGGTAAACGTTTTTGGCTCAAGTGTAATGAACTCAAAAGTGTATAGGTAGTGGCCCACTCAAGGGCAAGGTTGTAATTAAGGTCAACTCTGTATTTTATCAATATTTAACCTAATTTAATCATACCTAATCAGTTTTCAAATAATTATACCATAAAATCACATTAATTATGACGATCATAAAACACCAATCGGTTTCTAATTCGGCCGCCGATAAGGCCTTCAATGAGCAGTTTAAACACAAGTCATGAACAGATCAAACATACAGTCAACAGATAAAATGCAATTCAAACAGATGTATTCATCCAATTCAGTTTCAATTTCGGTCAGTCAGTTCAGTACTTTTAATCAGTTCAATCATCAGTCATAATCAGTCCAATTTAACGGTAATCGGCGGTTATTCGGTAAACAGTAACGAGGGTTGTTACACTACATGAAAACAGCGAATTCCTTGCTCACAAAATTCGACCACCACGAATTGAATTAGATAACCCAGGATTAGAACATACATGCGGATGCCCTTGTTTTCCTAGCTTCTGCTAATAACTTAGAAGTCAAACAAACAATTGAAGTAGAGTTCATCCTAGAGCCGAGCATCACCTCTTCTGAACCAATTCGGATTAACATCATTGAGCCAAGATCGAGTTGAATGGACCCTATCGTTGCATTTATTTCCTTAAAACAGCTCCCAACAGATAAGAAAAAAGCCCACAAATTGCAGAATAAAGCCTTGCAATATTATCTGGATCCGCAGGGAAAGCTTTACAAAAAATCTCTCTCTGGGCCATATCTGGAATGTGTTCATCTAGATAAAGTCAAGGAATTCTTAGCCGAAATATGTGAAGGTAGTTGCGGTGCCCGCTCTGGAGGATGCTCATTAGCCCACCGAGCCGTAACGCAGGGTATTATTGGTCGACCATGCATACTGATGCCAAGAACTACGTAAAGAAATGCGAACAATGCCAAAAGTTTTCCCTAATAACTCATCTGCCTGCCGAAGAATTAAATTCCATTACTAGTCCTTGGTCGTTCGCTCAATGGGGACTTGACATCGTCAGACCATTACCGCGGGCTCCGAGAAGCAAACAATTCTTGATTGTCACAACAAACTATTTTACAAAGTGGGTCGAAGCAAAGGCATTAACACATATTCGAGATGTCAATGTTAAACACTTTGTATGGAAAAACATTATAACTTGATTCAGCATATATTGAGAGCACTTGTATTCGACAACGACACCTAATTCAATTATGGCATCTATCGGGAGTTATGCAATATAGATGGTATCCGGCCCTACTTTTCTTCGCCAGCGTACCCACAAAGCAACGGTCAGGCTGAGGCCTCCAATAAAGTGATCCTGGATGGCATCAAGAAACGATTGGAGAAGGCCAAGGGTAAGTGGGTTGAAGAGTTGCCCAGCGTGTTGTGGGCTCATCGCACCACTCTGAGGCGGTCTACTGGAGAAACGTTGTTCGGTTTGTGCTTTGGGACATAGGCTATTATCCCTTTTAAAATTGGCCTGCCTACTTTGAAATCCAAGGTTTTTGACATGGGGCGTAATGACATGATATTGGCCTTAGATTTGACTTTGATTGAAGAACGCTGAGATCGTGCTCTTGCGTGCATGGCGTGATATCAGCAGTAGCTCGCCAAGTCGTATAACTAACACGTGCAGTTGCATCGTTATACACCAGGAGAACTGTTCCTTAAGAAAGTGCTTCCTGCTACTAAGAATCCGGCAGACGGTAAATTAGGCCCCAACTAGGACGGTCCTTACCAGATTGATTCGATTGCCGGAATGGGGGCATATCAGCTTTCAAACATGGCTGGCAGAAGATTACCACGCCCCTTGAATTCAACCCACTTGTGTAAATTTTATCATTAAGCCAACTTGTATGACATGCCAGTTCATTTTTTATTTTTGCTTCTATACTAACATGTACGCATCTACGTATTCCACAATGCAATATGCCTTTTTTATCGCCATTTTGTTAAACATGTCCGGATTCGAAGTGCTCTTCGTACATGTTCACGTTTGGGTCGAATAAGCCTCCAAATTCAGAGTGCCCTTCGTGGATATCACGATTGGCCATAAAGACTCTGGATTCAGAGCGCCCTTCGTGCATGTTCACATTTGGGCCAAATAAGCCTCTGAATTTAAAGCACCCTTCGTGGATATCACGATTGGCCATAAATAAGACTCCGGACTCAGAGCACCCTTTGTGCATGTTCACATTTAGGCCAAATAAGCCTCCGAATTTAGAGCGCACTTGGATATCTCAATTGGCCATAAATAAGACTCCGGATTCAGAGCGCCTTTCGTGCATGTTCACGTTTGGACCGAATAAGCCTTCGAATTCGGAGTGCCCTTCATGGATATCACGATTGGCCATAAATAAGACTTCAGATTCAGAGCACCCTTCGTGCATGTTCATGTTTGGGCTGGATAAGCCTCTGAATTTGGAGCGCCCTTCGTGGATATCATGATTGGCCATAAATAAGACTCCGGATTCGGAGTGCCCTTTGTGCTTGTTCACGTTTGGACCGAATAAGCCTGCAAATTCGAAGTGTCCTTCATGGATATCACGATTGGCTGAATAAGTCTCCGCATTCGAAGCACCAGCTGAAAGGGTTTTCAAATAGGTGCATTGCCTAGACAGAGCAATCATTTTACGAGAGCTAGTAAGCACACGGTTTAAAAGATACAAGCTAAGAGCAATAGAATAGCATTGGACCACAAAAATGCAATGATTGATTTTCAACCAATATGACTTCCTCTTGCCAATACATGAGTCCTACTAGATTGTAAAGTGTAATACATGGTTTCTCGTTATTTAGGCTTTCTCCGACTAGGTACCTTCCTCTTCGTCGTCCATTTTTTCAACATTAAAAGCCTCGAAGGGAAACTTGTAATCTTTATATGACAGAGACGCCGAGTCGACGCCCACGGCTTGTAAAGCCCTAACCTATCCGTGTTTAAGGTTGTGGTTCTCACATCGACAAACGTCTTTTGCCAACTTTTCCTTAGTCTTTTCAATGCCCATTTTTTGGCCGTCAAAAAACCCTTCTTCATAGGCCCATGTTCTTATCGCCTTTTTGGTGAACATGTTTTTCGTTTCCCTATCAGCGATAGCGTGATCCAGTAGGCTCTGGTTGACTCTGTCCGTAACAACTGGGTTTGTTGCACATGCTAACTGCGTCTCAGCTGCCTTGGCCTTTTTTACCTCATTCTTTACCCTCTTCGCACGGTGCTCCAAATTCTGAATATGCTCGTCCCTCTGTTCGATCTCTCTTTTCGCGGTGCGGAGGCGTATCCCGACTTCATATGCGTTGTAAAGTCCTCGGATCGCCCCATGTGTACCTTCCCTTAAAACCTCGTAATCGCCCCGACCGACAAGCGACTACTGCACTTCTAGTGGGAATATTTGCTACGTGGCACGTTAGGATCACGGACTATTGAGTCCATTTCGGTCATCAGTTTGTTCCCAATAAAGACCAAAAAGCTTAGCGGGCGCAGCGGTCTGCTTGGCTCACTTCGCGTAGCGGCATGCCCGCTCGCAGTCTTTGAGCCCCCTCGTTGTTGCGCACCATTTTTGGGGGACTTCGCTACTTCACCTCTTCTGGAGGACCTACTTCGACGTCTGGATGACCGACGTCTCTCTCTCTCTTTCTACCGTTGTCACGTTTCCTGTTCTCTGAGCTTCGCCCCTAGTAGCAAGATGTATTTCAGCGTCCAGCTCCACTAAGCTCCTTGCTTCTCCTTTACTGTTGAAAAATAATCTTTGACACACATATGGTCCCGCTTACGACCACCGTCCACACTCTAGTCTCTGCTCGTTCTCAAATTATCAACTACCCCTTTCGTCGTCTGTGCCAGATTTGTTTCACGACGCTTGGGACCTCTTAAATACTAGGTACCTCATTCATTAATTACGGATGCACCATTTTCGATTGGCCCCACAGCTAACCCCGCGTCGGTACAGGATTTGCCCCACTTGGCCAGACAAGCTTAGTGTTGGGCTACATGTTTTAGTCAGCTCTGGCATGATGTGTCCAAATGGGACAAAGGTAGATATATGAATCTATTCGGCAACTTATGTTAAAGCTAAATTACGTTACACTGCCTCACTTGACCAGACGAGGATTGGCCATTGGGCATTGGGTCACATGTTTTAGTCGACTTTGGCACGACGTGTCCAAATGGGGCAAGGGCAGATATATGAAACTATTCGGTAACTTATGTTAAAGCCGAATTATGCTACATTGCCCCACTTGACCAGACGAGCATAGCATTGGGCATTGGGCCACATGTTTTAGTCGGCTCTGGCACGACGTATCCAAATGCGGCAAGGGTAGATATATGAATCTATTCGGCAACTTATGTTAGAGCCAAAATACATTACACTGCCCGACTTGGCTAGACGAGCTTAGCATTGGGCCATATGTTTTAGTCGGCTCTGGCACGACGTGTCCAAATAGGGCAAGGATAGATTTAGTGTCGAATTATGCTACATTGTCCTACTTAGCCACTAATTTTCATTAGCAAATACAGAACAGAGACAAACATGCTATTTTCATTAATAAACTGAGTACAAACAACTGTCACTTTATACATGAAAATTGCCCTACAAATGACCTCTAAACAAAATAGCAAAACCTACAAAAACTACATACATAGGATACCTAACATGAAGCAAAATTACACTAACACAATATTCATTCTTCAAGGTCAAACTCCAACGACTCAATCTCCAGTTGCTCATATAGAATTGGCTGCTCCAATGTCACATTGGTGGCCGTCAGGGCTTTAAGCCAGCTGTGTTTAAAGCCTCGGTTCTCAAATTTCAATACCTCTTCCACGTATTTCTCTGTGGTCGTGTTTTCTCCGGTATCGAATGCCTTGGAAATCTCTGACTTGACGAGTTCTTTCGCCTTCTTTGATTCTTCCAAATCGGCCTCTAGTTTCTCGATTGCCTCTTTGGCCAACTTTAGCGCATCGTCACTCATATTTGCCCTTTCCTCAACGGCCACCTAGAGTAAATCAGCGTGTCTGGCTTTTTTTTCTTCAGTGTTGGCCTTAGCTCGCTCCTCTTCCGCCTTTTTGGCCTCAGACTCAGCTCTAAGAGATGCCACCACCAACTCGGCTAGTGCCTCTTCAGCTTTCCCCTTTTCGATTTCAATCTCGGCTTTAAGAACGTCGATTTTCTTGACGATGTCATAGTGATGCCAGTCGATTTTTGCGATTCTACCCGTTGCTTGAAACAAGACAAGGGCAAGTTAGTCGGTATATAAAAGAAATTAGAAGTAAGAATTTCCCAATTACGTACCAATATCGCAGATGGCGCAGCCAATGCTATTGAAACCACGTTTGGTTCTATATAGAATGCAGCCTTGTCCATCGGCAAGAAAATCGCCGAAGCCACACTTAGGGCCACGATGGGATCTTTCATAGCCGACGAATCGACAGAAACCGACGCATTCTTCATCCTAGGTTGGATGATAAATGGTGCCGCTAGGTCTTGGGACACTCTTCTATTTGAGGCCGTTTATCGATTAACTCTTCGAAAGACTCGGCCTCTATCTCGGCTGGGCATTTTCCCCCTCTTTGTTCAGCACTTAAGTCACCCGATTGTTGTTCAATGATTGAGTCTGTAACAGTTTCTTGCTCCACTTCCTTAACATGAACAGATGGTGGGGGTACGGATCTAGCGATTTCGGCCCTCCTTCAGGTTGCCATCTTTTCGGCATTTTTCCTTCAAGCCATTTGTGTGAGTGATTCTCCAGCCATGTTATCAGGATCTGTCGTCCTCTAAAAAAGACGTTTCAATTCGGCCTGAGGTGGATGGAAGGTCAAAGCCGACTTCTTCAAAGGCCAAATTAAGAGTTGTGTCAACTTCCTCCCCCAAGCGACCCTCAAACCCGTCTAAGTTAGTCTAGCTCGGCTGCTAAACGACCCGATCGCCGACTTCACCGCCTTGGTCTGACTTTGAACCCTCAAGGCCGATATCCCTAAGGCTCTTGAAGTTGGGGAAGATGAGTGTCGTGAGATGCTGTTCACCTTTTGGAATTGGGATGTGATCAACAGTTGAAAAAGTCGAATATGTTGGGTCGTATCGCAGTGGCACGTGGGCGGCCTGCCCTTTCTTTTGAAGGTTTGGACGGCTGACGTATTTAAGTGTGATTTTGACTTGCTCAAGCACAGTGTCATCGGCCAAAGTGAGTGCTTTTTCAGATCGTTACCTGCACAAGCAAAAAGATAAGTACATGGAGTTGAAGCCGAATAAACCTACAGAAATGCACAAACGAAAGAGAAATGAGTCTGTACGGCCACCTGGCTCACCTTTTTGTCTAGGCACAGGATTCAGGCGATCTTCGCCTTCACTAAATTCTCAGTTGCCTTGGCCAACGACCATGACGTCGTCGACATGCTTACCAGAGCTAGCAAGCATAGTCACCAAATGGTGATCTGTGTCCTTGGCCTTGAGAAAGTAACGTCTCTGCCGACCAGAAGATATCGCCAATGCATAACAATGCCGAATAATAGGGATTCCTAGGTTAAGTCTAAGTCGGTGATTTAATTCTATTACACCCATTATAATTTGGTAAAAACTTATGTTCAGTTGTGAAGGAAGCAGACCCCAATAGCGAAGAACGACCCTCAAAAATGGATGAAGGGAAAAATGGACTCTACCTTTAGCGATTGACAGGAGGGAAAATATGATCGTACTCGTATCAGTCCTCTCCATGTCAACTACGCTGTCCGCCACGAGTGACAAATGGACATCATCTGGAATTGAGAAATGGCGACGAAAGGCGGAAACACGGTCTGTAGAAATGAGAGCTTTCAAGTGTTTCGCCATTCAAAATGTAATAGAAAATGTGCTATCTAAAAATGAACAAGAAAATGGGAGCTAGAATGAGGAAGAAATATGAAGAAGAGAAGAACTTACAGGTTAGAGAGAAGGGCAATGAGGTGCAGGCGAAAATCGCAGAGGTCTTGGAGAAGGAATAATATTGTGAGACAACCTAAGAGCTTTGCCCATTCAAAAAATATTCAAAGGGACAACACGGTTTCAAATCGCATTAAATGAGCAACACGTACGAAGGGGCGGGAAGTTATAATGATTTCTAATCGTGTTCATTATGACGCTTCGGTATTGGAAGAAGTGCGACCACCGTATTTTTGACTTTTAATACGCAAAACCAAACATGGCGACTAACTGGTATTAGTCGGATGTTCGGGGGGCAATTGTGGAGGCCGAATTTAATCAATGAGGAAGAAAGGTTGAGCAGTCCGGTTGGGACATTAGGCCGAAGGCAATTCGGCCCTACTCGGAGGCCCATGAAGCCGAGTATACGAATCGGCCATATAAAAGGCCAAACGGGAGCCAACACACTCAGCTGGAAGGCTGACTAGATAATTATATGTAAGGTCAAGAGTGGGCCTGACCTTGGGCCTAGGCATAATATAAAAAGGGAGGAATGTTAGCCAAATAGAGGTATGTAAAAAAAAAAAGAAGAGATAACTTGTGATAAAAATAAGATTTGAGAGAATACTGACTAGCCCGTTGGAGAGCTAATTCCGGCACCCTTGACTGGAGTGCTCATTCATTTTTCAGATAGCAACCAGAGGATCAAGAGCATTTTCCTGGATCAAAAAGTATTTCCAAACCACCTTTTCTACAATGACCAATTTATCTATACGCTCCAAATGTGAGGAACAAACTCTTATTCTACCATATTTCAAAGAATCCATTTTTAGAGTAACTTCATTAATCTTCACGACTTCTCCACACACTTCTCCTATCCTTTGAAATTTTTTCCTATTCCACATATTTGGAGGGATACCATAACAACAGAGCCAAACTAATTTGTCATTATCTACTCTCATCCCCTTTTCCCAATTGGTACACGACTCACACCAGTCGTGCATCCATTCACCTAATTCATTCATCTTGGCTTCATATCATCTGCTAAAGCAAAGGATAAGTAGACTATTCTCCCGTCACCTTTTCAAACTTTCAGATCTGTCCACCCTCTATTTTGGAGTTCATTTTTAAGATCTACACAGCTACAATTCCTTCCCATCTTGACTATAACACTTTCATTGCCATACTCCTCTGCTTTGATTCTAATATCGCTTTCGCATCTTGTAATAGTTCCTTTTAGCACTTTAGTATATGATCCGTTTTTTACAAATCCATTAGTTGCAAGCCTCCATGCTATTTTTGTTCCTTGCTTCGTTGGCTCTTGTTTCCTCTAGAACTATTCCCCGCCGCCCTTCTCCTTTATGAAATTTTCCCTTTTCACCTTTAAGGTCTCACACCATACTCTATGAGCTTTTTGTATAGAAACCTCAGCAGCTACAGGGCAATCAAAACAAACAAAACCAAACCTGGACTGTGTTACTTTCCTCCTCTTATTTGGGATGAAAACATCCTTTACAACCCCAAAGTTTGTGAACATAGCATACAAACCTTTAGGATCATTGAATCAAGGATATCATCAGCAAACACTGTATGTATGTTTGATGATGCACCAGGTCTTCCAAATCTTTTCCTGAACACCGGTCTCCATCCTCCTCCTTGAGCTGCCATCCTCCTCCAGTTACATATACTTGGTCATTTCTCTATGCAACAATGGATGTGCAGAATAACTTATGGGATGTATGAAAAGGTAAATATTGTTTTATTTTAGAAACTTCTTGTAATTTGTTCTTATTAAAGAAAATATGTCACTGAATTTTTTTGTTATATCACCTTTTATATGAATATTTATAATTAGTTCCTTTGTTTAGAGATACTTATTACACAATTAGCAACAATTAATAATATATTACTATGCAATTCAATGATTCAAAACTGTGAAAAAATAAGTGATATATAACAGTGTCTTTGTATTATTTATTCACCTTTTCTCTCATTTCTTCTTTTTTCTTTTTCTTCTTTTAAATTTTTTTATTTTTTTTAATTCCTATCTAAATATCTTTTGTGTGTGCAGTTTAATATAATTTTGTTTTCATCTTTTGTAAGGCATGTGATTATATTTCAAATCATGTGATCATCATACATAAAATCAAATTAAAAACAAAAAATGATTGAGATCGGTTAACTCAAGTTTATATTTAAATATAATATCTGCATTACAGTACTTTTTATTCTTACTAACAAATAAAAATTAGGTTAATTTTATTATGATTTTTGTTAAGACTTCAACTTAATAGTGCCTCCTCTGAGCCAAAATTCTGGCTCTGCCACTGCTTCTCTATTGCTCATCTCAAAATACTAAATAAAAAAAAATTAAGGGTTTAATTATATGGTTTAAGTTGTTCAATTTTTTAAATGACTTTTTTATCCATCAAATTAGGGTTTAACGGTTATTGATTCGGATGAACTATATCCAATTGAACCATATGAACTAAAATAAGAAACTCTAGAAACTGAATAGACAAATTTGATAATTTATAGATGAAATGGACAAAATGTTGATAATTAAGGAGATAAAAGTTAAACTAACTCGTGAGAAAATTATTAATAAGTCTTACATAACACTTTTAGCTCATTACACCCCTCATTTTGATTTTTTTAATTACATTTTTATCCCTTTATAAAATTACTATTAAGGACTGAAAGCCCTAAACCTTTCTCTTTATATTTCTTTTACACCCTATCGTCTTTCTATCCATTATCTACCACTACCACTGTCCTTTTCTTCCACCAACCATCACCACCTAGTTAGTATCTCTACCAACCACCACCACATTTTCTTCCATTTCTTACTCTCTCTTCATCTATCTATGAATCCAAATACATCTATCTTAATATATATATATATATATATATAAACAACAACAAATAATAAACAAAAAGAAATAAAATTTATATTTAAAATATATATAATCATTATAAAAATAATATATAAGATTTTTGTATTTAAAAGTTGTTTGAGTATGATTTTTAATTATTTTGGTGTAGTCTCACCTTATTTGAAAAAAGTGGCTTCGAAACTCCTTCTAACTCTGGTTCACTGAACAAATTGAGATTGTTTAGCCTTCAGTAGCATAGCAATTTAAGTTTGGTTGGACTTCTATGGCCAAAATACTCTCCCAAACTTATTAAACATCAGAAAGCAACATATATTGATTGAACAATCAAACATCGTCCGGAATTCAAACACCTTTAAACATCAAACACCTTCAAACATCATAATAAGACTACTTTTTTAATAATTCCACTACTGTGTATTGTTCAATATTTATTTCCTCCACTACCTTCTCATGAACGGTGAGTGAGACATTTTATGAAGAAAAATTATGAAAATATATGAAGAAAATAAATATTTTTGTAATTGATCTACTTTGAATGAGTTGTGATGATTCAAAGTGGCCTTGCTGGCAAACTAATAACCCTTGGATTGTTTTTTTTTTTAAACTGGATTTTGTATATTAATAATAGACTCTTGTGGGTGTTGATTTTTGACCACACAACCAAAGGGGGAACTAAGTTGGAGAGCACTAGCAAAATAGAATGAACCAACTAACTATCTACAAGGAGATAAGAATTCCGCGGTGGTTCGTCCACCTAGGGACACTCCAGTGATCAAGTCAGTAAACTTTATCTCTCATAGATAGCCAATAATACTTAAACTCTCCAAAAAGAACTTATCTCAGACCCATGAGGGTGCTATGCTTTTATAACCAGTAGTGACTTGATCCCTTAAAAGTCTTACTTCTTTGAACTTAGGCTCAATGCTCATCCTAGACTCTCAGCTACATAGGGATAAACTCTTCATGAGCCTTATCCTTATCCAAACTAAGATCCTTCTATGTTCTAGGACTCTTGTCCCTTATCCGTATACCTCAGAATTTTGGTATTACTGCAGAACATCTCGACAATGCCGTGATCACCTTGGCAACATGACTCATCCATGTGGCACCTTAGCTGACATCTCTGGCTATCTTGGCCACATGGCGTCATTCGCAAAAATACTTGCCCACAACTGTCCCTAGCTTCTATTACCTCGACAAGCTGAGGTGATATGGATCCTATTTCGTTCAATCATTCAACCGTATTGTCCAAACAATGACATTTTTCCAATTGAGATCAAGACTTGTCGGTTTCAAGTAACCAGGATTCAGTTGCCCATTTTATCAAGAATCGAGTTCTTTGAGCATCTCAACAGGGTTCACTCCTATAGCCAAGGTTATTGCCTCGTTACTTCAAGAATTTCAAAAGTTCTCAACTACGTATGAGCTATCATGTATAGTCTTTTCAATAGTTTCCTTCATGTGTCCCATTCTTGTTGGTTCGTACTTGACATGAGCTATCAGATCGTGTCATTTTTGCCCACGCCGCCTGACAGGCACGTCATCCAAAGCACCCTCATTATGTTTTGTCGCATTTTTGAATTTTTGACAAAACTCCTTCTCTCTCTCCCTGTCTTTTCACTTTTGCAAATTCAATTTCTTTCTCGTCCCAGATTTTCTCTCTCTAAAACTCCCAAACCTCCATTGTTGTGTTTTCGAGCTCTCTGCAACCGTTCCATTCATCTCCTCCAGCGAGCTTTTCACTGTTTCACTCCAGTTTTTACCTTTGTCTGACTTCGGCAGACTTCATCTTGGCGTCCACTTCTTCGGCTTCATTTTGTGAGTGTTGATTTCTTTCTTTTTAATCCTCGTCTTTTACTGTTTCTTCAATATATCTCATTTTTGGATTTGCCACATACTTTACACTGTATCTGTAATTACTCCTGTGTTTATTGAATCTGTATTCGTGCTTTTGTATCTTGCCTTGATTCGTTTAATATGCTCTGTTTTTCTTCATGTTTTCTATACATTGATGATGCCTCTGATTGCACTTCTTGACTCTGAATCTTTTTTTTTTTCTCTCTAGATTTTTGCCTTTGTATTTTGTTTATCTTCTTAGTTTGAGGCTTGGGATTTGCCTAGAAACCATATCCTTAGGAAAATTGAAACAAGAACTCCCCTGATTCTCCCAGAGTTCTTGCCCTAATACTCATTAGGGTCTTGCTGAGGTCCTTGAACCCATATTAAACCTTTATTCACAAAGAATAGTACCCAAATTACCCTAGCCGAGATCATGGGCATGTTTAAGTGGAGAGTGGATTCGCCGATCAAATTAGAATACTTTCGCCAGGAGTTTTTTATACCAGCTGATGTTCATCTCAAGTTGGCTGGCAAAGAGGACTCTAGAATGCCATGAGAGGCCTTTTACCCATTTCTAGTAGTCTTCATTATTGAGGGTGGAGTTAGATTCCCCCATGATATCTTCTTTAAAGAAATCCTTCACTTCTATAACTTCAGCCCCCCATGCAGCTAGCAGTCAACACACGGTGTTGCTGAGCTAGCACGTCGAGAAAAAGCTAGGATAACCTTGTTCGACCTCCAGTATTGCTACACCATGTGTAGCCTCAAATCCAAAAGTGGCTACACATATTACCTGAAGCCCAAATCCACAAAGTACAAGCTCATAGCCGACCTTCCTAACTCCAATAAAGGCGCTGGAGATGATTATTTGATTGTCTCAGGAAACTGGGAGTTCACGTCGGATGACGATCTTCATCTCTTCCCACTGTGCTGAGGAGTTTTTAGGGAAGATGGGGGTAAAGACTCTAGTCACCTCATAGTTTTATTCCTGTTAACACTTAGTAATTTATTTCTCTTAAATGTACTAATGTTTTCTTATTGTTTTTGTAGCTCTTCCTTAGCCATCAAAGAATTTTTTCCAGAAGTATATCCCAAGCCGAGATCTCATTCATCTTTTGGGTTTGTCGATCGAAAAACATGAGGCTCTTGTTCTACTGAACTACGTGCTGACGTACCAGTCTCCGTTCCCCTACATTCTCAAAAGAAGCTAGCTTCCTCCATTCACATTAACTCCACTAGCTATCTTTACTCCACCAGCTGCCTCTTCCTCAAGGCCAGACCAAACATCCAGTTCAGATCCCATTGAGCAACTTTCATCCTCTACTGCTGCCTAACTCATTCCACCATCCTAACGCCAATGCCAATGCCAACGCCGATGTCACATTATAAACACTCTTGCCAGTCGAACACGAAGCCACAAATGCTGAGGTTCTAACTTGTCAACTTAAGATCTAACAAATCCTCCAATTGCCCTGCTCGCAATCAACTTCAGCGCCAGAGTCACAATTGTTGCAACCACTGAGGAAATGGGACACAAACCGGCCATGGTTGAAGACCTCCTTGCCAACATTCTAGGCGTTGTCGCTTTGCAGTCTTCTCCTTCTGAGTCCCAACCTAAGCTAAAGCCAAAATTAAAACAAGTAAAAAAGGCCAAGTCCAAGGCCATAATGACTCAAGTTCCTTCTGACTTTAAGAAGGACCCTAAGGACTCCCTTCCAATATCCAAACTGGCTGACACCAAGAAGAGGCCAGTCGAGGCCGCATCGCCGGACGCCTTACCACCCAAAAGACCAAGGTCAGACTACCTAAAGGGTGGGAGCAACTTCTTGCATGATCAGACCTGGGCCTTCAAGGTCATTATCGGAGACCGACCTCCGCAGGCCAATGATAGTGCTGCGTGGAGGTCGGTGTCGCTATCTCTACTGCCGTTTTCCTGCCAACCGATATGAACCGTATGGCTGATCTCAATCAGTACAAGAATTTTTCTTTAATGATGCAACATTTTGTCTTGGTAAGTCTCTAATGCTAGTATATTTTCCTTTTGTTTTCATTTTAGTTGTTGACACTTAACATAACGTTCTAACTTGTTTCTTTCTTTGTAGGCCGAGTTAGTGAAGAAGGATCTTGTAAAAATGACTCAGGACTGTGAAATACCTTTCTTCACTCAACAAGGCCGAGGATAGGATTAAGAACTTGATGCATAAGGCTAGTGCCGCCAAGGTTGCTCAGAGTAGGGTCAAAGAGAGATCTGGTGCCGCGAAAGCCGTGGCCGAGGTAACCAAGGTCGAGACCAAGGAATCCAAAGCTAAGGCGACCAAAGCTGAAGCACAGCTCAAGGAGGCTGTCGATAATAAAGAGGCTGAGATCAAGGTGGCAGACCAAAAGGCCTATGCTGAAGGTCAAGCTGATGTGCGGGATGCCTATAAAGCATAAGTTAACTTGGCTGTCTACAGAGGATATTATCTTGGCTAGACGGCAGCCCTCAACAAGCTGTCTGTCCTCGATGACTCGCCTCTCTGAGACATCAGCCAGCTCAACGTGCCCTTCCCTCCCTCTTACAATCAATCTGAGGACGAGGCTGAAGAAGCAGAAGAGGCCAATGATGAGGAGGCTAACAACAAGAAAGAAACCAAAGCTGAGGCTACAGAGAAAGAATTTGAAGCTACTGTTGGGGCCACGTCCCCTATCCTAAATATTAAGTCCTTGACTTGACTGGTGAGGAGGATGACAAGGCTTCCAAAGGCAGCTCTCCACAGAAAGCAACCTTCAAAGCTGAAATCCTCGCCGCCGAAAAGAGCCTGGACCAAACCCTTTTGGAAATTGATGCCGAAGTTGCGGCCGAGAAGTCCGCCATTCTTTTTGCTGATGTCGAAACAACGTCAATAGCCGAGGTTCAACAGTCTGCACAAGATCCTAATACTTAGGAATTTTTCTTTTCTTTGGACTTTTTGCTTTTGTCTTTCCAATAGTTACAATCTTCTGAACACTTTGTTTTTCGGGCCGAAGTGCCATCTGTTTGTAATTGAACAAGTTGCTTATTTTCAATGTAAGTTTGTCTTTTTTCTTCGAAGTGTTTGATTCTTTCTATGTATGCTCACTAGCTTTGCTTCATGCCCTACATATACTTGGAATTTTTCTAATCTTTCTAAGTTTGAGAACTTGGCTCCTCACCTCGGATACCCAGACCTCGGATACATCCACATGTCGGATTTAGAACTGATTAATTATCTTAGATAACCATACTTCTGTATCTCAGCTAAACAACACTTAAAAAATATTTCATCAAATTTTTACAAGTGCTGTTTCTTCATTTGTACTTGCTGTCTTCTGGTAAGACTTCACCTTTCGAAGTGTAACAAGTTGACTAGGTATCTCGGGCATAAATACCTCGAGTCTCCTTCCAAATAACTTCAACTTGTAAAATTTTCAAAAAGTTCACAAATGTTATGCTAATTCCTCATGCTCATTCTTGCCTTCTAATGTGGACCTAAGTATCACATATGTTCATATTAAGGACATATTACAAGGTTATCACCCAAGTCTCAGTTAGACATTCTTGACCGAGGTCATCATGTTTGGCTCACCCAAACGAAGCACTTAAGGCTTAACCTTAGTGCACCAAGAGTGCCATACTCCTTGGCTTTGCTTCTAATCTGATCAAGTCATGGTTAGTTTCATCATGTTTCATGTCGAAACATCTCAAACTTAGTTCAACTCTACCATCATGGCAAGTCTAAGTTATTCGTCATGTTTCATGCCGAAACATCGTCATAAGACTGTTCAGTCTTATCGCACAAGCTTCAACAATATTTCATAAAAATAAAATTGAGCTAGCATTTTATTAATACTTCAACTAATAAAATCTTTACATAAACATAAACTAATGGTAGAAAAACCTCAAATTGCTTGTGTTCCAGGGTCTTGGCAGCTTCTTGCCATCAGTGTCTTCCAGCTGGTAGGCGCCATTGCCGGCCATTGAGATGATTCGATACGGTCCTTCCTAGTTTGGGCTAAGCTTGCCCTCCCTAGGATCCTTCTTATTGCCGATAACCTTCTAAGGATGAGATCCCTAATCTGAAACTCTCTGGGATTGATTTGTTGTATGCCCTAGCAAGTTGCTGCTGGTATGCTCCCAGCCGAATTGCTGGTCTCTCCATTCTTTCTTCTATCAGACTAAGATCTCGGGCAAGGAATCCCTCGTTTGTTCCATTCTCCACTCCTTAGGTTCTGATTCTAGGGATGTCGATTTCTAGTGGGATGATTGCTTTAGTGCCATATGCAATGGCCAAAGGAGATTCTCCAGTAGACCTTCTAGGCGTAGTTTGATATGCCTATTGGACATTGGGCAATTTCTCCATCCACTTGCCTTGAACAACTTTAAGCCTTTTCTTGATTCCATCCAAGATGGTCTTGTTGGATGCCTCTACTTGTCCATTGCTCTGTGGAAAGCTAGGAGTAAAATAATAGTTCTTAATCCTATATTTTGCATGAAATTTTTTGATCTACTTGCTGTCAAATTGCGTGCCATTATTTGCTACTATGGCTCTTGGGATTCCAAATCTGGTGATTATGTTTTTCCAGATGAAATTCTTTACGTCCACATCTTAGATTTTGGCTAAGGGTTTAGCCTCTACCACTTCGTGAAGTAGTTAGTTGCTACCAGTAGGAACTTCCTCTACCCAGTTGCCTAGGGCAGCTACCTAACAAGATCCATGCCCCTTGGGGAAATGATCAGGGATTGGATATTGGTTTCAGATCTGCAGCTGACTGGTGTATCAAAGGTGCAAACCTTTGACACTTCTCACATTTCCTCGCATAGGCTTCAGCATCCTTCTATATGTAGGGCCACTAGTATCCCTGAGATATGGTCTTGTGAGCAAGTGACCTGCCCCTAGCATGGCTTCCACATACTCTCTCATGGATCTCGTACAGAAAGTCCTCAACTTGGGATGGATACACATGTCTTAAAAGGGGTCCAGTAAAAGACCTTCTGTATAGATGGCCTTCTGTTGACAGGCAGAATTTGACCGACTTCAACCTGGTCTTGTGAGCTTTTTTTTGTCTGCTGGCAGCCTGTCATCTTTGAGGAACACAACTATGGTGTCCATCCAACTTGGACCCATCTCCACACACATTACTTCGTATTCTATTATTTGGGGTTTTATACTTGGGCTTGACAAATAATCAACCATTATTGTCCTAGCCTCACCTGATTTCATCGTGCTAGCCAGGTTAGCCAGGGTGTTAGTGTGGCTATTATCATCTCGACTAACCTGCTGTAGTCGACAACTTTCGAACAGTGTTAGCAGCTTGACAACCTCCTTGACATAGGCTATCACCCTCTCATTTTGAGCTGCGTACTTGCCCGTTGCTTGATTTACAATGAGCTGGGAATCACAAAAGATTACCACTTCATCGGTTTCCATAGCTGCTACTAGCCTCAGTCCAGCAATTAGTGCTTCGTATTCTACTTCGTTATTTGAGGCCTTGAACCCCAAACGGATGAATTGTTCTATCATTTGTCCATCTGGCGATACCAAAACCACTCATGCCCCCGTTCCTTGTCGATTTGAGCTACCATCAACAAAAAAGCGGAATGAGTCACCGATGTAAATATTGCAGGGTTTTAGCCTTTCTTCAATCTTCTTCCGTTTTGCCAGCATGGGGTTCTGTGGCCCCAGTTAGTTTTCCTTTTCCTCTCCTGGACTTCCTAAGCTGCGGCTCATCGATGCCCGCCTTGGGATTGAGCCAGGGGAAGATTCTGCCACAAAGTCGGCCAAAACTTGGCCCTTGATTGCTATTCTCGGCCTGAATTCTAAGTCATACTGACCTAGAACTACTACCCATTAAGCTACTCTACCTGTTAGGACTCCATGCTGCAATAGGGACTTTAGTGGATGTTCAGTTAGCACCACAATCTTGTGGGCTTAAAAATAGTGGTTCAACTTTTTCGAGGCTATTACCAAGGCCAATGCCAATTTCTCTAGAGGTAGGTACCTGGTTTATACACTTGCTAGGGTCTTGCTGACATAGTACACTGCCTTCTGCTCACCTTCTTCTTCTTGGATTACCATGGCACTCACGGCGGGGTTTGAAACTGCTAGGTACAAAATAACTCTTTTCTCGGTACTGGGTTTGACAACACCGGTGGGGTTGTAAGGTATTTCTTCAAGTCGGCCAAGGTGACTTCGCATTCTTCTGTCCATAGAAAGTCTGTAGCCTTTTTTAATAAACCAAAAAACTGTTTGCATTTATTCGAACATCGGCTAATGAATCTGTTCAAGGCCGCTGCCCTTCCAGTCAAAATCTGGACTTACTTGGCTATTGTCAGGCTCTTCAAGTCAAGGTTGGCCTTGATCTGATCTGAGCTTGCTTCAATACCCCCCTTGGTGACCAAGTATCCCAAGAACTTATCGGATCCGACTCTAAATGCGCACTTCAAGGCATTGAGTCGAAGCCAATATGATCTCAGGATGTCAAAGACCGCCTTCAGATCAGCCAGATGGTTCCCAGGTTCCTTGGTTTTAACAACCATATTGTCTATGTAGACCTCCACTGTCTTCACAATCAGATGTTTGAACATCTTGGTGACCAGCCTTTGGTAAGTTACTCCTATATTCTTCAACCCAAAAGGCATTTCTCTTGGGCAGTGGGAAACTGTCCTTGGGGCAAGCCTTGTTCAGGCTTGTGAAGTCCACGCAGACCCTCTACTTTCCATTATTCTTTTTCACCACTACTGTATTAGATAACTAGGTGGGATAATTTACCTCCCTGATGGCCTATGCCTCTAGTAGCTTGTCTACTTCTTCCTTGACTGTTTGTACATGTATCAATGTCAATCTTCTTGCCCTTAGGACTACTGGTTTTAACAACCTATTCACGTTGAGTTTGTGACAGGTGGCCTTGGGGCTAATCCCCGGTATCTCATAAGGTGTCCAAGAAAACACCTCTATGTTTTCTCTCAAGAAAGCCTCTAGTTCTCTTTCTTCTTCGTTAGCTAAGTCAGAGCCAAAGAGGAAGAATCATTCATTATCTCCTTCTTACACCAAGACTTTTTTCAATGGTTCTTCACTTTTCTTGGCAGGCTCTTTGCCGACATCATCCAAGACCTCTTAGTCTTCACTTTCAATCTCTGCACTTTCTGCTTCCCTTACATTATAGGTACACTTCATTACTGCCATAGAGTAATTTTTTGCTTGTACCTAGTCTCTTAGTACCTCTTCAATCCCCTGTTCTATTAGGAATCGCAACAGTTGGTGTAGCGTTGAGGGAACAACCCTTATTGCATGCAACTAAGGTCATCCCAAAATGATATTGTATGGGGAGAGAGTATCTATCACAGTGAACTTCATTGTTACCTTTTTGCTCCCTGCCTGTACCTCCAAATTTGTGGCTTTCGTTGAATCCGACCATAGGGCTGTTAAATTGCTCTAAATCATCCGGGTGGAGGCTGAGCTCCTTATAACATCTGACATACATATGACATACGTGATGTCACAAGAACTGCCTTAGTCAATCAGCATGCATCTCACCTGGTAATCTCCAATCTTCAAGGTTACCATCTGGGCATTATTGTGCGGGTGCTGCACTATATCCAAGTCGGCCTCAGTGAAAGAAATCATCGGTCCCTGATATTCACTTGTTCTGGTTTTTTTTTGTTGGATCTGATATACAAGTTGTAGGTGCCGTACTCTCTGGGTCTCCCCTTGAACTTCATTCTCATTGACCTTCAAGTGAATCACATTGATTACTCGAGGTCCTTATGCCTGCTGTGGTGGTAGTGGGAGAGGTAGTGCTGCTGGTGCATGGGGTAGCTTCATGTGCTCTTCCCTTGTCTTCGCTTTGTTTACTAGGTTTTTCAAGTGACATTATTTGACCAGATCCTCTAAGTGTGACTTCAGAGTCCTACATCCTTGAGTTAGGTGCCCATTCTCATTATGGTAGGTAAAATGCTTCCCAGTGCTCCTACCCATGAACTCACCAGGGACCTTCTCCGGTGCTCTGTAGTACGGCTGGTTCCTAATCCTTCCCAAAACTTTATAGATCGAGATCTTGAATACCGTGCTGACCACTTGCATAGCCCTTGCTCCTATTTCTTGTCTGTCAACACTGGCATTCCCTCGGCCTCGCTTCAGCGAGCTGTTTCTCCTTTCTTGTTTCAGCGTCCTTGCTCCTTGTGTGTCTTCCTCTGCTCTGACATATGTCTCAATTCGTGCCATGAGCTCTTCCATGCTCTTCGAAAAGGTTTTTGCAAGTGATTTTCGAAGTGAGCATTTATCATCCAGGCCATTCTTGAAAGACACGACTACTAGGGAATCTTTAGAGCTAGAATTTTGTTGTAGACCTCATAGTATCTCTTGGTGTAAGCCTTGAGGCCTTTGTTATCACTAATCTTTAGAGCCAATAGGGAATCTACCCTCAGTGGCTGTGACTTGTCAGTAACAAACCTAGCCACAAACATCTCGGCCAGGCCTTTCCAACTCTTCATAGTTCTTTTCTGCAACTTATGGAACCAATTTGATGTTATCTCCCCAAAGGATGAGGGGAATACTTTACATAGCAGCTGCTCGAGCTCATTCTCGTTTCACAAAGCCATTGAATTTAAATACAAACCAACATGAAAGTTTGGATTAGACTTACCATCATAGATTTGAAACCTTAGCATGTTGAATCTCTTTGGGGCTTCAAACGTATCCAACTCCACCGAGAATGGCATCGTCAGCTTGACGGTGGACGTGATCTCGGCGTTAAGCCTCTTCCTCTCGAGGTAGTCTCTCAAATTCTTCTTCGTTCTACCTAGAGCATGGCTATCAATATATTTTAGGTTCTTTGGCGTGCTGCTCCTGGTATAATTGTGCGTCCTCTTGGACTTCCCTTCATCCACTACATCAAAACAGAGGCCCTGCCCTTAGGTATGCCGAGATCCTTTGACATAAGTCCCCTTGGTTTATGGTGTCTTGTGCGACTCACCTCGTATTGACTCTATTTGCCTGACATTCCGTGATGGCTGATGTGAGTGCTCCTGTCCCTTGCCATGCTGTGGGACCACTGGGACTGTCTTTTGTCCTTTTTCTAGGCATCAGTTTTAGCTTCTAGTGCCGGGGTGTCCTGCAACAGGAATGGTGGTTGCATCACGTTGTTTTTCATCATAAAGTTGACCACTAATTGTAGGTCTACCAACTTGTTTTCCATTCTTTTTATCTCTCCATCGCTTCTTAGGCATCTATCCTTCCATACCTGGAGGTTGTTTTCATTGTAGTATTCATCTCGGCCTCCCTTCTTCAGGACGTTACGCTCCTTATCGGCATCATTTTCCCTAGGATTTGGTTCTTGTACTCCTTCATTACGGTTTTCTTCCCTAGCATTAGGACCCACATGTTCCTCCTCCTCATTATGGATGTCGTCCCAAATTTTTTCTTCCTACCCGTAGTTGGCTATCTATTCTCCTTAAGTTTCCACAGACGGCGCCGAATTGTGGGTGTTGATTTTTGGCCACACAACTAAAAGGGGAATTCAACTGGAAAGTTTCAGCAGAATAGAATGAACCAACTACTTGTCAGTCATGAGATAAGAATTTCGCGATGGTTCGTCTACTTAGGGGCACTCCAATGATCAAGTCAGTAAACTTTATCTCTCACTGATAGTAGATAATACTTAAACTCACCAGAAAGAACTTACCTCAGGCCAACGAGGGTGCTATGCTTTTATAACCAGCAGTGACCTGATCCCCTAGAAGCCTTACTTCTTTGGACTCAGGCTCAATGCTCATCTTGGACTCTCAGCTAGATAGGGATAAACTCTTTATGAGCCTTATCCTTATCTAGACTAAGATCCTCTCCTATTCTAGGACTCTTGTCCCTTATCCGGATACCTTGGGATTCTGGTATTACCGCAGAACATCTCGGTAATGCCATGATCACCTCGGCAACATGAATCATCCACGTAGCACCTTAGTCGACGTCTTGGTCTATCTGGGCCATGTGGCGTCATTTGCAAAAATACTTCCCCACAACTCTATTTCAGAGGGTTCACAATAACCATCGGTTACAATCCATTGCAACACTCTCACAAATAATAATCAACTCTGCTCCAAAGGGTTTGGAACAACCTTGATTCACAATCTAAAATAGATTCTATAATCAACATTACCCACTCTATTTTGGATGTTTTGGACTAAATCCGTTAGATAGCCCATTGGTTTTAAATCAAAACATAACAACCCACTTTGTTTCTATCACGCCCCAAAATTTATTGACAATAGATACCCTCATAATACTTAATGGATAAGCTAAAATTTATAGTCTCAAACATATAATATTGACATCATTTCCAGAACTAATATTCATACATTGATTTCCATAAAATATTACAAAAGGTGTCACATGCATTAATATATTCACTAATCCTAGGATTTGAATCTATAACATGTGATCCACATATTGAAACAATAGTAGATAAATACAAATTCATGCCTTAAAGGCTACAAATTTCCAAGACAATGCTTGGTGCAACAAAAGTGGGTCAAGCCCAATACAAAGAAAACCTTAGGCTTATACAAAAGAATATTTACATAAAAAAAAAAATAGAACGAGCCCTCAACCCCACAATCCTCCTAAGCTAACCCCTTGGCGGATGCAATCATCAACATTTGAAAGTTATTTTCCATGAAGGGTGAGTTAAAACTCAATAGAGATAAGTTTAATTCTTTGTATGATACTTAACAAAGCCATATGGCGAATGTACATGAATGTCATTTATCTAAAATAATACATTTTCTTTTTCAAATAATGCAATGTCATGTCGATAATTCAATTCATTAATTGATACTTCCAAAACAAAAAACAAGGTAGTGGATATGCACACTACGAATCTCTAGGTACGTATCTGCCAGTAGGCTATAAAAATACTACCAAAGCCATTTTGCCAGTACTAACTGTAAGGATTGACAGCTAACCACATAGGTTTCTGGACTTTCACCAAGGAACACAGGCCAACATAATAATAACCACAACTACACCCCCTAACCAGATTAACCAAGGTATTCACCCTTTTTTTCTCAAAATGATATAGTTTCAATGTATAAATATGAAATAAGTGTTCAAATGCAATGCATGAGTGACCAGTTTCAATTAGCGTAGTTCTCATGTAATTTCTACAACAATCAATGATATCCTCCACTGATAGCCAAAATAGAATATCTCCATTCAAAAGATAAATTTCAAGCAACAGATATAAATTATGAAATTTCAATATAGGAGTAACAATACTTGTTCAACTCCTTTTCCCAATCAAACATGAATTAGAATATTATTTCGCAATCCCATCACTTTCCCCATTTGTTCCAAACCAAAAATCCTAAGGATTTCTAATTTTTCAAACATCTGTTCATTTCAAAAACCTCATTTAAGAGAGATTCTGAAATTTCCAATACTTTTCATCCACCAAACCATTTCATTTAAACCTATCACAAAAATCCTTATTTTATAACCCAATTCAAAACCCAAAATCAAATCCAAAACTCTCGAAATACTACTCTATTCAAAGGGCACATAACGAAACTAAATACCATGCAATAGCATTAAAGGAATCCCTACCTTAAAAGCAAAAGAGAGTGAGCAACTTCCCAAAATTGACTGTGACCAAAAATTAAACTTTTTAGATTAAAAGAACTATCTCATCGTGCTCTCTCTTTTATCCTAAAGCACCAAGGAGGCGAGGTTCACAAATTCGAGTATATAAAGAGGTTTATGCAAGAATTTAGAGAGAGAGAGATGAGAAGATTTGATTCAGAAAGTAGAGAGAGAGATGAGAAGATTTGATTCAGAAAGTAGAGAGAGAGAGAAGTAGATTAGTGAGAAAAGATCTTTTTCCTGTAGCTTTCTACAAATAGACCGCTCAAGCGATCAAAACACTGCTTGAGCATCAGACACAAATTATTGCTCGAGCGACCAAAACTAGGCTCGAGTGGAGAAATTGAACTTCCAGACAACTAACCCTGCAGAATAGACTACTTGAGCAAAGAAAGGCCTACTCTTAGAAGTTTAGCCTACAAACACAGATTTTGGAAGAAACGAAAGATCGCTCGAGTGAAGAAAAGATCGCTCGAGTAAACCTAAGAACAAACAGATGGAATTTTCCCATAACTACTAAGTCCTAAACTATTTCAAACATAACCCACAATCTAAATTTCAACTTCCAAACAACAACAAGGACTAGAACAGATATAAACAACATCAATATATATAAAACTCATAACCATGGAGTATAAATAGGTCGGGTCATAACCTGGGCTGCTATAGTTTCAGAACCAAATAGTCGATCGCATTGTCTCTCAATCAACTCTATTTCATAACCTTTTTTATTATTATTATTATTATTTTTGTTCTTTGTTCATAGTTCTGATATATTAATTTTTAATTGCCTAAATTTCTTTATTATGTTCTTAACTGGTTTGTGTCAATTTCGATGAAAAAAAAATGATCGTGATTTGTTACAATTACTAATGATAGGATTTATCACAGATGCAATTTTAGAACGTTGTGCTCAACAAAGCAATTGATATGCTATATGTATACTTGAACATCAAAATACTAGGTGCTTATGTGTAATGAATATGCTTATATTTCTTAGATGTTGATTGGGCCTACGAGTTTCTAGAAGTTCTGTTAGAAGAGCACTTGATCACTGCTATTGCTAACTGGAACTTTGGTAATGTTGCAAGATGATCATTATCTAGAAAAGAAGTTCGTTTGTGTTTATGTGATTAGGTGCTTATGTGTAGTGAATTATTTGTTGTCCACCGTATTAGGACGCGAGTGAAATAATTTCGGCACATTTATAAATGTGCTAATCTATTGTGTTACCTTTATTAGGATATCAAGACATGGATGTGGACGTAGTGGTGGTAGGCTCGGTAAGCCTAGGCAGCAGGAGGTGCTGTTGCCGGATGATATTGCCGAGCTAGTAGGCCAGCAAGCCATGGGCGCTTTGCAGGAATCCAAAGAGTCAAGTCCAGGCTTATATTGCTAAGACATGGCCATCTTTTTTAAAATGGGAGTTCTTCTAGTCAAATCTAGATGAGTTTTTGGGGGATCTGAAAGAGCCACTGAATGCGGATGAGTGGCTTGAGTAGATGATGAAGACGTTCAAGATGCTTGGCATCGAGGACGACGGGTTGAGAGTAACCTTGGAATCTTTCTATCTGAAAGGAGATGCGGGTCAATTATAGAAATATGAGTGAGGGTGCATTGGGTGACTTGGGAGGCCTTTGTCAATACCTTCCAGGATAAGTTTTTTCTTTCCACTGCTAGGGAGAAGTTGAGAGATCAGTTCTTGAAGCTTAAGCAGTTGAACACACATGTAGCTGAGTTAGAGGCTGTTTTTACTAGCCTATCTAGATTTGCATCGAAACTTGTGGCGACGGAGGAACGCCGTTGCATTGAGTTCAAGAAGAGGTTGAGAACCAGACTCTTTTTCAAGGTGGCCAGGTCTATGATTAGGGATTATGGTCACCTTATGGAGGCAGTGGCTCACTTAGACACCGTGATCCAAGTTGAGGAGTAGCGGATGAGGGGCTCAAAGTAGAGAAGTCAGAAGATTTAGGGGGAGACTTGGGATAACAAATGACAGAGGGGTTCCACCCTATAGTAGTCCTAGGCAACACATTTCAGATCCACTTTTCCTGTATCTAGTTCTGGTTCAGGGATAGGTAATTAAGGTGGGATCACTTGTTTCAAGTGTGGTCAGTTGGACACAAGTCTTCAGTTTGCCCGCAAAAAGAAGGATTGCAATAGTCTGCACTGTTTTCAGCTCGTCTTTAGAGCCAGAGTCTGGAAAGAGGACAGCCACCTACCTATTATCAATGTGGGCAGTCAAGACACTTGAGGAGGTTTTGACCTCATGTGGGTGGCATATTGGTGCTTCTGCTTCGAGTTATGGTTGACCTCACCAGTTAGGGATAAGGTTGTCTTGGACTAGAGATGTCATGGTTGTGAGATAGAGGTTGCAGGTCACCGACTTCCTTTTGATTTTGTGTTGTTAGACATGTTGGGTTTCGATGTCATCTTGGGCATGGATTGGTTGTCTTCATACCGTGCCATTATACATTGTTACTGTCAGAGAGTTACGGTAATTACCTCGAGTGGTGATTGTTTTTATTTTCTAGGGGACCGAGCTGATAGAGTTTTGTCACCAGTGTATGACTCATGTGGTTGGGGCGAGCTTAATTTTCTTTTTGCAACTTTCTTAGGTAATGAGAGTGATGTGGTTCGAGTTGATTTGCCGAGGGTAGTTTATAGCGATTCCGATTTTAGCCCGACCCTTGTTGTATTCTGGACTTGATTTTCATGGTTTCAGATTGTTGATTATGTCTTCCTTTCCTTGTATTTCCTTAAATTTGGCTATTGGGCTGTTTTGGTTGTGTTTGGGAGAGGTTGGTTGCTTAATTTCCAAACTTTTGTTGCTTAGAATTTTGCTTCTCAGCTCAAGCATAACTTCTTGCGCAGTGGGATTTGCAAACTCTCAGTACTTTTGTAGGTTTGCAAAACTATTAGAAGAGTGTATTCTGTGCTCGAGCAGTTCTTTCTGAGCTCAAACAGGCTCAGCTCGAGCGGCATTCCTTGCGCTCGAGCATTGGTTTGTTGTCTGCAAAATTACTGAGAGTGTGCATTCTGCGCTCGGGTGTCACTTCTTGCGCTTGAGCGGAACAACTTATTATGTCTGACGCTCGAGTTTCACTTTTTGCACTCGAGTGAACTGTGCGTATATCAGTTCGTAACAGTCACTGTTTACATCACTTTTCCATCTCTTTCTCTCTCTAAAACATTTCAAATCCTTAGATCTTGAGCCTCTCTCTCTAAAACTCACACTCTCTCTACATTTTCACTTGGATCTAGTGGTTTCTCTACCCTACTCTCTTTGATAAAAAGGTAGAGTATCTCAAAGGCCTCATTTCAATCCGAATAGAGTTGTGTTTGAGTATCTTTGAAGTTTTCTCCTTGCTTTGCTCGACTTCTAGCTTTGAGGTAGGGACTTTTTACGCTCTCCTATGATTTTTAACTTATTTATATATTGTTGTATAACTAATGTTGGGATTTGGAGGATTTTAGACAAACCTAGGGCTTTGGTTTAAAATTAAAAGAGGGGTTTTCAAATGAAGGTATTGAAAATGGTTATGGGTATGGATATGAGGATGTGTTGTGTTAAATTTGTTGATTTTAACACATTGGTTAGATTTGAGAGAGAATGAAGTTTTGCCCTAAAATATTTCAAATAATTATTGTATATAAATAATGAAATTAGTATTGAGAATATGCAATTAGAAGACTGTTTATATAAATGGTGAAGTTGGATGTGTATTATTTCTCACCTATGGAAATTTGGATAATTTATCTGTCTTGGAGATTGTGTATCTGTTTAGAAATATCTGTTCTGGGCTATCGATGGATGATAGCTATGATTGTTGTAGAAATTGCATGAGGATTAGGTGAATTGAAACTAATCTCTTAACTGTTGTCATTGAATATGACTGTGTTTTAATACATTGTATATGTAAGATATTTGAGAGAAGAAAGGGGATGTACTCCATGTTTGGGAGAATAAAGGAAATGAACTCCATTGAATTAAGTTGGCTCGTGTGTCCAGGGTGAAAGTGTAATAACCCTCACGCTATCCTAATCATACTCATGTGCATTCATGTGATTCTATCTTGTAAGCTTTGCGTTTCAAGACTTGTCCTTGTTCGTTTAAGTGTTACAACATGTTTTGTACCTTGCTTGGTGTGAGTTTAGCCGAAGTCGTCTTCAGTCTGGAATTATCTTAGAACCACTTTGTTTGACCTCCACCTTTGCCCCGACATATTGGCCGAGATGTCATTATCTAGGCCGGGGTGTTCATCACCAAGGCCGAGGTGTAAATCATCTAGGCCGAGATGTTACCCTTGCACCTAAGTGATCTTGTCCCGGAGAGGTATGACCTAGACCGAGGTGTGGCACATCTAGGCCAAGGTGTGGCACAGCTTAGTCAAGTGTTGTCCTTCCTAGCCGAGGTCATTGTTCCCTACTTGCTGATGTCTTGCTCTTAGCCGAGATCAGTACTCGCCAGAGTGCCCATACCGTCTTGCTTGTTGAACACACTATGTCATGGTTTTGTCTTGTCACTCAGCCACCTTTCTGTGTAGCACCAACCAGCCACTGCCACGTGCCTCCGTAGAGGGTTAAGTCAGCCAGCAGACTTAGAAATGTATCATTTGCTATATGTCTTTGTTTGTGAAGAGAGAGAAGCTCTAGAAGAAGAAGAAGAAGTTTAGAGTGAGAGAGTGAGTTTCGAGCTTGATTCCTAGAGATCAAACCATTAGATTCGCATATTGAGGTTCGATTCTTGATCTACTCTTGTCATTCTTATTGATCATCGAGCTGCATTGCATGATCGAACCCGTTTTGCATGTCATGCATCGATTTAAAATTGGTTTTAGAAAGAGAAAATGGTGTTCTTGTATTCATGAAAGAAAAGTCTTGTTCGATCTGAAAGTTGCATTAAGTTTCATGTTTTTGTGTTTGTTCTCACTGGATCCTTGAATATGGGTACCCAGGTCCATGTTTTGAACTCATAGCATGAAATCTCAGATTTTGTAATAACAAATCATGATCCTTGCATTCATCTTCCTCATATTCATGTTCATATTATTCTTCAAGGATGGGAAACCCAGATTTTTCCCGACTTCATCCCTTTGAGTGTGACCATCGAGGCCACACCTCAGCTAGGGGATATAGAACCTCGGCCTAGACCTGGTAGTCGCCCAGCATGTTTTCCGAGATAAGAGAATTGTGTTTGTTTTGATTTGACTTAGTCTTGGGGAAACGCCGAGATCATTTGCATGCATGTGAAACTTGTTTGAAAATGCATTCAATAGACTTTGCCATGTGTTTGTAGGGTTTGGACTTGCCTCGACCCTAACGCTTGAAGAACTAAGTGAGTGGTATCTTTAATAAAGCTATGTTATAATGCTTTGATAAAGTCTTGTTTTGCTTGTTTTTGGAAAGTATTTGTAAGCATGAATGGTTATTCCTAATTGAAAATATATATATATATATATATATCTTGTTTTGATGACATTCTTGGAAGTCCGTACGTGCTAAGGGACTATAAGCACTTGTAGCACAAAGTTTGGAAGTCCGTACGTGCTAAGGGACTATAAGCACTTGTAGCACAAAGTTTGGAAGTCCGTACGTGCTAAGGGACTATAAGCACTAGTAGCACAAGTCCTTAGTGTCCGGGGACTATAATGCAACGACACCATTGAATAGAGATATCTCCCTTGTCTTGCCTTGTCTTGTCTTGTTTGCCACTGACGGTTTACCGCGTGGGTTTTGTTGCCGAGATGTCATCACTCGTATTATAATGATGTTAGTAAGCATCCTTTGAAACTTGACAGATTTGCTAGATGGACTTGATTCATCCTTTTGACTTGCACTGATTATGTTTTGTATTGTTTAACAAAGGTCTTGAATACCAGTCATGCAAACCCCTTTATTTCTTATACCATTCACTGAGTATCCAAGCTCACCCTCTATATATATATATATATGTAGGTGAAGAGCAAGAAGGCGGTGGCGCCTAGGTGTGACTTGCAAGTTCGTTTTGGGTTTTCTGTTTACGTCAGCTTAACTTGTTTGCATGTCGGCAGTCTTGAAAACTATGCTTCTCGGCTTATAATGCTTGTAATTTACACACATCGGCTGGAGAAGCCTTTTGATCAAGATGTAGAATGTATTTTGTACTTTATTGTATTTGAATCCAAGTTGTAATATAATGTAAAGTTGTATGCCATTCCATGTAACTTATGCACTGTTCTTTTGGACCACTTGTATTTTAAGATTATTGCTTCCGCACTTGTGAGCCCCATATAAATTTATACTCTGATTGTGTGTGTTTTTTTTTGAAGTCGGCTTTCGGTAATTTCGGATTACTGGCCATCACGGCACTAAACTACTAGGGGCGGTTTGGGGTCGTGACAGAAAGTCCCGAAAATCACGCGTATACATGGGTGCCAATTCCCGCAAACGAAATTTTTGTAAAATGGAAAATTGAAGTGTTTGTGTAATGGTTGTATTGATTAGAGAACCATTGAGTTGTAGCCTCAGTTAGGTTGTCTGGATAACAATGAATTTGACTTATGAGTTGAGGTGATATGAATTGACTTGAAATGTATTGAGATAAAATGGATTGAGATATAAAACTTGGCATATTATGATCTTTTAGAATATGAATGATTTTATTATAGGAATTGTAGATGCACATTATACTTATATCTTTTTTAAGATTCATATATTGTGCTAGATTGTTTCTACTGGGCTTTGGTTCACCCTACTTGGGAAAAACCATTTTTAGGTGTTGATGATATGCCTCTTCCAAGGACTTAGCTTGGGAGGACTGTGAAGTTGAAGGCTCAATTTTGTTTATTTTGTATTTACTCTTTTACAAGCCTAGGACTTTATTTGTATTGAGCTCATGACTCATTTTGTTGTAACCAAGTACGGTCTTGGAAAGATGTAAGCCATTAGGGCATATGAACATCTGTTTAGCTTTCATTCTTTATTTTGTCTTGTAACAAATGCTATAGATTTAGGATGAACGATTTATGAATGTAAATCGCATGTGTGACCTTTTGTATATTAACTCTGATTAATGAAAGTTTCTTATTGTATCTATATCAGTTTGTACTTGTGTTTGGAGTTGGATTATAGTAATTATTTTGGGGGTGTGACAACTTGGTATTAGAGCATATCGAGTTTGAATACTTTGGGTACGCGGGAAGTGGTTATTACCACATTAGTGTGTGTGTGGTATGATATGTGATAACCTGCTTATGTGATTATATGGGTATGGGATTTAGTTCCTAAGATAGTGATTGGGTCTATGGGTTTCTTGAAGTCTTGTTAAAAGAGCACTTGATCACTGCTGTTTCTAATTGGAACGCTGGCAACGCCGCGGGACGGTCATTATCTAGGAATAAAATTCGTATGTGTTTATGTGATTATGTATTTATGTGGAATGAATTACTGTTGTCCACTGTATTAGGACGTGAGTGAGTTAGCTTCGGCACATTTGTAAATGTGCTAATCTTTTCTGTTACCTTCATTAGAATGTTAGGATGTGGACGTGGTGGTGGTAGGCGTGGTAGGCCTAGAAGGCATGAAGTGCCTTTACCAGATGAGATTCCGGCATAGGAAGAAGGAGTTGGTTAGGTCAATGTGGCCGAACTAGTTGGTCAACAGGCCATGGACACCTTAGCCTGCGAAATGGCAGGGGCATTGAGCGATTTTATGGACATTCTCAGGGCTTAGAATCAAGACCAAACCAAAGTAGGTGAGGCAAGGCCGTCTTTCTTGAAGCGGGAGTTTTTCAAGTTGAATCTGGATGAGTTTTTGGGTGATACCAAGGAGCTGTTGAAGGCAGATGGGTAGCTAGAGCAGATAGTGAAAATGTTCGAGATGCTTGGCATCGAGGACGACCAGTTGCGAGTGACCTTGGCATCCTTCTAGTTGAACGGAGATGCAGGTCAGTGGTAGAAGTATACACGTGGGCTTATTGGCGTGACTTTGGAGGCTTTTATCAGCTCCTTTTAGGACAAGTTTCTACCTTCCATTGTTAGGGAGAAGTTAAGAGATCAGTTCTCCAAGCTCAAGTAGTTGAGCACACCCGTGGTTGAGTTTGAGGCCACATTTACTAGCTTATTGAGGTCAGAGGAGCGCCGTTTTTTGGAGTTTGAGAAGAGGCTGAGGACTGGGCTAATGTTCAAAGTGGCCAGGTCGATGATTACAGATTATGGATGCCTTGTGGTGGCGACTCATCTTGAGATCGTAATGCAGATGGAGAAGGAAAGTATGAGGGGCTCCAAGAGGAGTCAGGATATTCAGGGGGATAGTAAGAAGCAAATGGGTCCTACTCCACAACAGTCCTAAGGAGCTCAATCGAGGTCCACCTTTGTAGTACCGAGTTCCGGTTCTATGAGAGGTGGTTAGGGAGATATTACTTGTTTCAAATGTGGTCAGCTGGGTTACAAGTCTCCAGCTTGCCTGTAGAGAGAAGGAGGGCAATGGTTTGCATCGTCTTCGACTCGTTCTTAGAGCTAGAGTCAAGGGAGAAGGCAGCCACTCACTTGTTATCAGTGTGGGCTGGCGGGGCACATGAAGAGATTTTTCCCTCAGTTTGGTGGCACACTCGGTGTGTCTGATTCGAGACAGACACAGAGCCACCAGCTTGCATAGTCAGCACAGGCCTCAAGGGCTAATAAGGAAGCCTCTTCGGCTCGGTTAGTACATCGGGCTTATGCTCCAAGGGGTAAGCAAGTTGAGCAGAGACCTACAGGGCGTGTGTATGCTGTTACCATGCCAAATCTTGTACCAGCACCTTCGATAGTGAGAGGTACCTTCTTATTTTGTAATTCAATTGCTAATGTATTGATTGATATGAGTGCATCCCATTCATTTATCTCGTCTGCATTTACATCGATTTTGGGGTTAGAGTTGGCTCAATTAGCATCTTCTATCTGTGTAGAATCATCTATTGGTAGTGAGGTTGTTTTGAAGTAGGGGTGTCGGGGTTGTGACATAGAGGTTGCTGGTCGCCAACTTCCTTTTGCATTTTTGTTGACTGATATGTCTAGTTTTGATGTTATATTGGGTATGGACTGGTTATCATTCTATCGAGTTGTTATAGACAGCTACCGTCAGAGGGTTATTGTATGTACCCTGAGCGGTGATTGCTTTCATTTCTTAAGGGACCGGGTAGATAGAGTCTTATCACTAGTGTATGATCCGTGTGAGGGGAGTGAACTTAGTTGCCTTCTTACCAACTTCTTGAGTACTGAGTATGATGAAGTCCGAATTGAGTTGCCAAGGGTAGTTTGTGAATACCTGGATATTTTTTTGGAGGATCTTACCAGCTTACCACCTCATCGAGAGATTGAGTTCTTTATTGATTTAGTGTCTGGTATGGCACCGATTTCCATGGCACCATATAGGTTTGCACCCTCTGAGTTGAGTGAGTTGAAGATTCAACTCCAGGAATTGTTAGATAAGGGTTTTATTCACCTTATAACTTCACATTGGGGAGCATCGGCTCTTTTTGTCAAAAAAAAAAGAAGGTGCGTTGCGACTTTGTATAGATTATAGGAAGTTGAACCGGGTAACTATCAAGAGCTAGTGCCCAATGCCTCATATAGATGATTTTTTTAATCAGTTGAAGGGGTCTGGTTGCTTTTCTAAGATAGACCTGAGATTGGGTTATCACCAATTGAGAGTAAGGGGGAAGGATATCCCGAAGATGGCATTTCATACGAGGTATGGCCATTACGAGTTTTTAGTGATGCCTTTTGGGCTAACCAATGCACTAGCTGTGTTTATGGATTTGATGAACTGGATCTTTCATGAGTTCCTAGACTGTTTTTTGGCCGTCTTTGTGGACGACATCTTGATTTACTCACTCTCTGAGGAGGAGCACGAGAGACACTTGCGAGTGGTACTTGATTTACTTAGACCCCACAAATTGTATGCTAATATTGAAAAATGTGAATTCTGGTTGAGGGAAGTTAAGTTCTTAGGCCATGTAGTATCCGGGGAAAGGGTAATTGTGGAATCATCCAAGATAGAGGCAGTGCAAGATTGGGAACAACCTAAGAATGCTTTTGATATCCGTAGTTTCTTGGGGCGGGCCTGGTATTACTGTTAGTACGTGAAAGATTTCTCTAGATTGGCTTCACCGTTAACTAGACTAACGAGGAAAGGAGTTAGGTTTGTACGGAATGAGACTTGTGAGAAGTCTTTTCAGGAGCTTAAGGTTAAACTTACCACTGCTTTAGTATTGATTATTCCAGAGAGGGCTTTGGGCTATTCGGTGTATTGTGATGCCTCACGGGAAGGTTTGGGTTGTATGTTGATGCAAGAAGGGAATGTAGTAGCTTATGGCTCACGGCAGTTGAAAACACATGAGAGAAACTATCCTACCCATGATCTAGAGTTAGTAGCAGTGATCTTTGCCTTGAAGATTTGGAGGCATTACCTGTATAATGAGAAGTTTGAAGTGTTTTTTGATCATAAGAGTTTGAAATATCTATTTACACAGAAAGACTTGAATTTGAGGCAGATAAGGTGGATGGAGTTTATAGAAGATTATGATTTTGAATTACATTATCATCTGGGGAAGACCAATTGTGTAGCCGATGCCTTGAGTAGAAAATCCATTGGTAGTGTGGCTAGTGTTGCCATCCGGGAATGAGAGATATTGGGTATTATTGGAGAGTTTGACTTGCATCTTGGTGAGTCTGTTAAGTCTGCAGCCTTGTTTTCGGTAGTTACACAACCTATACTTGTGAACCGAGTCATTGAAGCACAGAGGGGTGACCTTGAGGTAGAATCCTTTCGAGAGAAGATCTCTGGTGGGAAGGTGGAGAAAGGCTTGAATGTGTGTCCCAACTTGAGTGTGAGATACCGTGACTCTGTTCGTACCAGAGTCTTACTGAGAGGAAGTACTCTGAGAGTTTCACTATTCACGCCTAGTGGTACATTCGGGAGGCACAAAAATGTATCACGACCTTAGTCATCAGTTTTGGTGAAGGGGAATGAAGAAGGATGTAGCCGTGTTTGTATCAAGATGCCTTACTTGTCAACAAGTGAAGGCCGAGCATCAGAGGCCAATGGGTTTGTTGCAACCTTTGCCTATAGCTGAGTGAAAGTGGAAACATGTCACTATGGATTTTGTTGTGGGCTTTCCGAGGACTTAACGGGGTAGTGATGCCATTTGGATGATAGTTGACCGGTTGACTAAGTCGGTACACTTTATACCTATGCGTGTGAGTGACTCGATAGATTATCTTGTCGACCTTTACATTAGGGACATATTGAGGTTACATGGGGTCCCAGTGATGATTGTTTCAGATAGAGATTCATGTTTTATGGCTCGGTTATGGCAGAGCCTACAGAGTGCCTTGGGCACGAGATTGACATTTAGCACTGTGTATCACCCTCAGACTGACGGGCAGTCAGAGTGCACCATTCAGATTTTAGAGGATATGCTGCGGGGTTGTGTCCTTGACTTTAAGAGTTCGTGGGAGAGGCACTTGCCCTTAGTGGAGTTTGCCTATAACCGTAGCTTCTAGTCAAGTATTGGTATGGCACTGTTTGAGGCTTTGTATGGCCGACCGTGTAGATCTCTTGTGTGTTGGGCAGAGGTGGGTGATGCACCTATGTTGGGTCCAAAGTTAGTCCGGGAAACGACAAAAAAGTTGCACTTATCTGTAAAAGGTTGGTTATGGCTCAGAGTCGCAAGAAAAGCTATGTCGACCGTAGGAGGAGACTTTTGTCTTTTGAGGTGGGAGACCATGTTTTCTTAAAGATATCACCTAGAAGAGGTTTGATGAGGTTTGGAAAGAGGGGGAAGTTATCCCCTAGATTTATTGGACCTTTTGAAATCCTTGAGCGGATTGGAGAGGTAGCTTATCGTTTGGCATTGCCGCCACAACTTTTCGGGGTTTATGATGTGTTTCATATTACCATGCTTCGGAAGTATGAGCCGGATCCATCGCATGTGTTGGATTGGATTGACTTAGAGGTAGATGAAGATGCCTCGTATGAGGAGAGACTGGTGAGAGTCTTGGATACCCAAGACTAAGTCTTCCGAGGCAAGACAATTCCCTTTGTTAAGGTATTGTGGAAACATCACGGGGTTGAGGAGGCAACTTGGAAATGTGAGTTAGAGGTCCGTGAGAAGTACCCAGACTTATTTGTTGATGCTTGATCATGTATTGAAATTTTGCCAAGTTAATGAAATGTGAAAACATTGTATATGTTTTGAGTATATGGACATCTTGTATATGTTGTATATGATTTGGCAACTCGGGTTTAATATAAACGTTGTATATGTTTTGGAAAATGTGAATTGTGCTTTCAATATTAGAACTTGTGTATCGAGTTGACGAGAATAGATGACCAGAGGATAGGTCATGGTAATGGAATTGAATAATTATCGTTATTGGGTTTGGTTTAAGCATAACTTTAAATTTTGATTTGAAATTTCGGGGATGAAATTCCTTAAAGGGGGAGATTATAGCGATTCTGGTTTTGGCCCAGCCCTTGTTGTGTTGTGGACTCGGGTTTCATGGTTTTGAATTGTTGATTATATCTTGCTTTCCTTGTATTTCTTTAAATTTGGCTATTGGGTTGTTGTGGTTATGTTTGGGACAGATTGGTTGCTTAATTTCCAAACTTTTGTTACCCAGAATTTTGCTCCTCCGCTCGAGCGACATTTCTTGCACTAGAGCGGGCTTTGCAAACTCTCAGAATTTTTGCAGGTTTGCAAAACTACTGGGAGAGTGTATTCTACACTTGAGTAGTTCTTTCCACGCTTGAGTGGGCTTAGCACGAGTGGCACTCCTTACGCTTGAGCGTTGGTCTGTTGTTTTCAAAAGTACTGGAAGTGTGCATTCTACGCTTGAGCGTCACTTTTTGCACTCGAGCGGAAAAACTTGTTGTATCTAACGCTCGAGCGTCACTTCTTACGCTTGAGCGGACAGTGTGTATATCAGTTCGTAACAGCCACTTTTTATACCACTTTTTCATCTCTTTCTCTCTCTAAAACATTTTAAAACCCTAGATCTTGAGCCTCTCTCTCTAAAACTCACACTCTCTCTATATTTTCACCTGGATCTAGTGGTTTCTTTACCCTACCCTTTTTGATAAAAAGGTAGAGCATCTTAAGGGCTACATTTCTATCCGAATAGAATTGTGTTTGAGCATCTTTGAAGTTTCCTCCTTGCTTTGGTCGACTTCTAGCTCTGAGGTAGGGACTATTTACACTCTTTTATGATTTTTAACTTAGTTATATGTTGTTGTGTAAATAATGTTGGGATTTGGAGGATTTTAGACAAACCTAGGGTTTTGGTTTAAAATCAAAAGAGGGGTTTTCAAATGAAGGTATTGAAAATGGTTATGGGTATGGATATGAAGATGTGTTGTGTTAAATTTGTTGATTTTGACACATGGGTTGGATTTGGGAGAGAATGGAGTTTTGCCCTAAAATATTTCAAATAATTATTGTGTATAAATAATGAAATTGGTATTGGGAATATCCAATTAGATGAATGTTTATACAAATGGTGAAGTTGGATGTGTATTATTTCTCACCTATGAAAATTTGGATAATCTATCTATCTTGGAGATTGTATATCTATTTGGAAATATATGTTTTGAGCTATCGGTGAAGGATAGCTATGATTGTTGTAGAAATTGCATGAGTATTAGGTGAATTAAAACTAGTCTCTTAACTATTGTCCTTGAATATGACTGTGTTTTAATACATTGTATATGTATGACATTTGGGAGGAGAAAGAGAATGTACTCCATGTTTAGGAGAAGAAAGGGGATGGACTCCATTGAATTAAGTTGGCCTGTGTGTCTAGGGTGAAAGTCTTGAAAACCGCGCGTATACATGGGTGCCGATTCTCGTGGACAAATTTTTTGTAAAATGACAAATTGAAGGGTTTATGTAATGGTTGTATTGATTAGAGAACTACTGAGTTGTAGCCTCAGTTGGGTTATCTGGATAACAATGAATTTGACTCATGAGTTGCGGTGAAACGAATTGACTTGAAATGAATTGAGATATAAAACTTGGCATATTATGATCTTGTAGAATATGAATGATTTTATTACAGGTATTGTAGATGCACATTATACTTATATCTTTGTTAAGATTCATATATTGTGCTAGATTGTTTCTATTGGGCTTTGGCTCACCTTACTTGGAAAAACCATTTTCAAGTGCTAAAGATATGCCTCCACCAAGGACTTAGCTTGGGAGGACTGTGGACCTGAAGGCTCAATTCTGTTTATTTTGTATTTACTCTTTCACAAGCCTAGGGCTTTATTTGTATTGAGTTGATGACTCATTTTGTTGTAACCAAGTACGGTCTTTGAAAGATGTAAACTATTAGGGCATATGAACATCTGTTTAGCTTTCATTCTTTATTTCGTCTTATAACACATGCTATAGATTTAGGATGAACGATTTATGAATGTATATCGGATGTGTTACCTTTTGTATATTAACTCTAATTAATAAAAGCTTCTTATTGTATCTATATCACTTTGTACTAGTGTTTGGAGTTGGATTATAGTAATTATTTTGGGTGTGTGACATAGTTTGTGAATACCTGGACGTCTTTCCTGAAGATCTTACTAGTTTGCCACCCTACCGAGAGATTGAGTTCTCCATTGACTTTGTGCCCGACACGACATCGATTTCCATGGCACTATATAGATTTGCACCCATCAAATTGTATGAGTTGAAGATTTAACTCCAAGAACTGCTATATAAGGGCTTCATTTACCCTAGTACATTGCCTTGGGGAGCACCAACTCTCTTTGCTAAGAAGAAGGATGGCACGTTGTAACTATGCATCGATTACCGGAAGTTGAACTAGGTAAATGTTAAGAACAAGTACCTCCAACCACGTATAGATGATTTGTTTGACCAATTGAAGGGGTCTCGTTGCTTTTCTAAGATTGACTTGAGATTGGGTTATCACCAGTTGAGAGTAATGGAGGAGGATATTCAGAAAACGACATTCCATACACGATATGGCCACTATGAGTTCTTAGTGATGCCATTTGGGCTAACAAACGCATCGACTTTGTTTATGGATTTGATTAATCGAATCTTTTGTAAGTTCTTAAACCGTTTTGTGGTTGTTTTTGTTGAGGACATCTTAATCTACTCACCCTACGAAGAGGAACACGAGGAACACTTACAAGTTGTACTTGAGTTCCTTAGAGCATATCATTTATATACTAAGTTTCAGATGTGTGAGTTCAGATGTGCGAGTTCTGACTAAAAAAAGTTGAGTTCTTAGCCCATGTAGTATCTGGGGAAGGGGTGACTGTAGACTCTTCTAAGATAGAGGCAGTATAAGATTGGGAACAACCTAAGAATGCCTTTGAGATTCGGAGTTTCTTGAGCTTAGCCAGGTATTATCGACGTTTTGTGAAAAACTTCTCTACATTGGCCTCATCATTGACTAGATTGATGAAGAAGGGAATTAAATTTGCGTGGAGTGAGACTTATGAAAAGTCATTTCAAGAGCTTAAGGTTAGACTCCTATTGCTCTAGTATTGATTATTCCAACAAGGGGTTTGGATTATGTATTGATGCAAAAGGGAAAAATGGTAGTGTATGGTTCATGGCAGTTGAAAACACATGAGAGAAATTATCCTACTCACAACCTAGAGCTAGCGGCAGTGTTTTTTGCCTTAAAAATCTGGAGGCATTACTTATATAGGGTGAGATTTGAAGTGTTTTCCGATCAAAAGAGTTTGAGATATTTGTTTTCAAAGAAATATTTGAATTTGAGACAGAGGAGGTGGATGGAGTTTATGGTGGATTATGATTTCAAGTTTTACTATCATCAATGCAGTGGCCGATGCCTTGAGTAGGAAATCCATAAGCAATGTAGCTAGTATTGCCATCTAGGAATGAGAGATGTTGGCGAGTGTGACTTGCATCTTGGTGAGTTCGTTGAGTCAGCCGGTTTGTTCATTGTAGTTGCACAACATATACCAGTGAACCAAGTTATAGAAGCACAACGGGGTGATCACGAAGTAGAGGCTATCCAAGGGAAGATATCTAGCGATGACTTAAGTGTGAGATATCTAGACCGTCTTTTCGTGCCAAAATCTTATAGGGAGGAGGTACTTCGAGAGTTTCACCATTCACGCCTTGCGGTACACTCAGGGGGCACAAAGATGTACCACGACCTTAGTCGCCAGCTTTGGTGGCGAGGGATGAAGAAAGACGTAGCCTTGTTTGTTTCAAGGTGCCTTACTTGTCAACAAGTGAAGGCCGAGCATCAACGACCAGCAGGTTTGTTGTAACCCTTACCTACGGTCGAATAGAAATTGGAGCATGTCACGATGGATTTTATAGTGGGTCTTCCGAGGAGTCAATGGGGTAATGATGCCGTGTGGGTGATAGTCGACCGGTTAACTAAATCAGCACACTCTGTACCTTTGTGCACTAGTGACTCAATAGATTATCTTGTTGACCTTTATGTTAGGGACATAGTTTAACTTCATGGGGTCCCTATGACTATTGTTTCAAATAGAGATCCACGTTGCACAGCTCGATTGTGGCAGAGCCTACAGAATGCCTTGGCACCACTTATCATCTTTAGACTGATGGACAGTCCGAACAAACCATTCATATCATAGAGGACATGCTTCGGGGTTGTGTTCTCAATTTCAAGGGATTATGGGAGAGGCATTTACCTTTGGTAGAGTTTGCCTATAATAACAATTTTCAGGCGAGTATTGGTATGGCGCCGTTTGAGACTTTGTATGACTGACTATGGATATCCCTAGTGTATTAGGCTGAGGTTTGTGACACACCTATGTTAGGTCCTGTACTAGTCTGGGAAACAATGGAGAAGGTCGCGTTTATTGGTTGGTTTCAGCTTAGAGTCACCAGAAAAGCTATGCTGACGGTAGGAGGAGACCTTTGTCTTTTGAGGTAAGAGATCACGTATTCTTGAAAATATCACCGCGACAGGGTTTGATGAGATTTGGGAAAAGCGGGAAGTTGTCTCCCAAGTTTATTGGGCCTTTTGAGATTTTAGAGCAGATTAGAGATGTAGCTTATTGTTTGGCCTTGTCGCCCAAACTTTCTAGGGTTTATGACGTGTTTCATATTTGTATACTCCGGAAGTATGAACCTAATCCTTCATATGTGTTGGATTAGACCGAGTTAGAGGTAGATGAGGATGCCTTGGACGAAGAGAGACTGGTACAGGTTTGAGAGGCCAGACTATTCCATTGGTTAAGGTGTTGTGGCAACATCATCGGGTTGGGAAGGCGACTTGGGAGCATGAGGCGGAAGTCCGTGAGAAGTATCCAGACCTATTTTTTAATGTTTGAGATTTATATTGAAAATCTTATTCATGTTGTGAAATGTAAAACATTGTAAATGTTTTGGAAAGTTGAATTGTGATATTTTGTGTTGAAAGATTTTGTTTATCATTGTTACAAGTATGGATGATCAATGGTTTGACTTAAATCTGGTGATTGTTGGTTTGATTTAAATTTTAGAGACAAAATTTCATAAGTGGAGGAGATTATAATAGTTCTGGTTTAGACCCGACCCATTTTTTTCTTTTGAATTCGAGAATCTATGTCCTTAACTATTGTTTATTCCATTTTCATCTTGTTGCTTGTTGAGTTTAGTTGTTTAGGAGTTACTATTGTGTTTGGAACATGTTGGGAGTTCGTTTTTCAAAAGAGTTGTTGTCTAGTTTTCTTCTTGTTCGGTCGAGTGATGTTTTGGTCCTTGAGCAATCTTTGAGGTCTCTCAATATTTTGTAGGTCTACAAAACTTTTGAAAGTTAATTATCGTCGCTTTTTTGTGCTCGAGCAGTCTTTTGCAGGTCTGAACTTATGGGAGGGGATCATTGTGCGCACAAGCTGTGTTTTTGGTCACTAGAGCGGTTCCACCTATTGTGTTTGACGCTTGAGCCGTGTTTTGGTCGCTCAAGTGGTCTATGCATATATCGGCTCAGGAAAAGGGATTTTTGAATCCCTTTTCATTTCCTATCTCTCTCTCTCTCTCTAAAACATTTCAAAACTAGTTCTTCGCTCTTTCTCTCTCTCTAGTTCTTGCTTAAAACCTCAAATACCTCTTCATTCATTGATTTCTCCACCGTAGCTCTTTGGAGAAAAAGGTAGAGCTCGTCTAAAGCTCTGTTCTAATTGGAGAGAATCTCGTTTTTGGCTTCGCCAGACTTTAACCCTTACTCCCTTCTTCTTCTAAATCTTGAGGTAGGGATTTCTTCAACCTCTTGTAAGATTTTTACCTTAGTTATTTGCTCATTGAAAGAATCTAGTGATTTGGGATTTTGGGTTAAACCTAGGGTTTGATTTTGAAATGTGAAAGAGGGGTTTTTAAATAGGTTCTTGAGAAAGGTTATGGGGATGTGTTTATGGTTCATATGTGTTGAAATGGTGAATTTCTTTACTTAAATTGGACTTTGAAAGTAAAAGGGTTTTTGTTCTAAAATCATAGACACTTGGTTTTTGAAAAAAAAGGGAAATGATGTTGGGTTTCGAAAGAATGAAACGAATGTGTATGTTGATGATGATGGTGGAGTTGGACATGTAATATCACTTCCATTTTGAAAATGATGAGATTATATATTTTATTGGAAATTATCTATTGAATAAAAATATCTATTTTGGGCTATCAGTGGAGGATAGCTTTGATTGTTGTACAAATTGCATGAAGATTAGGTGAATTGAAACTAATTACTCATACATCTTGCATTGAGTATTGTTTCATACTTAAACATTGAACATGTATTGTTTTGAGAAAAAAAAAGGTTGAATACCTTGGTGAATTTGGTTAGGGGGTGTGGTTGTGATAATTATGTTGGCCTGTGTGTCCTTACTGAAAGTTCAAAAACCTGCTCGGTTAGGTGCCGATCCTTCTGGTTAGTACCGGTAACATGACTCTGGTAGTGCTTATATAGCCTACTGGCAGACACGTACCTAGAGATTTCCAGTGTTTTGTATCCACTGCCTTGTTTTCTAATATAAAAGGATATTTTCATGAATTGATATATATATATATATATAATGTGGCATTGCATAGTTTTGAGATGGAAATGTGACACATTTGACAAATGGCATGCATATGCATTCACCTCATGACTTTGTTAGGATTCATATATTGTGTAAAAGTATGACCTGCATATGCATTCACCTCATGACTTTGTTAAGATTCATATATTGTGTTAAAGTATCTCTACTAAGCTCTAATTCACCCTATGTAGGAAACAACTGTCTGGTGTCGATGATATGCCTCTACCAAGAACATAGCTTGGGAGGATTTGGAGCCAAGAGTTTCCTTTTGTTTATTTGATGTAATTATTTGATGTAATTAATTGTATTTAGTTTAACTCATTTTGATGTGCCCAAGCATTGACTTGGAAAGATGTAACCATTAGGGCATATAATTACTTGAGTTTTCTTTTATTTCAATTCATGTACACATGTCATATGCTATAAATTCAAGATTTAGGATTTATGAATATATACACGCATATGTCATCTTTTGTATGATCAAGGGTTATGAATGGAATGTTAAATATGATGTTATTGATCAGTTGTAAGGAATATTATGAGATGGGTCACTGTTATTATTTCAGGGCATTACAGAAATGCAAAAGCCCAAACACATTTGACAACACAACTTATTCTTTAGAAGGGCATGACAAGACAACTCCAACAAATGGTAAACATACAAAATTAATTATTATTTTGGACATGTTTTACTATATAAACTTGAATCTAATGCCTGTAATTTTTTTTACATATATGTGTAGACACCCCGTTTTTGACCGCCCTTAAGACTTGGGCGCCACTGATTGTTTACTTGGTGATGAAAGGTGTGCAATGCAAAGGTTCGATTTCTTCGGCACGAGGAGCTCTAAATTCCAACCTTACACCCCCTTTTTGGACCAAAGCCTTTTGACCAAAATGATTTTAGACCTTAAAATCGCTCTTTCAAAATATTTTTGAAACAAAGTTCCTACGATGTTCTGAGGCTCACATTTCGTTAAATGTTGCGCTTTTCGGTAAACCGAGCAAGGATGAAGTGGAATAAATAAAGGAGAGGTGAACTCTTTGGAAGAAATATTTAAAACACCTTATTTAGGGGTTTGGAGTTGAAGAAAATTGGAGAAGAGGGAAGAAAATTAGTTGGGAGAGAAGTTAGGCGTCAACCGTTAAGAGAGAATCGAGCTGCCCTCGCTAAATCGGGTCTATCCATTTGTACACTTGGATTTCAGCTATGAGGCCACCATCGTTGGAAATTGGACTTCTGGGGCTTCATTTTACATTCAAGAATCTCCTCAAGCCGAGGCTAGATGAGGGAGATATGGTTGGTTGAAGTTAGGCATCAATCCGGTTGGACCGAAATTGAGCAATCTTCACTAAAAGAGGGATATCTCTTAGCAAACTTGGAATTTTGATGTACGGCTTCCACCATTGGAAAGAAGACTTCTGGGGCTTCAATTTAGGCACAAGAATGACCTACAAAGGAGTCCATACGAAGGAGATATGTCCATTTGAAGTTGGACTTGGAAGCAAATTTTTGGTGGCTGACCGGCCACCACTAGTGGACGACCGGTCACTACTTCTGGCTGTCGGCCACTTGTGAAAAAAGCTCAGATTTTGTAGATCTTTACCTCCAGCTGTCTCCCACACTACTCCAGATATTTCTGAATTGATATTTTTGACTTGAGCTCTTGTATTGCTATATATAGAGGCCATATCTCTCATATCGGAGGGTTAGAAAGATTTGGAAGCCTCTCTCTCTCTACAATTCTCTCTCTCTAGATTTCTTTCTCTCTTGCCCTTTTGTGCATACAAGTAGAGATACACTTCTAGTTTGCTTATCAACCTTTAACCAAGGTTGCTTATCTTTGGGCTGAGATTCTTTGAGACCTTGTTTAAGCTTTACAAGGTGATTTGAGCTTGATTTGGTGCCACATTTGGTCCTAAAGTGTGTTGTGCTTCAAGAGGTATAAGACTCACCTTTTAAACTTGTTTTGCATAACTTGTTTCACCATCTTTTGTACTATTTTTGAGTTGGTTTTCAACTACAAAAACCTCTGTTTTTCAGACCTAAAAATGGTGGTTTGAGCCTTTGTGAGTTAGGGGGTTGTCCCCCTATTTGGCTCTTTGGCTTGTTAAGCTTTTTGTGTCATCTTTCATCACCTTTAAATCAAAATTTTTGGGCCTTTTAAGCACTGAAATTCAGAGGTTTTTCAGTGGTAAAAACCTTCTTTTGAAGTCCAAAATTGGAGGGGTTAGCCTCCCCTCCTTGTGTCTTACTTGCATGCCTAGTTAGCTTCACATGGTAGCATGTTTTTGTGGCTTAACTTAGCTCATTTCCAGCATGTGTTTGCCTCTGATTTGGCATGATTTAACTTTGTTTTGGGTTGCTTTAGTCATCTGAGCCTTGTTTTGCATAGTTGTAGTGCAAATGACTTTTTTAGCTTGGCATTTTAGGCCTCTAAACATGTTTTGCTTGGAATGATTGCATGTTGTAGTGTCTTTAAACATGTAATTTCAGCATATATAGCTCTGTCACATGCTCATTTGTTTCACTCTTTCATTGCTTTTGAGAGTGGTGTCTTGAGTCTTGTTTGCAAGCTAACATGTGAGCATGTTTTTCTAGCATTTTGTACCTCAATCTCAGCATGATTTAGTCATTGCTTTGGCTGGTTTTAACTCTGTTTTGAGTTGGTTTGGCCCTTTGAGGCTTGTATTGTATGGTTGTAGTGCAATCTCTTTCACTAGCTTAGTGAGTTAGGCTTTTAAACATGAATTGCAATGGTTGTTTGCATGTTTTAATGTCATTTTGCACTCTATTTTAGCACTAAAATCTCTGCAATCTCCCTCTATTCTTTACTCTTTCATTTGTTTTGAAAGTGACTTTGAACCCCTTGTTGGCTTAAGAATGAAATTGAGACACTGGTGCCTAATGGTTTTAATCCTCTTTTGAGGGTTTCTACTAACCAAAGGCATGAGGCCTCTTTCATGCTCAAGGTACTTGTGGTTTAAGCTCTCTTTCCATTAGAGGACACTCACTCTTTGGACTAATCAATTAAAGAATGAATTAGTAAGTTAAAATGAGTAAACAAAATGAACAAAGTAAAAGAAGCAAGATTGAGCATCTTTGTGTTGCATTTCATGTGTTCGGATTGGACATTAATCCGAACATGAGAGAAATGGGACGTTTCATACTCAAAGTGATGAAACGTTCATTTTTTCTTAGTCACCATCACCCTTGATCATGCATGATAGGGTGGTGGTTGTATTGGTCTTGTTTGTGCATTCATTAACCTTATACAAGCTTGGTTCCCGAGCCATCATGCATTGAAAATGCTTGGTTGATGACTTGAGAGCCAAGAGCTACACTCATTTGAGCTTGAGAGATGATAAGGAGGGTAGCAGTACATATATTTCTTGAAAATGCCTTGCTTTGTCTCTGTTTGCTCTCTGTTGCAGCAAAAGAAGAAGTCCAGAAAAGGGGGTGGCCGACCAGCCAGTTTTAGTGGCCGACGACCACTTGGAGTGGTCGACCGGCCAGTTGAGGTAGCTGACAGCCACTTTTTGTAGCCGACCGACCACCAGTCAATTTTTGCACAAATGTGCTCCTCAGTTGGAGCAGAGGCATTCTGGGAGTTGGTACACTTTTCAATGATCAAAATGAGTGCAAACAAAGGCATTTGATGCCAAGGCAATGGCATTTTCGGCCAGAACAACTGAGCATGCATGCGTCCCTAGCTCTCGAGGCCATTTAGTCGCTTTTGTTAACTTAGAATAAGTTAGCTATTTCATTCATACAAGTGTTGTAATTAATTAGCTTAATTCGTTTTATAATATTTTAGCTAGCTTAGAATAGTTAGTTAATTTATTTCAATTGTTGTAATAATTAGCTAGAATAGTTAATTAGTTTTGGTTTGTAATAGTTAGCTTAATTAGCGTAGCTAGTTAGCTTATTCATTCGGACCCTCCTTCACGAGGGCATGATGTTGTAATAAGTGTGCGTGCGTGTGTGCATGTCTCCCAACCTCACGTCTTTCTCCATTTTATTTAATCGTTTTCGATGGTTAGAATAGGGACATATTTCGATTTGCATACCTTATGCTTACATGTTTGCATCCATTCATTTGTCTTGCATGCATCGAGGCTCGGCGCATCATTCAAACTGCATTGCAATTTCAATATCTTCTTTGAATACGTGTTTAATCGCATGTTGTTCAAATGAATCATATGCCATATTAGTACTCGAGCCTATTAATTGCATATTGCATGTGTTGCATTAGGCATCTTACACAGTTAGGATCATGTATCTTTCTAACTAGTTTTTGCTTTGGCTTGGAGTACTCGGTAAGCTTTTATGCTTTAGCATGCTTGCATGAGTGTGATTTCCATATTACCATGATTCGCATGCTTTCCATGAGGTTATGTGCTTACTTGCTAAACTGCATGAATGCCTGTGGATGAAGGCTTTGTTGTTTGAATTCTAACGATTCAACAAATAAATGTTTTAAACCTACTTTGCGAAGTGGCAAATCATGTTTTAAGCCCACTTGAGGTAACAAATCCGTATCTTTTAAGCCCACTTGAGGGTGGCAAATCCAAACCATTTTTGAAAACAAACAGGAGTTGAAATGTTCCAATTCTTGCGATTTTAGTCTATACTTGCTTGTGTGCGTCACGTAGTAAAGTTAGCTAATAACCGGAATAAGAACACATGTGTTTATCAAAACAACATATCATGATAGTAGAAGCCGATCTTTTGATCGGGCGAGCGGGGCTGCTCATTTTAGGACCTTCCCTTCTCGTACCCAAGTTCTCGAGTTGAGGCAACTTTTGTGATGACGAGTTAGGGTTTCCTAAATATAACAACCCTTATTCTTGTCTTAGTCATGTTCATGAGCATTTACATGAATTTTCTTTGTTAAGCTTGCATCTTTAGACTTTGATTCATTTTGCCCATGTGAAGGTTCTTGTTTTGTCATGATGCTATCATGTTTTGCTTAAGTGTTGCTTGCATGCTTTGTTCATTGCTTGGTGTGTGCAGCCTAGGTCATGCCCTTGTGCCTTTTCACCTAGGCCATTGCACGCCAACACCTAGGACCATTTTAGAACCACTTTGGTTGCCCTCCACCTTCACCCTGGCATATTTTGCAGAGATGTCATCATCTAGGCCGAGATGTTATCATCTAGGCGTCCTAGATCTTTGATCCTTGCACCTAGTGATCTTGTTCCTGGACTGGTATGACCTAGACCGAGGTGTAGCACATCTAGGCCGAGGTGTTGCACAGCTAGGCCAAGTGTTATCCTTCCTGGCCGAGATTAGTGAGACCTTACTCGCCGAAGCCTATGTCCTAATCCGAGATCATTGCCTTGTCAGAATGCCCATGCCACCTTACTTGTTATACACACTTTGTCATACACTTGTCTTTTCATTGTGGCACCTTTTTGAGGAGATCTAATTCGGTAGTGTCACGTGTCCCAGCAGAGGGTTAAGTCAGGTACTAGCTATGAAACCCATATCAGTTTGTCATATCTTTGCCTATGAAGAGAGAGAAGCTCTAGGAAGAGGAGATAAGTTCTTAGAATGAGAGAACTAGATTTCCAAGCTTGATCTTCACACCCTGAACCGTTAGATCTGTGTTTTGAGGTTAGATTCTTGATTTCCTCTTGTTGTTGTTTATGTTAATCTAATCACATTACATGATCCAGCATGATTCATGAGCCATGCATTGATTTAAAGTTTGGTTTTAGAAAGAGAAAATGAAGTTCTTGTGTTCTTGGAAGAAAACCATGTTTTGATCCGAAAGTTTGTATCAAGATCCATGTTTTTGTGTTTGTTTTCATGAAATCTTCAACTATGGGTACCCAGGTCCATGGTTTTACAACTCATATCATGAAATCTCAGATTTCGAATAAGAAGTTATGATTTTAGCATTTATGTTCTTCATGTTCATGTTCTTCATGTTCTTCAAGAGGAAACCCAGATTTTCAGACTTCATTTGCCTAGGTGGTCACTGAGATCACTCTTGCCTAGACCTCACACCTAGGCCAAGCATCGTATCTCATCTTGGCCTACTTTGCATGATCACTTACACCTTAGTCTATCTTGCATGCATACCTAGGCCTAGGAAACCACACCTCGGCCAAGAGGTGTGGAACCTCGGCCAAGACTTCCTAAGTTCACCCAGTTAGGCCATTTTGGCCTAGATCATCTCTGTGCATCCATTCCAAGACCTGGTTGGTACCCAACATGTTTTTCCCTAGATGAAAAACAATGTTTTAACTCCCAGCACATGTTTTGCCATGCCTTGACTTGGTTTTGGAAGGAAATGTCGAGAACCATCTTTCAGCATTCCTTCTTGTCTTCTTGAAATGCATTCAATGGACTTTGCCATGTATTTGTAGGTCTTGGATTCTTGCCTTAAGCCCTACGCCCGAAGAGCTATGTGAGTGGTATTTTTGATAAAGCTATGTTATAAAGTTTTGATAAAGCTTTGCTTCGTTTTGGAAAAGTATTTGATCAAGCATGAATGATTATCCTTTAGTTTTTGTATCAAGTATTATGTTCGTTTTGATGACATTCTTGGAAGGTCCTTTCGTGCTAGGGGACGTTGAGCCTATGCAGCACATTTGTTGAGATATCTCTTACCATCGACGGTCATGTACGGATGTTACCATCGACGGTCTTGGACGGGTGGGTTTGTCTAACTGATTCCAGGTCGGTTATTCCTTTGTTTCATCAGGAATGTCATCCTTTATATTATGTAGATGTTAGTAAACATCCCAAGAAGCTTTGAAGGAATTTGATTAATGAATTTGATTCATCCCACGTTTTGTTACAAGTTATGATATGTATTGTTTTGATAAAGATCTCGGATACCATTCATTCAAACCTTTATTACTTATATCATTAATTGAGTATCCAAGCTCACCCACTCATTTATATATATGTAGGTGACGAGCAAGAAGGCGGTGATGCCTAGATGTTATTTGCAAGTTGTCTTGGATTCCTGTTTTGCTAGTATCTTGAAGATTATGCTTCTTAGCTTTGTCGTTCATGTCTTTGGTATATGTCGGCTTGAGAAACCTTTTGATCAAGATGTAACATGTACTTTCTTTTATTTGTATCCAAGTTGTAAACCATGTTAAAATGTATGTCATTTCATTTAATCTATGCACAACTCTTATGGACTAATTAGATTTAAATTTATTGCTTTCGCACATGTAGGCCCCATATGTATACTTTGTTGTGTGAATCTTTGTAAGTTAGCCTTTGGTAATCTTGGATTATTGGCCATCACGACACCATTCTACTAGGGACGGAATGGGGTTGTGACACTAAATTTCTGTCACGACCCAAACCTGTCCTTTTTTGGTTTAGCACTGTAACCGGCTAGTAATCCGTGATTACCGAAGGCCTGCTTAACAGTAATGACAATAATATAGAGTAAAGGGGCTGGCAGAAGCCAAAACAGTAAATAAAAGATGCCCAATGAGCTGTGACAATCTGAATGCAAAAAGACTTTTTATAAACATGCCACACCTGATAACCAAAACATATGTACATGCGACATATACATAAACATCCATGTCAGGGACCAAATCCCTAACTATAACTGTACAGTCAAGTCTTAAACATTTATTACAGATCCAAAACAAAAAGGTGAAACTGAGACACCCCAAAATAGCCTTAGCTTGAATAGACTTGGAACCTCGAGGTAAGGCACGGTGGTTGGCTTGACAAAACGGGAGCTTAACTTGACGCTTCTAGCATCGGTCCGGTGCCTGGACACCTACATATAAATATAAATAGTGAGCTGAAACTCAGTGAGTAACATATGCGTAAAGGGGTTAAGAATGAATGTCCTTTCAGTAATTAAAACAGTCAATTATATCAGTTATCCAATCAGTGGCTCATATTTCATGCCATAACAGTCATTTAGGAAACATAAAGTCATATGTGGTACATCCAATAGCAAAGCAGTACAGTAGGTCTTAACAGACCGAACAGTCAGTTGAAGGCCATCAAACAGTGAACAGTGGTAGTCCCAACATTAGAACTGACAGAGATCTCTATAACAGTAGCTGTAGCAGTAACAGTAACAATAGGTTGCTATGGATGCCACGAGTACAGTTTACAAATAGGACAAACATTCATTCATTGAACACTAACATTTCAGTAAGCAATACAGTTGATCATTTAGAAAATAATCATAATTGAACATATCTTTACAACAGTGTTACTTACAGAGCACTGGGCTATAGACAAGCTAACGAGCATCCTCGGATGCCAACCCTATAGAGTAACAGAACGAACACACACTCAGGATCAATAACTTAGCCCCTAACTATACATGGTGTGGTTTTATAACATTATTCTCATTAAGATGCCTTAAACTTGGCCTAGGAATGCCTAGGATGGAATGAGGATGCCAAAATGCACTTTAAAACACTTTTCAAATTTTTGCTGAAATAGGGGTCTCGCTCAAGCGTGGCTTTCTATGCTAGAGCGAGCGTGCCAAAACAGAGGGGTCACTCGAGCGTGGACTTCCTCGCTCGAGCGGTCCGTAAAAATGCAAAAAGTGCTGGATGTTGAAAATCTCCGCTCGACGCTCGCTCGATGCTCGTTCGTGCGTGAGACACAATCCTCGCTCTAGCATAGGTTCTTTCGCTCGAGCGTGTGTCTGCGTGCACCAAAAGCCTGAGAGCTTGCAATCTACGCTCGAGCTAGCATTCCTTCGCTCGAGCGGAGCTCTGAACAAAAGATGGTCGCTCGAGTGTGGAATCCTTCGCTCGAGCGTGGAAGCCAAAATCTGGAATTTCCAGATTTGCCTCCCAAGCTCAAACCAAGCATTCAACACTTCAAAACTCAATCTTTTAGGCCCATTTTCTGAAAAACACTTGAAAACTCATACTACAACATATTTTGTAGATCAATTTTGTAAAATCAAGCCCAAAGGTAAGCCAATTGAACACAATTCAAAGAAACTATCATAAACTAAGCAAGAACATAACATGCATGAGTTCTAATGGACTCCAATGCTCCAAATCATGATCAAATGTAAGATTGAGCTCAAAATCAAGGTGAATTCATGGACTACAACCAAAATATGGACTTGCATGCAAGAATTTCATGAAGAACAACTTCAAAATGCTAGAACATGTACATGCATGCATGAATTAGCTCACAATTCAACTCTTTAAATTAATTCTTGACTTTAAACTCTAAATTTTCCATGAACCATGCAAGAAATAACTTAAATTCACAATTAAGAAGATGATTTCCTTACCTAAGTCTTGAATTCCAAGTATGGAAGTCTAATTTTGCAATCACTCTTCAAGTCCTCTAATTTTCCAAGCTAATTCTTGTTGAAACCAAACTTCTCCTACTCTCCCTCTCTTGCTCACGGTTTTGGGGTCAAGAAGATGAATAAAAGTGGTGCATCAACAAATGTAAGGTGTAAGGTGTGTTGGTGAATTAGGCCACTAAGTGGCAAAAGTGTAATTTACTCAAACTAATATGATTTAGCATCATTTAATCTAATTTAATCATTCCAAATCAAATTTAAATTAAATCTACCATAAAATCACATAAATTCTAACTAGCATAAAACACCAATCAAGTTCTGATTCGGTCGCCGATAAGACTTTCAATTTGCAGTTCGAAATTAAAACATGAACAGATTCATTCAGAAATCAAACAGATAGAAATGCATTCAAAACAATACACTCATACAATCGATTCAGGATATCATTTTTATCAGTTACTTATCATGCCCAGTCACAGTTTAACATTAATCAGAGGTGAGGGTTGTCACAATTTCCCTAGAAATAAAATATTTAGGTGGCGACTCTGTAATATGGCAAAACAGTCCAGTTTGGGCATTATTTGATTCAAAATCGATTTTCCAAAATGATTTGCCGGATTGGATTCTTTAGTGATTTTCAGTTTCACATTGCACTTGTGAGACTAGATTCAGAACTGTGACAGGAGTCCGAACTGAGGACCAATTCGAGCTCTCCGAAAGGGGGCCCAAAAAAGTCGAGCTACAATATGAAAAATAGGTAACACATCATTGCAAATTGTTTGTTCTCTGATACATGAATTATGTAAAATGACACCTTGTAGCTTTTGTAAGGCTAAAAGGCTTGAATATGAACCTCCACGCTATTATTGTTACAACAGAGAAGTAGTTCTTGTAAGCCCCGAAGTTCCAAAATATCTAAGAACCTTGTTCACTTTTCAAACTGTAGAGGCTGTTAAATTTCGTAGACATATTCAATCATATAGTAATATTTTTGCATTCATATCGTTTGGCATCAAATTAGACAAGGAATTGACAAATTCTAGATGATGCATTTTTACATTTCGTGCATAAGGTCAAATTTATCATGATTTGCTATCTTTGATTCTATCTGGTAAGGATCCTTGTTACTTCTAGTTGTATGTCTATGATATAGGCAATGAATTTTAGAATAGATTGAGTAAATTAAACGATGCACCATTTTGTAACATTGTTGTAGGTAAACTAATTGAGGTACTTTCAGAAAATCCATATGCTCAATTTTTGCGTACACTAGAACATGTTCCTTTAGATACTTTTCAAATCCATATAAGTAGTGATGTTAAGTTAAATCAAAGGATTTACAACTCACCATCAGCTAATCAGGTGGCTGCAATTTAGATTGAAGAAAACATCCCAAATGTATCCCATGAACGTGATATTATAGTTCACTCAAATTCAGAGCCTAAACATAGAGTATGACACTATCATGGTTGCTACGATCCATTGCAATACCCACTATTATTTCCTAGAGGAGAGGTTGGATATTATCAAAATATTCTTAAAAGAAATAGAGCTGAAGTAGACAATGGTGTCATTATAACATGCAACAAAATTCAAATATGAAAGATTGTAGCAAAAGAAATACAAAAAGAGGAAGATCAATATTGAATGAAAAATAGCAATATAACAAATTTTCAAAATTGAATCGCAAAGAGGATCAAACTAGAGAATGAATGAATTTTGTAAAAATACTTTATCTTTCAATTTCCTTTATTAATTTTATTTGATAATAATAATAATAATAATAATAATAATAATAATAATATAATGCTAGTTGGGTGTATAATTTCTTCACCTTTTAATTATCAAGTGGTTTTTACATACATATACATAATAAAAGTGAAATAACCGTGTATTATATATTTAATAGTAATAAGTTCAACAATGTGATATGGACTACAATTATTTTATGTGATTGGATTCAATCTACTTTCAAAATTTTAATATTTAAACATAAATATAAATATAAATATAAAAATATTGGATAATACATGGAATGTTTATGCTAATTTTTATTCATTTATTATACATTCAATGCCCACTCATGCATTTTGACCAATGCAACTATTATAAAAAAGGCAAATCACAAAAAGCTAAAAAGTATTATAAAAACTAATAACAAAAAAAGAAAGAAAAAAGAAGCACATAAAAAAAGAAAAAAGAAAAAATACCACGTGCAATGCACGTGTACCTCCACTAGTGTGGAATAAAAAAATGTGTAAAGAGATAAAATAAGATTTTTGAGAAGGTGTAATTAGAAAAATGGTGTAATGAGGTAGAATGGTGGTGTATAATTAAGTCTTAAATTATTATTGTTAAGTCTCATTTGGGACAATTATGTCCTATTTTTTATAAATGTTCCCAAAAAGTTCAGTCTCCTATAATTGTAAATTTATTCTTCTTATTTGATATGAACAATAATTTCATAAATAACTTTAATTTTTTGAAAGTTATATGTTTTGTAATTGCACAAATTATGAATATTATATTTAAAAAAACATTAAGTAACAATTGGATCGAACACCATGGCATCTAATTCATTATTTTTTATCATTTGAAACTATGAAAAAAATTATGGTAAACAATTCTAAAGATAATTCTATTAATAAAGTTATGAAAAATAATACCGTTGTGAATTTATATATTTCTTGATGTCTAAAATAATTAATGAAACTTATACTTTACTTTTGTTTATGAAAATTTATTTAATTTCTTCAATTAAAGATATTTTTATTATAAATTGTTAAATAAATTAAAACTATTTATTGAAATTTTTTGTTCATATTTTAATGAGGAGACTAAACTTGAAATAAAAATATATGATTATGAAGTATTTTAATTTTTTAAAATAATTTATAAAAAACATGACTTAATTGTACTTATTGAAATTTGATATGTATTTCTAAGCAAAATAACACTTATTGATAATTTTCTAAAAAGGTAATTACATCATTTGAGAATCAATTTTAAGAAAAATAAATGTGAAAAGAGAATTACCAAGGAATAAAGTCTATCCTTTGAACAATTCTATGAGAGGCAAAATATATAAAAATAAAAATAAAAATACAATAAAAAAAGAAGAAGAAGAAGAAGAAGAAGAAGAAGAAGAAGAAGAAGAAGAAGAAGAAGAAGAAGAAGAAGAAGAAGAAGAAGAAGAAGAAGAAGAAAGAAAAGCAAAAACCCAACCAAATATGGCTTATACACATGATACGTTTGCAAAATTATCTACACATCCCATATGGCTTACATATATTCCATAAGTCATAGAGCACCACCTTTGTTTTATAGACGGATGTGTTGTACGAAACTGGTTACCAGGTCTTGCATCTTGCGGAAGTAAACACAGATGCCAAAAACTAACAACTGACACCTGCAAATGACGATTTGTCCAGGCAATAGTATTTGTTCAGTGGTTTAATTGCCTCTCACAAAGTTGTTCATGCGCTACAAAAGGAAATAGTGTGTCAATTCTAGTCAAACCTCTCCAAGAGTTGTTCTTGTAACCCAAAAGAAAATGGTGATCAGTCAGCTTCAACAATTATATATAACATTCAAATCTGCCTTCTCATAAAAGATGGGTCATTCCCTACAACCCATATTTACTTGCCAAGTTCAACTGCCACATAAATGTTGTTTTTTGCTCAACAATAAAAGAAGTCAAATATATTTACAAATATATATATACATATGTCATGATCATGTAGCTTTGCACATTGTCACAAATGATGATGACTCTGTCGTTGATGAAATTAGCGCAATTTTTGATTTGTTTGTTGGAGATCTCTACTTGAAATGGCATGGCGTATTCATAAATTATCACCAAATGATATCTCACCAACAGTTCTAGCAGTCCACTTACACCTGTCATACATGCAGTTAATGAACTTTAAAGAACAAGATAATTTGCAATGTGTTCTACAATCTTAGCGAGCTTTAAGAATAATGCTTACTGAATATTTTGCTACAAACAGAATTAACTTACGCACTCAACAATGGCTATATATTGCACACTCAGTTTTAAGAATATATATTACGAATTCTATGAACATTATGTTTGAAATATTCAAAACAAATAATGGTTTGTATCAGCTAATTCTTGTGAAGGAGAACATTATTTCTTACGAGTACTTCTGACAGACATTAGAGAAGCTACCAATTTCATAAACTTGTGAACCTTTGATGGCAAAATGTACTCCTCCTTCTAAGAGGTTGTTGAAAAATAAGGACTTCTTGAAAAAGCTAATGTCATTAAAGCGTGCCTTATGGAAGCAAGCAATTTTCAAATGTCATTCACACTTCGATGCCTATTCATGACGTTATTGGTTTTTAGAGAACCTAACAATCCAAGATCGTTATGAAAAAAGTTATATGATGTTTTATCAATAGATTATAAACGCATTTTGCATCTAATTGCAGAAAAAATATAGAACACGACACTCCACCTTATTGTAAGTTTTATACAATCTATGGACAAAAAATAAAATAAAAAAATTACAATCTCTCAACATACAATAAAGTCTGTGTTGAGCTAGACAAACTATGGGATCTCCTAGAGGGTATCTAAGTGTGCTCGACAGTTCATGCCCCCAGTTTGGTTTTTTTTTTTTTTTGATCGGCAAAGTAAAAATTTCGTTAACAATATGAAATTAAAGGTACAGGAAGATGGCATGCATCGAGAGAGATTCGGAAAGTACAAATTACCCCTACTACTGCTACTCGCATCCATACAACCAACCTCTCGGCCTCACGATTTTTTTTTTTCACGAAAAACCAAAAAAAAAAAAAAAAAAAAAGAAGTTAAGAAGGACTTAACTATAAAAAAATACAAGAAACCCCACAAAATCTGCCCACATAAACCAACTCAAATCAAAACCCAACACCAAACACCAAAACTTTCCCGCCTACTTGCTATTTTTCAAACTAAAGCTATCTACCACGCCTGACAACACCCAGCACCCACGTGTGCTACACGCCCACAACCTGTGCTTTCCACCTGTGCTGCACACCCACAACCTGTGATATTCACCCATGCTACATAGCCAAATAAACCACTCTTGAGCCCCACGCCTGATACACAGCTACACTGGTACACTCAACCACCAAACTTGCCAGACACACAGCTCCAGTGCAGATTTAAAATGCACTGATACACAGCTCCACTGCCGGACACACAACCACCCGTGACCGAACCTCCTTCTTGCTGCAGCCTCCTCTTCTCCGAGACCCAAACAGCTCCCTCCATTGCAGACTGATACACAGCTACACTGAAGCACTCTACCTCCATACAGGCTCCATTGCCGTCAACAACCACCCGTGACCTATCCTCCCTCCTACACCGATCCTCTTTTGCCCCTTTGCTCCATTTACTCTCATCTTCTTGCTTCACCCTCCTCTTCTAACCTGCTGCAATCACTTCCAAAGCCCAGCCATGACCTCACCCAGTCTAGCCCAGTCACGCCATCTCCAAGCATACCTGCTACAACCTAAGCTGCTGAACCGACCGAGCACTCAAAGCATCCGAACACACCCACACACTCATATGGTCGAAACATTGCCATCTCCAATTCTCCACACCTATGGTCGAAACCACCCAAACAACAAAAACACACCACACAACTGGACGGCGTTCACCCCTCAAAACTCCCATACGCATAGAAGCGCTCGAATGAAATCTTCCACAGACACAACTGGACGGCATACACCTTCGTAGATCTGAATTGAGAACACCCCTCAAACTTCCATTCGCACAGAAGCGCCCGAGTGAACAACCTAACCAGATCTGGGTCGTCCTCTTTGCCGACCCATTGAACAACCAAAACGTTCACCAAAACACCCCAAAAAACCAAGCCAAATCTACGGCAACCCGCACATCACCGGTGGGAAAATAATGGGAAAATCAAGTTTATTAAACGGAAATCTAACAAACAAACACAATAAAAGAGCTGGGCCAGCCGACGTCCATAGCCAACGGCGGCGGCCGGCCGGCCCCAAAGTGAGGCCTGGGAAGGAGGTTTTTTAGAGAGAGAGAGAGAGAGAGACAGAGAGAGAGAGAGGTTTTTTTTTTAAACCAGCTGGTTTCACGAGTATGAGTTTTTAAATCTAGAAAATCCATAGAAAATTTGCTAATCACAAGAAATATAAAAAATGGACTATATCACCAAACTCAAAGTCGCAACTGAATCTTTTGGAAAAACTAGGAAACCCATGACTTGGGCCAAAGGTCATTGCTCGTTACAACCAAAGTGTCTCGGTTCAAGAACTTAGGTATGACGGGAGAAGGTCATAAATTGAGTACCCACACTGACCTAATTAAAGATCGCCTTTATTAATTCTTGATTTGAGATTCATTACCAAGATATACTCATGTTCCGATTATTAATACTAAAATTACTATGTGAAGCAAACAAGTATAGACAAAATCACTTACTTTGGAATTCTTTGATCTTATGCGTTTTAGAAAAGAGTTTGAAAATGTGCAACTTAAAGAAAAGATGAGCTCACAAGCATAGAAATCAAGATGATCCAAACTTAAGTGAAAGAACCTCCATCCACCGGCAATTATAGAGATATCTCAAGAAAGAAAATAGTCAATGGTATAATGCTAGACATAATAAGCAAACCATGCACAATCGATATGCAAATATGAAAGGAGCTCACCTAGTACTCATCCACACCAAGCCAAGCGAAAAAGGTTGGAAAAATATACATGATCTTATATTTAAAGAAACTAATGCAATACATACACAAGAATTAAACTAAAGACTTGGCTACTAACATGATATATGAACCATCTCAAAACATGTGATAGGGTACATAATCACACAAGAGATAAGTAAATGATGGATAAAATGAGCCAAGTTCTATGCATGAAAAATGAATGCAAAACATAGAAAATGATGAATAAAGAAAATATGATGCCAAGATATAGAAAGTTACAAATATAAAGGATATATATATAGAGAGAGAGAGATGAATATACAAGCATCTATAGTAAAAGGAAGCAAAATGACAAGAATAATGGAAGTTAACTATACTAACAAAGTTACCAAATGAAAATGAACAAGCTACCAATCAAGAGAAACTATAACATAGTAGGAAAGAAAATGAACCAAAGTACTTCTCAAGTATAGGAATGCAAGAGAGAAACACTAATCCTCTTCGAATGCTACTAGAAGCTAGACATGATGAATTTATCCTCAATCATAATGAATAATGAGATAATTAAATCCATCTAAGTCATGAAAATTTCATAATGAACATGATAGAGAATCTCAATCACGAAAGGATGAAAGAAAGAGTAGCAAATAATGAAATGAATAAAATCCACTCTCCCTATCATGAAGATAATCAAGGAAGAGGTAGATTAGCTTCAAAAATCATCAAGCAATACAAAACACTACATGATGATTATAGAAACAATCAACTAATAAAAAAAAGAGAAGTAAAATAAGAAGAATCCACCATTCTCATCATGAAAAAGATGAGATGATAGTCTTTTATAATCATCAAGAATATGGAAGATCCATGATGATCATAGAAGAAAAACAAATGGAATGGAAATTAAATAAAAAAGAAAATCAAAGAAATGAATAATAATCTAAATCATCTCTCATAGAAAAGAGTAAATAGATACCCAAATCCATATTAAAAGTGGATGGAGAGAGTAGATTACAAATCGTGTTAACCCCAGCACAACACACGTAATACAATTAACAAAAGTTTATGTTTCAAATTATAAGCAAATTGTACCACATATTTAAGGGGAAAAAGAAACTTGTTTCCCATCACATACATAAGAAAAACTTGTTTAAATATTGGCATACAATGATAATATATATGCCAATATCAATGAAAATAATTAAAATCATTCATCACTAATCTATTACACATCTAATCTAAACTATTGTTACTCATTAATATTTAAATATCCAATAAGATTTTAAAAGCAAAACAATCTTCTATTCAATAGCAAACTAATAATAATAATAATAATAATAATAATAATAATAATAATAATAATAATGTTGCAACTATGCCACATCCAAAGTTACATTGTTATGATTCTTTCATATTGACTTTTGCCACAAAAATACTACTATCTACCAATCTTGACTTCTGTCGATTTATCATTAATTTAGGATTGCACTTCATTAGGTATATATATTATATAGAGATTTAAGTTTTAATCTAACAAATGAGAATGAATTACTCAAGGTCATATGGTTATTAAATTCAAGTTATATTCTGGTTGCATGTGAGTTAATAGTGGGTTTATGTCTGTTGGAAAATGGTTTTGTAAACGTTATTTTTTTTTTCTATCTTTGAGCATTAATTAAGGTGGGACCCAAGTGTTAATTTTAATGGGTCCAAGTAGATTCATGTTTAATGCCGCGTAGTGAAAAATATCGTGTATTTGGTTACTCAAAACCATTTTTGAATGAATGAGAATTCAACGCACATTTGAGCTTTGTGAAAATAGAAGTGGGCTGCTTGTCCCACATAGGAAGGACTTAAGGTTTTTTATGAGTATATAAACTCTAAGTGGACACACTTGGAATGGGCTCCAAGTTTTGTAAGGAGAGGAGTTATGGACAAAGTAGGTTTGACCCAAATTCACTACACGCTCACCACCGTCCAGCCGGGCTAGGCTCGGTTGTGGGATATGGGTCAGGTCGGTCCATACTATATTTTTTGAACAGAATTCATTTGAATTTTTTTAAAATTTCTTGTAGAAAAATTCAAATTTCATATTCGTTTTCTTTCTGATTTTGTGCCAAAATTCAAATTTGAATTTTTCAGTCGCCTCACTTCTAATCGGTTGCTTTTCTAGTCATACCTTTCCGGCCATTCTGAACAGTCATGAAGGTCCATCCGAAATGGCACCATTGCGGCTATAAATAAGCCAACCATTCCATCAACTTTCATTCAATTTCTTTCCAATTTTCATTTTTTCTTCTCTTGTTCTTCCCTCTCCTCTAGTCCTGCATTATCTGCAAGTAGTTTTAGGAAGAGTCAATGAGAAAGAAAGAGTTTCAGCACTGATTTGGTTCACCGGACTTAGAATTGTTGTGCTATATTTCCAAGATATAGTCGTAACATCCTAAAAAGTGGATGCCAATAAATCTTGAAGCACAGGAGTGAGGGCGAAATCTACTTTAAAGAGATTGTGTCCAACACAAGTATCGACTTAAAGTTTTGCAATTTTAAAGCACTGTAAGCATTAAATTTAGAATTTAATTTTTCATAATTATTTTATGAATTATATACTTGTTTATTTTATTTATATATTTAAAATACACACACATTACACAGAGGACTGCTGAGTTCTAACAATCTTAAAGTAGATTTTGTTATTTCCTTTTGTATTTTATATAGAAGTAATATCTTGTTTTGAAAAATTAAATAGTAGTAATATGCTGTTTAATTTTTCCTTTGATAAAAAGTAGTAATATATTGTTTATTATTGGGCTTTTGTTACAAAATTTTATCATGTTTGTTTTGGTGTGTACAATTTATTTGTATAAATTTTAATTTGTTATTGTTGCATTTTTATTTCATTAGAAATAATGGCAATTGAAAAGGACAGTACTGAGACTATTCTTATCGAAATTTCAAACCCAATCACTACATCAATAATGCTAGTATTGTCAGTGGTAACTCCGTTAGTACCAGTAAACCATGGGGAGAAGTTGGAAAAGTTCAATGGAACTAAGTTCAAAAGGTGGCAACAAAAGATGATGGTTTACTTAACAACATTGAACTTGGCTGGCTTTACCCATGAAATTGCTCCAATACTGAATAAAAGAGAAACTGATCGGCAAGTTTTTGCCGCCATGGAAGCATGGAAACATAGGGATTTCCTGTGTTGGAACTACATCCTCAATGGATTGGAAAATACACTGTACAATGTGTATAGTGTTAAAAAGACCACAAAAGAATTGTGGGAATCCTTGGAATTAAAGTATAAGATAGAAGACGCCGACATAAAGAAATTTGTCGTCGGTCAGTTTCTTGACTTTAAAATGATGGACTCAAAGACTGTAATAAGTCAAGTTTAAGGTCTCCAACTGATCCTGTATGACATTCATGCAGAAGAAATGGTTTTTAGTGAATCCTTCCAAGTCGCAGCGATAATTGAAAAATTACCGCCAACATGGAAAGATTTCAAAAACTGCCTGAAGCACAAATACAAGGAGATGAATTTGAAGGAACTAATTGTGTGGCTTCGTATTGAGGAAGACAATCGTGGATTTGAGAAGAAATCTGGTGGTCACATCATGCAAGCAAAAGCTGATGTTGTGGAACAAGGACAAGGATCTCGTTCTAACAACAAAAAGAGGAAGTATGATGGAAAAGGTCCAAACCAAGGCTTTCAAAGTGAGGACAACAAGAAGTTCAAAGGCAAGTGCTTTGTGTGCGACAAAGACAGACATCATGGTAAGGACTATCATATTCACAAGGAAAATGTAAGCTTGAGCAAGAGGCCAACACAAGCACACATGACGAAGTCGACTACATCTCTGATTGAGTGGGAGACATTAGTCTCACTGCTGTAGTTTTTGAGGTGAACTTAGTGAACAACACTAAGGAATGGTGGGTGGACACTGGGGTTGTGTCGACAAGAAAATGTTCATGACCTACAAAGTCGTAGAAAATGGAGAATAACTCTTTGTAGGAAACTCTTCAACCTTTACAGTCAAAAGACAAAGGAAAGGTTGTGCTTAAGATGACTTCGGGAAAAAGAACTCACTCTCAACAATGTACTCCATATGCCAGGCATTCGTAAGAATCTGATTTTCGGGTCATTACTGATCAAGAATGGGTTTAAGTGAGTCTTTGAATCTGACAAAGTTGTATTCACTAAGAGTGGGATGTATGTGAGGCGAGGGAGCGATGGGCTTTTCAAACTCAATGTATTAACTCTTGTACCAAATTTGACTATTAATAATAAGAAACACATCTTCTAGTTATATTGTTGAGTCTTCTTATTTATGGCATGGTAGATTAGGACATATTAATTTTAATTCTTTGCATAGACTTGTTTCTTTGGAATGTTTACCTAATTTGAAATTTGATCCTAATCATAAGTGTGAGATTTGTGTTAAGACAAAACTCACTAAGGCATAATTCAATAAGTAGAAATAAGTACTGAACTTCTAAGTTTAATTCACATAGATATTTGTGATTTGAAATTTATTCAAATTAGAGGAGGGAAAAAGTACTTTATTACTTTTATTGATGATTTCATTCGATATTACTATGTTTACTTATTGAGAAGTAAACATGAAGCTTTGGAAGTTTTTAAGCAATATAAGCTTGAGGTTGAAAATCAACTTGGCAAGACTATTATAGTAGTAAAGAGTGACAGTGAATGTGAGTATGATACACCATTTGAAGAATTTTGTTCTTAACATGGTGTTATTCACCAAACCATTGCACCCTATTCTCCTCAGTCAAATAGAGTTACTGAGAGAAAGATTTGAACTCTTAAAATATGATGAATGCCATGTTAATTACTTTAGGATTACCTCAGAACTAGTGCGGGGAGACGATTTTGTCTGCCAACTTTATCCTTAATAGGATACATCACAAGAAAAACAATTAAACACCTTATGAATTGTAGAAAAGTCGATGAACTATTTACAATTATCTTAAAGTGTGGGGTGTTTGGCTAAGGTGGTAGTCCCTAGTCTTAAAATGACTAAGATTGGACCAAAAACTGTTGATTGTGTATTCATCAGTTATACGAATAAGAGTAGTGCGTACAGGTTTCTTATTCATAGATTTGAAAATCCTGATATGCATGTGAATATTATTATTAAGTCAAGGAATGCGTCGTTCTTCGAACATATCTTTCCTTGAAAGAAAGATGAAGAGTTTAAACTCCCAAAGTTAAAAATTTAAGTTCAAGTAAAAGAACTTTTGCTATTGATATAAATAGCAGTGAAGACCAAAATGATAATGAAGAAGATGAACCTAGACGTAACAAGAGGGCTAGGGTATCTAAATCATTTGGTCCAGATATTCTAACATACCTGTTAGAAAATGAGCCTCAAAACTTCAAGGATGCAATGTCAGGTCCTGAAGCTCCATTATGGAAAAGGGCTATGAATAGTGAAATGGAATCCATTCTGCAGAATCATACTTGGGAACTAGTAAATCTTCCACCAGGTTGTAAACCTCATGGATATAAGTGGATATTCAAGAAAAAAAATAAAAACAGATGGTTCAATAGACGAAGACAAGGCAAGGCATGTTGTTAAGGGATAGAGACAGAAGGAATGCCATGATTATTTTGACACTTATTCACCGATGACAAGAATAACATCCATTCTCATGCTAATAGCGATTGTAGCATTATATAATTTAGGGATACAACAAATGGATGTTAAAACAACCTTTTTGAATGGTGAGTTAGAATAGGAAATCTATATGGAACAACCATAAAGGTTTAAAGTTCCATGCCAAGAGAAAAAGGTTAGTAAATGTTATTCCAGGTAGGTAACCTAAGAGGGAGGGTGAATTGGGTTATTAAAAATAATTTTAAATTATCAAAAATAATAAATACAATATTCAAATTTTAACAAATAAGAAATAGAAAAATAATTATCAATATAAAAGTAAGAGAGATAAGGAGAGAAAATCAAATACTGAGATTTATAGTGGTTCGACAAGCCCGACCTACATCCACTCCCCAAAGAAGCTCCTTAAGAATTTCGTCACTATTAAAATGAATCAATACAACACCAAAACTTCACCAAGCTTGTGGATTTTGCATAGGTCTTACTCTTGTCTGTTGAGCCTCATTCAACAATAAATGCCTTACCCTTACAAAATTTCTCTCACAGAATAATCAATAAAGATAAGAGGTATTTCAAACCTTTTTTACAATAATTCTCTCACAAAGAGTAGATATGAAAGTGTAAGAACAAAAATAACACTTAGATCTGAAAATGAAAGAACAGTGTGAAAAATACAATCACAATTTTGGAGTGCACTAAATTTTTTTCTCTTCAAGTTCTTCTTTTCTCCACACAAAACACTTCTATTTATACCCAAAAATACTACCTGTTGGGTGAGGAGAGACACTCCCTTACACGCTGCTTATGCTCCTCTAACACGCTTCTCTTTTTGACTAACTTTTCAGACATGTAGCCGTTGGAGACACACCAGTGGAGAAAAGCACGGACACTAATCTCATTTTCAAAATGTGTAGGCTGAGGGTTATAATTAATAGCCAAAATCACTTCTAATGAATAGGAAGAGTAAAGTTTCAAAATAATTCTTCGTAAACAACAAAGAATGCACAGTGCTTTTTCTAATAAAATATTTAAATGAACAATAAAATTTCTATTAAAATATTTGTATGCATAGTAAAATCTCTTTTAAATAATATTTATATCAGATATTAAAATATATACCTATTTTATAATTTTTGTATATGTAGTAGAGCTTTTAAATACACTACAATAAAAATAACCTACCACCTCCAGTGGGTATATATCAATTTTGTCAAAAGAAGACAATCCATCAAATTTGTCAAAAGATGACAACCCACCAATATTATATTTGTCAAAAAAATACAACCAATCAACATTAAATTTGTCAAAATAATACAGCCAATCAATATGAAATTTGCCAAAAGATGAATAGTGATCAGCCGGATTTTTCAAAACGTAAATAGTAAAATTTTACAAAATATTTTCGTAAAATTAGATATAGCCCAGTAACTTCTATTTAAAAAATATTTAACGCAAATGCATCATACATCATATATTTTAAACAAATAATATTTTGTGTCAGATCATATAAAATATGTATATTAAAAAACCACAATTTTTCAAAAATATTTTATCAAAATTTAACCATATGATTAACAATCTCCTTACTTTTTGATGATGGCAATATATATATATATATATATGAATTTGACACAAAATTTCAAAAGAATAAATACAGCAATCATAATATTTTTCTTCCCTTTACTAACAAATTTTTGTCAAAAACAAATTTATATATGGATCAGATTTCTTCTCTCCCTTTGACATCATCAAAATAAAAGATTAAAAATATAATGCATAAAATAACATACTATAAAAACTCCCCTTGAATTAATGCACAAAAATCACATAATAGATTGCCAATTGATAATACCGAGGGCCGTTAAGATTCAACCATATACAACTACACCAACTGCACTGGCATGAAAAGAAAACATACAAATGGAACCAATTTTTGCATACTAGATAGAAATAATTGTTATGACATAAAGAAGAATTTTTAGCACATATAACCATACAAGAAATATTACAAATTGAAAAAACAATTTCAATATTTTGATCGGCGATGACGGTGTAGTTTGACAATGTATATCGACGATGATGGTGATGATTGGAAATGATGGAGAAGATTGGGGATGTATTTTGGGTAGATCGGAGACGGTTTTGTGTAGATCGAAGACGGATTTGTGTAGATTTGTGATGGATTTTGGTAGATCGATGATAGATTTAGATGGATGATGGTGATAATGGAGTTGGTGGATGATGTTCCGGATGATGTTGGTGACGGAGTTGGTGTCGGATGATGGTGGTGAGGAAGAGTGGGCGAGAGAGAGAGACAGAGAGAGAGAGAGAGAGAACCAAAGAGTGAGATTGAGAGAGAGAATCAGATAGAGAGAGAGAGAAAGAAAAAAATGTAAAGTGAGAGATAGAGTGGGTGAGATAGAGAGTATATAAAAAAATCAAATTTTATTTATTTTTAATATAAATAGTATACAGGAGTACTCATTATACCATGTTCAGTTCTAATATAACAAAATTGTTTTTCATTAAGAGGTTTGGTAAATATGTTAGCTAATTGGCTATATGTAAGCACAAATTCGAATTCAATGTCACCTTTGAGTACATGATCTCTTAGAAAATGATGCCTTATTTCAATGTGTTTATTGCATGAGTGTTGAATAGGACTTTTTCAAAGGTTAATGGCACTTGTGTTGTCACATTTTATAAGAATATAATCATAGTGAAGTCCAAAATCTTGAAGTTGTTACTTCATTCAAAACAATTGTGCACAACAACCAGCGGCGGCAATATATTCTGCTTCAGCAGTTGACAAAGCCACTGAGTTTTGTTTTTTGCAAAACCAAGAAGTGAGAGAGAGTGTCCATGAAAATGACAAGTGCCACTAGTACTTTTTCTGTCAAGTCTACATCCCACAAAGTTGGCATCTGAGTAACCAAAAATTTCAAAAGTAATTCCTTTAGGATACCATAAACCCAAATTTGGAGTACCAACAAGATATCTGAAAATACGTTTGAATGGTGTGATGTGGGACACTTTAGGTGTAGATTGAAAACATGCACACATACAAACACTAAACATTATGTCGGGTCTACTTGTAGTAAGATAGAGTAAGGAACATATTATACCTCGATATTTCTTTTCATCTACTGTTTTACCTTTATCATCTTTTTCAATTTTTATTGATGTGCTTGTTGGAGTTGCTGCATGTAGCGCCCCAAATTTCTAGCCCAAATGATAATACAACAATCATGGCTCTTTCAAGAAAAACGTAATATAAATCTCCAAACTTACATTACAAGATACATTAGTTCTTCATGCAACAATACATTAATCCAACAACAAATAAATAAACAAATAAATACTCCCAAGAGTTTACAAGTTTCCAAGGCTTACGCCTAGTTACACAAAACGGTTATTCAAACCCACATACATACAGCCCTTGGCTTACACACAGAGTCACAACAAAATGAGAGTCTCGTACTCTCAACACACAATTCCTTACCTTTAGTTAGGTGGCATCACCACATCTTTTCCTGCACAAAAATCCCGTAGGGTGAGCATAAAGCCCAGTAGGAAATCCTTAACAAAGTATATACATTTTATACAGCTCTCAAGAGATGAAATGCACATACCATGCTATGCCCTTTTGAAAGAAAATCACATCTTCATCTTTGAAAACCATCATGCTCAATGATGTCATGCAATTTCAATTCTTTAAAACTTGCCAATTCATTTCAAGATCAGTAAATACGACTTTGGTAACCCTAGGTCGGTGTCTGCAAGTAGACTATACAAGTACTACTAATTTGTTATTTTTACCGGTATTAACCGGAAGGCTCGATACCTATCTGCGCGGGTTTTCGGTCTTTTACCCCGGACTCTCAGGCCAACTTATTCAATATCATCTACACCACCTATCAAGACTTTACCAACGTATTTACCCCAAAACCATTCCATGAAAACTTGTTTCTCAACATTCTTTTCTCAATGCAAGTTTTCAAATCAACTTTCAAAGTTTAATGTAATTAAATGAATTGATATGCCAATAACACAAGATGAATATAAATACTTTTATTCCAATTCATCATCCAAGAAATAACACAATTCTTTCTTCTCAAGTATCCTCAACAATTAGTCATTTCAAGACTATGTTAATGTTTTGAACAATAATTTCCAAAATGAACAACAATTCTCATATTCCCTGAAATTCATAATTTATATAAATATAAATAAGAAATTTTCCAAACATCTATTTATTTTGACACACAAAATAAATATAACAATATCATTCATGAATTTTCAGTCTCTTTAAAAAAAAAAAAACCCAAATTTTAGGTTTTCTCACCAAAACTATACAACTCAAATCTTTTGAAAGAAAACTTTTCAAAATTATCTTTTCTTCAATCAACGAAGATCAAAACCCATAAGATCATTTTAAAGGAACAAGAGACAAACCCACTTTCAAAATCGCTCAACTTCTTGAATCAACAATCAATTTTCAAAGCTATCAAAAGATGATTTCGAAAACCATCTAGATCTTGCAAAAATATATATATAACTCTAAGAAAATCCCTACTTCAAGTTCTGAAGAAGAAATAAGATGAAACCCCCAAAATCAACGGTGTTGAAACTCGATCTTCACCGCACACAACGAAGCTCTCGAGAAGTTAACCAACTTTGATGAAGAACCTATGGCAAAACTCTAGTGAATATTGAGAAATCAAAATTTTGATCCAATTTGGCGAAAGGAAATGTAGAGAAAAGAGAGAGGAAATGTTTTTAGAGAGAGAGAGATATACAAAAGTGATCCGAATTATCAGATTCACAAACTGATATAACATGGTCCGCTCGAGCGTGGAAAGCCCCGCTCGAGCATCAAATACACCTTCCCAGTACTTTTGCAGACATGTCAAACTTCTGAAACCAAACATTCTCCACTCGAGTGCATAAATGGTTGCTCGAGCGGACAAACAACTTCGAATGCATTTTGCATTTTTTCTTCGGCGGCGTTGCCCCTCGTCCCCGCCCACCAAGGGGCGCTGCCCCCTGGACCCCCGCGAGCTGACCGTGTAGGTTGATCCCCGACATAGTCAACGAAATGGCAAAACATGAAAGATACGCTACAACCCGATACAAACATAAGACATTACCTGTTCCAAACACACCGCTACAACCCAATAACCAAAATAAGGGGAATACATGGAACTAAGATACGTAACACCGTTCAAAACCATACCAACCCAAGCCTGGAACACCACAAAGAGACGGGTCAAAATCGGGGTCGCTACACTGCAGGCTTTGATGATTCCATTTTAAATCTTTTGAGTAGATCCTTGATATATTTCATTTGATTTAAATAGATCCCATCCTTGGTTTGTTTAATTTGCAATCGGAGGAAGTAATTTAACTCCCACATCATACTCATTTCGAATTCACCCTGCATATCCTTAGCAAATTCTTTGCATGAAATTTCTTTAGTAGCACCAAAAATAATATCATCAACATAAATTTGAATAACTACATATCCTCTTTTTTGGTTTTTATAAAAAGTGTTGTATCAATTTTTCCTCTAGAAAAACCTTTGTCAAGCAGAAAATTACTTAATCTTTCATACCACGCTCTAGGAGCTTGTTTTAAACCATATAAATCTTTTGAAAGTTTGAAAACATGATCTGGGTATTTATGATTTTCAAAACCGAGAGGTTGTTCAACATAAACTTCTTTTGAAATATACCCATTTAAGAAAGCACTTTTAATATCCATTTGATACAACTTAAAATCTTTAAAACATGCAAAAACAATTAACATTCTAATAGCTTCAAGTCTAGCAACCGATGCAAAAGTTTCATCAAAATTAATGTCTTCTTCTTGATTATAACCTTGGGCTACCAATCTAGCTTTATTTCTAGTAACAACTCCGCATTCATCCATTTTATTTTGAAAAACCCATTTTGTACCAATAACTGGATGATCCTTGGGCCGATGGGTCAAAAACAAATTTCATTTCTTTCAAATTGATTTAATTCTTCTTGTATAGCTAAAATCCAATTTTCATCTTTTTCAGCTTCTAAAAACGACTTGGTTTAATTTGTGAAACAAATGCTAGGTTACCACAAACATTTCTAATAGAGGAACGAGTTTTTATACCTTCCGCTACATCACCTATGATAAGGTCTTTAGGGTGGCCATGAGCATACTTCTATTCCATTAGTAGATTGGATTCATTTTCTGGACGAGCATATTCTTCTTGAATATTTTTCATTATGATTTCTTCTTAGATGTGTTTCTGTAGTATTATCACTTACAAGATTCTTAGAAACAATATTGATAGATTCATCAAAGGCAATGTGTAGAGATTCTTTAACAAGTAAAGTTCTTTTATTGAATACTTTATAAGCTTTATTAGAATTTGAATAATCAAGAAATACAACTTCATCCGATTTAGCATCAAAATTTCCTAAGTTATCTTTATCGTTATTTAATACAAATCATTTACAACCAAAAGCACGCAAGTGGCTAATATTAGGTTTTCTACCTTTCCAAAGTTCATAAGGGGTTTTCTTAAGAGTAGGTCTAATCATGACACGATTTACGACATAGCATCCAGTGTTAACAGTTTTAGCCCAAAAATATCTAGGCAAATTATTCTCGCGCAAAGCAGAGTCTGAACCATTTCTTCAAGAGTTCTATTTTTTCTTTCAACTACACCATTTTGTTGAGGAGTCTTAGGGGTTGATAAATTATGATCTATTCCTAGGTCATCACAAAATACAATAAAATCATCAATTATCAAACTCTCTACCTTGATCACTTCTAACACTACAAATGTTAAGACTTTTTTCATTTTGAATTCTTTTACATATTTTTGAGAAATTAGAAAAAGCTTCATTTTTGTGTGCTAATAATAATACTCATGTATATCTAGTATAATCATAAACACAAACAAGAGCATATGATTTTCCTCCTAAACTTAATGTTCTAGATGGTCCGAATTAATCGATATGCAAAAGTTGAAGCTGTCTAGTAGTTGAAACAACATTTTTAGATTTAAAAGAAATTTTAGTTTATTTTCCAAGTTGGCATGCATCACAAAGTTTGTCTTTTTCAAAACTAATTTTAGGTAAACCAATGACTAACTCAGTTTTTGAAAGTTTTGAAATTAAATATAAATAAGCATGTCCTAATCTTCTATGCCATAACCAACCAGTTTCATTTATTGTAGATAAACATTTAATATCAAAATGAGAAGACAAGTTATGCAAATCAACACATATACATTCTCATATCTATGTCCTACAAACAACATCTTATTATCTTTGGTGTTCTCAATTGTGTAGTGTGTTTCTTCAAAAATAACTCTAACACTTTTATTACATAATTGACTAATGCTAAGCAAGTTATGTTTTAAACCTTCAACAAGTAAAATATTTTCTATAACAGGAGAATGATTTTTACCAATGCTACATACACCAATGATTTTTCCTTTATTATTGTCGTCGTAGGTTATATATCCGCCATCCTTTGATTGAAGTGTGGTAAACATAACTTTATTTTTGGTCATGTGCCTCGAGCATGCACTGTCGAGATACCATCTGTCGTTACTACATTTTGTCTTGAAACATACCTATAAAAATTTGATTTTTCTATTGATACTTGTATTTTCCGTGGTCTGTAAAAGTTAGAGTTTGACAGAGTTGAAATATCTATAAGAACCCACATCCTTTTTATTTTAGCAAAATGATTTCTTTTAATAGGACATGATGGTGAAATATGACATTTTTTTACCACAAAATGACACCTAAGATGTGAGTGTCTAGAAGATGCATAAATAAAATCATTTTTGAAAGTTTTTCCTTTTGAAAAAAGTTTATACCCAATTCTGACTCTTCTAAAAATACAATTTTAACTTTTAAGAATTTTATCCAAAGTGTCTCTTCTATGAGTAAATTTTGAAAGATTATTTTTCAAATCTTCTATATTTTCATTCAAAGTAAATTTTTTTTTTTAAAGAATCATTTTCAATTTTAAATCATTTAGTTCCTTTTTTAAAATAGGAGATTCTTTTGATTTCAAAATTTCATTTTCTTCTTTTATCGTTAAAAAATCTTTTTGTAACTTTTTAATTTTATTAGATAAAGATTCATTTTCTTTTGTTGAATTTGAAAGCAATTTTTTAAGTGCAATATTTTTAATGCCAAGTTTTCAAAATTCATCATGCAATTCTTCAAATGTAGATTGTATTTCATCAAAAGAACAAGACTCATTATTTATCTCATCTTATCCAAATGCCATTAGGCATAGGTTAGCAACTTCATTATCGCTGTCGTCATTTTCTGAATCACTTTCGTCGCTATCTCCCCATGCAGCAATCATGGCTCTTCTTTTGTCTTTCTTGTGCTGTTTCTTGATTTCCGAACAATTGGCCTTGATGTGACCGGGCTTGTTACACTCATAACAAGTGATTTCAATTTTTTTTATTATTTTCTCTTTTTGTAAAATCTTTTCTACTGTATTCTCCTCTGTTAAAATCTATTTTGAAAAATCTTCTTCTTGCTTGATTCTTTTTGATAAATTTCTAAAACCTTTTTGTTAAGAAGGTCATTTCTACATCATCAAATTCTGAATTTTCTTCATCCTCCTCTTCACAAGCAGCAATAGTTTTGAAAGCTATTCCTTTTTTTCTTTTTTTTTTCTCTTGTTGTCTTCTTCTTCATCCCTTTCTTTCATAATGAGCTCATATGTAACAAGAGATCCTATTAGTTCATCCAAACTTAGCTTTGATAAGTCATTGGCTTCTGTGATGACAATGACTTTTGTCTCCCAACTCTTAGGTAATGACTTGAGCACTTTTCCAACAATTTCAGCATTAGTATATATTTTACCAAGAGATGTTAAACTATTTATAATATCAGTAAAACGCATAAACATTTGAGTAATGGTTTCATCACGTTTCATTTTAAAAAGCTCAAAATTATGGACTAGCAAGCTAAATTTAGACTCTTTAACCTGGTCTGTTCTTTTATGAGTCACTATGAGTTTATTCCAAATTTATTTTGCAGTCTTACATGTAGAAATTCTATTGAACTCATTGGCATCTAAGGCACAGTACAACATATTTGTGATTTTAACGTTGACCTGAGTGATTCTCGCATCAGATTTAGTCTACTCATATTTAGGTTTTGGAATCTTTTGGCCATCTACGATTTTAATAGGAATTTGTGGACCATTACAAATAATTTTTCAGCACTCATAATCGTTAGATTATATATGTATGGTCATCCTAATTTTTCAATAGCCAAAGTTGGTACCACTAAACAATGGTGGTCTATTGGATGCTTATTCCTCAGGTAAAGAATAGCTAGGAGTTGGCATAATCTACTCTAAGACAGTTAAGTCACAAAAACTAGAGTCCCTACTCTATTACTAATTGTTATCACAGGTAGGCAACCCAAGAGAGGGGGTGAATTGGATTATTAAAAATAATTTTACAATATTAAAAATAATAAACACAATATTCAAATTTTTAAAAATAAGAATTAGAACAATAATTATCAATATAAAAGTAAGAGATAAGGAGAGAAAATCAAACACTGATATTTATAGTGGTTCGACACACCGAACCTACATCTACTCACCAAGGAAGTCTTTGAGAATTTCTTTAATATCAAAATAAATCAATACACCACCAAAATTTCACCAAGCTTATGGATTTTACACAAGTCTTACTCTTATCTATTGAGCCTCACTCAACAATAAATGCCTCACCTTTATAAAATTTCTCTCACAGAATAATCAACAAAGATAAGAGGTATTTCAACCATTTTTTACAATAATTCTCTTACAAAGAGTAGATATGAAAGTTTAAGAACAAAAACAACACTTAGATTTGAAAGGGAAATAGTAGAGTGAAAAATACAATCACAATTTTGGAGCATACATAATTTTATTCTCTTCAAATTCTTAATTTTTCTCCACACAAGATATTTCTATTTATACCTAAAAATACTACCCGTTGGGTGAGGAGAGACGCTTCTCTTACACGTAGCTTACACTCCTCTAACACGTTGCATCAAGTCACACACGCTTCTCTTTTTAACTAACTTTTCAGACATGCAACCGTTGGAGACACACCAGTGGAGAAAAGCATGGACACCAATCTCCTTTTCAAAATATCTCGGCTGAGGGTTATAATTAATAGCCAAAACCACTTTTGATGAATAGGAAGAGAAACAAAGAATGCACTACAATAAATTTAAATGAATAGTAAATTTTTTATTAAAATATTTGAATGCATAGTAAAATCATTTTTGAAAAATATTTATAATAGATATGAAAATATATACACTTTTTATAATTTTTGTATATGTTGTAGAGATTTTAAATGCACTATAATAAAAATAACCTATCACCCCATGTGGGTATATATCAAATTTGTCAAAAAAAGACAACCTATCAAATTTGTCAAAAGATGACAACCCACCAATATCACATTCATCAAAAGAATACAAGCAATCAATATCAAATTTGTCAAAATAATACAACCAATTAATATTAAATTTGTCAAAATAATATAACCAATCAATATCAAATTTGTCAAAAGATGAATAGTGATCAGTTGAATTTTTCAAAATGTGAATTGTAAAATTTTTCAAAATATTTTCATAAAATCAGATATAGTATAGTAACTTCTATTTAAAAAGTATTTAACACAAACACATCATACATCGTATATTTTAAACAGATAATATTTTGTATTAAATAATATAAAATATGTATATTAAAAAATCACAATTTTTCAAATAATATTTTATGCATCATCAAAATTAAACCATATGATTAATAGTAAACTTGTCAAATCCCTTTATAGATTAAAACAAGCTCCGAAATAATGGTATGAAAAGTTTGATCATGCTATGATTGCAAATGGTTTTAGGATAAACGAATGTGACAAGTGTGTTTATGTAAAAAACTAGACAGAGGCTATGTCATAATTTGTCTTTATGTGGATGACATGCTTATTATTGGAAGTAATAATGACATGATTAAATCTACGAAGAAAATGTTAAATAAGAGACTTGACATGAAAGATTTGAGAGTAGCAGATGTACTTCTAGGGATGAAAATCACAAGAACATCTAAAGGATATGCTTTATTTCAATCTTATTATGTTAAGAAGATTCTGGAGAAATTTGGAAAACATGACAAAGTCGTGTAAAAACACTTGTTGACATTAGTGTTCATATGTCAAGGAATACAGGTGTAGGCATATCACAATTAAAGTACTCTCGGATAATTAGAAGCTTGATATACTTAATGAATTGCATTAGGCCAGATATAGCCTATGTTGTGAGCAAGTCGAATAGGTACATAAGAAATCCAGGGACAGATCACTGTAAAGCAATAATTAAGGTACTTAGGTATTTAAGGTATAGCCGAAATTATGGCTTACATTATACCAGATATCCAGCAATACTAGAGGGGTACATCGACGCTAATTGAATATTAGATACCAAAGACTCAAAATCCAAAAGTGGATATGTCTTTATCATGGGAGGTGCTGTAGTCTCTTGGAAATCCTCCAAGAAAACATGCATAGCAAGGTCTACAATGGAATCTGAGTTTATTGCGTTAGATAAAACATGAGAAGAAGTAGAGTGACTTTGTAATTTCTTAGAAGACATTCCACTGTGGCTTAAACCTATGCCAGCTTTACTGTGACAGTGAAGCAGCAATATGATGGGCACAAAGTCATATGTATAACGGTAAATCTCGACACATCAGTCGAAGACATAATACCATTCGACATTTGCTCTCATATGAAAAAATTTCCATAGAATATATAAGGTCAAGAGAGAACATTATGGATCTGTTAACCAAAGGACTAGCTAGAGAGCAAGTGTACCATTTATCAATGCGAATGGGATTAAAGCTTATTACTTAAAAGTCGCATAATGGCAACCGAACCTAGTTGATAGGGGATCCCAAAATCTAGGTTCAAAGGGACAATCGAATTATGGATAACTTCATGTACCACTAAGGAGATTTACTTATACCCATTTTTATGATAAGAAGAGTATACCTGCAACGTGGGTAGGATAAACTTTACTTTTAATGATTATTATACCTTGGACATCCAAGTGGAGTATAGCAGGATACTGTTAATAAGAAATCACCTATATAAGTATGAACTGGGTCAATTCTATGAGAACTGAGAAGGTTGTTCTCTAGAGCACTCATGAATTACTAGACGTTGTTCAGGACCAAAATGAATGCAACCATGAGAACCAAACTGTGTTTGGGGATACATTATGTGTAGTCTATTGCCATGGCTTACACAAATAGCTAAACAGTTCAAGACATCACGTCTACTGGTTAGCCAGTAAGTCCGATAGGCTTTCACTAGAGGTGGTTCAAAGCCAAAAGCTACCTATCTCGATGTGGTGTATCTTCTTAGTATACTCTTTCTTTGTCTACATTTGTTGCATGTTCGTTTATCATGAATTCCGTTCATGTGGGAGATTACTGGAAAATAATTTTATAAACATTATTTTTTGCTATCTTTGAGCATTAATAAGGTGGGACCCAAGCGTTAATTTTGATAGGTCCAAGTGGGTTCATGTTTAGTGTTGTGTAGTGAATAACATCGTATATTCGGTTGTTCAAAACCATTTTCGGATGAATGAGAATTCAGTGCACATTTGAGCTTTGTGAAAATGGAAGTGGGCTTCCTACACATTTTTGAAATGTGTTTGTCCCACATAGGAAAGGCTTCAGGTTTGTTATGAGTATGTAAGCTCTAAGTGGACACACTTGGGATGGGCCACCCCAAGTTTTGCAAGGAGTGGAGTTATAGACAAAGTGGGTTTGATCCAAATTCACCACATACGCGTGCGCACTGCTGCTGTTGTCCAGCTGGGCTAGGCTCAGATACAGGTTGTGGGTCAAGTCGGTCCATACTATATTTTTTGGACAAAATTTGTTTGAATTTTTTCAAAATTTCTTGTGAGAAAATTTGATTTTCATAGTCATTTTCTTTCTGGTTTTGCGCCAAAATTCAAATTTGAATTTTCGAATTTGAATTTTTCAGTCGCCTCCCTTCTGACCAGTTGCTTTTCCTGTCATACCTTTCCGGCCATTCCAAACAGCTATGAAGGCCCATCCGAACTGGCACCATTATGGCTATAAATAAGCCAACCATTCCAGCAACTTTTATTCAATTTCTTTCCAATTTTTGTTCTTCCTTCTCTTGTTCTTCGCTCTCCTCTAGTTCTGCATTACTCGCAAATAGTTTTAGGAAGAGTCAGTTAGAAAGAAAAAGTTTCAGCACTAGTTTGGCTCACCAGGCTTGGAATTGTTGTGCTACATTTCCAAGATATAGTTATTGCATCCTAGGAAGTAGACACCAGTAAATCTCAAAGCACAAGAATTCCAACACAAACCTCGACTTAAAGTTCTGCAATTTTAAAGCACTGTAAGCATTAAATTCAGAATTTAAATTTTCATAATTATTTTTTGAATTATTTACTTGTTTATTTTATTTATACATTTAAAATACACACATTACACAGAGGACCACTGCGTTCTAACAGTGTCAACATGTTAACCTGAATTTTTATGCGGGTCAAACGTGTCCATTTCGGGTTTCGCATGTTCAATCCAAACATGACTCATTTAATATTCGTATTTTCAAATCGTGTCATATTCATATTCGAATAAAAAAATAATTAATTCTAACTCTTTAATTACGCGTACGATTCGAGTCTTGTTAACGGATTAGGTGTCAAATTTTCACTCCTGCATATAACATAACAAAAGTACATAGTCTAACAATATGGACAACTTTATTAGGTATTAATGTTAAGTAGGGCGTTACATTCAAAGTGTCCAATCCAACCACTGTTTCCTAATTTGTCCCATAATTTGTTTATTAGATAGGACCATTTTGTCGTCATTAATACCTTGTCAAATCATAAGCATTTTCTTAATTATAAGATATTTGATATTTAAAATGTGCCATTAGATATTTTTGTTCCATTTGGTTTAAAACAAAGTGGCTTTGTTTATGTTGTTTGATGCATGCTAATTCATTGGTGTTATAGCATGTTATTTATTTTTTTATTTTTTTTATCAGCATAAAAGAGAAGTTTTATTGATAAGAAATCCGAGTACAAGACAATAGGTGCACATCATACACAAAATCTTGGACAAAAGATCATCAAGCCTTTGTAAGTCTGAGAAAAATGGGTTGCTTTAAATGATTTCATAAAATTTGGATCTTGTATATGATAAAAGAAAGTATCATCCTGATATAGTTTCAAGCAACTTTAAGGCCTTGTTCAACATTTTTGATAAGCAAAAAAAGTTTATTGATGAAAATCAAATTACATGACAAATGACAAATATCATTAAAGCGAGAGGGTACAAAAAATATTAAAGCAAAACTGAACAATTCCAACTAGGCCTTGTTCAACATATAAAGTTCTCCGAACAAATCCTTAATTGTGTTAAGTAGTATACAATTGTTTCAAGTAAAAATTGCTTCATCAATAGTTGTATTATAGATTTTATTACATCAATATTTGAACCTTGCTAATATTTTCCAATAATTCATTCCATGTGCTAAATATTTTCTTTACATACTTATTGAGTTATATTAGTTATAAGTAAGTCATTTTCACACATAAGCAAGCATATCCACGCACATTTAGGTGTTGCCTCTTATATCTCTCAAAAGGTAACTGCAAATAAAACTAGGAATTTTGTAGTCCTCAATACGGGTGGCAAACGAATAGATTAATTGGATAGGTTAAATGGATTATACATTTAAAATAACCCAACTCAACCTGTTTTAAGCCGGCTAAATTGAATTAGCTATGAGTTTAACAAGTGAACCCAACCAACTCATTTATTTTATTAATTTTTTTTTTAATAGATAGCGACAGTAATGGTTGTGGTGGAAATGGCTGTAGTGGTAGTGGTAGTGGTAGTGGAGTGGCAGTGGTGGTGGTGGGGTGGAGGTGAATATTGTGGTGGTGGCAATAACATTGGGGTGAATGTGGAAACTAGTGGCGATGAAATGGTGGCAATGGAGGTGGTGGTGGCAGTGGTAGAGGTTGAATGGCAGCAACAGTACTGGTGGTAGTAGAGCAGTGACAATAGTGGTGGTGATGGAGTGGAAGCTACGGTGGAGGTGGTGAAGTGGCAGCAACTATGTGTGGCGATAGTGGTAGGGGAGAGTGTAGAGTAGTGATGGTAGTGGTAGAAGAAATGGCACCCATTTAAATGTGTATTCATATCTAATCTTTTTAAATTGAATTTTAATTAAGTTGGCAAAAAGCAACCCATAAATCTTTTTATGAATTTGAACACATTTATATGAATTTTAAATATGTATCGAGCAGGTTCATGAGTTCATGTAGTCCTCGATATTGATAATACCTTATTCATTGTGAATGTTCAAATTTATTACAAATCTAGTGGTCACATCAATATCTAGCGATTAGTACTCTCGACTCAACATGAGTTGGCGGCAAAAATGAAAAGCACATTCTCTTGGAAAGCAAGTCATTACATTTGCTTGGAACATACGAAATTTATATCCTAATCAAACAAGTTGCATGAATAATTACTCAGCTGCTTTAATTATATAGACTAATTTGCTTTTCCCCTCATCCCTAAAGTTCAATCTTCTTTTATAGATTGTACGATAATACTTCAATGTCTTCTATAGCATTGTCACACATGAATTCAATGTTGTTGATTAGTGTGAGTCCCAAATAAAGACCACACCAACCAACGACTTGCTAGTATATTGAACTTTACATTTTTTTTTTTTTTCGTAGGATTTCACATACTTAGATTGCAAGGTAGAGATAGGGATTTTCCTTTCTCGACTATTTGCAAGCATTTTAAAGTAAGATCTAGCAAGCATTTTAAAGTAACATTAGGGGTGTAAATTTGGCACATCGGTCTGCTGCTTCTCTAAAACCCGCCTATCTTGGGCCCAAGCTCAATTGGAGACCCTAGGCCTGGGCTTGGGCTGTCTGTTTCGAAGTCCAGATTGACCCAAAGGCCGACACATTGGTCCCCCTCAATGCCCACTCAAAGTCCAACCCGAGGCTCAGCCCATCTGAGACCCAGTGTTATTTTTTGTGAAAAAAATAAAATTTTAATGGAAAAAATTAGAAAAAAATAAAAAAATAATTAGACTAGGCTCGGCCCAAGCCAAGTCTGCCAACCCACCCAAGACTTGGGCAGGGACTTGGGTTTGGATTTAATTTTTTAGTTCGTGGGTTGGTCCGACCCTACCCGAATTTTGGTACGAGCTTGCACGGTCCAACAGTAGGGGGCTCTGGAGCCCGAATCGGGCTAAATTTACACCATTACATGTAAGACCAATATAAATGAACATATGATGTTCTTATTTTCCTATCCCAATTTTTTTAAAAGTTCTTATAGCTCTCTCGCGCTCTATCTCTCTCTTTGGTACAAATCTAAGATGTAAGGTAGAATAAGGGAAAGAAGTATTCACCTCTTGCTTGATGATGCCTACATATGCATGGAATTTCAAGGGTGTAGTACAATCCTTGATGATTTCAAAAAAACGAATGAGGAGAAGAATAACAAGAAATCATAGAATAAATTAGTTGGTACCTATAGATCTATCTTATGTGGCAAACATGCTTTATTGACTTATAGTACAACAATAGTTATATTATATACTTTTCAAAAAAAAGAATGTTTAAGGAATATTCTCCAAAAACAACATTAAAAAAAAAAAATTCTCCACATAAGTGAACTAAACAAACAAAAGATATAATAAAATAAGTAGAAAAACATAAAAAAAAAAGAAAAAAAAAAAAAAGACAAACTACTAACACATAGGTGCGGTTCGATAACACTTACGTCTTTAATTTTCAATTTATATTTACAAAAATTTAAAAAACTTAAATAGAAATTTGTTTGATAAATTTTTGATTTATAAATCAGTGGTCTCAGTTTATAAATTTGGCCAAAAAATGTAAACTCAAAAAATGTGTTTTCGTTTTGAGTTTTTAGTTTTTTTTTTTATTTTACCACTCAACACTAGCCACCACCCGCTACCATTTTTCACCATCGTCTTCCGCTGCCACCACCTGCCGCCACCACTCACCACCTACCTGCCAACACCACCCACCACTCACCTGCCACCCACTCGCCACCACCACCCACCCCCGGCCACCACCACCACCCACTACCCACCCGTCACTCACCACCCACCTGCCACCCACCCGCCACCACTACCACCACCACCACCACCCACCTGCCACCCACCCGCCACCACTACCACCACCACCACCACCCACCACCCGCTACCACTACCACCCACCTGCCACCACCACCCACCACCCGTTACCACCACCACCACTAGCCACCCGCTAACCGCCACCACCACCCGCCATCCGCCACCACCACCACCCGCCACTACCACCCACTCGCCACCACCCACCACCCGCCACCACCACCACCACCACCCGTCACCTACCCACCACCACCACCCACCCGCCACCCGCCACCACCTACCACCGCCACCCGCCATCCACCCACCCGTTACCGCTTTCCACCACCGTCTTCCGCCGCCACCACCCGCCACTTGCCACCGCTTTCCACCACCGTCTTCCACCCCCACCACCCGCCACTTGCCACCACCGTGTTCTGCCACCACCACCCACCCACCCACCCACCCGCCACTTGCCACTACTTTCCACCACTGTCTTCTGTCACCGTCACCCACTACCTGCCACCATTTCTCACCACCGTCTTCTGCCACCACCATCCGCCATCATTTTCCACCACCGTCTTCTGTCGCCACCACTTGTCACCACCCACCACCCGTCGCCCGCCATCACTTGTCATTTCTTACTTTTTTTTTTATATTTTTAAATTTTTTTAAATATTTTGTCTAAACCAAACGCGTTTGTAGTTTATGTTTTTTAAAAAATAAACAAAAACTAGTTTATAAAATTTTTGTAAATATAAACTGAAAATATAAATGTTACCAAACCGGCCCATAGCATTCAAAACGCGAGAAACATTGCCAATGTTTTCACGCTCACTAGAACAAAGATTAACTAGAGCTTTTGCATATATAACATTTAATTTTTTAAAAAAATTATTTTTATTTTTGGTCTTTAGAACTGTTTAATTAGTTCAACGCTAGGCCCGGCCTTGAGATTTTTGAGACCCAAAGCTGATAATCAATTGATAAATTTTTGGAGCCCTTCACATTTTAAAAAAAAAAAATTGAAGGGAAAGAGCAAAAAATTTGTGTCAAAATCACAAAAAATACTTAATATTACATTACAACAACTAATAAGTATCGTTTGATTCTCGCTCTTTTTATATTTTTAGAAATAAATAAATCAACCATACTTACATAATCTAGTTTATTTGCAAAATCATTTTCAATGGATAACAATGCTAATTATTTTAAATGGGTCTTTCAATTTTTTAATGAGTCAATTTATTTTAAATTAGTTTGGGTCTTCCTTAACTTTTTTTTTAGACTTAAAACATACCTAATATATTACACTAAACTATAATAGGAGGGGGCCCTTTTTTGAGTCTATTGTCAATGGATAACAATACTAATTTTTTTGAATGAGTCTTTTAATTTTTGAATGGGTCAATTTAGTTTAAGTTAATTTGAGTCTTTTTCAATTTGTTTAGACTTAAAACATACATAATATATTATACTAAATTATAATAAGAGGGAATCCCTTTTTTGAATCTATTTTTAGAGATCTTATGCCAGGACCTAATGGACCTATGCACAGGGCCGGTCCTATTCAACGCATGGCAAAGTGAACTCATATTAATGTTCCTACTTATTATTAAGGCTAAGTTTGGGAAGTCCCAAATAAGCCAAAAAGCCAAAAAGTTACTCAAAAAGTTAAAAAGTTAACACTATTCACCAAAAGTCAACAATTACGGCTGCACAACTCCCAATTCAAATTTTTCTCTACAAATCAATTTTTACAATTTTTTATTACACATTTTTCAATAAAAAGTCAAAAAGTTAACCCAAACATCCATATTTTCAACCTCAATTTTTTAGTCCAAAAAGACAAAAAGTGCACTTTTTTAGTCTTCCCAAACTTGGCCTAAGAGTGCTATTTTTTTTAAGTGAACCCAAACTCTTTTACCTTTAGGTTATCTTTTTGTATACGTTAAACCTTGTTTGGTATATAATTTCTATTATTTGCTTTTGTTTTGGTATTTTCAATAACAGAATGCTATGAAAAGTTTGAAAGCAGCGATTGACTATTGTTTTACATTTCATTTTTGTGTGCCAACAATTTTTAAAATTTCAGAAAACAAAATGAAGTGTTTTAAAAAAATATCAAAAAAATAACAAAACCAAATGTGTTCTCTTTTTTAATCATTTGTAGGTGCTCTGAATAAAAATACTCAATTTGCCCCTAGGAAGACCATTTCCTCAAATAGTAGTCAAAATCTCACTTTATTATTTTAGTAGCTCACTTTTTTAATGTACATTTCAACAATGTTTTTTTTATTTTAACTATATTACTTTACAATATTTATTTAAAACTTTTATGAGACAAAAAAAAAAATGTAAATAGTTTAAGAATAAAAAATCAAATAGCTAGTGGATAGTATTCAACATAATTAGTTAGTAATCGTTCACAAAATTATTTTAATGAATCTTTTGACTAGTTTATTGGAGTTTTTTTTTTTTTTGAGTTGGGCTCATTATTTTAGTTAAATTGATGATTTAAATATTAATATGGTAGAAGAAAATCAAATGTAAATAGAAGAAAACAGAGTTATAAATGGTTTGGATTGAAATATTGAATGATACGGAAATAGACATATGAAATTGATAAATTAATATTTCGTAACAATTGGAAGGGTTCAATTGACTTGACTATTATTTTTAAAACCAAAAAGTAGGGAGAAATAAGGGGAGCAAAGTGGGCGGTTTGGCCGGTGGATACTTAGGAGTCAAGAGCCTCTCCTTGCAAGCTTGTGCTTGCGTCCGTCCTTGCAGGTCTTCGGGTCTACTTTTAGGCCCAATTTTGATAATTCGAATCGTTTATATTTTATGATTTATTCAGTATATCATACCTGTAAAAATCAAGTTGATCGGATATCAGAAAGTATGTGTTTGAAAAATTGAACTAAACACTATTTTTTAAAGAATTTAATAAACAGTTTTCCGAACATATGCTTTCTGATATCCGATCAACTTGATTTTTTACAGGTATGATATACTGAATAAATCATAAAATATGAACGGTTCGGATTATCAAAATTGGGCCTAAAAGTAGACCCGAAGGCCTGCAAGGACGGACGCAAGCACGGAAGCTGCAAGGAGAGGATCCTCACTCGATACTTAGACCACGGGTGAAGCAAATTGAAGTCCTGAAAACGACCTTTCATTTGCCTTAATTTATATTTAATTTATCGTGTTTATTTAAAAAAAAATAATAATATATGGTTAAAAATCCCTCCACAAAATTTTCTAATGAGAAAAGAACATCCTAATTTCTTTTAATATAAGATCATTGATTTAATTTTAGGAAAAATTATTAAAAAGTCCAACGGTATAAGGTACTGATCTAGTAGATATTTTTGTTAGTAAGAAATTTATTTTTTGTGAAATAATTTAGTGAGAAATCATTTTATTTGTTTTGAAGGATATTTTATTTTCAGTTTTACCCCTTAATATATCTGTTGACTTTTTTGATTATCTGTTTAATTTTTTTGATTATCTGTTCAAATTTATATCAATATGTCCAATTTTTTAACTATTTATTTAATTTTTTTTTCCTTACTGTTCAGATATCTATCCAAATTTTATAATTTGATCAAAATTTTCACTTTATTTGTTTAAATCAATCTCCAGATTTTTCTAACAAACTATCTTCAATCATTCAGACCCTATCTATGAAAATTATCTATTCAAAATTCTTATTTGTTGAAATAATTTTTTCTATCTGTTGAAGGTATAATATATTATTTTTTCTCTGTTCAGCACAAATATGTTCAAATTCACACACATCTGTTGAAAAAACAACAAATCTGTGGTAGATAGATAGCAAATGGAATTTTAACAAAACAAATGAGTAATAAAACACAAACACAACAGATTGAGTGTCTGATTTGTTGGAGTTAGCGCTTGACAGTGCTCAACATGAGCTTGAATGTTGTTGGCACTACTCAAGCCCATTTTCTAACCTTTTTGTCCCTAAAACGTTTTTGAAGATAATATCTTATAGAGGCTTAGGTTCAATTTTTTCTCTTTACAAGAGCTTTGTAATTTTATCATCAAAAAACCATTGATGAATCCTTAAAGTTCTTCAATCTAGAAATCAACTTCGTGGGTTTGAATCATTCAATTCATTTAGACTAAGTGAGAATTCACAAAATCATTTACACAAATCGTTTTATACCATGTACATATGAGTTGCTTTTGCACATCGGTTTGCTCTAACCCTTGTTGCAAATCTAATATATGTGTTGATTCCGACGTGATTAACACCAAGAGAGTGAATCGAAGTGTGTTCTTGCTGAGATTGATAATCATATGAGTAATCCAATAGTTGTTGTGTGTACTTGATTGTAACATTCTCCATCAAGTTTGAGCCCTTGGCGTCTTGCTCGTCGTCGCCATCAAGACTAAACCCTTCATTCATAGCTTTCTCTAGTACAGATCTGAGAGGGTTTGAGATGGTTGATGAGAGAGAGAGAGAGAGAGAGAGAGAGAGAGAGAGAGAGAGAATTTGCCTTAATCATAGCTCAAGCATAAGTCCAATCTTAAATTCGAGCTCTACAATTCCATATCAAACAAGATCACCGGAAAACTAACACACTTCCACCGCCTCTCGCAACCGCAACCGCCACCACCACCACTATCTTCATTCTCTATCTACTCTCTCTTTAGAATTCCCTACCATCGTTGGCGAAGAGCGTGGTGGTGACAGTGCCTTTTGATTGACTCAGTTAGGCAAAGCCAAGCTTGTCGATGTCGACCTCGACTCTGATGGTGGAGATCAAGGTGTGAGATATGAGATCTTCAACTACCGTCGGCACTATCATGTCTGATTAATGATCTTCATGTGATTCACTTTCCGATCAATGAGCTCCGGCGGGATGGAGAACTCGTCGAGCATGCAGAGAAGCATTACGCCGCTACAAGGCTTGTGTCACGCCCCAAAATATTTATGATAATCCCTCCACAACATTTATAAATGACAATAATAATAAAGTAATTATCTTCCATTAAACTAATTGGGATTACACAAATGAAAGATATGTAGTACATTCATAATGCCTAGCCCTGAGTATGTAGCATATGTTACAAATAATAGAAAAGCATAGAAGTTAAGCAGATAAGAAATGCCCTAAAGGCTTACAACTTTCCAAAATAGTTCTTGGTTACACAAAAGTGGACTTTAAGTTCAATACATTTAAAGCCCTTGGCTATTAAAAAAACAAATACAACAAAAGAAGCTCTTGCTCCACTCCTTCCAAGCTATTGCCTTGGTGGAGACATATCACCAGCACTTGAAAATGGTTTTTTCCCCAAATAGGGTAAGCCAAAACCCAGTAGAAATAATCTAACACAATATATGAATCTTAACAAATATATAAGTGTAACATACACATACCATGCCCGTGATAAAATCATTTATAACTCTTTTACAAAATCATACTGTGCCGAACTTATGTTTCGATCCATTTTATCTCAATTCATGAGTCACTTTCATTTCATTCAGACAACCAAACTGAGGATACAACTTAGTGAGTCTCTAACCAATATAGCCATCATATAATCACTTATATTTGCCATTTTACGGATATTTTGTCCGCGAGAATCGACACCCATGCATACTTGTAGTTTTCAAGACTTTCACCTTGGACACTCGGGCCAACTTAATTCAATGGAACACATCTCCTTTCTTCTCCCAAACATGGAGTACATCCTCTTTCTCCTCCTAAACATCATACATTTACAATGTATTAAAGATGTGACAACACACAATGCAAATGGATGGGAAGTTAGTTTAAATTCACCTAATTCTCATGCAATTTTTACGACAATCATATCTATCGTCCACCGATAGCCCAAAACAGATATTTCTAAATAGATATACGATCTCCAAGATAGATAAATTATCCAAATTCCTTAGGTGAGTGATAATACATATCTAACTCTACTATTTATATAAACATCCATCCAATTTCACATTTCCAATAACAATTCCTTTTATTTATACAAAATAAATATTTGAGGCATTTTAGGGTAAACCTCATTTCCCCCCCCCCCAAAAAAAAAAAAAATTCAGCCAAAGTATCAAAATTATTATTATTATTATTATTATTTTGCAAAACAACCTCATATTCACTCCCTTAACCATTTTCAATACACCCATTTATAAATCCCTCTTTTGATTTTAAACCAAAATCCTAGGTTTGTTCAAAATCCTCCAAAATCACAATATTGTTTATGGAAAAAAAATAACTAAGTTAAAAATCATAAAAGATTGTAGAAAATTCCTACCTCAAATTTAGAAGACCAAAGGAAGAAATGAAGAGACTTCAAAGATGCCAGAACTCAACTCTATTCGGATCAAGTGAGAGCCTTCAGAGTGTTCTATCTTTTTTATCAAAAGGAGAAGGGTATAGAGATCCTTGGATCTAAGTATATTTGTAAAGAGCAATTGGGTTTTAGAGAGAGAGAGAGAGAGAGAGAGAGAGAGAGTTGATCTAGGTTTTTGAGAAAAAAAGATATGAAAAGTGATATAAAAAGGTATTTCTGCGAACTGAAATACGCGCAGCTTACTCGAGTGCAAGAGTTGTCGCTCGAGTGACCAGACACAGTAAATTGTTTTGCTCGAGCACAAGAAGCTTTGCTCAAGCACAGAATGCACAATTTCAAAAGTTTTACAAACAGAAGTCCGTCGCTCGAGCACAAGAAGTCTCGCTCGAGTGAAAAACACTACCCCCCAGTATCTCTATAGGCCTGCAAAAATACTAGGAGCTCACAAATCTCGCTTGAGGGCAAGAAGCTTCACTCGAGCGAAGACGTTAAAATCCGGACAACGACAGTTTGAAGCAACTAGCAACTAAACTGTTCCAAACACAACCAATGCACTCCAAAACTCTAACTTAATGAGAAATAAGGGGAAATTCGGTATGAATATCTAAAAAAGACAAATGAAACCCGGATTCAAAACATCAATGGGTTGGGTCTAAATTATGAATGCTATAACCTCCTCCTTTAAGGAATTTCATCCCCAAAATTTCAAATCAAACGTTAAAATCATGATTAAACCAATTACAACAATGGTAATCAATCAATTCCAACATCATGACCCATTCATCGGTCATTCATTCTCATCAACATGATAAACAAGTTTTCAATACTGAATATACAATTCACATTTCCAAAACATATACAATGTTTATATCATATCAACATCATGAAAGTCTCAATACATGGTTAAACATTAACAAATAGGTCCAGCTACTTCTCACAGACTTCCAACTCATGTTCCCAAGTTGCTTCCTCAATCCTGTGATGTCGCCACAATACTTTTACCAAAGAAATTGTCTTATTTCGCAAGACTTGGTCTCGAGTATCCAAGATTCTTATCAGTCTCTTCTTATACGAGGCATCCTCATCTACCTCTAAGTCGGTCTAATCCAACACGTATGATGGATCCGACTCGTACTTCCGAAGCATGCTAATATAAAACACATCATAGACCCCAAAAGCTTTGGCGGTAAAGCCAAGCGATAAGCTACCTCTTCAATCCCCTTAAGGATCTCAAAAGGCCCAATAAATCTAGGAGACAACTTCCCACTCTTTCCAAATCTCTTCAAACCCCGCCTAAGTGATATCTTCAAGAAGACATGATCTCCTACTTTAAAAGACAAATGTCTCCTCCTACGATCGGCATAACCTTTCTGGCAACTCTGGGTAGTAACCAACCTCTTACGGATAAGTGCAACTTTCTCCGTCATTTCCTAGACTAACTCTGGACCCAAAAAGGTACATTACCCACATCAGCCCAACACACAGGGGATCTACACAGTCAGCCATACAAGGCCTCAAATGGTGCCATGCCAATACTCGATTGGAAACTGTTATTATGGGAAAACTCCACTAAGGACAAATACCTCTCCTATGACCCCTTAAAATTGAGAACACAACCCCGAAGTATATCCTCAAGGATCTGAATAGTACACTCGGATTGTTTGTCAGCCTGAGGATGGTACACGGTGCTAAAAGTCAATCTTGTGCCTAAGGCACTTTGTAGACTCTGCCACAGCCGAGCCGTGAAACGCAGATTTCTATCCAAAACAATCGTTACAGGGACCCCATGCAACCTCACTATGTCCCTAATATAGAGGTCGGCAAGATAATTTACCGAGTCACTCACGCGAATAGGTATAAAGTATGTTGTCTTGGTCAACCGGTGAATTACCATCCAAATCACATCACTACCTTGTTGAGTCCTAGGAAGGCCCACAACAAAATCCATCGTGACATGCTCCCACTTCCACTCAGCTATAGGTAAAGGTTGCAATAAACCCGCTGGCCTCTGATGTTCGACCTTCACTTGTTGACAAGTAAGGCATCTCGATACAAACGCAGCCACATCCTTCTTCATTCCCCTTTACCAAAACTGACGACTAAGGTCATGATACATCTTTGTGCCTCTCGGATACAACGCAAGGCGTGAATGGTGAAACTCTCGGAGTACTTCCTCTCGACAAGACTCTAGCATAAAAAGATGGTCACAATATTTAACACTCGAATCGGGATACACATTCAAGTCTTTCTCCATCTTCCCATTGGAGATCTTCTCTCGGAGGGATTCCACTTCAAGGTCACTCCTCTATGATTCTATCACTCGGTTTACAAGTATAGGTTATATAACTACCGAAAACAAAGCTGCAAACTCCATGGACTCGCCAAGATGCAAGTCAAACTCTCTAATAACACCCAACATCTTCTATTCCCCGAATGGCAATACTAGCTACACTACCAATGGATTTCCTACTTAAGGCATCGGCCACAATATTGGCTTTTCCCAGATGATAATGCAACTCAAAGTCATAATCATCTATAAACTCCATTCGCCTCCTCTGCCTCAGATTCAAATCTTTCTATGTAAATAGATATTTTAGACTCTTGTGATCAGAAAACACTTCAAACTTCTCGCCATACAGATAATGTCTCCAAATCTTTAAGTCAAAGATCACTGCCGCCAACTCTAGGTCATGAGTAGGGTAGTTTCTCTCATGTGTTTTCAACTGTCGTGAGTCATACGCCACTACCTTCTTTTCTTGCATCAATACACAACCCAAACCTTCCCGTGAAGCATCATAATACACCGAATAGCCTACATCCCTCTCCGAAATAATCAATACTAGAGTAGTGGTAAGCCTAACCTTAAGCTCTTGAAAAGACTTCTTACAAGACTCGTTCCATACGAACTTAATGCCTTTCATCGTCAGTCTAGTTAACGGTGAAGCTAATCTAGAGAAATATTTCATAAACCGATGGTAATACCCAGCCAACCCCAAGAAACTATGGATCTCAAAAGCTTTCTTAGGTTGTTCTCAGTCTTGCACTGCCTCTATCTTAGAAGAGTCTACAATTACCCCTTCTCCAGATACCACATGTCTTAAGAACTTAACTTCCTTAAATCAGAATTCACACTTTCCAAACTTAGCATACAATTTGTGGGCTCTAAGTAACTTGAGTACTGCCCACAAATGTTTCTCGTGTTCCTCCTCAGAAGGTGAATAGATCAAAATGCCATCAACAAAGACAACCACAAAATAGTCTAGGAACTCACGGAAAATCCGGTTCATCAAATCTATAAACATGGCTGGTGCGTTGGTAAGTCCAAAAGGCATTACTAAGAACTCATAATGGCCATACCACATACGAAATGCCATTTTCTAAATATCCTCTTTCTTCACCTTTAACTGGTGATAACCAGATCTCAGGTCTATCTTAGAAAAGCAACAAGATCCCTTTAACTGATCAAACAAATCATCTATACGAGGTATTGGATACTTATTCTTAACTGTTACCCAGTTCAACTTCCGGTAACCAATACACAATCGCAAGGTGCCATCATTTTTCTTGGCAAAGAGAGCCGGTGCTCCCCAAGGCAAAGTATTAGGGTGGATAAAACCTTTATCTAACAGCTCTTGGAGTTGAATTTTCAACTCACTCAACTCGGTAGGTGCAAATCTATATGGCGCCATAGAAATCAGTGCCGTACCAAGCACTAAATCAATTGAGATCTCAATCTCACGGTGAGGAGATAAACTAGTGAGATCCTCAAGAAAAACGTCCGGGCATTCGCAAACTACCTTTGGTAACTCGACTTGGACTTCATCACACTCATTACCCAAAAAGTTAGCGAGAAGACAACTAAGTTCACTCTGCCCACGCGAATCATACACCGGTGATAAGACTCTATCAACTTGGTCCCCCAAGAAATAAAAACAATCACCGCTCAAGGTACATATAGTAACCTTCTGACGATAACAATCTATGACAGCTCGATATGAAGACAACTAGCCCATACCCAAAATAGCATCAAAACTCGACATGTCAATCAACACAAATGCAAAGGAAAGTTGGCGACCAACAACCTTTATGTCATAATCCCGACTCCCCTGCTTGAAGACAATCTCACCACCAATAAGTGACTTTACACTGAGAGGAGATCCTAACTGAGCCAACTCTAACCCCAAAGCTGATGCAAATGTAGACGAGATAAATGAATGGGATGCACCCGTATCAATCAACACATTAGCAATAGAATTGCATAACAAGAAAGTACCTCTCACTACTGAAGGCACTAGTACTAAGTCTGGCGTTGTAACAGCATACACATGCCCTGTAGGCTTCTGTTTAACCTGCTTACCCCTTGAACCATAAGCCTAATACACTGACTGAGCCGAAGAGGCTCCCTGATTGGCTCTCAAGGCCTGTGTTGACTGTGTAGGTTGGTGACTCTGTGTTTGCCTCGAACTAGACACACCAAGTGTGCCACCCAACTGAGAACAAAACCTCTTCATGTGCCCCACCTGCCCACACTGATAACAAGTGAGCGACTGCCATCTCCCTTGACTCTGGCTCTAAGAATAAGCTGAAGATGATGCTGACCGCTGCCTTCCTTCCCTTTGTGGGCAAGCTGGAGACTTGTGGCCCAACTGTCCATACTTCAATTAGGTGAAATCTCCCTAACCACCTCTCCTAGAACCTGAACCCGGTACTGGAAAAATAGACCTCAACTGTGCTCTCTAAGACTGCTGTGGGGTAGGATCCCTCTGCCTCTTACTGTCCCCCTAAACATCCTGACTCCTCCTGGAGCCCTTCATTCCTTTCTCCTCCATCTGCATTATGGTCTCAAGATGAGTCGCCGCCTCCACAAGGTGTCCATGATCTCTAATCATTGACTCGGCCACTTTGAACATAAGCCCAGTCCTCAACCTCTTCTCGAACTCTAAACAACGATGTTTCTCAGTCGCCATCAGTTTCGATGTAAACCTCAAAAGACTAGTAAATACGGCCTTAAACTCGGCCACCGGAGTGTTCAACTGCACAAGCTTGGAGAATTGATCTCTCAATTTCTCTCTAACAATGGGAGGCAAAAACTTGTCCTGGAAGCCATCGACGAAAGCCTCCCATGTCACTCCAATGCGCTCTTGCACATATTTCCACCATTGGCCTGCATCTCCCTTCAGCCAGAAGGATGCCAAGGTCACCCACAAACCTCCATCTTCAATGCCGAGCATCTCAAATATCTTCACCATCTGCTCTAGCCACTCATCTGCCTTCAATGACCCCTTAAGATCACCCAAAAACTCATCCAGATTTGACCGGAAAAGCTCTTGCTTCAAGAATGACGGCCCTGCCTCAGCTACTTGGGCTTGGACTTGATACTCAGCCCTAACAATGTCCATAGACTCCCACAATACTCTGGCCATTTCACGGAGTAAGGCACCCATGGCCTGCTGATCGATTTGTTCAGCTACATTGGCTTGACCAACTCCTTCCTCTTATGCTAGAATATCATCCGGTATCGGCACCTCCTGCTATCTAGGCCTACCACGCCAACCACTACGATTACGTCTTGACATCCTAATAAATGTAACAAAAGATATTAGCATATTTACAAATGTGTCGGAGCTAACTCACTCGTGGCCTAATACGGTGGACAATAGTAATTCACTCCACATAAGCACGTAGTCACATAAACATATACAAATTTCCTTCATGGATAATGATCGTCTCGCGGCGTTGCCAAAGTGCCAATTAGAAATAGCAGTGATCAAGTGCTCTTCTAATAGGACTTCTAGAAATCCATAGGCTCAATCAACATCCCAGAAATTAAATCTCATACCCACATAATCACATAGGCATGTTATCACACAACATTACAAACATACAAGCATCTCTGTCAAGTGAGATAAACCCATTGTTGTAATAACCACTTCCCACGTAACCAAAGTATTCAAACCTGATATGCTCTGATACCAAGTTGTCACGCCCCAAAATATTTACTATAGTCCCTCCATAACATTCATAAATGACAATAATAATAAAGTAATTATATTCCCTTAAACCTAATTGGGATTATACAAAGGAAACATATGCAGTACATTCATAACGCCTGGCCCTGAATATATTGCATATGTTACAAATAACAGAAAATCATGGAAGTTAAGCAGATCAGAAATGCTGTAAAGGCTTACAACTTTCTAAGATAGTTCTTAGTTACACAAAAGTGAACTTTAAGTCAAATACATTTAAAGCCTTTGGCTATATAAAAAAAAAAATGAATACAACAAAGGAAGTTCTTGCTCCACCCCTCTCAAGCTACCGCCTTGGCGGAGGCATATCACCAGCACCTGAAAATGGTTTTCCCCAAAAAGGGTGAGCGAAAGCGCAGTAAAAATAATCTAACACAATATATGAATCTTAACAAAGATATAACTGTAACATACACATACCATGCCCGTGATAAAATCATTTATAACTCTTTTGCAAAATCATACTATGCTGAACTTATATTTCGATCCTATCTCAATTCATGAGTCACTTTCATTTCATTCAGACAACCAAATTGAGGATACAACTCAGTGAGTCTCTAACCAATATAGCCATCATATGATCACTTCTATTTGCCATTATACGGATATTTCATCCGTGGGAATATTTCATCCGTGGGAATCAGCACCCATGTAATCTTGTGGTTTTCGAGACTTTCACCCTGGACACTCCGGCCAACTTAATTCAATAGAGTACATCCCCTTTTTCTCCTAAACGTGGAGTACATCCATTTTCTTCTCCCAAACATCATACATTTACAACGTATTAAAGATGTGACAACACACAATGCAAATGGATGTGCAGACACCTCATTTTAGACCGTCTTCAAGACTTAGACGTCATCGTTTGAACACTCGATGATTTTGTATGCTCGTGCTCGTCTTGAGTGCCTGAAGTTCTTGATCGAGTGCCTTGTCTTTCAAGCCTTTGATCCTTATTTGCTTTGTGTTTGGTTGTGGACCAAGAGCTTGTTGTTTCAAGTCTGGAGGAGATGGTGGCATGTCGGCCAGCCTCATAGCCTATCGGCCATGACTTGTGCCTGTTGGCCATCAGTGGTGGCCGGTCGGCTATGTTGATGGTCGGTCGGCCACGTTGATGGCCGGTCGGCTACTAGTGGTGGCCGATGACCATTTTTCTCATTTTTCAGATATTTGTTTGCCAGCTGTGCCAGCTGTGCCAGCTGTTGCTCATTGAACTGTATCTCCATACACGCGTATGGAGGGATGAATTCAAGCTTAAGGCTTGGTTTTCTATATATAGGGGGTGTTCTCCCCCATTTGGAGAGGTTAGACATTTTTAGACAAAAAATTCTCTCTCTAGAATTCTCTTTCTCTCACTCTCTTATTATTTTGTGCCTTGTAGTTAGTTTTCTCTAAACTTTTTCACATCAACCCTTAGCCAAACACTCTTACCTTTGAGTTGAGGTCTCTTGGAGCTTTGCTTGAGCCTTGGAAGGGGATTTGAGCTTGAGTTTGTGGCCAAATTGCATTTTGCTTCAAAGGTATTGAACTTACCTCATTTAAGCTTATTTTGCACACTTCATTTGCCATCCTTTTCAATTTTAAGGCTGTTTTTGAGGTATAAAAAACTTTTTTTTTGAGGCATAAAAAGGGTAGTTTGAGTCTTTGTGAGTTATGGGGGTGCTCCCCCTTTTTGTTCCTTAGCTTGTGAAGCTTATTGTGCCATCTTTTCTCACATTCAAATCAAACTTTTTGGGCCTTTTAACCACTGAAAATCAGAGTTATTTCAGTGACAAAAACTTTGTTTTGAAGTCCAAAATTGAAGGGGTTAGCCTCCCCTCCTTGTTGTCTTGATTGCATGCCTAGTTGCCTTACATGTGAGCATATTTTTCTAGCATTTTGTGGCTTAGGCTCAGCATGTTTTTGCCACTATTTTGACTGGTTTTAACTCTGTTTTGAGCTGGTTAAGTCATTTGGGCTTTGTATTGTATGGTTGTGGTGCAATTTCCTTTACTAGCTTATTGTTTCTAAACTTTGAGCATCATTTGTGTGCCTTGCTTGCATGTTTCCATGCTTTTTCATGCCTAATTCTAGCACCTAAATATCTACAACCTTCCTCACTTCTTCACCTTTTCATTTTCTTTGAGAGTTGGTTAACTTTCGGGTTGTATTTAAGCTTGAGATCGAGGTACGTGCTTAATGGTTTTAATCCTCTTTCAGGGGTTTCTACTAACCAAAGGCATGACCTCTCTCTTGCCTTAAATCATCCCTTGGTTGACACCTCTTCCATTAGAGGACACTCACCTTGGACTTATTCAATTAAAGAATTAATCGGTAATGTAAAATGAGTAAATAAAAATGAACAAGTAAAAGAGGAAAAATAAAGCATCTTTTGTGTTGCATTGCATGTGTTCAGATCGGACGTTAATTCGAACACGAGGAAAATGGGACGTTTCATACTCAAAGTGATGAAACATGCCACTTTCTTTGGTCACCATCACCCTTGATCATACATGATAGGGTAATGGTTTTGTTGAGTCTTATTTTACACTCATTAAGCTTCTACAAGCTTGGTTCCTTAGCCATCATGCATGGAAAATGCTTAGTTGATGGTTTGAGGGCCAAAAGTTGCAGTCCTTTGAACTTATGTTGTGATAAGGAGGGTACCAGTACACACAAATCTTGAGAATACACTATTTTGCTTCTGTTTGCTCTCTGTTGCAACAAAAAAAAAAAAAAGTCCGAAGAAGGGGTGGCCGACTGGCCATCAATGAAAATTTTGCACAAGTGTGTTTTTGAGGTGTTTCTGAGGTGGAGCAGAGGCATTCTGGAAGTTAGTAGCACTGTTGGTGATTAAAAATGTACAAACAGAGGCTACAATGGCAAGACAGTGGATTTTTGGGAGGAAACCAACCAAGCATGCATGCATCCCTCGCCCTCGAGGCCATTTAATTGCTTTAGTTAGCTTAGACTAGCTAGTTAATTCAAGTGTTGTACTTAATTAGTTAGTGTAACTAATTATTCAATTCCGATTTGTAATATTTAATTAGCTTAGAATAAGTTAGTTAATTTGTTTCAATTGTTGTAATAATTAGCTTAGAATAGTTAGTTAATTCAATTGTGTTGTAATAATTAGCTTAGCTTAGATTAGCTTAGCTTATTCATTTGGACCCTCTGTCGCGAGGGCATAATGTTGTAATAAGTGTGCATGCGTTTGTGCATGTCTTCCAACCTCACGCCTTTCTTCCTTTTATTTAATCGCTTTTGGTGGTTAGATTAGGGACATTTTCAATTAGCATACCTTATGCTTGCATGTTTGCATCCATTCATTTGTCTTGCATACACCGAGGCTCGGCACATCATTCAAACTGCATTGCAATTTTAAATATCTTCTTTGAATACGTGTTTAAATCACATGTTCAAATTGATCCATATGCCATATTAGTAATCGAGCCTATTAATTGCATTCTTTGCATGTGTTGCATTAGACATCTTGTATAGTTAGGATCATGCATTTTTTTATAACTAGTTTCTGTTTTGGCTTGGAGTACTCGGTGAGTTTTATGCTTTAGCATACTTGCATGAGTGTGATTGCCATATTGCCATGATTCGCATGCTTGCCATGAGGCTATGTGCTTATATGATTAACTGCATGAATGCCTGTAGGTAAAGGCTTTGTTGTTTGAATTGGAACAATTCAGCAAATGTGAGTTTTAAGCCCACTTTGTTGTGGCAAAATCATGTGTTTAAGCCCACTATGTTTGTGGCAAATTCGTGTCCTTTAAGCCCACTTGAGAGTGCCAAATTCAAACCATTTTCGAAAACAAACATGAGTTGAATTATTCCAAGTCTTGCGACTAGTCTATACTTGCTTGTGTGCGTCATATAGTAAGACTAGATTAATAACCGGAATAAGAACACATAATGTTTATAAAATTTCATATCATGATTAGTAGAGGCCGATCTTTGATCAGGCGAGTGGGGGTGCTCATTTCAGGACCTTCCCCTCTCGTATCCAAGTTCTCGAACCGAGGTAACTTTGGTGATGACGGACATGTGACCTTTGGCACAAGTCAAGGTTTCCTAAATTTTCTCAAAATAAAATATTTAGGTGGCGACTCTGTATCTGGTAAAGTAGTCTAATTTTGGCATTATTTGACTTGAAATCGATTTTCCAAAAAAAGTTAGCCGGAATTGGACTCTTTGGTGTTTATTAGTTTCACATTGCACTTATGAGACTAGATTCAGAACCGCGAGAGTCCGAACTGTGATGCCTTCTTTTCAAACCCTTTCCGAAAGGCGGGGCGCGGAAAAAGGTGAGCCCACAGGATGAGAAGTTAGTTTCAATTCACCTAATTCTCATACAATTTCTACAACAATCGTAGTTATCCTTCACCGATAGTCCAAAATAGATATTTCTAAACAGATATATAATCTCCAAGGTAGATAAATTATTCAAATTCCGTAGGTGAGTGATAATACATATCTAACTCCAGCGTTTATATAAACATCCATCCAATTTCACATTTCCAATACCAATTCCATTTATTTATGCAAAATAAATATTTGAGACATTTTTGGGTAAACCCCATTTATTTTTTCCCAAAATTTAGCCAAAAAAATCAATGATTTTGTTTTGTTTTTTTTTTTTCTTTTCTTGCAACACAACCTCATATTCACTTCCATAACCATTTTCAATACAGCCATTTGTAAGCCATTTTTTTATTTTAAATTAAAACCCTAGGTTTGTTCAAAATCCTCCAAAATCACAATATTATTTATGAAAAACAAATAACTAAGTTAAAAATCATAAAAGAGTGTAGAAAATCCCTTCCTCAACCTTAGAAGACCAAAGGAAGAAATGGAGAGACTTCAAATATGCCAAAACTCAACTCTATTTGGATCAAATGAGAGCCCTCGGAGTGTGCTATCTTTTTATCAAAGGGGGTAGGGTAGAGAGATCCTTGGATCTAAGTATATTTGTAGAGATAAGTTAGGTTTTAGAGAGAGAGAAAGATAGAGAGAGAGAGAGTCGATCAAGGGTTTTTGAGAGAAAAAGATATGAAAAGCAATGTAAAAAGGTATTTCTGTGAACTGAAATACGCCCAGCTCGCTCGAGCATAAGAGTTATCGCTCGAGCGACCAAACACAATAAGTTATTTCGCTCGAGCGCAAGAAATTTCGATCGAGCGCAAGAAGCTTCGTTCAAGCGCAAGAAGCTTCGTTCAAGCGCAGAATGCACACTTCCAGAAGTTTATAGATAGACGACCTTCGCTCGAGAGCAAGAAGTCTCGCTCGAGCGAAGAACACTACCCCACAGTATCTCTGTAGGCCTGCAAAAGTACTAGGAGCTTACAAATCTCTCTTGAGTGCAAGAAGCTTCAATCGAGCAAAGTGGTCAAAATCTGGACAATGACAGTTTGAAGTAACTAGCAACCAACCTGTTCCAAAGACAACCAAGGCACTCCAAAACTCAAACTCAATGAGAAATAAAGGGAAACACGGTATGAATATCTAAACAAGAAAAATGAAACCCGAATTCAAAACATCAATGGGTCGGGTCCAAACCAGGAACGCTATAGCTTGGAGGAGTCGGGGCTGCGCTTGAAGAGCTTGGTCTCGATGTTGACAGTTGTGAGGGATCTATGGTGGAAGAGTTGGCCGGGCCATCTTCAATGATGGAAGCATGAAGCTTATGGAGAAGAGAGAGGGTAGTTTCTTTCTCACCAATTCAACAGATCAGTCTCTAAACCACTAATTCAACATATTGTTTTGGGAAGTGGGTTAAAAACCAACTTCTTTTCAAAAAATGTGTAAAAAAGTAGAGAACTGATGTGACCCAAAAGAGGCCACAAAATGGACAGTTTGGTCATTTGCTAAAAGCCTGTCTTTATTGACAAAAAAATTTAGCGCGTGAACCTTTGTATAAAAGAAATTCAAATTTGAATTTATTACCCGAATCCCCTTAATTTTTGTAAGAATTTGAGGACAATTTTTGTATGTGTGTTATATTTATAAACAATTTTACCTTTTTTTGTATTTATTTTCAATTTGTTTAATATAGATTTATGCATCCATTAAAACGAACGAGAGGGAGAAAAAAATATGTTATCATTCTTTTCTACGAACTTAGGGAAGGACTGTGTTGTGAGTGAAGTATTTTTTGAATTTATTTTGATAATTCAAACCGTTCATATTATAGGGTTCTTTGAGTAGATCATCTATGAAAAAAATCAACTCAATTAGACATTTATAAATAGTTTAAATAATTAAAATAAAATCAAAACAAAACGGGTGCTCTCATATGCCCTCTTTTCTACCATCTAGATCCTTCAAGCACTATAATTGTTTTAGAATAATCCAGATCAAGAACAGTTTGAATTTTGATATGAAGTTGCCAATAGAACAATAGGAAAGCACCACCAGATTTGTTAGCCTTTTTTATGGGTCAGATTGCTCTTATGTTGAGGAGTTCGTGAGACTCATCAGGTGTCATGTTTTGATAATATGAATGGTTCACTTTATAAGGTCTTTCGTATATATTATTTATTAAGAAAAGGAAAATTGGCCCATAAATCCCATAATGTGGAATTGCAATCTGATCAGTCCCATATTTATTTTTGTACACACAGGGGTCCCATTATGTATTGGTTTACATTTTTGACGTTGTGTGTTGAGTGTTAATTGTGGGAATTTTTGTTTCTGTGATTTGCGTATACGTCAAGTTTTGAAAAAGTGTACTACAGGGTTTTTTAGGTTTGGTAATGTTTGTTGGGTGACCCACATTTGTGCTGACCCATGTTTGCAATTTGGTGGACGTGAGCAACCCCTCATTTGCCTTTCGTGGATTTTCGACCGACTGACTATTTTTGGTATTTCCGATGATGAGGGGTTTCGATCATATTATGTTGATACTGCGGCCCACATTTAGGTACCCCACATTTGAATCAATTCGAAAAGTACACAGAGCTGAGATTGTTAAAGCAATTCGAATGGCGAGGGTTTGTGAACAGAAGCCTGCCATCGTTGTTACAGGCACCTAGGGTTTGTGTATAGAATTCTACCGTCGTTGTTACAGTGCTGTTGTGGGTAGCTCATCTGCGAGATTACGTAGTCCAAAATTTGTGGCATATGTGTGTAGGGGTTTTGTATTCATTGTGTATCGTGTGCTTGTCCTAATCGAATCCCAGATTTGGCGATGTAGGCATGGAATTAAAATGCCCAAGCGTCAATGATGTACATCATCCAAAAACCCCCAAATCCCATTATACCTGCAATGGGACGCGTGACCCCATAGAATAGTGTTGAGGGTTGTTATTAGTGGTGATTTAGATATGATTGTTCGACAGTACATTCAACGTTTACCAATTCTACTTCGATAATGTTGCCGCATAGCAATAAGTTCCCACGATGTTTATTTTGATTTTGAAATCAGTGTTGGATTTGAACGTGTTGTTATATAGGATTGTTTACATGGTTACAATATGGTATGTGACAGTTGTTTGTGACGACCAACTTTTGGGTTTTACATAATAACAATCTGTTATGTGACATGTTGAGTAATTTTTGTTTATTTCCCAATTTTTTTTATGTTTTGGTTTGGTGTGTGGGTTTTAGGTGGAGTGGGTTGGTGCGAGAGTAGGGTTAATGTTTGTTGGGAGGGGGGGAGAAAGAATGTGTGAACCGAGAATTTTGTGTGCGTGCTAAAATATTTGTATTTTGGTTTGGTGTGTGGTTATAGGTTGGTGAGGGTTATATGGGAGGTGGGGCAATGTTGTTTTGTTTTTTTGGGATAGAGGGGGAATATGTGAGAACTATTTTGCTTTTGAATGTGAGGTGTGTGTGGTTGGGGCTATTGGTTTGTTAGTTCATGCTTGTTTGTTTTGTTGTTTTCCTATATGCGTTGACAAGGGCATGTTGTAGTTACCTTTCCTTGTGTGGACATGAAAATTAGGCTATCATGTGCTATTGTTGTGATTATGCCATAGTGTGGTTGTGCTGAAGTGTCGTTGTTATGCTTGTTGGTTGTGTGTGCTATGTGGGCACATTGCATGTTGGTCTATTTCAGTTAAGCCTGTGTAGCTATAGGGGGGGCATGGTGTGATTAAGTGTGAATGTGTAGTGTAACGCATGTGTTGGGTGATTCATTTCATAATGAATGTAGAACATGTTAGTAGTCATGAATGTTTATTTTATCATGTCTGTTGGGCATACAACGTATGTTTACATAATTGTGTTTATCAATCAATTTAGTTGTTCAAGGTGGTTGTGTACAATGTGTACTGAAATGTGAAATATTTTTTTTTTTTTTTTTGTGGGTACTGTAGAAGGTGTGAGGACATCGAGCCCATGGACACGATCAAGAGAGAGGACTCGTCTTTGTGTTGTTGTTGGTTCATCGTCAAAGAATATTAGGCCAAGGATTCAAGGATGTATATTGTTCAAACAAGTGAAACCACTTAAAAGTGTGCTCGCAACCGTTAAAACTCATAATTGACAAAGGCCCACTGTGTCCATTTGAGGAAACCCACATTCTGGTTACTATTGGAAGCCATTATGGATAATGATCTTAAACAGCATGAGTTCAAAAAATGTGTTGAATTAGTGTTCAAACTGATTCAGACATACATGCCAAACACTGAATGTTTACATATTAGGAATGACATGCTAACACCGAGGGACAGCGACATCAGATTGATATTTGGGCTGCAATGTGGTGATCTGCCGTTAGTGTTGACCACCAGGCCCCAACCACCATCTGACTTTGTACAACCAAGGTGCCGGTCTGTGAGCCACATTAGTTCAAAGCTCGTGAAAACACTTTTCCTGGATGTAGTTCATGGCACTTTTGCACGAGACGTTGAGGACGCAGTTAAGTTGTCAATGTTGTGTGTATGTGTGAAATTGTTCTTCTTAACATCAGGTGAATTTGTGAGCTAGATGTTCATTCATATTATAGACAAACTGGATTCAATGAAGTTGTATAATTGGACGGTTGTGATACAGAGCGCACCAATGAGGTTAGTGAGAGAGTTCCATTGTACCCCTGAAAAAGAAACATGGTGTGTTGTTGTACTGCTGGTAAGTGGAACATTCTATTTTAATTTTTTGTTTTGCTGTTATATCTGGTTGTAATGTTCTCTATACGTGCTAATCAAGTTTATGTGGAACATGCAATATTTCCTTTGTGAACATACGACGATGTAGGTGGCCAACAGCTCCGGGGTGTTTCCCAGATTCCTCAAGTGGAATGTTCGTGCTTTGTTAACAAAGATGCGTACTGTGACACTGGATGATAGTGAATTGTTTGAGGTAACTCCCCTCCCCCCAATATATCCGTTTGTAATTTGCCTGGCAGTGTGATTTTTGACAATATGGACCGTATCCATGTTTAATTGCTTGGTTGTGGCATGTATAAACAAGTTCTACTGTGTAGACTACAAGTGATGTCGTATGAAAGGGCTCAACTGCTTGGGGATAATGGGGTGATGACGATTTTGTGGATAGAAATGACATATATGATGGCAACAATGGGGATTGTACCGTGATTAACAAAACAGTAAGTGAACGAAAATCTGGTGTTAATATAATAGCTGGTGGAGTTCCAGTTGGTATGTACGTAGAGGAGCAGTTGGCAAATGAGCCACAAAATGATAGATTGAATGGGGCTGAGACAGTAGAGGGTAGCGTACCTCGTTTGAGAAGTTATGAGGGTTTATCGGTTCCACCTACCCTTGAACATGCATAGAGAATAATCATTGCTCTAAAGTTAGAGAGCAAAAGAAAAGATTTTGTGATCGCTAAATTGGAGGACCAGGTTTTAAAACTGATGAAAACACTTGAGCAGCAAGCGTCGAATTTGTTTGTTGGGTTCAATGGTTGCTTGAAGGTGAAAGTGGATGAAATTGCACTGTTGACAGCTATTACTAGTGATCTGCGAAGGACCATAACTGGTCTTGAGGAGCAGCTCGTTGTCCCCGTTGGACGTCCCTTAGAAGAATGTACGTATAGAGATAACGGTGGGAATGAGTCAGACTTCTTCGCCTTTGGGGATACAGAGAAAGTGGAGGAGATGATCTACGATGTTACGTAGAGGGCTGTGTATCAAGTCAATGTTGGCACCAAAACCCAAAGGGATGCAGAAACGGTAGGTGGGACAGCGGTACAGACAAAAAACGTTTGATGTTGACGTTGCGAACGGAACAGACATGCAAATGCTATGGGGTAAGTCTGACGAGGTCTTGACCGACATTGTTTTACGGAATTCATTTGTCAGAAAAATCAAAGATAAGGTTAGGCAGGAAAGGAAGTTACTGAATTATGAGTACCCTATGCTTTATGGGTGTCTTCGTAAGGTGGATGGAAATGAGGGGCAATGTCTACTTCGCGACGATGAAAGTAATTTTGATATTGATTTGTGCAATGAAGTTGTAGTTTTTGACGAGATTGGTGAGCATTATAAGAAGAGGTCGGGGTTTGGGTTGAATAACTGACTTGCTGTATGGAAATTAGTAAAAGAATATGTGAAGTGTAACCTTAATACAACATATGACCGTGACAGGGACAAGTAAGCCGCATGTCACAATTGTATTTATTTATTTATTTTTATTTTTTTTGTTTTGCGACCAACATTATGTAATGCATGATTTTTTTTTTTTTTTTTTTTTTTTTGCAAGGCTATCATATGGACTAGAGACAACGGAGATGTGTTCGTTTATTTTTCAAACATTAAAATTTTAGTTCAGCAGTCTCTGGTTAGAGGGAATGTATGTCACCAACAGTAGCATCTAGTTGAATATGCATGTTTTATTCATTTTCCCCCCACCCCCGATGCACATGTTCGTGTTGTTGCTACTGTTCTTTAGCACATTTAAGTAATGTGTAATTGTGCTGAATATCATTTTGGTTGGTGGTATGTTGTTGATGCATGTGCGCTGCTTTTGGTGAGTATGCAGAATGTGATGTTGGCGGGAGTGGTTTTCCCAAAAAAGTCATACTTTTTTAGTGGCATATGTTTGGTAAGTGCTTTTGAAAAATTATGTTTTTAGGATTGTTGTTGTTTAAAATGGTAGACACAATTTGGAGCGTAGGATATGGTGATTAAAGTAAGTAAAACGTCAAGGGAACGATATCTAGGCCTGTGCACATGTGTTGGCTATAGGTACTTGTATTTTCCTATATGCCACAGATTGCATTAGACGTTAGTGGTGTATGATACAGAAGTTGGCATGTAGAAACATTATAATTTGTTGCGGGTGTGAATCGATATAGAAGACATACATTACAACGTAGCGTCAGTCTTGGTATTTTTTTATTTTTATTTTTTTCAAAAATGTGAACTTGTGAGTAGTTATGTTTTTTTTCGATATGGTGGGTGCGTATGTGAATGGGGATAGCGTGGTAGGATACACGACTGGTATTTCTTTGTTTAATGTGACAAAAACAAAATGTCTTGGAATACTTTTGGCAAACTCGTCAATCAGCCATGAATGTTGATATGGTTCGTACGTAAGATCGGGACGATGTATTGAAGGCAGTAAATGAATGCCCACAACAGCGACCAGATTGGTAAATGTCATGCATAAGAGAAGTTTAAAATTTGTTTCTATACTTTGTCCTTTTGTTGTTGCTTGAGTGTTCTTGTCTCTATGTTTATTGTGGTTGTCCATGGTAGGCCTGACTACACAATCATAGTATGTTACTTAAAGTGGTAATCTGTACACCACTTTGGGATACAGAGGACAATGGAAGGTACTACATGCATCAGTGCACATGCGACTGTGGTGGAAACATTTATGGATGACCCCAATAAGGGACTGAAATATGTGGGAAGCGAATAGTGTGACTGTCGTTCAATCATTATTTTTTTTTTCCGGGTGATTATTTTTGTTTTAATTGGGAATTGTTAATCAGTTCAGTAAAATAAATTTGGATTATATATTCGTTTGCTTGTCAAATTGAAGGACAATATTTTTTTGTCTGCCCCAACACAATACATCTAGGTTTTATGGTTGCAACATTGGAGATTGATATTGTTAATTGTGTGTCGTTGGATATCAATGTTTGTGTAGTAATGAAGTTGGTTTTTGTGTGTGTGTGTGTGTGATCAGCTTTGTTTGTGTTTGTTGGTGTGACATGTATATGATCAAATGATGTGGTGTTTGTGATAATAAGTTTTCAAACAGTTTGCTTATGGGTTCAGAAATAGTCCGTGTGACTCCCAAACGACATAGTAATTTATTGTATATGTAATGGGGAGAAGTGAGTTTTTTTACTGACTTCCAGGGGCATGTTTGTGGTATGTAAACATGCATTGATGGTAGGGTATGTTGTTAACGTTTTGTGAACATATGTTGTTGATTAGGACTAGATGTGTCACATGTAGTGAACTCATAAAAAATGCCTACGTGTACATGTAGCCAAATTCAGGACTGCGAATGCTGTGGGATCTTGGTTACACATTTGTCTATTATGAAAGTATAGAATTGAAATGATGATGGTGTGAGATTGTGTATGCAAAGCAAGTGTTCGTTGACGATAGGGCATGCTTGTGGCAAGACCACAAAATGCGTATAAGACGTGCATTGTATGGGTGCTGCATTCGGATCACATACAGCGGGTTGCATTTCTCCATTGGGTACAATGGCGCATGTTGCATTGAATAAAAATTCCTTCATGTCGGAGAGCATGTGACAAAATTGTAACGTAATAGCAAGTGTGAACGCGAACGATAAAAATTGAACAAAGCATTTGAGTATTGTGAAATGGTTGGAACTGATCATTTCACTTGCACAATGTATGACACTGGATTGATTGTTTACCATTGGACATTGTGTGGGTACTACGCTTTGGGTCTCATACAATAGATGGGTTATTCCTGTTTTGGTGGAATGGCTCATGGGTTGTCGAATAAAATGTCCTCAAGATGGAAGAGCATGACCTAACATTTAACCATAACATCAATCGCGAATGGAATGATCCAAAATTATTTTGAGCAGCACTTGGTTTGTTACCATCAGCATAGTGTGGGTATTACCTTGGTAGACATACAACAAGTGGGCTTGTTTAAAATCGGTGGAATGCCGCTTTTGACATTGAATAAAAGTGCTTCAAAATGAGAGAAAATATTCCAACATTAAAACATAACACCAAGCATGACTCAACCTAACCAAATTTATTTTGAAACGACAAATTGAAAACGAACTGACACATATTATTGCGAACGACGAAAAAAAAAATGAAAATGTAGTGAAATGGTTTCAATTGAATGTTTCCCCCGCATAGCATATGGCACTATATTGGTTCGGTACATATTTTCCTATTATGGTTCCCCATCCGTCCACGGCGCCCACACCGAATTTGTTACATTTCTTCACCTTTTGACGATATCCTCTTCTTCTTTGGTCTGCCAGGTGGTCGCTGCACAACCAGAGGTAGAATACCATAATGTTCCTGATTAGCCTGTGGTTTCTCAACTATTGCTATTGGATATGTGGTTTGGGAGTATACTGACTGGTAGTTGGAGACGTGGAAATAAGGTTCAACCAATGCATTCAAATCATTGCTACTATTGGGGATAACGACCATTACATGTTCGCAAAGGTTGATTTGCCATTGGAAACATGAGCATATACGCCCACTAATGACTACCAAAACGAAATGGTGTGAGTGGACTTTGTACACATCATTGTTAGTCTGGCTGACAATCCATGATCTCCTTTTATATGCCTTGTCTAATTTGTACTCCATCTTTGGACATATTACACCAGCCCACGAACTTGACGCTCCCCTCCGGTCAGACATTTGATTTATAATCTATGTCCTAATTGCGTTAACCATTCAGGTGATTGATAAATGGCGTGCTTCCTTTATCTAATTACTAAATGATTTGGCAATGTTAGAGCACATCTTTCCGTAACGGTTGCCCCTGTAAATGTGTTCGGTTATGATATGTAACATAATATGGTAACAAAAAAAAAAAGCTCATGAACAAGTTGTCAAACCCTTTGAGCTTCACCCCGAACTTCCAAAATGACATCGATATGATCCTGTCGAAATGACCTGGCAAGACATAACATGTTTTCAAAGTTTGAATCGTTTTCCATTTTGAAATTATTGTACCTGAGAATCTTGTATATCATGGAAACCAAATCAAGCGTGAGTCCATTGAAATGTTCGCACACATGAGTGGCCAATCTGCCATTGTTATTCCCGTATGAACACAATAACATTATACTATTCCTCATTCCTACACGGAAATAGAAAAACAAATGTAACTTAAATATGTAACTCATGTTCATCGAGTCTGCATTATATGTATACTATTACTATGCTTTCCACCGAAACGTATCGAACGAATCGGTTGTTTGTAGGATATGTGTGATAAACCTGTTTCGTAATTAGCTAATTGGTCCTTATTATGAGTTTGATTATATGTTTAATATGATTTTGTGTGCCATTATGTGAAAATGTGTGATTTTGAATTTCTATCTGTTTACCGTAGGAATATCTGTTTGCTTATCTGCTTTGGGAATTAAATTGAAAGCCTTATCAGCCAAAGAACCCAAAATTGATTACGCCATTGTGATTGGCATAATTTTTAGAGCCTACGGTGAAGTTTAATTGAAAAATTGATTCAGACCAGATTAAGTTGATTAAATTAATGAATTAGTGCCCAATTGTTATTATTAGTATAATAAAATTAGTGAAGAGTGTTGTAAAAAGGCACTATACACTCAAAATCCCTCCTTATCATTTGGCTGATTTTGGCTCCAAGAGAGGGAGGGAGAGTCGGCTGCAGAGAGAGAGAAAGGGAGAGAATTGTGCAATTTAGCTCAAAGCTTGGTGATCTTGAAGATTATTCAAGAATTTGCTATTGATTGGAAAAATTGAGCCACTAGGTAAGCAATTGATTCTTGAATTCATGAGTGTAATGTGTAATCTTGTGTGTTCAAAGTTGATTAATGGTCAAGAACAAGAATTGAAATGAAATTGAGTTGATCATGTTGAATTGAAGGTCAATGTTGCATGCATGTATGTAGTTGCCTTGAATTTGCGTATTTGAGCACCAAATGTATGATCTATGTGAGTTTTTAGTTGAAGATTATGTTCTTGACCACCTCTTCATCATATAAGTTGAGAATGAGAATAATATACCACATGCATGTGCAAATTACAAGGGTGTAAGTGTTGAATGCATGAAATTGTTGAGTTTGGTGGAAAATGAGCCATGCATGTGTTTCAGTAATGAAATTGAGCTTCATTGTGTTGTAATTTGGTGGTTATACCATGTTAGAACAAGTATATGTGAAATTGGAGCCATAATATGCAAGGAATGTGGTTGGAATGCCGAATTTGAGCTCAAGAACACATTTTGGAAAACCCAGAAATTTGATGTCCGCTCGAGCGGGGAAACCGTCGCTCGAGCGTGAATTTCGTGCTCCCAGTATTTTCTGCAGACCATGATATCCGCTCGAGCGGGGAAGTCCACGCTCAAGCAGGGTGCTATGTAAGATGGCTTCCACTCGAGCGTCCAAGTTCTACGCTCGAGCGTAAAAATGACATAACCAGTACTTTTGTAGACCTCGTGGGTCTGCTCGAGCGGGTAAGTTCACACTCGAGCGGGGGCCCTGTTTCTAAAAATTTTGTGTGATCGTTCTGTGTTTCATTTTCCGTTCTCTTTCACTTGCAAGCACCCTTAGGCATGCATTAAGCATTGTAATAGAGTTAAAGAGATAAGAATGAAGCTTAAAGAGGAATATGTGAATTAAAGAACGGATTGAATCGTTTGTGACCCATAAATGTTATATGATGTGTAGGGTCAAGCTCTAGGGCAAATGCACGAGCCAATCACTGTGAGTAATATCTTAACGAAGATATCTGAATTATGTTGTTGTCCAAAAAACTTACTTCTATGTAAGTCTTATAAGTTCATTGATTCGTTTGGTGGACAATGGTTGTAAGAATAAATGAATGGGCCAGAGGCCGTTTTGATAAGAATAAATGAATGGGCCAGAGACCGTTTTGATAAGAATGAATGAATAGGCCGAAGGTCGTTTTGACATTGATGAATGGGCCAAAGGCCATTTTGACATGGATGAATGGGCCGAAGGCCGTTTTGACATGAATGAATGGGCCGAAGGTCGTTTTGACAAAAATAAATGATTGGGCCGAAGGCCGATTGACATGAATGAATGGGCCGAAGGCCGTTTTGACAAGAATAAATGATTGGACCGACGGCCGATTGACATGAATGATTGGGCCGAAGGCCGATTGACATAAATGGTTGGGCCAAAGGCCGTTCTGACACAAATGAAAGTTTGACATACATGAATGGGCCAGAGGCCAGTTTGACATGAATGAATGTTTGAAAGGCCTAAAGGCCAGTTTCAAATGAAAGTTTGAAAGGCCTAAAGGACAGTTTGATATGGAAGTTTGAAAAGGCCAAAGGCCAGCTTGACACGAATAACAATTTGACACGAATAGCAGTTTGACACTAATGAATTGGGCCCACGGCCGTATGATATGTTTGGAACTGCAGTTACTTAACTTACATATGTCTATGTATGTATGTATTAGTAGAACTATAAATTGGGCCCAGGGCCGTTTGGTGTATATTGTTCCAATGTGTATTCTTTATTTGATATTATTCACTGGGCTTTTGCTCACGCTCATTCATGTGTTTGTAGGTGAGCCAAGCGAAGTCCAAACCTAACCCCAGTGAAGTCTGTTTGGAGCAACTAAGGTTTTGAAAAGTCAACCCTTGCGTCTCACGCACGAGACACGTCTTCGCCCTTCTGCCATTCTATGTTATTTTGTCATGTTGGCGGGGAATTTGGTGTACGTCTGTATATAGCTTTGTTTTGGCTAACTTAGATTTGAATGATCCTATCTGTATAGAATATTATGTTACTATACTTTCTGTTGTGAGTTATTAACATATGTATGTATGGAATGTTATGATGTGTATATAAGCATGGCTCTATGGACAAAGTTTTAAATTTGTTTCCGTTTGACCCCTTTACTCTGATAAGTTTTGTCTTATTTGGTTTGAAGCTGTAGGTAATCTCGTGATTACTGGCCGGTTATGGCCTTAACCCATAGGGGCGGGTTCGGGTCGTGACAATATGGATGCCACAACATGATAATCACAAACCATATACCAACGTTGAATCCCCCAAACTACAAACAAAAACAAAACGAACAACTAATCAATACATTACCATCAACGAACTCAAAGAATGTTGCACCACAGACTACACAACACAAATAAACTGCTTAATACAATACTAATGCAACCCTTGAACATTGCCCGCACCCCCCATGAAATATTCAAATACTGACAAATCTTAGCATCCCTAAAAATCTACCCATATATGATATTTCCATAACATCTACACCAAACCAATGTAATCAATGGGATTCAAACAAATCTTCCCATATACGTTTTCATTCACTAAAAATAAAAGGCACAAAAGTTAGAAAATCCATCCCACAAAATGAATGGGATCTTGCGAAACACAATACCAAAAAAAGAGGACGCCCACGTATATTATTTTAAAACAAGGACTTGTTGGACTAAAACTCTCCCAAATAGGATTTTCCAATAATTTTTCCTTAAAAAAAAAGGAGTTATTTTGATGATCGTAACATTTTTATTTGGGCAAATTACACTACTGGTCTTTACATTTTATTCATTGTGTCATTTTAGTTCCTACACTTCAATTAGATCAAATTTGACCCTTAATTTTAGATTTTGTGCCAATTTGATCCAATTGATAATGCTGGTAGTGTTTTTGACGAAAAATTATCACTAAATTGGTTGAGATTAACTCACTGAGTTCAGTAAGTTTATAATTTTGCTCTTAAAATTATGACACATGCCTCTTATGTATGTATTTTTCATGAAAAAAAATGTTAAAAGTTATAATCAATTGGATCAAATTGAGACAAAGTCATAAATTTAAGGTCAAAATCAAGCCAATTAAAATCACAAGGACCAAAATGACATAAGAAACAAAGTACAGAGACTACATCGTAATTTACCTTTTTTATTTTGTCGTGTTGTCTCATAAAAAAATAAATGGTCTATGTTCAAAAATATAATTGTCAATTATTTCATAACGAAATACGATAAAATATGAAAAAGTTACAATTATCAAATTGACCTAATTTTTTTCCTGATTGATACACATTGAGATCCTTACAAATTGAACAATTCAAATTATCAAAATGGACCCATGGTGAGTTCCAAATTCAATTTCCATAATATATGCAATACCTTCAAAGCTTTCAATAAAACATAATTCCATTCTCATGTTTCAATTTCCACATTTTGAAAATATATTCAATTAACAATGTTGATTCTCAATTTCACTTATAAAGTGTCATTTCTAATTTTTTACATTTTTTTTTTTGAGAACATAAAAAAGTAGTTATATTAAAATAAAACAAACAATATACAACAAGGAAAAAAAATAACAAGACTCTAAAGGGCCAAACAAACAAGCATATAACAAACTACAAACAACATAAAAGAACTAATCCGTCAAAAAAATTAGTTACAATCTAGGAAAAACCACCAATCCTCTCATCTCATAGATGTGATTTGCAAAGCTAGATTTGCATCAAACCAATCAAGATCTGCGTCAACACCTGCCATTGCCGTCATCGTCATCAGTGCTCAACTCCACCGCCGTTGTCGCGGTACTTTGGACATCACCAGAAGTTAGAGTTAGAGAGGAAGAAAATAGATAATAATGTAGAAGAAGGTTTAAAGAAGAGGGAACCATTATAGATGTTGAATATCCAAAAATTTATGCCGAAATCATAGGAGAAATACTCAAAACCGCTATTCCAGACATAAAAAAATCCAAATCTACATTCTAGAAGTGTAGATATATACTCTAAGAGTGTACATTTTAAAAGGGTAAAGGTGGTCATCAAAGCACTGCCGAAAATCTCCTAAAGAGAGAAGCTCTCACCACTCTCTTTGTGGACTATTTTCTACAATTTTTTGAACTCATACAATTAGGGGTTTTTTCTAAAAATTATGGCATTTCACCTTTGCACAAATAGAAAGGAAGTAGATTGTCCAAATTGAAATTTTGAGATGATATATAGAAAAGAAATTCAAGCTTTAAACCAAATCACACTTCTCATGTAAGGCATGGGAAATCTTTCACAATTTTCATTATTAAAAAATAAAAAAAATAATAAAAAAACACTATTCATTCACATTGTTGCTCATATTTAACAAAAGCAAAAAAATCTGTACGTCAAAACTGACAAAGAGCTTCAAATTTTAAAGTTGCCCAAATTTTGATTTTCTTTGGTGAGAACGTAGCTCTTGTCTTGCTCTACAACTTTAATAAATGAAATTTTATGAAAATCTCCTTCCAGGTAAATGAAATAAATGGTCGACTATGGTTTTAGAGAGAAAAAAGAAATGTAGATTGAGTGAAAAAGTAAGGAAAGAGAGTCAAAATATAAAGGAAAAAGGCCAAAAAATATCTTGCTGGATGGCAAATTTTGCTCTCAAGCTTGGATAATCTGCTCGCGTGGAATAAAGATTCTGCATGTACGGATTGATCCAAACAATTTCATAGGATAAATTTCAAATAGACGTATCTTTCTCTCTTTCGGAGTAAGGATTTGGTTAATTTTGTGTTTAAATTGAAGTCCCGAAAGTAAACTCTGCAACGTAATACTACTCAAAAAAAATAAAAAGGTTAATGCTACTCAAAAATAAACATTCAAATTTGAAATTTTTTGTCCAATCTTGCCTAACCATCATGTTAATACATCAATCAAAGCTCTAAACATCTAGACAAAGGTCCCAATTATAATAACTAAAGGTCAAATGTAAACCCATCAATTCCAAAAGTCTGAAAAGCAATACAAGTACAAGGTAACAGGTATCAATTAACATAAACAAGTTGGATTTGAGACCCGAAACACTGCATATACACGAAGGGCTCTATAAAATGAATGAGCCAAATCATCAAATTATTGAAAAATTTATAAAGGTAATGGTGAATTGCAATAGACTCCATTTGAATGAAAGGGTGCAACCCTCCATTTGAATGAAAGGGTGCAATCTTTTCATGGTTTCTCTTTATTTTAAAGGAAGGGTCATGTCCCTTCTTCGTGCATTTTCTATTCAAGCTAAACAGGTACCAACAAGCCTATATAAAGGCAGCCCCCATTCCAATTTTTTTCATTCGAAAATTCCTCAAGTTCAAGCATTCTTCTTGTATTCTTCATTTGTGTGAGTCTGAATTTTGTGAGTACAAAACATAATTTTAGTTTGCTGTATAAACAAAGAGTGTCCTCTCTTCGTTTGTGGTGATTGTTGTATCCTAGAGACAGGACGTCTATTGTTCTCAAGCACCATTGGAGATGATGAAATTTTGTCTTAAAGATACAGTGTTCAAACATTGGTCTCAATCACAAATTTGTTCATAAACTATCTACAAAAGTACTGTAAGGTTTAATTTTGTTGTTTACTCTATTTATTTTATTTTCTTTAATTAATTATTGTCGAAATTATCATTAAGAAATTTAAGACAGAAATTCATATACTGGTTTCCGTATTATAATATTATTTTTTTTATTAAAATTAATGTTTAGTAAATTTTTTTTCTTATACACAATGTATAAAACTCTAGGTTTATGCTGTTTGGTTTATTATTACACATTTGTTTACTAATATTTACCCGAATTTGTATTTGAGTATAACTCTTTTTTGATTAAATTTTGGTTTTAGGTTTAGAGAATCCTGCAATATTTGTTTCTGGTTTACTATTTTTTTTTTCTCTTGGATTTCGTTTACATTAAAACTTTGGTTTGATTTTTTTGTACTGTACTATTTTTTTTTTTTAAAAAATTCTTTATCGCATTGTTGTGGGACTCTGTCAGGATAATTGTTATACGTGTGACCTTTCAATATTGTTTTAGCTGTAATAGTGTTTTAGTGAAACTCTATTCTTTTGTATTCTGGTTCTAGTGTTAATTTTCCAGAATACTATTTTTTGGGAACGCGGTTGTTGACTGAATGTATTTGGTTATTGTTTGGTGGACATTTTTAATTTGAAAAAAAAAAAAAATTCTTTACCCAAATTCTCTTTGCAATAGAACTCTGTTTTGTTGTCCTAATAATTTGTAGTATACTAGATTATTTGGACACTTATTTTTATATTGTTTTATTATTCTGGTATTGTGAAGTTTACTCTATATATATATATATATATATATAAATTTATTTTTATAGTTATATATAGGGGAATCTTCCGTTTAACATAAAAAAGGGAAAAAAAATTGTTAATAAAAAATGGCTACAAAAAGTAATGTTACATCAAAAAATACTGCCCCTACCTGTTGTGTCTACATCGATTGCTTCCATTTTGACAGTTGTTGGACATGGTCATGTTCCTATCAATCATGGGAAAAAACTTGAAAAATTTAGTGGGACAGATTTTAAACGTGGGCAATAGAAAATGTTATTTTATCTAACCACCTTGAATTTGGCAAGGTTTTTGAGAGAAAATGCTCCATCTCTTAGTGAGAATGAAAGTGATGTACAAGTTGTTGCAACAGTGGATGCGTGGAAACATACAGATTTTCTCTGCAGGAACTATATTCTCAATGGGTTGGATAACACATTATACAATGTGTATAGTCCAATCAAGACTGCAAACGTATTATGGGATTCGCTTGATCACAAATATAAAATAGAAGGTGTCAGAACAAAGAAATTTATTGTCAGTTGCTTCCTTGATTTTAAGATGGCAGATTCCAAAACAATGATCAATCAAGTCCAAGAACTTCAAGTTATCCTACATGAAATTCATGCAGAAGGAATGTCTCTAAGAGAATCTTTTCAAGTGGCGGTGATAATTGAAAAATTACCACTGACTTGGGGGGATTTCAAAAACTATTTAAAACATAAATGCAAAGAGATGTCACTAGATGATTTAATTATTCGCTTGTGGATTGAAGAGGATAATCGTGGTTCTGAAAAGAAAAATGGACAGCATTTCATGGAATCCAAGGCAAACATTGTGGAACATAAGCCAAAGTTCAACAATAAGAAAATGAAGCATCCCGGAAGGTGCTCCTGGCAAGGTGTTAAAAGTGGAGATAGTCAGAATTTTAATGGCAAGTGTTTTTTGTGTGACAAAATGGGACATCGTGCCAAGGATTGTTGCAAGAGGAGGACTCAGGGGAACTAAAAGAAAAAACCCGCACAAGCCAACTTAACAGAAGAAGAAAGTCTCTGTGCAATGGTTTCGCACCTAAAGGTATCTGGTGTCGTGTATGAAGTCAGTTTGGTGGACAATCGCAAAGCATGGTGGGTGGACATAGGAAATGTTCTCATCATATCATGCAGCAGAAGTTGGAGAACAACTCTACATGGGAAATTCTTCGACTTCCAAAGTTGAAGGACAAAGGAACGTGGTGCCAAAGATGACGTCAAGCAAAGAACTCACTCTCAAAGATGTGTTGTATGTACCAAATATTCAAAAGAACTTGGTTTTTGGATCGTTGCTGAGCAAGAATGGATTTAAATTAGTGTTTGAGTATGATAAGTTTGTACTCACCAAAAATGGAATGTATGTAGGAAAGGGGTACATGAGCAATGGGCTTTTTAAACTTAATGTAATGACAGTTGTTCCAAAGTTTAATAAAATTAACACATCTTTAGCTTACTTGCTTGAGTCTTCTTGTGTGTGGCATGGAAGATTAGGTCATGTAAATTAAGATACTTTGCGAAGATTAATTTACCTAGATTATTTGCCTAAATTTCAAATTGATTCAAATCACAAATGTGAAGTGTATGTTGAAGCAAAATTAAATAAAGCACCATTTCAATCAATTGAAAGGAAAACTAAGCCATTTGACTTAGTCTATAGTGATATTTTTTATTTTAAATTTGTTCAGACTCGGGTGGCAAAAAGTATTTCATTACTTTTATTGATGATAGCACTAGATATTGCTAGGTGTACTTGCAACGAAGCAAGGATAAAGCCTTGGAAAAATTCATTAAATATAAGAATGAGGTTGAATTATAACCAGGTAGAAAAATTAAGGCATTAAGAAGTGATAGAGGTGGTGAATATGATGCCCCTTTTGGTGACTTATGTTCACAACTCGAAATTGTGCACCAAACTACTGCGCCTTATACACCTCAGCACAATGGAGTTGCCTAGAGGAAAAACCGAACTTTAAAAGAAATGATGAATGCTATGTTAATAAGTTCGGGACTATCTCAGAACTTGTGGGGGGAAGCTATTCTTTCTGCCAATTAAATTTTGAATAAAACACCTCACAAGAAAACCCTTCAAACACATTATGAATTATGGAAGGCCAAAAGCCTTCCTATAAATATTTAAAAGTGTGAGGGTGTTTGGCTAAGGTAGAATTACCATACCCTAAAAAGGTCAAGATTGGTCCTAAAACAATTGATTGTGTATTTATTGGATATGCAAATAGAAGTAGTGCTTATAAATTTTTAGTACATAAAAGTGACAACTCAGAGGTCCATGTTAATACAATCATTGAGTCAAGGAATGCTTCATTTTTCAAAAATATTTTTCCTTGCAAATCCGCTCAAGAGATTATTCCTAACTGGACTCATGATATTGCATTTGACAATAGTTAAGAATTGGTTGAAGAAAACCATAGAGGAGAGTTTGATGAACAACCTAGACGAAGTAAAAGGGCTAGAGTTGAGAAAACTTCTGGTCCTGACTTCTTAACATTTCTAATCGAGAAAGAGCCTCAAACTTTCAAAGAAGCAATGTCAACTCCGAAAGCTCCTTTATGGAAAGAAGATCTTAACAGTGAAATTGAATCCATTCTACAAAATCATACTTGGGAATTGGTATATCTTCCACCAGGTTGTAAACCTCTTAGATATAAATGGATATTCAAAAGGAAAATGAGACCGGATAGATCAATTGGCAAGTACAAAGCAAGAATTGTGGTCAAGAGTTATAGACAAACTGAAGGAGTAGATTACTTCGATACCTATTCACCATAACAAGGATCACATCCATTAGAATGTTAATTGCAATTGTTGTTTTAAACAATCTATAGATACATCAAATGGATGTAAAGACTGCATTCTTGAATGGTGATCTGAATGAAGAAATTTACATGGAACAACCAAAAGGTTTTGTCGTTCTAGGCTAAGAGTAGAAAGTGTGCAAATTAGTAAAATCATTGTATGACATAAAACAAACACCAAAGTAATGGCATGAAAAAATTGACAACGTCATGACAATAAATGGATTTAAAATCAATGAGTGTGACAAATGTGTTTATGTTAAAAACACTGATAAAGGTTATGTCATTGTTTGCCTATATATAGATAATATGCTAATTATTCGTAACAATAGTGGAATGATCAATTCTACTAAGAAAATGTTGAATACTAAGTTTGACATGAAAGATATGGGAGTAGCAGATGTGACTTTAGGAATGAAAATTACAAAAACATCTGAAGGATATGTTTTTCCTCAAACTCATTATATTGACAAAATTCTTGAGAAATTCAATTAGCATGACGACTGTCATGTAAAGACACATGTAGATGCTAACCTTCATTTAATGAAAAATAAGGGTGAAAGCATATCACAATTGGAATACTCCCGTATAATTGGAAGTCTAATGTATCTCATGAGTTGCATGCGTTTTGATATAGTGTATGCAATAAATAAATTGAGTAGATACACTAGTAACCCGGAAACAGACCATTGGACAACAATTGTTAGGGTTCTTAGATACCTAAAATACACCTGTAACTATGGGCTATACTATACTGAATATCCAGCGGTCCTAGAAGGGTATTGCAATGCTAATTAGATATCTGATACTAAGGATTCTAAATCTACTAATGGATATGTCTTTACCTTGGGAGGTGGAACAATCTCTTGGAAATCTTCTAAACAGACTTGCATAGCTAGATCCACAATGGAATATGAATTTATTGCTTTAGACAAAGCAGGAGAAGAAACAGAATGACTTCGTAATTTCTTAAAAGATATTCCACATGGTCGAAACATGTGCCAGCGATTTGCATTCATTATGATAGTCAAACCGTAATGGCTAAGGCACAGAATTATATGTATAATGGTAAGTCTCGTCACATTTGTCGTAGACGTAACACCGTTAGGCAATTTCTCTCTAATGGAATAATTTCCATTGAGTTTATAAGGTCAAAAGGAAACGTATAGATCCGTTAACAAAGACTTTGACTAGAGAGCAAGTGTTGCAATCATCAAGCGGAATGGGATTAAAGCCTATTACTTAAGAGTTATCTTAATGGAAACCCAACCTAGTTGATTAGAGATCCCAAGATCTAGGTTCAAAGGAACAATTGAATTAAGAATGACTCATTAGAATCACTAAGGAGTAAAACTCCTACCCATTTCTATGATGAGATAGTGATTACCTGCAACGATAAATAGGTTAAGCTTTCCTTTCAATGAGACTCATAGCTTGAAAATTCAAGTGGGGTATAGTAGGATACTTTTAATGGGAATCACCCATATGAGTGTGAACTAGGCCGGTTCTATGAGAATTGAAAAGGCTAAATTCTCTAGAGCACTCATGAATCTACGAATTGTCTAGGGCCAAAATAGACACAACCAATAGAATCAAGTTGTGTATGGAAATAAAACTATGTGACAGGCTATTGTGTTGTTTTACACCAACAGCAGAACAAGGAAGATTCAAGGCCAAAAACTACCTATCCTATGTAGGATATTTCCATATTTGTACTCACATAGTCTGCATGTTGTTGTATTTCTCGTTTCGTCAATTTCATTCATGTGGGGGATTGTTGAAAAATTTATAAAGGCAGTGGTGAATTACAATAGACTCCATTTGAATGAAAGGGTATAATATTTTCATGGTGTCTCTTTATTTTAAAGTAAGGGTGATGTCCCTTCTTCGTGCCTTTGCTATTCAAACTAAATAGGTACTAACAAGCCTATATAAAGGCAGCCCCCATTCCAATTTTTTTTTCATTCGAAAATTTCTCAAGTTCAAGCATTTTTCTTATATTCTTCATTTGTGTGAGTCTGAATTTTGTGAGTGCAAAACATAATTTTGGTTCGCTGCACAATCGAAGAGTGTGCTCTCTCGTTCGTGGTGATTATTGTATCCTGGAGACAGAATGTCCATTGTTCTCAAGCACCATTGGAGAGACACTAGCCTCAATCATTAATTTGTTCATAAACCATCTACAGAAGTACTATAGGGTTTAATTTTGTTGTTTACTTTATTTATTTTATTTGCTTTAATTAATTATTACTAAAATTATCTCCAAGAATCGAATTAGGACCCATAGTGAACCTCACAAACCCGGATAACATTCTCTAGTCTAGGGAAGCCTAGCCTTGACAAATTAGTTCATAGTATGTTTTGCTGTCAAAATTACTATTGAGGTATATACATTAGTATTTTCCAAACAGTAATGCTATGAGCTTAGAAAATTTATCTACAAAAATAATCAAAAAAGACAAAATATAATTGTAATTTGTTTGAAGTGTGAATCTCATTATGCAATACTTCAATATAGACCACATATCACTTTTGGTGATAAAATTCTTGACAAATTTTTATGGTTCGTAACATTTTTTTTTTCTTCTTCTTCTTTTGATATGAGAGGGGGAATGTTGTTCATTTGGCATGGCATGGTGATGGTCCTTCTCATTGCTTGTAAAGAACACAAGCTTTTCATAAAGTTTCATACCTTTTATGTTTTCCAATTCAATAAATCCTTATCAACCGATAATTGAGCCGCTTGAATTAGCTCGTACATAGGTGGAATCTCACACCTCAGCAAACTAGCCATCTTATCAAGCCTCATTAACTAAAAGTTTCCATTATTCTAAATTGACCCCATAAGACTGAAAAAAATTATAAAAAGCATAAAAAAGTATTCAAAAAATTTCAAAAAATTTTATTTTTGAGTAAATTTAGAATTAGAATTTATATGCATTTACTTACAACACTTAGAGATGAAATAAAAGATAATTTAAATTATATTTCTGAATTAGAAAGTGAGTTAAATGGATTAAATTTTGTTTTGGCTATTGCTTCTGGATAATCTATAATAAATTATAGCCAAAGATTTGCTGGTGTTGAAGATAAAATATCCTTAGAAAAGTCAAGTGTCGATTACTAATGAAATATTTTGCAAGAGTTAATATTAAATTAAATCTGTGAATTCGTAATTGAAATTGGTATCAGACAATTTCTCGGCTTTGCCAATAACATTTGCATGAGTATCAAATATAGTGAAGAAATAGAATCCGATAACCTAGATAATAGTACTTCTTTACAAATAATAATAGAACAAAATAATACCTTAATTAGGCTATTCAAAAAATTAGCAAAAACCTTAGAAATAATAAACGAAATTAGACATTTAATACAAGATCCAGAAAAACAAGTAGCTATTTTTGAACAAAAACAAAAAGAATTAGATCTATATCCTTACCCATATAAAGGAAATAATTCTGAAAAATCATTCGAATTAGTTTCACCTAAAAATCAAAAAAAAATAATGGAATTAAGTAAATATAATCTAGAATAGTTAGAAGAAATGGTCGAAAAAGAAAATGATAGTGAAATAAAATATAAAATAATATCAAAAATAGTTGAACAATTAGATAAAGTGGATGGAGAAATAACAAAATAGATAAATAATAATATAATAGAAGTAGAAGAAGATATACATATATATATATATATATAACTAGGATTAATCAATCTTGGAGAAATGGAACACATTCCCCTTGAAGACTTGGAATAAATATTGAGAAATAGTGATGCAGAAAAAGAAAAAGAAAATAATGTTCTAGAAGATTTCAAAGAAACTAATAATGTTAATGATGCTAAAATAACAATGGTAAAATAAGAAGAAAGCAGTTCTTCTGTCCCAACTAGTGCAAATCATCTAGATTTTAGAAATTTTACCAAACAACAATTGGAAAATGATTCTAGAAATTATGACTGTAAGAGAAGAACGAGACACTACAGTTACTAAATAGAGGATCATATGTTAGAGGAACATCTAATTATGCAAACTTTACCCTTAGAAATGAAGTATTTTTACCACTTCAACCAATAAGAAATACATAATATTTATTAGATATCGATTGTGCTACAAATACTAGGGATGTGCATAAAACCAATTACCCGACTAATCTGAACCGGACCGACTTACCCAATTATAGAATGGACAGTTTCAAGGCCCTGAATGGTCAGTTGTAGTTTGGATTTTTCAAATTTTGTTGAGATTCGATCGGGTACTAACTTTAACAAAATTGAAATTGGTTAACCCGATCCGACTGTAATTTGTTTATATTTTATATTTATATCTATCTATGTGTTGCCATTCAATAGGTTAGTATAAAGACTATTTTTCAAGACTTTGACCCTTATCTTCTCAAGACGTTGATTACGCTAACTCATTATGTCAGTATTAGACACTCTATATTCAATCTACATCGCCGTCTCATTTCTTCTCTCTCTATTCAATTCAATGTGTAAGATTGGTAGAGATAGAGAGAAAGAGAGAGACTGAATGACGTGTTTTAGTTATATTCAGTATATCTTGTACAAGAGGGATGATTCTCATTTATAGAGAAGAGCACTGAAAGGAGAAAGAAACAGCATAATGAAAGCGACGCACTATGAAAGTATAATAATGAAAGTGTGTGTGAGTGGTGTTCCCTTTGCAGCATTTACAGCATATGTCTAATGTATATGATATCTAAGGTATATTATATATATATATATACTAACAACGTTTATTATATATATACTAATAGCCCTCCGCAAACTCAAGGAGGGTAGGCATCCACCAAGTTGAGTTTGGAAACAAGATCACTGAAGCATCCAGGAGGATGAGCCTTGGTGAAAATATCAGCAGGTTGATCGGCAGAAGCAATAGAGAGAAGATGAACAGTACCAAGGGTAACATGCTGTCGAATAAAATGACAATCAATCTCAATATGCTTGGTGCGATCATGGAAAACATCATTGTGAGCAATTTGAATGGCACTCTGATTATCACAATAGAGAGAGGTAGCGCCAAAAGAAGAAACACCCATATCAACAAGGAGCCAGCGAAGCCAGAGAAGTTCCTGAGTAGTATCAGCAAGAGCTTAGTATTCAGCTTCGGTACTAGAGCGGACAGTGAGCGATTGTTTCTTACTACGCCAAGTAAGAAGAGAATCTTCTAAGAAAAAATGGAAACCCGTGGTGGAGTGTCGATCCATAGGATCCCCAGTCCATTCAGCATCAGAAAAAGCACACGGTTCAAGAGATGAGGAAGCAGAGTAGTGGAGGCCACGGAACAGAGTGCCTTTGACGTAGCGAATGATTCGAAGTAGAGCAGTATAATGGGGAGTGCGAGAAGCCAACATGTACTGACTAACAATGTGAACAGCATAGGCAATGTCAAGACGAGTCACGATGAGATAGACAAGACTACCGACGAACTAGCGATAAAGAGTAGCATCTGAGAGGAGATCCCCATCGAGAGGAGTGAGACGAAGCTGAGGATCTACTGGAGTAGAGGTAGTTTTGCAATCGATAAGACCAGCACGGGCCAGAAGATCGGATGCATATTTGGTCTGGGACAAATAGGAACCAGTAGAATCATGGGAGACTTTAAGGCCTAAGAAGTAATTAAGAGTACCAAGGTCCTTCATCTCAAACTGACGGTGGAGAAAACGTTTGAGGTGGAGAATACCAGCTGCATCATTACCGGTGATAATCGTATCATCCACATAAAGAAGGAAAAGAGTGGTACCATGAAGAGTAGTCCGTATAAATAAAGCAGAGTCATAGGAGCTAGAAGTGAACCCGAAGTCATGAATGGTAGAACTGAACTTAGCAAACCAAGCGTGGGGCGCTTGCTTGAGGCCATAGAAAGCACGCTGTTGTTTGCAAACTTTATGAGGTGGAAAAGTGGACCCAGGTGGAGGTTGCATGTAGACCTCCTTAAGAAGATTACCATTGAGGAAAGCATTTTTGACATCCATCTGAAAGAGCTCCCAGTGGCGAGCAGCAGCAACAATAAGCAAACTGTGAATAGAGGTAAGTCGAGCAACAAGGGAGAAGGTCTCCTCATGATCAATACCATATTCCTAGTTGAAACCCTTGGCAACAAGACAAGCTTTGTAGCGTTTAATAGAGCCATCAGAATGAGTCTTGATTTTGTAAATCCATTTGCAGCCAATCGCAGTCCTGCCAGGAGGAAGATTAACAAGATCCCAAGTATGAGTTTTGTCCAGAGCCTGGAGTTCATCAGTCATAGCCTGCTGCCAAAGCGGATTAGTACAAGCCTCACGATAGGAGGTAGGTTTATAAGTAGAAAAGGCAACAAACCCAACAATATAATCACGAAGATGAATAGGTGGTTGATTTACGCGGTGTGGTTGACCCGTAGGAGGATCGGTGGGAGAAAGAGCTAGTAAAGAAGGAAAAGAAGAACGAGGTGGCGCAATGAGAGGTGGACCTTCAGGGAGAGCAGTCTAGACGGGATCAAGGGTCAACAAGGGCGTCTCGATGAAGGAGGAACCTGTATCAAAGTCATCAAAGAAGAGATCTATGGAAGGATTAGTAAATAGAACATTAGTGGAAAGTGCAGGTAAGTGAAAGGAGGATAGGGAGGAAAACATTTTGTGCTCCCAGAAAATGACATGTCGGGAGATACGAAGATGCTTAGAGAGAGGATTCCAACAGCGAAAGCCTTTATGTTCAATTCCATACCCAAGAAAGTAACAAAGACGAGAATGAGGTTCAAGCTTGGTGTGTTCATGGGATTGAAGCAAAACAAAGCAAGCAGAGCCAAAAACCCGAAGATTGGTGTATAGGGGGGAAGTCCCATGCACACATTCAAAGGGAGTTTGATTATTGATGATAGGGGAAGGAGCATAATTGACAGTGTAGACAGCAGTAAGGGCAGCTTCCCCCCAAAAGGTTTCAGGGCAGGAAGAAGAGAGAATGCGAGTGCAAGTAGTGTCAAGAATATGCCGACGTTTCCTTTCAGCACGACCATTTTGTTGGGACATGCCAGCACAAGAACGATGAGGCTGTGTACCATGACTCTGAAGAAAAGAAAGAAAATTGGAATCCCGATATTCCATAGCATTGTCAGAGCAAAAAAGTTTGATGGTTTTTGAAAATTGGGTGTGGACCATTTTGGCAAATCTATAATAAAGGTAAGTTCAGACCGAGTTTTCATGAGAAAAAGTCAAGTAAACCAGGAAAAATCATCAATAAAAACAACAAAATAACAAGATCTCCCCATAGTAGTAGTAGGGGATGTGCCCCAAATATCTGAATGTATAAGATCAAAAGGTGTATGGGAAACAGAAGTACTTTTATTGAATGATAAAGCAGGTTGTTTTGCAAGATGACAGTGTATACAATCGAAAGTATCTGGAATTACATGACCCAATTGACCACTAGAAACCAAAGACTTTAAGCGACTAACAGAAATATGCCCTAAGCAACAATGCCAAAGATGAAAATGAGATAATGAGGAAGCAGATGCATGTAGACGCGCTCGAGGGGGTCCGAGCTCCGCGCTTTGCGAAGGCGCGAAATCCGTCCGCTCTCTAGCTACTACAAGTTCGGACTCAAATGTCACGGTTCTGAATCTAATCTTACAATGTGCGATGTAAGACCGATAAATCACCAAAGAGTCCAAATCCGACAAATCGTTTTTGGAAAACTGATTTTTAGAAAGAAGTGCCAAACATGGACTGCTTTGTCAGATACAGAGTCGCCACCTAAATATTTTATTTTTGGGAGAATTTAGGAAATCCTGACTCATGCCAAAGGCCACGTGTCCGTCATCACCAAAGTTGCCTTGGTTCGGGAACTTGGGTACGATTGGGGAAGGTCATTTCATGAGCACCCCCGCTCGCCCGATCAAAGATCGGCCACTACTAAGCATGATATTTTGTTTTTGAAAACACATGCATTCTTATTCCGGTTAATTAGCTAGAATTACTATATGATGCGCACAACACACAAGTATAGACTAGATCGCCTAATTTGGAACCAAGCATTGCATATCCGTTTGTTTGGAAAATGGTTTGGAGTTTGCTACTCGCAAGTAGGCTAAAATGCAGATTTCGATGAATTGTCCCAATTTAGGTAATCTAACCTTCACCCACAGGCATTCAAGCAGTTAATCACATAAGCAAATAGCCTCATGGAAAGCATGCTTTCATGGAAACATTAACACACGTGCAGTATGCTAAAGCGTAAACACTCACAGTGTACTCTGAGCCAAAACAAAGAACTAGTCAGAAATCAATGCATGATCCTAGTTCATGTTAAGATGGCTAATGCAACACATGTAAAAATGCAATTAAGATAGGCTCGGCTATCCTAAGAATGTCATGTGAGATGCAACTTGGTACATGTATTCAAATTGGAATTGAAATACAATGTAGTTAGTGTGATGCGCCGTGCCCGGTGCATGCAATACAGATGAATGGATGCAAACATGCAAGCATAAGGTATGCTAAATGAAACGTGCCCTAAAACTAACCATCATAAGCGGTTAAGTAAAAGGGAGAAAGAAATGGAAATTGGAAGACATGCATCACACACACGCACGCCTATTACAACAATTGGCTCTCTTGAGGGAGAGACCGAATAAAGAGCTAACTAGCTAGCCTAAGCTAATTAAACTAATTATTACACAACAAATTAATTAACTAATCCTAGTTAACTAATTATTACAAAATGAATTTAAATAGCTAAACGCATTAACTATTAAAGGTATAAACCAAAGCAAAACCTAGCTATCTAAGCATGGCAGCTAAGGAAAGCGGTAAATCAGGAGCCTCAGAGATAGAGGAATGCATGCATGTCTCTTCACCTCGTTCGGAAATCCAATGCGATGCCCCGATTTGCCTCTGTTTTCATTTGTTCTCAGAAACTTGCACCAAGCTCCAGAAAGCTGAAAATCCACCTTTGGAATCCTGTGGGAGGGTGGCCGACCACTTTTGGTCTTTCCAGACCCCTGCCGACCACTTTTTGTTGTTGAAAATCAAGAAAAGTGGTCGGCCAGCTACTTTTCTAGCTAGCCGACCAGTTGTTGCTGCTGAACTGCAATTTGCTGCAATAGAGAGCAAGAAAGGGCATGGCAATGTATTTGTAAGATATGTGTGCACAACCACCCTCCCTATCATGTAATGAAATCTCAAGGGAGTGTAGTTCTCGACCCTCGGGCCACCAATCGCGCATTTCCATGCATAATGGCCGAGAGGCGAAGTTGCATAATTCAATATGAAATGAATGCACAAGTAAACACATAAAGCCTAAAACTCTATCATGGATTATCAAAAGCGTCGGTGACCAGGAATTAAGGCACGTTTCATCACTCTAAGTATGAAACATCCCTCGTTTCCCGTGTTTGGACTAATACCTATTCCAAACACGATGCAACACATAATATGGCATGCTCAATGCTATGCAATGCAACCTTATCATGCAAACATGCAACTACATGGCATACTCAATGCAACTAGCGACCTAACATACACAATGCAAGGCATGACATGGCATACACAATGCTAAATGCTAAGAACTAGATGGCATACTCAATACAAGGCAATCATAGGGTTCTAAACACAATGTAATGCATGCATGCACAATGCAATGCAACAAAGGCAACTTATGCAATACACCAAGCATGCAACAACATGCAAACCACATACTCAATGGACTTAAACCGAAATGGACAGACCTCGGCCATGCCAAAACAGTGGCCATAATGCTAAAATTAAAGCACCGAAAACACATACAAACATGCATGCCAATTGAGGCACTAAGTTGCAACTCTCAAGAGCACTTAAAGAGTGAAAAGCATGGAAGTGTAACAACACTAAATGCACTGAAATGATGTAAGAAATGATGCCAAATCATTCAAACAACATAAGTATGGCATACTAGAGTCCTTAGAGCATAAGGCTAGCAAAGAGCAACACATAGGAGGGATGCAATACATGGCACAAATGCATGAACTAAGCATGGACAGAGCTCAAGTAGGTCCAAACATGGACCTAAACATGCTGAGATAAGGGCTCAAAGACCTAGGCATGCAAGCATACACACTAGGCTACAAGTGAGGTAACAATGCACAATACTCAAAGGCATTCAAAGCATGAAAGAAGTGGGAACATGGCAGTCCTAAATGCTCTGAAATGTCATGTCAAGTGATGCCAAATCATGTACATGACACAAATAAAGCATGCAATAGTGCTCAAAGCTTGAGGCAAGCAAGAGCATTTGTACTACAAGTATACAAAACATGAAGCATGTGACCAAGGCAACCCAAAACAGTCCTAGTACATGTTAAAATGAGTCTAAAACATGCATGGAAGTAGGCCAAAATGTGCTAGCATGAAGGGCATGAAGCATGGTGCATACAAGGCAAATAAGGTGGATTACACTACACCTAGTAAGACCAAGCATGGAATGACTTGAGCAACAAAAATCAGAGCTATATCATAGCAAAATAATCCCAAATAAGCACTGAAATGATGGCTCGCAAGCTAAGGCATGAAGGCATACGCAATGGTTCATGTTAAGGCATAAAAGGGGAAACCCTCCAACGCATTGAATAAGTGAAAGATGTGAGTGTATGGCCATGAAACATGGACTGAAATCACATAACAAGTGATGCCAAATCACTAAAATAGGCCAAGCAATGCATGCTAGGGGATTCAATACACAAAGCTAACAAGCTAGATTGAACCAAGGCTATACAAAGCAAGTCATGGATGACCAATACAACACAAATCAGACCTTAGACATGATAAAACATGAACAAAATCTTCTTTAAGCTAAGCCAAAAGCATGCTAAAATAACATGTTACAACATGAAGCATACAAAGCCAGTTTAAGGGATTTACACTACAAGTGTATTAGGCATAAAAGAGCCAACCAAACCATCCCAAAATAGATCTAAGGCATGTCAAAACAACACCAAAAACCCACTGAGATGGCTCCAAAACAAGCTAGAAAGACATGCTCAAACATGAGGCATACAAGACTAGATTGTGTGATTTACACTACAAGTGTATTAACCATGCATGGAGTGACCAAGGCAAGTAAAAATAGTGGTATGCCTCAGCAAAATAACCCCAAATACAAGCTAAGATATGACCAACATACACTTAGTAAGGATGCTCAAACATGAGGCATATTAAGGCATGTATTGAAGATGCAAGGAGAGGGGATGGCCCTCCCCTTCTTAGGACCTTAAAATACCATCCCCACCACTGAAATCTCTTTGGATTTCAATGGTGAGAAGGCCAATACAAGGTGGTCCCGAAGCCCACAAAAAAGGCTCAAAAACAAGGCCAAACAAGGCCTAAGAGGGGGTAAACAACCCCAAACACAAAAGTGATCTTAAAAAAAGATCAAAAACATACAAAAAAAAAGAACTTTTATCAGTTATGAGATAAGCTTAAAATAGCATGCAAGATAGGCTAAAAGCTTAAGCAAGAAAGGGGGATTTAAAGGTCAAAAGCTCACCCTTGAAGACCCTCTTTATAACTGCAACTCCAGCAGGTTTTTCAAGCTCAAGGCAAACCAAGAACACCAAAATCAGCCCCTAAGCACCTCAGTAGCAAAAGGATGGTGTTTGAGTGTGTGTTTGTGTGTTAAAGTAAGACAAATCTACATTTTTGAACACAAAAATGAAGAACAAGAGTGATATAGAGACAAAGCTATATGTAACTCTCTTGAGGCAAATTTTTGAACCTGAAGGAGGGAGGAAGAGCCTCCCTCTTATAGAAGAGGAAAGCCAAAGCTTCTTGGAGAAGCTAAGCTTGAATGCCATCCCTCCATACACGTGTATGGAGGATGGCTCAAATGCTCTCCATCTATGCCAACTGTCCCAAAATATCTCCAAAATGGTGCCAAAAAGCAGCCGACCACTTCAAGTGGTCGGCCTGCTAGTTTAAGTGGTCGGCCGACCACTTTAGGTGGTCAACTAGAGTAGAAACTGGTCGGCCATAGGTGGGAGAGGTCAACACACTAAATTCAAGGTGATGGTGTGGTAGCCGACCAGAAAAGATGGTCCAAACACCAAGAAAGCCTGTTATCTGACAAGAAAACTAGCTGGAAAAAGGAAAAGTGGTCTCCAAGGAGAAATATTGGTCTCCCACCCTTGTACCACCTTCCAAACAAGGAAAGAAAGGTTTGTACCAAAAAAAAACCAAAGCGGATGCAAGACGAGAACTCGGGAGGCGAAACACGTGACCAAAAGCCTCGAAAACTAGCTGACGAGCATCAAAAGTGGTATGCAACCACAAAAGTGGTCTCCCGGACCACAGTGTTCCTCTAGGCAGAGGCAACAAGGTGTGGTTCAAAAACCACGCCAAACGGAGAATGTTAAGCGGTCCCGAGACAAGGCGCGCGGCCAAAGACTCCAAAAACCGGACACTAGTCTCCAAACGGAAAAAATGGCCTACGACCATGAAAAGTAGTCTACGACCACAGAGAGATGGTCTACAAGACCACTCTCTCCCTCCGGGAAAGGAAAACAAGACTTGGTCCGCAAACCGAGCCAAAGCACAAAAAGTTCTGAGGCCCAGAGGCAAGGCTCTCGGCCAAAACTCCGAAACCTCAGAACGAGCACAACATGCACCATCACTGAGCGCTCAATCGATGACGTCTGAGTCTTAAGGTCGGTCAAAAATGGGGTGTCTACAATGCAGGAGCAGCGATCTGAGGAGAGTCAGGAACATGAAGGTGAATCAGTTCATAGTGACGTTCGTGCTTACGACCGATCCCAATAGTCTGTCCCGTCTGAGGGTCCTGCACCAAACAATCAATAGAAAAAAATGTGACAGTTAAACCAAGCTCACATAATTGACCAATAGAAATAAGGTTTAAGGTGAGAACAGGGATATGGTAAACTTGAGGTAAAGATAAAGAAGATGTGGAAACAGTACCAACATGACGAACAGACATGAGAGAACCATCAGCAGTATGAATTAGGGAAATATGAGTAGATGAAGAGATAGAAGAAAATATAGTAGAACTGGAGGTCATATGATTACAGCTGGCGGAGTCAAAATACCAAAAAGAGTTACCTGGGATCACAGACAAAGCAGTAGGAGGAGGTGTACCAGAGGTGGAGAGAAGTAGTTTGAACATGGCCTCTACATCAGTTGGAGAAAAGAGAGAGGTAGACGAAGCAGGTGACTCAGAGAAATCCTCAGAGGCAGCAGCAACAGTGTGATGAGACTGATTCCCGGAACTCCCAGAACGATGAGAGCTCCCCCGGGAAGAACCACCGCTAAAGGAGTGGCTAGTAGAGGATGATCGAGATGGATTGCGAAAACAATCCTGTTGCAAATGACCAGGACCAAGTTTGTTGCAATATCAGCAGGATCTAACGGGGCAATTGACCAGGAGATGTGTTGAGGGGAGGCCCGATTCTGACAATAGAGGTAGGCAGTGGTCCGCTAGGTAAATGATGATTAGTACTGAGGAGTGGCAAGAACAGAGTCCACATGATGAGTTTGGAAAATACCAAGACGAGTCTCCTCAGATAGCAGCTCAGAGATAGCTTGTTCAAGAGTGGGCAATGGAAGGCGATGAAGAAGAGAGGTACGCACGGGCTCAAAAGAGGGCGTGAGAGCCATGAGAAAGTGAACCAACCGCTGCTGATTACGATAGGTAGTAAATAAAGCAGCATCTTCTTGGTGAGGCCATACCGGTTTTGAGAGAGCAAGCTGATCCCAAATAGAATACATTTGCAAAAGAAAGTCATTAATAGACTGACTGGATTCTTGGCGCATGCGATGAAGTTGGCTCTGAAGTTGATATTGATGGACTAGACTAGTAGTCTGGTATCGTTCTTTCAAAAAATCCCAGATGTCTTTTGCAGGAGTGGTTACAGAGTCAAGCTGAAAATGACCAAACTGAAGACTGATAGAGGGAACAGAGGTATTTTGAAACTAGGTAATGATCTGGTAGTTCTTACTGTCCCATTCCTTAAGTCGATCTTCATATGTAGTAGCAGTAATAGCAGTAGCAGTAGCAGTAGTAGCAGCAGTTGCATTAGTGTCTTTCACCGATTGGGTCATATCCACGGTGATAATGCGCCAGAGCTTCTTTCCTTTGAGGAAGGAAGACAAGGCTTGGGCCCACAGAACATAGTTGGAACCATTAAGAATAACAGAAATTGGATGAAAGGCATCATGACGATCCATAATAATAGTTAAGTAGGGCTAAATAAATAAGAACAGACCTGTAGGAGCAAAATTAGGTAAAACAGGGTGCAGCAGTGAGTCCGGAAGGTCGAAAATAGCTAGGAAAGGTGTACTGTGCAGAGATGACATCAGTAGAGGCTAAAATGATGTCAGCGACGCACGATAGCAGGTTGCAGTGAGGAGCACAATAGTAGGAAGGGCGTGCGGTGCACTATAGCAGACTGGTGTACGCGCGGCGCATGGGAGCACACTGGTGCACGCGGGTGCACTATAGCGGAACGGCGCATGTGAGGCGCACAGCAGCAGGCGCGACAAACGAATGAGCAAGGCTGACGTCATACGCTGACGTGAGCAGGCAACGAAAGGCGCGTGAAGGTGCGTGTACGAGTGGCGTTGGAAGCTGAGACGCGCCGAACACAAAGGTGGCGCGTGGATGCGCGTGACGGGGGTGGTGCCATTGGAATCGTAAGGTGATTCCGAGCTGTTTGGTGTAGTACCACTGTGTACGGGACTAAGCACCACAAACGAAAAATGTCAGGAGTGTAGAACTCAGCTCTGATACCATATAAGATTGGTAGAGATAGAGAGAAAGAGAGAGACTGAATGAAGTGTTTTAGTTATATTCAGTATATCTTGTACAAGATGGATGATTCTCATTTATAGAGAAGAGCACCGAAAGGAGAAAGAAATAGCATAATGAAAGCTATGCACTATGAAAGTATAATAATGAATGTGTGTGTGAGTGGTGTTCCCTTTATAGTATTTACAGCATATGTCTAATGTATATGATATCTAAGGTATATTATATATATATACTAACAAGGTATATTATATATATACTAACACAATGCACCACTTAATCTCTTTCTTTATTCAATTTATCATGGTTTCTTCCACCATCTCTCTCAAAAACTCATCTACACCCCACTCTCTCTCTCTCTCTCTCTCTCTCTATTCAATTCAACACTGATTGTTCTTTAATTTCTCTCTCAGAAACCCAAATGGATCATGACCTTTGAACTATAGAACTCTAAACTTCTATCTACTCTCTCCGTCTCTCATCCTCTCACGCGCGGAGATCTCAGTTCTAATTTACACCTATGGCTACTAGGCTCAAGCGAAGAAGATATTGCAGGAAGGGGCGGTGGTGGCCACTGAAAAAACGAAGCAAGTGATGGTAACTGTTGTATGTAAATATTACCGATCACAAATCTATATAATACAGGTCTTTGTCGTTCATTTTTTTATTATTATTTTATAGTTTGTTTCCTCTACTCTACACAAAGATCTATGTATGTAAATATATATACATAGATGTATGTATATACTAAGGTTTAAATTGGAATCGAAAAAGGTAAACCAATATTTTGGGATCATATAATATATATTGGCCAAAGTTAGATCTACAATTGTCTTTTCCTTTTTTTTCTTTTGCTCGTTTGATATAGTTCGGTTTCGTCCGATCCGACCACGAAACTGATCAAACCGAGTTTTGCAGTTTCGAAGAATACATCGGTCAACAATGGGTGTGACAACCCATCACGTATAATAATTAACATTTAATTAATTAAAGGGATTTCAATCTTAATTGTCCATTATTCTAAATTAATTTAGGATTCATGAAAATTATGGAGACTAATTCGTATATGATTCTATTGAGGATTTATTTTAGAATTAAAAATTGAAAACCTAAATGGCTCAAAAGATTGTAATTGGTGAATTAAATTATTTTAATTTCGAGTATTGGATCATATGAGAGCTTAATTAAATATTCGATTCAATTTAGTAAAATTAAGATTTGATTAATTGGGTCTAAATTGGAGTTTATTAAATTATGAGGAGATAATGAGGTTTAGTAATTGTAATTATTATGAATTAAATTTACTTATGAGGTGTTCGATTTGAATATGTAATTTATAGAAGGAGATTTTGAGTTCAATCTGAAATTGAAGGCCTTAATGATGTAAGAATCCAAAATTGATGATGGAAATACATTTAAATTGACATTTGGAACCTTTTGGAAGTTTAATTAAAAATTTGATTTAGATCGATACATTTAAATATAATTAATTGGGCCTTAATTGAAGTTAATTAGACTAATTAAATTATGTGGAATTTGAGATTAGTTGTAATTAATTTAATTATGCATTAATCAAAATTTATTAAGACTAAGTGTTGCTTAATTAAATTAATCCTAAATATAAATTGAATTATAGAACAATTTAGAATTGAGGGTGTATTTGGGTGTGGGTGTGCAGAGAAAATTTTGTGGGTGTGTACATGTTAAGTGTTGTGCTGGAAGTTCTACAAGAGTGTATGTATGCACGTGTAATGAGGTCAAAACAAGAGATGTAAGTAATGTGTAATGTGATGAATTGAAAAGTGTGGTGTATCGTTGAGTTCAAGAACTCTAAAAGAAAAAGAGAAAAAAATAGAGAGAGAGAGAGAGAGAGAGAGAGAGAGAGAGAGCTCTCACCTCATCTTTGTTACTGGAAAAGAGCTTGCTGGAGAGTGAGAATTCAAGATAAACAACTAAGAAAGCAAAGGAAAAGTGACGAATTGAATAGACTATAGAAATTTTGAAGGGCTTCACCAAATTCAAGAGCTTAGATAAGGAGTTCAAACTTAATCCTTATAGATTAATTCCTTAGCAACCAAAATCAAGAAATAAATGGGTTTAATTTAATGAAACTAGAAGAAATTAAGAAAATTATGAAGGAAATTGAGTTAGGATCATGGTTTTGGAAATTGATTTAGAAATTAATTATTTTTTATTTGATTTTGTAGAATCATCCTATAACATTTGAGATTGAGAAGGATTTGAGATTATATTCATGGACTTAGGAAGAAATTGGGTTTTGAACATGAAATGTGTGGGAGCCAGAAAAATATCCTAGCTATATGGGTAAAATATCCTAAACAAATATCATCTATCCCCTATAAAAAGAGGAGACCCCATACACAAAAGGGAGGTCATCCCTCTCGACACTCCACCCACAACACTCTTTACTATCTATACTCTTCATTCATAGATTCTAACTTGATCATCGGAGTGTCTCCGGCCGACAACCTCTATTGGGTGGCGCCGACTATGTTTATCCTTGCAGATTGCAGTAGCTAAGCTCATCTCTTTGTTGGAGCTCATCAACATCAATGTCAGAGGATTTTTCGGATCTCACAATTTGCGCCATTTGTGGGAAGCGTCTGAAAAAGTTCAGCAAAGGAAATAGCAAACATGTAACTGTTAGTAAAAATCCAACAACACTTGGATCGTGATCTCTGCTCTCTCTGATTAAATTTATTTTAAACTTATTTGCAAAATTGGTTCATGGTGCATGTTGATGAAAAAGTTTTAAACCAGAATAGAATTCATGGGTCTACTTTTATAGTTTTCTCTCTCTAAAAATGGGTTTCACACTTTTCTTGATGCAAACATCTTTTCGGCAATTCAATAAAGTTGCTCGGCTAAATCTGTACATGGATCTGTCCATTTCTTTATTTATTCTTCATTATTTCTCAAAACATATCTTAAAGTTGATTCTTAACATGCATGCACGTGTACGTATGCTAAAAATTTATGTAGAATCCAAGGCTGGGTCTTCAGGTTTTCTTTCTCAAGAGGCATTGCCATAGAATGGACCATGAGTTATGATAAAAAAAAAATATATATTATTATTTAATTAATTGTGGTAGTCAGCAGGCCATATATACATGCATATTTCTCCACTTTATTGTTTATATACAACTATGATCTTTACTAAAGTTTTTGCATAGTTTGAGTTGGATTGGGTCAGAATTATTGTTCGTCTAAAACAAAGCCAAAAGGCGATGGTCAAGTATTCTCAGCCAAAGAGTTGTCAAAGAAGTATTTCGGCAAGCCAACATTGCCAACTTGCCGACCAAGCGGTCTTGGCAAGCTGTCCAACGATTGTTCAGCAATACCATTCTCTTAGAGAAGCCAGCGCATTGTCACGATCATTTTGGCACAGCCAAGTTGCCAAACTCAGCAAAACCAAAGGCCAAAGTGTTGCCGACCAAGTTCTCGACAAAGTCAAAATTATAAATGAGGCGCCAACCGTGTTTTGGCACTAGTTAACGACTAGGTGCTTCTACACACCACAAGGGACTTAACACCTCGATGTTCTACAATGTCCTAATGACCATACACCACAATTCCAATTGCCGACCACATATCCGGCAAGTCAAGAACAAAAGGGAATTACTGCACAAGTGTGCTCGGCAAGACAAACCCAAAGCGAAGGCCGACCACTAACTTTCGGTAAGCGAGAAAGTTAACTCACTTTCCATTTATATTCTACGTTTGAGCCCATGCATGCGCATTTCGGCAGTGCCGTAACTCATAGCCAATTAATCGGCATGGTTCCAAAGCTACTCTACATCTTATCAACTCAGCTTCAACAACTTATTCGGCTTATTTGGCAACTTAGTCGGCATATTCGCAACTCTGCAAATCCACATATTATCAATTCATAACTTATTCGGTCTATTCCCGTTGCAATTCGACATATCATTCGACATATTATCAAGAGCATATTAATATCATCGATGTTGCATTTTATCTAGCATCGGCAACTTATTTGGCACTACTATCTCGGCATAACACTAGCATCTCAGCTTGCTGAAATCCACATCTGAAAATACTAACGGATTCATGTCTACTCAATGAGTGCAAACCTACCAACCCGAGAAGCCAAGAACTAACCAAAGTTCGCCAGTAATTGCAAAATGGACCAAATTTTCAGAAAGCTAAAATTTTCAAAATCGTCAAAATCAAGTTTTGGTCATACCAGTGTGAAGTACTCATTAAGTCGAGTCTAACACAACAAACCGCGTCAAAATCAGAGCTAAAACGAAGCCGTACGAGCTAAGAAAAATTTGCCCAGAAATTCATCTATTTTGCCGAAGAATACGACCCCAAAAAAAAGAAATTATTGTGTGCATTGCGGCTAAGTTACATCATGTCATAGCCAAACAATCAAGTTCAAATATATAATGTGCAAAATGTATACAGGCATGGCAATGTGGTTTAGTATAATTATTTCACCGTGAGAGCAAGAGTTCAATTCTCACCAACAACTTCCTTTTATTTTTTGCTGAGCAATTATTCAGTGCTTTGTAGAGCACCATTCTCAATCGATCTGGGCCATCAGTTCTATTTTGGCTACAACTACGCCATCAGGAGTCCGATTATAGCGATCCAATTGTCATTTCCAACTATTTGGAGCCTTCTGAACACATCCGTACGGTCTAAGTTTGCAAATTCTGAGTCGCATATTGAGATCAATACATCGGCCAATCGGGAATAGTAAATGCAAAATCAACGGTCAAATCCTATCCGATCGGCATGCAATTTTAGCAGCAGGATCTTAGGGCGAGGAAATAATCCTTTGTCTTCCCCGATCATTCATTGCGTTACCTTGGCCATTTATTGCCCATTAAGACATCTTAGTCAATTCTCCGCTTTCCAACTGGGACATATCAGCCGATCATCATCTCGGCACCTCTGTTATGCATACATACTCGACCAACTTGGTCCAAACATTACAATGACATTTACTTGAGTTACAAACTCTCGCTCCTTTTCACACAGCTCCAAGCAAGTGCTAGTTTTGGGGCAATACATGACACTTGGCAGTTTTTCATATATGTTTGCACGCACCGTCATTCTTACAGTTTTTACAGCTTCCCACTTTTTTTTGGCTGATATATCTACATTATTTATTCTTTCTTATTTGGTTCAGGTAATCATTTCCATGCTCAGCACATAGAAATATCTCCAGCTCAGCACGAAAGTCCATATTTGGAAGCAATCTTTGCACTCAGCAATATACTACAACTTCGCCCGGGAGTTATAATACTGCGGCATACACCCTTGCCCGGAGGTAATAATACCATGGCCCATCATTCATTTAACCTCTCCATACTAGTATTACTTACTGAGCTTTAGCTCACCTGTAACAACCCTCATTTTGACTTAGTCATACTTGCATACATTTATGGATGATCTTGTATTATTATGTGCATTTGCAAATCTTGTCTTGTTTTGCTTGAATGATTGCTTGCATGCTTTGTTCTTGACTGATGTGTTGCCGAGGTCATCTTAAGCCTAGACACCTTCGAGACCTTTATCACTTAGAACTATCTTGGAACCCCTTTGGTTGACCTCCACCTTCACCCTGGCATATTGGCTGAGATGTCACCATCTGGGCCGAGGTTCGCGTCACCTAGGCCGAGATGTGCATCATCTGGGCCGAGATGTTAATATCTAGGCATTCTAGATCCTTGATCCTTACATGAGTGATTTTGTTCCTGGAATGGTATGACCTAGACCGAGGTGTGGCACATCTAGGCCAAGATGTGGCACAGCTTAGTCAAGTGTTGTCCTTCCAAGCCGATGTCATTGTTACCCTGGTTGCCGAAGCTTTGCCCTTAGCTGAGGTCATCACTTGTCGGAGTACTCTTATTGTTTAGCTTGTTGAGTACACTTTGTCTTGGTCTTGTCTTGTCAAGTCAGTCACCTTTTCGAGTAGAGCCTATCAGCCGATGCCACGTGTCCCGACAGAGGGATTAAGTTAGTGATTGTCGTGAGGAGCATACCTTTTTGTATCAATCTTGCCTTTTAGAGAGAGAAGCTCTAGGAAGAAGAAGGGAAAGTTTGAGCTAGAGAGTGTGAACTTCCAAGCTTTATCGTTGGAGCTTGAGCCGTTAGATTCGAGATTTGAGGTTAAAATCTTAACCTATTCTTGTTGTTCTTATTCATCAACTAGCTGCATTGCACGATCAAACCTGTTCTACACGCCATTCATCGATTTAAAGTTGGTTTTAGAAAGAGAAAACAGTTTTCATGTGTTTTTGAAGAAAAGCCTCATTTGATCCGAAAGTTTGCATTAAGGCTCATGCTTTTGTGTTTGTTTTGATAAGATCCTTGAGTGTGGGTACCCAGGTCCATGTTTTGAAATTATAGCATGAAATCTCAGCTTTTGTAATAGCAAGTTTTGATCTTTGTGTTCATTTTCTTCATACTCATGTTCTTCATGTTTATCAAGAGGGAAACCCAGATTTTCCCGACTTCACTTTTGAATGTGGCCATCGAGGCTACACCTCGGCAAGGAGGTGTGGGACCTCGGCCTAGACCTGGTAGTTGCCCTGCGTGTTTTTACAAAGATAAGAAACTGTGTTTCGATTTGATTGACTTAGTTTCGAAGAATGCCGAGGTCATTTGCATGTAAGCTAGACTTGTTTTGAGTGGTGCATTCAATAGACTTTGCCATGCGTTTGTAGGACTTGGACTTGCCTTGACCCCGACGTTTGAAGAACTAGGTGAGTGGTATTTTTAATAAAGCTATGTTATACGTTTTGATAAAGACTTTGCTTTGCTTTGTTTTAAAAGTGTTTGTTAAGCATGAATAATTGTCCCTGTCTTGTATATCAAGTATGAGCTTGTCTTGATGACCTTCTCGGAAAGTCCCTTGTGCTGGAGGACTCTAAACTTTCGTAGCACATCATGTTTTGAAAGTCCCTTGTGCTGGAGGACTCTAAACTTTCGCAGCACATCTTACCTTGAAAGTCCCTTGTGCTGGAGGACTCTAAACTTTCGCAGCACCCTTGATTTACATCTTGCCTTGAAAGTCCCTTGTGCTAGAAGACTCTAAACTTTTGTAGCACCCTTGTTTGAGATGCCTCTCTTGCTTCATCGTGTTTTGCCACGGACGGTTTACCACGTGGATACGTTTTCCGGAATGTTATTATTTGTAATATGTGATGCTAGTAAGTGTTCCTTGAAGCTTTGAAGATCTGTTAGATGGACGAGGTCCATTCCTTGTTATATATAAAGTTTTGTCTTGTATTGTTTTGAAAGGACTTCGGCTATTATTCATGCAAACCCCTTTATTATTTATACCATTCACTGAGTATCTAAGCTCACCCTCTCTATATATATGTAGGTGATGAGCAAGAAGGTGGTGACACATAGATGTGATTCTGGAGCTTATTTTGGATTTTGATTATGTCGGCCTAACCTGTAATTACGTCAGCAGTCTTGAAAATTATGCTTCTCGATTTGTAATACTTGCATGTTGCATACGTCGGCTTGAGAAGCCTTTTGATCAAGATGCGTGTTTTGTATACATGTTATGTCGGCAATGAGGATGTCGGCAATTCTGAAGATTTTGCTTTTAGCTGTGTTTCATGTGTTTTGTTCATGTCGGCTTGTGAAGCCCTTTTATTAATATGAAAGATGTAATTTGTACTTTGTTTCGTTTGTAATTGAGTTGTAACCCATCTGCAGATGATTGCTATCTTATTTGACTTATGCACAGCTCTTATGGACTAATCTGTTTGTATAAATCACTTCTGTACCTGTTAGCCCCATATAATTGTACTCTGATTGTGTGTGAATTTTGTAAGTTGGCCTTCGGTAATCTCGGATTACTGGCCATCACGGCACTAAACTACTAGGGCCAGTTTGGGGTTGCGACATCACCACTCACCCTTATATACGTATAGTTATACGTATATTTGCACATACATTGAAGCATACATGCATTCATATAGTCATTCATTCATTCATTTTTTATTCATTTATTCAAAGTGTTCTTTAGCAAGAAACCTAACATTTGTTTGAACAGTGTAAATCGGCAATAAAAACTCTCATTCCTTCTACCGTAGACAATGAAAGTTTTGGGGCAATTGTGGGAGCCAGAAAAATATCCTAGCTATATGGGTAAAATATTCTAAACAAATATCATCTATCCCCTAACTATACTCTTCATTCATAGATTCTAACTTGATCATCAGAGTGTCTTCAGCCGGTAACCCCAGTTGGATGGTGCCAACTATATTTATCATTGCAGATTACAGCAGCCAAGCTCATCTCTTCGTTGGAGCTCATCAATATCCATGTGAGAGGATTTTTCGGGTCTCACAAAATGGGTTACATGCATGTCCATAGTCATGGAAACTAATTATTTGGATTTGATTTTGAATAGCTTACACGAGTGTGAGTCTAATTCCTACAAACAAATTCTACAAATTTTAATATTCTAATTGTACATGCATTAAAGATTTCTAGGAATTGATTTCCATGTCTTGATGAAACAATAACTAAATTTTGAAACAAAATTATGAGTCTATGAAGAATGAGCTTAATTGTTATATTAAAGGGGTTTTGATATATATGGTTTAAAATTGATCAAGTTTTCTTAATTATTTGAGAGATTATATATTTTTAGACAAGCCATACTTAAACCTAAGTTTTGGAATTATGTTTTGAAAGCTTAATTGATATTTTAGAACTTATGAGTTTGAAATTAGGTTTGATATGGAGGAAATGAATTAAATTTAAATTTGGAATTATATTTTGAAAGCTTAATTCATATTTTAGAACTTATGAGTTTGAAATTGGGTTTGATATCAAGGAAATGAATTAAATTTAAATTTGGACAAAATAAGGAGGTTTTTGTGTGGAAATTTGGAAATTAGTCATGTGTTCATATTTATTACTGACCTTACATGTTTAAATTGAATTATGCATGAATCTGAATTTGAAATGAAGTTTGGAAGCTCAAACTACAGTTTTGAAACTCAGAAAATTTACAGACCGCTCGAGGAACCAATCAGTGGTTCGAGCGAACATTACGAGCTTCCAATATTTTTATAGACAATACAGTCCGCTCGAGCGACCAAGTAGTGGCTTGAGCAATCAAGCTATTTTCAACATATTTTGAAAAACTACACTTTGCTCATATTTCGATCTCATCTCTTTCCAAAGCATTCTAGACACGATCTAACAATCAACATAAATTAGTTAGTTAAAGAATAAGTCATTGATTTAGTAGTAATTGATTAAGAAACCACGTAAGAAATCCGTCTACTTGGAAAAGAAAGATTTAGTAATGAAAGGATATGTGAAATGAGAACCCTGTTTATTTAAGTAAGAAAGAATAAGCGCAGCAGAATTTCGGATTACTTAGACAAAAAACAAAAAGACAAGAGAAGTCAAGTTTGATCAAGGAAGTGATATTATGTTCTAATGTGTATATGTTATCTGTTTGTGTAGGTTACGTGCTATCGTCTGCCTGACTTGTCTAATATGTCTAATATGTCTAATTTGCTTATGGAGCTATCTGTGAGTAACAACTCTGTAAAGCTATGTTTGATTGTAAGTATTTTCAGACTGAAATGATATGATATGTTTTATGAAATGCTATTTGTGAATCATGAATGATTGTCCAGTTTTTCTAAAATGTATCTGTGCCATCCTTAGTTCGCATGGCCCTCACTTGGAAGAAACAATACCGTGGCTTATGTTCATGTCACCCTCATTCGGGGAAAACAATACCGTGACGTATGTTCATGTGGCCCTCGCTTGGGGGATACAATACCATGGCTATATGTGCACAAGATGTTGAACTTATGGTCGTCGGTACCGACTATGCATGTGGGTCTTTTGACCAATTTGATATGTTAACTAATGGATGTACCACGTATAAATGTTTAAGAAATTTATATAAGTATGTGATCTTGAATCTGTTTCTGATATGAACTTTGATCTCTGAATCTGTGATGGACATCATTCATAAACCTTTTACTTTGTTATTATTCACTGGGCTCTAGCTCACTGTTTATATATATATATATATATATGTATGTAGGTGATCAAACGCGTGACCAGGCCTAGAGCTTCTGCCTTAACTCTGTCTTTGTTAGCCAACCTATGTACCTCACGTAGAGGTTCCAGATATGTCAAGTGGTCAAGGCTATGTGATTAAAGTTTAAGTTTTGTTTATTCTGTATATAGGGCTAACTCCCTTCTGCCTCATCTGTATATATGATGACTTAGGAATGATGTGATAATATATGTATATAAAAAGTTTAAATACTTTTTGTCTCATATACATCTGTATAGCTCAATGGACAATGTGTGTTTGTATTTTGCTTCTGCTAGCTTCTAATAAATTGATTTATGTTTAAGAGGCCTTCAATAATCTGCGGATTACTAGTTGGTTATGATGCTAAACCTAAACCTATAGAGGCATGTTTGGGTTGTGACAACGGGTGAGTTTTTTTCAATCCGATCTGGTCGGGTCGGCTGATGGATTGATGGCAACAGCGAGCCAACTCAACCCCTGTACAACCCTAACAAATACAAGTGAAGTAATAAAATAATGGAAGAAAGGTATGCATCATGTCTTGAATATCCATAGTAGCAGTTGGAGTGTACAAAGTTTTCTAAATTAGATTGAATATAGTTTCGCAAGCATCTAGCAAGCTGGTATGACAACCTAATGTGGGATGCATTTTCGGGGTTATTGAGCGAGTCCAACAATTTGGACTTCCGATCTCCTAATCTAGTTTCACAAGTGAAATGTAAAACATGAATGAGCGTCCAGATTTGGCAATTTGTATAGAAAATCCATTCTATTGCAAAACATTTGCTTGAAAATGAATTACATCATCAGATCTCAAAGTCGCCACCTAATCTTTTGAAAAAACTAGGAAACCCGTTACTCATGCCAAAGGTCATTATCTGTTATAACCAAAGTGTCTTGGTTCGGGAACTTAGGTATGAGAGGGGAATGTCATGAATTAAGCACCACACTCACCTAATCAAAAGATCGGCCTCTACTAAGTCATGATGTGATTTGTATGGTCTTCATATATCCATATTCAGCTTTTAAATAATGCTAATGTTACTATCTAAGACATATAAATATAGATTATATCACTTATTCTACCTTATGCTTTGATTTCATACATTTTGAAAAAAAACATTTTATATAACTCAAGAAGAAGAAGAAGAAGAAGAAAAATAGAAGAAGAAGAAGAGAGATACAAGAGTTAAACCTAAGACCATTCACTTAACTTACTAAAAAACACTTTTATCACTCAAAAAACATATTATATATTATAAATTTAGATTTAAAATTTATATTTTAAACCCATCCATCGAATTGGCTAAGCTAGTATATATATATATATATATAAGAGGCGCTTAGCTGCTTGAGGTTTGTCTTTTCTTTTTGATTTTGCCCTTTCATTTTGAATAATTTACTAATTGTGGCCTATATGTTGAGTAAATATTTTTTCGTAATTACGGAAGTATTCTTGGTCAATTATGCAACAGGTTTTTTCGTAATTACGTAAACATTCTTGGTCAATTATGAAATAGGTTTTTTCGTAACTATGCAAAACATTCTTAGTCTATTATGAAACATAAATATTTTATTTTTTGACAAATTACAAATACACTCATAAAGTTTGTTTAAAATATGAATTGGTCCTATAATACTAGAAATTACAACTATCGTTTGTTATAAATTTTAATTTAACATAATACTCGAGGAAAAAAAAAACTATTCTCCTATGCAATAATAAATTATTAAAATTGTTTATTGAAAAATATTTGTCATATAATTAAAAATTGTTAATTGATGTGGGGGCCGAATGTTGGGAGACATAAATAGGCCGAATAGTTGGACCAGGAGAGTCGAAATATATACATTGCATTCGGCCCTATTCGGCCAAATAGCCGGTTAAGTAAGAGGCCGAATGGAAAGCGGTTTGCAGTTAAAAAAGCCGAGTAAACAGTTATACAGCGAATCGAAAGTGGGCCCAAACCCGGGGCCCAAGAAAGAAAAGATATAAATAGAAGAACATCAGCCAGAAAGAGGTATGTGAGAACCAATACGCTTAACTTAAAATACAAGTAATCCAGAGAGTAAAGACTGACTTGTCCGTCGGAGTGCTAATTCCGGCACCCCCGACCGGAGTGTTTATTCCTTTTCAAGTCAATAGCAGAGGATCACGAGCGTCCCCCAGGATTCAAAGAGTATTTCCAAACCACCTTCCCCATAATTGGCGCCGTCTGTGGGAATACTCAACCACATCCATGGCGGGTGCAACAAAAGATCCTCTGATAATCGCCGATGAAACTACACCGAGAGATGATCTCACCCCAACAAACATGCTGGGACCAGAGACTATCGCCGCAAGACGCGCCTTGAACTTCAACTCACCCTCGACTTCAGAGCAGGAGACAATGCAAGCAATTATGAAACAAGCAAAGCAAAACGAACAGAGGTTGGAGAACATGATCGCTGAGAACGAATGTCTCCGTCAGGATTTGGCCTTGGAAGTGGCGAAGTCCAAACAAGCTGTACGCCAAGATCCGGAACGACCTCTGAGGACAGGTGGTCGACGACCTCGAGCCCGACAACAAGACACTAACAGCGACTCCGACTCATTATCTCCGGAGCCCAAGAGGAAGGGACAAAACGAGACTACCAGTTCCTCTAAAGAGAGTCCACGTATAAGGCATAAGCGAAGACGAAATAGTTTAGATGAAGAGGACCAGCACGATCCCTTTGTGCGACGGATCGCAAAGGCAGTATTACCCAAGAAGTTCAAAGCTCCATCGTTCACCTTGTACGACAGGAAATCGGGTGCCACAGATCATATCCGTTACTATAAGCAAGCCATGACGTTGCATGCAGACGACGAAGCTCTCATGTGCAGAATATTTCTGAGCAATTTGGGACCGTTGGCAGTCAAATGGTATTATAAGTTGGAGCCGGCGTCGATTAAGAGTTTCCATCGATTACAAAAATCCTTCAGGGCAAGATTCATCACCAACGAGGTCCAGCCGAAATAAGCCGACTCTCTCTAGGCAATGCAGATCCAACCAGGAGAAACACTAAGAGCGTATTCGGCGCATTATTAGGAGTGCTTTAATCTTGTTGATGACGCTTGCAACGACTCCATGGCCATCACCGCCTTCAAAATGGGTTTGCATCCTGACAGTGCTCTCCGCAGCTCCTTGACTAAAAGACCCTCCAAAACAGCCTGGTCATTGATGAAGAAGGTTGAGGAATACTGCAAAGTGGAGGATGATGCCTTGCGGTCAAAGCTAGAAACGTGGCCAACAAGATGGCCCCTTCTGAAATTGCTGAGCCGATAAATTCTGTACCACCTCAGAGCCCTGAATCACAGCATTGGGCTAAACGAGACAAGAGACGGGATTCTCGCCGATCAAGCGTCTAATGCCCCCACCGAGCAAATGAACAACTGCAAGTCGATGGTAGGCACACAAGGCACGCCGACAAGAAATACACGGAGTTGTCAGAGCCGATCAGCGTGGTTATGTCCAAAGTCCAACACCTTCCATTCTTTAAATGGCCGTCCAAAATGGTGGGACCTCCCAAAACGAGAAGACGAGATAGGCGATGTGAGTATCACAAGGATCACGGCCATGATACTGAGAGTTGTTACGCATTGAAAGATCACCTAGAGGAATTGGTACAAGATGGTCGGCTACAACAGTACGTCCGAAAAGGCAACTCAACCAAAGCAATAGCCTTACGACAGAATTCACCTCCACTCGTCGTGATCCACATGATTTACAGCCTGCCAATGTCATCCGCGGTGCATACGATTCAGTCGAATCCCGACCCACAAAATCAACTCACTCCAGCTAAATGGCCCCATGAAGTTGCGAGCATTGCTTTCGATGATTCAGATTTGGCCGAAGTAACACTTCCTCACATCGATCCCTTGGTAATCGAGTTACGTGTAAACCGATTTACCATTGAGCGCGTACTCATTGATCCGGGGAGCACATCGGAAGTTATGTATCACAAGACATTCACCAAACTCGGCTTCTCCGAATCGGATCTTTCTCCAGCTGCTTATCCATTATTCGGCTTCAACGCGAATCCAGAATACCTGTTGGGGAAAATCATATTACCTGTTCGAGCGGGCTCCCGAACAGTGGATGTGGAATTTTTGGTCGTCAAGCTGCCATCGCTATATAATCTCATCATGGGGCGAACTTGGTTGCATACCATGCAGGCCGTGCCAAGCACCTATCATCAGCTACTACGGTTCCCGACAGAACGCGACATTGAGCAAATTCGTGGCTCCCAGAAATCGGCACAAGCATGTTATCTCCTTGCTGGAAAGATGCTAAAAGAGTTGCAAGTGAATTCTATTGAGGTGCCGGATCGAGAGAGCCTCAACGATATTGGGCGGCTCCCAAGTGAAAAGGCCATGGAAGCCTTAGATCGAGTTGAGATTGACGGAAACCCAGATAGGTTCTTCATGATCGGCACCTCCCTAAATCAAGCAGACAGACAGCAGCTAATTTCCTTCCTACTTGGCAACCTTGATGTATTTGCATGGACTCCATATGAGATGTCGGGTGTCGATCAGTCTGTTTCGCAGTGCCGTTTAAATGTTGACCCTAAATGCAAGCCGATTATTCAGAAAAGTCGACGGTCAGCTGCAGAGCACACTGCCGCCGTTGTTAAAGAGGTTGACCGGTTGCTTGACACCAGAGCTATCAGGAAAGTGACTTACCCCACATGGCTCTCGAATACTGTGGTTGTGAAGAAGAAAAATGGGACTTGGCAAGTCTGCGTTGATTTTACGGACCTAAACCAAGCCTGCCCTAAGGATTGTTTTCCCCTCTCCATAATAGACCAACTTGTAGATGCGACGGCACGCCATCAGCGTATGAGCTTCCTCGATGCTTACAGAGGCTACCATCAAATTGCCATGCATTCGGAGGACCAAGACAAAACTGCATTCCTCACCCCAAGAGGAACCTATTGCTATAAGGTTATGCCTTTTGGGCTGAAGAATGCAGGGGCAACTTACTAAAGACTGGTCACTACCATGTTCAAGGAGCAACTCGGCCACACTATGGAAGTGTACATTGACGATATGGTGGTCAAGTCCAAAGAAGAGCAAACTCATCTAGCCGATCTGGAAGAGACATTCGGCATTTTACGCAAATACAAAATGAAGCTGAACGCTTCTAAATGTGCGTTTAGGATCGACTCTGGCAAATTCTTGGGTTACATTGTCAACCACTGGGGAATCGAAGCCAACCCGAGGCAGATCACAGCAATCTTGGAGCTCGACTCCCCTCATTCAGTGAAAGAGGTTCGAAAGTTGATGGGAATAGTCGTCGCACTCAACAGGTTCATCAATCGGTCCACAGATCGCTGCCGACAATTCTTTCATACACTACGGCAAGGCAAGGCTTTCGAATGGTCTGCCGAGTGCGAAGCGGCTTTCAATGGCCTCAAGACCTACCTCCGATCAGTTCCACTCTTGACAGCACCTTCGGCAGGTGATCCACTCATTTTGTATCTGGCAGTTTCCGACCAGGCCATCAGCGCCATACTGATTAAGGAAGAGTTGGGGGAGCAGCGGCCAGTGTATTATGTGAGCAAGGCAATGGTTGACGCCGAAACACGCTACCTTCCATTGGAAAAACTCATTCTAGCTCTCGTCATAGCAGCGAGAAAGCTGATGCATTACTTTCAGAGGCATACCATCGGGGTACTAACGGATCACCCCCTCCGGTCGGTACTCCGTAGTGCAGAAGTATCAGGGCGCGTTTCAAAGTGGGCTCTTGAACTCGGCCAATACGATATTCAGTTTCTGCCTAGAATCTCAATCAAGGGACAGGTGCTTGCCGATTTTGTGGCCGAATTCACTGGGGGCCTTGCCGACTTTAAGACTGATGAAATTCGACCTGAGCCGAACTGGAGAATTTATGTTAGGGACATTTGGTAGTCGTACTGTGATGGATCATCCAATCAACGGGGCAGTGGAGCCGAAGTAGTAATCATGGCTCCCGACGGTGTAATAATTGAGCAGGTCGTCAAACTTAGCTTTGATATATCAAATAACGAAGCCGAATATGAAGCCCTTCTAACCGGTTTGCGGAATGCACATCTTCTGGGTGCTCGGCGTTTGCTTGTATTTTGCGATTCAAAACTGGTGATCAATCAGCTAAAGGGGGAGTACGTAGCCAAAAATGACCATATGGCGGCTTACATGAAAACAGCTAACTCCTTGCTGGCAAAATTTGACCATCATGAATTGAATCAAATAACACGAGATCAGAACACACATGCAGATGCCCTGGCTTGCCTAGCCTCCGCCATCAACTCAGAGATTAAACGGACCATCGAAGTAGGTTTCATCCCAGAGCCGAGCATTGGCCCTTCGGAGGAAGTCCAGGTCAATGTCATAGAGTCAGGGCCGAGTTGGATGGACCCCATTATTGCATTCCTATCTTCCGAACAGCTCCCAGTGGACAAGAAAGAAGCGCACAAGCTGCAAAACAAAGCCCTATGATATTACTTGGATCCGCAAGGAAACCTTTATAAAAAAATCCCTTTTTGGTCCATACTTGGAATACGTGCATCCAGACAAAGTTGAAGAGCTTCTGACTGAAATACATGAAAGCAGTTGTGGCGCACATTCTGGAGGGCGTTCTTTGGCTCATCGAGCTGTAACACAGGGGTATTATTGGCCGACAATGAGAGCAGATGTCGAATGTTATGTGAAAAAATGTAAACAATGCCAGAAGTTCTCCCCCTTAACCCATCTGCCTGCTGAAGAGTTAAACTCTATCACCAGTCCCTGGCCGTTCGCCCAGTGGAGACTTGATATCGTCGGACGATTGCCGAGGGCCCTAGGGAAAAATCGATACTTGATTGTCGCAACAGATTACTTCACAAAATGGGTCAAAGTGGAGGCATTAACGCACATTCGAGATGCTGATGTTAAGCGCTTTGTATGGAGAAATATCATAACACGATGCAGCATTCCAAGAGCACTTATCTTAGACAACGGCACCCAGTTTGATTGCGGCATCTACCAAGAGTTGTGCAACAAGTATGGTATCCAGCCTTACTTTTCCACGCCGGCTTACCCACAAAGCAATGGTCAAGCTGAAGCCTCTAACAAATACATCTTGGACGGCATCAAGAAGAGGCTGGAGAAAGCTAAAGGCAAATGGGTCGAAGAATTGCCGAGTGTGTTGTGGGCTCATCGAACTACGGCGAGGCAGTCTACTAGGGAGACACCATTTGCTTTATGCTTTGGAACCCATGCAATCATACCTCTGGAGATCAACCTCCCAACCTTGAAATCGAAAGTTTTTGATATGGGCCAAAACGACATGATGCTGGCCTTGGATTTGATTCTGATTGAAGAACAAAGAGACCTTGCCCTTGCATCCATGGCACAGTATCAGCAACAGCTTGCTAAGTCGTATAATCAACGTGTTCGGCTGCGCCGCTACACACCAAGAGAGTTGGTCCTGAAAAAAGTACTCCCAGCTGCCAAGAAATTGGCTGATGGAAAATTGGGTCCTAACTGGGATGGCCCCTATCAGGTCGATTCGATCGCGGGAGTAGGGGCATAACGGCTCAAAGACATGTCTGGAAGGAGCCTACCACGGCCTTGGAATTCAACGCACTTGCGTAAATTTTATCATTAAACCTGACCTGTGGGGAATGATACTAGTTTAGAATGGTTAACCATGTACATATTTCACTTTTTCAATGTAAAGTTCCCCTTTTCCTCATCACAAAATTCAGTTCAAAAGCCTCCAGATTCAGAGCGCCCTTCGTGGATATCACAATTGGCCAAGATTTAAGTCTCTGAATTCGGAGCCCCATTAGTGCAAGACACTTTTGGGCCGAAAAAGCCTCCGGATTCGAAGCGCCCTTCGTGGATATCACGATTGGTCAAGACTTAAGTCTCCGAATTCGAAGCCCCATTAGTGCAAGACATTTTCGGGCTGATCAAGCCTTCGGATTCGGAGCGCCCTTCGTGGATATCATGATTGGCCAATACAAGTCTCCAGATTCGGAGCCCCATCGGTGCATGACACCTTTGGGCCGAAAAAGCCTCCGGATTCGAAGTGCCCTTTGTGGATATCATGATTGGCCAATATTTAAGTCTCCGAATTCGGAGCCCCATTGGTGCATGACACATTTGGGCCGATTAAGCCTCCGAATTTGGAGCGCCCTTCGTGGATATCACGATTGGCCAATACAAGTCTCCGGATTGGGAGCCTCATCGGTGCATGACACCTTTGGGCCGAATAAGCCTCTAGATTCGGAGCGCCCTTCGTGGATATCACGATTGCCCAATATTTAAGTCTTCGAATTCGGAGCCCCATTGGTGCGTGACACCTTTGGGCCGATTAAGCCTCCAGATTTGGAGCGCCCTTCGTGGATATCACGATTGGCCAATACAAGTCCCCGGATTTGGAGCCCTATCGGTACATGATACCTTTGGGCTGAATAAGCCTCCGGATTCGGAGCGCCCTTCGTGGATATCACGATTGGCCAAGATTTAAGTCTCCGAATTCGGAGCCCCATTGGTGCATGACACCTTTGGGCCGAATAAGCCTCCGGATTCGGAGCGCTCTTCGTGGATATCACAATTGGCCAAGATTTAAATCTCCGAATTCAGAGCCCCATCGGTGCGTGACACCTTTGGGCCAATTAAGCCTCCGGATTCGGAGTGCCCTTCGTAGATATCACGATTGGCCAAGATTTAAGTCTCCAAATTCGGAACCCCATTAGTGCAAGACATTTTTGGGCCGATTAAGCCTCCGGATTCGAAGCGCCCTTCGTGGATATCACGATTGGCCAAGATTTAAGTCTCTGAATTCGGAGCCCCATTAGTGCAAGACACTTTTGGGCCAATTAAGCCTCCGGATTCGGAGCGCCCTTCGATGGATATCACGATTGGCCAATACAAGTCTCCGGATTCGGGCCCCATCGGTGCATGACACCTTTGGGCCGAATAAGTGCATGACACCTATGGGTCGATTAAACCTCCGGATTCGGAGCGCCCTTCGTGGATATCACGATTGGCCAAGATTTAAGTCTCCGAATTTAGAACCCCATTAGTGCAAAACACTTTTGGGCCGATTAAGCCTCTGGATTCGGAGCGGCCTTCGTAGATATCACGATTAGCTAATATTCGACTCCAAATTCGGAGCCCCCATCCGTGTATGGCACTTATGGGCCGATTAAGACTCTGGATTCGGAGTGCCCTTCGTAGATAAAAGCCTCCGAATTCGAAGCCAGAGCCGTGCATAACACGTCCGGATTCGGCGCGCCGTACACGAAAGTTGAGGCATACAGATTCAAAGTTAAATGTTACGTTAAGTTAAGCCGACGAAAACCGTATACGCGTTAAAGCATACGAACATTCAAAATAAAACGCTTAATTACGTTCAGCCGGCGCAAACTGCATAAACAAGTTTAAGCATGCAAACATTCAAAATGCGACGCAAACATTTAAAATGAAATATTTTATTAAATTAACCAATATAACCAATAAATACATTCAGTTCAGTACATTGGAGTGTTTACAATACGTTCAGTTCTATTCGGCGTCACCCTCGTCATCGCTCTTCTCAATTTCGAAAGCGCCATAAGGAAAATGATGGCGTTGGTAAAATGGCGACGCCGATTCAACTCCTGCTTCTTAGAGAGCCTCTGCGGCTTGGAGAGCCTTAATCCACCCGTGCCTAAAGCCCCGGTTCTCGCATCGGCACACCTCATCTGCGAGTTTCTCTTTGGTCTTGTCTATCCCGACTTTCCAGCGGTCGTGGAAGCCTTTTTCATAGCCCATGGTCCTTGCATTTTTTACGGCAAACATGCTTGCCATATCTCGATCGGGAATCGCATAACTTAACAGGCGTTGGGTCACTCTTTCCTCCACGACCGGGTTAGATTGACCTACCGCACGCGGCTCGGTGGTTTGAGCCTTCTGTAGACACCCCATTTTTGACCGACCTTAAGACTCAGACATCACTGATTGAGCGCTCGGTGACGTTGCATAATGTGCTCGTCCAGAAGTCTCAGAGTCGCGGCCGTGAGCCCTGCCTCCGAATTTCCGAATCCTCTTCTGTGCCTTGCCTCAGTTTGCGAACCAGACTCGGTTTTCTCTGTTTCTTTTTCCTGAGGGGAGGGAGAGGTCCCGTAGACCATCTCTCAGTGGCCGTGGGCTACATTTGGTGGCCGTAGGCCATTTTGCCCATTTCGGAGTCCGGTTTCCGGTTTTTCGGGACCGTCAGGCCGTGTGCCTCGGTTCGGGACCGCTTAACCATCTCCTATTGCTCCAATTTTTGGCATGCCTCCTATTTACTCCCTTCTGAGGGACACTGGGGTCTGAGAAACCCACTTCGTGGCCGAATGCCACTTTCAGTGCTTAACAGCCCATTTTCGGGACCTCGAACTGCGTGTTTTGGCCCCCGAGCATTCGTTTTGCATCGGTTTTTGTTCATTTTTGGCAGGTACCTCTGTTTTATCACCAGGAAGGCCGTAGAAGGGTGGGAGGCCAGCAATTATCTTGGCAACCAGTTATGTTCCATTTTCGCCCTCCGACACCCGTTTTTCGCACTTCCGGGCCAATGTTGAACACCTTGGAGCCATTTTCTTCAAACCCTAACCACATATTTGTGATGTACACACATGGGAGGACCCTAAAAGTTCATGGCCTGCCACAAATGTTTCTTGACCCTTTTGAACCCCTCTTTCCGAGCCAATGTTGAACACCCTTAGGCCACTTTCTTGAACTTTGAACCACATATTTGTGTTGTACACACATGGGAGGACCCTAAAAGTTCATGGCCAGCCATTAATTCCATTTGAACCATTTGAACCCCTCCTCAAAATGGCTTGTTCTCTCTCCTGTTTTAGAGTTTCCAAATTCGAACCACAGGGTTGTGAAGAGGAGACCTGGGAGGCCACCAATATGTGGTGGCCGGCCACTAAAGCCACTTGGCCTTTTTGACCCTTGGCCGGCCGGCTAGGGGGGGTGGCCGGCCGGCCACATCCAAGTCCAATAATGGGCCGGCCATGTTCCTCACACTTTGCACTTTACAGCTGTACAGCTGTTTCCCCCAGAAAATATCTATATCCGGGGGATATTTTGTGGGGGAACAAGAGCCTCAATTCCCTCCACTTTGGCAAAAAAGGTTTTCTCTCCCTCTCTTGATAGATTTCTAGCCTCCCAACTCAAGAAAAGGGGTTACAAGGATTGGTTGGAGCATATACATACATATCACCCCATTTCCTTCAAGTTTTGGGCTCCATTTCTTCATCATCTTCAAGCTCCACCACCACCACTCCATTCCAGCAGCAAGGGGAGGAATTTCAGCAGCTTAGAATCATCAAAGTTGGTCCAAGAAGCAACAAAAACATTGGTCTTCAAGGGTGAGTAGCATTTCCCCTTTTTATGGTCCATTTCTTGCACCTTTTGTAAGCCATACATGCTTATTGATTTGAGCTCCGACCAAAACTGAAAAGGTCATTTTTTTGAGCTCATTTTCTTGTTTCATTAAGGGCTCAACCCTGTTTGAGCCCTCCATATTGCACTTGCTTCAATATCCTCTTTGAATGCCATTTTCTTGCATGCTTTGGCAGCCTATCATGCTTCTGTTTTTGGTCTTTTTACAGGCCTAGAAGTAGTCTTATTTTGACCTTATTAACATGATTCATTAAGGGTCTTTGGCCGTTTGTGGAATATTTTGTAGACTTTGTGTTATAGCCACTTTTGAGCCTCATTTTGCATTGCATTTCTATCATGTTTGTATACTGTTTTGGGGTTTTTACAGTTCTGTAAATAGTCATATTTTTGGTCCCTCTTCAATGTTGTAGAAGGGAATTTTTCATTTTGGGCTTTGCATATACCACTTGCCTCTTTGGCCACCTTTTGGCCTTTTTTCTTGCATGGGAGTGCAGCCATACCTGTGTTTGTTTTTGGGGTTTTTACAGTTCTGGAAAACATCATATTTTGGGCCCCTCTTTAACTTTGTTGAAGGGCCCTAACCTATTTGGAGTTAGCAGCTATGAGTTGCTTCATAATCTCATGTTTAGGGCCATTTTTGCATGCCATTGTTGCCCTATCTTTGCTTACTGTTTGGCCATGATTTGTACTGTAAAAATGCTTATTTTGAGGCTGCCTTACTTCTATCTTTTCATCTCGTGTACCAATTATGCATGCTTTGTATAGCTGTAGTTCATTCTATGCGCCTAATTTGCATTTCGGGAGAGATTTCATGCATCGGGTGTGTTTTCGCCTCATTTCGGACTGTTTTCCCCCGCATTTCATTGCTGAAAATCCATTAGCATGTTTTCATATCATTTTCCATGCCATTGCATTACATATGCCATTGCCTCGATTTGCGTGCCCATGTGCACGCGTTTCGAGGCACTTCATTTTCATCCATCGGCCTCTTATGTGAGTGTGGCTGAGGCTCTCTCATGTTAGCGTAAGTCCATGTTGCATTCTATATGCCATTTTAGCCATATTGCATTGCATATACCATTGCCTCGGTTTGCGTGCCCGTGTGCACGCGTTTCGAGGCACTTCATTTTCATCTATCGGCCTCTTATGTGGGTGTGGCTGAGCTCTCTCATGTTGGTATAATCCCATATCATATTTTCATGTCATTTGCATTGCGTATGCCATTGCCTCGGTTTGCATGCCCGTGTGCACGCATTTCGAGACACTTCATTTTCGTCTATCGGCCTCTTATGTGAGTGTGGCTGAGGCTCTCTCATGTTAGTATAAGTCCATGTTGCATTCTATATGCCATTTTTGCCATATTGCATTGCGTATGTCATTGCCTCGATTTGCGTACCCGTGTGCACGCATTTCGAGGCACTTCATTTTCATCCACCGGCCTCTTATGTGAGTGTAGCTGAGGCTCTCTCATGTTAGTATAAGTCCATGTTGCATTCTATATGCCATTTCCATGTCATTTGTATTGCGTATGTCATTGCCTCGGTTTGTGTGCCCATGTGCACGCATTTCGAGGCATCTCATTTTCATAGCATTGTGCATACTAGGTTGTATCTTAGATCGCATTCTGTCATTGCCTCGGTTTGCGTGCCCGTGTGCACGCATTTTGAGACATCTCATTTTCATAGCATTGTGCATGCTAGGCTGTATCTTAGTTGCATTCATGCATATCATGCATATTGCATCGTGTCCGGGATAGGAGTTAGCCTGGGCATGGGAAACGAGGTACGTTTCGTACTCCGAGTGACGGAACGTGTCTCAATTCCCCAGTCACCGACACTCCGGATTACCCATGATGGAGTTAGGGTTTGTTGTGTTTATACGTGCATTCATTCTATATTGAGTTGCACATTTCGACCCCTCTGCCATCATGCATCGATATGCGTGATTGGTGGCATGAGGATCGAGGCATGCATATATCTGTGAAAATACATTACCATGCCCCTTTCCTGCTCTCTGTTGCAGCAAATGAAGAATCAGCAAACTTCTGGAGTTTAGTGCGCTTTCCAAGAAAAATCACAAAACAGAGGCTAATTGGGGCATCCCAGTGGATTTCCGCGCAAGGCAGCCCAGACATGCATCATTCATCAGGAGCAAGGCAGTCCCTGGCTTGCACGCCAGTTTTACAGTTTTCTTATTTAATTTGTTAATTGATTAGGAATTTGTATATTATTCGGACTGTAATATTTAGACTGTAATATTCTTTTATTCGGGACTGTATATTTATTCGGACCCTCTGCACGAGGGCATAACTGTAATAAGTGTGCGTGTGTGTGTTGCATGTCTTCCAACCCCACGTCTTTCTCCCTTTTATTTATCCGCTTATGATGTTTAGATTAGGGCATATTTCAAATAGCATACAGTATGACAGCATGTTTGCATTCATTCATCTGTTTTGCATGCACCGGGCTCAGCGCATCATGCTAACTGCATTTGTATTTCAATTCCAAGTTGAATACATGTTAGCTGTAGCATTCCATATGCCATGTTTAGAATAGCCGAGCCTGCTATAGTTGCATTTTTGCATGTGTTGCATTAGGCATTTCTGTATACTTAGGATTCATGCATGGATTTCTAATAAATGTCTGTTTTGGCTTGGAGTACCCGGTGAGCTTTATGCTTTAGCATCCTTGCATGCGTGTGAGTGAATGCCATGAATAACATGCTTACCATGAGGCTAATTGCTTATGTAATATATCTGCCTGAATGCCTGTGGGTGAAGGTTGGGTTATCTGGATTGGAATAAATAATCAAATGTGTGTTTTAAAGCCCACTAGATAGTGGCAAAAACCATCTTTTCTAAAGCCCACTTGCGGGTGGCAAAATCTGCATTTTAAGCCTACTTGCGAGTAGCAAACCATCTTTCAAATAAACAAGCATGAAATGTTTTGTTCCAATTCGGGCAACCCAGTCTATACTTATATGCTGTGTGCATCACATAGTAACCTAGGCTAATAACCGGAATAAGAACACACAAAGTTTTCAAAAATAGATATCACGGTTAGTAGAGGCCGATCTTTGATCGGGCGAGCGGGGGTGCTCACGAAGTGACTTTCCCCAATCGTACCCAAGTTCCCGAGCCGAGGCAACTTTGGTGATGACGGACACGTGGCCTTTGGCACCGAGTCAGGGTTTCCTAAATTTCCCATTAAAAAACATTTAGATGGCGACTCTGTATCTGGCAAAGCAGTCCATGTTTGGCACTTCTTTCAAAAATCTGTTTTTCTCAAAACGATTTGCCGGATTTGGACTCTTTGGTTCAGACTTAGAACCGTGACAAATTTGAGAGTCCTGAGCTGTAGTGACCCCAAAATGAACGGTACGGGAGCTCGTTCCTCCCGGGGCGTTCGGGGACGTCTACACCTTCCTAAGCTCCCTAAGCTCACGCTCGGCTTTCTCCGCGCGAGCGTTCAAATTTTGAATCCATTCGTCCTTCTTCTCTATTTCTCGCCACGCGGTGCACAGGCGCATGCCGACTTCATAGGCGGTATATAGCCCTTTCACAGCCCCATGGATGCCCTCCCGAAACACTTCGAAATCCTGTCGACCAACCATCGACTGTTGGACTTCCGGTGGAAAAATCTGTCGCGCGAATTCAACTGCTACACCTAGGTCGTTAACAATAGAATCTGCCTCCGTCATCGGTTTATTCCCCACAAAAATCGCAAAACTTAACGGTCGCGGCGTCACATCAGGCTCATATCTCGGTCGCGGTCGCGGGGAGCTTTGTCGTTGCTGTTTTTCTTTTCGGGGTGATCTGTTTCGACGACTTGGGGGCTGACATTTTTCCCATTCCCTAGACATCCTACATCCCATGCGTGTGGGCTCACTGCTGCGATTCATTTCAATGTCTATCTCAGCCAATGTTGCCCTTCTCCTCTGCTGTTGAAGAATAGTCTATTTCACATTTAGATTTATCTAACCTTCCGCAACAAGCTGGTTTAAATTGAGTCTGAACACGATAAGTGAAATCACTGGTGTGAAGAACCCACCCCATTTATTCCTAATGCATGCAGCACTCCCGAGGTGACTTCATTAATTCTAAACTCCAAAAGCCCGATGCCGATCGATTTATGCCGCAGCCACTCCATGAGATAATAATATTCGGCTTTTGAAGCTCATGCATTGGCTGGGGTAAGGGCAGATTTATTAATCTGATCAGCCAAATATCAGAGCCCGATGCCGATCGATTTATGCCGCAGCCTCTCCATGAGATAATAATATTCAGCTTTTGGAGCTTATGCACTGGCTGGGGCAAGGACAGATTTATTAATCTGATCGGCCAAATATCAGAGCCCAATGCCGATCGATTTATGCCGTAGCCACTCCATGAGGTAATAATATTCGACTTTTCGAGCTCATGTACTGGCTAGGGCAAGGGAAAATTTATTAATCTGATCGGCCAAATATCAGAGCCCGATGCCGATCAATTTATGTCGCAGCCACTCCATGAGATAATAATATTCGGCTTTTAAAGTTCATGCACTGGTTGGGGCAAGGGAAGATTTATTAATTTGATCGGCCAAATATCAGAGCCCGATGCCGATCGTTTTGTGCCGCAGCCACTCCGTGAGATAATAATATTTGGCTTTTGGAGCTCATGCACTAGCTGGGGCAAGGGCAAATTTATTAATCTGATCGGCCAAATATCAGAGCCTGATGCCGATCGATTTATGCCGTAGCCACTCCATGAACTAATAATATTTGGCCTTTGGAGTTCATACATTGGTTGGGGCAGGGGCAGATTTAGTAATCTGATCGGCAATTGACGACGGTAAATTACCAACTGCCTAATTATCTAATCGGCAAGTGCACACGAATGTTTTATCTAAAGAAGGAAAAAGCAATACTATGCATCAATAGCAAAATTAAGCACAAGTAATAACAAAAAGCAAAGGAAATTTTTATTAGTAAATTGGGCACAGACTGTAGCCATTTTACATGTGAAAACTACTAGATAAAAAGCTACAAGTTTACAGGGCTTAGCAAAATCTTAAAAACTATAGCCATACATAAAAAACTACTAAACGAAAAGCTGTAACATTACATTCGAAATCCTTAAACAAAAATAACTACGATCGCCCTAATCATTCCTCGGAGTCAGACTCCAGTGGCTCAACATCCACTTGCTCATATGGAATCGGCATAGCCAATGTCACATTAGCAGCAGCAAGGGCTTTGAGCCAGCAGTGTTTGAATCCCTAATTCTCAAATTTAGGGACTTCCTCCACATAATTTGCGAGGGCAGCGCTTTCCCCAGCTTCGTACGCCCTCAAAGCCTCCGAGTCGGCTACTTCCTTCGTCGCCTTCGATTCTGCCACGTCCGCTTTAAATTTGGCGATCGCCTCTTGGGCTAACTTGAACGCAGCTTCACTCGCATTCGCCCTCTGCTTGGCGGTCAATCTGAGCTGGTCTGCATTTCTTGCCCTCTCCATTTCGGCCTCGGCCCTTGTAGCTTCCATCTTCACCCTTGCCGCTTCGAACTCGGCACGGCTCATTTGGCCCTCAACTTTAGATTGTAAACGGCCAATTCGTTCGATGGCGTCGTGTTGGCGATGGCCTATCTCAACTATCCTTCCTACCTTCTGCAAAACAAGAGATTAAAACCAAAATATATGCATAAAAGGGAAAGGCAAGATCAAGATATTTACCAGAAGAGCCGATTGAGCGGCCAACGCTATTGCCAAAAGATCCGGCTCCGAGCAGAAAGTCGCCTTGTCAGACGGCAATGAGACCGACGAAGCCATGCTCAGCGCCACAACTGGATCCTTCATAGTTGACGCATCAGAGGAGATCGGCATGTTTTTTATCTTTGGTTGAACCACAAAAGGCACAGCCGTATCCGACTTCTCTAAACGCGGCCGTTTGTCAGCAGGGTTTTCTTCAGAGCCGGTCTCGACCTCAGCCGGACGTTTCTCCGCCCTTCGTTCACCCTCCTGATTTTCCGGCACGACCGGCTCTAACTCGGTATCTCGTGTTTGAGCCGTCTCCTCCTCTATAACAGGCAGGGGGGGCTCGACATTGGTGACGAGTGGAACTTCGGATCGAATTTCCTCTGCTCGAATGGCCTCTGCTCTCCGCCGTGCGGCCATTCGTTCGGCGCTTCTCTTCTTAGCGAGTTGTGTGAGTGACAACCCGGCCATGTCCTCAGGATACGCACCGAGGAGATCTTCTAATCCAATAAAGACGTCGTCGTAAACGTCCCCTCGGCCCAAGGTGGACGGAGGGTTGGCTGAATTGAGGCCGACTTCCTCAAAGGATACCCTTAAAGCCTCGTCTACTTCGGCCTTGGACTCGCCTGATTCTTCGGCGACCTCAATGACTTCCACACGATCCGAGTCGGATACGTCGAAACCAATTGGGCGCCAGTTCTTGAAGTTGGTTAAAATAAGAGCCGTAAGAAACTTTTCACCCCTCGGAATCGGGATGTTTTCTGATGCCGAGAACGTCGTGTATGTCGGCTCGTACCGAAGAAGAATGTGGGCCGCCCTTCCTTGTTTCTGAAGGCTTGGACTGCCGAAGTATTTCAGCGCGACTTTGATCTCCGTAAGAATGGCGTCGTCGGTCGAAGTCAAGACTTTCTTCAAATCGTTTCCTGCACAAACCAAACCTTAAGACCGAAACGATAAAGTCTTGTATATACAACAAAAATAAGTGCATAGAGCTATATGGCAACCTGGTTCGCCCCTCCGTCTAGGAATAAGATCTAAGTAGTCCTCGCCTTCGCCGAATTCCCAATTACCTTAGACAACGACCATGACATCATCGACTCGCTTGCCAGAGCTGGAAAGCATGGTCACTAACTGATGGTCGGTGTCCTTGGCCTTGAGGAAATAGCGTCCATGCCGGCCAGAAGACTTGGCCAAGGCATAACAATGCCGAATAGCAGGTATGCCGAGGTTAATCCTAAGGCGACGGTTTAACTCTATAATCCCCATTACGATTCTAAAAAAGTTGACATTGGGTTGGGAAGGGATTAAACCCCAATGGTAAATGACAGCCCTAAGGAATGGGTGAAGGGAGAAACGGACTCCACCCTCTGCGATTGATAGGAGAAGGAAGACAATTGTGCTTTCATCAGCCCTCTCCATATCAAGGGTGCCGTCTGTCACGAGTGACAGACGGACGTCATCAGGGATGGAAAAATGGCGTTGAAAGCCAAAAATTCGATCCGCAGAGAGGAGATCTTTCAAATGTTTTGTCATTTCCTTCAGCCTATAGGAGTATGCCAAACCAAAAACAAACCAGGAAAAAGGATTCAAAGCAGAGAGGAGAGAACTTACAAGAGGCGAAGAGGACAGTGAGGATTAAAGGAAGTTGCAGAGGTAAGACGGAAGGCAGTCCAACAACTTTAAGCACCTAAAAATGTGTATGAATTAGAAAAGACGTCGAAATTTCAAATCACAATAAATGAAGTGTACGAAGAGGCGGGAAGTCAAAATGATAACCGAGAGGCGTGTGCTCTGACATCTGCGTTGGAATAAGGTTAGCTGCCGAATTTCGGCTCTGACTTTTCAAGTTTGAAACCAAACACTCCAGCTAACTATCGTTAGTGGAGTGCTTGGGGGGTAATTGTGGGGGCCGAATATTGGGAGACGTAAATAGGCCGAATAGTTGGACCAGGAGAGTCGAAATATATACATCACATTCGGCCCTATTCGGCCAAATAGCCGGTTGAGTAAGGGGCCGAGTGGAAAGCGGTTTACAGTTAAATAAGCCAAGTAAACAGTTATACGGCGAATCGAAAGTGGGCCCAGATCCGAGGCCTAAGAAAAAAAATATATAAATAGAAGAACATCAGCCAGAAAGAGGTATGTGAGAATCAATACGCTTAACTTAAAATGCAAGTAATCTAGAGAGTAGAGACTGACTTGTCCGTCGGAGTGCTAATTCTGGCACTCCCGACCAGAGTGTTTATTCCTTTTCAGGTCAATAGCAAAGGATCACGAGCTTCCTCCAGGATCTAAAGAGTATTTCCAAACCACCTTCCCCACAATTGACTTAATGATTTATTTATTAACAAAATGGTTAATTAAAAAATATTTTTCTTATCATTAAATTTTTTTAATTTACTTAATGATTTACTTATTAATAAAATTGATCATTTGTTATGTGAGTATGATTTATGTATTAATAAAATTAGTCATTTGTATATATATGTATTTTCTTCTGCTTTTTTATTAGTTCATTGACTTATCTTAGTAGTTTTTTTTAAGATAGTAGAATTATTTTAATATTTGTTTTATATTTATTTGTTGAGAGAAGTTACACACCATAATTTTTTTTTAGAAATTCGGAAAAGATGTTAAAGACTCATAAATTCACCCAAAATGATATGGTAATAGAATTGGAGTCGACATCATTGGGTGTACAACAAATAAAAAAATATACATATCATACCACATAATTCTATCATATATCTAATGAATTATTCTATTCAATTTCATATAACAATATTTTAATTTTTAAAAATTATCAAAATACAAAACTTAAACATACTATAATAATAGCCCGTGCCATGCACGGGGCTATGTAAACTAGTATATATTTAAGAATTACTTAACTGCTTGAGATTCGTTTTTTCTTTTCGATTTTGTCCTTTTATTTTGAATAATTTATTAATGATGGCGTATATGTTGAGTGAAGATTTTTTTTATAATTATACAAATATTCTTAATCAATTATAAAATAAATTCTTTCGTAATTATATAAATATTCTTGATCAATTATAAAAAATAATTTTTATTTTTTTATTTTTTTAATTTTTTTGTGGAGCACGAGTCCTGTCTAATTGACAACCCTCACATTCAAATTATTTAAAGCTAAATAGTGTAAGATGTTGGCAGCAACTGTCACTAAATTCTACCTATGACTATCAATTATCTTTTGAAATTATGTATCATAAAGAAATGAGATCAATTATCTTTTGAAATTATATATCATAAAGAAATGAGTATATCATACAATCATAGGACATCTACATTTCTAGGATTTGCCAATTGTTAGCTTCTTTTCCTTTTCTTTTCTTTAAGAACAAAATGATAAAATATTGTTCCCACTCAATAATTCTGCTATTATTTTCAAAATACTTACTTATTTTATTATATAATTTGATATAACATTATTTATAGGGTATTGAAAAATACTAAGTCATTTTTAACTAAATGACCATATTTCAAATAAAATAATAAAAATATATATTTCAATACATAAGTGAAAACATTCATCACACCTAAATTTAAATGCTAGTAACTTTATTAGGTAGGTAAGCCATCTACGTAATTATAATAAGCATAAATGAATCTCAGATACAAAAAGTTATATTACTCGATTCCATTCATTAGTGAAAAGTGAAAGATGGTTCAAACTGCAATGGCCAGACCTCACAATGTAGTAATAGGGAGTAGCATATAAATGATATCTTGCAAAACCCTCTTGGAGTTGAAAAAAATGAATATTTTTTTTTGTTGATAAAAGAATACTAGATGAAATACTGATAAGGCCAAGATGATAGAAATTTTTTAGGTATGACCAAATGCAGGGCCAGCCTTGAATTCTATAGGCCTAAGCGAAGTTTCAAGAGGGGCTCTTATACATAATTATCAAACAAAAATTTTGAGTAATATAATAAATAGCAAAAATGCACAAGTTATTATTTGTGAGTATCAATACAAAAATTTACTTATAGATAGGAAGAAATCATTAAAGAATTCAAGATGACAAAATCCAATTTACAATAAGGAAAAAAATGTAAAGCTACAATACCAAATAAAATTTGAAAAAAAGTGAAGCAGACCGTAGATCACCTACTGATTTGAAAATAGTTTTTTTTATTTTTTTTTAATAATTTTTTTTTTTTCAATTAGGCTAACTTTTTTTTATTTGTTTTTAATGTTGGCCTATAACATGTTTGTGTTTGGGCCTTTTTTTAGTGGACCTTTTTGTTTTGAAAGGCCTCTAACAATAATTGAGTTTTTTTAAAACTTAATCATATAAAATATTTTCAAAATTTAGAATCTTATTTTGAGCCAAAATTTAGAGATACTAGACGCAGGCCTCACTGGTTTTAGCTAGGGCCGGTCTGACCAAATGACTAAATCAACTTGAGATTCTAATCGGGACGTAAATAAGCTGTTTATGTCCTGTTTTGTTGCCAAAACTGTACAAACCGCTGGGTGTCGAACATGATTTGAAACTTTCATACCATTAAAAAAATTTGAAACTTTCATACCATTAAAAAAATTCAAGGGACGAACTTTCTTCGAGTCTAATAATTGGACTAAATGATCTAGTTGAGAAGTTGAAGGCTCACTCTAGGCCTATATTCTTAATCTGAGTCGTAATATTTTATTATTTTTTAAATAGATTATTCATACAAAAAGTCATATCGATCGACTGATAGTCATATAATTGAATCATATTTGTATTTACAAAATAGACAATCAATATGATTTTTTAAAAGAAAATGATATACAAGTCCATTTTTTAAACCCATTTTATAGATCTAAATTCTAATAATATGTAAGTGATATGATTATTTAATGATTAGAGAAGATATAAGAGAGATTGTCGCCTTAGATATTTTAATTGATTGTCATATCATTTCGCTTAAAAAGTAAGACTAATTTCTAAACTTGAATAGCAATGTGGAGAATATGCCGTCTATTTTTAAAAAATTAAAAAAATAAATGTGATCCAATCATATAATTATCAATATTTAATCGCTTTGATTTTTCAAATGAATAAATTACTTCGTAAAAAACTAACAGTTCATCAACGTGGGCCTAATGTGGGCTTACAACCACTTAACTGGGTCTTCTATTCCAATGGTTGTACTCAAGAGATCCACGTAGCTTTTGTTTGGGTCTATAAGGACAGCCACATACTCATCATAAAAGGTCATAGATCCACGTGTTTCTATTTATCAAAATTATAAGATAAATTCTAAATTAATTAAATTAATATTACGTATTATCTGTTCAAATTGACGTGTCTGTCCAAATTATGCGACAAATTCCCATATGTTCAAATTGATGTGTCTAACACAACAATTACATGAAAATATATCCCCATCTTCAGCCTTGATCAGTGTTCAGGCATCAACTGTTTTGTTTCCCCCTTTGCAGTCCCTTTACTTTCCTTTCACTCCATCTCCTCCAACAACCCATATGCCATGAACTACAGGTGCATAGCTGTTGACTCTCTGAACAAAAGTCATAGTCCTTGTGGTTCTAGTCATCTGGTCAAGAACATGCTCTTGAGGCTGTCTTGAATGGATCATCACTCTGTTTTCTCTCCACACTTCCCTACACTCTTGTAATGGGCATTCCTATGTTGAAAGGCATGTATGATAGTGACTTAGGAAGCCTCATGGTCCAAATAGTTGTCCTCCAATGCATCATTTGGTACACTTTGATGCTTTTCTTGTTTGAATACAGAGGAGCTAGGCTTCTCATTGCAGAGCAATTCCCAGACTCTGTTGGGTGTATCATCTCTTTCAAAATTAATATTACATACCATCTGTTCAAATTGACGCGTCTATCTGTCCAAATTATGAGATAAATAAGTTAAAATAATTTGGACAGATAAGCAAAAATACTAGGACAAATAGATTCAATTTGGACATATAAGCAAAAATATTAGGACAAATAGATTATAATAATTTGGACAAATAGATTAAAAATATTAAAATAATTAGGACATATAGATTAAACATATTAAAATAATATGAACAAATAGATTACAAGCATAAAAATATTAGCACACATATGTTAAAAAAATTTGGACAGATAAGTTAAAAATATTGAGAAAGATAGGTTAAAATAATTTGAATAAATAAGTTAAAAATTCTGAACAAATATGTTAAAAATATTGAGAAAGAATAATTTGGACAAATGGGATGAAAAATTGAACAGATAGATAAAAGTTTAGACAGATAAATGATGTTTATGAAAATAAATTTCTTAAACCGTTATTTGGACAGATAAATGTCCTTATGGCCTCAACAAAAGCACTCGTGTCCCCAATAACATATGCAGGTAGGAATGTGGATTTATCAAGGATATTCTCAGGATAAAACTGAATTAGTATTTTTCATTTAAAAATAAAAATATTTGTTTACCACTCAATTATACACCAACTACCGTGCTTAGGCAGCTTCTTCCTTCATTCAACAAGATGGTTTTTAATTATGAAAAATCATTGCTAAACATTTTTCATTCAACAATTTCTCTTCCCTAACAATAGCTTTGTAGAACATTAACAATATTGACCAATGAAACAAGAAAAGAAAAGAAAATTATATGAAATATATATATATATATATATTTTACTTTATAAATTCCTACTCAAATCATTAATCTAAACACAGTCTTTGAGCCTAAAAGAAAGGGAAAAAAAATTCCCCCTATAATTCCTTAATGCAAGTAGTACAAATGGCCGATGCATGTTATGACAGTGAAACATCGCAACAAAGGGAAACTTTATGGTACACCGTTCCAAAAATATGTATCATATGTCTATTATAATTGACAAAATTTTATTATAAAATTTTGTAATATTAATCACAAAATACATAATCTCGTCATAAATTAACATAAGAAAATGTCCAAAATTTTGTAATTCATATAACAAAAGTTTGTGACTTAGTTACAAAATTTTTTGGTACACCAATTTTTAACGAGATTACGCATTTTGTTATTGATGTTACAAAATTTTATAATAAAATTATGCCAATTTATAATAAGATACATATGATACACACCTTTAAAAAGAGAACATAAATAATATTTTCCCACAACAAAATGTCTAACTAATTAATCATTGAAAACTTCTATTGCAGCAGAAAGTGTGTCAATTTAATTTAGACCCCTATAATTTCCACCAAACACAATACCTCATAATTAATTAGAAAAAAAATTAGTCTAACATCTCTCTCTAATTTTGGGTAATAGAAGAGGTCCATAATTTTATTTTATTTTTTTTAATTTATGTTACATTAGGTCACTCACATCCTTTACTTTTATTTTATTCAAAAAAAATACCAACTTTACCCTCACTCTGCCCTCTTCTCTATATACATATTTTGGGTCACTCTTCTCTCTCTCATCCATCTCTCTGATCTCTCTCTTCCTAAACCTTAAAACCCAAATCCACCATCTCCTTACTCTCCCACACCATTACCTCCGCCTCCTTCCACTCCGACGGACGCTTCATCACCGCCGCCGACTCCCACTCCGACATCATTTTTCCATTTATCTTCTTTCTTCTCTCTCTCTACAAATTTGGATCTTTCCACCACCTCACAATCTTCTCTTCCCAAACCCTAGAACCCAAATCCACTATCTTCTCATTCTTCAACACCGTCACCTCCACCTCTTTCCATTCCGACGACCGCTTTATCACCGTAGCGTTGTCCATGTCTTTGACGCCAAGTTTCGAACCCCCTCCGCCGTTTTTGCGGCCACGTCCGCCCCGTTGACCTTGTCACCATGATGATGGGTCTTTGATCTATTTGTTGAAGAATAAAAAGTGGGTGATCATGGATAATAATAAACTTACAGATCTTGAAGAATTTGGAGGACCTGCTAAAATTTCTCTGAATCTATACCAGAAATTTTGGAGGACTTACTGAAATTTCTCTGGATCTATACCATAGAAATTTCAGTGGACTTATATTAGGTAATTTTCTCTAGACCTATAACAGAGAATTTAGAGGACCTACTGAAATTTCTCTGGATTTATACCATAGAAATTTCACTAGACCTATACCAGGTAATTTTCTCTGGACCTATACCAGAGAATTTGGAAGAACTGTTGAAATTTTTCTGGACCTAGACCAAAAATTTCTCTAGACCTATACTAGAGAATTTAGAGGACTTGCTGAAATTTCTCTTGACTTATACCAGAGAAATTTCACTGGAGCTATGGCAGAAATTTCTCTAGACCTATACCAGGGAATTTGAAGGACCTAATGGAATTTTTCTAGACTTATATCAAAGAAATTTATTTGTGAAGAGAATTTTTTTTGAAATTTCACTGGACTTATACCAAAGAAATTTCACTTATACCTATATCTGGAATTTCTCTATAATATTGATCTTCTTTGGCTATCACATACTTACAATATGAAATTTCATTGGACTCATATATGAAATTTTTCTATTGTGTTGATTTTTTTTTTGAATTTTCTCTACAAATGTAGTCAGAGAAATTTACTTGTATGTTGATTTTTTTTCTAACACATTTGATTTTTCTCTGAAATTTCTCTGCAAATGTAGTAAGAGAAATTAACTTGCATGTTATTTTCTCTACACATTTGGTTTTCTCTAAAATTTCTCTACAAATACAGTGAGAGAAATTTACTTGCATGTTGATTTTCTCTAAAACATTTGATTTTCTTTGAAATTTCTATGTAAATGTATTTAGAGAAATTTTCGTATTGAATTCTATCTCAGTGAAATTTTGTCTTTTTTTTTTTCCCGAATTTCATATTTATCATAGATCTTGTTTGATAAATCTCAACAAGAGCATTCCAAAAATATAATTTTTGTTGAAAATGGACATCTAAATAAAAAATTATTGAATTTTTAAGTTTTGAAAATTTTCAAAAAGTGAAAGACGTTTGAATGTAAAATGTAAGTATATTTTGGTCCACTAATTTTAGAGGGGAGAGGCGCAACATTTTTTAGGGACCTAAGATAGTATGAAATGTTGGGATGTCCTTTATCTCCTAAAATTACAATAGTAGGGACCTTAAAAAAAATCTCATTAATCAATACATGGTCAAAATTAAAATATAGGACTCAAAAGACTAATTTTGGAATTATGTAAATGGTAAATCGGTGCTAAGATAATAGCCTTAGAGGTGTGTTTCTTATTTTGAATTTGACTCTTATCGTTGTGCTTTTCCTTCTCTTATTACAATCAAATGTAAAAAAGAATTTATAAAAAAAAAAAAGTTACCCAAACTAACAAATTTTGCATTTTTTTTTATTTTTTATTAACTAATGTGTTGTGTAATAAAGAAATATTAAAATCTGAAATAAGTTCCACTTTAATAATGTGATAAGTGACACATTGGTAGGGTAGTTAAACAAATCAAGCTATCCTAGCTCGTACGGGTTAGAGCATCTCCACTCAAATCTTTAAAATTTGGTGTGTCAAAATTTTTTAAAGACTTAGGTGGCAAATTGACATATGTCAATTTGACTTAGAAACTCTCCACTCGATATATCAAATCTATTATTATATTATTTTTTAAAATAAAATTATATTATTGGGTAGACTCAACATTTGACATCACTATGGAGCATGTCAAATTTGACATGTTAAGTTAATGCCAAATGTCAACTCAACATTTGACATATCGGGTAGAATTGATGCTTGATACTAAAATATGACTGTTAGAGTGTCACATTAGATTTCAAGTATCGGGTGGAAGTGCTCTTAGACTTATTAAAAATCCGTCTAAAATCAGCTTATTATGTAAATAAGCCACGATTAAACACAATTTAAGCTTATTAAATTTTCAAATCAAACTTAAACAATTTACTACTCATCTCTATAAGTTCATATGTACTATAAAAAAATTAAGTTCTTCGAGTTCGACTCGTATTCGATTTGTTAAAAACTCATCTGAGATCAACTCGTTATGTAAATAAATTAAATTTAAACATATTTTGAAATTTTGTTAAGTTTTCAAGTCAAATCTAAGCAATCTATTACTTGGTTCATTTATAGTTCTACACATCATTGAGTAAGAAAATTTATAATATTTGTTAATTTGTAAAACAGCACTATATAGTTTAAAAGAATTAAAAAAATCAAAATGTAGAACCCAAGAGACCAATGGAACTATGTAAATGGTAAGTTGGTGGGAAGCTAACAGCAGTACAAATGTTGATTGGTTGGTTGCCTCTTTCAATTCAAAATCGTTCAGCTACCAATCACAAACTTAATATGTTGCCATCTGAAGGATCTCAATTCCCAGCAAACAGTTCTATGTCCAATTATAGGCTATGGTTGATTGAGTTAGAAAAAATAGTTTTATACCATGATTTTTTGGAAAATTTAAGTTAGAATTTAAGTAGGACTCACAAATCATTTTTTACGAATATGAGTGGTAATGTGAAGGTTTCCATGTGGTGATTAAAAAAATATAATCAGGTTTTCAAAATTATTTATGGATGAATAGAAAATCGACACCAAAAGGGTACTGAAATTTTGCAAGGAGGGAAGTTATAAACCAAAGTGGATTAAACCTAAAATTTCACATGCCTCCCAAACCAAACAACTCTTTGTGCCAAATTTATTTCAATTTTTGTTTCAAACTTTTGTTGGAAATTTTGAATTTAAATTCTTCCGAAACATGTATTTTCTGTTTTATTTGCTTTGATTAATGAAATATATATATATATATATATATATTTCCAACAGATTGATGGCATGATTTTTATTTTTATTTTTGAAATTACTTTGAGAAACATAATACTCAAAACTCATCTAATCATATGCAGCCGACATAGCATTGACTGACTCTTAACTATTTAATCCATGCTTGAAAGTTACAACTTGTTAAATGCTTGATATCTAATCTACATAAATATAATCCTTCTTTCTTCTAAAATTAAGGTTGTGATTGAATTTTGTATTTATGGGAATAAAAAAGAGTAGGGGAAATTGCTTCTACTTTATTTCACTTTTTTTTTCCCCTTTACAAATTCAAGATTTGAATACATTTTGAAAGTGTCACAAAATTTAGGATTTATGAGCAAGAGAAGTTGCCCTTTGATGCACTATTTCCCTCTCACCCTTTAAGCGAAATGCTTTGAAGTAAGAAAAACTCTTTAGATTTTGAAGAGGCAGATCAAATAAACCATAATCACATTGAAATAAGTGATACAACATAAAATTTGATTCTTTTTTAACACACACATATATATAGATATTAGGAAAGATTCTTTTTTATTTCTGTATTTTATATTCCACCTCTCACAACATTGCAAAGAAAAGGGTTCTCCATCTCCCTCACCATCCAAAAAGAAAAAAAAAAAACAGTAATAGTAATTAAAAATGTGAGAGGATAAGGAACCCTCCCAAAAACTAAAAATAAAAACAAAGACAAACACATCAAAGCGATAATAAAACAAGAAGGATACAAAGACTTTCAGTGCATGCTTTTTCAAGGAAAAACATTATTAAGTAAACAAAATAAAAATAAATTGGTAGTGGTGTCACATGAACCCACAGGTTAGGGAAAATAAAAGTGTCTTGCTATATCTAAATTATTGTTTTAGGAGAAATTCTGCATATGCGAACCCACTGAGAATGGACTTGAACCAACCAATGCAGGAAATTATACTATATTAAATTAAGAGTAATGGTATATAAGAAAAAAAATATGTACCAAATTTCCATACAAAATAATGTGATATCTTATGAATTCTTCATTTACAATAAAAATATCCATCATTGCCCTCACTATGTTATAAATGTCATTACCGTGTCATTCTTATTATAAATTTCATATAAAAATTCTATAAGCATATCATTTTTTATTTAATAATTTTGATATATTTGATTGGTTGATGTGTGGTTTTATGTAATGCATTGTGTGATCTTTTCTAATTATCATGAATAATTAGTGCTTTTTTGGTTGTTGATACGTCTATTCCTTCCTCAATTGTTGAATATTTTTATTGCTCACAAGAGTCTTTAAGATTTTGTCCTAATTAATTTTCACGCAATAATTTTCAGATGACTATATTTATATATCATATTTTATTTACAATCTCATATGTCATTAATGTCTATTATCAATACACTACACATGATACGTGTAATGTATAAATGTGGTACACAAACATAGTTATCATAACATTATTGATTTTTTATTTTATTTAATTTCATTATTTAAATTTTAATAGATGTTTTATTTAATTTCATTATTTAATTATTGTTATTTTTTAAAATAAATTTATTTAGAATTTTAATTAAAAAAATAACATATATTTTTATTGATATTTTATTTATTTAATTTTTAAAAAATAAATTTATTTATGTGTGTAAGAAATAAAATAAAATAAATTTTTATTTAATCTAGCTAAAAACAATTAAAATATTAAAGATATGTTTAATATTACTATTACTTAGTAAACAATTGAAAAAAGGGTAAAATGGTCTTTTCTGTCCAACCAAATATTAGATTCACTAAAAATAGTCTTTTTCAGACATCTAATCCCATGAGAAAACAAATACGAGATACACGTCCAATCCAACCAAATAGTTTGGAGGATTACAGCCCCAGAATTCAAGTCCGATAGATTCTAATCCCCTTATTCAGTCCATCCAATCAAACAAACCCCAGGAGGAATGAGAAGTGAAATACTAATTAATCATAAGAATTTTATTTTTTTAAATGACACCATTAACAAAATCTTTGAAGTCGCTACTCACTACAGGCTTTTCATTGGGGGGGAGGTATTTAATAAATTATATAAAAAAAAAAAGTCTAATTAATACACATTAATGTGTGTTTGAAAGAAGAAAGATGGAATACACACCTAATCTTTAGTATAATACACATTAATAAAAATGATAAAAATAAAAAACTGAAAAAGGGTCCACAATACGGGCCTCCAATTCCAATCGCAATGCAAAAGGCACACATTGAGAGTTGTAAGCATCAATCACAAACCACATTCAAGTCGGCTAATGTGAACTTCACAAAGTACATTGAATCTTCTCATTGAAAATATCAAAGACATGTATGCTATTCTTGATATATGGTATGACAAGATGTCCTCCATGATCTGCATCAAGAAACCTAGGATAATTTTATATTGTTTAGCTGTACACTATACACCTTATCATAATCATATAATGATTTTTAATTATAACTTTTATAGTGATTGATTATAATTCTTGTCACTTACGCTCTATTCAATGAGATGAAATAGTTATAGTAAGGTTTGGTTATAACCCATAATAATGTTGAATATGCAGCAATTCAACAGTTCTTTTTTTTTTTTTTTTCTTTAATCTAACAACAAAAAATTAAGATGCATATAATGGCCCTGTTTGGTAGAGCTGTGAGAAAGTGCTTATAGCTTATGCCTAAACAGCTTATAGCTTATAACTATGAACATAAGCTGATTTCTGACTTACAAATTAAGCATCTCCTGCCCCACTCAAAGAATAAGCTGATTTCTGACTTCCAAAAAGTTATAAGTTATAAGCTATAAGCTAAACCAAACACATCAAAATAGCTTAAATTAAGCTGAAAGCTGAAATAAGCTGCTTTTAAGTTCTGCCAAACAGGCACAATATGTCCTTCGCAGAAAATAAAAACCCACTACAAGGTAATCCAACAAAAATCTGTAATTCCCAGATCATATAAACAGCATTTCTACATTATGTGTCAACCACAATTCCCTTAGCTCTTATTTACCTTGTTTGAAACAAGTTATCTATATTGCATGGTGTTTTGAGAAGTTGGTAAAAAGTCGACTTTTTGACTTTTTGGCTTTTTTAGTGGCATTTTTGGCAAAAAGTTGGGTCGTTTTGAATAAAAAAACTGACTTTTTTGGCTAACAAAGCTGAAAAGTCAAAAAGCTGATTTTTTTACTAGTGTTCCCAAAAGAGCCCGCACGGCAAATGCAAACAATTCAGTCAACAATAATTGCAAAATTTTCTGCATAAATAGTGATCTTCACAAAACTACTCAAAACACAAGTTTCATTTAGCTAAATAAATAACTAAACCAAAAAAAAAAAAAAAGCCCCAAATGCATTCCTATGGTGCTCACTCACAAAAGAATCAATAAGCAATAACTGTCAGCAATCCGCATAGAAAAACCTACAGCTACTCTCAGTTGTCATCTCCAGAATTACAAAGCTGCACTTCCTCTTTCTTTTACAAATTCCTCATTTCAAGATTCAACAAATTCACAAGCATTCTGCAAGTAGAAGAATATTATATACACATCAAACTTCACATTTAACTTCTAATAGGAACACAGTTACTGTTCATAACATGGCATATTATGACACAAGGCTCCGATGCTTATCCACCCAAAAGAGGCTCCCATGCTTATGCAATTTCATCCCATTTCATTTATCCACTACCATATTATTGTCACCATAATTTTTCATATGACTGTAGACTCAACTCCCACATCTAGTAAATGAATGACATCTTCAACACTCATAACTTTCAAAAAATTCACATTTAACTTCTGACAGGAACGCAATTACTGTTCATAACATGGCATATTATGACCAGAGGCTCTGATGCTTGTGCAATTTTTTCTCATTTCATTTATCGCATACTATTCTCACTATAATTTTTCATATGATTGTAGACTCAACTCCCACATCCAGTAAATTTGTGGAATCAAAATTGATGACGTTACAAAAATTGACAGAACAAATTTATCAAACATTTTGGGGCCACCAAGCCTTGGTTCTGTTGACATTCAACTTAAATAAAATAAGCTAAAATAAAATTACTTCTATCATACGGCATAAAAATGTTCCAAGAATTGACAGAAAATAATAACATTTATTGATTCAAAATCACAAACCGCACATTACAGTCCTCTAATTCTTCTTCTCATCCCCTCTTCAACAACTTGGGCCCTGGATTAATGGGTTTTTAAATGACAAGCTTGGAACCTGACCATAGCTTTTAGAACCTCCACCAACCTCCCACAACCAATGAATAAGTGGAATCAAAATTGATGACATTCCAAAAATTGACAGAACAGATTTATCAGTAAACATTTTGGGGCCACAAGCCAATTTCAATAAGAAAAGCCAAAAATGAAATTACTTCTATCACAGGGCATGATAATGTTCCAAGCATTGAAAGAAAATAATAAAATTTAGTATTGAATTCAAAATCACAAACTGCACAATACAGTTCACTAATTATTCTTCTCATCCTTCTTACCCCTCTTCAACAACTTAGGCCTTGGATTAATAGGTTTTAAGTGACGAGCTTGGAACCTAACCATAGCTTTTAGAACCTCCACCAACCTGTCCTCAATCTCAACCCCATTAGGCTCTAGAACATGCAACGCTCGTGCAACAGCCTCCATTGTACTCATGCATCCGCTAAAGGGTTCCTTCCTAAGAATCAAATCCGAATCGAATATTGTCCCACCATCTATCCTAACATCATAGTCTAAACAAACCCGAATGGCAAACTTTGATAAAAATGGTAAACTTGCATGTAACATCTCCCTAGCATGCTTCCAGGTCCCATCAAAAGCAATCAAAACATAATTTCCTACGTACGAATCATTTAACGAAGATCGCCACTTGCTAATTTCAACTGCAGGTGATGAATCTATACCTGAGAAAGAGATAAATGCTTATCAGCATAAAAGGGAGACCCACAACTGTCAGTGTCAGACCCCCATTTATCAGATTATGTATAGGTGATAAACTGATGTGTATATGCTTTTAACCAAACAATCCAGATTCCTTTCCATCACCCAAGGAAGTTCATGTAATATGCTTTGATTGGAACCAAATGGTTCATATGATTGAATCAGTCAAAAATTGTGAACATAAACTTGCAAACAATTTGAGGGCACAACACAATTTAAGTGAGGAATGCTCTACAAACATAACTATCTCTATGGAATTCCAATATTCACATACACAAAGGGGGAACAAATGAATTATTTATCAATCAATTACACATTCTGTCCCATCCATGAGTACATTATTTCAGCATGCATCCTATAGGTGATTTTTGTGAAAATATGACTTGGAAAGACTCAACCTTTAAACATTTAAAACTGCCAATTTCTTTACTCACTCAGCAGAATCTCATAGAAATCAAATCAAATTTCAAGTCACTCAGCTTAATTATCAACCAAATTCATACAGATCATTGAACTGCCCAATTTTTGAACTCTAAATGCACACTTATGTTGTGTTTGGATCTTCAATTTGTGGATTAATTAGTGAAAAAGGAAAAAATGGATAAAATAGAAGCTATTTTTTTTTTTTTCACAATTCCTTTTTTCTTTTTCTTTTATTAAACCACAAATCCAAGATCCAAAATTAGCATTAGATTTTTCAAGGGAAAACTTCATTTTGCCACCGTAACCTATCATAATTGTGTCACTTTAATACTTGAACTATCAATTTGAACAATTACGCCCTTAAACTATTAACATTAGTTCGTTTTACCCCAAACCATTAATCAGTCACTTGTCAGCATACAAGTGGTAATTGACGGTTCCGATTCACTTTGCCCCATAATATGAAGACAGATAAGGAGACAAATATCCAACTAGCACGCAACAAAACATAATCAATTGTTTAGAAAATATTCAATAAAACAAAACACAACCAAATTAAGCAAATTACGTGGACAAATATTTTCTCAAGTGTTGGTAGGTGTGATATGTAACGCCCTCAAAATATTATACAAATCAACCATTCATAAGGTCTAGAGACATAATAAAAATGTTATACTTTCATTTATCAGAGTTAATATTACAAAAGATATCACATGCATTACACTTTCATAAATATCCATCTTGAAACCATAGCATGTAACTCTAGTTTAGAACAACAAAATAAATGCCCTAAAGGCTTACATCTTTCCAAGTAATCATTTGGTTACAACAAAAGAGAGAGTCAGAAACTCTTTACAATTAAAGCCCTCAGCTTAAAAGAAGACATACAAACACAAAAATGAAATCACAAAAGTAGAGCCTTTAGCCTCTAAGCCTCCCAAGCTATGTCCTTGGAGGTGGCATGTCACCTGTATCTGAAAATAGTTTTCCAAGTAGGGTGAGCCAAAACTCAGTAGAGATATGCTAAACCATACATGAGAAACCAAAGCAAACCAAACCAAGCCTTAAATCCCATCAAATGAGGTCGGTTACATGAATCCTTTTTCTCCACGTGACCCTATCAAAGGCCATTTCGTTAGCCAAATTAAGTAGATCCACATCTCTATTTACAACGTTAGCTAACGTTAATCTAGGCCTACCCCGTCCCCTAACACTCCCCTCTATCGTTACAGCATTGCATCTCTTCACTATTGCCTCTGTTGGTCTCCGTTGAATGTGACTAAACTATCTCAATCGATTCTCTCTCAACTTATCTTCTATCGGTGCTACTCCTACCCATTCCCAAATACACTCATTCCTAATTCTGTCTTGTCTAGTCTTGCCACACATCCACTTTAGCATCCTCATCTCAGTTACACTCATCTTATCTTAAATATGAGCATCAGATAAATGTGCAACATTCTTAACCAACACATATTTTTTTCAAGGTCATTCAATATAGATAACCAATATCTCAATTCATTTCCATTCTACCATTTTCGGGTAAATCAATTAGCCAAATTCATTATTATCAAGCAACCAATATGAGACTACAACTCAATGGTTCACAATTCAATACATTCATCAAATCTAACACTTTTATTTCTTGCTATTTTACGAAACCACGTCCGAAGGAACCGGCACCCATAAATATATAAGATTTTAGGACTTTCAAGCTGGACACTCCGGCCAACTTAATTATCAATGGAGTCCATCCCCTATCTCTTCCCAAACAATGGAGTACATCCCCTATCTCCTCCCAAACAAAGATACATATACAATATATTCAAACACTTTATCATATACAATGACTAATCAAAACACATATTCAATGGTTTAATCAAACTGTCATATTCAATGACATAATTCATTTGATTAGTTTCAATCATCCTAATTCTCATGCAGTTTCTACAACAATCATAGTTATCCTCCACCGATAGCCCAAAACAGATATATCTAAACAGATAAATAAATTTATCAACAGATAATTTATCAAATTCCATAGGTATGTGATTTATCAAACCAAACTACACCATTCAATCACATTTCTCCCAATTTCACAATTCCCAAACCAATTTCGTTATTTACATAAATAGTTATTTCAACTCAACTTAGGGCAAAATTTCTCTTTTTTTCCAAAATATCAACCCATAGGTCCAAATCTCACCACTTTAGCAATAAAGAACCTCATACACAAACCCCCAAGGTTACTTTGTAAATCAACATGAAAAACCCCCTTTAGTTTAGAACCCAAACCTTAACTTATACCAAAATCTTCCCAAACCCCACCATTTATACAAAATGACAAATATCTAGGTTAAAGCTCATATTAAAGAGTAGAATATCCCTACCTCAAGCTTAGATGAGAGAGAGAAGAGAAAGCTCAAAAGTCAATGGCGACGAAACCACGTTTTGCCCCGATCAAAACGAAGCCCTTAACAAGCTCTACATTTCATCTTAAAGGAGCAAGGTGAAAAGATTACTCTAGGTGAGTAGATCTAGAGATTAAGTGAAAAAGTTTGGGTTTTAGAGATAGAAGAGAGAAATCACGGTTTAAAAGGAAAAAGGGAAGGAAAATCATGGGAGAAAAATGGTTTGGGCCTATTTATAATAGTGAGGAAAAGCCCTAAGGTCAAATAAAATAATGGGCCCAAAAACCCCCTTAGACAGGGCCCATTCGGGCCTCAAAAATCTGAAAAAAACACGCAGGGTCGACCCTTAGACAAGAGGGGGTCGACCATATCTTCCAGCAACCAACACACAGACATAAGAAGGTCAACCCTCTCCCAGTCTTGCGTCTATCCTATCTTCCAGCAACTAGCACACAGACATAAGAGGGTCGACCCTCTCGAGTCTGGTATCTACCCTATTTTCCAACAACACTCCCAGAAACTTCACCAACAGGTAAGAGTTGACCCTTAGGAAGGCTGGTGTCGACCCTAGAATAGAATTTCTAAGTCTCCAAGGAACTTTTGACAAGAATAAGTACGAACAACCAAACCCAACAAGTTTAAATCGGATTATACTCTTCCAAAACCAACGTACAACAACACCAAAGATTTCCACAATAAAAATAAAAATAAAGGATTCGAATACACTTCCCCAAAAGCTTTGAAAGATACAGGTGCTACAACCTCCCCATTTTAGGAAATTTCGTCCCCGAAATTTTAGTACAAGTTTCAAAACCATGATTACCCAATTTTCAAATGATTACAATTCAATTCTCATTACCATGACCCACCTACCAGTCATCCAATCCTTCCACAAAAGAACAATTCCACATTAGATACATCTCAACAAATATTATCAAAATGAATCTTCCGAATTTAACCAATTTCAATACGAGCATCTCATATTTCCAAAATATATTCAATATTTATGATAAATTTGCATTTCCAAGAGTTAAACAACATATACAATGTTCAAATTAAACTTGCGTTTCCGAAACATATTCAACATTCACAATGCTTTCATAATCCAAAACATATACAATGTTTTCAAATTTGATACAACACATACAATATTCTATATTCCCAGAACATATACAATGCTCATATTAAATCGATGTTTTCAAGACAACCACAACATATACAATGTTTTAACATTTCATTAACAAACTAAAATCTCGAGATATGTTCAAATACCAACGAATAAGTCCGAATATTTCTCACGGATTTCCAATTCACGCTCCCAAGTAGCTTCCTCAATCTCGAGATGTTTCCATGATGCCGTAACTAATAGAATCGTCTTGCTTCACAAGACTCGACTCAACAACAAGGTACGAATATGATTACCTCTCCAACCGGCCAAACTCGCAGCAGTTTATAAGACAAGAACACATTCCCCCGATAATAATAGTAACTACGTCGTCAATAACAACCGTGCTTCATGACATCCACCATGACTTGACTACTTACAATACTCGAATCACCATTGAGTGTTTAACACTCCAACATAGGAAAAAGGAAACCACTCACATACAAGGCTTTCAGTCAACTCTCGTAGAACAAGAACGCAAAATAAAACACGAATAATCAATAACGTCATGGCACATCAATACCTGACAATTCCACGCCCTTGCCAAAGGACATATAACATGTAACCAGTAACTTAGGCTAGATCAAAATGTGACTTCTCGACACATGGTATAAGATATTCCGTTCAAGTTAAAAAAACGTTTAATCTATCCCATTTGTTCCAAAACACTTGGTTTTCCTCCAAATTATTCTTCAACATTCCTCGAGTAAATCACAATATGGTCATCCCACAAAACCCATCACACTCACGGTGGTGTTACAATACCCAAAACAAGATTTTCCACAATGAGAACCCCTATAGATTTTAGAAATGCCAGTAACGCAATAACACAAAGGAAGAAATTGCACACCATTGATCACATAATGGTGCAAAGCGCTTATAAGACCAAAGCTCCCAACCGAAATCCCAAACTGGTTACTACCACTCAAACAACCTTCCAACTGTCCACGAGGGACTTACATTCCACACCAAGACACCGTTTAATTACACAACCTACAATTTCAACTGATTCTCGAGGTGACTATATGTCAACCAACCCAAGTATTGACCAATCAGCTATCTAATTTTATGCACTCGTGCCAGTCTTCAACACCAACATCTTGCTCAACCTCGCCAACTTCTAAATGGGGTTCCATACACAACCTCTCTGGTTCAATGAATCACTCCGGAATCTTTAAAGTTACCCCATGGTACTCTGACTTTTCATTCATCCCTCACACGTATGCCTAAGTGGCACACACATCCTTGCTTCACATTTGAGTCCTAACTGAACTCTTCAAGTCAAACCCAATACACCATCTCAAGTCAACGCACACAAGGAATGAATAAGTCGAAACAACTCTGACAGAGTGCATCACTCACTCTACACAATCTTACTGCCTCACTCGGAGTTCCACTATCCAAACTGGACGACAAACACCCACACCAAAGTGACCCAACAATTTCGAACATTAAATTACTCAACCCAAACATTAACTACGCAATTGCCTTACCAAGGCACTCTCCTGGGATTGCCATGTGACCGATCCCCTTCTACACATTCTAATAACAACATACGAACCACACACCACCACATACCATACTAGCAAAACCTTCTCACTTAATGCACGATATTCTACAACCACACTGAATTCCTTATTTTGAGGATGTACTCACAACCTCAACTGAATTCACAATAACGAAATTTACCCACTTGTTCCCTCACACCAAGTTAACCAGCAAAGGCTTACCACGCTACAACACCCTCGTTACTACGTAACCATTCGAATCGAACACAAGCAAACATAACACTTCATCCCTTAATGACCAATAAGGTCAACTCTTTATTCCACATTCTATTCGTCACTCGTCACAAGAGTACAATCAAAATACTAAGCCTCCGTGTCAATCACTAGCCATTGCTACTACTGAACAACTACTCCGAACTAAGCTTCGGCGCCAACGCAAAACACTGACAGGGCTTTCAAAGACTTACCGTCCTAAATCTCCAGAAGAACAAATGAAGTCCTCAATCTCCTCGCCGTTATCCCAAACCTTTGCCCATAAGCACCAAACCACTGTGACCCTACACACAGGTCACACCCTAACCACGGGTTATATACCCAACCAACCCTTCCAACAGCATCACCTGACTTAACCAGAATTAAGGTACATACCTATCGCATTCAAACATAATAAAAGAGTCCTAAACTTAGGAAACCTCCACTATACCTCTGCCTGAAACATATTATCAGCTGCTCACAACACACCACCCCACCGATGCTAACAACCAATATTACGATAAGGGACTAACACCCTTTCATAGGAAACAACAAATCAGAAAATAAAACGTACATAACTAGTAACTGAAATCCAACCATAACGGAAGCTCACCCGTACAATGTTGAACAGAAAAATCACAAAATCTGATTAAAACAACAGTTTTTCTTATTATTTCAAAGGCTCTTTCACCACTTACCCCCTTTTTCTAAAAAATTATTCAAACTCACATCATTTTCCAACAAAAATTTTTGTTCCAAAATCTCAAGGAGACTAATTGTTTTGCAAACATTTTCTCCAAACAATCCACGAAATTTCAAATCAGAGTTTTCAGTTGAAATGAATGCCATAAAAGGCCACAGAGCCGAACTCACCCTCCAACTTATTTCCCAACAATATCCGGTGAATCTCAACCTTCACCCAATCACAACCATCACACCTACGGTGACTCCAAACATCTTACATATACAATTTATTTAAAGACATAATCATATTCAATGATAACGGGTGAGAAATTAGTTTTAATTTACTTAATTCCCATGAAATTTCTATCACAACAATAAATAGAGATACATACAGTACTAAGAGATATAGTACAACACACATAACTTTCCAAATCACGGAAGTCTCAAACCAATATAACACCAACAATATTAATCGTCATAATTCAATGGCGCAAGGCATTTGCAAAATTTTCACATTAACACATTGCCCCAATTCAAGAGGTTTTATATAACCACACCAATCAAATGCACCCATAAGTGAGGCCCCCACACCCCTAAGTCCATTAACGCAACCCGAGAACAATTTCCAAGGTGACTACGTGCCAACCAACTTCGAATACCATACGACCCAACCACCAGTCCTCTATCCTCAAGACTCAGAGTCCAAAATAAAACACATCCCTACCTTTTCACAAGGTATCCGTGACTAACTTGAGACATCACAAGCCAACCCATTTCCCACGGCATCAATATGGCATAAAAAACACTAGGATTTTCAATTTGTACCACTTTTATTAACACATTACCAATGAGCACAAAGTTAATTACATAACCACATCTTTTGGGTTTACAACCACATACACATGCATAAACAATATCCGTAGGCATACAGCCTTTCATAATATAATATCAAATAACACTGCGAAGAATCAAAACTCCTTCACACTTCTAGCCTCACTATTGTCCCCACTTGGACTACTACAACTGGTGCTGCTCCCTCAGAGGACATCGGCGCCAAACATGGCATGTCCAACCATATCGAAAACACCAAGGTGATCCTCTATTCCGAGGTTGACTCGAGAACGCCTAAGTCTGGCTAGACTCTCCAAAGGACGAGTCTGATGAAACGAAAGTAGCCCGAGGCGTCAACTACGCCTGCCTTACTAGGTCTACTACCTCTCAAAACAGTTGAACTTGTCGGTATGGACTTTTCCTCCTCATCCTGACCAACACTATCGATAACGGTCTCCACATGACCCGCTGCCTCTACCAAGGCATGGTAATCTCTATGCATTGCCCAGCAACTCTTCTCCAAATAGCATCACACAACATCCCTTCGAACTCAAGACAATGTCGCTCCCTTGTTGCAACCAACTCTGGAGGAAATCTCGACAAGTTAATAAACCATCCTTCAAACTATACCAAAGGTGCAATACCTTGGCGTAACTCCATAAACCGTTTCCGTAACTTTTCCTGTGTGGAAGGAGGGAAATTGTCACTTCCTCGTCTAGGCATCCTAATAAGGGTAATAAGAGATATGCACATTCATAAATATGTCGAAGCTAACTCACTCGTGTCCTAATACTTTGGACAACAGTAATTCACTCTATATAAGTACATAATTACATAAGCACATACGAATTTCATTTCAGGATAATGACCGTCCCGCGGCATTGCTAGAGTGCCAATTAGAAACGGCAGTGATCAAGTGCCTTTCCAACAGGACTCCCAGAAACCCATAGATCCAATCAACATCCTAGAAACTAAATCCCATACCCATATAGTCACACAAACATGTTATCATATAAGCACATAACATCATACATAAGTCTCTAACAAGCGAGACAAACCCATTATGGTACTAACCACTTCTCACGTATCCAAAGTATTCAAACCCGGTACGCTCTGATACCAAGTTGTAACACTCTCAAAATATTATACAAATTAACCATTCATAAGGTCTAGAGCTTAGTTGCACGAAGCCGAAGCGGGAGCGGGAGCGGGAGCGGGAGCGGGGAAGCGTGAGCTGATAGAAGATTCTTAGGTTGGGAGCGCCTCAGGAAGCGCTAATATATATATATATTTTTAATAGTTATTTTTAAAATATATTTATTATTTTTATCTTAGGTATTATTTTTATAGATAATATTTTAAATTTATTTATATAATTTTTTTTAATTTTTAATTGATATATATTATAAATAAAAAACAATAAAATAATAAAATATGTTAAAAAACAATAAAATAATAAAAAATAGTAAAATAATGATTTATTTTATAAATCTTATTAGATTTTTTTTATTATATTTAATTTAATTAAATTTATTATTATATAACAAATTATATTATTTATTATATGTTAAAAACGGGAAGGGGGAAGACAGCACAAATCGACAAGAAAGAAAGAGAGAGAGAGAGAGAGAGAGAAGAAGAAGAAGAAGAAGCAGAAGGAGGCGAGCAGATCGAAGGCGATGGCCATGGCGATGTCAAGACGATCGAAGGCGAGAGCGAAGAGGAGTAGAGCAGATCGCGAGGCGAGAGCAGATCGAAGGTCGATGTCGAAAGTCCGGGCGATGTCGAAGGTCGACGTCGATGTCGAAGGAGAAGGCGACAGCGAGACCAGGTCTCTCACTCTCTCTCCCCTTTACGATCCCATCTTGGACTGAATCACGTTTCTCTCTCCACAGAAACGCGATTCTTACACGTTTCTTTCTAGGAAACACGGAATCACGATTCTTACTAAGAATCGCCACCTGTTTGCACGATTCCTGCAACTAAGGTCTAGAGACATAATAGAAATGTTATTCTTTCATTCATCAGAGTTAATATTACAAAAGATATCACATGCATTACACTTTCATAAATATCCATCTTGAAACCATAGCATGTAACTCTAGTTTAGAACAACAAAATAAATACCCTAAAGGCTTACATCTTTCCAAGTAATCATTTGGTTACAACAAAAGAGAGAGTCAGAAGCTCTTTACAATTAAAGCCCTCGGCTTAAAAGAAGACATATAAACACAAAAATGAAATCACAAAAATAGAGCCTTTAGCCTCTAAGCCTCCCAAGCTATGTCCTTGGAGGTGGCACGTCACTTGTACCTGAAAATGGTTTCCCAAGTAGGGTGAGCCAAAGCCCAGTAGAGATATGCTAAACCATACATGAGAATTAACTAAAATATGAGCATCAAATAAATGTGCAACATTCTTAACCAACACATTCTTTTCAAGGTCATTCAATATAGATAACCAATATCTCAATTCATTTCCATTCTACCATTTCGGGTAAATCAATTAGCCAAATTCATTATTATCAAGCAACCAATATGAGACTCCAACTCAATGGTTCACAATTAAATACATTCATCAAATCCAACACTTCTATTTCTTGCCATTTTGCGGAACCACGTCTGAGGGAACCGGCACCCATAAATATATAAGATTTCGGGACTCTCACCCTGGATACTCCGGCCAACTTAATTATCAATGGAGTCCATCCCCTATCTCTTCCCAAACAATGGAGTACATCCCCTATCTCCTCCCAAACAAAGATACATATACAATGTATTCAAACACTTTGTCATATACAATGACTAATCAAAACACATATTCAATGGTTTAATCAAACCGTCATATTCAATGACATAATTCAATTGATTAGTTTCAATCATCCTAATTCTCATGCAGTTTCTACAACAATCATAGCTATCTTCCACCGATAGCCCAAAACAGATATATCTAAATAGATAAATAAATCTATCAACAGATAATTTATCAAATTCCATAGGTGTGTGATTTATCAAACCAAACTACACCATTCAATCACATTTCTCCCAATTTCATAATTCCCAAACCAATTTCATTATTTACAAAAATAGTTATTTCAACTCAACTTAGGGCAAAATTTCCCTTTTTTCCAAAATATCAACCCATAGGTCCAAATCTCACCACTTCAGCAATAAAGAACCTCATACACAAACCCCTAAGGTTACTTTGTAAATCAACATGAAAAACTCCCTTTAGTTTAGAACCCAAACCTTAACTTTTACCAAAATCTTTCCAAACCCCACCATTTATACAAAATAACAAATATTTAGGTTAAACCTCATATTAAAGAGTAGAATATCCCTACCTCATGCTTTAGATGAGAGAGAGAAGAGAAAGCTCAAAAGTCAATGGCGACGAAATCACGTTTTGCCCCGATCAAAACGAAACCCTTGACAAACTCTACACTTTATCTCAAAGGAGCAAGGTGAAAAGATCACTCTAGGTGAGTAGATCTAAAGATTTAAGTGAAAAAGTTTAGATTTTAGAGAGAGAAGAGAGAAATCACGGTTTAAGAGGAAAAAGGGAAGGAAAATCATGGGAGAAAAATGGTTTGGGCCTATTTATAGTAGTGAGGAAAAGCCCTTAGGTCAAATAAAATAATGGGCCCAAAAACCCCTTAGATAGGGTCCATTTGAACCTCAAAAATCTGAAAAAAACACGTAGGGGTCGACCATATCTTCCAACAACCAACACACAGACATAAGAAAATCAACATGAAAAACCCCCTTTAGTTTAGAACCCAAACCTTAACTTTTACCAAAATCTTCCCATTTATACAAAATAACAAATATTTAGGCTAAAGCTCATATTAAAGAGTAGAATATCCCTACCTTCAGCTTAGATGAGAGAGAAGAGAAAGCCCAAAAGTCAATTGCAACAAAACAACGTTTTGCCCCGATCAAAACGAAACCCTTGACAAGCTCTACACTTTATCTCAAAGGAGTAAGGTGAAAAGATCATTCTAGGTGAGTAAATCTGGAGATTTAAGTGAAAAAGTTTGGATTTTAGAGAGAGAAGAGAGAAATCACGGTTTAAGAGGAAAAAGGGAAGGAAAATCATGGGAGAAAAATGGTTTGGGCCTATTTATAGTAGTGAGGAAAAGCCCTAAGGTCAAATAAAATAATGAGCCCAAAAACCCCCTTAGATAGGGCCCATTCGGACCTCAAAAATCTAAAAAAAACACGCAGGGGTCGACCCTTAGACAGGAGGGGGTCGACCATATCTTCCAGCAACCAACACACAGACATAAGAAGGTCAACCCTCTCCAGTCTGGTGTCTACCCTATTTTCTAGCAACACTCCCAGAAACTTCACCAATAGGTAAGGGTCGACCCTTAAGAAGGCTAGTGTTGACCCTAGAATAGAATTTCTAAGTCTCCAAGGAATTTTTGACAAGAATAAGTGCGAATAACTAAACCAAACAAGTTTAAATCGGATTATATTCCTCCAAAACCAACGCATAACAACACCAAAGATTTCCAAAATAAAAATAAAGAATTCGAATACACTTCCCCAAAAGTTTTGAAAGATACAGGTTGCTACATGACATTTTGTCAAAGAAATACTAACTTCCTGTAATTGTTCAAATTGAATGTTCAGAGTGGCAAGTGATAGCTTGAGGGGGTGAATTTTTCCCACATTTCAGCTTTGTTAAAAATTTTCCACTAGAGCCCAATTCAAGTCAATTCAATTAAAAACTACATGCACATTCGAATTTTGTCTAATACAGCACGAAATTCACACAAATGTGAAGACAAAATTGCGATTAAGCAAAGCAGCAGGGGTACCTGGGAAGAGATAGATGGCGCGAAAAGGTTGATTAGGGTTTTGAATGGCGGCATTGTAGAGAGAATCGAGGAGAGGCGAGTGGCCGAGGCGTAGTCGGCGGCCAATTAGGATTTGGAAGTTGAGGAGGCATTTGGAGAGGAGAGGGACGGTGGCCAGCTTGTGGCGGTGCTCGTGTGGGTGCTGGAGGACCACCACTTGGGTGGCGGTTGAGATGGCTTCACTTGGAATTGTGTCGCAGAGGCACACGTTTATTGGCCTCTCGCACCCTCTGCTGCATATTCTCCGCCTGCCCTCGTCTCCGGTGGGACCTGGATCGGACAAGTCCAAGACTCTAGTCACTTCGTCTGCTTCCATAGCCAAGCCAGCTGAGAATTGATTAAAATTGGACAATTACGTGCGGGTGAGAGAAGAAAAAGAAAAAAAAAAAAAAATTATTTATTTGCATTTTAATGTGTTTATAATTTTTATTTTATTTTTATTTTTATTTTTATATATCATTTATTTGTATGTAAGGGCATCTCTAATGGTATATTATTATTTTTTTTATTAAATTTGAGTAAAAACTCTCTTTAATATCGCTTGCTCTAACGATGAATTTTTGTTTTTCATCAAACCACTGATTGACTGGCTAATGTAAAATTTTCATAAAATTTTGCCTTGAAGTGATCATCCGGAAGGATATCTGGGAGACATCCGGGAGAATATCCGGAGGACATCCAAGAGGACATTCAACGATAATGTACAATGATTTGATAAAAGGCATAAAGCATCCTCAGTTTGGTGAAACATTTTTAATATTCTCAATTTGATATCTATTTGATGAAACTAGTGGAATAGAAAAAAAAAAGAATACTTTTTATCAAATTTGAATTTGGTGATGGATTTGGTACACTGTCGGAGATGGCATAGTTCCCTCGTTAAAAAAAGTTAGGAGTTGGGGTTACACGGCTTGTGAAATTATTACGTACTTTAATTTGGTTATTTGAATTGTTCAATTTTTAAAGAAATCGAATAGAACATATTTATAAAAAGTAAATTAATCAGATATTGATAGACTTTTCGTCAACTCGTATTTGTATTTAGTTTAATATTTACATATATACAAATGCTAGTTGATGAAGGGTCTATTTATATCCGATCTACTTAATTTTTTATAGCTATTTTCTATTCAATATTCTATAAAAATTAAACGACTTAAATTAGCAAAATAAAATTCAAAATAATTTTCACAAGCTTGGTTCAAAATTTTATTACACTTAATTTGAATCAAATTAGGAAATATTACATTTCATTAGAGGTTTCAACAAATATTTACAAACTAATGATAAATATTATAAATATTAAAAAATAAAAATACAAAATTTTTCATGATTTTATAATTAATTTTTGAGAAACTAATTCCCCCAATTAAATTTTAGGGCATTATCTAAATTACTTACACATTTTATATTATTATCTAAATTACTTACACATTTTATATTATTATATTAAATGAAGGTGCAAGAGTCAAAACTTTCACCTTAGTTTAGGGGAAAAAAACATTTGTGCAACACACATATTATAATAGTAATTTATTTATCATTTATTTCTTACTTAAATTAGTAATTATAAAATTTCACTATATTCCCAAACAAATTATTATTTTTAACAAGGATTTTTTTTTAGTAAATCTTTTTGAAAAAATTCATTTTTTTAAACTTTCAGATTTTACCAGACTAAAATGTTCTTAATTTTTTAAAATTATAAAATTAGTTAAATTATTTTGTTTTTGTGTTTAATTAATACCTTTTTAGATTTTCTCAAAAAAAATATTCACATTTTAGATCCTTTTAGATTAGAATAACTTGAAAAGAACAAAAATTTGACATAAAGTTACTAAAATTTAAAATAAATAGAAAAAGCAAAAAATGTGAGATTGATTGATTTATTTATTTATTTATTTTTTACATTTGTCAAAAAGAGTTGTGTATCTTTTTGATTAGGGCGTTTAGGCCAAAAATCAAAAAATCAGATTTTCTTTGTTCAAAGGTTGCGGAGCTAAAAAAAAATTGTCCATAAGAACAAATTCACGCAAAAATGACCAAAATACCTATATTATGTATATATATTATCTACGATTCTATCAATTCTCATTCCCCAAACCCCTCTCTCTCTCTCTCTCTCTCTTCAACGGTGTCTTCCCTCTTTCCTTTCCCTCTCATTAACGGTCTCTACTCCGTCAAAACAATTACAATCGTCGTCATTTTTGTCTCCGATGCCGCCTAGGCTCCTCCTTTTTGTCCGTTGGTGGCTCCATCAGATTTGAGAAGATTTGACCACCGTAGGCCTTCAAAATATCAAATCTGACCACAAATCCATCGCCATGTCTGAAAATCTCAGATCAATCATTGTACCTAGTTTTTTGCACTCCTCGGAGGGTTTTAGTCTCCCCAGATGCAATTCTCTACAGTTCGGACTCCCATGGTTCTGAATCTGGTTTCACAAGTGCAATGTGAAACAGAAAAACGAATGAGAGTCCAGATCCAACAAATTTTAGAAAATACATTAATCACTAGAGATGCCAAAAATGGAATGCATTGCCAGATGTCATATTTTTGGGAGAATTAGAAAACCCGTGACTCGTGCCAAAGGCCACTTGTCCATCATAACCAAAGTTGTCTCGGCTCGAGAACTTAGTTATGAGACGAAAATGTCATGAATTGAGCACCCCACTCATCCGATCAAAGATCAGCCTCTATTAAGTCATGATGTGAATTTTATGGACATTATATGCTCATATTCTGATTATTTAATATACTAACATTACTATGTGAAGTAAACAAGTATAGTCCACGTCACTTACTTTGAAATGCTTTGATTTCATGCTTTCTTGAAAAGGGTTTTTGAATATGTGTCACTTAAAGGAAAAGTGAGCTTATATGTACAATAATCAAAGTCATTCCACTCGAAGCAAAATAGTCTCCACCCATAGACATTCATAGAGATATTTCGTAGAAGTGAATAGCCTCATGGTAGTATGCTCAACATGGTAACACAAACACACATATGATGTGTTAAAGCGAAAATGTTCACCTAGTACTCAACCGTGACAAGCCAAAGAAAAGAAGATAGTTAAAAAAAAAATGCATGATCCTAATATGCAAAATGGCCAATGCATCACATACAAGAATGCAATTACTAAATTCGGCTACTAACGTGATATGTGAATCAACTCAAAGCATGAGGTAGCGCTCATAATCAAGTCGGAAATGATAACGACATCAAGTATGATGAATCGAACCTTAATGCATGCAAAAATGGATATAAGGCATGGAAATGATATGAAACGAAAACATGATGTCTTGTACAACCACAGTAAGCATGTAAATAAAAATGAGTAAGAAAATAGAGGTTGGAAGACATATATCAAGTGTTACAAATTTGCCTTCTTACAAGAGGGTCTGACTAACTATTACAATTATTACAAAACACGAATGAATTAACTAATTATTACAAAACATGAATTTCAAAGAAACTAAGCTAAAGGAATTTGAATGAGATGCGGGGAATCGCGTGCGCACAGATAGGAACATCCTCCGAAAACCCCGTCTAGTTACTACTAGAAATTGCCATATTCACAGTCAACAAACAGTTCTGTTTTGGACCTCAGGATCTACCCTGTTTTGCGAAAAAAGCACCACTATCGCACAAACAAGGTGGCCGGCCGGCCTGATGAACTAGTCGGTCGTACAAGATGGTGGCAGACCAACCACTTCTTCTGGAAAAAGACTTGTTGCAATAGAACTGGAACAGAGCAAAACAGAGGGTTTCCAAAGAATGTTCATATTTTCTACTCCCTCCTATCATGATGATATTCAAGAAGAGACTAGGTTTGCTTCACAAATAATCAAACATCCCAAGGGTATTTAGAGGATGATTCATGAAACAACGGGACGAAATATTCAATGGATATAAAACTAAGGCTAATTAAGAAGAAGTATTCAAAGAGGTGGCTGAAACCTGCTATATCTCATGGAAAATAAGAGTAAGTGAGTACTCAAATTTGGAGAGAATAGGTTTAGAGAAAGCCATTTTTGAAAGGGAAGCTTATTAACAAGAGATTACATCATAGAGGCAAGATATTACAGACTTTTCTTCCTACTCATGGAACATGGATTGAAATCCATTTCCATGCTTCAAAAGGAACTAGAAGAGAGTCTCTAATACTTCCAATAAAGAGCTCTCATATGGCTTCAAAGCAAAATCAAAACAAGACTAAGCAAACGAATGAAAACTATAAAAAAATTATTGTAAGCTCATTTTCCTACTCATGGAATAAGGATGAAACATTCATTTCCATGCTTCAAAGATGGAACCAGAAGAGAGCTCATAACAACTTTGAAAAGAAGAGACAGAAACAAGAATCAAACTAACTATTTAAAGCTTTAAAAACACATATATACTATCCATATTCATACAAAACTATCTAAAACAGTGCTGAAATTGAAGAAAAAATAAGCAAAAGCATGAAAAACACCAAGGGAACATCACTAATGGATAAGTCTATGGAAGGGTGGCTAACCCTTCCACCTTCAACAAGGTTTAAATAGCATTTTTAAGCCTAAAACAACTTTGAAAATCAGTGTTTAAAACAGAGGATGAAGAACAAGGGAATAAAAGAATATGTAATGAAAAGAGTTCAAAGATCAACCTCTTGAAAAGAAGAAGAGCTTCTTGATTCGCAAACTTCAATCCAAACACTCTTAAATCCAAACACTCTTAAGTATCTAAAATCAGTATCAAAACTTCAACCCAAAAACTTCAAATTCAAGCTTCAATGGTGTATCTATAGTGTATATGTATTCAAAAGGGTAGATAATGCTTTGTACGCCTTGGAAATGCTTACTCATTAAGTTTTCTCACCCTAAACTCTGAGGAGAAGTGTTATATTTATAGAATTTTAGCTTCTCATGTCAAAAATATCTTCAAAAGAGAACAGCTGGCCAAATCCTGTGTATGTGATCAGCTTGCTGCTGCAAAAATATCTGCTTCGCTAAACATGGCCGGCCGGCCAATCAATTGTACGGCTGGCCCAATAAAGTGGTCTGCTGGTCAACTTTTGGTCTTGCTGCTCTTTGAGTGGTCAGGCTAGAAAAATAGGCTTTGGTCCAAATGGGGTGTAAGGTTTAGGTTTGAAGCTCAAAACCGAATTCTTTTGCTGAAGATTCGAAAGATTACATAGCATAACATTTCATCATCGGGTGTTTGGAATGAAGAGCCCAAGTCTTAGGGGCAGTCAAAATGGGGTGTCTATAGTTGCCCCTCTTTGACAGAGCTCAAAGTCATTTCATGATGCAAGTGAATGTCAAAGCCTGAAAATGACCCATTTGACGTGGTCGTAAGACTTGGACAAACAAACAAAATGTGGATACAATTGGTTAAACTTGAAAGTTGCCTACGTTTCCCTTTGCAAGGAATCAAACCAACATAGTTCAAGGGCAGGATGTAAATAATACACAATGCAATGCAACAATTGAAACCACAAATGAGCATATCGCAAGACAATCATGAAGATGAGAGGAGGAGACAAGCCAAACTACGTATCACGTAGAAAATGTGAAAAGATACAAGCCAAATCACACTCCTTGGATAAGGGGGAAATTGCAAGCCGAACTACGTATCACGTAAAAAGGGGAACATACTCTAACTACGTTGGAATCGTGAAAGGATGAAGAACAAATTCTAAACTCACTAAAATCATGTGAGGAAGGACACACTCTAACCAGGCTAGAACCATGAGAAAATGAGGAATGAATTCCAAGCACACTAAAATCATGGGAGGAATGACACACTCTAATCACGCTGGAATCGTAAAAAGAGGACGAACAAATTCCAAACACGCTGAAATCGTGTGAGGAATGACACACTCTAACCAAGCTAGAATTGTAAGAAGAGGAAGATCAAATTCCAAACACGATGAAATCATGTGAGGAAGGACACACTCTAACCATGCTAGAATCATGAGAAGAGGAAGAACAAATTCCAAACACGCAGAAATCGTGTGAGGAATGACACACTCTAACCATGTTGAAATCATGAGAAGAGGAAAAGACTCCAACCACGCTGGAATCGTGAGCAAAGGAAGAACACTCTAACCAAGCTCGGGGATATGTCATCACATATCTTGAGATAAAAAACCTCTCGAGGTTACGTCTCACGCATTCTGAGAAAACTCGCTCAGGGTCGTGTTCTTGTATGTCTTGAGATAAAAAAATCACTTGAGAACACGTCTCACATGTCCTGAGAATACCCGCTCAAGGTCGTGTTCTTGCACGCCCTGAGATAAAAAAAAAAACTGCTCGTGAACGCGTCTCACGCGTCTTGGGAAAACCCCCCTCAGGGTTGTGTTCTTGCACACCCTGAGATAAAAAAACCGCTCAGGAACGCATATCACGCGTCGTAAGAAAACTGCTTGAGAACATGCTCCTCTATGTTCTGAGGAAAGCCCGGGGGACAATGATCCAAAATGCATTTCAACGTAAAAATGAAAGATGATACAAGATAACGCATGATGCAAATGGATGTAACGGATGTGATAGACGATGTCGTATGTGTGACAAATGATGTAGTAGATGATATTTAGCAAATGTAATAAACAAACAGAGCAGTGCTTTAGAAAGTACCTCATGGGATAAGTGGCAATGAACCGCTCTACTCTGGCGAGGATCTCCCTTTTGTGCTTTCCAAATTGAGGTCCTTAAATGTTGACAAGGGATAAAATCTACATGCAGAAACCACAGATGTCGCTTTTCTCTCTAATCATACTTACAACTTTTCCTATTCTCTAATAGGGTGACAGACTAGGTTGATTCAGTATCCAGAATTAAGGCGCATACTCGATACCTCAACCTATGGGGCTGTCATACAGATTTTAAGCCAATGATATGCCCCCGGGTATTCAAACTAGACTTTAGTCTCGAAAATTCCGAACCTTTGTGTTCTAGGCATTGCCATTCGAACTCTAGTTTCTACTGTCTCAATTGGTCTCCTAAGAACTCATTGCAAACACAACCAAGACGCCTTTGGTGGGGAATGGTGTTTAGGGAGAGCGCTTTTGATCGGCACTGTCATGACCCGAACCCGCACCTATGGGTTAAGGCCATAACCGGCCAGTAATCGCGAGATTACCTACGGCCTCAAATCAATTAAAACAAAACTCATCAGAGTAAAGGGGCCAAACGAAAGCAAAATAAAACTTTGTCCATAGAGCTGTGCTTATATGCACACCATAACACTCCAAACATTTATACATTAACAACTCACATCAAAATGTGTACTAGCACAAAACACTGTACATAGAGGATCATACAAGTTTAAGTCAGTCGAACCTAAGACTTATATACAAAACTAGTCCAATGCTTTCGCCAACATAACAAAAACCATGAACAAAGGACAAAAGCGAAAACAGTCTCGTGCGTGAGACGTTTGGGTTGACTCCTCAAAACTCTGACTGTTTCTCACATTTTCACCGAGGCTAGTTCTGTACGTCCCTTGGCTCACCTACATGTACATGAATGAGCGTGAGCGAAAGCCCAGTGAATAATATCAAATAAAGCGGACACATAAGCAATCTTTGAAACAGTTACAGCAGATGGCCTTTGGCCCAATCACTTGGATCAATCAGCCTTTGGCCCAATCATTTATATCAATCGGCCTTTGGCCCGATCATTCATATCGATCGGCTTTCGGCCCAATCATTCATGTCAATCGGCCTTCGGCCCAATCATTCATATCAATCGGCCTTCGGCCCAATCATTCATGTCAATCGGCCTTTGGCCCAATCATTTATATCAATCGTTGTCCACCATTCAATTTAATGAACTTACAAAACTTACATAGAAGTAAACAATTGGACAACAGTATATTTTAAATATCTTGTTAAGATATTACTCACAGTGATCGGCTTGTGGATTTGTCCTGGAGCTTGACCCTACACATCAGATAACACATATGGGTCACAAACGATTCAATCCGTTTTTTAATTCACATATTCCTCTTTAGGCTTCATTCTTATCTCTTTAACTCAATTACAATGCTTAATGCATGCTTAAGAGTGCTTGCAAGTGAAGAGAACGGAAAACGAAATACAGAATACACTTTCAAAATTTCAGAAAGTATGGTCCTCGCTCAAGCGTGGACTTCCCCGCTCGAGCGAACCCATGAGGTCCGCAAAAGTACTGGTTATGGCATTTTTACGCGTGGAACTTGGACGCTCGAGCGAAAGTCCATCCTACATAGCTCCCCGCTCGAGCGTAGACTTCCCACTCGAGCAGACATCATGGTCTGCAGAAAATACTAGGAGCACGAAATTCACGCTCGAGCGGAAATCAAATTTCTAGGTTCTCCAGAATGTGTTCTTGAGCTAAAATTCGACATTTCAACCACATTTATTGCATATGATGGCTCAAATCTCACATATGCTTATACTAACATGGTACCAACACCAAATTACAACACAATAGAGTTCAATTTCATGAATTGATCACATGCATGCCCCAAATTAACTCAAACTCATGCATTCAAGGTTCCCATTTTTAATAAACAACATGCATGCCCATTTTGACTTTCATTTTCACTTCTAATGATGCAGTTAGTGCTCATTCCTATGAAACTCAACAAAAACATTCTTGCATGTGGGATTACACTTCCAATCTTTCATAATTTACAATTTACATGCTAGATTTTGTGATTCCATAGGTATTCTTTACATGCATGCACATAACAAGCTTTCATTCCAACAAAACCAACTCAACTCATGCTCTTGGTTACAAACAAACCTTGAACACACAAGATTACACATTAAACTCATGAATTCAAGAATCAATTTCTTACCTAGAAGCCCAATCTATGGTTAATTCTTGAACTAGACTTCAAATATCCAAGCTTGAGTCAAAATTGCACAAGTCTCTCCCTTCTATCTCTATGGCCGGCTCGCTCTCTCTCTCAAGGCACCAAAATCAGATTTTTTTTGAGTTCAAAAGAGACAATGAGAGTGTATATGGCCTCACACATAAGGCCCCACTAACTATATATATTTAAATAATTTGGGCACTATGCCAACATTTTAATCTAATTAATTTGGTCCGAATCAATTTCCAATTAAATTTCACCGTAAGCTCTAAAAATTACACTAATCACTATGGCGTAATCAATTTCGGATTCTGTGGCCGATAAGGCCTTCAATTTAATTTCTAAAGCAGATAATCGAACAGATATTCCTACGATGAATAGATAGAAATTCAAAACCACATATTTACACATAATGGCACACAAAATCATATTAAACACATAATCATACTCATCTTAAAGACCAATTAGCATATTGCGGAACAAGGATATCACAGGCACTCTGACTTAAAACAGGCTTTAGCTCGAGGTCGAGGTACACTCATACTCCGGAGAAATGGCGAGACTTGGGAAGGTGCGTCTGGAATATAATTTCGAAATTTTTTTGAAGTTGAAACAAACTCAGATGCTCCAATTTTAACTTTTTGCTTTTGCTTTGTAGTTCGGAACCTATATAGTTTCAGATAGGTCCTTGTTTTGCTAGTCTCTTTTTTTTTCTTTTTTTTTTGAAAATTATGATCGGGGTTCGACCCTATAGTTTATGAAAGAAATAATTTTGTTTTGCACATCGTGTTAGGAATGGCACGACACTCTGAGCACAAAACGATTTATTTTTGAAATTGAAACCGAGAATGAGTTCTTAACTGGATATTGGGCCTACAATTGACCAATGTACAAAATATGACTCAGCAAAGGAAAAACAAAGTAAAAACAACCTAAACACACCTATTTACACTCACCGAAATCAAAACGACTCAAAACAAGAATTAAAACAAACACAAACAACAAACACAACACTTGGATGTTTTCTACCAGCAGGAGACCTCTCAATTCATGGGGAGTCTATTTCTCCAGGTATTGTTTCCCACCATTTTTTCTTTATGGCTCTTACATCACTTTGGTCCTCAATCTCTATTTTCTGTAAAAAGCCCTTTCCTTACTTTTTCTCTCAATGCACATCTCTCTATTCTTTAATCTGTCTTTTTTTTTTTTTATCCCTTCCCAAGTGTGGTTGATGGAAAAGCTAAAAGTTGTGGATCCTTGCCCTTAGTACTCGGCTAGATTCTACTTCTTTCACTCACAACTAGTGAGCTTTCCCACAGCGGGGTTGTGGTGAGACTGGATATGCAACAGATCTGCAACTGACATCGCTTGGCGATACCCTTAGCTTAAATGAGTTATAGCATATCCTACCAACGAGGTATACATTTGATTGGTCTCACACGCTATGTTTTCTACTTTCTATTCCGATTCAGACGCCAATTTAGGTGTGATCAGACTCGTCCAAATGAGGGGGTCGAATATCCAGCTCCATTTCTAGTTCATGTTTCACACTTGGCTCAATACCTCACTGCCTGAAGGATGAGAGAGCTTTTGGCCCCTATTGCTAGCTTCAATTGTGCCTTTTTTGGGTGCATGGCTTGGCTTAATGGTGAGACACGGGTTGGACCATCCTTGGAGGCAGAAACTTCTGAGAGTGCGGGCAAGAAGCAAAGGACCATCACCTGACTTATCTGTGCCCCTAGTTAATTGCTTCGACTTTATTTTTTGTTTTTGGCTTTCTGCTAAAACAATTTTGACCAACATGAGAGTTTAGATTAACATGTTTATTCTACTTTCTGTTTTGAAATCATGTAAGTCAAGCTGTGAGCACTGAAAATTTTCCTTTATTGAGTCCAAGAAATGGTCCGATTTTGAAAAAATGGAATAATTTTTGAGAAAATTAGTCAATTTCACCAAAAAAACTCAAAAACTGTTTTGCAAATGGCCACTACCAAACCAATGTGAAATTAACTCTTGAGATGTACAACCTCAAATCTGAACTTGATTTTTCTTACAGCTGAATCTTTTAACAAAATAGGACAACTGAATTTGAACGAAGATAAGCCAATTGGACATGGATAGGATAGTCGAGTTGAATAAGCATAAGCCAATCAGCATGGATGAGACAAGCCGACTGAAAATGATTGGGGCCGAAATTTAGGATAAAGTTGCCTACATATCCCAAAGATAGGAATGAGGCCTTATGTAATTACGGGTTAAAGTGCACTCGGGTATTAACTCTCTCCTTTTGCACTCTAACTTTTGCCAAGGCCACTGTAACACTCCAGAATTTCTCCTTCGCTCGAGCGCAAGAGTTGATGCTCAAGCAGTCTTGTGAGGCTCCCAGTACTTTTGTAGTCGGTCTGACATTCTGAGAGTTGTGAATTTCCGCTCGAGCGGTCAGCTTTATTGGTCTGTTCGCTCGAGCGCAAGATTGGACGCTCGAGCGGTCTGCCTGGTTGAGTCTGAATTTTTGGGACTAGTGGGATTGTTTTTGATCTTTTATTATTGTGTTTGGAGCCTCTTTTTTTTTTTTTTTTTTTTTTTGGGATATTGATCGAAGTAGTAACATGATGGCAAAGTAAGATTGGATTAAAAACTTTGATTCGGATAATTTTCCTATGCACAACCATCACTCTTTTGCCCTTTTCTTTTTCCATACTTTGAATTTGGATGTGAGGATAGAACCATTGGAAAGCTTGTTTCTGGGGCTTCAACTTGGACACAAGAACAACCTAAAATGGAGTCCAGGCAAAGAGAGTTATGTCCATTTGAAGTTTTGGTATCTGTGCTGGAAGCAAGTGTGCTTAAGCGCAGAAAGTGGCGCTCGAGCGGACTACGCGAATTCAGCGACTTAAAAAGTAATTTTCTAGATCATTCTCTTCACTTTTATTTTCTCTCTTCCTTCCCCTCATCCTAGGTCTAAAAACCCTTGATTTCTTGACCCAAATAGCTTCCACTCCTTACAGATTTGGCCAAGATCTCTCACCAAAAAGTGAAGGATACATGAAGATCTCATTTTCTTACCGATTGGATTTTTGGTTTTGTGAATGAATGTCTTGGAGCCTTGTTTTCTTGCTTGATCATTGAGGTAGGGGTGTCTTTAACTTGTTATATGCTTAATTAAGATTCATATGTGGTATTTTCACTAGTTATTCATGCGGTATCTATATACATATATATGTGTGTGTGTGTGTGTGTGTGTTGTAGAGATTTGTTGTGTTAGTGAATAAATTGAAATACATGCAAGCAATATTTCATGGTTATGGAAGGAATTATACTTATTATGGATGAATATCATTGTTTATGATGGATAATTAACACAATCTCATAAAGAAGAGTAAAACCCCAATTTTATTCAAAACCCTGGTTTTTAAATTTAATTTACAAAAAGGGGTTTTGCTCAATTGATTTCTAAAACATGAAATTGAGTGTAATTCCTTGATTTTGAGATTGAAATGTAAGATTGGAGATTCCTTTTTAATGTAAACCTTGAGAAGAAGCTAATGATTGCTTGATAGGAGATCCTTGAATTATGAAATGTGATGAGGTGGATTATTATCATCTTAGGAAAGTAATGCATTGTTTATAAATTCATGCATCATATGCATTATCCATTTCTTTTTGGTTCTACCTTTGTATAAACGGTTGAAAGTTGGAAGAGCGTAAATAGTCTATGAGTTTGGGTAGTGAGTCTGGTTGGAATTGAGTTGTGTATTGTATTTGGTACCCATGCAGGGCGTCAAGGTGCCCAATTGTCCTGTCTGCGCATATCGCCGGACGAATGTAGGAATATGTGTCTGGGTGTCCACGTCTTGCCGTTTCTGGAGCTGGCAAATGTGGAAAAACGGATGATTTTGGGTGTCCACTCCTTGTCATTTATGGAGCCGGCAAATGTGGAAGGTCACAATGTTATCGGGTGCCCATCGCGTCGCCATTTCTGGAGCCGGCAAATGTGGGATCATCTTTCAATATACAAAATTATATATATCTATTTTGGTTTCGGCTCTCACTCGGGATGTCATAGTATATTTACCGCCCATGGTTACCTTGAAAAATGTTGAACAAATGTCATGCATTGCATACTTCATTTGTATTTAAACAAATATTTATGATTAAACATTTAAACTTTCATCATACTTGCATTGCACGATCATGTGTGTTTCAGTTAATTATATAACTTGTTAAATACATTGCCTACTGAGCTTTTTGCTCACCCTAAAAGTTAACAAATTTTAGAAAAAGATATCAAGGCACCACCACAACAACGGATGTATGAAATGAAGTTGGATGAGGGCACGGGAGCTCTTTTGTAGATATTTTGTGATTTGTTTTGCACCATTTTGTATGGACTATTTGTATGGATAATTTGGAAACTTGTTTGGTATATATGCACTTTGGCAATGATGTATCTTTGAGAGAGGGGTTAGAGGATTGTATTAATGTTAATATTTGTTATTTGTATGCGGGTATTATTGTTGATTGTATTAAGGTATTAGGGAAATTTGGAGGTATTTTTCACCAGGGCGTTACAGCCGCCCTTTCAAGTTTTCAACTTTGCGAGCTCTATTTTTCTTTTTCTATTCATTCATTTTTTTTCTTGCACTTCTTTTGATTACCCGATGATGACAATCAGAATGTGTTTTTCATAGAATCCTTAATAAGAGACATAGAATTTGAGCTTTAATCCCAACCTTCACATATTTTTTGGCCAAATTATTTTTCATTCAAAATTCACCAATCTTCACTACCAAAAGAATCTTGGCTCTTCAATCTCCACTACCAAATTTCCTACATATCAATCCCCACTCACCATCCACTTTCATAATCACACCCCATCAATCCCTACTCACCATCTATTTTCATAATCACACCCCACCATCCCCACTTATCATCCATTTTCTTCATCATACCCTACCATCCCCACTCACTATCATCTTTCATAATCACACACCACCATCACCACTCACCATCCACCTCCATTATACACTATCTTCCATTAACTCCATTTTGGTGCTCCATTAGCTCCATTATCTTCCATTAATGCCTTATTATTCTTCCACTTTGTCTTCCACCATTGCCCACTTGCATTGCCTATATAAGGAGAGCTCAAGTCTTGAATTTGGGGAGATGAATTAGAAGAGAAGTGTAAAGACAACACTAAATTTGAGTTAGAATGTGAGAGAAAAGAAAGCCTTGAAAGTAAGAGAGTTGTCTTGCCAAAATAATGAAGTTACCACGCCTCTATACATCTCATCTTATTTTGCAAAAACCACTCAAGAACCAAGTCGTAAAGCCTTGATCAAAGAGAGAGTAGTCTTGCTAAGTTGAAGGAGATTAAAGAGTGATCATACATTTGTTCAAAACCATTGTTCTAGCTCAAATTCTAAGCTCTTAAATTGAGGATTAAGAATATAATTCACACAAACTTGAGGGTAATCAAGAGGAAGTTTAGAAATTAAGAAGTTCACTCTGTCTTTAGAAGGCGAATTTTCAATTCTTTCATTTCTATTTCAAATTCATTTTCTTGCTCTTGTTTCATATTGTTTTGTTGTAAAGTAATTGAGTTTCAATTCTTTCATTTTTTTTTTTTTTGCAACTTTCTATCTTATATTTGTTTTTTTACTTTTGTTTCATATTAGTTTTATTGTAATCTAACCGGAAGTAGTTAGTTAAACTACCTACATATTCCTTGTTTGTTTCTTTTCTCGATCTCGCAACAAGATAGGTTTTGCTAGGCCTAGTTGGCTGGCCGGTCGGCCTATCTAGCCAATCGGTTAGCTTCTTTTGGACGAAATGAAGTAGTCTTCCAGCGTTGAGTATACTAGTTTCCGGCAATCATCAAGACACATGAAGCTTCTATTTTTTTTTATTTGAGTGTTTTGTGAGGTTTTTGTTTTGTTGTAATATTTTCTTCCTCCCTCTCTCATTTGGTTTGTAATTATTCTTTCAAGTATTGTAATAATTCTCCGCCCCGCTTCTTTCAATCTCATTCTTTTACTCATTTTCCTTATTTGTGCATAAACATCATATTTTGATTTTTCATTATATGCATGCTTTGTATCCATGTTTCATGCATCTTGATTCAGCTAAGTTTGCATTTGTGGATTTAATCAATTTTTATGTGATTATGTACACTACCTCATGTTCTTGAGATGATTCACAGGTCATATCTTAAAAGCTAAATCTTAGTTGTATCTCACGTGTGAATTGCATTACGATTTTGTATATAAGATCATGCATATTTTGCTAGCTTTATTTTGTAGCTGTTCACATGACGTCGGTTAATATGTAAGTTTTAATGCTTTAACATCCCGCGCGTGTGTGTTTTTCTTACTATGTTTAAGCATCTCACCATGAAGTTATTTGCTTACTTGATATAACTATATGAATGTCAGTGGATAGAGGTTGTGTCGCTTAATTTGGAATGATGTTGATTTTTATGTTTGTAAACTTAATTTTTTAAGTTGTACATCTTCAAAACTCTTGCAACACACATGAAATCAAGTTGTTCTAAAATAAATGGCATAATCTATACTTATATGCTTCACATAGTAAATTGTAGGGTTTATTTAATAACCAGAATACGAACATATAAAGAAAAAAAGACTCATATTATGGTTTAGTAGAGACCAATCTTTGATCGGGTATGCGGGGGTGCCCAATTAATGACCTTCCCCTCTCATACCTAAGGTTCTGAGCCAAATATCTTTAGTTACGACAAACAGTGGGCTTGGCATGAGCCACGGGTTTTCTAATTTTTCAAAATATTAGGTGGCGACTCTAAGATCTGGTGATACAGTCCATTTCTGGCAATAATTTTGTAATTAAATGGATTTTCTATATAAGTTGCCAAATCTAGACTCTCATCTATGTTTCACATTGCACGCGTGATACTAGATAAAAGAAGTCGAGGGTCTGAACTGTTGAACACGGACGGGTACCTCCTAGCCGATGTTATAAGCATCTCCAATGGTGTGCCAAGCTTTTAAGCCAAAGTCATTTTTGAATATACCATCACAAAAAACCCCATCTAATGGTATGTCAAATCTTGAGTCAAAATTTGTCAAAGCCAAATCTTGAACCAAATTTGGCACAAGATTTGGCTTTGCCAAATTTGCAACATCAACAAAAACAATTATGATCACTAGATTTTTTTTGAAAAATAGATCCAATAGTTACAAATTGATATGAGAGTTGGTTATGTCAAAATAGCATGAGAACCATTGTAGTGGTATAACTAAAAAATGACTTTTTCTCCCACTATAATGAGCTAAGAATTGATTTTAGCAAGACTATTTCGACTTTTACAATTTCAGTTTAGAGCTTTTTCAATGCATGAGCTATCCATCTGTTAGCAAAAATTGGTTTAAGCTCAATCGATCATGGTTGATCGACAGATTAAAATGAATTTTAAATAAACACGAATAAAAATCAAGTTTTGTGGTTGAGTTCTATGCCTTAAATAGATTAAGGACTTCCCTGGAGGTTATCAAGTAAAGAAGAAATTGAATAGAAAAGAATATGTATTTATTCAATTGGATTGTCACTTATTACCAATTATAAGAACTTAAACAAGAATAAAGAAAAAAAAAACAAATACAGTAATCGACAGAAGGAAAAAATGGAGTTTGGAAAATTATCACTTAATCTTCTCCTAACAACTGCTAAATTAAACTACTCCTGGATAAATATCACGTTTTGTGAATGGTTGTGTATGTCTCTTTTCCCTCTCGTCCAGCTCTCTTTTATACATGACCTGCCCAGCTTTCAGTTCTGATCCTCCATGATCTTCTATCTCTCTGCATCTCTATCCCAACATTTTAGGGACTGCTCCCTTGATTTTCGAATTTTGATTTCCTCCTTGATTTTCTGCAACCATTTTTGTTCAATCACCTTTCTTATTGAACTCTTATCTTCAAAACAAAAAAGCCACGTAGCATGTTCCTTTTGTTATGCTATGCCGGATGTATAACGGTTCTAGTGTAGACCCGACCCTTTTAACGCTATTAGATCTGAAATTTATATACCTTTAATTATTGTTTACACCCTTATCATCTTGTTGTTAGTTGAGTTTGGTTGTTTAGAGTTGTTGGTTGTATTTAAAATAGGTTAGGAGTTTGTTTTTCAGAAGAGTTGTTGTCGAGTTCATTCCTTGTTTGCTCGAGTGGTGTTTTGGTTGCTCGATTGGTCTTTGAGATCTCCTAGTATTTTTGCAGGTCTGTAAAACTTTTGGGAATAGGGTGATCTTCTCTCGAGCTGTCTTTTCTTCGATCGAGCTATCTTTTGTAGGTTTGAACTTCTAAGAGGGAGTCATTGTGCGCTCGAGCGGTGATTTAGTAGCTCAAGCGGTGTCACTTATTGTGTCTAACGCTCAAACGGCGGTTTGGTCGCTCCAGCGGTCTATGCGTATATCAAAACGAGAAAAAAAAGATTTTTTTGTCACTTTTTCATTTCCTCTCTCTCTAAAATATCTCTAAACCTAATTTCTTCTCTCTCTCTCTCTCTCTCTAGTTCTTGCCTAAATACCTCAAATACACCCAAATCTATTGATTTTTCCACCATTGTTCCTTGGAGAAAAAGGTAGAACTCGTTGAAAGTTTCGTTTTAATCGGAGAAGATTTTGTTTTTGGCTTCGTCAAACTTCTTCTCTTGCTCTCTTCCTTTTCTATTCTTGAGGGAGGGATTTCTTCAACCTTTATATGATTCTTAGCTTGGTTATTTATTTTTTTAAAATGTTTAGTAATTTGGGAATTTTGGGTTTAAATCTAAGGTTTGGTTTTGAAATGTAAAAGAGGGGTTTTCAAAAGGATTCTTGAAAAGGGTTATGAGAATGTGAATATTGTTGAGTTGTGTTAAAATGTTGAAAATCCCTTCCTAAATCTTGATTTTGAAAATAAAGGATGTTTTATTGAAAAATCATTGACGTTTGATTTATGAAAGAAATGAAAAGATGTTGGGTTTGAAAAGATAATATGAATATATACGTGAATAATGAGAGTGGAGTTGGATATATATATTATCTCTGTCATTTTAAAATTTATGAGATTATATCTATTGTTGGAAAATAATCTATTGAGTAAAGATACCTGTTTTGGGCTATCAGTAAAAGATAGCTTTGATTGTTGTAGAAATTGTATGAGGGTTAGGTTAATTGAAACTAATTACTCATACACTTGCATTGAGCATCGTTTCATACTTAAACATTGAAAATGTATTGTTTTGAGAAAAAATGGGTGTATATCTTGGTGAATCTGGTTAGGAGGTATGATTGTGGTTTATTATGTTGGCCTGTGCGTTCTTGGTGAAAGTCTAGAAACCCACGCGGTTAGGTGCTGATCCTTCCAATTAATACCAATAAAATGGCTTTAGTAGTGCTTGTATAGTAGACTAGCAGACAAGTACCTAGAAATTCCCAGTGTTTTGTATCCACTACCCTATTTTCTGATATTAAAGTATTGTTTTCATGAATTGATATATAATATTGATATTGCATTGTTTTGAAAGAGAAAGTATAATGTCTTGGCAAATAACATGCATTGCATTCACCTTGTGACCTTGTTAAGCTTCATACGCTGTGTTCTAGTATCTCTACTGGGTTTTAGCTCACCCTATATGGAAAACAACTTTCAGGTGCTGATGATATGTCTCCACCAAGTACGTAGCTTGGGAGGACTTGGAGCCGAGAGCTTCTTTTTGTTTTTTTGTGTAATTATTCTGTATAAGCCTTGGGCTTTCTATGTATTGAGTTTAACTCACTTTTGTATATCCAAGCATTAACTTGGAAAGATGTAGCCATTAGGGCATAACTTATCCTTTTGTTCCAATTCATTTATGCATGTCATATGCTATAGATTCATGATCTAGGGTTTATGAATGTATATCTGCATACGTCATCCTTTGTATGAGAAAAGAGAATTAATGAAAAGGTGTTATTATGTCAGTTCTTTTATTCTTGGGATATTATGAATGTAAGTCATTACTATTATTTCTGGGAATTACAAGCTATGTCAGCCACTCTACCACGTCAGCAACCTGTCAACGGAAGGTTTCCAAAGTTAGCACCAACAATGCCCTCATTCATTCAAGGCAAACAATTTGCCTTGAATGATTTAAATTTCAACCCATCAACAAAAATAGAATCATAATAGGCCCAAAAAATGTTGGGCCACTTGCCAATCTCTAGGCCCAAATGTTCTTACCTCGTTTGGGCTCCACACGAAAGTACTTAACGATTTCAAACTCTTCCTCTTCACCACTTCCATTCAACAAACTTTCTTCCTTTTCTAAAACTTAAAAACCCTAAGCTTTCAAACCATGTCTTCTTATTCAAGTACTAACTTGGTCCATCGATTCCCTCATGAAGCTATCCAACTTATTGAAAAGAACAAATTCGATTTTTAGATCACCACTAGCCTCATTGCTGGTGGTGGTGCCAATATTGCTTTGGCTTTATTTGCATCCACCTCAATCCCATTTTGGTGGACGAGGAACCTAAAAAGTTCCCAACAGTTACCCCAAATACACACTTCAGTGGGTTCATTTTCAACTTCTAAGACCTCATCCTTTGAAAGGTCTGTCGAAGGTGCTCCAAATATGCATCAAAATCTTTTGATTTGATGGTTACATCATCTATGTAGACTTCAAAAGCACCAAGACACCAGAAAGTTGGTTTGTGAGTGTCCTCTTGACTGATAAATATCTAGTTGTACTCAGCATGTCCATCCATAAAAGACAAGATTTTATGCTTGGCTGCTGAATCTACTAACAAATCAGCCACATACATTGGATATTCATCCTTGGGAGTTGCAGTATTTAAGTTTCTAAAGTCTATGCAACTTAGCTTTCCATTCTTTTTCATTACAGGAACTATGTTTAACAACCACTCAATATATTTGGCAGTCTTTAAGAAACCTGCTTTAAGCAACCTTTCGATTTCCTCTTTAACCAATAAAGTCACTTCATTGGTCATTCTTCTTGGTGGTTTCTTATAAGGCACATAATTACTTCTTATTAGGAGTTTATGTTCAACTAGTGACCTATCTAAACCAGGCATCTCATCATAATGTTATGCAAAACAATCCATAGAATCAGACAAAAGGCCAACTAGCTTTTCTTTGTACTTATTAGATAAATTTGCATTAACAAGGATGGGCCTTTTATAGGCTTTATATACTAAACTCCTCTAACGGATCTTGTATACCAGCCTTAAGATCATCTAACTTAGCAAGTGTTGCCTACAAATGTTCCAACTGAACCTCTTTATAACTGAGAGGACTATTGTCAATTACGCATTCAGCCCATGAACAAGAAGATAGAATCCTAAGGCTAATCTTATTTGCTAAAAAGAAATAAAACAATATAAAGAAAGTAAACCTAATTCACCAGTGTCTTCCTCATCAGCAATAACTATACTCATCATTTAACAATCTTCTTGTTCAACAACTAGTTCAATAACTGGTTCACTCTACCTCCTTTGCATCAAGCTGGATTTGGCCAAGTCTTGGCCAATCTGCCAAAATCATTCATCTATGTAAGCCTGAAATTCCTCGGGAGTTATGTCTCTTTTTTCTGTCTTCAATTCTTCAGAAACCACTTCAACTGGTCCTAGACCTTCTTCGTACAGTGCTGCTTCTATGTTCAGCCCAATAAACTTCCATGCCAGCTTTTTCACATTGCTTGCCTCCTTCTTAGCTAGTTAAGAAAATGAGGGCCTAATGCAACATAGACAGCACACATCCATTTAGTGGATCCAGTCCCTCCCAAGCAACAGATTGTAGTTGGAGGTGAAATCGACCACAAAGAAATTTGTGTTCATGGCCCTTGCTCCAATTTGTAATTTTAGAACTATCACTCCCTTGTTATGAGAAGAGCCTCATGCAAAATTACTAATGGAGATGTCAGTAGGCATTAAGTCATCCACTGTCTTTCCTAGCATTCTCAATGTTTTGGAAGGGATGGTATTTACGATAGCTCTATTATCGACCAAGACCTTGTTGATAGGAACTCCATCCAAGTGCACTTGCATATGTAAGGGCCTTAGGTGTTTAATTAACTCCTCTCCAAACTTTTGATACCACCTAATCTCCATCGACGGACTTAACCACCTCTATTGACCTTACTGTTTTGGCCTTGGATTCTACTATCTAGGCCAGTGCTTCTGTCAAGTCTTCCATAGCCCCCACTAGGTGTGCTGGTTGATTTGGTTTAGCCTAAAACCTCTTAGGAATGGCCATGACCACATTACAATCAGTGAGGAGAAAACTGCCAAATTGAATGGCTATTTTTTCTTCAAAATCCCCAAAACTCTCAGACATAACTTCATCTTTATTCATGTCAACAAGATCTGCTAATATTATTTCTAGAGACACTTCTTGGTTGCCTTTCATGGTGTCATCATCAACCTGTAGCTCTTTTTTCAACCCTCTAATTCCCTGCCTTAACAAAGCCTCCTCTGTTATATGTATGGTCTTTTCATGTGTCATTATTGGTTTAGAAACCCCCTCTATGTTGTTCCCTGGAGTTAGTATCATTGCATTCCCTGGTGCATATGTTTTCTTACATCCTTTTCTCTTAGACCAAGTCATGTTTTGAGCCCTTGGTGGTTTTATGCCTTTGCTCTTAAGCCTAGACATCATTCCATGGAATTTCCTTTGTTCTCTTCTCTTTTCTGTTCTTATTTCTCCCATAGGTCTCTAACCACCCCTAAGGAATTTTGGATGTACCACTCCCTGCCATCCATAGTGTGGTGGCATTGGAGGCTTGACCATTCTAGGTTGTTATATCCCTGACTCCATGGTTACTGCTCTAGGTTCTTGTATATGTGTTGGGCCACTGTATGGCCTAGCAACATTCCTTACAAATCTTGGCTCATTGTAAACTCTTTGTGGCCTGAAATTCTCAACATGGCCACTTTGCTATTATTGCTTGTACAACCTCAAATATGCTCTAACAACACTGGGGCCCTTAAAGCAAGGATTCATTGGCAACCCTTGGTAAAGAAAAGGCTCATCCTGCTCCCCATAATCTACCAATTCTGTTACATAAATACCTGGATCCACTCCATCATACAATAGCTTTATACCATTGAATATTTGCAAGTCATTTTGGCCCATGGTGTTAAACCTCAGGCCACAATCTTTCATATGTTTTTGCACTTTGTTAGCCACAATAGCCTATGCTTTCTCCCTTTCAATCTCACATCTAAAACAAACAAATTGGTCTTGATGAACAATCGATTTTTTCCCATCATCTAATAGCTCTTTCCTTGGGTTATGAACTATTTGCTGCTCACTCAATAGCACTCTAGGGTTCTTATTCTAATCACTCAGACTAGTAGATACCATATTATGTCCACCACCTCTGGGAAATGGTTCCCATTGACAGGCATAACTCCATTGTCCTTTTCAGCATACTTCAACATCCCTTTCTGGATCGGATCCTACACACAATTGTGAAAAGTTACACAATTATTAGTTAAATATTTGAAAGAATTATGCCATTTACAGTACTTTTTGCCAACTCTATCCTTTTCTTTTGGGATATTATGGCCTAAGGACAAGGTCAAAAACTTCCTAGCCAACAACTCATTGAACAAAACATATGCCTTTGATAGATCAAAGGAGTACTGTCGATGTGTTATTGGCACATTCTTTCTAACCGGTTGAATAAAAGGGATGTTTATTGGGTTTTTGCCTTTCTTAAGGTTTCACAAGTCATTAGTGTTTTACTAACTACATGGGCAATGTCTATGTCCGTTCCTGTTTTAACTTCTATAGCTTGGTAATATGTTCCTAAAGAAGCAGCCCTCCTTTGTTGTTCCTCCCTAAGAATAGACTAATAGCTGGTTGCCCTAGAGAAGAGCTCAAATAAATCCCTAAATTCCATTCCTTCAAACTTTTTTCTCAATTTAGAGTCAAGGTCATTCTGGGCCAACCTCATCACTTCTATTTCAAGCATATAAACATGGCACCTATTTCTATTCTCTTTGAATCTGTCCATATATTGTTCTGATGATTCTCTTTGTTTTTGTTTAAACTTATCTAAATCCACCATGCTTATATCAGATTCAGTTCTGTAGAATTGTGCATGAAACTAACTTTCCATGTCTTGCCATGTGGGTACTGAGTTTTCTGGCAAGTTAATACACCATGTGAAAGCTACTTTGGATAGTGAGTATGGAAAAAGTCTAAGTTTTAAGTTATCTGAATTATATTGTATGGTGAACCTCCCTATATGCTCTATAGTAGACTGCTTCTCTTCCCCTGCAAATAAGGAGAATTCAAGCATCTTAAAAAGATTTAAGAGGGGAGTTTCATTTACCTAAAAAGGGTATGGTTTTCTAAACATTGGCCTATTAGGCCTCTTTAGGCCTAGGCCATACATCTCTAGAATTACCTCCATTATCTTATGCCTATTTATCTGGATAGGATCAAAGTTTGGCTTCCCATTGTGGGCACCATATCATATTCCCTCATTCATTTGCATCTTGGGATTTGGGCCAGCATACCCCTATAAGGTGGGAAGTGCTGATGCTGAGGAGACTAATAACCATAACCTCCCTTCTCAAAATGTTGAAGGGGTGGTCCAGGCCCTCTAGCCTTTGCTCTACATATTGAGGCTCATGATTCCTAAAGCCTTGCTCCTGATAATTTTGCTATCTAGGCCTTTGGTTACCCCTTGGCCTAGGGTTATCATAATTTGGTTGTCTAAACCTTTGCTTAGCAAAGTTGTAATTCCCTAATCTTGGTCTGTTGATGGTAGGTTCCATACCTTGGGGTCTTGAACTACTCCCTGGCATAGGCCTAGCCCTACTACCTATTGGTTGTTCATGTCCTGGAAGCCAGTTTTGCCCCCTTGCATTGGCTTGTTTCTTTCCTCATTATTTAGTTCAAATGCAAGGTTATAATGTGACCTCCCTTCTATGGCCTCTTTATGAACAGAAGGCCTAGGGGGATCATATTGTTTAACATAATTATTTTTAGCCCTAGTCTCTTTATATGTTTTATTAGGGTTCATTTGAAACCTCTCTTGCTCTTTCTCTTGAAGAGTTGAAGGTCTATAGAATAAGGTACTAATTGAACTTGGTTGGGTATGGTAGACTAGGAGTAGGGCTGAACCCCCCAAGCATCCTGAACTTGGCTTTCATGCTCTCTGTGAATTACTCAAGCCTCATTTCAAAAGCATGATCAAGCTAGGCAATCATCTCTTCTACTTGTTCAATTGTCAGGCCATGATATTGGCCCCCGTCACGTCATGTCCATTCTTCAATCGTTCTCCATACTTGGCTGCCACTGATTGGCTATCCGCGATGACTTCCATATCCTCTCCAAGTTTAGGAAAACCAGCAGGGAAACCTGTATCTTTAACAGGCTTCTTACTTGGATCTCCAAAAAGGCCTGACTTATCAACAACTTTCTTGCTAGTATCAGTAATCTCAGTTTTCTCAATTTTCTTCTTCACCATCGCTCCAAATTAAAATAGTCCCATAGGCGTACCAATTTATGTTAGCAAAAATTTGGTTTAAGCCCAATTGACAGTGATTGATCGATAGACAAATAAATTTTAAATAAACATAAATAAAAATTAAGTTTTGTGATTGAGTTCTATGCCTTAAACAGATAAAAGACTTCCTCGGAGGTTATCAAGTAAAGAAGAAATTGAACAGAAAAAAATATGTATTTATTCAATTGGATTGTCACTTGCTACCCGTTACAAGAACTTAAACAAGAACAAAGAAAAGAACAAATACAACAATCAACAAAAGGAAAGAAATGAGATTTGGAAAACTATCACTTAATCTACTCTTAACAACTACTAAATTAAATTACTCCTAGATTAATATCACGTTTTATGAATAGTTGTGAATGCCCTTTTTCCCTCTCTTCCAACACTTTTTTATACTTGACCTGCCCAGCTTTCAGTTCTGATCCTCCCTGATCGTCTATCTCTATGCATTATCCCAAGATTTTAGGAACTACTCCCTCGATTTTCGAATTCTGATTTCCTCCTTGATTTTCTGCAACCATTTTTATTCAATCACCTTTCTTTTTGAAACTCTTATCTTCTAAACAAAAAAGCCACGTAGCATGTCCCCTTTATTATGCCAGGCACTCTGCCACGTTAGCTATGTCAGCCACTCTGCCATGTCAGCAACTTGCTGACAGAAGACTTCCAAAATTTAGCACCAGCACCATCATGCTATAGTCATTTTATAGCAATTTGAACAAAAACAAGAGTGCTAATGCAGTTGTTATTGTAGCTGCTACCTATGTCAAATTTGACACAAGATTTGATAAATTATTAAATTTGCCACATCATTAAAATCAATTATTTTTTCTCTTTGTCCTTTCATTTTGGGTCCAAGGAAAAAAAAAAAAACAACAACATACACCAAACTTCAATGGATTCATATATATATATATATATATATATATCTTCATACATATGAAGACGTCACAAAATCATATAAAATGTATATATAATCAGAAGAAAAAAAAATACAAACTAATTATGTGAAAAAATATGAACAAAAATAGAACAATTATAACTTTTATATGATTTTATCTTTTTGTGGAAGTGGAAATAATTTTTTTAAATTCAAAAATATTTTTTTAATTTTTATTTTGTTGACACTATGTAATGGTTCAATTTTATAGTGTCAACACCACACAACTCAATTTCATGAGAGACAGTGTCGACACTGGAAAGAGTAAATGAGGAGAGAAAAGTAATTCTACCAAAATATAACATTTGTGCGTTGGAGCATGATTGTTATAATCTAATATTCTGACACTATATCAATGATATTATTTAGCAATAGCATACCAATATAGCAATTGTGTATTGGCTATGCTCTTAGCAACCTAAGTATTTTGGAGGCTAAAGAGAGAGAGAAGGATTCCCTCTAGCTCCTAATTTAGACTGGATGGTGCTATTTGGCCCCGTTTATTTGGAGTTATAGGAAGGGGATTGGAATTACTAATCCCTTTGTATTACTAATGGAATGTTTGTTTTGAGAGATGGGGAGGGGACTATTAATCCCTTGGTATTAGTAGTTCCCTTGGAAGGGGGATCGGTAAGGAGGAGATAGAGATGATATTAGAAAAATAGTGAGGGGATTAGAAATTTTTTTATTTTTTATATATTAGGAATTTTTTTAAAATATTAATGTTTAATTTTTATATTTTTTTATTTGTTTTATTATTTTATATAAAAATAATTTAACAATTCTTCACTATCAATCCCCTCACTATTAATCCCCTCTATTCTATCTCTGAAAACAAACTGGGCCTTTAGGTCTCTGGGACCTAACATGGAACCCGTTTTATAATCTGAACTGCTCATTTTTATCAAGTATTTCATGTATTTTATATATACAAAAAAATATATTGATATGATTATCGTAACTTATTCAATTTATCACAATTGTCAATAAGATATTCAAGGCATGCACTGTGGCACAAGGCCATGAGTAATCTTGTTTAATATATTTTGATGAGTTTCAATTTATCAAAAAATGAAGTGAAAGGAAATATCTAACATGCATTAAATAGCCAGAAACATGTGGGTTGGTTTGGCAAGGGCTCATTGGGCTTTTTTGGCTCAATGAGCCATAAAAGACAGAATAGGCTCATGAGCCACAACAGACAAAACATCCCATCCAACCCCATAATCATTACACTCTTCTCTCACAAAAAAATCAAAAAAGTCAAAAAGCCAAAAGTCCTTCCCAAACTAAGCTTTTGAGCCCAGGCTCATATAGTCAAAAAAGTCAAAAAGCCAAAAAGCCAACCCACTCCCCAAACGGAGGCACAGCAAGTTTAAACACCCGTGTTCATCTAGTAGGTAATGTAAAATAAACGTGTTATGGCATATTAAGATGATCGGGTGTAAAATGCACACTACATATAATTTTATTATAAAATTACGTAAATTTTTATAAACTTATATAAGTGATATTATAAAAATTAAAATAACTTAAATATAAATTCGCGTTAAGTTCATGAAAATTTAAGACTTGTTTGAATTTGTATTTAAGTTACGTAATTTTGTAATATCATTTATGTAAATTTGTGAAAAGTTACATAATTTTATAGTAGAACTATATATAGTATCCATTATATATCGAAAAATTTTCTATTAGAAAAATACTAGGGATTCCAAATGTTCTATGAAATATTTTACCAAATATTTCATATGAATGTAAGATCTACACAAAATAGGCTACACCATATGAATCTTACGCCCATACAAAACATTTGATAAAACATTTGATATTCCTAATATTACTCATTCCATTGGGGGTGTTAATCGGAAAATTAAGACCACATCAGTTTTTGTTGATGCACGTGTCAGCACATCTCAGTGATAACATGAACATTGTGTTTGAAGGATAGAATTGTCCGACAAACAAGAAGGATTTAAAATATTTTTAGTGAATTTCCACACATTCAATACTTTTAGAGTTTGATTGGACGGACTGGATAAGGGGATTAGAATCTATCAGACTTGAATCCTGAGACTGTGAATCTCTCGGACTATTTGGTTGGATTGGATACATATCATGTGTTTGTTTTTTCATGGGATTAAACACTATTTTTAGGAATCCAACGTTTGGTTGGACGGACTGGATAGGATAAATGAACAAAAGACTATTTTATCATTTTTCAATTATTTATCAAGTAATAGCAATATTAAACATATCTTTAATATTTTAATTATTTTTAGCTAGATTAAATAAAAATTTATTTTATTTTATTTTTTACACAATTAAAATAAATTTACTTTTTTTAAATTAAATAAATAAATAAATAAATAAAATATCAATAAAAATTTATATTATTTTTTTAATTAAAATTTTAAATAATTTTTTTTAAAAAATAATAATAATTAAACAATGAAATTAAATAAAACATCTATTAACATTTAAATAATGAAATTAAATAAAATATAAACAAAATTTTAAAATAAAACATCTATAAAAAATTATTTTAAAAAAATAAATAAAACATCAATAAAAAGTTAAATAAAATTATTTTATTTTTAAATTGAGACATTTAAATTTTATTGAATTTTACTAAATATAATACATAATTAAATAGTAGATGGTCAAAATGGTCATTTCACTACCTAATCCTAACAGTAAATAATTCCCCCCAAAATTGTTCCCCCCCCCCCCAAGATAGTATAATCCCCTATATGAGTGATAAGAAGTCCGGCCGAACTTCATGTTCGGCGGACTAAAAAAAAACATACAATCCGCACAGTAAATAATCTCCCCCCCTTAGGGTGTGTTTGATTGGACAAACTGGATAAAGGGAGATTAGAATCTATCAGACTTGAATCTTGAAACTGTGAATTCTCCGGACTATTTGATTGGATTGGATGTGTATCCCGTGTTTTTTTTTTTCCATGGGATTAGATATCTGGAAATGACTATTTTTAGTGAATTCAATGTTTAATTGGACGGACAAGATAGGATACATGAATAAAATACTATTTTACCCATTTTTAATTGTTTACTAAGTAATAGCAATATTAAACATATCTTTAATATTTTAATTATTTTTAGCTAGATTAAATGCAATTTTATTTTATTTTTACACAATTAAATAAATTTATTTTTTAAAAATAAAATAAATAAAATATCAATAAAAATATACGTTATTTTTTTAATTAAAATTTTAAATAAATTTATTTTTAAAAATAATAATAATTAAACAATAAAATTAAATAAAACATCTATTAAAATTTAAATAATAAAATTAAATAAAATAAAAACAAAATTTTAAAATAAAATATCTATAAAAAAATTATTTTAAAAAATTAAATAAATAAAACATCAATAAAAAGTAAAACCAATTTTTTTTTTTTTTTTTTTTTTTTTTTACATTGAGACATTTAAATTTTATTGAATTTTACTAAATATAATACATAATTAAATAGTAGAGAGTCAAAATGGTCATTTCACTACCTACTCCCAACAGTGGATAGTCCCTCGAAAATTGTCCCATAACCCCCCCCCAGGATAGTATAATCTCCCATATGGAGGATAAGCAGTCCGGCTGGACTCCATGCCCGACAGACTAAAAAAAAAAAAAACAAACGCCGGACAAAGAGCTTCCTCAGAATTACAATGGCAACAGTAAATAATCCCCCCCGTTATCCCCCAAATCAAACACACCCTTAGTATACACTATTACTCTCTGTTTTTATATTACAATTTTGTTCCACGGTAAAATTACCTTTTTGGACAAATTTCTAAACCCTAATCTCTCCACACACACCATCATCATCACCAGCCTTCGCCACCTTCGACTGACGTCCTCAACCACCACCACCACGACTCCCATTTTCCACTACCATCACAGTACAATCTCCACCGCCGGCCATCACCATTGCCAACAATCCCCACAACCATAACCAATTGAGAGATCTGGAAAACACAGATCTAAGGTTTGAAGAAGAATAAAAGGATAAGAAAAAAGGCTAGCTATGGCAGATGTGATGGTTGACGCGACTGACTTTTGACCTTCATTTGTTGTCCCCGAGCAACCACGATAACGATTTCCCTCTCTGGCCACCATTGTAGCCCCCTATCGCAACCCTTCAATTCTGTTGCCTTACCACCCATCGCCTTTGAAACCACCGCTATGCAACCCACACAGTCGTGATCCACCACCATACAACAAGAGAGAGAGAGAGAGAGAGAGAGAGAGATCTAATGTTAGGGTGTGAGAGGTGAAATGGGGCTGATGGCAGAGATGGGAAAGCGGGCGGCGGCGACTGCCGGTAGTGCTAGTGATTAGGGTTTGGGAGGGTAGTTTAGTATTATTTAAAAAATAAAGGTGTGTAGTGAGATAAAATCAACCTTTTAATTTAGGTGTGGTGTGAACTGAGTAAATAGGAGAATATAGTGTGAACTGAGAGGTTTAATAGTGTGTAAATAGAATTACCCAGAACTAATGGGTTTAAAATATTAGGATGGGATTGATGCTAATACGCGTCTTGAAAATACAACTTTAAGATAATTAACAGTTTATCATATCCTATGTCAAATTTGACACAAAATTTAATAAATTGTCAAATTTTGACATATCATTACTGCTTGACAAACACCAAACTTCAATTAATGCATTTCCTATATTTATAAATGCATATATATTAAAGTTGAGATATACTTCAGTGTATAATGCACACCATATATAATTTTATTGTAAATTATGTAAGTTTTTATCATAAAAAGGCATAGGTTGAATACAAATTCATGTAAGTTCATAAAAACTTAAGACTCGTTTGAATTTGTGTTTAACTTGCATATTTTTGTAAAATCACTTATATAAGTTCGTAAAAACTTACGTTATTTTGTGATAGGATTACATACGAGATATATTATACACGGAAATTTTTTTCATTAAGGATGTTAATCCTAAAAAAAATCAACATCAGTTTTTGTTGATGCACCTGTCAGCAAATCTCAGTGATAGAATGAACATTGTGTTTGAAAAATAGAATTGTCGTACAAACAAAAAGGATTTAAAACAAGAACTAATGGGGATTAAAATATTAGGTGATGCACCTGTCAGCAAATCTCAGTGATGGCATGAACATTATGTTTGAAAAATAGAATTGTCGTACAAACAAAAAGGATTTAAAACAAGAACTAATGGGTTTAAAATATTAGGATGAAACTCATCCAAATACGCGTCTTCGAACTTTTAAATAATTAACACTTATTTGATGAAATTCGTCAAACACAACTCTCTTTCATTCTCTCTGTCACTCAAAAATCACACCCAATCTATTCAATCATAATAATTGTTTTGTTTACATTTTGAGTAATAGACAAGAAAAATCATCATTTGGGAGGATTCTAACAATAAAAACATGTGTATTTTTCAACTTCAGTATAAACTGCGATTTGAACATTTTTCATTCTCTTTTTGAATTTTGTTGACCACACATAATTTGCTTGCCAAAATTTTCTTTTCTACTTCTAGAAAAATGATATGGAGAGGTCTACTCCTTAGATCCACCGACACTAGTAACCTACGTAGTTAGGTGAATTCTCTTTTTTTAGCTTTTTGGTTTTTTAAGAAATGCCAAGGTTTTTATTTTCCTTTTTAAGAAGTACCAACTAAAATTCTAAACCTGTGCCAAAAAATTTTCTTTCTTTTTTTCTTTCTTTTTTTCCAAGAAATACCACGTAAAATTTTAAATATGCGTAGATAAGTGATTTTGGATTTGTAAGAAAATAAGCCATCATTATTCTCTCTTTGTCTCATTGTTCTCTCAACCCTCACTTCGTTAGGCTTCACTAAAAAAATCGATTTGGATAATCAACAATGACAATAACAAGTTAGAATTCTTGGTTTCATTTTATTTTGTTCAAAGCAAATATTAAATTTGAGTTGAGCTTTTGCACTCCAAAAAAAAAAAATTTGATCTAAATTTACATAATTTATGTCACTACAACAAAAAACACTATTGGCGACTAAAATGGGAATTTTCGTCGCTGAAAGTCATGGAATTGGCGACTAAAATGGAATTAGTCGCCAAAATTGGTCACTTTTGCCGACTAAAAGACTTTAGTCGCCGAATGTAATGGTTTTAGCGACTAAAAGGCAGTTTAGTCGCCAAATATAGGGGTTTTAGCGACAAAAATATTTTTAGTAGCCAAAGGTTAGGGTTTTTGGCGACTAAAACCATTTGGCGACAAAAATATTTTTAGTAGCCAAAGGGGGAGGTTTTTGGCGACCAAAAACAAGTTTAGTCGCCAAAAGGGTAGGTTTTTAGGCGGAATGGTTTTCTTTAGCGACGGAAAATTAATTAGTAGCCCAAAAATAATACAATTGGCGACTAAATAATTTTTTTAGTCGCCAAAAGTGATCTAAAATTTTTTTAATAAATAATTTATTTTTTACATAAATTATATTTTGAATATATATAATTACATTTATATATATAGTTGTGTATTAATACTGATGAAAGTAATATATAAATAATATAAGTTGCAATTATAGTCATGAGATGGCTCAGTGGCATAGTGGGGTGGAGTGTATGGTTAAGGTTTGGAACTTGGAGGTCCTAGGTTCGAACCATGGGAGCTTCTGAGGCACAAAGGAAAATATTTTTTTTTTTCAAAAATGTTTTTGGCGACTAAAAAAAAATAGTCGCCAAATGTATAAATAATAAAAATAATAATTCACTATTAGCGACTAATAGTTTAGTCGCCAAAGGTATAATTTCCAAAAATGGAATTGACTATTGGCGACTAAAACCTTAGTCGCTGAAAACCTGTGTATTGCCGACTAAAAGTTTTTTTTGTCGCCAAAGGTATTGCCGACCGTCTATTTGCGACAAACCCGGCGACTAAAAGATTTTGTCGGGGAAAGTGGAAATTTGACATTTGGCGACTAAAAAGGGACTTTTGGCGACTAAAAATTTAGTCGCCAAAGGTGTATTTTCTTGTAGTGTGTTAGATTGACATATTTATGATCTTGAGGCGATTAGTAAGATAAATTTGAGATAAGAGACAAAATTTAAAAAGATTTTGATGAAATGATTAAAGTAATTAATATCAAATCATTTTTCTTACATAAATTTGAAATAAAATTAAATAAAAAAATAGTGAAGGGCTAGAGATACTCTAATCCATTTTCTAACTTATTTTCTATTCTCTCCATCAATACAGTCGCATAGCACACACAAATGGGTGATTTGGGAAACTAGTAAAACAATTAGTTTTTAACTTTTAACTCATTTTGAGTTACATTATTTCTCACAATTTTTACACACAAAAGGCAAAAAAGTCAACAAAAAAAAAAAATCAATAAAACAACTTTTAACCAACTTTCCAAATCACCCAAAGCCTTCATCGCACATGGCCACAAAACCAGGATTTTCAACAACACGTCATTACTGCTTCCATCGCACACTACCGCAAAACCGCTGTATACTACATGCCATCACTGTCTCAATTGCACATTTTTGCAAACCGCAAGACTCTTATTTCTTTTTCTTTTGCAATTTTTTTTTTTTTGCTTCATTGTTATTGTTGATGATGAAAAGAAAGAGAGGGAGCAACACGGGCTTTTCTTATTTTTTTAAAATATTTCTTAGAAATTTTTAGTTTAAATTATTCAAATTTTGTAGATGATAGCGAAAAAGTAATGAGAGAGATGCGACAACGGTAGCAGTGACTTAGGTTAAGGTGGGAGATGGAAGGGGATGAGAGAAGACAAAAGGAAATGTGATGGAGGTGAGATAGTGGTGGTGTAACTTCGAGGTAGGAAGGGTGGCGATATTCTACAGAAGGGGGAGATAGAGAGGAATAAACGTATTCTATTACACAAATTTAACCTATTTAATTCGAGTTAGCCTATTTTAATAAGGATAGATTGGGAATTTTTTATAAATAAGTATTTGATTAAATAATTAACAAATTTATACCGGGTGTACATAGCTTGCCCACTTTCCACATTCTGAAGAATTAAGATGGTCGGCTTCTTTCCTTAGCTGGCCACATTTTAATATTATCATTTTACTCTTATTGTTAGTGTTTTTTCTGGTAAATTTTGAGCAGTACTTATATGCATGATTTTAAGGAGTTGATAACAATTAGTGGGTGTTGAACCTGAGATCTGAAAAGAATACACTTCTGCACCCACTAAGCCAACCCATTGGGATTTCTTACTGTTTGAGTTTGGAGCATTTTTCTCTCTTTTCTCATACACATAATTTATAATTCCTAACATTAATTAAATTAAAGCACAACTAATCATAAATTCTTAATTATTTATTGTAATTCCTACTTTTTAAAATTAATTTTAATTTTATTATAGTTTTGATCATGACTAAATCTAAATTCTTAACTATTGTAATTCTTAACTTTTTTAATCTAATTATATTTTAGATCACAATTAATTCTAAAATTTTATTCTCTTTGTCCCAAAATATTAGTCCATTTAAAAAAATTAAGGACAAAAATAATATAATTTTTTTATTTTGTCCTTTTTTTAAATTCAATAGTTAATATTTTTGAAGTATAATAATTGTACTACCAAACAGTAGTTTTGGAAAGTTAATATATTTAAAGTGTATCAATTGTGAGAGCTACGATTTGCCTTCATATTTTTACTTTAACCTCCCCACTTTTATGAACCTCACCTAGCAAAATGAAGTCTTTCCATTTTCTCTTTGAACCGCCAACTTAATAACAACTATATCCCTAACCTCCTAATTCCAAATCCAAACCCAAACCCTAACCTTAATCCCATTCCCACCAACACCGGCAACCACCGCCGCAACAATTGATCCATAATCTGATATCTTCCATTCATTTTATCTTTGATCATTATAAAAGGTGACATACATTCATAAATCCTAGATTCTTAATCTATAGCATATAACATGGATACATGGTAAAAAGGAAATTGAAATCAAATAAGAAATGCCCTAATGGTTTACAACTTTCCAATACGATACTTGTTTACCACAAAATAAGTTTAAACTCCATACATGTAAAGCCCGAGGCTTAATCAAAATAATTACACAAAGAAACCCAAAAGGAATCCTTAAGCTCCGAGTTCTCACAGGCTATGTCCTTGGCGGAGGTATATACTCAGCACCTGAAAATTGTTTTCTACATAGGGTGAGCCAAAGATCAGTACGAATGCACAATGCATGTCATTTTCCAAAAATTTTCCGTTGTCCATCTCAAAACTATGCAATGCTAGATTACATGTCAATTCATGAAAAATAATTATTTTATACAGAAAACAGAGCAGCAGATACAACACACTGGGAATATCTAGGTATGTGTCTGTAAGTAGGCCATATAAGCACTTCCAAAATCATTTTACCGGTACTAACCGGAAGGATTGGCACCTAACCGTACGGGTTTCTGGACTTTCACCAAAGACACACAGGCCAACATAATAAAACCACAATCACACCCCCTAACCAGATTCACTACAATATTCACCCATTTTCAATTCAACCTAATCCTCATGCAATGTCTATAACAATCAATACTATCCTCCACCAATAGTCCAAAACAAATATTTCTATTCAATAGATAAATTTCAATCAAAATACATTTTTCATCCATTCTAATAGGAGTGATAATACATATCCAACTCCACCATCATCATCAAAGCAATCATTATTCTAATTTCACAATATCCAACATCATTTTTCATTTTCTTTTTCACAATTTCCAATATCCAAAATTAGGGCAAAACCCCATTTTCTTTCCAAAATCAATTTTGAGAAAAACTTTCCACCATTTCCACACAACTCATTCACAACCATATTCCTACAACCATTTTCAAGAATAAATTTGAAAAACTCCTCTTGTGATTTCAAACCAAATCGTAGGTTTTACTAAAATCCCCCAAACACGTAACCCTTTTGAAAAAACAAATAACTAAGCTAAAAATCATAAAAAGAGTTAAAGAAATCCCTACCTCAAAGAAGAAGACCAAAGGAAACAAGAATTAGAACTCAACGGAGCCAAAAACACTAACCCCTCCAATTAACATCTTTTACTCCAAAGGACTAGGGTGAGGAAATGCACAGGTTGAGAGTATTTAGGATAAAAGTTTAAGAACTAGAGAGAGATAAAGTAGATCTAGGGTTTTCGAATGTTTAGAGAGAGAAAGAGATGAAAAAGTGAGCAAAAAGGTCTTCCTCTTTGACTGATATACACACAGACCACTCGAGTGAAGGAATGGTTGCTTGAGCGACAGACACAATAAGTGACACTGCTCGAGCGACCAAAACCACCGCTCGAGGTACAATGGCCCCCTCCTAGTAGTTTAAACCTGCAAAAGTTCATTTGAGCGCAAGAAAAGCCGCTCAAGCGAAGAATACAAACTCTTAGTAGTTTTGTAGCCTGTAAAACACCGCTCGAGTGAACAACAAGATGGAAATGAGTTGGTTAATGGTTAAATACACGGTTCTCGGATCCAAAAGCAATAAAAGGTTCGGGTTTAAACCAGAATCGTTATAGCTGCTGCGTTGGCACTACCATCCATGGCCGCCACCATTGATGCTGGTTTGAGTAGTTTTGGAGAAAGAGATCTGAGATGTGTACAAATTGTGAACTTCAGAGATGTGAAACTCTAATAAATTCAGTAGTTTCGAAAACCCAGTAGGAAAACAGGTTTGAACCACGTCCGAGATTGGACACATGAGACTAGTTTTGGCATATTCTTACCTTTATTAGATAGTGGGAAGTAGTTCTATGGGGAATTTCATCGAATGATTGAAGAAGGAAGATGGTTGTTGCGGCGATTGTGAAGGTACCGCAGCGGGGGTAGACAGAGATGAGAGAGAAGGGAAAAGGGAGGTTGGAGAAAGAGAGAGAGGTGGCGGTAGAAGAGAATGAAGAGCACTATGACCGATAGGTGAAACGAAAGTAGAGGAGATCAATGCTATTTTCGAGGCAATCGATGAGAATGGACATCACCTCCTTCAGAAGTGTAGACCACCGGACTTGCTTATCACCATCATCAACGTCCAAGTTTCTGTGTTTGTCTTTGTCTTAATGATCCCAGAAGAAGAAAGAGAGAGAGAGAGAGAGAGAGAGAGAGAGAGAGAGAGAGAGATGGGGGTCGCGGTGGTGAGAGGTGGTGGAAGGATGGTTGTCGTGTAGTGTAATGAAGGTGGATGTGGGGTTGGGGTTAGGGTTGGAAGGATAGAGGTGAGGTCAAAAATAGAAATAAGTTAATTACCTAAAAGTCCTATTTACAAATGTTATGGTAGCTCAGATCCTATTTAAGATTTTTTGAACCAATAAGTCCTATTTAGTAAAACTGAGAATAGTATTAGTTTTTCAATTTTTAAAATCAAGAACATTATCGATTTTGCATAGTAATGTTTTAGATAATTGTTTTACTAATTGATAAATAAATTTTTTTAAAAAAAACAGAGCTTAAGATTAGACATTTTTGCCCTTCTACTTATTGGTTTGATTCAACTATCCAATAAAATCGATAACATTAACAAATTTTTTTAGTTTTAAAACTGAGAGGATTATCAATTTTTTCATTTTTAATTTTTTTTTTTTCAGTTTTGCACATCAATGGTCCATCATCATACTCCTTTATAGACACAAAATTTTCAGTTTTGCACAAAAAAATAATTCAGTTTTCTTAATTTTTTGCACATAATTTTTTTTTAGTTTTTTCAATTTGAAAGTTAATATTTTAAATTTTTAAAAATCAAAATAAATGTCAAATCATCATATTCCTTTATAGATAACCATAAATGATGAATAATCATTGTTTGAAGGGCAATTCTGACTATTAAAAATTTAATGGGACTTAAAAATCTAAAAAATCTTAGTTACGACTTAATGGAGTATAAGTACATAAATTATAACTTGTGTGTAAATGTCCCAATAGAAATTGATGTTAGGGAAAAATTGTAATAAGAAAAATAGAAGAGGTGGGGTCCAAAGGAAAAAAAAATATGGGCATTTAGCACCCCTCTTAATTGTACTATCAAAAAATTTAAATTTTTCAAAAGGAACTAATATTTTGAGATAGATGGAGTAATTATTATTGTAATTTCTAACATCTTAATCAAATTTCAATAATTATATTTTAGATCAATCCTTAATTATAACTTATTTTATATTTTAATTTATTTATATTGTGGATCAATCCATAATTATATTTTAATTAACATCTTAATCTAATTTTAGGTTTGAAGATGGAAACAAAATTTTCTTTTTGTTAAATTAGATTCATTTTTTTTTTTTTCATTAGGCCCACTCTAAAAATTAGTGTGTGATACAACTTATTTCTACCCAATTCTCTTACTCACTTGGTAATAGCACTACAAAGGAACCAACCAATATGAGCTCAATTCGTTTAAATTTATTGAATTTAACTCATTTATTAAATTAATTAGTTGGAACCAAATATTTAATTCCGTCTAGTTATTAAGCCAAACTCAACTAGTTTGGCTAGAATGGGGTCTGTCAACATAATTACAGTATATATAAATTAATTGCTAGTTTCAAGGGATTTTTTTATTCACCTCCTGCAAAATATTTTGTATTAGATTAAATACAAACAATGTAGTACAAGTGCAGGTCCTCCAACACGAAAGTAATTTTGGACAAAAATGTCCTCACTGTTATGTTCACTTTTTACATTTAAATTATTTACAATTTTCAAATTTTATTAACTTCTTATTTGCATATTCGTTTGTTTATAAAATTTGTATTTTTGAAATCTTTTCATTAAGATTTATCAAATAAGATCTATGAACAATATGAGATTCGAAAAAACATCATGAAATTTTATCGTGTTCATTGTTACGTCATAGTAAAATTTCAATAGAGAAATTTCAATTTTTGCACACTAATTTAAGGACCAATTCAAAAAATTAGGTTCCTAATTCCAAATTTAGTATTAATAAATTCAGATTGGGACTCTAAAATGGGGGTGCCTCTATTTACACACTACATTTTGTTTCAAGACACATCATTAATTGGTTATTTTTTATTACAATAATGACCTTACATAAAATGACCAAAATAACTACAAAAGAATATCAATACACCCTCCACACACTACCACTCTTCGCCGTCTGATTCTACCTCTGGCCACCGTCACCGAAACTCAGCCACCATTGCAACCCCTACAACCTCCCTACCTCGCCGGCTAGCCCTTTCCCCTATGCAAACCCTTCTCCCTCCCTCCATCAACGAACAACCCAGTCTCCTACTTCGGCCATGGCTCGTTTTTCTCCATCACAAAGAGAGAGAGAAAGAAAGAGAGAGAATCCTAGGGTTTTCAGATCTAGATCTAGGGCTTGCAGGAGTTCAATCGTGCAAACCAGGTTCAAAGCTTCGATCTAGGATTTCAAGCTCTGATTTGAAGCTTTGCCACTGCAGTTGTCTTCAGTGAGAAGTTCCTCTCCAATGGGTTGGGGAAGATCTTTGTAGATAGAGGGTTACGGTGGTGAGAGTAGGTTTGGTAGTTTTAAGAGAGAGAAGAAGAAGTAGGATATGAGATAGGATGGGATAAGAGGTTGTGGTGGCGATGGTGGGAAGGTGGTTAAGCCGATGGTGAAGGGAAGAAGGAGGTGGAAAAGGGTTTGGGAGTGTGGTTGGAAGTGGTAAGCTAGGGAGAGTGATGGATGGAGGAGTGAGGAAGAGATTCACCAGAGAAGAAGGAGGGAGAGGTGATGGCATGCGGTGAGTGGCGACGGCTAGGGTTAGGATTAGGATTGGTGGGGTGGTTGAAGAAAATGAGGATATTTTAGGTATGTTTGAATATGGATGGTGTTTATTGAGCAAAAATAATAAAGTTAAAATTGTGTTTGGTGTGCATTAAGTAAGTGATCTGCCTTGAGACCAAATGTGATCTGTAAATAGAGACACCCCTAAAATGGCTCTGTTTTTTGTTTTTAAACATTGAAATAAAACATAGTGAAACTTTACTGCCCAACATTTGTGAAGTTTCTATTTAAGCTCTAGGAATTATAAAGTTGAGATTTTAAGACTAAAAATTTTAAATTGGGAAAATTATGCAAATAGTCTGTGTACTTTACATGATGTGTCAATTTGGTCCCTGTAGTTTCAATTTGCTCGATTTTGTCCCTTAATTTAACGGATTGTGTCATTTTAGTCCAATAAATAACGATTGTTAAGTTGATTTAATGGAAAGTCAAACAATGTGTCAATTAGGTCCCTGTATTTTCCATAATGTGTCAATTTAGTCCCTGTCAAAATCGAGAAAATTGAAACTACAGGGACCAAATTGACACATTGTGTAAAGTACGGGGACCAAATTGACACACTATTTGACCTTCCATTAAATTAATTTAACAACCGTTATTTATTGGACTAAAATGACACAATTCGCTAAATCAAGGGAAAAAATCGAACAAATTGAAACTACAGGGACCAAATTGACACATCGTGTAAAGTATAAGGACTATTTGCATAATTTACCCTTTTAAATTTATAACTCCAAAAAAAAGTCAGAGAAATTTCACATGATTTTGGTCAAAGAAATTTTCTTGACTATTAGTTTAAATCAGTAAAATCTTACCGACTATATTTCATTGATTTTACTTAGAGAAATTTCACTAAGTACAACAAATGGTAAAAAGAGAGAGACACAGAGAGAGACAGAGAGACAGAGAGAGAGTAGACTAAGGAAAAAATATACAAAATAAATAACAATCAAATTTATGTCAACTTATAACATACAAATCAACAAATAGATAAATAAAAAAAAACAATAAAGAATCATAAAGGACATTGAAGTAGTGAGGTGTTTCAGAGAAAGAGATAGAACAGGTACTTGATAGATCGATAGTGATAACGATTGTTTCGAGTGAATAAAGCATATCTAACACTAGAAGATGGTGGAGAGTAAGAGATTGGTGGTGTTAGCCCCATGGTTATTCATCTTTAAAATTCTATTGATTTTGATCATGAACAAATATTTTGAACTTAATTTGTTATTTAAAAGTTTTCAAAATAAAATTTGTGTTTCGTGATTCTAGAAGTTATATGATTCTAGAGTATTATTTTTCAATCATTTCTGGGCCCTCAAAACATGAGCATCAAAACTTGGTTGCAAAACTCTATCCATACTTAAAACAGGTCTAAGGGTCGACACCAAGACGGCAAGGGTTGACACCAAAATGAAGCTCAAAATGCACAAGTGTTCTAGCTGCAAGGGTTGACACCAAGAAGCACAAGGGTCGACACTAAATTTCATAATGCATTTCAGCAGCAAGGGTTGGCACCAAGAATGATAAGGGTTGACACCAGAAACATTTGGGACTTAACGCAGAGAAGAGAGAAAAGCAAAGGGTCGACACTCAATCTGTAGGGGTCGACACCTGTAAAACTGGATTTAAAATATTCCACCTGCCAAATCAGATCCAAACTGTTGCAGATCATTTCTCAGCCATTTTTTTAGATTTTTGTACAGAATACGTCATATTTTCTGACCACTGAGTAGATCCTCTAGTACCATATCTTCTCCAAGAAGTTGACTTATGAGGTTGAGCATTAAATAAAAAGCTTATGCATTTAATGAATCCTCTCTTACCAAGACCTGCCTACAGTCTGCCTTCTTCTTTTATGATCAAACATAACTGGAGAAAATCCTTAATGATCTTGTCGAACGGATAGGAGATTCAAATCTTCTCTCTCTCTCTCTCTCTCTCTCTCTCTAACAGTTAGAAGTCATCAATATTATAAATATGGAGGTCTCCCTGTTCATTCAATACAACACTAGAATACAATAGGTGTAATACCCCTGTTCCGTAATATGTTAATTGGTCCTTAACATGATCTGATTATGTATTTTGATATGATTTTGTGTTCCACTATATGAAAATATGTGGTTTGAAGTTCTATCTGTTCACCGTAGGAATATCTGTTTGAATAATCAGCTTTGGAAAATTAATTGAGGGCCTTATCGGCCACGGAAACCGAAATTGATTACGCCATTGTGGTTGGCATAATTTTTAGAGCCTACGGTGAAATTTAATTGGAATTTGATTCTGGTCAATTTAAACTGATTAAATTGATAAATTAAGTACCCCATTATTTTATATTAAAATATTTGTTAGTGGGGCTTGTTGTATATTTGTATTGCACTCTCCTTTAGCCCTCTTAAAACTCAAAATCTGAGTTAGACAATTGAGAGTGAGAGAGAGGCCGGCCATGGAGAGAAAAAGGGAGAGATTTGTGTAATTTGGGCTCAAGACTTGGGAATTTGAAGATCTAGCTCAAGATTTGGCTAGAGCTTGTGGGAATTTGAAGCTCTTAGGTAAGTGAATTCATGGACTCTTACTTGTAATTTGTAAGTTCAAAGGTTGTTGTGATCAGGAACATGTAATGAGTTGATTTTTGTTGAGTTTGAAGTCTTGGAACTCATGCATGTAAGAAATTACTTTGAATTTGCATATTTGAGCTTGAAACACATGATTCATGTAGAGTTTTGGTTAAAGCTCATGTTGTAATCACCATTTGTACCATCTAAGTTGAGAATGATGAGCATCTCCCACATGCATGTACAAATCATGGGAGTATAAGTCTTGAATGTTTGAATTTGAGCATGTTGATGATGGGTTTGAGATATTTTGGGACATGCATGTAATCCATGTAATTGAGCTTTCCTAATGTTGTAATCTTGCATTAGTAGCATGTTAGCATGTGTAAATGTGTAATTTGAACCATTGCATGCAAGAAATGTGGATGGAAAACCGATTTGGAGCTCAAGGACACGATCTGGGAAACCCAGATTTTTGAGGTCCGCTCGAGCGGGGTAATGGCCGCTCGAGCGGGAAAATCGTGCTCCCAGCATTTTTGCAGAGTTGGATGTCCGCTCGAGCGGGACACTCCACGCTCGAGCGTGGATTTTCGTAGACAGGCCTTCAGCTTGAGCGCTCTATCCCACGCTCGAGCTCATCTTTCGTGCAACCAGTACTTCTGCAGGCCTTAAGGGTCCGCCCGAGCGGAGAAGTTTACGCTCGAGCGGGGACCCTGTTTCCTGGAATTTTGTTCATGCATTCTGTGATTCGTTTTCCGTTCCCTTTCACTTGTAAGCACTCTTAGGCATATGTTAAGCATTGTAAATGAGTTAATGAGATAACAACAAAGCCTAAAGAGGTATATGTGAATTAAAGAACGGATTGAACTGTTAGTGACCCTTTTGTGTTCATGAAATGTGTAGGGTCAAGCTCCAGGGCGCATCCACAAGCCGATCACTGTGAGTAATATCAATATTTGAAAACTTGTCAATGTCCAATTGTTATTCCCCTATAAATATTATGAGTTGTTAATCGGGATTGTGGACAAAAGTCTGACAAGAATAAATGAATGAGTGGGCCAAAGGCCGTTTTGACATGAAAGAGTGGGCCGATGGCCGTTTTGATAAGAATGAATGGGCCAAAGGCCGTTTTGACATGAATGAATGGGCCAAAGGCCGTTTTGACATGAATGAATGGGCCAAAGGCCGTTTTGACATGAAAGAGTGGGCCGAAGGCCGTTTTGATAAGAATGAATGGGCCAAAGGCCGTTTTGACATGAATGAATGGGCCAAAGGCCGTTTTGACATGAATGAATGGGCCAAAGGCCGTTTTGACATGAAAGAGTGGGCCGAAGGCCGTTTTGATAAGAATGAATGGGCCAAAGGCCGTTTTGACATGAATGAATGGGCCAAAGGCCGTTTTGACATGAATGAATGGGCCAAAGGCCGTTTTGACATGAAAGAGTGGGCCGAAGGCCGTTTTGATAAGAATGAATGGGCCAAAGGCCGTTTTGACATGAATGAATGGGCCAAAGGCCGTTTTGATAAGAAAGAGTGGGCCGAAGGCCGTTTTGATAAGAATGAATGGGCCAAAGGCCGTTTTGACATGAATGAATGGGCCAAAGGCCGTTTTGATAAGAATGAATGGGCCGAAGGCCGTTTCGACATGAATGAATGGGCCGAAGGCCGTTTTGACATGAATGGAAATCTGAATGGGCCAAAGGCCAGAATGTTTGGAACTACAGTTACTTGACTTACATTTCGTATAGTTATATATATATATTTTGTTGTTAAACAGAAGTATGAATTGGGCCCAAGGCCGTTTGGAGCATGTTGTTCTACATATTGTTATGTAACTGTTATATTTGATATTATTCACTGGGCTATCGCTCACGCTCATTCATGTATTTGTAGGTGAGCCAAGGGAAGTCCAAACCCAGCCCCAGTGAAGTCTGCTAGAAACAACAGGAGTTTTGGGAGAGTCAGCCTTGTGCCTCGCGCATGAGACCATCCTTGCCCTTTCACTATGTACCTATGTTTTGTCTTGTTGGCAAGGACCTAGTGCATGTCTGTACATAGTCTGTTATAGGTTGACTCGTTTTGGACGATCCTGTCTGTAATGAATTTTGTGAAACCGTACTTTTGATGTGAGTTATTAACGTATCTGAGTATGGTTTGTTTGATGTGCATATAAGCACGGCTCTATGGACAAAGTTTTTAATTTTGCTTCCGTTTGGCCCCCATTAACTCTGTTAAAATACGTTTCCGACAGTTTGAGGCCGTAGGTAATCTCACGATTACTGGCCGGTTACGTCCTTAACCCACGGGGGCGGGTTGGGGTCGTGACAATAGGCCTAGAGCATTCAAGAGCAATCCAAAGCTTTTATTATACTCCATTTGTACTTTCATTTTCATATCTGAGTGAGTCTTAAATTACTTGAGAGCTTACACTTTCATATCCATCTTTTGTGAGAGAACATTTGTAAAAGATGAAAGTTGTACCTCTTATTCTTATTCCTTATTTTCTGAGTGACACACTTATAAAGTGAGGCATTTAGTTGAGAGGATCTCAACAGATTGAAGTAAGTCCTTGTAAAAATCCACAAGCCAGGTGGAGCTTGGTGGTGCATCTATTCATAGTGAAGAAATTCTCAAGAAGGTGTCTTGAGGAGTGGACATAGGTCGATGAGCCGAACCACTATAAATCTGTGTCAAGCTCTTCTTTCCTTTCCTTTTATTTTCTGAGCATTCATTTATTGTCATCTGCCTTTAAATACTTAGTCTTTGCAAATCTATTTTCGGACCAAATTTTTAATTACCCAATTCACCCCCCCTCTTGGGTTGCCTTCCTAAATAACAGGTGGCAATGGAGACGATTTCAATTGAAAATAACATCAGTAATGGCAGCGGTAGCAGCAAACACAATTGAGGTAGTGATGGTAGATGTCATTAAGGCTTCTCTAATAAATACAATATAAGCTAGAGAGAGAGAGAGAGAGAGAGAGAGACGATAAAGGTGATGGATAGTTCTAGGATTTCTTGGATTAAAAGGCTAGTTTTGACTATTTATGTTAAATTTTGTCCTTATCATTCTAAGATTTGAAATTTTAGGAACTTTCATCAACAAACAAATTTTTGTTGTCTTTAAATTCTTACATAAATACATAGAGAGATGTTGTATCAGGGATGGTGCTGTCACAACATCGTCATGTGAGGTCAAAACGACGTTGGTTGATTCATTATTAAAAGAAGTTTATTTGAATTAAAACTATCTCATTTTATATTTGAAAAAGAAAAACTCACATTTACTAAAAAAAATTGACTAGTGTAGACACCCATTTTTTACCGACCTTAGTACTCAGACATCACCGATTGAGCGCTTGGTGATATTGCTTTTTGTGCTCGTTCAGAAGTTTCAGAGTCTTGGCTGCGAGCCTTGCCTTCGAACTTTCGGACTCTTTCATACCTTGTCTCGGTTTGCGAACCAGGCTCAGTTTTCTCTGTTTCTCTTTCCGAAGGGAGGGAGAGGTCTCGTAGATCATCTCTCAGTGGTCGTAGGGTATGTTTCGTGGTCGTAGGCCATTTTGCCCGTTTGGAGTCCGGTTTTCAGTTTTTCGGAGCCGTTGGCCGTGTGCCTCGGTTCGGGACCGCTTAACCACCTCCGTTTGCTCCAGTTTTTGGCATGCATCTTATTTTCTCCCTTTCAAGGGACACTACGGTTAGAGAGACCAACTTCATGGTCGAACACCACATCCGGTGCCTAACAGTCAGTTTTCGGGGCCTCGGGCTGCGTGTTTCGGCCTCCGAACCTTCATTTTGCATCGGTTTGAGTTCATTTTTGGCAAGGACCTCTGTTTCATTGCTAGGAAGGTCATAGAAGGATGGGAGGCCAGTAATTGTTCTGTCAGCCAACTTTATCCCTTCATCGCCCTCCGTCGCCCGATTTTTTTCACTTGAAAGCCAATGTTGACCACGCTAAGGCCACTTTTTCCAGCTCTAAGCCACATATTTGTGTTGTACACACCTGGGAGGCCACCAATATCATATGGTCGGCTAGTAATTGTGTTTGACCCTTTTGAACCCCTCCTAAAAATGGCCTTTCCTGGTTCACTTTCTCTAGTTTTTGACCACATAGTTGTGTTGTGCACACATGGGAGGCCACTAATATGGCATGGCCGGCCACTAATCTTCATTGGCCTTTTTGACCCTTGGCCGGCCGGCCACCTAAGCCCAAGAAAATTGGCTGGCCATGATCCTCAGGGTTGGTACATTACAAATCTGTATTCCTTTTCCCCAGATTTTGTATCCGGGAGGGGGTTGCCATTTTGGAGGGAAACTTGAATTGTTTTCCCCCCTTTTTTCCCTCTTTTTGCCTATATAAACCAGCCTCCAGCTCTGGTTTTAAGGGTTAGAAAAAATCACCTTTGAGCTCATATATTGTATCTCTCTCCCTCTACACTTCCAAGCTTCAAACCTCTCAAGTCCTACACCCATTTCTTCACCAACCCATAGCCTCACCCTTCCATCCTCCATTCCAGCAGCTTGAGGTTGTTCTTCAGAGCCTAGGAGTGCTGCATTTTGGTCCAAAAGTTGTCAAAGGCATAGTCTTCAAGGGTGAGCTTCCTTTTTTTCCTTTTCTAGCATTTTCTTGATTTATTTATAAGTCATACTTGCTTGCTGTTTTGGGCTCCGACCCTAACTGGAGATAGGCTTATTTTGAGCTATTTTTCATGTTTGTTTAAGGGTATTTACCGGTTTGAGGCCCCCTTGTTGCACTTGCTTCATTGCCTCCCTTGTATGCCATTTTCTTGTGTAGTATTTTTGGCCTATTTATAAATTGTTTTGAGGCATTTCATAAACTGTAAAGTGGCTTATTTTGAGCCCTTATTCAATGTTGTTGAAGGGCTCATCACTTTTTGAGGCTTCTATCTTCCACTTGCCATTATATCCCTTTTTTGGCTCCATTTTTGCATGATTTATTAGCCTCTTATGCTTCTGTTTTTGGATTCTGGTCCGAACTTAAAATGGCCTTATTTTGACCCCCTCTTCATGTTTTATTAAGGGTATTTTACTGTTTGAAGCATTCTTTTTGTACTTTGTGTTATAGCTCTTTTTGGCCTTGTCTTGCATAGTATTTTGAGCATGCTTGTGTACTGTTTTTGGCTCGGTCATAAACTGTAAAAGGTCATATTTTGGGTCCCTGTTCAACATTTTTGAAGTGCCCTCAGCTGTTTGGGGCCAGCAGCTGTGACTTGCTTCATTATCTCACATTTAGGGCCATTTTTGCATGCTAGCTTAACCCCATTTTTGTTCATTGTTTGACCTTGCTTAAAACTGTAAACATGCTTTTTTTGGGTCTGCCTTGAATCTGTCTTCACATGTCATGATCAAATAATGCATGCTTGATGTAGCTACAAGTCATTTCATGTGCTTAATCTTGCATTTCGGGACCATTTCGTGCATCAGGTGCCATATTGCCATGTTTCGGGGCTGTTTTGCATCATGTTTCGCTTCTGAAATTTGCATGCTCGTATGCCATATTCCATGCCTTGCCATGTCTTGTTAGAGTGGCATTTGGTACCTTAGGGTCGGTCCTCGGTTTGCGTGCATGCGTGCACGCATCTCGAGTGTCTCATTTTCATCTCATGGCTACTGATGTGAGTGTGGCTGAGGTCCACTCGTGTTGGTGTAAGTCCATTGAGCATTGTGTATGCCATTTCATTTCATAGCATTGCGTATGCTAGGTTGTATGTTAGCACATTGTGTATGCCATGTTACCCCGTGCATCGTGTATGCCATTTCATAGCATTGTGTATGTTAGGTTGTATCTTAGTTGCATTTCATGCATATCATGCATATTGCATCGTGCTTGGGATAGGAGTTAGCCCAAGCACGGGAAACGAGGTACGTTTCGTACTCCGAGTGACGGAACGTGTCTCAATTCCCAGTCGCCGACACTCCGGATTATCCATGATGGAGTCTAGGTTTTGTTTTGTTTTCATGTGCATTCATTCTATATTGAGTTGCACAATTCGACTCCTCGGCCATCATGCATCGAGATGCGTGATTGGTGGCACGAGGATCGAGACATGCATACATATGTGAAAATACATTGCTATGCCCCTTTCCTGCTCTCTGTTGTAGCAAATCAAGAATCAGTAGTTTTTCGGGGCTTGGCGCGCTTTCCAAGAAATCATTGCAAAACAGAGGTTAATTGGGGCATCCCAGTGGATTTCCGCGCAAGGCAGCGCAAACATACATCATTCATCAGAGTCAAGGCAGTCCCTGGCTTGCATGCCAGTTTATAGCTTTCCTAGATTAATTTGTAAATTAATTAGGATTTTTGTTTTTATTCGAGACTATAATTATTTATTTGGGACTGTATATTTATTCGGACCCTCTGTGCGAGGGCATAATTGTAATAAGTGTGCGTGTGTGTGATGTATGTCTTCCAACCCCACGTCTTTCTTCCTTTTATTTACCTGCTTATGATGGTTAGATTAGGGCATATTTCAATTAGCATACAGTATGATAGCATGTTTGCATTCATTCATCTGTTTTGCATGCACCGGGCTCGGCGCATCATACTAATTGCATCGTATTTTCAATTCCAAGTTGAATACATGCTAGCTGTAGCATTTCATATGCCATGTTTAGAATAGCCGAGCCTGCTATAGTTGCATTTTGCATGTGTTGCATTAGGCATTTCTGTATAGTTAGGATCATGCATAGATTTCTAACCTAGCTTCTGTTTTGGCTTGGAGTACTCGGTGAGTTTTATGCTTTAGCATCCTTGCATGCGTGTGAGTGACTGCCATGAATAGCATGCTTACCATGAGGCTATATGCTTATGTGATATAACTGCCTGAATGCCTGTGGGTGAAGATTGGGTTATTTGGATTGGAACAATTCATCAAATGTGTGTTTTAAGCCCACTAGATAGTGGCAAAATCATGTTTTCTAAGCCCACCCGAGGGTGGCAATTCCACGTCTTAGCCTACTTGCGAGTAGCACCATCAAACCATCTTTCAAAAAAAACAAACATGAAATGTTTTGTTCCAATTCAGGCGATCCAGTCTATACTTGTATGCTGTGCGCATCACATAGTAAATCTAGGCTAATAACCGAAATAAGAACACACAATGTTTTTCAAAAATAGATATCATGGTTAGTAGAGGCCGATCTTTGATCGGGCGAGCGGGGGTGCTCACGAAGTGACCTTCCCCAATCATACCCAAGTTCCCGAGCCGAGGCAACTTTGGTGATGACGGACACGTGGCCTTGGGCAACGAGTCAAGGTTTCCTAAATTTCCCAAAATAAAATATTTAGGTGGCGACTCTGTATCTGGAAAAGCAGTCCATGTTTGACACTTCTTTTCTAAAAATCTGTTTTCTCAAAACGATTTGCCGGATTTGGACTCTTTGGTTCAAATTAAGAACCGTGACATTTGAAGGGTCCTGAGCTGTAGTGAGCCCAATATCGAACGGAACGGGGGACTCGTTCCTCCCCGGGGCGTTCGGGGACGTCTACAACTAGGTTTTTATTAGTTGAAAAAAAAAAGAAAGAGATAATTATAAATACATCATAAGATTTGTTTAAAATACAAATTGTTTCATGTGGTTTGAAAAATTACATTCTGCTATTTGAAATTTCTAATTTCATAATAAATAGTCCATTTTATTAATCAATCATCAAGTCAATTAATAGTTTTAATGATATTAAAATTATATTTCAATTAATAATTTAATTAAACGCTTTTGTCTCAATTATTTCCTGCATCTATGGTAAAAATGATCTTTGACATTCCTATTAGTCTTGCGGGTATAGAAGATAAATAGGTTTGGCACCCTTCATTTAATGGTGAGTTCACAGTTCACTCCACATATGATCTTGCTTCTCAAATTTGCTTGGAGAAACACAACCCTGCTCGCTTGGTGGGTGAATCAAGTACCTCCATTATTTCTAGTTAGATCTAGAACTCAACATGGAGACTACCAATTAAACGGAAACTTCAGCATTTTATTTGGTGCTATGCTCATAATATTTTACCTACCAAATTGGCTCTTTATAAGCGTAAAGTCCTTGATGATTCGAGGTTTCCTCGATGTGGTAATGATTTGGAAACAAGTGATTGTAGACGTCCCCGAACGTCCCGGGAGGGAAATCCCGTTTTGTTCATATGGGCTCACTACAGTTCAAGACTCAAATGTCATGGTCCTGTATCTAATCTCGCAGAGTGCAATGCAAGACCGATGAATCATCAAAGAGTCCAAATCCGGCAAATCGTTTTGAAAAACTGATTTTTAGAAAGAGGTGCCAAACATGGACTGCTTTTCCAGATACAAAGTCGCCATCTAAATATTTTATTTTGAGAGAATTTAGGAAACCCTGACTCGTGCCTAAGGCCACGTGTCCGTCATAACCAAAGTTGCCTCGGCTCGGGAACTTGGGTACGATTAGGAAAGGTCACTTCGTGAGCACCCCCGCTCGCCTGATCAAAGATCGGCCTCTACTAACCATGATATCGAGTTTTGAAAACATTATGGATTCTTATTCCGATTATTGGCCTAGATTTACTACGTGATGCGCACAACATATAAGTATAGACTGGATCGCCTGAATTGGAACAACACGTCTCATGTTTGTTTATTTTGAAAATTGTTTGATGGTGCCACCCGCAAGTAGGCTAAGACGTGGATTTGCCACCCTCGGGTGGGCTTAGAAAACGTGATGGTTTGCCATTCTCAAGTGGGTTTAAAACTCACAGTCAATGCATTATTCCAATTCAGATAATCCAACCTTCACCCACAGGCATTCAGGCACGTATATCACATAAGCGCATAGCCTCATGGTAAACATGCTATCATGGCAGTCACTCACACACATGCAAGGATACTAAAGCATAAACACTTACCGAGTACTCCAAGCCAAAACAAAAGCTATGTTAGAAATCCATGCAGGATCCTAACTATGCTAAAATGCCTAATGCAACTACAATAGGCTCGGCTATTCTAAAGATGGCATGTGAAATGCTACAACTAATAAGTATTCAACTCGGAATTGAAATACAATGCAGTTAGTATGATGCGCCGAGCCCAGTGCATGCAAGACAGATGAATGAATGCAAACATGCTATCATAAGTATGCTAATTGAAACATGCCCTAAACTAACCATCATAAGCTGGTAAATAAAAGGGGGAAAGACGTGGGGTTGGAAGACATACATCACACACACGCACACTTATTACAATTGTGCCCTCACTCGGAGGGTCCGAATAAATAATACAGTCCGAATAAATAATAGCTACAGCTAATTATTACACAACATTAACTAATTAACAAACTAGCTAAGTAAGCATGTAAACTACATGAATGTGACTGCCTCGGCTCTGTTTTGGGTGACGATGGATGCATGCATGCTCGAGTCGCCTCGTCGAGAAATTCCATCACGATGCCTCTCCTCGCCCTTGTTTGCAATTGATTTTAGAAATTTGCACAAGGCTCCAAGAGGCTGAAACTCCACCCTGGGAAGGCTGCCGACCAGATATTGGCTTGGGAAACACCTACCGACCACCCTTTGTGGTGGAAACCAAAAAAGGTGGTCGGCCTGCCAGAAAACCTGGTCGGCCGACCACTTTCTACCCCTGGATTCTAGTTTTTCTGCAACAAAGGCAAGAAGGAGAGAAAGCAAGGTATTTTTAACATATGTGTGCAAGACCACTCTCCACGTCCTTGCACAAGCTCAAGGGAGTGTAGACCTCGATCCTCGTGCCACCAATCACGCATCTCGATGCATGATGGCCGAGGAGTCAAATTGCACGACTCAATGGAATGAATGCAAGTATGAACACATGAAGCCAACAATTCTATCATGGGTAATCAAGAATGCTGGCGACCGGGGATCGAGGCACATTTCATCACTTAGAGTATGAAACGTCCCTCGTTTCCCGTGTTTGGACTAACTCCTACTCCAAACACAATGCAACATGCATGACATGCACAAATACAACTAGCATGCAATCCTAATGCAATGCGACCTAACCATGCAAACATGCAAGGATGAGATGCAAACATGCTACTAGCATACATAATGCTATAAACTATATGGCATACACAATGCGACTAACAACCTAGCATACGCGATGCACACACGAAGATGGACATACACAAAGGCATAATCAAAGCATACACAATGCGATGGTCAAACATGCAACAACATGAACCAAATGGCATACACAATGCAAGATGAACTTAAACCAATATGAGTGGACCTCAGCCACACTTAAATCAGTGGCCATGTGATGAAAATGAGACAACCGAGATACATGCTAATATGCACGAATGCAAAGGACCGATCCTAAGGCACAACATGCAACTCTAACTAAGCATGGCAAAGGATGAAATATGGCATAGAATGGCACATACAGCTTTGAAATGGCATAAAAGATGGTCCCAAAACATGCAAATATGTCACCCAATGCATGCTAGATGGCCCGGGTACCGAAACTAGTGAAGTGCGTTACACTAGAGGTACCCAAAGCAATGCACAAATGGAAAAACCAACCCCAAATAAACCCTAGGAAGGTCTGAAACAGTGAGAAAATAGCCTAAAATGATGGCTCAACATGCAAAGAAATGAAGCTCATTCAATGGTCCGAAAACAAGGCATTTATGGACAACCCTCAAGCACACTTAAGGAGTAGAAAACATGAGAATATGGCATTCATATAGGCTCTGAAATATGATGCAAAATGACCCTAAAGCATGAAAACACCTCAGTATATGCATGCACTAGACCTCAAATCTCAAAGCTAGGGATGGACATTGAACTACAAGTATGCAAAACAAGCATCATTCGACCATGAGACCCAAAAATAGAGCTAGGGCAGTCCAAAATATGCACAAAATCAATTTAAGGCAAGGCCAAAAAGTGCTAACATGAAGGGCCAAAACAACATGCAACAAAGGCTAGTAAGCATGGTTTACACTACATGTATATGAAGCACAAGAGAGGTCACCAAACCAGCCAAAAACAGATGTATACCATGCCAAAATATGCTCAAAAACTCACTGAAACTCAGTCAACACATGCAAGAATGAAGTGCTCCTTTGGAAGGCCATGCAAGGGGTTGTTCTACCCATGCAAGATAGACATCAAGAATGGAAAAATCACCTCTGGACAGAGGTTATGAGGGTCCTAAAACCCACCAAAAAAAGGCCTGGAATGAGGCTAGGAAGCATGCAAGTAAAAGCCCCTTTGAAAGGCCTTGAATAGGATTACTCTACACATGCATAATAGACATTCTATATGGCAAAATGGGCTCTAGATAGAGCCTAGGAAAACCTTAAAACTCACCAAATAGGGCCTGAAATATGGCTTTAAAACATGTAATTAGGAGCCCCTTTTGGAGGCCAACAAAGCTAGTAAACAAATCAAGGGATGAGAGGGTCACCCCTCTCTGATTTTGAGGCTCAAAGATGCATGTTAGCCACTGAAAATCCACTGGATTTCAGTGGCTGAAAGGCCAAACCAAGGCCAACACAAATGCTCCAATGCATAGCTCAAAACAAGAGGAAATAAAGCATGCAAAAGGGTAGATGACCCCTAATAGAAAAATGACCTTAAACAAACATGTTTATAAGCTCAAAAAAAAACTTTTTCAGTTTATGATGAAACCCAAAGATGCTAGCAAATAGGGCTAAGATATGAAGCAAAAAGAGTGCTTGAAAGGGAAGAAATGTGTTACCCTTGTAGCACCGCGACTCCAGCAGCTCTGGACCAACAATGTGACTCCTTAGCCTCTGAAAACAAGCTCCAAGATGTTTAGATGGATGATGGAGAGGTGTGGTTGTGAGATGGTAGGCAAAGGGGTCAAGAACTATGGAGTTTGATGCTTGGAGTAGAGGGACATGAAGGAGGGTGTATGTAATGCCTTAGCCAAATTTTCCAACCCTTGCAAATGAAGAGGAGGGATTCTCTTATAGGAGAAGAGGTCCAAGGCTTCTTGGAGAAGCCTCAAGCAAAGGGACCAAGCTTCTAAAAGAAGCTAAACCAAAGGGGTCAAGCTTCTTGAGGAAGCTAGACCGAATGGGTCAAGCTTTTTGAGGAAGCTAGACCAAAGGGGTCAAGCTTCCTCAAGAAGCTTGACAAAAGGTCAAGCTTCTCTTAGAAGCTAAGCAAAAGGGACCAAATCTTCCTTAAGAAGGCAAAACAAAAGGGTTAAATCTCGGAAGATGGGGCAAATGCCTCCCAGTTGGCACAGTTGTATTGCACTCAGGGAGACAAAAAAGGAGGTGGCTGGCTAACTAGTTCAAGTGGTTGGCCGACCACTTGCCCTGGTCGGCCGACCAGGGGTCAAAACGGTCAGGTTGAAAAGGTGGTCGGCCATACCAAATTGGTGGCCTCCCAGGTGAATGCAACACAATGGTGGTATGGGAGACCAAAAAATGTGGCTCAAAAGTGAGGGAGACCAAGGGGTCAAAAGGGTCAAGCACGAAAGGTGGTCGGCCTACCCATATTGGTGGCCTCCCAGATGAATGCAACACAATGGTGGCATGGGAAACCAGAAATTATGGCCTAAAAGTGAGGGAGACCAATTTCCCAACAAGAAAACTGGCTGGAGGAGAGAGAAAAGTGGTCTCCAAGGAGAAAGCTGGTCTCCCAGAAGAAAAGGTGGTCTTCCACCCTTGTACCACCTTCCGAACAAGGAAAATAGGATCCATACCAAAAATGAAACCACACAGATGCAAAACGAGGGTTCGGGGGTCAAAACGCGCAGCCGGGTACCCCGAAAACAGACTATCAAGCACCAGAAGTGGCGTGCGACCACAAAGGTGGTCTCCCGGGCCACAGTGTCCCTCTAAAGAGAGGAAACAAGGTGTGTGCCAAAAACCGGAGCAAACGGAGGTAGTTAAATGATCCCGAACTGAGGCGTGTGGCCGACGGCTCCAAAAATCGGAAACTGGTCGCCAAACAGGAATAGTGGCCTACGACCACGAAACGTAGCCTACGGCCACTGAGAGATGGTCTTCAAGACCTCTCTCTCCCTTTGGGAAAAGAAAACAGAGAAAACAGGACCTGGTTCGCAAACCGAGACAAAGCACGAAAGAGTCCCGAAGTCCGGAGGCAAGGCTCTCAGCCGAGACTCCGCAACCTCAGAACGAGCACAACATACGTCATCACCGAGCGCTCAATCGATGACGTCTGAGTCTTAAGGTCGGTCAAAAATGTTGTGTCTACAGTTGCCCCTCTTTGACAGAACTCGAAAGTCATAAATGACGGGAGTGAATGTCAAAGCCCAGAGACGACCCATTTTTGACAAGGCCGAAGACTTAGACAAACAGGCGAGATGAAAGAGATGTGCCCGTAGGCATGCCCGCGTGAAATGCAAAACGACATGCACCAAGTCGAACGTAACTCAAGATCATGCAAAGCAGCAAGCTATAACGAAGCACATATTCACAATAGATGCAACAGTTTTAAGCAAGAATGCAAAGAAAAACTCCATTTCATGCAGTTTAAAAAAAAAATGCGGAGAATTTATCCAATTCTCGACACGTCTCACATGGAGAAGATACAATACCCGTGCGGTTCGTCTGGTCGCACTGTGTAATAACCCTCACCATTGCTTACCGATAAACATTGATTACCGTCAAACTGAACTGTTTACGACTGATAATTGAACTGATTAAAATACTGAACTGACTGACTGCATCTGTTTAAATGCATAACCCATTTGTTTGACTGTTTGACTATCTGTTCATGTTTTAGTGGTTAACCTGCTAATTGAAGGCCTTATCGGCGAACGAATCCGAAATTGATTAGTGTGCCTTGATTCGGTAGAATTAATGTGAATTTATGGTGTATTTATCTGAAATTTGATTTAGTAGATTAAATATTGATCAATTGCTTAAGTTGGCCTTATTTACCAAACTAGCCTTAGTGGGCCACTAGCTTAACACCTTTGAGAGCTTTACACTTGATCATAACACAATTCCCTCAACCCTTTTTCTTGAGCCTTGCCGACCAAGAGAGAAGAGAGGGAGAGAAATTGGTTTCCATCTTGAGTTCATTAGGAGAATTGCTTGAAGAATTGAAGTATAGGTTGCTAATTTGAGCTTCTAGTCTTGCATTGGAGACCTAAGGTAGAGTAATTACCCTCTTGTTTATGAATTGAGCTTGTTCTTACATGATTTATGTCAAAGTTGAGAATTGAGCTATGGTTTAGTTCTAACATGTTGAAATAGAGCATAATTCATGCATGCATGTTAGTATTGTTGGATTTTGAGTTGAGTTCATGGCAAATTGTCACATGCATGTCCATGTTTTGAGTGTAGGCCATGTTTTCATCTTGTTTGTGAATCAATTGGCTCATTAGAGCATGTTTTGAAGCTTGAAAGTTATTTGAAGATCATGCATGTCATGTTTGAGGATTGTTCTTGAAAAATGGTTTGAAATTGGGTTTGAATTAAACACCCTTGGGCTTTGATTTCTCAATCGAGTTTTGAATCATGTTATTCCATGTGTTTACAAGTGTTTTTCCAGAAATTAGCCCAAGAGGATTGAAAATTATGCTTTTGAACTTGGTTTTTGGCTTGGAGGTGCAATCTGGGTTTTCCAGATTTTGCACTCCCGCTCGAGCGGGGGAAGAGACGCTCAAGCGTGGAATCCGAGCATCCTGTATCTCTGCACTGTTTTACAATCCGCTCGAGCGGAGTACTGGGCGCTCGAGCGGAGTCATGTGTCCCAAGCTCGAGCGGGCGTCGAGCGTTCGTCGAGCGGAGATTTCACCCATCCAGTACTTTTGCAGTACGCTCGAGCGGGTACCTTTGTCTGCATGTCCGCTCGAGCGGAGTGACCTACGCTCGAGCGTGACCCCTATTTTCTGAAAAATCTGAAAATGCTTTTAAAAGTACATCTTTGCATCCTCATCCCATTCTAGGCATTCTTAGGCCTAGTTTAAGACATCTTCTTGAGGACATAGATGTGGAACACACCGAGACAAATTAGGGATTAAGTTATTATCTTTCCCAGCTGTGTAGCTTAGTGTGTTCAATCTGTTAACTGTGTAGGGTTGGCGACTGGGGAGGCACGCTCTAGCATACTGTAGCCCAAACTCTGTGAGTAACGATTGTGTAAAGATATGTTCATGAATGATTATTTTCTGAACAACTGAACTGTACTGTTCTAAACTGATTACTGTTAACTGATTGAATGTATGTCCTATATTCTGAACTGTATTGTGGCATCCTTAGCACCTACTGTTTACTGTTACTGTGACAGAAATCTCTGTCGGTTCCCTTGTTGGAACCACTACTGTTTACTGACTGATGGCCATCATTACTGTTCGGTCTTTTAAGACCTACTATTTACTATACTGTTATGCTAATGGGTGTACCACATATGACTGTACTGACTGAACGACTGAAATACTGTTTAAATGAACTGTTTTCATATTGTAAGGACATTCATTCTTAACCTCTTTACGCATTATGTTATTCACTGGGCTTTAGCTCACTGCTCATATATATATGTAGGTGTTCAGGCACCAAACCGCGGCTAGGAGCGTCAGGGTTACTCCAGTTTTGTCAAGCCAGCCCATGTGCCTCACTGCGAGGTTCCAAGCCTATCATGCTAAGGCTTAGGGGTGTTTTAGGACTCCCCCTTCTGTACTGTCTTGCTGTTTTGTAATAACCAAATGGATTGTATAGACTGAATGTTTACTGTACTGTTGCATAGGGATTGAGTCCCTATTCTGAATGATTGTATATATTGTGTATACCTTTCCACTGAATGTAAATATGTTTGGAAAGTCTTTTTGCATACAGACCGTCACAGCTCATTGGGCATTGTTTAATTACTGTATTGGCTTCCGCCAGGCCCTGTACTCTGTTTTACTGTACTACTGTTAAGCAGGCCTTTGGTAATCTCGGATTACTGGCCGGTTACGGTGCTAAACCCATAGGGCCGGGTTTGGGTCGTGACACACTGGCCTCAAATGAACCGTATATACAATATCGTGCCTGTAAAATAAAGAAACTTCACAAGCACAACATAGTTAGCAACATGTGTTCAACGCTATATCGAACGCAGACTAACATGGTGTCGATGGGAGAGTGCATCGCAATGCGAGGAGAAATGTGCGCGACAACGCAAGTTAAGCATGGAGGTATGACAATACCAGTGAAACATGCACAATAATGTAAATGATGTGCATAACAATACAAGTGACGTGCATAACAATGCAGGATAAGTACAACTTCGAATGCACATTTAACACAAAACAACGGGCAAAGAAATGCAAGTTTCGACGAGGGCGACTCAATCGCGGCCTCTGGTTTACCTCCCGGAAGGGTCACAACGTACTCAAAAATGATACATCTTTCTCTTGACGAGTAACAATGAAACACGCATCGAAAGTTGGAGTTGAAGTTCCCGCGGAGGGATTTCGCAACGAAAGGTGCACTTTTCTTGTACTTTCTCGGGCGCCGGGGACTCCGATCACTACCAAATTTTGCAGGGAGCTCAAAGAGACATTGGAGACCACCTTGGGAACACCACCGACCAGGTTTGGAGGCCACTGACCAGGTTTGGTGTAGGGGGTGGTCGGCCTACCAGAAAAGGTGGTCGGCCGACCACCTAGCCAAAAACTGGGGCAGTTTGGGACTTTTACATTCGGATCTTTAAATATACACGGCCAAAACACTTTTCCTCACAACTTCAGGTCCGAAATTAGCTCCTCCTCCTTCCTAGACCATTTTCCCTCTCAGATCTGCGCTCTATACGCGTTTTCCAACGCCCCACGCAAAGTTGTTTCACGAAAACTTTCAGTTCTCTTCACTTTGAACCGATTAAATTTTGATTTCGGTGCTTTTTTCTCCATTTTCACCACTTGGGGTAAGTTTGTCTCAATATTTGGAACATTTTCTCGGGAGTTGACTTTTGTTGACTTTTCATTTCCCGAGAGTTGACTTTTGTTGACTTTTTCCAATTTTGGCTCATTTCGCTCATTTTTGCTCATTTTCGCAGATTTCTTGAAATGGCAGGTCATTTTCCTCAGGGCGGAGGTCCTCCAGGTGCCGGAGGTGAGCCAGATATTATGTCTTTGCCTTTGAGGGTTCGGCCATTCAATCCCGAGAGGTATCACCCTTGGGAGCACATCCTTCCTCGGGCCGTTTTCTACCATTTTACCGATTTTGATAATCGAGCACCTGTGGATCTGCTATTGCGGGAGCCGGAGTCCCACCTCTCTCATCAGGCGCGAGAGGTATGTACTTCACTTTTACATTTTTCGCAATGTATTATGCATTTTCCATGCATTTTTTGCTTTCGCTATGCTTATCTGTTCATTCTAGCACACAGCTTGTTCTGAACACTTAGTCTATAACACAGTATTCTGTTTGCGTCTTGAACACACAGCTCAATCACTTGAATTTCTGAAAACGCAGCCCACGTATTGATTGTGAACACACAGCACACACTTGTTGAGAGTTGAACACGCAGCACAAACTGTTGAATTTCTGAACACGCAGCCCATTGTTGATTGTGAACACGCAGCACACACTTGTTGAGAATTGAACACGCAGCCCAAACTGTTGAATTTCTGAACACGCAGCCCATTGTTGATTGTGAACACACAGCACACACTTGTTGAGAGTTGAGCACGCAGCCCAAACTTTGAATTTCTGAACACGCAGTCCATTGTTGATTGTGAATACGCAGCACACACTTGTTGAGAGTTGAACACACAGCCCAAACTTTGAATTTCTGAACACGCAGCCCATTGTTGATTGTGAACACGCAGCACACACTTGTCGAGAGTTGAACACGCAGCCCAAACTGTTGAGGTGAACACACAGCCCACTACATTGTGAAGTCTGAACACGCAGCCCAAACACTTGATGTTGAACACACAGCTCGAACTTTGAGATAAACACACAGCCCACTATTTCTGAAGTCTGAACACGCGGCCCAAACACTTGATGTTGAACACACAGCTCATTATTTCTGAAATCTGAACACGTAGCCCGAACTTTTGAGTTGAACACACAGCACAACTCATATACTTCATGTTGAACACACAGCTCACAACTTTGTAATTGATTTGATTTGCAGCCAGCTCATATTTTCATGTTGAATTGAATATATGTGTTCATTTTGAATGCAGGTATCTTCCCGTATTACACGAGGATATGGCTCTATCGTTGTGAGGGAGTGGTTCACGGAGCTCCTGGAGGCCGTTCGTGATTGGGTTGACCAGGTAGGGTTCGGACCCTTCTGCACAGGGATATCTCGCTATCCTGCTAGCAGGACGTTGATGGGCCCTTGTAGAGAGATGGTGGGACACCACCAACTTCTTTCATTTCTCAGCTACCGGGGACATGACTTTGACCCCGTTCAACTTTACTGTGCTGACAGGCCTTGATGTGGGAGGTTGGTCGATCCCTTATGACGAGGACATGGGCGAGTGGGAGGCTGCCTGGATTTATCTGTTGAGAGCTCGCCCACCGGTTGACAGATCATTGGGCAGGGTCCGGTACACTTGGTTTTCCACACATTTCAGGAGGATTGAGCCCGAGACTCCCGAGGAGATAGCACAATACACTCGAGGGTTTTTTATGTTCCTCCTCGGGACCACTCTGTTCTCTGATAGGGGGAACACCGTTGGACTTTATCTGCTGAGTGCTCTAGTAAACCTATCACAGGTCAGTCGGTATGACTGGGGTGGTGCCAGCTTGGCTACCCTCTATTGCTACATGAGTGCGACCTCCCGCGAACGGGGGAACATAGTCGGCGGCTATTAGAGAGCTTGGGAGGTACTTTCTACCCTCTTGATTTACATTTCTACTTTTCAATATTTGTACATTGCACACACGGCACACTTTACATTCTGTACTTTGCATTCTGCTCTCAGCATTCTGCATTCTCTGTACATTCTGCATTCACATTCTGCACTCGGCATTCTGTATTCTGATGGATATTGCCCTATTTTCCACAGCTATGGGTTTTCGCGTACTTTCCGACGCTGGCCCCCAAGGTCGAGGTGGCGGTGCCTCTTATGATTCCTTACTCGCTCATATTTGAGGGCCAGTACCGGCCGAGAGCTCGAGAGAGTTTGCCCTACCTGCGGCAGTTTTTCGACACAGTGCGGACGACAGAGGTAATTCAGAACTCTCAGTTCTCCATGTTTTCATCTTCGATTCATCTTGCACATTTACGATTTCTAATCGGCTTATGCATTGATTATCCGCAAATCACATGGCAGCCCTGGGCGCCTTTGGGTGGAAACACCCGATTTCAGTTTACTGGGAGATGGGCCGCTTCTCGGTATAGGATCCTACTTGAAGGGCCCGTTGGCAGGGCCTAGTTTCTGGGGGACCGCTTCATGCGCCAGACTATGGACTACCCCAAGCAGAGTGTCCCCGCAGCACCTCCGGACAACAAGCGATCTACTAAGGGGCTCACTTCCCAGGATGTTGATAGCGCCATGTTGGGTACCGACGTACTTCTACATTTGGAGGAGGGGGATTACGCGACTTACCGTCATACATACTTGATGCCTCCATTGACAGGTGTCCGTACTCCCACGAGGAGGTCTGCTGGCATGCCATCATCGAGCCAGGCCCGGGCTACAGATATTCCTTCGACCAGCAGGGCCGGCACATCGAGAGGTGGGGCTCGACTGGTCCCCCCGATTCCCCTGACTTATCATTACGCCGGATAGCCAGATATCCCGACTGAGTTGACAGGATGGCGATATGGGACTTCCTACCCGATTCCGATAGAGCCCCCTATGCCCGATCACCGATACGTCAGTGATCCTAACTCACCACCGGTATGTTCCACTACTTTTCATTTACCACTCAGATACTTAGGCATTCATTTACTCATTGGTGACTTGAGCTTGTATCTGCAGCCTCCCAGGGAGTATATAGAGGGGTTACTCGGGTTAGTAGCCTCACTCGAGGGCATGGTCCTGCGGAGAGAGACGCAGTTGTCCATCGTCGGTGTCCCGGTATTCTTTAGTTTCCTTGCATTTATCATACTTCTGATGACATGCTGAACTTGAACATTTCATTGCATTGATTGACTGCATGTGTAAAGCACATCTGACACACACAGCATTCATGTACTGTATCTGCATACACCCACTCTATGTAGTTTTCTTGCATCTACATCTGATATACATACTTTGGCTGATGTATTCAAATTACGCTCTTTCTTTTCAGATGCCTCCGCTACATACTAGACCACAGGCCGAGCCATCCAGGCCTTCTCGAAGAGCTGGGAGAGGGGGTTCGACTCGCGGCTGAGGCAAACGCCGAGCACCTATCGTAGAGAAGGAGTCCAGCGAGGAGGAGGAGCCTGCACATCCCCAGTCAGAGACATCCGCTGGCAGAAAGGATGGCTCCGATTCCGGTTCCGGTAGTGGAGATGATGCTGAGGAGGATTCTGAGGGCGGCGACTCCGATTCCGATGATGATGATGGTGCAGAGGTTGTTCCGCAGAAGAGAACGAAGAGGGCCTCTTATTTCTGTGCTTGATAGCACTGATGCAGCTGTTCCTGCTTTATTTGCCTTTTTTTTTACTAGTAGTTGTAGCACATTGTACATTATTAAGCAGTTTTATTTTCTGTAAAACTTGTACCCTTGTTGTAAAATGTTGTAACAAAGGAAGCATGATGGAATGAAACAGCTTTTTGAAAAAGTGTTGCATTTTATGTTCTTAGCATTGCATTGCATCATTTTGCACGAAAATGAGAGTGAATGGAATTGTGAACTGAAAATTCCCAAGTCAGGTAGTGAACCGACATAACAAACTAAACAACTTAACTTACTAAGAAACAACAAAACCTTAGCAAGTTTACAACTCGATAAGCAAGACACAACAATGTTGATTAAACAAAGAGTATCAACTCAATACAAGAAACTCGATGACTCGATAAACAAGACTCGGTAAACAAAACAACTTGATAAACAAAACAACAACTCGATAAGCAAGACTCAACAACAACTCGATAAAAAAGACTCAACAACAACTCGATAAACAAAATGCATTTCGGACGATCGGAGTGACGGAACGCATCCGAAACAGAGGAAAACTCGCACCTTCAACACTCCCGATGCATGGAAATGCTAGGAACTTTCTTCTAGAGGCTAGGACAAGACCAAAGCCTCACTTTCCTCCATGGCCGACCACCTAAGGAAGCTAGCCGACCAACTTTTTTTATTGGAGACCAAGGGGGTGGTCAGCCTACCAAAAAAGGTGGTCGGCCGACCACCTGGCTTAGCAACCACCAGATTCTTGACATGTATCCCCCGAACAGTGCCTTATCCTCTTTAAAAGTCCTAGCTTCATGGTTCATTCATTTCATCTCAGTTTTGCATCAAAATGGAAGCATTCCTCATCCAAAATCTCACAGCTTGGATTGTTTCTCTTGATGGCTCGGAAAAGTTGAACTTCCGGGGCTTCGGCTTGAATGCACTATTCACACTGGGCCATACTCCACTGCATCTTCCTTTCCTCCATGCCGCGGCAAGGTTTTGGAACCCAATAACACATGTCTTTAGCTTCGGCGGGCAAGAGATGTGTCCGACCTTCGAAGATTTTCAAGCTTTGATGGAGTCTGAACGCCATGAAAAGATTTTGCCCAGTTTCGCTTTGGCCATGCCCAAGTTTTAGGACGGATGTGTGGCCTCACTATGCATGACGCTCGGTCTCTGATCTGCAATGGGGAACTGGACATCCTCGGCTTGATTCATCGCTTTTCTAATGCCGGTGACCGCGGCGACCATCATTGGCAAGGTTTTCGGCAATACGCCCTTTGCTTGTGCATGCTATCTCACTTTTTGCTTGCCCCGAGCTTCAGTGGATCTAGCATTCGTCTTATTAAAGTTGCTCAAGGCTTGAAGGAAGGAAAGAGCTGCATTGTCATGACATTGGCCGAGACACTGATGGGCTTGGATGCTTTCCATCGCCAGGAGACGGCTATACTTGCGGGGAGCCCACTACTATTGCAGGTAATGTTTCCCATCCAATTTCATATATGTATTGCTCACATCACTCAGCCCTCAGACTCGGTTTTTCTCACAAAACCCTTTTCTTACTTTTCTCTCATCGTACATCTCTCTATTCTTTATTCTCTCATTTTTCATCCCTCCCCATGTGTGGTTGATGGACAAGTTACATATTGTGGAGTCTTGCCCAGCATACTCAGCTCGTGGCTACTTTTTTCGACAATGCCTGGTCGATGCCCTGGATGAGGGGTGGTGGTACAACTGGATGTGCAGTTTGTCTGTAAACCGCATCGCTCAGCGCTACCCTTGGCTCAATCTGCCGGCAATGAGTTACAACATGACCCGTCAACCTGGGATTCAATTGATTGGCATGACACACTGTGTCTTCTATTTTTCGTTCCGGTTCTGGCGCCAGTTCGGACATGATCAAACTTGCCCGCCAGAGGGGATAGAGTACCCTGCTGCATTCCCAGCCCAAGGCGCACAGCTTGCTCGGTATGCCACGGCATGGAGGACTAGAGAGCTCCTGGCCCCCGCACCCTCTTTCAGTTGCACTTTGTCCGATGAGTGCTTGGATTGGCTCAATGAAGAGGCACAAGAAGGGCCCACTTTGGCATCAGAGGCTTCGACCAGCTCTGGGAGGGGGCGTAGGAACACTTGACTTATCTATGCCCGAACTTATTGCTTTATTAGTACTTTCAAGTTTTCTTTATGAATGTAATAAAAAAAAACAACTTCAATTTGTATGCAAGAGCAGGAGAACTCTGTATTGAAATCAATGAAATTGAAGGTTGTGGGTACTGAAAATTTTCCGCTTTAGTCCAAAAATGGTCTAAGTTGTAAAAAGATTAATTTTGAACAAAGTCAACTTTTATTAAAACTTTTCAAAACTATTTTCGATATGGATCAGAACTGGACATGCCTGAAATCTGTCACTGAGATGCACAACCTCGGATCCTAGCAACTGGAAAGTTGCCCCTAGTCTGAATAGTACCGCGGCACTGCACAGCAACGGAAAGTTGCCCCTAGTCTGAAAAGCACTGCACTGGAGATCATAACTGAACTCTTGAATGCTGAATAGACCAAGATGGCCGAGATGATCAAATGGATAAAGTTGATCGGGGAAAAGTTTATGGCTGAACTTCAGGATGAAGTTGCCTACGTATCCCAAAGATGGGAATCAAGCCTTACGTAGTTCAGGCTCGGGTTCACTTGAGTATTTTCACTCTCCTTTTACGCTCTAACTTTTGCCAAGGCCGCCCTTTGCGGATTTTTAACCTTGCGAGCTCAGTTTTTATAATTTCAAATTTTTTGTGCTCTGACTTTTGCCTAGGTCGCCCTCTCGAGTTTTTGGCCTAGCGAGCCTCTCAAGGGTAATATTTCTTCAACTTGTCCATGTTGATCGGCTGTGAGAACTCTAGGCCATCTAGGTCCATTAGAACCACACCTCCACCTGACCAAATAGACTTAATGATGTAGGGACCAGTCCAATTGGGTCTGAACTTGCCCCTAAGGTCATGAATGGGAGCTCGGTTGTCCTTAAGCACCAAATCTCCTTCTTTTAGATTTCTGGACTTAACCTTCTTGTTGAAAGCCCGGGCAATTCTGCGCTGATAACCTTGAACATGGTACAGTGCTTTCAATCTTCTTTCATCAAAGAGCATGAGTTCCTCAAATCTGCTCTGCTGCCAATCTGCTTCGGCTATCTAACACTCAGCCAGTACTCGTAAAGACGGAACCTCAATTTCGATAGGTAGAACGGCCTCCATCCCATAAACTAATGAATACGGAGTTGCCCCAGTAGAAGTTCGAATTGACCTCCGGTAACCCCACAGAGCAAACGGCAACTTATCTGGCCAATCCCGGTAGGTTTCCACCATCTTCTGCAGTATGTGCTTGATGTTCTTGTTGGCGGCCTCAACCGCTCCATTGGTTTGCGGCTGGTATGTGGATGACTTATGAAAAGCCATGTTGTATTTTTCCAACAAGTCAACCACTTCCTTCTTGAAGTGGGAACTATTATCTGAAATGACCTCGTTTGGGACCCCATAACGACAAATGATGTTGTTTCTGATAAAATTTACAACGTGCGACGCCTTCAACACCGCATAAGATTGGGCCTCAACCCACTTCGTGTAATAATCTATTGCGACTAGGATGAACTTATGCCCATTTGACCCTTTCGGAGTAATAACCCCGATCACATCGATTCCCCAAACTGAAAATGGCCATGGCGAAGTCATATTGTACAGCTTCGACAGCTGAATGTTCATGCGGTTTGCGTGGATCTGACACTTGTGACATCGCCGAACAAAGCCGATACAATCCTCCTCCATGGTCGACCAATAATAACCTTGTCTGAGGATCTTTCGCGCTAGCATTACCCCATTCATATGCGCACCGCATTCCCCTCCATGGATGGCCTCAATCAGGCATTTTGATTCTTCAACTTCAACGCACAACTTATGCATTCCCAGATGACCTCTCTTATACAATTTACCTCCGCAGATGATGAACTGAACGGCTATTCTTCTGATTACCCTTTTATCCTTGGCATTTACCCCTGGTGGATATGCTTCCTTCTCCGAAAAATTCCAAATATCGTAATACCAAGGGTTCTCATCTTGAACCTCATCTATAGCAGCAATCGACTCGTAAGCCGGCACAAATTTCTGGTCGATAATAACTGGATGCATCCGGACTCCAAACGGGATGTCTCTCATGGAAGATAAAGTTGCTAGTGAATCTGCGAACCTGTTGTTTTCTCTTAGTAGATGAGTGAAGTTTAGCTTTTCAAACCGAGGAATCAGCAGGTCCAAGGTCTGGTGGTACATTATCATCTTTTCTTCTTTGACCTTCCAATCCCCCTTAGCTTGGGATACAACAAGGTTCGAGTCCCCAATGACGTCCAACCGTCTTGCACCTAGTTCTAGGGCCGCTTCTAAACCAGCAATGCATGCTTCGTACTCTGCTTCGTTGTTTGAGACTTTGAATCAGAGTTTAAATGCTAAAGGGATATGGGAATTGTCGGGTGCTATCAGCAACACCCCTATCTCATACCCATACTGGTTCGACGCTCCGTCAAAGTACATCATCTAAAACTCATCTTCAATATACAAAATGGCCTCATCTGGGAATAGGTACTCAACCGCTTCACCTCCTTCAACTGGATGATCGGCTAAGAACTCCGCTACTGCTCTTCCCTTGACTGATTTACGTGTCACATATTTCAGATCGAATTCGAAAAGCAACAGCAACCAACGAGCTAGCCTACCCGTAAGTGCCGGTTTCTCGAAGAGATATTTGATGGGATCTAATCTTGAAACCAGCGTCACAGAGTGAGCTAACAGGTAGTGCCGCAGCTTCCTGGTAGCCCATACCAAGGCTAAGCAAGTCTTTTCCAATGGTGTGTAGCGGGTTTCATACTCCAACATCTTCTTGCTCAGCTGGTAGATGACTCTTTCCACTTTGTCCTCTGATTCTTGTGCGAGCATGCAGCCCATTGTAGTCTCAGTTACTGAAAGATACAAAATCAACGGCTTCCCCGGCTCAGGCGGTGACAGCACAGGTGGGTTCTGTAAGTACTCCTTGATTTGTTCAAAAGTAGCTTGGCATCGGCCGTCCCATTGGACCTTCTTCCCTTTCTTCAGGAGACCAAAAAGTGGTTCACAAGTCAAGGTTAATTTTGAGATAAACCGCCTTATGAATTACACTTCAGTCAAGGTTAATTTTGAGATAAACCGCCTTATGAATTACACTTTACCCAGAAAGCCTCGCACCTCCTTTTTAGTCCTTGGTGGGGGCATTTCTAGGATGGCCTTGATTTTGGAAGGGTCGACTTCGATACCTCTCTGTGTAATCAAAAACCCCAGTATTTTCCCTGCTGTAACACCAAACGTACACTTCTGAGGATTCAGCCGCAACCGAAATTCTCTGATCCTTTGAAAGAACTTTTGCAAGGCGATGTAGTTGTCACGACCCAAACCCGGCCCTATGGGTTTAGCACCGTAACCGGCCAGTAATCCGAGATTACCGAAGGCCTGCTTAACAGTAGTACAGTAAAACAGAGTACAGGGCCTGGCGGAAGCCAATACAGTAAATAAACAATGCCCAATGAGCTGTGACAGTCTGTATGCAAAAAGACTTTTCATACATATATACGTAATCAGTACAGAACAGTATGCACAATATATACAATCATTCAGACTAGGGACTCCATCCCTTACATAACAGTACAGTGAACATTCAGTCAATACAATCCATTTGGTTATTACAAAACAGTAAGACAGTACAGAAGGGGGAGTCCTAAAACACCCCTAAGCCTTAGCAATATAGGCTTGGAACCTCGCAGTGAGGCACAGTAGTTGGCTCGACAAAACTGGAGTAACCCTGACGCTCCTAGCCGCGGTTTGGTGCCTGAACACCTACGTATATATATAAGCAGTGAGCTAAAGCCCAGTGAATAACATAATGCGTAAAGAGGTTAAGAATGAATGTCCTTACAGTATGAAAACAGTCCATTTAAACAGTATTTCAGTTGTTTAATCAGTACAGTCATATGTGGTACACCCATTAGCATAACAGCACAGTAAACAGTAGGTCTTAAAAGATCGAGCAGTAATGATGGCCATCAGTCAGTAAACAGTAGTGGTTCCAATAAGGGAACCGACAGAGAATTCTGTCACAGTAACAGTAAACAGTAGGAGCTAAGGATGCCACAATACAGTTCAGAATATAGGACATAAATTTAATCAGTTAACAGTAATCAGTTTAGAGTAGTACAGTTTAGTTGTTCAAAAAATAATCATTTGTGAACATATCTTTACACAATCGTTACGCACAGAGTTTGGGCTACAATATGCTACAGCGTGCCTCTCCAGTCACCAACCCTACACAGTTAACAGATTGAACACACTAAGCTACACAGCTGGGAAAGGTAATAACTTAATCCTTAATTTGCCTCGATGTGTTCTACATCTATATCCTCAATAAGATGTCTTAAACTAGGCCTAAGAATGCCTAGAATGGGATGAGGATGCAAAGATGTACTTTTAAAAGCATTTTCAAATTTTTCAGAAAACAGGGGTCACGCTCGAGCGTAGGTCACTCCGCTCGAGCGGACATGCAGACAAAGGTACCCGCTCGAGCGGAAGTGCAGAATCTGGAAAACCTAGATTGCACCTCCAAGCTCAAACCAAGTTCAAAAGCATCAAAACCGATCCTCTTGGGCCCATTTTCTGGAGAACTCTTATAAACACGTGGAATAACATGATTCAAACTCAATTTGAGAAATCAAAGCCCAAGGGTGTTTAATTCAAACCCAATTTCAAACCAATTTCATGAACATGGAGGACATGCAAACATGCATGAATTCAAATCAATTCAAAGCTTTCAATTTGATGCTCTAAGGAGCCAATTGATCCAAAAACAAGATGAAAACATGGACTACTCTTAAAACATGGACATGCATGTAACAATTTGCCATGAACCCAACTCAAAATCCAACAATATGAACATGCATGCATGAATTATGCTCTATTTCAACATGCTAGCACTAAACCATGGCTCAATTCTCAATTTTGACATGAATCATGTAAGAACAAGCTCAAGTCATAGACAAGAGGGTAATTACTCTACCCTAGGTCTTGTAGTTCAAGAAGGGAGCTCAAATATGCAATCTCTTCAACAATTTCCTCAATTTCCAAGCAATTCACAAGGTAGAACTCAATTTCTCTCCCTCTCCCTCTCTTGGTCGGTTAAGTCTAAGAAGTGAGCTGATGAAATGTGTATGTATGAGTGTAATGAGACTCAAAGATGATTCCAAGTAGTGGGCCACTAAGGCTAGTTTGGTGAATAAGGCCAACTTAAGCAATTGATCATTATTTAATCTAATTTAATCATACCTAATCAGTTTTCAGATAAATACACCATAAAATCACATTAATTATGAGGATCATAAAACATTAATCAATTCCCAGTTCGGCCGCCGATAAGGCCTTCAATTAGCAGTTTAAACATAACACATGAACAGATCAAATAAACAATCAAACAGATAGAATTACAGATTATCATACATACTCAGTCAAGTCAGTTCCAGTTTTCAGTCAGTCAGTTCCGTACTTGAATCAGTTCAATTATCAGTCATAATTAGTTCAGTTTAACGGTAATCAATGTTTATCGGTAAGAAGTGGTGAGGGTTATTACAGTCTCCCCTCCTTATAAAGAGTTTAGTCCTCTAAACTCGAGTTACCTTCATTCTGGAAGAAAACAGGATTCAGTGGAAACAGTTTAGGATATCTTTTAGCCATGTCATCTTCCCTTTCCCAAGTGGCATACACACCACCATGGTTCTGCCAGTCAACTTTTACTAGCGGGATTTCTTTGTTTCTCAGTTTCTTGATCCGTCTGTTTACAATCTGTATAGGCCGTTCCTCGTAAGTGTAGTCATCACTCAGCACTACACGAGTAGGCTCTATTACATGGAAAGGATCCCGGAGATAGTCTCTCAACATGGAAATGTGGAAGACGTTATGCATATGCTCCATTTCAGGAGGAAGCGCAACTTGATACGCCACCGGATTGATTTTCTCAATAATCTCGTATGGTCCGACGTATCTCGGTGCTAACTTGCCTTTGACTCCAAAACGAGTCTGACCTTTCATCGGTGTCACTTTCACAAATACATGATCACCCACTTCATACTCTTTGTCTCGTCTTCTGACATCAGCATAACTCTTCTGTCTGCTCTGTGCAGTTTTCAATCTCTGTTGTATTAGTTTCACCTTCTCGGTTGTTTCATATACAATCTCGGGCCCAAGCAAAGGCCCATCTCCAACTTCTGCCCAGCAAATTGGAGATCTACATTTTCTACCATACAATGCCTCGAAAGGCGCCATGCCAATGCTCGAGTGATAGCTGTTGTTGTAAGCAAATTCAGCTAAGGGCAAGTGGCTTTCCCAGTTTTCCTAAAAATCAAGGACACACATTCTCAGTAAATCCTCCAGAGTCTGGATGGTCCTTTCTGATTGGCTATCTATCTGAGGATGATAGGCACTACTCAGTCTCAATTCAGTACCCAATGCAGTCTGTAGGCTTTGCCAAAATCTCGATGTAAACTTCGAATCCCTGTCAGAAACAATGGACACGGGCACTTCATGCAGTCTAAATATTTCATCAATATAGAGTATAGCCAATTTGTCCGCATTATAAATTGTCTTAACAAGTAAGAAGTTAGCAGATTTAGTCAGTCTATCAACAATAACCCAAATCGAGTCCATACCTTTACTGGAGCGAGGCAATCCCACTATAAAATCCATGGTGATATGCTCCAATTTCCACTCCGGTATCGGTAAGGGTTGCAATAAACCTGCGGGTCGTTGATGTTCGGCTTTAACTTGTTGGCAATGAAGACATTTTGATACAAAATCAGCAATTTCTTTCTTCATTCCCGGCCACCAGAAGTTCAGTTTCAGGTCTTGGTACATTTTCGTATTCCCCGGATGGATAGAAAATCTTGAGTTGTGGCCCTCTTGCAGAACTCTTCTTTTCAGTTCAGTATCATTTGGTACGCACAGTCTTTCTTGAAATTTCAGTACATTATTCTCAACTTTGAATCCCGATCTCGGTTTAGATTCTTTTTCTTTGATGATCTTTTTCAAGAAGTCATCCAGTTGCTGTTTCTCTTTAATTTCTTCAATCAGTGCCGGTTGAGCAGAAATAGCAGCTAAGGTTCCACCTTGTTCTCGCGAAACAATTTCTATTTCAGATTTTTCAAGGTCACAAAGCAACTCTTTCTGTCTTGTAAGCAAACATGCTAAGTTTCTAATCGATTTCCGGCTCAATGCATCGGCAACGGTATTGGCTTTTCCCGAATGGTACAATATCTGTAGGTCATAATCTTTAATCAGTTCTAGCCATCTTCGCTGTCTCATGTTCAGTTCTTTCTGTGTGAAGAAATATTTTAAACTCTTGTGGTCGGTGTATACTTCACATGTCACCCCGTACAGATAGTGACGCCAGATTTTCAGTGTAAATAATACTGCAGCAAGTTCCAGATCATGGGTCGGGTAGTTCTTTTCATGCAGTCTCAGTTGTCGGGAAGCATAGGCAATTACTCTCCCATTCTGCAATAAAACACATCCCAAACCCTTATAAGAAGCATCACTAAATACAGTATACCCATCCGTACCTGAAGGTAAGGTAAGAACCGGTGCAGTCACTAATCGAGTTTTCAATTCCTGGAAGGCAGATTCCCTTTGGTCAGTCCAGTCAAATGATATCCCCTTCTGAGTCATTTGAGTCAACGGTAAAGCAATTTTGGAGAAATCTCTGACAAATCTTCTGTAATATCCAGCCAAACCCAAAAAGTTTCGGACTTCAGTCACGTTGATTGGTCTAGGCCAGTTCACTACAGCTTCGATTTTCTGCGGATCAACAGAAATTCCATCTTTGCTAACAACATGCCCCAAAAACATAACATGGTCAAGCCAAAATTCACATTTAGACAGTTTAGCATACAGTTTCTTTTCTCTTAAGGTTTGTAGGGCAAGTCTCAGATGATGTTCATGTTCTTCTATACTTTTGGAGTAAATCAGTATGTCATCAATGAATACAACAATAAAATTGTCAAGGTATGGTTTAAAGATTCTGTTCATGAGGTCCATAAATGCAGCTGGTGCGTTCGTGACTCCGAAAGGCATAATTAAAAATTCGTAATGCCCATACCTCGTTCTAAAAGCAGTTTTATCGATGTCATCTGATTTAACTTTCAACTGATGGTATCCGGATCTGAGATCAATCTTCGAAAATACTTTAGCACCCTGTAACTGATCAAACAGGTCATCAATGCGCGGTAATGGGTATTTATTCTTTACAGTTACCTTATTCAGTTCACGATAGTCAATGCACAGTCTCAGTGAGCCGTCTTTCTTCTTTACAAACAAAACAGGTGCGCCCCACGGTGAGGTACTAGGTCTGATGAACTTTTTGTCTAACAGCTCTTGCAATTGCACTTTCAATTCTTTCAGTTCAGTTGGAGCCATTCGGTAAGGAGCTTTAGATACTGGCTGTGTTCCGGGGACCACATCAACGGTAAATTCAATCTCTCTGTCAGTCAAATCTCCTAGAAGATTATCTGGAAAAACGTCTGGAAATTCTCTGACTATAGGAATACAGTTCACATTAACATTATCATCAGTAGACACAGTCAATACAGAACACAGATATCCCTTACAGCCCTTTCTAATCAATTTTACAGCTTTCACAGATGAAATCAGATACGGGGGAGGTACTACTCCAACCCCATTAAACACAAATTCAGGTAGACCAGGTGGATGGAAAACTACTTGTTTCGTTACACAGTCTATGGTGGCATGATATTTCGTTAGCCAGTCCATCCCCAATATTACATCAAAATGATCAATGTTCAATGGTAGTAAATCGATAAACAGATGTGCATCTCCAACAATGATTTCACAAGCAGGGTACATGTATGCACAGGTCATAGATCCCCCAATGGGTGATGATACAGCTAACAGATAATTCATAGGTTCTAAGGGTCTATTCAATTTACGCGAAAAAGCATGCGACACATAAGAATGCGTAGACCCCGAATCAATCAGTACATAAGCATTCTGAGTACAAATAGAGAGAATACCTGACACAACGGTCTCGGTATTCTGGACATCTCCCGGTACTAGGGCGAACACTCGGCCCTGCCTCATAGGCTCTTTCCCGGTAGCTTTGGGGTTCGGTTTCGGTGTAACAGTTGATGCCGCTACGCTTGGTGTAGCTTTACTACTAGCTTGTGGAGCAGAGGGACAGTCTTTAACCATGTGGCCCACTTTGCCACACCTATAACAGGCTCCTGATATCTTGTAACAGACTCCCTTGTGATTTTTACCACATTCAGAACAGGGCAGTATTGTACGGTTTCCTTGACTAGACGTAGTCGTTGACCCCGTATTCTGTTTCTTGTTCGATGGACTACGCTTGCCTTTCTTAAACTTAAAATTCTGCCTTTTTCCCCGCCATTCAGGCACTGGCGTTTCAGTTTTCAGTGCTTCAATATTTGATTCAGCCATCAAGGCTCTGTCAAGAACATTCACATAATTCGGTAGTTTCAGAACATTTATTCGGTCAAGAATTGCAACATTAAGGCCGCCTTCAAATTTTCTGGCCTTCTTACACTCAGTATCCACCATATGCGGTGCATGTCTAGCAAGCTCGGTGAATTTCGTCTCATATTCAGCCACAGACATTGCCCCTTGTCTCAGCTGTTCAAACTCAGTTACTTTTCTGTCCCTAACACACTGAGGGAAGTACTTTTCAAAGAAGGCTCCTTTGAATTGAGCCCAAGTCAGAACGATATTTTCATCACGGATGAGCATCCACCACCTTCTAGCTTCTTCTTGCAATGTAAAGGTGGCTAACAGTACCTTGTGTGCTTCAGAGCACGGGAAAACTTCAAATAATTTTTCAGTCTCCAGAACCCATGCTTCAGCTTTCAACGGTTCTAAGCCTCCTTGAAAGGACGGCGGTTTCATTTTGCTGAACTTATGGGTCAGTGCAATTATGTCCCCATCATTAGCGTTCATATTTTGTACATTCACATTCACATTTTGTTCCGGTACAGCCGGAGGAGGAGAGGTAGGGGCTGTTGGTTCAGTTGTTAATCCAATCTTGCAGTTATCAGTTCCATCATTTGTTCCAATCTGGCCATTCTGGCCTCAGAGGATGAGGATTCAGTTTCATTTGCAGTGTTTGCGTTATCCATTTCACTATAAGCAGTTATAACAATTTTAAACATAAGCAGTCATTTGTTTAACAGTTTAACACGTTAGCATATATTCAGTCAGTCATATCACACACTTATCATGCTCATTAGATGCCCTAATTACTTTTCTAGGACACCCTATAGCTCATTTCGACACGTGTGTGCGGTATAACTCGTGCTAAGTATCGCTCTGATACCACTCTGTCACGACCCAAACCCGGCCCTATGGGTTTAGCACCGTAACCGGCCAGTAATCCGAGATTACCGAAGGCCTGCTTAACAGTAGTACAGTAAAACAGAGTACAGGGCCTGGCGGAAGCCAATACAGTAAATAAACAATGTCCAATGAGCTGTGACAGTCTGTATGCAAAAAGACTTTTCATACATATATACGTAATCAGTACAGAACAGTATGCACAATATATACAATCATTCAGACTAGGGACTCCATCCCTTACATAACAGTACAGTGAACATTCAGTCAATACAATCCATTCGGTTATTACAAAACAGTAAGACAGTACAGAAGGGGGAGTCCTAAAACACCCCTAAGCCTTAGCAATATAGGCTTGGAACCTCGCAGTGAGGCACAGTAGTTGGCTCGACAAAACTGGAGTAACCCTGACGCTCCTAGCCGCGGTCTGGTGCCTGAACACCTACGTATATATATAAGCAGTGAGCTAAAGCCCAGTGAATAACATAATGCGTAAAGAGGTTAAGAATGAATGTCCTTACAGTATGAAAACAGTCCATTTAAACAGTATTTCAGTTGTTCAGTCAGTACAGTCATATGTGGTACACCCATTAGCATAACAGCACAGTAAACAGTAGGTCTTAAAAGACCGAGCAGTAATGATGGCCATCAGTCAGTAAACAGTAGTGGTTCCAACAAGGGAACCGACAGAGAATTCTGTCACAGTAACAGTAAACAGTAGGTGCTAAGGATGCCATAATACAGTTCAGAATATAGGACATACATTTAATCAGTTAACAGTAATCAGTTTAGAGTAGTACAGTTCAGTTGTTCAGAAAATAATCATTTGTGAACATATCTTTACACAATCGTTACTCACAGAGTTTGGGCTACAGTATGCTAGAGCGTGCCTCTCCAGTCGCCAACCCTACACAGTTAACAGATTGAACACACTAAGGTACACAGCTGGGAAAGGTAATAACTTAATCCTTAATTTGCCTCGGTGTGTTCTACATCTATATCCTCAATAAGATGTCTTAAACTAGGCCTAAGAATGCCTAGAATGGGATGAGGATGCAAAGATGTACTTTTAAAAGCATTTTCAAATTTTTCAGAAAACAGGGGTCACGCTCGAGCGTAGGTCACTCCGCTCGAGCGGACATGCAGACAAAGGTACTCGCTCGAGCGTAGAATTACCCGCTCGAGCGTTCTGCAAAAACAGTCAAAAGTGCTGGATGGGTGAAATCTCCGCTCGACGGACGCTCGACGCCCGCTCGAGCTTGAGACACATGACTCCGCTCGAGCGCCCAGTCCTCCGCTCGAGCGGATTGTAAAACAGTGCAGAGGTACTGGATGCTCGGATTCCCCGCTCGAACGTCACTACCCCCCGCTCGAGCGGAAGTGCAGAATCTGGAAAACCCAGATTGCACCTCCAAGCTCAAACCAAGTTCAAAAGCATCAAAACCGATCCTCTTGGGCCCATTTTCTGGAGAACTCTTATAAACACGTGGAATAACATGATTCAAACTCAATTTGAGAAATCAAAGCCCAAGGGTGTTTAATTCAAACCCAATTTCAAACCAATTTCATGAACATGGAGGACATGCAAACATGCATGAATTCAAATCAATTCAAAGCTTTCAATTTGATGCTCTAAGGAGCCAATTGATCCAAAAACAAGATGAAAACATGGACTACTCTTAAAACATGGACATGCATGTAACAATTTGCCATGAACCCAACTCAAAATCCAACAATATGAACATGCATGCATGAATTATGCTCTATTTCAACATGCTAGCACTAAACCATGGCTCAATTCTCAATTTTGACATGAATCATGTAAGAACAAGCTCAAGTCATAGACAAGAGGGTAATTACTCTACCTTAGGTCTTGTAGTTCAAGAAGGGAGCTCAAATATGCAATCTCTTCAACAATTTCCTCAATTTCCAAGCAATTCACAAGGTAGAACTCAATTTCTCTCCCTCTCCCTCTCTTGGTCGGTTAAGTCTAAGAAGTGAGCTGATGAAATGTGTATGTATGAGTGTAATGAGACTCAAAGATGATTCCAAGTAGTGGGCCACTAAGGCTAGTTTGGTGAATAAGGCCAACTTAAGCAATTGATCATTATTTAATCTAATTTAATCATACCTAATCAGTTTTCAGATAAATACACCATAAAATCACATTAATTATGAGGATCATAAAACATTAATCAATTCCCAGTTCGGCCGCCGATAAGGCCTTCAATTAGCAGTTTAAACATAACACATGAACAGATCAAATAAACAATCAAACAGATAGAATTACAGATTATCATACATACTCAGTCAAGTCAGTTCCAGTTTTCAGTCAGTCAGTTCCGTACTTGAATCAGTTCAATTATTAGTCATAATCAGTTCAGTTTAACGGTAATCAATGTTTATCGGTAAGCAGTGGTGAGGGTTATTACAGTAGTGGCCCTCTCTTTCTTTAGAATTGACAATCATGTCGTCCACATACACCTCAACCTCTTTGTGGATCATGTCGTGCAATATTGTGGTCGCGGCCCGTTGATATGTAGCTCCAGCGTTCTTCAGCCCAAATGGCATCCCTCTGTAGCAATAAGTCCCCCACGGGGTGGTGAATGCAGTCTTTTCTCAGTCTTCAGGTGCCATCACTATCTGATTATAGCCTGAGAAGCCATCCATGAACGAAAGCAAAGCGTGCCCCGCTGTGACGTCCACTAACTCATCAATATGCGGTAGGGGGAAGTCGTCCTTCGGACTAGCTCTATTCAAGTCCCTGAAATCCATGCATACCCGGATCCTACCATCCTTCTTGGGCACCGGAACGATGTTGGCCAACCAAGTTGGGTATTCGGATACCAGCAGGAAACCTGCATCAATTTGCTTGGTGACCTCTTCTTTAATCTTGAGAGCCCAGTCCGGGCGGATCCTCCTGGGTTTTTGTTTAATGGGTCGGGCCTCGGGGTCAAGAGGGATCTGGTGTTGTACAATCTCAGGATCGATTCCAGGCATGCCTTCGTAAGACCACGCGACAACATCTTTGAAATCTTTTAATAAAGCGACTAAGCGCTCGCGTTCCTCCGAAGACAACGTGGACCCGATCTGGACCAGCCGCAGGTCCTCCTCAGTACCAATATTCACAGTAGTGATTTCATCCATTAAGGGTTTAACAAATCTTTCCTGCTCTTGTTCAATTAAGCGTTGCAAAATCGGAGGAATTTCTTCCTCGTCATTTTCATCAACGGCACAGAAAAGTACTCAGAAACCACAGCCACATCATTCTCATTAAGCACATCCAAATCGTCCGATTCTTCGATTATAACAGACTCAAAAGAGAAAGAAAAATACGACTTAGACAGGACTGTGACATCCGGGTTGTCACCCCCAGGAATACCGGACTCAGACTTAGTCGAGCTGGAACTTGATTCCGACTCAACAGATTCGGTGGAATCAGATTCCGGGTCACTACCTGACCCGGTGCTGCTTGACAAGAATCCCTCTTCATACTGCCAAATGAGAGAGGATGCGATAGATGCATCAAAAATGTTTGACGGTAGGCCTGCAGCCGTTTCATTCCCGATCCCGGACACCAAGAAGTTATCCCCCAAGCACTTCTGTTCGATCGAAGGATCTGAAAGTAGACATGCCAGTGCTACCCCCATTTCACTTTCGGCGTCCTCAGACTCCACTTTCTTGCTCTGCTCAACCTCAGCTAATGGGTCCATCTGCTCTTCGGCAACGCCATCCCTGAATAACTGCAGGTCGAAGAAGATCTCAAACCCTAGCACGCGCTTTCTCTCCACGTTCAACCATGGTTCCGGGAAGCCACAAAATGGAAAGTCCTCCCCCTCCCGGACAAAGCGTCCGTTTAGGGTACCCTGGATGGGTCGATGCATTAACTCATATGGCTTCCCTGCCTTTTTTGCTCTGGCTCTCCCAGCCATCTCCTTACCTTTCCTTATCCAATCCTCTTTGGTGGGCAGATAACCCAAACTAAAGGTATGTGGGTTGTGTGGCACTTCAACCAACGCTGTAACGCCCTTCCGGCCACTCCTTCCCAATCCCATCCCGGGGATGTGTTGAAGCTTGTTCATGAGGTATACTGATTAAGCACTGACATACATCCCCTCATTAATAGCCAAAATGTTCTGCACGACCCGGGCCTCAGCCAGAGTGAAACCGGATAAGAACACATCCTCCATACCGTGCTCAATTTCCAGGACTGGTGTAGACACCTCCGATGGTGGATGGATCGATGAATTCCCAAAAATAATGGCTACTCCCTTCCCATGGGGGTATTTCACCATCTGATGTAAGGTGGATGAAACTGCCTTTACTTGGTGCAACCACGGCTGCCCCAAAAGTAGATTGAAGGTTGCAGGAACTTCTAAGACGTGAAAGTCTACCTCATGCTGTCCCGGCCCAACCTTGGTCTGAATTTTCACTGTCCCCATTACTTCCCGGCTTATGTTATCGTATGCCCGAATCACCTGGGCTGTCGGCACAAAGTCCGCAGTCTTTAAACCTATTGCATATGCAGTTCTTACCGGGCACACATTGATGGCGGACCCAGTGTCGACAAGCACCACGGGTATCCATTTGTTTCTACACTCCACAGAGATGTAGAGTGGCTTGTTATGGTTAGCACCCTCAAGTGGCAATTCTTTGTCGAAGAAAGTCAACATCGAGGTAGCTCCTTCCGAAAAAACTAAGCCCACCAGCTGTTCTGGCGTGCTGTCTATTGAGAGCTTGGCCTTGTCCATAGCCGATAAGACCGCTTGTCGATGCACTCGCGATGCCATAAACAGTCCCCAGATGGAGATGTCTACTTGTATCTTTTTCAACTGCTTCAGTACAGCCTCTTCTTCGAGTTGCTTCTCTTTTTGTTTCTCAGCCTCCTTATCTTTCCCAGACGCCTCTAGCTAATCTAGGTGCGGGGGCTTGAAATATTGCCCGCTTTTAGTCATATGGTCGACTTCACCGATGTACCAGGTATCGTCTGCCTGGTTACTCCCCCAATCTTCATCCATGTGGGCAAGACATAAATCATCGTCCTCCCACCACATTCCATCGGCAGCCAACAGACACCTGTCCGGCTCCAGTACAATTGTACTCACAGTACTTTCCGTCCACATGCTCGCAGCATTCTCTATCCTTGTGCACACATCCCTTTCGCTCCCCACGGGGGCCTTGGCTTTTCTGATCCTCTCGAACTCTTTGACTCCTTTTTGTTCCAACTGCGTCAGTACAGCTAGCTGTTCTATAATTCCTGTATTCAGAATGCCTAGATCCTAAGCGAAATTCTTAGCACCGGCGTTCTCCGGCGATGCATTCTGATTTCCGACCCTTCCGGCCTCAACTGATGTTCTTGCCCCTACCAGGCCCCGTTCCAACTGAGTTTCATCGACAACATCTGGTAGGTCATCAAGCCACCCAGTGACCTCTGCTGACTCCTCAAAAGCTGACCAGTTGACTACCATGCTCTATGGATCTTGTTCATTGAAAAATTGGAGGTTAGCAAAGTCCTCTTCCACAGCTGCTAAGTCATCTATCCTCTAACCAGATTCATCCCCCTCTATTACACAAAGCTCTGCCCCTGTCGGCAATTCCACATTTGGCCCAACTTGGCCCACTAATAGAATGTAGTCACTCAGGTTGTATACCTCCTCAGCAAAACTCCCAGATTCCTCGAATTCTGACTCAACAATCTCATTCTGCCCTGAAATTTCCCCTGTTCTGTCTTCGACAGTCACCACCATTGGTTCGGGTTAGGTTCTGGAGATGTCCAACATGCACAAGTCAGTGCAGTCAGGAAGGAGCACCTCTGCCTTGGGTAGGTGGGACGGGGTGATATATATGCTAGGATCGTAAGACACGACCCCAGTCTGGATAAATTTGATACGTTTGGGGGGTGGAGCTTGGTTGTGCGGTGGGAGAAGGTTGGTTATGACGTTGGGTTTTTCTGGAGGCACAATCACCTGCTTGTCAACGAGATCCTGAATCTCGTGACGTAATCTAAAACATTGGTCAGTGTCGTGACCATGTTGTTGGTGATATGCGCAGTATTTTGCTGGGTTATGAGAGGGAGGGAGTGGATTTGGCAATGGCCTCGGCTCCAAGGGCTTTAAGTGCCCTTTCTTGATTAATACCCCCAGAGCCTTGGACAGGGGTATATATAATAGGGTGAAGGTTCTCTGGCCTCGAGGTTGGTATTTGGTGGTTTGTGTGTTGCTTCCGGACGCGTTGGAGAAAGATGTAGCTGCCATGGGTCTTCGAGGGGGAATGGTGGTGACCATGCTTACTTCTAAAGCTCTAGCATTTGCGGCATTGCTGGTGCCTGTATTGTTGTTGCGGTTGAAGGTTCTTCTGGGTTGCTCTCTATCATTATCAATCAAGCCCTGTTTCAAGGCATCCTCAATCTGTACTCCCATCTCATGCAGATCTGAAAAGGTAGGGAAGGGGACCACGATCATTTTCTGCATCAGCTTAGGCTGGAGATTGCGCACAATCATCCGGATTTGGTCTTTATCAGTAGGCCTAAGGGCCATCATTGAGGCCTTTGCCCTCCACCGGGCTACGAATTCAGAGAAGCTCTCCTTAGGCTCCTGCCTTGTCGTCTCAAGATCACGGGTCGTAATCTCGATTTGCATGTTATAAGAGTACTGTGCAATGAATGCCTCGGCCATCTCATCCCAGTTTCTCTTGACACCATCTTCTAATTTTGCGTACCAGATAGCGGCCACACCCAACAGGGTTCGGCCAAATAATGAAAGCTTCTGCGGTCTGGTGAGGCCCATCGACCGTAGTATATCTGAGAACAACCGGAAATGCACCATGGGATCCCCAGATCCATCAAAGCGGTTGATTTATGTCATTTTGAACCTATCTGGTAGCGTCACAGCCACGTCGGTATACCCGTTCTCAATGTCCGGGATAGACTTCACCCCTTGGGATTTCTTGAACAACTTCTCAAGCTTGCTCAATTTCAACGTTGTAGGGTCGAACTCGAACTCGAAGGGAGAGTCCGGTAGATTGGTAAGTGTTTTGGATAGCTAAGGTAAACTTAGGGGCGGAGCCGGTGCTACCGGAATGTCCGTACCTTCCTAGACATTGGGTGTTTCCCCGAGTGTTTGAACCCCTATTGGTAGAGGAGCTTGATGTGAAGCAGATGCTCCGTTTTGCTATTACAACCTAGTGATAAGCTCGGCCTGCTGGGCCATGATTGCAGTCTGCTACTTGGAAAATTCCGCTTGGCGGACGGCGTCTTGCTTCATGAGTTTCATACTCTCTTGGAGTTGACGCATCATTGCCACCATCCCTGACGTGTTCTGCTGATCCATTTGACTGACTGGTATATCTATCTCTATGACAACAATTGAGACCTCAGCCCGACTGTCCACTGATGTGGTAGACCACTGCTCTGGCAACCTTTGCTCAGATACACTGCGTTTTCTCGGCCTCCACCTGATAACCGAGGGTAGAGAGTGGAACACTGAACCAGATCCTCAGATCGATTGAGTCGGCAACCTCTAGTCCAGAGTGCTTAGGGAATATCTGCTTGGTCTGAAGCAATTGTGCTAAACTACCTAGCAAAAAGATAAATAAAGTAATAATAAGAAAATAAACAACCAGACAAATGGACAGCATAACGGCTTAAAATAAACACACAACAACACAGTTGGGCATCACAACACACAGTTGATATGCTGAAAATACTGTTCTCAAACACTGATCATTATCCCCAAATCACTGTCCACAAAAACTGAATCTGATACCCGCAGATAACTGATTCCCAAAATACTGAACTGGTGCCTGCAGGCCTGATGCCCAAACTTGCAAACTGATACATGCATTCCTGTAGAGACGCACTCTAAAAGCACATAACAAGCAAGTGAGAATGAAAACACCCCTATGTTGGGGTAGGGTTTCCCTGTCCTATTTTGTCAGGAGCTAGGGTTTCACTACGCATGCAGCGGTTTCAAATAACCTATGATCGGGTAAGTAACATGTCCTAGCTTGGAATGGTCACTATGGATTCCGAATATGAACTAGGTCAAATGGTCAAAAAGGGTGCCCCGGTAAAACCAGAGTTTATGTTCCCGTCGTGGCAGAGCCCACAACCGGTCAGCCTTATGGCACGCTTCGCAAAGCGAGCCTCCGACAAATCGTTCAAGAATAGCATACGGCAAACACGGTGTCCTAGGTGCACCAATGCAAATGCAATGCAAAGAAACACATAAGTGTAATCAAAACAAGATATCATGAGATCGAGTCAAGTTCTCTAAGTCCCCAGCAGAGTCGCCAGAAACTGTAGACGTCCCCGAACATCCCAGGAGGGAAATCCCGTTTTGTTCATATGGGCTCACTACAGTTCAGGACTCAAATGTAACGGTCCTGTATCTAATCTCGCAGAGTGCAATGCAAGACCAATGAATCATCAAAGAGTCCAAATCCGGCAAATCGTTTTGAAAATTTGATTTTTAGAAAGAAGTGCCAAGCATGGCCTGCTTTGCCAGATACAGAGTCGCCACCTAAATATTTTATTTTGGGGGAATTTAAGAAACCCTGACTCGTGCCTAAGGCCAAGTGTCCGTCATCACCAAAGTTGCCTCGGCTCGGGAACTTGGGTACGATTAGGGAAGGTCACTTCGTGAGCACCCCCGCTCGCCCGATCAAAGATCGGCCTCTACTAACCATGATATCGAGTTTTGAAAACATTATGGATTCTTATTCCGGTTATTAGCCTAGATTTACTACGTGATGCGCATACAATATAAGTATAGACTGGATAGCCTGCATTGGAACAACACATCTCATGTTTGTTTATTTTGAAAATGATTTGATGGTGCTACCCGCAAGTAGGCTAAGACGTGGATTTGCCACCCTCAGGTGGGCTTAGAAAAAGTGATGGTTTGCCACTCTCAAGTGGGCTTAAAACTCACAGTCAATGCATTATTCCAATTCAGATAATCCAACCTTCACCCACAGGCATTCAGGCAGGTATATCACATAAGCACATAGCCTCATGGTAAGCATGTTATCATGGCAGTCACTCACAGACATGCAAGGATGCTAAAGCATAAACACTTACCGAGTACTCCAAGCCAAAACAGAAGCTATGTTAAAAATCCATGCAGGATCCTAACTATGCTGAAATGCCTAATGTAACACATGCATGAATGTAACTACAATAGGCTCGGCTATTCTAAAGATGGCATGTGAAATGCTACAACTAATAAGTATTCAACTCGGAATTGAAATACAATGCAGTTAGTATGATGCGCCGAGCCCGGTGCATGCAAGACAGATGAATGAATGCAAACATGCTATCATAAGTATGCTAATTGAAACATGCCCTAAAATAACCATCATAAGCTGGTAAATAAAAGGGAGAAAGACGTGGGGTTGGAAGACATACATCACACACATGCACACTTATTACAATTGTGCCCTCGCTCGGAGGGTCCGAATAAATAATACAGTCCGAATAAATAACAGCTATAGCTAATTATTACACAACATTAACTAATTAACAAACTAGCTAAGTAAGCATGTAAACTACATGAATGTGACCTATTTTGGGTGACGATGGATGTATGCATGCTCGAGTCGCCTCGTCGGGAAATTCCATCGCGATGCCTCACCTCACCCTTGTTTGCAATTGATTTTAGAAATTTGCACAAGGCTCCAAGAGGCTGAAACTCCACCCTGGGAAGGCTGCCGACCAGATATTGGCTTGGGAAACACCTGCCGACCACCCTTTGTGGTGGAAACCAAAAAAGGTGGTCGGCTTGCCAGAAAACCTAGTCGGCCGACCACTTTCTGCCCCTGGATTCTGGTTTTTCTACAACAAAGGCAAGAAGGAGAGAAAGCAAGGTATTTTCAACATATGTTTGCAAGACCACTCCCCCCGTCCTTGCACAAGCTCAAGGGAGTGTAGACCTCGATCCTCCTGCTACCAATCACGCATCTCGATGCATGATGGCCGAGGAGTCGCATTGCACGACTCAATGGAATGAATGCAAGTATGAACAAATGAAGCCAACAATTCTATCATGGGTAATCAAGAATGCCGACGACCAGGGATCGAGGCACATTTCATCACTTGGAGTATGAAACGTCCCTCGTTTCCCGTGTTTGGACTAACTCCTACTCCAAACACAATGCAACATGCATGACATGCACAAATGCAACTAGCATGCAATCCTAATGCAATGCGACCTAACCATGCAAACATGCAAGGATGAGATGCAAACATGCTACTAGCATACACAATGCTATAAACTATATGGCATACATAATGCGACTAACAACCTAGCATACGCGATGAACACACGAAGATAGACATACACAAAGGCATAATCAAAGCATACACAATGCGATGGTCAAACATGCAACAACATGAACCAAATGGCATACACAATGCAAGATGAACTTAAACCAATATGAGTGGACCTCAGCCACACTCAAATCAGTGGCCATGTGATGAAAATGAGACAACCGAGATACATGCAAATATGCACGAATGCAAAGGACCGATCCTAAGGCATAACATGCAACTCTAACTAAGCATGGCAAAGGATGAAATATGGCATAGAATCGCACATGATACAGCTCTGAAATGGCATAAAAGATGGTCCCAAAACATGCAAATATGTCACCCAATGCATGCTAGATGGCCCGGGTACCGAAACTAGTGAAGTGCGTTACACTAGAGGTACCCAAAGCAATGCACAAATGGATAAACCAACCCCAAATAGACCCTAGGAAGGTCTGAAATAGTGGAAAAATAGCCTAAAATGATGGCTCAACATGCAAAGAAATGAAGCTCATTCAATGGTCCGAAAACAAGGCATTCATGGACAACTCTCAAGCACACTTAAGGAGTACAAAACATGAGAATATGGCATTCATATAGGCTCTAAAATATGATGCAAAATGACCCCAAAGCATGAAAACACCTCAGTATATGCATGCACTAGACCTCAAATCTCAAAGTTAGGGATGGACATTGAACTACAAGTATGCAAAACAAGCATCATTCAACCATGAGACCCAAAAACAGAGCTAGGACAGTCCAAAATATGCACAAAATCAGTTTAAGGCAAGGCCAAAAAGTGCTAACATGAAGGGCCAAAACAACATGCAACAAAGGCTAGTAAGCATGGTTTACACTACATGTATATAAAACAAAAGAGAGGTCACCAAACCAGCCAAAAATAGAAGTATGACATGCCAAAACATGCCCAAAAACTCACTAAAACTCAGTCAACACATGCAAGAATGAAGTGCTCCTTTGGAAGGCCATGCAAGGGGTTGTTCTACACATGCAAGATAGACATCAAGAATGGCAAAACCACCTCTGGATAGAGGTTATGAGGGTCCTAAAACCCACCAAAAAAGGTCTAGAATGAGGCTAGGAAGCATGCAAGTAAAAGCCCCTTTGAAAGGCCTTGAATAGGATTACTCTACACATGCATAATAGACATTCTATATGGAAAAATGGGCTCTGGACAGAGCCTAGGCAGACCTTAAAACTCACCAAATAGGACTTGAAATATGGATTTGAAACATGCAAATAGGAGCCCCTTTGGAAGGCCAACAAAGCTATTAAACAAATCAAGGGATAAGAGGGTACCCCTCTCTGATTTTGAGGCTCAAAGATGCATCTTAGCCACTGAAAATCCACTGGATTTTAGTGGCTGAAAAGCCAAACCAAGGCCAACACAAATGCTCCAATGCATAGCTCAAAACAAGAGGAAATGAAGCATGCAAGGGGGTAGATGACCCCCAACAGAAAAATGACCTTAAACAAACATGTTTATAAGTTCAAAACAAAAAATTTTTTAGTTTATGACGAAACCCAAAGATACTAGCAAATAGAGCTAAGATATGAAGCAAAAAGAGTGCTTGAAAGGGAAGAAATGTGTTACCCTTGTAGCACAGCGACTCCAGCAGCTCTGGACCAACAATGTGACTCCTTAGCCTCTGAAAACAAGCTCCAAGATATTTAGATAGATGATGGAGAGGTGTGGTTGTGAGGTGGTAGGCAAAGGGGTCAAGAACTATGGAGTTTGAAGCTTGGAGGAGGGTGTATGTAATGCCTTAGCCAAAATTTTCAACCCTTGCAAATGAAGAGGAGGGCCTCTCTTATAGGAGAAGAGGTCCAAGGCTTCTTGGAGAAGCCTCAAGCAAAGGGACTAAGCTTCTAAAAGAAGCTAAACCAAAGGGGTCAAGCTTCTTGAGGAAGCTAGACCAAAGGGGTCAAGCTTCCTCAAGAAGCTTGACAAAAGGTCAAGCTTCTCTTAGAAGCTAAGGTAAAGGGACCAAATCTTCCTTAAGAAGGCAAAACAAAAGGGTCAAATCTCGGAGGATGGAGCAAATGCCTCCCAGTTGGCACAGCTGGATTGCACTTAGGGAGACAAAAAAGGAGGTGGCTGGCCGACTAGTTCAAGTGGTCGGCCGACCAGGGGTCAAAAGGGTCAGGTTGAAAAGGTGGTCGGCTATACCAGATTGGTGGCCTCCCAGGTGAATGCAATACAATGGTGGTATGGAAGACCAGAAAATGTGGCTCAAAAATGAGGGAGACCAAGGGGTCAAAAGGGTCAAGCACTAAAGGTGGTTGGCCTACCCATATTGGTGGCCTCCCAGATGAATGCAACACAATGGTGGTATGGGAAACCAGAAATTATGGCCTAAAAGTGAGGGAGACCAGTGTCCCGACATGAAAACTGGCTGAAGGAGAGAGAAAAGTGGTCTCCAAGGAGAAAACTGGTCTCCCACCCTTGTACGATCTTCTTGACAATGAAAATAGGGTCCATGCCAAAAATGAACCCACACCGATGCAAAACGAGGGTTCGAGGGTCAAAACGCGCAGCCGGGTACCCCGAAAACTGACTATCAAGCACCGGAAGTGGCGTGCGACCACGAAGGTGGTCTCCCAGGCCACAGTGTCCCTCTAGGGAGAGGAAACAAGGTGTGTGCCAAAAACCGGAGCAAACGGAGGTAGTAAAGCGGTCCCGAACCGAGGTGCGCGGCCGACGGCTCCGAAAACCGAAAACTAGTCTCCGAACGGGAATAGTGGCCTACGACCACGAAACGTAGCCTACGGCCACTGAGAGATGGTCTTCAAGACCTCTCCCTCCCTTCGGGAAGAAAAAACAGAGAAAACAGGACCTGGTTCACAAACCGAGAGAAAGCACAAAAGAGTCCCAAAGTTTGGAGGCAAGGCTCTCAGCCGAGACTCCGCAACCTCAGAACGAGCACAACATACGTCATCACCGAGCACTCAATCGATGACGTCTAAGTCTTAAGGTCGGTCAAAAATGGGGTGTCTACAGTGATCATCTTTTTCTTCGTTGTCCTATCAAGTTATATGGCATTGTTCGCCTTTCCGTTTGAAGTGGACGTCCAATCAAACTATGGACCACTTCTCAAATTGGTGGCACCATATTGAGCTTCCCTTAAACAATATTGTCTTGACTCTTCCTCAACTTCCCACCCCTATTGTTCATTAGTTTTGTCCTCCTCCTAGATTTGTAAAGCTTAATGTGGATGTAACCACTCGAGCGTCAGATCACCAAGCTGGGATTAGTCTTGTGGGATATTCTCATGTGGGTGATATTTTTCTCGTTAAATCCCTTCCTTTATTTTCTTGTATGTGTCCTCGAGTGCTTGAGGCCTTGGCTATTAGGGAAGCCTTGTTTTATATTGCATAGTAATAACCGAAATCTTGTCATTGAAGGTGATCCACTGGTTCTTTATCATAGTCTTAATGGTTCAGTACATCCTCCACAACATGTTGCTATTATTGTGCAGGATTGCAAATCATTGAACTTCTCTTTTCAATCTTTTTCTTTTCAGTTTGTTCCACGAATGTGTAATGGAGTAGTGCATGATATTGCCCGACATGCTCTTTCTATTGATAATGCACAAGTTTGGAAAGCCTGTGTTTCCATCCTGGTGTTTATGTTCTCATCAACTTGATATTAGGACGTTAGGATCTATTTGTTCTACTCGTTTTTATTAAAAGAAAAAATTATTGAAGAGTTCAACCTAAGAAGGATAAAAGTCATTAAGTCCAATGAATATTTTTTGTTAATGAGAGATCCACCATTTGTGGAATAGTTTTGTACGAAGTCATTTTGTTGATTTTGAAGAATATTTTATTTTCAATTTTATCCCTTAATTTATCTGTTGAGTTTTTGTTGACCATCCGTTCAAATTTTTTTCCTATCTGTTTAATTTTTTCTATATGTACAAATTTATATGTATCTGTTCAATTTTTTTTACTATCTGTTCAATTTTTCTCCTTATCTGTTTAAAATTTTTCTATCTGTTGAAATTTACCACTTGATCTATTAAATTTTTACAACTCTAATTTCTCTCTTTCGATATCTGTTGAAATTATTATTTTATATTTGTTGAAATTATTAATTTTAACTTATCTGTATGTTGAAATATCTATCTATTAAAACTCCTTATTTGTCCAAATTTTATTATCTTAATTTTTTATCTGTTCAAATCTTTCTTATTGAAATACACCATGTCACTATATGTTTTGTTCAAAATTTGAACATATCTTTTTTTTTTTCTTTATCTATTGCACCACATATTTTTTTTTATCTATTGCAATATGTTTCTCAACATCATCATTTTTTATCTGTTGCACTAAAGAGTCATATACAACACATTTTTTTTTATCAGTTGCAATATGTTTCTCAACAACAACAATCAACAATAATAACACGAATAATCAACAACAAAAATTACAGCAAAAAAAAAAAATACTCTTTCCCTCTCAAAATATTAATCCATTATTCCATTTTTTATTATCTCAAAATATTAGTCCCTTTTCAAAAATTGAGGACTAAAATAATATGAATTTTCTATTTTTCCCTTCTTTTAAATTCATTAACACAAAAAGTATAATTATAACAATTGATATTCCTAAAAAAATTTACTATGAAAGGGTAATTTTGGAAAATAAATATTTTTAAAGTACAATAATTGTATTATAAAAAAAATTAGATTTCCTAAAAAGAACTATTATTTTGGGACGAACAAAGTATTACACTAATCATCACCATCATCAACAACAACAACAACAATAACATATCTAACCTTACATAAAAATAAATAAAAATAAAAATAAAAACAAAACAAATCAGATCAAGAGAGAGATGAAGATATGTTCAACAAATGAAAAGTAACAGATCTGTTCAATGGTAGATCTGGATCTGGATAGGATATGCACCGATTAAACAAACACAACATCAAATATATATATATATATATAGACAAACACAGAGAGAGAGAGAGAGAAAGAGAGAGAGAGAGAGAACAAGACTTTTTTTTACATAAAACCCTGGAAATTGAAGAGGGAAAGAGAGAGAGAGAACAGAAACTACCGTAAGAGAGGGAAAGAGAGAGAGATAGAGATAGAGAGAGAGAGAGAGAGAGAGAGCAGATCTTCTTGAATCCAGTCGATGTTTGACTATGGCGGTGGCGATGACAAAGAGAGAAGAGATCTGCGGAGGCGAGAGAAGAGATCGGAGAGAGAATAGATCTGTGGTGGTGGCGGCAGTGGTGGCAGCGGCGGTAGGTCCATCGACGACAAGAGAAGAAAGAAAATAGCAGATATGGGCGACGACAAAGTGGTGGTCCGTAGATTGAGGAAAAGGAGATGCATAAGAGAGAGAGGGAGAGAGAGAGAGTATGGAGGGTTTGGTGCGACACGATGACCATGATAGCAACGACAACACGGCTGAGCTGCAAAACAGATAATAACACTATGTTTGGGAACCTAAGAAAGAAAAGAAAAGAAATGATTACTTAAGTTATAAGAAAAAAGAAAAGAAATGATTGTCATTTCTCTCCTTCTTGTTTGGAGATCTTGTTTGTAGATTACAGTTCGTATTCAAATGAAGGAATGTCAATTTATTCCTCCCTTCTCATTCTAATTATATTTATTAAATATATTTATCTATATATAAAAAATATATAATTTAATATTTTAATATAATAAAATTAAAACGTTAAAATTTTACACTTAACATTTATTTTCACTCATTTATTTCTCATATTATACCTTTTAAATCTTATTAATCGTAAATCATTATTTATAATATAATATAATTTTTAGTAAAATTCTAATTCTTAAATAAAAATATATCGCCGTGATATGATATGAAACAGGGGCAATGCACTACACATCTGTCCTATTGCCATCTCTATTCAAATGGATAACAAAGTAGTGTAATATAAAATTGTTGGAAGGTAACTAATTATCTGAATGAATTCAGTAGAACAAACCCAAAAAGATTTGAACATATGAATTCCAGGGATGAAACTTCAAGATGATCAGAAACCCTACTAGGGCAAAAAGAGGAGAGAGAGAGAGAGAGAGAGAGAGAATTTGTGTTTTGGTGTATTACTACAAATGTGTATACAAGCAATTGTGGTGCCATTACACCATGAATTCCAGAATATATAACAGAAAATATATATATTTTATTCTTATACATAACAATAAAATATATATTATGAATATATACATAATAGAATAAAGAATGAAAATAAGAAGATGATTACATGCACAGCAAGAAAAAGAAAGCGAAGAGAGAGCTAGAGCAGTGGGGAAAGAGCTGGAGAAGTGGACAGTCAAAAACCTGTGCTGGATATGAAAAGTCTTAAGGACATGGGTGTCAACTATTTTATTTCTTTTATTTTACAGGAATAAAATTCGTATTATGAAAATATAAGCATTTGTTGATTTCTTTTCTCTCTCAATCTCTCCACTTTTGGGAAGATTGAAAATGAAGGTTATAAGATAAATGAGTTTCTCTCCACTTAAGATATCCAAACAAGTAAGAAAAATACATTTCTCTCTATTTCTTTTTTTTTTCCTCTCCAAATCACTCAATCCAAACATAACGTAAGATAGAAGAGAGAGGGGTGTGTGGTTTGTTAGTGCACTGTATATCATATATGTATACACACACATACGCATATATATATATATATATATGGGGGGTTTTGGTCATTTTAGTCATGCATGTCTTTATGGATAAAGTGTTTTAGAGTGTGGACTTCTGACCAAACAAAATTTAACTTTTGATTTATGGACCAAGTGCCCTTTATAAAATCCTTTTTTTTTTCTTTGAAAAATGTTAATTTGGTTAATTAAAAATTATGACAATAGGGTATTTGTAATTTTTTAAATCACAAAAAATAATGTATATTTTAAACAATACTTAAGGAGTGTATTTGTAATTTATTTTTAAAAAATGTAAATAATTGTATGAAGAGTGATGCGGTGTTTGGAATCCAGCTAACAAAGGATTCGTTTAGAAAATGGATTGGCTTTATGGCCTGTTGGCTATCTTAGCCTGGGGCTAAAAAGCCTCATTTGGAAAGAATTTTTTTGTCTTTTTTGACTTTTTGTGAGAGAAAGAATATAATGTTTATGGGTTGAATGTGATGTTTTGTCTTATTAAACTAAAAAGTCTATTTTGTCTTTCTGTAACTAATTTAGTCAAAAAAACCCAAATCTAAACTTCCCAAACAAGCTCAAAGTAACAATTTTTTTTTTTTTTTGTTCACAGTGGTTTTTTAAAAAATAATATCCAAATTTTTCTCTTCAATTGCGTTTTTTATAAATAAATCTAAAGTTTAAAATAAATTCCTTTTAAGTGGTAGTGTTTGTACATTGGTTTGTTTTTAAAATTTATTTTTGTATAGAAGTGATTTTGAGATAAATAAAAATATTGTAGAACTCAAATCTCCACACAAGCCTTTATTTTCTTTTCTTTTTTTTTTTATTTAATCAAACCCATTCAATATTTTAATGGGTGTGATCTTTTTTCTTCCCCTCCCCCCCCCCCCCCAATTATAAAATGAAGTAGTTTCAATTGAAGTGATTTTTTTATGAAAATAAACTAACCGACATCATTTTAGCTTCACAGGACAGCCGCGTCCCCAACCCATCTAACTTTCCATAGACTTTGTTTGGCCATCCTAGTTTGGGATTAAGAAAGGGAATTTTTTTTTTTTTTTTTTTTTGGTCCCCGATATTAAGATTTTATAATATAAAGGTCCCTCAACATCAATCTAGAGAAAATTTGATCTAAAAAATATCTCTGGACTTCCTAGAGAAATTCTCTCCAGACATCCAGAGAAAATTCAGACATCCAAGGAAAATTCAGATAGTCCAGAGAAAATTCAAACATCCAGAGAAAATTCACACCGTTCAGGGAACTCTGCATTATCATGCATTTTATATCTTTTCTTGTAAATATCTTTTCATGGAGGGTTGCTATCAAAATTTTGTTTTCTAATAATCCCAATGCTCCTTGCAGGTCAAGTCCAACAAGATAAGGTGGCTGACAGTAAGATCTTGTCATGCTGCAGCATAGACAATAAAGAAAAAAAGTCATTGGGCGAGCTTAAACAAGAATTTCTTCAAGCACTACAAGTAATAAAACAGATTATTTTAAATTTGTTTAGTTTTTTTAAATACACAAATTTATTGTGTCTTAGAATTCTGCTCAGACTACAGTTCTACAGTGATTAAAATACTTCTGATTGTCCTATTCATTGTAGAATCAGAAGTATTATGCAGCGTTCTAGATTTTGGGGGAAAAAAAGAAAAAAAAAGAGTAATGATCCAGAGAAGATTCACACATTCAAGATTCACACATTCAGAGAAAATTCACACATCCAGAGCAAATTTACACAGTCCAGACAAAATTCACACAATCTAGAGAAAATTCAATCTGATTTCCTCACATACTCGACGTTGGGGCACTCCTTCCTCAGCCTCTGAACCTTGGGAAGTCATCAACCTTGTAGAACTGCAAGACTACGAGCTTAACCTTATTCTTCTTGTGTTTGATCTACAGCTGTCCTCCAGTTACTTTTTGACGTAATCAATTTTTGATAATGTGAGATCACTACCACCAGAGATTTGAGAAATAGATGCAAATCAAGTATTTTCGAAATAGAAAGAGAGCAGAGAAAGTGCAAAATATGAAATCCTAAACCATACTGACACATAGTGAATTCAAAACGAGAGAGAGAGAGAGAGAGAGAGAGAGAGAGAGAGAAGTGACCTTGTCAAAGTCCTGATGAGTGATACCAGGAAGGTAAAAGGAGTAAGCATTGTAGGGAAGAAGAAGAAGAATGATTGCTGAGATCAATGAACGAATCACCAAGGATCGATGACCTCCCACGGAGTTAGAGAGAGAGAGAGAGAGAGAGAGAGAGAGATAGAGAGAGAGAGGGTTTTGGAAGTTGGCATGGAAGAGAATCAAATTTCTCTGTAATATATGGGATTAGGGTTGAGGGACCTTAGACATCACAAAATAATATTGTGGACCTTATCCATTACTGAAAATGAGATAGAGACCTTAGACTAATTTTCCCATTAAGAAAACAAAAAATATAAAATAGTCTAAATAAGTTAATAAGATAAAATGTCACATTCAAATCATAATTATTTCAATTTTTTTGCTCACAAAAAAAAAAACCAAAGCATTTTACCAAACAGACTTTTTAATCCAAAGCTTAAAAACTCCCAACTTTGAAAAGCCAACTAAAAAAATTTTGCCAAATATAATCAACCATAATAAATAAATAATTAAAAATAATAATTTGATATATCAAATATGTTTTATTAATTTATATTCTATTTCTCTATTCAAAATTGATATTTGTATAAATTTAAATATTTAATTATTAAAATTTATTAATAATATAAGTATTATTTCAAATTTTACTTACGGGAGAGTGTAGACACCCCATTTTTGACCGCCCATAAGACTTGGGTGCCTCAGGTTGACTGTTCGAAGACGAAGATAGAACGAAGGCTATGTTGTGCAAAGGTTCGATTTCCTCGATAAGAAGAGCTCCAAATTCCAACCTTACACCCCTTTTTGGACCAAAGCCTTTTGACCAAAATGATTTTTAGACCTTAAAACCATCTCTTTCAAAATATTTTTGAAAAAGTCTCTACGATGTTCCGAGACTCGCATTTCGTTAAATGTTGCGTTTTTCGGTAAACTGAGCAAGAACAAAGTGGAAGTAAATGAAAGAGAGGTGAAGTCTTGAAAAAGAATCTTCAAAACATCTTGTTTAGAGGTTTGGAGTTGAAGAAAATAGGAGGGGAGAGAAGAAAACTAGTTTGGGAGAAGTTAGGCATGAATCCAGTTAAGCCAAAACTGAGCATATCTTCACTAAAAGAGGCATATCTCTTTTCACACTAGGAATTTTGATGTGAGGCTTTCACCATTGAAAAGAATACTTCCGGGGATTGAATTTAGACACAAGAATGACCTGCAAAGGAGTCCGAATGAAGGAAATATGTTCATTTGAAGTTGGACCTGGAAAACAGATTTTTGTGGTCGGCCACCAGTAGTGGCCTATCGGCCACTTTAGTAGCCTACCGGCCAGGAGTGTGGTTTGTCGGCCATCAATGGTGGCCGTTGGCCACCAGTGATGGCCGGTTGGCCACTTGTGCAAAAAGGTCAGTTTTTGTGCAGATATTTTCCTCCAGTTGTTTCACACTGCTCCAGCTATCTCTAATTCAGATATTTTCGACCAAGGCTCTTATATTTCTATACATAGAGGGCCTTCTCTATTGTTTTCAAGGTTGAAAAAATTTTGGGAGCCCCTCTCTCTACAATCCTCTCTCTCTATATTTCTCTCTCTCTCGAACTTTTGTGCATATAGAGATATACTTCTAGTTTGCCTATCAACCCTTAACCAAAGTTGCTTATCTTTGGGCTGAGGTTACTTGAGGCCCTCTTTGAGCTCTTGAAGGTGATTTTAGCTTGAATTTGGCTTGAATTGTTGCCTAAATTGTGTCTTCCCTTCAAGAGGTAGAAACTTCTCTTTGCTAGCTTAATTTCCATACTTGTTTTGCCATCTTTTTACATTGTTTTTGAGCTAGTTTTGAACTCCAAATAAACTCTGTTTTTATGGTTTAAAAATTGTGGTTTAAGGCCTTTTTGAGTTAGGGGGTGGTTCACCCTTTTTCTTCTTTGTTTATAAAGCTTTTACACTTTTGTTCAACACTTTCAAACCAATTTTTTTTCGCCTTTTAACCACTAAATTTCAGAGGTTTTTTAGTGGTGAAAAACATGTTTTGAAGTCCAAAATTGAAGGGGTTAGTTTCCCCTCCTTGTATCTTGCTTGCATACCTAGTTAGCTCTATGTGTTAGCATGTTTTTCTAGCTTAACTTAGCTTAATTCCAGCATGTTTTTCCCTCTAATTTGAACTACTTTAGCTCTATTTTGGGCTGGTTGGGTCATATGAGTCTTGTTTTGCATGGTTATAGTGTAAAGGGCTTTACTAGTTTGGTGTTTTAGGCCTTTAAACATCATTTCCTTGAGTTGATTGCATGTTTTAGTATTATTTTGCATGTAATTTCAGCACCTTTATCTCTGCAACCTCCCTCCATTCTTCACTCTTTTGTTTGCTTTAAAAGTGGTTTCAATCCACTTGTTTGCCGAAGTGTGGAATTGAGGTGTGGCACCTAATGGTTTAATCTCTTTGGGGATTCATTACCAACAGTGTAATGCCTCTTTCATGCCCAAAGTAACTTATGGTTTGAGCCGTCTTTCCATTAGAGGACACTCACTTTTGGACTTAATCGATTAAAGAATGGATCAATAACTAAAATGTGTAAATAAAACATGGTAAGTAAAAGAGGCAAGATAAGCATATTTCGTGTTGCATTGCATGTGTTCAAATCAGACTTTAATTCGAACACAAGGAAAATGGGACATTTCATACTCAAAAGTAATGAAATGTACCACTTTCCTTGGTCACCATCACCCTTGACCATGCATGATAGGGTGGTGGTTTTTTTTAGTCTTGTTGTGCACTCATTAAGCTTGTACAAGCTTGGTTCCTTAGCCATCATGCATGGAAAATGCTTGGTTGATGGTTTGAGGGCCAAAAGTTACACTCATTTGAGCTTGTGTGATGATAAGGAGAGTAACTGTACAGACAACCTTTGAGAATACACTGTTTTGCCAATGTTTTCTCTCTGTTGCTGCAAAAAATGAAGTTCGGAGCAGGGGTAGCTGACCGACCACCAACAGTGGCCAACGACCACCAGAAGTAATCGACCGGCCACCAATGGTAGCCGATGGCCACCATTGGTGGCTGACCGGCCATCAATGAAGAAAGTTGGTCAGTGTGTTCCTAAGATGGAGCAGAGGTGTTCTGGAAGTTGGCAGCACTGTTGGTGTTCAAATAAGTGCAAACAGAGGCAATGTAAGGTAGTCCTGTAACCATAGCTTCAGAAGGCTCCGATATCCCCTGGGTACATTGGACTTGTGTTGATAGACTTTGTCAGGTTGGAGATTCAGTTCAAAAGAGCAACTAGTGTTTCCTTCATCAGCGGCAAGGCAAAGAAGGGCCAAACAAGGCTCACTAGTTCCCCTGATTCGACAACTACTAGTTAGATCACCATTGTTCAACTCAGCAGACCCGAGATGGCACAGAGTCCAGAAGAAGTTGTGGCCATGATAATGGCATTAAACTAGGGAATTGCCATGTAGGATGAGACCAATGCTGAAATGCAATGCCCATCTGGGGCATCTGCCACACATCCAGTCCTGGGCCCTTAGCCGAACTTTGACCCACTTCCGCCAGCCAAAGGTTGGCATGGTCCGGATCCCTGAAAAGGGTTGGCTTAAGCTCGAGTTTTCAAACCCCAAGTGCAGCCTAATGAGAGGCTTTATCCCCTTGATACTAATGATCTCAATCCGACCTCGGTGAAAATTGCGAACCTTGAGAAGCAATTCAAAAAGGCACATGGCCTTAACTTCATTCTCGACATTGAGGATGGGTACACCGAGGTTGCCGTAAGGCTCCCAGATAGATTCAAAATGCCACACATTGACCGTTTCGACGGGTCTGAAGATCCTATGGTACATGTTCGGCTTTTCTTGGATGTCCTAAAACTAATGGGTTTGACTAAGCCTCAGAAACTCTCTCTATATGGAAGAACCCTGTCGGGCATAGCAGCCACTTGGTACGCCAAGTTGGAGGATAAAGTGAAGCAGAACTGGGAAGAGTTGGCTGAGGCATTTGTTGATCAGTATTCTTATAATACCCAAGTTGAAATGACCATGCAAGAGCTTGAAGCAACCCACCAGAATCCTATAAAACCTTTTGTGGAATTTGTTGCAAGGTGGAGAGCAAAGGTAGCACAGATGACAAATCGACCTTCTGAGAGAGACCAAGTGCGGATAGTAGTGCAAAACCTTGAGCCTGATATGTTGCAAAACTTAATAGTGGCTCCACTGTTCACTTTCAAAAGTTTGCATGAATTGGGGGTTCAGATTGAGAGTGCATTCAACAAAGGGATTATTCCCATAACAAGTGAACCAATAAGGATGGTTTTTGCCGGGAGTACCAGTGCTGGCAGTAGCACTATTCCCAAACCCACTGAAATCAATAACGTCACCACTAATTCCAAAATTGCCGACCAATTTGCCAATACAAGCCCACAAACGGCCGGTCCAACCCGAGCTCGAGGCAGAACTTTCACCCCTCTTTATATGAGCCTAACCAGCGCACTAAAATTCCTTATGGAAAGAGGTTATCTCAAAGCCCTTGATCCTTAACCTCTGTCTAACCCACTCCCTGCCAAACATAACCCCACAAAATACTGCGTGTATCATCAGCAGCGCGGTCATGGCACCGATCATTTCGTCATGAGGTCCAGAATCTCATCGACAACCAGACGATAGCTCCACCTCAAGACCCCAATGACCAAGTACTTCATCCACACCTTAACCTCATCCATATACTATTTCCTACCTACAACCCTAGCATAAACATCACCCCGGCCCGTCTACCCAAGCCTGAGGTGTTTATTCCAGAAAGCACAGGCTTGTGCATGATGGATGCACTCGAACCCCAATTATCTCAAATTCATGAACCCACTACTTCTGAGCTGATGAGCATGATTGAAGATCATCAGAGAATAATGGCAGATTTAGCCTTTGGCGTTTTGGCTCCGTCATCAACCACATCACATACCAGGAATTTCATGTCAAAAGGTTCCCCAATCTTGGGACAAGCTGCATTTGAAGAAAGCCATTCCCTTGGCAAAGTGGAGGCAAATGGAAAGAACAAGGTAGGGGCAGGCATGGGTCCCTATAAACATCTTCAGTGGGCTGTTGAGGCTTTGAAGACTGAAGGGCTGAACAAACAGCAAGTGCTCACAATTGTTGCAAAGACTGTGGATGACACTTTTGCCACTCAGGATGAGAGCATTTCGAATCAAGGGGCAAGCCATGAAAAGGAATGTCGTACCAAAAATGCCCCTTTCAGCTTCAATCCTACACTCGGAAGAGATCATCAAACCCAGTCAGCACCTGCCAATCCCTTTGCCGGTATATCCGATACAACCTCACAAACCTCGAAACACCAACCCCGAGGCCAGAGGGTCTTTACCCCACTCTACATGGCCTTATCCAAAGCTCTCCAAATCCTTGTTGGACAAGGCCATCTCAAACCCCTTGAGCATCGACCTTTCCCGGATCCCCTTCCGGCCAAGCATAATGCTGCCAAGTACTGTGCCTTCTATCAACAAATTGGCCATGACACTGACAGTTGCTTTCGTCTTCGCCATGAAATACAAGATCTGATTGATAAAGAAGTCATCGTCGCACTTGGTCCTGCAAAGTCTATCAGTACTGGATCGATGAACTTAGGGGATAATAAGATTATGTGATCGGGGGATGAACCACCTACTGATGGCGCACATTTTTACTCCAGATGTGGTGGATGGCACGCACTGTTTTGAGCAATGTGCAAATGTTGTTTATTTTACTTTCAGACTTGGGTATTGAGTCAATCTTTTATATTGAGTCAGTCTTGGGTATGGAGTATGTCTTGTTGTGTTAGAGTCGGGTGATTTCGGGGATGTTACCTCGGACATCACTATCTTGTTTTGTGTTTGTCTTTTGCACTCTTTCTTTTGAGCCTGTTTCTGCCATGAAGCCAGTTGCGCCAAAAGATCTGAATGAAACGGCAATAATTTTCACCTACTTTTTTTGGTGCCTTTAAATTATTGCATTGGCCAAAGTTTTTTCAAACCTTTTCTAACATTGTGTTGAAAACAAAGAGGGAGGAATTCCTCAGGATTTGCAAAAAATTTTGATCAACTAAAAGGAAGAAAGGCATGCTAAGCCCTTAATGAATGAGATCATGTTTGTTAATGTGAGTACAGAGAAAGATCCTAGCTTGATCCAGATTGGTTCTACATTGTCTTCAGCCCAAGCGACTAGCCGCTTTCTTAAAAGATTTCAAAAAATGTTTTGTGTGGTCCTACGAAGACATGCGTGGAATTGATCTTGAGATTGTACAGCATAGGATCACTGTCGACCTTGAGACTCGACCCCTTTTGCTTTCAAACCTTGAACATTGACTCAAAATGTTCAACGATCAGCCAAAACAGATGGCTTTTATGGCTGGATCGGAAGCAGCCCTTGAACTAGGGGCAAGAAGGTCAGATGTCATCAAAGAAAGCTTGCAAAGGTATATCAGAAGTAGCCCTTGAACTAGGGGCAAAAATGTTAGATATGCTCGAAGAGTAAAAATTGAGTCATTTCTCAAGCTAATGAAGACTGGCAAGAAAGCCAAAACCCAAAATCTGAGAGAAGATAAAGTTTTGCTAAAGGATAATCGAGTTCCTATCCACAACACTAGGGGCAAATTCAGACTTAATTGGATGGGCTCTTACATCATCAAGACTACATCATCAGCAAACAGTAACCATTCTCTTGGATTCAGATGGCTTAGAGATCCTATGACCGATCAACATGGACAAGTTAAACTTTTCTATCCTTGAGAGGCTCACTGGGCCGAAAATCCGGAAGGGCGACCTAGGCAAAAGTTAAAGCAAGAAAAAAGAAAGAAAAGAACAGAAATGAAAAAAAAAAGCAGAGAAAAGAAAAATGAAAAGAGAAAAATAGAGCTCGAGGGGTTGAAAACCCCGGAAGGGAGACCTTGGCAAAAGTTAGAGCTTAAAAGGAGAATGTCAGCATCCGAGTATACCTTAACCCGGAACTACATACGGCCTGATTCCCATCTTTGGGATATGTAGACAACTTCATCCTGAAGTTCGGCCCCAATCATTTTTTTAGCTTGCTTGGCTCATCTATGTTGATTGGTTTATACTTGTTTAAACTCGACTATCTTATCCATGTGCAAATTGGCTTGTCATCGTTCATATTCAGTTGTCCTATTCTGTTACAAGATTCAGCTGCAAGACAAATCAAATTCAGATATGAGATTGTGCATCTTAAGAGTAGATTCCGCATTGGTTAAGCAATGGCCATTTACAAAAATAATTTTGAAGATTTTTAGTGAGGTTGACTAATTTTCTCGAAAATTATTCCATTTTTCCAAAACTGGACCATATCTTGGACCCAAAAAAGAAAAAATTTCAGTGCTCACAACCTGACTTACATGATTTCAAATTAGAAAATCGAACAAGCATGTTAATCTAACTCTCATACTGGTCAAAATTGTTTTAGTAGAAAGCCAAAAATAAAAAAAATGGTCAAAATGATGAACTAGGGGCACAGTCGAGTCAAGGTTTCTGTCTTTTCCCCATTATCAATGTACTCGCCATAAAGGGCACAGTTGAAGTTAGCAGCAGGGGGACCAAGCGCTTTCTCATCCTCCAAAGAGTGAGGTATCAAGCCAAGTGCGAAGCACAGATTGAAAATGGAGTTGGATATTCGACCCCCTCATCTAGACGGGTTCGATCAAGCTCAAATTGGCATCTGACTCGGAATGGGGACGTAGAAAACGCAATGTGTCAGACCAATCAATTGTATACCAGGCCGGTGGGACATGCTATAACTCATCTCGGTCAAGTGAAGCCAAGGGCATAGTCAACCGATGTCAGTTACAGATCTGCTACGCATCTAAAGCTCACTAGTTGTGAGCGAAAGAAGGAAAATCTAGTAGAATACTATGGGCAAGAGCCCACAACTTCCTGCTTATCCATCAACCACCTAAGGGAGGGATAATAAAAAAAATAAGAGAGATTAAAGAATAGAGAGATGTTTGCTGAGAGAAAACGTGAGGAAATGGCTTTTCAAAGAAAAAGAGATTGAGTGTCAGAGTGATGTGAGAATCACAAATGAGAAAGGGTGGGAAAGAATACCTGAAGAAATAGGCACCTGTAGACACCCCATTTTTGACCGACCTTAAGACTCAGACGTCACCGATTGAACGCTCAGTGATGATGCATATTGTGCTCGTTCTGAGGTTTCAGAGTCTTGGCTGCGAGCCTTGCCTCTGGACTTCGGGGCTCTTTTGTGCTTTGCCTCGGTTTACGAACCAAGTCCTGTTTTCTCTGTTTTCTCTTCTCGAAGGGAGGGAGAGGTCTCATAGACCACGTTTCGTGGCCGTAGGCCATTTTTCCTGTTTGGAGACCAGTTTCCGATGCCGTCCGCCGTGTATCTCGGTTCGGGACCGCTTAACTACCTCCGTTTGCTCCGATTTTTGGCACACACCTTGTTTCCTCTCTTTTGAGGGACACTGTGGCCCGAGAGACTACCTTCCTGGTCGCACGCCACTTCCGAAACCTAACAGCCTATTTTTAGGGCCCCAGGCTGCGCGTTTTGGCCCCCGAACCCTCGTTTTGCATCGGTTAGAGTTCATTTTTGGTATGGACCCTATTTTTATTATTAGGAAAATGGTAGGATAGTGGGAGACCAGCAATTCTTTTGAAAATTATTTTCTCTCTCCTCCAGTCGATTTTTTTGACAAAAAGCTGGTTTTCCTCACTTCTGAGCCATAATTTCTGGTCTCCCATACTACCATTGTGTTGTACTCACCTGGGAGGCCACCAATATGGGTAGGCCGACCAGCTTTTCTTCCTGACCCTTTTGAACCTTGCTAGAAAGCTGGTTTTTTCCTCTCCTAGGTCACTTTTTTTGGTTTTTCACCATACAGCTGTATTCTACTCATCTGGGAGGCCACCTTTCTGGGGTGGCCGACCAGTATTTCAGCTTGACCCTTTTGAACCCTGGTCGGTCGACCAGGGCATGTGGTCGGCCGACCACTTGAACTGGTCGGCCAGCTTCCTGCTTTTTGGCCCTCTCAAGTGCAACACAGCTGTGCCAGCTGTGAAGCACTTGACCCTTCCTCCGAGATTTTGAGCCTTTTGTTGGTCTCTTTAAGTTGGTTTTGACCCTCTTGCTTAGCTTCTTAGAGAAGCTTGACTCTTTTGTCAGGCTTCTTGAGGAAGCTTGACCCTTTTGGTCTAGCTTTCTCAAGAAGCTTGACCCTTTTGGTTAAGCTTCTTTGAGAAGCTTTGCCCTCTCTTGAGGCTTCTCCAAGAAGCCTTATCTCTCTCCCTCTATAAAACAAACACTCCCCATTCATTTTCAAGGGTTAGACACATTTGGCTGAGGCATATACACTCCACCCTCCATAGCTCTCTTCTTCAAGCTCCAAACCCTAATATTCTTGGACATTTACATCACACCTCCTAGCCTACCACCTCCACCATACATCCAAGCATCTTGGAACTATTTTTCAGAGGTTGAAGACTCACCTTCTTGGTCCAGAACTTGCTGCATTGCTGTGCTACAAGGGTAAGTCCTCATTTCCCCCATTTTTGCATTATTTTGCTTCCTAACTTAGCCCTATTTGAAAGCATTTATGTGTTTTTTTATAAACTGAAAAGTGTCTTATTTTGAGCTCCTCTTGAAGTTTGATTAAGGATACTTTTCTGTTTGAGGTCTTCTACCTCCTTGTATGCTCTATCCCTTATTGTAGGCTTATTTTGCTTCCTATCTTAGCCTTACTTGTGAGCATTTTTGAGATTTGTTATAAACTGGAAAGAGTCTTATTTTGAGCCCCTCTTGATGTTTTATTAAGGTCACTTTTCTGTTTGGGGTCACCTTCCCCTTTGCATGCTTCATTTCCTCATGTTTAAGGCTATGCATTAGAGCATTTGTGTTGCCCTTGGTTTGGCCTTTTAGCCACTGAAATCTAGTAGATTTTCAGTCGCTTAGATGTGTTTTTGAGCCCTAAAATCAGGGAGGGGTGACCCTCTCACCCCTTGTTCTCTTTACTAGCTTTGTTGGCCTTCCAAAGGGGCTCCTACTTGCATGTTGTGAAATCACATTTCAGGCCCTATTTGGTGAGTTTTAAGGTCTGCCTTGACTCTGTCCGGAGCCCATTTTGCCATATTTTGTGTCTTTGATGCATGTGTAGAATAATCCCATTCAAGGCCTTTCAAAGGGGCCTTTATTTGCATGTTTCCTAGACCCATTTCAGACTCTTTTTAGTGGGTTTTAGGACCCTCAGAACCTCTGTCCAGAGGTGGTTTTTCCATTGTGTGTGTCCATCATGCATGTGTAGAACAACCCCCTTATTGGCCTTTCAAAGGAGCCCATCATTCTTGCATGCATTGACTGAGTTTCAGTGGTTATTTGGGTATATTTTGGCATGGAATACTTCTATTTTTAGCTTGTTTGGAGAGCCTTCATATGCTCCATATAGTTGTAGTGTAACTCATGGTTCACTAGCTTTCTTTGCATACTTTGTTGACCCTTGATTTTAACACTTTTTGGCCATGCCTTAAACTGATATTGTGCTTATTTTGGACTGCCTTAGCTCTATTTTTAGGTCTCATTGTTGAATGATGTTGGTTTTGCATGCTTGTAGTTCAATACCCATGCTTAACTTTGAGTTTTGAGGTTCATTCCATGCATATACTGAGGTGTGTTCATGTTTTGTGCTCATTATACATCATATTTCAGAGCATGTTTGAATGCCATATTGCCATGTTTTGTACTCTTTAAATGTGTTTGAGAGTCAGACTTGTATGCCTTGTTTTCGAACCATTGAATGAGCTCCATTTCGTTGCATCCCGAGCCATCATTTTAGGCCATTTCCCCACTGTTTCAGACCTGCCTAGAGTCTGTTTGAGGTTGGTTTTGCCTTTGGTGCATTGCTTTGGGTACCTCTAGAGTAACGCACTTCACTAGTTTCGGTACCCGGGCCCCCTAGCTTTTATGTGACATGTTTGCATATTTCGGGACCATTTTGTATCATGTTTCAAAGCTGAAATTTGTGTGTTTGTATGCCATATTGCATCATTTTCCATGCTTTGGTAGAATGGCATTTGATGCCTTAGGATCGATCCCTTGCATCGTGCATGTTTGTATGTGTTTCGGTTGTCTCATTTCTATCATATGGCCACTGATGTGAGTGTGGCTGAGGTCCACTCATGTTGGTGTAAGTCCATCGTGCATTGTGTATGCCATTTCAGTCTATAGCATTGCGTTTGCTAGGTTGCATGTTAGAGCATTGTGTATGCCATGTTACATCACGTGCATTGTGTATGCCATTTTAGTCCCTAGCATTGTGTATGCTAGGTTACATGTTAGTCGCATTGTGTATGCCATCTCATTTGCATTGTGTTTGGGATAGGAGTTAGCCCAAGCACGGGAAACGAGGGACGTTTCGTACTCAAAGTGACGAAACGTGGCTCAATTCCCCATTGCCGACACTCCGGATTAACCATGATGGAGTCTAGGCCTTGTTGTGTTTTCATGTGCATTCATTTCACATCGAGTCATGCAATTCGACTCTTCGGCCATCATGCATCGAGATGTGTGATTGGTGGCACGAGGATCGAGGACTACACTTCTTGAAGAGTAGTCATGCATATATATGTGAAAATACATTGCCATGCCCCTTTCTTGCTCTCTGTTGCAGCAAATCAGAAATCAACAGCCTTCTGGAGCTTCGCACAGCATTCTGAGATTAATTGTAAATAGAGGCGAATCGGGGCATCGCAATGGATTTCCGTGCAAGGCAACTCGAACATGCATCATTCATCACTCGGAACAGAGCTGAGGCGGTCCGTGAATTTGCATACTAGTTTACTGCTTTCCTAGTTAATTTTTTAATTAATTAGAATTTTGTAATATTTAATTATTTACTCGGACTGTAATTATTTATTCGGACTGTATTATTTATTCGGACCCTCCGAGTGAGGGCACAACTGTAATAAGTGTGCGTATGTGTGATGTATGTCTTCCAACCCCACGTCTTTCTCCCTTTTATTTACCAGCTTATGATGGTTAGATTAGGACATATTTCAATTAGCATACTTATGCTCGCATGTTTGCATCCATTCATTTGTCTTGCATGCATCGGGCTCGGCGCATCATACTAACTACATTGTATTTCAATCCCGAGTTGAATACTTGTTAACTGTCACATTTCACATATCACTTTAGAATAGCCGAGCCTATTGTAGTTGCATTTTTGCATGTGTTGCATTAGGCATTTCCGTATAGTTAGGATCATGCATGGATTTCTAACATAGCTTCTTTTTTGGCTTGGAGTACTCGGTAAGTGTTTTCGCTTTAGCATCCTTGCAGTGTGTGAATGACCGCCATGATAGCATGCTTACCATGAGACTATTTGCTTATGTGATATACCTGTCTGAATGCCTGTGGGTGAAGGTTGGATTATCTGAATTAGAATAATGCATTGACTGTAAATTTTAAGCCCACTAGATAGTGGCAAAGCCATGTTTTCTAAGCCCACCCGAGGATGGCAAAATCTGCATTTTAAGCCTACTTGCGAGTAGCAAACCGCTTTCAAAAATAAACATGAAATGTTTTGTTCCAATTAAGGCGATCCGGTCTATACTTGTATGCTGTGCGCATCACATAGTAATTCTAGGCTAATAACTGGAATAAGAACGCATAATGTTTTCAAAACTTGATATCATGATTAGTAGAGGCCGATCTTTGATCGGGCGAGCGGGGGTGCTCACAAAGTGACCTTCCCCAATCGTACCCAAGTTCTCGAGCCGAGGCAACTTTGGTGTGACGGACACGTGGCCTTAGGCAACGAGTCAGGGTTTCCTAAATTTCCCAAAATAAAATATTTAGGTGGCGACTCTATATCTGGCAAAGCAATCCGTGTTTGGCACTTCTTTCAAAAAAATCTATTTTCAAAAACGATTTGCCGGATTTGAACTCTTTGATGATTCATCGGTCTTGCACTGCACTCTGCGAGATTAGATACAGGACTGTGACATTGAGTCCTGAACGGTAGTGAGCCCAAATGAACAAAACGAGGGAGATTTCCTCCCGGGACGTTAGGGGACGTCTACAGCTCCCTACAAACCGAGAGGTCTCTCACCATTGAAACATATCCAAGTGTTGTGTTTGTTGTTTTGGTTTGTCTCGATTCTTGTTTTGAGTCGTTTTGATTTCAGTAAGTGTCAATAGTTGTGCTGTTTTTACCTTTGTTTTCCTTTGTTGAGTTGTTTTGACTGTGGTCAGTCGTAGGCTCAATACTTGGTCAAGAACTCTTTTTTAATTTTAATTTCAAAAAAAAAAATCGTTTTGTGCTCAGAGTGCCGTACCATTCTCAACATAGTATATAAAACAAGTTTCTTTATTTCATAAACTGCAGGGTTCAACCCCGATCAAGAGGGAGCAATCAAACCAGGACCTATCTGAAACTACATGGGTTTTGGACTGCAAAGCAAAAGAAAAGAGGGAAAATTTGGAACATCTTAGTGTGTTTCAACTTCGGCAAATTTCGAGACTGCATTCCAAGCGTACATTCTCAGGCCTCGCCTTTCTCTATGCACTTTGTATCACACTGTCTGGTGCAACTTGAGTTCGCACTATTTTGTGCACCTTGCATCGCACTCTTTTGTGCGTTCTTTTGTGCATTCATACATCTTCACCTTGCATCGCATTGTCCTATGCATTCACTTTCATTCGCACTGTCTTGTGCACTTGTATAGCACTGTTTTGTGCATTCACGCTGCCTCGCACTATCTTGTGCATTCCCCTAGTCTAGGAGACCTTAAATCCTCTAAAGGTGCAATTCCTTTGGTGTTTGTCGTGCCCGAACGACTTCCGGTGGTCTGGTATAGCCACCTGTCTGTGCTTGCAGTGAGTTCCTAGGAGATCAACTGAGACGGCGGAAACTAGAGTTCGAATGGCCGATGCCTAAAACGCAAAGGTTCAGAATTTCTAAGACTAGAGTCTGGTTTAAATACCCAAGGGTGTATCATCGGCTTGAAATCTATATGGTAGCCCCATTAGTTGAGGTAGCTTGTGTGCGCCTCAATTCTGGATATTGAACCAACCTAGTCTGTCACCCTGTAAGAAAATGGGGAAAATTGCGAACATGACCAGGAAGAAAAGTAGTACCTATGGTTTGGAAGTGCAACCAAGAAGAAGTCGAAGATCTCCAGCAGCATAAGGTGAGTCATCATCGATTGCCCCTCTAAGGTACTTTCACTTCCCAGCTACATCGCATTTCATTATCTAGTATTTCTATCACATTGCATATAGAATATATTGCATGCATCTACTGCACTATCCATTGTATGATACCATTTTATTGTCTGCATCATTTCCATTTTAAAGCTTGGTTTGGCATGTGCCCATACTTTTCACGTTGAAGTATAGCTCTACATGTGTACGCGCCTATTCTGCAAGAATTGTGGTCTAAGAGTTTCGGCACCTTTTTTGTGTTAGACATGGTCTAGTTTATGTCCATGCCTTTTCTAGGTAAGACGTGGTTCGGCCTGCGCCTTATTCACTGCATCCATTGCATCGTATTTTGTTTGTTGCATTCAGCATTTAGGATCACGTTCTTTCCACAGCAGATCATTCCTCACCTATATCGTACCATCCAATTACATGTACTGTTTCTCTTTCTACAAAACACATAGTTTTACATGTGCACACGTCTATTCCACTAAGAGAATTGTGGTTTAAGGGTTCCAGCACCTTTTCTATGTTAAACGTAGTTTGATGTTGCATCGCCAATCCTTTATGATATTTGTGTGGTTTTGCACTGCTTGTGGTTTCATTATTTATTTACATTGTATATCATTTGCATTGTTTCGTTGCATTGTGTATCATTTGTAGTCTGCCCCTGAACTACGCTGGTTTGATTCCTTGCAAAGGGAAACGTAAGCAACCTTCGGGTTCAACCAACTGCATCTGCATTTTGTTTGTTTGCCCAAGTCTTATGTCCTTATCAAAATGAGTCGTCTTTAGGCTTTGACATTCACTCACGTCATTTCATGACTCTGAGCTCTGTCAAAGAGGGGCAACTGTAGACATCCCAATTTTAATCGCCCATAAGACTAAGGTGCCTCAAGTTGATTGTTCGAAGATGAAGGCAGGACGAAGGCTATGTTGTGCACAGGTTCAATTTCTTCGGCAAGGAGAGCTCCAAATCCCAACCTCACACCCCTTTTTGGACCAAAGCCTTTTGACCAAAATGATTTTTAGACCTTAAAACCCTCTCTTTCAAAATATTTTTGAAAAAGTTTCTACGATGTTCCGAGACTCGGATTTCGTCAAATATTGCGCTTTTCGGTAAACTGAGCAAGGACAAAGTGGAAATAAATGAAAAAGAGGTGAAATCTTGAAAAAAAATCTTTAAAACATCTTGTTTAGAGGTTTGGAGTTGAAGAAAATAGGAGGGGAGAGAAGAAAACTAGTTTGGAAGAAGTTAGGCATGAATCCGGTTAAGCCAAAACTGAGCAGTCTTCACTAAAAGAGACATATCTTTTTTCACACTTGGAATTTTGATGTGAGGCTACCACCATTGGAACGAAGACTTTCGGGGCTTCAATTTAGACAAGAGAATGACCTGCAAAGGAGTCCGGATGAAGGACATATGCCCATTTGAAATTGGACCTGGAAAACAAATTTTTGTGATCGGCCACCAGTAGTGGCCAACCGGCCAAGAGTGAGGTTTTTCAGCCATCAATGGTGGCCATCGGCCACCAGTGATTGCCGGTCAGCCACTGGTGCAAAAAGGTTAGTTTTTGTGCATATATTTTCCTCCAGCTATTTCACACTTCTCCGGCTGTCTCTAATTCAGATATTTTTGACCAAGGTTCTTGTATTTCTATATATAGAGGGCCTTCTCTATTGTTTTCAAGGTTGAAAAAATTTTGGAAGCCTCTCTCTCTACAATCCTCTCTCTCTACAATTCTCTCTCTGTCTAGATTTCTCTCTATCTTAAACTTTTGTGCATACAAGTAGAGATATACTTCTAGTTTGCCTATCAACCCTTAACCAAAGTTGCTTCTCCTTGGGCTGAGGTTACTTGAGGCCCTCTTTGAGCTCTAGAAGGTGATTTTAGCTTGAATTTGGCTTGAATTGTTGCATAAATAGTGTCTTCCCTTCAAGAGGTAGAAACTTCTCTTTACTAGCTTAATTTCCATACTTGTTTTGCCATCCTTTTACACCGTTTTTGAGCTGGTTTTGAACTCCAAAAAAACTCTATTTTTATGGTTTAGAAATGGTGGTTTAAGGCCTTTTTGAGTTAGGGATAGTTCACCTTTTTCCTTCTTTGTTCATAAAGCTTTTACACTTTTGTTCAACACTTTCAAACCAACTTTTTTTGGCCTTTAAACCACTAAATTTCAAAAGTTTTTCAGTGGTGAAAAACATATTTTGAAGTCCAAAATTGGAAGGGTTAGCCTCCCCTCCTTGTATCTTGCTTGCATGCCTAGTTAGCTCTATGTGTTAGCATGCTTTTCTAGCTTAACTTAGCTTAATTCCAGTATGTTTTTGCCTCTAATTTGGACTACTTTAGCTCTGTTTTGGGTTGGTTGGGTCATATGAATCTTGTTTTGCATGGTGGTAGTGCAAAGGGCTTTACTAGTTTGATGTTTTAGGCCTTTAAACATCATTTCCTTGAGTTGATTGCATGTTTTAGTATTATTTTGCATGTAATTTCAGCACCTTAATCTCTGCAACCTCCCTCCATTCTTCACTCTTTTGTTTGCTTTGAAAGTGGTTTCAAACCACTTGTTTGCCTAAGTGTGGAATTGAGGTGTTGCACCTAATGGTTTAATCCCTTAGGGGGTTCATTACCAGCAGTGTAATGCCTCTTTCATGCCCAAAGTAACATGTGGTCTGAGACGTATTTCCATTAGAGGACACTCACTTTTGGACTTAATCGATTAAAGAATGGATCGGTAACTAAAATGAGTAAATAAAACACGGCAAGTAAAAGAGGCAAGATAAACATCTTTCATGTTGCATTGCATGTGTTCGAATCGGACGTTAATTCGAACACAAGGAAAATGGGACATTTCATACTCAAAAGTGATGAAATGTACCACTTTCCTTGGTCACCATCACCCTTGATCATGCATGATAGGGTGGTAGTTTTTTTTAGTCTTGTTGTGCACTCATTAAACTTGTGCAAGCTTGGTTCCTTAGCCATCATGCATGAAAAATGCTTGGTTGATGGTTTGAAGGCCAAGAGTTACACTCCTTTGAGCTTGTGTAATGATAAGGAGAGTAACTGTACAGACAACCTTTAAGAATACACTGTTTTGCCTCTGTTTTCTCTCTGTTGCAGCAAAAAAGGAAGTTCAGGGCAGGGGTAGTCGATCAACCACCAGCAGTGGCCGACGGCCACCAGAAGTAGTCAACCGGCCACCAATGGTAGCCAATCGGCCATCAATGAAAAAAGTTGGTCAGTGTGTTCCTGAGGTGGAGCAGAGGTGTTCTGGGAGTTGGCAGCACTGTTGGTGTTCAAATAAGTGCAAACAGAGGCGTTCAATGGCAAGGCGATGGCATATTCAAGTGAAGAAACCGAGCATGCATGCATCCCTCACTTCCCAAGGCCATTTAACTTCTTTGATTAGTTAGTTAGTGGTAGCTAATTATTTAGTTTAATCACTTTAGTTAGCTTAGAATATCTAGTTAATTCAAGTGTTGTAATTAGTTAGTGTAACTAGTTATTCGTTTCCGGTTTGTAATGATTAATTATCCTAGAATAGTTAATTAATTCGTTTTGTAATAATTAGCTAGCTTAATTAGCGTAGCTAGTTAGCTTATTTATTCGGACCCTCTTTCGCGAGGGCATAATGTTGTAATAAGTGTGCGTGCGTGTGTGTATGTCTTCCAACCCCACATCTTTCTCCCTTTTATTTAATCGCTTTCAATGGTTAGATTAGGGACATTTTCAATTAACATACCTTATGCTTGCATGTTTGCATCCATTCATTTGTCTTGCATGCACCGACGCTCGGCGCATCATTCAAACTACATTGTCATTTCAATACTTCTTTGAATACGTGTTTTAAAGCATGCTTTCAAAGTGTTGCAAATGCCATATTAGTAGCCGAGCCTATTAATTGCATATTGCTTGTGTTGCATTAAGCATCTTAGCATAGTTAGGATCATGCATCTTTCTAACTAGTTTTTGTTTTGGCTTGCAGTACTCGGTGAGTTTTATGCTTAGATTAGGGACATTTTCAATTAACATACCTTATGCTTGCATGTTTGCATCCATTCATTTGTCTTGCATGCACCGACGCTCGGCGCATCATTCAAACTACATTGTCATTTCAATACTTCTTTGAATACGTGTTTTAAAGCATGCTTTCAAAGTGTTGCAAATGCCATATTAGTAGTCGAGCCTATTAATTGCATATTGCTTGTGTTGCATTAAGCATCTTAGCATAGTTAGGATCATGCATCTTTCTAACTAATTTTTGTTTTGGCTTGGAGTACTCGGTGAGTTTTATGCTTTAGCATACTTATATGAGTGTGAATGTTGCCATGATTAGCATGCTTGCCATGAGACTATGTGTTTACTTGCTAAACTGTTTGAATGCCTGTGGATGAAGGCTTGTTGTTTGAATTGGAACGATTCAATGAATATGAGTTTTAAACCCACTTTGTTGTGGCAAATCATGTTTTAAGCCCACTATGTTTAGTGGAAAAACCACATCTTTAAGCCCACTTGAGGGTGGCAAATTCAAACCATTTTCGAAAACAAACATGAGTTGAATTGTTCCAAGTCTTACGACTAGTCTATACTTGTTTGCATACATCACATAGTAAAGCTAATTTAATAACCGGAATAAGAACACATAATCTTTATAAAAGAACATATCATGGTTAGTAGAGGTCGATCTTTGATTGGGTGAGCAGGGGTGCTCAATTCATGGCCTTCCCCCCTTGTACCCAAGTTTCCTAGCCGAGGCAACTTTAGTGATGATGGACACGTCACCTTCGGCACGAGTCAGGGTTTCCTAAATTTTCCCAAAATAAAATATTTAGGTGGCGACTTTGTATCTGGTAAAGCAGTCCAATTTTGACATTATTTGATTTAAAATCGATTTTTCAAAAAGATTTGTCAGATTTGGACTCTTTGGTATTTATCAATTTCACATTACACTTGTGAGACTAGATTCAAATCCGTGGGAGTCCAAACTGTGAAGCTTTCTTTTCAAACCTTTTCCAAAAGGCGAGGCGCGGAAAAGGCCGAGTCCATAGAGAGATTTCTTTTCAGTCCACGTAATAGACTAGAGTGTGTTGCTGGGTTCGTAAGACCTACCACGACTCTCATTTCAATAATCTGAACCGTTTAATGTGTAGAACTCGTCGAGTACTCCATGTTTGCAAAAAAATCACGTTGATCGAATATTGGTAGCCTCTTGATCGGAACACATTTTTGTTAATAATTTAGTTTTAAAATCATATTTACCATTGACAAAAATATGTTTCGATCAAGGGGCTACCGATATCCGATCAAAGTGATGTTTTGCAAGCATGAAGTCCTCGACAAACTCTACACATTGAACGGTTTAGATTATCAAAACGAAGACCTATAATGAGATCCACGAGTCCAACAGGACGCTCTAGTCCACTGTGTGGACTGGAGAGAAGCCCCTCATTTACTTATAAGCCTCGTTCTGAAAGTTGGCTATTTTTGTAGGTTATTTTAATTTTTCACTTTAGTAAGCTAAAATTTTTATATTTGGGAAGATAGTTAGATCTTTTTATAGTTAGATGTAATATTTGTGAGAAAAAAAGTGAAATAATTATAGATTTTATATGACATTTTGTCTTATTAACTATTTTAACCTATTTTATCTTTTTATAAATTTTAATCTAAAAAAAAGCTAAAACTCAACTTGCTAAACGGGGCATAATCTTTTCTGCTAGGCTTTGGGGCGGGTTGCTACAATTTGCCATTATTGTTTTTTGGATAAATAAGATTTTATCCCGTTGGTCACATTTTCACTTTTACCTTTACATTTGTTTTTTCCAAAATTAGGCAGAAAAATGGCACAATAATTATCACATAATATAATAAAAAAAATTATTATTATGTTAATGTTTGAATTTATATAAAAAAATTTATTATCATATTGATGTTTGAGTTTATGTCAGGCTTGTGAACTACATATAATAAAATATTTTATACTACTTGACTATCGATGTATCATTTTTTATCTAATTTTTAATAGAAATTAGTTTGAAGAGTAAACTGAAAAAAATTTGAAATATTAAGAGTCAAAGTGAGGAAGAAAAAAAAAACAAATTTTAAGGGTTAAAGTGAAAAAAAAAAACCAAACATAAAATGGACAAAATATAATTTACCATTATTTTCTTTCATTGTATGGAGCATTAATGCAATTTGTCAGTCCCTTCCCTTTGCCCTCATTTTTATTGATGTAATTTTTGTTCTCTTCGCTTAAATTTTCATCAATAAAAAGGGTTTTTTTTTGCTATAAAAAACAAAAAGAAAAAGGAAAAAAGGTCTTGGAATCAAACTCCCACACAGATTATTATTATTATTGCAAGCAATCCTCTGCACAGCAGATCTATTTTTTCATACAACAAACAGTTCCATACAAAATCCAGTTGATATTGTATAGGATCAACAGCTTACAAACACAGAAACAAAAAAAAAAAAACAAAATCAAAAATAAATAAATAAGAAGACTAGTAAATACATAACTGGGTTCAGAGTGCTGAATTTTATTGGGTGTGGAAGGTTTGCAGCTGTCCCTTAACAAGCTTAAGCAGAACACTGGAAACCAGAAGGAGGTGTCTTCCCACAGTCTACAAGGACTTGAAGAGCAATTGGTATAATAATGTTAATATTCAGAAGCTTTGCCTTAATGGTTGTGCAAAGACATACAGCTGCATCTGAGTCCACTAGTCCTTGCAACACTGGACAACAAGTGTCCTTGGCGCTGCTTCCGATTCCAATGTGAACTTGGCCACTTAACACGTCCACACACGCCCCTAGTTTGAGAGTGTCGATTGGGCACGTTTGTTGTGCCGGAGGAGGAGGAGGGAATGGCACCACTATTGGGGTTGGTGGTGGACATGGCGTTTTTGGCTCCGGAGGAGGCGGCGGAGGAGGACATGGCTTTTCAACCGGGGGAGCAGGAGGAACGGGTGGTTTGGGGACATAAGGCGGCGGCATCACAATTGGAGGTTTGGGCACGTAGGGTGGTTTAACAACGGGTGGTTTGGGCACATATGGGGGTTTAACGACGGGTGGTTTGGGGACGTAAGGCGGTTTCACAACCGGAGGTTTGGGTGGTGGTTTAGAAGGATGTTGGGGTGGCAAGGGAGGCAATTTGGGTGGTGGTATGGAAGGAGGCGTTGGGTATGGACAGTCAGGGCATGCAAGTGTAGTTAGCAAAGTCCCCAAGTTCAGAAGAAGGATTAAAAGACTTGCCAAAGTAGTATACTTGGCCATGGTTTGAAAAAACCACTATTGTCAAAGTGGTGCAGGAGAGAGAACTTGTAAACACTCTTTCACACACACACAGGGTGCTTGCTTGAGCTTGTGAACACACACAAACACTTGCCTTCTTATAGAAGGAAAAGGAGGTGGGGTAGGGACAATAAAATACTCTTTTTTTTATTTATTTAATAGGTTAATTGAAATGTTTGTCGTCATTGGTTGACTAAAGAGACACCACAAGTGGATAGGGGGGGGGGGGGGGGGAGAGACGACAAAGATAGTATTACTCTTCTCTTAATTCCTTTCACAGGGTAAATTATAATTTTACCTCTCAACATTTAAATATTTATAAATAATTATACTAGTAAGGTTAAAGTAAATAGAATTAAAACATGTGGCGGATGAACATATGACTAATTACAGATAAAATGTATATTTTAATATTTATTCATTCATATGATTAATGAATGACTTATAAAAAATAGACAATATGTTATGTGAATTAAAATATTAAAGGAGGGCATTATATATATAATTAATATGTAATACTATCTATTCATATCAAATTAAAAATATCATCTCAAGTGGCGCAATCACAATAATCACAATTATTGTCTGTATATTAATAGAACTTACTTTTTGTTGGTGGTACTAGACAACGATGGTGGCTCCATAAGAAAAGAAGAAGAAAGGTGGCAGTAGCTAGGGAAGGAGAGTAGCGATAGATTAAAAAAAAAAAGATAGTGATAAAAGTGCATCAAGGAAAAAAAAGTAGTGACGGACAACAATAAAAGTTAAAGGTGATTGTCAATCATAATAAATGAAAAAAATAATTAAATTATGTAAATTATGTTTATTTTGCTAGTTGTAACTAGCAAATAGCTGTAATTGATAGCGTTTTAAAAGTTAAAAATTTAAATTAAAACAATTACAAAATTAATATTTGATTTGTTACTGGCGTGAAACTTAAAAAAAAGTTCTTTAATCGCCCCAAAACTCAAAAAAAGGAATGTCAGTGAAATGAACCATGTGTCGACAGATTAAGAAAGATTTGGCATGGTTGATTGACTTTGAAAACTGAAGCAGGGACGGCCCTGGCGCATACGGCACAAGTTGATGGGTAGGGCTCGTCAAAAAAAAAAAAAAAAAAAACTCTCATTATAATTTAAGGGTTGTTTGGGGTGTCCTAAATAAGTGCACTTTTTGTCTTTTTGGACTAAAAAGTTGAGGGAAAAAATATGAATGTTTGGGTTAACTTTTTGACTTTTTATGAAAAAATGTGTAATAAAAAATTGTAAAAATTGGTTTTAGAGGAAAATTAGGATTGGGAGTTGTGCAGCCATAATTGTTGACTTTTGGTGAATAGTGTTAACTTTTTAACTTTTTGAGTAACTTTTTGACTTTTTAGCTTTTTTTAAGTATCCCAAACTTGGCCTTAGTATAATATATTAGGTATATTTTAAATTTAAAAAATTAAAAAAAAGTTTAAATTAATTTAAAATAAATTGATCCATTAAAAAATTGAAAGATCATTCAAAAAAATTAACATTGTTATCTATTGAAAATAGACCCAAAAAATGGGTCTCTCTTATTATAATTTAATCTAATATATTAAGTATATTTTAAGTCTAAAAAAAAATTAAGAAAGACCCAAATTAACTTAAAATAAATTAATCCATTAAAAAATTGAAAGGCTCATTTAAAATAATTAGCATTGTTATTCATTAAAAATGATTTTGTAAAAAAATTAGATTATGCAGGTATGATTGATTTATTTGCTTCTAAAAATACAAAAAGAGTAAAGATCAAGCGATACTTATTAGTTATTGTAATATAATGCTAAATATTTTTTTGTGATTTTGACACATATCTTTTGCCCTTTACTTTCAAAAAAAAATTTTATTCAATAAAAAAAAAATGTGAAGGGTTCCAGAAATTTATTAGTTGATTATCGACTTTGGATCCCGGAAATCTCAGGGCCGAGCCTGGACTAAAGGGACACCACAAATTATAATAAAGATATCCATCAGTGATACAGAATCCAAAAACAAGTTGCGCTGAGCTAAGTTCTGAGATATATGTGGGGCTCTAAATGAATTGAGTTGTTTATAAATAGCGGTTCGGCTTAGCTCGTTTAGTAAATGACTCGAGTTTAAGCTCGAATATTATTTTCGTTTAATAAACGAGCCAAACTCGAGTTCGAATAAGTTTGGCTCATCAAGTTTAACTCGTTTATTTTTATTTAAATTATATAATAAATATGTTATTTATATATTAAATAATATAATATATAAATATATGTATATAATATTTTTTATGTAAATATTTTTATTTAAAATAATACAAATAATATTTAAAAAAATTATCGAGCCGAGCTCAAATTTCATTAAATATTAACAAGTCGAGCCAAGCTTGAGCCCAGTTATTTATCGAGTCGACTTAATTATATTTAGTTGTATGAGGGCAAGAAACTAAATGTCACCATATTTCGGGAAACTACCCCTTCACTTCAGTGCAGGTGGAACTACTTGTCTTGTTCCGTAACAAGAATTAAACGTACTTTTGTTTGTGTCTGGTGGACACGTGGGTGTTAAATCTTGTACTCATACCAGTATACCTATATACTGACCCATTTTGTCTCTTGGCAACTCAGGTGCATTCTATTTGAGCACAGTCGAGCTTCCTTTGCAGTATTAGTTGGGACTACGGTGATGATGAGAAATGACTATAGTTGTTGGATATATCGTTTGGACTTCTTTTGTTTTCTAAAATTTAGAGTTTAAGGATTGATATTAGTTTATATATTTATTATTATTTTTTATGACCTTAGTATTTTGACAATTTGACATTGTGAGTTATTTTTTGACCTTACATTATTTAAGTTGTTTTAACTAGTTGTTGTTACTTTAATGTTTGAGATATTGGATAGTTATGAATTTATAACAGATAGTTTGGTTGGCATTTATTTTATTTTTTTGTCCCTTGTATTTTTTTTAGCATTGAAATTTACTTAAACTTTATGGAGACGAGAGCATTTAGATTTTGTTTCATCCATTGGATTTGGATGATGGAATGTTGATTGGGGTTTAGTCCTAATTTAATATTTTATTGTTCAAATTTTGGGGCGTGACATTCTTATTGAAATACACCATGCCACTATATGTTCAAGTTTTGTTCAAAATTTGAACATATCTTTTTTTTATCTATTGCACCACATATTTTTTTTTTATCTGTTGCAATATGTTTCTCAACATCATCATTTTTTTATCTATTGTACCACAGATTCATGTACATCACATTTTTTTAATCTATTGCAATATATTTCTCAACAAGAACAATAAAAAACAAAAATTTAAGGAAAAAAAAAAAAAAAACTCCCTCCATTCCAAAATATTAGTCCCTTTGTTCCATTTTGCGTTGTTCCAAAATATTAGTCATTTTTCAAAAATCAAGAACTAAAATAATATAAATTTTCTATTTTGTCCTTTTTTTAAATTCATTAACACAAAAAGTACAATTATGACAATTGATATTCCTAAAAAAATGTACTATCAAAGGGTAATTTTAAAAAATTAATATTTTTAAACTGCAATAATTATACTACCCAAAAAATTAGATTTTCCAAAAATGACTATTATTTTGGAACGGAAGGAGTATTACACTAATCATCATCATCAACAACAACAACAACAACAACAACAACAGCAATAACAAATTTAACCTTACATAAAATAAAAATAGAAACCAAAAAAAATCAGATCAAGAGAGAGATGAAGATATGTTCAACAAATAAAGAGTAACAAATCTGTTCAACGGTGGATCTGGATTTGGATAGGATTTGCACCGATTAAACAAACACAACATCCAATATATATATATATATATATAGAGAGAGAGAGAGAGAGACAGAGACAGAGACAGAGACAGAGACAGAGAGACAGAGAAAGAGAAAGAACAAGACAATTTTTTTACATAAAACCCTATAAATTAATGTGGGAAAGAGAGAAAAGAGAAACTACCACAAGAGAGGGAAGGAAAAGAGAGAGAAAAAGAGAGAGAGAGAGAGAGAGCAGATATTCTTGGATCCAATCGATGGTTGAGTATGGCAATGGCGACGACAAAGAGAGAAGAGATCTACAGCGGCGAGAGAAGAGATTGGAAAGAGAATAGATATGTGGTGGTGGCGGCGATGGTAACGGTAGCAGCGGCAATGGTAGGTCCATCGACGGCGAGATATAAGAGAAACGAGCAGATGAGGGCGGCGACGAGGTGGTGGTCCATCGATAGAGGAAAATGATATGTGAAAGAGAGAGAGAGTAGAGAGGGTTTGGTACGAGATAACGACAGCGACGGCGACAGTGACAGTGACGACAACGGCTAAATGGCTGAGCTGCAGAACAGAGAATAAGAGAAAAGAAAGAGGGGAGTGTGCGGTTTGTTAGTACACTATGGGCATATTTGATTGACAGGATTAGAGGCTATTTTTAGGGTAATCTTTTTTGGCTATTTTAGCCACAAAAAAAGCAAAATAGACTAAAAAGCCAATAAAACAAAATATCACATCCAAACCATAATCATTTCATTTTTTCTCTCACAAAAGTCAAAAAAGCCAAAAAAAACCCATCCCAAACGAGGCTTTTTAGCCCCAAGTCAAAAATGTCAAAAAACCAAAAAGCCAACCCACATCCCAAACAAAGGCTGAGATTATTAATCCGTAGGTCCAATAATCCTGTGTTTGTTTTGAAATTTTGTTTTAGGATTATTAATCCAATAGATAATTAACCCAAAAAATTTGTAGGATTATTAGTGATGGGTTAGGGGTAAGATTATATATCCTAAGGTGGGAAATAAAATAAAAAAAACTTTTTTACCTACTAATCCAATGCAAATCAAACAATGGACAATGGGATAATTTATCCTACTAATCTAATTTGATAGTGAATATCACACTAATTTGATGGGATTATTAATACTTTCGCTATTAATCTTATGAATCAAGCATAACCTATGGGGCAGGATTGGACTATTAGTGAGCTATACCCATGAATAGCATGTTTGGATCGCAAATAATGGACCGGATTGATAGTATAGAAGGATTAATAATCTTGTACAACAATCGGATTAACATACCTGTAGGAGGTATAGGATTCAAGGATTAGTCCACGGATTATTGGTGGAGAGGGTATGAAATTACATAAATACCCCTCCTCTTAATCCTTTGTCAGATCATTATCAACATGAAGAAAAAAAAAAAAAAAAAACGAAGAAGAAGAAGTAGAAGGTTTGAGGCCATTTATGTAAGGGGAAAGACACCCCCACGTGAATTGTCTCTCATATTCATTTATATATATATATATATATTGTAATTATTCTAACATTGGTTAGTTTGAGGGTATTTATGTAATTTTCTATTTTAATCCCATATCATAATATTACCTACAAACATATACACTTTATCCCCTATCTCCAAATTAATACCACCACATTACTAATATCCTCATTCACTCCCATCGCATTCATAATCCCATCCAACCTAATCTGCGAAACAAACGTATATATGGGGTTTTTGGTCATTTTAGTTACGCATATCTTTATGGATAAAGTGTTTTAGAGCGTGGAGTTTTGACCAAACAAAATTTAATTTTGGATTTATGGACCAAGTGCCCTTAATAAAATCCTCTTTCTTTCTCTAAAAAATTGTTAATTTTGTTAAATAAAAAATTATGATAATAGAATATTTATATTTTCTAAATTACAAGAAATAATTCAGATTTAAAACAATACATAAGGAGTATATATATAATTTATCCTAAAAAAATGTAAATAATTGTGTTGGCTGTATAATTTGTAAAAGTCAATCACAATTCAACACGTGGCACAAATGGGGCAATTTGGGTAGTTAATACAAGTTGTCAACCAAAATCAGACACGTGGCAATTCGTATTGGTAATAATGGATCAGCGTAACACTGGAACAATCGAGATATACGAGATGATGTGGCCTAACGGTTACTCATAAAGTTTAAATTCAAAATCATGAGGGAAACCTAACTGCAAGAGTAGTGTAGCAGGACTGACTGTGAGAGAGCATGTTCAGCAATCATGGGAGGGCATTTTCGACGGTTGGAAGTCCATTTCAACGGTTACCACTGAGAAGTATAAATAGAAAGGAATACTCCAGAATGAAGACCCAGACTCAGATCGAAAAACCAGTTTATTTACTTCATATTTCTTTCCAGTTTTACATTTCTACACTTCAATTCCTGTACTGCACTTCATTTCCTAAGAGTAGTTTCAAATAGTTTGTTGTTGTGAACCTCTACGAGGTTGGGTCAGATCATTGTAAGTTTTCATTTACTTGATAAAATTCAGATTCTGAAATTGTTCTTCACTTGTTGTAATTTACTAATTTCTCCTAAACAAGCCACCAGTAAAAGTCCTCTTCATTGAGGCTGAAAGAACTATAACACAATCGTCTGATAATTGGTTGGCAATTAATATACTGCAAGAACTAATTGATCCTTACTGGCACACTTAAATTTACATCATTAACCTTCAAAAGCTAAAAAGCCAACATATATTTTTGGCACGCCCGGTGGGACACTAAAATGGCTAGACGTAGGAGACAAGGAGAAAGTGAACGCCTGGAAGAAGGTGTGGAGGGAGAGGTTGAAATACCTGATCTAGAGGATAATGAGATAACACATCCTGTGGAAGCACCTATCTCATCAGAACCTATGGTCAAACAGACCAGCACCACGGAACGTGCACTATATGTTCAAAATATTGGACGTGGCCATGGAATTAGACCATCCACTGTTTCATCTACCCAGCCAATGAATCCGTGGGGAGGTAGATGCCATGGGACAGCAGTTAATGTATACAATAGAAAGATGGAAAACATCCTTCATGGATCAAATGAATTCTCATCAACCAACTATCACAAGGCATATGGAAGAAAATTCAAATGTTCTGCAGCAAAGATTGGCTAGAGATAAACAGCCTATGTAAGTTAATGGACATACTAATGGTCAGGCTAGTAATCAAAATTATGAAAGACCATCACCTGTACCTCAGTCATGGTATGAGCCTCCTTCGAGGCCTTTAGTAAATCAAAACATCTCATTATCTAATAGCGAAGCCATACAAGTTGGTGGATCTGGGCCAACACAAGAAAATGGCTTAAGAATGATTTTGAATCCCATGTTCGAAACTATGCCTGGCACAAGGGGGTTCACTAACCCTCTGTTCGAATTCACACCAAGGGGGTTGGAAGGGTTTCCAGCGGCTGGGAGAGAAACATCGCATGTTCCTCCTATTGCAGCACCTTTCGCAGGTCCTTTCGCAGGACAGGCTCAGAGAGGTCAACCATACCCTCAACAGCAGCCAGTACCACAAGGGCAGTCAGTCCTAAATATACCTCCTTATAGACCAAAAGGACCTCAAGCACATGGGATTCCACCAAACCCTGCGTTTGTTCTTCCAATAGTAGTCCAACAAGCACAGAATATGGTTACTAGGGACCAAATTACTGATATTGTCAGAAAAATGTGTAGATCTATGGCTCGGGGGGTTTAGACTCCTGTGTATAGAAAGCCATACCCAGAATGGGTGGATAAGGTGCATGAATACCCAAGGGGGCTTAAAATACCAGACTTTGCTCTCTTTTGTGGAAATGGAAACCAGTCAACAGTAGAACACATTGCCAGGTTCGCAGGCCAATGTGGTGAATTTACCAATAATGATTATATGAAGTTAAGACTTTTTCCAAATTCTTTAACTGGGGCAGCCTTTGTATGGTATATTAACCTTGCACCTAGTTCTATCCAAACTTGGCAGCAAATGGAGAAGGCATTTCATGCCCAATTCTTCTAAACAGAGCCTGAAGTTTCCATGGCAAATTTGGCAAGGTTGAGCCAAAGTCCTAATGAGAAGGCTGCTCAATTTATTGCCAGATTCAAAAGAGCATGAAACAAATGTAGGGTCATTCTACCAGAGCCTAAATTTATGAGATTGGCTCAAAATGGTTTAGAGTTTAGGCTTCGAAAGAAGTTCGACTCAACTGAGTTTCGAGATTTAGTGGAGTTAACGTCTAAGATGTCTAGATATGAATCGTTACTTGAGGAAGAGTAGGATTGAAGTAATGCATCATATAAGACTTATTATAGGGATCCTAATTATGAAATTGATGCAGCAGAAATCGTAGGGAAAGAACCTATGACCTGTGAGGCGTTAATTCAGAAAAACAACACAATAGACCAGTAATTTAAAAAGAAAAACCTTCATAGGAAGTATTCTTTTGATTTAACAAAAGCATATGACTTTTTTAATCATTTGCTTGTAGCAAATTTTCTAAAGTTACCAAAGGGAGTTAAGATTCCTACCCCAGAAGAACTTAAAGGGAAAATGTACTGTAAATAGCACAATTCTTGGTCTAATTCAACTAAAAACTGTATTGTTTTTCGAGACAGGATCCAAAAACAGATTTGAAAGAGGAGTTTAAAGTTCCCAGCCAAAGCAGAGAAAGCTATGGGGATTGACACTAACCCATTCCCAAAGATTGAAGAAGTTACAGCCAATGTTGGCATGCTAAATTTTCAAAACCTATCCTTGAAGGAATTGGAGGAGGTTAATGTGTAGATGCATGTTGCCAGCTAGATTGCTTTCAAGAAGGATACCAGAAGTGCACCAGCAAATGAACTGAGCTTTGCAGACCAAAAGGATGACTCTAGTGATGAGGCACTGGATGATGACTCTCTTGAGGCAGTTGTCATGTAAAGGACGTGTCCCAGATGCAAGTTAAGTTACAAATGGTTGAATGGGCTCCCAAATGATAGGAAACAGTATTACAAGGATGTGCAGAGACGCCCAAAGTCAACCAACACTTGCAACAAGAGGCCATATCCAACTGGTCCCAAACAACAGCCATTCTTAGCTGGACCATCAGCCACTAGAATGCATTCCAAGGGTAAGAGACCTCTACATGAGTTCAGACCACCTAAGTACTACAAGATAGAAGGCAATTATCCTAAGAGAATGCCTGAATTGGGCTCAGGTCAGGGAATCAGAGCCAGTAATTGTCCTCAAAAGCTAACTTCGTACAAGATGCAAGGTAATTACCCTGAAAGAAGGCCTAAACTAGGCTCAAGATAGGGTGCCAAAGCCAGTGATTGGCCTCAAAAGTTAGCTTCGAAGGTGGTTTCAAAAACTGGGAAAGCAAGTTCAGCAACTGAATTAGTGAGTTTATGGGTACCTAGGGTGCCAGACTAGTTTGTCATACAGAACAAGCCTAAGGAAATACCTGCAAAGAGAAATGTTTTTAGAGACCAGGGCAAAATGATTAAACCTCCCTTGGTGGCTCTAAATAATTGGGTATTACTCAAGCACCCAAAAACAAATAAACTAGATATGGTTCCAGTAATCTCTGGGTCTCAAAGGAGAAACATCCAACGAAGGTACACCATGTACCAAAAGGATCTGAAAGAAAGTGGTGAGAGTTTTTTATTGGCCCAGTCAAAAGGCCAGACAGAGGAGAAAAAAAGTCCAAAATTGGCTCCTCAGAACAAAAGAAGTGTCAGTAGAGAGCAGTTGACTAAGGTTCATACTAAACTGAAAGCCAAGGAAAGATCCAGCATAGCAGGTCTTGAAAACGCCTTGATGGAAAACGACAGTGATACAGAAGGAGAAGTTGAACTACGCCAAAGGAAAGAAATGGCTGAAGATGAAATGTTTGAAGCCTTCATGGTTGAACAGACCTTTTTGGTCAAAAAGCCAACAGGAGCAGATCACAAACAAGTTGATTCGAAAGAAGTCAACAGTACTGACGTACCAGAGTGCAGCATAGAAGATGCTTCCGAAATGACTGAACAAGTTAGTTTGGAAAAGAAACAAGTGCAGCCAGCAGTTCAGTTTGGCTCATTTCCTCCAGTGTCTGTAAACATGGTATATATATTGCCACAAGAGTTCCAAGCTGAAGATGAAAACCAAGAAAATCAAGAAGATGACCCTATTCCAGTTTCTAGTGAAGACTCACATGTTAGCATGATTCAAGATGAGTCTGAAGTAGCCACACCAATGGAAACTGAAGATAAAAGTGAGGAGGTGAGTATTAATCTCTCATATCCCTTCGAGTACCCCACAACATCTATGACACTGCACGTTAAGCCCTTGTATATCAAGGCGTATTTCGATAGGATACAAATGAACAGGGTGTTAGTGGATAATAGGGCAGCATTGAACCTGCTTCTGAAGTCCTCTTTGAAGAAATTGGGAAAAAGAAAGCCCAGATTAATCCCAACTAGCATAACCATTGCTAGCTTCGCTGGGGATAAGTAGATGGCTCAGGGCCTCCTGCCCATCAACTTGAGTGTGGGAACCAGAGATTGCATGACAATATTCTTTGTTATACATTGTAATGCCAAGTATAACGCTTTACTTGGTAGGGATTGGATCCACACCAACAAATGTGTGCTTTCCTCTCTACATCAAAAATTAATGATGGCCTTATGCAATGGAGAGACAAAAAAGATCAACGTAGACCCTCAGCCCTTTATCGCTTGTGCTGACTTTGCAGAGGCCAAGTTATATACTAAAGGAGTGACACCACTCAGTATATTAAGGAAACCTGATGGAACAACCAAAGTGACGGCTAATGAGGAAGTAGCACACTTGAAGCACTTGGTGTAAGAAAGTGCTGATGAAGAGTTCGTCACCAAGGATGACAATGATGCCTGGCTGCAAGCAAGAAAATGAGACCCAAGAAGCCAGACCCTTGGCTTTAGTTAAGTTTTCAGCATTGGACATAAAATCAATAGTCCAGAAGGTTTAGGAATAAGAGAGGGAAGCCATGGTGGCTGGCTGTAAGTAGGAGTAACAATAGGTCAGGCCTTTGACCTTTGATGAGTACTGTGCATTGGTGTAGCTCGACTTTTTCGTGCCCCCTTTCGAAAGTCGAATAAGTCCTACAGTATCGGACTCGCGTGGTTTTCAATCTGATCTCACAAGTGCAATGTGAAATAGATAATCACCAAAGAATCCCAATCCGGCAAATCTTTTGAAAATTTGATTTTGAATCAAATTACCAAAAATGGACTGCTTTGCCAGATACAGAGTTGCCGCCTAAATTTTTTTGTTTTGGGGAAATTTAGGAAACCCATGACTCGTGCCAAAGGCCACGTGTCCGTCATCACCAAGATTGTCTCGGCTCGGGAACTTAAGTACGAGTGGGGAAGGTCATGAATTGAGTGCCCCCATTCGTTTGATCAAAGATTGGCCTCTACTAATCATGATATGAATCTTATTTACATTATATGCTCTTGTTCCAATTATTAATCTAGCATTACTATGTGATGCGCACACACACAAGTATAGACTAACTTTGCAAGAATTGGAACATTTGATCTCATGTTTGGTTTTTGAAAATTGTTTCGAATATGGACCACTTGAAAAAGTGATTGCATATGAACATTACTCAAATTATTCAAATTCAAGCAATTAGCCTTCACCCACAGACATTCAAGCAATTTATCATATAAGCACTTAACCTCATGGCAAGCATGCTAAACATGGCAACAATCACACTCATGCAATATGCTAAAGCGAGTAAAGGCTCACCTAGTACTCCAAGCCAAAAGAGATGATAAAGTTAGAAATATGTATGATCCTAACTAGACAATATGACTAATGCAACACATGCAATATGCAACTAATAGGCTCGGCTACTAACATGGCATATGGATCAACTTGATAACATGCGGTCTAAGCACGTATTCAAAGAAGTATTTAAACCACAATGCAAGTTAGAATGATGCGCTAAGTCTCGGCGCATGCAAAACAAGTGGATGCAAACATGAAGTATGCTAAACAAAACATGATGTCCCTAAACTAACCATCACAAGTTAGTAAATAAAAGGGAGAAAGACGTGGGGTTGGAAGACATACACATTATTACAACATTGCCCTCTCACGAATGAGAGTCTGAATGAACTAACTAGCTAAACTAATTAAAGCTATGCTAATTAATTAACTATTACAAAACGAAATAAATAATTAGCTAAACTACTTAACTGATTATTACAAATCGAATTAATTAACTACTCTAGCTAACTAAAATAATTTCAATATGAGACAAATTTGCTATTCTAACTAATTAAGTACAAAACCATTATTTTAATCACAACACCAATATAGACAACACGGATCCCGAGGATAGATTGAGGGCTCATGCATGAATGCAGTTTCCACCCGAGAAAGGCGCTGTTTTTGCTGCTGCATGTCTCTGTTGCACAGTAGGACACTTATATTGGTTTCCACCTCCAGACCAACTCTGTTCTGCCTCGGGAGAACACTGCTTGAATTTGCACTGGTGGCCGATAGAGGGCCTGCCGTCCACTGAAGATGGCTTGCCGACTACCAATAGGGCTTGCTGGCCACTACTGACAGAACTTTCCTGTTGCAACAGAGAGCAAATAGTGTAAAGATAGTGTATTCTCAAAGGTTTGTTTGCACAATTTACCCCTCCTTATCATGAACAGATCAAAGGAATGGTAAACTTGGTTCACAAACCATCAATGTATGCAATTTCATTGCATGATGGCTTGTGCACCAAAGTGTGCAAGCTCAATAAATGCAATAAAACAAGACTCAAACCTCTTCCCCATCATGAAAGATCAAGAGAAGGAGTTGACCTTGGAGACTTGAACCATTTCATCACTAATGAGTATGAAATGCCTCAAGCTTCCATGTGTTCAATTAACGTCTGATTGAACATAAAACCAATTATTATCTTTTACCATTTTTGCCTGAATTTTATTACTTCATTTTAAATTACCATCTATTCTTTAATAAATTGAGTCCAAAGGTGAATTTAAGTCCTCTAATGGAAAGAGGGCTCAAACCAAAAGTTGTTTTAGGCATGAAAGAGACATCATACCATTGGTAATGAATCCCAAAAGGGATTAAACCATTAAGCATGGCATCTCAATCTCATGCTTAAACACACAAGTAGTTTGAAACTACTTTCAAAGCAAAACAAAAGCCAAGAAAGGAGAGAGGTTGTAGAGGTGATTAAGAGTGATCACAAGTATGGAAAGCCATAAATAAACACTATCAACTCAAATAAGATGGCGTCTAAGGCCTAAAACACCAAACTCATGAAAACAATTACACTACAAGCATGCAAAACAAAGCTCAATTGCAACAAACGCTTAAAGACGGTTCTAAAATAGTCCAAAAATAGTCCTAAAATATGCTGGAATTAAGACCAAAAAAGCTAGAACAAGAAGCTAAAAAATAGCACAAGCTAGGCTAGTAAGCAAAACACAAGGAGAGGAGGCCAACCCCTCTAATTTTGGACTTCAAAACATGATTTTAGCCACCGAAATAACTCTGGAAATCAGTGTTTAAAAACTCAAAAAAAGATAGTGCAAAGATGGAAAACACAAGGGAAAACGCTTTGAAAACAAGGCACAAAGAATGGTGAACCACACCTTAGACTTTATTGGCCTTAAAACCTAAGCTTCAGCCCAAAAATACAAAGTTTTTACAGCCCAAAAACAGTTGGAAAATAGTAAGGAAAAGAGTAGATAAAGCAAGTAAAGAGGTAAAGCTTTATACCTTTTGAAGAGAATATTCAATTTTAAGCAATAAAGCAAAGCACACACACCCTCAAGAGCACAAACAAGGCTCAAAGACACCTCAACTTGAAGATGGAGAGGTTTGGTTAAGAGTGTATAGGCAAAGGTGTAGAAATTTGCTAGAGAGAGAGAATTATAGAGAGAGAGAGAAAAAAAAAAAATTTGCTCTAAAATTTTTCTAACCTTAAAATATGAGAGGGAGGTCATCTATATATCGAAAATATGAATTTTCCTCAAATATATCCAGCCATACACGTGGGAGCAGATGCATGCATTTGTGCAAACAGTTGGCACAGCTAACACAAAATATCTGCAAAAGACACTGGTGGCCGACAACCAAGGGTGATGGCCAGCAGCCGGCCACCAGAGGTTGTAGGCTTGAAGATCTTTGGGTTTGGTCCAAAACAGGGCAAAAGGGGTGCAAGGTTTGAAAGGCTCAAAGTTGTGACATTTTGCTGAGAACTTCGAGCACTTGACAAGCATATAAATTCATCATCGGGTGTGCATGCGATGATGTCCAAGTCATAAAGGCCGTAAAAAATGGGGTGTCTACAATTGGACATCGAAATAAAAGTCTAGGAAATACAGGAAGAAGATGACTTATGGACAAATTTTGTCTATGAGGAAGAAGGCAAAGATGTTGAACCAGAGAAAGTGGAAACAGAACAAAGAAAAGAAGTTGCTTCGAAGGCAGAAAAAGTTGAAGGAGAAGCATTAGTAAGTGTTCAAGTACAAGACCCTTTGGAAGAAGTCAATTTAGGGGAAGATTCTACACAGCAACCCACTTATCTCAATGTTTGGTTAAGTTCTTTTGACAGGAACCAGTTGTTGGTAGTCCTAAAGGAATATAAGAATTGTTTTGCATGGTCTTATAATGAACTGTCAGGATTGGATAGGTCATTAGTGAAACATAGGCTCCCTATGAAACCTAACTTCAGACCACACAAACAGAAACCAAGACGAATAAACCCCGAAGTGGTTCAGAAAGTGAAGGAAGAAATTCTCAGACTCCTTAAAGCAGGCTTCATTAGAACAGCCAGGTATGTTGAATGGTTGTCTAACATTGTGCATATGGATAAAAAAACGGCAAGATGAGGGTATGCATCAACTTTAGAAATCTAAATTTGGCAACTCCAAAAGATGAATACTCCATGCCTATAGTAGACCTATTGGTGGACAGTTCAGCAGGACACAAGATTTTGTCTATGGTTAAAAAGAACGGCAAGATGAGAGTGTGCATCAACTTTAGAAATCTGAATTTTGCAACTCCAAAAGATAAATACCCCATGCCTGTAGTAGACCTAACGGTGGACAGTTTAGCAGGACACAGGATTTTGTCTATGATGGATTAACATTCTAGTTACAAACAGATCTGCATTGTAGAGGAGGATGTCCACAAGACAGCATTCAGGTGTCCTGGGAATATTGGCACCTTCAAATGAGTAAAAATGTCATTTGGTCTAAAGAATGCTAGGGCAACATATCAAAGGGCAATGAATACTATCTTATATGATCTTATTGCAGGATACCTAGAGTGTTACATTGATGATATTGTTGTAAAGTCCCAGTCTATGGAGGAACACTTGGTTCACTTGGTAGCAGCTTTCGAAAGAATGAGAAAGTTCAAGTTAAAGCTTAATCCTGTCAAATGTGCTTTTGGTGTATCAGTTGGAAACTTCTTGGGCTATGTGGTGCACAAGAAGGGAATACAAATTGATCAGAATAAAGTCAAAGCTATCATTGAGGCCAAGCCTCTATCAAGTAAGAAAGAAATACAAAAGTTCCTTGGTCAGGTTAACTTTATTTGAAGATTTATTTCTAACACTGCAGGGAAAACTAAAGTATTTTCTTCTTTGTTAAAGTTGAAAGATGAAGAGGAGTTTGTGTGGACAGTAGAGCATCAAGCTGCTTTCGAAGGAATTAAAGCCGACATGGCTAAGCCTCTTGTGTTTATGCCGCCAAGGAACAATAAGCCCTTGAAATTATAGATTGTTGCAGCAGAAGATTCATTGGAAGTTTTCCTAGCTCAAGGCAATGAAGAAGGCAAGGAGCAAGCAGTTTATTACCTTAGTAGGTTTTTAAATTCTTGTGAATGTAAATACTCAGCTATAAAAAAAACTGTGTCTTGCATTGTACTTTGCAGCAATGAAATTAAGATATTATCTTTTGCCTACTGTTGTCTTGGTAATTGCAACTATAGGCTTGGTTAAGTACATGTTATCTAGACCTATGTTGAGGGGAAGAATTGGCGAATGGATATTAGCTTTATCAAAATTTCATCTAGAATATGTCCCCCAAAAGGCAGTAAAAGGGCAAGTTTTGGCTAACTTCTTGACAGATTATCCATGTCAAACAGAAAGCCAGGAGATAATGGATCTTGGTATGGCCAATGTTGAGCCATGGCAGATGTGGTTCGACGGATCAAAGGCCAATGGTCTGATTGGAATTAGTGTTGTAATTAAGTCACCACATGGGGTAGAAACCACACATGGTTTCAAGATTGATGAAATTACTTGTTCCAATAATCAAGCTGAATATGAAGCTTTAATAATAGGACTAGAAATGGTTATTGGATTACAAGCTCATGCAGTTGATATATTTGGAGATTCTCAATTGGTAGTCAACCAAGTGAAAGGAATTTTTAAATGTCAAAGTGCAAGCATGTTACCATATTATGTTGTTGCATTACATTTGCTTTCTCAGTTTTAGATAGCAAATGTGACTTATATCCCAAGGTTCATAAATAACAAAGCCAATGATGTAGCTCAGAAGGCTTCGAATTTCAAAATGAGAGATGACACTCAATTAAACATAAGTTAAGCAACATATCAAAAAATAATACCACATTTAGCTAAAAGGAATGTTGTGTTGGAAGTCGATCATAATGACTTACAAGATCAAGATTGGAGACATCCAATCATGCAGTACTTAATTGGCCCATCTTCGAAAAAAAACAAAAAGATTAAATTACAGTCTATGCAATACATAGTGTATGGTAATGCTATTTACAGAAAGGGAGCAGATGGGTTGTAATTAGAATGTCTAGGACCAAATGAGGCATTGACAGCCATAGTTGAAGTTCATGAAGGCATTTGTGGTGCTCATTAGCCTGGTGTGAAGATGAGATGGTTGCTTCGAAGGCATTCCTACTATTGGCCAACCATCCTTAAATATTGTATAGAGTATGCTAGAGGTTGTCAGGCATGCCAAAAGCATGGCATGATAAGATATGTACCAATAACTAATTTGCATGCAGTTGTGAGGTCTTAGTCATTTAGAGGTTGGGCTATGGATATGATAGGAAAAATGCATCCACTCTCTTTGAAGCACCATTGTTTCATCCTAGTGGCCACAAATTACTTCACTAAGGTGGTTTAAGCTAAACCATATAAAGCTATGGATCAAACTAAATTTATTGGATTTATTAAAGATCTGATTCACAGGTTTGGCATCCCACAGACCATAACTGTAGATAATGGGACTGTATTTAATGGAAAGATGATAAAATCTTTCGCAGCAGAGTTTGGAATTGGCCTTGTTAATTCCACCCCTTATTATGCACAAACAAATGGTCTGGCAGAATCATCCAACAAGTCCTTGAAAAAAAGAATACAGAGAGTTGTGGAAGACAAACCTGGGGGAAACTATTATTTTCTTCCTTACAGAGAGTTATTGATTCTCTACTCCTAAGGGATGGGAACAACTGAATGGCTGTAGCCATGTCTTTCTTACGGTCAGCTAGCCCTTGATTGGTAATCTGCAGCTTTGTAGCAGTTCGATCCAATGCAAAGTTAACTGCTGATAACTCCTCTTCTAATTGGGCATTTTCTCCAAAAGCTGAATGCGAAACTGAGAAGCAGAGGAATGTTGCCCCTTCAATTCAGATACCTCAGTATGTATATGGGAAACAAATTCCTTGTCTTTCAATAGCTTCTCCTCTGCAACTTTAGCAATGTGGCAAATGTTGACATAAAAATCTATGGTAGCTGCTGCCTGTGATAAGTGACTTGAAATGGCCATGTTGGATTGCTCCATAACTTTGTAGCGTTGGAGGAAACTATTCTTAAGTATGGGTCTTTGCAAGGCTTCGAATAGGATCCTTGAAAATGATGTTAGCAATTCCAAACAAGTGCCTAAGTCCAATGGAGGCAAAGAAACTCTAGTGATAGTTGGAGAGCCCTCAAAAATTTCCAAGAGAGAGTCAGCAAGGGCCAATGGCTCAGCTTCACTGCTGGCTGCTGGGGTGGTTGAAAGTGTGTTAAAAAGGCTAGCCAGTCGGGCTTCAAAAATGTCCATCTCTTCCACTGACATTAAAGGTACAGAGAGGTCTGGAAGAGATGGTTGCATAGGGATAAGAGAGAAGGTTGAATTGTCCCTAGCAGTATCTATAGTCCTGGCCACCAACAGATCAATAGAAGAGGGACTGGAGCTGGATGATGGTGGTGGACAAGAAATTGGTAAGCTACTAGTATCTTCTCTAGGAATATCAGCTATCACTGATGAGGTGATAACCAGGCCTTCTCAGGTGATAAAAGAGCAGCCAGGACTGTAGGGAGAGTAAATTGGGCTGAGGTAAAGGTTAGATAAAGTAAACATGGGCATAAAGAAATAGGGATACCTTGCCTCAAAAAAAGTATGAAATGTGTAGAGTTGGTAAGTGGAAGTATTGCCTGGATGGGCTCTGCATTTAAAGGCACTTCGGTGTTGATCTTCTTCCTCCTTTTCAAGGCTGCCTCAAATGGCCTTTCAATTTCAAATAAGACAAAAGAAGCCATTGTCAAAGGAGAAGGTGGAGTAACTGTTACTGCAAGACAGAAAATAAGAAGCAATGGTAAGTTTTATTGCTGAAAACTTGGAAAAGGAAATTACTAGCGAAACCAAAGGAAATTACCAGTCTCGGAAGTGGTGGTAATGGTGGAAGAACTGCGAAAAGCATAATGTTTGGCAGTTTGTTACCTCCTTGCAGCTTCCCTATGGAGTATGTCAGCAGCAGCAGCTTCATTCCTTAATATTTGTTGCTGCCTACTTTTCTCAAATCTTTGGAAAACCACTAATTCCTTATATTGCTTCCTCTCTACTGCCTTGGCAGCTGCTTGATGAGTAAGGTCATCAATGAGATCAAAAGGGGAAACTATTATTTTCTTCGTTCTTTTAAGTGATGTTTCTTCAGGTACTTCCTCTTCCTCAAGATCAAGCACATGTTTCCTTCTCTTCTGTTGTTGTCGTTGCTTGTCTTTAAGAATGTTTAGGGCTTGAGCCCTTTGAGAAGAGTCTATTTGTGAAGCCCCTACATCAAAAAGAAGCCATAAGTAGACAAGCAAGGCATTATAAAGAGAAGAAAAAGGAAAGATAGAAGTGCATGCCTCTCTTCAAAGCAGCCCTGGTGACTCTAGGAGGAGGAAGGGAGGCAGCAAGAGCAGTCTTTCTGGCAGCAGGAGTAGGAGCTGGGATAGTAGGAGTAATAGAAGGAGTGATGAGCCAAGTCTCCTTAGGCTTGGCCTGAGAAGGCAAGTCTAGTCCCACCAATAGATTCTGAGGGGGAATAGCCAAGTGCACCTCCATATTTGCTGTCCACCAGTTCTGGTACCTCTTTAATGCAGTACCTTGTAGGATAAAGGGAGTGAATTGAAATTCGATCAAGTCTTGGATAAATTTGGAGGCTGCTTCCTCCAATCTAGTTCTTTGCATCTCAACTCTTTACTGGCAAGGTTAGGGTTAGATTGGCTGTAGAGAGGGATAAAGATCGCTTGAGTAAGCCCAAATTGCCTGGCAAATTGGGCAGGGCAGTAGGCTTCTGCTATGCATTTGTAAGCTCGAGGATGTAAAGTGCCAATTAAGAGCTCCCTTAGAGTTAAGATAAAAGCCCACATGTCCTTGTGCTGAGGTTGGGAACAATTTCTGTCAACCAAGAAAGTCCTTAACCAGGCTGGGCCAATATTGGTTTCGAAGGGACAAAAAAATGATTGAGAAGGATGGGAAGCTGAGAGGTGGTGGAAGAAAGTAAAGTAATAAGAAAAAGTGGGAGGGTAAAGTGAAACTCTAGCATATTTTACTCCATAAGAAGTAGGGTCTGATACCAAAAATCTTAAGCACCTAGAGTGTAAGGCATTGAAATAAGCAAAAAAGCCAAAGTTGCAATATCCAGAGTGGCCCCCCATGGTTAGCATCCAAAGGTTTTTCACAAAATTGAGAGCCGGCTCTATACACATGGCCTAAAACGTATGGAGCCAAGGCTATTTTCTTTCCCAAAATAAGGGCCTTAGCAAGGGAAGCAAACTCAGACATAATCCTCTAAGAAGATGTACAGAACAAAAATTTGCAAAGCCAATATAGAAGAAAAGAGAAGAACTCTCTATCTGACACAAGGTCCTCTCTTGAGTTTTCAGAATATGCAAAATCGCTAAAGGAAGAATTCAAAGAAGGGATGGAAAAAGGCACATTAAGGTCAGGGTAATCAAGACCAAAAGGGGTGCCAATGGGAGATAACCCTAAGAGATGGCATATATCAAGAATGGTAGGGGCCATCATGCCACATCAAAATTGAAAAAAAATTGAAAGATGGATTCCAAAAACAGAGGGCAGCAGGTATGAGGAAAGGGTCTTCAGGGATAGAAAACCTGGCTAGTCGAAGGGCATCAATGAGGCAAAGTTCCTAATGGTCCAGCGTCCTAGCAGGGACAACTCGATCATACCATTCATCCCATTCAAGTCTCATTGTGGGCCAGCAGCGGTGGGGTTGATTCAACCTCCAGCTCCCCTAGTCAAGCCCACCCTCTTAGAGTAGGCAACGGTCTTCCAGACGAGGACATAAGGCAGGGAGCTAAGCAAGGGCCTCCCTGAAAATGGGTCCAAGCACATACTCTCCTTAAACACAATGACGAGAAATAAGGATGCGTCCATCAATAGCACACCGTTCACCAGCTCTATATTTCTCACATTCTTCATTGATGAGTCTCCTCAAGGTCACAAAGGGGCTTACACGCTCAATAACTAGCACTTTTAGAGATGAAGAAGCCATTATCGAAGAGTTGAAAGCGGAAGGTGGATAAGAAGTGGAAAGTTACAAACAAGAGCAGTAGGGGTGAGAAGGAAAATTTTGGGCAAGTAAATAAGCAAAGCACGAAGGAAAAGGGTTTTTAACCTTTGTTGTCCAAAAGATTACCAATTCAACCCAATGGGTCAGTTATACCCGAAATAAACCATTTGATGGTTTTGACTTATGTGGAATTAAAACGCTAATTTCATACCATAAGGGATTTTAAAACCACATCATAGAGAGTCTCTTTCAGGAGTAACTTGTAGAAGGGAAGTATATTTTTAAAAGCCCAGCTTGGCTTCGAAAACCTGTAGTTGGCTTCGAACCCTGTTTTCTCCTAGGATCTTCGAAGTTCATACCTTAAAAGAGAAAATAGATAAGGCTTCTTGGTTTCGAAGGTTCTATAAGCATTCTCTTAGACCATCTTTATACGGCAATGTTCTTCGAAAGAATCTTTAAAATGGCTATCTTGTTTAAAGTTGTGGATTCTGAAAGTAAGCACTACAAAGTCAATACTTGGCCAAATAGTGAAAGAACCCAAAAGGACTCACTCTTTAAGAGTAAGCAGTATAATTCCTAAGGGAAATTTCCGTACTTCGAAGCACATGGACTGTATTTCAACGCAAAAATGGTTAACTCGAAGCTGTTGGTTATACAGATTATGTTAATTATGTAATTAGAATGTGAAGCTTAGGACAAAAATTGTCTTCCTTAAGAGAAAACTCCACACTTTGAAAATACTTAAATTAGGCTTCATAGTAAAATTGGTTGATTCGAACTTTTTGTGAACATAGTAAGGAGCAAGGTCGCATCAACCATACAACCAAGCATCCAATTGGAGTATAAAACCAGATCATGCCAAATTGGAGCATAAAACCAGATCATGCCAAATAGAGAGAGAAAACCCTGGTTTTATTGATTTGTAAGTAATTACATTAGAAAAGCCTATTTGGCTACAAATTCGATCTCATAAAAATATGGAATAGAAAGAGTAACAAGTTCATTAAATTTGACCTAGCAATGTTCAATGAACTTATGTTCTTTCTTTATTCTACTTTTTATCCTATCAAAATTGGGTTGTTACAACTGGTATGCTCTTATTTGGTGAAAAAGCTGTTCAGCTTTCACCTCAAATTCTGTCTCTTTCAAGCCTTGTTCCATTTCATCCATATCGAGATCATCCCAGTACGGTGAATCCTTATTCTTGAAGTCATTATATTCTTCAACAAGGTTCTCTGCTTTGTACTGTGTTGGCTGTTATTTCGTCCCAAGAATCACTGGTATCCAAAGAAATTTTGTACCAGTGAAGACGGAGTGAAAGTTGGTTCAAAAAAGTTTGAAGTTCTACCTGGGCGATAGGGTTGAGAACAGGACCCCGTGTCATAATATCACAAGCCCATTGGAAGTTCTTGAGAGGAATCTCATCTCCAAGAACATTGAAAGGCAAGTGAGAGAAGGCAGCAGTTGGAAGAGCTGGAGGTTGGTAGGAAGGAAGAAACTGATTCTCGAAAAGAGTAAGTTTCAATTCCTCCATCCAATGAGGATTTTGAGGGAGAGGAGGTATAGAGGGAACCATCCCGAAGAAAGAGGGGAACTGGGGGTTATTCACGCATTTGAGCTAATCAGAAGAGCAAAGTTTTGCCTTCTTAGCCAAGAATGATGGATTATATCCCTGTTCTTTGTCTAGATGAGGAGTTGTTCACACTATCTTCGCTGGCATGGAAGACGTGTACCACACCACAAGCAAGTTGTCCTCCAGACTGTGTTGGTGATCAATGGATACATAAGGGTAAACCACTGAGCTCCGAGCACAAAGAGGAATGAAAAGAGGGTCATCGAATTCAACAAATCGATGGTGAATCCGCTCCCTTAATTTGGGTTCATCAAGTTTTGGCCAACTTTCCCAGCCAGTAGACTTGAAGGAAGAAGAAGCGAATGTGTCCCATACAGAGAGTGGTGGGGCAGAAGAGGCGCTTCCAAGGTCTATCTTTGCAAATGCCTGGTCCAAAGGTTTGTAGTTGGCAGATTTTTGGTCTAAAGGTTGGTAATTTGCAAAAACTTCCATGACTTGTATAAATGAAGGCGGATAGGTGTAACCAATAAATGCGTTAACATTCTTTCGAGGCATGCAATCATCTCGTATGCTCGATCAATGTAAGAGAACGGGAAGGTGTGATTGGGCATTGGGGATTTACCAGTCTATTCGTCTACTCAAATAATGGAAGTACAAGATACAAGGATTTAATAAAGTTCATTGCTTCATTATTCAAAGAGCGGTTATACTACCAGAATACACAGAGTCCATGCATGTCCTAGAACGTGGCACTACAACAAAACTAATTATTTATGGCATTATGTTTATGGCATGCATTAAATGCATGTCATAGTTAGTACATTCTACGACATTTTTTTTTTTTTTTTGCAAGCCGCTAATGTTTTGTTAATAACAGCATACATATCATGTAAGTCGTTAATTCATACATTTATGGCATACAACAGTATGCTGTAAAAAATATATGTTTTCACGACTTACAAAAATATGTCGTAAAATATTTGCACTTAAGACAATATGCATTTCATGTTGTAAAATATTATAACTTAACACAACACGCTAATGAATGTTGTGAAAACTTCTAACCCAAAAACAAAATCAATCAGATTTTTTTATGACATGCAAAAGTATGGCGTAAAAAACGTATAATTTCACGACATATAAAAATATGTCGTAAAATATTTGTACTTAAGACAACATACATTTCATGTCGTAAAATATTATAATTTTATGCCGTCTATTAAAAAAAAAAATTCAATCTCATTTTTTTTAATATAAAATACTAACAATTTCCAACCAAGCTTCTTACCTTAAATTTTTCTAATTGAGGACAATGTAAAAAACAAATTGCTCTAATTTTTTTAACTTATTTGAGTATATTTATAATTTTATAAAAAAGCCAACTTTAACTACTCTAAAAAATTACTAAAAAATAAACAAATAAAATATAAATATAATATAATTAAATTTCAATCACATTCTCTTTTTGTATTTTTAAATTTCTATCCAGATTTATAATCCAAACAAAATTTTACGATTTTAATACAAACAAAAAAATAAAATATAAAAATAAATCTCTAAATATATTTGTATCATATGTTTCAATAAACATATGAATTACGCACCAGTTTACCAAAAATTGGAGGGAAAAAAAAAAAGGAGAATAGTGTTATAAATGATTAGTTTGATTGGGGTTCAAGGCAACAAGAAGACTTTCCCATATAAAAAATTGATTTTATGTGTCAATACGTGATTTTTCTCTCTCTCTCTCTCTCTCTCTCTCTCTTGATCTCCCAACTCTCTCCCTCGATTGCTCTCGATCTCGCATCCTCTCTCTGTGTTCTCTTAATCGATCATTCCTTCAATTAATCAATCAATCCATCGAATGGTGAAGGAGAGTTTCAAATACGTGATTCTGATCAGTGACATCTCCATTGTGAGTATTTTTCATCGTTGTTCACTCTATTACTCAATTATTGATTCACAATTTGATTATATCTTCAGCTTTGTACTTTTCTTCTTTTAAAAATCTGAATTTGAATCGCAAGTGTGATCGATGTTAATTGTACGAAGATTTGAGATTTTCTTGACTTTTTTAGTGTTGTTTTTTGAGATTTTGAATTTCACTTCACCTATTATTATTGTTGCCCTGTTTTAGTTTAGCTTTTGATTATTTTGGTGTGTATTGATGTTTTCTAATAATGAGCTCTGCACAATTCTAGGATCCTGAAATTTTTCTTAGCTTAATGTAATCTAAGCCTCGTATACAAAGGAATTGAAGCTAGGGTTTCATCAATTCTTCATCTGATTACTACTGTTTAGATTTGAAATTATAGGTGTAAAATGGAATTGAATAATAGATGGGATTAAAAACATAGTCCACTTTGGATAATGTATAGATCGATTTTGTTTGTATCATATAGTTGAATCCTCTTTCTGTTTGAAAATTTTCCGATTGATTTCCCATATTTTAGTTTGATTGAACACTATAAATTTCTATTTGGTCTGATTTCAACTGATTTTTGCATTGGTTTGCTCAAATGTTTTCTGATGAATTTCTCATATTTCGATCATGTTAGCTTATTCCACAATAGGTACATCAATGAGATGTTTGATTAAATTATGTGGGTTGGTTAATTGATGTTAACTATTTTTCTGATTTGTTGTGATACTTCCTATTTTGTTGTTTAGTATTGCCTAACAATAAATTTTGGATGCAAATTTTGACTAGTTAATGTAACATTGAATTGCCATGGATTAGTTAGCAATAGTATTGAATAAATCTATTGAAAATGTTTTGGACTTATGCTAGGAAGAATCATTCAAAAAAGAAAAATGTGTTCTAATTTATGTTTTTCTCAGGTTGATTATTGACTTGCAGCTACATATGATATCTCTGCTCTTGTAAGCAAAAGTGATCTCTTTCTAATATCTTATTTCTTTGATTTTATTTGTTGAGGTTGGCTCCTTATCAACCTTGGGGTCAATGTTCGTAGATAATGGGTTTGCTGCTGGTATGGGATTGTAAGGCCCCCAATCTTGGACTTTTGAAGTTAGTACTATTTTTTAAATGAAGATCATATGGGTGACGTAAAATTTTAAGTCTAATGATTTTTCTGATGCAAACTCATTAAGAAAAAAATAAAAAAAACTTCCATGTGCAAAAAGCTTGCTGCCCTGATATTGCACAATGCTATTTTAGAATATAGGGTAAGTTTTATTGATATCATTATTGAGTTTGCTATTGACTAAGAATGAGGTAGTTAGAGGATAATATTGAAAGGGAAAGAGTGTCTTTTTGAGTCATGCAAGTATTGTAGTAAGGACGATCTTTAAATTTTGAGCAACAGAGAAAAGGAAAGTTGTATTTCTCGTATGCATTTTGAGTCTTCAACTAATATATTCGAGCTACTTCATGTCGGAAGTGAAATTTCTTAGATTAGAAGTTTTAGAGAAGCTACATCTTTTATGGACACTATGTGTCTTCCTTGAGGATTAACCAAAACAAAGAGTCCCAAAAATTTGGGAAGTCATCATAGCAAAACATTTGCATTTCATAAAAAATGCCTAGCTTTTGTATTTTGGCATACTGCATACATAAAGACCAATACGAATGCAATGTTTTATGCCTTTTTTTCAATGTAATGTGTACTAGAAGTCCATACCATAAAGCATATTCCGCCTCTTTTCAGGTGTTGGTTGACATGATTCAGGTACCGGATTGGGCATTTGAAGCTGCTGGCTAAGAAATGAGAGGCATGGGCCAAGAGGCAGCATACCAGCCCGGACTATACTTGACAGCAACTCAGGTATTAATTAAGTAATTACTGTAGCTAGAACTGATGCACATACAATTTTCAGGGAATTGTCTCTTGTTTGGCCTTCAGTTTGATTAATTAATTTCAATATTCAGATGTTTTCTAATTTTCTGTCAGGAAATTTGCTTAATAACTTAAATCATAGTTTTTGTTGCTTCTCTGCTTATGTGCCTCACAGTTATTTTGGAAGCTTCACCTTGGTCTATTTGTTGGTTACCCCACACTATGGTCTACAAGGAGTCCAACGTTTGTTATTTTCCTCTTCAATGTTTACTAAAGTTGACATAGTTGTATTGCACTTGTTGGTTATAATGTAAAACTACTGCAGAGGCTTTTTGTTCAACTCAAGGAAGAGCCATTCTAGAATTGATAATAGAACTAATGAAACAATTTTTATTTTTTTTAAAATATTTAATCAGAACATACATTAGAAAGAGTGCCAAATGGGGCACAACTTGTATACAAAAACTCAAGAATATCAGGAAGGCTCGACCCCAAAATTTAACTCACTAGTGAAGTCTACAAGGAGTAAAGCATATTCACAAAAAAAAAAAAATCCTTTACTCTAAAAATGAAACTCTACATGGCTTTCTTCGTGTCCCTCGTCTGCCGTTTTCTTATAATTGAAATTAATTTTGTTTCTACAGGTCCTGTTGAAACCCATTGTCTCACAGCTAGCTGCAGAACTGCCAGCTTCTTTGGAAGAATATACGAGTATACCATCTATAAAGGAAGTTGATGATTTGTTGGTTGTGTGCGTTGGTCAAATGGCTGTTACAGCTAGCAATGACCTTCTCTGGAAGCCCCTGAACCATGAGGTGAGTGTAGAATTTTTTCAGACTTGACCGCATTGCATGTTGTCAATGCTCTTAGCTGTGGACCTCAACTTTAGGTGTTTAAAACTTAAATAATGAGGTGTTCTTATAAAATACAAGCAAAAACTTGTTTTGGACTAAATTCTCTCTCTATTGAGTCTATTATTGTTATGTACAATCCATCATGTGCTTCATATTGATTTCTAAGTTATATTTGACTCTCTGCGCACCTATGGATAGAGCTATCAAAGAGATAGTATCTGGCATTGTGTAGCGCAGTGCTTTTATAGCAACTCAAACAATAAAAGAACTTGTTTTAAAAGTCTTATTATTATTATTATTATTATTATTATTATTATTATTATTATTATTATTATTATTATTATTTCATCTATATGATAGTATTATTATTACTATTTCATGCATAGGAAAAATTGTTAGTAGTTGCTTTCTTACTAAAGAATAACAACGCAATTGTAGGATTATGCCATAGAGTTAGATGAGACACGCATACGTAATGCAGCACACTTGATGGTTGCCAGTTTGGCTGGAAGTTTAGCTCATGTAACATACAAGGTTTCATCTCAAACTGTAGATCTCTTTTGTTGTTCTATTGTCCTGTTTTGTTATCCGAAAATATAGCATTCCTATCTGATTAGAATCTTATGTTTGTCTACCTTTGTTACCTGGTGTTTGACAATGATTGTGTGATTACTGATAGGAACCCTTATGTGGCTCATATCAAGTCAGCTTAGGAATTTGCTTCAGGGTTTAAATATTGCAAGTGAACTTGAACAAGCTGTGCAACTTGTTACTAATAACAAACTTGATCTGGGCTGTGCACTAATTGAACAAGCTGCAACAAAAAAGGTTAGATTGCTTTCTATTTTCTCCCACAAGAATGCATTTATGCATATATTTATTTATCCATTTATGTATACGTTCCCTTCAGTGCTTTGGATTCACATTATGCTAAATTGATAATGCATGCAATAACAGGTAACAAATTTCACTTCTAATATTTGGAAAGTTGTTTTAGAAGTTGTATAGAATACCAAAGAATATTTTGTTGTTGGATAAGGTTCTGAGAAGGCCCTACCTGTTTCTTTCACGAAGGAAGCTTGCTACACATGTGAAAATATGGCTTAATAAGTGTGGATTGAGAAGGAGAGCTGATCAATCATCCCTAGACACTACAACTACAATATTGTCCTCACACAATATTGTCCTCACCAAACCTGATAATGTAGAAATGATTGAATGGAAAGCATTTGTGAAACAACGAGCTTCCAAAGAATTTAAGGTAAGTTTCCGAATAGAAACTCTCTAATTTTTATGAACTAATTAGACCGCCAAATTTTCTCATAGTGATTCAATTATGAATTATTAATCATATAAATTATGGCATTCTTCTTTTGTATATGTAGGCAAAGAGTAAAAGATTTAGGGCAATGAGAAAAAAGCAAACCCTCTTACACACCATGAGTCGTAAAGGTTATGCACGATTAAAGGATGAAATGATAAATTTAAGAGTGATTCAAGTAGTTTTGTAAATTGAGTATGAAGTATGGTTACTATGAAATCGTTTTAATCATGTTGGTTTTCATTTTCTATTTTATTTTATGCATATATTTTATTTTAATTGTTTTAGTTTTGTAAATTGAGCTCTGCATAATTGTATGTTTGAGATTGTTATCAACTTGATATGATAGAAGTTGAGGATGAAAGGTAGTATGCATGTTGTTAGGTGTATGGATATTGGATTTTTTTGCGTACTTCATAGTTGTTGCTTCTGCTTAGTTTGTTAACATGTTGCATTTTATAAGTTACTGTCTACATACTGTTAGGTAAGGTTATATTCCTGTATATATATTATATATTAAAAATAATCTTCTACAGCAAATAAAATTATGTCATGAAAAGTGTAATAATTTATGACATGCAAAAAAATGTCGTAAAAGATTATATATGGCATACAAAGTATGTCATAAATATATTAAAAATCACCTACGACATACAAAATTATGTTGTGAAAAGTGTGATGATTTATGACATGCAAGAAAATACTGTAAAATATTATATACGGCATACGAAGTATGCAATAAATATATTAAAAATAACCTTCTACGGCATGCAAAATTATGCCATGGAAAGTATAATGATTTATGGCATGACAAAAATGTCGTAAAAAATTATATACAACATACAAAGTATGTCATTAATGTTTAATTTATTACTTTTTACAACTTTACCTGTATGTCGGAAAAGACACTCAACTTTTCACGGCATGTCATATAACGGCATTTGTGTGTATACCGTGAAAGAGTTTTTACGACATGCATTGCAAGTCGTAAAAATTCAATTTTGTTGTAGTGTGGGTGGATTGCACTAGTTCACTAATATCACCAAGTATTGGGTATATTAGTACGGGAGGTAATGTTGGTTGTATAATTTGTAAAAGTCAAGCACAATTCAACACGTGGCACGAAGGGGGCAATTTGAGGAGTTAATACAAATTGTCAACCAAAGTCAAACATATGGCAGTTCGTATTGGTAATAATGGATCTGCATAACACTAGAACAATCGAGAGATATAAGATGATGTGACCTAACGGTTACCCATAAAGTTTAAATTCAAAATTAAGAGGGAAGCCTAACTGCAAGAGTAGCGTAGTGGGACTGATTGTGAGAGAGCATGTTCAGCAATCATGGGAGGGCATTTTCGACGGTTACCACTGAGAAGTATAAATAGCAAGGAATGCTCCAGAATGAAGACCCAGACTCAGATCCAAAAATCAGTTTATTTACTTCATATTTCTTTCCTGTTTTACAGTTCTTTACATTTTTGCACTTCAATTCCTATACTGCACTTCATTTCCTATGAGTAGTTTCAAATAGTTTGTTGCTGTGAACCTCTACAATGCTGGGTCAGATCATTGTAAGTTTTCATTTACTTAATGAAATTCAGATTCTGAAATTGTTCTTCACTTGTTGTAATTTATTAATTTCTCCTAAACAAACCACCAGTAAAAGTTCTCTTCATTGAGGTTGAAAGAACTATAACACAATCGTCTGATAATTGGTTGGCAATTAATATTCTATAATGACTAATTGACCCTTGCTGACCCGTTTAAATTTACATCATTAACCTTCAAAAGCCAAAAAGTCAACAAATTGTATGTAGAGTGATGCGGTGTTTGGAATCCAGCTAACAAAGTAACAATTTTTTCTTCTTTGTTCGGAGTGATTTTTTAAAAAATAATATCAAAATTCTTACTCTTTAAATGCGATTTTTATAAATAAATCTAAAGTTTTAAAAAAAAAATCGTTTTAAGTGGTCCTGTTTGTACATTGGTTTGTTTTTAAAATTTATTTTTATATAGAAGTGATTTTGAGATAAATAAAAGCATTGTAGAACTCAAATCTCCATACAAACCTTTATTCTCCTTTTTTTTAATTTTATTTTTTGAAAAAAAAAAACTAATCAAACCCATTTAATTTTTTAATGGTGTGATCTTTTGTTTTTCCCCAATTATAAAATGAAGGGCAAATTACATATACCTCCCTCGAGATTTAACTAAATTACAGATACTTCTCTGAGGTTTTGAAAATTACAGATACCCCCTGAAATTTATATTTTTACAACAAATTGCCCCCTGAAGTTTATATTTTTATAACAATTTGTCCCCTAATTTATTATGCAAATATAACCTTCAGGGGTATCTGTAATTTCTCAAACCTCAGGAGATATCTGTAATTTTACTAAACTTCAAGGGGGATATATGTAATTTGCCCTAAAATGAAGCAGTTTCAATTCAAGTGAATTTTTTTTTGAAAATAAACTAACCGACGCCATTTTAGCTTCACAGGACACAGCATCGTACCCAACCCATCTGACTTTCCATGGGCTTTGTTTGGTTCTAGTTGGGATTAAAAAAACATAAAAAATAAAATCGACTAAATAAATTAATAAGATAAAATATCACATCTAAATCATGATCATTTTATTTTTTTTCTCACAAAAGTCAAAAAAATAAAAAAAAAAATTTACCAAACAAATTTTTTAGTCCCAATCTAAAAAGAATCTCAACTCTAAAAAATTAACTAAAAAAATTTTGCCAAACGTAATCAATCATAATAAATGAATAATAATTTGATATATCTAATATATTTTACTAATTTATATTCTATTTCTCTATTTATAATTGATGTTTATACAAATTTACACATTTAATTATTAAAATTTATTAATAATATAAGTGTTATTTCATATTTTAGTTATAGGATAGTGGACTGGGGTGTACTATTGGGCCTGTGGAACCTACCACGAGTCTCATTTCAATAATTCGAACCATTAATGTGTAAAATTTATCGAGTACTTCATGCCTGCAAAAAATCACGTTGATCGGATATCGATAAGCCCTTGATCGGAACACATTTTGTTAACAAATTATTTTTAAAATCATATTTACCATTGAAAAAAATGTATTCCGATTAAGAGACTACTGATAACCAATCAAAATAATTTTTTTTGCAGGCATAAAGTACTCAACGAGCTTTACATATTAAACGGTTCGGATTATAAAAACAGGATCTATAATGAGATCCACGAGTCCAATAGCACGCTCCAGTCTACTGTGTGGATTGGAGAGAAGCCTCCCCTTTACTTATAGGGCTCGTTTGGGAAATTGGTTATTTTAGTAGACTATTTTAGTAAATTAAAATATTTGCGTTTGGAAAGATGATTAGATCTTTTTGCAGTTTGATGTGATGTTTGTAAGAAAAAAAGTAAAATGATTATGAATTTGATGTGATATTTTGTCTTATTAACTATTTTAGCCTATTTTGATTTTTTTAAAATTTTAACCCAAAAAACAGTTAAAACTCAACTTGTCAAACAGGGCTATTATCTTTTCTGCTAGGCTTTGGGGCAGGTTGCTACAATTTGCCATTATTATTTTTTGGATAAATTACATTTTATCCCATTTATGTTTGATCACATTTTTATTTTTACCCTTGAAATTTATTTTTTTTCCACTGACTCTTTATGTTTTAATTTTTTTTCAGTTTACTTGTAAAGCTAATTTCTATTTAAAATTAGACAGAAAACGACACAATAATTGTCCCATAATATAAAAAAATATTATTATATTGATGTTTGATTTCCTCACATAATCCAGAGAAAATTTACATAGCCCAGAGAAAATTCACACAGTCCAGAAAAAATTCAATCTGATTTCCTCATATACTCAACGTTAGGGCACTCCTTCCTCAGCCTCTGAACCTTGCGCAGTCATCAACCTTGTAGAACTGCAAGACTGCGAGCTTGATCTTATTCTTCTTGTGTTTGCTCTTCAGCCGTCCTTCAGTTGCCTTTTGATAATGTGAAATTACTACCAACAGAGATCTGAGAAATAAATGCAAATCAAGTATTTTCGAAACATAAAGAGAGTAGAGAAAGTGCAAAATATGAAATCCTAGACCATACTGACACATAGTGAATTCAAAATGAGAGAGAGAGAGAGAGAGAGAGAGAGAGAGAGAACCTTGTCAAAGTCCTAAGGAGTGACACCAGGAAAGTAAGAGTAAGCATTGTAGGGAAGAAGAAGCAAAATGATTGCTAAGATCAATGAACGAATCACCAAGGATCAATGAGCTCCCAAGGAGTTAGAGAGAGAGGTTTTGGAAGTTGGCATGGAAGAAAATCAAATTTCTCTGTGATATATAAGGTTAGGGTTGCGGGACCTTAAACATCACAAAATAATATTGTGGACCTTATGCAGTACTAAAAATAGGATAGGGACCTTAGACTAATTTTCCCATGAAGAAAACATAAAATATAAAATAGTCTAAATAAGTTAATAAGATAAAATGTCACATTCAAATCATAATTATTTCAACTTTTTTTCTCACAAAATCAAAAATAAATAAATAAATAAATAAAACCAAAAAGTATTACCAAACAAACTTTTTAATCCAAAGCTTAAAAAGCCCCAACTTTAAAGAGCCAACTAAAAAACTTTTGCCAAATATAATCAACCATAAGACCTACCATGGGTCTCATTCGATAATCCGAACCATTCAATGTGTAGAACTCGTCGAGTACTTCATGTCTACAAAAAATCACGTTGATCGAATATCGATAGCCTCTTGATCGGAACACATTTTTGTTAATAATTTAGTTTTAAAAACATATTTACCATTGACAGAAATGTGTTTCGATCAAGGGGCTGCCGATATCCGATCAAAGTGATGTTTTGCAAGCATGAAGTAATCGACGAGCTTTACACATTCAACAGTTCAGATTATCAAAACGGGGACCTATAACGAGATCCATGAGTCCAACAGGACACTACAATCTACTGTGTGGACTGGAGAGAAGCCTCGTCCTTTACTTATAGGCCTCGTTCTGGAAGTTGGTTATTTTAGTAGTTTATTTTAATTTTTAACTTTAGTAAGCTAAAATTTTTGTATTTGGGAAGATGGTTAGATCTTTTTATAGTTGGATGTAATATTTGTGAGAGAAAAAGTAAAATGATTATGGGTTTGATATGACATTTTATCTTATTAACTATTTTAACTTATTTTATCTTTTTGTAAATTTTAATCTTAAAAAAAAGAAGCTAAAACTCAACTTGCCAAACAGGGCATGATCTTTTCTGCTAGTATTTGGGGCGGATTGCTACAATTTACCATTATTATTTTTTGGATAAATAACATTTTATCCCGTTGGTTGCATTTTCACTTTTACCTTTACAATTTTTTTTCACTTTAACCCTTTATGTTTTAATTTTTTTTTAGTTTACTTATAAAATTAATTTTTATTCAAAATTAGATAGAAAAATGGCACAATAATTGTCACATAATATAAAAAAATATATATATTATTATGTTAATGTTTGAGTTTATATAAAAAATTTATTATTATATTGATGTTTGAGTTTATGTCAGACTTGTGAACTACATATAATAAAATATTTTTATACTACTTGACTGTCAATGTATCATTTTTTGTCTAATTTTTCATAGAAATTAGTTTAAAAAAAAAAACTTGAAAATTAAGGGGTCAAAGTGAAAAAAAATTAAAAATAATAAAAATAAAAAATTCTAGGGGCTAAAGTGAAAAAAAAAAACCAAACATAAAATGGACAAAATATAATTTACCCTTATTTTCTTTCATTGTATGGAGGATTAATGCCATAATAATAGTGGTTTTGAATGGATTATTACCAAACTCAAAAGAGTGATCATGGATGTTTAGCCATGATGCAATTTGTCAGTCCCTTCCATTAGCCCTCATTTTTATTCATGTAATTTTTGTTCTTTTCGATTAAATTTTCATCAATAAAAAGGTTTTTTTTTTTTTTTTTTTGCCAAAAAATAAAAAAGAATAAAGTCAGCTGCAAAGTTTTTGAATCAACCTCCCACACAGATTATTATTGCAAGCAATCCTCTGCACAGCAGATATATTTTTTCATACAACAAACAGTTCCCATACAAAATCCATTTGATATTGTATATTAATTAGTGTATTAATAGATGATGTGGCTTAATTTAAAATGTTTTTGGTATTTGTAATATTATTAATAGGTGAGGTTAATAATATTGTCATAATTAGTGTTGGTACACTAGTTAACAATGAAATTTTATTGTGTTCATTGTTACGTCATAGTGAAATTTCAATAGAGAAATTTCAATTTTTGCACCCTAATTTAAGGACCAATTCAAAAAATTAGGTTCCTAATTCCAAATTTAGTATTAGTAAATTCAGATTGGGACTCTAAAATGGCTCTTTTTTTCTTTTTGAACATTGAAATAAAACACAGTGAAACTTCACTGCCCAACATTTGTGAAGTTTCTTTTTAAGCTCTAGAAATTATAAAGTTGAGTATCAAATGCAAAAATTCCAAATCATAGAAATTTCACATAATTTTGGTCAGAGAAATTTTCTTGACTTTTAGTTTAAATCAATAAAATCTTACTGATTATATTTCATTGATTTTACTCAGAGAAATTTCACTAAGTACGACAAATGGTAGAGAGATAGAGTAGATTAAGGAAAAAAATATAAAAAATGAACAATCAAATTTCTGTCAACTTATATCATACAAATCAACAAATAGATAAATAAAAATAAATAAAAAAATAGAGAATTAGAAAGGACATTGAAAGCGAGTAATGTCCATATTTGAACTAGTGACGTGTTTCAGATAAAGAGATAGAACAGGTACTTGACAGATCGATAATTATAACAATTGTTTCGAGTGAATAAAGCATATCTAACACTGGAATATGGCGAAGACTGAGAGATCAATGACAATGGAGACAATTTCAAGTGAAAATAACATAAGTAATGACAGCGGTAGCAGCAAATACAATTGAGGTAGTAATGGTAGATGTCATTGAGGCTTCTCTGGTAAATACAGTATAAGCCAAAGAGAGAGAGAAACGGTAAAAGTGAGAGTTCGGATTTCTAGGATTATAAGGTTAGTTTTGACTATTTATGTTAAATTTTGTCCTTATCATTCTAAGATTTGAAATCTTAAGAACTATAATTAACAAACAAATTTTTGATGTCTTTAAATTCTTACATAAATACATAGAGAGGTGTTATATCAGGATGGTGCTGTCACAACATTGTCCTGTAAGGTCAAAACGGCGTTGGTTGATTCATTATTAAAAGAAGTTTATTTGAATTAAAACTATCTCATTTTATATTTGAAAAAGAAAAACTCACATTTACTAAAAATTTGACTGGGTTATTATTAGTTGAAAGAAAAAAAGAGATAATTATAAATATATCCTAAGGTTTGTTTAAAATATAAATTGTTTCATGTGGTTTGAAAAATTACATTCTGCTACTTGAACTTTCTAATTTCATAATAAATGACCCATTTTATTAATCAATCATCAAGTCAATTAATAATTTTAATAATTTTAAAATTATATTTCAATTAATAATTTAATTAACCGCTTTTGTCTCAATTATTTCCTGCATCTATGGTAAAAATGATCTTCGACATTCCTATCAGTCTTACGGGTATAGAAGATAAACAGGCACCCTTCATTTCATGGCGAGTTTACAGTTCGCTCTGCATATGATCTTGCTTCTCAAATTTGCTTGGAAAAACACAACCCTGCTAGCTTGGTGGGTGAATCAAGGACCTCCATTATTTGTAGTCGAATCTAGAACTCAACATGGAGACTACCAATTAAATGGAAACTTCAGCATTTTATTTGGTGCTATGCTCATAATATTTTACCTACCAATTGGCTCCTTATAAGCGTAAAGTCCTTGATGATTCGAGGTTTCCTCGATGTGGTAATGATTTGGAAACAAGTGATCATCTTTTTTTCGTTGTCCTATCAAGTTATACAGCGTTGTTCGCCTTTTCGTTTGAAGTGGCCGTCCAATCTAACTATGGACCACTTCTCAAATTGGTGGCACCATATTGAGCTTCGCTTAAACAATGTTGTCTCGACTCTTCCTCAGCTTCCCACCCCTATTGTTCATTGGGTTTGTCCTCCTCCTAGATTCGTAAAGCTTAATGTGGATGCAACCACTCAAGCGTGAGATCACCGAGCTGGGATTAGTCTTGTGGGAAATTCTCATCTGGGTGATGTTTTTCTCGTTAAATCCCTTCCTTTATTTTCTTGCCCATCTCCTCGAGTGCTTGAGGTCTTGGCTATTAGGGAAGCCTTGCTGACTATATTGCATGGTAATAACCAAAATCTTGTCATTGAAGGTGATCCACAGGTTGTTTATCATAATAGTCTTAATGGTTCAGTACATCCTCCACAACATATTGCTATTATTGTGCGGGATTGCAAATTATTAAGCTTCTCTTTTCAATCTTTTTCTTTTCGGTTTGTTCCACGAACGTGTAATGGAGTAGCCGCATGATATTCCCGACATGCTCTTTCTATTGATGATGCACAAGTTTGGGAAACCTGTTTTCCATCCTGGTGTTTATATTCTCATCAACTTGATATTGGATCGTTGTGTTCTATTTCTTCTACTCGTATTTAACAACAGAGAAAATTGTTAAAAAAATTCAACTTAAGAAAGATAAAGTCATTAAGTCCAGTGAATATTTTTTATTGATAAAAGATTCACCATCTGTAGAATAATTTTGTAAGAATTCATTTTATTGATTTTGGAGGATATTTTATTTTTAATTTTATCTCTTAATTTATCTGTTGATTTTTTGTCAACTATCTGTTCAAATTTTTTTCCTATCTATTCAATTTTTTCTATATGTTCAATTTTTTTTACTATCTGTTCAACTTTTCTCCTTATCTGTTTAAAATTTTTCTATCTGTTGAAATTTATCACTTGATCTATTAAATTTTTACAACTCTATTTTCTCTCTTTAGATGTCCGTGGAAATTATTATTTTATATTTGTTGAAATTATTATTTTTAACTTATCTGTATGTTGGAATATCTATCTATTAAAATTCCTTATTTGTCGAAATTTTATTATCTTAATTTTTTATCTGCTCAAATCTTTCTTATTGAAATACACCATGTCACTACAAGTTTTGTTCAAAATTTGAACATATCTTTTTTTTATCTGTTGCACCACATTTTTTTTAACTGTTGTAATATGTTTCTCAACATCATCATTTTTTATCTGTTGCACTACAGATTCATATACAACATACTTTTTTGTATCTGTTGGAATATGTTTCTCAACAACAACAATCAACAATAATCAACACGAATAATCAACAACAAAAATTACAACCAAAAAAAAAAAAATACTCTTTCCTTCCCAAAATATTAATCCATTATTCCATATTTTATTATCTCAAAATATTAGTTCATTTTAAAAAATCAAGGACTAAAATAATATGAATTTTTTATTTTACCCTTTTTTTAAATTCATTAACGCAAAAAGAATAATTATGACAATTCATATTCTTAAAAAAATTTACTATTAAATGGTAATTTTGAAAAATAAATATTTTTAAAGTACAATAATTGTATTATCAAAAAAAATTAAATTTCCTAAAAAGAATTATTATTTTGGGACGAACAAAGTATTACACTAATCATCATCATCAACAACAACAATAACATATCTAACCTTACATAAAAATAAAAATAAATAAAAATCAAAATAAAATCAAAATCAAAAACAAAACAAAACAAATCAGATCAAGAGAGAGATGAAGATATGTTCAACAAATGAAAAGTAACAGATCTGTTCAACGGTGGATCTGGATCTGGATAGGATATGCACCGATTAAACAAACACAACATCAAATATATATATATATATATATATAGAGAGAGAGAGAGAGAGAGAACAAGATATTTTTTTACATAAAACCCTAGAAATTGAGGAGAGAGAGAAAGAGAAAGTACCACGAGAGAGGGAATGAGAGAATAGAGAGAAAGAGAGAGAGTAGATCTTCTCAGATCAAGTCGATGTTTGAGTATGACCGTGGCGACGACAAAGAGAGAAGAGATCTGCGGCGGCGAGAGAAGAGATCGGAGAGAGAATAGATCTGTGACGGTGGCGGCAGTGGTGGCAGCGGCAGTAAGTCCATCGATGGCAAGAGAAGAAAGAAAAGAGCAGATGAGGGCGGCGACGAATTGTGGTCCGTCGGTTGAGGAAAAGGAGATGCGAGAGAGAGAGAGAGAGAGAGAGAGATAGTGGGGAGGGTTTGGTGTGACACGGCGACCACAATAGCGACGGCAACACGGTTGAAATAAAAGAAATAAAATAATTACTTAAGTTATAAGAAAAAAAAAATGATTGTAATTTCTCTCTTTGGAGATCTTGTTTGTAGATTACAGTTCGTATTCAAATGTAAGAATGACAATTTATTTCTCTCTTTTCATTCTAACTATATTTATTAAATATATTTATTTATATATAAAATATATATAATTTAATATTTCGATATAATAAAATTAAAACATTAAAATTTTACACTTAAAATTTATTTTCACTCATTTATTTCTCATATTATATCTTTTAAATCTTATTAATCATAAATCATTATTTATAATATAATATAATTTTTAGTAAAATTTTCATTCTTAAATAAAAATATCTCACCCGTGATATGATATGAAACAGGGGCAATGCACTACACATCTGTCCTATTGCCATCTCTATTCAAATGGATAACAAAGTAGTGTAATATAAAATTGTTGGAAGGTAACTAATCATCTGAATGAATTCAATAGAACAAACCCAAAAAAAATTTGAAAATATGAATTCCAGATATGAAACTTCAAGATGATCAGAAACCTCACTAGGGCAAAAAGAGGAGAGAGAGAGAGAGAGAATTTGTGTTCTAGTGTATTGCTACAAATGTGTATACAAGCAATTGTGGTACCATTACGATATGAATTCCAGAATATATAACAATATATATATATATATATATATATATTTTGTTCTTATATTTAACAATAAAATATATATTATGAATATATACATAATAGAATAAAGAATGAAAATAAGAAGATGATTACATGCACGGCAAGAAGAAGAAAGTGGAGAGAGAGCTGAAGAAATGGACAGTTAAAAACCTGTGCTGGATATGAAAAGCCTTGAGGACATGGGTGTCAACTTTTTATTTCTTTTATTTTTACAGGAATAAAATTGGTATTATGAAAATATGAACATTTGTTGGTTTCTTTTCTCTCTCAATCTCTCCACTTTGGGGAAGATTGAAAATGAAGGTTATAAGAGAAATAAGTTTCTCTCAATTTCTCCTCATTTCTGTCCACTTAAGATATCCAAACAAGTAAGAGAAATGCATTTCTCTCCATTTCTCTTTTTTTCTCTCCAAATCACTCAATCCAAACATAACATAAGAGAGAAGAGAGAGGGGTGTGTGGTGTATTAGTGCACTGTATATCATATATGTATATATATATGGGGGTTTTTGGTCATTTTAGCCACGCATGTCTTTATGGATAAAGTGTTTTAGAGTGTGAACTTCTGACCAAACAAAATATAACTTTGGATTTATGGACCAAGTGCCATTTATAAAATCCTTTTTTTTTCTTTGAAAAATGTTAATTTGGTTAATTGAAAATGATGACAATCGGGTATTTGTAATTTTTTAAATCACAAAAAATAATTTATATTTTAAACAATACTAAAGGAGTGTATTTATAATTTATTTTTAAAAAATGTAAATAATTATATGGAGAGTGATACGGTGTTTGGAATCCAGCTAACAAATGATTCGTTTGGAAAGTGGATTGACTTTTTGGCCTTTTGGCTATTTTAGCCTAGGGCTAAAAAGCCTCGTTTGGGAAGAATTTTTTGTCTTTTTTGACTTTTTGTGAGAGAAAGAATATAATGATTATGGACTGAATGTGATGTTTTGTCTTATTAGATTAAAAAGCTTATTTTGTCTTTTTGTAACTATTTTAACCAAAAAAAATCCAAATCTAAACTTCCCAAACAAGCTCAAAGTTACAAATTTTTTTTTTTTTTTTGGTTCACAGTGGTTTTTTAAAAAATAATATCCAAATTTTTTCTCTTCAAATGCGTTTTTTATAAATAAATCTAAAGTTTAAAATAAATTCGTTTTAAGTGGTAGTGTTTGTACATTGGTTTGTTTTTAAAATTTATTTTGTATAGAAGTGATTTTGAGATAAATAAAAATATTGTAGAACTCAAATCTCCATACAAGCCTTTATTTATTTATTTATTTATTTATTTTTAATTAATCAAACCCATTCAATATTTTAATGGGTGTGATCTTTTTTCTTCTTCTTTTTTTCCCTCCAATTATAAAATGAAGCAATTTCAATTGAAGTGAATTTTTTATGAAAATAAACTAACCAACTCCGTTTTAGCTTCACAGGACAACAGCGTCCCCAATCCATCTGACTTTCCATAGACTTTGTTTGGCCATCCTAGTTGGGATTAAGAAAGGGGATTTTTCTTTAGGGTTCCTTGTATTAAGATTTTATAGTATAAAGGACATTCAATTTTTCATAATGTCTAAGGTCCCTCAACATTAATTCAGAGAAAATTCGATCCAGAGAATTTCTCTAGACTTCCCAGAGAAATTCTCTCTAGACATCCATAGAAAATTCAGACATCCACAGAAAATTCAGGCTCTATTTGGCTGTATTTTCAAATTACATTTCCACCCCATCATTCGCGCTTCACGTTTGGATACGATTTTGAAAATACAATTCCACCATATCATTTAAAATACAATTCGACTTCCTGTTTGGCAGCTTTCTTTTTTATTTCTCCACTGTCAAAAGCTTTCAACGTCTGCAATCTTTTTCCTTTTTGAAAAGCCTTCCATGTTCTTCATTTCTAAAAAAGTTTACGTGCAAAAAGAAATTTACAGGTGAACTGATCTACTCGTCTTTTTTTGTTTCAAAGATCAGGACTGACGATTTGTTACAGGTAGTGTTCATTGTGAACTCAGACCACTTTATAAATTCTGTCAATGAACCCCCTCCCTACACATACCATCTCTCACAAATCAAGTGAGTTCCAATTTGTGCGTTGTGGAAGATTCACTCTCCGGGCAACCAAACAACGACGACACCGAGGTCAAATAAATCACAAATTTCTTCCAAATATTTTTTTACAGCTCACTGATTTTCTGAAACATCCCCAATTTTATTCCAAATTTTTTTGTCACAGGTCAAATTTGTCAAACCTATTCACGAATCAGACGACTACCAAAGAAGCGCACATTCACTCACTGTACCCACTCCATCACCAGTGACAACTATTCAACTCCCACTGATCTAGTACGTATATCCTTCAATCCAATCCATTTGGTATGTAGAAATGAGTTCTGAACTGGTTTCTGAGAAGTCCAAATGGGTATAGAAATGGTTTCTAGTCTGTCTAAACTGTTTGAACTTTTGAAACTGAACCAGTCAACCGCCAGGACAATTGGCCGGTCGTCTCCTGGGTCATCCAATCGATTGACCTCCGTGCTTTCCCAGCCGCTCCTTCATGCTTCTCTTCTTCTGCTCTTCTTCTTCTGCTTATTTCTGGGTTTTTTTTTTTTACTGCGTACACTTGTTTCACAAACTTTTTACAGACAATGTTATCTGATTTTTATTTTGTTTCTGTTTTGCACTTCAAATCATCTGTTTTTCCTAACATTATTTAACAAGTTCAAATAAACATTAATTTTGATTCGTACGTAAACATAAATAATTGTAATTGATTTTTGCTCTGTTATTTTTTTATATCCACTCCAGAGTAGTTTAAATATAAATTGTATGTTTTTAGATAGATGAAAACAATTCAGATGACAATCAGGATACAATAATGTGGACTCCCAGAATTGAAATAAAATTAATAAACATGTTGAGAAAAGAGGTTAAAAAAATCAAACAACATGCCGTAGTATTGTGTGGACAATTAGGCAATGGAATTATTTTGCAAATCAGTTGCAAAATCTGTATGGATTTTGGTATACATCAAAGCAGGTGCAACAAAAATATCAACGATTGAAAGCTTATTACCAAACGTTTAAGTGACTATAGGCACAAACTGGTCTGGGATGGGATCCCATTGTAGGAACTGTTGTTGCACCCGATGAATTTTGGGCTAAGGTTTTTCATTAACCTGTACCATTTTCAATTTTTTTTTTTTGTAACATTTCATCACGCATACAGTTTGCTTACTTCAATATTTTCAATTGCTGTAGGCTACAAAAATGTAAAGAAGTTTAGGACAAAAGGATTTGAATATTTCCAAGAAATGACGGAAATTGTTGAAAACTATTGTGTCACAGGGGCCTTGTCTCGTGCATCCACACAAGGAACCCTTGACTCAGATGAAGAAGATGAAATGCTAAATAAATTTTGGAGCCCTGAAGCTGGTGGGAGTAATGCTGCTGAAGCCATTCCTGTTGACTTATTCGGCGATGAATATATGGATCCAGCAAAGGGCAAAATTCACAAGAGGGGCCCTATAAGCAACCAGACTGACAGTGGTCATTCTAAAAAGTCACGGTCAAGTGGATTCAATAATGTGTGCGCAGCTTTCACTACCTACGTACAGGCAAAAACAGAACATTCACATGCGCGATCAACTGACACAGAGGCTGTAAGTGCAGGTGGTGATGAGTATTCCCTTGATGCATGTCAAAATGCATTACTAGAGCTTGGGGACATACCACCGGTCCAGTACGTTAAGGCACTAACACTGTTTAAAGACAAGAAATTTCGAAGGTTTTTTATGCGTACTCTTACCCATATGCGCCTAGCTATGATCCTAGTTTTGCAGTGAAGTGAGAAGTTGTGTTTTGATTGAGTTAGCGATTCTCTTTGTCGTTGTGCAAAATGAATTGATGATTCCTGATTTGTTTTTTATCAATTTTTTTCATCTCATGATATGCTCTTTTTTTTCCATCTTCGTATGTTTATTTTTATTGAATTCTTAAGTAGTTTCTGCTTTACATCAATATGTTGTGTTATTGTTCGCAGTTCTTTCATGTCCATATTCTTATGACAAGATGAATACATATTAAACAAATTTTCTTTGCATATATATTTTAGTTGATGCTGGTAAATGACTAAGGCCGACTAAATGTAGCTACTTGTTAATTCAATTTCACCAATAATGGTAAGAGTTAGCATGTTGTCAAACATTATTTTATAATTATGCTTTTACTATGATGTAGACGAAACAATATGTCATCCGACACAAAAAACAATGTAATGGAGATCTCATCAGAAGAGGATGAGGTTATTGAAGATTTTATGAATTTTTTGATGATTGCGTTCATGCATGACCATGTGAATGCCTTAAATAGTAGACGATCACAGCGAACTTGTCCGTTTAAAGGTGATGATTACATCTTCAGGTTATTAAATGGCCATCCAGAAACAATAATGGACATTATGCAAATGGATGCACAAACATTCATTTTATTGAAAGACACTTTACTTCAAAATGGCTTTATCGATACTAAACATATGCATATCAGTGTCGAGGAATCCCTTGGAATTTTTTTATACACTTTCGCACAAAATAACCGCCATCGACTATTAGCCGATAGATTTCAACACTCCACAGAAACTATTTGTTAGCACATCAAAATTGTTATGCGGGCATTGTGCAAGCTTGCATCAACGGTTGTCAAACCACATAACCAAGACGAGATACCGGCAAAAATTTTAAATGACAGGAGGTTTTTTCCCTGGTTCAAGGTATGACTATATGTTTGTCCTGTAAGTTTTCAATAACAATAAGGAATGATAATCTTTTTTTTTCATGTTATAAAAGTAATATCTAAGTTTGTTTCGCTTTTAATGTTAAACAAATATCTTTCAAGTAGGATTGTGTCGATGCTATCGATGGCACATTAGTGGATGCATGGATCCCTGCTTCAAGACAAAATACATTTCGCGGTTGCAAATTTACGGTATCGCAAAATGTACTCGCAGCTTGCGACTTCGACATGTTATTCACATTTATTAATTCTGGATGGAAAGGTAGTGCTCACGACAACGCTATTTTAGTTGACTCTATTGCAAGAGCTAATCTACAGTTCCCACACCCACCCCATGGTGAGTGTCACCAAATAACACATTGTACATTTTTTGAAATTATTTTTTTGTACATCTATTTGACAGAGCAGTGCATTCATTATTTACATGTAGGCAAGTATTATTTAGTGGATGTTGGTTTTACGAACATACTTGGATTTCTTGCCCCATTTTATTCCCAACGCTATCACTTGCAAGAGTTTCATGGCCGTCATTATTCAAGACCCAAGGAATTGTTTAACCATCGACATTCGTCGTTACGCAATGTCATAGAAAGAACATTTGGTGTTCTAAAGAAACGATTCTCAATATTGCGGTCCATACCAAATTACAAGTCTACAAGACAAGGCCCTCTCGTGATTGCATGTTGTGTACTGCACAATTGGATTCGTTTGCATGCAGATATGGACCCATTCTTCATGGAAGCTGATAATAAAATGACGGCAGAAGCGGAAGCAGACGAGTTTGTTGCAGACCAAGCTGACTATGTTGACATGTCACAACATGGGTTGACGTACCAATCAAACTTTAGAGATGCAATTGCTACTATTATGTGGCAAAATCATGTTGGCCATGACTAGATTTGTGATGTGAACAAGGCAAGTGCATTTCGTAGCGATTAATGGTTGAAAATGTATAATTATTTTACTAGTTTCAATTATTATGACACATTTATTACATAACTTTCCCCACTTTTTGTAACTGTGAATTTTTTGACTTTTCTTTTTCTTTTTGTAGGATAACTGACAATGAGGACAAGGATTGGGCTAAATGGCAATTAAAGGAAAGAGAACCCAAATCAAATTTCTTTCCCAAACAGCATCGCATGGTCAATCAACAAAATATAATTATGTGAATGAAGACACTTAATATGTTATTGATGCAATGTATAATATGTATGGACAAACACTTTTTTTTGTTGATAGTTGAATAATGCATGCAGAAATTGTAGTTTATGATATTCATTCAGTTTATGATGTTCATTAAATTTTTTTTTCATTTTATTAAAATAATGGTTTTGTTATTATTTTTATTTTTATTTATTTATTTGTACACGAAATAATTTTTTATTAACTTTTTTTATTAAAATAATGGTTTTGTTATTAATTTTAATTGTTCTATTAATTTTTATACGAAATAATTTTTTTTTTTTTTCATTTTATTCAAATAATGGTTTTGTTATTAAAAACTAATTTTTATATTAATTTTTATACGAAATAAGTTTTATTAATTTTTTTTTTCATTTTATTAAAATAATGGTTTTGTTATTAATTTTTATTTTTTTATTAATTTTTAGACGAAAAGTTTTTTATTAATTTTTTTTTTCATTTTATTCAAATAATGGTTTTGTTATTAATTTTAATTTTTATACGAAATAAGTATTTTTTTTTTCATTTTATTCAAATAATGGTTTTGTTATTAATTTTTTCAAATGATGGTAAATATGTGATTTTAAATTTATTTTTTATTAACAAAAATTCAGAGATGTATGACCAATCTGTATGTGTAACACATACTAGAAGTGGTAGCACACGTGATACATGCAAATATGATCATTTTTTGTTTTTTGAATTTTGGGGCATAAATGCTCATGTAACTGATATCGGAGCGTTTTGGAATAAACACCAACTCAAGTCCTCCCTTTAGCTAGATAGATAGATATAGAAGATAGAAAGATAGATATAGAAGTATAGAAGATGGAAAAACAGATACATAGATAAGATAGATAGATAGATAGTTTGATAACAATATAATTAAAAGAAATTATTGTGATTGGTTATACTCAGTTAAAAGATAATTTAAAATATATATTATTTTTTTTTATTAATTTTTATACGAAATTTTTTTTATTAATTTTTATACGAATTTTTTTTTATAATTAAGAGAAAAAAAAAATTCATTTTATTCAAATAATGGTTTTGTTATTAATTTTAATTGTTCTATTAATTTTGTGTGTTTGATTATCAATTATAAGTTGAATTAAGTTTTGAAAACTCATCACTAAATAAATTTTCTTATTTCACATGTCACATCAAACTTTCAAAACTCAATTTCACATATAATTCAAAACTCAACTCAACACTATATTTAAAAACCATAACCAAACAAATTTTCTACACTCAAATCATAATTTCAAAACTCACAAACTCAAAATACAACTCCTACTCTCAAATCATATTTAGAAAACTCTACCAAACGCAACCTTAAATAGTCTAGAGAAAATTCACACAGTTCAAGGAACTCTGCATCATCATGCATTTTATATCTACTCTTACAAATACCTTTTCATGGAGGGTTGTTGCAAAAATTTTATTTGCTAATAATCCCAATGCTCCTTGCAGGTCAAGTCTGACAAGATAAGGTGGTTGACAGTAAGATCTTGCCATGCTGTAGCATGGACAATAAAGAGAAAAAGTCAATGGGCGAGCTTTAACAAAAATTTATTCGAGCACTACAGGTAATAAAATAGATTATTTCTAATTTGCTTTGTTTTTTTAAATACACAAATTTATTATGTCTTAGAATTCTGCTCAGACTACAGTTCTACAGTGATTAAAATACTTCTGATTGTCCTACTGATTGTAGAATCATAATTATTATGTAGCGTTCTAGATTTTGAAAAAAAAAAAAAAAAGAGTAATGATCCAAAGAAGATTCACAGATTTAGAGAAAATTCACACATCTAGAGAAAATTCACAATCTAGAGAAAATTCATAATCCAGAGAAAATTCACACATTCAGATAAAATTTACACAGTCCAGAGAAAATTCACACAGTCCAGAGAAAATTCAATCTGATTTCCTCACATACTCGACGTTGGGGCACTCCTTCCTCAGCCTTTGAACCTTGCGAAGTCATCAACCTTGTAGAACTGCAAGACTGCGAGCTTGACCTTATTCTTTTTGTGTTTGATCTTCAGTCGTCTTCCAGTTGTTTTTTGACGAAGTAATCAATTTTTGATAATGTGAGATCACTACCAACAGAGATTTGGGAAATAGATGCAAATCAAGTATTTTCAAAATAGAAAGAGAGCAAAGAAAGTGGAAAATATGAAATCCTAGACCATACTAACACATAGTGAATTCAAAATGAAAAAGAGAGAGAGAGAAAGAGAGAGAGAAGTGACCTTGTCAAAGTCCTAAGGAGTGACACCGGGAAGGTACAAGGAGTAAGCATTGTAGGGAAGAAGAAGAAGAATGATTGCTGAGATTAATGAATGAATCACCAAGGATCGATGAGCTCCCATGGAGTTAGAGAGAGAGAGAGAGAGAGAGAGAGAGAGGGGGGTTTTGGAAGTTGGCATGGAAAAGAATCAAATTTCTCTGTGACATATGAGGTTAGGGTTGAGGAATCTTAGACATCACAAAATAATATTGTGGACTTTATCTATTACTAAAAATGGGATAAGGTCCTTAGACTAATTTTTCCATTAAGAAAACATAAAATATAAAACAGTCTAAGTTAATAAGATAAAATGTCACATTCAAATCATAATTATTTCAAATTTTTTTCCTCACAAAATCAAAAAAAAACAAACAAAAAGTCTTACCAAATAGACTTTTTAATCCAAAGCTTAAAAAGTCCCAACTTTAAAAAGCCAACTAAAAAAATTTTGCCAAATGTAATCAATCATAATAAATAAATAATTAAAAATAATGATTTGATATATCAAATATATTTTATTAATTTATATTCTATTTCTCTATTTATAATTGATATTTGTATAGATTTAAATATTTAATTATTAAAATTTATTATTAATATAAGTATTATTTCATATTTTACTTAGGGGGAGAGATTTCTTTTCAGTCCTCGTAATTTTCTAGAGTGTACTGTTGGGTTCGTAAGACCTACCATGGGTCTTATTTCGATAATCTGAACCGTCAATATGTAGAACTCGTCGAGTACTTCATGACTGCAAAAAATCACGTTGATCGAATATCAGTAGCCTCTTGATCGGAACACATTTTTGTTAATAATTAGTTTTAAAATCGTATTTACCATTGACAAAAATGTGTTTCGATCCAAGGGCTACCGATATCCGATCAAAGTAATTTTTTGTAAGCATAAAGTACTTGACGAGCTCTACATATTTAACGGTTCGAATTATCAAAACGAGGACCTATAACGAGATCCACAAGTCTAACAGGACGCTCCAGTCCACTGTGTGGACTAGAGAGAAGCCTCCTCCTTTACTTATAGGACTCGTTCTAGAAGTTGGCTATTTTAGTAGGTTATTTTAATTTTTAGCTTTAATAAACTAAAATTTTTGTATTTGGGAAGATGGTCGAATCTTTTTATAGTTGGATGTAATATTTGTGAGAGAAAAAGTGAAATGATTATGAATTTGATATGACATTTTGTCTTATTAACTATTTTAACCTATTTTATCTTTTTGTAAATTTTAATCTAAAAAAAAGAAAGCTAAAACTCAACTTGCCAAACATGGCACAATCTTTTCTGCTAGGCTTTGGGGCGGGTTGCTACAATTTGCCATTATTATTTTTTGAATAAAGAACATTTTATCCCGTTGGTCACATTTTCACTTTTACCTTTACATTTTTTTTTTCCTACTTTACCCCTTTATGTTTTAATTTTTTTCTAGTTTACTTATAAAATTAATTTCTATTCAAAATTAAAAAATGACACAATAATTGTCACATAATATAAAAAAAAATTATTATTATGTTGATATTTGAGTTTATATAAAAAAAATTATTATTATATTGATGTTTGAGTATATGTGAACTTGTGAACAGCATATAATAAAATATTTTTATACTATTTGACTGTCAATGTATCATTTTTTTTCTAATTTTTAATAGAAATTAGTTTTAGGAAAAAAAAAAAAAAAACTTGAAACATTAAGGTCCAAAGTGAGAAAAAATAAATATAAATAAATAAATAATTCTAAGGGCTGAAGTGAAAAAAAAAACAAAACATAAAATGGACAAAATATAATTTATCATTATTTTCTTTCATTGTATGGAGGATTAATGCCATAATAATAGTGGTTTTGAATGAATTATTACCAAACTCAAAAGAGTGATCATGGATGTTTAGCCATGATGCAACTTGTCAGTCCCTTCCCTTTGCCCTCATTTTTATTGATGTAATTTTTGTTCTCTTCGCTTAAATTTTCATCAATAAAAAGGTTTTTTTTTTTTTTTTGCCAAAAAAAAAAAGGGAAAAAAGAAAAAAGAAAAAAGGTCCGCTGCAAAGTCTTGGAATCAATCTCCCACACAGATCATTATTATTGCAAGCAATCCTCTGCATAGCAGATATATTTTTTCATACAACAAACAGTTCCCATACAAAATCCATTTGATATTGTATAGGATCAACAGCTTACAAACACAAACAAAAAAACAAAAAACAAAACAAAAATAAAAATAAAAATAAATAAATAAGAAGACTAGTAAATACATAACTGGGTTCAGAGTGCTGGATTTTATTAGGTGTGGAAGTTTTGCAGCTGTACCTTAACAAGCTTAAGCAGAACACTGGAAACCAGAAGGAGGTGTCTTCCCACAGTCTAGAAGGACTTGAAGAGCAATTGGTATAATAATGCTAATATTCAGCAGCTTTGCCTTAATGGTTGTGCAAAGACATACAGCTGCATCTAAGTCCACTAGTCCTTGCAACACTGGACAACAAGTGTCCTTAGCGCTGCTTCCGATTCCAATATGAATTAGGCCACTTAACACGTCCACACACGCGCCTAGTTTGAGAGTGTCGATTGGGCACGTTTGTTGTGCCGGAGGAGGGAATGGCACCACCATTGGGGGTGGTGGTGGACATGGCGTTTCTGGCGGCGGAGGAGGAGGACATGGCTTTTCAACCGGGGGAGAAGGAGGCATCACAATTGGTGTCGGTGGTGGTGGCACCACAATTGGTGGAGAAGGTGGTTTTACTATCGGAGGGCTGGGGACATAAGGCGGCGGCTTTACTATTGGAGGGTTGGGGGCATAAGGCGGCGGAGAAGGTGGTTTTACTATTGGAGGGCTGGGGACATAAGGCGGCTTTACTATTGGAGGGTTGGGGACGTAAGGCGGCGGCTTTACTATTGGAGGGTTGGGGACATAAGGCGGCGGAGAAGGTGGTTTTACTATTGGAGGGCTGGGGACATAAGGCGGCTTTACTATTGGAGGGTTGGGGACGTAAGGCGGCGGCTTCACTATTGGAGGTTTGGGCACGTAGGGTGGTTTAACAACGGGTGGTTTGGGCACGTATGGTGGTCGAACAACAGGTGGTTTGGGCACGAATGGTGGTCTAACAACAGGTGGTTTGGGCACATGTGGTGGTCGAACAGGTGGTTTGGGCACATATGGTGGTTTAACAACGGGTGGTTTGGGCACGTATGGTGGTCGAACAATAGGTGGTTTGGGCACGTATGGTGGTCGAACAACGGGTGGTTTGGGCACATATGGTGGTTTAACAACGGGTGGTTTGGGGACGTAAGGCGGTTTCACAATTGGAGGTTTGGGTGGTGGCTTAGAAGGATGTTGGGGTGGCAAGGGAGGCAATTTGGGTGGTTTGGAAGGCGGCGTTGGGTATGGACAGTAAGGGCATGCAAGTGTAGTTAGCAAAGTCCCCAAGTTCAGAAGAAGGATTAAAAGACTTGCCAAAGCAGTATACCTGGCCATGGTTTGAAAAAACCACTATTGTCAAAGTGGTGCAGGGGGAGAGAATTTGTAAAGACCCACTCACACACACACAGGGTGCTTGCTTGTGAACACACACACACTAGCCTTCTCTTATAGAAGGAAAAGGAGGCAGGGCATGGACAATAAAATACTCTTAATTGAAATGTTTGTCGTGATTGGTTGACTAAAGAGACCACAAATGGATATTGGGGGGAGAGAGAGACGACATAGTATTACTCTTCTCTTAATTCCTTTCAAAGGGTAAATCATAAATTTACCTCTCAAAATTTAAATACTTATATACATGTGAGAAGATTTATAAATTTGACAAATAATTATACTAGTAGGGTTCAAGTAAATAGAATTAAAACATGTGGTGCATAAACACATGACTAATCACAGGTAAAATGTATATTTCAATATTTATTCATTCATATGATTAATGAATGACTAATAAAAAATAGACAATATGTTATGTGAATTAAAATATTAAAGGAGGGCATTATATATAATTAACATGTGATACTATCTATTCATATCAAATTTTAAATATCATCTCACGTGGCACAATCACAACTATTATTTGTATATTAATAGAACTTTCTTTTTGTCGGTGGTACAAGACAACGACGGTGGCTCCATAAGAAAAGAAGAAGAAAGGTGGCAACAGCAGTAGTAGATTTTAAAAAAAAAAATGGTAAATTACATTGACACTCTTGAGATTTATGTTTATTATAGTTCCTCCCTCACTTTTTGAAAATTACATTTCTCTCCCTGAGGTTTAAAGTTTCATTACAGATTATTCCCTGAAGTTTAAAGTTTCATAACAATTCTCCCCATTACCGTAATGATTATCATACATAAAATTAAATTAACAAGGGGGGTCAGTGTAATTTTCCAAATGTAAGGAAGAAACTGTAATAAATATAAATTTTAAGGGGTGTCAGTGTAATTTACCCAAAAAAAAAAAAGGGATGGAGTGATAGCAATGCATTAGGGAAGAAGAGTGGTGATGGATAACAATAAAAGTTGAAAGTGACTGTCAACCATAATAGACGAAGAAAAATAATTAAATTATCTTTGTTTTGCTAGTTGTAACTAGCAAATAGTTACAATTGATATCATTTTAAAAATAAAGAATTTAAATTAAAACAATTACAAAATTAATATTTAATTTGTTACTGAGGTGAAACCTTTCAAAAAAATTTCTTTTAATCTCCCCAAAGCTTAAAAAAAGGAATGTCAGTGCAATGAACCATACTTCGAAAGATTTGGCATGATTGATTGACTTTTAAAGAGTAAAACGCACCACAAATTACAATAGGGATATCCGATACAGAATCCAAAAACAAGTGGCGTTGAGCAGTTTTGGGCTATATGTAGGGTTGTAGGGTTATAAATGAATTGTGTTATTCATAAACAGATTCGGTTTGGCTCATTTTTTATTTTTTTTCTTTTAATAGATTAATTGAAATGTTTGTCGTGATTGGTTGACTAAAGGGGCCACAAATGCATGTTGGGGAGAGAGAGAGAGAGACGACAATGATACTATTACTCGTCTCTTAATTCCTTTCAAAGGGTAAATTATAATTTTACCTATCAAAATTTAAATATTTATATACATGTGATAAGATTTATAAATTTGACAAATAATTATACTAGTAAGGTTAAAATAAATAAAATTAAAACATGTGGTGCATAAACACATGACTAATCACAGGTAAAATGTATATTTTAATATTTATTTATTCATATGAATGATTAATGAATGACTAACAAAAAATGAATAATAAGTTATGTGAATTAAAATATTAAAGGATGGCATTATATATATAATTAGCATGTGATGCTATCTATTCATATCATATTTAAAATATCATCTCATGTGACACAATCACAACTATTTTTCGTAGAACTTACTTTTTTTTAGTAATACTAGACAACGACGGTGGCTCCATAAAAAAAAGGAGAAGGGTGGCAGCAGTTAGGGAAGGAGAGTAGCGATAGATTAAAAAAAACAGATGGAGTGAGAGCAGTGCATTAGGGAAGAAGAGTGGTGACGGATAACAATAAAAGTTGGAAGTGGCTTTCAACCATAATAAATGAAGAAAATAATTAAATTATTTAAATTATCTTTGTTTTGCTAGTTATAACTAACAAATAACTACAAGTGATACTGTTTTAAAAGTAAAGAATTTAAATTAAAACAATTACGAAATTAACATTTGATTTGTTATTGAGGTGAAACTTAAAAAAAAATTATTTTAATCTCCTCAAAACTTAAAATAAGGAATGTCAGTGAAATGAACCATGTGTCGAAAGATTAAGAAAGATTTGGCATGATTGATTGACTTTTAAACTAAAGGGACACCACAAATTACAATAGGGATATCCATAAGTGATACAGAATTCAAAAGCGAGTTACGCTAAGCTAAGTTCTGAGGCATATGTAAGACTACAAATAAACGGAGCTGTTTATAAACAGGTTCGGTTAGGCTTGATTCAATTTATTTAGTAAACGAGCCAAACTCGAATTCGAATATTATTCTCGTTTAGTAAACAAGCCAAACTTAAGTTCGAATAAATTTGACTCATCAAACTCAATTCGTTTATCCTAATTTAAATTATATAATAAATATATTATTTATATATTAAATAATATATATAATATTTTTTATGTAAATATTTTTATTTAAAATAATACAAATAATATTTAAAAAAATTATCGAGCCGAATTAAAATTTCATTAAATATTAACAAGCCGAGCCAAGCTCGAGTCTAATTACTTATCGAGCCGAGTTCGAACTTACTAAAGCTCGACTCAACTTGACTTGTTTACAGCCCTAGGTATATGACAAGAATTTTGAGCCATGAAATTCAAGTAGCTGAGCTGAACTGAGCTTTGAAGAGCGCGACAAGAGAGGAGATTTAAAAAAACGCGATTATGATTTGCTGGTAGGTTTTCATCACTTTCACTTGCAGACTAGCAGAGTGAAGTACTAATGTAGAATTGTCTTCTAGTGACAATATGAGTCCGTGATTCTGAAAATAATGCTCCCAAAACTACGAGCATGTGACTCCTACAGTACACTCAATTCAAGAACCTCCATATGAGGACAACCTGATAGTAAGATTTTTCATTCATGTTGGGTTCTGGTCTTTGAAAACAACAACCAAATCTAATTCTCTCTCTCACAAGTTAAAAATCAATAATCAAACTTTTGCGTGTCGGCCATGTACTATCCCCTTTTTCCCCGTGACTTAAGTAATGTAATTTCATTATCTATATCTATATCTATATATTTATCGATAGATGCTGCATTATGAGAGAGAGAGAGAGAGATTTTGCATGCTGCTGCGTTATAGTCAAAAACAAAACATCGCCCTTCATTTGCACAATCCTTTTTTCTTGTATTTGGTTGGGGATTTGAAAAAAAAATTAAAAAATGAAAGAAAAAAGGTGTGTGAAATTGATAAAATATAAGTATATTTTGTTTATATTTCACCTACCTTTTTCCTTTTCTTTTCGTAATTCCTTCCCAAATCACTTAACCAAATACAACGTTAGTTAGTGTATCATATACAAGTTAAAATATTTTGTGGAGTTGGAATCATTTTATAACTTTCAGTCATAACTAAAGAGACCACAATAGATCAAAACCAAAAACAACCTGAGAGACAACATAACAAGCCCAATGCCAATCATAATAAATCATAACCAAAAAAATATCTTGGGCTCTACAACCACAGTGAGTCATAAATTATACACAACTTAAGTCATAACAAAAGGCATAAAGAAAATTTCATAACCGTAGCATATAGTACACATACACCCTAAAAAAACAAATGTGTATTACAGAATTTCCCAAATCATGATACTTAGATAGTTTTCATCTCAAATAAAATATTGACATCCTTTTGCCCTACTCCCACAATAATTGTGTTTGTATTATGAATTATTCACCCTAAAAAAGTGTCTGCATTATGAACCTAATAATTTTTTTGTTATGCCTCGTAGTGGTGTTGTTTATGAACCATATTAATATGGCTCAAATTCTATTCTTCTTCTTAAAAATTTAAAAGAAAAAAAAAAATCTAACTGCTAAAAATTGGGATGCATAAAATATGCATATTTTTCTTAATGTGTAAAGTAATCTTTCCCATAAAGCAAAAGCCTCTTAACAGTTGATCCAACAAAAATCTCTAACTTCTCAGATCAGATTAACAGCATTTCTGCACAATGTGTCAACCACAAAATTCCCCTAGGTCTTATTCACATTGTTCGAAACAAGCTATCAATATATTGCACCAAATGCAACAATTCAGTCAAGACTAATTGCAAGATTTCTGCAAAAATAGGTGTGTCTTCACAAAATAAGTCAAGTTTTGAGTCAAAACACATTTCATTTAGCTAAAAAAAGCCAAATGTTTCCTATAGTTGCTCACTCCCAAAAGAATCTATAAACAGTCTATCAGCAATTTACATACAAAAACCTACAACTTCTCTCAGTTGTGTTAACACCAGAATTACAAAGATGCATTTCCTTTCCTTTCATAAATTCCTTGTTTCAAGATTCAACAAATTCACAAGCATTCTGCAAGTTGATGTGTATTTTACATCAAACTCGGCATTGAACTTCTAATAGGAACACATTTACTGTTCATACCATAGCATATTATGACACGGGGCTTCTGATGCTTTCTCATTGTAAGTGGCTTCGTTGAGATTTTTTAAGTGGGTATACATATTGCTTTTCATAAAAATTTGTGAAGATTTTGTGTTTTTGTAGTTACTAGTTCAGTTTGTATGTAGGTTAATACTTTGTAGAGATACTCCAAGTGGGATTATGTTATGCTGTGTATCTCTCTTAGTTTAGCTTTTCTAATTCTTTTTAATGAACAGTGACTCTGTATGCTTTTTGTAACGATGTTCTGTTGCTAATTGTTATGTTTGGGAATTGGCTTGGAGAAATAAAAATCTATGTTATAGCATCTTGGAAATGTTGTTATGATCTATCTATTTTAAATTTGTTCTTTTCATGTGGCTTTAAATCTTTTGTGAGCTCTCTAAATGACTCTATCTGTTTTGTCAATCGTAAGGCAAATCCTATGTCCTTTCAATATAGTTCTCAACATATCCGTCATTGTGGAAAATGCCTACAATGTCTCTAGCAATCATAACACGAGATGGGATTGTCATCTCGTGTTATCATCTAGGCAAGAGCTCTTTTTTTTCTTTTAATACCCGTTTCACCATCTCTTTTTTTTCTTTTAGTTGAAAGGACAATGTTTGTTGTCCCTTATTGTCCACATTGCTATACAGTTATTTTTTACAATTTACCAAATGAGTCAACAAGCTACTCGTCTCATGAGCCTTTGAATTAGCCAAGTAATTCTTCTAACAATAATTAAAGACAGCTCTAGTTTTTCTATCTTTAGATTTGATTTTATCAAAATGGTCCCACCCCTTGGATGGTTTTCTCCCACTACCCTTTTCACGCAACTTGGGCTTAGGTGGTATTGGAGTATTCAATGGCTAGGTAAATAGGGGCTAGGCAGTACTAGTAGTAGGGGCAGTAAGTTCATCTGGAGGATCCTTTACCTATTACCAAAAATAGTTATTGGAGTGATAGACAGATACCAACATTTCAAGCAACATATTGGTGAGTTTGAAAACCCAATGTCTACCTACACACTTTGTTAATGATGGGTGGAAGTTGCAGAAAAGAATCATTAACTTTTGTCAAGTTGAAGATCAAAAGGGAGAGACCATTGCTTAAAGAATTGAAATGTGCTTGCTTAAATGGAACATTGATAGCATTTTTACATTGACTGTAGATAATGCTAGTTCCAGCAACACTACAGATAAGTTTCTAAAGAGGAAAACAAAATATTGGAAAGGGATCATATTTGGGCATGAGTTTTTACACATGCGTTGTTGTGCTCGTATTCTCAACCTTACTGTGGGTGATGTTAGAAAAACTTCATACATCCATTGCTCAAGTATGTGAAGCTGTAAGGCATGTGAAGTCCTCACCTAATAGGCTTGAGATTTTTAAGAAGTGTATGGAGAGAGAAAATAAATTAAGTCCAAAAGTCTTGTTTTTTGATGTACCAACTAGGTGGAACTCCACCAACTCAATGTTGGAGGTAGCTGAAAAGTTTGAAAAAGATTTTGAGAGATTGGAGGAGGATGCCAATTACCAAGCTTACTTTGAGGATCATAGGGTTTGTTAGGGCGGCGATAGAGATGGGGTTGGGAATGAGGACAAAGATGACGATATCAATGACAACGAGGATGAGTGGAATCAAAACTCATAAGGTTCTGAAAATTGAAAAAACATTTTGGGGCCACCAAGCGTTGGTTCTGTTCACATCCAATTTCAATACAAAAGTTAAAAAAATACTTCTATCACAGTATATAAGAGTGTTGCAAAAAATCAAAAGCAAATGACACATTAGTATATATGAATTCAAAATCACAAAGGCAAGAACTAGAAGGGCGTATATCCTTGTTAACAAATATATATATATATAGCACATTAGTGAATGCAAGAAATTAGAATTGCACTCGGGAGAAGTTATTTCTACCCAATTGTCCCAGCCACCATGTTGTCAATACAACAGCACTAATAGCACCAAGACACCATCACCATCCTTGCAAAATATGATGGTGACTGGTGAGGCAACAATTAAGACTGGCATACCCACTGCCACTGTCTACACTTAGCCACCATGCTCAGCTTTGGGGCGTTGCTAGAATTTGCCATTATTTCACAAGCCACCATGCTCAGCTTTGGGGCGTTGCTAGAATTTGCCATTATTTCACAAGTTTATTCATTGTATGAAGGAATGCCATAATAAGGATTGGGAAATATTATCAACTTGAGGGTGGTGGCCTAGTGGTAAAGACTAACTCCCATGGTTTTGTGACTAGGAAGGAAGACATTTGATTCCAGTCTCACCAATGATACAAGACTCATGCCTATCAAACCTAATCTACAACTATGTCATTGATAGGGCAAGAGTTAAAGCTACGAATCAGCTCAATTTGAGTTTGCCTACAGATCCCCAAGACAGACCATTGTAGATCCCTATTTCCAACCCAGCAGGTAAAGGTTACTATGGTCATATTTAGGTATGGTTCCCACACGCTGGTTACCCCTCCTTCCTACCCTATTAAAACCCCCCCAAGGGTTAGAAAAAAGAACCAGAACACTGTTTTAATCAATGTCAATATTATAAAATTGAAAACTCAGTACAATGGGTATCACATCACCTATATGTAGACTAGACCTAATAGGCCACTTAACATATACTCTAACTATTTATTCTACATCATCAGCACTCCCACTCTTGGAAGAAACTTGTCCTCATGTTTAAGCAGCAACAAAGTGAACTCAATTACACCACTCAAGTAGCCTTAGGTGACGAACAGGTGCAGCTTTTCCTTGCTCAACATGAATGTCACAACTCATCCTTCTCTGAATACATTGACTGCATCCTTGGCTAAACAACCAAAGGTGCAGAACTGATAACTCCCATCATGTCCACACCGACATGCAGACTGGTGCAGACAAGCACTCATCCTGTTGAGATGATACTTCAAGGCTGGCAAATGATACCTTCCAAAAACAAGACTGAGGAATGTGACAAAAAATAGTAGGATTGACGATGATCCATTAGGTAAGACAATTACATCGCACTGCTTCCTTCGGTCTCTCAGACTCAACTGTCAAATGAGCATCACACCAACCAATTTACTCAAACTCAAGTCAAATTCCTATTGAGGCATACAAGATGATGCAAATTGAATTAAAAAAAAAAAATTATATATTTAATTTATATTATTTTAGTATTTGATTAGGATTATTATCCAAGGCTAGAATATTTAATTTTCTATTTATTTAGGTTTCCTATTTCGTTTATTTTCGTGTTCTACAAGAATAGGATTGCTTGCTTTACAATAATTATTTTTATTTCTTAATATTGTATTTCCTTTTTAGTGGTAGTTGGTTTAGGATTATCTTTTATTATATATAAGGTTGCAAGCCTTAGGGCTATTGAGTTTCTTGATATTAATATACATTTTGGTGAGAGAATTCTCTTCTTTTCTTATAATTTTGATAATCTTCGGATTCAACAGATTATAGAAAAGCTGCAGCTTTCTTTGTTGCGCAATTTTGTTGATGTACACGTTCTATGCTACATTAGTTTGAATCAGATCTTAATGTCATGTACCAACTCATTGGGGATGCGAATTCTACACCAAGCTGTTGAAATTCAATGTATAAAGAGAATTGTATTATTGATTGATTGATCTATTGAATGTTACAATGATTCCTATATATAGAAGAGTAGGTGGTAGTAGGTGGTAGGTGGAGTAGGTGAAGTGGAGGTGGTAGTGGTGTAGTGGGTTAGGTTTAGTGGAGTAGGTGAGGTGGTAGTGGTGTAGTGGGTTAGGTTTAGTGGAGTAGGTTTAAGTGGGTGAAGTAGGTGAGTGTGTAGTAGGTGGTAGTAGTAGGTGTGTAGTAGGTGAATTTTAACAGCCCCCGCAAACTCAAGGGGGATAGGAACTAACCAACTTGAGTTTGGAGAGAGTTACAAAACAAGAAAATACATAAAAATAAAAGAGGATAGGAGACACTGTATGGTCGTGTCAGACCATTAGTGAAGACACTGGATGGTGGTGTCATAACGTTGTAGAGGACACTGTATGGGGGTGTCATAACGTTGTAGAAGACACTGTATGGTGGTGTCATAACGGTGTAGAGGACACTGGATGGCGGTGTCAGACCGATGTAGAAAACAGTTTATGGGGTCATGTCGGACCGTTGTAGCAGACAAAGTTGTAACAGTTGTTGTGACAGTTTACAGAGTCTTGCTGGACCCTTGTAGAAACTAACCGGAATCAACGTCGGGACAGTTTACAGAGTCTTGTCGGACCCATAAAGGAACTAACCGAAATTAATGTCGGGACAGTTTACAGAGTCTTGTCGGACCCATAAAGGAGCTAACCGGAAGTAATGTCGGGACAGTTTATAGAGACTTGTCGGACCCATGAAGGAGCTAACCGGAATCAATGTCGGGACAGTTTACAGAGTCTTGTCGGACCCATGAAGGAGCTAACCGGAATCAATGTCGGGACAGTTTACAGAGTCTTGTCGGACCCCCTTAAAAAGTCGCACCCTCAAAAGGTGTGCCCAATCTGTCAAAAGGCGTGCCCAATCCATAAAAAGGCGTGCCATCAAAAGTTGCGCCCTCAAAAGGCGCGCCCACTTCATCAAAAGTCATGCCCGACAGAAAGCGTCTAGCCATCAAAAGGTGAGCCGGAGACGCGGTGAGGCACGTGAGCGACAGAGCGGCGTGTCGGCCGCGTCGTCAGTGTCAATATAAACCAATGCGGAGGCGGTGGAAACCAAACCAGACTGAAACCTCTGAACTTGTCATTCTGAAACAATCTGTAAATACTCTGTATCCAACCCTTCTCGGAAACACTCAGCAACCCAAAAAACATGGCCTCTTCTTCCCGTTCAGCTACCCAGAACATGGCCTCATCTTCCCGTGGTCTGCTCACTCTCTTTCCCGACCTCAACGAGTCAACAAGAGAGATAACTGGTGCGGTGGCACTGGAACCTCAACCAAGCGCCCCGGAGTTTGCTCCGTTGAACTTTCCTATGCGGTCTGTGGAGCAAAGAATGGCAGTGCAGTCGGATGTGGAGGCCAATCAGTATACATTGAAGTCATGTGTGGAAACCATGACTGCGGTTACAAATTTGTCGAACCAGCTGCAGAGTAGGACAAATGAGGTGCAGCAGTTAAACGCCCAACTAGCTCTGCTCCAACGCATGTATAAGGATGCGCGAGCAGAGATAAGTGTGCTAAAGGCGGAAAACAAGGAGCTAAAGCGGAAGGCCACCGTGATGTTCCGATTTGGAGGTCCGCCATATGCTGCAGTGGAGGAGCAGGGAGTAGTGATCGTGCCCAGTGGAGTGGGAAACACGGAGGCAACACCGGCAAGGGCCGTCCAGGACGGAGGCAAGAAGAAGAGACCTGCAGCAGAGTAGAGAAGAAAAATCCCACTGTGGATGTGTTGTTTGTTTGTTTGTTTTTTTTTTTTTTTTTTTTTTTGTGTAAAATTGTGATCGGGGTTGGATCCCTGACAGGAATAAAATGAGGTTGGTGTGCAGTTCGTCTTCTTCTGCTGCTTTTTTTTTTTTTTTTTTTTTTGCAAAGAAAGAATAATGAAAAAAGGTTTCTTGGCCCACGGTTTGGTTGATGATGAAAGTTGGGATGATATATATTATTTTGAGTCGGTTGTCCATGTGGTGGATATAAAAAGATGGGTCAGGAAGAGAAAAAATAAAGGTGATGAAAAGTTTGAAAGAAATGATGGTGAAAATAAAGGAGGGACAAGGAAAGTGGCTATAGTGGTGGTATTGGGAAAGTGGGTGCAAAGTGAGAGAGAGAGAGAAGCAGTGTGGCTATCCTTCGTTGAACATCAGCACCAATCAGTTCAGCAGCCTTTTTCTCATCTTTATAGAAGTGGAGTGCTGGCACAGAGTGAATATTTAATTTGCTTAATTTGCTTCCAAGCTCCTCCTGAGCAATATCAATTTTATATATGGTGACATGAGGGGTCGAGTGTGCCAACCCAGCAAGAGAAACCCACTGTTCTCCTCCACCCATCACCAACAACACACCAACAGTTGCACTAATGAAAATACTGATGCCCACAATAAAGATGATTATATTGTTGTACCCCCAAGGCAGAAGAAGAACCTTCTCATAGAATACGGTGGACAACTCCGAGTGGGCAAGGCTGAGGGCCCACAAACGAAGGTATGAAGCTGTATTGGAGACTGCTCCAAGTACAAACTCTATCGTATGTATAAGTTGATGGACGGAAATTTCACTAAACTCAAATTCCTCCCCATGAGAATGGGAATCATGACTTGCCTCCAATTGTAATGAATCTTCTGTGCCTTGAAGTGGCACGTAGGACTGACCGCGGTGTCTATCTTCATGCTGTTTCTTCAAAAGAAGAGGCTTTGGGAGCAGCATCCATGGAACAGCAACGAGGGCCAGCAGCAGCAGTACAAGCTGAACTGTTCTCTGGCCAGCAAAAAACTCGTTTTCCCCAAGTGCGTCAGTGGGACTGAGGAACATATATATCAGTACGTGATATAAATCAGTTTTTGAACCAGTGCACCATTTTACAATGATGAGGAGGGAAAGGTAACCGAACAGGCTATTTAAAAATATCAGCTGGGGAACAAATTGGAACCAGATATTCAGGCTATTGCGGAAGAACTTGGCATTGAAATAGCTCAAAAAGATTCCAAGGTTCATCTGGGCTACCCCGAGAAGTATTGACATTTTCATCTTTAACGAACTGAGGAATGGCAACTCACTGCGGGAACCATGCCAGATAGGGTCCACACCAAATGGATATGTGTCACCCACCTTAATCAAGCCTGCAGTAGTAGCATCCCTGCAAGAAAGATCACGGCAAGCATAGGCTGAACGAGCAAATAGTTCAAACGGGACAGAGAAGAACTCATTATAGATCAAGCCTGTGTAGATTGAAAAGAGTGCCATCATCAAAATCACATAGCGACCACCAAAGGTCATTTCTGTGATGTCTCCAAGCTTCTGACCAGAGAGAGAGAATGATGGGAAGGTATGTGTAGAAAATAAACGGAATATGTTGAGGTCCGGCGGGCGGCTAAGGTGAGGTTGCCGCCCGCCGGGAAAGCGAAAATATTAGGTTCTAAACCTGCTCTGATACCATGTTGAAATTCAATGTATAAAGAGAATTGTATTATTGATTGATTGATCTATTGAATGTTACAATGATTCCTATATATAGAAGAGTAGGTGGTAGTAGGTGGTACGTGGAGTAGGTGAAGTGGAGGTGGTAGTGGTGTAGTGGGTTAGGTTTAGTGGAGTATGTGAGGTGGTAATGGTGTAGTGGGTTAGGTTTAGTGGAGTAGGTTTAAGTGGGTGAAGTAGGTGAGTGTGTAGTAGGTGGCAGTGGTAGGTGTGTGGTAGGTGTGTAGTAGGTGAATTTTAACACAAGCACCTTACGAGTGCATTAGTTTGTGAGCAGCAAGGCAGGCAGGCAGGCTAGATCCCTATCGCATCTCATGGGTTGATCCTTGGGCATAATTCACGGGGTATGCAGTACCACTCATGGAGCCGACTTCTCAAGAAGATGACAAGCACCCAGTCCGTGACAAGTGGTATCAAAGCCAGCCTAGGGGCACTGTGATGGGGACGGTACGTGGGACTTACACCAAGCACCTTCACTGTGGTGTCCGTACAGGGCGGGTTTCCCGTGGGTAGGGAGACGAACAAGCATGGAGGCAGGCAGGGTAATGTTCCCCTGACGAGGGCGTCAGGGACTGGCGGTGGTAGCATGTCACGTACCGACCCATTGGGGATACGAGTTATATACCAAGCACCTTGCAAGCGTATTAGTTTGTGAGCAATAAGGCAGGCAGGGTAGATCCTTATCGCATCTCCTAGGTTAGTCCTTGGATATAATTCACGGGGGTATGCAGTACCACTCGTGGTGCCGGCTTCTCAGAACGATGACAAGCGCCCAGTCTGTAACATTAAGCTCAGTTCTTGATTGGTCATCACGGTTCAAGGAGCTTGTGGTGGTGATGTGTATGAGCGCAATGATGTTGTGCAAGAAGCATAACTAAAGGTCCGGATAACACAACGTTTCACTGAGCAGATTGAAGCACTGAGATAGCAGCTCGCTGCCATGGCGGTTGCTAACAGTGTGCCTCAAAACCATCTGCCAAATTAACAATATGTTAATAGGAATAAAACTAAAGTTTTTCCCAATGGCTTTCTGTTGACAAAAATGTTTAGAGAGACACGTTATCAATATGATGATGTGAAGTATTAGAGGAAGCTTTTAATGGAATATTAGCGGACAGAAATTCTTCATTATTACAATCACATGTCGATTGGGATTTAACTCAAAATACGCTCAAAATACGTTGAGTATCCAAAGGAGGATGAAATTAATCTACAAGAGATAGTACAAGAATGTGACAAGCCCATGGAACAAGAATCGACTTAAAAGGAGAATCGTGCTTTCTCCCACATTAGGTTCTGATCCTAATTTGTTCCATTGTCACCCAATGAGAGCCATATGTCAAGATAGACAATAACATCATCGTGGAAAAAAGCAGAGTCATTACAAAAGGCGATGTTGGTGCGTTGGATTTATCTTGTGCACAAAGAAAATGCAACATTGTTCTACAAAGTGATGAGAAGTTTAACATGCCAGAAGATGATGTCACTTTGTTTGATGTTCAAACTTGTGATGAGGTATTCCAACATATTGATGTGGGTTGCGAGGTTTCTAATATTTACGTATTGGAGCTTGTGGGGTCAAATAAAGCTATTGGTGTATCATATACATCGTGCCGAGATGGTCATAATAGGGCATTTTTTTTTTATTTTGGAAAAATTAATTTTAAATACAAGGTTGATGCAGAGAAGTGTAGACGAATAAAATTGTTTAAAGCCCTGAAAACTCGAGGACGAGTTTTTTCAAGTAGGGAAAAATTATGCAAATTGAATTAAAAATTATATATTTAATTTACATTATTTTAGTATTTGATTAGGCTTATTATCTAAGGCTAGAATGTTTAATTTTCTGTTTATTTAGGTTGCCTATTTCGTTTATTTTCTTGTTCTACAAGAAAATGATTGCTTGCTTTACAAGAATTATTTTTATTTCTTAATAGTGTATTTTCCTTTTTAGTGGTAGTTGATTTAAGAATTATATTTTATTACAAATAAGGTTGTAAGCCTTGGGGCTATTGAGTTTTTTATGTTCATATATACTTTTGTTGAGAGCATTCTCTTCTTTTCTTATAATTCTGGTAATCTTCGGACTCAAAAGATTGTAGAAGAGTTACAGCTTTCTTTTCGATGCAATTATATTGTTGTTCACATTCTACGCTTCGCTACAAGAGAACCAAACATATAACTTCAACGAAGCTCTTTGACACTTCCTAAGATATCATTGTTGCTTGTAAGAGAATGCAATCACTACATCACCGACTCCAAGGCGGTAATTGATTTGCTCATTTGTTTCAACTCATCTTGATAATTTGGATTTAGATTTTTATTTTTATTGTTATAAGCATTATCCCTTCCAAAAGAATAAATCTAACTATTCTACCTCTTCAGATAGGAGCCATATCAACAGCAAATGCAAAACAAAACTCTCACAAGGTACCAAGTAGGAAGCACCCAAAAAACAATTTCAAAGCATAAATCAGTCCAATATGATCATATACGTCGAGTAGAATCCCAAACTAAGTCCAGTGTCTTGCAATCCAACTCTAGTTAATTTGAAACAAATTCAACAACCAACATTGAGGATCGCACCAATTTGCCAATTTGAACATCACTTTGAAACTCCAATTGAAACCAAATCAAAGTAATATGAAGCAGTTGAACCAATATGAACACAATTTAAAGCATACGAACACAAATCGAGCTCAATCCAAGACAAATCGATCCAATCGAACTCAAACAATTATTAATCTTAGACATTCAAACTAGAGAAGCCTTCAATCTACCCTGTCGAATACAGATCTGAATGAATAAAACCAAATTGAACTAGATCTGACGGTTCGAACACAGATCTAAAGGAATCAAACTCACTTGAAACAGATTTTAGGGATTCAAACACACATCTAAAGGAATCAAGGAATTTAGAACCAGATCCAAGAGATTCAAAGTAAAATTGACCTACTTGTCCAACTCAAATATGAAGAAATCCAAGAGTTTCAAACAAGAATCTAACAGGTTCGATCAAATCAGATCCACAGGCTCAAAGTGGAATCGATCTCAACAAAGGCCACTTGAACTGAGACCTTGAACCAGATCTGGCTATTAGGGTTTGAAATTGACAAACAACTTCAATGAGGTTCGATTTGGGGATTCACACGTGAATTTGTGCATTCAGCTTCGATTCATCCACCTAGGGTATGATATGGACAAATCTCAACTCCAATATTCATGATGCACTTTGCCAACAGTCACACAACTAGCCCTCTGATGTTTGTGTTCAACTCGCAATAACCCTTTTGACAATTGCAATGTTGCACACACAACCAAAAAGTGGATCAAGAAGTCCGACCTCTCTCGAATCTCAGATCGCAATATGAAATGAGATCTGAACCCCAAAATCGAGTGTACTTGTTTGAATGTCAAAATCGATGGAAACACAGCCACATCAAGTCACAACTCTCTGCAGATTGAAGGCAGAAACCAAGGATCGATGAAAACAATGGCTCGAATAGATCTTTGCCACTCCAAGTATGATCAACTAAGCACATATTCAATTCAAGATGAAATCGAAGGCTTCGATCTCGACTTACAAGCTCAATCTCACAATCCTAGGGTTCTATTCACACAATCATATTCGGATCTCACAATCTAGGGTTCAGCTCTCTGCTGGAGATGAGAGGTCACTCCAACGAACTCCAATTTACCTTCAATTGATGCAATTGAAGTACAGTAGGAAGAACACAGAACCTCTTGCACAGATACCAAATCATGCAAACAAATTTGCATTCAAATTCTAAAATCAAGAGAACAAAATCCTCAATTAGGGGATAAACCGTTAAGGGTTAGAGAAAGAACCAGAACAGTGTTCTAATAAATGTCAATATTATTCAATTAAAACTAAATAGAATCCAAGTACAATGGGTATTACATCACCTATTTATAGACTACAACTAATAGGCCACTTACTTAACAGACACTTAACCTGTTTATTCTACTACATCAACTTTCCATCACAACCATCATCTCCATACATACTAGTCCCATATTATCCCAAAATTCTCCCCTCATGATCAAGAAATGAGAAGAATGACAACTTAATTAAAATATCAAATTAATCACAATTTCTTAATATCATATCAGTTTTTTTTTTTCCCCTTAATTTAAAGCTTATCTGTTTCTCTGCTATCCTAGCTTGTTGCTGCTATAGCTTTTGCCCCTTCTAAGCACCAATGACTAAAATAGGCAAGCATATAGAGTGAGTAATGACTAACTGCAGAAGTAGTTTTGAAGAAAAAATAGCGGGTTCAAGTACCATCTTCGCTGTCTGAAAGCAAGCAATCTTGTATTTGCTCCCTGAAAGAGAATGAAACAAAAGATGTAAACAAGTAAATACATTGAATGATACCTCACACAGAGAATTTCAATAGTAATGTGAGGCCAACAAAATTAGAAACCATTTTTTGACTATTTATCCAATTTTATCAGTGGAGCAACAAATACAGGGTCACGCTGAAGTGAACACATATCATGATCTTTGAAAAGCTTTCCAGAAAAGTTCAGAACACAGCCTAAAAAAAAAAGATAAATTACAGTTCAGTGTGAAACATCATGCCATGTTGCATGGACTTGGGTACAAGTGTCGGGTGTGGACTCGAACCTCAAATTTAAGGGTATGTGGACTCGGCAAAAAAAGAATCATACTTATATATTTTAATTCATTATGTGAAATAAAATGGTGTTATATGTAACATACAGGATCAAAAAGACAATTTACTCATTTTATTGCAATTACACGACGATATATATACATATAATGATAGTGTTAAATACAAATGTATAAAAAGTGTCCAATAGAAAGTATTAGACACATTCCACACCTCAAGTGTCCGACACAAGTATTTGATTTATTTTGAAGGGTCCATGTAAACATGGACGTCATGTTCCAAAAAAAAGATGCTCATAGAGGTATTGGGCTAGTATTTGCAATATTCCTTAATCATCCACATGTTACTAGCTAAGAGTTGTCCGATAGAAAGCATTAGACACATATTCCACACCTTTGCCTAAGTCTCCCTCAAGGGTTTGACACAGGTATTTGATTTATTTTGAAGGGCCCACATGTCATGCTCCAGGAAAAAAGATGTTCATAGAGGTATTGGGCTCATATTTTCAATATTCCTTAATCATTCACATGTTACTAGCTACAAGTACATGTAAATATAATACCTTACCTTAGCCATCTTTGATTGCAACGGTTGCCACCCTTTGCCCGAGCAATGATTGGCTGCGGTAAGAGTGAATAAAAATACTCTACAGATGAGGGTTCTTTGGGAAGCATCTGAAACTGGCAGCTCAAACAACATGTAGCCCCAAAAGTTTCAGCACTTAATTGTCCATTCCCAACATCACTCAAACTGGACAAGTCAGATTTGTTGAGTGGGCTATTGCAAATCGAACAAAATGACTCGGGGGGCAGAGATTCATTAGGCATCAAATTAAATTTCTTCTGCCGCCTTTGAGATGCGAAATGAGCATTAAGGTCATCACCTTCTGGAATCCTATTAAAATGGAATGGAGTAAGCTTTCCAGCTGTCCTTACAATTGTGCATTCTCGAGAAGGATTTTCTTCCTGAAAGACAAAAGACATCATGAATTTTCAGATTCTGTAATTGGTTCTGAACCAAATTCAAAAAAGCTTAGATATACTTCATTACAATAATAAATTTTAACAAGGGATTTTCTTTGAAAGCTGGAGATCAGGTAATTTTCTTGCAGATTGCCAGTAACTTAAACAAGAATACTGATCTTCAATCTTAAGACAAATTTTGTTTTTTAGACTTCTCATGGAAAGCTCTCATCTTAACTAAGAGTAATTATCCTAACTATTGACTAGTAGTTAACACACCTTAATCATATTGTTACAGCTATTTCTGAAAAAAGAAAACACAATTTAAATTCTACCTGCAACACTTTTATAAATGATGAGACCAAGCCATTGATGCCAGAACGGGGATTGTCAAAAACCTTCACAGTTCTTAAGCTGCCATGCCAAGATAAGGTCAGTCCCATCATGGTGTAATCATATTAATGATTATGTCATAACATTTGGCAATAAAAAATCACTTAGTATGAAAATTCATGTAGAAACTGTATTCAAAAATATAAAGATATAGAATCTAATCCCCCTTTTAGGCAGTGTTGGTAATGAATTTTTGCTTATACCAAAAAAAGAAAAAACTGAAAATCATATAATTTCACTCTATATTGGATCTCGTAATATGATTGTGGTTCCATCTAAAAACCAGGCCTTCCCAACCCCCCCCCCCCCCCCCCCCAAAAAAAAAAAAAAAAAACAGAAAAGCTTAATTCAGAGTGAAAAGGTTTCATTTTAACAAGAGACATATGTACAGCACTATCAACCTTCCACTGCTTGGACTCTAGCAGCGAAGGGCTGGTTTTGTGCCCCAAAATTTGATGTTTGCAGCTGTATGAACTTACTGCCTGACAATACTTGAGCCAACCAGCTCGGCCAGCTGCTATATTGGATTTCAAGGTAACTAAAATTTACATGGGGGAAAATCCACTATGGAAATGAAAAAAAGCATGAAAGACAAACCTGTCAAGGCAACAAAGCATGTCGAGCTCTTGTGTGAGACAATCACGTAGGGGAAGCACCACTGGTATCTCCCACCTTGCATCAACATATTGTATATCTGCCGCTAAAGAGTAACCCTGGCCCTGGCAAAAGATTATAACATTAGCACTCTCTCTCCTAAGTTTATGGGTCTCCATTTGAACTTTCAGCATGAAGGTAAATAGTTTTATCAGTTGATGAAAGATGAACCAAGTTCTATACTGGTTCTTCATTTTGTTTTCCAATTTTTTTTTTTTTTTTTTTTGGATAAGTAATTTTATGAGTCTCCAATGGTTCTTCTTCAATTATATTGGTTGTTTAATACTTTTGATAGAACAACAAAACCAACTTAAAAGCCTGTCAAACACAGGCAACACGGTCTTCACGTAAGAGGAATGGATACTATCCACAAGAAGAACGAGAGAAATCAAAATTAATGAAGCATTTAAGTTTGGCAGTTAATTATTTTGAAGCTGACTCAATTTGGATCAATTAGAAACATAATAATTAAGTTACAGAGTTAGCAGAGTCTTATATTATGATCATTTAGTTTTCTATATGATTTATTAAGTTACATATAGCTTAGGGGAATTTTAGCAATTTGCAAAAGTTATAGACACGGATTGTAGGGAATGCCCATAGGTTGCCAGATGAGTCAAGTTATGTAAGTAGACTTCTATTTATGATCTTATATGGTTTTAGAGAGGTTTTAAAACTAAAAAGTTTCGAAGTTTCCTCTTTAGAAATCCTAGTTCTAGTTGGTAAAGGAATTCTCCAAAGTCCATATAAAGCCATGAAAATGCTTCCAATTCAAGAGATCAGTTTTAAAGAATTTTCAAAACCATTTTGAAGCTTCTTTGAGATTGTGTGATACTGTAAGATTTTTGAATAAATCTGTATACTCAATTTTGTATAATACAAATTTAAAAAAGGAAATAAGAATAAATATATATTCTTATAATCAATCTAATATATTTATAGAATTAACATAATATTCTCACACCCCCGCTCGAACTCAATGTGTTCTAGCAGAAAACACTGAGAGCTTGCCAATAAGAAACTAAAAACGAACAGTGGTGTGAGTCTTGGTAAAAAAGTCAATAAGTTGAAGTACCAAGAGATGAAAATAAGCGAAATGGAGTCAGACTGCAGATGTTGACAAATAAAATGACAATCAATCTCAATGTGCTTCATTCGCTCATGAAAAACAGTGTTATGAACAATCTGAATAACACTGCGATCAGTGTTTTTAAAGGCTCAAGGCGCACTAAGGCGCTGAAGGTCTCTCGGGGCCTAAGCGCAAGGCGAGGCACGGGCTTTATTGAAGTAAGGCGCATAGTCTTAGGCCTCGTTTGGCAAGAGGCTATTTTAGCCAATTGGCCAAAAAGTTACTAAATTAGCCAAAAAGCCAACAACCCATACCAAAAAGTCAAAAATTCTCTTTTCTCTCTACTTTTTGCACATCTTTTCGTAATTAGCCAAAAAGTCATCCCAAACATACAAGTTTTTTTTACCTACCTTTTTAGCCAAATAGCCAAAAAGTTACTAAATTAGCCTGTTCCCAAACGAGACCTTAATAAAAAAATATAAAAATTAACATAGACTAATCATTCATAGTACTAAGACAATTTTTTTAAAAATAAAAAGTAATCAAGATTCAAGACACAAGACAAAATATAAAATAATTCTCAAAGCCATGAAAGTGTATATTACATAACATTCCAATTTTCAAAGATAAAATAATCCACATTCAATAAAATAAAAACAAAAACAAAAGTATTAACACTAAACATCCAATGCATAAATATCCAACAAATACTAATATATGTCTTAACACTTCAAAACATCAATATCAAAAGAAAAAGGTTAGAACTTAGGTCGGTCAGTCAATCATCATCCTCAACATCAATGGCAAACAAACTATCATCTTTTTCTCCATCAGTTGATTTATATCCCTCAACGTCTTCCTTCTATGTGTCATCTGAGCCCACTTTCTCTTCATCTATTAATTGAAGTGGAGTTAATCTTGATGATTTAAATATCCTCGGTTGTGCCTTTGAGCGTGAACTTGTTGCTCTACTTGCATGGCTACTTTCTTCTACTCCAAAACCTCTAGCAACAGTGGCCCACGTCAAGCCATCATCATCATCAAACATAGGCTCATTATCTTCATCTGATTCTCCATCCATCCTCCCAAGCAACCACTCATTGCTTTCATCAATATTTTGCAAAGATATGGGATCAAGAATGTTGCGCATGTCATACCTAAATCTCAATGTTCTATTACATTTGACAAACACTAAATCATTGAGACGTTGTTGTTCCAATCTATTTCTTTTCCAATCTATCTCAATGTTCTTTTCTTTTCTTTTTTAGTTAATTAATCAGAATCAGAATTTATTTTTTTCCCCTAACAGATAAAGAAAAAAAAAAGACCAGTAGCATTGTATTAATTAATTATTTGTGAATAATTAATTATTTATAAAAAAAATTCAGTGTATTTTTTATAGTTAATTAATCAAAATCAGAGACTCAAACCAGTAGCACCTTATTTTGTCCTAATTAATCAGACCAGTAGCACCTTATTTTGTATTTGTATTTTTTTTTTTTTTTTTTTTCCTAACAGAGACTCCAAAGGCAAAATTGAAAAAAAAACAAAATAAAGTCGAAGTCGAAGTCGAAGTCGAAGTCGAAGTCAAAGCCATAAGAAGAAGAAGAAGAAGAAGAAGAAGAAGAAGGGGAGGGAGAGAGAGAGAGAGAGTGAGATCAGAAGACCAGAAGAGGTTGACGCAAAAAAAAAAAAAAAAAAAAAAACAACCCAGTCGAAGAGGTCGACCAGAAGACCAGAAGAGGAGAGGAGGAGAAGGAGAAGGAGAAGAAGAAGAAGATGGCGAAGCATACCTGCGAAGTCGAAGTCGAATCGAGCAGCCTAGTCGAAGTCCAAGGCGAGGCGAGAGGAAAAACGACATAGATTAGGGTTCATTTCAGTCGTATTTGGTCATATTGTACATGGGTTGTAATCCTCTGTGGTTAAGAGCCATTCGAACACACCCTTGTAGCCGTTAGATCAGATCTAGCTGCTAATAAATCAAGCGCGCCTAGTCGTGCGCCTTGCGCCTCTGTCGCCTGGCTCAAGTCGCGGCTAAGGCGCGAGCCTACCTCAAGTCGCCTCGCCTGGGACCTGTACAGGCGCAAACAGTGCGCCTCGCCTCGCCTCACCTCGCCTGGCGCCTAGGCGCGCTTTTCACAACACTAACAATTATAAAAAATGGAGAGATGGAGAGATGGAGAGATGGAGATTCATGAAATGGAGAGATGGAGATTCATATGATGAAAGGTACCAGAGTCAAAAATCTAGATAGACAAAGAGATCCCTAAAGACCCTAGCAAACCTGAATAAATAGAGGAAACAGCGGAGGCAGACGACGACGTTTGAGAAGTAGACAATATATGCTGAAACTGAGCAATCTGAGCACTTAAGGAAGTCAAGTCTGGATCAGGAGCCGAAGCAAATGTAATAGAACCGGCAGGAGGCCGAAAAGTGCTCGGAGTAAGAGCTCGGAACTAGGTCTGAAACTGCTGAAAAGATGAGGCAGTCAGACGTCCCTTTTTTGGACAATGATACTTCCAATAACCCCTCTAATGACAAAAGGCACTCATCAAAAGCTATAGACATCGTAATAACCAGAGAGATGAGGGGTTCAAGTGTAATAAATCCAATATAGAACAAAATAGCCAAACAAGGAGTTGAAGCGTAATAACCAGAAATCTGAGGGGTCAAACTGTAATAACCCAAAGCTAACACCAGATGGGTCAAAATGTAATAAACATAAAAGTTACCAAGAGAACCACTAACGACAATGTAGATGGGTCACAACTCAGACCCAAACCCAAACCCAAACCTAGAAAGGGAGAACTAGGCGCAAATCAAAACCACAGAGAGAGTTGAGTTTCAAAACAACAATAGGAATCAAATCACCAACACCAAAAATCGATCCACAAGCTAGACGAAAACCAGATAGGTCGAGTTAAACCAAATGAACAGTTGACCTAGGCAGACCAATCAAACAAGAGAGAGGTAATAACCTTCGAATTGATGAAGCAGAACCAGACAAGCACCAAGTCGATCGCAATCAAGAGAGAAAACCACGAACAAATGCGACGAAACAACCAAATGGTTCTTCTCGAACCAAAAAACCTAACCAGATGGGTCAAACAAACCAGATGAGTCAAGCGACTCGATAGGTCTGACGAATTGATGTGACGAACAGATAGGAGGAGCAGATGGGTCGACTCTTGATGAACCAGTAACGGTTCGTGAGATGGGTTGAACAAACAAAAGTCGCTTGTTCAAACTTAGATAAGTGCTACCCGACGAACCAACAGAGCAAACTCGAACGAACCAAAGATCAGAACCAAAGAAGCTCTGATACCATGTAAGATTTCTGAATAAATCTGTATATTCAATTTTGTATAATACAAAGTGTACAATCGAGTTATATAAACTTAATCTAAAAAATGAAACAAGAATAAATCTCTATTCTTACAATTGATCTAATATATTTACATAATTAACATAATATTCTCACAAATACAATACAACCAAACCCTAGATGTAATTCCTAAGATTTTTAGAAGTGATTCTAATAGTTTTCTTCTTCATCATAATTTTTAGGGAAAATCACAAATCAGTTGTAACCAAAAAAAAATTACAAAATTATGAAAAGTTTATAAGTTTAATTATTAAAGTTGATAAGTTTTACCACTAATTTGAAATTTGTTTTGAAAACCTGCACTGAGTTGTAATTTCCCCTAATCTTTATGCACTTTTAACCTCTAAACCCATAAAACTAGATCTGTATTACAATTAACCCTATTCAACCCCCAAACTTCATAGTACTTTAATCCTCACACCTTACTTGCAAAAGAGCTCAAAACCAAGACAAGTATTATTCAGACTGTTCATTACAACTAGAGGCTAAAACAGCCACTAAAACGTTGTGTTTTCATTCTCCAAGTCCTACCTTTTTGTTACTCCATTCAAGCCCTTAAAAACTTTATACTTTTACATTGGCCACAATAATCAATCAAAATAGTCCCAGAGCCCAGGTTTTCTGCTGCAATAGATTAATTTTGGGCTCACAACTAGACTATTAATTTTGAAATTCCCAAACTAATTGTATCCATTTTTGGGTGCAGTCATAGGCTAGAAAATCTCGCAAAAGTAAAACATGATTGCTGAATTCTGAGGGTTGGTAAATGTCCATATTAGTTCACTGGCCCCTTTTCTCTATTCTTTCTTTCAGTCATTGCTCAACAAGATAATCATCCCAATTTATCTAGATCCAGTTGATCTCAACTTGATCCAGCCTTCATGCAACTCAAAGGGGCATGTGTGTGATGATTGATAGGTAAATGAGGAAGAGGGGAAAATCTTATATGAATAATACAGCTTGGTCAATGACTCAAGGGTTCAGTATGTCTCAATAAGAAGTTGCTCCTGTAACAAAGTATACAACAATTCTAAATGCTATGGAAATATTCATCCCTTGATATTATATGCTCACAAACTCAATTGCATATTTAATTGACTAACTGGAAATATAGATACTTGTAATATAGTCCAATGGGAGGAAAAAACATTGTGAAAATAGAAAATACTGCATCATCCAATTTGTAACTAAATAAATGAAGAAGAAGAAGAAGAAGAAGAAGAAGAAGAAAAGAAACTTTTATCCCTACAGGTAATTTTGTTCCCTGAAATTTACTTCCTTGATAGCTCCAGAATGATTTATGACTTCGTCATAGTAAAGATGCATAGATACACAATTGATCACTTTTCATAACAGTTCGTGTATTGACCATTAAAAGTAGCCCCTTCAATTCTCCAAGCAAAAAGTTTTCAACCTATAGTTAGGCCTCATTTGGCAATTGACTATTTTAGTTGGCTTTTTGGCTTGTTTCACAAAAGGGCATGCAAAAAACTAAAGAAAGTGATGTGATAACTTAGTTACTTTTTGGCTATTTTACTTACAAAGAAACTTTTCAAGAAAATAGAAAAACAGAGACTAACCTTAACAGTTGTTGCAATGACATGGCAAGCTATCCTTGATGTGCATGTCCCCAACACAAGTTTGGTGTATCCATTTTGAAGAGCAATCTGCACAATAAATGCAACATGCTGCATAAATATGCTGGGCTTCCCTTGTCCTAAGCTTGCAATTAAATGGCACAATAGAGAGTTGAACCTTTTGCAATGACAACATTCGCAGATACAGCATCAGATCTTCTTTTCCAGTGAGATCACTAACAGTATTAACTAACTCTTTCAACGTATCCATTCCATCCCCGAAATCTGAAGAATAAATGCTCGCTATGGAGGCAACATGGAACTCTTTTCTTGGTGGAGCTAAATTTGAAACAATAAGTTTCATGTCTTCAATTGCTTCGTCAAGTTGATGAGAAGGGACTGGATAAATAGCACTTTCATCAACAACAGCAACCCCTACACCAAATACTGGTAATGACCTATCTCTACTTGCATCGAAATTCTTCTGTGCTTTACATTGCATCTCATGTACAAACTGTAGAGCCACCCTAAGAGATAAGCATTCGCTCAGAGAAAAAAAATATTAACATTCACACAGTGCAAATGTAACACAACTAACAGTCATATGACGTGTACCTACCGGACTTCAAAGACAAAGCAAGCTAAAGATTGTTTCATGATTGGAGTTAGAGGCTTGCTAGAGATTAGATAGATAAACAAGTCAAGCTCAACCAATCTTTGAAGCAAATTTACTTTTACAGCTAAATTCAAACTTTGGACAAGCTCATCTGCAATCTAGGACCATGTAAAGAACCAGGCTCACAAAACATATTGAATTGAAACGCCAAGACCAATCTTTGTTTTGAACCCTGCTAATTTTTTGAGTGCAGCTTGAGAAACTCAAAAAAATTAGGTCAGTTTATCTCATTACAAACACAAATTTAACTTGGGTAAATTACACTGACACCCCCTAAGATTTGTTGCCATTACATTAGTCCCCCTAAGGTTCTGGAAATTACACTCTCCTCAAGGTTGGTTTTAAGTTGCAATCTACGTTACACAGACAAGTGTCAGGTGCGGGTATATATCTAGGGGTCGGACTCCTCAAACCTCTAAATGAGGGATACACAGGTACATCTAAAAAGTATCCAAAAATTAGATACAAGTATGTAAATACGGCTAAACAAAGATATGTTAGAATATTGAAAGTTTTACATGGTACAAAGTCATAAAAATAGAATTTTTGTGACAAAAGCGTAAAAATATAAAATTAAAAATTTAGTAAGCATTACAGTATGGAAGGCATACCTATGGCTGCAAATGAATCAAGTTGCTCGCGAGCTAACTCCGCTCGGCTCGACTCATTTAGTAAACGAGTCAAACTCAAGCTTGAATATTAGGCTCGTTTAGTAAATGAGCTGAGCTCAAGCTCGAATAAGCTTGGCTTGTCAAGTTCAACTCGTTTATCTTTATTTAAATTATATAATAATGGGGGATTTAGTGATAGACCCTTTAGGGCATGTTTGATTGGGTGGATTGAAGCATGGGATTAGGATTATTAATCCGTGGGCCCAGTTATCCTATGTTTGTTTTAACATTTTGATTTAGGATTATTAATCCGTGGGCCCAGTTATCCTATGTTTGTTTTAACATTTTGATTTAGGATTAATAATCCAATGGATAATTAATCCAACAAATTTGTAGGATTATTAGTAATGGGGTAGGGGTGGGATTATTAATCCAATGGATATTAATCCAATTGAATAGTGAATATCACACTAATTTAATAGGATTATTAATACTTCACTATTAGTGTTGTGAATCAAACATGACCTTAGTGTCTAACTTGTCCTTTGAGGACAAGAATTATATAGATTCTTTCAAAACCCCCTAGTATTTTAAAACTTGTTTCTTTTACTATAATACCCTCACATATATATATGTGTACGTGTGTGTGTGTGTGTATCAGATCTGCAATCACTCTCTCATCTCAATCACTCCTCTCTGTCTCGCTCTCTTACCATTGTTGCTCTCCACGGGCGCTTACCATGGAACTCTTTCTCTACCGTCTTCATCGCCACCATTGCTCATCGCATCCACGACCTCAAATCTAAGATCATTCACAGTCGTCGTCGCCGGAAAATGATAGTTCGCCACGGTTCATTAACCTCAAACTTGAGATCCTTCACTCTCTCTCTCTCTCTCTCTCTCTCTCTCTCCTTCTCTCTTCTTCTCATGATGCTCTGTCTTCAAACTCTATCTCCCTATCTCTATCTCTTCTTCTCGTGATGCTCTATTCTACGAACAATAAAACTTTACTCTGGTTCATAACACATCCATCAGCTGTAAAGTCATTCTCGCAGCGTGTTTCAGAGTAAAATTTACTATGATTCAAAATAAAATTTTATTTTCGTTAAGCAAATCAACATATTATAACCAGAGTAAAATTTTACTATTACAAAAAACATAGTACATTCTAAATGAACAAATCAGAGTCAAATTTTATTTTTATATCTACGAACAAACAAACAAATAAAGCTCTTGATTTTTCATTGCAATCTGTCAATTTCTCCTTTTTCTGTCAAATCTAAGTTCATTTATCTAAGGTCTGAAGTTATTGATCTAAAATATGAGTTCTTATGTATCAAATCTGAGATGGTGCTGGTTCAATGGCAAAAATGGTGGTCGTCGGCCGACGGTGAGGATGAGTGACACCAACAAACAATGAAGATGGTGAAAGCGATGAACAACCATCGAGTTGGTGATGGTCAAATAAAATATTCAAATAACAAATTTTGTCATTTATACAAGACTTTATAATTATGAGAGTTTTGAAAGTACTAAACTTTTTTTTTGTCCTTTTAACAAGAAAAGGAAGTTAGGAAGCGTTTATGGCCAAATTTCCCTATAATAAATAAATTATTTATATATTAAATAATATATAAATATATATATACATAATAGCATAAATACATTATTTATGTATTATATAATATAAATAATATTTTTATTTAAATAATATAAATAATAATAATAACAATAAAAACTTATCGAGCTGAGTTGAGCTGAGTCAAACTCAAGTTTCATTAATATTAACAAGCCAAGGTGAGCTCAAGCCCACTTAGTTATCGAGCCGAGTTTGAACTCAATAAATGAGCTTGAGAAAAAAGACTTGCATCATAGTTGGAGTAGGGTGAAGAAAGATGAAGACTTGGATGGAGGCTCCTTTCGATCATTCCTTTTGAGAATGTGGAACCCCTAGTTTATCAAAACAAGAAGGAAACCGTTCAAAGTATGGGTCCAACTATGGCCTAATTCTCGCATTCATTGTCCACAGTTAGCCACATCCTCTTCTAGATGATATACCAGTAAATCCCTTTATTTGTGTGTCCTCATATTTATGATACACAAAGTCTCCTAATATATTCAATCTTGAAGCTCTAGTTTCCACACTAATCTACATCCAATTCTTCCCATATGATAAAATACCCAAAGCTTTTAGGAAAAGACATATAATAACCAAGCTCGTTATCGTAAATTATTGCTAAAAAAGACAGCCCTTTTCAATGTTACCAAAAGGTTCAACACAAATCAATTGAAATTTAGACAGAAACCAAGCACATAAAATGCAATTCTTGCAAATTCACAGTGATGATCATTCTAGAAAGAGAAAATGAGAATTGTAGAGAGAGAGAGAGAGAGACCTGGAAGAAGTGTCACCGGAGAAAGCGACGAGGACGTTGTCCTCCGGAGAAATCATGGCGTTGGAGGTGACAGCGAACCGGAACTTCCCGAAGAGATTGGTGCGGAAGCAGTCGGAGCAAAAGCGGGAAGCGTCGCCGGCCGCCGTGGGGATGGTGGTAGCGATGGTTTGATTGGATTTGCACTTTATGCAAAGATTGGTGCGGTTAAGATCGTTGCCAATTTTCACAACACCATTGACTGCTTTTTTCTTCTCCAACTGTTGGTCTTCTTCGCCATTCTTGTCTTTGTAGCAACCAGACTCACAACTTCCTGAACTACACGCCATCGTCTCTCTCTCTCTCTCTCTCTCTCTCTCTAAACTATTGCACTTGGCTTCCTACTTTTCCAGTTCTATATGTCACTAGGGTTTTTAGCCATTTTTTACTCTCCGATGGCCTGGCCTTTTGAGTTTTTCCGCACCCGTAGCTTTAACTCGACGGCGTTCAAAAAAGGAAAGGCAAATTACACTTCCACCCCCACTTCAATCATTTTTCAATTTTATTTTGATCCCTACAAAATAAATAATGGCAATCAATTTCTTACATTTTTTGTCAAATTTCACTTTGCTATGTACCCAAGTGTTAATACTGCTCGTTTGTCAATTCATTGTTTAAATTTTTAACAAAATTCAATTATGTGATAAAAATGTGACTATGAAATGAGAAGAAATAAGAAAAATCATTTAGGCTCTGTTTGGTTGTGATTTCAAATCACGATTCCACACCTTAATTCAAGTATGGTGTTTGGTTAGAGTTCTCAAATGATGTTTCCAAAACTCTGCAGAAAACACCCTATCTGAGGCAAGATTTTCTGTTTTGACAGACGCATTTTTCAAATTTTTTTTTCAAAATTTGGCCTAACGGGACGTCCGGTCAGTTGACCGGAATAGTATTTTTTTTTTTAATTGATATGTTAATTTTTATATAATCGAAAAAAATATTTTCTGAAATTTTTAAAATTTTTTATGTGCTTTAAAATAATTTTGAGTTGTATGTTTAGTTATGGGTTATAAATTTTTGTATCAAATATCAAATGTCACATCAATAATTCCCCACTTAAATCAAAACTCTTTTCAAAACTCTTTACCAAACAAATTTTTTACACTCAAATCATAATTCTAAACCCCACAAACTCAAAATACAATTCATACTCTCAAATCATAATTACAAAACACAACCAAACGCAACCTTATATTTCCCAAGAATTATATAATACAATATAAATAAATATATATATATATATATATATTGTATATTGAAAATTGAGAGAAAGTGGCGAACTCCTTTGAGAAGTAGGTTAAAAATCACTTCTTAACTTTTAACTCATTTTGAGTCACATAATCTCTCACATTTTTTACAAATTTTTTCAAAAAAAAGTCAAAAAATAACTTTTAACCATCTTCCCGAAACACCCCAAAATAAAACTTTCGAAATAAAAAATGCAGTAGAAATGTAGATCAATAGACAGAAGACTGTGCTATTGTGAAAAGCAGAGTTTTGTTATTCCAATTTCTATAAAACCCTAGTTCATCTTCTTCACTGTTCACAATATACATTTTGTTTTAGCCTAATATCTATATAATAAAGAAAGAGGGTTTTTAAATTTATCCTATAAACAATTGTCCTACTAGGACATTTTAATGGTCATGATTCATTTCTATATTTAGATAGACAGCTGAGATAAGCCTGTTAACTTTCTCCTGCGTCTCACCCACCTCTCTTTTCTTATTTTTTTGTCACCCCACGTTCTCTCTTTTGACAACCCAAGACAAAGGCTTACAAACCTAAGAGGCGCATTTTCCTTTTCAAATTTGCATTCTTCTCTCTCTCTTCAAACTTCTCAGGTCTCAAACTCTCTCTCCTCAGAGATCTCTCTCTCTCTTCCTCTCTCTTCCCCTCTCCCTCGACTACCGCAAAAGCCCACTTCTCTCTCTACACATCTCATTATCTCTACACAGAAGCCTAGCAAATGCAGCCCCCTCTCTTTCTCTACACATCTCATTCTCAGTCTTGCCCCCGCCCCCGTCCCCGCTAGGTTCAATAGATTCGAAGCGCCAAGAATAAAGGTAAATAGCTGTAGCAAAGAAGCAATTCATCAGATGAACAATTCGTCATCGTCCGTATGTTCCTCTCTCTCTCTTTCTATCTGAAATAGGTCTCTGCTATTATTGCAGAAGAGTTGTGAATATAAACTTCTTCTTTCCGAGTTGAGATCCTCTCTCTCTCTCTCTCTCACACATCTGCTTTGTTCCTTTTGTTTTACGTTCACTCTTTTGCCATCGATCTTATCTTCTAATTTTTGAACACAAATCAACCACAAAAAAAATCATAAAACTAGATGGAGACCCAATCTTCCAACTAAGACATGGCTCAACCTCATGTAGATTCAGGAGGAAAAAAAATTAAAAATGAAAACACTTGAGCCAAATTCAAAAAAGACCCAGATTAAATCATATTTTCTGTTGAATTTGGTTATATAATTCATATTCTATCATTATTTGTCTGTTTATTTTGTTTGTTTATCTCGATCAAAAAAACAAATATCTGTTTGTTTATTAATGGTTTTGATCTGTTCAACTAATTAACTGAGAGAATAAAGGAAGCGAATGAATAATGGGAGGTAGAAGAGATTTTGTTGGCGTGTTGTGTTCATCGGAAAGTGGACAAAAGAAAGAATTAAGGAGCAAAAAACTAAGAGGGCTATAGAGATTTTTATAACGGGGAATGGGGATAGGTAAATGGGAAAAATGATCTCGAGCCCTTCTTTCCTTAATTTTCTTGCAAAAATGGAGGAAAATAATGATTGGTTTGGCTAATTGTTTTGTTTTACTATTTTTTATGTTGTTATGAGGGTAAGTACTGTTTCGATGAGCAAGTAATTGAAGTGGGGTATGGGTTGATTAGAAGCAAGTAATTGAAGTGGGCTATGGGTTGCAAATTGTTTGGGGAGTAAAATTGATTATACAAATAGAAAAATTGGCTAAATCTTTAGAGCTCCTCTCTCTATTTGATTTGATTTATTTATTTATTATTTTTAAAAAAGTCAATTGTTGTTCATAGCATTTCAATGTATCATGTTGTAGACGTGCCCCGAGAACTCCGTAGAAACTGTAGACGTGCCCCGAGAACTCCATTTTTCGCGCCGCGAGGGTGCGAATTCGTTATGTTTTGAGCTACTACAGTTCGGACTCAATGTCACGGTTCTGAATCTAATCTTGCAAAGTGCAATGCAAGACCGATAAATCACCAAAGAGTCCAAATCCGGCAAATTGTTTTGGAAAACTGATTTTTATAAAGAAGTGTCAAATATGGACTGCTTTGCTAGATACAGAGTCGCCACCTAAATATTTTGTTTTGGGAAATTTAGGAAACCCTGACTCGTGCCTAAGGCCCTGTATCCGTCATCACCAAAGTTGCCTCGGCTCGAAAACTTGGGTACGAGAGGGGAAGGTCATGCAATGAGCACCCCCGCTCGCCCGATCAAAAGATCGGCCTTTACTAACATGATATGTTGTTTTTGAAAACACATGTGTTCTTATTCCGTTTATTAACCTAGAATTACTATGTTATGCGCACAACATACAAGTATAGATTAGATCGCCTAAGTTGGAACAAAACATTGCATATTCATTTTTTAAAATGATTTGAAGTTTGCTACTCGCAAGTAGGCTAAGACGAGGATTTTGATGAATTATTCAAATTCAAGCAAGCCAACCTTCACCTACAGGCATTCAAGTAGTTATATCAAATAAGCAGTTAGCCTTATGGCAAGCATGCTTTCATGGCAATCAATAACACACATACAGTATGCTAAAGCATAAACACTCACAGTGTACTCCGAGCCTAAACAAAGAACTAGTTAGAAATCATGCATAATCCTAATTCATGTTAAGATGGCTAATGCAACGCATGCGAGAATGTAACTAAAATAGGCTCGGCTATTCTAGAATGGCATATGAAATGCAACTTGATAACATGCTGTTGAACACGTATTCAAGTAAATTTATTGAAATACAATGCAGTTAGTATGATGCGCCAAGCCCGGTACATGCAATATACATGAATGGATGCACGTATGCAAGCATAAGGTATGCTAAACAAAATATGCCCTAGAACTAACCATCGTAAGCGGATAAGTAAAAGGGAGAAAGAAATGGGGGTTGGAAGACATACATCACACACACGCACGCTTATTGCAACAATTGGCCCTCTCGACGGAGAGTCCGAATAAAGAGCTAGCTAGCTAATCTCGGCTAATTAAACTAATTATTACACAACGAAGCTAATTAACTAATCCTAGTTAACTAATTATTACAAAATAATTAAGCAGCTAAACGCATTATGTCACGATCCAAACCCGCCCCTGTAGGTTTAGCACCGTAACCGGCCAGTAATCTGTGGATTACCAAAGGCCTCTGAGCAGATTAGCAAATAATAAGGGGCTGCGGAAGCAATAATACAAAATAGACAAGGTCCAATGAGCTGTGACAACGTACATGGGACAGAACATTTCAAAACTTATTTATATATACTTAAACATGCCAGTCCAAATACACAATATTTACAAGATATTTACAGAATGTACTTCCTAAGACCTGACTTTACAGAGCATACACAAATACTAGCATGAATACAAAAACATCTATGGCATTAGGCTTCGTTCGGAACCTCCTCGGGAGGCACAACAGTTGGCTGAAAAAAACAAAACAGAAGGCCGTCAACTTTGGCCTTAGTCGTGTGCCGGCTCACCTACATACATAATATAAACTGTAAACGAAAGCCCAGTGAATAATAATAGAGTAAAGGGTTTCAATGAATGAGTTCATATAGATTCAAAAATCATAATTCTGTTTCATATCAAAATCATAGTTTATCCAGATCATATACAGACAAAAATCATAAGTCATGATTGAGTTTATGTGATACATCCATTAGCATTAACAGAATAGAACAGAACGTATACATATGAGGTTACGAATAACCAGTTCCATAAAGGAACCTTCGGATCCGGGCAACATAACAGAAGCTGAGCCCCCGTGACAGGGCCTCCGGTACGGGTAACAAAGTGCAGACAGAAATAAGTTCCATAAAGGAACCTCCGATTCCGGGTAACAGCTAACAGATATCACATGATGCTAAGGATGTCACGAATACATATCAGAAATTGAACAATCATTCATTGTACAGAACATATCATTTCGGAAAAACAGATCTTTTTTTATCACACAGAAAGTAGATACAGTTTGAACATAACTTTACTAAATTATTACTCACAGTTGGCCTTGAAACAGACAGACGGAGCAGATTGATCACACGGTACGCGGCACGTGACCTACATAACACATAGCGGACACACACTTAAAACACACATCCTAATTGCACAAAACTTACGTCGTTAGTTCTTAGTGTGTTTCTAACCTTAAATCCTCACTAAAGAGTCTTAAACATGGCCTAAGGATTCCTAGGATTGAATGAGGATGCAAAGATGCCTTGGAAAATATTTTTCAAAACTTGCTGAAAACAAGGGTCTCGCTCGAGCGTGGCTTCCTTCGCTCGAGCGAGCTTGTCAAAACAGAGGGGTCGCTCGAGCGTAGACTCATTCGCTCGAGCGGTCTGTAAAAAATGCAAAAGTACTGGTTGTTAAAATTTTACGCTCGATACCTGCTCAATGCTCGCTCGAGCATGAGACACAGCTCTTCGCTCGAGCGTAGGTCTCGTCGCTCGAGCGTGCGTCTGCATGCACCAAAAACCTGAGAGCTTGTAATTTACGCTCAAGCCACCATTCCTTCGCTCGAGCGAAGCTCTGAACAAACGATGGTCGCTCGAGCATAGAATCCTTCACTCGAGCGAGGAAGCCAAATTCTGGAGTTTCCAAATTTGCCTCCCAAGTTCAAACCAAGCATTCAACACCTCAAAACTCGCTCTCTTGGGCCCATTTTCTGGAAAACACTTGCAAACTCATAGTATAAGATGTTTCAAAGATCAATTTGTAAAATCAAGCCCAAATGTGAGTCAATTAAACACAATTTCAAATAAAACTTCAAGAACAAAACAAGAGCTTAACATTCAAGTGTTCATTTTAAATCCAATGCTCTAAAACATGACCAAATGTAAGATTGAGCTCAAAATCATGATGAATTCATGAACTAAGGCTAGAATATAGGCTTGCATGCAAGAACTTCCATGAAAACACTTCAAAATGCTAAGATATGAACATGCATGCATGAATTACTACTCAATTCAACATTTAAACCAATTCTTGACTTTAATCTTCAATTTTACCATGGACCATGCAAGGTATAACTTAAATGCACAATCAAGAAGATGATTTTCCTACCTTGGGTCTTTAATTCCAAGTATGGAGGCTCAATTATGCAATTCTTCTACAATTCCTCCAATTTCCAAGTAAAATCTTGTTGAAACTAAGTTTTTCCCTATCTCCTACTCTCTCCCACAGTTTAGTCTCTCAAAGGAGGATGAAAAGATGCAACAAATGTATGAATCAAACTCAAGGTTGCCTTAGGTAGCGAGCCACTCAATGGCAATTTAGTAATAAACTTAACTAATGTAATTTAACGTTATTTAATCTAATTTAATCATACCAAATAAAATTTTAATTAAACCTACCATAAAATCACATATATTCTTACTAGTATAAAACACTAATCAATTTCTGAATCGGTCGCCAATGAGGCTTTCAATTCACAGTTCAAAGTCAAAACATGAACAGATCATTTTATCGCAAACAGATAGAAACACAAAAATAATGCAATACATATGCAAATTAATCCAAAATCCTTCCTAAATTACCATCAGACATAATTAAGTACGGATTAACGTTAATCAAAGGTTGGGATTGTTATACATTAACTACTTAAGTACAGAATCCAAAGCATAAACTAGCTAAGCAAATTAGCTAAGTAAAACAGTAAAGCAATGTCCTCAGAGGAAGAAGAGTGTATGCATGCCCGGTCGCCTCGTTCAGAAATCCGTTGCGATGCCCCAACTTGCTTCTATTTGTAATTGTTCTCAGAACCTTGCACCAAGCTCCAGAAAGCTTCTAACTCACCTTGGCGACCTGTTGGAGGGTTGCCGACCAGTTGTTGATGCTTCCAGCCACTGGCCGACCACTTTTTGTTGCTGCAGACCAGAAAAAGTGGTCGGCCAGCAAGTTTTTTTGGCTGGCCGGCCAATTTTTGATGCACTTCTCCAGTTTGCTGCAACAGAAAGCACAAAAGGGCATGTCAATGTATTTACAAGATATGTGTGCACAACCACTCTCCATATCATTTCATAAGCTCAAGGAAGTGCGATTTTCGACCCTCGGGCCACCAATCGCGCATCTCGGTGCATGATGGCCGAGAAGCCAAATTGTACAATTCAATATGAAATGAATGCACACATAAACACATAAAGCCTAAAACTCTATCATGTATGATTAAGAGCGTCGGTGACTGAGAATTGAGGCACGTTTCATCACTTCAAGTATGAAACGTCCCTCGTTTCCCGTGTTTAGACTAACACCTATTCCAAACAAAATGTATCAAATAACATGGCATACACAATGCAATGCAACATCAAACATGCAATACAATTCAAGCATGCAAACATGCAATGCTAGGGACAAGTATGCAACAACATACAATGCAACATGGCATACTCAATGCAATGAATAACATGGCATACTCAATGCAATGTGATTATGGCATACACAATGCGAACAAGAACATGGCATGCACAATGCTCAATGGACTTAAACCAAATGTGGGTAAACCTCATCTATGCCCAAAACAATGGCCATAATTATGAAACTAAGGCATGAAGATCAAGACAAACATGCTCAATGCAATAGCCCATTGACTAGGCATAAGAGCACAACTCTCAAGAGTGCTCAAGGAGTGACAAACATGGAAGTGTGACAATACTAAGGGTTCTGAAATCAAGTGTGAAATGATGTCAAATCATTCAAACAACATAAGTAAAGCATGCTAGGGTCCTAAAGTATGAAAGCCAACAAAGAGGACTACTCTAGGGACATGCAATACATGGCACAAAGGCATGAATCAGCCATGGACAGAGCTTAAATAATTCTAAACAAAGACCATAACATGCTAAGACGGGGGCTCAAGGACCTAGGCAAGATGTCATACATGCTGGGCCATAAACTAGGCAACAAATGCACAACCCTTAGAGGCACTTAAAGGGTGAAAGAAGTGGGAACATGGCAATGCTACATGCTCTGAAATAACATATGAAATGATGCCAAATCATGTACATGATGCAAATGAAGCAGGCTATGGTACCCAAAGCTTGAAGCTAGCATAGGCATTTGTACTACAGCTATGCAAAACATGAAGCATATGCTCAAGACAACCCAAAATAGTTCTAGAACATATCAAAATGAGTCTAAAACATACATGGAAGGAAGCCAAAATAAGCTAGCATGGTGAGCATGAAGCATGAGATATGCAAGGCCAAAAAGGATGATTACACTACACCTACCAAGACCAAGCATGAGATGGCTTTGCCAACAAAAATCAGAGTTATATCATGGTAAAATAACCCCAAATAAACACTGAAATGATAGCTCGCAAGCTTAGGCATGAAGGCATACGCAATGGCTCATGTTTAAGCCATAAGGCATGAACCTTCCAAAGCATGGAAAGAGTGACAAATGCGAGTGTATGACCACACTACATGTGTTGAAATCACATTTCAAATGATGCCAAATCATGAAAGTAGTCCAAGTAATGCATGCTAATGGACTCAATACACAAGGTTAGTGAGTAAAATTGAACCATGGCTATACAAAGTATGACATGCATGACCAAGACAACACAAATCAGAGCTTAAGCATGCTAAAAAATGAACAAAAGCTTCTTAGAGTTAAGCCAAAAACATGCTAGAATGATAGTCTAAAGCATGGTGCACATTAGGCTAATTCATGGAATTGCACTACAAGTGCATGGAGCATGCAAGGGGCATCAAACCCACCCAAAACAAAGTCATGGCATGCTAAAACAACACAAAAAACCTACTGAAATGGAGTTAACATAAGCTAGAAAGACATGCTACTTCATGAGGCATACAAGACTAGTTTATGAAATTTACACTACAAGTGTATTAAGCATGCAAGGGTTGATCAAGACAACCAAAAATAGTGGCATGCCATCACAGAATAACCCCAAATACATGCTAAGAACTAGCCAACACAAGCTTAATAAACATGCTCAAACATGAGGCATATGAAGTAAGTATTCAAGACACAAGGAGAATGGACGACTCTCTCCTATTTAGGACCCCAAAACCACCTTTTCACCACTAAAAATTATTTGGATTTTAGTGGTAGAAAGGTCATGCAAAGGCTAGAATAAGAGCCAAAAGGGATGGCTCAAAACAAGGCCCAACAAGGCCTAAGAGGGGGTAGACTACCCCCAACACAAAAGTAATCTTAAACAAACATGTTAAGGGCTGGAAAAAAGAATTTTTTACAGTTAAGAGTTAAGCTTAAATCAGCATGCAAATGGGTCTAAAAGCTTAAGCAAAACAAAGGGTTAAAGGGTTAGTTTCTCACCCTTGAAGAACACCTTCAAAGCTGCAACTCCAGCACACTTTTTGAACCAAAACTAGTCCAAAAACTTCAAAAACAACTTCAAGGTACCTCAGCTCCAAGAGTATGGTGTTTGAGTGTGTGTTTGTGTGCAAAAGTGTGATAAAATGACACTTTTGAAGCACAAAATGAAGAACAAGAGCATGATAGAGATAAAAGTGTATCTATATCTTCCAAGCACAAATGATTGAACCTGGAGGAGGAGGGGGGAGGTTCTCTCTTATAGAGAACCAAACTCAAGCTTGTTGAACAAGCTTAGGGTCCAAGGCCATCCCTCCATACACGTGTATGGAGGATGGCTTTAGTGCCTTCCAACTGTGCTAGTTGGATGAAAATATCTCTAAAAAGGTGATGAAAAGTAGCCGACCACTTAAAGTGATCAGCCAGCTACTTTAAGTGGTCGGCCGACCACTACAAGTGGTCTCCCAAGATGAAAACTAGTCGGCCATGGTAGGAGAGAGTCTAAAGTATGAAAACAATGCAGTGGTGTGGTGGCCGACTAAAAAAGATGGCCCAAAGACCAAGGAGACCAGTTGGCAGACTAGAAAACTGGCTGGCGGGAAAAAAAGTGGTGTCCAAGGGGAAGAACTGGTCTCCCACCCTTGTACCACCTTCCAAACAAGGAAAACAAGGTTTGTACCAAAAACAAACCAAAAAGGATGCAAGACGAAAGTTCGGGAGGCAAAGCACGCGGCCGAAAGCCTCGAAAACTAGTCTACCGGCACCCAAAGTGGTTTACGACCACAAAAGTGGTCTCCCAGACCACAGTGTCCCTCTAGGCAGAGGCAACAAGGTGTGGTTCAAAAACCACGCCAAACAGAGAACGTTAAGCGGTCCCAAGTCAAGACGCGCGACCGAAGGCTCTGAAAACCGGAAACTGGTCTCCAAACGAGGAAAATGGTCTACGACCATGAAAAGTGGTCTACAACCACCAAAGGATGGTCTACTAGACCTCTCCTTTCCTCCAGGGAAGAGAAACAAGGCTTGGTCCACAAACCGAGCCAAAGCACAAAGAGTTCAGAGGCCCGGAGGCAAGGCATTCAGCCGAAACTCCGGAAACTCGAAACGAGCACAACATGCACTATCACCGAGCGCTCAATCGATGACGTCTGAGTCTTAAGGTCGGTCAAAAATGAGGTGTCTACACATGTTAAACCATTAAAGGTATCATACTTCTTTAATATGATTCTTGGCTTCCATTGAGAATTAAATTGTTCAATTTGTTTTTAGTTTACGATTTAAAAAAAAAAATTAATATGTATTATCATTTGTAAATGTTCTGCAATAATAGATGAGTATATAATACTTGATCTTAAAATGTAATTTATCATCTGTATTAGAATGTAATTTATCCAATTTAATCTTAACATTATATTTCTTAAATGGATTTAATTTTTTAAAAGGTTTTAAATTTGAAATAATACTTGATCTTTATAAAAATGGGTTTTATTTTTTAAATGGGTTTTGACTTTTGACATGGTTTTGAAAAGGGTATTGATTTTCTATAATTTAATCAAATCACGAATTTGAGAGAAAATAAAGTGAAGAAAAAAATTGGAAAAGTATGAATGAAAGTAGGGACTCATCGCCGCTCATTGCCACTGCCCGTTCCGCAGCTGTCCACCACCATTAAAGAGGAAGATGAAACAAAGGAAATAAATGATTTGGAGAGAGAATAGTTAGAGACATTATAGAGAGAGATAATAGGTAAAGAAGAGTTGAGATGCACTTTGAGTTGATCCAACGGTCCAAATTTGGGCAAGAAAAGCACATTTGAATTTATTTTATTATTTTTTTATTTTTAAATAACAAAATCTGAACTGTTGGATCAACTAAAAGTACATTTCCACCGTTGCAAGTAGGGAGGCATGAAGGGAGCCCAAGAAGAGGATCTCAACTCGGTAGAGGGAAGATAGGAGAGTAGAGATAATAAGTAGAGAGAGAATGAGTGGGAGAGATAGAGAGAGATATAGAGAATAAGTGGGTGACAGTAGAGAGAGAGAGTCAGAAAAAGAAAGAGTAAGTGGGACTCATGTAAAGAGCCTTACGCTATGTTTGGATTCAGTGATTTGGAGAGAAAAGAAGAGAAATGGAATGATATGCATTTTTCTTATTTGTTTGGATAATCTAAGTAGCGAGAAATGGAGAGAAATGGAGAGAAACTCATTTATCTTATAAGCCTCATTTTCAATCTTTCCAAAAGTGGAGAGATTGGGAGAGAAAAGAAACCACTATTTTCATAATATCAATTTTGTCCTTATAAAAATAAAAGAAATAAAATGATTGGAAATATAAAAAGGTTATTTTGATAATATAACATAAAATAATTTATTTTCTTTTCTCTTAATGAAACCTAACCAAACAAGAATGAGAGAAATCACAATCATTTCTTTTTTTTTTTTTTTTTTTCCTTATCCAAACAAAAAGAAGAGAAATCACAATTATTTCTTTTCTTTTCTCTTATTACTTAAGTAATCCTTTCTTTTCTTTTCTCTCCTAAGTTTCCAAACATAGTGTTAGAGAATTGTGATTCATTTATCTCTTTTGTTAAAAATAATAATAATAATAATAATAATAATAATAATAATAATAAAGTCAAATAGAATTAGTATTTCAATTTTTGATTATTTCAAAATAGTTATATTTGAGAAGATAATAAGTTTGAAAAAAAATGATTATGAATTTGATAGTCTCATCATAACATAAATCATAATTTTATCTCTCCATAAATTATAATAATTTTATGTTAAAAAATGTTTGTAGAAAATTGACTGTCAAAGTTGGACCTGAAATTTAGATAAATAAAAAATTTTAAAAAATGTTTCCGTTTTACTAAGGAATGTAATATTATTATAAATGTTTATTTATTAAAAAACGTAACTACCATTTTTTTTTTAAAAAAAAAAAAGTGGAATCATTACAAATGCTAATGTAATATTATTATAAATGTTTATTTATTAAAAAACGTAACTACCATTTTTAAAAAAAAAATGTGGAATCATTACAAATGTTTTTTTATTGAAAAACGTAACTATCATTTTTTTGAAAAACGTAACTATCATTTTTAAAAATTTAAAAAAAGGGTTATGTGAAAAATGTTGCTTTTATGGAAAATATTTTTTTTGGGTTCGATAAATTTGAACTCAAAATTTAAATTGAGTTCTATTAAAATGTAATTTTTTTACAAGGCAAGTAAGAGGGGTGAAGTATCAATAAATCTCAAAATGTAATCTTATGAACGGTTTAGTCTTTCCATTTTTCTTATAAACCTAAAGATCCCATTAAAGTGGAAATTACGTAAAATGGTAGTTACTTACATGTTTGGGTTTAATTTTTTAAGGATAAAAGTGATTTTCTCAAAATGTAAAATTACACATTTGGGGAATTTGAACTACAGAAGTTTTAGATTTTTCCTCAATCTAGAACAAATTCCACATTACGAATAAAAACTTAACACTCTAACGTAATACTCCAATAACGTAACACTTTCATGTAATACACTAAACTCATTGGTGTATTTTTTTCCAAATGTAACAACGTAACACTCAAAAAATTCTTTGGTATATTCCAAACGTAACACTCTAATGTAAAAAAAAAAATCTTAGTGTACTTTTTCCAAACGTAACACTTCAATTAGTGCAATCCCAAATATAACACTCCAATGTAACACACAAAAATACTAAAAAACTCCTTAGTGTATTTTTTTTTTAAAACATAACACTCACAGTTTGAAATTACAAATTTGTTCTAAACTTATTAATAAATATTTGTATTCCTTTTGGAATGGTTTGAAGAATCTCACATTTTTTTTTTAGTATTATATTTGAGTGTTATGTTTAAGAAAAGTACATTAAGAATCTTTTTTTTTTTTTTTCTTTTTGTTTGTTTGTTGTTGTTGTTGTTTTTTTTTTTATTTTTTATGTTACATTGGAACGTTACGTTTAAAAAAAGTACACCAAATAATTTTTTTATGTGTTTCATTAAAATGTTACACTAAGGAATTTTTTGAAGTGTTATATTGAAGTATTACGTTTAGAAAAAATACACTAAATAAATTTTTGGTGTCTTACATTAAAATGTTACACCAAGAAGTTTTTATGTGATACATTAGAGTGTTACACTAAGGATTATTTTAGAGTATTATATTAGAGTGTTACATTTGAAAAAAGTATATCAATAAGTTTTTTTGTATGTTATATTAAAGTGTTACACTAAGGAATTTTTGTGCGTGTTACATTAGAGTGTTACATTAAGGAGTTTTGTTGTGTGTTATATTAGAGTGTTATGTTTGAAAAAAATACACTAAAGAGTTTTTTTGTGTGTTACTTTAATGCATTACAATAGAAATTTTTTTTATGTGTTACTTTAGAGTGTTACAGTAAGGAGTTTTTTTGGAGTGTTATATTGGAGTATTACGTTTGGGAAAACTATAGTAAAGAGTTTTTTATGTGTTACATTAGTGTTACGTTTGTATGTTAATTAATGTCAATATTACAATAGAGACGAACACCATAAAAAGGAACCAACACCGCACCAATAACAACACAAATGGGGTAATATCATCCACCTACAAATCACTCCACTAAATCTCTACCAAAAAAAAAAAAAAAAAAAAGAAACGTAAAAACCTTCCTTACCCATGCACACCCAACATTAAGAAAAAATTCAAACAAAATCACACACAAGTGCAAACGAGTAAACTTTCAAACCCCAAATCAAGGAAATACAACATACTCAAAATAAAAAAGTCTAATTGGTTTGAAAGAAAACTTCTAGGACTAAATGGAATAACTTTTCTCCAAATGGAATTTATGAGTAATTTTTCCAAATTTTTTTACTCACTTCGGTGACAAAACCCACGAGACATATTCTTACAATAGATTACTTTTTTCAGTTTTTACTATAATTTTATTGAGTGCATTTTTATATGGGTGATTTTATAAAAAAAAACCTTTGAAAGTCGAAATCGGATCTGTACTTATATTTTGACCGCAAGAGAGAGATGGGTTTCTGAAATGGGTTTGGATTTGTGTGTGTTTGGGTTTGTGTTTTCTAAACCTTAATCCATATATTCAATGGAATCACACTTGATATACATCAATTTAGTTTGTGTTTCTAAGATTTGGGTTTCTATTTGTTTTTCTAAGATTTATTTTTTTAAAAATTAAAACTGAGAAAGAAGAGGAGAGAATGAGAAAGAGAGAGTATGGGTGTTGATTTCCTATGAGAGGAGAGAATGAGAAAGATGGACCTTTATAGAGAGATTAGAGAGAGAAAGTGGGGAAGATGGAGAGGGAGAATGAGGGGAGGTTAGGGGGTTATTCGGAATAACACGACACAAAAAAAAAATGGATTTAATTTATTTTTTTTAAAAAAAAAATTCAATCTTCTTGGAAAATGTTTGTAGAAAATGTTGGGTTTTTTTCGTGGATAAATTTAAACTCAAAATCTAAATGGAGTTTAAATTGAGTTCTGTTAAAAAAAATGGTGAATTTAAATTTGTATGAAATTTGAGTTTAAATTGAGTTTATGAGTTATGTTTTTGTAGAAAATGTTTTGTTTTGTTTTGTTTTTTTTTTTTTTTGTAGATAAATTTGAACTCAAAATTTAAATTAGGTTTAAATTGGGTTATGTTAAAAAATGATCATAAAAGTGAATTTTGAGAAAGAGAGGTGAAATAATGGGAGTGGTGTGATTTGTTCAAAAACTGAAAAGAATAGTTTTTTTATTAATAGAATTTTGACTTCAAATTCTTATAATAAATTATATTTTTCAATTTTTACTTTAATTTGATTGGGGTGTATTTATGTTTTGGTACTTTTACAAAATTCATTTCAAAGTCAATTAATTTGATAAATTACATTTTAAATCTACAAAATTTATTTTAAGTCAATAAATTTGATAAAAAAAGCTTTGGGTGACCCATTACCAACCAGGGAAGGGGGTCCGAAAATTCTACGACTTTTGGGAAATCACAGTACTGTATTTATTATTATTTTTATTTTTAGAATCTTAATTTATTTAGTTTTTATTGTTTCTTGGACAAACTACTAAATTGAAATTCTTAAACAACATAATAATTATTTATTTGGTAGTATATATATATCAATGGGTATAAACAACAGAATAATTATTTGTTTGCCAACAGTGAGAGTATTTCGGTGCTTCTCTGTGGGCTGCATCACTGGAGTTTTGGGTTATTTCGTTATTATTTTATTCGAGTTTTATAAAGTGTATGATACAAGTAAAATTGATACAATTTTTAAAAAAGAATAGTATTTTTTAAAATATTTTTTCAATATTTTTGTCAAAAAATATTACAGAGTTTATAACTTTTAATATGATACGAATGAATTACAACTGTATTTTGATCATAACATTATTTACACCGTGCCTTCAAGCACGGACATATAGTAATTATAATTTGATGTAAATTTTGACACAAAATATGTTTATGCGAGAAAAGAGGGTGATTTTTCTTTTTTATTCTCATCATATATATATATATATATATATATGTATATGTTGTGTTTTTTCCTTTATTTAAGTGACACATTTTAAATGTTTACTTTTTTCTAAAAATGTCACATCAATATATTTTTTCCATTTACATATAAAATTTTATAAAAACTCAATTTCAATTATAATAACAAATTTTATATGGATTTTATTTGAGGATTACTTATTTTTCATCGTGTATTTAGTTTTGTCATTGTCAGATTTCTCTTTATATATTTGATATTTGAAATAAAATTATATCGATATACAAATAAATAAATAAATAAATAAATAAGATAAAATATACTTAATTATATGCATCGCATGAATCAAATTAATTTTTTTTAATAATTTTTATTTTTTGTCTATCCTTTTTTTTGGGTAGATAAGTCATAAATTAAAGACAAAAGTTTACACATTTACATATACCCTAAGTAATACAACAAATCTCAATCCGCCCCCAAAGAATGGAGGATGACTAATACAGATAACAACAAAAATACCCAAGTAAACAATCCCCACAATTGAAGGGTACCCAACGAAAAAACAAATAAATAAAAACTCAAATTGCCCATATATCCTTTTTTGTCCCGAAGTAACCCCTACTATGAAAAATAGTAGATGGAAACTTGGAAAAGATATATGGGCAACTATACAAAGAGAAACCACATAACCTGCGTGAAACCATTGAAACACACAAGACAAACAGAACACCAACAGTCACTAGTAGCACATACAATCAAGGCCTATTACCATCATGAAAGTAATCACCACATCCCCTAGTCCCATCCTTCACTGATTACAAAGTCTCAAACCCCACGGCAGTGTCCTCAGCACTCTATGTCAGGAGCGGCTTAAAGACTAGTCAAGATAAATCACATGAAAACAAGGGGTAATAACTAACCACCCATCTCCCAATCCCTAAATCAGCCAATTGTCGAACCACAACTCCCCAACGTAGTGGCTCGTCCTCAATCACCCTTGGTGGAAATAGCACAAGACTAGCGTCATATGGAGTCACGCGAGGATCACGCAATCAACCATTATAAATAAATAGACAATAACCAATGCATACCGCTCAATGGCTTAACAAGCAGAAATCTCAAAAAAAGAATCACTTTAGTGGGCCCACTTAAAAAATATATAATGAAGTCCAAAATTGGGCCACTAATGTAATTTCCACACAACAACCCGAGTGGGACAACAAAGCCCACAGAAATCAGATAGCCCACGGTTTGGCAGAAAAACAACCTTCGGCTAAACTCAGGGGTCTTTTGGAAAGGAACAAAAAAAGAATCTAATTTTTAATTTTTTATCCATTTTAGATAACATCACTTCTCATATTTTTTTATCCATAAAAAGATAAAATATACTAAAAAAATCAAAAAATCAATCTTTTATCAATTTCTCAAAACACCACCTAATTCCCTTTGCCAATTTACTAAATTACACGTGGGTCCAAGAAAACAGCCCATAAACCGTGGGTATTAAAATTGATGCCCACTGACAAGTTGGCCAGCGAAATAAGGCCCACTTTTTCAAATCACGTGGGTCAAAAAAGTAACCCAGTATATTCACCGAAAATAAACCCACCAGACCAAAAACCCGCTAATCAACCTGTATGTATAAAAACTGGCGGTGGAGATTTGTGTGCAAATTAAAAACAATATTTTATTTTTAAAAAAATAATTATACATTACAAACTTATTAAAAAAAAAAATAGTGAACACTTACAATTTTGATATAAATAAAATAAATTAGTAATTCTTAAAAAAATAAGAGAGACTTATTTATAAGTCATTTTTCAGACACTTATGCTTGGCTAAGTCCTTTTTCAGACACTTATACTAGGTTAAGTCCGGTGTAATTTCTTATAGAGTCTCGAGTCCTATTTAAATAAGAATGTATTCCATAAGATCCTACATAAACGTAACGTAGCGTGACACCTAAATAAACGTAACGTAACGTGACACCTACATAAACGTAACGTAACGTGTCACGTTACGTTTCGCAAACTTAATGAGTTTTTAGTTTTTAAAATTGAATGTGAAAATGTTGCTGGTTTATGTTGGTGTCACGTTACATTTCATATAGGAAATTGAATGTTACCGTAGATCATAGGTGTCACGTTACGTTTATGTAGGTGTCACGTCACGTTACGTTTATGTAGATATGATCTATGGTAATAGGAAATTGAATGTTACCATAGATCATAGGTGTCACGTTACGTTTATGTAGGTGTCATGTTACGTACAGGTGTCACGTCACGTTTATGTAAGTGTCACGTTACGTTACGTTTATATAGATATGATCTATGGTAACATTCAATTTCCTATATATGGTTTTACTATTATTTATGATATTAATAACTAATATTGAGGGTAAATGTGTCAACAAACTTCCCACAGGACTTATGAGACCATAAATTTTTTAGTAGGACCATATGTAGCATAAGTCTTCCTAATAGGACTTATAAATAATTTTCTCAAAAAATAATATTCTTTTTAAAAATTATAAATCCAAGATTCTTAGAATATTTATAGTTAAATAGATTTGATATACCCAAAGAAATATAAACAATTACATTGAGTTGTTTTTGATATAAACGAAGTAAAATTGTCACGACCCAAACCCGGTACTCAAAGGCTCGGCATCGTAACAAGACAAAAATAAAATAATTCAAATAATTTTGTAGTCAGCAAGCGGATAAATTAAATAAATTAATTAGGTACCAAATGCTTATTTAAAAGGGAATAAAACATAGTCATTTGAACTTTATTATATTACAAGAGTTCAAAACAAAACAGATAGAAATAAAAAAAGATTTAAAAAAAAAACAATATAGCGATTTATTTTCCATCTTGATCCCGCTAAATCTTGTCACCTGAAAGGGGTAACAACTATAAGCACATAGCAGAGTGAGAAATATTATACTGTGAGTGTAGGGGCACAAAATGGCCATCGATAATTATTTAAACTAAAACATTAACATAATTTGAGTTGAATACACAAATTAGTTAAGTGACAAAAATTGAAATAAATCACTATAACCACGATACATAACAGAACAGAACAGAACAGAATAGAGGTCACTAAGTGACAATCACTACAGGGGTCAATGGATCCATAACAAACAGGGGACCACAGAGTGGTCAAACGGGGGCCAATGGTTATTTAAGTCATCTAAGGCATGGGACTTTGATGGTGGTACTTACAGAAAATAATTGTTTACAAAATCATTGCCAAATAATCTCTAAAATTTAAATAAACATATCCACGAGTTTTAATTTAAACAAATAGAGTTCAGAAATAATCCACGTAGTTGAAACATTAACCTAACCATAAAACATAATTTATATTAAATAAATTGTGGTAACTCAAAATATTCGTAAAATATACTATGGTAACTTAAGACATAAAAAAAAACATATTATACTAACTTAAGGTATAATAAAACTCACCCTAATATCAACCCTAGCCTTTACTTTCCTACTACAAGCTCCTTGCTAGTACCACGTTACTTCTTAGACTAAGTTTGGCAACCCAAAATAAGTACATATTTTTTATCTTTTTATCTTTTTTTCATCACATCATCTCTCTATTTTTTTACACATCTTTTTATAAAAAGATAAAAAATATATTTATTTAAGTCATCCTAAACAACCACTTAATATTCGTCTCACCTTATAATTCTGAAGCACGGTGATCCCACAACACTAAGTCCTAACTACTTATAGGGAGAGTAGGTATGGTCTTTGCTTGGCACATGGCATGGTAGGTGTCAAAATATTCTTAGGTGGCATGTTTAAGTGCCATTAGCCTTAATTTTTCTCCACGTGGTGTCGAGTCACCTGAGTTCTACCCCCTTTGAGTTTAACGGTTGGAATTCCTAAGGGTCACGTAATGTTGGCTCAAGAAGACTAAAATTTGACTTTATAAAATTCTAAGAGTTATCATTCCTTTAGTGATTCATAATAATTCTTAAAATTACGTATAATTATAAGTTAAGTTTATGTCTAAAAATTTCACTATCAAATTATAAAATATCACTTACTACTTATTAAAATATTTAACGTGTAGTGTTTCACAATTTGTTTCCTTACAATTTAATCGATTAATTCCTAATTTCCTAAATTATGCATTTATTTATTTATTATTATTATTATTATTATTGACACTTTATTTATTTATTTATTATTTTTGAGTTTCTATTTATTGAAATTTTAAATTTAAAAAAAAATCCGGGTGTCACAAAAATAATAGTCAAATTTTTTTCCTAAGGAACTTGATAACATAATGAAACTTTTGGAATATATTGAAATTTAAAATTAATCTGAATATCTATTTCTTTTTCATTGTTTTTTCTAAAATAAATTAACTTTTGGTATATATTTTTAACATACAATCCTCATTCATCCAAGAATTAAGAGATTTTTTTGTTTTTTATTATTATTATTATTATTATTATTATTATTATTTGTGTTTCAAAAAATGTTTAAGAACGTCCTCATTTTTATTTTTATTTTTATTTTTATTTTTTGTGTGTGCAATTTTTTATTTCTTTTTTGAAAAGTTTGGAATACTACTTTTTTAGAAACAATTTAGAAATTGAAAAATAGTTTGCCTAACTTAAAAAAAAATAAAAAATAGAAATTGAACACACAATGAGTAAAACCTTATTTTCTTCTTTTTTTTGTTTTCTTTTTCTGACTTCTCTATTAACTTGTTAAATCAATACACAAAAAGAAACAAAGAGCTTTTTTTCTGAAGAATTCAAAGTCATAATTTTTTTTTATATATATTTAAAATGCATACAATAAAATTTATATATAAAAAATAAATTTATACTTAGAATGATAGCCTATATAATTTAAATTCAAGTTTGTATTGTAAAATTGGCATCTATCTATACTATCTGTAAAGCATCTAATATGTGTGCACAAAATCTATAAACAAAGAAAATAAAAATACACTCACAAAGATAATATATACACAAAATCTATACAGTTAATTTTATTTTTTTGTATTTTTTTAATCAACGTAATGAAGAAAATGAAAATAGAGTTTTTTATTTTATTTTATTTTTGCAACATAAAGAAGAAATAAAAAACCATTAAAGGATTACATTATTTATACAAACAAACAAAATACATATTATATAGGGCAAATTACAGATACCCCTCAAGATTTGGCTAAATTACAAATACCCCCTGAGGTTTGAGAAATTACAAATTTTCCCCTGAATGCTATATTTGTATAACAAATTAGGGGGTAATTTGTTATGAAATTTAAACCTTAGGGGCAAATTGTTATGAAAAAACAAACTTTAGGGGGCATGATGTAATTTTCGAAACCTCAGGGAGGTATCTGTAATTTAGCTAAACCTCAAAGGAGGTATATGTAATTTACCCTATTATTATATTTATTTCTTGAATTTCTTTGTCCCATAAATATGGGTCACTGTTTATCTATTTTTCATGGACGTTGAGTTAATTGTCCGATGGGCTTGATGCAGTTGTTGTAGTGATAAAGCTGGTTCATTATTTTACAGTAGTTTGGTTAATTAACTCAATTTCTTATACGAACTATTGGTGGATATTAAAATTAGATATATACATATATATATATTATCTATACTACTATAAAAATCCAGAACGCCTTTTTTTTTTATTCAATCAAAGAAAAAGATAAATAAATATTGATTGGTAACTACTTGAAAAGTCAACACAAAGTTGTAAAATAATCTAGAAAAATAAATAAATTATGTATATAAGTTTTTGAACTGGAATTATGCATATAAGTTGTAAGACAACTTTTGGAGAGAAAAAAAAAATTGTATAAATTTGTGTAAAATAACTTGGAAAAAAAAAATCAGGAATACAAATTCTATGAATGTAAATTCTGCATAATGACTCACCAAATGACCAACTCTTGTATGAGTATGCACTTTGGGCATCTTCAACATACTCAATCTCCTTAATTGAAAAATCAAAATGTTAACAAAAAAAAACATGTAGCAGAATGATGGTAAAAGGAGAGGAAGAAAAAAAAAATGAACAACATTTAAACCAAAAACAAAACAAATAAACAAAAGTTTCAATCCATTGACAATATAAAATTTGAAAACTCGTAGATCACTTACCATCAAAAAAAAAAAAAACAAAAGATAGTTTTTTTTTATTAATTTGTACTTTCTTTGTTATAATTGTATCAAACAATTTTGTACTTTCTTTAAAAGAGAAAACCATTGTAGAAAGAGAGGAAGAAAGAAAAAATAAAAAAGAAAAATGATAAAAGTAAGTTATTGGAGAAGAGAAGTTATTGTAGAGTAGTTATTTAGAGAATGTGGTTGAGTGAGAAGTTATTGTAAATTATTTTATTTACTTATCTATACTATTATCTTAAGTAATGCCCTTTTTTGGTGTCTTGAAGCTTTTGTCATATGGCATTTATGTAATAAATAAATAAATAAAATAATCTATAATAACTTCCCACTCAACCACATTCTCTAAATAACTACTCTACAATAACTTCTCTTCTCCAATAACTTACTTTTATCATTTTTCTTTTTTATTTTTTCTTTCTTCCTCTCTTTCTACAATGGTTTTCTCTTTTAAAGAAAGTTATCCTTATACAACGACTTCTTCCAATTGGGATGCGTGGCTACCTTAATAAGGAAATTGGAACGACATTTTTTGAGTTGAGAAATTTCTTCAAACAGTTGTGTTCAAAGACATTGAGGCGTTCAGATTTGCAGAAATTGGATGAACAAATCATACTCATACTTTGTAAGCTTGAGATGATTTTCCCGCCGGCTTTTCTTGATGTCATGGTCCACTTGACAATTCACTTGCCTCAAAAGGCTATGCTTGGAGGCCCAGTGCAATATCGATGGATGTACCCAATTGAGAGGTATTAACTCAGCCCTCGTATTACTGTCAAATTTTAATTAACGCTTTACTATTGATATAAAGATTGCAGTATAACATTGTCATCGGCTTGATCGTTAGGTTGCTTGGCCGTCTAAAAGGGTTTGTGGCCAACAAAGCTCATCTTGAAGGTTTTATTGCCGAGGCTTATATTTCCAAAGAATGTACAACATTTTGTTTAATGTATTTGGATGGAGTTGAAACATTGTTTAACCGCCTAGAAAGGAATTATGACATGGGTGACCGTGGCCCAGGGTTGGCGGTATTCACTCAAAATGTCCGTCCCTTTGGTCTAATGACAAGGGCATTCGATGTGTCCGTAGCTGAACGTGAGATGGCTCATTGGTTTGTCTTACACAATAACACAAAAGTGGATAAACACGTAGAGTATGAATCCTTCAAACGTATTTAGAATGTGTTTGTTGCAAATTGATTAGTCTTTATCTTAGTAAATATTTTTGAATCGTATTTCTTGTAACTAGGGAGCACAAGAACTTGTTACACCAAAGAGCCGGCGCATTTGACATCAAAAACAGATATCGGAAAGAATTCCCTAAATGGTTCAAAGATCATGGAAGCTAGTAGTCTCATATCCTACCATCAATCGTACATTACGTTAATATTGTGCATGCTTGTAACATGACACATGTTCTTCATGTAGATAAATGAATTGCGGAGCCAAGTTTTCCCCGAAGCAACTGATGATATGTGGTCATTAGCCTATGGTCCTAGTGGCTTAGTGAACACATATTCAGGATGTATTTGTAATGGTGTCCGTTTTCATACCATCGAACGTGACAACCGTCGTAAAAGTCAGAATAGTGGATTAGTCGTGGAAGGGGAGCATGAAGGCCAATTGATACACTTCTATGGACACTTGTGCAGAGTGTGGGAAATGAATTATTTGTTCAGATGTCGGATTGTATTGTTCCAATGTGAATGGTTTAACATCGGTAGTAGTAGAACTATGCGTGTAGAACCACATTTGACAACAGTTGATGTAATAAGTCGATGGTACAAAGATGACTCATTTGTATTACCAAGTCAAGTTGAACAAGTATTCTATGTTAATGACACCAAATTAGGTACCAATTGGAAAGTCGTAGAAAAGTTTCAACGTCGAGGAATTTGGGATGTGCTAGAGATGGATGGCGTACAACCTAATGATGTGTTCCAACAAGAAGAAACCACCGAGGTCATACCTGCTATGGCTATTGATGATGACGTGGTTTTGCGTCGACATGATATTGAATCTGAAATTATTTCAATGGAAGTTGTGCAATCTGTCAGAGGTGTAGAAGCCAATGGGGTTACAGATGATGCCTTCATCTGTGATGATGAAGATGGATTAATGAGGGAGGGTGACGACCCAGACGAAGAATATGACCTACAAAGTGATTTTGATACAGATGTTGATGTAGAATCTTGATGTATATCATGCTTTCGTTCATGTAATAATTAGAGCAATGTAAATGTTCAATTGGTGCACAAATGCAAATCAAACTCATTATCAAATAGGGGGCTCTCTCTTTGTAAATGTCAATATGTTGTGATATAAAACACTAGCTGTATGAGTTTTTTTTGGAGATAATTAAATCTTTTAAAAACTAGTAGGATGATAAAGCATGTGAAATAAGACCAAATTTGCACTAAAATGAAAGTTACACCAGCAGAATTTTTCATACTTCCTGCAAATATATAGTGATCATGTTCTTACGTTTTTTTTTTTATTTATTTCAACAATTAGTGCTCGTCAAACTTCTATTATTATGAAAATTCTTGTGTAGTTACTAGAGTTTGGTATTGAGTTTTCTTAACATTGAGAAAATGCAAGTTCTGACATGATTTAAATGCAATTGCTGTGTGTAGAATAGAATATGAAAAATGGAAGTTATTTCATACTCTCTAATTTATTTCATGCTTGCTAATTTATTTTTGTCTAATTTATTCCATGTATTTCATTCGTTATAATGTATTGTATTTCATGTATATCATGCTTTTTATTAGTACTTGTGTTATTGCAATTTGAAAAACGGTTCCTCGCTTAAAGACTAGTCGGCTTTGGAAAAAGACACTCACGAGCACAATAACAGACTCGCCGACTGCTATTCCTTTAGGATCAACCGTCGCTCCATCTCCTGTTGTCCCCATACAATTAAATGTGAGACCATCTCATCATGCCACTACCCCACCATTGGTTGATTCTGATGAGGCACAAGCCCCATCCGAAACGCAGCCGAGTGGCGTAGGTAAGATCAAAGTGTATCAAATTTGTCAATTATCACTTGCCATTATTTACAATTTTCGTAGTGTTATTTTGTTAACAGGGACTTCGAAGCCCGCACGTGTACGCGGACCGACATTTGGTAAAGGAATACAAAAAATAATTAGAGCCAAGAAAGGAGAAAAATGTTATGTTCACATTGATCGTGCGTTGAATGCAATGACTGGCAAGTATGCCACTCCAGCAACTAATGAGTTAGGAATACAAATTAGGAGCTTGTGCCCCGTGAAAGATGCCAAGTCATGGCTGGATCTTGATGAGACTACAAAATCTGCCGTCATCCAAGCTGTTCTGGTAATTGCTGTTACTTGTCCACAAGATGTAAACATATGATGTATACTTATAAGAACGACTTTTATTTAATGATTGTAATTTCCATTTGTTATGCTTGTAGGACAAGTTTCAAATTGGAAACAATTTCCACAATGACTTACAAGCACAACAGATTGTGAATAAGAGGGCATATAGGTTATACAAAGATTGGAGGTACACCTTGAAGCAAGAATTTGAACTGTTAGAGGGACTTCCACATGATGAGATCTATGCTCATCCGCCCCTAGGGGTGAGTTTAGATGATTGGAAGCATTTAATCGATGTGGCATGGCAAGATGCATCTCACCAGGTAAAATAATAGACTAGGAAGAGTACATACATGTATGAGAAAATGTGATATGTCTTAATATTTACCAAAAAATTGTTTATCTGCTTGTCTTATTTTTAGAAACGGTCAAAAGCTGGCAAGAGTAATAGGAGTCAATTGCCGTACAATCATACCAATGGGTCTCGCTCATTTCCTATCGCAATGGCTGCTATGGTGAGATTGATTTTATTTAAAATTAAATCCATTATATGTTGTTGGGATATGAAAATGTTGGGATATGAAAATGTTATGTTATGATACATATATGTATGTAAAACTCAAATAATAAACATCTACCATCTGAAAAAAACTGTCTGGAAATGCATTTGTCTACACCAAAAAACTGTTATGTTGTGATGGCACACATATCTCTACATCAAAAAACTGTTAGTAAAACTCAAAAAAATCTGTCTGGAAAACTCTGTTTCGAAGAATCTGTTTGAATTCTATTTGAAAAAATGGACAGGTAAAAATCTGTTTGACAAAATCTGTGTGAAAAAACTCTGTAACAACCCAGATTTTTAATTATTCTGTAGAATTTATACTAATATTATTTAATCTCAATTCGGAAAACATATAATTTATTATATATTATTATGCGTAATTTTGTAAAATAATATAATTATTAAAAGTTTAGGGGATTATTTAAAAGTTTAGGGGTCAAAATATAAATAATAAAAGTTATGTTTTATAAAGGTTTTAGTTTCGTGGTTTTATTTCTGAACCCTATTTGCTTAAAGGAAACCCATGGATATGTTTGTTTATATTTTAAAGAATATTTGGCTATGACTTTATATACAATTATGTTTTGTAAGTACCACTACGGGAGTCTCACGCCTTGGGGGACTTAAATAACCATTGGCCTCTGTTTGACCACTTTGTGGTCCTCTGTTTGTCATGGATCCACTGACCTCTGTTTTGTGCGGACCAAAGTGCCGTGCGGAATTAAGTGCTACACTATTGTGAGAGCCACCTCTAGAATCCGTACGAGCTACCTCTTAAATCCGTACCTCTGTTCTGACTGTCACTTCTGTGACCTCTGTTCTGTTCTATTCTGTTCAGTACCGTGGTTATGGTGATATATTTACATAATTTCTGTATTTCAGTTTCTGTCATTTAAATGATTTATGAAAATAATCTCAGTTTTGCTACTTAAAGGATTATTTGTTCCGACTAAGTTATCTGTAAATGTTTTGGCCTAAATAACTATCCATGGTTATTTCGTGTCCCTTATACTCTTGGTATAATATTTCTCACTCTGCCGTGTGCTTATAGTTGTTTACCAATTTTCAGGAAACATGTAATTCAGAAATAACTTTTGGAAAGTGTTAGACGCGGGGCTGCGGAATAGACACACACAACACTTTTTATGATATTATTTATATGTAAATATCGGCCTTTTTGGTCAATATATTTTGTAATAAAAATAGAAGCTCCAATGATTATTTTGGTACCCTTACTCAAATATTTCTTCCGCTTGCGTTTATTAATTTGTTTATGAATTGGCCGTAGGTAACTTCAGTTACTGACCATCATGATGCTTAACCCTTGGGTACGGGGAGCGGGTCGTGACAAACTCTGCAAAAATTTGTTAATGATACTCTGTTTGAATTTGAAATGTGTCTGGAAAAATTTGTTTGAATTCTGTTTGAAAAAATGGACAGGCAAAAATTTGTTTGATAAAATCTGTGTGAAAAAACTCTGCAAAAATTTGTTTGCAAGAAGCTGTTTTAACAAATCTACAGTACTGCTAAATACACAGAGATCAAACAGAGACTGGGACACAGATGTTATGATGATTGAAATGCTTATATTTGAAGCCCCAATGAATTTCAATTATTTAGACTGGGACACATGTTCAAATTATAATTTTGGCTCTCCATGGCTCGTATCTTTTTGTTGCATGGAACCTTTACTTTGTACTAAAAATTATCTACATTGGTATTGGTTTAGGTGTTTGTTTTGCTGGCTTGATGCATTGCTTGGCATGTACTGTTTGTTGTTAATATTGTTCACATGTGAACAAATGATATTTCTAGTTGGACCAGAGTAGAAATGAAAGGGAATAAGAAATCGCAAAAGTACTTCACGTGTCTTCACAGTTTGTGGGTAGCATGCACACTAGTTTCAATTATTTTAAGTTGTTAATTTTCTTTATGCTAGAGTGTAAATTGTGTTTTTAACTTATCTATTTGAGTAAACAAGTCAAAAATTATCTTCTACATAGATGTTGTTCATGCTCCTGGAGAAGGGGGGGAAGCTGAAATTTCTTTTATTCTATTTGTTTTTAATCTGAGGCCAATATTAGTACATCAAATCAAATATTGAAAGTGATTAGTTACTTAAACAATATTCTGTTTCAAGCAAAACAGGGCATAGCTGGGGTTTTATTCTGTGATAATATAGGACATAAGACTAAATTGAATGCTTTTGTTGGGTTCTTATGGATTTCAGTGGTGCTACAATGACCACATTTATTGATCATGTTGTCTTGACCAACTTATGTGTTAAAGTGGCATTGGTTTTTATGGATCCCACCACCCCTTATAGCTGTTTGAAAAAATCTGCAACAAAAATCTGTCAAAAAAAATCTGTTAATGATACTCTGTTTGTATTCGAAATCTGTCTAAACTACAAATCTGTCTACAAAAACTCTTTCAGTATACATCGTGTCTGCAAACAATCTGTCGGCTAAAATCTGCTTAAAGTGTCATTGTTTTATACGTTGATGTGTTAACAGGTAGAAAAAAATGGAGAGTTGGATTTTCCTAAGTTCTATGAGGACAACCACACTTCTAAGAAAATGAATGACTGGATCCATCCGAAATGCGGTGAGCTGCATGTAAGTTTGTAACAATGAAATCATTGTATTCAATATGACTTGATTTAGTACCCAAAAATACATATATGTTAGTTACTTTTCTTTGTCTTATTTATTTGCAATGACAGCAAGAGATGGTCAATGTACAAGTGGCTGCCATCAAGTCGGGGATGCCATTTGACACAGGAGGAGCTTTCAAGACAAGTGCTTGGACAGAAGAAAAGGTACTTGCTTGGATTTAGGAGTGGCCTACAACCCTCTACCATAGCTGCATCATGAGCACGCAATAAAGACATGGAGGCAATGTGAGCTGAGGGGAGGCACTTCGTGAGGAGCGACAAAAAGATCATGACGAGTTAATGAAAGAACGAGAGGAGCGCGATATATATTACAATGAGATGTTGAAAGAGAGAGAGGAGCGCATTCAATTAGGCAATGAGATGTTGAAAGAGCGGGAGGAGGGACAAAAAGCAAGGGAGGAAACAAATGCAAAGGTTGAGCATCTTAATACCATAGTCGCTAAACTGTCACAACTCTTGGGAATCTAAGTTGGGCATCCGACGTTTGCTTTTTGGTAAGAACAATTTCATTAATGTGACACTCACTTTGTTTTAATATGTTCGCTTTAAGAGTTGAAAATGTCATCAATTTGGGAGTTAGTCTGCCTCACAAATTCAATGGGAGTTGTTTAAATATGTTCGCTTTAACTTTTGTTTTTAAGTTTCTGACCTGATTCTTTATACTCATTAAATGATTTCTATTGGCTAACAACATTCCTAGTTTGTAGAATGTTGCCTCATTTTTTGGTGCAAAGTTTAGTCGTGTTAGCGGCCACTGTAAATGAATATGAAACAGACACTATGAGAACTGCTTTTAGTTAACGTAGATTATGAGGGAAAAAATAATACCTATCATTAGGGCTGACTGAAATATGCACTCAAATGCGAATGGCACACAGTATACGAAGTTAGCACATATATAAGGCTTTGTACTCATCAACTATCCCTTAAATCTCTCCTCAACTACCAAATGTTATTTCTGCAATTGATGTCTTGTGTAGTTACTAGGGTTTGATATTGAGTGTTCTTAACAGTGAACTTCTATTTAACATATTTACTTGATTATGATTAACCATCGTAGCAAAATGTTAAAAAAACATAGTGAATTTAATGTTTCATTTCAAGTAGCAAGTTGTTTTCAACAGTGTGGTATTTTGAATATTAACACAATCATTACATAATGTCGAAATCTGATAATATTACATAGTTCTTTGAACTATATAGATCTTGTGTCTTATGGTTGGCATGTTTTTTTCGTTCATTCGAGTGTTGGGAAATAGTAGGTGTCTTTGTCTTGGTGTACTTGGGCTACCAAGGGGCTGCAAGCAGTGGCAGTGGTGGATTTGATTTATTACTTCATTTGTTCTATTTGTTTAATCTTGTCCATTGAATTTGTGAGGCAGACTAACTCCCAAGGATAGGGACCACATCGAAGATTGTTAAAAAACTTTACTCAAATGTCATAAATTTAGTCGAAAAAAAGGGGTTTGGGGGACAAAAATGCAAAACAGCGCCCGAACCACTATTTTTACGTAACAGGAAGCTTCTCGGTGACAAATGTTACATGTAGGGACAGACGGTACGTAAATAGGACACCTACGTTGGGAGTTAGAGTTGAAAATGTCATAAATTTAGTCTAAAAAAGGGGTTCGGGGGGCGAAAATGCAAAACATCCCCCGAATCACTGTTTTTACGTAACGGGAAGCTTCCCGGTGATAAATGTGACATGTAGGGACAGACGGTACGTAAATAGGACACATAAGTTGGGAGTTAGAGTAGAAAATGTCATAAATTTAGTCGAGAACAGGGGTTCGGGGGGCGAAAATGCAAAACATCCCCCGAACCACTGTTTTTACGTAATGGGAAGCTTCTCGGTGCTAAATGTGACATGTAGGGAGTTTGGTACATAAATAGGACACCTACGTTGAGAGTTAGAGTTGAAAATGTCATTAATTTAGTGAAAAAAAGGGGTTTGGGAGGGGGAAATGCAGACATATGATGTATACTTTTTATGAAAGTAACTAGTATGTTGGTCACCCAACTTGAGCCATTGCACTCTAGATTTTTTCCTTTTAAAAGACTCCTCAGCAAGGCTTAGTTCTGCATACTAAGAGAGTAACTCAGATCCAACCTTCACTACGTTATCATTGAGAATAATATCTGTATTCTGACTCTGAAATTGCTCAAGATTAGCTTTTGCTTCTGCTAGTCTCTTAGAGATATCAGAAAAATGAGCACGATTAAGTTTCCTCAAGATGGGTTTTAGCCTTTTCAATTTGAATTGCAAAACCTGTATGGGGGAACCATTAGTAGGAAGCAGCCAGGACTGAGTTCATAAACTAATAAAAGTCTTATGTAACATCCAAAAATCAAAGAATTTGAAAGATTTCCTCATGACATGGTCTTTAGAAATGGACACAACAAGCAGACAATGATCAGAAGAAATACCAGGATGAAGGGCCACAGCTTCTGAATTTGGAAATAAATCCAGCCATTTCGGATTCATGCAGAACCTATCCAACCTACCTTTCCTGCTTCCCATACCATCCTGCTTACTAGACCATGTAAACCAGGCACCTTTAGTAGCAATTTCAGTAGCGTCAATATCATCGAGGCATTAGCTAAAATCACCAGCTGGACTTGGATCCCAACAATACCATCCAACCTTTCAGAAAAATGTCTAACAACATTGAAATCAACTAAATTAATCCAGGGCTTATCATCCACCATATATTTGAGATTCCTCAAATTAGACCATAACCTCCTCCTAACAGTAGGACTATTAGAACCATAAACAACAGAAACATAAAAGGACTCTTGACAATAACTCATTTGTGCTAATACTGTAATAGATTAAGGATACCAATAGGCAAGACCCTCAAGGTTAGAGAGTTCGATACCAAAAAACTTCTAGCAACACCCTGATTCTAAAAAATATGAAGAAAGGACCATTTAGAAGGTAAGAAAGGACCATTAGGTCCCCTAATATTCCATACACCTAACTTCATTTATGAGAACAAACTCCACCCCCTTTACCCTTAGGTTTCCTCCCCCGAGGCTTAGCTTTAACTTGTTCCAACACTAGAGGGTTGGAAGAATTCCCTCTAGGACTATGACTATCAGCCTCCACACATACATCAATAGGGAAAGAATGTAGAGAAAGAATCTTATCATTTTGTATACACTGATCTGGAAACAGCTCTGCCCTGACTTAGAACCTTCCTAAACAGATGAGCAGCTTTTATCAGAACCTCATTAATCGTTGGAACAACCTTTTCTACCTGAGCCTTATCCATCAGAGGACTAGAACATTCCACATTCACAGTACTGCTCTCAGAAGAGACCACCTTTGTTGTCATTGGCAATATGTACCTGGGTAGTTGATCTGACTCCTCTGCTACATTTTCCAAGATGGAAAACATATTGCTAACTCCAGCAGTACTATTGTTATGTAATATGGGAGCTAGAAGATGCAGGATGACTGACAACATTTTTACCTTTGTCTTGCTGTACAACCCATTCAGCTTTCATTGCATTGTCATTAGCACAAGAATTTGTCTTACATTTAAGCTCACTATGGCAAAAAACATGACAAGAAGAGCATTTCACTATGGCTTATGAAGGATTAAAGTGGCCTGTGGAAGAGTTGGAGCTAGACGCCTCCCATGAAGAACAAATGCAAAGTTCCTCATTCACACCATACTTATCGTGATATTTCACTGGATCTAGAAGCATGACGCTCATGCTAATGCTAAGAATATGTTTGGCTTTTATTTGTCGGGCCAAGAAAGTTGGTAATTTATGGAACTTGTACCACATCTTGGCTCAAGTCTCTGCCTGAACTTGACCTGTTGAGCACCTTTTTTTCCCATTTCTCTATTAAAAAGAAATGTCTTTAATTTCTAAGGGAAAATAGATAAATATATAAATAAAATCTTTCATAGGGACCACATCAAAGATTGCTCAAACTATGTTGAAAATGTCATAAACTTATGTACATTAAAAAGGGGTTCGGGGGGCGAAAATGCAAAACAGCCCCTGAACCACTGTTTTTACGTAACGGGAAGCTTCCCGGTGACAAATGTGACATATACGGACAGACGGTATGTAAATAGGACATCTACGTTGGGAGTTAGAGTTGAGAATGTCATAAATGTAGTCGAAAAAAGGGGTTCGGGGGGCGAAAATACAAAACATCCCCCGGACCACTGTTTGTACGTAACGGGAAGCTTCCTGGTGACAAATGTGACATGTAGGGACAGACGGTACATAAATAGGACACCTACGTTGGGAGTTGGAGTTGAAAATGTCATAAATTTAGTCGAAAAAAGGGGTTCAGGGGGCGAAAATGCAAAACATCCCCTGAACCACTGTTTTTACGTAACGGGAAGCTTTCCGTTGCCAAATGTGACATGTAGGGACAGCCAATACATAAATAGGACACGTACGTTGGGAGTTAGAGTTAAAAATGTCATTAATTTAGTTGAAAGAAGGGGTTGGGGGGAAATACAAACATCACCCGAACCACTATTTTAACGTAACGGGCAGCTTCCCGGGTCCAAATGTGACATATAGGGACAAACGATAAGTAAAAAGGACACCTATGTTGGGAGTTAGAGTTGAATATGTCATAAACTTAGTTGGGAAAAGGCGTTTGGGGGGCGACAATGTGTTTATGTGGTAGAACATGAAATGCTCATGTCGTGGGTAACTATTTTGGTAATACCATCTTAAACTATAGTTTTTTTAACTATTTCCTTATTAGTTTATGTAGAACAATATTTTTAGTAAATTGTTTAGTGCTTTTGTTGACTGTGGCCCTTTTCCTTGCCATAAACATAACTTTTGGCAGTAATTCATAGAATCAATGCTCGTCTACCAGTCCATGTTTGGGTGTCTTCCATTATTAATAGCTATTACTCTCTTTGTCTTTTAATGTTTCAACTTAATACAGTTGCTATATGTCGTCCAGAAGTGCCTCCATAGGCACCAAACTAATGAATTTTTTTTTTTTGCAGATGGTTTTGGATATACAAATACAGATATGTTTTTTTTGGACAAGTACGGGAGGGCATTGTTTTTATACCTCTGCCCGTATCTATAGTGGTTCGTACAAATTAATTTTTGGGTGTGGTACATATCAGCTAAGGTGGCATGGTAGAAATTAGTGTAGCATGTGGTACAAAATAGTTTTGGCGCAGTATAGATTAAATTTTTGTTATGGTACATATGTCCTTTTTGTTAATTAATTTGGTTATGTATGGAATTAAATTATCGATGTTGGATTATACTTGGTTCGTATGAAATTTGTATTATATATAGAATTGGTCGCTCAATATTAATTTTTTGGATGGTTGGAATTGAAATGTGTGCACGTTGTTGAATGCTTGAATGGTTGATAATATATTTAGTGTTGATGGATTATATTATTTATACAGGGTGCTGGTTGTACTAATAATGGATACAGGTTGTTTAGCAACAAATTTTTTTTTTTTAAAAAAAAAAGAAGTATTTGGCCACCAAATATTTTGGTAGCCAAATACGTGATCAAATGTTTTGGCAACTAATAATTTAGTAGCAAAAACATAACCAAAAAAGTTTTTGCGACCAAATAGTTAGTAGCTAAACAAATTGAAAATGAGAGAACTTCACTATTGGCCACTAAATTTTTTAGTCACGGAAAAAAAAGGTATCATTTGGCAACTAAAACATTTGGTGGCAAAAAGTAACGAAGTGAAACTTAAGAGATTTTTGGCTACGACCAATTTTAGTCGCCAAAAGTTACCACGACAAAATGACATGGTCGCTAAAAATATGTATTCTATTGGTGACCAAAATATTTAGTCTCTAATAGTTGGTTAAAATTTTCCTGTAGAACTTTTAGTGACTAAAAAATTAGTGGCCGAAATGTCACGTTTGTCGACTAAGTACGGATTCGTAGCCAAATGTTCACTTTTGGTGACTAATTCCTTCGTAGCAAAAAGTAACACCTTCCCTGACCACACGAATATTAGTAGCCAAAAGTCACATTCGACGACTAATTGTTTTAGTAGCGAAAAGCTAACATTTGCCGACTAACAGAAATTTAGTAGGCAAATGTTACACTTTCGGCAATCAAATAAAGTTTAGTCACCAATACTATCGCCGACAGGGTAAAGGGGACTAACTTGGCGACAAAACTTTTTAGTCGCTAAATCCTTTCAGTGACCAAATTTCGGACGTTTGGCGACCAATATTTTGGTGGCCAAAAGTGACATTTCTTGTAGTGTATGATCATACAACTGTTTTACTTTCTTGTATATACAAATCATAAGATGAGTCATGCTTAGGGGAGACGAATCGTGCGGCAACCTTAGTTTAGTGTAGACAATTCGTGTCGACCGAAGATGATTCGTGTCTTCGTTTTAAATATACTCATCTTCTTGACAATGACATTGGGGCTTGTAGCCACAATATATCATTATTATCTGGGCCATTGAGTTACTAGAATTGGATATTTTAATTACATGATATGAGATTAGTAGTGGATTCAAAATTCTAAGTCTCTTCATATTCTGATTACACTCTTTATTTGCACAATTGTTTTAGTTACATAAATAAAGTTTAAAATTGGAAATCAATTGTGTTGTGGTTTGAAACACCCAATACGTCTTAACTACAAGCTTGAGGTATTGATCAAAAAGATTATCGTGTTTAACGTATAGGCATGAACTAGCTCAAGTAGCACAAGTCGTTCACTCTAAACAAGGGTAGACTCATCTCGTAGTAGTATGACTTGTCTCACACTAACCATTGCATGGAAAGCATTCAACAATCATAGAAAAGTAAAATACTTGAAGAGAATAATGAAAAACATATTTAAAAACGTCTTAAACACCATACAACTTGTTCAAACCATTACAATAATCAAAAACCAAAGAAAAATCCTATTTACTTGGCTAAGATTTCATCAAAACCCTAGAAACTAGAGAACTAGCCACTCATGGAGCAGTGAGAAGAGGTAGAGGAAGAAGAAGCCATCATAAGAGACATCCTTCCAACTTCAAGTTCTTTCTCTTCAAACCTTAGCCTTTCTCTTCCTTCGAAAAATTTTAGTACCCTCTTTTAGCTTTTTTTTTTTTCCTTTCTTTTATATTTCTCAGCTTTTCAAAACAAATTTAAAAACATCGGGCATGCAAACTGAGGTACGATAGCATGTGCGGGAAATGACACGTGCGGCGAAGGTCCCGTACATACAGGAAAACCCTTCGTACTTGCTATTTTTCCAATGACCTTTAGGCTTCAGTGAAGTGGGTCGTCCGTGTGGGAATGGGCCGCTACACTTACGGGAGAGGCTTTTCTGGCTAAAATTCTGTGTTTTTGCTCATTTTGTACTTCAACTGCATCCAACCTGATTAACATTCAACATAAATAAAATGTACAAATTGAATGGATAATAAGGTTAAGAAATCTTAGTTATCGGCCTCAATAATATATAATTCAACCTCAAGCACAACAAAAAATAACTAATTATTGTAAACTGCACGTGCAATGGTAATCTATTCTTTTGTATTCAAAGTATGAGACGAGCCATACTACGAGAGACGAGTCATATTGCTACCTTAGTTTAGAGTGAACGACTTATGCTACTTGAGATGGTTCGTGTTTATACGATGAACGCACTAATCTTTTTAGTCAATACCTCAAGCCTGTAGTTGTAACATATTGGGTGTTTCAAACCATAGCTCCATCAAACGAAGTCCAAAAAATACCAAAAAATCATGACAATTACTAGGATGAAGAAACGAATCTACTGGTGTTCTCAACGTTCGTACGCTGATGTTCTCGACGTTCGTACGTTGATGATGTCATGCTGATGTCATTACAAAAAAGATGACGTCAGTAATGGCGTTATCTTGTAAATATGGTGAAACAAAGATCAAGATGATATGATACCAAGTTGGAGAATAAAATGTACAATATTAGGGTTAGAATGAGAGGATAGGGAATAGAGAATTGAGAAGAGAAAATACAGATTAGGGTTGTGTAACTACACACCCTTCACTATAAAAATGTATTTATATTAAAGAGAGAAAAATAGAAGATGACAATAGTACCCTAACTAACAAGACAATAAAAAATATCAACTCTAACAATATAAAATATCATTACATTAATTAAATTAATTTCATTGTGATTTTATGTCAGACATTATATTTCTAGAAGTGATTTACAAATACATGTAAGCGTTTAATTTGATATTGATTGATTAAAATAATAAAATTCAATACTTTTTTTTTTTGGTTAAGTTTTTGAAAGATAAATCGACAAATGTCAAATGATAAATAATGTGGAGTATTATTAGAGAATAATGATTTATCGAAAATGATTGCATATATTTAAGGTACTTATTGATGTCTCTTGAATAATTTTTAAATAAAAATTTTGAATTTATAGTATTATAGAAATGTAAATTTCTACGCTTGACAACTAACACTTTAGAGCATCTCCAATGGTAGTAGGCATTTTACCTATCTAAATATTACTATAAAGTATATATTTTATTTTGCCTATCAACTGTTTTATGTTTTTACTCCAACCATGCTCTTTATTTTAGCTATTAATCCAAATACTATTAATTTTATAGAATGCCACGTCAACAACAAAGATGGAGGGAAATGATCCTAATGATTGAATACATTTTGCCTAGCGTTGAAGGCTAGCTACATGTAGCTAGTGAATATGAGTTGAGTCAAAATGCCTAATCATATGCCTAGTGCGTTGGAATTGAAAAAAGTGAATCACACTAGGCATTTTAACTAACAAGTATTATATGCCTAGTGCATTGGAGATGCTCTTAGCAACCAATCCCCTCAAAAAGAATTTTTCACACCTCACCTTTCCATTTTCATCCCAAAAATAAATTAGAAAATTAAAATGAACCACAAAAGGACATTCATGTAAACTCAAATGACACCAAATCAAATAAATACAATTTTTCAAAATAAAAGGACTAATTGATTCATAAAAAAACTCATAGAACTAAATAGATCAACATTCTCCCCTATAAGATTTATGGATAAATTTTCTAATATATGACTCAAAACTAGTTTGAAATTTATAACTAAACAAATTTTTAATTTTCAAAATTCTTTTTAAAACTCAAAACCCAAAATTGATTTCAAAACTAAACCAAACGCAACTCATTCAAAACAAGAAATTTATGTAGCTCTTGCTCTATTTGGTTCATTGGAATGAGAGAGAATGAAATGAAATATGGAATGTTTGGTGGAAATTATTTTAAGCTAAAAGCTCAAAAAATAGAAATTCAATTTTTGAAAAAATAAAATTTTTCAACATATTTAAATTATTTCTATCTAATAAGAAGTTACACCAAATAATCTGACATAAATTTCTATATTAAAATAAGTTATAAGCTATTTCTATAATCCTCACCAAACATCCCATAAATTGATATAAAATAATTCCATTTATAATATATTTATCATTATACTTTTAGATCTTGTTTAGGAACAGATTACTTTAATAATTTTTTGATTTTTTTTTGAAAATACATAAAAAATAAAAATAAAAATAATGATATGATAATTTATAATAATTTTTTAACTTTTTAAAAATTTTAATTTTTTTTTTTGACTAAATTAAAAGTTACCAAATGAGACCTTAATGAATATTTTGCTTAAATGATAAATTTTCATTCCATTGCACCAAACCCTACTTGTCTTGGTATGCATAATAATTGGTAAAAGAAAACCCTTTCTGAATCTCTCAACTCTTTTGATCTGGTTATAGGTTTTCTTACAAGAACGTCACTGCTCCTCCAGTAGGGGAACCTTTGCAGAAGCTGTCTTTATCAGGTATAGCAATCTCGTTATTTTCTTCTTATCCTCTCCTCCAGTGGGGGTTTTCAACTACTTGAGCCTCTCTTTATAGGGCTTTAACAACTTTGATGATTGATTCTGGAATTTGATTCAAATTCAAATATACATAACAATATGTCATTGGGTTTCCTTTTTATTTGTCAATTTTAAAGGGATTTTGTTACAATTCTTCTTGATTGAAGAAATTAGTTAGTTCACTCTGTCCTTAGCTATGTTGCATCACTGTTACAGACACTGTTTTTTTCAATTTCTTTGATTGTAATAGAATTTGATTCAGTAATAGTATTCATTTGCCTTTATTAATTGTAAAATGACTTCCCTTCTTGTGTTTTTTTATTTTATTTTTGTGGGCTTTGGCTAGTGGGATTTTTTTTCATGTTAGTAGGTTGTTCAGAGCATATATTTTCTTGCCTTGAAATTTTTACATGAGTCTCAAAGTTGTAAGGGGTTTATATAGCTGTAGTTTCATACAGTTTGTTCTATTTTTAAAGGGCTGAGGCATTGTTGACAGACAAGAGTATGAAAATGGGTTCGGCGAATGCCTCCAGTGATTTGTCATCAGAGGTGGAGGTGGATGCTTTTAGACGCCTCTTTCCTCTACGCTTTCATGAGCGTCATCTACTTGAGTCCATACGCCCTGATGCCAGGCCACTTGGAAAAGCTAGAGATACAACGCTTGCGCTTGGTTAGTTTAGTTGTGTTACATTTATTTTAAAATTGCACTATTCATCCCTAATTTGGGGTTAGCTAAGTTCCTGTTTTCGCTTGAATTGAACCCTTTGTAATCCAGGAGCTGTTGCATCTGCTGATGGGTCAGCCCTTGCCAAGATAGGTTGCACTGTAAGTGCTTCCTGCCCATTGTCTGCTCTCTCTCTCTCTCTCACACACACACTCACACTCACACGCATGCACAATATGAGGATTGATGTTTTCTTAAGGTTAGATAGGTTGTTTATAGGAAATTCTAGTTTTACATATGTTTTTTTAGATATTAAAAAATATGAATTGTTGGCTCTTTGTTATACACCAAGTCAGACTCTTGAATCTTTTGTCCTTGTGCAGACCATGTTGGCTGCCATTAAGATGGAAATCATGACCCCTACCACAGAGTCACCAGATGAGGGCTGCATAGGTTGACTACCATCTATTGCATATATGTTTTTTACCTTTTTCATTTTTGTAAATGGGATCCCAATGGCTAATATCTGTTGTTTACAGCAATTGATTTCCATATGCCTCCAATTTGTTCTCCAATTGTTAGACCTGGCAGGCCAGCTGAGGCAGCACCAGTTGTGTCGAAGCAGTTATCTGACACTATCTCAAGGCATGCTCTCTCTCTCTCTCTCTCTCTCTCTACACTAAGAAAAAGAAAAAGATGAAAGACAAAAGGTTGTTTCAGTCTTATTATTCGTCTGTTCTAAAGTTTCTAAATTATGAGAGACTGCTATATATATATATATTTATATATTTTGTATTGGTTTAGTTTCGCTTCTATCTTGCTTTTGGCTGCACTAAAAAGGAATACATATTTTCATTATTTAATGCATATGCTTTTTGTGAATCTAGTGTGTTCTATACATTTACATCAAAGGCAATTTAGTCACTTATCTACCAAAACTTTGATTATGTATATTGCCAATTCTAACTTGTTTACATGATTCAATGTCTCATGGTATAGAAGTATTTTGTGTGAAAGTTCACCCCTTTGCATGGATGGAAGTTCTGTTGTCATCAAACTTCAAGATATGATCAGTCAGTCAGATAGCCTTGCCATGCACCTGGCAAAATAAAGGATTGAAACTTCATAACCTGTCTTAGCAGCTGTTGGTTCTTATTAACCCAAGTATGAACAACATTTTTTTTTTTCAAAAAAGAAAAAACTGCTTGGTGATTGTTTATTGGTGTTATTGGACTTCGACTTTTGAAAAGTAGTATATTTATGTGGATTGCTTTCATGAAACCTGTGGTAGTTTTTGGTTTGTTGTACTCATGTGAAGTAAATTAGATAATGAGAGGCAAAATGCGATAAATCATCTGTTTCTCCTCTGCAGCTCCTTGCATTTATTAACTTCTGGGACATTGTGCATATTTTTCATATGATTTTTTATGTCCTGCTGTGTGTGTGAGGTTTATTGCAGTAATATTGACATGCTTGTTTTCAGACTAATAATGATCTTACATTTTTGCTTGGAACATTGTGTTAATAGAGAAGTGAAAATTGAAGATCAAGAGATAACAAATAGCTAACATTTTTGTTATCTAGGTTGGAGATGATGTGATCCATAGAATTAAAGTAGATTGGTTCAATTGGAGGAGTGCGTTTGACATATTGTGTGATTGATGTACCAAAAAAATTGAAAGAAAAATTTATAGAACATCTATAGCTTGTAAGGCCAGCAATGTTTTACGGGACATAGTCTTAAGCAATTAAGAAACAATACGTTCGTAAATGAGTGTAGCTGAGTTGAGTTTGCTTACATAGTTGTCTGGTAAGACTAGGACATATGGAATTATAAAAGAATATATTTGTGAAATGGTAGGAGTAGTACCAATTGAAAATAAGTTGAGAAAGAACAAACTAAGATGGTCTGATCATGTATAATGAAGACTAGTAGACGCAACGTTAAGGAAGAATGATACGATCACCATGGGATGTGGTAGTAAAAAAAGATTTGAATTTATTTATTTAGTTGAGCTTATAACCCTAGACAGAGCAGAATGGCGGAGAAAGATTTATGTAGCTGACCCCACTTGAATGGGACTTGGACACAAGGTTTAGTTTGGTTTGGTTATTGTGTTAATTCTTAATTGTTTGATATATGTGTCCTTAACTTACTAACTATTTGGGTGATTGTAGTTCTGGCATGATTAATTTGAAGGAGTTATCCTTGGTGAATGGGAAAGCTGCTTGGATGGCCTACCTGGTAATGGTTTATGAGATTTGAACACTTTATTTCATTTATATTAATTGAGGAAGCATGCCTTAAATATATTTGAGATTTGTTCTTGACCTTTTCAATGTGATTTGTGTATATCCAATCATGGATGGTCAGCCTTCAACAGGGTGGTTACCAACTGTATAATGTTCTTGCGTTGTGACACCACATCAGTGAATAAAGATGACTTTTACCTTGTTCTTGCAGGACATATACTGTTTGGATGCTGATGGTGCCCTTTTTGATGCTGCATTACTTTCAGCAGTTGCTGCCTTCTCTCATTGTAAGAATTTCCATCATTTTTCCTTTACATGCAATAATTTAGTCCTTGTGGTGGACTAGCAAATGTGCACAAATAAAACATCTGATTTGCATATAATCCAACTCACTCCGAACTTGCACCAGCAAAAGTACACACAACTTACGTGTGAACTTGCCTCACAAGCCTAGGTCATAGCAAGTAGTTTCTCGAAGCTATTGTGGCAGCACAAGGTGCTTGACATGCCCAATAGGCCCAAGACCTTTTGATCTTGAGTATGTAATTGAATATTAGGTAGCTTCGTTTGTAGCCAAATTTGAGCGTTTTTGTCTTTCCTCTTTCGCCCTGTTCAAGTGCTCTTTCTATGCAGTCTAATTATACGCATGTAACACTTTTGATTATATCATAGCATGAGGTTCATAAGCACAAATTTTCCAACCCTTTTGAAGAGCCAGATTTGCATAGCAGCCACGATTTCTTGTATCACTATCACTCACAATTTGCACCCTCAAAGGATCTTTTCCTATTTGTTATATTCTGATGGTGTTTTAGTTAGAACATGTGTGATATAGTGCTTTTCAATCTTGATGAACTTGTATTGAGGAGGTGGGAAGAGTGGGCTGGCTGATGAAACAATCTAATTGGATGTTCTGCTTTTTATGTCTTCAAGTTGGTGCCAATACCATATCTGGTCCATAGGCATTAGAATAAATACTGTCCTAGAGAAGTGGCAGCAAAAAATATGGAATATTGTAATTGCTGAATGGACCAAGGTGCCTGGCTATAACATTGTGTTGGTGCGTATACTAACATGATAGTTTTACTGAAATTTTCATCTTTGGAAACAATGCATGGCTCTGGAATGGTATGGTATCTGTGATGATTTTCTGAGCTATGAACAGATAACTTCTTATATCTTTTCAGGATATGGAAAGTATTTATGACATCTGGATTATTGGAGATGAGGTGGAGTTTGTTGTCAGCCTGATCTTTTATTGGCCTTGATAACTTCTTTCTGTTTTGTTTTCATTATTTATTTTTTTTTTTTTTTTGTGTTGAGTGTTTTCCCCCCCTTTTTCTATTAGATGGGACACTGTTTAGCTGTCTCCAGTGGTTGGATGGCTGAAAAGAGAATTTGTCTCCTTTGGTGGTTATTGAACCAAACCAAGCCTTGTGTCCCAATCTCCTTTGTTGCTAATGTTCTTGTTCTGGTTTATCGAGGCATATCTATTTTTCAATTTGGTGTGACATTGTATGTTTGATGGTGTTCAACTTAACCTTAAAAAGTGGGAAACAACAGCAGACTGTTCTTTTGTTCTGTTGACATAAATCTTCCAATATTTTGGTAAATTCTTATTGAAAATTCTGACAATCTGGGTGAATGGGTAATGTTCTGCATATGCATTTCTGTTTCTCCTCGGACGTCATCTATATTGACAATTTTGGGTTGGTTCATGGTTCCAAATTTCCGTCTATCTGAGAAGCATGGACACGGACACGGACACGGACACGCAAATTTTCAAAAATGGAGGATACAATACGTGAGGGGACACATGCAAAGCATATAGTTTTATATAATTATTATGCCATATTTTTAAATATTATATATTTATTATATGTCAAATATTTATTCTTATTAAATCCATTGTTAGAATTTACCATCACCTACCACACACTTACCATCACCTACCACACACTCACCTACTACACTCACCTACTCCATCACCTACCACACACTCACCTACTACACTCACCTACTCCTCACCTACCACCACCTAACCTACATCTATATAATCAATCAATTGTAACAGAATCATGTATCTATCAATAAATCAATAATACATAAATTACATAAATTCTTACATGGTATCAGAGCAGGTTTAGAACCTGATATTTTCGCTTCCCCGGCGGGCGGCCACCTCACCTTCGCTGCCCGCCGAACCTCAACCTAGTCCGCTAAGATTTTTTTTTACACATACCTCGCCGGGAAAACCAGCTCCACCGCAAGTGCTCCAAACCGCCTGCGACACTCCGGCATACACCTCCCCGGAAGTCCTCCGCGACACCACCGCAGCATCGAGACCCTGTGATCGTGCTCCTCCTTGGTGGCGTACGACTTTCCGAACTTGCTCTTAAAAAGGCTGAAGTGGTTTTCGTCGTTCAACTGGTGGTCCTCGCCGACGACCTGCCATTCTTTGACTTCGTAAGCAGGAAAGAGATACTGTCATGAGCAAGACCAACTTTAATAATGTATTTGTGAAAACAAACCTCTCAGAATCAACAACTGATGAGGATCTAAAGAATACATTTGGTGAATATGGAACAATTACTAGTGCGGTAGTGATGAGGGATGGTGCTGGAAAATCCAAGTGTTTTGGCTTTATCAATTTTGAAAATGCTGATGATGCCGCTAAAGCTGTTAAGGCTCTAAATGGTAAGACAGTTGCTGACAATGCCATGTTCACCACACACACGGCTGCACTCTCTCTCTCTCAAACAGATTCTCTCTCCCATGTGACCCACTCTCCCACTTATCCTTTTTCTTTCTTTTCCTTTGTTTTATATTTATTTTACTCCATTTGTTTTTGAAAAGCAACCGACACCTCCTCTGGTTTGCACACCCCTCCACCAATATTTTTATCTTTTTTTTTTTTTATTTTTTTTATCCATTATTTTATTTTTCTTTTATTTTTATTCTTAAACACCCCCAGCTTTAGGACCATCCGACCAGTCACTCCAATAAGAGAGCAGATAGATCTACACCATCTGCTATCACAGCTGTTTCCCATTTCTTCACTATACAAGTTGTATTTCTTTATTAAAAACACAAAACACAAAAAAAAAAAAAAAAAAAAAAAAAAACAAATGCAGGGAATTTTTGGCCAGGATGCTTTTGATATGGATTCCAAAACATCCGAAGTGTTGCCAAATTTGTATAAAAAACAAAACAAAAAAAAATAAATAAATAAATCAATAAATAACATAAAATAAAATCATTTTCCTTTTTATTATCACTTTCTTTTTTATTATCACGTTTCCTTGGTGCTCTTGCCAAAATTCCAAATTTGCACAACAACCCATATTTTATTCATCTCAGGGAGATCACCATTTTCCACAAAAAAAAAAAAAAAAAAAAAAAAAAAAAAAAAAAAAAAAAAAAACAACCATAACAACAAACCAAACCACCACACCAAAAGAGTTGTTTTCTTTTCTGCAGACGGCCGCCAACCGACCTCACTTCTTCGTCTATTCCGCCGGTCTCTTCTTCTTGCCTCCGTCTTGGACGGCCCTTGACGGTGTTGCCTCCGGATTTCCCACGCCACCGAGCACATTTACTCCCTGCTCCTCCACTGCCGCATATGGCGGTCCTCCAAATCGGAACATCACGGTGGCCTTCCGCTTCAGCTCCTTGTTTTCTGCCCTTAGCACGCTTATCTCTGCTCGCGCATCCTTATACATGCGTTGGAGCAGAGCCAGCTGGGAGTTTAAATGCTGCACCTCATTTGTCCTACTCTGCAGCCGGTTCGACAAATTTGTGACCGCCGTCATGGTTTCCACGCATGACTTCAGAGTATACTGATTAGCCTCAATATCAGTTTGCATCGCCATTTTTTGCTCCACCGACCGCATCGGAAAGTTCAATGGAGCAAAACCAGAGGTGTTTGGTTGCGGTTCACTGGCCACCGCACCAGTTATTTCTCTTGTGGGCTCGTTCAGTTCTGGAAAGAGCGTGAGCAGGTTCTGGGTAACTGGACGGGAAGAAGAGGCCATGTTTTTGAGTTGCTAAGTGTTTCAGAGAAGGGTTGGTTTCCGGGTGTTTCAAGATTTGCAGAGACAAGCTCTCCGAGCGTTCAGAGGTTTCAGACTCGTATGCACAGCCTTCGCCTCAACCTTGTTTTAAATAGCCAGGGCTAGCCACGCGCATCGCGCGCCTCTTGCCACCAGCCGACAAACGGGCATGCAAGCCAAGGCGCCCACGTGCCTCGCCATCATGTCCGGCACGTCTTTTGATGAATTGGGCACGCCTTTTGATGGCACGCCTTTTGAAAAATTGGGCACACCTTTTGAGGGTGCAACTTTTACAACGGTCCGACATGACCCTATAAACTGTCCCGACATTTGATTCCGGTTAGCTTTTTCAAGGGTCCGACAAGACTCTGTAAACTGTCCCGACATTGATTCCGGTTAGCTCCTTTATGGGTCCGACAAGACTCTGTAAACTGTCCCGACATTAATTCCGGTTAGTTTCTACAAGGGTCCGACAAGACTCTGTAAACTGTCCCGACATAGATTTCGGTTAGTTTCTACAAGGGTCCGACAAGACTCTGTAAACTGTCCCGACATTGATTCCGGTTAGCTCCTTCAAGGGTCCAACAAGACTCTGTAAACTGTCCCGACATTGATTCCGGTTAGTTTCTACAAGGGTCCGACAAGACTCTGTAAACCGTCCCGACATTGATTCCGGTTAGTTTCTACAAGGGTCCAGCAAGACTCCGTAAACTGTCACAACAACTGTCACAACATTGTCTGCTACAACGGTCCGACATGACCCCATAAACTGTCTTCTACAACGGTCCGACATGACCCCATAAACTGTCTTCTACATCGGTCTGACACCACCATACAGTGTCCTCTACCACGTTATGACACTCCCATACAGTGTCATCTACAACGTTATGACACCACCATACAGTGTCCTCTACAACGTTATGACACCACCATACAGTGTCTTCACCAACGGTCTGACACGACCATACAGTGTCTCCTATCCTTTTTTTATGTATTTTCTTGTTTTGTTCCTCTCTTCAAACTCAAGTTGTTTAGTTTCTATCCTCCTTGAGTTTGCGGGGGGCTGTTAGAATTTACCATCACCTACCACACACTTACCATCACCTACCACACACTCACCTACTACACTCACCTACTCCATCACCTACCACACACTCACCTACTACACTCACCTATTCCTCACCTACCACCACCTAACCTACATCTATATAATCAATCAATTGTAACAGAATCATGTATCTATCAATAAATCAATAATACATAAATTACATAAATTCTTACATCCATCAACCTTGATATGCTATTCTAGTGAAAAATTAATAAGAAATTTTTTAAAAAATGGGTCTCCAACGTGTCCCAAGTATCCCTAGCGTGTCCGACACATGTCTGGAGCGTGTCCGTGTCTGACACCTGCCCTTGCTTCATAGCTGTCTATGCATATTCCACCTTGGCTTGTTTCTGTTCCTGCAATGGTTTATTTATCATTGAACTCTCTTATCTTGCAGTGCAAATCCCAGTAGTTTCTCTGAATGATGATGGAAGAATAGTAGTTTTTTCTGAGGAAAATGGAGGAAAGTTGGAAAAGGAGCCAGTCAATAAAGAGAAGAGAAAGCTCAAGCTGAGTAGAATCCCATTCTCCTTAACATGCATACTTCACAAGAATTACATCCTGGCTGACCCTACAGCAGAGGAAGAGTCCATCATGGAAACTCTTGTAACTGTGGTATTGGATTCATCTTTTCAACTTGTATCTCTTTACAAGCCGGGTGGACCAGTTCTCGCATGTACATCAGCTGTTCAGGTTAGTTTGCACCTTCTAAGTTCATATTTTGATTTGGCCTCAAGTTCTCAAACATTATGTTGTATGAGGCCACACCAAATGTACCAAATATGGTTCTGTATTTCCCAAATGTGACTCCCACAATATAAAGAAATCCAAAATTTTTACAAATTAATATGTAACTTTTATAGCGCATTTAGGCTGGGTTTGACAATTGCTTTTTCAGTAGCGTTTTTTCTTTTTTGTTTTGTTTTGTTTTGTTTTTGAGAATTTAAAAAGCTGATATGTTTGGTAATTGCTAATTTTTTTGTTTTGTTTTGTTAATGGGAAAGTTGAGTTTTTTGGCCTTACCTAAACAGATATTTTTTTGGCTTGTTTAGCCAAAAGGCAGATTGTTTAGCTTTTACCCAAACAGGGTTTGGAATACTCAAATGGTTTTATACTTGAAGAGTTGTATTTCCTTCAGCAACCTTGTTGGAATGCCTTTTTATTTATATTCGTACTGAAATGGGGTTTGCTTTTGTCCATCTTAAATGGTAATAGGTGGACTGGTTTTGGATGAAGTTAAAAGGACCAGCCTGTCAAGTGTATATAAACTTCTTTCTTGAAAACATTTGTTTTGACTTGACTTTAAACTTCTAACATGTATATGTAACACATTTGGTGCCTATTAAGACTCGTCATAATAACTTTGTATGGAAGTACAAATGAATTTGGGTACTATCTGCTAATGAGGAAGGCTGTTACGGTTGCAGGACTGTATCGCATTAACAAGACAAAGAGTGAAAGAACTTCAGAAAATTTTGAATGAAGCCATTTCTGATATGGAGGTGGACTAGGTTTACAATGATAATGCCCCGCATATGGCAACATTGGATCGTAAGCTACTTTATTTTTAAATCATTAATGTTTATCATCTCATATTTCTGAGATAATGTTGGTAATTTTTTTAAAAATATTCTCAATAGGCAGTGTAATTAATCAATTTTGGTTGCATATGTGGGAACACTTTCTCTTGTGCATTTTAAGAGTGAGATTAGCATTTTTACTTGTGAGAGGTATAACATGGTGGTGATAAGAATTTTTGCTTATTTATATTTTTGGTTGAAATGTTGAACATATAATAATATGCAAAAGTTCAAAATATTTAAGGCATGATTGCCAGTGAGGAGTTTTGAGCATATTCATTCTTATTAGCATGAAACATGCATTTTATGGAGCGATCGTAGTAAGTACTAGTTTTACTGTTGTTCATGTCAAGAACTAGAGGGGTCAGCAAGCAAGATTTGCTTATAGAACCTGTTGGTTATGTTGGTGTTTGCTATGTGCATTTTTTGTTGTCAATATTGTTGATTAGAGCAGTGATGCTCTCTGCATGCGCGGGCATCCTGCAATCTACTGACACCTTTAGAATAGCACTTAACTGATGGATTTTGTGGTTTTACCCCATTGAAGTTGAGACTCTGCCTATTGATTTTAAGGTGGTGGATTTGAACCTTAAGATAGTCACTTTGTGAAAATAATGTCGAAGGTTACCCGGTCTAGCTTTCTTAGACCTCTTTCCAATAGGGACTAAATTGGATGTATCCCTTGAACTTTAGCAGCTTAGGTACTTTGTACAAGGCAATAATCCTCTGAACAGTTCTTCTCTTTCTCCAGACTTAATGAACTCGCTCAACGACCCATTGTGGGGCCTTGGCATATCAGAGGCTAGTGTTATGTCATTTCAGAGTCAACCCTTTCGTTCTTCACAATTCATTGAGAAATGGTGGAAGACGTGTCTCTTGACTCTTCAAACTCTCATTTTCTGGTATTGAATGTAAGTAGTTTGTGTTGATGAGAAATTATTATCAAGGGCGATGTGATCCTGTACCATTTGAAGTTTTATTTTTCTTGGGCAAGTTTGGATCTTCAATCTGTGGAGGAAATGAAAAAAAAAAAAAGGGTAAAGGATAAGAAGTACGCAAAACAAGGATGGATGTAAGATTCTAACCCTGGGGGTGGACCGATATGTAATTAAAAAAAAAAAAAACACAAAATTATATCATTAGATATTTTTTTAATCATTGTATATAATTATAAAAATATGATCAAAATACAATAGGATATGTGATGAACTTGTTAGAAAGTCATCATCTATCCTGTTTTTACCAACACATGGAGCAATTTAGAAACAACGTTTGAAACTCAAAATGTTTCAATGATATTTAGTTTTACAATTGAAATTGAGAAGTTTTAAGGATATTAAATCATAGTTTACAATTGAAATTTCAAATGCAATTTTTCTTGCTCTGTCAAGTTATTGTGAAACGAAGTTAAGAACAGAAAGGTCTAACAACAGGGGTAATTCTGGGGTTAGACCATATAAGGAGCCGAAGTTTCTGAGGTCACCATTATGTGGTTGTTACATAGTAGAATCATTCAATCATATAGCGTTAAGTTATGTTTTTACCCACATGTGGTGGATTCAAACTCACATTTCCGACACTCTGTATGGTTTGTATAAATTTAGAAGGTTTGTCCTTCTAACCATATGTGTTGGTGTCCGGATAGCAGGTCTTGGGGAGAGTGGAACTTGGGATTTCAGCTTTTACGTCCCACAGTCTTACCAAAGTGCCACACCTATTGCAAAGTTAAGGACAAGTAACTTCATTACATGCTCTTTAAAGCGACTGATCAATTTGTGTAACTATTTTCAGTTCTTGAATGACTGATGAAAGAAGAGTTAAAAACAGAAGAAAAATAAGAAAGAAAAGAAGAAAAAAAAAAGAAAAGGTAATTGAAATAGAGAAATAAGAAGAAAAGAAAGAACTAAACTAAAATTAAAAAGGTTAAAAATGGAGATTGAATTGAAGAGAGAATCAAAACAATAAATAAAAAGAAAAATTGAAACAAATGTTATAAAAAAAATTAAAGGTTAAAAATTTTAATTTTTTATGAAATAAATCGTGGGGAGGAAGGTGAAGTCATATAATTTTGAAATATTCATAACTAATACTATTATATTTACAGCAATGGTTGGTGGCCCGAAATTCAGTGGCTCGAATGACTCGAAACTGTTAAAACGACGTCGTTTTGGGCGTAAAACGAGCCAAAACGACGTCGTTTTGGCAGTTTCAAGTCATTTGAGCCACGTTTTTTGTGGCCACCAAACATTTTTCTTATATTTAAGGAAAGTTTTCGAGACATTGGGGTGAAGGTTATCCTATTCAATCCCTCCCTTGGTCCATCCCTATATACATATATACATAGAAACTAACTGGGCAAAAAGTAATGTGAGTGTTTCTGGTTGTTTTCGCTTACACTCATGTGAGTGTTACTAGTATTTTTTTTGCGATTGATTGTGTGAATTGGTTAGAAATAAAGAGAGAAAGCGTCTCTTTTAAGTATTGAGTATTCAAACTTTAATTTCTGGTATTGTAAAAGTCATTATTTTGTGTGTTGATTGTGAAAAGAAAAAGAAAAAAAAAAAAAAAAACCCATGATTCTATGATATATTCTGAAAAATGGTTAATGCATTGGTCAATGAAGATTGAACTGGATGGGTTTCCCACCAAAGCAATCCTACTGGGAATATTATGAATTATTACTGTTAGAAACATAATTTGGATTTTGAAAGTATTCACCGATCTGAATTGTGCTCTAGTCAAAGTCACCGTCGTCAATTTCTGAAATTTGTAGTCTCCTCCAATCTTCAAGGTTTTTTTATTTAATATTAGGATCGAGTTTCTCTCAGATTTAAATTTAAATTTGAGAGAATTTAAGGATCCATAAGATTGACAACAGATCCCGTTTCTAAAGTCGAAATCGTTTTTGTATGGTCCTCAAGATATATTATCCATGAAAAAAATTAAGTCGATCTGATAATCGTGGTATTTTCATTTTTTATCTTCAAAAAAATGGATAGTCAATTTTCAGAAACATACTTGTTGTCTATTTTTTCGGAAACATGCAATAAAATGAAAAAGATTATGGATCGATCTAATTTTTTTTTCATAAATGATATATATTGAGGGCCCTACAAAATGAACGGTTCGGATCATTAAAACGGAACCAATGGTTGGTCCCACGACCCCCTCAAATTCTCTCAAATTCATATTTAAATTTGAGAAAAGCTCAACTAATTAATATTAATACATATATTCATTTCCATGAGAAAATGTTGTATACCAAAAAGAAAATTAACTTGATCGAGAATTCTTATTAAAAGCATTCTTTGTAAATGTTGCCAAAAACATTGTTTGCTGGTCTATCATGCAAAAATACTTTTATCTTTCTAGTATCTAGTGTTGTTCAAAGTAGTATTCTTTTCATTTGCCTTGGGAAAAAAAAAAAAAAAAATCATCATTTTCAATTTTGTATGAAATAAGATACATAATTCAAAGTGTCTCTTCCATTGGAATTCAATAATTTCCCTATGAGGAGATATATATGGCTGGATTAAAAGTCCGAAACTCAATTTTTTTAGTTAAACATTGGATTATATATTTTGTTAGATTATTACTCTAATTGCAAAGTCATGTCCGCCCAACTAAACACGACTTTACAATTTTATTCATAGTTGAGGAGCTCTAGAGTAACTTCAAGATCTCTTTGAGGCTTTTTTTTTAAGTGATTATCTCTCAAAATCAGCACCTATTGCTCGAGCACGCAAAATGCTACTCCAGCATGTTTCAAATTGAACATTCTGATCATTCTCCCCGCTCGAGCTCTCTTTTAGCTTGAGTGCAATTTTCCTCGAAATTCCGAGTATATCCTTTGTTGCATTGAAAGTTTTCAACTCTACTTTATATTCGACTTGTTTCCGTCCAGATTAGTTCCAAATAAAAATCTAAATCTGATGATGACTGAGCATTCAAAAATAATTACTACTTAAATAAACAATTACAATTGAAATATGTTTTGTCTAAAACAAATTGCCAAACATAACTATAGAATAGGATTGACAGCACTAACAGTTACTAACATAATGTGCTTGTTGAACATCTCCATCCACTCAAATGTGTTTAATGGCTTTGTAGAGGTCCAGGGCCGGCCCTGCCCTAAGGCAGGTAAGGCTTGTGCCTTAGGCCCCATATTTTGGTCCAAAAATAGGGTCCCCAAATTTAAAAAATTGTTATAGGTTCTACTTTTTTTGTTTTTTTTTGTTTTGGTTTTAAGATCAATTTAAAGGGCCCCAAATGTTTTATTGGGCCCATGTATAATTTAGCCCATATTTATTTATAAATGTGTTTGGCTCATATTTATTAAAATGAAAATATATAAATAAATAAATAAAAAACAATAGGGCCCCTAAATTTGGTAAAACATATAAACATATATAACATACGGCCCCTAAATTTGGCCCAAAAATAGGACCCTAAATTTGGTAAAATATTATAGGCTCAATGTTTTTTGTTTTTGGTTTTAGGATCAATTTAAAGGGCCCCAAAATATTTTTTTGGGTCCATGTATGATTTACTCCATATTTATTTATAAGTGTAGTTTGGTCCATATTTATTAAAATGAAAATATATATTAAAAAAAAAGTGTTTGGGCTCAAGAAAAATAATACATACAATATATGGGTCCTATTTTTTTTATTTTTTATTTTTACCTTCTTTATCTATTAGATTTTAGTAGAATAAATAATTTTGCTCAAATTTTTTTACCTAGGTCTTTATCAATTTTAATTGAATAATTTTTTCCTAATTTTTTTGTTCTAATTTTGTTTTATTAAATTGTTTTATTTATAATTTTAATGATTATATGTGTAAGTAAATTTTTTTATGGTTACAAACAATAAAACAATTATAACTTATCATTTTATTCATAATCTTTTTTTCAATATAAAAGGGCCCCATTTCCGAAATTCGCCTTAGGCCCCGACGAACTCAGGCCAGTCCTGTAGAGGTCAAGGTCATCGACTAGTGAAACATGTAGTACTCCAATCTCAAGTGTCTAGTGCCTTTGTAATTAAAGAGGTCGAAGTCATCAACTAGTGAAATAGTGTTCAGTCTTAGGTATGTTTAGTGCCTTTGTAAGGGTCAAAGGTGTTGTTTGATGTTGAGATGTTTATAACTTTTAATCATGAGAGTCTATAACGTATTGTTTAATATATTTTCTGTTTACAATTTATTAAGTAAAAATAACTTAAATAATATGATTATTTGCAAGTTGGGAGAGGGGTTGCTTTTAGCTTTTATTTTCAGATTATCATTTTTTAATTTATAATAAGTTACGCCAAACAAGCCAAAAGTCATTAACTTATGAAACATGTAGTATTTCAATGTTGAAGGTGGTTTCAGTAATAGCAAAAGTGCTACACAAAAGAAACCCGATAAAAATTCATTTTTGGACTACATTCGGATTGCTTAGATTTAACCTAATTATAGGTTGTAACCCTAAGAAAATGGTGTTAAGACAAAAGATTGTAATTAAAATTTACAGAGACTGTGTCACTAAAAGGAACTTTGTTTGTAAGTGCCACAAAAATATTTTGTCAAGAGCGATGTAATTTAGGACATTTGCTAAAATTAAAAAGATAAAAGAAATGTAATAGCAGATTATTTTTTAGTATCACGGCTAGTTTTTGAGGTATTCTTGTTTGGCATCAACTAAAAAATAGTAGATAAATAAGTCAAAAAATAAAAGTCTATTTAAAAAAATTACAAAAAAAAAAAAAAAACAACTTAAGAAAGCCAACAAAAAAAAAAAACCTTTTCCACTAGTCTATTTGGCATAGCTTTTTGTAAAAGGGAGTTCATCTAGAAGCACTTTGTGAGTAGGGCTGAGCAAGAAATCCGTAAAATCCGTAATCCGATCCAGTCCAATCCAATCCGATAGGTTTGGATTGGTTTTTCGAATCCGTGGTTCGGTTCCGGATTGAAGAATTAAAAATCCGTAGTCCACGGATTGGTTCCGGATTGAACCTCACGGTTCCGGATTGGAACCGATCCGAACCGTATACAAATAGTCTATATTTTTATTATACATCCTCCCCCATAGTATCTTCTCTTATTCTATATAAAATCTAAACTCAAATCTAAACCTCGTATAATATCTTCTTTTATTACTTTTGTTTTTTAGTTTTTAGTTTTAATTTGTAATGGTCTAAATACTTATGATGAAACTAGTTTTTTTATGATTGTTTAAATTCTAGAACATTATGTCGCTATTATAAAAAAACATGTTGCTATTGTAGAACTAATATAGCGCTATGTTTATATTTTTATAAAATTAAAGTATTATATATATATATATATTTTTTGTTATTTAATTATGTGAATCCGTGGTCCTAAACCGATCCAATCCGTGTTGAAATGGATTGGTTCGGATTGGTTCCAAGATTTAAACGGATCGGATTGGTTCCGATTTTTCAGGAACCGTAGATAACGGATTGGTCCTGGTTTTATCCAAATCCGGTCCAATCCGGACCATGCTCACCCCTATTTGTGAGAAGGACTACTATACTGCAACTACTAGAAGAAAATGGATATTTGGTGAATGATTTTTTGAATGCCATTTAAAAATAACTTAAATAATATGATTATTTGAAAGTTGGGAGAGGGGTTGTTTCTGAATTTTATTTTTAGATTATCATTTTTTAATTTATAATAAGTTATGCCAAACAGTCCAAAAGTCATCAACTTATGAAACATGTAGTATTTCAGTGTTGAAGGTGGTATCAGTAATAGCAAAAGTGCTACACAAAAGAAACCCGATAAAAATTCATTTTTGGACTACATTCGGATTATTAAGATTTAACCCGATTATACGTTGTAACCCTAAGAAAATGGTGTTAAGACAAAAGATTGTAATTAAGGTTCATAGAGACTGTGTCACTAGAAGAAACTTTGTTTGTAAGTGCCATAGAAACATTTTGTCAATAGCGATGTAATTTGAGACATTTGCTAAAATTAAAAAGATAAAAGAAATGTAATAGCAGATTATTTTTTAGTATCACGGCTAGTTTTTAAGGTATTCTTTGTTTGAGATCAACTAAAAAACAGTAGATAAATAAGTCAAAAAATAAAAGTCTATTTAAAGAAATTAAAAAAAAAGGGGCAAATTACAAACACCTCCCTCGAGGTTTTGTAAAAATACAGATTCCCTCTGACTTTTGAGAAATTACATCCCACCCCCTGAGGTTTATATTTTCATAACAAATTGCCCCCTGAGGTTTTTATTTTCATACAGATTCCCCCATAATTTTTTCTAATTTGTTATGAAAATTTGACTCTCAGGGGGCAATTTGTAATTTCTCAAACCTCAGGGGGGAATTTGTATTTTCACCAAATCTCGAGGGGGTGTTTGTAATTTGCCCAAAAAAAAACAACTTAAAAAAGCCAAAAAAAATTACCTTTTCCACTAGCCTATTTGGCATACCTTTTTGTAAAGGGAGTTCATCTAGAAGCACTTTGTGAGGACTACTATACCGCGACTATTAGAAGAAAATGGATATTTGGTGAATGATTTTTAGGATGCCATTATTCGAAAGCTAAGAGAGGGGTTGCTTTTGACTTTTATTTTCATATTATCATTTTTTAATTTGTAATAAGTTACACCAAGCAAGTCAAAAGTCATCAACTTATGAAACATGAAGTATTTCAGTGTTGAAGGTGGTATCGGTAATAGCAAAAGTGCTACACAAAAGAAACCCGATAAAAATTCATTTTTGGACTACATTTGGATTGTTTAGATTTAACTTGATTATAGGTTGTAACCCTAAGAAAATGGTGTTAAGACAAAAGATTGTAATTGAGGTTCACAGAAACTGTATCACTATAAGGAACTTATAAGTGCCACAAAAACATTTTGTCAAGCGATGTAATTTAGGACATTTGCTAAAATTAAAAAGATAAAAGAAATGTAATAGCAGATTATTTTTTAGTATCACGGCAAGTTTTTAAGGTTTTCTTTGTTTGGGATCAACTAAAAAATAGTAGATAAGTAAGTCAAAAAATAAAAGTCTATTTAAAAAAAAAAAAAAAAAACAACTTAAGAAAGCCAAAAAATATATATATATATATATATATATATTTTCCACTAACCTATTTGGCATAGCTTTTTGTAAAAGGAAGTTCATCTAGAAGCATTTTGTGAGAAGGGCTACTATACTGCGACTATTAGAAGAAAATGGATATTTGGTGAATGATTTTTAGGATGCCATTTAAAATTAAGAAGTGCATCTACCATGTAAAAGTACATTTGGTCGCAACATTTCAGTAACACCAGATAACTTTCCATTGAAAATATTCATATGTTAGGGTAAGGGATTTGGATCCTCTTTATTACATCATTGTAATGGAGATCTTTGTTATATTATTAATGGTTTTGAAAGAGTCACATTAATATATATTTATTTCAAACTCAAAAATAGTTAAGAAATATTCTAAACTTCAATATGATATGAGGATAACATTCAAGTTCGAGTCTCCCAAGTAGCCATTGAAAGTTTACTATATTAATTCTTGACTGTTCAAATACGAGGTAATATTTTATGAGTAATGTTAGGGATCATAAAAAAAATATTATGAAATGTGTTATAAAAATTCTCTACCCTTAAATTACACATATAATAAAACACCACACACTAATCAAAGGATGAAAAATCTTCATAAAACATTTCATGATATGTTTTTTCATAATTTCTAACATTATTCATATTTTAATGACATGTCGTAACTTTATACATCATATTATGGATACAATCTTAAATAGTATCCACTAATTATGCATTGTAATAGAAATTTCCGTTACATATGTAATGGATACAATCTTAGAGTGTATCCACTAAAAAAAGCATGTAATATTTCTCCATAGTTTTATTTTATTTTATATTTATATCTTTTTAAATTGGCGTTTGTCCATGCCAATGATCAGACAGTACCACTACATTTTACAGTTGCAAAACAACATTTGTTCTTGCATAATGGACTACAAGTCAGCTTAAATCCTCTGAATTCATCATGCAATCCTCTGATCACCTCTCCCTATTATGCAAGATTAAAGCTAACACAAATGTTATGTAGCTAAAAAATATATTAGAAAAATACCTAGAATAATAAAAATTTAAATTCAGTATAACCTACTGAATTTGATTAACATAATTCGAATTTTGAATACCTTTTTGGAAAAATTATAGTATAATTTATAATTTTTCTCTCTATATTACCATTTTATCTTAGGCAATTAAGTCCCATCTTTTATATCTTCTTCCAAATTGGTTCAAGACCCCCCCATAACAGCATACTTTGTTCCAATTTCACCATTCAATATGTGAATAAATTCTTATGTCTAACGATCATCTATTTCCAAATTTTCATGATCCTTTATTCGAAAACACTCACAAGCATTAGATTATTAAAAATTCGAGGTACGGTAATATTAAGATATGATCTAATGAATGTGAACATTTTGAAATAGAGGGATATCAAAATTTGAGAACAAAAAATCCCATACTAATAATTCGTTTATATTGTTTTGCTATTTAATGAATATGACTTTGAAATTTTTCTTTCCTCAAAAACAATTAATTTGTTATCAATAGTAAATGGTTAGTATATCTTGCACTATTATTGAGATGACCAACTCTTTTTATTCAATTACTAGCATATGGTCTGTGCTATGTATGGAATAAAAATAATATATTGTTTATTAAAAATATGGTAATTATATTTAATTTTTTTATATTTTTTCTTTTATAAATAAAATTATATATATAAGTTTAAGGTTTTCGTTTCAAATGTTTCTTTACTATAACATATAGTATAGATAGATTAAAATTGTTGTATTGACAATTAATAATTAAAATTATGTTTTTTTATAAGAAAATGACCTAGTTCTAATATTTTACTATTTTAAAATAAAAATATATGAATTTTAAAAAATTATCATATTGGTTTTTGAAAGGGAAATAATTAAAGAAATTTTAAAAACTTAATGAGTAAGAAAGAATCATCGTAATATGTAAAATCACAATTAAACCAACAAATTATTCAAACCAAAAATGGTTTAGCTTAATCAATTAGGTCAAAAAACCAATCAACTTATAAAAATTAATTAATTAAAACTTTTTTATTTTATTAAAATTCAAACTGTCACTAAATATAAAAAGCAATCTATTAATTTAAATTTAAAATTGACACAATATAAATTTAAAATTATAATAATCTATCCCATAATTTATAAGTTTTAAATACAAATTTAAAATTATCATAATTATCTCATAATTTTTGTATTAAGGAGTAGTAAGAGTGACATTGAGATTATCAATATATCTATATATTTTACAAAAGAATATTTTTGAGGAGAGATATTATGAGAATTTCAAAATTTCATACAAAATTATTTTTAAAAGGGGAACTTATCAATAAGTCCCATATACAAAGTTCAAAATCCATCTAATCCCAAAACAAAACACTTGCACCAATTAGTCCTATATATTTTAAATTGTTACCATATATATATATATATATATTTAAATTTACAGATGCTGTTACATTCCACTACAGTCGGACTTCTGTTAGAAGGTCATGGGAGACTCGTCGAAATGTTCAACATCATCGGGAAGTCGCCTGATTATCTTAGGAAGTTCACTGGAGTGTTATGAATGTCAATGGAAGTTGTCGGAATGTTCAGAACGTTTGCTGGACGTTAAGAATATCATTGGAGACTCACTAGAATATTGCCGGGAAAAAAAAAGAATAAATGGAATTAGAGCGAAAAAAACATAAAAAAAAATGTAACGACAAAAAACAGTAACAATGGGAAAAACATAGGTTATTTTTCAATTTTTGTAGAATTTAAGCAAATAATCTCCAATATTGACCATACTGAAAAGTTACAATTTCAAAGCAAAAATCTATCAAACATTTATCATTATTAATCAAACTGAAAAATATGTTATGAAACTACACAATTTTACAATTCTAAAAAATGTTATGAAACTGTAAAATTTTGCAGTTTTAAACCATGATTCATTCCAGCACCAAAAAAATTGGAATTGTAAAATTTTATAATTTTGACTGTTTGTAACTAAAACTCGAAAACAACTTGTTTAGAACTTGAAAATTTTCTATATTAAAATAGAAAAAGAGAAGTGTATAGCAAATAAAATGTAAAAAAATTAAGAGATTGAAGGAGAGAGGCAAATATAGAGAGATGATTGTACTCTGCCAATTATTTTTTGTTTAGATTTAGCCGAATCTGATGTAGATCTACATCAGATCTAAGTAGATCTACTCATCTTCTTCATCGGAAACATATCTTCTTCACCGTCGGTGAGGGTGAAGTAAGGAGTTGGTAGTCTGTGGTTGCCCGTGAATTCCAGTTGATGGTAGTCGTTGGTCGCCGGTGACTATATATCAGAAAGAGAAAGAGAAAGAGAAAGAGAAGAAGTAAGATGCGGTTACCCGTTGACGATCGCCAGAAATCACAAAGAGCAAAAGCGGCAGAGAAGAAGAAAGGAAAAAAAGAAGAATAACGTTATAAGACTTTTTGAGTATAAACAAAAGGTTATGCGACTAAATAGGCTACGCATTTTTTAAAGAAGACTTCTTGGTAATTTACCCTTTTTAAAATCAAAACATCTATGTGGGATTTATAGTGAATTGTTTTAAAAAAATTAGTATGAGCTATTGATCATAAGGCTTCTCACTAAAAATCTTCTTTTGTTTATACAAATGGGAGCATAATATTCATTTTATGTAAGTGAAACAATTCATTTTTTTTTTCTTTTCTCGATGTGGGATTGTAAAATAAATATTAAATGGAAGTTAGACGAGAATTTTTTTAATTGTTTAAAATTAAGAAAATTCAATAATTTATATAAATGGGAGAATAAGATTTACTTTATGCAAGTAAAACAATTCATTTTTTTCCTTCTTTTTTTGATGTGGGATCGTAACATGAAAGTTAAATGAAAGCTAACCAATGAGAATTTTTTTAATTGTTTAAAATTAAGAAAATTTAATAATTTTAGAATGAGAGTTTGGAATTCCTAGAAATCTTCTCTCTAAAAACTCCATTTTCTTTATATAATATATAAGTGAAATAACTCATTTTTTTTCTTTTTTTCCCGATGTGGGATTGTATAAAATAAAAGTTAACAATGGTTTGGGTGGAAAGTTTATTTCAAATCAAACAATCTTAGCCGTTTAATCTTTAATTAGGTCAATCTTTAATTTATTCCGAATCATACAAATCTAACCAATATATTTTGATAAAATACTAAAATTGCGGTTAAACTAGCGAATCAGTCAAACAAAAAATGGTTCACTCTATCGGCTAGGTCAAAAGACCAATCAACTTATACAAAAATTAATTAATTAAAACTTTTAAATTTTATTTTAATTTTAAAATTTAAACTGTCTTGAACTGAAACATACACAATACTACAATATTAAATGGGAGTATAAGATTTATATGGTGAAACAACTCATTTTTTCCTCATTTTCTTGATGTGAGATTATAAAATAAAAGTTAACAATTGTTTGGACAAGAAATTCATTTCTAATCAAACAATCTCAGTCGTTCAATTTTTAAAAAGGTCAATATTAATTTATTTTAAATCAAACAAATCTAAGCAATATATTTTGATAAAACAGCTAAAAGTGCGATTAAACCAATAAAATAGTCAAACCGAAAACGATTCAGCCTAATCGGCTAAGTCAAAAGGCCAACCAATTTACAACAAAATTAATTAATTAAAACTTTTAAATTTTATTTTAAAATTTAAATCATCTTGAACAGAAACATGCATAATACTATAATATTAAATAAGAGTATAAGATTCACTTTATATAAATGAAACAATCCACTTTTTTTTTTGAGATGTGGAATTGTAATTATTTTAAAATTAAATATTATGAGAGTTCCAAAATCTCATACAAAATTATTTTTAAAATCAAAACCTCTATGTGGGATTGTAAAATAAAATTTAAATGGAAGCTAGCCAATGGAGACTTTCTTAATTGTTTAAAATTAAGAAAAAAAAAAATGGTATGAGATATTGATCATAGGATTTCTCACTAAAAGTATCCATTTGCTTATATAAATGGGAGCATAAGATTTACTTTATGTAAGTGAAACAATTCATTTTTTCCTTCTTTTCCTGGTATGGGATTGTAAATAAAAGTTAAATAGAAACTAACCAATGAGGATTTTTTTAAAATTAAGAAAATATAATAATTTATATAAATGGGTGCATAAGATTCACTTTATGTAAGTGAAACTATTCACTTTTTTTTTCCTCTCTCCCTCGATGTGAGATTGTAAAATAAAAGGTAAATGAAAACTAACCAATGAAAATTTTCTAATTGTTTAAAATTAAGAAAATTCAATAATTTTATAATGAGGGTTTGGAGTTTCTAGAAGGCTTCTCCCTTAAAACCCTCTTTATAAGATTCATTTTATATAAGTGAAACAATTCATGTTTTCTTTTTTTTTTCTGGTGTGGGATTGAAAAACTTCACTTTACCCCCTATGGTTTAGGCCATGTGCTGATTATCCCCTGATGTTTGAATATCACCACATAACCCCGTAGAGGTTGATGAAGTAAAATGTACAGTTAACACCGTTAACATCAGCAGTAAAAAGACTATTTTGCTTTTGTATATATAATCTTTGTTTAGCATTTCCTATTTAACAGTTGTGTATTTGAGAAGAGTAAGAGAGAACTTAGTGTTTCAATATTTGAAATTAAGGTTTGATTTAACAAATTAATTTAAACAACATAATTTTTATAAAAAAATAATTAATGTTCAATTTGTCTTCAAGTTTAAAGTTCAAACCAATTATTCACTTTTTTCCTTAGTTAGTGAGTATTACACAATAAATTGTGGGATTATTTTTGCCAATATAATGTGCAGGGGTGTAATTTGAAACAAATCAATTAATTAATCAATTCATCAATCAAAACTAATTAAATTAACACACAAATATTACATACAAATCTGTGAATTTGGACACTATTTCTTCATCATCATCTATTCGAATTCGGATACTGATTCTTCATCATCATCTGCGATCGCCGTCCTTCGTCATCGTTGTTTGTGACCTCCATCATTGCCGATCTACCGATCTGACCAGTACCACCGCCTATGACAAAGCTTTGACGGCACTGAATCACCGTGTCGGCACCGGAAATACAAGGCCATCTTCACCACTACTCTCTCTCTCTCTCATATGGTTGTGATGTAATGGGGTTTTGTGTCTTGCATTTGGACTTCTAACTTAGTGGAATCATTGTTGGATTTTTTTTTATATTTTTTAATTTTTGGGATTTGGATTTGAGATGTGGTAGATCTGGATCTGAGATTTAGATCTGTGGTAAACTCATCTTAAACTTGCGTTCTTCTTCATACAGTCATTTTTCTAGATTGATCGATTTCTTTTTAGACATAAAAATGTTTGTGCTGAAATTGAAACATTGAAGGAGCTATTTTTCTCTTTGTTTTGTTTGCTTTGTTCATCTCTCTGACGGAGGAGGCTACCACTTGAAAAACTTGGGCCTTGTTTGGTTTGTGTTTCGGAAAAAATTTTAGGAAAAATTCTCTACAAATAAGTTTTCAAAAGTAATCAAATCAATCAAATTTCTCTAAAAAAAATTTTCAAAACTTGTTTGGTTTACAAATTTTCCAAACAAATCTCTCTCTCATACACATCAAATCAATTACTTTTTCTAAAGCTCTCTCTCAAAATAATTTTTCAAAACATCTTTTGAAAAAAAACCAAACCAAACAAATTTTCGTACTTTTTATCTCAAAACATGTTTCTCAAATACAAACCAAACAAGGCCTTTATTTTTTTAAAAAAATCATCCTTTCATTTTAGGTAATTGTTTGACACAGGAATATTGGTAGAAAGGATTTAACAAATCTGTTTGATTTAGATCTCTTGAGTTTGTAATTTACTTTTTTTCCCCCTCCTTCTGGGTAGAGGTTTCTAGATCTGGGTTTTAAAAAATGAAAAAGAAAGGCTGCTTTGAAAATTGGTGATGAAGATGAGGGTATTTTAGTCATTTAATTCGAATGAAAAGTCATCTTTTCATGCCCAATTGCACATTACTCGCGGGAACTACACAACTTGTTAGAATAGATGGAAAAGCTAACTGTGCACTTTACTCCATCAACCACAAGAGGGTTATGTAGTGATATTCGAACATCAGGAGTAATCCGCACATGACCTAAAACATAGGGGGTAAAGTGAAGTTTGTCCAAATAAAAATTAACAATTTCTGATCACGCAATCTTAGTTCTTTAATTTATTTTGAATCAAACAAATCTATATTTAGCTTAATCATTCAAACAAAAAATAATTTAGCTAAAATCACAGTTAAACCAACAAATTATTTAAACCAAAAACAATTTAGCTTAATCAGTTAAGTGAAAAGAACAACCAACTTACACAAAAATTAATTAATTAAAACTTTTTAATTTTATTTTATTAAAATTTAAACGGTCACTAAATATGAAAAGTAATCTATTAATATAAATTTAAAATTGACACAATATAAATTTAAAATCATGATTATCTCATAATTTTTGTATTAAGGAGCAGTTAGAGTGATGTTGAAATTATCAATTCAAAAGCTCATACAAAATTATTTTTAAAATCAAAGCCTCTATGTGAGATTGTAAAATAAAAGTTAAATGAAACTTAGCCAATGGAGATTTTCTTAATTGTTTAAAATTAAGAAAATCAAAAAAATTAATATGAAATATTGATCATAAGGTTTCTCACTAAAAATCTCATTTTATTTATATATTGGGAGTATGAGATTCACTTTATGTAAGTGAAAAAATTCATTTTTTCTTTCTTTTCTTGATGTGAGATTGTAAAATAAAAGGTAAATGAAAACTAACTAATAAGAATTTTCTTAATTGTTTAAAATTAAGAAAATTCAATAATTTTAGATTAAGGGTTTGGAACTCCTAGACTGTTTCTCTCTAAAAATTTCATTTTCTTATATAATATATAGATAGATAGATTCATACATTTGTTTGTTAAAATTTGTTTACATTTTGAAGGGTAAAACTGAAATAAAATGTGTTATTATGAAGCCTTGAACTAATTTGGAAGATTGTCGTTGATAGGACTGAATGATAATTTGACCCCAAAAAAAAATTTATTAATAATATTTTTAAATGCATAATAATATCGCAAAACTAGAGACACAAAACAAATTACTACAATATGACGTTTTCATCCGCTAAAGTATGACGTTTTTTTTTTTTTTTTTTTTGTAAATTTTGTCCCTTAAAAAATATTTTATTTAGTACCTAAATTAGTAAATAATTCTTTTCACTTTGGTCCAAATTCCAATTAACTTTTTTTTGAGTGTGATAAAAATTCCATGTAACTAGAGTTGACCCAAATTCAACCCATATTGAATCCACCAAAGCACCCACCAAAATACAAAAAAATGATGTAGATGATTTGACAATTGAATAATCTTCAATACAATGTATCTTAAATTACTCCAAACATATTTGATATTGACACACTTTATAGGTCCTATTTATAGTTGAGGTATCGTAGGGGTGTTTTAAAGATCTCTGAGGCATTTTCAAGTGATAAACAGACTTATATCTCTCAAAATCGATACCTTTGACTTAGTTTTTGTTTGGGAATAGATTTTTTTAATAATTTTTTAATTTTTTAGTTAAAATATAATGTAAAAAGAGTTAATATATTTAAGATGATTTTTTAATTTTTTACGAAAAGATATACGAAAAGTAGAGAGAAAAAAGAATTTTTAACTTTTTAGTATAAATTATTAACTTTTTAATTTTTTTAATGATTTTTAAATTTTTTGACTAAAAAAATTACTGTCAAACTAATCCTTATTAAGCATGTAAATGGCTGCTTATGTGTGCTTCAAAAAGAGCATTCTAGTCACATACCGAGCACGCTTTTTCCAAAAATTCTAAATATGCCCTCTTTTGCATTGAAGGCTTATTTGACTTGGTTTTACTCCAAGTTGATTCCTGATAAAATTCTAATTCCTATAATGACTCATTTTGAATTTGTAAAAATAACTACAACTTAATTAAGTAACTACAATTGAAAATAGATTTTGTCCAAAAGAATTGCCAAACAAAACTAGAATAGGATTATGGTTAACATCATGATAATATACTTATTGAATATATCCATGCACTCAAGTGTGTCTGTCTAGTGCCTTTGTTTAGTTCAAAGTCATCAAGGAGTGAAACATGTGAGTACTCCAATCTTGTAAGTGTCTAAGTGCCTTTGTAAAGGTCAAAGTCATCAACTAAGTGAAGCATGTAGTATTACAGTCTTGAAGGTATCTAGAATAGCAATAGTGGCGGAGAAAAATAGTTGAATAAGAAATTGTCTCATAAATGTGTATATAACTCACACATTTAAGGTTTATTAGTTTTACAAAATTGATTGTGCAGTTTTGCTAGCATTAGTTGCCAGCCTTGATGGCTAGAGGCTCCTCCCCTCTCCCCCATGATGTATAAAAGGAGGCCCTATTCCTTGAAAAGATATATAGAATTTTTCCTTAACATCCATACACTGTCAGTCTACTTCTCCTATAATTTTCTTCCTGAGAGAGAGTGCTGCCGTTGTCCGTTCGCTAAGCTAATCAGAAGGTGCTTCTGTTATAGCTGGTAAAAACTGTCGTATCCTGGGAAGTAGACGCTGTCGTACTTCCAACACCCAACGGTGAGGCGGCGAATCTATTTTAAGGAGACTGTGATATCACACAGCTTCGGTTTGCTTCCTTTAACCATTTTATATTTTATTTGCATTTTATTCAGCATGTTATTTTTCCTGGGATTGAAGGTTTGTTTTGTTCATCTCATAATTTTGCGATATGCAATGTGAAATTATGTAATGTGAGTAGTTTTTCCCACAAGCTCCCCCACATGAATAAAAATTGACCGAATACAGCAAACGCTCAATGTTTATCAACAAAGACTCGGAAAGAGAGAGAGCACATAGACTAACCCTGCATCAGAAAAGGTAGTTGTTGGCCTTGAACCTTTCGTAGTGAAAGCCTATCGGATTTACTGGCTGGCTGACTAGTGAACGTGATGTCTTGAACTGTTCTGCCATTTATGTAAACCGAGACAATAGACCTCACACAGGAGTTAGTTCAACCATTGTTCTTGTTCTCACTGGTGTGTCCGGTATGGCCCTGGAACACTAGCCTGGTTCTGTGAGTGCTTTTAAAGAATTCGGCCTTGGCAATTCTTAAAGAAGCGGCCCCACTTCGCACTCACATAGGTGACCTAGATACGGTATTTCATTGTACCACATCACTAAGGTCATTAAAAGCATTAGCTTAACCTTCCACCCCCACAGGGCATCACTGTATAATGGAATGGGCAAGAGGATTTACCTCTTTAGTGACTCACCCGTTACACGAAGTTAGGTTGTCCTTTTGAACCTAGATCTTGAGATCTCTAGTCAACTAGGTTGGGTTTTCCGTTACGGTAACCTTTACTAAAGGCCTTAACCCCATTCATCTTGACGACTTTTCTGCTAACTCTCGAGTTAACCCTTTGGTTAGCGGATCCGCAATGTTGTCCTTAGACTTGACATAGTCTAGAGAGACAACTCCATTTGAGAGTAGTTGTCGTATGGAATTATGTCTACGACAGATATGTCTAGACTTTCCATTATACATATTACTCTGTGCCCGACCAATCGCTGATTGGCTATCGCAATGAATACTGATAGCTGGCACAGGTTTCGGCCAACGTGGAATATCCTCAACAAACTGGCGAAGCCATTCAGCTTCTTCAGTTGCTTTATCTAAAGCAATAAACTTTATCTAAAGCAATAAACTCAGATTCCATCGTTGATCTCGAGATACACGTTTGCTTAGCAGATTTCCAAGACACGGCTGCCCCTCCGAGGGTAAACCCATAACCACTAGTGGATTTGGAATCTTTTATATCAGATATCCAATTTGCGTCGCTATACCCTTCTAGTACCGCTGGGTATCTGGTATAATGCAGCCCATAATCCAGGGTGTAACGGATATACCCCAACACCTGCACAATGCCCTTCCAATGAGTAGCATTAGGATTACTCGTGTATCTACTCAGCCTACTAACAGTGTAGGTGATATCCGGCCTTGTACAACTCATCAGATATATCAAACTCCCAATGACCTGAGAATATTCTAGTTGAGAGACACTCTCACCATTATTCTTGGTCAAATATAGACTTAAGTCTACCGGTGTCCTAAACATACTTGTATCTGACTTTCCAAATTTCTCAAGTATCTTATTAACATAATGAGCTTGAGAAAGTACAATACCACCAGATGTTCTGGTGATCTTAACACCCAGAATGACATCTGCAAGGCCCATATCCTTCATGTCAAACTTAGAGTTTAACAATCTTTTGGCAGATTTAATCATTTCATCATTGCTACCAACAATGAGTATGTCATCAACGTATAAACACAAAATGACATAACCTTTGTCAGTGTCTTTAACATATACGCACTTATCACACTCATTGATTCGAAACCTATTTGACAACATAGCATTGTCAAACTTCTCATGCCATTATTTGGGAGCTTACTTCAAACCATATAATGACTTGACAAGCTTACAGACTTTCTTACTTTTTTCTGGAGCTGAAAACCCCACGGGTTGCTCCATGTAGATTTCTTCATCTAAATCTCCATTTAAGAAAGCTGTCTTTACATCCATCTGATGTATTTCTAAACCACGTAAAGCTGCTATTGCCATCACCATGCGAATGGATGTAATCTTTGTCACAGGTGAATACGTATCAAAGTAATCCAGGCCTTCTCGCTGTCTGTATCCTTTGATAACTAGCCGAGCTTTATATTTGTCAATTGACCCATCCGCTTTCATCTTTCTTCGAAAGATCCACTTACTCCCCAAGGCCTTACTGCCTGGGGGTAGATCAACCAACTCCCAAGTATGGTTCTGTAAGATGGAGTCAATCTCACTCTTAATTGCTTCTTTCCATAAAGGACTTTCAGGTGAAGTCATAGTTTCATGGAACGTTCGAGGTTCTCCCTCTAACATATAAGTCAAGAAGTCTGGACCAAAAGACTTTGTGGTTCTAGCCCTTTTACTCCTTCTTGGCTCATCTACTTCATCAGCTTGATCATCTACTTGATCAGTTATTTGATCAGCTGTTTGATCATCCATGTGATCATCTATGTGATCGTCTTCGTGATCATTTATTTCTCTCATGGAACTCGGAACCCTGTCTTGGGGACGACATGGAAATACATCTTCAAAGAAAGATGCACTTCTAGATTCCATGATAGTATTCTTGTGTATATCTGAAATATCAGACTTGTGCACAAGAAATCTATATGCATTACTATTTTGTGCATAACCAATGAAAATACAGTCCACGATTTTCGGACCTATCCTAACCCGCTTGGGTGTAGGTACTGCCACTTTTGCAAGACACCCCCACATTCGTAGGTATTTATACGAAGGCTTGTGACCTTTTCACAACTCATATGGAGTCTTGTCCACTTTCTTCCGTGGTATTCTATTAAGAATATAATTCGCGGAGAGAATTGCTTCCCCCCATAAGTTCTGTGGCAACCCAGAACTTATCAACATTGCATTCATCATCTCTTTCAGCGTCCTGTTCTTCCGCTCAGCAACACCATTTGACTGAGGCGAATAAGGCGCTGTGGTTTGGTGAATAATCCCAAATTGAGCACAAGTCTTGGCAAACGGGGATTCATACTCACCACCACGATCACTTCTCAATGCCTTGATTTTGCGGCTTAATTGATTCTCAACTTCATTCTTAAAAAGAATAAATTTATCAATAGCCTCGTCTTTGCTTTTAAGAAAATACACATAACAGTATTTAGTGCAATCATCAACAAAAGTGATGAAGTACTTGTTGCCACCACGTGATTGTACAACTTTCAAGTCACACACATCACTATGCACTAAACCCAAAGGCTGGGTACATCTTTCAATAGAATGAAAAGAAGACCTTGTCAATTTTATTTCTACACAAGTTTCACACTTGTGTTGTGGATTAATCTTGAAAGATGGTATGTGATCTAACTTGATTAATCTACGTAAAGAGTCAAAATTTACATGACCCAATTTACCATGCCATAAATTAGGGAACTTAAGCATATAAGCAGAAGAAGAAGCTTTCTCATTAATCTTAGGGATAAGTGTCATTACATTCAATTTAAACATACCACCTGACATATATCCCTTCCCCACATAGACCCCGCCCTTGGTCAACACGACCTTGTCTGATTCAAACACCATGCGGAAGCCATGCTTGCTTAGGAGAGACCCCGAGACAAGGTTCTTACGAATGTCCGGCACAAAAAGGACATCGTTCAAAGTCAGTTCTTTTCTTGAAGTCATCTTCAGGATCACCTTGCCTTTACTCTCAACAGCTGAGGTTGCAGAGTTTCCCATAAACAACTTCTCCCCGTTTGAAACCGGTTCGAAAGTTGTGAACATTCTCTTCTCTGCACAAATATGGCGAGTGGCCCCAGTGTCCACCCACCACTCCCTCGGGTTTGACCCCACCATGTTCACTTCTGACACGACGGCTGACAGATGCATGTCGTCCACATCGTGTGACAATTCCTCCATTTCAGCCATATGTGCCCGGTTTTTGTGTTGGGGAGGGTTTTTCCTGTAGGGCTTCTTCTTCAGACAATCAACTGCCCGATGCCCGTCACTTCCACAGTTGAAGCATTTGCCATCGAACCTAAAAGTAGGCTCCTTTGGCTTGTAAGCTGGTCTTTTGGAGATTCCTCTTCTAGCCCCCAACTTTGAGCTTTTACTTGTCGGTGGTTTTTTCCTCGCCCCCGAGGACTCGCCATGCTCAACCATGTTGGCTTTGACAGTGGAGGTACTCCCTCCTTTCTTCCTATTGTCCTCTTCAATCCGGAGCCTAACAACAAGCTCTTCGACTGTTATCTCCTTTCGTTTGTGCTTCAAGTAGTTCTTGAAGTCTTTCCAGCCGTTAGGCAGCTTCTCAATCAAAGCAGCTGCCTGGAATGACTCACTTAGGACCATCCCTTCTGCATGTATCTCGTGCAGAATCACTTGGAACTCTTGGACTTGACTCAGGACAGTTTTAGAGTCCACCATCTTGAATTCCAAGAACCGGCCGATGATAAATTTCTTTACCCCAGCATCCTCGGTCTTGTACTTTTTGTCCAAGGCATCTCACAACTCCTTAGCCGATTTCTTGGCATAGAACACGTTGAAAAGCGGATCCGCCAAGCCATTCAGAATGTAATTATGGCATAAGAAGTCTACTTGTTTCCAAGCGTCCAGAGCCATGAGCTTTTGTTTATTTTGCTCATTCTCCTCTATGGCTGGTACATCTTCACTCAGAAACCTCGCAAGGCTTAAAGTAGTCAAATAAAACAGCATCTTCTGCTGCCATTTCTTGAAATTCACTCCCGTGAACTTCTCCGGGCGCTTGTGATGATTGAGCGGTCCTCCCAGAACAGTCGGAGTAACAACAGGAGGATTGACCACAGAGGTCACAGCAGGGGTTGGCAAGCCAGTCGCCCCGGGGTTCGGATCCCCACCAACATTAGCAGCAGCAGTAGCAGCAACAGAGACAGTTGCCATTTCTGAAAAATTATAACAGAATTTTCACTATTTTGTATTTCCAGAAATCAAACTTAACACTAAAAAATCCCACAATTGGAAATTTAATTCAAAACTAGTCTCACCACGCAACCTAAAATCGAACATGGTCAGGAAAGTTTTCAGGAAGACTGGAGGGGTCACACCGGTCCCACTTAAAACCCAGTTAACCTTAGACAAAACTTTCAAGAGCATGTTAACTCATAGTCCATGGGAAACAACTTTAAGAATTAAATTTTCTAAGGGATGAACTAGGTTAAACACACCAAGTTCCAAACTGTACAAGCAATTACAACAAAATTGCTATAATAATTACAAGCAAATAAAACGTGCTTTACATATTGGTGAATAACCACAAATGAACACTCAAGCAAACAATTGCTTCAAATATTTAGACCAAATTAATCATTTTTCCCATTTCCATAGGTATTCCTGCAATAAAGAGTTAGCAGCAAAATACAACAAAACCTCCCTTAGCTTTTCTTTGCTTTGGCAAAGTAGTGATTGAAGGGGAGGGTACTAGCAAACAAACTAATAAATAACTGTAAGTAAAGATTAAAACCAACCCTTAAGTTACACATCTAGAATTTAAACTAAAAAAAACTGTAAAAAATTAATTACATAATAAACATGTAATTAACTATATAAGTTACAGACCTAAATTAAATATAATTAAACCATATTTTAAATTGGTAAAGGTTACATATGAACTTATGGTACACTAAATATGTAATTAATTGAGACAAGTTACAAACATTTTATAACTCCTAAATACTTAAATCACATTACTAGGCAAGAATTGCAAATGACATGATTAACATGTAAATAATTCTAGAGAAATTAACATGAATTTAAATATAGGCAGGTTATAAACTTTACAACTCCACACCTAAATTAAAGATTAATAGGTATAAGTTACATGAAAATTTACTACCTAATAAACATGCTAGAAATGTAAATTACACTAAAAATTAAACCCGAATGACCATGTAATTTATATTGTAAACTAGAAGCATGTGAACTAGAAGCATGTAAATCTAGAAATACAAGGCATGAACCGGTACACCATAAATTAATAAATTAATTAGAAAATACAGTGAATTAACGTTGCACCAATGGAACTCTTCTTCCCTATTGATAACAGTGGCCTATTCCATGCCATGGGAAGACCAAACAGTAGCATACACAAAATGGCAAAATCAAAAGCTTAACCCCGTGTAGATGCATCTAATAAACCAATTAACTCGTTAGTACTACCAGTGGCCAATTACATGCAAAATTATTACATACACCTATGAATCTATTAATCTAATTCTATGATAAACGTCGAATCTATTTTAAGCTTGTTGTGAAAAACTACTCACATTACATAATTTCACATTGCATATCGCAAGATTATGAGATGAACAAAACAAACCTTCAATCCCAAGAAAAATAACATGCTGAATAAAATACAGATAAAATATAAAATGGTTAAAGGAAGCAAACCGAAGCCTGTGTGATACCACAGTCTCCTTAAAATAGATTCGTCGCCTCACCGTTGGGTGCTGGAGGTACGCCGGCTTCTACTTCCCAGGATACGACGGTTTTTACCAGCTACAACAGAAGCACCTTCTGATTAGCTTAGCGAACGGACAACGGCAACACTCTCTCTCAGGAAGAAAATTATAGGAGAAGTAGACTGACAGTGTATGGATGTCAAGGAGAAATTCTATATATCTTTTCAAGGAATAGGGCCTCCTTTTATACACCATGGGGGAGAGGGGAGGAGCCTCTAGCCATCAAGGCTGGCAACTAATGCTAGCAAAACTGCACAATCAATTTTGTAAACCTGATGAGCCTTAAATGTGTGAGTTATATACACATTTATGAGGCAATTTCTTATTCAACCATTTTTCTCCAACAAATAGTACTACCCAAAGAAACCCAATACTATTTTGGGCTATATTTGGATTGTTCGAATTTAAATCAACCAGCTTGTAACTCTAACAAAATGGTGTTCCAGATTCGTATCACTTTAATGCTAGACATTTTATCAAGAGAGACTTCATTTGGGGTATTCTGTAACGCTCCGCTTTTTGTTACTCGGATTATATTATCAAACCATTATTATAGATTCAATTTCAGAGATAATATGCAAAAAATTTTTACGTTAACAAGAACACATGAAAAAAGATTCTCTCATTCATACAATAGAATGTAACAGGAGTTATAATTAAATAAATTGCCCGTAGGCATAATCTTTTAAATTAAAAGAAAGGGTTTAAACCTTTTACATCAATGACATTCCGCCCACAAATAAAAGGCCCCGTGGCCAACAATTAAGGATGATCCTCGATCTTGAAACACTTCTTAGCATCACCTGAAAAGAATTAGCAATGTGGGGTGAACATAAAATCCAGTAGGGATCCTAACATGATCCTAAGCAATAACAACATATAAATAACTGTGATCATGAATGCTTTATATCATATTATATACATAATGTGACAGTTTATACTGAAAATATACTTATACAAGTACTTTTTTTAAAATCATTCAATTTATCCAATAACACAAACAATTCACTTTTCTTTCTCATTCCCCATTTATAAATAACGCATCACAACTGGTTGTTTTAAAAATATTTTCATAAAACCTGATTACTTCTCATTATTTACGCCCAATACAAAACATATGTTCACTTTTGATACATTCATCACATTCCTTTGGCCTTAAGTCCATGGTCTAGAAACACTTTCAACAACTCGTCCAATATGCCTATGAACATACATATATGTCCAAACACGAATACGAAATCAATACATGTACAATGATTACTACACTATCACATAAAACAACCTAGCCTCACCTAACCATAACCATCACTTACTCATGATATACAAGGATACACTGAGACAAAATGAGAAACGAAACAATGTTCTACCTGCCTTAAGCAAGGTAAGCCAATGATACACCTTTTCATAACGAAATGCCAATTTACCAAACACAAGCTGAAAAATAATGATACCTCTGCTAATTTACCTGACTCTGGTTGGAAGGTAATGGTACCTCTGCCAAGTTCTCTAGGTACTAGCTGGAAGGTACTGGTACCTCTCATTCTGAGCGAGACCAATTCTCCTAGTGCTAGCTGAAAGGTAATGATACCTCTCATTCTCAACGCGTGAACATTTCCAACCATCTCAACATACTAGAATGCATAATAACACAAGTGTACTACATACACGATATTATTCAACACAATAATGACATCCTCCACTGATGACCAAGGACAAATCCTCTAAGCATACGTATTAGATACATGTAAGATAACAATTCAATTCTCACGAGACCTTAAGTCCAATAATAATAATAATAATAATAATAATAATATGTAAAGGTTTCGAAATCTGGCCTCAAGTTCATTACTAATTTACAAAGGATTATGATTTCATTTTCTTTCCAAAAACCAATTTTCCTTATTTTCCAATACACATTACTCCAATCATTTTCTAAAAATTCATTCTCTTCATTTAATTAAAAACCATATCCTTGATGCCAAAGCCACAATCCAACCCCACTCAACATGATTAATCCAAACAATTCCAATACGATGGTTACTTCTCCCTTTTAGATATTAACACAAGTACACAATCCATATTAATAAAATGCAAAAGATTATTCAACATTCTCCCTTTTAAATCCATTAAGTCAATAATATTAAATTAGGGCTTTCTTTTCTTTCAACATAAACATGTTAAACTACTTCCCAATTAACCCAATCAACAACCAACTCAACAACTTCAATCACCAATATCAAACCCTAGATCCCTTTCCATGACTTTCAAAGAAATCCATAATGAATATGGTTTTTATGCAATAAAATCTACCATATGTCTATCTATAGACAATGTATTGAAAAGGAGTAAAGAAATCCCTACCTCTTAAAGCGAAGAGGAGACAACCCAAAAATCACTGGCGATGAAACCACGAACTACTTGGATCAAAAGGAAGCCCTTGACGAGATCTACAATCTTTCTCAAAGGACCAAGGTAAAAATATAGCTCTAGGTGAGTAGATCTAAAGATCTAAGTGAAAAAGTTAAGTTTAGAGAGAGAGAAGGGAGACTCACGGTGTAGAGATGAAAAAGAGAAAGAGAGAGAAAATAAATAATGAGGAAAGTTTGTTTGGAGCCTATTTATAGTAGTAGAATAATAGCCCTAAAGTTAATGAAAAGAATAAGTCAAAACTCCCAAAAAGTAAGGCCTAAACCGTACTAAAAAATCTGAAATTTACTCATAGGGGTCGACCCACAAGACAGTGGTGTTGACCCTCAAGAAGAAAATGCAGAGACACTAATATGTACAACAGACAAGAGTTGACCCTGGGAACTAGTGGTGTCGATCTTATATTTTAGTAGCAACACCCAAAACACAACAGCAAACAAGGGTCGACCCTGGGACCCGTGGTGTCGACCTTATAAAATAGCAGAGACACTAAGAGCAAGGCAACAAGGTAGTGTCGACCCCCAGGAAGACTAGTGTCGACACCAGAGCAAAGTTTCTAACTTTCCAAAGAACTTTTCAATGAAAACAAGCACGAACGAACAATTCCAACAAGTCTAAATCGAATTGTACTCCTTCAAACCAAGATACAACAACTCCAAAGACTCCCAAAATGAAATTAAAGGAATTAAATACACTCTCCAATAGTTTAAAAGACACAAGTGCTATAACCTCCTCACCTTAGGAAATTTCGTTCCCGAAAATAAGAGGACATCGCAACACAAGGCGAACCAACCACAAAAGGTGACATTATTCACAACACATTTACGTTGAAAAAAATTCCACATTTTCTCTTTTTCTTTGAAAGTCTCCCTCTTGTATGTAATTTTTTTTTTATTTTTTTAAGTGCCCAAACTTGCATCACCCACCACCAAAATACATTCTCAATTTCCATGTAAAATCTTAAAATTTTGCAACCATCATCTGACAACAAAATAAAGTGTTACTCAGAATACCTAATCATTCACATTATCATAATTTGTTAGATTCAGCTTTTATTAAATCAAATAAATCACGCATCGAAATCCTTTATTACCACTTAGCTTAAATCCACAACATTACAGTTCAACATTGCCATTTGAGGCTACAACACAAGGAAAATTTTCATTTTTCGAGTTCGTTTCTGCACATAAAATAATTGGTGAACTTCTACCATCACCCAACAACACCATCACCCTTACCGTGATGCCATAACCAACATAAACGTAACATTTCTATAATACAATTAATAGAAATTACAACTGTACTATTAACATAACAAGGCACAAGAAAAATCCACAATCTTGCAATTCTATTCCGTCATAACCATCATTATAAATTATCAACTATACGAGGCATAATGTACACGTAAAACGAAGAGTTCACAATACGTTACCCCAACCAGAGGATTTTCCATGAATTCAAGACAAATTTCACACAAGCTTCACAACCACTTAAACGAGACTTAATGGTCGCCAAACCACTCTAATGCACTCACAACCTTATAACCTCGCACACCAGTCCAAGCTATTCCCATGTTAACTACTTGTTAACCAAACCTCGATATTAACCAACTGACTAACTAACTCGATAAAACTTTACACTCGGTACCAAACATCGACGTGCTACCTAACACCACTTACTCCAAGATGAAGTTCTACACACAAGATCTCATATTCCTCGAATCTCACTGGATTCCTCAAGATTTGGCCATATCACTATCGTTTCCAAGGAAACCACCACTCATACGCCTATATGGAAAACACTCCTTCACCTCTCAAACATATGATCGATATGGTCAACGGCAATCACCCAATTCTGGACACAAAAGAATTTTCACCAATGTTACACTCGTTACTCGAGAACACAACCTTACTTCCTTTCAAGGAACACCTCTAGCATCTAACCACTAAATTTTCCTCACATTCATAAACTCCATCCAATATCTAATAATACCATAAACACATACCAACTTATAACAACCACAACACAAACACTACTCTTAACATGATCGATACGATCACAACAAACTCATTGATCAATGAAACCAAAACACTAAACCACACACACAAGTATTATCCTCACTACCCTGAAATCCAAATCTTACACTCTTGCGAAACATTCCCGTGTAACCTGGCAGTTCTACAAAACCCTAAAGTCTCATACTTCATTAATCCCGACACAATTAAGACTTATAACTCGGCTCTCACAACAAAATCCCATCGATCATAATAATCCACGGATTTCCTATTCTCAACAGATAACTTCCAAACTGAACAAGGCTCATAGGCCATCACATAACCATCTCACAAATTAAGATTAGGCATACAACAACACTAGGATCATCGATACTATTAACAACTTCTCACTACATATATAAAATAGAGTTCAAGATTCATTGCGTGCCCTCAACATAGAAGAATAACCAAACAACAATAATATATATACATATACAACACATAATCAAGGTGTCTCAACATCCAATAGTACACCGATCAACAACAAAAAGATTCACCTATTAAATCACTGGCTTCCAATACAAAAACCCCTCTCCAGGGTAATATTACTGTGTTAGCTGAAAAGTCGACCCTCGCGAGGCTCTCAAAGCCTGGCCTACCCATTTCTGGTACCCATGCCACCCCCGATTAGACTGATGAGATTGAGTCCGACTAGGTTCTAAAACACTCGAAGAATTCACACGAAAAGGGCATAAACGTCTAACATGGCCCAAGTGACCACAATCAAAACAAACAGTAGACTCCTTACTCTGAGATTGGCCTGAAGCCTAAACCTAAACCTCCTTGGACCTCTTAACGAACAAGTCCGAAACCCCTGATGAAGACAAGGACTGAGCTTGGGAGTGAGCATGCGCTCTCTATATCTCTTATTGAGCCTAGAGTGCTTATGAAACATAGGATTTATCGGGATGGTCTCCTCCCTAACTCGACCAACACGCACAACCACGGCCTCCACATGGGCTGCCGCTTCAACTAGGGCATAGTAATTCTTCTACATAGATCCAGTTATGTGACACTCTAAATATTTAATTAATACCACAACCAATCATAGTGATAGTAAAATAAAATAATTAATTTTATGATAGTATGCAATAATGTGTAATTTAATTAGGAATTTCATATTATCAAAATCAAGTGATATAAAGCTAAGTAACAAAAGAATATTTTGGGATAAATATTGATCTTAATAGTTAATGATTTGAGATCATGGGTCTAGAACTACGTCTCTTAATAGGCCAATTAAAAGCCACCACCTGTCACACCTAGTGAACCAGGAGGAGTGAGTCACCAAGAGGGTAATAATGATAAAGGGGTGAATCACCATGAACTTTGGCTATATAAGTGGTATACTGTGAAGCCATCAATATATATATATATAGAACGATGGTGGCCCATACAGTTAAGGGGGGAATCAATATTAAGAAGGTAAAGGCTAAAAGTCAGAATTAAGGTGAGTTATATTATACCTTGAGTCACCATAACATATTTTACGTATGTTTTGAATTACCATAATTTATTTTATACAAGTTATGTTTTATAACTTATATTTATATTTCAATTACGTTAATTATTTTTCTAAACTCTATTTGTTTATATTGAAACCCATGGATATGTCTGTTTAAATTTTAGAAATTATTTGATAATGATTTTGTAAACAATTATTTTCTGTAAGTATCACCATGGGAGTCCCATGCCTTGGAGAACTTAAATAACCATTGACCTTTGTTTGGCCACTTTGTAGTCCTTCGTTTGTCATGGATCCATTGACCTCCGTTTTGACTGTCACTTCAGTGACCTCTGTTCTGTTCTGTTCTATACCGTGGTTATGATTATTTATTTACATAATTTCTATATTTCAGTTTCTGCTACTTTAAATAATTTGTTTATTCAAATTAAGTTATTCTAGCTAACTATCTATGGTTATTTTGTGTTTCCTATACTCTTGGCATATTATTTCTCACTTTGCTGTGTGCTAATAGCTGTTACCTTTTCGGGTGACGAGATGTAAGGAAGATTCGTAACCTTATGTAATGGAACCTGTACAAGTATTTGATGCTGATTCGTTATTTTGTTTTTCTTTCCTTTTCTTCTTTTTGTTTTTTTTTTTTACTGAGGGCCGGTCACTGAATAATAAAATAATAAAAGCCCTATAGATGTATTTTCTTTTGTCAAAATAATAGAATGAAGTTAATTTTCTGTTTCATTATTTTCTTTCCTCCACTCTGCCTCCGCCTGCACCATTTAATTTGTTAAGATTAGAATTAATTAGTAAGTTGCGATTCCAACCTTAAGCCCTTAGGATTGGGTTGTGACAAGTTTCATTCTTTCAAATATCATCATGCAACCGCCTTTCAAACTCATAACAACGATGCTCCTCTGTTGTCACCAACTCTGGAGAAAACATCGACGAACTAGTAAACCACATCTCAAACTATGCCAAAGGAGTAGTATCCTGGCGTAACTCAGCAAATTGTTCCCTCAACCTTTCCCGAGCAGAATGAAGGAAGTACTTAGCCCAAAAGGCCTCTGTGAAAGCAACCCATGTGTTACCTACTGTGTCCTTAGTATACTTCTACCAATACCCAATGTCCCATTTCAATTCAAAAGTTGCTAAAGAAATCCTCAACCCCTTATCCTAGACTCTGAGTATATCAAGAGTCTTGGTAATCTGTTCCAACCACTTATCTACATTCAACGGTTTAGCCTCCTCCAAAAACTTTGGTAGATTACAGTGAAGAAACTTCTTAGTAAGCTTGAGGGTACACCTGTTGTCACCCTCATTGCGAGTTAGAGCACCTTGCATTGCTCCCACAATCTCGTGAGCAACTTCCTCGCTGACAACCGATGCTGCAACGACAGGTGCTAAAGGAACCGTTGTGTCTCTATTGACACTCCTACTCCTCATCCGTCCTCTATTCCCTCGTGTAGACATCCTATAAAATCTACAAACAAAACCAAACTTAGTGCTCAACACAATGACCTGCCTCGAGATACACACTTACCACCGTTAAGCTACCAGACACACTAAGCCCCCAAAGCATACAATTTCTATTGCGTATAAACAATTGAACACCTAAACACATAATCGAATCAAGTCTTCAAAAATAGTCCCTTATCGCGGAACTCTCAAGAAATTTTTATCAGAAACTACGTTGATTAGGCGTGTTTCTGATAAGACCTCAAAGCAAGTTCACCAGCTACAAGTGCTACTCAAGAAACTTAATCTCATGCTCACATAAATGCAACATACAAGTCCTAGTGCTTATCTTAACTATATGCAAACATCCTCACCAAACATAGCAAACTTGTTGTGGTAAAAACCTCTCCCCACGAGCCCAAGGTATTCAAACCCGCCTCGCTTTGATACCAAGTTGTAACACCCTGCTTTTTGTTACTCAGATTCTATTACCAAATCATTATTATAGATTCAATTTCAGAGATAACATGCGGAAACTCTTTACGTTAACAAGAACACATGAATAAAGATTCTCTCATTCGGATACAATATGAATGCAACAAGAGTTATAATTAAATAAATAGCCTGTAGGATTACATATTTTAAATTAAAAGTTTGGGATTAACTCTTTACATTAATGGCATTCCATCCACAAATAAAAGGCTGCGTGGCCAATAACTAACGATGATCCTCGATCTTGAAACACTTCTTAGCATCACTTGAAAAGAATTAGCAATATGGGATGAATATAAAGTCCAGTAGAGATCCCAACATGATCCTAAACAATAACAACATACAGATAGCTATGATTATGAATGCTTTATATCATATCATATATATAATGTGACGGTTTATACTGAAAATATACTTATACATGTACTTTTTTCAGAATCATTCAATTTACCCGACAAAACAAGCAATTCACTTTTCTTTCTTATTCTCCATTTATAAATAACACATCACAATTGGTTGTTTTAAAAATACTTTCACAAAACCCGATTACTTCTCATTATTTACGTCCAATACAAAACATACGTTCACGTCTGATACATTCATCACATTCCCTTGGCCCTAAGTCCATGGTCTAGAAACACTTTCAACAACTCGTCAAATATGCCTATGAACATACATATATGTCCTAACACGAATATGAAATCAATACATGTACAATGATTACTACACTATCACATAGAACAACCCGGCCTCACCCAACCATAACCATCACCTATTCATGATATACAAGGATACACTGAGACAAAATAATGAAACAATGCTCTAGCTGCCTTAAGCACGATAAACCAACGATACACCTTTCCATAACGAAATGCCAATTTACCAAACACAAGTTGGAAGGTAATGGTACCTTTGCCAATTTACCAAACACCAGTTGGAAGGTAATGGTACCTCTGCCAAGTTCTCCAGGCGTTAGCCGGAAGGTACTGGTACCTTTCGTTCTAAGCGCGACCAATTCTCCGGGCGCTAGTTGGAAGGTAATGGTACCTCTCATTTTAATTTCCTATTGCCTAGTGTTGGCTTGGGAAAGAATGATCAAGGTGGGTTCACCTGTTTTAAATGTGGCTAGCTGGGCCACAAGGCCAATGCCTGTCCACAGAAGAGAGGAGGATAACAAATGCCACCACCGCCACCGCTTAACTGATTTCAGAGTCTGTCTCAGAGTAGGAAGTAGCGACCTACTAGTTTTCAGTGTGGTTAGTCAGGGCATATAAGGAGTGCGTGCCCGTAGTTGGAAGGCGCATCTAGCGCATCAGGGTCGATGCAGACTTAGAGCCACCAACAGTGTCACGACCCAAACCCGCCCCTATGGGTTTAGCACCGTAACCGGCCAATAATCTGAGATTACCGAAGGCCTACTTAACAGTAATACAGTAATACAGAGTACAGGGGCTGGCGGAAGCCAATACAGTAATTAAACAATGTCCAATGAACTGTGACAGTCTGTATGCAAAAAAAGACCTTCATACAAATTACATAAACAGTACAGAACAGTATGTACAATATTTACATTCATTCAGAATAGGGACTCAATCCCTTAATTGCAGTACAGTACAGTGCTATCAGTCTATACAGTTCACAAAACAGATACAGAGACAGGAGGGGGAAAAAGACCCCTAAGCCATAGCATGGCAGGCTCGGAACCTCGCATTGAGGCATATAGGTTGGCTCGACAAAACTGGAATTAACCCCGACGCTCCTAGCTGCGATCTGGTGCCTGTACACCTACACATATATATATATATATATATATATATATGAGCAGTGAGCTAAAGCCCAGTGAATAACACAATGCGTAAAGGGGTTAAGAATGAATGTCCTTACAGTGATGAAAACAGTTCATTAAACCAGTATTTCAGTCGTTCAGTCGATACAGTCATATGTGGTACATCCATTAGCATAACAGTACAGTAAACAGTAGGTCTTAAAAGACCGAACAGTAAATGATGGCCATCAGTCAGTAACAGTAGTGGTTCCAACGAGGGAACCGACAGAGATCTCTGTAGCAGTAACAGTAAACAGTAGGTGCTAAGGATGCCACAATACAGTTCAGAATATAGGACATACATTCATTCAGTTAACAGTAATCAGTTCAGAAAGCAGTACAGTTCAATTGTTCAGAAGATAATCATTTTGAACATATCTTTACACAGATGTTACTCACAGAGTTCTGGGCTACAGTAAGGTTAGAGCGTCTCCTCGGTCGCCAATCCTACACAGTTTACAGATTGAACACACACTAAGCTACACAGTTGGGAAAGATAATAACTTAATCCCTAATTGCCTCGGTGTGTTTCTACATCTATATCCTCAACAAGATGCCTTAGACTAGGCCTAAGAATGCCTAGGATGGGATGAGGATGCAAAGATGTGGTCAGAAAACAGTTTTAGGATTTTCAGAAAAACAGAGTCCCGCTCGAGCTCAGGTTTCTCCCGCTCGAGCGTACTGCAAAAGTACTGGATGGGTGAAATTTCCGCTCGACGGACGCTTGACGCCCGCTCGAGCTTGAGACACATGACTACGCTCGAGTGCCCAATCCTCCGCTCGAGCGGACTGTAAAACAGTACAGAGATACTGGATGCTCGGATTCCACGCTCGAGCGTCACTTTCCCCGCTCGAGTGGGAGTGCAAAATCTGGGAGTTCCAGATTGCACTTCCAAGCTCAAACTCAAGTTTAAAAGCATCAAAACCGATCCTCTTGGGCCCATTTTCTGGAAAACTCATCAAAACTCATACTTTAACATGATTCAAAACTCAATTTGAGAAATCAAAGCCCAAGGGTGTTTAGTTCAAACCCAATTTCAAACCAATTTCATGAAAATGAAGAACATGCTAACATGCATGAATTCAAACCAATTCAAAGCTTCAATTTGATGTTCTAAGGAGCCAATTGTTTCCAAACCATGATGAAATCATGGACTTAAACATAATTGTGAACATGCAAGTAACATTTTTCCATGAAAACAACTCAACATCTACAATACAAACATGCATGCAAAGAAAGAGCTTCAATTCAACAATAAAGAACCTAAATCACTAGAGGCTCAAGAACTAAGCATGAACAAGGTCAAATACATTAATAGAAGGTTAAATTCTCATACCTAAGTCTTGTAGTCCAAGAAGGGAGCTCAAATTAACAATCAACCTTCAATTTCTTCAATTACCAATCCAAACTCAAGATGAAATCCAATTCTCTCCCTCTCTTCCCTCTTGGTTGGCTAAGGGCTCAAGAAAAAGGGCTGAAGGAGTTGTGTTATAATCAAGTGTGAAGCTCTCAAAGGTGTTAAACTAGTGGCCCACTAGTGGTGGCAAAAAGGTGAATAAACCAACTCATGCAATCTATCAATATTTAATCTAGTTTAATCATACCAAATCGATTTTCAGATAAATACACCATAAAATCACATTAATTCTAAACATCATAGAACATCAACCAATTTCAGATTCGGCCGCCGATAAGGCCTTCAATTAACAGTTTAAACACTAAAATACGAACAGATCAAATAAACAATCAACAGATAGAATGCAATTCAAACAGATGCACTCAATCACTTCAGTTTCAAATTTCAGTCAGTTAGTTCAGTATTTCATTTAGTTCGATTATCAGTCATAATCAGTTCAGTTTAACGGTAATCGGTGGTTATTTGGTAAGCAGTGACGAGGGTTGTTACAAACAGGCTCATTTAGTCCAGACCTCATGAGCTATCTAGGGAGCACCTTGGCTCAATCAATACAGTAGGCTTATGCTCCAAGAGATGAGCTGGTTGATCAGAGGCCACAAGGACGCGTGTACACTATTACAGCGCTAGAGCAGTTGCTAGGATCCTTTGTTGTGAGAGGTAATTTTGTTATGTTCAATTCTTTGGCTAGTGTATTGATTGATACGGGTGTGTCGTATTGATTTATATCTACTGATTTTACTATTTTGGGGTTAGAGATTGATCAGTTGGAGTCACCATTGTAGGTTGAGTCATCAATTAGGGGTAGAGTGGCATTAGGGCTAGGGGTGTGTGCAGTGCGGTTTGGGCAGTTTGAGAGTAAAATTACAAATCGAATAACGAGTTAGCGGATTGACAAATTGCGGTTTGGACAATTTTTTGTGGATTGACGGATTGAAGAATATTCTAATTAATTATCATACATTTGCATAACATATAACACTAATTTGTATAGCATTTTTTAGATATATAACACAAAGTAATTTTACATAATATGTTTTATACATATAACTAGTAATTTGTAATAAATTTCATACCTTAAATCTCTCGCGCACTCATTTTTACATTAATATTTCATTGGAAGTTAAAAAATATATATATGTATTAACTATAGTGGAGCAGAGGCGGCTCGGTTGACGGATTATAAATTTTAAAGTTGAAACCGTGGTTAGCGGTTAGAGCGGTACGGTTTTAGCGGATTGGGTGGTATTTTGCACAGCCCTAATTGGGGCGAGTGTGCCGCTCTTACGAGATTGAGGTCGCAGATCACTGACTCTCTTTTGATTTTATCATCTTAGACATGCATACTTTTGACATTATATTGGGTATGGACTGGTTATCACATTTTTAGGCCACGATAGATTGTTTGCAACACAGAGTGTCTGTATGCACATCTACTGGGGATTGTTTTTATTTTCTATGTGATAAAGATGATAGTTCGATCCCATCGTTGTATGACCTTAAGGGTCAAGGAGGGCTTAACTTTCTTTTCCTCATTTTCTTGCCTGATGAGGGTAGTATGGTCCGAGATGATTTGCCGAGGATAATTTGTGAATACTCGGATGTTTTCCATAAAGATCTTTCCAGATTGTCACCCTACTAAGAAATTGAATTCTCCATTGACCTAGTGCCTAGTATGGCACCAATTTCCAATGCACCATATAGATTTGCATCCATCGAGTTGCATGAGTGAAGATCCAACTCCAAGAACTTTTAGATAAGGGCTTTATTTGCCCTAGTACATTGCCTTGGAGAGCGCCAACTCTCTTCGCTAAGAACAAAGATGGGTAACTTTGGTTGTGTATTGATTATTACGAGTTGAATTGTGTTACGTTAAGAACAAATCTCCTCTACCTAGAATAGATGACTTATTTGACCAACTTAAGGGGTCCCGTTGTTTTTCAAAGATAGACTTGAGATGAGGGTGCTGTCAGTTAAGGGTTAAGGAAGAGGACATCTAGAAAATGACATTTTGTACGCTTTATGGCCATTATGAGTTCCTAGTTATGCCATTCCGGTTAACCAATGCATCGGCTTTATTTATGGACTTGATGAATCGAATCTTCTAGGAATTTTTAGACCATTTTATGGTTGTCTTTGTGGATGACATTTTGATATATTTGCTCTTCGAAGAGGAACACGAGGAACACTTACGGGTAGTACTTGATTTGCTTAGACTGCACAAATTGTATGCCAAGTTTGAAAAATGTGAGTTTTGGCTTTCAGAGGTGAAATTTCTGTGTTATGTTGTGTCAGGAAAAGAGGTGATTGTTAATTCCTCTAAGGTAGTGGCCGTGCAAGATTGAGAATAACCTAAGAACACTTTTGAGATTTGGAGTTTCTTGGGATTAGCTGGGTATTACCGCTGATTTGTAAAGTACTTCTCTAGAGTAACTGCACCATTGACCAGGTTGACTAGAAAGGGTGTTAAGTTTGTATGGAATGAGACTTGTGAAAATTCATTCCAAGAACTCAAGATTGGATTGACTACGACACTATTTATGATAATTCTAGAACGGGGTTTGGGTTATACTGTGTATTATGATGAGTCCTAGGATGGGCTTGGTTGTGTGTTGATGCATAAGGGAAAAGTCATGGCTTATGGCTCATGTCAACTAAAAACCCACGAGAAGAACTACTCTACTCATGACTTAGAGCTAGTAGCGATAATTTTACCTTAAAAATTTGAAGACATTATTTGTATGGTGAGAAGTTTGATGTCTATTTTGACCACAAAAGTCTAAAATACTCATTCTCCTAAAAAGATTTGAACTTGTGCCAACGTAGGTGGATGGAGTTTATGGAAGATTACGATTTTTTGTTACACTACCATTTGGGGAAGCCCAATGTTGTGGCCAATGCCCTTAGCTAAAAATTTGTGAGTAGTATGGCTAGCGTGGCCATTCAGGAATAGGATATGTTGGGTGATATCGGCAAGTTTGACTTGCAACTGGGGGAGTTTAGCGAAGGTGTTACCTTATTTACTTTGATTACACAACCCACCTTGATTTACAAAGTCATAGAAACACAATAGGTTGACTGTGAGGTGGAGACAATCCATAAGAGGATCTTCAACGGGAAGGAGGGGAAGGGTTTGAACATCCACTCGAATTTGAGTGTGACATATTTAGATCATTTGTTTGTGCCGAAATCTTGTAGAGAGGAGATACTTTGGGAGTTCCATCATTCATGCCTTGCGGTACATTCGAGAGGCACAAAAATGTACCATGATCCTAGTCGCCAATTTTAGTGGAGGGGTATAAAACAGGGCATCGCTTTATTTGTTTTGAAATTCCTTACTTATCAACAAGCAAAGGCCAAGCATCAAAAACTAGTGGCTTGTTACAACTCTTACCTATAAACGAGTGAAAGTGGGAGCATGTCACCATAGATTTCGTGGTTGGACTTTCGTGAACACAATAAGGCAATGATGCCGTTTGGGTGGTTGTTGATAGGTTGATTAAGTCTACGCACTTTATTCTTGTGCGCACAGGTGACTCAATTGATTATTTGGCGGAGTTGTACATTAGAAATACAATTCGATTTCATGGGGTTCTAGTGACCATTGTTTCAGATAGAGATCCTCGTTTCATAGCCCGGTTGTGGCCAAGCCTTTAAGAGGCATTAGGAACCAAGTTGACTTTAGCACCACCTACCATTCTCAAACTAATGGGCAATCTGAGTATACTATTCAGATTTTAGAGGATATGTTTAGAGTTTGTGTCCTAAATTTCAAGGGGTCTTAGGAGAGATACATACCATTGATTGAATTTGCCTACAATAACAGTTATCAACCAAGTATTGGGATGACACCGTTTGAGGCCTTGTGTAGCCGACCTTGTAGATCACCAGTTTGTTGGGCCAAGGTAGGTGATGCGCCTTTGTTGGGCCCAGAGTTAGTTCGAGAGACAACTGAGAAATTTGCTCTTATCTAAAAGAGATTGGTTATGTCTCAAAGCTGATAGAAACTAATAAAAGGAGGCGACCTTTATCCTTTGAGATTGGTGACCACGTGTTTCTTAAAATCTCATCGAGGCAGGGTTTGATGAGGTTTGGGAAGAGTGGGAAACTATTTCCAAGATTTATTGGCTCTTTTGAGATCTTTGAGCGGATTAGAGGGGTGGCATATTGCTTGGCCTACTGCCATAACTTTCCGGGGTTCAAGATGTGTTTCAATGTTTCTATGCTTAGAAAGTATGAACCTAACCCTTCGTATGCACTTGATTGGGTTGACATAGAAGTAGCTGAGGATGCTTCATATGAGGAGTGGCCGGTTCAAATTTTAGATGCTCGAGAACAAGTATTGAGGGGCAAGACCATACCTTTGGCAAAGGTGTTGTGGAGGCACCACAGAGTTGATGAGGCAACTTGGGAATGAGAGGCGGAAGTCCGCTCCAAATATTCAGATTTGTTTAATAATGTTTAGTTAATTTGAGATTGTAGTGTATCATAATGTTGTTGTTACAATTGGGCATTGTATTGCTAACTACTTGTTATTGAACTTCTTGTGATTTTGAAAACGAAAATTTGGTAAAATCATCAAAGTTTATGAATTATTTGAAATTGTATTAGATGATCATGCTGTTGTTATTCGGAGTCAATCTCGCGATTTGTTATTGTTATGATGGTTAGGCTAAAACTTGTTTCATAGTGAGAAGACTTGTTTAATTTCGGGGACGAAATTTCCTAAGGTGAGGAGTTTGTGATATCTCGAGTTTTTTTTAAAAGTAAATTGAGTATATTAATTTGAGATTTTTGTCTCTTTCAATTGTCCTTGTTACCGTTGAACTCTTTGAGTCTCGTGTTGTTACTTATTCTTTTCCCTTTGGTTGTTCATATACATTCTAGTGTGTTCTGAGGTGTCAATTTGAATCTGTGGGTGTTGGAGTGAATTTGGGAATAATGAGAATGCTCTAAGGTTTTTTTTGGTCTCATTTTGAGTTGAGACCGCTCGAGCGATACTTTAGTCGCTTGAGCAATCATGTCGATCTTCCAATTCTTGGTCATGAAGTTTAAAATACTAGGAGTGTACTTTCACCGCTCAAGCGAAGGTTCCACAGCTCAAGAGATCTATTTATAGAGGAGTGAGATTCTAAGAATTTGAATTCACCGCTTGAGCATCGGTTTCACTGCTCGAGCGGCCTGTCTAAAGTCAGTTTCGAGAAATGTGCCCAATCACTTAAAAGTTGAGCCATACACTTGACCTCCCTCACTATACACTTCACTCGTTCTCTTTCTCTCTACATTTCACTTTTCTCCATTTTCTCTCATCTTTCTCTAGAAAACAATTCACCCACCTTGTTTATTTCTTAATCTTCCTAAATCCATTGGGATTTTGACCTTAGTGTCTTATTTAAAGTTGGAGAACTCATTAAGGGCTACGTAGTGTATGGTGGAGATCGGATTTTGACACTATTGATTTTGAAGCTTTTCTCATCTTTTCCTCCCAAGACTTGAGGTAGGGAGTTTCTTTGAGTTATATATATGGCTTTAGCAAGTCCTTGTGTATTCATTCATGATTGTTGGATAGAGGGTTTGGAAAATGGGAGATTACATTAGAAAATGTTAGAAAATGATTTTCTTATGAATTTCCCCAAATCAAATTGTTTTGTAAAACTTATGAGCTTCTTGAGAGTGCTTGGAGGAAAAGTATCTTTGAAAATGAGAAAGACTCTCTTTGGAAATAAAACCCTAGATTTAGGGATTTGAGGAAAAGTGAACTTGTGATGAGATTTATAAAATTGTTAGAAATTTCTTTAAAAAAATGATGAAATTTCAGTTGTTGTTGTTTTGATTGAGATATTCATGGAATGGACAAGTTTTGTGTTGAAAAATTTATATGATAGCATGATTTTGTATATGCTCGGACTATGAAATGAAAATGAACATTGATTGTGAATATGAAATGGTATCATATGCCATATGGAATTGGATTTTGGTTATGATTTGAGAAATATTGAATATTGCGTTCTACATTGAGAAAATGTTGAGAATTGTAGAATGTTATGATGAAACTTTATAATTGCATCTCATTTCATTCATTTTGCATAGCTTTGAATATTGTTGGTCATGGTTATGTCTTGGAAAGTGATTTATGGTTTTGAGAAAACAATTGAAAATTTTGAAATGTTTTGGGGTAAATACATTTGGTAAGTCCGGATAGGGGGTGTAGATGGTATGGTTTAAGTTGGTCTGAGCGTCTAGGATGAAAGATCGAAACCATGCGCGGAGGAGGTACTATGTACCTTCCGGTTAAGAACCGATAAAATGGGAAATTGGTAGTGTTTGTTATGTCTACTTGCAGATACCAACCTAGGGATTACCTAAGTCGTATTTACTACCCCGTGTTATTAGTTGAATTTCATGGAGAAAATGGATCTTCCAAAAAGAACATTGCATGTGTTTTCAAAAGAATAGAAAATTTGTGGCTTTGGAACACAACACGACATTGCATTCATATATGTAAAAATTGGTTAAACCTATATATTTTGTTAAGATCTCTCTACTGGGGTTTATACTCACCCCTAGTGGATTTGTACAGAAAAGGATGTGGTGATTCCGCCTAGCTAAAGGCGTGAGAAGTATTTTAAGAGCACGAGGCTCTATTTCTTTTGCTGATTATTGTTGACAAGCCCAGGACTTTAATTTGTATGGGTTTGATAACCATCTTTTGTGTAACCAAGCCTAAGCGTTGGAACTTGTAGCCGTGGGGCATTCTTTTATTTTATTTCCTTGTTCTTATTGTCTTACATGCTATAGATTCAACTTTATGATGATTGAATATGTATTGCATATGGACTCCTTTCTTAATGTCTCACATGAATGGGATATTAATATTTAGATTTGACTGCTTGGATTCAAATTATTATGTTTGAATGGAGTATTGGGACTTGTCTTTTTGTAAATTATTTGGGTGCGTTACAATTTCTAACACTAACTAGGTTGAGTCCATTGGGGATAGTGACAATGACAATGTCATATCCTTACTGGATGATCAAGGATCATGGGACGAGCATGTCATTTTTGATAAGTTACCCCCTAATTTAGCCTCTTATTTTGAAATTCCCCCCCTCCCAACAATCTTGAACTTGACTTACCTATGTAGAGGGGCTTAGTGGATGGGAATTTCTCAACTTCTAGTGCCTATGAGACTATTATTGGTACTCAAGGCATAAAGGGGGATTGAAACTAGTTATGGAAGCTCAGAATTCCACAAAAGTTGAAGGCCTTCATGTGGTGTGTTATTCATGGGAAACTCTTGGCTTATGTATTGAGAGTTAAAAAAAGGTCTCACAATAGATTCCACATGCCCCAGTTATTGTCAAGAGGAGGGTATTAATCACTTGTTTAGAGATTGTTTTAAAGCCAAGGAAGTGTAGCTTTATATCTTTGGCAGAAAGTGGTACCTAGACATGATTAGGAAGCCTTGGATGGATTGGATTATGAGTAACTCCAAAAACCAAAATCATTTTAATGCAAATCTGGCTAGGTACATTCGTTTTCATTGTTTCTCTTTGAAAAATTTGAAAAAACTGCAACTCAAATTTTTTTGATTCTTCTGTTTGTGATTTCTTTGAAAACTTTAAATTCATTTTGGAGTACTCTAATGAAATCTATCAAGCTTTTAGTATGTTAATTGTTAATCCTAAACTAGCCTTCAAATTAATCAAGTGGTCTTTGCCAATTGCAACTAGAATTAAGTTGAACACTTATGGATGTAGGATTACTGATGGAGATGGAGGCTTTGGAGGCTTGTTTTGAGATGGGAGAGGAGCATGGTATGTGGTTATTATGGAAAATTCCATAGCGGTACAAGCTTGGAAGCTGAGTTGTGGGTCATCTACAAAGGCCTAACAGTGATCTTGCCAAAGGGTATGCACAATGTGATCATAGAGTCTGGTGCAGAGCAGGCAGTGAAGCTAATGGAGAAAGACCCAAGACCAAACTTCCCCTTTAAAGGCCTAGTGGAGGATTCCAAAATCATCATGAGAGGATGCGAATGTACCATGCAACACATCTCTAAAGAAATTAACCTATGTGTAGATGCTATGGCCAAGCTTAGAGCTAATCAACCTAAAGACATTCTGGTGGTAAATAAATCACCAGTTGAAATTAGAAGCCTTCTTGTGGATGTTATGATAGGCTTGTCTAGGGAGAGGGCTTAGCTCTTGTTTATCTTTTTGTTGTACCTCAAAAAAGAAAAAGAAAAAAAACCTTTTAGCACATTGATCTTTACAAAGGTGAAAATATTGCTCTTCATTAACTTCTACCTAACATATACAATAGAAAATTTTTGTTTCAAGTGTCAACCAGATACCAAAACATAAAAACAAAAATATTTCTTTTATACAAAATCAATTTACAAGAAAAATATTTCATGTCTAAACAAATGAAACCTTAAAAAAAAAAAAAAAATTCTTACTTTAATTCTTAAATTATCAAAAAATTTCGACTTTGGTCCAAATTATAAGAACAGTTATTATATATTTGTGAAAAAAAATGCCATGCGACTCAGGTAATCTATGCCCAATCCAAATCCCGAGGCAATCCACATAAATAAATAAAGAATGGTACTATTAGTGCCTCATGAATTATTTTAAACCCCCTATTTCTTTAGATCCCTATTTATAAATTTTGAAACTCTTAAAATTTATTTCCCCCCTAAATAATACCAAAATTATCTTTATGAAAATATTCCACCCATTAAATGTATTAACCCCTCACACCCCCATACCGCAAAAAAACTCCACTTCCAAAAAAACCTTAACAAAGCCCACGACGAAGAAGAAGAAGAAGAAGAAGAAGATGTAATGTGATTACTGTCTCTACTACCTCATCCACCATTGTCACAGTTGGTATGTTCTCTCTCTCTCTCTCTCTCTCTCTATATATATATATATATATCTATATACACACACATTATTTCTTAGTTTTCTCATAATAATTTCTTTTATTGTAGAAAAAAATTATAATAATTGGTTTAGTTTTCTTAGTAAAACAGGTTCGAACCTATGAATAATGTTCGGTTACTAATTCCTGAACAAATAAACAATGTTCGGGCCTGTGTTCCCGAACAAATAAACAATGTTTGGACATGTATTCTTGAATTTTGGTCATATGTTCGGGGGTTCAATCCTAGAAAATGACGAACATATTTCATTATTTTTGTCATTTTTTTCAAGAAATTTACCCGTACAAGGCCAATCTCCTTTGAGTTAAGAACAACATCAAAGTTATCAATCTCTTCTAATCTTTTATTGTTGTACTCCTCTCGTCTTATGGAGTTATGGTTGTCAGAAAAACTTCCACTCATTGTCATTGTCATTGTCATTGTCGGAGAAGTGTAGGTAATCAAATAGTTGCCACCGTTACAATCAGAATATTTCCACCAAAGGATTTTAAAGGTTTTAAGGGTAGGTAAGTTTTAAAGGTGAGATTTGGAGAAGATGGATGGGTGGTGATGGAGATAGGTGCTCTTATAAACCGTTATTCATGATGTAGTGGGTGTGTAGGTTTCATTGTGAGATGGGGTGTCTCAAAATTAATGACGTCCTTTGTAGTGATTTTATTTGAGCTTATTATTGTAATAAAAAAAAGCTAAAAATTAGGGGTCCAAAATAACTTATGGAGTGCTAATAGCAGCACTCTAAATAAATTACCCTATTTTGCCACTTTGATTATTAAAGAAAAAGATTTTTTTGCTTTCTTGTAATTCAAAAAATAAGTTCTCTAATGTTGTGTTTGATTAGATAATTTGGGAAGAAAAAAGCAAAATATGTGTGAAATTAGGTGAAATGTAAATATATTTTATTCACATTTCACATACCTTTTCTTTTTCTATTTTCAAATCCCTTCTCAAATCTCTCAACCAAACACAGCGTAAAATGTAGGCTAGTTTGGTAATAGATTATTTTAGAAAAAAAAAAATCAAAATGTCATTATTAAAATATCGATTATTTTTGTTTTTTTTTTATGTCTTTCCGTAAAAAATAAAAAAGTGAAGTAAAATAACTAATTTCTAAAACAACTTTTAAACATCCACTTCTTTTGTTTTGGGCAAATTACATTGAAAGTCCCTATATTTCACTCCTTATGTCATTTTGGTATCTACACTTTCAAGTGTCTCAATTTTGACCATTAATTTTAAATTGTATACTAATTTGGTCTAATTGATAATGCCGTTAGTGTTTTTAACGAAAAATTATCATTGGATTAGTTGCAATTAACTCACTAAATCGAGCAAATTCGTAATTTTATCTTTAAAAAAATAAAAAATGTCACTCATGTGCTTGTTTTCTATTAAAAAATACTAACAAATTATAATCAATTGAAGTAAATGGAGACAAAATCATAAATTCATGAGTAAAATTAAACTAATTGAAATTACAGATATTAAAATGACACGAAAACTAAAATAGAGAAACTATGGATGTAATTTATCCTTTATTTTCCCCTTCTCTACTCTCCTCTATGCACCTTCCCATCCATCCCTACTATAGGCTACCGCCCTCATCCACGCTACTTCCACAACTGACAAACCACCTCCATCTGCCACCTCTCCAGGCAACCCCCTTTCTCATTTAACTTTCTTTCCCATCTCTCATTTCTTTTGTTCATATTTCTTTACTAGTGGCATAAACCCACCACCTGATTTCTTCCCTCAACAATCAGACTTCAACGCGCAATCTCTTTGCTTCTCCAACAATGCATATCCACTATAATTTTTTATTTTCATCCGATAAAAGTTCGTTTATGAGATTTTGGTGGGGTTTGGGGGGACAAGTTTTGGGATGATACAAAGTTCATTTTTGAGATTTGAGTGAGTTTGGGGACAAGTTTTGGGATGGGAACGGGATTGAGATTAGATTGAGTTTGGGTTTGAATTTAAAGATTAAAGTGAGGGAAAAAAATTTGGGACATGAATGGGAAACTTTAGGTAGCGTTTGGTTTAATTGTGGAATCATGATTTTAATTAAAAAAATTTTAAAATTCTTTTCAAAACACTAATTAACACTCAGTTGAAAATTCTTTTCAAAACTCAAAACTTATTTCAAAGATCTATTTTTTTTTTATTTAAAAAAAACAAATTATTTTGCTATTTAAAATTATTTTTTTGAATATTTTTCAGAAATTTTTTTTTTATTTTTATTTTTGAAGAAAAATATATATATATTTTCCAAAAAAAATATGTTGTTATTTTTTTAAGTTTTAGCCAAATAGTTTGTTATGATTTAGATATATATGGGCAATCCAAATTTTTTTAAAATTAAAAGAAATTAAATATGTAAAAAATAAATAAAAAACATATTCAAAAATTTTAAAAAAAAAATAAAAATAAAAAATATTTAAAATGAAAAATAATTTTTAAAATTTTTTTAAATATCTAATTTTTTTTTAAAAAAATATTTAAAAAAAATACAGCGCACAAATGTAGTAAATACAACAAATATTAAAATAAATAAATAAATATTTACCCTTAAAAAAAAATTCAAAAAATTTCAAAATACAACTTAAAATTCAAAAACTTTAAACTAAAAATATAACTCAAATTTTTTTTTCAAAACTCTTAACTAAACAATTTTTTTTTTTTCAAAACTCATTTAAAAAACTCAAAACTCAAAATATAACTCAAAACTCAAATTATGATTTCAAAACGAAACCAAACGTTTTTGAAATTCAAAAACTGTCCCTTAAATTGTGTTAGAAGTTGGTAATTAGACCAAAGTAGAAGATGACAAATAACTCAAGGACCAAAGTAGGATCATTTTTTTTTTTTTTTTTTTTTTTAAGACCATAGTAAATTAATTCATACTTCAAGAAGCAAAGGGGTAATAATATGCATTGTGATTTTGTATGAGTTGAGAATCCACAATCACTTGGCACAAAACTAGGATACATGGACACATTTGGAATCACATAAAAGAAGGATATACATGGACACATTTGGGATCACAAACGATATCGATTCCATTTCACTGAAGAGTATAATGAAAAAGTTAAAATTTCCAGTTAATTTAGAGTTATGTTAGGAATCTCAAATAATTTATCAAATTTTCTATCAAACCTCTCATGGGTCCCACACTCATGTGAGAGTTTTGGTAAATTATTTGAGATTTATAGCATTGTCCGTTAAGATAAAATGGGATTCAATTTTGTGCATTTATTGATTTAGTGAGTATAAATACTTCAATAAACATGTTCAAGTATATGTTTGATTAGCGCAAGATACATTTAAGTGTGCAAAACTTGAAAAATAAAATGTATAAAATACATGTAGACTTGCCTCCACTAAGTTTTTCTCATTCTTCCATCCATTTGAGTTAGGAGAGGAAAAAAAAAAAAAGAAGAGAGAAGGTTGTGATTTATCTACTTTCTGTTAGGATAAATAGGAAAGAAAAAGGGAAAAAATTATTTATCTTCTATCTTGTTTGGTTAAATTATATAAAAGAAAAGAAAAGAAATTATTTAATGTTATATTACCAAAATAAGCTTACTTTTATTATTTCTTTTATATCTAGACAAATAGTTTTGGTATTACAAGAAAATGGTAATTAGTTGATTTTTTTTCTGAAAAATGCTTGAGACCCCTATTTTTTGGAGACTCCTCCAACCCTCTTTATGTGGTACTGACTCATGTATGTGTGGGGCCTATACCATTAATGATAGAGATTCAAAGGGGGTTGTGGGAGTCTCCAAAAAAATGGAGGTCTCAATCATTGTTGTTTTTTTCCTCCCTCAATCTCTCCACTTTTGGAGAGATTAATGAGAGTTATAAGATAAATGAATTTTTCTCAAATTCTTCTCATTTTACGTCATTTCTCTTTTCTTTACTTATCCAAAAAAGGTAATATGAACAAAGATAAATGTGTTTCTTTTCTTTTCTTTCAAATTAACTAATCCAAACGAGTTGTAAGTTAACAGTTGATATTAGTGATGGACTAATTACTATACGATAACTATCACTATATGGTAAGAAGATATATGTCATCTCAAGTCTAGCCCAATCCAACATCACACCTAATTTAGTCATCCTAAGTCCACTCCTAAAAAAACTTTCAAATTCCAAACGGTTTAATCCAATAGATATTAGTTACTAATTTCTTTTTATATTATTATTATTATTATTATCTTGAAGGAATATTAAATTATTTAGATCATTTTAATTATTATGTCAATTTAGAACATTAACAAAATCAATATGATCTTTTTAACAAATGTTTTTTTTTTACACTAAGTAAAATAATATAAAATTATAATTACTATTTTATACAGGTGCTAAACGTGGCGGGCTAAATTGGAACTCCTTGTCTCAAGCCCAACTTGAATATTAAATGGACATAAAATCTCAGTTTAGTCTGATCTTGTGAACTAAATATTTTTTTTTCTTTCCAAACTTTAAAAATATCGGACGGAGATAGATGAGTTGGGCAGGCCATCGGGCCATGGCCACCATAGTTGCACCTTTGGCAATGTCCTAACCTCTCCATTTAAATTTAAAAAAAAAAAATGAAAGCCAAGTGTTCGAGAAATTATTCAATACTCATGGAGCAATATTTCATTTCATTTCCAGGTTGACACTTAATATTTTGTCTCATAAAATTCTAATATAAAAGTAGTACGTCTCATGATTAATCAATAGCTGTTAGCTACTTATTTGGAACACCACCTGAACTTGCTACAAGAACATTGAATAATTTCTCCAAGTATTCACTCTAAAAATTTGACATTAAGGGTTGATTTGATAATTATTTGTTTATTTTTTTTTTATAAAATTGTTGCTGAAATAGTTAGGAAAATGTTACAGAATGCACCCTTAAAGGGCATACCGTATGCACATCCATACGTATTGTTTTGATAAATGTTACATAATCTTCTAATAGTGTCACAATAATTTGTGGTTTAGACATGAAATCATGCATTTGTTTTGTAAAAAATGTTTCAATAAAAAATGTATAGCATTATCATAAAATATGTACTTTCATATCTAAATCACAAATTGTTGTAATTTTACTAGACAATTACATAATATTTGTTACAGAAATTTACATATACCGCAAAAATACGTGACGATGTGCATACTGTATGACTGCACACTGAAGAATTTCTCAAAAGGTTTGATGCCTTTGGTTAATTCAAAAAAGGTTCTTTTTGTTATTGAGAATGTTCAAGTGCAGTGTTAATATAATATTGCTAATTGTTTAGATATAGATGCTTTCTCTTTTCACTTTATTCTTTCGGTGATTACCAATCATCCTTTGGTATCCAATGTACATTTCCTCTCTCTATAAAGAGAGAGTTCACTCTTGTAAAGATACAACACATAATAGACAGAAACCATTTTGCTCTCTAGCTTCTCTCATTCATTGCTCTCTAGCTTCTCTCTCAAACTAAACTTACATGGTATCAGAGCACATCAACCTGTGCGAAATTTTCTCCTGAGTCCAACGGCACCAAGCCCGTTCTCAGAAAAGCCAACACGCGCCCACACGCGCCACCCTTAGCCTCTGCGCGTCAACACGACCGCCACCACTCTCACACGCGCCCACACGCGCCAACTCCTGTCGCTCACTTCCTCCACGCGCCCACACGCGCCCACACGTCCGCGGCTCCCATACGCCGCGCCTGCTACCGTACGCGTACCGTGCGCCGCTTTGCTAGTGTGCACCCGCGTGCGCCAAACCAGCTACCGTGAGCCGCGCCTGCGCCTGTCTGCTAACGTGCGCCGTTGCCTTCCTGCTAACGTGCTCCTCCCTGCACTCTGCTAACGTGCGCCGCTGACATCATTGCTGACATCATCTCTGTCCAGCATACCTTTCCTTGCTATTTTCGACCTTCCGGACTCACTGGTACACTCTGTTTTACCTAATTTTGCTCCTACGGATCTATTTCTATTACTTTAACCCTACTCAACTAGTATTATGGATCGTCATGATGCCTCCCATCCCATTTCCGTCATTTTAAATGGTTCAAACTATGTTCTGTGGGCCCAAGCTATGTCCTCTTTCCTCAAAGGCAAGAAGCTCTGGCGAATTGTCACCGGGGATGTGGCTAAACCAGTAAAAGACAGTGCCACTACTGAAACTCCTGTTCATACTGCTACATATGAAGACCGACTTGAGGAATGGGACAGTAAGAATTACCAAATCATTACCTGGTTTCGTAATACCTCTATTACCTCTATCAGTCTTCAATTTGGCCGCTTTCAGCTTGACTCTGTAACTACTCCTGCGAAAGACATCTGGGAGTTTTTGAAAGAACGATACCAGACTACTGGTCTTGCCCATCAATATCAACTTCAGAACCAACTTCACCGCATGCGCCAAGAATCCACTCAGTCCATTAATGACTTCCTTTCTCAAATGTACTCTGTTTGGGATCAGCTTGCTCTTTCCGAACCAGCATGGCATGACCCCGAAGATGCCGTTTTATTTACTATCCATCGCAACCAGCAAAGGTTGGTGCAATTTCTCATGGCTCTTACCTCATCCTTTGAGCCCGTATGTGCCTCTCTGCTTCATCGCCATCCATTGCCCACTCTTGAACAAGCAATTTCTGAGTTGCTATCCGAGGAGACTCGTCTCGGTACTCTTCAAACTCATCATGTGGACTCTGTTCTTGCCACTCCTCCGTCCCGGCCATCATTTCCCCAGCGGACTACTGCTTGCCTCTACTGTCAGAATCGGGGCCTTCCTTCAACCCATCTCCTGGTCCATTGCCCCGTCAGATCCTGCCGCTACTGCAACAAACTTGGTCCTGGTCATCTGCAACAGGATTGTTTTCGCAATCCCTCTCGCTCATCCTCCAATAGCCACTCCTCTCGCGGTGGCTCTTCCCGGGGAAACTTTCACCGTTCCGGCAATCAGTCTCATCACACTGCTGCTGCTGCTTCCGGGAATCAGTCTCATCCCACTGACACTGCCACCTCTGCCGGGTTCTCTGAGTCCCCTACTCCATCTACCCCTCGCTTTTCTCCAACAGATGTAGAGGCCATGCTCAAACAGCTTCTCTCCCCATCTGGTACACCTCCTCCTACTGCTTTGTCTGTCATTCCAGGTAACTCTTCTTGGTATTTTGACTCTGCCTGTTGTAATCATATGACCTCTAGTTCTACTATTTTTTCTTCCTTATCTTCCTCTCCTCATATTCCCTCAATACATACTGCTGATGGTTCTCTCATGTCTGTTCGTCATGTTGGTACTGTTTCCACCTCTTCTTTATCCATACCTCACGTTTATCATATCCCTGCTCTTACCTTAAACCTTATTTCCATTGGTCAATTATGTGAACTTGGTCTAACTGTCACATTTTCTGCTACTAATTGTTTGGTACAGGACCCTCAGACAGGGCAGACTATTGGGATCGGCCGTAAGCATGGACGTCTCTATGAACTCATTCACCTTCATGTTCCTGCCTCTCCTCAAATTGCTGCACCTACATCTCCTTCCTCATTATCTCCCTTTCATCTTTGGCATTGTCGCTTAGGGCATATTTCTGTTAATCGCTTAAGGTCTTTGGTTTCTAGTGGACAGTTGGGTCATGTAATTCCCGATAATTTCGATTGTATACCCTGTCAACTTGCCAAACAACCTGCTTTATCATTTAATAAAAGTACTTCTGTTTCTCTTGCACCTTTTGATCTTATACATTCGGACATTTGGGGACCCTCACCTACTACTACTATGGGGGGATCCCGCTATTTTGTTGTTTTTATTGATGATTTTTCCCGGTTTACTTGGCTTTTTCTCATGAAACATAGGTCTGAATTGAAACACATTTATTATCGTTTTGCACAAATGGTCCACACCCAATTCTCCAAAACCATCAAAATTTTTCGCTCTGACAATGCTATGGAATATCGGGATTCAGATTTTCTTTCCTTTCTTCAGCATCATGGTACATTGCCTCATCGTTCCTGTGCTGGCACATCCCAGCAAAATGGCCGCGCTGAACGGAAACATAGGCATATTCTTGACACTACTCGCGCTCTCCTTCTCTCTTCTTCCTGCCCTGAAAACTTTTGGGGAGAAGCTGCCCTCACTGCTGTTTACACTATCAACTGTGCTCCTACACCTGTCATCCATAATCAAACTCCCTTTGAACGTCTGCATGGCACTCCCCCTCCGTACGCCAATCTCTGGGTTTTTGGCTCTGCCTGCTTTGTTCTACTTCAATCCCATGAACACACCAAGCTTGAACCTCGCTCTCGTCTTTGTTGTTTTCTTGGGTATGGCATTGAACATAAAGGCTTCCGCTGTTGGGATCCTCTCTCTAAACGTCTTCGTATCTCCCGCCATGTCGTTTTCTGGGAACACCAAATGTTTTCCTCGCTATCCTCTTTTCACTTACCCGGACTTTCCACTATTGCACTATTTACTAATCCTTCCATCGATCTTTTCTCTGCTGATTTTGATACAGGTTCCTCCTCCATCGAGACGCCCTTGCTCACCCCTGATCCTGTCCAGCCTGCTCTACCTGAAGGTCTACCTCTTGCCACCACACCTCCTTCTCCACCGGCTCTTCCTCTCACCGATCCTCCTCCGGGTCGACCACGCCGGGTAACTCAACCTCCTATCCATCTTCGTGATTATATTGTTGGATCTGCTGCCTTCTCTACTTATGAACCTACCTCCTATCGTGAGGCTTGTACTAATCCTCTTTGGCAGCAAGCTATGACTGATGAACTCCATGCCTTGGATAAAGCTCATACTTGGGATCTTGTTGATCTTCCTCCTGGCAAGACTGCAATTGGCTGCAAATGGGTTTACAAAATCAAAACACATTCTGATGGCTCTATTGAACGCTACAAAGCTCGTCTTGTTGCCAAGGGCTTCAACCAAGAATATGGCATTGATTATGAGGAGACATTCTCTCCTGTTGCTCGGCTTACATCTGTTCGCAGTTTACTTGCTGTTGCTACTGCTCGCCACTGGGGGCTCTTTCAGATGGATGTCAAAAATGCTTTCCTCAATGGTCATCTCCTTGAGGAGGTCTACATGCAACCTCCACCTGGGTCCACTTTTCCACCTCATCAGGTTTGCAAACTACAGCGTGCTCTCTATGGTCTCAAGCAAGCACCTCGTGCTTGGTTTGCTACGTTCAGTTCTACCATTCTTGCCTTCGGATTCACCTCTAGTCCCTATGACTCTGCTCTCTTTATACGGACTACTTCTAATGGTACTACTCTTCTTCTTCTGTATGTGGATGATATGATTATCACTGGTAATGATACAGCTGGTATTCTCCACCTCAAACAATTTCTCCACCAACAATTTGAGATGAAGGACCTTGGTACTCTTAACTACTTCTTAGGCCTTGAAGTATCGCATGATTCTACTGGTTCCTATCTGTCCCAGGCCAAATATGCATCCGATCTTCTGGCTCGTGCTGGTCTTACTGATTGCAAAACTGCCTCTACTCCGATTGATCCTCAGATTCGTCTCACTCCTCTTGATGGCACTCTTCTCTCTGATGCTACTCTTTATCGCCAGCTCGTCGGCAGTCTTGTCTATCTCACAGTCACTCGTCCTGACATTGCCTATGCTGTTCACATTGTCAGTCAGTACATGTCGGCTCCTCGCACTCCCCACTATACTGCTCTACTCCGCATCCTTCGCTACCTCAAAGGCACTCTGTTCCATGGTCTTCACTTCTCGGCTTCTTCCTCTCTTGACCTACGTGCCTTTTCCGATGCTGATTGGGCTGGGGATCCTACGGATCGACGCTCCACCACGGGATTCTGCTTCTTCTTAGGGGATTCTCTTCTTGCTTGGCGTAGCAAAAAACAATCTCTCACTGCCCGCTCTAGCACCGAAGCTGAATACCGAGCTCTTGCTGATACTACTCAGGAACTTCTCTGGCTTCGCTGGCTCCTTGCTGATATGGGAGTTTCTTCATCTACTCCTACCCCTCTCTACTGTGACAATCGGAGTGCTATTCAGATTGCTCACAATGATGTTTTTCATGATCGCACCAAACATATTGAGATTGATTGTCATTTCATTCGCCAGCATGTTACTTGTGGAACTGTTCATCTTCTTCCTATTGCTTCAGTCGATCAACCCGCTGATATCTTCACTAAGGCTCATCCTCCTGGCCGCTTTAATGATCTTGTTTCCAAACTCAACTTGGTAGATGCTTTCCCTCCTTGAGTTTGCGGGGGGCTGTTAATATAATATTGCTAATTGTTTAGATATAGATGCTTTCTCTTTTCACTTTATTCTTTCGGTGATTACCAATCATCCTTTGGTATCCAATGTACATTTCCTCTCTCTATAAAGAGAGAGTTCACTCTTGTAAAGATACAACACATAATAGACAGAAACCATTTTGCTCTCTAGCTTCTCTCATTCATTGCTCTCTAGCTTCTCTCTCAAACTAAACTTACATGCAGATTGAATTTTTTTTCCCTTTATCTTTATTGAATTTGTAACATTTTTTAAATCTTTCTAGCCTAGAAACTAAAAAAAGAAAAATTGATAATTTTTTTTAAAACAATTGGTTGAGTTTGAATTTTTTGCCCTTTATCTCTAATAAATTTGTAATATTTTTTTAAAATATTTCTAGACTAGAAACTAAAAAATAAATAAAAATTGATAAATGTTTTTAAAAAAATTGGTTAAAAATAAAAAATAAATTGATTTTTTTAGCAGTTACTGAACAAAATTGAAAGTGTTTTTTTTTTTTTTTTGGTCACCTAAATATGTTGAAATCAAACATATAAATTTTTTAAGGATAAATTACATCATATGAAGAAAATACATTTATTCTATCACTTTTGATATAATTAAGTCTTTTTTAATTAATAATTGATTAGTCATATAAATAAAAAAGGGGCATTTACACAAAAGTCCCATTTTGTGAACTTATATTCCATTAAGTCTTAGATAAGATTTTTTGCTATTTTACTTTTCATTAATTTTTAATAGAAACAATAGTTGTTCATCATCTGTAATTGTTTATAAAAAAGTATGGTGATGTGACATTTATTTTGATTTTCAAAACTTCATAACATCATAATTTCAACAATATACATTTTAGTTTTGACAAAATTTATATTCTTAAAATCAACACAATAAAATCTATTAAACAAGATTAATATTAAATGTAAAATTATATAAAAATAAAATATAATTTTTTATTATTAATTTGCAATTTAAATTATTTAATAGTAAGTTTTCTTAACTTACTTAACTAACAATATTCTCATAAAATATATGGAGTTGGTTGAGTTAGTTAAGAGATAATTTCATATAAAATTGAAAAAAATATACTTAAAATGAGGAAGTCATACTAAAAAAATATAAATTTCATCCAAAAATTTAAAAATTAGATTGCAACTATGAAATTTATCTAAAATATATGATTCCGAATATTTGAAAAATGTTTCAATTTGAAGAAATTTCTCAGTTTAAAAAATTAAAAAATAAGTCAATTTACTATTTTCTTAATTACTAACCATAAATTAAAATTTTAAACAAATAAAATATCTCTTTCACACATAAACATACATAAACAAAATGAGAAATATCTCAATTACAACACTAAGAAAATTGAAAAACTTCTTAGTTGACGAAACAATTATATGGAACATTTTTGTGCAAAACTGATAAATTTCTCAATTTTTTTCTAGTTTTAAAACTGAGAAATTGATAATATTCTCAATCTTAAAAGTAGAAAAAATTAAAAAATTTCTCAATTTTACTTGATAGTTTCGCACACTGAGAAATTATTAGTTTCATATAGCTAAAAAAAATAATGTTTTATTTTTTTAAAATTTTATATTGAATACTGGTCTTATTTGATAGATCTCATTTTGTAGACTCTAAAAATATAATTTTTATTAAAAATAAGCGTATATTATAAAAGTTATGAAATTTTTATATTTTGAAACAACAGAAATTATCTAAGATTATTTTTATTAAAAATAAAATTTTAAAAAAATAAAATAAGAAATTTCTAGTACTTTCGGGGCACGGTTAGATAGTTACTAGGAGATTTGTGATTGGTGGAAAGAGTGGAGCCAACAATTTTGTGTTGGGGCATGAAACATAATGCTTGGTAATTGGTAAATAATATTGTCATATAGTGCACTTAAATCACCTAATAATTTTTTATTAGCACATTGAATTGACACTTTTTAATTCCTCTCACCTTTTGATGAGGAGAAAATAGTTATATATACATAAATATTTTGGACATAAGACTTAGATTAAAAATAATGAAGTAGGACTTAACGGAGTACCAACTTTACAAATATGACTCGTGAGTAATTAACCCAATAAAAATTGATGTTATTATCTCTTTTTTACCAAAATGCATATTTATCTTTGTTTATTTCAGTGTTTGTCCACTTAGTTTTAGTTGCTTTAACCATACTATAAAGAAAGTTAGTGTAATAATGTTAAAAATGTAGGACTAACTCTATTATCTCTTTTGTACCAAAATGCATATTTATCTTTGTTTATTTCAGTGTTTGTCCACTATTAGTATTAGTTTTAGTGGCTTTAACCATACTATAAGGAAAGTTAGTGAAATAATGTCAAAAGTGTAGGACTAATTCTATTCTCCAAAACTCTATGGAGGTGAGTCTAATTTACCCTTTCATTTAAAGGCTTGGTTTTTCTCCAGTCTCAAATTGGACTGGAGGTATTGTTAGGTCCATTGGGCCCATTTTTGTGTCCCCGTTTCGCTACTCTAAACCGTTCATATTTTAGGGTTCGTTGAGTACATCATTCCTACAAAATCAAGTTGATCAGATAACGTAAACCATGTGTTTGGATCAACTTAGTATAAAAAATAGACGGTGAAAAAATATATGGTTCATACAAAATTGATTCGAACATGTAGTTTCCGTTATCTAATTGACTTGATTTTTTATAAGGATGATACACTCGACGAATCCTAAAATGTGAACGGTTCAGATTATTGAAATAGGACCCAAAAGTAGGTCTAATAATGTGAACGGTTCAGATTATGGAAATAGGATCCAAAAGTAGGTCTAATAGGCCGGACTAGATGGTAATAGATTGGAGACAGTCCAGTCCTTTCATTTAATGATGTTATAGCTTCCAATCAGAGCCTAATGTCACGGCCTTGATTATTTCCAAGCACTCCGTACGGCACTTAGACAATCACAAGTCTTACTTGATGATGCTACGTCAGTGTAACTTACAAGTTTGTAAGAAAGAGAAGTAAGAAGACAATGAGAGCTTGAGAGAATGCCTTTATATTCACTTTGAGAGAACTTGTACAACTCTTGATTGATGATTGGAGAAAATGAGCCCTTTTTTTATTTATAGGCTACTTTGGCGCATTCTAGAATACATAAGAAAAAGGTATGTAGAAGCTTCTCATGGAAGCCTTCTTGCAAGCTACAAGAACATTCTACAATGCCTTCTAGAAATATCTATACAAATTTCTACAAGTCTAGTTACATGTACAAGTGTGTACGTACTTGAATTCTATAGGGCCTTCTAGAATTCTCCATGGTCTCACATGTGCTAAAATTTGCTAGGAAGTTCTAGATTCTTCCACTGGCTCCCATTCTTCTAAGCTCCCATTTGGATAGTATATTTTTCCATAGAGAATTCAATAGGATGTGACATTCTCCCCTACCTATGCCAACGACGACCTCATCATATCATCTTTGTGAAACTTTTGTATTTACTCTTGGAATGGCTACAAAGTATCTGTTGGCTCCCAACTAGCCTTGTTCTCTGGTAATCCTTTCCGTTTGACTATGTACTATGTGCAAGGAGATACCCCACATTTTTGAATGACTCGGTTGGCCATTATGTATTCTGCTTCTTTATCGTGTGAGGTTACGATCGCTGCTGGCACTCTAGATGACTCTTCTCGTCTTGGGTCTTCCTTATCAGAATGATAGGGCTTTAAGTAGCTTACGTGGAAGACATGATGGATCTTGAGCCTTGGAGGTAGTTGTACCTGGTAGGAAACTTTACCTACCTTCTTTGTGATGGGAATAGGCCTTTATACTTCCATATCAACCCTTGTGCACCTTCCTTAGGGACTTGAATTGTTGAGGTAGTAGCTTGACAAGCACGAAGTCCCTAACTTAAAATTCCACCACACGTCTCTTTTTGTCAGCCAACTTCTTCATCTTCTTGGATGCTTTGTCTAAGTATGTTCATGCCACATCGTCTTGTTCTTGTCATCCATTAGCAAATTTAAATGCTATTGGATTCCTTCAAGTATAGCCCGACATTACTGTGTGGGGGTGTTAGTGGTTGTTGTCCAGTAGCCAACTCAAATGGGTTGTGGTTGGTAGACTCACTTCGTTGCAAGTTGTAAGAGAATTAGGCTACATCCAGTAACTTAGCCCAATTTCGTTGATTGGCACTCACGAAGCGTCTCAAGTAAAGCTCCAAAGAGTATTCACCTGTTCAGTTTGGTCATCACTTTGCGGGTGAAAATTGGTGGAGAACTGTAGATCTGACCCCAACATCTTGAATAGTTCAATCCGAAATCGCCCTATGAAGCGAGGGTCTTGATCACTGATGATGGATCTAGGCACACCCCAATACTTCACCACATGTTTTAGGAACAACCAAGCTACTTCTTTCGCGGTGCAATCCGTGGAGGCTACTATAAACGTGGCATACTTAGAAAATCTGTTAACCACTACTATGATAGAGTCACACCCCTCTGACTTAGGCAATGCTGAAATAAAATCCATAAAGACACTCTCCCAAGGCTTTTTAGTTGTAGACAACTATTCCAACAACCCTCCAGGTGTTTGTTGCTCTAATTTGTTTTGCTGGCACACTAGACAAGTCTTTACATATGCCTCTATGTCATCCTGTAATCTGGGCTAGTAGTAGGTTAATTCCAACAATGTCCTCGTATGCCTTTGTCCTAGATGGCCCTACGACATTGTATCATGGCATTTCTTTATTAGGTTTCTCCGTAGGTTACCCCACTTTGGAACGTAGAATCGTTTTCCTTCCGTGTAGAGTAGGCCATCCTCCACCCAAAAGCGTTTAGTTTTTCCATTGTTGGCTAATGCAATGATGCTTTTGGTGAGTGGGTCATGTTGCAGCCTTTCTTTGAGGAGTTCGACCAACTCCCCTTGGGGTTTGCAACTCAAATCAGCTAATTCAGCCTTGCGACTAAATGCATCAGCCACAGGGTTTGCCTTTCCCGGCTTGTACTCCAAGACGTAGTCAAATTCTGTTAAGAAGTCTTGCTAGCTAGCCTGTTTAGGACTTCTTTTGGGACTAAAAGTAGCTAGTGGTAACGTTGTTTGTCTTGACCACAAACTTGGATCCTAGCAAGTAGTGTCTTTACATGCGCAAACAATGAATTATTGCCATCATCATCTCTCTTTCTCTCTCTCTCTCTCTCTCTCTCGCACTGTGTACCTTCGTTCAGTGTCATTAAGGTGCCGTTTGGTAACACTTACGTTTTCAGTTTTTTGTTTATATTTACAAAAATTTAAAAAACTCAAATAAAAACTTGTTTGATAAAATTTTTGATTTATAAATTAGTGATCACAGTTTATAAATTTGGCCAAAAAATGAAAACACAAAAAATGTGTTTCCATTTTGAGTTTTCAGTTTTTTTTTTTACCACCCAACACTAGCCACCACCCGCCACCATTTTCCGCCACTGTCTTCCGCCACAACCACCCACCCCCACTTGCCACCACCCACCTCCCACCCACTCGCCACCACCACCCATCCCTCGCCACCGCCACCACCACCCACCACTACCATCCACCGCCTGCCACCACCACTCGCTACCTACTTGCCACCACCACTCACCACTCACTTACCACCACCATCCACCCACCACCACCAGCCATCTGCCACTCACCCGCCACCACCACCCACTGCTACCACCACCCACCACCACTACCACCATCACCTACCACCCACCCGCCACCCACCTGCCACCACCACCCACCACCATCACCACTACCACCTACTCGCTACCACCTACCACCCGCCACCGTCACCCACCCATTCACCACCACCACCACCCGCCACCTACCCACCACCACCCGCCATCCCCCACCCACCTGCCACTACCACCCACCACACGCCACCACCACCACCACCACCCGCCACCCGCCACCGTCACCCACCCACCCACCAACCATCCCCACCTACCACCCACCCGCCGCCACCACCACCACCCGTCATCCGCCACCCACCTGCCGCCACCACCGCCACCACCACCCACTCGCTACCAACCACCACCTGCCACCATCACCCACCCAGCCACCTACCATCACCATCCACCATCTACCCGCCACCACCCGCTATCCGCCACCCACCTGCCACCACCACCCACCACCTGTCATCACCACCCACTCGCTACCACTCACCACCCGCCACTGTCACCCACCCACCCACCGCCACCACCTGCCATCTGCCACCCACCTGCCACCACCACCCACCACCACCACCACCACCACCACCACCCACTCGCTACCACCCGCCACAGTCACCCACCCACCCACCACCACCATTACCACCCACCCACCGTCACCACTTTCCACCACCGTCTTTCGCCGCCACTTGCCACCACTTGCCATGTCTCACACTTTTTTATATTTTTAAAATTTTTTAAACATTTTATCAATTGCCAAACGCGTTTGTAGTTTATGTTTTTCTAAAAATAAACAAAAAATAAACAAAAGCCAGTTTATAAAATTTTTGTAAATATAAACTGAAAACGTAAACGTTACCAAACAGACCCTAAGCTTTCATAGGCAATAAGATGCTCGTTTTACATAAGTACTCCTCTAATAACATGTACTTCGTATGGTTTGGTGTAATTGGGTAGTCCCAAGACTGGTTTCTCCATTATTGCCTTCTTCAAGTTTTCAAAGACATCTTGGCACTTCTTTGACCATTTCCATGCCTTGTCCTTTTTAAGGAGATCGGTGAGTGGTGCTGCCCTCATCGTGTAGCCCTTTATGAAACGCCGATAGTAGTTAACAAGGCCAAGGAAAGACCTTAGCTCTGTCACTTTGGTAAGAGTTTCCCATTCTTGTTTTGTCTGCACCTTGTCTTTATCCATCATAAGTATCCCTTCCTCGATCTTGTGCCCCAAGAATATCACCTCGTTTGTTGCAAAGGAGCAGTTTTCCTTCTTCACATAGAGCGCAGTTTCTTTCAACACTTGGAACACCGTTCGTAGGTGATCTACATGGTCCTCCAAGTTGTTTCTATAGATCACGATGTCGTCCAAGTAGACCACTATGAAACGTTCCAAGTAAGAATGGAAGATCTTGTTCATTAATGTACAAAATGTGGCTGGGGCATTGGTGAGGCCAAATGACATCACTAAGAACTCACATGTGCCATATCGAGTAATACAAATAGTTTTAGGCTTATCCCCAACTGCTATCATTACTTGGTAGTAGCTAGATCTCAAGTCAAGTTTAGTGAAGTATCGAGCTCTTCCAAGCTGATCAGACAAGTTAATAATTAAAGTAATATGATGCTTTTATTGATAGTTACTTTTTTAAGTGCCCGATAGTCAATGAATAGACGAAGAGAACCATCCTTCTTCTTTTGGAATAGCACTAGAGTACCATAAGGGGCTTTGGACGGTTGAATATAGCCAGCATCTAGTAAGTCCTTTAACTGCCTCCTTAGTTCTTCTAACTCGGGCGGTGCCATCCTATAAGAAACCTTGGTAGGCAGCGTTGTACCTGGCTTCAACTTGATCTTATGATTCACCTCTCTTCTAGGTGGTAGTTTTTGCAGCAATTTAGGCAGCATCATTTCTTTGTACTCATCGAGTACAATCTCTATCTGCTTGAGTATTGGCCCCAAAGGTCCATCATTCTTCTTCTTTACCATGGCTACAAGGTAGGTCATATCTTCCTTCTTAAAGCCTCTTTTTACTTGCATGGCTGAGAGAAGTGGGGTCTTGAACCCTTTTCCTATCACCATTTGCACCACACATGGTGTATTTTGCTCCTTGATTGCCACAGAGCGCAAGAATGGTATTGGTATTGCCTTGACTTTTCCCAAGAAGTCCATGCCGATGATAATTTGGAAATCATCCATAAGAGCCACCATGAAGTCAATCTTGCCATTTTATGTACCTAGGCCGATGTCTACTTCATATGCTACTTCGTGCAAGGGTTTGGCCTCTGAACTAACAGCCTTGAGCCATTCAAACTCTTTACTAGTCCTTAATTCTAACCTTCTTGCCTTTTCCACAGAGACAAAGTTGTGTAACTCCCGTGTCCACCATTGCACGAGTAGGCTTGCCATTGAGGCACACCTTTACATACATCAAGCCCTTGTCATCTTGGGTAGATGTGGCATGCTTTGATTTGATGGCATTGAGTAGTTGTAGGGAGTCTCTTCTTTTTCCCATTTTTTTTATCATGGCATTAAGGGCTTGTCTTCTAGGACACTCTCTTGCCTAGAGTAGCCCATTACACACAAAGCAATTGGTTTTGGGCTTGAACTTGCTTTTGTCTTTAGCTTTGTCTTTTCCCTCTTTGCTAGTAGGGGGCTTGTTATGCCCCTCCTTGCGATAGAACCCCATGTTCTTATCTTTCCCACCTTTATTATGACTATCCTTTGATGTCCTGGCCTTACTTTCTCGCCTTTTATACTCAATTAAGGACTTTATCAGGATAAAATTGAAGAGTGGTTCTTCAACAGTCATACTCAGAACTTCAAGCATAAGAGTCGAGAATTCTTTACATAGTCTTGAATAGATGCTGTGTGTTTAAGTTTCTTCAAGCTTTTTCTAGCTTGGTAGGCCACGTCCTCAAGATAAATTTTTTTCTTAAGTTCTTTCTTAAAGTCTTCCTAAGTGTCTATGGTGCATATACCTTTCTCAATATTAGCATGTCTGCGACGCCACTACAGTGTTACTGTATCGGCAAGGTAAAGGATTGTGGTTCGTACTTTAGCATCTTCCTCAGCCACTGTCATCACTTCGAAGTATCTCTTCATATGCCATAAGTAGTTGTTCACTTCTTTGGCATCCCTTTTTTCGTTAAAAAGTTTTGCTTCGCCACCTACACCTTCGATGTCCTTGGCATGGTCACAACTCCCCCAGTTATGGCCTTTTCGCACTTTGCCACAACTTGGTGCTCTTTTTCCAAGTGGGCTTCAAAGCTTTCGAGTATCTTTAACACTTTAGCTTGGAATGAATCATTAGCAACTTGGTTGTCATGCACCACAGAGTTGATGGTGGAAAGCATGCCATCATGGAGTTCTTTGATTTCTCTCTTGAGACCTTCTATCTCATGTTTCAAGCTTTGTGCCAACACATCAAGACATTCTCCAAAGTCACCCACGGCATGCTCTAACTTGGCCAGCTTAGTCTCCATGGCTGCCACAATGTCACGTCCATTCGTGACTTATCCTTCCTTGCTTTGCTAGTGTTGTCCCTTCCATGAGTTTGGTTGGTCACCATTGTTTCATCTGCACCGAAAGACATGTTGCCTTTCTCCCTATGTCACAAACTTGGCTCTAATACAATGTGTCACAGCCTTGGTTATTTCCAATCAATTCGTGCGACACTTAGACAATCACAAGTCTTGCTTGATGATGCTAAGTTAGCCTAATTCATAAGTTTGCAAAAAAGAGAAGTAAGAAGACAAAGAGAGTTTGAGAGTATGCCTTTGTATTCACTTTGAGAGAACTTGTACAACTTTTGATTGATGATTGAAGCAAATACGCCCCTCTCCTATTTATAGGCTCCTTTGAAGCATTCTAAAATACACAAGAAAGAGGTATATAGAAACTTCTCGTAGAAGTCTTCTTGCAAACTACAAGAACATTGTAGAATGTCTTCTAGAAATATCTATACAAATATTTACAAGTCTAGTTACATGTACAGGTGTACATGTACTTGAATTCTCCAAAGCCTTTTAGAATTCTCCATGGTCTCACATGTGCTAGAGTTTGCTAGGAAGTTCTAGATTCTTTCATTAGCCCCCATTTGGACAGTATATTTTTCTATGGAGAATTCAGTAGGATGTGACATTCTCCCCCTACTTGTCACGGACTAGGTGCTTGTCATTCTCTTGAGAATCTGGCTCCACGAGTGGTATAATGCATTATGCCCAAGGACCAACTTAGGTGATGCGATAAGAATCTACTCTGCCTGCCTTGCTACTCACATACTTATGCGCTTGCAAGGTACTTGGTATAGAACTTGCATTACCAATGAGTCGATACGTAACATGTTACTACTGCCAATCCCTAATGCTCTTGTTAGTGGGACATTACCTTACTTGCTTACTTATCTATTCCGCTATCCATGGGAAACCCGGCCTGCGTAGACACCATCCTTGGTGCAGACCTCATCCTTGGTGCAGACCCTATAATGAAGGTGCTTGGTGTAAGTCCCACGTACCGTCCCCATCATAGTATCTCTAGGCTAGCTCTGATATTACTTATCACGGACTGGACACTTGTCATCCTTCTGCAAAGTCGACTCCATGAGTGGTACTGCGTATCCCCTTACATTATGCCTAAGGACCAACTGAGGTAATGCGATAAGGATCTATCTTACCTGCCTTGTTGTTCACACACTTATGCACTTGCAAGGTACTTGATGTAGAACACACATTACCAATGAGTCGGTACGTGACACTAAGGCCTTATTTGGCAGACTCCCAAGTTGCCAAAACAAGTAAATTATCATTTGGCTACTTTTGGACATCAATTATGAGTGTAAATTAAATCGTCTATTTTATAAAATAAAAATCTGATTGGTTCATTTATTTGATATCTAGTAAAACTAATTTTTTTTGTATAAATGGTTTTCACTACGAGGTTTACGAGATAAACAGTTGTGAGTTCTAATTGAGACTCACAGAATGAAGTACGGTGAAATCTAAAGGATAACAGTATGGAGAGGATCTAATCTTATTTGGTAACTCAATTCAACACTCAAAATTGAATGTATTAAGTGGATATTAATTAAGTTGGTTTTATAACCATAATTCATATATCTTAAAATTTTAAATATCTCTTAAAATGTAGGTTAAAATTTACATAAAATACTGACTGAATTTGTAGCTGGTTATATATAAGTTTCAACATGTATAGTTATAATTTCACCATCATGACTACCATTACACCCCACCCCACCAATACTACTACAACTATCACTATCACACCACCATTCCACCACCACCACACAACCACACTACGACCAACTTTCCACTACCATTACTACAACTATCACAACCCTCGACTTTCATTACCATTAATACAACGACCACTATCATCACACCATCACCACCTAACACTACATCTCTACCTTTGCTACATCACTACATCACCATGATCACGATCACGATCATTCTTCCTCTACTTCCACCTCCACCTCCACCTCCACCTCTATTGCCATCATCATTGATGTTGCTGCCACTCCCACTCCCACTCCCACTCCCACTCCCACTCCCACTATCACCACAATATAAAATTTCATTTTTTTTTAAAAAAAAATAGTAAATTTTATATTTGATCTGTAATTTAAACAATTAATTTTATTTCAATATTTAATATTTGATTAAACAAATTTTAATTAAAAAATTTCAATATTGAATTTTATAAAAAAAAAACCACCCAAATGAGAACAAAAGAGACCTGAATGGGTGGTAAATAGACCCACTACGTAATCATATGCACACAAACTCAAACCAGATTTTTGCAGACTGAAAAAAAAAAAAAAATCTTTGGCAGTATTTGATAGAATTTTCTAATAACAATGATAGAAATCACTAATTTTTGAGTTTTAAAAAGACCACTAATGACATGGTACTCAATAAAAAAAAAAATATATAACACCAAGGCCAAAATATCAAAACATTCCTGGTGGGGTCCACTGCCACATTATTAGTGATAGCACTAATTAGTGCTCTCACTCATTTTTCATTTTCTAAATATAATTTGAGAATAAAAGATGTATTTTGAGTTTGTAAGTTTTGAAATTATGATTTCAGTGTGAAAAACGTATTTGGTGAAAGAGTTTTGAATTGAGTGAAAAATTTCTGATGTGGCATATGATATTTGATACAAAAACTTACAACTCATCATTAAACATACAACTCAAAAATCTATTAAAACTCATAAAAAAATTTAAAAATTCGAAAAATATTTTTTTCGAATATATAAAAATTAACATGTGTCAATTGCACAAAAAAAAAAAAAAAAAAAAAAATTTACACAATTCCGATCAACCGGCCAAACGATCGATTAGCTTAAATTTCTCACCTTCGATAAAATTTTTAAAAATAAATATAAAATTAATTTTTAAAACTCGTAAACAAATATCATATGCAAAATAAATACAAGAAGTAACGTTCGAGAGCTGTAGCATACATCACCTTTCACTCTCTCCCCTTTCTCTCGATCACCGGTACTTTCTTCCTCACCCTCAAGCCTTATTTTGTGAAATCCAAACTAACCAATGGGAAGCCAAGAAACTTCATCATAATGAATCCAATAGGATAGATAAGTACACCCTCATTTCCTCTCCTTCCTCTCTCCAAAAATCCCCGAACAAAACTCAACCTCATAAACTCATGTCCTACCCTTTTTGCCACGTGTCCTTTTGTCATACCACTAACTGAATAAAACAACAATTTCAGTTCTGAACAACCACCCTCTCCTTTTCCCCCTTTATTACTCTCCACTCAAAAAATTATAAACTCAAAACCTTTCACTTCTTCAAAGAAGAGAAAGAAGAAGAAGAATCAACAAGAAACATTGACAGAGAAAACAAAATTCCACATAGTTTTCTGAAATTCTCTCTCTCTCTCTCTCTCTCCAGTTTCTCTCTGTATAATCAGGAAACAGGTGAGTTTTCTGGAAGAACAGAGAGAGCATTGACAATGGCTTCTTTAGTTTCTTCACCATTCACATTACCCACCTCAAAAACAGACCAACTATCTTCAATCTCTCAAAAACACTACTTTCTTCACTCTTTCCTTCCCAAGAAAACCAACCAAACAAACCCAAAATCATCATCCATGAGAGTGAAATGTGCTGCAATTGGCAATGGACTATTCACCCAAACATCCCCGGAAGTCCGCCGAATAGTCCCCGACAACATTCAAGGCCTCCCAACCGTGAAAGTGGTGTATGTAGTCCTTGAAGCTCAATACCAATCGTCCCTCTCCGCCGCGGTGCGTACTCTCAACAAAAATGGCAACTTTGCTTCATTTGAGGTTGTTGGGTACTTAGTTGAAGAGCTTAGAGATGAGAATACATACAAATCTTTCTGTAAAGACCTTGAGGATGCTAATGTATTCATAGGCTCATTGATTTTCGTTGAAGAGCTTGCTTTGAAGATCAAGACTGCTGTTGAGAAAGAGAGGGACAGACTTGATGCAGTCTTGGTGTTCCCTTCAATGCCTGAAGTAATGAGACTCAACAAGTTGGGTTCATTTAGTATGTCCCAACTGGGGCAATCAAAGAGCCCCTTTTTTCAGCTATTCAAGAGAAAGAAACAGTCAGCTGGGTTTGCTGAGAGTATGCTAAAGCTTGTGAGGACATTGCCCAAAGTACTAAAGTACTTGCCAAGTGATAAGGCTCAAGATGCCAGGCTATACATACTCAGTTTGCAGTTTTGGCTTGGTGGGTCACCAGACAATTTGGTGAATTTCTTGAAAATGATTTCTGGGTCTTATGTACCGGCATTGAAAGGGATGAAAATCCAGTATTCGGACCCGGTTTTGTTCTTGGATAGTGGAATTTGGCACCCTTTGGCCCCATGTATGTATGATGATGTGAAGGAGTACTTGAATTGGTATGGGACTAGAAGGGATGCCAATGAGAGGATCAAGGGTCCAAATGCACCGGTGATTGGGTTGGTTTTGCAGAGAAGTCATATTGTTACCGGGGATGAGAGTCACTATGTGGCTGTGATTATGGAATTGGAGGCAAAAGGGGCTAAAGTCATACCAATTTTTGCCGGTGGGCTTGATTTCTCGGGGCCAGTTGAGAGGTTTTTCATCGATCCGATTACGAAGAAGCCGTTTGTGAATTCAGTGATCTCACTGACAGGTTTTGCTCTTGTTGGAGGGCCGGCCAGACAAGATCATCCGAGGGCTGTTGAGGCACTGACTAAGCTTGATGTGCCTTACATTGTTGCAGTGCCTTTGGTGTTTCAGACAACAGAGGAGTGGCTGAATAGCTCCTTGGGGTTACACCCAATTCAGGTGGCTTTGCAAGTTGCTCTTCCTGAGCTTGATGGAGGCATGGAGCCCATTGTTTTTGCCGGGCGGGATCCTAGAACAGGCAAGTCAATTTTTCTTCTTCACATTTTGGGTTTTGTTCCATTTTAAGCATCATTACTTGTGTAGTGTCTATGTTTGGTGTTTTTGGGATAATTAGATTCATATTTTTTTTTTGTTTTCTTTGCATATTGTATGTAAATGTTAGAGAATGACACTTCTTATCTCTTTCTCTCTCTCTTGCTCGCTTGATTCTTCCTCGTGCTCATGAGCTAATATTTGGAATGCAATGTGATTGCAGGGAAATCACATGCTCTTCACAAAAGGGTGGAGCAACTCTGCACCAGGGCAATCAGATGGGCTGAACTGAAAAGGAAGTCAAAGGTAACTGGCTTTCTGCATTATAATTTTTCCGTTGCATACCTTGTCTGGATGGCTTTATGCAAATAGAATGTAAACTTTAACTCGAACTTCTGAATATTAACTTGACTTTTGTATCTTTCACCATTCAATTTTCTCATCCTCGAAATGGGAAAATTGAGAAATGACAACAGTGAATAGGGAAAAGTTGTCTGCTGTTAGTTTCTTACCAATTTCAACAAGATGGACTCGTTCTTAGAGAAGTACATAACATGATTTGGATGTGTAGGAATGTTTACTTCAACACCCATATAGTATATAATTTTTTATTATCAACTTTCATCTAGCTTCTTAACCCTGATTTTCAATATGTTAAGAGGCTCTATTGATGTGATGCTTGTAACATCATACTTGCTAGGATTCTTGAAGTTCTGCAGATCCTTCAATCCTTTTTTGGTTCAGTTTCATACTATTGGAACACTTTGGATGATCATGCCATTATGCTACACTAGATGAATTGGTTAATTCCTGTTTTCTTTAGAAGTTGACCGTGCGTCAAACTTGTCAAACAAATAAAAATAATAATGAATATTAAGTTCAATGATATGCTATTGTTGGATTCACTTTTTGTTACAGCCCTCATCTCTTTTCCTATGGATTATGTTAACTGAGCCTACGGTCATTAAAATATGCAGGCAGAGAAGAAGCTCGCAATTACTGTTTTCAGTTTCCCTCCAGACAAAGGAAACGTTGGAACTGCAGCATACCTGAATGTCTTCGCTTCCATTTACTCTGTGTTGAAGGACCTCCGAAAAGACGGTTACAATGTTGATGGCCTTCCAGAAACTTCCGAAGCCTTAATTGAAGAAATCCTTCATGATAAAGAGGCTCAATTCAGCAGCCCAAATCTCAACGTAGCTTATAAAATGGGTGTCAGAGAGTACAAAAATTTGACTCCCTATGCCACATCATTGGAAGAGAACTGGGGGAAACCTCCTGGAAATTTGAATTCTGATGGGGAAAATCTGTTGGTCTACGGAAAACAGTATGGAAACGTTTTCATTGGTGTTCAGCCCACATTTGGTTACGAGGGTGATCCTATGCGGCTTCTTTTTGCCAAATCAGCTAGCCCACATCATGGGTTTGCTGCTTACTACTCGTTTGTCGAGAAAATTTTCAAAGCTGATGCTGTTCTTCATTTTGGCACTCACGGTTCGCTTGAATTCATGCCAGGAAAGCAGGTGGGAATGAGCGATGTTTGTTACCCAGATACTCTGATTGGGAATATTCCCAATGTCTATTACTATGCAGCCAACAACCCATCTGAAGCCACCATAGCAAAACGTCGAAGCTATGCCAATACAATCAGCTATTTGACTCCCCCAGCCGAAAATGCTGGGCTTTACAAGGGACTCAAGCAGCTAAGTGAGCTGATATCATCATACCAATCGCTCAAAGACACAGGCCGTGGGCAACAGATTGTGAGCTCTATAATCAGCACTGCCAAACAATGCAATCTCGACAAGGATGTGGATCTTCCTGATGAAAGTGAGGAAATCTCAGCCAAAGATCGTGACCTTGTGGTTGGGAAGGTTTATTCCAAAATCATGGAGATTGAATCTAGGCTTCTTCCTTGTGGGCTCCATATCATTGGTGAGCCTCCATCAGCCATGGAAGCAGTGGCAACACTGGTTAACATTGCTGCACTAGACCGCCCCGAAGAAGGGATTTCCTCTCTCCCATCAATACTAGCCGAGACGGTTGGAAGAGGTATAGAGGAAGTTTACAAAGGGAGCAACGCGGGCATCTTAAAAGATGTTGAATTACTTCGTCAAATTACTGAGGCGTCACGTGGAGCCATTTCTGCATTTGTAGAGAAAACCACAAACAAGAAGGGTCAAGTGGTTGATGTAGCTGACAAACTGAGCTCAATCCTTGGTTTTGGCGTGAATGAACCGTGGGTTCAGTATTTGTCGAACACTAAATTTTACAGGACTGATCGGGAGAAACTTAGGATTTTGTTTGCATTCTTAGGGGATTGCTTGAAGCTTATCGTGGCAGATAATGAGTTGGGAAGTTTAAAACAAGCTTTGGAAGGAAAATACGTGGAGCCAGGTCCCGGTGGGGATCCTATTAGAAATCCAAAAGTGTTGCCAACCGGGAAGAATATTCACGCACTCGATCCACAAGCTATTCCAACAACAGCAGCAATGCAGAGTGCAAAGGTTGTGGTGGAGAGGTTGCTTGAGAGACAGAAGGCTGATAATGGAGGAAAGTATCCCGAGACAGTTGCACTTGTACTATGGGGAACTGATAATATCAAGACTTACGGTGAGTCACTAGCTCAAGTTTTATGGATGATTGGTGTACTTCCCATTGCTGATACCTTTGGTAGAGTTAACCGAGTGGAACCAGTAAGCCTCGAAGAGCTTGGCAGGCCAAGGATTGATGTTGTTGTTAATTGCTCTGGTGTATTCAGAGACCTTTTCATCAATCAGGTATATCACTATTTCTGATTTTCTATGTTGGATGCCAAGTTTTATTGATTCTTGATTTGATCTTTTTGTCTTGTTTTGTTGTCTCTTCTTTGTTGATCATTTCAATTTTGTTTGCAGATGAATCTCCTTGACCGGGCAGTGAAGATGGTAGCTGAACTAGACGAGCCAGAAGATCAAAATTACGTGAGAAAACATGCAATAGAACAAGCGAAAACCCTTGGTGTTGAGGTTAGAGAAGCTGCCACAAGGGTCTTCTCCAATGCCTCTGGCTCATACTCCTCTAACATAAACCTCGCGATTGAGAATTCCTCGTGGAACGATGAGAAGCAACTTCAAGACATGTATTTGAGCCGCAAGTCCTTTGCATTCGACTGTGATGCTCCTGGTGTTGGCATGACTGAGAAACGTAAAGTTTTTGAGATGGCTCTAAGTACAGCTGACGCCACATTCCAAAACCTCGACTCATCAGAAATTTCACTCACAGATGTGAGTCACTACTTTGATTCAGACCCAACCAACCTTGTACAGAACCTAAGGAAGGATGGTAAAAAGCCTAGTGCATACATTGCTGACACCACCACAGCTAATGCACAGGTGAGAGCACTTTGACCTATTTTTTTTCACTTTGTATAGTCCAAGTCACCTTTTTCTTGGCTAACAACTTAAAATTTTCCCTGTTTAGGTGCGCACGCTTTCAGAAACTGTGCGGCTTGATGCACGTACGAAGTTGTTGAATCCTAGGTGGTATGAGGGAATGTTGTCTACCGGTTATGAGGGTGTGCGCGAAATTGAGAAGCGATTGACTAACACAGTTGGGTGGAGTGCAACCTCTGGTCAAGTTGACAATTGGGTGTATGAAGAGGCTAACACAACTTTCATTCAAGACGAGGAAATGTTGAACAAGCTCATGAAAACCAACCCTAACTCTTTCAGAAAGTTGGTTCAGACGTTCTTGGAGGCCAACGGACGTGGGTATTGGGAGACATCAGAGGACAATATCGAGAAGTTGAGGCAATTGTACTCGGAAGTTGAAGACAAGATTGAAGGGATTGATCGTTAGATTTTGTACCTAATTGTGAAAAGAATTATCCTTAAAAGAGTGGAAATAACACCGTTGATTCACCTGATCTCTCTATTGCTCTTTGATGGATACATGTAATTTTTCGGATACTGGAATTTGATTTTGATACCAGTCCCCCCCCATTGTAAGTTAATTTCTTTTCCGGGGGATTTGTATTATGTGTAGCTTGTGAGATGCTATTAATTCTGAAAAGTTCAAAAAGCCGCTTTTATTCATCACTGTGGCATTTCGTTACTATATCAAGGTTGTAGTTGCAGCCAACAATATTGTCATTATCAGTTTATTTCAGTAACTTCAGGAAGGTATGCCAAAAAAAAAAAAAAAAAACTACTTCAGAACAGTAACATAATTGCTTCAGGTATTTAGATCTCGGGTAAGCAAGAATAAAAGTAAACAAGCTATCAATTTCTCACTTGTATAAATCTCAAAGTTCTCAACCACCAAATGTACAGATTTAGACAAGAAAAACTTACGAATCCAGAAAGCAAAATGAAAAATACAAAGATGAGAACAATTTTGTAATTTTTTTCTTGCCTTCTGTTTTTTTGTGGGAGTTAAATCTCCAACACGTAAACAATTATACAGGAAAAATCTACAAAAGAACCCCTGCCCCTTCCCCCTTTCAAAAGAATAGTACAAAAAAAATGCAGAACTTGGTGTACAATTGACGAAGTGGTCCACGGTTTGTGTCTTCTTGTGTTATAGAACTATTTTTGCCTTTAAACCAATTCCATTAGGAGAGGGTCACCTGCTGCCATAATTCTAATCAGCTTTATGAAGTCTTGCTCGCTTGAAACTTTCCATGGATGAATTGCAGGTACTTCAGGAGAATAAAAGCTTGAAGAATTAGTGGAAGGTGGTTCTTGCTCATAAATCATTGTACTGAGCACCGAGTCGAAATTCTGAGGGGAGTCCATTCCTAAAAAGAACATGGGTATTGCAACCTTCTGATGGATATCTAGATCCCCCACTAGATTTACAAGATCAATAAAGTCCACTACAAAGCGCCGAGGAACATAGAATACCTCAGAATTGCATACCGTAAGACTATGGTCATTCGTCATAGATTCCTTGTAACTGATTTGAAAATGAACCGGCATTGAGCTAACAACTTTCTTTACCATGTCTGCCTGTTTTGTAAACCAATCTGCATTGCCCTCAGTTTTCACAGCACTCCAGGACTCAGATACCTAAATGCCATTGAGTTGTCAGAGGGAGTAAGAAATATATATGACATCCCCTTTTTCCTACTCTTTACTTATTTATTTTTTGCAGTTTCTTTCTTTCTTTCCTTTTTTCCCTCCCAAGTAACAGTAAGCTTTGCAAGTGGAAAAGAAGCAAAAACCAATGAAGGGGCAAAGCACTTTCTTTAACATTAATTAGCCATGGTCACCGATTATGACCTATGAAGCATGGGTATTGCAAAAATATTATTGTACAAGTACTGGGTACTTACCCGGTATGGGTCAAGTGTATTGATATGTCTGCATGCATACCGGGAAGGCAAAATACTTTGGGTACGACATGGGTATAGGATGTGTATGACATGAGTACGGCTAGGGTATTGGATGGGTACGTTTTGGGTACTTTAGGGCATACATGTAATTTTCAAAAATATATGGCTACTAGAAAAATTATACTGTGCCTATTTTTATAAACTTTAAAAATCTAGGGTATTTTTGCTTATAAAAAATATAATACTTAGGGTTATTGTTTTGACCATTACAAAAATATTTTCATCATTTTTTGAATTTTTTTTTAATAATTATTTTTCAAAAATAAAATACTTAGGGTTATTTTTCAATATTTTAATTGGTAATAATAATAATAATTTTTTTCAATGAATGTATCCGCCTACCATTTTTTTTTAAGTTTTGCCATACCAACATACCCGTAATGTACCCTTACCCACATCCATACCCGCACCCATGTTCCTAAATTATGACTGAAAAATGGCATTGCCAAACCTTTTGAAAAAAACAAATAGACAATATAGGGGAAAGAGAAGTTTGAAGTTCATATTATATTACCTTATCAGTGATCCAAAGCTTAGTCTTGTCTGCCTGCAACAGGTTCCAGTAATTAAGAATTGTATCATCCTGAAGGAATAAAAACCCCTCAGCACTGGTGAATCTATTGAATATAGTCGGCAGATGCCTGTAAACAGAGTTGGAGAATATTATCAGAAATTAAGATGAGAGAAAATGCAAAAGGAATTTTTTTTTCATTTAAACAAATCTCAGTTAACCATGAATACTATGCATAACCAAAATAAAGATAACTGTTATAATGTCACATTACACCTGCCATGTTGCAATCACTATAATCAACAAAGTCATACCAGGATGACCACAGAAATTAACATCTTAACAACCAGAGTTTGCTTCCAATACTAGTTTACTTCAGAAAAAGCAACCACCAAAATTGACAATACTCCAAATTGAAGTGCAGATACTTCAAAAAATAAAATAAAATAAAGGAAGAAAAAGAAAAAAAAGGAGAGAATGAACATAAAATCTATCCACACAGATCATTCATCTCTTATTTTGTAATTCTTAAACATAGAATGCAAATGACTCTCATCTAATGGCACTGATACCCTTCTATTTAAACCCAAAGCCAACCCGGCTACCACTAAGGCAAATGAGGCAGAATCAAGTTGAAGGTAATCAACGGAGCAGGCCAAGGATAAAAAAATTTCATCTGACGGTGATACCAGATCATTAACGACACATGGAATCAATATCTAATAATAAACCACCATTTGAACATAGTGAGCCCTACTATATACTTATGGTAGTTATGTAATTGTGTTGGATGGTGGTTACATTAAAATAGTAGGGTTCACCCCTCCCATGCAGTGAGTTATTATCAAACAGTGATACTACGTGTCAACGATGACTTGGTACATGTTACACTGAATTTTTATTCATTTTGGTGTAGCTGACCCCTAAATCTCCCAGACGCAGTGAGTCTAGTAAATCAACTCAGCCATTACACTTTGTGGTAGGTTTTACTTGTACAAGAAGATTGAGAGACACATGCCATCTAGTATGAAGGCTGATAAAGAGAATTATAGCCACACCACTTTACAACTAGATTTAAAGACAAGCACGCTCCGCCCCAACATTAGACCTCCAGTTAGAAAGGTTTTACACCAGAATTAGGAAACATACACCAACAGTAATGTCAAGCAAACTTAATATCGTATTCTGGTACCAAATATTTCTAAATTATTAAGAATACTTTAGTGTCAGAAATTCACATCCTATTTCCTCCATTTCATGCTCCCAGATTCCAACAATTACATCTATAGAAGAATGGTGGAAGAAAGCTGGAAGAATTAGGCAAAATTTTAACCAAGTTTTCCTTCATGAGCCAGAGAGGTTTACAGCAAAATCGCATTAGGTTTCTCAAGTTGGTAGGCAAAATTTTTAAAGGATTCTGACAGACCTGATCTCAGTTTGGTTGATCATGGAATCCAGTTATCTTTCGAAGAAGATTTGTTTTCTGTCTTCTTTCTGGGTTTCTATTTCTTCCCCTTTCAAAGGGGTGCTTTTATTTTTTATTTTTTAGAGATTAAAAGGTTGTTTGTCATATGTAATTCTGTATTCTCTCTTTTCTTTTCTTGATGGACTTCTTGTCCCACTTGATGTATTTTGTTCCTTTTCTTTTAACAACATTATTTTCTATTGTTGCTTAAAAAAACCAAAAGATTTTTTATTTTTATTTTTATTATCTATTTCTCTCCGTGCTTTGTTTTTCTTTCTTGATGACATTAATCTTGTGAAGAAGACAACCTAAAGAAATCAAACCTGAAGTTCCAACCCTGGGAACTTTCATGGGACAAGGTAAAGTATATGAGGTTAGATGCTAACCAGCAGAAGGTAAAGTAAATTTAACTTTGGGAGGAGAAGTGGTTTTCTCAAGGGCTCCTAACCCACCCCCCCCCCCCCCCCCCAAAAAAAAAAAAAAAAAAAAAAAAAAAACCCAACAAAGAAGAGAAAAGAAGGAAATTGAAAACAACAAAAAAGAAGCATCAATCTCGAGTAGTCAACATTAGATGATTTCATCTTCCAGGCTAGATTACCCTATGATGTTATACTAAGGGCGCCACTGTTTTGTGTTAACTTCAACAAACATCCTTTATAATTGACTTTCTAGCCAGAGTTACACAATCAACGAATGATACCACTCTAAAAAATTACATTGGCTGACACCTCCTTCACTGTACCTCTCAACTTCTAAAATTTGAAATTATTACTATATCTATAGGCATCCTTAATAATCTTAAAGATGTGTTTGGGTAACGCATGTCACATATGCTGCATAGATATATCTAAAGTGCACCACAAAACAAGTGTTCGTGCATCTATGTGATATCCATAACTATAAGATTTTATATATTAATTTTGATCATTCAATCAATTGGCTGGAAGTAGTTACCAATAGATTAATCTATACTGAACTCTATCCAAATCCTGGATCGTCTTACAATATCAGATGCAATATTACAACATCATAACCCACCTTCCTTCTCCTTGGCCCAAAATATCAAAGAAACTTAAAGAAAATTCAGCATCCATAACTATAAGACCCTATAAATTATCAAACTGTATACCAGGTAGTAAAGAAATGGTTTTGTTTTATTAATTTTGATCAACTATAAGATTTATATATTAATTTTGATCATTCAATCAATTGCCTGAAAGTAGTTACCAATAGATTACTGTATACAGAACTCTATCCATATCCTGGATCGTCTTACAATATCAGGTGCAATATTACAACATCATAACCCAACTTCCTTCTCCTTGGCCACAAAAAATATAACTCAAACAAGCATTTATCAATACATATATAACTCAACCAAGCATTTATCAAAAAATATATATATATATATATATATAAAACTCAACCAAGCAGAAGGAATAAAATAGCAATGACTTACTTGTATAGATGGTCCAAGTGGCCTTCTTCAACAACAAGATCAGCATTTTTCTGCTCTGCCAAAATCACCACCGTCTTGAATATCCTGCCATAAAGCAATCTCCATTCCAAAGCAGTACGTTCAACAGGTCCACTGCAGAACAATATAAGCACAACGTTCCCAAAATTCTTCCTCCACCGGATCAAATTTCCAATCTCATAATTCACGGTACCAATTTCCTCAACCCCAAGATGCACTGAAGGCAATTTTTGAGGTATGAAACCTTTCCTATCCCCATGACCAATATTAGCCCGTGGCCGGTCCAATTCAAGTGACATTAGCCTAGGCTGCTGATACCTAACAGCAAGCAAGTCCTGCAGCCAAGCAGCAGTAAACTTCACATCTCTCTCAGTCCAGAACCCCTCCTCTGCCATAGCATAACTTAATTCCAAAATCTTTTCAAATAATCTATGCTTTCCTGATCTCCACGAAACCAAGAAATTAATCAGACGACCTACATTCACGTGAAGATCTTTCTCTTCGGAAAATGGGTATGCTTCAATTCTATCATAGCGGTGAACTGTAGGAGGATAAACAACAACATAGCCACCAATTTCCCACAAAAGTCTTTGTGCCCAATAACCCCTCAATACATCTGAAGCCATGGTACTGACAGAAACTGGTAGCATCAGACCCCAAAATGCAGATGAGTGATAAATTGTATTGAAAGAATTAACCGGCACCATTGTACCTTGTGGTAATGCCACTTTTGGGGCATGCTCATCAAACCTAATATCCAATGCTTCCAAACCCGATTTTCGTGTAAAATAAAACACGGAATCAACATCAGGAAGCCCATTCGAAATTCCCTGTTGTATAAACTGCTTCCCACCAAACACCTCAGTGTAATATTCCTCATGCCCTATTTCCCCAACATTTTCCAATGGCAATCCCCTAGGCCAAACGGACCGTTGCCCGAAATGAATATACGGGTTCACAATGGTCCGATTAGGGTTTTCATGACTGTATTGCAAAATAACATCTTGCCTAGCATCCTCACCAATCAATTCTACATCAAAATGTTTACCAATATCATTGTCTATCACATCACCACGATCATCGGCATCGAAGATTTTCTTAGCACCGTGTTGGATTGCAAACAAATACCCAACAGTTTTTCTAACATACGAATCATAAGGCAAGTAATCAACAACCCTAAACCCTAATAGAGCTTGCTGTTCCAAAGAAAGAAATATAGTACCTTTGAGATTCCAATCTCCGGGCGTTTTGGAATTCCCAATCGCAAGCACTTGCCAGCCTTTGATCTTCGCGAGATTTCGAAGCGAATCGGTCGGGTAATTGGATACGGACACCACGATCCACCGGTCGGATCGAAAATTCGAGTAAGGGGTCGATTGATCGAGAATGGGTTCGATCGAATTCCAATTGATTTGGGGGAAATGGATCTTGTCGAGCTGTTGGGCCTGGGATTCGAAGCAGAGGAGTGCGGCAGTGTCGCCGACGTTGCGGAGGAAGAAGAGGGCGGCGACGGTGGCGATGAGGAGGCCAATTGCGACGATTTTGTAGAGATTCTCAGAGACCCATGTCGAGAAATCGAGGCTTTTCGACTCAGAAAAGCGACGATTTGGATGGAGAGTTGGCAGTGCTCTGTTCTGGGTTTTGGGGGATTTTGGGGTTGAACGATCTTGGACCAACATTGAATCCCACTACTCAAATTACTCCCCACACTGTCTCTTTCTCTCTCTACACTCCTCTTTTTTTGACTCTCTCTCTCTCTCTCTCCTCTGTGGAACAGAACAGGAAGCAAAACAGTACACTCTCTCTCTAGAACTCTCTATTTCTCTCTCTAAACACCTTCTGCTGGTGGTTGCCGACAGGTAGTGGGCTGTCTTCCTTATGCTTGAATATAACTGCTAGTTGTTTGGTGTTGTGGGGCACTGTCTCTTGCTGTGTCCTTGTCTATTGGGTAAGCCCATTGGTTCAGTCTCTTTTGCTGTAACCAGAAAAATGTACAACCCTTTTGGGCTTTAATGTGTTGCTCATTGCCCTGGTAGAAGATGAAATTGTGCTGGCAATATAGATCTATCATTTTCTCTCCTCACTGATTTTAGAAAGTGATTATGATTTGGAATTGGACACACTAACTAATGATTTTATGTGTGGTTGTGGTGGCAATTGCAGGTGAGCTGTGATGTCTGTGCAGGAGTGTGGTGAGACAAAAAAAAAAATGGTTTTAAAATGAAAATAATATTATGGTGTAGTTTTAGTTTATTTATTTAGATGTTATTTTTATTTTTTAATGTGTAGGTGGTGCACATTGTTTAAAAACATGTTAAAAGTTTGTCAATATTTATAGGATTCAGAATTATTAAGTAAACAATGGGTAAATTATTTTTTTCTCCATTTATATTTAGTTACTTTTTTACTTTAGTCTTTAAAGTTTTATTTATTTATTTATTTATTTACTTTGATCATTTATATTTCAAGTCTTTTTCTGCATTCAGGTACTTTGTGTTACAAATTAAACAAAAAACAGCACATTAATAGTCACGTGATATAAAATATTTTATTGTATATGATTCATATCTTTGACATAAACTTAAACTCTAATATTTTAATAAATTTTTTTTTTTTTTTTTTTTTATGTTATGTGACAGTCATTGTGATATATTTTTTTTTTAAATCTAATAAGGTAATTTTAAGAGTAAATTGAGAAAATAGAAATATATAGAGCTAAAGTGAAAAAAATTAATAAATTTTAAGGATCAAAGTGAAAAAGTGACTAAACATAAAATAAAAAATAAAAAAACACACCATAATTCATCCAAATAATAAAATAAAAAAAAACAAAATTCAACAAGGCACAACATCTTTCTCTTCGCCTCTCTACAATTAGCAACAATATGAGCTTACTAACACATGTTAATGAGGACAGTATAATTGGTTTAGTAATTTATGTAATTATGTTTTAGGGGCAATAAGAAAGTTAGAGGTTTACGATTTCAGTCAATGGAACAACTATTGTCATTTTGTTAGAATCTAACTTATTAATTCATTAAATATTTTATCATTTGAGAAAACAAAAAACAAATATATTATTAGTCTCATTGGAGACTAAGGTTATTTTAGGCATGATTTATAAGAGCAACTCCAGTGTTATTTTTCATTTTTCACTAATTAAAGTATGAAAATGATATGTTTTTTATTTTACCATACTAACTTTGTATCTATGTGTTTTAATATTACTCTTTATTTTACATATTTATTTACACAAACTAGTTTAAACAACTTCCCATTACTCTTCAAATGTAGCTAGCTGTAAATTTTGTTAAAACAGTTATCATACTAGCTAGCATGTTAGAGCGAGTAAAATAGTATGAAACTAGTTATAATAACTAACAAATCTCTTTTAAAAAACTACTTGAAGAAGTTTTAAATTAGATTTTTATTATTTATTATGAAAAAAATATATAAAAAATTATAGAGGTGTTGTGATAAAAATAAGTTAATAAGCTAATTAGCAGCTTAGGGTGACTTCCCAAATCAAAGTGCCATTTGACAACTTGACCATTTGATGGACCCTTTAAAAAACTCTATTCTAGGGAGGTTTGAGCCGATTGGAAGGAGGAAAGCTGATCGTGGAGTAAACTGGAGGACCACTAAACTGAACTGGATGCCAACATGAGAAGCAACTTACTTTATAAAATAAAGAAAAAAAAATACATGCATAATTCAAGAGTGCTGCCATTAGTACTTGTCAAAATTTTTTGGACTCCCCTCCCAATTTTATATTTTTTTATTACAATTATATCCTAAGGTAAAATTACATTAAAAGACATTATTAAATAGAACACCCACCTATCAATAAGAATTAATACTCTATAATATTAGACACCCACCCTCACCCTCACTCCCACCCCCACCTCCAACTCCAAGTCTAACTATATGTATTCCATGTTTGTAAATCCTAAACCTATTACTTTTCATAACCGACTAACATAAACCATAAATCTATTATTTTTCATAATTATTTTAAATCTTGAATGTATTATCTTCATCATCATTATCAACGCTATTAAACTTGAAAGTTTTGCTTCAAGTATAACGTATACTTCATCACTTATTTCACTGTGTAGAGCAATGGAGGACGAAGACAACAATTCTAGTGAGACTGATGTTCCATTGATAAGTTTATCTATCTTGTATTAACATTCTCGGTCGTTTTCGATCGTTCTTATTTCGTTCGAGCTGTTCGGTACTGGTTTGCTGACTGTTAGAATTATGTTCGGTAATACAGTACTGAACATAATCCTTTCGTTCAATACATAGATTCCGAACATTAACGCAGATAGTCAGTTATGTAATTTTCTTTGTTAAACTAACTTAGAATGGAAAAGAGTGAATTGGAATGGATTTAAGTTATGTATTTTGAATGAATTTAATTTATGTTATTTTAAGTTGTGAATTGGAATGGATTCAAGTTACACAGTGATGAACAAATTTTGTTCAGACATACAGTGCAGATAGGATCATTATTATTCGACAAAACAGTTTTGAACAAAATACATTTTTTCGGCTACACAGTGGTGAACAAATTGTTTTGGGCTACATTCAGAATTTTGATGGCAATTCAGACGATGATTCTGATGGCGATTTAGACGATGATTCTGTTTTTCCTCATATTGCAAACGGTTATGGAAATCCTGTAGAAATTGGAGTATCTTCGATCGATCTCAGCGATGATGAAGATACAAAAAGCAACGAAGAAGATGATGATGAGAGAGGTTACTGATTTGGCAATACGAAGAGCGTTCAGAGAATATGAGAGTCGTCGGAATGCTCCGTTGACGGCCGAGACGGCGACGAGAGTGATGGAAGGTTGGGGTCCAAGAGTTCTATACTGGACCAAAGCTCTAAACTTTGAAGATTGAGTGAGTCAGGGAAGGAGAGGGATGGAAAATTAGGTGGGTGTGCATTTCATTGTGAAAATATTATAAATATGGACAGATTTGGTAATAAGTGGGGTGTCTAAAAAAATATTATTAAAATTTAGGGTTTAGGGTTGGGGTCCAAAGAAATGGGGGGTCTAAAGAATTTTAGTAGGTGCTAATAGCAGCACTCTAATTCAATGTAATTTAATACATATTATTATTATATCAAGCACAAAATACTTTGATGTTTTGTTATCATTTTTTAATTTAGATGTTTCAAGGGAAATTCTGTTTGCACCACAATTTTACCTCTTTATACCTATTTTTCATTACACTATTAAAAAAAAAATGGCATTCTCATTACACCCTTTATAATATTAAAACTAATCCTAAATTAAACCTTTTTCAAAACTTTTACAGATTTTTCTCATAACACTTATTCCTTTTGAAATTACTCTAGTGTCATATTACTGAACAAACCATATTTATACAACCATCTATTACCGCAAGTTTAGAAATTCACTTTCCTTAAAAAATCATTTTCCCCCTTCCCTCCTAAATTTATTATGAACTTGTTTGGTATACATTGCCAAATAATTTAGATAATTCCGGTGTCATGTTACTGAACAAATTAGACTTGTCTAACCATTTGTTGTCACACATTTATAGATTCAACTTCTTATAAAACATCAAGCATCCATAAAAACAGGAAGTGTACAAACATCCATAAAAACATTTATAAAATCTGCCAATACAAACATCTTCAAATACGTCAATACAAACATCTATAAAAACACATTAGATGTTATCACAATCCATCTATGTCGATAGTTTAGGTAGTTACTATATCAGGCAGAAAAGCGTACAGAATTTTTGATAACCAAGTTGTATAACATATCCATGCATTCAATCATGGCAAGAAATTCTAGTAATCATTAGCATTATGCATATGATTTGGTTGCTAAGAAAGGATTTAGAATCTGTTGAGTATGAGTAGAAAATTTAGTAAGTTTTGGAAAACTAGAATATGAAACCTTAAGATAGAAAACTAGGCAAGTAATGGAAAGTTAGGAAAACCATTTGAATTAGGAAATTGAATGCCTAGATGACTTAGAAAACCTTAAGTGAGGAGTTTAATGGTCTTAGTCCAATGAATAGAACTTGATGAATAATAAATCAAAAATTAACTAGGATTAGCAAAAGTTAAACAAGATTTGCTTAAACCTAAGTGAGGTTAATTTGACTAACCAATATTAGGATTTAAACATGGTTAATTATAACTAAGTCTAGTTGTAGACACCCCATTTTTGACCACTTGTAAGACTTAGGCGCTTGGTCCACCGCACTCGATAATGAAAACTGCATTGTGCAATTCGAGTTCTCGGCGAGGGAATCCAAAGTCGAGCCCCGAAAGAATCCCAAAACCTTCCTACTTGTCTTATTCTTACCTCAGAGGTTCATTTTTGAACATTGTGCTACCTTACACTGAGTTTGAAACATGGGAGTGGGGCAGCACATTAGGGCCCGACCATGCCCCATTGGGAGTTGGCCGTGGCTATTGGGGCCTGGCCGTGCCTCGATGGTGATGCACATTGTTCTGCACCAAAGCCCGCCAGCTATCATTTTTTGAAGATATTTTCAACTTGTTTTGCTCAAATTCTATAAAAATGAGGTTATACCTCTGTTTTGAGGGTTAGAAGATTTCAAAAGAACCTATACACACAAGAGAGAGCTCTTTTTTCCTATATAAGTCATCTTTGAGCTAACCTATCTCTCTTGACCAATATCCATGTACCATACATCACCTTAGATCATAACCTTAGAACCTTGGTTGAGGCTTGAGCATCACAATTCAAGCTTGAGAGTGTGCTTAAACCAAGTTTGTGTTACCAACAAAAGCTTGCTTCTTTGAGAGGTATAAGCTTACTACCTCTTCTCTTGCTTTCTTTGCTATCTCTTGCTATCTACTTCTTGTGTTTTTATGCTGTCTTGAATCCATTTTAAGTGTTTAAACTTGGGTTTGGATAGCTACCAAAGGGTAGAGAGAGTTAACACTCTTCCTTGCACCTTCATCTATAGTTCAAACCCTTATTTTACACCATTTTCTTTACTTTCCAAATTGATTTTAAGAGTTTAAAAGAGGCTAAAAATCATGCTTTGAGGTTTCAAAGGTGGAGGGATTAGCCACCCCTCCTTGTTCTTGCTTACTAGCCTTATTTTCTTTACATATTGTTTAGCTTTTTGGGCTCTTTTCATGCACTTTAAGCCACTGTTTTTCACCTATTAGGGGCTATTTTAGGGCTGTCCTAGGTTATTTAATTGGTTCAAGCTTTGATTAGTTTGTTTGTTGTATCATAAGTTCTAATATATAGCTTGTTGTATGTTGTTCCTAGCTTTTCTTTAATTGATTTCCATGTTAAGAGCCTCATTTTAATAAGCAACTTACCATTCATTTCTTTCATTTGAGAGTTGTTTTAACTGGTTGATGGTTGTTCAAAACATGAGCTAGAGATCTATGCTTAATGGCTTAATCTTTACAGAGATTCATCGTCAACAGCATAGTCTCTCTTTTATGTTGAGAATTACTTCCCGTTTGACATGCTTCTCATTTAGTGGACGTAATCATCACCTTTGAAAAATAGATTAAAGAATGGAAAAAACTAATGAATTTGGCTTAAAATGAACCAACCAACATAAAAAACATGAGTTATATTGCTTAGGTTCGGCCGGACATTATGCCGAGTCCATTGTGTCAAGAGTCGTCACACATCAATTCATGGTGTTTTGACAACCCTTGAAGCGCCTTTAGTTCCCCTTTTGAGCTCACTCCATGATAAAGGGAAGGGGTTGGTGTTAATTCAGTGCATTCATTGATTTTTGTCTAAATCATGGCCGAAATCATCAAGCAAACAACTTGCTCATTGATGGTTTTAGAAACGACTTCATTTTTCTCTTGAGGCTTTCTATGACAGAGAAGTGTAATAGGGACAAACAGAGCTCAGAAAATTCTATTTGCATTGTTTTCACCTCAGAACACAAAAACAAAGTTTTGCATGAAATTAAGGCATGGCCGGTCCTATTCGGGCCCGATCGGGCTTTATTGGGGGTCGGCCGGGCCCTAATGTTTGGTAAACAGAGTGTTTTGCAGAAAACAGAGGGCAGTGACTGGAGATGAAACAGGGCAAATTCCAAGGAAGGCAGATAGAGTTGCTTCTGAAAACTGTCGCATGCATGCCATCGTTATGCTTTTTAGGTCTATCAAATGTTGTAAATTAGTGCTTTCATTATCATTGAAATTAAATATAATTAGCATTCTTGTAATGATTATGAATGTTTATTGTTGAGTAACTTAGGTAGTTAGTTTTATTGTGTATCATTGTTGTAATAAATTAAGTAGCTGGCTTATATCTTATTATTAGTCTTATTGTAATAGCTAGCTAATTAGTTGTTTATTCATTCATTTGGTTTTGTAATAGTTAGTTTAAACCGGACACTTAGACATTCATTCAGACTCTCTTGCATGAGGACAAAATTATAATAAGCGTGTATATCTTCCAACTCTCATTTCTTTCTCTCTTTTATTTACCCGTTTATAATGGTAGTGTAGAGCATCATGTTTCTTAGCATTTCTTATGTTTGCATATACTCGTCTCACATGCATTTGGGTTTGGCTCATCATATTAAGCAATGCCAATTTCATTTTCATTATTTGAATACGTGATTTATCACATGTCTTGGAACTGGATCATATACTATGCTCATAGCCGAGCCTATAAAAATTGCATAAATGTATGCGTTGCATTAATCACGTTACATTGTTTAGGAACATGCATATTTTTTAATTATTTTGCTTTTTTTGGCTTGCCTTGGAGTACTAGGTGAGTGTTTATTGCTTTAGCATCTCACATCGCGTGTGATTGTTGCTATATCGAGCATGCTTTCCATGAGGCTAAATGTTTAAGTGATATAACTTTTTGAATGCCAGTGGATGAAGGTTAATTGAAAAAATTGGGATACATTGATTAGTGTACATACAAACTCAAATTTTCCAAGTGACGAGTATAAAAAACAATTTTCAAACAAACACGAAATCAAAGTGTTCCAACTTTTGCAAATTAGTCTATACTTGTGTGCAACACATAGTAATGTTAGTCTAATAATCAGAACAAGAGCATATAATGTAAATAAGAATCACATCATGATTAGTAGAGGCCGATCTTTGCTCGGGTAAGTGGGGTGCTCAATTCATGACCTTCCCTTCTCGTACCTAAGTTTTCGAGTCGAGACACTTTGGTGGTAACAGATAAGTGGCCTTTGGCAAAAGTCTCGGGTTTCTTAAATTTCTCAAAAATATTTAGGTGGTAACCCTATAATCTAGCAAAGCAGTCTATTTTTGGCATTTGATTCAAATCGATTTTCCAAAAGAATTGTCGGATTTTGGCTCTTTTTGTATTTTCGCTGTTTCACATTGCACTTGTAAAATTAGATTTAGAACCACGGGAGTCCGAACTGTAGGGCTAGTTGTATCCAAAAAGAACATGAAAAGCAAGCTACGCTAGTTAATAAGCCTAATGAGGTAATTAGTGAATTAAGCTAATCTAGTCTACAAATACTAGAAAGTTAGAGAAGGATGGAGAGAGTTTGAGGAAATAGGTGTTCTTGGAGAACAAGGAGGAAAAGAAGAGAACTAGGGGGAAATCTAAAGAAAAGCTTGAATCCAAGCCAAGAAATTCAAGGAAAATCATAGAAAGATAAGAAATTCAATCCTCTTTCATATTTTGTTATCATAACCTAGCTATAAATTCTTTTGAACTAAGTTTTGGGAAGATTAAAATGAAAGAAAAAAATTAGAAAAGGGTTCGAAGATTTGTTTGAAAAACTATGTTTTGAATTGGTTTTATGCTACATTTGAGATATATAAGGGTTTATCCACTAGCCTACACCAATTCTTTGTACTTAGAAAGCCTTCAAACCTTGTCCTAGAAAATTGAAAGTGATGAAATAAAGAAATGTTTAGAAAAGATATCAAAGTTGAATCAAATCTTGGTTTTTAGTTGTTTTGATCTCAAAACCATATATACAAATTTGTTTCTATTGGTTTTCCATCATGATTTCATGTATTAAGATATTATATAATATGTTTTGGGTTCTAATAGTGAAGAAAATGATAATAGGAAGCTAAGAACAGCCCAGCTCGAACCTACCTAGATTTTCCTACATGAGTGGCATGAATCACCACATGTGTAGCTAGCTCTCCGCATGTGTGGAATTGATCCCCGCATGTGCGGCTAGAATCCTGCACATGTGGAAAATAGGGGTATTGCCCGTTTCGTTTTCTTTTCAATTTCATCGACCCTCGGACACCCTTATGCATGTTTTTAACCTAATCAAAAGATAAACACAACTAGAAATCAACATAGAATATAATTAATTAAAAAATAAAAAGCTAAGTTAAGATAGCTTAATTGTTAAACCTTTGTTATATCAGTAATTGTATTCTTATGTGTAGGCCAAGATCGTTAAAGTGTAATGCAGAGCATGAGCCATCTCACTACAAGAAATTACATTTTTCCCAGCCAATTTTGCCGACTAACTTTTATTTAGTTGCAAAAAGTTTCCATTTGGTGACTAAATAAAAATTTGTTAGGCAAAGGTTTGGAGTTTTGTTGACTAATATTTTTTAATGGTCAAAATATAATTTTCTGCAACCAAAATTGAAATTTGGTTGGCAAAAGTCAAAGATGGAAGACCAAAAAAAAGCGAGAATGAAATTTTTTTTAGCGATTAAAGTAACTTGGTCGCAGATAATAAAACTATGCCGTTTTGGTTATTATTTAAGGAATTGAAGGAATATACTGACCAAACAGTTTTGTAAGGAAAAATTGCCCAATATCAGCAAAGTGAAATTTTCAAACTCTTTATACAATATATCCCACGCACCACTCCTTATACGCACCTCACCATCAATTCTCCTACTCCATTACAGTCACCAAAGTCACTTCTCCTCTGTTATCGCAGTTGTTGGAAAATTTGAATTAAAATTTATTCCAATGGTTGTGTCTCTTGAGATGGAAGAGTGTATCCTTTTAAAGGGTCACAACCTTTCTGAAGAGTCACGAAGAAATCTATAAATTCCATCTCCTTCACTTCAATTTGGATAGAGAATTCGTCATTTCTTCTTCATCTTTGCATTTATTCTTCATATTTTCATGAGTTTAATTTTTCTATAAAGAAATTGCATGCACAACGAAGTTCGCTAGGCTTGTAATAGTAATGCTGCTAGTGCAAGACATTGATCGTTGTATCCTGGGAAATAGACGTCCATTGAATCCTAAGCACTGGTGGGAAGACGAATCTGTCTTAAGGAAAGAGTGTTGCACACTCAACTCGATCAGGTTTTATCTATTTATGTATTGTTAGTTTTGTTACATTATTATGTCGATTTATTTCAGGTTTGGTTTTGCCCAAAAACCGTTTACATATTTTTAAATTATATTTTTCATATAGTTTGGTACTATTTTTCTAACAATCTTAAGACAGATTCGATCTTGTATATGGTTTTTGGGAAAATATAATTAATTTATTATTTGTATATGATTTTATGATTAGTTGCATGATAAGAAGTCTTTGATTCCAATTTTTAAATTTTGATTGTTGCAATCATGTCTATGCAAAGGTGTTGTGCCTATGTTTATGCTTAACAACCTGTTCTTGTTATTGGTCTAAACAATATATTTGAGTGAATTTTCTGATTGTATGATTGTTAGTTTCTTTATGACAAAATTTGCAATTTTGAGATTTGATTTGATACGTGTATGCTGTGATACCCATAGTGGGGTGTGTGTGTAAATTAAATGTATAAATTAAATAAACAACAAAATAAAATAATTCAAAAAATAATTATATAAATTAAATTCCGAATTAAATGCTTACAGAAATTAAAGTCGAGGCTTGTGTTGGACACAATCTCCTTAAAGCAGATTTCGCCTTTGCTCCAGTGCTTTGAGATTTATTGGCGTCTACTTCACAAGATGCAACGACTAACACTTGATTTTACAACACTATAAAATCAAGTCTGGCGAATCAAAACTTTGCTGTGACTATTTCTTTTTCTTCCTAAAATAAAATGCATAATAAATGCAAAGATAGAAAGATGAAAAGAGGAAGAAGAAAGAAGAAAAGCTCTCCAAAAATTCGATGGAATGAAATGTTGGAATGCAGACTATTTATAGGAAATCTGGTGGCTATATAGAATAGGTATTGACATGTAAAACTTGTTCGGAACAGGAACAGATCTGTTCGGGTGGTAATTGTACTTGTTCGGGTCTACTTTTTGAACCTGTTCAGATGTGGACCTTATGAACCTGTGCAGATATGTTTGGGTGAAAAAAATTGGACCCATTTATTTTGAATTTTGAAACCAAAATAAAAAAAAAAAATAAATTACAAATATTTTTGGCCCAAAAAGATAAGTATTGGGCCGGACAAGCCCAACCCAACTTCACACCTCGTACCTGCACCCAAGCCCAGGCCCAACTCAGCCTAGCCCGCCCGACCGACCAGACAGACGGACGGTGACGGCGCGCGCCTTTGGTTTTTGTTTTGGGTCCAATGGGTCTAGTCCAGTTTACCTATAACCTCACCCTTCGGCAAACTTGGGTACCCCTTAGGGCCTATCCCAAGTATCCCAAGCTAAGGTATATAAACCCACACAAATCTATAAGCCTTTCCAATGTGGGACAAACACATTTCACAAATGTGTAGGAAACCTACCTAAAGCCATTTCCACGAACCCGAAAACGCGTATTGAATTCTCCTTCATTCAGAAATGATTTTGAGCAACCAAATACACGGTTTTATTCTCTACGCGACATTAAACACGAACCCAATGAAAAACCTTAAAAATAACGCTTGGGTCCCACCTTAATTAATGCTCAATTAGCAAAAAAATAAGGATTTTCAAAGCCATTTTCCAACAATCCCCCACATGAATGGAATTTAAGATAACAGATATGCAACAAGATGCAAACAAAGAAAAAGTACATTAAGAAGATACACCACATCGAGATAGGTAGCTTTTGGCTTTGAACCTCCTCTCGTGAAAGCCTATCGGACTTACTGGCTAACTAGTGGACACAGTGCCTTGAACTGTTCAGCTGTTTGTATAAGCCAAGACAATAGACTACACATAGTGTATCCGCCGACATAGTTTGGTTCTTATGGTTGTGTTCATTTTGGCCCTGAACAACACCTATTCATGAGTGCTCTAGAGAATTTAGCCTTTTCAATTCTCATTGAACCGGCCCAGTTCACACTCATAAATGTGACTTCGTATTAAGAGTATCCTGCTGTACCCCATTTGGTTGTCCAAGATTTAAGAATCATTAAAAGTAAAGCTTATCCTACTAACGTTGCAGGTATCACTCTTTTTATCATAGAAATGGGTAGGAGTAAACCTCTTTAGTGATACGAGAAGTTATCCATAATTCGGTTGTCCCTTTGAACCTAGATCTTGGGATCTCTAGTCAACTAGGTTGGGTCATCATTATGTCGACTTTTAAGTAATAGGTTTTAATCCCATTCCCTTCGATAAATGGTACACTTGCTCTCTGGCTAGCCCTTTTGTCAATGGATCCACAATATTCTCCTCTGATTTTACATATTCTATGGAAATTATTCCATGTGAGAGCAAATGCCTAATGGTGTTATGTCTTCGATGAATGTGTCGAGACTTACCATTATACATATGATTCTGTGTCCGTCTTATTGCTGCTTCACTATCATAGTGAACGCATATAGCTAGCACAAGTTTAGGCCACATTAGAATGTCTTCTAAAAAATTACGAAGCCATTCTACTTCTTCTCCTATTTTATCTAATGCGATAAACTCAGATTCTATTGTCGACCTTGCTATGTATGTTTGCTTGGAAGATTTTCAAGAGACTGCAGCACCTCCCAGGGTAAAGACATATCCACTAGTGAATTTTGAGTCTTTAGTATTCGATATCCAATTTGCATCACGGTACCTCTCGAGTACTACTGGATATTTGGTATAATGTAAGCCATAATTCTAGGTATGTCTTAGATACCTAAGTACCCTAATTATCTCTTTCCAATGATCGGACCCTGTATTACTTGTGTACCTACTCAATTTGCTTACAGCATAGACCATATCTGGCCTAGTGCAATTCGTTAAGTACATCAAGCTTCTGATTATCCGAGAGTACTCTAATTGTGATATGCCTGCACCTGTATTTTTTGACAAATAAAGACTAATGTCAACAGGTGTTTTAGCAGGAAGGTTGTCATGCTTTCCAAATTTCTCCAGAATCTTTTCAACATAGTAAGACTAAGATAAAGCATATCCTTCAGATGTTCTAGTAATTTTTATTCCTAGAATTACATCTGCTACTCCCAAATCTTTCATGTCAAGCTTTTTGTTCAACATTTTCTTTGTGGATTTAATCATATTATTATTGCTTTCAATAATGAGCATGTCATCCACAAAAAGACAAACTATGACATAGCCTTTGTTTGTGCTTTTAACATAGACGCATTTGTCACATTCGTTTATCTTAAAACCATCCGAAAGCATAGCCTAATCAAATTTTTCATGCCATTATTTCGGAGCTTGTTTTAATCCATAAAGGGATTTAACAAGTTTACAAACATTTTTTCTCTTGGCCACGAACTTGAAACATTTCTGGTTGTTCCATGTAGATTTCCTCATCTAACTCGCCATTCAAAAAAGCTATTTTAACATCCATTTGATGTATTTCCAGATTATACAAAGCTGCAATCATAATTGACATGCGAATAGATGTTATTCTTTTCACTGGTAAATATGTGTCAAAATAATCAAGGCATTTCTTATGCCTGTATCCCTTAACAACAAGCCTAGCCTTGTATTTATCTATTGAACTATCTGCTTTCATTTTGAATATCCACTTATATCCAAGAGGTTTACACCTTGGTGGAAGATCTACCAGTTCCCAAGTATGATTTTACAGTATTGATTCAATTTCACTATTCATAGCCTCTCTCTACAACGGAGCTTCAGGACTTGATATTGCTTCCTTAAAGTTTTGAGACTCATTTTCTAATAGGTATGCCAGAAAATCTGGACCAAATGATTTACAGATCCTAGCCCTCTTTCTACGTCTAGGTTCATCTGTTTCATTATCATTATGGTCTTCACTACTACCCATAGTAATATCAAAAGTTCTTTTATTTGAACTTGTCTCTTCAGTTTCCTTGCATGGAAAAATGTGTTCAAAAAATGACGCATTCCTTGACACAATAATAGTGTTTACATGCATATCAGGATTTTCAGATCTATGAACTAAAAATCTATATGCACTACTATTATTTGCATAACCAATGAATACACAATCAATGGTTTTTGGTCTTATTTTAGTTGTTTTAGGACTAGGAACTGCCACATTGGCCAAACACCCCCACACTTTGAGGTAATTGTAGGTAGGTCGTCGACCTTTCCATAATTCATAAGGTGTTTGATTAAGTTTCTTGTGGGATACCCTGTAAAGGATAAAGTTAGCAGACAAAATTGCCTCCCCCCACAAGTTCTGAGGTAACCTTAAACTAATCAACATGACATTCATCATCTCTTTAAGAGTTCAATTCTTTCTTTCAGCAACTCCATTTGACTGAGGAGAATAGGGTGCAGTGGTTTGGTGAAAAATACTATGTTTAGAACAAAATTCCTCAAATGATGCATCATACTCACCACCTCTATCACTCCTCGCTATCTTAATAGTTTTGCCAAGTTGATTTTCAACCTCAAGTTTATATTGCGTAAAAGCTTCTAAGGTTTCATCTTTACTTCTCAATAAGTAAACATAGTAATATCGTGTGCAATCATCAATAAAAGTAATAAAGTACTTTTCACCTCCTCTATTTTGAACAAATTTTAAGATACCTATGTGAATTAAACTTAGAGGTTCAGTAGTTCTTTCTACTTTATTAAATGATGCCTTAGTGAGTTTTGCCTCAACACAAATTTCACATTTATGATTAGGATCAAATTCTAAGTTTGGTAAACTTTCCAAAGAAACAAGTCTACACAAAGAATTAAAATTTTCATGTCTTAATCTACCATGCCATAAAAAAAAAAAAAAAAGACTCAGCAAGATAAACAGAAGATGTGTTTTTATTATTAATAGCCAAATTTGGTACAACAGTATTTACATTGAACTTAAAAAGCCTGTCACTCATATAACCTCACCCCAAATACATTCCATTCTTGGAGAGTACAACTTTGTCATATTCAAACACTAATTTACACTCATTCTTGATCAACAATGATCCATAAATCAAATTTTTACGAATTTCTAGTACATGGAGTACATTGTTGAGTGTGAGTTCTTTTCTCATGATCATTTTCAGCACGATCTTTCCTTGTCCTTCCATAGTTGAAGTGGAGGAGTTTCCCATAAAAAGCTATTCTCTACTTTTCACCACTTTGTAGGTTGTGAACATCTTCTTATCTGCACAGATATGGCGGGTTACTCCAGTATCCACCTACCACTCCTTGGGATTGCCCACAAAATTTTCTTTAGAGACTACTTGTCATGACCCAAACCCGCCCCTATAGGTTAGTGTAGACGCGTCCCGCGAGGGCCTCATGCTACAGTTCGGACTCGATTTGTGTCACGGTTCTTAATCTGAACCAAAGAGTCCAAATCTGACAAATCGTTTTGAGAAACAGATTTTTGAAAAAGTAGTGCCAAACATGGACTGCTTTGCCAGATACAGAGTCGCTACCTAAATATTTTTTATGGGAGAACTTAGGAAACCCTGACTCGGTGCCGAAGGCCACATGTCCGTCATCACCGGAGTTGTCTCGGCTCGGGGAGCTTGGGTACGATCGGGGAAGGTCAGCTATGAGCACCCCCTTTCGCCCGGTTCGAAGACCGGCCTCTACTAACCGTGATATCCGTTTTTGAAAACTTTATGTGTTCTTAAACCAATTGTTAGCCTAGAATTACTATGTTATGCGCGCAGCAAACAAGTATAGACCAAATCGCCCAAATTGGAACAAAACATTTCATGTTTGTTTTGAAAATGGTTTGCTACTCGCAAGTAGGCTAAAATACAGATTTTGCCACCCTCAAGTGGGCTTTTAGAGAAGATGATTTTGCCACTATCTAGTGGGCTTAAAACTCACAGTTTTAATGCATTATTCCAATTTAGGTAATTCAACCTCCATCCACAGGCATTCAAGCAGTTATATCACATAAGCAGCTAGCCTCATGGTAATCATACTGTTATGGCAACACTCACACGCATGCGATATGCTAAAGCATAAAAGCTTACCTAGTACTCCGAGCCAAAACAGAAACTAGTCAGTAATCATATGCATGATCCTAGTTCATGTTGAAAATAGCTAATGCAACACATGCAAAGATGCAATCTAAACAGGCTCGGTTATCCTAAAGATGGCATGTGAAATGCTGCAACTAACAAGTTCTCAACTTGGATTTGAAATACAAGTGCAGTTAGCATGATGTGCCGAGCCCGGTGCATGTAAGACAGATGTATGGATGCACGCATGCTATCATAAGGTATGATAAAATAAATGTGCCCTAATCTACCATCATAAGCAGGTAAATAAAAGGGAAGAAAGAAGTGGAGGTTGGAAGACATGCACACCACGCACACACACTTATTACAGACACGCCCTCACTCGGAAGGACCAAAATAATAATACAGCCCGAATAATTATTACAAAACTTCTAGTCTAATCAAAAAAAGGTGCCAAGGGAAGATGGCCGCAGCCCCCGCCTTGGGATGCGTGAATAATGCACGTTCGATCCAACTTGCCCGGAAACTCGTTGCCATAGCACTACTGCCTCTGTTTTCACTGCCTTTTCTTCTCTGAAAACTTGTCAAAGTCCCAGAGAACCTTCTATGAGCATTGCAGAACATCATCGGCTGGGAGGAATGGCCACCGGCCGTGTACAATATCCATCGGCTGGAGATAAAGCTATCGGCACTGAATAAATGGCCGGTCGGCACTGAATGTTGCCGGTCGGCAGAAACTTCCTGCAGAAGACAATTTTGACAGCAACAAAGGACAGGCAGTGTATGGCATGAAATTTCAAGCAAATGTGTGCATCAACACATCCCTTATCATGCTTTTGACTCAAAGGGGTATGTTCCTTGATTCTCGGACCACCAATTGCGCATTTCGATGCGTGATGGTCCAAGAAACCAAGTATGCGCTTTGATTTCAAATGTCATGCAAACCAAACAAACACATAAAGCCCAACCTCTATCACATGATCAAGAGGCAAGGCATGCATGCCAATGCAATGCAACCTAGGTATGCAAACAAGAATACAAGCATGCTATGCAACTACATGGCATGCACAATGCTAACAACATAACATGCACAACGCTTTGAAACATGGCATACACAATGCAAGATGGGCTTACACCAATACAAGTGGACCTCAGCCACACTCACATAGGAGGCCATAAGATGAAAATGAAGTGCCTCGAAATGCGTGCACACGGGCACACAAACCGAGGCAATGGCATATGCAATGTAATGGCTAAAATGGCATATAGAATGCAACATGGACTTATACTAACATGAGAGAGCCTCAGCCACACTCACATGAGAGGCCGATGGATGAAAATGAAGTGTCTCGAAATGCGTGCACACGGGTACGCAAACCGAGGTAACGGCATATGCAATGCAATGGCATGAAAAATGATATGCAAACATGCCAATGGGATTTCAGCACTGAAATGTGGGGGAAAACAGCCCCGAAATGAGGCGAAAACACACCCGATGCATGGAATAGTCCCGAAACATGGACTTTTGGCACCCGAAATGGCTTACAGCTATACAAAGCATGCACAATATGGACATGGAGCATGAAGGCAGAAGCAAGACAGCTCTGAGACAAGCATTTTTACAGTTTATGACATGGCCAAACAGCAAGCAAAGATAGGGCTAAAATGGCATACAAAAACGGCCCTAAACGTGAGATTATGAAGCAACTCACAGCTGCTGACCCCAAACATGTTAGGGCCCTTCAACAACATTGAAGAGAGGCCCAAAATAAGCCACTTTACAGAACTATAAAAACCCCAAAAACAAACATAGATATGGCTGAGCTCTGATGCAAGAAAATGGCTCAAAAGGTGGCCAAAGAAGCAAGTGGTATATGCAAAGCCCAAACTGAAAAATGCCCTTCTACAACATTGAAGAGGGACCAAAAATATGTACATTTACAGTTCATGGCAGCCCCGAAATCAGTATACAAACATGATAGAAATGCAATGCAAAATGAGGCTCAAAAGAGGCTATAACATGAGGTATGCAAAGTATTCCACAAACGGCCAAAGACCCTTAATAAAACATGTTAAGAAGGTCAAAATAGGACCTTTTCTAGGCCTGTAAAAAGACCAAAAACCGAAGCATGATAGGCTGCCAAAGCATGCAAAAATAGGGACCAAAGAGAGGATATAAACGCAAGTATAACATGGAGGTCCCAAACAGTGTTGAGCCCTTCTTCAATGTTGAAGAGGGGCTCAAAATAAGTCTATTTTCAGTTTACATCAGGCTCTAAAACAGATCACACGCAAGCCAAAAATTCTATGCAAGATTATGGCATTCAAGGAGGATATTGAAGCAAGTGCAAGCTACTGTCCTCAAACAGCAAGAGGTCCTCAATCAAACATGAAGAGGACCTCAAAATATGATGATTTACAGTTTGGGTCGGAGCCCAAAAATGCAAGCAACTATGGCTTAGATATGAAGCAAGAAAAGACTAGAAAAGGGAAGAGGAGGACTCACCCTTGAAGACCAGCAAACCAGCACCTCTTGGACCAAGTTTAGGTGCTCCTAAGCTCTGGAGAACAACCTCAAGCTGCTGGAATGGGCGTTGGATGCCTTGTGCTATGAGTTGATGAAGAAATGGCCCAAGAACAAGGGTGTTTGATGGTTGAATGGGAGAGATATAGTGAGAGATGAAGGGATATATGTATGTATATATCAGATATATCTATATATCTCTGGTTTTTTGTTCCAAAAATCCAACCTCAACAATGGAGGAGGAGAGGCCCCTTATATAAGCAATACTAAGCTTCTAAGGCAAGCCTCAAAGGGTCAAAGGGGTTTAAAGGGGAGGTCAAGGCTTATTGGAGAAGCTTGGACAGCTGGTAGGCTTCTTGAGGAAGCCAAGACAAGGGGTCAAGGCTTCCTCAAGAAGCCTTGAGCAAAGGGTGCAAGAAAAGGGGCCAAAGGGTGTGCAAAGGGTGCAAAATGGCCACATATATGCACGTGGAGTAGGGTCTGTGCATCCCAGCTGGCACAGCTGGCATGCACCATGCTTGGAGGGTGCAAATGGTGCAAACCGGCCAGAAAATTTGGTCGTCGGCCAAAATAAAGTGCCGGTCGGCATAATATTTTTTCGGTCGGAAAAATAGATTGCCGATAGATGATTCCAATGTCAAAAAATGGCCGGTGGGTGTCCAAATTGAAGCCCCGGAAGTTAGCTTTCCAATGGCGCAAACCTTGCATTAAAATTCGTTCTGTGCAAAAAGTTATGCCCTTTTTCGTGAAGCCGCGCAGATTCGATCCAACCAGGATGATGCCCGACTTCAACTGACCATATCTCCCCCACCCGGACTTGGCTCTAGGAGATTCTTGAGTGCAAAATGAAGCCCCAGAAGTAAGCTTTCCGACGGTGGTGGCCCCATAGCTAAACTCCAAGCGTACAGACAGATAAGCCCGATTCAGCGAGGGCTCCTCGACTCGCTTCTACCCGAATTCATGCCGAACTTCTCCCAAATTAGTTTTCTCCTCTCCTTTCCTCTCTTCTTCAACTCCAAACCCCTAAACAAAGTGTTTTGAAGGATTTGCCTCTCTCCTTGCCGAAGAAACTGAACATTTGCCCTGCACACCTTTCTCCGCCAAGCAAAACATCAGTGGTGCCCAAGTCTTAAGGGCGGTCAAAAATGGGGTGTCTACAGTTAGGATCATAATCGGCCAGTAATCGTTAGATTACCAACGACCTCAGATAGAAAACAGATTTTAAATAATCACACGGGGCCAAAAGCGGAAGCAAACATAAAAATTTTGTCCAATGAGCTGTGCTTACATGATAAAGCAAAACATTTCATAAATAGTCCATAATAACTCACACATAAAAACAGAGTTAATATCTTATACATCCAGGAACTCCAAGACATGCAGTCAGCCAAACAAAACAAACTTATATGCATGGATGATCCAACGTATTCACCGATAAAGCAAAAGTGTAAACACAAGAACAAAAATAAAAGTCTCGTGCGTGAGATGTGTGGGCTGACTCCACAAAACTTGACTTCCTGTCATATCTTTCACTAAGGTTGGGTTTGGACATCCCTTTGCTCACCTACACACATATAAATTAGAGGGAGCGATAGCCCAGTGAATAATATCAAAATAAAGAAGTTACGTGAATGAAATTCGTAACAGACATATCTAATGGCTTTAGGCCCATTTACATTTTTATCTAATATATCAAACAGCCTCAGGCCCAATTTGCTCTTATCAAACGGCCTCGGGCCTAATTTGCTTGTATTAAACAGCTTTTGGTTCAATCATTCATGTCAGATGGCCTTTGGCCTAATTATTCATGTCAGATGGCCCAATCATTCATGTCAGATGGCCTTTGGCCCAATCATTCATGTTAGACGACCCAATCATTCATGTCAAACAATCATTCATGTCAGACGGCCTTTGGCCCAGTCATTCATGTCAGACGGCCTTTGGCCCAATTGTTCATATCAAACTATCATTCATGTCAGACGGCCTTTGGCCCAGTCATTCATGTCAGACGGCCTTTAGCCCAATCGTTCATGTCAGACTATCATTCATGTCCGACGGTCTTTGGCCCAATCATTCATATCAAACTATCATTCATGTCAGACAGCCTTTGGCCCAATCATTCATGTCAGACGGCCTTTGGCCCAATCGTTCATGTCAGACTATCATTTATGTCAGACGGCCTTTGGCCTAATCATTCATGTCAGACGGCCTTTGGCCCAATCGTTCATGTCAGACTATCATTCATGTCAGACGACCTTTGGCCCAATCATTCATGTCAAACAATCATTCATGTCAGACGGCCTTTGGCCGAATCGTTCATGTTAGATGGCCTTTCATGTCAGACGGCCTTTGGCCTAATCATTCATGTCAGACGGCCTTTGGCCCAATCATTCATGTCAAATGGATTTATGTGTGTTTCATACTCATGATCATGATCGTATTTGTATTCATTTAGTCTTAAGCAAAAGACTGACATTTAGAATACTCATTCTTAATTCAAACATACAAATCCATAAGGCATGTACAAAAGTAATGTTTGGGAAAACAACATACTTGAACATATCTTTACTAAGATAGTACTCACAGTGTTCTGCCGGTGGATTCGTCCTTATGCTCGACCCTACACAATTCATAGCACATATTGGGTCATAAACAATTCAATCCGTTCTTTAATCTATTTATTTCTCTTAGGCTTCTTTCTTTACCCTTTAGGTCACTTACAAAGCTCAATGTATTCCTAAGAGTGCTTAGAAATGAAAGAGAACGGAAAACAAAACACAAAACCATTTTTCGTAATTTCAGGAACAGGGCTCTTCGCTCGAGCGCGGATTTGGCTGCTCGAGCGGACCCCTTTGGTCTGCAAAAGTACTGGAAGCCAACATTTCACGCTCGAGCGGCGCTTTCCTCGCTCGAGCAGACATGTCAAATTTTGGAATTTCCAGAATTGCATTTGAAGCTCAAACTTAGCATTCAAAGGGTCTAAAACTCAAGTTCTTGATGCAAAATTATGGAAATCTTTAAACAATATGAGGCCATAAGAAAATTGAGTCTAATTTGTCCAAAATCACAATTCAATTCCCAAATTATTTCACATTTTTCTTGACAACCCATACCAACTTCATATCTTTAAAACTCATGCAAATTAATTTCCATATCACTTTGAATTTCACATGCAAATTAATTTCCATATCACTTTGAATTTCATATGCATGTGAGATATAGGCTTCATTTTCAACTTAAATAACACAATTGATGCTCATCTTCGTCAAACGTGATCAATTTTAAATCAATTACATCAAAACTCCTTTAATTTACAAATTAAGTTCTTTGTTCATAAATTCATAATTTACATCAAAACTCCTTTAATTTATAATTTACAAAATATAAAATGTTATACGTGACAGGGTCATCACACTACTGCAGCAAGATTGATGTCTGTCACTCTATCGAAAAGATAAAAATTCTCGGCTATGTTGGCTTGTGCTGGCTTTTTGCTTGAACTCCTTTCGTCCTTGCGAACGTGACAATCCTTAGCGCGATGTCCATCTTTTTCACACATAAAACACTTGCCTTTGAATCTCTTGCTGAACCCGTTGTTGATCCCTTTGATCTTACTAGTGGATCCTTGTTTGAGGCTATTGCCATCATGCTTTCATTTCTTGTTGTTGAACTTTGACCCATGTCCATGTTCCACAACATTTACTTTAGTTTGCATGACATGGTTTTCTGACTTCTTGTCAGAACCACGGTTGTCCTCCTCAATTTTGAGCTGCACTATCAATTTTACTAATTTCATCTCCTTGCGCTTATGCTTTAGATAATTCTTGAATTCTTTCTAGGATTGTGGCAATTTTTCAATGATTGTCGCTACTTGGAAAGATTCATGAGAACCATCCATTCTGCATGTGTGTCATGGAGAATTAATTGTAGATCTTGAACCTAGCTAATAATCGTTTTGGAATCCATCATTTTAAAGTCCAAAAAACGACCGACAACAAATTTGTTTGTACCTGCGTCCTTTGTCTTATACTTGTGATCTAGAGATTCCCACAATTCTTTAGCAGTGCTTTTGACACTATACACATTATACAGTGTATGGTCCAACCCATTGAGGATATAATTCTGACACAGAAAATACCACGTTTCCATGCATGGACTACGGCAACCACTTGCCGGTCAGTTTCTCCCTCATTCAGTGTTGGAGCTTTTTCATGGGTAAAGCGAGCCAAATTTAATGTGGTAAGATAAAACATCATTTTTTGTTGCTATCTTTTAAAATCATTTCCATTGAATTTATATAGCTTCTCCCCAAGATTTACCGGTACTGCCAGAGTCATCACAGGCACAACAGGTGTGGATGTTTGAGTAATAACAGTCTCAGTACTGTTTATTTTAGTTGTCATAATTTTGACGAAATAATAATATACCAATCACAAATTTATGCAGAAAATAATTTACACATAAAATATACAGAAAAATATTTTGTAACAAAATTCCAATTATAAATAGTATATTACTACTATGTTATCAAAGAAATCATTAAACAATATATTACTACTATTTAAGAAATTAAATAGTATATGACTACTATCTAATTTCCTAAACAAAATATTCTTCTATCTAACACAGAAATAAATAAAAACCGGAAATCTACTTTAAGATTTTACACCCACAGTGGTGTGTGTGTATAAATTAAATAAACAACAAAATAAAATAGTTCAAAAAATAATTATATAAATTAAATTCTGAATTAAACGTTTACAGAAATTAAAGTCGAGACTTGTGGACACAATCTCCTTAAAGTAGATTTCGCCTTCGCTCCGGTGCTTCGAGATTTATCGGCGTCTACTTCCCAGGATGCAACGACTAACACTTGATTTTACAGCACTATAAAATCAAGTCTGGCGAGCCAAAACTCTATTTTGACTCTTTCTTTTTCTTCTTAAAATAAAATGCAGAACAAATGTAGAGATATGAGGACGAAAAAAGGAAGAAGAAATAAGAAAAGCTCTCCAAAAATTCGATGGAATGAAATGTTGGAATGTAGGCTATTTATAGGGAATCTGGTGGCTATACAGAACAGGTACCAATAGGAAAATCTTGTTCAGAACAGGAACATATCTGTTCAGAACAGAAACATATCTGTTTGGGTAGCAAATTGCACCTGTTCGGGTGGACTTTCTGAACTTGTTCAGATGTGGACCTTATGAACTTATTCGGATGTGTTTGGGTGAAAAAAATTGGACCAATTTATTTTGAATTTTGAAACCAAAATTAAAAATAAATAAAAAAATTACAAATATTTGTTGCCCAAAAAGATAAGTATTGGGTCGGGCAAGCCTAACCCAACCTCACACTTGTGCCCATCCCGGACGGACGGTAGTGGCGGCGCGCGCGTGTTGTTTTTGTTTTGGGTTCAATGGGTTTAGCCCACTTTACCCATAACCTCACCCTTCCACAAACTTGGGTTGCCCTTGGAGCCCATCCCAAGTATACCAAGCTAAGGTATATAAACCCACACTAATCCATAAGCCTTTCCAATGTGGGACAAGCACATTTCACAAATGTGTAGGAAACCCACCTAAAGCAATTTCCACGAACTCGAAAATGCGCGTTGAATTCTCATTCATCCGAAAATAGTTTTGAGCAACCAAATACACGGCTTTATTCACTACGTGACATTGAACATGAACCTAATGAAAAACGTTAAAAATAACGCATGGGTCCCACCTTAATTAATTCTCAAAGTTAGAAAAAAATAAAGATTTTCAAAGCCATTTTCCAACATCTGTATTCTATGTGAATATATTGTGTGCCTTATTCATGACATCGCTGTTTTACAAGGGAAATTCTATTGTCATTTATTAGTTGAACATAATGATCAACATTTTGGAAAGTCAACTGGAAATGTTTTAAATTAAATTTTCTAATTTAAAATAAGTATATAAATATGGTCTGTTTGTGTGTTTGGCACAATGGTTTTTCCCAATATTTCAAAGAAGTTATTTGATGATTTTGAAATATTTTTCAAGAACCTCATCTCGTTATTTTTCAAAAAAGAGACATAAAATGGTGAGACTCACTGTTTGTCAATAGACTAGTAATGAAATTTTATGTCAATGCTTTTGATGCAAAACATCGAACCGATTGGTCATGGCAGTTGCTGCACAACTGGAGAAAACTATCGGTGTGATGGTTTGTTTTAAATCACTGTTTCTTTTTGTCATTGGATATGGGCCAATCTATTTAGTACCATTCAAAATATTTTGGGCTTAGAATTGGGTCCAATAGTAATGACAAATTATTGGGTCGAGCATTAATGGGTAATGATTTAAATTTTTATGAAGTGGCTCATATTTTTTGGGTTAATGTTATGATTCTTTTTATAACTGGTTTCTTCTTATTTAAATAAATGTTCTGATTGTGTATGACCATGATTAACTTTTATTTGAGGAATAATATGCATTTAAATTTTATAATTGTTAGAATTTCAATTATTTATATTTGTTTATAAGTTAGTATCTCAAGTGCCTCTGAAGGAAAGGCACAAATATTTTGTGGAAGTTTTCAAGAATTTGTTTTTAAAATCAAGATATGATTTTAATTACTAAAATCTGGTATGATTTTTAGTTTGTGAATTCTTGAAACTTGAGAAAATATAGAGTATCTGTTATATACTTGGAAATTTTTTTTAATGCAATTAAATTAGAATTTATAATTTATGTAGCTTGTATTTGGAGGAAAGTTTCATATTGGAATTTGTCATGATGGCAATGATGGTCTATATAGAAAATTTTTTATGTGTAAAAGTTTTTTATTTTTTAATTTAGTTTATTTATTAGAGAGTTGGTTTTTTGGTTATATCAGAACAATTTAGAAACATTTTTATGTTTTTATTTAAAAATTGTTTTGTTTATATAAACTATGCTAGATCAGTTTTTTTTAAAACAATTTTTTTTTTTAAACGGTGCTAGAAAGAGTTGTTTTTCAATTTTTTTTTGTTATTTATTTTCTTATTCTAGAAATTGATAAACTGGTTTTGAACAATTTATTTATCTGGTTTTTTGAGTTTTGAAATTTAAACTGTTTTTATGTATTTCCAATTTTGGAGATTTTTGTTTAAATTTGTTTTTTGATTTTCAGTTCTGGAATTGTTTTTAGAAACTAGTTTTAACAGTTTTGACTGGTTTTCAGTGCTGGAAATTTTAATTTATTTGTGTCCATGCCTACATATGTTATAGAGTTGATAATTAATGTTTACAATTCTTTGTGATATGATGTCATTAATTGATATATTTGATATATCGATTTGGTATGTGATGTATTATAAATGGATGTCAATTATTTATCAAAGTGTTGATAAAAATGTGAAGTTATGTGTTTTGACATAGAGGAATTCTAACTATTCTTTGGAATAATGATTGAAATTGGTGTTGTGACCAATAACTCCATAATGAAATATTATATGAGTTAAAATATTTCATGGGTAAAAGACGCTTTGGTAATTGTCGACGTAGTCACCAATACTGGATAAGACAAATAAGATGTAAATGTATTTATACAGTGATATTTATATTCCATATTGAGATTGGAATTAAAGGTTGTAGTAAACAAAAACAAAAAATGCATGGCTAAAGAAATGTTATTTGACAAAGTGTTGTGGCCATAACCGATATTTGTCATTTTTTCTTTGTATTGCAAAAGAAAGTTATGAAGTCTAATTGTATTTTAGACAAATTAGTATTATGATTATATTCACAAACCAATTTATGTTTTGTTATTTAGTTCAAGCACGCCAATCAATGGTATATTCTGATTTACCTCAGAATTGGGGGTTGTATTAATATTTTTGTGTAATTATACATCAGCAAGAGAAATTAAGTTTCCTTAGAATGCTTAAAATGTGGGGCTGTTTGGAGGATTTTACCAAAATAACAGTTTCGATAATAGGTTCACAAAGAATCTCAATTCTTTCTATAAGACAAAGTTGGAGTAGAAGCAAAAATGGTTTCATTAACTCCAAAGGAACAACTTTATGTTTATTATTTAAATTTGAAAATAGGAGTGATATAAAGTAATGGTAAGTCTTGATGTAATCAAAGACTTAATACCGTAGGACATTTGCTTTCAGTTGTGAATATTGTCTAAGGATAATATAATGGATCCATTAATAACTCAATGATATACAACTAAGAAGTCAAACATAAAATAGCGGCTGCTAAACAAAAAGTTTGACTAGAGAGTAAATGAGGGAAAGTTCATCGAAGGTAGTGTAATTAAAGCCTATTACATCAGAGTTATCATAATAGAAACCCTACTTAGATGACTGGAGATCCCAAGAACTGTAACGTCCTCAAAATAATAACATTAAAGCCCATCAACACAGATATGCATTGGTAATAAAGATAAACATTCTTCTATTCATCAGAGTAGTTCCTTACAAAAGTATTACATGTTAACAACAAAAGCAAATGCCCTACGGGCTTACAGCTTTCCAAGTTAACACTTGGTTACAACAAAAGAGTACTAACTCATTTACACATTAAGCCCTTGGTTTGAATATACATGTAATACATCAAAGAACTAAAACGACAAAAGTCCGCCTGCCTTTAGCCTCCCAAGCTACGTCCTTGGAGGTGGCATGCTACCTGCACCTGAAAATGATATTCTCGTATAGGGTGAGCCATAGCCCAGTAGAAATATACTAAACCAAATATGAACAATGACTAAAAGATTAACAGTTGATAGATGGCCAACACTGATACTTTCCCTTATCACACTTTACGGTTTCATGACATACAAGTCCATATTACAGTCCATTTTCCAATTCTTTTCAATTCTCAATTTATAACCATGGCTCAGAACCTGGCCAAACAACTCATATGAGACAGTAGCTCATAATACACTCTTTCCCATTTCATAATAGATAAGCATACCAGCTATATCACACACCAACAGATAAACATACAAGCTATATCATCACTAACAGATCAGCATACAAGCTATATCATCACTTCCATAGATATGCATAAGAGCACTATCACACTTCCAAAGACAAGCATATGAGCTCTGTCAACACATTGATAGATAAGCATATGAGCTCTATCTATGGAGTCCATCCCCTATCTCCTCCCAACAACGTCCGGTTTAGAGGTCCATCCCCTATCTTCCCCTAAACCGTGGAGTACATCTCCTATCTCCTCCAACACAACATAATGCATATAAACCATAATTATACACATCATCACACAATACATAGATTTAATGTATTCTTTCAACCGTCATACTCGGTGACACATTTCAATGATTAGTTTCAGTTTACCTAATCATCATGCATTATCTATAACAATCAAGACTATCCTCCGCCGATAGCCCAAAGCAGTTATTTCTATACAGAAAATAATAAATGCAACAATGGATATATAATCAACATTTCAACTAGGTGAGCGATAAATAATCCAACTACACCCTTTAATCCCATATCTTCCCAAATCAATTCCCCATCCCTCATCATTACAACCCTTAGGTTCCATTTTCATTAATGTTTTAACATTAATTTCACTTTTCCATGCCAAACATGCCTCTAGGTTTTATATAGTTAAAACCCCCAACTTTTGTAAATTTACACAAAAGCCCCAAACTTTCACTCAATTACCAAACCAACCCCAACATCTCAAAATACTAAAATTTAAAGACAAGGCTCATAAAGAGGAGTAAGATATCCCTACCTCGAAGTTAGAGCTCGGATGGAGAAGAGACCAAAACCAAAGTGCTCCAAAGACCAAGATTTTCGGATCAAAACGACGCCCTCGACGATCAACACAACTTTTACAAAGACCGAAGAGAAGGAGGACACTCTAACTAGATCAAACCCTAGAGAGAAGGGAGTTTCTAGAGAGAGAGGCTCTCAAAAATGGTTTTTAGAAAAAGTAAGAGAGAGAAAGAAAAGTAAAAAGTGATTTAAAATCACCCAGCGGATAACTCATATACGTATGACCTGCTCGAGCGGAGAACACAACGCTCGAGCGCCAAGAACAAAAACCTGGACACGCTCGAGCGCAATAAGACCCGCTCGAGCGCCAAGACACAAGAATAAAGCACTTTCGCTCGAGCGTGAAAACCAGTCCGCTCGAGCGTAGATTTCCACCTCCCAGAACTTATACCCAGAAAGTACTACCCGTTCGAGCGCCAACAAACCCGCTCGAGCGCCACCGCTCGAGCGTAAAGAAACCCGCTCGAGCGTAGAAATCACATCTGCAGAAGTTTTGCAGGAACATGAAATACTGGAGGTGTGCAATCCCCGCTCGAGCGCAAGAAGACCCGCTCGAGCGGATCGCCTAAAAACTGGGCAACAAGGAATTGAAACCAAGGCCTAACCAACCTGTAACAACCCTGCCCAAAACATCCTAAAACTCAACCAAGTGGAATTAAAGAACGGTAACAAGATAGATACCACTACCAACTTCACGGAACCGAGTCCGGAATACAACAGAACAGTAAAGGGACAACCGGGATCGTTATAATCTCCCCCTCCTTAAAGAATTTCGTCCCCGAAATTAAACACAAGTTTTTTTTTTTTTTTTTTTTTTTCAAAAACAGGTTTTCTCCATTCTCAACAATATTACAACATAATATTAACCAATCCGACCCATTACCGGTCAATCTCATCTCTTTTCAGGAGGCATTTCACAAAGTATATTACAAGTGCATTATTATCATGCAATTTCCTTCCATTTCCAACCATTTTCAACATGCATGGTTCACAGTTCATATCATAATCAATATACATGATACAACTCCAATTCTACAACATATTACCATTAATACCAAAACATTGCCAATGTTTTACAACTTAAGACATATATAAAGCTCTTAAGTCCAACAACATTACAAAATCTAAATACAAGATTACTCATCACTAAACAAGTCCGGATATTTCTCGCGGACCTCATCACGTTCCCAAGTGGCTTCCTCTACCCCGTGATGTTTCCACAAAACCTTTACCAAAAGAATGGTCTTACCACGCAGGACTTGGTCCCGCCTATCCAAGACCCGAACCGGTCTCTCCTCATACGAGGCATCCTCATCTACCTCCAAGTCGGTCCAATCTAACACGTGAGACGGATCTGGCTCATACTTCCGAAGCATACTCACATGAAACACGTCATGCACTCCGGACAACTGCGGCGGCAAAGCCAAACGATAAGCCACTTCCCCAATCTTCTCGAGGATCTCAAAGGGACCAATAAACCGAGGGGATAACTTCCCACTCTTCCCGAACCTCATCAAACCTCGCCTAGGTGATATTTTCAGAAAGACATGATCACCTATCTCAAACGCCAAAGGCCTCCTCCTACGGTCAGTATAACTCTTTTGGCGACTCTGGGTTGTAACAAGCCTCCTACGGATAAGCTCAACCTTCTCCGTCGTCTCTTTAACCAACTCCGGACCCAACAAAGGTGCATCACCCACCTCGGCCCAACAAACTGGGGACCTACACGGTCGGCCATACAAGGCCTAAAACGGTGCCATACCGATACTAGACTGAAAGCTGTTGTTGTAGGCAAACTCTACCAAGGGCAGGTGCCTCTCCCACGTCCCACTAAAGTCAAGGACACAACCTCAAAGCATATCCTCAAGGATCTGAATAGTACACTCGGACTGCCCGTCAGTCTGCGGATGATAAGCCGTACTAAAGGTCAACTTAGTGCCCAAGGCACTCTGCAAACTCTGCCACAACCTGGCAGTAAAACGAGGATCTCTATCTGAGACGATCGTCACTGGGACCCCGTGCAATTTCACTATGTCCCGAATATACAAGTCGGCAAGATGATCTACTGAATCTCTCACGCGCATAAGAATGAAATGCGCCGACTTAGTCAACCGGTCTACAACCACCCAAATGGCATCACTACGTCGCTGAGTCCTCAGAAGACCTACAACGAAGTCCATTGTGACATGTTCCCACTTCCACTCGGCAATATGCAAGGGTTGCAACAAACCCGCTGGCCTCTGATGCTCTGCCTTCACTTGCTGGCAAGTAAGGCACTTAGACACGAAAACTGCCACATCTCTCATCATACCCCGCCACCAAAACTGGCGACCCAAATCCCGATACATCTTAGTGCCTCCCGGATGCACTGCAAGGTGTGAATGATGGAACTCTCGGAGTACTTCCTCCCGGCAAGACTCCGGCACAAACAAACGGTCTCGGTATCTCACACTCAGGTCGGGATACACCGTCAAACCCTTCTCAGCCTTCCCACTGGAGATCTTCTCTCGGAAGGACTCTACCTCAAGGTCACCTCTCTGTGCCTCCAACACTCTAGTCACAAGTGTAGGCTGCGCAACAACAGAAAACAAGGCCGCAGCCTCAACAGATTCGCCCAGATGCAAATCAAACTCGCCAAGTACACCCAACATCCCCCATTCCTGGATGGCTATACAAGCTACATCACTAATGGATTTCCTACTAAGGGCATCGGCCACAACATTGGCCTTCCCCGGGTGATAGTGCAAGTCAAAATCATAGTCCTCAATGAACTCCATCCATCTCCTCTGCCTCAAATTCAAGTCCCTCTGTGTAAACAGGTACTTCAAACTCTTGTGGTTCGAGAACACCTCGAACCTCTCACCATAAAGGTAGTGCCTCCAAATCTTCAAGGCAAAGATCACGGCTGCTAACTCTAGCTCGTGCGTAGGGTAATTCTTCTCATGAATTTTCAACTGACGTGAGCCATAAGCTACCACGTTCCCCTCTTGCATCAACACACAACCCAAACCCTCTCGTGAGGCGTCACAATAAACCGCATAACCCAACCCTCTTTCCGGAATAATCAAAACCGGAGCGGTGGTCAATCTAACCTTCAGTTCTTGGAACGACTGTTCACAAGTCTCACTCCACACAAATTTGACTCCCTTCCGAGTCAGTCTAGTCAACGGCGAAGCTAGCCTGGAGAAATCTTTCACAAACCGGCGGTAATACCCAGCCAATCCCAGAAAACTGCGGATCTCAAACACACTCTTAGGCTGTGCCCAATCTTGCACTGCCTCAACCTTGGATGCATCAACAGACACCCCTTCCCCGGATACCACGTGGCCTAAGAATTTGACTTCCCTCAGCCAGAACTCACACTTCCCAAACTTGGCATACAGCCTATGGGCTCTAAGCAACTCAAGCACCACTCTCAAGTGTTCCTCATGCTCCTCCTCAGAAGGCGAATAGATAAGAATGTCGTCCACGAAAACGACCACAAATCAATCCAAGAATTCCCGGAAGATCCGGTTCATCAAGTCCATAAAGACTGTCAGTGCATTGGTAAGCCCGAATGGCATCACCAGAAACTCATAATGGCCATACCGCGTACGGAATGCCGTCTTAGGAATATCCTCCTCCCCGACCCTCAACTGGTGGTAACCTGATCTCAAGTCTATCTTAGAGAAACAACGGGAACCCTTCAATTAGTCAAACAGATCATCTATACGGGGCATAGGGTACTTATTCTTGACCGTAGCCCGATTCAACTTTCGGTAGTCTATACACAATCTCAAGGCACCATCTTTCTTTTTAGCAAAGAGGGTCGGTGCTCCCCACGGTGAAACACTAGGGCGAACAAAACCCCTATCTAGCAATTCCTGGAGCTGAACTTTCAACTCAACCAACTCTGCTGGAGCAAAACGGTAAGGTGCCATAGAAATCGGCGCCGTGCCGGGCACTAGATCAATAGAGAACTCAATCTCTCGGTGAGGTGGCAAACTAACAAGGTCCTCGGGAAAGACATCCGAATACTCACAAACCACCCTCGACAATACAATCTGGGTCTCATCACACTCACCACTCAAAAAGTTAGCAAGTAGACCACTAAGCTCACTCCGCCCCCGCGAATCATACCCTGGTGGCAAAACACTACCAACCCGGTCTCCCAAGAAATGGAACCACTCCCCGCTCAAGGTACATAACGTGACCCTCTAGCGGTAGCAATCGATAACAACCCGGTATGACGATAGCCAGTCCATACCCAAAATAACATCAAAACCCTTCATGGGCATGACAATAAAAGGAAAAGGAAGCCTATGGTCGGCGACCTCTATATCACAACCCCTAACACCTTGTTTCAAGAACAACTCACCACCAATAGGCGATACCACACAAATAGGAGATGTTAACTGTGCCAACTCCAATTCCAAAACAGATGCAAATGCAGCAGATACAAAAGAATGAGATGCACCCGTGTCAATCAACACACTAGCAACCGAGGTGCAAAACAGAAAAGTACCTCTCACTACTGATGGAGCTGGCACTAGATCCTGCGCGGTAATAGCATACACGCGCCCCGTAGGCCCCTGGTCTACCTGCTCACCTCTAGGAGCATACGACTGCTGCATTGACTGGGATGACGAAGCTCCCGGATTGGCCCTCGAGGCCTGCACAGACTAAGCTGGTTGAAATCCTTGCGTCTGTCTAGAACCAGACGCTCCTGAAGTAGCACTCAACTGCGGGCAATACCTCTTCAGGTGCCCAGGCTGACCACACTGATAGTAAGACAAGGGCTGGCCCCTGCCCTGACTCTGGCCCTGAGGTCTAGCTGAAGAAGAAGCAGCTTGCTGACCCCTTCCCTTCTGCGGGCACACTGAAGACTTGTGACCCAGCTAGCCACACGCAAAACAAGTCAGGCCTCCCTGACTACCTCTCCCGGAGCCTGCACTCGGCACTGGGAAGGTCGATCTAGCAACTCCACCCTGAGACTGCTGAGGGTTATAACCCCTCTGTCTCCTGCCATCACCCTGACCCTCTTGGCCCCGCTTGGAGCCTCTATGTTTCTCCTCGTCTTCCTCCTGCATCATAAGCTCCATATGAGCTGTAGCATCCACTAAGTGTCTATACTCTCGGATGTAAGACCCATCAACCCTCAACTTGAGGCCCCGCCTTAACTTCCGCTCAAACTCATAGCAACGGCGTTCTTCGGACGCCACCAACTCAGGTGCAAACCTGGACAAACTAGTGAAAGTGGCCTCAAACTCTGCCACAGACTTACCCTGCTGATTAAGTCGGCTAAACTGATCCCTCAGCTTCTCCCTAGCAACTGCAGATAGGAACCTCTCCTGGAAAGCATTCACAAACGCCTCCTATGTACCACCAACACGAGCCTTCTCGTACTTCCACCATTGACCCATATTTCCCTTCAGCTGGAAAGATGCTAAGGTCACTTTCAATGCTCCGTCTTCGATGCCAAGCATCTCGAACGTCTTACTCATTTGTTCTAACCACTCGCCAGCCTTCAGTGGTTCCTTCGGATCTCCAACAAACTCGTCCGGGTTAGACCGGAAGAACTCCCTCTTCAAGAAAGAAGGCCCTGCCTCAACAACCTGATTTCCTGCTCTGAGAATACCCAAAGCTCCTGCTGTCTCTCGGGCCAAGGCACTCATAGCCTGTTGACCCACTGGCTCGGCCACATTGGCCTGACCAACTCCCTCCTACACTGCCGGGATATCACCCAGTAAAGGTACTTCCTGCCTCGCAGGTCTACCACGCCTAGCACCTCTTCCTCGTCCTGACATCCTAATAAAGGTAATACAGAACGTTAGCACACTCACAAATGTGCCAAAACTAAACACTCACGTCCTAATGCATGGACAACTGTAATTCACCCCACGTAAGCACATAAACACATAAGCACTTACGAATTTCATTTCCGGATAATGATCGTCCCGAGGCGTTCCTAGAGTTCTGGTTAGAAACAGCATTGATCAAGTGCCTTTCCAACAAGACTCACAGAAACCTAAGGATCCAATCAACATCCTAGAAATTAAATCCCATACCCACATAGTCACATAAGCATGTTATCAATTAAGCACATAGCATATGACACTACATTTAAGTCTCTATCAAGCGAGACAAACCCATTGTGATACTAATCACTTCCCACGTACCCAAAGTATTCGAACCCGGTACGCTCTGATACCAAGTTGTAACGTCCTCAAAATAATAACATTAAAGCCCATCAACACAGATACGCATTGGTAATAAAGATAAACATTCTTCTATTCATCAGAGTAGTTCCTTACAAAAGTATTACATATTAACAACAAAAGCAAATGCCCTACGGGCTTACAGCTTTCCAAGTTAACACTTGGTTACAATAAAAGAGTACTAACTCATTTACACATTAAGCCCTTGGCTTGAATATACATGTAATACATCAAAGAACTAAAACGACAAAAGTCCGCCTGCCTCTAGCCTCCCAAGCTACGTCCTTAGAGGTGGCATGCTACCTGTACCTGAAAATGATATTCCCATATAGGGTGAGCCACAGCCCAGTAGAAATATACTAAACCAAATATGAACAATGACTAAAAGATTAACAGTTGATAGATGGTCAACACTGATACTTTCCCTTATCACACTTTACGGTTTCATGACATACAAGTCCATATTACAGTCCATTTTCCAATTCTTTTCAATTCTCAATTTATAACCATGGCTCAGAACCTGGCCAAACAACTCATATGAGACAGTAGCTCATAATACACTCTTTCCCATTTCATAATAGATAAGCATACTAGCTATATCACACACCAACAGATAAGCATACAAGCTATATCATCACTAACAGATCAGCATACAAGCTATATCACCACTTCCATAGATATGCATAAGAACACTATCACACTTCCAAAGACAAGCATATGAGCTCTGTCAACAAATTGATAGATAAGCATATGAGCTCTATCTATGGAGTCCATCCCCTATCTCCTCCCAACAACGTCCGGTTTAGAGGTCCATCCCCTATTTTCCCCTAAACTGTGGAGTACATCCCCTATCTCCTCCAACACAACAAAATGCATATAAACCATAATTATACACATCATCACACAATACATAGATTTAATGTATTCTTTCAACCGTCATACTCGGTGACACATTTCAGTGATTAGTTTCAGTTTACCTAATCATCATGCATTATCTACAACAATCAAGACTATCCTCCGCCGATAGCCCAAAGCAGTTATTTCTATACAGAAAATAAATGCAACAATGGATATATAATCAACAATTCAACTAGGTGAGTGATAAATAATCCAACTACACCCTTTAATCCCATATCTTCCCAAATCAATTCCCCATTCCTCATAATTAATTATGTGAATTAATTAACCAATGTAATTAGGGCATTTTCCATAATGAACATTACAACCCTTAGGTTCCATTTTCATTAATGTTTCAACATTAATTTCACTTTTCCATGCCAAACATGCCTCTAGGTTTTATATAGTTAAAACCCCCAACTTTTGTAAATTTACACAAAAGCCCCAAACTTTCAATCAATTACCAAACTAACCCCAACATCTCAAAATACTAAAATTTAAAGACAAGGCTCATAAAGAGGAGTAGGATATCCCTACCTCGAAGTTAGAGCTCGGATGGAGAAGAGACCAAAACCAAAGTGCTCCAAAGACCAAGATTTTCGGATCAAAACGACGCCCTCGACGATCAACACAACTTTTACAAAGACCGAAGAGAAGGAGGAAACTCTAACTAGATCAAACCCTAGAGAGAAGGGAGTTTCTAGAGAGAGAGGCTCTCAAAAATGGTTTTTAAAAAAAGTAGGAGAGAGAAAGAAAAGTAAAAAGTGATTTAAAATCACCCAGCGGATAACTCATATACGTATGACCTGCTCGAGCGGAGAACACAACGCTCGAGCGCCAAGAACAAAAACCTGGACACGCTCGAGCGCAATAAGGCCCGCTCGAGCGCCAAGACACAAGAATAAAGCACTTCCGCTCGAGCGCGAAAACCAGTCCGCTCGAGCGTAGATTTCCACCTCCCAGAACTTATACCCAGAAAGTACTACCCGCTCGAGCGCCAACAAACCCGCTCGAGCGCCACCGCTCGAGCGTAAAGAAACCCGCTCGAGCGTAGAAATCACATCTGCAGAAGTTTTGCAGGAACACGAAATACTGGAGGTGTGCAATCCCCGCTCGAGCGCAAGAAGACCCGCTCGAGCGGATCGCCTAAAAACTGGGCAACAAGGAATTGAAACCAAGGCCTAACCAACCTGTAACAACCCTGCCCAAAATATCCTAAAACTCAACCAAGTGGAATTAAAGGACGGCAACAAGATAGATACCACTACCAATTTCACAGAACCGAGTTCGAAATACAACAGAACAGTAAAGGGACAACCGGGATCGTTATAAGAACTAAGTTCAAAGGGACAACTAAGTCATGTGTGGCTCGCCAGAAATCACAAAAGGAGTCTATCTCCTATCCATTCCTATGATGGGAGTGATACCTGCAACATGCGTTGTATGTAGGGGACTTAGGGTAAGATATGCTTTTAATGATCACTTATATCTTGAAAACCTTAGAGGGGTATCTTTCAAGAGGAGTATTTAATAAACTCAAAATAAGGATCACCTATATGAGTGTGAAGGGGCCACTTCTATGAGAATTGATGAGACTAAATTTTCTAAAGCACTTATGAAACACTAGGACATGCCCAAGGCCAAAACGGGCACAACCGTGAGAACTAAGCTGTGTCTGGAGATATTCTGTGTGATTCTATTGTCTTGGCTTACACAAATGCCTGAACAGTTCAAGGCATCACATCGAGTGATTAGCTAGTAAGTTCAATAGGCTTTCACTAGGGAAGGTTCAAAACCAAAAACTACTTATCCTAGTGCAAGGTATTTCCTTAATGTACTCTCTCTTTGTCTACATGTTGTTCCATGTCCTTTCCGTAAATTTCATTCATATGGGGGATTGTTGGAAAATTCGAATTAAAATTTACTCCAATGGTTGTGTCTCTTGAGATAGAAGAGTGTGTTCCTTTGAAGGGTCACAACATTTCTGAAGATTCAAGGGGAAATCTATAAATTCCATCTCCCTCACTTCAATTTGGATAGAGAATTCGTCATTTCTTCTTCATCTTTGCATTTATTCTTCATATTTTCTTGAGTCTAATTTTTCTATAAAGAGAATGCATGCACAACGAAGTTCGCTAGGCTTGCAATACTAGTGCTGCTAATGCAAGACATTGATTGTTGTATCTTAGGAGATAGACATCCATTGAATCCTGAGCACCGGTGTGAGGATGAATTTGTCTTAAGGAAAGAGTGTCACACACTCGACTCGATTAGGTTTTATTTATTTATGTACCGTAAGTTTTGTTACATTATTATGTTGATTTATTTCAGGTTTGGTTTTGCCCAAAAACCGTTTACATATTTTTAAATTATATTTTCCATATAGTTTGGTACTATTTTTCTAATAGCAGTTGCTTGTGTCATTTCTTTGAGCATTAGCGGTGCTTCAAGAAGTACTTGGACCTCTATTGTTACATATGTATTTTTTTTTCTCTGTTTCTCTGTTTCTCTCTCTCTCTCTTTGTCTCACTCTTAATCTTTGTATTTGTGTTTCATTACTCCTCTTACTCACATGGTTGTTATTTTTTTTTGCACCTAACTGTGTGGGTAAAAATCTGACCACACTGCCCGTTTAGTGATCAGCAAGAAAGCACAGGCAGAATAGATGGCTTTAGCAACCTGTAACAGAAAGAAAAAGCTCCGGCGGTGGTTCTTCCACCCGGGGGCACTCCGACGATCAAGTCAGTATATCTCTCAAAGATAAAATCAAGTGTTAAACTGAATACTCAGAATATAAATTGCATACCTTAGACCCACGGGGGTGCCTCTCTTTTATAATATACTCAATCCAAGTCCCACTAGAAGTATGACTTCTATGAACTCCAATCTTAGTGCTTACTTTGGACTCTTTAGGAGATAGAGATAAACTCCCCAAGAGCTTCATCCTTATCTTAATTAAGTCCTCTCTTTGCCTCAAGACTCTTGTCCCTTATCTCGGATTCCGATATCTTCGGAGATAACCTCGGCTTCTCCGAGATTATCTCGGCTTAACTACCAGGACACGTAGCACCTCGGCTGGCACGTCGGCGTCACCATGCCACGTGCTGGTATTCAGAAAATACATCCCCACAACTGCCCCCTAGGTTCTATTACCTCGGCATTCTGAGGTGATGGAACCTATTCCGATATTTTGTCACTTTTTTTCTGAGTAATGGCTCAAAAGCTGATTAGCCAAGATTATCTACTTTCAGCCGACGTGTTCTCTTCGGAGAACAAGGCTTCGATCGTACTTTCCCACGCGCATGAGCTGTCATGCATATCTAACTGTTTCTTCTACGTGTTTCGTCTTTATTGGAGTGTGTTAGTAACGCACCTAAAGCTGTCTGTTCGTTCGTCTGCGCCGTCTAACGCGTGCGTTACCCTAGGCGTAATGATTGCCCTAATTTTGCCGTCGTTTCACATTTTTGACAAAACTTTTCTTTTGCCTCTATCTTTTCTTCACTTTTTCATTCCGTCTTCTTGCTCTTTCTCTCTCTGAAAGCTCATTCTTCTTTGAATCTGCCATTGCTTCAATCTTTCTTCTAGAACTGCTCTTAATCCCTCATTCCTGCAAAGCCTTCTTTGCTGTTGTAACTGGTTTCTGCGTTCGGCGAGTATTGCCTCGGCTTCATTTGTCCTGGTAAGACCCTTTCCTTTAATTCTTTCATTCTTTTTATGTGCTTTTGTCTGTCTGTTGCCATTACCGATCTTGTTCGAGGTCTTGGATTTATTTGTTTCTTGAATTTGTGGCTATACCTCGAACTTCTATGCTTTTTCATCATTCTCTTTGCCGCTATTCTTGATTTTTTTCTGTATCTCTATTGTTTCTGAGAACTATACCTCTGTTCTTGAATCTGAAACTTCGTCTTTGTTTTCTCTTTTTTGTATCTGCCCCAGATCTGTGCCTTCGATCTTTATCCTCATAGTTCATAGATTTGGGATTTGTCTGTAGAACCCTTAATCTTTAGGGAAACCTAAAAAACGCCCATCTTTTGAAACATATTCCTCTTAGTCTAAGCCGACATAATGGGTATGTGGAGGCATAGGGTCAATACCCCAACAAAACTTGAATACTTTAGGCAAGAATTCTCTATCCCAGCCGACGTTCATCTTAAGCTGGCTGGGGATAATGATACCATCGTGCCCATAGACCACATAATGCCTTTTCCAATAGTTGCTTTTACCGAATGTGGACTTCGGCTTCCACTTGATCCCCTTTTTCATCAAGTTCTCCATTTCTATAAGCTGAACCCCATGCAACTTACTATCAATTCCTATAGGGTAATTAACGGTATTATAGCCTTAGCTAGGCAAGAAAACCTTAGAATCACCCTAGCCGACCTTCAATATTGTTATACCATGTGCCCTCTTGATCTGAAGGATAGGGGTTTTGTCTATTACCTTAAGCCGAGATCCACTCAGTACAAAATTATAGCCGACCTCCCAGACTCCAACAAGGGGGCTGGAGATGATTTTCTCATTGCTTCTGGAAATTGGGAATTTGGCCCAGATGAAGATGTCCACCTCTACTCTCTTCCTCGAACAATTACAGAGGGCAAGAGTAAGAGCCCTGAGTCAACACTTAGTTGTTTTTATTTAAGACTTTAATACTTTTTGTTTCTGACGTCTGTTTCTTTGCAGATCTTCATCAGCCACCGAAAAATTTTCGTCAATCCTTCTTCCCAGGAACAGATCTGAAAACACTTCTTGGCCTTCCAATCCTTAAACGAAAAGCCCCAGTATTACTAAACTTCATCCCTACATACAAATCCACCTTACCCGACGTCCCAAGAAAAAGGAAGAAGAGTCTTTCTCCACCCACAGCCACAACCTTAACTGCTTCTACATCCCGAACAGATCAAGAGTCCACATCTGACCCAGCCGGTCTTCCATCAACTTCGGCCCCCTACTTAATACCAATTCCTGAACGTAAACGTCGACGAAGGCTTGTAAAGACTGCCGAGATGGTTCGTCCAAGGCCTGTCGTTCAAGACCTTCTTGCCGATCTTCCAACTGACGCCGAGGCCGTGCCAATGCAATCAATGCTCCCACCCAAACAAAAGAGTGTTAAAAAGGCTCAGCCTAAGGCCAAGGCTACAGATGCCGAAGCTGAGGATACTGTGCCTATTTCAAAGCTGGCAGAAAGCAGGAAATCAGCCTCTGTCTCCACCAAGAGGTCTGCTGAGGGTCAACCCTCAGGGTCTACACAAACAAAGAGGCCAAGGTCATCGTCTGCGACGACCTCAGCGTCAAAGAAGCCCGATGTCCCCTGGGCCCCTGATCTATCCCTGGAGGATAGGCCCATTATGGCTAGTGAAAGTGCTGACGACATTAATGTTGTTGTCGCCCTTAGCACTGCTCTTCTTCTACCAAATGACTTGGAGCGAAATGGCAAGCTTAGTGAGTATGAAAATTACGCTCTTATGCTCCAACACTCTGCTCAAGTAAGTATTTCTGTTTGTATTTGTGTTTTTTCCTTTTGTTTCTTTCTGAGAAAATTTTCTGACACTTCTGTTTTCATTCAGGCTATCCAACACGCCCATTCATTTTCAATGCAATCCTTTGAAAATCGTCAAAGATTGGTTGATATGAAGAGGGAAGCATCTTCAATGAAGAGAGAGATAAGGGCCCTTGAAGCAAAAATGAAAAAACTGGAGGATCAGGCCGAGGCTGCAACGAAGGTCCAAACTTTAGCTCTTGAGAAGGCCGAGGCTGCTAAAGCCGTTAAAAAAGTGGCTGAAGCCGAGAAAAGAGAGGCTGAGGCTAGGAAGGCTCAAGCGGAGAAAGAACTCCAGCAGGCTCTGGCCACCAAAGAGGCCGAAGTCAAAGAGGCCGATGAAAAGGCCTATGCTCAAGGCATGGCCGACGTTGCAGAAGACTACAAACTTCAAGTCAGGCAGGCATGCAACAGGGGATTTTCCCTTGGTTGGATGTCTTTGATAAAAAAGCTTGATCTTCCTGCTGACTCGCCATTGCGTCAGGCCGACGCTATTCCTCTACCATTTCCTCCACCTCCTCCTGAAGGTGAATCAGAGTCTGAGGCCGATGCCGTGGATGAAGATGAAGAAAAAGATGATGGTGAGGCCTTGGTGAGAAAACCCAAGGATGCTGCCGAAGCCAAGTCTCCTCCTTCTGCTGAGCAGGTTATGGACTTAACTTTGGATGAGGAGGGTGATGAGGTTGAGGGGGTACCCAAGGAGACTACCACTGGGTAGTTGTCGTCTAATCTTCTCTTGGTAGAAAGAAGTGTTGAGTCAACAATCGCAGAGATTGATGCCGAGATACAAGCGGAGAAAGTGACCGACGAGGTACCACCGGAGTCGTCCGAGGTCCCAGTCCCTGCAGTGGCTAACACTGAAGAATCTTGAAAAAGTTGCCCTTTGTACTTCTTTCCTTCTTTTTTCTGTTTTTTGCGCTTTGTACTTTTTTACTTTCTGGATAATGCAAAACTCTTTCTTTTTTCCGATGTGGTTTCTTCAATATGTAACTGCAACAGTTCTTTCTCTGGATGTTTTAATCTTGCTATATTCTGTTGACTGCTTTTGCATAGTCTTGTACTTAGAAAATTTTTTGCATGTTTCTTCATGTTGCTTCCTTTGTGCAATCTCCTCGGGGTTTCATACCTCGGGTATAACCATAAAACTTTTACTTCGGCAAGATACTAACCTGCAAACTTTTCATAAATTTCAACAAGTATAGAACATATATTTCGGAATGTAAACTTTGCGAGCTTCTTCTCAATTCTTAATCAGTACTAAATGGTAATCTTAGTCTAACCTACTTGTAAATTGCTACAAATTTCAACAAGTAATGAACAATATACTTAGCCTTTATTTTAACCTGTAACTTTCTGCATACCTCAGCGGGTGGTCATATGTCGGCTTAACATAGACTTGTAAATTGATACAAATTTCAACAAGTGTTAAGCATCTTCCCTAGGGTTTAAACAACCCACATATTGCTATGAGAACTTTAAGCAATAACCTCGGCCTATCTTCGACTTGTAAATTGCTACAAATTTCAACAAGTGAAGATAAGGAATCAGCTTAATTCCAACTTGTAAATTGCTACAAATTTCAACAAGTGAATTAAGGAATAACATCGGCTTAACTTCAACTTGTAAATTGCTACAAATTTCAACAAGTGAAGATAAGGAATCAGCTTAATTCCAACTTGTAAATTGTTACAAATTTCAACAAGTGAATTAAGGAATAACATCGGCTTAACTTCAACTTGTAAATTGCTACAAATTTCAACAAGTGAAGATAAGGAATCAGCTTAATTCCAACTTGTAAATTGTTACAAATTTCAACAAGTGAATTAAGGAATAACATCGACTTAACTTCAACTTGTAAATTGCTACAAATTTCAACAAGTGAAGATAAGGAATCAGTTCGGCCTAGCTGTTCTTCAATAAACATCCATGCATAACTTTATCAATCAAACATGTTGAAAGGATTCTGAAAAGACTTTATTGATAATATCGGCCAAATAATGATGTTTATCTAATGATAGAAGAATTTCAAATTACAAGTATTCCAAGGTCTGGGCAATGCTTTGCCCTCATTGTCCTCAAGCCGATATGCTCCATTGCCTAATACTGAAGTAATTCTATAAGGTCCTTCCCAGTTTGGGCCAAGCTTGCCTTCCCTGGGATCCTTCTTGTTCCCGACGACTTTTCTTAGGACTAGGTCGCCAACTTGAAAATCTCTTGGATTAACCTTCTTGTTGTAAGCTCTGGCAAGTTGTTGCTGGTATACTGCGAGCTGAATCGCAGCTTTCTCTCTTCGTTCTTCCAATAAATCTAGGTCTCGGGCTAAGAGTATGTCATTGGTGCCATTCTCTACTCCCTGGGTTATGATCCCTGGGATGCCGATCTCTAACGGGATGACTGCTTCTGTGCCAAAGGCCATGGCAAAGGGGGATTCTCCTGTTGATCTTCTCGGTGTAGTCCGATATGCCCAAAGTACGTTGGGCAACTCGTCCACCCACTTTCCTTTTGCTGCCTGCAGCCTCTTCTTTATTCCATCTAGGATTACTTTGTTGGATGCTTCTGCTTGCCCATTGCTTTGAGGAAAACTTGGTGTTGAGAAGTAATTCTTGATCTTGAATTTTGCACAGAAGTTTTTGATAAGTTTGCTGTCGAACTCTGTCCCGTTGTCGGCAACAATTGCTCTTGGAATCCCAAATCTGGTGATTATGTTTCTCCAAATAAAATTCTTGACATCCACATCTCGGATTTTGGCAAGAGGTTCTGCCTCTATCCATTTTGTGAAGTAGTCTGTTGCTACCAGCAAATACTTTCTTTGCCCAGTTGCTTGGGGAAGTTGTCCAACCAGATCCATGCCCCATTGGGCAAACGGCCAAGGGCTGGATACTGGGTTTAGGTCGGCAGCTGGCTGATGTATCAAAGGTGCAAACCTTTGACATTGCTCACACTTCTTTACATAGGCTTCGGCATCCTTTTGCATGTAGGGCCACCAATACCCTTGGGTAATGGCCCTATGGGCTAACGATCTGCCCCCAGCATGGCTTCCACAAATTCCTTCATGAATCTCATAAAGAAAATCTTCAACCTGCAAAGGGTGTACGCACCTTAAAAGTGGTCCAGTGAAGGACCTCCTGTAGAGATGGCCTTCCGCTGTTAGACTGGATCTGGCCGATTTCAGCCTAATTTTATGTGCTTCTTTATGGTCTTCTGGCAGCTTCCCCTCTTTTAGGAATGCAATGATTGCATCCATCCAGCTTGGTCCAAGGCCCACGCACATTGTTTCTTGTTCGGTGCTCTGTTTATCTATACTCGGGGCCGACATATAGTCGATCATAATTGTCCTTGTTTTTCCAGTTTGAATTGAGCTGGCCAGGTTGGCTAACGCGTCGGCGTGGGTGTTGTCATCTCGGCTAACTTGGAGTAATCTGCAGTTCTGGAATAGGGCTGCTAGTCGGATGACTTCCTTTGCATATGCCGACATTCTTTCGTCTCTGGCTGCAAATTCTCCTGTTGACTGGTTAACAATTAGTTGTGAATCACAAAAAACAATTACCTCGTCTGCCTCTGCTGCTGCTGCTAGCTTTAGTCCTGCAATTAATGCTTCATATTCTGCTTCATTATTGGAGGCTTTGAACCCTAGACGGATGGACTGTTCTACAATTTCTCCATCTGGAGATACCAGCAGTACTCCTGCTCCTGCTCCCTGGCGGTTTGAACTTCCATCGACGAATAGTCTGAATGAATCGCCGATGTAGATGCTGCACGGTCTGAGTTTTTCTTTCTCTTGCTTTTGTTGTTGGGATTCCTTTTGCTTGTTGGGACAATGTTCATCTTGGCTCGGCGGAGCCTGATGTGTGATGGCTTCAGGTGTGAGTTCTGCGACGAAGTCGGCCAAAACTTGGCCCTTTATTGCTGTTCTTGGCCTAAACTCCAGGTCAAACTGGCCCAGTGTTACTGCCCATTTTGCTATCCTTCCTGTTAAGTCTCCTTGATGTAATAAGGACTTCAGTGGGTGCTCTGTTAGAACCACAATCTTGTGTGCCTGAAAGTAATGGCTCAATTTCTTTGAAGCTATTACTAAGGCTAGCATTAATTTTTCCAGTGGTAGGTACCTTGTTTCCGCGTTAGCCAAAGTCTTGCTTACATAATAGACAGCCTTCTGCTCCCCTTTTTCCTCTCGGATTAGTACTGCACTGACTGCGTGTTCAGAGACTGCTAAGTACAAAAACAATTCCTCTCCTGGAACTGGGTTAGAGAGGACCGGGGTTGTGGTCAAGTACTTTTTTAGGTCGGTTAAGGCAGCTTCACATTCTTCTGTCCATAGGAAGTCTGTGGCTTTTTTCACCAGGTTAAAGAAGGGTCTGCACTTGTCTGAGCTTCTGCTGATGAATCGGTTTAGGGCTGCGGCCCTTCCAGTGAGCACTTGAACTTGCTTTGCCGATGTTGGACTCTGTAGTTCCAGGATGGCCTTGATTTGGTCTGGGCTGGCTTCAATGCCCTTTCTTGTTACCAGATATCCTAGAAATTTACCTGACCTAACTCCGAAGGCGCACTTTGAGGCGTTGAGTCGGAGCCGATATCGTTTGAGTATGTCAAAGACCTCTTTTAGGTCGGCAAGATGACCTTTTGATTCCTTGGTCTTTACGACCATATCATCGATGTAAACTTCTACCGTTTTGCCAATCAGGTGTTTAAACATCTTTGTCACTAACCTCTGATAGGTTGCTCCTGCGTTTTTCAGCCCAAAAGGCATTACCCTGTAACAGTACAGGCCTTTCGGGGTGATGAACGCGGTCTTCTCCTCATCTGGAGGGTACATAGAAATCTGGTGGTACCCTCTGTATGCATCTAAAAAACTCATCCTTTCATGTCCCGAAGTGGCGTCTACCAGTTGGTCGATTTTGGGCAGAGGAAAGCTGTCTTTCGGGCAAGCTTTGTTGAGGCTGGTAAAGTCTACACAAACCCTCCACTTGCCATTCTTCTTTTTTACTACTACTGTGTTGGACAGCCACGTTGGGTACTGAACTTCTCGGATGGCCCTGGCTTCAAGGAGTCTGTCTACCTCTTCCTCTACTGCTTCGACGTGCATTAACGTCGGTCTTCTGGCTCGTTGAATCACAGGCTTTGCCGATCTGTCGACATTCAGACTGTGGCAAGTGACCTCGGGGTCAATGCCAGGCATTTCATAAGGTGTCCAGGCGAACGCCTCTATGTTTGCCCTTAAAAAATCTTCCAGTTCCTTTTCCTCTTCTCTAGCTAAGCCTGAGCTGAGAAGAAAAAATCGTTCTTCGTCGCCCTCCTGGACGAGGATTTTCTTTAGCGCCTCTTCGCTTTTCTCGGCTGGTTCTTTCCCGACGTCTTCTAGGACTTCTATGTCCTCATCTTCAACTTCTGCTTTCTTTGGCTCCCGTGTACTACAGGTGGACTTTATTGCTGCCATGGAGCAATTTTTGGCTTGTAGTTGATCCCCTCTGACTTCTTCAATCCTATTCTCTGTTGGGAACCGGAGTAGTTGATGCAATGTCGAGGGAACTGCCCCCATTGCATGCAACCACGGCTTTCCCAAGATGATGTTGTATGGTGAGGGCGTGTCAATTACCAGGAATTCCGTCCTGATCTTTTTAGTGCCGGCTTGTACTTCTAAGCTTGTTGAACCCAGTGGCCATGTCGGCGTTCCATTAAAGCCGACCATCGGGCCGCTAGATTGTTCTAGGTCATCGGGGTGAAGGCCTAGCTCTTTGTAACATCTGACGTACATGATGTCACAGGAGCTGCCTTGGTCTATTAGGATGCGTTTTACTTGGCACTCCCCAACCTGGAGGGATACTACCAAGGCATCATTTTGCGGATGTTGGACCAGTTCTAGGTCGGCTTCAGTAAAGGCTATCATTGGCCCTTGGCATTCTTCTGGCCGATGTCTCTTTTCCCCAACTTGGTAGATATGCTGTAAATGTCTTACCCTCTGGGTTTCTCCTCTGACTTCGTTTTCGTTGACCCTTAAGTGGATCACATTAACCACCCTTGGTTCTCCTGCTTGTGGTAGCTGTGCTGGGGGAGGGGGTGCTGCTGGTGCTTGAGGCAACCTTGCCTGCTCTTCCCTTGTTCTGGCCTCGTCGACCAGGTCCCTCAGAAGGCCTTGTCTTACCAGGTCCTCCAAGTGTGCTTTTAAGGCTCTGCAACCTTGAGTTGGATGCCCTTCTTTATTGTGGTAGGCACAACGTCTACCAACGTTCCTTCCCATGAATTCCCCCGGTGCTCTTGCCGGAGCCCTGAAATAAGGTTGATTTCGAATCCGGTCTAAGATTTTATAGATTGGGATCCGGAATACCGTTGTTACCGCCTGTTTATTTCTTAATTCTATTTCTTGTTTGGTCGGCCCATTGTTGACTCGGCCTCGTTTTGGCGAGCCGTTTCCCTTTTCTTGTTTCACCTCTTTGTTTCCCGATGTATCTTCTTCGGCCCTGGCGTATTTCTCAATTCTTGCCATGAGTTCTTCCATGCTTTTTGGCAATGTTTTTGCCAAAGACTTCCGTAGTGGGCAGTCATCTTTCAGGCCGTTCTTGAAAGATACGACTGCTACTTCCTGGTTGCATTCGGGTATTCGGTTGAATACCTCGTAGTACCTCTTTGCATAGGCCCTAAGGCCCTCTTCTTTGGTGATTCTTAGAGCCATCAAAGCATCAACCCTCAGGGGTTGCAGCTTGTTGGTCACGAACCTGGCCACAAACATGTCAGCCAAGCCTTCCCATGTCTTTATGCTTCCTTTTGGTAACTTATGGAACCAATCAGATGCAATTTCCCCAAAGGATGAGGGGAATACTTTGCAGAGCAATGGCTCGTTCCCGCTATATAATGCCATTGAATTTAGGTATAGTCCAACGTGAAAGTTTGGATCTGACTTACCATCATAGATTTGAAACCTCGGCATACTGAATCTCTTGGGCGGTTCGAATTTGTCCAGTTCCACCGAGAAGGCTGTCTTCGGTTTTACTGGGGAGTTTACCTCGGCTTCTGCATTCTGCTGCCTCCTTTTGAGGTAGTCCCTTAGGTCTTCTTTGCTCCTCCCTAGAGCTCGGCTGTCTTTGGATTTTAATCTTTTTGGCACACTGCTTTCGGCCTCGAGGTGGGTCCGTTTGGGTCTTTCTTCCTGGGTTGTGTCAAAGTGGAGTACTTGCCCCTGAACATGTCGATGTTCTTTGGGGTCTGGATTCTTCATGTGTTGCGTCCTTCGGGACTCTTCTTGCCTCGGCTTTTCCCGCCCGACTTCCCTGGAAGGTCGGTGAGAGTGCCTTTCGCTCCTGGTATGCTGAGGGACCTCGGGGATTGTTTTTCTTCCGCCCTTTTGGGTGTTGGTTGCTGGTATCGGCGTATCTTGCAGCGGGTATGGTGGCTGCATTACATTATTTTGCATCATGAAGTTGACGACTGACTGAAGGTCTGCCAACTTGTTCGCCAATGCTTTTACTTCCTCATCCCTCCGTAGGCACCTGTCCCTCCATACCTGGAGGTTATCTTCATTGTAGTACTTTCTTTGGTTTGTTCTTTTTGACGTGTCGCCCTCCAGGTTTACGTCGTTCTCTCTGTGACCCTGGTCACGGGCTTCTGTATTGTGGTTGTTTCCTTCAATGTCAAGATCAATTGGTCCGTTACTCCCAGAAGGAGCGTCATCCCCAATATTTTCCTGCTGTCCGTTACTGGCCATCTATTCTTCCTTCGTTCCCACAGACGGCGCCAAATTGTGTGGGTAAAAATCTGACCACACTGCCCGTTTAGTGATCAGCAGGAAAGCACAGGCAGAATAGATGGCTTTAGCAACTTGTAACAGAAAGAAAAAGCTCCGGCGGTGGTTCTTCCACCCGGGGGCACCACTCCGACGATCAAGTCAGTATATCTCTCAAAGATAAAATCAAGTGTTAAACTGAATACTCAGAATATAAATTACATACCTTAGACCCACGGGGTGCCTCTCTTTTATAATATACTCAATCCAAGTCCCACTAGAAGTATGACTTCTATGAACTCCAATCTTAGTGCTTACTTTGGACTCTTTAGGAGATAGAGATAAACTCCCCAAGAGCTTCATCCTTATCTTAATTAAGTCCCCTCTTTGCCTCAGGACTCTTGTCCCTTATCTCGGATTCCGATATCTTCGGAGATAACCTCGGCTTCTCCGAGATTATCTCGGCTTAACTACCAGGACACGTAGCACCTCGGCTGGCACGTCGGCGTCACCATACCACGTGCTGGTATTCAGAAAATACATCCCCACACTAACAACTCCACCATCACCATTTTTCTACCACTACCAGTTCGCCTATCTTCAAACAACCCCGAGGTCAGGTATGAGTCCTCTCCCTCTCTCTCTCTTTCTCTCTCTCGCGTGCACACACGCTCGTTCAATTTCTCAATTTTCCTTTGCTTTCCCTAATTTTCAAAACCAATTTGTTTGTTTTCCCTAATTTTCAAAACCCTAATGGGTGGATGTTTGAAGAGTTGGCCTCAAATCTTACTCTCCAGACAATGCAAAAATGAAAACTTATATATATATATATATATATGTATTGTAAACTAAAAAAAAAAACACAGAATATGTAGCGGATTAAAATGATCAGATCATACCTTCTTGATGATAGAACCTTCTTGGATAAATCACGTGCTTCCAGGAAACTTCTTGATGAACCAACCCAGCAGTGGAGTGATATCACAGATTGAATATCACCCACACTAACCACAGTGTCAAAGACTTGATCGTTGTGTTTTTGGGAGAGAGTCAGTGTATGGGTTGAAACAGACTCAACGTTGTTTTTCTCTTGGATTACCCATAACCATATAACCAATATTTAATATATTATAATATCTATCCATATCAGTTAAGATACAGATAATATCTAATATATATTATATCTATCTATATCAGTTCAAACTGATAACGTCTGTTTCAAGAGTGGTTATCCTAAATAGGTTTGATTTCAAAATCAAAACCTATTTGGATAAGGATTCAAAATCAAATTTAATGGTCATGCCACATGGGCGCCCATTACTAACATCTCCCACTCGCACATGAGTTGGCATGACACTGCCACATCTCTATCTCAATCTCCCCAAAAACGAACAATCTCATACTAGCCAATGCACCGTGCGACCGCTGCGAACACCTGCATGTGGGAGCTCTATACTAGAAACTCAAAATGAGCCAGCATAGAGACATCAACCCAAAAAAGGTATCCCACATCGGGACAGAAGGGGGAGTTCCTGGGCTATAAAAGTAAAAACCTGGACCCTTATATAGCATCGAGGCCTTTTCCCAAGTGGTGAAATCCCTATTAGAACTCCCCAGTTAAGCGTGCTTAGGCTGGAGTAGTTCTAGGATGGGTGACCCACTGGGAAGAACAAATCCGTGCGGGTGTGACCCAAAGCGGACAATATCGATGACGTGTAAAGGGTCGGGGCGTTACAAATGGTATCAGAGCCGACTATCCGGAGTACCGAGTGTGGGCCCCTGGCGTCTCTCGGTGCATGTGGGCGGGCTTGCGAGCTGGCAGGCTACTGCACGGGGACGTGCAGCCTTATGGGGGGTGGATTGTAAGGCCCGGGTATCCCACATCGGGACAGAAGGGGGAGTTCCTGGGCTATAAAAGTAAAAACCTGGACCCTTATATAGCATCGAGGCCTTTTCCCAAGTGGTGAAATCCCTATTAGAACTCCCCAGTTAAGCGTGCTTAGGCTGGAGTAGTTCTAGGATGGGTGACCCACTGGGAAGAACAAATCCGTGCGGGTGTGACCCAAAGCGGACAATATCGATGACGTGTAAAGGGTCGAGGCGTTACAAATAATCTCGACACATTTATAGATTACGATACGCATCTGAGTCAAGACTATTTGATCTCCCATAAGTCAAAAGTTTTGAGATGATTTTTGACATTGCACATATGAGGTCGAGATCAATTAGATAAGAGTTTTTTGTGCTTTTAGTTTTGACCAAGGTGGCGAGTATCTATTTGAGTTATTTTTTCAGAAAAACTCTGTGAAGAGAGATGGATGCTTAGAACATTGATTATTCCTAGTACTCAACAACACACTGGTGTAGTAGAGATAAGGAATTAAATATTGTTAATGTTAGGTAGATAATGGCGCAAAATGTTTCCCAATTGGGAATTGCACTAGTTTGTTGCCTATATCCCTAACTAAGTGCCCTCCATATCAGATTTTACACTCCATTTTTGAGTAATGGGTTAGCAGAGAGCCATCTATGGGCGATCTGTAACCATTAAGCAGCTTATCTTTATTCTACTTCTCATAAGATTGCGAAGTTAAGACCTAGGGTTCTATAGCGCATTATTGTATGCTGTCTTGTAAACACAAAGGGTCGTGTGGCGCATTATTGTATGCGGTCATGCAAACCCTCCGGGTCATGTGCATATAGGTAAGCAGCTTTGTGGTAGTGTAACTAAGTCACATAAAGTTTTCTTTGTAAAGGTGACGTGAATAGAGTTTTGGAGCTCTATAAGATAGAGAATTCTAAGCATAGCGCTTTTATGTAGCCTAGTTGAGAATGGAAAGAAATCTCCAATATCCTAGGGACAGTGGGAGCGATGTGCCTACTAATGGATTACTCCATTATAGAAGAATACTCTACATTCTTAGTTGCGTAGTAGCAAATGTGAAAATTTTCCACGTCATCACTGGGTGATTGAGAGGGAAAACATTCATGATTGCTCCGCAAGATGATAAAGAGCCTAGGACAATGCCTAAGGCTCTAGTCCCCTATTTTAAAAAAGTGGATCAATGTTGCGCAGTTTAAGACAAAGTCTTTGAGGATTAACCATTTTTTATAATTTGGTTGACTTTCCATTGTGACGCAAAACTGTTATAAAGTTATGTGTAATTTGGATAGTCATTGTTGAGGCATAAGGCTCGCTAGATACCGAATGGTCGCACCATTGAGGAAAGTGTTGACCATGAGAAGACTTCCTCCTGGGGAGTGAGGTTATTTTGACTTAGGCTATGATTGACATAAGTTCGGAACATTGATTTGTGGACATTGTGACCCGTTTTTTCATTAGAGAATTGGATAAGTAGATCCGTAAGGATTTACCTTCTGCTTTTATAGTGAAAAGTTAGGAGCGCAAAATGGTTGCTGGTTCCAATAAATCTTTTACAGCCTAAAGCAGTTATCCAAACAGTGGTTCTTAGATTTCGTCAAGCCATGATAGGGCAACGATGATCGATGAAGACCACTGAGGCATGATCAATGGTCCAAAAGAAGTTTTTCCTTACTTAGTCATTATGAGCCAGGAATTTATAAGGTAGTCGCCATCTAGGGTGGGCAGTCCTCTATTTTAGATATGATGGACATGGGTGATGTAATTTATATGCTCGGATGTACGATCCTTAGGGATTGTTTTAGGAAAATTCTCGGTTTGTCTTCGATGACTTACATAGAGAATATCCTAGAATGATTCTAGATGCAAAATTACAAATCCATTGACTTACCTATCGGTAAAAAGCCAGAGCCTTAGCTATTGAGTGAATCCTCGGATTGTCTTTAGGAGGACCTATATTCCTTGATTTTCTTTGTTGTGGGAGCCTAAAGTACGCTATGTGGGCATATTCGGCATGATAAGTGTTATCTTTGGTAAAAGGTCAACTGAGTTGTTTAGACATTGACCTTGCTCATTAGACTGCGGATAAAATGCTTTATTAGAAGCATTTTAATTTGCTCCTTGTAAAATTCAATGCGCTAGTTGGGCGCATCTGCGCTAGTTGGGCGCATTAAGAATAAACGCAAATTGGTCACCAAAAATATCTTTAGAGAGGTTATTGCGCAAGAGGTAGTGATCTTAAATCATTTCATGTGAGGCGCACATGGTGGATTCCGTTGTGTATACTTATCGCAAGAGGTGCTGATAAGGCTTATGTTTGGAATCCATAATTGCGCAAGCTGTGGTCAATTTTTTTTTAAAATCGATCACTTATTTTGAGATGATGGGATGTTGACACTATTATGGTTTGTGTCATAATGATTAGCAAATGATGATGTCAGCAGGCAAGATTGGCTCACTCACACGAGCAATCGCCCTTGGCGCTTGGGAGCGAGCAAGGATGAGACTGGTGGTTTATTTTTATTTGGAGCCAAGAGAGGCTTAAATCATCCACTATGTATGTCGCCTTGGTTATAACCAAGATGAGGTCGTGTTAAGGACCAAACATGGATGTTAGTACTCACTTTCCATGTTGTGCCTGTTATGATTAGCCAGATGCGAGATCTCATTTGGCGCCTAGAAGGCGAGCAAATAGAGAATTCGGGTTAGACGCTAGAAAGCGACTAGACTAATATCTGTACGGTGTATCGAGTATGACGTCACTCTTTATGGAAGAGTTACTCCACCGTAGCATGTATTCATACTATATGTGCTTGGCGACCGAGTAATGAGGTGAGAGAATGGATCCCTGCTTCCTCACCGTGTGAGTCTTACGTGTCATTATTGATATGACTTTCATTTATGTACCCTTTTGTGACTTTTGACTATGTCATAAGGTAAGGGGTTGATGTTCTGCTACTTTGGTATGTTGCCTGCGGTCATGCATGATTCGGCCTTAAGGGACATCACTGGGAAAGCGGTCAATTCTAAACTAAATGGCATGAGTGCAAAGGGAAGATCATCTAGTATTACACCACTGTTGTATATTCACTGCCGGCAACTCATATCGCTCTGTATGAGAGACGAATTGAGTGTGAATATATTGCAAGAATTGAGAGGGTCAAATATGCTCTTTTTGAGGGATTAGAGATGTTTTTTGGACCGGTGTAATTAGATGGGTCTGGGGTATATGAGACACTATTTCTTTTCTTTTTTGGGTTGATGTCTCTATGCTGGCTCATTTTGAGTTTCTAGTATAGAGCTCCCACATGCAGGTGTTCTCAGCGGTCGCACGGTGCATTGGCTAGTTTGAGATTGTTCGTTTTTGGGGAGATTGAGATAGAGATGTGGCAGTGTCATGCCAACTCATGTGCGAGTGGGAGATGTTAGTAATGGGCGCCCATGTGGCATGACCATTAAATTTGATTTTGAATCCTTATCCAAATAGGTTTTGATTTTGAAATCAAACCTATTTAGGATAACCACTCTTGAAACAGACGTTATCAGTTTGAACTGATATAGATAGATATAATATATATTAGATATTATCTGTATCTTAACTGATATGGATAGATATTATAATATATTAAATATTGGTTATATGGTTATGGGTAATCCAAGAGAAAAACAACGTTGAGTCTGTTTCAACCCATACACTGACTCTCTCCCAAAAACACAACGATCAAGTCTTTGACACTGTGGTTAGTGTGGGTGATATTCAATCTGTGATATCACTCCACTGCTGGGTTGGTTCATCAAGAAGTTTCCTGGAAGCACGTGATTTATCCAAGAAGGTTCTATCATCAAGAAGGTATGATCTGATCATTTTAATCCGCTACATATTCTGTGTTTTTTTTTTTTAGTTTACATTGGTATCAGAGCCAATGATGGATTTTTTCGTGCTTTCTTTTATCATGTGTATATTTATAAATGTGTCGAGATTGAGGCTTAGCTATTGTACCCTCACACATATCTAGTCACAAAATATCATAGTGGACTAAATGCGCCAAAACAAATGACCTTCTGCGGCTTTCCTACTTACTTCTGCGCACCCATTGCGAACAAAGTTACACATTCACATGAGAGCAGGATGTCATAAGCGAGTGGGCCCGAGAAGGCCTACTCAAACCATCGTGTCATCATCTCATTAATGTGATTAAGTATAATAAGCCACTGGTTCATGACCAATGTCATAAACTAATTCCAATCATCTTAATGTGTGAGTTCTCGAAGACAAGTTTTAAAGGTTTAGGCCCAACTAGGTAATGACTCACGACTAAGTCATATTCACTAGATCATAAAAAGGATGTCATGGAGATATCAACTGCGCCTAAGTCGCAAATTTAACTAGTAAGTGCTAATCCCCTGCACCTTCAAGTCAATTTTATTCTCCATACACTTTAATACATCTAGTTGAAAGATGACGATACTCCTGTTGCCATCTCTATTTCTCGCTTCATAGTTACTTGCAATTAATTCTACTATCCACAAGAAGGAGAGAATAAGCTATCAACTATGATAGCTCCTGAAGTAACTTAAGCGCGAATTAGGCTAAAGAGTCTAATTCAACACAATGCTCTTACAAGCGATGCGTTAAATTCTTAGAGTCATAACAACCTTGTCAGCCTTAACCTTTTCATTACTATGCTGCAACGTTTGCGCTTAGTGGTAAATGTTATTCAAAACGTTAGCCTAGTAAAGGAATCACACAAAGAAGCACCTCATCCATGTTTCATACTCAAGTGTGGAAACAGTAAGTGTCCACACTTAGACAAGTTGGCAATGCTAATAGATTTTGCAGCCACTAAGCGCTAATCTTTTCACTCAGTGTTAATAGATTTTGCAGCTTCTAAGCGCTAATCTTTTAACTTCACGTGATATTTCAACGCACACTATTATAGTGCATGAAATTTCGCTCAATCCACTCCCAATAATTGGGTAGAGAGCAAAACACTGCTCGTACTGGCTACTCGTCTTACACTTAATGACTAATTTATTTAAGCTCGCATTTCTTGGATGACGTGACTCTTGAATGTTACTTCATCTAATGATGTAACATTATTTACAAGTCAAATTACAAAGTCAATCCGCGCAGCTCATTAGTCAAGATCATATACAGATCTATTGAGGGCTTACTAATTTCATAACTCCAAAACTCGCCAACCAAAACTATGTAGCGTGCCGCTAACTATAGCGCACACATTAGTTTTTATTGTGCCAAACAAGGCAACAAAAACACGGCGACTTTGAGTCATGTTTCCTTACTTTGGCTCAATTAAGGTTTGACCTAAAGTCTCCAAGACTTTTTCTCATCTAAAGAATGGGATTAGTTTGTTCACATTTGAACATCTCTACTAAGTCTAGGTCAACCAAATTAATTTCCATAAGCTAAATCAATTTAGAGAGAAATTCGCATTGGGATTAATTTGATTAGCATAATATAATTTTGCCGCAAAAATCTAAATTAAATAGTGACAATATTACACAAGTCGCAAGATCGAAAATCCGCTATGCTCGTAATCATCTCTTGCGCCACAAGTGACAATTATCCAAAATTTAGTTTAATTTATGCGCAAAATATTGGTTTTCGGGAGTTAATCTACAAAGATTTCTCTCAACCGAATAACCTCCCACTGACTATGGCATATACAAAGCATGATAAATTCCATACAATAGCATTTTAATGTAAATCTACAAATAACTCATGCTATATTTATTTAATAATGGAATTCTAATAAATAAATAAATAATCATGCTCTTCTAATTACAACATATTACAAACCCAAAAAAATATGCTGTATTCAATATTTAAATTATGCCATAACAGAAAGTACATCATCCTGAAATTTTCTGGAATTTTCTGGTATTTTCTGGAATTTTAAATAACTAATTAAACACACATAAAATTAGAAATAAAAAATCCAGAAACTAGTAAACAGAAACAATATTCAGATTATGCCATAATTAAAATGTACATTGTTCTGAAATATTCTGAAATTTTTCTGAAATATTCTGGAATTTTAAATGACTAATAAATACACATAAAATTAGAAATAAAAAATCCAGAAACTGATAAAATGAGACAATATTACCAGTAGATATTAAAACATTTCAGAAGTCCACAATAAAAATTTCAACCCCAGAAAATTAATCATGCAACACCAGATGCATTTTAAAGCAAAAAAAATGCATTATTAACACAGGAAAAATATTACATATTTTCGTAAAATTTTCAAAATTTTACATAATATAGAAAAATTAATTCTGAGTCTAAGGGTACCAACCATGCTTAAAACAAAGCTATAACGAATAAATTATGGCCAATTAACGCAATTCAGAATTAAAAAACAAACAAACAGAGCCTTAGAGCCAAGCCAGCGCGGAAAAACGGCTCGGCTCGGCTCGGCGCCGCTCAGCGCAAGTCGGCTCAAGGATCGGCTCGCCTCGGCTCGGCGCGCGGCTCAGCCTCGGCTCGGCGCGCGGCTCAGCCTCGGTTCGGCGCGCGGCTCCAGCACGCGGCGCCCGTGCGTGGACAGCACCGCCGACGCGCGCGTGATAGTGCGTGCAGGCGCGTCAGCATGGCATCCGGCGCGTGTAGGCGCGTGGAAGCGCGTGGGCGCGCGTGGCTTTGGCGTGGTGGCGCGTGAATGCCACGCGCCGCCTTCCAGGGTGCTGACTGTTCCGATTTTTGTACTGCCGGACTCCTTTTTCCAAAATAAAATCATTTATGCTCTTAAAAATGACATTAATGATCATAAAAATAAAATATTTTGGATCTCCACATCTTTTATAAATATACACATGATAAAAGAAAGCACGAAAAAATCCATCATTGGCTCTGATACCAATGTAAACTAAAAAAAAAAAAAACAGAATATGTAGCGGATTAAAATGATCAGATCATACCTTCTTGATGATAGAACCTTCTTGGATAAATCACGTGCTTCCAGGAAACTTCTTGATGAACCAACCCAGCAGTGGAGTGATATCACAGATTGAATATCACCCACACTAACCACATCGTTGTGTTTTTGGGAGAGAGTCAGTGTATGGGTTGAAACAGACTCAACGTTGTTTTTCTCTTGGATTACCCATAACCATATAACCAATATTTAATATATTATAATATCTATCCATATCAGTTAAGATACAGATAATATCTAATATATATTATATCTATCTATATCAGTTCAAACTGATAACGTCTGTTTCAAGAGTGGTTATCCTAAATAGGTTTGATTTCAAAATCAAAACCTATTTGGATAAGGATTCAAAATCAAATTTAATGGTCATGCCACATGGGCGCCCATTACTAACATGTATATTCTTGTTTGTTCTGGTTGGGATGACAGAACATACGCAAGCATACCATATTCACTTTATATTATTTGCTGATTAGTTGGGAATTTTGTGTGTCACTGTTTGTATGATCTGGGTAATCCTTGGATAGCATGATCAATAATTTTTTTTTTCCTTCAATTTCCATGTATGTACATATATATATATATATATATATATATAAAGAGGGTTGATCTTTTTCTCTATCAAAAGAGCTCTTTTTCATTATTATTATTATTATTATTATTATTTTATTTTTTGGTTTTTTTCTCCTTCCAAAAGGCATATTCTTTGGGGTTTTCTAATACTTCATCTTTTAACATTGCTTATTAACTGAATGAATGTGACTCATGCGAACTAATTGCTTTGCGGCTAGAGAGTTGTGATTGCTTTGTTGTTTTTGTTTGTAGATCAAACCCGAAGGGCCCCCTTATATTACTAATAAAGCAACAAAGACTACTACTTATGACTTATGATTTGAAAAATATAAAACTAAAAAATATATTCATTTGAAAGTCTCAGGTTCTTATCATGACCATATATGGATTAAAGGACAATATAACAATAGCATGTTTTTGCAAGCCTTGGATATGTAGGGGAATGAGTCCCCTTGTTTAACTGGTATTGCAAAAAACAAGAGATATGTTATGTTATGTGCTGTTAGATTGTCATACCATATGGTTCTATGGAAATAATCTTAGATTTGTTTTCGCTTTTGTTGTCACTAATATTTTATTGTTAAAAAATTTTCATAGAAAAATGCAATTATAAGTAATTACTTAGGCCCCGTTTGGGGACTTACATTTTTAGCCAAAAAGCCAAAAAGTTACCATTTTAACCAAAAAGCCAACAACTCATACCAAAAAGTCAAAGATTCTCTTTTCTCTCTACTTTTTGCACATCTTTTCATAATTAGTCAAAATGTCATCCCAAACATATAAGTTTTTTTTACCTACTTTTTTAGTCAAATAGTCAAAAAGTTACTAAATTAGCCTGTTCCCAAACGAGGCCTTATAGTTTTGCATGCATTTACAAGAGGTCAGTTTTGTTTGTAAAGTCTTTCTTGGGACAATGACTTACTGCAATTGCCCTAAAATGATTTTGGGACTATTGCATAGAGTGGAAAAAGGTTGGTGGCATTCTTTAAAACCTGGTGCTAAGTATCTTCTGAATTGTTTTGTATAGATTTTTGTATAGGGTGTTGAATTTGTGTATTTTTCAACAAAATTATTTTAAGTAATTCATTAAAGACAAATAAGTGTTTGTTGATGTTTTTTATGTTGGGGTTTAAAACTGATGCTTGGTTGTTGAAGTGATGCATGAGTAATTGAAGTTAGAAAAAATACTAATTATGTGCATAAGACAATGCGTTAAACATGAAATTAGCAGTTATTACCAACCAACTTTCAAGAACTGATGTGCATAATCATGATGAAAATAATTACAGCTTTTGTAAATTAATCAATTTCCCAATCTGCAGGGGAATGGTCCCTGAGAAGTGGTTTCCTTCAGTGCTTTGGTAAGATGCACATATTCACATTAACTTCAAGCAAAGCTACATTTATCAATTGAAAATTCATAGTAAGAACTAATAAAGTGTAGCTTAGACTAACTGAGCTCCCTAAAAAAAACTAGTTTTAGTTGGACATGTCATGAATGCTTTAAAATTGACCAAAGAAATTAAATTATAACTGCATTAGGCTCCAAAATGAATAAAAAATCTGCCAAGTTTGGTCCCCATTGGATAGAGCTCTGAGAGGGGTAACATTTGACAACATATATTTAATAATTTATGGTTTCTATGATAACCACTTTCTGGTTTCTATGATAACCACTTTCTGATTTCTTTTCATTACAAGGACTGGAATTTATAGTGGTTTAATTATGTTTCCAAGCTCTAGTGTTGTTATCAGTTATTATCATCATCATCATGTATATTTGAGGTATTTTTCCCTATGTTACAAACATATCAGGACATGATTCTCATGGATCCATTTTTAAATCAACCCATCATTTTTTATTAAGAAGAGAGTCCAACTTACAGGTTTGCAAAGGTGGTGTTATTGGTGAGAACTTTTGGGAATGGACTGGACAATTGGTTTCCCATGACAGAACTGCAATATCTAGCAACATTTACATGTTTATGTGAATTATTCTTCAAAAAACAAAAGAAACCTACTAAAAATGGTAGTTGCTTTGCGTTCAGATCAACCAAGCGCATGGTAGCCCACTGGGAAGGTATTGAACCATTGAAGTTGTTGCGATTAAGGTCCCTACATGACAAGAAGTAGAGGATTAGTGGGTTTTCTATTTTTTTATATCAGAAGTTAAATCTAGCGTTATTACCGTAGTTGTTTTGTTGCTTTGATTTGGTTAGATAATATTGAATGAATGACAGATACAACAAAACGTCCCATGAGTTACAAATGAAATATGGAATTCTATAACAGGTTTTGTTTTACTTACAATGTTTGAAGGTGGCAAAGCTTTGAAAAGTTGACGGCACTTGTCCTGAAATGTTTTAGGCTTTCAAAGCCCTACATTGTTTTGTACAGCTAATTAGAACAACAAATGAAAGAAGCCTTCAACAGTATTAACTAAAAAACTAATACTTACCCATATGATTAGTGGTAGTAGGCATGGATTCCTTATTACCACAACTTTTGTTATATATGTCTTCAATATCACTTGCAAATTTACATAGATGGATTAATATATATATATATATATATATATGAAATTAAGATTTTCATGGATGTTCATTTCTTACTTATATATTTGTTAATTATCACTCTTGATGTACATATTTGTACACATGTAAAATTTGTGCTTATCCATGTGTTCATTGTGCCCTTTGTCTTTGATTATTTTAAAATTTATCAAAAAGGCTCCTGCAAAAAAGATGCGTCATTTACCACCACCAAAGAGGGCCTTAATTGAACCCTACTCATCCCCAACCGATACACCTACACCTTCTTCTGAAGGTCATGTAGCAGATGGATCTGGGACTATTGCACCATCTTCATCTTAAACTACTGCGTTGTCAAGATCTGAGACTATTACACCAGCTCCGTCTCAAACTGATGCACCATCTTCTCAAAGTCAAACAAGTGGTGCAGATAATTACACATGTTTCATCTAGCTGAAATTTATGTATTTGTTTATATTTTTAAATTTACAAATACACTAATAATATTTTCAATTAGCATGTGCATCTTCATCAAGGTGTGTGCAGGGGCCAATAGTTGGAAAAGTAATAGAAAAAAGAATTGCCAACAATAATGGAAACAAGCTCTACATTCCAATAATTGAGACATTCAATGCATTGGAAGGTGTGCTAGCGACCCCAAGATCTAATGAGATTGGCATTCAGGTTAGGAGGATGTGTTCTATTCAAGGCGTTAGCAGTTGGACAGTTGCTGATTCAATAACAAATGGGGATGTTGTACAAGCTATCCAGGTATGATTTAATTTAAGTCATGGTCTATGTGAATTATGGAAACAGTGTTGTTTTCATGTGCAGTACATATAGAAAACCTAACTAAAATCATAATATATCAGAACACAAGATACACAAAATTTCAATACCCTTCTAAAAAAATCAATTTATGAGATGAGCTTGAAGTTGTAAAGATCAATGAATCAAATGGAAAATGAATACACACTTACCAAAAAGCCTCTGAAAACAGTGTATTTTTTCTGCAACTCACTTTTATGCCTCACTACAAAACAGAGCTCCTCTGCCTTGACTAGTAAGCCTTACCACAACCATCGCTGCCTGCGAAGCCGCAACTACGACATCGGCGGCAGCAGCGGTGGCAGCAGCAATAATAATTGCATGCTTGTTCTGCTTTCTCTGTTTCAACAATGTAATATCTCATCCAAGCAGTATCAGTCACTGGAATACTCACCGGAATGTTACCCACAACCCTTGAATCTGTACTAGACTTGCGAAAACTCCACCTTTTCTTCTCTTTCTAGTCACTGGAATTTGAATTCTCGACATTTTCCTTCCCTTTCTTCATCCCCAACAAGCCCCTTAACCACCAAATAGAGCTCCCCACCTTTTTGTCTCTCCAAACCTTTGGACTAGAAACTCTTGAGAGCGAAACTGAGTCAATCCTACAAGACAGAAAGAGTTTGAGGATTATTACAGGTGGTGACACAGAATACCCAAGTGGTGTTTATTGAGAAGAAATTCTCAGTTAGCTTGCCAAATTCTTTACATGTTGCAAGCAGAGAAGTGTTGAGAGCATAACATAGTGTGGTAGAAAATATTTACACAAGGCATTAAACCTTAAAATAATAGAGAAATAATTCACTTGGTTATTTTTTTGAATATTTTTTTTTCTCACACTACCTCATGAAGAACCGCATTATAAGCCTTTAAATGTGTTACAGAAGAAATACATATTTAAAAACATTGGCATTAAAAACAGATTGCAAAATAAAAATCACAGAGCAAAATGCCCAAAGGTACCTTCTTTAAATTCAAAAAAGCACTCAATTTCCTTTTAAGGTTTTCTTACTGTAATTTTCAAAAACCTTTTAAAGTTTTCTTACTGTAACTAAATATTTTTAGCTTTCACATGTGCATTGATGTTACTTATTTGGTTTGTATTGATTATAGGATAAATTTGAAATTGGGGATGCTTATGAGGACGATTCACTATCTCAGCAAGTTGTGGAAAAGAAGTGTTATGTATTACATAAAGATTGGAAGTGCAAAATGAAGAGGAAATGGGAGAAGCTTGTGAATGCGAGAGCTGATCCCTATGCTCATCCATAGAAAGGAGTGAGCCTAGATGATTGGAAGTATTTGATTGATCATGTATGGTTGGATCCCAAAAACAAGGTATGTTATGATTTAGTTATAAAATAATAATGTGTTATTAACAAGTAATTGAAATCTGATAGAATGAAGGATCAATTTATATACCTATAAACAACTCTAATCCACTTGCACATCTAACCACCTTCAATATTACTTAGTACTCTTACCAATAATAACTATATATGTAACAAACCCTTATAATGTGGATTATGTAGAGTCGCTATGATGCCGGCAAACTTAATAGAAGCAAGCTACCCTACAATCACACTAGTGGGTCTCGATCTTTTCCAGCGGCGATGAGCATTGCCGTGAGATGTATTTTGTTGATTTTATTAACTTTATCCACACTTAATATGTTATCACATTAATGAAGGAGTGTTGATCTCAGTGTTTAGCATTTCACAAGTGACGAAAAATGGTGGATTGTTGCTAGATACCTGTGATTTCTACAGGGACACTTATCAGAATAAGAAGACAAAAGAGTGATTGATCCTATATGCCGTGATTTACATGCAAGTATTCCAATCATTTGGACACTTATAATAACTAATGTGTTTGATTTATATTAACAACATTTATATTTTACAATTACAGGAGCAGATGACGACGGTGCGGGATGTGTCTATTGAGTCTGGTATACCGATGACGCAAAAGGACATATCAACAGCGGTTCTTGGGAAGAAGAAGGGATACTTAAGAGGATTTGGGGTCGGACCAAAGCTCTCATTCTATGATTCTGGGTTGAATGTTGCATCACAAGCATGTGATGAGCAATTGAAAAGGCTTACATATGAGTTGGAGATACTTTGTGAGGGGCAGCAGAGAGGCCGTGAGGAGTAGAAAAAAAAGAAAGTGGAGCAACAAATAAAAGAGGCAGACAATGCAAGACAACATGAGGAGATGCAGAGGCAAATTTTTAGACTTCTGAGCATGTTAGCACAACTTTTCAAAAATGGTGGCCACCAAATTCCCCACCATAGCTAGCCATGGTAATGGGTAAGTGTGTTAAACCAGATTTCATTATATTTATGTTGAAAGTAAAGGCAAACAAACTTGTGATGAAAATATTAGAGAAAAAAATGTGAGGAAAAAAGGGAAAAACGGACTATTCGGGAGCAAAAATTGGAAACAACCCTCAAATAGCCTCGAGATCGCAATGGTCACCTCACCCTAGATTAAAGAAACTTGTGAGAGCAAGAGGCATACTGATAGGATGCACGGTTAGATATTTGGACAAAAAAATATGAGGAAAAAAGGCAAACACGAGCCGTTTAGGGGCCAAACCTGGAAATAGTCCCCAAACATCTCGGAGATCATCACGGTCACCTCAGACTAGATTAAAGAAACTTGTGAGACCAAGTGGCGTGTCTCTAGGAAACACGATTAGATATTTAGACCCAAAAAAAAAAAATGTGATGAAAAAAGGCAAAAATGGCCCGCTTGGGGGAAAAAATTGGAAACAGCCTCGAAACACCCCCGAGATCATAACAGTCACCTTAGACTAGATTAAAGAAACTTGTGAGAGCAGGCGGCTCATTGATAGGATGCACGGTTAGATATTTAGACCAAAAAAAAAAAAATGTGAGGAAAAAATGCGAAAACAGGCCGTTTGGGGGCAAAAAATGGAAATAGCCCCCAAACATCCCTGAGATCATCATGGTCACCTTGGATTAGATTAAAAAAACTTGTGAGAGCAAGCGGCGTATCGATAGGACGCACGGTTAGATATTTAGACAAAAAAATGTGATGAAAAAATGGCAAAAACAAGTTGTTTGGGGCCAAAAAATGGAAACAGCCTTTAAACACCCCCGTGATCATAACAGTCACCTCGGACTAGATTAAAGAAACTTGTGAGAGCAAGTGGTGTGTCGATAGGATGCACGGTTAGATATTTAGACAAACAAATGTGATGAAAAAGGCAAAAACGAGCCGTTTGGGGGTAATAATTGCAAATAGCCTTGAAACAGCCCCGAGATCATAACGGTCAACTCAGCCTAGATGAAACAAACTTTTGAGAACATACGGCATGTCGATAGGATGCATGGTTAGAGATTTATGCAAGAAATGCTGCATGAACAAGGCGAAAATAGGTCGTTTGGAGGCAAAAAATGACATATCGACAGTAAACCTCTAATGCAACAGACTTTTTGTGGCAACCTTATCTAGGAAAGGTATGCTTTCGGCTTCACGGGGATGCAATAGATGCAGAAATAAGAGTTATGGTCGGTAGTGAATAAAGTGCATTCACAAAATTACCATATTGCAAAAGGCTACATATATTTTCAATTACCTTGTTTTCATAGTCCACTGTATTTCTATTCATGTCTTACACTCTTACTGCATCAAACTCTAATTTATGACTTTTATGTGTTAAGATTTTCCTATTATGCCAAAGTTCATAAGTCGTCCAAATTTTAACATAAAAAGGTGCAATAATTAGGCTTCTCCTAATGTGAATGGCATAAAATATGCCAAATGGTGGAGTCATATCTTGATTACTATAAAACGTTTTTTCTTTTTATTTTTTCGTGTTTTTCAAAAAGCGAAGAAATAAAAAAATAGAAGAATTTTTCAATCAAAGTGTGTTCAATTTGTATTGTATTGGTTATTGTATATTATGTGCGTCTTTGATGCATTAACCATGGGATGCATACTACTAATACATATCAATTTACTTCTAAAACTTATTACATCATATATAACAAATGATAAGTAGCAAAATATTGACACTTTTGGATTCACACCATATGTATGTTTCTTCCCATGTGTGGTTACGCATGGTCTGATTCAACAAGCTTTCCTTTTACTTTTGTTGCTAAACACTGAAATATAGAAATCTCTCTTCTCGTTTGAATGGTTTGCTCTTCTACCCATCATTGGCTATATTTACCCCTCTTGTTTTGTAAACTTAAGTCTTTAGTTTCTTTCTTTCGTTAAACAATTCAGTCTTTGTAGAATTTAATTTGAGCCTTAGCTTTCAAATTAACTAGTCAACAGATATTATTTTCATATTCTAAGCTAAACCTCATCTACCATTCAGATTTACTGGAATGGTATGATGTTGATTGGTTTTGTCCTTCACTATGTTTCTAAGTATTGAGCAAACAAGCTCTATACACCCTACTTTCCTTGAGTTCAAAGTAGCTCGAGCCAACAACAAAACACCACATTTTCCACATAGTTCCCGAAACAGTAACTGTAGACACCTCATTTTTTACCGAGCTTAAGACTCTAACGTCATCGTTTGTGCACGCGATGATTGCACATGTTTGTGCTTGTTTCGAGCGCCCAAAGTTCTCGTCAAGTGCCTTGTCTTTGAGTCTCTTAACACTTTATGTTTTGGCCTTCGTTTTTGGGCCAAACCTTATTGCCTCTTACCTGAGGGAGGGGAAAGGGCTGCCGGCCACTTGTGGCACTTGCCGGCCACTTTTCTCCCTTGCAGGCCACCTGGAGTGGCTGGCCGGCTAGGGGAGGTGGCCGGCCACCTTAACTGGCCGGTGGCCAATTTTCTCTTTCCTTAGATATTTTCAGATATTTTGAGCCAGCTGTTGGGCATTGAAGCTATCCTCCATACACGTGTATGGAGGGATTGAAACAAGCTTTTAGCTTGTCAAGCAAGCCTTTGCTTGCATTTTTCTATATAAGGGGAGGTGTCTCCCCCTTTACAGAGGTTCTGAAATTTTGGAGATGAAATTTCCCTCTCTCTCTCTCTCTCTTTCTATTGCTTGAAAGCGAGTTTTCTTTGCATTTTTGCCCATAACCCCCTTAGCCAAACACTACCACCTTGTTGCTGAGGTGCTTGTGGGTCTTATTTGGGCTATTGAAGGTTGGTTTTTGGCTCAGAAGCTGTTGTTCTTCAAGGGTAAGCTTCTTCCTCTTTTAAGCTTGTTTTTGTACACTAGTTTGGGCTACCTTTGCATGCTGTTTTGGCCTAGTTGTCAACTACAAAAATCTCTACTTTTAAGTGTTAAAAGTGGCTGTTTGAGGCCCTGTGGGAGTTGGGGGTGTTTCACCCCCTTGTGTGCCTTATTTGCTTAAGCCTTGTATCATCTCTTAAGGCTTTTGAGGCACTCTTTGTTTGGCCTTTCTACCACTGAAAATCAGAGAAATTTTAGTGGTAGCAAGCATGTTTTGAGGTCCAAAGTAGGAGGGGGTGGCCTCCCCTCTTTGCTTCTTGGTTGCATGTCTTGTTCGCCTCATACTTAGGCATGTTTTTCTACTCTTTCGTGACTTAGCTCAAGCATGATTTTGTGAATTTTTGGACCTGTCATAACTCTGTTTGTGGCTGGCTTGGCCACTTCTTGCATGCTTCTTACACTTGTAGTGTAATCTTGCCCACTAGCCTAGTGTACTTGATGTTTTGGCTCATCATTCTAGCATGTGTTAGCTTGACTCCAGCATGCTTTTGGCCTTTATTTAATATGCTCTAGCTCTGTTTTGAATAGCTTTGGTCATGCATGCCTTGCTTTGTATAGCTATAGTGTTGTTGGCCCTTGCTAGCTTTGAGTTTTAAGGCCCTTGACATGCTTTACTTGAGTTATTTGCATGCCTTAGCATCATTTCACACATGATTTCAGTGCATGTAACCTTATCACACTCTCACATATATCACTCTTGAAGTGTGTTTAAGAGTTGAGCTTTATGCCTTGTTTGTGGCCTAACATGTATGCATGTTTGTCTAGTCCTTTGAACTTCAATTTCAGCATGTCTTGGCCTCTGATTTGGCATGATTGAGCTTTGTCCAAAGCTGGTTTGGCTGTTTAGGCCATGTATCGCATGCCTCTTGTGTGAATGCCTTAACTAGCTTTGAGTTTTAGGGCCTCTTGCATGCTATACTTGTGTTGTTTGCATGATATGCCATCATTTGGCATATGATTTCAGTGTTTGTACCTCTATCATGTTCTCATACATATCACTCTTTCAATGTGTTTGAAAGTTAAGCTTTGTGCCTTGCTTGCGAGTGAATGAATGAGCATGCATTTCTTGCTTTTTGTGCTTAAGTTTTAGTGTGTTTTGGCCGCTGTTTTGAAGTATCTTAGGTCTGTCCATAGCTTGTTTGACCATTTGAGATTGATAGTGCATGCCTCATGTGTAATATTCTTCACTTGCTTTAGTGCTCTTGGCTCCCTTTAACATGTCTTGCATGCGTTTCTTACATGATTGAGTCTTGTGCATGCCGCTTTAGCATTGAAAGATAAGCATGTTGATTGCATTGCATTGTGTTTGGGTCGGACGTTAATCCAAACACAAGAAATATGGCACGTTTCATACTCAAAGTGGTAAAACGTGTTATGTTTCTCGGTCGCTGACCCTCTTGACCATGCATGATAGAGATGAAGGCTCTTATGTGTTGTTTGTGCATTCACTAACATTGTGCAAGCTCGACTCTTCGGCCATCATGCATTGAGATACATGGTTGGTGGCTTGAGATCCGAGTACTACGCTCCTTTGAGCTTGAGAAATGAAAAGGAAAGTAGTTGCACACATATTCCCATGCAAATGCATTGTTGTGCCTTTGTTGGTCTCTGTTGCAGCAAAGTTGGGATTCTGGAAAGGGAAGTGGTCGGCCGGTCACTTGCACTAGCCTGCCGACCACTTGTACTGCCGGCCATTTTAACTGCTTTACTTAGTTAGTTAATTTACCGATTTTTGTAATTAATTAGTTAATGTGTTTAGCTAATTTAATTCATCTTTGTAATATTCTAATTAGCTTAGCATAGCTAATTTTAATTCGGTTTGTAATTAATTAGCTTAGCATAATTAATTAGTTGATTTGTAATAGGTAGCTTAGCTTAGCTCTTATTTATTCAGACCCTCCTATGAGAGGGTGTATTGTTGTAATAAGTGCGTGTGTGTGTGTGCATGTCTTCCAACCTCACTTTTTTCTCCATTTTACTTACCCGCTTTCGATGGTTAGTTTAGGGCATATTTCAATTAGCATACCTTATGTTTGCATGCGTGCATCCATTCATTCGTCTTGCATGCACCGGACGCATCATTCAAATTGCATCGTATTTCAATATACTTACTTGAATACGTGTTTCAAAGCATGTTACCAAGTGTTGCATTCATATACCATTTTAGATAGCCGAGTCTATTTTAATTGCATTATTGCATATGTTGCATTAGGCATTGTTAACATAGCTAGGATCATGCATGATTTCTAACTAGTTTTCTGTTTTGGCTCGGAGTACACTGTAAGTGTTTACGCTTTAGCATCCTTGCATGAGTGTAAGTGTTTACCATGACAGCATGCTTGCCATGAGGTTATTTGCTTAAATGTTTAACTGCATGAATGCCTGTGGATGGAGGCTTGATTGTCTGAATTGGAACAATTCATCAAATGTATGTTTTAAGCCCACTTTGCTTAGTGGCAAATCATGTTGTTTTAAGCCCACTTGAGGGTGGAAAATCCGCGCTTGAGCCTACTTGCGAGTAGCACCTTCAAACTATTTTCAAAAATAAACATGAATTATTATTTTCCAATTCTCGTGATTGAGTCTATACTTGTGTGTTATGCACATCACATAGTAAGTTAGCTAATAATCAAACAAGAACACATGTGTTTTCAAAACAACATATCATGCTTAGTAAAGGTCGATCTTTGATCGGGCGAGCGGGGGTGCTTATTTCAGGACCTTCCCCTCTCGTACCCAAGTTCCCGAGTCGAGGCAACTTCGGTGATGACGGACACGTGGCCTTAGACACGAGTCAGGGTTTCCTAAATTTTCCAAACATAAAATATTTAGGTGGCGACTTTGAAATCTGGCAAAGCAGTCAATGTTTGGCACTTTTGATTCAAAATTGATTTTTCAAAATCAATTGCCGGATTTGTACTCTTTGGTGATTTATCAGTCTTACATTGCACTTTGTGAGATTAGATTCAGAACCATGACAGGAGTTCGAACTGTAGTAGCTAGAACCCAATTTGCGCCTCTTCGAAAGGGGACGCGCGGAGGGAGTATCGGGCGGTCTACAATAACAAAAATAGACATTTCTTTAAAGAACAATAAAAATAAGCCTTATTTGAGTAAAGATCACAGCTGAAAAAGTCAGGGGATGAGGCCAATGCGGTTGGTATTAACACTAGACGACACACAACATTGAAAGTGATGATATTGTTAGAATTGTAATGTTGAGTGGACATGTACATATGAATGTTGTTTTATTTAAAAAATGGTATTGATAGTCATTTAATTTGTTCATGTTACCTTTACTTTCTATGGACATTTTTCATTTTTTTGGTCCAATTTTACAATCATTTGATGTGCAAATATTTCACTATACCAAAAAATTACCTGACATTATTTATGTTTTTCTTTGGTACAGATGGATGAACTCGTGCACAAAGCTGAATTGTATAGGACTAGTTGGCACTTGTTATATTTTTTGAAAGAGTATATATTTTTGGATAGATGTGTATGGAAAATATTTGGGTAGACTAGTAGTTATATTTTTAGATGAATGTGTATCGAAAATATTTGGGTAGACTGCTAGTTGTATTTTTTGATAGATGCGCATGGATAAAAATTTAAAACATAATAGTAGGTATTTTTAATTTTTTAATTTTTTATGCTAGATAGATGTGAATGAAATGATTATATAGATTGTAAGCGGATTTATAATTGGAGGAATATGTAGTTTGGAATTACTTGTGGATGACAACTTATAATAGTTGATGATTTCAATGAAACAGGTTCAGGATTGGATGATTTATGTATTTTGTTGAATGTTCATGATTTAGTTGATTTTGTTGGTTTGAATAATTCTTGGAAATTAAAGATTAAATTGAATGAATTGGATGGATTGGATGGATTATTATAAATTACAAGTTTATTTTGTTGGATGTTGATGACCAAATTTTGGTTTTGATTTTCCTCTTTTGGTGACCAAGTGATTAGTCATGAAAGATAAGTAATACTTTTGCCGACTAAATAAGGTAGTCGGTGTATCACCACTCATATTTGGTGACCAAAATATTGGTAGGCGAGAGGGTACAGTAAAATTATTAATTTTGGCAACCAAAGGATTTGGTCGCTAATAGGTTTATCGCCGACTAAAGTTTTAGTTGCACAACTATTACTTTTAGCGACTAAAATGTTTGGTAGTGGCATGTGACTTTTGGTGACTAACATGTTTCGTTGTGGAATGTGACAATTGGTGACTAGCATTAGTCGAGAAAATATCACTTATGGCGACTAAACTGTTTTAGCTACAAAATGGTTTAGTCGTGATAAATATATATTTAGTGACCAAAAATTTAGTCGGCAAACAGAACCTTTTTCTTGACTAAAAACTTTTTATTCGCTAATTACTTTTCCCGTCCCTTCATTGGCGAACAACGTGGCAACCAAAAAATTTAGTCACAGAAAACTTTTGTCGACTAAAAATGGACTTTTGCTGGCTAAATTTTTGGTCAGCAAAAGTGCAATTTTCTTGTAGTGTCTGTGAATAATATTATTGTAATGTTATGTTCATAAATTAGTTTTGAAAACTTGATGCTATGTTATGGATTATGAAATCTTTATTTTAATTCTAAATGAACGAATGTCCTGTATTTTGTATAAAATGTATAAATGGATCCTTAGATAATCCCAGCCATTGGGGGAATAGTCTAATCGTACCTGGGTTGATTATTCCATTAAGAGGCTCTAATGGATGTACCATGTATCATGCTTTGTTTATGAATGTTTGAATGCTCTTGTAAATACGATATGAAGTGATCCTTTATTAATGAGCTCGGAATTTGTTCATTCACCACCTTACCATGATATTATTCACTAGGCTTAGCTTATTCTTTTATATATATATATATATATATGAAGGTGACCAGGATGAGGAACGTCAATAGAGGTCGTGGACTTGTTTGAAGAATCTTTTTCTTTTACTTTTTATCCATGGATGTTTTTGACTTTTGGGAAACCGGCTACAAAATAGAGAGGGGTGAGTAAAAAAGAAAAGAGAAAAATATAGATAGAATAATAGTCTGATTGTAAGTATCCCTCTCTGATTTTATGGTTTATGAGTTATGATACTTTCCTTGATAGATTTTATGTATCAACTGAATTGCATAAATACCAGAAAAGCTTAAAAGATTTAGAATCTGAATATCCACCAGGAACGTTTCAACCCAATCATATTTGGGATACATTTGCACATTATAGGCATGCTATTTATTTTTACCAGAATATTTTAGATCAGTTATCAGTAGCATAACCAGTATATGAGATCATATATGTTGTAATTTGTGTTAATTATAATGCTAATACAAATAGTGTTATTCTTGGATTTGTGCTAAATACATGTGATGAGCTTAAAATGAATAGGTGGGACGTCATCAAAGTCAGGTAAGGAGATTTAGCCATTTTGCATTAAATTGCTAGGCATGTTATTCCTATAAATTGTTGACAGACGTGCTTGTTTAGAATAGAGTTTAGCACACCTATTTGGTAAATTTTGTATATATATAGATGTAGGTGATCAAGAGAAGGAACCTCAATAGAGGTCGTGGACTTGCTTGAAGAATCTTTTTCTTTTACTTTATCTATGGATGATTTTGACTTTTGGGAGACGAGTTTTGGTTTTATGTGATAAGTAGTAAGGTTTTGTACTTATGAATGTAAATTTTATACTTTTCTTTTGTCTATGTACATAATGTAAATTATTCAGAAGATAAGCAATAAAAGGCTGTATGTTCATTTCATATTACTTATGCACTGCTCTATGGACTTAATGGATTAATGATAAAAAATTTCCACAGTTGAGTCCTATATGTATCTTAGTCCTTTTGTGATTTTGTCAAGTTAGGCATTTGGTAATCAGGGATTACTAGTCGATCACCTCACTATCCTGTAGGGGTGGGATGGGGTCGTGACAGAATTGATCAATATGAGTAGTATATGCTTTCTCCATCCATTAACACATGGGTGATAAAAGCAAATCTAATTACTTCTTATTGGAGATACTGAATAACCAATAAGCAGATATATCTAACAAACCTCATCTGTAATGAATGCATGACTGCAATCCATTAATAATGCACTACTAGACTTACGACAATAAGTAGAAACATAATCCCTCAAAGAAAAAAAAAACAAAAATGTCAAAAAAAGAAGAAGAAATATTTGGCAGTAAGTTACTGGACATGGACTTTTTGTTTGGTAGTAAGTTACTGAACAAGTATTTTTTGTTCAACAGTGAGTTGCTGGATATGTATTTTATGTTCGATAGCGTGGTTTTGGGCTGTTTGATTTTTTTGGTTTTGGTATACCGAACAAATGTTGAACAACCCTCTTTAAAAAGTAAACGAAAACATAAAAAATAAAGAAAAAAAACTCATTATTTCACTTTTTTGCTGGTCTTTCACCACTATTTCTTCATCTATTACTTTCTTTTATGATCAAAACACCATGATTCTCACTTTTTGAAAGTAAATGTATAGTAGAGAAGAAGAAATGAGAAATGAAGAATTGAAGTAGGAATTAAAGTGTAATGGGTCTAAAGAGAAAATCAAATCTATTTAATTTTTGTCTTTTGTCCTTAAAGGTAATTTCACACATGGATAAAATTAAAAGAAAAAAAAGTTCTCAAATGGATGATGTAAAGAGGTAAGGGAAATTCTACTTACATTACTAGTTTATCTCTTTACATCCTCAATCTCATTACACCATCAAGGGAAAGAAAATGTGATTCTCATTACACCCTTTATACTGCTAAAACTAACCTCAAACTAAAAACCTTTCAAAACCCTTTTAGTTTTGTCTCTTTACACTGATTGCTTTTGGAGGAAAAAGAAGGGAAAAGAGAATGACGTTGATGGAAGATGATTGAACAACACCAATGTGAAGGGGTCTGACAGTAACGGACGATGTGGAGGGCCTTGAGCCTCATTGTCACTATCATTCTTATCAAACTCTAATTCATCATCCCAAGTGACAGCAAAAGCTTTCTTCTTCCTCAAATGACTAGGGCATTCTTGAGCAAAGTGACCAAAACCTTGGCATTCATAGCATTGGACTCTTTGAGGCATCACTTATATTTCTCCTTTCTTCTTCTCCATTTTAGGATCAATTTTGAGTTTCTTTTTTCCCTTGGATTTGTGAGTTGATTCCACAAGATTAGGTTTCATTTTTCTAAAAGACTTCTTAAATTGTTTTACAAAAGCATCCGTAATCTTTGAATCAAACTCACAATCCTCATCGGAATCCTTTTCAACTTTATGAGCACTATTAAATTGTCTACATCTTAAGCTTTCTCAATAGCCACAACTTTTGATTGAAACCGATCGGTAAGGGCCTCAAAAATTTTCCCATAATTTTGGACTCCGGTATTTTCGTACCTAAATTGAAGCTAGAATTTATAATGTCACCCAACTTCGCATAAAATTCATCAAAGGTCTCACTATTTTTCATGAAAAGGTTTTTGAAACTCAAAGTAAGCCTTTGAAGTTTTGAACGTTTAACTGAAGGAGTGCCCTCATGAATAGTTTGTAAGATATCCCAAGCCTCTTTTGCAACTTCACAATTACAGATATGACTAAACTCTTTGGGTGTGATGGTTCAAAAGAGAGAATTGATAGCTTTACTATTCTAGCTACTATTTTGGTAATTAGTTGTGTCTCATTTATCAACTGGTTTAGGGAATATTACTCCATCAATGGTAATTGTTGGTTCGGTCTACCCACACACGACGGATTACCAAACTTTTTCATCAATAGATTTCAAAAACACTCTCATCCGAGCTTTCTAAAATGGATAATTACATCCATCAAGTAGAGGTGGTCTTACCATAGAATTTCCTTCACAAATTGAATCCATTATCACAAATCAAACAATATCTCACTCCTAAAGTTTTTTAAAAAAAATTGTGCAACCTGATTTGATACTAATTGAAAAATCTAAATCCCCAAGATATTGATTCATGATTATGTTTCAATTTTAAATAGTGAATAACAATCCTAATCAAACAATCAAAGACAAATTAACACAATGATTTAACGTGAAAAAAAAACCACAATTGGAACACCTCTAATTGTGATAAAAAATCACGGACCAAAGCCACAAAACAATCCACTAAGAAGACAAAAAAGAATTACACATGTGTACACTCAATTACCTAGCGAATCCACGCCCGAATTGAACCGACCCCAATGTGCCTCTTCCACCACCTTCTTCTCTTCGAAATTGTCTTGACCAACGTTGAATCCACAATCCACGACGACGAGCCACTCCGGAATCGACCAAAACTTCAGGCCCAAGTTTTTCGGAATCCACCGAAAAACACCTCTCTCTTTTGTGAACAAACAAAAATAAGAACAACCCTTGATGTTTGACAATTTGTAGTTCGTTGATCAATCAATCACCTTCTATACACCAAGGAAATACATATGAAACACCTTCCAATAGAAAGCACTTTTTCTTTTCTCTCTCTAAGATTATAGATGGCTTAAACCCTAAAACTAGCAAATTGTGCACTTTATAGTAAATTGAATCATGAATACCGCTCGAGCAACCACTTCATTGCTTGAGCAAACTCAATAAAATATGTGGCCATCGCTCAATCAAAGACCCCACTGCTCGAGCACAAAACAAATTCTCTCAGAAGTTTAGTCTGCTCTGCAAAAATACAAGATAATGCCATTCACTGCTGGAGCGCACAAATGACCGCTCGAGCGGTCAAACAACTTTGGCTTCAGGGGCACTGCTCCACACCTGCCATGGGACACTGTCCTCTGGACCCCCCACGAGCTGACCAATCAGCTCGATCGCCGTACATAGGCAGTGAAGTGGCAATCATGAAAGACTCAAGATCACAAATCATCTGCATAGACACAATTTGGGTTGGATTCACATCTAAACACTCACATCTTCATTGAAACAAAAGAGTGAATAAATTTACAACTGAAAAGAGTTTTGTCAAATGGGATTGCTAATTGTGAAAACCTAACATTACGCAATACGCTTAATAGCATATGTATAGTTGTCCTCACACTCATTACCAAGATAAGCAAAAGTCACTGAAAATGTTAAGTCCGTTGATGTTACTCCAACAATCTCTAAGAGTGGGAGTCAATACCTATTAGTCTTGTATGTGCAATCCATAATCAACACATGTAGAAATACACGTAACAACTCAAAACTAACCGGGTGTGCCTAGAACAAGTCAACCTATCATCACATCAATGCCACTCAACATAATTATGAAGCGACAATTGCCTCAATAGTTGTTGCATCTGTGATCTTCCAACCCTCTGTATTACTCGATGTCGATGACGTACATTATAGATTTTTTTTTTCATTGTTATCATATTAAAGGCATCATTTCGTTTTAACGTAATCAATATCTCTTTTAGTCGCACCATACTCTTTGACCTGTCAACTAACAATCATGTTTCCTCCTCAAATAATCTACTGGCAAATGATGCCCTTCAGGATGTTTAACAGTCGGATGTTTATGCACTTCATATAAGACATGCAACATCTGCTCATCATTTGTAGGTAATTTTTCCCTAATAACATCTACACTTTTTAGAACCTGTCAACCTCAATTTTGTTCTCCCTTGATCTTCCTGTTGTCTCTATAGTAACAACTTCTCTCACAAACAAGTGTAAGTCTTAGTTTTCTATCATTATCTCCCGCATCTGATGTCTTTATGACAATGGCAAATCCAGTCTTCTTCCCAACGTCAAAAACCCATTTAATTAATGCTTGTCAACTACTAAAAATCTAAAGATAATACATTTATACATCAAAGTTATTAATAAAACTCAATACAAATTAAAAATAACAATAAATCATATTCATAAAAAACAAAAAAAATAAAAAAAACTTAGGACAAAATTGAATTTATCCCCTTGTGAAGGGCATGTTTGTCTTTTAACAGAGAAGAAAAACTGAGAAGGAATAAGAGCAGTAGGAATTGAAGAGAAATGAGTGTAAGGGGATAATAAAATATATTTAATTTTAGTCTTTTGTCCTTAAAGGTAATTTCATACATGGGTAAAATTGAAAAAAAAAAAAAAAAAAAAAAAAAACTCAAATGGAGGGTGTAAAGAGGTAAATTAGTAGTTTAAGTAGAATTTCCCTGCACCCTCAATATGAGATGTTTTATTTTTTATTTTTAATTTTACCCATGTGTAAAATTACTTTTAAGGACAAAAGACTAAAATTAAATATATTTTATTATCTCTTTACATCCATCACTCTTCAATCCTTATTGTTCTTCTTCATTTCTCAGTTTTTATTCTCTGCTACATATCTCTTTTCAAAAAGTGAGAATCATAGTGTTTTGATCATAGAAGAAAACAATGGATGAAGAAACGATAGTAAAGAACCATCAAAAAAGTGAAATGGTGAGTTTTTTGTTTCATAGGTTTTCATTTCATTTTTTGAGAGTTTTTTTAACTTTTATTCGGTGTGTCAAAATTGAACAAAATAAAATAGTTCGAAATCATAATACTGAACAAAAAATATATGTCCGGTAATCCACTACCGAACAAAAGATACATTTTCGATAACCCAAGGCTGAAAGTTTTTAATTTGTTCGGTTACTCATTACCGTACATTTCCAGTTTCATTTTCTTTTATATTTTTTATTTTTTGCTTGGAAGGATTATGCTTCTATTCATTGTAGCAATGCAAATACAATCATCTGGCTGCTGAATATCTTGAAGGGCATTCATTTGTTGGTACGACCGAAAGAGATATTTAGTACATTGAAACAAAGGGATATCTTTAATATGACTACAATGAAGACAATCTACAACGCACATAAAGCGAAAGGTGACTAGACAAATTTATTTTAGTTTGGCAACATGACACTAATTTGTATTGCAATGTATCACCAAACAAGCACTTCACAAATGGATTCCAATTAATTTCTTGTTAAAGTAAAGTAAAATCATCCAATCGAAAGGCAACAAATGATTGAAAAAAATTAGTTTGTCTGGTAAGATAGCACTGGAGTAATTCAAATTTTTTATAAAAAAACTATTGGTGTAAAGAGACAAACCTGAAAGAGTTTTGAAAAGTTTAATTTAGGGTTAGTTTTAATAGCATAATGAGTGTGAAAAGAATCATATTTTTTTAGTGATGTAATAAGATGAAAAATATAAAGAAACAAATTAATAACGTAAATAGAATTACTCAAAAATATAAAAAAAAATAAACTAATGATGTGAATAGTATCACTCAATACAATGAGATGGAAGCTACATAAATAATTATAATCACTGTACTTGGTTACCAGTTTTCCAAAACACTTTTCAGAAAATTCTACTTTCTTATTTTTCGTATTTTTTTGTTTTTATTGAATTTTTTAAATATTTTAAGCAATTTTTTTACATTTTAAACACACCTAACATAAATACACTTAAAAGTAAAAAAATTGTAAAAAAAATCTTTTAAAAATTCACTAATTACCAAAAATACAAGAATTCAGTACATTTTTTGTATTTCTATATATTTATTAATTTTTTAAAATATTTTTTCACAAATTTTTTACTTTTTAGATACCTCTAACTAAGGTGCATCTAAAAAAATAAAAAAAATGTTTAAAATTTAAAAAATATTCACTAAAAACAAAAAAATACGAAAATCAAAAAATTCAATTTTCAAAAAACTTAATTCAGAAAACTCAAACCCAAAATTTTACCTTCGCTACCCTTTCCTTATCTCATTCTTTCAGCCATCTCTCTTCTCTTTTTTTTTTTTTTGGTCCTTCTGAAGCACCAGACTACTGGGTCCCACTCCACTGCTACATCCATTGCCATTACTGACCACTGTTGGCCACCTTTTTCACTAAACCCAAAAAAGGGCCTCCAATCATCACCGACATCTTCGCCTCCTTTCCCTACGACCTAGCCCCACCACTTCTCCGTCAATAGTGATGTCCTAGGTAATGTCAAAACCAAGGCATTATATGAAAAAACTGGTCTTAACTCTCTCTCTCTCTCTCTCACATGGTAGTTATTGAGTTGATTTGGGTGGTAAATTAGGGTTTTGGTGATGGTAGAGTGGAGTGCATTATATGAGGTTGTTGGTTTGGAAGGAGTAGTCGGTGGGTAAGGTTTCAGTGGTGGTCGACGGTGGTACTGGTTGTAGATAAGGGGGAGGGGGGTAAAAGGAGATGGTCGGGGTTGTTTGAATGGTTGAAGAGGGCAATATGTTAGGATTTTGTGGGGAAGGGTTGTGGTGGTTATGAGGATTGCAAAGGGTTGGAGACGTTGGGAAAGATATATAATGTAGTGGCCACTAGTGAGTGGCTGGCTACTAGAGATGCAGTGAAGAGAAAGATTTGATGAAAGAGAATGAAAGGGCAAAAAAGAAAAAGAGTATTTTTGTATGCTCAACTAAAGATTTCATAAATTTTTAATATAGCGATGATTCATAATATTAATTTTGATACTTTAATGGAACACTAATGACATGACAAGTAAAAAAATAAAATAAACCAAAACCAAAATATCGCATCACAGTAGGTGGAGCTTGTCAACTCATTAGAGCTGACTTTAGAACTCAATAATTAGAACTCCAAAGTATTTTTCTTTTTAATATTTCGAACATTTCATCTCTGCTGTAATTATGGGAAATATTTCACAGATTTTTAATTGTACTTTGTCCATTCCCTTGTTTTGCAACGTTTCCAATTAAAATCTATCCTCTTTGCTTTTTGCTTTCCAATTATTTTATGTACTAGAATTCAACTACTGTGCAACACTGGTGCGGGATAATTTGAGACTTAGGGGTTGTTTGGGATGATCTAAATAAATGTATTTTTTGACTTTTTATGAAATATGGGTTGAGTTTAGGTTGGGTTTGAAGTGATGTGTTAGAGAGGTGATGTGACTTAAATAAGATGATGTGACTTAAATAGAATAGTGACTTTTTTACTTTTTGTCTTTTTTCAAATATGCCAAACTTGGCCTTAAATCAACAACTTTAATCAGCCTTCTACAATTTCTAAATTGGTTATATTTTCAAAACTTATTTTTGAAGAACTTATATGTAAGTCTTAATAAGTAAATTTATTATTTAATAGGACTTATAATAATTAATGACGTTTTTCATCTAATACTATTAAAAAAAGGTCACTAATTATTAATTTTTAATGACAGTTTAAAAATTTTGTCACAAAAAATGTCACTAATTAATAGTTTTAGCCATAGTTTTAAAAAAGTCACAAAAAAATCATTAATTTTTAACTTTCGACGACCACTTAAAAAATTAATCACAGAAAACACTACAAAAAATTATGGTTTTAGAGACAAAATTTAGGGACAATTATTTTTTAGGTACCAAATATTTTTGTTGCGAAAAGTGTCGTCATTATATATACGAAAATTGGACATTAGTGATGAATTCTTATCATTTTGGAACCAAATTTTTTGTCTCAAAAAATAAACCATTTTGAGGCCAAATTATTTTATCCCTAAAAGTTCATTTATTAGTGGCATTGTCAAAATTTTGTCGCTAAAAGTCTTATTTTTGACTTATCGAGACGACTTTTTAGCGACTATTCTCACAATGATAGAAATTGGTCCCTAAATGTCTTTTGCAACAAAATTTTCGCTTTTAAAGACAAAAAAATTTGGTCTCTAAAACTCTTAAATGTTGTAGTGAAAAGTCACTAATTATAAGTTTTAACGATAATTTATAAAAAAAAAAAGTGACAAAAAAAGTTAGTATAATTGTTAATTTTTAGCGACATATGCAAAAAATCGTCACAAAAATTATTTTTAACGATGATTTTATTAGGATTTATTTTCAATAGAATTTTATGAGAATTAAGTTCAACTATTAAGATCTATTGATAATTTACCCCCCCCCCCCTTTTTTCCTACCTATATGCAAAATTACTAAAAATTAAATCTTATATTCAAGTTTCTTAACATACCTTTTTCACTTGATGATATTGTTTGTGAGATAGTCGATTTTAAATAGAATTTTATTTATTTTGATTTTAATAACTTATATAACGAATTCTTTCTAAAATTTTAAATAATATAAGACATGAAGTTATAAAATAATATAAAAAAGTTATGTCAACAATATAAGTTTAAGCAAAATGCTTGAGATATCTAATTTATGACTCTTAAAAATTATCCGTAATCTTAATGTCACATCATTAGGGGTGGTTTAAGGGTGGTAATTGTTGATGATAAGATTTTGACAATAAAAATTTGAGATTTGAGATGAACTCTTATGAATTTTTATTTCTTATAAGGTTTTTTTTTCAAAATTTTATAAATTTTGACGTGAATATCAATTTCTTTTTTTTTTAATATTATAAAACTAATATTTATGCAATCTTCTCATTGAGGATTATCCAATAAGAAATGTTCGCTATGAAATTCTAAACCCCCCCCCCCCCCAAAAAAAAAAAAAAACAAAAAATCGAATAAATTTTACTTCTTATGAAAATGAAATTTCACATTGTATTTTTCGAACAAAAACAGAATGACAAAGACAACAATGAGTTTTCAACGGATGAGACCTGAGACATCTTCAAAATATGAAATGTTGCTACCATTGACGAATGTTGCTTGTGAGGTTCAAGTTCTTCATAGACGTGTTGTTGATCGTCTCTATAGTCTTTCACTATCGTCGGTAATTTTGTCATCTTTCACTACCGTTAATAGACTCAATATTCATAGATTTGGTCATCCCTTACTATCGCCTGGTTCCATATGTACAATACAAAAAAATGTTAAACCATCCTTTTATCACAAAAAAAATTATGTAGAGGAACTTGAATTCAGATATGCTAATGTTGAACATGCCACTCTAGCCTTCCTCTATTTCAGCATGTAATAATTTATTCTTAATTAGGTTGTCATTGACTATATTTTGTTTGGTTTGTAAAAAACGGGTTGAATGTGATTCAGATAGATTGACTGGTCATACCCCAAAATTATTATTGTGATCCATAAAGTTTGGGCCATGGTCATCTTAGTGTATGTATTATTTTATATGTGGATATGTGATATGGAGGTGTAAGGCCTGTTTTAAGTTATTTGGGTTCCTTAATGGAAGGGCCCAGTAATTGTTTTATTTAGGCCCAGTCCCCTCTCCTATCCTTATTAGGGTTTACATATATCTATATATATGTAGATCAAAGGGTTGTCAGCCCCATTGAAAAGACAACAAAAAGATTAGGAGAAGGAGGGGAAGAACTGGTGCTAAGGTTTTCCAATTGTGAATGCCATATTCTTTCAAGGAAGCAAAACTCAAGACAATAACGGGATCAAATGGTATGTATCTGAGTTTATATTTTAGTAGTTATATTCATATTGTTTTGATTTCTAGTATATAGATCCTAAAATCTTACATGTGGTATCAGAGCAAGTTTATACTAGAATCAAAATTATGGCAGATTATTTCAGTAAAATTATTTTATATAATGATAAGGAATAAATTAATATTTCTTTTTACTGAATGATGTTTTTGCATCTCAAAATTGTGCTTTAGTAATTTCAAGCAAACTTTTTCAATGTAACGAGTACATACTGTTTGAGTATTGATAGTTTGCTTCCAATTGTATTATATAAAAAAATAAAATAAATAAATAAAAAAGAGTAATTTAGATCTGGTAGTTTTACGAAAATTGTGAAGTATGGACATGTGTATATTGAATCTGTATTGATATATATATATATATATATATTTCAAATCTTACCTAATCAAATATTTGCAAAACATATGAAACATATTTGTTTTTATGACTTTTACGTAAATATTAAGATTATTTAAGAGTTCTATATCATGTATATCACTTTGGTGTATTTTTGTACATTCATATGCGAATTTTGGTTCGCCGAGAGATATTATTTTTTGAGTAACTGTTTAGTAGTGATTCGTAATACGATATTATATATGCTTTGATGAGTTACAGATTGCATTATTGTTAATAAATAAATAAAGTTTTAAAGGTGGACAAATATTTATTTTGTAGTCTCAGTTGGAAGATTTTTGAATCAATATGGGTGATACTGCCGAAGTGGTTAACTTATTGAGATTTAAAGTGATTTACTAATAAGGATTCTGGGAAGCTCTTCTAATATTATATCACTCAATTACCTACCCAAATGGGGTTAATTGAGTGTATTAATTTTTAGAGGTAGTGTGAGCCGCTAGTAAGGAAAATTTTATTGTTTCTGAAAGAATTTATCTACCCAAAGGAGATAATTTCTTGATAAATCACTCTTGCTAGTTGACTTGTTTATAGGTGTTAGAATGTGTTTTATATATTTAGCCCAAAGATATTTATATGATGATACATTTTGAAACAACTAACAAGATTGTTAAAGTTTATTTGCAGCCCATTGTTCTGAGATTATAATTATTGCCCATGTATAATTAATTAAGATTATATTAAAGTTTAAAGATGTTGATTGTATTCTATATATGCAACCCAAAGGTGTTTATATAGTGATACATTCTGGCACATCTGAGAATATTGCTAAAGTTTATTCACAGCATATTCTTGTGAGATTATACTAATTGCCTATGTATAATTGAAAGTTGGAGTTGTGAACATGCTTTCTATATATTCAGTTTAAGAGTGATATATTTTAAATATTTGAGAATATTAATTGTGATTATGAGATTATTATTGTCTATATATAATTGAATGGTATTATATTGAATTGAAAGCAATGAAGGGAGATATTTTTATGAAAATCAAATTTACTCCATTAAAGTTTTGATTATGAATCGGTTAAAAGATATTGAGTTAGCTTTAAGACTAACTGATTTAGATATTGATATACTCGAGAATGTGTCTTCTTAACCATTTATGTTAAGATCTCGATATGGTATGAAAGATTGAAATTATATTCAATGTTAGCTATTTAACAAAGCAGAGTTTTAGAATATCCATTAGGTGATTCTTACAAGAAAATCTAAATTATACTCTACAATGCTCTATATAATACCTTCGACTTTTACAAATCGTTATGTCTCTTCAGTTTTTTATGTTTTCCTTTTTAGAATATTCTACAAATCTCTTTATATATTATTAACTCAAGTAAGAAAAATTCTTTAGAATTTTTGTGAGCTATGACGCTCTTCCCACCTTCGGAATCTCCTCATTTATTTTTTAAACTACTTTAAAAAAAAAAATGCTTAGTACTGATCTTATTTTAAAAAAATGCTCTTCCCACTTTAAAAAATGTGTTAATCAAAATTTTATTTTATGGTCAAGTTATTTAAGTTATAGTTTAGTACTGATCTTATTTTAAAGAATATTATTTTTATATTATCCATGAGATACAGTTCAATTTTAATGTCAACAAAATAAGCATTGTTATTATTTTTAATTTTGGTAATAAATAAAATAAAAATAATAATAATTGAAATAGATTTTCATTTATCATAAGGTGTGTGGGAAAAATTATTTTATTAATTTCATAAATGAGTATTGATGTTATGCATTTGTCTAATCTCGTTTATGTTGAAAAATACACTGATAAAGTTTTTAAAATTATTAATTGAAGATGTATATTAAAGTGAACATGATAATTTTGGTTAATGTAGTAACCTCTTATTAATTTTTACAAAATTGTGGAATCAATATAAATATATCATGCTTGCAACTTCGGAATAAAGTTAAGTACTTGAGAATCATAATTGGACTCTAATAAAATGATGAGGTGTAGGTTAATATGTTTAAATTATATAAGTTTTTGTGATAAAATATTTTTAATTACTATGTATACTCGTGTATACTTTACATATGGTACCAAGTTAAAAATATTTTAAAAACACTTTTGAATTGTGAACTAGTAGAAAAGTAAAAATTTGTTGTGCTTTTGAAATTAAAATGGGACTTATTGCTATTTGTTGTTACTTTTGTAAATTGTCAATGGTTCTATTATCTTGATTCTGACATAAGAATCTTTTAAGCTTCTAAAATGTGAAGTTATTAGATTGGTGAACAGTTTAAATATATAAATCTTCTTGTATACTTGTGCCTATTATAATAAATTGGTCCGTTCATTCTCACATAGAGAAAGTGAGAGTGCAAGTAGAATCTGAAATGTTTATTCAGTCTATTGATAAAAGTTGAACATGTATGACATGTGCAACTTTCTAGACATTCTCATACAATTAAAAGATCCTTGCGATTATATTATTTTTCTAAATGAGCAATATCAAGAGATTGAAGAGATGATTGTTACGTATGATGAAGATATTGGCGTTTTGTAATATGGTAAATGAATTGGTACAAATTATTAATTAGATATAAGATCATGTTATACCTTTTTTAAAAGTTTGAAATCTAATGAGTATTTTTTTTTAAAAGATAAATAAATAAATACAATGCTATTGCAAGAGGTTGTGATTTGAAAAGAGTATTGTTCTTACCAATGTCATAAATATAGGTTTGTAATTATTATGGTGGTATTGTGACATTTTTATCTTTTGCTTCGCCAAACAAAATAAACTTGATTTGTAAGTTAAACAAATTTATCTATGGTTTTAAACGAATTTCTGAGTAATGATGTTTAAAGGTTCACCAAATATTATTAATTGGCTTTATGGATAATACTATTAATTTATACATACATCTCAAGGTCAGTGGGAGCAATTTATTTTTCTTGATCCTTTATAGCGATGGAATTTTACTTATTAGTAATAATTTCGAATTAATACTTGATGTGAAGATATTGTTGTTAATAAATTTTTGATATAAAATATCTTGATAAAGTATTTTATGTGTTTGGCATTGAAATACTAGAAAAATAACTTAGAGGATTATTTGTCTCATCTCAAAGAGCATACCTAGATCACATTTTTACTGAATTTAATATGCACAATTGAAAGCTTTACGTTGCTCTTCTTAATGATCGAGATTAATTAAGTAACATTCAGTATTCATAAAATGATTTTGAGAAAAAATTCATGAGGAATGTCTTGTATGCTAGTGTTGTGAGAGTTTAATGAATTATGAAGTTTGAATTAAACTTGGTGCATATGCAATTAGTTTGTTAGACAATTATTATTTTAATTTAAGCCTTGACCATTGGGTTGAAAGACATAAAGTGTCATGATATTTATAGAGAATTAAAGATTATACAATTGGCTATAGAAGAATTAATCATGTTAATATTATTGGTTGTATAATGTCAACTTTGGAAGTTGCTCAAATGATATATAGTGTTTGTTACTGGTTACATTTTTTATGTTTGCATGAGATCTTATTTCATGAAAGAGTTTCATAAAATCTCTTATAATTTTTCACTATACAAACATGTTTTAGAGTTCGAATTGAGTTATGTAATTAAAGAATTTTATTTCAGAGCTTGGAATTGTTAATTTCATCTCCAAACCTATAAAGATGTATTATGATATATGGTTTTAATTTTCTCTATGAAGAATAACAAAAACTCTGATGGTGTTAAATACATAATTTTAAAGTATTTCAGAATTACAGAGTTGTTAAAGATGATATTCTTTATGAGCACATGTTACAGAATACATACTAGTTGATCCTCTAAATATAGGGCTTAGGCCAAATTTTAGTTTGCTAAATATATTGAGCATATGGGTACTTTACAATTTTTATGTGCTTGGTTAAAGAAATTTTTTACCCATGAATATTATTTATGGTATATTTCAGTTAATAAAGTTTACTGTGTTTATTCACATTTTGTTTATAGTTGTGTACACATAAATGGTAACTGTTATGTATGTATTCATCTTCTATGAACTCTTACAGTTATATTTAAATTTTGAGATATACAGATTGACACTTTAACTTAGAAGTGTATTATGCTTCGGTTTAGAAGTGTATATGGATCCATAAAGTATTATGTTTGGTTTAAAGCATGAAAGACCTCGGTTTAGAGGAATAAAGGCTTCTTTTGGAAGTGTAAAATGGAATAAAATTCCTTGCAGGGTCTTGTCAAGACCATGCAGAGGACTGAATGTGGAATTAGCATGTTAGTAGGAATCCATGTTGGTGAGATATTAGTGTTTGTAATTGTGGAAGGTGTTATGTTGTTCAATAGCATAATTACCGCTATAGTTCGATATTAATATTTCTCATTGAACGGGATTCTGTGCTGAGATGTTTCTATTCTGAATCATGTTTTTGTGGCCACTAAAGTTGTTTAACCTGAGAGTCATTTTTTCTTAAATAAAATATTTTCTTAAAGTAGTAGTCAATGTAGCCTAAGTGAGAGAATGTAAGAATTTATTCTTAATTAGGCTGTCATTGACTATATTTTGTTTGGTTTGTGAAAAACAGGTTGAACGTGATTCAGATAGATTGACTGGTATGAGCCCAAAATTATTATTGTGATCCATAAAGTTTGGGCCATGGTCATCTTAGTGTATGTATTATTTTATATGTGGATATGTGATATGGAGGTGTAAGACCTCTTTTAAGTTATTTGGGTTCCTTAATGGAAGGGCCCAGTAATTGTTTTATTCAGGCCCAGTCCCATCTCCTATCCTTATTAGGGTTTACATATATCTATATATATGTAGATCAAAGGATTGTCAGCCCCATTGAAAAGACAACAAAAAGATTAGGAGAAGGAGGGGAAGAGCTGGTGCTAAGGTTTTCCAATTGTGAATGCCATATTCTTTCAAGGAAGCAAAACTCAAGACAATAACGGGATCAAATGGTATGTATCTGAGTTTATATTTTAGTAGTTATATTCATATTGTTTTGATTTCTAGTATATAGATCCTAAAATCTTACACAGCAATCATCCTGTTTTTTTGCCTTCTTCGCGGTCGCCCTTCGCGGCCGCAGTTTGTTTGCCTAACAAAGTCTCCAAAATTTGAAAATATCTATTTTCTTGATCCAATCTTTTTCATGTCTCCCCCTTTTCACCATTTTTAGCCCATTTAAGCTTTCAAGTTTGGGTTTCATCTATATTTACCCATTTTCTTTCTACTCCTAGTTCTATATATCAAAATGTAGAGCTTGGTGAGGACTTTGTATTTAATCTGAGTAGATCGTTTTTTCGTCGCCAGTGATTTTTTCAACTTGTCTTCTCTTCGCTTTCAAGAGGTAGGGTTTATTCTTAAACTCGATGTGAGTTCCTCGATGTGAGTTCGATAATATATTTGTGGTATATTTTCATATAAAGATTTTGTTATTGTTGGGTTGTTTTGGAAAGTTATGTTTTGTGGGTTGAGGTGTTTGTTAAATTGGGGGTTGTTGGGTTATAATTTTGATACTAAATCTATTCGGTGTACAAAATAGCATGCAAGTATCTAAAAGTGAAAAACCCCAATTTATGAAAAACCCTAGAAGTTATGGTTTTGAGGAGTTGGTTGGATATTGGAAAATGATTTGGTTGAAAAGAAAATGTTTATGAGATTTGGAAATAACGAGTATTGAGTACTCTTTTGAAAATGTTGAGCTTGTTGGGGGAAAAAAAAAAGAAAAAGTTTTGGAAATGTGATTTCAAAATATTAGACTGTACATCCATATTGTTGTATTTTAATTATTGCATTAAAGATAATTGTTTTACCTATCGATGAAGGATAATATTCTTGTGTATTAGAAATTGCACGTGGATTAGACAATTGAATGGTTGTAAAAGCATACATATCATGTTGCATGTTATGGATTTTGAAACTTAAAATTATATGTTTTGGAAATATTGTTTGAAAATTCTTGTATTATGTTTTGAAAACATTTGTATCATTTTGGAAAATGATATTTTGGAACACATGTATTGTGTTATTAAAAATGGTAAATAAAGTGGTAAAACTGTAAGGGGTATTAGAATATAATTAAGTTGGCCTAAGGGTCCACTATATACAAAAATCGTATTTTTAAAATAAACCATCTATTTTATTTTATTTTTGTGACAAACACAATAAATTGAATAGATTGTGATTGTCGGATAAAAATGTGATTAATTGAATATGTTACGATTATCAGATTGACTTAATTTTTTGTATGGGTGATTAGAATTATCGCAATAGCATCCATGGTAATACTTTTTGTCATTTTTTTAGTTTTGTTTACCTACTTGAATACTAAGTAAAACATGATCACATCACTATATATTGTAATAAATGGACAATTTCTTCTTAAAAATATGAATAACGTATAAATAAAAATAATTTGAAAGTATAATAATCAATATTAAACTAATTTAAATTTTTACAGAAATTATATTTTGGGTAAAATATAAATACACCTCTTGAGGTTTGCTTAAACTATAATTTATCTCTTGTGGTTCTAGAAATTATATCCTGCCCCTTGAAGTTTATAATTTCATAACAAATGACCCATTTTATTAATAAATTATCAAGTCAATTAATAGTTTTTAATGTTGTCATAAACTTGTTTGAATTAATAATTCAGGTAATTTTATCATTGTATATAGAAGAATAGTTAGGAATTTTATTTTTTCAATTAATTCTATTAAATAAAAATTCTAACAATAGGCGTTTGAAATTTTCTAAACAAGAGGAGACAATCTGTATTTTAAACAAATCTCAAAATATGGATTAATTTATCTAATTTTTTAAAATTGATTGTATGGCATGAATGGTTTGAATCTAAATTAGAAGGTGTTTGAAATAATCTAAACAAATATACTTTTTGATTTTTACCCCCCCAAAAAAAAGGACGAATTACATTAATGGTCCCTATAGTTTGGGTCTTGTGTTACTTTGGTCAATGGCTTTTCAATTGCGACACATTTAACCCTCAATTTTGAATCTTTCTCCAAATAAGGACAATTGAAGATACCATTGCTTAATTTCAAGAACAAAGTTGGCAATTTGATAAAATATAAACTAATTTGACAAAAATAAATGTCAAAATATTTTTGAATTTTTAAAAATTATTTCTACCCACTAAAGATAAAATTATGTAAAATTGATAAATCTTTTAGACATTTATTTTTATTTTTTATCAAAATAATTTTTATTATGTGTTTGGATGATGATCATGTAATGGGTGGTTGTTTTTAGTTTATTAAATTAGATTCTATTTTTTCAAAGAGCCATGATAGAGACTCCCTCCATTCACCACCCCCACAACCCCCCCCCACAGACACGTGGCGGGTGGTGATTGGAGGAGCAGGAAAAAAAGAAAAGAAAAGAAAATGTAACCAATGAGAGAGAGAGGGGGTCAAAGGGGGTGAGGGGAAAAGGGGGCATGAAACATTTTTGTTTTTCAAAAGTCAAATATGGCGACAACTTTAATATCATTATTAAACTAATTTATTATATCAAAAAATTTAAATTAAAAACATTTCATATATTATATATATCGATTACATATTAAAAACCTAACAACCACTCATTACATGATCATCATCCAAACATATAATAAAAATTAATTTAGTAAAATAAATAAATAAATAAATATCTAAAAGATTTATTAATTTTACATAATTTTATATTTGATGGTGAGAAATTATTTTTAAAAATTCAAAAATATTTTTAAAACCGTCATGCACTGCTTCGTTGCGGGAGACACGTAGATCATACTCGGGCTCTTCTTCATAAAGTAAGGAAATTTTAATATTTTAGCTCGTTTTCGATCATCCCGCCATTTCTGAAAACAAAAAAAGTGTTTTCAAAAACAATGGAAGCGTTTCCATGTCCGCTCGAACGCACAGTTGCTTCAGCTCTTCTCCTTCTCGCCACCACACCACCCTCTCTCTCTCCTCCAAAGTAAGCTCTACAAACAAATCGAAATGAAATTCAAGCTCATTTCGATTCAACTTGTGTATTGATAATTAATTTGTGCTTGATTTTTGAATTTATAGCAGTAAAAGCAAGAGCAATGAATCAGAGAAGAGCTTGGAGTTGTTGAGTAACTCCAAGTCCTGTTCTTCGTCTCTGACCAGCGACAATGGTTCTTCTGCAGATGCTTCAGCTCATCCGCTTAGGATAGTCACTGTTGTTGCTTGTTGTCATGAGATGAAGCTCAAGGTGATCACAACTTTATGGATTTTGTATTGAATTGTAGCTGTGAATTGATTACTTTATGATATTTGAGGCTTTGTTCGTTTACAATTTGATTTTGTGCTGCTGAGTGAAGTTCATTGCGATTCGTAACCTCTATGTTTCTCGATTGATTTTCGAATTTTGGTGTATTGGATTGTTGTTGAGTAGCGTTGTGACTAGTTTGTTACAGATTTGAATCTCAAGTAGATGGCATTTTCAATTTGAATGGATGAACGAAATTCCACGTGATTCATATCCCTCTGTTTCTTTATCAAATTTCAATCGGAATGCGTTTGGTAGTTTTTGAAGGAGCTATTGCAAATAGTTCGCTTCTGATTGAAGCTCTGGTGCAGTGCATTTTGAACTTGGTTTTCAGACATTCTAATTTGATATTTTAGTTAAATGCACCTCGTGATTAATCGCCTGATTTGAAGTTCTGGAGTGTTGTGTTTGTTTTCTGTATTGCTGTTTGTTATCTGCACGATTAGTAGTAGTTGATTTCTATATTGCTCTGTTTAATTTTGATTTCAAGCTCTCTCTGCAGTTTTCAATTTCAATTGAGTTTGATTTCAAGCTCTCTCTGTAAATAGATCTTGAATTAGGTGATGAATTACTTGCTCCTGGTCATTCTCCCTCGTTTTGAATATGAATTCGATTTGTAGCTAAATGCATAGAGTACTGAATATTACTAAAACTTCTGTGTTTGATGAATTCAAATCTCCATGGAAATCGATTTCACACTGAATCAAATTGATTCTTTTGAATTGCTACGACTATATGAAGTTTCAAATCTATGAGTTTTGGCAGGTTGTGCGAAAAAACCGCTCAAAGAAAAACCGGAGCTCCGATCACCGGAAAATCGATTTCGGCAGAAAGATGGCCGCCATCGATGAGGTTTCTTCGTGTGTGTCAAGTAGCTCCAGTGCTGTTTCCAGCGGGAAGAAGGAGGTTTTGGTTCCAGATTTTAAAACCAAGCCGCTGATCAGCTCGGCTTCCATGCGCCACCGAGCCGAAGAGATCATGAGACTCTTGTCTAATGGTTGTGCTTCTGAAGTCAGGATACGCCAGCTGCTCGGTGACAGCCCTGACACCAGCAAAGCCTTGAGAATGTGCTCTCTCTCTCTGTCTCTACTAATGTATTTTACAAACAAGTGTAGGGAAGTCATCGAGGTTGGATCATCTCAACCGTTGATCATATCAAAACCCTGATGGTTTGCCACACTAGGTTCTTATACTGGGTGCCAAAAAATTTACCAAATCATATTATATTGTGTTTTCCTACCATCACTGTTGGATCAGAATACTTTGTTAAGTAAGAAAAGAAAAGCTAGGATCAACGGTGATGGTTTGTGTTGAGTTGTTTTGGGGGTGATCATGTAATTTGATTTCAGGTTGTTGAAGCAGGAAGAGATCAAGAGGATGGGCGCAGGCGGTCGCAGGGAACCCTATATTTACACGGTAATGCAATTAACGATTCAATTCAAATATTCATAGCCATACGATTATGAATATCCACCCTAAGGCCTCGTTTGGAAACAAACTTTTTTAGTAATTTTTTGATTTTTTGGCTAAAATGTAATGTGAAAAAAATTAGTATATTTAGGATGACTTTTTGACTTTTTACGAAAATATGTGTAAAAAATAGAGAGAAAAATGAATATTTGACTTTTTGATATGAATTGTTGACTTTTTAATTTTTTTAGTGATTTTTTAACTTTTTAGTTAAAAATGTCACTTACCAAATGAGGCCTAAGTAGCTATTTATAAACACGCCGGAAATATGTCTAATTATTAGATTTTATTTGTTGCAGATAGTCAGCATGAAACAACAGCAAACTAAATCGGGATAGAATCGGTCAGACTTACAAACATAGTACTCATCCAGTATATAAACTATGGAGATTTTGGTTTTTTTTATAAAAAAAAAACACATAAAAAATAGTGATTACAAGATGATTGACCAGCTTGTAAGTGGGTATATGTATATAGCTTTACTCGTATTTGCATTGTGTTCAACTTAGGGCTGTGATGAACTCTACTCACACAGAAAATTGCATTACCATCCACTGTTCTTAGTAATTGAATATTTTTCTTATATCGATTTTTTGTTTCCTGGAATTTTCTTTTTCATTGGTCTTATGGGAAGAGGATATATATATATCCGTGTTCTGATCTCAAGTTATATCATGAAGAGGATGTTTGTTGTTCTTGATCTCAAGTTACAAGGATGAATACATTAGCTTAAGGGGAGTTGTGGGCCGGTCCTTTAGACCAAACTTAATTCCCAAGAAGTTATAATCTAAAATAATTTTGCCCATCTTTCATTTTTATCCTTTACATTCAGTTGAGTCGTCCCTATCCCTATTTTTCTCTCTTCTCTTTCTCTCACTCTCATATTTCTCACCGGCACACCATCTCCTCCTCTCCATCACCATATATGTCGCTCAGCTCAACCACACTCGACTCAACCACCACCGTCATTCTCCCTCGTTGCCATCACCGCTCCTCCTCTACTATCATTCATCTGATAACTTCAACACACTACAAGAAAAAGCACCTTTGGTGACTAAATTTTTAGTCACCAAAAGTTTGTTTTTAGTCGCCGAAAGTCGAGTTTTTACTTTCAGCGACTAATTTTTTTAGTCGCCCGTTTCGTCGCGTATATAGGGTTGCCGGAGGTATTGGCAACTAAAATTTTTTTAGTCGGCAAAAAATAGCTCTTTAGCAACCAACGATTTAGTCGCCAATAGTGATCTACACTTTTTAAAATCACACATTTAGCGACTAATCTTTTAGTCGCCAATAGTCCATGAATCGCCGACTAAACCGTTTAGTCGCCCAAAATAAACACTTTTGGTGACTAAAATTTTAGTCGCCAAAGGTGCTTCCGTGAAAAAAAAAAAAAAAAAGCAACTTCTTTGTTTTTTCTGAGATTTCAACCGCCAACCTCTCCCACATTCTAAACTTTTAGCAACACACTCTCTCCACTATACCGCTACAACACCACATGAATATATATGCAACATATATCATTTATATACTATATTGACCCGTATTAATATCTAGCTATATATATAAAAATAATTATTTTTATTCAATATAATTTATGTAAAAAATAAATTATTTACTAAAAAAAAATTAGATCACTTTTGGCAACTAAATCTATTTTTCAGTCGCCAATTGTATAGTTTTGGCTACTAATTATATTTTAGTCGCTAAAAAAATTCATTTTGGCTAAAAAAACCTCCACTTTTGGCGACTAAACTAAAATTTAGTCGCCAAAACCTCTACTTTGGGCGACTAAACTGCATTTTAGTAGGCAATTCTTGACTTTTAGCTACTAAATTTTTTTTAGTAGCCAAAAAGCTTCACTTTTGGCTACGAAATTGATTTTTGTCGGTAAAACACGTATAATCGGCGACCAAATTATTTTTTAGTCGCCAAAACCTATACTTTTGGCTACTAAAAAACCTTCTCTTTTGGCTCCTATACTTTTGGCTACTAAAAAACCTTCTCTTTTGGCTACTAAAATTTTTTTAGTCCCTAAAACCCCTATATTTGGCGACTAAACTGACTTTTAGTCGCTAAAACCCCTACATTTGGCTACTAAACTGTTTTAGTTGCCAAGTCGCCAATTCTGCCACTTTCAGCGACGAAAAATCCATTTTTAGTCGCGAAATCTGCTTTTTCTTGTAGTGTCAACACCGCAATCCTCCATCATCAATCTGCCATCTTCGACATCGTCATTGCCATCATCTTCCTCCATCACCAGTTTGGGATGCAAAGTCTCCAATCAGTTCATTGAAAGGTTTTGTTGATCTTCTACAGACGTGTAACTGATCTAATAAATTTGTTACTTAATTTAGTGATAAATTTGTTACTTAATTTATGAATTATAAATTTGTTACTTAATTCAATGATAAATTTATTACTTAATTCAGTGATAAATTTGTTGTGATGCCCTGCTCTCTTTCAAATCAAGTCTACTATTTGTAAATTTTTTAACAAATTCAACGGTGATAAATTTATCACTACAATTCTGGTTGAGATTTGTTGCGTGATAAATTTATCACTGAATTAGACTTTTGATTCTTTGACTTGATTTGTGATAGCGTAAAATAATGAGAATTATTCTCTGATAATTGCTTTTCATCTCTCTTTCATTCTCTTCATTTTTATTTTTTTTTCTCTTTTTCTCTCATTGCCACCGGATTTGAGGAGGTGGTGCGGTGGTGACGTGTTGGAGATGAAAAATAGCCAAAAAAAAATATTGTCGGAAGTTCCCAATTTGAAGTTCAAAAATAAAACGAGAAACTATGAGAAAGAAAAAAACCAAACGCACAAAAGTATACCAAGGGCAAAGTTGGAATAAAAAAAAATATAACAGAATTTGTTGGTGCATGAGATAAAACTTAAAACTTAATGGATAATAGATTCCAGTGTTGGAATTGACTAATAAAAAATCCTTAGCTTAATGGTGTCAGACTGTCAGTCTAACAATGTTTGAGCCATATAATGGAGGCTGTTTTTATGGTCTAACTCTACAACGTCATTTTGGTCCCAACCAATCCACATCGGCTAAACAGTAAATTGAGACGTCAGATCTAATTTTTATTATCTCAATGTAGTTGGGATTAAAAAAAAAAAAAATAGTGTAAATTACACTCACACCCCTTTTATTTGTTTGAAATCACACTGTCACCGTTCTTATTCTTTAAAATCACCCTGCCACCCATTGTAAGGTGACACAGGTTAATTTGTTTAATCAAAATATCAAATGAGTTTTATACCCTCATATGCCTTAGTAAACATTTCACCTAACCTACCCACTGTTATAATTTTTATACGAAGACTCCGTTTTGCTTCAATTTTTGGAACTAGTTTTGTGATTTTTTTTTTTTTTATAATTGTAAATTAGTTTGATAAAAAATAAACACAAAAAATATATATTTTGAATTTTTAATAATAATTTCCATTCTAAAAAATATATTTTGTGAAAAAAATAGTAGTTTATTATTTTCACCAATCTAATTTTTAAAATTTTTACAAAAAATAAATTTTAAAAATTCAACCAAACAGAGAAAAACTTTAATACACTTCAATTTACCAAACAACTCACTTAGCTTAAGCTAGCAAAACACACATTTCATCTCATAAAAATGAAATGCAAATTCATTTAATTTTGGCATTTAGAGGTATTTAATTGATGATGTCATCTAATTTTGTTTGGTCAACAAAGGTTTGTTGACCAATAGAAGGATTAAACTGTTGTACAAAATTCTAAACTAAGGGGTGGCAATATGATTTCAAGAAATAAGAGGGATAATAATGTGATTTCAGACTAAATTGAGGAGGTGTCAGTGTAAGTTACCCTAAAACATAACGTGGTTGTCTCAAATTACAAAATAATTTTTGGGTTTTTTTGGCCAAAACCCTCTCACTGAGCCCATTTTTAGTGAAAATGACAATTCAAAGTTTTTTACTTCATAAACCCATTGAACAAGAAGCGTCTACTTCATGAAGGACAAATAAATATGTATACATTGTTTTTGGGAACAATCTTGCCCTTTCATACACACACACACACATATATATATATATATATATATGGGAGATTTGAAAAGTTTTCATTCGTTGATTGTAGTCCATATAGTTCGTAGTTGCGAGTTTGCAAAGCATAAGAGCTTGATAGAGTTTGCAGAGCTTTATCTGATCACTGTTCAAGTTAGAGTTGGAGTTTTGTTCGATCACTTAATTCGATCACTGTTCGTGTTAGAGTTAAAGCTTTGTTCAATCACTAGTTGACTATTGATAATATGTAATCAACAATCAAATCGTGATTAAACTGTCATTTATTAGATTAATTTTGCTTGACTTCCTTTTATAAAATATGTCAAGTATTTTATTTTCATGATGCTCTATTTAAAAGTGATAGTAAAGTTTTATTCTGATTTGCAATAATAATAAATTTATTTGTTGATGTTCTGTTTTAAAATTAACAATAATTTTTACATTCTTAATAAAGTTATTATTTCATTTTACTATGTTAAAGTTATGTTTTTGTAATTATTTATTAATAATTGTAGTGATTATAGTGTTTAATGATGACGATGATGGTAATTTACGATTTAAAATTTAAAATTTTACAGTAAAATTTACTATGAATAAGAGTAAAAGTTTATCGTTGATTAATTTCAAAGGTAAAACTTTTACTTTTTATTTTTATTTTTATTTTTTTGCAGAATTTCATAGCCAATATGGATATTGTTTGATAGATTTTCACGAAAGGATTTAAAAAAATACCAATTTCATTAAAAAGCGACAAATAGATCAAAAGTCGTATCATTTTAAAATTTGAAATATTAAAGTACTCACTAATGATATTTTGCTAATAGTGGTGTGTGTTAGAATTTTCAAATTTTTTTTTTTTGTATTTGTCCTTAATGTATGAAACTTTTATTATGAAGGGTTTTGTCCGAATTCCCCATAATTTTTCCACATAATAAGAGGTCATTTTAGTGACTTTTTAGTTTTTGTCTAAAGGGAGAAGCTTCTCTTCGGTCCAAATCAGACTGGAGGGTATTGTTGGGTCTTTGTGGGCCCACCACAAAGCCTACATTGATAATCCAAACGGTTAAATGTATAGGGCTCGTTTATTATTTCATCTTTACAAAAAATCACATTAATTGAATATCGGTAATTACTTGATTATATCACATTTATGCCAAAGGTAAATATGATTTTATAAATAAAAATGTAATTTAATCAAGTGGTTATCGATATTCGATCCATGTGATTGTTTATAAGGATGAAGTATTTGACGAGCTCTACATTTGGAACAATTTAGATCATTGATGTGGGTTTTGTGGTAGGCCCGCAGAGGCTTAACAACACCCTCCAGTTGGAAAAACCAATTGGAAAGAAACCTCTACCCAGCCTAAGATATGAGATGAAAAAAATTAATATATTTAGGATGATTTTTTTGATTTTTTATAAAAATATGTGCAAAAAATAGAGTGAATGGAAATGAATATTTGAATTTTTGGCATTTGTTATCTATTTTTATTTTTTTAGTGATTTTTTAACTTTTAAACTAAAATCTTGACTCCCTATACGACCCTAAGATAAATGTGGTGTATTGTGAATTCTTTACCTTGACATTGTTGTAGGTGAGAAATGTACACAATAAATTCTTATTTCAATGTAATTTCAACTATATCAAGTGGTGAGATTCTCGAAATGTATGAATTTTTGTACATGATCATACAATTCAGAATGCATTGGATGCATGAATATACAATTTTTGAATATATAATATATTGTGCATTGTTGAATGATCTTGATACATGCATTAATTGATTAACTTAGCGGAAATGCTACATACACAGAAATACAACACGACAACTATTGAAACTTAATATGGGCCGTACATCAAAGGTTCTCATTTATAGATGTGAATCCTTTTTAAGAGTGTCATGGTTTGTTTATGACATTTATTACTATGCATATATTAATAATTCCTTGGGATAGTGGTAAAGATTTGAAAATAAAACATGAGGTTTCGAGTTTGAGTTATCTAATGAATTGTTGAAGGTTTGTTCAACCGTTAATTTTAGGATTCTAAAATTAGTCGAGTGTGGGTAAACTTGTCTGAATACTCAATTATAAAAATAAATTAAATTAAATTAAATAACTTTGAGATAAATGTACGGTAAATAAGTAGTATTGTATTGTGGTTGACATAGGAAGATTCCTTATAGCTCTGCAAATTTTAAACGAAACATCTTCAACTCGTTGACCACTTTAATAACGGGGAAATTGCAATTCAGTGGAAAGATTAAAAAATATTTACAAATGAGTATTTCCACTTAATAATGTGGGTTTCTTAGAGTATGGTTGAATCCATTATGGGTCTCATGTTGATAATTTGAACCGTTCATTTTTTAGATCATAACATGTAGATCATTCATATAAAAAAATTAGATTAATCCGATAACTGTAAATATGTTAAGTTATGACATTTATTTACAAAAAAATAAAGGACAACTATTATTTAAAAATTAGACCATTTATTTTTTGAGAGATAAATATAATAAATTAATGTGGTTACGATTATCGATTGAGTTTAATTTTTTTAATAAAATGATTTACACATTATGATTTAAAAAATGAACAATTCAAATTAGGGGTATTTAGCGGATATTCCGATCTGTCTAAACCGATCGAATTAAATCGATTCGCCGCATTCTGAACGAATGCGTGATGACGAGCAGATGGTTGTGGATTGATTTTTTTCAATCCGCCTAGTTTTGAACGGATGACTGATTTGATGTTCCTTTGGCAGCAACCGAACTGCTAAACCGCGAGCACCCCTAGTTATTTGTAAGATTTTGTATTTTCAATTTGTTTAGATATTCTATTTGTATTTTCAATTGAAAAAAAAAAATAGATATTCTGTTGTGTTTTCAATTTGAAAATCCTTTTATTAAATGGCAAGTGTTAATATTTGATATTTTTGTGTGGAAAATATATGGGTTAATTTTGTCATTTTTTTTTTCAAATCAAACGAAATAGTTTTGATAATGCATGGTTTTCATATATGTATTTATTATTGGTATTTAGTAATTTACTTAATAATCTTTTCATTATGTTAAATTGGATTGTTATCAAAAAAAAAATGTTGACAAATTATTGTATTATGTTCAAAATTTATAAAAATTTAAACCCGCAAACCAATTCACATTCATACATCGATCCACCAATCCGCTCAATTCACATCCACTAATCTGATAGACTGATAACAGATAAAAAGTTCTCCGATCATAACCAAACTACCAACACTTCTAATTTTAATTATCGAAGTGAGACCTGTAATAAGTCATATTACCCGCACAAGAAATACTATATTCGTCTTTTATTGTTAGGACTTATGGATAAAAAGAGTTTTTAATTGTTCATGTGGTTCCGTTGTGCACGGAATGGTTTCTAATTGTTCATGAGGTTCCTTTGTGGTTCCTTTGTGCACGGAATGGTTTTTCTTTTTGTATGGGACTCTACGTAAGAATGATATATATATATATATATATATTGTTGATCCTTTGACCATGATTTTTTTTTTAAATATTTATTTTGTTGGCTTTTAGACAAGAATTTATTTTTTATATTTTGTTTTGTTTTGGGAGGCCTTTTCGCAATGACAAAAGACGAAAAAAAATTGGTAATTTTCTGGGCAAATGGATAAAAGGCCTAAAGAAAGGGCCAACGGTGCATGAATCCAATATCCCTCGTGATATTTTAAATTATGAAAATTCTATTTACACACTATTAATTCTCTTAGTATATACCATTACTTAATATATATATTGTTGGCTACATATTTTGTAAAAGCCAGTTACAGTTCGACACGTGGCAGAGTAAGGGTAATAAAGGAAGATTATTCGAGCCTTTAATCCTGATCGTACACGTGGTAATAAATATTGGTCCTCACATGATCTGAGTAATACTAGATCAATAACGGGATGCAAGATGACGTGTCTCCAACGGTTACTCATATTCAAATTCAAGTACAAGAGAGAAGCTCAACTGCCAGTAATGGCGTAATGGAGCTACTTGTAAGGAAGCATGATCAGCGATCATGGAGGAGCAGTTCGACGGTTCGAAGTGCAGTTCGAAGGTCATCACTGACGAGTATAAATAGCAGGGCAACCCCAGAAAAAGAGGACGGACTCAGATCATACAAATCAATCATTTACTTCATATATTTTCTTTTCCAGTCTTTACATTTCCAGTCTTTAAATACATGTTCTTTAAATACCTGCACTTTAAATACCCGCACTGCACTTCGATTCATAGGAGTAGCTTCAAGTAGATTCAAGTAGATTGCTGTTGTAAACCTCTCCGAGGCTGAGTTCGGACCATTGTAAGTTTTCATTTTTATGAAATACTTCAATTGTTCTTCATATTACTGTTTTCTCTCTTAATTTCTCCTAAGTCAAGCCACCAGTAAAAGTCCTCTTCATTGAGGCTGAAAAGAACTAAAACACAATCGTCTGATAATTGGTTGGCAATCACAATTTCTGTAAGGACTGATTGATCCTTGCTGGCACGCTCACATTTACACAAATACCCTTCGAAAAGCCAAAAAGCCAACATATATTTTTGGCACGCCCAGTGGGACTTAATTAAAAATGGCTAGAAGAAGACGACAAGGAGAAAATGAACGCTTCGAAGAAGGCGTGGAAGGAGAGGTAGAAATACCAAATCCAGAGGATAATGTGGTAACACATCCTGTGGAACCTCCTATATTGTCAGAGCCTATGGTCGAACAAACCAGTACTTCTGGACAAGAACCATATGTTCATATTATTGGACAAAACCAAGGAATTGGACCGTCCACTGTGCCATTTATTCAACCAACAAATCCATGGGATGGTTTAGTAAATGCCATGGGACAACAATTAATGAACACAATGGAAAGGTGGGCAACATCCTTTTTGGATCGAATGAGTAACCACCAACCAACAAACACAAGACACACGGAGGAAGTCGTAAATGTCTCCCAACAAAGATTGGCTAGAGAAAAACAGCCTATGCAAGTTAATGGACATGCTAATGGTCAAACTAGTACCCAAAACTTGGAAAGACCATCGCCTCAGTCTTGGTATGAACCCATTTCAAGGCCTATAGCAGGCCAAAATGCCTCAGTACTTAATAATGAAGCCACACAAGTTGGTGGATCTGGCCAAATACAAGAAACTGGCATAAGAATGGTTACAAATCCCATGTTCGAAGCCATACCTGGCACAAGGGGGTACACTAATCCCTTATTCGAATTTACACCCGGGGGGTTGGAGGGTTTTCCTACAAATGGCAGAGACACAACACCTGTTCCAGCACCTTTTGCAGGTCCTTTCGCAGGTCATAGGGGTTACCCATACCCTCAACAGCAACCTGCACCGCAAGGACAACCAGCCCCAAACTTACCACCTTATGGACCAAGAGGACCACAAGCACAAGTTTGTCCACCAAATCCTGTGTTTGCCCCTCCAGTAGTGGTTCAGCAGGCACAAAATATGGTCCCTAGAGACCAGATTGCTGATATTGTTAGGGAGATATGTGGACCAATGGCTCGGGGGGTCCAGACTCCTATATACAGAAAACCATACCCAGAATGGGTGGATAGGGTACATGAATACCCGAGGGGATTCAGGATACCAGATTTTACCCTTTTTTATGGGACTGGAAATCAATCAACGATAGAACATATTGCTAGGTTTGCTGTTCAATGCGGTGAATTTACTAACCATGACTATATGAAACTGAGATTATTTCCAAATTCCCTAACAGGGGGAGCATTTGTATGGTACATCAACCTTACACCTGGCTCCATTCAAAATTGGCAACAAATGGAAGAGGCATTTCATGCCCAATTCTTCCAATCAGAGCCAGAAGTATCTATGGCAGATTTGGCTAGATTGAGTCAAAGGCCTGAAGAAAAGGCTACTCAATTTATTGCCAGATTTAAAAGGGCTCGAAATAAATGTAGAGTCATTCTGCCAGAGCCAGAATTCGTCAGATTGGCTCAAAATGGTTTGGAATTCAGGCTTCGAAAGAAGTTTGATTCAACTGAGTTCAGAGATTTGGTCGAACTGACCTATAAGGTGTCTCGATATGAAGCATTATTAGAAGAGGAACAAGATCGAAATAATGCATCATATAAGACATATTATAGAGATCCTAATTATGAAATAGATGCAGCAGAGATTGTAGGCAAAGAACCTGTAATCTGTGAAGCATTAATTCATAAGGATACAATTATAGACTAGCAGTTTAAAAAGAAAGACTTTCACAGAAAATACTCTTTCGATTTAACAAAAGCAGATGACATCTTTGAACATTTGCTCGCGGCTAATTTCCTTAAGTTACCTAAAGGAGTAAAACTACCATCTCCAGATGAACTGAAAGGAAAAGTATACTGTAAATGGCATAATTCTTGGTCTCACTCGACTAAAAACTGCATTGTTTTTCGAGACAGGATCCAAGAACAGATTCGAAAGGGAAGTTTGAAGTTCTCAGCTAAAACAGAAAAAGCCATGGGAATTGACAGTGATCCCTTTCCAGAAGTTGGAGAGGCAGCAGCCAATGTCATCACATCAGACTTTCAGAACTTGTCCTTGACAGAATTGGAGGAAGTCAATGTGCAGATGCATGTTGCTAATCAAACCAACATCAAGAAGAATGCTAGAAGCCCACCAATTGTTGAACAAGGTTTCTCGCACCAGAAGGAACACTCTGATGAAGAATCACTGGATGATGATTCTTTAGAAGCAGCGGTGATGTAGAGAATGTGCCCCAGGTGCAGACTCAGTTACAAGTGGTTGAAGGGGCTCCCAACTGATGGGAAGCAATACTACAGGGATGTTCAGAGACATCCTAAGTCAGCCAATGCTTACAACAAAAGGCCGTATCCGGCTAGTGATAGGCAGAGACCACCAGTGGTTGAGCCTGTGGTGAACAGAATGCATGACAAAGGCAAGAAGCTCTTGCATGAATCCAGGCCACATAACTATTATAGAATGGAGAGTAGCCATTCTGAAAGAAAACTGGAGAGAGGTTTAGTTCATGGAATCAGAGCCAGAGATTGGCCCCCTAGACCAGTTTCACGCAGGACAGAAAATGGTCACCCTTATCGAAGGTCTGAATCAGATTCAAAACATGAGGACAAAACCAAGCACTTGCCTTCACGGCCAGTTTCGAAGATGGCTTCGAAGGTGGAAAAGGGCAGTTCAGCGTCTGAATTAGCAAGTTCATGGGTACCTGGAGTCCCAGACTGGTTTGTAATGCAAAACAAACCTAGAGAATTGCCTGTTCGAGGAGATGTTGTAAACCAAGGCAGGATGATCAGGCCTCCTATGGTAGCTCCGAATAGCTGGGTGCTGCTTAAACACCCAAAGACGAAGGAACCAGGTATGGTCCCAGTCATCTCAAGATCACAGAGGAGAAAAATTCAGCGCAGGTACACCCAATACCAGAAAGATCTGAAGGAAAGTGGAGAAAATTCTTCACCAGTCAAAACGGAAGGAAGGAAGAACCCAAAGACAGACCATGCTCCAAAGCCGGTTCCACAGAGCAAAGTGGTCTGCAGCCGAGAACAATTGGCTAAGGTTCATGCCGAACTAACAGCCAGAGAGAAGTCTAGTCTAGCTGGATTGGAGAAGACTCTGATGGAGACAGATAGCGAGACCGAAGAAGAGAGTAGCGTAAGCCAGAAGAAAGAGGTCGTGGAAGAAGAGATGTTCGAAGCCTTCATGGCTGAGCAAACATTTCTGATTAAAGAGCCAGTTGAGAAAGATCCTTCGAAGGGATCAGTTAACAATGAAATACCAGAATGCGTCATGCAGGATGTTTCTGAGGGAGTCAACCAAAGTGACCAAGAGGGGGAACAAGTACAGCCAGCCATCCAGTTTGGCTCGTTTCCCCCAGTCTCAGTGAACATGGTGCACATACTACCTCAGGAGTTCCAAGCTGAAGATGAAAATCAAGAAGGGCAGGAAGCTGATCCAGTCCAGATCTCTAGTGAGGACTCACAAGCAAGTATGGTGCACGATAATTTCGAAATGGTTACCCCGATGGAAGATGAATATGAAAGCGAGGAAGTGGTTAGCATCAATCTATCATATCCATTTGAGTACCCCTCGAATTCGATGACGCAGCACGTCAAGCCTTTGTACATCAAGGCTTTCTTTGATGGAATACAGCTGAACCGAGTCCTGATAGATAATGGGGCAGCAGTAAACCTACTCCCGAAATCTTCTTTGAAGAAATTAGGAAAAAAGAATCCCAGGTTGATACCAACCAGCACAACCATTGCTGGTTTTGCTGGAGATAAGCAAATGGCTCAGGGGATTCTACCCATTAATTTAAGTGTGGGAACTAGGGATTGTATGACAGCATTCTTCGTAATCGACAGTAATGCTAAATACAATGCTTTGCTTGGAAGGGATTGGATCCACACTAACAAATGTGTGCCTTCTTCTTTACATCAGAAAATCATGATGGCTTTAGGCAATGGAGAGACAGAGGAAATCAATGCAGATCCTCAACCCTTCATAGCCTGTGCAGACTTTGCGGAGGCTAAATTGTATATTGAGGGGGTGTCGCCGCTCAGTATACTGATGAAAGATGACGATTCATCCGAAGTGACGGCTGACGAGGAAGTGGCACACTTGAAGCACTTAGTCCAAAAAAGTGCTGGTGAAGAGGTTGTCCTTAGAGATGACAATGATGCCTGGTTATAGGCAAAGAGAGGAACCACAGGAAGCCAGATCCTTGGCTTTGATTAAATTTTCAGCATTGGATATAAAAGCAATAGTCCAGAAAGTTCAGGAGCAAGAGAGAGAGGCCATGATAATTGGCTGCAAACAGCAGCAGCAACAGGCTAGAGTCTTGACTCTTGATAAGTACTGTGCCTTGGACATTGAAACAAAAGTCCAGGAGATACAGGAAGAGGAAGCCTTGTGGACAGATTTTGTCTATGAGGAGGAGGACAGAGATATTGAATTGAAGAACCTGGGGGCAGAACCAAGCTTGAAGATCACTTCAAAGGTAGCAGAAACCAGAGGAAGTTCTCATGCACAAGACCCTTTAGAAGAAGTAAATCTAGGGGAAGGTTCTGTACAACAACCCACTTATGTAAGTGCTTGTTTGAATGCTCTGGACAGAAACCAGCTTTTGGTTGTTCTGAAGAAATACAAAGATTGCTTTGCATGGTCTTATAATGAACTACCAGGATTGGACAGGTCATTAGTGGAACACAGGCTCCCTATGAAGCCTAACTTCAGGCCATATAAGCAGAAACCAAGAAGGATGAGTCCAGAAGTAATTCAGAAGGTCAAGGAAGAGATCCTTAGACTCCTCAAGGCAAGTTTTATTAGAACAGCCAGGTATGTGGAGTGGCTATCTAATATTGTGCCTGTAGTCAAGAAGAATGGCAAAATGAGGGTATGTATCGATTTCAGAAATTTAAATCTGGCAACTCCCAAAGATGAGTACCCTATGCCTATAGTGGACTTACTGGTGGACAGTTCAGCAGGTCACCAAGTCTTGTCAATGATGGATGGGCATTCCGGCTATAACCAAATCTGCATTGCAGAGGAAGATATCCACAAGACAGCATTCAGATGTCCTGGGAATATTGGCACCTTTGAATGGGTTAAAATGCCATTTGGTCTAAAGAATGCTGGAGCTACATATCAAAGAGCCATGAACACTATCTTTCATGATCTTATTGGAGGATATTTGGAATGTTATATTGATGACATTGTGGTTAAGTCCCAATCCATGGAGGAGCACCTGTTTCACTTAGAAGCAGCTTTTGAAAGGATGAGGAAGTTCAAGTTAAAGCTCAATCCTCTTAAATGTGCTTTTGGTGTATCATCTGGAAATTTCTTGGGCTATGTTGTTCACAAGAAAGGAATACAGATTGATCAGAATAAAGCCAAAGCAATCATTGAAGCCAAACCCCCATCAAGTAAGAAAGAATTACAAAGGTTCCTTGGGCAGGTTAACTTTCTTCGAAGGTTCATTTCTAACACTGCAAGGAAAACTAAAGTATTTTCTTCCTTGTTAAGGCTGAAAGATGAAGAGGAATTTGTGTGGACAGCAGAGCATCAAATTGCTTTCGAAGGTATCAAGGCCTACTTGGCTAACCCTCCAGTGCTGATGCCACCAAAGGGGAACAAGCCCTTGAAGTTGTACATAGCCGCAGCAGAGGATTCATTGGGAGCTTTCTTAGCCCAAGACAATGAAGGAGGCAAGGAGCAAGCTATTTATTACCTTAGTAGGTTTTTAAATTCTTGTGAATGTAAATATTCAGCTGTTGAAAAGCTGTGTCTTGCTTTGTATTTTGCTGCAATAAAATTAAGATATTATCTTTTGCCTACAACTGTCTTGGTAATTGCAACCACAGATTTGGTTAAATATATGTTATCTAGACCAATGTTGAGGGGAAGAATTGGCAAATGGATGCTTGCCTTATCAGAATTTCATCTAGAATATGTCCCTCAAAGGGCAGTAAAAGGGCAGGTCTTAGCCAATTTTTTGGCAGATCATCCATCTCAAACAGAGAGCCAGGAGATAATGGAACTTGGTATGGCCAGTGTTGAGCCATGGCAAATGTGGTTCGATGGGTCGAAAGCAAATGGGTTAATTGGAATTGGTATTGTAATCAAGTCTCCACAGGGGACAGAAACTACCCATGGTTTTAGAGTAGATGAAGCTACCTGTTCCAATAACCAGGCTGAATATGAAGCCTTAATTGTGGGATTAGAAATTCTTATTGGATTACAAGTACATGCAGTTGACATATTTGGAGATTCTCAATTGGTGGTTAACCAAGTGAAAGGAATTTTCAAGTGTCAAAGCATAAGTATCCTGCCATATTATGTTGTTGCGTTACATTTGCTTTCTCAGTTTCAAATAGCAAATGTAACCCATGTTCCAAGATTCTTGAACAATAGAGCCAATGATGTGGCTCAAAAGGCTTCGAATTTCAAGAGAAGGGATAATACCCAACGGGACATAAGCCAAACAACATATCAGAAATTAATACAACCTTTGAATAAAAGGAATGTGATCTTGGAAGTCAATCATAATGACTTACAAGAACAAGATTGGAGGCATCCAATAATGCAGTACTTGGCTGGTCCATCCTCGAAGGCCAGTAGAAAAATTAAATTGCAGTCTATGCAATATATGATATATGGTAATGCTTTCTACAAAAGGGGGGGAGATGGCTTATTGTTAGAATGTCTAGGCCCTAAAGAAACATTAACAGCCATGGCTGAGGTTCATGAAGGCATCTGTGGTGCTCATCAACCTGGTGTAAAAATGAGATGGTTGCTTCGAAGGCATTCCTATTATTGGCCAACCATCCTTAAAGACTGCATAGAATATGCAAAGGGGTGTCAGGCATGTCAAAAGCATGGCACAATAAGGCACGTGCCCATAACTGACCTACATGCAGTAGTGAAGCCTTGGCCATTTAGAGGGTGGGCCATGGATATGATGGGAAAAATACACCCACCTTCTTCGAAGCATCATTGTTTCATTCTAGTGGCCACTGACTATTTCACTAAATGGGTCGAAGCTAAGCCATACAAGGCTGTAGACCAAACAGAAGTTATTGGTTTTATTAAAGACTTGATCCATAGATTTGGCATCCTGCAAACCATAACAGTTGATAATGGAACTGTGTTTGATGGGAAAATGGTGAAGGCTTTTGTGGCAGAATTTGGAATTAGCCTTGTTAATTCCACACCCTATTATGAGCAAGCTAATGGTCAAGCTGAGTCATCCAATAAGTCTTTGAAAAAAGGAATACAAAAGGTTGTGGATGACAATCCCAGGGATTGGCATAACCTATTATTGGATGTTCTGTGGGCATATAGAACCTCACCAAGGTCAAGCACAGGAGTCACTCCCTATGCCTTGGTGTATGGACACGATGCAGTCTTACCAGTAGAGATTAATGTTAAAACTTTGAGAGTAAGATGTCAAGATCAGTTGAATCCTGAACAATACCATCAAAGTATGTGCTTAGAATTAGAAGGCATAGACGAAGCCAGAATTTTGGCATTAAATAGCATTCTTTTCCAAAAGAAGAAAGCAGCCAAGAATTATAATAAGAAAGTCAAACACATTGGCTTTGATGAAGGAGATTTGGTATGGAAGAAAATACTCCCAATTGGGATTAAAAGCCACAAGTTTGGCAAATGGTCACCTAACTGGGAAGGACCATATCAAATTCATAGGGTTCTGCCTTTTGGAGCATACCATTTAAGAAATTTGAATGGTTATGTACATCCCAAAAAGATTAATGGCAGATATTTAAAACCTTATTTTCCAACCATTTGGGAAACACAAGGGATAGAGTGAACACCATATGCAAAAACACAAGCTTGTTCAAGTAATATTCAAAATATTGTGCTTTCATAAAGAATTAAGTACATTGTGCCACAAATTGGCCCAAAAATCATTACAATGCTTTAGTTGTTTTTGTACAATAGCTTTCCTATTGCTAAGGGAAGGAAATAATTGAATGGCCGCAGCCATGTCTTCTTTTCGATTAGCCAGCCCTTGATTGGTGATGTGCAGTTTCTTATCAGTTCGAACCAAGGCTTGGTTTACCGCGGCTAACTCCTCTTCGAGCTGAGCTTTCTTCTCCAGAAGTTGGACTCGAAAGTGGGAGGCAGAAGAGTGTTGTTCTTTCAGAGATGATACTTCGGTATGCACTTGAGAAACAAAACTCTGGTCCTTAGCCAGCTTATCATCCGCAGCCTTAGCAGCATGGCAAATGTTGAGATAAAAATCAATAGTAGCTGCAGCCTGAGATAGATGACTTGAGACACTCATGGCAGACTGCTCAGCAATATTACAGCATTGAAGGAACCCATTCCTGATGATAGGCCTTTGTAGAGCCTCGAAGGGGATCCTTGAAAAGGAAGTCAGCAGTTGCAAGCATGTGTCCAAATCTACTGAAGGTACAAAAGGCTTGTTACTGGAGGAAGGAGAACTCTCGAAGATTTCCAATAAGGAGTTAGCCAAGGCTAATGGCTCAGCTTCAGCAGTAGAGGTGGGAGAGGTAGAAGGTATGTCAAAGAGACTAGCTAGTCTTCCTTCAAAAATGTCTACCTCATCCCTTGACATTAAGGGCATAGAGAGTGTTGTGGTGGAAGACGCAAAGGGCTGCATAGGGATGGGAGAAACGGATGGAGCATCTTTGGCAGCCTCTATGGTCTTGGCCACCAGCAAATCAAGAGAAGAGGGACTGGAAGTGGGCATTGGTAATGAACCATGAATTGAAGGGCTACCAGTGTCTTCTGTGGAAGAATCAACTGCCATTGGGGATGGAGTAGCAGTTAGAGTTTCTATAAAGGATGGAGAAAGAGCAAGGCTCGAAGGAAAAGTAGATTGAGGTAGGTTACGAGCCAAAAAAGGGAGGTATGGCTTTAATCCAAGAAAAGGAGATGCAGGAATACTGGAGTCTAAAGAAGGTATGACAAATATAGGCTTTTGGAGTGGAAGCACGACTCGAACAACCCTGACATTCTGCATTTGGTCAACCTCAACCGAAATTGAGGAAGGTCTCATTGGAAAGGTGAGTGCAGCAGCTGTCGCTGTAAAAGGAAGAAATGCAGAACAATGTTAAACTTCAATACCACAAGCTGACAAAGTAAAAAACAGCAGAGGTATGAAAGAAATTACTTGTTCCAGAGGCGCTAGTACTGATGGGAGAACTGCGGAGAGAATAATGTCCAGCAGTCTGCTGCCTTCTTACCATTTCCCTTTGTGCTGCATCGGCAGCAGCAGCTTCCTCTCTTTGTTCTTGCCATCTTTTCTTGGCTCTCTCAAATACAACGATTGCCTTGGAATGTTCTTGTTTGACTGCCTTATGAGTAGAATCCTCAACATGGTCAATGACAGGAACAGTCATTCTCTTTCTTTTCTCCCTCGGCAGAGATATAACCAATTCTTTTCCAACCTCCCCTTCTTCAGATCGGGGTTCAGACTCTCCAGAGATAAGTTCTTTCTCCGCTATTATGACGATTGCCTCGCTAACAGGATTTTCAATGGCATCAGATGAAGACACAGCTACCTTTTGTCTCTTTGTTCTTTGTAAGGGCACTTCCTTCTCTGACTCAACCTCTCTTTCTTCTTCAAGAGATTCAGGTACTTCAGAAGGAAGGACTAGTCTCCTTTTTGTTTTTTGTTGTTGTTTCTTCTTGAGAATAGCTAAAGTCTCAGCTCTCTTGGGAGACTCTTCTTGTGGAGACCCTACACCAAAAGCATGAGTATAAGAAAACCAACAAAAGATTCAGAAATGAAAGGGGAGGAGAAGAACTTGAAGATACTCACCCTTCTTCGAAGCAGCTCTAGTAACCCTGGCTGGAAGGGGTAAAGTGGCAGGAGTAGTGGTGACAACTTCAGGAGGGGGAGAAGTGCTCTGGGCTGTTGTTGACTTATCTTTCGAAGGCAATCCCAACCCCACCAATAAGTCATGAGGATGTGCAGAGAGGCGCACTTCCATATTGGCTGTCCACCAGTTCTTAAACCTTCTTAAGACTGAGCCAAAAGGGCGAAAGGGGATAAATTGGAATTCACTCAATTCCTTCAACAGTCTGAGTACTGCTGCCTCTGGTTTGGATTTGGGTATTCTCAAATCTCTGGCAGTGAGATGGACATTTGAAAGACTGCAAAGAGGAACAGGTATCCCTTGAGAGAGCCCAAATTGCCTTGCAAATTGAGAAGGGCAGTATACCTCAGATATGCATTTATAGGCTCGAGGGTTCAGAGTGCCAATGAACAGCTCCCTTGGTAATAATATAGAGGCCCACATATCTTTGTAGGGAGAAGTGGAACATTCCTTATCAGCCAGAAAAGATTGTAGCCAGGTTGGCCCTCTATTGGCTTCGAAAGGACAAAAGAAGGAAGCAGATGGAGAGATAGGAAGTTGATAAAAGAAGGTGAAGTAATAGGCAAAGGAAGCAGGGTAAAGGGCAATCCTAGCATATTTTTCCCCGTAAGTACTAGGATCCTGAACAAGGAATCCTAAACACTTGGGATGTAGGTCAGTGAAATAAGTAAAGAGCCAGAGTTGGAGCACCTAGAGGGGACCTCCTTGGTTAGCATCGAGGGGTTTTTCGCAAAATTGGGAGCAGGCTCTGTAAACATGACCTAGAAGATAAGGAGCAAGAGCGATATGTTTCTTCAAGACGAGTGCCTTCGCAAGTGGAGCAAACTCAGGCATAATCCTCTGAGATGAGGTGCAAAAGAGGAATTTGCATAACCAGTATAATATGAAGGAGAAGAATTCTCTGTCCCGCACAGGACCTTCTCTCTTATTTTCAGCCTTTACGAAGTCACTATAAGAAGAGTTGAGGGCTGGGAGAGAAAATTTGACAGGAAGGTCTGGATAGTTGGGAGTAAAAGGAGAACCATGGGGTGAAAGCCCTAGGAGATGGCAAATATCAAGAACGGTGGGGGCCATCATACCGCACCGAAACTGGAAGAAATTGAAAGCCATATTCCAAAAACATAAGGCAGCAGGAATCAAAAAGGGGTCTTCAGGAATAATGAACCTGGAAAGTCGAAGGGCATCGAGGATATAAAGCTCTTGTAGGTCATCTTCTCTCGCAGGCACCACTCTGTCATACCATTCCTCCCATTCAGTCCTCAATGTCGGCCAGCAACGATGAGGACGGTTTACCCTCCAAGTTCCCCAATCAAGTATTTCTTCGTAAAGAAGGAAATGGTCCTCCAAACGAGGGTACAGAGCTGGGAGTTGAGCAGGAACCTCCCGGAAGATAGGACCTAGGATGTACTCCTGTTTGTTGCTATGGCGAGGAACGAAAAGACGACCATCGATGTTACTTGACTCACCAGATGTCAGCTTGCTGATTTCTTCATCAATACAATGTTTCAAAGCCATGGTAGGACTGATTTGGTCGCCAGCAAGTACTTTTAGAGAGGAGGGATCCATTGGTAGTAAGCAAAAGAAGAGAAAAGAAGATCAGAAAAACCAGTAGAGAGAAGGGTTTGAAAAAGGCAAGAGATTTCGGAACACGAAACGAGAGGGTTTTAAAACCTTTGTGTCCGAAATTATACCCCGTAAGTCGTTAAGTACTAAAAGTACGAATACAAGGAATTTCTTCCAATATTGATAATTTTGGAGGGAAAAGCTTATTCCGGGGATTGGGGCCAGCTTCGAAATGAAATATTTGGCTTCGAAAACAAGATCTTGGCGTCAAAAAATCAAATAACAACGGCTTCGAAATACATAAGTCGGCTTCGAAGCCTAGTATATGCTTAAAGGTGCTAAATTGCTTGATTATGGGTCTGTTTAGGGGTTATAAATCAAACTAACGACCTTCGGGGCAAACCCTAGCATTCTCTTAGTATGAGAAACGCTGTTCAGAGCATACTACATGTTTAAAAATGCCTGAATGCTCAAAGTATTGGTCTACTTCAAAAATCCAAAGACCCGTTTGAAGGTTATCAGTCAAAATGACGACATTCGAAGCAAACCCTAGGACTCTTTAAGGAAGAGGGGCACTGTTCGAAACATCCAAGACCAATCATTGGTTTCTATATGAGCGAGAAGGAATTGCCATAGGTTGCCCTTCGAAGCCAAAAGAGATCAGTTTAAAATTGATTGGCTTTATCAACCATGACCATATATTGGTTACAGTTAGTGTTGAAGAGTGAAGTCATTGAAATCGAAGCACTAAAATAATATCTGCCAGAATTGTCAATTTTACTCCATGAATTGGAAAAAGACATGATGGGTTCTTTTAGTACTTCATTGAACAGTTGATTCGAAGGATGAGATTGTTCAATTCGAAGTTATGAGTTAGCTTTTAGAGATGAAAAGAAACAGAGTCAAACAGTGTTAAGTACAGAAAGACTTTGTTTATATTAAAGCCAAGATGATTACATTAAGTAACTCTATCTGGGTACAAATTCAAGCTCATAAAAATAAGGAATAGAATAAATAACAAGGTCATGAAATTTTGTCCAGCAATGGTCAATAAATTTCTGTTCTTTCTTTATTATTTCTTCTATCTCTTCTAAAGTTGATTGCATAAGCTGATGAGCTCTCACTTCATAATAAAGTTCTTCAGCCTTTGCTTCGAAAGCCTCTTCCCTCGATTTTTGTTCCAATTCATCTATAACCAAATCATCCCAGTACGCAGAATCTTTATTCCTGAAGTCATCGAACTCTTCGATAAAATTCTCTGCTTCATATTGGGCATGAATTCGGAGAGATAAAAGTTGATCCAGATTTTGGATGGTGATCTTAGAATTTCGATGCCAGTAGAGGAGCACTGGGAGTTGGTCCAAGAATAAATGAAGCTCTGCCTGGGCAATAGGGTTGAGAACATGACCTCTAGTCAAGATATCACAAGCCCATTGAAAGTTCTTAAAAGGAATGTCATCCTCAAGAACATTGAAGGGCAGATGGGAGAAAGCCGCGAGCAAAAGTTGAGCTTGCTTTCGCTCGGCTGGAGAAGGGGGTGACGGAGGTTGGTAAGGTGGAAAGACTTTGTCCATTGGAAGGGCAAGTCTTAGTTTCTCTGTCCAGGAAAGGATGGGAGAAGAAGAAGGAGAAGATGGTTCTGCTTCAGAAGACAAAGGGGAAGGAGCAGGTGTCTCTATCTCAGAAGATGCAGATGCAGAAGAAGGTGTGGATGCTTCTATTATGGGAGATGGCACGGGAGCAGAAGGAACAAAAGCATTAATGTAGTCAAGCCAATCAGAAGAACAAATCTTCGCCTTTTTGGCTAAAAATGAAGGGGTGTACCCTTGTGCTTCTTCTGGACGCTGGGCTGGATGCATTATCTTCGTAGGCATGGAAGAAGTATACCAAGCCACAAGCAGATTCTCCTCCAAGCTACGTCGAAGGTCAATGGGCACGTAAGGGTAGACCACTGAGCTTCGAGCGTAGGAGGGAAACTCCAAGGGGTCAGTAAACTCAACAAAATGGTGATTGATTCGCTCCCTTAAATCATAATTCTCAGGAGTTGACCAGCTTGTCCAGCCAGAAGCCCCAGAGGATGAAGAGGTCGCAGTTTCATCCCATGCAGAGGTCTGTGAAGAAGAGTTTCCTAGATCCATATTTGCAACTTGTCGAAGCAAAGGCTCGAGGGTAGTTCGGTCAGAATACAAAGGGAGCTTAGGGGAAGAACTCTTTGTATCTGTAAGTTTGTAAACCAAGGGATTAAAGGCAATGTGTTCATAGTCCAAAGGTTTATAATCTGCAAAAGCCTCCATTACCTGAATATAGAAGGGCGGGTAAAGGTAGCTAATGAATGCGTGGAGATTCTTTCGAGGGGGAACAACATCACTCAAAGGCTCTTCATATGCTTGATCAATAGAAAGGGAAGTTGATGCAGCCATAGCCTGTTCGAATACTAAGGTATTGGGATGTTCGACGAGTTAATGCAGATGATCTCCAAATGGATGACGGTTGTGTTTCCAGAATATGGACTCCATACACGATCTAGAAGCGCGGGAAAACTACAATCCACTAATATCGCCAAGTATTGGGTATATTAGTGCGGGGGGTAATGTTGGCTACATATTTTGTAAAAGCCAGTTACAGTTCGACACGTGGCAGAGTAAGGGTAATAAAGGAAGATTATTCGAGCCTTTAATCCTGATCGTACACGTGGTAATAAATATTGGTCCTCACATGATCTGAGTAATACTAGATCAATAACGGGATGCAAGATGACGTGTCTCCAACGGTTACTCATATTCAAATTCAAGTACAAGAGAGAAGCTCAACTGCCAGTAATGGCGTAATGGAGCTACTTGTAAGGAAGCATGATCAGCGATCATGGAGGAGCAGTTCGACGGTTCGAAGTGCAGTTCGAAGGTCATCACTGACGAGTATAAATAGCAGGGCAACCCCAGAAAAAGAGGACAGACTCAGATCATACAAATCAGTCATTTACTTCATATATTTTCTTTTCCAGTCTTTACATTTCCAGTCTTTAAATACCTGTTCTTTAAATACCTGCACTTTAAATACCCGCACTGCACTTCGATTCATAGGAGTAGCTTCAAGTAGATTCAAGTAGATTGCTGTTGTAAACCTCTCCGAGGCTGAGTTCGGACCATTGTAAGTTTTCATTTTTATGAAATACTTCAATTGTTCTTCATATTACTGTTTTCTCTCTTAATTTCTCCTAAGTCAAGCCACCAGTAAAAGTCCTCTTCATTGAGGCTGAAAAGAACTAAAACACAATCGTCTGATAATTGGTTGGCAATCACAATTTCTGTAAGGACTGATTGATCCTTGCTGGCACGCTCACATTTACACAAATACCCTTCGAAAAGCCAAAAAGCCAACATATATATATATATATATATATATAATAATAATTTTTAGAATTTAAAAATATTTTAATTCATATCTTAACTTTCTATTACTAATCCTAAGACAACACACACCTATCTGTGTGAGTACACACCATAACCCATACCCAGAGATCTCTATTTTCAGAACATTAGAGATCTCCATTGTAGGCAATGAAAATCTCCATTACCAACGAAGAGTTTCATTTGACTAGTGCACTGTCGTCTTTTCAAATTTCCATTATCATTGTCATCCCATTGTTGACTAACCAATTCATTGTCGTTGTTTCAAATCTCCATCGTCATTGTTATTTTGCTAGTGCATTGTCCACATTGAAGATCTCCAAAGATTTGTGATTCGCACCATTGATTTACACTTTTGATTCTCACCTTCATATGTTTTTCTTATTTGTTTATGATTTGGTCACCGATTCAACTTCGGTAACAATTTCTATTTCTAGTTTGGCTCAACACTAGTTGTCTGAACATGATATTATTGTATAAAAAATTAAAAATTGAACAAATTGAATATGTTCAAAATATTTGTTTTAAACAAAATAAATAAGTTCATACTTTATATGTTAAACACCTTCAAAATTTAAAAACAAAAAAAAAAATACTATTCGTTTATATTGTCTTGAAACATGAGTGTACATCTTTAGTAACAAATTCACTTGTGTAGTCAATAACACAATCAACGCCAACATTGTTACATTTGGTGGGCATAGAATTCTATAAAAAAAAAAATTAACAAAAAAAAAAAGAAAAAAGAAAAAAAAGAATAGTCATGTTCATGAATATAGAGTTGAACAAACTTAATGTGTTAAAAAAATTATATTTGAACAAAGAATAAAAGTTTAAATTTTTTAACTGAATGAATTTAAAATGTTCAATTTTTTTTATATATGAACATTTAATATTTGACCAACCTTAATAATTTGAACAAAATAGTTTTGTTCGAATATAAATAATCGAACATTGTATAAAAGTTTAATTCTAGTTATCCAAATATGTGACGAACAAAGTCATCTTCTCTACGACTATACGAAGGAGATAAACAAAAAATAAAAAAGTTAAGTATTAAATCAGCATTTTCATTGTTGCATTGTTTGAAACCAACAATCTGAGTGTCATCCATGGTGGGCAAATCTTCAAAGCCAATTGATTTCAATGTTCTTAAACCATAAATCTCCAAAGACAATAACATTTTGAGTTTGGGAAATAAGTATAATGGAGAAGAGAATGAAGTGAGCTAATTGATAATAAATGATATCATGAGTACAGTGTGTTAGATATATAATGGGGAAGATGATGAGTATTGGAAGATGATTAATGACTACAATGTTTATATGTTTATAGGTGGTGGTGTGTGAAGAATGTTTTGTGTTTTTATATATGAATTCTTTGAATGAGAAGAATGCACCCCCGTGTTATCCTTAATGGTCTTTTCATTTGAGGATAATATTGTAATATAAATTTAAACTATTAATAGTGTGTACTGAAAGGATTAGTGGTGTGTAAGTAGAATTTTCTTTTAAATTATTGTTGCCATTAACACATCATTTATTATTTTGGACCCCCAATTCTTGACTTTTTTTTATTTATTACAATAATAACTTTAAATGAAATTATTAAATAGGACACCAATCAGTTTGGGGCACTCCATCTCACAATTAAACCCACACACCCACTAAATCATGAGATAGGGTTTATGAGAGCACTCACTTCTATTACCACCCATCTATCTTCCCCAAATCTCACCCTAAAATCCTACCCACCTTCAAAACCTTTGGAATCCTTCGGTAGCGATATTTCGACAGCAATGGTGGCAACCCTTTGATTACACACACTTTTTCAACAATGGCAATGAGTAAAAGTTTTTCCGGCAACCACAATTTCATGAGACGAGAGGAGTATAACAATGCAAGTTTAGAGGAGTTTCATAACTTTGATGATATTCTCAACTTCGAGAAGGTTAGCATTGTAAGGTTAAGTTTCTTGAAAAACACAGCAAAAGTGGTGAAAACTGTTCGTATTTTTTTTTTTGTTTTTTGGTACTAAACTCCTGAACATATGACCAAAATTCAGGAACATAGGCCCAAACATTGGTAATTTCTTCGGGAACACAGCCCTGAACATTGGTTATTTGTTCGGAAACACAGGTTTGAACATGAAAATTTCATATACTTTGAAGGGTTAAATTTTTTTACATTTGCAAGAGTTGATTATATACAGATTTTTCTTAAAGGATGTGTTAATAGAAATGAATTATTTGATAATTTTTTATATATTGTTTGATGATTTGTTGTATATTATTTGTTACTTTACTTTGTTGGTTGAGTAATCACTCTTATTGCTATTGAACAATCAAAATAATCAATTTGTACTTTTTTCAATTTTGTTTCGTGCTTTCACATTGCAGTGTAAATGTTCACATTGGTATGAGTTTAGTTTTTTAAGTCTAATTGTATGTTAATTGTGAACATTTACATTGTATTTTGGTATAAATTTTATTTTTTGAAGGTTAGTTGCATGTTGTTTTTGTTACTATGCTTGTTAGTTGAACAATCATTTTTTTGTTACTATTGAACATTTGAAATAGTCAATTTTCATTTTTTCAATTTTGTTTATGATTTCTCGTTGTAGTGTGAATGTTCACATTGGTATGTCTTTAGTTTTTTTTAACGGTAGTTGTATGTTAATTGTATGTTTGCTGTGAATAATTGCATTGTACTTTGGTATGTGTTTGATTTTGTTGATCTGATACGCGCAGCTCCAATGGTTATGGTTACTGTAGTGTGCATCAAAAAAGGAAAGGGATATCCAGTGGGTCGACCGGTTCAAAATTTTTTTGAACTGTTAGAACCAGTAATTTGAACCATTTGAACCGTTTGTTGCATTATTTTTTAATTTTCATCATCGAGGCTTTAGCCCTCCAGCGGGTCACGAAATCGGAGAAGCTCTCCTTCGGTTCTTGCCTAGTGGTCTCGAGATCACGGGTTGTGACCTCGATCTGTGTAATGTAGGAGTATTGAGCTATGAAGGCCTCAGCCATCTCCTCCTAACTTCTTTTAATGGAGTATTCTAGTTTTACATACCAAATGACCGCTACACCCGACAGGGTCCGGCCAAACAGAGAAAGCTTCTGTAATCTGGAAAGGTCCATCGGCCTTAGGATATCTGAAAACAGTCGTAGGTGCACCATAGGATCTCCAGACCCATCAAAGCGGTTGATGTGCAGCATTTTAAACCAGTCTGGCAGCGTCACGACCGAGTCGGTATATCCATCCTCTATATCTGGAATGGATTTCACACCTTGGGACTTCTTGAAAAGGTTTTCTAGCTTGCTTATTTTTAACGCTGTTGGATCCACCTCGAACTCAAACGGTGAATCCACTAGGTTGGTGGGTGCTTTAGATAGCTGGGGTAGGATTGGAGGTAGAGCTGGCCCCGTTGCAATGTCCGTATTTTCCTGGACATTTGGCGTCTCCCTGAGTATTGGAACTCTGGTGGAGGAGGAGGTGTGTGCGAAGCAGATGCTCTAGTTTGCTACTGTAGTCTGGCAATTAACTCTGTCTGTTGGGTTACTACTTCTGCTTGACGTGCAGCCATTTCTGCCTAACGGGCAGCATCCTACTGCATGGCCTTCATACTTTCCTGGAGCTGACGCATCATCTCTTCCAAACCTGCCATATTGTCTTGACCTAACTGAACAACCGGTATATCTGACTCCGCAATAGAAACTGAGACCTCAGCTTGACTGTTCAAGAACCGCTGATCTGATAACCTATGTACTGATACACTGCGCCTTCTTGACCTCCGCCTAGCAACTGGGGGTAAAGAAAGAAACACTGCTTGTCTGTCTATTAGATCCCTGGATCGATTAAGTCTTCAGCCTCTAACCCAGAGTGCTGGGGGAATATCTGCTTGGTCGGATGCAATTGTGCTAAACTGCCTTGCAAAAAGATAAATAAAGCATAATAAATAAACAAACAACCCGAACGTGCATTGTGCTATGTTATGAGCTAGATAAATTAAAGACAACACACGGTTGGAAAACACGAGCTGGAATAACTATTCGTAACCACTGATCACTGTTTCCCAAATTACTGCCCCAAAACTGAATCTGATACCCTCAGGCAAAACTGATTCTCAAATACCGATGCCCACAGGCCTGACACCTAGACTTGAAAACTGTTACACGCATTCTTGTAGAGACACACTCTAAAAGCACATATCAAGCAAATGAGAGCCAAAACACCCCTATGTTGGGGTAGAGTTTCCCTGTTCTATTTTGTCAGGAGCTAGGGTTTTACTACGCACGCAGTGGTTTTAACATAACCTACAATCGGGTAAGTAACCTATCTTAGTTTGGAATAGTCATTATGGATTCCGACATGCACTAGGTGGAATGGTCAAAAAGGGTGCCCCAGTAACAACCGGAGTTTGTATTCCCATTATGGCAGAGCCCGTAACCGGTCAACCTTATGGCATACAGCCTCAGGCTAACCGTTCAGGAATAGCAGACGTTGAACACGGTGACTTAGGTGCACCAATGCAAATGCAATGCAAAAAAACACATAAGTGTAGACAAAACAAGATATCATGAGTTCGAGTCAAGTTCTCTAAGTCTCCGGAGTCACCAAAAACTGTAGACGCGCTCCCAGGGAACTCCCCGACATCCGCGCGCCCCGCGAGGAGCGGCACGAATCTCGTTTTGTTCTGAGCTACTACAGTTCGAACTCAAATGTCACGGTTCTGAATCTAATCTCATAATGTGCGATGTAGGATCGATAAATCACCAAAGAGTCCAAATCCGGCAAATCGTTTTGAAAAACTGATTTTTAAGAAAGAAGTGTCAAACATGGACTGCTTTGCCAGATACAAAGTCGCCACCTAAATATTTTATTTTGGGGATTTAGGAAACCCTGAGTCGTGCCTAAGGCCACGTGTCCGTCATCACCAAAGTTGCCTCGGCTCGGGAACTTGGGTACGAGAGAGGAAGGTCATGCAATGAGCACCCCTGCTCGCCCAATCAAAGATCGGCCTGTACTATGCATGATATTTTGTTTTCGAAAACACATGTGCTCTTATTCCGGTTAATTAGCTAGAATTACTACGTGATGCGCACAGCATACAAGTATAGACTAGATCGCCTAATATGGAACAAAACATTGCATCTTTGTTTGAAAATGGTTTGAAGTTTGCTACTCGTAAGTAGGCTAGATTCAGAATTAAATGAATTGTTCCAATTCAAGTAATCCAACCTTCACCCACAAGCATTCAGGCAATTATATCAAGTAAGCAGTTAGCCTCATGGCAAGCATGCTTTCATGGCAGTTAATAACACACATGCAGTATGCTAAAGCGTAAACACTCACAGTGTACTCCGAGCCAAAACAGAGAACTAGTTAGAAATTATGCATGATCCTAATTCATGTTAAGATGGCTAATGCAACACATGCGAAAATGCAATTAAAATAGGCTCGGCTATTCTAATCATGTCATGTGAAATGCAACTTGATACATGTATTCAAATAGGTATTGAAGTACAATGCAGTTAATATGATGCGCCGAGCCCGGTGCATGCAAAACAGATGAATGGATACACACATGCAAGCATAAGGTATGCTAAATGAAACATAACCATCGTAAGCGGTTAAGTAAAAAGGAGACAGAAATGGGGGTTGGAAGACATGCATCACACACATGCACGATTATTACAACAATGTGCCCTCTCAAGGGAGGGACCAAATAAGAAGCTAACTAGCTAATCTAAGCTAATTAAACTAATTATTACACGACAAATTAATTAATTATATCCTAGTTAACTAATTATTACAAAACAAATTGAAATAGCTAACGCATTAACTATTAAAGGTACAAAACAAAGCATAAGCTAGCTATCTAAGCATGGCAGCTAAGGAAAGCAATAAATTAGGAGCCTCAGAGGGAGAGGAATGCATGTAAGCCCGGTCGCCTCGTTTGGAAATCCAATGCGATGTCCCGATTTGCCTCTGTTTTCAATTGTTCTCAGAACACTGCACCAAGCTCTAAAAAGCTGAAACTTCACCTTGAGAGTCTTGTGGGAGGGTGGCCGACCACTTTTGGTCTCTCCAGCCACCTGCCGACCACTTTCTTTGTTAAAAGCTAGAAAAAGTGGTCGGCCAGCTAGTTTTTCTGGCTGGCCGACCAGTTGTTGCTGCTGAACTGCAATTTGCTGCAATAGAGAGCAAGAAAGGGCATGGCAATGCATTTGCAAGATATGTGTGCACAACCACTCTCCCTATCATGTCATGAACTTAAGGGAGTGCGGTTCTCGACCCTCGGGCCACCAGTCGCGCATTTCAATGCATGATGGCCGAGAGGCGATGTTGCACGATTCAATATGAAATGAATGCACAAATAAACACATAAATGCCGAGAACTCTATCATGTATGATCAAGAGCATTGGCGACCGGGATTTAAAGCACGTTTCATCACTTCAAGTATGAAACGTCCCTCGTTTCCCGTGTTTGGACTAACAGCTATTCCAAACACAATGCAGCACATAATGTGGCATGCACAATGCGACTTAAGCATGCAAACATGCAACTGCATGGCATACTCAATGCAATGTGATATGATTAACTTAACAAAGCTAATGATATGCGAACAATGCTAACACATGCATGCACAATGCAATAAAATACAAGCATACGCAATGCAATGAACTACATGGCATACACAATACAATGAACATGATCAACTATCAATGCTAAGGGACATGCATACTCAATGCAAACAACAACTAGCATGCACAATGCTAAATGACAACTAGCATATGCAATGCAACGAACATGGCACACTCAATACAATGTAACCTAGACATGCAAATAACATGGCATACTCAATGCGATGAACTATATGGCATACACAATGCACAATGGACTTAAACCAAAATGGATAGACCTCAACCATGCCCAAATTAGTGGCCATAATGATGAAACAAAGGCACAAAAAGGGAAGCCAAGCATGCACAAGACCATGGCCAACCAACTAGGCCTAAGAGCACACCTCTCAAGAGGGTTGAAGGAGTGATAAAAGTGGAAGTGTAACAACACTAAATGCACTGAAATAGAGTAAGAAGTGATGCCAAATCATTCAAACAACACAAGTATAGCATACAAAGGTCCTAAAGCATGAAAGCTAATAAAGAGGACTACAAAGGAGGCATGCAATACATGGCAAATATGCATGAACCGACCATAAATAGAGCTCAAGTAGGTCAAAACATGGACCAAAACATGCTAAGTTAGAGGCTCAAAGGCTTAGGCAAGATGACTGTAGACGTCCCCCGAACACCCCGGGAGGGTTGAGCTCCCGTTCTGTTCATTTGGGGTCACTACAGCTCAGGACTCTAAAATTGTCACGGTTCTAAATCTGAACCAAAGAGTCCAAATCCGGCAAATCGTTTTGAGAAAATAGATTTTTGAAAGAAGTGCCAAACATGGACTGCTTTTCCAGATACAGAGTCGCTACCTAAATATTTTATTTTGGGAAATTTAGGAAACCTTGACTTGTTGCCTAAGGCCACATGTCCGTCATCACCAAAGTTGCCTCGGCTCGGGAACTTGGGTACGATTGGGGAAGGTCACTTCGTGAGCACCCCCACTCGCCCGATCAAAGATCGGCCTCTACTAACCATGATAACTATTTTTGAAAACATTATGTGTTCTTATTCTGGTTATTAGCCTAAATTACTATGTGATGCGCACAGCATACAAGTATAGACTGGATCGCCTGAATTGGAACAAAATATTTCATGTTTGTTTTTGAAAGATGGTTTGCTACTCGCAAGTAGGCTTAAAATGCAGATTTTGCCACCCTCGGGTGGGCTTAGAAAAGATGGTTTTGCCACTATCTAGTGGGCTTAAAACAAACATTTGATGAATTGTCCCAATCCAATTAACCCAACCTTCACCCACAGGCATTCAAGCAGTTATGTCACATAAGCAATTAGCCTCATGGTAAGCATGCTATTCATGGCAGTCACTCACACGCATGCAAGGATGCTAAAGCATAAAACTCACCGAGTACTCCAAGCCAAAACAAAAACTCATTAGAAATCATGCATGAATCCTAAGTATACAGAAATGCCTAATGCAACACATGCAAAAATGCAAACTATAGCAGGCTCGACTATTCTAAACATGGCCTATGGAATGCTACAGCTAATATGTATTCAACTTGGAATTGAAATACAAATGCAGTTAGTATGATGCGCCGAGCCCGGTGCATGCAAAACAGATGAATGAATGCAAACATGCTATCATATTGTATGCTAATTGAAATATGCCCTAATCTAACCATCATAAGCAGGTAAATAAAAGGGAAGAAAGACGTGGGGTTGGAAGACATACATCACACTCACGCACACTTATTACAACATTGCCCTCGCGCAGAGGGTCCGAATAAATATACAGTCCCGAATAAAAGAATAGTACAGTCCAAATAAATATTACAGTCCAAATATGTACAAATTCCTAATTAATTAACAAATTAACTAAGAAAATAAATAAACTGGCATGCAAGCCAGGGACTGCCTTGATTCCATTCCGGATGATGAATGATGCATGCCCGGGTTGCCTTTGCGCGGAAATCCATGACGATGCCCCAATTAGCCTCTGTTTGCACCTGTTCTTGAAATGCGTACCAAGCCTCGGAAGACCGCTGATTCTTGATTTGCTGCAACAGAGAGCAGGAAAGGGGCATAGCAATGTATTTTCACAAATGTATGCATGCCTCGATCCTCGTGCCACCAATCACGCATCTCGATGCATGATGGCCGAGGAGTCGAATTGCACAATTTAATATGAAATGAATGCACATGAAAACACAACAAGACCTAACTCCATCATGGATGATCCGGAGTGTCGGTGACTAGGGAATTGAGACACGTTCCGTCACTCGGAGTACGGAACGTACCTCGTTTCCCGTGCTCGGGCTAACTCCTATCCCAAGCACAATGCAATATGCATGACATGCATGAATGCAAACTAAGATACAACCTAACATGCACAATGTTATGAAATGGCATACACGATGCACGAGATAACATGGCATACACAATGCACTAATATACAACCTAGCATACACAATGCTATGAAATGGAATGGCATACACAATGCAATATGGACTTACACCAACACAAGTGGACCTCAGTCACACTCACATAGGAGGCCATAAGATGAAAATGAGACAACTCGAAGTGCGTGCACGCGTGCACGCAAACTGAGGACCGAACCTACGACACGGAATGCCACTCTAACAAGACATGGCAAAACATGGAATATAGAATATGATCATGCAATTTTCAGAGGTAAAATGAGATGCAAAACAGCCCCGAATCATGGCAAAATGATACCCGATGCATGGAACGAGTCCCGAAACATGAATTTTGGCGCATGAAATGGCCTATAGCTATGCAATGCATGCATAATTTGAACATGAAGTATGAATACAGAAGCTAGGCAGCCCCAAAAAAAGCATGTTTACAGTTTAAAGCATGGCCAAACATGGAACACAAATGAGGCTAGATTAGCATACAAAAATGGGGCCAAGAGAGGGGTAATGAAGAAACTCACAAATGCTGGCCCCAAACAGAGAAGGGGCCTTCTACAATATTGAAGAGGGGCCAAAAATATGATGTATTACAGTTTATGACAAACCCCAAAAACAGATACAAGTATGCTCAAAATGCTATGCAAAATAATGGCACCAAGAGAGCTATAACATGAAGTATAAAAAGGATGTCCCAAACAGCCATAGACCCTTAATGAAACATGAATAGAGGGTCAAAATAGGGCCATTTTCAGTTCGGACCAAGGTCCAAAAACAGAAGCTCAATAGGCTAATAAATCATGCAAAAATGGGGACCAAAGAGGGGGATAATGACAAGTGGCACATGGAGGTCCCAAACAGTGATGAGCCCTTCTTCAATGTTGAAGAAGGGCTCAAAATAAGCCTATCTACAGTTTACATCATGCTCCAAAACAGACCATACATAGGCCAAAAATACTATGCAAGATTATGGCATACAAAGGGGTAATGAAGCAAGTGCAAGATGGGGGTCCCAAACAGGGTAAGACCCTTAATGAAAGATGAAATAAAGCTCAAAAAAATGTCACTTTCAGTTTTGGTCGGAGATCAAAACAGCAAGCAAAAGGGGCTAAGAAAACTTGCAAAAATGAGCTAGAAAGAGGGAGAAATCAACTCACTCTTGAAGACCAATCCTTTGCTGCCTCTTGGACCAAGAAAAGCTGCCTCCTAGCCTCTGAGAAGACCTCCAAGCTGCTGGAATGGAAGTGGTAATGTGGTGCTAGGTGGTGATGAAGAAAAGGGTGTAGGACTTGGTGTTTTGAGGCTTAGAGTAGAGAGAGAGGGAGAATTGATGCAAGGCTCTCAAAACAAATTTTGTAACCCTCAAATCTGAAGGGGAGGGGCTGTATATATAAGCAAAAGGGGTGGAAAAGAGGGGGAAAAAAAAAGGGGGGGAAACAAATCAAGTTTCCCCCCAAAATGGCCAAACCCTCGGACATGGGTGTAGTGGAAAACAAAATTCACTTCTAGGACACACTTGGGGAGGGGGGCATGGCCGGCTAGTTTAAAAGGGCAAAAAAGTCATTTCACCAGCTAGGTGGCCGGCCAGCTAGATTTTCTGGCCGGCCAACTACTTTCAGGACAAAAAAATGGACTGCCAGAAAGAAAAGTGGCTGGTGGGTGGTAGGAAGGTCCAATGGTGGCCGTTCAAGTGTCCAAATTGAATCCCCGGAAGTTATCTTTCCAATGGCGCAAACCTTGCATTAAAATTCCTCCTGTGAAAAAAGTTATGCCCTTTTTGGTGAAGCCGCGTAGATTTCGGTCCAATCGGAGTGATGCCCTACTTCAATCAACTATATCTTCCCCGTCCGGAATTGGATTTCGGAGATTCTTGAGTGAAAAATGAAGCCCCGGAAGTGTTATTTCCAATGGTGGTGGCCTCATAGTTTGATTCTAAGTATCCAAATGAATAGGCCCGATTCGGCGAGGGCTGCTCAACTTTCTTTTAACGATTCATGCCCATTTTCTCCCCCGACTGGATTTCTTCCCTCTTCTCTTCTTTTCTTCAACTTCAAACCCCTAAGTAAGGTGTTTTGAAAGATTTTTCAAAGATTTCATATCCCTTTCATTCATTTCCACTTTGTCCTTGCTCGGTTTACCGAAAAGCGCAATTTTTGACAAAATGCGAGTCTCGGAACATCGCAGAAACTTTATTTCAAAAATGTTTTTGAAAGAGAGGGTTTTAAGTCTAAAATCTTTTGATTGAGATCGTTCTGGTCCAGAACAGGGGTATGAAGTTGAGATTTGACTCTCTTTTTGCCGAAGAAATTGAACCTTTGCCCTGCACACCTTTCTCCACCATGTAAATCATCAGTCGCGTCGAAGTCTTATGGACGGTCAAAAATGGGGTGTCTACAGTTGCCCCTCTTTGACAGAACTCGGAAGTCAAGAAGTGACGGGAGTGAATGTCAAAGCCCAGAGACGACCCATTTTTGACGAGGCCGAAGACTTGGACAAACAAACAAAATATAGACAAATAAATGGTTGTGCCCGCAGGCTGCCTACGTATCATTTTGCAAGGAATCAAACCAGCGTAGTTCAGGGGCAGGATGCGAAATGATATGCAGAAAGATTTTCAAAATTGGACTTATACGCTACGCGAAGCCGGTTTGAAAATTGGACTTATACGCTACGCGAAGCCGGTTTGATAATTGGACTTATACGCTACGCGAAGCCGGTTTGAAAATTGGACTTACACACTACGCGAAGCCGGTTTGAAAATTGGATTTACACGCTATGCGAAGCCGGTTTGAAAATTGAGGATTTATGCAATGCACTGCAATGTAGTGGCTAAAATGCAATGTGATGGCTAGGAAAAGGGAGGTACCTTACAGGGCAATTGGCAATGACTTACCTCGGCAATGTCCTACCTCATGCTGATGTGGGAATCTTCTTCTTCTTCTCAGTTGAACCACAGGTACTACTTTTCTCCCTGACTATGGTTGCAGCTTTCCCTATTCTCCAACAGGGTGACAGACTAGGTTGGATCAGTATCCAGAATTGAGGTGCATACAGATGCTATCTCAATCTATGGGGCTGCCATACAGATTTCAAGCCGAGGATATACCCCTGGGGTATTTAAACCAGACTTTAGTCTCGGAAATCCCGAACCTTTGCGTTCTAGGCAAGAGCCATTCGAACTCTAGTTTCCACCGTCTCAGTTGGTCTCCTAGGAACTCACCGCTAACACAGGCAGGTGGCTATATCAGACCACCGGAAGTCGTTCGGGCACGACAAACACCAAAGGAATTGCACCTTTAGAGGATTTAAGGTCTCCTAGACTAGGGAGTGCACAAGACAGTGCGAATAAAGATGCAGGATTTAAGGTCTCCTTAGACCGGAGGATTTAAGGTCTCCTAGACCAGACGATAAAACAGATATGATGCAATGGATGTAACAGATGTGATGCAATAGATAATAGATGCGATGCAACAGAGAGTACAACAGATGCAAAGGGTGACATATTCCAACCACGCTGGACTCGTGAGTGGAGGCAGAACAAAGAAAATCAATCAGGAGCGCGTTCTACGCAACCTAAGAGAAGTTCCACACACGCTGAAATCGCGTAAGGAATGGGACACTCAAACCACGCTGAAATCGTGAGAGGAGGCCCCAAAACAACCGCCCAGGTGCGTACACAACGCAACCTGAGATAAATTCCAAACACGCTGAAATCGTGTATGGAACGGGACACTCAAACCACACTGAAATCGTGAGAGGAGGTCCAAACAATAACCGCCCAGGTGTGCGCACAACGCAACCTGAAATAAATTCCAAGCACGCTGAAATTGCGTAAGGAACGGGACACTCAAACCACACTGAAATCGTGAGGGTAGGCCCAAACAACAACCGCCCAGGTGTGCGCACAACGCAACCTGAGATAAATTCCAAACACGCTGAAATCGCGTAAGGAACGGGACACTCAAACCACGCTGAAATCGTGAGAAGAGGCCCAAAAACAACCGCCCAGGTGCGCACACAACACAACCTGAGATAAATTCCAAACACGCTGAAATCACGTAAGGAACGGGACACTCAAACCATGCTGAAATCGTGAGAGGAGGTCCAAACAATAACCGCCCAGGTGCGCGCACAACGCAACCTGAGATAAATTCCAAACATGCTGAAATCGCGTAAGGAATGGGACACTCAAACCACGCTGAAATCGTGAGGGGAGGTCCAAACAACAACCGCCCAGGTGCGCGCACAACGCAACCTGAGATAAATTCCAAACACGCTGAAATCGTGTGAGGAAAAGAACACTCTAACCACGCCGAAATCGTGAGAAGAGGTCTAAAAACAACCGCCCAGGTGCGTACACAACGCAACTTGAGATAAATTCCAAACACGCTGAAATCGTGTGAGGAAAAGAACACTCTAACCACGCCGAAATCGTGAGAAGAGGTCTGAAAACAACCGCCCAGGTGCGTACACAACGCAACCTGAGATAAATTCCAAACACGTTGAAATCGTGTGAGGAAAAGAACACTCTAACCACGCCGAAATCGTGAGAAGAGGTCTGAAGACAACCGCTCAAGTGCGCGCACAACGCAACCCGAGAAAGTCCCGGAGGACAACGATCCCAAACGCTGCTCAGCGTAAAAGGATAAAAGGTAGAAGATAACACAAGATGCAAATAAATGGAAGCATGGTGTGTATGACAATACAAGTGGAAAAGTGCATAACAATGCAGGTGGAAGGGTGCATAACTTTGAAGCAGGCTTGATCTTGCGCTTGAGGTAGAGGCACTCATACTTCGGAGTATTGACAAGGCTTGAAGAGGTACACACGGAATGTAGTCCTGGAACTTACTGAAGTTGAAACAAACTCAGATACCTGACATTTTCCTCTTTTGCTTTTGCTTTGCAGTCCGGAACCATATATAGCTTCAGATAGGTCCTTGTTCTACTGTTCTCACATGACCTGGGTTGAATCCTGCGATTTTATAAAAGAACAAATTCTGTTTTGTACAAATGTGGAGAACGACACGGCACTCTGAGCACAAGATGATTTTTTGAAATTGAGAAATGAGTTCTTGACCGAGTATTGAGCCTACAACTGAACACAGCGAAAAAGACTCAATAATGGAAAACAAAAGGTAAACAACCTAAGCACATCGAGACACGCTCGGAACGACGCAAAGCAAGAATTGAGACAAACAAAACAAAAGACACGACACACAGACGTGCACAGGGAGCCTGTTTCACTGGGTATTGTTTCCCACCCTTCCTCATTTGTGATTCTCATATCACTCGGCCCTCAAGCTCTGTTTTCTGAAAAAGCCCTCTTCTCACTTTTTCTCTCATCACACATCTCTCTATTCTTCAATCTCTCATTTTTCATCCCTCCCCTGGGTGGTTGATGGATAAACAGCAAATTGTGGGCTCTTGCCCCTAGCACTCCGCTAGATTCTCTTTCTTCCGCTCACAGCTAGTGAATTCCTTCCACGGAAAGGTTGCATTACAACTGGGTGTGTAGCAAATCTGCAGCTAACATCAGTTGATGATGCTTTGCTGGGGAGTTTGGACGTGATAAGATCTGTCCAGATGATGGAGTGGAATATCTTGCCCCATTCTAGTTCGTACTTCGCACTTTGCTTGATACCTTGTTGCTTGGAGGATGTGAGAGCTTTCTGCCCTTTGTTGTGCCCTTTTCTGGCCAATACGGTGCCCTTTTCGACAAGTAGAGTGCCCTTTCTGGCAAGTATTTTGACAAAGGGGAAAAGACAGAACACCTGACTCAACTGTGCCCCTAGTTCATCATTTTGACCATTTTCTGTTTTTGCTTTCTACTAAAACAGTTTTGACCAACATGAGAGTTAGATTAATGCGCTTGTTCGATTTTCTGATTTAAAATCATGCAAGTTAGGCTATGAGCACTGAGAGTTTTCCTTTTTTGGGTCCAAGAAATGGTCCAGTTTTGAAAATGGAATACTTTTCGAGAAGATTAGTCAACCTCAGTAAAAATTCTCAAAAACTATTTTTGCAAACGACCACTGCTCAACAAGCACGGAACATACTCTTGAGATGCACAACCTCGGATCCATAGCAATGGAAAATTGCCCCTTGTCTGAAGGACACTGCATGGCAACGGAAAGTTGCCCCTTGTTTGAAATGACGCTGCGGCGTTTTGAATGGCAACGGAAAGTTGCCCCTTGTTTGGATAGTACCGTAGCGCATTGTAGTCAGTCCTCAGAGCGACGAACACAACCAGACTCTCGGATACAGAGAAAGCGAAGATGATCAAAACCATTACATGGGCACAATCGATTTGGAGTGTTTTACGGCTGGACTTCAGAATGAAGTTGCCTACGTATCCCAAAGATGGGAATCAAGCCTTACGTAATTCGGGGTTAAGGTACACTCGGGTATTAACCTCTCCTTTTTATGCTCTAACTTTTGCCAAGGCGCCTGTTGCGGGTTTTCAACCTTGCGAGCTTTGTTTTTCTTTTCTTTTCAATTCTTTTCATTTCTTTTCTTTTTTGATTTTCTTCTCTTTTTTTTTTGTTCTTTTCTTTGCATTTTCTTTTTTTGTCTTTTTTTTTTTTTCATTCTTTGCATTTTTCTTTTTTTGTTCTTTTTTGTTCTTTTTCTTGCTCTAACTTTTGCCTGGATCGCCCTTCCGAGTTTTCGACCCAGCGAGCCTCTCAAGGGTAAAAGTGTAGCTTTGTTCATGTCAAATGGTTTTGAGATCCTTAAGTCATCTGAATCCAAGAGAATGGCTGCTGTTTTGCAAGAGGACTCATCTTCAGCTCTTCGAGCATGTCTGATATCTTTGCCCCTAGTTCGAGGGGTACTTCTGTTCTAACTTTGCAAGCTTCTTCTGATCTTCTGATCTTTTGATCTGACTTTCCTGGCCTCTTGTTCGAAGGCTGCTTCAAATCTGGCCACACAGGCCTCACATCGTAGTTGACCGTTGAACCTTCTGAATTCAAGTTCAAGGTTTAGAAGCGAAGGGGTTAAGTCTCGAGGCTGAGAGCGATCCAAGGCTACACAATCTCAGGAGAGATTCCACACAGGTCCTCGCAGGACCGCGCAAAACATTTTGTTTTTGAAAGTTTTTAAGAAAGCGACAAATCGCTCGCGCTGAAGATAGTGTGAAACCAGTCTGGATCAAGCCAGGGTCCTTCTCAGTACTCACGCTAACAAGCATGATTTCATTCATTAAGGGCTTGGCACGCCTCTCTTTCTCTCAAATGATCAAAGTTTTGCAAATCCCGAGGAATTCCTTCCTTTTCGTTTTCACCGCAGTGTTTAAAAAAAGTTTTGAAAAACTTAGGTCGATACAATGATTTCAAGGCACAGAAAAGACAGAGTTCTTTAGTCAAATACTGCCGTCTCATTCAGAACTTCCGGCATAACTGGCACAAGGCAGAAGCAAATGCGAGAGCAAGAAGATCACTGCTGTTTTATTCAAAAAAAAATCTGTTGGCACAACTGGCTCCCTGGCAGAAACAGACTCAAAACAAAACGAAAAGACAAACGCAAAACAAAACGGTGACGCCCAAGGTAACACCCCCCGGAATCACCCGACTTCTATTACAACAGGACTGACTCGATACAACAAGACAGACCCTTAATCAAAAAAGACAGACTCAAAACAAAGAGACAGACTCAAAACAAAACCACAGAACTGACTCAACACCCAATTCAGAAGTTACAAAAACCATCATTCGCAATGGCTCAAAACAGTGCGTGCCCCACGCCACATCTGGAGTAAACTGAGTGCCGCTTGCAGGTGGTTCATCCCCTAATCACATATTTGCACTATCTCCCAAGTTCACTGATCCAGTGGCGATAGACTTTGTTGAGCTGGTGGGAGGACGACCCCGTTGTCAATCAGATCTTGCACTTCGTGGTGAAAACGAGAGCAATTGTCAGTACCATGACCGGTTTGTTGATGGAAGGCACAGTATTGGGCAGCATCATGCGTAGTCGGAAGAGGATTCGGGAGAGGCCGAGGCTCAAGGGGTTTGAGATGGCCTTGTCTTATAAGGATTTGGAAAGCTTTAGACAAAGGCATGTGGAGGGCATGGAAGACCCTTTGACCTCGGGGTTGGTACTTCAAAGTTTGTGGATTTTTGCTGGACGCACCAGCAAAGGGCTTGGCAGGTGCTGGCCTGGTTTGTTGATCTCTTCTGAGTGCAGAATTATAGCTGAAAGGAACGTTTCTGATACAACGACCCTTCTCCCGGCTTGCCCCTTGATTCAAACTGCCCCCAACTTGAGTGACAAAAATATCATCCACAGTTTTTGCAACCACTGTAAGCACTTGCTGTTTGTTTAGTCCTTCAGCCTTCAAAGCCTCAACAGCCAGCAGAAGATGTTCATGAGGACCAATGCCTGCCCCTACCTTGTTCTTACCGTTTGCCTCCACTTTGCCAAGGGATTGGCATTCCTCAAATACAGCCCGTTCCAAGACTGGGGAGCCTTTTGACATGAACTCCCTGGTATGTGATGTGGTTAATGACGGAGCCGATCTCCCGGAGGCCAAATCTGTCACAGTTCTTTGAAGATCTTCGATCATCCTCTTCAGCTCAGAAGTAGTGGGCTCACGGGTTTGAGATGATTGGGGTTCAGGTGCATCCATCATGCATAAGTCCATGCTTTCTGGAATGAACACCTCAGGCTTGGGTAGATGGGCTGGGGTGATGTATATGCTGGGGTCGAAGGTGGATGGTAGTGTATGGATGAGGTTGAGATGGGGAGGTGATGAATCAGTACTAACCTGAGGTCCTTTTGGTGGAGCTAGGGTCTCTTCGTCAATAAGATCCTGAATCTTATGACGGAGGCGGATGCAACGGTTCGTATCATGACCGTGTTGTTGATGATAGACACAGTATTTAGCTGGGTCACATCTTGGTGGAAGAGGATTTGGAAGGGGTTGGGGTTCTAGGAGTTCTAGGTGCCCTTCTTCTTGCAGCTTTTTCAAAGCTTGGGAGAGACTCATGTAAAGAGGATGGAATTTTCGGGCTTCGGGCCGAGTTGAAGTGGTTGGTTCTTGGTCATTGAGGGAAGTGATGATAGTGTCTACTTCTGAGCATTTCGCAGCTGTGCTACCATCAGTAGTAGCATTGGAACTGCGAGCAACATTTCTCTTTGAAGGCTCATTGTCTTCTGCAAAGATCCCTTGTCTGATGGCATCCTCGATTTGAACCCCTATTTCATGAAGGGCTGGAAAGGTAAACAGAGGTAGGACGACCATCTTTTGCAGTAACTTGCCATGCAGATTCCGAACAATCATCCTGATCTGATCTTTGTCGGAAGGCCTTGTAGTCATCATTGAGGCCTTTGCTCTCCATCTTGTCACGAACTCTGAGAAACCCTCATTTGGCTCTTGGCGGGTGACTTCGAGATCACGAGTCGTGACCTCGATCTGTGTGTTGTAGGAGTATTGAGCAATAAAGGCCTCAGCCAGCCCTTCCCAGTTCTGTTTCACAGAGTTCTCTAATTTTGCATACCAGATTGCGGCTATCCCAGACAGGGTTCGGCCGAATAGTGACAATTTCTGGGCTGTGGTCAAACCCATTGGCCTCAAAATATCAGAAAACAGTTGGAGGTGCACCATTGGGTCTTCAGAGCCATCGAATCGATCGATATGTGGCATCTTGAACCGATCCGGTAATGTCACCACTGAGTCGGTATAACCATCCTCTATATTAGGAATAGAGTGGGCCCCCTGAGACTTTTTGAACAATTTCTCAAGCCTGCTCACTTTCAATGCTGTGGGGTCCATCTTGAACTCAAAGGGGGAGTCTGGCAGGTTGGTGGGTGTTTTAGACAGCTGGGGTAGCACCGGGGGCGGAGCTGGCCCACCTGGAATGTCCGTATCATCCTGGACATGGGTTGCCTCCCCGAGTATGGGAACTCTTGGTGGAGGAGGAGCCTAGTGTGAAGTAGATACTCCGGTTTGCTGCTCTAACCTGGCAATTATCTTTGCCTGTTGGGCTATGACCACAGCCTGTTGCTTGGCGAATTCCGCTTGACGGACAGCATCTTGCTGCATGGCTTTCATACTATCCTGGAGCTGGCGCACCATCTCTTCTAAGCCTGACATACTGTCCTGATTTGATTGAACCACCAGTATATCTATCTCTACAGTAGACTCAAAATCTCAACCTGGCTGTTCAAAGACCACTGAGCTGGTAGCTACTGTACTGGTGGTCTGTGCCTGACTGACCTTTTTACCCTGCCTCTATTGCCCTTGAACTGAATCTCTGACCCAACAAAGTCTATCAACACAAGTTCGGTGTACCTAGGGGATATTAGAGCCTTCTGAAGCTATGGTTCCAGGACTACCTAGCAAAAGGGAAAACAGAGAGCATCACAGCCTGATTTCACGATAACCCATATGAGCAGAGCTGAATGATTGTGCCTCTACAGAATTCTGCCCGTAAACTAATACCCTCAGGTAAACTGGATCCCAAAATACTGAACTAGTGCCCGCAGGCCTGATGCCCAAACTTGCAAACTGATACATGCATTCCTGTAGAGACGCACTCTAAAAGCACATAACAGATAAGTGAGAGCCAAAACACCCCTATGTTGGGATAGGGTTTCCCTGTCCTATTTCGTCAGGAGCTAGGGTTTCACTACGCACGCATCGGTTTCAAACAAACTATGATCGGGTAAGCAACCTGTCCTAGCTTGGAATGGTCACTATGGATTCCGAATATGCACTAGGTCGAATGGTCAAAAAGGGTGCCCCGGTAAAACCGGGGTTTGTGTTCCCATACTGGCAGAGCCCTCAACCGGTCAGCCTTATGGTCATGTCTTGACAAGACAAGCCTCCGGCAAACCGTTCAGGAATAGCAGATGGCAAACACGGTGTCCTAGGCGCACCAATGCAAATGCAATGCAAAGAAACACACAAGTGTAGTCAAAAATAGATATCATGAGTTCAAGTCAAGTTCTCTAATTCCCCAGCAGAGTCGCCAGAAACTGTAGACGTCCCCTGAACGCCCCAGGAGGGTTGAGCTCCCGTTCTGTTCATTTGGGGTCACTACAGCTCAGGACTCTAAAATTGTCACGGTTCTAAATCTGAACCAAAGAGTCCAAATCCGGCAAATCGTTTTGAGAAAACAGATTTTTGAAAGAAGTGCCAAACATGGACTGCTTTGCCAGATATAGAGTCGCCACCTAAATATTTTATTTTGGAAAATTTAGGAAACCCTGACTCGTTGCCTAAGGCCACGTGTCCGTCATCACCAAAGTTTCCTCGGCTCGGGAACTTGGGTACGATTGGGGAAGGTCACTTCGTGAGCACCCCTGCTCGCCCGATCAAAGATCGGCCTCTACTAACCATGATAACTATTTTTGAAAACATTATGTGTTCTTATTCTGGTTATTAGCCTAGATTACTATGTGATGCGCACAGCATACAAGTATAGACTGGATCGCCTGAATTGGAACAAAACATTTCATGTTTGTTTTTGAAAGATGGTTTGCTACTCGCAAGTAGGCTTAAAATGCAGATTTTGCCACCCTCGGGTGGGCTTAGAAAAGATGGTTTTGCCACTATCTAGTGGGCTTAAAACAAACATTTGATGAATTGTCCCAATCCAACTAACCCAACCTTCACCCACAGGCATTCAAGCAGTTATGTCACATAAGCAATTAGCCTCATGGTAAGCATGCTATTCATGGCAGTCACTCACACGCATGCAAGGATGCTAAAGCATAAAACTCACCGAGTACTCAAAGCCAAAACAAAAACTCATTAGAAATCATGCATGAATCCTAAGTATACAGAAATGCCTAATGCAACACATGCAAAAATGCAAACTATAGCAGGCTCGGCTATTCTAAACATGGCCTATGGAATGCTACAGCTAACATGTATTCAACTTGGAATTGAAATACAAATGCAGTTAGTATGATGCGCCGAGCCCGGTGCATGCAAAACAGATGAATGAATGCAAACATGCTATCATACTGTATGCTAATTGAAATATGCCCTAATCTAACCATCATAAGCAGGTAAATAAAAGGGAAGAAAGACGTGGGGTTGGAAGACATACATCACACTCACGCACACTTATTACAACATTGCCCTCGCGCAGAGGGTCCGAATAAATATACAGTCCCGAATAAAAGAATAGTACAGTCCAAATAAATATTACAGTCCAAATATGTACAAATTCCTAATTAATTAACAAATTAACTAAGAAAATAATAAACTGGCATGCAAACCAGGGACTGCCTTGATTCCATTCCGGATGATGAATGATGCATGCCTGGGTTACCTTTGCGCGAAAATCCATGACGATGCCCCAATTAGCCTCTGTTTGCACCTGTTCTTGAAATGCGTGCCAAGCCTCGGAAGACCGCTGATTCTTGATTTGCTGCAACAGAGAGCAGGAAAGGGGCATAGCAATGTGTTTTCACAAATGTATGCATGCCTCGATCCTCGTGCCACCAATCACGTATCTCGATGCATGATGGCCGAGGAGTCGAATTGCACAATTTAATATGAAATGAATGCACATGAAAACACAACAAGACCTAACTCCATCATGGATGATCCGGAGTGTCGGTGACTAGGGAATTGAGACACGTTCCGTCACTCGAAGTACGGAACGTACCTCGTTTCCCGTGCTCGGGCTAACTCCTATCCCAAGCACAATGCAATATGCATGACATGCATGAATGCAAACTAAGATACAACCTAACATGCACAATGTTATGAAATGGCATACACGATGCACGAGGTAACATGGGATAACCTTGAAAAAACAGCTAACAATATGGAGCAACCTTGGCTTGTAGCAAGGGACTTCAATGACTTCACCAATAGCTCTGAACGAAGAAGCTTCTCCACTAATTACAACCTTAATAGAGCTCAGAAATTTGCAGAAAGAATTAATAAGTGTAACCTCATCGACCTTGGCAGCATTGGTCCTAGACTAACTTGGTCTAACAATAGTAGAGGTCGGGCTAACACCATGGAGCGTCTTGACAGAGCCATGGGTAATGACAAATGGAGGGATTTATTCCCAGAAGGCAAAGTGAGGACATTGCCCAGAACATACTCTGATCACTCCCCCCTCATTGTCCTCACCCAAGGTATGCACCCCTTAACCCTAAAAATAGACCTTTTCGGTTTGAAGTAGCTTGGCTGTGTCATCCTAGTTTTTCTAATGTTGTGTTACATTCTTGGGCTAACATAAATACCAATCTTGTGGGGGCTATTTCTGAATTCACTCAAAAAGTTAAAACTTGGAACAAAAAAGTGTTTGGTAATGTTTTTAAAAGGAAGAGATCCCTGCTGGCTCGTATAGAGGGCATCCAAAAAGATCAGACCCGAAACTTTTCTCACAACCTCTTCCTGTTAGAACAAGACCTCATTCAACAATATAACTCAACTCTTTTCCAAGAAGAACTTATCTGGGTTCAAAAATCTAGAGTTAAATGGCTTACTTTGGGTGATCTCAACACCAAATTCTTCCACATCATTACCCTTAATAAACGCCGAAAATTGAAAATCAACTTGCTCAAAGATGAATCTGGCAACTAGTTGTCAACTTCGGAGGATATCAAAATTCACATATAACTCTATTTTAGTAACCTTTTTAAACAAGGGAAAACTGTTACTCTAGATCATTGGAGGGATATTAACTTCACCTGGATTACTGGAGATGATAACCAGTTCCTGCAACAACCTATCACTAATCAAGATGTTTGGCATGCCATCAAAAACATTAAGGCTTTTAAAGCCCCTGGGACTAATGGTCTCCAAGCTACCTTTTACAATCAAAATTGGAAAATTGTGGGACCTTCTGTCTGTGCTTTTGTCCAACAATTTTTTACTACCAAAAGCATACCGGAGGAGGTTAATGCTACTCAAGTTGTCCTTATTCCTAAGCTGCCTAATCCTGAAACCATTAAGCACTTTAGGCCCATAAGCTTGTGTAATGTGACATATAAGATAATTACCAAAATCATTGTCAATAGGATTAGACCTCTGCTCCCTGACCTTATCAGCCCCAATCATAGTAGCTTTATACCTGGTAGAACCACCACTGATAATGTTATTATTACCCAGGAGATTATCCACACCCTTAGGAATAAAAAAGGTAAGACTAGTGGTATGGTTTTTAAAATTGATCTTGAAAAAGCCTATGACCTTATTTCCTGGGATTTTGTGCGCCACACCCTCAAGGAATTTCATCTTAACCCTGACTGGATTTCTCTCATCATGAATTGTGTGTCTAATGTTAACTCTTCTATCATTTGGAATGGTGAGAGTCTTCCTAACATTAGTGTTGGGAGAGGCCTCAGACAAGGAGACCCCCTATCTCCCTACTTTTTTGTGCTTTGCATGGAAAACCCCTCTAACATGATTAGACTTAAAACCTAGACTGGAGCTTGGAAGGGTCTTAAAGCTGCCAGACACAGCATCTCTATCTCTCACTTATTCTTTGCTGATGATCTCATCCTCTTTGCTAAAGCCAACACTAGAAACTGTGAGTGCATCATGGAAGTCTTAAATGAATTTTGTGACATTTCTGGTCAGAAAATCAATCTTCAAAAGTCCAAACTCTTTGTTTCCTCCAATATTCCTAGGGGTGAAGCACTGTCCTTGAGCTACAAAAGTGGCATAGGCCTTACCCATGACCTTGGTAAATACCTAGGCACTCCTATCCTGCACAGTAGAATCAGTAGAAACCACGTCAAAGACATCATTGTGAAGATCACCAACAAGCTTTCTGGGTGGAAGGCCAATACCCTCTCCTTTGCAGGCCGCATTACACTAGTGCAATCTGTTACCTCTACCATTCCTAACCACCTCATGCAAACCATGGAAATTCCCAGATCTGTTTGTGACAAACTTGATAGCTTAAATAGAAATTTCATCTGGGCCAGCACTGAAAATGTTAAGAAAGTTCACCTTCTGAACTGGAATAAAGTCTGCAAGAGTAAAAAATATGGTGGGTTGGGCATTAGAAAATCAAGGGACCAAAACTCTGCCTTAATCTCCAAATTGGGATGGAAACTTGCTAGTAATGCTGATAACCTCTAGTGCAAAATTCTCTCTTCCAAATATCTTCAACACCACTCCATTTCCAATTGGCCTGAAAAGAGGAATGCTTCTCTAACTTGGAAAAGTATAATCAATAATAGAAAAGTTCTTGAGGACAACATCAGATGGAATTTGGGGGATGGGGAGACAATTTCTTTATGGTCTGACTGGTGGTGTGGCACTCAACCACTGTGCAATAGTTATCAAGGGCTGCATTTTGATAATACTATGAAAGTTAGTTCTATAATTGATGATGAAGGCCAATGGGATCTGAATCCCATCCAGTACCTACTCACCCAACAAGACAAAGCTAATATTCTTATATATCGACCCAGATATGTGACTTACATGGACACTCCTTCATGGCAAGGGACTCTAATGGCCAATTCTCTTCTTCAGCAGCCTATAATGCCCTTACTAAACAGGATGAAGATGGGATAAACTGGCAGTGGACATGGAAAATTAAAACACCTCAAAAGCTCAAATGCTTCCTTTGGATATCCGTGCATGGTAAGTTACTCACAAACCAAATGAGGCTCTCCAGAAATTTATCAGATTCTGACATCTGCCAGAGGTGCCATGACCATACAGAAGATTTGTCACACATTCTCAGAGGATGCATCAAAGCCAAAGCCGTGTGGCTGAATCTGCAAAATATTAACTGGTGGTAAGAAGAATATAAGAAGGTTTTACCTGATTGGCTAAAAACGAACATGAAAAGCCCATCTAAGATGGCTGGTCTGTCATGGGCCACAATTTTCCTAACTCCCATGTGGCACATCTGGAAAGACAAGAACAAAGAGGTGTCCAAACACCACACTCAGCCGGCATCCCTTGTTACAACACAAATTTTCCAACATGCAAAATAGATTCAGGAAGCCTTCCTGAACCCCCTCCATCCTACCTATTCTGAACCAAAACTAACTCACTGGTTTGCTCCTATTGCAGGTAATCTGAAGCTGAATTCTGATGGTTGTTCCAAGGGAGATCCTGGCCAATCTGGTTATGGAGGCTTACTGCGGGATGAAACGGGTGCCTGGCTGTGGGGCTAACATGGATATCTAGGGAATTGCACCAGTTTGAAGGCTGAACTCTGGGGTATCTACAGGGGTCTGAAAATCATAATGCAAAAAGGATTGACCAACATAGTTATAGAGACTGATTCTCAACTTGCCATGAAGTTTATCCTGGAAGGAGCTGATAGAAGCTCCCCATACAGAGCTCTGATTAAGGACACCACCTTCTTGGTGCGAAGATGCAACTTCACCATCCAGTACACTCCGAGAGAAGCAAATGTTTGTGCAGATGCATTAGCCAATCTTGGAGTCAACCAAACTGAACATCTTGTGTTCCTTGATGAACCACCTAGCTCTATCTTTTCTTTTCTTATAGCAGACATGATTTCTGCCAATTCTAAGGGGGACTAATCCCTTCTTCTCAAGTGGTGTATAAACTCTATCCTCTGTGTCGCTTTCATTTGAATCCAAAAAAAAAAGTAGGTGCGAGCGTCAGTTGGCCAACACGTGACCCGGCGCATCTCTCTCTCCAGATTCGTTCAATAATTATATAGATTTATTCTTATCCTTAATAGATATTTAAGATAATTACCCTTTGATCCAATTTTTTAATATAATTATATAAATAAATTAATTCTTAATTAAATTACCCCTTTATCGTATATCAATAGAAAATAAATTATTTATTTTACTACCACACCCATTATTATTATTATTATTATTATTATTATTATTATTATTATTATTATTATTATTATTATTATTATTATTTTGACCCCTAAACTTTTAATAATTATATTGTTTTACAAAATTACACATAATAATATATAATAAATTATATATTTTCCTAACTGTGATTAAATAATATTAGTATAAATTCTACAGAATAATTAAAAATCTGAGTTATTACAATCTTCCCTCCTTTTAAAATTTCGTCCTCGAAATTTGCCATGTGTAAGCTATCCGCTACGCACTCTGATAAATATATAGTAGATGATTAATCTGATAGAAAATAGTACCTTAAAAAAAAAAACTTTACCAAAAATAACTCACTGTCTAGTTGTCAAAAATTGTTTTGGGCCAAAATGAAAAATAATCAATGACTTTAAAAACTTTTCATTAATTTTGTAATAAATAAAATAAAATAGATCACAATTAAACATGTGACTGAAAATTAAATGACAGAATCATATGCAAGATTTGAAGGAAATTGAGATGAACTTCCATTCTTTTATCCGTGAACTTTCTACTGATGAAAAATAGTTTCAACATTAGTATATTTAAAATTTGAACCCACTTTTAAAAAGTCAAAATAATTTTTTTTTGAATATTGAACTGAAAATTATATGTATTTAATTATATTATAATTTTGGTGGGTGCTTGAGCCTGACACCCTGTTGTTTCTTTTCCTTCTTGTACTGTAATAAATATAAATTATATCTATTATCCTTCACAAATTATGTACAAAAAAAAATTTAATATATATATATAATCATATAAAATTATAATATAATTAAATCGATGAACAAAATTTAATAATTCGGTACTAATTACCCGCTATCCTTCTTCTTAAATGTGCATGTGTCCTATGCTCCAATGATGATTTTTTTTTTATATAAACCATTGCTCTGATACCATTTGTCACGACCCGCTCCCCATACCCAAGGGTTAAGCATCGTGATGGCCAGTAACTAAAGTTACCTATGGCCAATTCTGAAACAAATCAATAAATGCGAGCAGAAGTAATATTTAAATGAGGGTACCAAAATAATCATTGGGGCTTCTATTTTTATTACAAAATTATACTGACCAAAAAGTCATATATTTACATAGAAAAATGTCGTAAAAGTGCTGTGTGTGTCTATTCCGCATCCCCGCATCTAAGACTTTCCAAAGCTATTTCTGAAGTGCATTGTTTCCTGAAAATTGGTAAACAACTCTAAGCACATGATAGAGTGAGAAATATTATACCAAGAGTATAAGGGACACGAAATAACCATGGATAGTTAGTTAGGCCAAAACATTTACATAACTCAGTAAATCATTTAAGTAGTAGAAACTGAAATACATAAATAAATAAATAAATGACCATAACCACGGTACAGAACAGAACAGAACAGAAGTGACAGTCAGAACAGAGGTATGGATTCAAGAGGTGGCTCGTACAGATTCTAGAGGTGGCTCCCACAATAGTGTAGCACTTAACTCCGCACAGCGCTTTGGTCCACACAAAACAGAGGTCAATGGATCAGAGGGCCACAAAGTAACCAAACAGAAGCCAATGGTTATTTAAGTCTCCCAAGGCGTGGGACTCCCGTGGTTGTACTTACAAAACATAATTATATATAAGGATATTGTCAAATATTCTTTAAAATATAAACAAACATATCCATGGATTTTATCTTCACAAATAGAGTTCAGAAATTAAACCACGTAACTGAAATAATAATATAGTTTATAATACTTTATAAAACATAACTTGTATAAATAAATATGGTAAGTCAAAACATAAGTAAAATACATTTGAGTGACTCAAGATATAATATAACTCACCTTAACTTTAATACCTCACTCTTTCTTTTCAACATCCACTATTTTTTTCCTTCCTTTCTCTCTTATTTTCCTTCCTTTCTCTCTTTTCTCCTTTCTTTCTTTTATTTCTTTCCAGGATCACCACCTCCTTATTTATAAGGAGGTGCGAGCGTCAGTTGGCCAACACGTGGCCCGGCGCATCTCTCTCTCTCGTTATAGAAATTTATTCTTACCCTTAATAGATATTTAAGATAATTATTCTTGGATCTAATTTTTTAATATAATTATATAAATAAATTAATTCTTAATTAAATTACCCCTTTATCATATATCAACAGAAAATAAATTATTTATTTTACTAACACACCCATTATTATTATTATTATTATTATTATTATTATTATTTTGATCCCTAAACTTTTAATAATTATATTGTTTTACAAAATAACACATAATAATATATAATAAATTATATATTTTCCTAACTGTGATTACATAATATTAGTATAAATTTTACAGAATAATTAAAAATCTGAGTTGTTACACCCTCTCTTATTTAGGACTCCAAAATCACCTTTTCACCACTAAAAATCCATTAGATTTCAGTGGTAGAAAGGTCATGCAAAGGCTACAACAAGAGCTTAAAGGGATGGCTCAAAACAAGGCCTAACAAGGCCTAAGAGGGGTAGATCACTCCCAACGAAAAAGTGACCTTAAACAAACCTTTTAAGCATGCAAAAACAGAACTTTATAAAAAGTGTGTAAGTAGGATACTTATTAGTTTTCATAATTTTAAAAGAGTAAGATTTTAAATAGGATATTTATTAGCTTCCATGATTTTCTCTTAATATATAGATTATAATTCAAATGGGGTAAGTATTTAAACTAGAGTGATTTTCTCCTAAAGTATAGATTCCGTTTCTATTTTTTGTGCTAAATCTAAAGTTGGAATTTTTGATCTTTTGGATAACTGTTGGACTAAATGGTTTATTAGACATTAACTTGGATTAATTGATATATAAGCATTAGAAATAAGATTTTTTTTAAAAAAAATTACCCTTTTATATACAGTTTGAGTTTAAGTGGTATTTTAGACATTTATCCGCACTTATATTTTTTGTACACCTAAATGGCTTATAATTTTATTATGATTCATTGTGATGTTCCCTGCCTTCCAAAATATTAGTCTTTTTTGGGGAACTCAACTTTTTTTTTTCAATAGTAATTTTATTACACTTCAAAAATATTAACTTTTCAAAACTACCACTATAAGAAAAGTGGGCATAAAAGACGGAACTTTTTGCGACGGCACATTTGTCGTCGCAAAAAATGACTTTTTGCGACGGCACAACTTGCCGTCACAAAAAAATGTGACTTTTTGAGACGGCACAACTTGCCGTCGCAAAAAATAAAGTATTTGCGACGGCAGAAATTGCTGTAGCAAAAAAAAAAAATAGATTATTTGCGACGGCAAGGATTGCTGTCGCAAAAAAATAGAGTTTTTGCGACGGTACCAGCTGCAGTGGCAAAAAAAAAAAGAAGAGTTTTTTGCAACTGTAATAGGTACCGTTGCAAAAAAAAAAAATATAGTAAAAAAATATACATATATATATATATATATATTGTGGCTTTGAGACGGCTTCATATATATATAGTCACAAAATCGTTTAAATAAATGCAACGGTATTTTTCTGTCACAAAAAATAAATAAATAAAAGAAAAAAAGATGTCGTCTTACTCTTTTGAACATTTCTCTTTTCATCCATTTTTTCACCTTCCTATCTCTCTGTCTCTGTCTCTCTTCTCTTTCTCTCTATCGCTCATTACTCTTCTTTGTCTGTCTGTCTGTCTGTCTCTTTCTCTATGTGTCTCTGTCTCTGTCTCTCTCTCACTCATCACTCTTCTCTGTCTCTCTCTCTCTCTGTCTCTCTTCTCTTTCTCTCTCTCACTCATCATCCTTTGGTAATACATTTTTTAGAAATATCAATTGTCATAATCATACTTTGTGTATTGTTAATGGCTTTAAAGGAAGGGCAAAATAAAAAAAATCCATATTATTTTAGCCCTTGATTTTTGAAAAGAGACTAATATTTTGACATAATGAAATGGAATAAGGAACTAATATTTTGGTACAGAGAGAGTATTTTTTATAACCTTTTGTTGTTACTGTTTTGGTTGTAATTGAAAAGGTATTTGGTTATGCCTTAAGTGATCTTTGATTATAATTGATTGTTATGATGATTATAATTTGAGTATAACTCATTACGGTATTGATTATGATTATAACCCATTGTGATCTCTTTAATTAACAAAATAGATTATTTGTTATGCAATCATGATTTATTTATTTATATATCTATATTTATCTAATTAATAAGAACAACGTTTCATATAATATTATTTTACTAATAAATCAAATATTAAATATTTTGAATGTATTATGTGACATTATCTAAATAGTACTCTCAATTAGTATGAAGTCGCAACACACTTCGTCTGGTCTTTCTCACAAAAAATAATGCACAAGTGATCAACATAATTAGCTCAATTAATTTATATAGTTTTATAGTTTTTTTTTTCTTAATTTTTAGTTTTTATAATTTGAACATTCAATCAGATTATTTGTATATCTATAACTCCATAACAAGACAGCATTTATTTAAAAAAATAAAAATAAACGGTTAGTATAGTTTTAGTAATTTATTTTAAAATAACTAAGACCTGATCATGAGGTTACAAATATCTAATTAATTTAATTTTTTTAATAGATGATATGCTCGACGATCCCTATAATATAAACAGCTCAATCATTTAATCTTTTATTCCATTCAATTCCATAAATAATAATCTTATATTTTTAATAATAATTTTAAATAATATTTAATTGATTAGAATTAAAGAGGAATACCACTGAATGAGGTGAAATGAAATTATTATTTTTTTATTCTCAACTTTTCAGGCCTTTAAATGGAATTTCACTTTATACTTGTGTTGGGATCTCTCTGGAGGGTATTCGACCGTGCCTCATTCACTAGTGTGCAATATGACACAAATGAGACTACAAATCTGATAAATTCATAGAAAATCCTCTAATTATAAGAAATGCCTAATATAGACTACATCACCTAATTTAGAATCGTCACCTAACCTTTTAGGAAAATTAGGAAATCATGACTCGTGCGAAAGGCCACTGTCCATCACAACTAAAGTGTCCCGACTCAGGAGCTCATGTATAAGGGGAGAAGGCCTTGAATTGAGCACCCTTGCTCACCCAATAAAAGATCGGTCTCTACTAGTCATTGATGTGAGAATTATTAACACAATATGATCAGATAACCCAATTATTAATACTATCCTTACTATGTGGAGCAAACAAATATAGACCAGATGACCTATTTTGGAGTATTCTAATCTCTCGCCATTTGAAAAGGGTTTCAAAGCATAAATCTTATGAAAATAAGATAACTAGCATGTGAAGAGATCATCAAAATAATCCCAACTTAGGCAATGAGGCTTCCACTCAATGAGCAATCATAGAGGTATAACACATAAGCATATAGCATCATGGTAACATGCTAGACATAATAAGGAACAAATACACACTGGATGCAAAAGAAAGGAGAAAAGCTCATTGAATACTCCTCTACACCATGCCATGAGCATAAAGGGTTAGAAATTAATGTATGATCTTAGATGTAAAACTAAATGATATGCAAAGAAAAATGAAAGAGAGGCTCACCAAGTACTCCACCCAAGCATAACAAAAGAGAACTAATTAGAAATATGTATGATTCTAAATTCAATGTATGATCTTAATGCAATTACACTCACGAGATGAATCCTATGAACCTGGACCCTATTAAGAAGGTGGCATATGAATCATCAAGAGCTAAACAACACATAACTATCAAGATACAATGGTCTGAGCTCATATGTATGATTCTATTCTAAACATTTGAATGTCGTGATGGAGGAAGAGAGTACGGGTAGAGAGAAGAGAAACTGTAACACCCCAAAAATTAAGAACGTCAAGGAATATATTAACAAATAAATACATGGTTGATCTAAGGTCACAAGAGTAGAAACTATCACTAATGAGTCATTTGGTTAATAACCAAGTAAGATTCCAGGAAGTTCAGGAAGTCAATATAGCATCCATTCAAAGTCCAACCACCTTAGATAGCAAAGCTACTATTTTGACAAATCTTAACAAGATATTAACACAAGTATTACATAAGTCGATGAGAAAATAAGGAATATGTAGTATAAAGGATGTGTATAGATATATAATAATTACAAAATCATGTCTTTAATACAGCAAGAGATTTTATGACTTACATTCTCAAAATATGTTTACAAAACTAGTTTCTAATTCTCCTAGGGTAGCTGTACGTCCTCATATGCTTCAGCTTCGCCTTCGATCGGTCTAATAGTCTTTAATACCTGGCATGAAACGCCATGAGTTTTGAATACCTAGTAAACGCACACACACCCCATTCCTTTTTTTCCAATTCAATACACAATAATGACATGATCATAACATATATAGCGGAAGTAATAATCAAGCAGAGCTTATAATAAATTTCAGTTCTCAATAATAATGGTCAATCAAGTTAGTTCTAGGCAACTTCTCGCGGAATGTCATTCTTACCCAACCACTAACACTGGCCACGGGTAATTTTGACTCCCTATTGGTTAAACAATTACCAATGATGCCTATGCACCTAGGTTACATACCCTAGTGCTGACATCACGATTTACACCAAGGGAATGGACTTTCAATGATACTTTCCTTGAGTGAAACCCTCATTGACCCCCTTATACCTCCCAATTCTGTTAAGCAACCAGAATACCACCTATGCCACGTTAGGGTTCAAAAACACACTTGCACAAGATTTTACTTCAAATAGGGAACACGTCTCGCCAACCAATTTGATTTAAATACAACATTTTCTCATATCATTATTCAAATGATCGAAGCACAGTTACCACCCCAATTAAGTTTCCAGTTGAGTTAGATGTTTTAAGTTAAAGTTAAAACAAACTTATGAAGACAATAATTTCTACATAAGCATGAGCATCATCAAAGGACTATAACACATGAAAATATCATATCAAGACAAAAACAAGTGATAATAAGCATATTTATCAAGCTAAGAACATAAGTTCATCAACAAAAGTAAATTTTTAGATTTGGTGCACTTTATAGATTGCAATTAAATAGACATTTTAAGATTTTTTTTCTAAACTTGGCCTTCCTATGGTTTGTAGAGAATTTTATCTAATTTTCATAACATATTTCAGAAGTGGCATAACTTTTCTAAATTTTTAGTTATTTAAGAAATGTTCTAGCATTGTCCAGATTCGTCAACTATTACGAAAATCGGGTTTTCTCTTAAACCGCTCCCTTCTTTTTGATAAAACTTTTTTTTCCTTGAAAGCTAACACTTAAAGGAAAAATGAGGCTAAGAATATTTTTATGCATTTTTCTAGAAGTTTTATAAATGGGCTATAAATATCGGTTCTTCGAGCACAAAGCTTGAAATAAGAGAAAAAGTAAGAAATGAGGGTAATCATTGATAATTTTTCACTTCTATTGTGATGAAAGCATGATAAATAATATATATTAAACTTAGAAATTTGGATTGAAGGTATGCCCTTGAAAAATATGAGAGATAGGTGTAGAAAAATATAATTTTGCATCTATGTAGAGAAAACACAAGGGTGGAACAAGGCTCAACTCTTTTCATTTTTAACACAAGAACAATATTAACACAAGAACACTATTAAAATACCTCTGAAAATAATTTGTAGAACCTTTAAGAATATGTATTTGAAAGAGGAAAATAAAAGAGAGGGTTTTGTTGTGGCTTACTTGAATGCCTAGTGAAGTGTTTACTCAATTTCTTCTCTTTTTCCTCTCCTCCACCACCAAAGTTCTCTCTCTCTCTCTCTCTCTCTCTCTCTCTCAGCTGAATGTATGAGTGTGTGAGTGTTTTTATAATTCAAAAATGATGAGGGGAATGGTGTATTTATAGAGAATTTTGTGTGAAAAGTCTAAAATGCCCATTAGTTTCAAATGAATTGAATAGTTCTTTGATTTAGTTTGAATGTAATGGAAAGAAGGATGATTAGAAGCTTAATTATGTACTTAATTGTAATCGAGTTTGGTTTAGGACTAATTACAAATATATTTATTGCAAATCTTTGGTACAATGACTTGATTTGATTCTCATGATTTTAGAGATTTTATTCCAATTATAACCTAGGGGGGCTGTAGCCAACCATCATAAGGATTTTGGGATGGATTTTTTTGATTTTTTGACAAAAGATCTCCCATGTGGAACTTAATTATTGGAAAAATTGGTACAAGTATGTATATATATAATAGTACTAACTTGAGGTCAATTTATGATTTAAGAAAAATGTGAGTGCTAAGGCCTTAATTTATAAATTTGAACATTTATTTAAGTGTAATATTTAATTAAATTAGGATTTGGAAATTCAATTAAGTTAAAGTTCCTTTATTTCGAATTAAACAACGAATCGTAATGAGAATCGAAAATCTAGGGTTTTGAACGACAAATATAATTTAGGGAATTAATTTAATTATTGTTAGGGTTTTAGAAATGGTCTCTGAGTTTCCGAGTTCGATCAGGGTTTGAGAATTTTTGGATGGCATGCGTTTTCAACTCTATAACTAAAATTAAAAATAAATAAGGAATCAAGTGTGTTTATTGAAATAATTCTAAAGTAAGGGTCTAAATAAAATTACAAAGGTCAGGGGCCTCATAGTTAAATAATTAATATTAGAGTGAAAGAACGATTACTAAGTTATTGGGGTCAATTAGGGTTTGTACGGGATTGTTCACGATGTGGCTTCGATTCTTGGGTTAAATTTGTGAATAAATGAGGATCTTAGGGTTTTATTATAATAACTCAAAAGTTAGGAACTTAATAGGGTCTACAAAAGTTAGGGGCCTCACAACCCATCTCCCTTAAACAAATTTTGTCATCGAAATTTCAGCATATCTTGAAATGTTTGGAGCAATTTGTTTGCATTGCATCCTCGCGCTTTCAGGTAAGCCCTGCCAACATACATTAATCATTTGAACCATCTTCTTCTCTTAAGTTCTTCTACCTTCTGTCCAGAGTACCATTGGTTTCGTTATGATAGTAGCGATTTTAATCAAATTTCTATCCAATTAATGACGTAAGGATGCACCAATCTTTTGTGGTTCTCAAAATTCTGAACTACTTGTCGTATGATGTTGCTGCCCATGTTGCAAGTTTTCTGACATGATAGTCCATATACTTGTTGAGGATTTATCTCATTGACCCTTCGGTAGGTTGCTAATGTCATTGTGTTTGTTGAATTGTTGAATCATGAAAACTTGTCTATCCCCCTTAAACAATAAAAGCATTCTATTGGATGGTGAGTTATCTTCTTCTTCTGGTAGTTGTTGATCGCAGCTTGATGTTCCAATAATGAATCTATTTCTAAGGTGAGGTTGGAGTTGGGTGCCTTCATGTCTCGGGAATCAAAAATTAAACGTATAAACATTTCCTAAGGGTTCATATACAAGTTCTAATGACCTAATATGCGACAGATACGAAGGTATGTGATGAATAAAACACTTTTTCGAGTGTTAAGATACCAAGATAAAAAAGAATTTACACCATCCATGCTTGGTTTACAAAAGGCTATTCCAAAAGGGATTTAACTGTTATCGTAGTTACATTTTCCTTAGGTTAGTCATTAATCATATTCCTCCATTCTTGTCTATGCATCTCATAAGGTGCTAATGTGGCCTAGTTTCTAGTGTTCTTTGGTCCTTCTTTCCTTAAATAATCATCTTTGACTTCTTTCCGTATCATTCATTTCCCTTAGCATAATCAAGGTCCTGGAGTATGGTGTTGTATTCTTTTGGTTACTCCTTTCTGGTCCCTCATGAAGTTGGTTCCCTTTCTACAAGCTCCAAGCCCTCTTGGATTCTACATCCTCTCATTTTGAATTCAATGTTGTGTCAATTACATCTGCAAAGATGGGAAGTCTTAATGGAACAAACTCTTTCTCTAATTGTAGATTTTGAACGCCATTTCACTTTCGAGCCTTCTCCTCATCATCTGCTACATACTAGGTTGCATACTAGAAAACTCGAAAAGTCAAACCCTATGAGAGAGAAAAAAAGAGCAAAAGTCAAAACCCGGGAAAAAGTGTGAAACCCAAGAAAAACATGAGGGAAATGAGCCCAAAGTGATGGAAAATCCAAAAACTCAACAATATCAAATTTCAATCAGTTCAAAATGTAAAGGACCACAAGTGTTTCGCGAATAAAGTTTGCATGGGGGAGTGGGTAACACGTATAAAGCACAAATCTAGAGAGAAAAAACACCAGAGAGTGAGATAGAGGGTTTTCGGATGAGTTGGAGTGTGTATAGTGAGCCTAGGTTGTGTCTTAAATAAGCCTCGAGCCAAAAAGTCAAAATTGCCCCCATATACGGGTCGGGTGGTTGGCCATGCACCAAGCGGCCGGCCGTCCCCTTTGCGTGGCCAGCCGACTCCTTAGGTGGTCCAGCTGTGTTTTTTGCTGAGATCTTGCCCATTCTAAGCATGGATAGTCCTGTATTTATCCTAAAGTGAAGAATTGCAGAAATTGGGTTTGTTTTGATTACAGAAAAATCCGAAATGAGATTTTGGATGCACTGTTACAAAACTTGTCATGTCTTTGAAGAAGGAAATGCCCCAACCGAGAGCTTGAGCAAGTTGTATCCTTTTTTGAGCATACAAGAACCTCCGAGCAGTAAGTCAGAGATCTTTGTGAGGTGTTCTCAAAATGTCACTTTTGTTTAGTTTTTTTAAAAAAAACTTGCTACCTATTATATTGCATCGCATCACCTCAATTATGTCGCATTATGCGGCATCCGCATGCATCATACTCTTTGCATCTTTTTCCCTCTCTACGTGAGACGCAGTTTCAATTGCATCCTCCACCCTTTCTGCATGAGATGCAGTTTGGCATGGAGCTTTTTCCCTCTCTACGTGAGACATAGTTTGGCTTACACCCTCCACTCTTTCTATGTGAGATGCAGTTTGGCATGGAACTCTTCCCCTCTTTACGTGAGACGTAGCTTGGCCCCTTCACCCTCTTTGCGTGAGACACAGTTTGGCATAGAGTTTTTTCCCCTCTCTACGTGAGACGTAGTTTGGCTTGCACCTTCTACCCTCTCTGCATGAGACGCAGTTTGGCAAGGAGCTTTTTCCTTCCCTACGTGAGACGTAGTTTGGCTTGCACCCTCCACCCTCTCTGCATGAGACGCAGTTTGGCATGGAGCTTTTCCCTTCTTTACGTGAGATGTAGTTTGGCTTGCACCCTCCACCCTCTCTGGGTGAGACGCAATTTGGTATGGAGCTTTTTTTCCTTTCTACATGAGACATAGTTTGGCTTGCACCCTCCACCCTCGCTGTGTGAGATGCAGTTTGGCATGGAGCTTTTTTCCCTCTCTACGTGAGACGTAGTTTGGCTTCCACTCTCCACCCTCTTTGCGTGAGACGCAATTTGGCATGGAGCTTTTCTCCTCTCTACGTGAGACGTAGTTTGGCTTGCATCCTCCACTCTCTCTGCGTGAGACGGAGTTTGGCGTGGAGCTTTTTCCCTCTCTACGTGAAACATAGTTTGGCTTGCATTATTTACCCTCTCTGCGTAAATGCAGTTTGGCATGAACCAACTGATGAACAATGGATGTCCGATCCATGGGAAATCAAGAGGCGTGGAATCTTATTCTGGTAGTCACGGGCAAAATCCCATTTACAAATCCATGGGATACCAAAGCGGATAATAATATGTACCAAGGATTTGGTCATGAAAATGTCCTTAGATGTCCATCTTTAACACATTTTAGATGGTATAAAGATGTTTTTATGCTTAAAGTTATGCAACGCATAGATGCAAATAGTGAACATTGGAAAACCATATTTATAGAGCTTTTCCCTCTCTACGTGAGACGTAGTTTAGCTTGCACCCTCCACCTTCTCTGTATGAGACGCTGTTTGGCATGGAGCTTTTCCCCTCTTTATGTAAGACGTAGTTTCGCTTGCACCCATTACCCTCTCTACGTGAAACGCAGTTTGGCATAGAGTTTTTCCCTTCTCTACGTGAGACTTAGTTTCGCTTACACCTTTCACCCTCTCTGTGTGAGATGCAGTTTGGCATGGAGCTTTTTCCCTCTCTATGTGAGACGTAGTTTGGCTTGCACCCTGTATCCTATACCCTCTCTACGTAAGACGCAGTTTGGCATGGAGATTTTCTCCTCTCTACATGAGACATAGTTTGGCTTGCATTTTCTCACATCATTTCTACGTAAGATAGAGTTTGGTTTGCATCTTTGACCCTCTCTGCGTAAGATGTAGTTTGGTTTGCAGCTTTTTCCCTCTCTACATGAGACGTAGTTTGGCTTGCATTTTCTCACATCATTTCTATGTGAGACAAAGTTTGGTTTACATCTTTGACCCTCTCTGTGTGAGACGTAGTTTGGTTTGCATCTTTGACCCTCTCTACATAAGACATAGTTTGGCATGCATTTTTTCACATCCTTTCTACGTGAAACGTAGTTTGATTTGTATCTTTCATCCTCCTTTCACGTGAGACATGTTTGGAATTGCTGTTTGCTTACTTTTTACTTTCTTTCGTGTGAAACATGGTTAGATTCATTTTGACTTAAGCTTGAGGCTTGTTTTATTTTTATGCCGTCATTTTGTCATATTTATTGTCTCTTTGCATTTTTCAAAATAATCGGTTTTGTGAAGCGTGTAAATCCATATTGCAAATGTAGTCTTGAGCATATCATTTGCATCTTGCCCCTGAACTATGCTGGTTTGATTCCTTGTAAAGGGATACGTAGGTAATTTTCGAGTTTAACCACTGCATTTGCATTTTGATTTCTTGCCCAAGTCTTGTGGCCGTGTCAAATGGGTCATCTTTGGGTTTTGACATTCATGACTTCGAGCTCTATTAAAGAGGGGCAACTGTAAACACTCCATTTTTGACCACCTTTAAAACTTGGGCGCCACAGGTTGATCACTCGATGATGAAATACTACGCTGTACAGACGTTCGATTTCCTCAGCAGGAAACTTTGGTTTTGAGTTTCAAAGCCTAAAAACTTTGCACCTCCTTTGAGCCAAAACCTAATTTTTCCACACCTAACCACCCAGAGGCCTGCTGGCCAACAAGTGGCCGGCTGGTCAAAAATTAGTGGCCAGCTGTCCCTCACCTAGCCGGTTAGCCAGGTTTCCTGGTGGAACAAATATTTGTTATCAGGTGTCCCTTCACGTGCATGCACTGCACCAGCTGGCTCAATACAGATATTTCCGAAATAGCAACCTATTTTTCTATATATAGGGGACCTTCCCTCTTGGTTTTAGGTGAGAAAAATTTACCAAAGCTCAAATTCTTGAAAAGCTCTCTCCCTCTCTATCTTGCAACACACATGCACTACCCAAACACTTCCTAAACCAAATATTTGAGGCTCTTTACTGAGGTTCTTGAGCTAAAATTTCAACTCTTGAGAGTGATCACTCATTAGTTTGTGAATCAAAGAGTGACATCTCTTCAAAAGGTATAACTTCTACCTTTTTTACACTACTTCCCTCTCTTTCCTTACTGTTTTTGGATTGTTTTTATGGGCTGCAGCTTGTGGCTTAAAGCTATCAAAGGTGGAGGGGTTAACCACCCTTCTTGAACCTTGTTCTATAAGCTTTTGCTCTTGTGTTTCTCACTTCTTTCTCAACTTTTGGCCACTGATTTTTAGATTTTTAAAAGGCTAAAATATGCAATTTTGAGGTCCAAAAATTGGAGGGTTTAGCCACCCCTCCTTAAGCTTGCTTACTAGCTTTATTTCTCTCTTATTTTAGCTCACTTTTTGTAGCTTTTCCATACTAATTCCAGTACTGTTTTTGTGAGTTTTAGAACTGTTTTAGGGTGTTTAATTCATTCATTTTTTGTATAGTGTGCTTGTAATGTTGTAGTCCTCATAGGTTTGGTGGTTTAGCCTTAGACACCAACTTATTTGAGTTAATAGCTCCTATTTTATGCTTTTCATACATGTGCTTACACTTGTAATAATCATTATTGCAACCTCCCTCATTTCTTGGTTTTCTCTTTCTTTGTTTAGGAGTTGGTTCAAACAATTGATGGTTGTTTAAAGTATGAGAAAGAGACTCTTCTATGCTTAATGGTTTAATCTCTTCGGAGGTTCATTACCATGGCATTATATCTCTATCATGCTAAAGACAACATCTTGTTTGACACTTCTCTCCATTAGTGGACATAACTCTCACTTTTGGACTAAAATGATTAAAGAATGGAAAGGTAATTATAAGAGGCTAATAAAATTAGACTAAAAGAGGCACAAGATAATAAAATTGGTTTGGGTTCAATCAGACGTTAAATGAACCCATTGAATCTTGAATCATTTGATACTCTTTAGTGATGAGAATGGTTTAAGAATCAAGGTCTACCACTTCCCTTGAGGTAACTCCATGATAGGGATGAGGTTTTGTTGGTCTTTTCTTTTCATTTATTGAGCTTTTGTCCCATTGATTCATAGATTATCACGCAACAAGTTTGCATCAATTGATGGTTTACGAATCGAGTCAACCCCTTCCTTGATCTGTTTCATGATAGGGAGTGGCAGAAAGGACAAACACCTCCTGGAAACACTTTGTTTGTGCTCTATTTCCTTTTTGTTATAGCAGGGCACTGTCAAAAAATAGTGGCCAACTAGCCACCTAACCATCCAGCCAATCACTTTTTGAGGCCGGCCGACCACTTCATTTTAGACAAACAATGCCATTTTTATGGCAAAACAAAGCAGAGGCTGGGGTGAAAACAAATTATTTTTCTAATTGTAGAACAGAACAGTTCTAGCAGCAAAACAGAGGTACTTTCGGGTGGATATTCCTGTTCATGCATATGCAATTCTCTATTTCCTATGGCTCGTGGAGTTAATGCTAATTAGTAGATTTGTTTGAAACTTGTAATAGCTAGTTCATTAATTAGTTAAGTTTCTTTGAACTTGTAATAACTAGTTTCCTAGTTAATTCATCTGGTGTTGTACTTAATTAATTATATTCATTCAATTTGTAATAATTAGTTAGTATAGCTAATTTATTTAGTGTTATAATAGCTAGCTTAATTAGGGCATTTATTCAGACCCTCTTGCATGAAGGCAAACTTGTAATATTGTGTATGTCTTCCAACCCCCGTTCTTTCTCTCTTTTGTTTATCCGCTTATAATGGTAGTAGCATGTTTTACATTTTTCATATCATTACCATCCTTAAAATATCCATTTTTGTATACATTTGATTCAGTGCATCATTCTAACTTTATGGTTATTTCTTCCCTATTTGAATGCGTACTTAACTGCATGCTATCAAATTGATTCACATGCTATACTAGCAGCCGAGCCTATTAATTGCATGTTGTATGTGTTGCATTAGTCATTTTGCATCGTTATGATCGTCATTTTCTTTAACTATTTCCTTTCTTTTGGCTCGCCTCGGCTATTTGGGGTAAGCATTTTTTTCGCTTTAGCATATTGTATACGTGCGATTGTTGCCATGTCAAGCATGTTTACCATGAGGCTAAGTGCTTAGTTGATATACCTGTTTGAATGCCGGTGGATGAAGGCTAATTTGCTTAAATTATGATGATTGGATCAAAGCACATATGAGTTCACTTTTTAAGTAACACATATTCAAAACTTTTTTCAAACAAACCTGAAATCAAAACGTTCCAAATTGGGCGAATTAGTCTATACTTGTGTGCCTTACATAGTAAGTTAGCATTAATAATCGGAACAAGAGCATATATTGTACATAAAAATCACATCATGATTAGTAGAGGTCAATCTTTGGTCGGGTGAGTTGGGTGCTCAATTCATGACCTTCCCCTCTTATGCCTAAGTTCCCAAGCCGAGACACTTTGGTGATGACGGATAAGTAGCCTTTGGCACGAGTCATGGGTTTCTTAAATTTTCTAAAAATATTTAGGCGGCGACTCTGAAATCTAGCAATTTAGTCCATTTTTTGGCATTTTTTATTCAAAATCGATTTTTCAAAAGATTTGCTGGATTTGGACTCATTTGTGTTTATCTATTTCACATTGCACTTGTCAAATCAGATTCAGAACCACGGGAGTCCAAATTGTAGGGCTAATCATATCTGAGAGGAGCACAAAAAGCAAGCTACAGACACGCACGCACACGCGACTAGGCTAGAATAGGCGTGAGGCTGACATCATAGGCACGCGCCTAGCTGGGCCAAACGAGCGTGCAAGGTTGACGTTAGGTGGATGACATCAGCGGCTGATGCGGTTGACCAACTGACGGCTGGGAGGTTGAGCAGATGGCGTGGTTGGGCGCGCATGGGAGAGCGTAGGCGAGTGATGGAGGAATAAGATGATGCGCCAAGCACAAAAGTGGCTCGTGAAGGTGCGTGAGCAATGTGCTGGTGATGAGATCGGTGCCGTTGGAATCATGAGAAGATTCCAATCAGTTTGATGCTGAAGGGAAAAAAAAATTGGAAAAAAAAAATATGGCGAAATAGTTCGATCAGTGTTTAGGTGATTGAATAAAATATTGTAGCACCACTGTGTACGGGACTAAGTAGAAAAAGAAAAGAAAGAATGCTATAATTTAGGATCTATAGCTCTGATACCATGTCAAACTGATTGAGAGAAATATTTATGAATTGTATATTTGAATCAAGTTACAATGACTCCTATATCGAGGAGAGTATTACAATAAAGAAAGGACTCCTAAATTTACGAGGACTCCTAGATTCACTGGGAATATACTAGATTTTCAGGGAATACACTTATATATAATATATAGGAAAATGTTTGGGGGCTCTAAAAATGGTGCTCTAATAGCTCTAATGTATGTGTGAGCCTCATCTGATGTGATGTTTTCGCCTTGTATTTTTTTATTTTTTTTTATTTATTTTACACATCACTAGAGTTCAATTAGAGTTCCAGTTTTAGAGGGATGAATCACTACTATTAAGGAACTATTTGACATCTCTTATTTGTACATTTTTTTATTTTTTTTTATCATATCATCTTTTTATTTTTTTTATGTATCTTTTCGTAAAAAGTTAAAAAGTATACTTGTTTAAATTATTCCAAACACCCTCTAATTTAGATTCAAATTATCCATGCCATGCAATCAATTTTAAAAAATAAGATAAATTAATACTTATTTTGGGATTTGTTTAAAATACAGATTGCTCCTGTTGTTTAGAAAATTTCAAATGCCCCTTGTTAGAATTTTTATCAGAAAAAAATGAAATTCCTAACTATTCTTTTATATACAATGATAAAATTACATAAATTATTAATTCAAATAAATTTATGACAATATTAAAAACTATTAATTGACTTGATGATTTATTAATAAAATAGGTCATTTGTTATGAAATTAGAAATTCAAAGGGCAGAACGTAATTTCTAGAACCACAAGAGGCAAATTATAGTTTAAGCAAACCTCAATGGGTATATTTGTATTTTATTCAAAAAATAATTTATGTAAAAATTTAAGTTAGTTTAATATTGATTATTATATTATCAGATTATTTTTATCTATACGTCATCCATATTTTCAAGAATAGACTGTCCATTTATTACAATATATAATAATGATGTGATCATGTTTTACTAACTATTCAAGTAGGTAAATAAAATTGACAAAAAAAAAAAGTAATACTGTGGATTTTGTTGCGATAATTCTAACTGTTCATTTTGTCTAACACTCCGTGTATGTCATCCATACAAAAAATTAAGTCAATCTAATAATCGTAACATATTCAATTAATCGCATTTTTATCTAATAATTATAGCTTATTTAATTTATTGTGTTTGTCACCCAAAAAAAAAAAAAAAAAAATAGATGGTTTATTTTTAAAAATACGATTATTATATATCGTGGACAGTTAAGCCAACTTAATTATACTCTAACACCACTTATAGGTTTACCACTTTATTTACCCTTTTTCAATACCACAATAATTTAAAATTTTAAATTATTACTCGGCATTCTATCTTCTTTGTATTTCATATTATAAATTACTATCAGTGTTTTAGTTTCAGTTTTTTGAATTTAATTTTTTGAAGACTGAGATTTTTATTTTTTGTGTTTTTAGTTAATATTTTAAAATTTTTAAGTATTTTTATTATTTTTTTAGATACACCTTACTTAAATATATTTAAAAAATAAAATATTTATAAAAAAATATTTTAAAAATTAATGAATATATAAAAATACAAAAAATATACCTAACAATGTTATTATGGACATTATTATTGTAGTTTTTGAACAATGGTGTTATGGCATTATGCTGCGGGAAGTTTTCTCGAAGCTTCATTTTAAGAGCTGTGCCTTATACCCCAGTGGGGGTCGCACCCCCAGTGAGGTGGCGCGCCCCCACTGGCTGCCAACCGAAAAAAAAAAAAAAAAAAAAAAAAAAAAAAAAAAAAAAAAAAAAAAAAAGTGTTTTTTTTGGCCCAATCATGGGCCTCCACCTCACTGGGGGTCGACCCCCAGTGGGGGTATAAATCATTTTTCTCATTTTAATTTGGTTGGAGAATAAAAGTGATGGAGAATGAGAGATGAGAAAAAAAAAGGTGATTGATTGATGTGAAAAAGAGAGAGAGTGATTTTCAAAATTATTTTGAAAAAATTACAAACCAAACAAATTTTTTAGAAATTTTTTTCCAAAATCACTCTACAAAACCAGGAATTGGAGTGGCTGCTGTGCGGGGTGCATAGCAGCCACTGCTGTGGAGCCAATTGGGCCCTTTTCGGGACCCATTTTGAGAATCCGAACCGTTCATATTTCAGAATACATCAAGTAGAACATATCTGTAAAAAATCAAGTTAATCGGATATCGTTTACCCATTCATCCACACACAATGAATATAAATGTGTGTGGATGAATGGGTAAACGATATCCGATTAACTTGATTTTTTACAAGTATGTTCTACTTGATGTATTCTAAAATATGAACGGTTCAAATTATCAAAATAAACCCTGAAAAGAATCCAATTAACTACACAATAATGACTGATGTGCACCCTACACAGCCGCCACCCCAATCCCACAAAACCAAACCAATCAAATCATACCCTAATTCTCTCTCATCGCATCAGCCGCGAACACACACTCTCATTATCTCATCATCATCCAACGGTACACCTTTTGTCTCGTGGCGTGCAGTTTTCATTTTTGGCTAAACACGCACAAATAGGCAAAAAAAAAAAAAAAAAAAGTCAAAAAATCATAAAAAATCAAAAATCACAAAAAGATAAATAAAAAAAAAAATCATTATTCCAAAGCTAAAAAACTAAAAAACACCAATCAAAAATATCAAATAAATAAAAAAAAAAACTCAGACTAAAAAAAGTTAAAAAACACTAAAAAACCAATTAAAAATGACATTGCCAAACGATGACTGCCTTGGCAATTTTTAAGAAAGATGACAAAAGAGTCAGACATGTTGCTAACCCAAAAGCTGCTTTTGTTCTCAAACATTTTCATAATAAGTTGTAAACTGGACTTGTAAGTTTTTGAATAGTTCTTAGTTTCGCCCGGTGCGAAATGAATAATTCGTTTTCCTCATGGTGGTGGGTCCCAGAAACAAAATAAAAACGTCTGTGACACCAGCTCAAAAAATAGATATTAGTTTGCACGAAAAAACCATAGGTAATACAGCTCCTTCAGCTCTCAAACCTATTCAAGAACCATGGAAGAATTTCCATGTCCGCTCGAACGCACAGTTGCTTCAGCTCTTCTCCTTCTCGCCACCACACCACCCTCTCTCTCTCCTCCAAAGTAAACTCTACAAACCAATCGAAATGAAATTCAAGCTCATTTCGATTCAACTTGTGTAATGATAATTAATTTGTGCTTGTTTGTTGAATTTATGGCAGTAAAAGCAAGAGCAACGAATCAGAGAAGAGCTTGGAGCTGTTAAGTAACTCCAAGCCGCTGATCATCTCCGCTTCCATGCGCTACCGAGCCAAAGAGATCATGAGACTCTTGTCTAAAGATCGTGCTTCTGAGCTCAGGATACGCGAGCTGCTCGGTGACAGCCCTGACACTAGCAAAGCCTTGAGAATGTGCTCTCTCTCTCTCTCTACTAATGTATTTACAAGCTAGGATCAACGGTGTTGGTTTCTGTTGAGTTGTTTTGGGGATGATCATGTAATTTGATTTCAGGTTGTTGAAGCAAGAAAAGATCAAGAGGATGGGCGCAGGAGGTCGTGGGGACCCCTATATTTACACGGTAATGCAATTAACGATTCAATCCAAATATTCATAGCCTTGTGTTATTCACTACGATTATGAATATCCACCCTGAGTAGCTCTTCATAATCGTGCCTGAAATATGTCTAATTATTGGATTTTATTTGTTGCAGAGAGCTAGCATGAAACAACAGTAAATTAGACCGGGATAGAATCGGTCAGACTTACATAGTACTCATCAAGTCTATAAACTATGGAGATTTTGGTTTTAAAAAAAACACATAAACAACAGTGATTGCAAGATGATTGACCACCGTGTAAGTGGATATATATATATATATATATATATAGCTTTAGTCGTATTTCCATTGTGTTCAACTTAGGGCTGTGATGAACTCTACTCACACAGAAAATTGCATTACCGTCCACTGTTCTTAGTAATTGAATATTTTTCTTATATCAATTTTTTGTTTCCTGGAATTTTCTTTTTCATTAGTTCTCCTGTGTTAGAGTTCTTAGTTCTCCAGTGTTGGAGTTCTCAGTTCTCCAGTTCTCCAGTTCTCCAGTGTTAGAGTTCTTAGTTCTCCAGTGTTGGAGTTCTTAGTTCTCCATAGTTCTCCAGCGGAGGAAGTACTGGGGAGAAAGAATGATACTTCTACAGCGGAGGAGCGGAACTACTTGAGAAAAAGGGCACAAAAAAAAAAAAAAAAACTTGATCAAAACGATGCCGTTTGTAAACAACAGCAGGGACCGCCACTGGACATCACGGCAGGCGATCTGAACTCCTAACACTACAATGTGATTTTGGTCCCACCAATTAATCCACATCGGCTCAACAGTAAAATTAAGATTTCAGATCTAATTTTTATGGGCAAATTACAAACACCTCATCGAACTTTGGTGAAAATATAAATTTTCTCTAAAATTTAAGAAATTATAAATTATCCCCTGAAGGTCAAATTTGCATAACAAATTAGGAAAAAATCTGTATAAAAATAAAAACTTCATGGGACAATTTGTTATGGAAATATAAACTTCATAGGGCAGGATGCAATTTCTCAAACCTCAGGAAGAAATCTGTATTTTCACCAAATCTCGAGGGGGTGTTTGTAATTTTTCCAATTTTTATTATCTCAATGTAGTTGGGATAAAATAAAATAAAAAAAATAGTGTAAATGTTTGAAATCACACTTTATGGTCTAACACTACAATGTGATTTTGGTCCCAACCAATTAATCCATATCGGCTAAACAGTAAAATTGAGACTTCAGATCTAATTTTTATTATCTCAATGTAGTTGGGATAAAAAAAAACGTAGTGTAAATGTTTGAAATCACACCGTCACCCTTCTTATTCTTTAAAATCACCTTGCCACCCATTGTAAGGTGACACAGATTAATTTGTTTAGTCAAAATATGAAGGTTAGTTTGGGGTGTCCTAAAAAAGTGTACTTTTTATCTTTTTATGAAAATATATGCAGAAAAGTAGAGATGTGATGTGATTGAAAAAAGATAAAAAGATAAAAAGATGGATTATATAGTTTATGCCAAACCAGTAAACATTTCAACTAACCTACCCACTATTATAATTTTTGTTTGAAGGCTCCATTTTGCTTCAATTTTTGGAACTAATTTTGTGAAATTTTTTTATAATTGTAAATTAGTTTGACAAAAATAAACACAAAAAATATATATTTTGAATTTTTAAAAATAATTTCCTTTCTAAAAAAGATAAAACTTTGTGAAAAAAAAATAGTAGTTTATTATTTTCACCAATCTAATTTTTAAAATTTTTACAAAAAATAAATTTTAAAAATTCAACCAAACAGAGAAAAACTTTAATACACTTCAATTTACCAAACAACTCACTTAGCTTAAGCTAGCAAAACAAACATTTCATCTCATAAAAATGAAATGCAAATTCATTTAATTTTGGCATTTAGAGGTATTTAATTGATGATGTCATCTAATTTTGTTTGGTCAACAAAGGTTTGTTGACCAATAGAAGGATTAAACTGTTGTACAAAATTCTAAACTAAGGGGTGGCAATATGATTTCAAGAAATAAGAGGGATAACAATGTGATTTCAGACTAAATTGAGGAGGTGTCAGTGTAAGTTACCCTAAAAAATAACGTGGTTGTCTCAAATTACCAAATAATTTTTGGGTTTTTTTTGGCCAAAACCCTCTCATTGGGGTGATTCTATTTATACACCACAAATCATTTCAATACACACCACTTGCTCAGTTCACACCATACACAAATTAAAGCTTTTAATTATATCTCAATACACAAGATGCTTCTATGTACACACCACATTTCATCTCAATACACACTATTAATTAGTTTATTTTTTTATTACAATATTAACATAATGTAAAATGACCACAAAGGATGAAGGACTATGATGCACACCTTACGTAATACACACTAATTACTCATTGCACACCAATTATTTTTTAATGGCTGCGACGGTGATAGGTAGCAAGCGGACGGCGGCGGTGGCTGTTAGGGTTAGAACTGGTGGGGGTGGGTTGTGTGAATTGAGAAATTTATGTGAAAGTTAAAAATGTAATTGACTAGAAGGATAAAGATGTAATAAAAAATTTTAAGGACATGGAAGATTGAAGATTTTGGGTGGGGTGTGTAAGTGAGTAAGGCTAAAGATGGAAGATTGTGGATAGGGTGTGTGAGTAAGAGTAATGGTGAAAGATTGTGGTGTGTATTGAGAAAATTTCTTATTTTTCAAATTACTATAGGTGTGCCTCGAGTAGTGGTGTGCTTTGAGATGAAATGTAGTGTGTAAATAGAGGCACCCCTCTCATTAAGCCCATTTTTAGTGAAAATGACAATTCAAAGTTTTTTACTTCATAAACCTATTGAACAAGGGTTGTCTACTTCATAAAGGACAAATAAGGGTTCATTTAGGAAGTGGGTTAGATTTTTGAATTTTTGACTTTTTTGGCTATTTTAGCGTGGGGCTAAAAAGCCTGATTTGGAAAAGGCTTTAGGTTTTTTTTGGCTTTTTTGACTTTTTTGTGAGAGAAAAAAATGTAATGGTTATGGGTTGAATGTGATGTTTTGTCTTATTAGGCTAAAAAACCTATTTTATTTTTTGTGGCTAAAATAGACAAAAAAAACCCCAACTTTTGCTTCCCAAACGAAGCCTAAATTTGTTTACATTTTTTTTGGGAACAATCTTGCCCTTTCATATACATATCTATATATATATATATAGGAGATTTGAAAAGTTCTCATTCATCTATTGTAGTCCATACAGTTCGTGGTTGCGAGTTTGCAAAGCATAAGAGCTTGATCGAGTTTGCAGAGCTTCATTTGATTACCATTCAAGTTAGAGTTGGAGTTTTGTTCGATCGCTTGATTTCGTGTTAGAGTTAGAGCTTTGTTCAATCACTAGTTGACTATTGATAGTATGTAATCAACAATCAAACCGTGATTGAACTATCATTTATTAGATTAATTTTACTTTGACTTTCTTTGATAATATATGTCAAGTATTTTATTTTCTTGACACTCTGTTTAAAAGTGATAGTAAAAATTTTATTCTGATTTGCTATAATAATACATTTATTTGCTGATGCTCTATTTTAAAATTAACAGTAATTTTTACATTCTTAAAGTTATTATTTCATTTTACTATGTTTTTTTAATTATTTATTAATAATTATAGTGATATGGTATTTAATGATGATGATGATGGTATTTTACTATTTTAAATTTAAAATTTTACAGTAAAATTTACTATGAATAAGAGTAAAATTTTATTGTGAGACAGTAAAATTTTATTGTTGATTAATTTCAACGGTAAAAATTTTACTTTTTTATTTTATTTTTTTTTACAGAATTTCATAGCCAATATGGATATTATTTGATAGATTTTCACAAAAGGATTTCAAAAAATACCAATTTCATTAAAAAGCGACATATATATCAAAAGTTGTATCATTTTAAATTTTGAAATATTAAAGTACTCACTAATTATATTTTGCTAATAGTGGTCTGTGTTGGAGTTTTCAATTTTTTTTTTTTTTTTTTTGTTCTTTTGTGTGTGTGCGCGCACACGTGCGCTTGTCCTTAAGTGCGCACTTGTCCTTAATGTATGAAACTTTCAATATGAGGGGTTTTGTCCAAATTCCCCATAATTTTTCCACATAATAAGAGGTCATTTGGGAGCAGGTTTTTTTAGTGACTTTTTAGTTTTTGTCTAAAGAGAGAAGCTTCTCTTCGGTCCAAATCAGACTAAAAAGTGTTGTTGGGCCTCCGTGGACCCACCACAGAGCCCACATTGATAATCCAAACGGTTAAATGTATAGGGCTCGTTTATTATTTCATCTTCACAAAAAATCACCTTAATCGAATATCGATAATTTACATTTGTGTCAACGATAAATATGATTTTATAAATAATTTGTTGACAAAAATGTAATCTAATCAAGTGGTTATCGATATTCGATACATGTGATTGTTTACAAAGATAAAGTATTTGACGAGCTCTACACATTGAACAGTTCAGATCATCGATGTAGGTTTCGTGGTAGGCCCGCAGAGGCCCAACAACACCCTCCAGTTGGAAAAACCAACTGGAGAGAAACCTCTCCCTAGGCTTGTTGGACCAATCTTCTGTGTAAATAAAATAACTAGAAATAAATTCAAACAAAATAAATAAATAACATACCAGATTTATTTTGTCGAACCAAATAAAATTACAAGATCAAGTCAAGTGTGTGACACTTTGTCCTTAAGACAGATTCGCCCCGCTACGGTGCTTACGGTTGAGTGGCGTCTATCTCCCAGGATACAATGATCTTCACAAATTTATAGAAGCACTTCAAATAAATTTGTTCGGCGAACCAAACCTTGTGTTCTAATACTCTCTTTAGAAATTTTTCCTAAACTAGAATGAAGATCAAAATGTAAGATAAAATCTGGACAAACAAAAAAGGAACCAAATATCACTAATTTTTCCGGATCCTAGAACTGCTGGAAAAACTTTGTATATATAGGCAACCAAAAATAGATCCCAACAGGCACCACTTTAAAAGTGAATAGGTGCACACCAATCATTTAATCAATGCACTCAACAATTGAATAGATTAACTGCTAGCAACCGTAGCAGTTTAATTACCTGTTTTCCAAACAGCCCAAAAAACCCGAATCTGTTTAGGCCTATAAGAACCTGTTTGAGGTTGGGACTATATTTAAACAAACCATTGAAATAAATATATAGTAAACAATTAGAATATATATATAAATATATTAAACTAATTGAATGTATATATTAAACTATTTGAATAGTTTATTAAATAAATGAAAATGTACAAACTTTTAGGAAATCACTAAGGAACCTAAAATTTGAATTTAGAATTAAATTAAATTCCCACAATTACAAATTTTAGGAAACCACTCAGGAAACCAAAATTTGAATTTAGAATTAAATTGAATTCCCACAATAATTTTTATTGAAAAAATTCAAATGAATTTTATCTAATAAAAATTAATGTTAGACCCGAAAACGACGTCAACTCCCATTCACTCATAAATGGTTTTGACGTTCCGTCTTCACCTCTATGGACCCACCCCAAAAGACGTTTGAGGTCCACCCAAATTGGGCTAAATAATATGCCTATATAAAACCATTTTTTCCAACAATCCCCCACATGAATGGAATTTGACGGAGAGAAAATGCAACAACATGATCTAATTACAGAGAGTATAGAAATTAGAAATATTCTGCAAAGGATAGGTAGCTTTTGGCTTTGAACCTTCCCTTGTGAGACACTATCGGATTTACTAGCTAACCAGTGAACATGATGTCTTGAACTGTTCAGCCGTTTGTGTAAACCAAGACAATAGAACTCACACAGTATATTCCCAGACACAGTTTAGTTCTCACTATTGTGTTCATTTTGGCCCTGAACAACCTGGTCTTTCATGAGTGCTCTAAAGATTTGTAGCCCTTCACAAATCTTATAGAACCGGCCCAGTTCACACTCACATAGGTGATTCTTATGAAAAGTATCCTGCCATACTCCACTAGGTTTACCTAGATATAAGAATCATTAAAATTTTACTTAACCTCAAACGCTGCAGACATCACTTATTTTATCATAGAAATGGGTAGGAGTTGGACTCCACAGTGATCCTTCTGAGTCAATCACAACTCGGTTGTCCCTTTGAACCTAGATCTTGGGATCTCCAGTCAACTAGGTTGGGTTGCCGTTGTGGTAACTCTTATTTAATAGGCTTTAATCCCATTCCCCTCGATGAATTCTCAACTAACTCTCTTGCTAACCCTTTGGTTAGTGGATCCGCTATGTTGTCTTTAGACTTAACATATTCTATGGAAATAATTCCATTAGAGAGTAGTTGTCGTACGGTGTTATGTCGACGACGAATGTGTCGTGACTTACCGTTATACATATGACTCTGTGCTCTACCAATTGCTGATTGACTATCACAATGTATGCATATAGCAGGCACCGGTTTTGGCCATATTGGAATATCTTCAAGGAAGTGGCGAAGCCATTCTGCCTCTTCCCCTGCTTTGTCTAAAGCTATGAATTCAGATTCCATAGTAGACCTAGCAATACAAGTCTGTTTGGAAGATTTCCAAGATACAGCCGCCCCACCAAGAGTAAAGACATACCCACTGGTGGACTTCGAGTCTCTAGTATCCGATATCCAATTTGCATCACAGTATCCTTCAAGTACTGCTGGATATCTAGTATAGTTAAGCCCAATATTACGAGTAAATCGGAGATATCTTAGAACCCTTATCATTGCTTTCCAGTGTTCTACTCCCGGATTACTCGTATATCTACTTAATTTACTTACTGCATAAGCTATATCTGGGCGAGTGCAGTTCATCAAGTACATTAAGCTTCCAATAATTTGGGCATACTCTAATTGAGAAATACTTTCCTGTACATTTTTAGAAAGATACAAATTAACATCTACAGGAGTTCTAGCAAGATGATCATCATCTTTGCTGAATTTGTCAAGTATTTTCTCAATGTAATGAGATTGTGACAAAGCATATCCTTCTGATGTTTTGGTAATTTTCATACCAAGTATTACATCAGCAATGCCCATGTCCTTCATGTCAAAATGTTTATTCAACATTTTCTTGGTAGTTTTAATCATGTCATTATTACTACCAATGATGAGCATATCATCTACATAAAGACATACAATGACATAACCTTTATCTGTGTTTTTAATATAAACACATTTGTCACACTCATTAATTTTAAATCCATTTGACATCATTGCCTTGTCAAATTTCTCATGCCATTGCTTTGGCGCTTGTTTTAAACCATATAATGATTTAACCAATTTACACACTTTCTTTTCTTTCCCTGGAACAGAAAACCCTTCTGGTTGTTCCATGTAAATTTCTTCATTTAACTCACCATTTAAGAAAGCGGTTTTAACATCCATTTGATGAATTTCTAGATTGTATAGAGATGCAATGGCAATTAGCATTCTAATGGATGTGATTCTAGTAACCGGTGAGTATGTGTCAAAGTAATCTAGACCTTCTTTCTGTCTAAAACCTTTGACTACAAGTCTTGCCTTGTATTTATCTATTGATCCATCCGCTTTCAATTTTCTTTTGAAAATCCACTTGTACCCAAGAGGTTTACAACCTGGTGGCAAGTCCACTAATCCCCAAGTGTGATTTTGCAAGATGGATTCAACTTCACTGTTGACAGCTTCTTTCCATAAAGGAGCTTCAGGACTGGACATAGCCTCTTTAAAAGTTAAAGGCTCATTTTCTAACAAATATGTTAGAAAATCTGGACCAAAAGATTTTGAGGTTCTAGCACGTTTACTACGCCTAAGTTCCTCTTCCTCATTTTGATCTAACTCTTGTTCTTGATCATGTTCTTGATCCTGACTAGTAATAGCATCAAAAGATCTTTTATTAGTACTAGTCTCTTGTCCAATCTTCTTTGGAAATACATGTTCAAAGAAAGATGCATTCCGAGATTCAATAATAGTATTTACATGCATTTCGGAATGTTCTGATTTATGAATCAAAAACCGATATGCACTACTATTCTTAGCATAACCAATGAAAATGCAATCAATGGTCTTAGGACCTATCTTAGTCTTTTTAGGACTAGGAATAGCCACTTTAGCCAAACACCCCCACACTTTTAAGTATTTGTAGGATGGTACTCTTCCATGCCACAATTCGTAAGGTGTTTGATTCACTTTCTTTCGGGGTACTTTATTTAAAATATAATTAGCAGAAAGTATTGCTTCCCCCCACAAGTTCTGAGGTAATCCAGAACTAATTAACATGGCATTCATCATTTCTTTTAAAGTCCTATTTTTCCTTTCAGCAATTCCATTTTGCTGAGGTGAGTAAGGAGCAGTGGTTTGATGAATTATTCCACGTTCTTTACAAAACTCACCAAAAGGTGATTCATATTCACCACCTCTATCACTTCTAAGTTTCTTGATTTTCTTACCAAGTTGATTTTCAACTTCATTCTTATATTGAATGAAAGTTTCCAAAGCTTCATCCTTGGTTCGAATTAAATAAATATAACTATATCTAGTATAGTCATCTATAAAAGTGATTACATACTTTTTTCCACCTCTGGTTTGAATTGATTTAAAATCACAAATGTCACTATGAATTAATTCAAGTGGTTCCGTACTTCTTTCAATTGAATGAAAAGGAGTTCTAGATAATTTTGCCTCAACACAAATTTCACATTTATGATTTGAATCAATGTCAAATTTAGGTAAACATTCCATATTAATTAATCTACGCAAAGATCCATAATTAACATGTCCTAGTCTACCATGCCATAAATTTGAAGACTCAAGCAAGTAAGAAGAAGATGTAGTATTATTAATAACTGAGGGTACAACGGTCATTACATTTAACTTGAAAAGGCCATCAGACATATAACCTTTTCCTACATACATCCCGTTTTTGGTAAGTACAAACTTGTCACTTTCAAAAACTAGCCTAAACCCATTCTTACTCAACAAAGATCCGGAAACTAAATTCTTGCGAATGTCCGGTACATGCAACACATTGTTGAGAGTGAGTTCCTTTCCAGATGTCATCTTGAGTACAATCTTTCCTTGTCCTTTAACTTTGGAAGTTGAGGAGTTGCCCATAAAAAGTTGTTCACCATTGTCCACTAAAGAATAAGATGTGAACATCTTTTTGTCGGCACAAATATGGCGAGTAGCACCAGTGTCCACCCACCATTCTCTAGGATTTCCGACAAGATTTGTCTCGGAAACAACTACAGAAAGATTTATGACATCTACACCATTGGAAATTATATCCATTTTGGTTATATCGGCTTTAGTAACCTTCTTACTTGTTCTTCCTTTGCCTTTGCAAAAATTAGTTCTTAAGAACTTCTCTGCTTTTTCACTATTATTCACTGGCACAGTCCCAACAAAAGGAGAAATTGGCGTAATGGCAATTACCATACCAGTACTGGTTTGAACATAAGTTTGACCAGTTTTAGTAGCCATAAATTCTAAATTATAAAAACAAAATTATAATTAGAATTTATACTACACAGAAAATTAAACCAAATTCACAGAATTAAATTCTGTAAAAATAAAAGAAACAAGAATGTAACTTTTATTTTTCAATTAATTTGAAAATAAAATAAAATTTTATTTAAACAAATTAATTCCACACAGAAAATTAAATTCTGTAAAATAAAAGAAATAAAAACTATAACTTTTATTTTTCAATTAATTTGGAAATAAAATAAAATTTTATTTAACCAAATTAATTCCACACAAGGAAATTAAATTCTATAAAAATAAAAGAAATAATAACTATAACTTTTATTTTTCAATTAATTTGGAAATAAAATAAAATTTTATTTAACCAAATTAATTCCACACAAGAAAATTAATTTCAGTAACACTTCAATAATTAAAATACTGAAACAGAATTTTAATTAATGAAAACTCAGAAAATAATTTCTAAAACCCAAAATTAATTTCTGAAAAAATTCCACAAAAATATATTCTGAATTGTTAATGACACCAGTATCGTACTACTAGTTGTTGTCAAAGAAAAGAGACAGTATATTACTACTATCTGTCAAATAGCATATAATCACTATTTGTTTTTCCAACCAGAATATTATTTTGTAAATTCACAGAAAATAACTTTCTTCCGAAATTATTTACGAAGAATGGAAAAAGGAAAACAAACGAAAAATTCTGTAAACAGAATAATTCGAATCTGTCTTAAGATTGTTGGACCAATCTTCTGTGTAAATAAAATAACTAGAAATAAATTCAAACAAAATAAATAAATAACATACCAGATTTATTTTGTCGAACCAAATAAAATTACAAGATCAAGTCAAGTGTGTGACACTTTGTCCTTAAGACAGATTCGCCCCGCTACGGTGCTTACGGTTGAGTGGCGTCTATCTCCCAGGATACAATGATCTTCACAAATTTATAGAAGCACTTCAAATAAATTTGTTCGGCGAACCAAACCTTGTGTTCTAATACTCTCTTTAGAAATTTTTCCTAAACTAGAATGAAGATCAAAATGTAAGATAAAATCTGGACAAACAAAAAAGGAACCAAATATCACTAATTTTTCCGGATCCTAGAACTGCTGGAAAAACTTTGTATATATAGGCAACCAAAAATAGATCCCAACAGGCACCACTTTAAAAGTGAATAGGTGCACACCAATCATTTAATCAATGCACTCAACAATTGAATAGATTAACTGCTAGCAACCGTAGCAGTTTAATTACCTGTTTTCCAAACAGCCCAAAAAACCCGAATCTGTTTAGGCCTATAAGAACCTGTTTGAGGTTGGGACTATATTTAAACAAACCATTGAAATAAATATATAGTAAACAATTAGAATATATATATAAATATATTAAACTAATTGAATGTATATATTAAACTATTTGAATAGTTTATTAAATAAATGAAAATGTACAAACTTTTAGGAAATCACTAAGGAACCTAAAATTTGAATTTAGAATTAAATTAAATTCCCACAATTACAAATTTTAGGAAACCACTCAGGAAACCAAAATTTGAATTTAGAATTAAATTGAATTCCCACAATAATTTTTATTGAAAAAATTCAAATGAATTTTATCTAATAAAAATTAATGTTAGACCCGAAAACGACGTCAACTCCCATTCACTCATAAATGGTTTTGACGTTCCGTCTTCACCTCTATGGACCCACCCCAAAAGACGTTTGAGGTCCACCCAAATTGGGCTAAATAATATGCCTATATAAAACCATTTTTTCCAACAAGGCTAAGATATGAGATGAAAAAAAATAATATATTTAGAATGACTTTTTGATCTTTTACGAAAAGATGTGCAAAAGATAGAGTGAATGGAAATGAATATTTGAATTTTTGGCATTTGTTATATATTTTTATTTTTTGGTGACTTTTTAATTTTTTTAACTAAAATTTATATTTTTTGAATATAGAATATATTGTGCATTGTTGCATGATCTTGGTACATGCATCAATTGATTAACTTAGCGGAAATGCTACGTACACAGAAATACAACTCCACAACTATTGAAACTTAATATGGGCCACACATCAAAGGTTCGCATTTGTAGACGTGAATCCATTTTAAGAGTGTCATGGTTCGTTTATGTGATTTATTACTATGCATATATTAATAATTCCTTGAGATAGTGGTAAAGATTTGAAAATAAGATTTAAGGTTTCGAGTTTGAGTCATCCAATAAGTTACTATACTGAAAGTTTGTTCATTCGTTAACTTTAGAATCTTAAAATTAGTCGATTGTACATAAGCTTGTCCAAATACCTAATTATAAAAAAAATTAAATTAAATAACTTTGAGATATATGTACAGTAAATAAGTAGTATTGTATTGTGGCTGACATAGGAAGATTCCTTATAGCTCTACTAATTTTAAAGCAAACATCTTCAACTCATTGATCACTTTAATAATGGGAAAATTACAATTCAGTGAAAACATATTTACAAATCAGTATTTTCCCTTAATAATGTGGGTTTCTTAGAATATGGTTGAACCCATCACGGGTCTCATATTGATAATTTGAACCGCTTGTTTTTTATATCATAACATGTAGATCATCCATGTAAAAAATTAGATTAATCCAATAACTGTAATTATGTTAATTTATGACATTTATTTACAAAAAATAAACGGTAACTATTATGTAAAAATTAGACCATTTATTTTTTGAGAGACAAATATAATAAATTAATGTGGTTACGATTATCGATCGAGTTAAATTTTTTTTAATAAATGATTTTTACATTATGATTTAAAAAATGAACAATTCAAATTAGGGGTGTTCATCGGATATTCCGATCCACCCAAACCAATCGAACCGAACCGATCCACTGCATTTTAGACGGATACGTGATGATAAGCAGACGGTTGCGGATTGATATTTTCCAATCCGCCTAATATGGCCCGAAAGATTATGCCTAGAGCAAGTAGGTGGCCCCTTATTCTGTGACTGATTCGAAGAAATCTAAGTTTGATTGGACCTCCCGAAGGACGAGTGCGAAGAAGCAAATGTAGCTTGAGGTAAAAACTACTCTTGTGACTGAGATCTCAACCGTCTCCAGCTCTTACTAAGTCTAGTGCGCTTTCTAACAGTAGGGACAGCCGATATGGCCCTCTCCCTATCCCAACCAACACCTAAAATTGTGGCCTCAACATGGGTTGCCACCTCCACAAGTGTGTAATAGTTCCTATACATGCTCGCAGCAACCATACCCCAAATATCATCACACAACTTTCTCTCGAATTCAATACAGCGGCGCTCCTCTGTTGCCACCAACTCTGGATCAAATTACGCTAAAGGAGTTGTGCCTTAGCGTAACTCAACAAATTGTGTCCTCAATCTTTCCCGTACAGGGGAAGGAAAGTACTTGGCCAAAAAGGCCTTAGGGAAAGCAACTCAGGTGGTACCTATAGTGGTCTTAGCATACTTCCACCAATACCTGGCGCCTCCTCTCAGTTGAAAACTTGCTAGTGTAATCCTCAACCTATCATCTTTGACTCTGAGCAAATCAAAAGTCTTGGTAATCTACTCTAACCAATCATTTGCCTTCCATGGCTCAAGTCCTCCTATAAACTCAGATGGGTTAAAACGAAAAAACTCCTTAGTAAGTTTAAGGGTACAAGTATCATCTCTCTCTGTGACAACCCTCACTCCTGTTTACTGATAACACCACTGATTAGTGCTAATCTATGATTAAGCATGTTAACTGACTGATTGACTGAAAATCTGAACTGATTGATTGAGTGTATTAGTTTAAATGCATTTCTATCTGTTTGTCATTGAACTATCTGTTCGTGTTTTATGTTTAAACTGCTAATTGAAGGCCTTATCGCCGGCCGATTCCAGAATTGCTTAATGTTTTATGCTCGTTAGAATTTATGTAATTTTATGATATATTTAATTGAAATGTGATTTGATATGTTTAAATTAGATTAATTAAGTTAAATTACAAGAGTTGGACTTATTTACGAGAATGTTACTTAGTGGACTTTCATGAGTCTTTTAGTTGATCTCTAATGCTAGCATTACAACACTTCATCAGCCCATTTTTCTTAGACTTAGCCGACTAGAGAGAGTGAGAGGGAGGAAAGAACTTGATTTCAACTAAATTGCTTGGAAACTTGGTAGAATTGAAGAGAGAATTGGCAAATTGAGCCTCTAGACTTGTAATTGAGGAACCTAGGTAAGGATTTCATCCTCTCATTTGTGAATTGACGTTAGTTCTTGCATCGTTCTTGGAATATTAGAGTTTTGAAGTCAAGTTTTGGTTTAGATTGTTAGATTGAAGCTTATTTCATGCATGCATGTGCATCTCTTGAAGTTTGAGGTTGTTTTCAAAGAAATTCTTGCATGCATGTCCACATTTTTGTTATAGTCCATGAATTCATCATGTTTGGGAGTGAATTAACTCATTTGATCATGCTTTGGAAGCTTTGAAGTTGATTAAATTCTTGCATGTTACATGTTCATCATGTTCTTAAAGTTTTGTTTGAAAATTGTGTTTAATTGACTCATCTTTGGGCTTTGATTTCTCAAATTGATCTTCAAAACATGTTATACTATGAGTTTACAAGTGTTTTTCAGAAAATTAGCCCAAAATGATCGAATTTGATGCATTGAAATTGAGTTTTGAGCTTGAGGTTCAAATCTGGAAATTCCAAATTTTGGACTCACGCTCGAGCGAGGAGTTCTACGCTCGAGCGTAAGCCTTGTGTTCATGCAGTCCGCTCGAGCGAGGAAAATGGTGCTCGAGCGTGAAATGCGTGTATCCAGTACTTTGCATGTGTTTACAGTCCGCTCGAGCAAGAGAGTTCACGCTCGAACGAGGAGATGTGTCTCACGCTCGAGCGTGTATCGAGCGCTCGTCGAGCGTGATTTTGTGCATCCAATACTTTTACTGTAGCTTGCAGTCCGCTCAAGCGACGAAAGTTACGCTCGAGCGTAGAAAGACACACTCGAGCGAGACCCCTGTTTTCTAAAAATTCTGAAAAGTTTTTTAAAGTGCATCCTTGCATCCTCATTCCATCCTAGGCATTCCTAGGCCTAGTTTAAAGCATCTTAATGAGGATATTGATGTAGAACCACACCGAGTCAAGATAGAGATTAAGTTATTATTTCCCAACTGTGTATCTTAGTGTGTGTTCATTCTGTAACTGTGTGGGGTTGGCATCCGAGGACGCGTACTAGCTTATCTGTAGCCCAGAACTCTGTAAGTAACAATGTTGTAAAGATATGTTTAATTGAGATTATTTTCTGAACAATGACTGTACTGCTTTATGAAATGACACTGTCTACTAAATGAATGTTTGTCCTATTTGTGAACTATATTCGTGGCATCCATGACAATTTACTGTTACTGAACTGTTACTTAGGAATGGCAACGGGACGGGGCCGGGCCGGGGATCACCCTCCCCGTCCCCGATCCCCGATGGTAGAAACTCCCCGATCCCCGACGGGGAACCCACTACCGCCCCCACCCCCGCCCCCTAACGGCGATTGGGTTTCCCCGACCCCGAAAATCCCCGACTAACACACAAAAAAAAAAAAAAGCTCCAGAAAATGAATTCATCAACAACAACGACAACATCAACAGATCTAACAGATCAAAAAATATTTTTATCATTTTCATTACCAACAAATCTTCATCAACATTTTCATCTTCATCTCCACCATTTTCCAGATCTGAAGAATAAAAGCAAAAAAAAGAGAGAGAGAGGAATTCCGTGAGAGACTGAGAGAGAGAGAAGGAGATCCGTGAGAGAGAGAGAGACGGAGATACCTTCCGTGAGAGGGAGATGAGTCGGCGGTGAGGGAGCTCTGTGGTTGTATTAGAGAGTGAGACTGAGTGAGAGAGAAGAGAGAGAGAGGGGCCAGACCAGACCAGATGATGCCAGACCAAATGATGCCTGTGTGTTATTTGTTGTGTCTGCCAACTCACACACCACACATATACATTCTGTGTTATTTTTGTACCAAACAAACATATAGATATAATAATATAATAACATATATATAATAATATAATAATAAACACACAACACACGTATATATATAATATATATATATATATATATATAAACGGACAACACACGTACATATATACATATAAGAACAGAATCGGGGGGCTGAACGGGGCGGGGCCGGGGCCGGGCCGGGGTTGGAAACTGTATCCCCGTCCCCGGCCCGAACATCATTGGGGATTTATTTTTAAATACCATCCCCGGCCCGTCGGGATTATTTTTCGGGAAAAAACCGCTCAATTCGGGGTCGGGGGGTCGGGTCCCCGTCGGGCCGGGTTCAAATTGCCATCCCTACTGTTACTGCTACTGTTACAGAGATCTCTGTCGGTTCCCATGTTTGGAACCATTACTGATGGCCAGCATTGACTGCTCGGTCTGTTAAGACCTACTGTACTGTTTTGCTATTGGATGTACCACATATGACTATTATATTTTCCGAATGACTGTTATGGCATGAATTATGAGCCACAGACTGAATGACTGATAGACTAATAAATGATTGTTTTCAATACTGAAGAGACATTCATTCTTAACCTCTTTACGCATATATTATTCACTGGGCTTTAGCTTACTGTTTTATATATATATATATATATATATATAGGTGTGCAGGCACCAGACCGTTGCTAGGAGCGTCGGGCTAAGCTCCCGTTTTGTCAAAGCCAACCACCGTGTCTCACTGCGAGGTTCCAAGTCCTTCAAGCTAGGGCTTTTTGGAGTGTTTTAGTTTTCCCCCTTTTTGTATTTGGTTTTGTAACACTGTATAGTCTGAATGATATATGTACCTGTATTGTACAGTTATGGTAGGGACTTGGTCCCTAACTTGAATATCTGTATATGATGTATGTACATATTGCTATGGTTTCAAGGTGTATATGTTATGAAAAGTCGTTTTGCATACAGACTGTCACAGCTCATTGGACATTTTTTAATTACTGTTTTGGCTTCCGCCAGCCCCTGTACTCTGTATTATTGTCTTACCGTTAAGCAGGCCTTCGATAATCTCGGATTACTGGCCGGTTACGGTGCTAAACCCATAGAGGCGGGTTTGGACTGTGACACTCTCATTACGAGTTAAGGCTTTCATCACGGCCCTTACAATCTCACGTGCAAATTTCTTGCCCACAACTAATGCTGCCGGTGCGGTTACTACTGGAATTGTTGTACCAGTACCGGCACTTCTACTCCCAACGCTTCTTCTATTTCCTTGTCCAGACATCCTATCAAAGGCAAAACCCAATTAGTAAACAACTATAGCCTTCTCCGAGGCGCTCACTCACCACCATTAAGCTATAAGACACACTTAGCACATAAGCTATAAACAAATAAACAAGTTAAACACTCAATCACATAATCGAGCCAAGTCCACAAGGATAGCTACCTGCCCTAGAACTATCAGAGATTTTTCACCAGAAACCGCATTGATTAGGCGTGTTTCTAATGAGACCTCAAAGTAAGTTAACCGGCTACAAGCACTATTCATGAGACTTAATTCCATGCTCACATAAATACATCATATAAAGTCCTAACACTTAATCTTTCCACATGAAAATGTCTTCACCAAGCGTAAGAAAAACCTGTTGCAATAAAAATCACTTCCCACGAGCCCAAGTATTCAAACCCGGCTCGCTCTGATACCCAGTTGTAATGCCCGAACTTTTATTACTTGGATAATGTTACATTTTGCCTTTAAATCAATCCATTTCAATAATAATAAACATCAAACATATTTAGGAAGAAATAAATTACAATGTTCTCTCTCGTGTACATGTAATGAAATACAATACACGCACATAGGGGTTACGTCATCAATTACAAAATAACAAAATATATAAAAGGGATTAATCTTTTTTACAACATATTGGCATTAAACATAACAAGAAACAAAGACCAATTCTTACCTTTCAAACTTTTCATTTGCATTTAAAGAAATCTCAACCATTCATTACATTACCACAATCTTCTAAGATCGATCTAAACAATATACTCATCCTACATTCCAACTCATTACAGCTACAAGGACAATTACTTTATATTTTGGCCTTAAGCACAAGTATAAAATGAACCTTCACAAATACATATATATATATATATATATATAAGCAACAATAGACGTGTCAACACACATTACTATACTTTGCCAGTCACATGCACGGAAAACCAATAATGTATCCCTTCTCATCACAACACGAGTACGAAGATACACTACATGTAATTAATACATAACAGACCCCGACTTCATCAAGCCATAATCACCACAACCCACTTTATTGGGTGCAAGCCAGAGGGGAGAGGAATTTGTTCATACTTTACAGGGCGCGAACCAGAGGGGAGATGAACCCATGTCAAAACGCCAAACTTTACCAGGCGCAAATCAAAGGGGAGAGGAACCCATATCAATGCGCACTTTTATTCAACTCAACAATTGGCACATTATTCCAAGTTTCACAAATTATTTAACATCAATACTATCCTCTACCGATGGCCAAAGACACCGCCTCATAAACAACAGGTACCAAGTCCATGAATTCAATTTCATCCTCTCGATTTAGATTTTATCAACATTTATACGTTACATAACTCTCATCTTTCAACTCTAATTAATTCAACTTTCAATTCACGTTGTTTTCAGAACTCATTATTAAAGTCTCGTCCATCACTATCATCCCATCTTTATGACTCAATTCAAAATATACAAATTTGGTTCAATAAAGAGTAATTCATCATGAATACATTTATTCACTTGTTTTAAAGAAAAAAAAGATCCTCAGCTACTCTTACTTCTCATTTTACAAAAGTATATAAATATTTGATTGATTTCCAAAATTTATTTTCTCTTCTCTCCAAACTCCCAATACCTACAACAAATCGTCACATATTTCTCATTAATTATCAAAACTCAACAAAGGATTTGGGGCTTTTCATCACAATCCTCATAAACAAGATTAACAAATCCAAAAATCTTTCATACACACAACATTACCAACACCTTTTTTATTTCTCCGAAATTTCAATTTTGCAACAATTATTACAACTTAACAATTATAAAACCATAGATAACAATTAACACAAATTAAATTTCATGATGACTTTATTTTCTTGCATACCCATTTTCACATTTGTAATACACAATATCCCATATGGTTAAAATAAAATAAAATCATCAATTTTTTTCCACTTTCTCATAACCCATAAACAATTAATTAGGGCTTTTTACTTTAATCCCTTTAAACATTTTCTTCAAACATACAATCTCATATATTGACAATAAAATACAAGATTTAACTCTAGATCATAAAATCCTAACCCTCATCACATGATTTTCAAAAATACCCAACAAATCAAGTTTTTTAATGCAATAAAAACTACCATATGTTTATCTATAACGAGGTATTGAAAAGGAGTAAAGAAATCCATATTCTAACGAGAGAAGAGAAAACTCAAAAAATTAACTTTGCCGGAATTTAATTTCCACCTGTCAAAACGTAGCTCTCGAGACGCTCGTCATTTTTGTATGAGGAACTTGTATCAAAATCTAGTTTGATCTTTGTAGTTCGAAGAAAATGTGAAATTTGGTGAGAGTTTAGGGAGAAGGAAGAGAAAAGAACACTTAGACCATCTCCAACGGTGAATCAAAGTTGATATCATATTCAAATTTTGATGAAAAAGACACTTTTTTATGCTCCAACCGTTGCACCAGATTGATATCAAAATGAGATTTCAGCAAAAAAAGTATCAAACTGAGAATGAGACACAGATTTTACCAAATCACTGTTACTGACCGTTGAAAGAGGTACACCGGTCAACCAGTAAAAGATTCAAACAGTTCAGGAAAAAAAGTTCAAACCGTTAAAAAAAAAAAAAAAAATTGCCTAACCGGTCAACCGGCCGGTCGACCACCCCGGTCGTCCCGAAAAAAGTTCAGAATGTTCAAAAAAAGTTCAGACAATTCGCGAAAAAAAAAAAAAAAAAATATTTGCCTAACCGTTCAACCGGCTGGTCGATCACCCGGTTGTCCCGGGATAGATTTGGTGAAAGGTGAACTGTTGGAGCGAGTGGTATCAAATTTGGTGAAATTGATCATTTTTTACTCAGATTTGGTGAAAAATTTGAGTCACCCTTGGAGATGCACTTCGAAGAAAGCAATGAGAAATGGTCAAAAAGAGAAAGAAAGAAAAAAGAAAACTTGGAGAGAGAGTAATTGAGAAATGGTCAAAGAGAGAGAGATCTGATATAAGTGAAAATGGCACAGAAATCGATGATCGACTTAGGATTCCACGTTTAGATCGGGCGTGTGTTGTTTTTGAGTTTTTAAAGTAGAACAAAGCAACTATTTTTTGGGTTTTGGAAATTTTGATAAGGGCGGGCCATGCAATATATATATACACATACATATTGCATAATACAAATGTTGTTGTTGCTGCCAACTATTTTTTTTTATTTTGGATTTGTCATAAGGACTACCTCTATTTCATTTTCGTTTTGGTTTTAGCTGAACTGAAGAACTTTTGGTTAAAGCCTCCGGTCCGTTTGTTTTCAGAGATAGAATGGAGAGATTTATAGTGAGGGGATTGTTAGTGAGGAATTGTTAAATTATTTTTATATAAAATAATAAAACAAATAAAAAAATATAAAAAATTAAACATTATATTTAAAAAAAAATTCTCAATATATAAAAAATAAAAAAATTCTAATCCGCTCACTATTTTTCTAATACTATCTCTACATCTTTCTTACCAATCCTCCTTCCAAGAGGACCCCATCTCTCAAAACAAACACTCCATTAGTAATATTAAGGGATTAGTAATCTCAATCTCCTCCTTATAACCCCAAACAAACATAGCCTCAAGAAAATACGTTGAGCCCAAAAACACAAAACTACATTCCATTAGTATGCTCGTTTTGCCAAAACAACATCTTCACCAATAACGACGTTGTTCCATTAATTTTTCATTTTCTGCAACGTGGGCATGCTTCAGTCCGTGAGATCTTGTTCCAACCACACGTTAGCATCTCCTTTGAAGTGCAGGACAGTGCTGGAGAGGATCCAAATTCACTCTAATGGGATGGGGTCCGGGGATAGTTGAATAGGGTATGATTAGATTTGAAGAAACTTTTATATTATAAGTGTGTGACCCAATTTTATATTATATTTTTTTTGTAAATAATATTATAATAATGACTTTTAGATATGGTATCACAAATTTTTATGTAATTGATTTAATAAATATCATTACTTAAGTCTATTAATAACACATTACATAACAAATAAATAAAAATAAAAATACATAAATGTAATTATTATATCATATTTTTCACAAATAAAATAACCAGAATTTGAAATGTGAACGTTGCAACAAAAATGGTTAAAATGACTAAAAAATCGAAGGATACTTGGTCAACATTAATTCGTAAGACATGCTGGGTCAAATTACAAAGAGCTATTTATATAAAGATCCTTAAATTCTTAAAAAGTGTCCTTTTGGTTCTTTAAATTATAAAAACATATAAATAGATTTTTTAAATTATTTAAAAGTATTATTTTGTCCTCCAAACTATAAAAATATATAAATAAACCTCTTAAACTATTGACATGTTAAACTTTTCTTAATAGTTTAGGAATCTATTTATACGATTTTATAATTTAAAAGGTTAAATTGATACTTCTCAATCTATCTATATATTATATAAGAAAAATGGAGCTTTTAACTCACAAGTTTTATGGGAACTCTAATGTCTCAATCTTAATTTCTTAATTTTTTGATTTAAAAAAAATATAAAAAAATAAAAAAAAAACTTCAACACTTGAATCTGTTTGGTAACGTTTACGTTTTCAGTTTATATTTACAAAAATTTTATAAACTGGTTTTTATTTATTTTTTGTTTATTTTTAGAAAAATATAAACTACAAACGCGTTTGGTAATTGACAAAATGTTTAAAAAAATTTAAAAATATAAAAAAGAGTGAGAAATGACAAGTGGTGGCAAGTGGAGGCGAAAGACAGTGGTGGAAAGTGGTGACGGTGGGTGGTGGGTGGTGGCGGGTGGGTGGGTGACGATGGCGGGTGGTGGGTGGTAGCGAGTGGGTGGCGGCGGTGGTGGTGGTGGAGGCGGCGATGGCAGGTGGTGGGTGGTGGTGGCAGGTGGGTGGCGAATGACGGGTGGGTGGTGGTGACGAGTATGTGGCGGGTGGTGGGTGGTAGCGTGTGGGTGGTGGTGGTGGTGGTGAAGGTAGTTGGTGATGGGTGGTGGTGGCAGGTGGGTTGCGGATAGCGGGTGGTGGTGGGTGGTGGCGAGTGGATGGTGGTGGCGGGTAGTTGACAGGTGATGATGGTGAGTGGGTGGGTGACGGTGGCGGGTGGTGGATGGTAGCGAGTGGGTAGTGGTGGTGGTGGTGGTGGCGGCGGGTGGTGGTGGTGGTGGTGGTGGTGGCGGGTGGTGAGTGGTGGTGGCAGGTGGATGGCGGATGCGTGGTGGGTGGGTGACGATGGCGGGTGGTGGGTGGTAGCGAGTGGGTGGTGGTGGTGGTGGGTAGTGGATGGTGGTGGTGGTGGTGGTGGTGGTGGTGGGTAGTGGGTGGTGGTGGCAGGTGGGTGGCGGGTGGGTGGTGGTGGTGGCGACACTACAAGAAAAAATACTTTTTGCGACCATCTATTTTTTTTTGTCGCAAATAGTCCACTTTCTGCGACTAAAATTTAATTTTTGATGATCACAATTTTTTGGTCGCGAAAAATCACCTTTTGGCGACCAAAAAAAAGTTGGTAGCGAAAAGTATACCTATTGGCTACCAAAGGCTTTTTTGGTCGCGGAAGATCACTTTTTGGCGACCAAAAAAAAAATTTGTCACAGAAAGTATACCCTTTGACGACAAAAAAAAAAGTTGGTCGCAGAAAGTATACTATTGGCGACCAAAGGCTTTTTTGGTCGCGGAAGATTACCCTTTAGCGACAAAAAAAAAAAGTTGGTCGCGGAAAGTATACTGTTGGCGACCAAAGGCTTTTTTGGTCGCAGAAGATCACCTTTTGGCGACCAAAAAAAAAAGTTGATCGCGGAAAGTATACTATTGGTGACCAAAGGTGTTTTTGGTCGCGGAAGATTATCCTTTGACGACCAAAAAAAAAGTTGGTCGCGGAAAGTTATGGCGAGATAAATTTTTAAAAAATGATACTATTGTAATTACATGCTATTTTTCTATTTAGGCACTAAAAGTTTTATAAAATAATATATAACCCAATTTTTATAGGTTATATATTTTTTGCCAAATATGAACAAGAAACATGTTGTTGGTATAGTGGATTGGGTACATGGTGACTCCTTGGTTAGGAGTTCAAGTCTTAGGCAGCACAAAAGAATTATTTTTTTTGGGTCAAGACGCCGACTTTTGGCGACCAACTTATCTTTGGTCGCTAAAAGTTTACTTTTACCTAATATGAATTGGACTTTCCGCGACCAAAAAAGTTAGTCGCGAATGGTCACTTTTAGCGACCAAAGACTTTTTTGGTCGCAGAAAACTATCTATGACGAGGCTTTAGCGACTAACTTGCGACCAACATATTTTGGTCGCTAAAAGGTTTTAGCGACCAAATATGTTACTTTTCGCAACCAAAATGTTGGTTACGGAAAGTGTTTTTTCTTGTAGTGCAGGTAGGTCGCAGGTGGCTGGTAGCTGGTGGTGGTGGGTGGCTGGTGGTGGCGGGTGGTGGATGGTGGTGGCAGGTGGCTGGTGAGTGGTGGTGGCGGGCGGTGGATGGTAGTGGCGGGTGGATGGCAAGTGGGTGGTGGCAGATGGTGGTAGTGGTGGGTGGGTGGGTGACGGTGATGGGTGGTGAGTGGTAGCGACTGGGTGGTGGTGGTGGTGGTTGGTGGTGGTGGCGGGTGGGTGGCTGGTGGCGGCGGTGGTGGTGGTGGGTGGTGGGTGGGTGGCAGGTGGCTGGTGGTGGCGGGTGGTGGATAGTGGTAGCAAGTGGGTGGCGGGTAGGTGGCATGTGGTGGTAGCGGGTGATGGGTGGTGACGGGTGGATGGTGGTGGTGGTGGTGATGGTGGTGATGGCGGCAGCGGCGATGAGTGGTTGGTGGTCGCGAGTGGGTGGCAGGTGGAGTGTGGCTGGTGGGTGGGTGGTGAGTGGTGGTGGCAGGTGGTGGGGGGTGGGTGGTGGGTAGTGGTGGCGGAAGACGGTGGTAGAAAATGGTGGCGGGTGGTGGCTAGTGTTGGGTGGTAAAAAAAAAAAAAAAACTCAAAACTCAAAACGGAAGCACATTTTTTGAGTTTACATTTTTTGGCCAAATTTATAAACTGAAACCACTGATTTATAAATCAAAAATTTATCAAATAAGTTTTTATTTAAGTTTTTTAAATTTTTGTAAATATAAACAGAAAATTGAAAACGTAAGTGTTACCAAACGGCAGCTTATTGACTTCTTCCAAATCTTTTTGACTTCCCATACACACCATTTTCAATTTCTCTCATACCTATTTAATTATTTTAGAAATAATAATTATTTCTTATTTTCAACTTCTCCCATACCTATTTAATTATTTTAAAAATAATAATTATCCCTTAATTTATGGATTTTAAATGGAAAGATAACAAAAATATTTCATAATTTCTCCATTCTAATTTCTCTCATCGATTTCCAAAAAAAAAAATATTAAAACTTGCCTTCCTTTTCTCTCTCTTAAAAAATCAAATAATATTTTTCGTGAGAATTGTAGATATCTATCTATATCTTATATATTATATTATAACATAACAAAAAAAAAATTAAAAATCAGATATACAAACAGGTAAAATTAATAAATATGATTTTATTTATTCAATTAAAATCTTTATTTTGCCTCTCAATATCCAATTTAAAAATCTTTAAAGTCTATCTAAACAAATCTAATATATCTCACACAATTGTATTTTAAATCAATAAAACTTATATATCTAGCTCACATCATAACTTACCTAAATAATAATAATTAAAAAACAAATAGAAACCATAGATAAATTAAATATTAAAAAAAATAGAAACCCACAACTCCATTTAAATAAATTAAAAAAAAAAACAAATAGAAACCCCACAAAAATAAAGAAGATAAGAATTTAGATATAGATCTCAAAAAGATATGACAATATCTAAATTTGAATTATGATTTAATAATATAATTATTTATTTTTTTGATGTATATCTATCAAAATTTTAAATCACTTAATGAGACAAATTAATAAATTTTCAAGTCTTATTTAAACAATAATCTAATTAGTTATCTCAACTCCTAGACTTTGCAGGCACTGGCAGAGGAGTTGACAGATTAGGCGAGGTGAGGTCTAAGTTGTTGGGGAGTAATATCCTACTACTCCATAAATTTATTTGTTTTTTAATTTTATTTTTTTTCCCCGTGTGATTCTCTTTCTTTGTTGTTAGTTTGGTTTTGGTTTTGGTTTTAGTGAGATTTATGTGTTTGTTTATATGTTTACATGGTGGATAAGAATTATTGATAATGGTGGTTGCAATCGAAGTATCTATGCCCATTATGTGCCAAGGATTTTGGTCGAATTTTGTGTTTTTCAATGAAAACCGTAAAATTGAAATAAAAAAATGGGTATCAAATTTTTTATTTTTTATTGTCATTTTATTTTATAGAAAATATGAAAATTTATTGAGAATTCAACATTGTACTATAACATTAAATTTTTGTATAACTAGGTAAATTTAAAACTTTTAAAAATCGTTGTGTTTTTTATTTTTATCCTCTTTATATCCTATTATACCATTACTGCTATTTGTTAGTTTGTTAATCATAATTCAATTAATTGAAAATGAAAATTTATTACAACTTTTCATATATATTAATTAATTTGTTACCACTATATTTGTATATAATAGCATGATATATAGGGATAATTTCCAAATATAATTTCTATTTTTTTAGGTGATTAAAATAGTCAATCTTAAAATAGTATATAGAGGAGTTAGATGACTTATTTTATTCCCAAAAAACCCAATCTATTTTTTTTTATACTTTTTAATTTTTTAAATTGAAACATCAGTTGTTTATGTTCACAAAACAAAATTGATAAACACATATCCAAAAGCTGCACATTTTTTTCTTTTTTCTTTTATTTTTTCTTTTTTTTAATAGATAAGATATTTACAAATGAAAAATATTTGACACTTCAAAAAACTTTCCATAATCCGACTTATAATGTGGTCATAAGTGTCAATTTTTATACAAATATGATAAGAGAATTAATCAAATTATACATTTTAACCAACCACATACTCAAACCTTCACTGTTTCAACATGTTATTTCACTATAATTTTAAATAATAGAATCTTCAACCCTTAATATTTTTTATTGAATTATAATTTGATAAAAATTTAAAAAGATGAAGCGTTGGAAATTATTAATTTTTATCAAAATTGATGAAAAGAAAGAAAAAAAAAGGATAAAAATGAAAGTTCTTTTAAAAGTTGATAAAAATTTAATAAAAAAATTAAAATAATTCATATAAAATCAAATTAGATAAAAAAAATTAAAAGAGAATGATGAAAGGTTATAAATATTCTAAAATCGTCTAATTATTAAAGATTAGAAACCCGTGTTCGTATTATATTCATATTATATTTTTAGTCATGAAATTAAAACCAAAAGAAATGTAACTTAAATTATTGGATTAATGACAAAAATATCATATCAATTATTGTTAAATATCACTTCACTTCATATTTAATAATAAAATTGTATATTTGTCTTAATTATAACTTTTAAATTGGTATATTTTCATAGCAAGAAGAGATATATCATAACTAATGTAACCTCATTTAATTAGGTTTGTTTCTTTTTTTTATTACAAATTATCAAAATAGCACTAAATAGATTTATATATATATTTTTAAATTTTTTTAAACTAATAATTGAAAAAACTATAAATATAAAAATTAACTTATAAATTTCATGTATATCGCAAGATAAAATATTAAATTAATTTAACATATTTATAATAATTTTTTTTTTAATTTATAAAATCTCGCCATAGCACATGTGTACACTAAGACTCCGTTTGGCAATGATAGGCGGGGCTATTTAAGCCACTACGGGACAAAAGAGGCTAAAGTAGCCAAATGGAGACAAAAGCCACTGCAATTGATTGGCAACAACCCACTTCAAGGTAAATTTACCAAACTAACCCCACATGAAAAACTACAAATAAAAACAAATAAATGTATATAAATAAAAAATAAAAATAAAAATGACAAAAACGTAAATTAAAAAAAAAAGAACCACAAAAACAGGCCTCATCCACACAAAAAAAAAATTAAAAATAGAAATTAGCCTTTGCCATGTAATTTTTTTTAAAAAAAATAAAACACCAGAAAATCCATTTTTGAAAAATAAAAACAAATTAATGTATACAAATAAAAAAATACGACAAAAACGTAAATGAAAAAAAAAAAAGAACCACAAAAATACTCCTCATCAAAAAATTCGCATTTTCCACGTCATTTAAAAAAAACATAAAAAATCCTTTTCCAAAAACAAAAAACAAATTAAAACAAAAAAACAAAAAATAATTATCATTTTTCAGGTCATTTGAAAAAAAAACAACATAATAAAGCATTTTCTAACAAAAAAAACAAATAAAAAATAACAACAACAACAAAAAAACACATTAAAATGAAACTGAAATAAGCATTGTCAACGTCATTTAAAATTAAAAAACAAGACAAAACCTTTTCAAAAAAAAATTAAACAAAATAAAAAGTCAATAAAATGAAACCGAAATTAGCAGTTTTCACGTCATTTAAAAAAAAATGAAAAAGCCTTTTCCAAAATAAAAAAACAAATTAATATATATATATATATATAAAAGAAGACAAGAACATAACACCCAAATTTACATTTTCAACGTCATGTTAAAAAAAACAAAACATAAAAAAGCTTTTTCCAAACCCACAAAAAAAAAAGCAAATTGAAAACAATTAAAAAAAATGACAAAAACGTAAATGAAAAAAAAAGAACCACAAAAATACGCCTCATCCAACCAAAAAAAAAAATAAATAAATTTAAAAACAGAAATTAGCAGTTGCCACATAATTTTAAAATAAATAAAACACATGAAAAACCATTTTTGAAAAATAAAAACAAATTAATGTATACAAATAAAAATAAAAATGAGAAAAACCTAAATTAAAAAAAAAGGACATCAAAAATACGCCTCATCAAAAAAAAAATTAAAAACAGAAATTAACATTTGGCACGTAATTTAAAAATAAATAAAACACATGAAAAACCATTTTTGAAAAATAAAAACAAATTAATGTATATAAATAAAAAAAAATGGCAAAAACATAAATTAAAAAAAAGAACCAAAAAAATACGCCTCATACAAAAAAAATTAAAAACAGAAATTACCATTTGCTACGTAATTTACAAATAAATAAAACACATGAAAACTCATTTTTGAAAAATAAAAACAAATTATTGTATACCAATAAAAATAAATAAGACAAAAACGTAAATTAAAGAAAAAGAACAAATTAATGTATACAAAAAGAAAAATGACAAAAACATAAATTAAAAAAAAAACCCATAAAAATATGCCTAATACCAAAAAAAATAAAAAATAAATAAATCCGCACCAATGACGCTGACGTAGAAGATGTATGGCAAGGAGTAAAAATATAAAAAATCATTTCAAGGGCAGTTTGGTCATTCACCATAAAAACACCTCATCAAAAAGTTAAAAAATCAAAAAAATCAAAAAATACATTTATTTAAAACACACCAAACAATCCCAAAATAACTAAAAAAATTAAAAAACTAAAAAATCAACCTACTCCAAAACGGCACCAAGGATCCTCTAGAGTGAAATTTCTCTAAAGTTTTCTAAAATGCTATATTGTGTGGTTGAGATTTACTGGCAAGTCACATCAGAAAAATTGATGTGACTTGCCAGTAAATCTCAACCATACACCTTAACACTTTAAAAAACTTTAGGAAAAAATCACTCTAGAGGATCCTTGCTCCCAAAACGGAGGCTAAAGTAGTTTAAGATGTCAAAGTGTGAATAACAATTTAAGATGTCAAAGTGTGAATAACACAATTAAAAAGTTACGAGCAGAAGGACAACATTGTTCAAAAAAAAAAAAAAAAAAGCGGTCAAACAAAGGACTCAAATGAAGCGAAGAATAGGCCAAGAAAGAGAGGAAAGGAAAGTGGAAGATGTTGCAAGGAAAGAGTATGCCAGAGGGGACCTATATAAGAGACCACATAGTCATCACAACACAACCAAATCAACTCTTTTTCCCCCATTTTACATCTGGGAAGCTCTCTCTCTCTCTCTCTCTCTCTATTGATATTTACATCGAGACATAGTATCAATATCTATATTGATGGGGGTTTATAAGGAGATATTGAGAGTAGCAGCCAGGTTTCACTCTCACTGCCCTCACACAGCGCGGTTATATTATCACCCACCCTCCAACTCCGCCAATGACCATCACGATGACGACAATCACGCGCACAACGGTGAGAGTGAGAGCCACTCTCGGATTCAAGAGATGATGATCACCCAGATGCCCAGTTTTGGTGTCAAGGCTACAATGGGTTTTGATACTACTGCTTTCATTGTTTATTCTTTGGCCTAAAGACAGACTCAGAGATAGAGATTTATTTGCACAAAGAGAAACTGTACTGAATGCTTTTGAATTCTGAATTAATCATTTTGGAAAATCAATTATGGTCTCTCTCTCTCTCTCTCTCTCTCAACCCCACTCACTTATGATTGGTTCAAATAAAAAAGAAAAAGAAAAAAAAAATACAAATATATCATTGATCCACGTCACTGTAAAAATGGTGAGACCTCCCAAAGGATCCCAAACATTTTCCACTTAATTATTAGTTGTTGTTGACAAGTCACTCCGAAGAAGGGCTAACAAAAATGTTGTTGGGTGTAATTTACGGTAAATTAAAAGTGAATAATTTAAAAATAAAAATGAAAAATATCATTCATATAATTTTTAAAATTTAAATTTTTTCAATTTACGTTTGGGTTGTTGGTTGCTTTTTTTTTTGTGGGTTAGAATAATTTAAAATTTTCAATCACATCACTCTCTATTTTTACATATGTCATTTTGTAAAAAATCAGAACAAAACTAAAATAATGGCATTTCAAATTAATCCATAATAAATTATAAATAAAAACTAAATCAAACAGTCTGATATATCACATATATATATATATATATATATAATTAAAAATAATGTTTACGTTCAATTTTTTCTCTTTCACATGTTCCATTTTCTTTTTCTTTTTTTCTTTCATGTGGTGCATCACTCTTCTTTACTATTTTTTAAAAATGCCACAGTAATATACATGTATACCTAATTATTGCAAAAATCTAATATGTAAAAGTAAGGATGGCAATGGGCCGGGCCGGGCCGGGGTCAGGAATCATACTCCTCGTCCTCAATTTCCGATGGTGAAAATTCTCCTTTCCCCGACCCCAATCCCCGACGGAGAACCTATTATCATCCCCGTCCCCGCCCCCTAACAGTGATCGAGTTTTCCCAACTCCGAAAATTCTCCAGCCCAAAAAAAAAAAACAAAAACAAAACATAAGCAATTTGTTTTATTTTCAACATCATCAACAACAACATCATCCCTAATCTGTTTCATTTTCAACATCAACACCATCAACAAAATCATCAATAACAACAAATCAACTACCAAAAAAAAAAAAAAAATTGGAGACAGATAGAGACACACACACATACATGTATACATACACATATACATGAGATCTGAGTGTTACACAGATCTAAGATCTCTGTGTCTCATCAAACAGATCTAAGATTTGTGTATCTAAGTGTGTGTCATAGAGAGAGAGAGAGAGAGAGAGAGAGAGAGGACGACGGAGGCGATGGTGACCACGACGAAGGAGATCGGTGGCAATGGACGACAAAAGAGGACGACGGTGACTGCGACGAACGATGGAGAAGGATGGCGAAAATGAGAGGAAGGAACGGAGGAGGTAGCAGCGATATGAAGAGAAAGAGGGCGACGACGGAGGTGGAGCGGATGACAGAGTCAATGGAGGTGAAGCGGTGATGTGAAGTGGACGGCGACTCTGGCGTCGTAGACAGTAGCAGTAACGCTGAGGATGAGGAGGGGTGCGAGAGTGAGAGAGAGTAGAGGGAAGAGAGAGACAGAGGGATCATAAGTATAATAAATGGGTATATATATATGAATGGATAGAAGGGTATAATAGTAATTTTAGTTCGGGGAAACAGAGACGGGGACGAGGACGAGGACGGGTCAGGGTTGGGAAACGAATCATTATCCCCGGCCTAAAAATTGTCAGGGATTCATTTTCGAATACTATCCCCGGTCTGTTAGAGGTATTTTTTGGAAAAAAAACCATTCTAATTGGGATTAGGGGGTCGGCTCCCCGTCGGGCCGGATTCAATTGCTATCCTCATGTAAAATAATTATACTTAATCTAAACTACCTATAGAATTAAGAAAAAATTGGTAAAAAGTCCAATTTAAAAATGGTGTAAGGCACTAAATAAGTTCTTTTTTTTTTTTTGGTGAAAAGTACACTCTCTGTGAAATATTGTGGTGAAAAGTATGATTTGTTATTTTTGATGACATTTGTTTTCTAATTTTACTATTTTAATTTTTATTAACAACTATCTGTTGAAATTTTTTAATTTACCTAATCTGTTGAAATTTTTATTCTATTTATTGAAAATCTATCTGTTGAATTTTTTCTTGTGTCAAATTCTATCTGTTGATTTTTTTTATCTGTTAAACTAACAATTCAAACAAACCCATTTCACAACCACTTCTCTATCCCTCTCTTATTCTCTTTCTCTCTCTATTTCTCTCTCTCTCTATCTGTCTCTCTCTCTACAAACTCATTCTTTTTTTTCTCTCTCTCATCTATCTTTCTTTTCATCTTCTCTTTATTTTTCTATCTATGTCTCCCTCTCTCTCTATCTGTCTCTCTTTCCACACACATTTCCCTTTCGTCTTTGAGTGTCCATGGATAAGTACTATTTCAGTGTATCTACAAGACACGAATGATGTGAAGAAGTTATTCAACTACTTCAATGCCAACGACGATGGTAAGATCTCGGTAATGGAGCTCGTATCAGTCATAAAAGCTCTCAAATCCAACATATGAGATAAGGAAGTAAAGAATATAATTTAATTTTTTTTAATCTTTTCAAAAAAAATAGAATTTTTTTTAATTATTTGTTTAAAAAAAGTAGAATTATTTTCTGAATAGATTTGAACTTCCCAGTTTTATATATAGAAAGCTCTTGTTTTCAATCTTAAATGGAATTCCTACAGCACAAGTAACTCTTGTTTGGTTTCTTAGAAAATAAATGAACCTCCAAAAAAATAAAAAATAAATAAATAAATAAATAAAAATTCAATAATCTGAATCTTAAAAAAAGAAAAAAAAATATCAATAATTAGAAACTCTTCAACCCATCATCTCATTCAAGTCCAATTCTTCCAGAAACTACTTCAATGTTTTGCAATCTTCTATAAGATGTTCGTAATTGTTGTGGTAGGAACATCGTAACCTACAATTTCGAAAAAATGGATCTCCGATCATCTTTGGAGGCCAAGAGAAGTAGGCTCATTCTGGATCTTCGCCATTAGACGGTATATTGGCTCAGTGAAAGTGGTGACGATTGCTCGAAAAGCCTCTTTTCTTGGTTTTGGTTGTTCGGCGATGGCGTTTGATTTATTTCTTTTGATGTCAGGAGGCTTCTTCTCGTCCTTTCTTAGAACCCTTGGCAGGAGGCGGGTAGGTTTTGGCTCTTCGATCCTTCGTAAGTCGTCTTCGATCTTGCAATGTTGTTCCACTCGCTTAATTAAACTACCCACGTCAATAGGTGGCTTTTTCATTAAGGATTCGAAGCTTACTTGTAGGTTGTAATCCTAACTTGAATGAAGCAACTGCTAACTGTTCGTTGCAATTATCAATCTCATTATATGTCGCCCAATACCTTCTAGCATACTCTCGTAGGCTCTCTATGTCATCTTTTTTCATTATGAGGAGTACATCCACTTTTTTCGACGGTCAGCTAATGGTGATAAAGCATTAGATGAACGCTTGTTGCAACTGCTTCCAGTCAATGATTGATCGGGCTTCTAGTTTATAGTACCCTCGAAGTGTCATTTCATCTAAGATCTAGAAGAACATTCGGCACATGACAGGACCATTATTGCTCCATAAAGTCGTGGTTATAATGTTGAATGTAGCTAGTCGGATCCTCTTAACCATCGTATAGCTTGAATTTTGATAGGGTGAACCTCTTTGGTGGATTGGTATTATCTATTGCTGAAGAGAATGGTGAAACTATTTCTTCACTAACGAGCTTTCTTCGATGACGAGCTTTCTTCAAACACACTTATGATTGCCTCCCGTTCGTCCATCAAGCCAGCTTCACAAGTCATTCTTCAGGTACTTCTTGGAGTCCTTCCTTCTGATGACTTGGCATTTTTTCTACATCCGATCAGGGTGGCTGTTAGTTGTTTGGTTGGTAGTTCCATGAGGACTGGTCTTCCTGCAATTATCGGCAGTCTTTACTCGAGGGCGTCAGGTTTACTTCAGGCTAAGTGTAGTTTTTCTTTGAGGGCTTCAACTTGTGCCACCAACCAATTACGAGTTGAGTTCGTTGATTATCGTCATCTAGTGGGGGGATTATTTTTTCTAAGTCTTCGAGTGCCCCCTCGGAATCATGGCCGAAGTTTAAACTGGCCATATTCTCGATCGGTGCATTTTGATGATCGCTCGTATATCTTCTAGAGAATGATAGGTACTCATCTTCTTTGTCTTTCCTACAAACGGCACCAATTATGGATGGTAGAAATCTACTCCACAGCGAAAGCAAGTTGGAGTGCTCAGTCTTTTACTCTGCAAAGAGAAACCAACTCGTCAATGATCACCCCCGACCAGGGATGGTCGAGAGGACCCTCTGATGGTCAAGTTAGTAATAAGACTTGTCATATAGTATTTAGTTAAGAAATAAGACTTGTTTTTCCTTTTGTGTTACTTGATTCGCTTGTCCTTATTCTTCCTTTTATAATGTTATTGTCTTGGGCCTCAGTCATTGGATTAACATCTTAATCTAAAGGCTTTGCTTACTACCAGACTTTGGTCGGGCAAGTTGTTAGGTTGTTTTGATCCTTTATCGTTGGATCACCTTGTTGTATGTGGCTTAAATTATGTCAAGTGTTAATGCCCAACTTGCCGATTGCTCCCTTCGTCCGATTAAGATCATCGGATAGTTATGTCGTTTGGGTAGGCTGGAACTATGCCGCTATCTTTGACAATTACGGTCCTCACCGTTGATTATGAATGGATCAAAGGGCATTCCTGCATTCTGCAAATCTCCTTCTAGAAGGCAATTTTACTCAAACTTTGGTCTCTTTGTTTGACAGACCTATCGATGATCTAGGCTTTTCTCTTGATTCATTCTGTTTGGCTGGGCTTGGGATTTGGGCCAGTGTTTTTACCTCTGAACTTTGGGTCAATGTTTTTACCCCTTCACAATTATATATCAGAGTTCGTTTATAATTTCTAATTGATTGTTTTTAAGTTTTTTGTTAAATTCTTTTTATTACTTAATTAATGTATTATTTTTTTCTATTATTATTTGTAACAAAGTATTATTATTTAAATTATCTAATTCTACTTCTTCAATATATGTAATATTCATATAATTTGTTGACAAGACTGAGAAATCAAATTTTAATATTAATTTAAATACATAACAAAATCAAAATACCTTTTAAAGACAAAATAAAATTTAAGTTTTTTCTATAATAAAATCTAGTAAAAATTACCAGTAAATCCCAAATTTGGGAATGTTGATCCATTTAGCCCTCTTTTTGTGTGTGTGTGTGTGTGTGTGTGTGTGTGTGTGTGAACCATTTAGTCCTATTTAATTGGCAAGGAATATTTTCCTTTGATTTGGCATGTGTGGAGTTTACATATTTATCCTTTGGTGGGATTTGGTGTATTTTTTTTTGGTGGGATGTGCGGAACGATGTAGAGGATAATGTTTTGGGTGTGTTTGGTAACGTTTACGTTTTTAGTTTATATTTACAAAAATTTTATAAACTGGTTTTTGTTTATTTTTTGTTTATTTTAAAAAAAACATAAACTACAAACGCGTTTGGTAATTGACAAAATGTTTACAAAATTTAAAAAATATAAAAAAGAGTGAAAAATGACAAGTAGTGGCAAGTGGCGGTGAAAGACGGTGGTGGTAAGTGGCGGCGAAAGACGGTGGGTGGTGGGTAGCTAGTGGTGGTGGGTGGGTGATGGTGGCGGGTGGTAGCGAGTGGGTGGTGGTAGTGGCGGTGACGGTGGCGGGTGGTGGAAAGTGGTGACGGTGGGTGGTGGGTACCTGGTGGTGGTGGGTGGTGGCGGGTGGGTGGGTGACGGTGGCGGGTAGTGGGTGGTAGCGAGTGGGTGGTGGTGGTGGTGGTGGTAGCGGCGGCGATGGCGGGTGGTGGTGACTGGTGGGTGGCGGTGACAGGTGGGTGGCGGATGGCGGGTGGTGGCGGGTGCTGGTAGTGGGTGGGTGGATGACAGTGGCGGGTGGTGGGTGGTGGTGGTGGTGGTGGTGGCCGTGGCGGGTAGTGGTGGCAGGTGAGTGGCGGATGGCGGGTAGTAGTGGGTGGTGGCGGGTGGGTGGTGGGTGGTGATGGTGATTGGGTGGGTGACGGTGGCGGGTGGTGGGTGGTAGCGAGTGGGTAGTGGTGGTGGCGGTGGCGGTGGTGGCGGCGGGTGGTTGATGGTGATGGCAAGTGGGTGGTGGATGGCTGGTGATGGTGGATGGTGGCGGGTAGGTGGCGGGTGGTAGTGGTGGTGGGTGGGTGAGTGGGTGATGGTAGCGGGAAGTAGGTGGTAGCGAGCGGGTGGTGGTGGCAGGTAGGTGGCGGGTGGGTGGTGGGTGATGGTGGTGGTGGGGGAGGGTGGGTGGGTGGGTGACAGGTGGCTGGTGGTGGTAGGTGGTGGATGGTGGTGGCAGGTGGGTAGTGAGTGGTGATGGCAAGTAGCTGGCGGGTGGTGGTGGCGGGCGGTGGATGGTAGTGACGGGTGGTAGGTGGTGGAGGGCAGGTGGGTGGTTGGTGGTAGTGGTTGTGGTGGTGGTGGTGGTGGCAAGGGGTGGGTGGTGGTGGCGAGTGGGTGGCAGGTGGGTGGTGGTGGTGGGTGGTGGGTGGTGGTGGCAGGTGGGTGGTGAGTGGTGGTGGCAGGTGGGGGGTGGGGGGTGGGTGGTGGTGGCGGAAGACGGTGATGGAAAATGGTGGCGGGTGGTGGCTAGTGTTGGGTGGTTAAAAAAAAAAAAAAACTGAAAACTCAAAATGGAAACACATTTTTTGTGTTTTCATTTTTTGGCCAAATTTATAAACTGAGACCACTGATTTATAAATCAAAAATTTTACCAAACAAGTTTTTATTTGAGTTTTTAAAATTGTTGTAAATATAAACAGAAAATTGAAAACGTAAGTGTTACCAAACGGCACCTTTATATTTCTATCTTGTGGGTTTGTTTCGTGCAGATATACAGTGGGTTGATTTCCAATTATTGATACTGATTTTCTTGTAACGCAATAACCATTTTCTCGAATTAGTGGAAGTCTGTTGGGTTACCTTTTGGTTTTCGGTGCCAGTGGGCTTGCTGACAAGGGAAGTGTTGGTTGATTTCATTTACGGCGATTTTTTTTTTTTTTTTTTTTTTTTTTTTGGGAATGGGTTGTTATGATGTTTTGGGAAGGGATGTTTGTACGCGGCTGTGGTTTGTTTTGATGTTTTGGGCAGTATCTTTTTTTGTTTTTTGAGAGTGGTTTTCTAAGGTTTTTATTGGTTTCACAGGAATGGTGTTCACTAGTTTATTATTGTGCACATACGGGCAAACGAATGTTGTTGTTCGCCTTCATCAAGCATTGATTAGTTGATGGATATGTGAGAGGTTCGATGGGTTGGCACCCGAAATGGTGTTATTATTGTTCGTTGTGCCCGAATATAATAAGTTAAAGTTGTTTGCGATGAGGATATTCAGAACATGTTGTCCATTACCAAGTTGTTTGGGTTCGATCATATCGATGTGCTTATTCAAAAATGCAACCTTATTGTTGCTGTGGAAAGCAGTGAGGGTGTTTTCACGGGTGAGGATGGGAGCAGCTCCGGTGGTGAAAGGATGTCTGGATTTGACGATCGGACGGATCTGTTATTGTCATATTGCCCGCATAGATCAAAATCAATTTTCTCGAGTGGATGGGCATATGGTGTTACAAATGTGGGTTAGGTTTTTATGGGTGATGCGAACTAACTTTGGACAATGCTTTCCAAATACGCTTTCAAATGTGGTTTCAGTTTAAATATGTGAAAAATGATTTAGTCAATGTTATAGCTATGTGCAAGTTTGCAAATTTGACAGGTTGTACGTGGTTGGTACATACGAGGGTGTTAGCATTGAACGGATTTTTTCTGTGAAGAGGTTTAATAGCTTGCATACATGTAGGGCTATTGTACTGATGACCAAGAACCTACGTACTGGGTCCGATTTGGTGGCTGATGTTGTTACAGATTGTGTTTGTACTCAATCGTTGACACGCCCAACTGACATCGTTTTCAATTTGAAAAATGATTACAGGCTAAATATTAGTTACCGAGTAGCTTGGCTTGAGGTTAAAAAAGTGAGAAGTGAAGTATATGGCGATCATGCTGTATCATTCGACCAACTTAGGTGGTATAGCAATGTAGTTATGGAAAAAAAATAAATAAATGAATCTTAATTTCGATCAGAAAACCAGCAGGTTTGTTAAATATTTCATATCGTTTCATGCATACATAAATGGGTTTAAGAATTGTCGCTCGTTGTTGTTTTTGAATGGTACGTTTCTGAAGGGTAGGTTCAAGGGTAATGTACTTGCAGCTACTGTCAAGGACGGGAACCAAGGTAATGGATATTGTGTTTCTAAGTGAATATTTTTATTGTTTCAGTAAATTTCCACAGCACAAGTTGCCTAACCTAGGGTGTGTGTGTGTGTGTGTTTTTTGGTGCATCCAACATGGCGATGTGTAATGTGTTTTCAATTTTTTGTTCTCATTTTTTTTTTTAAAATGTGAATAGGGTTGTTCCCCATCGCATTTGAGATTATTGATTCCGAAAATGCAGCTAATTGAGAGTGGTTTCTTCGTCATTTGTCGGAGGTTGTTGATCGTAATCAGACGTTGACTTTTGTTTCGGCACATCACGCGTCACGCATTTTATCTTTTACATCTTCAAATGAATTTGAGAGACCAAATGTAAAATGTCAACGTCGAGCACAAAATTGGATTGATGCGCAAGCTTTGTGAATGTGCTTATGCACCTATTGTCACATCTTTTAACTAGAAAATTGAAGCGTCGAAACTTTGTAGTTCAGCCATTGTTGAGAGTTCTTGAAAAATTTGCACCCAAAACATTGGGCTAATGCATATTTTCGGTATGTAAATGTTATGGGTCTATTCACTGTTTTGGCTTGGTTTACTATATGTGTGATAACCCTGTCCCGCGTTATGTTAATTAATCTTAATTATAGTTGTGGTTATGTACTTAATATGATTTTGAGTGCCATTTATATGATTATATGTGTAGAAAATCTCAAGCTTAGAAGACCAAAGGGAGATATGGAGAAACCTCAAGGACACCGAAACCAAGTTTCAATCGGATCAAAGGGTAGCCCTTGAGATGCTCTAACTTTTTAACAAAGACAAGTGGGTAGAGATATCACTACAACTAGGTGTAAATGTAGAGAGAGAGAGAGAGAGAGAGAGAGAGAGAGAGAGAGAGAGAGGGTCCTGATCTAGGGTTTTGGTAGAAAAAGATGTGAAAAAGTGATGTAAAAATGTGCTGTTGTGAATTGATATATGCACAGTCCGTTCGAGCACAAGAAGTGTCGCTCGAGCGGAGGAGCAAAAATCTAGGCAACAAAAGTTTGGAAATCAAGCAACCAATATGTCCCAAACACAACCACAACAATCCAAAAGACAAACTTAAAGGAAAACAAGGGGAAAAGAGATGAACAACAACACTAAACCACAAAACCCGAGTCCGGAATACAATAAAGGTTGGGTCAAAATCAAAATCGCTATAGGTGTCGACCTGAGAACAAGATTTTTAAGTTCCCAAACAACTCTTCAACGTAAACAAGCATGAAGATACAACAATACCAAAGATTTCCAAAATAAAATAAAGGATTTAAATACACTTTTCAAAAGCTTTAAAGGGTACAAGTGCTGCATGTAGTACCAATTCTAATGGTGGTAGTAATAGCAGTGGCGACTGTGGTAGTGGTAGCGGTAGTGAAATGATGATCATGTTTATGGTAACAATGACAGTGATAATGAAAGTGGTGATCATGGAAGAGTGGTAAATGGTGGTGGTGGTGGTGGAAGCACCAACAATGACGGTGGTGGTGGCGACAGCCATGGTGGTGATGACAGAGTTCGTGAAGTTATAACAATATATGTTAATAATAATATGTAAGTATTTATAAATTCAATTAGAATTAAATAAATTTTCTATCACTTAATTTTTTTATTTTACATTTTCAAGTGCACTTAAATTTTTATGTGATACTATTTTCAGTTGTCAAACATGTTTAATTGATTTTAACTTAATATATTCAAATTTAAATACTGAATTAAATTATCAAACACCACATTTAATTGAAAAGTTTAGTATGAATAGATTGATTATGATATTTTAATTGGCAAATGATTTGGAGCTCTAAAATTATCCCCCCTAATCCCCCTAATTTCCAATTTGGGCAACTTTTTCTTTTTTTTTTTTTCTTTTTTTTTTTTTTTACTTGATATAGAAATTAGGGGGATTAGGGGAGGTTTTTTTAGCGGATGTAGCAAGACCCATTTTAATTTTACCAACATGTGGAGTTGAACGTCTCTCTATAATGTAGTGTAGGTAGACTAATTATTGTAAGTCTAGATGACTTTCTCTCTCTATTGATTTACAGGCAATTTTGTTGCTATCAATTTCTTTGTTTGTAATCTACTAAAAAAACAAGGTTTGAAACCTTAAAGCCCTACGATTACAAGGGTATTTGCTTGTTGCATCAAAACTCTACATAAAAATACATGTACACGCAAACAAATTTGTTTTAAAAAGCCTCAAAATTTAATGTATTAAAATTATTGTGAAATGAAATTTGAGTTTCGTTCTTTTTCTTTTTCTTTTTCTTTTTTTTGAACAAAACACTTTAAAGTAAATTACACTCACCTCGTGTAAGGTTTGGAGAAAATATTGTCAATTATATACTTTTGACATAATTATACTAATATCTTTTTCAATAAGGATAAAGTAAGAAAAACTAATGCAAATGATGAGTAGACATTAAAATAAATAAAGATAAACATATATTTTAATATAAAAGAGTTGAAAATATCATTTTTTCGTTCATATATATGACTAACTATGAAAAATTGCATAACTATTATGTAAGTTAAAACCTTAAAGGTGATCAATAATTATTTTAAAAGTCTGAGAATAAAAGTTTGGAGCAAATTGTATTTTTTTTTTCCAAATCAAAGGGGAGTTGAGTGTGTATTACCCAAAAAATATTTTTAAAATGGATCAATTTTCAAAAGAGGCTGATTCAGACCTCCTCAAACCCTCCACCCCCACCACCCCCACACACACACACACGTGAGGTTGGTGATAGGGGTAGAAGGAAAAAAATAAAAATAAATAAAAAAAATTGACCAATCAAAGCAAAGGGGGTCGTGGGGGTGACCCCCAAAGGGGGTCCGGATCTTTTTCCTTTTCAAAAATATCAACTAAAACCAAAAATTTTCTTTTGCTTTTGTTGCTGTTGTTGTTATATTTAGATTTTTTTTTTTTAAATTTGATATATCTATACTATATATATAACAAAGGCTGGACTTGATATCTTGAAACTTTTCTCCTTCTTTTTCTTTTTTTTTTTTTTTTTTTTTTCTGGTAAACTCTTGAAACCTTTCTTACCACTTGAGTAGCATAATATATAATAATTTATTTTATTTTATTTTTACCTATTTAAATTGCACACGTATCGCGTATACCAATCAAAAGAAAAATATATAATAAATTTAAAATTACCAATAATGTAAAAAATGAAAGAGAAAAATCAAAAGAAAAAACCCTAAAAGTCGATTTATAGCCATTGGCTGATTATTTATTTTAATTTTAGGTACTGTTAATGGCAATCTTAAGGATGATTAATAAACATCGTAATAGGTCAAAAAAATTATAATCTCATATCTCAAAACACTTTACACATATTAATACAATATATATATTTTTATATATATATTTCAATTTAGTTTTACAATAATCCTGTTTTTAATAATTAATTTCTTTTTTTAAAATTTTACAAACATAATAAATGGGTAATGCGACGGTGTGCAATGCATATTAATTATATTATGTATTGAATTAGGAGTGTAGATGATGACAAATGGCACCAACTACCAAGTAAACCTACCCAAGCGAAGCCAACCCAACCCAACCCAACCCAACGCAACCCAACCCAACCCAACCTAACGCGGTAACACTTGATAGTGGTTGGACCGAAGATTCGCTGTCTTTGGACATTTCGAACGCCATATGTGAATGTGTGAATAGCTAAAAGCGCTCTGTATATTCCGAGTCAAATGGTCTCCAAATCAACAAGGGCATACGATTCCCAGCCTTAACATCTATTGTGAATGATGCACCTTCCTCACTCTCTGCCCTTTGATTCCTTCTTCTTTGCCTATCATCTCTTATTTGATTTTTTTTTGTTGATAAATACCACTTTTCCCCTTTTATATTTAGTCACTTCACTTTGGCCATTGATTTTTTTTCCTACTTTAGCCTTTCACATTTTAAATTTTTTCTAGTTTATTCTTAAAACTAAATTCAGTTAAAAATTAGACAGAAAATGACACATGAATAATTATGTGACATAAAAATATTTTATTATATATAACTCACATATTTGACATAAATTTAAATCTAATATAATAATATATTTTTTATGTTATGTGACAATTATTATAGCATTTTTATCTAATTTTGAACAAAAGATAGTTTTAGAAATAAACTAAAAAAAACTTAAAACATAAATGAAAAAAAAAAATCAAATTTATATTGTAATTTCCCTTTCTTTTTTTTTTAAAAAAAAATTCAACATAAAGGTCCATATCTCAGTATCTTGATGTTTCATAACAAATATTACCACCAGTGGTAATTTTTTTTCCTCCAAATACTTTTTTTTAACATTTCTTATCATAAATGGTTCATAACATATATACTATATTGCTTATAACATAATCATAATATTCATCACACCATAAATTAGTTATGTGAAATTTTCATTACAAAATAACATAATTATGAAACACTATAAATATTCATATCTTTTTTTTGAAAAAAATTGAAACTTTTTTTACAAGGAAAAGCCTATGCACTCTATAACAAAATTTTATAATATCAATCATAAAATGCATAATTTCAACATAAATTAGTGTAACAAAAAATGTCATAATTAAGTCACAAATTTTTGTAATATCAATTATAAAATTTTAGATGTTTAATTATGTTAATTTATGACAAAATTACACAATTTATAATTGATATTATAAAATTTTATGATAACATTAGTCTTACAATATTTCTTGTTAACGTGCACATTCATTAACTTATTGTCGCAGCCGTGAAATCATTTAAAAAATATGGGTTAATCAGTTTAATGACAAGACTAAATTGTGTAACAAATTCGGCTAAGTACATTGAATTTAATCATCATTACATATGCATTAGTCATACTTTAATCATCATCATAAGTAGCTTGCATTTCTAATGCAATAGTTACAAAATTGTGTCAAAATTAGGGATGACAAAATACGTCGGTTTTCGACTCTTTCCAACTCCATTGTAATGGGATGGGGTTCGAGAATAGTTGAGTAGGGTACGGTTAGATTTGAAAAAACTTTTAAAAAATTTGATTGGGTTCAAGTCGAGAGCGGGAGAGAGTATTTTTTCCCCCAAACCCTACTTGAGTCACACATATAGTAATAAATAAATAATAATATTACATATATATGTAATATGTGTATAATATGTTGTTGAATTTTTATAAAATATATATAATATCTACACAATATATTATTGAGTTTCTATTATGTTATATATAGTATAATTTTAATATATGTACACCATATAATATATTTTTAATTGTAAATATCATTTTTTAATTTTAATTATTGAGTTTTAATATTAATTTTCAATTTACGATTGTGTTGTGGATTGGGTGGAGTTATGAGTGGGGGTTACATTTACGAGTTTGGATACGGGATAAGAGAGAGTTTCATGAGGGTCAGGTTAGGAGTGGGAGTAAACAGCAAAAGTGAAGGTAAAGGTAAGATAGGAAAAACCCAACCCATATCCTACCCACTGTTATCCCTAATCACAACAGCCATGTGGTAGGCCTACACTATTATGAGTGTGTCACACAATTTTATATTATATATATATATATATATTAAATAATATTATAATGATTACATTTAGCCTGTGTTTGGCAAGGGCTTTTTTAAGTTTTTTTGGCTATTTTAGCCACAAAAAATAAAATAGGCTATTTTAGCCATAACAAACAAAACATCACATCCAACCTATAATCATTACATTCTTCTCTCACAAAAAAAGTCAAAAAAGCCAAAAAGCCAAAAAGTCCTTCCCAAACCAAGCTTTTTAGCCCAGGCTAAAATAGCCAAAAAAGCCAAAAAGTCAAAAAGCCAACCCACTTTCCAAACGGAGGCTTAGATATGATATTATAAATTTTTATGTAATTAATTTAATGAATATCATTACTTAAGTCTATTAATAACACATTACGTAATAAATAAATAAAAATAAAATACATAAATGTAATTATTATATCATATTATTTCACAAATAAAATAACCAGTATTTGAAATGTGAACGTTGCAACAAAAATGGTTAAATGTCTAAAAGATCAAAGGATACTTGGTCAACATTAATTCGTAAGACTGGCTGGGTCAAATTAAAAAGGACTATTTATATAAAGATCCTTAAATTCTTGAAAAGTATCTTTTGATTCTTTAAATTATAAAAATATATAAATAAATTCTTTAAATTATTTAAAAGTATTGTTTTGCCCTCCAAACTATAAAAATGTATAAATAAACCTCATAAATTATTGACATGTTTAACTTTTCTTAATAGTTTAGGGATTTATTTGTACCATTTTATAATTTAAGAGATTAAATTAATATTTTATAATAATTTAAGGGATTAAAGTGTAAATAGCACAATTAAAAACTTACAACTAGAAGGACAAAATTGCAAAAACAAAAAGGTAAAACAAAGGACTCAAATGAAAAGAAGAATTGGCCAAGAAAGAGAGAGGAAAGGAAAGTGGAAGATGATGCAAAGAAAGAGGATGCCAGAGGAGACCTATATAAGAGACCCCATAGTCATCACAACACAACCAAATCAACTCTTTCCCCCATTTTACATCTGGGAAGCTCTCTCCCTCTCTCTCTCTCTCTCTAGATATTTACATAGAGACAGAGTATCAATATCTATATTAATGGGGGTTTATAAGGAGATATTGAGAGTAGCAGCCAGGTTTCACTCTCACTGCCCTCACACAGCGCGGTTATATTATCACCCACCCTCCAACTCCGCCAATGACCATCACGATGACGACCACCACGCGCACAACGGTGAGAGTGAGAGCCACTCTCGGATTCAAGAGATGATCACCCAGATGTCCAGTTTTGGTGTCAAGGCTACAATGGGTTTTGATACTACTGCTTTCATTGTTTATTCTTTGGCCTGAAAACAGAGACTCTGAGATAGAGATTTATTTGCGCAAAGAGAAATTGTACCGAATTCTTTTGAATTGTGAATTAATCATTTTGGAAAATCAATTATGGTCTCTCTATCTTCTTCTTTTTTCTTTTTCTTTTTTTTTCATTACTTAATTATTAGTTGTTGACAAGTCACTCCGAAGAAGAACTAACAAAAATGTTGTTTGGTGTAATTTACGGCAAATTAAAAGTTAATAATTTAAAAAAAAAAAAAAAAAATATCATTCATATAATTTTTAAAATTAAATTTTTTTTAATTTACGTTTGGGATGGTTCTTGGTTAAAATAATTTAAAATTTAAAAGTTTCAATCACATTGCTCTCTCTATTTTTATACACGTCATTTTGTAAAAAATCAAAACAAAACTAAAATATTCAATTTACAAATGAATTCATTATAAATTATAAATAGAAACTAAATTAAACAGATACATCATATATATAATTATATAATTAAAAATAATATTTACGTTCAGTTTTTTCTCTTTTATATGTTCGTCATCGTTTTTTTTTCATGTCATGCGTCACTCTTCTTTACTACTTTTAAAAAATGCCATAGTAATATACTTGTAGACCTAATTAATGCTAAAATCTAATAAGTAAAAGTAGAGATGGAAATAGGCCAGGACGGGACCAAAAATCACACTCTCTATCCCTAATTCCCAATAGTAAAAATTCTCCCATTCCCGGCACCGATCCCCAATGAGGAACTTGTCACTGTCTCCATCCCCGTCCCCTAACGGGGATTAGGTTTCCCCGAACCCAAAAATTTCCTAGCCCAAAAAAGAACAAAAAAAAAAAAAAAGAAGCAATTTGTTTCATTTTCAACATCAACATCAACATCATCAATAACATCATCAACAACATCATCCCCACTCTGTTTCATTTTCAACATCAACGACAAAATCATCAACAATAATAGATTAACTGCCCAAAAAAAAAATAGAGACAAATAGAGACACACACATACATGTACATACATACATACACGAAATCTGAGTGTTGTCATCAACACAGAACTGAGATCTCTGTGTATCATTAAACAGATCTAAGATATGTGTATCTAAGTGTGTGACATAGAGAGAGAGAGAGAGAGAGAGAGAGAGAGAGATGATGACGGAAGCGATGGTGACTGCGACGAACAATAGAGGAGATCGGGGGCGATGGACAACGAAAGATGATAACGATGACTGCGACAAACGACGGAGAAGGACTACGAAGATGAGAGGAATGGACGGAGGAGGTAACGACGACAAGAAGAGAGAGAGAACGACGACAAAGGTGGAGCAAACCACATAATTGACAGAGGTAAAGCAACGGTGCGAAGTGGACGGTGACTCCGGCGTCGTGGACAGTGACAGTAGTGCTGAGGATAAGGAAAGTTGCAAGAGTGCGAGAGAATAGAGAGAGAAAGAGAGACAGAAAGGCAGAGGGGTCATAAGTATAATAGAGAACTATAGACATGAATAGATAATGGGGTATAATAGTAATTTTAGTTCGGGAAAACAAGGACGGGGACAGGGACGAGCTGGAGCAGGAGTCAGAACCGGGGTTGGTGAAAGAATCATCGTCCCTGGCTCAAAAATTGTCAAGGATTCATTTTCAAATACCATCCCCGGCCCGTCAGAGATATTTTTAGGAAAAAAATCATTCTAACCGGGATCATGGGGTCGGATCCCTATCAGGCCGGATTCAAATTACTATCTCTATGTAAAAGAATTATACTTAATCTGAACTACCTATAGAATTAAGAAAAAAATTGGTAAAAAGTCCAATTTAAAGAGGGTGTAAGGCACTAATTAATTCTTTTTATTTTTGTGGTGAAAAGTACACACTCTGCGAAATATTGTGGTGAGAAGTATGTTTTGTTATTTTTGTGGACATTTTGTTTCTAATTTTACCTTTTTAATTTTTATTAACAACTATTTGTTGAATTTTTTTAATTTACCTGATCTGTTGAAATTTTTATTCTATTTGTTGAATTTTTTCTTATGTGAAATTCTATTTGTTGACTTTTTTTATCTATTGAAATAACAATTCAAACAAACCTACTTCACAACCACTGCTCTATCTCTCTTTTCTTCTTTTTTTCTCTATATGTCTCTCTCTCTCTCTCTCTCTCTCTCTCTCTCTCCACAAATTTATTTTTTTCCTTTTTTTTCTTTCTTTCTCTATCTATCTATCTGTCTATCTATCTTTCTCTTCATTTTCTCTTTATTTCTCTATCTATCTCTCTCTCTCTATCTGTCTCTTTTTCTACACACATTTCTCTCTCGTCTTTGAGTATCCATGGGTGAGTACTACTTTAGTGTATCTACAAGACACGAAGGAGGTGAAGAAGTTATTCAACCACTTCAATGCCAACGACAATGGCAAGATCTCGGTGACGGAGCTCGTATCAGTCATAAAAGCTCTCAAATCTGACATATAGGATGAGGAAGTAAAGTGGATGATGGAAAAGCTCAATACCTACCATGATGGCTTCATCAGTTTCGAAGAGTTAGCTAATTTCTACAATTGTGGCAACACCGCCAGAGATGACGGTGGTATGACAGAGCTGAAAGACGCATTTGAGTTATACAATCAGGGCAAGAACAGACTGATATCTGTCGTTGAGCTTCACCAGATCTTGCAATGACACAGTGAGAAATACTCTGTTCAGGGTCATAGAAGGGTGATCCATTACATCAATTCGGATAGTAATAAATTCATCAATTTTGAGGATGACTCAATCCGTTGACTGAGATTTTGGGGCAAAATTGAGAGAAAAGTCTCTGATGTTGCCTCTGACTCTTCATCTTCCATTGGACTTTCATCAGAAATCACCACCGCTGCTGTTGTTGTTGTCGCCACTGAACATTGTCATCTCTTTCTCATCTCTCTTTTCTCCACTACCACCACGGCCACCAACGCACCACTAATGGTCTCGTTATAGCAAGAGAACAAATCATGATTGAGATGAGAAAGATCCCATTACAGATGATTGGTTAAGTTTTGAGCTTGGGAGAATTATTTCCATTATAATTATCGATTTGATCGATACTTAGAAACTAGAGATCGGCGATGAGGTTTTCAACATTAGAGAGAGAGAGAGAGAGAGAGAGATATTTAGGTATGAGTAGGATAGAGAGAATAGAGAGAGTAAGAGGAGGGAACGTGAAATAGAAAGGTAATTTTAAACAGATAGATACGTGGTTCCAAACAAATAAAAGGGCACATAAATTTTTAGGTAAAAGAAATATAGGTATTTTGGTCATTTTGCCTAAGCATGCCCTTATGGACAAAATATTTTAAGAAAATTGGTGATAAATTCAATATAAGGAAATATAAGGGATTAGGTTCGGTAAATATTTTTTATTAGTGAGATTGAAACACTTTGTAAATAATTTGGTGAGAAATCTAAAAGGATATTTTGTTTCAAATTTTGTCCCTTGACCTTTTTCTTTTATTTTTTATTTTTATCTATTTGACTTTTTGTTGACTATCTGTTCAAAAAAATTTCTATCTATTCAATTTTTTTTGTCTGTTTGTTCAAATTTTTTAACTATTTGTTCACTTTTTCCCCTTATCTGTTCAATTTTTCCCTAAATTCTATCTATCTGTTTAATTTTTTTTCCTAAATTCTATCTATCTATTTAATTTTTCTTATCTGTTAAATTAACAATTTTTTACCTATTAAATTTGGAAGCCCATTTTTTTTATCTGTTTGAAATTCACAAACTAATTCTTCTATCTGTTGGAATTATCCACCACCAACACTCAAATATTACACAAAAATTCACAAACTATTATTATCTGTTCAACTCTCTCTTTATCTGTTCCTCTCTTCCTTTTTCTTTTCTTTCCCTCTATCTGTTTCTCTCTCCACCTCTCTTTGTTTATCTTGTTTTTTCTCCTTATTTGTTGAAATTTCCTACCATCAACACTCAAAATATAATCCAGTACATATATATATATATATATATATATAAATATGTGTGTGTGTGTGTGTGTGTGTGTGTGTGTGTGTGTGTTCATTTTTTTTAAAAAAAAAAAAAATTTGTTCATTCACCACTATAACAATAACAACAATCAACAACCTTAAAAATAAATAAATAAATAAATAAATTAGATCTAATTTTTTTAGATCTGTTCAAATTGATAGAGTGATTTGTTTATATGTTCAATGTATATGATATAATTTAATTTTTTTTATCTTTTCAAAAATAAAAAAGAATTTTTTTTAAATATTTGTTTAAAAAAGTAGAAGTATTTTCAGAACAGATTTGAACTTCCTAGTTTTATATATAGAAAACTCTTGTTTTCAATCTTAAATGGAATTCCTACAGCACAAGTAACTCTTGTTTGGTTTCTTAGAAAATAAACGAACCTCCAAAAAAAAAAAAATTAATAATCTGAATCTTAAAAAAAAGAAAAAAAATATCAATAATTAGAAACTCTTCAACCCATCATCTCATTCAAGTCCAATTCTTCCAGAAACTACTTCAATACTTTGCAATCTTCTATAAGATGTCCGTAATCGTTGTGGTAGGAACATTGTAACCTACGATTTCGAAGAGATGGATCCCTGATCATCTTTGGAGGCCAAGAGAAGTAGGCTCATTCTGGATTTTCGCCATTAGACAGTATATTGGCTCAGTGAAAGTGGTGACGATTGCTCGAAAAGCCTCGTTCCTTGGTTTTGGTTGCTCGGCGATGGCGTTTGATTTATTTCTTTTGATGTCAGGAGGCTTCCTCTCGTCCTTTCTTAAAACACTTGGTGGGAGGCCTGCAGGTTTTGGCTCTTTGGTCCTTCGTAAGTCGTCTTCGATCTTGCAATGTTGTTCCACTCGCTTCATTAAACTACCCACATCAATAGGTGGCTTTTTCATTAAGGATTAGCAGAGCTTACTTGTAGGTTGTAATCCTAACGTGAATGAAGCAACTGCTAACTATTCGTTGCAATTATAAATCTCATTATATGTCGCCTAACACCTTCTGGCATACTCTCGTAGGCTCTCCATGTCATCTTTTTTCATTGTGAGGAGTACATCCATTTTTTTTGACAGTCGGCTACTGGTGATAAAGCATGAGATGAACGCTTATTGCAGCTACTTAGAGTCAATGATTGATCAGGCTTCTAGTTTATGGTACCATCGAAGTGTCATTTCACCTAAGCTCCAGGAGAACATTCAGCACATGACAGGACCATTATTGCTCCATAAAGTCATGGTTATAATGTTGAATGTGGCTAGTCAGATCCCCTTTACCATCATATCGGTTGAATTTTGGTAGGGTGAACCTCTTTGGTGGGTCGGCATTATCTATTGCTTAAGAGAATTACGAAACTAGTTCTTCACTGAAGAGCTTTCTTCGATGAAGGGCATTCTTCGAACGCGCTTATGATTGCCCCCCATTCGTTCATCAAGCCAGCTCTGCAAGTAATTCTTTAGGTAATTTTGGAGTCCTTCCTTCTGATGACTTGGGATTTTCTCTGCGTCCGATCAGGGTGGTTATTGGCTGTTTGGTTAGTAGTTCTATGAGAACCGATCTTTCTGTAATTATCAGCAGTCTTTACTCGGGGCGTCAGGTTTACTTCGGGCCAAGCATAGTTTTTCTTTGAGGGCTTCGACTTGTGCCACCAATCGATTACGAGTTGAGTTCATTGATTGTCATTATCTGGTGGGGTTAATATTTTTTCTAAGTCTTCGGGTGCCCCCTCGGAATCATGGATGAAATTTAAACTGGCCATATTTTCGATCGATGCATTTTGATGATCGCTTGTATATCTTCTAGAGAATGATAAGTACTCATCTTCTTTCATCTTTCTTACAAACGACGCTAATTGTAAAAGGTAAAAATTTTCTCTACAGCGAAAGCAAGATGAAGCGCTCATTCTTTTACTCTGCAAAGAGAAACTAACTCGTCAATGATCACCCTCTGACCAGGGATGGTCGGGAGGACCTTTCAACGGTCAAATCAGTAATAAGACTTGCCATATAGTATTTAGTTAAGAAATAAGACTTGTTTTTCCTTTTGTGTTACCTCATTCGCTTGTCCTTATTCTTTCTTTTATAATGTTATTGTCTTGGGCCTCAGTCATTGAATTAACATCTTAATTTGAAGGCTTTGCTTACTACCAGACTTTGGTCAAGCAAGTTGCCAGGTTGTTTTGATCCTTTATCGTTGGATCACCTTGCTGTGTGCGACTTAGATTATGTCTAGTGTTAATGCCCAGCTTGCTGATTGCTCCCCTCGTCCGATTAAGTTCATTGGATAGTTATGTCGTTTGGGTAGGCTGGACCTATGCCCCTATCTCTAACAATTACGGTCCTCATCGTTGATTATGGATGGATCAAAGGGCATCCCTAAATTCTGCAAATCTCCTTCTAGAAGGCAATTTTACTCAAGCTTTGGTCATGTGACATTGTCTCTTCGTCTAACAGACCTATCGATGATCTAGGCTTTTCTCTTTATTCGTCTTACTTAACTGGGCTTGGGATTTGGGCCAATGTTTTTACCTCTAGGCTTTGGGTCAATGTTTTTACCCCTCCACAATTATATATCAGAGTTCGTTTATAATTTCTAATTGATTGTTTTTAAGTTTTTTGTTAAATTCTTTTTATTACTTAATTAATGTATTATTTTGTTCTATTATTATTATTTGTAACAAAGTATTATTATTTAAATTATCTAATTCTACTTCTTCAATATATGTAATATTCATATAATTTGTTGACAAGACTGAGAAATCAAATTTTAATATTAATTTAAATACAAAACAAAATAAAAACACCTTTTAAAGACAAAATAAAAATTTAAGTTTTTTCTATAATAAAATCTAGGAAAAATTATCGGTAAATCCCAAATTTGGGAATGTCGATCCATTTAGTCCTTTTTTTTTTCTTTTTTTTTTTTTTTTTTTTTTTGTGAATCGTTTAGTCCTATTTAATTGGCAAGGAATATTTTCCTTTGATTTGGTATGTATGGAGTTTACATATTTACCCTTTGTTGGGATTTGGTGATTTTTTTTTTTTTTTGGTGGGATGTACGGAATGATGTAGAGGGTAATGTTTTATATTTCCATCTTGTGGGTTTGCTTCTTACAGAATGATATATGGTCGGTTGATTTGCAGTTGTTAATGCTGATTTTCTTGTAACGCAATAACCATTTTCTCGGATTGGTGGAAGTCTGTTGGGTTGCCTTTTGGTTTTTGGTGTCAATGGGTTTGCTGATGAGGTAAGTGTTGATTGATTTCATTTAGAGGCATTTTTTTTTCTTTTTTTTGGGAACGGGTTGTTCTGATGTTTTGGGAGGGGATGTTTGTATGCGACTGTGTTGTTATTTTAAGGGGGTGTTTGTATGCGGCTATGGTTTGTCTTGATGTTTTGGGCAGTGTTTTTTTTTGTTTTTGGGGAGTGGTTTGGTCTAAGGTTTTTATTGGTTTTACAGGAATGGAGTTTGCTAGTTTATTATTGTGCACATACGGGCAAACAAATGTTGTTGTTCGCCTTCATCAAGCATTGACATTTGCTCAGTTAGTTGATGGGATATATGAGAGGTTTGATAGGTTGGCACCCAAAATGGTGTTATTATTGTTCATTATGCCTGAATATGATAAGTTTAAGGTTGTTTGCGATGAGGATGTTCAGAACATGTTGTCCCTTGCCAAGTAGTTCGGGTTCGATCATATCAATGTGCTTATTCAAAAATGCAACCTTATTGCTGCTGTGGAAAGCAGGGAGGGTGTTTTCACAGGTGAGGACAAGAGCAGCTCCGGTGGTGAAAGGATGTCTAATTTTGATGACCGGTTGGATCTGTTATTGTCATATTGCCCGCATGGATCAAAATCATTTTTGTCGACTAGATAGGCATATGGTGTTACAAATGTGGGTCAGGTTTTTATAGGTGACACAAACGAACTTCGAACGGTGCTTTCCAAATATGTTGTCAAATGTGGGTTTCAGTTTAAATATGTAAAAATGGATTCAGTCCATGTTACAGCTATGTGCAAGTTTGCGGATTCAATAGATTGTACGTGGTTGGTACATGCGAGGGTGTTAGTATCGAACGGATTTTTTTTTTTTGTAAAGAGGTTTAATAGCTTGCATACGTATGGGGCTGCTGTATGGATAGCCAGGAACCTACGTATTGGGTTCGATTTGGTGGCTGATGTTGTTGCGGATTGTGTTCATAGTCAACTGTTGACGCGCCCAACTGACATCATTTTTAATTTGAAAAACGATTATGGGCTAAATATTAGTTACCAGGTAGCTTGGCTTGGGGTTAAAAAAGCGAGAAGTGAACTATATGGAGATCATGCTATATCGTTCGACCAACTTAGGTGGTATAGCAATGCAGTTATGGGGAAAAAAAAAAAACCCAAAAATCTACATAAATCTTAATTTTGATCAGAAAACTAGCAGGTTTGTTAAATATTTCATATTGTTTTGTAATAACCCGACCCTCGTACATGTTTTCTGGTATATTTTCAGTCCCTTATTCTGTGCATTTAAATGCTTACTGTGAAATTTTATGCGAAATTAAGTTTAATTAAGTGAATCTTATGAATATAGATTCATATCTGTCTAATAGAAGAAAAATCTGTTACAATTATAATGTTTGGATCATAAATTGGAAGCATTAGAAGCTTAATAATCTGAAATTGATTTTACATTTAAGATTAGCATGATTTTTAGGTCATAATATAATTTTCTGTGAAATTTCAATTTGGAATGATTAAACTGGTTGATTTTCGTCCTTATTCACATTTTAGATATATATCTATGCTCTTTACCTATTTGATCTAGAACCATTATTCAAAATATCTCCTGAGGGTGAGAACTAGAGAAGAAGAGGGTTTGAGAGGAATGAGAGAAGTTCATCAAGAAGAAGGTTGGGAAATTTTGAGAGGGTTGGGAAGATCTGAGCTCAAGGTATGTTTACTCCATTCTAAATGACTTCTCTCATTGACTTGAGTAAGAATCTCTCTATACTATGTAAGTTGGGGTTTATATATAGGCCAAGCATGTGCTAAGTGATTAATTGGGTTGTTATTTCTTGTGTTTGGTTAATTTGTGATTATATTGAACTATCTAGTGAGAATTGCATCTCATTTCCTCAATTGACATGCTTGAGCTCACTTATGTGGACAAATAGCCATGTGTGTATATGTCTATGTGTGTGTAAAGTTGGAATCTCATGGAATTGAGTTGTGTTTATGAGTTTTAAAGATTAGAGATCTAATTCATGTTTAGATTGATACATGATTGTAAGTTTTATTTACATGATTTTTGGACCTATTTGGAGCCTTGTAAACACTTACCAAAAAATAGGATTTTGTTTGAAATTTCGGACTGAAACTGGACAGAATCGCCGCACGTACGGGGGTCATGGCCGCACGTGCGGAAAACATAGCATTTTGGGACTTTGTATTCTGAAAAATATGCACGTGCGGGACCTCACAGCCGCACGTGCGGGGATCACAGCCACACGTGCGGCCCATGCTGGAAAAATTCGTCTGCTCCGTTTTATGTGTTGGACTCTCTGATATTTTCAAAAACTATATTTGATTTTTTTTTATGTTGTAAATTCATTTGAAGCGGAATGAATCGGAAAATGATTTCAAAAGAAAAAGAAACTAAATTGTGAATTGTGTATGTGTGTAGGTTACGACCCGGGATGAACCATCGCTCCACTACAGCACAGTGAGTACTAGTACTGTAATTGTACATTTATCTATCATTAATAATTGATATTATTAACGCTGTCTTCTTCGCAAGTTAATTACGTTAATGTTTATGAATGATTGGAAAATCTGCGTACATTGATACGACTCTAGAATCACTCTGCTTTGTTAATATCTGGGCCTAAGGCCAATCTGTAAAATACGCTTTACTTATTGCTAATACCTATCATTAGCACTCTGTTAAATGTAAATTGACTATGTTAACTCATGTGAATGATTGAAAGAACCTGTGTGTCTCTGTATAACTCTGAAACTAGTCTGTTATGATGATATCTAGGCCTATGGCCAATCTGTGGAATCTGTTAGGCCTATGGCCGTTCTGTATAATCTGTTAGGCCTATGGCTGTTCTGTATAATTTGTTAGGCCTATGGTCGTTCTGTATAATCTGTTAAGCCTATGGTCGATCTGTATAATCTGTTAAGCTTATGGCCATTCTGTATAATCTGTTAGGCTTATGGCCGATTTGTATAATTTGTTAGGCCTATGGCTGTTCTGTATAATCTGTTAGGCCTATGGTCGATCTATATAATCTGTTGAGCCTGAGGCCGCTCTGTATAATCTGTTGTTATCTGGGCCCAAGGCCATTTTGAAAGATTTACTAGATAAGATTAATTATACGACCTCTACACTTATATACGTTATAAATATTACATTTCAAGTCTAATCATTAAATTATTTGAGTGCTATTATTCACTGAGTCTTGCTCACTTTGTGTTATGTCTGTTTCTGTAGGCAATCAACTTGAGGTCGGTCTTAATTCAGCTTTGGTCACCCTTTCTTGGTCAAGCCAAGTAGAGAAGCTTATACATTTTGTGGGGTTCCCTTAATGATCCCTGGTTTGGTCCTTAATCTTTTGTTTAATGTAATTAGTCGTGTATAATCTCCTATACCAACATTTTTGCTGTATGCCCACGTGTGGGGCTGGTTCTGTACATACGTGCCTATATATGTTATTGTGTGAATGCACATATCTACCTCTTGTATATCTATCTATCATATTTGAAACGGTTTAATGGCACATTGAGATCCTGGCATATAGGTATGAGCTCGATGGATGTTAACTTATATTATTTTATGTTATTGAATGCTTCCGTTCAGGCCCCATATGTTGTATATGTCGAATGAAGTGTCTGTTTCTGAAGTGCTCATGCCCAAACTTTTAGGGGCGAGTTTGGAGCGTGACATGTTTCATGCATACATAAATGGGTTTAAGAATTGTCACCCGTTGTTGTTTCTAGATGGTACGTTTCTAAATGGTAGGTTCAAGGGTAATGTACTTGCAACTACTACCAAGGACGAGAACTAAGGTAATGGATGTTGTGTTTCTCGTTTTTTTTTTTTTTTTAAATGTGAATAAGGTTGTTCTTCATCACATTTGCGATCATTGATCCCGAAAATGCAGCTAATTGAGAGTGGTTTCTTCGTCATTTGTCAGAGGTTGTTGATCGCAATCGGAGGTTGACTTTTGTTTTGGCATATCACGCATCACGCATTTTATCTTTTACATCTTCAAATGAATTTGAGAGACTGAATGAAATACGTCAACATCGAGCAGAAAATTGGATTGATGCGCAAGCCTTGTGAATGTGCTTATGCACCTACTGCCATATCTTTTAACTAGAAAATTGAAGCATCGAAACTTTGTAGTTTGGCCATTGTTGAGAGTTCTTGAAAAATTTGCACCCAAAACATTGGGCTAATGCATATTTCCAATATGTAAATGTTATGGGTCAATTCATTGTTTTGGCTTGATTTACTATATGTACGCGTATTCACTGTTTTGGTTGGAGCCCTAATTATGCTTTTGAGGAATCTTGACCCTTCTTTTGGTTTGTGCAGTGGCACAAGCCTACTGTGTCGAGCTTTGAATGATAATTTCATAGATTTAGAGATTTTAACAGGACATTTCAAAGGCATGAGAGTTTTCCTACATTGCATTCCATTAAAGTCTTCGAAAAACTTAAAACTTCCATTTTAAATGACTCGCACACAATTTCCAGTTCGCCTTAGTTTTGCTTTGACAAAAAATAAATCGCAAGGTCAAACAATTTCACATGTGGGAATTTACCTTCCGGATATGGACAACTATGTTGTGTTATCTCGAGGGGTGTCAAATCAGACACCGAAAGTCTTGGTTAAAAAGGGTTCAGTTAATAATGAAGAAGGAGTGTACATCCGCAATGTAGTCTACAAAGACGTTTTGTTACCAAATTATTCATACATGAGGTATGTACTAAATATGTTCTTATTAAGTTTATATTATGTCATTTTTTTAATCTACAATTAATATACTTATAATATATCTTCATATAATTATTGATTGTAGGAATACTTGAAAAAGTAAAACTACTTCATCTTTGGCAGAATTATCAAGAGGAGGCAAATATGGTTGCAGATAAGAAAGTTAAAAATCAGGTATTGGCTCCACTTATGTGCAAAAAGTAATGTTTGTAAAATTTTTGCTATTTAATTTGACAACATTTGCATATATTTTGTGTTTGACTATATCTTTTAAATTAATATAGGTCAAACAGTTCTCTATATACAGTCTTCGATGGATCTATTAAAGTTGATAAAAAACAATTGGAAAAATTAATTGTGCGAGAGCTTTTGAGGCAACGACAACATCAGTATGATAACGTGTTTGCGGCATTTTATATGAATAATTTCAATATGTTACATTTGCTAATAGTTATTGTAATTTTTTTTACAGAAATCCTATCATATCTGATAGAGCAAGTATATGTAGCAAAAACAATATGGATATATATGTGGTAAAAAAATTAAGTCTTATGAAGTTTACTACTATGTTCCATATATTCATATTTGTAAATTTACAAATTAATTTTAGATTTTATAAATTTGTCAAACAATCAACTTATAAGGAAGTGAGATATTTTTCCTCAGTTTTATAGGCAACGAATGATACAAAAAATTGAAAGCCTACAAAGATATGTGCAATATTGTTACAAGGTAATCCATTTATAGGTTTGTATGTGTTGGCTTTTTGGCTTTCGAAGGTTATTATTGTAATTATGAGTGTGCTAGCAAGGATCAATCAGTCGTTACAGAAAATTAATTGCCAACCAATTATCAGACGATTGTGTTTTAGTTCTTTCAGCCTCAATGAAGAGGACTTTTACTGGTGGCTTGATTTAGGAAAATTAAGCAAATGACAATCAAATGAAGAGCAATTGAAGCATTTAATTAAAATGAAAACGTACAATGATCCAATTCAGCCTCGTAGAGGTTTACAACAACAATCTACTTGAAACTACTCCTATGAACGAAGTGCAGTGCAGGAATTAAAGTATAAAAATGTAAAGAACAGGAAATGTAAAAACTGGAAAGGAAATAAAGTAGAATAAAACTGGTTTTCTAGATATGAGTCTGGGGCTTTTTCTAGGGTCTTTTCCGCTATTTATACTTCTCAAGGAGAACCATCGAACTGCACTTCTAACCGTCGAACTGCTCCTCCATGATCACTGATCATGTTACCTTAGAGCTAGCTCCACTATGCCAATACCTGCAGTTAATCTTCCCTCCTGATTTTGAATTTAAAATGTGAGTAACCGTTGAAGCCACATCACTTTGCATTTCTTTGTTGATTCAGTACTACACAGATCTTATGAAAACCAATATTAACTGCCACGTGTACGATCACGATCGAAGAATTGAGTTGTCTTCCCGTATTACCCTCAATCTGCCACATGTTGAATTATAATTGGCTTATACAAAATATGTAACCAACAGTATGTATAACAAAAGTTGCGTACTTCATTTTTTGCCAATTCCATCTTATTTTTTGTAATTTAATGTTGTCATGGATCTATGACAACAATTGCATCAAAACAAGTTGAAGAGATTGTTGAAGGTGACGTTTGATTTGGACTATGTAAATCTATGTCAAAATGTAAGTTTTTAATTTTTTTATTTCGTTTATAAAAAATTAACACAATACCTTTTGTGTCTTTACACATAACAAGTCAATTAGAAAACCAATTGTACTCTATTAGTTAAAGTACACATGTATAATTATGGCTCACTTTAAGAACGTAAAAATTTTAATATAATCAATGTATATTGTTAGCAAACTAATTTTTACATATATCTTATATATTTCTTGCAGGATTTGCAGGATCTCCAATCTCATGTTACCAAATTTAGATTTTATATGAATTTTTGTTGTACAGTTTTTTTAGTTAAGATTAGTAAATATGGTATTTTTTAAAAGATTTGTACATATTTTAATGTACGTGTATTTTATTTATTAAATACGTTAATATCAAATGTTACATTGTACATAATTACTCATATAATTTATATGTATATTCTTAGAAAAAATAATATAAAATTCATACTACAATTCTAAAACAAATAACACACACACATCGCGTGTACCGGGCCGCTAATATATATATATATGGCTTTGTTTGGGATGTAGTTGGCTTTTTGGGATGAATTTTTTAATTTTTTTTTACTTTTGTGAGAAAAAAAAATGTAATAATTATGATTAAGATGTGACAACTTTTAACCTAGGGCTAAAAAGTTTATTTTATCTTTTTATAATTAAAATAGTCGCAACCCATGCCAAACGAGCACTATGTGGTGTTTGGGAAGTTGGATATTTTAGCAAATTATTTTAATTTTTGGCTATTTTAGTAGGTTAAAATCTTTGTGTTTGGTAAGATGATTGGATTTTTTTGTAATTGAATATGAAGTTTGTAAGAGAAAAAATGGAATAATTATGAGTTTTATGTGACATTTTATCTTATTAGCTATTTAGTCTATTTTGTCTTTTTTTGTGAATTTTAGCCAAAAAAATAGCCCAAAACCCACTTGGCAAACATGATTTATATGTAAATATTGACATATATAAAATATTACAAAAATAATATGTGAAATCTTTTGTATGTATGCACCATTTTTAAATTAGATTATTAAATTCATATAACAATTTGTGTAAAATAAGAGATCAGTGAAGGAAGATTTTTTTTTAAAAAAGGTTTATAATGTTTGCGTTGGTTTGTTTTTCCAAACTCTTTTTTTTTATTTTTTTTTTATTTTCATGTTTTTGATCTTTCAAACTGTTTGTGTTTTTAATAACCCTTTTATTTTCTTTTTAGATTTATTTAATTTAATATATATATATATTTATTATTTTTTTTATTTTACTTATAAATTTAGATTCACTTAATCTAAATACACTTAAAAAATAATTAGTTGTGTATTCTTTTTTTAAAAAAAATTATTAATATTAAATAATAACAACAACAACAATAACAACAACAACAACAACAACAACAACAAAATATATATACATAATAATAAAAAATAGTACATGCTATAATTTTTTTTACCAAAATTTTATTTTTTTAATTCTATTTAGATTATTAGATATTAAATTTTCATGTAAAAGTATAATTTAAATATAAAATATGAAAAAATTTCATTATCTTTAATAACCAAAATTGAGAAAATATAAAAACCAAAAACTAAAATATAGATTTAAAAAATAAAACCAAGGAAAGTGGTTCTTACTTAGAATTTTGACATCATATCATGGTTATTAAAGTACCATATAAAATATTATAGTTTATAAAATATAATTTTAATAAAAAGAAAATGTATGAAGATAACTTGCGAATGTTTGAGATGCAGCACAAATCTATGTTTTTAAAATGCATGCGTTTTTCTCTGTCTAGATTCGAATAAATGTATACAACTTTAAGATTCAACCAAAATTATTCACAGTGATTTGATCCATGATGGACAATTGTAAATATTATGTATATTAATGTAGAAATAGAATATGAAATCGGAAAGAGTAATTATTTTTTTGTTCTTCAATCACCATCAATGAAAAAATAGAGAGATGACTTCTTCTTCTTCTTCTTCTTCTTTTTTTCTTTTTCTTTTTTTTATAAGAAGGAAGACGGTTTGTTTATATTTATATAGGACTTTTAGAAACAGATATATTTTTTTAAATGTTCAACTCTAAAAATAAAGAGATAATTTGTTTATATAGGACTTTTCATGACTTTTAAAAAGATATAACAGATTTGAAATGGTAAAATTAGAATTTAAAAAAAAATAAAAAATATAACAAGCTCTTTATGCTTTTATAATAGTAATAGATAAATTATAGGGGGCAATTGTTTATACTATATGCACCAATTTCAGAATAATTTTAGAATAATATTATATGTATAAATTAATATACACACTTGTGTACTAAATTATGATATCATTAATGACTCTATTTATTATACAAATTACACATATTTAAAACTTTTAAAATTATGTCATATCATCTGTTAGTAATGTATACACTAATTAGTGCATATAGTATTATTTTAAAATTATTTTTTAATCCACCTAATCACATTTATTGCACCTTTTAAGCATGACACAATGATTCCAACTACCGAGTAAACCATACCCAACCCGACGCGGTCGCTCGTTCCAACTCCAGATGTGAATTATGTGGAGAGGTAATGCCTTCTAGAAATTAGTCAAATGCGTTTAAAAAATGATGCCATACCTTAATAAGCATTGTGAATGATGCACCTTCCTCATTCTCTGCCCTTTAATGGGAAATTAATTATTATAAATATAATAATTATTATGTCAAATTAAACAATTATTTATTTAGAAGTCCCAATAACTAATGAAACTATCTAAGAACAACCTAACAATCACCAAAAAAATACCTACCAAACGCAACAATCACATAATTTAACCCTTATTATAATGAAATATATATATATATTAAATTAATCTCAATAAGATTTGAACCGGCAACCTATTATACAAATTATTAAATACCCTTATTTAAAATTATATATATTCATTTATTTATGCCATTTTTGTTGGAAAACACTCAGCTTGTTTGGAAATTTATTTTTTATTTTTTGGATAATTTTTTTGACTTTTTACAACCAAAAAAAAAAAATTATGCAAAAAAATAGATAGAATGATTTTACAACTTGTAGTCACTTCTTGACTTTTTAGTTAAAAAATTTTCTTTCCAAGCATGCCCTCAAATAGGGTAAATAATAATGAAAAAATTGGTGGAAAGTACTTTCCAAAGAGATTGTTGAATGAGTGGCACATGTCACATTTCGACAGATAGTTAGTTTGTTAAATTTTAACAGATGAATAGATAGGTTGATTTCAATATATAGTTATTTTTTTGGACAAATTGTATCATTTTAACTCAAAGAAATTAGAGTTTGAATCTAATGACCCAAAAGATTAAATATGGATTGATGGCTTAAGTGCCCAATAATATTTTGCTTTCATACTTATCTCTTTTTCTTTTTTCTTTTCTTTCTTTTTTTATTTTTAAAGTAATGATATATATAAAAAGACATTATATACTAAATGATGCGACTTTTTGTGATTTATTGTCCTCGTAATTTTACAAATTCTAGTAACACATTTTTTCTAAATGTATTTTATGAATTGCTCAAGTAATCATGAAAATATACTTAAAAGAGAAGGTAAATAAGATTTGAAATTCGAGTCTATACAAAAATATTGACACATGTTATAATTTAATTACTAATATATTAACTTCTATCTTAAATGGATGGGTGGTTGAATGGACGAAGAGTGAAAAAAAAAAGACAAAATACTCATCTACACTATATATTCAGTAAAATGGGATTTTTAATCTCAAGTCTTGTGGGAGCTCCAATCTCTCAATCTAAATTTTCTGATTTTTTGATTTAAAAAAAAAAAAAACTTAGCATTTATTAATTTCTCTTAACCCCCAAGTCTTACCTTCATAATAATATTTTAATGCATTAAGAACAAGCATAAATTTTTTTTTTGAAATCCAACACATATGAATTCCTTGAAAAGTCTCAACACATATGATTATTATCCCTCATAATAACACTTTAATGCATTAAGAACAAGCATAAAAAAAAATTCTTGAAAACTCCAACAAATATGATTATTATCAAAATATTAAACTTTAATATAATATAATAAAAAAAAGAAGACATTTAATTCATTAAAAAGTCTAACACATATGATTATTATCAAAATATCCCAACCCCCAAGTCTTACCCTCATAATAATATTTTAATGCATTAAGAACAAGTATAAAATTTTTTTTTGAAATTCAACACATATGAATTATTTAAAAAGTCCCAACACATATGATTATTATCCCTCATAATAGCACTTTAATGCATTAAGAACAAACATAAAACAAATTTCTTGAAAAGTCATACACATATGATTATTATCAAAATATTAAACTTTAATATAATATAATAAAAACAAGAAGACATTCAATTCATTGAAAAGTCCAACACATATTATTATTATCAAAATATTAAACTTTAATATAATATAAAAAAAGAAAAAAAGAAGACATTTAAAAAAAAAAAGACATTTAAAAATCACAATTCACATATATAGATAATTGTAAATATATTAAGGAAAATAAGGTTTCTAAACTCCAAACCTTGTGGGAACTCCAATCTCTCAATCTTAATTTTCTAAATTTTTTATTTAAAAAAAAAAAAAACCTCAGCATTTATTGATTTGGTCAAAATCCTCTGATCAGCATTTATTAATTTTTTTCAATCCACATGCCTGCATTTATTGATTTGGTCAAAATCTCTAATTAGCATTTAAAATTCCCTCATACAAATAATTATAGATACAGCCCGTGGATAGTTACTGCAGTAGCCTTTTTAATTTCTCATGTACACTATGGTTAGTGATAAGATTGTTAAATTATTTTTATAAAAAATTTTAAAAAACATAATTTATATATTAAAAAAAAATAAAAAATAAATATAAATATTTATAATTATTCCGTGCATAGTACGAGTGATAGGCTAGTTTTAATAATAAAAAAGTGTAATGCTCTCCCGCTAGACTGGATATCTTTTCCTCATTCGGCCCTTACTGCTTTATTGAGGTTGGCCTAGTTAGTTTTGTTTTAGTTCCCTGGTTGCTCTCGTATGATCAAAAATAAATGAATAAATAAAGAAGGACAAGTTTTGACTTTAGCGTATTCAAATTGAAAATTAGGTAGAACACCATTCAACTTAGGACTCTTTTGGGAAAGGCTGAAAACGTTAGGTTGGCGTTTTGGAGCAAAACGTACAGTTGCGTTTTTTTAGCTCATTTGGCAAGTAGAAAAAGTACGTTAAGAAATTACATAAGTACCCTTAATATTAACATCTTATGAATTTGGGTCAAATGTAATTTTTTTAAGTTTGGTGAGATTATTTTAGTCATTTTGGTGTGATGTGACACCATAAATAAATATTAACTCAAAAAAAAAAGTAACTTTTTACCAACTTCCCAAAATAACTCTCAAAAAGTTTAATTAAAAGTAAAAAAGTCACTTTGAGAGTGACGAGGGCTGTTATTCCGCCTTCCCCTGCCACTCCTCCTGGAGTTATGTTGTTGGGGCTCCAGATCTGCCATAGGAGGGACAGAGGGTAATCCTTCTCGCCTTGCGCCCCCGTCTGGAGTTAGCCCGTCGACGGCGGACTGCGGTAGTTCTTCAATGTGTGCCATTGATTGAGAAAATGAGAAGCTTAGTCAAGAGGTTTTTTGTTCTTGTCTGTTTGTTCCCACAGACGGCGCCAATTGTACGGGGAAGAAATAATTTTCCTCGTATAACCCTGTTGACCAAGTCCACGCTCCTCCGTACGACGTCGCTTTGTCACCTGCAAACACAAACGTGAGCTAGCCGGCGGGTGTTTGCCGGAAACCTCTTCGATGCCTAAGTCAGAAAACTTGACAAATAGACAAAACTCTATGTTCTCAGAAAAATTGTATTCAATTACCTCCCACAAGGTGACGTTTGTGAGCTTTTATAAGTTTCCAGTGGCACAATCATAGTAGGACTTGTACTCCTCCATGCAGAGTCCTCCTAGGATTCATACTCCTAAGGATAATGCTTATCCTTTTACACCCTCCCACACTGCTTAAACCAAGTGGGATGGTTTTTACTTTGGCCGAATTACTATATGACCGAAATAAGCTTGGCTATGCAGAGCCACTGAGTAAACCGAACTCATCCTTAGTTCGGTTCTTGTGTTTTCCCTTTCTTATCTCAGCTTTCCATGTAGAACCCATGTTACGGTCTTAGACCGAACCACCGACTTTCGGCCGGTCTAACCCCAATACCGGTATAACTCCAAGTTGCCTCCGGACCGAAGTATTTTTTACAGTCACCGTGCCGAAGTAACTTTGTCTCTCTTAGGCCGAAGTAGCCTTGCCTCTCCTGGGCCGGAGTAACACTGCAGCCTTTCATGGGCCAGAGTAATATTGCGGCCTTCCCTGGGCCGGAGTAGCATTGCGGCCTTCCCCGGGCCGGAGGAACATTGCGGCCTTTTCACCAAGCTTTTGGCACTTTGGGCCACAAAGCCCATCTCATAGCTCGGCCTAATTTTTTCCAAAAATTACCCTCTCACAGTCTGTTTCAATTATGAAACTTTTTATACAAATGCAAACCGAACCAACCGAATATTATATTTAAATATTTTTATATTATAATTTCTTAAACATTATATGAAAAGTAACTAATACAATACACTTCTGTGATAAAAATTAGAGAGAAAAATATTTATAGAGCAATTTTCATATATTTTCCTCATTTATTTTCAATGTAAAATTCTATAATATACTATAAAACCTTTTAAAATTTCATGTAAATTTCTCTTCTATATCAAACCGATAAAACCGAACCGTAGCACACGATGTGTATTGGTTTCTCAATCATAAAAATCGAAAGGATCAGTTTAGTGCTAAATATACTCTTAATATCGATCGAACCGAACCGTTTACACCCCTAACTATTTGTATATATCATCTACGGAAAAAATTAGATTGGTCACATAATTGTGTCATTTTTCCTTTTTTCATGTTTATCTCTTAAAAAATAAATAGTCTATTTTAAAAAAACATACTTATCATTGATTTTTTAGATATAAACACGATAAAATAAAAATATTATGATCATCGTATCTACCTAATTTTTGTCAGAAATGATATAAATTGAGAATCTTACAAAATAAATAGTTCGGATTTTTGAAACAGAATCTATGGTGGTTAAAAGATTTATGGGAACTTACTGATAAGTCTTATACACAAAGTTCAAAATCCATCTAGTTCCAAAACAAAACATTTGCACCAATTAGTCCTACATATTTTTAATTGTTACAAAAAAAATCTCTCCCCTCCCCCTCTCTAGTTTTTTTCTTTTTAAAAAAAAATTAAAGACACTACTACATTCCACCACTGCTGGATTTCTGTCAAATTGTTATCAAAGACTCGCTGGAATGTTCAACATTGCCAGGAAGTTGCCAGAATGTCTAGAATGTTTGATGGACTTTAATAATATCGTCGAAGACTTACCAGAATGTCCAGAATATTGTAAAAAATAAATAAATAAATAAATAAACTAGAGCCAAAAACATTGCAAAATGTGCTAAATATTGATAAATTGAAAGAAGAAAAAATGTAAGAACATCAAACAGCAACAATAGGAAAAAAAAATATGTTATTTTTAATTTTTGTAAGATTTAAGCAAATAATCTCCAATATAATTGAAAGTAAGTTTTGAAACTGTAAAATGTTACAGTTTGAAAGCATGATTCTATTAAGAATTTATCCTTTTTAATCAAACTAAAAAACATGTTATGAAATTTGAAAAATTTTACAAAAGTTATGAAACTGTAAAATTTTATAGTTCTAAAAAATGATTCATTTCAGTACCAAAAAAATTAAATTTGTAAAATTTTACAATTTTCACCACCTATAACTAAAATTCAAAAACAACTTATTCAAAATTTGAAAATTTTCTCCATTATATCAAGAAAGTATAAGTGTGTAGTACAGAAAAGATAAATAAAAAAAAACTAAGAGATCGAAGGAAATAGACAAACACAGAGAAAAGTTTGTACTCCAGATCTAGCTAGATCTGACATAGATCTATGCAGATCTGATGTAGATCTACTCATCTTCTTCGTCAGAAACTCATTTCTTTCGCCGTCAATGAGCGCGAAGCAAGGAGTCGGTGCTCAGTGGTTGCCGATAAACCCCAATCAATGGTGGTCATCGGTCGCCGACGATTGTAGATTAGAAAGAGAAAGAAAAAGAAGGAAGGCGTGGTCATGGTAGTAGAGGATATCAGAGAAAGAGAGATAAAGAGAAAAAGTAAGATGCAGAGAAAAAAGAGAAGATAAATGGGCACCTGACTTTTGGGTCTATCTAAAAAGTTTTGGAACAAAATAGAATACACACTTTTCAAGATGGACTTGTTGATGATTTGCTCAAAGATTTAACAACTTCATAGGCTCATTAAGTTCTCAGATCGAGGTTTAAATTTAAGAGAAACCTAAATGGGGACAGACCCAAGATTCTAACATAATGTGTGAATATGTACATTAGCAAAATTTTTGAAAACAAAATATAAACTAGAATATCAATTTACATCAATATAAAACGTAAAAAATAACATTAAAAATATATAGATAAAGATAAAGATTTTTTCTTATATTGATGTTGAATTACAAAAGATAACACTTATAAGAAAATTTATCGATACTGGTTGTGATAAATTAATTTTTTTATTGTATTTTTTGTCTGCATTGTTAAATTTTATACTTTGAATCCCACACTTTATACATATAGATGTTTGGGATGTCCAATCGCTTATTTTTTTTCAAAACCTAGAAGGGATGAATATATATTGATAGTTCAATATGATCAATGGCAGATGGGTCGGACTGATCCATGTGTTCCACGAGTCTGCTGGCCTTCATCTTCTTGATGCGCACCTGCAAAAGGTCCAGTAGGGAGATACCAAAGCTGGAGTGATTTCTCCCAATGGGCACTTCAATGGCTAAGTTAGGCAGGAAGTGATCGGAAGAGAGTAAATAGAGAAAATCATGAGATAGAGAGAGAGAGAGAGAAAGCGAGAGAGAAAGAGGGGGGAGAGAGAGAGAAAAGAGTGTTACTTGTTGTCTTTTACATTCTTCACAAACTTCCTTATATTTTTTACCAATCATTTCCCTTTCCATTCAAGTTGTCTCATTGGCCGAAAGTCTATGGTCTACTCGTCGTTAGCCATGGTAGTTTTACCATGCCAGGAAACGAGAGGTCTTGTTACATTTAATGCCATGACAGTCTCATTTAATGCTTGATGCTTGAGCTCAATAACTCTACAGGATCTTTATCTGCCACGTGGCTAACTCCCTATCTAACAGGTGTCTAGATGTCACCAGGCCTAGACCAACATGGGTTTTTCGGTGGCCCTGCTATTGAGTTTCACTTGCTAGGCTGCAACTAAATGACCGTTTGGGCCACCCAAGATAGTCGTGGGTTGGGTTGTCCTGGGCCGTGTGAGTCATGCCCATCTTATATAATTTGAAAATAATTAATAATAAATACTAATATTAAAAAGCATTTTTTAAATTGTAAAAAGAGCGATTGTCTCTCTTACTCTCTATGGTCCATCGTTAAGCCCAACCTTAGAAAATACATCTAATGTAAGAAATAAAGAAATAAATGTAATTAAATACAGTAACTAAATAAATTGTAATTTTTTAGGCATACTTAATCATCACAAGTAACTTTCATCATTAAAAATGTAATTGATGTACGAAATTAAGCATTAAACCCACAATTTTAGAATTGCATCACACAACCACGGCTGGAAATGAGGGTTTTAGCAGCGTTTAAAAAACGCCGCTATAGGTCTTAAAAACGCCATCTAACCTTTTGTGACGTTTTGCACCAAGCGCCGAAGACGCGGCCGTCGCTATAACTTTGTGACGCTTTAGAAACGTCGCTATATTACTATAGGCGGCGTTTTTTAAAAGTTCTACTATGACATCACCAAGCTATTTAGCGACGTTTTTAAAACGCCGTCGTATCTCTTTTTAAAAACTCTAACTGTTGATATAATATTTAGCGACATTTTTAGAACGCCATGATAGCCTCCCATTTAAAAAAAAAAATTTCTGCTAATTTTATGTGATTGAACTAAAAAAACTGAAAAATAACACTAACATGAAATAATAACTCTCATTCAAATATCAAATACAACATTAGTTCACTTTCCCATTCAATTTAATATCCAATCACCATTAATCACAAAATAACATATTCACAAATCATGTTTTAACAAAGACATTAACAGAGAAAGAAGTGTTTAACTCAAATTGATTCAAATTGATGAGAGAGTTCACTGTTAGTCTTCATTGGTCTATATACCTGCATCAGAACATAAATTACAATCAAATTCACCAAAATAAACATAAATTGGAGAATTTGTAAACTTAATTTTCTTAATCACTTGATTGCATTTATTTATTTTTAATTGTTTAATTTTTTTGGTAGAGGTGGTTAGAGTTTTGCTCCTGACACAAATCTATGATTTAAGTTACAACTTTACTCCTTCAATAGTATTTAAACAAAAACTAGGGCTAAAATTTTGTTTTCGTCCAGAATTGAAAAGAAGCTTTAAAAACAATTTAGATTTTAACAGAAGGCCCTGTTTAAGGGATTTATTGCATTTCTTTATTTATTATTTTTCCAAAAAAGACTAAAGCCCATCAATAACAGGGCAACCTTCCATGTTCAATAGAGAGAGAGCTTGTGCAAACCTGCAAGGCACACAGAATACGAGAGACTATTTTTACAAAGAATTGCAACACTTGTTTGCTTTTCTTGTTGATAAATGAAAAGTGCTTTAATACACTATTGTATTCAAAAAACTATTCATGGAAATCACATCTGCTCTGCAACATATTCGAAGATAAAAAACTCACTCACTTAGAATGACCAAGGCAAAAGCTCTGTATCTCATGAGCTCCATCTAAAGTCTTCTTTGGAAACAGGGTAACCTGTCACAAAATAACATTGTTGAAAACAAATTGAAATGAAATTTAATATTTAATAATTTATTTGTTTCAATGGGTAAGAAACGTCAATTACACGAATTTTAAAATCCCGATCAGCACTAATAATGAATCGTCCATCCGGTGAGAATTCCTACAAGAACATAAAATTGTATAGAAAAAGCCCAGCTTACAAGTAAAGGTCATTCATGCATCCACACAAATGTAGCCCTAATTTCAAAGACTTTTATGTAATAATAAATAAATAATATTGTCAATTTATTGTCTAGCTCAGCATATCTCTCACGCTTTTCTAAAGGTTTGTCAACTACATCACAGGAAAACACAATTTTTTGAGATTAAAAAATGATAATAATAAATAAATAAATTTGTCAATTTATTGTCTAGCTCAGCATATCTCTCACGCTTTTCTAAAGGTTTGTGCATATCTAGTTTTCATTATCCACCTAATTGTGCTGGTTCAACATATTGACGAGTTTAGAAAGCAATTGGAACAAATATACAACCTGTTCTGGATAAAATCAACTGGAACAAAAATACAACCTGTTCTGGATAAATTAAGACATGCACACTACAGGCTTTTAATATAAGTTAGTATTCTACAAACACTGAAATTATCAATAGAAATATTTCAGCTCAGCCACATGCTTGCAACTGTGCACCTAATTACTATGTAAGCCCGAATTTATCAGGACTTCCTTTGATATCATGCAAAATTTCAGCATGCATCACACACAGCTTAATATGACTGAGAAAAGTGTAGGAAATGAGTAAATGTAAGGGCACAGATCAACACTTACTGCACTCCACTACAGTTGGTGTAAACAAAGGTCTAGAAAGTAGTGCACACATATTGTGGCCCCTGATTGAAGAACACATGTCAGCCATAGGCTCAGTTTCCTGTAGTGCACATATCAGATTCTTTGAATGAGTTCCTATGGTTTGAATACTCACCTATGAAGTATAGGCTCAGTTTGATCAACTGAACATTAAGATTTCACATCACACATCAAAATAAGCAATAAGATTTTACCTCACACGTCAGATTCTTTGATTGAGTTCCTATAGAACAACTTGCATACTTTGCATACTTTACTTTCCATTGGATTTTATCTGGTCAGCATTTTACTCCTAATTTTACAGATCTTTGACTTTTATTTTTTATTTTTATCAATCGATAAGAGAGTAACTAAAAATTTTAAAAATATTTATATTATCTAATAAGCCACTAGCATACAATAATTAGAAAATCAATATAGTCTGACAATTGTAGGATCCAAGACTGGAATTGAACTTTTGTGAGCATTCACAAGCTGTTCAAATGTAGTACCAATCATCAACAGTTCTTTATAGCTTCTGGATTGAGTAATTTCTCCACCTTCTATAACCTAGGGAAAAAAACAATGTATTCTATGCAATGAATTGAAAGCTAGTATGTAAATACAAGAGTGGCAATTCAAAGTATTTGCAGGGAAAGGAGGCAGCAATGAGCTACCACCAAGTGGAGTGCCATCCTCTTTATCGGTGTGAATGGAGAAATTTGTATTTGGTGATAAATCCATTAACCTTTCAAAATAAAGTCATCTTCCATGCATTGATCATCATCTCCAAGACCCACTGGAACAAGATGCGTTCCACCTGCAAATGATAAACATAATCATCAGCAAAACAGAAATAAACACTAACTCAAGGTAACAAGAGCACGATTGGAAGAGACAATGACACTTCACCCATCACCTGAAGGAATATAATTTCTCCATTAATATTTCAATAAGTCATCTTTTCACTCTTTGTTTATTTGCAAATGTAAAGCCCACTTCAATAGAGTTATATGGCATGGTACTCAATTCTCTTGGCAATCACAACAATGGGATAGATGTAAATTGGAGTATGTCCTAGAGTGAAGTCACTTACACAAACCTCCACACAACCAAACAAGACCTACATTTTTTTGACTAGCAACAAATTGTTTATTTCTGTACTGTCTTAGCGATGCAAATAGTACAGTAAACATGTATATTTGCCTATGGTAACAGAAATTACAAGAAACTAGGACTAAAATATTATTACAACGCATGTTTCAAACAGAAGGCAATAGCATGCATGGTTAGGACTAAATACAATGGTAACATTCAACAATTTATAGAGACGTAAGTCACCACAATTTATCAAAAAAATTTAACGGTAATCAACAGAAGCAGAAAAGTATTGCTATAACTTTTCCCATGTCCAATCCACAGTTTAGCATTCACTATTATGAGCAGCAGATTCAAGGAGGGGAAGGAAGGTTTAAGTCATCAAGAAGAAGTGCATACTCTGAAATTGCTTCATAGCCATCATCTGCAGGGGAGATTTGCAAATGCAAAGGTAGAGGCCTCCATTCATGCCCAGAGATGGGAAATTGAGGTTTGTTGGCTTGTTGCATCCCTATTTATTCATGGATTTTGTTTTAAGGCAGGCACTCCTTGAGAACCTCAAAGTGCTAGTACATATTTCTCATTAACCAATGACCTCTTAGTGGCGGCTGTAAATTATATTTACACTCCCTCATTCATTTCAGCATAGAACAGAAAAGGTTAGATTAGTTTAGTTTTGGCTGATTATTTGGTTATCTGGATTATGAATTAGCACCCAATACATGAAACTTTCACTAGTTTTGTTCAACATCTTTGCGTCATATCACATGTGCTATATAATAGTTCAAATGGAATATCTTCAAAGCAGATACCAGAAAGCTGGTTCAGCACCAAGAAAACTCATCATCAAAGTAAAGTTAAGACAGTATCTTTCATGAATGAGAAATGTCAGAACGGTTCTACTTTACGAATAAACATTCAGTTTCCATAAGCAGTGTTTCATCGTGGAAGAACATCATCATTATCAACAGTAAACAAGTCCAGAATAGCCATAAGTCATGACTAAAGTAGAAGGGCACCCAAATCAGACAATGAAAACAGAAAGAAAGATCTACTTGTATTGCCAAACATACCTTGGTTCTCAGGGCACGAAGTGATCCATCTGAATCTGTGAGATTGTCCAAGCAATGAAGAGCAACCTTCAAAACGTCTGGCACACAAGCTTGGACATGGGCTGACAAATTTTGGAACGCATCATTTGCAATATCAGGCGCTAGTGGATCTAAAGGAAGAAAATGAAGTTTTGCAACCTCCCTCAGGGCATCTAAATGACATCCCGCTCTCGCCAATTTATGGATAGACAATATGGCCTCAAGCTGCCTTAACACAGTTTGTTGTTCCGAAACTTGTTCTCTCTCTTGACACCTTGGACAAAGTGATACAAACCCTATGGGTAGAACTTACCCACGAAAATCGGCTTGCAAGGGGGGGTGTCCAAACAGACCTGTATTCACAAGGCCTCTGTGTTTTGATGTGGGATGATGGGATCATAACACAAGCTCCTTTAAAAAGACGTTTAAATAAGAAAATGGAATTTGATGCATCAAATTGCACTGGCCATTACAACATACAAACAAAAGATTGCCCTGTAACATAAAGTCATTGCCCAAATAACTTAAAACAGGACAAATATCCAAATAGGTTTGATTATTGATGTCCTATAGTGGCCTTATATGAGTTAATTGACTCATTTCATAAACAAAGATCATCTCCACATCATTACTCTTCACTCTTCAGAATCCTTTGAATTGTAATATGGATGTTTGATCAACTTAAAAAATGGAGGGCCAATCCAAAAAAAAAACTTCGAAGATGGAAGGGCATCAATTTAAGCCATTAAATCTGCAAATGGCTCTCTTTGAGACAATTCAAGAACACCAAGAAAAGGGAAAAAAAAGATAAAAAAGTAAAGGAATAGCCAATCTTTGACCAAAATTACATGCTTCAAATATTGAATGTTCACTAAATCAAACATACAGCAGAAAAAAATGTATCCAATCCTTGACATATACACACAAATTTCACATGCACAAACAAAATACATACAAAACACTGATGATCATGGACGAGAGAGAGAGAGAGAGAGAGAGGGTACGTCTTTATTCAAAATTATGATGCTTATCTTCTCACAGAGATTGAAAACCCTAAAGAACAAAATCCACAAAAATATCAAAACGCCAACCCCCCAAAAAAGAAACGAGAAAGAAAACAAAAGAAGAAACAACAATTGAAAAAATAAATAAATAAATAAAAATTATAATCTTGAGTCACGTATCGATTTTTTTCTTTCAACTGGAATCACAGATCGATCAATTTCAATTTCATAGTTCTTGGTTACAATTTCAATTTCAATAACCAAATCGAGAGAGACGGAAGAAAGAGCTTGTGAGAGACAGAGAAATCGATACCTCGCTGGTGCAGATGGTGGTGGCGGTGGAGCTTCGAAATCGAAATCGAAATCGAAATCAGAGATTCAGATGAAATCGAAATCAGAGAAATCGAGCCGGTGTAGACGGTGCTGGCGGTGGAGATTCGAAATCGAAATCGCTCTGAATCTCAAAGATGAATCTGTGAGAATGACAAGGGCTTAGAGAGGGTTGAGAGAGGCGAGATTTGAAGCTGTGAGGATTCCAAACAAGATGAACTTCGAAATCAAAATCGAAATAGCCAAGATGAATCACCGAGATTGTATCATTCTGAGATGAATTGATCCATTGAGATGAATCGATCCATTGAGAGGGTTGAGAGAGAGAGCAAACGAGAGAGTGAGTGAGTAAAAGATTAGGGCTACAAAATGAGTGAGTGAAAGATTAGGGCTTCAGAGGCTCGCCCATTTAAGGGAGAAAGAGAGAGGACATTTGAAGGCGCTTTAAGACGCCTTCTTTGTTGAAACGGTACCGTTTTAATATTTTAAAAAAGTGACGTTTAAAAAACGCCGTCGAATATTATAAAATATAACGTTTAATAAAACGCTATTAAAAGAACGTCGTCAAAACTCATATTTCCTGTAGTGAACTCTCTTACATGTACCGTTTCTAGTTTTATTCTCTTTATTTTTTATGACATAAGTAATTAGAAGTAAAATAAAATGGCAACACAGTTTGTTAGTTTCTTGTTATTTTTTTGTCTCCTACTTTAGAGGGGTGTGTTGGAAGTTGTATAAAGTCGTAGCTTTTGGAGTATGTCGCTTGTAAACATGTATATTCTATTATTTTATTTTATGACTTATAAAAAATAAAATAAAAAAACTCTCTCACGTGAGTAAGGCCTACACTCTTGCGAGTATAGCACAGTTTCATGTTCCTATCATTTTGCAAATAAAAGTAATTAGAATTTGACACAAGGATGTTCAAAGTAGACATAAAGAGATGAAAAGAAAGAAAAGAATAATAATGATTTGATTGACAAAATCAAAGTAGTTGGTCAATTTTGAGGGGGGCATGCATGGTGAAGATGATAATTTATAAGAAAATATTGGGTCAAATTTAAAAGATACAAGTAAATGGGAACAATCGCCAAAAAAAAAAAAAGTCAAAGAAAGGACTTAAATGAAAACAAGAGTTGGACAAGAAAGGGAGAGGAAGGAAAGGGTACGCAAAAGGTGGATAATTATTCAGTAGTTCAAAAATACGATCACAAGGTATTTTATAATAGTGTAATTGATAGAGAAAATGAAATATAAATTATTTGTATTGAGTAATTAAGAAACAAAATAACATAATAAATGATGATTAGCAAGACAGTATAAGCACGTGCTACTCCCACTATCCTCACACAACACGTTTGTATTATGGCCCACCGTCCAATTCCAACCACACTCACAGCGGTGACAGCGAAAGTCACGCGCGACTTCAAGTTAAAGAAGCGATGATAACCCGGATGCCTAGTTTTGGTGCCAAGGCAATTATGGCTTTTGATACTACTAGTACTACTCATTTCATTGTCTATTCTGTGTCCTAAAAACAGAGATTTATGCTATATTTGAAGAGAGATTTGAAAAGAGAAATGAAAAAAAATAAGTGAAATGTGAATAAAATATATCTATATTTTACCTAGTTTTACACCCATTTTCCTTTTCCCTATCCAAATCTCTCCACAAATTCTCAAACCAAACACAGCGTTAGAGATTGATTTCTAATTCTTCTAGAATATTTGAGAAAGAGAGAGATTTAGCACAAAGAAAAATTGTACTGAAGTTTTTTTGATTAGTGAATTTATCATTTTTTTTGAGAAAGTTAATAATGGTATTGTTTCACTTTTTTATTGTCAATTATTACTGTTGTTGATCTTAATAATCGGCTGCAGATTGTGACTGTGTTGTACTGTTTGGACTTAGGAGTTTTATCTTCATAAATTTTTAGATTCTAATCGGTTTGATAATCATAGTTATGTTAGATCATTCAAAATTAAAAAATTAAATGTGATAAACTAATGTGATTAAGTTTATCAGATTGTCTTATTTTTTTAATGGGACCCATGAGAATGGGCTAAATGTTGAACCACTAACCATGTAGTCATATAATGATTCAAGGAAAATGATTTGACCAGAAAAGAAACGAGGAAAGAATTGTTCCCTAAATCATTTTAAAAAATAAAAATAAAGAGAATTTGGAAAGATTGGAGGGAGAAAAGTAACAAAGTATAATTTATATTTACATCACAATACTAACTCAATACATCCTTTTTCTATTTACATTTTACTGAAAAATTAAAAAAAAAATTTATTTGCTGCTTTACACACACTCTAATTTACTCCCCAGTCCACCACCTCTTGCATGATCTCTCGCTCAGTCCCCCTTGTCACCGCGACCTTCACCCTTTCGACTTTTTTTTTAATATTCTGTCCAATATGCTTCTAATTTGTTAAGATAATCCTTTAAAATCTTCTGCCCATTGTGCTTCTAATTTACTCAGTTAAATCTTTAAAATATTGTGCCCATTATGCTTCTAAGTTGCTGAGTTAATTCTTAATATCCCCCTAAACACCAATTTTTTGCGTCGGTTTAAACCCTAATCTTCTATCCATTGTTTAATCGATGTCGTTAGGCATAAATAGACCCTTCAAAGCCTGATCATTATGTCAACATTTTTCGCCTAAAGTTAATGGTAGTTATAGGGAGGGATCACATTGAATCAATGTGTAAAATTTAAGGATGTGATTGGGGCTTCTCTGTGACGTCCCAAAAATCAAAAATATCAAGAGATATAATAACAAAGAAATACACGATATTTTTAAGGTTACAAGTCCAAGAATAAATAATGATGCAAAAGAGTTAAATGTATTACAGGCAAACACTTCTCTAATTTTACAAATTATAAGTGAAAAATAACATTGCATTAGCAATGTGAAAAATCCAACGTTAGTTCACACCTGTCTCAACTTCCTAAGCCTTGCAACAACATCTTCACCAATGAATTCTTCCAAAATTTGGAATTAATGCCAGGGCAACGAAAATAGCCATAAGCGCTTGACGCCTAGTAAGAACACACACACACCCCTCCTTTCTACAACCCTGAATAATACAAACAAGTATAAACAACATAACAGAGTAAAAATACAACATGTAATTTGCGTAAATAGAAAATTACAAAGAATTATGAATAGTTCAATGCATAGTCACAAACAATAGTTAGAAATAATAGCAATAAGTCACAGTCGGTTAGTAACACTTAACAGTTAGTAGTAACAACGAAATTAAGGCTACTAGAGTCCCCCAAAGAGACTCATCCTTCCAACCGCTAGAACTGGACAATGGACTATTTGGAACTCCCTCATTTGCTGCTTTGCAGACCTTACTACAGATGTATGCAACGATTATATATAGCACAGCGTCATCAGTAGACCTCAAACGACCAAAAGAAAAAAGTTTTATCATCCTGAACCTAACCTTATCCCTCCAAAATAAAAATGTTTTATTCTCTTGAATGTCCCATCTAGACCCAACTTTATCTCACCAAAACAAACAACTACATAGAGTCTGAATATGTTTGTTCCATCTTAGGGTTAACACGACAACTGCTTGCACAAGACTTAACTTAAAGGGAACACATTCCACCATATCTCATTACTGTGCCCACACTTACAAGTTGCAATTGTCTTTCCAATTCATTACAGGTGAACGCAAACTCATTTGCCATCCCACTTAAGTTTCCCCTTCTTAAATTCATTATGTTTTCGGTTAGAGTAACAGATAATCACAATAGAGTTAACAAAAGTTAAACATGAGACAATCAAGATATGATAAAATAAGCATACATGATATCACAAAGGTAAAGCACACAAGAGATATGGCATAGATATGATAATCCATAATTTTACAAATAATTTCAGACATTTTCTTTGTCCTTTTAAATAGATTTCGATTTCATAATTATTTGTTATTTTAACAATTTCTGAAATAGCAGGGACAACTTATCGAATAATTAAGAAATCATGTCATAATCACCAATCTCTTGCATTATATAATTATACTATCTAACCAACATATAATATCACATATATCATCATCTACATAATAGAGTAAAAAAAAACAAAATAAGACCAAAAAGAGGAGAAATGAAGGGTTTAAGTGAGTTCTTACTATGGGTAGATTGCTAACGGTTTATCATTCGACTTCGGTTTATGATTCTAGTTGTTAGAGTTCATTCGAGCTACATGATCATCTTACTGAAATTTCATGTCGATCGGACTTGATTTCATTGTTAATCTTCTATTTGATGCTTCCAAATTTGTCGGTTATTGCATCACTGCCTTGGACTTCGAATTTGCAATACCTGACCCTAAAAATGGATTCTACACGTCAAAAAACCTTAGAGTGGTCATCCCCAAAATAATAGGACCACTCGATTAACTCAAATGCACCATAACACCAAAGGCGATGAAGCACTGGATAAAATCCAGAATGATCCTCTCTAACGCACCAGTGACACGTAAAAACGTACCCAACATATCAAATTCAAACCTCCCACTTCAAGCTGTAGTATCTCTTACGTTGTAACTCTGTCTTGTTTTATTTTTATATTTTTTGTTTTGATTTACTTTTACGTTGTTGGATTTACCTTATGGCTTAGTTTTCGTAACACCCTTCATGCGTCTTATTTCGTCTCCTTTTGCTTACCGTTGGAGCTCCTAAAATTGATCAAAAATAATTCTTTTAATTTTTTGACTTTGCTTCAACTCATCTTTTAGATTTCATAACTTTTTTTATTCTTAACGGTTTTACTCTGTTCCTTTGCCAAACTCTTCTTCTTACTTCCTAATTAGTCCTATGCCATCTCGTTTTCTCACTTCTTTTTGAAATGGGTGGTCTCAAATGCCGAAAGTAGCCCGAAAACCAACTTCAAACATTTCAAGAATTTCCTTCTTTGTTTCTTTCTCCCCAAACTTCCTTCATTTTTTTCTTTTTTCACCAATAGTAAGTTGTATTGGGTGGTTCTAGGTGGTAATGGAATAAGTGATGGTGGTGGTGGTCCGGTAGTGCTGACAGTGGTGGAACAGCTTTGCGGTAATGGTGATGGAGTTGATGAAGTGAAGAAGAGATGAAGATGAACGGAGGAATGAGAGATAGTGATGACGAAGCTCACATAGTGGTGGGTTGGTGTTGAAAGGAGGTGGTGATGCTGATGCTCACGGTGGTGGTGGTGAAGTCGGTGGTTATCGATGTTTGACGAGGTAAAGATGTATGTATATGTGTGTGTATATATATATATATATAGAGAGAGAGAGAGAGAGAGAGAGGTATGCAGGTATAGATGTGCATTATGTGTACCTTTGTTGGCACCAACAATTCAAATTCTCTACTGACAAGCATGTCAAAGAACATAGGCATGAGCAATAAGGGTCCAAGAATCGTAGACATGAAGATAGTCGCCTAAGAAGGAAGATTAGGGGCACAACACGTGGCAATTCCAAAGGAAAAGGAAGTTTTTAGTAGTTGCAGCAATTATGGATCATGGGCAAATTGAAGACATTAGAAGATGCACACGTGGCTGTTTAACATGGCCAGTGAAGCAACATAAACCTGGAAATCCAAAGAAAGAAGGATCTTTAACCAAATTCACAACACTTGTGAAATTTAGGAGTAACTGAACTTATCATAGAAGTAATTCTTGTAATTAGGAGTACTAGCAATTTCAATTCTTGTAACTCATTTTGGACATGTGGATTGTAAAGTTATGATGCTTGTAAACAAGTTTAGGTGATATTAATCATATTTTCAAATTGTTTATTTCTGTTTATTCACATTACAAATTTCAAAGAAATCCTTAAATCTGTCAAGGTATAAGACATCAACTACATTGTTTGATTAGATAGTTTGTTTGTGGAAATTGATTTTTTTATCAAATCTCCTCTGTCAATTTGACTTGAACCAAATTTTTGGTAACAACTTCTAACTAAAAGGAAAAATAATATAATTTTAATTTTTTTAGTCATAATTAATAAAAATATCATAACTAAACACAACATAAGACCTAACGAAAGAATTCATGAGTCATAACTAAAATAATATCATAACTAAAGAAAAAATTTGATCGTAATTAAATAACAAAATAATGTAATTAAGGATGCATAAATTGCACCTTGAAAAAAAAGGTGTATATTAAAATTTCCCATATAAGTATAGATAGATTGATAAATGGAGGGATAGGTACAAAAGGTGATGGAGGGTGTACGGAAGGGAGAGAAATTTTCGAACTAAGTCGGCAAGCAAAGGGCCGTGGGCAACAAGCTAAGATTTTAATACAAAAAATATATTACGTTTCAATATAATTCAATTTAGAAAAAATATAAAGAAAAATATAATAAAAATAGGAGGCTTAGAAAATAATATTGAATAATATTATAAAATTAAAAATATTTTTTTGAATAAATTTCCAGTATTAAAATATGCAAATTATTAAATTCAAAATAATACTAGTAATTATATAAAAAATTTAGAAACTATATTATTTTTATTATATAAAAATACTGGATTTCACATTCTTTTCTTCCATTAATGATCAAATACACTTGCTTCTTACTCCAAATCCATATAAACACCAGTAAACAGAGACAGTGGGTTTCAATATAGGAGGCTTTTCTCATATTAATCTTAATTTTCAAATTAGGCCTAATTTGGACGGAATTTCCAAATTAGGTTAAAGCGCTATTACAAATCACACTTTCACTGTTTGGAGCAGAAAATTTGATGAATAATGAAAGCGCTATTACAAACCACGCTTTTAATTAAGAAAGCGTAGTTACAAACCACGCTTTTAACATAAATTTGTTTTCTGAAAAAAACGTGGTTGCAAACCACGCTTTCACTATGCATATTGTTTAAAAAAAAAATTCTGAAGAAAACGTGATTTGTAATCACGCTTTCACTGTGCATTGTTTTTTTAAGTTGTTTTCTGAAGAAAAAGTGATTGTGAATCGCGCTTTCACTGTTCAGTACAATAAGCGTTAATTGAAACCACGCTTTTACTGTTCACTACAATAAGCGTGGATTGAAACTGCGCTTCTACTGTTCATTTTATTTTATTTTATGAATTTTTTTTTCTATTGTCATTGTTTTGGTGATAATGTAATTTATAAAAAAAAATTGGCTTTTCTAAAGCCGTTCTCATGTTAAATTTTTTTTTTCTTTTGTCTTTGTTTTGGGTTAGAAGATGTAATTCAGGAATTTATTTTGACTTTACCAAAGCCGTTTTCATATAATTTTTTTTTTCTTTTGTCTTTGTTTTGCGTTAGAAGGTGATAATGTAATTCAAAAAAATTTTTTGGCTTTACTAAAGCCGTTTTCATGTAAAATTTTCTTTTTTTTCTTTTGTCTTTGTTTTGGGTTAGAAGGTGATAATGTAATTCAGAAAACCGGTTTAATAAAACCGTTTTCTAACCGTTTTGATTAAAAAAATCTTGTTTTTTTTCTTTCATCTTTGTTTTGGGTTAGAAGGTGATATACATGGTCTACAATCCGAAGCACACCCAGACACTGTGCAATTCGACGAACAACGACAACGGGTGAGACGCGAAGAGCACCGCGGATGGTACCAAGAAGACGAAGGCCACCGCGAGAGCTGCAGCAAGAAGGAAGAAGAGAAAGACCCCAAATTTTGGTAATGTATTTTTTACATACGAATGGTACTTTTTCCATTTTTTGCTATGTAATGTAATTTGAATTCCGATTACGAACAAGAACTTATATAATGTAACTATTGGGTTGGAGTTGATGTTATTGTGATTCAATTGGTTTCACTTATTTCATAAGACTGATGTTGTGCAATGAATGAATGAATGGAAAGATTATTTGTTTTATTCAATTGGTAGTGTATTTTTTGTAAGAATGAGAACGTTATTTGTTATATTCAATGAATAATGGTTACATTTTTGGGTTGTCACCATTGAGAAGATGAACAAGTTAAGAGAATGTGTATTTTTCCTAAAATAAATTTTGTCAACATTTTTGTAATAAAACTTAATACATAATATACGAAGTCACTAATTTACTATATACTCATACAGGCATGAAAACAACATAACTGAAGTTGCAAATGTAACAGTTTACAAAAAACATAGGTAGTATAGACATAAGTCTCCCACAAAAATACATTCTGGACATCACGAACTGAACACACAATACATACATCCTAGACACCCTGAACTGAACACACAATACATAAACATAATAGTTAGACAGACAACTATTAGGTAGATAATCTGACAAACTCATTACGAAAACACTTAGTCTAACATAGACATTACATATTAATGCATGACCTAATATTGCCGAAGTGTAGACATTAACACCTAATTCACGCTTAAATCGGCAATCTCAGAGTCTGAATAATCCGAAAGCTCAGCGTCGGAGGCAAGTTCAAGATCCTCCATGATACCCTTGATAGCCGCAACATTTGGTTCTGTTCTGTTCTTCTAGGCATCCTTCTTAACTATGTATAGTTACATATCGCGGGCTAACCTACGGTGCATTTGAGAAATCTCACGTTGTAGTCTTTCACATAGTCGATCAACATTATCAGGATCTTCCTTTTGGATCTCAACAGAATGTGCTTTTGGCACCTTCAATCGATTTTCCTGACATAATCTTTCCATTTGCACTCGCTCTATAAATAGTGCGGGCCACTTCAGAAGTCTAGCGTCTGCTAAACCATATCCTGTTTGATTATCAGATAGATCCATACATGAACCTCCTTGAACTGGATAATACTTGGGCATCAAAAAATGTCACTTTCCAAACCTATCACGATAACCACAAGCATAATCTAAAACAGGTATTGTTGTTTCGTCTTCAACATCGCCACGTCCCCTTCTCCCTCCTCATCGTGAATTGTCACCCATTTGCAAGTTCCTACCACCTCTACGATTCCCACTCCCTCCCATGAATCGTGTAGCCATGCTAATTTTTTTAAACAAATGAATGATAATTTCGTAGGGCAAAATGATTTGTAAGGTTGTGTCTTCACCTTTAGTCGTTTATATAGTTGGCTATGAACAGCTTTAGAAAGACATTGAAGGAAAAACAGTAGAAAATAAATCCCTCTGCATGACAATCCCACATATACGAACAAGGTATGAGTTGTCACTATAATGAAAAAACAAAGAAAAGCAAATACTGTGTACCAAGTCACGTGACTTGACAATCCATCTGCATATACCGACAAAATAAGGGCATGCTCACTGTAAGATAAATCAGTGAATTCACTGTTGCCATGTGACTTTCTGAATTGACAATCCCATATATATTAATAAGAGATGAGTTGTCACTGTAATCAGAAAATAAAGAAAACCAAAGCCTGTGCACCAAGTCACATGACTTGACAATCCATCTGCATATACCGACAAAATAAGGGCATGTTCACTGTAAGGTAAATTAGTGAATTCATTGTTGTCGTGTGACTTTCTGAATTGAGAATCCCACATATATCAATAAGAGATAAGTTGTCACTGTAATACAAAAAAATCGAGCAAAAAATCAAGAAAACCAAAGCCTGTGCACCAAGTCACATAACTTGACAATCCATCTGCATATACTGACAAGTCTCTCCACGATTTGACTACTCAATGTGTGAAAAAAAGGAAGCTTATGTAGGCAATGTTGTGTTTCACTTAGCTATGCATCATTTGTTGTTACGACCAACTATTTGTATTTCATTGAAAAGTATGACTATTTGAATTTTTGTTGTCATTTGGAATTATTTTAAAATCAACTTTTGAATATTCAATTTGTAATATTTTGGGAAACATTTATAACATCAACTGAACATTGGTCGTAACGTACCCATTCGCAAATCAATCGTAACAAATTTGTAAATCCCACGCACGCCCACTTAACCCCATAGGTATGGAAGATTAATTGTTATTTACATTTTTTCTGGAAAACACTCGTAATAAATTTGCAAATCTCACGGACAACCACTTAACCCAATAGTATTGGAAGACTAGTGTATGAAAATATTGTTGGAATGAAAATGTATATATTAAAATAATTGTGGAGACATTTTAAATCCAAAACTTACTCGGTTTTCTAATTTCCAAGAACAATTTTTTGGAAATTATTTAATCCTCAAACTGGATCAACCACTTGGCTTTGAGCTTGTTTGTCCTGCCCCCAAGTTTAGTTTTCTGTCAACCCCCCATTCCTTACCAGAGTCATCATTTTCACTGGACTTCCAGAAATTGGAAGGTGACTCTTTCTTCTTTCCTGATGGAGATTGAAATTCTTTACCTACAGGTAACTATTTGAGGAGCCCTTGTTGAGGGAAAATTTTGACTGAGCTACATGTTCTGTGAGAACTCGAATATAGAAATTAAGTAAATAATTAAATAATAATAATATTACAATCTCAAATATTTTTGTGGTCAATCCTAAAGTGCAAATTAAATATTTGGAAGGTCTTTTAATTGGAAGATGATGGAATGAAAGCTTAACTGATTCGGTGGCTTCAATACATATCAGGTTAATTGTTGGTGTCAAATAGTGTAATGGGTATAATGGATGTATGAAGAACAAGTATATGCCATGGGTTATATTCCATGAGTGTTTTTGCTTGTAATGATGGATCTTGTGAGTGAAACCTGGGTTAGGTAGGAGTACTTGGCCACCAATGTTTGTGAATATCATGTATTTTATGTAGTTTGAGGAATATCAGATGGGTACATAAAGTTGAGGGTACAATCTATGAGTATGAAATTCTGCCCATAACCACAATCTTTAAAAATGAAGAAACCTTATCAAACGGATGAATTTTGAACTGAAATTTTTACAATTGATTAATTACATATTGAATTGCATATCAGAATTTTCTTATAATTTTTGGGAGTCAAAATCTATATTAACTGGTGCATTCAAATCTGTTCAGAAAACTGGTATTACACAGTAATTTCTGAAGTGTTGTTCTCTTTGGGTATAAATCCGAAAAATATCAAATCAAATTAGAACTAGTTACAAGTCTAGTTTCTTACATTTTTGGCCTTCCGTTGATTGTTATTCTATACTAAGAGAAGCGTCAATTTCTTTAAAGATGTGCATAAAACAATCTATTTGGGTATAATTAATTGTAAATAGTTATTTTGACAAGCAAATCAAGTAAAATCAATTGAGTTTTAAACTTAGTCTCCCAACTGGGTCAACCACTTGGGTTTGAGCTTGTTTGTCCAGCCCCTGAATTTTAGTTTTCTGTCAACCCCCCATTCCTTACCAGAGTCATCATTTTGGCTGGACTTCTAGGAATTGGAAGGTGACTCTTTCTTCTTTCCTGATGGAGATTGAAATTCTTTACGTAGAGGATCCTTATTTGACGAGCCCAGTTAAGGGAAGTTTTTCACCGAGCTACCTGTTCTGTTTTATGTGCTGTTGAAGGCGGTAGTTCGTTCGTCTGAACTTTATTAGTCCCCCAACTGGACCAACCACTTGGCTTTGAGCTTGTTTGTCCAACCTCCAAGTTTAGTTTTCTGTCAACCCCCCATTCCTTACCAGAGTCATTATTTTGACTGGACTTCTAGGAATTGGAAGGCGACTCTTTCGTCTTTCCTGATGGAGATTGAAATTCTTTATGTAGAGGATCCCTATTTGACGAGCCCAATTAAGGGAAGCTTTTCACCAAGCTACCTGTTCTGTTTTATGTGTTGTTGAAGGCGGTAGTTCGTTCGTCTGAACTTTATTAGTCCTCCAACTAGACCAACCACTTGGCTTTGAGCTTGTTTGTCCAGTCCTCAAGTTTAGTTTTCTGTCAACCCCCCATTCCTTACCAGAGTCATCATTTTGACTGGACTTCCAAGAATTGGAATGCGACTCTTTCGTCTTTCCTAATGGAGATTGAAATTCTTTACGTAGAGAATCCTTATTTGACAAGCCCAGTTAAGGGAAGCTTTTCACCGAGTTACCTGTTCTGTTTTATGTGCTGTTGAAGGCGGTAGTTCGTTCGTCTGAACTTTATTAGTCCCCCAACTGGACCAACCACTTGGCTTTGAGCTTGTTTGTCCAGTCCCCAAGTTTAGTTTTCTGTCAACCCCCCATTCCCTACCAAAGTCATCATTTTGACTGGACTTCCAGGAATTGGAAGGCGATTCTTTCGTCTTTCCTGATGGAGATTGAAATTCTTTACGAGCCCCAGTTAAGGGAAGCTTTTGACTGAGCTACCTGTTCTGTTTTCTGTGCTATTGAATACAGCAGTTCGTCTATTTTCTAATGTGAACTTGTACAATATATTGTTGTTATGCAATGCAGCATTGTTGTGATTTTGTGTTTACTTGTATTCATGATATTATATTTGTATTTTAATTTCATTTTGTGGGATAATTGGTGGGGGTAAATTTCAATATTTCATAAACAAATTTAAAAAAACTAAATAAAGTACAACATCAAAAACTTTATAAGTCTACTGATATGTGAAGAAGAAGATTGGTTGATAATTAAATATTATCTGATTATCAACCAATCATCTTCTTCACAGATCACTGAGTCTATAAAGTCGGTACAAAAAATGGAGTTGTATATCATGTTTGAAAAAAAAAAAACCTTAAGTATTCACATAATTCAACATACATTAATCCATTCATTAATCCAGAATATTCATTAACTCATTGCAATTCAATAAAGAAAGTCATGAACTAATAAATGTGTACTTATAAATGTAGTTATTTCATAAACTTCAGCTTCATCTAACAAATACTTGAAATACATCCGTAAATTAGATGAACAACAACATTGTCTTACACTCCAGTAACGAAGATACGACACAACATACAAACATTTATGAAAGATAAAGGTGTTTGATTTCTCATTCCTCATTTGACATGTAGTAGTCAGAGAGATATTTTTCATTGTTTAAGACATTATTTCGCTCAATCACTGTCAAATCTTTATTGCTTGCTTCTGCCATTTTGGTGGCTAGCTGAAGCATGAAATGTCGACATCTCTACATCAACATTCTGTTGTTCTCCTTCTTAATTCGGCTAACTGCTTTTTCATAGTCACTCACATTTCGTCTAGCCATGGTCAATGAACGACGATGAGGTAACGGTGCCCCAAAGTTACGTAGATCATTAAACAATCCTTCTTGCTTCGTTACCTTGAACGCTCATTATGCTCGGATACCAGCATAATAATCCTTCGAACTCAAGTACTTTACGCTCTTGTAGTCATAAGTAAATGAAGGTAGCAGCTATACTTTGGGATTTCTTTGCCGGCGTGAACTTCCTGCACCTCTTGAAGACATTGTTCATAAAATAAAAAAATTAATAATAATAGTAATTGTAGATATATTACTATTGTTATGACTTGAACAAACATCATACTGGGGGTAGCGCTATTTATAGACATCATACTGGGGGTTAACTAGAGATGATCTGGTGACGATAATGCATGTTGGGGCACTATGGAAGAAGTGATACCCATGACATTATTTTATCTTATTCATTTCATACAATCCTGAGTACCCGTGACTTTGTGTACCTGTGATGTAGTCACGGACGTGGTTGTCATATAAAATCATAATTGTAGGTTGTCATTTTCACAATGTAATCCCTTCATATTCGAGCAGTGAGTTGTCAAATTAATCAGTAATGCAGTGAGTTGTCACATCGCCACATGAAACTATTTTTTCATGCTTACTTTTTTAATACAGTAAGTAGTCACTTGGAATTGACGATTTCAGTACAAATTGGTGTTTTCAAAAAATTATAAATGAAATCATAAAATGAAACAGCGGCTTTAATTTTCTTTGTTTTAAAGTAATATTGTTCATAGACAACTATGAAACAGAGTGCAAGTAAATACACAAACGTCCAACTCACTTCGACCTACAAAACGATCGTTGATTTCTTCACCAAAATAATAAAATGGTCACCTGATATGTAAACAAGATTGGCACTGCAGCCGATATTTTATTTTATTTTCACTTAATGAACTTCACAGTCATCCCATTTTCTCCTCTTTGCATTTTCTGCTTCTTTTTATATTCGGTAAATTACACTTCACTCCTTCAGTCCTTTATATAATTGTTTATCAATACTATTGCCATGTGGTCGTATTAATGTGACTTACATGAATTCTAAAATGTGAGGAAAAAACAAAGCATCTAAGTTGCGCTGCACAAAGTCACATGCATCACGTAATGTGAGGAAAAAAAGTCACAAAGTATGTAATTTACAAAGTCAGAAAGTCACATGCATCACTGCATCACTGCACAAAGTCATATGCATCACTGCACAAAGTCACATGCATGACATGCATCACTGCATCGGTGGACAAAGTCACATACCATCTGAGGAAAAAACAAAGCATACAAATTATTACGTCTGTTCAAGTCACTGCACTGCATCACTGAGAAATGCTGGACGTATCACTGCGCCGAGCTACAATTTATTATCGTACCATACCTACTATGCCCATGTGAATTCTACAATTCATAATGGGATGAGGTGGTGTCAGAACAAAATAACAAAATAATTAGACCTTTTGTGTTTAAAAAGTCACCTTATGCAGCCCCGAATAGATTCATAAACGTTGAAGATAAAATATTATACAGTTACAATGTATTGAAGATTAATTTGTAGTAGAGTTAGAATGAATGAGTTTTTCGATGTACAGAACTTGAAAGTGTTACAGATAAAACCTAGCCTAGTATGCAAACAATAACAATACCGACGGGCATATCAACACATAATTAACTTCAAATTAAATTGGTCAAATTTCTCCAATTAAATTAAATGAAATATGTAAGGTAAAAAGTGAAATTAAATATATTGTCAAGGCAAAATAAATTGAATTATATTTGTAAGCGGAAAAATTAAATTAAATTTCTAAGCGTATTTGAACTTTGCTTAAAAGCTTCAGATATGCGCTGAGTAGTAAATAAAAGTCAGAGTGACAACTCCTATAAAGTTGATGCATAGTTGTTCAGGTCATAAAAGTTGACGTGACAACTCTGATGCATAGTTGTTTACAATAATTTCATACATACAGCTACCATGTGTATATGTGGTATAAATATCGCATCATACCACAACAAAAATTTTATAGCTATTTCGAGCGATATCATCATGAGATATACGGTGGTTGATCTATATTCAGCAATGGGTCGCTATTGGGTTGCAGATGGAGATGAATTTCATTACCCATTAAATCCAAATTTGCGTTACTCACATGCCACCGTCAATACCGTGAGAGCTGAGTGGGAATTTTGCATAACTCGAGCAAACGTTCTCGTTGAGTTATGTCGTGAAGTTAATATTAAATTTCCTCGCCAATTAGCCATGCGTATGCCAACTGACACTCCACAATTGTTGCAAAGGGCATTGCATCGTATCCACGACGAAGTTAATCGCATGAGCCAACGTTTGCAAAGGTCCTCACTAATGAAGACCACAAATGAGCGTGCCGAAGATAGGTTAATGGATAATGCACACTAGTACTTCGCCTGGGGCATGGATGTTATGTATGAATCTGATATTGAGATGTCAGATGATGATGATAATGAACGAAATTGTTTGGATGAATGACCAAACCATTTATGTTGTAATGAATTTGTAATACTTTTCTACGACTTATCAATAAATGAAGATATTTCAATTGTTTTTGAACATTACAGCGATTAATTTCACAAAGAACAAATACCTTTGCTTTCTCTCCGTTATTTTATTTTGAAGAACGCTTTCAATACCAGCCACTCCATGCACTCACTCTACGCACTCACTCTTCTCTCTCTCTCTCTCTCTCTCTCTCTCTCACAGACACACAAACACTCATCCCACACACACACACACCAAAACACACATACACACACCAAACCAATATTAAATATATATATATATATATATAATTTATAATAGCAAATAATAATCAATTATATGAATTTAAGACCAATATTTTCAAATTATTTTTTTTCAAATAATTGTTTTTTCAATTTCTTTTTTCAACTCAATTTTTTTTTCAATTAATCTTTTATTTCAATTAAATTTTTTTAAAATATTTTTTTCCCAATTAAATTTTTTTACAAATTATAATTTTTTCAATTAATTTTTCAATTATTATAATATGTGTGATCCCATTGTTATAAATAATAAAAATATTTTTTATTTTATGTTTTTAAAATTTTTTAAACATTTTGTTCAAACAAAACGCGTTTGTAATTTATGTTTTTCTAAAAATAAAAAAAAATCAGTTTATAAAATTTTTGTAAACATAAACAAAAAACGTAAACGTTACCAAACGCTTCCTTAGTATTTAGAGATAAATTTTTTTTTTTTTTGTTTTAGGGTTTAGGGTTTAATTCTTCAAATTTATTTATTTTTATTTTAGGGTTTAGGATTTATAGTTTAATTCTTAAAAAAAAATTTAACTTCAATTTTATAAAAAAATAAATCCTAAACCCTAAAAAATAAATTTTATAAATTTTTTTTTTTCTAGAAAACGTGATTAGGAACCGCGCTTTTAATGAAATCATAAAAACGTGTTTTGAAAACACGTTTTCACTGTTGCACTCACTCCTCATTTTCATTTTCATTCTCACACTGACACTCACACACACTCTCTCTCCCTCTCTCTCTCTCTCTCTAACACATACACACACACCCACCAAACTCACATTTTTTTAATATATATAAATTTTATTTTATAAATTTGGGACCAATATTAAATATATATAATAATAATTTATAATAGCAAATAATAATCAACTATATAATTTTTATAATTTTTGTAAATAAAAATCATTTTTATATAATTTTTTTCGAGTGGTTAGAAATAATTTTTTACAAATTAAATTGAAACAACCATGCGTATATATATAACCTGCTCAAAAGTTAAAATGATAATTATTTTTTACCCTTAAATTATAATGAATTTTTATTTTTTATTTCTTAACCAAATTAATTTTTAATTTTTTGATAAAAAATATAAAAATCAAACCATACATAGCCTAAAAATCTTTTGATAAGTCATTTCTTACGTTTATAACTTATTTAATTATTTGTTAATTTGAAGACATTTTTACCAAATTTTAAAAACTATTATGAAAACTTGTTTGATAATTTTTTTTGGTTTATAAATGGTTGTCTCAATTTGTAAATTTGAGAAAAAAACGTAAATTACTATAAATAATACAGAGACTACGGAGAATGAGAGAGAGATAGAGATGTGAAAGAGATTTGTGTGATTCATCAAAATAAGTAAGAATAAAAAATTGTGAAATTATATTTTTGAATATTCTAATATGAGACATTTATATCATCTGTACAAGTTTGATTTACAAAAACTATAACAGTTACTACAAATAAAAAAAAACTATACATTCCATATCACACTCGCTAATGCCCTAACTTGTCCCTAATCCCACAACCCTGACCGTGGACCTCCCTCCTCGATCTCCTGCGGTAGACTCTCTGAATATCTGGCACTCCCTCCCCTGCATGTGGCCCTCCACTGACTGCCTGTGGAGCCTGTGAGTGTGACTCCCCCTCTCCTGCATGTGCTGCCCCTGATCCTATCTCTGGCTGAACATCGGAGACTACTGTGAGCTGTGAAACTCCCTCATCTGGTGCAACTGTATCACAATCTGCAGCTGGACCTCGACCTCTGCCTTTGCCTGTACCCCGACCTCGGTCGCGACGTCCTCCACGACCATAACCTTGGCCTCTCCCTCGCGCTCTGGGGGGGGCTCAATATAGGCCTCATCCTCAACGTGGGAGATGTCAATGAGAACTGCATCATGTGTACTCGTGGTCGCGGTCGAAGTAGTCCCCAGAAAAGCAGGTGGTAACTGGGTGGGTGGGGTAACAACTTCATGCATGTATCGAGGCGGTGTCCAATCAGGGTCAGCATGCTGGGTAGGATGTACGTGTGGGGAATCTGGAGAAATGTATGGGGTACCATGCGGTGGGGTTACTAAAGTCCAAGGACCTGCTGTGGCTGGCGCTGAAGTGGAAGGCACTGACGTGGACGGGAATGATGTGTCTGGAGCAGCTGCTGCACTGTGTACACCGTAGTGGCCAAAATACAGACAATTTACCCGATAGGCATGCTGGATCCCCTCGTACAATAACTCTCGGATCTCTGGAAGGGCCTGCATCGCATGCTGTCCATCACGTCTAAAAAGGGCGTCCTCAGCCATGTGATATGACCTCCCAGCTCGAACCACCTGAACAAAAATTCATACGTATTAGGCTATAGTTAACTGAAAGTAAATCAATTATGACCTTAACAATTATCTGACACATACTATGATACTCACCAATGTCTCGAGAGAAGGCCCAACTCTCTGATATCCGAACTCAGACAGGTGGTTCGGATTACCGACTAGTAGGTGTGTATGTCGCCGATACCACAACATGTAAGGGTCGGAAGAGGGGAGGACCTCATCGTTCCAGTCAGCCTGTACAATACTGTCGCGACGGGCACTCCACAGCTATATATATCGCATATGATACAGACTTCAGTCAGTGCCCGCTCGGCCACGTCTATCAGTCGTATGCAACCGCCACTCGGTGTCGCACCGATCCGACACGGACTGGACCCGACCAAACTGTCGGAGGACACGATCAGGGAGATGCCACTCAACCACGTCAAAACAAATGAGTGGCACTCTCGCCATCCATATCTCCTCACCTAGTCGGCAATAGTCTGGGAGTGTACTGAGGACCCCAACATAAGGCTGCCAAATAAACTACAAAAACGACAAGTTTATTAAAAATCGCTCATGAACATTTACACTCCATATGACAATTAAAATTTAGGTATTTAAATTCCGTACATCGCCCTCTATTATCCGATCAAGCTGGTCTTTATACACGATGACTACGTAGGTCGAAACGACCTCGTGGCTCATGTCAACCCTCCACCCGTTACCTCGAGGTCCGGTTGGCAACTGCATGTTTCCGTGGTCGATGGGAAGCTCACCAGGAGCAACCACTTGCCGCCTAGACGGGGCAATGCGAATCAATCTCTCCCACACCCAAATCTGTAATAGTTTGAACGCAATTACAACACTGATATATGCCATACAATATGAATTGACATGTAATAAAATTCTTACTAACCTGTAGCAAGACAAGGGGTCCTTCGATCTCCTTCGCACCCATCTGAGCTGCTCGACATAGCATCTTATACAAGCATGCCAAAGCCGCGCCGCCCGAGCTGTACTCGCCGATCTCATCAATGTCTCTCAACAGTGGCAAGTACATCAGCTTGAGCAAGTTCTGTGACTTATCAGGGAGAAGTACCCCCCCAATAAGCCACAAAATATATGCTCGGGCATGCTGCTATACTAACTCATCTTGAGCATGGTCTGGAAGATGGCCCTGAAACTGCTCGGACAGCCACCTCACCCTCAGTCTACTTGACTGTAAGTCTACAGGTGTAGGTGCTACTCCCAATAGCTCAGCACATAGGGCTATCCACTGCTCCCTCGTCAATGATGGGCCAGCTCCAATAACTGCTCGCCCATCAATCCGAAGACCATATAGGACAGATACGTCCTGCAATGTGACGGTGGCCTCCCCGATCGGGAAATGAAATGTATGAGTCTCTGTGCGCCACCTCTCGACGAGAGCAGTGATGAGTGGGTGGTCCAGTCTGATATGGCCTATACGATACACACCATAGAATCCCACACGTAGTAGACACTGCAAGACTCTATGGTCTAGTGGACGCTCCCACAGGCTGGAATCTCCCCGCCGACATGTCACCACGGTGCGTGCCTCGTCCTGCATAACATAATAACTAGTTTAAATTACAGTATTATCACGTAATATAAAACAAAATGTAGGGTATTTTCATTGTAAGTGTAAAGTTCAACAAACGTTATTGCATACCGGATCCTCCCATATACTGTCAGCCCGATGTGGATGAATGCATAGTGGGACCTCATCAGGTAGATGTGCCATGAAGCCTGTACAAGTGAAATACTAGATCATAACAACAAAAGTCTCATTTAATCATAACAGGAAAACTGTAATTATTCCATAAATTACGATTTGTAAATGAAAAGTATGCTCAACTATTTACAAATTTATATTTGTGTGACACCATATATGGAAACAATTCACTAAAATGTAATTAATTTTTATTTCAAAAAACTGTATTGGTGAGCATGTAATTTAACTATTACAATTAAACTCTAATTATTCCATACATGATGACTTGAAAAACAAATGTGATCGATTATTTTAAAATTATCAATTTCTGTGCCACTAACATGGAAGCAATTCACTAAAATCTAAACGTATCAATTTATGTACCATTAAATATGATAAGCAATTCAACAGAGCCTACCGTTATCTATGCTATAACTAATATAGAAATCTTTAACAAAATAATTTTAGGGTCTCAGTTACATAAGCTTAATAATGAGTATAAACATGTGGATAGTTTTCGAACATAAATATTTGCAAAAAAATTGAATGAGAATTTTTTTTTCAATAAGAGGTTGCTAATTACATTTATGGCATATTTGACAAAACTTCATTATTGATTTTGTAATGCTAAAAGTTCCAATAAAGTATAAAATTTGTAAATTACGTAGATCTGATTCATAAATTGTAAATGTAAAAAATGCTTGCAGCATTCGAAAATATAAAATTTATTCATAAATAATAAATTTTAAAATGGTTGAAGAACTATGTGATTTTTACTAAAATTTTGTAATAGACATTTTCAATCAAGTAGAGAATAAAAAACTTAAGCCTTTCTTTATATAGTTAAATGTTTTTGAATACATATTTAGTTTAATTTATTTGTTTAGTATGTTAGTTGTAAATGTTTTCAAGGAAATCAAACAATTACAATATATAAAGAATTAAAAATTAGAAATGATCTATTACAAATAAAAAATGATCTATTTAAATGTACGACCCCGTTTACAAATATAGAATTAAATGATCTATTACAAACAAAGGATTAAAAAATGATCTATTACAATATGTAAGTATTACATAGTCTTCATCAACCAAGTCGCGCCGGACATGTTCGCCTATCATGACCTGTCTACTGGCACTCACTGCAACGAGTGGTCAAACGCCTATCTGATATATCCATCTCATTCGGAATATGAGACATAGATATACGACCCCGTTTTACTTCTTGCAGACGAAGTACATTAGGCATTAAGGTCCACTGCGGATCATCCCAATAATCTTGATGCGGTATTGGATTGAATTTAGTTTCCCAAACCCTCATGTATACAGGAAGCCTATATACTGGATCAACATACTCGAATGGATTGTCACCGCATTTAGACATTACAGCGAGTATATGGGAACATGGATAGTGTCTTATCTCATATTTCTCACAACTACACGTGGGTTGATTCATCCGCACAATTTGTATATTGCAACCTCGTCCATGGCGAAAAGATGTTTGCACCTCAAATACGCGGCGGGGCCTAACAGAAAATTGTAATATAAACTAATCAAGTTCATGTTTTTAGGTGTACTTAACTTCACAACATAATACGAACAATTTAGTTTATATTACAAACTAACCTGTCGTACGATATCAACTTGAAAGTATTTGCCCTTACGATGCCATCCTCAATAGTTTTTTGCATCTCTCTAGGGTATTGGAACTCATTTCGTACATCTATTTCAGCTTGGGCTTCCATCTCGTCAAAATATTTTATGAGCCGCCAAAATGTAAATTCAACCATAGCTGAGATAGGTAAGTTCCTTGCACCTTTCAAGACGCTATTGAAGCACTCTGCATCATTGTTGGTCAATACCCCCCACCGATATCCACCGTCATATGCAAGGGCCCACTCCACAGGATTCATCTTGTGAACCCAATTGATGGCATCTTGGTCAATAGCTTGTATCTGTTCTAAGTAACCATTACACTTTTGGCGTTGATGAGCACTCCCTGCTTCCCATAGAAGTTGTTTCAGCTCCTAATTTTTTAACCTAGTGTTAAAGTTACTACAAACATGTCGAAGGCAGTGCCGATGATATCCAACAAATTGGAGCAAGGGATTCAACCAATGCCGCCTTACAGCAGCTAAAATACTCTCAGCTCGATCAGATATCAAAGTCACTCCCTGTCGGTCCATGACAATATGTTCCTTGATATTTGAAATGAAGAACGACCAAGACTCCAAACTCTCCCTGTCGACAACAGCAAATGCAAGCTTTAATACTTTGCCATTAGTAGTTACAATCATTGCTACAAGTAACACACCAGTGTATTTCCCGTATAAGAATGTACCATCTATGGTTATAATAGGCCTACAATATCTAAATCTATCGATGACGGGTTTGAAAAACCAGAAAACAAAGTGGAAGACGGGCATAATGGTTATACCTCCGGTATATCTATGCTTCCATTGCACAATGGTGCTAGGATTAGATGTTTGTAATGCATGCATGAATTTAGGCAACAACCTATATTATTCATCCCAATCCCCAAATACCATTCTAATTGCCTTTGCCCTTGCATGTCACGCCTTCTTGTATGACATACTATAGTTCATAGTCTTTTTTATATCTTCGATGACATTCTTAATTGGCATATCAAGTTCATTCTGCATACGACAATACCTATGAATCAGATTATTTTGGTGTGAACACTATAAACAAACAAATATGTATATATATGTAAAAATGTATTTTGTATACTCACCGCAACTTGTCCCAAAAGATGAGAAGCAATGTAACTAGAGCTAATATTAGTGTGGTCCCTGTTCATTCGTGGGTATAAACAATGGTGAGGACCCCTATACTGCTTTATTTCAAAAAGACCATGTTTCCTACTAAAAGATGCACGCAACCACCAGCTGCAATCGTGCTTGCAAGCACACACCCAAACGTCTCGCTTGGAGGTTACGACTTTATAGTCTCAATTATTTGTTGCATGGTACAATTTCACAGCATGTACGAGTTGCTTCTTATCAACGAAAACCATCCCTTTGCCCAACTCTGGATTTTCAGCGTTCCAGATTCAGTTACAGGGAACGACATCGCGGTTACTAATGTCAAAATCACCACACATGTGGATGTTTTCATAGAAAGGGATTTCAGGTCTAGGTGGAATGGGGGCATTGTCAAGGTCAACGAGAACGTCGACATCATCTTCTTCATCATCATCATCTGATCCGCCCAATAAATTTTCTTCATCACACATTTCATTCTCATCATTGTCTAGGGCAACATCAGGATCGTACATGTCACTGTCAGCAAACTGCACATAATTCACCGTTTCAGCCATATTACCAGCAACTTCAACTGGAGTGGTATGATGGTTGTAGATGGACACATCTTCTATGTTATTGTGAAATTCAGTCTCATATCCACCACGTGAACTAGATTCTACACCATGGCCCTGAAATGTCTGTTGTGTGTAGCCCACTGCATAACATTCATTTGATTCATACATAGGAGACTAAAACGCTGTCGTGTCAATCCCATGTGTCAGCAATGTAGTGAACGGATTTGAACTTTCCATCCGTGTCATATTCGGGACATTGTGTACAACCTCTTTATCAATGTACACATCCAAACAATTTGGTGGTTGGAAACTTCCACCAATACTTAATACGGTGTTCAACGCCTCATCGTCATTGATCGATAATATTTTGTATTTGCTGGTTGCTTGCCACTGGCGATAAGGACATCTACATTTGAGGATCAATCGGACAGTTTCCCCGTAACTTGCCACCTTCATAAACATCTCCTCCAAATTGCTAAGTGTGGTGCCAAGTTGCACCCCATATATTCCTTTCGGCTCAGCATCATATGCCACACCTTCATCGGGATCCCAAATTATGTTTCCCCCCCCCCCAGTAGAAGATAATTGGAACAGTTGCCATATACTTGCTTCAATGAAACAATAAACATTAAAATAGCAACAATATACATATATCGAATTTTACTTCTAAAATAATTATATGAATTTTAAATCATTCAATTACAATTACTTGTGAGGCAATAACTTTATTTAAGTAATCAGTAATTGTAATCCAACAATCATTATTCATTTTTTAATTAAAATATGAGTTAAAATAAACCTTCTGTTTTGGATTTTTTAGCTTTTTAAAAAAAAAGCTTACAACACATAAAGAATGTTGGTTTGTTTTGACATAACTGTCCATGGAACTCCTGTGTTCTACTTTTTCCATTATTTATTACGATTAACATCATGCTATTGCGCACGGTAAATGTAAATTTTTCTTTTTCCATGTTTCTTCTTCTTTGTTTTGATAACATTTCAGTGTTGATTTGATTTTTGTAAATTAACTTGCTTTTATTTTTATGTTCGTTATTTGAATTTGTTTACGCAGACACTTGGTGAAAGGAAGTTGTGGGAGTCAAGAGACAATTTATATTTTCCTATAAGTCACATTTATATCATAAGTGACATTTTCCTATAAAAATCAGCCCTTCCATTTTTTGTCAATTTATATTTTCCACGGTTGAAGGAACTATAGAGGTGAAACATTACTTCAATTTATATTTTGTCAGCTGTATATTTGTGTCTCATGAACTTTATTAGTGTTTATTTTCTCACTTATTTTTATTCGTAGTAAACAACAACTGAGATTTTATCTCTGCGTGGAGTTTTTATTTACTTCCTATGTGAAGACTCTTATCTTTTCTGCGTGAAGATTCTTTGTTGTCATTGCTCTCTTGTCTTAATTAAAAAAAAAACATCAAAACAACTATACTTCTTGTCTTAATTCTTTGTTGTCATTAGTCTTTTTTTATTCTCATTTTTTTTTTGAGGTTGGATATGCTTTATTCATATGATCCTTTTTTAGAATTCATACACATGTATAGATGTCCTATACAAAAATGTTTATTGAATTAGTGGTGAAAAATAAATTTTGAATCACATAGCAGCAATAATTTCAGATTTTGAATAAGTCTAAGAATACAAAAATGGTTATAGAACTGTATATAAAATGTATATAGATGGATAAAATTTTTAAAAATAGTAACAAACTCTATAAAATTTTATGCGTATATATGTATTTTTATTCAATTTTATGATAAATTTTGTTTGTTTATAACAAAACTACAAGATTTTTAGCTAGTGACCCATTTTGATTTACAAGATCTATAAAGGGACAATTCCAAAGATTACAGTCATGGCAGAGTTTAGAGGAAGATCAGATATAAGCATGCGTATTATTAAGTATTTAAAGAGGTGTGTTTGGTTTGTGTTTCTAGAGTGTTTTTGAGATAAAAAGTACGAAAATTTATTTGGTTTGCCTTATTTCAAAAATGATTGTGGAAAATTGTTTTGGGGAGAGAGTTTTACAAAAAGTGATTGATTTGATGTGTATGAGAAAGAAAGTTATTTTGGAAAGTAGGTAACCAAACAAAATTTTGAGATTTTATTTGGAAAAATTTGTTTGGTTTGATTACTCTTGAAAATTTGTTTGTAGAGAAATTTTTCCAACATTTTATATGAAAAACAAACCAAATTGGAAAAGTCATACAAACATCTTTAGTATTTTGACAAAGTAGACAGATATATCACACATTTAAAAAACATTTCATTCTATCAAGTATTTTTCTTATTCAGTGAGACTGGACAAAATTGGACAAGTCATACAAACATCTTAAATCAGAGTGTAAGTTTTGTAGATAATTAAATATTTGTTCTATTGAGTTGAAAGAACTCGATTGATTTGGACAATATAAAATAGAGGTTTCAAACATTGTTCTTAATTTTTTAAAACTGGTGATCCAATTCTTCAGATTTATGAACAATTACAGATAAGTTAATTTGATTTGCTCAAACTTGTGCCATTAGGGACCTTAATGACAAAATTATTTCCTATGTGAAATAGTAATCCTCGTCCACTTTTTAGAGGTCATAGAGGTTTTGTTATGAAATTTAAACAAAAAACTCATTTTGGCTCATTTTGAAAAGTAAGAAAAAAATTTAATTTATTTACTCTTTTTTTTTTTTGCTTAAACATACAAAAAAAAAATAGAGAGATAATTTATAATGGCTAAAAATTAGAGAGAAAATTTAAGTTGGTGGTTAAATCTATGTAGTAAATTTTGGATAGTTATCCATGTGAATCTATCGGGCCATCCGTAAAAATTATTTGGTATTTTAAAACACAGGCTTACCCATCAAAGTGTCATTTTTTTTTTGTCCTTCTTACCTAGTAAATTGCTATGGACTATTAATTAGAATATTTTAAGACTCTTTTCATGCATATATTATAACTAGTGTATGCCCGTGCCTGAAGACACGGTGCAATTAATAATGACTTCTAATTATATAAATCAAAATAAAAATTATTAAAACATAATGTTCAGATTTTCCTTTTCAATGGTGCTGGACAGTCACAAAGCGGAAGTGGCGATAAGTCCCTTCGTTCAATACCCATTTCAAAAAAATTTCAAATTTTCTTAAGTTTTGTGAGGAAATTTTAATTTCTACTATAATGTTATTATATGTATTACAAATTCAGCTCATTAAATTTTTTAAAATTTCTATGACAAGATTATAAAATTAATTGTTAGTATTTTATGATGAAATGTCTTCAAATTATTCTAATATCAAAGTTAATATTTTTTATAAAAATTATTAATTTTATTGAATGTATATTAAAAATAATACATGATATAGCGGTTTGGTTTGATTTTTTTAATTATTTTTTGATTTTTTTGAAAAAATATAAATAAATTTGACAAAAATAAATTGTTTGATTTGATTTTCCAAATGGTTGTGGAAGAATGTGGCACCTCCCAAAATTCAATTTTTTTTTGTTGATTAGCTTGGAGGGGCAGAGTGCAATCCGATCTTACATACAATTTACAAGTGCTTATGTGCTTATATGCAGACACCTGCAATAAGCCATGTCCTACAGTATGGATTTAGGTAGTTAACAACTAAGTGGAAACCTTTAGCGAAACCCAAATGAAAATAAATCCTAAGAATTTTTTATAATATTTTGGGTGCCTGACCCCAAATACAGTGAAATAAACCAAATGAAACTAAACCAAACAAAGCTTTATGTCCCAATCAAGTGGGCTACGATACGCGAATCATTTTTTCGTCATTTCATACTATTAAAAGCTATATGCTCAGTTAAATTAAATAAATTCGTTTAATTTTTTTACTATCACATCGCAAGTCAATTTACGTCTTCTCCTGACATTTCCTTTTACGGTGAACCTATCACATTATTCTCTACCATATCATGAGCTTGTTGTTTCTTAATTGTCCAATATTATGTGAACTACAAAGTATCATTGGTCTTACAATTGTTTTATAAATTAACAACGTCAATTTTGTTAGCATCATTGATCACATAATATGACAAAGGCACTCCACTTGAACCTACTTTGATTCTATTACAGGCGGGAATTTCTAACACAACATGAATCGTACACAAAGTTAGGGGTTACGGTTGAACATTTTCAACACAAACACAAATATGACACTATATAATAACATGATAAATAAATAGGGTTATGTCAAAGCTGCATAATATGAAATTGACACAGATAACCCATTTAATAGATAATTAGTTACAAATTTTAATGTTATTTTCATTAAAGGATGCCAAAAATGTTTAAATCTCTTATGTAACCTACACAATTAAATAAAGAAAATACATAAAATAGTATTTTCTGGTTAATATAGTCATTTTGTCTTTTATTTGAGAGAACATGATCTTTTCATTTATTATTTTGATGTCAATAAAAATATATATATATTTTAATAATTTCATTTTGTAGAGATTAGTTTCATGAAATTTAATTTAGGAAAAAATCATTAATCTTTCCATACACTTAGTATTTTTAATTGAAATTCATATTATATTTGTCATTTTTTTGAAAGATAAAATTGACTTTAACCCCTTTTGCTTTACTCCATGTGTGATTTACCTCTGATATTTGAAAATAAGAACATAAACCCCTTATGACTTAGCACATGTTTCACACTTGATGTTAACTTGGATTGAACGTCTGATGGTATACTTCATTTACTCCACAAACCACAAGAACATTATAGTTATTTCCAAATTATATGGGTAGTTTGCACATGCACATTGAAGTGAAATTTGCCCTTTATTAAATATGCACAATGTCTTGAATTGAATAAATACACCTAGAGGGTAAAATAGTGTAGTGAAATAAATCATGTGACAAATACCATTTCTCATATAGCATAATAGGCGGCAGATTCAAGTATACAACCCCACCTTGATATTACTAAGTGAAATACTGAATAAAGGTGTATATATATGTAGTACTATTATAAAGAGAAGTCTTCTCTAGGTGTTTACATCTCATATTTTGGATTTTTCAAAAATACCCCTATATCAGTTATATGGGCAGTTATGCACTAAATTCATTTTTTTTTTTTTTTTTTCAAATCTCTCAACTTTCCATTTTTTCAGATTCATTTCAATTTTCAGATTTTGAATTCAATCATACAGTTTACAATCTTATTTTCTGAAACAAAATGATCATATACATGTAAGCATGTGGTCCTCGAATTGAAATTGTCAGTCCACCTTAATTCTCAATTCATGAATTTCATAATATGAATTTCAATTCTCAATTCTCAATTCTCAATTATATGAATTTCATAATATGACATTAACTATTCTCAATTATATGAATTTCAATTCGCATAATTTTATTCTTAATTAAAAAAAATTACTTTTAAAACCCTAATTTCAAACCCTAATTTCCTTTTAATTCCTCTTAATAAGCACAAAATAAAATTTCCAATTCAACAAATATACGTTGGTTTATTCACAATTCAAAATTCCAAACCCTAATTTCAAAAAATATAAACAGGATTCACAAGCATAATTTCTGATTTCTAATTCACAAGGAAAACTCCAAACCCTAATTCCAAACCCAGATTTCTGATTTCAAAAAATTCCAAACCCTAGTTTCTGATTTCAAAAAATTCCAAATCCTAATTTCTGAAACCACAAGCATAATTTCTGATTTCACAATTCAAAACCCTAACATTTTATGATTTCATAATTTCATAACCACACATTTAAAACCCTAATTCAAAACCCTAACACATTAGAACCCTAACACATTTAATAATTGATATTTAAAATCCTAACATTCACATTTTCACAAACACACATTCACATTTTCACAAACACAATAAATAAATACATAAAATTCAAATGAAACAGAGAGAGATAGATGCCATACCACAGACAGAGAGAGAGCAGAGACAGAGAGTGAGAGCAGAGAGAGAGTTTGAGAGCAGAGGGAGAGCGAGAGCGACAGTGAGAGTCTGAGAGCACAGGGAGAGCGAGAGCGATAGTGCGAGTCTGAGAGCAGAGGGAGATTGTAATAACCCTCACACTGTCCTAACCATACTCATATGCATTCATATGATTCTGTCTTGTTAAGCTTGCATTTCAAGTCTTGTCCTTGTTCGTTTAAATGTTACAGCATGCTTTGTACCTTGCTCGGTGTGGGTTTAGCCGAGGTCACCCTGAGCCTAGGTCAGCTTTGAACCTCTTACATCTAAGACCATCTTGGAATTTACTTTGGTTGACTCCACGTTCACTCTGACATGTTGGCCGAGATGTCACTATCTGGCCGAGGTGTTCATCACCGAGGCCGAGATGTGCATTATCTAGGCCGAGATGTTACCCTTGAACCCAGTGACCTTACTCCTGGATTGGTACGACCTAGACCGAGGTGTGGCACATCTAGGCCAAGGTGTGGCACAGCTAGGCCAAGTGTTGTCCTTTCTAGCCGAGGTCTTTGCCCCTTGCTTGCCGAAGTCTTGTTGTTAGCTGATGTCGTTACTTGTCGGAGTGCTCTTGCCGCCTAGCTTGTTGAGTACACTTTGTCATAGTCTTGTCTTTTCACTCAGTCACCCTTTTGAGAAGAACCAACCAGCCGCTGCCACGTACCCCTGCAGAGGGTTAAGTCAGCCGACAGACCCAGAAAATATACATTTTCGTATTATATCTTTGCCTTGTAGAGAGAGAGAAGCTCTAGGAAGGAGAAGAAGTTTTAGAGTGAGAGAGTGGGCTTCGAGCTTGATTCCTAGAGATCAAAACGTTAGATTCGTGTATTGAGGTTAGATTCTTGATTTACTCTTATTGTTCTTTATGTTTATCTAGCTGCATTGCACGATCGAACCCGTTCTGCACGTCATGCATTGATTTAAAGTTGGTTTTAGAAAGAGAAAATAGTGTTCATGTGTTCTTGAAGAAAAAGTCTTGTTTGATTCGAAAGTTCGCATTAAGATTCATGTTTTTGTGTTTGTTCTCACAAGATCCTTGATTATGGGTACCCAGGTCCATGTTTTTGAATTCATAGCATGAAATTTCAGATTTTGTAATAGCAAATTATGATCCTTGCATTCATCTTGCTCATGTTCACGTTCTTCATATTCTTCAGCAGAGGGAAACCCAGATTTTCCCAACTTCATTTCCTTGAATGTGGCCATCGAGGCCACACCTCGGCAAGGAGGTGTGGGACCTCGGCCTAGACTTGGTAGTTGCCCAGCATGTTTTCCCGAGATAAGAAACTGTGTTTTGTTTTGATTTGACTTAGTTTTGAGGAATGCCGAGATCATCTACATGCATGTGAAACTTGTTTGAAAGTGCATTCAACAAACTTTGTCATGTGTTTGTAGGACTTGGACTTGCCTTGATCCCGACGTTTGAAGAACTAAGTGAGTGGTATTTTTAATAAAGCTATGTTATAATGCTTTGATAAAAGCCTTGTTTTGCTTTGTTTTGAAAAGTATTTGTAAGCATGAATGGTTATTCCTAGTTGGAAAATATGTGCTATCTTGTTTTGATGACATTCTTGGAAAGTCCGTACGTGCTAGGGGACTATAAGCATTTGTAGCACAATCTTGAAAGTCCTTACGTGCTGGAGGACTCTAAGCATTTGCAGCACAATCTTGAAAGTCCTTACGTGCTGGAGGACTCTAAGCATTTGCAGTATAAAGTTTGGAAGTCCGTACGTGCTAGGGGACTCTAAGCATTTGTAGCACAAGTCCTTAGTGCCAGGGGACTATAATGCAACTGCACCATTGAATTGCGATATCTCCCTTGTCTTGCCTTGTTTGCCACTGACGGTTTACCGGTGGGTTTGTTTGCCGAGATGTCATCACTTGTATTATAATGATGCTAATAAGCATCCATTGAAGCTTGACAGATTTGCTAGATGGACTTGGTTCATCCTTTGACTTGCACTAATTATGTTATGTATCGTTTGATAAAGATCTTGAATACTAGTCATGCAAACCCCTTTATTATTCATACCATTCACTGAGTATCCAAGCTCACACTCTCTATATATATGTAGGTGACGAGCAAGAAGGCGGTGACACCTAGATGTGATTCGCGAGCTTGTTTTGGATTTTTGTTATGTCGGCTTGACTTGTATTCACGTCGACAGTCTTGAAAATTATGCTTCTCGGCGTGTAATACTTGTAATTTGCACATGTCGGCTTGAGAAGCCTTTTGATCAAGATGTAATATGTATTTTTGTACTTTGTTTTATTTGTGTTCAAGTTGTAAAGTTATGTAAAGTTGTATGCCATTCCATTTGACTTATGCACAGCTCTTATAGACTAACTAGATTTGTATATATTGCTTCCGCGCTTGTGAGCCCCATATATTTATACTCTGATTGTGTGTGAATTTTGAAAGTTGGCCTTCGGTAATCTCGGATTACTGGCCATCACGGCACCATTCTACTAGGGGCGGAATGGGATCGTGACAGAGATCAAGAGCGAGAGTGAGAGAGTCTGAGAGCAGAGGGAGATCAAGAGCGAGAGAGGGAAATCAAGAGCGAGAGTTGAAAAAATGCAAGTGTAAAAAACGTGATTGCAAATGAGGGGGCTTGGGTGTTTTATATAAGCTGTAAAAGCGTGGTTTCAATCCACGCTTTCATTTATCAACAGTGAAAGCATGATTTCAAATCACGTTTTCTTAACAAAAAAACAATGCACAGTGAAAGCGTGATTGCAAATCACGTTTTCTTCACAAAAAAAAAAATTAGAAAACAAATTTATGTTAAAAGCGTGGTTTGTAACCACGCTTTCTTAATTAAAAACGTGGTTTGTAATAGTGCTTTCACTATTCATTAAATTTTCTACTCCAAACAGTAAAAACGTGATTTGTAATAGTGCTTTAGCCTAGTTTGGAAATTCCGTCCAAACTAAGCTTAGTTTGGGAATTAAGATAGTAAATTGGCTTAATATGGGAAAAGCCTCTTCAATATAGACCATGTTACCTGTTGAAGCTACAGAATTTGGGTCTTTTGCAGGGTGTATATGAAGAGGTTTTTGGTAAGTATGATTTTGAGGAAGAGGTGCAGAGGCATGACAAGGGGCAAAGGAAGGAGTCTCTCATGTCATTGAAAAGTCGAACATTTGATATTTATGGGTGAACTATAAGAAGGGTGAACCATAAGAAAAATAAACCTGAAGCTGCATAAGTTGGCAAAAAGAAAAAGTATTTACACTAGTGTGTGGTTGTGGGCCATAAGAAATTGGATAAGGCGTTGCTTCTCCCGATATTTTGTATGACTGTCAAGTATTTGCAAACAATTGTTCCATTAAAGTAAGCTAATCTCAATAAGTAATCATTAAAGTAAGCTAATCTCAATAACTAATCATGTCATTGTAAAATTCTTGAATGAAATTATCTTTCTGACCATCACTGCGAATAAACATATCAAGTTCATACTGTTTTGTAAAGTTAAACTCAAGGTACATATTTTTCAAATAGTCCCAAACTTATTTGGAAGTAAAATATTTGAAAAAATTCATACCAATAGTAGTTTGAACTGAATTATGAAACCAAGTTAGGATTTGTGCATTTTCCTTACCCTATTTAGCAACCCCTACCTCAATTTCTTTAGTTTCCTCAGATCTAACACTGTGTTTGGAAACCTAAGAGAAAAAAGAAATGAAATGATTACTTAAGTAATAAGAGAAAAAAAAGAAAAGAAACTATTGTGATTTCTCTCATTTTTGTTTGGATAAGGAAGAAATAAAAGAAAAGAAATGATTACGATTTCTCTCATTCTTGTTTGGTTAAATTTCATTAAGAGAAAAGAAAAAAAAAATTATTTTATGTTACATTACCAAAATAACCTTTTGTATTTTCAATCATTTTATTTCTTTTATTTTTATAGGGACAAAATTGATATTATAAAAATAGTAGTTTCTTTTCTCTTCCAATCTCTCCACTTTTAGAAAGATTGAAAATGAGACTTATAAGAGAAATGAATTTCTCTCCATTTCTCTCAATTTCTTTTTATTTCTCTCCACTTAGATTATCGAAACAAGTAAGAAAAATGCATATCTCTCCATTTCTTTTTTTCTTTCCCCAAATCACTCAATCCAAACATAGCGTAACTGTCACACCAATAACATAGCTCCACATGCCTTTACCGTTATAAAGCTTTTCATTACTTTAGACCAACGACTCAGTGGTGATTGCTTGCAATTTATCCTGACATATTGCTAAAATCAAAACAGTACAATAAACAAATAGAGGATTACCAGACCAGATTGAAGTCAGATATATTCACCCAGAAAGATCAAAGTCAGATGGTTGCAAGATTCCAACTTCGCTAAAACACAAACAGAAAGGCAAATGATGTCAACTGGTTACAAGTCACAAGGAGTTCGAAGCAGCCACACAGAAAATCAAACCAATGACTGAGTCGATTTCTGAGGACTGCAAAGAAAACAAAGGCAGCAGCATAGCAAAAGCAGTGGCAAAAACAAAACAGAGCAACGAAACAGAAGCAGCAGTGAAACAGAGCAGAAGAGAGAAACCGAAAGGAGATGGTGAACACTGAAGCACCTGCTTCAGTCGAATGGTTCAAAGAAGAACCCATGAATAGAGGTCTGCCACAAACGAAAATAAAATAAAATAAAATAAAGACCACTGCTTAATGAGGGGAGCACCTCCGAAGGTGTGCAAAAGAACTATGATGGCTTGCAAATGCTAATGATGAAGTGCAGAAACTAGGTCAGCAACCGTTTGTATGGCTCTGATACCACGAAACAAAGGTGAGAGAAAAGAGAAATATATGTATTGAATTAATTAACCAAAGGGGCCGAGTACAAAATATATACTAAACACAATAAAATCTTAATAACCTAATTATAAGAATAAGACTAAGCTACTCTTGCGCTGTGTTTGGTTGGGGAATTTGAAAAGGGAAAGGGAAATGGATAAGTTAGGTGAAATGTGAATAAAATATACCTACATTTCACCTAATTTCACACGCCTTTTCCCTTTCCAAATCCCTTCCCAAATCTCCTAACCAAACACAGCATTAATGAAATTACGGAATATTAATAATATAAAATACATAGAATACACATGCACAAGACAATGGAACATGCACAACACAATACAGGGAGAGGAACTTACGGCTTCACATTTGTTCCAAGGGACCTAATACTGAAAGCATATAAAACCATTATTATCCAAGCATTTATGAAGAATTTATGCCCGACAAAACTGATAACTAATTCTTCTGCCAAGAGGTCTCTCTCTCTCTCTCTCTCTCTCTCTCTCTCTCTCTCAAATCAAAGAGATCTAATAATGATATAATTCTATAATTATTGGCACAACGAAATCGTCAGTAATTTATTCACTTCAATGCAATATATTGGATGGAGCTATAGCTTTCTTGACAGGATTCTGAGTAGATGGAATTTGAAATAGAATTTGCAACCCCCTTCTTCAATGGAATTTTCAACCATCACCCTGTCCAAGATTGAGGACAATGTTTGCACTCTTTGGTTTTCTGCAGCAGGATCTTCAAATTGAAAATTCAACTCTTACAGCCTCATATGACCAAAGCCTCCCTTAAACGAACTGAAAAGAGGCCGTGACCTCCTGAAACTGAAAATATCATCTATTCGGACCATGTTGGGTTTGGTTGGTTCGCTTTGGTCTGTTTTGTAGTCGGAAGAATGCAAGCCTCCATAAACTTGCGTGCTCAATGACTTCTTTCGAGGAGCACCGACTTTTATATATTCATTAAAAAAATCTATCAATTCCTTTTGAGTCAACTGCTTCAGTGCTGCAACCTGTTTCATTGTCAATAGCAAGCACAACAGTGATGGATTATGGATCTGCTAATGCAAGAAATAATACATTTAATATAAAGAAAATGATCAATCCCTTCAGAGTCAAACTGCTTTAGTGCTGCAACAGTGCAACCTGTTTTCATTGCCCCAATAGTGCACACCAACAATGACAGATTATGGATCTGCAAGTCTAAGATGTTCAGTTTTGGATGGGTTTGGGAGCAGTTGCTTAATTAGAACTTCACCTCTAAAAGAGTGCTCCGATATTGGGATGTACCCATCCAAGTGGCAGGTCATCGCTTAAAATGGGAAATAGGTGGATGAAATTCAAATCATAATCATGGAATATTTTGACAAATTGTACAGGTACAATAGATCTTCATACCTCACATTCTCTCCGGTCAAATTTGAGAGTCCCATCCGAAATTTCTCGCCAATAAAAGGAAGATTCTTCCCTTAAATTCTTGTGCTTCTCAAGCTTCATATCAATCAGTGCATTGACATTACTCTGCGCAACCAGTTCAGAAGCTTAGAGTTTTTCAGAAAGGCAGTGCTTTTAAAATCAAGATATCACAGAGACAAATAACAATTCTGATGTTTCATGAAAAAGAACATTAACAATCACAACACATCTTGTAATAAACACCTACATACAGCCTGTACCTCTGTTTTAGTAGGGCTACAATCTGTTTAATAAACAATTATTCACACGTTCAAGGGCTAAGCACCAAGTTTGCATGATACAACACCATATGACAATGGCATAGCACAACAGTAAATGATTTCTAATGTTCCATGACATTCAGATCAAGTAATGTGATTAAGCCTGTGTTTGGATCATGGATTTGGGTAGCAATTTGAAATGGCAAAGGAAAAAGGTAAGGTAAATATGAATAAAATATAAGCTAAATTTTCATTTTCATTTTCATTTCCCTTTCCCTTTCCCTTTCCATCCCTATCCAAATCCATGATCCAAACATAGCATAACAAAAAATCCATGATCCAAACATAGCATAACAAAATATACAAAAATTGTCTAGTCCTAAGAAGCACATACACTTCCAAGCTATGAAGCACGTTTATGGGTATTGGTACGGTAGAGGTAAGTCAATATGGTAACACTCCTTTTGGATGGTGGGGTGCATAAAGAAAAGAAAATAAATAATTGCGATCTCTCATCTAGTATAGGTGAGAAAAGAGTACAAATGATTATTTTTTCTATCATAGCAAAACTTGTGATACAGGGATATCAGTGGAATATCTTTTTTCTTCCTTTGTATTTTAATGGGCAATATTGGTATTATGAAAACTATACAACCAACGACGTTTCTCACCAAATCTCACCACTTTTGGTGAGAAATGAAACCTATAAAATAATAGAGTTCCATTTCTCACCTTTTTCTTATCATTTCTTATTATTTCTCACCAAATCACTTGATCCAAACGGAGTCTAAAATCTAAAAGTGGGATATGTGTATGGCTAGGTACATTCGTAAAAAAATATTTATTTTAAATTTGAAGTAATGCAAATATTAATTAAATGGTTTACTTGGTTATAATCCAACCTAGAATTCACATTTAATGCCAAAAGTAAAGTATAAACCAAAATTAAATGTCATTACATTAAATACCTTACAAATCAAAGCTTAATTTTAAAATCATGTTAAACATTGAAAAAAAATCCAATAAAACTAACTTCATTTTCGTATTGAAGAAGATATTATTCCGGTTGAGGTACGGCTTAGGTGTATACTAGGATACTGAAAAAAATAAGACGAAATAATTGATTACGTGCTCTTGTACTCCATACGTATGTACCATGCAAAACACCAGTACCCTTTACAGGTACAACATGATTGTCAAAGTACTCATGCTTCAAAACTTCTAAGGTGACATATCCATGTCAGACACTGACGCTCATTGGGCACTTCTTGACAAGTGTCAGACAATAGTCCCACCGTGTCTTATTACTCTTCAGACACTTAGGAACATACGTGTCGATTGGTTAAACACACAAGTTTGAACCAAAAAAACTTAAGATTTAATGATAACAGGAAAACAATGTAGATTTATAAGAATTCATGTTATGTTGTATTTTTTATTATCTTTGAATGATTTATTCATATATTTGACATATAATAAACATAGGAATTTGTGTCCTGCATTTTTTTTTAAAAATTGCCATGTTGGTGTGCCTATGTTGTGTCTCGTGTCCGTATCCATACTTCTTAGATTCAGTACGTATGTTTGAGCGGGGTAAAAAAATTCAGCAATGAAACATATAAGAGTGAAATGATGCACTAGCTAATGTAAATTAGTGGAAATCAAACCATGAGTGCAAATTATGCACCAGACCGTGAAAAAAAAAATCCATTAGTAACTTGCAGTTCAAACTTAAAGTAAAGTTGTAATTCCATGAAAGAGCATCATTTCATGACTTAACACATTCCCTTGTGAAAATGACAATTCAAATCAATAAGCTCAAAAGAATGAATGACACACAATGTAGAAGTAAACAAATGCTTTAGTCAAAGATTACCAACACTCAATGTATCCACAATAGAACTTGGATAACCGTAGCATGGTAGAAATGGTCTTACAGATTCCAAATGTAGCAAAAATTGAATTGTTTCTTATAGTATGGACACAGAAAATCCATGTCCTATAAAATATAAAACATGGACGGGGTTAGAAGATAATTGAGTAATAGCCTTGGCGAATGGGCCAACAGTATGTCCACATGGGCAAAGTTTGCAAAACTGTGGTTCCACGTAGAGCTGAACTCCTATCTATACACACAAAAAAGGCAGTGCAACTCAGAACCTTATTTTTTCACACACGCCCACCAATCAAATCAAATATTTACATCGTTTTCAAAAATAATAGGAAAAAAGTAATGGTCATTATATATTTTAAAACTCCTTAAAGAACAAAATGACCATGAGAAATCAGCTGTACAAGTTCACAACAATATTCCATGGCCAAACTTTTTAGATCTTCACCACTTCCTCTTTAGTTTTTTCAAACTTTTTCCTGCAAAGTTTCCTAACAAAAAATGCATGTTTCCACGAATTGTTTTGCATCTACTTCTACAAATTGGATAGCAACAACCAAGGAAGAGCACCAAAAAATCTATTGGAGTCGTTAAAGGACAAGAACCAATGGTGGAATTACAGTCACTCAGCTGGCATGGGAAAAGAATATTACAAATAAATAAATAAAAAATCAAAGTATTGTTTACTATTATCATGCTCCTTTCTAAAAAGGATGACAATGGAATGCAATCTAATATGAAAAATTGAACAGTTCCAAAATTAGCTCTCCCAAAATTTTGGCTTTAAATTAGATTTAATCACATAACAAAATCTTTCTTAATTTAGTAAAATTGCAGACTTCCGGCTTAACTATATACTAATTAGCAATCCTTTTGAATTCTGTGTGTTTGGAAAATATTCTCAACAAAGCATATCTAAGTTTTGGGGCCACCAGTTTGTGCATTATGTCAAAGGTTAGGTGTGTACTCAATTTTTCCCCTCCCAAACACATTAATGTGTACTAATTAGGCCTTTTTTCTTTTTCTTTTTTTAATGTATACATAGCTATATTATGGATGGCATTATAACATTTGATAAAGCTTGATTCAAAACATAGACACAAAACAAGCACTCTTGAGCCTTGTGTATTAATAATGAGTTTCTTCTCTTCTTAGAAGTTTAATATCCAAAAAATAGTACTAGAAATACTTTCAAATTGGAACGACATAAAACTTGAGACATAAACTATTCATTATTATATTCAAATTGTGTTTGATACAATATTTGCATTGTGTTTAAGATTATCATTTGAAGTTTTAAGGTTCATTTAATCAAACATCTTATATATATATATATATATTATTTTCTTGCATACCCACAGATTTATATATATAGATAACAAAAATGTATACATTTTCAACCAGCCACCCAAGGTAAAACTTCTGATTCTATCCGTGGTGAGAACCGTTTGTCCTTCCACGAGTGAAGCAATTACATTATTAAGTTCTAAAAACAAACTTAATTCAAATTGTGTTGATACAATATTTGAATTGTGTTTAAGCGTATCATCTGAAGTTTTAAGGTGCATTTAATCAAAACATCATATATATATATATAATTTTCTGGCATACCCACAGATCTCTATATATAGATAATAGAAATGTATACATTTTACAACCTGCCACCTAAGGTAAAATTTATGGTTCTATCCCTGATGATAACCGTTTGTCCTTCCACGAGTGAAGCAATTGCATTATTAAGTTCTAAAGACAAACTCAATTCAGGTCATGAAGTAAATACCAAGAAGCTAAGAGAAAGTTACTTGGAAGAGTCACGTTGTTACTCACCTTGAATTCATCACCGGACATCTCATAAAGTTTACTTGCAAACATCTCGAGGAACGCCTCTACTCTTAAATCAATTTGTCTAGGATCCTGCCAAACTTATCCAAGAGTGCTTTAGTTGAGGTGATGAAGCAAATGCATTGAATAGAACAATTCTATATACCTTTATAGTGGATTGAATGATAAACTGCAGTCCACGGATACCAGAATCATTCCTACAATAGAAATAAATTTCAAACCTTAAAACAAGAAAAACAAATTCAATTTTGAGTTATGAAGAACAACGTACCCGTGTTTGATACATGCTAGAACCAGACACGTTGAGATACATGTCAGACATGCTACATGACATGTCAAATTATTTATTTATTTTCGCTGGACACATTCAGAGACATGTCAAGGACATACGTGTCCTGTGTCTAGACACGTCATATGACACATTTGGGATTTTATTATATTTTAGAGAGGTGGTTTGGGGGTTGAAGTATAGTATTTGGAAATAACAGGGCAGAACTAAGGGTGATATAGTGCACGAGAGTCCTACAAAACTTGAATCCAAGGAGAGCAAGATTTACGCAGCCTCACCCCTAGTTCTGGAGAGACTTTTTTCCCCATGAAATATGAGGGTTGAAATTGAAAAAGAAAAACAATCCCAAAATGTTCAATCTTAGATGTTTCTAATTTGTGCCTTCAAATTCAATTGAGAGAGGCAGACAGCACATCTTAAAAAAACCAGTTCCCCCTCTTATGATATTCTTGTGTTTCTATTATCTACGTCAGTTTATGTTGGTTTTGTGGAATTTTTGGACAAACTTTGGTAAACGTTGACACCATATTATTACTTTTTTTTTTTTAAAAAAAAAAAGAAAGAGAAGAAAAAAGGTAGGGGATTTATATAATTTATTGATGAATGATTCATTATCAAATTTAAATGCTTTTTACCTTCCTAATTTAACAGTTCATAATTGGTGAAATAATTTTCAATGATGTTTAGAATATATATGTATAGAGTGATTTTTCATATTGAACTAGTGTTAGTTTTTCATTATTTTTGGTTTATGGATAGAATTATATAAATAAAGTATTTTGTTGTATTCCGGGGGTGTCCGTATCCTAATTTTTTGAAGATCATTGTGTTCTACATCCGTGCCCATGCCCTTGTCCGTGTCTGTACTTGTGCTTTTTAGATTTTGAACTATCAAGTCAAGGAACAAAAAATGATAATATACCTCTGCATGAGCACAGTAATGTACCCAAGTTGCTCAACTGATCTAAGCTGGTGAAATGCTGGTTGTTTCGCAATCAAAGCGAAAAGCTGGAGTGTAACATTCATCTTGAAATCATCTTGATGAACCTAAATATTTTAACAAGTTCGATGTATTAGAATTTAGAACCAAGGGACAATTCATCAAGCAAAGCTAAAAGGCATTGGCAAATGTAGGAAGCAGAACAAACAAATTGATTCACTTCTAATAAACTTCTTACTCATCCAAAATAAAAAAAATAAAAAATTAATAATACTAATAATAAACCAAACTAAACCAAACCAAGCCTTAAGTCCCATCAAATAGGGTTGGGCACATGAATCTTTCTTCTCCACGCGGCCCTATCAAAGACCATTTCGTTAGTCAAATTAAGTAGATCCATATCTCTATTTACAACGCTAGCTAACGTTAATCTAGGCCTACCCCGTCCCCTAACATTTCCATCTACTGTTATAGCATTGCATCTCTTCACTACTGCCTCTATTGATCTCCGTTGAATATAACCAAACCATTTCAATCGATTTTCTCTCAACTTATCTTCTATCGGTATTACTCCTACCCATTCCCGAATATATTCATTCTTAATTCTGTCTTGTCTAGTCTTGCCACACATCCACCTTAGCATCCTCATCTCAGCCAAACTCATCTTATCTACATGTTGTTTCTTGGTTGCCCAACACTCTGTCCCATACAACATCGTTGGTCTAATAGTCGTTCTATAGAACTTACCTTTTAGTCTAGTAAGTATTCGTTTATTGCACAGTACCCCAGACGCACTTCTCCGCTTACACCATCCCGCCTTAATCCTATGGGCCACATCCGCATCAATCTCCCCCGATGCTGTGATAATCGACCCTAAATAACGAAAATGTTCACTCCATGTATTCTGTCTTAGTTCTACTTAACCGGAATCCTTTAGATTCAAAAGCTTTTCTACAAATCTCCAACTTTGTATTAACTCCTTCTCTAGTCTCATCCACTAGCACAACATCATTTGCAAAAAGTATACACCATGGCACGCCATCCTGAATATTTCTCGTCAACTCATCCATAACTAAAACAAAAAGATAAGAATTTAAGGTAGATCCTTGGTATAACTCTACAGTGATAGGAAATTCATTTGTCTCTCCAGCAGGCGATCTAATAGTGATCACCACCCCTTCAATGTAACCTTTTGTCACGCTTTTCTTCTCTAACACCCATCATATTACATCCCAAGGCACTCTATCATATGCTTTCTCAAGGTCGATAAACACCACATAAAATAAAATCCATAAAATGTAAATGTTACAAAATTTCAATTTATATGTTTCATGTAAGCCTTATAAATCTACCTATGGACATAAAATTTTAGTGTTATGTTAGGAGTAAAAGACATTAGCACCATTGGTTACCTCAAGGTCCCGGCAATGTGCTTTTTGTATGCTAGGGCCACACATCAGCAATATATTAGCATTCAGCAAGGAGCAGTCACAACATTTGTGACATTAGTGCGCTTGGGGATTATCATTTAACAGGAAAGTCTATTACATCCCAATTCTTGGGTCCTTCAACCCTGCCCCTTCATTTTTCAATCTGTATGCTTGAATTATAATGGGGAAATAACAATTCAGTGGAAATTTTGAAAGTTCATTACAAATCAGTAATGAAGTTTATAAATATTAATAATTAAATTCTTGAACTTTTTCATGAATTTGTAATATTTTTATGAAAACACCACTGTCTCGTAATTTCCCCATCATAATTCCTCTCCCAAATGTCAGAATAAAAAATGGTGCATTCACACACCCTAACTATATCAAACAAATAAAAATCATTTTTCTTCCCCAACTCTGTGAATATGTACCTGAATATAGTGGACAAGGGATGAATTTTCATCGCTAGGATTTAGGCCTTCTGCAGGATAGAAGTAACTTACGCCTCTTTCAAGCTTAATGACTCTATTTGTCAAATGCTGAGAAGGGAACAGAGCTTGGCATATAGGTTGAGGACCGTTAAAGAAAATATCTTCAATGTGATGGATCATTAACTCTGCTTCATTTGGTTCAACATTCCCTGGGAGGATTAATATTGGAGCAGTAATTTATCAGAGACAGATGTCAAACATCTTCAGTTCAGTATAGTGTTTCATTAAAATATAAGAACCTGTAATGTAACACTCTAAGAAGGTCCTTGAAAGCATCAGAGGAACAAATTTGGAAAGATTATCCACTTCAAGATGAGGAAGAACTTCAAGTCCATCAATCCAAGGCCATGTTTGATCCTCTAGTATCAATGAGCAGTAGTACATAGCTTGCTGATACGGTTGTTGAAACTTGAAATTTTGATAGTCTTTTGTTACCATTTCCTACAAGGGGCCAAAAATATGAATAATATAGAAGTATTAAAAAGTTTTGAAGAAAACATCAATTATCAGCATTTTACAAGCAGAACAGCTTAAACAAGTTTGAGTTTCAAAATTTTAACAATTAATCTTAAGTAGGAGTTTCCACATCTTAACAATGAATACAAGAAAACTATGTATTACAAGCATAGAATAAAGATGAGATCTCAAATTTGTCATGTGTTATCCAACTATTAGTTTCAAAGCTAACCAACTTTAGGTTAAAAAATATTCAGTAGATAGTACCGCTTAACATGTAAACAAGACCTTCCAGCATAAGGGGCCTCAATTGTAATATATTCTTCTTAATTAAATTACTAATCTGTTTAAGAAAAGAACAAGGCAAAGAAGATGAATAAAAGATATTGAAAAGAAACTATAGGTTCTAACTTCATAATAATTACTAGGATAATTTACAAATACACCCTCTGAGGTCTATTAAAAATCCAGATTCTCTGCTCACATTGGAGAAATTACATTCCACCCCTTGAAGTTTCCAATCACATAACAAATAGACCCTCTGTTAATCAAGAACTAAGTCAAACTAACAGAGAGTAGGACATAAGAAACAATTTTCCTTTTTCTTTAAAATTACCTCTATTAATCTTTATGAAGGTATACACTTTATTTTCTTTTTCCTATTTGACCTTTCTTATTCCCCTTTTCTCTCAACTAGTAACACCTCTTTGCCCAACCATTGCACCAACATCTCCCACTATCGATTAGCACCACCATCATTATTGTCTACAAACATTTGGTGTGTCGTCGAGGAGTGTAGGAGAATATTGTACTGGTGTAGAGAGAGGGATTTGGTGGTGGGTTGATGAAAATGAGGGTAGTATGATAATTTCATTTTGGTAGTAGAGAGTATTTTGGTAAATTCATTTTTTCCTATAGGTTAATTGCAAGAAAAATTCTGACAAGGGAGTATTTCCAAAACATGAGGGGGGAATCTGCATTCTGTACAAACCTCAGGGGTGTATTTGTAATTTACCCTAGTTAATAACGATAGTGGAACATTTATACAAATAAGGCTAAACTAGTTGGGTTCAACTTTTGTAGGATGTTGTTGAGACCCTTTCACATCACCAAAAGCATAAAAATATAAAACATACATGCACCTTGGAGGATGTACCATACAAAACTACTGAACTGAACAAGACTTTATCCCAGTGGGGTAGGCTACATAGATTCATTTCCTCTAGTTGATTGATTCTATTCAAAATCATATCCTCATGGCAAATAGATTAAATGTAGTCATTTGATCTAATGAGTACCTTGAAAATTTTACAAATTCAATGACTCGAATCTTTTTATTACATGTGTTTACTATTTAGGCAGATTACTGTCACCCACTTCTTACTAAGAAACTGAAAGAGACCACAAAAACGAAGAAATTGTGAAAAGTAAGAACGAGATGTATAAATATAAACAACTTAAAAAGCATTAAGCTCAAGGTAATCACAAGTTCACAACCTTTCTTATCATCATAGCCCATGTACTTGGCTTTCCTCTATTTATTTTACCACCCTCCTTATAGATTAAACCACTCTTAAAGGAATGTGAGTCGGATTACGATATACATAAGCACACCATCTCAAACAGAATTCCCTTATTTTATCTTTAATTGGTGCCGCTTCTAAATTCTTCACAAATGAATTCATTTCTTACAGCACCATTCATCCATCTCATCATTCTCATTTCAGCTACACTTCTTTTTAAACATGTTATTCCCAACTTCCGATACCACATATCATAGCAAGTCTCATAGCAATCCTATAAAATTTTCCGTTCAACTTAATATTTATAGTTTTTATGGAAATCATAGAACCTATACCCTTTAGATTCTAAAGTATCTCTTCATAATTATAGCTTAAAATCTACTCCTCTTGTTTCACTAACAAAAACTCTATCACCTGGCATCTGCAAATAATATACACCAGGGGAAATCTTCTTTAATGACACTAGTAAGATCATTCGCAACTAATGCAAAAGGGTAAGTGCTAATCTACGAAGGAAGGACGGACACAGACACGTGACATGGCAAAATGGAAAAAAGACATGGTTATTGACAAGTGTACAATGAGTAACGAATTGTGTTAGAGTCCAACATATCACACCACCACCTTAAAAGTGCATGGTTTTTGTAAGTGCTGATCTTTGATGTAAACCTATTGTTATTGAAAATTTGCTTTTGTCCCCGTACTGTTCTTACCCTAGTCAAGGCTCTACTAAACATACCTCTAATTACATCAATATATCTTGTACTCATTCTTTTTCAAAAATTCTCCAAATTATTTCTCTAGAAACCCCATCGTGTACTTTTTTTGAGTCAACAAACACCATATGTATGTGACTTTCTTTTCCCTATATTTTTTCATTAGTGGCTTAAGAAGAAAGATAACTTCCATAACAGATCTCCAACGCACAAAACCAAAATGATTTTCTACAACAGTTGTTTCATGTCTTAATTTGTGATAAATTAGTCTCTCATAAAGTCTCATTGTATAACTCATGAGTATCATACTACGATACAACAGTTAGTCCAACTTTGAATGTCATTTGTTCTTATAAAATCAATTAACAAAACTGTGCTTCTTCAGCAAACAATTCTGAACTTCAATATGAATACCATCTGACAACTCCTTTGACGCCCATTTGATATTGTGAAAAAATTTATAATGTCAGCCAGAGTTATCAAATTGTCCTAAACTCAAGTTTTTGTAGAGGTTTTCATTAAAAAGCTTTTCAAAATAACTCCACCACTCCTTAATCCCATATTCCATACGTAGCACTCTCTCATCTTAACCCTTAATACGATTAACTTGGTTTAGGGTTCCACCTTTTCTTTCCCGTATCTTGAAAAAATTATGTCTCTTCTCCATTCTTAGAATTTAACTTAAGATAAAGATCATCAAGCCTCCCTAACTATTTTCTTGGCTTCGATTTTGACTACTTTATATCTTTTAAATTTTTTGTTATTCCTAAATGCATTGAAAGCTTTGTGACAATCTCTTTTTGTTTTGATTACCTTTTAACCTTCTTCATTCCTCCACCAAGAACTTTTTCTATTTTCTAAATACAGACGCCATTTCACACCACATAGAATTAGTTTACTCATTCGAAGTCCATTTTCCTTAATCATTCTGTTCTTAAAGTGAGATAAAGTGCATGCTGTTAAAATCCACCTACTCTCCACCTACTTCACCCACTTAAACCTACTCCACCTACTCTCCACCTACTTCACCCACTTAAACCTACTCCACTAAACCTAACCCACTACACCACTACCACCTCACCTACTCCACTAAACCTAACCCACTACACCACTACCACCTCCACTTTACCTACTCCATCTACCACCTACTACCACCTACTCTTCTATATATAGGAATCATTGTAACATTCAATATATCAATCAATAATACAATCAATATCTATACAATTCTCTATTTCTCTTTATACATTAAATTTTCTACATGGTATCAGAGCAGGTTTAGAACCTAGTATTTTCGCTTCCCCGGCGGGCGGCAACCTCACCTTAGCCGCCCGCCGGACCTCAACCTATTCCGCTGTCATCTCTATCAATACATATAGCTTCCAGTTCGCCGCCACCAGAGGCGACTTCTCTACATACAAAGATCAACCATTCTCATCTCTCTCTGAGATGAAGAGGCCAACCTCTCTCTCTCTCGGCAACTCTCTCTTCGGTTTCTCTCTACACCACCTTCTCAACCTTTTAGTTCTACTACTGTGACCCTCTCTATGATGGTTTTGGTGTCTCTGCAATGTGGGCTGTTCTTACTATTGTTGTTGTCTTTGACTTCTCTGTGGGTGCAACACTTGGAAGGGGTGTAAATAGGGGTTTTGCAACACTGCTTGCTGGTACTCTTGGCGTTGGAGCTCATCGAATTGCTAGTTTTTCTGGAGAAATATGTGAGCCCATACTACTTGGGCTTTTCATCTTCATACTAGCTGCAGTAGTGACATTCATAAGATTTTTTCCAAGAATGAAAGCAAGATACGATTATGGGCTGCTGATATTTATATTAACATTCTGTTTAATATCAGTATCTGGTTATAGAGATGATGAGGTGTTAGAGATGGCCCACAGGAGGCTATCCACCATACTCATCGGTGGTGCCAGCGCTGTGATTGTGTGTGTATGCATTTGTCCATATGTGGTGCTGGTGTTGTCAAGGGCTTCCAGCCATCTATCTATCAGGCAAATAATGGTGGGGCCAATTTTGTGGCACATGGTTAGAACCTTTTCAGAGGACTACAATGATTTGAATGTTGAGCCTTCGTTTGGAGAGACCAATCTCGACTTTGAAGGCAGAGAGAGGAGCACTAAGGAAAGCACACTCATTCTTCTTTTATTTATTTAATCACACTCACCAAGTTTGTTTCACTCTCATTATCACATCCATACACACCGGTATCATGTTGTCTTCAACTTTCTTTTATTTATCATTTTAAAATACACCCTTATCATGTTGTTCCCCACCTTCTTTACTTTATATATATATATATATATATATATATATATATATCTTTTTATTATATTCTATTACTCAAACTCTCCTCCATTTGATTTTAAAATCACTTATTTTTTATTTATTTTTTCCAAATCACTTTTCCTCCTTTTTACATACCCCCACTTTATTTTTTAAACAATCACACTGATATTTTTCATATAATCCATCTATACATATTTTTTTATCTATTTTCTTTCTCCCTTGTTTTCTTTCATTTTATTTTTATTTTTTCAACACAACACTCCCAAAAAAAAAAAAAAAAAAAAAAAAAAACATTTTACAAACTTGTCATTTCTTCATGCCGGGGATCAACCCCGATCAGCATTTTACACCAAAAAAAAAAAAAAAAAAAAAAAAAAAAAAAAAAAACACACACACAAAACAACCACATCCACAGGCGGGATTTTGCTTCTCTACTCTGCTGCGGGTCGCTTTTTCTTGCCTCCGTCCTGGGCGGCCCTTGCCGGTGCTGCCTCTGTGTTTCCCGCACCCACTCCACTGGGCACGATCACTACTCCCTGCTCCTCCACTGCAGCATATGGCGGACCTCCAAATCGGAACATAACGGTGGCCTTCCGCTTCAGTTCCTTATTTTCCGCCTTTAGCACACTTATCTCTGCTCGCGCATCCTTATACATGCGTTGGAGCAGAGCCAGTTGGGCGTTTAACTGCTGCACCTCATTTGTCCTACTCTGCAGCCGGTGCGACAAGTTTGTGACCGCAGTCATGGTTTCCACACATGACTTCAAAGTATACTGATTCGCCTCAATATCTGATTGCGCTGCCATTCTTTGCTCCACAGACCGCATAGGAAAGGTCAACGGAGCAAACTCAGGGGCGTTTGATTGAGGTTCAAGGGCAACCGCACCGGTTATCTCTCTTGTGGACTCGTTGAGGTCGGGAAAGAGAGTAAGCAGACCACGGGAAGAAGAGGCCATGTTCTGGGTAGCTGGACGGGAAGAAGAGGCCATGTTTTTGGGTTGCTAAGTGTTTCAGAGAAGCAGCGATTACCGATTGGTACTGTCAGACAGGGTTGGTTACAGAGTGTTCAAGATTTGCAGCTCTTCGAGACAAGCTCTCTGAGAATGCAGAGGTTTCAACTGGTTTGTTATGCTTCCAAGCCTCAGCCTCCGCTTCGGTTTATAAAGACCCTGACGAAGAGGCCGACACGCGTTCTGTCGGTCACGTGCATCGCCGCGTGTCTGGCGCGCCTTTTGATGGCTCGCCGCTCGATGATTTCTGTCGGGCACATCTTTTGATAAAGTGGGCGCGCCTTTTGAGGGCTCGATATATATATCTACATGTATATCTTTTGGGCAGCCTATATACACACTCATACAGTGTTTTCTACATCGGTCCGACATGACCCCGTAAACAGTCTTCTACAGCGGTCCGACATGACCCCATAAACTGTCTTCTACATGGGTCCGACAAGACTCTGTAAACTGTCCCGACATTGATTCCGGTTAACTCCTTCATGGGTCCGACAAGACTCTGTAAACTGTCCCGACATTGATTCCGGTTAGCTCCTTCAAGGGTCCGACAAGACTCAGTAAACTGTCCCGACATTGATTCCGGTTCGCTCCTTCAAAGGGTCCGACAAGACTCTGTAAACTGTCCCGACATTGATTCCGGTTAGTTTCTACAAGGGTCCGACAAGACTCTGTAAACTGTCCCGACATTGATTCCGGTTAGTTTCTACAAGGGTCCAGCAAGACTCCGTAAACTGTCACAACAACTGTCACAACAGTGTCTGTTACAACGGTCCTACATGACCCCGTAAACTGTCTTCTACATCGGTCTGACACGACCACACAGTGTCTGCTACAACGGTCCGACATGACCCCATAAACTGTCTTCTACATCGGTCTGACACTGCCATCCAGTGTCCTCTACACCGTTATGACACCACCATACAGTGTCCTCTACATGGTTATGACACCCCCATACAGTGTCCTCTACAACGTTATGACACCACCATCCAGTGTCTTCACCAATGGTCTGACACGACCATACAGTGTCTCTTATCCTCTTTTATTTTTATGTATTTTCTTGTTTTGTTACTCGCTCCAAACTCAAGTTGGTTAGTTCCTATCCCCCTTGAGTTTGCGGGGGGCTGTTAAAATCCACCTACTCTCCACCTACTTCACCCACTTAAACCTACTCCACCTACTCTCCACCTACTTCACCCACTTAAACCTACTCCACTAAACCTAACCCACTACACCACTACCACCTCACCTACTCCACTAAACCTAACCCACTACACCACTACCACCTCCACTTTACCTACTCCATCTACCACCTACTACCACCTACTCTTCTATATATAGGAATCATTGTAACATTCAATATATCAATCAATAATACAATCAATATCTATACAATTCTCTATTTCTCTTTATACATTAAATTTTCTACACATGCTTACTTCCCCATCTCTTCCTCTCCCATCTCCTAATACATACATCACTCAATACCATTAACTTATGTTGTGTAGTGAGGTCTCTCCTACTACTTTACAATCCTTGTATCTTCTTTATCAACTCTCCCGATAAAAGATAAATTTTTAAGTATTCATCCCTCTTCTTAAAACATGTGTTTGTTATGACAAAGTCCATTCGGCACTAATCATTTCTCCAAATCCAAAAACTCCATCTACTCTCATATCCCCCACTACCTCTCCCTACATGGCCAATAAGATCAACACCTCAAAAAAACACTCTGCTTGGTATCCCTTCTACAAACCCTCCCAAAGTTGTCGTTTAATAGATTAATCTAATCCTATTTGGGGTGCATAAAAACTATCATATTTAGTGTCTCTTCTCCTAACACTAATTTTACTAATTTTAATCTAATTTTACCTCTCTTGTTTCCTTTTTTCTTTTTATTACGGTCCAAAAAAAGAAATGAGCACGAGAGGTAGAAGATTATAGCTACAAGTAGTGTAGAAAACTAATTTCCATGTGCTGGGCATTCCACCTAATTGATATGACCACAACTATACTTGGGCATCAATAATAGCAACACAAATTAGCAATCGCAAAAACAAAGACAAGGAAAGATATGGTTTTAAATCTGTAAAAGTTATCTGAACTGTAATCAACTTTAACTACTTCGGTGAACTTGTACAATAGATTTCCTCTATTCACCAATGTTTACAACATAGAAATGCAAATCACATAAGGAAGTCTCCAAAATGTTCCAAACATTCTAGGATAGAGCTGTCTGTTGAACTTTCAACATGTCTTAACGCACAACACTTCCTTGACGAGAATACGAAGTGGCTAAGTTTAATTTGGATGTTGAGAGAAGTAACAGGAAATCATACTTCAACTTCAAGTCAAATCTATGCTATACTTCAATCTTACATTTAGATTTTCATTCCAGAAGGAAAATAAAATGGTCATGTTGTAGTGATCCATGTGAAGAACACAATAATAATGAAAGCAAAAACAAAAACAAAGCCATCCAACAATATAGTGGTAAAAGTGCTAGTCAAACTAGATCCAGCAGAAGACCAACAGACCCAGTAAACATGCAATCTATGTGAGTCTAATTATGAAGGCCTGTTGTAAGAAAATTGAGCATATGACAGTAAAAAAATTGTCTGCAGACTTGATATGTAGTTTATTCCTGCAAAATTGCATATAAATATGAAAAGAGGAGGAAACAGTAGGGATCATTAAAACTCTAAAGTTTCATAGACTCCCTATAATGTAATGCATTTTTGTCCAACATGGGCCCTTTCTTTAATAGCTTCAGCTTTCGGGGCAACTAAATACCAAACATGGTATTAGAGCTTTCGGTTATGAAGGATCACAAGCTCAAGTCCCCCATGCGTATTTGTTTCCCCCTTCTGCAGAAAGGACCACATGTAAGGGAGGGCATGAGATCTTGCTACACATTGCCCATTCTAGAATAGCTTAAGCTTCTAGCTCAATTGGTTACCTAAACCAACATAACCAAGCCTATGTAACAAAACAACACAGTAACTCACTGCAAAAGTTAGCAACCAAATGTTATGTACTACAAGTCCACTTCCTTTTTTTGACCAAAAGTAAAAAACACTAAACATAAGAGATAAACTTGATGAAAATAGAGTTTAGTTGTATCCAATTGCAGACAAGGAACATAGATCCTTACCTTGATCACAGCGAACCTTTCAGGCTTTACTTCAAACTTTGCAATCTTCTCAACAACTGTTTCCAGTAAGATCCTTAGTTTGTGATTATAACCAACCACAGTCACCTAAAATCAAGAGAAAAATAAAGTTCATAAATACAAGGGTATTAGGTATTTAGCATTCTTAAACTACCTTGGGCAACAGCACAGGAATCAATCTATACGAAATACCCTTTAAGATAACAGGGCAGAGCATTTACATGAATAAATTAACAAAGAGCTTAATCTGTAACTTGTCTATGCAGAATTGAACTCTCTAGTCCAATTATCTAAGTTAAAGGGCAGACACTAAGTTAGGCATGCAGCAAGATTGGAATGATAGAATAGAAATCTCTGTAATGTTTTTGATAAGCAAGATAATCCACAACACTATAGAGACGCAGGAGATGAAGGAGCCGCCATCTATATCAGCCAACAAATGATAGGCTAGTGGGATGGGCTTGTTCACCTAATCAGTGAACCCCGGACCTACCTAACACAAACATAGAAGTCCCTGAAATACGGCATTGGTTGATCTGAAAGCTCAGGCAGGAGTAGGACATTCCATACAAATCTTTCTGATCGGCAGGCTGGTGGTCTTCTCAAATCACATTTTAAAATCGACATGCTGGGTCAATTCAAAGGTTCATTACAGTTAGCACCTTCTACTTGAGGGCTGCATGGTTGGCATGTGGTGGCACCTTGCGCCCATGTCCAACCAAGACCATGGCATGATGGTGGCATGCCAAGACAGCAAGGTGGGTGCATGATAGTGTTGTGTGGCAGTGGGGCACTGAATCCTTGGACAAGTGTGGACTACAAAACAGATGCAAGGCAAGAAGCAAGACTTAGCCTGAATGCAGGCATGTGACATACTTGGGGGTTCAACACAATCAGTGGGACTTGGTCTGGTGGCTAAGGCATCCAAATTTGTGGTTAGCTGGACTGATTAGACAACAAGGCAGTTAGTGGCAGCTGGCTGACAGAGGCAGTTATGAGTTGGGACAAAGACAAGGCAAGGCAGAAATATAGGGAGGCAGTTCATGGCAGTTGGGCAGTTATGCAGACAAGGATTGTGCTGGCAACATTTGAAATCCTTTGGCAATTGGGGATGTCAACTGCCATGCCATGCGGCATGTTCTCATTTGTAATTTCTGTTGCCTTTGTGACTGATTGTAGCCTTTAATTAGGCAAGGCCATGGAACTTGAAAATCAGTCAAGTATTGGAGAGTCTTCCACTGGCATTTCTTCGTAATTTTTGGTGCAATAATAAAGGTTAGGAATTTCCTTTAATTGTGTGTGCCTTCTCTCTTGTTCAAATTCATTGTGTGCGCGACTGTGTGGGAAAAATTGGCTGAGAGCAAGGGTTGGATCTTGGTGTCATCACACGCTAAAACTGAACTCTGAAAAATAGTGTTGTGACACTTACTCTGGTTACAAAGCAGAAGAAGAGGGAGCATGGGCACAACCCCACTAGTAACCCATATTTCCAACCCGAAAGGAATTTAATATGAAAAAAGAATCTGTGTGCACTATCTATGAAGTGGAGTGACTATCCTTAATTTACTCTTCCTTATCTCCCCTAACAGATGTGTCACACCCCGATTTTCAAAGATCAATTGGACAAAACTAATTAATCTAAGCACGAGATTTTTAAGTAAAAACTCTCTTTATTACTTTGTTCATTCTCAAATCACTTTCCTTAACCAATTCTCACTCAATTATGAAAATTAGGGTTGTCTTGTAAAACGTGCCCAATGGCCTTTTGTTGTATGAAGTTGGAAAACATGTCCATTTTTCCTTTATAGAGCCTAACTTAACCTTAGGTGACAAAACAAAGTGTTTTTGATAAAATTTGACTTGCATTGGGAAGTGTGCCATTTGATAGTTTTTGAAATAATTCACCTCTTAAACTCTAGTGTTCTCTCACATACTAAAGACATCCTCACTTGGAGCGCAAATCCATAAAATGAACTACATGTAATAATGGAAATAAATGTTTAAGTTACAAACCTAAAATTAATTAATATAATAATTCGACAAAAAATTGCCAAGGCACGTAGACCCAATTAACCAAGGTCTAAACTTAACAAAACAAACTACGTCTCGATGCTCATGCCGGCGAGTGTCCATCGGTACCCACATAATGCAAGAGTGAGTATTGACACTCCCCCAACAGTATTCTCATTTCTTCAGTAAACATATTAGTGTTATGACAGGTAAAATTATGCAATGAAACGTCCAATTTCGGGATTAACTTACTTAATCTTATTAACTCACTAGAATAATTGAATAAAAGAAATAATCTAAAATCAATAATTGCCAATAGGGCAATAAACTAGGCCTCACCAACATATACCATGTCCAAGCCATAAATAATTACATACTATGTCCTGCCCTGATCATGCCCCAGGCTCCCTCCGAGTTGCGTGTCGAAAAGAAACTCTATCCACAACCATCGAAGGCTACTACTCTAAATTGCTAGTGTCTGGGAATCTAACCCGTAGATAGTCAGATCCACTATCTTCCCCAAGCGTACTGGACCACAATACTGGCTACAACCCAATAACCCAAGCCAAGCCCATCAAATCAATAATACCAGGACGCGCCCAAAAAACAACTAAGTATAGTAAATACCAACCCTAGTTATTTAATACTTAGTTGGATTCCCACTTTTCCATGAGTAATTTTTCAACACTGAGAATTTTTTTTTTTTTTTTTTTTTTCATCATCAATGCTCTTTCTAGCCAATTTCCCCCTAGGGCTATAATAGTAATATACACTTAGTGTGAAATGACCAATATGCCCCTAAGGCACAATTTTACCAAATTACCCTAAGATGTTAATTACCAAATTACCCTAAGAGATTACCAATGTCCCCTTCATTAACCTCAAGTTAATTTCCTATGTTGCAATTTCAGTCAAATAATCCCAAATATTCCCAAATGACAGTTTGACCCCTAAAGAGCCAAAATCACCTTTTTGCCCTTATTAAGTCCCAAATTCATTAAATAATTCAAATAAGTCATAAAAAAAAATAATAAAAAAAAAAAAAACTAGTCCTAGAAACATATAAGTTTAAGAAATTATTAAGCAAAACTAGTTTAAAAATTATAATACAAATAGTAAATCAACACTAAATCAAATCATCTTTTAGACTAACTCATTTTATCCAATGGTTAATCTAATTACGTTATTTTCCCCAATTTCTCATCACTTCAAATAATTCTAAAAAATTTAAATTTGTCCAAATTATATGTTCTTTATACCATTAGTCACCAAACATACCATAGAACACACTTTGTGAGATTTGAACAAAAAGCCCTAAATGAATGAAATAATACTTTTCATAAATTCAAGATAGATATAACAATATTACATTCAAAGTTCATGAAATCACATAATAAGAACACCTTTAGAGATTTCCAGGCAATAATCCAACTCTTAACTCAAAACTGTCTCAAGAAGGCATGGATCAACCAAATAACTCATGGTTTGGAAGAAATACACTAATCCTTCTTCCATAGATAAAATCATGCCACAAATTTTGAAACAAAACCCTAGCATGCTTTCTAAGCAAGAGATGAGAAAACCCATACCTTTACTAGAAGCTTTCAAACAAATGAGGAAAAAGAGAGAGAAGTTGGATGATCTAGCTTCAAGTGTTCCAAAGCACTTCAATTTCTTCTCCAAGTTTCAAATGTTGCTCACCAACCTTTTCACAAATACATAGTAATCTTACAAGGAAGTATGCTTTCCAATCCTCAAGTACGAGAGAAGGATCACCAATCTAACGGAGGTGGAACCAAAACCTTAGCACTAACAATGGTGGAAATGCAACACAAAAGAGAGGAAAATGAGAAAAATGATGGAGGAGGTGGTCTTGGTTTGGGAGAGAAGTAGAGAGGAAAATCAGATTTTTTTGTGTGTGGCTTTTCCTCTCTCTAAAAGCCTTGAATGAAGTAAATAAAAGATCTTTTTCTCTCTCTCTCCAAAGTGTAACCCATGTCTTCCAAGTGAAGATCAATTAAGCCTCTCATTAAACCTTAATCCAACTTTAAATCAATGGCCAAGATTTGATCTTAGGTAGGACAGAGCAATCCTAACCCCTTTATTTTGAATTCCATAGAATTATACACACTTATACACATATAAGTACACTTGCACAAAAGTAACTTAGTTTGCACAAGCATTAAGGTGGTCTTTCTATTTTCATGAGAGAAGTTCAGCCAAGCCACCTAGGGGATAGCAAAATGTATGTAAAATGCACTATTAGGCGTTTTGGACTTCTCTCCATAACCCTAGCTAAAATCTTTAAAGTTTGCACGTCTTCTATACTAGAATTGCACGAAATTCGTAGGGATGACCAAAATAAATAAAATACACATAAATAACACGAAATCAATAATTAATGGGCTCGAAGAGTCCATCTCTTGAATCTCAAATCGGATTAGGCCCAAGTGCACATAGAACGAGACAAATTGTGCGCTGGAATTCCTAATTCACCAACATGTCTCCAAATTATTAAATGGCATTGTGTTAACATATTAACATCTAATACCAGGCCCGATGAGTCCATCTCTCGAACCTTGTGCCAATTCGGGCCCAAGTGCACGTAACTCGAGACGATTGTTGCACTACCTTTATCAATAAGCAATTAAATTATAATTTGAAAAGATCAACCCTATGGTCACATTAAATAATCTATTGGGGCCGGTGGATCTTCAAAGTTTCCAGCGAGTTTTCCGGTTCATTCGAATTTTCCAGCAACGTTCTTGGACCCTCTTACATTTTGGTGACTTCACTGGAGAGGCGAGTTGGTTAATTGTAGCAATGATATTTGGAACACATACTACTCCATCAAAAGCAATGGCAAAAGTTCATCAATATGAAGGTTTCTTTGGGAAGGCGAGTTGGTTAATTGTAGCAATGAGATTTGGAACACATACTACTCCATCAAAAGCAATGGAAGAAGAAGTTCATCAACATGCAGGTTTCTTCAATGATGATGAGAAACTCAAGCCCAAGCTATTCAATGAAAGCTATTCAAGGTTTTCAAAGCACACAAAAGGTAGTACTCATTACTCTTCTACCAAACCCAAATGAGTTCTCAAATGTCCAAAAATGATGTTCAATTGATTGGGAATGGTATTTTATCAAACCCAAATGGGTTTCCAAATTCTCAAAATGGTGAGCAATTGATTAGCAATGGTGTTTTCCCAAACCAAATGGGTTTCCAAATGCCCAAATTGGTGTTCAAATAGTTTCCTATGATGTCTCAAATTGTGGAAATTGACAAACCCCCTTTGTTGCTCCATCACCATTACAAGCCCACTTTGTTGTTCCATCACCATTACATATCTTAGATCCAAATGGGTAGAGCATTCCAAACACCTCCCATGCTTCTATGGCTATACACACACTTACCCAACACTTTCTCTCTACCATTGATGACATACACAACACTTTCTCTCTCTACCATTTTCTCTCTCTGGATTGCTTGTTTTTATCTTTCATATGACCACCATTTCTCTCAATTTCTCCACAAGTCTAATTTGATTATCAACAATCTTTTGCCTTCATTTTCCATTTCCAAAGGAATTCATATTTTTTGGGGGGTATCGCGGTGTCTGAGGATGTTGTTCCCGAGAAAGTCATTTCCGAGGATATTGCTCCCTGAGGAAGTCACCTCCAAGGATATTGAGAGGAAGTCACTCTCAAGGATGTTGCTCCCGAGAAAATCCTATCCAAGAAAACTATATCTGAAGTCATGCTCGATCAAGAGCAGGATAAAACAACTCTTCCCTCCTTACCCGATCCAGACATCAAGCCTCCGTAGCCGGTGGAAATGTTAAGTTACCCATATCCAAAGGGTACATTATCCCAAAGCTCGCAGAATTTGATGGTAAACAAGGCAATGCCTAGGAGCACGTGGTGAGGTTCAACGAAACATTGGGTATTCATTGATCCAATTACTCCTTTCGCTTGAGGGAATTCTCTAAGTCCCTCACCAAACGGGGTTTAAAGTTGGAAGTCCAATGAAACGGAGAGGGCATCTTTGATTATGTGAAGAGATTCCAAGATATGACGGTGGAATGTCACGAGACCATAGAGGACAATCACTTAGTTCAAATCTGTATAGAAAGAGCACTTGACAGGTACAAGTTACTTCTGGATAACCACAAGTTGCTGACCTTCTCGACATTAATTGCAGCAGCTTGGAGCATCAATACTTCTCAAAGTCTAGCTTCAAGGTTAGTTACAAGTCATTTGGAGGACCTCCTGTCGTTACGACTTCCTAGTCTTCTACTTGAAAGTTGCAGGGGAACGGATTCACATGACAAAAGATGAAGCATTACGAAGACAATGATCTTTTCCTTAGAGAAACCTTCAATCCAAAAGGTGATTATTATGGACCCGTCAATCCATAAGGGGATTACTACGATGAAATCGAAGAAGTTGCCAACTATGAACAACAATGTGTAGAGAAGGGTCCGAATCATTATGCGAAGACCCTCCAAGATAACATCAAGTTCAAATAGTTCATCAATCAACTCGGGCTTTCAGGGGAAATGAGAACTGAAATTACCAAGTCCAATATCATGACACAAGCAACATTTGAGAAGGCCAGAATCCCCAAGAAACAAGTTGTGAACCAACCCATTGCAATTATGGGGCTCAAAGGACATTGAGAATTACTCTTGGCTATGTGACAGTCGGCCACAAAGTTTCACATAATTGAGCCTAGACAACCTATCATATGATCTTAGGGAGGAACTTGATGTAAGCAATTGATAACTACACTTTGGGCTCATCAAACTTCCAAGCGAATGTAGCACAAACAACACCTTATTCCCTTATCTTCGGGTCAGAGGTTGTGCTATCAATCGAGTTGGAGACACCATCTACTCAAATGTCACTTGCCTCTTCAAGTCTTATGCTTGTATTTATCTCAGAATAGACCAAATGGAATAACTCTTGGATTATGCCAACTTCCTCGCTAACTTCCTGCATCTGAGAGCGAGCCAAAAGAGTTCTTTCTTAGTTAGTATTCCCTTCTTCTCCAATAACCTCAATTTCTCATCTCTATCTTGAGCATTGGCAAAGGTCTCGACTCCTTGAGAATGCACAGAAGAAATTTCCTCTCGAACCACACTCTATTGCATGTCCGAGTGCCACTACAAGGAGTGCTCATCTGAGAAAATCAAACATGCATGTCCGAGAAGATCATAGACTTCTTGTACATGCAAGGGGCAAAATGTAAGAGGGGTTAGGTTGAGCCCATTTAATTGATTAAGCCTAATCAGGGCCCAATTAGAAAGCCTAAAATTAGTGGGCCCGGAGATATCATTATCGAATGGGCTAGATTGCTCTAATCTCAAAAGGTTTCAGATCCACGAACTAGAGACCTATTTGAGCTCGAACTCGAAAGGGTTTTGAGCAAATCTAGAGATCCGAGCATTTGGCGGTTAAACTAGCCTATACTCGGGTTGAGGTGGCACGACGTATGGGGTCCATGAGACTCGGCGATATTTGCGGCAGGGCATTGAACTACCCCTAATCCTTTGAGATAATTAGCAATCATTGGTTAGGCGTGACTAAGAAGAAGGGTTCACCGATAAGCTCTTTCTCTTCCGCAAGATTTTTCTCATCCTCGGGGAGATGACTTCTCAGACAAAGTTGTTAGAAAGAATATTCCCCCATGTGCCTTGCACATGGGGCTCCACCATCATGAGTCGCCTATATATAGGACTCACCCATAGCTTTAAAGAGGATTTTTGGCAGTTTACTTGGAGAGAACTAATCTCCAACTCTTGATTGCTTCTAATTGAGAATAAAAGTGGCAGATCCATGGGAGAGCTTTGTCATTATTCTCTCTCTAACTACTTTGCCTTCTTCTTCACCCAATCTCTTATCTCCATCATCTCTTTCCTATTGTGTTCATAGTTGCCACCGTTGAAGAATCTAAGCCTCTCTCATCACTTCTAGAGAATTCAAATTTTCTGGCGATCTTTGAAGTTTCTGGCAAGTTTTCCGACAACGTTCTTGGACCCTTTCTTACACACTGTTATAAGGATCCTAATCGTCTGAGCTGTGAAACTATAGTTGCTCTAGAAGTTGGCTATTGTCACTTGTCCCAACACAATGCCCAATCCAAGTTTTTGAGAAAGATTTTTCCATGATGCTCACTAAATACAACATAGGTGCATGCCCCTATGTCATCTCCTTCATCCAGAGCCACAAAACTTCTTGTGCGATAACTAATTAATGAATAGGCGAAGATTCAAAAGCCTGAGAGGCAACAAAATATAAAGCCAGCCACAAAGATCATCACCAATAAGGTGAATTCAAAAACTACAATGAATACATTTGCAATTGACTGCTACCTGCCTAGCTGTACAACTCACATGTAGACAATTCAATTAGATTTCGAACACAACTATCATTGTACACAGCCAAGCACAGACTGCAACGTCTTCAACATACACAAGATAATTGCAGTTAGAAATCGAGCTCTATTTGTAATAAATTGGTCTAAAAACATCCTTGGTCCTAATTGCATTCCTAAAGTTACTGACTTTTGAACCATGATGCAAACTCAGAGGAAAAGTGAAACAGACTATACTCCATGTCATTCAGCACATGCAATTGTAACAGCACATGATTTTCTGGCTCTAGGCTTTTTATTGTGTTCGGATCCTCTACAGTGACTGTAGAGAGATTTTCCTATAGTTCATCAAAACGACGTCGGTTTGATCAAGACAAACAAACAAAAACAATTACTAAAACCAGAGAACCAGATCTCTTCACTCTCTGCCTTCTCTTCTTCCTTTTCTTTTTTCCTTCTCCCTCCCCCACCCTCTCACTGGCGGCCACCCAATCCCCACCGTCTCCAGCCGCCGCCGGCGAATCCTCCCTCACCCTCTCCATGCCCGGCAAAGAGGGAAGACCCAAAAAAGGAAAAAAAAGAAACAAGAAAGCAAAAATAGAGAACCAGATCTGTCCTCCCTCTCTGCCTTCTCCTCTCTCTACCTTCTCTTCTTCCTTCTTTTCTTCCTACTCGCCCCCCACCCTCCCCTCTCGCAGGCAGCCACCCAACCCTCACCCTCTCCGTTTTTGAAAAAAAAAAAAAAAAGGTTTCTCAGAAGGAAAAAGGGAGAGAAGAGAAGAGAAGCAAAGCAAAGCAAAGCGAAGCCAAGACACCAAATGAAGTGCAAGAGAGAGAAATGGCAGCAGCAGACCCAGCGGCTACTGTCGAATTCTCCACCGTGCACCTAGTCGAATCTGACCGAGTTTGCCAAAAAAATGCCTACAATCTCTTAGGGGTCTCCGAGACCAACTCATTCGCAGAAATCAAAACTTCGACTTCCCTCTGCTGAGGACGGAGATGGTGAGGGAGGATTTGCCAGCAATTAGAGAGGGTGAGGGTTGGATGGCTGCCTGTGAGAGAGAGAGAGAGAGGGGGGGGGGGGGTGGGTTTGGTGTTGGGTTTGGAGGAGTGAGGAAGAAGAGAAGGTAGAGAGAAAAAGAAATCTTGTTCTCTTTTATTATTTTTTATTTTGTTTGGTCTTCATCAAAACAACGTCATTTTGATAAACTATAGGTAAATCTATCTACAGTCACTGTAGAGGATCCGAACACCTTTTTTATTTGTTAGCCCTAGTAAAGCCCCCACATGGCATAATTTTTTTAAAACAAGGTCCTCAGTAATGCAACATAAAGATTCCTTGTTCATAATTGATATTTATTTATTTTATTTGAAATTTCATTTTACAGAATAAACCTAACCTAAAACTGAACTAAATAACAAATCAAGCGAAGTCTACAACAGTATTGTACTAGAAAGAACAATGAAATGAATTGATATAAATATGAGACGCAATTTAAAGATGTGACTTAGCTACCAAAAACAAAAGAGATGTAGAAAAATTTAGTATACTGTCAGACATAATTTTCAAATAATATGAACAGGAAAAACAAATTACCTGAAAACCATTATCAGTGTGGTTTATCGCATAATAAAGACCAGCAACCTGAGCATAATAAGCTGAAATAGACAAAATAGGAAATAAGCTCACCCTAATTTGGCTGATTAATAAGATTTTCACAAAAGATAAAGTCTAACAATAAATACACACCCATTTGCATAACCAATGGAGCAATACTGCTCTTCCATCCAGAAAAACAGTTATAAAACTCTCAAAAGCAGTCAGAGAAGATTAGGGCCAGTTAGGTAACATTTTCAAAAACCCTTTTCAGTTCCAAAAACAGAAAATACATAAATAATGACAAAAAACGTACGCTAGCTGAAATGCTTTTCAAAATCATTTTGAAGGTAACTCCCAAATATAGCTGATTACGTGCAAACTATTTCCGGAGTTTTCAAAAATTAGGGCTCATTAAAAAGGGATGTCTCAAAAAGAACGGTATTTTCAAACTTCCCATCATTTTCCTTTTTAAAGGCCTAGAAAACAAAAGGCAGAAAGGACCTTAGCTTTTTACTTCTCATTCTCTAAACAATTTAGTGACTCACCATATTCATTCAAGTAATCCATCAACAAACGTGTAAAAATGTCGGTAAGAACTTCTGCTTCAGGGGAATTGCCCGCATAGGGACAGTTAAAATCTATCCTAACAAATGCCTTAGGAGTGGAGAACATCGTATCAGGCTTGTACCACAATCTTGAATAGGATGATTTCCTCAACAGAAGTGGAAACTTAGCCTGTTACAAAGGCCAAACACATCAAGAACCTTAAGGATTCAAAAGATAGTTACACTGAATTAGATTGATACACAAATCATACCATCTCTACTACATTCTTAAGAGATAAATCAGTAGGAATGAACACATTGGGAGCAGGAAGATGAAGATGTTCATCAGGGGCTGATTCCATCCATTGCTGTAAGAGAATAAAGATATTATACACCATTTTCATCTGATTCGAAATTGACCTACTTTCAGGACCAAACACTTTAGGAAACTTATTGGCATTTCATGTAACAAGCACCCAGCAACAAACCTGAATCATGGAAACAGTGATTTTCTCGACAGAGTATGCTGTTCCATACCATGGCTCAATCTTGTCAGTATGTCCTTCAAATTTTGTTGACTCCCAAAAGATTCTGATAAACAGAGAGCTTATTGTGATGGTAACCATATCTAAATATAATAGAACAGACAACATAATCATAACTTTCCATCAACAGATAAGAAAACAAGGCCAAATATGTAAAACGAAGACTTAGAATCTACAATATGCAGAAATGGATACAGTAATAGATTTCAATTTGGAACATGTTTTAGAGATGAGTACCCATAAAATTGGCACATGTATATATGTGTCTTACCTGAACTTATATGTTTGTATGCATGTGAATGAATGGGTGCATAGCAGAGTGAACAATCAATAGTTGAATACACACACACACACAAAAAAAAAAAAAAAAAAACACGATGGGTAAATCACACTGACCTCCCTTGAAATATATAACCATGACACTGACAGGGAGCTCCCTACAACATTATAAAAATTTTAAAGTCCAGTCCCCTTATGATTTAGTAACGTGTAATAAATTCTACTTGTGTCAAGGACTGTTCAAAGAGAAAAATCGAAATTGCTGATATCATGATATGATTTTATTTAAACACCCTTTTTTTCCCTTGGTGAAGTCAAGCACGAATCACAAAATCAATCGAGTCCTTCAAGGGAGATAATAAAATGTTGAATTACCCATTAAAAAGAAAGGGGGCATCATATAGGACTAGTTGAGTTACTAAGTCAACAACCAAATCCTTATACTGCTACTTGATTAATCATACTCAAACTGAGCAAACTCAGTATCAGATGTGTGAGTCAATCCGCAATTGAACCAACAAACCTTCCCAAAATTCCTCCATTATAAAGTACTCCATCACAATCTCCATTGTGACATACACGACCATAATTTAAGAGCATCCACTACACACAACACTACGGAACCAAATTAGATCCACCTATATCAGCCATGTAACATCCACGCACAACATCCACCAATACAATTCATAGTGAAAGATTTATGCAATTCTTAAAATTAAGTCATCAGTCATCATTGTCACTAAACAATGATCTCCAAACTTTAGCCCCAACAACTCCGCCTTCTTGTCTTGAAGCTTTTGTACAAATTATTTAGGATAAGCAGAAGTAAGAAAAAGTATAAGGAGTATAATTTTAGTAACAGTAACAATGGAAGCAGAGGAGAAGTAAAGATTGAGGACCAAGCACTACCTAAAAATGAACATTTTTGTTATTTAGGATCAATTATCACAATAGCTAGAGAGATTGGAGCGGATGTGATCCATAGAATTAAGGCATGATGGCTTAAGTGGCGGAGTGCATCTAGGGTATTGTATGATAAATGAGTATCCACTAGACTAAAAGGGAAGCTCTATAGAACGGTTATTAGACCAACGATGTTGTATGGAACGGAATGTTGGACAACTAAGAAACAACATATAGATAAGATGAGTGTTTTTGAGATGAGGATGCTTAGGTGGGTGTGTGATAAGACTAGAGAAGACAGAGTCAGGAATGAGTATATTCGAGAATGGGTAGGAGTAGTACCGATAGAAGATAAGTTGAGGGAGAATAGATTGAAATGGTTTGGTCATATACTGTGACGATCCCGACATATGTATTATTTTTATATATTATTTCATTCAGCATATTTGCATGATTATGTGCTTAATTGATGTTTAACTGTTTGTTTGTGAATTATCTGTTAGAGTGCAGACTTAGAATTCAAAACTCAAAGCCTAAATGGATTTAGAAACCGAAATTGATTAGCTCAATAGGTTAATTGGAACATTTAGAACCATATAGTAAGTTTAATTAAAATTTGATTCAGATCAAAATAATTAGAATAAATTTATTACACTTGATTAGAAGTAACCTTTAATTGATTAGCTTTAATCCTACTCAATTAACCTAACTTAATCTACCTATATATATATGCCTTAATCATGCTTAGGAGTTCATTTTCATCATCTTCTTGAGCTGAATTTTGAGAGAGAGAAGAGGAATTGTAGAGAATTGAAGAGAGATTGAAGGGATTAAGTTAGATTATCACCAAATTAAAGCTCTAGGTATGATCTTTGACCATAATTCAAGAAGATAATCCATGTAGAAAATTCAATTCACCAAGTTGTAGGACTATTTGCATGGATTTGTAAAAGATGAGCTAGAACTACAATGAATTTAGAGAATATGGGTTGAATTTGGACATGCATGAATCAATTTACCATTTTTGACTTTGATTTTTAAACATTCATACATGCATGAAGCTTATACATGTAGACTTGCAAGAATTTTCCATGAATTCACACTTCTTAACTCAATTTACCATGTTTTGAAAGAAAAAAGTGAATTCAACACATGCCTGGCAAGAACATTGAATTTGGAGCTTTGTTTTGGAAAATTGAAAGAGTATTTGAGGTTATAGTTTCATAAATTCCATGAATTCTTGTTTTATAAAAAGTTTCTTCACATTTCTACCAAGCCATGCAAGTTAAGAACATGAGTTGCATTTTTTAACTTCAAATTCTGTTATGGAAATTCCAGAATTCGTCCACTTTGCTCGAGCGATGAAGTCGTCGCTCGAGCGCACGTTGCATGCTCTCAGTATTTTTGCAGACTTTTGTAGTTGGCTCGAGCAACCAAGTGTGCGCTCAAGCAAACTCGAATTTGCATTGCACTGGCTCGAGCAAACATCGAACCTACTTTGACACCATCCAGTACTTTTGCAGACAAGCCACACCGCTTGAACGACCAAAGATGCACTCGAGCAAACTACCCTGTTTTCAGCATTTTTGAAATACACTTCTAAGTGCATATTTGCATCATCATGCCCTTTTAGGCATTCTTAAGCATCATTTAGACATCCTTAGCCACGGTATAAGCTAGAAACACATGTAAGAGAATCACATTAAGATACGCTATTTGTTACGAACGTGTGTTTCAATGTGTATCTGTGTTATGTGTTTTATGTAGGTGGCCAACCGAGGTCCAACATCTGTGACACTAGCCCACTGTGAGTAGTATCTTTGTAAAGATATGTTGAACTGTATTTTCAATTTACTGCAAGAATGTTATTCTGAAATACTATTTTGATAAGAATGAACGATTGTCTCTTTTGAAAAGTAATTGTGGCTTCATTAGTGTAACCCACGCCTGGGGGTAACAATACCATGGCCCTTTGTTATAAGGCCTTCACCCGAGGGAAACAATACCGTGGCCTTTTGTTATAAGACCCTCGCCAAGGGAAAACAATACCATGGCCCTTTGTTATATGCGCACAGAGATCTCTGATGTTGACCCAAGTGGTTCCTTTGCTTGACCTATACGGTCCCTTTGTTAGACCCATGTGGTCCCTTTGTTATGTCTTCGGGCCCTTTGCTTTGATGTATCACATATGAATATGATTTGTGAACTTTGATATGTCAAGTACTTATGCTTTGCTTCGAAACTCATATGATATGAATTTGTATCATGATAGACATCATTCATTTAACCTCTTTATACTGGTATTACTCACTGGGCTTTAGCTCACCCTCTTCCCCTATATATGTAGGTGAGCAAATGGAGCGTCGAGTTTAGAGCAACCACGGGAGTCCATCCTTCTGTAAAGCCGCTTTGGAGTGCCTCCGTGATGGGGCAATCTTGGACTCATGTGGAGCCAAGCTGTGTCAACCCTGCTGTTCTAAGTTATTTTGTTTTGTTTTCTTTTGTTATTTGGAAACTTGTATGTATGAATCTTTTGTACAAGTATCTAAGATGTTATGATGCACCTATGAGCTCATGTCCATAAAAGATGGCTGAAGTTTTTAAGTACTTGTGAATTTGGCATGTATGCACAGCTCGATGGACATAGTTATGTTTTTATATTGCTTCTGTTGTGCCCCGTTTACTATTATTAATTATCTGTTTTGTCTATGAGGCCGGGTAATTTGGGATTACTAGCCGGTCGCGGCCTAAACCTCTAGGGACGGGTTCAGGTCGTGACATATATAATTGAGACCAACAGAAACAATAATGAAGAGATGCGATACAGTGATGGTAGATGCAAGTGTTAAGGGAAAGAGCAAACCTAGATTGATGTGGACTAGTGTAGTAAATAGAGATATGAATCTCCTTAATTTGACTAATGATATGGCCTTGGATAAAGTTGAATGGAGAAGAAGGATTCATGTAGCTAACCCCATTTGATGGGACTTAGGCTTGTTTGGTTTGGATTGGTAAGCAAAGGTTTATTAACAAAAACTGTCAAAAATGGGGGCAAATCCTCTACATACAAAGGCCACAACCCATAAGCTTTACATCCGGAGGCATGTATGTCACATTTATCTACACAAAAGAATCAATAGAAAAACAAGACTCCACTACCAACCAAACAACAAGGAGCAAAGATCCTTTTCAAGCTATTAACCGGAAGCTTAATGCCTTAAAAAATCTTCAGTTGGGCTCTCTCCGCACAGCCCACATAATATAGCAATTCGCTGAACCTTTCTATTTGAATTTCTAGGACTACAAGAACTCCAAGCAACAAGGACATATGTCAATGAATACAGCAGCACCAATGTCATCCCAACAACTGCACACATCAGATGGCACAATTCTTGGCTACTAGATAATGCACAAGTAGACGATTCACAAACGCCCCCAACTGCTTACACATGCAACACCAATCAAAAAAAAATTTTTTTTTTTTTTTTGATTTGTCAACAAAATAAAATTTTATTACTAAAAGAAAAAGAATACAAAGAGAGCACAAGATGTCCTCTACAAGACAAGAGAAAACATCATCAACCAAAAACTAAGAGATAATGTTTATGCATCACAGATCACTTTCCAATGTCTAGAAATAAAATATACCCCCTGCGTCCCATTTTGTTGGTCCACTATTCCATTTTGGGATGTCCCAAAATGATAGTCCCATTTGAAAAGTCAAAGTAAAAAAACATTTGATTTTCCAAAACTATCCCTTTTGAGTAATTATAAATATATTAAAATTTTGAAAAGATAGGGGCATTAGTGGAAAAATATTTTGAAATTTAAATTTAAGGGTAATAATTGCATGCCTCCTTAAAAAGTTGAAATCCCCAGAAGGGACCAACAAATTGGGATGGAGGGAGTATATATATATATTGAGATTCTATTAAACAAAAGATCCTTACATTCCTTTCCAACCCCCAAATCACCCAAAAAAAAAATTCAGAAGACGATGAGTAAACAAGATCCCAATTCCACCCATTGAACATCAATCAAACAGAAGAGACAACGTCACAGGTTCAAACCCACATGACAAAGCAAGAATAAGTGGTCTAGTGATTCCTCACTCCTACACATGATGCACCACTGAGAACAAAGATAGAAATTAGGCCGCCTTTTTTGAAAGAAATTGCTAGTCAAGATTCTTCCATGAGCCAACGAGCACATAAAAAACCTTACCTTCAGAGGTACTAACACTTTCAAATTTTTTTGTGAAGAGGCAAAAAAGGGACATTGGGCTTGATTTTATCAAAGAAAGACTTGCATCAAAAGACACTCGAAGAATGAATACGACAAATTTGCTAATCATGTCCATTAGGAGACAGAAAATCCATGAAGAAGAACCAACAAAGAAGCAAACTCACTAGCACCCCGATCATTAAGATTCTGAATAAAACTAAAATTGGTGCCAACCAAAAAAACAATGGACGCATTATGAGACCAGGCCACCCAATAGGGGAAACTTTATTTCAAAGGAATCATTTCCCACCCAAACATCCTCCCAAAAACAAAAAAATTTCCCCATTACCCACTTTTAGGGAAAATCAATGTAGATAAGAGTGGAAGAATATGATAGATGGATTTCAATGGAGAATGACAATTACCCTTACTAACCACAGAAGTATCCCTACCATTAGCTTGTAACCAATACCTACTCCTAATAATATAAGTGCCAAAGAGAATCACACTCAATGGGAATCTACAAAGCCATTTTCTAAGAAGAACAACATTCCACAATGTTGCCAATGTGTCGAGGCCACCCTTCTTTGGAAGGGAAATAATCTTCCACCTCAGTAAATGATCCTGCTTCCCTTTCTCCTTACCTACCCAAAAAAAACCAAACCTTGCATTTCTTTCTAAGATTGTCAATAGTCAAAATAGCCTCTAGAGAAGCTGCCCATGAGAAGAAAATGACCATCCTCCAAATGTCCCTTCAAGGCACAAAAGTCATCCCAGCACCGCAAAGGTACTGGTAAAAAGATCAAACTGAAATACTCCTCATTTAGAAATCCTCCAAACCAAAGAATCTTGACCTCCAAACTGAAATTCACAATCATACAGCATACCACAAAAAGCCTCCATGGAATTAACTTGCCAATCCTCTAAAGCCCCTCATGTCTCAAATTTAAATACGCCATTATTTTAATGGTTCAGAAACAAGAGCAGCAACCAATACGCAAAGAAATGCACATATGTGCAGCACAGATACAAGACCACAACCCAAACCAGGAAAACAACACTGTTCCTAAACAACAAAACCACAAAGTTACTACTATGAACATATGTAGAGACCAAATCAACCAAAACCCACACCACCATGAGAATAGAGATTAAAACAAAATGAAAGAACTCAAGGAGTGGTTCAGCAATTAAATACAACTCCAGCTAATGAAGACCGAGATGAGTATGTTGTGGTTTTAGCATTGCGTGTGGTGCTGAGATGGGTTTAGGTAGAGAGTGGAGTTTGTTTCAGGCAAGGATTGTGGGTTAGTGGAGGTTCATTTTGGACTTCAATAATGGTGGTGGTGGCTACTCAAGTTGAGGTTTGGTGGTCATGACTATGATGGGTTTAGATGAGAAGGTGGTGATGTAGTGTCGGTCATTATATGGAGCCAATAACTTCATCTTCATGACATTTTACCTTTTAAATTTCCTTTTTTTCCCATCGAAGGAAAGAGATTTCATTAAAACAGATCCAAACATTTTACACATTCAATAGCTCACTGCTCTAAGTGGGGAAGCTAGAAGTCATCAGCTCGACATAGGGGGGCTTTTTCACAAGATCATCTAGCATGAGTGGAAGAACAACCAACAAATGAACGAGCAACAGAAAACAATCTCAAAGAACCAAGGCTCTGTCTAAAGTCTGACCATGCTGTTGAATGATCCCATTAATTATCACCTCTGCATCTGACCAAGATTGAATCTCAGAGAATCGCCATTCTGAAGTCAAACACAACCCCTCTCCATCAGCCAATGCTTCTGTAATTTAAGAGAATACAAAGCTTGAGTGATGATTATGATATCATCATCTTTTATATTAATCAACCAACTATTATAAAAGGAAGCCCAAAGGCACTGATTAAGGAATTACCTTTTATATTGATTGATTGATTGATTGATTAAGGAATCACAATCTAATCTAAATAAGGAAACAAGGAAATATTCTAATACTCCCTCTCAAGCTAGTGCGAAGATATCTTGCATGCCCAACTTGCCTAGAATGTCATGAAATGGTTTACTCTCAACTCCCTTGGTGAGGATGTTTGCAAGTTGTTTGCTTGACTTCACAAAAGGAATACATATCATGCTGCTAGTGAGTCTCTCCTTGATGAAGTGGCGATCAATCTCAACATGTTTTGTCCTGTCATGTTGAACAAGATTGTGAACTATGTTAATGGCAGCCTTATTATCACAATATAGCCGCAAAGAGTGTTTGGCTCATCCCCAAATCACTCAACAACAGTCTGATCCACAAGAATTGACACACACCTTGTGCCATAGCTCTAAACTCAACTTCTGCACTCGATCTAGCCACTACATTTTGTTTTTTACTCCTCCAAGTAACAAGATTGCAACCTACAAAGGTACAATATCTTGATGTAGATATCCTATCAGTTATTGACCCTGCCCAATCAGCAACTGTATAGGCTTCCACTCTGAGGTAATCATGTCTGGAAAAGTAAAGACCCTTTCCAGAAGAAGATTTCAAGTACCTCAGAATTCTCATAACCACCTCTAAGTGAATTTGATGAGGCACATGCATAAACTGGCTAACAATAATGACAACAATACCAATATTAAAACGAGAGTGAGATAAGTAAATGAGCTTATCCACTAGTCGCTGATAACTCCCCCTATCAACAACTATTCCTCCTTCATCATCACCAAGTTTCTGATTAAGTTTTAATAGGGTATCACAAGCCTTACATCTAAGCATCCCTGTTTTCTTCAAAAGGTCAAGAACATAGGAGAGAACAACTTCGATTCCCAGAAAATACTTCAAGTTTCCAAGTCTTTGATTTCAAACTCACTAGGTAAATATTTCTTCAACATGGATATTTTCTCACTATCATCGCCTGTAAGCACTATGTCGTCCACATAAACAATGAAAGTTGTAGTCTTACCACGTAAGGAATGTTTCACAAACAAAATGTGATCTACCTGACTCTATTTGAAACCATATTTAAGCATAACCTGAGTGAATCTCTCAAACCAAACCCTTGGAGACTGTTTAAGACCATAAAACAGCTTCCGAAGCCTGCATACTTTACCCTCTATCTAATGATCTTCAATACCAGGAGGAATGTCCATACATCTCTTCTAGATCACCATGTAAGAAAGCATTCTTTACATCAAACTGATGAAGTGACCCATCTAAATTGGATGCTAGTATTCTGACTGAATTCATCTTAGTCACTGGTGCAAAAGTCTCCTAATAATCTACTCCATAAGTCTGAGTGAAGCCTTTTGCCACAAGTCGAGCCTTGTAACGCTCAATGGAACCTTATGCTTTGTGCTTCACAGTATAGACTCATTTGCATCCCACCAATCATTTGCCCTTAGGTAACTCGGTTAATTCCCAAATGCCATTCTTACGAAGTACTTTCATTTTCTCAATCATGGCAAGTTTCCATTCAAAGGTAGCAAGAGCATCCTGAAAATGGTTAGGAATACTAACAGAGAAAATGTTTATCACAAAGGCCCTATACGAGGAAGACAAATGAGAGTAGGACACAAAGTTTGACATAGGATGTTGAGTATAAGATCTCACACCCTTTCTTTTGGCAATATGAATATCAAGATCAGTAGTGTCAGGAATAGCAATATTAATACTCGAGAAACAAGAGGTTCAAAGTTACCTGAACTCTTATCAAAAGCTGTGTTACACAGACTCTTCTATTTCCCCCACAATACCCGTGTCCACTGGATATGACATGGGTAAGGGTATGATATATGTGTCCGACGCTCATATCCAATTTAGACACTCAAATCCTTCAATTTGTGACAATACATGAAGAAGAAGAAACTCATAGTTGTTAGTAAAGCAATATTTTTAGGCTCCCACATGAATTAGATATAGAAATTTCATGGGTATGTTTGGTTTGAGTTTTAGAGATGAGTTTTAGAAAAAAATTTCCAAAAAATTGTTTGGTTTGAAATTTTTTTCAAAAAATTTCCAAAATCACTTTCTCTCTCTTACACATCAATCAATCACTTTTTCTCTCTCCTCTCTCCTTCTCAATCACTTTTTCTCTCACACACATCTACTCAATTACAACAAAATATCAAATCATACCAAACTCCCAATCTCCAAAACTACTTTCAAAATATACCACCAAACAAACCAAAAAAATTTCTAAACTCTCTCCCCAAATTTTTTTTCAAAAAAAACTCCCCCAAAAACAAACCAAATAATTTTTCTGAAGCATATTTAATTTCTAATATATTTTTACATAATTTAAAACATCTCATCCGAGAATATTATAAAATATACAATATATATGTGCATATGACGTGTCCCCGTACCCATATCCAATTTTGGATACGTACCCCAAGATCCTAAAATTTAAATTTATGAAGGTCTGACGCTTGGATACACACCCGTACTCGACACTCGTATCTGAGTCCATGTAACATAGATCAAAAGTAAAAGATGGCCATGGTCTCGCAAAAGTAGTCTCTTGTATCCAAGTAACTTTCTATCTGCCTTTGTACCTGACATAAACTTGTTCTTCCCTGCCCTTGGTGGCATTGGATTTTATAGTCCTAGTCATAGGTGGTGCAAGAACAACTGGTTCCACCATAGGAGCAACAGGGACAACAGGAATCTCTTCACACCAAGGCCCCCCTAAAGGGATGATTGTGTGATACTGGAGAAGACAAGAACTAGGATTGGGACTCAAAGAAGGTGACATCCATAGACACAAACCACTTATGAGAGGAAGGGTGATAACACTTATATTCCTTTTGAGTAGGCAAGTATCCTAGGAAAACACACTTGAGAGAGTGAGGGTCCAACTTACCATGAGTAGGAGGATGATTGTGGACAAAATAGACACAACTAAATATTTTAGGGGGAATGAAAAACAAAGACTCTGAACCAACAAAGACTTAAAGTGGAGCTTGTTTTGGCAAAACCTGGGTAGGAAGATGATTAATAAGATAGGCTGCGGTGAGAATGGCCTCGCCCCAATAAGAGCAAGCCACACTCATAGAAAAACATATGTAGCAAGCCATATCAAGAAGATGATGATTCTTGCACTCTGCAACCCCATTTTGTTGAGGGGTATTGGTGCAAGATGTTTAATGTATAATGTCATGAGTAGAAAAATAGCTCTCTAACCCCGAATCAATGTATTCACCCACATTATCAGAACACAAGATTTTGTCAATTGCCTCAAACTGAGTTCAAATCATTTTATGAAAATTTAGAAAAACAGAGAACCTCACTTTTTTCTTTCATAAGATACACCCAAGTAGTACGAGAAAGGTAAAATGATACAACCATCAATAAAGATAACAAACCATCTATGGCCTTTTAAAGATACAACAGGAGATGGACTCTACACATCACAATGTATTAAGGAAAAAGGAGCTGAACTTTTATTAAGACTTGGAGCAAAAGAAGCTCGGTATTATTTGCCAAGTTGACAAGACTCACAAAGAAACTCAGACACATTATTGTTTGTAAAAACAGACGGAAATAAATGCCTAAGTAAATGAAATGAAGGATGCCCAAGACGTCGATGCCACAATCATAAATCCTCGGTGGTTGAGAAGAACTGGATGGAATGATGAGTAAGCTTGTTCAGCTTATCTAAGAAATAGAGACCATTTTCTACACTACCACCGCCAATCGTCCTTCTCATGACAAGGTCCTGAAAAAGACAATGATCAGGAAAAAAATATCACACTACAGTTCAAACCCTTAGTAATACGACTTAAGGTTAAAAGATTAACAAAAAAATTAGGAACGTGGAACACTGAAGATAGAGGTAAGGTAGGGGTGACACAAATTAAACCTTCCTCAGAAATAAAAGAAACAGTACTATCTGCAATCCTAACTTTGTCTTAACCTGAAGAGGGCTTATATGCTGAGAAAATATCTGAAGACTCAAACATATGATCTGAGGCACCAAAATCAATAATCCATGGCAAAGACTTATGGGAAAGAAAAGCACTAGGAGAAGAAGCTAAGTTACCTGAACGGGCAAACAACAAGAAAGATGTAGTGGGAGAAGTAGAAGACCGGCGGGCCAACAAATGACACAGAACATCCTCAAGCTCAAGAGAAGTCATGCTAGACAAACTATCAAAAGTCAGACCAACTGAAGCGGAAGTTGAATCAAGGATGTCAACAGCACTAGACTGATAGGCCCGTAGATTAGAGCCATGTCTTCTAGGCTGGCCTGATTGACCGCCTCTAGTACCAAACTGATCATCCTGACTCCCTAATGGAGCCCCATAAAACTTCCAACACGTCTCACGAGTATGTCGCAACTTGTGACAGTAATCACAGAACACAGTATCCTTCCCTAAAGGATGGGAAATAGGTAATGACAAATCAGCCCCATCTTGAGAAGGAGCAAAAAATAATGTTGAACGGTCTCCAATAGCCGAAAGTAACATAGTAGAACGACGATTTTTCTCATTCTGTACATATGCAAAGGCCTCTTGAAGAGATGGCAAGGACACGACCCCGGACTAGATCAAACTCCACGCTGAGGGCTTCTAGGACCTTGAAGACCCACTCTTGTGCAAGAAACTTCTGGTAACCAACTGAGTCAATTGTACAAACAGGCCTGTAATCTAGGAGATGATCTAGGCGTTTCCAACCATTAGTCAGAAAGATGTAATATTGGAACACTGTCTGCTCCCCTTATACTAAGGCTCAATAAACCGGCGCAGCTCAAAAAACTGAAAAAAATTTCTTTTTCGAGAATATGTAGTAGCGACTGCTTCCCAAATATCCTGGGCAATATCTATGGATAAGTAGCCTTCACCAACCTCAGAAACTATGAAATGAATGAGCCACCCCATGATTAAAGAGTTGGTAATCTCCCATTGGTCATAGCCAGGATCGGTAATACCTCGTGCTTGAACTCTGTCATTCACATATCCTATCTTCCCCCTACTCTTCAGAAAAGTGTTAGACACTGAGACCATGAAAGGTAATTCTAACCATTAAACAGAGCGGTGGTGATTTTGAGGCTAGGGTTGAGGTTCTCAAATGTAGTAGTCATAGCTGGCCAGCAGCTCTCCCCTTTTGATGGGTGAGAGTGGTGGTGGATTCACTAGTTAGGTCAACCATAAGAACTCTACAATTTCAACCCAAAATACCTTGCACAAATCACAAGAGGAATGGAATGCGCTGGAACAAGCAAAATCACATACAGACCACTGCGGGAGCATAACAATCAGATTAATGGGTCATCTATGGACCAAAAAAATAAATCAAATACAGAAAAACAAACATCCAATCAAAACAAGTGCTGAACTGTGTTCAAGAAAGTAGAAGGAAAGAAACATGAGGCAACAGAAGATGGGCAACCCACAAACACTCATCCACATGAGCCGAAATACATAAAGAGAGGCTAGGACAACCCTCACAAGGGTCGACTAGGCCAGAGGAGCCTTTAGCTGAAGTCGAAACAATTCTGTAGGACCTTGGCTGGTTCCAACAGAGACTCAGAGGCAGCAAAAGATGGGCAACCCACAAACACTCATCCACAAGAGCCGAAATACATAAAGAGAGGCTAGGACAACCCTCACAAGGGTCGACTAGGCCAGAGGGGCCTTCGGCTGAAGTCGAAACAGCTCTGTGGGACCTTGGCTGATTCCGACAGAGACTCAGGGACTAGCGATACAGGATGGGTGGTGATAGGTGATGGCTGGTTGGTGATAGCGGCTGTGTGAGTGACGGTTTTTAGGGTTTTGGCTCTAATACCATATAATTTAAGAGAATACAAAGCTTGAGTGATGATTATGATATCATCACCTTTTATATTAGCCAATCAACTGTTACAAAAGGAAGCCCTAAGGCACTGATTAAGGAATCACCTTTTATATTGATTGATTGACTGACTGATTAAGGAATCACAATCAATCAATCAATCACAATCTAATCTAAATAAGGAAATAAGGAAATATTCCAACAACTTCTGCTACTATAACACCCCCATCTCAAATCATAACAATTGTTCACTTTGAGCTAGGCCCTCAAGGGTTTAAAGCATGTTGTTACTTGGAAGGAATATGAACTCATTTATATAGCCCAGGAACTTTTCCTACCTAGACGATGTGGGATGGAATGTGATGTACAATAATGAAAGTGAATTCACTTATATAGCATACTTAACCTAAAATAATAATCATATAAAAATTCTTTGACAAGGAGGAGTAATGTCCTTGGACTTCTACACGTACTTAAGTCAATAAAGGTGAACACTTTTGCAAGTGTCCCAACAATTGTTGGGCAAGAATGGACATAAGAGCATAGTCAACAAGTATTCATTATTTGTCTAAACATCTATTCAACATCAAAATTGCCAAGTGAAAGAAATGTCCTCAATATCATTACCTTCCATTTGGGCAAGTGTACTAATGAAGTTTTACCAATAAATACACTAGCTATGTACTAAACAGAGAGGAGGGAAAGATGAATTAAGCACTCACAATACCCATAATTACTGTAAAATCCAATGACAAATTAGCAGACGTTAATCAAGTTTTTGAATATTCTACTGAAATCAAACCTTCAAGTAGCAAGGCAAGACATTGTTGATTGCCTAAATTTCAGTTTTCCCATCCTTTCTGGATAGTTCCTAGCATCCTAAATTTCTAGATGAAATAAATGAACATTCACCTTAAACATGCTTTCATATTATGCCAGCCAAACCACATGTTATGAGTATACTTGAAACAATGGCATTTGGATCCTGTATGCACAGCGACATGCAAATTGTCTTATTATTGACTATATTGACACTTACGATATTTAACTCGCAAAGACAACAATTCTATTAGAAAACTTTATTAGTCACATTACTCTCTAGATAGTTTCTGATCCAACTGAGGATGAAGCATTTTCCATGTGTCTTTTCAATAAAGTAGGTATATAAGAACAACATACAATCATTTATTTATCTGAGCTGCGAACTCCTGTCTCTGTTATTTGTTCATAGCATGTAATGGACCTCTCTAATAATAACTAAAACAAACATGCAATGTATAACAAGTATTGCAGGCATGCACAGAGTGATCTTGTATGCTCTGTGTAAACTGAAGTCTGAATGCTTCATTAGCATGTTTACTAATGCCAAAATTAAGGACATTTTGCATCATCGATACTAAATGTACATCCTGGACAAAACAAATATATAAAGGGAAGGAAGTGTCAATCATAGCATATGTATCAGTAATATAATAAGTTAGAGCTTCTCGGAGCAGCAATGAACTCACCTAACATTGTTTGGGGTAAGCTCATTGAGTGCTGATTCAATAATGGTTGGGCTGAATTTAGAGGGCAAGGATGACCCCACTAGCCAATCATTAGGAGGATACAACTGCAAAATAATTTCAAACGAACAGTTGATGTCAGCAAAGCAAGTGACTGCTGAAGAAACAACATACAATCACTCAGACTGAGTTTGAACAGGATGAAGATGGGGAAAGGGAACAAAAATTCAACTATTTAATTTCATGCATTTGTTTAGCAGGAGAAGGGTGGAAAATACAACAAAGTTAAATATCTTATACAACCCACACCAGAATGGCAACTTTGCTTCTAGATTCTTACAAAAAAATGCAGTCACTTTTTTCTCTCATTAAAGTAGCCAACTATTGTAACTTTCTCTCAAAAAATTAAACCAAATGCAAACGAGAAAATAAATTTTCCTTTCACCTTTTCTTTCACTTCACTATCTATCACTTTTGCTTTCCATCATATTTTTTACTCTAATCAAATGGACCCTCAAGATTCTCATTGAAAAGTTGAAGTGCAAAGCAAGAAGCCAAAGAAAGAGAAGCAGAGAAAAGCTAAACTTCTTAACTACATCTTGTAAAAAAATAAATAAAAAGTGAAAAAAAAAAAAAAAAGAAGAAGAAGAAGAAGAAGAAGAGAGAATCAAAAACTACACTCAAGTCAATCAAAGAAACGTCTCTAGGAAATATCGAATTAGTAGTGGCTTGTCTCCAAAAACCGGCTTTGTATGAATTTTACTTGTCAAAACAAGTCTAAGCTCAGATTGAGCCTAGCTCCTATGCTGCTGAACCAAGCTCAAGCTCCTTGTACTTGGCTGGCTTCATCTCATTTACAGTCTAGATGAAATGGGAACCTTCACCTTCATCTAGCACATCAAAGCATAATAAACTGACTCGGCTTGCTTAATATTCAATGATCCAAACTCATCAAGGCAAGTGGTGGGTTGCTCTTAAATTATCCTCCAACAATGCTTCATTGCAAAAAAGTAGCATCAATCTTTTCCTACTTAAATGGTACAAAGAAAATTCCACATAAAGACTTAAATATATAAATAAAACCATAAAAGCAATCATGGCTTACTAAGCCAAACCAAGACTTAGCAAGCTCATCAAATAAATTGAATTCTACTCCATTTATAAGTGTGCTTGACTTGTGAACCGAAGCTTGTACCCTATACAGCTTTCTGTAAAGAATGCACCTCAGACAGTAAAAAACAATAAACATCAGGATAAGAAGAAATTATACCATTCAAAACCAATCAACCACCTCTGAATTCAAATGACAGAACTTTTTTTTTTTTTTTTTTTGATCAGCAAAAACAGAATTTTATTGAATAGATCAAAAAAGAGGCAAGGATGAGGCATCCTCTACAAGTAAGAAAACACAGAAAGAAAATGCATCTCCACAAAACAAAAAATAAAATCCAGAAACAACTCCTAATCCAATAACCACTTGCATATTCATGCCACCGTCATCCATCTAAGAATAATCATGGGGAGAATTTGGCTAGCCATGGGCCATGCAACTTTTCAACCCCCCAGTTAGCAGATAAGTGGGATCTTAAGGATGAAAAATTCAAAGGATAAATCATTTATCAAAAAAAAAGTTCAAAGGACAAATCAAAAGATGCGCAGCTTATTCATTATTTGATCCTCTTGGAAAGAAGATTAAAAATAGAAGAAGACTATCAAGACATAGCACAAGGATGGTAACCGAGACTGGCACAACATCCAAAAAAATTAACATTCTGTTGACGAAAGAATTTGAAGAGGGTTGCACATGCTACTTTTATAAGTACGGTGGGAACCGTATGTTAAAAATGAAATTGCAGTTGTCATTTCCTTTTTCCATTGTTATAAAATCCTGTTTTCTCATAAAGTTTGTACAAGAGACTATCAGGTTTGAAAGAATTTTGGTCATCGTTGAAGAGAATATACAAAATAAAAATAAAGAAGATAATCCAAATTCTTAATTAAAAATCAACAGAAAAATAAGAAGAAAAACATCTCCACAAAGGTAAATAGCCTAAAATTGCAATGCTTTCTAATGCAATATCATGCACAAGGATCAAAATTTTGTTGCAGCACGACATTTAAAAAGGCTTCGAAAAAGGAATATCTAGTAAACATGCCACAAATGCAATGGAAATAGCAAAAAAACCTTTGAAAGACAGGTGAACACTTGAAGCATAAAAGAAGATTTATTAATGCATATTAAAATAATTTCCAACAGCGCTATTACAGCAAAAGCACACTTAGCACAGTTTCAAAGGAGATATTCTTTTGTACTATAAAATAATCATAGACAAAATATAACATTGTCATATGAACTCGACATTTTAACACAAGTAAAACAATTCAAAATAAAGGTCATAGCAATTAGAAACTAATATTCCAAAAGATCTTCCAGTTATTCTGATATTGGTTCACCTCTTCTCCTTATCTACTTATTCTCAAAGAAATTCGAGAATTTTTCATGCATGTGCTTTTGGGTTCTAAAAACTCAACAATAAGGCTAAAAGAATAATAACCTTTTGTTCTTTTTAGACAAATTGCTGTCGACAATAAATTCAAAATAATAATAATAATAACCATCCCAAACATTTTATGAGCAGTTTTCAGTTTTTTATGAAAATTTTATTTTTATGAATATCAGCATTTTGGTTTTGCAACCAAGCTTTATTGTACTAGAAAGCAAAGACATTCAGCTAATTCCGTGCAAAGAGAATTTTCATTTCTATGCAGATAAAATAGATTCAAAGAAACTTTGATGTCAAATGCGTTGTCTAATTCCCCTGCTGAAATGAATATAGAGACCATCACTCTGGTCCACTATTGCCATATATGAACAAGCTTTGAAACCATACTGTTTAAAGTCTCATTTTCAAAAGGGATACCTACAAAATTAGGGCCACCATTATACAGAAGCTCCAACAACTCAAGGAACTAGACTATCTAAACCAGTAAAGATCACGTTATTGCCCATAAACTACGCATGATACGAACATGCCGACACAGGAAATTTTCAAAATATCAAGACATAACACAGCAGGGACACAGCCACAAGCATATTTATATTTTCTATAAGCACGAAAATAATATTTTCGTCACTTTTCACGTTACAAATACATTTATATTTTATTTAAATCAAAATGGTCAGAAATTTTTTTTTTTTTTTCACATTCTATGTATTGCAAAAGTAGTGTGAACAAAAAGTTGAAATATCTATTTTAAAAAACTCTATTCACAAATAACTTCTTGAATTTTATATTGGTTTAGTGAAATAGTTAGTTGCTATGGGTGGTTTTAGTCAAGGTATGCAAACCATTGATTACAATTAAATGCTTCCACACTTTTTTTATTGTTCTTTCCATTAGGTTATTTTGCTTAGACGGGCCTTACAGTCTTCATGGGTTGAACCCTGTGGCTCGCACACCAGTCGATTTGGATTGGGTGTGTGACAAAATACACAACAGACATTCTTAGTATAGGAACATAATACAATTAGCATTTTATATAATGAAATGTAAGTCATTCTAAAAATACTTGATATCTCACAATTTACAATTATCAATATTTAACCAGAAATTCTATTTTTGACACATGAACCATATCACATCTGAAATTTATGTCTATAGCTTCTTGTGTCACTGTTGTGTCTTGCTTCCTATCTTTTCTAGGATCTATTGTGCTGACAAACCATCATGGTGTTGTAATCACGTTCCATGTCCATGTCTATTCTACTCCATGGCCTTGTTTGATTAACAGGATTAATAGTGAAAAGATTAATAATCCCATGAACTAGTAGGAGTAGTTATCCAATTAAATTAGTGAGATAACCATTTATTATGTATTTCTTTTGTTTTTTTTCTTTCATACTTGATATTATGACCCTCAACCACTCTCAATATTAAAAATTCACCAATTCGTTCGATTGAATGTCCGCCACACATGTAATCTGATTAATAAAATTTGCAATCAAACATGGGATTGTGAGTTCATGGACTAATAATCTCAATCCTATGCTATAATCCTACTAATCAAACATGCCCAATATGAACAAAATGCTGAATCATGAAAAACGAAAAATACATTGCAAAATAAATGAATAAATTGGAGAGAATTTACTACCATCAGATAAACATAGAAATGAGTCAAATGGCTGCTCAAATTACCTGCATATTTGATGCAACATTGACCACATAAGCAATAGGTGAAATTTTGTCTTGATAATGGAAGACCGTCTCACAAATGGCTGAAAGCTTCATTAACGAATTTAAAATGTCTCAGAATCAGAAAAATGATAACGAAAAATAGTAGACGTCAAAGCATTGACAATCAGAAAGCAAACTGCTAAATGCCTTCCAGATTAAACCATGGCTATAAACACATCACACAGAAAAAAATCTTATCATTCTTGTAGATCCGGATGTGCTGATTATTGTGGATTTTGTAGAGGATTTGATTAGTTAGTTGTTTGGGCTTTTCGTGCAGTTCTTTGTTTTTGTCTGCCAGCTTAAAAAAGCTGATTTTTGTATTCATTGCATCGTCTTGATACTTTCTCAATAAAGTTTGCTTATTTATCAAAAAACAAAAACAAAAAAAATCTTATCATTCCTGTAATGATACATGAAGGCAATGATGAAATGTGCAAAAGGTCGGTGTTTGGGAATGGCTTTCTTAGTAGCTTTTTTCTTCAGTTTTTTTCGTCTTTAGAGAACTTATTTTCTAAATTTTTAAAAATGCTTCAGACTTTTAGGTTCTACTAGACTACACGATTAGAAAAGTTAAAATAATAATAATAATAATGAAAAAAAGTCCACTAAAGAAAAGAAATTAAAAAAAAAAAACAGTTCTTTTGGTAACTTCTTTTTGATTTTTTTTCAATTTTTTTTTTTACTTCCTTTCTTCGACACCATATGATGGGAAAAAAATAAAATTTGATACGTCACTAAAGACAAAAAGTTCGGAAAAAAAATGTGACCTTTTTAGCTAGATGCCAAACGAGACCAATTATATAGATATATAATGCCACTTATCAACCAGCAAAATTGAGAGATAAAGCAGTGGTCATTTACACGTATCCATCTGCTAATAAGCTTAAACTATACTGACATTTTTTTATGCCATTATGATATTAACTAGGGACATGGACTCCTTATAACACTGACATCATAACATGAAAACTTAAGAAAATAGGAAAAAGTAATGTACCCCATGACAGTCCAATGCTAACAATTATCTTACCGGGAAGAAAATGTTGACATTCCAATTACGCCCCCTTCCGCATATATAACTAATTTTTTTCCTCTTATATTTTCTACTTCTTTTTTTTTTTTTTTCCTGATGATTACCAAATTTAAACTGATAACAAATTTAATCTGTGTGGCCCAACCCAAAAACACTCAAATAATACGCTAAAACATTGCAAATCTGAACATTGAGCACGTCTCTATAAAGAATGGTTAGAAATCTGAGAGGAATCAGGCTCAAGATAGAATCCTAACAAAAACAATGAAGCAAGCAAAGAAAACCTGGATGCAATTTTTTTCTTTTTTTCCTCCATGATAACTCCCTTGCACTCTTTATTATGAAAAAGATACATGAACATTTCCAATAGACTTGGTCAGGGTACGTTACTTGAGCCCAGAGTTACTTAACTTCCAAATAAATTCCTTTGATCAGAAAGGCATGAATTTGTGAAAATGAAAAAATGGTGCAGCTAAACAACTAAAGAACAATGAGGAATCCAACACAAAATTAGAGAAAAACAATTAAGACAAATAATTGCATGAAAGTATTCAGTTCATATTGATTCAAAGAAAAAAATCATCATGTTTTTGGTTTCGATTAGTGGCAACAAGCACATAATTTTATAAACCCTCTGCAAAGTGAGCACGGCTTTTGCCAGAATAGGACACTCAAAAAAGCTTATGACACAAGACATAGAAAAAACTTGTCAAAACATTCCTGATCATTCTGAACGGAACATAATAACCGGCTTCTAAACATACATAAAATAAACTAATTTAAGGAGAAATTTAGAAGTTTCCAATCGGATTGACTCAAAGTTATGTACATTTAGGCTGTGTAACTGTGTTTGGATCTTGGATTTATGGAGTAAAAAGAAAAGGGAAGGGGAAAAGTGAAAAACATTTAGCTTCTACTTGATTCACTTCTTCCTTCCTGTTTGTTTTCCCTTCACAAATCCAAGATCCAGAAAAAACATTAGTGTCTTACAAGTCGATAAATGAATTCCATTAGACAATGATAACCATCTGTTCATGGCAATTTAGAAAAATTCTATTATCCAATAATAAGGCCAACTGTTTAAGAAGAACACTTGAAAAATCAAATATCTCCTCAATAACAGTAGTGAAAACATCAAGAATTACACAACCGTATTTGCAAATGATATAAACATGCTACTATCTCATTTGAGAAAACAAAAATACTAGTTGGATAATATTCCTACTGCATGAACAATGCAAGAAAAGTACACCAGTTCAGTTCTAGACTCAAATTCCCAGTGAAAACCTGCAGCAATGGGCTCCATACAATTTTCAACATCTGAATACACATTAATTGCGAACAAAAGTTTGGTTCATGCACTGTCTACATACCTCATCAAATATCCATTTGCAAGGACCAGATTGTTGCAAGAGTTGTATATATTTGAACACCAGTGCCACAATATCTTCAACATGCTCTGTCACATTTAAGTAAAACGATAGCATTTTACATAAATCAGTTAGGTAGGAGAAATTATATCTTGATTTTCACCAAAATAAATGTGAAATTTGAGTACAGCTTCACATCTCTATTAACAAAAAGAAAGTCAAATGGTTTCTTCCCTGCCTGTCTCTCACACACAAACCAGATGAATTCCCTGCCTCCCATTGTTCTCCCACCGAGAGAAAAATAAATAAAGAATGATTAAAGACACTAACCATGACCAGCATCAGTCAGATCAATCGCTACTTTGAAGAAAGAGAACTCATATGTCCAATCTGATTCACCAGCAGACAAACTAGTAGCCCAACCTACAAAATTCCAGAAGAGCAACAACATCAAAAGACTTTCTTGAGAAAAGGCATTTCACGAGAACTACCAATTGACCCACATAGTGTACATACACACACACAGACAACTCTTAATATTGGTTGGCGGAAGCCATAAAATAGTCATTATAGATATATTCCACAACTATTGTCTTGTATAGAATCAACAAAAGAACAATCAACTAGAACCATATATCGCGACTATTTGGGGATTGCAATTTATTGCATTTTTGCATTTGGCTCCAAATTATGTATACATAACTTCATACATATCCCTTACATATTTATGTCTCCATGGCAATTATATTATTTCTTAGTTCCATATATCATGAATCTTGTCTTTAAGCATTTAACACTTCCATTGACTCATTGACTTGAATATTTCCTGCCACGCCTCCAGAACAGTACGTATCTAGTCACTATCTGTATCATCATCTGAACTGGAATGCCACCACGAATACCAAGGGAGTTGTACTTGTACTATTTAAACTGATCCATGCAAATTGGATGATAAAGATCACTATCATCTTGGGAGGAGTCACCACCAAGGGGAAGGTGTAATGTCCCCATTGGACAGGGATGCCTTTTTTATTTATCAATAGACATATATACATACAAATTGTATCAAGATGAATTGTCAAAAGAGAAACAATTGACCTCCATGAAAGTTAAAAAATTCAATTAAATTGATGTTAAAACGAGATCTTGAACAAAAAATGTGTGGAAAGAATGTGAACATCATTATCAGAATTATAAGGTAATTAGAAGCCAAAACATTGTGCTCCTTAACTAAGAATAATTGGAATATATATATATATATAAGGTATTTGCAAGGAAAAAGACCAAGACAAGCCAAAGAGTTTGCTACAGCAATATTATCCATAATATTGTTCTAAAGAAAGGCCCAAAAAGATTATTATTGTGCAGAAGTCAATCACACACTCATCAGCTTGGCCATTCATTTCTCCTAGGAAACCAATTTACTATAAGAAATAATGTCCTAACCAGGATCTAAATCCCATGCTTGGGACTTTGGAGATGGATGGCAGAATATACCACACATGCTTATTGCTGGTGGTCACATAAATGATATTGAGAACCCACCCAAAGTTTTCAAAATGTAGAACACAGAGCCTTCTCCTTCATGGCCAATCAGGTGACTAAGATACCTGCTTGGCCCTTCCTTGTGATGACGAATGCCTGGAGTTAACGGCCATATGATCCTCAACTGGTGACCTTGTTTAATTGGGACGGCTTTAATAAGAACCTAAAAAACAAACATAAAACACAAGGGCAACAAAATGATTATCTCACAGTTTTTTTTTTTTTTTTTTTTCAAACCAAAAACAAGATTCAACAATTTTGATATATGCAACATTTTCATCAATCATAGTTTTAAGAAATAGTTATGGAGGCTTATGGCTGAGCCTTGCCCCCAGCAGCCGAAGCTCAATAAATATGCCTCAAAACATTTCATAAGTAACCCAGGGCCCTTGCCCCATTAATTTTCATAGTACATTGCTCACTCCTTAAAATATGTGTCCCTTGTACTAACCAATATAAAATATCGTTGTCTACTTGCTATGAACAGCCTACTTCAAAGCAGACTTAAAGCTTTTAGAGAAGCTTTCAGGTTTTGTCAGGGAAGCTGCACTGAGCTTTTTAAAACAGCAATAGACAATATCTATCATTAACTACTTTGCATATCAAATAATCTATGGGTTTTTAGCCTTAGAATTCATAAAATTTCACTCTGATGAGGTATTTCTTAAGCTTAGAAAAATTGAGAAATCGCACTGCACCAAAAATTAATTGCAGTCTTTCACAGCAATTTCTTTATCAATCCATACTATTCTGATTTCAATTTTGAGAAAACAAAAAGCATGGATAATTCTCTATTAAAATAATAAATAAATCTTTCCTCACCTCTCGCCTTAATAAAAATGGCCTCGAAAAAAGGACTACTACAATAGTCATATGAATACCTGAAGATGTTCTGATGTGCAAGGATGACCAGGAAAACAAGGATAACTTCGATCAATATTTCGGATCTCCTGGAACTTGCTCTCCACTAAGCTTTGAATTTTATCGACGCTCTCTGAATAAATACACATAAAAGGGATTATGATACTTGATAATACAAAAGAGATAGAGAATTATAGCTGATAAAGTAATATTGTCTAAATTACTCACTTACCTTTTCCATATACAACCAGATGCATGAGGTTGGCTGAATAATTCTCTTCATATAATTTGAGAAGCTCATGCCTTGTATCCACCCCTCTTGCTTTTGGCTTAACCTCCAACGTATCCCAGTTCCCTATATGTTTGGCACAGTACACATCAATCTATCAAAGTTGCTGTGTGATTTAAATAATTTAAGGATGTCCACTAGAAAAGTTTTGGCTCATTACTCTCATGTGTTTAACACCAAAGACAAGGTACATATCTCTCTCTCTCTACATATGTATATACACACATAATCTATATATACTTCACTCTATTCAGTAAAATATTGTTTGATGTTTGAGGCCTCACTTCACTGAACTCCGTTAGCTAGGGCCTTACACAATGATTCGAACAAAGGCACATTTGGCTGTTAATTCCAATGTAGCAGATAAATAAATGCATGCATAGACCAATCAATAGTTCAAGTCACACACTCCCATCACATAATCCATTTTCTCTTCGGTTTCCACGGAAGTATATGTTATCCCACATCATTGTCATATGATGAGGTATCCGTATACTATTCTAGCATAAAAAATAAATAAATAAATAAAGGCTACATATGAATTTAACTGTTCATGACCATTTTAAATCTCGAAATTTAACAGTAACAGTCTTGCAAGCCTTGATCCTATTCTCCTTGTTTTATCCCCCATAATTCAGCAGCCCACAGGAGAAACCTGGGTAGTCATAAAGTAACTAATAATCCAAGTGCTTTATAAAAATAAAAATCATTTCCACTGGATAATTCTATTAAAAAAATAAAGAAATAACAATAGAGCATAAGAGATATTGCAAAGACTACATAAAGATATAAATTGTACAAAGGTTGCGTGGCTTGTGCCCCCTCGACACATTCTCTAATATGATTTCTTCATTGTTGATGATAAAGAGAAAAAAGTCCATATAAATATAAAGACATGTAGTCCCTCAAGCACACCCAAACCTAGACGTACAACCAAAGCAAAGAGAAATGCCAAGATAATTCTTTAAAATTTCTTTAATGATTTCCATGGTTAGGTTGGGGGGGGGGGGGGGTGTTGGGGTTTATACAAGCAAAAACAACCAAAACTTTTTTACATCAACAAAAGAAAGAAAAACAAGCATCTTCCTAGTGAAACACAACCAGTATGTCATGACACATCATAGCCCAATGGGGCAGACTCATGGTCGGGGTGTGTGGAAGGGAGGAGTTTTGGAAGAGGGTTTGTTTCCGGGTGGGGGTGGGGATAGAGTTTGTTTTTGGAGGGATCGGTGGTGTGGTGAAGTGCCATTGGAGGTGATGTTCCCTTTGATATTTTGTATTGCGGTTGATCGGGAGGCGACGGTGGTAACTTATGGGCTTAAGCAGGGACAATCGATTGTTTGGAATGTTAGTTTGTGTCAGGAGTTACAAGATTAGGAGTTGGATCAATTGGTGGATCCTTTGGGCTTCTTTTATGGGTTGTGATTGGGGGGTAGGGGAGGATTCCTTGGGATTGCTTGCGGTCAAAAGGGGTTTTTTTGGTGTCCTCCTTTTATCGGGTTCTTGTTGGTGATGATGTTCATGTGTTTCCTTCAAAGAGCATTTGGGTGGCAAAAAGTTCGTCCACGGTAGCTTTCTTTGTGTGGACGCTGGCATTGGGGCGCATTTTGACTATTGATAATCTAATTCGACGTCGGCATATTTTGGTTAACTGGTACTGCTTGTGTTGCAGTGATGTGGAGACAGCGGATCATTTGCTTATTCATTATTTGGTAGTGTCACAACTTTGGATGCTTATTGTTGCGACTTTTGGCCTTAGCTTGTGTTCAATCAGGTTCGGTGGTGGAGGTGATGTGGAGTTAGGGTGGGGGTAGGGTAGAGAAGAGGCATCAGAAGGCGTGGATGCTAGTGTCCTAGTGTCTTATGTCATTGATTTGGTGGGATGTATTTTTCAAGGTTTGTCTCATTTGGTTTTATGATTGAAGAGGAGGCCTCTTACGATGTTGCATAGTTGGGTCATGATTTCGGTTAATTCAGATGTGTTGGCTTTAGTAGATTTTGGGGATGATTTGATTAGTTAGGTTTTATCTTTTGAGGGTTGTTCTTTTTGTATTATTTGTATCGCCTTGATCCCGTTCTAATAAAGTTTGTTTATTTATCAAAAAAAGAAAAAGAAAAATGAGCATCATCATAATCACAGATCAGTAAGCATAACATAACTACAGTTAAAACCAAGCGAAATAGAATCCATGCACAACAAGATTTCAGCTGTACAGGTTTAAATGATGTGTAACATAATAAACACTTTGAAATTGCCAACCTGTACTGAATTTATGATATGGATGACTCTCTGCACTTAGATGTTTCTGAAGCTGCACAGAATAATTAATTTAAAGCAGAAAAGCAGTTAGAGAGGCAAACTCCTTAAAAGTATTATTTAGTAAGCAACAAACTCAAAAGAGAGTGAGATAGAAAATAATTTAACAGGAATTCTTTAATATGATAAAACTATGTATTTCTAATTCAATCCATCCTTCTCATAGAAAACAAACTATTTCAAGTAGTATTTTGTAAACAATACTTACAAGTGAATAAGAGACAAACATAATAATGAATTTACATGGATATGAGTTCTGTATTCCAAGTTCATGTCGTGTGTATCTTTAGTATTACTCTAGCAATTACTTCATTACTACCATCTTAGTCAACTACGTAAGTGGAAAAGTAACAAAGAAGAAACCAGCTAACATGTTGATGAAGCCATTTTAGGAAAGAGATTTCATTAGAGAAAGAAACTGCCCAAAATGGGATACAATACAAGAGCACTAAGCTCTGAAAATACGATCTCAAAACCATAAAACTCATTTTCATAGACCCTAACTACCTATTTTAGGCCAAGAGACCCAACTAACTCTTATGATACTAAAACATAACTACACCACTAATTCTAACTACATCAGACTCCCCCCACTGAGAAAACATGTCCTCAAGTTGGGACATCAACAAAACAAAACAAAAAAAAAAAAAAAAACTCAAAATATCAACAAATGGAAGCACCATGTACACACAACGGCGAACAAGACTAAGTAGTTGCAAGTCCTTATTCAAGATCACCCTAGCAAATATCTCTCCTTCAAAACGAGTTCTTGCTTATGCACCCCAACCGAAGACTTGTTGAGGTGTGAATAGGCCACCAATGTAGCATGTCATTTTGCAAGAAAGATGTCAACAAATAATGCTTCATGTATGGTCCAAAAATAAACTCATCCTTCCTTCAAGAAGCCGGCCAAGTACCAATTCAACACAAAATGGAACAACTGGCTTTGAAGATAGCATAGGAGGCGTTTCTCAGAAGCAAAGATCATCCAACACCCATGAAACTTCAACTTCATGACTCTCCACCATAACTTCCTTGGAAGGTTGCGTTGCAACCACTTTTTCCATGGGAAGCAAGGTAAGAGCAAAGCCAAGATGACCCCCAACCATCATTGTCATATGCTTCATCTCCAATATCGTTCCCTCCATCCACAAGAAGATCATCACCGTCGTCATCATAAGAATCAAAGATTGAAACATCATCAACCCTATGAACGACAACTTCATCACAAACCGATTCTTCTTCATAACTGTAACCATTAACTTCTTCATACTCCAACTTTTCACTTGTTGACGCATCAAAGGGGAAAACACACTGGTCATCATCTTGTTCTTTGTCAAATATACAAACATCTTGAACCCAATCATGTGTTTGATAAATTTATATGATTTTTGTTTCATTATCATATCTTAAGTTGTTTTATTCAAACTTATAATTAATTTCATATGTGTCTAATCAATAGACACGTGTGTCCTCCAAGTGTCCGAAGAGTGTCTGGATCTTTAAAAAAAATTTAAAAAGTATGACACATTTTGAAGAGTGTCCGACACGTGTCTGGAAAATGTCCTAAGAGTATCGGTGTCCACCATGTACACGACACAGATACATCACCTTCTTAGAAGTGTTTGTGCATCTTAGTGTGTTTAGAGAAGACAATGAGGATATTTTGACAGAATTTAACGGTGTATTTTGGTCCTCAAACTACAAAGGGCAATGTGCTTATTTCTAAATGATAACGGATTTATCAACACATAAACCAAACTACAAAGGGATAAAGAGAAAATTGTCTATCTTACATAATAGATATTTCCACACTTATTCAAATTTTGATAAGAAGAATATATATATATGTATGAGTGTTGCTTTTAGTTCCCACCCTTTTACTTTGGACCCCTCCCCCCACTTCTTTGAAACCTCCACCCACTAAAATTGACCCCCACTTGTTTTTCTTTGAACTGTAAATCTAGCAGGCCCCTCTTGAGAAGATTGGGATGTGGATAAAATGAAAAGTTTATGTTAGGGAAAAATTGTAATTGTAATAGGAAAAAAATGAAGGGGATAAGTGTCCACAGAAGAAAGGTGATAGCATTTAGCGGGTACTCAAAAAGCATATCACTTATTATTTAAGGTAGTCATAGATACCAATCCTTAACTACAAAGTGCTCCGATAAAAAGTAAATTAATATAATAATGGAGACCAAACCATAACTATGATAGTGTTCTAACATGATCAACATATTCACCATTTCTATATGCAACTTCAAAGGATAGATATGTCATGACAAATATAACTTTGCATAGTTCTGACACTAGGGCCCTCTCAAGGCTAAGTTTGGAGCTCTTGTTTTTCATCCTTCATTTCATTTTTAGTTAAAATCCACTTTTTATTTAAATTTCTGGAAAAAGCAACCACCAAACAACCCAAAAGAGTTTAAAAAATTCAAGATAAACTCTTCACATGCATTGCATGTGCCCTGCCACTAGTTGGGGAAAAAAATGATGAGATACTTGTAGGCAGCACCAAGAAATACCTGCCAATTAAACCAGTCATCACCACAAATTGTAAGCAGTAGAGCAATCTTGAGAGGCATAGAACCCTTATAGCAGGACAAAATGCATTCTTTGGCCTTTAAATTTGAATCATTTGATTGGTATGGACCTTCTTATGACCCAGTAACAAGCAATGGCTTTCACATTTTACCGAGCTTTAGCCTTCCACAATTCCCCACTTTAGAATATGAATCGAGGCTTCTTGTTAACGAGGAAGAAATAATTTTTCAAGAACATCCCACTATTTTCCACAGCCCAACTTTCATCCAAAGAAGAGCATGAACAGACATGATTTATATATTGAAGAAAACAAGCAAGTTCAACAACTTCTTGGCCATCTTAGTTTCTAAAAAATTAAATTCCATAATAAGAAATTATAGAGAACCATTAGATCAAACAGCGAGCAGATAATACTTCCCTTTTGCCTAAGAAAGCTAAACTAAGTGAGGGAAGGCAGTTGTACCAAAACCAAAACTGACATATAGGCAGTTTGAGATACATTTAGGAATGGCCGGTAGATGAAATTGTTCCAGAAACTCCTACAACCTTCACATTTGTGCTGACTATTAAATGCGTGAAAACAAATAAATAAATAACATCAAAATACGTAAACAAATAAATATATATATATATATATAAAAATCAAAATAATTATAGGCAGGACAGCACACCCAATTCACATCAAAGTCTCAATATGTTGATAATAATACCCAAAAATAAATAAATCAATAAATAGAACAGTGAGTCAAATGAATTCTAGGACAATTTACATGGCTTGTCCATAAGCTAAATTCCACCAGTGGGCAATTACTAAAAGAAATTTAAAAAAAAAAAAAAAAAAAAAAAACTTATAACAGGTGGCAAGTGGAGAAATAATTCACACCTGGTTCATTCTCCAAGCATCAGACAGTAAATTCTTTTGGTTTTCTGCATATGAGAGTTAAGGGGTGTGGTGATCACCAATGATTGCAGATTTACAGGTGTGACAACATAATCTAGTTGCAAAACGAAAATGCTAACCAGAATCAACAGCTTTTATTTCCCTCGTTGTAGCATCAGCTGACATCAATGGTTTGATAAAGAACTGTGCAAATCTGAACAGTAACGACATGATAACATCTAGGCCAAAAGCGTTTGAAAGCACAGAATAAAAATTAACATCTGACAGAAAGAAAAACAGAATCTACCTGTCCAAAGCCTCCTCAAAACTGTCAGAAATAACATCAAAATAATAGTTGGTGCGCTCAGAGGATGTAAAAGCATTTGTGCTACCACCATGCTGTTAACATGAATAGAAACCACATCATTAATGTAATTTGAGTTAGAAATCGAACAATGATTATCCAGCCATTATTCTTGAAACAGTATCATGAAATGTAATCTGAGTCATATGAATTTTTTTTTTTTTTTTTGAATTACAATGGCACAAAGAATAGATGTTAAAAAAATGCATGCATTTATACTTACCAAGAAAAATGCATGCACATATAAATTTAAAATTTAAAAAAAAAATTATAATAAATACAACCAAAGTACCTAAACTACAACTAAAAGTCCAAAATATCCAGAAGAACATTTATAATTTAAGAATAATGAAGAAACATACTATCCTGAAACAGTGTACTAGAAATTTTCCAGTGGAAAATGTAAATATGAATGTACAATTTTCCACACTAAAAATCCATTTCATCCCCAAATAAATAATAACTAAATAAACAAAAGAGTACAAAAACAGAGACAATCCCATGCGTTTTAAATTGCAACACTCAGTTTCAAATGCTCCTAAAAGTTGCCAACAGATAAATCTCATGCAGAAGCAAAATACTGCCATGCTGAACAAAAACTCTTTAACAAGCACAAAAGAGAGAAAATCAATGAAATGACTTAGCGAGGTGGACAGGGAATGCTACAAACACCATACTTGTATCCTCTAGATTAAATGTTAACTTTAAGACTTTGAGAGATGTGGACACTTCAAAGGTGTTGTGTCCATGTCGGACACCGACACTTATTGAACACTTCACGACACATGTTCAACACTCATCCAAACGTGTACTATTTCTTAAAAATAAAAAATAAATATTTAAAAGTAGACCGTGTGGAGACCCTGAAAAAATTAAATTAACAGGAAAATATATTTTTTATAATACTTAATTGATAATTAATTATTTGAAATGAATCGAGACTTGAAACAGAAAGAGTTTAAGATAGACTAATAATTACACAATTTGGGCCACATGATGCAAGAACTGAAAATTATTTAAACTTTCATTTATTGTAATTGAGATACAAATAATTTTAATTACACGTACAAACTGTTTTCCATTCTGACCTGAGATTAGAGAGATAAGACTCTCCGGGACAGATAGACAACTTTTATTTATTAAAAATATTATATTTTATTATTTTATTATTAATATGGATTTAGATTAATTAATTGCACAGCAAGACCCACAAAGTTGTAAAATTGCAAAAGAGCTTGAGATATTTTAATATTTTGAATTATGGGCCAAGTTTGCAATAAACTAAAGTCTCATCTACCCTCATTAGTGTACAAATTTGAATATTCCTCTCTACTCCCCTCACGCCTTGACTTTGCTAAAAAAGGCCTAGCACACTTTGTACCTCAATGCTAACTTTATGCTTCCATTCCTCTTTGGGTATAAACTACTCTAAACATTGTGCTAACCTATTTTATATGTATATAAGCATGTGTACGAAAATCTGAATTTTAGTGAATGGTTTGGATTGTTTTGTCTTTTTTCTAAATTGAATTTGAGCCTTTAGATAAATTTGATTAATTGGGGTTTGATCAAGGATTAAGGGGGACACTTTTCTACATCACGTAACATTATTTTAGAGAGAGAAACCCACTTTTTCTGCACAAAAACCAGCAGCACTGTTGTGTGCTCTTCCTCCCCCATTTCTCTTTCATTTTGTCCAACAAACCTCCATTTTTTGTAAGCTTGAACTCTTACCTTGACCTTAGTTCATAAGATCTAAGGTTTGGGTTATGTTCTAATGAGTTTAGCAAGCTCATTTGGTGAGTTTTGAGAGAGGGTTTGAAGACTTGGTCGGAGTATTCTTGGAACATCTTCAAACACTTGAAGTATTGGTGGCTTGGATCTTCATTCCTCCATCCCCTCTCCATTTGTTTGCTAGATCTTTATTTGACTGGGATTTATCTACTTTTAATGTATAGATGCCATGCTAGGATTTTTATTTGATTAAATCTATTTATGTTGTGTTGGTTAGATGAACCCACACTTGAACTCATGTTTTTCCCTTCTTTTTCCTATCTTTCATGTTGTATGGACCACCCCACTGCTGGATCACACACCAAGATATTGTCCACTTTGTACCATGGAGGCAGGCACAATTTTATTTTTCCTCCACTAGAACAAGTCTCTTGGAGGTTTGAGGCCATGGCACACCTTATAAGGTGGGTCAAGAGTCTCTAGCGAACCGATGTGGGAAAGATTTCCACTGCCCACGTTAACCCCCCAGCGTGTGGGTCCACGCGGTGGAGCTAGAGTTCCCACAAACGATGCCATTTTGTCAACACCCCACAGCCAGAGCACACACCAAAATATTGTCCACTTTGTACCATGTGGGCATGCCAAAATACTGTTCATGGTTTGTTGCTCTGATACCAACTTAGAAAATATGAAGAAGAAGAACTCCGAAAATATGAGGAAGAAGGAATATATTTCTGTTATATTCAAAACTTCTTATCTTACAAGACCAAATGACACTCCTTATATAGGAGATATTACAAACATCATCATAACCCATTATATGCCACTTACATATTATATATTACCACTATCTACCACTATCTTATTATATACATGCCACTATCTACCACCAACACCACTATCATATTCTATACATGCCACTATCTACAACCAACACCACTATCATATTCTATACATACCACTATCTACCACCAACACCACTATCATATTCTATACATGCCACTATCTACCACCAACACCACTATCATATTATATGCATGAACACAATTTCCAGCACTCCCCCTCAAGCTGGTTTGAAGATATCTTCCATAGCCAGCTTGCTAGTCAGCTTATCAAATTGCTTCTTGTGTAGTCCCTTCGTTAGCACATCAGCTAATTGTTCACCTGTTGGAAGGTAGGTCATACAGATTATGCCAGCATTGATTTTCTCCTTGATGAAATGTTTATCCACTTCTATATGTTTTGTGCGATCATGTAGAACTGGATTATGAGCTATAGATATAGCTGCTTTGTTGTCACAATAGACCTTCATAGGTGTCGGGTGAGAAAGCTTTAATTCTTCAAGAATTCTTTTAATCCACATTACTTCACAGATTCCATGGGCAACAGCTCTGAACTCTGCTTCTGCACTACTTCTAGCTACCACATTCTGTTTTTTACTCCGCCATGTAACTAGGTTCCCACCTACAAAGGAGCAGTATCCGGATGTTGATCTCCTGTCTGTAACACTTCCTGCCCAGTCTGCATCTGTGTATACTTCAACTTGAAGATGTCCATGTTTCTTGAATAGTAAGCCTCTCCCTGGAGTTCCTTTCAAATATCTTAAGATCTTATAAACGGCCTCAAAGTGCTCTGCCCCTGGTGAGTGCATGAACTGACTTACCATGCTGACTGCAAAGGCAATATCAGGCCGCGTATGAGACAAGTAAATCAATTTCCCTACAAGTCGCTGATATTGTTCTCTCTCTTTGACTTCTTCAGCCTTAGCAGCTTGTAACTTCAAGTTAGGCTCGATCGGAGTCTCCGCCATCTTACAACCAAGCATACCTGTTTCTCCAAGGAGATCAAGAACATATTTTCTCTGATTAACGAATATACCTTCCTTGGATCTTGCAAATTCCATTCCGAGGAAATACTTGAGGGCTCCCAGATCCTTAATGTGAAATTCTTTTGCGAGTTTCTCTTTGAGGGCTGCTAACTCTGCTTCATCATTACCAGTTAAAATGATGTCATCAACATAAACAATCAAAATTGCAATTTTACTGTTTTTTGAATGTTTATAAAATATTGTGTGATCTGCTTGACTCTGCGAGAAGCCACAACTGATAACTGCCTTCCCAAAGCGTTCAAACCACGCTCTTGGTGATTGTTTGAGTCCGTATAATGACTTGTTCAATCTGCATACTCTGTCACTTCCAAGTCTCTGCTCAAATCCCGGCGGTAGGCTCATGTACACCTCCTCTTCAAGATCACCATTGAGAAATGCATTTTTAATGTCAAGTTGATGTAGAGGCCAATCTGAATTTACTGCAAGAGATAACAGTACTCTGATGGAATTTATTTTAGCAACAGGAGCAAACGTCTCCTGATAGTCGATCCCATAAGTTTGAGTGAAGCCTTTAGCTACCAGTCTCGCCTTGTATCTCTCAACGCTTCCATCTGCGTTACATTTTATCGTAAACACCCATTTACACCCAACTGTTTTCTTGTCTTTGGGTAGATCAACTATCTCCCAAGTACCACTTCTCCTTAAAGCATTCATCTCCTCCATGACTGCTAATTTCCAATTCGGATCATCCAATGCTTCCTGTATATTCCTTGGAACAAACAAGTGTGAAATCCTAGATGTGAAAGCTCTATGGTTTTTAGACAGTCTTTGATAGGAGAGGTAATTTGCAATAGGATGTTTAATGCAATTTCGGACACCTTTCCTAATTGCTATAGGTACATCAAGGTCGGAAATAGAAGGAATAGGATTACCTAAAATTTCGATGCCAGAACTCGGGTGGACATTCGGGTCATTAGGATGGACATTCGGGTCATTATTCCTCAGATGAAATCGCTTCCTAGTATAAACCTGAAGCTCAGGATTTAGATCATTTTGTAGTACTTCTCCCCCTAAACAAGAATCTTCTTGACTAGGCACCATAGAACTTGGTTCTCCTAAGTGATCATTATCAGACAGATGTGGTTTTTGTGTAGGATAAATGACATTGGGGAGCGGGATAGAAATATCCCAAAAACGGTCTTCTACTCCACTTGTCTCCCCCTGAAGAGAAGTGTTGGGGAAATAGGATTTTGTTTCCACAAATGACACATCCATACTCACATGAAATTTCTTGTTTTGAGGATCGAAGCACTTATACCCCTTTTTGTTTGAGGAATAACCCAAAAAAACACATTTTATAGCACGGGGGTCAAGTTTTGAACGAAATTGACTGGGAACATGAACATAGGCAGTACATCCAAAAACTTTGGCGGGTAAATCAGAAAACAACCTCGTGTCAGGAAAAAAAGTTTTGAGACAATCAAAAGGTGTTTTGTATGTTAACACCTTTGTAGGCATCCTGTTTATCAAATACGAGGCTGTTAAAATTGCTTCACCCCATAAATATTTAGGAACATGCATGTAAAACATTATAGCACGTGCTACTTCAAGTAGATGTTTATTTTTTCGTTCTGCAATGCCATTTTGTTGAGGGGTATCCCGACATGTAGATTGATGAAAAATCCCCTTTTTTTCCAAAAACTCACCCAACTGCTCATTGAAATATTCTGTTCCATTATCAGAATGTAAAATACCAATTTTGGTTTGAAATTGGTTTTCAATCATATTGTAAAAATTTGTGAATAAATTTTTCACGTCAGATTTTTTATTCATCAAATAAATCCAACATAAGCGGGTATGGTCATCAATAAATGTAACAAACCATCTTTTACCAGAAAGAGTAGTGATTTTAGAAGGGCCCCAAACATCACTATGAATCAAATAAAAAGGTTTTGAAGCCTGGTAAGGTTTTGGCAAATAAGTAGAGCGATGAAATTTTGCAAAAATGCAACTTTCACAATGAAAAGAAGAACAATCAATCCCTTTAAATAATTCTGGAAATAAATGTTTCAGATAAAGAAAACTAGGATGTCCTAGCCTATAGTGCCATAGCATTATTTTTTCTCGAACAGAGATTGAACTGGTACTATTAAAGCTCTGAGCTTTTTTATTACTAACAGGTACTTCATCAAAGTAGTAAAGACCTTCAAGCATCCTAGCACGCCCAATCATCATCCCCGAGTTCTGGTCCTGAAATTCACAATGGGATTCAAAAAATGTAACACGACAATTAGAATCCTTAGATAGTTTACTGACAGACAAAAGGTTACAGGCTAAGTTGGGGACGTGAAGAACAGCATTGAGATTAATTTTCTCAGTTAGTTTAATAAATCCTTTTCCTGCAATAGGTGAAAAACTACCATCGGCTATTCTGATTTTGTCATGACCAGAACAAGGGAAATAGGTACTAAATAAATGGGAAAAACTAGTCATGTGATCGGAGGCACCGGAATCTATGATCCACGAAGAGAAGTTTAGGCAAGAGAAGGCTTTAGGATTTCTACCTGTTTGTGCCAACAAAACACTAGGAGTACCGGTTGAGGAGTTGGATTTTATCAGCTTTAAGAGTTGATCAATCTGCTCTTTGTTGAAGGGACCTGAATCGGCTTCATTAGCGGTAGGAAAGCCACGATTCTTCTCTCCTTGTTTGCTGCTTTTCCAGTTGACAGGTTTGCCATGAATCTTCCAACACGTTTCGCGTGTATGGCGAGGCTTGTTGCAAAAATCACACCAGACCCGTGGCTTATCATCAAACCTGCGCTGGTAATTTGCAGCCTTGTTGGCCGCAGCATCGCTAATTAAAGCAGAAATTTCAATTGATTCACCATTACCTTTTTTCTTAAGCATGACGCTCCTTCGGCTCTCTTCCCTTCTGACTTCGGCAAATACTTCGCCAATGGATGGGAGAGGAGGTCTGCCAATAATTCTTCCTCGCACTTCATCGAACTCAATGTTGAGGCCGGCAAGAAACTTGTAAATACGGCTGTCTTCCACAGTTTTCTTGTGGTGGTTGCAGTCGTCAACTGATTTCCATTCGTATGTGTTGAAGATGTCAAGATCCTGCCACAACCTTTTCAACGAATTGAAATATTTGGTGACGGAATCATCTCCTTGACGAATCTCTCCCAACTTCAAAGTTAATTCGAAAACTTGAGATTGATTTCCTAGGTCAGAATACATCTGACTAACATTATCCCACAATTCTTGTGCAGTAGTATAGCACATGTAATTAGAGCTTATATCCTCCTCCATGGAATTGACCAACCATGTCATAACCATGGAGTTTTCAGCGTCCCAATTGTCGAACAGCGGATCATTAACCGCAGGAGCCTTCTTGTCACCAGTGATGTAACCGATCTTTCCTTGCCCACGGATATACATCCGGACAGATTGTGACCAGCGGAGAAAATTATCACCATTTAGGCGGATGGTGGTGATTTGGACAGAGTGAGAGTTGGACGTTTTCACCGGAATGGCAGCGGCAGGGGTTGAAGTGGTTCCGGACGTGACTTCCGACATGGCTATGACGGTTTTAGGGCTGCTGTGTTTTTTGTTGCTCTGATACCAACTTAGAAAATATGAAGAAGAAGAACTCCGAAAATATGAGGAAGAAGGAATATATTTCTGTTATATTCAAAACTTCTTATCTTACAAGACCAAATGACACTCCTTATATAGGAGATATTACAAACATCATCATAACCCATTATATGCCACTTACATATTATATATTACCACTATCTACCACTATCTTATTATATACATGCCACTATCTACCACCAACACCACTATCATATTCTATACATGCCACTATCTACAACCAACACCACTATCATATTCTATACATACCACTATCTACCACCAACACCACTATCGTATTCTATACATGCCACTATCTACCACCAACACCACTATCATATTATATGCATGAACACAATTTCCAGCAGCATGCCACACTTTATAAGGTGGGTTAAGAGCCTCTAGTGAACTCTATGACTTAAAAATGGTAGAAGATCATGTTCTTGGGTTTATGCTTTCAAAATCACATTTTGTATTCAAATGCTATTTTGAACTTGAATCCTCAAAAAGAGTACTACAAAATAAATTTGATGAACATTTTTTTGATTGGCATTGGAGTGTCCGAATCAAAACTCAACTAATCTCCAAGGGTGTACACAAGCCCTCAGCAAGGAGTTTTTCACAAGTGCACCATGGTTAATTCAAGGGTTTTCCCCTAGTCCTCTAAGGAATTGTTAGCATATAAGAGATTTCGATTCCTGAACCTTAGAAGGAGCACACCCCTAATACCTTGCCACCAGGCCAACCCCTTGGGGTTAAGATAAATTTGATGAACATTGATATACATATTGGTATATTTGCTCACTTTGAGAAAATGACAAAATATTAAAGTGTTGAGAAATTTGGGGGAAATGAGTTATGTAGATAGCTTAGTATTAAATATAGTTAGATTTAAAATATGACAATATTTGAATTTAGTTTGGTATTTTTCTTGAAATTTTAAAGTATGTTGAGCTTACTAATTACCCAAAAAAATGTTGAGCTTACTAGCTTTGTTGATTTAATTAGTTTTGTTATTATTTTATGCCTACATGATTAAATGTATGTTATTTGAATGGTTTCATGACTATTGTGTACTAGAATTTAGGGGTGAAATGATAAAAATTGGACCTTTAGAGCAACTTAGCAATTTTAGCCATATGAGCATTTTGGAAAAGTTAACTAAGTATGAGATTTTGAAATAATAAATTTAATGAGAAATTGAAAAGAGAAAAAGGAGAAGTGTTGGAAGGTAATGGGTTTGTCTTGTCAATACTTAGGTCATAGATTTTGGGCATTGGGCCCCCAAAACCAGATGGTTGGTTTTGATTATTTTGGCTATGAGCCCATAATAGGCCGATAGGCCCTATTTGGTCTGGTAAGCTTGATGGGGCAATAGAGCTTGTGTACATAGACCACATGTATGTATTATGTTTATTGGATATTAATTGATTTTCACTTGTTATTTCCATTTTGTGTATCGTATTAGTTATGATAAATTTTCCTTCTAATAATATTATTGTTACTTAATTTGAACTTGGGTAAGTTAATTAAGTAAAGTTTTGAAATGGGTTAAATAAGAAGAAAATTAATAACTCAATAGTTGGCATAATTAATTCATTTGTAATCCGGTACATCATATATACATTTAGTTGTAGAGATTTATGGTTAAGCTAGTCTGTTGCTCACCCCTTACATGACAGATACTGACGGGAGCCAACACCCTTGAGATGAGTGCCACACACTTTTGACATAATAGAGACCTTAGGTTAATTAGGCCTGCATGCCTTTTTATGGTATTAACTATTAATTAATCTAAGGTCTGTAATATTTAATTAAACCCTTATTTTGTACATTTACTTTACGTATTTAAATCCCTGTATGTCATTCTATTTCATTGCATTTCAGTTGGGAACGATGTTATCAATCTTTTCAAAAAAACAGAGAGATTGGTCATGTTTCCCAATGCAAATTTATGTCGGTCCTCACTAGACTAGACTATTTTATCAAAAATTGTAACTCTTTTGGCAGTCAACTCTCAATTACATTTCAAAGGGGCATAATAAGGTTAGTTTGTAAAATGATGATAAAATCTATAAATGACACATTTTACGAGACAAATTGGTTGACATTTTAAATGCTAATAAAATTATTTGTGAAATGTTAAGGAGATTGAAAGAGGTTTTTGAAGTAAATATCACGCTTAGGCTAATTAGATTATGTATACTTAATCTTTCGAAAATTAAAGTGTGACAAACCTCAACATGCTTCAGACAACTGGAAGACACACCTGTCTTTCACTTAGACACACATGAAAGTAATTATAAATTTGAACAAAACAAATTACGATACAATGCTAAAAGAAAAACAATGTAGAATATAGAGAAATTAGTTTTATTGCTATACTGCATTTTTTTATAATTTGTGAATGATAAATTTACATATATAATAAATATATAAAACTCTATATTTTGTGTTTGTCTCTCACACGTGTCGTCCAGCATTTTTTAAAAATTGTCATGTTGTATACATGTTGTGTCCGTATCTATGCTTCTTAAGTGAAGATAAGGCTTAGTAGAGAATACCATACCCCTGTGTCCATATAGTACTATATAAGGAATCACCCACTCTACCCCAAAAGCCATGAATACCACACCCCTATGTTACATGGACTCAGGTGAGGGTGTCCGATATAGGTATGTGTCTAAGTGTCAAATTCACCTATTCCTAAAAAGTGAGGGTACTGGACTGGGCAAAAAAGAGCCCAAAAAATAGATATGGATACAGGGACACGACACATAAAATATTAATAGCATTTTAAATTTTTTGACTTTATTACTATTTTTTTATGTTCCCAAATCAGCCCCAAGTAAAAAAATATTTTTGTATTTATTTTGTATATAAATATAATAATTTTTCTTTATTACCATTGAATTCTATTGTAGAAGACACAAATAGAAATAAATTCTATATAAATACAATAATTTTTGTATTTATTTTGTACATAGATATAAAAAAATCACAATATAAAATTAAAAAATAGAATGTATATACGTTATTTGTACAAGTAGTACTAGAAATACTTAGTATTTTATTTTTTATTGACATTATGATATTTTGTAGGTCTCACATATCATACAAATAAGAAATAAAATATTTAATAAAAATATTTTTAATTTATGTATATAAACTATTTTTTAGTTTTAATTGACATATATATATTACAAATGTGTGTGTGTGTGTGAGAGAGAGAGAGAGAGAGAGAGAGAACGAGCAGTGAGAAGAGAGAGAACAAGATCAAGAGAAGATTGAAAGGCAGAGAGAACGAGAGGAAGATCAAGAAAGAGAGAGAGAGAGATGATCAACAGAGAGAAGAAGACAAACCACAATCGCAAGTGAGAATGAAAGATTGAAGTTTCTCAACAATCCTTCTTCACTCTTCTCTCATGTCAGCTGTGTTTGCGAAAACCATGCCGAGTTCAACACAGATCTCACACTCGCACTCATGTTGTGTCATGTCAACACGGATACTTTACCCTAAACTGACAAGTCCATGTAACATAGACCATACCCCTACATCACCCTTACTGCTTAACAATGACAGAGATCATCGATAGTTTCCCCCCTATTACACAAAATTTGCCCGCTCTTCTCAAGTTATTTGTCATCAATATAGCTTCTCAAGATCCCCTCCATCAACAAGCTTTCGATAAAAGGACTAAGAACAATTCATTCTTAGCCTTTCTCTTAAACCAACTCATCCTCCACCCCTTCTCTAATACAATTGTCCTAAAGCACCCCAAGAAAATCTCCAATAGACTTCATTTCTCAATCTTTCAAAGGTCTTCAAAAAATAGGTGACCAAGGGCCTTAATAAACAACTCTAGCTTATGAATTCCAACCCCCTTTCTCCACAAGCAAGCCTCCACCCAACCTACTAGTTGACACTAGAATTTCTCCCCAAGGACCCCAAAGAAAATCTCTAATTATTTTCTCTAGCCTCTTTGCCACTGAGACAAATTGTGAAAATAAGAAATGAGGCTAAGTTTGGCATACCTCAAATAATCCATCTTTTTATCTTTTTTATCTTTTTTCCATCACATCACCTCTCTACTTTTCTGCACATCTTTTCGTAAAAAGACAAAAAGTACACTTATTTAGGTCATCCCAAACAACCTCGAAGTATGTTGGCAACCTTGACATCATGTTTTTAATCAAAGTAAGATTGTCACCCTTATAAAGATGTTGCCACTTCCATATTACCAGCCTCTTCTCAAACATTTCCACTACTACATCTGACACTGCTTTGCTCTTGAAGGGGCAGCCAAGTGGCAACCCCAAATAGGATGCTAGCAAGGAGCCTACCCGACACCCCAAGTTAGTTACCAACATCTCCAAAACCAAAAGAGAAAAGAGAAAAATGAAATCTGTTGGTTTTCTACTTCTATTTCTCACCTACAGCCATGTCCAAGAGTCCTCTCTCTCTTGTTTTCTTCATTTTGATCACACCGTCAATCTGCAACAAGATGTAATGCATTTCTAGTTGTTGGATTTTGCTCTATAATTGTTTTCATCTGCTCGTTGAATTTTCTGTAAGTAATACTGGTGCTCAAATCTTTGCACTCTAATTCTTGGGTTTTGTTACAAACCTGAAAGTTTTTCCCCGAACTGTTAATACCTTATTCTATATAAGTAGTTTTGGTGCTCAAACAGTTGCCCTCTCTCTTCCTTTTCCTCTCTTCTTCCTCAACCTCATCCATGTCCAAGACTATCAGTTTTTCCTCTTTTTTCATATTTTTCCTCAACTTGTGTCATGTGTCTATTCTTCTCTTCTTTTACCAGACTAAGCCCCAAAGACCCTGATTACAACATCCAAATCCAATGGTTTAATAAATACCTCTACAAATTTTTTAGTGATGGGCCAGCTAGTTCTGACTATTTCATGAAGAAAAAAAAAATTAGAATGATCCTCAGTTAGCATATTATACATATATAGGACTTTTAAGACCACTACCATTTCGAGTTTGTTGTCAATAGGCACATTAAAAATTGGTTTGTTCACTTATAAAGCAAGGAGTCCATTATTTTATTTTTTTTAATCAGCAACAAATGATATATTATTAAAGAGAGAGAGAATACAGAGGAAAAAGAGTCATCAAAGAACACGCTTAGAAAAGTGAAAAAAAGTCGGACCAAACAAACAAACAAATACAAGAAACTAATTGTCACACAGTGCCAACCAATCCCTAGAGATCAAAAAGAGTGGAACCCCTCGAAAAGGGGGGCCACCAAAGCCCAAAAGGATGCCAAGCTACAAACTTTCTCCCACATAGAATCCAAATCCCCAAATTTATCTTCAAAAATCCTTGCATTTCTTTCCAACCAAATGACCCAAAAGCTAGCATAAACCACACAAAGCCACAACATTTTTGCCCTCTTATTCTCCAAAACCCTGAAAATCGATTAAGAGCATGTGAAAACTAAAACCCACACCCACAACACCTCCACCAAACAAAAGAGTCTTTGCCACAAACTCAACGCCACAGGACAATGCAAGAAAAGTTGATTCAGCAATTCCTCACTATCCTTGCACATAGTGCACCATTAAGGACAAAGGTAGCAATTGGGTCTTCTCTTTTGAAAGGTATCATTTGTCAAAATGCTTCCATGAGCCAATGGCCACATAAAAAACGTCACCTTTAGAGGCACAAAAGATTTCCAGATTTTCTTGTGGGGGAGAAGAAAGGCATACCCGACTTATCAATGATTTTGCCAAAAAAAGGACTTACATGTAAAGTCACTCGAAGAGTGGATGAACCAAACCCTTTTGTCACTCATATTTAGATTCAAAGAAAAACGATCAATGCAGGATAGCAAAGAGGTTATCTCACAAGTTTCTCTATTATTAAGATTCCTAAAAAAATTGAAGTTCCAAGAAATCAGTGTGTTACCAAAGAACAAGCCATAGAAGAGACGGAGGAATTATTAGACCGAGCCACTCTATAAATGCGAGAAGGCCACATCAAAGGAAGAATCTCCCACCCAAACATCCTCCCAAAGCAGACATCAACCCCATAACCCACCCTCAAAGAAAGAAACCTCAACCGAAGTGTAAGAATATGAGAGATAGATTTCCAAGGAGACCAACCATTACCCCTTCTATGCAGTTGAGCATCTTTACCATTAACTTGAACCCCATATTTGTTCTTAATAATGGAATGCCATAATGAATCAAGTTCAATAGGGAATCTCCATAACCACTTACCGAGAAAGGCAATGTTCCTAGCCACAATGTTTCCAATGGCTAGCCCCCTTTCTCCTTAAGAAGTGAGACTCGCTCCCAATTGACCAAATGGTCCTTCTTGCCATCATCCATTCCCCAAAAAAAATCCCTCATCAATTTTTCAATCTTCTTTGCAATCCTAACTGATACCTTAAAAAGAGACAAAATGTATAATAGGATCCCCTGCAAAACTGCCAATAACAAAGTGTATGTCACCCTCCCCCCCCCCCCCCCCCAACCCCAAAACCCCCCTTTGGTCCCCTTTGGTCACAAAGAACGCCTCCACCCCTCCAACCTCTTACCAATCTTTTCCATAACCAGAACCCAAAAGGATTCATTCCTAGAATTACACCCTAATGGAAGCCCCAAATACTTGAAGGGAAGACTTTCCATAGGACATCCTAACATTTCCACCAATCTTTGAATTTTATTTTGCACCATGTTAATGCACACAACACTACTTTTATTCAAATTAACTTTAAGCCCTAAAAGAATCTTTAAAATTTTCAACAAAGAAAGAAGACATTATTCTCCTCCCTTGAAGGAAAAAACATAGTGTCATCAACATATTGAAGGTGAGACACACAAATCCAACCCTTCCAAGTTCCAACCATAAATCCATCAACCAAACCTATCTCCTAGCCCAGTCAACCAACCTCCCCAACACATCTGTAACCAATATATACAAAAACGGGGACATTGGGTCTCCCTTCCTAAGACACTTAGCGCCCTAAAAGATCTCCCAGGCTTGCCATTAACTAAAACAGACATATTGTACATAGACAAACGCCCCTGAATCCATTTCCTCCACCTCACCCTAAAGCCTTTTTTCCCCCAAAACGACATTCAAAAACTGCTAATCAACATGATCATACACTTTTTCAAAATCGACCTCGAAAATTAGACCCTCAAACCTTTATATTCTTCAACCAATTCATTTGGCACCAATGCAATATATAAGATCTAACGTCCTTCATGAAGGCTCCCTGCCGGAGAAATGGTAGAACCCAAAATTTCCCTTAATATTGTCGATAGCACCTTCCCCAAAATCTTGTACAGAGATATAGCCAAACAAATGGGCCTAAAGTTGCTAATCTCGACTAAATTCTCTTTTTTAGGTACTAAGCAAATGAAAGATACATTTGTGCACAAATCAACTGCTCCTTTCACATGGAATTCTGCAAAGACATCCATCAAGTCCCTCTTCACCACCTCCCAACAATCCTGAAAAATTGCCATACAAAACCCATCCAGCCCTGGGGCTTTATCTTTGTCACACTCAAAAATAGCCTCTCTAATCTCCATCTCATTGAATGGTCTCTCAAGCCACCTTGCATCTACCTCTTCAATAGGTGACCGCTCAATACCTTCAATCCCTGTCCTCACAAACCCCCCTAACCGAATACAAATTAGAGTAAAATTTAAAATTTTCGCTAGTAATATGATCCTCATTATCCGCAAACATGCATTGTTCAATCTCTAATCTTTTGATAAACTTCTTTTGCCTCTTCCCATCAGCAATCTAGTGAAAAAACTAAGTTGTTGTCCCCCTCCTTTAACCATTTTAATTTTGCCTTCTGTGCCCAAAAAATCTTCTCTCTAAAAATCAACTCCTCAAACTTCATTTTTAACTCCACCCTTTCCTCCCTCAAAGCTCTATCCAAGCCATCACTAGCTTCAATTGCATCCACCTCTTTAATTCTGCGATTGATTTCTCTTTTTGTCTCCTTTAGATCTTTGTAGATCTCCAAAGACCTCCATGTTCCATTCCTTCACTTTCCATTCCTTCACTTTCTCCTTCATCATCTTCAACTTTTTCATAAACTTAAAACCTTCCCCATCCTTGGAAACTACTACTGTTCCACCATTCTATAAAGGTACCTTGAAATGGGTGATGCTCTAGTCACATTCTCAAATCTAAAAAGTGATGGGCCCACTTAAAAGGACAACTCTCAATAACAATAGGACAACGATTAGAAACTAACATCGGAAGTGTCATCTCACATTTGGAAACAACTCCACCCACTCCAATGAGAAGAAAAATTGATCCAATCTACATGTCCTATTTTCCAAACGATTTGACCTTGTGAATCTGGCATTAAACAGAGGGTCAACAAGACCACACTCCCTTATAAAAGAATCAAAAGACCCAAGTCAACCACCACTCATTATAAGATTCCTAAATCTCATGGATAAAGAAAATTCCCCCAAAATCCTCCCAACATCCCCTCTTCTACTAGGGTCTATAAAGGCCATAAACCCCAATCAACCCCTACTCTATATCATCAAGATTCCTAAATCTAATGGACAAAGAAAATTCCCCCAAAATTGTCACACTCGGAGACTACTCTCTCATCCCATAAGATCAAAATCCGCCCAGACCTGCCACATGACAGAAGAGACGCCCATTTCCTAAACCTTGATCCCCCACACACTATTAATAAAATTCCCATTGCATTCCTCAACCTTTGACTCTTGCAACATTACAATATCCACTACAATATCCAGCTGGTGGTTTCTTAAGACCTCCTTAATGACACCTCTTTTCCTTCTAGACCACAAACCCTCACATTCCAACGTAGTATCTTCATCAAAAAAATTGATTGCCTCCTGCCCCTTTTTGACACCCATTATAAAATCCCTACATTACTCTATACTTCATCTCCTTCTTCCCCTTCTTTTTTTTTTTTCTAAGTTTGAAGTATCTCTTTCTATATCTCTCCTTGCTCTAATTTTTTTTTTTTTTTTTTTTTTTTGGGGGGGGGGGGGGGCTTCACAAGTTAAATTATTGCAAGCTTGCAACAGATTTTCTTTCTATATTTCAAATTAGCATTGTTACTTGATTTTTTTGAACTTTCTACCGTCTCTTACCTAACATTTGCATTTAGTTTACTCAAGGTGCCCCTTATTTCCATTCATCTTCTTCAGGTTGTAGCTTTTCCTCCACAAAACCAATCTCCACACCCACTACGGAGGCTTTGACATGATTTTGAGACTCACTTCCTCTTGTCATCCTTGTCCTCATTTTCCTTCAATTTGTCATCATCTCTTCCTCTTCCCATCTGTGGTGCATGGGCTCGCTTGTTTAGGGCAGAGTATATGTGTCGACACGACACGACATGGGTGCGGCTGTGAGATCTGTGTCAAACTCAGCATGGTTTTCTTGGATACGACTAACATGAGAGACGAGAAGAGCGAAGAAGGATTGTTAAGAAACTTACAATGGTATCTGATGCGAGGAGCTATTGCGAGAGAATCAAATCTGATGCGAGGTGTTGATTGCAATCCTGATCTCTCATCCTCACTATTGATCTTGATCTCTGTCTTCTTCTCTCCCGCTCGATCTCTCTCTTGTCCTCTCTCTCTCTCTCTCTTCTTTTTAACAATTTTAACAAAATATATTTTGTTTCTAAAACATTTATTATATAATTATATTATAAATTAGATATTAGTACCAATTTCCTTAATTTGATTAACCAAATGGTCGTTGATAGAGTCAAGTGGAGAAGTAGGATTCATGTAGCTGACCCCATTTGATGAGACTTAAGGCTTGGTTTGATTTGGTTTATAGCTTGGTTATTGATATTATTTATTCTTTATAAAAATATCAATATTTATTTTCTAAAACATTTATTATATAATCTTTTGACCGTTTACAAATAAATAAGATTAAAACATTTTTGTAGTTATACAATTTTTTTAGACTTTAATTATTTGGGTATTGATCATGGTGCATAGATTATATAGTTAGTATACAATATAGAATATCCTATTAATATATAGTGTCGCATCCCCGTATTCATATCTATTTTTTGGACACTTTTTAGCCGAGTCCCCATACCCTCACTTTTCAAGAATAGGCAAATCTAACGCTTAGACACATAACCGTATCCGATACCCGCATCCAAGTCCGTGTAACATAGCTTCCCATCATCTTTTCAATTTGTTGGCTCACATTTATAAGGGTTACGTTACATGGACTTAGGTACGAGTGTCGGGTGCGAGTATGTATCTAGAGGTCAGACTCAGCAAATCTCTAAATGAGGTATACACGGGTAAGCCTAAAAAGTACTCAAAAATTAGACATGGGTACATGGATACGGCTAAGCATGGATGTGTCAAAAAAAATATTATGTATTTTTCTAATACAATATTATGTATTTTTCTGATAACATGGCAGTTCTATTAAAATTTCTCCTCAAATCAAAAGAACCACACCAAATAATTTCTTTTCACCACACCACACCCCCACCCACAAATCACCCATATTCTACGTTACACAGACTCGACAATTTTGGTGAAATAACCATGTCGGCACAACACAACACAAGTACAGGTATAGAATCCAGCCGAGATACGGCATAGAGAAAATGAATACAGCGGCATACCTACAATTACGGCTTCAATCTACATCTTAGGCTACAATTGTCTTCGTCTCTCAATTGTTTTCGTCTCTCTTCTCTCAATCTCGATCTCCTCTTCATCTCTCTCTTGTCTCTCTCTTTGATCTATTTTCTTCTCTCACCGCTCACCTCTCACTCTCAATCTCCTCTTCTCTCACCCTAAATAAATAATTTATCATATATAACACATACAATATAATTTAGGAGCAACTACAGCAAAATGGGAATAAGAAAAAAAATTACAAAAATATGTGGGGTGCAAGTGATTTAGTGATGGGGTGCAAGTGAAATGTTGTGGTTGCACCCCTCCATGTTTGTATATAAAAAAATTAAAAAAAAAAAAAAAAACATCGTCCCACTAAGATGTAATTCTCCCTATAATTTATCATAAATAATATATAATATAATTTATAAATTATAATTTTTATCATATATAATATATCATAAATAATATAATTTTTATGCCTAAAATAAAAAATTATTTATTTTATCATATATAATATAATTTATTTTATGCCTAATATTATTTTTAGTAGTTATTTCTTTTTCCTTTTTTCTTTTTTTCCCAGAATCTATTATTTCTGAACTTTTTTTAACTCATCTTCATATAATAAATATATTTTAAAAATAACTATTTGACATATCCCCGTATTTGTATCCAAATTTGGATTGTATCCTTAATTTTTAGTTTTGAAGTGTCTAGCCCCTAAATACGCACCCACAACTGATACCCGCACCCGAGTCCATGTAATGTAGCCCATATTTGAATTGCCATAACACTAAACATCACTCCAATAATGAATCAAAGTGGTGGGACCCAAGAATAATTAAATAACCATTTAACCACAGATCAAATACTTGCACAACCACATAAATACCATTTTTCTCTTCATACAAAAAGTACCAAACCCTTAATTCACTCCATTGCCCCTCTCTTCTGATGTGCTCCCATAGAGCCACCACAGTCACCGCCCCACTGCCGCAACCACTGCCATGCGCAACACCATCCACAGTCAAAAAGAGAGAGATAGCAAAGTGGAGAGAGAGAGAGCACGAGAGCACAAAATCGAGTGAGAGAAAAGGAAGATCAAAGAAAATGAAGATCGCAGCTTGAGATGAAACGCGATCGCAGCCCTAATCTCCATTTTCGTAGCTCTAATCGTAGGTATGCCATCTTTCTTCTTACTGCCATATGTCGTATCCATTTTCTTACTGTCGTTTCCCGGCCGAATTCCATACCCATACCCATGTCGTGTCATGTCGACATGGGTACTTCACCAAAAGTGACGAGTTAGAGTAACATACAAGTGATGTAGCGGAAACGTGTACGTAACCACGAAATCACTACAACTCTTCTATAATTCTGTTGATTTGAGAATACCAAAAAAATAGGAACAAAAAGGGTAGTGACGACTATGGATTTTGTATTACTAGCAATGTGTGCACACGCAATGCACGTGCAAAGATCTATAGTTTATAAATAAAAAAGATAAATCAAAATCGTCCATATTTGTGGAGTTCTAAAGTTTTTAATCAGTTTGATGTTTTCACATGGCAGTTTTCAAGCTCATCAACTTTGGTGGCCATTTCGGAAAATCAAAAAGCCTAACTAAGTGTTCACACCAAATGACTTGTACATTTTATATAATAGTATAGACAGATAGTATAGATTACTCAAAACTGATTAGCCCTAAGCAAGGTTTCAAACATCGACCAATTCATCTTGTGTCAGTCGATTTGTACCAATTTTTGATATCTTAGTTCAAATACTCACCAGTATAATGGTGTTAACAAAACTCGAATGTGAATCGATCGATTCGCAATATAAAGCGGCCTGAATTGGATTTTTGACACGATTCTTAAGTAAACTGGTCTAGTTTGTTAACCAAAAGTTTTGAGTACTTAAATTTTAAGAAAACTGAACCAACCAAAACTATCCAGCCACGCGATCAAATAGCCAATTGATTGTGCAATTTGAAAGAATCTAACGAGGCTTATTTAAAACTAGTGGGCTATGAAGCATGGGTACTCCGAAAATATTACCGTACTCGTACCGGGTACTGGTACTCATACCAATAGGACTGCATGCGTACTTGGTACTCGAAATACATACCGGATACTTTTGATATATTTTTTGACAATTGGGTACTCCATGGGTACTTCATGGGTACATCGGGAGTACACCAAATTATGAGAAATTAGTAGGGATACGTTTAATTTATTAGAGAGTTCTTATTTACGTGAAATTGTAAATCCCTTATTTGATATGCCAGAAATGAAAGATATATTATTCAATGCTGAAGTTGATGGAAGTGAAAATTAAAACTTCAAGTTTTTAAATTTTGCTCAATTTACTTTTTGGATGAAACTTTGTTTTGTAATTTCTCCTATTTAATGGTTATTAAAATAGCTTATAAACTTTGTTTTGGTATTAGCATTGTTGAACTATGATTTCTCTTTTAGTTTTGTAATTTCTCTTTTTAATTTTGGTATTAAACTTTGATTTGTATATTGAATCTCAAACTATAAATTATAAAATAAAATAAAAAATTTATAAATGTACATCAGCCGTACCAATATCCTATTTTTTTAGATATTGCCGTATTGGCATACCCATATCGCACTCGTACCAGTATCCGTATCCGTATCCGTATCCGCACCCACACCCGCACCCGCACCCGTGCTTCATAGCTAGTGGGATACCAAATGCCATGCTAGTTGACCAATGTGGGATTGAGAGCATAGGGCTTATTTATAACGATTGGTTCGGCCTTCTCTCATCACTCTATTTAATGTGGAATTAGTATTGAAATAAGGGTTTTTATGTGACAAAACTAAAAATATTGCTTGTGTGAAGATCAAAATTTTTTTTTTTTTTTTTAAATTTTGGTAACAAGTAATTGATGTCACTTGATTAAAATTTATCTATTCCATACAATCACCAAAACATAATTTTAGAAGTCACTGTGAAGCAAAGTCCCACATCGACCAAGTACTATAGTAATATTAAAGCATGTAAGCATGAGGGCTCCATCACCTCAATAACTAGCTTTTGAGGTTGAGTTACCCAAGACCGTGTAAGTTGGTACCAGAGCCTGGGATGGGTAGGGTGTGTATCCCTGGCATGCACATCTCAAGTGCTGCCGAGTGAGCACGCTGGACGTGAGGGAGGGTGTGGAGCGACGTCCCACATCTCCTAAGTACTGAAGTAATATTAAAGCATATAAGCAGTAGGGCACCCTCACCTCAAGAGCTAGCATTTGGGGGTTGAGTTCTACCCAAGATCGAGTAACATAGTATCGCAGCCAAAGTACTCAAAGATGGGTAGGGTGCGTGTCACTGGCCTGTACGTCGCAAGTACTATCGATGGAGCACGCTGGACATGAGGGAGAGTGTGAAACGAAGTCCCACATCGCCCAAGTACTAAATTAATATTAAAGCATATAAGCATGAGAGCACCCTCAACTCAAGAGCTAACTTTTGGGGTTGAGTTCTACACAAGACTGTGTAACGGATACACAAGACTCTATAACAGTCTCAATATTGATTAAAATATGCAAGATGAACATAGAGCAAATACACGTGTCATTGAGTTTTAGCGAGTTTGTAGATGATTTCAAAATTCATACATGCGTCACTCCATTTCCAATACGAATCGCTTAATACTTCCAATACCATTACACTGCGACCATTACCGTTACCATTACGTGCCTTGATACCATGATTTAGAGCCATGGCCCTAAGGCTTACAACCCTATATATAATGAAACAAAAATCCTAATAGTATTAGCAAACAACTAATTGGGGAAATTGCTTGTTAATCACACCTAAATAAAATAATAATAATAAAATAAAATAAAATTATTGACGTAAGCTTAAATTTGGATTAGTACAAAGGAAAAGAGATGTGCCAAAACAAATAGCATTGAAATTGAAATTTTCTAGCAAAAGTCAAAATCAAAACAAATCTTTCCCAAAACGCTAAAATCACTAATTTGGAGTCCTAACAAATGGAATATACCGAAATACCAGTCTAAGATTGTGGCAAAGCAATGAGTTTTACTCCTTGGGCCATTTCAAATCGAACATGGGCCTTCCGCAGCAAATCTACCAATCTTGGACAGAACACATAATTACTATATTGCCATCCAGCAGTCAAACCACTGCATTGGGTCCGCATCGGGGCTATATCAAATCGATTTTTCACATATATCACATTGACTGAGTGTCAAAAAAGGCTTAAAAGTTCTCCTTTTAGTAGTCATTCTGGCAAGTATACTTTGTTCTTACTTGCTACTTATTGTCATCTGAATTGTTCAGGAATATATTTTTTCAACTTCTTGCTTTCCTTGTTATTCAAATTGGTGCACCAATTCTTTCTCGCCATCAATCACAAATCATAATCTCTCACTTGTTTTCCTCAATTTCTCATAGCCCTCCGTCTAAGTTTTACTTAGGTCAAAGACAGTCAATATTTGTAAATTTATCCTAGGTTTAATATGAGAATTCCAAATTTATTTCTCGCCTCCTATTGTTTAATTTGAGTTATTTTCAAGCATCATTTCCCCAAAAAGTTGGGTGGACAATTTCTTGCTCAACTAGGTTTAATGTATTTAGTTACAAACAAAAATTGCATCACATCACCTCGATACAATGGAGAATTAAAGCCCCCTCGTGGTTTGGGCCATGTGCACATTGCCCTTATAATTTGAAAATAAGTACATAACTTCAATATTTTGTAGAACAAAAAGCACATCTAACACCTATTGAAGAAACTTGTAAATTTACATAAATACTCTCATCTTCTTCATCTCTTCTAAAATAAATATATATATATACACTTACATACACTATCTTCTTCATTTCTTGTAAAATAAACCTCTATATATACATTTACATATATTATGTATATCAAACCGTCACAGTCAGTCGCCATTGCCATTGCCATTTCCCTGTCCCTTTCCCACCCGCCTTCTAAAATAAACCTCTGTATATATACATACACATATGTATAGATAACCACAACCCCAACTACTCTGTCCCCTTCCCCACCTGCCACCATAATCTCTCTACCATGCCAGCCCTCCTAATCCTCTGTAAATATCCACACGCACTTGAGCCTCATTCGATTGCTAATAGTGGATTGTAAAAGGAAACGAGCCACTTGAGCCACCAAAGGGAGGTGCACCGACGAAAAAGAATACAATTGGTGCATAAATGCACATGTTATTTTAATATTAAATTATTATCTTTATTTATGTGTAGTTAATCTATCATAGTTTACTCCCATTATATTAGAAACGTTGATTGAATTAATGTAATGGTCATTATAATTATTTATGCAGGATGTGCATTTAAGAGGTGACCGGAAAGGAATCAAAGAGGCCTATGCTCTCTTGTTATTAATGGTGATAATTGTCTTGCATTGATGGACCAAGTAATGCCCAAGAGCAGAGGAACCACAATGAAACTCAAAGAATATGATTGTAATAGCTCAATATAATTGTATTTAATTGTTAGAACTCTCCATGTGTCTCAGTTGTATTTTGGCAATATACATGGAAGAGGTGTGTGGATCTACACTATACTGTTTTTTGTAATTTAACTAGGGGTGTTCAGGAAACTGATTTACCTGAAAAACCCATCCAACTCAACCTCAACCAATGAATTTGGACGGTTTCAAGAGTCATACACGGGTGGGGTTGATTTCATTATACAGAAAAGACCAATTTTACAATCGACTGGCAATTCTCTTCGTACAAAGACCGACCAATCTGAACTGACCGAGAATAGAGGTAACCAATAAATGCTAACCTATATACGTAGATATAATGATGATATAGGATCTGCTGGTCTGCTCCCATAGTCTGTACCTATAATAACATAGGTTCAAAAAAGGGTACACTGCTCAAAAAAGTGTCAGTGCCTTTAACAATTCTCAAATTTCAAATCAGAAGAAAAGTCCACATACACCTACACATATAATCATGATGATCATCATACATACATACAAAACATTCCAACATAAGATTAATATATCGTTTTGGTTTATTTATGTACAGAAGAATGGAGCATTCCCTCTTCCTCTCAGATTTCCGATTACCCCTCGCCCCTTCATTTTTCACAATAAGGTTTCACTACCGGCAAGAAGTTTCTTCTTTCCATAGTCGGCGATTACTACTATCGATGAGCCTCACTGACGAATATCCTCTTTCCACAGTCGGTGATGGTGCTTTCCTACCTCTCTCTATTAGATTTGTATATATGTGCTCATGTGGCAATGGGTCTCCTCTTTTCAAATTCTATTGAGCCATTAACAACTAGTAGATAGTCTCAATCTTCCGTAGTAGGCAATGTTAATCTGGTTACTCTTTCCCTCTCAGATCTGTATATTTGTGTTTATGTGCACAAGTTACAAAGGATAAAACTCAATTGTTGAAGGAATTATCATCCGACCATATTCACCCCAAAAAAAATCATCAGACCGAAACTGACTGGTAAACCGTATGGCCCAAACGACAAGTGTAAAGTAAAATTTGGCCTAGAAAAAACAATAGCCATTATGTATGTAACACGAGATCGACATACTAAGTAAAACAAGTGCAGTAGTACCTCAGTAATGTACTTTGAGTAACTATCTTCCAATGGATATTTCTCACTTGCATAAAACAACATGTGCTCTACAACAATTGAGATCAAAGTAAGCAAAGCCAAATATCAAAACACATAGTTTGTTTGTAAAATAGAGTAAGACTAAATTATTTTCACCGAGGAAATGCGCGAGGCCTTCAAGACCAACGGGATCGCTAAAAGAACCAATAGCAACATTCATGGAAGCAGCACACTGAAGAAGAAGAAGAAGAAGAATCAAATGTGAAATAAGTAAACCCTAAGGGCATGGGCATCATCAATCAAATTGAAGCAAAGCAAAGCAAATCAAAGTAAAGTGGAAGAGAGAAAGCCGTAGAATGAAAAGGAATGAAGGAATTGAAAAACCTTATCAGTTTCAGGATCGCTGATGAGGAGGACTTGGAGGGAGTTTTGGAGGACGATTCGTCTATACTCTCTCTTGTCATTGCGAGGCTTCAGAATCTCCACCACCTCCACGGCCATCTTCTTCTTCACTCTTCCAAGTCCGATTAACACACAATTATGTATGTATGTCTATGTATTTAGAGAGAGAAAAGAGAGAGCGGCCGCCTTGTGCGACTTGACTTGTGTCGAATGAAGACACGAGAAGGGAGGGGGTTCGCGAATAGCAAGAAACCGAGCGCAGCCTCCACCAAAAAGTGCGGCCCGTGGAGGGGACGTTTTAGAGCAACTTTAAGGTTAGAAACAGAAGGGAGCGGCTTCCCTCAAGTTGATCTAGGATCGGAGGATATTGTTGGATTCGTGAGAGTCCGTTACGAGTTTCGTTTCAATAATTTAAATTGTTTATTGTGTAAAAATTGTCGAGTACTATAAATTTGTAAAAAATTACGTTGATTAAATATCGATAGTTATATGATTAAATCAGTTTTGTATAAAAAGATGGACGGTGAACAAATTAACGGTTGACAGAAAACTGAACCGATAAGATAGCTATCGATTTCTGATCAACGTAATTTTTTACAGACATATAGTATTCAACGAGTTCTACAAACGATTTGAATTAACGAAACGAAATCCGTAATAGACCCCTACAAACCCAAAGGCACCCTCAATCTGATCTAAAACTAGGGGGTAACTGCTCCTGAAACAAAATGCCTTCCAAAGTATACACAAAAGTATCTTTCTCATTTTTAGATTGACTAATTTAGTCAAGAGGATAAGATATACTTATTTTGTGAGTTATATTATTTTTTATTTCAGTCATATCATTTTTTTTTATTATATCACTTCAATTTTAATTTATGTTTTATATTTTTTTGTAAAAAGTTAAAAAGTATATTAATCTAACATTTTTCAAATAATCCCTAAGTTATACACAACTACTCGATAAACTTTCTGGTTTACGAACAGCCAATCAAGAGTTGCCACGTCAGTTCAATGAATCCACAAATAAATTATTTTCATACATATATGTGGGAGAATTAGGATCCCCTCATTAACTTTCCTACTTGACTTCCTACTTGCTAGGCCATTGGGTCCACTTTTAAGCCCAATTTTGATAATCTGAGCCGTTCACATTTAAAGATTTGTTGAGTAGATAATACTTATAAAAAAATCAAGTTGATCAGATATCGAAAAGCATGTGTTCGAATTATTAAACTAAAAATCATTTTTTTTTAAATTTAGGCTGTGTTTGGTACCGCTCTGAAACGTTAGTTCCAAAAGTTGATTTGAACATATTTTTTGATTTTTTTTGCGATTGACACATGTTGATTTTTATATATTCAATAAAACATATTTTCTGAATTTTTTAAAAAAAATTATGAGTTTTAATAGAATTTTAAGTTGTGTGTTTGGTTATGAGTTATAAGTGTTTGTATCAAATATTATATGTCACATCAAAAATTCTCCACTCAATTCAAAACTCTTTTTCAAAACTCATTCACCAAACAAAATTTTCACACTCAAATCATAATTTCAAAACTCACAAACTCAAAATACAACTCTATTCTCAAATCATATTTATAAAACTCTACTAAATGCAACCTTAATAAACAGTTTTCCGAACACATACTTTCTGATATCTGATCAACTTGATTTTTTAGAGGTATGATATACTCAACAAATCTTCAAATGTAAACGGTTCGGATCATCAAAACTGGGCCTTAAAATGGGCCCAATAACCCAACAAGTAGGAAATTCAAGGAGAGAATCTTAATTCATATGTAGGAGATAAGAAAAAAAAATTATGCAGGTAAGAGACCGAAAAAGAATTATGAACACATAGGGTTGCAAGGATGTCTGTGATGGAGTACAAATGAAAAACTATGTGTTGGTAATTTTTTTTTTCTTTCTCCCACCTACATGTAATTCCCCCTAAATTTTATACAGTATCTTTAATCAAAGGTGATGGCAACAAGATTCTCCGCCATTGACATCTGCGAACCCAAAAATGGCCAACACAGTTTTTGGAGGCTAAAGGATTTGTGCGATTGTTTGCCATCAAACTTCTCATGTGGACATAAGTAGCTTGAGTTTCCCTATCTAGATCTAAAAAATAGATTAAAAAAATAAGCTCTCTCTTTCTGCTCTTCTCATGTAGACATAAGTAGCTTGAGTTTCCCTATATAGATCTAAAAAACAGATTAAAAAAATAAGCTCTCTCTTTCTGCTCCTCTTTTTTATCACATATAGTCTTCTTCCATAATGATAACGTCGGTCGCCAACAATGAATACATTAGCATTGCAACACGTTTTTTAGAGTTGGTTTTTGCAGAGAAAAAGTGTAACGAGATAGGGAGAGAGAGATGGAAGGGAAAGGTGAACCAAATGGAATTTGAAAAGATTTTTCTTGGTGGGATCATAAGTTGGATAATGTGGCACTTCCCAATTGGCTGTCCATGAACAAGGATGTTTACAGGACAGTCGTGCATAACTTTTTCTCTTTAGTTAATGTTCATTCCAATTATACTCTTTATCTTAACTAATCAATCAAACTAATTTAACTAATTTTTTTAAAAAAAATATAATAAATATAGATAAATAACTAATTTTTTAACAAAAAATATAATAAATATAGATAAATGAATAAATAAATTTTTATGACATGATTCTGTTGGCCATATATTTTGTATCAGTCAATCATAGCCTGACACGTGGTCTATCAGGGTTAATTCAGGGAATTAGTGAGGATTTCCAATCATCGAAGGACACGTGGCAAATCATATCAACAATAATGGATCCACGAATTACTGGAACAATCGAGATAAGCAAGGCGACGTGGCCAAACAGTTACTGGAACTTCAAATTCAAATTCAACAAGGAAGTCCAACTGCAAGAGTAACTTAGTGGAGGCAAACTACTTAGAGCCATGTTCGAGGATCGTGGAGGTTACTTCAACGGTTACTAGCCACTTCGATGGTTACCAGCAGAGCATATGAATAGAAAAGGAAGCTGACAGTAAGGGCACCAGAACCAGATCTAGAAACTAATTTATTTACTTTACATTTTTTCTTTCCAGTTCTTTACTTTCTTGCATTGCATTTCAATTTCTTAGGAGTAGCTCTAAGTTAGGCTGTTCGTTGTTGTAATCCCCTTCGAGGTTGTGGAAATCCGAAAGTACTACTGTAAACACTAGTTTACTTAATTAAATGCAATTTCTGACACTGTTTTCTCTCTCATTCTTTTACTTTTGTGATTGGTTCTTCTATATTTTCTCCTATATAAACCACCAGTAAAAGTCATCTTCATTAAAATTGAAAGAACTTCGAAACAATCATTTGATTAATTAGTTGGTGTGTAACAACCCTCATACTGTTTACTGATTAGGGACTGATTGATTACCGATAATCACCGATTACTGCTAAACGGAACTGATAATGACTGATAACTGACTGATAATTAAACTGATTAAAGTACTGAACTGACTGACTGAAATTGGAAACCGAATTGCTTGAGTATATGTTAGTTAAATTGCATTTTATCTGTTGACAGCATGATTATCTGTTCATGTTCATATGTTTAAACTGCTAATTGAAGGCCTTATCGGCGGCCGAATCCGAAACCGATTAGTGTTCTATGACCCTCATAATTTATGTGATTTTATAGTGCAATTATCTGAAAATTGATTAGGTATGATTAAATCAGATTAAATAAGCTAATTAAAGAGTTGGACTTAATTACCGAATTGCCACCCTTAGTGGTCCACTCAAATACACACACTTGAGCCTTGTATACACTTCAATCAGAGCATTTCTTCAGCTCATTTCTTGAGCTTAACCGACCAAGAGAGGGAAAGGGAGAGGAGTGGAGTTCTACCTTGTGAATTGCTTGGGAATTGAAGGAATTGGAACATAGGTTGCAAATTTAGCTTCCTCACCTTGTAACTAAAGCTCTAGGTAAGGAATTCAACCCCTCTTTGTTGTGTTTAAGCTCATTCATGTAAGATTCTTGAGCCTCTAGTGATTCAAGTCTAGAATTGGTTCATTGTTGTTGATTTGGAACTCATTTCATGCATGCATGTTTGTAATGTAGATGTTTGAGTTGTTTTCATGGCAAAAGGTTACATGCATGTCCATCTTTTGGTCATACTCCATGAATTCATCATGTTCTTGAAGAAATGAGTCCATTTGAACAAGCTTTGAAGATTGAATTTGGTTTGAATGCATGCATGTTTGCATGTTTTGCATATTTTTGAAAATGGGTTTGAATGTGGTTTTAATTGACTCACCTTTGGGGCTTGAATTCATAAATTGAGCTTTGAAACTTGTTATACATTGAATTTAGTGATGTTTTCCAGAATTTGGGCCCAAGAGGTCGAGTTTGGAGTGGTAGAATGCTTGGTTTGAGCTTGGGAGGCAGATCTGGAAATTCCAAATTTGGCTTCTTCGCTCGAGCGAAGGATTCCCCGCTCGAGCGAGCACCTTTGTCCAGGGCTCCGCTCGAGCGACCATCGAGCGACCATCGCGCGTAAAATCTCAGCATCCAGTATTTTTACTGTTTTGCAGACCGCTCGAGCGAAGGATTACTCGCTCGAGCGAAGCCTTTGATTTTGGACTTACGCTCGAGCGGAGAAAGTCTCGCTCGAGCGAAGCTCCTATTTTCAGCAAACTTTGCAAAATGTTTTCTAAGTGTATTTTTTTGCATCCTCATCCCATACTAGGCATTCTTAGGCCTAGTTTAAGACATTTAGATAAGGATATCGTTGTAGAACACACCAAGGCAAATTAGGGATTAAGTTATGAGATTTCCCAACTGTGTAGCTTAGTGTGTTCAATCTGTTAACTGTGTAGGGTTGGCGACTGGGGAGACGCGCTCTAGCGTACTGTAGCCCGAACTCTGTGAGTAACAATTGTGTAAAGATATGTTCAACTGATATCTTTTGAATACTGAACTGAACTGTTTACTGAACTGGTATTACTGAATGAATGTATGTCCTTTATTTCTGAACTGTACTGTGGCATCCTTAGTACCTACTGTTTACTGTTACTGTTACTGTTACAGAGATCTCTGTCGGTTCCCTCGTGGAACCACTACTGTTTACTGACTGATGGCCATCATTACTGTTCGGTCTTCTAAGACCTACTGTTACTGTTATGCTAATGGATGTACCACATATGACTGTTTACTGTACTGAACAACTGAAATACTGATTGAATTGAACTGTTTTCATTACTGTAAGGACATTCATTATAAACCCCTTTACGCTTTATGTTATTCACTGGGCTTTAGCTCACTGTTTATATATATATGTAGGTGCTCAGCCACCAGATCGGAGCTAGGAGCGTGGGTTAGACTCCAGTTTTGTCAAGCCAGCCTTTGTGCCTCACTGCGAGGTTCCGAGCCTATCTGTTAAGGCGTAGGGGTCTTTTACAATTCCCCCTTCTGTACAGTTTTACTGTTCTGTATAGACCGAGTGTTACTGTACTGTTATATAGGGTTGAGTCCCTAGTCTGAATGATTGTAAATATTGTGTATACTGTTCTGTACTGTTTATGTATAAATGTATGAAAAGCCTTTTTGCATACAGACTGTCACAGCTCAATGGACACTATTTATTTACTGTATTGGCTTCCGCCAGGCCCTGTACTCTGTTTTACTGTATTACTGTTCTGCAGGCCTTCGGTAATCTCGGATTACTGGCCGGTTACGGTGCTAAACCCATAGGGCCGGGTTTGGGTCGTGACAGAGTGGTATCAGAGCAATACTTACCACGAGTTATACCGCACACACGTGTCCAAATGAGCTATAGGGTGTCCTAGAAGAGTTATTAGGGCATCTCATGAGCATGATAAGTGTGTGGTTATGTTATGACTGAATACATGCTAATGTGGCAAATTGTTAAACAAATGACTGCTTATGTTTAAAACTGTTCTAACTGCTTATAGTGAAATGGATAATGCAACCAATGCAAATGAACCTGAGTCCTCATCTACTGAGGCAAGAATGGAAAGAATGATAGAACTGATAACCGCTAGACTGGAACAACAACAGAACCAACAGCCCCCACCTCCTCCTCCTCCGGTACAGCCGGAGCCTAATGTGAATGTGAATGATGGGGATATTATTGCTCTCACCCATAAATTCAGCAAGATGAAACCGTCATCCTTTCAGGGAGGATTGGAACCACTAAAGGCTGAAGCTTGGGTGCTTGAGACAGAAAAACTATTTGAAGTGTTTCCGTGCTCAGAAGCGAATAAAGTATTGTTAGCTACCTTCACCCTACAAGAAGAGGCTAGAAGGTGGTGGATGTTAATCCGTGATACAAATACTGTTATGACTTGGGCTCAGTTCAAGGAGTCCTTCTTTGAAAAGTATTTCCCTCAGTGTGTCAGGGATAGGAAAGCGACTGAATTTGAACAGCTGAAGCAGGGCACAATGTCCGTTGCAGAATATGAGACGAAATTTACTGAACTTGCCCGTTATGCACCGCACATAGTGGATACTGAATATAAGAAGGCCAGAAAATTTGAAGGCGGCCTTAATGTGGCAATACTTGACCGGATAAATGTTTTGAAATTACCGACTTTTGTGGGTGTTCTCGACCGGGCATTGATGGCCGAGTCGAACATTGCAGCGGTGAAGCAATCTGAAACACCAACAACTGAATGGCATGGTAAAAGGCAGGGTTTCAAATTCAAGAAAGGCAAGCACAACCCAGCCAACAAGAAACAGAATACGGGGTTGACAACTAGCCCCAGCCAAGGGAGTGGTTTCATACCACCCTGTCCTGAGTGTGGCAAGAAGCACAAGGGGGTCTGCTACAGAATATCTGGAGCCTGTTACAGGTGTGGCAAGGTGGGCCACATGGTTAAAGACTGCCCCTCTGCTCCACAAGCCAGTAGTAAAGCTGCACCAAGCGCAGCAGCATCAACTGTAGCACCAAAGCCTAACCCCAGAGCTACCGGGAAAGAGCCCGTGAGGCAGGGCTGAGTGTTCGCACTAGTACCGGGAGACGTGCAAAATACCGAGACTGTTGTGTCAGGTATTCTCTCTATTTGTGCACAAAATGCATATGTATTAATTGATTCGGGGTCTACGCATTCTTATGTATCGCATGCTTTCTCACGGAAATTGAATAGACCCTTAGAACCTATGAATACCTATTAACCACCTGTCATTAGACAAATTGAAGAAAATATAAACTTACTTCAGCAAAAATTGGCTCGAATTGCCTATGCAAAGTAATGAACAAAATAATGGACAAATTAGTGGTTAAGTTAATAATCAAATTAATGATAGACCATCATCTATAACTCAATCATAGTACGAAGCTCCTCTTAGACTATCAATGAGTCAGAGCATACCTTTATCTACCAACAAAACCATACACATTGTTGGAGCAGGGTTAACACAAGGAAGTGGCATGCGGGAGTTTTCAAACCCTATGTTTGAACCCATGTCTGACACTCGAGTATTTACTAATCCTGTGTTCGAATTGACACCCGGGGGATTGGAAGGAGTTCTTGCAATTAGAAGAGAAACGACACCAGTTCCTTCTCTAGTGATTCCCTTCGAAACACCATTTGAAGGACAAATACCTATCCCAAGGGGTCAACCATACCCTCAAAATCAGCCAGCACAGCAAGAACAGTCCATTCTCTAGGGACAACTAGTCCCACGTGTGCCTTTACATAGACCAAAAGGGCTTCAAGCACAAAGGGTTCCTCCAAATCCTGTGTTTGCTCCTCCAATAGTGGCCCAACCACCACAAAATGTTGTACTTACGGACCAAATTGCCTGACATTGTTAGAGAAATTTGTAGACTTATGGCCTGGGGGGTCCAAACCCATGTTTACTGAAAACCTTACCCATAATGAGTGGATAGGCTGCATGAATACCCAAAAGGTATAAGATACCATATTTTACCCTCTTTTATGGTGATGGGAGCTAGTCAACTGTTGAACATATTGCAAGATTCACAGGGCAATGTGGTGAATTTACCAACAAAAGTTCAAATAATGGCTAAAAATTGCCAAATTGAAAACCAATTGAAATTTTACTATTATAGTTAAATGAAATTTCAATAACTTTGTAGATTTTAGCCAGTGAAATTTCACTATATTTGTCGTTATCAGCCATAGTAAAATTTCACTGTATTTAAATAGTGAAATTTCTAATTAAAAGGTAAAACTATAAAACTAGTAGCTTGAAGCACTCTTCAACATTATCATGACCATGGTAAAAGTTTTGAAAATAAAAATACCTTAGTTTGAGGAAATTTTAATTAAATTAATGAAATTTAGCATCTATTAACATAGAGAAATTTTTGTATGTGAACATAGTGAAATTTCTCTACGTTTAAACAGTGACATGCCTAATCAACATAGTTATCTAAAATGAAAAATTTAATTTAAGGAAAATTTCAATTCAATTAATGAAATTTGATCTTTGTTGACTTAAAAAAAAAATCATTGAGCACTGAGCATTTACTCAAATTCGCATTGTTACAAATTCAGATCCAAAAACAAGTTGTCAACATACAAGTCTATAAATTACTTTCAACCTCAACACCTATCATCCTGTATATAAAAATCTATCCACAAAAATATCAAATCTGCGATCGGTGATGTTGAAAAAAATATTAGATTTGTTGACATACTGTTAGTAAAAATTATGCTTATTCCCAATCGATAGGAATTAAACAACAATTTCGACTAAACAATCAAACAAGAATAACCAAGCAATTGTGGAATTGGTTCAAAATGCCTCAAAAGAATGAGGACTTCTTTGGAACAACTGAAAATAACAAAGTAAACAAAGCAAACACAAAGTAATTTCAGAATGAAACTACTGAAGTTCACCAAATTATATAACGATTCTCTTTAGACCCGACTCATTTGTTGCTTTTGGATCTGAGAACCCATTTACTTAGCTATTGTTTGTCTCATTTCTATCTTGTTAATCTTGAGTTTGGCTATTAGGAGTTTCGGCGGTATTTGAAACATGTTGGGAAGTTAGTTTTTCAAAGAGTTATTGTCCAGATTTTGGCTTGTTCGCTCGAGCGACCATTCTTGCATCGAGCAATTTTTTACAGCCTATAAAACTACTGAGAGTTTGATATCTTCGCTCGAGCGGTCTTTTTTGCGCTTGAGTGATCTTTTGCAAGTTTGAACTATTAAGAGAAGGTCATTATATGCTCTAGCGGTGGTTCAGGTCGCTCGAGCGTTGTTACCTTTTTGTATCTTTCGCTCGAGCGACCATTATTGCGCTCGTGCGATCTGTGCGTATATCAGTTCGAGAGGAAGCCATTTTCAGTCATTTTTTCACCTCTCTCTCTCTCTCTAAACATTTCAAAACCCTAAATCTTCACACTCTCTCTCTAGTTCTTGAACTCTAGCTCCAAATACTCTCAATCCGTGGGTTTCCTCACTCTAGCCCTTTGGAGAAAAACGTTGAGCACGTCGAGGGCTTCATTTTAATTTGAGCATTTTGTGTTTTTAACTCCGTCAAGTTTTACCCATCATTTCTTCGTGTCTTCTACTTTGAGGTAGGGACTTCTTTGACTCTTTTATATGATTTTTAGCTTAGTTATTTGTCCTTTGAAAGCGGTATTGATTTGGAAAATTTTGAGAAAAACCTAGGGTTTGGATTTGAAATTAAAAGAGGAGTTTTCCAAATAGATTCTTGAAAATGGTTGTGAGGATGCATTTATGAGTGAAATATATTAAAATGGTGGATATTTCTTCTTGAGATTGATTTTGTAAAACAAATGAAGTTTTGCCCTAGATTTTTGGATATTTGGAATTGTGAAGGAAAATGGGTGATGATGTTGAGTATTGCGAAATTGGAACAATGTTTATGTTGACGATGATGGTGGAGTTGGATATGTAGTATCATTCCCATTGTAATTGATAAAAATTCTATATCTTTTGATTGGAAATTATCTACTGAATATAAATATCTATTTTGGGCTATCGGTGGAAGATAGTCTTGATTGTTGTAGACATTGCATGAGGATTAAATTGAATTGAAACTACTTTCTCTTACATTGTGCATTGAGCGTCATTTCATATTAAACATTGTAAATGTATTGGTTTTTTAGAGAAAGGGGTGAATACCGTAGTGAATCTGGTTAGGGGGTGTGGTTGTGATTTTTATTATGTTGACCTGTGTGTCCTTGGTGAAATTTCAAAAACTTGAGCGATTAGGTGCCAATCTTTCCGGTTAGTATCGGTAAAATGGCTTTGGTAGTGCTTGTATAGCCTACTAGCAAATACGTACCTAGAGATTCCCAGGGTGTTGTATCCACTGCCCTGTTTTCTGTTATAATGAGATTATTTTCATGAGTTGATTTATAATCTGGCGTTACATTGCTGAGATAGAAAAAGAGAAATGTTTGACCAAAGGCATGCGTATGCATTCACCTCATAATTTTGCTAAGATTCATATACTGTTAGAACATCTTTACCGGGTTGTGGCTCACCCTATGTGGAAAACAACTTTCAGGTGTTGATAACATGCCTCCACCAAGGACGTAGCCTGGGAGGACTTGGAGATTAAGGCTTCATTTTTGATTTCTTGATGTAATTGTTTTTATTTAAGCCTAGGGCTTTACTTGTATTGAGTTTAAACTCATTTTGTTTGTAACCAAGTATCGTCTTGGAAAGTTGTAGCCATTAGGGCATTTCATTACTTGGTTTTACTTACCTTTTTACTCTTGTATTCATCCCATATGCCATAGATTCAGGATCCAGGATTTGTGAATATATATTGCATATGTCACTTTTTGTAATGATCAAAGATATAATGAAAGAGAATATAAAGTGTTGTTGATCAATTGCATGTGTTGATTATGATATGGGTTGTGTTATTTATTCGGGGCATTACAAGTTACAAATTGTAAATTACAAAAGAAACTACTTCTAAGTTACAATAAACTACTCCTAAGTCTAAAAGCTATGTGTTGTTAAGTTGTTGATGATGTCCTATTCTGCTTGTTTTTACTTGGCCCATTTATAGGCTCACCATCGTATAAACTCCACAACTGCTAGGCAGTTCTTCATTTGAATTGCTGACTGTTACACAGTTTCTTTCACAACCACACTTTTAACACGTCATGGGGAGTTCACAAGTTGCCACCATTTTATGCCCATGTTGCCACTTCTTTTCAGTTATGCCATATGTTTTGGAATCATTGCATCCTGCAAAACATTATAAGAAACAATAATAATAATAAATATAAATATGAATATATATGGCCATAATTTTATGTTAAAAATAATTTATGGTCTAAATCGGCGGATCAAAATCGACTGCCCACAATTAATGAGATTAGATTTGGCCGTGATTGACAGGCCACAATCAATAAAATTAGAATTGGCCACAATCGACAGACCACATTGAAAGAGAACAATTTATGGTGCAAACACATACACATATCTGTGCATAATATATATAGAGAGAGAGATTAAAAGAGATGCACTTGCAGTTGTACTAGAATTTCAGATTGTTGGTCTTGAATATAATGTTATCGACAAAAGCTTCAGATTTGGATAGTGGTTACAAATAGCGACAACATAGTTCAATTCTATACGAATGACGATAACTCTTTAAAGTACTAAAAACTGTAGTGGTGATGGAGATGGATGCAATTGAGGTGCTTGTGGACAAAGATTTGCGAACGTTGACCACAGAGAGAGAGAGAGAGAGAGAGGAGAAAATTAGGTTTCTAAAGACTAAAGTGAAAATTAGGTTTCTAGAGACTAATTTCAATTGTCACGAGGACAATCACTAAAAAGTCATCCCGAAAAGTAAAAAAATGGCTTTTAGGGAATTTTTTTTGTAAATGTTGCTAATAAATGCGTTTTAGGGTTGGTCCCAAAAAGGTTTATTTTTTGAGACAAATTTTTTGTGACAAAAGGTTACTAATTTAACATTAAATGTCTAATTTTGTCACTAAGAATAAAATAATAACACTTTTGGCGACAAATATTTTGTCTCTAAATTTTTGTGTCCAACACCTTAATTTCTTGTAGAGACATCAAGAGGAAATTATATTAAATTTTTTTTTTTCTAAGGGACTTACTTCCTTTGCCATTGTTCTCCATTCAAAGGGGACCTCATGGAGATGTGTGAGCTAGAGATGGTAATTGGCGATGTGTTATGTATGTTTGTTGTGGGGAAGTGGTTTGATAATACTTTTTTGATCCATTGGGACGCTCGAGATCCTCAGCTGAAGTCCTGGACGACCTAAAAAGAAACAAACACTCCGGTCGGGGGTGCCGGAATTAGCACTCCGACGGACGAGTCAGTCTCTACTCTTTGGATTACTTGTATTTTAAATGAAGCGTACTAATTCTCACATACCTTTTTCTACCTGATGGTCTTCTATTTATATCTTTTCTTTCTTGGGTCTCGGGACTGGGCCCACTTTCAATTCGCCGTATAACTATTTACTCGGCTTCTTTCGTTGCAAACCGCATTTCACTCGGCCCTAACTCAACCGGCTATTTGGCCGAATAGGGTAGGATTTAAATGTGCAAGATGGGGCTGAATGCAATGTATATATTTCGACTCTCCAGGTCCAATTATTCGGTCTCTTTACGACCCCCAATATTCGGCCCCCACACATATATATATAGAGGCATGAATAATTTTAGTTTGATAAATTGTTTTGTGCTATGGTCTATAATCAAATACCCGTATACTTGGATGCCTGGTTTTTTATTTTATTTTATTTATTTATATGATAAATATTTAACATTTAATGTTATTTGTTTAATTAACTACCAGAGCAGTTACTACCAAGCTGTCACATAGTCTTTCAATTAGAGCAGGAGATCCACAATTCAGAATTTTAACCGTTTCTCTAGCCTTTATATTAATCCCCCAACACACTCTCTCTCTCTCTCTCTCTCTCTATCTATCTATCTATCTCTCCTTGTTTGTAGCGAAAAAAGAAAAAAACAAACTTAGTTATATTTCGAAGATTTTATTGTTGGTGTATAGGCTTGTCTAGGACCTTGTTCTTTGAAGGTGCTATTCTACTTGAAGAACAAGATCCTAGACAATTTTATACCCAAACAATGATATGATCAGAGATGCCAATATGTACTTCCACAATTTTGAGCTACTCTTCGGTTGGTAATCATGTTCTCTGTCTCTCGCTGTCTCTGTCATTTGTTTTCTTCTTCTTCTTCTTCTTCTTCTTCTTCTTCTTGGAATAACTGCTTAATAATTATTTGGTTTTCTTTAGTGTTCATATAGTTATAATAAGCAATCCTCTGGTTATGTATCAACTGTTAATAATTGTAGATCTTATGAATGTGTCTGTGTTTGTCTGATATATGTGTCTGTGTAAAAGAGATCTAAATCTTGGGTAAAATTCAAATGCCGTGTTATGTTTCTCGTTTATCTCTTTTTTAAATGTCAAGAATTCATTTTTTTATTCTTCTTCTAAATACAGGAACATGAGTTGATTTTGGGCTTCAAAAACAAAACTTGCTAATGAATTTCCTCATCTAATCATTTCAGTCTTTATCTGTAAAACAAGTTCTTGTGATGCTTATAGTGGTTAATTTTGAAAACTTTCAAGCACTTTTGTGGGTCAAAAACACAGATTTTAGTTTTCTTTAGTGTTCATAGAGTTAATATGCAATCCTCTGGATGTGTAAGAATTATAATTCTTATGAATGTGTCTGTGTAAGAGAGATTTAAATCTTGGATTAAATTCAAATGCTGTTATGCTTCTTGTCTGTTTTTATTTTTTTTTATTTTTAAGTGTCAAAAATTCAATTTAGCAAATTCACTTCACTTTGATTGCTCAAGTATTGTCCTTGTACTAGTGTTTTAATCTATTTGTAACTTTGCTCATTACCTAGACAAAGGAGATGCTATATATCACCAATTATGCATACTTTATTTAAGTGCTAATACAATACAGCGGTATGTGAGACCATTCAATCACTAGTTTGATTATTATTGTTTTATATGGTATCAGAGTTTACAATGGCTACTGCCTCCTTTGTTTCACGCAATCCGTTTTTTTCAGTTCTACCTCCACGAACCTACTGTTTCTTTTCCTCTCTCAAGTTCTGTTTTTTTTTCTTTGTTTTTTCACTATAAAATTTAAAACAGCTATAGCAGATTATTTAGTTGCCTATTAGACAATTATTCCAAGTCACTCATAGGGCCTTCTCTGTCATAGAACCTTTGAAGTGGTCTGAAAGTTATCACTTTTTGTAACTTACCCTGCTCAAGGTTTATAAAAAAGACCCAAAAGTGTGTCTTTACATTGTAGATGCACTTAAAATGTTTCAAAAATCTTGAAGGCTAGTTTGTGGATAGGACCTCCACTTATTAACATGTGCAATTCATCTTTTATTAACATATGGATATAAATATATACAAGTCTCTAGATCTAGTTGCTTTTGTATGTATAGCCTGTCAATCTCTTTGTGCAGCATTGGCGAGATAACTGATTTGAGATGTCTCTTTGGTTATCTGCTTTGCTCTTAGCCAATTCTTGTCGACGTTGAGTTGAGTCAAAACAATCTGGAAATCATTTCCTCAGGTTAGCTTTTTGTCAGCTATTTTCCTTTCTTCTTTTTTTTTTTTTTTTTTTCCTTGTTGGTTTCAAGCTATCAATCTGCTTTGTGCTCTTTGTTTTGTATGTGGTTATTTTTTTTTTTTCAGAACAAATAGTATTCTTATCTCGAATGTTTCTGATATTGGTAACTGGATTGGATTCTCGTTCATGCTTTTGCCCTCGCCTTTAACCATTGGGAGCAGGTTTTCCCAATGAGTTTGATTAACATGTGTACAGATCTAATAGTTATTGACGTTATGTATGAAATATGATTTCTTTTTGGTCATTTTTTAGTTATTTTTTCCATCCACATCCTCTGTACTTTGAATTAATATTACTTGTTCTATGCTTATACAGAAAGCTTTATGCAGTCATATGTGATCCAAGTTGACCTCCTTATTTTTGCTGCCAGGGATATGCATATGTTCATGCAGTAATGGTATGAGAAGTTTCCAGATCTCAAATTCAGAGATTTGTTTCTTACATGAGAAAGCTGTGCAGGTAATAAAATAGAGAATACAGTCCCTAGTCTGGTGGTAGACTTCTTCAATGAAAAGTGAGCAAGACCAAGGAATTAGTGACTATTTAGGCTTCTTTTGATGTTTGGGATATGTCGAATTAGTGACTAATTTGTTCGATTTGTGGTCTTTGGACCCTCTCTTTTTAAGGAATCAACTTCTTTTTCTTTTTCTTTTTTCCTGATGAATTTTTCAGTTCTCTTGATTGTGAATCAATTTATGTCTTCATGTTGAATTTTTTGATTAATTATTATTTTCTCTATGTGCTGCAAAATTTATTTATACTATATCTTTGGTGTGTTCATCTTTGATAATAGGTTGGTTGGTGCTGTGACAGTGCATTGAGGAAGTGGCTTTTTGAATTTATAGTTCTTTTATGTTTGGTAAGTATGATTTCTTTTATGTTTGCAGTTTGCAGTTTTTTTTAATATGCTGGTGGATTTGGTTGCAGGGACTAATCGGCGTCGGGGTCATGTGACACTTAGAGAAATGGTTGCAGTGACTTTGACCAAGATCAATGGGGCTTTTGTAGTTTCTGGTATGGTTCAAATGTGGGAACAAATAGGTTAAAATAATTTGAATAAGGGCACTCAGACCAGAGGCAAGTTTGATATGAGACTAAGTTTTGTCAGCTGGAACACTATATCCAGTGGCTGTTGCTTCAGCTCTATACTCACACTTCATTTACAGCTGCTGAGACTCTATTGGCTTCTGCTGCAAATGCTGCAGCACATCAGACGGCTGTTTCACTTTGTCATACTCACTATCAGATCATTTCCGATTTGACTTCTATTTCCTCTGTCGAGCATCATTGTCTTCTGTATCAAATGTGTTGTTCATGGTTCAGTGAAAGAAGTTTCTTTTTTGTTTTTTTTTAGGGCATGAGTCTGGATCTGGAAATATGCTGGAATTCAGCTTTTAGAATTAATACTGTTTGCTTAACTTGTTGGACCTTAGGTGATGATGATTCAATGGAAAAAAGAGGTATTAAGTAACAAGGTTTTCATGCATGCAAGTAAGATTACACAAGCACATTTATGAAGGGAGAGAGAAGGTTTGCAGAGAGGGAGGCCGGAAGCGAGGGATTTACAGAGATTAAGGCGACGGTGTCTCCCTGCCAAAATCTATGCTTGCTGCTTTTGGTTTCTCTTCTCCAGCCCTTCCTCGATCGGTTTCAGGTATGGCTTCTCTCTCTCTCTCTCTCTCTCTCTCTCTCTTGTTTTCTTCTTCTTCCCCAACGGTGTCTCCTTATCAATGGAGCCGTTGGTGGTTTCATTGCTGGGGCTTGTGTTCTTGGTTACAAAGGTGAGGATTTCTATTTGATGGATTTGGATTGTTATATTATTCTTTTCCTCTTATGAATTTTATTTACTGCTGTAACATGTACGATGGTGGTTGTGAGTTCTCAGCATTCAATCTCACTCTCTCTCTCTTCTTTTTTCTTTTTAATAAAATAAATTCAAACTTGAGATGTCTTTCTCTGTATGCTGTATCCAAGACTTAAAATTGTTAGTATTGAATTATTTATTTGTCATTTACCAAGTAGGGCATCGTACTATTACCTGACTATTGGTTAGTTTCATAGTGGTAATGTTCAAAATCTTAATAATATTAAATAGTGATATTCAGTTTGAAGTATTTGCAAAGCCGAATATTGAACTTCATTACTATCCAAGCGATTTTAGCTTCATTTTGTTGCTTCAGCGTGGACCAATTCTGTTTTTGTTTATGATTTTGAATATGGCCGTCATTCTCATGGAAGCATGCTTTTCAGTTAATTGATTCTCATGGAAGCTGCAACTGATGTCATTAGAAGCTCATTCAAATCCAACTGCTGCAGACAGACAGACAGACAGACCTTGAACATATATAGAGGCAATTGGTCTGCCCACAGAGGTCAAAATTCATCTATTGAAGTCATAGATTAATAAGTTTAAAATTTTTGGACAGAGTTAGAAAATTCTTAATGTTGCATTTGACTTTTTGTCTAACTTGATTTCTTCCTTCTTGTCTCTTTTTTCCTTTCTTTTCTTCTTTAAGTGGTCTATTTGCTGGTTAGGTTTTCATGTCTGCTTGAAAATAATTTAGCTGGATGTCCACAAGTTGGGGAATCACCTAGTCAATCCTAGACTGTAATTACAAAACTAAATGGCTTCTCATTAAACATCTTGATTTAAATTACTAACTTGTGCTTGCAACCTTATTGGACATATTACCTTGTAGGCAAACTTTGGAGTGAGTTTGGCTAAAAATCTCTTCTTACAAGTGAAAGTGCTATTATAGTTGTTGTTGCAAGTTGCAACAGTCAAGGTTATGGAGGATACGACAATGAATGATGGTTGGCTATAACATAGTTCCACAAAATTGGATGCTAAACCTGAAATTATTCCAATTGAAGCTGGTACCGTCTTGTTTGATAGGGCACAGTTTGCAAGAAACAGGACTGGTGGTCATTGCAGTAGAATCCCCAGAAGCTGAAATTGGCTTGGTGGAGATTAAAGAAACTGATGATTTGGAGAAGGTCCATGAAGAACTCAAACTTCTCCAGGAACAAATCTACAATAGTATAGCAATGAGATCAAGGCGTCAAACAGAACGAAAAGCCAAAACAACAAAAGCAGCAGAGAAGGCTGCAGTGAATGTTGTATCTGTTAGAACATTTGCTAGCTTATTTCTTCTAAGGGTTTTGGTTCAAAGCAAAAATTTTATCAAATCTTTTTTTTTTGGGTGATATAGTTAAAACTTTGACATGATTTCATGAATTATCCAATATTTTCATGGTTTTATTCGCTTGTTTGTTTTGTATGGTTTGTGGTTAATATAAACAAGGTATGAAATGTTCCAATTTATGTGCTTGTGTATTTTATAATAGAATACAAAACCTACAGTTTATAGTGTTAACACAGTGCAATTGAAAATTGAAAATTGAAAATTGAATCCTTAACTTACAGATTTTATGCAATTGAAAATTGAGCCTTTTTTTTAACCACAATAAATAAAATTTTTAAAAAAAGAACCCCCCCCCCCCCAAAAAAAAAAAAAAAAAAAAAAGACAGAAAGCATGGCGTCTTTTAAAAAATGCCACCAAATGGGTTTGTGCATAATCTCCAAACAAAGGAGGTTGCCCCCATGAAAAGACAACAAAGTTATAACAACAATGCCTTTGCTATAGATCAAGCAGTGCATGATGATGAAGGAGACAAATCTGGACATAGTGTTTCTTTCACAAACTAAGCCTCTCGGTTGTGGTAATTCAGAACAAAGGGTTTTCTACAGTAGATAAGACGATTGATCAGCTACACAAAATGCCTGAATCTTCTCATCTGTCTAAAGATTGCATTAATGTGGAAGATAGATCTTCAACCCCAGTATCCCGAGGATGTCGCAATGCGGAGCAGCATGATCAAGTTTCAAGTAAGACTGCTGAGCAAATGCAGCACCTACTTCCAGCAAAAACTATAATGTTTTGCGTGGAAACTATAAAAGAGAATTTAGGCTCCTAAGCCAAGCTACAAGAATTTCATAGAAACAGAAGTCATCAATACTTGCCAACCCCCTACTTGGAAGAAGTGAAAAAGAGAACGTCGAATAGAACAGTCACAATGATCCAACTCTGTTCCAAGCTCCCCCGACGATAATCTCTTTCGCATCAATAGATTACCATTGCTATCTCTGGATAACAATTTTTACATGCTCGCTCAAGGCTAATTCAGTGACGCTTATCAAATTTCTTTTCTCCATGACTGAAGTTTTTATTTTTAGCACCAAAAAAAAAAAACATCGCCAGTGAAAAAAAAAAAAAAAAATCCAAAGCGTCCAGTGGTAGTTTGTGTTAGTGTTGAGTTAGCCTTATCTCTAACATTAGGTTTTTTTGGAGTCTTTTATTAATGTGGACCTTGTGTTCTTTGCTATGAACATTCTTATTGATGAGTTGATAGCTATTCTTTTCATTTTCATTTTTTTTTTTTGAATTTTTGAATTGTCAAATTTTAATAATTTTTTATCCTGATAATTCGTTTAATTTCTTCCAATTCGTGTAATTTCTTCCTAGTTTCATATGCTTTTTCTTCCAACATGCACACTCACTGCTTTTTAAGTTCAGTTTCTTTAAAAAACGAGAGCCAACTAACTCCCTAATCAACTTTAATTAAAGTTGCTCCAATCGTCAAAAACCAACTTAACTTTTTAAGAAAATAATGAAAAAAACCCTATTGAACAATGAATTTTGCCTATTTTCTTGTTTAAAGTTGGGGGCTGTTTGGTGTGGATTATTGTAAACTAAAAACTAATAATCAGAAAGTTATAAGCAGAAGCACCCATTCGTCAGCTTCTAAATAATCAGTTTTTCTCAGCTTATTTAAGTTATTTCTGTCTAAAAAACTGTAAGCAGAAGCTGCACCAAACAGTCTGGTACAGATTTTTAAATTAAAATAAGTTATAATCACCCCTTATAATCCACACCAAACAAACACCTCTGTTACCTCGATATTATTATCTAATAATTTTTACAATTTTTATTACAATTTTTACAATTTTTATTACAATTTTTACATGCTTGCTTAAGCATAATTCAGTGACGCTTATTATAGATAACCATTAGTTTCATTTGTTTGCTATGTATTTTGAAACTTTATTTTAAATTTCTTCTCTCTATGACCGAAGTTTTCTTTATTTTTGCTCAAAAAAACAAAACAAACTACTAATAGGTTTTGATAGTTAGATTTAATTTTCAGCAAGTCTTATTAAAAATAAATTATGGTAAAATTGTCACTAAAAATAATTTTTTGGGACGATTTTTTATATATATTGCTAAAAATTGACAATTAGCGACTTTGTTTTTGTCACAATTTTTGTGAAGTGTTGCTAAAACTTATAATTAATGACTTTTTTCTGTGACGAATTTTTAAAACTGTTGCAAAAAGTTGACTTTTTTGTGACGATTTTTTTAAACCGTCACTAAAATTTACAATTAATGACATTTTCTGTGACAATTTTTAAACTGTCACTGAAAATTAACAATTAGTGACATTTTTTAATAGTGTTTGATGAAAAATACCATATCATTCTCACATAACCTATTGGACAATAAATCCACCTATGAAGACCTACACGTAAATTCTCTCAAAAAAAAAAAAAAAAAAAAACTAGTGCCAGTGAAAAACAAAAAATCAAAAGTGTCCAATGGTAATTTGTATTAGTGTTGAGTTAGCCTTGTCTCTGACATTAGGTTTTTCTGGGGTCTTTTATTCATGTGGACCTTGTGTACTTTCCCATGAATCTTAAACATTCTTATTGATGAGTCGATAGCTAATCTTTTCATTTTTTTTTTGAACTTTTTATCTGTCAAATTTTAATAATTTTATCCTGATAATTCTTATAATTCCTTCCAAGTTTAATATGCTTTTTCTTCCAACATGCACAATTAATTTTAAGTTTGGTTTCTTTGAAAAACGATGACCAACTAACTCCCCACTTAACTCTAATTAAAGTTGATCCAATTGCCGAAAATCAACCTAACTTTTTTAGAAAATAATGAAAAAAACCCTATTGAACAACGAATTTTGCCTATTTTCTTTTTTAAGGTTATCTCAATTTTTTTTGTTTAATAACGGTGATTCACAAGTCTTTCCAATTTTTGATTTAAGATTTTTGTGATGATGAGTAAAGGCTATTGTTGTGTCAAACCAAATGGGTGCCTAATATGTTTTCCATCTAGTACCTAAGTTCTCAAATTGAGTTTTTCGATGACGACAAATTACTTTCTTGATTAGCGGAGTCATATTATGATTCTTGAACCTTAAAATCAAGTGATGGTCCTGCTTTTTATAACCTTTAATTTTTGATCATTTGGCGTATGTGCAAATCAAAATTAAAGATCAATGCAAGTCATATGGTGGATTTAGTAGGATTTCGAAATAAATGCTATTGAACTTATTTTTTCTGTCTTATATCTTATAATTCTCCCTAAGTATAAATCATTATCTACAATATACCATATTATCTACAATTTTTATTAATATTATCATTCTTCAATTTACAAAATTAACCCGTCCCCTGACACACCCTCGCCTTGCCTTTGCCACCTCTCGATTTGTCCTGCCCTCGATATGATACAGGACGGAGGTAGATTACTACAAAACTGTCCCAAACTTGACTTGTGACCATCCCTAATGTAACGCCCCAACTTTTATTACACGAATCGATTACCAAATCCTTTATTTCTTTCCCGTACAATACTCAATAATTTAAAAAGAAGTGGCAATGGCGTTAGAAGAAGAAGAGTAAGATGCACAAGTAGGCTCTACCTGCAAATACAATACAGCAGTCACTAGTTTGATTATTATTGTTTTATATGGTATCAGTGTTTACAATGGCTACTGCCTCCTTTGTTTCACGCACTCCGTTTTTATCAGTTCTACCTCCACGAACCTACTGTTTCTATTCCTCTCTCGAGTTCTGTTTTTTTTTTCTTTTTTTTCTCCACCCCAAAATTTAAAACAGCTATAGCAGATCATTTAGTTGCTTTTTAGACAATTATTCCATGTCACTCCTAGGGCCTTCTCTGTCATAGAACCTTTCAAGTGGTCTGAAAGTTATCGCTTTTTGTAGCTTACCCTGCTCAAGGTTTATAAAAAAGACCCAAAAGTGTGTCTTTACATTGTGGATGCACTTAAAATGTCTCAAAAATCTTGAAGGCTAGTTTGTGGATAGGACCTCCACTTATTAACATGTGCAATTCATCTTTTATTAACATATGGATATATATATAAAAGTCTCTAGATCTAGTTGCTTTTGTATGTGTAGCCTGTCAATCTCTTTGCGCAGCATTGGCAAGATAACTGATTTGAGATGTCTCTTTGGTTATTTGCTTTGTTCTTAGCCAATTCTTGTCGATGTTGAGTTGAGTCAAAGCAATCCGGAAATCATTTCCTCAGGTTAGCTTTTTCTTAGCTATTTCCTTTTTCTTTTTCTTTTTTTCCTTGTTGATTTCAAGCTATCTATCTGCTTTGTGCTCTTTGTTTTGTATGTACTTATTTTTTGTTTCCAGAAAAAAATAGTTTTCTCATCTCTAATGTTTCTGATATCGGTAACTGGATTCGATTCTTGTTCATGCTTTTGCCTTCTCCATTAACAATTGGGAGCAGCTTTTCCCAATGAGTTTGATTAATATGCTTACAGATCTAATATTTATTACAGATCTAATATTTATTGACATTATATATGTATGAAATATGATTTCCTTTTGGTCATTTTTTAGTTATTTTTTCCATCTACATAGAAGTTTCCAGATCTCAAATTCTGAGATTTGTTTCTTACACGAGAAAGCTGTGCAGGTAACAAAATAGAGAATACAGTCCCTAGTCTGGTGGTAGACTTCTTCAATGAAAAGTTTGCAAAACCGAGGAATTAGTGAGTATTTAGGCTGCTTTTGATGTTTAGGATATGTCGAATTAGTGACTAATTTGTTTCTACATTATATCCCAAATTTGTTCAACTTGTGGTCTTTGGACCCTCTCTTTTTAAGGAATCAACTTCTTTTTCTTATTCTTTTTTCCTGATGAATTTTTCAGTTCTTTTGATTGTGAATCAATTTATATCTTCATGTTGAATTTTTTTATCAATTATTATTTTCTCTATGTGCCTGCAAAATTTATTTATACTATATCTTTGGCGTGTTCATCTTTTATAATAGGTTGGTTGGTGCTGTGACAGTGCATTTAGGAAGTGGCATTTGGAATTTATAGCTCTTTTATGTTTGCAGTTTGCTGTTTTTTTTTTTAATGTGCTGGTGGATTTGATTGCAGGGACTAATCAGCATCGGGTCATGTGACGCTTAGAGAAATGGTTGCAGTGACTTTGACCGAGATCAATGGGGCTACGGCTTTTGAAGTTTCTGGTATGGTTCAAATGTGGGAACAAATAATTTGAATAAGGCACTCAGACCAGTGGCAAGTTTGATGTTTTGTTAGTTTTGCCTGAGAAATGGCAATTGTTTTGTGCAACAGAACCCCTTTAAGGAAAAAAAGGGAAAGAAAAAATGTTTCTTAATGCAAAATCTACTAAGCTCAAGGTGGAAATTAAAATGGTCATGTTTTTCAATGTTTGTTTCCTATGTTATACCCAGTTGTTTATTTTGTCTGGAATCCCAAACAGATCATCTTAGCAAAATCACTTCACTTTGATTGCTCAAGTATTGTCCTTGTACTGATGTTTCATTCTATTTGCAACTTTAGTCATTACCTAGTTAAAGGAGATCTATGGATCCTTGAGAACTTAGGTATTTAGAGATCTATAGATCATCTTCGAAATTCGAAGTCTATTCATTTCATTCACAAATGTCTATTATAGGGAGGGAGGGAGGGAGGTTATATATAAGAGTGAGAGATACTAGTTGCACAGTTGGAATGTAACTAACTCAATAACAAACTGTAAGTTACATCAGCTGGAACACTATATCCAGTGGCTGTAGCTTCAGCTCTATACTCACACTTCATTTACAGCTGCTGAGACTCTATTGGCTTGTGCTGTAAATGCTGCAGTACATCAGATGGCTGTTTCACTTGGTCATACTCACTATCAGCTCATTTTTTTTTTTTGGTTTTACTTTGACTAGCCTGGTATGGAATGGGCAATTTCCAATTTGACTTCTATTTCCTTTGTTGAGCATCAATATATTCTGTATCAAATGTGTTGTTCATGGTACAATGAAAGAAGTTTTTTATTTTATTTTAATTTTATTATTATTATTATTATTATTATTATTTTTGTGGTATGAGTCTGGACCTGGAAATACGCTTGAATTCAGCTTTTAGAATTAATATTTAATACTATTTGCTTAACTTATTGGACCTTAACTGATGATGATTCAATGGAAAAAAGAAGTCTTAAGTAACAAGGTTTTCATGCATGTAAGTAAGATTAGAGGAACACATTTATTAAGGGGGAGAGAAGCAAGGGATTTGCAGAGATTAAGGGTGCAACCACTGGTTTGGCTTCCGGTACTATTTGGGGTATCATAGTTGCCACGATGTGCCTCTTGTTGCGAGAAGGGTTGCACTTGCAGAGTTGATGAGGACCCTCAAAATGATGGGTAACTATGGGATGACTTTTGCTGCAATTGGTGGTGTTTATATAGGCATAGAGAAGCTGTTGCAGAATTATAGGATGAAGAGGGACTTCATCAATGGAGCCGTTGGTGGTTTCGTTGGTGGGGCTTGTGTTCTTGGTTACAAAGGCAAGGATTTCTATTTGATGCATTTGGATTGTTATTCTTTTCATCTTATGAATTTTATTTAATGATGTAACACGTACTACGGTGGTTGTGAGTTCTCAGCATTCAATCTCACCCTCACCCTCGCCCTCATCCTCTCTCTCTCTCTCTCTCTCCTCTTTTTTAAATTTTTTTTTTTATAATAAAATAAAATCAAACTTGAGATGTCTTTCTCTGTATCTAAGACCTAAAATTGTTACTATATATTGAGTTATTTATTTGTCATTTACCAAGTAGGGCATCATACTATTACCTAACTATTGATTAGTCTCATAGTGGTAATGTTCAAAAGCTTAATAATATTAAATAGTGATTTTCAGTTTGAAGTATTTGCAAAGCTGTATATTGAACTTCATTACTATCCAAGTTATTTTAGTTTCATTTTGTTCTCTGTCTTTGTTTATGATTTTGAATACGGTTGTCATTCTCATGGAAACATGTTTTTAAGTTATAACTAATTGATTCTCATGGAAGCTGCAATGACGTCGTTAGAAGCCCATTCAAATCCAGCTGCTGCAGACAGACCGACCTTCAACATATATAGGGGCCATTGGTCTGCCCACAGGGGTCAAGATTCATTGATTGAAGTCATAGATTAATAAGCTTAAAATTTTTGGATAGAGTTAGAACACTTTTGATGTTGCATTTGACTTTGTGTCTAACTTGAAGTGAATGATTTCCTTGAAGGCTATTTTGTTCTTAGATTTCCTGAAGTGAATGATTGATTGACTTGTGATGCTTCCAAATGAACTGATCTATAGTTAATTAAGTGGTCTATTTGCTGGTTAGGTTTTCATGTCTGCTTGAAAATAATTTAGCTGGATGTCCACAAGTTGGGGAATCGCCCAGTCAATCGTAGACTGTAATTACAAAACTATATGGCTTCTCATTAAACGACATCTTGATTTAAATTATTAACTTGTGCTTGCAACCTTATTGGCAAATTTTAAGGCAACAAAGGGTGAAGATGAGTCATTAACTCATTGAAATGGAAGAGAGACAGAGCCATGAACAGTTTACCGGAGTTAAAAATTGGTTCCAATTGATGAACATGTGTCAACATATGAGAAATGGTACGGACGTCTGGGACAGGAATTGGGACAGAATCCGAGCCCTTTAGAATGTGGGTGAACTTGAAAGTTTTGTGGGTATGCATTTAGTTGTTTTTAAATCACAAGGTTTAACTTTGTACCAATCTCTCAATCTCATTATTCTTACTCACTTTCACCCTCCCTATCTAATCTCTCAATCTCATTATTCTCACTATCCCTTCAACGCACATCAAGTTTGACATGATAATGGGTTTTCTGGCTCTTATTATTCCGAAGGGGAAGGTATTTGTTGCGTACAATTTTCTTAACAAAATTAACACAAATAAAATAGAAAAAATGGGGAAGAAGAGACCCACTTCGAGTGGGGAGACCTCCTGTTTCAATTCAAGATAAACCTAACCTCCATAAACTTCATAAGAAGTTAATCATAAAAATCTAACATCATTTTTCATTGAATACTAATTTAAATATACAACTGGATAACTACCCATAAACCCACCAACCCAACATCACATATAACCCCACTAACTCTCTAACTCGCTCATGCTAAGACTCCTAATTACTAACTAATTTAAAAGATAATATGAATGTATCATTCATACCCCTGCTGTGTTGTTATATGGGCCTATTTCGAGACTTGTTTTAGTAATCCGAACCGTTCATATTTTAGAATATATTGAGTAAAACATACCTGCAAAAAATCAAGTTGATCGGATATCGTTAACCCTTTCATCCACTCATATTTGTTTCCATTTTAATACTTTAAATCACAGTTGTCATTTATTTTTGTGAAAACAAATGTGAGTGGATGAAAGGGTTAACGCTATTTGATTAACTTGATTTTTTGCAGGTATATTCTACTCGATATACTTTAAAATATGAACGGTTCGGATTATCAAAACGGGTCTCGAAATAGGCCCATATGATAGTACAACAGTGGCTGCTGTGCCCACCAGCACAGCAGCCACCCCATCTCTTGTCGAGCAAGGATCCTCTAGAGTGATTTTTCCCTAAAGTTTCCTAAAGTGCTATAGTGTATGGTTGATATTTACTGGCAAGTCACATCAATTTTTCTGTTGTGACTTGCCAGTAAATCTCAACCACAAAATATAGCACTCTAGGAAACTTTAGAGAAATTTCACTCTAGAGGATCCTTGGTGATCTCTTGTCCGCTTGAGATTGAAATATAAGTTATACAAAATCCTCTTGGACCCCATATTTTTGGAAACAAAAATTGTACAAACATAAAACTAACTTTTTGTTGAATCAGACTTCCACGAACATTCATCTTGAGCATTGTAGTGAAACACATGCTTTTGCGATTTTGATAAAATAACGCTGACTATTGCTTTTTCCTCCATCAAGAAATTAGCTTTCTCGAAATTTGTCTTCATGTTGTTTTCTTCCATCTTGTTTGTTGCTTCATGCTTTAGTGTCTTGATCAATATTTTGATGTCATCTAGAACATCATAAATGACTTGCTGCTCTCAACCATTTTGATGACAAGTAACTTAATCTCTTGTAAATCTTTACCAATTGGCTCCAAGACATCATGCGGTATAGCCTCTGGCATTGCCAAGGATCAATGGTTCTAATACCAATTGTTATGTATGTTTTTCTTAACAAAATTAGCACAAATAAAAGAAGAAGAAATAGAGAAGAAGATACCCACTTTGAGGGCGGAGACCTCCTGTTGGTTCAATTCGAGGTGAACCTCACCTCTATGAACTTCCTATGAAGTTAATCATAAAACATCCAACATCATTTTTCATTGAATACAACTTCTTTAAATGCTCAATTGGATAACTACTCATTAACCCACCAACCCCACATTACATATATGTTAGGGAATTTTCAAAATGATTTTCAAAATTTAGTTTAGTTTTTGGGAATTTTTCAAAACCTTCCTTGTTTTTCTTTGGAAAACTTGAAATAAACTTGGGGATTTTGTCCTACATTGGAAAGAAAGCAAAACATGGGGCACTTAATAAAGTGCTACATGGAATGGTCCTTTGAATATGGAATTGTGGGATGGATGCTAGTGTGCATGCACTCACACCGCATGGATGATGCTCCGCACCATTCGCACACGCACACACACACACAAGTGCGTGACGTGGGTTATGTGTCGTTTGATGGCGCACTTCGCACTTTGCACAGACGCATCGGCGCAAGGCCCCATGAGGGCGCTTTCCTATTTGCATCGGACAGGTTGGGGCGATGACATCGTATGGATAAAATGGCACTCGATCATGATCAGGTATGATCAGTAAAGGCATTTATTCAGTGTGAGAATGATCTACACCATAGATCGTCAATCTAACGGTCAGATCTGATCGGATACGATCAAGGGACATGACCATTCGATCAAATGCATCAAGGCCTATAAATAGATCGTGAAATCATCCATTTCAATCCATCCAAAATTTAGAAAGCATTCCTGCAATTATTTCTCCCTTTCCCTCTTGATTTAAAGTTTTCGATCAAGAGTTTCTTAAGTAAGTTTCTGCTTTTCTTACTGGTAGTCAAATTCTGCAGACTTGATTATCTGTGTTTTGGTTTTCTTGATTATATCAAGAGTATTCTGATCTACTATCGTCAGTGCAGACATCGGTAGACTTGATATTTAGATCAGGATTCATTGTATCCTGGAGGCGAATTTGTTGTAACCCCCTGCACACCTTTTGGTGGGTGCAAATATTGTCTTTAGGAAAGCGACTAAGTAACGCGACTTGAAACACCAAATTTCTGTTCTACATAGACAAGATCATCACCAAGTTTTGAAGTCTCAAAGACCACCAACTGAAGAATTCAAGACGCATTGTTCCAACAATCTAAAGACAATATTTGGATATGGTGATGTCTATTCAGAAAATGACTCAAGATTTCATGAAGCTTGATCGATTTGATAGAGGAAATTTCCGATGATGGCAAAAGAATATGCACTTTTTGCTTACCACTCTCAAAGTAAGAAAACGAGACCGTGGAGCAAACCCGTACCAGAACCAAATGGGAGAATGACGACTACATTTGCCAATGACACATTCTGAATGAGCTATCAGACTCTCTGTTCGATATGTATCAATATCTGGAAATGACAAAGCAACTCTGGGACATATTACAGTCCAAGTACCTCACCGAGGATGCCACCAGTAAGAAATTTCTTGTTAGTAATTTTATGCGTTTTACTATGATTGATACAAAGCCCATTATGGAACAATTCCATGAGATCCAATATATTCTGAGTTAGTTTCGACAAAAGAATATGAACATGGATGAATCTATTGTAGTTTCATCTATAATAGAGAAACTGCCATCTTTTTGGAAGGTGTAGACATCCCATTTTTTATCGTCCTCAAGACTTGGTAGTGCTTGCAGGTACATCCAGCCATAAGTTTGATCGCTCATCGAGTGCTCGACTTTCGCGGTGGAACGTCACAGGTTTGAGCTTTCCAAACCCTGTATCCTTTCTGCCCCATTTTTGGACCAGGTGTTGGTCATTTCTTCTTGATTTTCATGGGGCACTGTCGGCCACTGTTTGGCACTGCCGACCATGCACTTTCCCCTGCCTGCTACTGATGATGGCTGCGGGCCATTAGTGAGCCACTGCCGGCCATAGTTGATGGCCGACAGAACACTTGTCTCAGCAGGTTTCACGCTAGATCTTTTGAGCCAGCTGGTTTTCACTCATCTCCCCTTCGTGAAGCTCTTGCCAAGCTTCTTGAACAAGCTTTGCATTGCCTCTCTTCTATAAAAGGAGAGGCTCTTTCTCCATTTTAGAGGTTCAGAAAATAGAGGTTTGAGTGATAGATATAGTCTTGTATCTATATCTCTCTTTTGCTTTGGTTTTGTGCCTTAAAAGTGTAGTTTTGTCTCACTTTTGTACACAAACACACACTTAAACACCTTGCTTGTGTTGCTGAGACTTCTTGAGGTTGTTTTTGGTGTTCTTGGACTGGTTTGAGCTCAAACGAGTGGCTAGAGTTGCAGTGGTAAAGAAGGTCTTCAAGGGTGACTCTTTAACCTTTAGATCTCCCATTTTTGCTTAAACTTTTAGCCCTTCTTGCATACGTTTTTAAGCTTAACTCTTAACTGGAAAAAGTTCTACTTTTACGTGCTTAAGAAATTTGTTTAAGGTCACTTTTTCGTTTTGGGTGATCTCCCCCCCTCTTGGGCCTTGTTAGGCCTTCTTTCGAGCCATCCCTTTAGACTCTTGTTGAAGCCTTTGCATAACCTTTCTACCACTAAAATCCAAAGGATTTTCAGTGGTGGAAAGGTAGTTTTGGAGTCCTAAATAGGAGAGGGTCATCCCCTCTCCTTGTATTGTGTTTACTAGCTTCATATGCCTCATGTTTGAGCACCTTTGTTAGGCTTGTGTTGGCCGTATCTTAGCTAGTATTTGTGGTTATTTTGCTGAGGCATGTCACTGTTTTTACTTTCCTTGGTCACTCCATGCATGGTTTATACACTTGTAGTGTAAATCACACAAACTAGTCTTGTATACTTCATGAAGTAGCATGTCATTTTAGCTTGTTTTCTTTCCATTTCAGTAGGTTTTTGGTGTTGTTTTAGCATGCCATGACTCTGTTTTGGGTGGGTTTGGTTGGCCCTTGCATGCTCCATGCACTTGTAGTGCATTTCCATGAATTAGCCTAACATGCATCATGTTTTAACATGTCATTCTAGCATACTTTTGGCTTAACTTTAAGAAGCTTTTATCTATGTTGTAACATGCTTTAGCTCTGATTTTGGTTGTTTTGGCCATGCATGACATGCTTTGTATAGCTATAATGCATTCTAGCTTGTTAGCTTTGTGTATCAAGTCCACTAGCATGCATTGCTTAGCCTATTTGAATGGTTTGGCATCATTTGTTATGTTATTTCAGTCCATGTTTCATGGCCATACACTCACATTTGTCACTTATTCAATGCGTTGGAGGGTTGGCCCCTTTATGCCTTAACATGAACCATTGTGTATGCCTTCATGCCTTAGCTTGTGAGCCATCATTTCAGAGCTTATTTGGGGTTATTTTGCCATGATATAATTCTGATTTTTGTCGGTTAACTCATTCCATGCTTGGTCTTAATAGGTGTAGTGTAATCCACCTTATTTGCCTTGTATGCATCATGCCTTATGCCCTTCATAATAGCTTGTTTTGGCTTCCTTTCATGCATGTTTTAGACTCATTTTAACATGTTTTAGGACTGTTTTGGGTTGCCTTTGCTATATGCTTCATGCTTTGTATATCTGTAGTGCAATTGGCCTTGCTAGCTTTGTGATTTGTTGACTCATGCATGCTATCTTTGAGCTATTTAGATGATTTGGCATCACTTAATACTTCATTTTAGAGCATGTAGCATTTTCATATTCTCACTTCATTCACTCTTTAAGTGCATTTGAGTGTTGTGCATGGTTGCCTAGTTTATGGCCTAGCATGTATGCCATCTTGCCTAGGTATTTGAGCCTCCATCTTGGCATGTTATGGTCTTTGTCTTGACCTATTTCAGCTCTGTCCATGGTTGTCTCATGCATTTGTGCCGTGTATTGCATGCCCCATTTGTAGTCCTCTTTGTTAGCTTTAATGCTTAAGGACCTTTGCATGCCATGCTTGCTTTGTTTGAATGATTTGGCATAATTTCTTACCTCATGCCAGTGCATTTAGTGTTGTTACACTTCCGCATTTGTCACTCTTTGAGCATTCTTGAGAGTTGTGCTCTTAGGCCTCTTTGATGGGCCATTGCATGTGCATGTTCGTATAAGCTTCATGTGCCTTTATTTTATCACCAATGGCCACTAATTTGGACATGACTGAGGCCCATCCATTTTGGTTTAAGTCCATTAAACATTGTGCATGCCATGTAGTTCGTAGCATTGAGTATGCCATGTTGTTTGCATGTTGATTCATTGCATTGTGAACGCCATGTTGTTTGCATGCTTAGGTCACATTACATTGAGTATGCCACCATTTGCATTGTGTATGCTAGTTGTGCATGCCATTAGCCTTGTTAGGTTATTCATGTTACATTGCATGTTTGCATGCTTAAGTCATATTGCATGTTTGTCATGCTTGTGTTGCATTGTTGTTTGGATTAAGTATTAATCCGAGCACGAGAAATGATGGACGTTTCATACTTCAAGTGACGAAACGTGCCTTAATTCTCGGTCGCCGACACTCTTGATGACACATGATAGAGTTTTAGGCTTTATATGTTTATTTGTGCATTCATTTTACATTGAATTTGCACAAGTTGGATCTTTGGCCATCATGCATCGAGATGCGTGATTGATGGTCTTGGATCCGATTATGCCTTTCCCTTGATGTTTTGAGGTGATATGGGGTGGCATCGTGCATACATATCCTTGGGAGACCCTCTATTTCCTCTGTTTTGTGCTTTGTTGTAGCTTGGTGTCACAGTACACCAGTGGCCGGCAGTCTGTCATCCTTGGCCAACACCCCCCTCATCCTTGGCCGGCAGTGGGCACTCTTGGCCGGCTGGGTGGTCGGCAGCAGCCCCTCATGGCCGGCAAGCCACTGGTGCACTCCTCAACACTGTTTTGGTAAGATCCAGCAGCTAGTTCTTAAGGACACCCTGCAGACAGAGCCTCTAGAGAGCATTCAGAGAGCTTTCGGGACGGGAACCGAGCATGCATCTTCAACTTCTTCAAGGCAGAGCTAAGGCAACCTAGTTTACATATTTTAATGCTTACTTGTTAGTTAGTATTCAAATTTGTAATTAATTAATTATTTGTCAATTAATTAAGTGTTGTAATAATTAGTTGTAGCTAGTTATTCAATTTGGTTATGTAATAATTAGTTTAATTAGCGTAGCTAGTTAGCTAAATTCATTTGGACCCTCCGTCGAGAGGGCATATGTTGTAATAAGGATGCGTGTGTGTGTGCATGTCTTCCAACCCCCATTTCTTTCTCCCTTTTACTTACCTGCTTTCAGTGGTTAGTTTTAGGGCACGTTTCAATTAACATACCTTATGCTTGCATGCGTGCATCATTCATTCGTATTGCATGCACCGGGCTCGGCGCATCATACTAACCGCATTGTATTTCAATACCAAGTTGAATACATGTATCGAACTATTGCATTTCATATGCCATCTTAGAATAGCCGAGCCTATTTTAGATGCATTTTCGCATGCGTTGCATTAGCCATCTTAACATGAACTAGGGTCATGCATGATTTCTAACTAGTTCTCTGTTTTGGCTCGGAGTACACTGTGAGTGTTTACGTTTTAGCATCTTGCATGAGTGTCAGTGTTGCCATGATAGCATGCTTGCCATGAGGCTAATTGCTTATGTGATATAACTGCCTGAATGCCTGTGGGTGAAGGTTGGATTTCTTGAATTGGAACAATTCATTGAAATCCTCGATTTAGCCTACTTGCGAGTAGCAAACTTCAAACTATTTTCAAACAAACAAATATGCAATGCTTTGTTCCAAATTAGGCGATCTAGTCTATACTTGTATGCTTTGCGCATCACGTAGTAAGATTAGCTAATTAACCGGAATAAGAGCACATGTGTTTTCAAAAATAAGATATCATGCTTAGTACAGGCCGATCCTTTGATCGGGCGAGCGGGGGTGCTCATTGCATGACCTTCCCCTTTCGTACCCAAGTTCCCGAGCCGAGGCAGCTTTGGTGATGACGGACACGTGGCCTTAGGCACGAGTCAGGGTTTCCTAAATTTCCCCCAAAACAAAATATTTAGGTGGCGACTCTGTATCTGGCAAAGCAGTCCATGTTTGGCACTTCTTTATAAAAATCAGTTTTCCAAAACGATTTGCCGGATTTGGACTCTTTGGTGATTTATCGGTCTTGCATTGCACTTTGCAAGATCAGATTCAGAACCGTGACATTTGAGTCCGAACTGTAATAGTAAGCCCAAATGAACAGAACGGGATTTTCCCGGGACGTTCGGGCGCGTCTACAGAAGGATTTTAAGAAAACTCTGAAACACAAAAAGGAAGATCTAACTTTAGAGGAATTGGCTCAACACCTCTAAGTTGAGGAAGAGCCAAGACTTCTTGAAAGTAAAGATAACTGTAACACTCTAGATTTTTTTTTTCTTTTCTTCGCTCGAGCGTCGGATTGTGTGCTCGAGCAGTCTTTGTGAACTTTTAGCACTTTTGCAAGCCTGCAGAGATACTGTGAGATGGCATTCTTCGCTCGAGCGGTATTTCTTGTGCTCAAGCGGTGTTGGCTCAAGTGGTCCTTCTTGCGCTCGAGCAACGGTCCTTTATTTGTAAAACTTCTAAGAGTTGGTATTCTTCGCTCGAGTGGTCACTTTGTGTGCTCGAGTAGTCTCACTTATTGTGTTTGGTTGCTTGAGCAACACTTCTTGTGCTCAAGCGGTCTGGTTGGGATCAGCTAGTATAAAACCCACTTTTTGCTTATTTTCTCTCACTTTTCTCTCTTTCCTCTCTCTCACTCCTCCATGACGGAAAACCCTAGCCTTCAAACCTTTGATTTCACCTCATTACACTAAGGATCCACCTTAGATCATGCAAGATTAGTGAAGGAGGAGTGAAGATCTTTCTCTTGACTGATTGGATTGAGATTTCGCCAAAGTTTTTGCTTGGGTCTTCCTTTTCATCCTCGAGGTAGGGAGTTTTCTTAACTCAATAATTTATGATTTCATTCGATTTGTGATGTATTATGGAAAGTATGAGTTGATTTGAGTTTGAAATCTTTGATTCAAAGATGTTTATATATAAAAATTGGGGTTTTCACCTAAATTTTTAAAAGATTTAGAATGTTTTGGTGTATTGGTGTATAATACTTGATGATTTGAGGATTTAACAAAGAAATGAGGAAAACCCCCAATTTTCATTGAAAACCCTAGAATTGGGATTATTTTTATTTTGTTTTTTTAAAAGAGGGTTTAAGCTAATTGGTACTTCTGTTGAAAATTTAATTGATTTTACATGTTGATGAGTGTGTTGGATAAAATCATTATCGATGATGATATTTTTGGTAGATTAAATAAGTTGAATTGTGTGAACATTTGAAATGTTGGAATGATGTACGGTAATGTTTTGCATACGATGATGGTTGGTAAAATGTAGAACTTGGAGACTGGAAAATGAGAATAGTTTGTTAGTTTTTATTTGTTGAATTATTGTGTAATTAAAAGAAATTTTAGGATAAAACGGAAGGTTTAGAAAACTCATGCATTGCATTGCATTTCCATGATGTTGCTTTAAATATTAGATTATTTAGAGGAGTGTGTTTGTGGTTTCGGAATGCGCTGTGTGTGTTAATGTGCCCAATTGCCCTTCCGTGCTAAGTGGCCGGAAAATGTGGGGATGTCATTGGTAATTTCGTAAAGGTACCCAATTGCCCTTCGTGCTTGGTAGTCGGTAAATGTGGGGGAAAAGTTGAAATGATTGATGGGTGTCCAATTGTCCCTCCGTGTTCGGTGGCCAGAAAATGTGGAGATGTTTTTAAAATGAAACGGGTGTCCAATTGCCCCTCCATGCATGCTGGCCAGTAAATGTGGAGGTTTTCAAAAAGTAAGAGGTGCCCACTACCTTACTGTGCTTGGTGGCTAGTAAATGTGGGGAGTATTTTGAGGTATTGTACGTGGAGTTTGTTACAAAACAAAAGTTCTTGGTTATGATAATGGATAATGAGTTGAGTCAACATGGGTTATAAATAATGTATTTCATAATTTGGTTTCCAAATAGAGTTAAGTCGTAAACATGGCATGACATTGCATAGCATAAGCATATTAATCATATTTGGTTATGTTAAGTTCACTTCCTACTGGGCGTAAAAGCTCACTTCTTTTTTATGAGCTGGATATCCTAAAATTCCAGGTGATGAAGGTGAACCTTGTTATTGTTTAAAAGTCGATGGAGTTCAACATGGAGCACTGAAGCTTCTTTGATGTTGTTTGCCTATAGCTATCGAGCTTATTTTTCGAGTTAGGCTTTTATTTGTTGAAATTAAGGCCCTTAGTCTTGAAAGGTGTAAGCCCCTATGGCAATTTTGATGTACATTTTATATTACAGTGTGCTGTTAATTATTACAATGAACTCGAAGAGGAATACATGAGAATGTGACAAGTTTAGTTTATTGAATGGTTATTGTTTATTTATTATTGCTATGAATGTCATGAAATTGGACAATAATAATGGTTTGGTAACAAATTATATAGTATGAATATCGGGGTGCCACAATAACTAATTGGCTCAGACTTCCAAGATTCACATGGTGGATGATGGCAAGAGGTTCAACAAAAGGAAGCGTAAGCGCGACCCCTAACTTGAGAAAGATGCTAAGAAGCCGAAAGACGCTTGGTGGCACTGTGGCAAGCCAGGGCACTTCAGAAATGAATGTTGGTCATATAAGAAGAAGCCAGAAGCATCAAATGCCAAGAACAAGTTCGTGGCTGTTATATCCGAGGTAGATGCTGGTGACTGGTGGATTGACTCAGGAGCAACAAGGCACGTCTGCAACGACAAGAGCCGTTTTACTACTTATGAACAAGTAAGTGATGAAATAGTTCTCTACATGGGCAACTCTTCAACTGCTGCTATGGCAAATGGATGGTGGATCTAGAGTTCACATCTGAAAAAGTCTTAAGTCTTAATGATGTTTATCATGTATTTGATGTCAGGAAAAACCTTGTATCTGGAAGCCTGCTTAATAAGCATGGTTTCAAGTTAGTATTTGAGTCGGACAAATTTGTCCTGTCTAAGGGTGGAATTTTTGTTGGGAAGGGCTACATGTATCAGGGAATGTTCAAACTTAACATTATCAGTAATACATCTGTTTCTGCTTATATTGTTGATTCTCTTTCTTTATGGCATGCTCGTTTAGGTCATGTTAATACTAGGAAAATGCGTGATATGGTTAACTTAGATTTAATTCCAAAGTATGATATTGATATGTTCGAAAAATGCAAATTTTGTGTGCAATCTAAAATCACTCACATTCCATTTCCTAAAGTAGATAAAACCACATCTCTGCTTGAACTTGTGCATAGTGATGTATGTGACATGCCTAGTACTTCCACTAGAGGGTGTAAGAAATATTTTGTAACATTCATTGATGATTTTTCTAAGTATTGTCATATCTATATTTTGCATGCAAAATTTGAGGTGCTTGACAGATTCAAGATTTTTAAGATAGAAGTAGAAAATTAGTGTAATGTCAAAATAAAGAGACTTAGGTCTGATAGAGGCGGTGAATACCATTTTCTAGAATATTGTGAAAATGTTGGTATTATTCATGAGAAGTCTGCACCCTATATACACCACAACAAAATGGTGTAGTTGAAAGAAAGAATAGGACATTAACAAAAATGATTAATACTATGCTTTCTTACTTCAGTTTAAGTTCTGATTTTTGGGGTGAAGGCATGTTCATTGCTTGTCACATACTCAGTAGAATTCCTCTTAGGGGAAGAAATGTTACTCCTTATGAACTTTGGAAAAACAAGAAACCTAATCTAGGTTACTTGAAAACGTGGGGCTGTGGAGCAATAGTTAGATTGCTTGAACCTAAAAGGAAGAAATTAGGTGAAAAAGAAATTGAATGCATATTCCTTGGCTATGCTATACATAGCAAAACATATAGGTTTCTGGGAGTAGAGCCCAATAGTTCAGTGGAAACAAATACCATAATTGAATCACGTGATGCGGTATTTTATGAGAATTGTTTCACAACCATTCCAAGGTTAGATTCTAATCAAAGAAATGAATCATCTCCTTTGATGTCTACAGAGAAAAGTGAACGACATGAACCCATTGAGCTTAATGAACCTAATGAGTCTATTGAACTTAATGAACCTAATGAGGAGTAAGAGGGCTAGGACTGAGAAGTCATTTGGCGCTAATTTCATTGTTTACCTTGTAGAAGGAACTAGGAAAGCTTATTTTAAGCAAACAATGATTTCTTTGAATATGGATTCAGATCTATTAACCTTTGAGGCGGCTATGAAGTCTCAAGATGTTGCTTTTTAGAAAGAAGCAATAAATGATGAGATGGATTCTATCATGGGTAACAATAGCTATATACTTGCTGATATGCCACTTGGATCTAAACCAATTGGTTGTAAATGGATTTTCAAAAGAAAAATGAAAGTTGATGGCACAATTGACAAGTTCAAAGCAAGTTTAGTTACTAAGGGTTTTACTCAAAATGAGGGTATCGATTATTTTGATACATATGCTCTGGTGGCCAGAATCACCACCATTTGAGTGTTGATTGCCTTAGCCTCAATCTATGTCATGAGCTAAACTCGTCCCTAAAAGTTTGGATCATAACCATCCAGTAATCCATAGATTACCGGAGGCCTCAAACGAACGTACAAAATGTTTATACTAATGGGGCCATAAACGTAAGAATAACATAAATGACGAAGTCTATTGTGCTGTATCATTATGATCAAAAACAATATACAGTTTGTATCCAAGCACATTCATCAATCCACATGGCCATGCAAAAACTTGTGTACCAAGGAAAATTCTATATGTATGGTTTACGTAACCCAAGACCATAATGACAAATTCGAAAACAAAAGTTATAGCATGATGTGAGTCGAAAGCAAAAGCTCCATCTTGGAGGCGTGACTCGACTGGTTCGCAAAAAGACTCCTGAAGCTGACTCTAAGGGTGAGATCCATGCTACGGATCACCTACATGTGCACACATAAAATGGAGTGAGCGAAGCTCAATGAGTAATAATACAGTAAAACAGTGTAAATAGCGGAACATAAGGTTCTCACAATTTTCATAGTCATAATATGGAACGACCTTGGGCCCATCATATAAACAGCATGGCCTTAGGCCCATTACGTAAATAGAATGGCCTTAGGCCCATTATATAAATAGAATGACCTTAGTCCCATCATATCATAACGGTCTCAGGCCCACAAAAGGTACAGAACGGCCTCGGGCCCACAAATTAACAGCTGTTTAGAATGACCTCAGGTCCAATAACATATTATTATGTCATTAACAGAACGGCCTCAGGCCCACTTATGATACAGAATGGCCTCGGGCCCAAACATGTCATAACATAAACAGAATGACATTGGATCCACATTGCACATGTCATATAACATTTATGAAGTTCGTTCATTTCGATCAAAACACAATGTCGGCACAATTCACCATTCATGGCTCAAAGTACACAATTAAGATCATATATGTACGATACTATTACTCACAGTGCGTTTGATCTTGCGGCGTTTCCTCTGACACACAACCTACACAAAACATGTCACACACACATTCGATAAATAATTTGTTCATTATATACACTTTTGTTTTGGCGATTCACAACCTTTTCCAATGGTTTTAGATCATCATTTCATACTCCGGAGGGTCTACATAAGGTCAAGAATACATTCAAAAGGTCGGAAAGGTCAACACAAGAAAGCAAGATTTTCTCTCCTGCCTGGTCGCACGTGCGGCCGGTCTAACTGCTCGAGTGGTCATGCTCCGCTCGTGCGGAAGTGTGAGCCACTTGAGCGTGAATAATTAAATTCACAAATTTTGTTCGTGTTCTACTCGTGCAAAGCTCATGGCCGCACTAGCGGCCTGGGAAAAAACCAGGCAGTCCAAAAATGGTACAAAATGGAATCCCCCAAACTTATTTCCAACCCCAAATTCATGCAAAACTAACCTAAAAACATGATATACTAGCATGATAAAAGTGTAATTTCACTTCAAACATATCAATCTTGCTCCAACATCAAATTCATGATCTCATCTTTTTCATATATTCATAAATTACATCATCAAGCTCAAAACACATATGAACATGGTGAATCTTCTAACAAAACTGGGTTGTATAAACCATCTAGAGTTTATTTCATGCATCAATCATAAGATTGATCTCAAAGCATACAAGGTTGAAAAGATTTCATAATTTTATTTTAAACCATTACACAACCCAAAACCTTAACTCAAAATTCCTAATTTCCTCTTGATTTCAAGCAAAAGATGAGATATATACTAAGATTCCAAGTAGATTACCATACCTTAGTTCAAATCTAGGGTTTGCCCCTTGAATCTCTTGCAAAATCCTAGCTTCTTCTCTTCCTCTCCCTCTAACTCACTCTCTAGCAAGTCTCTCAACAAATATGATGAACACAAGAGCTAGACCCACATATGACTTAACTCATAAAACTTAACTAAATCATTATGAATCATAATTTTTCAAAATTTTCATATCAAACACATAAACACATGTATAATTAAGCATAAAACGGGTTGGGTTATCACAATATACAAGCTTGAAATCCGTCAAATGGGTGTTAAGACCGCTTTCCTAAATGGAGAGTTAGATGAAGAAATCTACATGCAACAACCGGAAGGATTTGTTGTACGGGGTCAAGAACACAAAACGTGTAAACTCGTGAAGTCACTATATAGATTGAAACACGCTCCAAAACAGTGGCATGAGAAATTTGACAAAGTAATAGTGTTAAATGGTTTTAGGATACATGAATCTGATAAGTGTGTGCACAGTAAGTTTACCGACAATAGAGGTGTAATCATATGCCTATATGTAGATGACATGCTTATTTTTGGTACTGACAATGATGTCATTGAAAGTACTAAAAGTTTCTTGTCGTCTAGCTTTAGTATGAAAGACATGGGCTTGGCTAATATAATTCTGGGTATTAAGATCAAACGAGATGACAATAATTTGATTCTTACCTAGTCGCACTGTATTTAGAAAATTCTTAAGAAATTTAATCAATATAATTGTACACCCATGTCTAAACCTTTTGATTCAAATTTGTAATTACATCCTAAATACTAGAAGGGCTGTTGATTAGCTAGAATACTCAAGAGTGATAGGTAGCCTGATGTATGCCATGACTTGCACTAGACCTGATATTGCATTTGTAGTGGGAAAACTTAGTAGATATACTAGTAATCCTAGTAGTGTGCATTGGCATACTGTTAACCGAATACTTGGTACTTGAGGAAAACGATAGACTATGGAATAATCTATAATGGCTATCTAGCAGTGCAGGAAGGATTCACGGATGCTAGTTGGATAACTGACCGTGAAGATCACTCATCCACGAGTGGTTGGATTTTTACTCTTGGTGGAGGAGCTATCTCTTGGGGTTCTAAGAAGCAAACATGCATAACAGACTCAACCATGGTGTTAGAGTTTATAGCATTGGCTTCTTGTAGCAAAAAGGCAGAGTGGCTAAGGAATCTCATGTTAGAGATTAAGATATGGCCAAAACCTATGCCACCAATATCTTTGCATTGTGATAGTGAAACAACTTTATCACGAGCCTATAGCCATGTCTATAATGGAAAGTCCAGGCATATAGGACTGAGACATAGCTATGTCAGACAGCTAATCACAGAAAGTGTGATTACCATTAGTTATGTAAAGTCAAGTGAAAACTTGGTGACCCCTTAACAAAAGGACTTGCAAGGGATTTGGTGTGGAAAACATCAAAGGGGATGGGTCTTAAGCCCACTTACCATAATCACTCTTGGTAGAAACTCGACTCAACGCTTGAAGAAACATCAAGTCTTGAGTTTAATGAGCCCAAGTACACCATATGTTGTGATTGCAAGTACTTAGTTTTATTTCATTTTCACCCCAAGGTTGAAGTGCTTGGTACCTGTAATGTGAAAAGAAGAGAATGAGTTAGCAAACTCTTAATAAGCTTATAACTGGGTTGTTAGGGTACTGTAAATTACAAGGGTACTCTCAGTAAGCTTACCTATGTGAGTGTATGAGGTGGTGCCGCTTCCTATGAGTCTAAGGGCTTGATTCTAGAGCGCTCGTGAAACAAGATATAGACACAAGGCCAATCCACGTGTCGGTTTGTTTGAATACTTGAGGTAACCTGTACTGTGTGTGAGACATGTCCGGTTAGTAGTATAAGATCACTAGTTCAACGACAAGTCTACCATGCCATCTTGACTAACTTTGAGGTGTCTTCACTATGTGAATGATTCAAATCCTAAGATATCTTCACCTATGCATAAGGCTGCCAAGTGAACCAAGAGTCATCATCTGGTATTTTGAAAATGGTGGGGGAATTTTCAAAATGATTTTCAAAATCTATAGTTTAGTTTTTGGGTGTTTTCAAAACCTTCCTTGTTTTTCTTTGGAAAGCTTGAAATAAGCTTGGGGAGTTTGTCCCACATTGGAAAGAGAGCAAAACATGGAGCACTTAATAAAGTGCTACATAGAATATTCCTTTGAATATGGAATTGTGGGATGGATGCTAGTGTGCATCCACTTACACCGTAAGGATGGTGCTTTGCGCCATCCGCACACGCACACGCACATACGAGTGCGCATGGTGCGTGTGCAGTGGGCTGTGTGGCATTTCATGGCGCACTTTACACTTAGCACGGACTCATTGGGGCAATGAGGGAGTTGTCCTATTTGCATTGGACATGTTAGAGCGATGACGTGGACCCAACAAGGCATGGGTAACATGAAATACAGTCAGCTCAGCGTGGCAGTGACATGGCATCCGTTGGCGTTAAGTTAATCAACCGATCAAACGGTTGCGTGTCTGATCTGCATATAGTAACAAACTGAACTTGCATGCATATACATAGCGATGAACATTCCCAGGGCTTGGCAAATAACTTGTCCACAACAAGTGGCAAAGAGCTCAGTTAGTACAAAGTTATTGACATGATTCCCAATAACAAACATGTTCCAAGATGTCATCTTAATACATGATACAAAAGTATAGGATATTCATTCATGATAAAACAATAGTATAACTTTCTAAACATATCATATGTTTACATTTTGAATCATAGCTTTAAGAACATAACTTTACTACACTACTACTCATAATTGGCTTCGTGAACAAGGGTTTAAACGTCCTCAAGCTTGACCTATACAAGACAAGAACAAAACATGAAGCATTTGGACAATTCTTAAACTTCTTGTACCAGTTATCATGCAATTAGCCTTTAATTCTCTTTTCTATTCAAACATGTTTCAAGTGGGTTCCTAGTGTAAGGACATCCAAATCACCAAAAACCAATTCAAAAGAGTTGAAAATCCTAAGTTTCATCACCTTAGCTAAATTTTCTTCTTTCCCTCTAAGTTTTTCATTCCTAGATCATTTTCATCCTAACTTTTCCATGATTCATGATACTAAATGAATCTGCTACAAGATTTAGGATAGAAATCTCACCTTAGAACACTTTTAGGATGAGTTCTTAGTTGAATCTTCTTAGGTTCTTCTAAAAGGATAAAAAGAATAATTTGGCTTAACCATGAATGAGGTAGAGGCCATGTATATATAATAGATTCATGATACAATTTAGAAAACGATATAAAGAAGGAAACAATAACTAAATCAGTGATTGACATAATCACAAATTATATACATAATACTAAAAAAAAAGATATTCCATATTCAACACTCCCCTTCAAGCTGGTCTGAAGATATTGAACAATCGTAGCTTACCAATGGATGATTGGAGTAATGTTGTCCTACAGACTTTATGAATATATCTACTAATTGCTGAGGGGAAGAGACAAATGATGGACTCACAATACCATTCCGAACCTTTTCTTGAATGAAATGAATATTAACCTTTACGTGCTTAGTACGCTCATGAAAGACAGAATTAGGGGCAGCATAATAGCAGACTTGTTGTCGCAAAATAGGGAGGCAGGATCAGTTTCCTCAAAACCCAACTCTGCTAGGATAGAATGAAGCCATAGAATCTCACATGTTCCCTATACCATAGCTCGATACTTAGCTTATGCAGAAGATCTAGAAATAACTACTTGCTTTTTATTCTTCCATGATGTAAAATGATCACCATAGAAAGTACATAAGCCAAAAGTAGAAGACCGATCAGTTCTAGATCTTGTATAGTCAGCATCAGTGAAACAAGAGAGCCTAGATTGAGGAGCGCCTGTAAAGAATAATCCCAAGCCAGGAGAGGTCTTCAAATATCTCAAAATGTGATGAACCACATCAAGATGTTCTGTATGAGGTGAATGCATGAATTGACTAACAACACTGACTGCAAATGTCAAGTTAGGTCTATTTAGACGTCCAACTAGACACTGATACATGCCTGGGTCCTCTAACAACTCGCCAGACTCTGATGTGAGCTTGACATTAGGATCCATAGAAGTAGAAGTAGGTTTACACCCTAACATACCAGTATCCTAAAGTAAGTCAAGAGTGTAATTTCTCTGAGATAAGGAAATTCCTTGCCGTGAGTAAGCCACCTCAATCCCAAGAAAATACTTGAGACTCCCCAAATCCTTAATATCAAAGGTGTGTCCCAAATCCCTTTTTACTTGATTAATGCCTACATAATCATCACCTGTGAGAATAATATCATCCACATAAACCAACAAGACTATACACTGACCAGTTGAATTACGAAGGATGAAGCAAGTATGGTCGAAGTGGCACTGAACAAACCCCATGGAGATGATGATATTACTGAAATGACCAAACCAAGCTCGTGGAGACTATTTCAAGCCATATAATGATTTGTGCAATCGATACACTTTTCCTGAATACTCCTCCTTAGCCCAAAAACCAGGAGGAGGTGTTATATAAATCCTCTCAAGAAGATCCCCATAAAGAAAGGCATTCTTGACATCAAGTTGATGAAGAGGCCAAGAATGGAATCCTACAAGAGAGATGAGAAGACGAACCAAGGTAAGCTTGGCAACAGATGCAAAAGTGGCTCCAAAATCCTTTCCAAGAACTTGGGTGAAGCCCTTGGCCACCAAGTGGGCTTTGTAATGGTCAACGGAGCCATCAGCTAGATACCTAATAGTGAATACCCATTTGCAATCCACAATACTCTCGCCAGAAGGTAAAGGAACTAGATCCCAAGTATGATTTTGTTCTAAAGCTGTCATCTCAACCTGCATAGCCTCTACCCATTTTGGATTTTGATGGCCTCTAATACAGAACGAGAAATGGCCTTGGATTCAATTTTGCCAAGAAAAGAGCGATAAGTAGGAGATGTATGCAAAGAAGAAAAAGTATTAGGAAATGGGATGATTAGTACTACTCAAATAACCCTAACGGTTGGGAGGATGTCAATCCCGAGGGGAATTATGACGAGGAGGTGGAGAGGATGTATGTAAAGGAGAAGAAGTACCTGACCCAAAGACTGGAAAGATTGGAAGGGGGAGTTGAGAGCGAGGGCAAAGAGAGTATACCTGCAATGAGGGGGGTGAGGGAGGCAAAGGTGGAGAATGAAGAGAGAGGACAACCACATCCGTAACCTTGTCCAAAACAGGAATATGGCGAACACTAGAAGGAACATGAGTGGAAGCCTACAAAGGAGGGTTATTACCAAAAAAAGGGATATTCTCACAAAAAGTAACATCCAAAGTGTGGTGAAAGGCACGAGACACAAGATCAAAACACTTATACCCTTTTGACATGGAAGAATACCCCAAAAATTAATAGACATGTCATCTAACTTGGTACAAGCGAGACTCCGATCTTGAACAAAATGGGTACATCCAAAGACACGGGGTAGGAGTGAAAATAGAGTAGTGGGGCATAAGAACATGAATCAGAGTAAGACCATGCAACACACGACTAAGGGTCCTATTAATAAGATAGACAACGGTAAGGACAACCATATGCCAATAGGACTTTGGGACACTCATACCACAAAGGAGACACCGCACAACAGATATAATATGACAATTTTTATGTTCAGCTACACCATTTTGCTCAGGAGTCTGTGGACATGTAAGTTGTTGAAGAATACCAGTCTGATTAAGATGGGAGCGAAAAACATTGGAAATATATTCCCCACTATTATTAGAATGGATATTCCTAACAATTGTACGAAACTGAGTGTTAACCATTTACAAAAGCTAAGCAAAAATGGGAAACATGTCTTACTTACGACAGAGCAAATATACCCAAGTGTATTTAATGTGTTCATCAATAAAGGTGACATAATATCGATAGCCAGAAAAAGCAAGAACAAGAGACGAACCCCAAACATCGGAATGTATAAGGTCAAAAGCACTAGGGACACGAGTCATATGAGGTATGTAACTAGTACAAGTATGTTAAGATAATTCGCAAACCACACAATGAAACTCAGAACCTTTGCAAGCTTTATTTAATAAAGGAAAAAGTTGACATAAGTGTTGAAAATTTACATGACCTATATGTGCATGCCACAATTCTAAAGTTTGAACGTTAAAAACACAAGATATAGAAGCAGGCAAAACAGACGCCCGAAAACTAGCTAAAGTAGAAGGAGGTTGGTTTGGTGGATCCCCAAAGTAGTAAAGTCCATTGCACTTATATCCCCTGCTAAAAATTCTCTTCAATCTCAGGTTCTGTAATAGACACGAAAAAGGTAAGAAAATAATAGCACAATTGAAGGACTTGGCAAGCCGACTAACGAATAGTGGATTATATGCAAAATTAGGAATATGCAAGATAAAGAATAAAGTAATATCAGGAGATAAAGACATTTGACCCTTATAATGAACTGAGGAGAAAGACCCATCAACAAGACAAACATATTGGTCTATAGTAGAAGGAACTGGAGATGAAAGAAGGGAAAACTCACCTGTCATATGATCATTAGCCCCAGAATCCAAAACCCATGAGAGACCAGCAGACCGAACATGAAAAGCAGTAAAAGTACCTGTAATGAGAGTAGCAGTAGTAGAGGAGGATGAGCTAGAAAAATTAGTAGTCAAAGTCCTAAGTTGAGTCTGAAGCTGGCCAATCTGAGCCTATAATTGCTATAAAATAGGAATACTTAGAGACCCAGAAGCATGATAGGCCTCCACTGAAGCAGCAGTGCGAGGTGTGCCAGAACCACAAGGGCAAGAAGATTGTTGCCTCAACTCAGGATAAAGTTTGAAGCAGCGAGCCTTGACGTGACCAAGAGCTCCACAATGATGATAGGTAACTGAACCAGCAGAATCCCAGGAACCAGAGTTTGCGGCAAGGGCCATTTGGTTAGATAAGATAGGAGTCACTGGAGTAGTGGTGTGCGGAATCAAACGTCGAAGACGCTCATCACTATCAGTGGTGGCAAAGGCCTTATAGAAGGATGGCATGGGCAGTGTGTTTAAAATCTGAGTTTGAAGAGATTCAAATTTAGAGTTTAAACCCATCAGAAACTAGTAAGTGTGCTGGCGAGCAAAGTGACTGGACACAAGAACGGCGACGTTTGCTGGTAACTCAGTCAAGGGCTCATATTGAGCCAATTCCTCCTAACAAGCCCGAAGGTATCCAAAGAACTCTTACATAGAGAGACCCAAAGTAGACTGGGAGGTACGAACAATGTCTTGATAGAGCTCAACGATGCAAGCATCATTATGAGCGTGGGTATACATCTGAGACAAGGCACACCAAAGACTCAAAAGAGTGTCACAATAAAGAAACATGTGGTAAATCTGGTCTTCCATGGAGTTGAACATCTATCCTAGAATAGTGCAATTATCTATATCTCACTTGGTACGTGTAGGATTAGTCGCTGCAGGCAGAATAGAAGATGAGAGCCAATGGGCCTTTCCCTTTCCCCCTAAATAGAGTTTAAGGGAGCGACTGCAAGCAGCAAAATTTTTCCTATTCAACACCACACTTGTAATGCAATGAATAAGAGTGTGATGAGAAAGAGAAAAATTAGAAGTCATCGGTACAGGTTTGGTGGGCATATTGGAATCAACATGGGATGGGTTAGTCATGGTAGATTAATAAGGGCTAGAAAACATGAAATCCCAACACAGTCTAAAAAAATACAAGAAGTCGAAAAAAAACTCAACGGCTAGTCTAAATAAATGCTACCAAACAAATCTGGTAGTCCACTAAATAAAAAAAGCCAAAAAGTGCTTAATACATCAGCACCACACCCTAGAAAGGGAAAAAAAACAAGGACTGAACTGCCCTAGAAGAGCTGTCAAAGCATTTATAGCCAGGAAACACCCTGGTCGGCAGCCAACAAGACCCTCAGCAACACTAGGGCAGCCTGTTGAGGGGTGTAGAGGGTTGGGTAAGTGATTTTTGGGGGTCTAGGCTGGCTGGGTGGGGATGTCAGGTGAAATCAAGGGCTAAAAGGGGACTATCGACACTTAAGGATGAAGAAAAAAGATGAGAAAGTGGCTGGGCAGAGAACTAGGGTTTTTGTGTTTTGGCTCTGATACCAAAAAGAATGAAAAGAATGATTTGGCTTACCCATAAATGAGGTAAAGGCCATGTATATGTAATAGATTCATGATACAATTTAGGAAACGATATAAATAAGGAAACAATGCTAAATCAGTGATTTACACAATCACATATTATATACATAATACTAAAAATAAAAAGATATTCTATATTTAACACTTTTCTTTTCTCTTTCCTTTCATTCTTTTATCATTTTCTTCTCTCGTTTGTTCTCTCAACTTCCAACAGATTTCCTTTTTGTTTGATTTAGAGACTTAAGGTTTTATTTGGTGTGGCTAGGGCAAAGGTGTAACATCATTAATTAACTAGTTTTCCTTGCTTAGGCTTAGTTAATTAAGTTTAGAGTTAAATAATCTATTCCCATCCTAATCATACTTGGTCTAATTAATCCTCCACTAATCATACTTAATTATTACTAATCCTAATTAACAATATAACAAATAACAAGAAATGGTCAAGGTTGTTAGACTAAGGTCTTTAAGCTCCTCACTTAAGGCATAGGCGCAACCTATGGTTTCCAAATCAAGTTCTAAGCTATCCCCTAACTCAAAGCACATAACAAAACAATTCTTAACATAACCTTTCATATTCTTCTTCTCTTCTTGTGACACCCCAAAATCTACACTAAGGGTTGTGATCAAGGGAAAGTCGCTAATGAGTCCTATGACCAATGACCAAGTAAGATCCCAGATCGCTAGAGGAGTCAAATTAGCTTCCATTCTAAGTCCAACTTTCTTAGGTAGCATATTACCCTTTTGACAGATCTTAAAAGGCATTGACGTAATATCTCATAAGCAACATAGGGAACTACATTAGTTTTAAAAAAAGAAGCATATATTAATAAGAGAATAGTTACAAATGTCCTTAGTTACAAAAATTAGTTCCATCAATATTACATCCCAAAAATAAAAGTTCATATGGACTATACAAAACACGGGAAAAACAAATTCTAACTTCTCTAGGACAGCCAAAAGCCTTCGAAAGTTTCTGGCTTGTCGTTTTCTGCTACAAGATCCTTTTCGGTATCTAGCATGAAGCGCCATGAGCTTTTAACGCCCAGTAAATGCACACATCCCTTTTCCCTAATCTAATATACAATAACAATTACAACAATAAGGGAAAAGAACATGACATTCAAGTAAATAACAAGGTTACAAGGTTAGTTGTTAATAGTCTAGAAATCCCCTAAAGAGATTTCATCATCCCAACCACAAGAATCGGACGTGAATTATTCAGTATGTCCCCTCTTTTGTTGCTTTGCAGATCTTACCCCGGATGCCTACCAACGGTTACATACAACATAGCACCAATCGAGGACCTCAAAAGAGATGGTAAAATAGGGCCTTGTCCATTATCTCCTCACACCAAACCACTTAGGGTTTGAATATAACCGCTCCATTCAAGGGTTCTGAACAATCACTTGTGCAAGACTTTAACTTTCCAAAAGAGAATGGCTTGGGATTATTCTTTACAGCTGCTCCTCAATCTGGGCTCTCTTGTTTCACCGATGCTGACTATGTAGGATCTAGAACTGATCGACGTTCTACTTTTGACTTATGTGCTTTCTATGGTGATAATCTTATATCATGGAAGAGTAAAAAGCAGGCAGTTGTTTGTAGATGTTCTGTAGAAGCTGAGCATCGAACTATGGCACAGGGAACATGTGAGATTCTTTGGCTTTGTTCTATCGTATAAGAGTTGGGTTTTGAGGAGACTAGTCCTGGTTCCTTATTTTGTGACAAGTTTGTTGTTATGTTGTTATGCTGTCATCTAATTCTGTCCTTCATGAGCGTACTAAGCATATAGAGGTTGATATTCATTTCATTCGAGAAAGGTTTGGACTAGTATTGTGAGTCCATCTTTTGTCTCTTCCTCTCAATAATTAGCAAATATGTTGACAAAGTCTGTAGGACCAACATTACTCTAGTCATCCATTGGCAAGCTACGATTGTTGAATATCTTCACACCAGCTTGAGAGGGAGTATTGAATATAGAAATTAAAGTACAAAGAATCTTCTTATTTTTAGTATTATGTATATAATTTGTGATTGTGTTAATCACTAATTTAGTGCCTTATTTATATTGTTTTATTGTTTATATTGTTTCCTAAATTGTATCATGAATCTATTATATATACATGGCCTCTACCTCATTCATGGGTAAGCCAAATTATTCTTTGCATCCTTTTGAGAATACCACTCATAGGAACTCGGGTCATAGAAGAGGTTTGAGAGAGTTGAGAAATCTTGAGAGCGGTATTAATTATGAGGGTCAGGCAAAAGAGGCAAGGGTCATTAATGGTGCTGTTCATTAAAGATTTTGAGTTGGAATGTGTCAAGTTATTAGATGATGAGTAGTTTGGTAATCGTCACTAAGTTGCTTATTAGTGTAAATAATATTGTGTTAGAGAGGACAAAACTGATTTTAGGTTTTGTGCCTCTTCCCTTCATATTACTCTCTCTCTCTCTCTCTCTCTCTCTCATCTTTATTCTTTTTTCTCTCTAAATTTCTTCTCCTTACAATTTTAACTTGGTATTAGAGCAACAAAAATCTTTGATTTTTTTGGTTGTTTTATGTTCTCTCTCATTTTCCTATTTTTTTCTTTTTCTTTTTCTTTTTCATTTGATAATGTTAAAAAAAAAAAAAATTAGCCATGCTCGACTGGGGCTGGGGAATTCCTAGAAGAAGTTTCAAATTTTTCCTCCCACTCTTTGCCTATGTTTTTGATTTTTTCTTAAAAATAGGTCGTTTTTCAGATTCTCGATTTCCATCTGTTTTTTGCTTGAATCAAGGTCTGGGTTAGTCCTACTAGGTGCTGAATGGACCCCTTGAGGCTCTTATTAACTTTGGTTTTTACTTCTCTGGTATTTCTAAGTGTTTTTCAACCTTCAAGTTCTATCAGGTGTGTTGTTTTGTTTTTATTTGGGTTGTTTCTTGCTGCTGCTGGTTGGTTTTTAGTGGAAAATCATATTCTTCTATCATCTCCTCAGTTTTTTGATATAGTAGTGTGTTCTTGGTCCATGGGTGAAGAAGGTGATATTCCTCTCAGTTGTGAGACTAAAAATTTGAGTCCTACTATAACACTGGATGACTCTCATTCCCTTCAACTTACTACTAAGCTCAATGACACCAATTACTTGGTTTGGTCTCGTTCTTTTCAATTGGCTATTACTGCTCGAGGCTTGTTAGTGTACATCAAAGGTGTTACAAAATCTCCCATAGACGATGCACCAGCCCGTAACAAATGGAACAAAGAGAATGCTCTTGTCATGACCTGGTTACTCAATTCTATTCATCCCAGTATTAGTCAGTCTTTTGTTTTAATGGATATTGCTCATGAGATTTGAACTGCCGCATATCAGATCTATTCTTAACAAGGTAATGATGCACAGGCTTATGAATTGCAAAAAAAAATTCGAGGGTTTGATAAGAAGGATAAGACTCTTGTGGAGTACTATTTCGAGTTGAGTAGCTTGTGGCAGGAACTTGATTACTATTAGAATTTCCAGGCTGTTTGTTCTCAAGATGCTACTATGTTCCAACAGATGGTATCCAAAGAGCGTGTTTATGACTTTTTTGCTGGTCTCAACATAGAGTATGATCCGATTCGTGTTCACGTTCTTAGCCGTGATCCGTTTCCTACCGTGCGTGAGGCTTATGCTTATGTTCTACAGGAAGAGAGCCAGAGGAGTGCTATGGTTCATTAGTTTGTCCAAGATCACTCTACCTTAGCCATTTCTTCTGCACCTATAGATGGGAAATTCGGTCAGCCCAAGTTTGGGGGAAAATGCTCCTCTACCGATCGTGATCAAATTATTTATGATTACTGTGGGAAAGGACGTCATGATTGGGACCATTGTTGGAAGTTGTATGGTCGTCCTCCTCGAGGATGAGGTAGTGGTCGTGGTAATCGTAGTGGTATTATTCGCTTTCATGCTCATTTCTCGGAGTTCTCTCTCACCACTTCTAATGATTCTGTAGCCCTTTCCCAAGATGAGCTGCACACTCTTCAATGTCTGATGGCTCGACTCAACTCTCCTACTGCCACTGCTTCAGATTCTCCTTTCTTCAACTTTGCGTCCACATGTATTCTTCTGAGTGCCCTAAGTGTTGTCTCATCATCTCCTTGGATTATTGACTCTGGTGCTTCCGATCATATGACAGGTTTGTCTAACCTCTTCCACTTACCCCCCTTGTTCTGGCAAGGATAAAGTGAGAGTTGCCGATGAGTCTTTATCCTCTGTATCTTGGATGGGCTCGATTTCTTGCTCCCTTTCTATTTCTCTATCCTCTGTGCTACATGTCCCAAATTTCTCTACTAATTTTCTCTCTGTTAGTCATCTTACCACTTCTTCAAATTGTTTCACAACCTTTTATCCTTATCATTGTGTCTTTCAGGAATTAGATACAGGGAGAATGATTGGCAATAGTAAAGCACATGAGGGTCTGTATTTTTTGGATGCTGGCACTTCTTCTCCAAGCCAAGTTCTTCATACTGCTGGCACTCCTGGACTTTTTCTTTTACATCAGTGGCATCAGCGTTTAGGGCACCCCTTTATTTTTGTTTTGGAAATCTTTTCCCTAATTTAGTAAAGGATTGTCATTGTAATAATTTTCATTGTGATGCTTGTGAATTTGCAAAGCATAAACGTTCTTGTTATCCTTTAGTTAATAAAAGAAGTTTGTTTCCTTTTATGGTTATTCATTCTAATGTATGGGGTCCTTCTCATATTTTGACCATGTCTGGTTATCGTTGGTTTGTTACTTTTGTTGACTGTTATTCTCATGTAACTTGGGTTTATTTGTTTTGCACCAAAAGTGAAGTTTTCTTTTGTTTTCAAACATTCCATAGGATGGTTCAAACTCAGTTCAACACTTCCATTAAGGTCCTTTGGAGTGACAATGGCACATAATATATTGATGGTGTTTTTCGTACATATCTTGAAGAACATGGCATTTTTTATCAAACCAGTTGTGTTGGTACCCCTAAACAGAATGGTGTTGTAGGATGGAAAAACAGTCATCTATTTGAGGTTGCTCGTGCTCTTATGTTCATGATACATGTTCCTAAACCATACTGGGGGGATGCTATTTTAACCATTGCTTATCTTATTATCCGCATGCACTCTAGTGTTCTTCAGTTTTAGCGCCCTCTCTAACTTCTTCCCCACACTTTTGTGTCACCCATCTCTTTTGGTTGTGTCTGTTTTGTTCATTCTTCTCGCCCCACTTGGAGCAAACTTGACCCGAAGGCTATGAGCTGTGTTTTTCTTGGTTATTCCTCTACCTAGAAAGGCTACAAGTGTTATGATCCTCACTCTCGTAAGTCTTATGTTATTATGGATGTCACCTTTTGTGAGTCTAAATCTTTTTTCTCGGGCTAATCTCTTCAGGGGGAGGTTTTTACTATAGAAGAGATTGTTTCTTCTGATCCGGTTGATCTAGTGCTTTTTTCCCATCATTTGTAGTGAGGGAGAGGAGAAACAATCTTGTGAGAAGTCACAAATTGAGTGTGTTTAGGGAGAGTTTAGTAAGTTGGATAGACCAGATCTCAAGACCTACTCCCAGCAACAAAAAGAACAGTGATCTCATGTGCTTCCATGTCTATCACCATCTTTTGATCCAGTTACTAATCTCTCTGTGGAACCTTCAAGTAATGAGCCCTTGGTTACTACTTCTAATTCTGTTCCTGTTAATGAACTTGATTTACCTATTGCTATTAGGAAAGGAGTTAGAACTTGTACTCAACATCCTATTTCTAAATTTGTGTCATATGACTCCTTATCTCCATTATACCGTGCGTTTGTTTCGTCCTTGTCTTTTGTATCTATTCTACAGGGTTGGAAGGAAGCACTCAGTGATTCCAAGTGAAAATAAGCCATGGCAGAGGAGATGAGAGCTTTGAGTAAGAAGGGCACTTGGGAGTTAGTTTCTCTACCATCGAGAAAAAGACCTGTGGGCTATAAATAGGTGTTCATAATTAATTAGAGAGCAGACGGAACCATTGAGAGATATAAGGCAAGACTAGTTGCTAAAGGGTTTCACTCAGACTTATGGCACTGACTATCAAGAGACCTTTGCTCCGGTGGCCAAGATGAATTCTATTCGTGTCCTTGTTTCCTGTGTAGCAAATTTGGAGTGACCATTGCAACAATTGGATGTAAGGAATGCTTTTCTCCATGGCGATTTAGAAGAAGAAGTGTATATGGATGTTCCTCATGGTTTTTCTTCTGTAGCCATTAATGGGAAGGTAGTAGCCTAAACAAGGCCTTGTATGGTTTAAAGCGGTCTCTTAGAGCTTGGTTTGATAGGTTTCTGAAAGCAATGATTAGATTTTGGTATATGTAGAGTCATGCGGATCATACTATGTTCATCAAAATGTGTGCCAATACGATAACAATACTTATTATTTACGTGGATGACATAGTTTTGATTGGTAATGATGTGGTGGAAATGTCCCAAATCAAAGCTCGACTCTCTAAGGAATTTGAGATTAAAGATCTTGGTGCTTTATAGTATTTTCTTGGGATTGAGATTGCTAGATCAGACAGGGGTATCTTCATCTCTCAAAGAAAGTACATTTTAGACCTTCTTGAGGAAGTGGGGATGTTAGGGTGTAGACCTGCTGATTCCCCTATTGAGGCCAACCACAGACCTAGTAGTGATGGAAACCATATTGACAAGGGAAGACATTAGAGACTTGTAGCAAGATTAATATACCTTTCTAATACTAGGCCAGATATTGCGTATGCAGTGGGGGTATTGTAAGCCAATTCATGCATGATCCTCGAGCAAGTCATTTGGATACAGTGAATCGAATCCAAAGGTATTTAAAGTCAGCTCCGGGAAAAGGGATCTTGTTCTCTAATCATGGATATTTGAGGCTAGAGGCCTTCACTGATGCTAATTGGGCTTGACCAATTAATGACAGGAGATCTACCTCAGGTTATTATACCTTTAGAGGAGGGAATTTGGTGACTTGGTGAAGTAAGAAGTAGGCTGTTGTAGCCAGGTCGAGTGCAGAAACTGAATATCGGGCCATGCCAAACGACATTTGTGAGCTTATATGGCTTCAGCTTTTGTTGACTGACTTGGGATTGTTAAGTAATGGGCCAATGAGATTGTACTGTGACAATAAGGCTGCTATTAACATTGCCCATAATCCAATTCAACATGATATGACTAAGCACATTGAGATTGACAGACATTTTTTCAAGGAGAAAATCAACAGTGGAGTACTTTGTATGCCTTTTGTAAAATCAGCAGATCAGTTAGTTGATACATTTACTAAAGGGTTAGGTAGGAAGGTATTTCATTCTATTATGTGCAAGTTGAGATTGAGAGATATCCATGCACCAATTTGAGGGGGAGTGTTAAGTTATTAGATGATGGGTAGTTTGGTAATTGTTACTAAGTTGCTTATTAGTATAAATAATATTGTGTTAGAGTGGACAAAATTGATTTTAGGTTTTGTGCCTCTTCCCTTCATATTACTCTCTCTCTCTCTCTCTCATCTTATTTTTCTCTTTCTAAATCTCTTCTCCTTACAATTTTAACTGAATGTTAAAGGGCAGTGATAAAGGAGTTTTTGAAAGTACATAAACTAGACATTGTGATGTTTCAAGAAACAAAGAGTGAGGTGTGTGATAGGTCTTTTATAAAGAGTGTTTGGGGAACTCAGTTTAAAACGTGGACTGTTTTACCTTTTTATGGGAGGTCAGGAGAAATTTTGATTATGTGGGACGAGAGAGTAGTTACGGAGTGTGAGACACTCTTGAGTTTTTTCGTTGTCTATTAGGTTTCAGAGTAAGAATAATAATGAATGGTGGCTGACAAGGGTCTATGGTCCTAATAATCCTTGCAATTGACAAGAGTAGTGGGAAGAGTTGACAGATTTATTTAGGCTTTGTTCTCCAAATTGGTGTGCGGGGGGTGACTTCAATGTGGTTAGGCTCATTTCAGAAAAGCTTAATGGGGCAGCTACAAATAGAAGTATGGGGGATTTTGACTATTTCATTAGAGAGTGTAGGTTGATTGATCTACCCTTAAGTAATGCTCTGTTTACTTGGTCTAATCTTCAGAAGAATCTTGTGTGTTGTAGGTTAGATAGGTTTCTCCACACGTTGGGTAGGAACAGTTGTTTCCCAATATTAGGCTAGAGGCATTGCCAAGGGTTGTTTTGAATCATTGTTTGGTGGTTTTTGAGAGTTGCCCCTTTAAGTGGGGTTCATCTCCGTTTAGGTTTGAGAATACATGGCTGGAAGATCGTTCTTTTAAGTCTTATTTTTGGAACTAGTGGGAGAATGGGGAAGTTCATGGGTGAGAGGGATTTAAGTTTATGAGAAAGTTATGAGGGGTCAAGGAGAATTTGAAATTGTGGAAGCGTGATGTTTTTGGTCATTTGAAAGAGTTAAAAGTGAAATTAGTAAGGGACATTGAGGAGTTGGATGCTAAGGAAGTCAGGGAGGGGTTGTCTAGAGTTTTGAGAGATGAGTGAAATATGCTTAGATTGAGATTGGAAGAGCTAGTTTTTAAGGAACAAATTTATTGGGGGCAAAGGGCTAAGTTGAAGTGAGGAAAGGAAGGAGATACCAATTCTAGATTTTCTCATAGAGTTGCATCGAGGAAAAGGAGAAATAACTTTATTAACACTCTAGACGTTGGGTAGGGACGGGTGGTGACTAAGGATGATCATATTGTTAATGAGATTTTTAGTTTTTATTCGAATCTCTATTTTGATGGGGGAGTGGAACGTCCAGGGATCAAAGGCATTTTTGGATACCTCTAAAATTAGATTGCTCGAAATATCTGTTGATGAGAGTGAGGTGCATCAATCTGTGTTTGAGTGTGAGAGAGATGAGGCTCCAGGATCGAATGGTTGAGAGTGAGGTGTATCAATCTGTGTTTGAGTGTTAGAGAGATGAGGCTCCAGGATCGAATGGCTTTTCAATGGCAGTGCTCCAAGATTGTTGGGTTATCCAATTGCTTCCATTGAAGCTAGACATATGACTCACATTCCCCTCCATTGATTTACACAAATAAATAAACCTAAATAAATCGTAGACATACGACTCACATTCCCTCCATTGATTTACACAAATAAAGATACCCAAATAAATCGTAGACATACGACTCACATTCTCCTCCATTGATTTACACAAATAAATAAACCCAAATAAACAAACCCAAATAAACCGTAAGCTCTTATACCAGTTGTTAGGAAAAATAGATGATTTTGCACAAGTAAATCAATCAAAGGAAATAAAAACTAATGCAGAAAAATTAAATCAATAACGATACAAGAATTTTTATGTGGTTTCCTTAATGTAAGGTACGTCCACGAGATTGAAATCCAATTCCACTATCAACCAAAAGTTTTCAAATGATTACAAACAAGACACGAATGGTCTCACAAACCACCCTTCGGTGAATTCTAAATAATCACAAAATAATCAAGAGGAAATACCTCACCAAATAGATGAACAAAAGTCTTCGAAATAGTTGAAGAATACCAAAATAATAGACCCAAATTAATCTCCACTAAAGCAACCAAATATGCACATAGACAGTGTTTCAAAGCAGCCAAAGAATTTTCAAGCACCAGCCGAAAGCACACCCACCGAAAAGGACCAAAACCTTATAGTAGCCACTGCATACCTTGGAAGAACAAAAACAATATACATATATATTGTTGATTATTGGGTTTTTATTAAAATCCTAACTGTTACCAAACAGATTATTAAATACCCATTAGGCCTCTAAAAGTTAGATATAATATATAAACATATATTATAACCAACACCAAATCAAATTTAAAATATTTTTAATAAACCAATTGAGTCTCATACTCCAATAAAAAGATATACCAAACAATTCTCCCTAACAGTGAGAACATTGAACTAATGTGTGTTATTGCTTGCGGGAACTTGGATTGCATCCAAAGAATATTGGATTGTGTCGTTGCTTGACTTAATGGACTTTCTGTTAGCCAAATTTGTTTTTCTAGTATGCCATGAATTTTGCTTATGTAGATTCCAGTGCTGACGTTCAAGACAAAAATGCATGCTGCCTAAAACTTTAGTAATTGATTTTGTTGAATTTGGCTCCTAGTTATTGAACTGCTACCAGTGAACAACAAAATTTCAGTTCCCAAATGAAATTCAGTTGACAATATTGTCAGCATAGTAACCAAAAAATGATTAAAGAATTCTTAAACTTGTTTACATTTTCCTAATTTTTCTTAGCATCATGATTAAAGAATTCTCAAGTTTTAATCCCTCAATCTCTATCAACTTAGGTTTCTAAGTACAATTAGTACATTTGACATAGGACTTGGAATATCGTTATATCACTTTTGTGTATCATGTATCGTATTGTATTGTGTATAACATATAAATATAGATAAAAAATAAGTATTTTCATATAATATATAAATATATTGCAAAAAATAAACTATTAAATCATATAACTAATGACCAAATTGGTGAATAAGGTATATAAATTCAATCAAAATAGATTTATGATAGTAATTTAATTTCTTGTATCAACAGGAGTGTATTAGTCATTTTTTCTTGTGATTTTATTTGAATTTGGGTTTCTTTTATATGAGATTTTTGATAATATAGTTTATGACTCTTCAATGAGTGTTAGCTATGGGTGATTGATAGTAGGAAAAGTAGCCAATGGGGCCAAAGGTGAAGAAGCATGTAAAAATTAATTAATCGTGCAATATGAGTTGAATGGCGATAGGATAATACGATACGGAAACGTATCTCACGATTCAAGTCACCAATGATATGAGTTCTCGATACACATCTTTTTTCATACGATACGATACATATCGTACGATTTTGACTACACTAGAACACACTATTTCTTATTTTCTCGAATTGAAAGAAACAGAGTAGCTTTTTTAGCATCCCACTTTTCTTGGTTTGCAAAGGAAGTTTTCGGAATTCCATCAGCTTTAAGTAGAGGAGAAAATGCTACTTGTGTAATACCCTAATGAGATCATGCGATCAAGTTTTGTTGATTGGTACATATGATCAAGTGTGATGGTCGCACCCTCCTACCCTTTCTTTTACTGAAAAAATAAAAAGAAAAGAAGAAGAAGAAGAAAGATTGCTATATAGATGTATGATCATGTTCAATTCGCAACTTTTCCTTCAGATACAACTTACATCTCAGTTTTGGATCCTCAATCTGTTTTTCTGTATAAACCTAGTCTCTTTTGAACTGATTCTCAAGTTTTGAACTCTCAATCTGTATCAACTTAAGTTTCTAAAAGGGAACGCCTATAAAACCTATAAAACTAGGAACTTCAGGACTATTGCTGTGGCCAGCGGGTATAAAATCATTGATTTATTTATCAATCAAACTCATAGATTTCAGATTGACCAACGGATCAAGCCTACACTATATGGAATGAATCATAGTGATTGGGTAAGTTTTGATTGTTCAGTATTCCTACTAGTCAGTTTTCGTTGGACGGGACCCTAAGGAAACAAAGTAAAGTAGAGAATAGGCATCATGGTCATCTGATGGGCAGTTTCACATTCTTGCTCGGGTGAGACGTTGATTGATCTCACTTCTCATTTGAGTTGATTATGCCAATTGTGGAGACATAAATTTTTATAGAGCAAGGACCACAATAATTTAATTTGAAACAATTGTCATATCATTTTGGCATGGCCTTAGACAGAGGTAGAATCGCAGAGCACATTCGGAAATCTAATCTATGATGGTTGAGCTTATAGACTAATACAAAAAATAAATGGAAAACATTTGGCCCTCAATCCAGCAAAGAAAATTCTATTTGACAAATTTTGTAAACAAGGACAGAACAAACCCCTGTACATCTTATCTTCTTCTTCTTTTTAATTTTTTTTATCTGTTGCATAAAAATATAGAGACAAAAAAAGTAAAAGCTTCACTATATGAGAGTGAGGAATAGAATTTCATTTTTTTTTCCCTTCAGTTTTTGTTTAGGCTTCTTCAAGTAATTAGTTATTGTTTCTTGAAATGTGTTACTTTTTATATATATCATTTCTTATGCTATTAAAAAAAAAGAAGAAGTGCAATCCTAAGCTTGGTGGATTCATAACACGCCTAAAACTTTTTGCCAATGTGTTTATTAAATTTGTAACACAACCACATTATGGGCTGCTCAACAAATTTATGAATGTATGAGTTGTATTCATCATGATAAGTCCCTACTATTTAGTCTTTCAATCTAAACAGTCATTACATTGAACATATGTTATGATCATCAGCACGATGCCCAGACACATGAAATGTTCTGAAGTGCGACTCTGTAAGTAATGTTAAATTGCAATTTGTGATTCCAATAGCGTACACCAGCCTTGATTTGATGACATGCAAAGCAAGTCGAAGAAGATCTGCTCATAGATGAAATTTACAGGCCATAAAGACATGTAAATGCAAATAATTTGTAAAGCAGATTGTCCAGTCCATATATGAAATTCGTTCTTGCCTTTCATTTAAACCCATGGGCACTGCATACAGTGGCTGACAACTATGATAGACATAGAAACTTAGAAAAAAAAATTTAAATTTCTTTTGTCCTTGTGTGTACAAAGAAATGTTGATGGAGCGGATCTTACCAAGCAATTGAGGGAGCTGATTAAAAAAGAAAAAGAAGAAGAAGAAGGTTTGGAGAAAGATGTTGGGTGTAGTTGGATAGAGGTCACAATGCACTAATAATTGTGAGTACCAATTGAAGACGTGGACAAAAAGAAGAGAGGTGACACTATTCTCCATCTAGTAATTTAGTATATTCTCCATCTAGTAATTTAGTATATGCAATATTCACCATCTAGACTTCATTAAAACATTTAATAAATTTTTTTTAATTACACATACCAGGGAAGAGGTTAAAGAGTTCAAAAACAATGGGCTGGTTTTCGCACCACATGAAAGGCACACAATTGGTTTTTGTGCTAGATTGTCAACACGGATAGTGAGAAATTGATTTTTTTTTCCTTTTCTCTCCAAATAACTCAATTCAAACAAAGTGTAAGTCGTTGGCCACATTACTAGACAAAACACACAATTGGTTTTTGTGCTAGATTGTCAACACGGATAGTGAGAAATCGATTTTTTCCCGTCTTGCTCTCCAAATAACTCAATCCAAACACAGTGTAAGTTGTTGGCCACACTATTAGACAAAATACACAATTGGTTTTTGTGCTAGATTGTCAACACGGATAGTGAGAAATCGATTTTTTCCCTTTTCTCTCCAAACAACGCAATTCAAACAAAGTGTAACCTGTTGGCCACATTACTAGACAAAACACACAATTGGTTTTTGTCCTAGATTGTCAACACAGATAGTGAGAAATTGATTTTTTTTCCCTCTTCAAATAACTCAATTCAAAGAAAGTGTAAGTTGTTGGCCACACTATCAGACAAAACAGACAACTGGTTTTTGTGCTAGATTGTCAACACAAATGGTGAGAAATCGATTTTTTTCCTTTCCTCTTCAAATAACTCAATTCAAACAAAGTGTAAGTTGTTGGCCACACTACCAGACAAAACAACCAGGTACTAACTAGGCCACTGTTATGCTCAAAGACTTCTCACAACTCAATAGCATAAAATATTCTAAACACAAACACTACTGGGGATGGAAGAGATGCAGCAAAATCCATAAGACACTGACAGCTGTGTATGGCCTCGGTAATTTATTTTATAATTAGTTCTATGACATTAGTATTATAAATTATATATAATATCTTGATATTTAATCAGAACTATTAATCTTTTTTTGAATTTTTTATTTTCCATCTCTCCCACCCACTATGTCAATCTTGCTAACAGTCACCTATTCCTTTTCAATCATCAACCTACTACTCATCAATGCATAAGATCCCACTTGGAAGCTTGATTTTATAATAATCTTCAAAATGTAGAGAAGCTTGTGGACTGATTATGATTTGCACAAGTTAAGACATATTTAACCAACTTTCACTTATTGTAACAGTAACAAATGTAGAGGCTATAGGAGTCGAGATTTCTGTCAAAAGCAGTGTCACAATTGACCTAGACCAATGAATTTACTACAAGAAAATCCCAACTTTGCCTTGCTTTAGCTTTCCAGCGACTTTAGTGCAAGAAAATTCTCAAACTATCATCAAAATGACCTGAACTCCACTGTAGTTAATGTAACACCCTGTCCCACATCGGAAGTTTGCATGGGTGATCTTGGGTATATATAGCACCACTACCTTGCTACTAAATAACTTGGACTTAAGCTTTTGGGTATTGTTGGTCGACCCACAAGTTATTTGGGCCAGCAAGTAGTGGGGCGTTTCAAATGGTATCAGAGCTGACCCATGCACACAACCATGTGGGCCACTTATTATGGGCTGGCCACGAGCTTGTCGTGGTATTCTGATTGATTATAGACCCTCGCGAGGACGCGAGGATTTATAAGTGGGGGAGTTTGTAACACCCTGTCCCACATCGGAAGTTTGCATGGGTGATCTTGGGCATATATAGCACCACTACCTTGCTACTAAATAACTTGGACTTAAGCTTTTGGGTATTGTGACTTAAGCTTTTGGGTATTGTTGGTCGACCCACAAGTTATTTGGGCCAGCAAGTAGTGGGGCGTTTCAGTTAATCTGTTAAGCAATCCTCGTTTGTAGTTTGACTATGCAAAATGATGAATTTGGGCTTGCTTTGCCTGTTAGTCTTGGAAGCATCAAAGTGGGACGACAATAACAATAGTTTTTCCGAAAATAGTGATGATTTGATCACTTGGTTCAGGATTCCATAGATTTCATGAGAAAATCTTTGTTCAAATAGTCGACATATCTATGTGTTTTATTTTCAATGTCATTGTCCATTTACCAAACTTTTGGAGATTTGAAAGAATTTGAAATCCAAATTCAAGAGCTTACAGTGCACACTGGCTAATAGTATTATTACTAATGTCGATACTCTATTTCAGCAGATGGAGGGCAATAAGGACATCCTGGTGGTGGCAAGTCCATGTTATCTTGCACAATGTTATTATTCATGCCGATTATCTCTACAGCCATGGAGTTTGCTCACAGCAGCTTTATCCTTAGTCCGGTTTGCAGCATTTTCCCGTATCTCTTCTTCTAATGGAGAGGCCTACTTTCCTTTTGATATCGAGTGATGCTACCTGACAGTATCTAGTCAATCTACTGTTAGCTTTCATAGCCCCCTCTCTGTATCAATTATCATCAATGATGCCTCTTCTATCTCTTCTCAACTATCATCAACAATGCCTCTGCTTTGCCTCATATTTCGAATAGTAAGCAAACTTCAATTTGTAACTCTTCATTTACAGTAAGAAATGAATGGACTATATTCATTGTTTTTCTTTTCATCTATTTTTAGTGATTTTTTTCTTAATATTTGAGTCAATTTATTTTATTTTTTAGATGCAAAACTGATTACATGCATTTAAAAACTACAAAGAATTGATTAAAATATAAACAAAAACTCATCTAAAAAAATTTTTCAATTTCTTATTGTAGGTGTTGAATGTTTTGCTACAGTAATAACTTCTACTTTTAACAATCAAAAAATGAAGATTTGCAAACTATTTGGATTAGACAATGAGGAAAAAAAATGTGTTATCTCACTTAGGCAAAAAAAGAAAATAAATGATTGTGTTTTCTAACTATCATGTTTGGATGGATGACAAAGGAAAGCATGTGAGTAGGGATGGTCATGGGTCCGGTGTGGGGTAGGATGGTCACATGATGTGAGAGAAGGATATGAGTGTGAACTTTTTTTTTTCTTTTATATTTTAAGTGACATTCTTAATATTATAAATATTTTACAATCAATGAAAATAAACGATTATGTTTTCTAACGATCATGTTTGAATTGATGACAAAGTAAAACATGTGAGAGAAGAATATGAGTGTGATTTTTTTTTGCTTTTGTATTTTAAGTGAGATTCTTAATATTATAAATATTTTACAATCAATCAAGTTATTTCTCATTGTAATTATAATCCTATGCATTAGCGTTGAATTTTTAGCTTGAAAAAAGTAGTACAATATATATTTTTTTGATCAGCAAATGTTAGTTGTTAGATTAGCACCTATGGGAGAAAATCTCCCCATCCTTGGCAAAACACCTAAATACTTGCACTCCCTTAATTCAAACCCCCTAAAGGGAATTGAACCCATGACTTCCTTGAGATTAAGTCTTAAGGAAGGCATGGTGGCCAACTAGGCTAGGCCTAGTTAGTTAAAAAATAGTACAATATGATGACTAACTTTTAAAATACCATACTTGCAGTAGGTTTTGTTAATTCTATTTCATCACCAACAATATTAAGAAGATCTAATTTGAAACAAAAGTATCATTTTTGTGATGCTCGAGTACGTAAAACCGCCTCGTTCCGCTTTGATTTATGTTGACATTATTTTGTTAGAGTGTTGGGTTTAACGTGAGGCCTTGTCAACCGTCTGAAATTGTCATTTTTGAAAAATTTTCTCGAAATTCTTGTTCTTATCTATTTCGGTGTCGAGGTTCCACTTGTTCAAGAGGCATGAGGTTGGATCCGGGAGTTTTCTGCCTAGCTGGGGAGGTTTCTGGTTGGAAGGCAGAGCCATACGTGAGGGGAGCTTGGGCCACACATGCCGAAGAGGGCCGCACCTGCGAAAAATAGGGGTGGTCTTGGTGCAAGATTGCTTTATATGCACGTGCGGATGGGGGTGCCGCACGTACGGAATAAGCTGAGTTCGAAAAATCTGTTTTTCTTTCTTCTTGGGCTGAGTGTATATCACTTTTACACATTTCTCTCTCTTTCTAAAACACTTTTCTTTCACTTCTCTCCACATTTCCTACACCAAACTAGATTAAATCCTTGATTTCTCCAAATCCATTAACATTTTGACCCTAGTTCCTTGATCAAAGTTGGAGAACTCTTCGAGGGCTACATTATGTATGGTGGAGATCGAGTTTCAACACCGTTAATTTTGGGGGTTTCATCTCATTTTTTTTTCAAAATTTGAGGTAGAGATTTTCTGAAAGTTATATATATATATATATATATATTTTTGCAAGAATTTGTTGATTTGGAACTCTTTTGGGAAGTATAGAAACTTTGATTTTGACTCATGTGTTGTGAAAGATTTTAAAAGTGAGTTTCCATAATGTTTTTCTAAAAATCCTTGGGATTGTGAGTTATATTATTGTAGAGAAGTGTTAGCTTGAATTAATTCCTTTCAAAATGAGGTGGAAAACCTAGTTATGGAAACCCTAGAGATTTGGGAAATTTTGAGAAAATGTGGTGTTGTTATGGAATTGATATTTTACCAATACTATGACAAATGTTGCCATGAGGAATTTCATGGTATATGAAAATTAGTGGGTTTGGAAGTTTGTTGTTCAAAATGTTGATATAGTCATGAAATGACTAAATTATTGAGAATGTATGAAGTGTGAAAATGTTGCTACTCTTCAACGGATTTAAATAAATATATGGTTGTCTTGTGAAATGGCATTGGAAAGAGAAATGGGAATTGTGATCACAATGGAAATATTGTGTGGAATAATTGAAAATGGAAGAATGTTTCATGGCATTGAGAACAGTTGCATTGGCATATCCATTCTTTCGGTTGTCACGAACTTTAAATTAAGATATGAAAACTTTTGCATTGAGAAAGTGAAAATCTTGCATTGAATTGTTAGGGTAAATACGTTGGTAAGTTCGGATAAAGGGTGTAGATGAAATTGATTAAATTGGCCTGAGTGTCCAGGGTGAAAGATCGAAAACATGCGCAGAGGAGGTACCACGTGCCTTTCAGTTAGCTACCGGTAAAGTGGAGTTTTGGTAGTGCTAGTTATGCCTACATGCAGACACTAACCTAGGAATTACCCGAGTCGTATTTACCGCCCCTCGAACTTGATTTAAAATTATTGAATTGTTGAACTTCCAAGATTTCATTGTGTATGATGGTTTTCAAAAAGATGAAGGTGTAATCTTCTTCTAAAAGCATGGCATGCCATATACATTTCATCTTATGAGAATTGTATAAAATATATATACTTTGTTAAGAAGTTCTTACTAGGCTTTATGCTCACCCTATGGGATTTTGTGCAAGAAAAGATGTGGTGATTCCGCTTAACTAAGGGCGTGGATGTTATGTTGAGAGCACAAGGCTCTTGTTTTGTTGTGATTATATTTTTGCAAGCCAATGGCTATATTTGTATGGGTTTGAGCAACCATTTTGTGTAATCGGGTTTAAGCCTTGGACTTTGTAGCCTTTGAGGGCACTTATCTATTTTGACTAGATGTTTTACATGCTATAAATTCATGTACTGATGTCATTGAATTTATATCCGCATGTGGAACTATTTTGTAAACATCTTTTGATCATGTATTCAAGTGTTGGAGATTTACTTTTGTTATTGTAAGGAGCAGTAGTTGTTGTATTCTTATTGTGTATTTTTGTGGGGCGTTACAATTTTATACTTTCACTTTCTTTTTATGTATATATAAGTATGCTTATGTATGTGTTTTTCTTCTTAATTCATTGGAATATAAACAAAGTGGGTACTAATTTTTCTCTGTCTTTATTTATATATCTATTTTCAAGTTTTTACAGAAGTGAATTATTTCTTATTATGTGACATTGTAGAATAGAAAACTATATCTCTAATTAAGTGTAGTCATCTTTTAAAAGCACATGTGTCAGTTCAATGACGTGGAGTGGATCCCTCAAGTATTCTCGTAGCATCGATACATGAAAGACGTTATGCATATGTTCCATTACTGGGGGTAAGGCTACCCGATACGATACCAGATTGATCTTTTCGAGGACTTCATAAGGTCCAACATACCTTGGCGCCAATTTGCCCTTAACACCAAACCGAGTTTGACCCTTCATCGGGGTCACCTTAATGAACACATGATCTCCAACTTCATATTCCCTATCTCTTCTTCGAACATCGGCATAGCTCTTCTGCCGACTCTGTGCAGTTTTCAGACGATGCTGTATCAGTTTCACTTTCTCGATCGTTTCTTGCACAAGTTTTAGTCCCAATAATGGTCTGTCACCTACTTTAGCCCAACATATCGGAGAGCAACACCTTCTTCCGTACAAGGCTTCGTAAGGAGGCATTCTAATACTTGAATGGTAACTGTTGTTGTATACAAATTCAGCTAATGACAAGTAGGTCTCCCAATTCCCCTGGAAGTCTAACACACACATTCTGAGCATATCTTCTAGAGTTTGGTTAGTCCGTTCAGTTTGTCCATCTGTTTGTGGGTGATAGGCACTACTCAGTCTCAGTTCAGTCCCCAAAGCCTATTGCAAACTTTGCCAAAACCTCGACACAAACATTGAGTCCCTGTCAGACACAATAGATACTGGCACTCCATGTAATCTCACAATTTCAGTCATATAAATATTGGCCAATTTATCCGCATTATAAATAGTTTTGACAGGCAAAAAATGGGCAGACTTAGTTAAACGATCAACTATAACCCAAATAGAGTCCATACCTTGGGAAGAGCGAGGCAATCCCACAATGAAGTCCACGGTAATGTGCTCCCATTTCCATTCCGGTATTGGGAGTGGTTGTAGCAAACCAGCGGGTCGTTGATGTTCAGCTTTAACCTGTTGGCAATGTAGACATCTAGCCACGAAATCGGCAATACTCTTTTTCATTCCAGGCCACCAAAAATTCTGTTTCAAGTTGTGATACATTTTCGTGTTCCCCGGGTGCATGGCAAACTTACTGTTGTGAGCTTCGGTCATAACACGTTTTCTCAAATCACAACAATCGGGTACACAAAGACGGTCCTGAAATTTCAACACATCATTCTCAAACACAAATCCTGGCCTCGGCTTCAAATCAAATTCCTCCGTGATCTTTTTCAAGTATTCATCCTCGCACTGTTTCAGTTTGATCTCGTCAAGAATTGTAGGTTGAGCGGTAATAGCAGTTGACAACCCACCTTGTTCTAGGTCAATCGGCCATTCTTTTCGGTTGGACAACAAACATGACAGATTTGCACTGGATTTTCGGCTCAAGGCATCTGCTACGGTATTAGCCTTTCCTGGATGATATAAGATTTGCAAATCATAATCTTTGATTAGTTCTAACCATCGCCTCTGTCTCATGTTCAATTCGTTTTGGGTGAAGAAATATTTCAAGCTTTTATGGTCTGTATATACCTCACAAGTTACCCCATACAAATAGTGACGCCATATTTTCAAAGCAAATACCACGTCTGCTAATTCAAGATCGTGTGTTGGGTAATTCTTTTCATGAGGTCGGAGTTGTCTAGAAGCATAGGCAATCACCTTTCCATTTTGCATTAATACACACCCCAAGCCTTTATAGGAAGCATCACTGTACACTTGAAACCCATCAGTACCGTTAGGCAGAGTTAAAATTGGTGCAGTTACTAACCTAGTTTTCAACTCTTGGAAAACTGCCTCTCTTTGTTCATTCCAGTCAAATGGCACATTTTTTTGAGTTAACTGAGTCAATGGCATGGCAAGCTTAGAAAAGTCTTTCACAAACCTCCTGTAGTAACCTGCAAGTCCCAGAAAACTTCGGACTTCTGTCACATTTGTCGGTCTAGGCCAATCCACGACAGCTTCAATTTTCTGAGGGTCAACAGAAACACCATCCTTGTTGATTACATGTCCCAAAAATGCCACACTGTCAAGCCAGAATTCACACTTGGACAATTTAGCATACAGCCTCTTCTCTCTCAAAATCTGCAAGGTAGTTCTTAGATGATTCTCGTGTTCTTCCCTGTTTTTAGAATAAATCAAAATGTCATTAATAAACACAACAATAAAGTCATACAGATATGATTTAAACACCCTGTTCATAAGATCCATGAAAGCTGTAGGTGCATTGGTCATCTCAAACGGCATTACTAAAAATTCATTATGTCCATATCTAGTTCGGAATGCAGTTTTCTCTATGTCCTCGGCTCTAACCTTTAATTGATGATACCCAGACCTAAGGTCAATTTTGGAAAATACTTGGGCTCCCTGAAGTTGATCAAACAAGTCATCTATCCGGGGCAGAGGGTATTTGTTATTGATTGTTACTTTGTTCAATTTCCGGTAGTCTATACATAGCCTCAAAGACCCATCTTTCTTTTTGACAAATAGGACCGGAGCACCCCACGGTGAAGTGTTCGGACGGATAAATTTCTTATTCAACAGCTCCTGTGGTTGGGTTTTCAATTCTTTCAATTCTGAGGTAGACATTCTATAGGGAGTCTTGGAAATAGGTTGTCCCCGGAAACACCTCAACAGTGAATTCAATTTCCCTATCAACTAAGTCCTCAGGTAAGTCATTCAGAAACAAATCGGGAAATTCACAAGCAACAGGGATAGTTTCTACATTAGTACTGTCAAATGGTGCAGTCAGTATACAACACAAGTAACCCCTACATCCCTTCCTAAGCAGTTTCACAGCTTTCATAGCAGAAATCAGATATGGGGGAGGGACTACCCCATCCCCAGTAAAAATAAATTCAGGCATACCCGGTGGTCTAAACACAACAGATTCATATCGCCAATCATAATATCACATACTGGATAAACATGAGCACACATCATAGAATCCCCAGATGGTGTAGACACAGATAACACGTATGTCATAAGTTCTAATGGTCTAGTCAATTTCTGAGAAAAAGCATGCGATACAAAGGAATGTATAGAACCAAAATCTATCAGTACACATGTATTTTGAGAACATACAGAGAGTGTACTTGACACCACAGTATAGGTGTTTGGTACGTCACTGGGCACTAAAGCAAACACTCGGCCTTATCTCAGAGGCTCGTTCCCAGCATTGGCTTTTGCATTTGTTTTGGCCACAGAGGCGGATCCCGCTGAACTTGCTGCAGGACGGCTAGTAGTCTCAAACTTGAGCGGGCAATCTTTCACTACATGGCCTGATTGGCCACATCGGAAACAAGCACCGGATACTCGGTAGCACACACCCCTGTGCCTTCTACCACAATCAGAACAGACCGGGATAGATCCACTACTCTGACTCGAGCTGCTTGTAGACCCCGTGTTTTGTTTCTTATTGACAAATGACCGGCCTCTTTTAAAACCAACCCGGATCTTTTTCCTCTCCACTCAGTTGTTGTAGTTACTGGGGCTTTGCTTTGTTTCATGGCGGCTAGGGTGGCTTCTGCCATTAAGGCTCTGTCTAGAACTTCCACATAAGTAGGCAATTTCAGGACGCCTACTCGATCAAACACCTCTAAATCCAGTCCACCTTCAAACTTTCGTGCTTTCTTGTAATTAGTATCCACCATATGTGGAGCAAACCGTGCCAGTCCGGTGAATTTAGCTTCATATTCTGCCACAGACATCATTCTGTGTTTGAGTTCCTGAAATTCAGACACTTTTCGATCCCTGAAACATTGGGAAAAATATTTATCATAGAAAATAGCATTAAACTGTGCCCACGTCATATTCCCGTTGCCACTTCGGATCAGTAACCACCACCTGCGGGATTCATCTTTCAGAGTGTAGGTGGCTAGGAGGACTTTCTGGGTTTCAGAACAAGGAAACACCTCATATAGTTTCTCCATTTCAAGCAACCACGTCTCAGCTTTCAAAGGTTCAATTCCACCATAGAACATTAGCGGTTTCATTTTCATGAATTTCTGTGTCAAGTTGATGATGTCATTATTATCTGCCTCAGCATGTGCCGGCGGAAGCGGTGGGGGTAAAGGTCGCTGTCTTTGCTGTTGTGTCAAAGTTTAAGTCAATGCTGCAAGCATCTGTTCCATTCGGCCCATGCGAGCCTCTGAAGATTCACTTACATCACTTCCCCTTGCATTCTCCATCTTACTATACAGACATCAAATGATAATAAACATAGGCATAATCTTATTCGTTCCTTTCAATTCATTTGTTCAATTCCGCCTGCATGTGTGAGTGTGTGGTAATCTAAATGAATATGAAATGCCTGCATGTGTGAGTGTGTGGTAATCTAAATGAATATGAAATTGAATGTAATATGAACAAATGAATTGAAAGGAACGAATAAGATTATGCCTGTGTTTATTATCATTTGATGTCTGTATAGTAAGATGGAGAATGCAAGGGGAAGTGATGTAAGTGAATCTTCAGAGGCTCGCATGGGCCGAATGGAACAGATGCTTGCAGCATGACTGAAACTTTGACACAACAGCAAAGACAGCAACCTTTATTCATATTATTCGTTCCTTTCAATTCATTTGTTCATATTACATTCAATTTCATATTCATTTATATTACCACACACTCACACATTTAGACTTACATCACTTCCCCTAACTCTTATTAGGACATCCTAAGCTCATACGGACTTGTGTGTGCGGTACAACATGTGCTCTGATACCACTCTGTCACGACCCAAACCCTCCAACCTATGATCAAACTTGATAATTTGATGGACAACAAGATGAATGACCATAATGTGAGTGAAATTAACACATGCATGGAAGAAATCTTAGAATTCAAACTCAAAGCATGGAAATTTATGCATGCATGCATGGATGGACTCTCAAAACCACACTTTGAGCTAAATCTTGACTTAAATACCAATTTCACCATGAACCTAGCAAGAACAACTCACATTCATAATTAAAAGGATGAATTCTCTACCTTTAGGTCTTCAATTTCAAGCTTAGTAGCCTAATCTTCCAAGTTGCCTTCAATTCTTCTAAATTCAAGCAAAATTCTAGATGAACTCAATCTTGTTCTCCTCCTCTCTCTCTCTCCTACGGTTTGGTCTAAGGAAGAATGAAGGAATGATGCAAAAAGATATAAAATCTATTAATGGCCTAAAGTGCCCACTAGTGGCAAAGATGCAATTAATTCAAGTTGATGTAATTTAACTTTATTTAATCATACCAAATCAAATTTAAATTAAATCTACCATAAAATCACATAAATTCTAATTAACACATAACACTAATCCATTTCGGAATCGAGCGCCGATAAGGCTTTCAATTCGCAGTTCAAAGTCAAAACATGAACAGATCGTTCTACGCTGAACAGATAGAACACAAAAATCAAACAACACACATGCAAATTAATTCCAAATTCCTCATAATCTACTGTTAGGCATAATTAAGTGCGAATTAACATTAATCAGAGGTCGGGGTTATTACAGTTTGAATGGGAGTGCAAGGGCACTTGAGATATATCAAAGGCCGGAGCTAATGCAGGAAGACAATTTATGGTCGTGTCGAACTGTTGTAGGAACTGGCCGAAACTAATGTCGGGACAGTTTAAGGTTATGTCGGACCGTTGTATGAGCTGGCTGGAACTAATGCCGGGATAGTTTAAGGTCATGCTAGACCGTTTGTAGGAGCTAACCAGAATTAGTGTCGGGACAATTTAAAGGGGTCATGCTAGACTAATGTAGAGAACTAGATGTTGATCCAGCAAGCGTTGCACATATAACTTATAACATGGTGCTAAACGATGATGGCAACAGATAACTGAGTGTGCCAGAGAGCGGTTTGGAATATACGCCAGAGGGGGCGACTTGGATTGTACGCCAAAGGGAGCGGCTTGAGTGGTGCGCTATAATAACCCCGACCCATGATTAACCGTTAAACCATGATTAAGGATTCTTAATGAGTAATCAAGATGAAATTCTGAATTAATTACATGTGTGTTACATTATTTGAGTTTCTATCTGTCTATCGTAGAAAGATCTGTTTGTGTTTCCGTTTTGTTTTACGAATTGAAAGCCTTATTGACATCCGAACACAAAATTAACTTGATTTATGTATTAGTTGGATTTTTAAAATTTTATGATAAGTTTGATTAAAATTCAATTTGGAGCCCGATTAAATTAGAATAATTAATGTCCATTTGATTAGCTTTAACCACTCACCATTAATTATGCCTATATAAGGCTAATATGTGCTTCAACTCCTCTCTTTTCACATCTTTGAGCCTTCTCAAGAAAACAAAACGTGAGAGAGAGTGAGAGACCTAAAGAAGAGAGTGAATTCAAGGAGAGATAAGAGAATTGTGATAGGGAGCTAAAAAGATGGAACGTTTGGCTTGTAGGAGCTCAAGATTTGGTGGTTAGACCTCAAGTGGAGGCCTTAGGTGAGTATTTGGCTCCCCATCTTCGTATCTAAGTCTTTAATCGAGAGAACCTAAGGAGATTTTGTAAGCAAGTATAAGAATTGAGCTAGAAATAAAGAGACTTGAGCCATATCATGCATGTATGCACATTTTCTTACATTTCGAGTTGAATTGACAAGAATTCTCACATGCATCCTTCAATTTTACCTTAGTTTTGAGATTTTATCATGTTTTCCATCACTTTCCCTTGTTCGAGCGTGTTTTGAAAGGTTTAAGTTTGTAGAAATTACACACATGTGCATATCATGAGTTTCAAGTTTAATTTTGCACAATTGACAAACTTTTGGGCCTTGATTTCATGAAATGATCTTGAATTCACAATGCTTTCCAAGTTTAGACTTGTTTTCTCAAGTTTTGGGCCCAAAGGATGTGTTTTGTTTGGTTAAATTCGAGTTTTGAAGCTTGGAAGCAAATATGTAAATTCTAGATTCTATCTCTCCGCTCGAGCGACAGATCTCGCGCTTGAGCGACCACTCTGTATTTTGCACCTCTTCTTGAGTGACTAAAAACCGGCTCGAGCATAAAATGCATGCTCCCAGAAGTTTACATGTTTTGCAGACCACTCAAGCGACAAGAGTTGCGCTCGAGCGAAGACCTCAGTCTCACGTTTGAGTGACTGTCGAGTGGAGAAATCAAGCAACCAGTACTTTTGCAGAGTTTACAGACCGCTCGAGCGAAGAAAGTTATGCTCGAGTGACCACTCACATTTTTGAACCTTCGCTTGAGCGAAGGAAGTTGCGCTCGAGCGAAACCTTTATTTCTAGCAACTTTGACTAAGTGTTTTCAAGGGCATTTTGGCATCATCATCGCATCCTAGGCATTTCTGGGCCATGATTAAGAGATAATAATGAGGATAAGGACTAAAAACACACTAAGAACGAAATAGAATAAGTTAAATGAATTACCAGTGTGTGTTTCAATATGTGTGTCTGTTATGTTTATGTAGGTCACGCGCCACAAGTTATCTGATTTGTCCGCCCTATCTGTTCTGCAAGTGAAGCCATTTGTAAGTAATAACTTAGTAAAGCTATGTTCAACTTTATTTATTTTCTATATGATGAAATAAGATCTGTTTTTTGAAATGCTATGTTTTGTATCAATGAATGATTGTCCATATGTTGAAAAGTATTCATGAAATCCTTAGCACAAGGCCCTTACCCGGGGGTAATAATACCGTGGTCTCATAGCCCTTGCCCTGGGGTAACAATATCGTGGCTTAAGTGTGTTATCTACTCCAGTATCGAAGGTTCCTTAGTGGAATTGGTAAGCATGAACCCTTTTATGCTCTGTATTTGATCTGTCAGTGCTAATGGATGTACCATGTATGATTAAGCATGAACTCTATTTTCTGTATAGGATTTGAATGAGAACATGAATATGAATCTGTTTCTGATATGAAGTATGTTTTCCAAGTCTGATATATGACATCATTCATTTACCCCTTTACCATGTTATTATTCACTAGGCTTTCGCTCACTGTTTATATTATGTATGTAGGTGAATCGGCGCGTGACCAGGACTAAGCTGCTGCCTGGAGAGTTTTGGTCAGCCAGTCACTGTGCCTCCTGGGGAGGTTCCTTGTTGAACAGTCAAGTTTTGTGAACCACGTTAGGATGTTTTGTTATTTTATTTTTGTTTATCTATACGCTGGGCTAAGTCCCTTATGATACTAATTGTGTGGTGGCACATAATGTATGGAAGTTTGACATTATGTATATGTATAGAAGCTTAAATTTTCTGTCCCATGTATGTCTACACAACTCTATGGACATTGTATTTTGTATAGTTGCTTTCATAGCCCCTTACATTCTATGATATTCTGATCAGAGGCCTTTGGTAATCCAATGATTATTGGTCGGTTACAATGCTAAACCTGTAATGACCCAATTTTTTTTTTAAATAGCCAGTGCATAATTTAACTGAGCAAATTTTCGAATTTGATTACTGTGTAAATTCTCTGCGAAAACAGTTTGGTTTTGTATTTTTTAAAAATAGTTCCCGATCACAGAAAATTATGAAATTTTTATATGTTGTTCCCATATGAGTCTATCACGTTGCATAAAAATTTCAGAATTAAATGATGAGTATTTATTTTATGAAAATGCACGGACTGATTGGTGTTCAATTTAATTTATAGTAGAATTTGAAATTGAGTTTTGGGTGTTCGGATCACGATTTGAGATAAATTTGTTGGGACTATTTTGGTATATAATTAGACCATGTTTGACTTATGGGTGAGACCCATGATTTAGATTTAATTTAATTTGAGTTTGTTTAATGACTTATATTTAACTGTTTGGTCTTTTTTAATTAGGTGATTGGTAGTAACTACCTTAGGAGTTGTTATTATTTATTATATAAGATTATAATAAATATTTGATGATGAGTGCTGAATAAAGAAAGGTGGTGGAGAATGATGATTTGGGGGAGCTCACAGATGGGCATTGATCAAAAGGAAATTGAGTGGTTGACAGAAGGGATCTCCAAAAGAAAAAGAGATAGAGATAATATAAAAAAATGACTTTTGTGTAATGGTGGGGGTTTTTGGTTGAGAGCATTTTTGAGAGAGAAAAAAAGGTTAGAAAAAGGGAGAGGCACACACATAGGGAGATAAGGGATATCATTGTTTTAAAGTTAAAAAAAAAAAAAATACACATCAAGAGAATATATGATGACTTTCTCTCTCTATGGGGCTAAGAGAGGTTTTCGGTGGAAATAAAAAAAATAGGGTAAAAAAGAAGTTCACATGGCTGGCATCTCTATCTCTCTTGGTGGGATATTTAAAAAAAAATAAAAAAACAATAATGGCATCGGCCCACTCTTGAACCTATTTGGCAGCTTGATACAGTTAAATGAGGGAATTGAAGTGAGCAGATTTATGGAAAAAATTGTGAAAAAGACCAACCTCTCTCTCTCTCCCTCTTTATTTCTTCATTGATGGTCAATCTTTGAGCTTGAAATAAGAGTCTTTAGAGTGAGATTTTGCCAAAGTGTTGTACATGAAAGTCTAAGAGCTTGTCGTGATCTTCGCAATGGTGATCTCGGATCCATGATCGGGTGATGTTGGCATTTTCGGATTAGCTTTTCTTCATATTTGAGTTAGGGACTTTCTTCATATTTTTATATTAAAGCTATGTTAAGATTATTTTGAGAAAATATGTCATTTACAATTTGTAACTTAAGACAATTTAAGTTTTTTTTTTTTTTCAAATAAACTAGGGAAAATATCGCCTCAGTCACTACAACAAATAGCACTTTTGGCTATTAAATTTTTAGTCGCCAAAAGTCAATTTTTAGTTGCTGAAACTTTTTAGCGACTAAAATTGTTGGTCGCTACGTTAGTCAGTGACCAATTGTCTGGAAAGGTTTTGGCAACTAAAAAGAATTTAGTCACCGAAAGTCATCAATTGCCAACTAATTTTTTAGTTGCCAAAACCTTTTCAAAAAAATTAATATCGCATTTTAAGCGACAAAAAACTAAAATTATTTAGGACGACTAAAGTTTTAGTCGCCAAAAAGTTTTCATTGTTCATCTTATTTTTTTTATCTACTAAATATTTTAGTCGCTTAAAGTCTGATTTTGTTTATGGCTACTAAAGTTTTAATCGCCAATTTTTTTTTTTTTTTGGCTACTAAAGTCTTAGTCGCCTAAAGTCTACTTTTTTATGGCTACTAAATATTTAGTAGCGATTTTTTTTTTTTACATTTGTCATTTATTTTTAGCTACTAACTATTTAGTCGCTAAAAATATTTACTTCCTTTTTGGCTACCAATTGTTTAGTCTCCAAAAACATGATTGTATTTTTTTTTAATTATTTTGTCCACAACTTGTATGTATTCCATGCAACCTGTACCATGTATATAAATAAAACAATATATATATTATCAACCATTCTGCAATTTGCATTCATTTCACTTCCAACCATCTAAAGAGGAATAACTTTTAATGTCAAATTTCATACAAACTAAATATATTTCAACTTAAAATAATAATTCCATACAAAACAGAAAATCATACCTGAATTTGAACATGAAAATATAGCATCACAGAATCATGAGTGCAATTCATCTAGTAAATTGTGTGCAAGATGAGGGGAGAGAGGGTGATAGAAACTCACAAAAATTTAGATGCTTCCCACTTTGTAAATATGCGGCTAAAGGCTCCGTATATGTGAGGCAGTGGCCCCGTTTGGTGTAGCTGTAAGAAGATGATTATAGATTATGGCTTAATAAATTATAGATTATAGCTTTAAATATAAGCTGTTAACTTGTTTGGTGCAGCTGTGGGATTATAAATTTAATCAGTAGAATAGTGTTTGGTTGAATAAACTGTAAAATAACTTTTTGCTGTATAATGTCCTTTTTACCCTTATAAGATATAAAATTTGTGATTTCATTTATAATACATTTTTGTCTATTTTTTTCATTTTATTTATTTTTTCTTTTCTTTTTCTCCTTATTTTCTTTTCTGTTCTTTCTTTCTTTCTTTTTTCTTCTTTTCTTCTTTTCTTCTTTCTTTTTTAATTTATTTTTAATTTATTAAAATTAATACCAATTAATATTCATGTTCTAATTTATATTAATGTTGTGATTTCAGAACATATAATTTTTTATATATTCATTTTAATTATTTATATATTTATTTCTTTTCCTTATTATTATTATTATTAATTAGCATAAAATTATTTCATTAATGAAAGTTAATACAATTAGTATCAATTAATATAAAAATTGTTATTATATATATATTTTTATATTAATGTTGGGAACAGGCTGAAAATGGAGCGCAGTCGATTTGGAATGGCAGAGGGAGCGCCATCGATGACCTAGCCACCGTCGAAACAACGTTGGAGATGCGCGAGCCGTCGATTGTCATCGTCACCATTCTATCAAAACCCTAGCCCCCTTCTCTTTTCATTTTTTTTCTCCTTCTTCTTCTTCTCCTTCCCCTGAAACCCTAAACATTCCGGTCTACCAAAACCCTAGCCTGGTTCTCCGACTAGATTGCGAAGATACAGAGAGAGAGAGAGCTCTGGTTCATTGATGCGATGGCAGTGGTTCTCTGACCAGATCGCGATGCTAGGTGACGGGAGGGTTTGCCCCTAAATGCGATGGCTGCAGGAGGGTTTGCCCCTCTAGTTAGGGTTTCATATCGCAATGGTGGTGGTGACGGAGAGAGAGTTTTAGATCGTGAGAGAGAAAGATAGAGTGAGAAGAGAGATCACAAAGAGAGAGAGAAGAGATAGCGAAGAGAGAGAGCTCTGGTTTGCCTTCGCTGGAAATCACTCTCATCGGAAATCGCTGCCGGAAATCGTCTCTCTCTCTCTCTTTATCTCTCTCTCAAGTAAGCAAATGAATAGTGTTTTGAGAAATAGGTTTATATAGTTGGGTTTTTGGTAATAGTTGAAATTGACGAGGGCATTTAAGTAATTTTGTATGCCCTTCATTTAGTCTCAAACGTGGAAGTTGTTGGGAGCAGCTTTTGATTCCAACCACTTTTCTTTAAGGAAAAAAAGCTACAAAATCAGAAGCTAATAGGGGTGAGCAGCGAATATATCAATCTGTCAAAACTGATCGAACCGAACCGATCCGCCGCATTTTGGACGGATGCTTGATGATGAGCGGGCGATTGCGGATTGATTTTCTCCAATCCGCCAATCTAGCGGACGGATGGCGGATTTGAGATTCCTTTAGCCGCAATCGAACCGCCAAACCGCGACCACCGCTAGTAATTTATAAGACTTTGTGTTTTCAGTTTGTTTAAATATTTTGTTTGTGTTTTCAATTAAAAAAGAGTTTAAATATTCTGTCAAAAAAAAGTTTTCAACTTGAATATCTTTTTTGAATTGAAAAAAATAAACGTATTATTTATCTTTATTTTTTGGTTTTTAAATCTATGTCTAAAAATAATAAATAGAAAATATGATATATGTTGGTTGGTTTTTGTTTTCAAAAATAGATATAGATGTAACAATACAGAGACATACAATCTCTACTACTGCTCTGTTCACGGTTTTGGTAGTTTGAATTTTTTTTATATTTTAAGAACCGCAAATTGTAATACTTTATGTAGATGAGGCATGCTGTCATTGTAGTATGTGGATGAGACATGCAGTGATTGTGATATTCTAAAGTTCAAACTTTCTTTCTTGGATGAGGCATGCAGTGATTGCAATATTTTTTTAAGTCATTGATTATAATACTTTCTTCTTCTTTTTTTGAAGAAGCGCATAAGTTGAATTATGTTGAAAATTTATAAAATTTTAAACCGCCAAACCGATTTGCATCGATCTGCCAAACTGTCAATCCGCTCAATCCACATCCGTTGGATTGGCGGATGGATGCAGATTGATTTTCTCCAATCCGCCAATCTGGCGAATGGATGGTGGATTGGAGGTTCCGTGGCCGCAACCGACCCGCGCCCATCCCTAGAAGCTAATGAACAAAAGTTTAAACAAACAGTCTGAAATAACTTTTTGGAAGCTAAAATTTATAATCGGGTGTCTAATATCTAGAGCAAACAAGCCCACTGGATAACCAAATTGAGAAAACAAGTATTTCAAAGATATTCCAGTCTTGCACACTGTAAGTTATGCATACCATCCTCATAGTTAAGCAAACTGATAACTTCAAACCAAGTCAACATTCAACAAAGGTCAAACTAACAAAAGTAAATGTGATTATACAATTATATAATGTCGCCATTTGAAACATTTTGCAACTAAACATTTTGATCGCCAATTAATTTTATAAATCCCTCCAAAATTTGAAATGTCTCCCTCTAAATATTTTAATTCTTTGGCAACTAAAATTTTTTTTAGTTGCTGAAATTAAATTTTTTGGCGACCAAACTTTTGGTCGTCAAAGATAAAAAGTAAATTTTTGTTTTTTATTCGGCGACTAAAAAATTTTAGTAGCCAAAACTAACTGTACAGCGACTAAAATATGTTTTAGTAGCTGAAAATAAATTTCTGACGACCAAAATTTTGGTTGCCAAAGTTAAAAAGTAAATTTTTGTTTTTCATTCGGCGACTAAATAATTTTAGTAGCCAAAACTAACTATCTAGCGACGAAAATATTTTTTAGTCGCTGAAAATAAATTTTTGGCTACCGAACTTTTGGTCGCCAAAGATAAAAAGTAAATTTTTGTTTTTTATTCGGCGACTAAACAACTTTAGTAGCGAAAACTAACTATATAGCGACTGAAATTTTTTTCAGTTGCCAATTGTGATATTTTTAGCGACTAAATTTTTTTTTAGTCACCAGCAATCAATATACCCTGACTAAAAAAATTAGTAGCTAAATATTGTACTTTTGCCGACTAATATAATTTTTGGTCGCTAAGTCCACAACTTTTGGCGGCTAAATTTTTTTTAGTTGTGAAATTTGGTCTCCAAAAGTATAATTTGTTGTAGTGAGTGTATATTTAAAAAAATATTTTTAAATAAATGGTATTCATTATGAACGTTAATATCTATTTGTGGCCAATCATTTGAAACATTTGAATTGACCTGTTGAAAGGGAATAAAAATGAAAAAATAAAATTCAATGCCATTTTAATTAATCCATTTGTATTGTTGTATAAATTAGCAAGTTGCAACCCAAGTTGTCATTTGTTTTGCTTTGGTACAATGGAATGTGATTGGAGAAATTGCAATTAAGTGGAACATTGAAAAAATAATTATATTATAGCTGAATATTTCTTTTTTGGTGAGATTATGATACATAGGAAATACTTATATCAAACACAAGAAAAGATAACCCATAACAAATAGTTGTTTATGACTTCAATAATTGATTCTATAATGAGTGATGACATACAAACAGAAAATTTGTATACCAAATTTGTACGGGGATAACATGGCAAATTTACGTCCATTCATTTTAAATTAAAAAGCCTTTTAAAGTGATTTGAAAATTTTAAAATATCATTACCACATTATTTTTATAAGACTTTTTGCATGAATTTTTTATTTATAAATCACTTTATTTCTATAATAAGTTCCCATATATTAGTATTATAGACTATATTCATTATCTTAATATTAATCATATATATATATATATATATAATTCTTGCATCTCCCAACCACTTTTTATAAGTTAGTTTTTAAGATTACAATTTTTAAATTATTTATTTGTTGTAACTTTTCATTAAAAAAAAATTGGACCTATTTAGTTAAATAAGTTCTCAAATAACCTTTTTTTTGTTTTTTTTTTTTCGGTGTGTCTGTATGTTAGCCAAATATCCAAGATTCTTTCAAAAGATGTAATAATGACAAAACAGATGGGTTCTCTTATCAATACATATTTAATATTTTCAAATAAAATAAAAAATTTACAATTTCTTACTTAAGACAATCTAACTTCTTTTTTTTTTTTTTGGCAAAATAAACTAGGGAAAATATCACTTTTGTGTGTACTTTAAAAAATATTTTCAAATCATTCTCTTTTTTTATGATTTTGTAATTTATTTTTGAAAATACCTGACATGTATTTCCCCTATTAAGTTAAAGATTTTAAATAATTAATAATTTAAAATTGCTACCGAACACAATTTATGAACATTGTATATTCAATCAAGTAAGTTAAATAAGTTGGGTTGCTGACAGTCAATAATTGTGCGTTTGGCCCCAAGTCCATATCCATAAGAATACCACTGTAATTATTAATAAGTAGTACACCCGTGAAACTAGAAGAAGAAGAAGAAGAAAGAACACTTTGGGGACTATGGCGGAAACTGTAGCTCAATCTTTTGTAACCTTTGTGGTGAAAAAGTTGGGTGAGTTGCTCCTCCAGTAAGCGCTAAACTTGCGTGGGGTGAGGCCTCAAGTTGAGCAATTGCAAGCCCAGCTAAATCGGATGCAATGCTTCTTAGAAGCTGCAGATGCAAGACCAAAAGGAGGAGCAGAGGAGATTATAATCCGCAACTGCGTTGCTGAGATCAGAGAAGCATCCTATGATGCTGAAGCTGCAATTGCAACTTTTCTTGTCAAAATTGCATTTCGTACTAGTGGGAGATCAGATCAGTTCCCTTTCGTTCTCAAGAGGTATTTGTGTATCTTCAAGGAATGTTTGGCCCTTCGTGAGGTTAGGTTGGAGATTAACAATATTAATACCAGGATCGACAAAATCCTCACAACAGGTTTTCAAACTCGTGGAATACTAAATTCTGCAGGAGTAGGTGAAAGTTCATCATCAACTTCTATGGCTGAGAAGCAGCGACAATTAATGCGATCCTATACCCATATTGTTGAGGACGATGTTGTCGGCACAGAAGAAGATGTAAAAGCAATAGTGGATCTTTAGGTGAAGGAGAAGGCACGTTATAGAGTTGTTTCCATTTGGGGGATGGGTGGTCTTGGCAAGACCACCCTTGCTAAGACGGTTTACAAACACATTGAAATTAGGCGTCATTTTAAATGTGTTGCCTGGGCCTATATATCTCAACAATGTAATACAAGGGAAGTTCTTGAAGGGATTCTTATCAAACTTCTCTCTCCATCAAACGAAGAAAGGAAAGCAATTGGAAAGTTGAATCATGATGAGCTAGTCAAGAAACTTCATCAAGTCCAAAGTGAGAACAAATGTTTGGTGATTCTCGATGACATTTGGAAGGATGCGGATTGGGATAGTTTGAGTCCAGGCTTCCCAAATACTACAGAGGTAGGCAGCAAAATATTGCTAACAACTCGCAATGAAAATGTTGCTAAGCATGTAGATCAACAATGCGTGCTTTATAAATTGAGGCACTTAACAAAAAAAGAGAGTTGGGAGCTGTTTGAGAAGAAAACATTTCCGAGAAGAAATGAAGGTACTGGTAATTATTAACATCTTGCACGATCTAATTAATTATTTGTGCTTTTATGTTGTGTTTGGTTGGGAGATTTGGAGAGGGATTTGGAAAGGTAAATGGAAAAGGTAGGTGAAATGTGAATAAATCATGCCTATATTTCACATAGTTTCACACACCTTTTCCCTTTCCCTTTCCAAATCCATCCCCAAATCCCTCAACCAAACACACCATTAAAGTTTCAAATGTCTATCTTAAACTACTTTCCTTTCGGATTTGAATTCTTTCAATTTGACAATTCAATTTGAGAGAATAGTTTGGTTTTGATGGGCTCATTTTGGACCAATTTCGGTAAATTCAAATCGTTCATTTTTTTAGAATTCATTAGGCAAAATATTCATACAAAACTAACTAGAACAAAACAAAACATACATACCTTAGGCCATGTAGTTATGGTCTAGAATTCAAGAATAACTAAGGCCCTGTTTGATTAATAGCAAAAGGATTAACAATTTCGTGAATTAGTGTAGGATTAGTTATTCAATTAAATTTTTGAGATAACAATTTATTAGATATTTATATTGTTTTTTTTTTCTCTTTTTTCATATATTTATTTCATACTTGAAATTATGATCCCCGCCCCTCTTAATATAAAAAATTCATCAATTTCATCGAATTAAATGTCTGTTGACATGTAATCTAGTTGATAAAATCTACAATAAAAAATGGGATTGTGAGTACATAAGTTAACAATCTCAATCCTATACTATAATCTTACAATGTGCATCTCAAAGGGGCGCATGTGGTATCTTCTTCATAACTCTCCTGAAAAGTTTTACAAAGAACATAAACCATTAAATTTTATAAATTTTCTCACCACAAAAGTCATAACTTCTCACCACAAAATATCATTAAAAAAGTCAAAACACATAACTTCACTATTAGTAACGTTAAGATGCACAACATAAATTAGACCCACTTGTTTATCATTTTTTATTCACCATTGGTAACTTTACCATATAGTAACATAACACATTACAACTATTCATTACTTTCATCATATAAAATCATAACCTTCTTACAATATGCACCTATGTCCTTAGGGATGCACGCTCTAGATTTGTCTAGATAACAAATATAATATATGAAAATAACTTATGTTACAATATTTTGTTAGTAGAACAGACTATAATACTTAAGCTCAATTCGTGTTTAACTTGTTCAAAGTTTGTTTGAGATAAGTTTGTTAAAAGTTTATATTATTTTCATTTTTTATGTAAGGTTTAAAATTTTGAGAATTTTCTCAAAATCAATTTTTAAAAATAGTTTCACCCAATTCATTTTCGTGTATCATTTTAATATATATATATATATATATAGGTTTGGGAACAAAGAATTTTAGCCTAGACACAATGTTAGTTGGACCTTATGTCAAGTGATGAAACTTACATATAATTTTTGTGTTGTAATTAACAAATTCATTGGTATGTTTATTTGTTTCTTAGCATTATTGTTTGGGGGACTTATGTGTTAAGTCCTAATAGATGAACTTATTGTCTAATAGGTTCTATGATAATTAATGGCGTTTTTCATCAAATACTATTTAAAAAGTCACTAATTGTTAATTTTTAGCGACAGATTGAAAATTTTGTCACAAAAGCTGTCACTAATTATAAGTTTTAGCGACAGTTTTAAAAAAATCGTTACAAAAAATCATTAATTTTTAACTTTCAATGGCAGTTTGAAAAATTTGTTACGGGACAAAAAAAGTCACTAATTGTTAATTTTTAGCAACATATACAAAAAATCATCACAAAAAATTATTTTTAACGATAATTTTACTAAGACTTATTTTCAATAGGATTTGATGAGAATTAAGTCTAACTATTACGACTAAGGGTAAACTACCAATAGGTCCTAATAGTTGGACTTAATTCATATCAAGTCCTGTTGAAATAAATCCCAGTAAAATTGTCACAAAAAATAATTTTTTGTGACGATTTTTTACATATGTCGCTAAAAATTGACAGCTAGTGACTTTTTTTGGTCACGATTTTTATAAATTGTCGCTAAAACTTACAATTAATGACTTTTTTGTGATGAATTTTTCAAACTGTCACTGACAGTTGAAAATTAGTGACTTTTTTGAGGCGATTTTTTTTTAAACTGTCGCTAAAACTTATAATTAGCGACTTTTTTGTGAGAAAATTTTCAAACTGTTATTGAAAATTAACAATTAGTGGCTTTTTTATTAGTGTTTGATGAAAAACATTTTTAATTATTATATGATCTATTGGACAATAAATCCACTTATTAGCACCTACACGTAAGTTCCCGTAGGACCTATTGATAGATTCACATTGCTATTTTTATTTAATATAGATACCTCTTTGGCCTTTCTGTTTTTAATATAGATACACATTGCTATTTTTAATTTATATCAGTACCATCCATATAGACTAGTACAAACTTACCAACAGATGCACTTTTTCCCCATCTAATCTTGCAGGATTCACATTAAACACAAAAATGATTGAGTTAGGAAAGGAAATGGTCAAGCATTGTGGTGGTGTTCCATTGGCGATTGTGGTATTAGGAGGACTTTTGGCAACAAAATACACACTGGAGGACTGGGAGAAGGTGAGTGAAAACATTAGTTATGACTTAGGCAAGGGCAAAGGCCGAGCAGGAGTCCCAATAACAGAAATTTTAGCCTTAAGCTACCAAGACTTGCCTTACCATCTTAAGGCTTGTTTTTTGTATTTGAGCCATCTTCCTGAAGATCATGATATTCGTGCAAAAAAACTGATTCAAATGTGGATGGCTGAAGGCATTGTGTCGCCGTCATCGATACCAACACGAATAGGAGAAGTAGGAGAGAAAACAATGTTGGATGTTGGAATGAGTTACTTGGGTGAGTTAGTCCAGAGATGCATGGTTCAAGTCCAATTAACAAGCTTTAGAAAAAGGATTAAACTTTGTCGCCTCCACGATCTCATGAGAGACTTATGCTTGTTGAAGGCCAAAGAGGAGAATTTTCTAGAGATTGTTCGCATTAAAGCCTTTGGTCATCAGCTTGCTTGGGCAGACTCTGCGCTGCCTTCTTCATCATCACCATTAACAACAATTCGCAGACTTGCCGTGTACTATTTGGGTGACCCTGATGCCAACTCTATAAAAAGTGAAAATGTTATTCTCCTATCTGGACATGAAATGAAGAATTACAGCCATATCCGATCGTGCCAATTTTACTCTTTTGGCAATGAATTGGAAAGTTCTCGTTGGCAAAAATTAAAATTATTCTTTAAGGATCTCACATTGCTTACCATTTTAGACCTTGGAGGAATTCCTGCACATAGGAAAATTACTCCATATGCGGAAGATATAAAGTGTCCGAGAGCAATAGGAAACCTAATTTCCCTGAGGTTTTTAAGTATTAGAGGTTCTAATATTCAAAGTTTACCTTCCTCTATGGGCAACTTGGGATTCCTTCAAACCCTAGATTTAAGGGTACGGAGATTGTGCAATATTTTAAGAATACCCAATGTCTTGTTGAGGTTGAAACAATTGAGACATCTATATCTTCCTTATGGAATCGAACTGTCTGGCATAAGTAAGTTGCGATTTGATGGTTTAAGCAAATTGGAGACGCTAAAAAACTTTAATGCAAAGGATTGTGATGTCAGATGCTTATCTAAACTGACAAATCTTCGAAAATTCAGTGGTGATGTAGCCCCCAAAGACTTGGTCGTGATGTTGAAATCCCCAATCCTCAACAATTCAAACTGTCTTTTGCAATATTCATCCTTCGAGATAAATGGAGATTTCCGAACGGGAGAAGAACAAAGCCTTTTAAGGCAACTTTTAGGATGCCACCATCTTCGCCAGCTTATATTGTTGGGGTCCCTGAATCTTAATAAATTTCCAGACCAATTCCCTCCAAATCTCACCCTGTTAATCTTGGGGCAAACTAAACTAGAGGAAGACCCAATGCCAACATTGGAGAAGTTGCCCAACTTAAGGACTCTCGACTTCAATTATAATTCCTACCTTGGGAAGAAGATGGTTTGTTCTTCTGCACCAACAACAACAGCACCATCCAGCAGCAGTGGTGGAGGTGGAGGAGGAGGAGGGGGCTATGGCGGCTGTGATGGTGGAGGTTTTCCAAAACTCAAATCTTTACAGCTCTGGTATCTTAGTAACTTGGAGGAGTGGAGGGTGGAACAAGGAGCCATGCCCTGTCTCTTCCGTTTAGTAATTCGTGGGTCCGAAAAATTGAAGAAGATTCCTTATGGATTGAGATTCATTACCACCCTCCAGGAATTGGAGATCAAAAGGGTATCTGAAGCACTAAGAGACAGGGTTAGAGAGGGAGGAGTAGACTTCTACAAAGTCCAGCACGTGCCTTCCATCTCAATTGATTGAGCTGTCTTCGATCTTACAACATTTACATCAGGTTGGTTGGTCCCATGCTCTGTTTCTTTCCCCTCTCTTTCCCCTCCTTTTTTTTTAAAGGGTTAATTTCACTCGTATTCCCTAAACTATCGACATTTTCTTTATTTCCTCTAAACTATCAATTTCATTTATTTAGTATCTAAAAATATTTATTTTTGAAAATGATACTTTAAGAATGAAGTTAAAAAAAATGGTGATATTTATGACTTTAATGATCCGAAACCATGTCAAAACAAAATTTTCAAATTATTATTGTTACTAGGTTCGAAAATTCTAACTTTTTGACCCAATGCATTCCTTCGCTTCTTGAAATTGAACAAATTGAGCAACACTTCATCTATGTTTTAATTTTCCAAAAGAAGTATAACTACCTTTCAAATTTCATGTTAAATAATAGAGAACACACATATGCATATATGTATGTCTCAAGATATGCTCTCTAATCTTATGATGTCTTGAGAGTTGCCACTATTGCAATCTCGTGGCTCAATTGATATGCAAAATCTCTGTTGTAGTTTTGCAGGAAAATGACGATTTGATCACTTGGTTCAGCATTCCATAGACTTCATGAGAAAACCAGTGTTCAAATAGTCTACATATCTAGATATTTTATTTTAATGGCATTGTCTGTTCGCCAAACTTTTGGAGATCTGAACAAATTTGAAATCCAAATTTCATGATCTTACTGTGCACAAGCCTTTTGCTCCAGTAGCGGCATCTGTTTCTGATCTTAAATGGGTTCATAAGCACAATTTTTTTCATATTAATATTGTTACTAACTCTGAGACTCTATTTCACTAGATGGAGGGCAGCAAAGATATCCAGGTGGTGGCAGCTACATGGTTTTTGGATTTTTGTTATCTCGCACAATCTTTTCATTCATGCCAATTATCTATACAGCCACGGAGTTTGCTTACAGCAGCGTTTTCCTTAGCCCGGTTTGCAGCATTTCCTTGCATCTCTTCTTCTCATGGAGAGGCCTACTTCTGATATTGAACGATCCTACTTGGCAGCCTCTAGTCAATTTGCTGTTAGCTTTGTGTCAATTATGTTACCTCTAGTGGTGTTTTTTCTTTTTGCTTGAGTGTTTGCAACACTTATTCATGTTGTTGGTTGTTTCTTGAACTGTGTTATTTTTTGTATGTATTAAAGAATGAAGTTCTTTTCTTGTGCCAAAAAAAAAAAAAAAATACAATACTGTGGAATCCTATGTTTTGGTGGGTGTCATAACACACCTAACACTTTTTGCCATTGTGTCTGTTTGGTCTCAGTTCTCAACAATTAGATATGTAACACAGACACATTATGGGTTGCTCAATGAATATATGAGTTGTATTCATCATGATAAGTCCTTACTATTTGGTATTCAATCCGAACAGATAGAAGTACATTGATGCCCAGAGACAGATGAAATGTTCTGAAGTGCTGCTTTTTGCAGTAATGTTAAATTGCGATTTGGTTGGTACAATTTATGTTTGCTAGATTTCGATATACATGACTTAAGAAGTCTGAAGTTTGTCTATAATCTAAGCATCAGTTGGGTTCGTGATCAAATTTGCGTGAGATTTTTTAACCATTCAAGCCATTGCCTGATGTCCAAATTGTAGGGTAAGTTAGTAGCATTCCAACAGCAGAAAGATGTTGGGTGTAGTTGGATAGAGGTCACAAGTTGAATTTTGAGGGCAAGTCTATGCATTTACTGACCTGCTTTGCTTAAGAATGTACATGTGGTGGTTCAGTTATTAATTCTGTGATCACATTAAGGCTATATTTGGTTTGGGAGGAATCATGGTTTTAGGCATGGTTCTAATACTTTTGCCTTTACAGAGCAGAAAGTTGATGATTTGTGCAAAACAATTGGTATGTTGCTTATATGTTAGTTTTGGAATTCCTTGATGTGGTTTATGCACTATTTATCATTGCGAACTATCTAAACACTTCATTAAGCCACAATCATCTCATTATGGGTATACACATTATTCGACAGTTTTTTTTTTTTAAAAGCTTTATTTCTAGTTGAAACAAATGGAGCCCAAGTGCAGAGAGTTTGATGTACCATATTATTCCCCAATAGCTTAAGCTTTTGGGCAACTGGTTGTCTAATATGTAGTCTCAAAGCTAAAAACTCTGATATTTGAGGTAGAGACAATTGTTTCAATTTTTACAGGGTCAGTAAGCTGATTTTTTGACTATATTTTTCCAATGTGATAGGTGCAAGCCCATATTGCTCTCAGGTCCGGAGGCGGAGTCAATTGAGTATAATAGATAGGCAGCATCAATGGCTGAGTGTAATAGATGGGCAACATCAATGGCTGAAAACTTCCTTTGACCTGTGAATGCGCACCCTTTCTCCCTTAAACTATAAAAATTTACTTGTTATACTGATTTCATGGCATACTTGAGTGTGTGTGTGTGAGTTTGCAATATTGTATACTCAATTATTATTTACCGTTCTGTATTTATTTTTTATTTGTGATAGAAACTGTTGCATCCTTAGGCGACTTATTAGTGAAATAGAGGACAGTGTGCTGGATTTCAAAGAAGGAATGGACAATTGTTATTCCACTGATTTGGAGCCTCCTCTGTTTCACTAATAGCAATTTTCCATTGAATGTAGTTTTCCTCCCATTTAATAATATTGAGGTAACTTTCCAAAGGGAACACCTGTAAAACTAGGGACTTCAGGACTACTAATGTGGTATGTGGATGTAAATCAAATTTTTTTTTTTTTTTTTTTAATTTGTTTTTTTCTAACTCATAAAAGTAGAGAATATGCATGATGATTATCTAGCTGATAGGCAATTCCACATTTTTGCTAATGTGACACCTTAATTGATCTCACTTCTCCTTTGAATGGAAGCTGTCAATTGTGGAAAAACTCAAAAACACTTTTCATAGCATTTCAATTTGGTGGTAATCTGAAATTTTGACACGACTTTTGACAAAGGTAGAATTTCAGAACATTGTTAGGAATCTAATCTCTGATGGTTAAGCTTGTAGACTAATCCACAAAATATATGTAAAACACGAACTATGTGGCCATCCTCAAGCCGCATCTCCATCCACATGGGGGTCCTCCGTCCTTGTACTCTATTAGGCGGCCATTTGGTGACTTTCTGATGATTTATAAAGTCTGCAAATTGTGTATAGAAGAGTGATACAGCAGTTAAAGACCCAAAGGTACTGTGATCAGTTTTGCCTTTTTGAACTTCGTTGAGAATTGAATGTTAATGTTTATTCTGTGATTCTTGGAATTTGTGAGTCTATGGATTTTGTCAAACAAGTTGAACTGAAATTACAGAAATGTGTTTTCTTTTCACTAGTTTATAATTTGACTGGTTTCCAATCTACCATTTCATTTTATAATGCGTAGGTACATGTGTAAATTTAATGGATACACATCCAATCAGCAAATTTTCTGCCAGTCTTTTCAACTCAACTATTAAGACATTATTGCACAACTCAATCTAGAATCTGGACATTGAAGATGCAATGCTGGGACATTAACAGATGCTATGTCATTCTACCTCTGTTAGACCTATGTAGGCCATGGTTGTTACTTCGACAGAAGAGTAATGCACTAATTGCCAATGCCAAGTTCCAAAGGGACTAATTTTAGATGCCATGAATTAGTCCTTTCCATGTTACTCAAATGTGTGAGTTCATAAATTGCTTACCAAAATGCTTGTTTATATTTGCTAGATTTGTTCATCCTTAAAGTTACAGGTCTCTAGTTTATCCCTAACCTAAACATCATTTGGTACATGACCAAACAAGCATGAGATTCTCAAATCATTCAATTCATTTCTTATGTCCAAGTTGTGGGGTAAGGAGTATTCCAAACGGAACGCATTATAGACACATCCATGTGATCCATTATGAATTATGTCTCTAACCAAGCTTTTTTCACCACACCCATCTGCAATTCTACGCTAGCGACTACCATCAAAACAAACACAATTTTCCTTAATTTCCTCACTAACAATTCCCACACTAGCAATCTCTTCACTAACAATCCCTTCACTAGCAATCTCTAACAATCTCATTCATCCTACCTCCTAAAACAAACGGGGCCTTATAGTAGTTCTAAAATGATTTCTTTTTGATTTCAATGAAAAAAGGATAAAAGAAAAAAAAGGAATAAATTACAAATACACTCCTTAACATTTGTTTAAAATATAGATTGTCTTTCTTGATTTTGGACAATTCTCATCGAAAATTTTTATTTAACAGAACCAATAGAAAATAACAAATTCCTAACTACTCTCATATATAATAATAAAATTATATGAATTGTTGATTAAAATATAGTTGTACCATCATTAAAAAGTGATAATTGATTTGATGATTTATTCATAAAAATAATCATTTGTTATGCAATTAAAAATTTGAAGGGACAAAATATAATTTCTAAAACTATAGATTATAATTCATATTTTAATTAAATTTCAAGGGTGTATTTGAAATTTACCCAAGAAAAAAAAAAACGTAACATAAAGCAAGAGAACGAAAACCCCCACTAGTTAGCGGCCACCCGTTTCCCCACCCTTGCCACCAGCGGCGATTCCTCAGTGCAAACCAATATTTGTGCCAACATGTCTTTCTGCAAATTCATAGTTAATGAGCAACATGACAGGCTAGTGGAGATGAAGGCTTCTAAATGGATCATATAAGCTAATAAAACAAAGAATTTTGTAAACCAGAGATCAATATGGTTAACTTTTAAAACAATTTTCACAGAAATTCAACTTTCATTGGTCTCAAAATTGGACATGGCTTCTAATAGAAGTAGAATAACGACCTGCGCAAGAGCTTCTATTTCCCTCTCTTGGATTGGACTTTCTACGACTTCAACTTCATGGTGATTTTTTGTAGAATGAAAGCAAGAATCTTCGCATTGTTGATGCAATGTTGGAACATTTTATGACTGCTCTGTGATTCTAATGGAATTAAGTAGGTCATGATTGTTGCTTGAATAAAACGGTGACTAATTTTTTATGCCATGGATTTCATGTTTGATGGAATGCATTTCCAAGATGCACTCAAAAGCCTCCTTGCTTTAAAAGGACTACAAGAACATTGAACGAATGTGTGTCATTGCTTGAGGGAACTTGGATTGCATCCAAAGACTATTGGATTGTGTCGTTGCTTGACTTAATGGACTTTCTAATAACCAAATTTATTTTTCTAGTATGCCATGAATTTTGTTTATGTAGAGTCCTGTGCTCATGTTCAAGACAAAAATGCATGCTGCCTAAAAGTTTAGTGATTGATTTTGTTGAATATGGCTCCTAGTTATTAAACTGCTACCAGGGGACAACAAAATTTCATAGTTCCCAAATGAAATTCAGTTGACAATATTGTCAGCGTATTAACCAAAAAATGATTAAAGAATTCTTGAACTCGTTTACATTTTCCTAATTTTTCTTTGCATCACGATTAAAGAATACATAAACTCTTTTGATCCAAGTCTGAAGTTTTAATCCCTCAATCTCTATGAACTTAGGTTTCTAAATACAATAAGTACATTTGACATAGAGCTTGGAATCAATTGAGTTTCACGAGAAGAATTCTTTTGAGGCAGCGGAATAAATCACACGAGACTAAATATTGTTCTAGCAGACGAGAATTCTTGAATCCATAAAAACACCCTTGAATCTACAAGGAAGATAGAAGAAAAACTCTTTAAAATACTATTGATTTAATGACCTCTATTACATATGCTTGTAGGCTTATTTATAATAAACTACCTAATACTTGTAGGAAAAGTAATTCTAAAATAAACTAGGAAATTTGAATCAACACAAATTAGAAAACCTAAGAGAATATGAAACTAAAATTCTAAACTATTTAAAATCTTAGTCAAATTCTAATTCCAAAATAATAAAATTAAGATTCCTAACAATTCTAAAATATTTATACTGAATTACAAGAGTCCTAATAAAATAATATATCAAAAATATTAAAACTAAAAATACAAAAATTATTAAAAGCTTGTCCTACATCAAGCTTCTCTTCTTTGAAAGAACTCGTCCTCGAGTTCATATTAGAGATCTGCCATCGTCCATGCCAAATATAAAGATACTTGGAATATTTCGGGTGTTTGTCCCTCTTCCAAAAATTATATGCAAATAAGTCTACTTTCTGAAAGTTATTCTCTATATGCTTCAACTGGTTGATAAGATCAATTAGACAAGCTTGAAAATCAAATTAAATTGCTTTACACCAAGAAAATCAACCAAATTTACTTTATGTAGAACTTGCATGCTCTCTTGATGTTGCACCATCCCAGATTCAATTGATCCTTCAATTATCAACCTCGGAATATCAAGTGTAGCATCAACCAATTTCTCTATTGCACGCATCGGTTGTATTATCTCTTCCCCTGTTTTCTCTTTGTTACTGGGCTCAATCAGATTTCCTTCTTTTTCAATATTTTTATAGTTTGTTTGTAAAACTTTCTTCCCAATATTCAAATTACCATGTGTTGATGCATTATCAACACTCGAACAAGACTTTGTATATTCTTCATTAGTTTTACAAACAATCTCACCACCAATAATATTTGGATGCGAGTTCTTTTCTTTTGCAACTACAATTTCATTGCAAATTTTTACCAACTCCATGGAAGTATCTTAATTTGTATATGACAATATATCTTCATGATCATGAAAGTAAAATTTTCTTGCTAAAAAGTTTTTCATTATTAACCATGAATGAATTTTGTCTTTACCTTTGCAAACTCGATAATCTTGTAATCCACTCCACCACTTCAATGCAATTTTAACAAGTTTGTAGAATACAAATATAACCTTCTTTTCATGAGGAATCTTCATGAATTCAAAGAAATTTTCAAGATCAAGCAACCAATCAAGAAAATATTCTTTTTGAAACTTACTTGAATCGTTAAAATATGAAATTTTTGAAAAATGACATGAGCTAACAGGTTGGTGTCAGGGTGAATCCTCTAGCGCAATTGCTATAAACTATTGGTTGTCTCTAGTTGACGATTAGTCCCAAATCGGCAAGTAGATTACAAATCTCATCGCGAAGTTTGTGCACCTCTAGCTTATGTTTCTCAATCGCATCCCATATGGCTTCCACCCTACGATCAATGTCAATAGGGATTGTGTGTTCTCCATTGTCTTGTGTCATTGAGCTAGGCGAATCCATGCTCTAATACCACTTGACGCAGCAAAATAAATCACACAAGACTAGATATCGTTCTATTGAAGATATAAGAAAAACTCTTTAAAATACTATTGATTGATTGACCTTCATTACATGTGCTTGTAGGCTTATTTATAATAAACTAAACCTAATACTTGTAGGAAAAGTAATTCTAAAATAAACTAGGAAACTTAAATCAACACAAATTAGGAAATCTAAGAGAATAGGAAACTACAATCCTAAACTATTTAAAATCCTAGTCAAAATCTAATTCCAAAATAATAAAAGTAAGAGACCATAAATAATTTTAAAATATTTATACTAAATTACGAGAGTCCTAATAAAATAATATATCAAAAATATTAAAACTAAAAATATAAAAATTCTTAAAATCTTGTCCTACATCATCTTTTCTCGAATTGAAAGAAACATAGTAGTTTTTTAGCATCCCAATTTTCTTAGTTTGCAAAAGGAAGTTGTTGGAATTCCATCAACTTTATGCAAAGGAGAAAATGCTGCTTGTGCAATACCCTAATGAGATCATTCGAGCAAGTTTTGTTGATTGTTACATATGATCAAGTGTGATGGCCGCACCCTCCTATCCTTCCTTTTACTTGAGGAGAAAAAAGAAGAAGCTACATACATGTATAATCATGTTCAATTCGCAACTTCTCGTTCATATACAACTTACATCTCAAGTTTTGGACCCTCAATCTATATTAACTTAAGTTTCTAAAAGGGAACATCTATAAAACATACAAAACTAGGAACTTCAGGACTATTGCTGTGGCCAGCGGGTATAAAATCATTGATTTATTTATCAAACTCATAAATTTCAAATTGACCAACAGATCAAGCCTACACTATATGGAATGAATCATAGTGATTGGGTAAGTTTTGATTGTTCAGTGTTCCTACTAGTTAGTTTTCGTTGGACGAGACCCTAAGGAAACAAAGTAAAGCAAAGTAGAGAATAGGCAGCATGATCATCTGATGGGCAGTTTCACATTCTTGCTCGGGTGAAACGTTGATTGATCTCACTTCTCGTTTGAGTTGATTATGCCAATTGTGGAGACATAAATTTTTGTAGAGCAAAGACCACAATAATTTAATTTGAAACAATTGTCATACCATTTTGGCATGGCCTTTGACAGAGGTAGAATCGTAGAGCGCATTTGGATATCTAATCTTTGATGGTTGAGCTTACAGACTAATCCAAAAAATAAGTGCAAAAACATTTGGCCCTCAATCCAGGAAAGAAAATTCTCTCTGACAAATTTTGTAAACAAGGATGAAACAAACAAGCTCCTGTACATCTTATCTTCTTTTATTCTTTTTAATTTTTTTTTATCTGGTGTATAAAAATGTAGAGACAGAAAAGTAAAAGCTTTACTATATGAGAGTGAGAAATGAAATTTCTTGTTTTTTTAATTTATTTTTTATTTGAGTAATTTGTTTCATAACTTATTTTGACCTATTTTGGGAAGTGGGTTATAATCCACTTCCCAAATTATAACTCACTTCCTCTCTCACAAAAAAGCTGCTTATAAGTAGCTTTTCACCAAAAAGTTGATTATAACCATCTTCCCAAAATAGGCCTTTATTGTTTATTAACTGAAGACATGGCAGATTGGCATGTGATAGTAAATGCTACTCCCTTGGAGATGTCTTTTCTATTTTGCTCTCAAGAATGTAGTTTTTCATATTAGACAAAATTAAGGTAGTTTTCTAGAAGGCACACCTCTAAAACTAGCAACTTTGGGGCTTAAATGAATTCCTACATTTTCTTCCCATTAACTACAGAAAACTATGAATTATCATCATTCATGTTTAGTGAACAAAATAAACCACAATAGTAGGATACTCAGAAACCAAAATATTCTGGATTTTAAATCAATGTGAATATAGTCATCCAATTTGAAGAATCGCAAAAGCTGTTAATTAAGCATCCGTTATAATAGCCTAACAATGCATAAGTTAATTAGTTGATATTTTGTTGAATATACTTCTTCATTCATAAAAAGATAGTTATCCTAGTCATTGGTGTTCACATTCCAATTCATTTTGGATATTGTGTCATTGGAATTCTATCAGCTTTAAGCAGAGGAGAAAATGTTGCTCGTGCAATACTCTAAAGAGATCATGAGATCAAGTTTTATTGATTGTTATATAGATGTATGATCATGTTCAATCCACATAACTTTCCCTTTAAATAAAACTTACGTCTCAAGTTTTGAACCCTCAGTCTATATTCTGTATCAACTTAAGTTTCTAAAAAAAATAACGAAAACTTGAGAAAGTGCATAGAATCAATTGTGTCATGCTACAAGAGAAGAATATGACAAAGTATTTCTTTTCTCAAATTGAATAAAGTAGGAGTTTTTTTTAGCATCTCCCTTTTTTTTTCTCTACATTATTCTTTGCCTACAAGGTTGGCAAAGGAAGATTGCCACATAGATGTATGGTTATGTGCAATTTGAATAACTTTTCCTTCATGCAAATACAAACTTGCTGCTCATGTTTTGAAGTCTGAATCTGTATCAACTTAGTTTTCTAAAAGCAAATAAAAGAAACTTAAGGAATTGGAATCAATCTATTGAAGTTCAAGAAAAGAATGGAACTTATCATTTCTTTTCTTAAATTGAAATAAAAACATCGAGTTATTTCTTTAGCATCTTTCTTTTCAATTTTCTTGCTGCATTATTCTTTGCCTTTGAGGTTGGCAAAGGAAAATGTTGGGATTCCAAGCAGAGAGAAAATGCTGCATGTGGAATGCCCTAATGAGATCATGGGATCAAGCTCGTCGATTGCTACATAGATATATGATCATGATTAGCATCTCATACTTGATGCAAAAACAACTTATGCACTACGTTATGCATAGCGGATCCATGCTTAGTTGCTACATCAATAGGGATTGTGGACCCCTAGTCCCCTGTGTTTGCTTTTTAAAATTAACTTCTCTTGAACGATTGATTGAAGAAGTGTTGTAGAGGAAAACCTAAGATTTCGCACCACTATATATATAGCAAAAGCATGTGTTCATTGCTGGAGTCATTCTTTTCTTGTATAGCCATCTGAGCTTTGATGAATACACACATTAAGTCATTTACAAAATCGAAATAGATAGGCATTGAGTCCGTTTTCCATATCACCACTATGGTAGCATTTTTCTTTACTATAAAAAAATTGCTATCTTTGTAGAATTTGTGAAAGAATAAGACTCTGTGAGAATGGCAGAAACTATAGCTGGGCCTTTTGTATCCTTTGTGATACAAATGCTAGGCAATGTGCTCAGTTGAGAAGCTAAATTGTTGCATGGGGTAAAGGGTCAAGTCCTTCAAATGCAAACAGAGTTAAATTGAATGCAATGCTTTTTGAAAGATGTAACTGCAAGGTGAGAAGAAGGAGACAAGACAGTCCACAACTTAGTTGCGGAGATTAGAGAAGCTGCTTATGATGCTGATGATGCAATTGACGCATTTATTGTCAAAGTTGCTTTCAGGAGGAGAACAGGTATCCTCAATGTTCTTATGCGGTATTCTTGTGTTGTCAAGGATAATATAGCCATCCATAAGGTTGAATTGAATAACATACAATAGAAGAAGCCTGTCTATATAGGTTGAAAAGAAACCTAGATAAGTATAAAAGAGTAGATAGAGATAGAGATACAAGGAGATATAGATAGAGATAGAGAGAGATAGAGATAAGATATATCTACAATACAAATGGATAAGTAATACAGATAAATAAGTATACATTAACAGCCCCCCTCAAACTTATGGTGGGTAAGCATAAACCAACTTGAGTTTGGAAACTAGATCATTGAAACGACCAGGAGAATGAACCTTAGTGAAAATATTAGTAGGTTGATCAACATAAGAAATAGGAAGAAGATGAACAGTGCCGCATATAACATGTTGTCGAATGAAATGACAATCAATCTCAATATGTTTGGTGTGATCATGGAAGACATCATTGTGAGCAATCTGAATGGCACTCTGATTGTCACAATAGAGAGGTAGCACTAGGGGAAGAAACACTCATATCAGTAAGGAGCTAGTGAAGCCACAAAAGTTCTTGAATAGTGTCAGCAAGAGCGTGATATTCAGCTTCAGTACTAGAGTGAGCAGTGAGGGATTGTTTCTTGCTGCACCAAGTAAGAAGAGATTCCCCTAAAAAGAAATAGAAACCCGTGGTGGAGCATCAATTAGTAGGATCCCTAGCCCAATCAGCATCAGAAAAAGGCACGAAGCTCAAGAAAAAAGTGAGCAGAGTAATGAAGTCAATGGAACATAGTGCCTTTGAGGTAGAGAAGGATACAAAGTAGAGCAGTATAATGCGGGGTGCAAGGAGTCAACATGTACTGACTAACAAGATGGACAACATAGGCAATGTCAAGACGAGTCACAGTGAGATGGACAAGACTACCTACCAGCTGGCGATAAGGAGTAGCATTAGAGAGAAGATCCCTGTCTAGAGGAGTGAGACGAGTTTAAGGATCAACGGTAGTAGAGGTAGTCTTGTAATCGGTAAGATCAGTACGTGCCAGAAAATCGGATGAATATTTGGCTTGTGACAAATAATAACCAGTGGAATCATGAGAGATTTTAAGCCCTAAAAAATGATTGAAAGTTCCAAGGTCTTTCATCTCAAACTAACGATTAAAAATTGTTTGAGGCTAAGAATACCGACCACATCATCACCAGTGATAATTATATCATCCATATAAAGAAGAAGAAAAGTGGTGCCATTATGAGTGGTTCAAACAAATAGAGCAGAGTCATAGGAGCGGGAGGTGAAACCGAAGTCATGGATGGTGGAACTGAATTTAGCAAACAAAGCTCATGGGGCTTGCTTGAGACCATAAAGAGCACGTTGTAGTTTGCAAACCTTATGAGCCGGATAAGCAAACCCAGGGGGAGGTTGCATATAGACTTCCTCAAAAAGATCACCATTAAGGAAGGCATTTTTGACATCCATCTGAAAGAGATCCCAATGGTAAGCAGCGGCAACAACAAGTAAGCTACGCACAGAGGTAAGCCAAGCAACCGGAGCGAAAGTCTCCTCATAATCAATTCCATATTCCTAGGTGAAGCCCTTTGCAACAAGACGGGCTTTGTAGCACTCAATAGAGCCATTAGAATGGGTCTTGATTTTGTATACCCATTTGCAGCCAATTGCAGTCTTTCCAAGAGGAAGATTAATAATATCCCAGGTATGAGTTTTGTCTAAATCCTCTAATTCATCAGTCATAGCTTGCGGCCAAAGAGGATTAGTACAAGCCTCATGATAGGAGGTAGGTTCATAAGTAGAAAAGGCAATAGACCCGACAATATAATCACGAAGATGAATAGGTGGTTGAGTTACCCAATGTAGACGATCGGTGAGAGGAGGATCTAGTAGGGTGATAGGAGACTCAACGGGACCATCAAATGGAGCAGTCGAGACAGGATCAGGTGTAGGCAAAGGCATCTCTAGAGAGGAGAAACCTGCATCAAAGACATTAGAGAATAGATTGATAGAAGGATTAGTAAACAGAATGGAAGTAGAAGATGATGATAAGTGGAATGAGGATAAGAATGAAAACATTTTATGCTCCCAGAAAACCACATGATGAGAAACATGAAGACATTTAGAGATAGGATCCCAGCAACGATAGCCTTTATGTTCAATTCCATACCCAAAAAAGCAACAAAGATAAGAACGAGGTTCAAGTTTGGTGCGTTCATGAGGTTGGAGGAGAACAAAACATACAGACCCAAAAACGCAAAGATTTGTGTATGAAGGACTAGTGCCATGTAAACGTGCATATGGAGTTTGGTTATGGATAGTAGAAGCGAGAACACAATCGACAGTGTAGACAGCAGTAAGAGCAGCTTCCCTCTAAAAAATATTCAGGACACGAGGAAGAGATAAAAAGGGCTCGAGTAGTGCCAAAAATATGCCTATGCTTTCGTTCAGTATGATCATTTTGTTGGGATGTGCCAGCATAGGAACGATGAGGCTGAGTACCATGACGCTGAAGGAAAGAGAGAAAATCAAGATCCTGATATTCCATAGAATTATCAGATCAAAAAAATTTAATGGTTTTAGAAAATTGGGTTTGGACCATGCTTGCAAAATTATAATAAAGTTGTTTGAGTTTTGATCGAATTTTCATAAGAAACAACCATGTAAAATGTGAAAAATCATCAACAAAGACAACAAAGTAACGTGATCCCCCCATAGTGGTAGTAGGTGATGGTCCCCAAATATCAGAATGTATAAGATCAAATGGTGCATGAGAAACAGAAGTACTTACATTAAGGGCTTGTTTGGGATGAGTTAAATAAGTACACTTTTTGTCTTTTTACAAAAAGATGTGCAAAAAAGTAGAGAGGTGATGTGATGAAAAAAAGATAAAAAGATGGATTATTTTAATGATGCCAAACTTGGCCTAAATGATAAAACAGGTTGTTTTGCAAGTTGACAAGATAAACAATCCAAAGTATTGGGAATGACATGACCTAATTGACCAGTAGAAACTAAAGATTTCAATCAACTAACAGAAATATGTCCTAAACAACAATGCCAAATGTGGGGGCATATTTTGTGAATGACAACACATGGCCGAGGCGATGTTGACGTGTCAACCAGAGTGCCACGTGGCTTGGTCATGTGCGAGATAATCTCGGCTAGGCTAAGGTTGTCTTTGGAGATATCGGAGTTCGAGATGAACAGATAAGGGACAAGAGTCCTAGAATGGGGGAGGACCTCAGTCTAGATAAAGATAAAGCTTTTAGAGAATTTATCTCTATTTGGTTAGGAGTCCAAAGTGAGCATTGAGCCAAAATCCATTGAAGCTAGACTTCTACAAAGGTCAGGTTAGTGCTAGCTATAAAAGTGAGGCACCCTCGTGGGTCTAAGGTACGCTTTTTGTATTCTGGCTAGTGAGTTAAGCACTATTTGCTATCTTTGAGAGATAATTGAGTACTGACTTTATCGTCGGAGTGCCCTTGGGTGGACGAACCATTGCTGGAGTCTTATCTTTCTGTGATAGGTTGTTCAATCATGATTTATTATGTCTGTGCTCTCCTATTGAGTTCCCATTTGGCAGTGTGGTCGGAAATCAGCACCCACAATTTGGCGCCGTCTGTGGGAAACGTAAGGAGAATAGATGGCCAACAACGGGCAGAAAGAGAAGATTGGAGACGACATCTCTAGTGGGAGTGGTAAACATGCCGATCTTAACGCGGAGGAGGAAAACTGTAATGAAGAACCTCAGCATAAGAATTCCAGAGAAAAACACGTTGGCTAAGAGGGAGACGCACTGAAGAAAGCATGTCAAGGCGGGTATTACAATGAAAGCGACCTCTAGATATGGAAAGATAGATGTCTGAGAAGGGACGACGAGATGAAGAGAATAGCAAACAAGTTGGCAGATCTACAATTGGTTGTCAACTTCATGATGCAGAACAATGTCATGCAACAACCATTTCTATTAGAGGACACGCCGATTCCAACGGCTAAGAACGATGCCCAAAAAGGGGGACAAAAAGCAATCCTTGCAGTCTTTCAGCATGATAGGGCAAAGAAGCATTCGCATCGGCCTTCACGGGAGGTTAGGCGAGGAGAATCGATGAGAGGAGAGTCTTAGAAGACACCTTGTGCTAAAGAAACTTATGTCAAGGAACATTGACATGTTCAAGGAAAGGAGCTTTGCTTTGACACGATGAATGAAAGGAGGTCCAAGAGGACTCATAACGACACTAGGAGCAATGCACCAAAAAGGCTGAAATCCGTTGACAGCCGAGCTCCTGGACAGACTAAGGAGGATTTGAGGGACTACCTCTAGAGGAAACGACAAGATGCCGAGATCACATCTCTGGTCAAGCCGAAAATGCCATTCTCAGTAGAATTGGATAAGTTTGAGGCCCCGAAAAGGTTCCACATGCTGATATTCTAGATATATGACGGTAAGTCCGATCCTAACTTTCACGTCGGCTTATATTTGAACTCAATGGCACTGTATACTGGGAACGAACCGTTGCTCTGGAAGGTGTTCCCCTTATCCTTTGGGGAAATCACATCAGATTGGTTTCACAAGTTACCGAAAAGAACTGTGAAAAGTTGGGAAGGCATGGCCTAGATGTTTGTAGCCAGGTTCGTTACAAACAAACTACAGCCGTTAAGAGTAGACTCCCTGATGGCTCTGAGAATTGGCGAGGATGAAAGCCTCAGGGCTTATGCCAAAAGGTATTACGAGGTTTTTAACCGAATACCAGGGTACAACCAAGAGTTGGCGATCGTATCTTTTAAAAACAGCCTGAACGATGACTGCCTGCTTTGAAAGTCACTGGCAAAGACGCTGTCAAAAAGTATGGAGGAACTTATGGCGAGGATCGAGAAATATGCAAGAGCTGAAGAAGACATGCTAGGGACAAAGGCGTCGAAATAGGAGAAGAGAAACGGCTCGCCGAAGCAAGACTGAGGTAATACTACATATAACAAATAATAGATAGGACTGAGGGCTGCACAGGCAGTCACCACTGTATTTTGGGTTCTGGTTTATAAAGTTCTGGAAAGAATCAGGAACTAGCCATATTATAGAGCGCCAGAAAAGATTCCTGGCAAATTCATGGGAAGAAGCCTGGGAAAGCACTGTGCTTACCACAATGAAGATGGACACTTGACATAGGGTTGTAGAGCCCTAAAAGCACATTTGGAAGATCTACTAAGACAAGGTCACTTAAGGGACCTAGTAGATAAGGCCAAAACAAGGGAAGAACAAGCAAGGCTGCCCTAGGCACCGGCAGCACCGCCTCCACCAGCACAACAACCACAGGCAGACGGACCTCGAGTGATCAATGTGATTACTCGAAGGTCAATGAGAATGAGGTAGTGGGGAGACTCAGAGGGTAAAACACTTACAGTATGTGTATCAGGTCCAGCAAAAGAGGCCTAGGCTAGACGAGTACTAGGGACCAATGGTGTCCTTTACTGAAGCCGACCTAGACATTGTGTAGCATCCACACAACGATGCACTGGTGATATCCCTCAAGATTGGAGAATGCTAGGTAAGGCGCATTCTGATTGACCAAGGAAGCTCTTGCAACATTATGTATGTCAGATGTTACAAGGAGCTCGACCTTCACCGAGATGATCTGGAGCAGTCTAACAGTCCAATGGTTGGGTTCAATGGAACGCTGACATGGCCATTGGGAGCAATAAGTTTGGAGGTGCAGGCAGGCACCAAGAAAGAAACTACAAAGTTCACAGTAATTGACACCTCCTCTATTTACAATGTTATCTTGGAGAGGCCATGGTTGCACGCAATGAGGACTGTTCCCTTAACACTGCACCAGCTATTGCGGTTCCCAACAAAGCATGGAATTGAGGAGGTTAGAGGGGATCGGGTGCAGGCAAAGAATTTCTTCATGGCAACAATGAAATCCATCTGCAACGTGCGAGAAACAGAAACAGTACAGATTGAGGACGAGGACATGGAGGTCCTGGATGACGTCGGCAAAGAGCCGGTTGACAAAAGTGAGGAAGCCTTGAAGAAAATTCTGGTCCAGCAAGGAGATGAAGAGCCCTTCTTCCTCCTCGGCTCAGGCTTGGCCGAGAAGAAGGAAAGGGAGTTAGAAGCATTCTTGTGAGCAAACATAGAGGTGTTTGCCTGGACACCATACGAGATGTCTGGCGTTGACCCCGAGGTTACATGCCACATACTAAAGGTAGACAGGTAGGCTAAACCCATCATTTAGCTAGCGAGGAGGCCGACGCTGGTTCACGTGAAGGCAGTAGAGGAGGAAGTGGACAAATTGTTAAAGGCTAGAGCCATCAGAAAGGTAAACTACCCTACTTAGCTGTCCAACGCTGTGGTTGTGAAAAAAAAAGAGTGGGAAGTGGAGGGTCTGCGAGGACTTCACTAGCCTGAATAAGGCTTGTCCCAAAGACAGTTTTCCACTTCCCAAGGTCAATCAAATAGTGGATGTCACTTTAGGGCATGAAAGGATAAGCTTCATGGATGCTTACAGGAGGTACCATCAGGTAGCAATGTACCCCCTGATGAAAAGAAGACTGCATTTATCACCCCAAAAGGGCTGTATTGCTACAAAGTGATACTTTTCTGGTTGAAAAATGTAAGAACAACATACTAGAGGTTAGTGACCAATATGTTTAGACATCTGATTGGCAAAACAATGGAAGTATACATTGATGACATGGTCGTGAGGACCAAAGAACCTGAGGATCATTTGGCTGACTTAAAGACAGTTTTCGACATCCTTAGAACATTTTGGCTTCGACTCAATGCTTCGAAATGTGCATTTGGAGTTGGATCTGGTAAGTTCTTGGGATACTTGGTTACCAAAAGGGTTATTGAGGCAAGCCCAGATCAAATTAAGGCCATCCTAGATTTGAAAAGCCTAACATCGACAAAACAAGTGCAGGTGTTGACTGGAAGGGCCACAGCCCTGAACAGATTTATAAGCGAAAGTTTAGATAAGTGTAAACCATTTTTTAGTCTGTTGAAAAAGGCCACAGATTTCTTGTGGATAGAGAAATGTGAAGTCACCTTGGCTGACTTGAAAAGATACCTGACTATAGCTCCAATTCTCTCAAATCTGGTACTTGAAAAGGAATTGTTATTATACCTGGCGGTTTCGAAGCATGCAACAAGTGCAGTGGTAATCAGAGAAGAGAAGGGAGAACAAATGGTAGTATATTATGTGAGTAAAACCCTAGCAGGCGCAGAGACCAGGTATTTACCCCTAGAGAAATTGACATTGGCCTTAATGCTGGCCTCCAAGAAGTTGAATCATTATTTCCAAGCCTATAAGATTGTGGTATTAACTGAGCACCCCTTGAAGTCCTTACTACAACAAGGAGATCTGACAAGAAGGGTAGCCAGATGGGCAGTAGTACTGGGCCAATACGACCTAAAATTTAGGTCCATAACAACAATTAAGTGCAAGGTTTTGGCCAACTTTGTGGCCGAGTTCACACCTAGAGCCATCCCATGTCGGGCTCCGATGAGCCGCGACTTAGGGTGTCTACGGGAACAAGAAGAAACCCAGCTAGGAATAAAAAACCCCACAGCAGAGCAAAAGAAAGAAGAAAAACTCAAGCCCTGCGACATTTACATCGGCGACTCATTCCGCCTGTTTGTTGATGGGAGTTCAAATCGTCAAGGAGCGGGGGTAGAAGTAGTGCTAGTATCTCCAGATGGGCGAATGTTAGAACAATCCATTCGATTGGGGTTTAAGGCCTCAAACAATGAAGTAGAATATAAAGCACTGATCGCAAGATTGAAGTTGGCAACTGCAATGGAAACCGACGAGGTGGTAGTCTTTTGTGACTCCCAACTTATTGTGAACTAGGCAACAGGTGAGTGTGCAGTCCGAGATGAAAGAATGATAGCCTATGTAAAAGAGGTTGTCAGACTGTTAGCCTTGTTTCAGGATTGTTGACTACAACAGGTTAGCCGAGATGACAACAACCATGCCAATGCCTTGGCTAACCTGGCTAGTGCAATGAAATCAGGAAAGGCAAGGATAATAATTGTTGATTATTTGTCAGGCCAAAGTGTGGAACCACTAATCACAGAGTATGAAGCAATGTGTGTGGAGATGGGTCCAAGTTGGATGGATATAATAGTAATGTTCCTTAGAGATGGGAAACTGCCAGATGATCACAAATAAGCGCCCAACACAAGACTGAAGTTGGCTAGGTTTAGCCTAACAGCAGAAGAACATCTCTACAGAAGGTCTTTTACTGGTCCCCTTTTGAGATGTGTGCATCCCTCCCAAGTTGAAGACTTTTTGTATGAAATACATGAAGGAGTATGTAGAAGCCATGTTGGGGGCAGATCACTTACTCATAGGGCCATTACTCAAGGGTACTGGTGGCCCTACATGCAGAAGGATGCTTTAGCCTACGTCAAGAGGTGTGAGAAGTGTCAAAGGTTTACACCTTTGATACATCAACCAGCAGCAGATTTGAACCCAGTGTCCAGCCCTTGGCCATTTGCCCAGTGAGTCATGGATCTTGTTGGACAACTACCCCAAGCAACTGGGCAAAGAAAGTTCCTGCTGGTAGCAACTGATTATTTTACAAAGTGGGTAGAAGCTGAACCCCTTGCGAAGATTCAGGATATTGATGTGAAGAACTTCATATGGAAAAAACATCATCACTAGGTTTGGGATCCCAAGGGCAATAATAGTAGATAATGGTACGCAGTTTGACAGCAAGCTAGTCAAAAGCTTCTGTGCAAAGAACAAAATCAAGAATTATTACTCTACTCCAAGCTTCCCTCAGAGTAATGGTCAAGTAGAAGCATCCAATAAGACGATCCTAGATGGGATCAAAAAGAGGCTGGAAGCAGCAAACGAAAAGTGGGTGGAAGAGTTACCCAATGTACTCTGGGAATATCAGACTATGCCAAGAAGATCAACTGGGGAGTCTCCATTTGCTATGGCCTATGGCACTGAAGCAGTTATCCCACTAGAAGTCGGCAACTCAGGAATCAGAACCCAGCGAGTAAAGAATGAGACTAACGAGGCATTCTTGGCCCGAGATTTGGACCTACTAGAAGAAAGAAGAGAGAGAGCAACAATTCGGCTGGGGGCATACCAGCAGCAGCTTGCTAGGGTTTACAATAAAAAAGTCAACCCAAAGGAGTTTCAAGTTGGGGACTTTGTCCTAAGAAATGTCGCCGGCAACAAGAAGGATCCCAGAGAAGGAAAACTTGGCCCAAATTGGGAGGGGCCTTATAGAATTATCTCGGTCGCCGGCAATGGGGCATATCGGCTTAAGGACAGTGATGGCAAAGAGTTGCCAAGACCTTGGAACATTTGCAACCTGAAGTTTTTCTATCATTAAATTTTTGTTTTTCGAAATTTATGTCATTAGCTGAAGTAATAATAAAATTTTAGTTCGATCTTTGTATTTGAAATTTGTGTGATAGGACTGACCAATCCTATGGCGATGTTTCTGAATGAAACATGACGAATAACTTAGACTTATTATATGGCAGAGTTGAATTATACTTGCATATAATAGAGTTAAACTAAGTTGGCAATGTTTCTAAGTAAAACATGACGAATAACTTAGACTTATTATATGGCAGAGTTGAATTATACTTGCATATAATAGAGTTGAACTAAGTTGGCGATATTTTCTAAGTGAAACATAACGAATAACTTAGACTCATTATATGGCAGAGTTGAATTATACTTGCATATAATAGGGTTGAACTAAGTTGAAATAACCTGGACTTGCCATGTCGGCAGAACTAAACTTAGAAATGGAACTAAGTGCATTGTAGTTAGATTAACAAAGAAACCAAGGTTGAGAACCTCGGCTAGTCTCTGTTTTGAATCTGACGTCAACGAAAGACTATACGTGCTTAATGTGAACATAAGTTGAAATAACCTGGACTTGCCATGTCGGCAGAACTAAACTTAGAAATGGAACTAAGTGCATTGTAGTTAGATTAACAAAGAAACCAAGGTTGAGAACCTCGGCTAGTCTCTGTTTTGAATCTGACGTCAACGAAAGACTATACGTGCTTAATGTGAACATAAGTGAAACTTAGGTTCACATTAGAGGGCAGGAGATAGGAGTGATAAAATAAACTTGAAGGCAAGAGCTTCGGGCTTGTTGAAATTTTGGAAAAATTTACAAATTAGAATGGGCTTAACACTCGTTGAAATTTCTCAAAAATTTCCAAATTGGAGTTAGCCGAGATAACCGCAAATAAAGTATCCGAGATACACCTTACCCGAGGTAACCAACCAAGTCGTCCAAACTTGGAAAGGGTAAAGTCTAAGAAGATAGCATATGAAGGTAAAAAGTGATACTAAATAAACACTTGTAAGAAAATTTTGATATTTTTAAGTGTTAGCTAAGGTATTCCGAGGGTTGGCCAAGGAAAACATTTAAGGTTAGTATTCGAGGTATTATATCCTGAAGTCATTACACAACTAAGGTATATTTTGAAGAAATGCAAAGTTATTCTAAGTATAAAAATAGTAAACATACATAGAAAAAAAGAAGGCACACAACACTTGAGAGAAGAAATCAAACTTGCATTCAAAAGATAAACTTATCCATGGGCAAAAAGGCACTTCGGCCTACAAAAGGATTACTTGTTCAATTACAGAAGTGTCACTTCGGCCCAGCTAAAAGCAAAAGACTGTTACAAAGAAAAATTACAAAGTTCAGAGAGGAGATTTTAAACAGACTACTCTGCATCAGCGATTGGTTGTGTTTTGGCCTCAGTAGACAGCTGGGAGAGCTTCTCGATAGCCTTCTCGGCCTCGATCTTAGCGTCGATCTCTTGGAGAGTCTTGTCAAGGCTCTTCTTGGCACTTTCGACCTCAGCATCAGGCGCGTTCTTGGGAACCTTATCCTCGTCATCATGAGTCAAGTCAACAGCTTGCTCATTCAGAGTTGGGGACTTGGCCCCAGCAGCTTTAGTCTTCCCAGACTTGTCGGCTTCATCTCTTCATCACCCTCAGCCTCATCTTCGGATAGGATTGGAGCGGGAGGGAATGGCACGACAAGTTGGCTCTCATCTTGGAGGAGTGAGTCCTTGGGGACAACCAGTTCATTCAGAGCAGCTATCCAACCAAGGGTGTAACCCCTGTTGCATGCCTGTCTGACTTACTTTTTGTACTTCTCGCGAATGTCGGCTACCCCCTAGGCATAGGCCTTCTCGTTCGTTTCTTTGATTTCAGTTGCCTTTGTAGACAGTTCCGTTTGGAGCTCGGTTTGGGCCTGGGCCTCTTTCTCCTTGGCTTTTTTTGCCTCAGCCTTGGCTACTTCGACAACATTTTCCGCGGCCTCGGCTTGATTCTCAGCATTCTTCAAGGCCAGCTCAATAGCCTTGGCCTGATCTAGGAGACCTTGGATGCGGGCTTCAGCCTTGGTGAGTGAAAAAAGGAGTTTGGAAGCCTCCTTTGTTTTTTGGGTAAGTTCTTTTTTGAATTCATCGGTCTTGACTGCAAGGGAGTGACCTTACTGGATAGCCTGCAAGAGTGCAAAGGAAATTAGTTAAGTATAGAAACCAGAGTTAAAGTTAGATAAACAGTTACAAGTATTGAGACTTACCAAGACACAATGTTGCATCATCATTGCATAATTTTCATACTCCGAAAGCTCAACCATTCGGTTTATGTTGGCTAGGAGTAGAATGGCGGTGGAAATGGTGGCATCGACCTTCAAACTATCTAGAGCACTGTCCCCCGCTAGAAAAGGTCGGTCTCCGACTATGACAGATGGATTCCAGGGAGCGTTGGCACAGAAATCGAAAGGATCAGAGGAGCCGCTAGACCTCGGCCTTTTGGATTATGGTAGGTCAGACGCCTCAGTCTTGCCTGGCCTCTTGTTGGCCAAAGGAGTACTTTTTTCAACCTCGGCCAACTTAGAGATTGGTACAGTGTCTTCAGAGTCGATCTGAGTCACTGTTGCCTTGGCTTTGGCTTTTTTTACCCTCTTTGGCTTAGCCTTGGGTTAGGATTGTGATGGGGAGGATTGACCTATTACAACCCTAGGCAGGTTGGCCAAAAGGTCTTCAACGACAGCCTTACTATGACCAATTTCTTTGGCAGTAGCGGCAACAGTAACTTTGGTACTGAAGGGGATTGTTGGAAGTGCAGTAGGTGGGTTTGTTAGATCGTAAGCCGACACCTCAGTGCTTTGGCGTTTACAGCTACAAGTTCTGCTTGTAGGAGCGAAGAGTGGAGCTCGGCGTCGGCGTTGGTGCTGGGCTGGAGGAATCAGTTGGGGAGCAAACGTTGATGCAACCTCAATTGGATTAGAAGATGAGGCTTGGTCTGGCCTTGGTGAGGAAGCAACTGTTGGAGTTGTACCAGAGGGAGGAGTCCTGCTCCTCTTGGGAACGTCGGGCAATGTGGATTTGTAAGTTGGAATGTAATTAAGCAACAGAGGGGCTTTACGTTGATCAACTGACAAGCCCAACAGCCTTTTCAAGTCCTTACTGGGAAAGAAAGTCTGGCAAAAATCTTTTGAGGGTTGAGGGAGAGCTGCAAGAACAAAATTCATACATTAAAACATATAAAAGGAATAAAGTGATAAGTCTTAAGCAGAAAAGTTGACTCCTGGTTCTCACACTCATCCTCTTTAAACACCGATCGACGCAGAGGATAGAGATGAAGGTGGTCGTCAGGTGCAAATTCCCAGTTGCTTGAGACGATGAAGTAATCATCTCCAACACCTTTGTTGGAGTCTGGGAGGTCGGCTTTGAGTTTGTAGGCTGTGGATCTCGGTTTGAGGTAATAGATATAGCCTTTTTTGGATTTCAGGCCACACATGGTATAACAATATTAGAGTTCGAGTCAAGCTCTCTAAATCCCCAGCAGAGTCGGCAGAAACTATAGATGCGCCCGAACGCCCCGGGAGGGTGAGTCCCGTTCTGTTCATTATTGGGCTCACTACAGTTCGGACTCTCAAATTGTCACGGTCCTAAATCTGAACCAAAGAGTCCAAATCTGGCAAATCGTTTTGGAAAACATATTTTTAGAAAAGTAGTGCCAAACATGGACTGCTTTGTCAGATACAGAGTCGCCACCTAAATATTTTTTATGGGGGAATTTAGGAAACCCTGACTCGGTGCCAAAGGCCATGTGTCCGTCATCACCAAAGTTGCCTCGGCTCAGGAGCTCAGGTACGATTGGGGAAGGTCAACTATGAGCACCCCCTCTCGCCCGATCCGAAGATCGGCCTCTACTAACTGCGATATCTGTTTTTGAAAACGTTATGTGTTCTTATTCCGGTTATTAGCCTAGAATTACTATGTTATGAGCATAGCAAACAAGTATAGACCAAATCGCCTAAATTGGAACAAAACATTTCATGCTTGTTTTGAAAATGGTTTGCTACTCGCAAGTAGGCTACAAATGTAGATTTTGCCACCCTCAAGTGGGTTTTAGAAAAGATGATTTTGCCACTATCTAGTGGGCTTAAAACTCACAGTTTTAATGCGTTATCCCAATTTAGTTAATTCAACCTCCATCCACAGGCAATCAAGCAGTTATATCACAAAGCAGCTAGCCTCATGGTAATCATGCTATTATGGCAACACTCACACGCATGCGGTTATGCTAAAGCATAAATGCTTACCAAGTACTCCAAGCCAGAACAGAAGCTAGTTAGTAATCATGTTCATGATCCTAGCTCATGTTAAGATGGCTAATGCAACACATGCAAGATGCAACTACAATAGGCTCGGCTATCCTAAAGATGGCATGTGATGATGCTACAACTAACATGTATTCAACTTTGGAATTGAAATACAAATGCAATTAGTATGATGCGCTGAGCCCGGTGCATGTAAGACGAATGTATGGATGCACGCATGCTATCATACTGTATGCTAATTGAAACATGCCATAGGCTAACCATCAAAAGCTAGTAAATAAAAGGGAAGAAAGACGTGGGATTGGGAGACATACACACACTCACGCACACTTATTACACAATTGCCCTCACTCGGAGGGTCCGAATAAATATTACAAACCACCTAATTAATTAACTCTCAAGCTAAATAATTAATTACAAAAATTTCTAATTAATTAACAAATTAAATGCAGAAGAAAGGTGGCCGCAGTCCCGCCTCGGGATGCGTGAATGATGCATGCTTGACTCGTCTCGCCCGGAAACTCGCTGCCATAGCACTGTTGCCTCTGTTAACACTGCCTTTCTCCTCCGAGGACTGCCAAAGTCCAAGGGTATGCTCTTTGGATGCTGGGGGGTACCACCGACCAAGTAGAAACGCCACCGGCCGGAGGGGATGATCACCGGCCACTGAATAAGCTATCGGCTAAACATGTTTTGCCGGTCGGCACCCAACACTGCCGGCCGGCCAATTCTTCCTGCTGAAACCTGCAGCTGGCAGCAGCAGAGGGCAAGCAGTGTATGGCATGGAATTTTCAAACAAATGTGAGCATGGACACACTCCCTATCATGCAAGGGACTTAAGGGAGCATGACCCTCGACCCCCGGGCCATCAATTATGCATTTCAACGCATGATGGCCTAAGAGGCCAAGTTTGCAATTCAATGTGAATGAATGCAACAAAAGAGATGAGTGCCAACACCCTATCATATTGAGATCAAGGGCATTGGCTACCGAGGGTTGAGACGCGTTACATCACTTGGAGTATGAACACTTCTCAATCCTCATACTTGGTTTGACACCCCAAACCAAGCAAAATGTAATGCATGGATGCAATATACAATGCAAAGTGATGCAACTCATGCAAGGTAACATGAACATGCTAAGCTCTAAAAATGAATAGAGAATGATGCCAAATCAAACAAAACATGCAAGCAAGGCATGCAACAATGACCAACACTTGAAGCCAATAAAGGGGGTCAAACCAAAACTATGTCAATCAAAGCTTAAAGGACCAAAATGACCTAAAACAGTCCCAAGGGACTCCAAAACAAGACTAAAGCATACATAGATCATGGTCAAAACACACCAAGAAATGAGTCCAAAACAAGGGCATTCAAGGCCACAAAAGGGAGCATTACTCAACACTGCCCCCAAGCAAACATGGCATGAATTTTTCAATACAAAACAGAGTTTTAGCATGCAAAAAGGGCCCTCAAAACCCACTGATATGGCAGTCTAATGTCTAAACACATAGGTATGCACAATGACCATTTCCAAGGCACAAAAGAACAACCCTTCAAAGCATGAAAGAGATGATGAATGCAAGCATATAAACATGGATTAGGGATTGAAATGGCATGTGAAATGACTCCAAATCAACTGAAACAACCCAACTCAAGCATGTTCATGACTCACACACCCGATGCCAACATGCTAGAATGCAAAGGGGCTATACAAAACATATCAAATACGACCAAACCAGCACCCAATAGACCTCAATCATGATAAATCATGGCCAAAATCTTCACGAAGCTAGGCAAGAATACGCAAGCATGATGGTCTAATGGCTAGATGCATTTCTAGGCAAAATAGGGGAATACAAAGCAAGTGTATTAAGCATGAGAGGGACCAACAAACCAACATGGGATAGAGGTAAAACATGCTAAATAAGCACCAAATAACCTCTGAAATTAAGCCAAACAAAGCTAGGCATACATGCTACCCTCATGAGCCAAAACACAAGCAAATGAGACAATGAAGGGAGAGGGGTGTCCCTCCCTTATACAAGACCTCAAAACCACGTCATCACCGCTGAAAATCCTCTGGATTTAAGTGGTGAGAAGACCAATATATGAAAGTTCCAAAGCTCAACCGATAAGGCTCAAAATGAGGCCAAACAAGGCCTAAGAGGGGGTGGACGACGCCCAACACCAAAATGACCTTAAACAAACATGTTAAGCATGCAAATACAAAACTTTTTTCAGTTTATGGCTAAACTCGAATCAATATGCAAGATAGTCTAAAAGCTTGTACAAAAAAGAAGGAATAAGAGGGTAAGTGTCTCACCCTTGAAGACCTCTTTCGAAACACCAAATCAGCAGCCCTTTTGGATAAAAAAAAAAAAAAAGCTTCAAATCACCCCAAAAATCACCTCCAAGGACCTCAGCCCAATAAAGGGAGTAGAGAACTAGGTGTTTGTGTGCAAAAGTGCAAAGAAAATGCACTTTTGAGCACAAACAAGCCCTAAACTTTAGAGAGAGAGAGGCAGAAAATGTAGAGAGAGAGAGAGAGATTTTTTTCTCCAAGTTGTATATCACCTTCTTTGTTGTTGTAAGAGAGCTTGATTGATATAGAAATATATCAATCTGCAGCTCCTCAAAACACCCACGTCCAGGTATGGCTGGGGTATGGCCTAGAATGACAGCTGCCAGCTGTCTACAGAGATATCTATTGAAAACCACACTTGGCCGGCTAGCCATAAAAGTGGCCGACCGGCAGTCAAACTGGCCGGCCGGCCATCACATTTGGCCGATGGCAACAAAACACAGCCGGTGCCTCAAGCCATGGCCGGTGGAATGTGGGGATGTCCCAAAAGCCATTCTCTGCCCTCCAAAGCAAAAACACAAGTGTTTGGTGCAAAGCCAGACACAAAACGGTCAAGTCGAGAGATCCTGAGGCAAGGCGCGTAGCCGAGGCCTCCAGGAACTCAAGACGAACACAAACAAAGATGATCACCGAGTGTTCAAACGGTGACGTCCAAGTCTTGAGGACGGTCAAAATGGGGTGTCTATATCTGGCTAGTGAGTTAAGCACTATTTGCTATCTTTGAGAGATAACTGAGTACTAACTTGATCATCGGAGTGCCCCAAGGTGGACGAACCACCGCCGGCGTCTTATCTTTTTGTGACAGGTTGTTCAGGCATGATCTATTCTGCTTGTGCTCTCCTACTGAGTTCCTGTTTGGCAGTGTGGTCGGAAATCAACACCCACACCAAATATTAAAAGAAGACATGCTGGAAGCAGATGTAGGAGCAACTATCGGGGTGGAGTCTAGAACATAAAGATGAATGAGCTCATTGAGACGTCCATACTTACGACTGATCCCAAGAGTCTGTTCCATCTGAGGGTCTTGTACCAAACAACCATTAGTAAAAAATGTGACAATTAGATCAAGCTCACATAATTGACTAATAGAGATAAGATTTAAAGTGAGAGCATGAATAAGATAAATATTTGATAAGGATAGATGAGAGATGGAAACAGAACCAATATGACTTACAGACATAAGAGAACCATCAGCAGTATGAATGGAGGAAATATGAGGAGAAAAAGAGATAGAAGAAAATATAGTAGAACTAGAAGCCATATGGTTGCAACATGCTGAGTCAAAATACTATGGAGATGTACCTGAAGTCACAGATAGAGCAGTAAAATGAAGTGTACTAGAGATGGTGAGAAACTATTTGAACATGGCTTCAACATCAGTTTAGGAAAATACAGGAATGATTGGATCTAAAGGCTCAGAAAACTCCTCAGAGGCAGCAACAACAGTACGATGAGCAAGAAGAGATCTATACTGATTCTCGGGATGTTGTGAAGGACCACGTGAGGAAGCACCATGAGAAGAGTGAGTAGTATATGAGCGGTCTGGATTGCAAAAGCAATCTTGCTGCAGATAACCAGGACTAATCTTGTTGCAGTATCGACAATATCAAATTGGGCAATAAAGCAGAAGATAAGTAGAAGGCAGGCCTCGATTCTGACAAAAATTGCAAGTAATGGGCCGTTAGGTGATTGGTGCAGAGAAACTCAGTGAGTGAGGAGTAGCAAGAATTGTATCCATATGAAGAGTCTTCAGAGGGCCAAGACGAGTCTCCTCAGATAATAACTCAGAAATTGCCTACTCAAGAGTAGGCAATGGAGTGCAATAAAGCAGAGATACACACACGGGCTCAAACTGGATAATGTGAGCCATGAGAAATTGAACCAATCGTTCGTGATTACGATACTGAGTGAATAAAGTAGCATCTTCAATATGAGGCCAAGTAGGTTCAGAGAGAGCGAGCTGGTCCTAGACAAAATATATCTGAGAGAGGAAATCATTAACAGACTAACCAGGCTCTTGATGCAGGCGATGAAGTTGACCCTAAAGTTGATATTGATGGGCAAAACTGGTAGTCTGGTATCGTTCTTTCAAAAAATCCCAAATGTCTTTAGTAGAAGTGGTAACAGAGTCAAGCTGAAAACGACCAAACTGAAAACTAATAGAAGGAGTAGAGGTATTTCGAAGCCAAGTGATGATCTGGTAGTTCTTACTGTCCTAATTTTCCAGTCGGCCTTCATATGTAGCAGTAAATTTCAGCGACCTCTTTTACCGATTTGGTCATATCCTCGGTGATAATAAGCTAGAGTTTCTGACCTTTGAGGAAGGAAGACATGGCTTGGGCCCATAGAACATAATTGGATCCATCAAGAAGAACAGAAATCAAATGGGGGGCATCATGGCGATCCATAGGGATAGACCTGTAGAAGCAAAATTAGGTAAAACAAAGTGTACCTATAGCGATCTCAGTTTTGACCTGACATTTTGTTATGTTTCGGACTCGGGTTTAATGCTTTCATATTGTTGTTTATCTCTTGCTTCCCTTGGATCTCCTTGAAATTGGCTTTTGGGTTGTTATAGCAGTGTTTAGGCATATTGGTCGCCTATTTTTCAAACCTTGTGTTGCCCAGAATTTTGGTCCTCCGCTTGAGCAGACTTTGCAAACTCTCAGTACTTTTGCAGACCTACAAAAAATTACTGGAAATGTGATTTCTACGCTCGAGCAGCGTTTCCTACGCTCGAGTGGGTGGGAGCTCGAGCAGCTTTTCTTGCCCTCGAGCGGTTGGTTTGTTGTCTGCAAAACTTCTGGCTGTGTGTTTTCTACGGTCGAGCGTCACTTCTTGCGCTCGAGCAGAATAACTTATTGTGTTTGACGCTTGAGTGTCAACTTTTGCGCTTGAGCAGACTGTGTGTATATCAGTCCATGAAGACAACTTTTTACTTCACTTTTTCATTCCTCTCTCTCTAAAACTGTCCAAAACCCTAAATCTTGAGTTTCTCTCTCTAAAACTTATATTCTCTCTACTATTTCACCTAGATCCATTGAGTTCTTCACCGTAGTGCCTTTGAGAAAAAGGTAGAGCGTCTCAAGATCTTCATTTTCATCCAAACAAAGTTGGGTTTGAGCATCTTTGGAATTTCACTCTTGCTTGGTTCGTCTTCACTCTTTAAGGTAGGATTTTCTACACTTTCATGTGATTTTTAGCTTAGTTATTTGTCATTGTGTAACAATGGTGGGATTTGGGAGTATTTTGAACAAATGTAGGGTTTGGGTGTGAAATGAAAGAGGGATTTTTTTGGTGAATGGGAAATAAATGGTTATAGAGTTTGATAATGAGGTTGCATTGTGTCAAAATTGTAGATTTTGGTACTTGGGTTGACATTTGGAAAACTTGGAGTTTTGCCCTAAATGGGTCGAATGGGTATTTTGTTTGAATAACGAAAATTAACATTGGTAATGTGAAATTGGAGAATTATTGACACAAAAGGTGGAGTTGGACACGTGTTGTCTCTCACCTATGGAAACTTGAATAATTATCTATTGAAAAGATTGTATACCTGTTTAGAAATATATGTATTAGGTTATCAGTAGAGAATAATTATGATTGTAGTAGAAATTGCATGAGGATTAGGTGAATTGAAACTAATCTATTGTTGGTTGTCATTGAATGTGACTATGTCTAAATACATTGTATATGTACGATGTTTGGGAGGAGAAATGAGATGTACTCTATTGTTTGGGAGGAGATAGGGGATGGACTCCATTGAAATTAAGTTGGCCGGAGTGTCTAGGGTGAAAGTCTCAAAATCTTGTGTATACAGGGGTGTTGATCCCGCAGACAAAATTTTCGTAAAATGGCAAATTAAAGTGTTTGTGTGATAATTGTGTTGATTAGATAACCAATGAATTGTAGCCTCAGTTGGGTTGTTGAAAGATAATGAAATTGACTCGTGATTTGAAATGAACTGAAGGAAAGTGGGATAAGATATGCATCTAGTACTCTATGATTATGTAAAATGAGAATATTTTGTCACCAGCATTATATATGCACATTACACTTATATCTTTGTTAAATCTCATATATTGTGTTAGATTGTTCATACTGGGCTTTGGCTCACCCTATTTGGGAAAAACCATTTTCAAGTGTTGGTGATATGCCTCTGCCAAGGCAATAGCTGTGATGGACTTTTGGAAGCAAGAGTTTTTTTTCTTTTGTTGTATCTGTTGAGTCGATGCACTTTAAAGTCCCTCAATTTTGACACTTAATTTTAAATTGCGTGGACAATTTTGGTGAAATTGCTAATGTTGTTTTCGTTTGTCACAACAAATATTATAATGTAAATTGCTTGAGTTTAACTAAGTTCAGTAAAGTTATAAGTTCACTGAAACAAAAATAACAAATGCCATGTATATGCATATTTGCTGATACAAAATGGTAAATTATAGCGATCCCGGGTTTACCCTTGTTGTATAGTGATCCGGACATGTGTCCGTGGATGTTGGTAATTGTTTATTATCTTGTTTACATCCTTTCTTGCTTTGTATTTGAGTTATAGGATGTGTTGGGCGGGTTGGTTACAGGTTGGTTGAGTTTAGAAACCAAAACTAGTTGCCCAGATTTTTGGCCTGTCCGCTCGAGCGGAGGTGTTGGCGCTCGAGCGGGGAATACATCCATCCAGTATTTGTTGTGCAGTGTTGTACGCTCGAGCGTAGGTTTGGCAGCTCGAGCGTAGGTCTGTTTCTGCAAAAGTGCTGAGCGAGTGCATTCTGCGCTCGAGCGGGAGGTTGGCCGCTCGAGCGGAAGTCTGTGAGTGGCCGCTCGAGCGGGGTGTTTTACGCTCGAGCGGAGACCTGGGTTAAAGTCCCGAAGTTGTGACTTTCCAAATCACTTTTTCACTTTCTCTTCTCTCTCTTACTTTTTCAAAATCACCATTGTTGAGCCTCTCACTCTAGACTCTACCTTCTCTCTAGGTTTTGATCTAGTAGGAGTGATTTACTCACCTTTGGCCTTTACAAAAAAGTTGTTGATCGTCGAGGGCTTCATTTTAATCTGAAAATCTCGGGTTTTAGAGCACGTTGGGTTTTGTCGTCTTCTCCTTTGGGACTCCGAATTTGAGGTAGGGATAACCTACTCCTCTCTATGGGTTTTGTCTTTAAATTTTGGTATTTTGAGATGTTGGGCTTGGTTTAGTAATTTTGTGAAAGTTTGGGGCTTTTGTGTAATTTTTATAAAAGTTGGGGTTTTATTCATAATAAACCAAGATGCATGTTTGGCATAGAAAAATGGAATGATTGTTGAATCATTGATGAAAATGGAACCTAAGGGTTGAAATGGTAATTATGGAAAATGGCCTAATTACATTGTTTAATTAATTGGGATAATTAATTGGTGAGAAATGAGGAAATGAAATGTTGATTGAATATCCATTTGTGCATTTATTCTCTGTTTTAGAAATAACTGCTTTGGGCTATCGGTGGAGGATAGTCGAGATTGTTGTAGACAATGCATGATGATTAGGTAAACGGAAACTAATCAATGGAATGTGTCATGGAACTTGACGGTTGATAGAATACATTAATTGTGTGTATTGTGTGATTGTATATAGAACCAATGTGTTTATATACGTTATGTGTAGAGGAGGAGATAGGGGATGTACTCCGCGGTTTAGGGGAAGATAGGGGATGTACCTCTAAACCGGATAGGTATTGGGAGGAGATAGGGGATGAACTCCGTAGACAGAGCTCATATGCTTGTCTAGAGAAGTGAAGATAGAGCTCATATGCTTATCTTTGTGAAGTGGGGATACATCTTGTATGCTTATCTGTGGATATTGTTGATATACATATCTGTTGTAGAGTGTGGATACAGCTTGTATGCTTATCTGTGGATATTGTTAATATACATATCTGTTGAGAATGTGGATATAGCTTTTATGCTTATCTGAATGTGAGATATAGTTTTTATACATATCTGTGGAAATGATGATAGAGCTAGCATGCTTATCTGTTGAAAAAGGGAAAATGAAGAGTAATTGGGACTTGTAAGTCGTTGACATAAATATGTAATTTATGTGATTGTATCAGTGTTGACCAACTATCAATTGCTAATGTTTTAGTCATTGTCCATGGTTGGTTTAGTGTATTTCTACTGGGCTGTGGCTCACCCTATATGGGAATATCATTTTCAGGTACAGGAAGCATGCCACCTCCAAGGACATAGCTTGGAAGGCTAGAGGCGGACATAGTGTAGTTGTTTTACTTTTGATGTATTACATGTAACTTCAAGCCAAGGGCTTAATGTGTAAATGAGTTAGTACTCTTTGTTGTAACCAAGTGTTAACTTGGAAAGCTGTAAGCCCGTAGGGCATTTTGTTATGAGGTTAACATGTAATACTTATGTCTTGGAATTCTAATGAATGAAAGGAATGCAGTTAGTTTAAATGTAAATGCATGTTTTATCTGATGGGTTTATTGTTATTATTTTGAGGGCGTTACAACTTGGTATCAGAGCGTACCGGGTTCGAATACTTTGGGTACGTGGGAAGTGATTAGGATCACAATGGGTTTGTCTCGCTTGATAGAGACGTAGATGTAGTACCATATGCTATGTGGTTATTTGATAACATGCTTATGTGACTATGTGGGTATGGGATTTAATTTCTTGGATGTTGATTGGATCCTTGAGTTTCTGGGAGTCTTGTTGGAAAAGCACTTGATCAACGCTGTTTCTAACCGGAACTCTAGTAACGCCTTGGGACTATCATTATCCGGAAATGAAATTCGTAAGTGCTTATGTGTTTATATGCTTATGTGGAGTGAATTACACTTATCCATGCATTAGGACGTGAGTGTTTAGTTTCGGCACACTTATGAATGTGCTAACGTTTAGTGTTGCCTTTATTAGGATGTCAGGGCGAGGAAGAGGTGCTAGGCGTGGTAGACCTGCGAGGCAGGAAGTACCGTTACAGGGTGAGATTCCGGCAGTGCAGGAGGGAGTTGGGCAGGCCAATGTGGCCGAGCCAGTAGGTCAGCAGGCTATGGGTGCCTTGGCCAGAGAGATAGCAGGAGCTTTGGGTATTCTTAGAGCTGGGAATCAGGCAGCTGAGACAGGGCCTTCCTTCTTGAAGAGGGAGTTCTTTCGGTGTAATCCGGACGAGTTTATCGGGGATCCTAAAGAGCCGCTTAAGGCAGATGAATGGCTCAAACAGACAACGAAGACGTTTGAGATGCTTGGCATCGAGGACGGAGCACTGAAAGTGACCTTGGCATCCTTTCAACTGAAGGGAGATGCGGGTCAATGGTGGAAGTACGAGAAAGCTCGTGTTGGTGGTACTTGGGAGGCGTTTGTGAATGCTTTTCAGGAGAGGTTTTTATCAGCAGCAGCTAGGGAGAAGTTGAGGGATCAGTTTAGCCGGCTTAATCAGCAGGGCTTGTCAGTGGCCGAGTTTGAGGCTACTTTTACCAGTCTGTCTAGGTTTGCACCTGAACTGGTGGCGTCTGAGGAACGCCGTTGCTATGAGTTTGAGCGGAAGTTGAGGCGGGGCCTCAAGTTGAGAATTGGTGGGTCTTATATTCGAGAGTATAGACACCTAGTGGACGCTGCAGCTCATATGGAGCTTATGATGCAGGAGGAGGATGAGGGCCAGAGAGGCTCCAAGAGGAGCCAGGATAGTCAGAGTGATGGCAGGAGACAGAAGGGTAATAACCCTCAACAGTCTCAGGGTGCAGTCTCTAGATCGACCTTTCCAGTGCCTAGTGTAGGCTCAGGGAGAGGCAGTCAGGGAGAATTCACTTGTTACAAGTGTGGCCAGCTGGGTCACAAGGTTTCTGTTTGCCCGCAGAAGGGTGGGGGTCAGAAAGCTGTTTCTTCTTCAGCTAGACCGCAGAGTCAGAGTTTGGGCAGGGGGCAGCTCTTGACTTGTTATCAGTGTGGACAACCTGGGCACATGAAGAGGTTTTGCCCACAGTTGAGTGCCACTTCGGGAGCGTCTGGTTCTAGGCAGACGCAGGGTTTTCAGCCAGCTCAGTCTGTGCAGGCCTCGAGGGCCAATCCGGGAGTTTCATCATCCCAGTCTGTGCAGCAGTCTTTTGCTCCGAGAGGCGAGCAGGTAGACCAGGGGCCTACGGGGCGCGTGTATGCTGTTACCGCGCAGGATTTAGTACCGGCTCCATCAGTAGTGAGAGGTACTTTTCTATTTTGCAACTCAGTTGCTAATGTGTTGATAGACACGGGTGCATCTCATTCTTTTGTATCTGCTGCATTTGCATCTGTTTTGGAATTGGAGTTAGCACAGTTAGCATCTCCTATTTGTGTGGTATCGCCTTTGGGTGGTGAGTTGATTCTGAAACAGGGTGTTAGAGGATGTGATATAGAGGTCGCCGACTATAGGCTTCCTTTTCCGTTTGTTGTCATGCCCATGAAGGGTTTTGATGTTATTTTGGGTATGGACTGGTTATCGTCATACCGGGCTGTTATTGATTGCTACCGCCAGAGGGTTACATTGTGTACCTTGAGCGGGGAGTGGTTCCATTTCTTGGGAGACCGGGTTGGTAGTGTTTTGCCACCGGGGTATGATTCGCGAGGGCGAAGTGAGCTTAGTGGTCTACTTGCCAGTTTTGAGAGTGGTGAGAGTGGTGAGACCCAGGTTGTGTTACCGAGGGTGGTTTGTGAGTATTCGGATGTCTTTCCCGAAGATCTTGTTAGTTTGCCACCTCACCGAGAGATAGAGTTCTCTATTGATTTAGTGCCGGGTACGGCGCCGATTTCTATGGCACCTTACCGTTTTGCTCCAGCAGAGTTGGTTGAATTGAAAGTTCAGCTCCAGGAATTGCTAGTTAAGGGCTTTGTTCGCCCTAGTGTTTCACCGTGGGGAGCACCGGCACTCTTTGTTAAAAAGAAAGATGGTGCCTTGAGATTGTGTATAGACTACCGGAAGCTGAATCGGGCTACGGTTAAGAATAAGTACCCTATGCCCCGTATAGATGATTTGTTTGACCAATTGAAGGGTTCCCGTTGTTTCTCTAAGATAGACTTGAGATCGGGTTACCATCAGTTGAGGGTCAGGGATGAGGATATTCCGAAAACGGCATTCCGTACGCGGTATGGCCATTATGAGTTTCTGGTGATGCCATTTGGGCTTACCAATGCACCGGCAGTCTTTATGGACTTGATGAACCGGATTTTCCGGGAGTTCTTAGACCGATTTGTGGTTGTTTTCGTGGATGATATCCTTATCTATTCGTCTTCTGAGGAGGAGCACGAGGCACACTTGAGAGTGGTGCTTGAGTTACTTAGAGCCCATAGGCTGTATGCCAAGTTTGGGAAATGTGAGTTCTGGCTGGGGGAAGTCAAATTCTTAGGCCACGTGGTATCCGGAAAAGGGGTGTCTGTTGATACATCCAAGGTTGAGGCAGTGCAAGATTGGGCACAGCCTAAGAGTGTGTTTGAGATCCGCAGTTTTCTGGGATTAGCTGGGTATTACCGTCGGTTTGTGAAAGATTTCTCCAGGTTAGCGTCACCGTTGACTAGACTGACTCGGAAGGGAGTCAAGTTTGTGTGGAGTGAGACTTGTGAAAAGTCGTTCCAAGAGTTGAAAATTAGATTGACCACCGCTCCGGTGTTGATTATTCCGGAGAGAGGGTTGGGTTATGCGGTTTATTATGATGCCTCACGAGAGGGTTTAGGTTGTGTGTTGATGCAAGAGGGGAAAGTGGTAGCTTATGGCTCACGTCAGTTGAAAATACACGAGAAGAATTACCCCACACACGACCTAGAGTTAGCAGCTGTGATCTTTGCCTTGAAAATCTGGAGGCACTACCTTTATGGTGAGAGGTTCGAGGTATTCTCGGATCACAAGAGTTTGAAGTATCTGTTTACACAGAGAGACTTGAATCTGAGGCAGAGGAGATGGATGGAGTTCATCGAGGATTATGATTTTGAGTTGCATTATCATCCGGGAAAGGCCAATGTTGTGGCCGATGCCCTTAGTAGGAAAACCATTAGTGATGTAGCTTGTATAGCCATCCGGGAATGGGTGATGTTGGGAGCACTTGGCGAGTTTGATTTGCTATTGAGCGAATCTGTTGAGGCTGCGGCCTTGTTTTCTGTTGTTGCGCAGCCTACACTTGTGATTAGAGTGTTAGAGGCACAGAGAGGTGACCTTGAGGTAGAATCCCTCCGAGAGAAGATCTCCAGTGGGAAAGTTGAGAAGGGTTTGACGGTGTATCCCGACCTGAGTGTGAGATACCGAGACCGTTTGTTGTACCGGAGTCTTGCCGAGAGGAAGTACTCCGAGAGTTTCATCATTCGCGCCTTGCGGTGCATCCGGGAGGTACTAAGATGTATCAGGATTTGGGTCGCCAGTTTTGGTGGCGGGGTATGAAAAGAGATGTGGCTGTTTTCGTATCGAAGTGCCTTACTTGCCAGCAAGTGAAGGCCGAGCATCAGAGGCCAGCGGGTTTGTTGCAACCCTTGCCTATTGCCGAGTGGAAGTGGGAGCATGTCACTATGGACTTCGTTGTGGGTCTTCCGAGGACTCAGCGGGGTAGTGATGCTATTTGGGTGGTTGTAGACCGGTTGACTAAGTCGGCGCACTTTATTCCTATGCGCGTGAGAGATTCGGTAGATCATCTTGCCGATTTGTATATTCGGGATGTAGTGAGGTTGCACGGGGTCCCAGTGACGATCGTCTCAGATAGAGATCCTCGTTTTACTGCTAGGTTGTGGCAGAGTTTGCAGAGTGCCTTGGGCACTAAGTTGACCTTTAGTACGGCTTATCATCCTCAGACTGACGGGCAGTCCGAGCGTACTATTCAGATCCTCGAGGATATGCTTCGGGGTTGTGTCCTGGATTTCAGTGGGACGTGGGAGAGGCACTTGCCATTGGTAGAGTTTGCCTACAACAACAGTTTTCAGTCTAGCATCGGTATGGCACCGTTTGAGGCCTTGTATGGCCGACCGTGTAGATCTCCAGTTTGTTGGGCCGAGGTGGGTGATGCACCTTTGTTGGGTCCGGAGTTGGTTAGGGAGACGACGGAGAAAGTTGAGCTTATCCGTAGGAGGCTTGTTACAGCCCAGAGTCGACAAAAGAGTTATGCCGACCGTAGGAGGAGGCCTTTGGCATTTGAGGTAGGTGATCATGTCTTTCTGAAAATATCACCTAGGCGAGGCCTGATGAGGTTTGGGAAGAGTGGGAAGTTATCCCCTCGGTTTATTGGTCCTTTTGAGATCCTTGAGAGGATTGGTGAGGTTGCTTATCGATTAGCCTTACCACCGCAGTTGTCCGGAGTGCATGACGTGTTTCATGTGAGTATGCTTCGGAAGTATGAGCCAGATCCATCACATGTGCTGGATTGGAGCGATTTAGAGGTAGATGAGGATGCCTCGTATGAGGAGAGACCGGTTCGGGTCTTGGATAGGCGGGATCAGGTCCTGCGTGGCAAGACCATTCCTTTGGTGAAAGTCTTGTGGAAACATCATGGAGTGGAGGAAGCCACTTGGGAACGTGAGTTGGAAGTCCGAGAGAAATATCCGGACTTGTTTATTGATATGTAATTTTGTATTTAAATTTTACATTTTGTTGAACTTAAGAGCTTGGATATATGTCTTAAGTTGTGAAACATTGAAAATGTTTTGGTTATTGGAAGTATGTTTTGGAACTTGCCCCTTTTGGAAGTTGAAAGTGACATTATATGCGTTAAATATATTGTTGAAATTGGAAGGATAGTGCATAATGTTGATGCATGTTGAAAATACATATGTTGTTTACATATTGTGATATGTCTCTTGTTAAAGGGATGGAATAACCGGTAATGGGTCGAATTGTTGAATGTTCAAGTGTAACATTGTTTAAAATGAAAGAACACCTGTTTTTTGTAAACTTGTGCTTAATTTCGGGGACGAAATTCTTTAAGGGGGGGAGGTTATAGCGATCCCGGGTTTACCCTTGTTGTATAGTGATCCGGACATGTGTCCGTGGATGTTGGTAATTGTTTATTATCTTGTTTACATCCTTTCTTGCTTTGTATTTGAGTTATAGGATGTGTTGGGCGGGTTGGTTACAGGTTGGTTGAGTTTAGAAACCAAAACTAGTTGCCCAGATTTTTGGCCTGTCCGCTCGAGCGGAGGTGTTGGCGCTCGAGCGGGGAATACATCCATCCAGTATTTGTTGTGCAGTGTTGTACGCTCGAGCGTAGGTTTGGCAGCTCGAGCGTAGGTCTGTTTCTGCAAAAGTGCTGAGCGAGTGCATTCTGCGCTCGAGCGGGAGGTTGGCCGCTCGAGCGGAAGTCTGTGAGTGGCCGCTCGAGCGGGGTGTTTTACGCTCGAGCGGAGACCTGGGTTAAAGTCCCGAAGTTGTGACTTTCCAAATCACTTTTTCACTTTCTCTTCTCTCTCTTACTTTTTCAAAATCACCATTGTTGAGCCTCTCACTCTAGACTCTACCTTCTCTCTAGGTTTTGATCTAGTAGGAGTGATTTACTCACCTTTGGCCTTTACAAAAAAGTTGTTGATCGTCGAGGGCTTCATTTTAATCTGAAAATCTCGGGTTTTGGAGCACGTTGGGTTTTGTCGTCTTCTCCTTTGGGACTCCGAATTTGAGGTAGGGATAACCTACTCCTCTCTATGGGTTTTGTCTTTAAATTTTGGTATTTTGAGATGTTGGGCTTGGTTTAGTAATTTTGTGAAAGTTTGGGGCTTTTGTGTAATTTTTACAAAAGTTGGGGTTTTATTCATAATAAACCAAGATGCATGTTTGGCATAGAAAAATGGAATGATTGTTGAATCATTGATGAAAATGGAACCTAAGGGTTGAAATGGTAATTATGGAAAATGGCCTAATTACATTGTTTAATTAATTGGGATAATTAATTGGTGAGAAATGAGGAAATGAAATGTTGATTGAATATCCATTTGTGCATTTATTCTCTGTTTTAGAAATAACTGCTTTGGGCTATCGGTGGAGGATAGTCGAGATTGTTGTAGACAATGCATGATGATTAGGTAAACGGAAACTAATCAATGGAATGTGTCATGGAACTTGACGGTTGATAGAATACATTAATTGTGTGTATTGTGTGATTGTATATAGAACCAATGTGTTTATATACGTTATGTGTAGAGGAGGAGATAGGGGATGTACTCCGCGGTTTAGGGGAAGATAGGGGATGTACCTCTAAACCGGATAGGTATTGGGAGGAGATAGGGGATGAACTCCGTAGACAGAGCTCATATGCTTGTCTAGAGAAGTGAAGATAGAGCTCATATGCTTATCTTTGTGAAGTGGGGATACAGCTTGTATGCTTATCTGTGGATATTGTTGATATACATATCTGTTGTAGAGTGTGGATACAGCTTGTATGCTTATCTGTGGATATTGTTAATATACATATCTGTTGAGAATGTAGATATAGCTTTTATGCTTATCTGAATGTGAGATATAGTTTTTATACATATCTGTGGAAATGATGATAGAGCTAGCATGCTTATCTGTTGAAAAAGGGAAAATGAAGAGTAATTGGGACTTGTAAGTCGTTGACATAAATATGTAATTTATGTGATTGTATCAGTGTTGACCAACTATCAATTGCTAATGTTTTAGTCATTGTCCATGGTTGGTTTAGTGTATTTCTATTGGGCTGTGGCTCACCCTATATGGGAATATCATTTTCAGGTACAGGAAGCATGCCACCTCCAAGGACATAGCTTGGAAGGCTAGAGGCGGACATAGTGTAGTTGTTTTACTTTTGATGTATTACATGTAACTTCAAGCCAAGGGCTTAATGTGTAAATGAGTTAGTACTCTTTGTTGTAACCAAGTGTTAACTTGGAAAGCTGTAAGCCCGTAGGGCATTTTGTTATGAGGTTAACATGTAATACTTATGTCTTGGAATTCTAATGAATGAAAGGAATGCAGTTAGTTTAAATGTAAATGCATGTTTTATCTGATGGGTTTATTGTTATTATTTTGAGGGCGTTACATAAATAGTTATAATCAAATGGACCTAGTTGAAAGAAAAGTTAAAATTTGAGGCTGCAAATTGAGGCCATTGAAAATTTGTGCAAAACAAATGACACAAACGGAAAAGTACAGGGGCTACTATAACAATTTATCCTATAAAAAATTTCGGATATTCCTTGGTGATGGATTTCATTTGTTAAAAAACATATCTATGAAACCAACTAGTAGCAAGTCTTCAAGGACAAAATCTAACATTGTTGGTGCAATGTGAGAAATACCCATCAGATGCAATGATGCTTGCAAAGTATTCTGATGAATATTTAGAAGAATACACAGAAGGGGACTTAATGGGAGTGTTCATCGAATTTTTTGAGAGTGGGGAAGTTAATTTGTGCACCAATGCATCATTCATTTGCCTAATTCCTAAGAAAGAGAGGTTAGTTAAGATTGGGGATTTTAGGCCCATTAGCTTGGTTACTTCGCTTTAGAAAATTTTGGGAAAAATTCTTTCCGCAAGGCTTAGGGTTGTTCTTGGAGAGACAATCTCTCATTAACAAGGTGCATTTGTGAATGGAAGGCAAATTTTGGATGTAATTTTACTTGCCAATGAGGTTGTTGAGGAGTATAAGGGATTGCATAAGGAGGGTGTTATTTTCAAGGTGGATTTTGAAAAAGCATATGATCATGTGGATTGGGGTTTTTTTGATTTCATTTTGGAAAGGAAAGGTTTCGGTTATAGGTGGAGAAAATGGATTTGGGGTTGTGTGTCGTCATGCAATATGTCGGTTATGGTTAATGGTAAGGCTGGGAGTTCTTTTTAGGCATCTAGGGGATAAGGCAGGGTGGCCTTTTGTTACCGTTTCTGTTCATTTTAGTAGTTGACATGTTGGGTAGGCTAATTGATTTAGCAAAGGAAAAGGGTGTTATTGAGGGGTTTGTGGTAGGGAGAGATATGATCCTAGTGACTAATTTATAGTTTGCGGATGACACAATTTTTTTCTCATCAAATGAGGAAAGTAAGGTGGGCAACTTGTTAATGCTTTTGAGAATCTTTGAAGTTGTTTCCAGTCTCAAGGTCAATCTTAGTAAGAACAGTGTGTTGGGTATTAATCTGGAGCAAAGTTGTGTGCAAAGGATGGCGGCCATTCTAGGTTGTCCCATTGAGGAATTCCCTTTTAAGTATTTGGGTATGCCATGAGGAGGGTATCCTCAAATGAAGTCTTTTTGGAACCCTCTCCTTTTCAAGATCGGAAAAAGGCTGGATGGTTGAAAGAGAGAGTTATTGTCTAAGGGGAGGAGATACACTTTGGTGCAGTCAGTGTTGAGTTGCATTCTTGTCTACTTTTTATCTTTGTTTAAGATTCTAGTTAGAATTGCAAAGAAAATTGAGAAATTGATGTGAGACTTTCATTGGGAAGGGTGTGATGAGGGTAAAAAGGATCACTTAGTTAAGTGGGAGGTGGTTTCCCTCCCTAGGCAGAAAGGGTGTCGTGCTATCGGGAATTTTGTTGCTAGGAACATTGCACTCTTGAGCAAATGGTTGTGGAGATTCTCTAGTGAAAGCGAGTCACTATGGTGTTCCATCATTAAAAGAAAGTATGGAGTTCAGAACAATGGTAGAGATTCTAATGTGGTTAGTAGAGGCAATTGTTGGTCTTCTTGGAAGTACATATCTCATTTTTATCCTACAGTGTCTTTTTTCTTTGAGAGTGGGTAATGGGGTTCATATTTAGTTTTGGGAAGACATGTGGTTCGGGGTTACTTTTTTCGATAAAGCTTTTTTGTTGTTTTATAGATTGGTCTATTATCGGAATGTGTCAATAGCGTTGGTGGCATGCTCTAATGTGGCACCAATCTCTTAGTTAATAGAGGCAATTGTCGGTCTCCTTGGAAGTGCATATCTCATTTTTATCCTATAGTGTCTCCTTTCTTTGAGAGTGGGTAATGGGGTTCATATTAAGTTTTGGGAAGACATGTGGTTTAGGGTTACTTTTTTCGATAGAGCTTTTCTATTGTTTTATAGATTGGTCTATTATTGGAATGTGTCAATAGCATTGGTGGCATGCTCTAATGTGGCACCAATCTCTTGGTTAATAGAGGCAATTGTCGGTCTCCTTGGAAGTACATATCTCATTTTTATCCTATAATGTCTCCTTTCTTTGAGAGTAGGTAATGGGGTTCATATTCAGTTTTGGGAAAACGTATGGTTTGGGTTACTTCTTTCGATAGAGCTTCTCTGTTGTTTTATAGATTGTCCTATTAGCGGAATGTGTCAATAACGTCGGTGGCATGCTCTAATGTGGCACCAATCTCTTGGAATTTCAACTTCCTTAGGAATTTAAGCAATAGAGAGTCTCATGAGTTGGCTTCTTTCTTTATCTTCATCTTGTGATAGAAGGGTTTGGAGTATCACTCCCTCAGGCGTATTCTCATGCGAGTCTTTGTTTGATAACTATTGATAAATCTTCTGTCTAATTGTTTCCTCTTCACAAGATAATCTGGAAAACGGTTGTTCTCCATAAAGTGAAGTTTTTCATGTGGTCCTTAGCTCAAGCAGGTGTCTTGACCAATGATCTCTTTCAAAGGAGAAGGCCCAATAATTTTCTTTATCCTCAATGGTGTGTGATGTGCAAGAGTAGTATGGAATTGGTGGATCATTTATTTCTCCACTATTCGGTGTCTCTTTCACTACGGCAGTGTCTTTTCATTTTTTGCGATGATCAGTGGGTTGCTTATGCTTCTTTTTAGGTTTGCAGGGTTTGGAGGTAGCCAGAGAGCCAAAACTTTGTGGTCCTGTATTGTTTGTGCTATTTTTTGATCCTTATGGCTAGAGAGGAATGCAGGGATCTTTGAAGGGAAGGAGTCAAGTGTTGACTCATTATAGGACAAGGTGGGATATTTAGCTTTGCTTTGGGCTCTTATATCTAGAACTTTTAAAGGAGTTCCATTTTTCTTGATTTCTAGGGATTGGGCTGCTGTTTGCCATTCCTAATTTTTGGTTTTCTTGTTTATTTTTGGTTTTTGTTGTTGTTTTGAAACTTCTTGTTTGAGGACTACTTATCCTCTTTCTCTTTTCTTGCTTATACTTAATAATATTCTTTGACGCTTTTCAGAAAAAACAAAAAAACAAAAAAAAAAAACAAAAACAAAAACAAAAATTGTTTTTTGATTTCTCATTTGAGTTGCACAATCAAGTAGAGTTGTTTGTTGAAATGTTGCACAATGTATTGGAATTATTTGTTGAAATGTCTGATTGAATATAGTTGTTTCATTTTGGCTTGATTTGGCAATCTGCATTTCTCATTTTTCATATCCATTTGTGCCAATAACCAAAGGGCAGTGCAACGGATCCACCAACCCACCAAACCCGACCTGACTCGACACCTGATGAATGGATGTGTAACCTCTGGCGGACGGGTGAGGGCCTGGTTTTCCAGTTTTCTCAGGTTCGGGTCGAGTGGTGGGTGATCCGCCATTTTACCCAGTAGACTCGACCCGCCCGTGACTATTTTTTTTTTTTCCACTTTTTCCTTACGCCTCGGGCCCCTTTTCTTTAGATTTTGCCCTAATTTCTTGACAGACTCAACAAACAAACCCAACACACACACGCAGAAACTCTCTCTCTCTCTCTCTACCCTACCCATCATTCGACAATCTACATGGTGAACCTCTGAGCGACGATCTACACACTGAACCTTTGACCGACGATCTACACTGAACGACCAACGATCTACACTTTTGAACGGCGATCGATTTGTATTGAACGACGATCAATCTACACTGTCACTGAGGTATCTCTCTCTCTCTCTCTAGATAGAAGGTATACATATATCTCTCTCTGTATATTATATGTATATTGTGTATTTCATAAATGGAAGTGTTTAGAATCTGCTTGACAAAAGTAACAAACAGAAGTTAATATATATATATATATTATATGCTCTAATAATTTATATATAAGTGCCAGCAGCACCAGCAACCTTTACTGTATATATTAGGATAGATTTCTTCTTTCCCTTCTCATTTTTGCTATGTTTTGGAACTTTAGATGCTTTGGATTTTGGCTTTGTGAAAAGAAAAGGAATTGAAAATTAGTAGAAGAAGCTAAATTTGTTTTGTTTGGTTGGGTTAGAAATATAAGCAGAAAATTAATGGGTCTGTGACAACTACAAAAAAAAATCATTTTTTTGTTTAGTTACTTGGATATGGGTCTGTGACAACAATAGAAAATTTGTTTTGTTTAGTTACTTGGATATGGGTCTGTGACAACACCAGAAAATTTGTTTTGTTTAATTACTTGGGTTTGTGTTAAAAATCATTTTTTTGTTTAGTCATTTTTTTGATAAGGCCTTGCATAAATACTTGGATATCATTGGAGGCTTGACTACTCTGTTTCAATCACTTTGTAATTAGAATTCTCAATTATAAACTTGTTTCAATCAGGTGGACTATTTTCCCTTATTGATTTGTTTGATTACTGAGAGGACATATTCAAAGAAATTAAACTAGTTTTTTTTCCCCTTTGATTGAGTTGATAAAAAGACATTGAAATTTTGTTGAAATTCTGTTAAGCATCTCTGTTGTTAGACCATGTATTTGAAAAGCATATTTTGAATGAATTTTTATTAGTTTTGGTAGTATATTTGATAATCTTGTGGTCATGGATCCTTCAAGTGAAGAAACATTTTTTGTGCGTCCCAATGTTAGCCCGAATCATCTTCTATTGACCCCTTCACCCAACCTAATGCTCCTCCTCCTAGACCACCCTGGCCAAAACAAGTAGTAGTAGTGGGAGAATAACATCAAAGGCTTGGGATCATTTTGAAAAGATTAAGGGCATTGATGGGAAAGATAGGGCTATGTGCAAGAATTGTAAGAAAGAATATATGGCCGGTTCTAAGAGTCATGGAACAAGTAATTTGTTAAGTCATTCGAAAAATTGTACAAAATATCCATATAGGGATACTCATGGGCAACAATCATTGGTATTTAAACCTAGAGAAGTTGGTGGGGAGGGTGTTGTTGATGTTGTGGCTACGTCATTTTCTGTAGAAGTTGCTAGAAGGTATCTTGCGGAGATGATAGTAATTGATGAATTACCCTTTAGATTTGTGGACGGGGTTGGTTTTAAGAGGTTTTGTAATGTCATGCAACCCAAGTTCAAGATCCCATCTCGATATACTGCTGCTAGGGACATTCTAGACATATATACCAATGAAAGGGAGAAGTTAAAGAAAATTGTGGAAGGGGCGTAGAATTTGTTTTACCATAGACACATGAACTTCCATACAAAATTTGTGTTATATGTGTCTAACTGCACATTTCATTGATGATGATTGGAAGTTACGAAAGAGGATCATAAATTTTTGTCAAGTTGAAAACCATAAAGGAGAAACTCTTGGTAAAAAAATTGAGGCACTCTTAAAAGAGTGAGACATTGATGGCATTTTTACCTTAACTGTTGATAATGCGAGTTCCAATAATCTAACCATTAGATTCTTGAAACGAACCACAAAACTGTGGAAAGGAACTGTCTTGGGCCATGAATTTTTACACATGCATTGTTGTGTGCATATTCTAAATCTCATTGTTAGTGATGGATTAAAGGATCTTGAGTCTTGTATAGCGAATGTGAGGCATGCAGTGAGGTATGTGAGGTCTTCTCCAAACCGCCTTGACACTTTTAAAAAGTATGTGGAAAGTTTGAAAATTGAGAGTAAGAGTCTCTTGTGCCTAGATGTGCCAACACGGTGGAATTCCACATATCTTATGTTGGAGGCGGCGGAAAAATTTGACGGTGTTTTTCAAAGAATGGGTGAGAAGGACTACAATTACAAACACTACTTTTTGGATAATGAAGGGGGTGAGAGGAGAGAGATGCCTACAGCCGAGGATTGGGATAACTGTAGGGTGTTTTTGAAATTTCTTAGAATGTTCTACAATGCCACAAAGAGATTTTCTGGGTCTTTATTTGTTACTTCAAACACATTCTACACTGAAATTTTTGTCATTGAAAATATGAATGGACAATTAATCAAAGACAATGATCCTATTTTGTCTTCAATGGCAAAGAAAATGAAAGAGAAGTTTGACAAGTATTGGGAAAATGGGGATAAAATCAATCTACTTTTGTATGTTGCAGTTGTGCTTGATCCTCGAAAAAAAAAATGACATACTTGCAATTTTGTTTTTCGACAATTTTTGGTGAAGATGGGGTGAAAGTGAAACAAATGTTAGAGAAGGTGAAAAATTGCTTGAGTCAATTGTATGATCATTATGCCACACTTGATTCAACAAATGTGCATGCCTCCAATGTAAATGAAAGAGTAGATATGGTGATAGATGAAAATGACCCATACTCTATTGTGAACTCTCAATTTAACTCATTTTTGGAGGGGCAATTTTCTAGTAGTGGAAGTATCTCGGAATTGGACAAGTACTTGGGTGATATTGAGAAAGTTGGGAATAATGCTCAATTTGATATCTTGGAGTGGTGGAAGGTTAATGCAACAAAGTATAGAATATTATCACTTATAGCACGAGATGTGTTGGCAATGCCTATTTCCGCTATTGCTTCTGAGTCGGCTTTTAGTACAGGAGGTCGTATACTTGATCCATTTCGTAGTTCACTTGCTCCCAAGATGGTGGAAGTTCTTGTTTGTACACAAAATTGGCTTCGAAGTAACATTCCAATATGCCTTCGACAAGCAATGGAGGATGTTGAACAATTTGAACAACAATATGATTCGGGTAATTTATACAATGATTTACTTATTTTTTATCCATTTCATTTATTTTGTATTAGTCAAAATTCATTATCTTCACTTTACATATTTTTATTGTGTTATGTTTTTTGTGTGGTTGTTTCGGAATCAAGTTCATGTTCAACCCCAAGTCCGGAGAGTAATTTTATTGAAATTTAATATCATTGGTAAAATACTTCCCCTTGGTTAAATGTTTTTAACATATGTTTACTTGTTTTAAGTTTAAGATTTTTTAGTATTTTCTTTATTAAATAATTTTATTTTTTTGTTATGTAGGTTTACATGGCTCATGGTTTTGGTGAAAGGAAATGAATGATTTTTTTGCTTCTTTTTGGATGACTACAACTTATTTTTTTTGGATGCACAATGTTTTGTTGGATGACTATAACTTTTTTATTTTTGGAACTCTTGGATGATTGTCACTTGAATGCGCAATGTTTTCCTTATGTTTTATATGTAATTTTATCATTGCACAACTCTGAAATTTATTTTAAATTTTATAGTTTTATTATTTTACATGGTTTATGATTTAGTAAAATTAGTAAAATTTGTGGTATCATACACATGGAGTGCTGTAGACAAAATAGATTGATTTTATCTGGTTGTGGTGATTAATAGATTGATTGTTGATTGTGGTATGTTATGGTTGATTGTGGTATCATACTTTTGTAGAGTGATTGTGGTTTCATACTTTTGTATGTTGGTGGTGAGGCACTCCACTCCACTAGTATGCCATTTTCCATCTGGTTATCTTTTATTGGATATGTTTGGAATTATGTATGTTATGGTTGACTGCTGTAGTGTGGAAATATCTATGATGTGAAAAGGGCTGAAAAAGGGATGATCTTTCTTGCATGCAATAAATAGACAGACAGGGTTGAAACAAACACTGAGCTGATTATTGTTACTCTCTGGACAACCTCCATTTGGGAAAAAATTCCAATATAATGCCATCATTACTGTCCAGGTTGTTTTGATTTAATGAACATAATGCCAACAATGTAATTCCAATATAATGCCAACAATGTAAAACAAAACATTTAATGAACATTTGTTGCCACATTGTGAAGAATGAAAAAATATTGCATTGTTTAGGGAGGGTTTTTTTTTTTATATGTTGAAAATTTGTAAAATTTCAAACCGTCAAACCGATTCGTATCTATCCACTAATCCGCCAATCCGTCAAATCCACATCCGCCGGATTGGTGGACGGATGCGAATTGATTTTCTTCAATCTGCCAATCTGACGGACGGATGGCAGATTGGAGGTTTCGTGGCCGCAACCGATCCGCGCCCACCCCTGTGAAATAGTATTTTTATTTATTTATTTTTATTTTGGCTATGAATTTAAAGGCTAATTAGAGGATCCACAAACACTCTTACCTATCAAATAAATAAATAAAATGACCCATCATGTACAATTGTTTGTGTTTCTATTCTTTTCTTAATTTTTTTGCTCATAAAATTGAGTCGGAATGGTTAGAAATTGTTACTCCCCAGTCCCAAAATGTTAGTCTCTTATTCCATTTTTTATTATCTCAAAATATTAGTCAATTTTCAAAAATTAAGGACTAAAATAACATAAATTTCTTATTTTGTCATTCTTTTAAATTCATTAATATTAATATTTTCAAAGTGTAATAATTGTATTACCAAAGAGTAGTTTTGAAAAGTTAATATTTTTGAAGTGCAATAATTGCACTATAAAAAAAAATAACAAATAAAAATAAAAATTGGATTCCCCAAAAGGGAGAGAGGAACCAAGCGTAGAGCTGATCAAAATTCTAAAAATCCATTTCGACTAATATTTTGGGATGGAGGGAACATATAAAGTTATGATTAGCCATATTGCAACTGTAATTGCTACTTGTAATTACAGTTATAGCTTGTAATTGTTACTTACATAAGTTTTGTTAGTTGGATTACACTCAAAATGGCTACTTGTAATTACTCTGCAGAATTTTGTACAACTATGAATTTCAGACTTGCACCCTACACAGGTTTCTGTGTCACCATGCAGAGACACCATTTGCACTATTTTTGTTATTATTATGTTTGAATGAACCTAAATGTCACATATAAAGGTATAGGAAGTGTCTTCTTAATGAATTTTACTTTGTGAAAAAATGAAGTTCAGCTAATTTTTTGAAATAAACTGCTATTGTCGCTTGTTATATATATATATATTATACAATTTTTCGTATTGGTGCGAACTTTAAAACTGTGATAAGGAGACTACCAATGCCAACTGATACTTCTTCATTAGGTTTGTTTGGTGCAATTATTTATATGATGTATTGATGACATCTTGTAAACGTATTTATTTATTTATTTATTAGCCCGATGTGGACAAGGTGCTCATCAAAGAAACTTGTCAATACAAACCAAGCATTGAGTGATAAGCAAAAAATGCGATTACACTTCTTGGCTTTGAATCATTGCTTAACTTGCGATGTGAGAGCTTGCCAAGGGAGTTTTTGACTCAGTTAGTTGTTGGCTTTTTGGCTTTTCGAAGGGTATTTTTGTGAATGTGAGCGTGCCAGCAAGGATCAATCAGTCCTTACAGAAGTTGTGATTGCCAACCAATTATCAGACGATTGTGTTTTAGTTCTTTTCAGCCTCAATGAAGAGGACTTTTACTGGTGGCTTGATTTAGGAGAAGTTAATAGAAAATAACAGTAATATGAAGAACAATTGAAGTATTTCATAAAAATGAACACTTACAATGGTCCGAACTCAGCCTCAGAGAGGTTTACAACAGCAATCTACTTGAATCTACTTGAAGCTACTCCTATGAATCGAAGTGCAGTGCTGGTATTTAAAGTGCAGGTATTTAAAGAACAGGTATTTAAAGACTGGAAATATAAATGACTGGAAAAGAAAATATATGAAGTAAATGACTGGTTTGTATGATCTGAGTCCGTCCTTCTTTCTGGGGGCTGCCCTGCTATTTATACTCGTCAGTGATGACCTTCGAACTGCACTTCGAACCGTCGAACTGCTCCTCCATGATCGCTGATCATGCTTCCTTACAAGTAGCTCCATTACGCCATTACTGGCAGTTGAGCTTCCCTCTTGTACTTGGATTTGAATATGAGTAACCGCTGAAGACACGTCATCTTGCATCCCGTTATTTGATCTAGTGTTACTCAGATCATGTGAGGACCAATATTTATTGCCACGTGTACGATCAGGATTAAAGGCTTGAATAACCTTCCTTTATTACCCTTACTATGCCACGTGTCGGACTGCAACTGGCTTTTACAAAATATGTAGCCAACATTACCCCCCGCACTAATATACCCAATACTTGGTGATATTAGTGGATTGCAGTTTTCCCGCGCTTCTAGAACGTGTATGGAGTCCATATTCTGGAAACACAACCGTCATCCATTTGGAGATCATCTGCATTAACTCGTCGAACATCCCAATACCTTAGTATTCGAACAGGCTATGGCTGCATCAACTTCCCTTTCTACTGATCAAGCATATGAAGAGCCTTTGAGTGATGTTGTTTCCCCTCGAAAGAACCTCCACGCATTCATTAGCCACCTTTACCCGCCCTTCTATATTCAGGTAATGGAGGCTTTTGCAGATTATAAACCTTTGGACTATGAACACATTGCCTTTAATCCCTTGGTTTACAAACTTACAGATACAAAGAGTTCTTCCCCTAAGCTCCCTTTGTATTCTGACCGAACTACCCTCGAGCCTTTGCTTCGACAAGTTGCAAATATGGAGCTAGGAAACTCTTCTTCACAGACCTCTGCATGGGATGAAACTGTGATCTCTTTATCCTCTGGGGCTTCTGGCTGGACAAGCTGGTCAACTCCTGAGACTTATGATTTAAGGGAGCGAGTCAATCACCATTTTGTTGAGTTTACTGACCCCTTGGAGTTTCCCAAATGGTTGGAAAATAAGGTTTTAAATATCTGCCATTAATCTTTTTGGGATGTACATAACCATTCAAATTTCTTAAATGGTATGCTCCAAAAGGCAGAACCCTATGAATCTGATATGGTCCTTCCCAGTTAGGTGACCATTTGCCAAACTTGTGGCTTTTAATCCCAATTGGGAGTATTGTCTTCCATACCAAATCTCCTTCATCAAAGCCAATGTGTTTGACTTTCTTATTATAATTCTTGGTTGCTTTCTTCTTTTGGAAAAGAATGCTATTTAATGCCAAAATTCTGGCTTCATCTATGCCTTCTAATTCTAAGCACATACTTTGATGGTATTGTTCAGGATTCAACTGATCTTGACATCTTACTCTCAAAGTTTTGACATTAATCTCTACTGGTAAGACTGCATCGTGTCCATACACCAGGGCATAGGGAGTGACTCCTGTGCTTGACCTTGGTGAGGTTCTATATGCCCACAGAACATCCAATAACAGGTTATGCCAATCCCTAGGATTGTCATCCACAACCTTTTGTATTCCTTTTTTCAAGGATTTATTGGATGACTCAGCTTGACCATTAGCTTGTGCATAATAGGGTGTGGAATTAACAAGACTAATTCCAAATTCTGCCACAAAAGACTTCACCATCTTCCCATCAAACACAGTTCCATTATCAACTGTTATGGTTTGCGGGATGCCAAATCTATGGATCAAATCTTTAATAAAACCAATAACCTCTGTTTGGTCTATAGCCTTGTATGGCTTAGCTTCGACCCATTTAGTGAAGTAGTCAGTGGCCACTAAAATGAAACAATGATGCTTCGAAGAAGGTGGGTGTATTTTTCCCATCATATCCATGGCCCACCCTCTGAATGGCCAAGGCTTCACTACTGCATGTAGGTCAGTTATGGGCACGTGCCTTATTGTGCCATGCTTTTGACATGCCTGACATCCCTTTGCATATTCTATGCAGTCTTTAAGGATGGTTGGCCAATAATAGGAATGCCTTCGAAGCAACCATCTCATTTTTACACCAGGTTGATGAGCACCACAGATGCCTTCATGAACCTCAGCCATGGCTGTTAATGCTTCTTTCGGGCCTAGACATTCTAACAATAAGCCATCTCCCCCCCTTTTGTAGAGAGCATTACCATATATCATATATTGCATAGACTGCAATTTAACTTTTCTACTGGCCTTCGAAGATGGACCAGCCAAGTACTGCATTATTGGATGCCTCCAATCTTGTTCTTGTAAATCATTATGATTGACTTCCAAGATCACATTCCTTTTACTCAAAGGTTGAATTAATTTCTGATATGTTGTTTGGCTTATGTCCCGTTGGGTATTATCCCTTCTCTTGAAGTTCGAAGCCTTTTGAGCCACATCATTGGCTCTATTGTTCAAGAATCTTGGAACATGGGTTACATTTGCTATTTGAAACTGAGAAAGCAAATGTAATGCAACAACATAATATGGTAGGATACTTATGCTTTGACACTTGAAAATTCCTTTCACTTGGTTAACCACCAATTGAGAATCTCCAAATATGTCAACTGCATGTACTTGTAATCCAATAAGAATCTCTAGTCCCACAATTAAGGCTTCATATTCAGCCTGGTTATTGGAACAGGTAGCTTCATCCACTCTAAAACCATGGGTAGTTTCTGTCCCCTGTGGAGACTTGATTACAATACCAATTCCAATTAACCCATTTGCTTTCGACCCATCGAACCACATTTGCCATGGCTCAACATTGGTCATACCAAGTTCCATTATCTCCTGGCTCTCTGATTGAGATGGATGATCTACCAAGAAATTGGCTAACACCTGCCCTTTTACTGCCTTTTGAGGGACATATTCTAGATGAAATTCTGATAAGGCAAGTACCCATTTGCCAATTCTTCCCCTCAACATTGGTCTAGATAACATATATTTAACCAAATCTGTGGTTGCAATTACCAAGACAGTTGTAGGCAAAAGATAATATCTTAATTTTATTGCAGCAAAATACAAAGCAAGACACAGCTTTTCAACAGCTGAATATTTACATTCACAAGAATTTAAAAACCTACTAAGGTAATAAATAGCTTGCTCCTTGCCTTCTTCATTGTCTTGGGCTAAGAAAGCTCCCAATGAATCCTCTGCTGCAGCTATGTACAACTTCAAGGGCTTGTTCCCCTTTGGTGGCATCAGCACTTGAGGATTAGCCAAGTAGGCCTTGATACCTTCGAAAGCAATTTGATGCTCTGCTGTCCACACAAATTCCTCTTCATCTTTCAGCCTTAACAAGGAAGAAAATACTTTAGTTTTCCCTGTAGTGTTAGAAATGAACCTTCGAAGAAAGTTAACCTGCCCAAGGAACCTTTGTAATTCTTTCTTACTTGATGGGGGTTTGGCTTCAATGATTGCTTTGGCTTTATTCTGATCAATCTGTATTCCTTTCTTGTGAACAACATAGCCCAAGAAATTTCCAGATGATACCCCAAAAGCACATTTAAGAGGATTAAGTTTTAACTTGAACTTCCTCATCCTTTCAAAAGCTGCTTCTAAGTGAAACAGGTGCTCTTCCATGGATTGGGATTTAACCACAATGTCATCAATATAACATTCCAGATATCCTCCAATAAGATCATGAAAGATAGTGTTCATGGCTCTTTGATATGTAGCTCCAGCATTCTTTAGACCAAATGGCATTTTAACCCATTCAAAGGTGCCAATATTCCCAGGACATCTGAATGCTGTCTTGTGGATATCTTCCTCTGCAATGCAGATTTGGTTATAGCCGGAATGCCCATCCATCATTGACAAGACTTGGTGACCCGCTGAACTGTCCACCAGCAAATCCACTATAGGCATAGGGTACTCATCTTTGGGAGTTGCCAGATTTAAATTTCTGAAATCGACACATACCCTCATTTTGCCATTCTTCTTGACTACAGGCACAATATTAGATAGCCACTCGACATACCTGGCTGTTCTAATAAAACCTGCCTTGAGGAGTCTAAGGATCTCTTCCTTGACCCTCTGAATTACTTCTGGACTCATCCTTCTTGGTTTCTGCTTATATGGCCTGAAATTAGGCTTCATAGGGAGCCTATGTTCCACTAATGACCTGTCCAATCCTGGTAGTTCATTATAAGACCATGCAAAGCAATCTTTGTATTTCTTCAGAATAACCAAAAGCTGGTTTCTGTCCAGAGCATTCAAACAAGCACTTACATAAGTGGGCTGTTGTACAGAACCTTCCCCTAGATTTACTTCTTCTAAAGGGTCTTGTGCATGAGAACTCCCTCTGGTTTCTACTACCTTTGAAGTGATCTTCAAGCTTGGTTCTGCCCCCAGGTTCTTCAATTCAATATCTTTGTCCTCCTCCTCATAGACAAAGTCTGTCCACAAGGCTTCCTCTTCCTGTATCTCCTGGACTTTTGTTTCAATGTCCAATGCACAGTACTTACCAAGAGTCAAGACTCCAGCCTGTTGCTTCTGCTGTTTGCAGCCAATTATCATGGCCTCTCTCTCTTGCTCCTGAACTTTCTGGACTATTGCTTTTATGTCCAATGCTGAAAATTTAATCAAAGCCAAGGACTTGGCTTCTTGCGGTTCCTCTCTTTGCCTATAACCAGGCATCATTGTCATCTCTAAGGACAACCTCTTCATCAGCACCTTTTTGGACTAAGTGCTTCAGGTGTGTCACCTCCTCATCAGCCGTCACTTCGGCTGAGCTGTCATCTTTCATCAGTATACTGAGAGGTGTCACTCCCTCAATATACAATTTAGCCTCCGCAAAGTCTGCACAGGCTATGAAGGGTTGAGAATCTGCATCGATTTCCTCTGTCTCTCCATTGCCTAAAGCCATCATGATTTTCTGATGTAAAGAAGAAGGCACACATTTGTTAGTGTGGATCCAATCCCTTCCAAGCAAAGCATTATATTTAGCATTACTGTCGATTACGAAGAATGCTGTCATACAATCCCTGGTTCCCATACTTAAATTAATGGGTAGAATCCCCTGAGCCATTTGCTTATCTCCAGCAAAACCAGCAATGGTTGTGCTGGTTGGTATCAACCTGGGATTCTTTTTCCCTAGTTTCTTCAAAGAAGATTTCGGGAGTAGGTTTACTGCTGCCCCATTATCTATCAGGACTCGGTTCAGCTGTATTCCATCAAAGAAAGCCTTGATGTACAAAGGCCTGACGTGCTGCGTCAACGAATCTGAGGGGTACTCGAATGGATACGATAGATTGATGCTAACCACTTCCTCGCTTTCATATTCATCTTCCATCGGGGTAACCATTTCGAAATTATCGTGCACCATACTTGCTTGTGAGTCCTCACTAGAGATCTGGACTGGATCAGCTTCCTGCCCCTCTTGATTTTCATCTCCAGCTTGGAATTCCTGTGGTAGTATGTGTACCATGTTCACTGAGACTGGGGGAAACGAGCCAAACTGGATGGCTGGCTGTACTTGTTCCCCCTCTTGATTACTTTGGTCGACTCCCTCAGAAACATCCTGCATGATGCATTCTGGTATTTCATTGCTAATTGATCCATTCGAAGGATCTTTCTCAACTGGTTCTTTAGTCAGAAACGTTTGCTCAGCCATGAAGGCTTCGAACATCTCTTCCTCCACGACCTCTTTCTTCTGGCTTACGCTATTCTCTTCTTCGGTCTCGCTATCTGTCTCCATCAGAGTCTTCTCCAATCCAACAAGACTAGACTTCTCTCTGGCTGTTAGTTCGGCATGAACCTTAGCCAATTGTTCTCGGCTGCAGACCACTTTGCTCTGTGGAACCAGCTTTGGAGCATGGTCTGACTTTGGGTTCTTCCTTCCTTTCGTTTTGACTGGTGAAGAATTTTCTTCACTTTCCTTCAAATCTTTCTGGTACTGGGTGTACCTGCGCTGAATTTTTCTCCTCTGTGATCTTGAGATGACTGGGACCATGTCTGGCTCCCTTGTCTTTGGGTGTTTAAGCAGCACCCAGTTATTCGGAGTCACCATAGGAGGCCTGATCATCCTGCCTTGGTTTACAACATCTCCTCGAACAGGCAATTCTCTAGGTTTGTTTTGCATTACAAACCAGTCTGGGACTCCAGGTACCCATGAACTTGCTGATTCAGACGCTGAACTGCCCTTTTCCACCTTCGAAGCCATCTTCGAAACTGGTCGTGAAGATAAGTGCTTGGTTTTGTCCTCATGTTTTGAATCTGATTCAGACCTTCAATAGGGGTGACCATTTTCTGTCCTGCGTGAAACTGGCCTAGGGGGCCAATCTCTGGCTCTGATGCCATGAACTGAACCTCTCTCCAGTTTTCTTTCGAAATGGCTACTCTCCATTCTATAATAGTTATGTGGCCTGGATTCATGCAAGAGCTTCTTGCCTTTGTCATGCATTCTGTTCACCACAGGCTCAACCACTGGTGGTCTCTGCCTATCACTAGCCGGATACGGCCTTTTGTTGTAAGCATTGGTTGACTTAGGACGTCTCTGAACATCCCTGTAGTATTGCTTCCCATCAGTTGGGAGCCCCTTCAACCACTTGTAACTGAGTCTGCACCTGGGGCACATTCTCTGCATCACCGCTGCTTCTAAAGAATCATCATCCAGTGATTCTTCATCAGAGTGTTCCTTCTGGTGCGAGAAACCTTGTTCAATAACTGGTGGACCTCTAGCATTCTTCTTGATGTTGGTTTGATTAGCAACATGCATCTGCACATTGACTTCCTCCAATTCTGTCAAGGACAAGTTCTGAAAGTCTGATGTGATGACATTGGCTGCTGCCTCTCCAACTTCTGGAAAGGGATCACTGTCAATTCCCATGGCTTTTTCTGTTTTAGCTGAGAACTTCAAACTTCCCTTTCGAATCTGTTCTTGGATCCTGTCTCGAAAAACAATGCAGTTTTTAGTCGAGTGAGACCAAGAATTATGCCATTTACAGTATACTTTTCCTTTCAGTTCATCTGGAGATGGTAGTTTTACTCCTTTAGGTAACTTAAGGAAATTAGCCGCGAGCAAATGATCAAAGATGTCATCTGCTTTTGTTAAATCGAAAGAGTATTTTCTGTGAAAGTCTTTCTTTTTAAACTGCTGGTCTATAATTGTGTCCTTATGAATTAATGCTTCACAGATTACAGGTTCTTTGCCTACAATCTCTGCTGCATCTATTTCATAATTAGGATCTCTATAATATGTCTTATATGATGCATTATTTCGATCTTGTTCCTCTTCTAATAATGCTTCATATCGAGACACCTTATAGGTCAGTTCGACCAAATCTCTGAATTCAGTTGAATCAAACTTCTTTCGAAGCCTGAATTCCAAACCATTTTGAGCCAATCTGACGAATTCTGGCTCTGGCAGGATAACTCTACACGTATTTCGAGCCCTTTTAAATCTGGCAATAAACTGAGTAGCCTTTTCTTCAGGCCTTTGACTCAATCTAGCCAAATCTGCCATAGATACTTCTGGCTCTGATTGGAAGAATTGGGCATGAAATGCCTCTTCCATTTGTTGCCAATTTTGAATGGAGCCAGGTGTAAGGTTGATGTACCATACAAATGCTCCCCCTGTTAGGGAATTTGGAAATAATCTCAGTTTCATATAGTCATGGTTAGTAAACTCACCGCATTGAGCAGCAAACCTAGCAATATGTTCTATCGTTGATTGATTTCCAGTCCCGTAAAAAAGGGTAAAATCTGGTATCCTGAATCCCCTCGGGTATTCATGTACCCTATCCACCCATTCTGGGTATGGTTTTCTGTATATAGGAGTCTGGACCCCCCGAGCCATTGGTCCACATATCTCCCTAACAATATCAGCAATCTGGTCTCTAGGGACCATATTTTGTGCCTGCTGAACCACTACTGGAGGGGCAAACACAGGATTTGGTGGACAAACTTGTGCTTGTGGTCCTCTTGGTCCATAAGGCGGTAAATTTGGGGCTGGTTGTCCTTGCAGTGCAGGTTGCTGTTGAGGGTATGGGTAACCTCTTTGAGCATGACCCACGAAAGGACCTGCAAAAGGTGCTGGAACAGGTGTTGTGTCTCTGCCATTTGTGGGAAAACCCTCCAACCCCCCGGGTGTAAATTCGAATAAGGGATTAGTGTACCCCCTCGTGCCAGGTATGGCTTCGAACATGGGATTTGTAACCACTCTTATGCCAGTTTCTTGTGCTTGGCCAGATCCACCAACTTGTGTGGCTTCATTATTAAGTACTGAGGCATTTTGGCCTGCTATAGGCCTTGAAATGGGTTCATACCAAGACTGAGGCGATGGTCTTTCAAAGTTTTGGGTACTAGTTTGACCATTAGCATGTCCATTAACTTGCATAGGCTGTTTTTCTCTAGCCAATCTTGGTTGGTGGACATTTACGACTTCCTCCGTGTGTCTTGTGTTTGTTGGTTGGTGGTTATTCATTCGATCCAAAAAGGATGTTGCCCACCTTTCCATTGTGTTCATTAATTGTTGTCCCATGGCATTTACTAAACCATCCCATGGATTTGTTGGTTGAATAAATGGCACAGTGGACGGTCCAATTCCTTGGTTTTGTCCAATAATATGAACATATGGTTCTTGTCCAGAAGTACTGGTCTGTTCGACCATAGGTTCTGACAATATAGGAGTTTCCACAGGATGTGTTACCACATTATCCTCTGGATTTGGTATTTCTACCTCTCCTTCCACGCCTTCTTCGAAGCGTTCATTTTCTCCTTGTCGTCTTCTTCTAGCCATTTTTAATTAAGTCCCACTGGGCGTGCCAAAAATATATGTTGGCTTTTTGGCTTTTCGAAGGGTATTTTTGTGAATGTGAGCGTGCCAGCAAGGATCAATCAGTCCTTACAGAAGTTGTGATTGCCAACCAATTATCAGACGATTGTGTTTTAGTTCTTTTCAGCCTCAATGAAGAGGACTTTTACTGGTGGCTTGATTTAGGAGAAGTTAATAGAAAATAACAGTAATATGAAGAACAATTGAAGTATTTCATAAAAATGAACACTTACAATGGTCCGAACTCAGCCTCAGAGAGGTTTACAACAGCAATCTACTTGAATCTACTTGAAGCTACTCCTATGAATCGAAGTGCAGTGCTGGTATTTAAAGTGCAGGTATTTAAAGAACAGGTATTTAAAGACTGGAAATATAAATGACTGGAAAAGAAAATATATGAAGTAAATGACTGGTTTGTATGATCTGAGTCCGTCCTTCTTTCTGGGGGCTGCCCTGCTATTTATACTCGTCAGTGATGACCTTCGAACTGCACTTCGAACCGTCGAACTGCTCCTCCATGATCGCTGATCATGCTTCCTTACAAGTAGCTCCATTACGCCATTACTGGCAGTTGAGCTTCCCTCTTGTACTTGGATTTGAATATGAATAACCGCTGAAGACACGTCATCTTGCATCCCGTTATTTGATCTAGTGTTACTCAGATCATGTGAGGATCAATATTTATTGCCACGTGTACGATCAGGATTAAAGGCTTGAATAACCTTCCTTTATTACCCTTACTATGCCACGTGTCGGACTGCAACTGGCTTTTACAAAATATGTAGCCAACATTAGTGCATCGATTTAATCCAAACAAGTGCTCCATCTAGCTTGGCTATGGTCAAGCCTGGGGACGAATAAACTTGATGGCACAACAATTGCTATTTCAAATGGTCACAGACTCGGGCAATAATATTAGAGATGATATCATTGAGAAGGCCAACAATCAATGAGTACCTATTATGAACCATGCCTGGATAAGGAACAATAGTTCAAGTGGTGGTTGTATATAAGAGATTATGATGGAGTGATGGTGGTTCTATATGGTAACAGAAGGATGTTTATATTTGTCATTTCATTACTAAACAAGTTATCATGGTTAAACTTATTATGCATGCGTAGGTTATCCAACTTAAATCTTTTATTGAGTAGCATCATGAGCAAACTTATGGATAATTAATGAATGTGAAAGAAGTTATTATGGATGATTATTGTTGTAGTTAAGTTTGTATGAAAATTGAGATTCATTTAGTTTGCATAATATTATGGACAGTTATCTTTTTTTTTTTTTCTTTTTTTCTCTCTTTGTTTGATAACCAGGTGTTCGGGTCAGCTACGCACATATTGACTAATTCTGAGACTCACGCAATGCGCTCTCTCTACGTGGATCGAGTAAATCTCAAGTAGAGTTTGAAGGTGTGAACCCTTGCCTTTTATTCAAACAAATGTAGCTTTCATAGTATGCAACACCGGTGAATGGAGAGATTCTCAAAAAAGTTGTAAATGGAGCTTGTGTGGACGGTGCAACTGCAACCGCTGCACGGAGCAAATCTATACGGTATATGGTGCAAAATATGGATATGAAAAACCATCCACATATTTACTATAAATCATGAAACTTCCAAAACACAAAATTTAGCATGTGTTTGGCCTTACGTTTGAGAATGTTAAAAAGTTTGCAAGTGGAGCCTGTGTGCACAGCGCTAGTAGAATGGAACCTGTGCGTGGTGCAAATGGAGCTTGTGCATAGTGCAAAGTATATATTATGCATGGTGCAAAATATGGATAGTGCATGGTACAAAGTATGGACTGTGCATATATACTGTACATTATTAGACTTTCCAAACACAAAACAGTAGTTCATAGTGAATAACAACCTATATAGTTTATACGCATCAATTAATATATTAATTAGTGTATCAATTGATAATGTTATATAGTTTAAGAAATTTTTAATATTTGTAATTTATATAATAAGTAGAGTTAATAATAATGTCATAACTAATATCAGTACACTAATTAGGCCTCGTTTGGGAACATGCTAATTTAGTAATTTTTTGACTATTTGACTAAAATATGAGCTAAAAAAAACTAGTATGTTTAGGATGATTTTTTAACTTTTTACGAAAAGATGTGCAAAAAGTAAAAAAAAAAAAGAATACTTGACTTTTTGGTTTGGATTGTTGGATTTTTGACTTTTTTAATAATTTTTTGACTAAACCGATCCTTCCCAAACGAGACCTTAATATACTAATTAGTGTATGTAACACTAAGAATAGTTTACATATCTGTAAAAAGCATACTCCGCAACAAATTAGAAGGGTAATAAAGGAGCTAGTGAACAACTCAAGAAAAAAAACATTTGATAAACTATGATCATGTCTTATAATTGACAGTACTCATATAACTTAATAATGTACAATGATCTAAGAATGCCCCTGTCATGTCTCATTTAAATATATGTATTGTATAAAAAGTAGTAAAAAAATTATGCATTATTCTGATCAATCGATGGAATGATTGGTTAGTTTAAATTTTCTCACCTTAAACAGAATTTTCAAAAGTATATATGAAATTAATTTTTAATAATCGTAAATAAATACAATTGTGTTTATTTGGGCCTAGTGTAGTTGACACCACACCACTGTTTTGGCCGAATTCTCACCCTGGTGTCTGTCTAGGTCGGAGAAAGCCCCCAACTCCAAACCATCACCTCTCTCAGGCTTTTCCGCCATTGGAGAACCCTGAACAACTTCACTATTTTTCTCTATCAACTACTCTCACTCCAATTTGACCTTCCAAGAGGCTCTCTAGTTGGGAGGCTGTCCGCACAGTACCGTTGAAGTCCTGTAGCCCTCTCCTTCTCATAACTTAGGCTCAAAGGTATGGAACACTCTCTCTGTGCAACTAGTTGAACCTCAATCTGGGAAACCCTAGGACGAAACACCCTTCTTTCCCCCAGCCGATCCCATATCCCAATTTCCCCTATGTACGAAACTTTCTTCCCAAACCCCTATGCGAACCTTCCATTTGGGTTGCGTTAGTTTCTGAAATAAGATAGGATGATGTTTGTTCTACCCCTCCTCCAACCACCAAACCAAATATGCATCTAATGAATTTGTTCTAGATGTGAATTGGTTGTTCTGTTTGTTGATTTGGTAGTTTTTTTATTATTATTTTTCAACAGCAACAAAACCAATATTATTAAAAATAAAATGTGAAAACAAGAGGACAAGAAATCCTCGGACAAGGACAAGAAAACAAAACTAAAAAGCCGAAGGAATGGCAACTAAAACATTAAAAAAAAATAAAAATAAAAATAAAAATAAAAATTGTTTCTGACCACTAATTCAACTCGACTAATACGCTATTAATAATGTGACATCATGTGAACTAGTTTGCCCTTTAATTTTTATTTTTTCCTTGCACTGCCAGTTCATTAGAGCTGGCATTAGTGCTACCATTTTAGAGAGTGCTGAAACATAAAACAATCCACCACTAGGAGTGACAAATAGTAGCCCAATCCCTAAAAAAAAAAAAAAAAAAAAAAGAAAGAAAAAAAGGGCATCCTTGAAAGGGGGAGACACAGAAGTCCAAACTGATGCCTTGCCCTATCCCAAATAGCTTCAACCTCAGATTCCTTTTTGATTGAAAATCCTGTCATTTCTTTCCAACCAAATGGTCCAAAAAAATAGCAAAGATGATGCAAGCCCACAATGTCTTGGCTTTCTTATTGCTTCCGAATCCTTTGTAGGAAACCAATAACAAATGCGTACCACAGCTCATCACAAAGACCAAAAAGATGCTGCTATAGTGCAATAGCCACCGGGCAATGTAGGAACAAATGATCCACAGCTCATCACAAATACCTAAAAGATGCTGCCATACCTTCCAATTTTGGAATGTATTGCGAATGTTTTTACAAGTCACTAATATTCATTCTGATATCCCCACTATCTATCCTCAATTTGTTCTCGATTTTTACATTTTTGTCAGAACATCCTTGCTCCACTCCAGCCATTTGTGGTGGACACACTGATTTCCTCTGTTCTATAATTCCTGTTGTTCACAACTCCTATCTTATTCCTTCCCCTTGATTCATCAAATTAGCTTTTTTTTCTTATATAGAGGATCCTGTAAACTGTCTCAACTCAGAACAGTTGCATTTCCTTTGTTTATTTATTTAAGTATCTAGTTGGTGAATTAACTAAACAATGTGGTATTGCTGTTTCAGATACAAACACCTATAGATTGTGTCTCTGCAATCTACACGGTTTTGTCGCGGAGGCGTGGGCATGTCACTGCTGATGTTCCTCAACCTGGAACCGCAGCTTATATTGTCAAGGTTTGGTCTTTAATTTTTTCCAATAAATAACGATTAAGCCTCTTAATATTTTATGCCTAACCCTTTGTTAGTAATGTTACCCATTAATTCAAATCTCGTGGAAATTAAAAAGCCCATCATAGCTAAATACTCCTGTTTGAATAATCATTTTCATTTATATTGTGTTCCTTTTCTTTCTTGAAATTCCAGGCATTTTTATCTGTGATCGAATCATTTGGCTTTGAGACAGACCTGAGGTATCATACCCAAGGACAGGCATTCTGCCTCTCTGTGTTCGATCATTGGGCAATAGTACCCGGTGACCCTCTTGACAAGAGTATAGTTTTAAGACCACTTGAGCCTGCACCCATTCAACACCTGGCTCGTGAGTTTATGGTGAAGACAAAACGTAGAAAGGTATTAATATACTCAGTCATCCTCCTGCTATCCAAGTCTTAGTTTTCATAACTTGCACTGCTGATTTGAACACAACAGAAATGTGGAAACATGAGACATGATTCTCTCCTAGTAATGTGCGAAAGTGTCTATCGCCTAAGAAGCACAGCCATGCAACACAACATGGATGCGCCAATATATTGATTTTAAAAAAATGCAGGACACGAAATGTTTGGAATGTGTTAAAATTGTATAATATGTCATATAGATAACACTAATTATATTAAAAATTGATATTTCATAACTTAAATATCAAGATATCATTCACGAAACAATTATATTATAAAGAATGCAAACCGATTATATAACATTGCAATACACATGATGTATTTATCTTATAAATGTTGTAAATCATATTTAGAGTGCATGACTTGTGTTATGAAGAAATCAAAATATTGTTATTATTAAGGGATTCATCACGTAGGACGTGTTCGGAGTTCAAGAAGTGTTGCCAAAGTGTCTATGAAGTGTCAGATATTATGACACATTGAAGAAGTGTTTTACACATTTTTAGGAGTGTCCAGACTTCCTCTATAGAAGTATCCGTGCTTCTTGATTTTTCGCAATATGCATCTTGAAAGATGCATGTAATTGTTAATGAATCTGGCATATAGATTTCATGAGTAATGTGCAAATGAAAGTGCATACATTTGACCCTCCTTAGACATGTGGTGGGAGTCTCATGCATTGGGACTGCCCTTGATGTGGAAACAAATAGATTTAAGACTGATGAGTTGTTTGCATTGATCTTTGGCAGGGAATGAGCGAAGATGTGAGCATCAACAAGTTTTTCAACAAGGCCATGGTGGTAGAGCTAGCTCAGCAGCCAGCTGATCTTCATGCACAAATGATTTAAATGGGAAGACTGTAGGCTCCAATGGAAGGAGATGTGTTTTTTTTAGTTGTCATTGGTGTACTCTTATTGAAGCTATGAATGCCTTTCTTTTTAGTTTCTCCAACATGACAATTTCCTCACAAATTCCTGTTACTAGAGAAAGGAAAAGCAGGGGAAAAAAGGTTAAGAACTTGTAGATGTTGAATTATGAAATTTTTTTTTATTTATTTATTTTTTTATAGAAAATTATGCTGTGGGTTATCTGGGGTTTTGTTTGGGTTCTCTTGCAGCATTTTAGTGCAATATTGAAGGAATTTCCTGGCAGTGTTTTTCTGGATTAGCAAATTTTTGTTTGCCTCTCAAATGTTGAACAAAATTTAATTTAATTTATTTGACCCCGTTTGGGAGTCGACTACTTTAGTTAGCTTTTTACGAAAACATGCGTAGAAAAATAAAAAAAGTAATGTGACAATTTATAGTGATTTTTTGACTTTTTAATTGAAAATCATACTCCTCAAATTAGGCATGAGCATACGACAGAGTAAATTGACGAAAAAGGCTTTGTTTGTTTTCGAAGTTAGTCAAATATATTACACCACCGTCCTAAAATAATAGTCCCTTTTGGGAAATTCAAATTTTTTTTGGTATACAATTATTGCACTTTAAAAATATTAATTTTTCAAAATTACCCTTTGACAGTACATTATTTTAGAAATATCAATTGTCATAATTATATTTTTTGTGTTAAAGAATTTAAAAGAATGACAAAATAAGAAATTTATATTATTTTAGTTCTTGATTTTTGAAAATGAATTAATATTTTAGAATAATAAAAAATGAAATAAGGGACTAATATTTTAGGACGAAAGGAGTATATATTTGTTTTTGGGATTGTGACAAACCCATTTCAGATCTTTCATTCTTTCCTAGCATTTTGCTTGTAATTTTTTATTTTTTTTATTTTTTTTAAGGAGACCTTCAGAAATATATATATTTATATGTAGAATGGTAACCATACAAACACAAAACTTGCAGCCTCACCTGAGAGCAGCTTTTGCCTCTCTGTGGGCTATTATAACATCCCTCCCAGGAACTTCAGTAATACATATCAAATCAAAAGCATTACAAAGCCACAAAATGTACCTTAATATTAGTTTGCCGATCCCAAGCTTCGGATGTCCCTCATGATAGTCCATTGATGAGCACCTGTGAATCCATTAACAATTGAATAGCCTTGATTTTATGATCAACACACCATCTGATTGCATCAAAGCAGGCTTTAGCTTCTGCAGTTGCCACCGAAAAGCAAAGAAAACCGAGGCATTATTGTTGGCTTTTTGGCTTTTCGAAGGGTATTTTTGTAAATGTGAGCGTGCCAGCAAGGATCAATCAGTCCTTACAGAAATTGTGATTGCCAACCAATTACCAGACGATTGTGTTTTAGTTCTTTCAGCCTCAATGAAGAGGACTTTTACTGGTGGCTTGACTTAGGAGAAATTAAGAGAAATAACAATTAATATGAAGAATAATGGAAGTATTTCATAAAAATGAAAAACTTACAATAGTTCAAACTCAGCCTCGAAGAGGTTTACAGCAACAGTCCACTTGAATCTACTTGAGACTACTCCTATGAATTGAAGTGCAGTGCAGATATGTAAAGTGCAGGTATTGAAAGTACAGGAATGTAAAACTGGAAAGTAAAATATGAAATAAAGACTGGTGTGTATGATCTAAGTTCCGTCCCTTTTCCTGGGGGTTTCTCTGCTATTTATACTTGTCAAAGATGACCTTCGAACTGCTCTTCGAACCGTCGAACTGCTCCTCCATGATCGCTGATCATGTTGCCTTAGAAGTAGCTCCATTATGCCACCATTTGCAGTTAGGCTTCCCTCCTGTATTTGAATTTGAATATGAGTAACCGTTGAAGCCACGTCACCTTGCGTTTCTTTACTGATCCAATGTTGCTCAGACCATGTGAGAACCAATTATCATCACCACGTGTACGATCAGGATTGGAGTCTTAAATTATTTTCCAATAATACCCTTGTTCTGCCACGTGTCGGATTGTAACTGGCTTTTACAAAATATATAGCTAGCATTACCCCCCGCACTAATATACCCAATACTTGGTGATATTAGTGGACCAAGAAGCTTTTCCCGCGCTTTTGGATCGTGTATGGAATTCATCTCCAGGAAACATAACCGTCACCTATTTGATGATTATTTGCATTAATTCCCTTTTGATTCTGTTGGATATCCCAACACCTTAGTATTCGAACAGACCATGGCTAAACCAACTCCCCTTTCTACTGATCAAGCATACGAAGAGTCATTGGGTAATGCTGACCCCCCTCGAAAGAACCTCCACGCATTCATTAGCCACCTTTATCCACCTTCCTATATTCAGGTTATGGATGCCTTTGCAAATTATCATCCTTTGGACCACGAATACATTGCCCTTAAGACTTCGATTCGACAAACTACAGCCATAGATACAAGAAGTTCTTCCCCTGATTCTTCCTTGTATTTCGAACAAACTGCTTTCGATCCCTCGATTCAGCAATTTGCAACCATGGATTTAGGAAAAAATTCTGCATGGGATGAGGCTACAACTTCTTCATCTCTTGGGGCCTCTGGCTGGACCAACTGGTCAACACCTGAGACTTATGATTTGAGGGAGCGAATCAATCACCATTTCGTTGAATTCACTGACCCTTTGGAATTTCCTTCCTACGCTCGAAGTTCAGTGGTCTATCCTTATGTGCCCATTAACCAACGACGTAGCTTGGAGGAGAACTTGCTTGTGGCTTGGTATACATCTTCTATGCCCACGAAGATAATGCCTGCTATCCGGCGCTCAGAAGAAGCACAAGGGTACAACCCATCATTCTTAGCCAAGAAGGCGAAGATCTGCTCTTCTGACTGGCTTGCTTATATTAATGCCTTTGTTCCTTCCGCTCCCGCGCCATCTCCCATAATGGAAGCATCCACACCTTCTTCTCCATCCTTTGAAGCTGAAGCATCTACATCTTCTTCTTCACTGTTTGAAGTAGAACCATCCACTCCGTCTCCTCCTCCTATTTTGTCTTGGACGGAGAAACTAAGGCTTGCCCTTCCAATAGACAAAGTTTTTCCACCTTACCAACCTCCGTCACCCCCTTCTCCAGCCGAGCGAAAGCAAGCTCAACTTTTGCTCGCGGCTTTCTCCCACCTGCTCTTCAATGTTCTTGAGGATGACATTCCTCTTGAGAACTTTCGATGGGCTTGTGATGTCCTGACTAGGGGTTATGTCCTCAACCCTCTTGCCCAAGCAGAGCTTCATTTGTTTTTGGACCAACTTCCAGTGCTCCTTTATTGGCATCGGAATTCCATGGTCACTATGCAATCTTTAGACCAACTTTCGTCTCTACGAATTCAGGCCCAGTATGAAGCAGAAAACTTCACCGAAGAATTCGACGACTTCAAGAATAAAGATTCTGCATATTGGGATGATTTGATCGTAGATGAATTGGAACAAAGATTGAGGGAGGAGGCTTTTGAAATAAAGGCTGAAGAGCTCTATTATGAAGTGAGAGCACATCAGCTCATGCAGCCAACTCTTGAAGAAATAGAAGATATAATAAAGAAATAGCAGAAATTCATTGACCATTGTTGGACTAAATTTCATGATCTTGTTATCTATTCTATTCCTTATTTTTATGAACTTGAGTTTGTACCCAAATGGGGTTATTCAATGTAATCTCTTTATCTTTAATACAAACAAAGTTCTTTTGCACTCATCATTGCTCGACTCCGCTTCCTTTTATATTTTAAAACTAATTTAGAGCTTCGAATTGGACAACCTCATCCTTCGAATTATATATTCAATCATTTTCTTTTAATGATAAATAATGAAACACTAGAAGGAACCAATCATGTCTTTTTCCAATTCATGGAGTAAAATTGACAATTCTGGCAGATATTATCTTAGTGCTTCGATTTCAACAACTTTACTCTTCAACACTAACTGCAACCAATATATGGTCATGGTTGATATAGCCAATCAATTTTAAACTGATCTCTTTGGCTTCGAAGGGTAACCTATGGCAATTCCTTCTTGCACATATAGAAACCAATGATTGGTTTTGGATGTTTCGAACAGTGCCCCTCTTCCTTAAAGAGTCCTAGGGTTTGCTTTGAATGTTGTCACTTTGACTGATAACCTTCAAACAGGTCTTTAGACTTTTTGAAGTAGACCAATACTTTGAGCATTCAAGCATTTTTAAGCATGTAGTATGCTTCGAAGTCGGCTTCTGCATTTCGAAGCCGTTGTTATTTGAAATTTTAGCGCCAAAATTTGGCTTCGAAGCTGGCATCAATGTGCTTTTCCCCCCAGAAATTATCGATGTTGAAAGAGATTCCTTGTATTTGCACGTTTTAGTACTTAACAACTTACGAGATATATTCCCGAACACAAAAGTTATTTAAAACCTTTTTACTCTGTGCCCTGGAATTGCTTACGCATTCAAACCTCCTTTAGATTTCCATTTCTCTCTACTCCCTTCTATATTTTCCGAAAAAACTCACTATCAATGGCTTCTTCCTCATCAAAAGTTCCGACCATAGAGCGCGTAAGCTCATCTGTGGCTTTGAAACGGCTTATTGATGCTGAATGTGAGAAATACAAGGGTGATGAGAAAAGTGTCATCGATGGGCGTATCTTTATCCCTCGTCGCCATGTGCAGCGAGAGTACGTGCTTGGGCCCATTTTCAAGGAGATCCCTTCTGAGCTTCCCGCCCTATATCCTCGTTTGGAGAATCAATGTCTTCTGTATGAGGGTGGTCTTGACTGGAAAGGTTGGAAAGTCAATCGTCCTCACCGATGCTGGCCCACGATGAGACCAGAGTGGCAAGAATGGTACGACCGGGTTGTCCCTGCTAGGACACTGGACCTTCAAGAACTCTGCCTTCTCGATGCTCTTCGACTATCTAGGGTAACTATCTCAGAAGACCCTTTTCTAATTCCTGCTGCTTTATGTTTTTGGAACCCTATTTTCAATTTCTTTCAGTTTAGGTGTGGGATGATGGCTCCCACTGTCCTTGACATTTGCCATCTTTTAGGAGTATCCCCTATTGGTACTCTCATTACCCCAGATTTCCCTGATTTAACGGTCCCTTTCCTTCTCCCTTCTTTTACTTCCTCTTATAGTGATTTTGTTAGAGTTGAGAATAAAAAAGAGGGCCCGGTAACTGATAGGGAATTCTTTTCCTTCTTGTTATACTGGCTTTGCAAATTTCTCTTCTGTACTTCTTCCCAAAGAATAATGTCAGAATTTGCTCCTCTTGCCAAAGCCTTCGTCTTGCGGAAATGAGTAGCCTTGGCCCCATATATCTTAGGCCATACATATAGAGCTTGCTCTCTCTTTTGTGAAAAACCCTTAGATGCTAACCAAGGGGGACCATTCTGGATCCTTCAGCTTTGGCTTTTCGCCTACTTCACCGACTTGCAATCCAAATGCCTCAAATTTTCTGGGCCGTTTTCTCTTACCCATGGCATAAGATTGGCCAATGCTTCACTCTATCCCTCTACTTTTTCCTTTTATTTTTCTTTCTTTCATCAGCTACCAGCCACCCCTCCTCTTCATTACGTCCGTCCCTTCGAATCCAATATTGGCCCAACTTGGTTGAATAATTTCCTAAGTGACAAGCTCTGCACCTTACCTGTTCATAAGGAGATATGGGCTTCTCTTCTAATTCCTCGAGAGATATTCATCGGGACCACCAATCCTAGAGCTTATAAATGTATAGCTGAGCCCTATTGTCCTGCCCAATTTGCTAGACAATTTGGTCTCACACAAGGGGTCCCAATCCCTCTCTGTAGCAACACCAATCTGAGCCTTACTAAGAGGGATTTGAAGGTTCGAAAATCAAGGTTAGAAGAGGCAACCTTCAAGTTTATGGATGATTTGGCCAGTTTTGTGTTCACCCCTTTCTCTCCTCAAGGTACAGAATTGAAGAGATATCAAAATTGGTGGGTGAGCAACATGGAGGTTTATTTGGCTATCCCCCCTCAGAACCTATTGGAGGTGCTGGATGTGTCCAAGCCCAAGGGAGCTGAGACTGTCATTTCTTCCACTGTTTCAATTACAATACCTGCTACAACTCAGTTTACTTCTGCTGCTTCAATTTCTCCCAGAGTCACCCGAAGTATGTACCCTTTTTTCCTTTTCTCTAACCTCTCCACATAATGCTTACTATCTTATCTCTAATCCTTCTTCTATGAAGGTGGTCAACAACAAAATAAGAAGAGAATCCTTGAGCTAGAAAAAGAAAAAATTGAGCTTCCAGAGACAGAAGAAGAAGAAGAAGATCAAGAACAGGAGTCTCCCTTGAAAAAAAGCAAAAGAGTACCTCAATTGGCTCAAGAGGAGACGGCCGCTAGGAAGGTAGAGGAGGAGCTCATTTTTGAAAAGTCTGGACCCCAACCTAAAGAGGTCGAGAAGACAATGGAGGAGCGAATGATATCAATTCAAAGGAAAATGAGAAGAAAAATTACTGTTTCTCCTTCCGATTTTACTGAAGATTCTGATTCCGAGACAATTGCCCAAGTAATAGAAAAGAGGAGGAAGGTTACTGCTTTAGCTACCGGCTCGTTTGAAGACCCCATCCATAAGGCTGTAGAACAAGAGTATTCCAAAGCCATAGTTGTCCTTGAAAGGGCTAAGGGGAGGCAGTAGCAACAATTCCTAAGAGAGAAGGTCGTTGCCGTTGATGCATTACCAAAGGAAATGGCAATAGAACAACAGACTATTGAACTATACCCTGGAACAAGTAATTTTCTTCATGCCTTTATTCTTTTCTTGTCGAATCTTCAAGACTGAGTCTTGACATTACCTCACATTTTCTTCTTTTTGCAGCAACGACCACTGCATTCATCTTTCCAGCGAGACCTTCCCCAATTTCAGTTGAAGTTGAAAAGATGCAACGCGTGAAAACCATTCAAATCATGCTCCCACTTCCTAAGCCTATATTCAATACATCTTTTCCGAGTCCAAGTATCCCTGCATCTCTTTTCCTTGGCTTAGAGCCATACCTCCCTTTCTTGACTCTTGATCTGCCTCAGTTTGCTTCTTCGATCCTCGCTCTTCCTCCTACTGCTACTTCATCTCACATGGCAGTTAATTCTCCTTCAGAGGGTGCTGATAGTTCCCCAACTCTTGGTTCATCATCTTTACCCACTTCCAGCCCCTCTTCACTTGATTCATTGGTGGTTAAGACCATAGAGGCTGCCAGAAATGCTCCACCTATTTCTCCTGTTCCCATGCAGTCCTCTGTGCTTTTCACCACAACACTTTCTGCACCCCTCATGTCTATGGATGAGGTAGACATTTTCGAAGCCAAACTGGCTAGTTTCTCCGACACACCCTCTACCTCTCCATCATTTAATGCCGAAGCTGAGCCATTAATCTTGGCTGACTCCTTGCTGGAAATGTTTGAGAGTTCTTCCTCTAGCATCAAGCCTTTTGCACCTTTGATAGATATGGGTACATGCCTAGAACTGCTAATTTCTTTCTCAAGAATTCCCTTCGAGGCTCTGCAAAGGCCAATAATCAGAGATGGGTTCCTTCAATGTTGCAAAATCGCTGAGCAGTCCGGCATGAAAGTTTCAAGTTATCTATCTCAGGCAGCAGCTACTATTGACTTCTATCTCAACATTTGTCATGCTGCTAAGGCTGCAGACGAGAAACTGGCTAAGGATCAGAGTTTTGTTTCTCAAGTGCATACTGAAGTATCAGATCTCAAGGAACAGCATTCTTCTGCTTCTCAATTTCGAATTCAGCTGCTGGAGAAGAAAGCCCAACTTGAAGAGGAGCTAGCTACAGTAAACCAGGCCTTGGTTCGAACCGATACCAAATTGCACATCATCAATCAAGAGTTGACTGATCGAAAAGGAGACATGGCTGCAGGTATCCAATTATTTCCGTTACTTAGCAATAGAAAGTCTACTGTACAAAAACAATTAAGACATTGTAATGATTTCTGGGCCAATCTGTGGCACAACGTATTTAATTCTTTATAAAAGAACAAATCTTGTGCATCATTCGAATAGCCTTGTGTTTTTGTATTATCCTATTCCTTGTGTTTCCCAAATGGTTGGAAAATAAGGTTTCAGATACTTGCCATTAATCTTTTTGGGATGTACATAACCATTTAAATTTCTTAAATGATATGCTCCAAAAGGCAAAACTCTATGAATTTGATATGGCCCTTCCCAGTTAGGTGATCATTTGCCAAACTTATGGCTTTTAATTCCTATTGGGAGTATTGTTTTCCATACCAAATCACCTTCATCAAAGCCAATGTGTTTAACTTTCTTGTTGTAATTCTTGGCTGCTTTCTTCTTCTGTAAAAGAATGCTATTCAAAGCCAGGATTCTGGCTTCATCTATGCCTTCTAACTCCAGGCACATGCTTTGATGGTATTGCTCGGGATCTAACTGATCTTGGCATTTTACCCTCAAAGATTTAATATTAATTTCCACAGGTAACACTGCATCATGCCCATATACTAAGGCATAAGGAGTAATTCCTGTGCTTGATCTTGGGGAAGTTCTGTAAGCCCACAAAACATCAAACAGAAGGTTGTGCCAATCCCTAGGATTATCTTCCACAACCTTTTGTATACCTTTTTTCACGGATTTATTGGATGATTCGGCTTGACCATTGGCTTGTGCATAATAAGGTGTGGAATTAACAAGACTAATTCCAAATTCTGCCACAAAAGATCTCACCATCTTCCCATCAAACACAGTCCCATTGTCTATAGTTATGATTTGTGGGATGCCAAATCTATGGATCAAGTCTTTAATGAACCCAATGACCTCTGTTTGATCTACAGCCTTATATGGCTTGGCTTCAACCCACTTAGTGAAGTAATCAGTGGCCACCAGAATGAAACAATGATGTTTCAAAGAAGGTGGGTGTATTTTGCCAATCATATCCATGGCCCATCCTCTGAATGGCCAAGGCTTCACTACTGCATGTAAGTCAGTTATGGGCACATGCCCTATTGCGCCATGTTTTTGGCATGCCTGGCAACCTTTTGCATATTCGATGCAGTCCTTAAGAATGGTTGGCCAATAATAGGAATGCTTTCGAAGCAATCATCTCATCTTTACACCAGGCTGATGAGCGCCACAGATGCCTTCATGAACCTCAGCCATGGCTGTTAATGCTTCTTTTGGGCCCAAACATTCCAGCAATAAGCCATCTCCTCCTCTTTTGTAAAGAGCATTACCATATATCATATATTGCATGAACTGCAATTTGACCTTCCTGCTGGCCTTCGAAGATGGACCAGCTAAATATTGCATTATTGGATGCCTCCAATCTTGTTCTTGTAAGTCATTATGGTTGGCTTCCAAGACCATATTCCTTTTATTCAAAGGTTGTATTAATTTCTGGTATGTTGTCTGACTTATGTCCCTTTGAGAATTATCCTTTCTCTTGAAGTTTGAAGCCTTTTGAGCCACATCATTAGCTCTAATGTTCAAGAATCTTGGAACATGGGTTACATTTGCTATTTGAAACTGAGAAAGCAAATGTAATGCAGCAACATAATATGGCAAAATACTTATGCTTTGACACTTGAAAATCCCTTTCACTTGATTAACCATCAATTGAGAGTCTCCAAATATGTCAACTGCATGTACTTGTAGCCCAATAAGGATTTCCAATCCTACTATTAAAGCTTCATACTCAGCCTGATTATTAGAACAAGTGGCTTCATCTACTCTGAAACCATGTGTGGTTTCTACCCCTTGTGGAGATCTTATTACAACACCAATTCCAATTAAACCATTGGCTTTCGACCCATCAAACCACATCTGCCATGGCTCAACATTAGCCATACCAAGCTCCATTATCTCCTGGCTCTCTGTTTGAGATGGATGATCTGCCAAGAAATTGGCTAAAACCTGCCCTTTTACTGCCCTTTGAGGGACATATTCTAGATGAAATTCTGATAAGGCAAGTATCCACTTGCCAATTCTTCCCCTCAACATTGGTCTAGATAACATATATTTAACCAAATCTGTGGTTGCAATTACCAAGACAGTTGTAGGCAAAAGATAACATCTTAATTTTATTGCAGCAAAATACAAAGCAAGACACAGCTTTTCAACAGCTGAATATTTATATTCACAAGAATTTAAAAACCTACTAAGGTAATAAATAGCTTGCTCCTTGCCTTCTTCGTTGTCTTGGGCTAAGAAAGCTCCCAATGAATCCTCTGCTGCAGCTATGTACAACTTCAAGGGCTTGTTCCCCTTTGGTGGCATCAGCACTGGAGGGTTAGCCAAGTAGGCTTTGATACCTTCGAAAGCAATTTGATGCTCTGCTGACCACACGAATTCTTCTTCAGCTTTCAGCCTTAACAAGGAAGAAAATACTTTAGTTTTTCCTGCAGTGTTAGAAATAAACCTTCGAAGAAAGTTAACCTGTCCAAGAAACTTCTGCAATTCTTTCTTACTTGATGGAGGCCTGGCTGCAATGATGGCTTTGGATTTGTTCTGATCAATCTGTATTCCTTTCTTGTGTACCACATAACCCAAGAAGTTTCCAGATGATACGCCAAAGGCACATTTAAGAGGGTTGAGCTTTAATTTGAACCTTCTCATTCTTTCAAAGGCTGCTTCTAAGTGAAACAGGTGCTCTTCCATGGATTGGGATTTAACCACAATGTCATCAATATAACATTCTAAATACTCTCCAATGAGGTCATGAAAGATAGTGTTCATGGCTCTTTGATATGTAGCTCCAGCATTCTTTAGACCAAATGGCATTTTAACCCATTCAAAGGTGCCAATATTCCCAGGACATCTGAATGCTGTCTTGTGGATATCTTCCTCTGCAATGCAGATTTGGTTATAGCCGGAATGCCCATCCATCATTGACAAGACTTGGTGACCTGCTGAACTGTCTACCAGCAAGTCCACTATAGGCATAGGGTACTCATCTTTGGGAGTTGCCAGATTTAAGTTTCTGAAATCGATACATACCCTCATTTTGCCATTCTTCTTGACTACAGGCACAATATTAGATAGCCACTCGACATACCTGGCTGTTCTAATAAAACCTGCCTTGAGGAGTCTAAGGATCTCTTCCTTGACCTTCTGAATTACTTCTGGACTCATCCTCCTTGGTTTCTGCTTGTAAGGCTTCAAATTAGGCTTCATGGGGAGCCTATGTTCCACTAATGACCTATCCAATCCTGGTAGTTCATTATAAGACCATGCAAAGCAATCTTTGTATTTCTTCAGAACAACCAATAGCTGGTTTCTGTCCAGAGCATTCAAACAAGCACTTATATAAGTGGGCTGTTGTACAGAACCTTCCCCTAGATTTACTTCTTCTAAAGGGTCTTGTGCCTGAGGACTTACCAAAGCTTCTTCCTTGATTTCTTCAACCTTCGAAGTAGCCTTCTTGCTTTGTTCTGCTCCTAGGTTCTTTAGTTCAACATCTTTGCCCTCCTCCTCATAGACAAAATCTGTCCATAAGGCATCCTCCTCCTGTATCTCCTGGACTTTTGTCTCAATGTCCAATGCACAATATTTCCCAAGGGTCAAAATTCTGACCTGTTGCTGTTTCTGCTTGCAGCCGAGTATCATGGCCTCCCTTTCTTGCTCCTGTACTCTCTGGACTATAGCTTCTACATCCAATGTTGAGAATTTAATCAGAGCCAAGGATGTGGCTTCTTGCTTTTCACTTCTTTGCCTATAACCAGGCATCATTGTCATCCTTTAGAACGACCTCTTCATCAGCACTTTCTTGGACTAAGTGCTTCAAGTGTGTCACTTCCTCATCAGTCGTCACTTCGGCTGAACCGTCATCTTTCATCAGTATACTGAGCGGTGTCACTCCCTCAATATACAATTTAGCCTCCGCAAAGTTTGCACAGGCTATGAAGGGTTGAGGATCTGCATCGATTTCCTCTGTCTCTCCATTGCCTAAAGCCATCATGATTTTCTGATGCAAGGAAGAAGGCACACATTTGTTAGTGTGGATCCAATCCCTTCCAAGTAAAGCATTATATTTAGCATTACTGTCGATTACGAAGAATGCTGTCATGCAATCCCTGGTTCCCACACTTAAATTAATGGGTAGAATCCCCTGAGCCATTTGTTTATCTCCAGCAAAACTAGCGATGGTTGTGCTGGTTGGGATCAACCTGGGATTCCTTTTCCCTAGTTTCTTCAAAGAAGATTTTGGCAACAAGTTTACTACTGCCCCATTGTCTATTAGGACTCGATTCAGTTGTATCCCATCGAAGAAAGCCTTGATGTACAAAGGCTTAACATGTTGTGTCATGGAATTCGAGGGATACTCGAATGGATACGATAGGTTGATACTTACCACTTCCTCGCTCTCATATTCATCTTCCATCGGGGTAACCATTTCGAAATTATCTTGCACCATACTTGCTTGTGAGTCTTCACTAGAGATCTGAACTGGATCAGCTTCCTGCCCCTCTTGATTCTCATCTCCAGCTTGGAATTCCTGTGGTAGTATGTGTACCATGTTCACTGATACTGGGGGAAACGAGCCAAACTGGATGGCTGGCTGTACCTGTTTCCCCTCTTGTTCACTTTGATCGACTTCCTCAGAAACATCCTGCATGATGCATTCTGGTATTTCATTGCTAACTGATCCCTTCGAAGGATCTTTCTCAACTGGCTCTTTAGTCAGAAACGTTTGTTCAGCCATGAAGGCTTCGAACATCTCTTCTTCCATCATTTCTTTCTTTTGGCTTGTGCCAATCTCTTCTTCTGTCTCACTATCACTCTCCATCAGAGCCTTCTCCAATCCAGCTAAACTAGCATTCTCTCTGGCTGTTAGTTCGGCATGAACCTTAGCCAATTGTTCTCGGCTGCAAACCACTTTGCTCTGTGGAACCGGCTTTGGAGCATGGCCTGACTTTGGGTTCTTCCTTCCTTCCGTTTTGACTGGTGAAGAATTTTCTCCACTTTCCTTCAGATCTTTCTGGTACTGGGTGTACCTGCGCTGAATTTTTCTCCTCTGTGATCTTGAGATGACTGGGACCATGTCTGGTTCCCTCGTCTTTGGGTGTTTAAGCAGCACCCAGTTATTCGGAGCCACCATAGGAGGCTTGATCATCCTGCCTTGGTTTACAACATCTCCATAAGCAAGCACTTCCCTAGGTTTGTTTTGCATTACAAACCAGTCCGGGACTCCAGGCACCCACGAACCTACTGATCCAGATGTGGAACTGTTTCTTTCTACCTTCGAAACCGCCTTCGAAACTGGCTGTGAAGGTAGATGCTTGTTCCTGACTTCATGTCTCGAGTCTGTTTCTGGCCTTTGATGAAAGTGGCCACTTTCAGTTCTGCATGAGGTTAGTCTATGAGGCCTATAGCGATCCCGGGTTTACCCTTGTTATACCGTGATCCGGACATGTGTCCGTGGATGTTGGTAGTTGTTTATTATTTTGTTTACATCCTTTTACTTCGTATTTGAGTTATAGGATGTGTTGGGCGGTTTTGTTTCAGGTTGGTTGAGTTTAGAAACCAAAACTAGTTGCCCAGATTTTTGGCCTGTACGCTCGAGCGGAGGTATTGGCGCTCGAGCGGGTAATACACACATTCAGTATTTTCCTGTGCAGCGTTGTACGCTCGAGCGTGGTATTGGCCGCTCGAGCGAGGTTGTCTGAGTGCCGCTCGAGCGGAGGCCTGGTTCTGCAAAAGTGCTGGGCGAGTGCATTCTGCGCTCGAGCGGGAGGTTGGCCACTCGAGCGGAATTCTGTGAGTGGCCGCTCGAGCGGGGTGTTTTACGCTCGAGCGGAGACCTGGGTTAAAGTCCCGAAATTGTGACTTTTCAAATCACTTTTTCTATTTCTCTTCTCTCTCTTACTTTTCCAAAATCACCATTGTTGAGCCTCTCACTCTAGACTCTACCTTCTCTCTAGGTTTTGATCTAGTAGGAGTGATTTACTCACCTTTGGCCTTTACAAAAAAGTTGTTGATCGTCGAGGGCTTCATTTTAATCTGAAAATCTCGGGTTTTGGAGCACGTTGGGTTTTGTCGTCTTCTCCTTTGGGACTCCGAATTTGAGGTAGGGATAACCTACTCCTCTCTATGGGTTTTGTCTTTAAATTTTGGTATTTTGAGATGTTGGGCTTGGTTTGGTAATTTTGTGAAAGTTTGGGACTTTTGTGTAATTTTACAAAAGTTGGGGTTTTATTCATAATAAACCTAGATGCATGTTTGGCATAGAAAAATGGAATGATTGTTGAATCATTGATGAAAATGGGACCTAAGGGTTGAAATGGTAATTATGGAAAATGGCCTAATTACATTGTATAATTAATTGGGATAATTAATTGGTGAGAAATGAGGAAATGAAATGTTGATTGAATATCCATTTGTGCATTTATTTTCTGTTTGAGAAATAATTGCTTTGGGCTATCGGTGGAGGATAGTCGAGATTGTTGTAGACAATGCATGATGATTAGGTAAACGGAAACTAATCAATGGAATGTGTCATGGAACTTGACGGTTGATAGAATACATTAATTGTGTGTATTGTGTGATGGTATATAGAACCAATGTGTTTATATACGTTATGTGTAGAGGAGGAGATAGGGGATGTACTCCGCGGTTTAGGGGAAGATAGGGGATGTACCTCTAAACCGGATAGGTATTGGGAGGAGATAGGGGATGAACTCCGTAGACACAGCTCATATGCTTGTCTAGAGAAGTGAAGATAGAGCTCATATGCTTATCTTTGTGAAGTGTGGATACAGCTTGTATGCTTATCTGTGGATATTGTTGATATACATATCTGTTGTAGAATGTGGATACAGCTTATATGCTTATCTGAGGATATTGTTGTTATACATATCTGTTGAGAATGTGGATATAGTTTTTATGCTTATCTGAATGTGAGATATAGTTTTTATACATATCTGTGGAAATGATGATAGAGCTAGCATGCTTATCTGTTGTTAAATAATTGGGACTTGTAAGTCGTTGACATAAATAAGTTATTTATGTGATTGTATCAGTGTTGACCAACTATCAATTGCTAATGTTTTAGTCATTGTCCATGGTTGGTTTAGTGTATTTCTACTGGGCTGTGGCTCACCCTATATGGGAATATCATTTTCAGGTGCAGGAAACATGCCACCTCCAAGGACATAGCTTGGGAGGCTAGAGGCGGACATAGTGTAGTTGTTTTACTTTTGATGTATTACATGTAACTTCAAGCCAAGGGCTTAATGTGTAAACGAGTTAGTACTCTTTTGTTGAAACCAAGTGTTAACTTGGAAAGCTGTAAGCCCGTAGGGCATTTTGTTTTGATGTTAACATGTAATACTTATGTAATGAAACTCAATGAAATAAAGGAATATGGTTGATTTATATGTAAATGCATGTCTTATCTGATGGGTTTAATGTTACTATTTTGAGGGCGTTACAACTTGGTATCAGAGCGTACCGGGTTCGAATACTTTGGGTACGTGGGAAGTGATTAGGATCACAATGGGTTTGTCTCGCTTGATAGAGACTTAAATGTGGTATCATATGCTATGGGCTTAAATGATAACATGCTTATGTGACTATGTGGGTATGGGATTTAATTTCTGGGATATTGATTGGATCCTTGAGTTTCTGGGAGTCTTGTTGGAAAAGCACTTGATCAATGCTGTTTCTAACCGGAACTCTAGTAACGTCTCGGGACTATCATTATCCGGAAATGAAATTCGTAAGTGCTTATGTGTTTATGTGCTTATGTGGAGTGAATTACATTGGTCCATGTATTAGGACGTGAGTGTTTAGTTTCGGCACATTTATGAATGTGCTAATGTTCTGTGTTGCCTTTATTAGGATGTCAGGACGAGGAAGAGGTGCTAGGCGTGGTAGACCTACGAGGCAGGAAGTACCGTTACCTGGTGAGATTCCGGCAGTACAGGAGGGGGTTGGGCAGGCCACTGTGGCCGAGCCAGTAGGTCAGCAGGCTATGGGTGCCTTGGCCAGAGAGATAGCGGGAGCTTTGGGTATTCTTAGAGCTGGGAATCAGGCAGCTGAGACAGGGCCTTCCTTCTTGAAGAGGGAGTTCTTTCGGTGTAATCCGGACGAGTTTATCGGGGATCCTAAAGAGCCGCTTAAGGCAGATGAATGGCTCGAACAGACAACGAAGACGTTTGAGATGCTTGGCATCGAGGACGGAGCACTGAAAGTGACCTTGGCATCCTTCCAACTGAAGGGAGATGCGGGTCAATGGTGGAAGTACGAGAAAGCTCGTGTTGGTGGTACTTGGGAGGCGTTTGTGAATGCTTTTCAGGAGAGGTTTTTATCAGCAGCAGCTAGGGAGAAGCTGAGGGATCAGTTTAGCCGGCTTAATCAGCAGGGCTTGTCAGTGGCCGAGTTTGAGGCTACTTTTACCAGTCTGTCTAGGTTTGCACCTGAACTGGTGGCGTCTGAGGAACGCCGTTGCTATGAGTTTGAGCGGAAGTTGAGGCGGGGCCTCAAGTTGAGAATTGCTGGGTCTTATATTCGAGAGTATAGACACCTAGTGGACGCTGCAGCTCATATGGAGCTTATGATGCAGGAGGAGGATGAGGGTCAGAGAGGCTCCAAGAGGAGCCAGGATAGTCAGGGTGATGGCAGGAGACAGAAGGGTTATAACCCTCAGCAGTCTCAGGGTGCAGTCTCTAGATCGACCTTTCCAGTGCCGAGTGTTGGCTCAGGGAGAGGCAGTCAGGGAGAATTCACTTGTTACAAGTGTGGCCAGCTGGGTCACAAGGTTTCTGTTTGCCCGCAGAAGGGTGGGGGTCAGAAAGCTGCTTCTTCTTCAGCTAGACCGCAGAGTCAGAGTTTGGTCAGGGGGCAGCTCTTGACTTGTTATCAGTGTGGACAACCTGGGCACATGAAGAGGTTTTGCCCACAGTTGAGTGCCACTTCGGGAGCGTCTGGTTCTAGGCAGACGCAGGGTTTTCAGCCAGCTCAGTCTGTGCAGGCCTCGAGGGCCAATCCGGGAGTTTCGTCATCCCAGTCTGTGCAGCAGTCTTTTGCTCCGAGAGGTGAGCAGGTAGACCAGGGGCCTACGGGGCGCGTGTATGCTGTTACCGCGCAGGATTTAGTACCGGCTCCATCAGTAGTGAGAGGTACTTTTCTGTTTTGCAACTCAGTTGCTAATGTGTTGATAGACACGGGTGCATCTCATTCTTTTGTATCTGCTGCATTTGCATCTGTTTTGGAATTGGAGTTAGCACAGTTGGCATCTCCTATTTGTGTGGTATCGCCTTTGGGTGGTGAGTTGATCCTGAAACAGGGTGTTAGAGGATGTGATATAGAGGTCGCCGATTATAGGCTTCCTTTTCCGTTTGTTGTCATGCCCATGAAGGGTTTTGATGTTATTTTGGGTATGGACTGGTTATCGTCATACCGGGCTGTTATTGATTGCTACCGCCAGAGGGTCACGTTATGTACCTTGAGCGGGGAGTGGTCCCATTTCTTGGGAGACCGGGTTGGTAGTGTTTTGCCACCGGGGTATGATTCGCGAGGGCGAAGTGAGCTTAGTAGTCTACTTGCCAGCTTTGAGAGTGGTGAGAGTGGTGAGACCCAGGTTGTATTGCCAAGGGTGGTTTGTGAGTATTCGGATGTCTTTCCCGAAGATCTTGTTAGTTTGCCACCTCACCGAGAGATAGAGTTCTCTATTGATTTAGAGCCTGGTACGGCGCCGATTTCTATGGCACCTTACCGTTTTGCTCCAGCAGAGTTGGTTGAGTTGAAAGTTCAGCTCCAGGAATTGCTCGATAAGGGTTTTGTTCGCCCTAGTGTTTCACCGTGGGGAGCACCGACCCTCTTTGTTAAAAAGAAAGATGGTGCCTTGAGATTGTGTATTGACTATCGGAAGTTGAATCGGGCTACGGTTAAGAATAAGTACCCTATGCCCCATATAGATGATTTGTTTGACCAGTTGAAGGGTTCCCGTTGTTTCTCTAAAATAGACTTGTGATCGGGTTACCACCAGTTGAGGGTCAGGGATGAGGATATTCCGAAAACGGCATTCCGTACGCGGTATGGCCATTATGAGTTTCTGGTGATGCCATTTGGGCTTACCAATGCACCGGCAGCCTTTATGGACTTGATGAACCGGATTTTCCGGGAGTTCTTAGACCTATTTGTGGTCGTCTTCGTGGACGACATTCTTATCTATTCGCTTTCTGAGGAGGAGCACGAGGCACACTTGAGAGTGGTGCTTGAGTTACTTAGAGTCCATAGGCTGTATGCCAAGTTTGGGAAGTGTGAGTTCTGGCTGAGGGAAGTCAAATTCTTAGGCCACGTGGTATCCGGGGAAGGGGTGTCTGTTGATACATCCAAGGTTGAGGCAGTGCAAGATTGGGCACAGCCTAAGAATGTGTTTGAGATCCGCAGTTTTCTAGGATTAGCTGGGTATTACCGTCGGTTTGTGAAAGATTTCTCCAGGTTAGCGTCACCGTTGACTAGGCTGACTCGGAAGGGAGTCAAGTTTGTGTGGAGTGAGACTTGTGAAAATTCGTTCCAAGAGCTGAAAGTTAGATTGACCACCGCTCCGGTGTTGATTATTCCGGAGAGAGGGTTGGGTTATGCGGTTTATTGTGATGCCTCACGAGAGGGTTTGGGTTGTGTGTTGATGCAAGAGGGGAAAGTGGTAGCTTATGGCTCACGTCAGTTGAAAATACACGAGAAGAATTATCCCACACACGACCTAGAGTTAGCAGCAGTGATCTTTGCCTTGAAAATCTGGAGGCACTACCTTTATGGTGAGAAGTTCGAGGTATTCTCGGATCATAAGAGTTTGAAGTATCTGTTTACACAGAGAGACTTGAATTTGAGGCAGAGGAGATGGATGGAGTTTATCGAGGATTATGATTTTGAGTTGCATTATCATCCGGGAAAGGCCAATGTTGTGGCCGATGCCCTTAGTAGGAAAACCATTAGTGATGTAGCTTGTATAGCCATCCGGGAATGGGAGATGTTGGGAGCACTTGGCGAGTTTGATTTGCTACTGGGCGAATCTGTCGAGGCTGCGGCCTTGTTTTCTGTTGTTGCGCAGCCTACACTTGTGATTAGAGTGTTAGAGGCACAGAGAGGTGACCTTGAGGTAGAATCCCTCCGAGAGAAGATCTCCAGTGGGAAAGTTGAGAAGGGTTTGACGGTGTATCCCGACCTGAGTGTGAGATACCGAAACCGTTTGTTTGTACCGGAGTCTTGCCGAGAGGAAGTACTCCGAGAGTTTCACCATTCGCGCCTTGCGGTGCATCCGGGAGGTACTAAGATGTATCAGGATTTGGGTCGCCAGTTTTGGTGGCGGGGTATGAAGAGAGATGTGGCTGTTTTCGTATCGAAATGCCTTACTTGCCAGCAAGTGAAGGCCGAGCATCAGAGGCCAGCAGGTTTGTTGCAACCCTTGCCTATTGCCGAGTGGAAGTGGGAGCATGTCACTATGGACTTCGTTGTGGGTCTTCCGAGGACTCAGCGGGGTAGTGATGCTATTTGGGTGGTTGTAGACCGGTTGACTAAGTCGGCGCACTTTATTCCTATGCGCGTGAGAGATTCGGTAGATCATCTTGCCGACCTGTATATTCGGGACGTAGTGAGATTGCACGGGGTCCCAGTGACGATCGTCTCAGATAGAGATCCTCGTTTTACTGCTAGGTTGTGGCAGAGTTTGCAGAGTGCCTTGGGCACTAAGTTGACCTTTAGTACGGCTTATCATCCTCAGACTGACGGGCAGTCCGAGCGTACTATTCAGATCCTCGAGGATATGCTTCGGGGTTGTGTCCTGGACTTCAGTGGGACGTGGGAGAGGCACTTGCCATTGGTAGAGTTTGCCTACAACAACAGTTTTCAGTCTAGCATCGGTATGGCACCGTTTGAGGCCTTGTATGGCCGACCGTGTAGGTCTCCAGTGTGTTGGGCCGAGGTGGGTGATGCACCTTTGTTGGGTCCAGAGTTAGTTACGGAGACGACGGAGAAAGTTGAGCTTATCCGTAAGAGGCTTGTTACAGCCCAGAGTCGACAAAAGAGTTATGCCGACCGTAGGAGGAGGCCTTTGGCGTTTGAGGTAGGTGATCATGTCTTTCTGAAGATATCACCTAGACGAGGCCTGATGAGGTTTGGGAAGAGTGGGAAGTTATCCCCTCGGTTTATTGGTCCTTTTGAGATCCTTGAGAGGATTGGTGAGGTTGCTTATCGATTAGCCTTACCACCGCAGTTGTCCGGAGTGCATGACGTGTTTCATGTGAGTATGCTTCGGAAGTATGAGCCTGATCCATCACATGTGTTGGATTGGACTGATTTAGAGGTTGATGAGGATGCCTCGTATGAGGAGAGACCGGTACGGGTCTTGGATAGGCGGGATCAGGTCCTGCGTGGCAAGACCATTCCTTTGGTGAAAGTCTTGTGGAAACATCACGGAGTGGAGGAAGCCACTTGGGAACGTGAGTCGGGAGTCCGTGAGAAATATCCGGACTTGTTTGTTGATATGTAATTTTGTATTTAAATTTTACTTTTTGTTGAACTTAAGAGCTTTTATATATGTCTTAAGTTGTGAAACATTGAAAATGTTTTGATTATTGGAAGTATGTTTGGAACTTGCCTCATATGGAAGTTGAATGTGACACTATATGTGTTGAATATGTTGTTGAAATTGGAAAGATAGTGCATAATGTTAATGCATGTTGAAAATACATATGTTGTTTACATATTGTGATATGTCTCTTGTTAAAGGGATGGGATGACCGGTAATGGGTCGAATTGTTGAATGTTAAATTGTAACATTGTCTAAAATGAAGGAAAACTTGTTTTAAAAACTTGTGCTTAATTTCGGGGGCGAAATTCTTTAAGGGGGGGAGGTTATAGCGATCCCGGGTTTACCCTTGTTATACCGTGATCCGGACATGTGTCCGTGGATGTTGGTAGTTGTTTATTATTTTGTTTACATCCTTTTACTTCGTATTTGAGTTATAGGATGTGTTGGGCGGTTTTGTTTCAGGTTGGTTGAGTTTAGAAACCAAAACTAGTTGCCCAGATTTTTGGCCTGTACGCTCAAGCGGAGGTATTGGCGCTCGAGCGGGTAATACACCCATTCAGTATTTTCCTGTGCAGCGTTGTACGCTCGAGCGTGGTATTGGCCGCTCGAGCGGGGTTGTCTGAGTGCCGCTCGAGCGTATGGTTGGGAGCTCGAGCGGAGGCCTGGTTCTGCAAAAGTGCTGGGCGAGTGCATTTTGCGCTCGAGCGGGAGGTTGGCCGCTCGAGCGGAATTCTGTGAGTGGCCGCTCGAGCGGGGTGTTTTACGCTCGAGCGGAGACCTGGGTTAAAGTCCCGAAATTGTGACTTTTCAAATCACTTTTTCACTTTCTCTTCTCTCTCTTACTTTTCCAAAATCACCATTGTTGAGCCTCTCACTCTAGACTCTACCTTCTCTCTAGGTTTTGATCTAGTAGGAGTGATTTACTCACCTTTGGCCTTTACAAAAAAGTTGTTGATCGTCGAGGGCTTCATTTTAATCTGAAAATCTCGGGTTTTGGAGCACGTTGGGTTTTGTCGTCTTCTCCTTTGGGACTCCGAATTTGAGGTAGGGATAACCTACTCCTCTCTATGGGTTTTGTCTTTAAATTTTGGTATTTTGAGATGTTGGGCTTGGTTTGGTAATTTTGTGAAAGTTTGGGACTTTTGTGTAATTTTACAAAAGTTGGGGTTTTATTCATAATAAACCTAGATGCATGTTTGGCATAGAAAAATGGAATGATTGTTGAATCATTGATGAAAATGGGACCTAAGGGTTGAAATGGTAATTATGGAAAATGGCCTAATTACATTGTATAATTAATTGGGATAATTAATTGGTGAGAAATGAGGAAATGAAATGTTGATTGAATATCCATTTGTGCATTTATTTTCTGTTTGAGAAATAATTGCTTTGGGCTATCGGTGGAGGATAGTCGAGATTGTTGTAGACAATGCATGATGATTAGGTAAACGGAAACTAATCAATGGAATGTGTCATGGAACTTGACGGTTGATAGAATACATTAATTGTGTGTATTGTGTGATGGTATATAGAACCAATGTGTTTATATACGTTATGTGTAGAGGAGGAGATAGGGGATGTACTCCGCGGTTTAGGGGAAGATAGGGGATGTACCTCTAAACCGGATAGGTATTGGGAGGAGATAGGGGATGAACTCCGTAGACACAGCTCATATGCTTGTCTAGAGAAGTGAAGATAGAGCTCATATGCTTATCTTTGTGAAGTGTGGATACAGCTTGTATGCTTATCTGTGGATATTGTTGATATACATATCTGTTGTAGAATGTGGATACAGCTTATATGCTTATCTGAGGATATTGTTGTTATACATATCTGTTGAGAATGTGGATATAGTTTTTATGCTTATCTGAATGTGAGATATAGTTTTTATACATATCTGTGGAAATGATGATAGAGCTAGCATGCTTATCTGTTGTTAAATAATTGGGACTTGTAAGTCGTTGACATAAATAAGTTATTTATGTGATTGTATCAGTGTTGACCAACTATCAATTGCTAATGTTTTAGTCATTGTCCATGGTTGGTTTAGTGTATTTCTACTGGGCTGTGGCTCACCCTATATGGGAATATCATTTTCAGGTGCAGGAAACATGCCACCTCCAAGGACATAGCTTGGGAGGCTAGAGGCGGACATAGTGTAGTTGTTTTACTTTTGATGTATTACATGTAACTTCAAGCCAAGGGCTTAATGTGTAAACGAGTTAGTACTCTTTTGTTGAAACCAAGTGTTAACTTGGAAAGCTGTAAGCCCGTAGGGCATTTTGTTTTGATGTTAACATGTAATACTTATGTAATGAAACTCAATGAAATAAAGGAATATGGTTGATTTATATGTAAATGCATGTCTTATCTGATGGGTTTAATGTTACTATTTTGAGGGCGTTACAACTTGGTATCAGAGCGTACCGGGTTCGAATACTTTGGGTACGTGGGAAGTGATTAGGATCACAATGGGTTTGTCTCGCTTGATAGAGACTTAAATGTGGTATCATATGCTATGGGCTTAAATGATAACATGCTTATGTGACTATGTGGGTATGGGATTTAATTTCTGGGATATTGATTGGATCCTTGAGTTTCTGGGAGTCTTGTTGGAAAAGCACTTGATCAATGCTGTTTCTAACCGGAACTCTAGTAACGTCTCGGGACTATCATTATCCGGAAATGAAATTCGTAAGTGCTTATGTGTTTATGTGCTTATGTGGAGTGAATTACAGTGGTCCATGTATTAGGACGTGAGTGTTTAGTTTCGGCACATTTATGAATGTGCTAATGTTCTGTGTTGCCTTTATTAGGATGTCAGGACGAGGAAGAGGTGCTAGGCGTGGTAGACCTACGAGGCAGGAAGTACCGTTACCTGGTGAGATTCCGGCAGTACAGGAGGGGGTTGGGCAGGCCACTGTGGCCGAGCCAGTAGGTCAGCAGGCTATGGGTGCCTTGGCCAGAGAGATAGCGGGAGCTTTGGGTATTCTTAGAGCTGGGAATCAGGCAGCTGAGACAGGGCCTTCCTTCTTGAAGAGGGAGTTCTTTCGGTGTAATCCGGACGAGTTTATCGGGGATCCTAAAGAGCCGCTTAAGGCAGATGAATGGCTCGAACAGACAACGAAGACGTTTGAGATGCTTGGCATCGAGGACGGAGCACTGAAAGTGACCTTGGCATCCTTCCAACTGAAGGGAGATGCGGGTCAATGGTGGAAGTACGAGAAAGCTCGCGTTGGTGGTACTTGGGAGGCGTTTGTGAATGCTTTTCAGGAGAGGTTTTTATCAGCAGCAGCTAGGGAGAAGCTGAGGGATCAGTTTAGCCGGCTTAATCAGCAGGGCTTGTCAGTGGCCGAGTTTGAGGCTACTTTTACCAGTCTGTCTAGGTTTGCACCTGAACTGGTGGCGTCTGAGGAACGCCGTTGCTATGAGTTTGAGCGGAAGTTGAGGCGGGGCCTCAAGTTGAGAATTGCTGGGTCTTATATTCGAGAGTATAGACACCTAGTGGACGCTGCAGCTCATATGGAGCTTATGATGCAGGAGGAGGATGAGGGTCAGAGAGGCTCCAAGAGGAGCCAGGATAGTCAGGGTGATGGCAGGAGACAGAAGGGTTATAACCCTCAGCAGTCTCAGGGTGCAGTCTCTAGATCGACCTTTCCAGTGCCGAGTGTTGGCTCAGGGAGAGGCAGTCAGGGAGAATTCACTTGTTACAAGTGTGGCCAGCTGGGTCACAAGGTTTCTGTTTGCCCGCAGAAGGGTGGGGGTCAGAAAGCTGCTTCTTCTTCAGCTAGACCGCAGAGTCAGAGTTTGGGCAGGGGGCAGCTCTTGACTTGTTATCAGTGTGGACAACCTGGGCACATGAAGAGGTTTTGCCCACAGTTGAGTGCCACTTCGGGAGCGTCTGGTTCTAGGCAGACGCAGGGTTTTCAGCCAGCTCAGTCTGTGCAGGCCTCGAGGGCCAATCCGGGAGTTTCGTCATCCCAGTCTGTGCAGCAGTCTTTTGCTCCGAGAGGTGAGCAGGTAGACCAGGGGCCTACGGGGCGCGTGTATGCTGTTACCGCGCAGGATTTAGTACCGGCTCCATCAGTAGTGAGAGGTACTTTTCTGTTTTGCAACTCAGTTGCTAATGTGTTGATAGACACGGGTGCATCTCATTCTTTTGTATCTGCTGCATTTGCATCTGTTTTGGAATTGGAGTTAGCACAGTTGGCATCTCCTATTTGTGTGGTATCGCCTTTGGGTGGTGAGTTGATCCTGAAACAGGGTGTTAGAGGATGTGATATAGAGGTCGCCGATTATAGGCTTCCTTTTCCGTTTGTTGTCATGCCCATGAAGGGTTTTGATGTTATTTTGGGTATGGACTGGTTATCGTCATACCGGGCTGTTATTGATTGCTACCGCCAGAGGGTCACGTTATGTACCTTGAGCGGGGAGTGGTCCCATTTCTTGGGAGACCGGGTTGGTAGTGTTTTGCCACCGGGGTATGATTCGCGAGGGCGAAGTGAGCTTAGTAGTCTACTTGCCAGCTTTGAGAGTGGTGAGAGTGGTGAGACCCAGGTTGTATTGCCAAGGGTGGTTTGTGAGTATTCGGATGTCTTTCCCGAAGATCTTGTTAGTTTGCCACCTCACCGAGAGATAGAGTTCTCTATTGATTTAGAGCCTGGTACGGCGCCGATTTCTATGGCACCTTACCGTTTTGCTCCAGCAGAGTTGGTTGAGTTGAAAGTTCAGCTCCAGGAATTGCTCGATAAGGGTTTTGTTCGCCCTAGTGTTTCACCGTGGGGAGCACCGACCCTCTTTGTTAAAAAGAAAGATGGTGCCTTGAGATTGTGTATTGACTATCGGAAGTTGAATCGGGCTACGGTTAAGAATAAGTACCCTATGCCCCATATAGATGATTTGTTTGACCAGTTGAAGGGTTCCCGTTGTTTCTCTAAAATAGACTTGTGATCGGGTTACCACCAGTTGAGGGTCAGGGATGAGGATATTCCGAAAACGGCATTCCGTACGCGGTATGGCCATTATGAGTTTCTGGTGATGCCATTTGGGCTTACCAATGCACCGGCAGCCTTTATGGACTTGATGAACCGGATTTTCCGGGAGTTCTTAGACCTATTTGTGGTCGTCTTCGTGGACGACATTCTTATCTATTCGCTTTCTGAGGAGGAGCACGAGGCACACTTGAGAGTGGTGCTTGAGTTACTTAGAGTCCATAGGCTGTATGCCAAGTTTGGGAAGTGTGAGTTCTGGCTGAGGGAAGTCAAATTCTTAGGCCACGTGGTATCCGGGGAAGGGGTGTCTGTTGATACATCCAAGGTTGAGGCAGTGCAAGATTGGGCACAGCCTAAGAATGTGTTTGAGATCCGCAGTTTTCTAGGATTAGCTGGGTATTACCGTCGGTTTGTGAAAGATTTCTCCAGGTTAGCGTCACCGTTGACTAGGCTGACTCGGAAGGGAGTCAAGTTTGTGTGGAGTGAGACTTGTGAAAAGTCGTTCCAAGAGCTGAAAGTTAGATTGACCACCGCTCCGGTGTTGATTATTCCGGAGAGAGGGTTGGGTTATGCGGTTTATTGTGATGCCTCACGAGAGGGTTTGGGTTGTGTGTTGATGCAAGAGGGGAAAGTTGTAGCTTATGGCTCACGTCAGTTGAAAATACACGAGAAGAATTATCCCACACACGACCTAGAGTTAGCAGCAGTGATCTTTGCCTTGAAAATCTGGAGGCACTACCTTTATGGTGAGAAGTTCGAGGTATTCTCGGATCATAAGAGTTTGAAGTATCTGTTTACACAGAGAGACTTGAATTTGAGGCAGAGGAGATGGATGGAGTTTATCGAGGATTATGATTTTGAGTTGCATTATCATCCGGGAAAGGCCAATGTTGTGGCCGATGCCCTTAGTAGGAAAACCATTAGTGATGTAGCTTGTATAGCCATCCGGGAATGGGAGATGTTGGGAGCACTTGGCGAGTTTGATTTGCTACTGGGCGAATCTGTCGAGGCTGCGGCCTTGTTTTCTGTTGTTGCGCAGCCTACACTTGTGATTAGAGTGTTAGAGGCACAGAGAGGTGACCTTGAGGTAGAATCCCTCCGAGAGAAGATCTCCAGTGGGAAAGTTGAGAAGGGTTTGACGGTGTATCCCGACCTGAGTGTGAGATACCGAAACCGTTTGTTTGTACCGGAGTCTTGCCGAGAGGAAGTACTCCGAGAGTTTCACCATTCGCGCCTTGCGGTGCATCCGGGAGGTACTAAGATGTATCAGGATTTGGGTCGCCAGTTTTGGTGGCGGGGTATGAAGAGAGATGTGGCTGTTTTCGTATCGAAATGCCTTACTTGCCAGCAAGTGAAGGCCGAGCATCAGAGGCCAGCAGGTTTGTTGCAACCCTTGCCTATTGCCGAGTGGAAGTGGGAGCATGTCACTATGGACTTCGTTGTGGGTCTTCCGAGGACTCAGCGGGGTAGTGATGCTATTTGGGTGGTTGTAGACCGGTTGACTAAGTCGGCGCACTTTATTCCTATGCGCGTGAGAGATTCGGTAGATCATCTTGCCGACCTGTATATTCGGGACGTAGTGAGATTGCACGGGGTCCCAGTGACGATCGTCTCAGATAGAGATCCTCGTTTTACTGCTAGGTTGTGGCAGAGTTTGCAGAGTGCCTTGGGCACTAAGTTGACCTTTAGTACGGCTTATCATCCTCAGACTGACGGGCAGTCCGAGCGTACTATTCAGATCCTCGAGGATATGCTTCGGGGTTGTGTCCTGGACTTCAGTGGGACGTGGGAGAGGCACTTGCCATTGGTAGAGTTTGCCTACAACAACAGTTTTCAGTCTAGCATCGGTATGGCACCGTTTGAGGCCTTGTATGGCCGACCGTGTAGGTCTCCAGTGTGTTGGGCCGAGGTGGGTGATGCACCTTTGTTGGGTCCAGAGTTAGTTACGGAGACGACGGAGAAAGTTGAGCTTATCCGTAAGAGGCTTGTTACAGCCCAGAGTCGACAAAAGAGTTATGCCGACCGTAGGAGGAGGCCTTTGGCGTTTGAGGTAGGTGATCATGTCTTTCTGAAGATATCACCTAGACGAGGCCTGATGAGGTTTGGGAAGAGTGGGAAGTTATCCCCTCGGTTTATTGGTCCTTTTGAGATCCTTGAGAGGATTGGTGAGGTTGCTTATCGATTAGCCTTACCACCGCAGTTGTCCGGAGTGCATGACGTGTTTCATGTGAGTATGCTTCGGAAGTATGAGCCTGATCCATCACATGTGTTGGATTGGACTGATTTAGAGGTTGATGAGGATGCCTCGTATGAGGAGAGACCGGTACGGGTCTTGGATAGGCGGGATCAGGTCCTGCGTGGCAAGACCATTCCTTTGGTGAAAGTCTTGTGGAAACATCACGGAGTGGAGGAAGCCACTTGGGAACGTGAGTCGGGAGTCCGTGAGAAATATCCGGACTTGTTTGTTGATATGTAATTTTGTATTTAAATTTTACTTTTTGTTGAACTTAAGAGCTTTTATATATGTCTTAAGTTGTGAAACATTGAAAATGTTTTGATTATTGGAAGTATGTTTGGAACTTGCCTCATATGGAAGTTGAATGTGACACTATATGTGTTGAATATGTTGTTGAAATTGGAAAGATAGTGCATAATGTTAATGCATGTTGAAAATACATATGTTGTTTACATATTGTGATATGTCTCTTGTTAAAGGGATGGGATGACCGGTAATGGGTCGAATTGTTGAATGTTAAATTGTAACATTGTCTAAAATGAAGGAAAACTTGTTTTAAAAACTTGTGCTTAATTTCGGGGGCGAAATTCTTTAAGGGGGGGAGGTTATAGCGATCCCGGGTTTACCCTTGTTATACCGTGATCCGGACATGTGTCCGTGGATGTTGGTAGTTGTTTATTATTTTGTTTACATCCTTTTACTTCGTATTTGAGTTATAGGATGTGTTGGGCGGTTTTGTTTCAGGTTGGTTGAGTTTAGAAACCAAAACTAGTTGCCCAGATTTTTGGCCTGTACGCTCAAGCGGAGGTATTGGCGCTCGAGCGGGTAATACACCCATTCAGTATTTTCCTGTGCAGCGTTGTACGCTCGAGCGTGGTATTGGCCGCTCGAGCGGGGTTGTCTGAGTGCCGCTCGAGCGTATGGTTGGGAGCTCGAGCGGAGGCCTGGTTCTGCAAAAGTGCTGGGCGAGTGCATTCTGCGCTCGAGCGGGAGGTTGGCCGCTCGAGCAGAATTCTGTGAGTGGCCGCTCGAGCGGGGTGTTTTACGCTCGAGCGGAGACCTGGGTTAAAGTCCCGAAATTGTGACTTTTCAAATCACTTTTTCACTTTCTCTTCTCTCTCTTACTTTTCCAAAATCACCATTGTTGAGCCTCTCACTCTAGACTCTACCTTCTCTCTAGGTTTTGATCTAGTAGGAGTGATTTACTCACCTTTGGCCTTTACAAAAAAGTTGTTGATCGTCGAGGGCTTCATTTTAATCTGAAAATCTCGGGTTTTGGAGCACGTTGGGTTTTGTCGTCTTCTCCTTTGGGACTCCGAATTTGAGGTAGGGATAACCTACTCCTCTCTATGGGTTTTGTCTTTAAATTTTGGTATTTTGAGATGTTGGGCTTGGTTTGGTAATTTTGTGAAAGTTTGGGACTTTTGTGTAATTTTACAAAAGTTGGGGTTTTATTCATAATAAACCTAGATGCATGTTTGGCATAGAAAAATGGAATGATTGTTGAATCATTGATGAAAATGGGACCTAAGGGTTGAAATGGTAATTATGGAAAATGGCCTAATTACATTGTATAATTAATTGGGATAATTAATTGGTGAGAAATGAGGAAATGAAATGTTGATTGAATATCCATTTGTGCATTTATTTTCTGTTTGAGAAATAATTGCTTTGGGCTATCGGTGGAGGATAGTCGAGATTGTTGTAGACAATGCATGATGATTAGATAAACGGAAACTAATCAATGGAATGTGTCATGGAACTTGACGGTTGATAGAATACATTAATTGTGTGTATTGTGTGATGGTATATAGAACCAATGTGTTTATATACGTTATGTGTAGAGGAGGAGATAGGGGATGTACTCCGCGGTTTAGGGGAAGATAGGGGATGTACCTCTAAACCGGATAGGTATTGGGAGGAGATAGGGGATGAACTCCGTAGACACAGCTCATATGCTTGTCTAGAGAAGTGAAGATAGAGCTCATATGCTTATCTTTGTGAAGTGTGGATACAGCTTGTATGCTTATCTGTGGATATTGTTGATATACATATCTGTTGTAGAATGTGGATACAGCTTATATGCTTATCTGAGGATATTGTTGTTATACATATCTGTTGAGAATGTGGATATAGTTTTTATGCTTATCTGAATGTGAGATATAGTTTTTATACATATCTGTGGAAATGATGATAGAGCTAGCATGCTTATCTGTTGTTAAAGGGAAAATGAAAAGTAATTGGGACTTGTAAGTCGTTGACATAAATAAGTTATTTATGTGATTGTATCAGTGTTGACCAACTATCAATTGCTAATGTTTTAGTCATTGTCCATGGTTGGTTTAGTGTATTTCTACTGGGCTGTGGCTCACCCTATATGGGAATATCATTTTCAGGTGCAGGAAACATGCCACCTCCAAGGACATAGCTTGGGAGGCTAGAGGTGGACATAGTGTAGTTGTTTTACTTTTGATGTATTACATGTAACTTCAAGCCAAGGGCTTAATGTGTAAACGAGTTAGTACTCTTTTGTTGAAACCAAGTGTTAACTTGGAAAGCTGTAAGCCCGTAGGGCATTTTGTTTTGATGTTAACATGTAATACTTATGTAATGAAACTCAATGAAATAAAGGAATATGGTTGATTTATATGTAAATGCATGTCTTATCTGATGGGTTTAATGTTACTATTTTGAGGGCGTTACAAGGCCAATCCCTGGCTTTAATCCCGTAACCTGAACTCTTCCCCAATCTTCTTTCAGAATGGTTGCTTTCTACTCTGTAGTAGTTAGGTGGTCTAGACTCATACAAGGACCTCTTGCCTTTAGCATGCATTCTGTCCACTGCAGGTTCAACCATTGATGGTCGCTGCCTATCACTACCCGGATACGGCCTTTTGTTGTAAGCATTGGTTGGCTTAGAATGTCTTTGAACATCTCTGTAGTATTGCTTTCCATCAATTGGAAGTCCCCTCAACCATTTATGACTCAGTCTGCACCTGGGACACATCCTCTGCATTACAGCTGCTTCCAAGGAATTGTCATCTAGTGCTTCTTCGTCAGATTGCTCCTTCTGATGTGAGAAACCTTGTCCAATAGCTGGTGGGTTTCTAGTCTCCTTCTTAGCAGTTGTCTGGTTGGCAGTATACATTTGCACGTTGACCTCTTCCAACTCCTGCAGAGATAGATTCTGGAAGTTTGGTACAACCACATTAACTGTGCCTTCTCCAACTTCTGGAAACGGGTTACTATCAATCCCCATGATCTTTTCTGTTTTGGTTGGGAATTTCAAACTTCCTTTCCGAATCTGCTCTTGGATCCTGTCTTGAAAAACAATGCAGTTTTTAGTCGAGTGAGACCAAGAGTTATGCCATTTACAATATATTTTTCCTTTAAGTTCATCTGGAGATGGCAATTTTACTCCCTTTGGTAACTTAAGGAAATTTGCTGCAAGCAGATGGTCAAAAATGTCATCTGCTTTTGCCAGATCGAAAGAATACTTTCTGTAGAAATCTTTCTTTTTAAACTGCTGGTCGATGGTGGTGTCTTTATGAATCAATGCTTCACAAATTACAGGTTCTTTGCCCACAATCTCTGCTGCATCGATTTCATAATTGGGATCTCTATAATATGTCTTATACGAGGCATTATTTCGATCTTGTTCTTCTTCTAATAATGCTTCATATCTAGACACCTTATAGGTTAATTCGACCAAATCCCTGAACTCAGTTGAATCAAACTTCTTTCGAAGCCTGAACTCTAAACCGTTTTGAGCCAATCTTACAAACTCTGGCTCTGGGAGAATGACTCTACATTTATTCCGAGCCCTTTTAAATCTGGCAATAAACTGAGTAGCCTTTTCCTCAGGCCTTTGACTCAATCTAGCCAAGTCTGCCATGGAAACTTCTGGCTCTGATTGGAAGAATTGGGCATGGAATGCCTCTTCCATCTGTTGCCAATTTTGAATGGACCCAGGTGTAAGGTTGATGTACCATACGAATGCTCCTCCAGTCAGAGAATTTGGAAATAATCTCAGTTTCATATAATCATGATTAATGAATTCACCGCATTGAGCAACAAATCTAGCAATATGCTCTACAGTTGACTGATTTCCAGTTCCATAAAATAGAGTAAAATCTGGTATTCTGAATCCTCTTGGGTATTCATGTACCCTATCTACCCATTCTGGGTATGGTTTTCTGTATATAGGAGTCTGGACCCCCCGAGCCATTGGTCCACATATCTCCCTAACAATATCAGCAATCTGGTCTCTAGGAACCAAATTTTGTGCTTGCTGAACCACTATTGGAGGGACAAACACAGGGTTTGGTGGGCAAACTTGTGCCTGTTGTCCTCTTGGTCCATAAGGTTGCATATTTGGGACTGGGTGCCCCTGTGGTGCAGGTTGCTGTTGGGGGTGTGGGTAACCCCTTTGAGCCTGTCCTGTGAAAGGACCTGCAAAAGGTGTTAGAACAGATGTTGTATCCCTTCCATTTGTGGGAAAACCTTCCAACCCCCCGGGTATGAATTCGAATAAAGGATTATTATACCCCCTAGTACCAGGTATGGCTTCGAACATGGGATTTGTAACCGTTCTTATGCCAGTTTCTTGTATTTGGCCAGGTCCACCAATTTGTGTGGCTTCATTGTTGAGTACTGAGGCATTTTGGCCCGCTACAGGCCTCGAAACAGGTTCATACCAAGACTGAGGTGATGGTCTTTCAAAGTTTTGGGTACTAGTTTGACCATTAGAATGTCCATTAACTTGCATAGGCTGTTTATCTCTAGCCAATCTTTGCTGAGGGACATTTAAAACCTCCTCCGTGTGTCTTGTGTTTGTTAGTTGGTGATTATTCATTCGATCCAAGAAGGATGTTGCCCATTTTTCCATTGTGTTCATTAGTTGTTGTCCCATAGCATCTACTAAGCCATCCCATGGATTTGTTGGCTGAGTAGATGGAATGGTGGATGGTCCAATTCCTTGGTTTCGTCCAATACTACGAGCATATGGTTCTTGTCCAGAAGTACTGGTCTGTTCGACCAAAGGTTCTGATAACATGGGAGTTTCCACAGGATGTGTTACCACATTATCCTCTGGATTAGGTATTTCTACCTCTCCTTCTACGCCTTCCTCCAAGCGTTCATTTTCTCCTGTCGTCTTCGTCTAGCCATATTTAAATAGTCCCACTGGGCGTGCCAAAAATATATGTTGGCTTTTTGGCTTTTCGAAGGGTATTTTTGTAAATGTGAGCGTGCCAGCAAGGATCAATCAGTCCTTACAGAAATTGTGATTGCCAACCAATTACCAGACGATTGTGTTTTAGTTCTTTCAACCTCAATGAAGAGGACTTTTACTGGTGGCTTGACTTAGGAGAAATTAAGAGAAATAACAATTAATATGAAGAATAATGGAAGTATTTCATAAAAATGAAAAACTTACAATAGTTCAAACTCAGCCTCGAAGAGGTTTACAGCAACAGTCCACTTGAATCTACTTGAGACTACTCCTATGAATTGAAGTGCAGTGCAGATATGTAAAGTGCAGGTATTGAAAGTACAGGAATGTAAAACTGGAAAGTAAAATATGAAATAAAGACTGGTGTGTATGATCTAAGTTCTGTCCCTTTTCCTGGGGGTTTCTCTGCTATTTATACTTGTCAAAGATGACCTTCGAACTGCTCTTCGAACCGTCGAACTGCTCCTCCATGATCGCTGATCATGTTGCCTTAGAAGTAGCTCCATTATGCCACCATTTGCAGTTAGGCTTCCCTCCTGTATTTGAATTTAAATATGAGTAACCGTTGAAGCCACGTCACCTTGCGTTTCTTTACTGATCCAATGTTGCTCAGACCATGTGAGAACCAATTATCATCACCACGTGTACGATCAGGATTGGAGACTTAAATTATTTTCCAATAATACCCTTGTTCTGCCACGTGTCGGATTGTAACTGGCTTTTACAAAATATATAGCTAACAATTATCCACCACTTGGTTGCCAAATGCATCCAGAGCTACCTAAGTTCCTCCTGCACGCAAAGTATCTTTTCTCCAAGCCCATCCGTAATATGATGAATATAGCAAATATGCAGTCCAAGGAAATATAATGTGCTAGAAAAAGAGGTTGGGTGGTTGATATTTTCTTCATTAAGATGATGCTCCATGCCATTACCTCTGCCCTCCGGTTCCCCTACACTAGTACCCTTCCCATAACATAAGGAAAGCAAGGATTGAATAATCTGCAGGGCATCCCTTGGGTCTGGTTGTGCATGCTGGAAAGTGACTTAGTTTCTTTGTAGCCAAATGACCCATAGCACACATATGGATTGTAATATCGCATTATCATCCGGAGCATTGCCTATCCATTCTGAACCACTTCTTAAAGGACAATGAGGATCCACTGCTAAAATCCAACCCAAGAATAGACCCACGCCAAATCATTTGGGAAATTGGGCAGGAAAAACAGAGATGTTCAACCATTTCCTCTTGTAGTTTGTATCTCTCACAAATTACATCCATATGAAAGCCTCGTCTGCTCGAAAGTCTTTTAAATGAAAAGAACCCACTTTGGTGGGAAAGATGAGTGCCACATTTTTTTCCAAACTTCGGAGTCCATATTCACCATTCTAACTCCCAGTCTAAGTTGAGGGTTATGAGCAAGAGAAGACAAAGTATGTGCCCAAACATATTTATCAGATACAGTATGTTTTGATATATGGATGGCAAGTACATGACTCACTACCTCTGGAGGGAAAAAAGTCATAATTAGTGTCTCTCCATGTGTGAGCTTGAGGATCTAAGAGATGGGTAACCTTAAAATTTTGGAAAAAAACAACCTATTTGTCAGCTACATAACCCACCACCCACATTAGTCCCTTTTTAATCAACTCCCTTCCCGACATTATACTCCGCCAACCCCATTAACACCCTGGGCTAATGTTTACTTCCAAGAAATTCTTATTGAGACAATATTTCACCAGGAACAACTTTGAGAAAAGGGGCTGCTTATCAACCAATAACCTCCAAGCATTTTTTGCCAACAAAGCTTGGTTGAGATCCCTAAAACCCTACACACCAACAGATTTAGGTAAGCAAATGTGTCCCCAGCTCTTCCAGTACAAGCCTTTAAAATTACCATTCTGCAACAAAAATCTGCTCACTACAGGCCTAATTTGTTTGATAAAATAGGTTGGCACACGAAAGACAGAGAGGAGATATAAAGGGATAGCAAGAAGAGTATGCTTAACCAACACACATCAACCTGCAAAGGAAAGCATTGCAGATTTCCAGCCTTGTAATCTATTCTTAATTCTTTGTAGAGTAGAAGTAAACAGATTTCCTTTCCTCAAGGTCCTATCCATCATTGCTCCTAGGTAGATACCAGGTTTCTCTATCATTTTAATATTCAAGAGACCCACTAGGAAGCTCTTATGTGATGGTAACATATTAGGACTCACAAACATCTCTGACTTTTTGAAATTAATTTGAAGCCCAGATTGATCACAAAAAGCTGAAAGGAACCAATTAAGCAACATATCTCTTCTTACTGAAATGGAAGAAATAAAAAAACAATCATCAGCAAATAATAGATGAGAAATAAATGGCGCTGGCTGACAGATGGAAATACCCTTACACACCCCTTCCGATGCCGAGTGTTCCATTCCGGAAGAAAAAGCTTGGGTGATTACGAGGAAAAGATAGGGCGAAAGAGGATCCCCTTGGCGGAGACAAGATGGTTTAAACCAATCAGAATGAAAATTATTCACCAAAATCGAGAATGAAACAGTTGAGACACACTGCATAATAAAAGAGATCCACCTCTGACTGAACCCCATTGTTCTAAGTACTTGCTCCAAAAAATCCCATCTGACTTGATCATTGGCTCTATAATTTCAAGGGTGTATAACTATTTTTCCTCCTCTTCTTTTCCCGGATAAATTCAATTAATTCATGAGCTAAAAAAATATTTATCCGAAATTGATCTACCTAGGACAAAGTGACCGGTGAAATATTTTATATATACATGTATTTGTGAACGTTCATTTTACATTTGTGCTTAAGGCCATAATATAAAGTAATTGTCCTTGTAGCCGTAATGAGTTGCAATGTAGACCGAGTATATTGTTTAGATCGATCTTAGGAGATTGTGGTAATGTGATGAATGGTTGAGATTTCTTTGAATGCAAATGAAAAGTTCTGAAAGGTAAGAACTGGTCTTTGCTTCTTATTATGTTAAAGAAGATGTTTTGGAAAATTGTACCTATATAAGTATATTTTGAAGTATGAAATGTCACATTACCTATATGTATATATATGGAGTATTCATAATCATAGTTATTTATATGTTACTATTGTTTAGGATTATTGAAATTCCTATTGGACCTTTGTATTCATCCCCTATTTCTAATCATTTTTTAGGTATGGAATGAATGGTAGCTCAAGTGGTAGCTCGAGACTTGAAGCCTATTAATTGTTGGCCATGGGGGCATTTTAAATGCAAGTGAAATGGCAATGTGCTGTAAAAAGGGTTAATCCATTTTATATATTTCGTTATTTTGTAATTGATGACTTCAAGCCTATGGACGTGGACATGTACACGAGAGAGAACATTGTAATTTATTCCTTTCTAAATATCTTTGATGTTTATTATTTTTGAAATGGATTGATTTAAAAGGAAAAGGGTAATATTATCTGAGTAATAAAAGTTGGGGTGTTACATGATGAAAAGAAAAATATGATGTTTGTCTACAAATAAATAAAGCAAGTAAAATAGCGGGATAGAAAGAAGCGGGGGTGGGGAATTATTACATCACCGAATAATTACATATCGAGATAAGGGAAGAGAGGAAAAAAATATTACAATAAAATAAAACCTCACAAATCTCTCAAATTAAGAGAAAAACAAAAACTTCATGTGCCTCGAAGACCACTAGAAATCGTTATGCTCATCATCAGAAGACTACTTTGTTCTGTCTCAGAAGAAGTTGGCCAGCCGGCCAATTAGGCCTAGCAAAATCTGTTTTGTCACAATACCAAAACAGAACAAACAAGTGATATGTAGGTGGCTCAACTAACCACTTCTAGTTAGATTACAACAGGTTTATAAGATGAAATTTGAAGCAAGAAAACTAAGTATAAAATAAAAAAATGCAAGAAAATGAAAGAGTTTGAAAATTCACCTTCCAAGAAAAGGATGAACTTTTTGATTTCCAAACTCTCTTTTGATCACCCTCAAGTGTATGAAATGTGCTCTCAATCCTCAACTCAAAAACTTGGAATTTTAGCTATAATGGTGTTTTGGGATTGTTTAACAACATGTATGGTGGAAAATGGTTAACTCACTGATTTTTCTCAAACTTGGCAAATATTACTCTTTCTTTGATCAAAGGCCTAGAATTTGATTATAATGAGTTTGTGGATGGTTTTGGTAATGAAATATGAGCTATAACAGTGTACAGCTACAAAAATAAAAGTTTCAGCCTACTCTTAATTCAAGCAAGACTTCTCATTTTATCAATCTCTCTCCCCTCTCCAACAATTAGATGTTCTTGTATAGGCAATGCAAGTGGAGGAGAAGGTGGAAGACAAGGTGGAGGACAAGATGCAAGACAATGGTTAATGGAAAATAAAGAGAAATGATTGATGCTTGCTTTAACCCTATCTTTTTTGAAGAGGCAAGTCCTTTATGCAATGGAGGCTGAATGTATATGCATTTCATGCATGAATGGATCAAAAAATAGAATAGTGGGATGTCCCACATGCATTAAATAAGAATTCTGCTGAAAATGCCATGTTTTTGGACAAATTAGCCGGTCGGCCAAAATATTGGCCTTGGCCTGACTATTTTGCACGAAATAGGATTTTTCAACAGAATTATCATCATTTCCTTTTATTTCTACATTGTTCTTTGCTCAATTATCATCAGAATTATCATCATTTCCTTTTATGAAAATGCTCGGAACAAAGCGAGAAAAGAAAGTTTCGAAAGAGAATTTTGAACGGGTCTTAAACACTTGGCCAAAACAAACTTAGGGTTGGGAATAAAGCTCGAATTCCATTTTTCTTATTGAGGATGTTTTGAGAAACACATTCTTGTTTTCATCATTGGGTAGTCAAAAGAAAGCACCCAAGTCTTACGGCCAATCTAAATGAGGTGTCTACAACCACGCACACCCAGTTGCTGTTGCGAACTTACAGACAACATTGATATGTACAGAGTAATTTTTTATGTACTTGAACTGAAACCCGTATTTGACGGCATACTTACAAAGTATTGTTTGGAATTCATGTGCACCGCCCCCAAAAGATTGATCAACATGTGTAATACCGAATGCCCAACCAACAGACAAAAATGTCTTCGATTTATGAGGACAATATGATGACAACAAATCTGTTCGATCTTCCATATTGAACATCTGCCCATCCATGGTGTCACAAACCCTATCATCGGGGGAACCCGTCGCACCACATTCAGCACCCGACCCATACCTCTGTGTTTGAATTAGCGCATCAATATGATCAAGACCAAATAACTTTGCAAAGGACAACATGTTTTGAACGTCGTCGTTACAATCAACCTTAAATTCATCATATCCAAGAATGGTGAACAAGAAATAAACCAATCTCGACTCCAAGCCACCAAACTTGTCACAAACACTTTCAACCAACTGTGCAAATGTGAATGTTTGATGAAGACGAAACACGGCATTTGTCTGTCCGAACGTACATAATAGTAGCACTGCAAACTCCATACCTGCCAATAAATAATAATAATAAAAAAAACCATTACATGTACAGATTTATGGACATATGAATGTGCATGGTCAGCCTATGTGGAATCAATCGATGGAATGCCACTTATTCATTACACAGTTGCAACATCACATATATCGCAATGTTGAATTTCCACGAAATTAACACAATGACAAACATAAATGCCAATATATCACCATATCAATTCTAGACCCAATTGAATTTCCACATATCTATTTATCTCTGTGTACACATTTAATGAAATATTATTTTAATGACAATTTTATCCTGAAGTAAAATGACCATAATAGACATCAAAACACACCACTAACATTGAATCAAAGTTTTTTTTGTACACATTATTTAAAAATAAAAAAATCTCAGTGCACAAAAAAAAAAACTAAACCTTAATTTCTCTATTGTTTCTTACTTCCTCCATTGTTGTTCACTTATTCTATTGACCATTGTTTGCTACACACTCTATAGCCATCTATTGCTTGCAAAGCAATACTCTCATATTACTTTACTGTCTAAGTTTATACTCCGTTGATGATATCATTTTGTCATTAGAATCCACCATAATTCTTGATTTTTGTGATGTACAGAGTTACAAATCAATGGAAATTCAAATTCAAATAACAATATGCCTGGTTACAACAAAAGCAGTACTGAAAATATAAGTTTTTTTGTGCAATTTTTTTTTGGGCAAATTACATATACACCCCTCGAGGTTTGGTTAAATTACAGATACCCCCCTGAGGTTTGAGAAATTACGAATTCCCCCCTAAATGCTATATTTACATAAGAAATTAGGGGGTAATTTGTTATGAAATATAAACCTCAGGGGGTAAATTGTTATGAAAATACAAACCTCAGGGGGCGGGATGTAATTTCCAAAACCTCAGGGGGGTATCTGTAATTTAACCAAACCTCGAGGGGTGTATATGTAATTTGCCCTTTTTTTTTCACGATTTTAATTCGGTAAACCAGTGCCAAAACATGTTACTTTTTTTTGGATATCAATTGCCGAAATTATTAATTCTATTCGAAAATCAAGTTCCGAATTTGGATATCGAAACTCAACTTTCAAATTTAAGAATTTATTTCGGAAACCAATTTCTGAATTATTTTTACATGTTTCGAAAATTAAAAATCGAATAAATCTTTTTCATTCACATAACCAATACCGAATAAGCAAAATAAAATTGCTTCTAGAAAAAAATGAGAGTTTATGAAAAATAAGATATAGATACAGTTGTACGTCTTCAATGGAGTTTGATACAAAACGATATTGTTTCAAGCAGTGGCAGAGCCAGGAATTTAATATAGGGGGCACACTTATTAATTATAATCTCAAAATTTTTTTCCCCAATCAATAACAATAACATAATAATAATGTTTCGAGTTAATATTAAACATTAAAAATTAATATTCATTACAAAAAGTTTTTTAATTTTAAACTTTTACAATTGACTCCGACGAGTTTTCATCTTTTGAAATCTTTCCATGATAGTATCATTGTTAATGCCATCAAAAATATCTCTCTCAATGTAGACAACCAAGTTATCATTTATCTATTCATCACCCATTCGGTTCCGCAACCGATTATTCACAATATTCATAGTTGAAAATACCCTCTCAACAGTAGTAGTTGCAACAGGTAAAATTAATGCTAAAGTCAAGAGCAAATACACCAATGGATATACTTTGTCTCTTCCAATCTCCACCATTTTCCTAGCAAGATCGGCAATTCTATTCAACCTTGAGAACTCATTACTGGATAGCATATCGATAATATATATATATATATATATCAATTTAATCATTAAGTACCATGAGCTCCGCTGAAGAAAATTCTTTAGGATAAAGTTCGACAAGATGAATTAACTTGTTCTTGTCAAAACTAGAGAAAGAGTTAAATGGATTCAAGTGTGCCACACAAAGTAACAACTCAGTGTTTGACTCAGTGAAACAAACATTTAGTTTTTGAATTTGCATATCCAAACCAGTGTAGAATAATTCAACGCGATAGTGATGTAAGTCTGTAATTTCTTGAGTATTGCGCTTTTTTCTCCCCCGAGCTACAAATATACCATCTATTTGGCGAACATCAATTTCATGCTTTTATGTATATTAATATTAATAAATTTAAAATAAGAGAAAAATAAAAAAATTCAAGTTATTTTAATTTTTTATTTTTTGAAAAATAATTAATATTTTAAGATAATAAAAAATAAAATAAGAAATTAATATTTTAAAATGCAAAGGAATAAAATTTATAATCTTCATAATTAATAACAGATCTATCAAGGGTACATATACCACTATATAGGTTTATTTTAGAAAATTAATTAAAAGTTAATTTTCTTACTTTTTAATTTTTTTTAATTATATTATTTCTCTATTTTTTTTATAAAAAATTAAAAAATTAATTTTTAACCTATTTGTGTCATAATCAGCCTACAAAGAGATACATGGCAAAATCCTATTAAATACTAATTTCTGTTTATATATATATCAAAAATGTTTGGGATCCCATTTGGAGATGACCCGACACTCCCAAAGTGATCCTGACTCTCCATGTATGTGTGGGGTCCACTCATATATGTGTGGGGTCCACTCATATATGTGTGGATTCTACATTATGAGTGGTTCAGATTTATAGAACATTGTGAGAGTGAGGCCTACTTAATCATTGCTCATATGTATATCCATTAAAAAAATGCCAGAGGCACTGGTGATTACATCCCCTGAGAGTAGCAAATTTCATCTTTAATATACACACACTCTACATAACACAAACCCAAAAAAAAAAAAAAAAAAAAAAAAAAAATTAATTGAAAAGTCAGGGAGGGCACGTGACTCCCTCGCCCCCATGTCCCTTCACCCCTGGTTTCAAGATCTACATTGATACAAGTTGATGCCAATTAATGACTTTTTCGTTATTGATTAGATTGTTGATTGAAGGAAACAGTTTGATGATATAACTGGAAATCAAAGGAGGTCGTTTGTTGTATAATTTAAAGATTCATGGAGTGCTTTGCTGAGAGGTTTCTTGTGAAAGATGTTACTATGTTTTCAAGATAGGTGGAACAAAAAATGAGTCTATACAATTGATTCTCTGCGAAACAAATAATTAAGTGGTGTGCGTATAAAGATATTAATTTAAGGTATAATTGAAATATATGAGGGACGAATTGAGAACAAAAAAAAATAAAATTAATTTTATACAGGTGTGTATTGAAAAATTACATACACAAAAATAAATAAATAAAAATGTGTGACGATAGAAATTGCCAAAATTGTGGTGACGCATGCGTATTGTTTTGGAGTTGGGGCTTATTTAAAGGGGCTCTTGTTTAAAGTTTTGTTTCAAGTGAAACTGAGAATCATAAAGAGAGAGAGGAGTCGAGTTTTGTTCTTAGAGAAAGAGTGAACTGAGGAGAAGATGGGAAGCGGAAAAAAGAAAATTGAGATTAAAAGAGTAGAGAAGGAAGGGCAGAGAATGGTTACATTCTCTAAGAGACGCCATGGTCTCTTCAACAAAGCCCGACAACTCCGATCCCTCACCGGCGCCGACATCGCTATCCTCACCTTCTCCCCCGCTGGCCGTCCCTACACTCACGGCGAACCCTCCTTCGACGCCCTTGTCGACCGTTACCTCAACACCGCCGCCGCCGGAGAGAAGGCAGAAGAGGGTTGTGAGGCTGCCGCCGCGAACCACCACCGGTTGAGTTCGTGGTTGGATGCTCTGCAATTCGATGCGAGTGATAGCATTGAAGATTTGGAAATCTTGAAGAAAGGGCTTGAAGAGATCGCAGCGAAAGTGGCTGAGAAAATTGATGACGTTTTTGTTGATTCTTTGCTCGTTTGATGATGAATTTAATTGAATTATATGATGTAATTAAGCATTTTTTTTATATTAGGTATGGCTTATAAGCTGTTTGACAAATTGACTCACTCAAATTTTGTTTAGGATTATGTATGTAATGTTAGTATGTTCCACCATTTATTATGAGAAGAGTTGAATTTGTTCATCCCATTTTATTGGAAAAACCGTTTGCGTGTTCTTCACTTTGCGTGTTCTTCACTTTTCTTGTGTGACAAGTAATTAAGAAATTAATGTTCTTCACTTGTTTGCCCTATCTCTCTCCCTTCCTCCACAGACACAGCATATATACATGTACATATCTATATATATACTCCTCTGTGTTCATTCAAATTGCTAGAGTTATAATTCAAGCCGAAAATGTTGGCACATGAATAAAACCAGACTCTCTTTACTTACAGATTCATTAGTACCAGACTATCATAAAACTTATAGGATAGATTCACAGATTTTCTGTTGTGAGTCCCTGTCGCTTCTCAAAGTTGAAGCGCCAATTTCAGACTCCTCTTCCAACTTCACTTGTCTCTCTAACCACCACCCCCAAATGCTGTGTAATGGTGTTTTGTGTTTGATAATTGGTAGCTGCAATACAAGTACTGTCTGTTAATAGTGTGTCTTCCTGTTTTTTTGTTTTCTGCCTTTCAATTTGTTTTCTTCTTTGTAAGGTTCGGAAACAAAGCTTGCAGATGTTGATCTCGCTTTAGCAGTCAAGGTGACATTTTAATCCCACCTTACATGAATGTTCAAATACCAATTATTTGCTGGTAAATCTTTAAACCTGAAGAAAATGCTTTCAAGATGCTTCCTTTTGGAAGCAAGAAGAATTATCTTTTCACTTAACATTAGTAGGAGGTGAGAAATAATTTTATATGGTTTGAAATGCTAATTTTTACTGTTCAATGCCATGAAAACTAGTATGGGGAAACTTCTCCTTATGCATTGCAATATTACTACTTTGACAGGTACCTGTACAATCCTATCGCAAAATCAGGAGAAGCTCTTTCAGCTTCAAATATGGTAACTGAGTTATTTTTTTTTTGTTTACTTGGTGTGCAGTGATAATTTGGTTGAGGAAGCTGCAGGTGGTGGATCTGCTGGAAAATCTTTTAGAGAGAGAGATAAGGAAGGATTTTCTGAATCAGAGGTAACTTATAGGATAGATTCACAGATTTTGTGACGTGAAAATGCACAATTGCACATTATTGAATAGGGTAGAAATCAGATTGTCCTTAGTGATATCCCCTCTTCATCACATAAACTGTTTGGTGCAAATTGTTTTATATATAAATATATAGGTTGATATGCTGAGTAATTATTATGCTGACGATTGTGTAATGCTCTGTACATGTTTGTTAATTTTTATTCTTTAGCTTACTGGTTTTTTACTCTGTCAATTTTCAATCTATATATATATACACACACATACATACAGATACAAATTTTTAGTATTAGCTTACTGGGTTTTTACTCTGTCAATTCTTAATCTATAATAATATTTGCACTAGAATGTCTTCTTTTTAATCATAGAGAATTGATGCCTTTACTGGTCTATCTTCCTGCCATAACTTGCCATGATCGATTGATCTCATTTTCATGGCTCCAATGTATTGATGACATCTTGTGAACGTATTTATTTATTTATTTTTTAGCCCGATGTTGACAAGGTGCTCATCAAAGAAACTTGTCAATATATATATTATACAATTTTTCGTATTGATGTGAACTTTAAAACTGTGGTAATGCCAATTGATACTTCTTCATTAGGTTTGTTTGGTGCAATTATTTATGATGTATTGATGACATCTTGTGAACGTATTTATTTATTTATTTTTTAGCCCGTTGTTGACAAGGTGCTCATCAAAGAAACTTGTCAATACAAACCGAGCATTGAGTGATCAGCAAAAATGCGATTACACTTCTTGGCTTTCAATCATTGCTTAACTTGCAATGTGAGAGCTTGCCAAGGGAGTTTTAGACACAGTTAGTGCATCGATTTAATCCAAACAAGTGCTCCATCTAGCTTGGCTATGGTCAAGCCTGGGGACGAATAAACTTGATGGCACAACAATTGCTATTTCAAATGGTCACAGAATCGGGCAATAATATTAGAGGTGATATCTTTGAGAACGCCAACAATCAATGAGTACCTATTATGAACCATGTCTGGATAAGGAACAAGTTCAAGTGGTGGTTGTATTTAAGAGATTATCATGGAGTGATGGTGGTTCTGTATTGTAATAGAAGGATGTTTATATTTGTCATTTTATTACTAAACATGTTATCATGGTTAAACTTATTGTGCATGCGTAGGTTATCCAACTTAAATCTTTTGTTGAGTAACATCATGAGCAAAATTATGGATAATTAATGAATGTGAAAGAAGTTGTTATGGATCATTATTGTTGTAGTTAAGTTTGTGTGAAAATTGAGATTCATTTAGTTTGCATAATATTATGGACAGTTGTCTTTGTTTTTTTGTTTGATAACCAAGTGTTCGGGTCAGCTACGCTCACCTCGACTAATTCTGAGACTCACGCAATGCGCCCTCTCCACGTGGATCGGACAAATCTCGAGTAGTTTCAAAGTGTGAACCGCTGCCTTTTATTCAAACAAATGTAGCTTTCGTAGTATGCAACACTGGTGAATGGTGAGATTCTCAAAAAGGTTGTAAGTGGAGCTTGTGTGGACGGTGCAACTGCAACCGCTGCAGGGAGCAAATCTATACGGTATATGGTGCAAAATATGGATGTGAAAAACCATTCACATATTTACTATAACTCATGAAACTTCCAAAACACAAAATTTAGCATGTGTTTGGCCCTACGGTCATGGAAACACGTTTGAGAATGTTAAAAAGGTTGCAAGTGGAGCCTGTGTGCACAGCGCTAGTAGAATGGAACCTGTGCGTGGTGCAAATGGAGCTTGTGCATAGTGCAAAGTATATATTGTGCACGGTGCAAAATGTGGATAGTGCATGGCACAAAGTATGGACTGTGCATATAAACTGTACATTATTAGACTTTCCAAACACAAAACAGTAGTTTATAGTGAATAACAACCTATATAGTTTATATGCATCAATTAATATACTAATTAGTGTATCAATTGATAATGTGATATAATTTAAGAAATTTTTAATATTTTTAATTTGTATAATGAATGAAGTTAATAATAATGTCACAACTAACATTAATACACTACTTAGTATACTAATTAGTGTATGTAATACTACGGATAGTTTACATATCTGTAAAAAGCATGGTGCATAGTCCGCAACAAATTAGAAGGATAATAAAGTAGCTAGTGAACAACAACTCAAGAAAAAAAACATTTGATAGACTAGGGTCATGTCCTATAATTGACAATACTCAAACAACTTAATAATGTACGATGAACTAAAATTGCCCCCGTCATGTCTCATTTAAATATATGTATTGTATAAATAGTAGTAAAAAAATTATGCATTGTTCCGATCAACCGATAGGACGATTGGTTAGTCTAAATTTTCCTGCCTTGAACAGAGTTTTCAAAAGTGAACGTAGAATTAATTTTTAAAAACCATAAATAAATACAGTGTGCAAATTAAAATCTGGAATTAACGTTCCAAACTCTACCAAACAGGGCCTAAAATTACAATTGTGTTTGTTTGGGCCTAGTGTAGTTAACACCACTGTTTTGGCCGAATTCTCACTCTAGTGTCGGTCTAGGTAGGAGAAAGCCCCCAACTTCAAACCCTCACCTCTCTCAGGCTTCACCGCCATTGGAGAACCTTGAACAACTTACACTATTTTTCTCTATCAACTACTCTCACTCCAATTTGACCTTCCAAGAGGCTCTCTAGTTGGGAGGCTGTCTGCATAGTACCGTTGAAGTCCTGTAGCCCTCTCCTTCTCATAACTTAGCCTCAAAGGTATGGAACACTCTCTCTGTGCAACTAGTTGAACCTCAGTCTGGGAAACCCTAGGATGTGAATTGGTTGTTCTGTTTGTTGATTTGGTAGTTTTTTTTTTTTTTTTTTTTTTGTTGGAACAGCAACAAAACCAATTAAAAATAAAATGTGAAAACAAGAGGACAAGTAGTCCTCCTACAAGAAAACAAAACTAAAAAGCCGAAGGAATGGCAACTAAAACATAAAACAATTCACCACTAGGAGTGACAAAAAGCAGCCCAATCCCTATAAATCAAACTGATGCAAGATGCTTTGCCCTATCCCAAATAGCTTCAACCTCAGATTCCTTTCTCATTGAAAATCCTGTCATTTCTTTCCAACCAAATGGTCCAAAAAATGGCAAAGATGATGCAAGCCCACAATGTCTTGGCTTTCTTATTGCTTCCGAATCCTTTGTAGGAAACCTATAACAAATGCGTACACACATGCGGAGCAATCCACAGCTCATCACAAAGACCAAAAAGATGCTGCCATAGTGCAATAGCCACCGGGCAATGTAGGAACAAATGATCCACAGCTCATCACAAATACCTAAAAGATGCTGCCATACTTTCCAATTTTGGAATGTATTGGGAATGTTTTTACAAGTCACTAATATTCATTCTGATATCCCCACTATCTATCCTCAATTTATTCTCGATTTTTACATTTTTGTCAGAGCATCCTTGTTCCACTCCAGCCAAATGTAGTAGTCACACTGATTTCTTCTGTTCTATAATTCCTGTAGTTCACAACTCCTATCTTATTCCTTCCCCTTGATTCATCAAATTAACTTGATTTTCTTATATAGAGGATCCTGGAAACTGTCTCAACTCAGAACAGTTGCATTTCCGTTGTTTATTTATTTAAGCATCTAGTTAGTGAATTAACTAAACATTGTGGTATTGCTGTTTCGTATACAAACACCAATAGATTGTGTCTCTGCAATCTACATGGTTTTATCGCAGAGGCGTGGGCATGCCACAGCTGATGTTCCTCAACCCCGAACCCCAGCTTATATTGTCAAGGTTTGGTCTTTAATTTTTTTTCCAATAACGATTAAGCCTCTTAATATTTTATGCCTAACCCTTTGTTAGTAGTGTTACCCATTAATTCAAATCTCGTTGAAATTCGAAAGCCCATCATAGCTAAATACTCCTGTTTGAATAATCATTTTCATTTATATTGTGTTCCTTTTCTTTCTTGAAATTCCAGGCATTTTTACCTGTGATCGAATCATTTGGCTTTGAGATAGACCTGAGGTATCATACCCAAGGCTCATTCAACACCTGGCTCGTGAGTTTATGGTGAAGACAAGACGTATAAAGGTATTAATATACTCCGTCATCCTCCTGCTATCCAAGTCTTAGTTTTCATAACTTGCACTTCTGATTTGAACACAAAAGAAATGTGGAAACATGAGACATGATTCTCTAATAGTAATGTGCGAAAGTGTGTTTCGCCTAAGAAGCACAGCCATGCAACACAACATAGATGCACCAATATGTTGATTTTAAAAAAATGCAGGACACGAAACGTTTGGGACATGTTAAAATTTTATAATACGTCATATATATAGATAACACTAATTATATTAAAAATTGTATATTTCATAGCTTAAATATCAAGATATCATTCACGAAACAATTATGTTATAAAGAATGCAAACCAATTATATAACGTTGTAATACACATGATGTATTTGTCTTATAAATGTTGTAAGAGTGCATGACTTGTGTTACGAAGAAATCAAAATATTGTTATTATTAAGGGATTCATCACGTAGGACGTGTTTGGAAAGTTCAAGAAGTGTTGCCAAAGTGTCTATGAAGCGTCAGATATTATGACACATTGAAGAAGTGTTGGACACATTTTTACGAGTGTCCAGACTTCCTCTGTTGAAGTATCTGTGCTTCTTGGTCTTTCGCAATATGCATCTTGAAAGATGCATGTAATTTTTAATGAATCTGGCATATAGATTTCATGAATAATGTGCAAACGAAAGTACACACATTTGACCCTCCTTAGACTTGTGGTGGGAGTCTCGTGCATTGGGACTGCCCTTCATGTGGAAACAAATAGATTTAAGACTGATGAGTTGTTTACATTGATCTTTGGCAGGGAATCAGCAAAGATGTGAGCATCAACAAGTTTTTCGATGAGGCCATGGTGGTAGAGCTATCTCAGCAGGCGACTGATCTTCATCAGCAAATGATTTAAATGGGAAGACTCTAGGCTCCAATGGAAGGAGATGTGTTTTTTTTAGTAGTCATTGGTGTACTCTTATTGAAGCTATGAATGTCTTTCTTTTAGGTTCACCAACATGACAATTTCCTCATAAATTCCTATTACTAGAGAAAGAAAAAACAGGGGAAAAAAGGTTAAGAACTTGTAGATGTTGAATTATGAAATGTTTTTTTATTATTTTTTTTATAGAAAATTGTGCTATGGTTGTCTGGTGTTTTGTTTGGGTTCTCTTGCAGTATTTTAGTGCAATATTGAAGGAATTTCCTGGCAGTGTTTTTCTGGATTGGCAAATTTTTGTTTGCCTCTCTCAAATGTTGAACAAAATTTAATTTAATTGTCCTTGTTTGGGAGTCGACTACTTTAGTTAGCTTTTTACGAAAACATGTGCAAAAAAATAAAAAGAATAATGTGATAACCTATAGTGATTTTTTTGACTTTTTGGTTAAAAATCATACTCCCCAAATGGGGCATGACCATATGACAGAGTAAATTGATGAAAAAGGCTTTGTTTGTTTTGGAACTTAGTCAAATATATTACACCAGCTGTCCCAAAATAATAGTCTCTTTTGGGGAATTTAATTTAATTTTTTGGTATATAATTATTGCACTTTAAAAATATTAATTTTTTAAAATTATCATTTGATAGTACATTTTTTTGAAAATATCAATTGTCATAATTGTATTTTTTGTGTTAATGAATTTAAAAGAATGGCAAAATAAGAAATTTATATTATTTTAGTTCTTGATTTTTGAAAATGGACTAATATTTTGAAATAATAAAAATGAAATAAGGGATTAATATTTTGAGACGAAGTAAATATATATTTGTTTTTCGGATTGTGACAAACCCATTTCAGACCTTCCATTCTTTCCTAGCATTTTGCTTGCAATTTTTTTTTATTTTTTATTTTTTTTAAATTTTTTTTAAGGAAACCTTCATATATATATATATATATAAGATTTAGGCCTATATTCCTTTCTTTCCGGCGGGCAGCCCTTCATGTGGAAACAAATAGATTTAAGACTGATGAGTTGTTTACATTGATCTTTGGCAGGGAATCAGCAAAGATGTGAGCATCAACAAGTTTTTCGATGAGGCCATGGTGGTAGAGCTATCTCAGCAGGCGACTGATCTTCATCCGCAAATGATTTAAATGGGAAGACTGTAGGCTCCAATGGAAGGAGATGTGTTTTTTTTGGTAGTCATTGGTGTACTCTTATTGAAGCTATGAATGTCTTTCTTTTAGGTTCGCCAACATGACAATTTCCTCATAAATTCCTATTACTAGAGAGAGAAAAAACAGGGGAAAAAAGGTTAAGAACTTGTAGATGTTGAATTATGAAATGTTTTTTTATTTTTTTTATAGAAAATTATGCTATGGTTATCTGGTGTTTTGTTTGGATTCTCTTGCAGTATTTTAGTGCAATATTGAAGGAATTTCCTAGCAGTGTTTTTCTGGATTGGCAAATTTTTGTTTGCCTCTCTCAAATGTTGAACAAAATTTAATTTAATTGGCCCTGTTTGGGAGTCGACTACTTTAGTTAGCTTTTTACGAAAATATGTGCAGAAAAAGAGAAAGAGTAATGTGATAACTTATAGTGATTTTTTGACTTTTTGGTTAAAAATCATACTCCCCAAATGAGGCATGACTATATGACAGTAAATTGATGAAAAAGGCTTTGTTTGTTTTGGAACTTAGTCAAATATATTACACCTGTTGTCCCAAAATAAGTCTCTTTTGGGAAACTTAAATTTTTTTTTTGGTATACAATTATTGCACTTTAAAAATATTAATTTTTTAAAATTACCATTTGATAGCATATTTTTTTGAAAATATCAATTGTCATAATTGTATTTTTTGTGTTAATGAATTTAAAAGAATAGCAAAATAAGAAATTTATATTATTTTTGTTCTTGATTTTCGAAAATGGACTAATGTTTTGGAACAATAAAAATGAAATAAAGAATTAATATTTTGAGACGAAATAAGTATATATTTGTTTTTCGGATTGTGACAAACCCATTTCAGACCTTCCATTCTTTCCTAGCATTTTGCTTGCAATTTTTTTTTTTTTTTTTTTTTAATTTTTTTTAAGGAAACCTTCATATATATATATATATATATATTTATATGTAGAATAGTAACCATGCAAACAAACACAAAACTTGCAGCCTCACCTAAGAGCGACTTTTGCCTCTCTGTGGGCTATTATAACATCCCTCCTAGGAACTTTAGTAATACATATAAAATCAAAAGCATTACAAAGCCACAAAATGTCCTTAATAATAGTTTGTCGATCCCAAGCTTCGGGTGTCCCTCATGATAGTTCATTGATGAGCACCTGTGAATCCATTAACAATTGAATAGCCTTGATTTTATGATCAACACACCATCTGATTGCATCAAAGCAGGCTTTAGCTTCTGCAGTTGCCACCGAAAAGCAAAGAAAACCGAGGCATTATCCACCACCTGGTTGCCAAATGCATCCAGAGCCACCTAAATTCCTCCTGCACGCAAAGCATCTTTTCTCCAAGCCCATCTGTAATAATATGATGAATATAGCTATCTGCAGTCCAAGGAAATATAATGTGATGGAAAAAGAGGTTGGGTGGTTTATATTTTCTTCATTAAGATGATGCCCCATGCTGTTCCCTCTGTCCTCCGGTTCCCCTACACTAGTACCCTTCCCATAATATAAGGAAAGCAAGGATTGAATCATCTGCAGGGCATCCCTTGGGTCTGGTTGTGCATGCAGGAAAGTGACTTGGTTTCTTTGTAGCCAAATGACCCGTAGCATACATATGGATTGTAATATTGCATTATCATTCAGAGCATTACCAATCCATTCAAAACCACTCCTTAAAGGACAATGAGGATCCAATGCTAAAATCCAACCCAAGAACAGACCCACGCCAAATCATTTGGGAAATTGGGCAGGAAAAACAGTGATATTCAACCTTTTCCTCTTGTAGTTTGCATCTCTCTCAAATTACATCCATATTCCTTTAAATGAAAAGAACCCACTTTGGTGGGAAAGATGAGTGCCACATTTTTTCCAAACTTCGGAGTCACACATTCACCATTCTAACTCCCAGTCTAAGTCGGGGGTTATGAGCAAGAAAAGACGAAGTATGTCCCCAAACACATTTATCAGATACAGGATGTTTTGATATATGGATGGCCAGTTGTTGGAAATCAAGCTATTGTTAATATAATAATACCAGCTGTATGCTTATATCATTAATATATATTTAATATATATTAGTTAGCGCTTCTCCATCATATGCTTAGTTGTAGTGCTTTGCTTAGTTGTATAGGTAGTGCCTTCTCATCAGATGCTTCGCTTTCGGCTGCTTTTTATTTCTATATGTTTTCTTTCATGCTGTAGTATCATAATGATGTTGTATCAGCTCTCCTATATAATGGAGCCTTCTCTTCAGGTTTAAAACACATTTTTGAATTACAGAGCGTATTAGCTCTTTCAATCACTCTCTCAATATTTCTTTCATGATATCAAAGCAGGTGTAATCCTGTCTCATCATTTTCGCCTCTTCAGTCAGTATTCGAGTTTTCTGTTTTAATTTTTTTTTGTCTCTCTCTTCTACTCAAATCTATCCTTCTATTTCATGCCTAAATACGGTCCAGCTTTTGGAATGGCTATCGACTCATCCTCCTCTTCTTCTGATATTATCATCTCATCATCTTTATCCTCTCATCAAATGGAAACCTCTCATCTTCCGATCACCGCCCATAAACTGAATGGGCAAAATTATTTGCAATGGTCTCAATCCATATTAATGTTTATACGGGGAAAGGAGAAAGACGACTACATCACCGGAGCCTCAGCACTACCAGAAACCACAGCATCAACCTACAAAAGGTGGATAGCTGAAAATAACATGGTCATGTCATGGCTCGTCAACTCTATGACCACTGACATTGGCGAAAATTTTCTGTCATTTGATACTGCCAAAAAGATCTGGGACATGGCAAAAGAAACGTTTTCGGACAAGGAAAACACATCTGAAATCATCCAGCTTGAAAGCTCCCTCCACGATTTACGTCAAGACAATCTTACGGTAACTGAATATTTCAATACCCTTACTCGTCTATGGCGTCAACTTGATACGTTTGAGGTTCATAACTGGCAGTGTGTTGCTGATGGTTTGTTGTATAAAAAGATTGTCGAAGGGAAGCGTGTGTTTACATTCTTGTTAGGATTGAACACAAATCTTGATGAAATCAGAGGAAGAATTATGGGAGTAAAACCGCTACCTAGCCTTAGAGAGGCATTCTCTGAAGTCCGTTGCGAAGAAAGTCGGAAAAAACTCATGATGGGATCCCATCAACAACTGAATATGGCAGAAAGCTCGGCTCTTAAGACTCAATTCGCTCCTATTGACAACCGTCAGAAAAATAAAGGAGGTAGGCCTTGGTGTGATCATTGCAGAAAGCCGAGTCACTCGAGAGAAACTTGCTGGAAGATTCATGGAAAGCCAGCAGATTAGAAGCCACGTCAGCCTCTTGAGAAAGAAGGACGAGGTAATCATGTAGGTACAAATGAACTATCACCACAACCTGAAGCAAGCCCTTTCACAAAGGAGCAAATGGAGATGCTCCAGAAACTACTACAGTCACAATCTGGTTCGTCTTCCAACCACATCATTGGATCCAGAACCTTGGCTCACAAAGGTAATTCTTTGAACGCCTTTGCTGTTGGTAAGAAACGTAAAAAACCTTGGATTGTGGACTCAGGAGCATCTGATCATATGACGGGAGATGCAACAATTTTTGATACATATAGCTCATGTCAAAATAATTTAACGGTCCGAATAGCAGATGGTTCACTATCAAAGGTTGCCGGTATAGGTTCAGTTGTGCTGTCTAGGAATCTTATTCTCAACTCTGTTCTCCTTGTTCCTGACTTGGATTGTAATTTATTGTCAATTAGTAAACTCACTAAGGAAAAGAGGTGTGTTACTAATTTTTTCTCCACTCATTGTGAATTTCAGGATTTGGATTCGGGGAAGACGATTGGCAATGTTGAGGAATGCTCTGGATTCTACATCCTTAAGGAACGCCACTATCCACAGGAACAACCTCAAACGGCAATTCGCGGTAGTTCTTTTTCGGTTTCGTGTCAAAATAACGATAGAGCAATTATGTTGTGGCACTATCGCTTAGGTCATCCTAATGTTATGTATCTCAAGCATTTATTTCCTTCATTATTTAAAACTCCAAAACCTTTTGATTGTGAAATCTGTCAATTGTCTAAGCATGTACGGTCCCATTTTCCCATTCAATCCTATAAAGCGTCTCGTCCATTCTCACTAATTCATAGTGATATCTGGGGTCCATCAAGAATAAAAAATGTAACTGGTACTAGGTGGTTTGTCTCATTCATAGATGATCATACTAGATTAACCTGGGTCTTCCTCATGAAAGACAAATCTGAAACAAGCCAAATCTTCAAAAATTTTCAAATTATGATTCAGACACAATTCCAGTCAAAAATCCAAATTCTAAAGTTTGATAATGCTCGGGACTATTTCAACTCCATTCTAGGAGAATTTTTAGCAAAAGAAGGGATAGTTCACTTAAGTTTATGTGTTGACACCCCACAACAAAACGGCATCGCTGAACGGAAAAATAGGCATTTGTTAAATGTTGCTAGATCGCTAATGTTTTCCACAAATGTTCCACAATTCTTCTGGGGGGAAGCTGTTCTTACAGCAGCCTACCTTATCAATAGGATGCCATCTAGGGTACTACAATTCCAAACTCCTTGTCAACTTCTCCTAAAATCCTTTCCAACTACTCGCCTCATCTCCACCATCCCACCAAAAATTTTCGGGTGCTCTATCTTTGTTCATATCCATCAACAGTATCGAAGTAAACTTGATCCCAGGTCGCTCAAGTGTATCTTCATTGGGTATTCGTCACATCAAAAAGGGTATAAGTGTTACTCTCCGGTCACAAGGAAATTCTACAATTCCATGGATGTCACATTTTTTGAAACCCAATCTTACTACCCTAAAATCGTTATTCAAGGGGAGACTCCAACCCAGGAATATCAATTTTGGACCCTTGAGTCATTTAGTGAGCCATCCATCACCACCAAAAATCCCACACCTCCTGAGTCATTGAATCAATCTTTACCTGCCGAAAATTTCGAGTTCATTGTTGACTTTCGGGATAATGAGCGCATCCAAGAGGAAACGGAGGAAGGAGCACTTTCTCAACAATCCCATGAGGCTGAACCGGGTTCTAATCCAAGCAACATTCCAGGTGACAATATTCCTCCCACAGATAGTACTGATAATACTGAGTTAGAAAATAGTATTCTTAATATGCCCATAGCTTAGAGAAAAGGAGTTAGATCATGTACTCAGCATCCCATTGGGAACTTTATTTCTTATGATAAGCTATCACCTTCGTTTCGTGCCTTCACTTCTAGCATCACGGAGATACCCATTCCTCGGAATATTCAGGAAGCTTTCAAGTATCCGAAGTGGAAGGCGGCAGTCAATGAGGAAGTTCGGGCTCTGGAAAAGAATGGTACTTGGGCAATTACTGATCTTCCAAGAGGTAAGAAACCAGTTGGGTGTAAGTGGATTTTCACAGTAAAGCACAAGGCAGATGGTAATGTAGAACGTTATAAAGCTCGGTTGGTCGCCAAAGGATTCTCCCAATCCTATGGCATTGACTATCAAGAAACCTTCGCTCCAGTTGCCAAGCTCAACACTGTTCGTGTACTTTTATCCTTGGCAGCTAATCTCGATTTGTCACTTCACCAACTTGATGTAAAAAATGCCTTTCTCAATGGTGACTTAGAGGAAGAAGTTTACATGGACATTCCTGCTGGACTTGAGACGACATCAAATTTCAACAAAGTTTGCAGACTCCGAAAATCCTTGTATGGTCTCAAACAATCTCCCAAGGCCTGGTTTGAACGGTTCACTAAGGCAGTGAAAGGGTACGGTTTTGTTCAATGTCAATCCGATCATACATTATTTGTTAAGCACTCCCTATGAGGGAAATTGGCAATTATCATTGTTTATGTGGATGACATAATTCTAACAGGTGATCATGAAGAGGAAATTGGCTTACTTAAAAAATTCCTAACAAAGGAATTTGAGATTAAAGATCTTGGAAACCTTAAGTACTTTCTTGGAATGGAGATTGCTAGGTCAAAGAAAGGTATAGCAGTCTCACAACGTAAACACGTTCTAGACTTACTGAATGAAACAGGGATGCTAGGATGCAAGCCGGCAGAAACACCTATGGACACAACTATCAAACTGGAAGAAAGTGACGGTAGTGCACCAAGTGATAAAGGGACATATCAACGTCTTGTGGGAAAACTCATTTATCTTTCTCATACAAGGCCAGACATCGGCTTCTCTGTTAGTGTGGTCAGTCAATTCATGAATAATCCAACCGAAAAACACATGACTGCTGTGATCAGAATATTGAGGTACCTAAAAAGGACACCAGGAAAGGGTCTCTTCATCCAAAGAACAACAAATAGAAAAATTGAGATTTTTTCAGATGCAGATTGGGCAGGTTCAGTGACTGATCGAAGATCAACTTTTGGCTATTGTTCGTTTGTTTGGGGGAAAGCGGTTACATGGCGAAGCAAGAAACAGTCAGTGGTAGCCCGTAGTAGTGCTGAGGCAGAATTTCGTGCTATGGCACTAGGTGTCTGTGAGGGAATTTGGTTGAACAGGCTGTTAGAAGAATTACGGGTTCCATCTGAGCATCCCATGGTTTTATACTGCGACAACCAAGCCGCCATCAGTATAGCTAAGAATCTGGTTCATCATGATCGAACTAAACATGTGGAGATAGATCGACACTTTATCAAGGAAAAGATTGAAGAAGGAGTTTTTGAAGTCAGCTACACTCCAACAAACTGTCAAAAGGCTGACATTCTCACAAAAGCTCTTGCTCGAGTTAACTTCGAAGATCTGACGAAAAAATTGGGATTGATTAACATCTACAACGTAGCTTGAGGGGGAGTGTTGGAAATCAAGCTATTGTTAATATAATAATACCAGCTGTATGCTTATATCATTAATATATATTTAATATATATTAGTTAGTGCTTCTCCATCAGATGCTTTGTTAGTGCTTCTCTATCATATGCTTAGTTGTAGTGTTTTGCTTAGTTATATAGGTAGTGCCTTCTCATCAGATGCTTCGCTTTCGGCTGCTTTTTATTTCTATATGTGCTCTTTCATGCTGTAGTATCATAATGATGTTGTATCTGCTCTCCTATATAATGGAGCCTTCTCTTCAGGTTTAAAACACATTTTTGAATTACAGAGCGTATTAGCTCTTTCAATCACTCTCTCAGTATTTCTTTCACCAGTATATGATTTACTACCTCTGGAGGGAAAAAAGTCATAATTGGTGGCTCTCTCCATTTGTGAGCTTGAGGATTAAGAGATGGGTAACCTTAAAATTTTGGAAAAAAACAAGCTATTTGTCAGCTACACAAAGGATTGGGAACTGTTGGAATCCATTGATCCTCGAAAGGGTTAATTGAGTTTCCATCACCCACCACCCACATTAGTCCCTTTTTAATCGACTCCCTTCCCCACATTATACTCCGCCAACTCCATTAACACCCTGGGCTAATGTTAACTTCCATGAAATTCTTATTGAGACAATATTTCACCAGGAACAACTTTGAGAAAAGCGGCTGCTTATCAACCAATAACCCCCAAGCATTTTTTGCCAACAAAGCTTGGTTGAGATCCCTAAAACCCTACACACCAACAGATTAAGGTAAGCAAATGTGTCCCCATCTCTTCAAGTACAAGCCCTTACCATTACCATTCTTCCACAAAAATCTGCTCACTACACTCCTATTTTGTTTGATGAAACAGGTTGGCACATGAAAGACAGAGATGAGATATAAAGGGATAGCAAGAAGAGTATGCTTAACCAACACACATCAACTTGCAAAGGAAAGCATTGCAGATTTCCAGCCTTGTAATCTATTCTTAATTCTTTGTAGAGTAGAAGTAAACAGATTTCCTTTCCTCAAGGTCATATCCATCGTTGCTCCTAGGTAGATACCAGGTTTCTCTGTTATTTTAATATTCAAGAGACCCACTAGGAAGCTCTTATGTGATGGTAACATATTAGGACTCACAAACATCTCCGCCTTGCAGACCATCCATTTCGAAAAGGGCTTTCTTAACTTCCAAAAGCAGTGAAAGGAAAATCCAAAATTTGTTTATGTGCATCAGATAATCCACGAGTGATTGTTGACAATAAATTAAGTCAAAGTTAGTAGAGTTGCGTATTATAGCTTGGAAAAGCTCCTGGAAATGATCCACAAAGGCTGTTGGAGATTTCTTATTTTTAAAAGCTTCAAAACTTTATTTGTATTTATTTTATTTTATTTTTATTTGTTTATTTCCTTTTCAAACAGTCATATTTATTTATAATTCAAATAGTGTTTGAATTTAAAAACAATGGGTGTGTCTGTTCCTAACGGACATCAAAGAGTATATACAGGACTCTAAGTCAGGCAAAATATATACAACGTGTTCTGATTTGCTCTCTCTCTCTCTCCTCTTTATTGTATTTTCTATATGAGCAATGCTACGTCGCTCGAAAACAGGCCCCCCGAATCCCCCTAAAGGCAAAAACGACGTCGTTTTTGCCTTTTTTTTTTTTTTTATCAGAAACGAAGAAGAAGATGGAAGAAGAAGAAGGAGGGAGGAGGGAGGAGGAGAGGGAGGTGGAGGGACTGGAGGGGGAGGAGGAGGAGGAGGAGGAGGAGGAGGAGGGACTGGAGGGGGCCCAACAAATGGGGCGGGGGCGGAGGCAGAGGCGGAGGCGGGGGGCGGAGGCGGCAAGGCAGGGGCTGCGATGGGCGGGGCTGCGACGACGGACCTACGGAGGCGACGGCGGAGGCGAGGCTGCGAGGATCTGGCGGAGGCGACGGCGGAGGCTGCGACGATCAGGCAGAGGGCTGCGACGGCTGAGACCTGCCTCCTCTTCCCCTCTCTTCTCTTTCCCCTCTCTTTCTCTCCTCTGTGATTTCGGGGGATTCGGGGGAAAAAAAATTAGGGGGACAAATCATTTTCCTTTCTATATTCTATATTTTTGGGCAATCGATACAAACTTGGCAAATCCATCTTGTACAACTGTACATTGTGTCAAATCCTTGTGAGTTTTGAATTGTATCCTGGAATCGTTTGTGTTCATTAGAACCTACACGGAGGGAGCGCATAACAACTTTAGAACATCGTCTTTGACGTGCCTCTCATCATTACATAGGCTATTTTCTGAAGCTTCTTTTTCTTCTTCAGTATTTTTGTTTTATATATGTATATTTATTCTTATCAAACTGTATAAAATCAATTTTAAAATTCTGTTTTATTTAATATCATTATTCTACAAAATTAATTTAGAAAAATTGTTGTTCAATTCTCACAACAATCTAAAGTCGTTATACTATAAAATGCTTAATCTTTTCATTATTTGTATTTTACAATTTATCTTCTTGGTCTTGAACAGAAACCGTTAAAAAAATAAAAAATTCTGAAATTAATGTTCGCCGTCAATCCAGTAACATAGAATAGTAAATTTGTATGGCACAAATCTATTTAATCTCGTTGACTTGTATATTGATTCTATTAGATAAGTTTTGAAAGTTAGCACTTGTTTGTTCTGTGTAGTTTTATTCTTTATTAATTTTCACATGATAAATATTATATTATTTAAAAATGTATAGTTATATGATGTTTTCTTAAGTATAGAGCACTTCATACGATTTATGATATTTAACTAGCATTGTGCATGTTATAAATTATTCTGTTCAAATTTGTTTTGTATCAAATACTGTCACATTTTACTAGTATATCTATCCTTAAATTTGGTAATTAAATTTACATTTGTAATAATATTAGTATTCGTTTGATTATTATCTATTACAGATTAATATACGCTTCTGCTCTCTTGTTCTTTAAATATTTTAAATGGCTAATTTAAAAGAAGCTACTAGTGTGAAACCTAAGAAATTTAATGGCCTAAATTTTGAATGATAGCAAAAACAAACAAAATATTGGTTGACCGTGTTGGGTCTTATGTCTTCCATAGAAGACCAAGATTTTGTTGGGTATTGGTTGTCACCCTAACAAATTGAATTTCTTTGCTATAACAAGATCCTTAGCGTTTTGTTTGACCATTTGTATGATGTGTATCACCACCTTGACTGCAAAAAAAACTATGGAAAACTTTAGAGGCCGAATATGAAATTGTTGATGCTTGTATTGATAGGTTCATTATCTCTAACTTTAATGGTTATAAAATGAAAGATTACAAACTTGTAGGAGACCAATTACATGAATTTCAAGAACCACTTAGGGGAGTAGAAAAGAAAGGGACAATTTTTAATAAGGAGTTTAAAGTGTCTTACCTTATTAATAAATTACTCCCATCTTGGAATGACATTGCTAAGCGTCTTAGGCACAAACAATAAAATTTGTCATTAGCTCAAGTAATAAATACATTTTGAGTAGAAGGAAAACATAGATCAAATCTAGAGATTGAAAATGAGAAAACTCCTAAGGTTTATTTGGTGGAGAGTGATAATAAAAATAGTTTTAATAATAGGAACAACTTCCGACCTAAAGATAGAAATTTCAAGAACAACTTTAAGTTTAAACCTAGAGGTCAAAATGAAAAACACCATAATAAAAACTATCAAGCCAATGCTAATAATTCTAAGGAACAAGGGAGTCGCAAAAGGTTGTGCTATGTGTGTTGGAGAGCCAGTCACTATTGTCACGACCCCAACCTACCCCTAAAGGTTGGAATGGTGATCGGCCAATAATCCTTGCTTATCAAAGGCCTGCCTTAACAAATCACAAAGGACTAATATATATAGGGCTAAACAGCGAAACTTCCATCGTTTAATCATAAGTCCAAAGAGCAGTGCATAAGTGATATGAGGGAACACACATCTTTATTGTTTATTTCCTGTATAATTTACATCATTTACATATACAAAAAGAAAAGTATAACATAACATCCATAAGTATATAACTTGCTTAAACATAAAAATCTCATCTTTCAAAAACTTCCTTCCCACAAAAGAGCAAAAGAGACAAAAGAAGAAGAAATTAAAAAGAAACTTCATAACGTGTCCATGTCCACTAATGATGCTCCTCCTCCTGGTCACCTACATATATATATATATATATATATATAAGAATGAGCCATGCCCAGTGAATAATACTATTGTAAGGTGGTAATGAATGAATTCCAAGTTCATAACAAAGGTTTAATTCTATTTACATTCAGACATTTCATAAGTAAGCATGATGCATGGTACATCCATTAGGACTACTTAATGGAATAAACGGCTCGGGTACCAATTAAACAATGCCACATCCTCTGGTGGCCAAGAGATCTCAAATAGGTCATGGACCATGTTGCCGTCCTCCATGACTTAGGACTAATCTAAGGATGCCATTAATAATTTTAAGTAAAATAGAGGACATTTATTCATTTAGAGATAGAATAGAAATTTCATAAGCCATATAACATTCATAAGCTTTTCAAATCAATTTTTAACATAACATTACAATAAAATTACTCACAGATGGCTCGTGTTCGGTAGAATCCCTTAATGACCTTGACCTACACTATAGAATACGAATACTAATGATAAATTATTGTATCTATGGAGAGCTTATAGACAGAACACTTCAAAGAAAAATTCTTAGTACAATGCTGCACAGCCCAATTGATCTCATCCACCCATTTATCATAGCCATGCTTTGCCCAGCGTATATTCCAACTGTTGGGGGCTGCCTTAATTGGCTGCTAATAATCAATTTTGTTACCGTTGAAGCATGTCTACTACCCATGTCATGGTTGGCCTTGCATCTTTTTCTTCCTCTAGGCATTGCAAAGCCACTTCAACCAGTTTTTCCACTTTACCGGCATCATATGCACCATTCAGCAAAGGATCTACGATTTCATCAACCCACAATGTCATTGGAGAACCTCTGTTCATCACCTTCTCCATAACCCACTTTACCCACGTTGTCTCTTCCATCCCTCTATTGCAGAGGGAGTTAAAACCGGTTGTTGGGTTCTTTCCAGTCACCAACTCTAACACCACCACTCCATAGCTATAAACATCAACTTTGGAGGTGATTGGGAGACTGAAAATCCACTCAGGAGCCATGTAACCTCTAGTCCCCCTTATCCTAGAGGAGAAGTTGGAATTGGAATTAACACTGCCTCTGTTCACCAGCTTTGATAGGCCAAAGTCTGCTACCTTTGGCTGGAAATTTGTGTCCAGGAGTATGTTTTGGGGCTTTACATCACAGTGCAAGACCCATTCCAGGCACTCTTCATGCAAGTAAGCAAGGCCTTTTGCAATGCCCAAAGCAATTTCAAATCTTTTCTCCCAATCAAGTGTATTGGAAGACAAGTTGTCTGCCAAGGACCCGTGTTCCATATACTTGTACACTAAAAGCCTGTGCTTCCCCTCCGCGCAATACCCCCACATCTCTATCAAGTTCATGTGGTTAAACTTCCCAATTGTGTTTGCTTCAGCTAGGAATTCTTCCTCTCCTGGGCAATTAGCTTGGTTGAGCTTCTTGATTGCTGCGATACGATGATCATGATTATCTGGAAATACACCTTTGTATACCACTCCTCCTCCCCCTCTTCCTATCTCTTCCCTGAAACCTCTTGTTGCCTTTTTTAGTTCCTCGTAGCTGAATTTTCTGAATCCTGTTGCAGCGACTATGGGGAAGTAGTATTCGTGCTTTGCAAGAGAGTTTTTATGGGTTCTGTACAAATAACACGATACCAAAGAGACGGTGATCATCTCCAACACTCCCAATACACAAGCAAACCAAAGCAATTGTTCCCACGAACCATTTTGATTCCTCTTCTCATAAGTTCTATTCAGCTGCTTCATGGCCTGGCCTGAGCAATTCCATTTGAATTTGAAATATGTAAAAAGAGGCTCTTTTTCATGAATGATGGACATGAGAGCATTGGGCATTTTCACATACAGCGTTCCAACAAAATTAGGCGAATGGTGTCCATTACGAAATGCCCATTTAGTGTAGCAGTCGTAAACTCCATTGTCCTTTTTAAATCTGTAATGGAACCCTTTGCAATTACACGACTCCAAGCATTTCTTCTCACACCTCTCTAAAGTGTAATTTCGTAGGATGTGGATGTTATACCCATAAAAATCAGTATGAGGGAGTTTTAGGAAGGTGGTTGGACTTCGATTACCACCATTGCACGAGAGATTGAATTCTGGTTCACATCCATCAAACCAATCTTTAGGATTTCTCATCTTGAACCAAGGGAGGCAAGAGCATTTTCTACCAGAACTTGGATCAAAATTGCATATGCTGTTGGGTCCACAAGCTCCATGAATCCTACACGGTCTTGACATGGCTTGCCATGAAACAACCCAATTCCCACTGGTCTCTTCTAAGCTGTACAATCGAAGATCACCGTCAAAATCAAGTGTTAATCTTCTCTTAGGCCCTCTCCCAAAATCAGCCCCTTTAGACTCAAATCGATCAGATGACATAAAATGGCCCAAGGAATCAAACACAGCAATTCTGGTGTCATTGTACCTTGACCTGTTAGCTTCATTGCTCAACAGCCATGGGTCAGGCCAGTAAATGCTAGATGTCTCAGGACCATCAAAGACTAGACGAAGCACGTTATCACGATCGAAGATGAGCTTGTAGAAACCAGATGAATGGTTAGCCTCGCTCCTCTTGGAGACAAGTTCTGTGTACCTTGTGAGAACTTGATTAGGAACAAGGGTGTCAGTTGGTGAATCAAAACTTTGCCATAAATTAACACCACCCTCCAAATCATTGAGCACTAGATTACCACTGTTTTGGAGTTGCAATTGTAGTGACAACGATGATGATGCAGTGTTGGTGGCCCAAAAGATGGACCACCTGTTATTAGCATCAGTTAAGATGAGATTACCATCTTTGAGTAGGGAGAGTTTTGAGAGCCTTCCATTTACAGGTTGATCTCTGTTTGCCATCCAAATTACAGTAGTGTGATTCTGTGTTGTTTTTGTGAACCAAATGGCAAAGCTGTAAGCATTAACACCCACAGGGTGAAAACCGGCTGAGAATACACCGTTGGGTGAAATCAAAACATGGTCTGGTTTCTCTACGGAAAGAGATGAGCTTTTACTTAGGCTATGAGATGGTGAAGATGATGTTGGAGAAGATAGAACCAAATACAATGCCAGGAAGACAAACAATGTAGCCATGACCCTATGCCAACATATAATTCATATTATCTACTTGTACCATATAAAATTATTGAACTCTTAAATCACTTAAAAAATTCCATAGAGAGAAGAATGCATATTCAACTCAAGGAGGGATCGGTGGTTATAGCCTCTCGTCCAGAACGAATTGGCCATCTCAGGTTATAGTCTCTCGTCCAGAACGAACAACAGAGCGCCTTAGTGAGCTCAATACACGGGCGTTCCCTTGGACTTACGGCAAGACATGAGGATTTCCCTGTAACAAAAAAAAAATAAAAAAATAAAAACTCCCAAACCTACCAAGAATATATATATATATATATAGTGCATCCACCCATGTTGACATTTTTTCCAATCTTATTAAAAGATGGAGATGTTTCTGTTTTCACTATTTTAGGTTAAGTTTGAAATATAAATTTAGATAGAGATTTAGAAAAAAAAAAAAAAGAAGAAAGAACAAAAAATTAAACTTAAATTTCATTTATATGTCTTTATGGTTTTGTTTTTCGAAGTACAATTTAAATTTGAGAAAAAAATACATATTCATTGTAATTTCAAAAGTTAATTACTAATGCATGAAAATGTAAAATGTATAAAATTTAGGGGGATTTGGTGATAGCCCCCTCACTATCTAATTTGTCTTTCAAAAGGACAAGAATTATATAAGTACTTTCAAAACCCCCTGATATTTTAAAACTTGTTTCTTTTACTATATTACCCTCATATCTATCAACTCTTCTATTAAGCCATCTTCACTATGTATTTCAGAGTAAAATTTTACTTTTATACAGAGTAAAATTTTACTTTAGTTTCAGAGTGTAAAATTTTACTTTCATACAGAGTAAAATTTTACTTTAGTTTCAGAGTGTAAAATTTTACTTTCATACAGAGTAAAATTTTACTTTCATACGGAGTAAAATTTTACTTTCATACGGAGTAAAATTTTACTTTAGTTTCAGAGTGTAAAATTTTACTTTAGTTTCAGAGTGTAAAATTTTACTTTCATACAGAGTAAAATTTACTTTCATACAGAGTAAAATTTTACTTTCATACAGAGTAAAATTTTACTTTAGTTTCAGAGTGTAAAATTTTACTTTCATACAGAGTAAAATTTTACTTTCAGCTTCAGAGAGTAAAATTTTACTTTCATACAGAGTAAAATTTTACTCTGGTTCTGTCAAATGAAAAAAACAGAGCAAAATGAAATTAGATCAAAAACAACAAAAATAAATCAAAAAAAAAACAAACAAACAAAAACAAAATAAATTAATCAACAAATCAACATATCTAATTGAGAAGAAACACTTCTAAAACTCCATCAACAATCACAAATCCCAATGAAAATAATACATGTGTTCAACAACACTCATACACACAAATATATATATATATATATATACATATATTCTACTGTTCCTCATCCACATCCTTCCCAACCTCCTGTTCAACTTCTTTCAATCTCGAAGCTTCAGCCTTCGCATTCAACATCGCAAGCATCTCATCAACAACCTCATCATGTTTCTTCTCCGCTTCCAAACAACGAAGCCATTGATTGAGGATGAACTTTTGCTATTTTGATCTTCTTATTGTTTCTATGGAGGCATTTGCTACCAGATCTGGTCAGACCAGATCTCCTTTGAAACCCTAGCCATGGAGTCATCATCTATGTATATGCAATAGTTGTATCAGACGAAGCTTGAGAGATTGAGATTGTGATTAGGGAAGATTTAATTGAGGGTATAATAGTCTGATAAAATATTTAAATAATAAATTTTGTCCTTTATATAAGACTTTATAATTATGAGGGGGTTTTAAAAGTATAATTTTTTTCTTAGTCTTTTTAACAATAAAAGGAAGATAAAGGGGGTTTGTAGCCAAATTTCCCTAAAATTTACCATTAATTTAATTTTTATTTTCAAAATACCAAATGACATGTTACTCCTTAAATTTATGATCCAAAAGCAACATAGAATCGGTGGAATCGGTGGGATGCTCGAGCAGGCAAGAAAGATTCAAAAAAAGTAGCTGCTCTGTCGTATTTGTCCGCTGCTTCACTCGAATCCCTAATGCTGTGTTTGGTTGGGGGATTTGGGAAAGGATTTGGAAAAGGAAATGGAAAAGGTAGGTGAAATGTGAATAAATCATGCCTATATTTCACATAGTTTCACACACCTTTTCCCTTTTTCTTTCCAAATACCTCCCCAAATCCCCCAACCAAACACAACATAAGAGTGATGTGGAGAGATGAAAGGTTCAAGGAAGCTGCTTCAACGGGTGATCCTTCGAAAGAGTAAGTACAACGAGGGTGATCAAAATGTCAATTCGGAGAGAGGAAGATCGACTAGCCAACCAAAGTGGAGGACCTCCTTAAGATGGGGGGATGGTTTGACCACTTATAGGAATGTTCTTCAATAGCGCACCAAATGCGGGCAGTAAAGCAGTGCGCTAGAAAGAAAAAGGAGTAGAGGGAGTTGATTCCCAATTAAAAAGCTGAAAGGCAAAAAAAGAAAAAGGAGGGTCTTGTCTTCAAAGGGGACCAGGTCAGCCATAGCAATAGGCAACAAGTTATGCTTCACTGTTAGGTAAAATAATAGAAAAATTAATAAAATGTCTCTTTTTAACTTTTAATAGTAGTAGAGATCTAATACGTTTTTTCTTATTAGTTAAGATTTCTTAATAATATTATTAGAGAAATTTCAGCTTATCATAGAAAAAATTTCTCTGTGATAAGTTGAAATTTCTCGTTAAAAATGTTGACGGACCCCAACTATTATCAAAATGTTACATGTCATTTATCTTAAAAAATCTTAACAGCAAAGGTAAATTACACCAAATTTCTTTGAAATTTGGAAAAAGTACAACTAGTTTCACATTTGTTACATAATCACACCAACCTCCTCTTTAATATGATTAAAACAACTAAAACTAATGTTAATGGTGCACAGATACTGAAATAAATAAAGATAAATATATATTTTAGTTAAAAGTAAATGAACTTATTGGTAAAAAAGAGTTTAAGGGTTAGGTAAATTAAAATCGTGAGAGAGATAAGAGCACCTCTACTAGATATTTCAAATATGATGTGACACTCTAATATTCATATTTTGACATTAAGTTTGGCATCTTCTAAAAAATTCAAAAAGTTAAAAAGTCACTATCCTATTTAAGTCACATCATCTTATTTAAGTCACATCACCTCTCTAACACATCACTTCAAACCCAACCCAAATCCAACCCATATTTCATAAAAAGTCAAAAAGTGCACTTATTTAGTCTTCCCAAACTTGGTACTAAAAGTTGATGTGACATTTGATATTACTCCTTCATGCTAATTTTGACATGTTCCTACTTCATGGCTTTTTTTTTTTTTTTGTTTTTCTTTTTTTAAAATAAAAGGATATTCATGTGAAATAAAAGAGTTCAAATTTTAAAAATAATGAAATAATTAATTTGGCGTATTGAGTGAAGAGCTTTCATTCACTACCCAAGTCTTCAAAGCAAATTTACATATCAAATTTTAAAAATTTAAATAAAAATATTTTAAATATAATTATATCAAAATTATAAAATTAATTATATTTCTTTTCAATTCTCAAGGTAGTGCGTGAATTTTTAATTAACTTGTTGTATTGAAAAATATTTAAAATTAGGGTAAATTACATTTACCTCCCCTAAGGTTTCTGACAAATACAGGGACCTCCCCTGTGGTTTGAATAATTACAGTAACCTCCCCTACTTTACCTGACATTGTACAGATTCCCCCATTTTTTGACTTCCGTTCACAAAACTAACAGAAACTACTGATGTCATCAAAGATATACGTTGAAATGTCCATAATGCCCTCAAGTATCTTGTTGAGAAAACCAGAGAGGGATGGAATCTGTACTGTCGTTTTTGTAATTTATCTAAAGAAGACCTTTATCAAAAGAAAACCACAGGAAATTTTGTTTAAACACATGAAAACATTTTTTGAAGCCACATGGGAACAATTTGTTTCCCATATTTGTATATGTATATATATACAAATATATAAACATGGGAACAATTTGTTTACCAAAAGTCTGTTTATATATATACATATTTTTATATATACACATATACACTTGTTTAGATTTTCAGCAAAGAATTGAAACCCATGAAAATATATTTTGATTTCTAACAAAGAAAATAAAATCCAATTAAATTAATTTCTAAATTTGTTTAACAGATATATGTATATATACACACATTCAAACATGGGAATAATTTTTTTTTTCTTCTAACATATATATATATATATATATACAAATATATAAACATGGGAACAATTTGTCTACCAGATGTATGTTTATATAAATACATATATTATATATATATACATATACACTTGTTTGGAATTTTAGCAAAGAATTGAAACCCAACATATATTTATATATATATATATATATATATATTTCGCTGTCTGTTTGGATTTCAAAAATCAAACATTATAGGGCACATTCTAAATCTACATTAACTAATCTAAAGCAAAAATTTGAACCTTGGGATGTTTTCTCATGAGTCCACTAGTGTCCTGTGTTGAAGACAAGGATGTCTGCATTTTTATATCTATCAGATGACCTCTCAATGAGATCAAGCCGAAGCGTTTCTTTCGTTGATCCATTTGTGTCTGGCATTTCCCATTCTTGAACCAAAAAGGAAGATCGAAAGAATTCCACTGAAAAATTATAGTCCTGTTCACACATCAGATCCAAAATCAGTAGAGAAAATTCATTTGGCAAGAAATATTAACTTGATAAAAGGACCAGTACTGCTTAGTTAGCTCTTGTAACTACTTCTCTAGCTTATGAAAGCCAGCATCAATGTTGATTTTCACATACAAAAAAAAAAAAAAACATGTACTCCCAAGAATGCAAAGCATAGAATACCCCAATCAAATACAAAAATGGAGAATGAAAAGCAAGAACCTACTGTGAATAAAAATGAGTATGAACCCTCTGTTCGGAATTGTTCTCTACCAGAGGCTTCAAAGACTTTGCTCTTATCTTTAACCGAATTTCTCAAGTACAAACCATTGACTCCCAGATATTTCTATTCAGAGAATCACCTACATACACTAACCGTTTTCCTCTCTCTCCCTGGTGTTTCGATCTGATGAGATAAGAGAGAACAAAAAATAAAAATAAAAATAAAAGTTGAATACTACAATCAAAGGGTATTTTTGTTTTTTTACGCTTAAATAAAAGGGTAATATGATCATTTTGTATACAAAAGTAACGTCGTTTGTGTATAATTGACGGATTGGGGGAATTTGTACAATGTCAGGTAAAATAAGGGAGGTTACTATAATTATTAAAACTACAGAAAAAGTCTCTATATTTGTCAGAAATCTCAAGAAAAGTGAGTGTAATTTACCCTTCAAATTATGATGTTAGGTAAAATGATCAGAGTGTCCATACTAAAACCAATAAAATAAAGGGCAAATTACATATACCCCCCTCGAGGTATGGTTAAATTACAGATACCCCCCTGAGGTTTCGAAAATTACATCCCGCCCCCTGAGGTTTGTATTTTCATAACAATTTGCCCCCTGAGGTTTATATTTCATAACAAATTACCCCCTAATTTCTTATGCAAATATAGCATTCAGGGGGGAATTCGTAATTTCTCAAACCTCAGGGGGATATCTGTAATTTAGCCAAACCTCGAGGGGTGTATATGTAATTTGCCCTAAAATAAAAAGGTCGTCAATGACGTAGCATTGCCACCGCCAACCTTTGTTGACTAGTGATACAAGGTCGTCAATGACGTAGCATTGCCACCGCCAACCTTTGTTGACTAGTGATACAAGTATATTACACTATTTTTTTGTTTGTAATAAGCGAAAAAGTACATGTTAGTTCAGTGGTTAGGATAGGAATTTGGATCATCGGCCGCCCTACCCGGCAGCCCCCCAAAACGACGTCGTTTTGGGGGTTTTTTTTTTTTTTTTTTTTTTTTTCTTTCTTCTTCTTCGTTCTTGATCCAAAACCAGAGGGGAAAACCAGAGGGGAGGGGAGGGGAGAAGAGGGAGGAGGGAGGGGGAGGTCCGATCGTCGCCGTCGTAGCTCGTCGCCTCACGCCGGCCGTCGCAGCATAGCTCGTCGCCTCACCCCGGCCGTCGCAGCACCGCAGCACCGCCATCTCCTCCGCCTCCGCCTCCTCCTCCTCCTCCTCCTCCTCTTCCTCCTCCTCCCCCACTGGTTATGGCCCCCTCCAGTCCGGCCCACCGGCGGCTCTTCTTCCCCTCCCCCTCTCTCTCCTTCCCCTCCCCTCCCCTCCCCTCCCCTCTGGTTCTGTCGAGCTCGACGAGGAAGAAGAAAAAAAATCAAAACACCCCCAAAACGACGTCGTTTTGGGGGGCTGCCGAAACGGCTGCCGAAAACGGCAGCCGAGGATCCTTGCTCGTTAGGATAGGCCCGTTTGACCTATCTGTTAAAATAAATTATAAATTATAACTTAACAGATTATAAATTATAATTTTAATTAAAAATTGTTCATCTATTTAGTATAATTGTTAGATTTTAGATTTAAGTTGTTGAGTAGTATTTGTCAAATAAGTTGTGAAGTAGATTTTTTAATTAATTTTTATTTTTTATTATTCACTACTTATTTATATTTCTCATAAAAAAAAATAATATTCTATATTTCATCTGGGTCTTTTTCTATTTTTTAAAAAATAAAAAATAAAAAAATTTAAGAGTATAACTATAAATTAATATGTCCACAGCAGAAATTGATAATCAGAAGTAAGGGATGATCAGTTTCTTAGAATCAACTTTTTTGACTTAAAATAAGTTATTAACTGTTTGAAATAAGTTTAACCAAACAATTTAAAATAACTTTTCAAAATCCAAAAGTTATAAATTGACTCAAAAAAATTCCAAACAAACACCACCATAGTTGATAGAGATGAGAGAGATGAGAATCGCTACGTCAAGAATTACTTTAATTTTTTATATGAGCTAAATAAAGGGTAAAATAGTCTTTTTCACCCTTCAGTTAGATAGCTTCTTTCTTGCCTCAACTACAGTGAAACTACTAGACTTTTTTCGTGAAACAGGCTAAAATAGCCCCACTCACAGATTGCCAAACGCCACCAGAGTTTCAACATCAATTCATTTTTTTATTTTAATTTTTTATGTATCTATGCCTAGATATTTCTTTCGTCATAAAAAGACGATTATGCCCTCGTGTGTGTCTTTTGGTTTGCTTTTGTTTTGACAAACTAAATTAAGATGTGGAAGGAATGCTTCCACGTGGTCTGACTTTTCTTACTTTTTTTTCAACAAAATATTAATGCATTAAATTAAAAAGATAAGTCGAGTACATACAAAACAAAAATAAGGGGGCACACTAGTTCCTATTCAAAAAATGGTACAGAAATAAAGGGGAATGGTGTATAAATAGAATTTCTTGCAAAAGGGGGTTGCAACAGTTGCAAGAGCATTAGCCACATGATTGTCCTCTTGATAGATATAGGGATGGCAATTTGAAACCGGTTTGACGGGAATCCGACCTCCCGTTCCCGATAAGAATGATTTTTTCTTAAAAAATGCCTCCGACGGGCCGGGGACGGTGATATAAATTTCATCCCCGGCCCCGGCCCCGCCCCCGGCCCCGCCCTCGCCCCCGCCCTGATTAGCCCCGATTTATATTATATATATATATGTTTGGGGTTTGATTTGGTACACAGCAGCTCTACTCTCTTTATATATTATATATTATATATATAAAATATATAACTTTTTTACACTCTCTTTCTCTCATCTCTTCTCTCACTCTTTCTTCTCTCCAGTGGCGATGGCGAGTGCGACTCGTCTCTCTAGTGGCGACGACGCGATCTCCTCTCCCCAGCGACGACGGCGAGTGCGATCTCCTCCGCGGCAGTACGCACACCCGGCGTCATCTCCTACTCCGACGTCATCCCATCTCCTCCACACCACCGCAGATCTTACATCTCACATCTCAGATCTGAAAAGATCAGATCCCATCTCCGAATTGAGTGGTTCCTCCGCTATCCTCTCCCTCCTCCCAGATCTCGCTGATCTTACTGATCTGTAACAGATCATCTCTATCTTTTTATTTATTTATTTATTTATTTTTTTTGTTGATGATGTTGTGTTTATACATCTCTATCATCTCTATATGTTTTGTTTATACATGAGCTCCATGATCTGTAACAGATCATCTCTATCTTTTATTTATTTATTTATTTATTTTAATGATGTTGCTGTTGCTGCCTTGAATCGATGATGTTATTGAAGATTTTTTTTTTTTTTGATGATGTTGCTCCGTTAATGTCTTTGTTGATGACTTTTTTTTTTTGATGATGTTGCTGAATGATGTTGTTGATGATGAGTACGGGGATTTTCCGGGGTCGGGGAAACCCGATCCCCTTTGGGGACGGGAGTGGGGGGAGTGATGAGTTCCCTGTCGGGGATCGGGGCCGGGGACGGGGATTTTTGTAGTTTCGGGGATCGGGGACGGGGAGGGTGATCCTCGGCCCCGCCCCGCCCCGCCTCGCCCCGTTGCCATTCCTAGATAGATAGCAACATCGGATGTTGTGAAATTTATACAGAAGCACATGTTCCGTCTGAGGCCTGTATAAAGCATGTAGATAGTTCAAATGAAATTAGATTCAACAAAATTAAGTTTTTTTTAGATCAATGTGAAGAGTTCATAATTTAGTCATATTATTATAAGTATACTCAATCAGGCAAGCAAAGTGTTGGTTGTATAAATTGCAAAAAGTCAATCACAATTTAATACGTAGCATGAAGAGGATAATTTAAAAAATTAATACCAGTTGCTAACCATAATCAGACACGTGTCAACCTATATTGATAATAATGGGTCTGCGTAACACTGGAACGATCGATGGATATAAGGTGATGTGCGTAATTATTACTCACAAAGTTCAAATTCAAAATCAGGAGGGAGGCCTAACTGTAAAGGTGGCGTAGTGGGACTAACTGTGAGAGAACATGTTCAGCAATCATGGGAGGACATTTCGACGGTTAAAAGCCCACTTCGACGGTTATCATTGAGAAGTATAAATAGCAAAGAAGGCCCTAGAGTGAAGGCATCCAGACTTAGATAAAAAAACTAGTTTTATTTACTTTGTTTTCCCTTCTAGTTTTTGCAGTTCTTTACATTTATGTACTTCAAATTCCTATACTGCACTTCATTCATAGGAGTAGTTTCAAATAGTTTGTTGTTATAAACCTCTACGAGGCTGGGTCATATCATTGTAAGTTTTTCATTTTACTTAATGAAATTCTGAAATTATTCTTCACTTAGTTGTTATTTACTAAATTCTCCTAAACAAGCCACCAGTAAAAGTCCTCTTTATTGAGGCTGAAAGAACTAAAACACAATCGTCTGATAATTGGTTGGCAATTAATGTTCTGCAAGAACTGATTGATCTTTGCTGGCACGCTTAAAATTACAATACTAACATTCGAAAGCCAAAAAAGTCAACATATATTTTTGACAAGCCCAGTGGGACTAATTGAAATGGCTAGACATGGGAGACAAGGAGAAAATGAACGCCTGGAAGAAGGTGTGGAAGGAGAGGTAGAGGTACCTGATCCAGAGGATAATGGGATAACACATTCTATGAAAGCACTTATCTCATCAGAACCTATGGTCGAACAGACCAGTAATTTAGAACATACACCACATGTTCAAAATATTGGACGAGGCCATGGAATTGGACCATCCACTGTTTCATCTACTCAGCCAATGAATCCATAGAGAGGCCTAGTAGATGCCATGGGACAACAGTTAATGAACACAATGGAAAGATGGGCAATATCTTTTATGGATTGGATGAATGCCCATCAACCAACTAACACAAGGCATATGGAGGAAAATTTAAATGTTCCTCAGCAAAGATTGGCTAGAGATAAACAGCCTATGCAAAGTAATAGACATACTAATGGTCAGACTAGTAATCAAAATTTTAAAAGACCATCACCTATACCTCAGTCTTGGTATGAGCCTCTTTCGAGGCCTATGGTAAATCAAAATGCCTCATTACCTAACAGCGAAGCCATACAAATTGGTGGATCTGGGCCAACACAAGAAAATGGCATGAGAATGTTTCCAAAGCCATACCTGGCACAAGGGGGTTCATTAATCCCTTGATCGAATTCGCACTCGGGAAGAGAAACAACACCTGTTCCTCTTATTATAGCACCTTTGGCAGGTCCTTTCGCAAGATAGTTTTAGAAAAGTGAACCATACCTTCAACAGCAGCCAGTACCACGGGGATAACCAGTCCAAAATATACCTCCCTATAGACCAAGAGGACCTCAGGCACAAGGTTTTCTACCAAATCCTGTGTTTGTTCCTCTAGTGGTAGTCCAACAAGCAAAAAATATGGTTCCTAGGGACCAAATTGCTAATATTGTCAGAGAAATGTGTGGACCTATGGCTCGAGGGGTTTCAAACTCCTGTGTATAGAAGAAATTCATACCCAGAATGGGTGGATATGGTGCATGAATACCCAAGGGGTTTAGAATACCAGACTTTGCTTCTTTTTTTTTTTTTATGCGAATGGAAACTAGTCAACAGTAGAACACATTGCTAGGTTCGCTGCCCAATGTGGTGAATTTACCAATAATGATTACATGAAGTTAAGACTTTTTCTAAATTCTCTAACTGGGGCAGCTTTTGTATGGTATATTAACCTTACACCTGGCTCTATCCAAACTTGGCAGCAAATGGAGGAGGCATTTCATGCCCAATTCTTCCAAACGGAGCTAGAAGTTTCCATGGCAGCCTTGGCAAGGTTGAGTCAAAGGCCTGATCAGAAAGATGTTCAATTTATTGCTAGATTCAAAAGAGCACGAAACAAGTGTAGGGTCATTCTACCAGAGCCTGAATTTGTGAGACTGGCTCAAAATGGTTTAGAGTTTAGGCTTCGAAATAAGTTTGACTCAACTGAGTTTCGAGACTTAGTGGAATTAACCCATAAGATGTTTAGATATGAATCATTACTTGAGGAAGAACACGATCGAAGATATGCATCATACAAGACTTATTATAAAGATCCTAATTATGAAATTGATGCAGCAGAGATCGTAGGGAAAGAGCCTGTGATCTGTGAGGCATTAATTCATGAAGACACTACAATAGACTGGTAGTTTAAAAAGAAAGACCTTTTTAGGAAATACTCTTTCGATTTAACAAAAGTAGATGACATTTTTGATCATTTGCTTGCAGCGAATTTCCTAAAGTTACCAAAAAGAGTTAAAATTCCTTCTCTAGAAGAACTTAAAAGGAAAATGTATTGTAAATGGCACAATTCTTGGTCTCACTCAACTAAAAATTGTTTTGTTTTTCAAGACAAGATCCAAGAACAGATTCGAAAGGGGAGTTTAAAATTCCTAGCTAAAGCGGAGAAAGCTATGGGGATTGACACTAATCCATTCCTAGAGATTGGAGAAGTTACTGCTAATGTTGTTGTGCCAGACTTCCAAAACTTATCCTTGAAGGAATTGGAAGATGTTAATGTGCAAATGCATGTTGCTAGCCAGACTACTGACAAGAAAGATACCAGAGGTTCACCAGTGAATAGGCAGAGCTTTGCAGACCAAAAGGAGGACTCTAGTGAGGAGACACTGGATGATGACTCCCTAGAGGCAGCTGCCATGCAAAGGATGTGTCCCAAATGCAGGTTAAGTTACAAATGGTTGAAAGGGCTCCCAATTGATGGGAAACAGTATTACAAGGATGTGCAAAGACGTCTTAAACCAACCAGTACCTATAACAAGAGACCATACCCGGCTGGTTCCAGACAGCAGCCATTCTTGGTTGGACCATCAGCCACTAGAGTGCATTCCAAGGGCAAGAGACCTCTACATGAGTTCAGACCACCCAACTACTACAAGATGAAGGGCAATCATCCTGAGAGGAGGCCTAAAGTGGGCTCAAGTTATAGAATTAGAGCCAGAGATTGGCCTCCTAGATCAGCCTCAGACAAGATGGAAAGTAACTACCCTGATAGAAGGCCTGAATTAAGCCCAAGATAGGGGATCAGAGCCAAGCAGTAGCCTTCACAGGCAGCTTCAAAGTTGGCTTCGATGGCAGAAAGAGCTAGTTCAGTAACTGAGCTAGTGAGTTCATGGGTACTTGGGGTTCCAGATTGGTTTGTCATGAAGAACAAGCCTAAGGAAATGCCTACCCAGAGAAGTGGTGTTGGAGACCAGGGTAGAATGGTTAGATCTCCCTTGGTGGCTCCAAATAATTGGGTGTTACTGAAGCACCCAAAAACAATGGAACCAGATATGGTTCTAGTAATTTCTAGGTCCCAAAAGAGGAAGATCCAACGAAGATACACTTAGTACCAAAAGGATTTGAAGGAAAGTGGGGAGAGTTTTTCATTGGCCCAGCTAAAAGGCCATACAGAGGAAAGAGAAAGTCCAAAATTGGACCATAGTCCAAAATCGATTCCTCAGAATAGAAGAAGTTTCAGCAAAGTGCAGTTGGCTAAAGTTCACTCTGAACTGAAAGCCAAGGAAAGATCCAGCTTAGCAGGTCTTAAAAAGGCCTTGATGGAAAGCGACAGTGAGACAGGAGGAGAAGTTGACCTAGGTCAAAGGAAGGAAATGGTTGAGGAGGAGATGTTTGAAGCCTTCATGGTTGAACAGACATTTTTGGTCAAAAAACCAGCAAGAACAGACCATTCGAAGGAAGTCACTAGTACTAAAGTGCCAGAATGTAGCATTGAAAATGCTTCTGAAATAACTGAACAAGTTAGCCTGGAAAATAAACAAGTGAAGCCAGTAGTTCAGTTTGGCTCATTTTCTCCAGTGTCAGTGAATATGGTGCATATACTACCATAGGAGTTCCAGGCTGAAGATGGAAACCAAGAAGGTCAGGAGATTGACCCTATTCTAGTTTCTAGTGAAGATTCACAGGTTAGTATGGCTTAAGATGAATATGAAGTGGCCACACCGATGGAAACTGAGGACGAGAGTGAGGAAGAAATGAGTATTAATCTCTCATATCCTTTTGAGTATCCTACAACATCCATGACACAGCTTATCAAGCCGTTGTATATTAAGGCTTTTTTCGATGGAATACAGATGAATAGGGTATTGGTGGATAATGGGACAGCAGTGAACCTGCTTCCGAAATCCTCTTTGAAGAAACTAGGGAAAAGGAACCCCAGATTAATCCCAACCAGCACAACCATTACTGGTTTTGCTGGGGATAAGCAGATGACTCAGGGGTATTCTGCCCATCAACCTGAGTGTGGGAACCAAAGATTGCATAACAGCATTCTCTGTTATTGATAGTAATGCTAAGTAAAATGCTTTACTTGGCAGGGATTGGATTCACACCAACAGATATGTGCCTTCCTCTCTACATGAGAAGATAATGATGGCCTTATGCAATGGAGAGACATAGGAGATCAATGCAGACCCTCAACCCTTTGTCGCTTGTGCTGACTTTGCAGAGGCCAAGTTATATACTGAAGGAGTGACACCACTCAGTATATTGAGAAAGCCTGATGGTTTAGCCAAAGTGACGGCTGATGATGAAGTAACACACCTGAAGCACTTGGTACAGAAGAGTGCTGATGAAGAATTCATCATCAAATATGATAATGATGCCTGGTTGTAGGTAAGAAGATGAAACCCAAAAAGCCAGACCCATGGCTTTAGTCAAGTTTTCAGCATTAGACTTAAAATCAATAGTCCAAAAAGTTCAGGAACAAGAGAAGGAAGCCATGGTAGTTGGTTATAAGCAGGAATAACAACAGGTTAGACCTTTGACCTTTGATAAATACTGTTCATTAGACATCGAAACAAAAGTCCAGGAAATACAGGAAGAAGAAGGGGTAAACTACCAATAGGTCATAATAGTTTGACTTAATTCCCATCAAGTCCTATTAAAAATAAGTTTTGGTAAAATTGTTGCTAAAAATAATTTTTTTGTGATAATTTTTTATATATGTCGCTAAAAATTGACAATTAGTGACTTTTTTGTCATGATTTTTATAAATTGTCACTAAAACTTACAATTGGTGACTTTTTTTATGACAAAATTTTCTCATAGGACCTATTAGACAAGAAGTCTACTTATTAGGACCTATACGTAAGTACTCCAAGAAGAAGCCTTATGGACAGACTTTGTTTATGGGGAAGGAGGCAAAGATGTTGAATCAGAGAAAGTGGGAGCAGAGCAAAACAAAGAAATTTCTTCGAGGACAAAAGAAATCAAAAGAGAATCATTAGTGAGTTCTCAAATACAAGACTCCTTGGAAGAAGTTAATTTAGAGGAAGGTTCTGCATAGCAACCCATTTACATCAATGCTTGGTTAAGTGCTCTTGATAGGGACCAGTTATTGATGGTCTTAAAGAGATATAAAGATTATTTTTCATGGTCTTATAATGAACTGCCAGGATTGGATAGATCATTAGTGGAACATAGGCTCCCTATGAAGCCTAATTTCAAGTCATACATGCAGAAGTCAAGAAAGATGAGTCCTGAAGTGATTCAGAAGTTCAATGAGGAAATTCATAGGCTCCTTAAGGCAGGCTTTATTAGAATAGCTAGATATGTTGAATGGCTATCCAATATTGTGCCTTTGGTTAAAAGAATGGTAAAATGAGGGTATGCATCGATTTTAGAAACCTGAATTTAACAACTCCAAAAGATGAGTACCACATGCCCATAGTAGGCTTATTGGTAGATAGTTCAGTAGGGCACAAGATTTTATCTATGATGGATGGGCATTCTGGTTAAAATCAAATCTGCATTGCAGAAGATGATGTCCATAAGACAACATTCAGATGTCCTAGGAACATTGGCACCTTCGAATGGGTTAAAATGTCATTTGGCCTAAAGAATGCTGGGGCTACATATAAAAGAGCAATGAATACTATCTTTCATGATCTCATTGGAGGGTATTTAGAGTGTTACATTGATGACATTGTAGTAAAATCCCAATCCATAGAGGAACATTTGGTTCACTTGGAAGCGGCTTTCGAAAGAATGAGAAAGTCCAAGTTGAAACTTAATCCTCTAAAATGTGCTTTTGGTGTATTAGTTGGAAACTTCTTGGGCTATGTAGTACACAAGAAGGGAATACAGTTTGATCAGAATAAAGCCAAAGCCATCATTGAAGCCAAGCCTCCATCAAGTAAGAAAGAAGTACAAAAATTTCTTGGACAGGTTAATTTTGTTCGAAGATTTATTTCTAACACTGCAGGGAAAACTAATGTATTTTCTTCATTATTAAGGTTGAAAGATGAAGAGGAGTTTGTGTGGACAGCAGAGCATCAAACTGCTTTCGAAGGAATTAAAGCCTACTTCGCCAAGCCTTCAGTGCTGATGCCACCAAAGAGTGATAAGCCCTTGAAGTTGTACATTACTGTAGCAGAAGATTCATTGAGAGTTTTTTTAGCCTAGGACAATAAAGAAGGCAAAGAGCAAGCAGTTTATTACCTTAGTAGGTTTTTAAATTCTTATTAATATAAATATTCCGCTATAGAAAAGTTGTGCCTTGCATTGTATTTTGCTGCAATGAAATTAAGATACTATCTTTTGCCTACAATTGTCTTGGTAATTACAACCACAGATTTGGTTAAGTATATGTTATCTAGACCTATGTTGAGAGGAAGAATTGGCAAATGAATACTAGCCTTATCAAAATTTCATCTAGAATATGTCCCCCAAAAGGCAGTAAAATTACAAGTTTTAGCTAATTTCTTGACAGATCATCTTTGTCAGATAGAGAGCCAAGAGATAATGGATCTTGGTATGGTTAATATCGAGTCATGGCAAATGTGATTTGATGGATCAAAAGCCAATGGTTTAACTGGAATTGGTGTGGTGATTAAGTCACCACAGAGGGTAGAAACCACACATGGTTTCAGAGTTAATGAAATTACTTGTTCCAATAATCAAGCTAAATATGAAGTTTTAATAATGGGACTGGAAATGCTTATTGGATTATAAGCTCATGCAGTTGATATATTTAAGGATTCTCACTTGGTGGTCAACTAAGTGAAAGGAATTTTCAAATGTCAAAGTGCAAGTATATTTCCATACTATGTTGTTGCATTACATTTGCTTTCCCAGTTTCAGATAGTAAATGTGACTTATATCCCAAGATTCATGAATGACAAAGCCAATGATGTAGCTCAGAAAGCTTCGAATTTCAGGAGAAGGGATGACACTCAAATGAACATAAGTCAAGCAACATATCAAAAATTAATACCACATTTAACTAAAAAGAATGTGGTGTTAGAAGTCAATCATAATGACTTACAAGATCAAGATTAGAGGCATCCAATAATGCAGTGCCTAACTGGCCCATCTTCGAAAGCCAACAAAAAGATTAAATTACAATCTATGCAATACATAGCGTATGGTAATGCTCTTTACAAAGGGGGAGTAGATGGATTATTATTGGAATGTCTAGGGCCAAAGGAGGCATTGACAGCCATGGCTGAAGTTCAAGAAGGCATCTGTGGTGGTCATCAGCTTGGAATAAAGATGAGATGGCTGCTTCGAAGACATTCCTACTATTGGCCCACCATCCTTCAAGATTGTATAGAATATGCTAGAGGTTGTCAGGCATGCCAAAAGCATGGCATGATAAGACATGTACCAGTAACTGATTTACATGTAATTGTGAAGCCTTGGCTATTTAGAGGATGGGCTATGGATATGATAGGGAAAATGCATCCACCTTTTTCAAAGAACCATTGTTTCATCTTAGTGGCCACAGACTACTTCACTAAGTGGGTTGAAGCTAAACCATATAAGGCTATAGTCCAAACTGAAGTTATTAGATTTAATAAAGATCTGATTCACAGGTTTGGCATCCCACAGACCATAACTGTGGATAATGAGACTGTATTTGATGGAAAGATGGTAAAGTCTTTCGCGGCAGAGTTTGGAATTAGTTTTGTTAATTCTATCCCTTGTTATGCATAAGCAAATGGTCAGGCAGAATCATCCAATAAGTCTTTGAAAAAAGAAATACAGAGAGTTGTGGAAGACAATCCTAGGGATTGGCATAACTTGTTGTTGGATGTATTGTGGGCTTATAGGACTTCTCCAAGATCAAGTACAGGAGTTACTCCTTATGCCTTAGTATATGGGCATGATGTAGTGTTACCTGTAGAAATTAACATCAATTCCTTGAAGGTGAGATGCCAGGATTAGTTAGTTCCTGAGCAGTACCATCAGAGCATGTTTTTGGAATTAGAAAATGTGGATGAAGCTAGAATTTTGGCATTAAATAACATTCTTTTCCAAAAGAAGAAAACGACCAAAAACTATAATAAGAAAGTCAAGCACATTAGTTTTGATGAAGGTGATTTAGTATGGAATACAATACTCCCAATAGGAATTAAAAGCCATAAGTTTGGCAAATAGTCACCTAATTGAGAAGGACCATATCAAGGTCATAGAGTCTTGCCTTGGGGAGCATACCATTTGAGAAATTTGAATGGATATGTACACCCTAAGAAAGTTAACTGTAGGTACTTGAAGCCTTATTATCTAACTGTATGGGAAACACAAGGAGTATAGTAAATGCTAAACAAGAAAAGCATGAAAACACTCAAATAATAAATAAAGAATTCATTTCATAAGGAGTTAAGTACATGTAGCCATAGATTGCCCCAAAAGTCAGTACAATGTTTCAGTTGTTCCCTTACAATTGATTCTCTACTCTTAAGGGATGGGAACAACTAAATGGCTGTAGTCATCTCCTACCTTTGATCAGCTAGTCCTTGGTTGGTGATTTGTAACTTTGTGGCAGTTCGATCCAAAGCCAAGTTAACTGCTGATAACTCTTCCTCTAATTGAGCTTTCTTCTCTAAAAGTTGGGCTCGAAATTAGGAGACAGAGGAATGTTGCTCTTTTAATTCAGACACCTTAGCATGTATATGGGAAACAAATTCCTAGTCTCTCAACAATTTCTCCTCTGCAGCTTTGGCAACATGGCAGATGTTGACATAAAAGTCAATGGTAACTGCTGCCTAAGACAAGTGACTTGAAATAGCCATGTTGGATTGCTCAATGACCTTGCAGCACTGGAGGAAACCATTATTGATTTTGGGTCATTGCAAGGCTTCAAATGGGATCCTCGAGAACAATGTCAGCAACTCCAAACAGATGCCTAAATCTAGTGAAGGTGAGGAAGCCCTACTGATGGTTGAAGAGCTCTCAAAAATTTCCAAGAAAGAATCAGCCAGAACCAATGGCTTAGTTTCATTACTGGCTGTTGGAATGGTAGAAGGCATGTCAAAAAGGCTAGCTAGTCTAGCTTCGAAAATGTCCATCTCTTCCATTGACATTGGTGGTGCAGAAAGCGCTCTAGTGGAAGGAAGAGATGGCTACATAGGGATAGGAGAGGAGGATGAAGTGTCCCTAGCAGTTTTCATAGTCCTGGCCATCAGTAGGTCAAGAGAAGAAGTGCTGGAGCTGGATAGTGATGGTGGACAAAGAATTGGTGAGCTACCAGTGTCTTCTCTGAGAGAATCAGCTATCATTGGAGATAAAGTAATAACTGGGATCTCCTCAGGAGGGGAAGGAGTAGCAAGGATTTCAGGGAGAATAAATTGGATTGAGTTAAAGGTTAGAAGAGGAAGGTATGGAGTTAAGCCAAAGGATAAAGATATAGGAATGCTTTGCCTCAAAAAAGGTGTGAAAAGTGTAGAACCAAGAAGTGAGAGTATTGCCTGAATGGGCTCTACACTTAGAGGCACTTTAGTGTCAGTCTTCTTCTTCTTTTTTGAGGATACTTCTAATAGTCTTTCAACTTCAGATGAAACTGAAGAAGTCCTTATCAAAGGAGAAGGTAGATTAGTTGTTGCTGCAAAAGAAAAAATACAAAGCAATGTTAAGTTTCAATATTGAAAACTTGAGAAAGGAAACTAGAGACACAAAAGGAAATTACTAGTTTCAAAAGTGGCAGCAATGGTTGGAGAACTGCGAAGGGTATAATGTTCAACAGTTTGTTGCCTCCTTACAGTTTCTCTTTGGAGTGCATCAGCAGCAACATCTTCATCCCTAAGTATTTGTTGTTGTCTCCTCTTCTTATCCCTCTGCAATACAATGATCTCTTTGGAGTGTTCCACTTCCACTGCTTCAATAGATGTTTCATGAATGGGATCCCCAGTGAAATCAGAGGGAGAGACCGTTATTTTTTCTTTCTTTTTAATAGTGTGTCATGCTTTTTCTTTGTTTCCTCTTCTTCCACGTAAGCCTCAAGTACCTTCTCTTCAGGATCAAGCAAGAGTTTTTTTTTCCTTTGTTGTTGCTGCTTGCTTTTGAGGAGATTTAAAGCTTGAACTCTTTAAGGAGAGTCTCACTGTGAGGCACCTACACCAAAGAAGGAACTATAAGTAAAAAGCAAAAGCATCATAAATGAAGAGGAAAGAAAAGAAGCAGCAGTGCGTACCTTTCTTCGAAGCAGCTCTAGTGACTCTAAGAAGAGGTGAGGCAGTAGGAGTAGACTTTGTAGTAACAGGAGCAAGAGATGGGGTAGCATGAGCAGTGGAGGAAATAATAACTCCAGTCCCCCTGGACTTGGTTTGAGGCACATCTAGTACCACTAATAGATCTTGAGGAGCAATGGCCAAGTGCACCTCCATATTGGCCATCCACCAATTCTGGTATCTTTTCAGTGCATTGCTTTGGGGAGTGAAATGTAGGTATTCAAAATCAATCAAGTCTTAGATAAACTTGGAGGTTGCCTCTTCTAATCTGGATCTTGGAGTCTTCAGTTCTCTACTTGCAAGGTTTGAGTTAGACTGACTGCAGAGAAGGATAGGGATCCCCTGAGAGAGTCCAAATTGCCTAGCAAATTGGGCAAGACAATAGGGTTCAGAGATGCAAGGTTCATAGTGCCAATGAATAGCTCCCTCGGGATCAAAACAGAAGCCCACATATTTTTGTGCTGAGGCCTAGAGCAGAACCTATCGCTCATAAAGGTCCTCAACCAGGTTGGGCCAATATTGGCTTTGAAGGGACAGAAGAAGGTGGGAGAAGAAGAGGAAGCTGGGAGTTGGTAAAAAAAAGAAAAGTAGAAGGCAAAGTTGGAAGGATAAAGAGAGACATCGGCTAACTTCATGCCATAAGTGGTAGGGTTTGGCATTAAAAACTTTAGACATTTAAAGTGCAAATTAGTGAAGCATGCAAAAAGTCAGAGTTGGAGTATCCAAAATGGGCCTCCTTGATTGGCATCTATAGGTTTTTCACAAAAAAGGGGGAACAAGCTCTGTAGACATGGCCCAAAACATATGGAGCTAAGGCCACATTTTTATGCAAAACAAAGGCTTTGGCAAGAGGGGCAAACTCAGGCATAATCCTCTGAAAAGAAGTACAGAAGAGGAATTTGCAAAGCCAATACAATAAAAAAGAAAAGAATTCCCTATCAGTCACAGGGACTTCCCTTTTGTTCTCAGCCTTGACAAAGTCACTATAGGATGAGTTCAGAGGGGACAGAGAAAAGGGGATGTTGACGTCAGGGTAGTCTGGACTAAAGGGAGTACCAATAGGGGGATAACCCTAACAGATGGCAGATGTCAAGGACAGTAGGGGCCATCATACCACATCTAAATTGGAAGAAATTGAGAGTAGAATTCCTAAAACAAAGATCAACATGTATTAAAAATGAGTCCTCCAAAATAGTGAACCTGGACAGTTGAAAGGCGTCGAAGAGCCAAAGTTCTTGGAGATCCAATGTCCTAGCAGGGATGACCCGATCATACCATTCCTCCCATTCTGGTCTTACTGTGGGCTAGCAGTGATGGGGTCGGTTCACTCTCTAGCTTTCCCAATTAAGATCACCTTCATAAATGAGGCAATGGTCCTCCAAACGTGGGTACAAAGCTGGAAGCTGAGTAGGGACCTCTTTAAAAATAGGCCCAAGCACATATTCTTGTTGCTCATGGCGACGGGGAATGAAAATACGCCCATCAATAGCACTTTTCTTGCCAGCTTTGTATTTCTCACACTCTTCAGCAATGATCCTTTTCAAGGCTATGGATGGACTCACATGCTCCACGACTGGTATCTTCAAGGAGGATGAAGCCATTGACAGAAGTTTTCAGAGGATGAAGAGTAAAGAAGAGGAGAGATCAATAGAAATGAAAGGTTTGTGTGTTGGGCGAGCAAGTAAATTAAAAGCACGAAAGGAAAGGGTTTTCAAACCTTTCTGTACGAAAAATGCCCAATCGGTTTAAATGGGTAGAATTCATAAAGAAATACTGAAGGTACGAATACGAAAAGTTCTCTCAAGAGTGATCGTTTGGGAGGGAAACGTATCTCAGACACTCATATTGGCTTCGAAATCAAATATTTGGTTTCGAAGCCAAGCTTTGGTTCCAAAGCCAGATGACAAACATCTAGCTAGGGCTTCGAAAGTAGAAAATTGACTTCGAAGCACATTTCATACCTAAGAGTATAAGAATGCTCAGGTGTTTGTTTGCTTCAAAGGGATTAAGGACTTGCTTTTAGGTTTCTTGTTGAAAGTAAAATCTTTCGAAGTAAAATTTGAAATACTCTGCAACCAGAATTTGTTTGTCTTAGACTTCGAAGTTGCAAAAAATCAATATTTGGTTAAACAGTGAAAGAACACAAAGGGACTCATTCTTTTAGAATAAAACAATGCAATCCCTAAATGAAGTTTCCATACTTCGAAACACGTAGACTGTTTTTTCGAAGCAAAGATAGGTAATTCAAAATTGTTGATGGTGTTAACCATATGATTGGAATAAGAAGACCTAAGGCAAGGATTGTCAATTATACTCCATATGTTGAGAAAATTCAAATTAGGTTTCTAGTATTCCATTGAAAATGTTCAAATCAGGTTTCGCAGGAAAAAATTGGTAAATTCGAAGCTCTAATTTTGTTTACTTTGGGTGAATAGAATGGTTACAAATATGCAATTGGAATATAAAACCAGACCATGCCAGATAAAGAAAGAAAAGCTTAGCTTTATTGATATAGAATATTTACATTGAGAAGACTTATTTGGCTACATTCTCAATTTCGTAAAAATAAGGAATGGACAAAATTACAAGGTCGTGAAACTTAGTCCAACAAAAATCAATAAACATATACTCTTTTATTAATCTATCTTCTATCCTATCCAAATTTGGTTTATCTAATTGATGAGCCCTTATTTGGAAAAAGAGTTGTTGGGCTTTCATTTCAAATTCTATGTGCTTAAGAGCCTTCTCTGTCTCATCCATCTTCTCTTCCTCATGTGTTTCGCCCATAATGGCATCATCTCCATACTCTAAGTCTGGGTTTTTGAAGTTCTTAAATTCTTTGAGGAGATTCTTTGTCTCATACTGAATTTGGATTCGAGCAGCAGCGGTTTCATTCAATACTTCATTGGTAATTGAAGCATTGATGTGCCAATTGAGTAGGAGGGGAAGTTGGTCTAGAAAAGCATGGAGCTCCGCATGGGTTACAGGATTGAGAAGATGGCTGCGAGAAATGATGTCACAAGCCCATAATAGGTTCTTATGAGAAATATTATCTTGCAGGACTTCGAAAGACAAATGGGAAAAAGCGGCAAGCAGGGTCTGAGCCCTATATTGCTGGTAAGCAGATGGGGGAACTGGAGCTTGGTAAGGAGTGAAGTGTTGACTCTCGAAGATGGTGAGCCTCAATTCCTCAATCCAATTTGGGTTGGGGGGCAGCAAATGAGCAGTGGGAGTCTCTCTGAAAGAAGATGGGAATTCAGGTTTGTTCATACACTCAAGCCAATCAGAGAAGCAAAGTTTTGCTCTTTTGGCTAAGAGTGCAGGACTAATTCCTAGGGCTTCATTATGGTGTGGAGCCCTTCGCACCATTCGGGATGGTAGAGAAGAAGTGTACTATGCTGAAAGCAAGTTATGCTCAAGGTTGCGTAGACGGTTAAAAGGAATATACGCGTACACTATACAGCTACGCTTGGAAGGATGGACTGCAAGAGGGTCATCGAATTCAGGAAATCGATGATGGATGCGCTCTCTCGTTTACGGTTGAGTAGGCGTAGGCCAAACTCCCCAGCCAAAAGCTTTAGAAGAAGAAGAGGAAGCAGCAGCCTTATCCCACGCAGAAGGTTTTGTGGCAGAAGAAGAGCTTCCAATATCCATTATTGCAAAGTCTTGGACTAAAGAATTGTAAACAATAGGTTCTTGATCCAAAGGTCGATGAATTGCAAAAGCTTCCATGACTTGAATAAATGAAGATGGATAGGTGTGGCTAATAAATGCATGAAAATTGTTTTGAGGACAAACATCATTATCTAAAAACTCTTCGTATGCTTGATCTATGTAAGAAAAGGTTTGTTTGGCCATGCGAACTGTATCAGCCTTTTCGAATGCTCAGATAGTGGGAAATGTTTGAGGCATAGAAGAGAATTTAATGCAGTACAAACACTGCAATGAGGGACGTCGGTTGCATTTCTAAGAAGATGCAAAGCCCATGCACATCCTAGGACATGGGTAAAGTGCTTTGATCCACTAATATCACCAAGTAATGTGAATATTAGTGCGGGGGTAATGTTGGCTGTATAAATTGTAAAAGCCAATCACAATTCAACACGTGGCATGAAGAGGGCAATTTGGAAAACTAATACCAGTTGCCAACTATAGTCAGACACGTGTCATCCCGTATTGATAATAATGGGTCTACGTAGCATTGGAATGATCAAGGGATATAAGGTGATGTGCCTAACGGTTACTCACAAAGTTCAAATTCAAAATCAAGAAGGAGGCCTAACGGTAAAGGTGGCGTAATGGGACTCACTGTGAGAGAACATGTTCAACAATCATGGTAGGACATTTCGACTGTTAAAAGCCCACTTCGACGGTTATCATTGAGAAGTATAAATAGCAGAGAAGGCCCCAGAGTGAAGGCATCCAGACTCAGATCAAAAAACCAGTTTTATTTATTTTGTTTTCCCTTCTAGATTTTATAGTTCTTTACATTTCTGTACTTCAAATTTCTGTACTGCACTTCATTCATAGGAGTAGTTTCAAATAGCTTGTTACTGTAAACCTCTACGAGGCTGGGTCAGATCATTGTAAGTTTTTCATTTTATTTAATGAAATTCTAAAATTATTCTTTACTTAGTTGTTATTTACTAAATTCTCCTAAAAAAGCCACCAGTAAAAGTCCTCTTCATTGAGGTTGAAAGAACTAAAACACAATCGTCTGGTAATTGGTTGGCAATTAATCTTCTGTAAGGACTGATTGATCTTTGCTGGCACGCTTAAAATTACAATACTAACCTTCAAAAGCCAAAAAAACAAACATAAAGCTTCCAAAAATTTGGCTCGATGGTCACGAAACACTCGTCTTTTCCCAACCAAGCCTTGATTAGTTCAGGATGAGTCATTAATATTTAATTTTATAAAATTAATGGGTGGTGGTTTATGTTCGGAACCTAAATATTATATATTTGGTCCGTTAAAATATATTTTATTAGTCTATTTATTGGTATTATTTTATAATTTTGTATAGTATTATATGTTTTTATATATTTAAAGTGTTTGTATATAAATTATTATATATTGTATTATATTTTAATATAATTTATGTTGTCTTAATAATATTATACAAATAATATGTAGAGCTGTGCTTGAGACCCCCAGTCTCCAAGCACCTTCACCACCCTCATACACACGTAGGGGTTGGTCATTGGATCAGAAAAAAAAAAAAGACCAATCACACCCCACTAGGGGCCTTGGGGGTCACTCCCAGTGGGGGTTTAAGGCATTAACCTAATATATATTTACTTGTCGGTGGTGGTAGCTGCAACAACCACTCACCATGCACCAAATCAATTAGTATATATTAAATTATTATTATTTTTTTTCTTGCAGGTGGCCTATAAGAAGCCAAAGCTAGAGTTTTGGAAGAAAGGAGGAGAGAGAGCAAAGCTCACGGCTAAGAAAGTGATAGTTCTTATTTTCATATCTTAATATGAGAGAATTTAAAAAAATTGTGGAGTTCATTATAGATTTTATTTTTATGATTCAAATCGTTCATATTTTAGGACTTGTTAAGTAGAACATTTATACAAAAAATAACATGATCGGACATTAGTAACTATATATTTGAATCAAATTTGTATTATAAAAAATGAATTTTATTATTGAAATTATATTTGTCGTTTATTTTTTTTAAAAAAATAAATATGATTCAAACATATAACTACCGATGTCCAATCATTTTGATTTTTTGCATTAATATTTTACTCAACAAGTCTAAAAGAGTGAATGGTTGGGATCAGTAAAATCGATTCTAAGATGAGTCTACCAAGCCCAAACACTCTCTCAAGTTGAGGTAACATTAACAACTTGAGAGAAACCAAACCATCTCTTATGTTCTTATGTTTATATTTCAACATAAGAGAACTTGACAGAGCCATGAAGCCTACCACAGGTCTTGCTTTGATAATCCGAATCGCTCATATTTTAGGACTCATTTAGTAGAATATTCATACAAAAAATTAAGATGATCAGACATTCGTAACTATATGTTTGAATAAAATTTTTATTACAAAAAATGAATGGTTATTATTAAAATTATATTTGTCGTCTATTTTTTTAAAACAAATATGATTCAAACATAGTAATTGTCGATGTGTGTAGACACAAATTTTGAAACATGAAGTGTTTCGACACATTTCAAAATTTTATGTTACAAATGTCCATTGTTTAGTTTTTGGACTAAACAATGTTGATTATTTGAATAGCAGGTTCCTATTTCCGATCTGTATTCCACATCATTAATTACATATTTTATATAAATAAAACCTCCAATTAATGAAGAACAAAATAAATAACAGAAGAAAATTTAAGAAAAATAAATATTTGATTAAAATTGTTATGGGTTTTGAACCCTTGAATACAAAGTACAATTCTTGGGTTTGGAACCCTTTACCTATTCATTGTCATTCTGCGTTTGTAGCATAGGTTCTTGAGTTCTCTAGGATTCTTTTCTTCTTTCTTGTAACGACTTCTTTAGCTCTTGATTTCTTTCTCTCTCTGTAATCTTCTCACTTTTGATTTTCTCATCCCTGATCTTGTGTGATGGTCCTCGTATTTATAAAGGGCCATCCAGGTGATAAGAATGCCCCATCCTTAATTTGAATTTCAAATTGAACGAGAACGCCATTTGAATTTTGAATAATAGCGCTATATGATTAATCGTATATCTGATTAACCGTCTTTGGGGTTTCATTCTGTGTGGTGTCCTTGCTGTAGGCTCTACACGTGTCATCTTTCGTAGGCTCCACGTGTCATTTGCGCATCTTAAATAACATCGTTGAGATACGGCGTTATTTTATTTATACACTTCAACGGAGCAAGTTGATCATTTGGGAAACGATTGCATACAACAATCTTATCATGTGTCATTGACTGTATTTGAAATTTAAACATAAATTTGGTTGAAATTTATGTGCCAACAAATGCCCCCTCGTGACTTGCACAACTGAATTTTCTTAACTGTGTGAGTCACGACAAATTGGCACTTTTATCTAGATCCTCTTTAGGTCTTGGATGGGATTATTTCTTGGCCTTGGTCCCTTTCTGCCACTTTTCAGGATTTGTATTTTTTTTTAAATGGGTTGATTGCTCCTTATAGTCCATGGGCCTTTTATTATTTTTGTTGCATGGGCCCCTTTTTATGGACTTTGGCCTTTTCATGGGCTTTTTTTTTTCATAAGGGTCATGGGTAAGGTCCAAAGATTTAATTGGACCTTTCCTTTTGCAGGCCTCCAATCTCCATTCTTTCCAAGTCAAGTAATAGTTCATTCTGCTCTGTAAGCAAACATGCTAAGTTTCCCGTTGACTTTCTACTAAGAGCATCCACTACCGTGTTGGTTTTACCGAGATGATAATGAATCTGCAAGTCATAATCCTTGATGAGTTCTAACCACCGTCTTTGTCGCATATGAAACTCCTTTTGAGTAAAGAAATACTTGAGGCTCTTGTGATCGGTATAGATTTCATATGTTGCTCCATAAAGATAATGCCGCCATATCTTCAATGCAAATACCACAGTAGCTAATTCCAAATCATGCGTAGGGCAATTCTTTTCATGTGGCTTCAATTCTCGAGATGCATATGCAATTACCCTTCCATTCTACTTATGAGAAGCATCACTATAAATAACAAACCCTTCTATACCCAATGGTAAAGTGAAGACCGGTGTCGTTGTGAGCCTTGTCTTTAATTCTTGGAAAGCGGACTCCCTCTGTTCTGTCCACTCAAATAGAACACCTTTTTGAGTCAATTGGGTAAGCGGCACCGCAATCTTAAAGAAATCTTGAACAAATCTTTGATAGTAACCAGCTAAACCCATAAAACTATGTACTTCTGTAACATTGGTAGGAGCAGGCCAATTCACAATAGCTTCTATCTTCTGTGGATCAACAGACACACCATCCTTGTTAATTACATGCCCCAAAAACACAACTTCATTCAACCAAAATTCACATTTCTTCAATTTAGCATATAACTTCTTGCCCCTAAGTATTTGAAGAATTAATCTCAAGTGCCTTCATGTTCCTCCCTACTCTTCTAATAAATAAGAATGTCATCAATCAATACCACCACAAACTCATCCAAATACGGTTTGAAAACCCGATTTATTAAATCCATAAAAGTTGCCGGTGCATTCGTAACTCCAAATGGCATGACTAAAAATTCGTAATGGCCATACCTAGTTTGAAAGGTGGTCTTCTCAACATCCTTTGTTTTGACTTTCAACTGATGGTACCTGGATCTCAGGTCGATTTTTTAAAACACTTGTGCCCCCTATAATTGGTCAAACAAATCATCAATCTGTGGTAAAGGATATTTATTTTTCACTGTTACCTTATTAAGTTCTCGGTAATCAATACACAACCGAAGAAGCCCATTCTACTTCTTCACAAACAAAATGGGTGCGCTCCATGGCGATGTACTCGGTCTGATTTTGTCAAGCAATTCTTGCAACTATATTTTCAATTCCTTCATTTCTGCCGGAGACATTCTGTAAGAAGCCTTGGAAATAGGTTGAGTACCCCATACAATATCAATGACAAATTCAATCTCACGATCTGTCAAGTCCCTTGGCAATTCTTCGGGAAGTACATCCGAAAACTCACTAACAATCTGAATTATTTCAACACCCACCTCAGTTGTCTCTACATGCAAAATGCTACACAAATAACCCCTACAACCCTTCTGAAGTAGTTTACAAGCTTTCATAGCCAATATCAAATAGGGCACAGGGACCACCCCATGTCCCACAAAAGTAAACTCATCATGACCCAGTGGACAGAAAACAACTTGCTTAGACACACAATTGATGGTTGCATGATACTTAGCTAACCAATCTATTCCCAAAATTATATCAAAGTGTACCATATCAAGAGGCATCAAATTAGCACAGAATGGAATATCTCCAAGTAAAAGCTCACATGCAGGATACATATAAGTACATAACACATAGTCCTTGGATGGGAGAGACACGCACAACACATAATTCAAGGGTTCCATAGATCTATTCAAATTAGGAGCAAATGTTTTCGAAACAAAGGAATGGGTGGAACTCGAATCAAGTAGCACATGAGCAGGTTGGCCATTGATGGAAAAAGTACCTGAAACCATAGCGTCTGAATTTTGGACATCACCAAAAACAAGAGCAAAGACTCTCTCTTGCCTAACATTGTCTCTGGAAGTAGTAGGCCTTGTTGGGGTCTTTGTTGCAGGAGTGGAACCGGCTGAACTAGCAGTTGGCCTATTCCCTTTTTGTTGCCTAAATATAGGACAATCTCTCACCATATGTCCCGTCTTTCCACAATTAAAGCAAGCTCCTAATGCTCGATAACAAATCCCCCAATGCTTCTTTCCACACTCCGAGCAAGTTGGTGCCAAATCACGGGTAGAACCTGAAATGTTAGAAGTTCCCAAATTTTGCTTCTTACTTTGTGAGGACGCTGACCCTTTGTGCACGTTGGAGCCTTGCCTTTTGCCCTTCAAATCCGAGTACCGGTTGCGGCTGGCTTGGTTCCCTTCCGCTATAATGGCCTTATCCAATACATCCACATATTTTTGTACCTGCAATATATTAATCTTCTCAAGAATGGAGTCTCGGAGACCTCCCTCAAATTTCCTCGCCTTCTTGTAGTCCGTATCGACCATGTACGGTGCGAAATGGGCTAGTTTGGTAAATTGCGCCTCATACTCTGCTACGATTTTGTTCCCTTGGTTCAAGTTTCAAACTCCGACACCTTCTTGTCTCGAATACTCTGTGGAAAATACTTCTCATAGAAGATCTCCAAAAATTGAGCCCAATTCATCCCTTGATGCTCTTCTTGAATAAGCATCCACCAATGGCACGCCTTATTCTCTAGTGTAAAAGCAGCTAACAAGACTTTCTATGCCCCTGTGCATGGAAAGACTTCAAACAATTTCTTGATACCAAACACCCAAGCCTCTGCCTTTAATGGATCAATTCCTCCTTTGAACAAGGGTGGTTTCATCTTCTTAAATTCTTTTATGAGAGTAATAGGTCGGTCATCGGCCAGGTGGTGTTGCACTATAGGTGGTGGCACAGGCATTGGTGGCGGTGGTTGTTGTTGCTGTTGTTGTCTAAAGGCCTCTGCCATATCCATGATCATTGCCTCCATTCTATCAAGTAGTGCAGAGGTTGAATCCTCCCCATCCTCTGACCTTGTTCTCACCATGATCTAGAGGAACACATATTATAACTTTCCCAAATAATAAACACATAAGTCACACTTGCAAATGCACATTTCATGTCATACTTGATTATGGAAGCATTATGGATGCAACTTAAACCCTTTCTAGACTTCTTATTGCTCGCATGGACTCGTGTGTGAGATATTAACTCGTGTTCTGATACCGTTCTGCCATGATCCGAACCCACCCCTAAAAGTTTGGGTCATAACCGACCGATAATCACTTGATTACTTTTGGCCTCAAACAAACATACAGAGTAATTATAGTAATGGGGCCAAAGCGGAAGTATACAACAAAAGAATGAGTCCATTGAGTTATGCCAATATGAGCAGAAATGTAATACATCCACAACATTTACATGCCCAAGCAGAAGAATATAAGTACCAGGGAAATTTGTGCATAACGTTTACAAAACCCAAGGCCACAATAGCAAAACAAAGTAAAGTCAAAGTATGATGTGAGTCAAAGATAAAACTCCATCTTAGAGGTGTGACTCGATTGGGTCTCAAAAAGAATGGCTCCTGAAGCTGACTCTAGGGGTGTACTCCATGCTCCAGATTACCTACATGTGCATACATGAAATTGGGTAAGCGAAGCTCAATGAGTAATAATACAGTGAAACAGTGTAAATATATAATCACAAGATCTCACAATATCCATAATTGTATTAACAAAATGACTTTAGGCCCAATCTCATTTCAAAATGGCCTCAGGCCCAACATATAACAAAACAGCCTTGGGCCCACATTGCACATGTCATATGATATAAAGAAGTTTCTCATTTCAACAAATCACAATGTCAGTACCAATCACCGTTCATGGTTCGAGGTACACCATAAAGAACATATATGTATGATATTATTACTCATGGTGGGATCGATCTTGTGGCGTTTCCTCTGGCACGCAACCTAAAACCAAACATGTCACACACGTATCCAATAAGTAATTCACTTCAATTGTACTTTTTTTTTCATTATTCACAACCTTCTTTAATGAGTTTCTATTCATGATTTCACTCCCAAAAGGGGATAAATAAGGTTGGGAACACATCCCGGAGGCTGGAGGTAACAAGACAAAATAACACAATTTTTTTCCTGTTTGGCTGCACGTGCGGCCGGTCCAGCCGCTTGAGTGGTCCAGCTCTGCACGTGCGTAAATGGCCGCCGCTCAAGAGCACAGTGAGGAGTGGGTTTAGGCTTAAATCTTGGGCGCTCGTGCAGAGCCCGAGGCCGCACGAGCGGTCTGGGCTCACTCAGGCAGTCCAAAAATGGCTCCAAGATGCAAATGTTTTCCTCTCATTCCCAAGCCCAAATCCATGTAAAAACAACTCAAAAACATGATATCTAAGCATAATATAAGTGTAATTTCATATTAAACATATCAATCTTGCATCAACAACAATTTCATGGTCTCATCTTTTCACAATCTCATAGTTTACATATACAAGTTCAAAATACATATATTCATGAATGATTTTCTCACAAATCTTGTTTATATGGACCATCTAGGGTTTGTTTCATGGATCAATCATAAAAATGAACTCAAATCTGACAATGGTGTAGAGATTAAGGTCCAATTTCATGCCTTTAGCCCTAGTCACTACACAACTCAAAATCCTAGCTCAAATCTCCTAATTTCTTCATGATTTCTTGCCAAAGATGAGTTAGAGACAAAGTTTGTAAGTAAATTTCCATACCTTAACTCAAATCTATGGGTTGCCCCTTGATTCCCTTCACTTCCCTAGTTTTCTCTCTCTAACTCACACTTTGAAGCTCTCTTCCAACCAATGAAGAACAAAAGAGACTAAATATATACAACTTAACTCAAAATCTTAATTTATTCATTACAAATCATAATTTTTCAAAATCTCACCAAAGGCTCTAAAAATCATGCTAATCATAGCTATGAAGTTGGTTTTTGTTTATCGTGCCTCTACGACCTTTAATTTCAGTTCAAAGTTTTAATTACAATAGATATTCCCACTTTCACTAGATATTTTTCCAAATTCACATATTTCCCATACTCAAACTTGCAAATTTATATCAAACACATAATCATATACATAATTAAGCATAGTGCGGGTTAGGTTATCACAATTACTATACATGCTTCTACTTACTAAGCTATCTACTAACTTATTTGTTTATCATTTCCAAGTGATAAAAGGACATAGAGTGGACTCATGGCATAGCGATGACTCAATTACATGGACCTCTAGAACATTTATTTATTTATTTATGTTTATTTTTCAGATTGTTATGTTAGTTTGATGCATATATTGTGATTGGATTTTATTTAGAATTATTTTATTTTGTAGGCGATTTGGATCCCATTTAGTATATATTTTTGGAAGTTAGTTATGGCTTGTTTTGCCATGCATGCTTATGACATGTCATTGGATTGAGTTTTGATTTATTTTTACTGGACTATTATTGCATTTATTCTATGCGATATTGGTTTCGTGTTTAGGCTTACGTGTGCCTTGGGCTAAGTCCCTGTGGGCCACGACCGATCATACTCGGATTTAGGGTGTGATAGCTTTTGGATCCAAAAACTCGTGTATTGAACCGTTGTTCAACTCATTTCCATCTTATTGCTTATTAAGTCTGGCTTTTGGGAGTTTTGGTTGTATTTGAAATAAGTTGAGAAGTTAGTTTTTAAAGTGTTGTTGCCCAGAATTTTCCTTGTTCGCTCAAGCGATCATTCATTCGCTCGAGCAGTCTTTTGCAGTCTGCAAAACTACTGAGAGTTTGGATTCTTCGATCGAGCGATCTTTCTTGCGCTCGAGCAAACTTTTGCAGGTCTAAAACTACTAGAAGGGGGTCATTATGCACTCGAGCAACCATTCCTTCGCTCGAGCGATCTGTACATGTGTCAGTCCAAGATGAAGACCTTTTTTTATCACTTTTTCATTTCTTTCTGTCTCTAAACATTCCAAAACCCTAGATCTACTCCCTCTCTCTCTAGTTCTTGAGCTTTTGCACCAAATACTCTTAATCCATGAGTTTCTACACCCTAGTCCTTTGGAGAAAAACGTTGAGCACGTCGAGGGCCTTATTTTAGCATCTAGTGTTTTTAACACCATCAAATTTTATCCATCATCTATTCGTGTCTTCTACTTTGAGGTAGGAATTTCTTTGACTCTTTTTATGATTTTTAACTTAGTTATTTGTCTTTTTAAAATGGTTGTATTTGGAAAATTTTGGTAAAACCTAGGGTTTGGTTTGAAATCAAAAGAGGGGTTTTCCAAATTGATTTCTGAAAATGGTTGTAGGAATGTGGTTGTGGATGGGTTGTGTTGAAATGGTGGAAAGTTTTTCTCAAAATTGATTTTGGAAAGCAAATGTGGTTTTCGCCCTAATTTTGGATATTGGAAATTGTGAAAAGGGAAATGGAAAATTATGTTGGATATTGTGAAATTGGAATAATGATTATGTTAATGATGATGGTGGAGTTGGACATGCATTATCACTTCCATTGGAATTGATGAAAATGTATATTTTGATTGGAATTTATCTATTGAATAGAAATATATGTTTTAGACTATTGGTGGAGGATAGTCTTGATTGTTGTAGGCATTGCAGATGGATTAGGTTGATTGAAACTAATTTCTTATACATTGTGCATCGTGCATCATATTACATTGAACATTGTAAATGTATTTATTTTTGAGAAAAATAGGTGAATACCGTGGTAAATCTGGTTAGGGGGTGTGGATGTGGTTTTATTTTGTTGGCCTGTGTGTCCTTGGTGAAAGTCCAGAAACCCACGCGATTAAGTGCCGATCCTTCGGATTAGTACCGGTAAAATGGCTTTTATAGTGCTTATACAGCCTACTTGTAGGCACGTACCCAGGGATTCCTAGTGTGTTGTATCCACTGCCCTATTTTCTGTATAAAAGGATTATTTTCATGAATTAATATGTAATCTGGCATTGCATTGTTTTGAGATGGAAAACAAGAAATGTTTGAAAACTAGCATGCATGTGCATTCACCTTATGATTTTGCTAAGATTCATATACTGTGTTAGAGTATTCATATTGGGCTTTGGCTCACCCTATGTGGAAAACAACTTTCAAGTGTTGATGATATGCCTCTGCCAAGGACATAGCTTGGGAGGACTCGTAGCTTAAGGCTTCTTTGGTTTTCTTGATGTAAATATTTTGTTCAAGCCTCGAGCTTTACTTGTCTTGAGTTTAAACTCATTGTTGTAACCAAGTATCGTCTTGGAAAGTTGCAAACTATTAGGGCATTCCTTTTATTTGATTTTAATTTCCTTTCTACTCTTGTATCCATGTCATATGCTATAGATTCATAATCCAGGATTTGTGAATATATATTGCATATGTCACCTTTTGTAACTATCAAAGATATAATGAATGAAAGATATGAGATTGTTGATTCATAGTAACACTGTTATGTAATAGGTTAATGTTAATTATTTCAGGACGTGACAACTTGTTAGATTGTAGTTAAGCTTGAGCTCGAGATAGCTCAAATCTAATAAAATTTTATGGTTGTTGCTCACATCTAGGTTAAAGAGATATGTTTTGTTTGGACCAACTAGATAAAGGGGATTGGAATACAACGGATTTTTAGTCTTGGGATAAATAGTTTGTGGACTATTTAGTTGGAAGTTATGTGTATCACATATTTGTTTTGTTATTAGATTAGATATTTGTAAATTACTATTTTAGGAAATCTCATGTTTGATTAGGTAATTATGAAGAATGATAACTTCTCAAAAAAACCATTTTATCTTTTTGAATTGTTTACAATGATAATGCTAAATTTAAAATATATTATATTTTATTTGAAGTATATTTATTTTATTTTACTACTTTTAATTTTATTTAAATACCACATTAGAAGTATATTTTTATTTATGATTTTGCTAATACAAATAAGAAAAAAGTAATAAGAGAAGACTATTATATATGAAAATAATTTACTCTTTTTTTAAATAAAAAAATCTAAAATGTTTTTAAAAAAATTTAAAAAATGAAGAAAATATATGTTATATATTATTTTCCTTTTGAACGTTAAAAGTATGTTTTCTTTTAATATTTTGCTAATATCATGAAAAAAAATTATTATATATTACAAGATTAATTTATACATGTTTAAAAAACTGTTAAAAAAAAGAAGAAGAAGTAAATGTTATATACTTGATGGTCAATTTCATTATTTAATTAGCTAATGTAGAGGTTGGCTCAATTCATCCAATTCTATCTCACACCTACACACTCTATGAGATTGAATTATCCCACATATGGAAGACTATTAGTTCAACCTGCACTTTTTTAACCAAATGTTGAACTAATTATAAATTATTGAAAATGATATATAATCACACTTTCTAAACCTATTTTCTAGACTCAATAATATGTAAGTGATATGATTGGTTGATAATTAAAAATATATGAGAGAAAATGTTATCTTAGATATTAATTAATTGTCACATCATTAGACTTAAAAAGTGAATCTATTTTTTAAATTTGAATAATAATGTCCTTATATTATTAGATATGGAGTCCAATCTAATAATTCTATTCCACCAAACAAACACCAATTTATGATAAAATTAAGCGGGCAATGCTTGGTAGCCCGAATATGAGGTTGGCTCGAATGGCTCGAAATTCATCTTGTTGGTCGTTCGAGCGAAAGTCCGGCCGATCGTTCGGCGAGGAGGCTGACAGCCGCAGTCGACAAAAATGACAACTGCAATAAACAATCTTTCACCCGATCATTTGAGCAGACGTCCGACCAACACCCATTCAGACCATTCGAGCCTCCTCCAATTTAAGCTACATGCTTTTTCCAAATTAAGCAATTTGTGTAAAAAGATGCCCATCATAGGTTTTCCCTAGTTCTTGACACGTTGGACATAGCATGTGTATATACATTGTAGAGGCTTCAATTTATATTGATAGTGACTTTTTCAGGTTAATCATTATTATTATTATTATTATTATTATTAAAATAAATTATTTGAAAAGATTTAAGAGTATTTTGAAACAGTGGTTAAAAATTAATTTTTTGGTTTTTTTAAATTAATTTTTTTTTTTATTATTGAAAAGGTGATTTGACCTAAAACAAATTAAAAACAAACTTTTAACTTTTTTTTTTTGACTGGTCAAAACAGCACCTAACCACTAAACCAAAGAACTCATGCAGGTTTTACTAGTTGTGAGGCGTCATAATTCGCACGATGATCTATGCCTGTGGTTCAAATAACTTTTAACCTGAAATCAAATATAGCATGTGATAAACCCCACTGTCATCGTAAGTGAAAGAAAATGATGTCTGTAACAAGTTTGAGAAATCCACTCCATTGTTAGCTTCATCCATGTTTGCATAAAAGTAGAATAAAATATTCTTATGTAGAAGTAACTTAATATAAAACAAAACAAACAATACTTAGTTTTCCGACCATTTTATTTTATAAAGGTATTTGAAAGAAAATATATAAAATGACGTCGTTTTGACAGTTTTGAACCCTTTGAGTCACTGATTTTGTAACTCTCAAACATTTTCCAATATATATATATATATATACATATATATAGTCAGAAGTTACTCATCAAAAGAAAGAACAAAATAACGGTAACTTCCAAATTTTCCAACATAGATTAAGACAATGTCACATATTACACATGAATAGCACTAAAAAAGTTGCTGAAAATGAAAAAGTTGCTGCCAAATGTTAGGTAACTACAACACAAATACTGCATTACCATGTTTTTAATCGGCAACAAAGCAATTATGCTATACTATACCATTACTACTTGAAAGAATTGCTGGCTAACAATTCTGGTAAAAACTAAGAGATGGAGACGATTGTTTTGCCTTTTAGTATTCCATCACAAAATCTCTTATATTTTCTCAATACAATTCTAATATTAGATGCACAAACAATCAAGTTAATAAATAAAATTTTCAATTAATTTTGAAATTGATAGTAAAACAATAAAAGAAATAACTCAGATGAGTAAGATGGCAATCAAACCAAGGATCCTCTAGAGTGAAATTTTTCTAAAGTTTCCTAGAGTACTACATTGTGTGGTTGAGATTTACTGGCAAGTCACATCAGAAAAATTGATGTGACTTGCCAGTAAATCTCAACCACACAATGTAGCACTGTAAGAAACTTTAGGAAAATTTCACTCTAGAGGATCCTTGCTCCAAATTCAAGCCCAGAAACCACTAGCAGTAGAAAACTGGGCAGTCAATGAAACCACCACCAGCAGAAAGCCAAGCAATCAATGAAACCACCAGCAGTAGAAAGCTGGACAGTCAATGAGCACAGGATCTGTCACATTATTTCTTCATGGTTCACTTTGCAAAAATATAGTTAACCAGAATTAGGGCTAATACAAAATATACATCCAACTCTATTTATATTCCTTGTATTTAGAAATAAACACAGAATTGGAAAAAATATAACTCAAAGTATCATAACCATCATATATGTAGGGGTGTAAAAATGGCCCGGCTCAATCCACCCCGGCCCGGCCTTGTGCTGGCCCGGCATCAGGCCTAGTGGGTTCTCGCCAAAAATCGAGCTGAGCCACTTGCACCAAATCGCGGCCCAGGCCGAAGCCCAAGCCCAGATGTACTGGGGCCTTGGGCTGAGCTAGCGGGCTAGGCCTCAAGCCAGGCCATTGGGCCTGGGCCTAGGCTCAAGCTTGGAGCGGGACTGGGCTAAGCCTAACCTTTTTTTTATTTTTTCTACTAAAATTTTATTTTTTTCCCACCAAAATAGTTTGGAAATGAGAGTGGACCTCAGTGGGCTAGGTGGATCGGGCCTTGGAGTGGGCCTTGAGTAGGCTAGTGGGCCGGGCTCGGGTTGGGTGGCAAAATAGATGGCCCAGGCCCAAGCTTAGGGTCTCAGGCTGGACTCCGGCCCGAGCCTAGCCAAGCTAGGCCGCACAGGGCTGCAGGCGGGCCAATTTTACACCTTTCTAAACCACAATTGCTGCTCTATGTCCTACCTTTGTCTCATGATGCTGCGAACTAGGTGATGTCTTCATCTTGTGATTCAATTTTTCAATTTATGGCCCATTGCTATCCCAAGCCCTATTAATGTCCAGCCCATTATCATTTATTTTCTCAATAACACGTGTTAGCATGACTATGCACACGGATCATATTGGGTTGGCCCAAAACAACCTCCAGTTTTAGACTAGGAAGAGGTCCTATTGATCCACTAATGCTTCTAATAAGCCCATTCTCACACGATCTCCACCCCTCTGGAAATATTATCTACAAAATTCAATAATTTTTCCACCTCAGTCACTTCATCTTCCTCTCCGCGTGCAACTGTCTACCTTTCAATTCCATAGCCACATAATGAATCCTTCACAATTGAGACAGAGTTCCAATGATCAGATTTACCCCTCAGATCATCTCCATCAACCAGCATGTGTTGCTGATACAGGGACATAGGAACACAATACATGAGAATGATCAAGTAAAATAAAATCATTTAATCACTTAATCATGGACATGTGGTGCCACAATGGCATTCAACACAATGTGGTTATATTTCACGTGTCGTGTAAAATTCTTGATTTATTCATAATCTGGCCTCAATCAATGTAAAAAATAAAAATAAAAATTAATCGAAGTGGTGGTTGCTTAGAAAGTTAGGCATAAAGTAATTAGAAATAAATAAATCATAATGATGATTAGCGTTAGAGTTTAAGCTTAGAATTTGGGTTTTGGGATTTTGTTTTCACATTGAATATCCTACGATCGTATGCATTTTTACCAATCCATGAGAACAAAGAGAATGATAAGATGTTTCGTGTGCTCTTTTTGAACTAGAGCTAATGTCAGGAAAGAATTTTAAAGAGAGAAGATATGAATATTGTAACCTTCTTTATCTTTGCTTTCCGCTATAAGGTTGTGGTTGTCTTAGCCATAGATCCTTTGTATTCAAAATTTAATCAAATTATTTTTTTAATCTTTAATGCATTATATCATTCATAAGATGAGGTAAAAATTTTGTACATTGGGTAGAAAGGGTGATTGTTGAGCAGGGACGGAACTAAGAGAAAACTAAAGGGGGCTATGGCCCCTCTGTTTTTGTGAAAAATACTGTTTGCCACAGTATTTTAAATATATATATACCATTTTATACATAAAATGACCCTCCAGTATAAAAAATATATATTTCGTTCTTCTCCCATCTTGCATTCTCTTTCTATTTTCCATAAAAAAAAAACTTGTTCATCCCATTAGAGGTTGCTTCTATGGTATATAATTTTTTTTTCTATGTATATATACAATTTATATATCATATTGTACATACATGTGTATTTGTGTATATGGTAAAAAAAATTATTGTTCTTTTAGCCCTTCTCATAATGAAATTCAGATTTCGTTCCTGTTGTTGAGATTGGTCCACCCGCGCATGGTAGTCCATTGCAATGGTTGAACATAATTGTGGTTAATTGTAGTGACTTGACAAATTGGATGGAAGCCATCTCTATTTTCGGGAGCTTCTATTTGCACATTCCCATTCCCCTCTTTGCACACACTTAATAATAATTATTTTTATTATAATTTTATTTTTAAGTAAAATTACTATTATGGACATCAAATAAACACATTCGGAAGTTGAATGTCGAAAAAATGAAAAAAATTCAGAATTCTACTTCCGAACAAGTTGTTTATTTTCAAAATGCTACTTCCAAACCAGTTGTTTATTTTCGAAATGCTACTTCCGAACCAATTATTTATTGAAAAAGATATATATAGAGTGTAATGGGTGTGTGTAAATAGAAGCTCCCCTATTTTGTGTGAAAGAGGAAATTTGGTTAATATTTGACCAGTGTATTCATACTACCTTACACATTCTATAAATAGACCCATTGAGAGAAATGAAAGATGAGTTATAAGAGAGCACGAATTGTTGTGCCTAGGAGGCAGAAAACAATTACACACAAGCACACAAGCAAGAACACATAAAGAATTACGTGGTTCAGAAAATCGCCTACGTCCACGGGCAGTGAAATTCACTAAATTTGGAACAAAGAATTACACACCATAATTCTCTCTCTCTCTGCTCTGTATTCTCTCTTCAACTCACCACACTGAACCCCTTCCATTCACTAACCATTTATGGATGCAATGGGAAGGCCAAAGTCTTCAACAAGCCACCGACAACATTCATGGCAACCACCCACAGTCAGTCACTCTATCATGGATAGCTCGGCTGAATGCCTAGCTTCTTCATTTTTTCCTTCAATTAGTAGCCATCGTTGAGAAAGAAAATCTGAGCCAAATATGAGCCAATCTTCAACACGAGTCTCTCTAGAGAGCCTCTCCAGGTGCATACCCACTATTGAGTGGTAAGCGTTTGTGTATACCCACTGTTGTGTGGGAAGAGTTTTTGTTTACTTGGTAGTGAGTGCAGAGTTTCAGATTGTGTTTGAATTATGGAATTAGGTAAAAATTTGAAAAAAATAAAAAATAAAAAATCAGAAGCCACTTTTTCTTTTTTCTTTTTTAAATCTCTATCTAAATCCATGATCCAAACATAACTTGAGAGTAGCTATAGTGAGTGGAGTGAATCTTACTTGTATACCCATTATTTTGATACTAACACTTTTATTAACAATCTTACTAACGCACGAGTTTATGTAAATCCCACACCAAGAGATGGTTGATCCCACCCAAGCTTGTGTGTGTTACTAAAAATGTTAATAGAAGTGTTAATATCCCTAGCATTAATATTTTGATATAGTCAAGATTTTATATTCGTGGACGGAGGTTGTGTGCCCAATCACATATAATTGACGTCTCTCTCTCTCTCTTTTGTGTGTGTATTTATTTTATGAATGCTTCCACTACACAAATCAACTCTTTTGTATGTGCACATTGGTAACATCTGAAAGGGTGATTCAGCTATCTCTTTGCCCTTATCTGCTCTATTAGATAGAGCTGGTGCTGCTTCTCAAGTGGTTGTGCTGCTGTCAATTCAGTTTGTTTGTTTTTGTGTTGGATGGGTGTTTTTTCAGTTGTTTGTCTTTGTATTGTGTTGGTCTCTCACCAACTAGGAGGTTGGAGCTCATTACAACTCCAAGCTCCTCTTTATTGATGTTTTCTATCATATGTTTTGTATATGTGATTCATCAATAAAGTGTTCTTTTGCCGATCAAAAAAAAAAAAAAAAAAAAAAAACAAACTTTCGCTTGCCGCAGTTAAGTCTGCTTGATCTGATACAGTGACAAGCTCACAAGTATAAATCACGGCTAACAATCTAACTCTTTGATCTGTGTAATTGGGAGCATAGGCTTATTGCAACTTTCCCAATCAGGCCATTCAATTTCACTCTACATCCACCTCTCCGTGCGTGAGGTTGTAAAACATAACAAACTACTCAAGCTCAACTTGTGTTCAACTCGTTCAAAAGTGGCTAATAATTTAAACAAATCAAATTTTAACACATCTTCGAACTCGTTAATTTTCTAAACTTGGCTCGACAAACTTAGATGGACATGGACAACAAAAAATAATTACGTGTGTCAAGCAATGGGTTGTTCAACTTAAAAACCAACTTCGAACAACGTATTTCGTTTACAGCCCGGCACATGGGTTCAGCTTTCTTATACCGTAGTCCAGAAAAAGTCCGGAAGCCGAGAAGAACCAGGAGTAGTGGGGAAAAAAAGTCTTTTGCATGGAATTAGTTGTTTGCTTTCATAACATCCATGCATGGCGTTTCGATTTGATTTAGTATAAAAAATCCCAGAAAGGTTTAATTATGCATTTGCAATGTACCCAGGAAGTTCAATAGAATGAAAATTTCCAAAGCCACATTAGCTCAATAGTAAATCCACCGGAACATTTTCATTGTTCTCATTCTCACTTCTTAGTGTTGATACAAGAAAAATAGGTCTACAATTAGAAGAGAATTAACTCTACTGTTTCAATTTTCCAAAAAATAATGGAAGAAGCAAAAGAGTAAACAGGGCTTACTTGTCAATATGTCAATAAAACCCACGAGAGAGAAGCGATAGTACAATAACAATGTCATATAACTTTCCAGCTTCTGATGCACTGCCTGTTTGGTGGCCTATGAATGAGGCTTACGGGCAAGGAAGAAGTACATCGAAGTGAATATGTTCTTCCTATACAAGTCAATTGCATTAATCATCAATGCCTCAAAACCGAGAAGTGTAAGTACTTCGAGAGAGGCAACACAATTGGAACCAAAAAAAAACCTATGCAGTAAGGTTCTGAAAAGCGGTTGTGGTCGCCGTAATGGTGGCGGTGGCGCGGTTGCGGTTGCGGTTGCGAGGTGTAAAGGCCGCAGCGTAACGGTTGCGGTCACCAGAACTGTGAATTTTTTTATTTTTCGCACAATTTACAAAAAACTTACCGGTACACATATTTTTTTTTTAGAATCATATTTATTGGGTTTTAAAATAAATTTAGATAATTTTTAAGTATGATCCAATATATATCATATTTTTAAATCACTATAAAATAATTTTTTTTACATTTTATTTCAATAATTAATGACTTTATATGTCATAAATCCATGTTACACTTGTGGCAAAAATTTCTTTTATTAGACTTAGATGTATAAAATTATTTTTAATTATTATACTTGTGGAAGCATATATGCATTTTAACTCAAACAGTTTTAAAAAAGTATACATTTTTAATGGAAGAACTTGACAAAGTACATAACATCATAGCATAAATCACAAATAATAGAGAGTACATTTTACATAATGTTACTACTAAAATTACATAATGTCACCACCAAAATGAGTGACGTGGTGCATCTTGGGATTCAGATTGTTGAGCTTGATTGTTGCTGCTACCTTCACCCCCACCAAAATGAGTGACGTGGTGCATCTTGGGAATCAGATTGTTGAGCTTGATTACTACTACCTTCACCCCATCCAGTAGGAAATATATAAGTAAATGTGCTCATCATGTCATCCCTTTCTGTTTCGTGCATTGGGAGAGAAAACGGATACCTTGGCTGAAAAGGATCAACATACTCTTGTTGGGCTTGTTGATAATTTGGCAAACCGTATCCTGGAGGACCACGTTGTTGAGGGGGCCAAGGATAATTTTGTTGAGGTGGGTAAGGATAGCTCTGGCTATCACTGCTATAGGATGGGTAAGGATGATATGGATAACTATGACTACTATCAGATGAATCAAGCTTGTTGTTCTCTACTTCTTATTCTTCTTTCATCCCTACGTGTATCACTACCACGAAACCTCCTAGGTAGTTGGGGTAAAGGTGCAACAGGTTCTCCAATATCATAATGTTCCCCAACATCACATAATCCAAATCCTCCAATAAAATCTTCACTTCCTACACCAAAACTAGTACCATCACCGCCATCACCACCATTGTCGCCGCCACCACCACCACTGTCACCGTGAGAAGTGCCTTCACCATCACCATCATCACCTCCTCCATCAGATGGTGTTAAACCACCACTATTATCACTTTGAGTTGGAGTAGGAGTTGAGCTTTGAGAAGTGCGTCGAGCTTGATATCTATGGGTGCCACCACCATCGTTTCCATCGCTGCCATCGCCGCCATCGCCATTGCTGTCGTTGCCACCACCACCATCATCATCTGAGACCAAATCTAGCCATTCAGAATTATCCACACCATCTAGCAAAGGATTTTCCCTTTCTTCTATCCATGGACTTATTGGATCATCTTCTTCAAATATATAATCCAAGTTAATAGGATTAAAACTCCTATCAATCTCCTCTTGGCTGCTTCTTTTAACGTGTCTCAATTTTAATCTCATGTTGTAGGTGATGAAGACTAATCTTTGGATTTTCTTATATTTCAATCTATTCCTCGTCTTCGTATGGATGAGACTAAAAGTACTCCAATTACGTTCACAGTGAGATGATGTGGTGGTTTGATTTAATACTTTCACAGCTATTTTTTTAAGTTCAGGAGCACAACTGCCATGAATAATCCACCACTCAGCTGCACAAAATTACATTACATTAGACATAAGTCAAAATATGATAAAAAATTATTTAAGTATTTATATATTGTAAATTTGTAATTTTGAAAATAAAAGCTGGATTTGATTGTTTCCATGCTCTTTGTGCTAAAGGAGTACCAAAGGTTTCCTGTTTATCTCGAAACAGCAACAACTACAATTTGGACAATCATTACAAGTAACATTTGCAAAAGTAGATTATTACTATTAAAATTTAAATAATTGGTACGTACTTGATTTGTTGCTTTCACTTGAGCATTCATATTAGGCTCCAGTCTGGTAATTACTTTTTTAAGTCCATCCATCACTTCTCTTATCATTTCATTGGATGAGGTAACACCATATTGGAATTGAGGATTTAAAAAATATCCTTCAAAAATAAGAAGACAATTAATAATTGTAAATAAATATACATTTTATAATTGAAATTGTAACACTTACCAGTCGCATGCAAATCTTGATGCAATTAAAAAGACCATCGAGTATCAATAATTTTTCAATACTCGGTGTAGTAGCGACAATCTCTTTTAATTGCCAACTTTGCTCTATCTATAGCTTCATATATGAAACCCATTGTTGGCTTCTCATCTCCATCAACCAACCTCAATACTCTGACTAGGGGCTCATGAACTTTACAAAGCTCTGTTGCTTTCTGCCAAAACTCCTTTCCCAAAATAATTTTTTTCACATTGTAAGGCTTCCCAGTCTTTGCCTTCCCCCATCTAGAATTCTTCCACTCATCACTATTAAACATAGCTCTCAATTGTTGTTTATATCTAACAATACTCTCAATGGCAATAAAATTTGTAGCAAATCGAGTGATGGTAGGTCGAATCAAATCTCTACCTCTAGTGAATTTTCTCATTAAATCCAACACCCATCCACTATTATAAATGAAATTGGTGATGGTTTTACCATCTTCAATCACTTTTGCTACACTTTTCTTATTGGCTATGTCTTTTAGCATGAGATCGATACAATGTGCTGAACAAGCTGTCCAATATAAATGTTTCATTTTTCTCATTAACATTTTACCGGCTACTTTCAGTGCATGTTCATTATCAGTTACCACTTGAACAACGTATTGTTCTCCAATTTCATCAACAACTTTATCTAACAACCCAAAATAATATTCAACAGTCCTACTAACAATATTAGAGGCATCAATTGATTTGTGAAATATAGTACCTCTATTGCAGTACACTAAGAAGTTGATGATGTGTTGCCGAGTTAGACTGCTCCAACCATCACACATAATGGATACACCTCTCTCTGCCCAAATTCCCTTGAATGATCCTATCCATTCTGTCATTTCATCATGCTCCATGCCCAAATATACTTCAGAAACTTCATAAGCACTAGGACCCTTTACTCCTGGCCCTACTTCAGCAGCAACATCAAGCATGGGTTGTGTATACTCTGAATCAACTGCATTGAATGGAATACGATTATAGAGTATAAACTTGGACACTGCCCGTCCCAATCTCTCTTTTAGCTTCTGTAAATTCATTGTGGAGATTTTTCGCTGTTTTGTACTCTTGCTCTTTTGGAGTTCTACATCCATTGCCCTCAACCTTGCTTCAGGAGCATTGGGCTTAATCCAATTACGTCCACTCCCACCAGTTTCACGCACAGATTGTGATCGACGTAAAACATTAGCAATACCTGACCCTTTTGGCATTCTTTGAGCACTACCCCCTGCACCAGAACTACCACCTGCATCGTATTGTGATCCATGACCTGCAACACCTCGTCTAAATTGTTGCCTTTTCTCCCATTGTTGTTGTGAACGAATACTTGCTTGTCTAGCCCTGGTCGTCTCTGGATCAGAGTCAGAGTCATCATCTCGAAGATCTACAAAATCTCCCTCTTCATTTTCATCATAGAGATCATCTCCCCTAATATGTGCTTCCAATTCAGCTTTTCTCTTTTGTTTGTCTACTTTACTCATTTTCTTATTTTGTAAATGTTTCATCATTTCTTGCATCACGTCTCTACTAACATTAGGACAAGAACGCACTTGTCCTGTTTGATGTGCTAAATGTTGTTTGAAACGCGTAATCCCACATTTAATGTGATGTCCACAAAATTTGCAAATAATATGATGTCTAGTGCCTTCAACTTGAGTTCCAAATTTCCAACCAATATCATCACTTGGGGGTTCATCATTGGCACCCTTTTGTCGTGGCATTTTTGAATATGAATTCTGCATCATTAATACATTTTTTAAATTTATTTTTAAATGAAATGATTGTAAAAAAATATTTAAAATTAAATACTAAATAAAATAATTATAAAAAAATGTAACCACTATTTATACATTTGGATTTTACATGCCAATGTAATCATATAAAAATTTAAAAATAAATTATAAAAATATTTTTAAAAAAAGAAAATTTTGCCATAAAAATTGTTGTCACAACAAATTTTGTCATTAAAAAAAAAAATTGTTATCACAACACATTACAATAAAAAAATAAAAAAATATTTATAATTAAATGTTAAATGAAATGATTATAAAAAAAATTCAACCACTATTTATACATTTGGATTTTACATGCTAATGTAATTAGGAATAAAGACATTTTTCATGGCATTGATTGAGCTATTGTTTTTATTTTTATTTTTTTATTTTAGAGAAAGACATTTTTTTTAAAAAATAAATAAATTTGTGCTATCAAAATTGTTGTCACAACACATTACAATAACAAATTTTTTTTAAAAAAATATTTCAAATTAAATACTGAATAAAATAGTTATAAAAAATACAACCACTATTTATACATTTCGATTTTACATGCCAATGTAATCATATAAAAATTAAAAAATGAATTATAAAGAATTTTTTTTGAGGTATTGATTTTTTTTTTTTAAAAAGACATTTTTTAAAAAATAAAATTATGCCTTTAACAGTGTTGTAATAACAAACTAAAAAATATTTATAATTAAATATTAAATGAAATGATTATAAAAAAAATTCAACCACTATTTATACATTTGGATTGTACATGCTAATGTAATTAGGAATAAAGACATTTTTCATGGCATTGATTGAGCTATTTTTTTTATTTTAATTTTTTTTATTTTAGAGAAAGACATTTTTTTAAAAAATAAATAAATTTGTGCTATCAAAATTGTTGTCACAACACATACGTGCTTCCAAATTTTTTTTAAAAAATATTTCAAATTAAATACTAAATAAAATAGTTATAAAAAATACAATCACTATTTATACATTTCGATTTTACATGCTAATATAATCGTATAAAAATTAAAAAATAAATTACAAAGAATTTTTTTGAGGTATTGATTTTTTTTTTTTTTGAAAAGATATTTTAAAAAAAATAGTGACTTCAATATTGTTGTCACAACACATCACAATAACAAAATAAAAATATTTATAATTAAATATTAAATGAAATGATTATAAAAAAAATTGCAACAACTATTTATACATTTGGAGTTTACATGCTAATGTAATCATATAAAAATTAAAAAATAAATTATAAAGAAAAAAATTCTTACATAGTTGTTTTTTGGGCTTCAATCACTTGAGTATTTGTTATCTTTTGGAATAACCTGCAAGAAAAAAAATTCAATAAAAACTGACATATATAAAATGTATTAATTTAATTATAGGTGTTATGATTTTTAGATATTATAAAAAAAATTAATCACTAATTATTATATATAAAATACTAAAAATAAATGCATAGCTCTAGATATATATATATATATTTAAAAAAAATCAATCACTAATTATTATATAAAAATACTAAAAATAAATGCATAGCTTTAAATATATCACATAAATTTTGTAAGTTTTACAAAATTTAAAATCTGAAAATCATTGTAAAAATAAAATTAATAAAAAAAAAAAATTGCTAGACACGGGTGTGTCTTCCTAGGAAGCTGCACACAAAAAAAAAAAAAACAAATGTTATATTATATTATATAATTTATATACCTTCCCAAGGTATATCTTCCCCAGGAAGCTACAAACAAAAATAAAATAAAAAAACAAAACAAAGGGGCAGCACTTTCGGAGGAGATGAATTCGGTCCAGGAGCAAACAAAACAAAATAAAAAAAGAAGATCAGAGGAGATGAACCTGTGGAAGTAGCACTTCGGTGAAGACGTAAACAGATCAGAGTTTTGTGTTGAAGAACAAAGGGGCAGTTGGAGAGTCACAAAACAGAGGCAGGTTCATCTCCTCCCTCTTCTCTCTTCTCTCTCTCTATTTCTCACTCATATCATCCGTATTTTAGATCTAAAAATTTGTGGATGGATACACCTCACCTCGAAGTGGTTCATGTGCTGTAAAGCAAAGCATTTGAACCAGTGATTGAGCCTCTGAATAATAAAGGTATGTACCACATCTTTTGTTTTTTTGTTTTTTTCTTTTGTTTGAGCCAACATTTGCACTATCTGTATTTCTTTTGTTTTTTTTTTTGAAAATAATCAGCGAAAAAAGCCCTGTAACGGGTGTAACGGGTCGTTACGACCGTTACGCCACCGTTACGACCGCTACGTCGGCCGTAACGGCTGATACACCTGTGAATTTCAATCACACCACAAAATCGGGGGTAACGCGTGGTGCCTACCACCGAAACCGTTAAGTAACACCGCATTTTTAAACCTTGGATGTGGTACATACCTTTATTATTCAGAGGCTCAATCACTGGTTCAAATGCTTTGCTTTACAGCACATGAACCACTTCGAGGTGAGGTGTATTCATCCACAAATTTTCAGATCTGAAATACGGATGATATGAGTGAGAAATAGAGAGAGAGAAGAGAGAAGAGGGAGGAGATGAACCTGTCTCTGTTCTGTGACTCTCCGGCTGCCCCTTTGTTCTTCAACACAAAACTCTGATCTGTTTACGTCTTCACCAAAGTGCTGCTTCCACAGGTTCATCTCCTCTGATCTTCTTTTTTTATTTTGTTTTGTTTGCTCCTGGACCGAATTCATCTCCTCCGAAAGTGCTGCCCCTTTGTTTTGTTTTTTTATTTTATTTTTGTTTGTAGCTTCCTGGAAAAGATATACCTTGGGAAGGTATATAAATTATATAATATAATATAACATTTTTTTTTTTTTTGTGTGCGCAGCTTCCTGGGAAGACACACCCATGTCTAGCAAATTTTTTTTTTTTTATTAATTTTATTTTTACAATGATTTTCAGATTTTAAATTTTGTAAAACTTACAAAATTTATGTGATATATTTAAAGCTATGCATTTATTTTTAGTATTTTTATATAATAATTAGTGATTGATTTTTTTTAAATATATATATATATATATCTAGAGCTATGCATTTATTTTTAGTATTTTATATATAATAATTAGTGATTGATTTTTTTTTATAATATCTAAAAATCATAACACCTATAATTAAATTAATACATTTTATATATGTCAGTTTTTATTGAATTTTTTTTTTCTTGCAGGTTATTCAAAAAGATAACAAATACTCAAGTGATTGAAGCCCAAAAAACAACTATGTAAGAATTTTTTTCTTTATAATTTATTTTTTAATTTTTATATGATTACATCAGCATGTAAACTCCAAATGTATAAATAGTTGTTGCAATTTTTTTTATAATCATTTCATTTAATATTTAATTATAAATATTTTTATTTTGTTATTGTGATGTGTTGTGACAACAATATTGAAGTCACTATTTTTTTTAAAATATCTTTTCAAAAGAAAAAAAAAATCAATACCTCAAAAAAAATTCTTTGTAATTTATTTTTTAATTTTTATATGATTATATTAGCATGTAAAATCGAAATGTATAAATAGTGGTTGTATTTTTTATAACTATTTTATTTAGTATTTAATTTGAAATATTTTTTAAAAAAAAATTGGAAGCACATGTGTTGTGACAACAATTTTGATAGCACAAATTTATTTATTTTTTAAAAAAATGTCTTTCTCTAAAATAAAAAAAAAAAAAAAAACAATAGCTCAATCAATGCCATGAAAAATGTCTTTATTCCTAATTACATTAGCATGTAAAATCCAAATGTATAAATAGTGGTTGAATTTTTTTTATAATCATTTCATTTAATATTTAATTATAAATATTTTTTATTTTGTTATTACAACACTGTTAAAGGCATAATTTTATTTTAAAAAAAATGTCTTTTTAAAAAAAAATTCAATACCTCAAAAAAAATTCTTTATAATTCATTTTTTAATTTTTATATGATTACATTGGCATGTAAAATCGAAATGTATAAATAGTGGTTGTATTTTTTATAACTATTTTATTCAGTATTTAATTTGAAATATTTTTTAAAAAAAATTTGTTATTGTAATGTGTTGTGACAACAATTTTGATAGCACAAATTTATTTATTTTTTAAAAAAAATGTCTTTCTCTAAAATAAAAAAATAAAAATAAAAACAATAGCTCAATCAATGCCATGAAAAATGTCTTTATTCCTAATTACATTAGCATGTAAAATCCAAATGTATAAATAGTGGTTGAATTTTTTTTATAATCATTTCATTTAACATTTAATTATAAATATTTTTTTATTTTTTTTATTGTAATGTGTTGTGATAACAAATTTTTTTTTTTTTTAATGACAAAATTTGTTGTGACAACAATTTTTATGGCAAAATTTTCTTTTTTTAAAAATATTTTTATAATTTATTTTTAAATTTTTATATGATTACATTGGCATGTAAAATCCAAATGTATAAATAGTGGTTACATTTTTTTACAATTATTTTATTTAGTATTTAATTTTAAATATTTTTTTACAATCATTTCATTTAAAAATAAATTTAAAAAATGTATTGATGATGCAGAATTCATATTCAAAAATGCCACAACAAAAGGGTGCCAATGATGAACCCCCAAGTGATGATATTGGTTGGAAATTTGGAACTCAAGTTGAAGGCACTAGACATCATATTATTTGCAAATTTTGTGGACATCACATTAAATGTGGGATTACGCGTATCAAACAACATTTAGCACATCAAACAGGACAAGTGCGTTCTTGTGCTAATGTTAGTAGAGACGTGATGCAAGAAATGATGAAACATTTACAAAATAAGAAAATGAGTAAAGTAGACAAACAAAAGAGAAAAGCTGAATTGGAAGCACATATTAGGGGAGATGATCTCTATGATGAAAATGAAGAGGGAGATTTTGTAGATCTTCGAGATGATGACTCTGACTCTGATCCAGAGATGACCAGGGCTAGACAAGCAAGTATTCGTTCACAACAACAATGGGAGGAAAGGCAACAATTTAGACGAGGTGTTGCAGGTCATGGATCACAATACGATGCAGGTGGTAGTTCTGGTGCAGGGGGTAGTGCTCAAAGAATGCCAAAAGGGTCAGGTATTGATAATATTTTTCGTCGATCACAATCTGTGCGTGAAACTGGTGGGAGTGGAAGTAATTGGATTAAGCCCAATGCTCCTGAAGCAAGGTTGAGGGCAATGGATGTAGAACTCCAAAAGAGCAAGAGTACAAAACAGCGAAAAATCTCCACAATGAATTTACAGAAGCTAAAAGAGAGATTGGGACGGGCAGTGTCCAAGTTTATACTCTATAATCGTATTCCATTCAATGCAGTTGATTCAGAGTATACACAACCCATGCTTGATGTTGCTGCTGAAGTAGGGCCAGGAGTAAAGGGTCCTAGTGCTTATGAAGTTTCTGAAGTATATTTGGGCATGGAGCATGATGAAATGACAGAATGGATAGGAACATTCAAGGGAATTTGGGCAGAAAGAGGTGTATCCATCATGTGTGATGGTTGGATCAGTCTAACTCGGCAACACATCATCAACTTCTTAGTGTACTGCAATAGAGGTACTATATTTCACAAATCAATTGATGCCTCTAATATTGTTAGTAGGACTGCTGAATATTATTTTTGGTTGTTAGATAAAGTTGTTGATGAAATTGGAGAACAATACGTTGTTCAAGTGGTAACTGATAATGAACCTGCACTGAAAGCAGCCGGTAAAATGTTAATGAGAAAAATGAAACATTTATATTGGACAGCTTGTTCAGCACATTGTATCGATCTCATGCTAAAAGACATAGCCAATAAGAAAAGTGTAACAAAGGTGATTGAAGATGGTAAAACCATCACCAATTTCATTTATAATTCTGGATGGGTGTTGGATTTAATGAGAAAATTCACTGGAGGTAGAGAATTGATTCGACTTGCCATCACTCGATTTGCTACAAATTTTATTGCCATTGAGAGTATTGTTAGATATAAACAACAATTGAGAGCTATGTTTAATAGTGATGAGTGGAAGAATTCTAGATGGGGGAAGGCAAAGACTGGGAAGCCTTACAATGTGAAAAAAAGTATTTTAGGAAAGGAGTTTTGGCAGAAAGCAACAGAGCTTTGTAAAGTTCATGAGCCCCTAGTCAGAGTATTGAGGTTGGTTGATGGAGATGAGAAGCCAACAATGGTTTTCATATATGAAGCTATAGATAGAGCAAAGTTGGCAATTAAAAGAGATTGTCGCTACTACACCGAGTATTGAAAAATTATTGATACTCGATGGTCTTTTCAATTGCATCAAGATTTGCATGCGGCTGGTAAGTGTTACGATTTCAATTATAAAATGTATATTTATTTACAATTATTAATTGTCTTCTTATTTTTGAAGGATATTTTTTAAATCCTCAATTCCAATATAGTGTTACCTCATCCAATGAAATGATAAGAGAAGTGATGGATGGACTTAAAAAAGTAATTACCAGACTGGAGCCTAATATGGATGCTCAAGTGAAAGCAACAGATCAAGTACGTACCAATTATTTAAATTTTAATAGTAATAATCTACTTTTGCAAATGTTACTTGTAATGATTGTCCAAATTGTAGTTGTTGCTGTTTCGAGATAAACAGGAAACTTTTGGTACTCCTTTAGCACAAAGAGCATGGAAACAATCAAATCCAGCTTTTATTTTCAAAATTACAAATTTACAATATATAAATACTTAAATAATTTTTTTATCATATTTTGACTTATGTCTAATGTAATGTAATTTTGTGCAGCTGAGTGGTGGATTATTCATGGCAGTTGTGCTCCTGAACTTAAAAAAATAGCTGTGAAAGTATTAAATCAAACCACCACATCATCTCACTGTGAACGTAATTGGAGTACTTTTAGTCTCATCCATACGAAGACGAGGAATAGATTGAAATATAAGAAAATCCAAAGATTAGTCTTCATCACCTACAACATGAGATTAAAATTGAGACACGTTAAAAGAAGCAGCCAAGAGGAGATTGATAGGAGTTTTAATCCTATTAACTTGGATTATATATTTGAAGAAGATGATCTAATAAGTCCATGGATAGAAGAAAGGAAAAATCCTTTGCTAGATGGTGTGGATAATTCTGAATGGCTAGATTTGGTCTCAGATGATGATGGTGGTGGTGGCAACGACAGCAATGGCGGTGGCGGCGATGGCAGCGATGGAAACGATGGTAGTGGCACCCATAGATATCAAGCTCGATGCACTTCTCAAAGCTCAACTCTTACTCCAACTCAAAGTGATAATAGTGGTGGTTTAACACCATCTGATGGAGGAGGTGATGATGGTGATGGTGAAGGCACTTCTCACGATGACAGTGGTGGTGATGGCGGTGACAATGGTGGTGATGGCGGTGATGGTACTAGTTTTGGTGCAGGAAGTGAAGATTTTATTGGAGGATTTGGATTATGTGATGTTGGGGAACATTATGATATTGGAGAACCTGTTGTACCTTTACCCCAACTACCTAGAAGGTTTCGTGGTAGTGATACACGTAGGGATGAAAGAAGAATAAGAAGTAGAGAACAACAGCTTGATTCATCTGATAGTAGTCATAGTTATCCATATCATCCTTACCCATCCTATAGCAGTGATAGCCAGAGTTATCCTTACCCACCTCAACAAAATTATCCTTGGCCCCCTCAACAATGTGGTCCTCCAGGATACGGTTTGCCAAATTATCAACAAGCCCAACAAGAGTATGTTGATCTTTTTCAGCCAAGGTATCCATTTTCTCTCCCAATGCACGAAACAGAAAGGTATGACATGATTAGCACATTTACTTATATATTTCCTACTGGATGGGGTGAAGGTAGTAGTAATCAAGCTCAACAATCTGATTCCCAAGATGCACCACGTCACTCATTTTGGTGGGGTGAAGGTAGCAGCAACAATCAAGCTCAACAATCTGAATCCCAAGATGCACCACGTCACTCATTTTGGTGGTGACATTATGTAATTTTAGTAGTAACATTATGTAAAATGTACTCTCTATTATTTGTGATTTATGCTATGATGTTATGTACTTTGTCAAGTTCTTCCATTAAGAATGTATACTTTTTTAAAACTATTTGAGTTAAAATGCACATATGCTTCCACAAGTATAATAATTAAAAATAATTTTATACATCTAAGTCCAATAAAAGAAATTTTTGCCACAAGTGTAACATGGATTTATGACATATAAAGTCATTAATTATTGAAATAAAATGTAAAAAAAATTATTTTATAGTGATTTAAAAATATGAAATATATTAGATCATACTTAAAAATTATGAAAAAATTATCTAAATTTATTTTAAAACCCAATAAATATGATTCTAAAAAAAAATATGCGTATCGGTAAGTTTTTTGTAAATTGTGCGAAAAATAAAAAAATTCACAGTTCCAGTAACCGCAACCGTTACGCTGCGGCCTTTACACCCTGCAACCGCAACCGCGCCACCGCCACTGTTACGGCGACCGCAACCGCTTTTCAGAACCTTGACCACATCTTTTGTTTTTTTCTTTTGTTTGAACCAACATTTGCACTATCTGTATTTCTTTTGTTTTTTTTTTGAAAATAATCAGCGAAAAAAGCCCTGTAACGGGTGTAACGGGCCGTTACGCCACCGTTACGACCGCTATGTCGGCCGTAACGGCCGATACACCTGTAAATTTCAATCACACCGCAAAATTGGGGGTAACGCGTGGTGCCTACCACCGAAACCGTTACGTAACGGCCGAAACCGTTACGTAACACCGCATTTTTAAACCTTGCTATGCAGTGTGTAATTTAAATGGTCTTCACAATCAATGGTGAACCCTAAAATTTGTTTGCAGGTCATTTATCTGGTTCTCAACTAAACATTATTCAAGTCTACATATTGTAAGGGGTAAAATTTAAGTGTTTCTGTGACTAATTATGTACTTTGTTTCACTATTGTGTTCTCTCCAAAGACTTCTTGTTCTCCAAAGACTTTATTGTTTTATTGTTGTGTTAGCAATAACAGTATTTATTGAGTGGATACAATTTGTATATTTATTATGTAAATCTCTTAAATGCACATCCATGGCTGCATGATCAAATAAGTCAGTCTTTTGTTTTGTTTTAGGGAGAGAAGGGATATGCATGTAGAGCAATAACTACCGTCCACCTTCAATAAGTGCATCTGCTGTTTTCTCCAGGAAAGCTTGAACTCTTTGGCTTCCCTCTGGAGCAAGCCCCACGAACTCCAAGGCTTTTACCTGCAAAGAAAAAGAAAATGCTACTTTGTAGCTTGCTCTAACATACCCAGAACAACAGAAGGGGCTTGATTGGCCACCAAACACAGAAATCAAGCGAGGGCACTTTCTGTTGCCAGCAACTAGTTTGATTAGTTTTAAAGATTCCCACACTAGTAGAAATATATACCCACACACATATATGTATATATTAAAAATCATTCATGTGATCAAAAGACTGTTAAGGATCAATAAATCTTACCATGTTCCTAGTGATGAAGCGTCCAGCAGCCGTTACCCGGAAGTTACTTGGTGAGAAGTGACATTTATCCAGAGGCAGATACCAAGGGAGAGATGAGTCTGAAGCAACATCCTTCTTCCATATTACCTTTCGTAGTGAGGAAGAAAAAAAAATTAAAAATAAAAAGAGAGAAATAATCATATATCTGTTATTTGAACATTTTCACACAATTATCCTACATTTTCTATTTCAAACAAAAATTATCAAAGTGGTGTCCAGTGCAGGAGCAAATAAAAGAAGTGAAAGGTTTTGGAAAATAAGCAGGAGTTTGAAGCTTGAAGACATGATAGAATAGTCTCATGGAATGTCTTTCTAAAATGTTCCAAGGGGCACAGGAACTGGAAACTGAGACAAGTGTAGAATTATGGTTAACCAAAAAACAGAAGGCTTGAAGGCCCAGCAATATACAGAATTACATAGTTGTTAAACTTAATATCTATATAATTCTGAAAGAAATTTATCACTTAATCTTCACAGCAATAATCATTTCCCAAAAAGGAGGGGGGGAGAAAAACAACAAAAGTAGCCTCCATAGTTCACTTTTTTGTACCTTTTTCTAGGTAAGCAACATGCTTCCAATAGTGTGATTACTGATTAGATCTATGGTTGTACATTTTGAAAGACTGACTTTGAATTACCTAGAAAAGAAAGAAAGAAACACAAAAAATGAAACAAAGAAAAAAACATGTGATCTTACTGTATTACAGATTTATTTTTTGTATGTCACTCACCTCAAAACCTGGGAGTTTCAGAGCTTCAAGACATTGTTTCATTGACCTGATATCTGGAAGTCCATTACCAAGCTCAACCTCACCCTGTTTCCAAAGAAATCAAGTTTGTATTCCGACAGAGAAAGCAAGTCAAAAGGCATATTGAATCAGTAGAACCTTGATTCTCTGGTGCTCTTCATTGTTGGGATCGAAAGAATCAGTGATGCACCACTCATAAGCAGCAAAACATTGGCCATGCTTCAACACTCTAAAAATCTCTTTGTAGCAATTGTCACACCCCAAATCCGGGCATGACCGGCCGTGGCCCACAGGGACTTAGCCCAAGGCACACGTAAGCCTAAACACGAATCCAATCACATTGAACAACTGAACAATAGTCCAATAATAAATAACCAAAACTCAATCCAGACATGTCACAATTATAAACGGCAAAATCAACCGTAATCAAAAACCATCCAAACTTATGGGATATAAACAACCCACATATCAAAAATAATCCTAAATGAACTTCGATAAGAATAAATATAAATATGCACAAACTTGACATAACACTCTAAACTAAAGGAATGCCCTAGAGGTCCATGCAATTGAGTCCCCGCTACGCCATGAGTCCACTCTAAGTCCTTCTAACACCTGGAAGTGATAAAAACTAAGTCAGCTGATAGCTCAGTGAGTAGCAACATGGATAGTAAATACAGTTTTGAAAACAAGGATAAATTTCAAAATAAGATATATATCACAGAAACTACATTGGCATACAGTTTGGTAAATACAATCTGTTTCAAAAGAAGGTTCCATAGTTCAACACTTAAAATACTCATGTCTCGCAAGAACATGATAAACAACATTTTCCACTTAAAACAGATTATAACATGAACACCAATAATTTTCTGGGTACCAATAAAAACAAATAATTTGCCACACATTTCTCAGGCTATAAGCCCCGTTGGATCCAATACCGAACTAAGAGTCATCCTCAGGGTGGCACCTGGGCCTTTTCTCAAAGACGATCCGATTGAAGGTCACCTAGTTGTTTTTAAAGGTCTGTGCCTTACAATCGTTGAGCACTAGAGTCATCACGGCCCAACCCGGATCTGTTCCCTAGTGGCCAGAGTCACCACACACAGTGGAATAATTTCCCTGGACTAAATACACACATGGTCCCAATAATCAATACACATCAGTTTTCGCAAAACATGGTGGTTCATCATTATAAACATGAGACCAAAACAAATAGTTTACAGTATGCCAAGTTCACACGTGTTTCAGAAATAATTTGATTCAATTGATAATATAATAATTTATCAAAACAGTTTAATCATGAAACAACAATTTAATTTTTCCAACAGTTCAGGGTAAGGGAACATTTATAAAAATACGTAGCATGAAACTACTCACGTGGAAATGAAATAATATAATCCTCGAATAGAGTATGAAAGTCCAACTAGTGCCCTCAACCAATATGAAAACTACACGTCACTACTAATTTAAAAATACTAAAGAATACGGACTAAGTAACCCCAAACTGAAGCGCACTAACACGGCTCAACCCAACTCACCGTTACTCTTAAATATTATCTAAGTTCATGTTCTTCAAGGTCTAAAATCACCCAAGACATAGGTTCCGATCAAAACTTAACTAAAAATAACTTTAAGATAAAACAGTGTTTTAAACTAGTTTTCCCAATCTATTCGCTAACTTTGAAAATTACAAAACCCACTCCACGCTATTCGAAAAATTCCAATAACCTCCAGATATGATCTAATATATCCTAAGTTTCAAACCCAATTGGTTTCACTTGATTTGCTTATCAAAATAATTATCTACAATTTATTATATCCAAACAGGTTGTTTTCTGCAGCACTTTAAAGAAATTGACGGTTCTCTTAATATACACGAGCAATCAATGCAAGGCCAAAAACTTACGAAACTAGACTCGTAACCGGTTCTAATGACACTAATTTGATAATTTTTGGATTTATACCCAAAGAGAACAACAATCCCGAATTTACTGTTTCGGACTGGTTTCCTGGACAGATTTGAATACCTCAATTTATATGGATTTCGACTCCCAAAAATTATGAAAAAATTCAGATATGCAACTCAATGTGTAATTGATCTACGGTAAAAATTTCAGATTAAAATTCATCCGTTTGATATGGTTTCTTGATTTTTAAAGTTTGTGACTTTGTACAGAATTTTTGGACTGAAAATTACACCCAATCTTTACACATATATTTAGCTCCTCAAGTTTCTTAATAGGATATCTATATACACAATACATAAACCTACAACCTCTCCATCAATGAAAAAAATAATTATAGAATAAGGATGAAGAACAAAAAGAAGAGAAGAAAACCAAGGAGGGCTAACCTTTGATGATCACACACAACACAACACACCCAAAAGTTCTTTGATTGCAACATCTTCTTCTTTTTTTCCTTCTCTCTAACCCTCTCCCGTGGCTGATGTTTTTGCCCTATGTGGTGAACAAATAATAGAGTAGAGTAGGGTTTGTGTTTATTTTATTTTATACTAGTGGTGGGCACACATAGGTCAAATAGATAGATAAATATACAAAATACATATATAAGTTACATGCAACTCAAATGGTAGGAGTCATATATATTAACCTTGTGGTCTAGAGTTCAAGTCACCCCCTCCTCTCTCTCTCTTTTTATTTTTATTTTTATAATAAACCTTGTCTCTAAATTAAAGACTTTCACCATAAATTTATTTTAGGTTTAAAATTAATTAAAAGATCCTCCAATAATATTTAATTTGCACCTTAGAATTCACCACCAAAATATTTGAGATTGTAATATTATTATTTAATTATTTACTTAATTTTTATATTCGGGTTCTCACATTCTCCCCTCCTAAGAAAAAGTTTCGTCCTCGAAACTAACCTGAGTAAATCATGAGAATAGATGTGGGTACTTCTCGCGCATCTCGTCCTCGCATTCCCAAATCGCCTCTTCAACTAGATGATTACGCCACAGTACCTTAACCAATTTAATGACCTTTGTATGCAACCTTTTCTCTTTCGAATCCAAAATCTGAATAGGTATCTCCTCATACGAAAAATCCTCTCTAATCTGAAACGGCTCATAATCTATCACATGCGACGGACTGTGCACATATTTCCTCAGCATAGACACGTGAAACACATTATGCACTCCTGCCAACCTAGGGGGTAAAACAACACGATACACAACCTCACTAACCTTCTCTAATACCTCAAATGGTCCAATGTATCTAGAACTCAACTTTCATTTATTTCCAACCCTGATGACTCCTTTCCATGGTGATCCTTTCAAGAATACCATATCCCCCACATGAAACTCTAAGTCTCTCCCACGATGATCAGCATAACTTTTTTTTTTTTTTCTACTCTGAGCAGTCAATAATCTCTCTCTAATGGTGATAATTTTCTGTATAGCATCCTCCACCAAATCAGGTCCCAACATTTGCCTTTCACCAACCTCATACCAACACAAAGGAGACTTACACTTCCTTCCATACAAAGCCTCATAAGGGGCTACTCCCAAACTAGAATGACAACTATTATTATGTGCAAACTCCATAAGCGGCAAATAATCATCCCAATTACCTCTCCACTCCAAAGCATAAGCCCTCAACATATCCTCAAGGGTTTGAATAGTTCTCTTTGATTGCCCATCTGTCTGAGGGTGAAATTTAACCGAGTACCTATAGCTGACTGTAACGCACCCCAAAACTTAGACACAAAACGAGGGTACCAATCTGACACTATTGACACTGGTGCACCATGCAATCTAACAATCTCCTTCACATACAACTGTGCAAATCGAGCTAGAGAATAGGTCATCTGTACTGCAATAAAATGTGCTGACTTGGTTAATCTATCAACAACTACCCAAACTGCATCGTGATTACTACTAGTACGAGGTAATCCACATACGAAGTCCATGGTAACATGATCCCACTTCCACTCCGGTATAGGTAAGGGTTGTAGTTTCCCCGCAGGTTTCTGATGTTTTACTTTAACCTGTTGACACACCAAACACTGAGCCACAAATTCTGCAATATCTCCCTTTATACCATTCCACCAAAAATGTTCATAAAGATCCCAATACATCTTAGTACTTCCAGGATGAATGCTATAACTATAACTAGAACTATGTGCCTCTGTCATAATCTCCTTCCTCAAATCACCACCAATAGGAACAAAAATTCGGCCACAGAATCTAAGCAGCCCATCATCACTAACCACAAAGTCTACATGCTTACCCTCTACCATCTCTCCTTTAATACGCTCACACTGGGGGTCAATCTCCTGAGCTAAACGAATCCGTTCTCTCAAGGTCAGTTGAACTATCAATTGACTATAATAAGCCCTATCACCAGGCATAACAACCTTAAGCCTCAAACGTCTAATGTCTTCCACCAAACAACTCTCAATAGACAAAGCAGCTACATCTCCAACTGGTACTTTCCTACTCAAGGCATCTACCACCACATTTGACTTTCCCGGATGATACAAAATATTCACATCGTATCTTTTAACAACTCAAGCCATCTTTTTTTTTTTTTTTTTTTTTTTGCCTCAAATTTAGTTCCTTCTGTGTGAAAATATACTTCAAACTCTTATGATCAGTGTAAATCTCACACGACTCTCCATACAAATAATGTCGCCAGCTCTTAAGAGCGAAAATCACTATTGCTAACTCCAAGTCGTGCGTAGGATAATTTCTGTCATGTACTTTCAACTATCGTGATGTATAAGTAATCTTCTTCCTATGCTGCATGGGCACACATCCTAAACCCTATCGTGAAGCATCACTATAAATCACAAAACCACCACCATTAGTAGATAAGGCAAGGATTGGAGCTGATATCAACCTTTGTTTAAACTCCTGGAAGCTACACTCACAATCATCATTCCACTCAAATTTACCTCTTTCCTAGTGAGGTTAATAAATGGCAAAGCAATACGGGAGAATCCTTCCACAAACCGTCTATAATAACCAGCAATCCCTAGAAGCTATGTACCTCCATCACCGAAGTAGGTCGTGGCCAATCAACGATTTTCTACCACCTTTGTGCTATCCACAAATACCCCATCTTTACTTACCACATGACCCAAAAATGATACAATGCTCAACCAAAATTCACACTTCTTAAATTTTGCATAGTCTCTTCTCCCTAAGGATCTGCAGTACTACCCTCAAATGCTGCTCATGCTCCTCCTTACTCCTCGAATAAATTAGGATGTCATCAATAAACACTACCACAAATTTATCCAGTTGGGGTTTAAATACTCTGTTCACTAAATCCATGAATGCAGCCGGTGCATTTGTGAGACCAAAACGCATTACCAAGAACTCATAATGCCCATAATGGATTCTAAAAGTTGTCTTAGGAACATCCTCATCCTTTACTTTCAACTGGTGATAGCCTAACCTCAAGTCAATCTTAGAGAATACTTGAACTCCCTACAATTGGTCAAATAGGTCATCAATACGTGGCAAAGGATACATATTCTTCACTTTGACTTTGTTTGGTTCTCTATAATCAATACACAATCTCATAGACCCATCATTCTTCTTCACAAATAACACAGGTGCTCCCCAAGGTGACATGCTAGGCCTCATAAAACCTTTGTCTAACAACTCCTATAACTGAGTTTGTAACTCCCTCAACTCCAACGGCGCCATTCTATAGGGCACTTTAGAAATAAGTGTTGTGTCAGGGACCAAGTTAATGGAAAATTCTATCTCACGATCTAGAGGAAATCTAGGTAGATCCTTCAGAAGAACATCAACACAATCACTCACTACAGGCAACTCCTCTAACTTCCGTTATGGCAGTTCAATACTCACCACACAAGCTAAGTAACCATGATACCTTTTTCTCAACATTCAGTTAGCCTAAAGGGAAGAAGTAAAACAGATAGAAGACCATTTCTTATCTCCCTAAAAGAAAAACTCAAGTTGTCCCAACATAGCAAAAACTACCCCCATTCTAAAACAATCAATAGAAGCATGATGCTTCGTCAACAAATCCATCTCCAAAATCACATCAAAATCCTTCATCTCTAAAGAAATCAAATCCACTAGAAAAATCCTACCATCCATCTTTATCTGACAAGATCTACAGACATCTCCCAATATTACTATTTCTCCAAATGGATTACACACAATAATACAAACATCAAAGGCTCTTAAAGAATAGACAATCCGTGTAATATCTAGGTGTCAACTGTTAACCATCAAAACGAAATCAAGAACGGTTCAACACAAGTTTAAATAAAACTAACTTAACCAAACACTACTAAGTACTATAGGGACTCGGACCTCGTCTAAATGATGAAATGCAAGGTATGTAACTTGATAAATCTATAGCTCTGATACCACAATTGTCACACCCCAAATCCGGGCATGACCGGCCGTGGCCCACAGGGACTTAGCCCAAGGCACACGTAAGCCTAAACACGAATCCAATCACATTGAACAACTGAACAATAGTCCAATAATAAATAACCAAAACTCAATCCAGACATGTCACAATTATAAACGGCAAAATCAACCGTAATAAAAAACCATCCAAACTTATGGGATATAAACAACCCACATATCAAAAATAATCCTAAATGAACTTCGAGAAGAATAAATATAAATATGCACAAACTTGACATAACACTCTAAACTAAAGGAATGCCCTAGAGGTCCATGCAATTGAGTCCCCGCTACGCCATTAGTCCACTCTAAGTCCTTCTAACACCTGGAAGTGATAAAAACTAAGTCAGCTGATAGCTCAGTGAGTAGCAACATGGATAGTAAATACAGTTTTGAAAACAAGGATAAATTTCAAAATAAGATATATATCACAGAAACTACATTGGCATACAGTTTGGTAAATACAATCTGTTTCAAAAGAAGGTTCCACAGTTCAACACTTAAAATACTCATGTCTCGCAAGAACATGATAAACAACATTTTCCACTTAAAACAGATTATAACATGAACACTAATAATTTTCTGGGTACCAATAAAAACAAATAATCTGCCACACATTTCTCAGGCTATAAGCCCCGTTGGATCCAATACCGAACTAAGAGTCATCCTCAGGGTGGCACCTGGGCCTTTTCTCAAAGACGATCCGATTGAAGGTCACCTAGTTGTTTTTAAAGGTCTGTTCCTTACAATCGTTGAGCACTAGAGTCATCACGGCCCAACCCGGATCTGTTCCCTAGTGGCCAGAGTCACCACACACAGTGGAATAATTTCCCTGGACTAAATACACACATGGTCCCAATAATCAATACACATCAGTTTTCGCAAAACATGGTGGTTCATCATTATAAACATGAGACCAAAACAAATAGTTTACAGTATGCCAAGTTCACACGTGTTTCAGAAATAATTTGATTCAATTGATAATATAATAATTTATCAAAACAGTTTAATCATGAAACAACAATTTAATTTTTCCAACAGTTCAGGGTAAGGGAACATTTATAAAAATACGTAGCATGAAACTACTCACCTGGAAACGAAATAATATAATCCTCGAATAGAGTATGAAAGTCCAACTAGTGCCCTCAACCAATATGAAAACTACACGTCACTACTAATTTAAAAATACTAAAGAATACGGACTAAGTAACCCCAAACTGAAGCGCACTAACACGGCTCAACCCAACTCACCGTTACTCTTAAATATTATCTAAGTTCATGTTCTTCAAGGTCTAAAATCACCCAAGACATAGGTTCCGATCGAAACTTAACTAAAAATAACTTTAAGATAAAACAGTGTTTTAAACTAGTTTTCCCAATCTATTCGCTAACTTTGAAAATTACAAAACCCACTCCACGCTATTCGAAAAATTCCAATAACCTGCAGATATGATCTAATATATCCTAAGTTTCAAACCCAATTGGTTTCACTTGATTTGCTTATCAAAATAATTATCTACAATTTATTATATCCAAACAGGTTGTTTTCTGCAGCACTTTAAAGAAATTGACGGTTCTCTTAATATACACGAGCAATCAATGCAAGGCCAAAAACTTACGAAACTAGACTCGTAACCGGTTCTAATGACACTAATTTGATAATTTTTGGATTTATACCCAAAGAGAACAACAATCCCGAATTTACTGTTTCGGACTGGTTTCCTGGACAGATTTGAATACCTCAATTTATATGGATTTCGACTCCCAAAAATTATGAAAAAATTCAGATATGCAACTCAATGTGTAATTGATCTACGGTAAAAATTTCAGATTAAAATTCATCCGTTTGATATGGTTTCTTGATTTTTAAAGTTTGTGACTTTGTACAGAATTTTTGGACTGAAAATTACACCCAATCTTTACACATATATTTAGCTCCTCAAGTTTCTTAATAGGATATCTATATACACAATACATAAACCTACAACCTCTCCATCAATGAAAAAAATAATTATAGAATAAGGATGAAGAACAAAAAGAAGAGAAGAAAACCAAGGAGGGCTAACCTTTGATGATCACACACAACACAACACACCCAAAAGTTCTTTGATTGCAACATCTTCTTCTTTTTTTCCTTCTCTCTAACCCTCTCCCGTGGCTGATGTTTTTGCCCTATGTGGTGAACAAATAATAGAGTAGAGTAGGGTTTGTGTTTATTTTATTTTATACTAGTGGTGGGCACACATAGGTCAAATAGATAGATAAATATACAAAATACATATATAAGTTACATGCAACTCAAATGGTAGGAGTCATATATATTAACCTTGTGGTCTAGAGTTCAAGTCACCCCCTCCTCTCTCTCTCTTTTTATTTTTATTTTTATAATAAACCTTGTCTCTAAATTAAAGACTTTCACCATAAATTTATTTTAGGTTTAAAATTAATTAAAAGATCCTCCAATAATATTTAATTTGCACCTTAGAATTCACCACCAAAATATTTGAGATTGTAATATTATTATTTAATTATTTACTTAATTTTTATATTCGGGTTCTCACATTCTCCCCTCCTAAGAAAAAGTTTCGTCCTCGAAACTAACCTGAGTAAATCATGAGAATAGATGTGGGTACTTCTCGCGCATCTCGTCCTCGCATTCCCAAATCGCCTCTTCAACTAGATGATTACGCCACAGTACCTTAACCAATTTAATGACCTTTGTATGCAACCTTTTCTCTTTCGAATCCAAAATCTGAATAGGTATCTCCTCATACGAAAAATCCTCTCTAATCTGAAACGGCTCATAATCTATCACATGCGACGGACTGTGCACATATTTCCTCAGCATAGACACGTGAAACACATTATGCACTCCTGCCAACCTAGGGGGTAAAACAACACGATACACAACCTCACTAACCTTCTCTAATACCTCAAATGGTCCAATGTATCTAGAACTCAACTTTCATTTATTTCCAACCCTGATGACTCCTTTCCATGGTGATCCTTTCAAGAATACCATATCCCCCACATGAAACTCTAAGTCTCTCCCACGATGATCAGCATAACTTTTTTTTTTTTTTCTACTCTGAGCAGTCAATAATCTCTCTCTAATGGTGATAATTTTCTGTATAGCATCCTCCACCAAATCAGGTCCCAACATTTGCCTTTCACCAACCTCATACCAACACAAAGGAGACTTACACTTCCTTCCATACAAAGCCTCATAAGGGGCTACTCCCAAACTAGAATGACAACTATTATTATGTGCAAACTCCATAAGCGGCAAATAATCATCCCAATTACCTCTCCACTCCAAAGCATAAGCCCTCAACATATCCTCAAGGGTTTGAATAGTTCTCTTTGATTGCCCATCTGTCTGAGGGTGAAATTTAACCGAGTACCTATAGCTGACTGTAACGCACCCCAAAACTTAGACACAAAACGAGGGTACCAATCTGACACTATTGACACTGGTGCACCATGCAATCTAACAATCTCCTTCACATACAACTGTGCAAATCGAGCTAGAGAATAGGTCATCTGTACTGCAATAAAATGTGCTGACTTGGTTAATCTATCAACAACTACCCAAACTGCATCGTGATTACTACTAGTACGAGGTAATCCACATACGAAGTCCATGGTAACATGATCCCACTTCCACTCCGGTATAGGTAAGGGTTGTAGTTTCCCCGCAGGTTTCTGATGTTTTACTTTAACCTGTTGACACACCAAACACTGAGCCACAAATTCTGCAATATCTCCCTTTATACCATTCCACCAAAAATGTTCATAAAGATCCCAATACATCTTAGTACTTCCAGGATGAATGCTATAACTATAACTAGAACTATGTGCCTCTGTCATAATCTCCTTCCTCAAATCACCACCAATAGGAACAAAAATTCGGCCACAGAATCTAAGCAGCCCATCATCACTAACCACAAAGTCTACATGCTTACCCTCTACCATCTCTCCTTTAATACGCTCACACTGGGGGTCATTCTCCTGAGCTAAACGAATCCGTTCTCTCAAGGTCAGTTGAACTATCAATTGACTATAATAAGCCCTATCACCAGGCATAACAACCTTAAGCCTCAAACGTCTAATGTCTTCCACCAAACAACTCTCAATAGACAAAGCAGCTACATCTCCAACTGGTACTTTCCTACTCAAGGCATCTACCACCACATTTGACTTTCCCGGATGATACAAAATATTCACATCGTATCTTTTAACAACTCAAGCCATCTTTTTTTTTTTTTTTTTTTTTTTTGCCTCAAATTTAGTTCCTTCTGTGTGAAAATATACTTCAAACTCTTATGATCAGTGTAAATCTCACACGACTCTCCATACAAATAATGTCGCCAGCTCTTAAGAGCGAAAATCACTATTGCTAACTCCAAGTCGTGCGTAGGATAATTTCTGTCATGTACTTTCAACTATCGTGATGTATAAGTAATCTTCTTCCTATGCTGCATGGGCACACATCCTAAACCCTATCGTGAAGCATCACTATAAATCACAAAACCACCACCATTAGTAGATAAGGCAAGGATTGGAGCTGATATCAACCTTTGTTTAAACTCCTGGAAGCTACACTCACAATCATCATTCCACTCAAATTTACCTCTTTCCTAGTGAGGTTAATAAATGGCAAAGCAATACGGGAGAATCCTTCCACAAACCGTCTATAATAACCAGCAATCCCTAGAAGCTATGTACCTCCATCACCGAAGTAGGTCGTGGCCAATCAACGATTTTCTACCACCTTTGTGCTATCCACAAATACCCCATCTTTACTTACCACATGACCCAAAAATGATACAATGCTCAACCAAAATTCACACTTCTTAAATTTTGCATAGTCTCTTCTCCCTAAGGATCTGCAGTACTACCCTCAAATGCTGCTCATGCTCCTCCTTACTCCTCGAATAAATTAGGATGTCATCAATAAACACTACCACAAATTTATCCAGTTGGGGTTTAAATACTCTGTTCACTAAATCCATGAATGCAGCCGGTGCATTTGTGAGACCAAAACGCATTACCAAGAACTCATAATGCCCATAATGGATTCTAAAAGTTGTCTTAGGAACATCCTCATCCTTTACTTTCAACTGGTGATAGCCTAACCTCAAGTCAATCTTAGAGAATACTTGAACTCCCTACAATTGGTCAAATAGGTCATCAATACGTGGCAAAGGATACATATTCTTCACTTTGACTTTGTTTGGTTCTCTATAATCAATACACAATCTCATAGACCCATCATTCTTCTTCACAAATAACACAGGTGCTCCCCAAGGTGACATGCTAGGCCTCATAAAACCTTTGTCTAACAACTCCTATAACTGAGTTTGTAACTCCCTCAACTCCAACGGCGCCATTCTATAGGGCACTTTAGAAATAAGTGTTGTGTCAGGGACCAAGTTAATGGAAAATTCTATCTCACGATCTAGAGGAAATCTAGGTAGATCCTTCAGAAGAACATCAACACAATCACTCACTACAGGCAACTCCTCTAACTTCCGTTATGGCAGTTCAATACTCACCACACAAGCTAAGTAACCATGATACCTTTTTCTCAACATTCAGTTAGCCTAAAGGGAAGAAGTAAAACAGATAGAAGACCATTTCTTATCTCCCTAAAAGAAAAACTCAAGTTGTCCCAACATAGCAAAAACTACCCCCATTCTAAAACAATCAATAGAAGCATGATGCTTCGTCAACAAATCCATCTCCAAAATCACATCAAAATCCTTCATCTCTAAAGAAATCAAATCCACTAGAAAAATCCTACCATCCATCTTTATCTGACAAGATCTACAGACATCTCCCAATATTACTATTTCTCCAAATGGATTACACACAATAATACAAACATCAAAGGCTCTTAAAGAATAGACAATCCGTGTAATATCTAGGTGTCAACTGTTAACCATCAAAACGAAATCAAGAACGGTTCAACACAAGTTTAAATAAAACTAACTTAACCAAACACTACTAAGTACTATAGGGACTCGGACCTCGTCTAAATGATGAAATGCAAGGTATGTAACTTGATAAATCTATAGCTCTGATACCACAATTGTCACACCCCAAATCCGGGCATGACCGGCCGTGGCCCACAGGGACTTAGCCCAAGGCACACGTAAGCCTAAACACGAATCCAATCACATTGAACAACTGAACAATAGTCCAATAATAAATAACCAAAACTCAATCCAGACATGTCACAATTATAAACGGCAAAATCAACCGTAATAAAAAACCATCCAAACTTATGGGATATAAACAACCCACATATCAAAAATAATCCTAAATGAACTTCGATAAGAATAAATATAAATATGCACAAACTTGACATAACACTCTAAACTAAAGGAATGCCCTAGAGGTCCATGCAATTGAGTCCCCGCTACGCCATTAGTCCACTCTAAGTCCTTCTAACACCTGGAAGTGATAAAAACTAAGTCAGCTGATAGCTCAGTGAGTAGCAACATGGATAGTAAATACAGTTTTGAAAACAAGGATAAATTTCAAAATAAGATATATATCACAGAAACTACATTGGCATACAGTTTGGTAAATACAATCTGTTTCAAAAGAAGGTTCCACAGTTCAACACTTAAAATACTCATGTCTTGCAAGAACATGATAAACAACATTTTCCACTTAAAACAGATTATAACATGAACACTAATAATTTTCTGGGTACCAATAAAAACAAATAATCTGCCACACATTTCTCAGGCTATAAGCCCCGTTGGATCCAATACCGAACTAAGAGTCATCCTCAGGGTGGCACCTGGGCCTTTTCTCAAAGACGATCCGATTGAAGGTCACCTAGTTGTTTTTAAAGGTCTGTTCCTTACAATCGTTGAGCACTAGAGTCATCACGGCCCAACCCGGATCTGTTCCCTAGTGGCCAGAGTCACCACACACAGTGGAATAATTTCCCTGGACTAAATACACACATGGTCCCAATAATCAATACACATCAGTTTTCGCAAAACATGGTGGTTCATCATTATAAACATGAGACCAAAACAAATAGTTTACAGTATGCCAAGTTCACACGTGTTTCAGAAATAATTTGATTCAATTGATAATATAATAATTTATCAAAACAGTTTAATCATGAAACAACAATTTAATTTTTCCAACAGTTTAGGGTAAGGGAACATTTATAAAAATACGTAGCATGAAACTACTCACCTGGAAACGAAATAATATAATCCTCGAATAGAGTATGAAAGTCCAACTAGTGCCCTCAACCAATATGAAAACTACACGTCACTACTAATTTAAAAATACTAAAGAATACGGACTAAGTAACTCCAAACTGAAGCGCACTAACACGGCTCAACCCAACTCACCGTTACTCTTAAATATTATCTAAGTTCATGTTCTTCAAGGTCTAAAATCACCCAAGACATAGGTTCCGATCGAAACTTAACTAAAAATAACTTTAAGATAAAACAGTGTTTTAAACTAGTTTTCCCAATCTATTCGCTAACTTTGAAAATTACAAAACCCACTCCACGCTATTCGAAAAATTCCAATAACCTGCAGATATGATCTAATATATCCTAAGTTTCAAACCCAATTGGTTTCACTTGATTTGCTTATCAAAATAATTATCTACAATTTATTATATCCAAACAGGTTGTTTTCTGCAGCACTTTAAAGAAATTGACGGTTCTCTTAATATACACGAGCAATCAATGCAAGGCCAAAAACTTACGAAACTAGACTCGTAACCGGTTCTAATGACACTAATTTGATAATTTTTGGATTTATACCCAAAGAGAACAACAATCCCGAATTTACTGTTTCGGACTGGTTTCCTGGACAGATTTGAATACCTCAATTTATATGGATTTCGACTCCCAAAAATTATGAAAAAATTCAGATATGCAATTCAATGTGTAATTGATCTACTGTAAAAATTTCAGATTAAAATTCATCCGTTTGATATGGTTTCTTGATTTTTAAAGTTTGTGACTTTGTACAAAATTTTTGGACTGAAAATTACACCCAATCTTTACACATATATTTAGCTCCTCAAGTTTCTTAATAGGATATCTATATACACAATACATAAACCTACAACCTCTCCATCAATGAACAAAATAATTATAGAATAAGGATGAAGAACAAAAAGAAGAGAAGAAAACCAAGGAGGGCTAACCTTTGATGATCACACACAACACAACACACCCAAAAGTTCTTTGATTGCAACATCTTCTTCTTTTTTTCCTTCTCTCTAACCCTCTCCCGTGGCTGCTGTTTTTGCCCTATGTGGTGAACAAATAATAGAGTAGAGTAGGGTTTGTGTTTATTTTATTTTATACTAGTGGTGGGCACACATAGGTCAAATAGATAGATAAATATACAAAATATATATATAAGTTACATGCAACTCAAATGGTAGGAGTCATATATATTAACCTTGTGGTCTAGAGTTCAAGTCACCCCCTCCTCTCTCTCTCTCTTTTTATTTTTATAATAAACCTTGTCTCTAAATTAAAGACTTTCACCATAAATTTATTTTAGGTTTAAAATTAATTAAAAGATCCTCCAATAATATTTAATTTGCACCTTAGAATTTTTATTTTTATAATAAACCTTGTCTCTAAATTAAAGACTTTCACCATAAATTTATTTTAGGTTTAAAATTAATTAAAAGATCCTCCAATAATATTTAATTTGCACCTTAGAATTCACCACCAAAATATTTGAGATTGTAATATTATTATTTAATTATTTACTTAATTTTTATATTCGGGTTCTCACAGCAATCCACCTAGTTAACACCCACCCACCCACACACACGGAAAAAAAAAAAAAAATTAAATAAATTATATATAAATAGAGGGACCTATACAACCCGATATGTAAGATTAGACAAATTTACACATGAACCTAATAAGCATTCTGACAGCATACCACATCTGGTGCATGACAGGTAGCTTCTATTGCAAATATTGCATCAAAACTGTTTTCAGAAAATGGCATATTCATGAAGTCAGCCTTCACATAGCTGCAGTTGTTGTCCACTCCTACAATGCGATTCAGTTCCTGCAGAGCAACCAAAGCACTCAAAGCATATAAACAAGCAAAAAACTCTTAACTGTTTTAGTGGTTAGGAACAGGAAAGATAGTTGAATTTTAACTAGGAGATTCCACTATAATAGTATGTATTCAAAATCAATGCAGATATGAAGAAATAGTTCCGTTATACACCAACATGAAAATTACTTACTGTTCCTCTTGTTATTTGATACTCATTGTTGTTTATCCCTGTAACGTATGTATCACTACACAAGGTCATCAATATCAGTGCTATAACTTGAAAAAATGCACAAAATTAACAAAAAAAAGTTTGAGTTTCCAATTTTGTGGAGGTCTAATGTGATTCTCAGAAACAGTAAGGGGAAAGAAAAGAGAAGTAAAGAGAGAGAAAAGGGAGATGGTGAACCACAACAAACTGTAGAAAGAAGTAGAAAATTTGGTACAAATCTTGCCTATCTCCTATCATGACCCTGAATTAAATGAAGAAAATAAGAAAGGTAGGTGCTGCAATGCAAAGGTGTAAGATCACACTGACAGCTTTTCCTATCTTTTACCAGGGTGAATGGTGCAATTTGAAGTTGATGTGCACCTTTCTCTGACAAATACAATATATAGGGAAAGGCAACCATGTGCACCCTAAAAAGGGTACATATCGCACGCACCTTATACAAAAAGTATAACTTTTACCACAAAAGTATAACTTTTAGTACAAAAAATGTAACTTTTTGTTCATTACAAAAAATATAACTTTGCCATTCATAACTTAGGGCCACAAACTATGAGGCATGGGTACTTCAAAAAATATGCCATACCCGTACCGGATACTTACCCGAATATGGTACCTCATATAGTACTTCTATATACGTACTGGATACACGAAACACATATCTAAATTTTTTATTCTTAATTTTTGGCGTACTTAGGCGTACCTAGTATATACCCAAAAATTAAAGTAATGAGTTATAACCAAACACCACATACAGTATAACCAAAGAATTCTTGGGTCATAACCAACATCACAATGAGTTATAATTAACACCACTAGGGTTGAGCATAAAAACCGTAAACTAGTCTAGTAAACCGAACAGTTTGGTTTGGTTTTCTTAATGCATAATTTGATTCTGGTTTTTTAAATGGCCAAACCGTACTTCACGATTTTGTTCGTGGTTTTATAGTTACGAATTCAGTTGGAATTGAACCAGACCATTTAGATAATATATATAATTTGTTACCCAATCTAAATATTAAAATATTTTATTAGTATCATATATATATATATATATATTACAACTCTACTATTATAAGTATATTTTTGTATAGTAATAACCAAACACCACAAAGGTCGTAATTAGGGTGCATATGGTACACATTCAAAGGGGTGTGTACCCCAGAATTTCCCAATGTGGCAATGCCACTTTGTTGGGCACAGATTTGTTTTGCATCATTTTTATGGCTAATGCATGAGTTTAAATGTGGGAGGCATTTTTATTTATTTATTTATTTTTCAATACCCTTTTCTAAGAGGATACAGATGGATCAATTTTGTAACAATGTGAGAAGTTCGTTATTATAACAATCAATCAGTAATCCACTTACTGCAAAAGTGCTTCAAATTGAATCAAGGATCTTAAGAGGATAATGAAACTATGTAGGTAAAGCTTAGACGATGTGCAAAGATAAAGTGTTAAAGGACACATATATGACATATGACTACACCATGACACTCCAGATTATAAGAGAAGTCAAGTAGAGAAAAGAAGATATTTCAAGCACAACTACAGCTTGCTAATTCTTGGAGTCCCAATACCATATGAAACTTTCTATAACACATGAAGTAGCTATTTGAAAACCCCCCCCCCCCCCCCCCCCCCCCAAAAAAAAAAAAAAAAAAAAAAAAAATTGCTATTTACCTTATAATTTCAATACTTTTCGTAAGTCCAAAAGATAAGATTGGGCAAATGAAGAAACTTTAGGATTATTGGGTCCTAAGTAATCCAAATTTGCAATCATGTAGCCAAAAAGTAGAATGTGAGGCGACCGGCACCTTAAGAACAGTTTTCAAATTTATACTTACTAAACAAATGTTGGGAGGAAAAAATTTGTTGGAATTGTTGGAAGTGAAATATACAACATTAAAAACATAATTAGAAGTGCCTTGTTCGTATAAAAACAATTCAAACTATTATCTGAGAGACCAAATGCATGATATATATATATATATATAAACAAAAAAAGGAAGAAGAAGAAAAAGAACATAGAAGAAGACAAAATGGCAAAGCAAATTACATAATTAAACCTAAGATTCATCGGTTACCTGAATCTAGAAATTTCTCTTAACGGCCCACCAATGCTACATCCTACATCCAACACCTGCCAATGATGAGATGAAAGTTGAATCACAACTTGTACGAAACAGGAGATTTTGTCATAGTTTGTACAAGTACTTAGTCAAGTTGTGAGAGTAAGTGAACCAAACCTTCTGCCCTTGTTTCAGGCCTAGTTGCAAAGCAAGAAAGTGTTCGTGTCGTTTGATGCTCTCTCGAAGCGACTCTGGTTTCCATCTGCCAATATTAGAATTTTGCTAATTGTTAATAAAACTTCAAGAAAGAGTAATATGCTCTTTTGCATGTACATAGTGAAGAAAAAGAGACCCAAAACAGTTATGCGGAAAGCAAGCTTGCCACTTACCTGGGTGCAAAATGGAAAGACTCACCCCAACCATATTCATAGAAGCTTGTCACTAGATCATAATATTTGTTAACCTAAAATCAAAGAGACAGGTAACATAGATCAACTGCCATAGTGCATTGATTGAATCATTGAAATGTCTCAATGGTTTCCAGTATTAGAAAGGAGACATTGCGAACTTAAAAACTGACACATATAACTTTCTATCTAATTTTAAATTTGAAGCGTAAGAAATCTATCAGTCTAATTAACATTCTGTAATATACAATGAAAGCTGCAACTGCTAAATTTTTAAAATACTTAAGTTGAAGGGAACAATTAACTAAAAGGGGAAAATAAATAAAAATAAAGTTTTTAATAGAGGAAAGAAAAAGGACATAGCAAAAGATGACATTATATCATGAGAAATCTACTTACCATGTCAGAGTAGTTAGCTTTCCTCTTTAACTCATCTCCTCCATGAGGGACATGGTACTTCTCATTCCTAAATTATTGGAAAGAATTTCTCATCAATAACAATTCAAAACCATCAATATAACCTTGGAAATATTTCAAGCATATCAACAACATCCCACCACTATATATGTCAGCCAACATGTTGGTTACATCAAAAGCTTGAGCTATTTGCTAATAGGCCAAACAATGTATATCAAGCTCTCAAACATTCTAGTGTAAAGGTGCACGCACAGAAATGAAATAGAATGCATAGAAACGAAATGTGGTATAACTACAAAATAGACATTGTACGGGGAGCAAATATTCCGGCAAGCCCGTACTCCTTTCTTCCGAGCTCCGTCGATGTCCGATCACCTGCGAGCAAGTAACGGTGAGCTACCCGGCGGTGTGTGGCCGGAAAAACCCTCCGACGATCAAGTTAGCACACACCTTAGGATGGATAGAGAGAAGGGAGAGAGTGTTTAAGTGTAAGAAATTCCTTACAGAGATGTTCGTGTGTCCGTATGGGGGGCGCAGACATGCTTATATACCCACTGAGCCCCATATCCACTCCCTGCCATCTCTTGACACGTGGCTCTGCTATCCCATCTGTCAGCATAAACCATGCCATTCATCACCTAATCTCAACTGCCTGTCATCACAGCTGGAGCTCGGCAGCCGAGCTGCCCTACCTCGGTCATACCATGCTTCATACTTCAAGCGCCTAACCGGATAAACACACGGAGGACCGGGTTAAGCGGCATCCCGGCCGAGCCTAGCCCGGATACTTACTTTGATCGGCCTTCTTGCCGGTCAAACAACTACCTCGGCTGACCACGCCTTTCCGGGCGCCGGTCACTTGGTCTGTCTGGCTTCGACCATCCTCGGACCGAGCAGCCTGGTCCGATCGGTCACTTCCTGGCCGAGCAGTTTCTGTACGGTCCGGGGTGGCACACAGTCCAAACTCTGCCCGGCCCAAGTTCTGGCAGCCCCTTTCCGGGCGGATAGTTGATCAGCTCGGCCCCATGCACCGTTGGGCCCTCAACCTGCTCGGCCGTTACCTCGGCCCAACTCCAGATCATAAATTACCCTCTCAGACATATTTCAAATGCCAAATGAAGCAAAATGTGATGCTTCATTCAAATGCTCCCTCCATAAATCCAGATGAAATATAATGCAGTTAAAAATAAAAATAAATAAATAAATAAATGATAGAGTTCATTTTGTAAAACATAGAGGTGGAACTAACACTTTATAATTTACAGATTCAGCAATATTTTCATTAACTTGATACTTAAATTGAGGAGATTTTTAATTTAGCAATTTTTTGTTTACCAATATGAAACTCGTTTTATTGCTTTCTTGAGTAAAAAAGAAAACACACACACACACAGAGTGAGAGAGAATCACATAAAATTTCACCTTTGAAAACAGGCTTAGCAGCAATTTGTAAACAATGCAAAACCAAGACAATACCCATATCAAGAAGAGTGAGAATGGGTAAAATACACAACATGATTAGAGAGCATAAAGTAGTTTGAGGAAAATAAGATGTACTTTTCAACAGCTGAAAGTACTTCCTTCTTCTCAATCTTTCCACCAACACCAGTTGCCAATGCTCCAGACTTGGACATCTTCCAACTGAATAAAAAACAGGAAATGTAACAAAGAAAAAAAATAATTAAAATCACAAATAGAAGTGAACCCATTTGAACAATTAATTATAAATTGATAAAAAAAACGTAGTAATAATTTGATTTGATTCCCACAATTAGTAAAAAAGAATCCGATTATTTGCAGCAGCAAATGCTGAGTGTTTACAAAGGAGTTGACTTGAGAGAGCTTTACCTTGAGGTTGAGGCGGAAGAGACTTTAATAAGAATGCATTTGGAGAAGCAAAGACATTGCGGAGATTGATAAAGAAAAAAACGGCTAAAGAAGAAGAACTGTGTGTGTCAATTGAAAAAAAAACCATTTTTTAGTTGGTGCCAGAGCAATGTACAGTGGTGACAGAAATATGTACTACTACTTGAAGCTGTTTAATGTGCTCTGGCAGTAGCTATTCTTGCTATGGCAATAGAGCACCTCATAAATAAATGAACGGCAAGTTTGGCAATCCAAAAATAATTCTCTTTTTATCTTTTTTTATCACATTATTTTTTTATTTTTCTGCACATTTTTTTATAAAATGACAAAAAGTACACTTATTTAGATCATTCCAAACAATCTCAAAGTATATGTAGAGGGACACTATGGTACACACTCATAAAGAGTGTGTATCTATGCACTTTATAATTAAAAAATAAAATGATATAATTTTATATTTTTTATGTCATAACCAAATATAATATGAGCTATAATTAAAGAAATCATAAGTCATAACTATAATAATATTATAATTAAATAAGAAAATTTACTATAACTAAAAAAAAAAAACGATATAACTATGGTAATGTGTATGTTAAAATTTCTCCTATGTAGGGGGCGATAGTCTGGTCTTGAAAAGAATTTATCTTTAAAAAGGCTTAAGCCTTGTTTGGAAAAGATTAAAGTGACTAAATTAATACAAAAATACAAAATAACCTAATTTAGCTAATAAGACAAAATGTTATATCTAAATCATAATTATTTTTATTTTTTTCTCTCATAGTCATCACATTCAAACTAAAAAAAGCTAAAAGTTATTTTCAAACAGAGCTAATTTAACCAAACTAAATTAGTCAAAAAGTCTAGTTAAATTAGTTCTTTCCAAACGAAGGCCTAATTGTAGTAAAATGTGTTTAAATTTGACTTATGCATCTTTAGATTCAATGTCAAATCAAAAATCAATTTTGATTAAGCTGATTTATATTTGTTTAGTTTTTTAAAAAAATTATAAAAATAATTCTAAAATTTGACCTCGCTAATAAATTAAATTGTAATCTTTTAATTGTTTTGTTAGGTTTTGTAATTGACAATCTCATTTGAAAAAACTTCTTTCAATTGTTATTTTATTTACTCTTTTATTTCAGTGAGGTTATGAGTGTTTAAATGAGAATCCAGTTCAAATTGTGCTTAGCAGAGCAGTTTGTGATCTTAATCCTTTCATGTTTGCTACTTCGCTGATTATGTGTGGAGATTGAGCTATCTAATCAGTTCGCAGGGGTCCAGGAGGTAGCGCCCCATGGCAGATCCGATCGAAGTTGTATAATTGCTTAAGCAGTCACACTATGCCAAAACAGGACATTAACGGTAATTTTTTTAACGGCGATTTTTGTTATCATCGTTAATGTATCTTTAACGGCGGTTTCGTTACTGCCGTTAAAAAAATCGCTACTAAAGTATCTTTAACGGCGGTAATGAAACTGCCATTAAAAAAACTGCCACTAAAGCCCTCTTTTAACGACGGTAACGAAATCGCCGCTAAAGCCCTCTTATTACCGCAGTTAATGACGACGGTCTTTGCCGGCGAAGCTTCGGCAGAACTCTGACAAGTGGTGACCATGCGCGGCCAGAGGTTGAACATGACCATCTACAATAAAGAAAAAATAATGTTTAAATATTTATTTAGGGAATATATTTCATATAGAGTAGTTGTGGTGGAGTGGTTGGCGTGCGTAGATTAGAGGTCAAGGGTTCGAGAGGGTGCAAGAAAAGAGAATTACTTTTTTAAAAATTTGAACCTATTTACGGCGGTAAAGAACTGCCGTTTTTGGTCGACTTTTAACAACGGTAATTTACTATTTTACGACGGTTGTATATTTTCCGACACGAGTATAAATGGCGGTCCTAAATTACCGCCGTTAAAGGCTTTAACAACGGTTTTACATCCTTTAACGGCAGTAAAAAACTGCCGCTAAACCCCAATTTTGGTGTAGTGTCGTTTGTGCGCTCAAGCAAAGAAAAAGATTATCCAGTACTTTTGCAGAGCACCTGAACTTTTGGGAATAAAGTTTTACCGCTCAGGCGGTCAGTCTATATATTTCGCACTGCCTTTAATCACACCGCTTGAGCGGTGGAATATGCGCTTGAGTGATCTTCGCAATCCAGGTTACTATGAAGTGCAGTGTTTGCTTGTTTTAGGATTTGAATCGTCTAATTTTTCAAAGAGGAAGAAAAAAAAGGGTATTTTATAGTGGAGGGTGCTTTATAAGTATTTCCTTGATGATTTAAGAGTGATTAATAGATCCATAAACTTTATATCAACATCATCAAGAGATTTGTTTGTTTTCTTTCATTCACAAAAAGAGAGTGTTGCTCTTCGGTGAATTTTAGGGAATTTGGGGCTAAAGCTTTGGTGGATTCCGAATGGCTCATCGTCGTGGATTTAACGTTGGCAAGACAATTCCAAGATAAAGACGTTGGTGGAAGAGACATATTGGGGTTGGTTCAATTCAGGCATGGATTCATTAGATAATTGAGAGTATACTTGTGTAATTCATTTTTGTCTTCTTAGTAGATTGTTTTGTAACTTTGGCCCATAATTTTTTTTTTATCACAATTAGAGATGCTCCAATTGTGATTTTTTCACGTTAAATCGTTGTGTCATTTTGTCTTTGATTATTTAATTGAGATTATTATATTATTTAAAAATTGAAATGTAATCACAAATCAATATCTCATGAATTTTTATATTCATTTTAAATTTTGAACTTTTAAAATAATATTAATTCTAACTAACCATTTGTATAACTAAAGGAGAGGTTAATTTAGACAATTTAGGCATTTTTTTCCCCTTTCATTACTTTTGACTAAGGGTGCTTATGGACTTGATTGACCCGCCCAAATCAGCCAACCCAACCCAATCCGTCCACTTTTAAACAGTTTCGATGGTATGGGCGGATGGATGTTGATGGAGATTTTTCAAATCTACTTATGTTCAGACGGATGACATATAAGAGATCACCCAATCTAATCCAATCCTCCAATTCCCTTAAGAAAATGATGTTTATGTTTTTTATGTTTTATATGTTAAAAAAATGATATTTTATTTAGTAATAATATTTTTTTTGGGTGAATATAGTAATAATATTAGCTACTCATGAAATATGAAAATTTGACCTTTATTTTAATTATAAAAAATGAAGAATAAAAAATTTGGACACAAATAAAGTCAAAAAAAAAAATTACTCTAGAATATTTCCAAAAAGGAGTTTTCTTAAGTGTGCAAGTGCACACCATGTGCCACTTACACAAAAAGTGTAAGTGTAAGGTGTAAGTATAAGTATAAGGTGTAAGTGTAAGGTGTAAATGTAAGGTGTAAGGTGTAAGTGGGTTGCACATGGTGTGCAACCTCAAAAAAGGTGTAAGTGTAAGGTTTAATTTTTTACAAAAGGTGTAAGTGTAAGGTGTAAGTGTAAGGTATAAGGTGTAAGGTGTAAGTTGCACACCATAACCAAACCCTTCTAAAAAACATATTAAATTGTAAAGTCTAATCGTTAAATTAATTTGCATTCACTCGCCAATCCACACGGCTCACTTAATCTGCATTTATTAACTAAGCGGATGGATGCAGATTAATTTTTTTCAATCTATGTAAGTTTAAATGGATGGCGGACGAGAGACCACTTGACCTAACCTGATCCACAAGCAACCCTATTATTATTTTAATCATTCCAACGTCATATTCTTACCGTCGTTCATCACCATCCCTCCTTTTTTTCCTAATCCACTGCATTGCTCCATTCATTTTTTCCGGCCACCATTATTCATTTCCTTCTCTAGCTCACTGCCACTCATTTCTTTCTTTATATAGTCTATAGCTACTACTACCGTCTAGCACCACCGACAAAAAGATAATTAAGGCTCTGTTTCATTTGGGTCTTAAATCATGATTTCACCCTCATATTTCAACCATTTGTTTGATTACAGTTTTCAAAATATGATTTCAAATCATATTTCCAAACACATTTGAAAACATGTTTTGTAAATCAGAGAGTATTTTTTGGTCTACCTAGTCGTCCGCCTGGATAACCTCCCAAATAGTTTTTGAATTTTTGGGTCTACTTAGTCGTACGCTCAGACATTCTCCCGGACGTCTGGCCGATCGACCGGAATAGTACTTTTTTTTTTTGTGTGTGTGCAATTGCCACTTGTTATTTGAAAAAAAAAATTATATTTATTTTTAATATTTTTTAAATATAAAAATTATTTTTTTAAGACCATAATGACAAATTATTTGGCCATTTATTTAAAATTAACAAAAAAAAATTAAATAAAAATTAATTTGTCAGAGTAATTTTTAAAAAATAAAAAAATATTTTTAAACAAAACAATTAAAAAAAATTTCCAAACAAATATACAATCAAAAGTAATTTTAAAATACTAGATGATTATTTTTTTTAACCAAAAAAAATTAATATTTTAAATAAAAAAATAATTTCAAAATTTCTAAATTTTTTAAATAATTTCTTTTCAATAATTATTTTTTTAAGTTGAATTTTAAAAAGAATTTGGTTATGAGTTTTGAATAAAATTTTCAATAGAGTTTTGAGTTGTGTGTTTGGTTATGAGTTATAAGTTTGTGAATTAAGTTTTGAAAACTCTTTTGAAAATTCATAACTAAACAACTTTTTTTTTTTTTAATTTCAAAACTCATTTGAAAAATTCAAAATTCAAAATTCAATTCAAAACTCATTTCAAAACTCATAACCAAACAATTTTTTTATTTTCTAATCATGATTCAACAACTCACAAATTCAAAATACAACTTCATTCTCAAATCATAATTCTAAAACTAAACCAAACGTTACTATACTTTTTGAAATGTATATTTGATAGTTGAGAGGTGTGTAAACTGATACGAACACCTAATTATTAAAAAATAAAATAAAACAAAACAAAACTTATGTATATTGATAGCATGTGAGTAAAATCAAATTCATTTTGAGAGAATGCCCTCGAATCTCTTGTAAACTCCCCATGTTTGTAGGCCCATTTAAGCCCTTCCTCTTTGGCTCCTGAAGAGCATCTCAAATGGCAAATGCTATAATAGCATTGTCATTGCCAACTTATGGCAATGAATAGTAGAAAATTATAGAATTACAACAATGGTGCTCTAATGGAGGGCTGTCATTTTTGCCATTTTGACACAGAAATTGATGTGTGTGTGACGTCCGGTTGATCGTCTAGCCAAAAGTCTCACACACAAATTTTTAACTTTCATTCTGTAAAAATGGTAGACGGGAGGGAGGGAGGAATGTTTTGCTGGGAGGGTGGGAGGGAGGGAGGGCTATTGTTCTTGTGAGTTGGCAGTTATGGCAATTGCCAAAATTTGTGTTTGATACAAATTTTGACATTTATCAAATTTGATAGTTGAAATAACTTGCCATTAAAGCAAGGTTTAAAGCATCTACTACCAAATCTTGGCAATAATAACTTCCATTGGAGATGCACCAAGAGATTAGGACTTTTTTTTTTTTTTTGGTTACAAAAAAATCCTCCCACTCTCTTGTAAGTTCAGGGTAGCGTCCCTTACAGAGATCACCAAGGTGCCTGTTATCCATTCTAAGTATAGAGACTATAACATGGGAATTTACTTCGACCTCTCAAGACAAGCTCTGTTTAAGTTAGGACTCGTGCAGTGAGAGAATATTGGACTCACACCAAGTGTTGTAATAGCAACAACTTGAAGCTAACTTCCTAATTAACTAGGTTACGCTCAGAAGATTGATCTAAGAAAGTTTTGAACCTGAGACCTAGGGCTTAATCCTCAGGCCTTTCCAAGTTGCCAACCACCTTGAGTTAGGGGTTAGGACTTTTGTAGTCACGTTTGGAAAGAATTGTCAGTTGTTAGGCACGATCCATCCCTTCCTACCTTCTTTTTATGGAGCACAAAAACAAAATAGAAATAGAAGCAATAGCCATTTACAGAAGTAGAATGGGCCCTGGGCCTAGCAAGTCTGGCCTGCAATGTATGGATCAGAGTTGATTGACTGAGAAAGCTGTTTCTGAGTGGGAAAGGTATGAAGGGGATGGATCCATGCAGGATTTCAAGTAGTGGGCCTTACTATGTGGTTTAAATGTTTTCCGATTTATGTCCCAACACCTCTCTCTCTCTCTCTCTCTCTCTCTCTCTCTCTCAAAGTTTCATAAATTGAAAAATAATGGGGAAATTGAAAATCAATGAGACAGTGGATTAATTGTACAATAAATAGAATTTTTTTAGTACAACTCTAAGATACAAGAAAGATTTGCATTATGCACACAAAAAATTTGCACTATTATGAAAATACAATTTTTTTTTACCATGTCACTTATTTACAATTTTGCCAATAAAAATCTGCACAAGAAGAGCTGTTCTTGCTCGATTTTCCCTGTAGTACAAGTTAGCAAAATAAGTTTTCCAACCCAAAGAAATAGCCCACATGTAAGCTCAACCCATGGTACATAGGCTGAATTATGACGTGGCCTGATTAAATATTTCACTATCCAACAAAAAATTTAAGCTAGTTTAGCTCCCAATATGGGTAAATTACCGGGCTTTATCTGATGGACTTAAATATTTATAAGTATGTATATTTTTTTAATATAATAATCAATTTTAAAATTTGCAAATAAAAATTAAAATGTTTTAACTATTTATCATTTTAATAAATTTTTCAGTGTCATTATTAATACCGAATGATCATTTCACAAACACCAAAAACATCGAGAAAGTCTAAAAAAAAATTCATTATCAAAGAGGGACAAATACGTTTAAAAAAAAAAAGAAATCACCTTATAAATAAATAAGTATTAACTCAAAACTATTGAATGAATGCTTTTAATTATACTCTCTAATTATTAGCTTTCAACTTAAAAAATGGTGCACCAATCAAAATTTATATTCAACTTGCTAAGAACTTATTTGAGATTTATTCATTATATAAATAAATCAAGTTAAATATATTATAAACTCGTTAAATTTCAAACAAAGGTTGAATGTATAAGAATAAAAAATGAAAAACTAAACCCAAATATACACCTTGGTAACACATCAAACATTAACTTTTTAATTATTTTAATTCAAACTCACAACTTGTAAAGTGGTATTTTAACCATCATCTGTTTGTTATAACTAACAAAACAAGAGCAATTTAAAATTGTAAACTTCATTATTTTAAATCAATCAATACTTATGTTGTATTGTTTACCACAAACTCTAGCAAGTCCAGAATTAGGATTATTGGACATGTAAGAGTTTTGAACTCAAGACTTTCTGTCCCATGATTTACTATTTTCAGTTTGTTGTTTACTATATGTTGTGGTAGATGAGGCAGGCATGGTTGTACATACAACTGCACCTTAGATTAGACCACAGGAACAGTTTGAAAGAATCAAAATTGATGAGATATTCAGCATAAAGGTTTTTGTACATGAGAAAGTAAATAGCAAACCAGGAGTGGGTGGGATTGTGGGTAAAGCTTGGGATTAAGCCCGTAGTTCATAGGTTTAATTCTCTTATTGAGACAATTTTTTGGGCAAAACACAGTTAGTTAGGAAGTTGGACCTTAAGTTATTCAATCAGCATTTGGTGTGGGTTCAATACTTCAATACTTTCAATCAGCACTTGGTGTGAGTTTAATACTCTCTTACTGTGCGAGTCTTGACTTAAGCGGGGCTTGTCTTGGGAGATCGAGACAAGTTCTTAAGTTATAATCTAATGCTCTCCTGCTGTGCGAGTCTTGACTTAAGCGGAGCTTGTCTTGGGAGATCGGGACAAGTTCTCAAGTTATAGTCTCTTTGCTTGGAATGGCTAACAAGACACTCTGGTAGAGCTTGTTTTGGGAGATCGGAATAAGTTCTTAAGTTATAGTCTCTTTACTCGGAACGGCTAATAGGACACTCTGGTAATCTTTACAAAGAGCGCTACCTTAGACATGTAGGAGAGTAGGAAGACTTTTCTTGTTAAAAAAAAAAAATAGCACCTATACAGAGAGAGAGAGAGAGAGAGAGAGAGAGAGAGAGAGAGAGAGAGAGAGAGAGAGAGAGAGAGAGAGAGAGAGAGAGAGAGAGAGAGAGAGAGAGAGAGAGGTGGAGGGGACCCTTTGATGCCAGAGAGAGGTGAGACGATGCATGATAAAAGGGTCATGATGCATGTCTGATAAAGAGAGGGCCAGCCCCAATCTCAATCAATTTCAATAGAGAGACACAGAGATTCTATTCTGTTCTACAGTGAAATTCCATATTGCTTTTTCAGTCATCTTTTTTCCATCTGCCATTTGGTCCCATACCCATAACCACCCATGCACATGTTATTAGTGGAAAGTGTAGAGTGCTGTCATGTCTTTAGTCTTTAACACCCCCCAAAAAAGGTGGGATTGGAGGGAAAGGTGGGATTTATTTTAGATGTTCTTAGTACAAGAGAGGATTGTGTTTGTGGTGTTGTGATTACAAAAATTTTGTGGGACTTGACTATCAAGGACCCATTCAAGAACATTAGCAACTAGAGGCTTCATGTTTTGCATATTATCCAAAAATATTTCAATAAATTACATCAAAGTCTATAAACTTTATATATATATATATATATATATATTTCCCATTAAATCTTTAAACTATAAAATTTTTGGTTAGCTAAGCCCTCCAACTCCTCAAATTGGTTCAACTTAACCCTTCTATTATATTCAATCCAGTTTTTTGTATGAATTTTATGTATTTTATAATTTTTCCTAAGTATATCATAAAGGATAATTTGATAAATTTAACTCTAAAATATTTGTTCTTGGTACTAAAAAAAATTCAGTAATGATTTCACAAATCTGTGTTGGTGAAGGAAAAAGTGTTAGTTCTACGGTTATTTTATTTTAATATTAGGAAAATGAATTTATAATTAACGGCAAAAAGTGAACATAATGTAATAGAAACGTACATTGAACTAATTTAAAAAGTTTAAGGGGCTTAATTGAAAAAAAAATATGAATTGCATACTTTGATATATATGTATATATATATATAAATATATATTGGCTTTTTAGTCCTGATTATAGTTTTAGAACTTCTTAAACTACATATTATTGTCAAATCTGCAAATATCATAATTATTAAATATATAATCATTTTCAAACAAATCTTTTTTTTTCCTTTAATTTTTTGAAACATGATTGCTAATGGGAGGTTATTTGATGGCCACGCAAACAATACTTTATATATGTCAAGTTATCTCTTAAAAGTTATTACAAAAGTATTGAGACTTATTATTTTAATCAATAAACATTAAATTGTGTTACCATATAGATTTGCCCCTAGATCACCATGTAATTTTTCATTGTAAACAATAGACTCATTTATGGATTAATCTTGAACTATTAGAAATTAGTGTAACTTTAATTATTTATAGAGGTGTGCTACATGCCACTTATTTTTTATTACCATCTATACTATATATTATAGTACATTTTGTGATAGAGGCTATATGCGCTCCAAAACTCCATCCTCAACTTTTTGTGAAAGAGGCTATGAGAGTTTCAAAATTTTATTTTAATTTATTATTTTTTATAATTTAAAAAATTTAAAACTATTACTAATTATACAAATTCAAACTTTACTTTACTCATTCCAAAACCTTCTGTCTGCCGAAAGTTTTCATCTTTCCTTATTATATATTCCAAAACTTTACTTACTTTTTCCACACCCTCACCCTCTCAATTTAATTAAGAAACTTCCTTAGCACCATATACGTATACCATAAATTATACATGTATACCATGAAACTTCCTAAGCATCATCTCATGAAATTTCCAATTTACACATATACCATATATTGATCAATATCTATACCATAAAAATTTGTCATGGTTCTAAATTCTTCAATTTAGAAAATAAAAAACCCTAATCAATCTATCTAAAACCCTAACTATTTTTATAATATTCAAGCATACAAGTTTTCTTTTTGACATTGTTGAACAAGATACCGTGTTTCTTTCCACATGGGATTGATCTTTCTCTCTCCGCCTATTCCATATTTTCCGAGCCTCTATCGCCTCCCGCTCACTTTCCAAAGATGTATATACCATCGCTGCATAGGTCTGCAAACACATGGACACAACCTTCCCTCTAATTAAAGGGTCCAATCCCCATTCAAAATTCCTTACTTTCTCCTCATCATCTGTTACATATCTAGTGGCGTAGCGAGCTAATTCCTCAATTTTTGCTACACATTGAGTTACTATCAATTTGCCTTGCTCTAGAGTCTAAAACTCTCGGACTCGTTCCTGTCTAATAGTGTTTGGAAAGTACTTCCTCAAATATAAGTCCTTGAATTGCTCCTATGTCATGGTAGCAACATCGCGAGTGTTCTTAATCAGCGCCCACCAGCGATTAGCCTCATCATCTAGTTTATATCCTGCTAGAGCAATTCGGTCAGCATGCTTTGTCATTCCCATAGTATCCAACATTTTCTCTATTTGCTGGAGCCAATTCTCTACCACCCTTGGGTCCGGCACTCCTAGAAATTTGGGAGGTCTTTGTTTCCTAAACTCTGAAAAAAGCCAAGTCCTATCGTTTTGTCTATTTCTTCTTATTCGTCCTAACTCTTCCAAAATTTGATTTCCGATGTGGCTTGGGATTTTGATCGCATGTACGAGTCTGTTCTCAAGGTTTCTATTCCTTGGTGTGGCTTCCTGTTGTGTTGTTGTTCATAAGCTTAGACATCGTTGCTTGTTTCAGTGTAATCGTTGGCTCGAGTGTGGTCCACCATTCTGTTCATGGTACGGGATGAGGCATAAGTCAAGGTCTAATTACGGAGGCAATTTCTCAAGAATAATCAACTAATCTTAAAATTTGGGTTTTGCTGACGCGGTTAGTTAAGGAAATTACTAAGGTGAAATGCTCTAATCAAAACATAATTCCAAATAACTCCTAATAAGCTCATAACGTAATCTTACTCAATTACCAATTCCGTCACCATTGTCGATCATTTTGGGGCAAACTACATATCTTGATTTGTTGATCAAGGTTTTTCTTTAATCATTATGAAAGTCTAATTTTGTCAGCCTTATTTGAAATGCTCTCTTCAACTCCTTGGTTCCGATGTTGCAATTGCTAGTGCACCATTATATACCTTCATGAGTCGACGTTGCCATGCCCGAAATCTGAAGGAATATCCTAAGGTTGGTCAAGAAATTTTTTATTTTTGATGCCTTTTAGTTACTAGAATAGTTGTGACGGCCGGGTCCCTTTCTCTCTTTCCTTTTTCCTTCTCTTTGGTTTCGTCCTCTTTTGTTTCCATTGGGTTTGAAACATTCGAAAGTAATTCCATTTAAAGCACTCGTTCTTGTTTTGTTGGTCGGTGTTGAACTTTACTGGTTCTGGGAGGTGTGTGGGCGAGTTTGGAGTGCCCGGGAGTGAAGTAGGAACTTTGGGTGGCTGGGCCAGGGCCACATGTGTTGGGCCCTAGGCCGCACGTGCGGAGAAGGGCTGTACGAGCGGCGGGGGAGGCCGCACGAGCGGTGGGAGTTGAATCCTATGGTTTTGCACACTGTCTAAAAACGCACGAGCAGTGTAGGTGGCCGCTCGAGCGGTGGGGTCGGCCGCACGAGCGGTGGAGGCCGCCGCATGTGCGGCCAACTGGGCAGTCTAAGCTCTATTTTTTTTTTTTAACTTTTTGGTCCGAATATAACTTTTATTATACGCACTTCTCTCTCACTCTAAACCCTATTTCTCTCTCCCTTCTCTCTAGAAAACTTCCTCAAGCTTCAAAACACTTTGATTTTGCAAATTTTGGGTCAAGATCTTCATCATCTTTCTTTAAATCTTGAAGATCCAAAGTTAGGACTTCATTTGGGTGGTGGAAATCCAAGGTTCCTCTCATATTTGAGGCTAGGGTTTCATCTCACCTTTCATCAACAAGCTTGAGGTAGGGTTTTCTTGAGTTATATATATATAAGTTTTGCTATATGGATTTTGATTTAAAAGTGTTGTAGACGTACCCGAACGTCCCGCCTCCGCGCGCGAATGGCGCGAAATCCGTTTTGTTCATTGGACTACTACTACTACAGTTCGGACTCAATGTCACGGTTCTGAATCTGATCTCGCAAAGTGCAATGCAAGATCGATAAATCACCAAAGAGTCCAAATCTAGCAAATCGTTTTGGAAAACTGATTTTTGTAAAGAAGTGTCAAACATGAACTGCTTTGCCAGATACAAAGTCGCCACCTAAATATTTTATTTCGGGGGAATTTAGGAAACCCTGACTTGTTCCTAAGGCCACGTGTCTGTCATCACTAAAGTTGCCTCGACTTAGGAACTTGGGTACGAGAAGGAAAGGTCATGCAATGAGCACCCCTGCTCGCCCGATCAAAGATCGGCCTGTACTAAGCATGATATCTTGTTTTTTGAAAACACATGTGCTCTTATTCCGGTTTTTAAACCTAGAATTACTATGTGATGCGCACAACAAACAAGTATAGACTAGATCGCCTAAGTTGGAACAAAGCATCGTATATCCGTTTGTTCGAAAATGGTTTGAAGTTTGCTACTTCCAAGTAGGCTAAATCCAGGATTTCAATGAATTGTTCCAATTCAAGCAATCCAACCTTCATCCACAGGCATTCAGGAAGTTAAACACTTAAGCACATAGCCTCATGGCAAGCATGCTATCATGGCAACATCCACACTCATGCGAGATGCTAAAGCATAAACACTCACAGTGTACTCCGAGCCAAAATAGAGAATTAGTTAGAAATCAATGCATGAACCCAGTTCATGTTAAGATGGCTAATGCAACACATGCAAAATACAACTAGACAGACTCGGCTATTCTAAAATGGCATATGAGATGTAACAATTGATACATGTATTCAACTTTGGTATTGAAATACAATGCAGTTAGTATGATGCGCCAAGCCCGGTGCATGTAAGACAGATGAATGATGCAAATATGCAAGCATAAGGATGCTAATTGAAACATGTCCTAAAACTAACCACTAAAAGCAGGTAAGTAAAAGGGAGAAAGAAATAGGGGTTGGAAGACATGCACACGCACGCACACTTAATATAAAGTTCACCCTCTCGACGGAGGGTCCGAATAAATAATACAAATCAACTAATTAACTAACTAATAAGCTCATTAATTATTACACAACCAAATTGAATAATAAGCAATCTACTTACTAATTATTACAACACTTAATTAATTAACAAATTAACTAAATAAATTACAAATTAAAGGTAACTAACAAGTAAAGCATTTAAAATAAAATTGCTAGGCCGCCTCGGCTCTGCCTTGAAGAAGTTGAAGATGCATGCTCGGTTCCTGCCCCGAAAAGCTCTCCGGTTGCTCTCTTGAGGCTCTGTCTGTAGGGTGTCCTCGAGAACTAGCTTGCCGGATCCTACCAAAAACATGCTGGGGAGTGCACCAGTGGCCTACCGGCCATGAGGAGCTACTGCCGACCAAGAGTGCACACTGCCGGCCAAGGATGAGGGGGGTGCCGGCCACTGGTTTGCTGTGACACCAAGCTGCAACAGAGCACAAAACAGAGGAAATGGAGGGTCTCCCAAGGATATGTACGCACTATGCCACCCCATATCACCTCGAAACATCAAGGGAGAGGCATAATCAGATCCAAGACCATCAATCACGCATCTCGATGCATAATGGTCAAAGATCCAATTTGTGAAAATTAATATAAAATGAATGTACAAAAACACATAAATGCCTAGAACTCTATCATGTATCATCAAGAGCGTTGGTGACCGAGAATTGAGGCGCGTTTCATCACTTGAAGTATGAAACGTCCCTCGTTTCTCGTACTCAGATTAATACTTAATCCAAACAACAATGCAACACAAGCATGGCAAACATGCAATATGACTTAAGCATGCAAACATGCAACTACATTGCATACTCAGTGCAATGCAATATGATTAACTTAACAAAGCTAATGGTATGCGAACAATGCTAATGCACGCATGCACAATACAATGCTATAAGGATAAATTAGCAATGTTAGGGACATGTATACTTAATGCAAAGCAAAATAAGCATATAAGCAACATGCAAGTGAACATGCCAAATGGACTTAAACCAAAAGGGGTAGACCTCAGTCATGCCCCAAATCAGTGGCCAAAATGATGAAACCAAGGCATAAAAAGGCAAGGTATGCATGCACAATGCATTAACCATTCAACTAGGCCTAAGAGCACAACTCTCAAGAGTGCTCAAGGAGTGATAAACATGAAAGTGTGACAACACTAAAGGCTCTGAAATTAAGTAAGAAATGATGCCAAATCATTCAAACAAAGCAAGTATGGCATGCAAAGGTCCTAAAGCATGAAGGCTAATAAAGAGGACTACAAAGGAGGCATGCAATACATGGCACAAATGCATGAACCAACCATGGACAGAGCTGAAATAGGTCAAAACATGGACCAAAACATGCTAAGATGGAGGCTCAAAGACCTAGGCATGCAAGCATACAAGCTAGGCTACAAGTAAGGCAACAATGCACAATACTCAAAGGCATTCAAAGCATGAATGAAGTGGGAACATGGCAATGCTATAAGCTCTGAAGTAACATGATAAATGATGCCAAATCATGTACATAACACAAATGAAGCATGCAATGTTGCTCAAAGCTTGAAGCAAGCAAGAGCACTTGTACTACAAGTACGCAAAACATGAAGCATGTGATCAAGGCAACCCAAAACAGTCCTAGAGCATGTTAAAATAAGTCTAAAACATGCATGGAAGGAAGCCAAAATAAGCTAACATGAAGGGCATAAGGCACAATGCATACAAGGCAAATAAGGCGGATTACACAACACCTATTAGGACCAAGCATGGGATGACTTAACCAATAAAAATCAGAGTTATATCATGGCATAATAACCCCAAAAACACATTGAAATGACTGCTCGCAAGCTTAGGCATGAAGGCATACGCAAGGACTCATGTTAAGACATAAAGGGGCAAACCCTCCAACACATTGAATAGGTGATTAATGCAAGTGCATGACCATGAAACATGGACTAAAATCACATATGAAATGATGCCAGATCATTCAAATAGGCTAAACAAAGCATGCTAGTGAACTTGATGCACAAAGCTAACAAGCTAGAATGCATTATGGCTATACAAAGCAAGTCATGCATGGCCAAAACAACCAAAACTAGAGCTAGAGCATGCTAAAATATGGACAAAAGCTTCTTAAAGTTAAGCCAAAAGCATGCTAGAATGACATGTTAAAGCATGGCACACATTAGGCTATTTCATGAAATTGCACTACAAATGCATGGAGCATGCAAAGGCTAACCAAAACAAACCTTAACAGAGGTATGACATGGTAGAAGATCACCAAAAACATGCTGAAATGGAAAGAAAACAAGCTAGAATGACATGCTACTTCATGAAGCATACAAGACTAGTTTGTGTGATTTACACTACAAGTGTACTATGCATGCATGGAGTAACAAAACCAAACAAAAACAGTGGCATACCACAACAAAATAACCACAAATACAAGCTAAGATATGGCCAACATAAGCTTAGTAAACATGCTCATACATGAGGCATTCAAAGCAAGTAAACAAGACACAAGGAGAGGGGATGACCCTCTCCCATTTAAGACCTCAAAATCACCTTTTCACCACTGAAAATCCTCTAGATTTCAGTGGTACAAAGGTCATGCAAAGGTTACAACAAGAGCCTAAAAGGGGTGGCTCAAAACAAGGCCTAACAAGGCCTAAGAGAGGGTAGATCACCCCAAACGAAAAAGTGACCTTAAACAAACTTCTTAAGCATGCAAAAATAGAACTTTTTTTTAGTTAAGAGTTAAGCTTAAAAATGTATTCAAGAAGGGCTAAAAGCTTAAACAAAAATGGGGGATCTAAAGGTTAAAGACTCACCCTTGAAGACCTTCTTTACCACTGCAACTCCAGCCACTTGTTTGAGGTCAAACCAGCCCAATAACACCAAAAACAACCTCAAGAAGCCTCAGCAACACAAGCAAGGTGTTTGAGTGTATGTTTGTGTACAAAAGTAAGACAATACTACACTTTTAAGTACAAAACATGAGTAAACAAGAAAAAAATAGATACAAATATATATCTATCTCTCAAGCCTCAATTTTCTCAACCTCTGAAATAGAGGAGGAGCCTCTCCTTATATAAAAGAGAGGCAATGCAAAGCTTGTTCAACAAGCTTGAAAAGAGGCTCATCCCTCCATACACATGTATGAAGGAGAGATGAGTGGAAACTAGCTGGCTCAAAAGATCTGGAGCAAAATCTGCTGAGACAAAGGGTCTGCCAGCCATCAGCTGTGGCCGGCAGTGGCTCACTGATGGCCGACAGACATCATCAGTAGCAGGTAGGGAAAAAAACAAAGCTGGCAGTGCCAAAAAAGGGCCGATAGTGCACTATGAGGATCAAGCTAGAAGGGCCAACACATGGTCCAAGAATGGGACAGAAAGGATACAGGGTTTGGGAAGCTCAAACCTGTGACGTTCCACCGTGAAAGTCGAATACCCGACGAGCAATCAAACTTATGGTTGGATATACCTGCAAGCACAACCAAGTCTTGAGGACGGTCAAAAATGGGGTGTCTATAGTGTTCTTGAAGTTTAGTGTTAATTTTTAATTTTTGGTTCAAGATGTAGAGATTTTTGAATATGGGTTTGTACCTCAATCTATTTTCTACTTCTTGAGAGTTTCTCATCTATTTGACTCATGAGAGATGATTTTGATGGAGTTTTTTTTAGAAAAATGGTGGAGATTTGTTTTAATGGAAATCCTAGAAATTTGGGGATTTTGGTAAAATGGGAAATGTCTTTGAAATTTCTTATTTTCTTATCTTAAGAGGATGAATGAGAGTGAGTTTCATCAAATGTTCAACAAAATAGCAATGTATTTGATGCATAAGAATGAGATGTTATTTTAGCATTGTTGCTAACACTTGAACTTGTGATGTTGTGAAGTTATAAATAATGAGCTCCATGGATTATGAGAATTGAAATCTTGATAGTTGATGTTTGAAAATTTCATATGGTTTTTGAAAGGACTAGAATGTTGAGAAATGAGTATGTTGGGAAGTTATGACTATGTGTTGATAACATAGGGTGAACATGTGGTTATTTTGCGATAATGGCATTGAAGGAAGGAAAGATGTGGAAAGTTTACGAGTTATTACCTATTGCATCATAGGCTCATTTAAATTTTTATTCATTATTGTACATCTTGGCATGAGTGTTAAAAATGTTTACATTGGGAAAGATTCTATTGTAAAAAGAGCTATGGAATTGTTAAAGGGGTAAATACGTTGGTAAGTTGGCCTGAGTGTCCATGGTGAAAGACCAAAAAACCGAGCGGATAGGTATCGAGTCTTCCGGTTAATACCGGTAAAAATGACAGATTGGTAGTACTTGTAAAATCTACTTGTAGACACTAGCCTAGGGATTACCAGTGTCATATTTACCGCCCCTATTGATTTAAACATTGGAAATTTGTGAAATTGATGAGATTGGAAAATATTATAATGAACATAATGATTTCTAAACAGTGTATTGAAATAAAACTTTCCTTCATTATTGGCATTTGCATGGCTTTACGTTTTGCACTTTTTTTTAAATGTTGAGGGAATTGGCATAACTGTATATACTTTGTGAGAAATCTCTACTGGGCTTTATGTTCATCCTTATGGGTTTTGGTGCAGGTAAAGACGTTGTGATCCTGCTGAATTGAGGGTGTGGATGTGTTCTTGTGAAGAGTAGATTGCTCTTTATTTGTTGTGAATTTTTGTAAAGCCAAGGGCTAATGTGTATGGGTTCGAGAGGCCATTTTGTGTAACTGGGCTATTGCCTTGGAACTTGTAAGCCATTGACGGCCTCATTCATTTTGTTTTAATGATTTTACATGCTATAGATTCATGTACTATTTTGTCGATGAATGTATAATCGCATGTGAGATTACTATCGTATAACATTCGGAAATTATGTAAAGGAACATGGTTATTATTTTGTATTTGGAAGTGGAATTGATGTAATAGATTTGTGGGATTATTTTGGGGCGTTACAATAGATAGTGTTATCATAATATAATAATGTTGGTGGCAATGTTGTCTCTAATAGTAGGCCGAAACATGTGGGTAAGGGTTGAACCTAAGCTCTGATACCAAGTTGTGACGCCCAAAAAATTAGGAACATCAAAGAATATATTAACAAATAAATACATGGTTTATCTAAGGTTATAAGTGTAGAAAACGTCACTAATGTCTCCTTTGGTTAGTAACCAAGTAAGATCCTAAAAAGGTTGGAGGAGTCAATATAACCTCCCTTCAAAGTCCAACCACCTGAGATAATAAAGCTACCTTTTTGACAGATCTTAACAAGGTATTAACACAGGGTTTACATGAGTGGACAAGATAATAAGAAATAGGTAATTCGAAAGATATGTATAGATATATAATAATTACAAAATCATGTCTTAAATATAACAGGAGATTTTATCACTTTCAATCTTAAAACATGTTTACAAAATTAGTTTCTAATTCTCCTAGGGTAGCCGTACATCCTTAAATGCTTCAGTTTTGCCTTCGACTTCGACTTCGACCGGCCTAATAGTCTTCAATACCTGGCATGAAATGCCATGAGTGTAGCGATCCCAGTTTCGATCATTCTTTCATGTTTTGCCACTTCGATTGGGCCGGTCGGGGATCGAGCTGCTCGATCAGCTCGCGGGGGTCAAAGGGGCAGGGCCCCTTGGTGGGGCCGAGGGCAGCGTCGTGGCGGGGTCTAGGGGCAGCGCCCCCGAAGCAAAAATACAAAATGCATTTGAAGTTGCTTGTTTGCTCGAGCGGCCGTTTATACACTCGAGTGGAGAATGTTTGGTTCCAGTAGTTTGACCTGTCTGCGAAAGTACTAGAAAGGTGTATTCGACGGTCGAGCGAGGCTTTCCACGCTCGAGCGGACCATGTTATATCAGTTCGTGAATCTGATATTTCAGATCACTTTTGTATATCTGTCTCTCTCTAAGAACATTTCCTTTCCCTTCTCTCTACTTTTCCCTACGCCAAATTGGATCAAAATTTTGATTTCTCAAGATTCATTAGAGTTCTGCCATAGGTTCTTCATCAAAGTTGGTTAATTTCTCGACGGCTTCGTTGTGTGCGGTGAAGATCGAGTTTCGACACCGTTGATTTTGGGCGTTTCTTCTCATTTCTTCTTTAAAACTTAAGGTAGGAATTTTCTTAGAGTTATACATATGTTTTTGCAAGATCTATATGATTTTCGAAATCATCTTTCGATAGCTTTGAAAATTGATTGTTGATTCAAGAAGTTGAGCGATTTTGAAAGTGGGTTTGTCTCTTATTCTTTTAAAATGATCTTATGGGTTTTGATCTTCGTTGATTAAAGAAAAGATGATTTTGAAAAGTTTTCTTTCAAAAGATTAGAGTTGTATAAGTTTGGTAAGAAAACCTAAAATTTGGGAATTTTTTTTAAGAGACTGAAAATTCGTGAATGATATTGTTATATTTATTTTATGTGTCAAAATAAATAGATGTTTGGAAAACGGTTATTCAAGCCCACACACAAAATAAATTTCAGGGAATATGAGAATCATTGTTCATTTTGGAAATTATTGTTCAAAACGTTGAAATAGTCTTGAAATGACTAATTGTAGATGATACTTGAGAAGAGGGAATTGTATTATTCCTTGGATGATGAATTGGAATAAAAATATTTATATTCATCTTGTGTTATTGGCATATTAATTCATTTGATTACATTAAACTTTGAAAGTTGATTTGAAAACTTATATTGAGAAAATAATGTTAAGAAACAAGTTTTTATGGAATGATTTTGGGGTTAATACGTTGGTAAGTCTTGATAGGTGATGTAGATGATATTGAATAAGTTGGCCTGAGAGTCTGGGGTGAAAGACCGAAAACTCGTGCGGATAGGTGTTGAGCCTTTCGGGTAATACCGGTAAAAATGACAATTTGGTAGTACTTGTATAGTCTACTTGCAGACACTGACCTAGGGATTACCAGAGTCGTATTTACCGCTCTTAAAATTTTGAAGAATTAAAATTGCATGACATCATTAAGCATGAGGGTTTTCAAAGATGAAGATGTGATTTTCTTTCAAAAAAGCATAGCATGGCATGTGTATTTTATCTCTTGAGACTTGTATAAAATGTATATACTTTGTTAAGGATTTCCTACTGGACTTTATGCTCACCCTACGGAATTTTTGTGCAGGAAAAGATGTGGTGATACCGCCTAACTAAAGGCGAGGAAATGTGTGTTGAGAGTACGAGACTCTTGTTTTACTGTGACTCTGTGTGTAAGCTAAGGGCTGTATGTGTGTGGGCTTGAATAACCGTTTTGTGTAACCAGGCTCAAGCCTTGAAAACTTGTAAACCCTTGGGGGTATTTATTTGTTTATTTACTTCTTGTTGGATTAATGTATTGTTGCATAAAGAACTATTGTGTCATGTAATGTAAGTTTGGAGATTTATATAGTGTTGTTTTCGACTCTCGGGTAGTTACCTCAACCTGTGTTATAAGAATATTGGGCCATAAAAGCTTCAGCCAACGTTTCCCAATTCCTCTTTATCTTGTCCTCTTTATCTTGTCCTCCAATTTTGCATACTAGGTAGTGGCGGCTCCAGATAGGGTTCTCTTGAACAGAGAGCGAGTTTTTGTGCTCGGATTAACCCCATGGGCCTTAAGATGTTGGAGAATAGGTGGATGTGAACAATCGGGTCGCCAATTCTATCAAAATGGTCAATGTATGGCATCTTAAACCTTTTTGGAAGTCTAATAACTATTTGAGTATACCCATCTTTTATGTCGAGGATGGCATTGATGCCATGAGATTTCTTGAAAACCTTTTCTAATTTGGTGATCCTCTGAATTGTCAAATCATGTTCAACCAAATCTAAATGGGAGAACTGGATCATTCTAATGATTCGGACCATAGAAGTCCTCAGCATGCAGTGCTGCAGCTGGTGGTAAATGAACTAGTGGAGCTACAGGAGCCTCAGATGGGCCCTGCATGTCAGCTATAGTATAGGCTTGGATGGTAACTGTTTGACCCAATGCATCAATAGTACACTACAAGGCGACTATCATCTCAATGAGTTCAGGTGGAGTGTGAGCCATAGATAACATTGGTCCGGATGATTCTGAATTGGGGAGTGATCTATTAAACTGTATTACTGTTAACCAACTAACTCTTCTTCTTCTAATTGGAGGTGGCAATGATACTAGCACTGGCTGTCCTTAAACAAAATCACTGACTTTCCATGGAGGCCTAAACGAGTCCACTGAACCTGGGGAATGCTAGATCTATTTGAAGTAATGGTGTTGAACCTCCTAGCAAAAGAAAGAACAGAGATCCTCTAATCAGATGGTGCCCCTTTAGAAACTCACCAAAACTAGAATTCTGTACTCAAACAACAATTCCCTAACTGATCTCACAAGACCTCTGTACTAAAAAATAACCCTCATACATGTTCCTATATATAGCACATAGCAGGTAAATCAAAACATCCCTATGGAGGATTAGGCTTACACTGTCCTACTTTTGGAAGAGATCTAGAGTTTCTCTATTCATACCAAGAGGCAGCATAATAACCTGGAAAGAGAGAGTCTCATGTCCTAATTTTGGAAGGTTCTATATGCAAGGGTAAGATAAAGTCAAAAAGGGTACCTCGACATGATCACCTAAATACCGCTCAACCCTGTTGTCGAGCAGCAGAAGGAGGATCAAGCGGTAGGCGATGATCAAGATCCAAGTGTTTGCATTCCTAGTCTGACAAAGCCTATGTCCAGTGAGTCATCCTGTATAGCGAGCTGTCTGGGACTAACAGGTTGTCAATGAGGGTTTGAGCGAACCGATACAGATGCAAAATGCAATGAACATATCATAATGTTAATAAATCTCATATTGGAACTTTTAAGTCAAACTCTCTTAGTTTTCCTCGGTAGAGTCGCCAAAAACTATGGGATCTCTCGGACAGGGGGTCCAAGCACGCCTGGCAGTTCAAACCCCTAGTCTGATTTTATGGGTGTAGTGTGAAAAAGAATGAGAGTCCAAATCTGGTGAGTCTATTAAACAATCCAATAATCCACATAAAATGCCAAAAATGAACTGCATCATCAAACTCAGATGCGCTACCTAATTTCTTGAAAAAACTAGGAAATCCATGACTTGTACCAAATGCCACAGCTTATCGTCACCGAAGTGTCTCGGCTCAGGAGGGAGGAAGGTCATAGATTGAGTACCCCCATTCGCCCGATCAAGATCGGCCTCTACTAGTCCTTGATATGAGAATTATTAACATGATATGATCATATAACCAAATTATTATTGTTATCCTTACTATGTGAAGCAAAAAAGTATAGATCAAATCACCTACTTTGGAATGCTCTGATCTCTTGCCATTTGAAAGGGTTTGAAAGTCGGAATCTCATGAAAAATTGAGATAACTCTCATGCGAAGAGATCAGAGTCATTCTAACTTAAGCAATAAGGCCTCCATACAATGAGCAACATGGAGATATATCACCTACGCACCTAGCCTCATGGTAGTATGCTAGACATAATAGGAAACAATCACACAATCAGGATGCAAAGATGAAAGAAGTTCACTTAGTACTCGTCTGCACCATGCAATGAACGTAAAGGGTTAAAAATCAATGCATGATCCTAGATGCTAAACTAAATGATGTGCAAAGGAGGGTAACTGAGTACTCCAGCCAAGCGCAACAACAAACAACTAATTAGAAATATGCATGATCCTAGATATCATAGCTAATGCGAAATTTACACATAATGAGTCCTAGGATCTCGAATGCTAATAAGATGGCATATGAATCATTGAAACTACACACCACATAACTATCAAAATATAATGCTCTGAGCTCCAAATGCATGATCCTATATTAAGCATGCAAATATTATGAAAACGAAATAAAACTACAAATGAGACAAGGAGAGAAAAAGATAAAGGGTATAAGTAGAGAGAAAAGAGATCCATTCCAACGTACACAACGAATATAACGAATGAAAGCTAAGAAAATGCGATAAAATGAAATAAAGAGAACTCCAATGAGAATAGAGAGATTCTCACCCTCTAACACATGAAAATGGGTATAAACTACTCAAATTCATGAAACACGATGATGATAGGGGAGATTCAATCTATCCTTGAGGAGGAAACCATGCCTGTGCTTCTACATTAATAATATATAAAACAAGGCCTCAACGAAGGTAGAAATATTCTCACCCTCTAATGTATGCAAAGGAGTATGACCTACCCGGGTGCATGAAATAGCAACATGAGGAAATATTCAATCTATTTTCGTGAAGGAAACCCTACATCGGCTTCAATATTGATGAGAATCAATAAAAAATAACAAAAAAAAGAAAAGAAAAGAAAAAGAAACTCTAATAAGAAGAGAAGGGTTCTCCTCCTCCTATTCATGAAAATGAGTGTGCCCTACTTAAATCCATGTAAAATGGGTTCGAGAGGGAAGAGCCGGTCCCTTCTCATAGAGGAAACCGTGCATGGGTTTCTAACCCATAATGAATATACATAAATAAATAAAAAGCAATTCAGACGTGGCCAAAGTCACTATATAGGACTCCATTAGAAAGGGGAAGATGGGAGGGGGGAGGGGAGATGGAAGAGAGAATCCAACTATATTATTAACAACAATCTAACAATGATCTCAAGATCTCTAGAAAGCCCCAAAAGAAAAGAAAAGAGATAGAAATTGCAAGAAACTTAGGTATAGAAGTAGGGATTACCTCTAAACCAGTAGAGGTATGGCCCAAGCTGATCATAAACTCTAATGCAAGTTTGCTTTGACTAGTAAAGATCTTTACCTCCAAGTGTCCAAGCAAAGGGATGAAGAGAATAGTCCCAGTGTATCAATTCCAATGTCCAAATCTCACTTCAATTAGTTAATTATCTAATTGACTATGTTATTCTCTCATAAGTTGATCTCTTAGGAATTAAAAGTTTTGGAACTAGGAACCTCTAATCCTCCAAAGGGAGGGCGCTTTATAGGCTTGGGAGGCTTGAAATATGCCTCCAGATCCCTCAATATCCAGATAACATATTCCAAGATCCTTGGGACACCTTATAAGAAAGCTGCTTGGCTAACGTCGAAATTGCTTGCGCCAAATAAGACTTGTCCAGCCATGATAGAGTAGTTCGGTGTATTTCCTCAGAAATGATTCTGTGTAGCGGCAATGGTTCCGATGCGCATCCTCAGATTGAAGTTGTTCACGTTCTTCTTAAAGAGTTGTCTGACCGGTCTTATCTCATTCATCTGCTTTTCTTGAAAGGTTTCTCCTATTTTCTCATTCTTTCTAGCTTTCTAAGCAAACTCTTTTGAAAAGCGGAGTAAACATTTTTGGAAAACATATTGCTAAGAATGGCCAAAATAAATGAAAAAGTGCCAATTGCCTTAAAAATATTTTGAAAATAGGTTTATGGGTCCAAAAACTCTTTTCGCCAAAATGGGTATAGAGAAGGTTTGTCACTTCAATTTTTGACTTTTTGTTTGAAACGATCTCTGATTCTTCATCAGGAGCTTTTCATAGAGCACCCAAGTCTTAAGACCGATAAAAAATAGGGTGTCTACACAACCCCTCTAGGACCTTTGTTCGCCTTTGGGATGTCATTTGTCAGTATATTATTATATGTTAGCATTGTATATACTTTAGTATTGTTATTATTATGTTTAGCTTTAGCTTTAGCTTTATGCTTTCGGCTAGCTTTATGCTTTCGGTGCCTCGCATCCAATGTACATCACAGACTATAAAAAGAGAGCTAGGCTCCCTTTGTAAATTAACAAATTCATATGCACATCTCATTTATTCACTTACTCTCTCTCTCTCTCTCTCTCTCTCTCTCTCTATCAATTTATCTTACATGGTATCAGAGCCCAGTAATACAATTCTGGCATTCTTCAATTTTGGTGCTTAGTCCCGTACACAGTGGAATTACACCAAACAGCTTGGAATCTCCTTATGATTCCAACGGCACCAAGCCCGTCACCAGAAACTCTCTCACGTGCTCTCACGCGCCGCCTCTTTGCTCGGCGCGTCTCTGCTTCCGTTGCCACGCTCACACGCGCCTTCACGCGCCTTCCACTTTGCCCTTTCGTGCGCCGCGCCTGCTACCGTGCATCCGCGTGCGCCATTCGTCTACCGTGAGCCGCGCGTACGCCGTTCCGCTATTGTGCACCCGCGTGCGCTGTTCCGCTATTGTGCACCCGCGTGCGCCATTCTGCTACTATACGCCGCACGCCCTCTCTGCTACTGTGCGCCGCACGCCCTCTCTGCTAACGTGCGCCGCTGACATCATTTTCCATCCTGCTGACATCATCTCTACACAGTCCACCTTTCCTAGCTATTTTCGGCCTTCCGGACTCACTGGTACACTCTGTTTTACCTAATTTTGCTCCTACAGGTCTATTCCTATCAGTTTAGCCCTACTCCACTATTATTATGGATCGTCATGATGCCTCCCATCCCATTTCCGTTATTTTGAATGGTTCCAACTATGTTCTATGGGCCCAAGCCATGTCCTCCTTCCTCAAAGGCAATAAGCTCTGGCGAATTGTCACTGGGGATGTGACTAAACCGGTGAAAGACAATGCCACTAATGAAACTACTGCTCATACTACTACATATGAAGACCGACTTGAGGAATGAGACAGTAAGAATTACCAAATCATTACCTGGTTTCGTAATACCTCTATTACCTCTATCAGTCTTTAGTTTGGTCGCTTTCAGCTTGACTCTGTAACTACTCCTGCAAAAGACATCTGGGATTTTTTGAAAGAACGATACCAGACTACTGGTCTTGCCCATCAATATCAACTTCAGAACCAACTTCACCGCATGCGCCAAGAATCCACTCAGTCCATTAATGACTTCCTCTCTCAAATGTACTCTGTTTGGGATCAGCTTGCTCTTTCAGAACCAACTTGGCATAACCACGAAGATGCTGTTTTATTTACTATCTATCGCAACCAGCAAAGGTTGGTGCACTTTCTCATGGCTCTTACTTCCTCTTTTGAGCCCGTACGTGCCTCTCTACTTCATCGCCATCCATTGCCCACTCTTGAACAAGCAATTTCTGAGTTGCTATCAGAGGAGACTCATCTCGGTACACTTCAAACTCATTATGTGGACTCTGTTCTTGCCACTCCTCCGCACTGGCCATCATTTACCCAGCGGACCACTGCTTTCCTCTATTGTCAGAATTGGGGCCTTCCTTCAACCCATCTCCTGGTCAATTGCCCCGTCAGATCCTGCCGCTACTGCAACAAACTTGGTCCTGGTCATCTGCAACAGGATTGTTTTCGCAATTCATCCCGATCATCCTCCAATAGCCACTCCTCTCGCGGTGGCTCTTCCCGGGGAAGCTTTCATCGTTCCGGGAATCAGTCTCATCACACTGCTACTGCTGCTTCCGGGAATCAGTCTCATCACACTGCTGCTGCTACTTCCGGGCATCAGTCTCATCACACTGATGCTTCTGCCTCTGCGGGGTTCTCTGAGCCACCTGCTCCGTCTACCCCTCGCTTTTCTCCGACAGATGTAGAGACCATGCTCAAACAACTTCTCTCCCCTTCTGGTACACCTTCTCCTACTGCTTTGTCTGCAACCCCAGGTAACTCTTCTTGGTATTTTGACTCTGCCTGTTGTAATCATATGACCTCCAGTTCTTCTATCTTTTCTTCCTTCTCCTCCTCTCCTCATCTTCCCTCAATTCATACTGCTGATGGTTCCCTCATGTCTGTCCGTCATATTGGTACTGTTTCCACCTCTTCTTTATCTATAACTCAAGTTTATCATATCCCTGCTCTCACCTTAAACCTTATTTCCATTGGTCAATTATGTGAACTTGGTCTATCTGTCACATTTTCTGTTACTGATTGTTTGGTACAGGACCCTCAGACGGGGCAGACTATTGGGATCGGCCGTAAGCGTGGACGTCTCTATGAACTCATTCACCTTCATGTTCTTGCCTCTCCTCAGATCGCTGCTTCTACATCTACTTCCTCATTATCTCCCTTTCATCTTTGGCATTGTCGCTTAGGGCATATTTCTGTTAATCGCTTAAAGTCTTTGGTTTCTAGTGGACAGTTGGGTCATGTAATTCCCGATCATTTCGATTGTATACCCTGTCAACTTGCCAAACAACTTGCTTTGTCATTTAATAAAAGTACTTCTGTTTCCCTTGCACCTTTTGATTTTATACATTAGGATATTTGGGGACCCTCCCCTACTACTACTATGGGGAGATCCCGCTATTTTGTTGTTTTTATTGATGATTTTTCCCGGTTTACTTGGCTTTTTCTCATGAAAAATAGATCTGAACTTAAACACATTTATTATAGATTTGCCCAAATGGTCCACACCCAATTCTCCAAAGCCATCAAAATTTTTCGCTCTGACAATGCTATGGAATATCGGGATTCAGATTTCCTTTCCTTTCTTCAGCATCATGGTACACTGCTTCATCGTTCTTGTGCTGGCACGTCCCAGCAAAATGGCCGCACTGAACGGAAACATAGGCATATTCTTGACACTACTCGCGCTCTCCTTCTATCTTCTTCCTGCCCTGAAAACTTTTGGGGGGAAGCTGCCCTCACTGCTGTTTACACTATTAACTGTGCTCCTACCCCTGTCATCTATAATCAAACTCCCTTTGAACGTCTGCATGGCACTCCCCTTCCTTACGCCAATCTCCGGGTTTTTGGCTCTGCCTGCTTTGATCTACTTCAATCCCATGAACACACCAAGCTTGAACCTCGTTCTCGTCTTTGTTGCTTTCTTGGGTATGGAATTGAACATAAAGGCTTTCGCTGTTGGGATCCTCTTTCTCAACGCCTTCGTATCTCCCGCCATGTCGTTTTCTGGGAGCACCAAATGTTTTCCTCGCTATCCTCCTTTCACTTACCCGCACTTTCCACTCCTGTACTGTTTACTAATCCTTCCATAGATCTTTTCTCTGCTGATTTTGATACAGGTTCCTCCTTCATCGAGACGCCCTTGCTCACTCCTGATCCCGTCCAGCCTGCTCTCCCTGAAGGTCTACCTCTTATTACCACACCTCCTTCTCCACCGGTTCTTCCTCCCACTGATCCTCCTACGGGTCGACCACGCTGGGTAACTCAACCTCCTATCCATCGTCGTGATTATATTGTTGGATCTGCTGCCTTCTCTACTTATGAACCTACCTCCTATCGTGAGGCTTGTACTAATCCTCTTTGGCAGCAAGCTAAGACTGATGAACTCCAGGCCTTGGACAAAGCTCATACTTGGGATCTTGTTGATCTTCCTCCTAGCAAGATTGCAATTGGCTGCAAATGGGTTTACAAAATCAAAACACATTCTGATGGCTCTATTGAACGCTACAAAGCTCGTCTTGTTGCCAAGGGTTTCAACCAGGAATATGTTATTGATTATGAGGAGACATTCTCCCCTGTTGCTCGGCTTACCTCTGTTCGCAGTTTACTTGCTGTTGCTGCTGCTCGCCACTGGGGGCTCTTTCAGATGGATGTCAAAAATGCTTTCCTCAATGGTCATCTTCTTGAGGAGGTCTACATGCAACCTCCACCTGGGTCCACTTTTCCACTTCATCAGGTTTGCAAACTACAGCGTGCTCTCTATGGCTTCAAGCAAGCACCTCGTGCTTGGTTTGCTACGTTCAGTTCTACCATTCATGACTTCGGGTTCACCTCTAGCCCCTATGACTCTGCTCTTTTTATACGGACTACTTCTCATGGTACCACTCTTCTTCTTCTGTATGTGGATGATATGATTATCACTGGTAATGATGACGCTGGTATTCTCCACCTCAAATAGTTTCTCAACCGATAGTTTGAGATGAAGGACCTTGGTACTCTTAACTACTTCTTAGGACTTGAAGTCTCTCATGATTCTACTGGTTCCTATTTGTCCCAGGCCAAATATGCATCCGATCTTCTGGCTCGTGCTGGTCTTATTGATTGCAAAACTACCTCTACTCCAGTTGATCCTCGGATTCGTCTCACTCCTCTTGATGGGACTCTTCTCTCTGATGCTACTCTTTATCGCCAGCTCGTCGGCAGTCTTGTCTACCTCACAGTAACTCGTCCTGACATTGCCTATGCTGTTCACATTGTCAGTCAGTACATGTCGGCTCCCCGCACTCCCCACTATACTGCTCTACTCCGCATCCTTCGCTACCTCAAAGGCACTCTGTTCCATGGCCTTCACTTCTCTGCTTCCTCCTCTCTTAAACTGCGTGCCTTTCTGATGCTGATTGGGCTGGGGATCCTACGGATTGATGCTCTACCACGGGTTTCTGCTTCTTCTTAGGGGATTCTCTTCTTGCTTGGCGTAGCAAAAAACAATCCCTCACTGCCCGCTCTAGCACCGAAGCTGAATACCGAGCTCTTGCTGATACTACTCAGGAACTTCTCTGGCTTCGCTGGCTTCTTGCTGATATGGGTGTTTCTTCTTCTGGTCCTACCCCTCTCTATTGTGACAATCAGAGTGCCATTCAGATTGCTCACAATGATGTTTTTCATGATCGCACCAAACATATTGAGATTGATTGTCATTTCATTCGCCAGCATGTTACCTGTGGTACTGTTCATCTTCTCCCTATTGCTTCCGTCGATCAACCCGCTGATATCTTCACTAAGGCTCATCCTCCTGGCCACTTCAATGATCTTGTTTCCAAACTCAACTCGGTTGATGTTTTTCCTCCTTGAGTTTGCGGGGGATGTTAGTATATTATTATATGTTAGCATTGTATATACTTTAGTATTGTTATTATTATGTTTGTTATTATTATGTTTAGCTTTAGCTTTAGCTTTATGCTTTCGATGCCTCGCATCCAATGTACATCACAGGCTATAAGAAGAGAGCTAGGCTCCCTTTGTAAATTAACAAATTCATATACACATCTCATTTATTCACTTACTCTCTCTCTCTATCAATTTATCTTACACCATTGGTCCCTTTCTTGTGGAAATGAGGACTTCAAAACCCTGTATCCACCCCCCTAACACCCCACATGGACTTGAACACAACCTCTATCATGGAGATTAGAGAGCATATCATTGTGACGCAAGGCCATAAAAGCACAACACATGAGAATGATCAAATAAAATTAAATCATTTAATCACTTAATCACGGACATGTGGTGCCGCAATGGCATCCCACGCAATGTGGTTGTATTCCACGTGTCTTGTGAAATCTTGATTTATTCCTAATTGTTGCCTCAATCAATGTTATTATTATTTTTTTTTTATTCAAAGTTGTGGTGGCGTAGAGGTGGCTTTAGTAAGTTATAAAGTAACCAAAAAAAGAAAAAAAAAAAATCATTTTGATGATTAGGCTTACAGTTTAAGCTTAGAATTTGGGTTTTGGGATTTTGTTTTCACGTTGAATATCCCACTATTATATGTATTTTCACCTAGCCATGAGAGCAAAGAGACTGTTATGATGTTGTCTCTGCGCTTTTTGAAGTAGAGTTAATGTCAGAGGAAATAATTTTAAAGGGGCAAGATATGAACATTGCAACCTTCTTTATCTTTGCTTTCCATAAGATAGTGGTTGTCTTTTGTTTAAAAAAAGATAGTGGTTGTCTTAGCCATAAATCCTTCGCATTCAAAATTTAATTTAAGTTTTTTTAATCTTTAATGCATTATCATTCATGGGATGTGACAAAACAAATAAAATATGAAAAAATTGTATAATTAAAATGCATCAAAATAAATTAACGAAAAATTTAACCTCCCATACCTGATTGGTTTAATTTTTAAAAATTATTTTAATTTTTTAATTTTTCGTGCTTTTTCATCTTTAGTGAAAATTTCACATTATAATCATTATTTTTAAATATTTAGATTAACCTAATTTAGATACACTTAAAAACGAAATATTTGTGAAGAAACCTAAACTTTTTTTTACTAAATATAACAAATACGAAATTTTAACGAATTTTTTTTCTCTCTTACATTTTTCATATATTTTTGTATTTACTAAATTTTTGGATACTCAGGTCTATTTCTAAAACTTTTGGACAATAGGCCTAAGCTCAAGGGCCAAAATGACAATTATAATTTGAAAGATAATTTTACACTTATCGATATATATGTCTATCTATGTACGTCATTTACTTTTTCAAGTGTCATTCTACTATTTATCCATGTATAATTATTTGTCTATCTAATCTATCTATCTGTCCATACTATCACCTCCACCACTAACGCTATCGGTCACCACTTGCCGTAATCGGTCACCACCAATGACTTTTTCGATGAACTTTTCGGTGTCGACGATTTTTCTGGTAACTTTTCTGGCGCCCGACTACGGTGGTGGTCTAGCAGTAGGGTACAATTGGGAAAAAAATTCTTTAAAAAAGTAATTTGTCTTTCTTACTAAATAATTTTATTAAACATGCCCTTATCACCAAAACAGGTCAAATCTTAAGGCCAAATAACGTATAGGCCAATGGAGATGGACTTTTCGCCATTTTTTTTCTTTCTAATTTTTAGATTTCGTTACAAATATGTTATTTTTTAAGTGTATCTAACTTAAATAGGTCTTTTTTTAAAAAAAAAAATTAAAAAAATTAAAAAAAGACAAAAATAAGAAAATTAAAAAATTGAGTTGGAGTCACGGGAATTGTGATCCTCTCTATTATACATTTATAATGACAGATCTCCATTATATTATTCAATAATTTGTAATGATTCTTTTTAAATTTAAAATAATAATAAATTTTTATAATTATTATACAAACTCTTAAATAATATAATAAAAATCTTTCATTCCAACCATATATCCCATCATACTAAACTTGTTTTGGCCTACTTGTCTGGGAAATGCCACAGCCCTTACCCTGCCCATTGCTGCAGGAGGCCTCCTCCTCTCCATTGCTTTGGGTCCCAGTTACCATATGAAATAGTTGATTTGACCCATTTATTTGTTCTTTTTTATGGAGGGAGGGTGCTATGCTATGCTAGTGAAATGGATTTATCAATGATTCTACAAAATAACAAAATCACAGTTGGTAAATAATTGTACTACCTGTTTTTGGGCTGCATTTCATTATCCTTCTAAGAAAACACTTTTCTTTTCTTTTTTTTAGATTTTTATTGATAAATCTCATTTAAAAGTGTTTTAATCTAAAAAGTCCATAAAGAAATTTATTAACCCATTTAGTCCCATATATGTATAATTTTATTTCATAAAGTCATTTTTCTTGATTTACACTCTTTTTTTAGACTCTTATGCCCTTATATTTAATTTTGATACCCTTCCAAATAATTTTTGAATGGTTAGTAATTTTATGATGTAAATATTCATATATTAACATTCACATTGGTAAGAATGTAAAATTGACCCGTGACCCGTGGGCGGTTCGAATATCGCTCCCGGGCCGGGGCGGACCCGGTCCGTTAACAATGTGAATATTCACTTTGACATGTTAACATCCACATTGATAGAATTGTAAAATTGGCCCACGGCCCGTGGGCGGCCTGAAACCCAACCGTGGCCCATGAGCTGCCCAGGACGGGCCCAGTCCGGCCCGTTGACAACGTGAATATTCACATTAACATATTAAAATTCACGTTGATAGGAGTGTAAAATTGACTCGCGGCCCGTGGACAGACCGAAACCCACCCACGGGCCCGGCCCGGCCCGTTTACAATGTGAATATTCACATTGACTTGTTAACATTCACATTGATAGGAATGTAAAATTGGCCCGCGGTCCGTGGGCGGCTCGAAGCCCGCCCGTTGCCCGGGATAGGGCGGACTGTAAATATTTATATTTTAACATTCACATTGGTAAGAATGTAAAATTGGCTCATGGCCCGTGGGCGGTTCAAAGATCGCCCCCGGACCGGAACGGGCCCGGTCCATTGACAATGTGAATATTCACATTGACATATTAACATTCGCATTGATAGAAGTGTAAAATTGGCCCGAAACCCGCCCGCGGCCCGTGGACTGCCCGGGGAGGGCCTGGCCCGGCTCGTTGATAATGTGAATATTCATATTAACATATTAACATTCACGTTGATAGGAGTGTAAAAGTGACCCGCGGCCCGTAGGCGGCCCGAAACCCGTCCGCGGGCCCAGCCTGGCCCGTTTACAATGTGAATATTTACATTGACATGTTAATATTCATATTGATAGGAGTTTAAAATTGGCCCGCGGCCCATGGGCGACCCAAAACCCGCCCGCGGGTCGGCCTGACCCGTTTACAATGTGAATATTGACATTGATATGTTAACATTCACATTGATAGAAGTGTAAATTTGGCCTGCGGCCCGTGGGCGGCCCTAAGCCCGCCCGTTGCCCGGGGCGGGGTAGGCTGTAAATATTCATATTTTAACATTCACATTTGTAAGAATGCAAAATTGGCCCGTGGCTCGTGGGCGGTTCGAAGCTGCCCCCTGGGCTGGGGCGGGCCCGGTCCGTTGACAATGTGAATATTCACATTGATATGTTAACATTCACATTGATAGAAGTGTAAAATTGGCCCGCGGCTCGTGGGCGGCCCGAAACCTACCTGCGGCTCGTGGGCGGCCTGAAACCTGCCTGCGACCCGTGGGCTGCCCAGGGCAGGCTCGGCCCGACCCGTTAACAATGTGAATATTCACATTAATATATTAACATTCATGTTGATAGGAGTGTAAAATTGACCCGCGGCCCGTTGGCGGCCTGAAATCCACCCGCGGGCCCGGCCCGTTTACAATGTGAATATTCACATTAACATGTTAACATTAACATTGATATGAGTGTAAAATTGGTCCGCGGCCCGGAGCGGGTTCGACCTGTTGACAATGTGAATATTCACATTGACATGTTAATATTCACATTGATAGGAGTGTAAAATTGTCCCGCCGCTCGTGGGCCACCCGAAGCCCTCCCGTGGTCAGGGGCAAGCTCGTTTGGGCCCGGGCACGAGCCCAGCCTAAGAACTTGGGCTAAGACCTGGGCCATCACTTTGAAGCTCGGTCCGCATAAGACCCATTTAAGGCCCGGCCCGCTAGAGGCCCAGTGTCTTTTTTGTGGAAAATAATAAAATTTTGAGAGAAAAAATTAAAAAGAATTAAAAAAAATGGCGAGGCTCACCTAAGCCTGACCCAAGCCCAAGTCTAGGCCCAAGCCCCTTGGCTCGACCCATTGGGGCACCCAAAGCCTGAATACCTTTGTGCCAGGGCTTAGGCCTAATTTTTTGGCCCGTGGGCCGGTCCGGCCCGACCCGAATTTTGGCAAGCACCCACGAGGCTTTACATGGGTTGGCCCCGGCTCGGGCCAAGCCCCTATACATTGATGATATGAACATTCACATTGACGGTGTGAATATTTACATTGACAGTGTGAACATTCACATTGACGAAGTCAACATTCACATTAGGGGTATTTTGGTAATTATGTCACCTATAGGACTTATTGAAACATAAGAAAATAATGTGAACTAAATAGAACACAAGCAGATGAAAAGGATATTTTGGTCTTCTTACCTCAAATAGGACCTAATGGAATAGTCAAAAAGAATATGGGTTGGATGGAATAAAACTCTTAGAAAAAGGATTTATCAAAAAAATTTCCTTATTTTTTTTATTGAAATTTTTTCAGTTTGAAAGATTTTCTGGAAATTAAAGAAGATACAAAATTCGTAGTGTGATATTGATTTTGGTTATGTTTGGATGTGTGGGATTAAGAGAAAGAAAATGAAATTACTTGTATATAGTTATATATTTATTACTTTTGTTGGTAACGAAACAAAATATTAGATTTTTAGATTAATATCTAATCCATTTTCTTCTCATTTTTCTAATAAAAAAATGAGGAGAAAAGCATGTAGTATTTGAAAACAATCAAGCCCTTATACTGTGTTTGGTTGGGGGATTTGGGAAGGAATTTGGAAAGAGAAATGGAAAAGGTAGGTGAAATGTGAATAAATCATGCCTATATTCCACATAGGTTCACACACCTTTTCCCTTTCCCTTTCCAAATCTCTCTCCAAATCCCCCAACCAAACACAGCATTAATCTATTAGTAAGACACAGATTTTGACCAACAAACTAATTTTACTAGTTAACCTCTAAACAGTGTTTAAAAATTCAATTGGACTTAGGAAATCGAAAAATAGCTCAATGAAAAACTCACTAATAAATTTTGAGTTTTTGAATTGTTCTATTGTTTTTAAAATTTAATGTATCTAATATTATTTATTTTTATTTTTCAATTGAATCATTGTGCTTACCACTCCAAAAATCAAATCTTTGCTTTGCCCCTACCAACCCAGTTTGGACTCGTGTGTTCATTACGGGTCCATTTTGATGACTTAACTGGTTAATTTTTTAAATACTAGGGTGTAGATCATACACAAAAAAATTAAATTATCGGGTAATTATAACTACATAATTTTATCATATTTTTCTTTCAAAAAAATGGATAAGTATAATTTTTAAAACAAATCAGTCATTTTTTTAAAACAATTATAATTAAATCAAATGATTATAATTATTAAATTAAATTAAATTTTTTTGGTATGAATGAACTATATACAGAAGCCTAAGACTGATCTTGACCAATCTGAGTTCTTTTGTTAATCCTTTTGGTAAGAAAGATGGTAGAAAATTAATGAAATATAAATTTAAATGGAGGTAAAAATTACGCAGCACTATTCGTATGTTTTTTTATTTTATTTTATTTTTATTGAAGAGGTTTTTTTGGTATTTTAAATACTAGTTAATGGAAAGAATGATAACGAACGAGGAACAATTACAGGACAAAGTGTGTTTTTCAAGGGGACTGGAAAATTTAAGTATGAAAAAACTAGAAATCCCCTAGATGTTGATTTGTGATTATGTATCAATTTAAAGCAGAATATAACAATCCCAATCAAACAATCAAACAATCAAGACAAAGAGACACAACAATTTTAACGTGGAAAAAACCACAATTGGACACCTCCAACTGTGATTAAAAAACCACGGGCAACAGCCACAAGATAATCCACTAAGAAGAATTAAAGGAATTACACAGGTATACTCTCAATTACCTAGCGAATCCACAACGCCTAATTGAACCAACCTTTATGTGCCTCTTCCAACCCCATCTTCACCACGGAATTGTCTTTCTGATGAGCCACTCTGGATTCCACCACAGCTTCAGGCTCGAATTCTTCAGAATACACAACTGAAGAACAACACTCTCTTTTGTAGAACAAAACACAACCTTTGATGTACTCTCTTTAGAACATGAGTTGAATACTCAATAAAACATCAAAGAAAAACTAACAAAATCTCTCCAGATATAAACCTTAAGATCCAAAAATAAGATCTGAAGAAGTCTACCTAGTGTTGGGAGAAAACCAACTATTTATAGAAAACCAAAGCAATCCTAATTTCAGAAGAAAACCAACTCTTTAATCAAATCTGGAAATCTGGGATCGCGCGGTCCGCTCGAGCGCCCTTTTCCCCGCTCGAGCGGAGACTTCAAATTCTGTGATTTCATACAGGCTTCACGCTCGAGCGTCGGTTTTGCCGCTCGAGCGGCGAATCACACCACCCAGTACTTTTTCAGGCGACTGTAGAGATGCTGAGAGCTTCCAATCCCCGCTCGAGCGTCCCTTTCCCCGCTCGAGCGGGAAGGCCAAAACTGGAAAATCTGGAAAAATATAACATGCTTGGACAGGCAACTTTGAATGCATTTTTTCATTTTGCTTCGGGCCGCGAGCTGACCGGGCAGCTCGACCCCCGTAATAATCAGCGAAGTGGCAATCTTGAAAATATTTGCATCACAAACTTCTCTGAAAGGCTCAATTCGGGTTGGATTCGCATCTAAACACTCATAGCCTCACTGAAATAAATGTGCGAAAATAAATACAACTGAAAGGAGTTTTGTCAAACGGGATTGCCAAGAATAAAACCTAACAAAGTATACTACGGAAAAATTATGTGTAATTGAATGGTTGTCATTGTTGCTGTTGGAATATTGTCGTTAGAGATTCTTGATATTTTGAGATTAGGTAAGTTTTGAAGGTTTTGAAGTGTGTGTGTGGTGATGGAGGTGAGTATTCTTATAAAACCTATCTTATGATTAAGTGGGCGTGTGGACTTAATTGTGAGATGTGGTGTAAGAAAATAATTGATGTCCTCTTTAGTAATTTTATTTGAGATTATTATTGTAATAAAAAAAAAGGGTCCAAAGTAATAAATGGGGTGCTAATAGTAACACTCTTAATAAAAGAATAAACTACAAAAACACCATTTAAAATTTATTTAAAATACAATTTGTCTATAAATATTTCCTGTAGACTCCCCATTTTGACTGACTATTAAGATTTAAGTGCTTAAAATGCTTCTCAATGATGAAATATATCATATTTTCAACCTTAGAGGTTTTTGAAATTGTTAGAGCTGTTGTATTATTATTTTCATGAAAAAACTATTTTTAGTAAAAATTATCATTTTTGGGCTTATCATTAGGGCCTTTTTTCACCTAGTAAAAGTTTGAATTTAATAAAAAAAATTGTAGCCCTTTGAGTTAGCTTTTGAATGCCGCTTGATTCATCTAAATCCGATGTTGTATGAGAGAGATGCTCAAAATACAAAAATCTGGCGGGGATGTGCGGCCACACATTCTATTTCTGCATTTTTCTGCACCGTACATAGGTTGTGCACCCTCATTATCAGGCTCCGAAAATAATGATAATCGATACGCCTCATAACTCTCAAACATACATGTGAAAGCTTACTAATCTCAATAATTTAATATAATAAATATTCCTCATTCATTAATCATTTTAAAGTATTACAAAAGATGTCACATGTGTTAATACATTTATCAATCATAGATTATGAATCTATAGTGTGTGATTTATATATCAGAACAAAAGTATATAAATGAAAGTTCATGTCCTAAAGATTACAAGTTTTCAAGACTTCGCTTGTTTACAACAAAAATGGGTCGAAGACCAAATATAGGAAAAGCCTTGGGCTTATACAAAACAAAATTTACAAAAAACAAAAACGAGCGTCCAGCTCCAATGTCCTCCCAAGCTATCCCCTTAGCAGAAGCATACTATCAGTACCTGAAAGTTAGTTTTCACATGGGGTGAGTTAAAATCAAGTAGAGACAAGTTTAATGATATGTATTGAGAGGGAGATTAATGATATGGACTTTGTGCCAGACAGATTTGGGCCGGGCAGAGTTGTGCCGGACAGATTTGGGCCGGACAGAGTTGTGCCGGACAGATTTGGGCCGGGCAGAGTTGTGCCGGACAGATTTGGGCCGGACAGAGTTGTGCCGGACAGATTTGGACCGGGCAGAGTTTAGACTGAGTGTGTGCCACCCCGGGTCGAACAGAAACTGCTCGGCCAGGAAGTGACCGGTCGGACCAGGATGCTCGGTCCGAGGATGGTCGAAGCCAGACAGACCGAGTGACCGGCGCCCGGAAAGACGTGGTCAGTCGAGGTAGTTGATTGACCGGCAGGAAGGCCGACCAAAGGAGGTACCCGGGCTAGGCTTTGCCGGGATGCCGCCTAGCCCGGTCCTCCATGTGTTTGTCCGGTTAGGTGCATGGGTATGAAGCATGGCATAGCAGTGGTAGAGCAGCTCGGCTGCCGAGCTCCAGCTGTGAAGTCAGGCAGTTGAGATTAGGTGATGTTCAGCAAGGTCTATGCTGACAGATGGGATAGCAGAGCCACGTGTCAGGAGATGACTGGGAGTGGGTAAGGGGCTCAGAAGGTATATAGGCATGTCTGCGCCCCCCATACGCGATACACGAACACTCTGTAAGGAATTTCTTACACTCAAACACTCTCTCCCTTCTCTCTATTCCCTCTAAGGTGTGTGCTAATTTGACCGTCGGAGGGTGTTTCCGGCCACACACCGCCGGGTAGCTCACCGTTATTTGCTCGCAGGTGATCGGATATCGACGGAGCTCGGAAGAAAGAAATACGGGCACGCCGGAATATCTGCTCCCCGTACATGTATGATGTTTGACAAAGGCATATGGTGAATGCACATGAATGTCATTGCCAAAACATGTGTCCCTTTTCAAAATAATGCTATGACAAAATTCAAACCACAATTTATATATCTTTTCTTCAAAACAGAAAATATAACAATAAATACACACATTGGGAATCTCTAGGTACATGTCTACAAGTAGGCTGTAAAAGCACTACCAAAAGCCATTTTACCGGTACTAACCGGAAGGATCGACACCTAACTGTATGAGTTTTTGGATTTTCACCAAAGACACAAAGATCAACTTAAATAACCACAACCACATCCCCTAACCAGATTCACCACGGTATTTACCATGTTTTCTTAACTTAAACAAGAATCACATGTTCAATTTCCTCTTTTCCAACTCAAACAAAACTCAAAACATTCTTCCAAAATACCATCAATTTTTCGCATTTTGTTCAAAATCTAGATTCACCAAGAATTTCCATTATGCCAAAAATAACATGTGTGTCTCAATTGAAAAGAAATTTCCCTCAAGTTTCAATACCACCCATTATCATAAGCAATCAAATAACACTTTGAAGAAACACATCCTAAAACCCCTCTTTTGTGAATCAATTCAAGCCCCAAATAAAACCTAAAGCCTTCCAAAGTTTAACTTAACCAACTGACACATAATGAGGTTAAATAACATGCAAATCATTAAAGAAATCCCCACCTCAAAACAAGAACAAAGAGTAGATCAACACCCAAAAATGACCACGCTAAAAATATGAACTTCTCAAATTAAAATGACCCCCTCCTCGAGCTCTACCCGAAATCCCAATGCACAACTGTTGAGAATTTCTCAAATTGAAGTAGATCGAAAGATTTATATGAAGTTTCTAGAGTAAGGTGATGGAAAATGGGTTTCAGATATCAGGGGAACTACATGTAGGTGGAAGTTGGGGAAAAAAAATTAACAAACACATGGGGTGTGCTAGTATGTAGGTGGTGGGGTGCAAATGAAAGGATATGGGGGTGCAAGACTTGCACGCCTCCATGTGTTGGTAATTTTTTCTCCTAACTCTCACCTGCATGTAGTTTCCCCTCAAATATTTGTAGAGAGAGAGTGATCCAAAAAGTGAGTAAAAAGTGACTTTCCTCATAACTTCATTTGGACATACTGCTCAAGCGATGAAACCTGTGCTTGAGCATCAGACACAATCTACTGCTCGAGCTACCAAACCTAGGCTCAAGCAAAGAAACCAAACTTCTAGAAGTTCATACTGTAAACAGACCGTTTGAGTGACCAAAACACCACTCGAACGAAGAAAGCCATACTTCTAGAAGTTTGAACTGCAACCTAGAATTTGGGAGAAAGGAAAACTGCTCGAGCGACCAAAATACTACTTAAGCGAACTCAAACTCAAACAATAAAAACCACCCTAGAAATACTGAGCCCCAACCTATTTTCAACATAACAAAAAATAAAAAATAAAAAAAAATTCTTAACTCCAAAAGATAACATAGGACTAGAATAGATAACATAATACCAACATATACAAAACCCAAAACAAAAGAGTATAAAAGGATCGGGTCTAAACTTCATGCCACTATAACCTCCCCCCTTAGGAAATTTCATCCCCATAATTGAATTATGTTAACAACAATAACAACAACGTCTGTGATGTCCTAGGTATATAACTTGTTTTATTCTCCTCTTAATTGTGTTTAATTCCTTGTTTTTGGAATTTCGAAACCAATCCAAGGTCTTGTCGACCGTATGAGTTTGTCCCACTTCGTAATTTCTTGTGTGGTTCTAAACTTGTCCTAGGAATCAAAATTTCCATGTTTCAAGTGCTGAGGAGGGACTGGACTAGAGGAAAACATCTAGGCAAGCTTAGGACCTCTCCGATAAGCAAAACCACATGTGCGGAGAGTATAGCCACACATGTGGATGGAGTGGCGCACATGCGAGGATGAGTGTTGCACGTGCAGGAAGAAAACAAGGGCAATGGTTGCATTATGAAATTATTGCAGGTGCGGAGGACACGTGCGAGAGATTCGTTGCACGTACAGAAATGTCTGAGCCCAACTCTAAAATTTGTGAAATCTCACCCTTTTTGACTTATCTTCTCATATTTTTTCTCATTTTCAACAATATTTCTCTCTCTCTACAATATCTTTTCACCTTTTCTCCTCAATCTCTCTAACTTTCACCCAAACCCTCCATTTTTTTTTTCTTCTTGATCTTAGAAAATCCAAGGATCTTTAGGCCCTAGTTCCTTCAACAAATTTGGAGAACTCATCAAGGGCTACATATTGTGCGGTGGAGATCAGGTTTTGATGCTGTTGATTTTGAGGGTTTTTTCTCTTTTCTTCTCTTCTCCATAACTTGAGGTAGGGATGTTCTTAGAGTTATATATATATATATATATATTTACATGTCTATCCTTATTTTGAAGCAAATTTCTTATATCTTGAGTTGTGATTTTAAAATCAAGAACTCTTAGTGATTTTAAAAGTGGGTTCCCTAATAGTTCTTTAAATTTTTGAGAGTGTGAGTTGTGTTGATGATTTTGCGTGTTATTTGAGAAAACCTCCTTCAAATAATATGAGAAACCTAGTTTTTCTAAAACCCTAGAAAATGGGAAATTTGGGAAAAATGTTGAGACATTATAAATTCACGCTTGGTATGATATTGTTGTGGATATGATGGAGAAATTGCTATGCTCACTCTTAATTGTAATTCTACGGATTTTTTTTTTTTTGGGGGGGGGGAGGGGGTTGATACTTAAAAGTAGGATAAATAGCATATTATCTTGAGTATTTTGAGAGAATGATTACATGAAATGCAATATTGTTATTTATCTCTTGGAATACATGTGTGTTAAAATGTTGAGAGGAGTTATGGAAAACTCGATCACAATGGAAGATTGTGTGGTGTAGTTGAGAAATTGATAATTATTATATGTTGATATAATCTTGCATTATCATTCCATTTCATTCTCATTGTTGTTGCTTTCGAACTAGCATTTGAGAATGTTTCCTTAGGAAAGAAATTGTTTTTACGAGACAAATGTTGTTGTTAAACTATTTTGGGGTGAATATGGTGGTAAATCCGGTTAGGGGGTGTAGTTTGAAAATTAAGTTGGCTTGAGGTCCTTGGAGAAAGTCCAGAAATCTGCATGATAGGTTCCAAATTTTCTTCCGGTTAAGAGTCAATAAAGTGGTGATTGGTAGTGCTTGATATGCCTACTTGCAGATACCAACCAAAGGATTACCTGAGTCCTATTTACCAACCCCTTTGAAGTTTTAATGAAGCTATCGGTTTTTGATTGTATTTCCAAATGAGCATTGAGCATTAACTTTTCAAATGAAAAAGACATTGATTTTGTGAATCGTATGTGCGCATTCACTAAGCTTGTACAAGCTTGGTTCTTCGGCCATCATGCATGAAAATGCTTGATTGATGGCTTGAGAGCCAAGTGCCACACTCCTTTGAGCTTAAGAAATGATGAGGAGTGTGGCAGTACACACATTTCCTTGCAAATACATTGTTGTGCCTCTGTTGTTCTCTGTTGCAGCAAAACTAGAAGTTTGGAAAAACAAGTGGCCGACCGGCCACTTATACTAGCCGATCGGCTAGTTAAGGTGGCCGGCAACCACTTTTTGTGGCCGACTAGCCACCAGTCCATTTTTCTGCAGAAATGATCCTGTTCTGGAGCAGAAATAGTGTGGAGGTTGGCTCAATGTTCAGAAACCACGGCGAGTGTAAACAGAGGCAATTGACGGCAAAGTAATGGATTTCCAAGCGGGCGCCAACCGAGCATGCATATCTCCTTCGCCCGCGAGGCCACTTTATCACTTTAATTAGTTAGTATAGCTAAATATTCAAGTGTTGTAATATTTTAATTAGCGTAACGTAGCTAGTTGTTCAAATTGTTTTGTAATTAATTAGCTTAGAATACTTAATTAGTTGGTTTGTAATAATTAGCTCAGCTTAGCGTAGCTAGTTAGCTTATTTATTCGGACCCTCCTTCGAGAGGGCGCAATGTTGTAATAAGGGTGCGTGTGTGTGTGCATGTCTTCCAACCCCACTTCTTTCTCCTTTTTACTTAACTGCTTTCGATGATTAGTTTAGGGTCATTTTTAATTAGCATACCTTATGCTTGCATGCGTGCATCATTCATTTGTATTGCATGCACCAGGCTCGGCGCATCATTCAAACTGCATTGTATTTCAATACTTATGTGAATACACGTATCAAATTGTTACATTCATATGCCATCTTAGATAGCCGAGCCTATTTAGTTGCATTATTGCATGTGTTACATTAGGCATTTTGTATAGTTAGGATCATGCATTGTTTCTAACAAGTTTTTGTTTTGGCTTGGAGTACACTGTAAGTGTTACGCTTTAGCATACTTGCATGAGTGTAAGTGTTGCCATGATAGCATGATTGTCATGAGGCTATTTGCTTAAGTGATTAACTGCGTGAGTGCTTGTGGGTGAAGGCTTTGTTGCCTGAATTGGAACAACTCGATGATTATGAGTTTTAAGCCCACTTTGCGAAGTGGCAAATCATCATGTTTTAAGCCCACTTGAGGGTGGCAAATCCGCGCTTTAGCCTACTTGTAAGTAGCACTTTTAAACCATTTTTGAAAACAAACATGAGTTGATTTGTTCCAAGTCTCACGACTTAGTCTATAGTTGTATGTGTGCGCCACATAGTAAAGTTAGCTAATAACCGGATAAGAACACATGAAGTTTATAAAACAACATATCATAGTAGTAGAGGCCGATCCTTTGATCGGGCGAGCGGGGGTGCTCATTTCAGGACCTTCCCCTCACGTACCCAAGTTCTCGAGCCGAGGTAACTTTGGTGATGATGGACACGTGGTATTTGGCACAAGTCAGGGTTTCCTAAATTTTCCAAAATAAAATATTTAGGTGGTGACTCTGTAATCTGACAAAGTAGTCCAATTTTGGCATTATTTGATTTAAAATCTGATTTTCCAAAATGATTTTTCGGATTGGACTCTTTGGTGTTTATCAGTCTCGCATTGCACTATGTGAGATTAGATTCAGAACCGTGACAGGAGTCCGAACTGTAGTAAGACCAATTCGCGCCTCTCCAAAAGGGGAGCGCGTGAAGAAAGTCGGGTCTACACAAGTGATCAGCCTCAAGAGCAGAAATTTTAGCTTAAGAACCTTAGCAAAGAGCCTCAAATTTTTGGCTTAGGAATTATTTGTGTAGTGTATGTGTGATGCAAGATATATATATATATATATATATGTAGAGAGAGAGGGAGAGAGAGAGCGCTTAGCAAGTTTTGGAGCTTTGGTAAATTTTTCTAACCTAAAACCATAAGGGATGGTCAAGTATATATAGAAAAATAGGTTGCTGTCTCGCAAATATCTGTATTGAGCCAGCTGATGCAGTGCATGCACATGGGGGGACAGCTGGCAACAAATATCTGTTCTGCTGAGAAACCTGGCCGGCCGGCCAGGTGGGGGACACCAGCCACCAATTTCTGGCCAACGACCACCTGTTGGCCAACAGGCTTAGAAAAATCAGGTTTTCGCTCAAATGAGTGCAAGTTTTTTTAGGCTCTGAAACTCAAAACCCGAGGTTCCTTGTTGAAGAAATCGAACGTTTGCACAGCGTATTAATTCATCATCGAGTGATCAACCTGAGGCGTCCAAGTCTTAAGGGCGGTAAAAAATGCGATGTCTACAACATCCTTATGTTATATTTTTTTTATTATTAAAATCAATGTATTAGGATTCGTTTGGGTTGTAATTATTTATTTTTTTAGACATATTTTTCCATAGCCATATAAGGGGATGTGTTTCACTGTCACCAATGCATTTCAAGGTTGCTTTAACAAATTGCACCATATTACCAATAGGGCTTCATGTGAAGCCCACGCACAAACTTGTATGGCGTATTTTTGGACTTATATATATTATGCATGGTTTATTGTTGTGGAATTAAGAGATGTTTTTGCCTCGTAAATAATTTTATTCAAAATTAGTTGGATGCCATATTTTAGCTCACATAGGGGAAGATGATTATGAACTTAGCGAAATTTCCGTTCTCCCTATATAAGTGGAAATATTGTGTGTCAATTGTATTTTTGGGAATAAAATTTTTGAAAGTGTGCTAATGTCAAACCCTGTGCAATCAATTTAGTGAAATGGCTTCTAAGAATGTTATTACTGACCTCACCAAAGATGAAATCCAATATTCACTTAATGAACAAAAAGCCATAGAAAAATTGACCACTTTTAAGATCCGATCTGAAGAAAGGACCATAGCCCAACATTGTCGTGACACATAGACCCATCAGAATTGGGTCAAGGGAGATCGATGCGAGTGCTATACTATGATTAGCAACATGTACAATGATCTCACAAGGAGTTTGAGACAAACCCCATTGCTCATGACATGTCAAATCAACTAAATATTACCTATAGGACCACACTTACAACCGAGCTGCATGCTCTTATTTTGAAATTTGAGCAATTTGGGCTTGAAGCGAAGTGCCTGGGGTGGCACCGTAGCACTGTTCTTGTTGCAGAAGTAGGGCAGCCTCAGGCATTCAGATCTAAGTGCAACAGACAAGGAAAACGTGATGGTGCAGCTGGTAACCTTGGTCCTAAGAGAGGTGATATGGGGAAGTGTCGTCGAGGCAAGCATGTTAGAAATAAAAACAAGACTAAAGTCAAGTGTTATAACAGTAGGAAGCGAGGTCGCTTTGCTCGAGAATGCCTTGATGGAAAGAAGGTGGACCTTTCACTTAACTCTTTAAATACTTGTGTTTGTTCACATGTATGTGTTGCTAATTCTCTCCATGATTGGATTGTAGAATTTAGAAGTAACTCGCCACATAGTCAAAGAAAGAGTTAAGTTCGTGGATTACAGAAAGATGCCTGTAGGCAATTAGTACGCTACTTTGGGTAATGGAACTCAAGAGGATGTCCTTGGAGTTGGTTCTTATCAGCTCAAGACGTGTCCAAGGCGCACTTTACTCCATGATGTGCTTTATACACTTGGTGTCTAATGTAATTTTTTTATCAGTTATTACTTTGCTAGGTTTTGTTTTTAGTGGTAGTTAGTTGGATTTCTATTTGAATAAGCGCTTGTATGGACAATGTTTTCTTTACAATGGTTTATTTATGCTAGATTTGGATTTTTCCTCATATTTATGTGTCTTATGATAATGATACATTAAATTCTATTAATTGGCATAGTAGACTTGGTCACATAGGAAAAGATAGAATGACTAGACTAGCTAAAGAAGGCATGTTGGAGCATCTTGCTAATGTTAGTCTTCTTGTGTGTGAGCCTTGTTTGGCAAGAAAATATGTAGGAAGCCTTTTGGAAAGGCACCTACGGTTTTATATTCTTTAAAGTTACTCCACTTTGACATTTGCAGACCTATAAATGTAAAGGCATGCCATGGCGCTTCTTATTTTGTTACATTTATTGATGACTATTCATGGTTCAATTATGTTTACTTGATCTCACATCACTTTGAGGCATTAGATTGCTTCAAGCACTTTATTGCACTGGTTGAGAATCGGACAAACAGGAAATTGAGCATCCTTTGAATGGATCAAAGGCGTGAAAATTTATCATATCAGTTTCAAGGGCTGTGTGAGAAAAAGGAGATACGTGAGCAGCTAACAATTCTAGGCACTTCACAACAAAATGGTGTGGCAGACAAACGAAATCGCACTTTGCTTGAAATGGTTAGATCAATGATTGCGCAAGTCAACCTCCCTATATCTTTTTAGGGGAATCCTCTTATGACTACGGCCTACATCCTTAACTGTATCCCTTCAAAGTCAGTTCCAACAACTCCATATAGAAAGGTACAAAACTTGATTTGGAGCATTTGAACCTTAAGGTTATGATGGTTTTGTTCACAGTACTTCTTATAAGCATGGGAAGTTAGGCCCTAGAGCAAATAAATAAGTGTTTGTTGGATACTCAAAATGCTCAAAGGGTAATGTAAAGTATAGTGAACATTATTATAGTGGAATGACTGAAAGTGAGTCGCAAGATGCCAATTTCATTGAGAGTGAATTTTCTAGAATTGGTGAAGTAAAGAAAGATCTTGCGCTATTTAAGCTGCAGGAGTTTGAGGAAGTCACACCATTTTTTGGCAAGGGTGGAGAATTAGAGACTCGTCTTGAAATTGTCAAAGATAGTGGGAGTGATTTTCCTTCTAGTGGAAGTCTTTCACTAGAAAATGACTCAATAAGGATCCCAATTACGTAGAGGTAAATGTGGAATCACTCATCATCATCTTGTGAGATTGAAGGGAAATCTTTCATGTGTGCTCCGTTGGATCTTGATGAGCCTGCTTCCTATGAGGAAAGATTAGTTTCACTGAATGCTAGTGGAGTAGATAGCTGCTATGAAGGGTGAAATAAGTTCTATGGCTTGGAACCAAGTTTGGGAGTTGGTTGACTTTCCACCTGGGCACAAGACCATTGGCAACAAGTGGGTCTTAAAAGTTAAGCGCAAGGTTGATGGGTAAAAAGTCCATCTCATGGCGAAGGGCTATACCAAAAGAGAGGGTATAGACATTCTCCCCAGTGGTGAGATTTGCCCTTATTCGCCTAATTCTAGCTATTGTCGTGCATTTAGATTTGGAATTTTTCCAAATGCATGTTATGACTGCATTTTTCAATGGAGAATTGGATGAGGAGATCTATAGGGATCAACCAGTAAGCATTGAGGTCAATGGACAAGAACACAAAGCATGTCGTCTCAAAATGTTCCATTTATGGCCTAAAGCAATTGTCTAGATAATGGTATTTTAGATTTCATAAAATCCATCGTTTCAACTAGATTTGAGATTATGGAGGAAGACCATTGTATCTTTGTATGTTGACGACATATTGTTCGCTAGAAATGATCTGGAGATGATTATCGCCAATCAAAAGTGGTTGTCCTCTACTTTTGAAATGAAGGACATGGGAAAGGAAAATTATGTGCTCAGAGTTAAGATCCTAATAGATCGCTCTAAGAGACTTCTCTATTTGTCTCAAGAGACTTACATTAAGAAGGTCTTAGAACGGTTTCGGTTGCACTATTCCAAACCCATTGACAATCCGATTGAGAAAGAACATAATCTAAGTATTGACTCTTGGCCTAAGAACAAATGAGGAAAATAAACAAATAGCAATCGTTCCCTATGAAAGTGCAGTTGGTAGTCTGATGTACACTATGGTGTGTACTTGACCGGACATATGCTTTGTAGTAGGTGTGGTTAGTTGTTACTTGAGTAACACAGGACTTGTTCACTGGCAAGCAGTGAAAAGGATTTTTTCGCCATCTTTGTCCACGATGGAGTTAGAGTACGTTGCTTATTCAACTACAGTACTTGAGGTTGTTTGGTTGAGGAGATTCCTATAGCGCCTTAGGATCACGTCTCTTGTAGATGAAGCTGTTATGATTCATATTGATAGTATGGCAGCTTTGGCATATTCTAGGGATCCTAAGTGTCTTGGTAGGACCAAACATATCAATATTCAATTTCACTTTATTCAAGGTGTGGTTGCACAAGGGGAGGTAGTCCTACAATATATCTCCACTAGTAGGATGGTGGCTGATCTACTGCTAAAGATATTTTCCAAACTCATGTTAGGAGTTTAGGACTTCGCAGGATTTGATATATCTTGGATACCTCATTGACTTATTGGATATTTTATGAGTATCTTATGCATATTTATTTATTCATGTGGTTTTATAACGTAATTGATACTATTAGCACACATTTTATATGATGTCACCAAGCTAAGATCGGCCTTCTCACACTAGCGATCACCCTAGCACTCGTAGAGCGAATGGGATGAGATATTAATTATCTTGGCGCTTAGAAAACAAGTGAGGTAAATGTTTTGTAATTTGAGAAGTGAACAAAACTGATTTATTATTAGATTTCGCCTTAGCATTGGCTAAGATGAGACTTTAAAAAATCAAACATGAAGTTATCCACAGCTTCATGAAGCTTGTATATAGTCAAATGTGAGATCTTAGATAGGCGCTTGATGAGCGAATATTCTAAGAAACTCAGGTTGGGAGCTTGGATAGTGACTAGACTAAGATTCGTATGGCATTAGAGAGTGACATACCCAATTTAGTAAGAGCTCTGCCGTAGCACACATATCATACTGTATGTGCCATCGTCAACCACTTAAGGGAGTGGCTAAATGGATCCTTGCTTTAGCACTATGTGAGCCCTGTTAGGCCAATAATAGGCCTACACTATGCCCTTGAACCTAGAACTATGTCATGAAGTGATGACTTAATGTCGTTACTTTAGCATGTCATCCAAGGGTCACAATAAATAGGATCTAGAGGACCATGTCTAGGAAAGCGATTAAGTTTGAGTGAATTGACATAAGTGGCTAGGGAAGATTGTTGGAAATCATACCCTTGTATTGTAGCTTATTGCCCCGACAATTGTGTCAGATTTAAGATCACGATATAATCATGAGTACAAATACAGTGTTGAGGTCAAGCATGTTTATGCAGGGGGTTTTAAAATGTTTGACAAGGTGTGATTCAACAAATCTGGGATGTAGACAAGATATTTCGAGTAATGTGCTATGTTAGTTTCTGGTGCCTTAATATAGCACTCTTACCTTTATACCTTCTCGTTAGGTCGCATGCTCCATTTTTCGATATGAGGAGTGGACTGAGTGAGAGATTGAGAAATGACAGTTGTAATTGTAACCAATGATGTGGACGAGTGAAAGATGTTGGAAATTGGGTCGAATTTGACCCAACCCATTACCCATGGACCGTCCACATGGGTTGTTGATAATTCACATATTTAATAAATAAGATAATTAAAAGATTATCTTTTAAGAGTTGTTTGAGTTGTTGTGGGAGACTACAACTCCACCTCTATCAGGAGAGAATCTCTATATATTTGATATAGAGAAAAACAATCGTACGTATTATTGGTGTGTGAGTTTCTCCGAAATCTCCTGTAGAAAAATTTCTCTCTGTTTTTCTCTCCTAGGTCACCATAGTTAAACCTAGGAGTTTGAAGTGTGTATATAATATTGAGAAACTCTAGTAGCTTCTCAATTGATGGAGGTTTTTTCGGACAAGGCTTATAATTCAAGCATCCGATCCAAACCCTTTCCGTATCAGGTAATATAATCACCCGCATTGTCATGACCCGAACCCGCCCCTATAGATTAAGGTCATAATCGACCAGTAATCATGAGATTACCTACGACCTCAAACGAGATTAAACGTATCTCAATAGTAATAAAGGGGCCAAAACGGAAGCAGACTTAAAAATTTTGTTCAATGAATTGTGCTTACATGGTATATCAAAAACATTTCCCATACATTGATAATAACTCACACCATAACCATAATTAGCACCTTGTACACCCAAGATCATTCAAACATATAGACAGCTACACCAAAAGCTTATACACATAAATGGTCTATCATGACCAATAGAAGTAGCAAAAGAAAATACAAAAGGTCATAAACAAAGCCTCTTGAGTGAGGCACCTGGGCTGACTCCACCAAACTCGAGTTCCTTTCTCAGACTCTACTAAGACTGAGGTTGATCGTCCTTTTGCTCACCTACATACATATAAATAAGAGTGAGCTAACGCTCAGTGAATAAGTGAATAATACCAAAGTAAAGGGATTATATGACTGAGGTTTATATTAAGTACATCAAACCCGTAATTTCATAGACAAACGGCCTTAGTCCTATTCTGTGTTTTTGTTGTACACATCAAACGGCCCCAAGCCCATTTTAGATCCGTATTGAACATATTAGATGGCTTTGGGCCCATTGCATAACTTTGTCAGATTCATCAGACAACCTCGGGCCCAATTCAAATACTTCAAGCGTATCAAACAACCTCGGGCTCATTATTTGCCATATTCATATTCATGCGCATTTCATATTCATGATCATGATCACCTTTTTATTCAAACGGCCTTTGGCCCATTATATTCATATTCAAATGGCCTTTGGCCCATCAGAATACTCAAACATAGCAAATGGCCTCAGGCCCAATTCATATGTGTCAAATGCGTATCAAACGACCTCAGGCCTAATTCATACAGATCAAACGTATCAAAAAGCCTCAGGCCTAATTCATACCTATCAAACGGCCTTGGGCCCAAATCTTGTTCTTCGCAAAGCCTTATACAAAAATTAGGCCTATCGAATACTCATTCATAAGTCAAACCAACAAATCCATGAAACTTATATAGAAGTAGCATTTGGAAAATAGCATACTTGAAAATATTTTTACTAAGATATTACTCGCAGTGTTCCATCGATGGATTTGCTCTTGTGCTTGACCCTACACATTTCATAACACATTGGGTCACAAGCAATTCAATCTGTTCTTACTTGTTTATTTCTCTTAGGCGTCCTTATTCCTTTAGTGCACTTACAATGCTCAATGCATGCCTAAGAGTGCTTAGAAATGAAAGAGAACGAAAAACGGAACACGAAACAACTTTTCAAATTTTCTGAAACAGGGCACTCTCGAGCGCAACTTTGGTCAATCAAGCGGTTTGTAAAACTCTGTAAAAGTATTAGTTGCATGATTTTTACGCTCGAGCCAGCTTTTTGTCGCTTGAGCGATGAGCCTTGCAAAACAGGGTGTGCTCGCAAGGTTTGCCGCTTGAGCTACCATGCAAATCTCTACAAAACTTTTGGGAGCTTGATTTTTACACTCGAGCGACACTTTCCTCGCTCGAGCAGACATGTCGAATTCTAGAATTTCCAAAATTTTGTTTGAAGTTCAAAACTTGTTTCCAAAGGCTCAAAGCTTGCAAGTTGGTACTAAAAACATGGAAAACATTGTATAATACTAAAACATAGGTAATTTGAAGCAAATTGTCCAAAATCGTATTCCATCTCCCAAATCATTTCAATTTCTTCTCGTTAATTTCAAAACTCATGCAACCAAGCTTCATAACTTCATGAATCATGCATCCATGTAAAATATAGACTCTAATTCCACTTCAAATGGTACAAGTGAAGCTCAAAATTATGAAGCTCAACAAAATTATGCATGCATGTGTGATTTGGCATTCTATTCTTCTTGTTTAACATGCTTCATTCTTGATTATGCATATTTATGGCAATTCTCTACATGCATGTACAAATAGACTCAAATTCATCACATACAACTTAAATCTTGTTCTTGATTACCAATTCTCTTTGAATTCATATAATTACAAACTCAAACTCATGAATTAAGGGCTGGTTACTCACCTAGAAGCTCCAATCCTTCCAATTATGGCTAATTCTTGAGTCTAGCCTTCCAAATCTTCAAGGTTTGGAACGATTCTACAAATTTTCCCTTTTCTCTCTCTCTCCAGAACCGTCCCTCTCTCTCTCTCTAGAGTGTGTCTCAGCCAAGTTATGAGAATTGAGCTCAAAGGAAATGAGCTTAAGTGTAGAAAGATCATTACATATACTTGCCTACTCAAACTTGATTAAGGCTAATTAATTATACTTAATTTAAATAATTTAATCTAATTATTTCGATACGAATCAATTTTTAATCAAATTTCACCGTAGAATTTGAAAATCACGCTAATCACAATGGTGCTGACAATTTCAATTTCTGTCACCTCTACGGCCTTCAATTTTTAAATTATAGTAGAAAAATCCAACAGATTTCTCGATGGTGAACAGATATGGATTCAAAAATATAATTAGTCACATAATTGCACCCAAAATCATATTAAGTATATAATCACAATCATAATTAAGATTAATTAACATAGTACGGGACAAGATTATCACACGCATCATTTCCTTCACTATATGTCTTCTCCGTCTATATAAGGTAGAAGGAGAAATTTATAAAGGAAAAAAATTATTCATTTATATTTTATATATTTAATATTTATTTTTTTAACGGAAATCTCTTCTTAATTTCTTAATTCAAACACAACATATGAAAAATTATAAACAAAAGAATAAAAAGATCACATTGGATTTGGTCGGATGAAGGTGAGGCAACTCTTTTAATGCTTGGCTATCTTCTTCTTTTTTTCTTTTTCTGTGGAGGTCTATGAAAAGGAAAACTGTATTAGCAGTAATAACTACAGATTGATTGTAACAATAGATTGATCCATCATTTTTTCTTATAATAGTTAACAGGATTTGAATTTTGATTTCTGCTTTAAAATAACTCTTACATTATTACTGGATTGAATTATGTATCAATCTATAATTGATCATTTTGTATTGTCAATCATTTTCAGAGAGGACCTATACCAAATTAAAATAACATTAGCAACACTATCAGTAGTAGTTACAAGTTAATTTCTTTATTTTAGAAATCATAGTTAATTGGTCTAATGCTGTGTCATTTTAAAGAGTTGGTAAAGGATTGCTACATCTCTGCACATGAATCTCACTTGGGCTTCTTCATTAGTTTTAAATTTTAATTATAAATAAAGACAATGTGTGCATACACGATATATAGCTAATGGTTGTGAGATTGACTAAAGGTTAGTTTCTGGGCCCTGTCCCCTAACCAACTTACTATAAAATTTGGTAGTGGTTATGTGCTTGAAAAAACTAAAAATAAAATTTTAACTCTGGCCCATCCTAGTCAATAAATTTTAAAATTGATGATGTGAGTATTTATCGAAAGGAAATGGATTTAGGTCATGTTTGGTGAAGCAAAGGGATTTAGGGATTTAGGGATTTAGGGATTTATTTAAGTTGTTTTTACTTCATAGGTTATAAAGAAAAGTAGTACTAAACAATTTGATACAGACTTAAAAAAATATTTTAAAAAAAGGTTATAAGTAATCTCTATCTCCATATTTGTTTGTCAGATTGTGTTAGATGAGGTTATTAGTATGGTAAGATTGAGTAATGTGATGACATTAAGTTGGAGATGTAAGAAAAATTATGTTTGTTTGTATAGTAGTATAGCGATATTAGTTTGTTGGGATTAAATATATGAAATTACGTAAAAAGTCTCATTGCTTTCGTTTGGGAAGTGGGTTGTCTTTTTAGTTTTTTGACTTTTAAGTTATTTTAGCCTGAGCTAAAAAGCCTTATTTGGGATGGACTTTTTGACATTTTTGACTTTGTGAGAGAAAAAATAAAAGGGCAAATTTCCTAAAAGTTTTATTTCAAAGAGGATTAGTCTATTTAGTCCTATAGTCTTTTGGATATTCTTAAAAATTCACTACGTATTTTTTTTTCTTCATTATTCACTGTGCATTTGTTTTTCTCTACCTCTATCTCTTTATAATTTTCTACGACCAGCGACCATACATTACTTCTTCTTTTTCTCTTTCTAATATATAATCATCGGCGACCAACGACCATCATTGATTAGGGTTCACTATCAACCACTGACCACCAACTACCGACTCCTTACTTCACCCTCAACGACTGCGAAGAAATTGAGTAGATCTACTCAAATCTACATAAGATCTAACTAGATCTAAATAAAAAATACTTGCCGGAGTACAATCTTCTCTATATCTATTTCTTACCTTCGATCTCTCAATTTTTCTACATTTTATTTGCTACACACTTCTATTTTCCTATTTTCCTATTTTAATGAAGAAAATTTTCAAGTTCTGAATAAGTTGTTTTTAAGTTTTAGTTACAGGCGGTGAAAACTATAAAATTTTAAAGTTTCAAATCTTTTTTTTCTTTTTTTTGGTACTAAAATGAATCATTGCTTTAAAACTATAAAATTTTGTTGTTTAATAAAATTCTTTAGAATTGTAAAATTTTACAATTTTATGACATGTCTTCCAGTCTGATTAATAAGGATAAATGTTTAATAGAATCATGCTTTGAAACAATAAAAAATTGTAACATTTTATAGTTTCAAAGATTACTTTTCAGTTTGATCAATATTAGAGATTAGTTGCTTAAACGCTACAAAAATTGAAAAAAAATATATATTTTTTCCCATTGTTTTTTGTTGTTGTTGTTATATATATATATATATATATTCCTTTCAGTTTATCAATATTTAGCACATTTTCTTATATTTCTCACTATAATTTCTCCATTTATTTTTTTTTCAGCCAATATTTTGGATATTCTGGTAAGCCTCTAAGGATATTCTTGATGTCCATCGAACATTCTAGACATTCTAGCAACTTCTAATGACATTCAAAACACTATGGTGATACTCCGGCGAACATCTGGCAATACTCCGACAACTTTCAGGTGATATTGAACATTTCAACGAATCTCCGGTGATCGTCGGACGGAGGTCCGGCGGTGGTGGAATATAGCAGCGTTTTTAAATTTATATAAATAAAATAAAAAAAAGGATTTTTTTTGTAACAATTAAAAATATGTAAGACTAATTGATACAAGTATTCTGTTTTGGGGCTAGATAGGTTTTAAACTTTATATGTGAGACTTACTGGTAAGTGCTCCAAAATAAAATGATTATGGTTCTAATGTGACATTTTATCTTATTAATTTTTTAGCCTATTTTGTTTTTTTATGACTACAATAGCCTCAATCTCACATGCCAAACATAGCTATTATATAGAATGTGACTTTGTTATTTTTGTGAAGTCAAGGGTAAAACAACAACAGAATTGGATTTGCAATACCACCTCCCTGTGAGATAGGGGTGTAATTTTGGCCCAACCCGGCCCGGCCCAACCCATCCGGGCTCGGGCTGGGCCCATGTCGGGCTTTGCGGGCTCTCGTCAAAAAATCGGGCTGGACCGGGCTGGCCCATGGGCCAGAAAACTAAGCCCAAGCCCAAGCCCAAGCCCAGGGATATTCGGGCTTTGGGCGGCCTTGGGCGGGCCTAAACAATTTTTTTAATTTTTTTCTACCAAAATTTTATTATTTTCCATTAAAAATAACACTGGGCCTCGGGCAGGCTAGGCCTCGGGCTGGGTTTCAAAACGATGGCCCAGGCCTTGGCCCAAAGCCTCGGGCTGGGGTTGGGCTCGGGCCTAAACGGGGCACATAAGTTGTACCAAATAAGTTGCACATAAGTTGGGCACATAAGTTGTACCAAATGCCCACCCTACTACTGAATGGTGGGTTTGGTTGATCAAATTAGTTGGTTTCATTGGATCCGATACTAAGTTCTTATAAAATAAAAAATAAAAAATGAAAAAAATTATACCAAATAGAGCCTTAATATATAAATAAGGCACAACAAAGCATACTATATCCTTCGATGAGACTCATTTTGGACTTATTTTCATGATCTGAATCCTACGAGATAAATTATTTAAATTATATAGATGCACCCGAAGTGGACCCATTGAAAAGGCACACCTCTCTCTTTTAAATCATAGGAACCCCTCTCCCATAAGAAACTTATTCTCAAGGTTTTAAAAAAAAAAAAAAAAAAGGGGGAGAAAATAGAGGATATAAATGAAGAAAATGTATAACTTAACCACAAGTAGTAATATGGCATGATACGAGCGTAATTATGCAAAGCTCCAAGATGTAGCAGACCACTTGAATCGGACAAAACTACAAAAAGCAATATCTAGAAAGCGTTTTTATGTTTCTTTAACAACCTTGATTTGATTATTTTAGGTGACACAGATTTATCACTAAATGCGGAAAACTGAGTGACATATTAATTTATGACACAGTTTTTTCAATTTTTTACTCGAATTGAAATGGGGATTGTCATGTCCATTGAGAATGACACAACTCATATTCAGCTCAAAATAGTCCACAACCTCAGGAAGGAATCCTAATGGATTATTCCATGGCCTTTTTTGTTTTCTTCTCAATTCTATTATTCTTCTTAAAAATGCCTCATAATTTTCTGAAAAAAAGCAATAAATAAAATTACACTTTATCCCTTAAGTTTCATGAGTTTTTAGGATAAATTATAAATACACCTCCTAATATTTACTTAAAATAAGATTTTTTTTTCTTGTGGTTATAGAAATTACATCCCGCCTTTTGAGATTTTTAATTTTATATTAAATTGCCCATTTTATTAATAAATCATTAAGTTAATTAACAATTTTTTAATGATGTCAAAAAATTATTTCAATTAAAAATTTAGTTAATTTTATTGTATAGAAAAACAGTTAGGAATTTTATTTTTTTCAGTTAATTCTGTTAAATAAAAAATTCTGATAGTGAGGTATTTATAAATTTTTAAAACTAAAAGGAACAATTTGTATTTTAAAAAAATCTCAAAAAATGTATTTGTAATTTATCCATTTTTACTTTAACCCTTCAAGTATTTTTTTTTTTTTTTTTTGCCCATTGGCTCCTAAGGTTTGTAAATTTTTCCAATTTATTTTCTAAATTAACTTCCATCCAATTTTGACAAGAAAATGTCACGTGGATAGTTAAGCGGTGTCACCTGTCATAAGATGAATAAATTACACTTTTTCTCTTTAAATTTCACAATTTTCCACTTTGGTCTTAAAATAAGATGGATGCTTAAACTCGACTTAGATAAATTTCTCTGATTTCATAGAGAATTTTCAAAATTTCTTTGAGTTGGGGCCGAAATTTCTCTAAGTTGGGTGAAATTTCTCTGAGTCGGATAAAATTTCTCTAAGTCGAATCTTCTCTGTGAAAATGTTAAGGGACCTTAACTAATAAAAAAAAAGAAAACATCTTGAACCTCTCTTACGATACAAAATTAGAGAGAGATATTTCACTAATTTTTCCTAAAAAATTTTTATTGTAAATAAATATAAATCAAATTAAAAAATATATTTTTATTTTTTTTAGGAAATTACAAATCAGTGGAGCAATGAAAAAATTAATTGCTCTATAAATAAAAAATTTTATGGTGCAACTCTATCGCACAGTGAACTTGCACCATACATACAAAAAACTTGCACCATCATAGAAATGAAAATATTTTTTCACTACACCACTTAAATGCAATTTTTCATATTTTTAAGGGAGAATTACACTAACATGGTGTTAGCGAAAAATATTTAAAAAATAAAAACAAAAAAATTTATTAATTATAATTATAATTTTTTTAGAATTAATTGGTGATAAATCCAATACAAAAATGGTATAAGGCATTAGGTACAAGAAATATTTCTGTTGATGAGAGGTAAAATAATTTATGAGAAGTTCCAGAGAATATTTTGTTTTTAATTTTATCCCTTGACTATTTTTTTATTATTTATCTATTTGACTTTTCTGTGACTATCAGTTAAAATTATTTTTATCTATTGAAATTTTTTATCTATTAATTTCCTATCTGTTCAAAAAAATTTATCTATTTAAATTTTTTATCTGTTGGATTTTTTTATTTGTTTAAAATTTTTATTTGTTACAAATTTTATCTGTTCAAATTTTTTTTATTAGTTCAATTTAAAAAAAAAAAACGTTATCTAATGATTTTTTTTTTTTTTTTTTGAACTTATGTATCTAAATTATTATACATATCTGATCAAGTTTTATCTGTTAATTTTTAACTAAACAAAAGTGGAACCATTTGGGCTGAAATCATAACATCTGTTCAATATCTGTGCCAACCCTTCAATCTCGCACAGAGACCTTGTTCATCAGTAGAATAGGCTCGAGAACAAGGTCGGATCTTAAATGAGAACATTCAAAATTCATCAATAGAATATACACTGTTCTTCATGTTCGGTAGATGAACTTAATCATCACTCCTGAGGAGCTCTTCGAGGGCATCTTTTAAGTATGGAAACTTCAGAGGAGCAACAATAACATCAATCTGAAATTATACAAACCAGTTGGGAGTCAAAAACCATAATCTAACAGAAATCCATACATATTAATCCTATATCTGGCACCCAAATATTCTAATCTAATAAAATCATAATTTCTTAGACGAATAAATATATAGATAATGATTCTCCAGCATCAATCCTCCATCCAAAAAGTAAAATAAAAAGGAGAATATTTAACACTAATCATGAACTCCGACAAACTTATTCTTGTATTCAAATATTTAAAAATAAAAAATAAATAAATAAATAGAAGCATCTCAAACAATGATTTCTAACAAAACATACGTACAGAGATAGATAACTAACATATAGCTATCAGTCTAAACCTAATACATATATTGAATACTCAACTGGAGTCAGGAGCAAATGTATTATGTGTGAGTGGCCACAAAACCCTAACTTTTGTTTGGCAAGTTGGGTTGGGCTAAAATAGCCACAAAAGACAAAATAGGCTATTTTAGCTACAACAAACAAAACATCACATCCAACCCATAATCATTACACTCTTCTCTCACAAAAAAAGTCAAAAAAGCCAAAAAGTCAAAAAGTCCTTCCCAAACCAAGCTTTTTAGCCCAGGCTAAAATAGCCAAAAAAGCCAAAAAGCCAAAAAGCCAACCCACTTCCCAAACGGAGGCTAGTCATATTTCTATGTGCAAACATATATATATATATATAAAGAGAAACAGGCCCGGCCCTGAGATTTTGGGGGTCCAAAGCCAATAATCAACTAATAAATTTTTGGGGCCCTTCACATTTTTTTTTTTCATTGAATGAAAAAAAAAAAATTGTAAGTAAAGGACAAAAGATTTGTGTCAAAATCACAAAAAATACTTAGTATTACATTACAATAACTAATAAGTATCGCTTCTTGTATTTTTAGAAACAAATAAATCAATCATACTTGCATAATCTAACTTTTTTGGAAAATCATTTTCAATGAATAACAATGCTAATTATTTTAAATGGGCCTTTCAATTTTTTAACGGATTAATTTATTTTAAGTTAATTTGAGTCTTCCTTAATTTTTTTGGACTTAAAATATACTTAATGTATTAGACTAAACTATAATAAGAGAGACCCCCTTTTGGGTCTATTTTCCAATAGATAATAATGCTAATTTTTTTAAATGGCCTTTCAATTTTTTAATGAGTCAATTTATTTTAAGTTAGTTTGTGCCTTTTTAAATTTTTTTAGACTTAAAACATACTTAATATATTACACTAAATTATAATAAGAGGGGGGCCCCTTTTTTTAGTCTATTTTGAGGGGGCCTAGGCCATGGCCTTGTGGCCTATGCCCCAGGGCCGGCCCTGAAGAGAGAGAGAGAGAGAGAGAGAAAGACCTGGTGACCGTAATTGTAACAAGCGACGAATCTGAGAAAGCGACCACCAAAAGCTTGATCTATTAGATGGCAATGGATTTGATTTTCTTGTCCGATCCACTTGCCTTTCCGCCACTTCTTCTACCATCGTACATGGCCACTAGCACTACCGTCATCATTATCACTTTCAGTTACCTTTAACCCTCATGCATCAAACCCTCTTCCAACTACATAGATCTACTCAGATCAGCAATGTTGGAGGTGAAGAAAAGATGAGAAGAGAGAGAGGTGGTTCTCAAATCTGAGGTTTGAATCATGTTATGACCCGAACTCGCCCCTTGAGGTTTGGATCATAACTGGCCAGTAATCATGATATTATCTACGGCCTCAGACAGAAATCAAATCATATTTAATTACATGGGGCTAGAAGCGGAAGCAGAAATATAAAATTTGTCCAATGAGCTTGTGCATAAATAACATGAACAAAAACATTTTGCGCATTAATAACTCACACCCATAAAAGGATGTCACATGTCCAAGACCATTCAAATATTATAGTCATACAAGAACCAAAACTTATATACAGACTTGGCCAAACATGGCCAACAAAAAAAAGCAAAAGAATATCAAAAGACAAAAGCCTCGTGCATGAGGCATCCTTGGCTAACTTCACAAAAACTCAGTATTCCTCTATAGGTTCACTAGAGCTGGACATCCTGCTGCTCACCTACATACATATATATAACGGAGTGAGCAAAAACTCAATGAATAACATCAAAGTAAAAAAGTTATATGAATGAGTTCTAATATTAAACAGATCATTCTCGTAATATTTTCGTATCATAACGAAACGACCTCCGGTCCAATATATGACAGAACGACCTCGAGTCCAACATATGACAAGATGACCTTGGGTCCATTTCAGATATACATAATAACCTTGGGTCCTTCATATGCTTTCATGCTTGTCAATCACATTTACTGATCTTTTACGAATCAAACAAATAGAAAGCTCATTCATAACACATAATCACAAGTTTAGAAAACTTACCACATTTCAACATTTAGAAAATAAGATACATAAATATCTTTACTAAAATATTACTCACAGTGGTTTGGTTGCCAACACGTCTTCGCGAATGAACCTACACAATTCATGACATATACTCATTGAATCAAATTGCTTAACCGGATCGTTCTTTAACTTATTCAATTATTTTAAGTCTCATTCTAACTTATAGATTCATTTAGGAGGCTCAATTCATGCCTAATAATGTTTAGAAAGGGGTGAGAATGCCAAAATGGGTAAAACATGACTTTTCAAAATATGTTGAATTAGGACACTTTGCTGGAGCTCAACATTGGTTGCTTGAGCGGACTACATAGTCTGCAAAAGTACTAGATGGTTTGAATCTAGGCTGAATGGTTGTTCAAGCCAAGGTGAAAAATGAACTGAGGTCGCTCGAGTGTCAACTTGGTTGCCCGAGCCAACAAAAAAAACTCTGCAAAACTACTGGATGCATGAGATGTAAGCTCAAGTGACAAATTGTTCGTTCGAGCGGTGAGGTTGAATTCTAGAATTTTCAGAACAGAATTAAGCATCAAAACACATAGTTTCAAATCATGAACTTGCATGGCTCATTCACAACTTAAAAGAACACTTAGAAACTCTTCCAAAAACATAATCATGTACTCAACTTCAAACCCTTACTTCAAAACTTCAATAATTCTTCAAAATAAACCTCAAATTCTCATGCAAGTATCAACAGACTTCAAATTCTTTTCCAAGATTTCAAAAACATGCAATTGAGTTTTAAAACAACATGATTCATGGATGCATGTAGAATTCAACTTCTAAACTTAACATAGGTAATAAAACTCATGATCAAAATGATGATTCTACACTCTTATGTGCATGCGTATATGATCTAGCTTCAAATTTCATGTCCAAAGCTTACAAAACATGGAGATTAGCTTCAAAACAAATTAATTCTTGAATGCATGTATGATATGATCCTCAATTCTAACATGGATAACAAAGCCTTGATCGAAAGGATGAAACTCAACAAAACTATGCATGCATGTGTGAATTAACTTCAAATTCATTATTCTAAGCTCAATTCTTGCATTTCATTTCATAATCTTCATGAATACACAAATTTATGGCTTCAATTCACTAACTAAGGGTCAAACACATACCTAGAGTCTTCAATTACACTTGTATTAACTAATTCTTGAGCCTCTCTTCCAAATTCACAAGCCTTCTAGCCAAATCCTCCAAGATCAAGCTCTCTCTCTCTCTCTCTCTCTAAATTGCTCTCTCTTTCTCTCTAGAACATAAATCTTAGAATTTTTTAGTGTGAAGTGAGCTTAAACTCTCAACTTAACATATATATAGGCTTAATTAACTTTATTAACTAATCAAGGATTAGGCTAAGTAATTAGAGCTTAAGGCATAATCAAATATAACATAACTTAATTGATTTAATCTAATTAATTTAGCCTGAATCAAATTTTAATCAAACTTCTCATTAGGCTCTAAAAATTATGCTAATCGCAATAAACTACTCAATTTCGGTTTCTGACGCCGTTAAGATCTTCAATTTCGGATCATAACAAAATTCACAACAGATATTCTTATAATTGACAAATATGCATCAAGAAATCACATTAATCACATAATTAGCATTCAAATTCACACTAAGAACTTAAGCACATGCAAAATTAAAGAATAAAAAGTACATTACGCAATGGGGTTGCCACAGTCTTCCCTTTTGAGAAGTTTGTTCCTCCAAACGTGCGTTACCTCATGTCGGAAATAACTCGGGATACCTTCGCCTCATGTCATCTTATTTCTCCCAAGTTGCCTCTGTGCCATAGCACTCTTTCCATTATAATTTTACCATAGGAATTTCTCTATTTCTTAACTGTTTCACTTGTTGGTCAAGGCTTTGGTTCGGTTTCTTTTCATATTCTATATTCCTATCGAGAGCTATCTGGTAACAATCAATAACATGCGGCAGATCTCGGAGGTAGACTCTCAACATCGATACTCAACATCGATATGTGAAACACATTATGCATTTGTTCCATTCTTGGCGGTAAAGCAATTCGGTATGCGATTAGACCAAGCCTTTCCAAAATCTAAACTGGTCCAATGTATCGAGATGACAACTTGTTTTTCTTGCCAAACCTCGATTGACCCTTCATTCGAATCACGCGAATGAACATGTGATCACTAGCTTCATACTTAAAAGCCCTTCTTCTATGATCCGCATAACTTCTTTTCTCAGCTTTGTGCTGTATTTAGCCTTTGTTGAATGACTTTAATCTTCTCGGTAGTTGTTTACACAATTTCAAGTCCAAGCAAGACCCTATCCTAACTTCGTTCTAACAAGTCGGGGATCTACATTTTCGGCCATACAAGGCTTCATATGGTGTCATTCCAATAGGAAACTATTGTACCCAAATTCCGCCAATGGTAAATAGGTTTCCCAACTTTCCTGAAAATCCAAGGCATACATTCAAAGTATATCCTCTAAAGTTTGAATAGTTCTTTTTGATTACCTGTCAGTTTGCGGATGAAAAGCGGTATTGAACTTCAATTCAGTTTCCAATGCTCTTTAAAGACTCTTCTAGAATCTAGACACAAATTCAACAGTTCCCTTCTTCATGTTGCGCCACCAATACATTTGTTTCAAATCTCATCTAACTTTACTACAGCAGTTTGATCAATTCCCCTTTGTCATAGAAGTTCAATTCATCCCTCAATCATTCCACAGTTCACGATTCAATTCGATATTCGGTTAGGTGATTCATCATAGTCATCCAAGGTTATTCAGAAGTCATCAAGAATATAAAGTGGATCTACGTACTAATTCCCAAGTCAGCAAAGGTAACAACAAAGCAATCAATCACATGACTTATATAATTCACATATTTCCATAGTACCAATTGTAAAGTATGATAATATTGAAGTAGTCAATCACAAGACATACTAAATTCATATACTTCTAGGGTTTTTTTTTAAATCCCAAGTAGTATTCATAATCAAAATAGTTCGTGAGAGGGGAATTCTTAATTGGACCTGCAACCGTGGAAGAGGTCGGGCAGGAAGAGGTCCGAGCATGTTTGGGCCGAGCTAACTTGGACCGATCCTGGGTTGGGTTCCTCGGTTGAAGTCCAGGGCCCATTTAGCCGAGATGGTTTTCTGTCAGTCCGGGCTTTACTGTTTGCATATTTAGCTCGACGAGAAAGGTCTTCTGCGGACTGGCCTAGCTTGGCTGGAGCGCGGTCGTACCGGAATGCTACTGAGCTCGGTTGTGATGAAGATCGGCAAAGGACGTTGTTGTACTCGTTAGCTAGCACAGTCGTAGAAGGCCGGGATAATGTCCCCGAGCTGCTCGTTCCGGCTAATGCTGTTTGGCGGTTTGATTAGGTGGTGTTTGGCTGAATTTGCGTTGACAGATGGGAGAGCGTGATAGGAGAACAGCTCCACGTGTCAATAGGCGAATGGATGCAGAGGTAAACGCATAAAGTATATAAGCATGACTGCGTCCCCCATGCTGGAGTGAGAACATCAATTGGTGAGAGAAATTTAACATTCATAGAGTTCTCCCCTCTCTCTCTCTCTCTCTCTCTCTCTCTCTCTCTCTCTCTCTCTGAGTGTGCTAACTTGACCGTCGGAGGGGTTTTCTGGTAACACACCGCTGGGTAGCTCACCGCCGTTGTGTTTGCAGATCAATCGAATAGAAATAGAGCTTGGACGCAAAGAGTGTGGAGAGCGATGGATATTTCCTCCTCGTACAATTGGCGCCGTCTGTGGAAAAAGTCTTGAGCAAACACAACCTTGCCCTCTAAGCTCATTGGATCACCCTTCATGGTGAACAACGACGAAACGCCACTGTCTGCCATCGACGGTGTCACCCCAGAGTCAGTTCGACGTAGAGACGGACTTCCCGTTATTCCGAATATGAAGGACCTAGAGACTTCCCCAGGAAGTCTTCCAAGAGATGCACGTGATAAGCGCGCCAGAAGCTTCGGTCACTCGCGGAGCCCAGACGGACACCAGTGGTGAAGAGAGTCGCACGATCGACGCCTGGAGCATAGGTTGAGGGACCAAGACGCTGTCATCTAGAGAATGGCGGTAGAGATGGAAGCTCTCAAACGGTAGGTCAAGGGAAAGGGTGCAGCTGGAGTGGTAGACCACAGTAAGCGCACCCAACCCCGCCGCTCTGGCAGCCATAGCCAGTGGCCCACACCTTCCCTTGCTATCACCAGAAGCTATAGTGTTGGAGACTCCGACATGCCGGCAGAGAAGTCTAGCACGCAAGATAGTACCTACCATCCCTCACATCCGTCGACGACATCGAGATATTCCTACTCCGTTCGTTCAGAGGACTTGAGGGATGTCTTGAAGAAGCAAGCTCGCCGATGGGGGATTCAAAGGGTGCCGGCGCTCCAATGGTTATCCTACGGAGGTCGCGCCAGCGAGGTGGTTATGATGCCGCCACCCCGTTCAGCCATGCCTGTCCCTTTGGACAAAGATTTGGCGAGGTTAAGCGCCACCCCCTTTTCCCATGAGATAGAGACCACGCCACTCCCAACGGGCTTTCACCAGCCCAAGTTTACGCTTTGTGATAGGAAAAGCAATCCATACATGCATGTAAGCCACTTCCGATAGGTCATGGCTGGACACAGGCGTAATGACGCTCTCATGTGCCTTATTTTCCCATCAAGTTTAGGCGAGCTGGGCTTGAAATGGTTTGAGAGACTTCCAGAAGAAAGCATTGAAGGGTGGCAGCAATTGGCGGAAGCATTCGTGACTCGTTTCAAAACCAACACCAAAACGCCGAAGGAAGTGGACCACCTTCTAAGCGTCAAGATGAAGTCGAGTGACACCCTCAAGGTATACAACTCCAGGTACTAGGAAACCTTCAATGAGTCCTAGATTGCCTGACCAACCTGGCAATCACCCAATATAGACGCGGTCTCCCGACCGGACATAGGCTGCAGGACTCGCTTACAATGAACCAGCCGACTTCCATGGGGCAACTAATGCAACGCATCAATGAGCACATCCGAGTAGAGGATGATGCGGCGGCGTCCACCGCGAAGACAAATCTGGTGGCAACGGACAAAAGGGTGGCTGGCAAGGTACACACAATCGAACAGGAGACAAGCCGTCCAAATGATCGCGCGGGGGAATCTGACCGTGGTCCAAATCGTAGAAACCAGGGTATAGGTCGCCGCAATGATAGGGCAGAATACCCCCGCGATGACGCAGCTGATGCAAACAGAAAGTTGAACGCTCAGACGGGCATCACCATAGTATTTAAGATTCCAATCTATCGCATACTTAGTGAAATCCGCGACGAGGATTATGTCCGGCTTCCCGCTAAGTTAGGCGATACGCAAAAGGGCTTCAATCCGTGGTACCGTTGCACATTTCATAGGGAGCGAGGGCACCGAACGGAAGACTGCTTACCCTTAAAACAACACTTGGAGGAGCTAGTTGCAGCCGGTCACTTAGACCTTTACATCGATGGGGGCGTTAGAGCTGCTCACCGCACCCTGGCTGATCCAAGTGGTTCGAATGACCTGGAGGCGCCCCGTCAAGGAGTGGTCAATGTGATCAACGGTATTGTGGAGCCGGCGCGGGTATGCGAGCTTCGAGGGATGATCAAAAAGGCGGAACATATGAGGAAAGTTTTGTCAGTCCAACCCGCGATCAAAAGGGGCAAGATCGAGGAAAAAGACATGATTAGCTTCTCGACTAGGGACCTTGAGCGCATTCAAACGCCACGCAATGACGCCCTAGTAGTCACCCTCCGCGTCAGAGACTTCGATGTCAGGCGCATCCTGATTGACCAGGGAAGCTCGGTTGAGATTATGTACTACGACGCCTTCAAGCATCTCAAACTTCGGGATACAGACTTGGCTCCGGCAACTTCGCCACTAGTTGGTTTCAACTCACAATCGGAGTGGCCTATGGGAAAGATAATCTTACTAGTCAAAGTCAGATCCATGGTCAAGCAAGTGGAGTTCTAGGTATTGAAGGTGCCGTCCACATACAACCTGATCTTAGGTAAGGGATGGCATCACGCTATGCAGGCGGTAGCGTCAACCTACCACCAGGTTATGAGGTTCCCCTCAGTTATGGGGGAAGTTGAGGAAATTTAGGGTGATCAAATCATGTCGAAGCAATGTTTCGTGGCAGTGAATGGGAGCTGAGCTGCCAAAGGCTTCGTGCAAATGATTAAAGGTCCGGAAGACCAAAGTGTCCTTGATGACGTGGGCACCAGGGCTAAGGACAAGGCTGTTGAAGAGTTGGTGGAAGTACGGATCGACACCAAAAATCCAAACGAGTTCTTTTTGCTAGGGTCAAGCCTGATCGCCCAAGAAAGGACCGCGATGGTAGAGTTCTTGATGGCGAATATCGAAGTCTTCGCATGAACGTCGTACAACATGCCTAGCATTGATCCAAGCTTTATTTGCCACCAACTCAATGTTTTCCCGGATGCACGTCCTGTCATTCAAAGGACGAGGAAATCGGCTCTTCATCACGCCGAGGTAGTCGTGGAGGAAGTGAGGAACTTGCTGGAATCAAGGGCTATCCAGGAAGTGCACTACCCTTGATGGGTTTCAAACACGGTCGTAGTGCCCAAGAAGAATGGGAAGTGGCGAGTTTGCGTTGATTACAAGACTGTCAACCGAGCTTGCCCTAGAGATAGCTTTCCTCTACCCAGAATAAACCAGTTAGTGGATCTCACGGCCGGGCATAACAGGCTCAATTTCCTAGATGCCTATCGCGGTTATCACCAGATTGCCATGCATGCTCCCGACCAGAAGATAACCTCTTTCACTACCCCAAGGGGGCTATTCTGCTATTGAGTCATGCCTTTTGGTCTGAAGAACGCTGGGGCGACTTTCCAAAGGATGGTGACTAAAATGTTTGCTTCTCTGCTGGGCCGGACAATGGAGGCTTACATCAACGACATGGTGGTCAAAAGTAGGCAGCAGACCGACCACTTATCCGACCTAGCCAAGATGTTCGCTATTCTTAAACAACACAGGCTTCGCCTGAATGCGTCAAAGTGTGCCTTCGGCGTGGGATCTAGGAAATTCCTGGGCTTCCTAGTCACAAACCAAGGCATCGAAATAGACCCCTCACAAATCAAAGCCATCCAAGAATTGAAGCATCCCAACTCGGCAAAGGACGTGCAACATCTCGCCGGTATGGCAGCCGCGCTTAATCGATTCATAAGTCGGTCATCAGATCGTTGCTGCCCTTTCTTTAGAGCTTTGAAGTCCAAGTTTTTGTGGGACGATGAATGTGATAGGGCTTTGGCCGAGCTCAAGAGGTATTTATCTTCCGCCCCACTATTGGTGACACCCAAGCCCGGCGAAGAACTCTACCTTTATCTGGCAGTTTCTCAACATGCAGTTAGTGCGGTGCTTGTCCGATCAGAGGGCATCCAGCATCTCTGTATCTTTTACTTGAGCAAAACCTTGCTCCCAACAGAGTCGAGGTATTTGCCACTGGAAAAACTTGCTTTGGCACTAATGATGGCCTCTCGAAAATTGGTGCACTACTTTCATGCTCACACAATTGTCGTGTTGACCGAATTTGCTCTAAATGCCTTGTTTGAATAGGCGGATTTCTCCTGTAGGATTCTGAAGTGGGCAGCCGAATTGGGGCAATTTGACATCAAGTTTTGACCCCGAACTGCCATCAAAGCCCAAGCCCTAGCAGACTTCGTTGCGAAATTCTCGCCTGGAACTTACCAGGCATGCCCGGTGGATCTTACCGCAGTAGCCGAGATGGAAAATGAAGGCTCAATAGAAATAACACAACAGAGTGATATTGGCGACGCGGAGCTTGCGCGCCCATCCATACAACCTTCAATCGGAATTGTACCCCTGCCTGGCAATATGACGATGGGCTTGGGAGTAATCGAACAACCTGTTGGGTCTGGGGCCGTATCACCAAGGGAGGATGAAGACATATCTATCGAAACCATCAACGGAGAGCTTGCAACAGACATAGCCGTGCAGCCAAGCGACCATGATGCCGTCAGCTTGTAGGCCTCCTAGGATCCCTCAGAAAGTTGGAAGCTTTTTGTTGGTGAAATGTGGAAACTTTTCGTAGATGGTGCCTCGAACCAACACGGCGCCGGGCTGGGCATTGTTTTGATCTCGCCCAACGGTCTAACCATCGAACACTCTATTACACTTGGATTCCCAGCATCGAACAATGAGGCTGAATACGAAGCACTGCTGGCCGGACTTAGAAGCGCCCTCCAATTGCGCGCATCCGAGGTGATGGTCTACAGCGATTCCCAACTCGCCGTCAACCAAGTGTCCGGGATCTACGAAGCCAAAGATGACAGACTGGCCAAGTACCAAGCTCTAGTGAGAGAACACATCAAGGAATTTCAGGTAATAAGGGTCCAACAAATTGGCCGTGAAGAGAACGGCCGAGCAGACGAGTTGGACGGTCTAGCTTCCATGTTCGACAATCCAACTCCCAATCCTCTCCTAATCGAGTTTTTCCCAAGGCCTAGTATTGAGGATTCCGTGTAGATAGAAGTACTCTGCACCAAACTTCACCCCTCTTGGATGGATCCCATCATCCTTTTCCTAAAAAAACGAATCCTTTCGACCGACAAGAAGGAAGCGCATAAAGTCCGGGTGAAATCAGAGAGGTTTTGGCTCTCTCCATCTAGTGCTTTATATAAGAAGTCATTCACAGGTCCATACCTCAAGTGCGTTCATCCAAATAGTATGGAAGCTTTCCTGTACGAAATCCATGAAAGAATGTGCGGAAGTCACATCGGGGGGAGATCTTTAGCCTACTGAGCTATCTCGCAAGGGTACTAGTGGCCATGCATGCAAACGGATGCTCAGAAGTATGTTAGAAAATGTGAAAAATGCCAGAAGTTCGCTCACCAAATTCACCAGCCGGCCAGAGAACGTCTTCCCCTTACAAGCCCTTGGCCTTTCGCGATGTGGGGGTTGGACATAGTGGGACCACTCCCAACGGCACCGGGCAATCGGAAGTTCTTCATTGCGACTACGGATTACTTCACCAAACGGGTTGATGCTGAGCCCTTAGCGACTATCAAAGAGAAAGATGTCAAAGGGTTTGTTTGGCAGTATGTGATAACACGGTTTGGTATCCCCAAGGTTCTGATTTCTGATAATGGCACCCAATTTGATGGGCGCTTGTTCAGAGGATTTTGTGAGGAACTGAAGATAGAATTCTACAACTCTACCCCGACTTACCCGCAGTTCAACGGCCAAGCCGAAGCATCGAACAAGACCATTCTCGATGGGTTGAAGAAAAGGCTAGAAAAAGCCAAAGGAAAATGGGCCGAAGAACTCTCAAGCGTCCTTTGGGCATATCGGACAACCCCGAGACGCTCGACCGGGGAAACTCCTTTTGCCTTGGCTTATGGCATGGAGGCGGTCATCTCGTTGGAAATCGGTATGCCCACTATCCGGAGCGAAAATTTTGAGTCCGAGTTGAACTCTGAAGCCATCGCCCTGGAATTGGACCTAGCTGATGAGTGCCGAGAAAAGGCTTTAATCCACGTGGCCACATACCAACAAGAACTGTCCAGAAAATACAACAAAATGGTGCACACCAGACCGTTTAAAGTTGGGGACTGGGTCTTAAGGAAGGTGATGGGCAACACACTGGTGCCGGGCGAAGGCAAGCTAGGGGCAAACTGGGAAGGGCCTTATAGGATAATCGGTCAGGCGGGCAAGGGGGCATACCACTTAGAGGACTTGGATGACAAAGGCATACCTCGGCCATGGAATGCGGCTAACCTCAAACTATACTATTTTTAGTATTTGCCTTTTTTCATGTAATTTTTTGTGGAAGGACTGGCCACTGTAACTCTTCTTGCTTCTGAATGTAACTCTTTTTTCCACTGTAATAGAAGTGAATTATCTTTGCTGAAGAAGTTTGTTGTGTTCGAAGTAATGTAGTAACTGAGATGATTTACCCCGGCTAAAAGAGTTGGTGGTTTGCCCAGCTCAATGGCTCTAGCCGAAATAATCTACCCTGGCTAGAAGGGTTGATGATGTGCTCAACTCTTGTGTTTTAGCCGAGATGATTTACCCCAGCTAAAAGAGTTGGTTACTTGCCCAACTCAAATGCTATGGCCGAGATGATCTACCCCGGCTAGAATGGTTGATAATGTGCTCAACTCTTGCGTTTTAGCCGAGATTATTTACCTCGACTAAAAGAGTTGGTGACTTGCCCAACTCAAAGGCTCTGGCCAAGATGACCTACCCTGGCTAGAAGGGTTGATGATGTGCTCAACTCTTGTGTTTTGGCCGAGATGATTTACCCTGACTAAAAGAGTTGGTGGTTTGCCTAACTCAAAGGCTCTAGCCGAGATGTTTTACCCCCGCTAAGAGAGATGGTGATTTGCCCAACTCAAAGTTTTATGGTGGTTTACTCAACTCTTACTTTTGTGCCGAGATGTTTGAAGTCAGCTCGAAGAGTGAATTATTTTAGCATATTTGCCGGGATGGGTATCTCGGCCTACGTGTTGACGGCCGGTTCAACTCTAGTAGTACGATTTATTTTGACCGAGATACTTTTCTCACCGGGCAGAAGTAGTACGGTTGGAAAATTTACAACAACACCACATTGCAAGAGTACAAGCAAAATGAAAACTTTTCGTTGATAGGAGAACTGGGTACATGAAGTGGGGCTTGTAGCCCGATTACAAAAGCTCAAACAAAAAAAATAAATAAATAAGAAGGTCTTAACTACGCTAACGGAGAGAGGTCAGCAAACTCATCCCTGGTTGCTTCTGTCACGGCTTCCACGTCCACGACCGCGGCCTTCTCCTTTTCACCGAGCTCCTGCTGGCTACCGTCATCCTTGGCCTTCGTTTCTGCCACCTCTTGCAAAGCGTTGATGACTTCGTTGGCGTAAGGAATCAGGTAGGCCGGCAAAAAGGTCGGGGGAGGAGAAGCAAACACCTCGGTCTCCACTCCTTGGCCGAGCTTTTTACAAGCGGCCTTCCAGCCAGACTTGAAATAAATGTCCTTGGTGGCCTCGACTTGCTTGCTGTAGTTGTCCTTGGCCTCTTGGAAATCGAGATTGTTCGCCTCGTCCACAGCAGCCTTCCGCGCCTTTTTCTCGGCTGCAATTTGGGCTTTTAGCTCATCTCTCTCCTGCTCAGCCCTGCCGAGCTGGCCAAGGAGTCTTGCGTTGTTAGCATCGGCCGTTTCAAGCGATGCTTTAGACCACCGCAGCTCGGTTTCCAAATGCTTGACCTGGTTGGCCCCATCAGTCACCTTTTACCGGAGCTTGTGAATCCGGTCCATCACAAGATGTTGTTTTTGGATGGCCTGTAAGAGGATGTGTTAGAGTTTGAATAAAGAAAATCAACCGTGCAAACACTTGAACAAATTTGAATAAGACATGCGGAATTCTTACCCAGGTCATAGACTTGACTGAGGACTTCACGAGCCGGGTGTCGGGCACGTGGTCAGTGCCGGACACGTCGCTCGGCAGGAGTAGAGCTTTTGTCAGGTCGAAGGCCAGGAGATATTCTTTGTCGCCTTTGACTGAGGCGTTGGCTGGGATCTCTTTACCCCGGTGCTTCAATTGTGGCTGCCATGGCAGTGTTGGCTCAGATGTGTCCGCAGGTTGCTCTGTGCTAAGCTCTGCAACTAGCTCGGCTGTTGGGTCGGCGGACCGAGGCCTTTTCCTAGCTCTGCGACTTTCTTTGCTTGTCTGCGCCGCGGCAGTTGACGCCAAAGCAATTACCATCCTGGATGTTTGACCGGCAGCCGGGGCACCGTGAGGGATGCTCGATACCTTGGTAGACATGGCGGTAATCAGATTTTTGATATGACGTCGTTTGGCCATTTCTTCTTCCTCGGTAAGACGGATTAGGGGCACGTCCGGTAGTGTCGGATCGGGTGGTGGAGACGGTGCTCGGAGAAAGTCTGTAACTCTACTCTGACGGGGAGCTGTGTATCTATAGCTCAGTACGTAGCCGAGAAGGTCGTGGCAATCTCGGTTACGATACCGTAGCGCTGTTCTGATGGCAGCCTCGTTTGGGTTGAAGTAGTTCGCTTGCAAGGCTTCGATAGCTGCAAAGAAAAAAAAGGCATTAGTGCAGAATAGTGAAGGAAAGTGGTTTGACCGAGCAGTGAGTACGGCTTACATGTCGAACCAAAGTTCTTGCTGATGTACCAGCCGGGCACGTCGGCTGTTTCATAATTTTCAAACATCCAGAAAAAGTCATCATCGTGCATGTCTTTATTTGGGGTGCCAGTTATGAGCTTTTTCTTGTCCGGCCTAATCTTCAGGTAATAGTTAAGCCCGTCGCCTGTATGCCCGATGGTGTACTGGCGTAGAATCTCGGCTAATCCTAGGTTCAGGCTGAGCTGGTGGTTCAGCTCGGCTACCCCGTTAATTATTCTGAAGGTGTTGGTTGAAACTTGTGTTGGTGCTAACCCGGTGTGTCTCAAGAACTCACACATTAAGGGTTGAACCGGGAAACGTAGGCCGCCTTCGATTATGAAAAGCAAGGTGAAGGGGCATTGGTCCAGTCTGCCCCATGGAGTGGTGTTCTCTGCACCGAGCTCGAGATGTACATCTGCAGGGACGCCATATTCTTCCCGGAACGCGGCTAGTGCGACCGGCATATCAACGAGGAAGCAGTAATGCCCCATGTGAAGCTGGCCTATTTCAGCATGGCGGTATTGGTTGGCAAAATTTCATACGAAGGCAGCTCGGCCTTTTGAAAGCCTTGGTGTTGGTGCTTGGTTCCCTAGGACTCTACAGTAAAAGTAAGTGTAAGTGGAAGCGTGGTCGGGCAAAACGAGCTCGACTTTAGCTCGGTTAGATGGAGTGCCAGACCATCTCGATCATAGAGGTATACCCCAGAAGCTCGGTCGTTCAAGCGGACCAGATATTAGCCCGGTCGAGCGATCTAGCATTCTGTTACCTCGGTTCCTACACGAGTCTTGCAAACTCGCGACTTGCTCAGTTTTGGTGTTTTTTGGGATCAAAAGAAGACTTGGACCCCGGTCCGTGTGAGAACCCGAATATAAAAATTAAGTAAATAATTAAATAATAATTTTACAAATCTCAAATATTTTATTATGAATCTTTAAGTGCAAATTAAATATTATTGGAGGATCTTTTAATTAATTTTGAACCTAAAATAAATTTATGGTGAAAGTCATTAAGTAAGAAGCAAGATTTATTATTAAAAAAAAAAATAGAGAAGAGGGTGTGACTTGAACTCTAGACCACAAAATTAATAAGTTAGACTCTTACCATTTGAATTGCATGTAACTTATATATGTATTTTGTATATTTATCTATCTATTTGACCTAAGTGTGCCCACAACTAGTATAAAATAAAATAAACACAAACCCTAACTCTTGTTATAATTGTTTTCCACAACACTAGCTGCCCTAGCAACCGTGGGTTTATGAAGAAAAGAGAGGGGTTTTTCAATCATCAAGATTATTGTTGTAGCCAAGAAGGAGAGCTTTGGGTGTGTTGTGCTGTGTGGCTTCCTAGGTTTTCTTCTCTTCTTTCTTTGTTCTTTATCCTAATAATATTGTTATTTAATTCATTGATGGAGAGATTGTAGGTGTATGTATTTTGTGTATATATATATGCTGTTAAGAAATCTAAGGAGTTAAATTCATGTATAAAGAATCGGTGTGAATCTTAGTCCAAAAATTCTGCACATAATCGCTAACTTTAAAAATCAAGAAACCATATCAAACGGATGAATTTTAATCTGAAATTTTTACAGTAGATCAATTACACATTGAATTGCATATCTGAATTTTTTCATAATTTTTGGGAGTCGAAATCCATATAAATTGAGGTATTCAAATCTGTTCAGGAAACCAGTCCGAAACAGTAAATTCGGGATTGTTGTTCTCTTTGGGTATAAATCCAAAAATTATCAAATTAGTGTCATTAGAACCGGTTATGAGTCTAGTTTCGTACGTTTTTGGCCTTGCATTGATTGCTCGTGTATATTAAGAGAACCGTTAATTTCTTTAAAGTGCTGCAGAAAACAACCTGTTTGGATATAATAAATTGTAGAAAAATTATTTTGATAAGCAAATCAAGTGAAACCAATTGGGTTTGAAACTTAGGATATATTAGATCATATCTGGAGGTTATTGGAATTTTTCGAATAGCGTGGAGTGGGTTTTGTAATTTTCAAAGTTAGCGAATAGATTGGGAAAACTTGTTTAAAACACTGTTTCATCTTAAAGTTATTTTTAGTTAAGTTTCGATCGGAATCTATGTCTTGGGTGATTTTAGACCTTGAAGAATATGAACTTAGGTAATATTTAAGAGTAACGGTGAGTTGGGTTGAGCCGTGCTAGTGCGTTTTAGTTTGAGGTTACTTAGTTCCTATTTTTTTTAGTATTTTTAAATTAGTTGTGACGCGTAGTTTTTATACTTGGTTCAGGCCACTAGTTGGACTTTTACACTCTATTCGAAGATTATATTATTGCGTTTCAGGTGAGTAGTTTCATGCTACATATTTTTATAAATATTCCCCTACCCTGAACTGTTGGAAAAATTAAATTGTTGTTTCATGATTAAACTGTTTTGATAAATTATTATATTATCAATTGAATCAAATTATTTCTGAAACATGTGTGAACTTGGCATACTGTAAACTATTTGTTTTGGTCTCATGTTTATAATGATGAACTACCATGTTTTGCGAAACTGATGTGTATTGATTATTGGGACCATGTGTGTTTTTAGTCCAGGGAAATTATTCCACTGTGTGTGGTGACTCTGGCCACTAGGGAACAGATCTGGGTTGGGCCGTGATGACTCTAGTGCTCAACGATTGTAAGGAACAGACCTTTAAAAACAACTAGGTGACCTTCAATCGGATCGTCTTTGAGAAAAGGCCCAGGTGCCACCCTGAGGATGACTCTTAGTTCGGTATTGGATCCAACGGGGCTTATAGCCTGAGAAATGTGTGGCAGATTATTTGTTTTTATTGGTACCAAGAAAATTATTAGTGTTCATGTTATAATCTGTTTTAAGTGAAAAATGTCGTTTATCATGTTCTTGCGAGACATGAGTATTTTAAGTGTTGATTTGTGGAACCTTCTTTTTGAAACAAATTGTATTTACCAAACTGTATGCCAATCTAGTTTCTGTGATATATATCTTATTTTGGAATTGAACCCTGTTTTCAAAACTGTATTTACTATCCATGTTGCTACTCACTGAGCTATCAGCTGACTTAGTTTTTATCACTTCCAGGTATTAGAAGGACTTAGAGTGGACTCATGGCATAGCGGGGACTCAATTGCATGGACCTCTAGGGCATTCCTTTAGTTTAGAGTGTTATGTCAAGTTTGTGCATATTTATATTTATTCTTATCGAAGTTCATTTAGGATTATTTTTGATATGTGGGTTGTTTATATCCCATAAGTTTGGGATGGTTTTTGATTGCGGTTGATTTTGCCGTTTATAATTGTGACATGTCTGGATTGAGTTTTGGTTATTTATTATTGGACTATTGTTCAGTTGTTCAATGTGATTGGATTCGTGTTTAGGCTTACGTGTGCCTTGGGCTAAGTCCCTGTGGGCCACGGCCGGTCATGCCCGGATTTGGGGTGTGACAATTGTGGTATCAGAGCTGTAGATTTATCGAGTTACATATCTTGCATTTCATCATTTAGACGAGGTCTGAGTCCTTATAGTCCTTAGTAGTGTTTGGTTAAGTTAGTTTTGTTTAAACTTGTGTTGAATCTTTCTTGATTTCAGTTTGAGGTTAAGCGTTGGTACCTAGATATTTACACGGATTTTTGATTCTTTGTGAGTCTTTGATGTTTGTATTACCGTGTGTAATCCATTAGGAGAAACAGTAGTGTTGAGAGATGTCTGTAGATCTTGTCAGATAAAGATGGATGGTAGGATTTTTCTAGTGGATTTGATTTCTTTAGAGATGAAGGATTTTGATGTGATTTTGGAGATGGATTTGTTGACGAAGCATCATGCTTCTATTGATTGTTTTAGAATGGGAGTAGTTTTTGCTATGCTGGGACAACTTGAGTTTTTCTTCCAAGGGGATAGGAAAGGGTCTTCTATCTGTTTTACTTCTTCCTTTTAGGCTAATCGAATGTTAAGTAAAGGGTGTAATGATTATTTATCTTGTGTGGTGAGTATTGAACTGTCAGAATAGAAGTTAGAGGAGTTGCCTGTAGTGAGTGATTGTGTTGATGTTTTTCCAAAGGATCTACCTGGACTTCCTCTAGATCGCGAGGTAGAATTTTTCATTAACTTGGTCCCAACACAACACTTATTTCTAAAGTCCCCTATATAATGGCACCATTGGAGTTGAGGGAGTTTCAAACTTAGTTATAGAAGTTGTTAGAGAAATGTTTTATTAAGCCTAGTGTTTCAACTTGGGGAGCACATGTGTTGTTTGTGAAGAAGAATGATGGGTCTATGAGGTTGTGTATTGATTGTTGAGAACCGAACAAAGTCACAGTGAAGAATATGTATCCTTTGCCACATATTGTTGACCTATTTGACCAATTGTAGGGAGTTCAAGTATTCTCTAAGATTGACTTGAGGTTAGGCTATCACCAGTTGAAAGTAAAGGATGAGGATGTTCCTAAGACTGCTTTTAGAACCCGTTATAAGCATTATGAGTTCTTGGTGATACCTTTTGGTCTCACAAATGCACCAGCCACATTCATGGATTTAATGAACTGAGTATTTAAACCCCAACTGGATAAAATTTGTGGTAGTGTTTATTGATGATATCCTAATTTATTCGAGGAGTAAAGAGGAGCATGAGCAGTATTTGAGGGTAGTATTTTAGATCCTTAGGGAGAAGAGACTGTATGCAAAATTTAAGAAGTGTGAATTCTGGTTGAGCAGTGTATCCTTTTTGAGCTATGTAGTGAGTAAAGATGGGGTATCTATGGATAGCACGACGGTGATAGCAATTATTGATTGGCCGCGACCTATTTCTGTGACAGAGGTATGTAGCTTTCTAGGGCTTGCTGGATATTATAGACAGTTTGTGGAAGGATTCTGCTGTATTGCTTTGCCATTTATAAACCTCACTAGGAAAGAGGTAAAGTTTGAGTGGAATGATGATTGTGAGTGTAGCTTCTAAAAGTTTAAACAAAGGTTGATATTAGCTCCAATCCTTGCCTTATCTACTGATGGTGGTGGTTTTGTGATTTATAGTGATGCTTCACGACAGGGTTTAGGATGTGTGCCCAGGCAGCATAAAAAGGAGATTACTTATACGTCACAACAGTTGAAAGTACATGAGAGAAATTATCCTACGCACGACTTGGAGTTAGCAACAATGATTTTCGCTCTTAAGATCTAGCGACATTATTTGTATGGAGAGTCATGTGAGATTTACACTGATCATAAGAGTTTGAAGTATATTTTCACACAGAAGGAACTAAATTTGAGGCAAAGAAGATGGCTTGAGTTACTAAAAGATTTCGATGTAAATGTTTTGTATCATCCAGGGAAGGAAATGTAGTGGCGGATGCCTTGAGTAAGAAGGTCGCAATTGGAGATACAGCTGCTTTGTGTATTAAGAGTTGTTTTGTGGAAGACATGAGACGTTTGAGGCTTGAGGTTGTTACGCCTGGTGATAGGGCTTATTTTAGTCAATTGACAGTTCAGCCAACCTTTAGAGAACGGATTCATTTAGCACAGGAGATTGACCACCAGTGTGAGCGTATTAAAGGAGAGATGGCAGAGGGTAAGAATGTAGACTTTGTGGTTAGTGATGACGGGTTGCTTAGATTCCGTAGCCGAATTTGTGTTTCTGTTGGTTGTGATTTGAGGAAGGAGATTATGGCAGAGGCACATAGTTCTAGTTATAGTTATAGCATTCATCTTGGAAGTACTAAGATGTATCGGGATCTTTATGAACATTTTTGGTGGAATGGTATAAAGGGAGATATTGCAGAATTTGTGGCTCAGTGTTTGGTGTGTTAACAAGTTAAAGTAGAATATTAGAAACATGCAGGGAAACTACAACCCTTACCTATACCAGAGTGGAAGTGCGATCATGATACCATGGACTTTGTGTGTGGTTTACCTTGTACTAGTAGTAATCACGATGCAGTTTGGTTGCTGTTGATAGATTAACCAAGTCAGCACATTTTATTGCAGTTCGGATGAACTATTCTCTAGCTCGATCTGCACAGTTTTATGTGAAGGAGATTGTTAGATTGCATGGTGCACTTGTGTCAATAGTGTTAGATCGGGACCCTCGTTTTGTGTCTAAGTTTTGGGGTGCGTTACAGTCAGTTATGGGTACTTGGTTAAATTTTAGTTCAGCTTATCACCCTTAGACAGATGGGGTATTGGAGAGGACTATTCAAATCCTTGAGGATATGTTGAGGGCTTATGCTTTGGAGTGGAGAGGTAATTGGGATGATTATTTGCCGCTCATGGAGTTTGCGTATAATAATAGTTATCATTCTAGTTTGGGAGTAACGCCTTATGAGGCTTTGTATGTGAGGAAGTGTAGGTCTCATTTGTGCTGGTATGAGGTTGGTAAGAGGCGAATGTTGGGACTTGATTTGGTGGAGGATGCTACACAGAAAATTATCACCATTAGAGACAGATTATTGACTGCTCAGAGTAAACAAAAAAAAAGTTATGTTGATCATCGTAGGAGAGATTTAGAGTTTCATGTGGGGGATGTGGTATTCTTGAAAGTATCACCATGGAAAGGAGTCATCAGGTTTGGAAAGGAAGGAAAGTTGAGTTCTAGATACATTGGACCATTTGAGGTATTAGAGAAGGTTAGTGAGGTTGTGTACCGTGTTGTTTTACCCCCTAGGTTGGCAGGAATGCATAATGTGTTTCACGTGTCTGTGCTAAGGAAATATGTGCACAGTCCGTCGCATGTGATAGATTATGAGCCGCTTCAGATTAGAAAGGATTTTTTTCGTATGAGGAGATACCTGTTCAGATTTTGGATTCGAAAGAGAAAATGTTGCGTACAAAGGTCATTAAATTGGTTAAGGTACTGTGGCGTAATCATCTAGTTGAAGAGGCGACTTGGGAATGCGAGGACGAGATGCGCGAGAAATACCCACATCTATTCTCATGATTTACTCAGGTTAGTTTCGAGGACGAAACTTTTTTTTAGTGGGGGAGAATGTGAGAACCCGAATATAAAAATTAAGTAAATAATTAAATAATAATTTTACAAATCTCAAATATTTTATTATGAATCTTTAAGTGCAAATTAAATATTATTGGAGGATCTTTTAATTAATTTTTAACCTAAAATAAATTTATGGTGAAAGTCATTGAGTAAGAAGCAAGATTTATTATTAAAAAAAAAAATAGAGAAGAGGGTGTGACTTGAACTCTAGACCACAAAATTAATAAGTTAGACTCTTACCATTTGAATTGCATGTAACTTATATATGTATTTTGTATATTTATCTATCTATTTGACCTAAGTGTGCCCACAACTAGTATAAAATAAAATAAACACAAACCCTAACTCTTGTTATAATTGTTTTCCACAACACTAGCTGCCCTAGCAGCCGTGGGTTTATGAAGAAAAGAGAGGGGTTTTTCAATCATCAAGATTATTGTTGTAGCCAAGAAGGAGAGCTTTGGATGTGTTGTGCTGTGTGGCTTCCTAGGTTTTCTTCTCTTCTTTCTTTGTTCTTTATCCTAATAATATTGTTATTTAATTCATTGATGGAGAGATTGTAGGTGTATGTATTTTGTGTATATATATATGCTGTTAAGAAATCTAAGGAGTTAAATTCATGTATAAAGAATCGGTGTGAATCTTAGTCCAAAAATTCTGCACATAATCGCTAACTTTAAAAATCAAGAAACCATATCAAACGGATGAATTTTAATCTGAAATTTTTACAGTAGATCAATTACACATTGAATTGCATATCTGAATTTTTTCATAATTTTTGGGAGTCGAAATCCATATAAATTGAGGTATTCAAATCTGTTCAGGAAACCAGTCCGAAACAGTAAATTCGGGATTGTTGTTCTCTTTGGGTATAAATCCAAAAATTATCAAATTAGTGTCATTAGAACCGGTTATGAGTCTAGTTTCGTACGTTTTTGGCCTTGCATTGATTGCTCGTGTATATTAAGAGAACCGTTAATTTCTTTAAAGTGCTGCAGAAAACAACCTGTTTGGATATAATAAATTGTAGAAAAATTATTTTGATAAGCAAATCAAGTGAAACCAATTGGGTTTGAAACTTAGGATATATTAGATCATATCTGGAGGTTATTGGAATTTTTCGAATAGCGTGGAGTGGGTTTTGTAATTTTCAAAGTTAGCGAATAGATTGGGAAAACTTGTTTAAAACACTGTTTCATCTTAAAGTTATTTTTAGTTAAGTTTCGATCGGAATCTATGTCTTGGGTGATTTTAGACCTTGAAGAATATGAACTTAGGTAATATTTAAGAGTAACGGTGAGTTGGGTTGAGCCGTGCTAGTGCGTTTTAGTTTGAGGTTACTTAGTTCCTATTTTTTTTAGTATTTTTAAATTAGTTGTGACGCGTAGTTTTTATACTTGGTTCAGGCCACTAGTTGGACTTTTACACTCTATTCGAAGATTATATTATTGCGTTTCAGGTGAGTAGTTTCATGCTACATATTTTTATAAATATTCCCCTACCCTGAACTGTTGGAAAAATTAAATTGTTGTTTCATGATTAAACTGTTTTGATAAATTATTATATTATCAATTGAATCAAATTATTTCTGAAACATGTGTGAACTTGGCATACTGTAAACTATTTGTTTTGGTCTCATGTTTATAATGATGAACTACCATGTTTTGCGAAACTGATGTGTATTGATTATTGGGACCATGTGTGTTTTTAGTCCAGGGAAATTATTCCACTGTGTGTGGTGACTCTGGCCACTAGGGAACAGATCTGGGTTGGGCCGTGATGACTCTAGTGCTCAACGATTGTAAGGAACAGACCTTTAAAAACAACTAGGTGACCTTCAATCGGATCGTCTTTGAGAAAAGGCCCAGGTGCCACCCTGAGGATGACTCTTAGTTCGGTATTGGATCCAACGGGGCTTATAGCCTGAGAAATGTGTGGCAGATTATTTGTTTTTATTGGTACCAAGAAAATTATTGGTGTTCATGTTATAATCTGTTTTAAGTGAAAAATGTCGTTTATCATGTTCTTGCGAGACATGAGTATTTTAAGTGTTGATTTGTGGAACCTTCTTTTTGAAACAAATTGTATTTACCAAACTGTATGCCAATCTAGTTTCTGTGATATATATCTTATTTTGGAATTGAACCCTGTTTTCAAAACTGTATTTACTATCCATGTTGCTACTCACTGAGCTATCAGCTGACTTAGTTTTTATCACTTCCAGGTATTAGAAGGACTTAGAGTGGACTCATGGCATAGCGGGGACTCAATTGCATGGACCTCTAGGGCATTCCTTTAGTTTAGAGTGTTATGTCAAGTTTGTGCATATTTATATTTATTCTTATCGAAGTTCATTTAGGATTATTTTTGATATGTGGGTTGTTTATATCCCATAAGTTTGGGATGGTTTTTGATTGCGGTTGATTTTGCCGTTTATAATTGTGACATGTCTGGATTGAGTTTTGGTTATTTATTATTGGACTATTGTTCAGTTGTTCAATGTGATTGGATTCGTGTTTAGGCTTACGTGTGCCTTGGGCTAAGTCCCTGTGGGCCACGGCCGGTCATGCCCGGATTTGGGGTGTGACAGTCCGCCCTAAATCCTCGCTTGTTCATCACAGAAGATGACGAATAGTAAAAGGAGAATGGCAGAGGTGATTTTTGGGGGCTACGTCCTAAAGCCCACCGCTAACGTGCCCTAAGCTCAACTATGGCAATCGCAGGCTTAGGAAACATAAGTAACAAATGAAGAACAATGGAGGGTTGAGAACTTACAAGCAAGGGCACCGATGGAGGCTGCAAGCAGTGGGACAAGGGCCCTCAGCGACGACGATGGTATGGAGCATGCTGGCTTGGGTGCTCTGATCTCAACGGGATGAGTATTGCGTGGGCTCTTGATCGCAGGCTGGTTTTTGTAGAAGAGGATGAATAGCGGAGAAGAGATGAATAAGGGGCAAGCAACAACTTTAAAAAGGCAAAAGAAGTGCCAAAATTCGAATGTGAAGAGGCAGCGGGGTTGGCAATTCGAGGCCAGTGAGACAGTGACGCGTGTCCGTAATGACTGTGCATCAGTATTGAAAAGACAGGTTGGTAAGTCGAGGCACCAACCGAGCGAGTCAAAGGACTGAGCATCGGGCTTAGCGCGGTTGAGGTCTTGCGGAGTAAGGCCGGGTGGAGAATTGACCCCGGTCGGATCATATAGCCCCAGTCACGCTTGAGCGGACGGAATTAAGAGGCAATTGAGAGGGGGATTCTTAATTGGACCTGTAACCGTGGAAGAGGTCGGGCAGGAAGTGGTCTGAGCATGTTTGGGCCGAGCTAACCTGGGCCTATCCTGGGTTGGTTTGCTCAGTTGAAGTCCAAGGCCCATTCAGCTGAGATGGTTTTTTGTGAGCCCGGGCTTTACTGTTCGCATATTTAGCTTGACGAGAAAGGTCTTCCGCAGACCGGCCTAGCTTGGTTGGAGTGCGGTCGTACCGGAATGCTACTGAGCTCGATTGTGATGAAGCTCGGCGAGGGACTTTGTCGGACTCGTTAGGTAGCACGGTCGTAGGAGGCCGGGATAATGCCGCCGGGCTGCTCGCTCCCGCCAATGCTGTTTGGCAGTTTGATTAGGTGGTATTTGGATGAATTTGCGCTGACAGATGGGAGAGCGTGATAGGAGAGCAGCTCCACGTGTCAATAGACGAATGGATGCAGAGGTAAACGCAGAAAGTATATAAGCATGACTGCGTCCCCCATGCTGGAGCGAGAACATCAATTGGTGAGAGGAATTTAACATTCATAGAGTTCTCTCATCTCTCTCTCTCTCTCTCTCTCTCTCTCTCTCTCTCTGAGTGTGCTAACTTGACCATCGGAGGGGTTTTCCGGCAACACACCGCCGGGTAGCTCACCGCCGTTGTGTTTGCAGATCAATCGAATAGAAACGGAGCTTGAACGTAAGGAGTGTGGAGAGCGACGGATATTTCATCCCCGTACAATTCGCAGTTAACAATTCCCATAGCATCAGGTTTAAAACATGGTAACAAAGATGTAGCCATCCTCTAAAACAATAAATTACTGGACTTGCACAATTCAGTTCATCTATAACACATATATCCCCCGTAAATGAAATCAAGTTAGATAGAGGTTCTATCAAATCCAATAAGATAAAGGTCCTATCAGATCAAATCAGATGAAGGTTCTATAAGATCAAATCAAATAAAGATTCTACCCATCATTCTCAAACATGGTACATTTCATTTCGAGGGTCACAATTAATTTATTTAGGTACATAGTCAATTGTTTCACAATCATTCTAAGTTTATCTGTTCAAGATCACACATCATAATGGTTCATATCAAAGCGTTTCAGGTCATATGCAATATGGCATTCTCTAAATAAGTTCACATCTAGGTATACAAGTATGCAGTTGTTCATAACATAGAGTTCCTCGGTGGCACATAATATAGAGTTTGTTATGCAGGAGTTTCAAACAAGTCATATAATTACAAAATCATGGTTCTAATAGTCTAGTTAACTAGTCCAGCCAATCTTAAACAAGCAAGGTACATAGTCACACATAATATAGATTTCATTATCTGGGGTGCCCAACCTAGTCACATAATCACAAAGTCATAGTCCCGATGGTCTAGTCAGTGGGAACAAGTAATATAACAAATCATCTCGAGCAAAGGTATATATATGTCCAGGACCAATTAACATTCCAAGCAAAGGTGTATATATATAAGAGTCCAAAATCAATCAACACATAGCATTTGTTCATAAACAGTAAAGGTACCTAGGACAACAGTCCTAGTGTTCTGAGTATTTTTTGGGATAAGTACAATTATTCTACCTTGGCTAGTAGTTACTCTTGTTGTAACAGATGTGACGCCCCAAATTCTACTCTAAGGTTAGGAAAACTTCACTAAAGAGTCCTTTGGTTAATAGCCAAGTAAGATCTCAGGAAGGTTGGAGGAGTCAATATAGCCTCCCTTCTAAATCCAATCACCTTAGATAGCAAGCTATCTTTTTGATAGATTTTAAGAGGTATTAACACAACATCTCATAAGTAACACAGAGATATGCATAGGTTTACAAAAATAAATAATAATTACAGTGTTTCAAACCCTAAATTACAAAACGAGTTCCATTACTATTACAATTCAAAAATAAAAGCACGAATAGACTCATAAGCAAAATGGCTTCTAACTTTCTCTAAAACAGACACAAGTCTTCAAATGTCTCTGGCTCTTCGTCGGCCTCATATGTTTCTTCGATACCTGGCATGAAACACCATGAGTTTTGAATGCCTAGTAAACGTATACACACCTCGTTCCTTTTTCTCAATCCAATACACAATAGCAATTACAACAATAGGGAAAGAAACATGATATTCAAAAAAATCTCCCAAAGAGATTTCATTCTCCCAGCCACAAGAATTAGATGCGGATTATTCGGTATGCCCTCTCTTTTGCTGCTTTCTTGCAGACCTTAACTCAAATGCCTACCAACAATTATACATCGCGAAGCACCAACCGCAAGGCATCAAAAGAGATGGTAAATAGGGCTTTTCCCATTCCCTCCTCATACCAAACCACCTAGTGTCCGAATACAATTGCTCCGTTCAAGGGTTCCGAAACAACTACTCGTGTAAGACTTTAACTTTCAAAGGGAACACGTCTAGCTAACCAATTCAATTTGAACATAACTTTATCTCATAACAATACTCATGTGATCGAAAGCCCTTGAGTCACCCCATTAACTTTTCTGTTTAGATTAACGTTTTAAGTTAGTTAGTACAAGCAAGTAACAAAGGAATAAATTTGCATAAATATGAGTATCATCGAAGGACTAAAATAAAAGATATATAACCATGACGTATGTAATATCATACCAAGACATGATCATATATTAATAATCATATTCATGAACACAAGAGCATAAAATACCAATGCAAAACAGAATTTCCAGATTCAGTACCACTTAAAGCTTAAAATCAAAAGGGCTATTTTAGATTTTTTCCAAACCTGGCCTTCTTATGGTTTGTAGATAATTTTATCTAGTTTTTAGAACATGTTTCGGAAATGGAATAGCATTTCTACATTTTTAGTTATTTAAGAAACACTCCAGCACTATTCAGATTCGTCGACCGTTACGAAAATCGGATTTTTTTACAAATCGCTCACTCTTTTTCAATGAAACCAATTTTACTGAAATATAACTCTTTAAGAAATTTTTTGAAATAAAACCAAGGTCCAGGAGATTTTTCTACATTTTTCTAGAATTTTTGAAAATTGGCTGTAAAACATATTTTTCATGCACAATACTCAAAATAAGAAGATTGGTGAGAAAAGAGGCCAACTAAGGGGAATTTTTCACTTATTTTGTGATGAAAACATACTAAATAATGTATCAATAACTCAAATTTTTAGGCTGATAGTATGCCTTTGGAAATAAGGTGAGATATGGGAAGAAAATGGTAGTTTTGCATCTATTAAGAGGAAATATGAATAGAAGAAGGATCAAAACCCAATTCATCAACTTTGAATACATGAACTCCATTACAATACATCTGAAAATATGATTTTAAATCTCTAACATGTATTTGAAAAAGGAAATAGAAGGAGAGATGTTGATGTGGCTTACTTTAAGTTAGGCGAAGTGCATGCAAAATTTTCTCCTCTTTTCCTCTCCTCCACTACCAAGGTTCACTCTCTTCCTCTTCTTTCTCTCTCAACCGAATATGTAAGTGTGCGAGTGTGTTTTGTGCTCAAAAGTGTAGAGAGGATTGGTGTGTTTATAGAAAGAAAAAAAAAAGAACAGTGAAAAGTCCAAAATGTCCTTAGTTCCAATTCAATTGAATAGGCATGGATTTAGTTAGGATGGAATGGAAGGTATGATGATTAGAGCCTTAATTACACCTTTAAACATGATCTAGTTAGGCTTAGGTTTAATCAAAGCTGAATTGGTTACAAGTACAATATATATATATATATATATCAATATATAATCATATTTGTACCCTAGGTCAAATTTTCTTTCCTAAATCAAGCAAATTGTCCCCAAAAGGACATCACCTACATATAAATACATAGCATAGCTAGCCTTGGGGAGTGGATTTGAGGGGATTTCTTTTGATTATTTGTGTACAACATGAAGATATTTTGTGGACAAAATTATTTATTTAAGAAAGGTACAAGTATATATATATATATAATAGTACTAACTTGGGGTCAATATGTGATTCAAGAAAAATATGTGGGCAAAAATCTTAATTTATGAATTTGAACATTTAATTAAGTGTAGTATTTAATTTATTTAAGGTCTAAAATTTTAATTCGGTTAAAGTTTCTTTATTTTGAATTAAATGGCGAATTATACTGAGAACTGGAAACCTAGGGTTTATTGTATGGAAAATATACTTAGAAAATTAATTTAATTATTATTAGGGTTTTAAAAATGGTTCATGACTTCCCGGGTTCAATTTAGGATTTGCAAGTTATCGATTGGCGCATGTTTTTTATTCTAGGGTTAAAATTGAAATTAATTAAGAAATTGAGAGACTACAAAGAAATAATTTAAAAGTAAGGGTTAAAGAAAATATTGCAAAGATCAGGGGCCTAACAACAGGTCTTGCCATTGGTACAAAACCAGCTAAGGTAGCAGGTGATGCAGAATATAAGAAGTTCAAAGAAGAGTAAATTTAAAAAAGCGGCGATATTTGGAAATTGGAATGGTTTCAAAGAGAAATCGATAGGAACAATACATAATCATATTTCAAATATTATTATAATTTTATTTTATGATTATTTTTATGTTTCTAGGATTTTTAGGCAAGGGGTATTTTTGTAACTTTATATTTGCCTTCATGGGCTACAAGGGTCACCCATGAGTCGTCTTGTGAGTCAAATTATTTAATTAGTCTTTGTTTTTGTTTCTTAAATTAGTTTTGGAAGTCAAAGATATTTTGGTAGTTTCCTATTTTAGTTCTAGTTAGTTTAGGAAGTCTCTTAGTCTTATATAAACCCATGTAATGCTTATAATTCAATAGAGTTGATATTTTATGAAACGTTAAAGAGCTTTGAAGCTTTTTTATGGATTGTGTGATGCAATCAAACCCTAGGTGTGATGCCCATGGAATGTTGTGATGTCTAGACCTATTTTTTTCTTCTCCTTTCTTCTTCTTTTATGTTACAATTTGCTATTCCCGAATTACTATTTACAGTCCTTTAAAAGTGCACTTTTCAACTCAAAACTCTATTCAATCACCCTCAAATCAACCCTAATCCCTTCCTCTACCCATTAGCCTTCAATTTACTCTTGAAACCATAAATTACTCACTATTTAGGACATCAAATAACCTTTGTTTTGAAATTCTAGTGTTGTCCTACATCAGTCTGGTATCAGATCTTAAGGTTTTGCTATGATGTTTTCACATTGTGGGAGATCCAACACAAGTGGATTGACTTGGGAAGAAGGTAAGTGCTTCTTAGAGAAAATATTCATCTGAGGGATCTTCAAGATGATTTTCTTGATCAATTGTATGCTCTTAAGCAAGGTGATATGTGTGTGATTGATTATGCAAGAAAATACAAGAACTTATTTATCAAATCGGGAGTGGTAGAAAGTGAACGGATGACTATTACTCATTTCAAAAGTGGATTGAGATTTGGAATTAAAAAAAAAGATGTCTCTTGCATATTTAGAAGATCTCAAAGATGCTATTAAAAGGCTATACAGTTTGAATTTTTTGTAAAATTTAAGAAGAAATCTACAATTTTGCAGCCTATGCATAATAGAAAGACTGTCCAACAGAAGAAACCAACAAAAACTCCTAAACCAAGGGCCAAAGTGCCACAAGAATATGCTGAAAAGCCACAAGAAGATGTAGCAAAATCAAATATTGTTTTTAGGAATGGAAATCATACACAATTGGAGTTGCAAACCAATGAATATGTTCAGAATTTTCCTAAGATGAAAGATGAGCAGATTTTGAAGGATAACGAGACACTTATTAATGATCCAAAAGCACCTCAAGAAGATCTAGTTATTACTCAAGTACAAGCTAGAGTCGAAAACGAGGAATTGGATGCTATGGAAGCTGTAAGGACTGAAGAATCAAAGCAATCAACTGCTAGTGCTATGCAAAATATGCCTTTAAAGGTCACCAATGTGTTGTCTAAATTTTCTAATTTGGTGCCAACAGAGTTATCTAATGAACCTCTACCCGTGCATAATGTCTAGCATGATATTGATCCCATATTAGAGTACAATTGCCTAACCCACTAGCACATAATGCAAATTTGAGTGAGTATAAAATGCAAATTAGGTGTTGATTTCATTCAATAGAATGTCAAGGTTGAATTGCATGACACCATTTTGATCGAGGAAGAGGGTGAGCATATGGAATCCATGATTACTGATACAAGAAAAAGCATTTAAATTGATTATAAGCAGTACATTGCAAAGCCAAAAAAGAATGGAATTGATGGGCAGAATTTTGCAACTCTACACTTAAATCAATTTAAGGGTTCATCTTCTAGTTCAATTGATTTCGTCATTCCAAAAAAACTTAACTTTAGAGCTAAAAATATCTTGTTGCTTTCATTGCTATCTCCAATGAAGAAGAAACGATGCTGCCAATTTGAAGATTTTAACATGAAGCCGTGGATGTAATTTTGAAGCTTGTGGGTGGTTACACTTCAACACTTCACAACTCGCGGTCGAGTTTTTTTCCAACCAAGGGAGAATGATCCGGAATATAAGAAGCTCAAAGAAGAGTATATTTAAAGCGGTTATATTTGGAAATTGGAATGGTTTCAAAGTGAAATCGATAGGAACCATGTATAATTATGTTTCTAATATTATTATAATTTTATTTTATGATTATTTTTATGTTTCTAGGGTTTTTAGGTAAGGGGTATTTTGGTAATTTTATATTTGCCTACATGGGCTGTAGGGGTTGCCCATGAGTCATCTTGTGAGTCAAGTTATTTAATTAATCTTTGATTTTGTTTCTTATTTAGTCTTAAATTAGTTTTGGAAGTCAAAGATATTTTGATAGTTTCCTATTTTAGTTCTAGTTGGTTTAGGAAGTCTCTTAGTCTTATATAAACTTGTGTAATACTTATAATTCAATGGAGATGATATTTTATAAAAAAAAATTAAAGAGCTTTGAAGCTTCTTTATGAATTGTGTGATGCAATCAAACCCTAGGTGTGATGCCTACGGAATCTAAGTGTGACGTCTAGACTTATCTTATTTTTCTATGTTTCAATTTGCTATTCTTGGATTACTATTTACAGTCCTCTAAAAGTGCATTTTTTAAACCTCAAAACTCCATCCAATCACCCTCAAATCAACCCTAATCCTTTCCCCTACCTATTAGCCTTCAATTTACTCTTGAAACCATAAATTACTCATTGTTTAGGCTATCACATAACCTCTATTTTGAAATTCCAGCGATGTCCCTATTTGTCCTGCATCAGCAGGTCTATTCACATTTTGTTCAGTTCGGGAATAGTTCCTTACCGTATGACCCATTTTACCAAATCCATAACAAGCCTCGAAAATTCGATAACAAATCTCTCGACGTTTTTTCCCACATTCTGAACAAATCAGTACTGAATCATTTCTTTGAGCGATTTCATCTTACTTAGATGTTTCTGACTTCGATATCTTATTTTTCAAGAATTCCTTATTCACATAAGAGCTTCGTCTCTTTCTTTTCCATATAGAAGATCGGTTCATGTTAGCTTCAGATATTAGTGCTCGAGCTAACACCTCAACATATTTTGTTACTTTCAAAACATTCACTTGATGCTCCTGCACAGGTGTTGGCGGAGGTTCTTGCTGTAGCAGTAGTTATTGTTGCTATCTTAAGGTCTCTGCTATTTCTTGTACTATTCTTTCTAGTCCATCAAACCGGTTTGTGGAGGATTCTTCCAACTCATCTGTCATTGTTCTCTCCATGTTCTACATGAACTTATATCATGACGAGTACTGAGATATACACAGACACACATAGATATAGTTGTACGTAGACACATATTCTCATATTCGTATTTTTACATATTCACATATTTGTAGAGTTGGAATGCACATAGGCATATACTTTCAAATGAATGCAGTCTTAAGTCTTTTCTACACACCTTAACACTCAATTAGACAAGTGTGTGAGTTATTAACTCATGCTCTGATACCACTCTATCATGACCCGAACCCGCCCATAGAGGTTTGGATCATAACTGGCCAGTAATCATGGGATTACCTACGACCTTAGACATAATTCAAATCTTATTTAATTATATAGGGCTAGAAGCGGAAGCAGAAATATAAAATTTTTCCAATAAGTTTGTACATAAATGGCATGAACAAAAATATTTTGTGCATAAATAACTCATATCCATAAAAAGATCTCACATGTCCAAGACCATATAGTCATCCAAGAATCCTTAGTTGACTTCACAAAAACTCGGTATTCCTCTATAGGTTCACTAGAGCTAGACATCTCGCGGCTCACCTGCATACATATATATAACAGAGTGAGCAAAAACCTAGTGAATAACATCAAAGTAAAAAGGTTATATGAATGAGTTCTAATATTAAACAAATCATTCTCGTAATATTTTCGTATCATAACGAAATGACCTCGGGTCCAATATATGACAGAACGACCTTGGGTCAAACATATGATAGGACGACCTTGGGTTCGTTTCAGATATACAGAATGACATTGGGTCCATCATATGCTTTTATGCTTGCCAATCACATTTACTGACCTTTTACGAATCAGATAGATAGAAAGTTCATTCATAACACAGAATCACAAGTTTAGAAAACTTACCACAATGTAACATTTAGAAAATAAGATACATAAAATATTTTAACTAAAATATTACTCACAGCGGTTTGGTTGCCGACACGTCTTCGCAAACGAACCTACACAATTCATTACATATATTCATTGAATCAAATTGTTTAACCAGATTGTTCTTTAACTTATTCAATTATTTTATGTCTCATTCTAACTTATAGATTCATTTAGGAGGCGCAATTCATGCCTAAGAATGTTTTGAAATGGATGAGAATGCCAAAATGGGTAAAACATGACTTTTCAAAATATGATGAAACAAGACACTTCACTGGAGCACAACATTGGTCGCTCGAGCGGACCACATGGTCTGCAAAAGTATTGGATGGTTCGAATTTAGGTTCGATGGTGGCTCGAGCCAAGGTGCAAAATGAACTGAGGTCGCTCGAGCATCAACTTGGTTGCTCAAGCCAACAACAAAACTCTGCAAAACTACTGGATGCATGAGATGTGAGCTCGAGCAACAGATTATTTGCTTGAGCGGCGATGCCAAATTCGAGAATTTCCAAAACAGAGTTAAGCTTCAAAACACATAGTTTCAAATCATAAACTTGCACGGTTCATTCACAACGTTTAAAAAAAAAAAAAAAAAAAACTTAGAAACTCTTTCAAAAACGTAATCATGTACTAAACTTCAAACCCTTAGTTCAAAACTTCAAGAATTCTTCAAAATAAACCTCAAATTCTTATGCATGCATCAATAGACTTCAAATTCTTTTCCAAGACTTCAAAAACATACAATTAAGTTCTAAAACAACATGATTCATGGATGCATGTAGAATTCAACTTCTAAACTTAATCTAGGTAATAAAACTCATGTTCGAAATAATGATTCTACACTCTTATGTGCATGTATGTATGATCTAGCTTCAAATTTCCTTTCCAAAGCTTACAGAACATGGAGATTAGCTTCAAAACAACTTAATTCTTGAATGCAAGTATGATATGATCATCAATTCTAACATGGATAACAACGCCTTGCTCAAAAGAATGGAACTCAACAAAACTATGCATACATGTGTAAATTTGCTTCAAATTCATCATTTTAAGCTCAATTCTTGCGTTTCAGTTCATAATCTTCATTAATACACATATTGATGGCTTCAATTCACAAACTAAGGATCAAACACATACCTAGAGTCTTCAATTACATTTGTATTAACTAATTCTTAAGCCTTTCTTCCAAATTCACAAGCCTCTTAGCCAAGCCCTTCAAGATCAAGCCCTCTTTCTCTCTCTCTCTCTCTCTCTCTCTCTCTCTCTCTCTCTCTCTCTCTCTTTCTAAATTGCTCTCACTCTCTCTATAATGTAAATCTCAGAATTTTTGAGTGAAAAAAGTGAGCTTAAACTCTCAACTTAACATATATATAGGCTTAATTAACTTAATTAACTAGTCAAGGATTAGGCTAAGTAATTAGAGCTTAAGGCATAATCAGATATAACTTAACTTAATTGATTTAATCTAATTAATTTAGTCTGAATCAAATTTAATCAAACTTCTCATTAGGCTCTAAACATTATGCTAATCACAATAAACTACTCAATTTCGGTTTTTGACGCGATTAAGGTCTTCAATTTTAGATCATAATAGAAATCACAACAGATATTCCTAGGATTGAAAGATATGCATCCAAAAACCACATTAATCACTTAATTAGCATTCAAATTCACACTAAGCACTTAAGCACATGCAAAATTAAAGAATTAAAAGTACATTACGCAACGGGGTTGTCCCAGATCGACTGCGTGAGAGAGGAAAAGAGAGGGAACGTATATTGGTGATGAGAACAGATGTATGTCTGTTTAGATCGACAGAGGGTTTGAAAAGGGGATATAGTGGTGGCTCCAACGAAGGTGTTGGAGTGGACTGGTTCTGGGAGAGAAGGAATGAGTTTGGTGTATTTGTAATCAGTGGTGAAGGGAGTGAAGATCTAGGGGGGGTCGTGTGCCCCTCTTGGATTTTGGGATTTTTTTTTTTAATTTTGCAAACATAAAGAAAATATTTTAAATAAAAAAAAATTACAAAAATATTATTAGAGTGAAATGCCAATGACATTTTAAAAATTATGAGAACAATAATGGTTGTTTTAATTGAAAATGAAGAGACTACTAAAACCATATTATCTATGAAATTTTTTGAATATAACAGTGATGTCATTATTATTAACTTGCAAGTATAAGTAATCTCACTATAAAGATATAAAATTTATTGGATTGTTAGTTACATTTGACATGTGAGGTTCACTCTCTATGTGTCTATGTACAATTAGTTAATGATATCGCATATCAATGATGACGTGGTATTACCATTATATTGAATTTTTAATCAAATTTTGTATAAAAAAAAAATTTATCATTATATAATTTATTTTAAAACTTATATCCATATTTGTTTTGTATTGTCTATGATACACTGGTTGCAAATAACATTATTTTTCTAATGTTTCTCGAAATCAATCGTAAAAACTTGCATGAAATATTTTTGTAAAACTTTTCGATATTGTAATTAATAAGGCCCCCTCTAATTTAATTTTCTGGCTCTTTGTAATAGTGAACAGATAAAGAGAAAGAGTAGAGGGAAGAAAGAGAGTAGAGAGAAGGGGTTGAAAAATGGGATTGGTTATGACCGTAGAAGCTATATATATATATAGATAGATAGTTTAGTCTTTTTACATTAATTTATCCTTGTAGACAAAGTGGTTGTTTGACACGTATTAAAATAACACATGTTATTTTAGCACATTATCTTATTTAGATCACAATTATCTTATTTAAGTTACGTTACCTCTCTATTACATCACTTCAAATTCAATCCATATTTCACGTTTTTTCGTAAAAAATTAAAAAATATACTAATCTAGCATTTCTCATACAACCTTTAATTATTTTAGTGTCTAAATTGCTGACAAAAAAATTTAAATTTAAATTTTGGGTAAATTACATTTACCTTCTCTATGGTTTCTGACAAATACAGGGACCTCATTTATAGTTTAAATAATTACAGTAACCTCCCCTACTTTACCTGACAATGTTAAGATTCTCCCAAAATTTGACAGTCGTTCATACATTTAACAGACCCTGTTGATGTCATCAAATATAAATACTGAAATGCCCATAATTCCCTCAAGTGCCCACTTCAAGAATTTTCCAGACTGTTGTTCTGTTGTAAAGAGGAAATTATCGAGGGATTCATTTTTCATCAACTCATATACCAGAAGCCTGTGATGACCTTCAGAGTAGAACCCTATCAATCTCACAAGATTTAAATGGTGGGTACTACTTATAGTTGCAACCTTCATTCTAAATTGTTTTTCACCCTGCTCAATTCCCTCAAACTGCTTCATTGCAACAATAGTTTTATTAGCAAGAATGCCTCTGTAAATAACCCTCAAATTCTCCAGCTCCAAGCTTCTTGTAGTTCTTTATACGAGAATTGGACTAGAGCGGCAGAGGCGTACTCAAGAAGAGCATATTGAGCAGACAAACCCCAAAATTTGGGGCTGTTTCTACAGCACCACCACCACAAACCTCCTTTCAATGTGACCAAACACAAAATGGTGACTATAACTACAACAGTAACAATCCAAGCATGCAACTTCCAACCATTGCCCTTTCCACTTCATAGCAAAGACGCAGAAGGGTTTGGTACTATGGGGCCACTACCTTTAGGAGAGCTGTAAATCCTCAAATTCCCATCACTGTCTAACTTCAAGAACCTAAGTATATCAGTCCCTTCAGCATAATCACTTCCATAAGCCATGATCACATGGGCAGAAGATGATGGATTTGTGATTGATAACAACCCAATTGATTGAAGTCGTAAAATGGGTGATGTAAAATTTATGTTAATTGACAAATTCACACCCGAATTCCAATACACAATCGACTTATTCCATTGAATGGTCAAATTTCCAGAGATGAAAAGTCTAAAAGAGAACAACCTAGATTCCAATTTTTTGCTACTAGTGAAATTTTGATTAGGCAAGAGAGTACCAGTAGGGTTATTTAAGGTGAACCAGACCAAATCGGTGGAATTTCGGAGGACGAAGTTACCTGAGTCGTCAAGGGTGGCGGATGAGATGCCGCGGCCAGCGGTGTTGGATTACCAGACGATGGCGCCAGAGAAATTAACAAAGCGGAGGATGCCGTTGCTGAGGAACTGGAAGGAAGCGAAGGAATCGGCGGTGCCAGAATCACTGCCAGCTTTCCAGATTGTGATGTTCTTATAGGTGACGATAGTGAAGTATGCGAAGCCATCGACGATGAAACTTACAGAGAATGTGTTGTTTGGGGATGGCCATAACGGGTTTAGATTGTGATGTTCTTGGAATCGGCGGTGCCAGAATCACTGCCAGCTTTCCAGATTGTGATGTTCTTGTAAATGACGACAGTGAAGTATGCGAAGCCATCAACGATGAAACTTACAGAGAAAGTGTTGTTTTGGGATGGCCATAACTGGTTCAGATTGGAAGCCAAGAAAGAACAAGAAGACGATTGACAACAATGGCTTCATTCTCTTCACTCTCTCTCTCTCTCTTTCTCTCTCCTCCTTTGCACTTTTAATCTCTCACCTCTAATATGTATGGTTGTGTAGCGAGAGGAGGAGGATAAGAAAGAGAGATAGAGAGAGAACAAGTCCTTATTGACTTGGATCATAGAGAGTGGGTTCATGGTTGTGTTGGTCAGTCACGGACAGTGATGTCAATATTGAGTAAAGGGCTTTTTCGTCTTTTCGCATGCAAAAGTAAGAGTAATATGGTCATTTCTTATAAGATACTAATGTCGTTTGTGCAAAATAGATAGAATGATATAATCTTGACATTGTCAAGTAAAATAAAAAAAATTACTGAAATTATTTAAATTATAGAAAAAATCCTTATATTTATCAAAAAAATTCAAGGAAGATAAATATAATTTACCCTTAACTTTTTGGTCTACTTTTATATTTTTGCCCCACAACTGATGTGCTATTCTTTTTTTTGGTTTTTTTTCGCCCCCCAAAAAAGCGTGGTACTGGCAGACTGAACTTTCAACAGTTTCATTGACTCCGACTGCTCATTTCTCGTGACGCTACGGGAGATGGGATTTTTTTACTAATAAGGTTGAAAATTTTATCAAAATTCTTACAACCTTTACTATATTCACATAGTAAAAATTTTGGCAGAACATTTGGCTCTAACATTTTTGTTTTCTTCCCGACTCTTTTTAGAACCTGAGCAACACTCTCCCTCTCTAGTACTCCAGCTTTCTCTCTCTAAAACCCTCTCTCTCTCTCTCTCTCTCTCTCCAGAACTGAGAAAAACACCGGCTCCGTGTAACCAGTACCTTAAGCATTGTAATGTTCTTCTTTCTTCAATTTTATTTCTTTTGCTTCTGCAACCATTAGTTTGGTTTGGCTCTGCATTAAGATTGTTGTTTTCAATACTACCCTTCTTTTTCTTCTTTTTTTTCAAAGCCCTCTTTTGGTTCTGAAAGTTGTTTTGGGTCTTTCGAGTTCTGAAATGGGTCATCTTCAAAAAGAGAAAAGCCTCTTGGGTGTTGAAGTTCAATGCTTTTCAGAGTACCCATTAATGTCGAAGGCATAGACTCTGAGAAATCTTTGGTGAGGCAAGTGGGTTTTCATCAAAAGCTGTTGTTTTCCGAGTAAAGAAAAAGCAAAAGGAAAATTGATGTTGCAATTTCTGGGTTAAGTGGCTTCTTGATTGCTGGCTGTTTTGGGGGTTTTCAGATAAATAATAGTGTTGTTTCACTCACTGAAGGCATCCCTGTAATGGGATATCTGTGCTTGTTCTCTCTCTTGATATTTGGATTTCTATCAAAATCTCAACTTGTGTATGCTCAGCTCCTCCATGATGAGACCACCACATTGTTGGCAATTGGAAAAGAGCTTGGACTAACTGATTGGGGTCTCAACAACACAGATTACTGCTCTTGGCCCGGAATTGGATGTGCCCTGAACAGTTCAATGGTGGAAAAGCTCGATCTTTCGCATCGTGGGCTCGAAGGTAATATCACTCTAGTTTCTGAGCTCAAAGCATTGAAGTGGCTTGACCTTTCATATAATGACTTCCATGGATCAATCCCACCAAGTTTTGGTAACTTATCTGAGCTTGAGTTTCTGGATTTGGCTTTGAATAAATTTGGAAGCTCAATTCCTGTAGAGTTGGGTAGGCTTAGAAACCTTAGATCATTGAACCTATCCAATAACTTGCTCACAGGACAAATACCTTATGAGCTAGAGGGCCTAGAAAAGTTGCAAGAATTTCAAATTTTTACCAATAAGTTGAGTGGTTTTATCCCAATTTGGATAGGCAATTTGACCAATCTAAGAGTTTTTACAGCCTATGAGAATGAAATAGGTGGTACAATCCCGGATAATCTAGGCTTGAAGTCAGAGCTTCAGTTGTTGAATCTTCATTCGAACCAGCTCGAAGGGACAATACCTGAGAGCATGTTTGCTTTGGGGAAGCTAGAAATTTTGGTTCTGACTCTGAACCAATTGACTGGCAACCTTCCTGAAGAAGTTGGGAATTGCAAGGGCCTTTCGAGTATTAGAATTGGAAACAACAAGATTACTGGAAGCATTCCTTGGGCAATTGGAAATGTTAGCAGCCTTACCTACTTTGAAGCCGATGACAACAATCTCTCTGGAGAGATTGTCTCAGAGTTTGCTCAATGCTCTAATCTCACACTCTTGAATTTGGCCTCGAATGGTTTTACTGGAACGATTCCTCCAGAGCTTGGACAGCTTACCAATTTGCAAGAATTGATTCTTTCAAGTAACAGTCTGTTCGGAGAGATACCAACATCAATTCTTAGCTCCAACAGTCTTAACAAGCTTGATTTAAGCAATAACAGATTCAATGGCACCATTCCAGCAGATATCTGCAACACATCGAGATTGCAATACCTGCTTCTGGGTCAGAATTCAATTACAGGAGAGATACCTCATGAGATTGGAAACTGTGTTAAATTGCTTGAATTGGAAATGGGTGGTAACTATCTGACTGGAACTATACCTCCAGAGATCAGTCACATCAAAAATTTGCAGATAGCTTTAAATCTGAGCTTCAATCATCTTCATGGACCATTGCCTCCCGATTTAGGGAGATTTGACAAGCTGGTTTCTTTGGATGTCTCCAATAATCAACTCTCTGGGACTATCCCATCTGCATTAAAGGGGATGCTAAGTTTGATAGAGGTTAATTTTTCGAATAATCTGTTCACCGGCCCGATTCCCACCTTTGTGCCATTCCAAAAAAGCCCAAATTCAAGCTTTTCGGGGAACAAAGGGCTCTGTGGAGAGCCATTGAGTTCTTCATGTGGAAACTCTAACAGCCATGGGAGTTACCATCGTAAGGTTTCTTACAAGATCATACTAGCTGTTATTGGTTCTGGGCTGGCGGTTTTTGTATCAGTGATAATAGTTGTTATGCTCTTTATGATGAGGGAGAGACAAGAAAAGTCTAAGAAATCAGAAGGAATTGCTGATGATGAAAGTAATAACCAACCATCAATAATAGCAGGAAATGTCTTTGTTGAAAATCTCAGACAAAGCGATAGATTTTGATGCTGTTGTCAAAGCAACGATGAAGGATTCGAATAAGCTAAGCAGTGGAACTTTCAGCACTGTCTACAAAGCAGTTATGCCTTCTGGTATACTTTTATCAGTGAAGAGACTGAAATCTATGGATAGAACAATAATTCATCATCAGAGTAAGATGATTAGAGAGCTTGAAAGGCTGAGTAGACTCTGTCATGATAATCTAATGAGACCAATTGGATATGTATTTTATGAAGATGTGGCTCTTTTGCTGCATCAATACTTACCCAATGGAACATTGGCTCAGTTCCTTCATGACTCTTCCAAGCTTCAAGACTACAAGCCTGACTGGCCAAAAAGACTTGAGATTGCCATTGGAGTGGCTGAAGGGTTGGATTTCCTTCATCATCTGGCCATTATACATCTTGATATCTCTGCTGGCAATATTATTTTAGATGCCAGTTTCAAAGCTTTGGTTGGGGAAGTTGAGATTTCGAAGCTCTTGGACCCGTCCAGAGGCACTGCAAGTATCAGTGCAGTTGCTGGCTCATTTGGTTATATTCCCCCAGGTACTTTGTCTGTATCACGCTCATTTCTAGTGCTTTCTAATTGTTTATTTATTTATTCGTTGCTGTTCGTATTTTCAACAGAGTATGCATATACAATGCAAGTTACAGCACCAGGAAATGTGTATAGCTATGGTGTTGTTTTGCTTGAGATTCTCACAACCCGAGTACCGGTTGATGAGGCCTTTGGTGAAGGGATAGATTTGGTTAAGTGGGTTCACAGTGCACCTGCAAGAGGGGAAACCCCAGAGCAGATACTCGACCCGAGGCTTAGCACTGTCTCGTTTACATGGAGAAAAGAAATGCTTGCAGCTCTTAAGGTTGCACTGCTCTGCACCGACAGCACACCAGCCAAGCGGCCCAAAATGAAAAAGGTGGTGGAAATGCTTCAAGAAATCACTCAAAACTGAGTGAAATTCATTTGGGATTTCCTCATTTTTGATCCGTGAGATCAAGAATCCAATGGTCAGACTATCTGCTGCTAGTTTTGTATTGAAGGATTGATCGAAAATGGCACTTTGTAATTTCTTTCAGAACTGGAAAAAGAAATTGTGGAAGATGCGTCTCAATGATGGGTAACTATGCTCTCCCAGAACATTGATGCTCATGAAAATAGCATTTGTACCCATTTTCAAGTACAATCCATATTGATGTTTATACAAGCTTCATTTCTTATCTTCGTCGTTAGTTTTGAATACTTCTAACATGCTCCACTCTGTACCACAATTTTTATATGCAATTATATGTGACAAGGTTAACATATGATTGGTTGTCAAGATCAAGAAAATTAGCTGATGGAGGAATAAGAGCTAGGAGTCTCTCTTTCTCTCTCTGGTTAGTGTTAGAGCTTGGAGTCTTGCCATGTTGTGGCAAGAACTAATCTTCTGGATGCTTTTAATTTTGATCTTGATCATGATATGGAACTTTTGTCACCTCTGGTCCTTTTTGAACCCAGAGTTGTGAATTTTGATGAATTTTTTTTAGCCAATTTAAATTTTCAATTGTTACCTATCTAAAACTACACATCTTAGATTAACTGTTGACAATTTTTTTTTAACATTTTGAAAGTTACTACTGTTTCTCCTAGTGGCTGAATATGTACAGAGAAGTTGGGAGTTTTTGCAGATAAGTGATTGCTTGTGGGTTTTTTATTATTCAATTTGGAGATTGGAGAAATCTATTTATTTTGAAGTGGCACAATGACATGGGGAAACAGTTTTTTAAGCTATACTAGTGAAAGCTTCTGAATCCCAAAATCCTCAAAAAGTCTCTCCACATTCTTCAAGTTCATAGCCAACACAGCTGCCATCTGAGGAACCCTTTGGTTTAGGCAGTGCATTAGCTGTCCACTCTTTTATTATATACATATTTTTTTGTTTTTTGTTTTTATGTTATGGTCAAGAACTTCTACCTAAAAGCTAGTGGGAGAAAACATTTTCTAAGATGACACTGTTGTTGGCAACTCCTTTGGTTAAAGCTAAAAGCTTTGTTAAAGCCAAAACATGACTAAATCTTACAAAAACTAATGGTGAGCTGAACTCATTGTCAAAAAATGACAAAGTCAAATCTTATTGTATCAAATTTGATTTATGTCTTACCATATCATATTTTCTATAAAACACTTATTTTTCACTACCAGGGTCAACTTTCACAAACCAAAACTCACTCAAAACTTGATATCGTCTGAGATAATGAGAGAGAAAAGGTTGGGTTGATCTTAAATAGATTATGTAAAAATTAATTGAATAATGGTGATGTAAAACTTGGTTGTATCAAAAAGACAAATCACCATTGAAGTGATATACCCAAAAAAATAGTTGTTTTGTACTGTAATAAGCCAAAAACTAACGTTGGCAACGCCATTCAGGCTTTGACCATTGGATTGGAGTTACTGTGAACAAACCAGACAATTGACATTTTGCATTTCAATATTTCATGTGGAATGGAACAAAGAAGCAACCAATTGACCTCTCCTTTATTTATTTGTTTTTGAGATGCAACATTCAACAAAAGGCTAAACAGAAACAAGAGCAATGAAGGTATAGCAGAATGAGGAACAAAGAACCTCTCCATGCCCCTCACCCTCACTGCATTGTTTACAATTCGACTAGAGAACTCCTATTAGTATTCAAGGAGAGTATGCGAATGAGGGAAAACCAAACCAGGTGACACAAAGACCACCAGCAGCAGCTAAGCTAGTAGTAGTGGAGCTTTATTCAAGACTCAACACGAGACTTGACGATAAAATTCTGGCGACTGATGGGATTCATGACGACTGGAGGACCTGCAGTCCGAGGCCATGCCTGGAGCTTTCTTTCTGTCTCTTCCGCCCATTTCTTGTTCGAAACAGTTCCCGGAGTACTGCCTGTTTCCAAAAACACAGATTGTATTAAATTTAAAACTGCTGCTGCTGCAATTTGACTTGAGAGGGAACAAGAAAATTCAATAACAAAGAGAATTAAAATAAATAGACACAGCTTGCCTCCAAATAACTTCCTGTCAGAAATAACATGGTCTAATGCGAACGAGAGAGCACAAGTTCCCAAAAAAAAAGGTATTATGTACTTGGCTGTCATGTTTTTAGGCTGCAACAAATAACTGAAAAAATTAACACATTTTCACATAAAACTTTGCTGCCGAGCCACGAAATTAATCCAAAAGGAAAGGGATAATATAACATAACATAAAAAAAAAAATAAAAAAAAATACAGCCCTGGCATTGTCTGATGGGGGTCAATACATAAGGGCTCTATCTTTTGTTGTTTCTCAAAACTTAGGGCTCTTCACAGGTTGAGTTGGTTCTGATTCATCTTACCTAGGAAAGTCCTTTGATACATACCTTTATGCAGGCGCCTTGGCTACACATTTTTTTGGTACATATTATGTATTTTTATAATAAATGTTATGTACTTTTTTGGTAGAGTTACAATAATTTACCATTAAATAAAAAAAAAAAAAAAAAGGAAGTTACACATCTTTTGATAATGTTATATATTTTTGTAGTGATGTTACACATTCTTTTAATCAAAACATTTTAAACCACAAAATATATAACATTGTCACAAAAATACAGAATATTACCACAAAAACATATAACTTTATTTTTGACCCACAATTTATTGAAACATTACTAAAAAATTAATAAATAAAAAACCCTCATGTAATAAGGTGCATATGCTCCGTTCTAAGAAAATAAAATAAAATAAGGTGCATATGTATTTGGGAAGTGGCTATTTTAGTAGGCTATTTTAGTAGGCTAAAATTTTTGTGTTTGGGAAGATGATTAGATTTTTTTGTGGTTGGATGTGATGTTTGTGAGAGAAAAAATGAAATGATTATGGGTTTGATGTGATATTTTGTCTTATTAGCTATTTTAGCCTATTTTGTCTTTTTATGATTTTTAGCCTAAATTAGGCTATTTTTTTTCTTCCCAAACACCCCCTACATATGCATATCAGCAATTTGCATTTATATAAAGAGTTACATATCCATGCCTATGTAACTGTAAATCCAAACTCCATCTAACACTTCATTTGGTCAATAGGTTGAGGAAAAAAAAATTGTAATTGCTTACCATCATATTTGAATGAGTAAGAAAATAAAAAAAATGTGATATAGGAATATGGATGAATTTTATTTTTCTCCTTTTGTATGTTAATGACATTCTATTACAAAGATTAAAAAAAAAAATAATAAAATAAAATAAAAATACACTGTAAATCAATTATTTGTTGCCAAACTTCATCACTGAGAAATTAAACTTATAAAACAACAAAATTCTCTTTTTTACTTTTTCTCTTCATATTTCACAATTCTTACCCTATCATATTATTGGAAAAGAATTATCTTCTTCTTTTTTATCTATTTTTCTTTTTTTAATTCATTTCTCACTAAATGGATGGTAAGTTCAATCTCCTAATTAACCAACATAATGTTCGAAGAAACACCGACACAATTATAAATGAGTTGAGCTTCTTTCAAATTCAATTCTAAACTTGACCATCATGTTCTTATCCAAATAATTTATTTTGTAGAACTCTTCCATGTGTATTATCCATGAAAAAATTAAGTCGATTCTATAACAATAGTCTTCCATTTTAATGCATTTGGCACTAAAATTATAATCTATTTTTCAAAACAAAAAACACAAAAACAAAAAACAAACAAACGCGATAAAATAAAATTGTTACGATTGTCATATCGATCTATTATTTTCATAAATGATACACACAAAATGTCTTACAAAATTAATCATTTAAATGATCAAAACGGAACTAGTGATTGACTCCACGGGATGTCAAATTTAGATTTAAATCCATTATAAATATTGCAAATATCAAAACAAGACCTATATATATATATATATTTGTTGACCATTAACAGACACACAATGAAAGCATGAGATTCAAAAAATAAATTGATAAAAAATTAAAAATTAAAAATTAAAAAAAAAAAAAACAGACTTATGTGAACAAATCCAGAGCAAAAACAGAAGGGAGTAGAAAGGAAAGGAGATGAGGGGAGATCTTACAGGGCAGAGAGTTTCCGTCTGTTAAGCTATTTCTGGGCCACGAAGATTCAAAGGAGATTAGAAATGGGCAGAAGCTATATGCATAAATAATTGAAATAACTAATCTGAGATAAATGAGGCATCAAACTACAAATCAGTTGCAACTTATTTATTTATTTATCAGCGCTGCTAGAGGCCTCGAATTTGCCTCGACGACAAATTTTTTTTTTTTTTTTTTTTTGGGTGGTGGCCGTGTTAGTTTAGTTATTTTTTTAAATTTTTTTTACTTGTTTTTTTAAGGGTGGTTTATTTTATGTGTAGGAATATATCAAAAAATTAGATATTTCACACAAACTCATCGTATAAAATTATATAAAATTAACAAAATTTAATTAACAGCCTAACTGATCGGTCAATTTTATCATTTAACCAGTCCAACCTAATTGACTGATCAGATAAGTTGCTGGTTAAATTTTGTTAATTTCATATAATTTTGCACGATGAGTTGGTGCGGAATGTTCAGTTTTTTGGCACACCCCTACACACAACCACCTTTTAAAAAAAAAAAAAAAAACCAAACCAACATAGCCCAACAAATAAAATAAAATAAAATTAAAAAAAAAAACCAACATAGCCCAACAAATAGAAGAAAAAAAAAAAAAAAAACTCAGCCTATGTAGTTTGATAAGGTGAGTAAGTTGTTTAGACTTTATTAAACCAAACAGGCTGAGTTAATGCAAAATGTCTAATACGCATAACCACCCTTGCAAAAAAGAAAGGAAAAGAAAAGATAGAAATTTTTTTTTTTTAAATTTCGAGGCAAGGAAAAAAAAAATTTAAAAAAAAAGAAAACAAACACGCAGCGAGCGTGCACAAAAAAAAAAAAAAAAAAAAAAAAAAAAAAAAAAAAAAGAAGAAGAAGAAGAAGAAGGAATTTCGAGACGATTTGGAGACCTCCAGTTCGAGGCCTCAAGCATTAATCTTTATTTATTTACTTATTTTTTTGAGTAGAAGTCAAAAAGATTTTTATTACTTCAAAATTATTTGAGTCGTTTACACTTATATGCTATAACTCTAAATAATTTTACAAATTTGTTTGAGGGAAAACCTATGTATTTTAATATTTTTACAAAAAAATTTATACTTAAAAACAAGGGCAAATTACAAAGAAGCCTTCTTTGAAAAAGGTGTGGCCTATTTAGTCCCACAACATCTATACTATATATTAAATAAAATAGGGGGTTTAACTCTCAAGGCCTGTGGGAGTTTCAATATCCTAATCTGAATTTTCTAAATTTTTTATTAAAAAAAAACTCAACATTTATTGATTTGGTCAAAATCCTCTGATCAATATTTATTAACTTTTTTCAATCCACATGTCTTTCCACATGCCTGCATTTATTAATTTGATCAAAATCTCCTGATCAGCATTTAAAATCCCCTCATACAAATAATTATAGATACAATCTGTGTATAATTACTGCAGTACCCTTTTCAACTTATCTCATACACTATGGTTAGTAATAAGATTGTTAAATTATTTTTATAAAGAATCTTAAAAAACATAATTTATATATTAAAAAAAATCTAAAACAAATATAAATATCTATAATTATCCCGTGCATAGCACGGGTGATAGGCTAGTTTTATTTATATTCAAAAGTCCTATAATGTTTTTCTTCTTCTCTACCTTTGTTCTTCTCTACATTTTTCTCTTTCTGATTTCTGGCGATCGTTGACAGGCAACCACGTCTTGCTGCTTTTCTTTCTCTTTCTGATATATAGTCACTGGCGATCGACGACTACCATAGATTGGGGTTCACCGGCAACCATCGACCATCGACTTCTTACTTCTCTCTCACTAACGGTGAAGAAAATATGTTTTCGACGAAGAAGATGAACAGATCTACTCAGATCTGATGTAGATCTACATTAGATCCAGTTAGATCTAAACAAAAAATAGTTGTCGAAGTACAATCTTCTCTCTATATCTGCTTCTCTCCTTTGATCTCTTATTTTTTCTACATTTTCTCTGCTATATAATTCTCTTTTTCCGTTTTAATGAAGAAAATTTTCAAGTTTTGAACAAGTAGTTTTTGAGTTTTAGTTATAGACGGTAAAAACTATAAAATTTTACATTTTCAATTTTTTTGATACTAGAATGAATCATGATTTAAAACTGTAAAATTTTACAATTTCATAACATTCTTTAGAACTGTAAAATTTTACAGTTTTGTAACATTCTTTAGAACTGTAAAATTTTTCAGTTTCATAACATGTTTTTTAGTTTGATTAATAAGGATAAATGCTTCATAGATTTTTTTTCTTTGAAACTGTAACATTTTATAGTTTCAAAACTTGCTTTTTAATTTGATCAATATTGGAGATTATTTGCTTAAACCCTATAAAAATTAAAATATAACATATGTTTTTTCCATTGTTACTGTTTTTTGTCGTTGCATTTTTTTTTCTTTTAGTTTATCAATATTTAGCACATTTTGTTATTTTTTTTCGCTCTAATTTCTCTATTTATTTATTTATTTATTTATTTTTTTCGGACAATATTTTAGACATTTTGGTGAGTCTCCAATGATGTTCTTAACGTCCAATGAACATTATGGACATTCCGGCGACTTCTATTGATGTTCAAAACACTCTGGTGAACTTCCGGCGATACTCCGACGACTTTTCGGTAATGTTGAATTCGGCGAGTCTCCAGTGACCTTCTAATGGAAGTCCAATGGTAGTGAAATGTAGCAGCATCTGTAAATTTAAAAATAAAAAAATAAAAAAGATTTTTTGGTAACAATTAAAAATATATAGGACTATTTGGTGTAAGTGTTTTGTTTTGGAATTAGATAGGTTTTGAGTTTTGTGTATGAGACTTATTGATAAGTTCCCCTAAAAACAAAGACACTCGGGCCATAAATTTAATTTAGAAATATTTGGAGCAATAGCTCCAAACTCGAATATTTTGAGATCACAAAAACAATAATAATTTCAAAGACTATATTATCTATACTTATCTGTCTATCTGTCCACTGTCCACCTATATGTCGAGTGTTACATATCTGTTCATGTAATTTGCCTATATCACCGCCATTAGTAGCTGCTGCTGGCCAACTTCAACGACTTTTCCAACAATCAGCAATTTTATGGCAACTGGTAACAGTGGAGTAAAAATGGGGAATAAAATTATTTAAACCAATAATTTGTTCTTCTCACTAAGTAATATTACGAGAGACTTACGTATAGGTTTTAATAGGTAGACTTATTGTCTAATAGGTCCTGTAATAATTAATGGCGTTTTTCATTAAACACTATTAAAAAATGTCACTAATTGTTAATTTTCAACGACAATTTGAAAATTTTGTCACAAAAAATATCATTAATTACAAATTTTAGAAACAGTTTAAAAAAAATCATCACAAAAAAATGCCATTAATTTTCAACTTTCAATGACAGCTTGAAAATTGTCACAGAAAAATGTCATTAATTGTAAGTTTTAGCGACAATTTATAAAAATTGTGATAAAAAAAGTCATTAATTGTTAATTTTTAGTGACATATGTAAAAAAATTGTCACATTTTTTTTTAATCTACGATTTTACTAGAACTTATTTTCAATAAGATTTGATGGACATTAAATCCAACTATTATGAACTATTGATAATTTACCTTAATATTTCATCAATCATGCACTTACAATCAGAACAAAACAATCATTGACCCTAGTGTCATACACACCCATAAAAATACACTTTTCACCATTTTTATAAAATAAATATAAGAAACTTTTCACCATTTTTATAAAATAAATATAAGAATGATATGGCACTGTCATTTTTATAAAAAGAAAATATCTTCATGATTGTTTTGTTTAAAATGAAAGGTCTACATTTATTTTTTATTTTTATTTTTATTTTTTTTTGGAACAATGAAAGATATACATCTACATCACAATCAATAAAAATTTTGTATGAATTTTATACGATCACTTTATATATGAGTCCTGTTATACAAATTAATTAATCTTATAAAATTTATTTATTGATGTGACATTTATCATTATCTTATTAAGATGAATCCTGTTTCAAACTCTCAAAATTTAATTATTACACGCGTACAGAAAATTTGTAACATTTCTGTATAAAATTTTCCTTCCAACTTTTTTAAGTTTTCAATGCCACCCTTGAATTTTTTGGTTTGAACTTCAAACATTCAAATTTTTTATTTAAGCTCTCTAACTATTATAGTTAAGACAATGTGGGCAGATCAATTATTAAGTGGGAAAAGTTATTATGTAATATTACCTGCTTCATAATTGACAAAAAAAGAAAAAAGAAAAAGTGGAGTATGAAAATCACATAAGCGGTGAAATTGTTAGTATTTTTCAATCCATCATTCATCTGTTTTGCACTTGTATTATTTTTTCGATTTAAATCTTGTAATTAGTGAGTGTTTTTTTTTTTTTTTTCACATTTGTTAATAGACTGAACTGTATTGATTTAACAATTAAAGTTTGAGAGCTTGAATATTTAAAAAAAAAAAAAATTTGAAGAGAAAATTACAAATAAAATCTCAGAGTTTGACATCCTGAGTTTTTATGTTTGTTAATTTAAATCTTAATAATTTTATTTGTTTTCAATCTAAACCATCATTCCTATTTTCGTTAAGTAAAACCGATAGAAAAAAGTATTTTAGTCATTAAACTTACTATAAGTGTATATAAAATGTTTAAAATATTCATTTTTGTTAAGTTTAATGACAAAAATATTTTTTGTTTCTTTCATTTTACTTAACTAAAATAGGCAAACAATTTAGATTGAAAACAAATCAAAAGTTTAGGGTTTAACTTGATAGAATTAAAAATTTAGAATTTATTTTGTTATAAGAGCCAAATCCTAGGCTTTTTTATTTATTTATAATTTTTTTTAAATTAAAATTTTAAAGGTCATATTTAGGTTAGGACGAATTTTTTTTTACACAAATTAACCATTAGTATGTTAATAGTTAGATTACAACACATGTCAATACCTCTCCATATATATATTTAAACCTAACCTCAATCACCTTAATACCTAAGTACCCTCTCCACGACCGCTTGGGTAATTTTGGGTAATTGCCCGTGGTCGTTAGAGCAAAGTTGGAAAGCTTAAATAGAACAATTAAAAGTTTGAGGGCCATCGTTTGTACAAAAAATGGAAACTTGGCGTCGAAAGCAAGAAAGTGCCATTTGGAGCTTGAAACTTTGAGGAATTGCCACATACATTCAGGAATTAAGGCCTTCTACCCATAAAGAATGCCAATCAACAGTCACAAAACACTCTTGCAAGCTTGAAAGGCCTATTGGCAAGTCTACTAAACCTTATAGAAATCTGAAAGATCCTGCAAGTTATAGAAATTGACATTCGATCTGGAATATAATGCAGAAACTGCTTGACATTCGGCCTAGACCATGTTGCAGGAAGTCACTCACAAAAATTCTATACCATGGTGTAGGAATTTACATTCGGCCTGGATCATGATGCTGGAGCTCACAAAATTTCTACACCATGGTGCAGGAATTTATAGTCATCCTAAATATGGCATAGAATTTCATGGACAAGTGGTAGGATGACAATAAGTCTTGGATGAAATTCTGATGATGTGGCAGAAACTTCCTAATGTGGTAGAATAAGACTCGTCATCTAACAAGGGATTAATGATGCGATAGACACGTGACATGACAATGGTATTGCAGGAATAATGAGACCAAATGATAATGTGACAACCGTAATTCCATTTAATTAAATGTATAACGGAAAATATTAGGTCAGCCCCAACTTTTCCTAAAAATTAGGAAGTGGTTGAAGCCCCATGTCCTACCATGGTGCTGGAAGTTAGTCCATGTTCCTAATTAGTTGTTAAGTCAACACACATGTGGAGATTAAATTGGGACTTAGTGAGCCACATGGAAATCATTTGATGAGATATTTTGCATATATGGTTATTAGTGGTCAAAGTGGTTGCTAAACTTGGGGGATTGAGATCTTCTCCAGCAATAGTTCCCTCTAGCAGTGTCCTGCTCTTTGTACTAGATGAAGACACTTGGAGAAGAGTTGATCTAATGGGTTGAAAATGACCGCATAGTGCAGATGGTTGGTTAGAACAAATAGAAACAGTACCATTTTCGAAAAAACAACATCGTTTTGATTAACGGTGCTGATAACAACGGAGTGCAATCAACAACAACGTTCTTCTATATCTCTCTTTCTATTTCAATTAAAACAAAACAAAAACAAGAACAAGAGACCATGAATCAACCATATTCTCTCACTTTACCATAAACCCTAGAAGAAGATCAGAGAAGGGATTCAACTCGGAAAATTGCCAGCGTGCATCCACCTGCAATGGTGCCAGCGGGAAGAACTCTCCATACATCAGATTCGTTTTCTCAAAGGGAAGAGACACTCCATTTGGGTATATACCAACTCTCTCTCTCTCTCTCTCTCTCTCTCTATATATATATATATATATCCCAAGAAAGAGATTGTGTTTATTCGCTTAAAAAAATTAGGGCTTAGTTTTGACTTCAAGGAATTTCGGACTTCTTTGTTTTGGATGATTAGAGCGTGAGATTGGACTATTAATTTTATCGGATTAATAATTTATTGTTTATTTGAAAAATTTTACTTACAAATATAAGATTATCCTATCCTATCGGGGTGGATAGAAACCATGAAATTAGTATCCCATGAGATTAATTTGTAAAATGTTTATTTTACCTTCAGACTATTACTTAATAAACAATTAAAAAAAGATAAAATAGTCTTTTGAATATTTATAAATTATTTTTTTAGTGTTGTTAATTTAAAATTATATATTAAATAAAAAATTTAAATTATAAATTATAAATTAAAAATAATAAATTAAAAATTATGGCCTTATAAATTAAATTTTTTAGTGTTGTTAAAAAATTAAATTTACATATTAAATAAAATTATTTTTTTAGCGTTGTTAATTTAAAATTATATATTAAATAAAAAATATAAATTATAAATTAAATTTATTTAAAAATAATAAATTATAAATTATAAATTTATAAATTAAATCTTTTTAGTGTTGTTGAAAATTTCATTTATATATTAAACAAAACTTGATTTTCAATTTGATCAATATTAGAGATTATTTGCTTAAATCCTACAAAAATTAAAAAATAACATATATTTTTTTTTCCATTTTTGCTGTTTTTTGTCGTTACATTTTTTTTCTTTTAATTTATCAATATTTAGCATATTTTGCTATATTTTTTCGCTCTAATTTCTCTATTTATTATTTTTTTGGCAATATTTTGGACATTCCGGTGAGTCTCCAACGATGTTCTTAACGTCCAAGGAACATTATGGACATCCCGGTGATTTCTATTGATGTTTAGAACACTCCAGTGAACTTCTGGCGATACTCCGGTGACCGTCTGACGGAAGTCCGACGATAGTGAAATGTAGTAGCGTCTGTAAATTTAAAAATAAAAAAAAAAAGAAAAGATTTTTTTGGTAACAATTAAAAATATATAGAACTAATTGGCGTAAGTGCTTTGTTTTGTGATTAGATGGGTTTTGAATTTTGTGTATGAGACTTATTGGTAACTTCCCCTAAAAACAAAGACACTTGAGCCATAAATTTAATTTAGAAATATTTGGAGCAATAGCTCCAAACTCGAATATATTGAGATCACAAAAACAATAATAATTTCAAAGACTATTGTTAGCTATATATTTTGTAAAAACCAGTTACAATCCGACACGTGGCAGAATAAGGGTATTATTGGAAAATAATTTAAGTCTCCAGTCCTGATCGTACACGTGGTGATGATAATTGGTTCTCACATGGTCTGAGCAACATTGGATCAGTAAAGAAACGCAAGGTGACGTGGCTTCAACGGTTACTCATATTCAAATTCAAATACAGGAGGGAAGCCTAACTGCAAATGGTGGCATAATGGAGCTACTTCTAAGGCAACATGATCAGCGATCATGGAGGAGCAGTTTAACGGTTCGAAGAGCAGTTTGAAGGTCATCTTTGACAAGTATAAATAGCAGAGAGACCCCCAGGAAAGAGGACGAAACTCAGATCATACATACCAGTCTTTACTTCATATTTTACTTTCCAGTTTTACATTCCTGTACTTTCAATACCTGCACTTTACATATCTGCACTGCACTTCAATTCGTAGGAGTAGTCTCAAGTAGATTCAAGTAGACTGTTGCTGTAAACCTCTTCAAGGCTGAGTTTGGACTATTGTAAGTTTTTCATTTTTATGAAGTACTTCCATTGTTCTTCATATTAATTGTTATTTCTCTTAATTTCTCCTAAGTCAAGCCACCATTAAAAGTCCTCTTCATTGAGGCTGAAAGAACTAAAACACAATCGTCTGATAATTGGTTGGCAATCACAATTTCTGTAAGGACTAATTGATCCTTGCTGGCACGCTCACATTTACAAAAATACCCTTCGAAAAGCCAAAAAGCCAACATATATTTTTGGCACGCCCGGTGGGACCATTAAAATATGGCTAGACGAAGACGACAAGGAGAAAATGAACGCTTGGAGGAAGGCGTAGAAGGAGAGGTAGAAATACCTAATCCAGAGGATAATGTGGTAACACATCCTGTGGAAACTCCCATGTTATCAGAACCTTTGGTCGAACAGACCAGTACTTCTGGACAAGAACCATATGCTCGTAGTATTGAACGAAACCAAGGAATTGGACCATCCACCATTCCATCTACTCAGCCAACAAATCCATGGGATGGCTTAGTAGATGCTATGGGACAACAACTAATGAACACAATAGAAAAATGGGCAATATCCTTCTTGGATCGAATGAATAATCACCAACCAACAAACACAAGACACACGGAGGAGGTTTTAAATGTCCCTCAGCAAAGATTGGCTAGAGATAAACAGCCTATGCAAGTTAATGGACATTCTAATGGTCAAACTAGTACCCAAAACTTTGAAAGACCATCACCTCAGTCTTGGTATGAACCTGTTTCGAGGCCTGCAGCGGGCCAAAATGCCTCAGTACTCAACAATGAGGCTACACAAATTGGTGGACCTGGCCAAATACAAGAAACTGGCATAAGAACGGTTACAAATCCCATGTTCGAAGCCATACCTGGTACTAGGGGGTATAATAATCCTGTATTCGAATTCATACCCGGGGGGTTGGAAGGTTTTCCCACAAATGGAAGGGATACAACATCTGTTCCAACACCTTTTGCAGGTCCTTTCACAGGACAGGCTCAAAGGGGTTACCCACACCCCCAACAGCAACCTGCACCACAGGGGCACCCAGTCCCAAATATGCAACCTTATGGACCAAGAGGACCACAGGCACAAGTTTGCCCACCAAACCCTGTGTTTGTCCCTCCAGTAGTGGTTCAGCAAGCACAAAATTTGGTTCCTAGAGACCAGATTGCTGATATTGTTAGGGAGATATGTGGACCAATGGCTCGGGGGGTCCAGACTCCTATATACAGAAAACCATACCCAGAATGGGTAGATAGGGTACATGAATACCCAAGAGGATTCAGAATACCAGATTTTACTCTATTTTATGGAACTGGAAATCAGTCAACTGTAGAGCATATTGTTAGATTTGCTGCTCAATGCGGTGAATTCACTAATCATGATTATATGAAACTGAGATTATTTCCAAATTCTCTGACTGGAGGAGCATTCGTATGGTACATCAACCTTACACCTGGGTCCATTCAAAATTGGCAACAGATGGAAGAGGCATTCCATGCCCAATTCTTCCAATCAGAGCCAGAAGTTTCCATGGCAGACTTGGCTAGATTGAGTCAAAGGCCTGAGGAAAAGGCTACTCAGTTTATTGCCAGATTTAAAAGGCCTCGGAATAAATGTAGAGTCATTCTCCCAGAGCCAGAGTTTGTAAGATTGGCTCAAAACGGTTTAGAGTTCAGGCTTCGAAAGAAGTTTGATTCAACTGAGTTCAGGGATTTGGTCGAATTAACCTATAAGGTGTCTAGATATGAAGCATTATTAGAAGAAGAACAAGATCGAAATAATGCCTCGTATAAGACATATTATAGAGATCCCAATTATGAAATCGATGCAGCAGAGATTGTGGGCAAAGAACCTGTAATTTGTGAAGCATTGATTCATAAAGACACCACCATCGACCAGCAGTTTAAAAAGAAAGATTTCCACAGAAAGTATTCTTTCGATCTGGCAAAAGCAGATGACATTTTTGACCATCTGCTTGCAGCCAATTTCCTTAAGTTACCAAAGGGAGTAAAACTGCCATCTCCAGATGAACTTAAAGGAAAAATATATTGTAAATGGCATAACTCTTGGTCTCACTCAACTAAAAACTGTATTGTTTTTCGAGACAGAATCCAGGAGCAGATTCGGAAAGGAAGTCTGAAATTTCCAACCAAAACAGAAAAGATCATGGGGATTGATAGTAACCCGTTTCCAGAAGTTGGAGAAGGCACAGCTAATGTGGTTGTACCAAACTTCCAGAATCTATCTCTGCAGGAGTTGGAAGAGGTCAACGTGCAAATGCATACTGCCAACCAGACAACTGCTAAGAAGGAGACTAGAAACCCACTAGCTATTGGACAAGGTTTCTCACATCAGAAAGAGCAATCTGACGAAGAAGCACTAGATGACAATTCCTTGGAAGCAGCTGTAATGCAGAGGATGTGTCCCAGGTGCAGACTGAGTCATAAATGGTTGAGGGGACTTCCAATTGATGGAAAGCAATACTACAGAGATGTTCAAAGGCATTCTAAGCCAACCAATGCTTACAACAAAAGGCCGTATCCGGGTAGTGATAGGCAGCGACCATCAATGGTTGAACCTGCAGTGGACAGAATGCATGCTAAAGGCAAGAGATCCTTGTATGAGTCTAGACCACCTAACTACTACAGAGTAGAAAGCAACCATTCTGAAAGAAGATTGGGAAAGAGTTCAGGTTACGGGATTAAAGCCAGGGATTGGCCTCCTAGACTAACCTCACGCAGAACTGAAAGTGGCCACTTTCATCAAAGGCCAGAAACAGACCCGAGACATGAAGTCAGGAACAAGTATCTACCTTCACAGCCAGTTTCGAAGGCGGTTTCGAAGGTAGAAAGAAACAGTTCCACATCTGGATCAGTAGGTTCGTGGGTGCCTGGAGTCCCGGACTGGTTTGTAATGCAAAACAAACCTAGGGAAGTGCTTGCTTATGGAGATGTTGTAAACCAAGGCAGGATGATCAAGCCTCCTATGGTGGCTCCGAATAACTGGGTGCTGCTTAAACACCCAAAGACGAGGGAACCAGACATGGTCCCAGTCATCTCAAGATCACAGAGGAGAAAAATTCAGTGCAGGTACACCCAGTACCAGAAAGATCTGAAGGAAAGTGGAGAAAATTCTTCACCAGTCAAAACGGAAGGAAGGAAGAACCCAAAGTCAGACCACGCTCCAAAGCCGGTTCCACAGAGCAAAGTGGTCTGCAGCCGAGAACAATTGGCTAAGGTTCATGCCGAACTAACAGCCAGAGAGAAGGCTAGTTTAGCTGGATTGGAGAAGGCTCTGATGAAGAGTGATAGTGAGACAGAAGAAGAGATTGGCACAAGCCAAAAGAAAGAAATGATGGAAGAAGAGATGTTCGAAGCCTTCATGGCTGAACAAACGTTTCTGACTGAAGAGCCAGTTGAGAAAGATCCTTCGAAGGAATCAGTTAGCAATGAAATACCAGAATGCATCATGCAGGATGTTTCTGAGGAAGTCGACCAAAGTGACCAAGAGGGGAAACAGGTACAGCCAGCCATCCAGTTTGGCTCGTTTCCCCCAGTATCAGTGAACATGGTACACATACTACCACAGGAATTCCAAGCTGGAGATGAGAATCAAGAGGGGCAGGAAGCTGATCCAGTTCAGATCTCTAGTGAAGACTCACAAGCAAGTATGGTGCAAGATAATTTCGAAATGGTTACCCCGATGGAAGATGAATATGAGAGCGAGGAAGTGGTAAGCATCAACCTATTGTATCCATTCGAGTATCCCTTGAATTCCATGACACAACATGTTAAGCCTTTGTACATCAAGGCTTTCTTCGATGGGATACAACTGAATCGAGTCCTAATAGACAATGGGGCAGCAGTAAACTTGTTGCCAAAATCTTCTTTGAAGAAACTAGGGAAAAGGAATCCCAGGTTGATCCCAACCAGCACAACCATCGCTGGTTTTGCTGGAGATAAGCAAATGGCTCAGGGGATTCTACCCATTAATTTAAGTGTGGGAACCAGGGATTGCATGACAGCATTCTTCGTAATCGACAGTAATGCTAAATATAATGCTTTACTTGGAAGGGATTGGATCCACACTAACAAATGTGTGCCTTCTTCTTTGCATCAGAAAATCATGATGGCTTTAGGCAATGGAGAGACAGAGGAAATCGATGCAGATCCTCAACCCTTCATAGCCTGTGCAGACGTTGCGGAGGCTAAATTGTATATTGAGGGAGTGACACCGCTCAGTATACTGATGAAAGATGACGGTTCAGCCGAAGTGACGGCTGATGACGAAGTGACACACTTGAAGCACTTAGTCTGAGAAAGTGCTGATGAAGAGGTCGTTCTAAAGGATGACAATGATGCCTGGTTATAGGCAAAGAAGTGAAAAGCAAGAAGCCACATCCTTGGCTCTGATTAAATTCTCAACATTGGATGTAGAAGCTATAGTCCAGAGAGTACAGGAGCAAAAAAGAGAGGCCATGATACTCGGCTGCAAGCAGAAACAGCAACAGGTCAGAATTTTGACCCTTGGGAAATATTGTGCATTGGACATTGAGACAAAAGTCCAGGAGATACAGGAGGAGGATGCCTTATTGACAGATTTTGTCTATGAGGAGGAGGGCAAGGATGTTGAACTAAAGAACCTAGGAGCAGAACAAAGCAAGAAGGCTACTTCGAAGGTTGAAGAAATCAAGGAAGAAGCTTTGGTAAGTCCTCAGGCACAAGACCCTTTAGAAGAAGTAAATCTAGGGGAATGTTCTGTACAACAGCCCACTTATATAAGTGCTTGTTTGAATGCTCTGGACAAAAACCAGCTATTGGTTGTTCTGAAGAAATACAAAGATTGCTTTGCATGGTCTTATAATGAACTACCAGGATTGGATAGGTCATTAGTGGAACATAGGCTCCCCATGAAGCCTAATTTCAAGCCTTACAAGCAGAAACCAAGGAGGATGAATCCAGAAGTAATTCAAAAGGTCAAGGAAGAGATCCTTAGACTCCTCAAGGCAGGTTTTATTAGAACAGCCAGGTATGTCGAGTGGCTATCTAATATTGTGCCTGTAGTCAAGAAGAATGGCAAAATAAGGGTATGTATCGATTTCAGAAACTTAAATCTGGCAACTCCCAAAGATGAGTACCCTATGCCTATAGTGGACTTGTTGGTAGACAGTTCAGCAGGTCACCAAGTCTTGTCAATGATGGATGGGCATCCGCCTATAACCAAACCTGCATTGCAGAGGAAGATATCCACAAGACAGCATTCAGATGTCCTGGGAATATTGGCACCTTTGAATGGGTTAAAATGCCATTTGGTCTAAAGAATGCTGGAGCTACATATCAAAGAGCCATGAACACTATTTTTCATGACCTCATTGGAGGGTATTTGGAATGTTATATTGATGACATTGTGGTTAAATCCCAATCCATGAAAGAGCACCTGTTTCACTTAGAAGCAGCCTTTGAAAGAATGAGAAGGTTCAAATTAAAGCTCAACCCTCTTAAATGTGCCTTTGGCGTATCATCTGGAAACTTCTTGGGTTATGTGGTACACAAGAAAGGAATACAGATTGACCAGAACAAAGCCAAAGCCATCATTGCAGCCAGGCCTCCATCAAGTAAGAAAGAATTGCAGAAGTTCCTTGGACAGGTTAACTTTCTTCGAAGGTTTATTTCTAACACTGCAGGAAAAACTAAAGTATTTTCTTCCTTGTTAAGGCTGAAAGCTGAAGAAGAATTCGTGTGGTCAGCAGAGCATCAAATTGCTTTCGAAGGTATCAAAGCCTACTTGGCTAACCCTCCAGTGCTGATGCCACCAAAGGGGAACAAGCCCTTGTAGTTGTACATAGCTGCAGCAGAGGATTCATTGGGAGCTTTCTTAGCCCAAGACAATGAAGAAGACAAGGAGCAAGCTATTTATTACCTTAGTAGGTTTTTAAATTCTTGTGAATGTAAATATTCAGCTGTTGAAAAGCTGTGTCTTGCTTTGTATTTTGCTGCAATAAAATTAAGATATTATCTTTTGCCTACAACTGTCTTGGTAATTGCAACCACAGATTTGGTTAAATATATGTTATCTAGACCAATGTTGAGGGGAAGAATTGGCAAGTGGATACTTGCCTTATCAGAATTTCATCTAGAATATGTCCCTCAAAGGGCAGTAAAAGGGCAGGTTTTAGCCAATTTCTTGGCAGATCATCCATCTCAAACAGAGAGCCAGGAGATAATGGAGCTTGGTATGGCTAATGTTGAGCCATGGCAGATGTGGTTTGATGGGTCGAAAGCCAATGGCTTAATTGGAATTGGTGTTGTAATAAGATCTCCACAAGAGGTAGAAACCACACATGGTTTCAGAGTAGATGAAGCCACTTGTTCTAATAATCAGGCTGAGTATGAAGCTTTAATAGTAGGATTAGAAATCCTTATTGGGCTACAAGTACATGCAGTTGACATATTTGGAGACTCTCAATTGGTGGTTAATCAAGTGAAAGGGATTTTCAAGTGTCAAAGCATAAGTATTTTGCCATATTATGTTGCTGCATTACATTTGCTTTCTCAGTTTCAAATAGCAAATGTAACCCATGTTCCAAGATTCTTGAACATTAGAGCTAATGATGTGGCTCAAAAGGCTTCGAACTTCAAGAGAAAGGATAATTCTCAAAGGGACATAAGTCAGACAACATATCAGAAATTAATACAACCTTTGAACAAAAGGAATATGGTCTTGGAAGCCAACCATAATGACTTACAAGAACAAGATTGGAGGCATCCAATAATGCAATATTTAGCTGGTCCATCTTCGAAGGCCAGCAGGAAAGTCAAATTGCAGTCCATGCAATATATGATATATGGTAATGCCCTTTACAAAAGAGGAGGAGATGGCTTATTGCTGGAGTGTTTGGGCCCAAAAGAAGCATTAACAGCCATGGCTGAGGTTCATGAAGGCATCTGTGGCGCTCATCAGCCTGGTGTGAAGATGAGATGGTTGCTTCGAAGGCATTCCTATTATTGGCCAACCATTCTTAAGGACTGCATCGAATATGCAAAAGGTTGCCAGGCATGCCAAAAACATGGCGCAATAAGGCACGTGCCCATAACTGACTTACATGCAGTAGTGAAGCCTTGGCCATTCAGAGGATGGGCCATGGATATGATTGGCAAAATACACCCACCTTCTTTGAAACATCATTGTTTCATTCTGGTGGCCACTGATTACTTCACTAAGTGGGTTGAAGCCAAGCCATATAAGGCTGTAGATCAAACTGAGGTCATTGGGTTCATTAAAGACTTGATCCATAGATTTGGCATCCCACAAACCATAACTATAGACAATGAGACTGTGTTTGATGGGAAGATGGTGAGATCTTTTATGGCAGAATTTGGAATTAGTCTTGTTAATTCCACACCTTATTATGCACAAGCCAATGGTCAAGCTGAATCATCCAATAAATCCTTGAAAAAAGGTATACAAAAGGTTGTGGAAGATAATCCTAGGGATTGGCACAACCTTCTGTTGGATGTTTTGTGGGCTTACAGAACTTTCCCAAGATCAAGCACAGGAATTACTCCTTATGCCTCAGTATATGGGCATGATGCAGTGTTACCTGTGGAAATTATTATTAAATCTTTGAGGGTAAAATGCCAAGATCAATTAGATCCCGAGCAATACCATCAAAGCATGTGCCTGGAGTTAGAAGGCATAGATGAAGCCAGAATCCTGGCTTTGAATAGCATTCTTTTACAGAAGAAGAAAGCAGCCAAGAATTAGAACAAGAAAGTTAAACACATTGGCTTTGATGCAGGTGATTTGGTATGGAAAACAATACTCCCAATAGGAATTAAAAGCCATAAGTTTGGCAAATGGTCACCTAACTGGGAGGGGCCATATCAAATTCATAGAGTTTTGCCTTTTGGAGCATATCATTTAAGAAATTTAAATGGTTATGTACATCCCAAAACGATTAATGGCAGGTATCTGAAACCTTATTTTCCAACCATTTGGGAAACACAAGGAATAGGATAATACAAAGACACAAGGCTATTCGAATGATGCACAAGATTTGTTCTTTTATAAAGAATTAAATACGTTGTGCCACAGATTGGCCCAGAAATCATTACAATGTCTTAATTGTTTTTGTACAGTAGACTTTCTATTGCTAAGTAACGGAAATAATTGGATAGCTGCAGCCATGTCTCCTTTTCGATCAGTCAACTCTTGATTGGTGATGTGCAATTTGGTATCGGTTCGAACCAAGGCCCGGTTTACTGCAGCTAGCTCCTCTTCAAGTTGGGCTTTCTTCTCCAGCAGCTGAATTCGAAATTGAGAAGCAGAAGAGTGCTGTTCCTTGAGATCTGATACTTCAGTATGCACTTGAGAAACAAAACTCTGATCCTTAGCCAGTTTCTCGTCTGCAGCCTTAGCAGCATGACAAATGTTGAGGTAGAAGTCAACAGTAGCTGCTGCCTGAGATAGATAACTTGAAACTTTCATGCCGGACTGCTCAGCGATTTTGCAACATTGAAGGAACCCATCTCTGATTATTGGCCTTTGCAGAGCCTCGAAGGGAATTCTTGAGAAAGAAATTAGCAGTTCTAGGCATGTGCCCATATCTATCAAAGGTGCAGAAAGCTTGCTGCTAGAGGAAGAACTCTCAAAAATTTCTAGCAAGGAGTCAGCCAAGACTAATGGCTCAGCTTCGGCATTAAATGATGGAGAGGTAGAGGGTGTGTCGGAGAAACTAGCCAGTTTGGCTTCGAAAATGTCTACCTCACCCATAGACATGAGGGGTGCAGAAAGTGTTGTGGTGAAAAGCACAGAGGACTGCATGGGAACAGGAGAAATAGGTGGAGCATTTATGGCAGCCTCTATGGTCTTAACCACCAATGAATCAAGTGAAGAGGGGCTGGAAGTGGGTAAAGATGATGAACCAAGAGTTGGGGAACTATCAGCACCCTCTGATGGAGAATCAACTGCCATGTGAGATGAAGTAGCAGTAGGAGGAAGAGCGAGGATCGAAGAAGCAAACTGAGGCAGATCAAGAGTCAAGAAAGGGAGGTATGGCTCTAAGCCAAGGAAAAGAGATGTAGGGATACTTGGACTCGGAAAAGATGTATTGAATATAGGCTTAGGAAGTGGGAGCATGATTTGAATGGTTTTCACGCGTTGCATCTGGTCAACTACAACTGAAATTGGGGAAGGTCTCGCTGGAAAGATGAATGCAGTGGTCATTGCTGCAAAAAAGAAGAAAATGTGAGGTAATGTCAAGTCTCAGTCTTGAAGATTCGACAAGAAAAGAATAAAGGCATGAAGAAAATTACTTGTTCCAGGGTATAGTTCAATAGTCTGTTGTTCTATTGCCATTTCCTTTGGTAATGCATCAACGGCAACGACCTTCTCTCTTAGGAATTGTTGCTGCTGCCTCCCCTCAGCCCTTTCAAGGACAACTATGGCTTTGGAATATTCTTGTTCTACAGCCTTATGGATGGGGTCTTCAAACGAGCCGGTAGCTAAAGCAGTAACCTTCCTCCTCTTTTCTATTACTTGGGCAATTGTCTCGGAATCAGAGTCTTCAGTAAAATCGGAAGGAGAAACAGTAATTTTTCTTCTCCTTTTCTTTTGAATTGGTATCATTCGCTCCTCCATTGTCTTCTCGACCTCTTTAGGTTGGGGTCCAGACTCTTCAAAAATGAGCTCCTCCTCTACCTTCTTAGCGGCCGTCTCCTCTTGAGCCAATTGAGGTACTCTTTTGCTTCTTTTCAAGGGAGACTCCTGTTCTTGATCTTCTTCTTCTTCTTCTTCTGTCTCTGGAAGCTCAGTTTTTTCCTTTTCTAGCTCAAGGAGTTTCTTCTTCTTTTGTTGTTGACCACCTTCATAGAAGAAGGATTAGAGATAAGATAGCAAGCATTATGTGGAGAGGTTAGAGAAAAGGAAAAAGGGGTACATAATTCGGGTGACTCTGGGAGGAATTGAAGCAGCAGAAGTAAACTGAGTTGTAGCAGGTATTGTAATTGAAACAGTGGAAGAAATGACAGTCTCAGCTCCCTTGGGCTTGGGCACATCCAGCACCTCCAATAGGTTCTGAGGGGGGATAGCCAAATAAACCTCCATGTTGCTCACCCACCAATTTTGATATCTCTTCAATTCAGTACCTTGAGGAGAGAAAGGGGTGAACTCAAAACTGGCCAAATCATCCATAAACTTGAAGGTTGCCTCTTCTAACCTTGATTTTCGAACCTTCAAATCCCTCTTAGTAAGGCTCAGATTGGTGTTGCTACAGAGAGGGATTGTGACCCCTTGTGTGAGACCAAATTGTTTAGCAAATTGGGCAGGACAATAGGGCTCAGCTATACACTTATAAGCTCTAGGATTGGTGGTCCCGATGAATATCTCTCGAGGAATTAGAAGAGAAGCCCATATCTCCTTATGAACAGGTAAAGTGCAGAGCTTGTCACTTAGGAAATTATTCAACCAAGTTGGGCCAATATTGGATTCGAAGGGACGGAAGTAATGAAGAGGAGGGGTGGCTGGTAGCTGATGAAAGAAAGAAAAATAAAAGGAAAAAGTAGAGGGATAGAGTGAAGCATTGGCCAATCTTATGCCATGGGTAAGAGAAAACGGCCCAGAAAATTTGAGGCATTTGGATTGCAAGTCGGTGAAGTAGGCGAAAAGCCAAAGCTGAAGGATCCAGAATGGCCCCCCTTGGTTAGCATCTAAGGGTTTTTCACAAAAGAGAGAGCAAGCTCTATATGTATGGCCTAAGATATATGGGGCCAAGGCTACTTGTTTCCGCAAGACGAAGGCTTTGGCAAGAGGAACAAATTCTGACATTATTCTTTGGGAAGAAGTACAGAAGAGAAATTTGCAAAGCCTATATAACAAGAAGGAAAAGAATTCCCTATCAGTTACTGGGCCCTCTTTTTTATTCTCAGCTCTAACAAAATCACTATAAGAGGAAGTAAAAGAAGGGAGAAGGAAAGGGACCGTTAAATCAGGGAAATCTGGGGTAATGGGAGTACCAATAGGGGATACTCCTAAAAGATGGCAAATGTCAAGGACAGTGGGAGCCATCATCCCACACCTAAACTGAAAGAAATTGAAAATAGGGTTCCAAAAACATAAAGCAGCAGGAATTAGAAAAGGGTCTTCTGAGATAGTTACCCTAGATAGTCGAAGAGCATCGAGAAGGCAGAGTTCTTGAAGGTCCAGTGTCCTAGCAGGGACAACCCGGTCGTACCATTCTTGCCACTCTGGTCTCATCGTGGGCCAGCATCGGTGAGGACGATTGACTTTCCAACCTTTCCAGTCAAGACCACCCTCATACAGAAGACATTGATTCTCCAAACGAGGATATAGGGCGGGAAGCTCAGAAGGGATCTTCTTGAAAATGGGCCCAAGCACGTACTCTCGCTGCACATGGCGACGAGGGATGAAGATACGCCCATCGATGACACTTTTCTCATCACCCTTGTATTTCTCACATTCAGCATCAATAAGCCATTTCAAAGCCACAGATGAGCTTACGCGCTCTATGGTCGGAACTTTTGATGAGGAAGAAGCCATTGGTAGTGAGTTTTTTCGGAAAATATAGAAGGGAGTAGAGAGAAATGGAAATCTAAAGGGGGTTTGAATGCGTAAGCAATTCCGGAGCACAGAGTAAAAAGGTTTTAAATAACTTTTGTGTTCGGGAATATATCTCGTAAGTCGTTAAGTACTAAAACGTGCGAATACAAGGAATCTCTTTCAACATCGATAATCTCTGGAGGGAAAAGCACATTGATGCCAGCTTCGAAGCCAAATTTTGGCGCTAAAATTTCAAACAACAACGGCTTCGAAATGCAGAAGCCGACTTCGAAGCATACTACATGCTTAAAAATGCTTGAATGCTCAAAGTATTGGTCTACTTCAAAAAGTCCAAAGACCTGTTTGAAGGTTATCAGTCAAAGTGACAACATTCGAAGCAAACCCTAGGACTCTTTAAAGAAGAGGGGCACTGTTCGAAACATCTAAAACCAATCATTAGTTTCTATATGTGCAAGAAGGAATTGCCGTAGGTTGCCCTTCGAAGCCAAAGAGATCAGTTTAAAATTGATTGGCTATATCAACCATGACCATATATTGGTTACAGTTAGTGTTGAAGAATAAAGTTGTTGAAATCGAAGCACTAAGATAATATCTGCCAGAATTGTCAATTTTACTCCATGAATTGGAAAAGGACATGATTGGTTCCTTCTAGTGTTTCATTATTATCATAAAAAGAAAATGATTGAATATATAATTCGAAGGATGAGGTTGTCCAATTCGAAGCTCTAAATTAGTTTTAAAATATAAAAGGAAGCAGAGTCGAGCAATGGCGAGTGCAAAAGAACTTTGTTTGTATTAAAGATAAAGAGATTACATTGAATAACCCCATTTGGGTACAAACTCAAGTTCATAAAAATAAGGAATAGAATAGATAACAAGATCATGAAATTTAGTCCAACAATGGTCAATGAATTTCTGTTCTTTCTTTATTATATCTTCTATTTCTTCAAGAGTTGGCTGCATGAGCTGATGTGCTCTCACTTCATAATAGAGCTCTTTAGCCTTTATTTCAAAAGCCTCCTCCCTCAATCTTTGTTCCAATTCATCTACGATCAAATCATCCCAATATGCAGAATCTTTATTCTTGAAGTCGTCGAATTCTTCGGTGAAGTTTTCTGCTTCATACTGGGCCTGAATTCGCAGAGACGAAAGTTGGTCTAAAGATTGCATGGTGACCATGGAATTCCGATGCCAATAAAGGAGCACTGGAAGTTGGTCCAAAAACAAATGAAGCTCTGCTTGGGCAAGAGGGTTGAGGACATAACCCCTAGTCAGGACATCACAAGCCCATCGAAAGTTCTTAAGAGGAATGTCATCCTCAAGAACATTGAAGGGCAGGTGGGAGAAAGCCGCGAGCAAAAGTTGAGCTTGCTTTCGCTCGGCTGGAGAAAGGGGTGACGGAGGTTGGTAAGGTGGAAAAACTTTGTCCATTGGAAGGGCAAGCCTTAGTTTCTCCGTCCAGGACAAAGTAGGAGGAGGAGACGGAGTGGATGGTTCTGCTTCAAACAGTGGAGAAGAAGGTGTGGATGCTTCCATTATAGGAGATGGCGCGGGAGCGGAAGGAACAAAGGCATTAATATAAGCAAGCCAGTCAGAAGAGCAGATCTTCGCCTTCTTGGCTAAGAATGATGGGTTGTACCCTTGTGCTTCTTCTGAGCGCCGGATAGCAGGCATTATCTTCGTAGGTATAGAAGATGTATACCAAGCCACAAGCAAGTTCTCCTCCAAGCTACGTCGTTGGTCAATGGGCACATAAGGATAGACCACTGAACTTCGAGCGTAGGAAGGAAATTCCAAAGGGTCAGTGAATTCAACGAAATGGTGATTGATTCGCTCCCTCAAATCATAAGTCTCAGGTGTTGACCAGTTGGTCCAGCCAGAGGCCCCAGGAGATGAAGAAGTTGTAGCCTCATCCCATGCAGAATTTTTTCCTAAATCCATGGCTGCAAATTGCTGAATCGAGGGATCGAAAGCAGTTTGTTCGAAATACAAGAAAGAATCAGAGGAAGAACTTCTTGTATCTATGGCTGTAGTTTGTCGAATCGAAGTCTTAAGGGCAAAATATTCGTGGTCCAAAGGATGATAATTTGCAAAGGCATCCATAACCTGAATATAGGAAGGTGGATAAAGGTGGCCAATGAATGCGTGGAGGTTCTTTCGAGGGGGATCAGCGTTACCCAATGACTCTTCGTATGCTTGATCAGTAGAAAGGGGAGTTGGTTTAGCCATGGTCTGTTCGAATACTAAGGTGTTGGGATATCCAACAGAATCAAAAGGGAATTAATGCAAATAATCATCAAATAGGTGACGGTTATGTTTCCTGGAGATGAATTCCATACACGATCCAAAAGTGCGGGAAAAGCTTCTTGGTCCACTAATATCACCAAATATTGGGTATATTAGTGCGGGGGGTAATGTTAGCTATATATTTTGTAAAAGCCAGTTACAATCCGACACGTGGCAGAATAAGGGTATTATTGGAAAATAATTTAAGTCTCCAGCCCTGATCGTACACGTGGTGACGATAATTGGTTCTCACATGGTCTGAGCAACATTGGATCAGTAAAGAAACGCAAGGTGACGTGGCTTCAACGGTTACTCATATTCAAATTCAAATACATGAGGGAAGCCTAACTGCAAATGGTGGCATAATGGAGCTACTTCTAAGGCAACATGATCAGCGATCATGGAGGAGCAGTTCGACGGTTCGAAGAGCAATTCGAAGGTCATCTTTGACAAGTATAAATAGCAGAGAGACCCCCAGGAAAGAGGACGAAACTCAGATCATACATACCAGTCTTTACTTCATATTTTACTTTTCAGTTTTACATTCCTGTACTTTCAATACCTGCACTTTACATATCTGCACTGCACTTCAATTCGTAGGAGTAGTCTCAAGTAGATTCAAGTAGACTGTTGCTGTAAACCTCTTCGAGGCTGAGTTTGGACTATTGTAAGTTTTTCATTTTTATGAAGTACTTCCATTGTTCTTCATATTAATTGTTATTTCTCTTAATTTCTCCTAAGTCAAGCCACCATTAAAAGTCCTCTTCATTGAGGCTGAAAGAACTAAAACACAATCGTCTGATAATTGGTTGGCAATCACAATTTCTGTAAGGACTAATTGATCCTTGCTGGCACGCTCACATTTACAAAAATACCCTTCGAAAAGCCAAAAAGCCAACAATATCTCTCATTGTTCCAAAAAAAAAAAAAAAAATGTAGATCTTTCATTTTAAACAAAGCAATCATGAAGATATTTTCTTTTTATAAAAATGACATTATCATATCATTCTTATATTTATTTTAAAAAAATGATGAAAAGTTTATTTTTATGGGTGTGTATGACAGTAGGTTCAATGATTGTTTTGTTTTGATTGTAAGTACATGATTAATGAAATGTTAAGTTAAACTATCAATAGGTCATAATAATTTAACTTAATTCCCATAAAATCGTATTGAAAATAAGTCCTAGTAAAATCGAAGCTAAAAATAATTTTTGTGACGATTTGTTTATATATGTCGCTAAAAATTGACAATTAATGATTATTTTTTGTCACGGTTTTTATAAATTGTCGCTAAAACTTACAATTAGTGACATTTTTCTGTGACAAATTTTTTAAGCTATCGCTGAAAGTTGAAAATTAATGACATTTTTGTGTGATGGTTTTTTTAAACTATTGGTAAAACTTGTAATTAATGACATTTTTTGTGACAATTTTCAAACTGTCGTTGAAAATTAACAATTAGTGACATTTTTTAATAGTATTTAATGAAAAACACCATTAATTATTACAGAACCTATTAGATAATAAGTTTATCTATTAAGACCTATACGTAAGTCCCCATAATATTATTTAGTAAAAAGAACAAATTATTGGTTTGAATAATTTTATTCCCCATTTTTACTCCACTGCTACCAGTTGTCATAAAATTTGTTGATCGGTGGAAAAGTCGCTGAAGTTGGCCAAGGGCAGCTACTAATGGCGGTGATATAGACAAATTACATGAATAGATATGTAACACTAGACATATAGGTGGACAGTGGACAGATAGGCAGATAAGTATAGATAATATAGTTGTTGGCTTTTTGGCTTTTCGAAGGGTATTTTTGTAAATGTGAGCGTGCCAGCAAGGATCAATTAGTCCTTACAGAAATTGTGATTGCCAACCAATTACCAGACGATTGTGTTTTAGTTCTTTCAGCCTCAATGAAGAGGACTTTTAATGGTGGCTTGACTTAGGAGAAATTAAGAGAAATAACAATTAATATGAAGAACAATGGAAGTACTTCATAAAAATGAAAAACTTACAATAGTCCAAACTCAGCCTCGAAGAGGTTTACAGCAACAGTCTACTTGAATCTACTTGAGACTACTCCTACGAATTGAAGTGCAGTGCAGATATGTAAAGTGCAGGTATTGAAAGTACAGGAATGTAAAACTGGAAAGTAAAATATGAAGTAAAGATATGTATGATCTGAGTTTCGTCCTCTTTCCTGGGGGTCTCTCTGCTATTTATACTTGTCAAAGATGACCTTCGAACTGCTCTTCGAACCGTCGAACTGCTCCTCCATGATCGCTGATCATGTTGCCTTAGAAGTAGCTCCATTATGCCACCATTTGCAGTTAGGCTTCCCTCCTGTATTTGAATTTGAATATGAGTAACCGTTGAAGCCACGTCACCTTGCGTTTCTTTACTGATCCAATGTTGCTCAGACCATGTGAGAACCAATTATCATCACCACGTGTACGATCAGGACTGGAGACTTAAATTATTTTCCAATAATACCCTTATTCTGCCACGTGTCGGATTGTAACTGGCTTTTACAAAATATATAGCTAACATTACCCCCCGCACTAATATACCCAATACTTGGTGATATTAGTGGACCAAGAAGCTTTTCCCGCGCTTTTGGATCGTGTATGGAATTCATCTCCAGGAAACATAACCGTCACCTATTTGATGATTATTTGCATTAATTCCCTTTTGATTCTGTTGGATATCCCAACACCTTAGTATTCGAACAGACCATGGCTAAACCAACTCCCCTTTCTACTGATCAAGCATACGAAGAGTCATTGGGTAACGCTGATCCCCCTCGAAAGAACCTCCACGCATTCATTGGCCACCTTTATCCACCTTCCTATATTCAGGTTATGGATGCCTTTGCAAATTATCATCCTTTGGACCACGAATATTTTGCCCTTAAGACTTCGATTCGACAAACTACAGCCATAGATACAAGAAGTTCTTCCTTTGATTCTTTCTTGTATTTCGAACAAACTGCTTTCGATCCCTCGATTCAGCAATTTGCAGCCATGGATTTAGGAAAAAATTCTGCATGGGATGAGGCTACAACTTCTTCATCTCCTGGGGCCTCTGGCTGGACCAACTGGTCAACACCTGAGACTTATGATTTGAGGGAGCGAATCAATCACCATTTCGTTGAATTCACTGACCCTTTGGAATTTCCTTCCTACGCTCGAAGTTCAGTGGTCTATCCTTATGTGCCCATTGACCAACGACGTAGCTTGGAGGAGAACTTGCTTGTGGCTTGGTATACATCTTCTATACCTACGAAGATAATGCCTGCTATCCGGCGCTCAGAAGAAGCACAAGGGTACAACCCATCATTCTTAGCCAAGAAGGCGAAGATCTGCTCTTCTGACTGGCTTGCTTATATTAATGCCTTTGTTCCTTCCGCTCCCGCGCCATCTCCTATAATGGAAGCATCCACACCTTCTTCTCCACTGTTTGAAGCAGAACCATCCATTCCGTCTCCTCCTCCTACTTTGTCCTGGACGGAGAAACTAAGGCTTGCATTTCCAATGGACAAAGTTTTTCCACCTTACCAACCTCCGTCACCCCTTTCTCCAGCCGAGCGAAAGCAAGCTCAACTTTTGCTCGCGGCTTTCTCCCACCTGCCCTTCAATGTTCTTGAGGATGACATTCCTCTTAAGAACTTTCGATGGGCTTGTGATGTCCTGACTAGGGGTTATGTCCTCAACCCTCTTGCCCAAGCAGAGCTTCATTTGTTTTTGGACCAACTTCCAGTGCTCCTTTATTAGCATCGGAATTCCATGGTCACCATGCAATCTTTAGACCAACTTTCGTCTCTGCGAATTCAGGCCCAGTATGAAGCAGAAAACTTCACCGAAGAATTCGACGACTTTAAGAATAAAGATTCTGCATATTGGGATGATTTGATCGTAGATGAATTGGAACAAAGATTGAGGGAGGAGGCTTTTGAAATAAAGGCTGAAGAGCTCTATTATGAAGTGAGAGCACATCAGCTCATGTAGCCAACTCTTGAAGAAATAGAAGATATAATAAAGAAAGAACAGAAATTCATTGACCATTGTTGGACTAAATTTCATGATCTTGTTATCTATTCTATTCCTTATTTTTATGAACTTGAGTTTGTACCCAAATGGGGTTATTCAATGTAATCTCTTTATTTTTAATACAAACAAAGTTCTTTTGCACTCGCCATTGCTCGACTCTGCTTCCTTTTATATTTTAAAACTAATTTAGAGCTTCGAATTGGACAACCTCATCCTTCGAATTATATATTCAATCATTTTCTTTTAATGATAATAATGAAACACTAAAAGGAACCAATCATGTCTTTTTCCAATTCATGGAGTAAAATTGACAATTCTGGCAGATATTATCTTAGTGCTTCGATTTCAACAACTTTATTCTTCAACACTAACTGTAACCAATATATGGTCATGGTTGATATAGCCAATCAATTTTAAACTGATCTCTTTGGCTTCGAAGGGCAACCTACGACAATTCCTTCTTGCACATATAGAAACCAATGATTGGTTTTAGATGTTTCGAACAGTGCCCCTCTTCTTTAAAGAGTCCTAGGGTTTGCTTCGAATGTTGTCACTTTGACTGATAACCTTCAAACAGGTCTTTGGACTTTTTGAAGTAGACCAATACTTTGAGCATTCAAGCATTTTTAAGCATGTAGTATGCTTCGAAGTCAGCTTCTGCATTTCGAAGCCGTTGTTGTTTGAAATTTCAGCGCCAAAATTTGGCTTCGAAGCTGGCATCAATGTGCTTTTCCTTCTCTCTTTTGTGAAAAACCCTTAGATGCTAACCAAGGGGGGCCATTCTGAATCCTTCAGCTTTGGCTTTTCGCCTACTTCACCGACTTGCAATCCAAATGCCTCAAATTTTCTGGGCCGTTTTCTCTTACCCATGGCATAAGATTGGCCAATGCTTCACTCTATCCCTCTACTTTTTCCTTTTATTTTTCTTTCTTTCATCAGCTACCAGCCACCCTCCTCTTCATTACTTCCGTCCCTTCGAATCCAATATTGGCCCAACTTGGTTGAATAATTTCCTAAGTGACAAGCTCTGCACCTTACCTGTTCATAAGGAGATATGGGCTTCTCTTCTAATTCCTCGAGAGATATTCATCGGGACCACCAATCCTAGAGCTTATAAGTGTATAGCTGAGCCCTATTGTCCTGCCCAATTTGCTAGACAATTTGGTCTCACACAAGGGGTCCCAATCCCTCTCTGTAGCAACACCAATCTGAGCCTTACTAAGAGGGATTTGAAGGTTCGAAAATCAAGGTTAGAAGAGGCAACCTTCAAGTTTATGGATGATTTGGCCAGTTTTGAGTTCACCCCTTTCTCTCCTCAAGGTACTGAATTGAAGAGATATCAAAATTGGTGGGTGAGCAACATGGAGGTTTATTTGGCTATCCCCCCTTAGAACCTATTGGAGGTGCTGGATGTGCCCAAGCCCAAGGGAGCTGAGACTGTCATTTCTTCCACTGTTTCAATTACAATACCTGCTACAACTCAGTTTACTTCTGCTGCTTCAATTCCTCCCAGAGTCACCCGAATTATGTACCCCTTTTCCCTTTTCTCTAACCTCTCCACATAATGCTTGCTATCTTATCTCTAATCCTTCTTCTATGAAGGTGGTCAACAACAAAAGAAGAAGAAACTCCTTGAGCTAGAAAAGGAAAAAACTGAGCTTCCAGAGACAGAAGAAGAAGAAGAAGAAGATCAAGAACAGGAGTCTCCCTTAAAAAGAAGCAAAAGAGTACCTCAATTGGCTCAAGAGGAGACGGCCGCTAAGAAGGTAGAGGAGGAGCTCATTTTTGAAGAGTCTGGACCCCAACCTAAAGAGGTCGAGAAGACAATGGAGGAGCGAATGATACCAATTCAAAAGAAAAGGAGAAGAAAAATTACTGTTTCTCCTTCCGATTTTACTGAAGACTCTGATTCCGAGACAATTGCCCAAGTAATAGAAAAGAGGAGGAAGGTTACTGCTTTAGCTACCGGCTCGTTTGAAGACCCCATCCATAAGGCTGTAGAACAAGAATATTCCAAAGCCATAGTTGTCCTTGAAAGGGCTGAGGGGAGGCAGCAGCAACAATTCCTAAGAGAGAAGGTCGTTGCCGTTGATGCATTACCAAAGGAAATGGCAATAGAACAACAGACTATTGAACTATACCCTGGAACAAGTAATTTTCTTCATGCCTTTATTCTTTTCTTGTCGAATCTTCAAGACTGAGACTTGACATTACCTCACATTTTCTTCTTTTTTGCAGCAACGACCACTACATTCATCTTTCCAGCGAGACCTTCCCCAATTTCAGTTGTAGTTGACCAGATGCAACGCGTGAAAACCATTCAAATCATGCTCCCACTTTCTAAGCCTATATTCAATACATCTTTTCCGAGTCCAAGTATCCCTGCATCTCTTTTCCTTGGCTTAGAGCCATACCTCCCTTTCTTGACTCTTGATCTGCCTCAGTTTGCTTCTTCGATCCTCGCTCTTCCTCCTACTACTACTTCATCTCACATGGCAGTTGATTCTCCTTCAGAGGGTGCTGATAGTTCCCCAACTCTTGGTTCATCATCTTTACCCACTTCCAGCCCCTCTTCACTTGATTCATTGGTGGTTAAGACCATAGAGGCTGCCAGAAATGCTCCACCTATTTCTCCTGTTCCCATGCAGTCCTCTGTGCTTTTCACCACAACACTTTCTGCACCCCTCATGTCTATGGATGAGGTAGACATTTTCGAAGCCAAACTGGCTAGTTTCTCCGACACACCCTCTACCTCTCCATCATTTAATGCCGAAGCTGAGCCATTAGTCTTGGCTGACTCCTTGCTGGAAATTTTTTAGAGTTCTTCCTCTAGCAGCAAGCTTTCTGCACCTTTGATAGATATGGGCACATGCCTAGAATTGCTAATTTCTTTCTCAAGAATTCCATTCGAGGCTCTGCAAAGGCCAATAATCAGAGATGGGTTCCTTCAATGTTGCAAAATCGCTGAGCAGTCCGGCATGAAAGTTTCAAGTTATCTATCTCAGGCAGCAGCTACTGTTGACTTCTACCTCAACATTTGTCATGCTGCTAAGGCTGCAGACGAGAAACTGGCTAAGGATCAGAGTTTTGTTTCTCAAGTGCATACTGAAGTATCAGATCTCAAGGAACAGCACTCTTCTGCTTCTCAATTTCGAATTCAGCTGCTGGAGAAGAAAGCCTAACTTGAAGAGGAGCTAGCTGCAGTAAACCGGGCGTTGGTTCGAACCGATACCAAATTGCACATCACCAATCAAGAGTTGGCTGATCGAAAAGGAGACATGGCTGCAGCTATCCAATTATTTCTGTTACTTAGCAATAGAAAGTCTACTGTACAAAAACAATTAAGACATTGTAATGATTTCTGGGCCAATCTGTGGCACAACGTATTTAATTCTTTATAAAAGAACAAATCTTGTGCATCATTCGAATAGCCTTGTGTCTTTGTATTATCCTATTCCTTGTGTTTCCCAAATGGTTGGAAAATAAGGTTTCAGATACCTGCCATTAATCTTTTTGGGATGTACATAACCATTTAAATTTCTTAAATGATATGCTCCAAAAGGCAAAACTCTATGAATTTGATATGGCCCCTCCCAGTTAGGTGACCATTTGCCAAACTTATGGCTTTTAATTCCTATTGGGAGTATTGTTTTCCATACTTTCATCAAAGCCAATGTGTTTAACTTTCTTGTTGTAATTCTTGGCTGCTTTCTTCTTCTGTAAAAGAATGCTATTCAAAGCCAGGATTCTGGCTTCATTTATGCCTTCTAACTCCAGGCACATGCTTTGATGGTATTGCTCGGGATCTAACTAATCTTGGCATTTTACCCTCAAAGATTTAATATTAATTTCCACAGGTAACACTGCATCATGCCCATATACTAAGGCATAAGGAGTAATTCCTGTGCTTGATCTTGGGGAAGTTCTGTAAGCCCACAAAACATCCAACAGAAGGTTGTGCCAATCCCTAGGATTATCTTCCACAACCTTTTGTATACCTTTTTTCAAGGATTTATTGGATGATTCAGCTTGACCATTGGCTTGTGCATAATAAGGTGTGGAATTAACAAGACTAATTCCAAATTCTGCCACAAAAGATCTCACCATCTTCCCATCAAACACAGTCCCATTGTCTATAGTTATGGTTTGTGGGATGCCAAATCTATGGATCAAGTCTTTAATGAACCCAATGACCTCTGTTTGATCTACAGCCTTATATGGCTTGGCTTCAACCCACTTAGTGAAGTAATCAGTGGCCACCAGAATGAAACAATGATGTTTCGAAGAAGGTGGGTGTATTTTGCCAATCATATCCATGGCCCATCCTCTGAATGGCCAAGGCTTCACTACTGCATGTAAGTCAGTTATGGGCACGTGCCTTATTGCGCCATGTTTTTGGCATGCCTGGCAACCTTTTGCATATTCGATGCAGTCCTTAAGAATGGTTGGCCAATAATAGGAATGCCTTCGAAGCAACCATCTCATCTTCACACCAGACTGATGAGTGCCACAGATGCCTTCATGAACCTCAGCCATGGCTGTTAATGCTTCTTTTGGGCCCAAACACTCCAGCAATAAGCCATCTCCCCCTCTTTTGTAAAGGGCATTACCATATATCATATATTGCATGGACTGCAATTTGACCTTCCTGCTGGCCTTCGAAGATGGACCAGCTAAATATTGCATTATTGGATGCCTCCAATCTTGTTCTTGTAAGTCATTATGGTTGGCTTCCAAGACCATATTCCTTTTGTTCAAAGGTTGTATTAATTTCTGATATGTTGTCTGACTTATGTCCCTTTGAGAATTATCCTTTCTCTTGAAGTTCGAAGCCTTTTGAGCCACATCATTAGCTCTAATGTTCAAGAATCTTGGAACATGGGTTACATTTGCTATTTGAAACTGAGAAAGCAAATGTAATGCAGCAACATAATATGGCAAAATACTTATGCTTTGACACTTGAAAATCCCTTTCACTTGATTAACCACCAATTGAGAGTCTCCAAATATGTCAACTGCATGTACTTGTAGCCCAATAATGATTTCTAATCCTACTATTAAAGCTTCATACTCAGCCTGATTATTAGAATAAGTGGCTTCATCTACTCTGAAACCATGTGTGGTTTCTACCCCTTGTGGAGATCTTATTACAACACCAATTCCAATTAAGCCATTGGCTTTCGACCCATCAAACCACATCTTCCATGGCTCAACATTAGCCATACCAAACTCCATTATCTCCTGGCTCTCTGTTTGAGATGGATGATCTGCCAAGAAATTGGCTAAAACCTGCCCTTTTACTGCCCTTTGAGGGACATATTCTAGATGAAATTCTGATAAGGCAAGTATCCACTTGCCAATTCTTCCCCTCAACATTGGTCTAGATAACATATATTTAACCAAATCTGTGGTTGCAATTACCAAGACAGTTGTAGGCAAAAGATAATATCTTAATTTTATTGCAGCAAAATACAAAGCAAGACACAGCTTTTCAACAGCTGAATATTTACATTCACAAGAATTTAAAAACCTACTAAGGTAATAAATAGCTTGCTCCTTGCCTTCTTCGTTGTCTTGGGCTAAGAAAGCTCCCAATGAATCCTCTGCTGCAGCTATGTACAACTACAAGGGCTTGTTCCCCTTTGGTGGCATCAGCACTGGAGGGTTAGCCAAGTAGGCTTTGATACCTTCGAAAGCAATTTGATGCTCTGCTGACCACGAATTCTTCTTCAGCTTTCAGCCTTAACAAGGAAGAAAATACTTTAGTTTTTCCTGCAGTGTTAGAAATAAACCTTCGAAGAAAGTTAACCTGTCTAAGGAACTTCTGCAATTCTTTCTTACTTGATGGAGGCCTGGCTGCAATGATGGCTTTGGCTTTGTTCTGGTCAATCTGTATTCCTTTCTTGTGTACCACATAACCCAAGAAGTTTCCAGATGATACGCCAAAGGCACATTTAAGAGGGTTGAGCTTTAATTTGAACCTTCTCATTCTTTCAAAGGCTGCTTCTAAGTGAAACAGGTGCTCTTCCATGGATTGGGATTTAACCACAATGTCATCAATATAACATTCCAAATACCCTCCAATGAGGTCATGAAAAATAGTGTTCATGGCTCTTTGATATGTAGCTCCAGCATTCTTTAGACCAAATGACATTTTAACCCATTCAAAGGTGCCAATATTCCCAGGACATCTGAATGCTGTCTTGTGGATATCTTTCTCTGCAATGCAGGTTTGGTTATAGGCGGAATGCCCATCCATCATTGACAAGACTTGGTGACCTGCTGAACTGTCTACCAGCAAGTCCACTATAGGCATAGGGTACTCATCTTTGGGAGTTGCCAGATTTAAGTTTCTGAAATCGATACATACCCTTATTTTGCCATTCTTCTTGACTATAGGCACAATATTAGATAGCCACTCGACATACCTGGCTGTTCTAATAAAACTTGCCTTGAGGAGTCTAAGGATCTCTTCCTTGACCTTTTGAATTACTTCTGGACTCATCCTCCTTGGTTTCTGCTTGTAAGGCTTGAAATTAGGCTTCATGGGGAGCCTATGTTCCACTAATGACCTATCCAATCCTGGTAGTTCATTATAAGACCATGCAAAGCAATCTTTGTATTTCTTCAGAACAACCAATAGCTGGTTTCTGTCTAGAGCATTCAAACAAGCACTTATATAAGTGGGCTGTTGTACAGAACCTTCCCCTAGATTTACTTCTTCTAAAGGGTCTTGTGCCTGAGGACTTACCAAAGCTTCTTCCTTGATTTCTTCAACCTTCGAAGTAGCCTTCTTGCTTTGTTCTGCTCCTAGGTTCTTTAGTTCAACATCCTTGCCCTCCTCCTCATAGACAAAATCTGTCAATAAGGCATCCTCCTCCTGTATCTCCTGGACTTTTGTCTCAATGTCCAATGCACAATATTTCCCAAGGGTCAAAATTCTGACCTGTTGCTGTTTCTGCTTGCAGCCGAGTATCATGGCCTCTCTTTTTTGCTCCTGTACTCTCTGGACTATAGCTTCTACATCCAATGTTGAGAATTTAATCAGAGCCAAGGATGTGGCTTCTTGCTTTTCACTTCTTTGCCTATAACCAGGCATCATTGTCATCCTTTAGAACGACCTCTTCATCAGCACTTTCTCAGACTAAGTGCTTCAAGTGTGTCACTTCGTCATCAGCCGTCACTTCGGCTGAACCGTCATCTTTCATTAGTATACTGAGCGGTGTCACTCCCTCAATATACAATTTAGCCTCCGCAACGTCTGCACAGGCTATGAAGGGTTGAGGATCTGCATCGATTTCCTCTGTCTCTCCATTGCCTAAAGCCATCATGATTTTCTGATGCAAAGAAGAAGGCACACATTTGTTAGTGTGGATCCAATCCCTTCCAAGTAAAGCATTATATTTAGCATTACTGTCGATTACGAAGAATGCTGTCATGCAATCCCTGGTTCCCACACTTAAATTAATGGGTAGAATCCCCTGAGCCATTTGCTTATCTCCAGCAAAACCAGCGATGGTTGTGCTGGTTGGGATCAACCTGGGATTCCTTTTCCCTAGTTTCTTCAAAGAAGATTTTGGCAACAAGTTTACTGCTGCCCCATTGTCTATTAGGACTCGATTCAGTTGTATCCCATCGAAGAAAGCCTTGATGTACAAAGGCTTAACATGTTGTGTCATGGAATTCAAGGGATACTCGAATGGATACGATAGGTTGATGCTTACCACTTCCTCGCTCTCATATTCATCTTCCATCGGGGTAACCATTTCGAAATTATCTTGCACCATACTTGCTTGTGAGTCTTCACTAGAGATCTGAACTGGATCAGCTTCCTGCCCCTCTTGATTCTCATCTCCAGCTTGGAATTCCTGTGGTAGTATGTGTACCATGTTCACTGATACTGGGGGAAACGAGCCAAACTGGATGGCTGGCTGTACCTGTTTCCCCTCTTGGTCACTTTGGTCGACTTCCTCAGAAACATCCTGCATGATGCATTCTGGTATTTCATTGCTAACTGATTCCTTCGAAGGATCTTTCTCAACTGGCTCTTCAGTCAGAAACGTTTGTTCAGCCATGAAGGCTTCGAACATCTCTTCTTCTATCATTTCTTTCTTTTGGCTTGTGCCAATCTCTTCTTCTGTCTCACTATCACTCTCCATCATAGCCTTCTCCAATCCAGCTAAACTAGCCTTCTCCCTGGCTGTTAGTTCGGCATGAACCTTAGCCAATTATTCTCGGCTGCAGACCACTTTGCTCTGTGGAACCGGCTTTGGAGCGTGGTCTGACTTTGGGTTCTTCCTTCATTCCGTTTTGACTGGTGAAGAATTTTCTCCACTTTCCTTCAGATCTTTCTGGTACTGGGTGTACCTGCGCTGAATTTTTCTCCTCTGTGATCTTGAGATGACTGGGACCATGTCTGGTTCCCTCGTCTTTGGGTGTTTAAGCAGCACCCAGTTATTCGGAGCCACCATAGGAGGCTTGATCATCCTGCCTTGGTTTACAACATCTCCATAAGCAAGCACTTCCCTAGGTTTGTTTTGCATTACAAACCAGTCCGGGACTCCAGGCACCCACGAACCTACTGATCCAGATGTGGAACTGTTTCTTTCTACCTTCGAAACCGCCTTCGAAACTGGCTGTGAAGGTAGATACTTGTTCCTGACTTCATGTCTCGGGTCTGTTTCTGGCCTTTGATGAAAGTGGCCACTTTCAGTTCTGCGTGAGGTTAGTCTAGGAGGCCAATCCCTGGCTTTAATCCCGTAACCTGAACTCTTCCCCAATCTTCTTTCAGAATGGTTGCTTTCTACTCTGTAGTAGTTAGGTGGTCTAGACTCATACAAGGATCTCTTGCCTTTAGCATGCATTCTGTCCACTGCAGGTTCAACCATTGATGGTCGCTGCCTATCACTACCCGGATACGGTCTTTTGTTGTAAGCATTGGTTAGCTTAGAATGCCTTTGAACATCTCTGTAGTATTGCTTTCCATCAATTGGAAGTCCCCTCAACCATTTATGACTCAGTCTGCACCTGGGACACATCCTCTGCATTACAGTTGCTTCCAAGGAATTGTCATCTAGTGCTTCTTCGTCAGATTGCTCTTTCTGATGTGAGAAACCTTGTCCAATAGCTAGTGGGTTTCTAGTCTCCTTCTTAGCAGTTGTCTGGTTGGCAGTATGCATTTGCACGTTGATCTCTTCCAACTCCTGCAGAGATAGATTCTGGAAGTTTGGTACAACCACATTAGCTGTGCCTTCTCCAACTTCTGGAAACGGGTTACTATCAATCCCCATGATCTTTTCTGTTTTGGTTGGGAATTTCAGACTTCCTTTCCGAATCTGCTCCTGGATTCTGTCTCGAAAAACAATACAGTTTTTAGTTGAGTGAGACCAAGAGTTATGCCATTTACAATATATTTTTCCTTTAAGTTCATCTGGAGATGGCAGTTTTACTCCCTTTGGTAACTTAAGGAAATTGGCTGCAAGCAGATGGTTAAAAATGTCATCTGCTTTTGCCAGATCGAAAGAATACTTTCTGTGGAAATCTTTCTTTTTAAACTGTTGGTCGATGGTGGTGTCTTTATGAATCAATGCTTCACAAATTATAGGTTCTTTGCCCACAATCTCTGCTGCATCGATTTCATAATTGGGATCTCTATAATATGTCTTATACGAGGCATTATTTCGATCTTGTTCTTCTTCTAATAATGCTTCATATCTAGACACCTTATAGGTTAATTCGACCAAATCCCTGAACTCAGTTAAATCAAACTTCTTTCGAAGCCTGAACTCTAAACCGTTTTGAGCCAATCTTACAAACTTTGGCTCTGGGAGAATGACTCTACATTTATTCCGAGCCCTTTTAAATCTGGCAATAAACTGAGTAGCCTTTTCCTCAGGCCTTTGACTCAATCTAGCCAAGTCTGCCATGGAAACTTCTGGCTCTGATTGGAAGAATTGGGCATGGAATGCCTCTTCCATCTGTTGCCAATTTTGAATGGACCCAGGTGTAAGGTTGATGTACCATACGAATGCTCCTCCAGTCAGAGAATTTGGAAATAATCTCAGTTTCATATAATCATGATTAGTGAATTCACCGCATTGAGCAGCAAATCTAACAATATGCTCTACAGTTGACTGATTTCCAGTTCCATAAAATAGAGTAAAATCTGGTATTCTGAATCCTCTTGGGTATTCATGTACCCTATCTACCCATTATGGGTATGGTTTTCTGTATATAGGAGTCTGGACCCCCCGAGCCATTGGTCCACATATCTCCCTAACAATATCAGCAATCTGGTCTCTAGGAACCAAATTTTGTGCTTGCTGAACCACTACTGGAGGGACAAACACAGGGTTTGGTGGGCAAACTTGTGCCTGTGGTCCTCTTGGTCCATAAGGTTGCATATTTGGGACTGGGTGCCCCTGTGGTGCAGGTTGCTGTTGGGGGTGTGGGTAACCCCTTTGAGCCTGTCCTGTGAAAGGACCTGCAAAAGGTGTTGGAACAGATGTTGTATCCCTTCCATTTGTGGGAAAACCTTCCAACCCCCCGGGTATGAATTCGAATAAAGGATTATTATACCCCCTAGTACCAGGTATGGCTTCGAACATGGGATTTGTAACCGTTCTTATGCCAGTTTCTTGTATTTGGCCAGGTCCACCAATTTGTGTAGCCTCATTGTTGAGTACTGAGGCATTTTGGCCCGCTGCAGGCCTCGAAACAGGTTCATACCAAGACTGAGGTGATGGTTTTTCAAAGTTTTGGGTACTAGTTTGACCATTAGAATGTCCATTAACTTGCATAGGCTGTTTATCTCTAGCCAATCTTTGCTGAGGGACATTTAAAACCTCCTCCGTGTGTCTTGTGTTTGTTGGTTGGTGATTACTCATTCAATCCAAGAAGGATGTTGCCCATTTTTCCATTGTGTTCATTAGTTGTTGTCCCATAGCATCTACTAAGCCATCCCATGGATTTGTTGGCTGAGTAGATGGAATGGTGGATGGTCCAATTCCTTGGTTTCGTCCAATACTACGAGCATATGGTTCTTGTCCAGAAGTACTGGTCTGTTCGACCAAAGGTTCTGATAACATGGGAGTTTCCACAGGATGTGTTACCACATTATCCTCTGGATTAGGTATTTCTACCTCTCCTTCTACGCCTTCCTCCAAGCGTTCATTTTCTCCTTGTCGTCTTCGTCTAGCCATATTTTAATGGTCCCACCGGGCGTGCCAAAAATATATGTTGGCTTTTTGGCTTTTCGAAGGGTATTTTTGTAAATGTGAGCGTGCCAGCAAGGATCAATTAGTCCTTACAGAAATTGTGATTGCCAACCAATTACCAGACGATTGTGTTTTAGTTCTTTCAGCCTCAATGAAGAGGACTTTTAATGGTGACTTGACTTAGGAGAAATTAAGAGAAATAACAATTAATATGAAGAACAATGGAAGTACTTCATAAAAATGAAAAACTTACAATAGTCCAAACTCAGCCTCGAAGAGGTTTACAGCAACAGTCTACTTGAATCTACTTGAGACTACTCCTACGAATTGAAGTGCAGTGCAGATATGTAAAGTGCAGGTATTGAAAGTACAGGAATGTAAAACTGGAAAGTAAAATATGAAGTAAAGACTAGTATGTATGATCTGAGTTTCGTCCTCTTTCCTGGGGGTCTCTCTGCTATTTATACTTGTCAAAGATGACCTTCGAACTGCTCTTCGAACCGTCGAACTGCTCCTCCATGATCGCTGATCATGTTGCCTTAGAAGTAGCTCCATTATGCCACCATTTGCAGTTAGGCTTCCCTCTTGTATTTGAATTTGAATATGAGTAACCGTTGAAGCCACGTCACCTTACGTTTCTTTACTGATCCAATGTTGCTCAGACCATGTGAGAACCAATTATCATCACCACGTGTACGATCAGGACTGGAGACTTAAATTATTTTCCAATAATACCCTTATTCTGCCACGTGTCGGATTGTAACTGACTTTTACAAAATATATAACTAACAGATATACATCTACATCGCAATGAATAAAAATTTTATATTTATATACGATTACTTTATATATATATATATATATATGGGTGCTGTTTTACAAATTAATTAATTTTATGATTTTTTTTATTGATGTGACATTTATCATTTTCTTATTAAGATGAATCCTATTTCAAACTCTCAAAATTTAATTATTACATGCGTACAAAAAATTTGTAACATTTGTGTATAAATTTTCCTTCCAACTTATTTTTAGTTTTCAATGCCACCGTTGAATTTTTTGGTTTGAACTTCAAACATTCAAATTTTTTATTTAAGATCTCTAAATTTTATAATTAAGACAATATGGGCAGATCAATTATTAAATGAGAAAAGTTATTATGTTATATTACCTGCTTCATAATTGACTAATTTTTCAAAAAAAAAAAAAAATGGAGTATGAAAATCACATACGTGGTGAAATTGTTAGTATTTTTCAATCCATCATTCATCTGTTTTGTACTTGTACTATTTTTTCGATTTAAATCTTGTAATTAGTGTTTTTTTTTTCTTTCCACATTTTTTAATAGACTGAACTGTATTGATTTAACTATTAAAGTTTGAGAGCTTGAATTTAAAAAAAAAAAAAATCGAAGAGAAAATTACAAATAAAACCTTAGAGTTTGACATTTGTAACAGAATAAATCCTGAGTTTTTATGTTTGTTAATTTAAATCCTAATAATTTTATTTGTTTTCAATCTAAACCATCGTTCCTATTTTTATTAAGTAAAACCGACAGAAAAAAGTATTTTAGCGATTAAGCTTACGATAGGTGCATATAAAATGTCTAAAATAATCATTTTCATTAAGTTTAATGACAAAAATATTATTTTTTTTCTTTAATTTTACTTATCTACGTGGCGAACATTTTAGATTGAAAACAAATCAAAAATTTAGGATTTAACTTGACAGAATTAAAAATTTAGAATTTATTTTGTTATAAAAGTCAAACCCTAGGCTTTTTTTATTTATTTATAATTTTTTTAAAATTAAAAGTTTAAAGGTCATATTTAAGTTGGAGCGAATTTTTTTGAATATCAATTAGTATAACGCAAATCAATATCTCCTCATATATATATTCGAACCTAACCAAAATCACCTTGATACCTAAGTGCCCTCTCCACAACCGCTTGTTAGAGCAAAGTTGAAAAGCTTAAATAGAATAATTAAAAGTTTGAGGGCCATTGTTTGTACAAAAAACGGAAACATGGCGTCAAAAGCAAGAAAGTGCCGTTTGGAGCTTGAAACTTCGAGGAATTGCCACATATATTCAGGAATTAAGGCCTTCTAGCCATAAAGAAGGCCAATCAACAGTCACAAAACACTCTTGCAAGGTTGAAAGGCCTATTGGCAAGTCTACTAAACCTTATAGAAATCTGAAAGATCCTGCAAGTTATAGAAATTGACATTCGATCTGGAATATAATGCCACTACAAGAAAACATAGTAAAAAACACGGATTTTTAGCGACGCCGCGCCCCCCGTCGCAAAAAACAGTTTTTTGCGACGGTAACTGCACCTGTCGCAAATAATACCCTTTAGCGACGGTACTGACCCGTCGGTAATGAAACTAAGCGGAGGGGTTGGAAATGCGGAAGTATTAGCGACGGTAAATAAAACCGTCGCAAAAAATCTTTTTTTGGAGACGGCATATATCATTTGCGACGGAAATTTGCCGTCGCAAAAAAGGATTAATTCAAACGGCGCCGTTTTGCCTTCTATTTGCGACGGTCTACACCATACCGTCGCAAAAAGTCCAAAAAAAAACCCCTTCTTTTTCCTCTTGGCTGCCGCTCGATCCTCCTCCCCAAATCCCTAACTTCACCCCCAAATTCCCCAAACGGCCTACGAGGAAGACATCGGTGGTGCGGCGGCTCCGGCTCCGGCGACAAGAGTGGTGCTCCGGCGACGACGCTCTCTCCCTCTGCGTATGCTCTCTCTCTCTCTCTCTCTCTCTCGGTCTGTGTATATATATATAAATCTGTGTATATATATATATGCAATGTATATAAATCTATATATATATATATATATAAATCTGAAATCTGTCTATATATATATATAAATCTGTTTATCCGAAATCTATATATATAAATCTGTCTATATATATATATATATATAAATATGTCTATATATATATATATAAATCTGTTTATTAATAACATACTTTAATTAAGAACATACTTTAATTAATAAATCTGTCTATATATATGTATATAAATCTGAAATCTGTCTATATATAACAGATTTGTCTCATGGTTATTAATAAATCTGTCTATATATATGTATATATATATATATATAAATCTGTTTATTTTTTAATTATTATCAACATTTATCAATTATTATCAATTATTATCAATTAGTGTTTTTAATTTTTTTAATTATTTTTATGGTTGTTTTCATTTATATCTCTTCAACTATTATCATTTTTTTTTCTATTTCATCCATAAATTATCAATTTTACCATTCAATCCTTCAAGTTTTTTATTTTTTTATTTTTTCCAAATCATATGCTCTAATTAGAAATAGTTTGTCAAAATCAGTAACAGTAGCAACCTAACATAATGTGAAAAATTTTAATCTTATAATTTAGACAACCACATCATCCGGCCAAACAACTATTTTCTTATTCATATTATATTAGAGCATCTCTATCAAAATAGTTATTTTTATTTTTTTAATTAAAACAGTGATTAAATCACTAAATTTCAACTCCATTGAACTAATAACTATCAAGTTAGCTATTTTAGTTTTCGTAGTTTTGGCTCAGTAAATGCAGTTAGTAGTTTCAGCTAGTCAAACATTAAAAATATATTATTTTTGGTATTTTTTAGTTACTTGTGTTGAGTTTACGAACTTAAGAACGAAATAAATTAAACTAATACTTTAATTGTTTAAATCGTCTCAAATTATATTGGTGTTTAAGAAGATTCAATTACAAATAAGATTCAATTACAAAATAAATCTTAAATTTTTAATTTAATTAATTTAAACCTTAAATAGGAATTTTAGACATTTCTTTAATTTGCCAAATAGGATGTCGAGTGAATATTTATGTGTAGGTATTATATTTAGAGTTACTTTGGTGAGATATTCTTGTGGATGTGTACAGATGATGGATAAGAGTTGGATTGATTTGCCAAATAGGATGTCGAGTGAATACATTAATGGGATTGATGAATTCCTTGTGTTTGCCTACACCAATAGGATTGAAGGTTCGATGATCAGTTGTCCGTGTAGGAAGTGTGAGAATCGATACTATTTTGTACGAGATGGTGTACGGGAGCATCTGATTTTGAATGGTTTTTTTAAAAAATACAAACATTGGATTAATCATGGGGAATCTTACATATCTCTGCATAGTAATCGAGAGAATGAAACATTAGCTAATTTAGACATTGGAGATGATATGATTGGAATGATACAAGGGGCTATGGGAAATCCACATGCCGGTACAAGTGTTGAGGGTGATGAACCACAGGGGCCTGATCCCCGTGCATCTGAACCCCAGCTCGGTCCAAATGCAGAGACTGCAAAGTATTTCAAACTTCTTCAAGATGCACAAAGTGAATTGTATCCGGGTTGTCAGAAGTTCACATCTTTGTCATTATCCGGGTTGTATGGCTAAAATTTCAATCTACACAGCAAACACCTTGAAGTTTTTAAGCTCAAAATGCCTCGTGTCGACGATCATCAATTTCGGCGTGAACATTTTGAAACTTTTCACATTTGGTTCAAGGAACATGTATGTATTTAACTCTATAGATTCTAGTTACTTAAGTCGATCTACATTTTAAATTTTACATTTCTTGTTAAATAGGTCCAAACTTTGCGAAGGACTACTGATGTCATACTTTCTGAAGAGCTTATTCTATTGGCAAATGGTCCTCATAACCTGGCAAGGAGGTTCAACGGGTATATACTGAATGGGTTTCGGTATCGAGTAAAGGCCATGGATGATCGTCGAGCCACACAAAATTGTGGTGTAGCTTTGAAGGCAGATACCATAAGTTATGCTAGTCGGAAAGACAAGAATCCTCGTCTGGGGTCTGTGTACTATTATGGACAATTGACAGATATTGTTGAGATTCGATATTCCAATGAGAAGAAACATGTGTTGTTTAAGTGTGATTGGATTGACAACATTCACGGAAAGAAAGAAGATGTCTTCAATTTCACGTTGGTGAACTTCAATCATTTGTTGTACCGAGATGATCGAATTACCAATGAACCTTTCATCTTGGCGTCCCAAGCAGAGCAAGTTTGGTATGTTGCAGACCTGTTACAACCAGACTGGCAAGTCGTGGTGAAGATGTCTCAAAGAGGTTTATTTGATACGAGTTCAACTGATCCACAAATCGAGCCATACATGAGCCAACAATTGGAAGAAAATATAATGCTTCGTGATGAAGAAGTTGGTTGGGTGAGGGAAGCCGCAGAAGGGGAAACAGTTGATGTTCAAATAGGCTGATATGTAATCAACATTAGTAATTCAATTAAGGCCAAGGTTGTAGTTAATCATTAATTTCTTAATTTACTTTGTCTTTGTAATTGTATTAGTTCAAATCATGTCATATTATAGTTGATGACAAACCATTGTCTATGTTTCTAATGTCAATTAATGTTATATTGCTTGAAGATTATTATGGGAAGGAAGAGGAAGCCTGATCATCCCCGGCGCATGATGTCTGATGTGCTACATAACAGGACATCAGTAGCACCACCATTAGAGGAGGCATCACATCGGCTAGCATCGGAGGGGCCATTAGTGCCACCAGCATCTGAGGGGCCATTACCACCGTATCGACCACCATCAGTGGCACCACAGCAGCTACCATGTACTCGGCCTCCACGCCTACCATCGGTGCGTCCACCATCAATGGCACCACAGCAGCTATCATCATCAGCTTATGAGCCATCCGCAGGTATTTAAATTTGCTTTGAGTTGCATGAAAATTATTTACACATACATTTATTTATGCTCATTATATATAACTTGTTTATTCTCATTGTATTTTGCAGACCCTTCGACTTCTTCACAGCCCACATCAGGTTTATTTGATATGATTTGTATTCACATTATTTAAATTTGCATTTGGTTGTTACCATTGCATATTGTTTATGATTATTGTATATCGCAGGTCATGTTAGTTCTTCATCGACCTCGACTAGGCGTGGTAGAGGATGTGCCAAGGGCATTAAAGAGTGGGGTACTGGTAAAAAGCTGCACATACAATTTGATGGAAATTACTGCCCAATAGGGGATAACGTGGCCAAGTTAACTACTCAACTTGGCATTATTGTCCGGAATGGTAACATTGTTCCTCTTACTTTTGTTGACTGGAACAATGTGCCTGATGATATTGTTGATGCTATCTGGAAGGATGTGAAGGTAAAAGTATATTTTTGTCCACAAATTCGAATTCCAAATTTGTGTTATACTTAGCCTTAAACTTTGTGTTTTATAGGACAATTTGAATATATGTCCAGAGGAGTACAAGCCAATCTGCATGAAAAACTGCAACAGCATATGGAAGGATCACAAGAACAAGCTTAAGGCTAAGTATTTCAAGCCTAGAAGCTCTGATCCTAATCTGAAGGATGATGTTCCTATGAACGTTGTGCCAAGCCAATGGGAACAACTTGTAGAGTATTGGCGTACTTCCGATGCTGAGGTATACAATTACGTTATATTTATGATATGTAAACATACAAATCATATTTACATACGTACATTTGTTGAACTTGTTATAGAAAATTGCAAGTAGGAATGCTAAAAATCGGCGAGCTCACGGCATAGCTCATACCACAGGGCGTACTACTTTCTCTCAGATACGGCATGAGGTTTACATTTTATTGTTTTATTTTTCTATATAAATAAACATTGTATATTTGCAAATTATTTGGATTCTAATTTTCATATTTCTAAAAAAAAATTTAGATGACCAGTAAGGGGGAGTCTACTGATAAGATGAATGTTTGGCTTATGACACGTAGAGTGGATGACCCAGAGGTTATCCAGACCTTGGTAGTTAACGCCCCAAAATCACCAAACGGCGTCGGTTTAGCACGAAACTTGGCACACATGACCGCCTAGGCATGAGAGACTTGTGGGAGAAGACGGGGCTCGAATCGGGTTCCCGGTTTGGGAGTTAGAGTCGGATTTCACTTTAGGCAAACTACTTCGTTAAGAAACTTGAATTCGAGGCGTTAACGCCCCAAAATCAGCAAACGGCGTCGATTTAGCACGAAACTTGGCACACACGACCGCCTAGGCACGAGAGACTTGTGGGAGAAGACGGGGCTCGAATCGGGTTCCCGGTTTGGGAGTTAGAGCCGGATTTCACTTTAGGCAAATTACTTCCTTAAGAAACTTGAATTTGAGGAGTTAACGCCCCAAAATCACCAAACGGCGTCGGTTTAGCACGAAACTTGGCACACACGACCGCCTAGGCACGAGAGACTTGTGGGAGAAGACGGGGCTCGAATCGGGTTCCCGGTTTGGGAGTTAGAGCCGGATTTCACTTTAGGCAAATTACTTCCTTAAGAAACTTGAATTTGAGGAGTTAACGCCCCAAAATCACCAAACGGCGTCGGTTTAGCACGAAACTTGGCACACACGACCGCCTAGGCACGAGAGACTTGTGGGAGAAGACGGGGCTCGAATCGGGTTCCCGGTTTGGGAGTTAGAGCCGGATATCACTTTAGGCAAACTACTTCTTTAAGAAACTTGAATTCGAGGCGTTAACGCCCCAAAATCACCAAACGGCGTCGGTTTAGCACGAAACTTGGCACACACGACCGCCTAGGCACGAGAGACTTGTGGGAGAAGACGGGGCTCGAATCGGGTTCCCGGTTTGGGAGTTAGAGTCGGATTTCACATTAGGCAAACTACTTCTTTAAGAAACTTGAATTCGAGGCGTTAACGCCCCAAAATCACCAAACGGCGTCGGTTTAGCACGAAACTTGGCACACACGACCGCCTAGGCATGAGAGACTTGTGGGAGAAGACGGGGCTCGAATCGGGTTCCCGATTTGGGAGTTAGAGTCGGATTTCACTTTAGGCAAACTACTTCTTTAAGAAACTTGAATTCGAGGCGTTAACACCCCAAAATCACCAAACGGCGTCGGTTTAGCACGAAACTTGGCACACACGACCGCCTAGGCACGAGAGACTTGTGGGAGAAGACGGGGCTCGAATCGGGTTCCCGGTTTGGGAGTTAGAGCCGGATTTCACTTTAGGCAAACTACTTCGTTAAGAAACTTGAATTTGAGGCGTTAACGCCCCAAAATCACCAAACGGCGTCGGTTTAGCACGAAACTTGGCACACACGACCGCCTAGGCACGAGAGACTTGTGGGAGAAGACGGGGCTCGAATCGGGTTCCCGGTTTGGGAGTTAGAGCCGGATTTCACTTTAGGCAAACTACTTCGTTAAGAAACTTGAATTCGAGGCGTTAACGTCCCAAAATCACCAAACGGCGTCGGTTTAGCACGAAACTTGGCACACACGACCGCCTAGGCACGAGAGACTTGTGGGAGAAGACGGGGCTCGAATCGGGTTCCCGGTTTGGGAGTTAGAGCCGGATTTCACTTTAGGGAAACTACTTCGTTAAGAAACTTGAATTCGAGGCGTTAACGCCCCAAAATCACCAAACGACGTCGGTTTAGCACGAAACTTGGCACACACGACCGCCTAGGCACGAGAGACTTGTGGGAGAAGACGGGGCTCGAATCGGGTTCCCGGTTTGGGAATTAGAGCGGGATTTCACTTTAGGCAAACTACTTCTTTAAGAAACTTGAATTCGAGGCGTTAACGCCCCAAAATCACCAAACGGCGTCGGTTTAGCACGAAACTTGGCACACACGACCGCCTAGGCACGAGAGACTTGTGGGAAAAGACGGGGCTCGAATCGGGTTCCCGGTTTGGGAGTTAGAGCCGGATTTCACTTTAGGCAAACTACTTCTTTAAGAAACTTGAATTCGAGGCGTTAACGCCCCAAAATCACCAAACGGCGTCGGTTTAGCACGAAACTTGGCACACACGACCGCCTAGGCACGAGAGACTTGTGGGAGAAGACGGGGCTCGAATCGGGTTCCCGGTTTGGGAGTTAGAGCCGGATTTCACTTTAGGCAAATTACTTCCTTAAGAAACTTGAATTTGAGGAGTTAACGCCCCAAAATACCCAAACGGCGTCGGTTTAGCACGAAACTTGGCACACACGACCGCCTAGGCACGAGAGACTTGTGGGAGAAGACGGGGCTCGAATCGGGTTCCCGGTTTGGGAGTTAGAGTCGGATTTCACTTTAGGCAAACTACTTCGTTAAGAAACTTGAATTCGAGGCGTTAACGCCCCAAAATCACCAAACGGCGTCAGTTTAGCACGAAACTTGGCACACACGACCGCCTAGGCACGAGAGACTTGTGGGAGAAGACGGGGCTCGAATCGGGTTCCCGGTTTGGGAGTTAGAGCCGGATTTCACTTTAGGCAAATTACTTCCTTAAGAAACTTGAATTTGAGGAGTTATCGCCCCAAAATCACCAAACGGCGTCGGTTTAGCACGAAACTTGGCACACACGACCGCCTAGGCACGAGAGACTTGTGGGAGAAGACGGGGCTCGAATCGGGTTCCCGGTTTGGGAGTTAGAGCCGGATTTCACTTTAGGCAAATTACTTCCTTAAGAAACTTGAATTTGAGGAGTTAACGCCCCAAAATCACCAAACGGCGTCGGTTTAGCACGAAACATGGCACACACGACCGCCTAGGCACGAGAGACTTGTGGGAGAAGACGGGGCTCGAATCGGGTTCCCGGTTTGGGAGTTAGAGCCGGATTTCACTTTAGGCAAACTACTTCTTTAAGAAACTTGAATTCGAGGCGTTAACGCCCCAAAATCACCAAACGGCGTCGGTTTAGCACGAAACTTGGTACACACGACCTCCTAGGCACGAGAGACTTGTGGGAGAAGACGGGGCTCGAATCGGGTTCCCGGTTTGGGAGTTAGAGTCGGATTTCACTTTAGGCAAACTACTTCTTTAAGAAACTTGAATTCGAGGCGATAACGCCCCAAAATCACCAAACGGCGTCGGTTTAGCACGAAACTTGGCACACACGACCGCCTAGGCACGAAAGACTTGTGGGAGAAGACGGGGCTAGAATCGGGTTCCCGATTTGGGAGTTAGAGTCGGATTTCACTTTAGGCAAACTACTTCATTAAGAAACTTGAATTCGAGGCGTTAACACCCCAAAATCACCAAACGGCGTCGGTTTAGCACGAAACTTGGCACACACGACCGCCTAGGCACGAGAGACTTGTGGGAGAAGACGGGGCTCGAATCGGGTTCCCGGTTTGGGAGTTAGAGCCGGATTTTACTTTAGGCAAACTACTTCGTTAAGAAACTTGAATTCGAGACGTTAACGCCCCAAAATCACCAAACGGCGTCGGTTTAGCACGAAACTTGGCACACACGACCGCCTAGGCACGAGAGACTTGTGGGAGAAGACGGGGCTCGAATTGGGTTCCCGGTTTGGGAGTTAGAGCCGGATTTCACTTTAGGCAAACTACTTCGTTAAGAAACTTGAATTCGAGGCGTTAACGCCCCAAAATCACCAAACGGCGTCGGTTTAGCACGAAACTTGGCACACACAACCGCCTAGGCACGAGAGACTTGTGGGAGAAGACGGGGCTCGAATCGGGTTCCCGGTTTGGGAGTTAGAGCCGGATTTCACTTTAGGCAAACTACTTCTTTAAGAAACTTGAATTCGAGACGTTAACGCGCCAAAATCACCAAACGGCGTTGGTTTAGCACGAAACTTGGCACACACGACCGCCTAGGCACGAGAGACGTGTGGGAGAAGACGGGGCTCGAATCGGGTTCCCGGTTTGGGAGTTAGAGCCGGATTTCACTTTAGGCAAACTACTTCTTTAAGAAACTTGAATTCGAGGCGTTAACGCCCCAAAATCACCAAACGGCGTCGGTTTAGCACGAAACTTGGCACACACGACCGCCTAGGCACGAGAGACTTGTGGGAGAAGACAGGGCTCGAATCGGGTTCCCGGTTTGGGAGTTAGAGCCGGATTTCACTTTAGGCAAACTACTTCTTTAAGAAACTTGAATTCGAGACGTTAACGCGCCAAAATCACCAAACGGCGTCGGTTTAGCACGAAACTTGGCACACACGACCGCCTAGGCACGAGAGACGTGTGGGAGAAGACGGGGCTCAAATCGGGTTCTCGGTTTGGGAGTTAGAGCCGGATTTCACTTTAGGCAAATTACTTCCTTAAGAAACTTGAATTTGAGGAGTTAACGCCCCAAAATCACCAAACGGTGTCGGTTTAGCACGAAACTTGGCACACACGACCGCCTAGGCATGAGAGACTTGTGGGAGAAGACGGGGCTCGAATCGGGTTCCCGGTTTGGGAGTTAGAGTCGGATTTCACTTTAGGCAAACTACTTCTTTAAGAAACTTGAATTCGAGGCGTTAACACCCCAAAATCACCAAACGGCGTCGGTTTAGCACGAAACTTGGCACACACGACCGCCTAGGCACGAGAGACTTGTGGGAGAAGACGGGGCTCGAATCGGGTTCCCGGTTTGGGAGTTAGAGCCGGATTTCACTTTAGGCAAATTACTTCCTTAAGAAACTTGAATTGGAGGAGTTAACGCCCCAAAATCACCAAACGGCGTCGGTTTAGCACGAAACTTGGCACACACGACCGCCTAGGCGCGAGAGACTTGTGGGAGAAGACGGGGCTCGAATCGGGTTCCCGGTTTGGGAGTTAGAGTCGGATTTCACTTTAGGCAAACTACTTCTTTAAGAAACTTGAATTCGAGCCGTTAACGCCCCAAAATCACCAAACGGCATCGGTTTAGCACGAAACTTGGCACACACGTCCGCCTAGGCACGAGAGACTTGTGGGAGAAGACGGGGCTCGAATCGGGTTCCCGGTTTGGGAGTTAGAGCTGGATTTCGGTCCAGTCAAAATTATTTACTAAACTATCTTTCTAATTATATAGTAGTCAATTTTTTTTTATATTTTTCTATAATTAAAATATTAACACATTATATGGTTTTTAATTATTTTTATCTTGTTTTTTTCAGATATTTCCTGAGTAGCAGTTGGCTTTTTCTGGAATGCGGGCGTATCAAGATTATGACTAATTTTTGTTTTTGTAACCCACGAACGAATGAAGACGAAAACTTTTGATTTTGATTTATGTTATTTAAATTTGGGAGCAACATTATATATGTATTATGCGACGTTATGTAGTGGCATAATTTTTATTGTTCTGAATTTTTATTTATGTATTGCTATGAATTGAACAATATTATTAATTTTCATTATTTGTCAATTTTTGTTTATGTACGTATTTATATTATTCTGTAATTTTTCAATTTTTTATACTTATTTTTTTATCTAATACAGGTTATTTTAATTTTTTTAATAATTTATCAGCAGGATTTTTTTTATTTTTTTATTTTTTGAGACGGGAGAAGAACCCGTCGCAAAAACCATTAATAGGCTTTTGCGACGGTACCAACACAGTCGCAAAAGCTGTCTTATTGAATGTACAGGACACCTTTAGCGACGGTAAACCGTGCCGTCGCCAATACTTATAAGATGCCAGAGCCTTTAACGACGGTAATGTTCCCGTCTCAAAAACTCACTTTTAGTGACGGGAATTACGTGCCGTCGCGAAAAGTGATTTTTCCCCCATTATTTGCGACGGGAAAAATGCCGTCGCAAAAAACTTGGCTTACCGTCGCAGAAACTAATGGCGACGGTACTTACCGTCGCGAAAGGTCTTTTGCAACCCCGTCTGTCGCGACCCCCCCTTACCGTCGCAAAAAGCCACATTACCGTCGCAAAAGACATTAGCGACGGCTTTCGGGGCATTTGCGACGGCCGTTTACCGTCGCAAAAAACAAATTTTTTTGTAGTGTGCAGAAACTGCTTGACATTCGGCCTAGACCATGTTGCAGGAAGTCACTCACAAAAATTCTATACCATGGTGTATAAATTTACATTCGGCCTGGATCATGATGCTGGAACTCACAAAATTTCTACACCATGGTGCAGGAATTTATAGTCATCCTAAATATGGCATAGAATTTCATGGACAAGTGGCAGGATGATAATAAATCTTGGATGAAATTCTGATGATGTGGCAGAAACTTCCTAATGTGGTAGAATAAGATTCGTCATCTGGCAAGGGATTAATGATGTGATAGACATGTGGCATGACAATGGTGGTGCAGGAATAATGAGACCAAACGATAATGTGACAACCGTAATTCTATTTAATTAAATGTATAACGGAAAATATTAGGTCAGCCCCAACTTTTCCTAAAAATTAGGAAGTGGTTGAAGCCCCATGTCCTAACATGGTGCTGGAAGTTAGTCCATGTTCCTAATTAGTTGTTAAGTCAACACACTTGGGGAGATTAAGTTGGGTATTTTGATGAGATATTTTGACGAGATATTTTGCATATATGGTTATTAGTGGTCAAAGTGGTTGCTAAACTTGGGGGATTGAGATCTTCTCCAGCAATAGTTCTCTCTAGCAGTGTCCTGCTCTTTGTACTAGATGAAGACACTTGGAGAAGAGTTGATCTAATGGGTTGAAAATGACCGCATAGTGCAGATGGTTAGAACAAATAGGGACGGTACCATTTTCGAAAAAACAGCGCCGTTTTGATTAACGGTGCTGATAACAACGGAATGCAATTAACAACGTTATTCTATCACTCTCTTTCTATTTCAATTAAGGAAAATGATTGGTGGCCTTAAAAAATTTGCCCCTAATGCCCCTAATTTCCATTTTTAGAAACTGTTTTCTTTTTTTCTTTCTTTTTTCCTTTTTTTTTTTTTTTTTTTTACCTAAAGTGGAAATTTCGGGGCATTCGAGCCCCGAAATTCGGGCCCTCAAGCAGCGCCGATCAATTAAAACAAAACAAAACAAAAACATGAACAAGAGACCAAGAATCAGATTCGTTTTCTCAAAGGGAAAAGACACTCCATTTGGGTATATTACCAACTCTCTCTCTCTCTCTCTCTCTCTCTCTCTCTCTCTCTCTATATATATATATATATATATATCCCAAGAAGAGATTGTGTTTATTCGCTTAAAAAATTAGGGCTTAGTTTTGACTTCAAGGATTTTAGGACTTGTTTGTTTTGAAGGATTAGGGTGTGTGATTAGACTATTAATTTCATCGGACTAATAATTTATTGTTTATTTGAAAAATTTTACCCACAAATATGGGACTATCATATCTCATGGGGAGGGTGGATAGAAACTATGAGATTGGTATCCCATGAGATTAATTTGTGAAATGTTTATTTTACCTTCATGTTATTATTTAATAAATAATTAAAAAAAGATAAAATAGTCTTTTGAACATTTATAAATTATTTTTTTAGTGTTGTTAATTTAAAATTATATATTAAATAAAAAATTTTAATTATAAATTATAAATGAAATTTAATTAAAAATAATAAATTAAAAATTATAGCCTTATAAATTAAATTTTTTTAGTGTTGTTAAAAAATTAAATTTACATATTAAATAAAATTATTTTTTTAGTGTTGTTAATTTAAAATTATATATTAAATAAATAAAAAATATAAATTGTAAATTAAATTTATTTAAAAATAATAAATTATAAATTATAAATTTATAAATTAAATCTTTTTAGTGTTGTTGAAAATTTAGTTTATATATTAAATAAAATTATTTTTTTTATTGTCGTTAATTTAAAATTGTATATTAAATAAAAAATTTAAATGATAAATTATAAATTTAATTTAATTGAAAATAATAAATTAAAAATTATGACCTTATAAATTACATTTTTTTAGTGTTGTTAAATTATAAATTATAGATTACAAATTTAAAATTATATATTAAACAAAAATTATAAATTACAAGTGTAAAAGAGTCTTTGAACATTTATCCTTATCCAGTCCGTCTAATCAAACATTGGATTCACTAATAATAGTTCAATCCAGACATATATCTCATGGCTAAACAAACATAAGATACAAATCCAGTCCAACCAAATAGTCCGAGGACAATGTATCCCGAGACTAATAATCCAATAGATTACAATCCCGCCTTATGCAGCCCATCCAAACAAACACACCCTTAAGACTTCGTTTTAAACAGTGAAACAAAATCAACTCCGTCTATTTGTCCACAAAAATTTGATACTTTATTTAAATTTTGAAACAAAATCAACTCCATCTATTTGTGATTTTTATTTTTTATTTTTATTTTTGTATTTTGAAAGAAAATTAACACCCCTCTCTCTCTCTCTCTATATATATATATATATATTGTTGTTTTTTTTTTTTTATTCTTGTACCAAATTTAGGGTTGGTTTGGGAAGTGGGTTGGCTTTTTGGCTTTTTGGTTTTTTTGGCTATTTTAGCCTGGGCTAAAAAGCTTGGTTTGGGAAGGGCTTTTTGGCTTTTTGGCTTTTTTAGCTTTTTTTGTGAGAGAAGAGTGTAATGATTATGGGTTGGATGTGATGTTTTGTTTTTTGTGGCTAAAATAGCCTATTTTGTCTTTTGTGGTTAAAATAGCCAAAAAAGCCCAAAACCTATGTTGCCAAACAGAGGCTAAGTGCTTTTTTTGTATTGTTTTTTATTCCTGTATCAAAATAATGCTTTTTTTTTTTTATTTATCCAATTGCATTATAAAAAATGTTACTGCAAATGGGGCTTTGTTTTTTTTTTTTTAATTGCATTTGGGGCTTTGCTTGTTTGTTTGTTAGTTTGTTTATTTTATTTTATTTTATATTTTTTTAATTCATGTATCAAAGTGCATTTTATTGAAAGATAATAACATGTTAGTATTATATATAGTTTTTTTTTAAACCTAATTTGTGAATCTACTTTCTTAAGCTAGTATCAGAAAAAATTTAGTTTATTGGATTTGCTGCCTAATTTATTGGTTGTTGACGGCTATGAATGTTTGGTCTTTAAATATTAACTTTGTCGTAGGAATTTCACATAGATTTTGATGCTTTATGGTGCAAAATATGCTTGTTTTGTCATGTGTTAAAGTACATAACACGTCAGAAGAAATTATTAATTACATTTTGTTTGAAGAAATCATACCTAACAGGAATTTGTTTGACAAATTATCAAAAGAAAACATAAGTGACACTACAAGAAATAAGGGTTTTCACGACGTTTTTTTAACGGCGTTTTCTTAAACGTCATTTTAATTAACATTTAACGACATTTTAAAAACGTCGTATGTTTAGTGAATTAAAACGACACCGTATTATGGTCAAAGGTGTTTGAAAACGCCTCCAAATGCGGTATGTCACACGCGCCTATTTTGAATATGAGAGTAAAGCCTTTGTAAACCCTCAGTCTTCAGACATAAACATTGAATCCTCGCGTCGCCTCTCTCTCAATCCTCTCTAAACCCTTATTTTTGAATCTCACATTCAAATCTCACAGATTCATTGATTTCGAAGTTCCACCTCCACCACAATCTGCACCAGCCAGGTAGCGAGATTCACCGATTCACCGATTTCACAGATTCACTGATTCAAATCTCGCAGATTCACCGGTTTCAGATCGATCTGCACCGCCACCGCGATTTCGATTCAGATCGGTCTGCACTGTCACCTGATTTCGATTCTCTCTCTAGATTTCTCTCTCAGAGATTCATCTTTGATTTCATCTTAAAGCGATTTCGATTTCTCTCTCTCTCGATTTCAAAGCTCCACCGCCACCACCATCTATGCAAGCTTCCATGGCTTAGCACCTCATCTCCTTATCTCTTCCACTTTGTATATACATATACATATATGTATATTTATCGATTCTCTCATGTACATACACGTATTTGTATAGACACCGATCGATAATGGAGCAGAGCTTCTTCGATTTGATCTATTTTCTACACTGCCCAGCTCCCGAATGGGTAAAAAGTTATTGATGGAATTTTAGGCAAAATATGTTCCTAATATGGTTGTATTTAGGCTTTGTTTCACAGGAGGAAAGGAAGTTCATAAAACAACAATGTGCTGCATGCAAAATTTGGCAAAAGCTTTCTCAAGCTATGAGTTGGAAGTACTGGTACAGACAACATGCACATCCCTCCATTTAGAAGCATCTATATAGTTTACAGTATTTTTTCAGACCAAAACTGATGAGTTTATTGACCTTTGGTCCCTGACCCTTTGTTTTTATTTCAGGTTAAGCGGGAAGGGCTGCTTCAATATGCTCAAGGTGCTATTGCAGGGCTGAAACTAAATTCTGATATTGCAAGGTTGTTAACATTTATTGTCTGTTGTGTGAGTTGGGTGTTAAAGTGTCATTGTTTTTCCTTTTAGAATGAAGTTCACATATATTTGTCTTAGATTCAATATGTAAGTGTCAACGTGCATGTGCCCATATCTATTGAGGCGTGTTCCTGTGTCTACCAAGGGGGCAGTTCTCCTATATGCTTTGACTATACTAATGTTGTCCTTGTAATTCGTAACTTATTAGTTTTTTGTTGTACTTATTGAAATGTTGAATTTTTTGAGTTAGCTGGGAGCATGTTGCATTTGGAGTCGTTGAGCAACTTTTTGCTCAAGTACATGAATTTTGGTATTTTGTTTTGTTTGTCGTTCTGGCTTTATAGTTTGTAAGTTAGTTTATTCAAGGGTTTTAACATTGGCTAATCAACTTGCTTTGGTGTAATGATTCTGAATGAATTACTATAACTGAGTGAGTTTATCTTTAGTTTGTTCTTTGGAAAGCTTCTTCAGTTTTAGTGTGACACTTGTGGGAAAAGCTCATTCATTGTTTGCTTGACTTATCAATTTGCTTGAGTATACATGAGTAGTTGCTATACATGAAGACATTGTTGTAATGCTTGATTATTTTTGAGGTTCAACTATTATTAATAGAATTGGTCTATGATATCTAATGAGAAAAACAGAAGAAACTGTTCTAGCATATTGATTAATATGGTTGGCTTGTTTTTCTGTGTTTTAGCAATACGGACCATTGACTTTGAGTCTTTGAGAGGTATGAGTTTGATCATCTCCCTTGTCGGCTTCCAGACAGTTCAACTTATGGGCAAATTACTACTCTACTCAAGATTCAGCCAAAAAAAATTTAAAAATTTTCTTTTTGGGACATGCAGCAATTGTTTAAAGCCTTTAAGACCTATACTTCATTTAATGTTAGGTCTTGGATCTCAAAAAAATTGAGCTGTTACTTCTTCCCTAATGCTTAATAAGGAGTAAAAGAGTAATTCAAAAACACTAATTAGCGTACCAACTAACACACTAATTAAAAGAAGGGCAGGACATACTAACTTCCCCTATGCTAATTTCTTTTTGAAGAAATGAACATGAAAGGTTAACAAGATTACATAAATACTTTGTTTTATATTTCATAAGCATGTCTCCGAATTTATTTTGTAATTGGATATGATGTAGGGGTGTGACGCATCAATTCTTCTTGATGGTCCAAATTCAGAGAAAACAGCACCACAAAATTTTGTTACTTTATGATTGGCATTGTAATCCAAAATTTTGCTTTGGTTAATTATGTTGATTTCACAGTAGGATGTCATCTACTCCATGTTGAATTGCTTTGCTGAATAGTTTGATGTTTATGCTACATAAATAGAAAGTTTCATTTTCAAGATTTCATAGAAATCATTTACATGAAGCTAATATAAACATGATGGAAAATTTAGAGTTATATTTTATATTTGAATATGTAGTTTGAATGGGAGGCATTTATTCTTATTCAAAGTCCAAACCATAATATAGGGAGTGATATTAATTATACTAACCATTTACTCTTCTCAAAGTGATTGAATAGTTGGAAACAAAAATGCATAAAATGAAAATTTATTGAGAACATGGGAACAAAAATGCATAGAATGAAAATTTGCTTATGGAATCTTGACTTTGGAGCAGTTTCTTGACCGCCTGGTGGATCTGCCACTGCTTTGCAATCATATTTTGCAAATATCTCATTTACATGGTACTCATGTAGAGCTTATTGCATTTATAGAGCATACTCTGGCTAGAATATCATCAAGCCACTTGATATCAAATGGAGGCAGCAGTTCTTTTACTGATCCCCACAGTGGTTCTATTCCCACTACAGTGGAGATGGTGGAGGTATAAAATTAGTTTCTTCTATTGACCCATGCAATGTATTTAGACCCCATAAACACCAATCAGTTTGATAAATTTATTTCTTGTTGGATTGACTTTAGTTGAACTATTATTGTGTTTGATATTTTTTGTTAGAATGGAATGTTATTTTAAAGCCCTAACATGCTTCAATCTTCTTCAAGATCCCTTCTTGTTCTCCGCCTTCTTTTCTTGTCGCCAGTTGATCCAAAAAGGTATACAGGTGGATCTTCCTCAGGCCCAGCAGCAATTGTAGCTTCTGGGCTTTGTTCAGCTGCACTAGGAACAGATGGTGGAGGTTGTACAAATTTGTCATCTTGTCTTCAACTGATTCTCTTTATTTTTCAAGACAATTATTGATATTGCTTTATTAATGCAAAATACAGGTTCAGTTCGTATTCCTTCTTTCCTTTGTGGTGTAGTGGGCTTGAAAACAACATATGGTCGGACTGACATGAAAGGGTAAAATCTTGGAATTATATGATGTCCAGTGTCTTACATAGTTTATAAACAAAAGCAATGAAAAGTTTATAAACACCATAGTTTTCTACTAGAATTTTTATAGGTACATGGCATGCTATATATGCACCATTGCTGCTTAGAATATTAGGTTGATAAAGTTGGTTATGGGTGTTTCACATTTCACAATGTTAAGTATATAGTTTATATCAAAGTCAAAACTGTTTTTGGATAAAGTTGGTTATGGGTGTTTCACAATTTTTATTTCACATTTCGTTTTTTTGTCATTTATTTTTGCAACCAATCTAAATGTGACTGAATGATCACATATGTTCTTTGGCAGGATGTCAGTGCTTCCCTTTCCAAAAAGTACCCCCAGTTGTACAAGGAGGGAATAAGAAATACCTTCTTCAAATGGAGAGTTGTGGTGACCTTGGCTTTGTTTTCATTTACCAATCATTAGTCATATACAATTTTGTGATCACTTCCGGTTCTAACAGTGTTGATTCGAATGGCAAGATGTTTGGCCTTTGGGATGTCAGCAAAAATGTAAACCATGTTTGTAATAACTGTTAATTTGCGGCTTCTTCTGATGTGCAACACGATTATAAGGCGGCATCAAATAACTGTTGGAGGAAGCATTGTAACATGGTTTATATTATGTGGATAAAATGGAATTAAACAATTTGGGTTAATGAGCTGGGTGTTATTTATATTTGGAATGATCTATATTTTTTTAGTTCAATCAAATAAAATTAGCCTAATTTCAAAAAAAAAAGAAAAAGAGGATATGACGGCGTTTTTACGAACGCCTCTTACACCCTACATACTAACGGTCAAATTTATGCAAGAAGATATGACGGCGTTTTTCCAAAAACGTCGCTAAATGCCGCCAATGACGTCAGCGTGAGTTTAGTAGGACATTTCGCGGCGTTTTTAAAACGCCGCCTATATTAATATCACGACGTTTTTAAAACGTCATAAAGTTATAGCGACGGCCGCGTCCTCGGCGTTCGGGGCTAAGCGTCACAAAAAGAATTGGCGGCATTTTTGACACTTACAGTGGCGTTTTTTAAACGCCACTAAAAGTTAAAATTCCTGCAGTGTGAAGGTCGAAGTTTCAACAACTAGGGAAAGCATACTAGATGCACATGTGGATTGCGAGCAAGGATTAAAGTTGCAGGGCTAGAAGAAGTAGTAGAGAAGTACCGTGCAAAGCTGATGTGGTTGGTGTTTGCTTTGGTTGCTTCCTTGTTTATGAATCTTACTAGCTTTGTGGCAAAAAATTTAAACCTTTGTACGACAAAATGTGAACTATCTATTTATTTTGTAAGCATAATAAAATAGAGGTAGCCCTAATGGAGGTATTACAATTCTAATTCTCAGATTTGTAGTGTTTTTCCCATATTGATTTTAAGAATTGACTTAAGCATCAGAGGGGTTTTCTAGGTAGCTCATTGGAGTTTGTTTTGCAGGAGGAACGACATTGTTTGGAGGAGATTCAAACTTGATCATAAGGAGTACGCGTGACGAATATTTCGTGCTTGTACAATTGGCATCGTTTGTGGAAAGTACACAGAACAAACCTTTCAATCAAGCTTTTTTGAAGGACTTCAATGGCCAACAATGAGAATTCCACGCTCTCTGTTGTTGATGACCAAACTCCAGAGACAGCTAGAAGGTGTAAAGATTTGCCTCCTGCTCCTTTGATGGGAGTTTTGAACACTTCCAGAAGAGGACCTCCTAGAGAGGCACGAGGCAAGTTCCCTTGAAGCCCTCAGCATTCCCTAAGCCTACATGGGCATAGGCAAAGAAGAGCACATGAAAATTGAGGCTTGGAGAAGTGATGGGACAACAGGATGCCATCATTCAGCAGATGACAGCAGATATTGAGGCCTAAAGCCCAGATAAGAGAAAATGGTGTCGTTAGAGTGGAGATCCACAGTGAGTGGGCCTAATCCTGTCATTCTGGAGGGTAGAGGAGGCATGCTACGCCAGTTCTTTCTATAAGCATGAGGAGCCATAGAACTAATGGCTCTTAATCAAGGTCTGGGAGATCTCAAATGAAGGGGAGTTGTTATCACCCCTTGTATACTCTATCGACGTCCAGACACTCCTACTGTGCCAGAATAGAGGACTTATTCTTGATGAGAGGGCTTGAAGAAGGGAAGAAACCCAGGAGAACCAACCCCAAAGAATACCAACTTTGCAGAGCTTGGCTCCTAAAACTCATGGGAGTATGGAAGTAAGGATGTTAACGCCACATATAGTAGTTTGAGCCAGCGGATAGAGAGCTGGCGAGGCTACAGTTTTTTCCATTCTTTCCAGAGATAGAGAATGCACCTTTCCGAGTTGGCTATCAACAGCCAAATTTTACTACATACGAGGGTAAAACCGATCCTTACATGCACATCAGCCACTATCGACAAGTCATGGCCGTATACAAGCGAAATGATGCCTTAATGTGCTTTTTGTTTCAGTTAAGCCTGAGAGAGTTAAACTTGACGTGGTTTGAAAGGCTACATGAGGGTAGCATTAAGACTTGGACACAGTTGGCGGAAGCATTTATCACCCGATACAAGTCAAATATTAGGACGCTGAAAGAAGTTGACCACTTGTTGAAGGTTATTATGGAACCAGGAGAGGCGCAGAAAACATACAACACTAGATATTGGGAGACATTCAATGAAATTATTTAATGACCCACTAATCCGACCATTGCTCAGTATAAGTAAGGTTTGCCAGTTGAACATAAACTGAGGGACTCGTTGACAATGACTCCGTTTCAAACTATGGAAACACTGATGGAGAGAATCAACCAACACATCATGGTTGAGGAGGATATAGCCTGACCGACTATGAAGGAAAATCCAGTAGCGGCAGACAAAAAGAGGGCGACTGTGACAACCCTACTTTGTGTTATGCTAATTAATCTTAATTATGCTTATCATTATATGATTGATATGATTCTGAGTACTAATTATATGATTATATGCGTTTTTGAATTTTTATCTATTCACCGTAAGAAAATTTATTTGATTTTTTGTTATAAAATTTAAATTGAAAGCCGTAGAGGCGACCGAAAGCGATATTGATTGTTCCATTATAATTATCGTAATTTTTGGAGCCTACGGTGAAATTTAATTAAAAATTGATTAGGATCAAATAATTAGATTAATTTGATTTAATTATGTTCATTGGATTAGGCCTAAGCCTTAATTGGCCAATATGATTAGAGAGACCTATATATGTGCTAATTAGGGGCTTAACTCACATCTTTGAGCTTATTTTTATCACCTCTTGGCTAAGTTTAGACACTTAGAGGGGGAAAACACTTGAGTTAGAGAGAGATAGACCAAATTCTTAGAGGATTGACTTAAAGATTGAAGATTTGGGAAGCTAGGCTCAAGGATTTGCTAGAACTAGAAGGATTGAAGGCTTCAAGTGAGTGTTTGAACTATAATTCATGAGTTTAAGTTCATGAATATATGTATTCAAGAAGAATTGGTAAATCAAACTCAATGTAAAGAATTTGGTACAAGTTACACATGCATGCATAATTTTGTTAAGCTTCATGATATTGAACATCATTTGTACCATTTGACATGGAATTGGAGTCTATATTTCACATGCATGCATCATCCTTGAAATATGAAGCTTGGTTGCATGAGTTTTTAATTTTCCAAGAAGAATATGAAATCATTTGGGAATTAGATCATGAATTTGGACAATTGGTCTCAAATTACCTATGTACTCATGTTGTACAATGTTTTTCCATGTTTTTGCACCAAAACATGAGTTTTGGACCTTTGAACATCAAGCTTTGAACTTCAAACACAATTCTGGAAATTCCAGAATTCGGCCTATTCGCTTGAGCGAGGAAAGTGTCACTCGAGCGTAAAAATCAAGCTCCTAGAAGTTTTACAGAGAATTGCACGGTAGCTTGAGCGGCAAACCTTGCGCTCGAGTGAACCCTATTTTATATAGCTCATCGCTCAAGTGATAGAAGTCTCACTTGAGCGTAAAATTCATGCAACCAGTACTTTACAGAGTTTTACAGACCGCTTGAGCGGCCAAAGCTGCGCTCGAGCGAGGTGCCCTATTTCAGAAATTTTTGAAAAGCTGTATTATGTTCCAATTTTCATTCTTTTCCATTTCCGAGTATTCTTAGGCACGCATTGAGCATCCTAAATGAATTAAAGGGCACAAAAAAAGCCTAAGAACATTAAGCAAACTAAAAAACAGATTGAATCGTATTATGACCCAATGTGTTGTGAATCATGTAAGGTCAAGTGCAAGGACGAATCAAGCACCAGAACATTGTGAGTAATGCTTTGGTAAAGATATGTTCATATATGCTATTTTTAAACACTACTCATGTGTAAGTTTTTTGGTTTGTGAATTCAAATTATGAATGAGCATTCTATTCATCTAATTGCACAAGACTCTGTAATGAAATTGATAAGTATGAAATCATCTAAATGGACCAAAGGTCGTTCCGAATGAATATGAGATGGGCCTAAAAACCGTTCTATATATTTGATTACATGGACCAAAGGTCGTTCTATATGTATATGAAATGAGCCCGAGGCCATTTGATATGTGTGTCAAGGACATAAAATGGGCCTAAGGCCGTCTGAATACTAATGTGATCATGACCACGAATATGAATATGAGCATAGATATGAATATGAAAATGATGGACCTGTGGTCGTTTTGTAATGTGATTGGGCCTGAGGCCATTCTGTGTTATAATTGGGCTCGAGGCCGTTCTGTAATATCATTGGACAAGTATTGTGGACCCAAGGTTGTTTCGTATGTATTGGATTGAAGGTCATTTTGGTTATGAATTGGACCCAAGGTCGTTGTGCAAATACGAGTTGGACCCGAGGTCATTTGGTATATGAACATGGATATGTTATATGATATGTTGGACCTAAGGTCATTTTGCGTTGATTAAATGAATATCATTCTAGAACTCCTTTACTTTGGTATTATTCACTGGGCGTTAGCTCACTCCTTATTTTATATGTATGTAGGTAAGCAGAGGGATGTCCAGCTCCAGCCCCAGCCCCAGTGAGCAATGAGAAACCGAAATTTGAGAAGCCAACCAAGGTCGCCTCACGCAAGAGGCCTTACTTTTGTTTTGCTTTTCCTTTCATTCTTTTGTGGTCATGTATGACCAAATTTGTGTATAAAGTTGGTTTTTATTAATACTGACTTTTGAATGATCCTGGACATATATAATTCAGAATATGGATGTTTGTATAGTGTGAGTTATTACATATATGAGAAAGTTTTTGGTTAAGCCATGCATGCACAGCTCGTTGGACAATCTTTGTAAGTTTTGCTTTTGCAATTTGGCCCCTTATCATTAAAAATGACTTGATTTCTGACTGTGGCCGTAAGTAATCTCATGATTACTGGCCGGTTATGACTCTAATCCATAGGGGCGGGTTTGAGTCATGGCAGAGTGGTATCAAAGCAAGAGTAATAACTCACACACTTGTCCAATTAAGCAATAGAGTGTCTAGAAAAGACCTAAGTTGCATTCATATGATAAGTATATGTGTGAAATGCATTGAGACATTGCTATGTGGATTGAAGTATGCAACTATATGACATATAATTGTTGCCTAATTGTATGAATGTGCTCTTTCTGTACATGAATATTGTGTATATCTTCTGTATGAATTATAATGCAAGTGTCATTAGATAATGGTGAGAACAAGAGCCGATGAACTAGAAGAATCCTCTACTGCTCGACGAGACTGAATGGAAAGAATGATCCAGGATATGGCAAAAACACTAAGGCAACAATAGCAGTGGCAACAACATTGGCAACAACCGCAACCCCCACCTCCAGTACAACCTATACCAGATTTACAAAATGATGACCAAACAATGGCCCTTACTAAAGAATTCAAGAAAATGAAGCCACCACTGTTCCACGGGGGTGTGGACCCATTGAAGGCCGAAGCTTGGGTCCTTAGTATTGAGAAGTTATTCGAAGTATTCCCATGCCTGGAGACACAGAAAGTACAATTAGTCACCTTTACACTAGAGGATGAAGCAAGAATGTGGTAGATGTTAATTCGCAATGATAACAAGGGCATTGACTGGGTACTGTTTCTTGCACTCTTTTACAAAAAATACTTTCCACAGTGTGTCCGTTATAGAAAGGTGTTGGAATTTGAAGGACTGAAGCAAGGCAATATGACTGTAGCTGAGTATGAAGCCAAGTTCACTGAATTGGCTAGATTCGCTCTACATATGGTTGACACCGACTATAAAAAGGCGAGAAAGTTTGAAAATGGTCTTCACAATGACATCTTGGAAATGGTGAATGTGTTAAAACTACCCACTTATGTTGATATGCTAGATCGAGCTTTAATGTCGGAAACTAACATGGCCAACCAAAGTAAACCACCAGCTGACTGGAAGGTTAAGAGGCAAGGCTTTTTCTGAGGGAAGAAATCATCAAAGAAACAAAACACAAAGCACTTCGGGCACCACTAGAAATACAGCACCAACATGTACTCAATGTGGTAAGAACCATCGCGGGGTTTGTTATTGTATTTTCTGGACATGCTATAGATGTGGTGAAATGGGCATATAGCAAGGGATTGCACCCAAACTGAACAACAAAATGGTGGGAAATCAACTGTTAGTTCGACCGAATCCATCCCAAAATCGGATAATACTACAAGGCTTGTTGCTACCAGAGACACAATGAGACAAGGGAGAGTCTTTGCACTCGTCCCAGGTGACACACGAAATATTGAAGCTGTTGTCTCAGGTACTATCTCTATATGCAATTAAGATGCTTTTGTGTTAATTGATTCTGGTTCAACACATTCCTTTGTGTCTACTATATTTGCATCTAGATTGACTAGACCCCTAGAATCATTGCCATATTTGCTATGTGTATCTGCTCCATCTGGGGAATCTGTATTATGTATCGTGTTTGTGATATGCGAATTGGCAATACTATCTTATATGTGGATTTGTTACCCTTGGACATTTGGCACTTTGATATAATTCTAGGTATGGATTGGCTATTGAAATATTGTGCCACTATCAATTGTGTAACAAAACGGGTTGCGTTTAAACCGCCAGGGCATGTTGTATTTGAATTTGTGGGTAATAGGGTAGTGCCTCCACCTTATCTGATTTTAGCGATGAAGGCATGTAAACTGCTTATGAAAGGGTGCCAGGGTTATTTATGTAGTATCTTAACTGAACAATCTGTGAGTGTTGAAATGGATAGTATCTCCATTGTTAGAGAATTTTCGGATGTGTTTCTTGATGAACTACTAAGGGAATTGATTGATAGAGAAATAGAGTTTACCATTGATGTTGTCCCAGGCACTCGGCCTATCTCAAAGACCCCCTACAGAATGTCTACTACTAAAATAAAAGAACTAAAAGAATAATTGCAAGACCTACTTGACAAAGGGTTTATCCGACCAAGTACTTCGCTATGGGGTGCACCAGTATTATTTGTAAAAAAGAAAGATGGGACTTCATGACTGTGTATTGACTACCGAGAACTGAACAAGGTAATGATAAAGAATAAATACCCTTTACCCCGTATTGATGACTTGTTTGATCAGTTGTAGGGCTCACAAGTATTTTCAAAAATTGATTTGAGATCCGGGTACCACCAGTTGAAGGTAAAGGAAGAAGATGTTGAGAAATCTGTATTCAGAACGAGGTATGGTCACTACAAATTTCTTATGTCGTTTGGAGTGACTAATGCCCCTACAACATTTATGGATTTTATGAATCAAATTTTTAAGCCTTACCTTGATGAATTTGTTATGGTTTTTATTGATGATATCATAATATATTCAAAGAGTAGACTTGAACATGAACAACATCTGAGAACCATCTTGCAAACACTTAGAGAAAAGAAATTATTTGCTAAACTGAAGAAATGTGAATTTTGGTGAGATGAGGTTGTTTTCTTAGGGCATGTCATCAACAGACAGGGAATTTTAGTAGACCCACAGAAGATAGAGGCAATTGTGAACTAGCCTATTCTAACAAATGTAACAGAAATCCGCAGTTTTATGGGCTTAGCTGGCTACTACAGAAGGTTTGTGAAAGATTTTTCAAAAATAGTTGTACCTCTTACCCAACTTACACGCAATGGACAACCATTTGAATGGAATGACGAAAGAGAACCTGCCTTTTAAGAACTAAAAATGAGATTAACCACTGCACTACTGTTGACATTGCCCACAGGTACGGAAAACTTTGTGATTTATAGTGATGCATCTTATAAGGGTTTGGGTTGTGTGTTAATATAGGAAGGACGGGTAATTACTTATGCCTTTTGGCAATTGAGACTACATGAAAAGAACTACCCAACACATGACCTGGAATTGGCCATAGTTGTATTTGCTTTGAAAATTTGGCGGCATTACTTGTATAGGGTAAAATGCGAAGTTTACATGGATCACAAAAGTTTGAAGTATTTCTTTACTCAAAAGGAGTTGAATATGAGCCAGAGGAGATGGCTTGAGCTAATAAAAGATTATGACCTTCAAATTCAGTATCACCTCGAGAAAGCCAATACTATTGCAGATACCTTGAGCAGAAAATCAACGGGAAACTTAACTTGTTTACTTACTGAACATAAGGAAATCATGCAAGATTTTGAGAAATTCGAGATTGAGGTAATATTACATGAGCAAAGTGGGTTGATAGCCACCATTTTATCCGAACCAACAATTATTGATGAAATCAAGCGAAAACAAAAAGAAGATGAATTCCTCAAAAAGATAGTTGATGAATTTGAGGAAAATCTGAAACCAGGATACATTGTGGTAAATGAAGTGTGGAAATTCCAAGATAGATTGTGTGTTCTAAACATCCCTGAGTTGAAGAGGAAAATTTTTGATAAAGCTCACAAATCCATGTTTGCTATGCATCCTGGTAACAACAAGATGTATCAGGACTTAAAACAGAGTTATTGGTGGCCAAATATGAAACGTGAAATTGCAGAATATGTGTCTAAATGTCTTCAGTGTCAGCAAGTTAAAGCTAAACATCAGAAGTTGGCAGGTCTGCTTTAACCTCTCCCTATTCTGGAATGGAAATAGGAGCACATAACCATGGACTTTGTTGTTGGCCTACCTCGGATACCTAGAGGCATGGATTCTATTTGGGTTATAGTTGATAGACTGACTAAATCTGTGCGTTTTCTACCTATGAAAACCACGTTCGATGCATACAAATTAGCCACCATTTATGTGGATGAAATTGTTTGTTTGCATGGAGTTCCGGTGTCTATTGTTTCGGATAGAGATCTGAAATTTGTATCTAGATTCTAAAAAAGTCTTCAAACGGTAGTGGGGACAGAGTTGAGGTTTAGTACAACATTCCATCCATAAACCGATGGGTAATCGGAACGGGCTATACAGACTCTAGAAGATATGCTCAGAATGTATGCTTTAGATTTTCAAGGGAGTTGGGAGACTTACCTACCAATGGCCGAATTTGCATATAATAACAGTTTTCCACTCTAGTATTGGTATGGCACCGTATAAAGCTTTGTACGGCCGAAAATGTAAATCTCCGATATGCTGGACTGAAGTTGGGGATAGAGTCTTGCTTGGACCTGAGCTTGTACAGACAACTACTGATAAAATCAAAGTTATTCAACAAAGGCTTAAGATAGCTCAAAGCCGACAAAAGAGTTATGCGGATGTTAGAAGAAGGCCCCTTAAGTATGAGGTTAGTGATCATGTGTTCATCCGTATGAATCCGATGAAAGGCCAATTAAGATTCGGTAAAAAGGGTAAATTATCACCCCGTTACATTGGACCGTTTCAAATTCTAGAAAGGCTTGGTTTGGTTGCTTATAGAGTTGCTTTACCACCGGGATGGAACAAATGCACAATGTATTTCATGTATCAATGTTGAGAGGCTATCTTCGAGATCCGTTCCACATGATTGACTATCACCGAATAGCACTTGACGAAAATATAGAGTATATGGAATGGCCAGAATATATCATTGATCGACAACTAAAGCAATTGAGAAACAAATCCATTCCAATCGTGAAAGTGGAATGGAAAAAACAATATGGTAAGGATGCCACATGGGAGAAAGAAGAAGAAATGTGACAACACTACCCACAATTGTTTCCAACGGAAGGTAACATAAGTTTGAGGGACCAAACTTCTTAAAGGAGGGAAGAATGTGACAACCCTACTCTGTGTTATGCTAATTAATCTTAATTACGCTTATCATTATATGCTTGATATGATTTTGAGTGTTAATTATATGATTATATGTGTTTTTGAATTTTTATCTATTCATCGTAGGAAAATCTATTTGATTTTCTATTATAAAATTTAAATTGAAGGCCGTAGAGACGACATAAAGCGATATTGACTGTTCCATTGTGATTAGCGTAATTTTTAGAGCCAACGGTGAAATTTAATTAAAAATTTATTCGGATCAAAATAATTAGATTAATTTGATTTAATTATGTTCATTTGATTAAGCCTAAGCCTTAATTAGCCAATATGATTAGAAAGACATATATATGTGCTAATTAGGGGCTTAACTCACAACTTTGAGCTCATTTTTATCACCTCTTGGCTGAGTTTATACACTTAGAGGGGGAAAACACTTGAGTTAGAGAGAGAGAGAGACCAAATTCTTAGAGGATTGACTTAAAGATTGAAGATTTGGGAAGCTAGGCTCAAGGATTTGCTAGAACTAGAGGGATTGAAGGCTCTAAGTGAGTGTTTGAACTTTAATTCATGAGTTTAAGTTCATGAATATATGTATTCAAGAAGAATTGGTAAATTAATGTAGAATACAAACTCAATGTGAAGAATTTGGTGCAAAATTACACATGCATGCATAATTTTGTTAAGCTTCATGATTTTGAACATCATTTGTACCGTTTGACATGGAATTAGAGTCTATATTTCACATGCATGCATCATTCTTGAAGATATGAAGCTTTGTTCCATGAGTTTTGAATTTACCAAGAAGAATATGAAATGATTTGGGAATTGGATCATGAATTTGGACAATTGGTCTCAAATTACCTATGTTCTCATGTTGTATATTGTTTTTCCATGTTTTTGTACCAAAACACGAGTTTTGGACCTTTGAACATCAAGCTTTGAACTTCAAACACAATTCTGGAAATTCCAAAATTCGGCTTGTTCGCTCGAGCGGGGAAAGCGTTGCTCGAGGGTAAAAATCAAGCTCCTAGAAGTTTTACAGAGAATTGAACGGTAGCTCGAGTGGCAAACCTTGCGCTCGAGCGAACCCTGTTTTATATGGCTCGTCACTTGAGTGACAGAAGTCTCACTCAAGCGTAAAATTCATACAACCAATACTTTCCAGAGTTTTATAGACCGCTCAAGCGACCAAAGCTGCGTTTGAGCGAGGTGCCCTGTTTCAGAAATTTTTGAAAAGCTGTATTATGTTCCAATTTCCCTTATTTTCCATTTTTGAGTATTCTTAGGCACGCATTGAGCATCCTAAATGAATTAAAAAGCATGAAAGAAGCCTAAGAACATTAAGCAAACTAAAGAATGGATTGAATCGTATTATGACGCAATGTGTTGTGAATTATGTAGGGTCAAGTACAAGGATGAATCAATCACTAGAACACTATGTGTAATATTTTAGTAAAGATATGTTCATATATGCTATTTTTAAACATTACTTATGTGTTAGTTTTATGGATTTTTGAATTTGAATTATAAATGAGTATTTTATTCGTCTGATTACGCAAGACTCTATAATGAAATTGATAAGTATGAAATTAACTGAATGGACCAAAGGTCGTTCCGAATGAAAATGAGATGGGCCTAAAGGTCATTATGTATATTTGATTACATGGACCAAAGGTCGTTCTGTATGGATATGAAATGGGCTCGAGGCCATCTGATATGTGTGTCAAGGACACGAAATGGGCCTAAGGCCGTATGAATACAAATGTGATCATGACCACGAATATGAATATGCACATAGATATGAATATGGAAATGATTGACCTGAGGTCATTCTGTAATGTGATTGGGCCCGAGGCCATTCTGTAATATCATTGGACAAGTATTATGGACCCGAGGTCATTTCGTATGTATTGGACCGAAGGTCGTTTTGCTTATGAATTGGACCCAAGGTCATTGTGCAAATATGAGTTGGACCCGAGGTCGTTTGGTATATGAACATGGATATGTTAGACCTAAGGTCGTTTTGCGTTGATTAAATAAATCTCATTCAAGAACTCCTTTAATTTGGTATTATTCACTAGGCGTTAGTTCACTCCTTATTTTATATGTATGTAGATGAGCAAAGGGATGTCCAGCTTCAGCCCCAGCCCCAATGAGCAATGAGAAACCGAATTTTGAGAAGCCAACCAAGGTCGCCTCACGCAAGAGGCCTTACTTTTGTTTTGCTTTTCCTTTTGTTCTTTTATGGTCATGTATGACCAAATCTGTGTATAACCTTGATTTTTGTTAATGCTGACTTTTGAATGATCCTGGACATATATAATTCAGAATATGGATGTTTGTATAGTGTGAGTTATTACATATATGAGAAAGTTTTTGGTTAAGCCATGCATGCACAGCTCGTTGGACAATCTTTGTAAGCTTTGCTTTCGCAATTTGGTCCTCTATCATTAAAAATGACTTGATTTCTGACTGAGGCCGTAAGTAATCTCATGATTACTGGCTGGTTATGACGTCCATAGGAGCGGGTTTGGGTCATGACAGCGATAAAGGTTAACATGGTTAGGAGAGAAGATAACTGTAACAACCGCAACAAAAGGAACCACAATAACAACGACTGAGTTACCATCTCTGGAATAAAGATGAAGAGAATGCAAGAAATTTGAAAGCACACACTGGCATTACCACAATCTTCAATAAACCCATCTACCGAATCTTGAGTGAAATTTGAGACGAGCCATACATTCGGTGGCCAGCCAAGTTAGGTGAAGCTCAGCGGGTCTATGATCCAAAGTACTGTTGCACCTTCCATGATGAAAGAGGACATCGTACTGAAGATTGTGTGCCACTCAAGCAGCAGTAATTGGTGGCAACAGGCCACTTAGATCGCTTCATTGAGGGTGGAGTCAAAGCGGCTCCTCAAAATCAAGTCGTTCCAAATGGCCTGCAATTGAAGACATTCCTCCCCAAGTAGTAATCCATGTAATTCATAGGATCATTGAGCTTGAGTAGGTGTGTGAGTTCAGGGGAATGATAAAAAATGTGGAGCATATGAGGAAAGTACTCAGCATGTAGCCAGTGAACAAAAAGGAGAAGACTGAAGATAAAGATGTGATATCCTTCTCAAGTAAGGATTTGAAGAGAATCTAAACTCCCCACAACGATGCGTTAGTTATCACTTTGCGCATCAAAGACTTTTATATTAAGAGGATCTTAATCGACTAGGGTAGGTTAGTTGAGATCACGTACTACGATGCCTTCAAGTAGTTGAAGTTGGAGGACAAAGACTTAGCGGTGACATCACCTTTGATCGGCTTTAACTCACAACCAGAATGACCTGTGAGGAAGGTCATATAACCAGTCAAAGCTAACTTGGTGGTTAAACAAGTAGAGTTCTCGGTGTTAAAAGTGCCATCCACTTACAACCTCATTTTGGGAAAAGGATAGATCCATGCCATGCAGGCTATAGCATCAACTTACTACAAACACCCCATTTTGACCGCCCTTAAGACTTTTGCGCCTCATGTTGAATACTCGATGATGATTTGTTGTGCTATGCAATTGTTCAATTTCTTCAACAAAAGGCTTCGATTTTTGAGTTTCAGAACCTAAAACCTTGTACCCTCTTTAGACCAAAACCTAATTTTTTCTAGCTTGACTACTCAGAGACCTGCTGGCCAGCAAGTGGCCAGTAGGCCATTTTGGGTTGGCTGCCCAGCTATGTTTAGCGCAACAAATATTTTGCTTGCTGCCAGGTGTCCTCATGTGCTTGCCTTGCACCAGCTAGCTTATTATAGATATTTCCGACGTGAGAAGGCTTTCTTCTATGAATACATGTCCCCCCTCATGGTTTAGGGTTAGAAAAAATTGCCAAGTGCCTATAGCTTGCTCAACACACTATCTCTCTCCTCTTGCAATATACATACACTATCCATACACTTCCTAAGCCAAAACTTGAGGTTTCTTGCTGAGATTCTTGAACACATATTTAAGCTCTTGAGAATGTTTAACTTGTGGTTTGTGAACTAAAGAGCATCCTCTCTTTGAAAGAGGTATATTTTGAGATTTTATACCATCTTTTCTATTTATTTTCTTTGCTTTTCACACTTTTTTTCAGAGTTAATTTAAGCTTTAAAATGTGGTTTTTAGTCACAAAAAAGAGGAGGGGTTAGCCACCCTTCCTTCGGCTTGTTGGTTGTTTGAAACCCCTTGGCTTTAGCTTGTTTTTCTTCAATTTTTCCACCTCAAAAACTCAATTTTTAGCACTGTTTTTGTGCTATTTCAGTGCTGTTTTTGTGTGTTTAATTATGCTTTAACTACTATAGATGTGTTGTTGTAAGTCCTCGTGGCTATAGTCTTCAATCCATTTGAGTTGATAGTCCTTTCTTGCACTTTTTTAAAGCTTTCATACATGTTCGTACTATTGTAATTACCTTTGCATAATCATCTCTGCAACCTCCCTCCATTCTTTGTTTCTTTTGATTAAAGAGTTGAATCAAATAAAATATTGTTGTTCAAGCATAAGAAAGAAACTTTCCATGCTTAATGGTTTAATCTCTTCGGATGTTTATTGCCAAGGCATCACATCTCTCTCATGCTAAGCACAATCTCTTGTTTGACATTTCTCTTTATCACCGGTGCATTTATTTCTAAAGGACTAACTTTCTAGTTTAGACCCTTGGAAATCACCAAGGAAAGTGTCATTATAACTTATTATTAAGTTTGGATTTAGAGTCATTATTGCTCATTTCGGGTTTGATTAGTCATTATCACTCTCTTTGAGTTTGACTAGTCATTATCGCTCATTTTGGGTTTGACTTAGAATTCATTATCGCCTGTAAATGAGTTTGACTCTTCCTTTGTAATTTTCCCCATAGAAAAGGGCTTGAAAAGCTCATTTCTCGGGTTAAGTCAATGCTTGATACTCTTTATCGCTTTTGGACTTAGTAGATGTAATTATCAGTTTCAGACAAAAAGGAATACAAGATAAGGAATGGAAAGGTAATGTAAAAAACGCTAATAAAATTGGAGTAAAAGAGGTAAAAAAAAAAAGGTAATAAAATTGGGTTAGGTTCAATCGGACGTTATATTGAACCTATTGCATCTTGAATCATTACATACTCTTTAGTGATGTTCAATGATTCAAAAAGCAATGTCTACCCCTTTCCTCGAGGTAACTCTATGATAGGGAAGAGGTGTTGCAGGTCTTTCATTTCCATTTATTGAGTTTTTGTCCTATCAGTTCATAGATCATCACGCAACAAATTTACGACAATTGACGATTTGTGAATCGAATATACTCCTCCCTTGATCCTTTCATGATAGGGAGGGGCAGAAAGGATAAACATCCCCTGGAAACACTATGTTTTTGCTCTATTTTGACTTTGTGGCAGCAGGGCAGTTCCCAAAAGCAGTGGTCGATCGACCACCAGTCCGTACGGTCGACCACTTTTCAAGGCCGGCCGGCCACCAAGTTTTGTACAGGCAGTCGCATTTTTGTGACAGAACAGAGCAGAAGCCGAGGAAAAAATAGAATTATTTTCTAAGTACAAACAAAATAGAATCTAGTAGCAAACAAAGAGGTTTCCGGGAGGATGTTCTCGATTACGTGTGTACGGGTCCTTGCTTCCTGTTCAAGTCCTTTAAAATAGTGCTTTAATAATTAGTGTGCTAGCTGATTTCATTCGAATATGTAATAATTAGTTAATGTAGTTAATTCGTCTATTTGGTATTGTAATATTTAGTTTAATTAGGACATTTCATTTGGACCCTCTTGTGCGAGGGTAAATTTGTAACACTTGTAATATTGTGTATGTCTTCCAACCCTCATTCTTTCTCCCTTTTATTTGCTTGCTTACGATGATTGCATGTACTATCCTATTTTGGTTTCATATTATTACCATGTGTAAATATTCATTTTTTGCATGCATTGGGTTCGGTTCATCATTCCAACATTATTGTTATTTCCTATTTACTTGAATGCGTACGTTATTGTAGACACCCCATTTTTGACCGTCCTCAAGACTTGGACGTCACCGCTTGAACACTCGGTGATCATCCATGTTCGTGTTTGTTTTGAGTTCCCGGAGGTCTTGGCTACGCGCCTTGCCTCAGGATCTCTCGACTTGCTTGTTCTGTGCTTGGTTTTACACTAAGGACTTGTTTGTTTTTGCACCTAAGGGTAGAGAGTAGCTTGCTAGCTACCCCTGATACCCACCGGCCATGGCTTGAGGCCACCGGCCATGTTTTGAGGCTATCGGCCATTGGTGAAATAGTCCATTGGCCGGTCGGCATTTTGTGTGGCCGGCCGACCACCTGTTTGGCCGATGGCCTCCTTTTTTGGCCGGTACCACCTTTTTTCCTTTTTCAGGCATGGTGCATGCCAGTTGTGCTAGCTGGAATGCACAAACCCTGCCCCCGTGCACATCTACGGCTGTTTTGCCCCTTTTGTACCCTTTTGGTCTAGCTTCTTGAGGTAGCTTGGACCTTTGTCTTAGCTTCCTCAAGAAGCTTGGATCCTGCCTCAGCTTCCTCAGGAAGCCTTGGCCCCTTTGCCTTGGCTTCTTGAAGAAGCCTTGATCCTTTTATTTAGCTTCTCTTGGAAGCTTAGCACCTTTGAGGGTCTGTATAAGGAGACAAACCCTCTCCTTGTTTTTGGTTCAGAAAAATCAGATCCAGAACATATATATTCTGATACATACATCTTCTCTCTATATATCTCCCTCTCTCTCTTCATTTGTGTGTGTTTGAGGGCCTAAAAGGGTGATTTGTTCTTACTTTTGCACTAAAACACACACCATTACACCATACTTTGACTTTAGGAGGTGTTGAGGGTTTATTCTTGAGGTTTTGAGCTGGTTTTGATCAGAAGAAGGTGGGTGGACTTGCTGTTCTTGAGGTGTTCTTCAAGGGTAACACTTTTGCTTTAGATTCCCCAATCTTGCACTAGCTTTTGACCTGCTTTGCATACTGATTTGAGCTTCGTGTATAACTGAAAAAAGTCTCGTATTTGCATGCTTAAGATACTTCATTAAGGTCATTTTATTGTTTGGGGTCGATCTCCCCCTCTTAGGCCTTGTTTGGCCCTTTTTTGTACTCTCTTTGTTAAGTTTTGGAACCTCTTGTGTATTGGCCTTCTCACCACTGAAATCCAGTGGATTTTTAATGGTGAAGAAGGGATTTTGAGGTCGTGCATAGGGGAGGGGCACCCCTCTCCTTTGGTCTCTCTTTTGTTTGCATTTTTGGCCCATAAGGGTAGCATGTATGATTAGTTGTTCTTGGCTTCATTCTAGAGGTTTTTGGGTGTTATTAGGTCATATAATGCCTCTGTTTTTGGTCGGATTAAAGGTCCCTTGCATGCATAATATACTTGCTTTGTATTCCCCCGTTATGCCTAGAAGTGCATCATGCATATAACCTACTATGCTCTCATGTTTTAGCCTAACTTTGTGAAGTTCTTAGCCATGTCTTACCATCCTTAAGGTCTGTTGGGAGCTTATTTGATCATATTTACCATGTTTGGTATAGCCCCTTTGTATTTTGGCTTGTGAGCCTTGAGGGTGTGAGTCATGAGCATGTTTTAGTTGGGTTGTTTCAATGATTTGGAGTCATTTCACATACCATTTCAGTCCCTAATCCATGTTCTTATGCATGTATCCATCACCCTTTTCATGCCTTGAAGAGGTGTCCTTTTGTGCCTTGAAATGAGCATTGTGCATGCTTATGTATTTAAGTTTTTGGGGCTGCCATATCAGTGGGTTTTGGGGCATATTTTGATGCATGAAAACTCTGTTTTGGGTTGCTTAGTTCATGCCATGTTTGCTTGGGGTAGGTGTTGAGCAATGCTCTCTTTTGTGGCCTTGAATACCTTCTATTTTGCATCCATTCCCTAGCATGTCTTGGTGTCATCTTTTGTATGCTTTTCAGAGTTTAACATGAGTGTTTAATGTCCAAGCATATTGCCTTTAAGTATGCTTAGATTTGTCTCCTTCCATGCTTAGATGATAGGCCTTGGTGTGTGCATGCTTGCATACATAAGTTGTGCCATTTTTGACCCTTTTGGCCACTGTTTTAGGGTGTGGCTAAGGCCTCCCATTTCAGTCTAAGTCTATTCTTGTACATAGTTGTATGTTTGACTTGTTGCCTCTCGTTGCATGCTTGCATTGTACCATGTTTGCATCACATGTTAAATTGCATTATATTGCCTCTTGTATGATTAGCACATTGCATGCTTGCGTAATAGATTGCATTGCATTTGGCATGTTTTGCATCTTAGCCTCATGTTGCATTCTTGAGCCATGTTTGTATACATGCAATGCATTGCATTGCTTGGTTTGGGGTGTCAAACCAAGCATGAGGATTGAGAGTGTTCGTACTCCAAGTGACGTAACACGTCTCAATCCTCGGTCGCTGACGCCCTTGATCTCAATATGATAGGGTGTTGGCATTCATCTCTTTTGTTGCATGCATTTTACATTGAATGGCAAACTTGGCCTCTTAGGCCATCATGCATCAAAATGCATAATTGATGGCCCAAGGGCCGAGGGTCATGCTCCCTTGAGTCCATTGCATGATGGGGAGTGTGGCCATGCTCACATTTGCTTGAAAATTTCATGCCATACACTGCTTGCCCTCTGCTGCTGTCAACTGCAGGAAGAAATAGCCGGCCGGCTACTTGGAGTGCCGACCGACCAAATACAATTAGCCGGTGGCTCAACTAATGGTCGATGACCATTCAATTCGGCCGGTGGTGTTCCCACTTGGTCGGTGATGCTCCCCAGTGTTCAGAGAAGCATCCTTGGGACTTGTGCCAATTTTCAGAGGAGCAGGGTAGTGTAAACAGAGGCAACAGTGCTATGGCAGCAAGTTTCTGAGCGGGGCGAGTCAAGCATGCATCATTCACGCATTTCGAGGCTGAGCTGCGACTGTCTCTTTAGCTTCACATTTAAATTATTTTTGTGATTAATTTGTTAATTAATTAAGAGGGTCTGTAATAATTAATTAGCTAGGATAGTTGATTCATTATTCGGACTGTATTATTCTTTTAGACCCTCCGAGCGAGGGCAATTGTGTAATAAGTGTGTGTGAGTGTGTGTATGTCTTCCAACCCCACTTCTTTCTTCCTTTTTATTTACCAGCTTTCGATGGTTAGTATTAGGACATATTTAAATTAGCATACCTTATGTTATGTATGCGTGCATTCATACATTTGTCTTGCATGCATCGGGCTCGGCGCATCATACTAACTCTATTTGTGTTTCAATCCCAAATTGAATACGTGTTAGTTGTAGCATTTCGCATGTCATTTTAGAATAGCCGAGCCTATTGTATTTGTATTCCTGCATGTGTTGCATTAGGCATTTCTGTATAGTTAGGATCATGTATGGATTTCTAACATAGCTTTTGTTTTGGCTTAGAGTACTCGGTAAGCTTTTTACGCTTTAGCATCCTTGCATGCGTGTGAGTGTTGCCATGACAGCATGATTACCATGAGGCTATTGGCTTATGTGATATAACTGCTTGAATGCCTGTGGATGGAGGTTGAATTACCTGAATTGGAATAATGTATTAAAACTTTGAGTTTTAAGCCCACTTGATAGTGGCAAAAACCATCTTTTCTAAAGCCCACTTGAGGGTGGCAAAACCTGCACTTTAGCCTACTTACGAGTAGCAAATCGCTTTCAAAAACAAACATGCAATGTTTTGCTCTAACTCAGGTGATTCAGTCTATACTTGTATGCTGTGCGCATCACATAGTAAATCTAGGCTAATAACTGGAATAAGAACGCATAATGTTTTCAAAACAAGATATCATGGTTAGTAGAGGCTGATCTTCGGATCAGGCGAGAAGGGTGCTCATAGCTGACCTTCCCCAATCGTACCCAAGTTCCCGAGCCGGCATCTCTGGTGATGACGGACATGTGGCCTTAGGCAAACGAGTCAGGGTTTCCTAAATTCTCCCAAAATAAAATATTTAGGTGGCGACTCTGTATCTGGCAAAGCAGTCCATGTTTGGCACTTCTTTCAAAAAAATCTGTTTTCAAAAACGATTTGCCGGATTTGGACTCTTTGGTTCAGATTAAGAACCGTGACAATTTGATAGTCCTGAACTGTAGTGAGCCCAAAACGAACAGAACGGGACTCATCTTCCCGGGGCGTTCGGGGACGTCTACAGTTATTATATGCCTTGAATTGATCCATATGTCATGTTAAGATACTAAATCCGATAGTTACATTTTGTATGTATTGTATTAGTCACTTGCATAGTAGAGCATACATTTTTCTAATTATTTTATTTCCTTTAGCTTGCCTCGGAGTACTAGGTGAGTATTATTCGCTTTAGCATATCGCATGAGTGTTTGTGTTGCCATATCAAGCATGATTACGATGGGGCTAAGTGGATTTGAATGCTAGTGGATGAATGCTATTTTGCTTAAATTGGGATGATTTGATTAACATACATATGAGCTCGCCTTTTTCAAACAGCACATTCAAAACTCTTCTCAAACAAACATGAAATCAAAGCATTCCAAAGTGGGTGAAATAGTCTATACTTGTGTGCTTCACATAGTAAGTTAGCATAATAATCAGAACAAGAGCATATAATGCATATAAAAATCATACCATGATTAGTAGAGACCGATCTTTGATTGACTGTGTGGGGTGCTCAATTCATGACCTTCCCCTCTCATACCTAAGTTCTCAAGCCGAGACACTTTGGTTATGACGGAAAAGTAGCCTTTGGCACGAGTCATGGGTTTCTTAAATTTTTCAAAAATATTTAGGTGGCAACTCTGTGATTTGGCAATGCAGTCCATTTTTGGCATCTTTGATGATAAATGGATTTTCTAAGACTTGCCAGATTTGAACTCTCATTTGTTTAATCTATTTCACATTGCACTTGTGAAACCAAATTCAGAACCACGGGAGTCTGAACTGTAGGGCTATCATATCCGAAGAGATAAAACCCCTCCGAGGAGCATGAAAAGCAAGCTACACTTATCATAAACTAATTCACTTCCCTGCAGCATTGGGAAGGATCGAAGAGGTTTGGGAAGATCAAGTAATGTTGAACCATTGCGGTAAACGACAGTTGAGTTACCAAAGACTTTGTCCAAATGATAAAAGCATCAGAGGACAAAGAAGTTTTGGAAGACGTCAGCAAGAAGGCCGAGGAAAAAGTTGTCGAAGAATTAGTAAAAGTGTGGATCAACGAAAACGATCTAGAGAAATTCTTTTTGCTAGGGTTTTCCTTGTCTAGCAAAGAAAGATTAGAGATCATGGATTTTTTGATTTCTAACATTGAGGTGCTTACTTGGACACCTTACGATATGCCTGGTATAGATCCAAGCTTCATTTATCATCAACTGAATGTCTTCTCCTTAGACACCCCATTTTTTACGGCCCTTACGACTTGGACGTCCTCGCTTGCACACCCGATGATGAATGTATATGCTTGTCAAGTGCTCGAAGTCCTCAGCAAAATGTCATAGCTTTGAGTCTTTCAACCCTTGCATCCCTGTTGCGTCATTTTTGGACCAAACTCATTGTTTTTCAAGTCTGCAGCCTCTAGTGGCCTGTCGGCCACCTCTTTGGGCTGCAGGCCATCACTCTTGGTTGTCGGCCACTGATGTGGCCTACCGGCCACCAGTGTCTTTTGTAGATATTTTGTGACAGCTGTGCTAGTTGTTTCCACAGATGCATGCATCTGCTCCCACGTGTAGAGCTGGATGTTTTTTAGGGGAATTCATGTTTTCAATATATAGAGGGCCTCCCTCTCATGTTTTAGGGTTAAAAAAAATTTGGAGCAAAATTTTTCCTCTCTCTCTACAATTCTCTCTCTCTTTTCCAAATTTCTACACTATGCTTACATATTATTCACCTTTGCCTATACACCCTTAACCAAACCTCTCCATATTTGAGCTGAGGTGTCTTTGAGGCTTGTTATAGCTCTTGAGAGTGTGTTTTCTTGGCTTTGTTGCTTGGAATTGATTTCCTCTTCAAGAGATATAAGGCTTTGCCTCTTTACTTACTTTAACTACTCTTTTTCTTGCAATTTTCCAAGTGTTTTTGGGCTGTAAAAACTATGTATTTTTGGGCTGAAACTTGGGTTTTAAGGCCATTAAAGGGTGGGGGTTGGTTCACCCTTCTTTGCACCATGTTTTAAAGGCATTTTGCCTTGTGTTTCCCATCCCTTTACTATCTGTTTTTGAGCTTTAAAACACAATTTTTTAGAGTTATTTCAGTGGCCAAAATCATGTTTTGAAGTCCAAAATTAGAGGGGTTAGTCTCCTCTCCTTGTGTCTTGCTTACTAGCCTAGCATGTGCTATGTTTTAGCTTATTATTCTAGCATTTTTTGTCTTAATTCCAGCATGTTTTAGGACTGCTTTTAGACTATTTTAGCACTGTTTTTGGTTGTTAGTTGCATTTGAGCTTTGTTTTGCATGCTTATAGTGTAATTGTCCTCATTAGTTTGGTGTTCTAGGCCTTAGACATCATCTTGTTTGAGTTGATTGCATTTATTTATGACTTTTCATACTTGTGATCACTCTTAATCACCTTTGCAACCTCCCTCCACTCATGGCTTTTGTTTTGCTTTGAAAGTGGTTCAAACTACTTGTTTGTTTAAGCATGAGATTAACATGTCATGCTTAATGGTTTAATCCCTTTAGGGGTTCATTACCAACGGTATGATGTCTCTTTCATGCCCAAAACAACTCTTGGTTTGAGCCCTCTTTCCGTTAAAGGACTTAGCTTTACGCTTTAGACTCAATGAATTAAAGGATGGTTGGTAATTTAAAATGATGTAATTAAAATGGGATTAAAAGGATGCAAGATAAGAATTTGGATGTGTTCAATTGAACGTTAATTGAACACGTGGAAGCTTGAGGCATTTCATCCTCATTAGTGATGAAATGGTTCAAGTTTCCAAGGTCACCACTTCCCTTGATCATTTCATGAAAGGGATGAGGTTAGAGTCTTATTTTGTTGCATTTATTGAACTTGCACACTTTGGTTTGTAAGTCATCATGCAATGAAATTTCTTGAATTAGTGGTTTTGTGGACCAAATTTTGTCTCTCCTTTGATTTGTTCATGATAAAGAGGGGTGAATTGTGCAAACAAACCTTTGAGAATACCCTGTGCGTGCTCTATTTATTCTCTGTTGTAACAAGATGAATCCTGCAGCAGTGCCCGGCAGGCCACTTTCCATAGCCGGTAGGCCCTCATTCCTAGCTGGTCAACTATTGATCCAAAATTCAGCACAATGTGTTTTTTGAGTAGAGCAGAGCAGAGCTATTCTGGAGGTGGACAGAAGTGTAAGTGTTCTACTGTACAACAGAGACCTTCTGGAAGCAAAACAGTGGCCTTTTAAGGTGGAAACCGAGCACGTGCATGAACATTCCTCGCGTATCAAGCCTATTTAGCTTAAATACTTAGCTTAGCTATTTGTTGTAATTAATTAGTTATAGCTAGTTAATTTTGTAAAGTGATGTAATTATTTTAATTAGCTAGATTAGTTAATTCATTAGTTCATTTGTTGTATTATTTAGTTAAGTAGTTTAGCTAGTTATTCATTTCGGTTTATAATAGTTAGCTTAATTAGCTTAGCTTTAATTAGCTAGTTAGTTAGTTCATTCGGACTCTCCTTCATGAGAGCACCATGTAATAATGTGTATGTCTTCCAACCTCACGTCTTTCTCCCTTTTATTTACTAGCTTATGATGGTTAGTTTAGGGATATCATGTTTTGTTTGGCATGTTTCATGTATGCATCCATTTGTATTGTATGCACGGAGGCTCGGTTCATCATTCTAACTTGCATTGTTAGTTTAAATACTTATTTGAATACGTGCTTAGATCACATGATATCAAATTGATTCATATGCCATATTAGTAGCCGAGCCTATTAGTTGCATATCGCATGTGTTGCATTAGTCATATTGCATAGTTAGGAATCATGAATTTTTTTCTAACTCATTTCTTGTTTGGATTGGAGTACTAGGTGAGCCTTTACTCGCTTTAGTATATTGCATGTGTGTGATTGTTGCCATGTCTAGCATGCTTGCCATGAGGCTAATTACTTAAGTGCTATAACTACTTGAATGCTTGTGGATGAAGGCTAATTGTTTGAATTGGAATAATTTGAGTAATGTTCATATGTGATCACTTTTTCAAGTGATACACATTCGAAACAATTTTGCAAACTAACATGAACCAAATGTTCCAATTCTTGCAAGTTAGTCTATACTTGTGTGTGCGCGCATCACATAGTAATGCTAGCCTAATAAACCAGAACAAGAACATATAATGTACATAAAATTCATCTTATGATTAATAGAGGGCGATCTTTAATCAGGCGAGCGGGGGTGCTCAATTCATGACCTTTCCCTCTCGTACCTAAGTTCCCGAGTTGAGACAATCTTGGTGATAACGAACTCGTGGCATTTGGCACGAGTCATGGGTTTCCTAAATTTTCCAAAAATAAAATATTTAGGTGGCGACTCTGTATCTGGCAAAGCAGTCCATTTTTGGCAATTTGATTTAAAATCGATTTCTCAAAAAATTTGTCGGATTTGGATTCTTTGGTGATTATCTATTTCACATTGCACTTGTGGAATCAGATTCAGAACCATGGGAGTCTGATACTGTAGGGCATATTTGACTTATGAAAGGGGGTGCGAAAAGTCGAGCTACAGTTTCTGGCGACTCTGCTGGGGACTTAGAGAACTTGACTCAAAATTCATGATATGAAATTTTATCTACACTTATATGTTTCTTTGCATTGCATTTGCATTGGTGCGTTTAAGTCACTGTGTTTGCCATCTACTATATCTGGACAGTTTGCCGGAGGCTTGCTTGAAAAACTTACCAAAAGGCTGATCGGTCATGGGCTCTACTATAATGGGAACACAACCCTTGGATCCTCACTACCGCTATACCATTTGATCCTCCTTTCACTTCTCGATGTTAGGTGTGAGAGGTATATTAGGTAGTCTTGCTAAGGTACCCTCTTTTGACCATTCGGGCTAGTTGAATATCGAAAAGCCATAGAGATTGTTCCAAACTAGGACAAGATGCTCATCCGAATATAGGATTACATGAAACCGTTTTGTTTGAATAGTGAACTCTAGTTCCTGACGAAACTAGGACAGGAAAACCCTTCTCTCTCATAGGGGTGTTTTGGATCTCACTTAATTGGTATGTGCTTTACAGTGAAACTGTACAGGAATATGCGTATCAGTTGCAAGTTTTGTATCAGTATTGGGGGCAGAATTCAGTGTTGAGTGTAGTCGTACAGCTTTGATTACATCTGTGTGTTGTTAACATCAGTAGCTAAGGTGCTGCGCGGTTTCTGATTACTGCTTTCTTTTTGCTTTATTTCTTTTTGTTAGGTAGTTTAACACCATAGCGTCGGAAAGTTTGGATATCCCCCAAGTGCTTTGTACCCGAGTCAGAAGGCTTTGCAAAGCTGGAGATCTTGTTAGGGGACAACCTGTGTTTACTTCACTCCCACCAGTTGCTAGACAGAGGAGAGTCAGGCCGAGTTCACTGGTCTAGTTTCTACAGCAGTCACCCCTCACTTCACCTGTATCTAGTTAGGCTCAGGGACAATCTTCTACATCTAGTCCAGCACGAGATCATTCGCCAATCCCGATGGCACAGTATCCCCCAGTCAATATGGAGGAATTGATACATCATCTTCAACAAATAGTTGAAACCCTGTAACAAGACGTTGCTCGTCAGGCCGAGGTCACATCCTATCAGGCTGAGGTAATAAATAGGCTGCAACAACAATAACCACAATCGATAACGGCTTCTGTACCTCATGCACCTCCTATGGGCATCCCGACACCCGGAGCCACTGCTCATACTGCTAATGTCCAAGAGAATCAAGGCAATCTAGTAGAGTCGATCCCACCACAAGCCTCCAAAGCACCTACGTATCAAACCGAGGCTTCATTTGAATTTGAGGTTGACCCAATTGTGCTTAAGGTCAACAAGCTGGAGAAACTATTCAAGAGAGCACAAGGTGTCAACTCTATTCCCGACATAGAAGACGGGTATATCGACTTTGTAGTGACATTTCCAGATCGGTTCAAAATTCCAAACATCGATAGATTCGACGGCTCCGGAGATCCTATGGTTCATCTTCGGCTGTTTTCAGACATTCTGCGACCAATGGGTCTGACCAGATTGCAGAAACTATCTCTCTTTAGCCGGACCCTGTCTGGTATAGCAGCTATATAGTATGTGAAGTTGGAGGATTCGGTTAAGCAGAGTTGAGAGGAAATGGCCGAGGCCTTTATTGCTCAGTACTCGTTTAACACACAAATCGAGGTCATAACTCGTGATCTTAAGGCAATGCGCCAGGAGCCGAAAGAAGGCTTTTCAGAATTTGTGACAAGGTGGAGGGCCAAAGCTTCAATGATGACCACAAGGCCTTCCGAGAAAGATCAGATAAGGATGGTAGTTTGTAATCTGCACGGGAAGTTGTTGCAGAAAATGATCATCCTACCTTTGTTCACATTCACCGAGCTTCATGAGATGGGGGTTCAAATTGAAGACACCATGAAACAGGGGTTGATTACTGATGAGAAAGAGCAGACAAAAAGGCATTTTATGCATAGTTCCAATGCTACCACCGGTGGTAGTACGGCTGCACGGCCGTCGGATGTGAGCGTTGTTACCACCACAACCAAGACTGCCAATCCCTTTGCCAATACAACTACACAAACTCCGAACAACCCTACCTGACCCCAGAGGACATTTACCCAACTCTATATGCCCTTATCTCAAGCCATGAAGGTGTTGATTAAAAAAGGGCATCTCAAACCATTAGAACTTCGCCCTCTACCTGATTCTCTCCCACCGAAACATAACCCAGCAAAGTACTGCGCATTTCACCAGCAGCACGATCATGATATTGACCAATGCTTTAGACTGCGTTCTGAGATTCAAGACCTCATTGACAACAAGGTGATCACACCGCCCCAGAAAGAAAATGTAACTACAAACCCTCTCCCAGCCCACAATCAAGTTCTCCGACCTCGGAATCTAAACCCAATCCATACACTGGCCATCCCCTACGACCCCATCGTATATATTACTCCTTCCCACCTACCAAGACCGACGATGTTTAGTCCTGAAAGCATAGACTTGTGCATGATGGACGCATCTGTACTTTAACCTAAGCCTGTGGTGGTGACAGTTGCAGTAGAAGGAAAGCTGGTCTTGGAGGGAAGTATGAGTCCGTTGCAGGAAGGGGAGTATGATCCAAGCTGCTACATTATGCCAACTGGGCAGGTCAAGCCAGAATTGGTGTTGCCAACTGTAGTGGAGGTTAATGTGGTTAGGGATGATGGCCCGAGCCAAGGTTTGGATGATTTGGCGGAACTTGAGGAGGATCTAGACAACCTGCAGTTCTTTGACGAACAAGATCAAGGAGAGGTGCATACTGACTGGTTTGATTTGAATGGATCAACCGACAACTCCGGATGGCTAAGTGATGAACCAGATAGGGAGGAAGGAACTGAAACAAAACCAGATGAAAAGAAAGCAGGAATTGCTATGGTGGCCGGTATGGCCGATGAAAAGGGGAAACTGCTGGAGATCATCGGCGTGAAAAATTCAGCTTAGTAACTAAGCCCTGTGAGTACTATGGACACAGAACAGGAAGCTGCACTGAAGTAGTTTGCACAAGAGAGGGTTGAAGACAAACAGAAAGTTGTAATGGCCCAATATCCTACGGGGGATGCCTGTAATGTGAAAATGATCCAAACGGAGCCAGACAACTGTTTGTTTGTTGCCGAAGGTGTATGGTGGAAGGATGATGATCTACATCTGGCTCACACCTATGAAGACTAGGGTGAGTGCCTTCCAGACAACACGTGGTACGTTGAGGAGATTGATCACACGACAAGAAGTGGGCGGTATTTCAAGCCACCGCACTTAGATCAAGCTGAGGCATCTTTGAAGGATAGAGAGGTTGAGAAACAGAAAGAAAAGCAACTGGAGGAAGAGGCAGTTGAAGCAGCTGAAGAAAATCCAAGCCGACATCTCAATTTTGGATCTTTTCATGGCCTCCCGGGTATATTGACAGGCTGTACTGTCAGCAATGGACAAAGCTAAATTGTCCATTGACACTACCCCTGAACAGCTTGTGGGATTGGTCTTCCTAGGTGGCGTAAGGCCAACCCTAATGTTTTTTGACAAAGAACTGCCGCCGGAAGGCTCAGCACGCAACAAACCTTGTGCATATTTGTTGAGTGCAAGAAAAAATGGGTGCCGGTGGTGTTGGTCGATACCTGGTCAACTATCAATGTTTGTCATTCTCGCACAGCTTATGCCATCGGCCTTAAACCAGCAGACTTTGTGCCCACATCCCAAGTGATTCGGGTAGATGATAATACCATGAGGGAGGTTATGGACACGGTACAAATCAGAGTCCAGGTAGGCCGAGCTCAGCAAGATGTCAAGTTCCATGTCCTGGATGTCCCGACCACCTTCAACTTACTGCTAGGGAGGCCCTGGCTGCATCACGTGAAAGCAGTCTTCTCTACCCTCCACCAAATGTTAAAGTACCCCCACGGGAAGGGAGTGGTGACTGTTTTCGGGAATTCATCCATTCACCCACCACCAGAGGTAACTACACCAGTGCTGGAAATCACTCATGGCGAAGAGGATGTATTCTTCTCGGGGTTCACTCTGGCTGAGGCCTGGGCAGTGCAGACCATTTTGGCCGCTGATGAAGGCATGTATGTCAGCGCCCAATCTATCTATTTCATGAACAAGCTGCAACATGTGCTAGGAATGGGACTTGGAAGAAGTGGCCGGAAAGGTATCGCTGTATTAATAGACGTACTGCATAATCCACATGCTTTTAGTTTGGGTTATGTACCTACCAAAGAGGACTGGATCAGGAAAAGGAAAGAAATGACAGGCAGAGCCAGAGCCAAGCAGGTCGAGAAATACCATGAGCTCGTTAACAGGCCAATTCGAGGAACGTTGAATGGTCGCTTTGTTTGGGAGGGAGAAGATTTCTCCTTTTGCAGTTTTCTCGAGCCTTGGATGAATTTTACGAAGCAGCGTGTCCCCAGATTTGAAATCTTCTTTGACTTGCAACTATAAGACAGTGATGCCGAGGAAAAGGCTGAACTGAGTGCTAAAGCTGAACAGAGCATGGAAAGTGACTCAGACAACAGCGAGCTTGGAGGAGGGACAGGACTGGCATGTCTCCTTATAGATCTTACAGCTGACCAAGAGAACTTGAGGCATAACCTGACCATCTCCATAATCTGGGACCAACCGAGTGTGAACCCATCTAGCAGCATTTTGGATGCATCGAAGGCACCATCTCTTGTCTGGCAGCTGGAGAAAGGCTACCTATCTAGTTCTGAGTCAGGTGATGAGCTAGAATCTAATTCCATTGAGTCTGTGGAGTCAGAATTAGATTCTGGTTCTTCCGAGTCTGAGTCCAGTATTCCTGGGGGTGATAACTCAGATGCCAAGGTCTTGTCCAAGTCCTTTTTTTCTTTTGTTTCTGAGTCGGTTGTAACCGAAGAAGAGCTAGATCTTATGAATGAAAACACTGCTGATTCTGAGTATTTCTCTGTGCCGCTTGTTTATTGCATTGACTAAGATTTTCAAAATTTTAATGAAAACGATGAGGAAGGAACTCCTCTGACTTTGAAAAACTTGATTAATTGAGAGGATGAGAGGTTTGCTAAACCCCTTGCTGATGAAATCATTGCTATTAATGTGGGTATTGAGAAGGATTCGCATCTGGTCCAAATCGGGTCCTCGTTGTCTTCGGAGGAGCGCAAGCGCTTAGTCCTTTTATTAAAATATTTCAAAGATGTTTTCGCGTGGTCCTATGAAGACATGCCTAGAATCGATCCTGAGATTGTACCGCATCGGATCCCTTTTGACCCCGAAGCCCGACCCATCAAGCAGAAGTTACGGAAAATACGTCCGAATTGGGCTTTGAAGATTAAGGAAGAAGTTAGCAAGCAGATTGAGGCAGGGTTCTTGCTTATGTTTGAGTATCTAACATGGTTGGCCAACATTGTTCCAGTCCCAAAGAAGGATGGCAAAATCAGAGTCTGTGTCAACTTTAAGGATTTGAATAAGGCTAGTCCAAAGGATGATTTTCCCCAGCCACATATTGACGAGTTGGTAGACTTCATCGCGGGCCATACATTGCTATCCTTTATGGACGGGTTTTTCAAGTATAACTGGATTCTGATGGCACCCGAAGACAGAGAGAAAACTACCTTTACTACGCCATGGGGGACCTACTATTACTGGGTTATGCTATTTGGGCAGAAGAATGCTGGGGCTACTTATCAAAGGGTTACAACCACTATTCTGCACGACATGATCCATAAAGAGGTCGAAGTGTACGTGGACGACATGATTGTTAAGTCCAAAGAAAGAGAGGGCCACTACACCGCCTTGAAGAAATTCTTTCAACGGATCAGAGAATACTGGTTGAGGTTGAATCTGCAAAAATGCACTTTCGGCGCGACAACAAGGAAAATGCTGGGCTTTTTTATCACACAAAGGGGCATCGAAGTAGATCCTTCTAAAATCAAACCCATCCTAGAAATGCCATCACCAAAGACTGAAAAGGAGGTGTGAGGCTTTCTGGGTAAAGTGCAATTCATAAGACGGTTTATTTCCAAATTAACGTTGACTTGTGAACCACTATTTGGTCTCCTGAAGAAAGGAAACAAATTTTGATGAGATGATCGATGTCAATTTGCTTTTGAGTAGATTAAGCAGTACCTTCAGAATCTGCCTGTGTTGTCACCGCCACAGCCGAGGAAGCCTTTGATTTTGTATCTATCAGTAACAGACACGACTATAGGATGCATGCTTGCTCAGGAATCTAAAGATAGGGTGGAGAAAGCTATCTACTATTTGACCAAGAAAATGCTGGAATATGAGACCCGCTATACCCCGCTGGAGAAAGCTTACCTAACTTTTGTATGGGCTACCAGGAAGTTGAGGCACTACTTGTTAGCCCACTCTGTAATCCTGGTTTCGAGATTAGATCCCATCAAATATCTCTTTGAGATACCGGCGCTTACGGTTAGGCTAGCCCATTGATTGTTTCTCCTCTCCGAATTTGATCTCAAGTACGTCATCCGCAAGTCGGTCAAGGGAAGAGCTGCAATGGAGTTCCTGGCAGACCACCCAGTAGAAAGGAATGAAGCGGTGGAATACTTGTTCCTAGATGAAGCCATTCTGCAAGTTGAGGAGGAGACTTGGACAACGTACTTTGACGGAGCAACCAATCAGTACAGTTATAGGATAGGTGTGTTGCTGATAACACCTAACGACTCCCATATACCTTTAGCCTTCAAACTCCGGTTCAAGGTGTCCAATAATGAAGCAGAATATGAAGCGTGTATTGCTGGTTTAGAAGCCGCCCTGGAACTAGGGGCAAAGAGGTTGGATATTATCGGAGACTCGAACCTAATTGTCTCTCAAGAAAATGGAGACTGGAAAGTCAAAGAAGAAAAAATAGAGGTTTATCACCAGACCATGGACATTCTGATTCCTAGATTTGAAAAACTAACTTTCACGCATCTACTGAGGGAGAACAACAGGTTCGCTGACGTTTTAGCAACTCTATCCTCTATGGTAGACATCCCACTTGGAGTCTAGATGCGTCTGATTATCATTGAGCAAAGATACACGCTAGCTTATGAAACTATCGCCGTAATAGATAAAGTACCAGATAAAAACCCTTGGTACTACGATATTTGAAACTTCTTAGAAAAGGAGATTTATCGACCAGGGGCAAATGCCAAGGAAAAAAGGGGAATACAGCAAATGGCCGTCCAATTTATCATCTGCGGAGGTAAACTGTACAAAAGAGGTTATCTGGAAATGCACAAGTTGTGTGTGGAAGAAGAGGAATCGAAGCGCCTAATGGAGGCCATCTATAGAGGGGAGTGTAGAGCGCACATGAACAGAGTGATGTTAGCCTGGAAGATTCTCAGGCAAGGTAACTACTAGTCCGCCATGGAGGAGGATTGTATTGGTTTTGTTCAGCGATGCCACAAATGCCAAATTCATGCTAATTGTATGAATATCCCACCGTCAAAATTGTACAACATGACTTCACCATGACCTTTCTCAATTTGGGGAATTGACGTCACCGGCGCAATCACACTGAAAGGGTCGAATGGGCATAAATACATTTTGGTGGCAATTGATTACTTTACAAAGTGGGTGGAAGCTCAGTCCTATGCAGTGTTGAAAGCATCACATGTGGCTAAGTTCATCAGAAACAATATCATTTGTAAATACGGAGTCCCAAATGAGATTATATTAGATAATGGCTTTCACTTCAAAAAGGAGGTGATAGACTTGTTAGAGAAATAAAATGTGGCTTTCCAATAAGTCATCTACATACAGGCCACAAACCAATAGAGCTGTTGAAGCCGCCAACAAGAACATCAGGAATATCTTACAGAAGATAGTTGAGACCTACAGGGACTAGCCAGATAAATTGTCATTCGCACTCTGGGGCTATAAAACTTCAATCTGGACGTCTACAGGGCCAACTTCTTATTTCTTCGTCTATGGGATGGAAGTTGTTTTGCCAATTGAAATAGAAGTCCCATCGCTACAAGTTATGGCTGAGTGTCAAATAGTAGAGGCGGACTGGCAACATAGCAGGTTTCAGGAGTTGATATTGTTTGATGAGAGAAGGCTGAAAGCATTATATCATGTTCAGGGCTACCAGTGCAGAATTGCTAGGGCTTTTAACAAGAAAGTTAAGTCCCGGAATCTCAAGGTGGGAGATATGGTGTTGAAAGACAACCAGGCTCCCATTCATGACCCTAGGGGCAAGTTTAGACCCAATTGGATTGGTCCTTACATCATCAAAGCTATCTGGTCAGGTGGAGCTGTTATTCTCATGGACCTGGATAGCCTGGAATTTTTACAACTGATCAACATGGACAAGGTGAAGAAATACTATCCCTGAGAGGCTCGCTAGGCCGAAAACCCAGAAGGGCGACCTAGGCAAAAGTTAGAGCATGAAAAATTAGAAATGAAGAAAAACTGAGCGTGCAAGGTTGAAAACCCTAAAGGGCAACTTTGGAAAAAGTTAGAGCGCAAAAGAAGAGAGTTAATACTCGAGTGAACTTGAACCGAACTACGTAAGGCCTGATTCCCATCTTTGGGATACGTAGGCAATTTCATCCTGAAGTCTGACCGTAATCACCTCCAACTCAACTATCCTGTCCATGTGTTTGATCAGGTCATCTTTGTTTGTTCTTTACCTGAGAGTTCGATTGTGGCCTTCATTATGAGGAGAAGAGCCGGTTACAATGCAAAACAGCAGTGTGTGTAATCAAGGGGCAGTTATGATCTTTTGATTCGGGGTTACACATCATGAGGATTGATTCCGTGCGTGTCAGGTGGTGATCCTTTTCGAAAATTGTTTTCAAAAGTTTTAATAAAAGTTGATTTTATTCAAATTTTACCCTTTTTAACTTAGACCATTTTTGGACCAAAAGAAAAAAATTTAATGCTCACAACTTTAATTTTATTGATTTCAACATAAAGTTCTCCAACTCTCTAATACAAATCAAAGTTGCTTTCATTACATAGACAAAACCTGAAAAGAAAGGTCAAAGCAATAAACTAGGGGCATAGGTGAGTCAGGTAGTCTTGCGTCCCCTGCTCGTGCTTGTGGAAGCTTCTGAAACCAAACTGGGCCTGGTTTGTGCCTCATCATCGAGCCAAGCCAAGCACTCGCCAGAAAGGGCACAATTAAAACTAGGGACAGGGGCCAGAAGCTTTCTCGTCCTCCAAGCAGTGAGGTGCCTAGCCAAGTGTGAACCACAGATGGGGAATGAAACTAGGTACTCTACCCCCTCCTTTGGGCGGATTTGATCATGCCCAAACTGATGTCTGAACCGGAAAGGGAAGTAAAACACGCAATGTGTGAGGCCGATCAACTGTATGCCAGGCTGCCGAGCATGTTATAACTCATCTCGGTCAGATTAAGCTAGGGACAGCGCCATGCTATGTCAGCAGCAAACCTGTTGCACATCCAGGCACACAACCATCCCTCGTTGGGGAAATCCAGTAGTTGGTGGCGGAAGAAATAACCTTGAGCTGAGTACTCAGGGCAAGGGTCCACTACCTTCAGTTTATTCATAAGCCACACTTGGGAAGAGATGAAAGAAAAGAGAGATTAAAGAATAAAGAGATGTATATTGAGAGAAAAGTGAGAAAAAGGGCTTTGAGAGAAAAATAGAGCATGAGTGTTGAGTGATGTACGAAACACATATGAGAAAGGGTGGGAAACAATACCTGAAGAAGTAGTGGACTTCCCAGGAATCTGGTAGTCTCTCTCTAATGAAAGGCATCTAAGCCTATCAAGGTCTCGGCCAATGCTAAACCAATACAACGCTTGCCTTCTTTTAGGCCTTGCGCCACTTTGATCAATCGAATGCTAGATCCGCCAAAACTAGGGGCAAGAACAAAATGTGCAAGCATGCACAAGCAGAGGGCATGTTGCCGAAAACCCCACCAGAAAAGGTCGCCTCTATTACCAACGTTAGAAAATTGATAAATCAAGCTGGAATGTCTAGCTCTCTGTTGTGGGCCAAAGATCGAGCCTCGTGTAGAGTAAGCCCACACATCTGTCCTAAAGCTTGGGCGTGGCTAAAACGGGGCTGAGGCATGATTTCCTCATCGCGTCGGGATTCCATTAGTGCTTGGAATTCTTCAATTGTCGGGCATATTTCTTGTCCATCGAAGCGAAAGACATGTGTAATCGGGTCCCAGCATCGAGCCGCGGCATGGAGGAATGGAAAACAAAGTGGAGAACGACTTAGTGAAAAAACTGCATTTATGCTGAAACCCTAGAAATTTACCTTTTTTGAGCAGTCTAAAGAAGCTATCCAATCCAAGAGCTTTTAAGCAAAAAATGTCTCCATTTGTGGAGGAAATTGCAGCTGAAATGAAGTTCTGGAAAAGAATTCACGAAGTTGAACCTTTTGTAGAAGATAAGGCTATGAGTGGAAGCCAACTGTCAGCAATCTGGGGATTCTCACATTTGTGGCCGGCAGGTGGCTGGCAGGCCACTCTCTATGGCCGGCAGTCCCTTTTTTTGGCCTGCCACCCATCTGTGTGGTTGACAGTGCTAGAAGCATGTGTTTTGTTTTTATCTTCGAGTAATTTAAAGTTTTGTTTTGAGTCTTTTTGGTGTTAGCAATTTTGTTTAATTGTATTTGAGTTGTTTTTGTTTTGTTTATCAAGTTGTATGTTGTATTTTGTATTTTGGTTGTTAGTCGGCTCATTACCCAGTTAAGAATATTGTTTCAATCAAGTGCTCTTGGCGAATTCGATTAAATGTTCATTTCATGTAAATAGGGTGCTCATGATGCAAAAATGACAACATTTTTCATAAAAACTATGAAATTTTATTCCGATCATGGTTTTTACAAAAAGATGAGTACAAGCTTTCAAAGCAAAATAAAACCTATCTGAAACTATACATGTGCTAATGCTACCAAACAAATAGAAACTAAGCAAAAAAGTACAAAAAAAATCAGCGACAGTCGCCACAGGCCTGGGAGGCCCTCTTCGTCCTCTTCCTCGGAAGGGAGGACTCAGGGGCACTATCTCCATCAGGGCCGATATCTGAATCAGTCTTTGAGCCAGAACTAGAGCCGGCATCGTCTCCGCTCTCTACGCTAGAACCCTCCTCTACAACACCTTCGCTCTCGGAACTTGAGCTAGTATCATCGTCTCTGCTCTCGGATGACTCAGAATGCTGACTCATTGCCTCTTCAGAGTCACTAGTCTCAATATCATCATCGCTTAGGATAGGCTCTGGAGGACTGCTCTGGGCTCGAGTACTTCTACCTCTGCCTCTCCTCCCTACTACTGGAAAAGGTACTCCCGGTGCTGTCGCTGTTACTGCAGCTGGTGCCATCGGTACAAATGAGATCTGAAAAAGACAGTTGTCCATATATTAGTTACAGTGTGTGTATCAGATGCAAGCATAATATACAGAACAAGTGGTATGCAGAAATCAAATACAGTATGAGTATAGTGTGTGAATACAGTGTGCCAATGCAGTGTATCAATGCAGTTTGGGAAAGACTATAGTCAAAATACCAGTGTATCCATGGAAATATGATAGCATGAAGTGCAAACTAAAGAAATTACCTAGATACCATGGAGACCAAGCAGCGTCTCCATCCTCTGTACCATGCCCATCAAGGAAGCTACAACTCGAGACAGCTCCCCTTGTATTCTATGGATGCCTACAAATGCATTTGGATGATCAATGTCTGCATGAACATATCTGAAATAAAATGTGGGGTGCAAATCGTAAAGTATGGTCCATACCTGAGTCGACCCTCGAACCCTAACAAGCTCGTGCCCAGCCGCTGCAGGCTCAATCGGGATCTGGTAAGCAACCCCAGTATGCCACCAGCATGTGAGCATGATAGGAAGCTCTGGCCAACAGGTGCTCTACTCCACAGGGAGAGCCCTTCTAGTATGGGCCCTAGTTGCCTCTCTCGCCGTAGGAGGCCTCGCCCCTTCGCTTCCGCGAGCGCCTATTAGAGGTGACACGAGGTGGGTCTAAATAAAGGTCGCGTAGTCACTCTCACCCCTGAAGTAATCAGCATCCAAGCCCATCATGATTTGAGTGACTGCATCAGCGGATAGGCTGTTTGCTGACCTTATAGACTTTAGTAGTGGCATCGGAATGATCAGATCTGGCAAGCCCACGGTCTAGCGGACGAACTGCTCACTCAAGAACCAGGCCCGCCAGATTGGGCCCTCCAACAGGATCCGGAAGCGAGATGATGCCCAAACCCCGGCGTACTAGTCTCTAACCCTAGTCAGCATCATGGCCCAGGGCTGGCACATGATTTGCAAACAGAGAGTGTATATATTGTTAGTTGTTGTCAGTTGCTAAAATGTGAATCAGAGCTGCTGTAAAGTAAAATGACTGTGTTTCGGGTTACCTCGTGCGCAATTGCAGTGTCATAATAGTGGCAAAAAAAAAAGCAAAGGTCTCGTGAGTCCTACGCTGACATCGGCCATCATATCACCTCGAGTAAGGGACCATCGGAGGGAGCTCCTCCATGGGCTCTGTGGCAAGAGCTGGAAAATATGCATAAATCCACCGCTGCGAGGAAAACGCAGTGATATGTGATAAACACAGCATGAACAGATATAGAAAATGCAAAACAGAAAGCACATGGCATGAACAGATATAAAAAGTGCAAATCAAAAAGCACAATGTATGAACAGATACAAAAGGTGAAAATCAAAAAGCACAGGTGCTGAACAGATATAAAACAGAAAATGTAAAGCAGAAAGTGTAAAGTGCAAAGAGGGAACTAAAATGCATACCTCTCAGGCTTGCCAGTAGCCTCCAATCAGCTTGCCCCTCAGGCGGGAGCTAGAGCTCATATATCCGTACAGGGTGGCAAGACTAGCTCCACCCCAGTCGTAGAAGCATAGCCAGGGAACGGTCACCGGTGTTCCACCTATTTGAAAACAAGATGGTACCGAGAACAAACATCAGGAAGCCTCTGGCATACTGTTCTATCTCCTCTACTGTCTTGGGCTCGCTCCCTCGGAACTGCTCAGTAAACCAACTATATCTGACCATGGTTGGCCGATACAGGGATCGGCGTGTTCCCAATAGCTCGATCCAGGCCGCCTCACACTTCTTCATGTCGATGCAAAAGGGATCAGATCAACTCCTACTCCTAAGCCCGTGATCATGGCAAAGTTGTAGGGAGTCATCGTCATCTCCCCGACTATAGAGAAGTGGAAGGAGTTGGTGGTGTCCCACCACCTCTCCATTAGTGCTCCTAGAAAAGGATGGCTTGCAATGACCCGTGTCAAGCAGGAGCAAAAAAGGCAGAAGCCGGTCTCGTCAATGATATCACAACCCCGGCAGAGAGCTCGTCATACCAATCCCTTACTATCGTAGCTCTGTACCCCCTGTAGGCACGAGACTCTCCCTATGGCAAAGAACAAATGAATCAGATTAAACAGTGATGAAAGTACAGTCAAATGAAAGGCAGTGCAAGAAATGTAGTGAAAGGCAAGCAAGAATGCATGAAAACAGAGTTCATACCTCAACGGTGCTGGCTGAAAGGTGGGAGCCTGGCTCCCTTAGCAGGAGGTCCTCTGGTGCACCACGAGCAAAGTCGTTGGAGCGGCTAATGCCTCCGGATGGCAATATGTGCACGCGGGGATGATATCTCTCCAGATCAAAAGGCCATACCCTCAATGGTAATGGCTTTGGCTCTAACTTAGGCTCAAACTCTGTCTTGAGATCAGCCTCAATGCCCTCAGCCGCCTCGCCAGCCTCAGTAACTACCGGATCCTCTACCTTGGGAATGGGTGAAAATGCTGGTGGAACCTCTGGAAAAGCCCTGTCATGTGGAATATCGTCAGTCATCTGGAAAAGTAGGTGAAAAGTGAAGAAAAATAAAGAAAAGAGGGTAAACTTGGAAAAAAGTCAACCCTAGAAGGGAGAAAATGAAAGAAAAAGTCAAAGTCTGAAAAAATTCACGAAACTCAAGAGAAACTTGGGGGGAACAAGCCTAAAGTGGTGGAAATCCAAGAAAAAGAATCGAAAACAAATTTTGATCGGTTCAAATGTTAAGAACTAAGAGGGTTTTACGAATAAAATGTGCGTGGGGCATTGGAAAATGTGTGTAAAGCTCGAATCTAGAGAAGGAAAGTGTCTAGAGAGAGAGAGAGAGGAAGATTTTTGGACCTAGGGTTGTGAGAAAATGAAGCTTTGAGGCTTATACTTAGAGACCTGTGCGCGAAAAGACCAAAAAGCCCCGAACTGCCATTGGTGGCCGACAGGCCACATTTGTGGCCGGCATGGCTTTTTGATGGCCAGCAAGTGGCCGATGACCTTCTTCTGTGTCCTAATACTATTTTGTGTCTTTGTTTCCCAAGAAGTGTAAGGAAGGTTCATTGTTAGGTTCAGATTGTCTCTCCGAAAGCCCAAAACTGTGTTTTGGCGCACGATGTTCATTGCTTGTCAACATGAATGAGGTGTATCTTTTTTAAACATATTGCAATCCCTCCGAGAGATAAATCAGAGGTGCCATCGGATATTGTTTTATTCGTTTTATGCCTTTGTTCCCTTTTGTTGCATAGAATATGCATTTTACATATACATGTGTTGCATGCGTGTCTTGCATCAGTTATGAGTCATGCATAGAATATGCTCATACTCTTATTTCATGCATAGAATATGCTTTTGTTTCTTGCATAGAACATGCCTTCAATTAACATCATGTATTGATTGTCTATCATGCATAGAATATGCACTTGTTCACTTTGTGCATCTATCGCACTTGTTCATTTTATGCATCTATCGCACACGTTCATTTTGTGCATCTATCGCGCACCTCTCTATTTTATCTCGGGACGCGTGAAACACCAGCCCAAGCGGTTTTCCTTATCTCAGGATGCGTGACGCGCGACCCAGGGCGTGTTTTATCTCAAGACGCGTGAAATACGAGCCCGAGCGATTTTCCTTATCTCAAGACGCGTGACGCGCGGCCTTGGGCGTGTTTTATCTCGGGACGCGTGAAATGCGAGCCTGAGCGGTTTTCTTGTATCTCAAGATGCGTAACGCGTGGCCTTGGGCAAGTTTTATCTTGGGACGTGTGAAACGCAAGCTTGAGCAGTTTTTCTTATTTTTAAGGATGCGTGACGCGCAGCCCCAGGCTTGTTTTATCTCGGGATGTGTGAAGTGCGAGCCCGAGCGGTTTTTCTTATTTCTCAGGACACATGAAGTGCGACCCTGGGCATGTTTTATCTCAGGACGTGTGAAACGCAAGCTCAAACGACTTTTCTTATTTCTCAAGAAGCGTGAACCGCAGCCCTGGGCGTGTTTTATCCCGGGACGCTTAAAGCGCAAGCTTGAGCGGTTTTTCTTGTTTCTCAAGACACGTGAAACGCAACCATGACTGACTTTTTTATCTCAAGATGCGTAAAACGCGAGCCCGAGTAGTTTTTCTTGTTTCTCGGGACACGTAAAATGCGAGCCTGAGCTGGTTTTTCTTATTTTTTGAGACGTATGAAACGCGGCCCCGAATGGTTTACCTTAGTTCCTCGAGATGTGTGAAATGCAACCTCAAGCGGTTTTTGTTCTCGGTTTCTCAGGACGCGCGAGGCACAACCCCGAGCTGTGTTTTACAGTGTATTTTACTTCTTTCGCAAGGAATCTGTTTTGGTTTTAAGCTTGAAGCTGCTCATTCATACAGTCATATGTTATTATCTCGTTATCTTGCTTATCGCATCATCTCGTATGCTCATGAGTTTTCAAAAAGCCAGCTTCGCGAAGCGTGTGAGTCCAACTTTCAAAGTTGCATTTTGCATATCATTTGTATCTTGCCCTAGAACTACACTGGTTTGATTCCTTGCAAAGGGATACGTAGGTAGCCTACGAGCGCAACCATTTATTTCTATCTTGATTGTTTGTCCAAGTCTTACGGCCTTGTCAAAATAAGTCGTCTTCAAGCTTTGACATTCACTCACGTCATTTCATGACTCCGAGTTCTGTTAAAAAGGGGTAACTGTAAACACCTCATTTTTGACGACCCTTACGACTTGGACGTCCTCGCTTGCACACCCGATAATGAATGTATATGCTTGTCAAGTGCTCGAAGTCCTCAGCAGAATGCCACAGTTTTGAGCCTTTTAACCCTTGCACCCCTGTTGCCTCATTTTTGGACAAAACTAGTTGTTTTTCAAGCCTGTAGCCTCTAGTAGCCTGCCGATCACCTCTTTGGGCTGTCGGCCATCACTCTTGGTTGCCGGCCAGTGATGTGGCCTACCAGCCAGTGACGTGGCCTGCCGGCCACCAGTGTCTTTTGCAGATATTTTGTGACAACTGTGCAGCTGTTTGCACAGATGCACGCATTTGCTCCCACGTGTAGGGTTGGATGTTCTTGAGAGGAATTCATGTTTTCTATATATAGAGGGCCTCCCTCTTATGTTTGAAGGTTAGAAAAATTTTGAAGCAAAACTTTTTCTCTCTCTACAATTCTCTCTCTCTCTCTTCCAAATTTCTACACTCTTGCTTACATACCCTTCACCTTTTCCTATACACCCTTAACTAAACCTCTCCATATTTGAGCTGAGGTGTTTTGAGGCTTGTTGGAGCTCTTGAGGGTGTGTTTGCTTGGTTTTGCTGCTTGGAATTGATTTTTTCTTCAAGAGGTATAAGGCTTTGCCTCTTTACTTGCTTTAACTACTCTTTTTCTTGCAATTTTCCAAGTGTTTTTGGACTATAAAAACTCTGTATTTTTGGGCTGAAACTTGGGTTTTAAGGCCATTAAAGGTTGGGGGGTGGTTCACATTTCTTCACACCTTGTTTTGAAGGCCTTTCCCTTGTGTTTCCCATCCCTTTAGTATCTGTTTTTAAGCTTTTAAACACTGTTTTTCAGAGTTATTTTAGTGGCCAAAATCATGTTTTGAAGTCCAAAATTAGAGGGGTTAGCCTCCCCTCCTTGTGTCTTGATTACTAGCCTAGCTTGTGCTTATTAATCTAACCTTTTGTCTTAATTCTGGCAAGTTTTAGGACTATTTTTAGACTATTTTAGCACTGTTTTTGGTTGTTAGTTGCATTTGAGCTTTGTTTTGCATGCTTATAGTGTAATTTTTCTCATGAGTTTGGTGTTCTAGGCCTTAGACACCATATTGTTTGAGTTGATTGCATTTATTTATGGCTTTTCGTAATTGTGATCACTCTTAATCACCTCTACAACCTCCCTCCATTCTTGGCTTATGTTTTGCTTTGAAAGTGGTTCAAACTACTTGTTTGTTTAAGCATGAGATTGACATGTCATGCTTAATGGTTTAATCCCTTTGGGGGTTTATTATCAACGGTATGATGTCTCTTTCATGCCCAAAACAACTCTTGGTTTGAGCCCTCTTTCCATTAGAGGACTTAGCTTCACCCTTTAGATTCAATGAATTAAAGGATGGTTGGTAATTTAAAATGAAGTAATTAAAATGGGACTAAAAGGATGCAAGATAAGAATTTGGATGTGTTCAATCGAACGTTAATTGAACACATGGAAGCTTGAGGCATTTCATCCTCATTAGTGATGAAATGGTTCAAGTTTCCAAGGTTACCACTCCCTTGATCATTTCATGAAAGGAAAGAGGTTAGAGTCTTATTTTGTTATATTTATTGAACTTTCACACTTTGGTTCGTAAGCCATCATGCAATGAAATTGCTTGAATTGGTGGTTTGTGGACCAAATTTCGTCTCTCCTTTGATTTGTTCATGATAAGGAGGGGTGAATTGTGTAAACAAACCCTTGAGAATACCCTGTGCATGCTCTGTTTGTTCTCTGTTGCAGCAAGATGAACCCTGCAGTAGTGGCCGGTAGGCCATCACTAGTGGCCGGCAGGCCCCCACTCCTGGCCAGCCAGCCACTGATGCAAAATTCAGTAGTGTGTTTTTTTAGCAGAGCAGAGCAGAGCTATTCTCCAGGTGAATAGAAGTGTAAGTGTTCTACTGTGCAACAGAGACCTTCTGGAAGCAAAACAGTGGCCTTTTCGGGTGAAAACCGAGCATATGCATGAGCATTCCTCACGTATCGAGCCTATTTAGCTTAAATACTTAGCTTAGCTATTTGTTGTAATTAATTAGTTATAGCTAGTTAATTTTGTAAAGTGATGTAATTATTATAATTAGCTAGATTAGTTAATTAATTAGTTCATTTATTGTTGTAATAATTAGTTAAGTAATTTAGCTAGTTATTCATTTCGGTTTATAATAGTTAGCTTAATTAGCTTAGCTTTAATTAGCTAGTTAGTTAGTTCATTCGGACTCTCCTTCGTGAGAGCAAAATGTAATAATGTGTATGTCTTCCAACCCCATGTCTTTCTCTCTTTTATTTACTAGCTTATGATGGTCAGTGTAGGGATTTCATGTTTTGTTTAGCATTCTTCATGTTTCATCCATTTGTATTGCATGCACGGAGGCTCGGTTCATCAATCTAACTTGTATTGTTAGTTTAAATACTTATTTGAATATGTGCTTAGATCACATGATATCAAATTGATTCATATGTCATATTAGTAGCTGAGCCTATTAGATGCATATCGCATGTGTTGCATTAGTCATATAACATAGTTATGAATCATGAATTTTTTTCTAACTCATTTTTTTTTTTTGGCTTGGAGTACTAGGTGAGCCTTTACTTGCTTTAGCATATTGTATACGTGTGATTGTTTCCATGTCTAGCATGCTTGCCATGAGGCTAATTGCTTAAGTGTTATAACTGCTTGAATGCCTATGGGTGAAGGCTAATTGCTTGAATTGGAATAATTTGAGTAATGTTCATATGTGATCACTTTTTCAAGTGATACACATTCGAAATAATTTTGCAAACAAACATGAACCAAATGTTCCAATTCTTGCAAGTTAGTCTATACTTGTGTGTGTGCGCATCACATAGTAATGCTAGCCTAATACATCGGAACAAAAGCATTTAATGTACATAAAATTCATCTCATGATTAGTAGAGACCGATCTTTAATCAGGCAAGCGGGGTTCTCAATTCATGACCTTCCCCTCTCGTACCTAAGTTCCCGAGCCGAGACAATCTTGGTGATGATAGACACGTGGCCTTTGGCACGAGTCATGGGTTTCCTAAATTTTCCAAAAATAAAATATTTAGGTGGCGACTCTGTATTTGGCAAAGTAATCCATTTTTGGCAATTTTAGTCAAAATCGATTTTCCAAAAGATTTGTCGGATTTAGACTCTTTGGTGATTATCTATTTCACATTACACTTGTGGAATCAGATTCAGAACCACGAGAGTCTGATGCTGTAGGGCTCATTCGACTTCCGAAAGGGGACGCAAAAAGTCGAGCTACACCCCTATACTAAACTAGTCATCCAACGAACTCGGTCGTCAGCCTTGCACCATGTCGAGGTAGTGGCGGAAGAAGTTGAAAATTTGCTAGAATAATGGAAGTCCATTATCCCAAGTAGATTTTTAACACTGTTGTTGTGCTGAAGAATAATGGAAAATGGCACGTCTGCGTTGACTACAAAATGGTTAACAAAGCCTGTTTTGGGCGCCCTGCCTTTTTCGAGTCTAAGGCTTGTTTCCCACACTAACTCGCTTTGACCAACAAAGAGTTGCCACTTAATTTTTAAAGGGGAATTAAGAAACATTTAACAATGAAAAATAAGTCAAGGACCGACCGGTCATAACCAGAAAATTTTAGGTTTGGAAGCTTAGGTACAAAAGAAAAAGATCATTGAATGATGACACCCCTTTTTGCCCAATCCGAAGATTGGCCTCTACTAATTTTCTATTTTATGATTTTAGTGGTTAATTATTCATACAAATTCATTTTAAGCCTAAAACCCTTAACTAACCTAAAATTATGTGATCTGAATAAAATGAACATCATTTATTTTAGATTAATAGAATAAAGACATATTTTTCAAAGATAATGATTTTTTAATAGAAAGTGGATTTTATCAATCCATGGCTATAAACCCAACCTAAAATAAATAATATTGATAAAGATATTCAAAACAAACAATTTTGTATAGATAATGATTTTGGATTATTGAAAAATAACGCAAGAAGCACACATATGCCAAGAGGATAGAGGAAACTTACCCGGATGCCCACTCAAGCATCTTACATGCAAAGATAGAAAATAAAAATGATCCTAATATGCAACTAGACATACAAAATGATGATCCTAATCCTAGTTTGAAGCTACTAAAATGATAATTATGCAAGTAAAGCAACTAAAAAAATAAAAGAGAAGAATGCAAACTATCTATATGATGATTCAACCGGGCTTAATGCATGATTTTTACTTGATTAAGCAAGCCTAGCTATGATATTCTAATAAAAATAAAGAAAACATGCAAGAATAGATGGGAAAGCGAATAAAACTTGAAGGAATTAAAGAACTACATGATGCTATGATGGACTAACACCCTAGCATGATTAAATATTGAAAAATGTAGATTACAAAATAATGAAATAGAGAGGAAAAGAAGACTTACTTGTTGGTTTGCGAAAAACTGAAGAACATGCGAAGAAAAGATGAGTTTCCTTGCTTGATTGCTTCCCTTAAGCTTAGATTCTAATTTAGTTCAAGTTTGTTAAGCCTTAGATGATTTTTTAGTTGTTACAGTTGCTATGAAAGGGTGTATTTTCAGAGTTAGGGCTTAGGGGGAGAAGAGACAAAGGTTTTTCACTAAAAAAACTAACAAAACTTGCTCAGAAGTCTAACCCCTTAAAAGGGGGAGGGGATAGAGGCTGCTTGTAGAAAACCCTAAGTCATCCTAGGGTACCCCCATCGCATTCTCCTTGTGCCTCCCGAAGAAATCGGACTAAAACAACAAAATTTTGGGCGTCAGTTGGATGTGAGCACGCACAAGGCATGTGCGCACGCACAAAAATGCATCTGTGGTTGCTTTTGTAAGGATGTGCACACGCACAAGGTATGTGCGCGCACACATCCTTGACAACTTTTTGTATTATAGGCATATCTTTCTCATCCAACATCTGAAAGCTAATTCAAAGGTCTACAATTTTGTGTGAAATAGAAATTTCCAAATCCTAACTCTTTCTAGGTGAAAACATGCCCTCAATATGAACCAACAAATGGTAATTTTTGGCAAAATATAGTTTTTGGCACGAAAATGGCAATACAACAACTCTAACAACTTCAAGCATCTCTAAGGTTGAAAGCATGATAGATTTCATCATCAGGAAGCATTTTAAGCACCTAAGTCTTAATGGTCAGTCAAAATGGGGTGTCTACAGTTGCCCCTCTTTGACAAAACTCGAGTAGTCATACATGACAGGAGTGAATGTGACAGCCCCGAGATCAGCCTCTTTGACAAGGCCATAAGACTTAAAGCGGTGCCATACATTTATGCAAATGATTGAACCTATAGACTACCTGCATATCCTTGATGCAATAAATCAGATCTGTGTAGCTCGACGGCAGTTCTGCAACAGTTTATATATGAGTAAGTGTGTGCAACAAGCACTCAAGCATTCATCCAAGCATACAATAGTTGAAGAAGGAGAGAAGACAATACCTGCTATACTCACCTTACCATGCTAAAGTAGTTTTAATCCAATATTTTTCCAAATTCTCCATGTGCGTCCATTCTGTGAATGCATAAGGAAAACAAACTCGAAGCTATAATACACACCACAGTGTGGTTAGAATTATGCCAATTCATGATGCCAAATCATGCCAATTCCATGAGTTAAAAAGGATCACAACTTTACGAAATATGTACTACAACAAGACATGCAATATATACTATGATATGCATTCATTTAGTCATTTTACCAAGTACATACCACGACAGAACATGTAATACTTATGGAAATATGTACTTTGACTTGAGAATACCTAATATCAAGTATGTATTATGACATCAAGTTCCAAATATGTGCGAATATGTTCTACGACATATGATATGTACTACAATATTTCAATATGTACTACGACATGAGATATGTGTTACGATATGAATTTCCAAATATGTACTACGACATGAATTTCTCAATATGTGCTATGACATGACTAGATATGTTCTACGACATACAAAGTTAACAACCAAATATATTCTACGACAGATAAGGTTATATACAAGGTTAACAACGAGATGTATTCTACGACACACAAGGTTATATGCTCTACGACATATTGATAACCAAATATGTTCTACGATATACAAGGTTAACAACCAAATGTATTCTACGACACACAAGATTAACACCAATAACGATCAGACACGTTCTACGACGCATAAGGTTACAATGATAAAGACCAAACACATTCTACAGTACACAACCAATTGTACACAATGTTAATAGCCAAATATGTTCTTTGACATATTAAAAACTAGATATGTTCTACAAATACAAAGTTAACAAGAAGTTTTTTTTGTGGAGCGACAAAATTATTGGATTGACTACGATGCAAATAACTATGAAAGCAGTTACCATAAGCATGATACGATGTGAGAGAACTATAATCAAACAGAGAGAATGAACGCAATCAAGTGTACTTCAACTCACAAATTCACATAATCACATGATGAGCATAGCAATGTAGTGTGATGATAATGGCATCAGTTCTACAAGCTTAAAGATTCTTTCCAACCTTCTTAATTTTGGGGGCAAAAATTGTTCTTCTAGCGGGTGACGAAAAATGCAACCGAATTTAATGGAATGACCTTGGTTTGCTAAGATTTCATTTTTTTGCTCAAACAATCAAAAATCTCTCTTAACTTTTAAAAAACTTGAGATACTGGGATTAGATGCCCCTAGTTAAAAACATTTGATGTTATTGAACACCACAGATGATCAGCATCATTTCATCAAAAATCCACTGATATGACAAGTCTCGAAGTGCGTGAATTTGATCATGAGCCATAATTGACCAAGAGAGGAAGTACAACTTCATAATAGAATAACAACAACCTAACACTCTAGACAAGACTTAACATATTCTCTTTGCACCTCCCGAAGAAATTGCACTAGAATACCAAAATTATAAGTGTCAGTTAGATGTACGCATGCACAAGGCATGTGCACACGCACAAAAATGCATCTTTGGCTGCGATGTGCACACAAACAAGGCATGTGTGCATGCACATCCTTGACAACTTTTTGTATTTTGGGCATAGCTTTCTTATCCGATATCGGATTAAGGCGAATCAAGCAGCATTGGAAATCTAATTCAAAGACCTACAATTTCGTGTGAAATAGAAATTTCCAAATTTGAATTATTTCTAGTGAAAATAGGCCCTCAATACGAACCAACAAATGATAATTTTGGTAAAAAATAGTTTTTAACATGAAAATGACAATACAACAACTCTAACACTTCAAGCATCTCTATGGTTGAAAATATGATATCTTTCATCATCAGGAAGCGTGTCAAGTGCCTAAGTCTTAATGGTCAATCAAAATGGGGTGTCTACACCTGCCTCAAAGATAACTTTTCCCTACTCAAAATTGATCAATTGGTAGACTCAATAGTCGAGCACAAACGATTGAGCTTTTTGGACGCATATCACAGTTATGCCCTTTGGCCTAAAAAATGCATAATGCTATGCATGAACTGGACAAAGAGATCACTTCTTTCACTACTCTAAAGGGGTTATATTGTAACAAAGTTATGCCATTTGGCCTAAAAAATGCATAATGTTCACTCTTTTACTCTGTAAGAAAATCGAAGCTTATATTGATGACATGGTGGTCAAAAGCAAGAGTGAGTTTGATCATCTCAGCGAATTGACAGAGATATTTAACATCCTTTAGACTCACAAATTTTGTTTGAACACCTCCAAATGTGTATTTGGTATGGGGTTGGGAAAACTTTTAAGCTTCTTGGTGACCAGCCATGAAATAGAAATAGATCCTACACAAGTCATGGCAATCCAAGAGTTAGAGAGGCCAAACTCACCAAAAGACGTGCAACATCTTGTCGAGATGATAGCCGCACTAAATAGATTTATTAGTCGGTCATCAGATCGTTTCAAACCCTTATTCCAGGCACTCAAGTCCAAGTTCTATTGGGATGATGAATGCTACCGCGCTTTGGAAGAGTTGAAGGGATATTTGTCTTCAACCCCACTCTTGGAGACTCCAAAGGCAAGAGAAAAACTTTTCCTTTACTTGGCAGTTTCTCAACATGTCGTTAGCGTGGTACTCGCCCGTGAAGAAGGAATATAACATTTGTCTATTTTCTACGTTAGCAAGACTTTGCTCGGCCCGAAAAAAAAGTACATACCCTTGGAAAAGTTAGCTTTAGCCTTAATGATTGCATCCAGAAAGTTAGCACATTATTTCCATGCCCATATGATAGTCGTGCTAACAAAATTCCTTTGAAAGCTCTATTTAGGAGGGAAAATTTTTCTGGACGAATTTTGAAGTGGACAGTTGAGTTAGGACAATTTCACATAAAACTACAACCTAGAACTGCAATAAAAGTGCGATGTTTGGCAAATTTTTTTGCTGAGTTCACCCTTGGGACTCATCCAGTGTGCCTGGTTGATCTTATAGAATCAGCCAAACAAAGAGGGGTATTGTAGCTCGACTTTTCCGCGCCCCCTTTCAGAAGGCGAATAAGCCCTATAGTGTCGGACTCTCGTGGTTCTGAATTTGATTTCACAAATGCAATGTGAAACAATGAAAAACGCAAAAGAGTCTAAATCTGGCAATTCTTTTGGAAAATTGATATTTTGAATCAAATGCCAAAAATGGACTACTTTGCCAGATTTATAGAGTCGCCAACTGAATATTTTGTTTAGGTAAATTTAGAAAACCCAAGATTCGTGAAAAAGGCCATTAGTCCGTCATCACCAAAGTGTCTCGGCTCGGGAACTTAGGTACGAGAGGGGAAGGCCATAAATTGAACATCACCCGATCAAACATCGGTCTCTACTAATCATGATGCGATTTTTATTTACATTATATGCTCTTGTTCCGATTATTAGGTTAACTTTACTATGTGATGCATACAAGTATAGACTAATTTTGCAAACATTGGAATACTTGATTTATGTATGTTTTGAAAAAGTGTTTTGAATATGTACCACTTGAAAAAGTGATCGCATATGAACATTATTCAAATCATTCAAATTCAAGCAAATAGCCTTCATCCACAAGTATTCAAGTAGTTTATCAATCAAGCATTTAGCCTCATGGCAAGCATGCTAGACACGGCAATAATCACACATGCAATGTGCTAAAGAAAATAAAAGCTTACCTTGTATTCCAAGCCAAAAAGAGAAACTAGTTAGAAAAATGCATGATTCTTATGCGACATGTCTAATACAACACAAACGATATGCAATTACTAGGCTCGGCTACTAATTTGACATATGGATCAATAGCATGCGGTCTAAGCATGTATTCAAAGAAGTATAAGCAATAACAATGCGAGTTAAAATGATGAACCGAGCTTTAATGCATGTTATACGAGTGGATGCAAACATGAAGTATGCTAAACGAAACGTAATGCTCTAAACTAACCATCATAAGCTAGTAAATAAAAGTGAGAAAGACGTGGGGTTGGAAGACATACACAAATTATTACATATTTATCCTCACGCAGGAGGGTCTGAATCAATGTCCAATAGTCCAAATTAAACTAATTATTACAAAACCAAATGAAGTAATAAGTAAATAAATAATAAGCCACAAATCCGAAGATGCACAATGCTCATATGCCCAGCATCCAGAAGCTGATCTGTCTGCCTAGATTATTTTGCTTCACCTTCAGCCACTGCCCTCTATTTCTGCACAACACACTGCCTTACCATTCATTGATTCTTGGCCGGCCCTCACTGACACTTGACCGAGCTTAAGGAAGGCCGCTATTGGCTCTGCTTCATGTAACTCCATTTGGTGCTCTGAAGTGAAAACAGTGCAAACAGAGTGTTCTGGATTCTGTTTGTCCTTTTCTTTCTTCTCTATGATGGGAAAGCCTCGAGAGAATGTTGAAATTGATTCCAAAACCAACAACGAGCAAATTGATTGCTTGGTAATCTCGGATACAATTTTGGACAAATATCAATGAAATACAATGAATATGACCACCCCTCCCTCTTGCCATGGAGTGAACTCAAAGAGGGTGGTAGAGACGCTTCAAGAATCATCAAAACACCATGAATTAGTGTATGATTATTCTTGACTCGATTAACTTGGCACGACGTTTGGCCAAGCCTAAACAAATTAAGTCATTTTCTTTACGTGTGTTGATCCAATTTTAAACCAATTTGTTTAATCATTTCCATTCTTTAGTCCATTTGTTTGAAATGATGATTAAGTCCTCTAAAAGGTGAGAAGCGTCAAATGGGAAGTAATTCTCAACATGAAAAACAGACTACACCGTTGGCAATGAACCTCCGTAAAGATTAAGCCATTAAGTGTAAATCACTAGTTCATGTTTTGAATAACCGTCAACTGATTGAAACAACTCTCAAATGAAATAAAGGAGTGGTAACTTGATTATTAAAATGAGATTATTAAATGAATTGAAGAAAAACTTGAACATGTAATAAATTATGCAAGCAAACTTATGAGACAACAAGCAAAATAATCAAAGCATAAGCTATTTAAATGAATTAAAATAGCCTTAAAACAGCCCCTAATGGGTGAAAAATAGTAGCTAAAAAGCAAGAAAAAGTAAGTCAAAAGAGTAGAGAAAAAGCTATGGAACAAAGCCTAAGGAGGGGTGGCAAACCACTCCAATTTCAAGACCTCAAATCATGTTTTTGGGCCTCAATTCAACTCTGAAAATCAGTATATAAAAGCAAGAAAAATAGAGGAAAAGAGTATAAGAAGATGAAAGAAGAAAATGCAAAATTATACCTTTGAAAGAGAGGTAAGCTCTTCGTTAACAAACTTGATTCCAACACCCTCAAGTTTGAGTTATGGTTTGCAAATCTCAATCAAGTTCCAAGTCCAAGCTCTATGTTGATATGGTATGGATGTATGATATAAAGATTACGAAAGTAGGAAGATAACTTACAAAAGAAGGATTATGCTTATATAATTTGATATCTCTAAACCTTGATAAATATCAACCTCTCAACCTCTTCAATTCAGTCCAACAGCTTCGTATTTATAAAGAATGAGCTGCAGATCAAAATATCTACACAAATAGACAGCTGGCAGATATTTACATAATCTTCTTTGAAAAGTCAAGAGGCCCGGCCGCCATTGATACCCACAGCCGGCCATCACTGAGGCACAGCCGGGCCTCAGTGTATTTTCATTGTTCCACACTTTTAGGTTCAATGTAGGTTGGTACAATGTTCAAAATTGAATTTCTGGGGTAGAAATACAGTGGATATGACAAGTTGGGACTGTTTAGAGCTTGAAATCGGATTTCTTTGTTGAGGATTCAAACCATTTGCACAATGTAACCGTCATCATCGAGTGTTTGGAATCAAGCGCCTAAGTCTTACTAGTGGTCAAAATTGGGGTGTCTACAAGTATGCATTGCCCCCTATGCAAAAAGAAAGGAAAAACACAAAATGCATGGATGTGGAGATACAAGGTTTCGAACCCCTAACCTTAGGCTTAGTCTCTTGGTCCCTCAACCACTGAGCCAAACCACTGAACCAAGCCATTCTTGTGACAAGATATGCAAACAAATATATATATATATATATACACACATAAATATGAGACATACATACATAAAACCAAAACAAAACAAAAAAAAAAACACTTGTTGTGGGGTTCGATCCCCTGACCTCAGGCTTAACCTTTCAATCCTTAGATGCTGAACCAGACCACTTAACCAAGCCAACTCTTATGAAAAAATATTCCAACAAATATGTATATAATACATAAATATACAATACATATATATATATATATATATAACCAAAACAAAACAAAAGAAACATTTGTTGCTATGGGAGTTCGAAGCTCTAACCTTAGACTCAACCTTTCAGTCCTCAACCACTGTGCCTAAGCCACTCTTGTAACAAAATATGTGAATAAATACATATAATACATAGATATATATATATATATATATACAATACATATACATATATGTATACAACTCTCCCGCCTCTCTTTTTTCCGTTGAAAATCGCATCTGACACGCGGCCTCACCTTTTGCTTCAGCCGGTCGACAATTTCCTCGGTTCTCTCCCTCTTTGTCTTTCTCTTTCGTCTTCTTCTCCTTCTTCATCATTCTCTCTTCCATTCTTCTATCTTCTTCTTCATCATTTTGTTTCCTTCTTCATCACTCCTTGAAAGAGACAGAACAAAGAGACTCAAAGAGACAGAGCTCAGTCTGCTCTCTGCCATTTCTCTATCCATTTCTCTGTGATTCCTTTCTTTTTACACATCTCTCCTCTCACAAATGGCTTCGTCCCGCCCCCTTACTCTTTTCCCAGACCTTAATGATCCCATGAGTTCTCCTGGACAGAGTGCCCTTGCTCTTATTCATCCTAACCTTCATATACTGACAATCGAGCAGATAATGGCTGCTCAAGCTGACATTGAAGCCAACCATTACATGCTGAAGTCGTGTATGGAGACAGTGGCCGCGGTCACTAGCTTGTCTCATGGGCTGCAAAACAGGACTTGCGAGGTACATCAAGTCAACACCCAACTCTCTATGCTCCAACATATGTACAAGGATGCGCGAGTAGAGATTTGCGCTCTGAAGGCGGAGAATAAAGAGCTGAAACAGAAATCTACCGTCATGGCCCAATTTGGAGCACCTTCGTACTTTGCTTTTGATGATCAGCGAGGGGGGCAACTCTTCTCGGCGGTCCTGTAAGCACTGAGGTAGGGCCTTCAAGGGTTTCCTAAGACGAAACCAAAAGGAAGAAATCGGCAGGAGAGCCAAGCAAATGAAGTCGGTATGTGGCCGTCATCGGAGGTCGACATGTGGCCATTGCCGGAGAAAAAAAGAACAAGATGCCTCTCTCTCTCTCTCTCTCTCTCTCTCTCTCTCTTATTATTTTTTGTTTTTTTTTTCTTCCCCTCTTTTTTTTTTTGATTGATTTTTTTTGTATAAATGTTTGTACAAATTCGATTGGGGTTAATCCCTGATATTAATAAAATGAGTTTGTTTTTGTGCAAATCCGAATGGTATGAATATTCAAATTTTAGAAATAAGTTCTAAACTGAAAATCGATCCACTCACTGATCATAACACAAAATCAAACTCAATGAAATGACAAAACTCGATGAACTTGACATGAAATGGACACAGAATGGACACAAAACAGAGTAATACCAGTCGATCACCTGGTTGGTCGCTCATTGGAAAAGCATCGCTGGCAATGAGTACTGCACATTTTCTGGCGATAAAAATTCAATAATATGGATACGGGACAAAATACCAACTTATATTTTATTGGATAAAACAACAAAAACAAAACAAAAAATCAAAACAAAACAAAAGGTGTGAATGTAACACACCCGAACTAACATAACAATTTATCGAAACAAAGTTCCTCCTCTCTTCTTTTTTTCTTTTTTTTTTTTTTTTTTTTGATATTTAACATCTCTCTCTTTTTTTTATTTAAAACACACACATTTATTTTTTTTTTTTAACTCTCTCCTTTGTTTTTTTTTTTAAAGAAACCTTTTTTGTTTCAAAGACCATTTTCTAATTTTCTTAAACTCTCTTCTTTCTTTCTTCTTCTTCTTTTTTTTTTTTTTTTTTTTTTGGAGCACTTTTCTTTTCTTTATTTATATTTTTTTTTCACAATCAAACATTTTTTTCATTTTCTTAAAAACACTCTTGTTTTTTTATTTCTTTTGAAAACTCTTCTTTTCTTTATTTATATTTTTTTCTTCACAAACACTTCTTTTTTTTACCACTCATTTTGTTATTGTTATCATACAATTCATTATTGCACCCAAATCCAAACCCAAAACTAGAAACCCAAAATTTTAAAAAAACAAAACCAAAATCAAAACAATAATCAAATAACTAACAACACACACAAATAAAACAAAAACGAAAAGAAAAAAAAGAAAAAAAAACAAAATTGAAATCACCGAAGGTCAGCCGGGCCTCGGTGATACACGGCCGGGCTTCGGCATAGCCGGCCAGCCGGCCTTCCTTCGACAGCGACGAGGGAAAAATCGAGAAAAGCCACGCCTGTGGCTGTTAAAACACAAAACAACTCTCATTTCCTCACACCCCTCATCCGAAAACACCCTATCTCTCTCTCTCTAGCTTCCATCTCTCTCTAGATTCCCTCTTTCTTGAGTTTACCCAACAATCCTTGCAAATTTTTTTCTTAAAACCATTGTAATCCTCTATATTTTGAACCGAACAACATTTGATTTGGTGGAGTTTTCGGATTTATCTTGTTTTCTCTCACATTTGCCTATACTTTCTTTCTTTCCTTCCCCCTTTGATTTCTACCTCCATCTTGGCTTTCTCTCTCCTAGGGTTTGGAATTTGAAATTTCATGTATTTTCACTCATCCTCTCATTTTTTTACTTTTTCTCTTTCCTTCCCCCTTTGATTTTTACCTCCTTCTTGATTTTCTCTCTCTTAGGGTTTGAGATTTTGAGATTTTTACTCCAAAATCACTCATCCTCTCATTTTTCATTACCTTTCTTTTGTTTTGTTTTTTTTTTTTTTTTCTCCTAATTTCCCTTACTTTTCTTGCTATGGCTAGTGATGAGATTCCCGTGCCTGACCCTGCCATAGGCATTGGGGCCGCCCTCGATGTAGACATGGAGGCGGAGGAAGCCGCTACATTGTTTTCCCTTGCTCAGAGGCCTTTTGATACGGCTACATACCAATTGTGGACACACATGCCACCTCCTAGCGATATTTTGAGGTTCGAGGCATTCATCCGAGGGATGGACGAGGACATCCTGCTGCAAGAGCCTACGAAGCATCTGTCTGCCGATGCCTCCACGGTAAGCCATTTTCTTTTGTTTTTGCCCTCTTTGAATTTCACTTGAACTTGAATTTCATAAGTTAAGACCATATTCTCCGTTGACAAGTGGTACCTGGGAGGATCAGTGGTTACAGATCTATATCTAGTCCTGTACGCTAGTACGAGAGGCTTTCGGTAGCGGTCCGCACAACAGTTGATACAGTTGGCTTCGGGCCCTTCTGCTCTGGGCTTATTCAGATGAGGGCAGAGTCATGGCTTTATGGGGCCCTGGTGGAGAGATGGTGGGATACCACCAATTCATTCCACTTCTCTTCAATCGGGGAGATAACGTTGACCCTGTATGACTTCTCGATGCTGACTAGATTGCAGGTTAGGATTCACGGCCCAGTCCCCTTTGATCCAGACATGACCTAGTGGAGGGATGCACAGCTCCGGCTTCTCGGGGCCATCCCAGATGGCACCAACCACGGGATGGTGCATTATAGTTGGTTCTTGGAGCGCTTTTCCAACATTCAGCCCACTACTGTAGAGGAGGTTGCTCAGTACACCCGCGGCTTTCTTATGTATCTCCTCGTTACCACCCTGTTTACTAATAGGAAAAATACTGTGGGGCTATATCTTTTAGGGGCAATGGTGCACCTCCCTCGAGTAGCAAATTATAATTGGGGTGGCGCCGGCCTGGCCACCTTATATTGCTACATGAGCTCCATCTCCCGCTGCAAGGTGGATTCACTCAGCGGCTACTGGAGGGTTTGGGAGGTATACTTCATACTCGTCTATTCTATTTCTGTATTTTTTGTTCATTTTCATTTTATCTTCTATTTAGTTACTTCATCCATCTGTTTCTGTATATAGCTCTAGGTGTATACCTACTTCACTTCCCTGGCTCCAATCCTAGTGAGGCCTATCGAGTTGTCAGTACCCCACTCTCGGTACTACAACTCACGGTTTGAGCGACACTGCCTCATAGACCGCACATTTCCATACTTCTACCGCTTCTTCGATACGATCACCGCAGATCAGGTAACAAAACATCATACCCTAACTGTTCACATACTGTATGCATACTGTATTGTTTTCCATACTCTATACGGTCTTTCATACTGTTGCATCTGTACCATATTGCCTTTCTCATGTTGTATTGATTACTGATATTGTACATTCCTCACGCTGTACTAATGTCTATCATACTGCATTGCTTTTTGTCAGATTGATTGGCACCTATGGACGGGTATTCCCCAGGTGTCGAGGATGACTTATGCCGCTACATGGCATGCCTCCACCATGTAGATTTTATTTGAGGGCCCCTTCGACTGGGCTTACTATCTGGGGGAGAGGTTCATCTGCCAAACACGGGGCATTGTTGATCCTGATGTTCCATTTCCTCTTCTACCGATTATGAGGGTAGTTGATGAGCTGCAAGATGGTCCTCAGATCGACCTCTTGATGTCGGGAGAGGATGGTGACCGACATCATATGCCCGGCGACTTCACTACTTTTTTGCACTCTCGGGTGATAGCGTCTTTTACCCCAGGCGTAGCCTGTGCTGTTCCGAAGATTGCTACTGCCGCTATTGTTGGTGGTGATGTTCCTGCTGGGAGTGTGCCTGCTGTTGGTCCTCTTCCTGAGTTCCTGGTGATTCCTACTGCGATTACTTTCATGCATCCAGATGGAGTGATTCGGCAGATTCCCCTTAACCATATTGAACAGGAGGACCATAGTATAGTATCTGCTCCTAGCATCGCGCAGGTATACACTCTTCTATACTTCTACTCACTGCTCTTTTCTATCAATTTCCATGCACTGTTCTATGTTGCTTCTCATCTTATTCTTTTTGCAGATACCCCGGACAGTTGGTGACAAGCTCACTCGGACGATTAACCGGCTACTTCTCATGGTTCGGAGGAGAGAGACCGCCCTAGTCGCCCATGGGATTAAGGTACATTTTGTTTGTTGTTTTGTTGTTATCATACTATAAACTTTTGTTAATGCATACTGAAATCTGCCCTCTTTTCAGCTAGAGCCAGCAGTGCCTGCTGGACCTTCTACAGCTAGTAGGCGAGAACAAGGCCGATGGAGGGGCCGCGGAGGAGCTGATCGGGGAAGAGGTCGAGTGATGGAGCACTCGCCTTCCAAGGAGTCCATGGAGGAGTACACGACCTCTGACAGTGAGGGAGAGGAAGTCGACTTGCAGTCGAGCAGCCCGAGTGATGATAGCGATGCCCTTCCTCCGCAGTCGAAGAGGAAGAGGGCTAGGATGGGATACTAATGCTGACGCTGTTCTTGCTTCTTTTTTTTTTTTTTTTTGCTTTGTAGTTTAAACGCTAGCTTCAGATAGACCCTTTGTTTTTTTGAAGACTTTTCATTTGTTGTTTTTTTTGTGTTTTGATTTGTAAAACAAGGATCGAGGTTGGTCTCGTTAGTTATAAAAACAAGTTTTTGTGAAATGATTTCCTTGCACAATATGATGATTGAAACTTGCATGTGATGAACGGTGTAACCCTTGCATACTTTGTTCTTGAATTGAATCATGAATCAGATAATGACTTACAATCGATCAAAATGTAAAATACAACTCGATAATAGAAAAATGAAATGGAAATAACTTGAAAAAGCTAAAACACACTCGGTATAAACAAAACAAGACTCAAAAGTACAGTCGTGGTCTACCTGAATGAAGGCCACTTCTGCTGTAACTTCATTGATCTGGATCAACACTAAGACCCGGTCGGGCTTCACTGATTCACAGCCGACCATCACTGATGCACGGCCGGCTATCTGTAGATATCCCATTTTTGACCGTCCTCAAGACATGGACGTCATCGTTTGAACACTCGATGATCATCCATGCTCGTGTTCGTTTTGAGTTCTCGGAGGTCTCGGCCGCGCGCCTTGCCTCAAGATCTCTCAACTTGACTATTTTGTGCTTGTTTGGGGACCAAGCACTTGTGTTTTTGCTTCTAAGGGAAGAGAGTGCCTTGTTGGTCATCCACTCAACCCATCGGCTAAGGCATGAAGCCATCGACCTTGTTTTCTTGCCATCGGCCAAAAGTGTTGGCCGATCGGCCATATTTTCTGGCCGAATCCTGTTCATCTACTTTATGCAGATATTTTATGCCAACTGTCACAGCTGGCATCTACAATTCCGCCCCTCCATACACATGTATGGAGGGATTTGCCCCTTGTTTAGCTTGCTTAGGAAGCTTTAGAATTTGGAATTCTATAAGAAGGGAGCTCCTCCTCCCTTCTTAGAGGTTTTGAAAAATAGGGTTAGAGAAGTTGTATCTATCTATCTCTATATTTCCCTCTCTTTACATCTTTGTGTGTGTTTTTATGCTCTAAAGGGTGTTTTGTTCTCACTATTGCACACAAACACCTAGCAATACACCATCCTTGGTTGCTGAGGTGCTAGGGAGTTGGTGTTAGGGTTTTTGAGGTGATTTTGATCAGAGAAAGTTGCTGGAGTGGTGTTCTTGAAGAGGTTCTTCAAGGGTGAGCATTCTTGCTTTTAATACCCCTTTCTTGCTTAAGCTTTTAGACCTTCTTGCTTATTGTTTTAAGCTTAACTCTAAACTACAATAAGTTCTAATTTTTGATGCTTTAGATCTTTGTTTGAGATCACTTTTTGGTTTGGAGTTGTTTCTCCCCTCTTAGGCCTTGTTTTAGGCCATCCCTTTTGGCCCTTGTTCTTGGCTTTGCATGACCTTCCTACCACTGAAATCCTGAGAATTTTTAGTGGTGGGAAGGTGGTTTTGGAGTCCGAAATAGGAGAGGGTCATCCCCTCTCCTTGTTGTCTTATATGCTTGTATAAATGGCTTATGTTGGTAGCATGTTTGTTAAGCTTGTCTTAGCTTCATTTCAACAAGTATTTGGTGTTACTTTGCCATGCTTTACCTCTGTCTAAGGTTGGTTTAGTGGCATTTTGCATGTACCATACACTTGTAGTGTAAATCACACACACTAGCTTTATATGTTTCATGTTTGAGCATGTCTTTCTAGCCTATGTTGTGTCCATTTCAGCATGTTCTTGGGCTTGTTTTACCATGTCATACCTCTGTTTAGGTTTGGTTTGGTTAGCCTTTGCATGCCTGATGCACTTGTAGTGCATTTCCATGAAATTGCCTTAACATGCTTTGTGCTTTAAGCCATGTTTCTAGCATGATTTTGGCTCGACTCCATGAAGCTTTTAGCCTTGTTGTAACATGCTAAGGCTCTGTTTTTCATTGTCTTGACCATATATGCCATGCTTTGTATAGCTACCATGCAATCTAGCTTGTTAGCTTTAAGTGTCCAAGTCACTAGCATGTTTTACTTGGACCATTTCAATGATTTGGCATCATTTGTTATACTATTTCAGTCCATGTTTCATGCTCAAACACTTGCACTTGTCACTCCTTTAATGCTTTAAAGAGTTGATGTTTTATGCCTTATGAATGAGTCATTGTGTGTGCCATCATGTGTAGGTCTTTGGGATGCCATCTAAGTGGGTTTTTGGTCTTGTTTTACCATGCCATAACTCTGTTTTTCATTGCTTAAGTCATGCCATGTTTGGTTTTGATAGGTGTAGTGTAACATCCCTTTTGTAGCCTTGTATGCCTCATGCTTTTGGCATTGTGTTCTAGCTTGTGTTGGCTAGTTTTGAGCATGTTTTTGGTCTTGTTTGGACCTGCCTTGGGACTGTTTTAAGTCCCCTTGGCCCTTTGGGGCTTGTCTTGCATGGCCATGGTTTGAGTCCCTTGGCTAGTTCCAAGCTTTAAGCCTTTTTGCATGACTCGCTTGCTTTGTTTGGTTGGTTTGGCACATTTCCTAACATGATTTCAGAGCTTACCATGTATGCCACATGTCCATGTTTGTCCTCTTTTAAGTATTCTTGAAAGTTTCCCTCCTATGCCTAGGTGTTAGACCATTTACATGTGCATATTTGCTTTGCATTTTCACGCTTCCAATTCATGACTATTGGCCACTGATTTGGGCATGTTTGAGAGTAGCCCATTTTGGTATGAGTCCATCTTACCATGTTGTTGCATGCTTGTTTCATTTTGCATGTTGTTGCATGCTATGCATGTTTGCATATTTAGGTTGTATGCCTATTGCATATTGTATGCTTGCATGCTCATGTTGCATTAGATTTGTATCATGCTTGAGTTGTTTGCATGCTTGCTTGCATGCTTAGGTTGCATTGCATTATGTGTGCATTTCATTTGATATTGAATTGCAAACTTGGCTTCTTTGGCCATCATGCATTGGAATGCATGATTGGTGGCCCGAGGGTCAAGAACTACACACCTTTAAGTCTTAAACATGATAAGGGGTGTAGTTGTGCAGACATTGTCTTGTAAATGTATTGCCATGCTCTGTTTGTCCTCTGCTGCAGCAACAAGAGCTTTTCACAGGAAGAAATGGTCGACCGACCATATTTAGTGCCGATCGACAACAAACACTTGGCCGAGAGCCTCGTTTTTTGTCGATGACCAGTTTATCTTGGCCGATGGCCCTATATTTTGGCCGATGGCCTCCCAGAATGTCGACAAGGTGGTTCAGAAGTGTCACAGAAGTTGGCACAGTTTCCAGAGGTACAAAACAGTGCAAACAGAGGCAACATGAAGCATGGCAACGGATTTCCAAGCGAAGCCGACCGAGCATGCATTTGTCCCTCTTCCCGAGGCTGCTTTACTATTTTTCATAGCTTAACTAATTTGTTTAATTAGTTAATTAGTTAATTTATATTATTCTTTCGGTCCCTCCGTTGAGAGGGCACAATTTTGTAATGAGCATGCGTGTGTGTGATGTCTTCCAACCCCCATTTCTTTCTCCTTTTTACTTAATCGCTTACGATGGTTAGTTTTAGGGCATATTTCATTTAGCATCCTTATGCTTGCATGTTTGCATCCATTCATCTGTGTTGCATGCACCGAGATCAGCGCATCATACTAACTGCATTGCATTTCAATTCTAAAATTGAATACATGTATCAATTGTCGCATTTCACATGCCATTTTAGATTAGCCGAGCCTATTTCTAGTTGCATTTTGCATGTGTTGCATTAGCCATCTTAACATGAGCTAGGATCATACATGATTACTAACTAGTTCTTTGTTTTGGCTCGGAGTACACTGTGAGTGTTTATGCTTTAGCATCTTGCACGCGTGTGAGTGTTAACATGACAGTATGCTTGCCATGAGGCTAACTGCTTATGTGATATAACTGCATGAATGCCTGTGGGTGAAGGTTGGATTGCTTGAATTGGAACAATTCATCAAATCCGCATTTTAGCTTACTTGCGAGTAGCAAACTTCAAATCATTTTTCAAACAAATGGATATACAATGCTTTGTTTCAAATTAGGCGATCTAGTCTATACTTGTGTGTTGTGCGCATTACATAGTAATTCTAGCTAAATTAACCGGAATAAGAACGCATGTGTTTTCAAAAATAAGATATCATGCTTAGTACAGGCCGATCTTTGATCGGGCGAGCGGGGGTGCTCATAGATGACCTTCCCCAATCGTACCCAAGTTTCCAAGCCGAGGCAACTTTGGTGATGACGGACACGTGGCCTTAGGCACGAGTCAAGGTTTCCCAAATTCCCCCAAAATAAAACATTTAGGTGGCAACTCTGTATCTGGCAAAGCAATCCATGTTTGGCACTTCTTTCTTAAAAATCAATTTTCCAAAACGATTTGCCGGATTTGGACTCTTTGGTGATTTATCAATCTCACATCGCACATTGTGAAATCAGATTAAGAACCATGACATTTGAGTCCGAATTGTAGCATTGAAGCCCAACGGCGCGTCTACAGTTTCTGGCGACTCCGCTGGGGAGTTAGAGAACTTGACTCGAACTCATGATATCTTGTTTTGATCACACTTATATGTCTCTTTCCATTGCATGTGCATTGGTGCGCCTAGGACATCGTGTTTGCCGTATGCTATTCCTGAACGGTTTGCCAGAGGCATGCTTTGAGAAGCATGCCATAAGGCTGACCGGTTGCGGGCTCTGCCACGACAGGAACACAAACCTCGATTTTCACTGAGGCACCCTCTTTGACCATTCGACCTAGTGCATATCGGAATCCATAGTGACTATTCCAAACTAGGACAGGTTGCTTACCCGATTGTAGGTTGTTTGAAACTGCTGTATGCGTAGTGAAACCCTAGCTTCTGACAAAATAGGACAGGGAAGCCCTACCCCAATATAGGGGTGTTTTGGCTCTCATTTGCTTGTTATGTGCTTTTTGAGTTTGTCTCTACAGGGAATGCACGTATCAGTTTGCAAGTCTGGGTATCAGGCCCGCGGGCATCAATATGTTGAGGTCAGTTATATCTGCGGGTATTAGATTCAGATTTGGGGCAGTGATTTTGGGAACAGTGATCAGTGGTTGAGAACAATTCGTTCAACTTGTGTTTGCCAACTGTGTGTTGTCTTTATTTAAGCTATTATGCTGTCCGTTTTTCTAGTCATTTTATTTTCCTTATTATGCTTTATTTATCTTTTTGCAAGATAGTTTAGCACCATTGCATCCAACCAGTTAGATATCCCCTGAGCACTCTGGGTCAGAGGTCGTAGACTTAATCGATCTAGGGATCTGATAAACGGACGAGCAGTGTTCCTTTCTTTACCCCTGGTTACCAGACGAAGGTCAAGAGGACGCAGTGTATCGGTGCAGCGGTCGCCAGATCAGTGGTTTACCCCACCAGTGAACAGTCAGGCTAAGGTCTCAGTTTCTATTACAGGGACAGATATACCAGTTATTCAGTTAGGTCAGTACAATATGGCAGGCTTAGAGGAGATGATGCGTCAACTTCAGGAAAGTATGAAAACCATGCAGCAGGACGCTGCCCGTCAAGCAGCATTTGCCGCAAGCCAAGCCGAGGTCATGGCCCAACAGACAGAGTTAATCACCAGGCTACAACAGCAAACCGGAGCATCTGCTTCACACCAAGCTCCTCCCCCACCAAGAGTTCCAATACCCGGGGAGACACCCAACATCCAGGAAAATACAGACGATCCAACGTGACACGTCAGCTCAGTATAGCTGGGCATTGCCCCTGGCTTGATTTGGTCGAAATGAGTTATAGCATGACACGTCAGCCCGGTATACAGTTGATTGGTCTGACGCTCTGTGTGTTTTACTTTCCCTTCCAGTTCAGACGTCAGTTCGGATATGATCAAATTTGTCCAGATGAGGGAGTAAAATACCCAACTTCATTCCCTATTCGTGCTTCAAACTCGACTCGGTACCTTACTGCTTGGAGAACAAGAGAGCTTCTAGCTCCTGCCCTAAATTTCAGTTACATCCTTACTAGTGAGTGCTTGGCTTGGCTAAAGGATGAGGAACGAATTAGGTCGACTTTGGCTATAGAAACTTCCACAGAGACTTCTATGGGTGTGGGTGCGAGGAAAAGGAAGAGAACTGACACCTGACTCATCTATGCCCCTAGTTTTATTGCTTTGATCTTTCTTTTCAAGTTTTATGTAAAAACAACTTTGATTTGTATCAGAGAGTTGAATGTACTTGATGTTGAAATCAATAAAAATTAAAATTGTGAGCATTAAAACTTTTCCTTTTTGGTCCAAAAATGGTCTCAGTTGTGAAAGGTGAAGTTTTTAGAAAAATCAACTTTGATTAAAACTTTTCAAAACCACTCGCTGTCTAACACGCACAGAATCAATCCTTAAGATGCACAGCTCCAAATCAAAAGATCATACCGTAACGAAGATCACAACCGAACTAAATAATGAACAAAGATGACCTGATTAGACAGAATAGTTAAGCTGGAGATAATTACGACCGAACTTCGGGATAAAGTTGCCTACGTATCCCAAAGATGGAAATTAGATCATACGTAGTTCAGGCTCGGGTTCACTCGAGTATTGACTCTCTCATTTTACGCTCTAACTTTTGCCAAAGTCGCCTTTTCGGGTTTTCAACCTTGAGAGCTAAATTTTTCTTTATTTCTAATTTTTCATGCTCTAACTTTTGCCTAGGTCACCCTTTCGGGTTTCCGGCCTAGCGAGCCTCTCAGGGATAATATTTCTTCAACTTGTTCATGTTGATCGGTTGTGAAAATTCCAGGCCATCTAAGTCCATGAGAATGACTGCTCCTCCTGACCAGATAGACTTAATGATGTAAGGACCAGTCCAATTGGGTCTGAACTTGTCCCTAGGGTCATGTATGGGAGCTCGGTTGTCTTTGAGCTCCAGATCTCCTTCCTTGAGATTCCTAGACCTAACCTTTTTGTTAAAAGCCTTAGCAATTCTGCGTTGGTAGCCTTGAATATGAAACAATGCCTTCAACCTCCTTTCATCAAATAACATAAATTCCTCAAATCTATTCTGTTGCCAGTCAGCCTCTGTTATCTGACACTCAACCATAACCCACAGTGATGGTACCTCAATTTTAATTGACAGAACAGTTTCCATGCCATAGACAAAAGAATAAAGAGTCACCCCTGTAGATGTTCGAATCGATGTTCTATAGCCCCAAAGTGCAAATAGGAGTTTGTCCAACCAGTCCCTATAGGTTTCCACCATCTTCTGCAAAATTTTCTTGATGTTCTTGTTTGCAGCCTCAATGACTCCATTGGTCTGCGACCTGTATGTTGATGATTTATGGAAAGCCACATTATACTTTTTAAGTAGGTTTATCACCTCTTTCTTAAAATGCGAGCCATTATCTGAGATGATCTCGTTGGGCACCCCATATCTATAGATGATGTTCTTGATAAACTTAGCCACGTGTGATGTCCTTAGCATGGAATAGGATTGGGCTTCTACCCACTTAGTGAAGTAGTCGATCGCTACCAGAATGTATCCGTGCTCGTTTGACCCTTTTGGTACTGCACCGATAACGTCAATTTCCCAAACTGAGAAAGTCCATGGAGAAGTCATATTGTAGAGTTTTGACGTCGAAATGTTCATGCGATTGGCATAGATCTGACATTTGTGGCATCGCCGTACAAAACCAATACAATCCTCCTCCATAGTGGACTAGTAATACCCTTGCCTGAGAATCTTTCGGGCTAACATTACTCTGCTCATGTGTGCTCCTCACTCTCCTCCATGGATGGCCTCCATCAGGCGCTTTGATTCCTCTTCTTCAACACACAACTTGTGCATTCCTAGATGGCTTCTCTTGTACCACTTATCCCCGCAGATGATGAATTGGATGGCCATACACCGTATTCCTCATTTATCCTTGGCATTTGCCCCTAGTTGATACATTTCCTTTTCCAGAAAATTCCAAATGTCGTAATACCAGGGATTCGTGTCTTGAACCTCATCTATCGCGGCGATGGTCTTATACGCAAGCGCATACCTTTGTTCAATAATGATCAGACATATCTTCACTCCAAGCGGGATGTCCACCATGGAGGATAGAGTTGCTAGCGCATCAGCAAACCGATTGTTCTCTCTTAGTAGATGTATGAACATCAATTTTTCAAACCTCGGAATTAGCACATCTAGGGCCTGATGATAAACCTTAATCTTCTCTTCTTTAACTTTCCAGTCTCCATTGACTTGAGAAACAACCAAATTCGAATCTCCAATGACGACCAACCTTATTGCCCCTAGTTTTAGAGCAGCTTCCAAGCCAACAATACACACCTTGTATTCTACTTCGTTATTGGATACTTTGAACAGGAGTTTGAAGGCTAAAGGTATATGGGAATCATTAGGTGCTATGAGCAATACACCTATCCCGTAACCATATTGGTTTGATGCTCCGTCAAAGCACATTGTCCATGTTTCCTCTTCTATCTGCAGGATGTCATCATCTGGGAAACGATACTCTACTGCTTTATCTCCTTCTACTGGGTGGTTTGCTAGAAATTCCGCTACAGCTCTCTCTTTGACTGATTTACAAGTGACATTCTTGAGATCAAACTCGGAGAGAAGAAGCAACCAACGAGCTAGCTTACCCGTAAGTGCTGGTTTTTCAAAGAGACATTTGATGGAATCTAATGTCGAAACCAGAATTACAGAATGAGCTAGTAAGTAGTGTCTCAACTTCCTTGCTGCCCAAACCAAAGCTAAACAAGCTTTCTCGAGGGGAGTGTAGTGGGTCTCATAATCCAGCATCTTCTTGCTTAGATAGTAGATGGCATTCTCCGCTTTAGCTTCTGATTCTTGCGCTAGCATACACCCTATGGTTGAATCTGTTACCGATAAATACAAGATCAGTGGTTTCCCCGGTTCTGGTGGCGACAATACAGGTGGATTCTGAAGATACTATTTAACCTGTTCAAAGGCAAACTGACATCAATCATCCCATTGGAACTTCTTTCCTTTCTTCAACAAGCCAAACAGTGGTTCACAAGTCAAGGTTAATTTTGAGATAAATCGTCTTATGAATTGTACCTTGCCCAAAAAGCCGCGCACCCCCTTTTCAATCCTCGGTGGTGGCATTTCTAAGATGGCCTTGATTTTGGAAGGATCTACCTCAATTCCTCTTTGTGTGATCAAGAATCCCAGCATTTTCCCTGTCATTACGCCGAAGGTACATTTTTGCGAGTTCAACCTCAATCTATACTCTCTGATCCGTTCAAACAATTTCTCCAGTGCGGTGTAGTGGCCTTCTCGTTCTTCAGACTTGACAATCATATCATCCACATATACCTCAACCTCTTTGTGGATCATGTCGTGCAGAATAGTAGTTGCAGCCCTTTGATAAGTTGCCCCGACATTCTTCAGCCCAAACAGTATGACTAGGTAGCAATAAGTGCCCCATGGAGTAGTGAAAGTTGTCTTCTCCCCCTATCTTCAGGTGCCATCAGAATTTGGTTATACCCAAAAAATCCGTCCATGAATAAGAGTAACGCATGGCCCACAGTGAAGTCTACCAACTCATCAATATGCAACAGCGAAAAATCATTCTTCGGACTGGCTTTATTCAGATCCCTGAAGTCGACACAAACTCCAATTCTGCCATCTTTCTTTAGAACTGGAACAATATTGGCCAACCATGTTGGATACTCAAATACAAGTAAGAACCCTGCCTCTATCTATTTCGTAACTTCTTCTTTGATCTTCAAAGCCCAATCTGGGCGAACTCTGCGCAGCTTTTGCTTAACTGGCCGTGCCTTAAGGTCAAGAGGGATCCGGTGCTGAAGGATCAATTCCAGACATGTCTTCGTAGGACCACGCGAAAACATCTTTAAAATTTTTTAGTAAAGCGATTAAATGCTCATGTTCCTCCGAAGACAATGTGGACCCGATCTGGACCAAGCGAGGATCTTCCTCAATACCCACATTAATTGATACGATTTCATCTGTACAGGGCTTAACACGCCTCTCCTCCTCATGATCAACCAAATTTTTCAAAACCCGAGGAATTTCTTCCTCTTAGTTTATGTCAAAATTTTGAAAATTAAGATTAGTACAATAAACCAAAGGCACAGAGCAGTAAGCAACATGCACAGCATTCCCATTCAAAAAGTTCGGGTCTTCGATTACAATGGACTCAAAAGAAAAGCTAAAAGACGACCTATACAGGATTTTGGTATTCAGGTTACCACTCTCAGAAGTACCAGGCTCAGAGGAACTTGAATCTGACTCCGACTCCACAGACTCAATGGAATAAGATTCGGACTCGTATCCGATTCAGAACTGCTGATGGTGTCTTTCTCCAACTTCCAAACCAGGCATGGAGCCTTAGACGCGTCCACGATAAGATTAGAGAAATCCATTGCTAGGTTCTCCTTGATCATTGAGATGGTAAAACTATCCCCCAAGTTTCAGCAATAAAGCCTATCAATAGGTCAGCTAGTGTTTTTCCCAACAGCTCTTCCTCTTCGATGTCCAAGCTTGCAATCCTCCCTTGATCTGTATTAATGCTTAGGTTCTTCTTCTCATCCTCCTCTTCTGGTAACTGGTGCCCGAAGAAGATGTCGAATCCTGGATACCTTGTCTTTGTCTCATAGTCAAACCAAGGCTCTATAAATCCACAGAAGGGAAAATCTTCCCCTTAGCGGAGAAAGCGTCCGTTCAGGGTTCCCCGTATTGGTTTGTGGACTAACTCATATTGCTTCCTAATCCTCTTTGCTTTCAGCCTTTCTCCCAACTCATGCCCTTTTCTCTGCCAATTTGCAGCTGTAGGTTTATATCCCAGCCCAAAAGAGTAGGGGTTATGGCTCATTTCCTTAGCAACAGTGCCCCCCTGTCTGCCACTCCGGCCTAGTCCTAATCCAAGCATACGCCCCTATTTGTTTATCATATAGATGGATTGAGCACTCACATAAGCTCTGTCGTCTTCTACCATGATGGATTGGACCACCTGAGCCTCTATCAGCGAGAAGCTAGAGAGGAATACATCCCCTTCCCCATGTATGATCTCCAACATTAGCGTGGCAGTTCCGTGGAGAGGATGGATCATAGAATTACCGTACACAGTAGCAATCCCGCCTTTGAAAGGTTATTTCACCAATTGATGGACTGTTGATGATACAACCTTTATCTGATGTAGCCAAGGCCTTCTAGCAGTAGATTGAAGGTTGCCGGTACATCCATGACATGGAATTCCACCTCATGTTCAGATAGGCCGATGAGTATATTGCTTTTGAATGTTCCGATAACATCCCGGCTTGTATTGTCATAAGCTTGGATGGCTTGGGTTGTCAGTGTAAAGTCAATCGGCCTCAAACCGATGGCATAGGCAGTCCTCACTGGACACACATTAATTGTCAATCAGGTATCTACTAACACTATCGGGATCCATTTCTTTCAACTTTCCAAGGTTACATATAAAGGACGGTTATGGTTAGTGCCCTCAGGTGGTAACTTTTTATCTGTAAAAGATATCACTAGCGTAACGTCCCCAGATGTAACCAATGATACCAATTGGTCTGCAGTGGTATCGATAGGCAGTCTAGTTCGGTTCATTGCCTCTAACAGTGCCTGCCTATGTTCCCAAGATGCCATTATCAGCCCCCAGATTGATATGTTAGCTTGAATCTTCTTGAGCTATTTCAAGACCAGGTTTTCTTCAACATCCTTCTTGTTTGATATATCAACTTCTTTGTTGGAGGATTCTGGCTGATCTAAATTTGTGGGTTTGAAGTATCGACCACTCCGGGTCATATGATTAATCTCGTCCATATACCACGTATCGTCTGGGGTAGAGTCCCACCCTTCGTCTGTGTATACGCAACTCAAATCATTATCTTTCCACCACTCCCCTGCAGTCATGGTCAAGCTATTGTTAGGCTTTACCTGGAGCATGTTTACATCACACCTCTCAACACACCATTCCTTTTCCACAATGGTTTTGGCTTCTGTATCCCAGTATTGTTTGAGCATTCTTAGCTTTCTAGGCTCCCATTCAGTCTTTTTGGTGATTATGGTTGACTCAGCTTCTTCTTTCCTATTTCCTTTTTCTTGTTTCAAGGTCATCTGCCCTTGGACCTCTTCTATCCTTTCCTGCTGGAATTGCTTCAATACTTGTTCTTTTCTAGTCAAGGGTGTTTCCTCAGCCTTTTATTTCCTAGTCTCTCTTGTTTGTTATACCTTATCTGTCTCCTCATCACTAGACCACCCATTGTTTGTTTCTGGCTGGCTTGGATCCCACCATCCCATCTGCACACAATTTGTATCTTCTTCCTTGAAGGAGTAGAGGTCCTCCAGATCCTCTTCCAATTCTATCATATCCTCTTCTAGGTTTGCTAAGTCATTCAAGCCCTATCCAGGCCAATCATTCTGACGTTACCCTAGTTCATTCTCCCCGATAGCATTGATGCTGAGGAAATCCAATAGTATGACTACTGGCTTTGGTTGATCAATGGCCACAATGTATAAGCTTGGGTCATACTTCTCTGCAAGTGAAGCCCCCTTTTCTATGACACGGGTAACAGACGACCCTGTCTTTAGTGAATTCTCCTCTCTCTTCATTTCAACTGCCACAGGCTTAGATTGGGTTTGTGGTGTCAAATCCATCATGCACATGTCTGTGCTTTCTGGAATAACCACCTCTGGTTTTGGTAAGTAGGATGAGATAATATATGTGCTAGGGTTGAAGGTGGGTGGTAGTGTATGGATATGGTTAATATTTCTAGGTGGGGGGGCTTGGTTATGTGCAGGAAGTGGGTTGGTTGTTACGTTTGGTCTGGAAGGTGGGGTGATGATTTTGTTGTCAATGAGATCCTGAATCTCATGACGCAGACGGTAGCACATATCCGTGGGATGGCCATGTTGTTTGGGTGGCAATGGGTCTGAAAGTGGACGAGGTTCGAGAGGCTTAAGATGTCCCTTTTTCATTAACAGCTTGATGGCATGGATCGGGGTCATATGAAAGGAGGTAAACATTTTTTGATTTCAGGGTGGACCAGTCTTTTGTGAAGGTTATGAGGTTGTGCCAGCAGCAAAGGAATCGGCCATCTTGGCCAATGTAATAATGATACTGACATCTGCAGGCCGTGGAATAGTGCTATTACTTGTATTGATATTCCTAGTAAATGGCCTTCTTGCAGGTTCACTAGTTCTGTGGATGATCCCCTTTTTTAATGCACTTTCAATTTGGACCCTTAACTCGTGTAGTGAAGCAAATGTAGACAACGGTGCCAATATCATTCTTTGTAGCAGATTGGGCTCAAGATTCAAGACTACCAGCTGAACTTGCTCTCTTTCAGAAGGCATAGCATTCGGGCTACCTTGGCTCTCCACTTGGGGACAAAATCGATAAAAGATTCTTTGGGGTTTTCGGTAGTTGCCCCCAACTCACTGATAGTTACCCCTAATTGAGTGTTATAATAGTATTGGTTCACAAACCCTTCAGATAGCTCTTCCCAATTCCGCTTAGTAGATTCTTCCAGTTTAGCATACCAAATGGCTGCTACATCAGACAGAGTTCTCCCGAACAATGACAATTTCTGAACACGAGAAAGTCCTATAGGCCTTAGAACATTCGAAAATAGGCAAACATGAACAATCGGATCCCCACTTCCATCAAATCTATTGATGTGGGGCATTTTAAACTTCTCCGGTAATCTGACCGAAGCCTCAGTGTACCCGTCTTCAATATCCGGAATAACATTGAAGCCTTGGGACTTTTTCAGCACTTTCTCTAGCCTGCCAATTTTTATTATAGTTGGATCATCGATAATGTCAAAGGGAAGAATTTCCCCATGGGGCTGTGTCGAGGGTCTATAAGCTAGAGCCTGTGGAAATATCTCCTAGGATCTGGGACTTGGGGATTTTCCACTGGTGGAAAGGGATCGGGATTTGGCTGAGTAATCAGGATTGGATGCACTGTAGATGCGGATGCCCTAGATGGGCATCGCAGATCGGCGATGAGTTCATCTTGTGCGGCTATCCTTTGATCCATGGTTCTCAAAGTTGCCATCATGGCATCAATTTCTTCTATGTTCTGTGCCATTCTTAGTTTAGGTAGGTGAGATACTGGTGAATTGTGGGTACAAACAGGTGTTTGTGGAGCGCTTTGTACTGGTACTGATGTCTGTTTGTTCCTTCTTCGTCAAGTGACTGGTGGGAGAGAGACTAACACTGGCTGACCACCAACATGGTCTTGAATTTTACAAAACCTACCAGAACAAGTCCACACAACTTAGGGAATATTGGGTTTTTCTGAAGCTATGATGGTAAACAACCTAGCAAAAAAAAAAAGAAAAGAAAAACAATAATAAAAAACTGGACAGCGCTTCAACCTCAATTCTCAATAGTCATAGCTAAATTGTAATCCCCATTGAACTCTGTTCTCAAACTCATACTGATATGACCCATAATGTTCTGTCCAATCTCACTGTAAAAGCACATATCAAGTAAAAGAGCCAAAAACACCCCTATGAGGGGGATAGGGTTACCCTGTCCTAGATTTTTGGCATGATCTAGGCTGTACTATTTCAAACAATGAGTTTCACACAATCCTGTATTCGAGTGAGCATCTTGTCCTAGTTTGGAACAGCCACTATGGCTTTACTATATGCAATTAGGTCGAATGGTCAAAACAAGGTACCTTGGCAAGGTTACCTAATATACCTCTCGCACCTAACATCGAGAAGTGAAAGGAGGATCAAACGATACAGCGGTAATCCAGATCCAAGGGTTGTATTCCCAACATGGCAAAGCCCACGACCGGTCAGCCTTTTGGCAAGCCTTTTGGGCAAGCCTCCGGCAAACCATTTAGGATAGCATATGGCAAACACAATGACTTAAGCGCACCAATGCAAATGCAATGCAAAGAACATATATAGGTAGATAAAATTTCACATCATGAACTTCGAGTCAAGTTCTCTAATTTCCCCAACAGAGTCGCCAGAAACTGTAGATCGACTTTTTCCCACCCCCTTGCGGAAGACGAATAAGCCCTACAGTCTCGAACTTTCGTGGTTCTGAATTTGATTTCACAAGTGCAATGTGAAACAATGCAAAATGCAAAAGAGTCTAAATCCGGCAATTCTTTTGGAAAATCGATGTTTTGAATCAAATGCCAAAAATGGACTGCTTTGCCAAATTTACAGAGTCGCCACCTGAATATTTTGTTTTGGGAAATTTAGGAAACCCGAGACTCGTGCCAAAGGCCATTAGTCCGTCATTACCAAAGTGTCTCGGCTCGAGAACTTAGGTACGAGAGGGGAAGTCCATGAATTGAACACCCCACTCGCCCGATCAAAGATCGGCCTCTACTAATCATGATGTTATTTTTATTTACATTATATGCTCTTGTTTCAATTATTAGGTTAACTTTACTATGTGATACATACAAGTGTAGACTAATTTTGCAAATATTGGAATACTTGATTTATGTCTGTTTTCAAAAATTGTTTTGAATATGTACCACTTAAAAAAGTGATCGCATATGAACATTATTCAAATCATTCCAATTCAAGCAAATAGCCTTCATCCACAGGCATTCAAGCAGTTTATCAATTAAGCATTTAGCCTCATGGAAAACATGCTAGACATGGCAATAATCACACTCATGCAACGTGCTAAAGCAAATAAAAGCTTACCTTATACTCCAAGCCAAAAAGAGAAACTAGTTAGAAAAATGCATGATTCTTATGCGACATATCTAATGCAACACATGCGATATGCAATTACTAGGCTCGGCTACTAATTTGACATATGGATCAATAGCATGCGGTCTAAGCACGTATTCAAAGAAGTATAAACAATAACAATACGAGTTAAAATGATGAACCGAGCTTTAATGCATGTAATACGAGTGGATGCAAACATGAAGTATGCTAAACGAAACGTGATGCCCTTAACTAACCATCATAAGCTAGTAAATAAAATGGAGAAAGATGTGGGGTTGGAAGACATACACAAATTATTACATATTTATCCTCACGTAGGAGGGTCCGAATTAACGTCCGATAGTCCAAATTAAACTGATTATTACAAAACCAAATGAATTAATAAGTAATTAAATAATAAGCTACAAATCCGTAGATGCATAATACTCGTATGCGCAGCATCCAGAAGCTGCTCTGTCTACCTAGATTATTCTGTTTCACCTTCAACCACTGCCCTTTATTTCTGCATAACACACTGCTTCACCATTCATTGATGCCCGGCTGGCCCTCACTGACACCCAACCGGGCCTAAGGAAGGCTGGCCATGGCTCTGTTTCATGTAACTCCATTTGGTGCTCTGAAGTGAAAACAGTGCAGACAGAGTGTTCTGGACTCTGTTTGTCCTTTTCTTCCTTCTTTTTCACAGGAAAGCCTCGAGAGAAGGTTGAAATTGATTCCAAAACCAACAACGAGCAAATTGATTGCTTGATAATCTCGGATACAATTTTGGACAAAAATCAATGAAATGCAATGAATATAACCACCCCTTCCTCTTGTCATGGAGTGAACTCAAAGAGGGTGGTAGAGACGCTTCAAGAATCATCAAAACACCATGAATTAGTGTATGATTGTTCTTGACTTGATTAACTTGGCATGACGTTCAACCAAGCCTAAACAAATTAAGTCATTTTCTTTATGTGTGTTGATCTAATTTTAAACCAATTTGTTTAGTCATTTCCATTCTTTAGTCTAGTTGTCCGAAATGATGATTAAGTCCTCTAAAAGGAGAGAAGTGTCAAACGGGAAGTAATTCTCAACATGAAAAAGAGACTACACCGTTGGCAATGAACCTCCGTAGAGATTAAGCCATTAAGTGTAAATCGCTAGTTCATGTTTTGAATAACCGTCAACTGATTGAAACAACTCTCAAATGAAATAAAGGACTGGTAACTTAATTATTAAAATGAGATTATTAAATGAATTGAAGAAAAGCTAGAACAACATGTAATAAACTATACAAGCAAACTTATGAGACAACAAGAAAACTAATCAAAGCATAAGCTATTTAAATAAATTAAAACAACCTTAAAACAGCCCCTAATGGGTGAAAAACAGTAGCTAAAAGCAAGAGAAAGTAAGTAAAAAGAATAGAGAAAAAGCTATAGAACAAAGCTTAAGGAGGGGTGGCTAACCCCTCCAATTTCAAGACCTCAAATCATGTTTTTGGGCCTCAATTCAACTTTGAAAATCAGTATATAAAGGCAAGAAAAATAGAGGAAAAGAGTATAAGAAGATGAAAGAAGAAAATGCAAAATTATACCTTTGAAAGAGAGGTAAGCTCTTAGTTAACAAACTTGATTCCAACACCCTCAAGTTTGAGTTATGGTTTGCAAATCTCAATCAAGTTCCAAGTCCAAGCTCTATGTTGATATTGTATGGATGGATGACATATAGATTATGAAAGTAGGAAGATGACTTACAAAAGACGGTTATACTTATATGATTTGATATCTCTAAACCTTGATATATATCAACCTTTCAACCTCTTCAATTCAATCCAGCAGCTTCGTATTTATAGAGAATGAGTTACATATCAAAATATCTGCCCAAATAGACAGCTGGCAGATATTTACATAATCTGCTTTGAAAAGTCAAGAGGCCCGACCGGGCATTGATACCCACGGTCGGCCATCACTGTGGCATGGCCGGGCCTTAGTGTATTTTCACTGTCCCACACTTTCAAGTTCAATGCAGGTTGGTACAATGTTCAAAATTGAGTTTCTGGGGTAGAAATACAGTGGATATGACAAGTTGGGATTGTTTAGAGCTTGAAATCGGATTTCTTTGTTGAGGATTCAAACCATTTGCACAATGTAACCTTCATCATCGAGTGTTTGGAATCAAGTGCTTAAGTCTTACGAGTGGTCAAAATTGGGGTGTCTACAGGTATGCATCGCCGAAGTTGCAAGGCCTACTGCCGCTTTACAAGTTAAAGATCAACTACAGTCAAAAGACCCTAGCAGTGCACCGGTGGGTTTGGAAATAGTAGTTTAACCTATTGGACCCAATGATGCATTGTTGGGAAGGTGGGAAGAGGTCATACAAGTTATGGAGCCTAGAAATGATGTGCTTGAAAGGGAAATAATAGAGCAACTAAGCAAATAAATTGTAGCACAATAACAACACCGAGCAAAGAGATCATTGAAGTCCCAGACCCTAAGAAGTTTCAGGATCCTTCAGAATGTTGGAAATTGTTCGTTGGAGAAATGTGGAAGCTTTTCATCGATAGAGCTTCTAACAAATATGGCACCGGTCTAGATGTCGATTCACCAGATGGCTTGACCGTGGAGCAGGCGATCAAACTTGAGTATGAATCACTTTTAGCTAGGCTAAAGAGTGCTTTTCGCATGAAAGCAACCGAGCAGATAGTTTGCAATGGCTCAAAACTTGTGGTTAATCAAGTTTTTGAAAAATATAGGTAAAGGATAATAGGATGGCAAAGTACCAGGTGTTATTGAGGGTAGAAATCAAAAAATTTGAAGCAATAAGCGTAGAACAGTACCCTTTACTCACTGGAATTTTGCCAAGACCTAGGATTGAAGAACTTGAAGAAGTGGAAGTGCTTTGCGCCGAGTTGGGACCTTCCGAGATGGATCCCATTATCATCTTTCTGAAAGATAGGATTTTGCCAACCAAGAAAAAGAAAGCTAACAAGATCCAAGCAAAATCAAAGCGGTTTTGGCTCTCCCCATGTAGAGCATTATACAAAATGTCTTTTACTGGCCCATACTTGAAATATGTTCACCCTAGCAACATTGATGCCTTCCTTTTTGAAATACATGAAACAATGTGTGTAAAATTCACATTGAAGGAAGATCTTTGGCCTATCGAGCTATTTCACAAGGGTATTGGTGGCCATGTATGCAAGTTGACACTCAGAAGTATGTTCAAAAGTGTGAGAAATGTCAAAAGTTTGCATACCAAATTCATCAATCAGCCAAAGAATTACAACCCTTGGCCATTTTCTTAGTGGAGATTAGACATAATGAGACCTTTACCAGTTGCACCGAGCAACAAAAAGTTCTTCATCACAGCCACAGATTATTTCACTGAATGGGTGGAAGCAAAACCTTTAACATCCATTAAGGAGAAAGACATGAAGAGGTTTGCCTGGCATAACATAGTTACCAAATTTGGAGTGTCAAAGGCCTTGATATCTGACAATGGCACACAATTTGATGGCAATATCTTTTGAAGGTTCTGTGAAGAATTGAAGATAGATTTCTATAACTCCACACTGACCTACCCTCAATCAAACAGCCAAGTAGAAGCCTCAAACAAAACAATCTTGGATAGACTAAAAAAACCCTAGAAAAAGAAAAAGAAAAAGAAAAATGGGTTAAAGAACTACCAAGTGTTCTTTGGGCATACAAAACTAGTCCAAGATGATTAATTGAGAAAACACCTTTCGCCTTGGCATATGGCATGGAAACAGTCATCTCCTTGGAAATTAGGATGCCCACAATTAGAAGCAAAAACTTTGATCTTGAGCCAAATGAAGAAGTAATCACCTTGGAGCTAGATTAAGCTGATGAGAGAAGAGAGAAAGCATTGATTCACATCATGACATACCAGCAAGAGTTGGCAAAGAAACACAATAAAGTCGTGCACCCAAGGCAATTTAAGATTGTAGTTTGGTTCTGGGAAAGGTGATAGGCAACACCGTTGTACCTGGTGAAGGAAGTTAGGAGCAAATTGGGAAGGTTGTACAAAATCATGTGCTTAGCAGGAAAGGGGCATACAATTTGGAAGATATAGATGGTCGAGCTATTCCTCGGCCTTGGAACACTGCCAACCTTAAGTTGTTTTATTTATAGGTTTATTCTTGTAATCCTTTCAATTTTCATTAATAAAACAACTAGACAATCTCCTCAACACTTGTGTTTTTTTACATATTTTTTTGGTTGTAATAAGTTAAATTCCTTACCGAGCTAATTTTGCTTGAAAAGCCCAAAGTTGAAGGTTTTATTCACCTTTGGAATTCCTTGCTGAGTTGATTTTGTTCGGCAAGCTCAAAGTTGAAGGTTTTATTCAACTTTGGAATTCCTTGCCGAGCTGTTTTTGCTTGACAAGAGGTAAGTTGAAGGTTTTATTCAAATTTGGGATTCCTTACTGAGTTGATTTTGTTCGGCAAGAAAAAAGTTGAAGGTTTTATTCAACTTTGAAATTCTTTGTCGCGCTATTTTTGCTCGGTTAGAGGAAAGTTGAAGGTTCTTATTCAACTTTGGGATTCCTTGCCGAGCTGTTTTTACTCAGCAAGAGGTAAGTTGAAGGTTTTATTCAACTTCAGAATTCTTTGTTGAGCTATTATTGCTGGGCAAGAGAAAAGTTGAAGGTTCTTATTCATCTTTGGGATTCCTTGTCGAGTTTTTTTGTTTGGTAAGAGGTAAGTTGAAGGTTTTATTCAACTTTGGGATTCCTTACCGAACTGATTTTGTTCAACAAGAAAAAAGTTAAAGATTTTATTCAACTTTGGAATTACTTGCCGAGCTGTTTTTGCTCGCCAAGAGGTAAGTTTAAGGTTTTATTCAACTTTGGAATTCCTTGCTCAGATGATTTTGTTCGGCCAAAAGACAGTTGAAGGTTTCATTTAACTTTGGAAATTCTTTGTCGAGCTGTTTTTGCTCGGCAAAAATCAAGTTCTTACTTGGTACAAGGGGCAAATTAAGGAATTAATATCTATTTGTTGGCAAGCAGTTAAGGAAATAACAGCATAATACTTGCAAAAAGTTTCCATTGATGGGCAAAATCAAAAGAAGGGTAGCTTACCTGGTTACATCTTTCAAAAATAAAATTGAAAGAGAAAATTAGCTCAGACAAAAAGATTGACAATCTCCTCCTCAGCGTTAGCATCATCACTAACAATCAAATCAATGATGCCTTCTTCCACGATAGCACTGGGCTAGGTGTTGCCTGCATTGTCAACTTGAGCCGATGTCTGTTGGACCAAGCTATCTCCCTCTATGGCCTCCAACAGCTTTTGTTGCACGACATCTGCATATGCTGCCATATAAGCCGAGATGAAATGGAGAGAAGGATTCATGAAGACTTCAGAATCTTATGCGTGGCTAAGTTTCTCAGCTGCTACTTTCCAACTGCATTGAAAGAAGATGTCTTTGGTGGCCTTCACCTGCTATTTGTATGCCTTCTCTCCCTCTTCATAGACATGGTCCTCAGCTTTGCCAATGTCGGCCTTCAGCTCAGCAGCTTCAGCTTCATACTTGTCCTTAAGCATTTTTAGCTTGCCAGATATCTCGTTTTCTTGGCCTTCAAAGCTTTGGCTTTTACAGCATCGATCGTGTTGACCTTCTCAACCAACTGATCTCTTTCTGTGGTGATCTCAGCAAGTGAAGTCCTGAGAGTCTCCAGCTCAGTCTTTTTCTCATCATTGTCTGCTATGGCCAATCTCAAGCTCTTTCTAAGTTCTAGCACATACTTATGAGCAACCTAATTCTTTTGCGTGACCTGCAAGCACACTTCAAAAGTTAGATAGCTGAACAACAAGTTGGACACATAAAATAGAATGAAACAGTACTCACCAGAACAATGGATTTGGTAGCTGACCTGATGGCCTTCAGGTTAGTCAATTGTTAGTGTCTTTCCATATCAGCTGGGAAGAATAGGGCCTTGGCCAAGTTGAAACCGAGCTGATTATCCTTATCAACCTAAACAAAATCAGTCGCGGATATTGCTCGACCTTATACTTCAGACCAAGCCTCAACTTGCTCGGTGCACTCTATTTGCTCGGCTCTCAGCAGTCGGATAAATGACAAGAGCTTATTGGATGGTGATACCAATGGCGTGGTATCACCATTGTATTGAATTTTTTTTTTCACTTCACCTTGCATCTTCATAATCAACCTTACTGTCCTTGAATCCATTATTCTTGCATTTTATTTTATATTAAAGGTAACAATGAATAATGAAAAAGACGTTTCAAAGATATTTTTGATAGAGAAGTTATGTTTTCTGTTCAGTTTCATCATTTTTGGGCATTGTACAAATTTTGTTCGAAAATCCAATACCTAACAAATTATATTTGTTCGAAAACTTGTTTCTAAGAAAATTTCACGCCTTCAACAACGTGTTTCCGAATTATTCGATATTTCGCTGTATTTCATATCAAAATAAAATGTATGTGTTTAGCTTTGTGTTTTTGTACATTTAATTTTCTCATGTTCCAATTTCAACCAAAAATAATTCTCCCTTTAGTATACTTATAAGAAATTACGTATGTTCAGAATTCCAAATAAATTCACCATTGTTCAATATGTCATAACCGAACAAATGAAAATGTTCGGTTTTGTGTTTCCATACATTTAAAATTTCTAACTTCTCCTACATGCTTTAAAGGCCATGTTTATACTCGATATAGCAAAGTTTCAATAGAATGTGTAATGAATTTTACTAGTGAATTCGTCACTCTCGAGGAATATTACTTAAATAATATTAGTAATTGTAATGTTTATTATCACTTGAATATTATTTTACTTGTTATTTTTGTCTTACGTGTATATATTCAAGAGTCAAGAAACATTAATTCAATGGGTTCGTGACATAGGAAAGAGAAATGATTTTGTAATTGTTATGAAGAGAGCTAATGTAGATGGTAATAGTAATAGGAGAGCAAGAATTACCACTGTGTGAAAGAAGTGGTTATTATAGAGATACAAGAAAAAAACATAAAGGTTCATAAACAAAAAAACCAAAAAATTCAAACTAACTGACACATAAAGATGTGGTTATCATTTTCAATTGAAGGGTAAGAAACTCGACACAAATGATGATTAGATGTTGGAAGTCATATGTGGTGTGCACAATCATTTAGCTGTAAACCATCTTGAAGGTCATTCATATGTTGAGAGGTTATCATAGAAGGAAACCTCATTAGTAGTTGACATGTCGAAGAGTATGATGAGGCTAAAAGATATTCAAATTACTTTTAAACAAAGAGATGCTCTCGATGTGTCCACAATTAAGATAATTTATAATGCACGTCAAAGGTATAAGTTCGTAAGAAGGCTGGGCGATCTCAAATGCATCAATTTATGGGCCAATTAAAAGTGCATAGATATATTGAGTGGCATAGGAAGTGTGACAATACCGAGACTATTACTGACCTATTCTTCACCGACCCTGTTAGTTTAGACTTATTACAGGCATTTCCACGTGTTCTTATAATGGATTGAACTTACAAGGCTAATCTTTACCGTATGCCCTTATTAGGGATTGTGAGAGTGACATCTGCTGATATGACTTTTTGTGTAGCTTATGTATACCTTCAATATGAATGAGAAAATAATCTTACATAAGTATATTGTGTAGTGTCATGGATATGACTGCACTACCCAAGGTCTTTGTCACGGACAGAGAGCTAGCTCTAATGAACGCAGTCTCCACTATATTTCTTAAAGAAAGATATTTGTTGTGTAGATGGCACATTAATAGGAATTTGCTCACAAAGTGTAAGAAATTTTTTGACACAAATGAAAAATAGGATAAGTTATTAGTGTGCGGACAAAAAAAAAAAATAAATTCCGATACTTGATAAAGAACCCAAATAAATAGGATGATTAGAATCATCACGTGATCGTCATCTATAAGATAAAACACCCCCAGTCATTGAATGGTCAGGGGTCCTCCGACGCCCAAGTTAGTCCCTCTAATATTATAAAAATATTTAATGGACAAATTACATAAATAAATAAGCATACCTTAACCCATAGGGTGTGGTCTATTTAAAATAATCCAATGTCTTACCTAACAAGTGGTCTGAGTGCTCCAGAGGTCCTTTCCCAAACAATCTCCAGTTGTTTACGAATTCTATATTGATAAGATATCATCTCTTGATGAGTTTTGCACAATATAAAACACTAGTGTAGTGTTTGACTATGCTTTGACCACCGCCTTACACATGATAATCCAAAACTTCAGCATGTGGAAGTGTTGGGGCCCATATAATTCCCTCTCAATTGCCCCAAGCTGTGAGAACCTGAATATACAAATCAAGTAAATAATTAAATAATAATAAAATTACAATCTCAAATATTTCGATGGTGAATCCTAAGTGCAAATTAAATATTTGGAAGGTCTTTTAATTAATTTTTAAACCTAAAATAAATTTATGGTAAAAGTTTTTAATTTAGAAGCAAGATTTATTATTTAAAAAAAATAAAAAATAAATAACTTTAAGTGCCAAATTAGTAAGCATATTTTGATCTAATAATATTTGTATTTTAATGGAGATAGAAATTAAAATAATATAAAGAGATAATAAATTAGACCCTTTTGGTTAGATATATATATAAAACAAAGGATAATTATTTAGAGTTTTGTTTGGATATATATAGAGAGCAACCCTAGTTTTCCTAACAAAAACCCTAACCCTTATTATAATTGTTTTGCACAACACTTTCAACATGTAGTAGCAGCCACGGGAAGGAGAGAGAGAGAGAGAGAGAGAGAGAGAGAGAGAGAGAGAGAGAGAGAGAGAGAGAGAGAGAGGAGAGAGATTTCCAGCACCCTTGTGTCTCAACAACTCTCTAAGGTATTAATCAATCTATTCTTGTTCTATTATAATATGTTGTTTACATAGTTATGGTGCTTGTGGGTGTTGTGAGTTGGTGGAAGAAAAAAGAATGGATTGGCTGATGGGGACAGTATTCTAGAAATTTTAATTGAATTCATAATGTTGCTCCTAAGAATATTAATCTACCAGCAAACTTTAAAAATCAAGAAACCCTATCAAACGAATGAATTTTGAACTGAAATTTTTACAGTAGATTAATTACATATTGATTTGCATATCTGATTTTTTTTCATAATTTTTGGGAGTCAAAATCCATATAAACTGATGCGTTCAAATCTGTCCAGAAAACTGGTTTTAAACAGTAAATTCGGGAGTATTGTTCTCTTTGGGTATAAATCCAAAAATTATCAAATCAGCGTCATTAGAACCGGTTACGAGTCTAGCTTCTTACATTTTTGGCCTTGCTTTGATTGCTCATGTATATTAAGAGAACCGGCAATTTCTTTAAAGTGCTGCAGAAAATAACCTGTTTGGATATAATAAATTGTAGATAATTATTTTGATAAGCAAATCTAGTGAAAGCAATTGGGTTTGAAACTTAGGATATATTAGTTGATATCTGGAGGTTTTTGGAATTTTTCAAATAGCGTGGAGTGGGTTTGTAATTTTCAAAGTTAGCGAATAGGTTGGGAAAACTTGTTTAAAACTCTGTTTTATTTTAAAGTCATTTTTAGTTAAGTTTCGATCGGAACCCATGTCTTGGGTGATTTTAGACCTTGAAGAACATGAACTTAGGTAATATTTAAGAGTAACGGTGAGTTGGGTTTAGCCGTGTTAGTGCACTTTAGTTTGGGGTTACTTAGTTCTTATTCTTTAGTATTTTTAAATTAGCAGTGACGTGTAGTTTTCATACTTGGTTCAGGGCACTAGTTGGACTTTTATACTCTATTCGAGGGTTATATTATTTTGGTTTCAGGTGAGTAGTTTCATGCTACATATTTTTATAAATGTTCCCCTACCCTGAACTGTTGGAAAATTAAATTATTGTTTCATGACTAAACTGTTTTGATAAAATTATTATATTATCAATGGAATCAAATTATTTCTAAAACATGTGTGAACTTGGCATGCTGTAAACTATTTGTTTTGGTCTCATGTTTATAATGATGAACTACCATGTTTTGCGAAACTGATATGTATTGATTATTAGGACCATATGTGTATTTAGTCCAGGAAAATTATTCCACTGTGTGTGGTGACTCTGGCCACTAGGGAACAGATCTGGGTTGGGCCGTGATGACTCTAGTGCTCAACGATTGTAAGGAAAAGACCTTAAAAAAAAAGCTAGGTGACCTTTAATCGGATCGTCTTTGAGAAAAGGCCCAGGTTGCCACCCTGAGGATGACTCTTAGTTCGGTATTGGATCCAACGGGGCTTATAGCCTTGAGAACTGTGTAGCATATTACTTGTTATTTTCTTGGTACCCAGAAAATTATTGGTGTTCATGTTGTAATCTATTTGAAGTAGAAAATGTCATTTATCATGTTCTTGAGAGACATGAGTATTTTAACTGTTGAACTGTGGAACCTTCATTTTGAAACAGATTGTATTTACCAAACTGTATGTCAATCTCATTTCTGTGATATATATCTTATTTTGGAATTGACCCATGTTTTCAAAACTGTATTTATTGTCCATGTTGCTACTCACTGAGCTATCAGCTGACTTAGTTTTTATCACTTCCATGTGTTAGAAGGATTTAGGATGGACTTATGGCGTAGCTGAGACTCGATTGCATGGACCTCTAGCACATACATTTATTTTGTTTTAGATTGTTATGTCAAGTTTGCGCATACTTCTTTTTATTTTTATTGAGGTTCCCTTAGGATTATTTTGATATGTCGGTTGTTTATATCCCATAAGTTTGGATGGTTTTGATTATGGTTGATTTTGCCATTTATAGTTGTGGCATGTCACTGGATTGAGTTTGGTTATTTATTACTGGACTTTTGTATAGTTGCTCAATGTGATTATGGATTAGTGGTTAGGCTTACGTGTGCCTTGGGATGAGTCCTTGTGGGCCACGGCCGGTCATACCCGGATTTGGGGTGTGACACAAGCTTTCATTCTCCTTAAGCCTAGTGAAAGAGTGTAAGTTTTCTGATATTGTTCTAATAAAAATAGTCGTGTATTGTTATCTAACTAGAACAAAAATGCCCTCTGGTATTCTTGATTAAGATAATTTTCATGTGATGAAAGAGTGCCCATTATAATACTTGGTAGTTTTCTGGGGTTCGAACACCTTCCTGAGCTCATATATGAGCATTTACTAATCATAATGTGCCTAGTGAATGGTAGGTCTTAGAGAATGCCTAACAAATGTTAGGACTTATTTCAAGAATGCCTAACCTTGTTAGGACTTATTCCAATAGTGCCTAGCCTTGATAGGTCTTATTCTAAGAATGCCTAGCCTTGCTGGACTTATTTCGAAAAAATGTCTCATATTTCGAACAGTGCCTAACCGAGCTAGGACTTTTTAGAGAGTGAAAAGCTCGGATGTAGATTTTTTCAAGAACAACACTTTAGAAAATCTCTAAGTATGTCCTCCCTAATTCATCTCACCCCCTGAGATCTTCCGATTATCAAAAGGAAGCACAATTTGTCTTGCCCCTGTGTTCCACAAATTATCCAGGTGAAGCGCAATACATCTTGCTCTTGTGATACAAAAATTACCAAGGGGAAACACAATTCACCTTGCCCCCGAGATCTTTAGAGCGCAGACTCCCTCTCAATCCAGTGGCATGTCTGACCAAAGTAACGGTCTCCAGCCAAGTTTGGTAAGGGCCCCGCACATGCGAAATTCCTTGTTTTGATCACTAGTATGTTTTGGAAGCCTTAATCACGTAGAACATTTCTAGCATGCATTTGACACTTATTATACACTTGTTTGAGATTTAAATTAAGCCTAGAATAGTACTTGATACTTGAAAGAAGTTTAGGAAAACACTAAGTTAAGTTTAAGCACTCAATTTGTTATGTCATGCAAGTTAAACAAGGTATTTCAATTCCTTATTCTTGCTTTGTGTAGGTTAAGCTTCAGAAGACTATACCCTCGCTCAAGGAGCCATTTCTGAGTAGTAATAATGTTCTAAAGTTATGTTTGTTAAGTTATGATTTGAAATGCAAAACCTATTTTATGTTTATGAAAGTTATGCTAATGTTTTATCATGAATGAACATCATATACTCTTGTATCATATATAAAGATGACACCCTTGGAATATGTCCTAGTTATTGGCAGACTCATGTCAATGACATCTTGTTAACTCCAAGTTATTGAGGGACTCATGCCAATCACACCTTGATGTTCAATAATCCTTGTAATGTTCTTCACTATGTATATATTTGCATGATAAGCCTTATTTTATCATGTTCAAATTATGCTATGTGTAGCACTCCATAATTTTTTTTTTCTCTTCTCATCGCTCGAGCGATAGAATGATCACTCGAGCGGTCTTGCAAAGCTCCTAGTACTTTTGTAGATCTGAGATTCTGAAAGTTGCTGATTTTTGCTCGAGCGTAGGATTGGTCGCTCAAGCGGTGTGGTTTCTCTAATGCTCGGGCGCAAGAGTGGTTGCTTGAGCGGTCTGGTCGGGTTTCAACATCTATAAAAGCCATTTTGGTCTACTTTTCTTCATTTTCTCATATCCTTTCTCTCTCTTATTCCTCAATTCCATCATTTTTTAGGGTTTCAAGCTTTCAATCCTGATTTTCATCTCTTTCTACTTATTTTCTACCCCATGTTCTTTTTATAAAAATGTAGAGAACGCCGAGGGCTTTCTATCCATCCAAGTGAATCACATTTTTATCGATGTTGGAATTTCAGGCTTATTCTCTTCTTGCTAGAGGTAGGGATTTCTTGCTTCTTTACAATATTTTCGTATAGATAGACGGTGTTTTGCATATGGATCTAGTTTTAAGTTCAGTGTCATGTTTCTGTTTGTGTTTGGATTGCCTTTGTTTCAATTATTTCCTAATTTTGAGGATGAAATTTCTTAAGGTGGGGAGGTTGTAACACTCTAGAATTTTTTTTTTCTTTCACTTCTCATTGCTCACATGATGGAATGATCGCTCGAGCAGTCTTGCAAAGCTCCTACTACTTTTGCAGGTTTGAGATTCTAAGAGTTGCTGATTTTTGCTCAAGTGTAGGCTTGATCACTCGAGCAGTGTGGTGTCTCTAACGCTCAAGCGTAGGAGTGGTTGCTCAAGCGGTCTGGTCGAGTTTCAGCATCCATAAAAAACCATTTTGATCCACTTTTCTTCATTTTCTCATATTCTTTCTCTCTCATTTTCCTCCATTCCACCATTTTTTAGGGTTTCAAACTTTCAAGCTTGGTTTTCATCTCTTTCTACTTATTTTTTACCCCATGTTCTTTTTATAAAAATGTAGAGCACGCCGAGGGCTTTCTATCCATCTAAGCGGGTCGCATTTTCATCAAAGTTGGAATTCTGGGCTTCTTTTGTTCTTGCTAGAGGTAGGGATTCCTTGCTTCTTTACAATATTTTCGTATAGATAGATGGGTGGTACTTTGTGTATTACATAAAAACCTCTTATTGAGGGTATCTTTTCAAAAGCATGTAAAAGAAGTTAGGATTTTCAAATTAAGAGAATTAAATGTGAAATTAAGTTTGGTTATGGAAGTGCTGAGTAGGTAGAATGTGATTTTGTGCCTCAAAGTAAAAAGCCCTAAATTTGGTCTAACCCTAATTATGGACTTACTTTAAACACGAGTATTTGTTTTAAAGGACTTTAATTTCTGGAAATTAAGTATGTGATTGGCCAAGATGAGTACACGTAATGAGACTCAATCGTTGTGAAAATAATATTGGTATGTGAGGGTTATGTTTGGGAAGAATTGATTGTTGGAAGTTGAATTAATAAACTTATGGGAAGTGTATAATTCTAATTGTGTTATATAAGTGAATATAAAGAGTTGGTGTTAATTGTAAAGAAGTAAAGAATATTGTAAATAACAAATTGTAATTGTATCTTAAGATAACTCCTGTGTTTATTATGGAATGTGTTGTTGGTTAATTGTATAATGAAAACAATAAACAATGTGGGTGGTTTATCCATGAGTTGTAATAACGGATAACATGATGAATTGATGGATCGTGATATTGGAATAAGGGTCTGTTTCCTTTCAACTTGTGACAGGTAAAGCGTGGTGCTTGATAGAGATTTCGTATTCCTTCCAGAGTAACGCCCAGAAAAGCGTGTGGTTTGTTGAGATACGTGGAAGTTCCGCGATCCTTTCGACTTGTGATCAATATAGCATGGCGCTTGACAGAGGTTCCATATTCCTACGTAATAGCGCCCTGAAAAGTGTGGTTCGTTGATATGGCTTGGTAATGGAGCTGGTTATAGTTGTAGACTTGTATGAAATATTTATAATGGGATTGGTATGCATGAATGTTATAAATGGAAATGAATTGATTTGTTTTTATACAGATTGGCTATTTGGTATATGTTGAGACAATTGTAGTTATATGTATATAATGAAGTTATGCAGATGAAGGTGAGGAATGGCTAGTTGTGACGAAAAATGTGGGAGCCTATGATCACTAGTAATGAATGCTTCATTGATCTAACATTTCTTTTTGAAATGTTAAAATGGGGCTTTTTAGAAAGAGCTTTCTTCAAATAGTCTTCGTGGATTTTCATGAGAAATGTATTACCTATGTGTATGGTATTTTGAATATAAAAGTCACACTACTTATTTATGTATCATTCTTTAGCATTCATGATCACATGTATCTATTGATCTTATTGTAGAGAATCTTGGCGGATCCCTACTAGACATATTTGTTCATCCCACATTATTTTTACCATTTTCAGGAACGGAGTCGAAAACACCAGTTTGAAGATTAGATAAGTCTAAATTTCTTTTATGTATGTTGTAATACAAAATGTAAATGAGAGATATGTGGTGAATTGAGAATTGTGAGTGACTTCTCATGTAATTGTTTTCTATAAGCATTTCAATGTAAACTTTGGCATGTATTATTGTTATATTTATTCGAGAGAGAACAGTTTCTATTCACCTACGTGTAAGGTTATTCCAATACATGTTATGTAAATGGACTTTATTTAAAGGTTTTGGTAATGAGTTCAGATAATAAAAAAATTAGAGTGTGACAACTTGGTATCAAAGCTAACTGAGTTTAAAAACCTTGAGCTCATGGAAAGTGATTTTTACCACAATGGGTTAGTTGTGCTTAGTGAAGACGTTGCATGTAGGAAGTATGAGGTGTGTGAAATTATGTGTTGCATTTGTGTAGGCTTGGGATTAAGTTTCAGGGATGGTGCTCGTAGTCGGCTAACTTGCTTTGAGATCTCATTGCAAAACATGTCTGATCAATGCGGTTTCTGGTGAGAGTTCCTTGGAAGTTCCAAGACAAGTGGTCATCCTTGTAGACTTGACTTGATTATGTGGCTTAATGATCAAAGTTGTTTATGTGCTATGTGAATATATGTTAAGTTGGTTTCGTGTTTTGGCAAGAAGAGTAAATGTCTCAGGAAAGGGCTAGAGTTTGGTTGATTTATGCTTGATGTTGTTGTTGATAGGATGTCAGGGCAAGCTAGTAGAGGTCGTGTTAGGAGTAGAAGTGCCGATAGAGTTTGGTTGATTTACGCTTGATGTTGTTATTGCTCCGAGGCCGTTTTGATATATGATTGGGCTCAAGGACGTTTTGTTATACGTGGACTCGAGGTCGTTCAGAAAATGTGATATGAATACAAATGTTTTTATATCGCTATATGACTCATGTTACGAAATGTTATTTTATATGAATGAATGGATGTCCTATTTTAAAGTGTGATTCTGACCCTTTGTATAAGTGGGCGTACCATGTACCACGTAAAATGTTTTGTAATGGTTTCAGATATGTATTCCATTTGAAAAAGCATGGATTTTGATACGATAAATGTTGTTTTAAAATGATTTAAGATACGTTTCACAATTGTGAAATATGTTTTCCTAATGCTAAGGACATCATCCATTAACCTCTTTACTTTATTATTACTCACTGGGCGTTAGCTCACCCTTTTACTTTATATATATGTAGGTGAGCCATCGAAGGATCAACATTAGAGTTTGTACCAAAGTCTGCCTCGCTATCAAGCCTCCCAAAAAGTGCCTCCGTGTAGAGGTATAGTGTTATTTCGTCAAGACTAGTTTTGTTTGAAGTCTTTCATATAGTGTGTGAGAGCTGTATAAGCTTTGTTATTGTATATGTAAATATGGAGAGTGTAGTTAAATAGCTTAATTATTTCAGGCCATCATGTATGCACAGCTAAATGGACATTTATTATTTTTGTTTTGCTTTCGCTTTAGGCCCCGATATGATTTGAATAGTTTAAAATTTTGTCTCTAAGGCCTAAGTGCAGGCCCGTTATAACCTAAACTTTTAGGGGTAGGTTTAGGTCATGACAGTAAGGGAGGCATTAACTTGTAATAAGGAGTTCTTTCGCTTTAATCCACCAGAGTTTGTAGGAAGACCAAAACCGTTAGAGGCAAAAAGTTGGTTAGAGCATATCACCAAGACTATTAATATGCTCAGAGTCACAAATGAGGGGTTGAGAGTGGCATTAGCGAGTTTTCTATTAAAGGGAGATGCTGGGCATTCATGGAAGTATGTGCATCTTACCATAGGCACCACCCAGGCTGCTTTTACTAAGGCCTTTTGGGCCAAGTACTTTCCTCCTTCCGCTCGGGAAAGACTGAAGAAACAGTTTGTGGAGTTGCGCCAAAGTACTACACCTTTGGCACAATTTGAGGCGAGATTCACCAATTTGTCTAGATTTGCTCTAGAGTTAGTAGCAACTGAGGAGCGTCGTTGTCTTGAGTTCAAAGAAAGGTTATGCGATGATATCCGATGGAAGGTAGTGGGGTGTATGCATAGGAATTATCACACACTATTAGAAGCAGCGGCTCACGTGGAAGCCATCAATCTTAGGGTCGGTTGGGATGAAGGAGGAAGGACCATATTGGCGAGTTCGGTGGTTCGAGAACACACCAGACTTAGTAGGAGGCAAAGGAGAACAAAATCTCAATCACAATCGTAGTCTCAACCTGAATCTACCTTTACCTTGTCGGGTTCATTTGTCAGGAGATCCAACCAGACTCAAGTTTCCTCGAGTCGGTTATAGAGCAGAGGACCACCCTTTTGTTCTAAGTGTAGACAGTTGGGCCATGTTAGGTGTCGTTGCCCTTCGCGTGGACAGGGTTTGCCTCAATAGATCAGGCAGGATGATAAAGGTGTCATGATGCGGTGGAGTTTTTGTGCTTTAGTACCATTGTGTAATATCTCTTTTGTAGGGCTTTGTGCCTACATATGCAGTGTGTGCGTGTGTGTGTGTGTTATGTCTGAAACCTAACAACGTGGGTATGTAATGAATTTTGGAAACTTGTTTATGTTGGAAAGTGTTGTAAGAGTTGTGCCTTGAATCTTGTTGTGTAACTGTTTTTATTTCCTGAATGAAGTATGTATTGGCTTATGAGCCTTAAATTGAATTAGAGTGTCTGTTAGAAAGCGAGAGTTGTGTAGTCCTTAAGAAACATGGTTGGGGCGAGGTGGAACCTTAGGATGGTAAGGGGATCTATTGTGTTACTTAAAAGATTGTGAAGTGTTTGGAAAGGGGTGTGAGATTTGTGTCTTTTAAGGGTGAGAGTAGGTAGCGTTTGTATAATGTTTGTCGAGAGATGGTAGTTATGCATAGATGTAAAGGGGTTTGTGGTATCCAAGTATTGAGTGGGGTGGTCAAGGCTTGTATATGGTCCATGAGCATAAAGGGACCTTAGGGGTAAGATACTAGAAGTGTTTCTTGGGATGAAGTACATATTGTACTCTCAAGTAACAAGGGTAATATGGGTGAAGATTATTTTGTTGAGTGCAAAAAGGGGGCATTGCCATATCGACATAAGAGTGACAAGGAATATTAGAAATTGTGCTAGTGCGGTGTATGTTTGAGAAATCCGATGAGACTCTAGTGATGTGTGGAACAGTGTGCGGAGCCACATCTCAGAGTAAACAAAGCAGGGCAAATGTAGGTGTTCGAGTGCTAGGGATGAAGTTTCTTTGATAGCTAGTTGGATTGGCTAATATCAGAGTTGGGTGACAAATAGTCACTTCATAATGGTTTGGATGTAAGTTGTGAGATTTAGCCCTAGGAAGTTCAGCTCGGACTTAGGTGTGATGCTGGTGTGTGTTAAACCCCATATAGGGGCGATTGTTGTTGGTTGGCCTGTTGATGTTTGAATTGTGAGAGTAGAGAATTGGTGAGTTGGATTAAGTTGCGTGGAGAGGATGGATCCTTGTAACTGATCCCTCTTGATGGGACTTACGGTTTGGTTTGGTTCAGTTTGGTTGTTTTGGCTTGGGTTGGAACTGATAGGTCAATTGAGTGGTATTCAAAGTTGATTGACACATCGTCATTTTCGGAATTGCTTTGTCTGAGTAAATGGTGGTACGGTTGAGTAGTACCTTAGGTGGTACTTGAGGGCATTGAGCCTTGCTTGTGTATATATATATGGCTGTTGTGAAATTGTGGAATCCCGTGAGCCGAGATAACGTGTTAGAATTTGGATTGTTAAGGTGCACTTGTGTCAGTGTGTATTATTGATTATCTGTGATGATATTTGTAATGGTTTGGAACTTCCAACTTCTAGGAAATTGTGTGTGCTTTATTACCTCTTGTAGCACCGTGATTGTTTCTATTCATTGTTATTAAAGATATGTGTGGGAGATATGTTGTGATATCACCAAGTGTGTGATAGAAATTGTTGGGTGATGATTGGGATTCACTGGATGTTTGTTGAGAAAATGAATTGGAAGGTGATTATTGGTTTTTATAACCTCTCATGGCATGTTGTTTCAACTAGAAACCATGGGGTGAAATTTTACATTTTGTTTTAGAAAAATGCTTACAAAACAATTGGTTTTACTCGGAGATTATGAAGTGAATTTTTTTTTTTTGGAAAACGAAGTGAGTTTAGTCAAATTTTGAAATATATATATATATATATATACTTTATATAATCAGAAAACTCTCGTTTTGACAAGTTACGTGATTGTTGCTTTACCTTATGTGGTTAAATTGTGCAATAGCTTAACTTATATTGTTAGTTAAGTGTTTTGGTTTGAGCGAGTTGGTGTGGGTTATTTTTGATTGGGACGGAGAGTTATCTCTATGGATTATGGATTTTTGGTATACCCCTTTTCCTCGGTGAGGATTGACTATGGGTCCTTGGTTAGAAGTGTAGTTTTCTTTTGATGTTCGAGTGTTGAGCACTCGGTTGTTGTTTCTTCGTATGTGCATAGGTAGAATGCGGTTGGTGTTTAGGTTCAGGAGACTTTGGGGCATTGAGGTGTTGGATTGAGATCCGGGAAGGTGTCTTGTTTATGGATATAGTTTTAAGTTCGGTGTTGTGTTTCTGTTTGTGTTTGGATTGCCTTTTGTTTCAGTTATTTCCTAATTTTGAGGATGAAATTTCTTAAGGTGGGGAGGTTGTAACACTCTAGAAATTTTTTTCTTTCTCTTCTCATCGCTCACATGATGGAATGATCGCTCGAGCAGTCTTGCGAAGCTCCTCCTACTTTTGCAGGTCTGAGATTCTGAGAGCTGCTAATTTTTGCTTGAGCACAAGGTTGGTCGCTCTAGCGATGTGGTGTCTGTAACGCTCGAGCGCAGGAGTGGTTGCTTGAGCAGTCTGGTCGGTTTCAGCATCTATAAAACCCATTTTGGTCCACTCCTCTTCATTTTCTCATATCCTTTCTCTCTCCTCTTACTCCATTCCACCATTTTTTAGGGTTTCAAACTTTCAAGCTTGATTTTCATCTCTTTCTACTTATTTTCTACCCCATGTTCTTTTTATAAAAATGTAGAGCATGCCGAGGGCTTTCTATCCATCTAAGCGGATCCCGTTTTCATCAAAGTTGGAATTTCGGGCTTTTTTTCTTCTTGCTAGAGGTAGGGATTCCTTGCTTCTTTATAATATTTTTCGTATAGATAGATGGGTGGTACTTTTGTGCATTACATAAAAACCTCTTATTGAGCGTATCTTCTCAAAAGCATGTAAAGGAAGTTAGGGTTTTCAAATTAAGGGAATTAAATGTGAAATTGAGATGGGTTATGGAAGTGCTAAGTAGGTAGAATGTGATTTTGTGCCTCAAAGTAAAAAGCCCTAAATTTGGTCTAATGATAATTATGGACTTACTTTAAACATAAGTATTTGTTTTAAAGGACTTTAATTTCTAGAAATTAAGTATGTGATTGGGTAAGATGAGTATACGTAATGAGAGTCAATCGTTGTAAAAATAATATTGGTGTGTGAGGGTTATGTTTGGGAAGAATTGATTGTTGTAAGTTGAATTAATAAAGTTATGGGAAGTGTAAGATGCTAATTGTGTTATATAAGTGAATATAAAGAGTTGGTGTTAATCGTAAAAAAGTAAAGAATATTGTGAATAACAAATTGTAATTTTTTTTTAAGATAACCTCTGTGTTTATTATGGAATGTGTTGTTGGTTAATTGTATAATGAAAACAATGAACGATGTGGTTGGTTTATCCATGAGTTGTAATAATGGATAACATGATGAATTAATGGATCGTGATACTAGAATAAGGGTCTGTTTCCTTCAGGCTTGGAACTGGTAAAGCGTAGCGCTTGATAGAGGTTCCGCATTCCTTCCGAAGTAGCGCCCAGAAAAGTGTGTGGTTTGTTGAGATATGTGGAGGTTCCACGATCTTTCCGACTTGTGACCGGTAAAGCGTGGCACTTGACAAAGGTTCTACATTCCTATCGGAGTAGTGCCCGAAAAAGCGTGTGGTTCGTTGATATGGCTTGGTAATGGAGCCGGTTGTCGTTGTGGACTTGTACGAAATATTTATAATGGGATTGGTATGCATGAATGTTATAAATGGAAATGAATGGATTTTTTTTATATGGATTAACTATTTGGTACATGTTGAGACAATTGTAGTTGCATGTATATAATGAAGTCATGCAGATGAAGGTGGGAAATGGCAAGTTGTGACGAAAAAGGTGGGAGCATATGATCACTAGTAATGAATGGTTCATTGATCTAACATTTGTTTTTAACATGTTAAAAAGGTGCTTTTAAGAAAGAGTTTTCTTCAAATAGTCTTAGTGGATTTTCATGAGAAAGATATTGCCTATGTGTACGGTATTTTGAGTATAAAAGTCACATTACTTATTTATGTATCATTCTTTAGCATTCATGATCACATGTATCTATTGATCTTATTGTGGAGAATCATGGTAGATCCCCACTGGATATATTTGTTCATCCCACATTATTTTCACCATTTTCAAGAATGGAGTTGGTAACACCAGTTCGAAGATTAGAGAAGTCTAAATTTCTTTTATGTATGTTGTAATACAAAATGCAAATGAGAGATATATGTTGATTTGAGAATTGTGAGTGACTTCTCATGTAATTGTTTTCTATAAGCATTTCAATGTAAACTTTGGCATATATTATTGTTGTATTTATTCGAGAGAGAACACTTTCTATTCACCTATGTGTAAAGTTATTCATATACATGTTATGTAATTGGACTTAATTTAAAGGTTTTGGTATTGAGTTCGGATAATAAAAAAATTGGAGCGTGACACTATGTTCAAACTATGATTTCATGCTTGGTTTTATAAAAGATCATCGGTGTTCATTCATTTACCTCTTTACTTTATTACTATTCACTGGGTAATGGCTCATTTCTCTCCCCTATATGTATGTAGGTGATAAAAAGAGCATGGTCAAGAAGAAAAGTCGAATCTTTTTCTCTTGTTTTGTTCTTTTGGGAGTTGTAACCTTAAGACGATGGTCTTGTTCATATGTTTTGACTTTTGTAAGGTCATGTTCTAGTTGATGTACTTTCCTTTTTATTGTTTAGACTTGTAAATATCAAGACATCAATGTGAGAAGTATGCATGTTTTTTATTTTCATATAACTTATGCACATACTATGAATGGACTTTTGGTAATTAATGGACAAATGATTTCGCATAAGCCTCAACTATTATTAGTTCAATCTTGTCTTGTCTTGCTAGGCCTACAGTAGTCAAGCACTACTGGCCAGTCACAATGATATCCTATTTGGTACAGGATGGAGTCGTGACAAAGTGGTCTCCAACCAAGTCCGGTGGCATATCTGACCAAAGAACGATCTCTAACAATGTCTGACAACTTGCCAATTTGTCATAAAAACTCATGCTCCTGTCTATGATGTCATAAAAATTGTAAATTTATGCTCTCATCTTTATCCAATCAAATAATGGTTTCTAGCTAGGTCTGGCGGCTTGCAAATTTATAAAAAAATCATGCTCTCGACCATGATACCATAAAAATTGCAAATTTATGCTATTGACGTTATCTAACCAAATAATGGTTTCCAATTAGGTCTGGCGACTTTTAAATTTATAAAAAAAAATTCATGCTCTCGGCCATGATGCCATAAAAATTGTAAACTCATGCTCTCGGCTCGTTCAACCAAATAATAGTTTCCAGCCAGGTTTGTTTGGCATAAAAAGTATTTTTCTGCAATTTATAAAGATCCGACATAATAAATGATAAAAAAATCTTCATGCTCAAAATAATAATGCATAAAAATCTATGCTCCACAGATAATAAAGATTTGACATATAAATGATAAAAATATCTCTATGCTTGGAATAATAATGCATATTAAAATTCATGCATTCTCGAAAGCAGAATTCATATTTGGCACAAAATTGACATATGATAAATGTATACCTCACCCATGAAGTCACTGCCCTTTTGTAGGTACTTAGGAGTCACACTTCAATTTATTTAGCCATATTCCAACTTCAAAAATGTTTCATGCCCCCCTTTCCCACCACCCCTTTGACCTCTTTCTCTCTCATTGGTTACATTTTCTTTTTCTTTTTTCTTTTTTTCCTGCTCCTCCAATCACCACCCGCCACGTGTCTGTGGGGGTTGTGGAGGTGGTGATTAGAGGGGGTCTCTATCATGACTCCACTGCTCTTGTCCACTAGATTTTGGTGTGATGTAATTATGGCAAAAAATTTATAGAACTTGCTAGTAAGAAGGCTACTGGGCAATCAACTCCACGGTTTAGCCCCTAGAACCGAATATAATTCTCATGACTGAGGATCCTTTGATGCCCAGCGATGCTTTGGTTGGTTTTAATTGGTGAAGATAGACTGCACATGTGTTTGCCTCCAACCATGGACATGGTTCTCGATTATGAGAACCAGTTTATTTGCGGCAGTATGACTTTGTCGCTCTATTAGTTTTACAAATTACACTCACCTCCTTAGAGGTTTGGCAAAAGTATAATTGGCCCCACATTTCATATAATTACACTAACATCTGCTAAGGTTTTAATTTACATAACAATTAGGTCATTTTTCATCAATAATTTGTTAGTCGCATGGAAAAAAAAATAATATTGTCATCTCTTATCTATTAAAATGTATATTTGTGTTTGTTTATTTCAATGCTTACCCACAATTGGCATTAGTTTTAGTCAATTCAGCCTTACAAAAAGGGGCTTAGTGCAATTATATCAAAAGTATGAGGCTAGCCGTATGTTTTTAAACCTCAAGGGAGATAAGTGTAATTTACCCAAATATAGAAAAGGATAAAATATACATTTTAGTGTAACACAATAACATCATTTTTACATCTATAGGTAACAAATTTATAATAAAAATGAGATTAAGTGTTATGTGAATTAAAATCTTAAAGAATTCAATACAATTATGCCAAGCTTGTTGAGCTTATTGATTTTCTCCCAGCCTCAGGGCGAAGTCAATGTAATTTCCTTCTCTTTCCCTTCCTCTTTTCTTTTTAATACAATCAATAAGAAAATCAATAATGCTTTGGTCAAAGTTTTATTTTGATTTTTTTTAATTTTAAAATGCATCCAATAAGAAAATTAATAATACTTTGGCCAAGGGATACTTTTAAACAAACAACCAATAGCATTTCATATATATATATATACATGATAAAATAAAAAAGAGGGAAAAACCAAAGAACGAATATGAAAGCTGTGATAATAGCAACCATTATAGTAGCCCACTAGAGTTGCTCTAAGATTCTACAAACTATATTCCATGATTATGTGAAAGCTATGACTGTGAGTTAGCATATATTAGGTGTTAGGGTTTTGTAATCGGTAATTCCATTGGACAAAACTCCATTCAGTTGTATTTTTATTCATTCTATTGTATCTGTAAGTTATGAAAGGTTAGATACGAATCCAACCCGATTTATTCCTATGTAGAAGAGTTTGTGCTGACATTCCATATCTTAACTTGAGCATTCCTTACTTGCCACTTCGCTGACTAAGCATGGGGATCGAGCTACTCGGTCAGCTCACGGTGGTCTATGAAGCAGCTCCCCTGGCGGGTCCGGGGCAATGCCTGGGTGAGGTTGAGGGGCAACACTCCTAAAACCAAGAAGAAGTCAAAGTTGTTGGACCACTCGAGTAGTCGTTTGTGCGCTGGAGCAGTGAAGTGATTCTTCTAGTATTTCTGTTTGTGTTCTGAACTTCTGGGAAACGTGTTTTACTGCTCGAGTGATAGATGTTGCACTCGAACTGTTGGCCTATATGTGAGCACCACTTTTTCTCTCACCCTTCAAGTGGTAAAGTGTGCGCCCGAGCGGTCTTTGCGACTCTGTATAGTATTAAGTACACCATTTGCTATTTTTAGGGTTAAACCCGTCCAAATTCTCAAAGGGTAGTAAAATTGTTGGTAAAAATTATGCTAAGTCTTGATCAACTGAGACTTAACCACAATTTTAACGAAACAACCAAACAGGAAATCAAACGACTGTGTAAAAGTTTTAATGCCTTGAAAGTACAAGGACTTCTTTGGAACAATTAACAATCGAAAGAGTGAAATAAACACAGAAAAACTTTTATTGAAATCTTCTAAGTTTACAAGTTTACAAACTGTTGAAAGCTACTCCTAAAAGTTAAGATAATCTACTCCTAAGAATTAAGGTAGACTACTACTAAAGATAAAGGGAAAAAAAAATTATGACAAGTTTGATGATTTGTTGATGATTTTCATTTGTTTTTACTTGGCCCATTTATAGGCTCACCATCGCAAACTCCACAACTGCTAGGCAGTTTCTTCTTTTGAATTGCTGACTGTTAGATAGTTTCTTTCACAACCACACTTTTAACACATCATGGGAAGTTCACAGGTTGCCACCATTTTATGTCCACATTGCCACTTCTTTTCATTTATACCACATGTTTTGGAATCATTGCATCCTACAAAAGCATTATAACAATAATAATAATAATAAGTATATATGTAATCGATAGATCAAAATTCACAGGCTGTTAAAAAAATTAGATATGACCATAGTTGACAAGCCACAATCAATTATACTAAATTTGGTTATAGTAGATAGGCCACAATCGACAAAAAAACAATTTATGGTTCACTGCCTTTTCTCTCTAAGGCAAGGCTGAACTTCACAAGCACTGCTACGTGTTTCTCATGAATTGTTGACCCATATCGACAAGCCATCTTGCCATTTACAAGCACTAAATGCCTTCTAAAAATTGGCCCATCACTCAACTGCTTGTAACTAATCCACTGATTGCCTTCACCACATTGCACATACTTTGGCCCAGGAAGTAAAACATCTTCAAGCCTCTTTGCCACATGTCATAAACAACTTTTTACTCCCTGTCGACAGAAGAATTACAAAAATTGGTGCAAACAATGCCCCCCTAACTTTTTAAGAATGAGACTTACTCGAATTTTTGAAGAGTTATAAAATCAAAATTAAATTGATGGCAGCCCTTTCAATAAACAAACATCTAAAAAATATATGCTTAGGGCCAAGAAATCTAGTGATCAAACACCACATTATTAATAATCATATGCCACATAATTGGAAAAATCACAACTCAATCCAAGTGAGCTACATTCAACAGAGCACATTAGAAACATTTAAGGTAAAAGTAAATCTTGTCTTAAATGATATAAAGGACAAAAGTTGGACCAATCCATATTTACTAAAATCCACAGACTAGTTTTGGCCATAATCAACAGAAAAAAAATATGTACTTTTTTTCTTTCTTCTGTCAATTCATGCAAAGTATAATCAATTGGCCATTAGCCCTTAAACTAGCCTTCTGTCGATGCATCGACATTAAACAACTGGCCATTAAATTGGCCTTCATGTAAAGTCTAAATAATTGGTCATTGGCCATTATTGGTTGGCCTGGGTTATTTTATATGTCATTTTTTATTCCATCAAACTTACAAGAATAAGATATTATTTTTGTTAACCAATTTATCAAAATCAATTTATGATGTGAACTACAAACCCATGGTGGTCATTGGGTAACAAAAACCATAATATCAAATAGTTTTAGAAAATCAAAAATTTTGACAAAATTAATAATGTCAAAAATTTCAAATTCAACAAATGTGGGTTGTTCATGATTTTCAGCCATGTTTGGCTTCATGCCCCCCAAGTAAATCTTCACCATCATTTTATGATAGATTTTCATCATTTTTTGTCAAAATGGATTGTTTTTCTTTTTCAGCCATTAATGGCTTGGCACTCTTTGCTATATTTGGCAAAAAATCATGCCTCCCAAGTGTATTTTCATCATCATTTTGTAATGAATTTTTAACATCTTTTGAGAGAATAGACTGTTTTTTTATTTTAGCCACTATTGGCCTATGAAAATTCTCCAAAATCATATTATTTTCATGACTTGGTGTATTAAACCTTTGAGCCACATACCTTGGCTTTTCATAAATAATTGGCTCCTTAGGAATATGGGTATTAGCCTCTCAAGCCACATTATTTTCATACCTTAATTTTTTCTTGGCCGTTAAGCCTTCTAAATTATGCTCCCAATATCGAATTTCTTCATCAATTAAGTAAATTTGGCCCTCAAGTAGATGAATTTTTTCATGAAAATAATTTAAATCTCTTTGCATTAAATAATATGAAGATGATGAAATTATTTGAAATCTTTGTCGATAAAGAGATTAATTTCTCCTCTTATGGCCAGACTTTCACTACTGCGCCAATAAATTTTATCCTTACAATGCCAAATCATTCTTTACACATCATTTATCATGCCATTATGTTGGCAATAGGTGTTAGAATCATTGCCATAATATTGGCAATCTTTAGACATGGAAGATGAGACATTCCATTGATAATTTATATCCATGGGAATACTGCCATTCCATTGGCAGTTTGCATCCATGGGTGCATAAGACATGGACATGCCACTTGAAGGCATGATTCCATAAGCATTAGTTTGCTTCTTCATCGCCATAACTCCAAATTAGACAGGTCCCACTAGGCATGCCAAAAATTGTTAGTAAAAATTATGCTAAGTCTTAATCGACAGAGACTTAACCACAATTTTAACCAAACAACCAAACAGGAAATCAAACGACTGTGTAAAGGTTCTAATGCCTTGAAAGTACAAGGACTTCTTTGGAACAATTAACAATCGAAAGAGTGAAGTAAACACAGAAAAACTTCTATTGAAATGTTCTATGTTTACAAGGTTACAAACTGTTGAAAGCTACTCCTAAATGTTAAGATAATATACTCCTAAGAATTAAGGTAGACTACTATTAAAGATAAAGAAAAAAAACTATGATAAGTTTGATGATTTGTTGATGATTTTCATTTGTTTTTACTTGGCCCATTTATAGGCTCACCATCGTAAACTTCACAACTGCTTGGTAGTTTCTTCTTTTGAATTGCTGATTGTCAGACAGTTTCTTTCACAACCACACTTTTAATACATCATGGGAAGTTCACAAGTTGCTACCATTTTATGCCCGCGTTGCCACTTCTTTTCATTTATACCACATGTTTTGGAATCATTGCATCCTGCAAAAGCATTATAATAATAATAATAATAATAATAATAATAATAATAATAATAATAAATGTAATCAATAGATCAAAATTCATAGGCCACAATTAATAAAATTAGATTTGACCATAGTTGTCAAGCCACAATCAATTATACTAAATTTGGCCATAGTCGACAGGCCACAATCGACAGAAAAACAATTTATGGTTCATTGCCTTTTCTCTCTAAGGAAAGGTTGAACTTCACAAGTACTGTTCCGTGTTCCTCATGATTGTTGACCCATATCAACAAGCCATCTTGCCATTTACAAGCACTAAATGCCTTCTGAAAATTGGCCCATCATTCAACTGCTTGTAACTGATCCACTGCCTTCACCACATTGCACATACTTTGGCCCAGGAAGTAAAACATCTTCAAGCTTCTTTGCCACATGTCATAAGCAACTTTCCACTCCCTGTCGATAGAAGAATTACAAAAATAGGTGCAAACAAAAATACAAAGTGTTCTATATTGAAGGGTGTTTAAATCATTGTACCGATTTGTTGTTGATTGTTTGATTGGAATTGTTATTGATTGTTTGATTGGAATTGTTATTCGTTGATTAAAATTCAATCATAATCACAAATCAATATCTCGGGGCGGGGGGGGGGGGGGGGGGTGGTGTTTAGATTTTTCACTAGTTGTGTGTCCCTTGGCTATGATCTGAGTGACTGGAGTTCATGTTTTGTCATGCTTATTTTCTATGCATTGTGATTCTGTTTCATCATCAAAAGCACAAGAAAAATAGTTCATCTTTGCCTTACTGCACTTGTTAATCTCTCTCTGGGGGGGTGGTGTTTAGATTGTTCACTAGTTGTGTGTCCCTTGGTTGTGATCTGAGTGACTGGAGTTCATGTTTTGTCATGCTTATTTTCTATGCATTGTGATTTTGTTTCATCATCAAAAGCACAAGAAAAACAGTTCGTCTTTGCCTTACTGCACTTGTTAATCTCTCTCTCTCTCTCTCTCTCTCTCTCTCTCTCTCTCTCACTATATATATATATATTAAAAAAATATTTTTGCAAGGCAAAAAGTAAACTGCTAAATAATAATAGTAATTACAGCCTGAAAACCAAACTGCTAAAATGTACCTTAATTTACTGAAGATTCAACAAGGTATGTTCACAAATGAATCCCAACAATATTTGTATATGTTACCACTGAAATATTTACATACACCATCATAATGATGAGAAGAACAAATTAAAACCATTGATCACAATTGGCCTTTTTATACATCAAATGGGTACAACCAAGAAAGAATAACTCAGTTCCTTCGCCAAACTTCAAACTTTATGTGAATCTCTGGAAGACGCTTCCTTAATGCAGTCTCTTTGCACAAATTAAGAACATTAAATGAATTAAAGAATCTGTTTTGGAGAAGTAACTAACTCAATCAAATCAAATCCGATCCTGATCACAACACTGAAGTTGTTCACCCGAATGCCAAGCAGCTGGTCTGCAAACAGGTCATGTGTGTGCCACAAAATTCTCTGTGGATGGAAGTGAAATTGCCAATTCAAGAAATCATATATATATACATATATATTCTTTGTATGACTCGTGAAGGGTTGCGAATTTCCATAGGTTTATCTTATCAACATCCAGCTGCTTTCAAGAAGTTATCATATGGACTTGATGCCGGTAGCCTGAAAGGCTGAGGATAATTCTGGTACTCTGTTGCACACATCATTGGAAGAGTCACCGTAGATGGTTTGCTTGCAGTGTTACTAAAGCTCCAGTTCACGGAAGCATCATCGCCCTGCTTTTAGATTAGTTCAAGATATCAAATCGATCTAGAGAACATGAATAACGTGGTGTAGTATTTTGAATGTCAAAGCATGCACGAACTAGAACATCATCTAGTGCTAGTGTAAGATTATTCAAATTTGATAGCTGAAAAATGTACTTGTCTACATATATACTTATGTATACAGTTAAGTGCTGCTGTAGAAGCATACGTAAAGGCCATTTTTTATTTTCCTTTCCATTTCCATTTTAGGTATTACGTTAATGATTCAGTGAAGAGATGGCAAGGCACGTGAGGGGCACCAAAGACTCTCAAGAGGACTGGCAAGGTATGAAGTCTTCTTGAAGGACATGTACAAATGATGCAGAACATTCAAGGATGCGCATGGAAAGTGTAGAAGTTTAATTATGTCTTTAATATTTTATGTGAGACCCCTCACTTTTGTAATTTCTTTTTTAGACCCTTACTTTTGAATTATTTCAATAAAGACCATTGATTCCTTAATTAATTTCAATTTTAACTCTAGAGTCAAAAATAGGCGCTAACTGAAAACTAGCAAACCCTAATCGAACCCGGAACTCAGAGATCATTTCCAAAGCCCTAATAATAATTAAATTAATTCCCTAATTATATTTTCCGCTCAAAGCCCTAGGTTTACGGTTCTCATTATGATTCGCCGTTTAATTCAAAATAAAGAAACTTTAACCAAATTGAGTTTCCAAATCCTAATTAAATTGAATACTACACTTAAATAAATGTTTCAATTCATAAATTAAGGCCTTAGCGCTCACATTTTACTTGAATTACAAGTTGACCCCAAGTTAGTACTATTATATAGATACATACTTGTACCAATTTTCCTAAATAAATAAGTTTGTACATGAAGATCTTTACCTGATGTACAAATGGGACAAAATCCCCTAAATCTTGGAAATCTTGGAAAGAAAATCATGACTTGGTACCAATTGAAGATATGGTGTATATATATATATATGTACTTGTAACTAGAAGGTATTAAATCAGCCCTAAACCTAACTAGATCATAATTAAGGTCCTAATCATTCCCCATTTCATTATATTCAAACTAAATTAAGGCACTATTCAATTGAATTGGAACCAAGGGAAAAATAGTCTTTTTACCATTTTATATATATATATATACCACTCATCCCCACTTGCTGAGCACACATACACACTCACACACTACATACTTGGCTGAGAGAGAGAAAAGAGAGGAAGAGAGAGCTTGGTGGTGGAGGAGAGGAAATGGGAGGAAAGAATTGTGCAAACATCCTATCTAGGCAACAAGTAAGCCACATTACCACCCTACCTTTCATTTTCCACTTTCAAATACATATTCTTAGAGGTTCTAAACATTATTTTCAGATATGTTTAATGGTGTTCTTGTGTTAAAAATGAAAAGAATTGAGCCTTATTCTACCCTTACTTGTGTTTTCTCTTAATACATACAAAACTATCTTTTTCTACACCTATCTCACATAATTTCCAAAGGCACACCTTCAATCCAAATTTCTGAGTATAATATATATTATATTATCATATTTTTATCACAATAGAAGTGAAAAATTTTCCATGGTTATCCTCTTTTCTTACTTTTTCCCTTATTTCAAGCTTTGTGCTAAAAAAAACGGTTACATCCCACTTGAAAAAACTCTAGAAAAATATAGGAAAATCTCCTTAACCCCATGTTTATGTCAAAACCTTCCTTTCTGTGTTAGCTTTCATGGGAAAAAAAATTTACCAAAAAAGAGTGAACGGTTTGAGAGAAAATCCGATTTTTGTAATAGTCAACAAATCTAAACAGTGCTGAAGTATTTCTTAAATAACTAAAATTCTAGAAAAGTTGTGCCACTTCTGAAAAATGTTCTGAAAACTAGATAAAATTCTCTACAAGCCATGGCCCCGTTTGTTTTGGGTTGTAATGGATGGGAGGGGATTAGGATGGAGGTAGTGTTATTTAGTGGTGTGTTTGTTTGTAGAGTTGGGGAAAGGATTAGGATGGAGGAGGGGATTAAGATGGAGGTTGGAAGCAGGATTGGGATGGAAGAGGAGGAGGTGGTATTAGAAAAATAGTAAGGGGACTACAATTTTTTTTATTTTTTACATATTCGGAATTTTTTTTTAAACATTAATGTTTAATTTTTTTATATTTTTTTTATTTGTTTTATTATTTTATATAAAAATAATTTAACAATTCTTACTCTAACAACTATCATCAAAACAAACACAATTTTACTTAATCCCCTCACTATCAATCCCTTCTATTCTACCTCTAAAAACAAACGGGGCCATAGGAAGACCAAGTTTAGGGAAAATCTAAAAATGTCTCTTTAATTGCAATCTTTAAAGTGCACCAAATCTGGAAATTTACTTTTGTTGATGAATTTATGTTCTTAACTTCATGGATGTGCTTGTTATCACTTGTTCATGTCCTGGTGTGATATTTGTATGTGTTATGGTTATGCTCCTTACCATAGTCCTTGGATGATGCTTATGCTTATGTAGAAATTATTGTCTTAATAAGTCTGTTCTAACTTTAACTTAAAACATCTAACTCAACGGAAAACTTAATTGGGGTGGTAACTGTTGGAATGTGTCCCATATCATCTGGAGTTGCCCCATCTGTGCTGGTTATAAGGCTCCAGTTTCTCTCTCCTTAACACTTGAGTTTCAAGGAGAAGTGTGGGTTGCGCTTTTCAATTTGGTATCAGAGCTTGGTTGGGCTTGTGACTAGTATGCTGTTTGTCTGTATATTGTAAGTTGTGGTCTAGGAGGGTGTATTGGAATGTGTCCCACATCTCCTAGAGTTGTCCCATCTATGTTGGTTATAAGGCTCTAGTTTCTCTCTCCTTAACACTTGGGTTTTAAGATGAAGTGTGGGTTGGGCTTTTCAATTGGGTTTCAATTATTTGAATAATGTTATGAGAAAATGTTGCATTTGAATTGATTTGGTTCGTGGGACATGTTCCCTATTTGAAGTATAGTCTTGCACAAATGATTTTTCAGAATCCTTGAATAGATCGGTTGTATTCAGACCCTAGGTGCTTGGTGCAAGGAGGGAATGGACAAGGCTCTTATTTTTACCGTATGTTTTGAGGTCGTCAATTGGCACTATGTGGTACGTAACCGTTGGTAGGCATCCGAGATAAGGTCTGCAAAGTAGCAAAAGAGGGGGGCATACCGAATAATCTGAGTCCGATTCTTGTAGTTGGGAGGATGAAATCTCTTTGAGAGATTGCTAGATGCTAACATCTAACCTTGTAAAACTCAAATTGTTTACTTGCTTAATTGTTCATCACATATAAAATATTTAGTTGCATATTTGGAAGTGTATTGGATTGGAAAACAGGGATGGGTTGTATGTGCGTTTATTAGCCATTCCAAACTCATAGCGTTTCATGCCAGGTATTAAAGAAACATACAGGGCTGATGAGAAGCCGGAGACATTTGAAGATTTCTGGCTATCTTAAACAAAGTTAGAAGCCGTTTTGTTATAAGTCTATCCGTACTTTTATTTTCTTTTTGGGATTGTAATAGTGATGGAACTTGTTTTGTAATTAAAATTTGTAACTCTGTAATTATTATCTGCTTATATATACATATTTATCATTTTGTAATCCTATACCTATCTCCGCGTTACTTATGAGACCTTGTGTTAATACCTCTTAAGATCTGTCAACAAGATAGCTTGCTATCTAACGTAGTTGGATTTAGAAGGGAGGCTATATTGACTCCTCCGAGTTTTCTAAGATCTTATTTGGTTATATTGACCAAATGACTCTTTAGTGACGTTAGCATGACCTCATATGTTATTAATTAGTTAACCCTTAGAATAGAATTTGGTGTGTCACATTTTATTTATTTATTCATATTTATAATTTAATTAATTAGTTTTTTTATTTATTTAAACAGGGGTTAAGTTTTCAATACTATTATGATTTAGTTTCCTATTTTAAATTAGAGTTTTAGCTCTGTAAGTATTAGGTACTTGCATTGTATTAGCTTCAAATATTATTGAGCATTTAACGTTGTGGTTGTTTGTATTACAACAGACCCTATATATTGAAGCGGGAAAATTCAGATCTCACTATGCCTGTGATGTGTTGGAGACCTATCTACATACTACCTTTGCTAGGAAACTCTGTATTGAAGGGAATGGAACCAAGGTTGTATAAGGTTTCTTAAGATACATCTATATGGAGAAGTTCTATTGGTGTGCCTAGGCAGAGGGTTCCAAGGGGACATTTAATGCAGAGTGCTCACGAAAGTGCCTTGCGGAAACTCTTTAAAGTGCAAGGGGCCTAAGCAATAAGTACAAGTCAAGTGCTATTGCACCCTAGGCTGCTTAGTTTGTAACAGAGAACCATGTGACCATAATACATGCCCTGTGGAAGCTGAAACTTGGTGGTCGAATGATGGTGTATTGAGTAGATGTGGAAATGACATGTCGATGGATATGTTAAGTCCTTAATTGCCCCAAAAGGCTTAAGCTTTTAGAAAATGAGAACAACAATGTCTATCAAGCTATCTAGCACCTTCCCTTATATGTAACCCCGTCTTGCACATGGAGAGACAAATAGGGAACCAAACAGAAAGAGAAGCAGCAACCAAATAGAGAAGAAACCAAACAGGGACCGAATACCAAATTCCAACAAAGATACTTGAACTCAAAACCTCTCTCAACCTGAGCTCTAATACCACATTAAGTCACCAATTGTCCCAAAAGCTTAAGCTGTTAGTAAATGGAACTAACAATGTATGTCAAGCTATCCAACAACTACATCATTTAACCTTACTTTAAGCTTGTCATGTAGGTATCCATAAGTTATATGTGTTTGTTTGATGATATAATAACTGATAAGAGACTTTTTCAGTTCATATACCAAAGCCTTGTAAATTTTTTTCAGATGACTGACTTATAAATTAAAATGCAACATAAACACTAATCAATATATAAGAAAGAAGATAGCAATAATCTATCTGATGGTTAAAGTGAACTAAATCAAGAAAGTACCCCTAGGAAATTCCCATCAACATGGCCATCAAAAGCCACCTTCTCTTCTTCATCACAATCCTGTGACATTCTGCCCAACATGTTTTCCTGCATCTGCTGGTTGCTCATCAAATAGGACATTTTCTGCTGCTTTCCCATCATAAGTGCTTCACAGTGACCGGCCATTTCCTTGTAAGACAAATCAGGAGGTGTGCACGAAGAGAGTCTCCCAACTTGATGTGTTGTCTCCAAAACCTAGAGCATTCAAATACTATAAATGATTGTGCAATAAAACTATTTAGCATAAGCAATTGAGAATCAAGATGCAAGTTTTGATTGTAAGGGCTTCGGTATGAAAAATACTAATTAACCAGAACATGATCTAGAAGTGAACCAATTTAATTTTAGTTTTCCATTGTGGGATCTTTTCTTTATTTATTTTTGTTCCTAGTTACTGAAGCAGCAATACAGCAACAAAGTAATGAAACATGTATTGATTACATACTGATTCTAGAAGTTGGTTGGCACTCAATAGATCAGAGGTTTTGACGGCCTCCGAGATTTGCTTGGCTTGATTGTCAAATGAATCTGGAACAGCATCATCATCTGTAGGAAAAGCTGGAGCAGCCTGCATATTAAAGATGAGAATAATCAAATCTAAATGGTCAATTTCAGGTGGCAAATTTTTGGAGGTGATCCACAGTAGTTACCTCCTCCATAGATTTATGGTCATTTGAATTAGATCGATATATTGTTCGTGGAATGTCCATGATCTGGACTCCGAGAGGACAGACATCATCGGGCAAAAATTCGCTGAGCAACTGCTCCATTCTAGTGGACAACTGAGAATTAAAAAAAAAATTTAAAAAATTAACAGCATGTACTGCATGGGAATTTATGCTTTGCTTTAAAAGAAGTTATGGAGGCTTAAACAATCAATATAATCAATTACATCTAATGAATTTTCCAAACTCTTCACAATCACGGATGCCAAGGATTCCCTAGTCTGGTCCTCAGTAATTTCAATTTCTGAAAGGGATTTTGAAGCAGAAATATCATCGTCTTCAGATCCATAAACAACTTTGGGATACTGAGATCCAGAGCTAACAGCCTGTAACTTGCAATCTTCAATTAAATGCAGAAACGGGTCTGCCTGATAAAATGTAGACATATTAAAAGCATATGTGAGGTCACTTTAATGATGTAAATGACAATGAACACACATGCACACAAAACGCTTGCAAGAAAAGTTGGAAGTCAAAATCCTCTCAGTAAATGACGAGAATACTAATAAAACCTAGTGAGCACCTACCGTTTTATCTGTTAGCACAGCCTTGACACAAAGAACAAGGGGAAGGATATTGTATGCTTTTGCTGAAAAGGTAATCATAGAAGTTGCCAATGTAAAGAGCGATCTGCAGCGTGATGGTGGCAGTGGCCCTGTAGAAAGAAGAGGGTCATCGCCTGAGTAGACATAGTTGATGTCCTATTATGTCAACCTTACCATTTCTTAATATTTAACCAAATAAGAAAATGAAAAATAAAGAACCTAAGAAAGGTGAGGGGAGTCCAAAAATACTTGAATCACTTACAGCATGCAATTCCCCCAGAAACTTGTTTCATTAGAGTGAATTGATGTAGTAAAGTGGTGTTTGACAAAACTGAAATCTAAATATTAAGTACTGAAAATTGAATGCTGAATTTTTTAAACTAAAAAGTTGTTTGATAAAAATTTAAATCTTGAACTAAAGCAAGTTATTTGATATACATGGGTTTGAATTCCCAACACATATGACAGTAGGAACTCCAAAATCCACCACCAATACTTTTTATTTCTTCTTTTGGATAAAAATAATTTATTAACTGTGTTGTATTCAGAAGGACAATAGACATGGGAAGCATGCAATTGATATTGATTAACTTTTTGTCCTGTTATAGGTAGTAATTTATTAGACCCAAAAACAACTCAAATCCCTCTCCCCTAAATAATAAATAAATTAAAAAAACTTAGAAAATTAAAAATTAAAAATAAAATAAAATAAAAAAAGAAAACAAAAGGCACTATATCTCGGGAAACTAAATGCAATTCTATCCAACCTACGAAAATAGGAAACTACAACATAAACCCACATTTCTTATCTACAAGTTACAAGCATGTGGGTCCTACATGTATTTATTAATGTGAGCCCATTATGTTGTATCTAGTAGGTAAGAAATGTAAATATGTGTCACACACAAAAATGTATGTATAATTTTAAGTTAGGACACTAACCTCCTTGCATAAGAGCAATGTTTCGCAAGGAAAAGGCTAGCTGAAAACTTCGGACTAGAGCCTCTTGACTTGAGTTCTGCAAACAGGATGAGCTGTAATAAGAAGAAACAGCAGAAGAAGAAGAAAAAAAAAAAAAACTAACAGAGAAGAAAACAAAAGAAAAGCACAAAAAATTAAAAAAATAATAATATCGTGGCAACACAAACTGATACTACTTATTACATGTGGCGAATTGGCCAATTTAACAGAATTAACAAAATCTAGTACCATAGATGACCAGGAAGTACCAAAAGTTCTGGAATATCTAATTTTACAACAGATATCACAGTTCTCATGCATAATTATATCTCAAAGAAACAGTTCTAAAAATAGCCTGGAAAATTGCCATGGCGTTTTTATGCTATAAACCATCCATCAGTAGAAGACTCAATAAAGCAAAGACATGACCACCTTCGTTGAGAAGTATATAAATATACCAACACCAGATCAAATACTGTCCCACTACATTTTCCATTGACCAAGTCCACTTGTCCCTAAACTTAAATAGCACAAGGAATGAAGAGCCTCAACAATATTTTTGTCCCCCAATTAGAACATATCAAAGCTAACAAATCAATCTATAAATTAACTTTATTACAACACTGGTAAGATACACCACCACAAAGGAAAAGAGGCTGAATGATGCAAATAAAGGAAAGAAAAATCTCTATAATAAAAATGTCCTATGTGGCATAGTTGAGGGTCAAATCTACCAAATAAAACAGATTAGTTTTTGAAAAATGTCCTATGCGGCATGGTTGAGGGTTAAGATTGAACAAATCTAACAATTATGAAAAATGTCCAATATGACATAGTTGAGAGTTATGATTGAATAAATCCAACAATTAGTGTTGTTTTCTGAATAATGACATGCCTTCAGGCATGGATAATTTCACTAGTATACGCACAAGGACAGAGGTTCTGATGTCCCGGGTCATTGACCTGACTTGATTGTGCTCTTTTGGACTATTTGTTTTACTTTCGGAGTTTTGAGAGTTGTGCAAAGCATCGGCGTTGGCGTGTTGTACCTTGTCTAGTCTTCTTAATGTCTTGGCGAGTTAGAATTTTCTAGTTTCGGGCGTAAGGACGGAATGGGGGGTGTGGGAATGCCTTAGAATAATTTTTGACTCCATCAGGTTTTCCTGCACGTGCGACCAAGAGGGCCCGCACGTGCGGTTTTGTGCAGTAAGATTTGAAGTTTTTGGGCAGGGGCTCCGCACATTCGGTGGGTGAGCCCACACGTGTGGCAAAGTGGAACAGCAAGGGTTTTTCATACTTCAATAAACCGCACGTGCAGCCAAGTGGAGCAGCAAGGGTTTTCACACTTCAATAAACTGCACGTGCAGCCATGGGGCACCGCACGTGCAGAAGGGGGTCACCGCATGTGCGGCCAGACATGTGAATGCCTCGAATTTTGTGCCCATCAGCCTTTTGTTGGCCCTCTCTCCCCCTTTTCTCTCATTCTATCAACTCTCTCTGTTTTCGTCTCCCATCTCTCTAAAACCTACGCCAAACGTTACAAATTTCATCATCTAACCAAATCCATCAAGATCTTGAGGTAAGGGTTTTCTTAACTTGTACATGTATTTTTAGCTTTATTATGTGCTATTTTGGATAGTTGGAAGTGTTTGGAGATTAGGATTTTTTATTATACTGTATTAGTGCACAAATTAGGGAAAACTGTCCAATTCTTATCAAACTTTTAAAACTATTTCCTTGTGATTGAACTATGACTATGAAATTGAGAAAATTGTGTTTTGAGAGGGAAATCCCCAATTTTTCTAAAACCCTAGAAAGTGTGGAGATTGAAAATGTAATTGTGTTGATGAAATTCATTAAATTCTTGGAGAATTATGAATACTGATTACATTTTCGAAATGATGAGGTTTTGGAAAATCATGTTCTATTTTGGAAATGTTGAACTATGCTCTATATATTGCCTATATTGGAATATTGAGATAGAGATAATTATTTTGGCAATCGGTGGGGGATTCATTGACTTTGTTGTAGAAAATGAATGAGAACTAGGGAAATTGAAACATTTGTAATGGCATGCATTTCATTGGCATCCCATGATTTCATGCTTTGATATCATATCGCATTTTGAGAAATGCATTGTGTTTTGGTTGTTGATAACCATTAGAAAAATATTGAGAAATTGGGTAAATACCTTGGTAAATCCGGTTAGGGGGTGTGGTTGTGTTGAAAATTAAGTTGGCTTTAGGTCCATGGTGAAAGTCCTAACACGTGCAGAGTAGGTTCCAATTTCCTTCCGGTTAAGAGCCGGTAAAGTGGTATTTGGTAGTGCTCTACATGACTACTAACAAACACGTACCTAGGAATTGTTAGAGTTGTATTTACCACCCTATGTTTTGTTGAAATGAAAGCTCTTTGATTGGCTTATAAATTTTGAAAAGTGCATGGCATGATTCTTGGAAAGGAAAACTTATATTTGGAGCATGGCACATCATTGCATCTCATAATCATGATATTGTTAAAGCTCATGCACTTCATTAAGATTATATGTTGGGCTATATGCTCATCCCTATGTGGAAAACCATTTTCAGGTGCTAACGGTGTGCCTCTGCCAAAATGAAAGGCGTGGAGGATCTTGGAGAGTGAAGCTCATTTTTGTTTCATTTTTTGTAAAGCCAAGGGCTAAATTGTATTTCGGGTTAAAATCCATCTTGATGTAATAGGGCAAGGCCCTTGAAACTAGTAGCCATTAAGGCATATGTTTTGTAATTATTTAGCTGTACCTTTGCTATTTTACATGCTATAGATTCAACTTGCAGGATTCTGAATTTATTATTGCATGTAATCTTATTTTGGCACAATAGGTTGATATACAAGGAAATGGAGTTTATTTTCTTAATGTCTCTGAATGAATGTTGAGTTAATATATATCTCTTCTGCATGTATAATTCTAATGATAATTGGTAATGGGTAAGGAATAAGAGTTGTATCCAATGAGTCAGGTTTCTAAATTTTGAGGGTGTTATATAGGCATACACGAACCATAGAAAAAATAATTATATTAGTTAACCTTAAGTAAGATTAAAGATAAAAAAAAAATGTTTCGAATAATGAGCTAGCTTCACAGGATAAATTTTGAGTTAAGTTCCATGTTGACATATTAAGTTCCTTTCCTAATCCAACAGAACCATGCTCTCCTTTTTCTTGTAGTTGCCTAACCCCCCCTCCCCTTTTTTCCCCTCCTCTCTCTTTTTCTACTACTTCTTCCCTAGTGTTCATACTTTGAGACCACTAAGTTATTGAGATTGTATCTCTGAATGGTGTTACTGTAATGGTGGCCAAGTGGTTCAGAACTCTCTAACAAGCAGATCTACAAGGCAACACATTAAGGCTTAGAGACTATAGGAGCAGTATCATGCAAGTTTTAGGCTCTGGAAGAAGGAACCAAGGCCCTACAAGGGCACTTTAATGAGCTAAATAATAAACTAGAAAAAATAACCAATTGAGTAAAAGAACATTATCTTTAATATCAGAAGAACTGCACAGCTAGATGCAAATCAATAATTACCTTCCCTCGAGAGAACAGCAACACGAGGCTGTATGTATGAGCAATTGCTTCATAGTTTCCAGGAAAATTTGCAGGTGAGATGGATTGTGCCCAAATTGATGAAAGCAGGAGGCTAATCTGGCGGCTACTCAGCCGAAGAGAAACTGCTTCCTGGTGTTTAAAGAACAAAAGTACAGTCATACATGGATCAAGACCAATTAGGACCAATGTCAGATATTACACCTCATGAAGACATGCATGGATCAAGCCCACACCCTGGCCTAGCCCTAAAAATTGTATTCTATGCCGAAACCTAGTTTAAGGGTGAATATATATTAGAGACTGGAGTACGTCCCAGCCCTACGAAGATATAAGAGCTAAGAAGCATGGACACGAACAAGTATGACACAACACGTGGACGACAAGTGCAAAATATATAATTTTTTATTTTACATATTTATTATATGTTATATATAAGGATAAAGAATTATTATATATCATATATATGAATAGGTATAAATTTACATTGTTTTCATTTTGTCATTGGATTCTATGTTCTTTTTTTTGTGTCCAACCACTTTAAAATACCCATATGGCTTAGTTACAAACAAAAAGAAAAAAACACTGTAACCTCATTCTGGTGAAAGTTCTTCATAAAATGAAGCCCTATCTCCTGAGTGAAACTTAATATTTAAAAAGAAGATATCACTTCGTATGGAAAAACCAGGCGGAAATATCTATGGCTTAACTCCAATCTGAAAAATAAACAGATGAAACCAAATCAAGTCTGAGCTTGGTTTGGCTGGATTCAAGGTGAAGGATGTCTATAAACGAGCCTCCTAACAACTATAAGGATTTCCAAGATAGCAGAGAAATTGTCTACCAATGGCTTATTTGAATTGTTCATAGAATCTTCATCTTCTGTTGGATGTACTGGCATACTTTTGATGCTATAAACTTGACTGTAAGTTGACTTGATTCTGTTCAGCATCCCACTGTTGTTGTTTCCCTGTTGCTCCTCACCAACAAGTTTTTCTTTGTTGTTCAAACTAACAGTTTCCTTTGTGGTAGACTTCTCATTTCTCAGCTTCTCAAAAAGGGCAGCAGAAGAAGAAAAGACAGAAACAGTTCTTGACAGAGTTCTTAAAAGATCAGCAGCATTCTGTGGAATAGCTGAGCTTGTAAGAGGGCGAACCGAAGATGGCACAAGAACAACAGAAAAGATGCGGTGAGCTCCGATTCGTGTTTCATGGTCTGGATGGACCATAGCGGGAAGTAACTGATGGAATAAAGCCTCAGGAAAAGCCTGAGAGAAAAAAGATAATCTCAGCTGCAAATTTGGTAAAAGGGTACAAATTACAGGAGAAAGTGATATATAGTCATTGAAAAAAATTACTTGCCTTGCTTTTATATGACATTTTCGGTATAGATGCTACAATTTGAGCAGAACGAAAAATGGAAGCAATAGTAGTTCTGGCTATAACTGTAATACTTGAGATGTTCTCCAGCATCGCAGCCATTGTGTCAAGAATTGGGCTTGCATCTCCAACCTGTTTGTCAATAGAAATTCAGTGTCAACTTTTTTGCAAACACTCTAAATACAGTGACAATACAATGTCAGGACATTTAGAATCAGTGAAATATTTGAAATTCAAATACAACTTATAAATAAAAATGTAGCTGTACAAGTATTTCTGGCTCAAGCTCTGAATAACTATAAACATCATGGGTGTATTTGGGAACTTTAGGAAATGAAAGGCACCTTATGTGATAACTCCACAAGGCACTCATCAACTGCTTCATGTAATCTTCTGTTCCATTTGATTGTGTCAGCCCCTAAATGTGCATCATCAAGTGAATAATGAATGCTTTTCCTTAGGTGCCTCATAACATCTGTTACTGCACCAATTATAGCTCTAGAAGGCTGGACCTTTGCATGTCGAGCCAGGGAGGTAGTAACCTCAACAATGTCAAGCTGCATTTGTGGTTGTTTAAGGACATTTTTGTGATCAAGATGTTTGATTAAAATTGAAATCAAAAAGTGCGAATTTTCCCCTGCAAAATCAAATGAAGAGAGAGCTATTATGGTCATCTTAGTATCAAAGTACAACTGCAATTAGAGGAATGGCATTAACGGGTAAGAACTGCAGGATAGCACCATATACTAATGGTGGAGAGTACATTTTTTAAATGACAAATGTAATGTTAATACCAGAATCATCCATTAGAATTTGCATATCCTTCAGGACAGGAAAAGCAAGCCGATGATGCCATAAATTTCCATTATCAAAATAACGAAACAATGATTCTAGAACGCGCCGCATGGTTGTAGCCTCCTTGGCCAACTTAGCCATATTATGCAGGCATACCCTGGACCAAAAGCAGGGGTTCTTTGCATCTTCCCTGTGCCAAAAAATAAAAAATAAAAAACAGAGATACAATTTATTTTTTTAAATAAATAAATAAAAGAGAGAATATATATGCAATGAGAAGACTTTATGCCAAGCAATTACGCATTCATGGTTACTTCGCCTTTCTCGTTCACAATCGTTCTCCAAGAAGGAACCTTGTTCATCATGACCTCTGGTGAAGGAGAGACATGACCCTCAACTTTACGCACTTCTTCAACCCACCGGTTTTGATCAGGGTTTCCACTGTCTGACTCTTTACTAGGAACTCCATAATTTTCCAAAACTACTGAAACAATCTATTTAATAAAAAATGTCAAAATCATCTTGGTGGAAGTTATTCTTCACACAGCAATAGCATAGAGATATTTCGGAACAAACATTGTCAACACAAAGTACAAGGACATATAAGAAAGGATACCCATTGATTGACCAAGAAAACTAATATAAAATTTCCAATATCAGCACTACTTTTATACAGTTTATGATGCCATAAAAATCATTTTGAAAGATTAAATATTCAAAATGAAGGTATGAAGGCATGATACAAAAAATCAACATATTCTTATTGGGTTGAGAATATAGTTTAGAAAGAGAGAATATTAGCATCTTAAGGTTAGTCAAATTTGCCATGACTGCAGGAACCTTTCAGAATAATAATGCTGAAACAACAAAAAGAATAGATACAACTCCAATGAATATTAATAAGACCTTCTCTTAAAAGAAAAATAACACGAAAGAGCAACGTAGCTGTCCTACCATTTACATGTTTTGTAACGAGAATGATGGTAAACTGCCCACCAAGAACTAACAGAGTTATATAATCCATGAGATTAATGGCCAACTTGGAATATTTGCTTCACCATATTTTCAGGCTTCCAGATCTACTAAGGGAGGATGCACATCCACCTTGTTTGACTGTATATTATGAATGGACGCAAACAAAATGAGCCAGGCTTATTGTCCTATTACAATCTTCAAGGTAAGTGTAGAACATTTTACAGTGTAATAGCAACCTAGAGTAGCCTTTGTTCATTGGCAGTGGTCAACACAAGACAGCCATGGTCCCTGTTTCCAAGTTCTATGAGGGAGAAATCTTTTTCATGTAAATGAGTGAAAGCGGTTTAAGAAGCAATTTTATTTATTTATTTATTGTTGGTAACAAGGGTATCTGGGGTTTTACCCAAACTAGTCCCCCAAGTCAACGCAGTCTTCCCTGTCCCACACATACCAAGCATAGGCCCTGAGGTGGCCCCAAGGGGGTCAATCGCTTCATGGGATTTGAACTTGCGACCTACGGCTTCACGGCTCACTTGCCACTTGGCTAACCCCTTCGGGTTAAGCAACGTGAAATTTTAATGTGGAAAACTAATGGATCATCTATTTAGTGGAGCTGTTGGAATAAACTGTAGTACAAATATTTAATATTTTGTGGGAATGTTACCGGTCTAATTTATTTATGATTGTCACATGGTAACAAGCACATGGTGATAGTGTTTGTGCTAACACCTTATTGTTTATATTTCCTATACTGACAAAAGTCTAGTTTACGGTTCTACTTTCCTTTTCAACATGTCTTTTCAGAGTTGGTTCATCGATACTCATCATAATAAGATGCCAACCCTCCTCTTTCCAAAACCCCAAATTTTAGATATTTCTACTTGAGCAGGAAAGCAATACATATTAGTAATGTGCAAGATTTATGGAACTGATGCAGTACTCTAAAGTCAGAACTAGCATGATAACAATCACATAGTAATTTTAATACCAATATGCTTAAGGAAAAAAGAATATAGAAAAAAAGAAGAAACAATTAACCTATTAGCAGCATTTCCATATCCAAACAAGCATATAACAATGACACAGTAATTTTAACACCGATATGCTCATGTCTCTAGGACCAATCCAGAAATAATAAGTAGAGAGAGAGAGAGAGAGAGAGAGAGATTAACAGAAAGTCAGACAACAAGATCAATATTGATGAGATAAACTACCAAACTAAAAGTTGAACTGAGATTGTGATAACATGTACAGGAACAAGTTGTTTTTAAAAGGAAAATTGAACAAGTTGAAATTTGCTTACATTGTCAAACTCAGATGGAATATGTGAGTTTTGACCCATAAACCAAACCTACACAGAAACAAAACATAGATTAACATGAAAATGATGATAAAATGATTAAGAATAATATAGGAAAATAAGCATATAACCCCGATGGTTTGTGAACTATTAAAGTGCACCGTCAGGCCTGTTAACAATTTTAGTGAAAAGCCTAAAATATCCCCGTACATAAGTAACCTCATTGTGCAAACCACAAACATTTTTGTAATTTTTTTGGGAGGCAAAATTCACTTTAGCCCCTTGTGCTTTACTCCATGAGCAGTTGTCCTGGCAGGAGGGGGGGTTAAACCGCACATGGACTAAACCACAAGGGGTAAAGTTAAGTTTGCTCAATAATATATACGTATGTATAAAGGTTTGAGGAACACAAATTGTAAAGGGAAAAAGTGAGTAACATCGCTAAAAGCAATGACAGAATTTTGCTAATAACAATGGACGGATGGTGGATTCATGCAACACTAACAGAGAATTTTTCTCACTAGATGACATTGCTTAGATCCACACATTATTATTGAAGCCAATTGCCAAATGACATGATATTAGTATCAGTTTTATGTTTAAACCAAAGATAAAACTTTTTTTTTTTTTCCTTATTTTTATTTTTTGAAAGTTGAACATATACCAGTGAAGAAAGGGCTTGCATCCCAGCTGCACGAAGATTCGTTGCTCTCTCCTCTTCCCCTACTTCTTGAGCTAGTTGACAGAGTTTTGGAATATATCCTTCTACATTAAAAATGCAAGTCCCATCTGTCTGCAAAATACAGTAGATACGTAAGTCCAAAGTTTTCTGTAGCCTGCAAAATCTACAAGACAAACATTTCAAAATTATGCTGAATTTCTCTAATTGATGGACAAAGAATAACAAAACAAAGTATAGATACTCAATAGCACCAACCAGATTAGTTACAAAGTCAAAAAGTGTCTGGCATCCCATAATTCGCATATCATCCTGTTGTGTTTGATCCAGCAGAATGTGAATGATGCTTAGTAAACTACTTGCAAAGAGAGGCCTGTCATATAGTCACAGATTATAATGCAGATACATAAGTATATCCCACAGAAGAGGAGTAGAAGGTATACATCAAATCATGATATCCATTAGTCATAGCCCTGTTTGGTGTCGTAACATGCTGAACATAATTATACATGTCAGTGCAGCTTGAAGAGTGGAGTTAGGACATCAAGTATTACTAAATAATGTAAGAGCTGAACCTTTTTGCCTTTTTATATGTAATAGAGGTAAAAGGAAACTGTGACAATCTGGACTTAAAAACATCATAATTCATATAGATACAAACAATTAGCAGGAATCTACAGCAAACATGATCAGAACATGCTCTCAATTGAACTCTGCTTTTAAAAGACGAGTTTGTATCATCATCAGTTGGGTAAGTTCAGAAATCTACATACAAATGATGACTTCAGGCTTGCTTGGAGACACAAATCTGACTTCAATACACTGTAGGGTTGAAATCTCTAAGCACCATCAACATCAACTCACAATTGAAAGTAGTCACCAATAAGTAACCGCTTTGAAATTCTCACCATACTATATCATTTGTAAATGATTTTATAGTTTAGAAGTTATAAAAAATAAAAAAAGGGAAAAACAAAGAGGTATCAAGGTTATGTTAAATGTTATACATCCACTGAATAGTGCAAGCATCCTCCCGCCTCAACCTGGCCCCACACCCAACCAAACAATCGGTAAAACGGGTCACCACTTTGAATGTTATTGAAGGTTATAAATTTACTTTGTGAGTCTGTTCCTGCATTTTCTCAGTGCCCACACTTGGCTGCCATATCAAATTTAGATCCAGGAATGTTGCTCTAGATCTACTTATCAGATGTGACTTTGTGGAGGTTTAAACAAAAAAAAGAAATGACCCACACATTTTCCATTACGTGAGAAACACTGATGCGTGTGACAGTTTCATAGATGACAAATCGAAGGAAGAAGTGATTCAAAGAAAAATATAGTTTTTCCTCTGCCCAAAGGAAACGTCAATGATTACCCAATTGAGAAACTTTATTTATCATAATACCCGCCAGAGCCGACAAACAACTACGCCATGAAAACCTATTTCACGACACTGTTAAATGTCAAAACATCCAGGCAGTCAAAATTTAACACCTTAGCTCACTGTATTCCCTAAAGTAAAAATTATAGCATAACTATTGACGCTCCATGATAAAATAGCCTAAGTTTCCTTCAAGACAAAAATGACCCACCAGTAACTTCAATGGATTACATAGAGCATTCTGGGCACTACCATGTAACATTTAACTCCAGAAGAACATGGAATGAGCAATTTTATCATTTTTCCCCAAAAAGCAGAATACAATTTAACGGATTATTGTAAAAAATGTCTGCAAGCAGCACGTTACAAGAAATATATGGTGGAAGCATAAGAGTTGGGTCAGCAGGAGTGAACTCACATTTGCTCTTTACAAGAAATTAACAGCTTTTTGTAAACACACATGACAACTTTTGTTGATCGAAAATTTTCATTTCTTAATTCCTTGTAGCACCTTTGTTCGAGTGAATTTGTGATCTGTTAATCAAAACCAAAACTTCAGTTAATGAAGCAACAAATAAAAAGTTGCATGACAGCTTTTCCTAAAATTGCGAAATAGATCAATTTATGCAATCTGGACATTTATGCATAATAATAATTACATAAAAGGATTCAAATTAATCAACAAAAAGAGGTAAGACAATGCCTCAGGTCAATATATCTGCCCAATGACAGCTCTCTTACATTGATTTTTGGTTTCAATTGTTGGTGTTACCCCACTTCATGTAGAAGACAGAAAGGGGAAGAGAGAGAGAGAGAGAGAGAGAGAGAGAGAGAGAGAGAGATTGCAAACAAACATGTCTTTCAACAAGGAGTGAAGCATGAAAAACCCAAGTGCTGAAAAAATCAAATAAATAAAAATTTCTCAGTGAATCAAAGGGCTGGATAGCTAGGGAATTTATGTTGCGGGCCTCAAGAAGTTGCAATTTCAGCTTTATGTTGTAACACCAAAAAGTTCTATAATTTTTTTCCAAGTTCATGATGTTCTAATGGCAGCTACTTTTAGAACAACAATTCAAATTGTGTCTTTGTAGATTACTTGTATGATTCATTGGGTTTACTATTAAAAAATTAACATAGAATGACTAAAGGAAACCCATTATTTTGAGAATCTCCAAAAGAATCAGATAGTACCTTGGGTATACGCAAAGGATTTTTTGCAGCATATTCACACAGTTTTCCAATCTTTCTGTCATTTGGTTCTTCTTCCTGTAAAAATAACATACAAATTGCAATATGTTATCACCATAGTGTATCTAAATTCTACATGCTGCAAAAAGCAATATCTTAAAAGTTTAAATAAGTCACAACAATTACATAGCAGAACCTAGTTTATACAACAAAAAGGATTATCCATATCAAACATATCATACCTGGCAGATACATGTAATCCAAAATAAAATAATATTGTTGAACAATTACACCGAAGATACAAGTTGCTTAAGCTCATTTAAAAACGATCATACATTTCAAACATATCCTCCGTTTCTTTGTAGTTTTTCAGCCATTCAAGGGTGTTGGTGAATGGATGGTGAATATGCAAATGTGAACTACATGACTCAACTAAGACGTACAAGTAAAAACGATGGCAGATTAGTGAATTTTGTGACGGCCTGCATTAACTCCTGAATGTATACAAGGAAAGTGCAACAACCAACGAAGGATCACTATTAACTTTTTTACTTCTTTATTATGATCTAACAAAATTATGCGATGATTGAAGGAAATGATGTGGAAGAATTCACACGGAAGATCACAATTACTCTGAGAATGACTTTGCGTAGTTGAATCCTGAAAAAGTAGAACACTGGAAAATCTATGTTTTTTACAAAAACAAACTATGAATGCAACATATATTAAAAAGAAAAATTGAGGAATTTTTTTCCAGCTATTGACTTTGCATTAACTACCAGGCTTGTCTATATTTCAAGAAATGTGGAAACATCTAAACACAATTAAATTCTTGAAGAAGTTTCACTAATGCTGGTCATGACGAATACCCCTATCAGACATAGCTATTGAAGTCATCAATAGACACTTTCTATTTGTTTTTATACTTCAGGAAACTATGAGGCTGTTTAATGAACTTATTCAATGCTGAAAAGTGAAAACTTTAGTGGATTCTCACTTAAGTGCATTGGAGAGTACATGGTTTACCACTTAGGTTATTAAAACATAAAATCTACTCAAAAGGTCTGAACTCTAAGTAAGAGTGACCTGATGTCTCTTCGAATGCTGAACGAAAGAGTGCAAGGTGATTTCACAAAAAAGTGCTAGGTGATTCCAAATTTTTGTCTTAACTGAAAATTTTACCCTCAATTAATCATCTACTCTACAACTTCAGCTGCTTAAAATCTTCAACACCACTATTAGTGCTTAAATTTTTTAGCCCCAAGTTCTTAGTTCTGTCAAACAGCACCAAAGGAAGTGAAATATTCTCATAAGAACCAAAAAAAATGGAGTTTGGATGCATAGGAAATGCTACAAATGTAACACTCATGTTCATGTAGTTCGTACTTAAATTGTTTATATTTTTTAGGTACAGAGTTGGTACTTAAGTGAAGCGATACAAAATGTTCTTGGTACTGATAGAAAAATGAAAATTCCAAACTTCAAAATTTATAATAAAGGCAAAGAAAAAACTATTTAAAAAAAAAAAAATTAAAGTTCCACAAATTTGTACTGGGAAAGATTTCAAAGTTCCCCATAAGACTTGAAACACAATGTAAATGGGTCTTTGAACAAAGCTGGGAAGCACATAAAGTAATATATATAACACATAAAACTAACCTGTGATTTTGGAAAAATTTCTGCAATCAACTTTTTATACCTCTTCACGGGCTGCCTAGACCTCGCCCGCATTGCAGGACAGAAAAAGCAAAGGTTACCACATATTGGCAAAACTTGCCTTGAAATTACTCCAGAAACCATGCTCATTTTTGAAATTCCGTTAATGTCCAAATCACAAAAAAAAATTCTCTATTTTGTGCCTTTCTTTCCCTTACCATCAAAAACTCAGAATTCTCAAGAACCCAAAATGAGAAGAAGGGAAAGAAAAACTCTGGAGAAGAAATGGATACTTCTCGCGCCCCGGGACCAGCCTACAAATCATCAATTTGAAGTCATCAAACCTTGAAATTTCAATAACCCATTTCAACCCATAGCAAATCCCAAATGCAAGGCTAGAAATGACATTGAATTTGGTTATATCCATATTATTATTATACATAATATTAGATTATGCATACAAAAGAATATATATTATTGTATGATATGAATTATGATTTGGGATAATATTTGTACCTTCGGATCGATGCCTGTAACAGCAAACCGGAGGCTGGTAATCCGTCAAAGCTTTTCAACCATGTATATGAAGAAACTCCACATTCCTCCACCACACAACTCTCTCTCTCTCTCTCTCTCTCTCTCTCTCTCTCAAACTACCCTCCCTTCTCTCTCTCTAAAACCCTCTTTCTTGCTATGCATATACATATAAATTACAACTGTCTTTCTTGTTAATATAAATATAAATTGTTGTATATAAATAAATACCCTAAGACCGGGAGGCCTGCAATCAAATGATTGAACAAGTCCACATCTAAAGGCACACCCCTATGGACCAACATTTTAAATGAGTCATTTTGGCTTTAAATTACGATCGTACCATTCTATTTGATGCTTTAAGAGCATCTTGGCCGTTCATTTCTTCGATCCGTTAAAACTTTACGTCACTTTCGCGGTTTCTATCTCAATTGGGGTATCTTGACCGTTATTTACCGTTTTCACTCGGGTTCCATTTTTTCAAGAACGCACTGCAGGGAAAAATATATACAGACGTATCAAATTCAAAAAAATTAAAAATTGTATTGATCAAATTAAATCTACTCTATAAATTAAAATATTTGACAATTTTTTTGATATTTGACAAGTTGTAAAAACTCAACCAACAGAGGCATTGAGAAAAAATTCCTAAAAAAAGTTTTCAGAAATAGTTCGTTGAGCAAGTTGGTTTTTTGAAAATATATAGAAAACAAAAAACAGAACTTTTATACCATAATAAAATGAAGTAGGAGTTTTGGTGCTTATCTTGTAAATAATTTTTTTTTAGGGCCCTTTTTGAGAACTATTTTGGGTGCTGCTCTTGCATCAGAGATGAACAATATGGCATGGAGAGCTTTTGAGGCATTACTAATTACAGCACCTTGAAAACTCCATTTTTGGATGCTTTTGAATGTCTTTTCATCTAATAAAGTTATATCCACTAATTAGATATAATTTTAAAAATTTTAAATCTTTATAATTTATATAACGAGTGGGTCGGTAATTTTAAAATAATAATATCATAACATATGTCCATATACTAATTGACACATATAACCTCTGTTTGGGAAGTAGGTTGACTTTTTGACTTTTTTGACTATATGAGCCTGGGCTCAAAAGCGTAGTTTGGGAAGGACTTTTGACTTTTTGACTTTTTTAATTTTTTTGTGAGAGAAGAGTGTAATGATTATGGGATTGGATGTGATGTTTTGTCTATTGTGACGGTCTTTTATAACTCATTGAGCCAAAAAAATCCAATAAATCCTTGCCAAACCAACACATAGTATCATTACTTTTTATCGAACAAAATAATACATCTCTACATTTATATAGGGACCCAATCCAATGCTGTTGTCACATACCCATATTTATTAATGGTGCTACTCATTACTTAAAAGTGCCTTTTTTTTTATTTTTAATAATAAATATATTATATTTATTCACTTATCAAGATTCGATGAATTTGATTTAACATATCAATAACCGTCCAAAACTTCTTGTTGCAATATGAGAAAGCAACCCCAGGATTTTTGGGACCATTGTGAACAATTAAAGATGAGATTTAGCTAGATTTGAAATTCAACAAAAGACAAACTGCTCTTTATTTATATTTTAAGAAAATTTCATAGTCAATTTATTATATATTTTTTGGCTAATTATTATTTTATAAAATATTTGGGACCTATAAAATACAAAGGAAATATTTTAAATGTATTATCTTATAATTTTATGGAGATTATTAATTTAGCATATTGACTTCGAGTTAGGACTAGACAATTTTATTATTTAAAAGAGATTATTAATTTATCAAGTATTAATTTAAAGAGATTACACTATATTTCTCAAACAATATGAATACGTGTTTGTTAAACAATTTTTTTTTTTTAAAGCAAACTTATTATTTTGTATATTTAAGATGACAGCTTGTGATAAAATACGAACTTTACTTACCACTAGAGTTTCATATGAATATTATTTAAAAAAATTTATAATATTTTTAGAATCTGTATATTTTGTATTCGAAACATTCATTTGCATTCTATTTCTCGTTCAAGCCATTGCACTCAAGGGTACAATGCAACTTGGGTATGTCAACAATAACAAAACACAAGATCCCTAGAGTGGCTTGATAATAACCAAGGGTAAAAGGCTCCTGACCCAATCCAGTTCGGACATTATTCAACAATAAAGCTACCCCAACCGCATGGGCTCACAACAACAAAATCCAAGTCCTTCACGAAGTTAGTACAACTCAAAGCTTGAGAAGGCTTGAAGCCCTCACTGAACTAAAAAAAAATTAGACTATTTTTAGCACAAAAAGTTAACATTTCAACCCCTACAATAGCAACTCTTGGCTACCCAACCCACCTTGGAGTTCAGAAGTCCTTCTAAAATCAATAGAAGGATTAGGGGTGTGTAAAAATCTGAATTACCCGCAGACCCGCCCGACCTGCTATTGCTATGAACGGTTTCAACCACTTAAACGGTTGGCTACGGTTCTATTTTGAAAATTTTCATCTATTTTCAGTCAATGATCAGCTTAAAAAAAAAAAAAAAAATTCACCGATCGAATTATATACAAATATATATATACACTTTCATTATTGAGCATTGATAACTTAAAACAGCTAAAACTATTACATTTATCTTAACTTAGCCCCCCTACTCAAAATATAAATATTTTTTTAATAAAAACAAATCTTCCCAAGATAAATTGCACTTCTCCCAAGTGCAGTGACATGGACGTCTCACTTACCACTTTGTCTGCCTCTCTCCTCAAATCTCTCATCCAATCTCTCTTCTCTTCTCCATTATCTCTGTCTCTCTTCTCCAAAAGACTATAAAACATTAATCTTCTCATCTATATCTCTCTATCTATATGTCTCTCTCTCACTGACTGATATCTCTCATCCATCTTTCTTTTCAAATGAAGGCTCTCTATCTCTCTCTTCAAGTCTCTCTTGTCTTTATCCTCTCCCTCAACTCTAGTCTCTCTCTCTCTCTCTTTTACCTTTTCGTTTCTTTCTTTCTCTCACCCTCTCTCTCCGATTTACCTAATTGAACACTAAAATCCTCATCTTCAGCTTATAAATCTACAGAATCTAAAACCTTTCTCGCAAAAGAGCAACGATTGAAGAGATACACAGTGGATAAGGACGATGGTGGCATTGTGCCATGGTAGAAAGGTAAGTATCTCCTCTCTATTTTCAATTTTGTCTATTGTTTTCTATCATATTTAGTGTGTATGTAAGAGGTAGATTTGTATAGTATGTGTTGTGATTTTGTTTTGTGTATATTTGTTTGGCATTGATTTTGTAGGCGAGAGGATTAGAAGCCATAAAACTGAAATGGTGAACGAAAATCACTCGATCTAAAACCGCCCCGTCAAACCGGACACCCGATGTGCAAAGTTTCGATCATTACCTCGGTCGAAATTGGATGAACATTTCTCTACCCAAAACAGGTCGGTTCGAGTGACGGTTCTATGGTAAAACCGAGTTGACTTGACCCGTACACACCCCTAAGAAGGATCTTTCATGGCTTGACCCACTGGACCAAGCATTAAAGAGGGTAAGTCAACATTATCCAACCTATTTCGGCCTAACAGAGGCCATTTTTGGGTTGCTTCCCCTATAAAATTAGGACTTAGATCATTCCCATTATCTTCAGGTATAATGACAAGTGGGCAACTCACTTCCTTAGGGAATACTTTGGGAATAGTTTGGAAGGTGAAGGGGCAAAAACCAAGTCTTGGTACTCGACCCAACACTAGACCCGCACCAAAGTGGGGCAAGTTAGGAGCTTGACCTAATGACCAAACACTTGCTCCGAAGCAAAGTAGTTCGGCCCAGTGCTATGCCCACTTTGAAGTGGGCAAGCTAATGAGCTCAGCCCGACATGCAAGGTTTGCTCTGAAGTAGGCCAAGCAACATGTTGAACTTCCAGGTTGAACAACTACTCCAAAGTAGACCAACTTGAAGAAGGCCAACACACCGAAGACCTTTTTGAGCTCATAAGCGACACACAACTATGTTCTCCTCCCTCTATCTGAACAGAATATAGAGACATGGAGATGCAAAGGGACAAGGCACACACACGACAAACCAATGTACCTTAGTATTAAGCGGAGTGGCCGTCCTTCGAAGTAGGCAAGCTAATGAGCTTGGCCCGACATGCAAGGTCTGCTTCGAAGTAGGCCAAGCAACATGTTGGACTTCTAGGTTGAACAACACTCTAAAGTAGGCCAACTTGAAGAAGGCCAACACACTGACAATCTTTCTTCAGCTCATAAGAGATAAACAACTTTGTTTCTCTCCCTTTGTTCGAACAGAATGTCCAAACATGAAGATGTAGAGAGACAAGCTTACACACGACAAACCAATACACTAGAGTGTCAAGCAGAGTGGTCGTCCTGCTCCAATGAGAGATGATCACGAATGAGACAAACATAACAGATGGAAAAAGAGAGAAGATCTTGGAAAAGAAACAACCTTCTCCTATAAAAGGTGAACATTGTTCACTCTACAAGGATCCGATTTCTAGACACTCAACATACACACTCTCTTTGCATCATCTCTTCTTTTTCTTCCCTAGTCCTTGACTTTATTATCAGAGAGGTTTTCGACTGAATCTCGGTCGGGTAACCTCACCATTTGTTATCTATGCAGACCTTCACTTCTCGGAGGAGATTAGTTCAGCTACTGTAGCTGGTTTTTCATGCTCCTCGGAGGGGTTTAGTCTCATTGGATATGATAGTTCTACAGTTCGAACTCCCGTGGTTCTAAATTTGGTTTCATAAGTGTAATGTGAAACAAAAAACAAATAAGAGTCCAAATCCAACAAATCCTAGAAAATCCATTAATCATCAAAGATGCCAAAAATTGACTGCATTGTCAGATTTCAAAATTGCCAGTTAAATATTTTTGAAAAATTTAGAAAACCCGTGACTCGTGCTAAAAGCCACTGTAGACACCCCATTTTTGACCGTCCTCAATACTTGGACGTCACCGTTTGAACACTCAGTGTCACGCCCCCAAACCGCCCCTAGTAGTTTGGTGCCGTGATGGCCAGTAATCCGAGATTACCGAAGGCCGACTTACAAAAAATCACACACAATCAGAGTATGAAATATGGGGCTTACAAGTGCGGAAGCAATATATATATATATATATACAAAATCTAAATAGTCCATGAGAGCCGTGCTTAAGTCCAATGAAATGACATACACTTTTACAAAGTCTTACAACTTAGATACAATAAGGGAATGAGATACAAAATACATCTTGACCAAAAGGCTTCTCAAGCCGACATATACAAGTACACATGAAATATAGACTAAGAAGCATAATCTTCAAGATGGTACAAAATGCTAATCCAAAACACGTCGGCAATGTGCCCAAAAACACATCGGCTACACGTCTAGGCCTCATTGCCTTCTTGCTCATCACCTACATATATATAGAGAGGGTGAGCTTGGATACTCAGTGAATGATATTAGAAATAAAGGTTTTGCATGATTGATATCCAAGATTCTTTCAAAACAATACATAGCATACTTTACAATCAAGGGGGAAATCAAGTTCATTGCCGGCCTTTCAAGTTCTTTGGATGTTATTACATCTACTTAATACAAGGGGGTGATGACAATTCCGAGACAAGAGTGCAGTTGCATTATAGTCCCCTGCAGCTAAGGACTTTCAAGACAAGAGTGCAGTTGCATTATAGTCCCCTGCAACTAAGGACTTTCAAGACAAGAGTGCAGTTGCATTATAGTCCCCTGCAGCTAAGGACTTTCAAGACAAGAGTGCAGTTGCATTATAGTCCCCTGCAGCTAAGGACTTTCAAGAAATGTCATCAAAACAAGATAGTGCTTAGTATACAAATAGGGATAGTCATTCATGCTAGATCAAGTACTTTTCAAAACAAGGCAAGACGAGATTTATGAAAGCAAGTGTAACATAGCTTTATTAAAAATACCACTCACATAGTTTCTTCAAACGTCGGGGTCGAGACAAGCCCAAGTCCAACAAACACATGGCAAAGCCTATTGAATGCACCCTCAACAGTTTCGTATGTACACAATTGATTTCGGAAAACATGCTGGGCACCAACCAGGTCTAGGCCGAGGTTCCACACCTCCTCGCCGAGGTGTGTTCCCGAGGGCCACATGCAAGGAAAAGAGGTCAGGAAACTCTGGGTTCCCCTCTGCTGATGAACATGAAGAACATGGGTGTGAAAACATGAAAAATATGAATGTTCAATCATAATCTGTCGTCACAAATCTGGGATTTTCGTGCTATGAGTTTGAAAACATGGACCTGGGTACCCGTACTTGGAATTCTTGCGGAAATAAACACAAAATCATGATTCTTTATGCAAGCTTTCGGATCAAAACAAGACTTTCTTGAAGAACACATGAATGTCATTTTCTCTTTCTAAAATCGAACTTCAAAACGATGCATGGCTTACAAATCAAGTCCGATCATGCAATGCAATAACATGAACATAGAGAACATCTTGAGCAGATCAAGAATCTAACCTTAGAACACAGATCTGACGGTTCGATCTCTAGGAATCAAGCTTGAAGATCTACTTCCTCACTCTAAAACTCCTTCTTCCTCCTAGAGTTTCTCTCTCTACAAGGCAAGGTTATGATACCAAATGATAGTTTTCTTTACCCGGTTCTGGGGTTAGCCCTCTGCTGAGACACGTGGCGGCGACTGGTTGGGTTTTCCCTGAAAAGGTGGCTGACAGACCAGACAAAGCATGGAGGAAGGGTGTTTAACAAGTAAAGCGGTATGGGCTCTCTGACGAGGCAATGACATCGGCTAATAACAAGACGTATTTAACAAGCTACACGGAATGGCACTCCGGCAATGGGTGACATCGGCTAACAAGAGGACTTCGGCAACTAAGGTGACAATGACCCCGGCTAGGAAGGACAACACTTGACTAAGCTGTGCCACATCTTGGCCTAGATGCGCCACACCTCGGCCTAGGTCGTACCACTCCAGGACGAGATCGCTTGGGTGCAAGGTAACATCTCGGCTAATGTGTCAAGGCGAGAACGGAGGTCAACAAGGGGTTCCAAGATGCTACTACTAGACTAAGGATGACCTCGGCTTGGAATAACATCGGCTAGCATAACTCAGGCAAGGCGTGACCTAAGTTTCACATCAAGGAAGGAACAAGACAAGCATACTACACTTAGACAAATCACAAGGCTTCAAAACAAGGCATGGATCACATTAGCTCAAGCGAAACAAATCACAACATACACATGCAAGCTAAACAAGTCATAATCATACCGATGCTCATGAACATGATGAGGACATAAAATGTGGGTTCCTACAGTCTACCCTCCTTAAAGAAGTTTGGTCCCCAAACTTAAGTTACCTTGCCCTACGAATAACTCCGGGTAACGGATTTTCATCTCCTCTTCCTTTTCCCATGTGGCCTCCTCGCCATAATGCTTCTCCCATTCGATTTTCACCATTGATATCGACTTGTTTCTCAGCTGTCTCACTTGTCTGTCGATAATTCTCATCGGCTTCTCTTCGTAGCCCAGGTCTTCGTTAACTACAACCCCAGAGTAATCTATTACATGCAGTGGGTCTCGGATATATTTTCTCAGCATTGAAACATGGAACACGCTGTGGACTTGGCTCAAATCTGGCAGCAAAGCGAGTCTGTAAGCAACGGTGTTAACTTTCTCAAGAATTTCAAACGGCCCAATATATCGGGGTGCGAGTTTACCCTTCTTCCCAAATCTCGAAACTCCTGTCATCGGCGAGACCTTCAAAAATACATGATCTCCAATTTCAAATTCTAACTCCCTCCTTCTTTGGTCGGCATAACACTTCTGTCGACTCTGTGCAGTTTTAATCCTCTGCTGAATGAGTTTGATCTTTTCAGTTGTCATCTGGACCAACTCGGGGCCAATTAGAGCTTTGTCTCCTACTTCAGTCCAACATATCGGCGATCTGCACTCCCTTCCATACAAAGCTTCATACAGCGCCATGCCTATGCTGGCTTGATAACTGTTGTTGTACGCGAACTCTACTAATGGCAAATGCGATTCCCAACTTCCCTGGAAATCCAGCACGCACAGTTTGAGCATGTCTTCGAGTGTCTGAATCGTTCTTTCTGTCTGCCCGTCGGTCTGGGGGTGAAAGGCTGTGCTAAATCTCAACTCTGTTCCCAAGGCTCCTTGTAGACTCTGCCAAAATCTAGAAACGAACTTCGGATCTCGGTCTGACACAATGGAGATCGGCACACCATGAAGCCTAACGATCTCATTCATGTACAATTCGGCAAGCCGGTCAGCATTGAATGTAGTCTTGACAGGCAAAAAGTGAGCTGACTTAGTAAACCTGTCGACTATAACCCAAATGGAATCCATACCTCTTTGCGTCCTTGGCAAACCCACTACGAAATCCATGGAGATGTGCTCCCATTTCCACTCAGGAATTGACAAGGGTTGAAGAAGTCCTGCCGGTCTCTGGTGTTCTGCCTTCACTCGCTGACAACACAGACACTGAAATACAAACTCGGATATCTCTCTTTTCATGTTTGGCCACCAAAAGGTCCGCTTTACGTCCTGATACATCTTGGTGCTCCCTGGATGAATGGCAAACTTGGAACTATGGGCCTCTTGCAAAATCTTCCTTTTTAACTCTGGTACGTCGGCTACACACAATCTCCCTTCAAACTTAAGCACTTGATTCTCCATGGTGTATCCCGACCTCGGCTTGGTGACGAATTCATCAATTACCTTCTTGAGGAATTTATCCTCCCTCTGTCTGGTCTTCACTTCCTCAATGATGGTCGGTTCCACCGAAACCGCTGTCAGGCACGCCAAACTTCCAACTAACTTCCTGCTCAATGCGTCGGCTACGGAATTTGCCTTACCTGGGTGATACTGAATCTGTATGTCATAATCCTTCAGTAGCTCGAGCCATCTTCTCTGCCTCATATTTAACTCTTTCTGAGTGAACAAGTACTTCAGACTCTTGTGGTCGGTGAAAACTTGGCAAGATGTTCCATACAAGTAATGGCGCCATATCTTTAAAGCAAAAACCACGGCAGCTAGCTCCAGATCATGGGTAGGATAATTCTTTTCATTGGGCTTCAACTGACGAGACGCGTACGCTATGACTTTACCTTCTTGCATTAGCACGCAACCCAAACCCTTATGTGAAGCATCACTGTAAATCTGAAATTCCTCATTAGCCGATGGTAGTACCAAAACTGGTGCTGTAACTAACCTCGTCTTCAGCTCCTGGAAGGCTGATTCTCTTTCATTGGTCCATTCATAAGCTGCTCCCTTCTTAGTTAGTTGTGTCAAAGGCACTGCAATCCTCGAGAAATCCTTCACAAACTTTCTGTAATAACCTGCCAAACCCAGAAAACTACGAACCTCGGACATGTTGGTCGGCGTCGGCCAATTCACAATGGCTTCAATCTTACTGGGGTCAACTGATATACCGTCTTCATTAATCACATGCCCTAGAAATGAAATGCTGGAAAGCCAAAACTCGCATTTACTTAACTTGGCGTACAACTTCTTATCTCTCAAGGTCTGCAGGGCAAGTCTCAGATGATTCTCGTGCTCGTTCGTACTCCCGGAATAGATCAATATGTCGTCGATAAAAATAATGACAAACTCATCTAGGTACGGCTTAAAGACTCTGTTCATCAAGTCCATGAATGCTGCTGGGGCATTGGTTACTCCGAAGGGCATTACCAAAAATTCGTAGTGGCCATATCTTGTCCGAAAAGCAATTTTCTCGATGTCCTCGGCTTTAACCTTCAACTGGTGGTAGCCTGACCTAAGGTCAATCTTGGAAAAGACTCGTGCTCCTCGTAGTTGATCAAGCAAATCATCGATTCTAGGCAATGGGTACTTGTTCTTAATGGTCACCTTATTAAGTTCTCTGTAGTCAATGCAAAGACGAAGTGTGCCATCCTTTTTCTTAACAAATAGAACGAGTGCTCCCCACGGTGAAGTGCTCGGCCTAACAAATCCTTTGTCCAACAATTCTTGTAACTGCGATTTCAGTTCTCTAAGTTCGGCTGGGGCCATTCTGTAGGGTGTTTTGGAGATGGGTTGTGTTCCTGACAGGATGTCCACGGTAAACTCTATTTCCCTATCGACAAGGTGGCCAGGCAACTCATTCGGAAAGACATCGGGGAATTCCTCAACAACGGGTATGTCGGCTAACTCAACATTTCCATTCAAATCACTTAGTATACTGCATAAATAACCCTTACATCCTTTTTGGATCAACTTGTAGGCCTTCATAGATGAGATTAAGTAAGGTGGGGGTACTACTCCTTTACCTTGGAAAATGACCTCAGCTTGACTTGGGGTCTTCAATGTGACGCTCTTAGTAACACAATTAATGGATGCATGGTTCGCTACTAACCAATCCATTCCCAATATGACATCGAAATGGGTCATGCTTAATGGCATTAAATCAACTAACAACTCTACATTCTCAATCATAACAATACACGCCCTATAAATGGATGTAACAATCATATTTCTCCCAGATGGAGTAGACACAGATAATACGTAATCGAGGGGTTCTAATTCTCTACTCAACTTCTCGGCGAATATAGTGGACACAAATGAATGCGTAGAACCCGAATCAATCAATACGTATGCATCTTGAGAACAAATTGAAAGGGTACCTGACACTACCGCCTCGGCATTCTGGGCGTCTCCGGGTACCAATGCAAAAACTCTGCCTTGCCTTGCCTGTATTCTCCCGACGTTGTTGTCCTGTGCAGAGCCCGAGGTGCTTCCATTCCTCTTTCCATTGTCAGTCCCTGCCTTCGGGCAGTCCTTCACACGATGACCTATCTCGCCGCACTCATAGCAAGCTCCTGTTGCCCAACGACAAACCCCGAAATGTAGCTTTCCACAACTCGCGCACACCGGCTTGGCGTTACCTTCCTGATTTGAGTTGCTGGAACTGTCTGTGCTCATTCTCTTCTTGGCATTGAACGGAACTCGGCGATTATCATAATTCTGTCTCTTCCTCTGACCCTCACCTGAACTCTGGTATCGGTTTAAATTAGCTTCAGCCAGGATGGCCTTGTCCAGTACTCCAGCGTATGTTGGCATATTGAGCATATTGACCCTATCTTGTATCGGTCCACGTAACCCACTTTCGAACTTTCTCGCCTTTCGGTATTCGTCGTCAACCATATGAGGTGCATATCTCGCCAGTTCAGTAAAGGCACGATCGTATTCTGCAACTGTCTTGTTCCCGTGCATCAGATTCTGAAACTCCGTGGTTTTTCGGTCTCGGACGCTGAGGGGGAAATGCTTGTTGTAGAACAACTCCAAAAATTTTGCCCAAGTCAAACCCGGATTGCTTTCTCGGACCATCATCCACCACCTACGAGCATCGTCGTCTAGCGTGAATGCTGCCAGAGATACCTTCTGGGCGTCTGTACTGGGGAAGATCTCAAACAACTTCTCCATCTCTAAAACCCATGCCTCGGCTTTCATTGGTTCTATACCTCCTTGAAATCTCGGCGGTTTCATTTTCTTGAACTCTCTGATTAGGGTTATCGTGTCGTTCCCATACAAAGCCTGTTGTAAAGGCACTTGTGGCACTGGAGGGGGTGGAGCTGTATAACGGCCATTCGTCTGCTCAGCCTGCGTGGAAGTCGTACCAGTATCCTGTGGCCTAGGTTGTCTCTGCTCACGAACCAAGCCTTCGACTAACCTTTCCAATCTCTCCAATCTATCTTCTGAGCGATCTCGGCCAACTGGAGGTCTACCTCTTCTCATGATGCTAGGAGGATGCAAGATGAGACTTTAAAAATAACTGAACAGATAATACGTATACAACTAACAAATGTCTATGCCGAAATGATGCACACGTAGTCAAGTAGCAAGTAATATGATGCAATCCTAACATCATTCTAAGGAAAATCCTATGCTCTTTAGGACTCAAGGTGGGTGATTAACGTACTATAAGGATCTCCAGCTCTGATACCATTCTGTCACGCCCCCAAACCGCCCCTACTAGTTTGGTGCCGTGATGGCCAGTAATCCAAGATTACCGAAGGCTGACTTACAAAAATCACACACAATCAGAGTATGAAATATGGGGCTTACAAGTGCGGAAGTAATATATATATACAGAATCTAAATAGTCCATGAGAGCCGTGCTTAAGTCCAATGAAATGACATACACTTTTACAAAGTCTTACAACTTAGATACAATCAGGGAATGAGATACAAAATACATCTTGACCAAAAGGCTTCTCAAGCCGACATATACAAGTACACATGAAATATAGACTAAGAAGCATAATCTTCAAGATGGTACAAAATGCTAATCCAAAACACGTCGGCAATGCGCCCAAAAACACATCGGCTACACGTCTAGGCCTCATTGCCTTCTTGCTCATCACCTACATATATATAGAGAGGGTGAGCTTGGATACTCAGTGAATGATATTAGAAATAAAGGTTTTGCATGATTGATATCCAAGATTCTTTCAAAACAATACATAGCATACTTTACAATCAAGGGGGAAATCAAGTTCATTGCCGGCCTTTCAAGTTCTTTGGATGTTATTACATCTACTTAATACAAGGGGGTGATGACAATTCCGAGACAAGAGTGCAGTTGCATTATAGTCCCCTGCAGCTAAGGACTTTCAAGACAAGAGTGCAGTTGCATTATAGTCCCCTGCAGCTAAGGACTTTCAAGACAAGAGTGCAGTTGCATTATAGTCCCCTGCAGCTAAGGACTTTCAAGACAAGAGTGCAGTTGCATTATAGTCCCCTGCAGCTAAGGACTTTCAAGAAATGTCATCAAAACAAGATAGTGCTTAGTATACAAATAGGGATAGTCATTCATGCTAGATCAAGTACTTTTCAAAACAAGGCAAGACGAGATTTATGAAAGCAAGTGTAACATAGCTTTATTAAAAATACCACTCACATAGTTTCTTCAAACGTCGGGGTCGAGACAAGCCCAAGTCCAACAAACACATGGCAAAGCCTATTGAATGCACCCTCAACAGTTTCGTATGTACACAATTGATTTCGGAAAACATGCTGGGCACCAACCAGGTCTAGGCCGAGGTTCCACACCTCCTCGCCGAGGTGTGTTCCCGAGGGCCACATGCAAGGAAAAGAGGTCAGGAAACTCTGGGTTCCCCTCTGCTGATGAACATGAAGAACATGGGTGTGAAAACATGAAAAATATGAATGTTCAATCATAATCTGTCGTCACAAATCTGGGATTTTCGTGCTATGAGTTTGAAAACATGGACCTGGGTACCCGTACTTGGAATTCTTGCGGAAATAAACACAAAATCATGATTCTTTATGCAAGCTTTCGGATCAAAACAAGACTTTCTTGAAGAACACATGAATGTCATTTTCTCTTTCTAAAATCGAACTTCAAAACGATGCATGGCTTACAAATCAAGTCCGATCATGCAATGCAATAACATGAACATAGAGAACATCTTGAGCAGATCAAGAATCTAACCTTAGAACACAGATCTGACGGTTCGATCTCTAGGAATCAAGCTTGAAGATCTACTTCCTCACTCTAAAACTCCTTCTTCCTCCTAGAGTTTCTCTCTCTACAAGGCAAGGTTATGATACCAAATGATAGTTTTCTTTACCCGGTTCTGGGGTTAGCCCTCTGCTGAGACACGTGGCGGCGACTGGTTGGGTTTTCCCTGAAAAGGTGGCTGACAGACCAGACAAAGCATGGAGGAAGGGTGTTTAACAAGTAAAGCGGTATGGGCTCTCTGACGAGGCAATGACATCGGCTAATAACAAGACGTATTTAACAAGCTACACGGAACGGCACTCCGGCAATGGGTGACATCGGCTAACAAGAGGACTTCGGCAACTAAGGTGACAATGACCCCGGCTAGGAAGGACAACACTTGACTAAGCTGTGCCACATCTTGGCCTAGATGCGCCACACCTCGGCCTAGGTCGTACCACTCCAGGACGAGATCGCTTGGGTGCAAGGTAACATCTCGGCTAATGTGTCAAGGCGAGAACGGAGGTCAACAAGGGGTTCCAAGATGCTACTACTAGACTAAGGATGACCTCGGCTTGGAATAACATCGGCTAGCATAACTCAGGCAAGGCGTGACCTAAGTTTCACATCAAGGAAGGAACAAGACAAGCATACTACACTTAGACAAATCACAAGGCTTCAAAACAAGGCATGGATCACATTAGCTCAAGCGAAACAAATCACAACATACACATGCAAGCTAAACAAGTCATAATCATACCGATGCTCATGAACATGATGAGGACATAAAATGTGGGTTCCTACACTCAGTGATCACCCATGTTCGTGTTCGTTTTGAGTTCTCGGAGGTCTCGACTACGCGTCTTGCCTTAGGATCTCTCGACTTGCTTGTTTTGTGTTTGGTTTTGCACCAAGCACTTGTTGTTTTGCTTCTGAGGGCAGGAAATGGCTTGTTGGCCATCCCCACACCTCACCGGCCATGGCTTGAGGCCACCGACCATGTTTTGTTGCTACCGGCCATTGGTGATAGCCGGCTGGCATTCTTTATGGCCGGCCGACCATTGTTTTGGTCAATTTGTCATTTTTGGCTGGCCGACCACTGTTCATCTTCTTTTGGCAGATATTTTATGCCAGCTGTGATAGCTGGCATCCACTTTGCACCCCCTCCACACACGTGTATAGAGGGATTTCCCTCTTGCTTAACTTGTTTTGTAAGCTTTGCAAGAGTGAATCTCTATAAAGGGAAGGTTTCTCCTCCCTCCTCAAGAGTTCAAAGAAGTTCCAGAGAGGGTCTGAGATTAGGGTTTAGGATTTGTGTCTCTCTATCTCTATATCTCCCTCTATTTCACTCTTGTGTGTGTATAAAGTGTATTTGTTCTTAGTTTTGCACTATGACACCTAGTATCACACCTTACCTTGGTTGTTGAGATGCCAAAAGGTTGTTCTTGAAGTTTTTGAGTGGATTTAAGCTTGGAAAGGCTGCCGGAGCCTTGTTCCTGCTCTTTATTCCCCATTTTTGCATAAGCCTTTTGCCTATCTTGCATCTATTTTTGAGCTTAGTCTATAACTGATAAAAGTTCTGATTTTACTTGCTTAAAATAGTTGTTTAAGGGCTCTTTGAGGTTTGGGGTTGTTTGACCCCTCCTAGGCCTTATTTGGCATCATTTTTTGTGCATTTTTGGTGAGCTCCGGGACCACCTTGTGTTGGCCTTCTCACCACTGAAATCTAGAGGGATTTCAGTGGTGGGGATGGTGTTTTGAGGTCCTAAGAAGGAGAGGGCCATCCCCTCTCCTTGTTGTCTTCAATAGTTGTCATTTTAGCCTCATGTGTGAGCACCTTTTTAGAGTTCATGTTGGCCATGTCTTAAGTACTATTTGTGCTTATTTTTCCATGATATAGCACTATTTTTAATTGGTTTAGACACACCATGCATGCTTAGCACACTTGTCTTGTAATGCCATGAAATTGCCTTAACATGCTTTGTGCTTTGAGCCTTGTTTTTAGCATGATTTTGGCTTAGCTTTGTGTAGCTTTTATGCATGTTTTGATTTGCTTGAGGTCTGATTTTAGTCATTTGGGTCATCCATGACTTGCTTTGTATAGCTACCATGCAATCTCCTTTGTAGGCCTTGAGTATTGGATCCTTTAGCATGCTCTACTTGCATCATTTCAGTGGTTTGGCACCATTAGTCATGTCATTTTAGTCCATATAGCATGCTTGTATACTTGCATTTATGGCTTCTTTGATGTTTCAAAAGGTTTGTGTGTTGTGCTCCATGTTTGGGTCATTGTGCATGCCTTTAAACTTAGGCATTTGGAATGCCATTAAAGTGTGTTTTTTGCCTTGTTTAGAACTGCATTGGGACTATTTTAGGTTCCCATAGCCCTTTGGGGCTTTCTTCATTTAGCCTTGGTTTGAGTCACGTGGCTAGTTTTCAAGTTTTGGGCTTGGTTGCATGCTTTGCTTGCTTTGTTTAGTTGGTTTGGCACCATCCTTAACATGATTTTCAGAGTTTATCATGCTTACCATTTGTCCATATTTGTTTCCTTTTAAGTGTGCTTAAAAGTCCCTCCTTTATGCTTAAGTGTTGGACCATGTTTGCATGCATGTTTGTATGTAAATTTGACCTCATTTCCATAGCATTTGGCCACTGTTTTAGGCCTAGTAGAGAGCTGTCCATCTTGGTGTAAGTCTATCATTCACATGTTGTTGCATGCTATACATGTTTGTATGTTTAGATGCTTAGCCTATTAACATGTTGTTGCATGTTTAAGTGGTGTTGCATTTGGCATGCATCTTGTGTTAAGTTGCTTTACATGTTCCTATGCTAAGTCCCCCTTATATGTTGTTGCATGTTGGTCATTAGCATTATTGTTACATGTCTAGCATGCTTTTTTGCTTAGGTTATATGCCTAGTACACATTGCTTATTTGCATGCTCATATTGCATACTTAGATCGCATGCTTAGGTTGCATTTTGCATGCATACCTTGCCTCTTGAATCACCATGATAGAGGTTAGGTCCATTATTTGTTTATGTGCATTTCATTTGATATTGAAATGGCACCCTTGGCCTCTTCGGTCATCACACATTGAAATACGCGATTGGTGGTCCGAGGGTCGGGAACCAAGTTCCCTTGAGTTCAGAACATGAGGGAGAGGTTGGTTGTGCAAACATTTGTTTGAAAATGCATTTCCATGCCTTGTCTGTCCTTTGCTGCTGTCAAAACAGGATTCTGCAGGCATAGATGGCCGACCGACCACATTGAGTGCCGGCCGACCACCAATTTCTGGCCGAGAGCCATACCAATGGTCGATGACCATTCCTCCATGGCCGGTGGTGTCCCCTCCTAGCCAGTGACATCCCACAACCCTCAGGGAGTGTTCCAAAACCAATCTTGGGACTTGTGCAATTTTCAGAGGCATAAAACAGTGAAAACAGAGGCAGCTTGTGCATGGTGGTGGATTTTCGAGCGGAGCCGAGCACGCATGCATTGGACCCTCTTCTCCAGGCTGTTTTATTGCTTTCTTAGCTTAGTTAATTTGCTTAACTAGTTAAGTGGTCTATAATATTTAATTAGCTTGATTAGTTAGTTAAATTTGTATTATTCTTTCGGACCCTCCGAGCGAGGGCAATTATGTAATAAGTGTGCGTGAGTGTGTGTATGTCTTCCAACCCCACGTCTTTCTCCCTTTTATTTACCAGCTTTCAGTGGTTAGATTTTAGGGCATACTTCAATTAGCATCCTCATGCTATGCATGTTTGCATCATTCATATATCTTGCATGCACCGGGCTCGACGCACCATACTAACTGCATTGTATTTCAATTCCAAGTTGAATACATGTTATCTGTTGCATTTCATATGTCATGTTTAGAATAGTTGAGCCTATCTTAGTTGCATTTTGCATGTGTTGCATTAGCCATCCTAACATGAACTAGGATTATGCATTGATTACTAACTTGTTTCTGTTTTGGCTTGGAGTACTCGGTGAGTGTTTATGCTTTAGCATCCTTGCATGCGTGTGAGTGACTGCCATGACAGCATGCTTACCATGAGGCTATTTGCTTATGTGATATAACTGCCTGAATGCCTGTGGGTGAAGGTTGGTTTGCTTGAGTTGGAATGATTCGTCGAAACCCGTGTTTTAACCTACTTGCGAGTAGCAAACATCAAACCATTTTCCAAACAAACGGACATGCGATGCATGGTTCCAAATTAGGCGACCTAGTCTATACTTGTTTTGTTGTACGCATCACGTAGTTAAAGACTAGCTAATGACTGGAATAAGGATGCATAATGTCTTCAAAATGAGATATCATGGTTAGTAGAGGCCGATCTTTAATCGGGTGAGCGGGGGTGCTCATAGATGACCTTTCCCAATCGTGCCCAAGTTCCCGAGCCGAGGCAACTTTGGTGATGACGGACACGTGGCCTTAGGCAACGAGTCAAGGTTTCCTAAATCCCCCCAAAACAAAATATTTAGGTGGCGACTCTGTATCTGGCAAAGCAGTCCATGTTTGGCACTTCTTTACAAAAATCTATTTTTCAAAACGATTTGCCGGATTTGGACTCTTTGATGATTTATCAGTCTTGCATTGTACTTTGCAAGACTAGATTCAGAACCGTGACGTAATTCGAGTCCGAACTGTAGCGTGAGGCCCACGGGGCGCGTCTACAGTTTCTGGCGACTCTACTGGGGGGTTAAAGAATTTGACTTGAACTCATGATATCTTGTTTTGACTACACTTATGTGTTTCTTTGCATTGCATGTGCATTGGTGCGCGTAGGACACCGTGTTTGCCGTCTGCTAATCCTGAACGGTTTGTCGGAGGCTTGCTTTGTTAAGCGTGCCATAAGGCTGACTGGTTGCGGGCTTTGCCACGACGGAAACACAAACCCCAATTTTACCGGGGCACCCTTTTTGACCATTCAACCTAGTGCATATTCGGAATCCATAGTGACCATTCCAAAGCTAGGACAGGTTGCTTACCCGATTACAGGTTGTTTGAAATCGCTGCGTGCGTAGTGAAACCCTAGCTCCTGACAAAATAGGACAGGGAAACCCTACCCCAACATAGGGGTGTTTTGGCTCTCACTTGCTTGCTATGTGCTTTTAGGGTGTGTCCCTACAGGAATGCATGTAACAGTTTGCAAGTCTGGGTATCACGCCTACGGGCATCAGTATTTGGGAATCAGTTTTACCTGAGGGTATTAGTTTACAAGCGGAATTGTAGGCAGAATTCAGTAGAGAGTACAGTCATTCAGTTATGCTCAAATCTGTTATGTTGAAATTAGGCTGAGATGCTGCATGTTTTCTCTTTTTCTAGGGGGTAGTCTTAGAACCATAGCTTCAGAAGGCTCCAATATCCCCCGAGTGCACCGGACTTGTGCTGATAGACTTTGTCAGGTCAGAGATTCAATTCAAAGCAGCCAGTGTTTTCCTTCGCTATGGCAAGGCATAGAAAGGCCAGTCATGGCTTACCGATTCATCTGATCCATTAGTCACCAGTCACATCACCTATGTCCAATTCAGTAGACCCATGATGGCACAGTGTTCGGAAGAATTTGTGGTCGTGACAGCAGCGCTAAATCAGTGAACTACCATGCAGGATAAGAAAAATACTGAAACGCAATGCCCATCTGGGGCATCTGCCTCACATCCAACTTCGGGACCCCAGCCGAACTTTGACCCACTTCGGCCAGCTGAAGATTTGCAGGGTCCAGACCCCCGAGAAAGGCTGACTCACGCTCAGGTGTTCAGACCCCTAGTGCAACCTAATGAGTGGCCTTATCCCCTTGATGTTAATGAGCTCAATCCAACTGCAGTGAAAATTGCGAACCTTGAGAAGCAATTCAAAAAGGCACAGGGCCTTAACTCCATTCCTGACATTGAGGATGGATACACTGAGGCTGCCGTATGGCTCCCAAACAGATTCAAAATGCCATATATTGACCGTTTCGATGGGTTTAGAGATCCTATGGTACATATCCGGCTTTTCTTGGATGTCCTAAAGCCGATGGGTCTGACTAAGCCACAGAAACTCTCTCTGCATGGAAGAACCCTGTTGGGTGTAGCAGCCACTTGGTACGCTAGGTTGGAGGATAAAGTGAAGCAAAACTGGAAGAGCTAGCTGAGGCCTTCGTCGATCAGTATTCCTACAATACCCAAGTTGAAATTACCATGCAAGAGCTTGAAACAACCCGCCAGAACCCAACAGAGCCTTTTGTGGAATTTGTTGCAAGGTAGAGAGCAAAGGCAGCACAGATGATAGATCTCCCTTCTGAGAGGAATCAAGTGCAAATGATGGTGCGAAACCTCGAGCATGATATGTTGCAAAAGTTGATAGTCGCTCCGCTATTCACTTTCAAAAGTTTTCATGAACTGGGGGTTCAAATCGAGAATGCGTTCAACAGTGGGATCATTCCTAGAACAAGTGAACCGACAAGGAGGGTGATTTCAGGGAGTACCAATGCTAGTAGTAGCGTTATTCCCAAACCCACCGAAATCAATACAGTTGCCACAGCCGACCCTTTTGCCAATCCAAGCCTACAAACTGCCGGCCCAGCCCAAGCTCAGGGTAGAACTTTCACTCCCCTCTATATGAGCCTGACTAGCACATTGAAACTCTTGATGGAAAGAGGGTATCTCAAACCCCTCGATCCTCAACCTCTGCCTGACCCACTCCCAACCAGACATAACCCCTCAAAGTATTGTGTGTACCATCAGCAGCGCGGTCATGGCACCGACCGTTGCTACCGCCTTCATCATGAGAACCAGAATCTCATTGACAACCGGACGATAGCTCCACCTTCAGACCCCAATGACCAAGTACCTCATCCACATCTCAATCTAATCCACACACTGGCCGTTCCTTACGACCCCAGCGTATACATCACCTCAGTCCATCTACCCAAGCCTAATGTGTTTATCCCAGAGAGCCTGGACTTATGCATGATGGGTGCATCTGAACCCCAATCATCTCAAACCCACGAACCCACTACTTCTGAGCTGATGAAAATGATTGAAGACCTTCAGAGAACTGTGGCAGATATGGCCTTTGGGGTTTTGGCCCCATCATCGACCACATCACGTACCAGGGAGTTCATATCTAAAGGCTCCCCAACCTTGGGACGGGCTGCATTTGAAGAAGGCCAATCCCTTGGCAAAGTGGAAGCCAGTGGAAAGAACAAGGTAGAGGTAGACATGGATCCTCATGAACACCTTTTGTAGGCTGTTGAGGCTTTGAAAGCCGAAGGGTTGGACAAACAACAAGTGATTGCAGTCGTTACAAAGGCTGTGGATGACACTTTCACCACTCAAGTTGAGAGCAGTTTGAATCAAGGGGTAAGCCGGGAGAAGGGCCGATGTACCAGGAATGTTCCTTTCAGCTCTAAACCCTTGCTCGGAAGAGATCAGCAAACCCAGTCAGCGCCTACCAATCCCTTTGCTGGTGCATCCAACAAAACTCCACAAATCTCAAAACACCCACCTCAAGGCCAGAGGGTGTTCACACCACTGTACATGTCTCTATCAGTGGCCTTGAGGGTCTTGATTAGAAAGGGGGATCTGAAACCCCTGGAGCCGCGGCCACTGCCAGATAAACTTCCTCCCTCCCATGATCCGGCCAAGTACTGTGCCTCTCATCAGCAAGTTGGTCATGTCACTGATAGTTGTTACCGTCTTCGCCACGAAATACAAGATCTGATTGACAATAAGGTCATCGTCGCATTAACTCAGCAAAGTCTATCGTCATTGGATCAGTGAACCTGGGGGATAATGTGATGCGATCGGGGGATGAACCACCTATCGGCGGCGCTCAGTTTACTTCAGATGTGGCGTATGGCACGCACAGTTTTGAGCAATGTGCGAATACTAGTTTTTGCACTTTTCTGACTTGGGTATTGGGTCAATTTTGTTGTTTTGTATATAGTCAGTCTTTTTGTACTGAGTCGCTCAGGTCTGTCTTGTTGTATCGAGTCAGTCCTGTTGTGTTGGAGTTGGGTGATTCTGGGGGTGTTACTTCGGACATCACTATGTTGTTTTATGTTTGTCTTTTTGCTTTCTTTTGAGTCTGTTTCTGCCGTGGAGCCAATTATGTTAACAGATTTGAATGAACAGCAGTGATTTTCACACTCTTGTGTTTGCTTCTGCCTTGTGCTAGTAATGCCAGAAGTTTTGAATGAGATGGCAATATTTGACTAAGAACTTTGTTTTTTCTGTGCCTTGAAGTCATTGCATTGACCTAAGTTTTTCAAAACTTTTTGAACACTATGGTGAAAACGAAGAGGAAGGAATTCCTCAGGATTTTTTAAAATTTGATCAATCGAGAGGAAGAAAGGCATGATAAGCCCTTAATGAATCTAATCATGTGTTGTTAATGTGACTACTGAGAAGGATCCTGGCTTGATCCAGATTGGTTCTGCACTGTCTTCAGCGCGAGCGACTAGTCGCTTTCTTAAAAGATTTCAAAAAAAATGTTTTGTGTGGTCCTGTGAAGATCTGTGTGGAATTCCTCTTGAGATTGCGTAGTCTAGGATCGCTCTCAACCTCGAGACTCACCCCCTTTGCTTTCAAACCTTGAATTTAAATTCAGAGTATTCAATGGTCAACCATCGAAGGAGGCTTGTGTGGCCAGATTTGAAGCAGCTCATGAATTAGTGGCAAAAAAGTTAGATCGAGAAGATCATATGTAGTCAAGAGAAGCTTGCAAAGCTAGATCAGAAGCACCCCTCGAACTAGGGGCAAAAATGTTAGATATGCTCGAAGAGCCAAACATGGATCATTCTGCAAATCAATAAAGAGTGGCAAGAATGCCAAATCCCAGAACGGAAGAAGATGGATTCAGATGACTTCAGGATCTCAAAACCATTTGACATGGACTTGTTACACTTTTACCCTTTGAGAGGCTCGCTGGGCCGAAAACCCGGAAGGGCGACCCAGGCAAAAGTTAGAGCAAAATACAAAAAAAAAAAAAATAATACAAAGAAAACAAAAGAAAAGACAAAAAAGAAAAAATGAAGAAAGAAATGAAAAAAAAAAAAGAAGAACAAAGCTCGCAAGGTAGAAAATCCGGAAGGGCGGCCTTGGCAAAAGTTAGAGCGCAAAAGGAAAGGTTAATACCCGAGTGTACCTAAACCCCGAACTACGTAAGGCTTGATTCCCGTGTTTGGGATACGTAGGCAACTTCATTCTGAAGTCCAGCCATAAACACTTCAAATTAGACTATGTCCATGTGATGGTTCTAGTCATCTTTGTCTTCTCTGTATCTAAGAATTTGGTTGTAATTGTCACTGTGAGGACTGGTTGCCACGTGCTGCGGTGCTATTCAGACTAGGGGTAACTTTCAATTGTCATGCGGTGCCGTTTAAACGAGGGGCAATTTTCTATTGTTTTGGATCTGAGATTGTACATCTCAAGCGTAGGTTCTGTGCTCGTTGAGCAATGGCCGTTTGCAAAAAAAAAAAAAACAGTTTTTGAGAATTTTTACTGAGGTTGACCAATTTTCTCGAAAATTATTCCATTTTTCAAAACTGGACCATTTCTTTGACCCAAAAAAGGAAAATTTTTAGTGCTCATAGCCTGACTTGCATGATTTCAAATCAGAAAATCGCACAAGTATGTTAATTTAACTTTCATATTGGTCAAAATTGTTTTAGTAGAAAACCAAAACAAAAGATGGTCAAAATGATGAACTAGGGGCACAGTTGAGTCAGGTGTTCTATCTTTTCTCCATTGTCAACATACTTGCTAGAAAAGGCACTCTACCTGCCAGAAAGGGCACAACTAAAGCAAACAGCAAAGGGCCGAAAGCTCTCTCATCCTCCAAGCAGCGAGGTATCAAGCCAAGTGCGAAGCACGAACCGGAAACGGAGCAGGATATTCCACTCCCTCATCTAGACGGATCTGATCATGTCCAAACTCCCCAGCAGAGCATCGTCAACCGATGTCAGCTACAAATTTGCTACACACCTAGTTGTAGCACAACCCCACTGTGAGAAAGTTCACTGTTGTGAGCAGAAAAAAGAAAATCCAGCAGAATGCTAGGGGCATGAGCCTGCAACTTCCTGTTCATCCATCAAGTGAGAAAAGGGCTTTTTCAAAAAAATAGAGATTGAGTGCCAGAGTGATGTGAGAATCACAAATGAGAAAGGGTGGGAAACAATACCCGGAGAAACTAGCTCCTCGTGATCTGAGAGCTCCCTCATCTTTGGAACACGTCTGAGTGTCGTGTCCGTTGTTTTGTTTGTCTCGATTCTTGTTGAGAGTCGTTTCGAGTGTTTCTCGATGTGTTTAGGTTGTTCACCTTTTGTTTTCCTTTGTTGAGTCGTTGTGCGCTGTGTTTAGTCGTAGGCTCAAATACCCAGTCAAAAACTTTTTCTCATTTCTCAAATTCAAAAAAAATGAATCGTTTTGTGCTCAGAGTGTTGTGTCATTCTCCACATTTGTGCAAAACAAGGATTTATTCTTTCGAAAACTGCAAGGTTCAACCTAGGTCATGTGAGAACAGCAAAATCAGGACCTATCTGAAGCTATATAGGTTCCAGACTGCAAAGCAAAAGAAAAAAGGGAAATTGTGGAGCATCTTAGTGTGTTTCAACTCCAATGAATTCCGAGACTACATTCCAGGTGCACCTTCTTAGGCCTCACCGTTTCTCTGGAGTATGAGTGTATCTCGACCCCAAGTGTAAGTTTGCTTCAAGTCAGAATGGCAGTTCAAGCAGTACCTGAGGGCTTTACACGCAGATGTTATCTCTTGCCAATATAAACAGGGTGTCCCCTTTTCGAGCTGAGTGTGTTACAAAGTCCTTTGTGAGGTAAGTTGGAGGCACCAGAGTACATGTTTAATGCCCCCTATTGCATAGAATGTGCACTTTCATATACACTTCTGTTGCATGCGTGTCGCGCATTGTTATGATTCATGCATAGAATATGCTTGCTTTCGATTCCGCATAGAATATGCTCTTGTTTCATGCATAGAAAATGCCCCCATACTTGCATAGAAAATGCTCGTATCTTTTGCATAGAAAATGCACGCTTCCATACTTGCATAGGAAATGCTCGAATCTCTTGCATAGAAAATGCATTCTTCCTCAGTTGCATAGAAAATGCATTTTATTGCACTTTTTTTTGTGCACCTTACTTGGATAGAACATGCATTTTATCTCACTCGCACTGTCTTGTGCACTTACACTTTGTATCTCACTCGCACTTTCTTGTGCATCTTGTGGTTGTGTTTCACTCGCACTATCTTGTGCATTGCATTAAACTCGCGCTGTTTAGCGTATCGCACTGTTTAGTGCATTTCAAATCACTCGCGCTGTTTAGCGTATTGCACTGTGTAGTGCATTTCAGTTTACACTCACGCTCTTTTGCGTATCGCACTGTTTTGTGCAGTCTACACTCGCGCTCTCTTGTGCATCGCACTATTTTGTGCAGTTTACACTCGCGCTCTTTTGCGCATCGCACTGTTTTTTGCAGGCTACACTCGCGCTCTCTTGCGCATCGCACTATTTTGTGTAGTTTACACTCGCGCTCTCTAGTGCATCGCACTATTTTGTGCAATTTACACTCGCGCTCTTTTGTGCATCGCACTGTTTTGTGCAGTCTACACTCGCGCTCTCTTGTGCATCGCACTATTTTGTGCAGTTTACACTCGTGCTCTTTTGCACATCGCACTATTTTTTGCAGGCTACACTCGCGCTCTCTTGCACATCGCACTATTTTGTGTAGTTTACACTCGCGCTCTCTTGCGCATCGCACTATTTTGTGTAGTTTACACTCGCGCTCTCTTGCACATCGCACTATTTTGTGCAGTTTACACTCGCGCTTTCTTGCGCATCGCACTATCCTGTGCATTTCATTACATGCTCTCATCTTGCATAGAAAATGCTCGTGTGTTTTGCATTGAACTTGCATCGCGCTATCTTGCGCACTTTACCTGCACCTGTTAGTGCATTGCTTGCGCTATTTTATGCACCTTACCTGCACTTGTTAGTGCATTGCATTGTTATGTATACTTCACTTGCATTATTATGCTTGTTTTCACCGCATTGTTATGCGTTACACTTAGGTTGCATTATCTTGCATCCATACCGCATTGTTATGCGTCACACTTAGGTTGCATTGTCATGCATCCCTCGACTCGCATTGTCATGCATATCACGCGTTGTCATACGCACCTTACATGCATTGCCATGCATTTTCCTTATCTCGCATTATCATGTGCAGTTCATTTGCATTGTCATGCATTTCAATAGACGCGCGTTGTCGCGCATTTGTGTCTCATTTGCATTGTCATGTATTTCAAAAAAAAAAAACAAACATGCATTGTCATGCATATCTCATTCCATTGTAAATATTGCATTTACATCCATTGTAAATAGTGCATTGTCATGCATTCATTGTAAATAGTGCATTGTCATACATCATTGTAAATACTCCATTGCATATAGAATATATTGCATTATAGCTTGCATGCATTCACTGCATCACCTCCATTTACGGCTTGCGCCTTCCCATGTCGAGCTTGGTCTGGTATGTGCCCGTACTCCTCGTGTTGAAGCACGGTTATGATATTATGTGTACGCACCTAGTGTTGTGGGTGACGGCACCGTTTCCGTGTTAAACATGGTTTGTATGTGTCCATGCCTTTCCTAGGCAAGGTACGGTTTGGCCGCATGCCTTATCTATTCCTTCCATTGTATATTGTATATATTGCATTGTAGCTTGCATGCATTTACTGCATCACCTCCATCTATCACTTACGCCTTTCCATGTTGAGCTTAGTCTGGTATGTGCTCATACTTTTCACGTTGAAGCACAGTTATGATATTATGTGTACGCACTTAGTGTTGTGGGTGACGGCACCGTTTCTGTGTTAAACGTGGTTAGTATGTGTCCATGTCTTTCCTAGGCAAGATACGGTTCGGCCGCATGTCTTATCCATTGCATCCACTACATTAATTGTAAATGTTGCATTGTACATAGTTTGTATTGTCATGCATTCATTGTAAATATTGCATTGTACATAGTTTGCATTGTCATGCATCTTTCCTTACATGCATTGTAATGCATTCTTCCTCATTTTGCATTGTCATGCATGCATTTCCCTACTACATCATCTAGTATGTAGGTTGCATTGTCATGCATTCATTGTATTGTACATAAAGAGCATCGCATGCATTTGCTACATCCTCCATCCACGGCTTGCGCCTTTCCATGTTGAGCTTGGTTTGGTATGTGCCCATACTTCTCGCGTTGAAGCACGGTTATGATATTATGTGTACGCACCTAGTGTTGTGGGTGATGGCACCGTTTCCGGGTTAAACGTGGTTTGTTTGTGTCCATGCCTTTCCTAGGCAAGATATGTTTTGGCAGTGCGCCTTAATCTATTTCATTCATTACATTGTAGTGTAATGTGTTGCGCCCAGTATTTAGGATCATGGTCTTTCATAAGCAGAGCATGCCTCACTTATATCATCCCACCCAATTACTTGTATCTTGTGTTTCGTCTACACACTCATAGTTTTGCATGTGTACGCGCCTATTCCACTGTTGGGATTGTGGTTTGAGGGTGTCGGTACCTTTTCTATGGTAGACGGATTTTGCATCTCCATCATCTTCATGATATTTGTGTGGTTTTGTACCGCTTATAGTTTGATCATGTTTTAAATGCATTGCATATCATTTGCATTGTTTATACATAGTTTTGTAAATATTGCATATCATTTTTGCATCCATTTCTTATTGTTATGCATCGCGTATAGGTTGCATTGTCATGCACTCCTTCACTTGCGTTGTCACGCAGCTTTCGATTGCATTGTTATGCATGTTGCTAATGATATCATACCTGTTAAGTGTACTTTCTCTTTCAGGCACGATATTGTATGTACGGTTCATTTGAAGCTGGCACGACCAGACGAGCTGCACAGGTATTGTATTCTCCGCGTCAAGCGTATCGAGAATTACTTAATTCTCTTACATCCTTTCTGCATTGCAATGTAGTTGGATTTGTGTTTGATTGCTTAAACTGTTGCATTTATTATATGTATATGCTTCGTTACAGCTTTCTTTACATGATCATAAGTTATGCTCGGCTTTGTGCATTGTCTTGCATTTTGCCCCTACCTTCGGGCGCATACCTTTGTCTGTAGTTTATATGCTTTGTCTAGTCTTCGGCCTTGTCAAAAATGGGTCGTCCCTGGGCTTTGACATTCACTCCCGTCATTGTTATGACTTTCGAGTTCTGTCAAAGAGGGGCAACTGTAGACACCCTATTTTTGACCATCCTCAAGACTTGGACATCACCATTTGAACACTTGGTGATCACCCATATTCGTGTTCGTTTTGAGTTCTCAGAGGTCTCGGCTACGCGCCTTACCTTAGGATCTCTCGACTTGCGTGTTTTGTGTTTGGTTTTGCACCAAGCACTTGTTCTTTTACTTCTGAGGGCAGGGAATGGCTTGTTGGCCATCCCCACACCTCACCGGCCATGGCTTGAGGCCACCGGCCATGTTTTGTTGCTACCGGCCATTGGTGATGGCCGGCCTGCATTCTTTGTGGCCGGCCGACCATTGTTTTGGTCAATTTGTCATTTTTGGCTGGCCGACCACTGTTCATCTTCTTTTGGCAGATATTTTATGCCATCTGTGATAGCTGGCATCCACTTTGCACCCCCTCCATACACGTGTATGGAGGGATTTCCCTCTTGCTTAGCTTGTTTTGTAAGCTTTGCAAGAGTGAATCTCTATAAATGGAGGGCTTCTCCTCCCTCCTCAAGGGCTCCAAGAAGTTCCAGAGAGGGTCTGAGATTAGGGTTTAGGATTTGTATCTCTATATCTCCCTCTATTTCACTCTTGTGTGTGTATAAAGTGTATTTGTTCTTAGTTTTGCATTAGGACACCTAGTATCACACCTTACCTTGGTTGCTGAGGTGCCAAAAGGTTGTTCTTGAAGTTTTTGAGTGGATTTAAGCTTGGAAAGGCTGCTGAAGCCTTGTTCCTGAAGGTGGTCTACAAGGGTTAGATTCTTGCTCTTTATTCTCCATTTTTGCATAAGCCTTTTGCCTATCTTGCATCTGTTTTTGAGCTTACTCTATAACTGATAAAAGTTCTGATTTTACTTGGTTAAAATAGTTTTTTAAGGTCTCTTTGAGGTTTGGGGTTGTTTGACCCCTCCTAGGCCATGTTTGGCCTCATTTTTGTGCATTTTTTGTGAGCTCCGGGACCACCTTGTATTGGCCTCCTCACCACTGAAATTCAGGAATTTCAGTGGTGAGGATGGTGTTTTGAGGTCCTAAGAAGGAAAGGGCCATCCCCTCTCCTTGTTGCCTTCAATACTTGTCATTTTAGCCTCATGTGTGAGCACCCTTCTTGAGTTCATGTTGACCATGTCTTAAGTAGTATTTGTGCTTATTTTACCATGATATAGCACTGTTTTTAATTGGTTTAGACACACCATGCATGCTTAGTACACTTGTCTTGTAATGCCATGAAATTGCCTTAACATGCTTTGTGCTTTGAGCCTTGAGCCTTGTTTTTAGCATGATTTTGGCTTAGCTTTGTGAAGCTTTTATGCATGTTTTGATTTTCTTGAGGTCTGATTTTGGTCATTTGGGTCATCCATGACTTGCTTTGTATAGCTACCATGCAATCTCCCTTGTAGGCCTTGAGTATTGGATCCTCTAGCATGCTCTACTTGCATCATTTCAGTGGTTTGGCACCATTAGTCATGTCATTTCAGTCCATATAGCATGCTTGTATACTTGCATTTAAGGCTCCATTGATATTTCAAAAGGTTTGTGTTTTGTGCTCCATGTTTGGGTCATTGTGCATGCCTTTAGACTTAGGCATTTGGAATGCCATTTAAGTGTGTTTTTGGTCTTGCTTAGACCTGCATTGGGACTGTTTTAGGTCCCCGTGGCCCTTTGGGGCTTGCTTCATTTAGCCTTGGTTTGAGTCCCGTGGCTAGTTTTCAAGTTTTGGGCTTAGTTGCATGCTTTGCTTGCTTTGTTTAGTTGGTTTGGCACCATCCTTAACATGATTTTCAGAGTTTATCATGCTTACCATTTGTCCATATTTGTTTCCTTTTAAGTGTGCTTAAAAGTCCCTCCTTTATGCTTAAGTGTTGGACCATGTTTGCATGCATGTTTGTATGTAAATTTGACCTCATTTCCATAGCATTTGGCTACTGTTTCGGACCTAGTAGAGCTCTGTCAATCTTGGTGTAAGTCCATCATTCGCATGTTGTTGCATGTTGTACATGTTTCTATGTTTAGATGCTTAGCCTATTAACATGTTGTTACATGTTCCTATGCTAAGTCTCCCTTACATGTTGTTGCATGTTGGTCATTAGCATTATTGTTACATGTCTAGCATGCTTGTTTGCTTAGGTTGTATGCCTAGTACACATTGCTTATTTGCATGCTCATATTGCATACTTAGCTCGCCTGCTTAGGTTGCATTTTGCATGCATACCTTGCCTCTTGAATCACCATGATAGAGGTTAGGTCCATTATTTGTTTATGTATATTTCATTTGACATTGAAATGGCACACTTGGCCTCTTCGGTCATCACGCATTGAAATACGTGATTAGTGGCCCGAGGGTCGGGAACCAAGCTCCCTTGAGTTCATAACATGAGGGAGAGGATGGTTGTGCAAACATTAGTTTGAAAATGCATTTCCATGCCTTGTCTGTCCTCTGCTGCTGTCAAAACAAGATTCTGCAGGCATAGATGGCCGACCGACCACATTGAGTGCCGGCCGACCACCAATTTCTGGCTGAGAGCCATACCAATGGTCGATGACCATTCCTCCATGGCCGGTGGTGTCCCCTCCGGGCCGGTGACATCCCACAACCCTCAGGGAGTGTTCCAGAACGAATCTTGGGACTTGTGCAATTTTCAGAGGCATAAAATAATGAAAACAGAGGCAGCTTGTACATGGTGGTCGATTTCCGAGCGAAGCCAAGCACACATGCATTGGACCCTCTTCTCGAGGCTGTTTTATTGCTTTCTTAGCTTAGTTAATTTGCTTAACTAGGTAAGTGGTCTGTAATATTTAATTAGCTTGATTAGTTAGTTAAATTTGTATTATTCTTTCGGACCCTCCGAGCGAGGGCGATTATGTAATAAGTGTGAGTGAGTGTGTGTATGTCTTCCAACCCCACGTCTTTCTCCCTTTTATTTACCAGCTTTCAGTGGTTAGATTTTAGGGCATACTTCAATTAGCATCCTCATGCTATGCATGTTTTCATCATTCATATGTCTTGCATGCACCGGGCTCGGCGCACCATACTAACTGCATTGTATTTCAATTCCAAGTTGAATACATGTTATATGTTGCATTTGATATGCCATGTTTAGAATAGCTGAGCCTATCTTAGTTGCATTTTGCATGTGTTGCATTAGCCATCCTAACATGAACTAGGATCATGCATTGATTACTAACTAGTTTCTGTTTTGGCTTGGAGTACTCGGTGAGTGTTTATGCTTTAGCATCCTTGCATGCGTGTGAGTGACTGCCATGATAGCATGCTTACCATGAGGCTATTTGCTTATGTGATATAACTCCCTGAATGCCTGTGGGTGAAGGTTGGGTTGCTTGAGTTGGAATGATTCGTCGAAACCCGTGTTTTAACCTACTTGCGAGTATCAAACATCAAACCATTTTCCAAACAAACGGACATGCGATGCATTGTTCCAAATTAGGCGACCTAGTCTATACTTGTTTTACTGTACGCATCACGTAGTTAAAGACTAGCTAATAACCGGAATAAGGACGCATAATGTCTTCAAAATGAGATATCATGGTTAGTAGAGGCCGATCTTTGATCGGGCGAGCGGGGGTGCTCATAGATGACCTTCGTCAATCGTACCCAAGTTCCCGAGCCGAGGCAACTTTGGTGATGACGGACACGTGGCCTTAGGCAACGAATCAGGGTTTCCTAAATCCCCCCAAAACAAAATATTTAGGTGGCGACTCTGTATCTGGCAAAGCAATCCATGTTTGGCACTTTTTTACAAAAATCTGTTTTTCAAAACGATTTTCCGGATTTGGACTCTTTGGTGATTTATCCGTCTTGCATTGTACTTTGCAAGACTAGATTCAGAACTGTGATGCAATTCGAGTCCGAACTGTAGCGTGAGGCCCACGGGGCGCGTCTACAGTTTTTGGCGACTCTACTAGGGAGTTAGAGAATTTGACTCGAACTCATGATATCTTGTTTTGACTACACTTATGTGTTTCTTTGCATTGCATGTGCACTGGTGCGCTTAGGATACCGTGTTTGCCGTCTGCTATTCCTGAACGGTTTGCCGGAGGCTTGCTTTGTTAAGCGTGCCATAAGGCTGACCGGTTGCGGGCTCTGCCACGACGGAAACACAAACCCCAGTTTTACCGGGGCACCCTTTTTTGACCATTCGACCTAGTGCATATTCGGAATCCATAGTAACCATTCCAAAGCTAGGACAGGTTGCTTACCCGATTATAGGTTGTTTGAAACCGCTGCGTGCGTAGTGAAACCCTAGCTCCTGACAAAATAGGACAGGGAAACCCTACCCCAACATAAGAGTGTTTTGGCTCTCACTTGCTTGCTATGTGCTTTTAGGGTGTGTCCTTACAGGAATGCATGTAACAGTTTGCAAGTCTGGGTATCAGGCCTGTGGGCATCAGTATTTGGGAATCAATTTTACCTGAGGGTATCAGTTTACAGGCGGAATTGTAGGCAGAATTCAGTAGAGAGTACAGTCATTCAGTTATGCTCAAATCTGTTATGTTGAAATTGGGCTGAGATGCTGCATGTTTTCTCTTTTTCTAGGGGGTAGTCTTAGAACCATAGCTTCAGAAGGCTCCAATATCCCCTGAGTGCACCGGACTTGTGCCGATAGACTTTGTCAGGTCTGAGATTCAGTTCAGGCCACTGCTCCCTTCGTCCCCTCCAGGAACGACTCTTGCCATGGGCCCGGGTCGCCCTTAATCCTCCTGCTCCTCCTGTTGTGGCTGGAGGTCTCTCTCTCTCTCATCTCATCGGGCACTGGCTAGAGGCCGCATGATATGTGGCTGAATGAAAACGGTGTAGTCGCCCTCATCTCGGAAGAAGTCAGCGTCCGAACCGATTGTGAAATCGGTCATCTCCTATTGGGTGTATGTCGCCGTATGCCTCATGTGCGAGGGAGGTGGCATCGGGACTATCTGTTTTGGCAAACCGAGGGTCTCTCACAGGAAGCGCTGCCCCAAGTACCACGCCCGCAGACCGGACCCTCCAACAAAACTCAAAATCAGGCCGTCTCCCGAGCGCCCATGTACTGGTCTCTCACTGCGTCAGGCAGCACCGTCCAGGGCTGCCAGGTGATCTGCAAATGACAGGATATACAGTTTGTTATCTACTATTAAAAGTGCAATATAAAGTAAAACTTAAATGAACTGTAAGGTTTGAAATACCTCTGCTGCAGCTATAGTGTCAAAGTATCTGCAGAAGAATAAGAAAGACTCTCATGGTCTCCGCTCGTATCTCACATCATATCGATGAGAATATGGAACAACGGGGGGCATCTCCACCTCCGACTCTGGAGCAAGCCTCGGGAAGTAGGCATACACCCACAACTATAGAATGTAACAAGGTAATAATGAGCAATATGCAGATAAAGCAGAAATCAGAGAATGGTGTGCAGTGTATTGTGCAGTATGTGCAGTGTACAGCCAATGTAAAGCAGATTGCGTGTGTGCAGTATGTACAGCCAGTGTAAAGCAGATTGCGTGTCATGCAGTATGTGCGGTGTACAGATAGTGTGAAACAGAATTGTAAAAACAGAAGGGAAGAATATACCTCCCAGGCTCGCTAGTAGCCTCCTAGCAGATGCCCGCTCCGGCAAGATGAAAAGCTCATGTATCTGTACAGTGTGGCTAATCCTGTGCCACCCCAGTCATAGCGCTGGATCCGGGTCATGTCCACCAGCGCGCTCAACAGATAGAGGCCAATAGTTTTCACCCGGTCGACGTAGAGAGTGGTGCCCAGCAAGAACATAAGAAACCCTTGAGCGTACTGCTCGACCTCCTCGCAGTTCGTCAGCGTCTGTGCTCTGAACTGGTCCTTGAACCACGAATATCTCACGAACCCTGGCCGGGAGAGAGGTGGACGAACGCCAAGCAAGAAGATCTGGGCAGCATCTCACTCGCCCATGTCGGTGTCAAAAGGGATTAGATCACCCCCTACTTCGATGCCAGTGAGCATAGAGAAGTCAAAGGGAGTCATCGTCATCTCCCCTGCAGTAGAAAGGTAGAAGGAATCGGTGGTGTCCCACTACCTCTCTACTAGCGCACCTAGAAGGGGCCTACTCGTAGTGAGGTGCGAGAGTCCCATGTAGAAAATGCCGAAACTGGCCCCGTCGATGATATGGCGAACCTCGTCAGGTAGCTCCATGTACCAACCCCGTGCGATGGTATTTCCATACCCCCGGAAGGCATGGCAATCTCCCTATGTTCAAGACAAACAAATGCGAAGCAATGTTAGAAATACAGTGTTCGAATGTGTTCAGAATTGATAAAAATGCAGTATGTGTGCATATGTTCGAGTTGACACAAATATCATGTATGAATGTGCTCAGGGTGAACTATGCATGCGATGTACAAGTGTGTTTGTGATGATCAGATAAAGGGCAGTATCGGCTATCCAAGACATGTGATCTACATTGCATAAAGTAAAAGAGAAGAGTGTACCTCAGCAATGCCGTAGGATAGGTGTGACTCCGGCTCGCGTAGCAGGAGGTCCTCCAAAGCACCTCTCGCAAAGCTCTTGCACTGGCGAATGCTGTCAGGAGACAACACATGTACCTCGGGCTGGTATGTCGCCAGGTCGAAGGGCCGAATGCTGAGCGGCAAGGGCTCGAATTTCAGATCCATCTCCATCCCTGGAGGAGCCCTACCCTATGGAATATCATCCGCCATCTCGAGAAGAGTGAGAAAATGGCCGAGGATATGGAAAACGGGCAAGAATGCCAAAAGTCAACCGGAAGTCAACCCCGAGGGGTGAAAAATGGGAGAAAAGGTCAAAGTACGGAAGAAGGCACGGAAACCAAGGGTAACTCGAGGGAAACAAACCCCAAGTGATGGAAATAAAAAATGAGGCGCCAAAAACACTTTTCAATTGGTTCAAAGTGTTTGAAATCTCAAGGGTTTCGCGAATCGAATGTTTATGAGATACTTGGAAATGCGTAGAAAGTTTGCATCGGGAGAGCAAAATGGTTTAGAACAAGAGAGCAAGAGTTTTTGGCTTGGAGGAAGTGAGGAAATAGGGTTTGGACCCCTATACTTAAAGACCCAAGGCAAATGGACAAAATTGCCCCGAATCTGCCACTTTTGGCCGATCGGCCAAATTGTTGGCCGATCGGCTAAATTGTTGGCCGATAATCTTGTTTTATGGCCGATAGGTGGCCGATGACTTTCCCTTGTGGCCGATACACCTCCAATACCCTTTTTCGGGGTAGTTTTGTTGATTAGTACCCTCATCTCTCAAGAAAGTGCAAGAAAATACACTTTTGAAGCTTAAGTGACCTCTACGGTGACCTCGAACCTTGTCTTCCGTGCGCGGCACTCGATACGCTCAAGATGGATCCTTTTTCGTGTCCTTTTATATATTGCAAGATTCGAAAATTGCTTTGAATATGTTGCATTACAGCATTTTGTCATGTTTACAAGGTGCGCATTTGTTATATGCCTTTTAACTTTTACATTGAGCATGCCTCATCCTGTTTTTAGGTTGTATCTCGACATTGCGAAGAACATGCCTTTATCATGCCTACATTGAATATGCGCATCTCTATGTCATTGCATGGAACATACGTCTTGCATTGTCGTACACACCATTCGTTGCATTGTTAGGCACACCTATCTCGCATTGCTATGCACTTTTCACTTGCATTGCTATGCACTTTTCACTTGTGTTGCTACGCATCTTTTCACTTGCATTGTGTATGCACATGTTTATTCCGTATTGGAATTGTATTTTGATATGACGTTGAACATGTGTTGCTACTATATTGTACCTGTTGAGTTTCTTTCTTATGTAGGTACAATATTGTATGTACGGTTCATTTGAGGCTGGTGCAACCAGGCGGTACTGTGTGTACGGTTCATTCAGAGGAATTCCAGGTAAGACCTTTCCTGTCCTTTGAGTTCGTTTTGTTTCGGTTAGGAACACTCGGGTGCACTCGGTGTTTACGCTATACCCTTGTTAGAAGCATTGGGACTCACTCCGATGTTTATGTAATTCCTCAGTCCTAGCACTACTTCTTTTCCTCTCTTGCGTGTGATACGCTGAGATATGCTTCTTTTCCTCTCTTGCGTGTGATACGCTAAGAGATGTTTCTTTTCCGCTCTTGCGTGTGATACATTGAGAGATGCTTTCCTTTCCTCTCTTGCGTGTGATACGCTGAGAGATGCTTCTTTTCCTCTCTTGCGTGTGATACGCTGAGAGATGCTTTTTTTTCCTCTCTTGCGTATGATACGCTGAGAGATGCTTCTTTTCCTCTCTTGCGTGTGATATGCTGAGAGATGCTTTCTTTTTCTCTCTTGCTTGTGATACGCTGAGAGATGCTTCTTTTCCTTTCTTGCGTGTGATACGCTGAGAGATGCTTCATTTGATCTCTTGCATGTGATACGCCGTGTGATACGCTGAGAGATACTTCTTTTCCTCTCTTGCATGTGATACGCTGAGAGATGCTTCTTTTCCTCTCTTGCGTGTGATACGCTGAGAGATGCTACTTTTCCTCTCTTGCGTGTGATACACTGAGAGATGCTTCATTTCTTCTCTTGTGTGTGATACGCTGAGAAGTGATGCTCTTTCCTCTCCTGCGTGTGATATGTTGAGAGATGTTGTGTTTGAGACTCCAGGTATTCTCGGTAGTCACTTTTAGCCTTTTCCGCATGAGACGCAGTAAGAAATGCATAATTTTCTTACATCCTTTCTGTTGGAATGTGTGGGACTATTCTTCCTTACTCGCTAGCTTAAACTGTTGTATTTATTTTGCATGAATGCTTCATCACAGCCCTCTTTGCATAATCATAAGTCATGTTCCGCATCGCGCATGCCTTTTGCATCTTGCCCCCTCCTACGGGCGCATCTTATTGTTATCGTGTATGTTTGTCAAAGTCTTCGGCCTTGTCAAAAATGGGTCGTCTCTAGGCTTTAACATTCACTCCCGTCATCTCGTGACTTTTAAGTTCTGTCAAAGAGGGGCAACTGTAGACACCCCATTTTTGACCGTCCTCAAGACTTGGACGTCATCGTTTGAACACTCGAGTTTTTGAAGGTCTCGGCTGCGCGCCTTGCCTTAGAACCTCTCAACTTGTCTGTTTTGTGCTTGGTTGTGGACCAGAAGCTTGTGGTTTTGTTTCTGAGGGAAGGGGGGTGGCTTGTTGGCCTCCCTACAACCCATCGGCCAAGCCTTGTGCTTATAGGCCATGTTTTCTCTTCATCGACCATCAGTGTTGGCCGGTCGGCACCTTTTTTGGTCAATCGGCCATTTTTTTGGCCGAGACCCCTTTTTCTGCTTTTGCAGATATTTTTCTTTCAGCTGGTGCCAGCTGTTGGTCACTTGGTGTATCCTCCATACACGTGTATGGATGGATTTGAACCAAGCTCTAGCTTGCTAAACAAGCTTGGGACTTCATTTTCAATAAGAAATGAGGCCCCTCTCCCTTTCCAGAGGTTCTGAGATTTGATATACAAGATATATATATTTCTCTATATATTTCTTCCTCTCTCTCTCTATATCTGTGTGAGTTTGTGCTTTAAAGTGTGTTTTGTCTTCACTTTTGTACTACAACACCTAGTAGAGCACCTTTGCTTTGTTACTGAGGTACTAGAGGACCTTGTTTGGACACTTAAAGCTTGTTTCTTTGGCTCAGAAGTTGCTGTTCTAAAGAGGATCTTCAAGGATGAGTCCCTTACCTCTTTAAAGCTCTATTTTCATAGCTTATTTAGCCAACTTTGCATGGTTCTTTTAGCTTAGCTTTCAACTAAAAAAATTCTTGTTTTGAAGTGCTTAACCTGTTTGTTTAAGGCCTCTTTGGTGTTGGGGGTGGTGTACCCCCCCCCCCTTTGTGCCTTGTTTGGCCTTGTTTTGGGCCACCTCTTTAGGCCTTCGAGATCATCTCCTTTTGGCCTTTTAGCCACTAAAATCTAGTGGATTTTCAGTGGTAGAAAGTGTGTTTTGAGGCCTCAAATAAGAGGGGGTTGTCCCCCCTCCTCTTCTCTTGAATGCTTGTGTTGATGGCTCACCAAGTTGGCATGTTTTTATACCTCTTTGTGGCTCCATTTTAGCATGTCTTAGGCCTTGTTTTGCCATGATATAGCACTTTTTTGGCTTGGTTTGATCATATCATGCATGCTCCTTGCACTTGTAGTGCAAATCCATTCGTTGGCCTAACATGCATCATGCTTTGGACCATCATTCTAGCGTGATTTTGGCTCAACTCCAAGAAGCTTTTCTTCATGTTTTACCATGCTTAAGCTCTGTTTGATGTTGTTTTGGTCATGCATTCCATGCTTTGTATAGCTATAGTGCATTATAGCTTGTTAGCTTTGAGTTTCCAAGCCACTAGCATGCATTGCTTGGGCTATTTGCATGATTTGGCATCACTTGGTATATGATTTCAGTGCATATGGTGTGGCCATACTCTCTCATGCTTCACTATTTCAATGCTTTTGGTGAGTCATGCTTTATGCCTTAAATATGAACCTACATGCATGCCTTATTGCCTAAACTTTTGGGCTGCCATATCAGTGCATTTTTTGTGTTATTTTGACATGCCATAACTCTGATTTTAGTGGGTGAAGTCATCTCATGCTTGGTTTTGGTAGGTGTAGTGTAATCCTCCCCATTGGCCTTGTATGAGTCATGTTTTGTGCTTACCATGCTAGCTTGTTTTGGCTTTATTTCATGCATGTTTTGGCCTTATTTTGACCTTTCTTGGGACTGATTTAAGTCACCTTGGTCCTTTGGGGCTTGCTTGATATGGCCATGGTGTAAGCCCCTTGGCTAGCTTTAAGCCTTGAGCCCACTAGCATGCTTTGTTTGTCATATGTGCATGATTTAGCATCCTTTGGAATGTGATTTTAGAGCCTATTTCATTGCCACACTCTCACATCTTTAACTCTTTCAATGTGCTTGAGAGTTGGTGCCTTCATGCCTTGCTTGTGAACCAATTAGCATGCACACTTGTATATACTTTCGGACTTCATTTTCAGCATGTTTTGGCCATTATATTGGCATGCATGAGGCTTGGTTGGGGTTGGTTTCGTCCATTGAATATTGCATTACATGGCCCTTACCGTTGCATTGTTGTTCGCATGTTGTTACATGTTCATGATGTTTAGCATGTTGATTGGATAACATGTTGTTGCATACTTGTTGTTTGCATGTTGTTGCATGCTTGGTGCATTGCATGCTTGTTGCATTGCATTGTGTGTGCATGCATTGCATTGCATTGTGTTTGGATAGGGTGTCAATCCAAAGACGAGAAACGAGGGACGTTTTATACTTGAAGTGATGAAACGTGCCTCAATTCTCGGTCGCCGACCCTCTTGATCAAGCATGATAGAGGTTAAGGTCCCTTATGTGGTATTTGTGTGCATTCATCAACATTGATTTGTGCAACTTGGCCTTTTTGGCCATCATGCATTGAGATGCGTGATTGGTGGCTCGAGAGCTGAGCATTACACTCCTTTGAGCTTCAGACATGATAAGGAGTGTGGTTGCACACACATTTTCTTGTAAATACACTGCCATGCCTCTGTTAGTGCTCTGTTGTAGCAAAGAGAGAATCTGCAGGAAGCAATGGCCGATCGACCACTTAGTATGCCGATCGGCTATCAAATTTGGCCGATGGCCATTAACTCTGGCCGATGACCACTCCTCTTGGCCGATGACCTCTCAGCAAGTCCATGAGGTGGATCAGAAGTATTTTGGAGGTTGGCATAATTTTCAGAAGTCTAAAACAGTGCAAACAAAGGCATCACGAGGCACGGTGGTGGATTTCCGGGAGGACGCGACCGAGCATGCATCATTCATCATTCTGAGGCAGAGCTCTGGCAGCCTATTTAGTTTCTTACTTGGTTTTGTAATTTAATTAATTTGATTAATTAGTTAAAGTTTTGTAATATTTAATTAGCTAGAATTAGTTAATTAGTTTACTTGTAATAATTAATTAGCTTAGTGTAGCTAGTTAGTTGATTCATTCGGACCCTCCGTCGAGAGGGCACAACTGTTGTAATAAGTGTGCGTGTGTGTGATGCATGTCTTCCAACCCCCATTTCTTTCTCCCTTTTATTTACCAGTTTTTGATGGTTAGTTTAGGACATGTTTCAATTAGCATATTTATGCTAGCATGTTTGTATCCATTCATCTGTCTTGCATGCACCAGGCTCAGCGCATCATACAAACTGCATTGTATTTCAATACCAATTTGAATACATGTTATCAAGTTGCATTCACATGACATCTTAGAATAGCCGAGCCTATCTTAGTTGCATTTTGCATGTGTTGCATTAGGCATTATTGACATAGCTAGGATCATGCATTGATTACTAACTAGCTTTTGTTTTGGCTCGGAATACTAGGTAAGCTTTTATGCTTTAGCATCCTTGCATGTGTGTAAGTGACTGCTATGATAGCATGCTTGCCATGAGGCTATGTGCTTAAGTGTTTAACTTCCTCAATGCCTGTGGGTAAAGGTCTTATTACTTGAATTGGAACAATTCATCAAATGTTATTTTTAAGCCCACTTAAGGTGGCAAAACCATGTTTTCTAAGCCCACTTGAGGGTGGGAAAATCTGTGTCTTAGCCTACTTGCGAGTAGCAACTTCAAACCATTTTCAAACAAACAAACATGAGATGTTTTGTTCCAACTTGAGTGATTTAGTCTATACTTGTGTGTTGTGCGCATCACATAGTAAGCTAGCTAATAAACCGGAATAAGAACATATGTGCTTTCAAAAACAACATATCGTGTTAGTAGAGGCCGATCCTTTGATCGGGCGAGCGGGGGTGCTCATTTCAGGACCTTCCCCTCTAGTTTCCAAGTTCCCGAGCCGAGACAACTTTGGTGATGATGGACACGTGGCCTTAGGCACGAGTCAGGGTTTCCTAAATTTTTCTAAACAAAATATTTAGGTGGCGACTTTGAAATCTGGCAACGCAGTCCATGTTTGGCACTTCTTGATAAAAATCGATTTTCCAAAACGATTTGCCGGATTTGGACTCTTTGGTGATTTCTCAGTCTCGATTTTCCAAAGAGTCCAAATCCGGCAAATCGTTTTGGAAAAAGAATTTTTTTCAAGAAGTGCCAAACATGGACTGCGTTGCCAGATTTCAAAGTCGCCACCTAAATATTTTGTTTAGAAAAATTTAGGAAACCCTGACTCGTGCCTAAGGCCACGTGTCCGTCATCACCAAAGTTGCCTCGGCTCGAAAACTTGGGTACGAGAAGGGAAGGTCTTGAAATGAGCACCCCTGCTCGCCCGATCAAAGGATCAGCCTCTACTAACATGATATGTTGTTTTTGAAAGCACATGTGTTCTTATTCTGCTTTATTAGCTAGCTTACTATGTGATGTGCACAGCACATAAGTATAGACTAAATCACTCAAGTTGGAACAAAACATTTCATGTTTGTTTGTTTGAAAATGGTTTGAAGTTGCTACTCGCAAGTAGGCTAAGATGCGGATTTTGCCACCTTTAAGTGGGCTTAGAAAACATGGTTTTGCCACCTCAAGTGGGCTTAAAACTCATATTTGATGAATTGTTCCAATTCAAGCAATAAAACCTTCACCTACAAGCATTCAGGCAGTTAAACACTTAAGCACATAGTCTCATGGCAAGCATGCTATCATGGCAGTCACTTACACACATGCAAAGATGCTAAAGCATAAAAGCTTACCTAGTACTTCGAGCCAAAACAAAAGCTAGTTAGTAATCAATGCATGATCCTAGCTATGTCAAGGATGTCTAATGCAACACATGCAAAATGCAACTAAGATAGGCTCGGCTATTCTAAGATGTCATGTGAATGCAACTTGATAACATGTATTCAAATTGGTATTGAAATACAATGCAGTTTGTATGATGCGCTGAGCCTGGTGCATGCAAGACAGATGAATGAATACAATCATGCTAGCATAAGTACGCTAATTGAAACATGCCCTAAACTAACCATCAAAAGCTGGTAAATAAAGGGAGAAAGAAATGGAGGTTGGAAGACATACATCACACACGCACACTTATTACAACAGTTGTGCCCTCTCGACGGAGGGTCCGAATGAATCAACTAACTAGCTACACTAAGCTAATTAATTATTACAAGTAAACTAATTAACTAATTCTCGCTAATTAAATATTACAAAACTTTAACTAATTAATCAAATTAATTAAATTACAAAGCCAAGTAAGAAACTAAATAGGCTGCCACAGTTCTGCCTCAGAATGATGAATGATGCTTGCTCGGTCGCGTCCTCCTGGAAATCCACCACCGTGCCTCGTGATGCCTCTATTTGCACTGTTTTAGACTTCTGAAAATTGTGCCAACCTCCAAAATACTTCTGATCCACCTCATGGACTTGCTGAGAGGCCATCGGCCAAGAGGAGTGGCCATTGGCTGGCCACTGCTTCCAATAGATTCTCTCTTTGCTGCAACAGAGCACTAACAAAGACATGGCAATGTATTTACAAGAAAATGTGTGTGCAACCATACTCCTTATCATGTCTTAAGCTCAAAGGAGTGTAGTGCTCGACTCTTGAGCCACTAATCACGCATCTCAATGCATGATGGCCAAAGAGGCCAAGTTGCACAAATCAATGTTGATGAATGCACACAAATACCACATAAGGAACCTTAACCTCTATCATGCTTGATCAAGAGGGTCGGCGACCGAGAATTGAGGCACGTTTCATCACTTCAAGTATAAAACGTCCCTCGTTCCTCGTCTTTGGATTGACACCCTATCCAAACACAATGCAATGCAATGCATGCCACACAATGCAATGCAGCAAGTATGCAAAAACATGCAATGCACCAAGCATGCAACAACATGCAAACAACAAGTATGCAACAACAAGTTATCCAATCAACATGCTAAACATCATGAACATGCAACAACATGCAAATAACAATTTCATGCAACAACATGCAAACAACAATGCAATGGTAAGGGCCATGTAATGCAATATTCAATGGACCAAACCAACCCCAACCAAGCCTTATGCATGCCAATACAATGGCCAAAACATGCTAAAAATGAAGTCCGAAAATATATACAAGTACGCATGCCAATTGGTTCACAAGCAAGGCATGAAGGCACCAACTCTCAAGCACATTGAAGGAGTGAAAGATGTGAGAGTGTGGCAATGAAATAGGCTCTAAAATCACATTCCAAAGGATGACAAATCATGCACATATGACAAACAAAGCATGCTAATGGGCTCAAGGCTTAAAGCTAGCCAAAGGGCTTACACCATGGCCATATCAAGCAAGCCCCAAAGGGCCAAGGTGACTCAAAACAATCCCAAGACATGTCAAAATAAGGCCAAAACATGCATGAAATAAAGCCAAAACAAGCTAGCATGGTAAGCACAAAACATGACACATACAAGGCCAATGAGGAGGATTACACTACACCTACCAAAACCAAGCATGAGATGACTTCACCCACTAAAATCAGAGTTATGGCATGTCAAAATAACACAAAAAAATGCACTGATATGGCAGCCCAAAAGTTTAGGCAATAAGGCATGCATGTAGGCTCATATTTAAGGCATAAAGCATGACTCACCAAAAGCATTGAAATAGTGAAGCATAAGAGAGTATGGCCACACCATATGCACTGAAATCATATACCAAATGATGCCAAATCATGCAAATAGCCCAAGCAATGCATGCTAGTGGCTTGGAAACTCAAAGCTAACAAGCTATAATGCACTATAGCTATACAAAGCATGGCATGCATGACCAAAACAACATCAAACAGAGCTTAAGCATGGTAAAACATGAAGAAAAGCTTCTTAGAGTTGAGCCAAAATCACGCTAGAATGATGGTCCAAAGCATGATGCATGTTAGGCCAACGAATGGATTTGCACTACAAGTGCAAGGAGCATGCATGATATGGTCAAACCAAGCCAAAACAGTGTTATATCATGCAAAAACAAGGCCTAAGACATGCTGAAATGGAGCCACAAAAAGGTATAAAAACATGCCAACTTGGTGAGCCATCAACACAAGCATTTAAGAGAAGAGGAGGGGGGACAACCACCTCCTATTTGAGGCCTCAAAACACACTTTCTACCACTAAAAATCCACTGGATTTCAGTGGCTAAAAGGCCAAAAGGAGATGATCTCGAAGGCCTAAAGAGGTGGCCCAAAACAAGACCAAACAAGGCACAAAGGAGGGGTAGACCACCCCTAACACCAAAGAGGCCTTAAACAAACAGGTTAAGCACTTCAAAACAAGAATTTTTTTAGTTGAAATCTAAGTAAAAGAAGCATGCAAAGTTGGCTAAATAAGCTATGAAAATAGAGCTTTAAAGAGGTAAAGGACTCATCCTTGAAGATCCTCTTTAGAACAGCAACTTCTAAGCCAAAGAAACAAGCTTTGAGAGTTCAAACAAGGTCCTCTACTACCTCAGTAACAAAGCAAAGGTGCTCTACTAGGTGTTGTAGTACAAAAGTGAAGACAAAACACACTTTAAAGCACAAACTCACACAAATATAGAGAGAGAGAGGAAGAAATACAGAGAGAGAGATATATGTCTTGTATATCAAATCTCAGAACCTCTAGAAAGGGAGAGGGGCCTCCCTTCTTATAGAAAATAAAGTCCCAAGCTTGTTTAGCAAGCTAGAGCTTGGTTCAAATCCATCCATACACGTGTATAGAGGATACACCAAGTGACCAACAACTGGCACCAGCTAGAAGAAAAATATCTGCAAAAGCAAAAAAAGGGGTCTCGGCCAAAAAAATGGCCGGTCGACCAAAAAAGGTGCCGACCGGCCAAAAAGAATGCCGGCCGGCCAACACTGATGGCCGATGAAGAGAAAACATGGCCAATAAGCACAAGGCTTGGCCGATGGGTTGTAGGGAGGCCAACAAGCCACCCCCCTTCCCTCAGAAACAAAACCACAAGCTCTTGGTCCACAACCAACCACAAAACAGACAAGTTAAGAGGTTCCAAGGCAAGGCGCGCAGCCGAGACCTTCAGAAACTCAAAACGAACATCAGCATGGATGATCATCGAGTATTCAAATGATGACATCCAAGTCTTGAGGACGGTCAAAAATAGGGTGTTTACACCCCGCTTTGGCCATGCACAGGCTCTTGAACGAATGTGTGGCCTCTCTTTCAACGAGGCTAAGTCTTTGGCTCATGATGGGATGTTGAACATTCTTGGCTTGATTCACCATTTTGCCAATATCGAAAATAGGCGTGATCTTCTTTCGCGAGGTTATCGCCAACATGCTCTCTACATATGCTTGGTCGCCCATTATCTTTTTGTCCCTAGTGGTAGCAGAGTTAGCATTTGATTGATCGAAGTAGCTAAACGTCTGAAGGAGGGCCGAAGCTATATAGGCTTGGCACTGGCCGAAACCATAATGGGTTTGGATGCTTTCCATCAGCGAGAGACTTCTTGGTTTGCGGGGAGTCCACTGCTTCTCCGGGTATTGTTTTCCACCCTTTTTCATTTATGATTTCTCACATCTCTGTGGCACTCAATCTCTATTTTCTCTTAAAAGCCCTTCTCTTACTTTTTCCTCAATGCACATCTCTCTATTCTTTAATCTCTCTTTTTTTTTTTTTATCTCTTCTCAGGTGTGCTTGATGGATATGGTAAAAGTGGCAGACCCTTGCCCTGAGTATTCGGCCAGATCCTACTTCTTTTGCCCACAGCTAGTAAGATTTTCCACAGAGGGGTTATGGTGCGACTGGATGTACAGCAGATCGGCGATTGACATCGTTTGGCATTGCCCCTAGCTTAACTTGTCCGAAATAAGCTACAGCATGTCATGCCAGCTGTGTATACAGTTGATTGACCTCACACATTATGTTTTTTACTTCCCATTCTGGTTCAGACGCTAGTTTGGGCATGAGCAGAAAGGTCCAAATGAGGGGGTGAAATACCCTGCTCCATTTCCAATTCGTGCTTCGCACTTGGCTTGACACCTCACTGCTTAGAGGATGAGAGAGCTTTTAGCCCCTATTACCAGCTTCAGTTGCGCTCTTTTTGGCAAATGCTTGGCTTGGCTTAAGGATGAGACACAGGTTGGACTATCCTTGGCGGCAAAGGCTTCTATGAGTGCAGGCAGGAGATAGAGAACCACTACCTGACTTATCTGTGTCCCTAGTTTATTGTTTTGAATTTTCTTTTCAAGTTTTTATGATGTAAAAGAAACTTTGATTTAATTTGAGAGTTAGAGGGTGTACTTGTGTTGAAATCATGTAATTAAAGTTGTGAGTACTGAAAATTTTCCTTCTTGGTCCAAAGAAATGATCTGTGTTACAAAAAGTGAAATTTTGAGAAGATCAACTTCATTAAAACTTTCCAAAACAAATTTTCGCGAATGGTTACTACCAAACACACATGGAATCAATCCTCAAGATGTACAGCCTCGAATCAAGAAGATCATAGCTGCATCCACCTTCACTGTTGTTCTGTCCCTTGCTTTATCTTGCAACTGACCCATCTGCCAAATGGAGGGAAAACAACCAAGCCAATAGATGGTAAGATAGACCGACCAACAATGGCTAGGATAGTTGAGTTGAAAATGATTATGGCCGAACTTCGAGATAAAGTTGCCTACGTATCCCAAAGATTGGAATCAGGCCTTACATAGTTTAGTTAAGGTTCACTCGAGTATTAACTCTCTCCTTTTGCGCTGTAACTTTCTCCAAAGCTGCCCTTTTGGGTTTTCAACCTTGCGAGCTCTAATTTTCTTTTTATTTTCAATTTTTCATGCTCTAACTTTTACCTAGGTTGCCCTCCCAGGTTTTCAACCTAACGAACCTCTCAAGGATAATATTTCTTCAACTTGTCCATGTTAATAAATCCATGAGGATGATTGCTCTTCCTGACCAGATAGATTTGATAATGTAAGGATTAGTCCCATTGGGTAGAAACTTGCCTCTAGGGTCATGAATGGGAGCTCAGTTGTCTTTGAGCACCATATATCCTTCTTTCAAGTTTCTGGATTTAACTTTCTTATTGAAGGCCCTGGCAATTCTGCGCTGATGTCCTTGGATGTTGTTAGACTTATTTATTTTGATGATTTGTTTAATTATGTTTTAATTTATTTGGAAAAGAAAAATTGAATCACAATTTATTTTGATGATTTATTTAATTATGTTTTAATTTATTTGGAAGAGAAAAATAGAATCAAAATTTATTTTTAAGTAGAAATCGAAAAAGCACCAGTGGCACTTATCACTTTCTTGGTAACTCATTAGTATCTTGGTTTAGCAAAAAGCAAAATTCTGTTGCTTTATCAACGGTCGAAGCTTAATATATAGCTTCCGGAAGTTGTTGTACCTAAATACTTTGGATGAAACAACAATTGGAGGACTTTTATTTGCATTATGATCATATCCCTATTAAATGTGATAATACTAGTGCCATCCATTTAAGCAAAAATCCGGTTCAACACTCACGAACAAAATATATTGAAATTCAACATCATTTTTTAAGAGATCATGTTCAAAAATGGGATATTGTACTTGAATTTGTAAATACCGACAAGCAATTGGCGGATATTTTCACAAAACCTCTAAGCAAGGATTGCTTCAATTTTATTCGTGGCGAACTTAGAATGTCGATTTCTACTTAAAAAGTTTTGTTATGACTGTAAAACTTGAATTTTTGTTAAAAATGATATATGTATATTATTACATTGATATGGAAATATTTATATCAGTTGAATGCTCTCAAGTCCTTCATACATTTATTCTCCTTAATAGTTTGCTATTCTCAACCGTGTAATTTTTTTTTTTTTGGATTCTGCATCTTAAGGTAAAATTAACTTTGCATACATTGATTTTTTTTTAATCCTCATGTTATTTTTTTTGCATTACCATTCCAGCAACACCAACGTCCCATTACGTTTAATTTCTGCTGGTATTATTTTATTTTTTTATTATTTTGCTATTAGGTTTAATTTCTTTTATTTTTATTTTTTTTCTCATTATTATTTTTTGTTTGGCTTAATTTTCTTTTTTTTCTTTTTTTTAATTTCATTTTTTAGTACTTAAACATAAAAACAAAAACAAATCAAAATACAAATATTTACATAAAAAAAAACACCCCTCATTTTTTTACGGCCATACGTCGATCAAAATAAACATATTTACATTATAAAAAAAAAAAACCCTTCATTTCTTTTCTGGCCATGCGCCGATCTTACTTACTCGCCTCTTCCATCGTTTTCTTCCTCTTTTTATCACTTTGGGAGGCCCTTGAAGGCCCTGCCCCTGTGCTTTCATCGAGAGCAACGACTCTCCGCTGACTATCAAAGGCCAAGAACGACGTTGCTCCAAATCAGGCCATGCAAGTGGTCTTCCATTTAAGCTCTTTATTTTCAACCTTCAGTGCGCAAATCTCTGCTCGCATATCCTTATGCATGTGCTGGAGCAGCGAGAGTTGGGCGTTGACCTGGTGGAGCTCACTCGTCCTGTTCTGCAGTCGTTGAGCCAATTTTGTGACTGCAGTCACCGTCTCCATACAGGATGTCAGTGTGAAATGATTGGCTTCAATGTCAGATTGAGCTGCCATTATTTGCTCAATCGACATCATAGGAAGGTTAGGAAGAGTAAGAGCCGGGACACTCGGCCCAGCAGCGTTTACGGGATCATTCAAGTCCGAAAAAAAAGTAAGGGGACGGGACGAGGCCATGGAGTAGAAGAGAGAGATGTAATCGACAGGAGGATCGTTTTTGGCAGCCTTTCTGCTTTGCTCAGTCTCTCTGTTCTATATCTCTCACGTAGAAGAAGAAAGAGATAGAAACGTATGAGAAAGAAGAAGAAGAAGCGAGTGATTAAGAAGAAGACGGAGGAGTAGAAGACAAGAGGGAGAAAGAGCCAAGGTTGCCCCTCTTTGACAGAACTCGAAAGTCATAACAATGACGGGAGTGAATGTCAAAGCCCAGAGACGACCCATTTTTGACAAGGCCGAAGACTCAGACAAACATGCAAGACAAACAAGGTATGCGCCCGGAGGCAGGGGCAAAATGCAAGACAATGCACGAAGCCGAACATAACTTATGATCATGCAAAGGAAGCTGTAATGAAGCAATTATGTGAAATAAATGCAACATTTTAAGCGAATGCTAGGCAAGCAAGTAAGTTCGAGCCAAACTACACCTCGTGCAGAAAGGATGTAAGAGAATTATGCAATTCTCACGAACATGTGCGTTAGATACACAAAAGTGAACGAAGTGTGATAAATACACTAAGTGGACAAACATGCATGATAGATACACAAAAGTGAAGAGAGTGTGATGGACATGCTCACACGAATAAAGTGTGATTGATACACTAAGCAAAGCAAAGTGTGATAGATACACAAAGCGAAACAAGTGCGATGGATACACTGAGCAAATATGTGATAGATACACTAAGCAACCGTGTGTGGTGGATGCACAAAGGGAGCATGTGATGGATACACAAAGTGAACGTGTGATAGATACACAAAGTGAGCATAGTGTGATAGATACATAAAAGGTGAAGCGAGTGTGATGGATACACTATATGAAGCAAAGTGTGAGCGTGTGATAGATACACAAAAGGTGTGCACAAAGTGTGATAGATGCACTAAGTGAACAAGTGTGATGGATACACAAAAGGTGAACATAAAGTGTGATAGACGCACCTAGTGAACAAGTATGATAGATACACAAAGTGAGAGTGTGTGATTGATACACAAAGCAAACGTGTGTGGTTGATACACAAAGCGAGCATGTGATAGATACACTATATGAAGCAACATGTGATACATACAGTAGTTGAGCGTGTGATAGATACACTAAGCGAGTATGGTGAGCATAGTGTGATAGATACACAAAGGGTGAACACAAAGGGTGAACACAAAGTGTGATAGATGCACTAAGTGAACAAGGTATGATAGATATACTAAAGGTGAACACAAAGTGTGATAGATGCACTAAGTGAACAAGTATGATAGATATACTGAAAGCGAACACGAAGTGTGATAGATGCACTTAGTGAGCAAGTATGATAGATATACTAAAAGGGAACACAAAGTGTGATAGATGCACTGTGTGAACAGAGTGTGATTGATACACTAAAAGTGAACACGAAGTGTGATAGATGCACTTAGTGAGCAAGTATGATAGATATACTAAAAGTGAACACAAAGTGTGATAGATGCACAGTGTGAACAAAGTATGATTGATATACTGAAAATGAACACAAAGTGTGATAGATGCACTATGTGAGCAAGTATGATAGATATACTAAAAGGGAACACAAAGTGTGATAGATGCACTATGTGAACAGAGTGTGATTGATACACTAAAAGCGAACACAAAGTGTGATAGATGCACCTGGTGAACAGAGTGTGATTGATACACTAAATCAAAGAAGTGTGATACAGAAAACGAGAATGTGTGTGATAGATACACAAAATGAAAGAAGTGTGATTGATACACTAAGTGAAGAGAGTGTGATTGATACACTAAATGAGAATGAAGTGTGATTGATACTCAAAACGAGTGAAGTGTGATTGATACACTAAGGCAAATGAAGTGTGATTGATACACTAAGGCAAATGAAGTGTGATTGATACACTATATGAATGAGAGCATAACTGAAGCGTGATTGATACACTAAGTAGATTAGAGTGTAATTGAAATTAGAGTGTAATTGATACACTAAGTGAATGAAGTGTGATTGATACACTAAGCGAATGAAGTGTGATTGATACACTAAAGTGAGTGTGTGTGATTGATACACGAAAGTGAATGACCTTAAAACGGAACTTCTTTGAATGAACCGCGCATACAATATCGTGCATGACTGAGGAAGAAACTTGATAGGTATAATGCATTACAATGCAAGTGAAGTGGGTGCATAACAATGTAAGTGGAAGAGTGCATAACCTTGAAGCAGGATTGATCTTGCGCTTGAGGTAGAGGTACACTCATATTTCGGAGCATTGACAAGGCCCTGAAGGGGTACGTCCGGAGTACAATCACGGAATTTTCTGAACTTGACACAAACTCAGATACTTCGATTTTCGCTCTTTTGCTTTTGCTTTGCAGTCTGGAACTATCATAGCTTCAGATAGGTCCTGGTTTCACCATTCACACTTATCGGGGGTGGACCCTGCAGTTTTATGGAAAAAAGAATCTTGTTTTGCACAAACGTGAAGGGTGGCACAGCACTCTGAGCACAAAACGATTTATTTTTGAAATTGAGAGATGAGTTTTCGACCAGGTGTTGAGCCTACGACTGAACACAGCGAGAAAGACTCAACAACGGAAAACAAAAGGTAAACAACCTAAACACGTCGAGACACGCTCGGAACGACTCAAAGCAAGAATCGAGACAAACAAAACAAAGGACACGACACGCAGACGTGCACAGGGAGCCTGTTTCACCGGGTATTATTCCCACCCTTTCTTATTTGTGATTCTCACATCACTCGGCTCTCAAGCTCGGTTTTTCTCTCAAAACCCTTTTCTCGCTTTTTCTCTCAGTGCACATCTCTCTATTCTTTAATCTCTTATTTTTCATCCCTCCCCTGGGTGGTTGATGGATAAGCTGGAAATTGTGGACTCTTGCCCCTGGTACTCTACCAGCTTTTGATTCTTGTTCACAACAGTGAATTCCTCCCACAGAGGGGTTGTGCTACAACTGGGTGTGTAGCAAATCTGCAGCTAACATCGGTTGATGATGCCCTGCTGGGGAGTTTGGACGTGGTTAGATCTGTCCAGATGAAGAAGTGGAATATCATGATCCATTCCAGTTCGTGCTTCGTACTTGACTTGATTCCTCGTTGCTTGGAGGATGAGAGAGCTTTTAGCCCTTTGTTGTTGACTTTAGTTGTGCCCTTTTCTGGCAGGTAGAGTGCCCTTCTTGGCAAGTATGTTGAAAATGGGGAAAAGACAGGAAGCCTGACTCAATTGTGCCCCTAGTTCATCATTTTGACCATTTTTTATTTTGTTTTCTACGAAAAGTTTTTTTGACCAATATGAGAGTTAGATTAACACACTTGTTCGATTTTTGATTTGAAATCATGCAAGTCAGGCTATGAGCACTGAAAATTTTCCTTTTTGGGTCCAAGAAATGGTCCAGTTTTTGGAAAAGATGGAACAATTTTCGAGAAAAGTAGTCAGCTTCAGTAAAAATTCTTGAAAACTATTTTTGCAAACGGCCAATGCTTAACAAGCACGGAACCCACTCTTGAGACGCACAACCTCGGATTTGGAGGAAAATTGCCCCCTTGCTCGAAGAGAGCTACATGGCAACGGAAAGTTGCCCCTTGTTTGCACGGCACCGCAGCGCATTGAATGGCAACGGAAAGTTGCCCCTTGTCTGAATGGCCCCGTAGTGTATTGTAATCAGTCCTCAGAGCGATGATTGCAATCGAACTCCCGGATACAGAAAAGACAAAGATGATCAGAACCGTTACACGGACATGATCGAATTCGAAGTGTTTGTGGCTGGACTTCAAGATGAAGTTGCCTACGTATCCTAAACATGGGAATCAAGCCTTACGTAGTTCGGGGTTAAGGTACACTCGGGTATTTAACCTCTCCTTTTTAGGCTCTAACTTTTGCCAAGGCGCCCGATGCGGGTTTTCGACCTTGCGAGCTTTGTTTTTCTTTTCTTTTCAATTCTTTTCATTTCTTTTCTTTTCATTTCTTTTCATTTCATTCCCTTTTTTGATTTTCTTTTTTTTGTTCTTTTCTTTGCATTTTTTCTTTTTTGTATTTTTCTTTTGCTCTAACTTTTGCCTGGGTCGCCCTTCCGGGTTTTCGGCTCAGCGAGCCTCTCAAAGGGTAAAAGCGTAGCTTTGTCCATGTCAAATGGTTTTGAGATCCTGAAGTCATTTGAATCCAGGAGAATGGCTGCTGTTTTGCAAGAGGACTCATCTTCAGCTCTTCGAGCATATCTGACATTTTTGCCCCTAGTTTGAGGGGGGGCTTCTGATCTAGCTTTGCAAGCTTCTTCTGATGAGGTCTAATCTTCTTGATCTGACTTTCTTGCCTCTTGTCCGAGGGCTGCTTCGAATCTGGCCACACAGGTCTCATATGGCGGTTGACCATTGAACATTCTGAATGGGTTCAAGGTTTGAAAGTGAGGGGTCCAATTTCGAGGCTGAGAGCGATCCTAAGCTGCACAATCTCGAGAGCGATCCCACACAAGTCTTCGCAGGACCGCGCAAAATATTTTTTGAAATTTTTTAAGAAAGCGACAAATCGCTCGCGCCGAAGACAGTGTAGAACCAATCTGGATCAAGCCAGGGTCCTTCTCAGTACTCACATTAACAAGCATGATCTCAATCATTAAGGGCTTAGCATGCCTCTCTTTCTCTCAAATGATCAAAATTTTGCAAATCCCGAGGAATTCCTTCCTCTTCGTTTTCACCGCAGTGTTCAAAAAAAGTTTTGAAAAAACTTAGGTCGATACAATGATTTCAAGGCACAGAAAAGGCAGGTGAAGAGCACTGTCATTCCATTCAATACTTCTGGCACAACTGGCACACGGCAGAAGAAAACACAAGAGTGTGAAAATCACTGCTGTTCATTCAAATCTGTTGGCACAACTGGCTCCCTGGCAGAAACAGACTCAAAAGGACAAACACAAAGCAAAATAGTGATATCCGAAGTAACACCCCCGGAATCACCCGACTTTAACAAAACAGGACTGACTCGATACAACAAGACAGACCCGACTGACTCAGTATGAAAAGACTGACTCAATACAAATTGAAAAGACTGACCCAATACCCAAGTCAGAAAACACAAAAACTAGCATTCGTAAAATGCTCGAAACAGTGCGTGCCAAACGCCACATCTGGAGTAAACTGAGTGCCGCCCACAGGTGGTTCATCCCCTGATCACATATCCGTACCATCCCCCGAGTTCACTGATCCAGTGGTGATAGACTTTACTGAGTTGGTGCGACGATGACCTCATTGTCAATCAGATCTTGTATTTCGTGGCGCAGACGGAAACACCTATCAGTGACATGGCCAACTTGCTGATGAAAGGCACAGTACTTGGCCGGATCATGGGAGGAAGGAAGTCTATCTGGCAGTGATCGCGGCTCCAGGGGTTTCAGATCTCCCTCTTTAATCAGGACCCTCAAGGCCGCTGATAGGGACATGTATAGTGGTGCAAACACCCTCTGGCCTCAAGGTGGGTGTTTTGAGGTTTGTGGAGTTTTGCTGGATGCACCAGCAAAGGGATTGGCAAACGTTGACTGGGTTTGCTGATCGTTTCCGAGCACGGGATTAGGGCTGAAGGGAACATTCCTGGTACAAAGGCCCTTCTCCCGGCTTGCCCCTTGATTCAGAGTGCTCTCATTCTGAGTGGCGAAAGTGTCATCCACAGTTTTTGTGACAACCGCGAGGACTTGCTCTTTGTTCAGTCCCTCAGCTTTCAAAGCCTCAATGTCCCACTGAAGGTGTTCATGGGGACCAATGCCTGCTCCTACCTTGTTCTTACCAGTCGCTTCCACTTTGTCAAAAGATTGGCCTTCTTCCAATGCAACCCGTCCCAAAGTTGGGGAGCCTTTAGACATGAACTCCCTGGTACGTGATGTGGTTGATGATGGGGCCAAAACCCCAAAGGCCAGATCTGCCACAGTTCTCTGAAGATCTTCGATCATCCTCATCAGTTCAAATGTAGTAGGCTCGCGAGCCTGGTATAGCTGGGAGGCCCAGACCGGGTGCGCAACAGGCAACCTGGGCGAATGTGGTGCACCACCATCGATCTCGCCCTGCAAACTGATTCCTTGACCTAATGTGGCTGTCATAACCACAGTCTCTTCTGAATTCTGCGCCATCATAAGTCCTGCCTCAGCAAAGGGGGAACACTGGCTATTCTGTATCACCTCTCCAACTCTCTGAACCTTCAAAGGAAAAACAGACAGCATTTCAGCCCAAACTAATCAAACACGGGCGTAGCCAAACAACTGTACCCTACTGCTGATCACTGTTCCCAAATTTCTGTTCCCAAAATACTGAATCTGATACCCGCGGATAACTGATTCCTGATAACTGATTCTCAACAATACTGATTCTAGTGCCCTCGGGCCCGATACTCAAACTCGCAAACTGGTATATGTGTTCCTGTAGAGGTACACTCTAAAAGCACATAGCAAATAAGAGAGAGCCAAAACACCCCTATGTTGGGGTAGGGTTTCCCTGTCCTATTTCGTCAGGAATTAGGGTTTCACTACGCACACAGCGGTTTCAAACAACTTAGCATCGGGTAAGCAACCTGTCCTAGTTTGGAATGGTCACTATGGATTCCGAATATGCACTAGGTCGAATGGTCAAAAAGGGTGCCCCGGTAAAAATCGAGGTTTGTGTTCCCATACTGTCAGAGCCCATAGCCGGTCAGCCTTATGGACATGCCTTGCCAAGGCAAGCCTCCAGCAAACCGTTCAGGAATGGCAGACGGCAAACACTGTGTTCCTAGGCGCACCAATGCACATGCAATGCAAAGAGACATATAAATGAAATCAAAACAGGATATCACGAGTTCGAGTCAAGCTCTCTAAAATTCCCCAGCAGAGTCGCCAGAAACTGTAGACGCGACCGTGGGCCTCATGCTACAGTTCGGACTCGATTTGTGTCACGGTTCTAAATCTGAACCAAAGAGTCCAAATCTGGCAAATCGTTTTGAGAAACAGATTTTTGAAAAAGTAGTGCCAAACATGGACTGCTTTGCCAGATACAGAGTCGCCACCTAAATATTTTTTATGGGAGAATTTAGGAAACCCTAACTTGGTGCCGAAGGCCACATGTCCGTCATCATCGGAGTTGTCTCGGCTCGGGAGCTTGGGTACGATCGGAGAAGGTCAGCTATGAGCACCCCCTTTCGCCCGGTCCGAAGACCGGCCTCTACTAACCATGATATCCGTTTTTGAAAACTTTATGTGTTGTTATTCCATTTATTAGTCTAGAATTACTATGTTATGCGCGCAGCAAACAAGTATAAACTAGATTGCCTAATTTGGAAAGAAAGCATTGCACATCCGTTTGTTTTGGAAAATGTTTTGGATTTGCTACTCGCAAGTAGGCTAAAAAAACACGGATTTCAATGAGTTGTTCCAACTCAAACAATCCAACCTTCACCCACAGGCATCCAAGCAGTTTATAACACATAAGCATCTAGCCACATGCTAAGCATGCTGACATGGCAACATTCACACTCATGCGATATGCTAAAGCGGAAATACTTACATCGTACTCCGTGCCAAAACAAAGAACTCGTTAGCAAACATGCATGATCCAAGTCCATGTTGAGTGTCTAATGCATCGCATACAAAATGTTGCTAGAATAGGCTCGGCTATCGTAAACATGTCATGTGAAAATGCACAATTATCACATATTCACTTTTTGATTTGAAGTACGAATGCAGTTAGCGTGATGTACCGAGCCTAATGCATGTAATACAAAATGCATGAATGCACGCATGCATAGCATAAGGTATGCTGAATTTAAACATGCCCTAATCTACCATCATAAGTAGGTAAATAAAAGGGAAGAAAGAAGTGGGGTTGGAAGGCATACATCACACGCACGCACACTTATTACAAATATGCCCTCGCTCGGAGGGACCAAATAAATATTACAAATTAATTAACTACGCAAGCTAATTAAATATTACAAATTAATTAATTAATTAACAAATTAACTAATCTAGGAAAACAGGTAAACCGCCTCGGGAAATGCGCCGCCATGCATAGGCTGCCTCTGTTTTCCTTCCTTCACTCCTCTGGAGGTTGTCAAAACCTCAGATCTGCATCCCTGGACACTGGAGAATACCACCGGCTGAGTGGAATTACCACCGGCAGTGGTGTGTGACCATCGGCACAAAATGGAGCCATCGGCAGAGGATTGATTGCCGGCCAGCACCTTACACTGCCGGTCGGCAAAGAAAGCCTGCAGAACCTGCAACTCACAGCAACAGAGGGCAAAACAAAGCATGGGAGCACAATTCAAGGCATGTATGCACCAACCATGTCCCTTATCATTGTAATGACTCAAAGGGGCATGTGCCTCGATTCTCGGACCACCAATCACGCATTCCCATGCATGATGGCCCAAAGAACCAAGTATGCAGCTTTGGTTTCAAATGCAATGCAAACCAATCAAACAAACAAGGCTCAATTCCTATCACCAATTCAAGGAACAAGGCATGCATGCAAGATACAATGCAACCTAAGCATACAAGCTAGGAATGCAACATGGCATGGCAAGGCACTTATGCAAGCACACAAGCAAACATATGGCAATGCAAACTAATGGAAAGATGGACTTATACATGGATTAGGCAACTCTAATAAGGCCCAAAACAGTAGCCATTAATGCCCAAAATGGATGCTAAGCACACATGCACACATACACATGTTAAGACCCAACACTTAGGCACAAAGCAAGTAACATTCAAGCACACTTGAAAGAGACATTCATGGACTAAAAGCATGCAACATAAGCTCTGAAAATCATGCTAATACATGGTGCCAAACCAAGCAACAAATTAAGCCAAGCATGCACCAAATGGCCTAAGTGTTCAAAGCAAATCAATAGGGCATTGAACTACACTTAACAAGACCAAACATGGCATGAAAGGAAGGACCAAAATCAGAGGTTTAGCATGTTAAAACAAAGCTAAAGGACTACTTAGATGGCATCTAAGTGACTCAAAAACAAAGGCATGCATAAACACCAAAACATAGAGCATTGCTACACAAGCTTCCAAAGCATTAAAGATGCATGCAAGGCAATCAAACAAGCATGGAAATGGGACTGAAATAACATATAAAGTGACCCCAAATCACCAAATCGATGCAAAGATGTCACGCTACACATGCACATACTCAAGGCCAACAAGCCCAAATACAAAGGAGCTATATCAAGCATGCCAAAATCAACCCAAACACTTATGGACAGACCTAAAACATGGCAAAATATGCACATAATCTTCACAAGACTAAGCCTAAAACATGTTCCAACAAAGGCTAACAACCTAAGGCATATTAAGGCATAAACAATGCATTACATGGCAACTATGCTAAGCATGCATGGAGTTCCAAAACCAACTTGAAATCATGTTATATTATGGATATATAAGCATGAAAAACATCCTAAACATGCTCAACACACACTCAAGCATAGGCTTCCTTAAGAGGCCAAAATATGCCCTTTTCAAGGACAACAAGGAGAGGGGGTGGCCCTCTCCTTCTTGGGACTTCAAGGCATCATCTTCACCACTGAAATCCCTCAAGATTTAGTGGTGAAGAGACCTCGACACCAAAATCCCGGAGCTAGCACAAAATGGCTCAAAATGAGGCCTTTTAAGGCCTAAGGGTGGTCAACAACCCTCAAACAACAAAACACTCTTAATAAACAATAAAGAGGGCCTAAAAACAGAACTTTTTTATGTTATACAATAAGCACAAAAACAGCTCTAAGATAGGTATAAAATCAATGCAAAAATGGGGGAAAATGGGACTAGATTCTCACCCTTGAAGCCTTCTTCACAAATGGTGCTCCAATGGCCTCCTTTAGCTTGAATCCTACACCAAGACTTCAAAACCAGTCCTTTAGAACCTCAAGAGCCAAAGGAAGGTGAAACACTAGGTGTTTGTGTGCAATAGTATGACACAAAGCACCTAGTGAACAAAAGAGAGGGAAAGAGAGATAGAAAATGTATCTAACTCAAACCCTAAAACCAGAGCTCAACAATGGCTGTTTTTGCTCTCAAAATATCTCTCTCCCTCTTTCCTCAAGCCAAGAGACAAGCCTCTCTCTATATGTCTTGTAAAGCTTACAAGACAAGCTTTACAAGAGGGAGATTCCCCCATACACGTGTATGGAGGGATGCAAAAGTAAGACAGCTGTCTAAAAATATCTGCAAAAGCAGATGAACAGCAATCGGCCGGCCAAAAATGCCATCTTGGCCAAAAAGAGTGCCGACCGGCACAAAATAGTGCTGACCAGCAACAAAAAGTGCCGGCCGGCAATAAACATTGCCGGTGGCAGCCAACACCAGCCAGTGGCCTCTAGCCACTGCCGGTGGTGGGTGGGGATGGTCTACAAGCCCTACCCTGCCTCTCAAGGGCAAGATGCAAGTGTTTGGTGCAAAACCAGACACTAAACGGTCGAGTTCGGGGATCCTGAGGCAAGGCGCGCGAGCCGAGACCTCCGGGAACTCCAAACGAACACAAACATGGATAATCACCGAGTGTTCAAACGGTGACGTCCAAGTCTTGAGGACGGTCAAAAATGGGGTGTCTACAGTCGTTGATTGACCCGTCTTGCTTTTGTCAGTCGGCTGACGCAAAAACGAGGATGAGTGTCCGACGCGATTTTTGACAAAAATGAGAGAGGTGTGCGAATCGTATCTATATGTATATATATGTTTTGAATTGTATAGATGTCATTTACCACTATCATTTTCCTCCTCCTCCTCCTCTAGATTCTGACCCATGATTTCCTTTTGATAATGTCACAGGGGGAGAAATTATATGATGTTATGTATTATGGTATTATTTTGTTATGATGTTATGTATTATGGTATTATTTTCAAATTATGGTATTATTTGAAAACTAATCTGATGATTATGGTATTATTTTGTTATGATGTTATGTATTATGGTATTATTTTAAAATTATGATATTATTTGAAAACTAATTTGATGATTATATATTTATAGTTTGATATCTTAGTCTCCTATCATGTCTTTAATTAAAGCTTATTTATTACACATGTGCTAACCTATGTATTTATAAATGAATTCATGGAGCATGACTTGAGGCGGAGCTTTTCTTACTCCTAAATCAAATCAAAACATCATTGTGTGCCATCATGAAAAAGGGGAAGATTGTTAGACTTATTTATTTTGATGATTTGTTTAATTATGTTTTAATTTATTTGGAAGAGAAAAATAGAATCACAATTTATTTTGATGATTTATTTAATTATGTTTTAATTTATTTGGAAGAGAAAAATATAATCAAAATTTATTTTGATGATTTATTTGAAAGAGAAAAACAGAATCAACATTTATTTTGATGATTTATTTGAAAGAGAAAAACAGAATCAACATTTATTTTAATGATTTATTTAATTATGTTTTAATTTATTTAAAGGAGAAAAATAGAATCAAAATTTATGTTGTCCCGTTATTTCTCACCTAAACCTTTATCCTAAATGTTCTTAGAATGCATTTAATATTTCATTAAATCAAGAGTTCAAACAGCCTAAAACAGAGGTTCAAACAGCTCATCACAGTAGCAGTTCAAAAAGTTCAAAAGGTTCAAGTGGAAGATATTCAAATTTGTAATGATGGAGTGGAAGATATTTAAATTAGTAATGATGGAATGGAAGATATTCTAATGAATATAACGGCTATAAATTCAAATGAATACAACGACTATAAACGGCTATAAGTTTCATTATATATACCAAAGCCTCCAATGTAAACAAGTTATAAAAAAAAAAATCAGAAAATATTCTTTGATCTATAATCACTCACATCTATTCTCTAAGAAATTCTCTGAGAAGTGTTTTTCAATTTTTGTTTACATCCTCTTTCAGAAATTATACACTGAGACGTATAGCTTTAAGCCCATCTTTCCTATGTGAGGTTTACAGAAAAACCAGAGCTACATTTTTATATCTATCTTTGAGAGATAATTCTTGTAGCTTTTTGTGAAAGCAAAAACGCCTTCTTTTCAACCTTGTAAGAGTGTAGTATACTCAGTGTTCTTGACTTAGAAAGTCTGTGTAAAATCTGTAGAAGATTGCTCCATCTGTGAAAAAGTTTCTAGCACCTTGTGAAGCTAGAGTATAATGGAAAATCTCAAGTGAAGCTTGAGGAGTGGACGTAGGCCGAGTTGAAGCCAAACCACTATAAATTTGTTTGCCTCTCTCTACCTTATCTCTTTATTTTATTTAAATTGCCATAACTATATTTCACATTTTCACTGTATTAAAATCATTAAGTGACATAGTTGTTAGAACATGTGTTTTAATTATTTTTATTTCATTAACTATATTTATCTATTGTGCTAGTTATAATTTTTATTAGGGTATTATTATTTTTATTTGTAAAAACCTAATTCACCCCCCCTCTTAGGTTGTCTTTTGGTAACAGATATGATATAATGCCTTCAACTTCCTCTCATCAAACAACATCAATTCTTTGAACATGTTCTGCTACCAATCTGCCTCTACTATCTGACACTTGGCCATGATTCTCAGCAACGGTACTTCAATCTCAATCGGCAAAAGGAGTAGGGGGTTGCCTCTGTAGATGTTTGAATTGACGTTCTATAACCCCAGAGTGCAAAAGGCAGTTTATCTGGCCAGTCCTTGTAGGTTTCCACCATGTTTCGTAGGGTGTTCTTGATATTCTTGTTTGCGGCTTCAACGACACTATTGGTCTATGGCCTATATGTTAATGACTTGTGAAAAGTCACGTTGTACTTCTCAAGCAAATCTACCACCTCCTTCTTGAAGTGTGAGCCATTATCCAATATTATCTCATTTGGCACTCCATACCTGCGAATGATGTTGTTCTTGATGAACTTGGCCACATGCGATGTATGAACATAGAATACGACTGAGCCTCTACCCACTTAGTAAAGTAATCAATTGCCACTAGAATGAACTCGTGTCCATTCAAGCCCTTTGCCGAGACCGCTTCGATGACGTCAATTCCCAAAACTGAGAAAGGCCATGGTGAAATCATGTTGTAGAGCTTTGACAGTGGAATATTCATGCGATTGGCATGGATTTAACATTTGTAGCATCGCCGAACAAAGTTGATACAATCATCCTCCATGGTTAACCAATAGTAACCTTGCCTGAGGATTTTCCTGCCTAACATCACACCATTCATGTGTCTCCACACTCTACTCCATGGATGGCCTCCATGAGACGCTTTGACTCTTCCTCTTTGACCCAGAGCTTGTGCATTCCCATATTACCTCTTTTATACAAATTTCCTCCGCATATGATGAACTGGATGGCTAGACGCTGTATTCTTAATTTATCCTTGGCATTTGCCCTTGGTGAATATGCATCATTCTCTAGGAAGTTCCAAATGTCATGATACCAAGGGTTTTTGCCCTAAACTTTGTCTATTGCGGCTATTGTCTCGTAAGCAGGCGCATACTTCTAGTCAATGATAATCGAACGCAGCTTAACCCCGATTAGTATGTCTACCATAGAGGATAGAGTCTGGTGATAAATGTCAGTTTTTTAAACCTTGGAATCAGAATGTCTAGGGTCTGGTGATAAACTTTCATTTTCTCTTCTTTGACCTTCCAATCTCCATTGGCTTGAGAAACAACCAAGTTTGAGTCGTCGATGGCATCCAACCTTATTGCCCTTAGTTCCAAGGCAACTTCTAATCCAGTGATGCACACCTCGTACTCTGTTTCGTTGTTGGATACTTTAAACCGAAGCTTGAAAGCTAGGGGTATATGGGAATCATCAGGTGCTATAAGCAACACACCTATCCCATAACCATATTAATTAGCCGCTCCATCAAAGTACATTTTCCACATCTCATCTTCTATCTGTAGAATCTCCTCATCTGGGAATAAGTACTCTACTGCTTCCTTTCCTTCCACTGGGTAGCTTGCCAGAAATTCCACTATAGCTCTTCCTTTCACCGACTTGCGAGTTACATACTTGAGGTCAAAATCGGAGAGAAGAAGTAACCAACAAGCTAGTCTACCCGTAAGTGCCGGTTTCTCAAAGAGATATTTAATGGGATCCAATCTTGAAACCAGAATTACGGAGCGAGCTAACATGTAGTTCCTCAACTTCCTAGTAGCCTAAACCAAAGCTAAGCAAGCCTTCTCCAGAAGAGTGTAGCGGGTCTCATAATCTAACATCTTCTTGCTTAGATAGGAAATGGCCTTTTTCCACCTTACCTTCTGATTCTTGTGCTAGCATGCATCTCATGGTTGACTCTGTCAATGACAGGTACATGATCAGTGGCTTCCCCGGCTCTAGTGGCGACAATACAAGCGGATTTTGAAGGTGTTACTTGACTTGCTCGAAGGCAAACTGACATCGATTGTTCCATTGGAACTTCTCCCCTTTTTCAAGAGACCAAATAGTGGTTCACAAGTCAAGGTTAATTTAGAGATAAACCGTCTTATGAATTGCACTTTTTCCAAAAAGTTGCGCACCTCTTTTTCAGTCCTTGGTGGTGGCATTTCTAAGATGGCCTTAATCTTGGATGGATCTACTTCAATTTCCCTCTGTGTAATTAGAAAACCCAGCATTTTCCCTGTAGTCACCCCAAAAGTGCATTTCTACGGGTTCAACCTGAGCCTGTACTCCCTGATCCTCTCAAAGAACTTCTTTAGCGTGATGTAGTGGCCTTCTCACTCTTTGAATTTTACAATCATGTCATCCATATACACCTCGACTTCTTTGTGGATCATGTCGTGTAATATTATGGTTGCAACACTCTGATATATAGCCCCGGCATTTTTCAACCCGAATGGAAAGACCCTATAGTAGTAGGTACCCCAAGGAATGGTGAACGCAGTTTTTTCTCTGTCCTCAAGTGTCATCAAGATTTGGTTGTGCCTGAAAATCCATCCATGAAGGATAAAAGGCATGGCCAGTGGTAAAGTCTACCAACTCATCAATGTGTGGCAACGGAAAGTTGTCATTTAGACTAGCCTTATCCAAACCCCTGAAGTTAACGCAAACTCTAATTTTGTCATCTTTCTTCGGAACTAGAACAATGTTGGCCAACCAAGTAGGATATTCAAACGCCATTAAGAATCATGCATCGATCTATTTGGTGACTTCCTCTTTAATTTTCAATGCCTAATTTGGACGGATTCTAGAGAGTTTTGCTTCATTGGTCTAGCCTCGGAATCCTGCATTGATTCCAGGCATGTCTTCATAGGACCATGCAAAAACATCTTTGAAATCTTTTAACAAAGCGATTAAATGCTTGTGTTCCTCCGAAGACAACGTGGAACCAATTTGGACTAAGCATGGATCTTTCTTGGTACCTACATTGATTGCAATGATCTCATCTGTACAAGGCTTAGCACGCCTTTCCTCCTCTTAGTCAATCAAACTTTTCAAAGCCTGAGGAATTTTTTCCTCTTCGTTTAAGTCAAAAATTTGAAAATCAATATCAATGTAGCAAACTAAAGGCACAGAGAAGTAAGCGAAGTCTATTGCATTCCTGTTGACAAAGTCAGGATCCTCCGTTACAGTTAACTAAAAAAAAAAAAACTTATAGAAGACCTAGACAAGACTTTGGTACCCTAGTTACCACCCTTGGCAGTACTAGACTCAAACTCCTCAGACTAACTCGAATCTGACTCCGACTCAATAGACTTAGTGGAATCAGACTTAAGCTCATCATTAAATTTAGAACTGTCAATAGGACCCCTCCCAAAGTGCCAAACTAAGCATGGAGCCTTGGCTATATCCACAATAAGATCAGTGTAATTCACCACTAGTTCATCCTCGATCATAGAGATAGTAACACTATTCCACTAGTTAACAAGCTCAGCCCCGGAGTTGGAATCTTCCAGGAGGTCAGCCAATGCCATCCCCAGCATGTCCTCTTCATTGCTATCTGAGCTTGCACTTCTATCTTGTCCTATATCGATGCTTGGATCAATCCGTTACTCCTCGTTGTCTGACAACTAGTGATTGAAAAAGATCTCAAATCCAGGGTATCTCATCTTTGTTTCCCATTCAACCCATGGCTCCGAAAATCCACAGAAAGGGAAGTCTTCTCCTTCATGGACAAAGCGTCCATTGAGGGTCCCCCTGATCACCTTGTGGACCAACTCAAATTGCCTCCTAGCTTTCTTTGCTTTAATTCTCTTATTCAATTCGTCACCCTTTCTCTTCCAATCCTCTACAGTTGGCTCATACCCTAACCCAAAAGCATAGGGAGTTATGGTGTACTTCTTTGACAACAGTATTCCCCTACTTTCCACTTCTACCCAGTCTTGATCTGAGAAGGTGTCCTTGCTTGTTCATCTTATATATAGATTGGGTGCTCACATAGTCCTCCCCATCCTCTACCATGATAGTCTGCACTAATCGGGCCTCTGCCAAGGTGAACCCGGAGAGGAACATATCCTCTTCTCCATGTAGTATTTCCAACAAAGGTGTGGTGGTACTCAAGGGAGGGTGGATTGAAGAATTTCCATAAGCAGTTGCAATCCCCCCTTTAAACGAATACTTCACCAGTTGGTGCACCGTTGAAGAAACCGCCTTCATTTGGTGCAGCCAAGGTCTACCCAAGAGTAGATTAAAGGTTGTTGGCTCATCTATCACATGGAATTCAACCTTATGTTTGGATGGACCAATCAAGATCTGGCTTTTAAAGGTTCCTATGACATTGCGGCTGGTATTGTCATAAGCTCGGACGGCTTAGGTCATAGGCATGAAGTCAGCTGGTTTCAAGCCTATGGTATAAGCAGTTCCTGGCTTCTTTCCCGGAAGGTTCTCCTTGGTCTAGAGATAGGGGTTTGAAATAGCGACCATTTCTTATCATGTGGTCGATCTCTTCCGTATACCATGTATTGTCAAGACAGTCCTCCGCCCTTCATCGGTGCACGCAAGGCTTAGATCCTCATCCTCCCATCATTTTCCTATGACTATTGCTCGGCCACTGTTTGGCTCTACCCGAATCATGTTCACATCGCACCTTCCACCATTAGGTAGATATGGTGAGTTTAGGTAGATTCTTCAGAGGATCTCCTTCTTTCTTGTTTGAGTACATGCTCTGTCGGCACGTTGCTTCTCCGCTGAGGCTGACTCAATTTTTGCCTCTTGATAATGTTTCAGTTTTCTCGGCATCTTCACTTTGTTATTGGATTCCCATTCATGCTTTTTTTTTTTTAATTTTGACGTCACTGACCCCTAGCTCAACATCCTCTTTTTTTTTTTTTTTTTTTCCTTTCACCTGCTCCCGGGCTAGTTTCAATCTATGTATCTCTTTCATTCTCTCTCTTTGAAACTGTTCCAGCACTTGCTCCCTTTCAGTGATAGTCAGATCCTCAGACTTGCTATTCCCGTCAATTTCTTTTTCTTTTGGGTTTTTTTTTGTTTGTTCCTCTGTGTCAAATTCCTCTTCATTGCTTAACCACCCATGGCTAGATTTAGGCTGACTCAGATACCACCAACCGATCTGCACACTTCTCACATCCTCTTCCTTAAAGAAATAGAGGTTCTTTAAGTCTTCCTCTATCTCTGCTAAGTCATCAAGATTTTGTTCAAGCCAATCATCAAGGCTTCGTTCAAGCCTATTTTCTCCCACAACATTGATGCAGAGTGAGTTCGGTAGTATGATTGTTCGCTTTGGTTAGTTAGATGCCATAATATACTGACTGGGATCATACTCTTCCATGGGTATCAAACAACCCTTCTTTCAGTGAATTTCCATCCCCTTCAACTGTTGCCACCATAGGCTTTGGTTGGGTTTTGGGTGTTATATCCTTCGTGCACAAGTATGTGCCTTCAGAAATAACCACCTCGAGTTTAGGCAAATATGATAGGGTAATGTATATGCTGGGGTTGAAGGTGGGGGATAATGTTTGGATGAGGTTGACAGTTTTGGATAGGGGGGCTTGGTTGTGGACAGTGAGTAGGTTGGTGGTTACATTTGGCTTTGGGGATGGAACTATGATCTTATTGTCGATGAGATCCTGGATCTCATGACGAAGGCAATAACAACGGTCAGTAGCGTGACCATGCTGCTGGTGGAAAATACAGTATTAAGTGTGGTCATGTTTAGCTAGGAGTGGGTCAGGGAGAGGTTGAGGATCAAGGGGCTTAAGATGCCATTTTTCCGTCAAAACTTTGAGAGCATGAGTTAGATAAATGTGAAGAGGGGTAAAGGTTCTAAATTGGTTTCGGGTTGGGTTGATGGTTTGTGAGGTTGTGCCAGCGAATGGATCGGCTATCTTCGCTATTATGGTGATGGTACTGATTTTGTTAGTAGTGATATTGCTAGCATTAGTATCCCTAATAAACGGCCTCTTTGTCGGTTCACTTGTTCTCTGGATAATTCCCTTCTTGAAAGTGCTCTCAATCTGGACACCCAATTCATATAAAGTAGCGAAGGTAGATAGTGGCACGACTATCATCCTCTGCAACATGTCTAGATCAAGGTTCTGAACTACCAATCGAACATGTTCCCTCTCTGAAGGCCTGTTTGTCATTCAGGCTGCCTTTGCCCTCCATCTAGCAACGAAGTTGATAAAGGGTTCCTTAGGATTTTAAGAGGTTGCCTTTAGTTCGCTAATTGTTAACTCCATCTGAGTATTATAGGAACACTGATTAACAAATCCCTCAGATAGTTCTTCCCAGTTTTGCTTGGTCGAGTCTTCCAGTTTGACATACCAGGTGGCTTCCACTTCTGATAAGGTCCTTTCGAATAATGACAATTTCTGAGCCTGAGGCAAGCCGTTTCAAGATATCTAAGAAGAGACGGATGTGGACGATAGGGTCTCCGCTTCCATAGAATCTGTTAATGTGCGGTATTTTGAACTTCTCTAGCAATCTCACAGAAGCCTCAGTATAACCGTCTTTAATGCCCAGGATAGAATTGAAGCCCTGAGATTTCTTAAGCATCTTTTCTAGTCTGGCAATTTTTATCATGGCAGGATCGATGTCATTAATGTCAAAATGAGAAAGCCCTCTGTGAGGATATGTCGGAGGCCTGAAAGCTTGAGCTTGTGCCAAAACCTCTTGGGGATCCAAAACTTGAAGGTTTTCAGCTAGCGAAGATGGATCAAGATTTGGCTTGGCAGCCGGGACCGGATGTGTGGTAGATGCTGATGCCCCAGATGGGCATCGCATTTTAGCAATGGTCTAATCTTGCACAGCTATCCTTTGGTTCAGTGTATCCATGGCCTGTTGGAATGCTGTCATCATAGCCATAACTTCTTCTGCACTATATGCCATTATAGATCAAGATGAGTCAGATATTGGTGAATTGAGCAGGTAGGAACAAACGGGTGACTGATAAGTGCTCTGTACTGGTGATAATTGCCTAGTTCTTCTCCTTCAAACAACTGGTGGGAGAGAGACTCTCACTAGCTAACTATCAATTAGATCTCAGATTTAGCAAAGCCTATCGGGTGAGTCCACAAAACTTAAGGGATATAAGGTCTCTCTAATACTATGATTTCATGACTATCTAGCAAAAGAAAAAAAGAAAAAAAAACAATAATAAAAAATCGGATAGCACCTCGACCTAAATTTGCAACAAATTTGATCACAGCTATATGACCGCATTCCCTATTGATAAAATTGAATTCTACCTCACACAAATTGATACCGAACCAATAATCTGTATTCAAGAACCCCTGTATAGATCTAGAGTATAACACATAACAGGAAAAGAGAGCCAAAACACCCTTATGAAGGGGTAGGGTTACCTTGTCCTAGCTTTGACATGATCTAGAGTTCCACTACTTCAAACAAGTGGTTTCACAATATCCTGCATACGGGTGAGCATCGTGTCCTATGTTGGAATAGTCACTAGAGCTTTACTATATACGCTAGGCCAATTGGTCAAAAGGGGTACCTCAGCAAGGTTACCTAATATACCTCTCATACCTAACAACGAAAAGTGAAATGACGATTAAGCAGTATAGCGGTAACCCAGATCAAAGGGTTGTGTTCCCAACATGACATTGCCTACGTCCGACCAACCTTTTTGAAAGCCTCTGGAAAATTGGCCAGGATATCAAATGGTAAACACAGTGACTTAAGAGCACCATGCAAATGCTATGCAAAGAACATATATATGTAGATAAAATTTCATATCATGAAATTCAAGTCAAGTTCTATAAATTTCCTAGCAGAGTCGCTAGAAACTGTAGCTGGTTTTTTGTGCTTCTCAGAGGGGTTTAGTTTCTTTGGATACGATAGCCCTACAGTTCAAACTCTCATGGCTCTAAATCTAAATTCACAAGTGCAATGTGAAACCAAAAAAGAAATGAGAGTCCAAATCCGGCAAATCCTAGAAGTCTATTAATCATTAGAGATGCTAAAAATGGACTGTATTGCCAAATTTCAGAGTCGCCACCTAAATATTTTTGAAAAATTTAGAAAACACATGACTCGTGCCAAAGGCCACTTGTCCATTATAACCAAAGTTATCTCGGTTTGGGAACTTACGTATGAGAGGTGAAGGTCATGAATTGAGCACCCCCCTCACCCGATTAAAGATCGGCCTCTACTAATCATGATGTGATTTTTATCAACATTATATGCTCTTGTTCTGATTATCAATATGCTAGCTTACTATGTGAGGCACAGAAGTATAGAATAGAAATGACTTGATTTTATGTGATTTTTGAAAGAATTCTGAGTGCACACAACTTAAAAGGAAAGAAATGAGCTCGTACATACATTTGATCAAAATCATCCCCAATGCGAGTAAAATAACCTTCATCCACAAGCATTCAAATAGTTCATTTCGAGTACACACGCAGTCTCATGGTAAGATGCTAAGCATGGTGACAATCACACACATGAATATACTAAAGCCAAAAATACTCACCTAGTACTCCAAGGTACGCCAAAGAAAAAAAAAATGATTAGAAAAAAAAAATACATGACCCTAACAATGCACATGACTAATGCAACACATACAAGAATTCAACTACTAGGTTCAACTATTTAACATGTCATATGGATTAATCAAAGCATGCAATAACACACGTATTCAAGAAAATAGGCAATGACAAAATATTCAAGAATGATGAACCGAACCTTATGTATGCAAACATGGATACAAAGCATGGCAATGATACAAAATGAAAACTTGACACAATATGTAACCACGATAAACATATAAATAAAAGGGAGAAAAAAATGGGGATGAAAAGACATACAAATATTACAAATTTGCCCTCACACAAGAGGGTTCGAATGATTATTACAAACACAAATGAATAAACTAATTAATTAACTAATTATTACAAGTCTGAATGAAAGCAACTAATTAACTACATTATAAGAATCAAAGCTACTAATCTAAATGGGACTTGAACAGGAGACTAGGAACCACATGTGCGCAACCGAGAACACCCTCTGGAAACCTTTTTGTTTGTTGCGAGAACCTGTTTTGTTTACAGTCAGAAAATTATTATGTTTTGTCCTCAGGATCTATTATGTTCTGCTGTAAAATCACCAGTGCCGTATAAAATGGATGGCTGACCAGCCTAATCAGATGGTCGGCCGTACAGAGTAATGGCCAGTCGGCCACTGTTTCTAAGGAATACCTTGCTGTAATAAAGCTGGAATCGAGCAAGACAAAGTGTTTCCCAGAGGTGTTTGTCCTCTCTACCTTTCTCTCTCATGAAGATGTTCAAGGAAGGAGTAAATTCGATTATCAAATCATTAATCATTCCAAATTTTTTGCATGATGATCTTAGAAACGAGAGGCCAAGAGTTTAATAAATGCGACAAGAGTTTAATAAATGCAACAAAAGATAAACAATACATCTTCCCTATCATGGAGTTACCTAAAGGGAGGGGGTAGACTTGCCTCATGATTCATCGAACATCACTAAAATAGTATGCTATAATTCTAGAAGCACTAGATTCAATATAACGTCTGACTGAATCTAACCAACTTTTATTATATTTTTACTCTTTTTTTAAAAATTTGATTAGCCTTTTTGCTTCACCTTTCCATTTTCTTTATCTTTTCTCCTTTTTTGTCCAAAAGTGATGATTAAGTCTACTAAGTCCAAAGCAAGAAAGATTAACAAGCATGACTTGACCCAAGAAATAAACTGTTCGAGCCCTTTTCTACGGGGGAAATTACAAAAGAGGAATCAAACTCATTTACAAGCGATAATGAATTCAGAGTCAAACCCGAAACAGACAATAATGACTCCAAATCCAAACCCAATAATGAGCTATAATGAATCCTTCCTTTATGATTTCCAAGGGTCTAACTAGAAAATTAGTCCCTTAAAAGTAACGCCCCAGTGACCAGAGGAGATGTCAAACAAGAGATTATGCTTAGTATAAGGAAAACATGATGCCCCGATAATAAATCTCCAAAGAGATTAAACCATTTAGCACAAGGAACCCCTCCCATATACCAAGAACAATACCTCATCATTTGATACAACCTTTGATCAAAAGAGCAAAGAAAGGGGAAAGGTTGCAGAGTATGAATGAAAAGTGGATGATTACAATGACATGAATATATACATGAAAACTATAAAAATGAGGGAAAATGCTATCAACTCAAACGGATTGGTGACTATGCCCTAAACACACCAAATCCGGGAGGACTTACAACAACACAACTATAGTATTCAAAACATAATTTAACACATAAAAAAGCACTCAACCAGCACAAAACAATGTTGAAAATCAAGTTTAGGAGGTGGAAAAAGCGGGCAAAAGTGAAATAAAACGAAGGGGTTCCATCTAACCAACAAGCCTAAGGAAGGGTGGCTAACCCCTCCTCTTTTTGTGACTTTAAATCACATATTTCGGGCCTCAAAACACTCTGAAAATAGCAAGTAAATATAAGAAAAAGATAGAGTAAAGATGGTTGAAGAGTTCAAAGATTAGCCCTTAAGAGAGAGAATGTTCTTCTTGGTTCACAAACCACACTCTTAGCACTCTCTAGGATCTGAAATTATCTTTAAGAACCTCAACAAAAGCTTCAAGTTCAAGCTTATAAGGTGTATGTATTGTGTATGTATATTGCAAGTGGGTAGAGAAAATGGTTGGTCAAGTTTTAGGCTCTTGGGGGATTTTTCTAACCCCAAACCATGAGGGGGTCTCGTATTTATAGAAAAACAGGTTTTCAAGTTGGAAATATCTGTATGAAAGACAGCTGGCCCAAAGCATGTACATAGGAGCAGCTGGCAGTCGTCAAAATATCTGCTACGCTGAACATGGCCAGCCGACCATGAGGACGTACGGCCAACCAAATAAAAATGTCCTACCGGCCATTTCCTGGCTAGCTATTCTCTGAGTGGTCAGGCTAGAAAAATATAAAGTTTTGGTCCAAAAAGGTGCAATGTTTAGGTTTTAAAGCTTGAAACCAAATCATTTTGCTAAAGATTTAAGCGATTACAAAGCGTAACATTTCATCATTGAGTGTTCAGAGTGAGGCACCCAAGTCTTAAGTCAAAATGGGGTGTTTACAGCCATGAAGCTTAACCTTACTTTATAGTGTGAAATCACCCCCACACAGAAGGTACAAAAATTTGCAAAATTAGTTTTCATGTAACTAAAAATTTAAATAATTTTTTAGGATTTGTATACACAATGATGAGTGACCACATCCCGGGCACTATGAGCAAAAAAATAATAATAATAATAATACAAGCAACTATCCTGATAAATTGTTGATACTGTACTCTCTTGCTAGGCTCCATTGAACTATTTATCAAAATAATGTATAAGAGGTGGCCTCAACTCATTAGCTCATCTATCTTTGTGGTTAACCTCAGAAACCCTCACTTAGATAATATTTCTATTTCCTATATATTTGTTTTGTATCACTTAAATAGATATTTTGGCCTCGTTTGTGATGTTGGCTAAAGTGTGGTTTTGAATGATTTGTGATTTTTTTTTTTTTTTTTTTTTTGTAGTTGAACAGATGGTTGTGAAAGAAAAAGTAATTGATAGATAGGTAGAATGTAATGACCTCTTTTTGTGTGTGTGTGTGTGTGTATGTGTATTATGGCTATCTTAGCCTCAAACCGTCATCCCAAATCATTGATTTACTATTTGAAAATGATTAATTTAAGAAATAATAAAAATAAATAAATAATATCTTATCATGTACCTTAATAATTACAAATATTAATCAAAAGTCTATTTTTACGGGTGTGTGTGACATTATGTCTAAGTATTTTATTTTGGTTGTAAAAACATTATTAATGAAATTGTTTGTTGAGAATGACATACATATATATATATATATATATATTTCATTGTTACCTCACTATTACTGGACTACAGGTTGTTGAATAGTCACTAGAGGTAGCTAGCTACAACAAGTGGTGGTAGTATAGATAGATATGTGACATTGGTAAAATAGGTGGACAAATAAGTAAATAATAGACAGATAAACAGATAAATAAGGGTAATACGATTCTTCAAATTGTTAGTCTTTATAACCCCAAAAGATTAGAACTTAGAAATATTATCTCTAAAATTTTAAAATTGAATTTATGGCCTGAATACCCTAATATAAACAAGAAAATAACATGGTATATAATAATCCTTTATGTTAATCACAGTTATGTGAATTGGAAAGATAAATTTGCAATTTTTGTCTCACTTTGTTGAAAGAGACTAGGGTTAAGCAACAAATTGAAAAAATCATAAATCAATCCAATCCAATCCAAATTAAATCATACAATTTGATTTGATTTGCTTAGTGCATGATTTGATCTTGATTCTTGGTTTGATCTTGGTTCTTATAATAGGAGAAATGTTCTTCACAGTTCAACTAATAATTTTACGGTTATGGAACCAATTTAAAATAAAACGGGATCATTTAAATATATACGTAGGAAATTGTAGGAAAATGGAAAGTTGAGCAAATAATGCTCAATAAGAGAGAATTTGACATTGGTCAACCAAACGTGAAAAAAAAAAAAAAAAAAATTGTAAAATTATGGAAAAAGTTATAGATTTGCCCCTAATAGTTTTTTGCCTAATCCATTTCTTTTTCCCCACCTTCTTCCATTGACAACAACTCTCTCCAGCCGTCGATGGCTACGTCTTTCTTACCTTTTCCAAATGTTGCCCCTATCCCTACCCTTCCTAACCCATCTTCAATTGCGGCCACTACCATCATTCCACAAACCCTAACCACAACCCATTTCCTTACATCATGTTTCCATCATCCATACCGCCGCCACTAACCCCCTTTAATCTCTCTCATCTCTTCTCCTCCACCTGTCAACCCTTCTCTACAAACCCTTCCCTTTTCCCTACCTTCCACTACCATTGCCCCTGCTACTAACCCCCTTCAACCTCTCTCCCATTCCGCTCTCAACCTCTCTCTATAAAGTCTCCCCCTTCCCCACCTCTCGCGATCCATTGCCATTGCTACCAATCCCCTTTAATCTCTCTCTCATCTCTTCCCCTCGACCCCTAACCCCTCTTTATAAACCCTAACCCAAAGCCCTCATTCACTATCTGGAAACCTTAGTTTGAAGCCCTCAAAGTATGAAAGAGAGACAAGGAGAGAGAGACTTGGTATAGCTCATGATTTAGTTCCCGAGGCTTGATTTGGTAGCTATTTGGTTTTTAGGGTACAAGCTTGGTGGTAGAATGTAAGAGAGGAGTGAGATTGTGGTGATGGCAACGAAGAAAGGGAAGGAATGTGAGGTAAAGTGGATGGGTAAGGACTGCGGTGGTCAAAAGAAGAAAGGATAGGGCTACGATGGTCAAATGAGGTTAGATGTGATGGTGGCAGCGAAATGAGACACATAGAGAGAAAGAGAGTTAGCCGGTAACTAGAGATAGATGGAGGAAAGGTAGCTACCGGTTAAAATGTGTAACGCCCCCAAAAATATAAAACCTGACTCATCGGAATTAACCCTTATTCATTTGTTAATTTTTATTATCGAATACAATATGCATACGAAAGTTATCACAATTCTCAACATTTATTCACAATCAATAATAAGATAACTCCTTTTCTTGCATTCCAATCCAATATTTTCATAATATAATTACATGCATTGATAAATTCGCAACATCACCGGCTTGAATCTATAGCATGTAATTCATATGAGGCTATACAAGGTAAAACAAAATATATGCCTTAATGGCTTATGAGTTTCAAGGGCATTGCCATATTACAATCAAAAGTGGGTTTCAACTCAATACAAATATAGCCCTTGGTTTACAAAAAAAAAAAAAAAAAACGCCCTTATCTCGACAGAGGCACACCGTCAATACCTAAATATGGTTTCTACATGGGGATGAGCATAAAGCCCAGAAGAGATAATCTTGATGAAGTGCATGAAGTTTAATAATATCATGAGGTGAATGCAATGAGATGTCATGCTAAAAATATAGGTTTTCTTTCCAAGTATCCAACGTCATGCACTTTTTAGTTAACACAAACCAATCGAGCTTTCATTTTAATAAAAAAAAATATGGCCGTTAAATACAATTCTAGCAATCCCTAAGTTTGTGTCTACTAGTAGTCTCATAGAGCACTACTAAAATCCACTTTACCAGCTCTTAACCAGAAGGAAATTACAACCTACGCCATGCGTGTTTAAGGGCTTTCACCATGGACCTAAAGCAAACTTAATTCTCAATGAACTACACCTCCTAACTGGATTCACCAAGGTATTTACCCTATTTCTCAATACTTTTCAATCATTCTTAATAAACCAATTTCAATGCCTTTCTCAAATGCACAAAATCATGAAGTATGAGATGTTCAATGATATGTATGACTTTGTAAATGTTTCAGTTTACCTCGTTTGCATGTAATTTCCACAACACATGAATGCAATCCTCTACTGATTACCAAAACAATTATCTCTAGTTCAACATTCTAAAATAGGCAATATATATAGCATAATTTAACATTTTTCGAATGATTTCAAAATAGGATATCATTACTCAACAATTCTCATAATCTCGACATTTCTCAATGGTTCAATGTTCATGACCTTGCCTTTCAATGAAGGACTAACCAATGTATCGATGATTTAGTGTTCTTTGATTGGAAGAGAATGGAGGTAGATCTGTTCTAGGCTTCTGACCTTTCCATCCTTTACGAGCCAACCGAGTTTGGTTACTAGGACCCACTTCTCCTTTTCTTCGTGACAGCGGTTGCGATGGTGGCCTACTCTGTTACTGCAACCAAAGCCTCGATTCCTTCCATTAACTCGCTAATCTTACTGTAGACGTGCCCGAACATCACAGCTCCGCGCGCGAAGGCACGAAATCTGTTTTGTTCTTTAGGCTACTACAGTTCAAACTCAATGTCACGGTTCTGAATCTAATCTCACAAAGTGCAATGCAAGACTGATAGATCACCAAAGAGTCCAAATCTGGCAAATCGTTTTGGAAAACTGATTTTTATAAAGAAGTGCCAAACATAGACTGCTTTGCCAGATACAGAGTCGCCACCTAAATGTTTTATTTTTAGAAAATTTAGGAAACCCTGACTCGTGCCTAAGGCCACGTGTCCGTCATCACCAAAGTTGCCTCGGCTCAGAAACTTGGGTACGAGAGGGGAAGGTCATGCAATGAGCACCCCCGCTTGCCCGATCAAAGGATTGGCCTTTACTAAACATGATATTTTGTTTTTGAAAACACATGTGTTCTTATTCCGGTTTATTAGCTAGAATTACTATGTGATGCGCACAACACATAAGTATAGACTAGATCGTCTAAGTTGGAACAAAACATCTCATGTTTGTTTGAAAATGGTTTGAAGGTGCTACTCGCAAGTAGGCTAAGACGTGGATTTTGCCACCCTCGAGTGGGCTTAGAAAACATGGTGATTTGCCACTTCAAGTGGGCTTAAAACTCGCATTTCGATGAATTGTCCCAATTTAAGCAATCCAACCTTCATCTACAGACATTCATGCAGTTAAACACTTAAGCAGTTAACCTCATGGCAAGCATACTATCATGGCAACACTCACACTTATGCAAGATGCTAAAGCGTAAACACTTGCAGTGTACTCCGAGCCAAAACAACAACTAGTTAGAAATCAATGCATGATCCTAGCTATGTTAAGATGCCTAATGCAACACATGCAAAATGTAACTAAAAATGGTCTCGGCTATTCTAAAATGGCATATGAAATGCAATTTGATAACATGTTGTTAAACACGTATTCAAGTAAGTATTGAAATACAATGCGGTTTACATGATGTGTCGAGCCCGGTACATGCAAGACAAATGGATGTATGCAAACATGCAAGCATAAAGAATGCTAATTGAAATATGACCTAGAACTAACCATCGTAAGCGGTTAAATAAAAAGGAGAAAGACGTGGGATTAGAAGACATTCACACACTCACGCACACTTATTACAAAAGTTGGCCCTCTCGACGGAGGGTCCGAATGAATAATACAAGCTAGCTATGCTAAGCTATTCTAACTAATCTAATAATCTAATTAGACTAATTATTACAACACCGAATTGAAAATTAGCTATGCTAAGCTAATTAAGAATTTACAACAATGAATCAAATTAGCTAACACATTAACTAATTAATTACAAATTAACTAACTATACAAAGCAGTTGAAATGGCCTCGAGAAGAGGGACTTATGCATGCTCGGTCGGCTTCGCTCGGAAATCCGTTGCCATGCCTCATGTTGCCTCTGTTTGCACTGTTCTGCACCTCTGAAAATTATGCCAACTTTTGTGATGCATCTGACCTACCTCATGGACATTCTGAGAGGTCATCGACCAAGCGGGATGGCCATCGGCCAGTGGGTAATGGTCATCGACCAAATATGAGGCTATCGGCCAAACATTTCTAGCCGATCAGCACACCAGATAGCTGATCGGTCATCTCTTCCTGCAAACTGCTCCTTTTGCTGCAGTAGAGTACAAACAAAGGCATGCCAATACATTTGCAAGAGAATGTTTGTACAACCACACTCCTTATCATGCTTGAAGCTCAAAGGAGTGTAGTGCTCGACTCTCGAGCCATCAATCACACATTTCGATGCACAATAGCCAAAGAGGCCGTGTTGCAAAATCAATATGGATGAAATGCAAAAAAACACATAAATGCCTTAAACTCTATCATGTTGGATCAAGAGTGTCGGCGACCGAGGATTGAGGCACGTTTCATCACTTCAAGTATGAAACATCCCTCGTTCTTCGTGTTTGGACTAAACACTTAATCCAAACAACAATGCAAAACAAGCATATTAAACACAATGTAATGCATGCATGATCTACTTAACAAAGCAACACAAGCATGCAAACATGAGGCAATGTAACAAGCATGCAACAACATGCAATGTAATAAGCATGCAACAACATGTAAACCACATACTCAATGGACTTAAAATCGAAAATGGACAGACCTCAGCCATACCCAAATCAGTGGCCAAAATGCTATGAAAATGAAGTATGAAAGCACGTGCAAACATGCATACACTTTGGTTCACAAACAAGGCATGAAGATGACAACTCTCAAGCATAAGCAATGAGTGAAAAGCATGGATATATGACAACACTATAGCCCTGAAATCATGTATGGAATGGTGCCAAACCACTCAAACAAGACAAGCATATCATGCAAGAAAGCTCAAAGCTTGAAACTAGCAAAGGGACTTACACCATGGCTATGTGAAGCAAGCCCCAAAGGGCCCAGGGCAACCAAAACAGTCCCAAGGCAGGTCAAAATAAGACCAAAAACATGCTTGAACCTAGCCAACACAAGCTAGAACAAAAGTCCAAAAAGCATGAGGCATGCAAGGCTAACAAGAGGTATTACACTACACCTATTACAACCAAACATGGCATGACTTAACCAATAAAAATCCAAGTTATGGCATGTCAAAATAAGTCCAAATACACACTGAAATGACAGCTCAAAGGCCTAGGCATGGTATCATACACAATGGCTCATTCTTGAGGCATAAAGAGCCAAACCTCCAAAGGCATCAAAAGAGTGAAAGGTGCAAGTGTATGACCGTACTACATGGACTGAAATCACATATGAAATGATGCCAAATCATGAGAATGGCCCAAGTAATGCATGCTAGTGACTTGGACACTCAAAGCTAACAAGCTAGAATGCACTATGGCTATACAAAGCATGGCATGCATGACCAAAACAACACAAATCAGAGCTTAAGCATGCTAAAACAAGGCAAAAAGCTTCTTTGAGTTGAGCCAAAACATGCAAGAATAATGGTCCAAACACATGATGCATGTTATGCTAGCATGCAAGATTGCACTACAAGTATATGAAGCATGCAAGAGGCCATCAAACCAACCTTAGATAGAGGTATAACATGCTGAAATAAGGTCTAATACATACTAAGATAAAGTTAAAACAAACGTAACAAACATGTTACTTTTATGAGCCATCAATACAAACATATGAGACACAAGGAGAAGGGATGACCCTCTCCTATTTGGGACCTCAAAACCACATTTCCACCACTAAAATTCCTCTAAGTTTCAGTGGTGAGAAGGCCAAAACAAGGTGGTCCCAATAGCTTAAAAAGGAAGGCACAAAACAAGGCCAAACAAGGCCTAAAAGGGGGTACACAACCCCCAACACAAAGTGACCTTAAACAAACATTACAATCGTGAAAAATCAATACCTTTTATAGTAGAAAGTTAAGCTTAAATCAGCATGCAAATAGGTCCAAAAGCTTAAGCCAAAATAAGGGTCTAAAAGCTAGTTGACTCACCCTTGAAGAACACCTTCAAGAACACAACTCCAGCAGCTTTTCTGAGCTTAAACCAACCCAAAAACACTAAAACCAACTCCTCACTACCTCAGCAACAAAAGGATGGTGTTCTAGTAGGTGTTTGTGTGCAATAATATGAAGAAAATACACTTTTGAGCACAAACAATGGTAAATATGGAGAAAGAGGTAAAATATAGAGAGAGAGTGATATATGTTTTGTATATCAAGATTTCAGAGCCTCTGGAAAGGGAGAGGAGTCTCCCTTCTTATAGAAAATCAATTCTCAAGCTTGTTGAACAAGCTTGAATCTTGATTCAATCCCTCCATACACGCGTATGGAGGATGAGAATTGTGCTCACCAGCTGGCACAGCTGGCACAAAAATATCTGCAAAAGCAGGTGGAAAGGTCTCAGCCAAGTGTAGATGTCCCCTGGATGCCCCGGGAGGGTCGAGCTCCCGTTCGGTTCGATATTGGGGTTTACTACAGTTCGAACTCTCGAATTTGTCACGGTTCTTAATCTGAACCAAAGAGTCCAAATCCGGCAAATCGTTTTGAGAAAACAGATTTTTGAAAGAAGTGCCACACATGGACTGCTTTGCCAGATTACAGAGTCGCCACCTAAATATTTTCAAATGGGGGAATTTAGGAAACCCTGACTCGGTGCCAAAGGCCACATGTCCGTCATTGCCAAAGTTGCCTAGGCTCGGGAGCTAGGGTACGATTGGGGAAGGTCAGCTATGAGCACCCCCTCTCGCCCGATCCGAAGATCGGCCTCTACTAACCGTGATATCCGTTTTTGAAAACGTTATGTGTCCTTAATCCAATTATTAGCCTAGAATTACTATGTTATGCGCACAGCAAACAAGTATAGACTAAATTGCCTAATTTGGAAATAAACATTGCATATCCGTTTATTTTAGAAAATGTTTTTGGAATTTACTACTCGCAAGTAGGCTAAAACACGGATTTCAACGAGTTTTTCCAACTCAGACAATCCAACCTCCACCCACAGGCAATCAAACAGTTTATCACATAAGCATCTAGCCACATGGTAAGCATGCTCTCATGGCAACACTCACACGCATGCGGGATGCTAAAACATAAATACTTACATCGTACTCCGTGCCAAAACAATAAACTAGTTAGCAAACATGCATGTCCTAGTTCATGTTAAAAATGGCTAATGTATCGCATGCAAAAATGCAATTAGAGTAGGCTCGAGTAACCTAAGCATGGCATGTGAAATGCGATCAATTGATGCACGTATTCAATTTGGAATCGAAGTACAAATGCAGTTAGCGTGATGTACCGAGCCTAATGCATGCAATACAAATGCATGAATGCACGCATGCATAGCATAAGGTATGCTAATTTAAAAGATGCCCTAGTCTACCATCAAAAGCAGGTAAATAAAAGGGAAGAAAGACGTGAGGTTGGAAGACATACACACACTCACGCACACTTTTTACATAATCGCCCTCGCTCGAGGGAACCAAATAAATATTACAGTCCGAATAATGAGCAAATAAAATTATTATAGAATTTCTAATTAATTAATAGAAAGAATGCAAAAGAAAGAAGAGGATGGCCGCAACCTCTGCCTCGGGATGCGCGAATGATGCGTGCTCGAAATCCGACTCGCCTGGAAAACCCGTACCATACCCCTGCCACCTCTGTTTATACTGCCCTGTCTCTCTGAAAATTGCCAAAGCCCTAGGACAGGTTCCTTGCATGTTGCAGAGCACCACCGACTAGGGGAAATCTCCACCGGCAGTGCAGAATTTCCATCGGCTGCTGATTGATTCATCGGCCATTCCTCGATTGCCGGTCGGCACTGAATTATGCCGGTCGGCAAAAACTTCCTGTAGAAGACAGTTTTTGACAGCAAACAGAGGACAGACAGTATGGCATGGGATTTCAGGCACATGTAAGCATGGTCATGCTTCCTATCATGCTTTGAACTCAGGAAAGCATGGCCCTCGATCCTCGAGCCATCAATAGTGCATGATAGCCCAAGGGATCAAGTTTGCCACTTGATATAAAGATGCATGCAACACACAAATGAGGACCAAGACCCTATCATGCCGAAGTCAAGGGTCCCGGTGACCGAGAATCAAGGCACATTACATCACTTGAAGTATGAATGTTCCTTGACCCTCGCACTTGGTTTGACACCCCAAACCAAATAATGCAATGCATGTTATGCAAACATGGTTCAAAATGCAACATGATACTAATTATGCAAGACATGCCAAATGTCATGCAACTAATATGACAAGTATGTAATGCTAAGCATGCAAGATGCAAATGCAATGCAAACTTGGGCCATTTAAGGGATGGGATCAACATATTACAACACTTAATGAAGCAACCATGCAACAAACATGAAACAAGCATGCAATGGTGGCTTAAAATGGTAAAGGGGCAGACCTTCACCCACCTCAAAACAGTGGCAAAAAGTGTTCGAAAGGTGGACCAATGCTCATGCCAACAAGCAAACCAAAGGTCCTAAGGTTAAGGTACAAAAAGGAGGCACTTCACTCCCACCAACATGACCACTCATAGCATGATTAAGACAAGTAAAAACAGAATTTTTGCATGCAAAAGAGGACTCCAAAACCTCCTAATATTGGCAGCTAAAGTGGCTCCAAAGAGGCATATGCACCAAAGCTCATTCCTAGGCATAAGAGGGCACACCCTCAAGGCATAAAAGAGGTCACACATGCACACATGTAAACATGATTTATGGACTGAAATATGGTCCTAAATGATGCCAAATCATGAGGATGATCATAGTTATGCATGCTAGAGGTCAATATGCTCAAAGCTTACAAGCCAAATCACAAAGGGATGACATCAAACCATGCAAGCATGACTGAAATGAAGGGCCAACAGACCTTAAACATGGTAAAATAGTGCCAACACCTTCATGGAACTAAGCCAACACATGCAAGAATCATGGCCTAAACACAAGATACAACTCTAGGCCAAATGGAGGAATGTAAAGCAAGTATATTAAGCATGAAAGTGGGTACAAATCCGGCCAAAAACAGAGATCATATATGACCCAAAACCTCCAAAAAACTTCTGAAATGAGGCCAAAAATGATCAAGCATACATGTTACCTTTTTAAGCTAAAATGCAAGGAAACAAGACAATGAAGGGAGAGGGGTGTCCCTCCCCTATGCAAGACTTCAAACCACCTTCCTCACCACTGAAAATCCATTGGTTTTCAGTGGTGAGAAGACCAAAACACTTAAGCAAATAAGGTCTCACCAAAGAGGCAACAAAAGGGGCCAAATAAGACCTAACAAGGTGAGTTTGCACTCAAACTACAAGACAACCTTAATGAAAGTTCTAAAGCATGAAAATATAAGCCTTTTTCATGTTATGCACAAAAGCTAAATCAGCAAGCAAGATAGGTAAAAAACTATTGCAAGATTGGGGAAACTAAAGTAAAGTGCTCACCCTTGAAGAACCTTTGAAGAACAAATGGTCTAGCCCTCTTCTTTTAATCAAAATCAGTCCAAAAACTCAAGAATCACCCCCCCCAAGTCCTCAATCTCGGAGCAAGGTGTAATAGTGTGTGTATTGGTGCAAAAGTAAGGTAAAATCACACTTTTAGGCCAAGAAACACACACAAAGGAGGAGAGAGGGGGAGATATAGAGATAGGGTGTATCTATCTATGGAAGCTCTGGTTTTTGCCTTCAAAGTTTCTAACCTAGAGCAAAGAGAAGGCCCCTCCTCTTATAGAACTCCCTCTTGCAAAGCTTATACAACAAGCTTGCTTAGAGGGAAATCCCTCCATACACGTGTATGGAGGGAGGCAGAGTTGGTGCCAGCTATCACAGCTGGCACAAAATATCTACATAAAGTAGATGAACAGTGGTCGGCTGCCCAAAAATGTCATTTTGACAAAATTTAGTGCCGACCGGCAACAAAAAGTGCCAACCGGCAACAAATAGTGCCGACCGGCAATAAAAAGTGCCGATGGCATCAAAAACCAGCCGGTGACCTTTAGCCACTGCCGGTGGTGTGTGGGGGTGCCTCACAAGGCATTCCCTGCCCTTCCAAGGCAAAACACAAGTGTTTGGTGCAAAACCAGACACTAAACGGTCGAATTCGGAGATCTTGAGGCAAGGCGCGTAGCCGAGACCTCCGGGAACTCCAAACGAACACAAACATGGATGATCACCGAGTATTCAAACGGTGACGTCCAAGTCTTGAGGACGGTCAAAAATGGGGTGTCTACAGTTGCCCCTCTTTGACAGAACTCGAAAGTCATAACAATGACGGGAGTGAATGTCAAAGCCCAGAGACGACCCATTTTTGACAAGGCCGAAGACTTAGACAAACATGCAAGACAAACAAGATATGCGCCCGAAGGCAGGGGCAAAATGCAAGATAATGCACAGAGCAGGACATAACTTATGGTCATGCAAAGAAAAACTGTAACGAAGCACACATGCGACAATTTTAAGCTAGCATACACCGAACTACACTACAATGCGGAAAGGATGTAAGAGAATTATGCAATTCTCGATACTTCTCACTCGGAGGATACAATACCTGTGCGGCTCGTCTGGTTGCACCAGCCTCAAATGAACCGTACATACAATATCGTGCCTGCAAAGAAAACAAACTTAACAGATACAATATTGTTAACAACATGCATAGTAGTGTACTCGAAATGCGTGACAACGCAAAGCAAGTGGGGAGCATAACAATGCTGCGAAGGCACAGATGTGTAAATGGAGCACGCGGTCTACGCAGGTAATGAATTTGATTATAAGCATGCGGTCTACGCAGGTAATGAAGTTGAACAATAATGCGGTCTACGCAAGCAATACATGCGGTCTACGCAGGTAATGAAATTGAACAATAATGCGGTCTACGCAATCAAAACATGCGGTCCACGCAGGTAATGAAATTGAACAATTATGCGGTCTACGCAGAGAAATCATGCGGTCTACGCAAGCAATACATGCGGTCTACGCAGGTAATGTAATTAACAATAATGCGGTCTACGCAAGCAAAACATGCGGTCTACGCAAGTAATGAAATTGAACAATTATGCGGTCTACGCAAGCAAAACATGCGGTCTACGCAGAGAAATCATGCGGTCTACGCAAGTAATACATGCGGTCTACGCAGGTAATGTAATTAACAATAATGCGGTCTACGCAAGCAAAACATGCGGTCTACGCAAGTAATGAAATTGACAATTATGCGGTCTACGCAAGCAGAACATGCGGTCTACGCAGGTAATGTAATTAAAAATAATGCGGTCTACGCAAGCAAAACATGCGGTCTACGCAGGTAATGTAATTAACATGCGGTCTACGCAAGTAATGAAATGATTACAAACATGCGGTCTACGCAAGTAATGTAATTAACATGCGGTCTACGCAAGCAAAACATGCGGTCTACGCAAGTAATGAAATTGATTACAAACGTGCGGTCTACGCAGGTAATGTAATTAACAATAATGCGGTCTACGCAAGCAAAACATGCGGTCTACGCAGGTAATGTAATTAACATGCGGTCTACGCAAGTAATGAAATGATTACAAACATGCGGTCTACGCAAGTAATGTAATTAACATGCGGTCTACGCAAGCAAAACATGCGGTCTACGCAAGTAATGAAATTGAACAAACATGCGGTCTACGCAAGCAAAACATGTGGTCTACGCAAGTAATGAAATTAATTACAAACGTGCGGTCTACGCAGGTAATGTAATTAACAATAATGCGGTCTACGCAAGCAAAACATGCGGTCTACGCAGGTAATGTAATTAACATGCGGTCTACGCAAGTAATGAAATGATTACAAACATGCGGTCTACGCAAGTAATGTAATTAACATGCGGTCTACGCAAGTAATGAAATGATTACAAACATGCGGTCTACGCAGGTAATGTAATTAACATGCGGTCTACGCAAGTAATGAAATGATTACAAACATGTGGTCTACGCAAGTAATGTAATTAACATGCGGTCTACGCAAGTAATGAAATGATTACAAACATGCAGTCTACGCAAGTAATGTAATTAACATGCGGTCTACGCAAGTAATGAAATGATTACGAACATGCGGTCTACGCAAGTAATGAAATGATTACGAACATGCGGTCTACGCAGGTAATGTAATTAACATGCGGTCTACGCAAATAAGGAGATGTACTGTTACACAGCATAATTGAAACAATTTGTGGAACCCACAAGGCATGAAAAGGATACGGGACGGGACATTCTTCGCACGCATCGAGCATTGTTCGTAGAAGTTATGGCCTGAGGTCAACTCGAAGGTTCACGTTTCAAAGGTGTGCTTTCCCACATTGTGAAGGCGTCAAACGATGTGGTTGACCCGAACAGAGGTACGGAAGGGGAGTTTCACTGGTATCAATTCTGATACTTTGCTACCCTGCCATTCTATGCTTTACTTTCCTTTTTACTGGTAGTTTAAGCACATTGCACTGCCTCAGGCAGGTTTTATTTTTTTTCAAAATTACACATTTTGCAAAACACGTGATGGGAATGAAACAACCATTTTGTTCAAAAGGTGTAGCGTTTGTAAACTTTCTGTGCATCGCATCGCAAGGTATCATACCACAATGTGAACGAAATTGAACTTTTTTGAACACTGAAAATTCGCGTCGTAATAATCAGGTAGTGAACCGACTTACAACTCAATAAGCAAAACAAAGACATGATATAACCAAACAAGTGTGAGTACAACTCGATAAACAAATCAAGAGCTCAAAGAGAGTGAAATACAACTCGATAAGCAAATGCACAATAACTTGTCAATCGGACAGGTGTGCCCCCGCAAGAATCGATCGCCGGGGAGGGATGGGAGGTGGTGAAGTTCCCCAATTCCTAGCAAAACAGCTCAGGAAACCAGGAGGAAGTCCACCGGCTAGGAGTAGAGACCACCGGCTGCAAGGAATGGCCACCGGCCATAAAATTTCTCTGTCGGCAAAATATTATGGTTGGTCGGCAAAGAGTTTGGCCGGCCGGCACTTAATGAGGGGATCATCAGAATGTTGACACCTGTCCTCCACTCAACCTTATCTCCTACAAAAGATCCCAGCTTCGTAGTTTTTCTCACTTTCACACTGATTTGCTCTAAATGGAAGAGTTTCTTGCTCAAAATCTCACAGCTTGGATTGCTAGCTTGGATGGCTCGGAAAAAGTGAATTTCCGGGGTTTCGGCATAAATGCACTATTCACTCTAGGTCGTACCCCATTGCACCTCCCGTTTCTTCATGCCGCAGCAAGGTTTTGGAATCCGGTGACGCATGTCTTTAGCTTCGCCGGGCAAGAGATATGTCCTACTTTTGAAGATTTCCGAGCCTTAATGGAGTCCGAGCGCGACGAGGAGCTTCTGCCTCAACTTAACTTCGGCCATGCCTAATCCTTAGGGCGAATGTGTGGACTCCGTGTGCGTGACGCTCGGTCTCTGATTTGTGACGGAATGTTGGATATTCCGAGTTTGATAGATCGGTTTTCTGACGCCGGCGATCGCAACAACCATCACTGGCAAGGCTTCTGGCGACACGCCCTCTGTTTGTGCATGCTATCTCGTTTTCTATTTGTCTCAGGCTCCGGAGGGGCCAGCGTCCGACTGACCGAGGTCGCCCAAGGCTTGAAGGAGGGCAAGAGCTGTATTGCCATGACTCTGGCTGAAACGCTGATGGGCTTAGACGCCTTTCATCGTCATGAGACGACCAGATTAGCAGGGAGTCCATTATTACTGCAGGTAATGTTTCCCACCCAATCTCGCATTTATGTATTGCTCACATCTCTCGGCCCTCAAGCTTGGTCTTTTCTCACAAAACCCTATTCTCACTTTTCTCTCCTCGTACATCTCTCTATTCTTTATTCTTTCGTTTTTTATCCCTCCCCAGGTATGGTTGATGGACAAATGCAAGTTGTGGACTCTTGTCCAGCGTATTCAGCTCGCGGCTACTTCTTCCGGCACCGTCTAGTCAATGCCCTTGACGAGGGATGGTGGTTTGCTTGGATGTGCCACTTGTCTGCAGACCGTATTGCTTGGCGGTGCCCTTGGCTGAACCTTCCGGCAATGAGTTACAATATGCCCCGGCAGACCGGGATTCAATTGGTTGGTCTCACTCACTGTGTATTCTACTTCCCATTCCGGATTCAACGTCAATTTGGCCATGATCAGACCTGCCCGCCAGAGGGGATAGAGTATCCTGCTGCATTCCCAGCCCGAGGTGCACAGCTTGCTTGGCAGGCCACCGCGTGGAGGATGAGAGAACTCCTGCCCCCCGCTCCTACTTTCAGTTGCACTTTGTCTGACGAGTGCTTGGATTGGCTCAACGAAGAAGCACAGATTGGGCCCAGCTTGGCATCAGAGGCTTTGACCAGCTCTGGGAGGGGGCGCAGGAGCACTTGACTTGACTATGCCCCAGATTTATTGCTTTATTAGTACTTTCAAGTTTTCTTTATGAATGTAATAAAAAAAAACAACTTCGATTGTATGCAAGAGCAGGAGAACTCTGTTTTGAAATCAATGAAATTGAAGATTGTAGTACTGAAAGATTTTCCGCTTTGGTCCAAAAATGGTCAAAGTTGTAAAAGATTGTTTGAACAAAGTCGGCTTTTATTAAAACTTTCCAAAAATCATTTTCGATGTGGATCAGAACTGGACACACTTGAGATCTGTCACTGAGATACACAACCCCAGATCCCTGCAACTGGAAAGTTGCCCCTAGTCTGAATAGTACCGCGGCACTGCATGGCAACGGAAAGTTGTCCCTAGTCTGAAGAGCACTGCACCGGAGATCATAACCGAACCCTTGGATGCTGAATAGACAAAGATGGCCGAGACGATCAAATGGACAAAGTTGATTGGGGAAAAAGTTATGGCTGAACTCCAGAATGAAGTTGCCTACGTATCCCAAAGATGGGAATCAAGCCTTACGTAGTTTAGGTTAAGGTTCACTCGAGTATTTTCACTCTCCTTTTGCGCTCTAACTTTTGCCAAAGCCGCCCTTTGCGGGTTTTCAGCCTTGCGAGCTCAGTTTTTATATTTTCTAATTTTTTGTGCTCTAACTTTTGCCTAGGTTGCCCTTTCGGGTTTTCGGCCTAGCGAGCCTCTCAAGGGTAATATTTCTTCAACTTGTCCATGTTGATCGGTTGGGAAAATTCCAGGCCATCTAGGTCCATCAGAACCACAGCTCCACCTGACCAGATAGCTTTAATGATATAGGGACCAGTCCAATTGGGTCTGAACTTGCCCCTTGGGTCGTGGATGGGAGCTCGGTTGTCCTTGAGCACCAAATCTCCTTCCTTTAGATTCCTGGACTTAACTTTCTTGTTGAAAGCCCGGGCTATTCTGCGTTGATAACTTTGAACATGATACAGTGCTTTCAGTCTTCTCTCATCAAAGAGCATGAGTTCCTCGAACCTGCTCTGCTGCCAATCTGCTTCGGCTATTTGACACTCAGCCAACACTCGTAATGACGGAACCTCAATTTCAATAGGTAGAACGGCCTCCATCCCATAAACCAATGAATACAGAGTCGCTCTAGTAGAAGTTCTGATTGAAGTCCTGTAGCCCCACAGAGCAAACGGCAACTTATCTGGCCAATCCCGGTAGGTTTCCACCATCTTCCGTAGTATATGCTTGATGTTCTTGTTGGCGGCCTCAACTGCTCCATTGGTTTGCGGCCGGTATGTGGATGACTTATGAAAAGCCACGTTATACTTCTCCAACAAGTCAATTACTTCCTTCTTGAAGTGGGAACCATTATCCGAAATAATTTCGTTTGGGACTCCGTAGCGGCAGATGATGTTGTTTCTGATAAACTTTGCAACGTGCGATGCTTTCAACACGGCATATGATTGGGCCTCGACCCACTTTGTAAAGTAATCTATCGCGACCAATATGAACTCATGACCATTTGATCCCTTCGGAGTAACGGCCCCGATCACCTCAATTCCCCAAACCGAAAATGGCCATGGCGAAGTCATGTTATACAGGTTTGACGGCGGGATGTTCATGCGGTTTGCATGGATCTGGCATTTGTGGCATCGCCGAACAAAACCGATACAATCCTCTTCCATTGTAGACCAGTAATAGCCCTGTCTGAGGATCTTTCTGGCTAACATTACTCCATTCATGTGCGCACCGCACTCTCCTCCATGGATGGCCTCCATCAGGCGCTTCGATTCTTCAGCTTCTACACAGAGCTTATGCATTCCCAGATGGCCCCTCTTGTACAGTTTACCCCCGCAGATGATGAACTGAACAGCCATTCTTCTGATTGCCCTTTTATCCCTGGCATTTACCCCTGGTGGATATGCTTCCTTCTCCAAGAAGTTCCAAATGTCGTAATACCAGGGGTTTTCGTCCTGAACTTCATCTATAGCGGAAATTGACTCATATGCTGGCGCAAACTTCTGGTCTATAATGACTGGACGCATCCGGACTCCGGACGGGATGTCTATCATGGAAGATAGAATTGCTAGTGAATTTGCGAACCTGTTGTTCTCTCTCACCAGGTGGGTGAAATTTAGCTTCTCAAACCGAGGAATTAACAAATCCAAGGTCTGGTGGTAAATTATCATCTTCTCCTCTTTGACTTTCCAATCTCCTTTTGCTTGAGACACAACGAGGTTCGAGTCCCCAATGACGTCCAACCGCCTTGCCCCTAGTTCTAGGGCTGCTTCTAGGCCAGCAATACATGCCTCATATTCTGCTTCATTGTTCGAGACTTTGAACCGGAGCTTGAATGCTAAAGGGATACGGGAATCGTCAGGCGCTATCAACAACACTCCTATCCCATACCTGTACTGGTTTGACGCTCCGTCAAAGTACATCGTCCAAGTTTCATCTTCGACGTGCAGAATGGCTTCATCTGGGAATAGGTACTCAACCGCCTCATCCCCTTCAACCGGGTGGTCGGCAAGGAACTCCGCTACCGCTCTTCCTTTTACTGACTTGCGTGTCACATACTTCAGATCAAATTCAGAAAGCAACAGCAGCCAACGAGCTAGCCTACCCGTAAGTACCGGTTTCTCGAAAAGATATTTGATGGGATCCAAGCGTGAAACCAACATTACAGAGTGAGCTAACAGGTAGTGCCACAGCTTCCTGGTAGCCCATACCAAGGCCAAACAAGCCTTCTCCAGCGGAGTGTAGCGGGTCTCGTAATCCAGCATCTTCTTGCTTAGATAGTAGATGGCCCTCTCCACTTTGTCCTCTAATTCTTGCGCAAGCATGCAACCCATCATGGTTTCAGTCACTGAAAGATACAATATCAACGGTCTCTCCTGCTCTGGCGGCGATAACACAGGCGGGTTCTGTAAATATTCTTTGATCTGTTCAAAAGCTGATTGACATCGGCCGTCCCATTGGAATTTCTTTCCTTTCTTCAGGAGACCAAAAAGTGGTTCACAAGTCAAGGTTAGTTTTAAAATAAACCGTCTTATGAATTGCACTTTACCTAGAAAGCCTCGCACCTCCTTTTCAGTCCTTGGTGGTGGCATTTCTAAGATGGCCTTGATTTTTGAAGGGTCGACCTCGATGCCCCTTTGTGTAATCAGAAACCCCAGCATTTTTCTCGCTGTAACACCAAACGTACACTTCTGAGGATTTAGCCGCAACCGAAATTCTCTGATCCTTTGGAAAAACTTTTGCAAGGCAGTGTAGTGGCCTTCTCTTTCTTTGGACTTGACAATCATGTCATCTACGTACACCTCAACCTCTTTGTGGATCATATCATGCAGTATTGTCGTCGCAGCCCGTTGATATGTGGCTCCAGCATTCTTCAACCCAAACGGCATCACTCTGTAACAGTATGTCCCCCACGGGGTGGTAAAAGCAGTCTTCTCCCGGTCTTCGGGTGCCATCACTATCTGATTGTAACCTGAGAAGCCATCCATGAACAAAAGCAAAGCATGCCCCACTGTAAAATCCACCAACTCATCAATATGCGGCAGGGGAAAGTCGTCCTTCGGACTAGCTCTATTCCAATCCCTGAAATCCACGCATACTCGGATCTTGCCATCCTTCTTTGGCACTGGAACAATGTTGGCCAACCAAGTCGGGTATTCGGATACTAACAGGAAGCCTGCATCAATTCGCTTGGTGACCTCTTCCTTAATTTTGATGGCCCAGTCCGGACGAATCCTTCTGAGCTTCTGTTTGATCGGTCGGGCCTCGGGGTCAAGAGGGATCCGGTGCTGTACAATCTCAGGATCGATTCCAGGCATGTCTTCGTAGGACCACGCAAAAACGTCTTTGAAATCTTTTAATAAAGCGACTAAGCGCTCGCGTTCCTCCGAAGACAATGTGGACCCGATCTGGACCAGCCGCGGGTCCTTCTCAGTACCGACATTCACAGTAGTGATTTCATCCATTAAGGGTTTAACAAATCTTTCCTGCTCTTGATCAATTAATCGTTGCAAAACCAGAGGAATTTCTTCCTCGTCGTTTTCATCAAAATTTTGAAAATCCTGATTTAAGCAATAAATCAAAGGCACAGAAAAATACTCAGAAACCACATCCACATCATTCTCATTAAATACTTCCAAGCCGTCCGATTCTTCTGTTACAACAGACTCAAAAGAGAAAGAAAATGACGACCTAGACAGGACTGTGGCATCCGGGTTATCACCCCCAGGAATACCGGACTCAGACTCAGTTGAGCTGGAACCTGATTCCGACTCACAAGACTCGGTGGAATCAGATTCCGGCTCACTACCTGACCCGGTGCTGCTTGATAAAAAACCTTCTTCATATTGCCAGACGAGAGAGGGTGCGATGGATGCATCCAAAATAGTTGATGGTAGGCCCGCAGCCGTTTCATTCCCAATCATGCATACCGAGGAGTTGTCTCCCAAGCACTTTTGTTCGATCGGAGGATCTGAAAGTAGACATGCCAGTGCTACCCCCATTTCAATTTCAGCGTCCTCAGACTGCACTTCCTTACTTTGCTCAGCCTCGGCTAATGGGTCTGTCTGCTCTTCGGCGATGTCATTCTCAGGTAGCTGCAGGTCAAAGAAAATCTCAAACCCCGGTACGCGCTTCCTCTCCGCGTTCAGCCACGGCTCTGGGAAGCCACAGAACGGAAAGTCCTCCCCCTCTCGGACGAAGCGTCCGTTTAGGATACCCTGAATGGGCCGGTGCATTAAGTCAAAGGGCTTCCCCATCTGTTTCGCTCTGGCTCTTCCGGCCATCTCCTTTCCTTTCCTCATCCAGTCCTCTTTGGTGGGTAGATAACCCAATCCGAAGGTATGAGGGTTGTGTGGCACTTCGGCCAATGTCGCAACGCCTTTCCGGCCGCTCTTTCCCAATCCCATCCCGGGGATGTGCTGGAGCTTGTTCATGAGATAGACTGCTTGAGCACTGACATATACCCCTTCATTAGCTGCCACGATGTCCTGTACAACCCGAGCCTCAGCCAAGGTAAAACCCGATATGAACACATCTTCCATACCGTGCTCGATTTCTAGAACAGGCGTAGATACCTCCGGTGGCGGATGAATCGATGAATTCCCGAAAACAATGGCTACTCGCTTCCCATAGGGGTATTTCACCACTTGATGTAGGGTGGAGGAGACCGCCTTTACCTGATGCAGCCACGGCCGTCCCAAAAGCAGGTTGAACGTTGCAGGAACCTCCAAGACATGGAAATCTATCTCATGCTGTCCCGGCCCAACCTTTGTTTGAATTTTAACTGTTCCCATTACTTCCCGACTCGTGTTGTCATACGCCCGAATTACCTGGGCCGTTGGCACAAAATCCGCGACTTTCAAACCGATCGCGTAGGCTGTTCTTGCCGGACAGACATTGATGGCAGACCCCGTGTCGACAAGCACTACGGGTATCCATTTATCTCTGCACTCCACAGAGATGTAGAGCGGCTTGTTATGGTTCGCACCCTCAGGTGGCAGTTCTTTATCAGAAAAAGTTAACATCGGGGCGGCCCCTCCCGAAAAAACTAGGCCCACCAGCTGTTCGGGCGTGGTATCTATGGAAAGTTTGGCTTTGACCATGGCTGAGAGGACAGCCTGTCTATGTACTCGAGAAGCCATAAGCAGTCCCCAGATGGAGATGTCTGCTTGTATCTTCTTTAATTGTCTCAATACGGTCTCATCCTCGAGTTGCTTCTCATTTTGCTTCTCTGCTTCCCTATCTTTTCCAGACGCCTCTGGTTGATCTAGGTGTGGAGGCTTGAAATACCGTCCACTCCTGGTCATGTGATCGACTTCGCCGACATACCAGGTATTATCTGGTTGGCTGCTCCCCCAAACTTCGTCGGTGTGGGCAAGACACAGATCATCATCCTCCCACCACATTCCATTTGTGGCCGACAAGCACCTGTCTGGTTCTGGCATGACTGTTCTCATACTCGCAGCACCTTTTATTCTTATACTCGCGACATTCTCCATTTCTATACTCGCAGCAGTCTCAATCCCCACATGGGCTTTCGCTTTCCTGACTCTCTCGGAATCTTCAAATCTTTCCCGTTCTGACTGTGTCAATGCGGTAGACAGTTCAACAATCCCCGTACTCAAAATGTTCCAATCCCGAGCGAAACTCTTGACACCGGCGCTCTCCGGCGATGTACTTTGTTCTTCGACCCTCTCGGCTGTTATTGACATTCCTGCCCCTGCCGGGCCTTGTTCTGATTGAAACTCCCCTATCACATCTGGCTGATCGTCCAACCATCCCGTGGCCTCCGCCGATTCCTCATAATCGAACCAGTTGATGGCTGAGTTTTCTAGATCTTGGTTATCGTAAAACTGGAACTCGGCAAGATCCTCTTCCACAGCTGTCAAATCATCCGTTCCTTGTCTTAGACTGTCCCCTTGGATTGCACACAGCTCTCCTTTTGCTGGAAATTCCACATCTGGTCTATTCTGGCCCATTGGTGAAATGTAGTCACTTGGACTATAAGCATTCCCAACATCACTCCCAGACTCCACAAACTCTGGCTCGACAACCCCCTTTTCCTTTGGAGTCTTCTCTCTCCTGCTCTTGATGGTCACCACCACAGGCTTGGGTCGGGTTATGGAGACGTCCATCATGCACAAATCGGCGCAATCAGGAAGGAAAACCTCCGGCTTAGGTAGGTAGGAGGGCGTGATGTAGATACTAGGATCGTAGGATGCGACCCCAGTGTGGATGAAATTGATTCTTTTGGGTGGTGGAGCTTGGTTATGTGTGGGGAGAGGATTTGTAGTAACATTGGGTTTCTCAGGAGGTAAAATCACCCCATTATCAATGAGATCTTGAATCTCATGACGCAATCGAAAGCACAGGTCGGTGTCGTGACCGTGCTGCTGGTGGAACGCACAATACTTGGCTGGATTGTGGGCAGCAGTGAGTCTTTCCGGTAAGGGCCGCGGCTCTAGGGGCTTCAGATGCCCTTTTTTGATCAAAACCCCCAAAGCTTTGGACAGGGGCATATAAAGCGGAGCGAAGGTTCTGGTATTTCTGGGAGGGTATTTGGCTGTTTGTGGGTTGCTTCCGGACGCACCGGAGAATGGTGTGGCTGCCATAGTTCTTGGGGAAGGGTTGGTGGTGACCATACTCACTTCGGAGGTCCTGGTAGTTGTAGCGCCACTCGGGCCTGCAGTAGTATTTCGATTGAAAGTTCTGCGGGGTTGCTCCCGGTCGTTATCAATCAGGCCTTGTTTTAAGGCATCCTCGATCTGCACCCCCATTTCATGTAGATCAGCAAAGGTAGGGAAGGGGATTACAATCATCTTTTGCATTAGCTTCGGCTGAAGATTGCGCACAATCATCCGAATCTGGTCTTTGTCCGTGGGTCTTAAGGTCATCATCGAAGCCTTAGCCCGCCATCTGGTTACAAATTTTAAGAAGCTCTCCTTGGTTTCTTGCCTCGTTGTCTCGAGATCCCGGGTCGTGATCTCGATTTGTGTGTTATAAGAGTACTGCAGGATGAAGGCCTCAGCCATCTCGTCCCAACTTCTCTTGACGTCATCCTCTAACTTGGCATACCATGCGGCCGCTACACCAGATAGGGTCTGGCCAAATAAAGACAGCTTCTGCAATCTAGTGAGGCCCATTGGCCTTAGGACATCTGAAAACAGTCGCAGGTGTACCATGGGATCCTCAGATCCATCAAAATGATCAATTTGCAGCATCTTAAACCGATCTGGCAGCGTCACGGCTGCGTCAGTGTATCCATCTCCAATGTCCGGAATGGACTTCACACCTTGAGATCTCTTGAACAGCTTTTCAAGCTTACGCATTTTTAATGCCACGGGGTCTACCTCGGACTCGAAAGGAGAATCCGATTGATTGATAGGAGTGGGTGCCTTGGATAGTTGAGGCAAAATCGGGGGTGGAGCCGGCCCCGTTGGGATGTCTGTATCTTCTTGGACATTCCGAGCATTTGGCGTCTCTTCGGGTATCGGAACCCTTAGTGGGGGAGGGACTTGCTGTGAAGCTGATGCCCCAGTTTGCTGCTGCAATCTCCCGATTAACTCCGCTTGCTCATTCACAACTGTGGCTTGTTGTTTGGCAAATTCTGCCTGTCGGACAGCATCCTGCTGCATCATTTTCATGCTTTCCTGGAGTTGGCGCACCATCTCCTCTAAGCTAGCCATACTATTCTGCTCTGGTTGAATTACTGGTATGCGTTCCCTCTCTGTGGGTGAAACAGGACCCTGATCCCTACTGAACTCAGGTGGGGTAGATAAGGCCCTCTGAACTGACTGTTGAACTGATACTCCCTGCCTAGCTGTCCTCCGTCTAGTAACCGGGGGTAGAGAGTGGTACACTGGTTGTCCGTCTACCAGATCCTCAGATCGATGGAGCCGACGACCTCTAATCCAGAGTGCTTGGGGAATATCTACCGGGTTGGAAGCTATGGTGCTAAACTACCTAGCAAAAAGATAAATAAAGCAGTAAATAAACAAACAATCGAACGGCATAACGGCATAAAATAAACACATACAACGCGCAGTTGGGCATTTCATAATACACAGTTGGTAAGCCGAACATACTGTTCCTCGACACTGACCACTGTTCCCCAAAATCTCGGTTTCCGAAACTGAACCTGATACCCGCAGTTAACTGATTCTCATAAACTGGTACTGATGCTCTCAGGCCTAATACTCAATCTTGCAAACTGATATGCACGTTCCTGTAGAGCAACACCCTAAAAGCACATAGCAAATAAAGAGAGCCAAAACACCCCTATGTTGGGGTAGGGTTTCCCTGTCCTACTTTGTCAGGAGCTAGGGTTTCACTATGCACGCAGCAGTTTTCAAACAACCTAACATCAGGTAAGCAGCCTGTCCTAACTTCGAATGGTCACTACGGATCCGAGTATGCACTAGGTCGAATGGTCAAAGAGGGTGCCCCGGTAAAACCGGGGTTCGTGTTCCCATGCTGTCAGAGCCCATAACCGGTCAGCCTTATGGTCATGCCTTGACAAGACAAGCCTCCGGCAAACCGTTCAAGAATGGCAGATGGCAAACATTGTGTTCCTAGGCGCACCAATGCACATGCAATGCAAAGAAACACATAAATGAAATCAAAACAGGATATCACGAGTTTGAGTCAAGCTCTCTAAAAGTCCCCAGCAGAGTCGCCAGAAACTGTAGACGTCCCCCGGATGCCCCGGGAGGGTCGAGCTCTCGTTCAGTTAGATATTGGGGTTTACTACAGTTCAGACTCTCGAATTTGTCACGGTTCTTAATCTGAACCAAAGAGTCCAAATCCGGCAAATCGTTTTGAGAAAACAGATTTTTGAAAGAAGTGCCAAACATGGACTGCTTTGCCAGATTACAGAGTCGCCACCTAAATATTTTCAAATGGGGGAATTTAGGAAACCTTGACTCGGTGCCAAAGGCCACGTGTCCGTCATTGCCAAAGTTGCCTAGGCTCGGGAGCTAGGGTACGATTGGGAAAGGTCAGCTATGAGCACCCCCTCTCGCCCGATCCGAAGATCGGCCTCTACTAACCGTGATATCCGTTTTTGAAAACGTTATGTGTCCTTAATCCAATTATTAGCCTAGAATTACTATGTTATGCGCACAGCAAACAAGTATAGACTAGATTGCCTAATTTGGAAATAAACATTGCATATCCGTTTATTTTAGAAAACGTTTTTGGAATTTGCTACTCGCAAGTAGGCTAAAACACGGATTTCAACGAGTTTTTCAAACTCAGACAATCCAACCTCCACCAACAGGAAATCAAACAGTTTATCACATAAGCATCTAGCCACATGGTAAGCATGCTGTCATGGCAACACTCACACGCATGCGGGATGCTAAAACATAAATACTTACATCGTACTCCGTGCCAAAACAATAAACTAGTTAGCAAACATGCATGTCCTAGTTCATGTTAAAAATGGCTAATGCATCGCATGCAAAAATGCAATTAGAGTAGGCTCGAGTAACCTAAGCATGGCATGTGAAATGCGATCAATTGATGCACGTATTCAATTTGGAATCGAAGTACAAATGCAGTTAGCGTGATGTACCGAGCCTAATGCATGCAATACAAATGCATGAATGCACGCATGCATAGCATAAGGTATGCTAATTTAAAAGATGCCCTAGTCTACCATCAAAAGCAGGTAAATAAAAGGGAAGAAAGACGTGAGGTTGGAAGACATACACACACTCACGCACACTTATTACATAATCGCCCTCGCTCGGGGGAACCAAATAAATATTACAGTCCGAATAATGAGCAAATAAAATTATTACAGAATTTCTAATTAATTAATAGAAAGAATGCAAAAGAAAGAAGAGGATGGCCGCAACCTCTGCCTCGGGATGCACGAATGATGCGTGCTCGAAATCCGGCCCGCCTGGAAAACCCGTACCATACCCCTGCCACCTCTGTTTATACTGCCCTGTCTCTCTGAAAATTGCCAAAGCCCTAGGACAGGTTCCTTGCATGTTGCAGAGCACCACCGACTAGGGGAAATCTCCACCGGCAGTGCAGAATTTCCATCGGCTGCTGATTGATTCATCGGCCATTCCTCGATTGCCGGTCGGCACTGAATTATGCCGGTCGGCAAAAACTTCCTGCAGAAGACAGTTTTTGACAGCAAACAGAGGACAGACAGTATGGCATGGGATTTCAGGCACATGTAAGCATGGTCATGCTTCCTATCATGCTTTGAACTCAGGAAAGCATGGCCCTCGATCCTCGAGCCATCAATAGTGCATGATAGCCCAAGGGATCAAGTTTGCCACTTGATATAAAGATGCATGCAACACACAAATGAGGACCAAGACCCTATCATGCCGAAGTCAAGGGTCCCGGTGACCGAGAATCAAGGCACATTACATTACTTGAAGTATGAATGTTCCTTGACCCTCGCACTTGGTTTGACACCCCAAACCAAATAATGCAATGCATGTTATGCAAACATGGTTCAAAATGCAACATGATACTAATTATGCAAGACATGCCAAATGTCATGCAACTAATATGACAAGTATGTAATGCTAAGCATGCAAGATGCAAATGCAATGCAAACTTGGGCCATTTAAGGGATGGGATCAACATATTACAACACTTAATGAAGCAACCATGCAACAAACATGAAACAAGCATGCAATGGTGGCTTAAAATGGTAAAGGGGTAGACCTTCACCCACCTCAAAACAATGGCAAAAAGTGTTCGAAAGGTGGACCAATGCTCATGCCAACAAGCAAACCAAAGGTCCTAAGGTTAAGGTACAAAAAGGAAGCACTTCACTCCCACCAACATGACCACTCATAGCATGATTAAGACAAGTAAAAACAGAATTTTTGCATGCAAAAGAGGACTCCAAAACCTCCTAATATTGGCAGCTAAAGTGGCTCCAAAGAGGCATATGCACCAAAGCTCATTCCTAGGCATAAGAGGGCACACCCTCAAGGCATAAAAGAGGTCACACATGCACACATGTAAACATGATTTATGGACTGAAATATGGTCCTAAATGATGCCAAATCATGAGGATGATCATAGTTATGCATGCTAGAGGTCAATATGCTCAAAGCTTACAAGCCAAATCACAAAGGGATGACATCAAACCATGCAAGCATGACTGAAATGAAGGGCCAACAGACCTTAAACATGGTAAAATAGTGCCAACACCTTCATGGAACTAAGCCAACACATGCAAGAATCATGGCCTAAACACAAGATACAACTCTAGGCCAAATGGAGGAATGTAAAGCAAGTATATTAAGCATGAAAGTGGGTACAAATCCGGCCAAAAAAAGAGATCATATATGACCCAAAACCTCCAAAAAACTTCTGAAATGAGGCCAAAAATGATCAAGCATACATGTTACCTTTTTAAGCTAAAATGCAAGGAAACAAGACAATGAAGGGAGAGGGGTGTCCCTCCCCTATGCAAGACTTCAAACCACCTTCCTCACCACTGAAAATCCATTGGTTTTCAGTGGTGAGAAGACCAAAACACTTAAGCAAATAAGGTCTCACCAAAGAGGCAACAAAAGGGGCCAAATAAGACCTAACAAGGTGAGTTTGCACTCAAACTACAAGACAACCTTAATGAAAGTTCTAAAGCATGAAAATATAAGCCTTTTTCATGTTATGCACAAAAGCTAAATCAGCAAGCAAGATAGGTAAAAAACTATTGCAAGATTGGGGAAACTAAAGTAAAGTGCTCACCCTTGAAGAACCTTTGAAGAACAAATGGTCTAGCCCTCTTCTTTTAATCAAAATCAGTCCAAAAACTCAAGAATCACCCCCCCCCAAGTCCTCAATCTCGGAGCAAGGTGTAATAGCGTGTGTATTGGTGCAAAAGTAAGGTAAAATCACACTTTTAGGCCAAGAAACACACACAAAGGAGGAGAGAGGGGGAGATATAGAGATAGGGTGTATCTATCTATGGAAGCTCTGGTTTTTGCCTTCAAAGTTTCTAACCTAGAGCAAAGAGAAGGCCCCTCCTCTTATAGAACTCCCTCTTGCAAAGCTTATACAACAAGCTTGCTTAGAGGGAAATCCCTCCATACACGTGTATGGAGGGAGGCAGAGTTGGTGCCAGCTATCACAGCTGGCACAAAATATCTACATAAAGTAGATGAACAGTGGTCGGCTGCCCAAAAATGTCATTTTGACAAAATTTAGTGCCGACCGGCAACAAAAAGTGCCAACCGGCAACAAATAGTGCCGACCGGCAATAAAAAGTGCCGATGGCATCAAAAACCAGCCGGTGACCTTTAGCCACTGCCGGTGGTGTGTGGGGGTGCCTCACAAGGCATTCCCTGCCCTTCCAAGGCAAAACACAAGTGTTTGGTGCAAAACCAGACACTAAACGGTCGAATTCGGAGATCTTGAGGCAAGGCGCGTAGCCGAGACCTCCGGGAACTCCAAACGAACACAAACATGGATGATCACCGAGTATTCAAACGGTGACGTCCAAGTCTTGAGGACGGTCAAAAATGGGGTGTCTACACCAAGGAATATGGTTAGTCGACCAAAAAGAGTGCCGATCGGCCAAAAAGAGTGCCGATCGGCCATCACTTATGGCCGATGGCAAGAAAACCAGGCCGATGGCATCATGCCTTGGCCGATGGGTTGTAGGGATGGCCAACAAGCCACCCTCTTCCCTCAAAAGCAAAACCACAAGTCCTTAGTCCACAACCAAGCACAAAACAAACAAGTTGAGAGATTCTAAGGCATGGCGCGCAGCCAAGACCTTCGGGAACTCAAAACGAACACGAGTACGGATGATCATCGAGTGTTCAAATGATGACGTCCAAGTCTTGAGGATGGTCAAAAATGGAGTGTCTACACTTGCTTCAGTGTAAGTAATTAAGTTTCATTCCAAATCCTCATTATCTAATTAATTTCAATTAAGTTAAATTAATCTCACCTAATTTCTGTTAACCAGATTGATATTTCGACAAAATGTCTAAAATATTATGAACATCAAATTAAAATGATTAAGCTCTTTAATTACGATTTCTAAGATGTCTACACATTTCAATTTCAAATTCGATTCATAATCCTCCATTAAACAATTCACTACATATGCAAATAAAATATGAGTTCTAATTAATTAATCATGACTAGATCCATTTCATTCGAATAAATTCTTGATTTTCATCACTAAATTAATCTTAATTAAATTAATTTAATTTGATTTAATTTTGTTAATTCTGATTTATTTATGATGAAGTGACCAAAATACTCTACACATCAAATTAATACTATTAGGCTTCTTAATTAGTATTTCTAAGATATATAAATGTTTTAATTTCAAGTTTGTAGTTATTCCTTAACTTAATTTTAATCCATTAAAATTTATACAAAGCCTTTCTTAAAATTGATCTAATTTTTGTGAGTCTTATAATTTTTGACATATATTGCTACCCAATTAGATTTATTTCCATTCAATTTCCTTTCATTAATTCACATTTTATTCCTTGAATAGTATATGGTAATTAACTTCAATTAAATCTTCTTATATATGTATATATAAATAATTATTTTGATGAAGAAATTCATGTGTTCCCAACTCGTTAATTATATTCTTTTCCAAGTATCAATTTAACTAATTTATATTATAAGTTAACTAATTTAGTTTAAGGTATTCAAAAATAGATGATTGTATAATTTCTATAAATGACATTATTCGGGGTGTTATAATACCTATCTTGATCTCAAAACTTTTGGACCTTCAATTCTCTCTATATATATATAAACTTATATGCCGAGGCCCTTGTGACCTAGTGGCATGTAGTCACGCCTTAGGGTGTGATGAGTGGAAGGTCTGGGATTCGAGCTGATGGATCAATGACGGTGCCTTTAAGTTGTAACATAACTTTACTAACATACTAACATACTAACATTATATCTTCAACAAAAAAAGAAAAGAAAAAAAAAATGCATACACCTCAATTAAAGCTTGGATTGAAGCTTTTCTTGTCGGAGATTCAGGAAGATTCAGAAGGTTGAGGGTGCTTAGAGTGAAGTTTGCTAATTAAGAAGCTCTTCCTCTTTACTTGATGCAAACTCTTGAATTTTCTTATCACTTTCTCTCTTATTTTCTTTTCTTTCCTCTCTTGCCAAACACTTAATAATTCTAAATTATATTCATTATAATGTGATTGGGACTTGTGGATAGTGGAAGGGATTAACCATCCCTCTATAAGAGTTGTTGGAATTTATTGAATTCTTATTTTCTTTCATTTTCTCGCCTTCCAAACACTCTATTTTCTAATTTTTCTTTGTTTATTTAGATTGGTTATGAACTTGTGTAGAGGGTATTAGTCCTACCCTATGTTTTGTTTTCATAATTCTCCTGTTTTCTTTCACTTTCTTTTATTTTCTCTCACTTTCTCACCAATTTTCTTATTATCCAAACAAACTTAATTCTCATTATTCAATCCTTATTTATACATTAATCAGCTATTGTGATTGATTTATGGTATCCATGAGTTTAAATTGATGATTAGAGAGTTTTATATTTTTATTTTCTTTTATTTCTCTTACTTTCTCTAGTTTTCGCTCCACATTCTTGGAAGCCAATGGCTTCCACCTAGAAATAATTTGTAATATACTCTCTCCATCTACTCTTAACATGATTTGGGTGTCCATTTTCCTTTTTCCATGAGAGATGATGCATATTCATATTCAATTCTTTGATTTGCTTCTTGTTTTAATTTCTTTTTTCTATTTTGTTTCTATGATTATCATTGATTTTCTATATCCTTAATGATCAAAGAAGTTCCATCTTCTCATGATTATTCCATGATGAGAATGGTAGATTTTGCTTATTTTTATTCTTTTACTTTTCTCTTGATTACTTCCATAATCATCATGTAGTGTTTTGTATTGCTTAATGGTTGAGGAAGCTAATCTATCTCGTCTTTGATTATTTTTATGATTAGAGGGGTAGATTATTATTAATTTCATTATTTGCTACTCTCTCTCCCATCCTTTAGTGATTGAGATTGATATTCTCTACCATGTCCACCATGAAGCTTCCATGGCTTAGATGGATTTAATTCTCTCATTATTCATAATGATTAAGGATGAATTTGTCATATGTAGCTTCTAGTGGCATATCAAGAGGATAAGTGCTTCTTTTTTGCATTCTTATGTTATAGAAGTATTTTGGCTCATTTTCTTTCCCTTTATTTTGTTCCTTAGCTCCTTTTTCTTGGTAACTTCTCATATTTTTCATTTGGAGAGGGAATAAAAATAACCGCAGGAATTATGTGGGTCTCGACATTGCCACGTAGCGGAATTATGGATGACAGTTGTTAAATCTTCGTCAAATACTGCATTTAGTGTTTTATGATATGCAAAAGTCATTAGGAGATGAAATCTTATCAATATAGGAGTCCTAAATAACTGCAGATTGTTTGGGATAGGACTTCTGGAACATTCAAACTACTTGATAGGCAAGTCACTTGATATTATAAATAGACCACACCCCCATGGGTTGAAGTACCTAATTTCTCTCTATGAAATAGTCTATTAAATATTTTGATAATATTAGAGGACTTACTTGGGCATCAGAGGGCCCCTGGCTACAGCTGGGGGCGCTTTGTCTTACAGATGGTGATCGTGTGGTGGTATTAATCTTCTTCTTCGTTAGATTTCTTTATCATCAATTACGATAGTTTTTATGTTCGTATAATTGGCACCGTCTATAGGAACGACTGAATCAATGAAGAAGACAACTATCACAGATTATGCACGGTCTGCAGTGTTATTAATTCGCAAATACGGACACTCAATGTTCATATACACTTTGAGGATCAATGATTGGACTTCATCTTTTTACTGTGTCCTCATTGTGAAGCACCAAACGACGAGCATTTAAACAAAAAGTTCAACTAGCTTAAGATTGTTGAAGATGAGCACCATGAGGAGCAACGAAGATATGAAAGATCAATTATTATATTTGATTTTATTGTCTACGAAGCATGAATTTTATTCATTATTATTCCCAGCATGGTTATTATTACATAGACTTTATGCATTGAGCTACGAGATATTATTATCAATTATTGAATATTAATATCTGCGGAGAATAGAGTTTATGCACTATTATTCCAACCACGAAGATATGGAGTAGCAATTATTATAACGGATTTTTATGCAGTCATGGAGATATTATTATGTGTTATTATTATCCACAGACCATGAATTTTTATACCGAAGTGGATGGAGACGATTATTTTGGTCTAATACGCCACCGAACCTAAATGAAGACAGTTATTTTGGTCAGATATGTTATTGGATTTAGAATATATTTGAATAAATTATTCAGGTCAAATATGCTGAGATAGAGGTTGCTCTTTATAGATCACAGGGCAAGACGAATTATGCTACCTCTTAATTAAAACTTGAGAACCTTTGTTGAGCGGGTTTTGCTAAGTAAAGTAGGTTGGCAAGTTTGACCAACTTTGAAAATCTTTGCCGAACGGCATTTTGCTCAGCAAAGTAGGTTGGCAGGTTTGACTAACTTTGAATATCTTTGCCAAGTGACATTTTTCTTAGCAAAGTACGTTGATTGGTTACCAACTTTGAAAATATTTGCTGAGCGAGTTTTGCTCGACAAAGTAAGTTAGTAGGTTTAACTAATTTTGAAAATTTTTACCGAGCAGCATTTTCATGATTTTGTTTAAAAAAGCTTGTTTATTGTTCTTTATTCTTAAAATACTTCCATGATTTTGTTCATAATGGCTTAATGATCTTCATATTTTCTTGATCATGCTTCCATATTTCATATTCACTCGTCTGATTTGCTGAAAACTGATCTATTTTGTTTTAGATTTACCCTATATCAGTATGTGGAGTGAGTTCCATGGTGATGATATGTGAGACCCCTAACTTTTGTAAACCTTATTAGGTCCCTAAATTTTGAGTTATTATAATAAAGCCCTTAATTCGTTGATTGTTTGCAAATTAAACCCTAGAACCGAAAATACATCACGGATGAACCCATACAAACCTTAATCGACCCTAGAAGCTTAGAAATCATTTCTAACGCTCTAATATTAATTATTTAACTCTCAAATTTTAGACTAATCACTCTAAACCTTAACTTCCAATTTTCACAATTTTCGTTCTGTTATTTACCTTTAAATTCAAATCAAGATAATACAAACCGAATTATTTTTCCTAACACTAGTTTATTAACTCTACAATTGAAATAGATACTTCAATTGAGCCCCAAGCCCTCACATTTTTATTAAATCATAAATTGACCCCAAACAAGTACCATTATATATTTATATACACTTGTATCCTAAAATCGTTTTTTAAAACATTTTATTTTACAAATTCCAACGATTGTACACAAAAAATTATAAAACAAGTCCATCAATTCACCATCACATGGCTAGCCATCACCATTGTAGGTGTAATGAGTATACTTTTGAGACAAACTTGCATAATTTAAGGGAAATCTTTGACTTTGGTTACAAACTTATATATATATATATATGCAATTGTACACAAAATAAATTCATAAAATCTCTCCAAATCTTCATCTTGGCCAACCATCATTACCCCCCCCAGGTTATAATGAGAATCAAATCATATATATGTTTATACCATAATCTACTCTTGTCTACAAATATCACATCAAATTGTATACACAATTTCCCAAATCTAGAATGGGCCAGCCACCCCTTTTCCCTAAGATACTATAGGATTTTATAGGATTTATTTAGTACAAACAAATCCCTTGAAATCTTGGAGCAATAATGACTTTGGTACCTATATAGATTTGCTATATATATGTATGTACTTCTAACTAGAAGGTATTTAAATTAGTCCTAAACCTAACTAGATCATAATTAAATACATAATTAAGGTTCTAATCCTCCCTCATTCCATTACATTTAAACTAAATCAAGGCACTATTCAATTGAATTGGAACCAATCGGCATTTGGGACTTTTCACACCAAATTCTCTATAAATATACCACTCACCCCCATTTGTTGAGCAGATATACACACCCACACACACACCCACACTATATTCAAGTGAGAGAAGAGAGGGAGGAGGGTGAGCTTGGTGGAAGATAGGAGAAGAAGTTTGCTAGCAATTCCAACAACCCTCAAGTAAGCCACAACACAACTCTCTCTTCCATTTTCCTTTTTCAAATACATGTTATTAGAAGTTTAAAATGGTACTTTCAAATGTGTTATAATGGTATTCTTGTGTCAAAAATGAAAAGAGTTAAGCCTTGATTCTACCCTTCTTCTATTTTTCTTAATCGGTATAAGACTATATTTTTCCCTATCAATCTCTCAAAATTTTCAAAGGCACACCTTCACTTTAAATTTCTGAGTTTAATACATATTATTTAGCATGTTTTCATCACAAAGTAAGTGGAAAATTTCCCCTAGCTGACCTCTTTTCTCACCAACTTTCTGTTTTCAAGAACTATGCTAGAAAAATCTGTTTTACATCCACCTTACGAAAATTTTAGAAACATGTATAAAAATATTCTAGACCTCCATTTTATGTAAAAATCTTCCTTAAGGAGTTATCTTTCAAGGAAAATTGGTTTCATTGAAAACGAGTGAGCGGTTTGTAAGAAAATCTGATTTTCGTAACGGTCGACAAATCTGGACAGAGCTGGAGTATTTCTGAAATAACTACAAATCTGGAAAAGCTATTCCATTTCTAAAAAATGTTCTGAAAACTAGATAAAATTCCATACGAACCATAGGAAGGTCAGGCTCTGAAAAAAATCTGAAATAGCCCTTTTGTGCATAATCTTTAGGTAGTACTAAATCTGAAAATTCTGTTTCATTGGTGTTTTATGCTCTTGTGTTCATGAATATGCTTATTAATTTATGATCATGCCTCGATATGATATTTCACATGTCATAGATTTATGTATTTTATTTTAATCCTTCGATGGTGCTCACGCAAATTTGGAAATTATATTCATGTGCGAACTTATTCCATTAACTACTTGAATATGCCTAGAGCTACTTGTGCCTATCTTCATATGTGAATCTTATGTGTTGTAACCTTATTTCCTTCTATTTGTACTATTTAGTTGTTCAAACTTGTGCAATAGATGTTGTTTCAAGAGCATGTCCTAACTTTGACTCAAATTATCTAACTCAAACAGGAAACTTAATGGGTGGTAATGGGTTGTGAATTTTTGGACAAAATTACTAAGATATTGATTGGTTGATGGGATGAGTTCCCTATTTGGAAGTTAAAATTTTGCGCAAGTGGTTTTCGGAACCCTTGAATGGAGCAGTTGTATTCGGACCCTATGTATTTGGTGTAAGGGAGGATTTGGGCAAGGCCCATTATTACCGTCTCTTTTGAGGCCCTACGGTTGGCGCTACGCGGTATATAACCGTTGGTAGGCATTCGAGGTTAGTTCTACAACAAAGCAGCAAAAGAGAGGGCATACCGAATTATCCGTGTCCGATTCTTGTGGTTAGGAGGACGAAGTCTCTTTGAGGGGATTTCTAGATTTCTAATATCTAACCTTGTAATCCTTTATTATTGAATGATTATCATACTTCATTACTTGCTTGTTATAATTGTGATGGTGTATTGGATTGGGAAAAATGAATGGGGTGTGTGTGCATTTACTAGGCATTCAAAGCTCTTGGCGTTTCATACTAGGTATCGAAGAAACGTACGAAGCCAACGAAGAGTCAAAGACATTTGAAGACTTAAATTTTCCTTAGAGAAAGTTTGGAACCATTTCGCTCATTAGTCTAATTGTGTTTTTATTTATTCTTTTTAGATTGTAATAGTAATGGAACTCGTTTTGCAAATTTAAAATTGAGGCGCTGTAATTATTATTTACTTTGTAATCCTATGCCTATCTCTGCGTTGCTTGTTAGACCTTGCGTCAATGCCTTTTAAGATCTGTCAAAAGGGTGGTGAGCTACCTAAGAAAGCTGGGACTTAGAAGGGAGGCTAACTTGACTCCTCCGACGATCTGGGATCTTACTCGGTCATTGGCCATAAGACTCATTAGTGTCATTTCGTAGACTCCTAACCTTAGATAAACCCTGTATTTAATTGATAATATATTCTCTGAAGTTCGTTGTAGACACCTCATTTTTTACCGACCTTAAGACTCAGACGTCATCGATTAAGCGCTCGATGATTGTGCATGTTCTGCTCGTTTCGAGTTTCTGGAGCATTCGGCTGAGCGCCTTGTCTTGCTTCCCTTTTGGTTTGGTTTCGAACCTTGTTTTCTCTTCCCTGGAGGGAGAGAGGTCTTGTAGACCACCTTTTTGTGGTTGTAGACCACTTTTCCTGCTTAGAGACTAGTTTCTGGTTTCCGAAGTCTTCAGCCGCGCGCCTTGTCTCAGGACCGCTTAACGTTCTCCATTTGGCTTGGTTTTCAAACCATGCCTTGTTGACCTTGCCTAGAGGGACCCTATGGTCTAGGAGACCACTTTTTGTGGTTGGAGACCACTTTTGGTGCCCGTAGACTAGTTTTCGAGACTCCCGGCTGCCCGCCTTGCCTCCCGAACTCTTGTCTTGCATCCTTTTTGGTTTGTTTTTGGCACAAACCTTGTTTTCCCTGCTTGGAGGGTGGAATAAGGGTGGGAGACCAATTCTTCTCCTTGGAGACCACTTTTCCTGCTTGCCAACCAATTTTCTGGTTGGCCAACTGGTTTTCATGGTCTTTGGACCACCAATAGTGGTCGGCTACCACACCACCACCTTACTTTCATGCTGTAGACCATCTCCCCCCCATGGCCGACCACTTTCTTCCCTGGTCGACCACTTCCACTGGTCAGCCAACCAGTGTAAGTAACTGGCCGACCACTTCAAGTGGTCGGCAGCTTTCCATCACCTTTTTGGAGATATTTTTAGGCCAACTATTACAGCTGGAGGGCACAAAAGCCATCCTCTATACATATAGAGGGATGGCTTTAGGCCAAAAGCTTGTCCAACAAGCTTGTTGCATATTTTTCTATATAAGGGAGCCTCCTCCCTCATGCCTTAGGTTTAAAAAAACTCCTTTGAGCTATACATACATCCTTGTCCCTATATCTTCTTGCTTGCTCTATATTTGTGCTTGAAAGTGTAGTTTTTCCATACTATTGCACACAAACACACACTCAAACACCATACTCTTGTTGCTGAGGCTCTTTGAGGTTGGTTTTGGAGTCTTTGGACTGGTTTTGATCAAGGAAAGTTGCTAGAGTTGCAGCTTTAAAGGGGTTCTACAAGAGTGAGTTTCTACCCTCTTGAACCTTGCTTTTTGCTTAAGCTTTAGCCCTATTTGCATGGTGTTTTAGGCTTAACTTCCTACTGCAAAAAGTTTTGATTTTTCGTCCTTAGCATGTTTGTTTAAGGTCTCTTTTGTGTTAGGGGTGGTCTACCCCCTCTTGTGCCTTGTTTGGCCTTGTTTTGTGCTATCTTTTTAAGTTATTGGGACCACCTTGTTTTGGCCTTCTCACCACTGAAACTCGGAGGAATTTTAGTGGTGGAAATGGTGTTTTGAGGTCCCAAATAGGAGAGGGTCATCCCCTCTCCTTGTATCTTGGATGCTTACTTCATTTGTCTCATGTTTGAGCATGTTTGTTAAGCTTATGTTGGCTCCATCTTAGCATGTATTTAGGGTCATTTTGACATGGCATACCACTATTTTGATTTGGTTTTGTCATCCCTTGCATGCCTTATACACTTGTAGTGTAAGTCTTGCAAACTAGCTTTGTGTGCTTCATGAAGTAGCATGTCTTTCTAGCTTGTTTTGAGTCCATCTCAGCATGTTGTTGGTGTTGTTTTGCCATGATATACCTCTGTTAAGGTTTGGTTTGATAGCTCCATGCATGCTCCATGCACTTGTAGTGCATTTCCATTCACTAGCTTAACATGCATCATGTGTTTAGACCATCATTCTAGCATGTTTTGGCTTAACTCTAAGAAGCTTTTGTCCATGTTTTAGCATTCTCTAGCTTTGATTTATGTTGTTTTGGTCATGCATGCATTGCTTTGTATAGCCAGCTCACTAGCCTTGTGTATTAAGTCCATTAGCATGCATTACTTGGACTATTTTCATGATTTGGCATCATTTGAAATATGATTTCAGTTCATGTAGTATGGTCATACACTTGCATTTGTCACTCTTTCCATGCTTTGAAGAGTTGGTGTTCTATGCCTTAAACATGAATCATTGCGTATGCCCTCATGCCTAAGCTTGTGAGCTATCATTTCAGTGTGTTTTGGGGGTTATTTTGCTATGATATAACTCTGATTTTTGTTGGTTAAGTCATCTCATGCTCGGTCTTGATAGGTGTAGTGTAATCCTTCCTTTTGGCCTTGTATGCATCATGCCTTATGCCCTTCATGCTAGCTTGTTTTGGCTTCCTTACATGCATGTTTTAGACTCATTTTGACATATTCTAAGACTGTTTTGGGTTGCCTTGGCCATGTGCTTCATGTTTTGCATAGTTGTAGTATAAGTGCCTATGTTAGTTTCAAGCTTTGAGAACCATAGCATGCTTCATTTGTATCATGTATATGATTTGGCATCATTTATCATTATATTTCAGAGCTTATAGCATTGCTATGTTCCCACTTCTTTCATGCTTTGAATGCCTTTAAGGGTTATACATTGTTGCCTAGCTTATGGCCTAGCTTGTATGCTTGCATGCCTAGACTTTTGAGCTCCCATCTTAGCATGTTTTGGTCTTTGTTTTGACCTACTTGAGCTCTGTTTGTGCCTGGTTCATGTATCTGTGCCATGTATTGCATGTCTCTAGAGTAGTTCTCCTTGGTAGCCTTATGCCTTAAGGACTCTTGCATGCCTTGCTTATGTTGTTTGAATGATTTGGCATCGTTTCATACCTTATTTCAGAGCTTATAGTGTTGTTACGCTCAAATGTTCATCACTCCTTGAGCACTCTTGAGGGTTGTGCTCTTAGGCCTAGTTGATAGGCCAATGCATGTGCATGTTTGTATATGCTTTCGTGCCTTCATTTCTTAGCATTATGGCCATTGTTTTGGGCATGACTGAGATCTGTCCACATTCGGTTTAAGTCCATTTAGCATGCTTATTTGCATGTTGTTTGCATGCTTATGTCACATTGCATTGAGTATGCCATGTTGTTCTTTGCATTGTGTATGCCATGTTACATTGCATTGTGTTATGCATGTTGTTGCTTGCATTGTGTTTGGATTGGGTGTTAGTCCAAACACGAGAAACGAGGGACGTTTCATACTTGAAGTGATGAAACGTGCTTCAATTCTCGGTCGCCGACCCTCTTGATTGAGCATGATAGAGTTCAAGGCATTTATGTGTTATGTGTGCATTCATTTACATTGATTTGTGCAATCTTGCCTCTTTGGCCATCATGAATCGAGATGCGTGATTGGTGGCTCGAGGGTCGAGAACTACACTCTCTTGAGCTCAAGAAATGATAGGGATGGTGGTTGTGCACACATATGTTGCAAATACATTGTCGTGCCCTTTCTTGCTCTCTGTTGCAGCAAACTAGAGAAGTGCAGCAACAAGTGGTCGGCAGACCAGAAAAACTAGCTGGCCGACCACTTTTTCTGGTCTGCAGCAATGGCAAGTGGTCGGCCAGTGGCTGGTAACACCCCTAGGTAGTCGGCAGCCCTCCTGAGGGTTCCCAAGGTGAGTTAGAAGCTTTCTGGAGCTTTGTGCAAGGTTCTGAGAACAATTGCAAACAAAGGCAAATTGAGGCATCACGGTAGATTTCCGAACGAAGCGACCGAGCATGCATACGCTTCTCGCTCTAAGGACATTTCTTTGCTGCTTTACTTAGCTAATTTGCTTAGCTAGTTAATATTTTGATTTTGTACTTAAGTAGTTAATGTTGTACTTAGCTATTCAATTTGTGTTGTAATATTTAGTTAGCTTGTTAGTTAATTAGTTTTGTGATGTAATAATTAGTTTAATTAGCTTAAATTAGCTAGTTAGCTTCTTATTCGGACCCTCCGTCAAGAGGGCTAACTATTGTAATAAGCGTGCGTGTGTGTAATGCATGTCTTCCAACCCCCATTTCTTTCTCCCTTTTACTTAATCACTTATGATGGTTAGTTTTAGGGCACATTTCAATTAGCATACCTTATGCTTGCATGCGTGCATCCATTTATCTATTTTGCATGCACCAGGCTCGGCGCATCATACAATATTTCAATACATTTACTTAAGTACGTGTTCAACAGCATGTCATCAAGTTACATTCACATGGCATCTTAAGAATAGCCGAGCCTATCTTAGTTGCATTTTTGCATGTGTTGCATTAGCCATCTTAACATGAACTAGGATCACGCATGAGTTCTAACTAGTTCTCTGTTTTGGCTCGGAGTACACTGTGAGTGTTTACGCTTTAGCATACTGCATAAGATGTGTATGTTACCATGATAGCATGCTTGCCGTGAGGCTAACTGCTTAAGTGATTAACTGCATGAATGCCTGTGGGTAAAGGTTGAATTGCTTGAATTGGAACAATTCATCGAAAAACGAGTTCTAAACCCACTTGAGAGTGGCAAAATCTCCGACTTAGCCTACTTGCGAGTAGCAAACTTCAAATCATTTTCACAAACGAATATGAAATGTTTTGTTCCAACTTAGGCGATCTAGTCTATACTTGTATGTTGTGCGCATGACATAGTAATTCTAGGCTATTAACCGGAATAAGAACACATGTGTTTTCAAAAACAAAATATCATGTTAGTAAAGGCCGATCTTTGACCGGGCGAGCGAGGGTGCTCATTGCATGACCTTCCCCCCTCGTACCCAAGTTCCCGAGCTGAGGCAACTTTGGTGATGACGGACAGGTGGCCTTAGGCACGAGTCAAGGTTTCCTAAATTTTCCCAAAATAAAAACATTTAGGTGGCGACTCTATATCTAGCAAAGTAGTCCATGTTTGGCACTTCTTTATTAAAAATCGATTTTCCAAAACGATTTGCCGGATTTGGACTCTTTGGTGATTTATCGGTCTCACATTGCACCTTGTGAGATTAGATTCAGAACCGTGGTACGAGTCCGAACTGTAGTGGCTAAGAACAAAACGATTCGCGCCCTCGCACACGGAGAGCGGAGTTCTCAGGGTAGTCTACAGCGATTTTTGGGGCGTCACATGATATGCCTCTTTGTGTTTAATAACTCACCAAGTTCTCTTTTCCTTGTCAACAATTTGTGCTTAAATTTTGAAATTCCTGGAATTGTTTTTTGCTCTAAGCTTGTCTATTGTTCAATTTTTTGACTATCACAAGTTCATACCAAAATAAATAAAATCATTTATATATATATAAATCATTCTGATCACTTCATTTTGGTCATTGATTTAACTTTATTTCATAATGACAATTGCTTATTCATTCTATGGTTGTTCCTTAATTGTAAAAATCAGATCATTGCTCCTAGAACCAAAAAGCCTAAAGCAAGAGAGGTCGAACAATCATCAAATCCTGAATGGGCATATCCCTCTACTGACTTCCTATCTCAAATAGAAGAACAAGGATTCATCACCATGGCAAATCGATCCATCATTTCGGGCGGAAGAGTCAATCTGACACCAAAGTATGATGATTTGCTTGTCCAAAGACTTGAAGTAATGGGGTGGTCAGATTTGATAAATTTACCGAAAAAGGTATATCCCAGCGTTGTCTCACTATTTTACTTACACCTCAAGCACTCACATGAAGAAAAAGACAACTTTACCATTGACTCTTATGTCAAAGAAACATTTATTGAGTTTGATGTTCCCACCTTAGCACAAATACTTAGGGTTGAGTTGGGAGACCAACAACTTTACTTTCAAACTATTAAACAAATGGCTCACTGAGTTGGGTGTATTACTAAGCTTTATTTTACTATCTGCATTGGCAAAACCACTAGCTCACACTTACTTGCCACACACATCAAACCTCGTCTTCGCATTCTGCATAGATTTCTTTTAGCAAATGCCACTCCTAAGGTTGGCCATTATGATGATGTTCTTACCTTTAATGCATTTCTGTTATATTATTTTGAGGTTGGTCAGCGCATTGGTTTAAGCTATATCATCATGAGGGAAATGGCCATTGTCTTCTACTCTTGAGACAAATCTCTACCTTTTGGATCATAGTTAGCCAAGATTTTAAAACACTTCAAAATCAATTTTTCAAATGAGCCTGAATCCAAAATAGCCTTTGATATAAGTGAATATACTATAAACCAGGCTAGAGGATGTGATGTTTTACGTAGCAGTTTGCATGCTCTTGATCCACCTATGAAGGATCCTCAAGAACAATATCCACCATAACAGCCTCCACCTCCTACTTATTGGACAGATTTTATGGCTATAGACCGAGAATGCTATAATCACAGCCTCCAATGGGAACAACAAATGTCCACTCAAATGGCTAACTTTGGAACTTAACTAGAGGATTTTTGGCAAGCTCAACACTCCTTGATCCAACAATTTAGCGACTTTTGAGTAGCAAATGAACTTCATCATCAAGACTTGAACAACCAAAATTAATCGTATTAAGAACCACGTTGATGGCATCTATCAGCACTTCTATCCTCTACCTTCACCTGATAATACTTTGTGAACTCCGTTTCCTATTGTTTTCGATAATGTCATAGGGGGAGAAACTATGATCTTTTTATTTTAGTGATATTTGTGCTTTTCCTTTTTCTGATGTGCTTATGCAAGTAACCTTGTTTAATCTAATTTATGTCCATTTTTTGCTTATACTAATCTCTACTATTTTTTGAGCTAACATTCTATTAAGAAAACATTTAGGGGGAGCATGACTTGAGGGGGAGCTTTCTTCATTTCATACAAATCAAAACATATTGGTGTGCCATCATAAAAAAGAGGGGAGATTGTTAGATATTATATATTTTAATAATGCTTATTTAAATGTTTTGTTTTATCTGAAAATGTTTTTGAGAACATGATTAATAGACTTAACAATCTCATTCCATTCCTCATTCTAATTGGATGATTTGAATCATTTTGTTTCTAATTGATTATTGTTAAGCACATGTAAGATAATTCATTCATTAAAATTAATCTATGTCATTAATCTAATTTTATTGGTTTTGAGACTGAATCTGAGCTTCAACAGATGAGAAACGAAGCATGTAACAACAAGCAAAACAACAGAATGACAGAACACAGTAGCCAAGCCATCAAGGGGCTAGACGTTTGGGGGGACGACCGGCAATGGGATTTTTGCCCAGCTTCACTTCTGTTCAATCATATTCTGCTCTGGACGTCAGACGATAGTATGCTCGTAGACCGCAAACGACAACCTTGACGATCGAGACTTCATGGGACATCCAAGCGGATGTCTAGATAGACATCCAGGCGAACGACCCACAAACACAAAGCTTTACTTGGGTCATCTGGATGGACATCCAATGTGCGAAAATGTTCAATATATCAGAAAGATGTTGGCAGTAAAAAGTATTCATTATGTATTATATACCCATCATTCAACCGGTGAAATACACATGTGCAGTAGAGATTCTCTGAACAATGAATTGTATATCATCCTCAGCCATCACCATCCAATCTTATCAATGGGACGAAGAGAATGGGCAATGTTAAAATAACTAAAGAACAGAGCATTCGACTCTGTATTATATATAGAGCTTTGAACAAGCAGATGAGACACAAATATAGAGCAACTGATACAACGTGCTTGTAGACACCCCATTTTTTACCGCCCTCAAGACTTGGACATCACCGCTCGAACACTCGGTGATTACTCTTGTTTGTGTTTCGTTTTGAGTTACCGGAGGTCTCGGCTACGCGCCTTGCCTCAGGATCTCTCAACTCGACTGTTCTGTGTTTGGTTTTGCACCAAACACTTGTGTTTTTTTTGCTTCTGAGGGTAGAAAGTAGCATGTTAGCTACCCCTGACACCCACCGGCCTTGGTTTGAGGCCACCGGCTATGTTTTGAGGCTACCGGCCATTGGTGAATTATACCATTGGCCGGTCGGCATTCAGTATGGCCGGCCGGCCATCTGTTTGGCCGGTAACCTCCTTTTCTGGCCAGTAACACCTTTTTACCTTCTTTAGGCATGGTGCATGCCAGCTGTGCCAACTGGAATGCACCAAACCTACCCCGGGGCATACTTGTGGCTGTTTTGCCCCTTTTGCCCCCTTTTGGTCAAAGCTTCTTGAGGAAGATTGACCCTTTGGCAAAGCTTCCTCAAGAAGCTTGCCAGCTGTCCTAGCTTCCTCAGGAAGCCTTGCCCCCTTTGACTCTTTTTTGTTAGCTTCTTTGAGAAGCTTCAAAGGTTTCCCTTGTCTATATAAGAGCCTCTCCTCCTCCTTTGTTAGGGTTGAGCAAAAAAACTAGAGCTATACACATATATATCTGATATATATCATCCTCTCTCTCTATATATCTCCCTCTCTCTCTTCATTTTGTGTGGTTTGAGGGCCTAAAGTGTGTGTTTGTTCTTAGTTTTGCACACAAACACACACTACTACACCATACTTCGAATTTGAGAGGCTTTGGGGGTTTGTTCTTGAGGTTTTGGACTGGTTTTGATCAAAAGAAGAAGGCTGCACTTGCTGTTCATCAAGGGTTCTTCAAGGGTAACTCTTTTACTTTAGATTCCCCAATCTTGCACTAGACTTTTTCCTATCTTGCTCATTGTTTTAGACTTTGTGTATAACTGAAAAAAGGCTTGTATTTGCATGCTAAAGATATCTCATTAAGGTTGTTTTGGCATTAGGGGTCGACCTCCCCCTCTTAGGGCTTGTTTGGCCCCTTTTGAGCTTCCTTTATTAAGTTTTGATTTCTTTGGTGTATTAGCCTTCTCACCACTGAAATCCAGTGGATTTTCAGTGGTGAAGAAGGGGGTTTGAGGTCTTGCATAGGGGAGGGACACCCCTCTCCCTTGGTCTCTCATTTTGTTCATGTTTTGGCTCATAAGGGTAGCATGTATGCTTGGTTGTATTTGGCCCTATTTCAGAGGTTTTTGGGTGTTATTTGGGCATATCTTACCTCTGTTTTTTGTCGGATTTGTGGTCCCTTACATGCATAATATACTTGCTTTGTATTCTCCCTATTTTGTCTAGAAGTGCATCATGCATTTAGCCTACCATGCTCTTATGTTTTGGCCTAACTTTGTGAAGTTCTTAGCCATGTCTTACCATGCTTAAGGTCTGTTGGGTGCTGTTTTGATCGTATTTGCCATGTTTGGTATAGCCCCTTTGTATTTTGGCTTGTGAGCCTTGAGTGTGTGAGTCACTAGCATGCTTTAGTTGGGTTGTTTCAATGATTTGGAGTCATTTCATATGCCATTTCAGTCCCTAATCCATGCTTGTATACTCACATTCATCATCACTTTCTTGCCTTAAAAGGTTGTTCTTTTGTGCCTTGGAAAAGGTCATAATGCATGCCTTGTGATTAAGTCATTTGGGCTGCCATATCAGTGGGTTTTGGGGGCTCATTCTACATATTGAAACTCTGATTTGTATTGAAAAGTGCATGCCATGAGTGGTTGGGGTGGTTGTAGTAGGATACTCTCTTTAGTGGCCTTAAATGCTTCCTCTTCCGTATCCATTTCCTAGCATGCTTTGGTGCCATCTTTTGCATGCATTTTAGAGTCTAACATGAGTGTTTGGTATCCATGTACCTCACCATTGGGTGCTCTTGAGAATAGCTCTCCATGCCTTAGCTTTAGGCCCCTTTGATTTGCTTGTTTGGTATGCTTGTTGTCCATCATTTTGGCATCTTTGGCCATTGTTTTGGGGTGTGGCCGGGGCCTCCATTTCAGCCTAAGTCCACTCTTGTATATGGTTGCATGCTTGACTTGTTACCTTTAGTTGCATGCTTGCATTGTGCCATGTTTACATTACGTTCTAGGTTGTATTGTAGCATTGCATGCTTGGCACATTGCACACTTGCATAGTAGCTTACATTGCATTCGGCATGTTTTGTAACATTAGTCTTTTGTACACTTGAGCCATGTTTGTATACATGCATTACATTGCTTGGTTTGGGGTGTCAAACCAAGCACGAAGATTGAGGAGTGTTCGTACTCAAGGTGACGTAACACGTCTCAATCCTCGGTCGCCGACCCCCTTGACCTCAACATGATAAGGTGTTGGCATTCACGTGTTTTGTTTGCATGCATTTACATCAAAGTTGCTAACTTGGCCTCTTAGGCCATCATGCATCAAAAATGCATAATTGATGGCCCGAGGGTCGAGGGTCATGCTCCCTTGAGTCCCTTGCATGATAGGGAGTGTGCCCATACTCACATTTGCTTGAGAATTCCATGTCATACACTGCTTGCCCTCTGCTGCTGTCAACTGCAGGTTTCAACAGGAGGATTTGGCCGGCCGGCAGTGTTGAGTGCCGACCGGAAAAGAATTTTGGCCGAGAGCACAATATTTAGCCGATAACCTCATTCCCATGGCCGGTGGCCTTTTGATCTGGCCGGTGGCACTCCACTGCACTCAGAATGAAGTTCAGAGCAGTTCTGGAGACTTTCATAAATTTCAGAGGGGTGAGGCAGTGTAAACGGAGGCAACAGTGCTATGGCAGCGAGTTTCCGGGCGAGACGAGTCAAGCATGCATCATCCACGCATCCCGAGGCAGGGCTGTGGCCACCTTCTTTCTGCATTTAATTTGTTAATTAATTAGAAATTCTGTAATAATTAATTTAGTATTATTTATTCGGACTGTAATATTTATTCGGACCCTCCGAGCGAGGGTAATTGTGTAATAAGTGTGCGTGAGTGTGTGTATGTCTCCCAACCCCACGTCTTTCTGCCCTTTTATTTACTAGCTTTCGATGGTTAGCCTAGGGCATGTTTCAATTAGCATACAGTATGATAGCATGCGTGCATCATTCATTAGTCTTGCATGCACTAGGCTCGGTACATCATACTAACTGCATAAGTATTTCAAATCTAACTTGAATACATGCTACTTGTGCATTTTCACATATCATTTATAAACTAGCCGAGCCTACTCTAGTGACATTCTGTATGCGTTGCATTAGCCACTTAACATGGACTTAGATCATGCATTGATTGCTAACATGTTTTTGTTTTGACTCGGAGTACTAGGTAAGCATTTATGCTTTAGCATACCGCATGCGTGTGAGTGTTGCCATAATAGCATGATTACCATGAGGCTAGATGCTTATATGATATAAACTGCTTGAATGCCTGTGAGTGAAGGTTGGATTGTTTGAGTTGGAACAACTCGTTGAAATCCGTGCTTTAGCCTACTTGCGAGTAGCAAATTTCAAACTGTTTTTTTTTCAAACAAACGGATATGCAATGCTTTGTTCTAATTCAGGCGATTTGGTCTATACTTGTTTGCTGTGCGCATAACGTAGTAATTCTAGGCTAATAACCGGAATAAGAACACATAACGTTTTCAAAATCGGATATCGCGGTTAGTAGAGGCCGATCTTCGAATCGGGCGAGAGGGGGTGCTCATAGCTGACCTTCTCCAATCATACCCAAGCTCCCGAGCCGAGGCAACTTTGGTGATGACGGACACGTGGCCTTTGGCACCGAGTCAGGGTTTCCTAAATTCCCCCATAAAAAATATTCAGGTGGCGACTCTGTATCTGGCAAAGCAGTCCATGTTTGGCACTTCTTTCAAAAATCTGTTTCTCAAAATGATTTGCCGGATTTGGACTGTTTGGTTTAGATTAAGAACCGTGATAATTCTTCCTCTATAGTCTAAAGCATTCTTCATCTAGTCTTCATCTCTACTTCAGAAACTACTATGAGCATTAGCCTTAATCATATATGTAACAACCCGACCTGTGATTAGCTAATAAACCATGATTAAGAATGCCTAATAAGTGATTAAGAGGAAATCCCGTATTAATTGCATATGTCATATGTTATTTGCTGTTTACATTTTTATCTGTTCATAGTAGGAGTATCAGCCAGTGATTTTGTTTCTTTCTGCAAATCGAAGGCCTTATCGGTATTCAATCATGAAATTGACTTAGTTTCTGTGTTATTTAGAATTTTTAGAAGTTTATGGTAAGTTTAATCAAAATTCGATTCAGAACCAAATAATTAGAATAAAATAATGCAAATTTGTTTAAGTCAAGTAAAGCTTAATTAAGTCCCTTAATCAAGCCTATATAAGGCCACTTCTGGCACTACTTAGATACTTTACACTCTTGTTCCTACACTCTTAAGCCTCAAAAATGTGAGAGAATGGGGAATTAGTGTGAGAGACTTGAATTCAAGAAGGAATGCTGGGGAATTAAAGGGCAATTGGAAAATTGAGCAAGAACTCACTAAGAATTTCAAGAATTGAGAACTTTCGATAAGAATTTCACTCCTTAAGCTTTGTGTTTGGCTCACTCAAGCTTGAATTCAAGAGAAGTCAGAGATTAAGATCAAGAATTGAGCTTAAAGAGCAAGAATTGAGATCAATCCATGCATGCATGCATATTTTATTACATTTTGAGTGTAATTCTCACATGCATGTACCACTTCTACCTTAGTTTTGGGAATTCATCACGTTTTCCATCAAATTACCTTATTTGATCATGATTTGGAAACTTTGAAATCAAGAAATTACATGCATGACAAGTTTTCAACATTTTAAGTTTAATTTTGAGCAATGGGTGTGTTTTTGGGTCTCGATTCCATGAAATGATCTTTAATTTTCTATGTTTTACAAGTTTAGACATGTTTTCTCAAGTTTTGGAGCCCAAAGGTTGTGTTTTAAGGTTTTGAATTCGAGTTTTGAACTTAGGTGTGCAATCCGAAAATTCCAGAATTCTACCTCATCGCTCGAGCGACCACTCTTTGTTTTGCACTTCCGCTCGAGTGACCAAAAGTTGGCCAGAGCGTAAAATGCATGCTCCCAGAAGTTTACAAGTTTTGCAGACCGCTCGAGCGACCAGAGTTGCACTTGAGGAAAGACCTCAGTCTCATGCTCGAGCGACCGTCGAGTGAAAAATTCACATAACCAGTACTTTTACAGAGTTTACAGACCACTCAAGCGACCGAAGTTGCACTCGAGCGGCTACCTTTATGTATGAACCTCTACTTAAGCGAAGGAAGTTACGCTCGAGCGAGGTCCCTATTTTTAGAAATTGACTAAGTGTTGAACAGCATGTTTTGGCATCCTCATTGCATCCTAGGCATTACTAGGTCATGATTAAGACATAATAATGAAGATAAGGACTTAAAACACGCCAAGATAAGAAAAAACTAAGTTAAAGAAATTTCGAGTGTATGTTTCAATGCATATCTGTTCTGTGTTTGTGCAGGTTACGTGCCATTAATCGCTTGATCCATATCTGTTTTGCTATTGGAGCCATCTGTGAGTAATTACTCTGTAAAGTTATGTTTGACGGTAATTATTTTCTGATAATATGTAATGATCAATTTTTCTGAAATGCTATGTTTTGTATGAATGAATGATGATTCAATTCTTTGAGATGTAATTGTGGTATCCTTAGCAGAGGCCTTCGCCCAGGAGACATAATACTGTGGCTTATGGTCATGAGGCCCTCGCTCGGGGGAGAAAATACCATGGCACAGGCCCTCGCCTAGGGAAAATAATACCGGGGACAATGCATGAGATATGTTACCCGGTACCGGAGGTTCCATTATGAAATTTGATATGCTTGACCAACGTGATATGTTAATGCTAATGGATGTACCACACATGATTTGAACATGATTATGACTATGTTTCCAAATTGATAAGAGAATTTGGAATCTAAACCTGTTATGGATATCATTCATTAAAATCTTTACTTTGTTATTATTCAATGAACTCCCGCTCACTTTATTATTTATGTATGTAGGTGATCAGGTGCTTGACTAGGCTCAAAGTTAATTGCCTAGAGTTTGTTTTGTCGGCCAACCTTTGTGCCTCTCGAGAAGATTCCAGAAAAAGTCGAGTAGTCGAGTTTTGTGGAACAAGTTATAAGTTTATGACTTTTGTTTGTTTTGTGTATAGCCCTTTTGTGTTGTGTTTAATGGCTATGTAAGATGGATGTATACTTGACGTTATATATATATGGGTATATGCTTAAAAGTTTAAATTTTATGTCCCATGTATGTCTACATAGCTCAATAGACAATGTATATTTTATATATATTTGCTTTCGCCAGCCCTTATATTTTGTTAATTTGTTTAGTGGCCATTGGTAATCCCAGAATTACTGGCAGGTTACGACCCTAAACTTATAGAAGCTGGTTTGGATCGTGACAATATACACCTGTAAGAGGTTCCTTTACTGACACAACTCTCAAAACTTCAATCTTTGTAATATTTTTTGAGAGAGTTTAATTTTAAGCTTTTTGTGAAAGCAAAATCTTCATTTCAATCTTGTAAGAGTTTAGTACACTTAGGTTTCTTGATTCCTTGAGAGTGATTGTGAGTCACCTAAGGTTTGCAAGGGTTTGAAGACTTGGTACAGTCTTTGTAAAATCTGCGGAGTACTCAATTTGTAAAGAGGTTGCTAACACCCCTGAGAAGTCAGAGGATAGTGGAAAATCTCAAGTAAAGTTTAAGGAGTGGATGTAGGCTTGGTGGAAACTGAACAACTATAAATCTGTTTACCTCCTCTTCTCATATCTCTTTTATTTCCTCTACTGCTATAGCTATATTTGATAGATTCAATATGCCAATCTCCTTCACTGATATAGCTATTAGAATACTTGCTAGTATTGTGCTAATTTATCAAATCTCCATATCTACATGATTTAGTTAAGTTCATTGCTAATCTATCTAAATCACAATCTATTAAGAATCTTAATCATCTCTTGCATATATTGCCTTAGTTGCTTTCCATACTTCACTAATATTTTCTCATTGTGCTTGATCAAGTTATCTATTTTTTATTATTCATCAATCTACTGCTAGTTGCAATTTTTATTGGGGTAATATTAATTTTAATTTGTAGAAACCTAATTTACTCCCTCTTAAGTTGGTTTTTGGATAACAATTGTGACAGATAGTGACCTTTGGCATAAATCATGGGATTTTTAGTTTTTTCAAAAGATTAGTTAGCGACTCTAAATCTGGTGATGTAGTCGGTTTTTAGCATATCCTGTGATTAGCGGATTTTCTATGGATTTGTCGGAATTGAATTCTTATTCATTTCACATTACACTCGTAAAACCAAACTGAGAGTTTAAACTGTCGGGCGCGCTCAGATAGCCGCCCGTGAGATCGCACAATGTTACATGTCAGTTGATTGTTTAAAATCAATCGACTAAGACCCCATCTCTATCATGTCCTTGTGAATAAATTTAGGAGTAAAATTTTAGTTTCTTTAGCATTGCTTATATAAAATAAAATAAAATAAAAGTATACATGCCATTTTATTTTTAAAGTCAAAAAATAAGTGATATATACCTTTTATATTAATAAAGTTGACTCGATAATATTGATGCTATTATTTAAAACATAAAATAATTAGAGATCATTTTCATTATATATTGTGAAATATTAATGAAATAAAAAGTTAGTAAAATAATTTTTATAAAATTGAGAAATCATCCCATTACATATTTTATGAATATTTATAAACATAAAACCAATAATAGATTGTAAAAACTCAAAGGGGTCGGCGCCCCGACCCTAACACAGTTCCATCCCTATCTAAGGTAGTATTTGGTTAAAAGATTTGATAAAAGAATTGAAAAGGGGAAATGAAATACAATCTTACTTTTTGTTTGGTTATAATAAAAAATACTAGAGAAAAGAAAGTGAGAGGGAAAGACAATCTTATTTTTTAATTTTTTAGTTCACTTAGGAATTTTCCTTCTCTATTTCCAACTCAACCAAATCTTATCAATTTTTCTCATTTTCTTTCTATTTCCATTTTCTTTTCAATTTTCATCATTAAATCTTTCAATTAAACACAATCTAAAAGAATTAAGTTATAATATTTTTGATAAGGAAAATTCTTAGGTGCCATTACACACCATATGCAACCTTACATAAAATTACATAAGTTTTTACGAACTTTCATAAGTGATTTCACAAAAATGCATAAGTTCAACACAAATTTGCGTAATTACATAAGTTTTCTTGAAACTTAAGCAAATTTGTATTCAACTTACATATTTTTGTGTGATCACTTACATAAGTTTGTGAAACTTACATTATTTTGTGTAGAGTTGCATATGGTGTACATTACACACAAAGCATCTGTCAAAATGTTAGAACTTAATGTACCATTACATTACCCGTGATTTTTAAAGGGATATTTATTCATAAATCATTTTTCACATATTTAACCTAAATTATTTTCTTATATTTATAAGTAACATAGTTATCAAAATATCCTTAATAATAATATTCATATTGACATTGTGAATGTTCCGTGATATGAATATTCATACTGCCTTCGTTTGGGAAGAGCTAATTTATGACTTTTTGATTTTTTGACTAATTTAGCCTGGCTAAATTAGCTCCATTTAAAAAAAAAAAAATTTTGACTTTTTTTTGTTTGGATGTGATGGTTGTAAGAGAAAAATAAAATGATTATGGTTTAGATGTGACATTTTGTCTTATTGGCTAAATTACCCTCTCTCTTTTTTTGTATTTATTTAGGTATTTTATATGAATGATCACATTATTAAATTATTAAGCATTCAAAAAATATTTATAAGAATAAAATTATCTATAAAATATATTAGTATGAGAATTAAGATTTGATAGATCAAATATTTAAATAAGAAAACTTATTATAATATAAATATATTATGAAATAATTAGAATACAAATCGTTGATAAAAAATTTCCCAATAAATTCCTTACTTTTAAAATATGTACTTCAAAGTGTTTACCTCAAGAAAAAGGATGTAATTTCTGGAATCCGGATCCTCGGCCGCCCTACCCGGCAACCCTACCCGACAGCCCCCCAAAACGACGTCGTTTTGGGGGTTTTTTGTTTTTTTTTTTTTTTCTTCTTTTCTTCTTCTTCGTTCTTGCTCTCTCTCTTCGAACAGAAACCAGAGGGGAGGGGAGAGGGAGAAGAGGGAGGAAGGACGAGGGAGGAGGCTGCGAGCTCGCCATCGCAGCTTGTCGCCTCACCGTCGGCCGTCGCAGTCGTCCGATCGTCGCCCGATCCAGCTCGTCGCAGCAGCTGCACCGCCGTCGCCTCAGTCTCCGGCCCCGCCTCCGCCTCCTCCTTCTCCTCCTCCTCCTCCTCCTCCTCCTCCCCCTCTGGTTATGGCCCCCTCCAGTCCGGCCCTTCCCTTCCTCCTCTTCCTCCTCCCTCCTCCTTCCTCCCTCTTTCTCTCCTTCCTCCCTCTCTTCCTCTGCGTTTTTTTTTTTTGAAAATTTACTCCCAAAACGACGTCATTTTAGGGGCTGCTGGAAACGGCTGCCGGGTAGGGCGGCCGAGAATCCGGACTCTAATTTCTGCCCAAATAAAAGAAAGACAAAAAAAAAAAGATCCCTCTTGCAGTCTGTATCTTTTTATTCTCAAGTCTCTCTTCTCACATCACGCCCTACTGTCACCATTCATCGACTTAAGGCAAGATTCACAGACGAATACAGTCTTGGTTGGCGAAGTCCACTCACACGACCCAAGGTAATTTCAACTTCTTTTTTCAATATCCTAATTTTGCAAACTGTAATTTTGATTTTCCAAAACCCTAATTTTGAATACCCTTTTTGATTTTGAAAACCCTTTTGTGAGTTTGAAACCCTGATTTGTTAATTTGTTCAAGATGCTATTTATGAATTTCTGACTGAAACTGGCTGTTTAGCTGTCAATTTGTGTAAAGTTTGCTCGTATGTTGAAGGAAATGGTTGTTTAACCTTGTGGAAATTGTGTTTGTTGCCCAAAACCGTAACAACCGCACCGAACTGTTTGTCTGGTTTATATGTTTTATCTCGGTCTGTTTGGTTCCCAAAATTATAAAACCAAATGAATCAGTTTGGTCAAAAAACTGGGAAAAAAATTGGTCCCAACTGCACTGATTTCACCCCTAAAACCCATCACTATGATCACTTTCACTAGCAGCCAGCACTGATGTCTCTGTCTTTATAGGTTTTATTCAAATTCTTCCCTTCCCTTTCCTTGGCATTGAATTTTCTGTTGAAGAGAAATGGTCGATGAAGCAAACAGAACTGTGTGTGTCTCTCCCTCTCTCTCTCTCTCTGTGTATGTGTATGTATATATATTTATGTATGTATAGTTGTCTGTATACGTTTAGAGTTTTTAGTTTGATTATATTTCGCATTTTGTTGGTATTGAATTTGTGAAAAGGCATTTATGGAGATGCAAGGTCGCATGATTGAGACTACTGGGAAATTGAAGCAGGTGAGATACCCTCTTCTGATTCCTCTATGTGTTTGTTTGTATCAATGCAAATAGCTTTGTCATAAACGTATGCACCTCATAAGAACACCATCGAAATTGGTAAGTTTTACCACAAAATGGATAACTTTTCTCATAACAAAAAATATAAGTTTTACCATAAAGTGGTATAACTTTGGCATTCATAATTCGGAAGTGCACACAATAAATTCATCTTTTGTATCTTTTATCACAAAGTGTCATAACACATACCACAAAAAATTGTCACTATCACCACAAAAAATCATAGCTTTCTTATAATGTGCTCCTTTTTAGGGGTGTACATAGTAGCCTTTCTCTAATCCTTAATGTTGGAATCCTCTCATAAACAGTGGCAGCTTCATGATTTCTTTCTAGGGTATTCATCCTAAAGAAATCCTGTATCTATTATTAACACATAATTTTTAATGATCGATGTACAAAAAGTTCATTGAAATAGTTCATTGATTGAAATGCGTAAATATGTGTGTGTGTGTGTGAGAGAGAGAGAGAGAGTATTTTGGATTGTGTATAAAATTATTACGTTTTTTATTTTTTGACATTTTGATTTCCTTAATAATAGCCTATTGAGCTTGTCATTAGCATGACTCATAAAATTGAATGCAATCAATTATCCTATAAGACTATTGTACAGGCTAACTGGAGCGATGAGGTACTCTCGTCATCCGACCCTTACATGGTGTGGTATCGGCGACATACACGTCTACTAGTCAGTAATCTGAGCCACTTGTCTCAGTCTGGATATCAGGGAGTTGGGCCTTCTCTTGAGGCATTGGTGAGTATCATAGTATGTGTCAGATAATTATTAAGATCATAATTGATTTACTTTCAGTCAACTATAACCTAATACGTTCGAATTTTTGTTCAGGTGGTTAGAGTTAAGAGGTCATATCACTTAGCTGAGGACGCTCTTTTGAGACGTGATGGACAGCATGCCTTGTAGGCCGTTGCAGAGATTCGAGACTTATTGTACGAGGCGATCCAGCATGCCTATCGGGGGGATTGTCTACATTTTGGCCACTACGGTGTACACAGTGCAATAGCTACTCCAGACACATCAGTGTTGTCCACGTCAGTGCCTTCCACTTTAGCGTCGGCCACATCAGGTCCTTGGACATCAGTGACCCCACCGCATGCTATCCCATACATATCTCCAGATTCCCTCCATGTACATCCTACCCAACATACTGGCATATCTTATGTAGCTGACCTTGATTGGACACCTCCCCGATATATGCATGAAGTTGTTACCTCACCCACTCAGTTACCACCACCACACAGTTCAAGTGTGTGTAGTGTTGGAGTTGATACATGTAGATCACATATTTCCACACTACATACACCGACTTTTGTAGGGATTAGTTCGACTACGACCATGACTACACATGATGCAGTTCTCACTGACATCTCTCACGCTCAGGATGAGGTCTATATTGAGGGCCTCCCCAGAGCGCGAGGGAGAGATCGAGGTTATGGTCGTGGCGGACGTCGCAGTCGAGGTCGAGGTGCGGGCAGAGGCAAATGTCGAGGTCCAGCTGCAGATCGTGATACAGTTGCACCAGATGAGGGAGTTTCACAGCTCATAGCAGTATCCAATGTTGGGCCAGAAGGAGGATCAGAGGCAGCACAGGCAGGAGAGAGTCGGTCACAGTCCCAGGCTCCACAGGTAGTCGCTGGAGGGCCACATGTAGGAGAGGGAGCGCCACAAGATCTGCATTTGCGATTGGGAAGCCACATATTCAGAGACTCTATGGTAAGAGACCGAGGAAGGAGGTCCACGGTCGAGGTTGTGCGACTGGGGGCAAGTTAGGACATTAGAGGGTGTGATATGGAGTATATAGCATTTTTTATTTATAGTTTTTGTTATAGTTTTTGTAAATCAAACTTGTACGGAGGATATAAATGTGCTATATTTATTTATTCCAAAATATAATTTTACAATTTTTTATTCTTACTTATTCTAAGGCTTTCCTAAATACTTTAAATATTCAAATTATGATGTCACAATGGGTTTAAACGGGGTGATTATATACATAAGAGATTGAAGTTGTGTCGCATTTGGTACAATATGGATTTTCGTTTTACAATAATAAACTATATAATTTTCTAAACAGGTTTTTTTTTATTTTTATTTTTTTAAGAACAATGAATTATTTCTTTACAAAAAACACAAAAAAAAATAATAATAATAAAATTTTATTTCTTATTCTGTACTTTTTTCCCAAAGAATTTGATAACATAATGGAAAATTTAAGAACACTTTTTTTTTTAGAAATACACTCCCAAAAAAAGAAAAAAAGGTACAGAACCTAATAATATAATAGAAATTTTAAGAACGTTGATTTTTGTAAACAACATGCACGCACACACACATACAACATTAAGAAAACAAATATACAAATTTTTTATACTCTGCTTTTTTTTTTCCCAAAAAACCTGATTATATAATGAAACTTTTTAATGAAGAAGATAAAAATTATAATTAACAATATTACACTTACCGTTCAAGATGAGCAGTAGATATATATTTTGAATAACCACTCTATCAACTTGCAACAAAACTATAAGATTGCAATGTTCTTCAATAGTCTTTCTCCACACCAAATAAATAAATAAATAAATAAATAAAAAAGAAAGAAAGAAAGAAAGAAAAAAAAAATACTTGAATAGTCTTTCTCCAAAAAAAAAAAAAAATTAGTTTTTGAATAGAGTGATGATGATGAACTATGGAACTTACACAGCAGTTTGTTATAAATTTAAAATATAAAATAAAAAAAAAACTTAAAAAAAAATAGAGAAGATGGTGAAACGTGAAACTGAAAAACAGTTTTTGAAATGTGGGAAGTGAAAAAGTGAAAGTTATTTACTGAGTTACTAATTTATGATTTGACCCTTAATTACAAATTGATGTAAGTTTTAAAATAATAGATTATTTAACAAGTTATGGTCATTTTAAGAAAAATGGAAAAAAAAAATTTAAGCCAGGCTTCATGACACCAAAATTAATGTTCCCCTTTAATAATAGAATAGATTAACCCCTCAACTGGACAAACAACTTGCAAATGAGATTGTTTCTACAGCTCCCAAATTCTAGAATTTGCCAACCCCACATTCCTTCCTTCCCATCATCACTGTGGCCCTCTTCACTCGAAGAACCCCAACCCCCTCTACTAGACCCTCAGCCATTTGCCTTTAACGTTGTGTCGTTCCCCAAAATCTGATTTTTGTCAACAGCCCATTCGTTGCCACCATTGGACTCACTATTTTTATTACAACTCCAGATATTAGTGGGTGACTCATTCTCATGCCTGGTTTGAGATTATATTTCAACTTGACTCCCCTCAGTATTCGAAGAACCCCAAGAAGCAAACGTTTTTGGCTTTTTGGCTTTTTTGAGTTTTTTTGTGAGAGAAGAATGTAATGATTATGGGTTGGATGTGATGTTTTGTTTGTTATGGCTAAAATAGCCTATTTTGTCTTTTATGACTAAAATAGCCAAAAAAGCCCAACTTGCAACTTGCCAAACAGAGGCTTACTAGGTTGACCAATTTTGGAAAAGGCCCTGGTCTATCTTTTTATTCTCTAAGTCTCTCTTCTCACATCACACCCTTCACCGTTACTATCCCCATCACCATCACTCATCGGCGATTCATCGACTTAAGGCAAGATTCGCAGACGATTACAGTCTTGGTTGGCGAAATCCACTCACACGACCCAAGGTAATTTTCAACTTCTTTTTCAATATCCTAATTTTGCAAACTGTAATTTTGATTTTCCAAAACCCTAATTTTGAATACCCTTTTTGATTTTGAAAACCCTTTTGTGAGTTTGAAACCCTGATTTGTTAATTTATTTAAGATGCTATTTGTGAATTTCTGAATGAAAGTGGTTGTTTACCTGTGTAAAATTTGCTCATATATATAAGGAAATGGTTGTTTAACCTTGTGGAAATTGTGTTTGTTGCCCAAAACCCTAACAACCGCACCGAACCATTTGTCCCTGGTTTATATGTTTATCTCGGTCTGTTTGGTTCCCAAAATTATAAAACCAAATGAATCAGTTTGGTCCAAAAAATGGAAAAAAATCGGTCCCAACTGCACTGATTTCACCCCTACAACCCATCACTATGATCACTTTCACTAGCAGCCGGCACTGATGTCTCTGTCTTTATAGGTTTTATTCAAATTCTTCCCTTCCCTTTCCTTGGCATTGAATTTTCTGTTGAAGAGAAATGGCCGATGAAGCAAACAGAACTGTACGTCTCTCTCTCTCTCTCTCTCTCTCTGTGTATTTGTGTGTGTATGTATATATATTTATGTATGTATAGTTGTCTGTATACGTTTAGAGTTTTTAGTTTGATTATATTTTGCATTTTGTTGGTATTGAATTTGTGAAAAGGCATTTATGGAGATTCAAGGTCGCATGATTGAGACTACTAGGAAATTGAAGTACGTGAGATACTCTCTTCTGATTCCGCTATGTGTTTGTCTGTATCAATGAAAATAGCTTTGTCATAAACGTATGCACCTCATAACAACACCATCGAAATTGGCAAGTTTTACCAGAAAATGGATAACTTTCCTCATCACAAAAAATATAAGTTTTACCATAAAGTGGTATAACTTTGGCATTCATAATTTGGAAGTGCACACAATAAATTCATCTTTTGTATCTTTTATCACAAAGTGTCATAACACATACGACAAAAAATTGTCACTATCACCGCAAAAAATCATAGCTTTCCTATAATGTGCTCCTTTTAGGGGTGTACATAGTAGCCTTTCTCGAATCCTTAATGTTGGAATCCTCTCATAAACAGTGGCAGCTTCATGATTTCTTTCTAGGGTTTTCATCCTAAAGAAATCCTATATCTATTATTAACACATAAATTTTAATGACCGATGTACAAAAAGTTCATTGAAATAGTTCATTGATTGAAATGCGTAAATATGTGTGTCTGTGTGTGTGTGAAAGTATGTTGGATTGTGTATAAAATTATTATGTTTTTTATTTTTTGACATTTTGATTTCCTTAATAATAGCCTATTGAGTTTGTCATTAGCATGACTTATAAAATTGAATGCAATCAATTATCTTATAAGACTATTGTACAGGCTAACTGGAGCGATGAGGTACTCTCGTCGTCTGAATTTCTAGTCGGTAATTCGAGCCACCTGTCTCAGTCTGAATATCAGGGAGTTGGGCCTTCTCTTGAGGCATTTGTGAGTATCATAGTATGTGGTGGATAATTATTAAAATCATAATTGATTTACTTTCAGCCAACTGTAGCCTAATACATCCGAATTTTTGTTCAGGTGGTTGGAGTTTGGAGGTCATATCACTTGGCTGAGGACGCCTTTTTGAGACGTGATGAACAGTATGCCTTGCAGGCCCTTGCAGAGATCCGAGACTTATTGTACGAGGCGATCCGGCATGCCCATCAGGGGGATTGTCTACATTTTGGCCACTACGGTGTACACAATACAGCAGCTGCTCCAGACACATCAGTGTCGTCCACGTCAGTGCCTTCCACTTCAGCGTCATCCACATCAGGTCCTTGGACATCAGTGACCCCACCGCATGTTACCCCATACATATCTCCAGATTCCCTCCATATACATTCTACCCAACATACTGGCATACCTTATGTAGCTAACCCTGATTGGACACCTCCCCGATACATGCATGAGGTTGTTACCCCACCCACTCAGTTACCACCACCACATAGTTCAGGTGTGTGTAGTGTTGGAGTTGATACATGTACATCACATATTCCCACACTACATATACCTACTTTTGTGGGGACTAGTTCGACTACGACCACGACTACACATGATGCAATTCTCACTGGCATTTCCCACGCTCAAGATGAGGTCTATAATGAGGCCCCTCCCAGAGCGCGAGGGAGAGGCCGAGGTTATGGTCGTGGCGGACGTCGCCGTCGCGATCAAGGTCGGGGTGCGGGTAGAGGTTGAGGTCGAGGTCCAATTGCAGATCGTGATTCAGTTGCACCAGATGAGGGAGTTTCACAGCTCACAGCAATATCCGATGTTGGGCTAGAGGGAGGATCAGAGGCAACATAGGCAGGAGAGGGAGGGTCACAGTCACAGGGTCCACAGGTAGTCGCTGGAGGGCCACATGCAGGAGAGGGAGCGCCACAGGGATCGCATTTGCGATTGGGGGAGCCACATATTCAGAGAGTCTATAGTAGGAGGCTGAGAAAGGAGGTCCACGGTCGGGGTTGTGGGACTGGGGGCAAGTTAGGGCATTTGAGGGTGTGGTATGGAGTGTGTAGTATTTTTTATTTATAGTTTTTGTAAATCAAACTTGTACAGAGGATGTAAATGTGTTATATTTATTTATTCCAAAATAGAATTTTACAATTTTTTATTTTTACTTATTCTTAAGCTTTCCTAAATACTTTAAATATTCAAATCATGATGTCACAATGAGTTTAAACAGGGTGATTATATACATAAGAGATTAAAGTTGTGTTGCATTTGGTACCATATGGATTTTCGTTTTATAATAATAAACTATATAATTTTTTAAACAGTTTTTTTTGTAATTTTTTTTTAAGAACAAGGAATTATTTCTTTATAAAAAACACAAAAAATAAATAAGTAAATAAATTTTATTTCTTATTCTGTACTTTTTTTTCCAAAAAATTTGATAACATAATGAAAAATTTAAGAATATATATATATATTTTTTGAAACACACACACACACACACACACACACACAAAAATTTAAGATTAAAGAAAACTCTCAAAAAAACAAAGGTATAGAACCTGATAATATAATAGAAATTTTAAGAACATTGATTTTTGTAAACAACACGCGTAGATACACACATACAATATTAAGAAAACAAACACACAATTTTTTTATATTCTGTTTTTTTTTCCAAAAAACCTAATTACATAATGAAACTTTTTAATAAAGAAGATAAAAATTATAATTAACAATATTACACTTATCGTTCAAGATAAGCAGTAGATATATATTTTGAACAACCACTCTATCAACTTACAACAAAACTATAAGATTACAATGTTCTTCAATAGACTTTCTCTACACCCAAAAAAAAAAAAAATTAAATAAAAATAAAAAAACAGAAAGAAAGAAAGAAAAAAATTCTTGAATACTTTCATAGTCTTTTTCCAAAAAAAAAGAAAGAAACAAATTTTAGTTTTTGAATAGAGTGAAGATGATAAACTGTTGAACTTACACAACAATTTGTTATAAATTTAAAACATAAAATAAAAAAAATTTAAAAAAAATAGAAAAGATGGTGAAACATGAAGCTGCACAGCAGTTTCTGAAATGTGGGAAGTGAAAAAGTGAAAGTTACTCACTGAGTTACTAATTTATGATTCGACCTTTAATTACAAATTGATATAAGTTTTAAAATAATAGATTATTTAACAAGTTATGGTCATTTTAGGAAAAATTAAAAAAAATAAAATAAAAAATAGGCCAGGCTTCATGACACCAAAATTGGTGTTCCCCTTTAATAATAGAATAGATTAACCCCCCAATTGGACCAACAACTTGCAAATGAGATTGTTTCTACGGCTCCCAAATTTTGTAATTTGCCAACCGCACATTTCTTCCTTCCCATCATCACTATGGCCCTCTTCACTCGAAGAACTCTAACCCCCTCTACTAGACCCTCAGCCATTTGCCTTTGACGTTGTATCGTTCCCCAAAATCTGATTTTATTCAACAGCCCACTCGTTGCCACCATTGGACTCATTATTTTTATTACAACTCCAGATATTAGTAGGTAACTCATTCTCATGCATGGTTTGAGATTATGTTTCAACTTTACTCCCCTCCATATTCGAAGAACCCCAAGTAGCAGAAGTTTTTGACTGAGGTACATGCTCTACATCTTCTTACTTGACTGTGGGTGACTCATTCTCATGTCTGATTTGAGATTGTATTCAAAGAACCCCAAGCAGCAGAAGTTTTTGACTGAGGTACATGCTCTACATCTTCTTACTTGACTATATGAGCTCCCCAATTGGACCAACCACTTGCTTTGGACACCATAGGCCCTGACCCCCAATTATCTCTTCTACCTACATGTCAACTGGGTTACGAGCTTGCAAAACAAGTTCATCTGGTACTATGAACAGGTTCTTAATTAACGGAAGTTCAATCATGAAGAAGAAATTTTTTATTTGTGAAAGAGAATTGAGCTTCTCTTTAATTTTGAATGAAGCCTGTATTTCGTCTTTAATAATAAACAGTTTCTCCAGCTCCCAAATTCTATAATTGTCAACCCTATATTCCTTCCTTCCCATCATTACCGTGGTCATCGTTTTTACTCGACTTCTTCCAAGAATCGCCTGGTGAATCTTTTTGTCATCCTGTCTGCAACTGTAATTCAACTTTACTATGTCCCTCTTCACTTAAAGAACCCCAAGCCCCTCTAATGGATCCTCAGCCATTTGCCTTTAACGTTGTGTCGTTTGCTAAAATCTAATTTTTGTCAACAGCCCACTCATTGCCACCATTGGACTCACTATTTTTATTACAACTCTATATATTAGTGGGTGACTCATTCTCATACCTGGTTGAGATCCAAAAGGAAGATCTAGATAATATTGATCGACTATGTGAAAGACTTCAACGTGAGATTTCTCAAATGCACCGTAGGTCAGCCCGCGATATGAAACTATCTATACTTAAGTCAGATGCCAAGAAGAACGAAATATCACCAAATGGTGAGGCTATCAAGAAGGATCTTGCACTTCTCTCTGACCCTGAGCTCTCAGATTGTTCAGACTCTGAGATTGTCGATTTGAGCGAGGATTAGGCGTCTATCTATCTACTAAATTATACTAGGTTATCCATAATTATGTATTGTGTGTGTTAAAAAAACTCTTTCGACAATGAATTTGTGAAAGGTTTGTCTAATATTTGTCTATGTAACTGTTAAGTATTGTACTCGTCGCTTTATTTTATATACTGTTTTATATTTAATGTTTCCACAAATTATTTTTGTGGGATACTTATGTTTGAACTAGTTACGCCGTTATGAAGTGTTATAAGTGTTATAGTCATACCTTTATTTTATTTTTCTGTTCGTAGTAGTAATTAGCAAATTAAATACTTTGTATATACTGTGTGAAGTTTTATTTAGATATTTCTTGGCAACAAATATTTAGTTTCGAAAATTCTGCAAAAATAGGCTTAATTTGGTAAATAAATTAGTATAGAGGCTTAGTTTGAGAAAAACCCCAACAAAATCTCTCTGAAACTGCGCAAAATGTTCTCTAGGGAGGGTGTGTGTCTCGAGGCCATTATTTTCTTCTTCTTTTTAATTTTTTATTTGTTTTTTTTATTTTTGTCCATCATCGATCTTTTTTAAACTATATTTGAATTATATAACAAAATAAAATTTTAATTTAAAAATTTATATTTAAATAAAAATTAAAAAAAACAAAATAATCAAGTAAATTAAGCAAATATTTAATTTATATTTTTTCATATTTTTTTTTTACTTTTATATTTTTAAAGTCATAAGCGGTGATCATTGATTCAATAGTAAAATCTTAGTCTAATAATATTTTATATGATGTTTATGCTTGCTTGTTTGTGGTTTTCTTTTTATTTTTTTATGCCACATCATTACAGCTTAAATCAGAACTTTAGTTTTAGAACTCTTAATCACTACTCTTTAGACAATTCATGCTGTTTATTTTTTAAAAAATTTATGTATAAATTATTTATGTAAAATATCAAATTGACATGATAATCGTATATATAATTTTATCATTTAAAAAAAATAATGAATGAGAGACATAATTTCAAAATTACATAATTTATTTTTAAATATTAAAATAATAAAATTTGGTAGCTAAGATTGTTTATCAATACGATATTTTATATGAATTATTTATATACAGAGATCTAAAAGATGATTGAGTGAATTATAGAATGTGAATTGAAGAGAAATCAATCAAAATAATAATAATAATAAAAAACAATTTTTTACTAATTTTAGCAGTTTTTAAAAGTGTGATTGTGAACCACGTTTACTTTTAAAAACAAATTTCTTTAAAAACGCAGTTTCTAACAACATTTTTTTAAAAAAATAGATTTCTTTAAAACGTGACTGCGAATCACGCTTTTTTTTAAAAATAATTTTTTTTAAAGAAATGAAAACATTAAGAACAATATTTTTTTACTAAAAGCGTGTTTTATAACATTATTTTATAATTTTATTTATTTTGTATACATAGATCACAGAACATACTGTTTCAACTTATTTTGAGGATTTCAGCCAAACCAAACTTAGGTTGGGGAATAAGTTAGTAGGTTGGCTTATTTTGGAAAGAAAAATGTTTGATAACTTAAAATTTTATAATTTAAATAGCTCAAACCTATTAAAATAATATTATTTTATATTTATCACAAATTTTTATACTCAAAATGATTTTAAACTATTTAAATCACAAAATTTTAAAGAAAAATGCTTCCTACCCCCAGCTGGAGGTGACATCCAGTGAGGTGTCAGCTGGGGGTTGGAAGGAAAAAAACAATTTTTTTCTTTTTGATTTTCGACCAATGAGGGCGTGCTACGTCACTGGGCGCCACCCCACTGGGCGCATGGAGCATGGTTGAATTTTAAATTAGCTAGCATTGTTGTTTTGGAAAAGGCCTGGTCTGTATCTTTTTATTCTTAAGCCTCTCTTCTCACATCACACCCTTCACCGTTCCTGTCCCCATCACCATCACTCATCGGCGATTTATCGACTTAAGGCAAGATTCGCAGACGAATAGAGTCTTGGTTGGCGAGATCCACTCACACGACCCAAGGTAATTTTCAACTTCTTTCTTCAATATCCTAATTTTGCAAACTGCAATTTTGATTTTCCAAAACCCTAATTTTGAATACCCTTTTGTGAGTTTGAAACCCTGATTTGTTAATTTATTCAAGATGCTATTTGTGAATTTCTGAATGAAAGTGGCTGTTTACCTGTGTAAAATTTGCTCATATATATAAGGAAATGGTTGTTTAACCTTGTGGAATTGTGTTTGTTGCCCAAAACCGTAACAACCGCACCGAACCGTTTGTCCCCGGTTTATATGTTTGTCTCAGTCTGTTTGGTTCCCAAAATTATAAAACCAAATGAATCAGTTTGGTCCAAAATCTGGAAAAAAATTGGTCCCAACTGCACTCATTTCACCCCGAAAACCAATCACTATGATCACTTTCACTAGCAGCCAGCACTGATGTCTCTGTCTTTATAGGTTTTATTCAAATTCTTCCCTTGGCATTGAATTTTCTGTTGAAGAGAAATGGCCGATGAAGCAAACAGAACTGTATGTCTCTCTCTCTCTCTCTCTCTCTCTCTATGTGTATGTATATATATTTATGTATGTATAGTTGTCTGTATACGTTTAGAGTTTTTAGTTTGAGTATATTTGATTATATTTTTCATATATTGAATTTGTGAACAGGCGTTTATGGAGATTCAAGGTCGCATGATTGAGACTACTGGGAAATTGAAGCAGGTGAGATACCCTCTTCTGATTCCTCTATGTGTTTGTTTGTATCAATGCAAATAGCTTTGTCATAAACGTATGCACCTCATAAGAACACCATCGAAATTGGTAAGTTTTACCACAAAATGGATAACTTTTCTCATAACAAAAAATATAAGTTTTACCATAAAGTGGTATAACTTTGGCATTCATAATTTGGAAGTGCACACAATAAATTCATCTTTTGTATCTTTTATCACAAAGTGTCATAACACATACCACAAAAAATTGTAACTATCACCACAAAAAATCGTAGCTTTCTTACGATGTGCTCCTTTTTAGGGGTGCACATAGCAGCCTTTCTCTAATCCTTAATGTTGGAATCCTCTCATAAACAGTGGCAGCTTCATGATTTCTTTCTAGGTTATTCATCCTAAAGAGATCCTATATCAATTATTAACACATAAATTTTAATGATCGATTTACAAAAAGTTCATTGATTGAAATGTGTAAATATGTGTGTGTGTGTGTGTGTGAAAGTATTTTGGATTGTGTATAAAATTATTATGTTTTTTATTTTTTGACATTTTGATTTCCTAAATAATAGCCTACTGAGCTTGTCATTAGCATGACTCATAAAATTGAATGCAATCAATTATCTTATAAGACTCTTATAATGCAGAAAATAACTCAATAAATGATCTGTTAATAAATATATAAATTATAGTTTTGGTAGAATACACACTGAATGTAAGATAAGAAGGGCGTGAGAGAATTGAAAGAAAAGAGAGAGAGAGACACCTAGAGAACAAATTGAAGGGAGGGAAGAAAAAAAGGGAGAAAATATCAATCATGTATGAGTGTGACATGGTATCTACTTTACAGTAGTGCTATATTTCTTTAATTTTTTATTATAATTTATTTATGGTCTTGTTTGACACACTTACAATGATTGAATATTAATGGAAACTTGTGCATCCTTAAAAAGGGGCATAGTGTATGCACCCACGCATAACATACATAACTTAACCACAATATCTCATAACAAACACCACTACATGTCTCAACTTTTATCACCAAAATGGTTCGTAACATTTCTCACTACAAATGGTTCGTAACATTTACACCACATTGTTCATAACATAACCCGAACATTCATAACATAACCACAATGGTTAGTAACTTTCTCTTTAGGGGTGCACATCATAGATTCGCAAATTCATAGATTCAACACAAATTGGCAGGATACACACCACAAATATTCATAACTTTCACCACAAAAATTCACAATTTTCTAATGATAAGGGTGGTGCTTAGTAAAACACTTTAATTTCGTAGTTATTTTCAAATCTTTTTGATTTATGAGTTAGATGATTGTGTTTATGTGCAACCTTGAATTATTTGTCTGATATAATATTGGTGTTTGTTGAGAAGGAACATGATAATTTGCTGGTGGAATGTGATAGTTTGCTTGCATCTTAAATTCTTAGTATGTATAAATGTAGTGTAAGTTGAAACTTGGAGTATAATTCATTGTGTAGCTAAAATGCTTATGTACTAGTCAACAAATATGTGAAACAATTTTTCAGTATAGTTTTGATGAGAGGTCCTTACAGATGTGCTGCCATGTTTACCTGTTTGCATCTGATCATGTTAATAATGTTTACATCATGCATGAAGAATATATTGTGAAATTTTGTGTCTTGGCTTATATTTCTATTTGACTATCTATACTACTGCCCAGGTTTTAATGAAAATGTGCTAATTCCATATCATTGTGTATTATTCACTGGCTATAAAAAGATTATAGCACTTGTAGATCAATCTGTCGGTGCGGTTGTGTGAATTTGCGTCTATTGTTGTCATATTTTGATTCATGGCATGGGGTTAATATTTAACATGTACCTTTCTTGATTTTTGATTTTGACATTCAGTAGCTAAATTAATTTATAGCATTTGAAGAATGAGATCATTCTTAAGTTTTAAACTTAATTAGGGAATCCTTTACTTGCAGGTTCAGAACCAGATGCGAAACAAAGAAGGAGAAAAGAAGCGCGCTTATTTAACTTTAGATGAGCTGCGGCAGTTGTCTGATGATACAAATACATACAAATCTATAGGTATGGAAATGGAACCATAAGCTCTCATATAATTGCATGTTTACAGTTGCAAACTAGCCTCTCTATGGTACAACCTTTTCAACCTAGTATGCTATGTGATTGGCCGTCCAATCTCTTGACCAATTGTGAATGGTTCCACCATTGCTGATATACTAGTGTATTGTATGCCATCTTGAGACAGCATTCACCCAACTAGTGCCCATGCCTTCTGTATTCCTTATTGATTTGATCTATGTTGAAAGTCAATTTATTTCATTTAATATCAATATTTTTCTTGTTTTACAGGGAGAACGTGAGTGCTCGACAACCTGTACATACCCATTAATAATTTTCTTTTAGTCCCGATTCTGATTCATGATTTCCCTTCATGGGTTTGTTTGTTTGTTTTTACCCTACTTTTCTTCGAATTTCTATGAATCGCTTTTTCTTCCCATTAAATATTGGCCAGGTTTGTTTTAGAGCCCAAATCAGTTTTAATGGAGGAACAGGAACAAAAGCTCAAGGGTAGCGAAACTGCTATTGCTTTCTTGCAGGTGTCCTTTCTTGTCTATTCTTTCTTTGTTCTTGTCTTCAGCATACTGGCATGCATCATTATTATGCAAAATTGAAGTTATCAAATGTGTTCTCACCTGTGTGTAATGTATGTGTATATGTACCCATCTATTACATTATGTTTTGCCTTTCGGTAATGAGCTCAGAGATCTTCATTTTTGCTAACAATACTGGTTAAATAATGTCAACATTTTGATTAATTGATCTTTAAGTGGAATTGAAAAAGATTGGGAATCCATTGCATCATGAATCCATGTTGTTGTTGGGTTGTCTTTTTATTTACCTTTGGATATTTTGTGTGTGCATGGGTAACTGACGTTCATATACTCCTTTTGGATTTTTTTATTTTTTATATTTATTTAATTCTTTTTTTGTTCATTGAATTTTAGTTTTCTATCTTGAATTACAGGCCTCTAAGGAGTATTTGGAAAAGCAGATGGTAGAAGTGCAGAACAACCTTAGGGAGCTGTTACAGCAAGATCCCGGTCTTGCTCATCAGATAATGTCAATGTCAGTGTAATGTGAAACCCTATTTTCTGAAAATTCTCTTGTATTACTTTCTTTTTGATTGTTTCCTTTCTCTTTCACATGTCAGCTAAAACAAAGAGAGTTTGCTCTGTTGAATGCTGCAAGCGAACCAGCTTTAAAAATCTAAATAATGTCTTCAAAAAAAGTTGTTACCTTTTGTTTTCCCTATGCTAGTAGTTTATTATTGCTTGGCAAAACTGTATCTTCCTCAGCTTTTCGCCATACTGGACTGTGACCTTATCATAACATTGCCAAGAATTCCCTTAGAGGCACTCACATTCTCATTCACTGTTTTAGAGGATAATTCTATTAGTACTATTTATTTTATTTTATTTGCTGCTGGTTAGTCAATGAATTAAGTAAAGATGTCACTTCAGCTTGTAAATGAAGTTTATACAAACTTTATTTGAAATAAGAAACAACTTTGCCGATGCCCAGTTCTGCCTCTGCTGTTAGGGCCCCTTCACTCTCCCTTGCCAACAAACAACAATGTTCTCCCCTCTCCTTACTAGTGACCACACACACACACCACCATGACTGGCACAACCTGATTTCTTTCTTGGGCAAACTAAAATAAGAAAGAATTGGTTCCCAGTTCCCACTTCCATAAAGATAGTAAGGAGAAATAGGGCACATGATGGGGCCTTGCCTGGAACAAAAGTATTTTGGGAACAACTCAGAAATTGAGAAAAATCAATCTGCCTTGCCAGGAACAAAAATCATTTTGGAACCCTTTTTTTTGTTTTTGGGTGGCAAAAAAGAGAAATTCATTGATAGAGATAAAGATGAAAGAGTTTAAGCATCCATACAATATCATAAAGCACTCAATACAAAATAACATAAACAATAACACAAACAAAAGCTAAACGTAATCGCCAAAGCCTCCATAGCTAAATTCCTCTTCATCCATTATTAAAAGGGAAAGAAGTATTGCTTTTCGCATGAATTTTTGAAAAGCAGCAAAACTAGCGAAACGGAGGGCTTGCGAGATCAACCGGCTATTCCCTAGTGAGATTCTGCAAATATTGAAAGAATGAACTAAAATGCAGAAATCAAAAAACAATGGGGCTGCTGTGGTTTTGAATTCTTTATTGTTCTCCAGCTGTTTGAAAGAAAGGTTGAGAGTTAGTAATGATATTAACATTTACAAAAGAGTGTTCTTAGGCCCATTTGAAGGCAGCAATGGCTGCTGTTATGTGAGCACAAAGCCTTTGAACAATAATTTTCTCGAATAAAGAACCCACAGAACAGTTACTAAGATTGAACACAACTTCAATCCCCACCACTGGATCATTATTGTTCCAAACGACACCGCAATGTATGTCAAAGGCAAACAAATTATTCTCCTCACAAGTTGCATTGGTTTCAAACAAAGTTAGGGTTGAATGCAAGGCTCAACTAAGGGTTGGTTTGGGAATAAGCTATTTTAGTAACTTTTTGACTAAAGCAACTAGTATGTTTGGAATATTTTTTGGCTTTTTAGGAAAAAACTTGCAAAAAATATAGAAAAAATGAAATCTTTGACTTTTTTGTATAGTTCTTTGGCTTTTTAGTTTTTTTATTGACTTGTTGACTATTTGACAATTATAAGTTGTTCCCAAACCAAGCCTAAAAGTTGGGGTCAGCAAAGAGATTATGAGAAGAGTTAGTGAATGCTTGTGAAAGGGAAGAGTAAAGGATGTTAACTTAAAGCATAAGTTGCATGGGGTTCTGTTTTTTCAAAATCAAATACAATCTTATTCCTAGCATCCCAAATGATCTGCAATATGCAAGAAATTTGGAGTAGAATATATATTTGTTTAGGCCTGCAACTAAAGGCAAAATTAAACCGAAAACCCAACCAATAGGACAAAGAAGATGACTGGATTGTTGAAGTTAAAAAACCAAACCTGAGAACCAAACCAAATTGGTCTAACAAAATCACAAAAAAGAAATATGTGAATGGAGGTTTGAATGTGCCTAAGGCAAAAAGGACAGAAGATATCTCCGTTCCAAACCCTACTTGAAAGAAGTTCACGGAGAGGAAGACAATCATAGCAGATTTGCCACGAAAGGAATTGTATTTTGAAAGGAATTGGGATAGACCGAAGTTTGTCCCAAGTAAAATTCGGCGAAGAGGTGTGAATAGTGGAGGAGGGCATTAAATCATAAGGAGAAGAAGAAGATGAAGAGGAAGGAAATATCTCTTGATGCTTCCAAATTAATAAGAAGATGATATGCTGAGAGTGAAGTCCCCTTGAATGAGAGAAGCCCCAAATGAGTATCAGGAAATTCAAATTGTGAGAGAGGAAGAGAGAAAATGAGCAAAACAATGGGAGGAAAGAGAGAATTTTTTTAGAGGGACATTCCATTTATTTTGCTCCAAACGAATAAGATTAAACACAGAGAGAAGTGAAGCTGAATCTGAAATCTTATTTTTGAGAAGGATGGGGGTAGGTGCTGGAATCCAATAATCATTCCAAAGAGAAATATTGTGGCCAGTCCCAAGTTGCCATTGAAGTCCAAGTAGTAAAGTTGCTTTGCCAAAATGGATGCTCTTCCAACTTGAAGAATTGGAAGCAGAAGACTGAACAGAGATAAAAGGGGAAGAATGACAGTATTTGGCTTGAAAGAAATGAGAAAAGATAAAAGTTGGGCATGATAGAATTCGCCAACATTGTTTTGCCAAATGTGCCTGGTTAAAAAATCTGGAGTCTCTCACACCAAGACCACCTATGAACTTGGAAAGCAAATGGAATCCCAATTCTTCCAATGATAGGATCAATGAAGAGGATCACCAAACCACAAAAAGTGTAGGGAATAGAAGAAATTTGATTGCAAACATAATGTGGAAAACGATAGATGGACATATAATATATAAGCATGAAAGAAAGGACAGACTTTATTAGGGTGAGTCTTCCAACTCTATTAAGAAGAATAGACATCCAACCTTAGCACCTTTTTTGGACCTTGTGAACAATCTCTCGAAATATTTCCTTCCTATGACTCACAATGTCAAGTTCAACACCCAAGTATTTTCCAAATTGAGAAGAGAGAGAGAGTTTGTGGAAGTTAATGACTTACCTGACAAAAACAGTATTTGTCAAGAATGTGCTTCAGATTTTAGAAACCAGTAGTGATTTTGAAGAAAAGAAAGCTATCATCTGCAAAAAGAAGATGATAAATTTGGGGGGCTGTCCTAGAAATCTTAATTGACTGGAAATCAACATTGAAGAAAAGATATCAGCACATGGGACGAAGAGATACGGAGAAATTGGATCGCCTTGGCGAAGACCTTGCTTGGGGTGGAAAAGGGGGTGTAAGAGCCATAAATGAGAATAGAGTAGGAGACTCTGGAGACACATTGCCTGATCAACTGAATCCATTTCAAAGGGAACTTGTAGAGATGAAGAACTTGTTCTAAGAAGTCCCAACCTTAGTTGCACGAAGCGGGGGCTGGAGTGGGAGCGGGAGCGGGGAATCGTGAGCTGATAGAAGTTTCTTAAGTTGGGAGCGTCTCGGGGAGCGATAATATATATATATATATATATATATATATTTTAATGCACATTAGAAGTTTTTTTATAAATATTTTTATTTTAATATACATTAATTATTTTATTTATTTATTATATTTTTTAAATAATGTATTATTGTTAATTTATTTTTTTATTTTTAATTCATATATATTATAAATAAAAAATTATAATAGATAAGGAATAATAAATTATGTTAAAATAAATAAAAAGAAAAATTAGATATTTTATTTTATAATTTTTTTTATTATATATGGTTTAATTAGATTTCTTTTAAATAATTGAATGATTTATTTTATTTATTATATGTTAAAAGTTAAGAAATAATAATTTACAAAAATTATTATTAGATATGATATTTTAAGAAATAATAATTAAATATTTTTTTATTATGTATATAATATATGATAAATTATATATCATTATATGTATTATATATCATATATGATAAATTATATATATTATATATTATATATGATCTATCTAGACGAAGAGAGAGAGAGTTAAGAACAACGAACAGAGATGAAGACGCAGAGAAGGAGAGAGAGAGAGAGAGAGAGAGAGAGAGAGAGAGAGAGAAGCACAGAGAGAGTGACGAAGACGAAGACGAAGACGATCGAGAGAGTGACGAAAATGATCGCGAGAGTGACGAAGATGATCGAAGCCCTTTCTCCTCTCATGTCCAGGTCGAAGGTTAGGGTTTCTCTCTCTCTCTCTCTCTCTCTCTCTCTCTCTCTCTCTCCTTTACGATCCCATCTTGGACTGAATTGCGTTTCTCTCTCCACAGAAACGCGATTCTTATACGTTTCTTTCTAGGAATCGCAGAATCGCGATTCTTACTGAGAATCGCCACCTAGTTGCACGATTCCTGCAACTAAGGTCCCAACGTATTCTATCAAAAGCCTTGCTCATGTCAAGCTTCAAGGCAACATAAGAAGATTTAGTGTGCTTTTTAGTGCGAACGAAATGTGTGAGTTCTTGAACCATAGAGATATAATCGGAGATGATTCTTCCTGGAATAAACCCATTGTGGAAGGAGGAAATGAGTGAATCAATGACTAGTTTAAATCTATTGGCCAAGACTATGGATATTATTTTGTAAAGCACATCGCAAAGGCTAATAGGTCCAAACTGATCAATTGATTCAGGGTTTTCCACTTTAGGAATTAGGGTGATAAAAGTACGACTCACCTCTCAAACTGTTAGGGGCTGACCCAAACCCCTACAATTCCAATACAATAGCTTCATGGATTGGGGGGGGGGGGGGGGGGTAGGATTGTTTAGGGACAACCACCAAAAGCCCTAAGAAAGTTGAAGCAAGAGTAAAATTTGAAGATTGAGAGATTGCATGAACAAAAGCTTCATTTTGAAATGGAAGACCCTCAACATTCATGAAATCTAGAGTGCCAAGATCAGAATCAGAGTTATCTTGACAAAGAGGGGCACAAGTAGCTAAATAGAGATAAGTCATACTTGGAGGATTATCCATTTCATTAGTAGGGACAAATTTAGATCTCTTACCCCCATTTGTTGAGTCTGAATCAAATGAATCAGAGGATACCTGTTTCTTGGCTCTCATTAGCTGGCTTGTGGAGGTCAAAAAGGCTGTAGTGGGAATTGCCTGTCATTGGTTATATTATATGTCTAAGGTTGGAGCTCCTCCTCATCTTCAGTTGGAATAGAGCTATTGAACTCTGGGGCTTTGCAACGAAAAACATTCTGAACATTTGAGGAAAGCAAAACTTCTTGAACATGTGAGGGAACCAAAAGCTCTTGAAAATTTGAGGACACCAAAACTTCTTGAGCATTCGAGAGCACCAAAGAGTCAGATACAAGAGTAGGTGATGGCTTAGAACCTGGAGTAATAGAGGTAGAAATTGTTAAAATTGATGTATTATTGATTGATGTATGTTGTATATTACAAATGGTGAGGGGTTCCTTATATAGGAGATGTAGTGGAGTAGGTGGAGTAGGTGGTAGTGGTAGGTGTGTAGTAGGTGGTAGTAGGTGGTGGTAGGTGTAGTAGGTGGAGTAGGTGATGGTAGATTTTAACAGCCCCCCGCAAACTCAAGGGGGATAGGAACTAACCAACTTGAGTTTGGAGAGAGTAACAAAACAAGAAAATAATCTGAAAAAATAAAAAATGGATAGGAGACACTGTATGGTCGTGTCAGACCGTTGTAGAAGACTGTATGGTTATGGCAGACCGATGTAGACGACAGTTTATGGGGTCATGTCGGACCGTTGTAGCAGACAATGTTGTGACAGTTGTTGTGACAGTTTACGGAGTCTTGCTGGACCCTTGTAGAAACTAACCGGAATCAATGTCGGGACAGTTTACAGAGTCTTGTCGGACCCATGAAGGAGCTAACCGGAATCAATGTCGGGACAGTTTACAGAGTCTTGTCGGACCTTTGTAGAAACTAACCGGAATCCATATCGGGACAGTTTACAGAGTCTTGTCGGACCCATGAAGGAGCTAATCGGAATCAATGTCGGGATAGTTTACAAATGTCGGGACAGTTTACAGAGTCTTGTCGGACCCCTAAAAAGTCGCACCCTCAAAAGGTGTGCCCAATCTTTCAAAAGGCGTGCCATTAAAAGGCGTGCCCAATCCATAAAAAGGCGTGCCATCAAAAGACGTGCCATCAAAAGGCGCGCCCAAGTTGTCGGCGAGCACCGAGAGGCGCATGATGCGCGTGTCTGCCTCTTCATCATGGTCTTTATAAACCGAAGCGGAGGTTGAGGCTTGGAAGCATAACAAACCAGTTGAAACCTCTTCGTTCTCTGAGAGCTTGTCGCTAAGAGCTGCAAATCTTGAAACACTCTGTAAACACTCTGTAACCAACCCTTCTCTGAAACACTTAGCAACCTATAACATGGCCTCGTCTTCCCGTTCAGCTACCCAGAATATGGCCTCTTCGTCCCGTGGTCTGCTTACTCTCTTTCCCGACCTCAACGAGTCAACAAGAGAGATAACTGGTGCGGTGGCCAGTGAACCTCAACCAAGCGCTTCTGGTTTTGCTCTGTTGAACTTTCCGATGCGGTCGGTGGAGCAAAAAATGGCGGTGCAATCTGATATTGAGGCCAATCAGTATACTTTGAAGTCATGTGTGGAAACCATGACGGCGGTCACAAACTTGTCGCACCGGCTGCAGAGTAGGACAAATGAGGTGCAGCAGTTAAACGCCCAACTGGCTCTGCTCCAACGCATGTATAAGGATGCGCAAGCAGAGATAAGTGTGCTGAAAGCAGAAAATAAGGAGCTGAAGCGGAAGGCCACCGTGATGTTCCGATTTGGAGGTCCGCCATATGCTGCAGTGGAGGAGTATGGGGGAGTGAACGTGCTCGGCGGCGTGGAAAACACGGAGGCAGCACCGGCAAGGGCCGCTCAGGACGGAGGCAAGAAGAAGAGACCGGCGGAATAGGCAAAGAAGTGAGGTCGGTTGGTGGCCGGCTGCAGAAAAGAAAACAAAGCTGTTGGTGTTGTGTGGTGGTTTGTTGTTGTTGTTGTTTTTTTTTTTTTTTTTTTTTTTTTTTTGTGTGTGTGTAAAATTGTGATTGGGGTGGATCCCTGAGATGAATAAAATATGGTTTGGTGTGCAAAGTTATATGGTATGAATGGAATTGGAAAAAGATTAAAAACAAAAAAAATAAAGAAATGAAAAGAGGGGGACAAAAGTTGGTGTCTGGGTGTGATGATAAATAAATAAGAAAAGAGAAAAGTATATATAAGAATAGGGAATTGGGTGGCCCGAGGAGGTTCAATGCATTTGCTGATTGATTTATTTATTTTATTTGTTTGTGGTAGAGTGGATCACATGGGGTGAGTAGTGAGAAGAAAAACAATGTGGTTATCTGTGTATGATAGGAGAGAGAGAGAGAGAGAGAGAGGCCAAGACCAACATCTGTGTTATGAGAGAGATGGGGAGTTGGATTCACTCGTTGGCTTCTGGGTCGAAAGCTTGGTTGTTCTTGGGGAAGATGTTGTGGATTGAAGATTGCTGATCTGGGTTGCACTGTAATCGAGATGGCCACCGGGTCTCCGCCGTGGCCGGAGGTGAACGACCCTGTTTCGGCCCTGTACCGGATTGGGTTTTCCGGCGATGTTCCAGAGTTTCCGAGATGGTTTTCCGAGCCGGCAAAAGATTTTCTGAGCAAGTGTTTGAAGAGAGAACAGAATCTCAGGCTCTCTCTGCTCACCGGCGATCAAACACTCCGGCGAAACAAAACCAAAGAGGAAAAAAACACAGAATTAATTCGTTGCAATAATGGCAACAAATGGAGAAGGAGAACAGAATCTCAGGCACCAAGAGGTCGGCCACAAGAGTCTTTTACAGAGCGATGCTCTCTACCAGTATACACTTGAGACCAGTGTTTACCCAAGAGAGGTTGTAGTACAGTCAACTATGGATTCAGTTGCCTGAGGAACAAACTACATTGGAAATGGGAAAGGTATGTGTAGAAAATTCTAGCGGATTAGGTTGGTTGAGATCCGGCGAAAAACTATGTTACATGGACTCGGGTACGAGTGTCGGGTGCGGGTATGTATCTAGAGGTCGGACTCATCAAATCATAAATTTAAGGATACACGGGCTCGACAAAAAAATGTTATATTTTTATATTTTTAATCTAATATGTGAGATAAAATGGTATTATATTTAACTTATAGTGTCAAAATGACATTTATAGCAATTATACAACAATATGTACATATAATAATAGTGTTATATACAATTATATAAGAAGTATCCGTTGAAAAGTATCCGACAGATATCCCATACCCTTGTCCGAGTGTCGGGTGTCCGACACGGGTACTTGATTTATTTTGAAGAGTCCATGTAACATAGGCGAAAAATGCTAAATTCTTAACTTCGCTCTGATACCATGTTAAAATTGATGTATTATTGATTGATGTATGTTGTATATTACAAATGGTGAGGGGTTCCTTATGTAGGAGATGTAGTGGAGTAGGTGGAGTAGGTGGTAGTGGTAGGTGTGTAGTAGGTGGTAGTAGGTGGTGGTAGGTGTAGTAGGTGGAGTAGGTGATGGTAGATTTTAACAGAAATTTAAGGGGATTGGGTAAACAAAGGGTTGTTTTGGGAATTGTCTTTTTTAGAGAATTTTGGCTTTTTACGAAAACACATCAAAAACAGTAGAGAGAGGAGTGTTTTTTTTTTGTAGTGACTTTTTGGCTAAAACTTTGAATTCCCAAAATAGGCCAAAGTCTGGTTTTCAACTAAAAGATGATTGACATGTGCGAGGCTTTGATAAACACTTGGATTATCAACTAGCAGACTTTGGGTCACAGAAGGATGTTGCGAAGGGCTTGGATCCTGAGGTGCAAAATGCAGCACTGGTACAAAATTACTAGCTAAAGAAAAGCCTAGATTCATCATGTTTTGGAATAAAGAAGGCTCTTGGAGAGGTATTTGGGAAACTGCCAGGGAGAGAAAGGAGCTAAATGTGTCAAAGACTGGAGGTGAAGAAGATTCACTGTCAATGGCCCCTTGAACTAGTGGAAAGTGACCGGAAGAAGAATGATATTCTTCACCCGATGGAGAGTGTGGAGGAGTATCTAGAGTGATAATAAATTCATCATCAAGCTCTATATTTGCTACCTCTTCTTCATACAAAACCCAAATCCTTGTTGTTCGATCGTATTTTTGAAAGCCTTCAGAGATGAAGTAAACATGGGTTTGTTTGCTTCCGAAATGAGAGGAAATTTGGAGCTAAATGAAGAAGCCTCATAGCTGCCAGTCAAACTTTGCAAAACTTCCACTAAGCTATAGTTGCATGTGGAGTTGCATGACCAATTCTACCACTTATAGCAAATTTGAAATACCCGTTCATAGCGAAACAGGACCCAGTGATAACCATCTTCAGGTAGCTCAATGAAAGCTCCTGGAATGAGGGGCTCATCGGTGGGAATACAAATCTTGAATCGGAAAAAATCTAGGTTTTTGGTTTGAGTATCTAACCAGTCTATCTGAAGCGATTCCCCTGCTGCAAAACCAAGCAGCTTAGCCAACTCAAGATAGTAGCATTCCATAGGAATATTGTGAGCTTGTACTATACCAAGGGAAAACAGCACTGTGAATATTCCAACGTAGCTCAGACAAGATACATTCCCGGTCATAGATGTTGACAAAGTGGAAGAGGAATAAATCATCCCTCTTTTCAACTAAAACATAAGCTTTAGTATGCCAAAAGGAACTATCAACAGCTTGGATTGTTGCTTCACAGGAATAACGATCATCTATTAACCAACCAATCATTGTGTTATAGACCAAAGTCCTCTGAGTTCATTAACAATTGTGGAGTGAAATAACCAACCTCTTTGATCCAGAGTCTCTTGGTCCTCAAAGTTGGAGGAGACTTGACTGGGTCAAGCCATAAAGAAGAGAGTAGATAAAAGATCCAAGAAAGGGGGCTAGAGGAGTAATGGAGCTGAGGGTAGGTAAAAATATAAATGTGGATCTGTGAAATTGTGAGACTGATTATATACTTGCAAAACGAGTATTCATGATTATCATTCAGCCATGCAAAGCAACTAATTGGAGAAGAGAAACTAGGGAAAAGTGAGAAAATAATGATGTAAATCGGAGAAGAAATTTGTGGAGATTAAAAGTGAAATCATGAAAAACCCATGCATTGGGTAGAAAAGGCGATTGATATCTTCAAGAAATATATAGCGTTAGATCTATGTAGATTAAGCCAAGATTTAAGGGATAGAAGAGAAGATCAGGAAGATCATGTAAATCTTAGGGATTGGGTATAGAATCTGAAGGAAAATAGCAAGAGATTGCAAAATGAATTTGGGAATGATTTTTTTAGTTGTATGGAAAAATGTGAATGACTAGGTTGTCTGAGTTGCTTTTAGTAGCTTTTTGCTTATTTTTTTTGCCAAGAAAACCAACTTCACAAACTACCTATGTATGGGGATGAAAAGAATTCTGCACTAGGATGGAACTGTTGGTTCCAAGGATTCCGACTAGCAGAGATGGTCTGCAAGATGAGGAACAGTAAAAGTGGTTGGCTTAAAAGTTCATTGATACTCAAAGTCTTGAGGGAGAGCGAATTAGAGTTTTGAAACTTAGCATGTAGGGAAGATGTAGTCCCTTCCTTAGTGGTTGTAGTCCCTTCCTTAGTGGTTGCTTCTTTCTATTTATAGCCGTTCTCTCTAACGTCCTAAAGTGTCCCTATGTTTATAGAGGTGGACATTGGCCCAGTCGCGTTTGGGCTGGGCTTGTGTTACTTAACAGGACTTTGTGTTTGCCCAAACCTAATCCAAACCGAACATCGGGCCTTTATGGTCAAGCTTAGTCCTAAAGAAATTGCTCTGTGGTTGTTTTAAAAATAACGGTAAATTACACTGACACCTCCCACGATTTGCTTTTAATGCAAATCTCTACCTGACATTTTAGAAATTACTCTCATCCCCAATTTGTGTCTTAATGTAGGTTACAGAAAAAGTGTAAAGACTAATACCGTCAATTGGGATTTGAATTTACTATATTACCTTGTCAGCCTACCCAAACATTACACCCCAAACAGTCTCTTCATCTCTAAATTCTCCCCCATCCACAATTCCCACCTCATTTCCACCCCCACCGTCCATTCTTACGTTCAACCTCACCATTTCCTCTGTTAATTCCAACCACCAGACCATTACCCAACAATTGCCAACACCCACAGTGACCTTTGCAAGCCGAAGTCATCCAAGAGATCCTTCCATGCCATGCCACTCCAATGCCATGCCCACCGATGGCAACAACAGGTTCAATTTCTCAGCCACCGCAACTATACCACCCCTTCTTCTACCATTACAACTCTCTCTCTCTCTCTATATATATACACATATATATACATATATACATATCTATCTATCGATCTACTTGTTTTGTTATTGGTTTGATTTGTGAGGGGTTAGTGGTAGTGGGCATGGGTTCATATTTTTGTGCGTGGCCGTGGGTCTCTAATGGTGGATGGTGGGTAATTTTTTTGGTAGGCAGTGAGTGATTGCTATGAGGTAGCTTTAAGATGGTAGCAAGTTATGCATTTAACATGCTTGATTTATTGCTTCAAAGAATTTGATTTCCTGACAAGAAAATGGTAGTAGGTTGTGAGTGCTTGAGTTGCTGTCATGGATAGATTTGAACCAGTAGTTTCAGCAGATTTGTACTGGGGTTCCAAAATCATTGCCGACAGTTGACAACATAATACACCCACTGCAGTGAAACAAAATGTATGGATGTGTTGATTCTGAATCTGGTTATTGGAGAAGAAGATCAATGAATTAATCGATTTGCAATTGGTTTAGCAAACCTCTATTTCAAGTTTCCATTCGATTAGCTTGGGCAAACCTCTGGTTAAATTGTTTCCCGTATCACCAATTTTCCAGTATCAACAATAAAATCACCATTTGATAAAGCTTTCGGAGGCCATTATCGCACTTATGATGACCATTATCACCAAAAAAATCAACAAATGCTCCGTCCATAGCAGAATGGCTGGTGGATCGGGATAGTCTTTTTGTGGTTATGGATTCAAGATTGTTGTCTGTGTTTGTCAAAATTGGTTTGAATTGAATGAGTGGGAAATTTTTATTTATTTATTTATTTATTTTATCAAAGGAGATTGAATATTTGTATTAAAACGCGTTCCTTTCCACCAGATAGTCTTTTATATCTTTCATTTGCTAAATTCCAATGAAGTTATATATACATGCATATATTTATTTATATATAGGAGTTGTATCTACATCTCTTTTCTTTCTGGTAGTGGTTGTTGATGGTCTAGTAATAGTGTTTGGGATAAGTAATAGTAGTTATCGTCATGTGGCTGCCCTGGGATAAAAGAAGGTGCACAAGAGAAAGGAAATAAAAAACAATGGGGATAAATTACAAATACACTTTTTGAAATTTGCTTAAAATATAAATTGTCTTCTATGTTTTGAAAATTATATCTCGCCCTGTCAAGTTTTTAATTGCATAACAATTTACTCATTTTATTAATAAATCATCAAGTCAATAAATAATTTTTAATGATACGACAAATATATTTTAAGTAACAATTTATATAATTTTATTGTTTTATAGGAAAGTAGTTAGGAATTTTATTTTTTTTGTTAATATTGTTAAATTAAAAATTCCAACAAGGGGTATTTATAATTTTCAAAACATCATGTGATAGTTTATATTTTTAGCAAACCTTAAAAGGTGTATTTGTAATTTATCTTAAAGTGGGTAAAATTGGTATTTAGAAAACCTAATTGCTGACACTAGTAAAATTTGTTAGTTAACTTAACAGTCAACTAATAGGGGATAATTTGTAATCTAACATAAATTTCAAGGAGGGGAATGTAAGGTCCAGAATGTGGGGGTATTTATATTAAAAGTGTTGCTATTAGCACCTCAATTAATATTTTGGATCTCTTTATAAAATTTAAAATCCTAAAAATTTATAAGAGTCCATCAAATAATATTGAAAGTATCTTACTAAAGCCTTCTCTCACCGTCAATTGTTGAACTCAAGCCTTCTCCCACAGTAGTAAGCCTTCTCTCACCGTCAATTGTTGAACTCAAGCCTTCTCCCACAGTCGACGACGTCTTTCATCGTCAATGTCTACCCTGTCACAAGCAATCTCTTATAGCTGAACTCTCTCTGCTATCAATCTCTCACCTATTGACCTTTCTCACAATCGATCTCTTATCGCCGTCAATCTTTCAGCTACCATATTCGGATGTGTTGTTGAACAAATTACCCATATTCAGGCATGTGTTGCCGAACAATTTATACATGTTTGGACATGTGTTATCGAATATTATAAAAACGTAGAGTCTTGTATTTGTGAACAAGTTTGACCTATCAAAATTTAACAAATAAATATAAGTATGCATCAACTAGTTTGATTAACAAATAAAATTAAAATTCATCGCATAATCAAAACATAAGTATGCATTAAGATTACATTCAAAGTGTCAAACATATGAATAATGCTCAGTTAGCCGTTGCTGAACTAATGTCTTTAATTCGGCCATGTGTTGCCATTTTTTTGGCATATTTTTGGGAGTTTAGTCCCGAAAAAAAGTCAAACCGTTTTCATCATTTTTTAAATTTTTTTTTAAATTTTTTTTGTATTTTTGAAAAAACTTATCATTATAAGGTCAATCTTCTCGAACCTTCTGAGCTTACATTGTGATGCTCCATTTGTTTATGGTATTGGGGTAGCTAGAAAAACTTTCACTTATCGCTATTGTCGGAGAAGTGTATGTTATCAAATAGGTGTTGTCGCCGAAAGCTGCCAGAATACTAGCCGTTGGAGGGTTTCAAGGGTTTTGAAGTATGTGGGTGGTGATAGATGTGTCTGCTCTATAAACTTATGTTATGATTTAGAAGACGTGTGAGTTTAATTGTGAGATGAAGTGTCCTAAGATAATTCATGTCATTTTTAGTAATTTTATTTGAGATTATTATTGCAATAAAAGAAAATGAAACAAATGAGGGGTCCAAAGTATTAATCTTAGGGGTTGTCAATGTAATTTACCCGAAGTATTAATTGTGGTGCTAATAGAAGCACTCTTATATTAAAAGTAAACCTTAGGGGTGTCAATGTAATTTACCCAATTCAAGTAAACTGAATTCTTAAAGGGAAAAAAAAAAAAAAAGAAGCAAAGGATTAAACTAATTATAGGACTCTACTAAGGTTTCGTTTGGGAAGCCATGGTTTGGGCTTTTTTGGCTATTTTAGCCACAAAAAACAAAATAGGCTATTTTAGCCATAACAAACAAAATATCACATCCAACCCATAATCATTACATTCTTCTCTCACAAAAAAACTCAAAAAAGTCAAAAAGTCAAAAAGCTCTTCCCAAACCAAGCTTTTAAGCCCAGGCTAAAATAGTCAAAAAAGCCAAAAAACCAAAAAGCCAACCCACTTCCCAAACGGAGGCTAAATAATACTACCTCCATCCCAAATTGTGTTTGTTTGACATGAAAAACAAAAATTAAAAATAGTTTATATTTTTTCTCACAAATTTAAAAATTTAGATATGAAAATTCACTTTTTAATTTTAATTTTTTTTTTTAATTTTTTTTTTGAGAATGACAAAACAGCATAGTAATATTAAACAGCATAGTATATGAAGTACTGCTAACTGCTGCAAAGGCAAAACACTAGCTGCATCAAATCGCTTTTGAAAAAATGCATATTCAAAGCAAGAAGGCTTTTCCCAAACTAAGCCTCTTTTGCATCTTATTTTTTAAACTAGGCCTCTTTTGAACGTATTTCTCAAATTAGGCTAAAGCGCTATTCCGAATAGTGCTTTCACTGTTTGGAGCCCCAAATTTTGTGAATAGTAAAAACGCTATTTCAAATAACGATTTTAATTAAGAAAACGCTATTCCAAATGGCGCTTTTATCATAAATTTTTCTTGCGAATAAAACGCTATTTATAATAGCGCTTCATTTCTGCAATAACGTTGCTAAGAAAACGCTATTTCTAATCGCGATTTCAATGTCCATTTTGTTTGTGAAGAAAACGCTATTCCGAATAGCGATTTCACTGTTACTTTTCAGTGTTCATTTATTTATTTATTTATTTTTTAATATTTTGTTTATTTTCCTGTTCTCATTGTTTTGGTGATAAAGTGATTTATAAATTTTTTTTTGGCTTTACTAAAGCCATTGTCATGTTCAAATTTGTTTTTTTTTTCTTTTGTTTTTGTTTTGGTTTAGAAGGTGTAATTCAAAATTTTTACATAATATGGGCAAAACCACTTTTCATATATTAATTTTACATAATATTTTTCATATATATAATTTTAAAATCATGTTCATTTAGAAATTATTAAGGCAATCATGTTCATTTACAAAATTCATGGTTTCACTGTTCACTATTGTAAGCATGGATTGAAACCACGCTTTCACTGTTCATGTAAATTATATATAGTTTTTTTTTGTAAATATTTTTTTTTTTCTGTTGTCATTGTTTCGGTGATAATGTAATTCATAAATTTTGTTTGGCTTTACTGAAGCCGTTCTCATTTTAAATTTTTTATTTTTTTTTTGCTTTTGTCTTTGTTTTGGTTTAGAAAATGTAATTTAAAAATTTGTTTGGTCTTTACTAAAGCCGTTTTTATGTAAATATTTTTGTTTATTGTTTTGTGTTAGTTTTGGGTTAGAAGGTGTTATTCAGAAAGTTATTTTGCTTTACTAATGTAATTTTTTACTAAATCTGTTTTTATTGTTTATTGTTTGGTCTTTTGTCTTTATTGTTTGGTCTTTTGTCTTTATTTTGCTTTACTAAAGCCGTTTTTATGTGATAATGTAATTAATAATTTTTTTTTTTCTTTACTAAAGTCGTTTTCATGTAAATTTTTTATTTTTCTTTTGTCTTTGTTTTGCGTTAGAAGGTGTTATTCAGAAAGTTATTTTGGCTTTACTCAAGCGGTTTTCATTTAATATACATATATATTTATTCTTTTGTCATTGTTTTGGGTTAGAAGCTAAGAATGTAATTCAGAAAACCAGTGTAGTAAAACCGTTTTGTACCCGTTTTCATTAAAAAAAATTATTTTTTTCTTTCGTCTTTGTTTTGGGTTAGAAGGTGATATGCATCCTCTACAGTCTGAAGCACACCCACACACTGTGCAGCTCGACGAGCAATGACGAACGGTGAGACGCGAAGACCACCGCGGAGTAGTTCAACAAGATGAAGGCCACCGCGAGAGCTCCTAAAATAAAATTTGTCAACATTTTTGTAATAAAACTTAATACATAATATACGAAATCACTAATTTACTAAATACTCATACAGGCATGAAAACAACATAACTGAAATTGCAAATGTAATAGTTTTCAATTACATATATAATACAGACATAATTCTCCCACAAAAATACATTATAGACACCATGAACTGAACACACATTACATACGTCCTGGACACCCTGAATTGAACAAACAATACATAAACATAACAGTTAGACAGACAAACACCTAATTCATGACCTAATATTGCATATTAATAGCCGCAACATTTGACAGACACAATACATAAACATAAACATAAACATAACAGTTATACTTTGTCTAATACAGACATTACATATTAATGCATGACCTAATATTGCCGAAGCGCAGACATTAACACCTAATTCGCACTTAAATCAGTAGGTGGCTCAAAGTCTGAATAATCCGAAAGCTCAGCGTCAGAGACAAGTTCAGGATCTTCCATGATACCCTTGATATCCGCAACATTTGGTTCTGTTTTGTTCTTCTGGGCATCCTTCTTAACTATGTATAGCTGCATATCGCGGGCTAACCTACGGCGCATTTGAGAAATCTCGCGTTGTAGTCTTTCACATAGTCGATCAACATTATCAGGATCTTCCTTTTGGATCTCAACAGAACGTGCTTTTGGCACCTTCAGTCGATTTTCCTGACATAATCTTTCCATTTGCACTCGCTCTATAAATAGTGCGGGCTACTTCAGAAGTCTAGCGTGTGCTAAACCATATCCTGTTTGATTATCTGATGGCTCCATACATGAACCTCCTTGAACTGGATAATACTTGGGCATAAAAAAATGTCGCTTCCCAAACCTATCACGATAACCACAAGCATAATCTAAAACAGGTATTCCCACTCCCTCCCATGAATCGTCTTCAGCATCGCCACGGCCCCTTCCCCCTCCTCGTCGTGAACTGCCACCCATTTGCAAGTTCCTACCACCTCTGCGATTCCCACTCCCTCCCATGAACCATGTAGCCATGCTAATTTTTTAAAACAAATGAATGATAATTTCGTAGGGCGAAATGAGTTGTAAGGTTATGTCTTCACCTTTAGTCGTTTATATAGTTGGTTATGAACGGCTTTAGAAAGATGCCTCTGCATGACAATTCCACATATACGAACAAGGTATGAGTTGTCACTAGAATGAAAAAACAGAGAAAAGCAAATACTGTGTATCAAGTCACGTGACTTGACAATCCATCTGCATATGCCGACAAAGTAAAGGCATGCTCACTGTAAGGTAAATCAGTGAATTCACTGTTGCCATGTGACTTTCTGAGTTGAGAATCCCACATATATCAATAAGAGATGAGTTGTCACTGTAATAAAAAAATCGAGCAAAAAATCGAGAAAACCAAAGCCTGTGCACCAAGTCACATGACTTGACAATCCATCTGCATATACCGACAAAGTAAAGGCATGCTCACTGTAAGGTAAATCAGTGAATTCACTGTTGCCATGTGACTTTCTGAGTTGAGAATCCCACATATATCAATGAGAGATGAGTTGTCACTGCAATAAAAAAATCGAACAAAAAATCGAGAAAACCAAAGCCTGTGCATCAAGTCACATGACTTGACAATCCATTTGCATATACCGACAAAGTAAAGGCATGGTCACTGTAAGGTAAATCAGTGAATTCATTGTTGCCATGTGACTTTCTGAATTGAGAATCCCACATATATCAATAAGAGATGAGTTGTCACTATAATAAAAAAATCGAGCAACAAATTGAGAAAACCAAATCCTGTGCACCAGGTCACATGACTTCACAATCCATCTGCATATGTTGACAAGTCTCTCCACGATTTGACTACTCAATGTGTGAAAAAATGAAGCTTATGTAGGCAATGTTGTGTTTCACGTAGCTATACATCATTCGTTGTTACGACCTACTATTTGTTTTTCATTGAAAAGTATGAATCTGTTCAGAAAACTGGTGCATTCAATTTTTGTTGTCATTTGGAATTATTTTAAAATCAACTTTAAAATAATGATGGATCTTGTGAGTGAAACATGGGTTACGTAGGACTACTTGGCCACCAATGTTTGTGAATATCATGGTGCATTCAAATCTGTCGAGAAAACTGGTGCATTCAAATCTGTCCAGAAAACTAGTGTTACACAGTAATTTAGGAAGTGTTGTTCTCTTTGGGTATAAATCCGAAAAATAACAAATCAGCGTAATTAGAAGTGGTTACCATTCTAGTTTTTATACTTAGAGAATCGTCAATTTCTTTACAAATATGCAGAAAACAATCTGTTTGGGTATAAGTAATTGTAAATAGTGATTCATCCCAACCAAATCAAGTAAAACCAATTGGGTTTTACACTTAGTCCCCCAACTGGACCAACCACTTGGCTTTGAGGTTGTTTGTCCAGCCCCCGAAGTTTAGTTTTCTGTCAACCCCCAATTCCTTACCAGAGTCATCATTTTTACTGGACTTCCAGGAATTGAAAGGTGACTCTTTCTTCTTTCCTAATGGAGGTTGAAATTCTTTACGTAGAGAATCATCCCTATTTCACGAGTCCTAGTTAAGGGAAGCTTTTCACCGACCTACCTGTTATGTTTTATGTGTTATTAAAGGCGGTAGTTCGTTTGTCTTAACTTTATTAGTCCCCCAACTGGACCAACCACTTGGCTTTGAGATTGTTTGTCCAGCTCCCGAAGTTTAGTTTTCTGTCAACCCCTCATTCCTTACCAGAGTCATCATTTTTACTGGACTTCCAGGAATTGAAAGGTGACTTTTTCTTCTTTCCTGATGGAGGTTGAAATTCTTTACGTAGAGAATCATCCCTATTTCACGAGCCCCAGTTAAGGGAAGCTTTTCACCGACCTATCTGTTATGTTTTATGTGTTATTGAAGGCGGTAGTTCGTTTGTCTTAACTTTATTAGTCCCCTAACTGTTATGTTTTATGTGTTTTAAGTATTCACATAATTCAACATACATTAATCCATTCATTAATCCAGAACATTCATTAACTCATTGCAATTCAATAAAGAAAGTCATGAACTAACAAATGTGTAGTTATAAATATAGTTATTTCATAAACTTCAGCTTCATAAAACAAATACTTGAAATATATCAGTACGTTAGATGAACATATATGAAAGATAACGGTGTTTGATTTCTCATTCCTCATCTGACATGTAGTAGTCAGAGAGATATTTTTCATTGTTTAAGACATTATTTCGCTCAATCACTGTCAAATCTCTGTTGCTTGCTTCTGCCATTTCGGTAGCTAAGCATGAAATGTCGACATCTCCGCATCAACATCCTGTTGTTCTCCTTTTTAATTCTGCTAACTGCTTTTTCATAGTCACTGACATTTTGTCTAGCCATGCTCAATGAACGACGATGAGGTACCGGTGCCCCAAAGTTACGTAGATCATTAAACAATCCTTCTTGCTCCATTACCCTGAACGCCCTTCTGCTCGGATACCAGCATAATAATCCTTCGGACTCGAGTACTTTTCACTCTTGTAGTCATAAGTAAATGGAGGTAGCAGCCACACTTTTTGATTTCTTTGCCGGCGTGAACTTCCTGCACCTCTTGAAGACATTGTTCATAAAATGAAAAAACAAATAATAATTGTAATTGTAGATATATCACTATTGTTATGAATTGAACAAACATCATACTGGGGGTATCGCTATTTATAGACATCATAGTAGGGGTTAACTAGAGATGATCTAGTGAAGATAATGCATGTTGGGGCACTATGGAAGAAGTGATACCCGTGATATTATTTTATGCTATTCATTGCATGCAATCCCAAGTACCCGTGACGAAGTGTACCTATGATGTAGTCACGGATGTGGTTGTCAGATAAAATCATAATTGTAGGCCAGAGGATCACAATGCAATCCCTTCATATTCGAGCAATGAGTTGTCAAATAAAACAAGATGCAGTGAGTTGTCACATCACCACGTAAAACTATTTTCTCATGCTTACTTTTTGTAGATACACAACCGTAATGTGAGGAAATACACAACCGTCCAACTCACTTTGACCTGCAAAACTATCGTTGTTTTTTTCACCAAAATTATAAAATAGTCGTATTAATGTGACTTAGATGAATTCTAAAATGTGAGAAAAAAACAAAGCATGTAAGTTGTGCTGCACAAAGTCACATGCATCACGTAATGTGAGGAAAAAAGTCACAACGTATAAAAGCATGACAAAGTCAGAAAGTCACATGCATTACTGCATCACTGCATAAAGTGCCATGCATTACTGCATCACTGCACAAAGTCAGATGCATCACTGTATCAATGCACAAAGTCAGATGCATCACTGCATCGCTGCACAAAGTCACATAGCCAGGCTGACACCATTAATGTATTGTAGAAAAATATTGTAAATCTATGTAGTAAATTTCAACTTGCCTTTGAAAGAAGGTAAAGTTACATTTTTACAGTAGCCAGGCTGACACCATTAATATGGCACAACAGCCGATGCTACAGGCCTTTGATTCGTTCATGACTTGACAAAAGTAGAGTCCTGGCAGCCGAATGCACTGTATAAGGCCAGTGGCATGCATGTGATCGAACAGGAAATACTCATGAATTACAATATTTTAGTACTTCATATTGTAAGTATATTTCAATGCAATATTGTAGTCAAAATTGAGGCAGTGTTCAGTTATAATTATTTGAAATAACAATAAATTATGCAATTCATAAAAGTCGAAGTGACAACTCGTTTCAAGTTTATGCATAGTTGTTCAGGTCATCAAGTTGACGTGACAACTTTGATGCATAGTTGTTTACAATAATTTCATACATACAGCTACCATGTATATATATGGTATAAATATCGCATCATACCCCAACAAAAGTTTTATAACTATTTTGAGCGATATCATCATGACATATACGGTGGTTGATCTATATTCAGTAATGGGTCGCTATTGGGTTGCAGATGGAGATGAATTTCAATACCCATTAAATCCAAATTTGCGTTACTCACGTGCCACCGTCAATACCATGAGAGCTGAGTGGGAATTTCGCATAACTCGAGCAAACATTCTCGTTAAGTTATGTCGTGAAATTAATATTAAATTTCCTCGCCGGTTAGCCATGCGTATGCCAACTGACACTCCACAGTTGTTGCAAAAGGCATTGCATCGTATCCGCGACGAAGTTAATCGCATGACCCAACGTCTGCAAAGGTCCTCACTAATGAAGACCGCAAATGAGCATGCCGAAGATGGGTTAATGGATGATGCACACCAGTACTTCGCCTGGAGCATAGATGTTATAAATGAATCTGATATTGAGATGTCAGATGATGATGATAATGAATGAAATTGTTTGGATGAATGACCAAACCATTTATGTTGTAATGGATTTGTAATGCTTATCCACGACTTATCAATAAAGGGAGGTATTTCAATTGTTTTTAGACCTGAACAAGCATGTTTTTTTTTATTTTTATTTTATGTGTTTTATGGGTTGTTTAAACATTTTGTTCAAACCAAACGCGTTTATAATTTATGTTTTTCTAAAAATAAAGAAAAACCAGTTTTTAATTTTTTTGTAAACATAAACAAAAAACGTAAACGTTACGAAACGCTACCTTATTTATTTTTATTTTGGGGTTTAGGATTTATAGGTTAATTTTTAAAATTTATTTGAACTTCAATTTTATAAATTGATGTCTCAATTTGTTCGATTATTTTTTTGGTTTATAAATGGTTGTCTCAATTTGTAAATTTGAGGACAAAACGTAAATTAGTATAAATAATGCATAGACTACGGAGAATGAGAGAGAGGTAGAGATGTGAAAGAGATTTGTGTGATTCATCAAAATAAGTAACAATAATAATTTGTGAAATTAAAATTTGGAATCAATAAGTATGACACATTTACATCATCTGTAGAAGTTTGATTTACAAAAACTATAACAATTAAAAAAAAAAAAAAACTATACAGTCCATATCACAACCGCTAATGCCCTAACCTACCCCCAGTCCCATAACCCCGACTGTGGACCTCCCTCATTGGTCTCCTGCGGTAGACTCTCTGAATATCTGGCACTCCCTCTCCTGCATGTGGCCCTCCACTGACTGCCTGTGGAGCCTGTGAGTGTGACCCCCCCTCTTCTGCATCTGCTGCCCCCGATCCTGTCTCTGCTTGGAGATCGGATACTACTGTGAGCTGTGAAACTCCCTCATCTGGTGCAACTGTAGCACGATCTGCAGCTGGACCTCGACCTCTGCCTTTGCCCACACCCCGACCTCGGCCGCGACGTCTTCCAGGACCATAACCTCGGCCTCTCCCTCGCGCTCTAGGAGAGGGCTCAATAAGGGCCTCATCGTCAACGTGGGAGACATCAGTGAGAACTGCATCCTGTGTACTCATGGGCGCGGTCGAAGTAGTCCCCAAAAAAGCAGGTGATAACTGGGTGGGTGGGGTAACAACATCATGCATGAACTGAGGCGGTGTCCAATCAGGGTCGGCATGCTGGGTAGGATGTACGTGTGGGGAATCTGGAGACATGTATGGGGTATCATGCGGTGGGATGACTAAAGTCCAAGGAACTGCTGTGGCTGGCGCTGAAGTGGGAGGCACTGACGTGGACGGGACTGATGTGTCTAGAGCAGCTGCTGCACTGTGTACACCGTAGTCCCCAAAATGCAGATGATCTACCCGATGGGCATGCTGGATCCCCTCGTACAATAACTCTCGAATCTTTGCAAGGGCCTGCATACCAAGTTGTCCATCACGTCTGAAAAGGCGTCCTCAGCCAAGTGATATGACCTCCCAACTCGAACCACCTGAACAAAAAATCAGATATATTAGGCTATAGTTGACTGAAAGTAAATCAATTATCTGACACATAGTATGATACTCACCAATGTCTCGAGAGAAGGCCCAACTCCCTGATATCCGGACTTAGACAGGTGGCTCGGATTACCGACTAGTAGGCGTGTATGTCGCCGATACCACAACATGTAAGGGTCGAGAGAGGGGAGGACCTCATTGCTCCAGTCAGCCTGTACAATACTGTCGCGACGGGCATCCCATAGCTGTACGTATTGCATATGATGCACACTCCAGTCAGTGGTGGCTCGGCCACGTCTATCAATTGCATGCAACCGCCACTTGGTGTCGCACCGATCTGGCACGGACTGGACCCGACCAAACTGTCGGAGGACACGATCAAGGAGATGCCACTCAACCACGTCAAAACAAATGAGTGGCACTCTCGCCATCTATATCTCCTCACCTAGTCGGCAATAGTCTAGGAGCGTATCGAGGACCCCCGCATAAGGCTGCCAGATAAACTACAATAACGACAAGTCTATTAAAAATCGCTCATGAACATATACACTCCATATAACAATTAAAATTTAGGTATTTAAATTTCATACCTCGCCCTCTATCATTCGGTCAAGCTGGTCTCTATACACGACGACTACGTGGGTCGATACGACCTCGTAGCCTATGTCAACCCTCCACCGGCTACCTCGAGGTCCGGCCGGCAACTACATGTCTCCCTAGTCGATGGGAACCTCACCAGGAGCAACCACTTGTCACCTAGACAGGGCAATGAGAATCAATCTCTCCCACGCCCAAATCTGTAATAGTTTCAACGCAATTACAATACTGAGACATGACATACTATATGAACTGACATGTAATAAAATTGTTACTAACCTGTAGCAAGACAAGGGGTCCTCCGATCTGATTCGCACCCACCTGAGCTGCGCGACATAGCTGCCTATGCAAGCATGCCAAAGCCGCAGCGCCCCAGCTGTACTGGCCGATCACGTCAATGTCTCTTAACAGTGGCAAGTACATCAGCTTGAGCAGGTTCTGTGACTTATCAGGGAGAAGTACCCCCTCAATAATCCACAGAATATATGCTCGGGCATGCTGCTGTACTAACTCATCTGGAGCATGATCTGGAAGATGGCCCTGAAACTGCTTGAACAACCACCTCACCCTCACTCTTCCTGCCTGTAAGTCTGCAGGTGTAGGTGCTACTCCCAATAGCTCAGCACATAGGGCTATCCACTGGTCCGTCGTAAATGGTGGGTCAGGTCCAGTAACTGCTCGCCCATCAATCCGTAGACCGTATAGGACAGATACGTCCTGCAATGTGATAGTGGCCTCACCGGTCAGGAAATGAAATGTATGAGTCTCTGTCCGCCACCTCTCGACGAGAGCAGTAATGAGTGGGTGATCCAGTCTGATATGGCCTATACGATAGACACCATAGAATCCCGCGCGTAGTAGCCACTGCAACACTCTATGGTCCAATGGACGCTCTCACAGGCCGGAATCTCCCCGCCGGCATGCCACCACGGTGCGTGCCTGGTCCTGCATGACAGAATGAGTAGTTTAAATTATAGCATTATCACGTAATATAAAACAAAATGAAGGGTATTTTCATTGTAAGCGTAAAGTCTAACAAATGTGGTTGCGTACCGGGTCCTCCCATATACTGTCAGACCGATGTGGATGACTAAGAAGTGGGACCTCATCAGGTAGATGTGCCATGAAGCCTGTACAGTTGAAAACAAATACATTTTAAGAAACTGTATTGGTGAGCATGTAATTTAACTATAATAATAAAACTCAAATTATTTCGTACATGACAACTTGAAAAACAAATGTGGTCGAGTATTTTAAAAGTTACAATTTGTGTGCCATTAACATGGGAGCAATTCACTAAAATCTGAATTTATCAATTTATGTGCCATTAAATATGATAAGCAATTCAACATAACCTATTGTTATCTATGCTATAACTAATATACAAATGTTTTACAAAATCATTTTAGGGTCTCAGTTACATAAGCTTAATAATGTCCAGTAACATGTGGATAGTTTTCGTACATAAATATTTGCGAAAAAATGGAATGATAATTTTGTTTTCCAATAAGAGGTTGCTAATTACATTTATGGCATATTTGAAAAAACTTCATTACTGATTTTGTAATGTTAAAAGTTCCAATAAAGTATCAAATTTGTAAATTACGTTGATTTGATTCATAAATTGTAAATGTAAAAAATACTTGCAGCAGACGAAATATTAAAATCTTAAAATGGTAGAAGAACTATGTGATTTTCACTAAAATGTTGTAATAGAAATTTTCAATCAACTAGAGAATAAAAAACATAGGCCTATGTGGTATAGTTAAATGTTTTTGCATTGTCATTTTGTTTAATTTATTTGTTTAGTATGTTAGTTGTAAATTTTGTCAATAAAATCAAACAATTACCATATATAAAGAATTAAAAAATAGAAATGATCTATTACAAATAAAACATGATCTATTTAAATGTACGACCCCGTTTACAAATAATGAATTACAATATAAAGAATAAAATGATCTACAACAAATAAAGAATTAAAAAATGATCTATTACAATATGTAAGTATTACATAGTCTTCATCGACCAAGTCGCGCCGGACATGTTCGCCTGTCATGACCTGTCTGCTGGCACTCACTGCAACGAGCAGTCAAACGCCTATCTGATATATACATCTCATTCGGGATACGAGACATAGATTTAGGACACCGTTTTACTTCTCGCAGACAAAGTACATTAGGCATTAAGGTCCACTGCGGATCATCCCAATAATCTTGATGCGGTATTGGATTGAATTTAGTTTCCCAAACCCTCATGTATGCAGGAAGCCTATATACTAGATCAACGTACTTGAATGGATTGTCACCGCATTCAGACATTACAGCGAGCATATGGAAACATGGATAGTGTCGTATCTCATATTTCCCACAACTGCATGTGGGTTGATTTATCCGCACAATTTATGTGTTGCGACCTCGTCCATGGTGAAAAGATGTTTGCACCTCAAATACCCGACGTGGCCTATCAGAAAATTTTAATAGAAACCAATGAAGTTCATGTTTTTAGGTGTACTTAACTTCACAACATAATAATGACAATTTAGTTTATATTACAAACTAACCTGTCATACGATATCAACTTGAAAGTATTTTCCCTTGCGATGCCATTCTCAATAGTTTTTTGCATCTCTCTAGGGTATTGGAACTCATTTCGTACATCTATTTCAGCTTGGGCTCTCATCTCGTCAAAATATTTTACGAGCCGCCGAAATGTAAATTCAACCATAGCTGAGATAGGTAAGTTCCTTGCACCTTTCAAGACGCTATTGAAGCACTCTGCATCATTGCTGGTCAATACCCCCCACCGATAACCACCGTCATACGAAAGGGTCCACTCCACAGGATTCATCTTGTAAACCCAATTAATGGCTTCTTCGTCAATAGCCTGTATTTGTTGTAAGTAACCATTACACTTTCGTTGTTGATGAGCACTCCTTGCTTTCCATAGAAATTGTTTTAGCTCCTTATTTTTGAACTTAGTGTTAAAGTTACTACAAACATGTCGAAGGCAGTGCCGATGATACCCAACAAATTGGAGCGAGGGATTAAGCCAATGCCGCCTCACAGCAGCTAAAATACTCTCAGCTCGATCAGATATCAAAGTCACTCCCTGTTGGTCCATGACAATATGTTCCTTGATATTTGAAATGAAGAATGACCAAGACTCCAAACTCTCCCTGTCGACAACAGCGAATGCAAGCGGCAATACTTTGCCATTAGTAGTGACAATCGTTGCTACAAGCAACACACTAGTGTATTTCCTGTATAAGAATGTACCATCTATGGTTATAACAGGTCTACAATGTCAGAATCCATCAATGACGGGTTTGAAAGACCAGAAAACAAAGTGGAAGACGGGCATAATGGTTGTACTTCTGGTATATCTATGCTTCCATCGCACGATGGTGCCAGGATTAGATGTTTGTAATGCATGCATGAATTTAGGCAACATCGTATATGATTCATCCCATTCCCCGAATACCATTCTAATTGCCTTTGCCCTTGCATGCCACGCCTTCTTGTATGATATACTATAGTTCATGGTTTTTTTGACATCTTCGATGACATTCTTAATGGGCATATCAGGTTCATTCTGCATACGACAATACCTATGAGTCAGATTATTTTGGTGTGAACACTTTAAACAAACAAATATGTATATAAATGTAAACATTTATTTTGTATACTCACCGCAACTAGTCCCAAAAGATGAGAAGCAATGTAACTGGAGTTAATATTAGTGTGGTCCCTGTTCATTCGTGGGTATAAACAATGGTGAGGACCCCTATACTGCTTTATTTCAAAAAGACCATGTATCCTACTAAGAGATGCACGCAACCACCATCTGCAATCGTGCTTGCAAGCAGCCACCCAAACGTCTCGCTTGGAGGTTACGACTTTATACTCTCGATTATTTGTTGCATGGCACAATTTCACAGCATGTACGAGTTGCTTCTTATCAACGAAAACCATTCCTTTGTCCAACTCTGGATTTTCAGCATTCCAGATTCGGTTACGGGGAACGACATCGCGGTTACTAATGTCAAAATCACCACCCATGTGAATGTTTTCATAGAAAGAGATTTCAGGTCTAGGTGGAATGGGGGCATTCTGAATAGCAACGGGAGTGTCGACATCATCTTCTTCATCATCATCATCATCTGATCTGCCCAAGAAATGTTCTTCATCACACATTTCATTCTCATCATTGTCTAGGGCGACATCAGGACCGTACATGTCACTGTCAGCGAGCTGCACGGAATTAACCGTTTCAGCCATATTACCAGCAACTTCAACTGGAGTGGTATGATGGCTGTAGGTGGGCACATCTTCGGTGTTATTGTGAAATTCAGTCTCATATCCACCACGTGAACTTGATTCTCCACCATGGCCATGAAATGTCTGTTGTGTGTAGCCCACTGCGTAACATTCATTTGATTCATACATAGGAGACTGAAACGCTGTCGTGTCAATCCCATGTGTCAGCAATGTAGTGAACAGATGAGAATCCATCTGTGTCATATTCGGAAGATTGTATACAACCTCTTTCTGAATGTACACTTCCAAACAATTTGGTGGTTGGAATCTTCCACCGATACTTAATACAGTGTTCAACGCCTCATCGTCATTTATTGGTAATATTTTGTATTTACTGGTTGCTTGCCACTGACGATAAGGATATCTACATTTGAAGATCAATCGGACTATTTTCCCGTAACTTGCCACCTTGGACATAAACATCTCCTCCAAATTGCTAAGTGTGGTGCCAAGTTGCACCCCATATATCCCTTTCGGCTCAGCATCATATGACACACCTTTATCGGGATCCCGAATTATGTTTCTCCCCCCAGTAGAAGATAATTGGAACAGTTGCCATATACTTGCTTCAATGAAACAATAAACATTAAAATATCAACAACATACAAATATCGAATTGTACTTCTAAAATAAACATTAAAAGAACAACAATAAATTTTCCACAAGTTACATTTATATCATAGGTGACATTTTCCTGTAAAAATCAACCCTCTCATTTTTTGTCAATTTATATTTTGCTAGGGTTGAAGAAACTGTAGAGGTGAAACTATAGCGACCCCGGTCTTTTCCCATTTGATTATTGTATTCGGACTTAGGTTCCGAAGATTCTGTCATTATATAATTGTTGTTGTTGTCCCATATTTTCTTATTTGGAGTTATAGGATGTGTTGGGCAGGTTTGTTTCAGGTTGGTTGGGTTTAGAAACCAAGTGTTGCTGTCCAGAATTTTGGTTCTTCGCTCGAGCGAGGAGTTGGTCGCTCGAGCGAGATGTTGTTTTTGGTTCTTCGCTCGAGCTGGGGTTTGGTCGCTCGAGCGAGAGATTGCGTCCAGTATGGACCTGTAGCATTGCGTTCTTGGCTCGAGCGAGATTTTCTTTGCTCGAGCGAGGATTTCTTGTTTCTGGTCGCTCGAGCGACCAAGTATTCGCTCGAGCGAGCCTGTCCAGTTTATATACGCAGCAGCGGGTTTTGATCAGTCTTTTTCATCTTCTTTTTGATTCCAAACCCTAGGTCCGACTTCTCTCTCTCCCTACTCACCTTTTCTCTTAGGTTTGATCTATTTAGAGTGTGTTTCTACCCTAGTTGCTTTATTAAAAAGATAGAGGGAGTCGAGGGCTTTCATTTAATCTGAACATTTGGCGATTTGGAGCACATTGGTATTTGGGTATTCATCTTTGTCTTCTCCATTTGGGTTGTTTTCTTCGAGGTAGGGATTTCCTACTCCATTTTATAGGTTTTGTTCTAAGTTTTGGTATATTGATATGTTGGGGTTACTTTGATAATTTTGGAAAAAACCCTAGCTGTATTAATTAATTAATTTGTATAATTAATTTAAGGGAATTGGGGAATTTGGTTAAATTCATGAAATTGAGGAATTCATTGATTAAATGGTGTAGTTGGATAATTTAAATCACTCGCCTATTGAATTGTTGATATATTTATTTCCAAATCTAGAAATAACTGTTTTGGGCTATCGGTGGAGGATAGTCGTGATTGTTGTAGACATTGCATGTGGATTAGGGATAACTGAAACTAATCACATTGGTTGAGTCATTCATTTTGACTGCTGAATTAATACAGACATTATGTGTAATGATTGTGTGTTATATGTTATGTGTTTACATACATTGTTTTGTATGGGAGGAGATAGGGGATGTACTCCACGGTTTAGGGGAAGATAGGGGATGGACCTCTAAACCGGATTTTGTTTGGGAGGAGATAGGGGATGGACTCCATTAGCATCACTTTTATGTGTGCTTATTTATATTGAAGTGTTTTTATTGATACAGCATTAAAATGTGTATCAAACTGGAAGTATGAAGTGTTTTGATTTGAGCTTGAGTCTCATCTGTTTATTGACATTGGAAGAATGTGAATATGATATATAAGATTCACTGTTGTAAGTTTGGCCAGGTTCTGAGCCATATTGATAATGTTGGAAAGTGGAACATGTCATTGACAATAGTGTCATGAGACTAGATAATGTTGTAATTGATTATCTTGGTTAACCATATATTGAATGCTATTGCTTTATTTATTGCTTATATTTGGTTTAGTATATTTCTACTGGGCTGTGGCTCACCCTATATGGGAACATCATTTTCAGGTTCAGGTGATAAGCTACCTCCAAGGACTTAGCTTGGAAGGGACTTGGATTTTGAAGACTATTTTCAGTTGTTTGTTTTTATTTGTTAGTACATGTAAACACTCAAGCCTAGGGCTTTATTTGGATTTGAGTTAGAACTCATACTTTGTTGTCCAAGTGTTGGCTTGGAAAGATGTAAGCCTGTAGGGCATTTAATTTGAGGTTACATGTAATGCTTTTATTTAGTAAGACTCTGATGAATATTATAATGAAATGTTTCATCTCTAACATTGCATGCTGATGATACATATAATTAATGGGTTTATTTTTGAGGGCGTTACAGAAACATTACTTCAATTTATATTTTGTCAATGTATATTTGTGTCTCAATTTGATTATTACTATTTATTTTCTCATTTTTCTCACTTCTTTTTATTCGTATAAAACAACAACTGAGGTTTCATCTCTACGTGAAGTTTTTATTTACTTCCTATTTGAAGACTCTTATCTTTTCTACATGAATGTTGTTTGTTGTCATTGGTCTCTTGTCTTAATTTAAAAAAAAACATCAGAACATCTGTACTTCTTGTCTTAATAGAGGTTTCAAACATTGTTATTAATTTTTTAAAACTGATGATCCAATTCTTCAGATTTATGGACAATTACAGATAAGTTAATTTGATTTGCTCAAACTTGTGCCATTAGAGACCTTAATGACAAAGTTATTTCCTATGTGAATTAGTAACCCTCGTCCACTTTTTAGAGGTCATAGAGGCTTTGTTATAAATTAAAACAACCCCATATATCCCTTTTGTCCTTCTTACATACAAAATTGCCATATACTATTAATTAGAATATTTTAAGACTATTTTCATGCATATATTATAACTAGTCTAATAATGACTTCTAATTATATAAATAAAAAAAAAATTATTAAGACATAATGTTCAGATTTTCCTTTTCAATGGTGGTGAACAGTCACAAAGCGGAAGTGACAATAAGTCACTTCGTTCAATACCTATTTCAAAAACTTTTTCAAATATTCTTAAGTTTTGTGAGGAAATTTTAATTTCTACTATAATGCTATTAAATGTATTACAAATTCAGCTCATTAAATTTTTTAATCATATTCTGGGTGCCTAACCCCAAATATGGTGAAATAAACCAAACGAAATTAAACCAAAATTTTTTTATTTAAATAAAATACATTCAAAATTAAATATTTTCAGACAACATGATATTTTCATTTATTATTTTGAAGTCAATAAAAATATTTGTTTTTGAATAAAATAGAGTCAAAATTAAATATTTGAGAGAACATGATGTTTTATTTGAGAGAACATGATCTTTTCATTTATTATTTTGAAATCAATACAAATATTTTTTTTTAATAAAATACATTCAAAATTAAATATATATTTTTTAAATATTTTCATTTAGTGCAAATTAGTTTCATAAAATTTAACTTATGAAAAAACGGTAATCTTTCCATACACTTAGTATTCTTAATTGAAATTCATATTATATTTGTCATTTTTTTAAAAGATGAAATTGACTTTAACCCCCTTTGCTTTACTCTATGTGTGATTTACCTCTGATATTTGAAAATAAGAACATAACCCCCTTCCACAAGAATATTATAGTTATTTCCAAATTATATGGGTAGTTTGCACATGCACATTAAAGTGAAATTTGCCCTTTATTCAATATGCACAATGTCTTGAATTGAATAAATGCACCTAGAGGGTCAAATAGTACTATTATAAAGAGAAGTCTTCTTTGGGTGTTTATGTCTCATATTTTGGGTTTTTCAAAAATACCCCTATATCAGCTATATGGGAAATTATGCATCATGTTAAATTTTTTTTTTTTTTTTTTTTTTTTTTCAAATCTCTGAACTTTCGATTTTTTCAAATTCATTTCAATTTTCAGATTTTGAATTCAATCATATAGTTTACAGTCTTATTTTCTTAAACAAAAATGATCATATATATATAACCATGTGGACCTCGAATTGAAATTGTCAGTCTACCTTAATTCTCAATTCATGAATTTCATAATATGAATTTCAATTCTCAATTCTCAATTATATGAATGTCATAATATGACATTAACAATTATGAATTATATGAATTTCAATTTTTTTAATTTTATTTGTAATTAAAAATATTTACTTTTAACCCTAATTTCCTATTAATTCCTCTTAACAAGCAAAAAAAAAAAAAAAAAAAAAAACAATTTCATAATACACATTTTGATTTCAAAATGCCAATTTCTGATTTCAAATTTCAAAATATAGACATTTCATAATTCCAATTTAACAATTCTCAATTACATAAATTTCATAATATCACATTAACAATTATGAATTATATGAATTTCAATTTTTTAAATTTTATTCTTAATTAGAAATTTTATTCGTAATTAAAAAAAATTACTTTCAAAACCCTAATTTCATTTTAATTCCTCTTAACAAGAAAAAAAAATAAATCATAATAGACATTTTGATTCACAAGCATAATTTCAAAATGCCAATTTCTGATTTCAACTTTCAAAATATAGACATTTCATAATTCCAATTCAACAATTCTCAATTACATGAATTTCATAATATCACATTAACAATTATCAATTATATGAATTTCAATTATTTGAATTTTATTCTTAATTAAAAAAAATTACTTTTAAAACCCTAATTTCAAACCTTAATTTCCTTTTAATTCCTCTTAACAAGCAAAAAAAAAAAAAAAAAAAATTATAATAGACATTTTGATTCACAAGCATAATTTCAAAATTCCAATTTCTGATTTGAAATTTCAAAATATAGACATTTCATAATTCCAATTCAATAATTCTCAATTACATGAATTTTATAATATGACATTAACAATTATCAATTATATGAATTTGAATTTTTTAATTTTATTCTTAATAAAAAAAGAATTACTTTTAAAACCCTAATTTCCTTTTAATTCCTCTTAACAAGCAAAAAAAAAAAAAAAAAATTTCCAATTCAACAAATATAGGTTGGTTTATTCACTATTCAAAATTCAAAATATAGACATTTTGATTCACAAGCATAATTTCAAAATTCTAATTTCTGATTTGAAATTTCAAAATATAGACATTTCATAATTTCAATTCAACAATTCTCAATTACATGAATTTCATAATATGACATTAACAATTATCAATTATATGAATTTCAAATTTTTTAATTTTATTCTTAATTAAAAAAATTACTTTTAAAACCCTAATTTCAAACCCTAATTTCCTTTTAATTCCTCTTAACAAGCAAAAAAAAAAAAAAAAAATTTCCACTTCAACAAATATAGATTGGTTTATTCACTATTCAAAATTCAAAATATAGACATTTTGATTCGCAAGCATAATTTCAAAATTCAAATTTCTGATTTCAAATTTTAAAATATAGACATTTCATAATTCCAATTCAACAATCCTTAATTACATGAATTTCATAATATGACATTAACAATTATCAATTATATGAATTTCAAATTTTTTAATTTTATTCTTAATTAAAAAAATTACTTTTAAAACCCTAATTTCAAACCCTAATTTCCTTTTAATTCCTCTTAACAAGCAAAAAAAACAATTTCCAATTCAACAAATATAGGTTGGTTTATTCACAATTCAAAATTCAAAATATAGATATTTTGATTTACAAGCATAATTTCAAAATTCCAATTTCTCATTTTAAATTTCAAAATATAAACATTTCATAATTTCAATTCTCAATTCTCAATTCTCTATTTGGGTTTGAATTTCATAATATGACATTAACAATTATCAATTATATGAATTTATGATTTATGAATTTCATAATTACAATTTTCAATTTTCAATTCTCATATTTATGATTTATTTAAAAAATTCAAAAAATTCAAAATATTCCAAACCTGATTTATGATTCAAACGCATAAAAAATTCACAAGCATTAGAACCCTTAATTTGTTGAACCCTAAAATGTCATCCTAAATGGATGTGTGAACAATCTGATATCGAGCAACAATTATCTTTAGAACCCTAATTTCATAACCACACTGATAAAGCATAAAAAATCCAAACCCAAATATTCAATTCACAAGCAACATCCAAAAATTCAAAAGCATAAAAAATTCCACAAATTCAAACCCTGATTTATGATTTCAAAAATTTCCAAACCCTAATTTCATAACCACACTGATAAAACCCTACCACATTTCATAATTCACATTTAAAACCCTAACATCCACAGTTTCACAAACACATTCACATTTTTCACAAACATAATAAATAAATACATAAAATTCAAATGATAATTGTTAGGGAAGCTAGATGTCATACCACGGAGAGAGAGGGAGAGAGAGAGAGCAGAGACAGAGAGTGAGAGCAGAGAGCAGAGGGAGATGGAGAGTGAGAGCTAGAGAGTCTGAGAAATGGATCGAGCAAGAGACGAAAAACCTAAGTGTCAAAAACGTGACTGCAAATGAGGGGGCATACCTGTGTTTTATAGAGCTTGAAAAGCGTTTTTACAATTAGCGTTTTCATTAATTAACTAAGAAAACGCTATAAACGAAATGGACATTGAAATCGCTATTAGAAATAGCGTTTTCTTAGCAACGTTATTCCAGAAATGAAGCGCTATTATAAATAGCGTTTTATTCGCAAGAAAAATTTATGATAAAAGCGCTATTTGGAATAGCGTTTTCTTAATTAAAATCGCTATTTGGAGTAGCATTTTTACTATTCACAAAATTTGGGGCTCCAAACAGTGAAAGCGCTATTCCGAATAGTGCTTTAGCCTAGTTTGGGAAATACGTCTAAAAGAAGCCTAGTTTGGGAAATAGGATGGAAAAGAGGCTTAGTTTGGGAAAAGCCTCCAAAGCAAGGCACTTCAAATCAAATAAATAAATAATCATTCACAGTTCTAAATTCTTCAAACAAAATTTAAAGTTGTTCAGATAGATTGGAGAAGTGAAAATCTTCTGCTAGAGGACTTTATATATATATATATATATTTAATATATTACATAAATAAATAATTATAAAATTAAATAAACATGAAGATATATGATTTTCAGGCCGGCCGGCCAGCTCTATGGGCCAAATTACATTTCCCAAATCGTAGAAAAATAGAAATGTTTTGGGCGAGCAAGTGGATCGATGCCCACCCCTACTGTAACCAGGCCAAGAAGCAATTTGTATTTTGTTTATTATCTATTATCTATATATCTATGCTATTATATGAAGCAAAAGTTGAATTTGGTGTGCTGGAGCCTTTGCTTCATGCCATGTGTACGGGAAAGAAATAAATCTTCTCGTATAATCCTGTTGATCAAGTCTGCGCTCCTCTGTACGTCGTCGCTTTGCCACCTGAAAACACAAACGTGAGCTAACCGGCGGGTGTGTGCCGGAAACCCCTCCGATGCCTAAGTCAGCAACTAGACAATAGACAATAAGCTCTGTGTATTCTAGAGTAAGAATTGGGATACCTGTACAAAGGTCTGGTCATGAGCTTTTATAGACTCTACTTTGGCACAATCCTAGTAGGATTCTAACTCTCCCTATGAGAGTCCTCCTAGGAATCACACACCCTACTCACTACCAACCAAGTGAGATGGTTTTGCACAATCCTAGTAGGACTATACTCTCCTTAGCAGAGTCCTCCTAGGAGTCATACTCCTACTCACTGCCAACAAAGTGAGATGGTTTACACAATCCCAGTAGGACTCTAACTCTCCTTAGCAGAGTCCTACTAGGAGTCTCATCACTGCAAGCCAAGTGAGATAGCTGATCCTTTTATCTCGGTCATACATTCTTGCCTGAACTGATTTATCTCGGTCCCCTACCCTTCGGACCATATGATCGAAAGCCGATCTAACGGATGCCACCTTGCCGAGCTATACACAGCTCGGCCCTCGCCATTGATGCTACCTCCTTTTAATAGGCTGTTGTAACCACACCGAGCTAAGTTACCTCAGTCACACGCTTAAGTAATAATGTAGATGGCGCCCGGCCGAGTTATACCAAGACCGGTCGAGCTATACCAAGCTCGACATCCTTTCTCACCAATACCTCGGCTAACCACCAGGCCCACTTATTTCGGCTGACATCTTTACCTCGGCTAACATTGCGGTCAGCCAAGTTACTTCGGCTCTGTGATACTTTAAGCATTACTATCAGTCTTGACTTCGAGATGATGCCCTGTAGAGCTATCGTTTAGCTCGGTCCTTTTTCTACCGATACCTCGGTCCATAGTTCGGCCCAAACCCAAAATTTGAGATGTCTTCTTGGCCTAAGACAGAGCTACACCAGCCCTTATCTCGGCCTATTACGCAGCCCAACTCCCAAAGAAGACTCTTCCTAGCTCGGCCCAATTTGTTTACAAATTACCCGCTCAATTGCCCCTTGATTCCATTTGCGTAGCATGATTGGGATTATTTTTCCTCCAGCTGAGCTAAGAAGTTGTTCGGTTTCACGGCTTGTTCGGTCCCAACAAGCCTTGTCAGTTGCTTAGCATGTCCTTCCACTAATCTGGTACGACGTTATTCCCAGGATACATGGTGTGCCCCCAATATCCTTGTTCTCCTTATTACCATCGTCATGCCAAAAATTTGAATAGCCCTGATTTTTTACCTTTAACGTATGTATCCTTCGAGTTTGTATACGTCGAGTTGTTCTTTCTGTGTCTTGCCGAACAGACTAACTCGGTTTATACGAACCTTGCCACCCTGTTTTGGCCGAGGTAACCATCATCCCGGCCAAAGAGTTTCAGAAATTTTATTGGACATACCTGTCAACTTCCTGCAGCCTAGATCCTTATCTCAGCTTAGGAGAAGTAAGTGTTGGTTTTTCCAGCCAATCACTTTTTAGCCGATATCCTTACTTCGGCTAAAGAGTATCAAGTGTTGGTTTAATCCAGCCAACCACTCTTTAGCCGAGATCATCACTTCGGCTAAAGAGTACCAAGAGTTGGTTTAATCCAGCTAACCACTCTTTTGCCGATGTCCTTACTTCGGCTGAAGAGTACCAAGAGTTGGTTTAATCCACTCTTTAGCCCGATGTCCTTACTTCGGCTGAAGAGTACCAAGAGTTGGTTTAATCCAGCCAACCACTCTTTTAGCCGATGTCCTTACTTCGGCTGAAGAGTACCAAGAGTTGGTTTAATCTAGCCAACCACTCTTTTAGCCGATGTCCTTATTTCGGCTGAAGAGTACCAAGAGTTGGTTTAATCCAGCCAACCACTCTTTCAGCCGATGTCCTTACTTCGGCTGAAATGTACGAAGTGTTGGTTTAATCCAGCCAACCACTCTTTAGCCAATGTCCTTACTTCGGCTGAAGAGTACCAAGAGTTGGTTTAATCCAGCCAACCACTCTTTAGCCCGATGTCCTTACTTCGGCTAAAGAGTACCAAGAGTTGGTTTAATCCAGCCAACCACTCTTTAGCCAATATCCTTACTTCGGCTAAAGAGTACCAAGTGTTGGTTTAATCCAGCCAACCTCTAGATTGGTTTTTCCAGCCAACCTAAAGTAAAGTGTTTGGTTATTTCGACCAAACGTCCTGCAGCCTGGATCCTTATCCTGGGCTTAGGAAGGGTGTTGGTTTTTCCAGCCAACCTCTAAGTTGGTTATTCTGGCCAACCTAGAGCAAAGTGTTTGGTTATTCCGACCAAACGTCCTGCAGCCTGGATCCTTATCCTGGGCTTAGGAGAGGTGTTGGTTTTTCCAGCCAACCTCTAAGTTGGTTATTCCTGCCAACCTAGAGTAAAGTGTTTGATTATTCCGACCAAACGTCCTGCAGCCTGGATCCTTATCCTGGGCTTAGGAGAGGTGTTGGTTTTTCCAGCCAACCTCTAAGTTGGTTATTCCGGCCAACCTAGAGTAAAGTGTTTGGTTATTCCGACCAAATGTCCTGCAGCCTGGATCCTTATCCTTGGCTTAAGAGAGCTAAATGTTGGTTATTCCGGCCAACATAGAGCTAAGCGTTTGGTTATTCCTGCCAAACTTCTTGATTGCCCCCCAAGTCGGGCAAAGACTTGTTACGCTTGGTTAGTCCTTCCTTCCAATCGTGCTAACTTTTGCCGAAGGTGTTCTGTCAGATATCACTGTTTGTATCGAACTCTACCTTGGTGTGCATCCCATCTTCCTCTACCAAGATGTGTTGGTGCACTCTCTCCATCAGGGCTTCCATAGTAAGAGGTGGCGTCATTGTTATTGAATCTCTCAATTTATGACCCACTAACAGACCTTGCTTGTACTGTGCAATAGCTAGGTTTGTAGGACAATCTGTTACTTGGTTGAAGGTCTCCCAATACCGATTGTCATAAGACTTCAATGTTTCCTTCTTGCCCATGCTGATGAAGAGAAGCTGGTCAATCTCCACTGGCGTCTTGGTGTTTGTTCTGAATCTGGTTACAAATGCCTCCGTCAGTTGTGCCCATGAGGCTATACTACCTTTTGGTAACCTTTCAAACCATGCTAAACACATGTCGCCAAGGCTGGACGGAAACATGATACACATTAAGGGCTCGTTTTGTCGATACACGGCCATAGCCTGACGAAAGTGGCTTAAGTGTATGTAGGGGTCTGACTCCCCCTTATAAATTATGAATTTAGGCTGATGGAAGCCTAAGGGTAATGGTGCGTCCTCAATTGTCGGGATGAACGGTGAGCTCTGCAACCTTACTAATGCTTTGTCTGCTGGTTCATAGGCGAGGCGTGGTTCTGGAATTCCAACCTCGACACTCCTATGTGTTCTAGGAGCCAATCGTTGTAGTGCGGAGACTCTGCGGGGGTCACGAGCCTGAGTGTCTTCTCTTCTTCGAGCCCTTTCAGTCTTCTTTCTCTCAGGTCTGGAGTAGCATGTCCTGGAAGTCTTTGATTGTGTATCACCCGACCTGAGGCTTCTACTTTCAGTTTGTGATAGTGTGACTTGTCTGTCATGATCTTCTGAGTGGCAAGAGTGTGTGTTGCCTCTGCTCCTCTCTTTTGTTGCCACCCTTTTGCTTTTTATCTTGCTCTTCATAAACTCTATGTCAGCCGCTATTCTTCTTATTACTTTGTCTTGCTCCCTTACGCGATCTTCGAGAACCTGATGATCCATCTTCTGCCTCTGTCTATCAGGGCTCCGAGAGCGGTGTAGACTTGAGCCCTGTCTTCTTCTTGCTTCTCTTCGCGGATTCCTTCGCTGGGGATCTAATTCCGCCATGGGTGGGATAGAAGGTAAACCTTCGTGTTTCCCACCCCCTTCCGGAGTTTGCCCATCTATAGCAGATTGCGGCAAGTCTTCATTGTGTGCCATTGCTTTCAACTAGAGAGGAAAACTTGATCAAGAGGTTTTGCTCTTTGTGAATTTCCCACAGACGGCGCCAATTGTACGGGAAATAAATAAACCTTATCGTATAATCCTGTTGATCAAGTCTGCACTCCTCCAAACGTCGTCGCTTTATTCCCTGAAAACACAAACGTGAGCTAGCCAGCGGGTGTGTGCCGGAAACCCCTCCGATGCCTAAGTCAGAAAAATGGACAAAGAGAAAAGCTCTGTGTATTCAAGAATCAAAGTTGTGTGTTACCTCTCCATAGGTGATGTTTGTGAGCTTTTATAGGTTCCGTGTGGCACAATCCAAGTAGGACTCTTACTCCTCCATGTAGAGTTCTCCTACGATTCATACTCCTGAAAGATAATGCTTATCCTTCAACACCCCCCTCACTGCTTAAACCAAGTGAGATGGTTTTTACCATGGCCGAACTCCAATATGACCGAAGTAATCATGATCATGCCAAGCCACAGAGTAGACCGAACTATCGTTAGCTCGGTTCTACCTTCAATGTTCTTACCCCAGTTCCTCCTGTGTCAATAGTGTTAAGTCTAAACCGATCTAACTTCTAGCAAGGCTTTTAGACCGAACTAACCATACTGCGCCTTAACCGATATAAGATTTAGTATGGTGACCGGGCTAACCTCTTTGGGACCGGAGTAACTTTAACGGCTTTTTTACTCATCCCTTCGCCCTAAGGCCCACAACGGCCTATTTACATAGCTCGGTCCAATTTCCATATGCTTGCGGTCTGCCCCTCGCTATCTGATTGTACCAAGTCTTTATTTGTTGGTGAGTCTTGGTTCGGTGTAGCTTGGTTTGCTTCTTCTTTGCTATCTTTAGTCTGGTCTGCCATGGGATCTGATTGAGTATCCTGCACCAGGGGTTGCGCTATTCCGGCGTCAACTTCTATCCCTGGTTTGGTTGTATCAGTCAGGTCAACTGGGCAGATATGATGACTTCCTGGGGTGAATTCTGTGACAAAGTCTGCCAAAGCTTGGGCCTTTATCGCGGTTCTGGGTTGGAACTTGATGTCGAATTGTCCTAACTCTACTGCCCACTTTAAGATTCGCCCAGAAAAGTTTGACACGGAAATTTTTTTAATTAAAAAAAAAACAAAAAGATATATAGCAAAGTGCAAAAGATTCGAAATTAAAATCTTGGGTTTAGGAAAGAAAGTTTTTACCACTTGAAAGGTATATATTCTGATATTAATTTGTTTATCATTTCTATTTAATTTTACTTACTTGAATTGCACATGCATCGCTTGTGTTAGACTCTAGTTGTCACGACCCTAACTCACTCTTAAAAGTTAAAGTGGTGACCAACCAGTAATCATACATTATCTATTGTCTCTTTAATCAAATTTGAAAAATTAGAAACAAAATGTTCTAAAGAATAACAAAGTGTACTTCTCACCATAATATTTCACAAAGAGTGTACTTGTCAAAAAAAATAAAAATACTCAGCGGACTTAATGCCTTAGCCTCTCTTTAAATTAGACTTTTTACCAATTAACTCTTATTTTTATTTACTTAAATTGCACACGCATCAACTGCTACATATTATGATATTAATATCTTTGCTATTTTTTTTTAAATTTTTTTTTACATAGTTGAATTGCATACGCATCGACTGCTACATATTATGATATTATTATGACTGCTACATATTGTCATATTAATATAATTGTCATTTTTTTTTTATATACTTGAATTGCACACGCATCAACCGCTACATTTGTGATATTAATATATTTACCATTTTTTTGCACACACATTATGTGTATCAACCGCTAATATATATATATATATATATATAGGGTCAAGCTTCTCTTTAGTCCATGATCAGATTGGAGTATGTTGTTGGGCATGTGGAAGCCTACCACAAGTCCCATTTCGATGATCCGAACCGTTCAATATATAGAACTCATCGAGTACTTTATTTCTGTAAAAATCACATTGATCGGATCAGATTTCTGTCAACGGTAAATGCAATTTTCAAAATAAATTATTGACAAAAATCTAATCTGATCAAAGCTATCGATATCTGATCAAGGTAATTTTTTACAGAGATAAAAGTACTTGACGAGTTCTATATATTGAGTAGTTCGAATCATCAAAACAGGACCCGTGATGGGCCCCATCGACCCAACAACACCATCTAGTCTACTTTGTAGACCGGAGACCAGCTGCCCCATATATATATATACTAGTTTAAGACGACTCGTGTTACATTATATTTAAGTTTTGTATTTTGTAATTTTTTTAAAATTAAAATATTGTTCTATAAAATTGAACAGAATAATTTATTAGATATATAATAGATTATGTGATATGATATGTATCATTTTTTGATTTGTTATACAATCAATGATGTATACTCCAATTCTATTACCATATTATTTTAGGTGAATTTATGAGTCTTTAACATTTCTTTTGAATTTATATAAAAAAATTATGGTGTATAGTTTTTCTGAACAGATAAATATAAAACAAATATTAAGATAATTCTCCTATTTAAAAAAAACTACTAAGATAGTTCACTGAACTAATAAAGAAGCAAAAAAAAAAAATACATATATATATATATACAAATAATTAATTTTATTAATACAAAAATCATACTCGTATAACAAATGACCAATTTTATTATTAAGTAAATTAACAATTTTGTAATGATATGAAAAATATTTTTTAATTAACTATTATGTTAATAAACAAATCATTAAGTCAATTAATAATTTTTAATGATATGAGAATATTTTTTAATAAGTAATTTTGATAATTTATTATTGCATAGGAGAATTGGTTTTTTATTTTTTATTCTAAGTATTGTTTGACATGAAAATTTATAATAAACAGTAGTTGTAATTTGTAATATTATAGGATTGATTCATATTGTAAACAAACCTTATGGATGTATTTATAATTTGTTAAAAAATAAAAGATTTATGTTTCATAATTAATCAAGAATGTTTGTGTAATTACGAAAAAATATATTTCATGATTGACCAAGAATGTTTGCGTAATTACGAAAAAACCTATTACATAATTGACTAAAAAAGTTTATGTAACTTTGAAAAAAATTTCACTCAATATATGGGTTACGATTAATAAATTATTCAAAATAAAAAATAAATTAAAAAAAAAAGATAAATCTCAAGTAACTAAACAGTTCTTATATATATAAATATATATGAACTTGACTTGGATTAGACAAACACCCCCCCCACACGGAACAATTATCTCTTCTCTACTGGTAAATGAGAGTCTTTTTTCCCTTCTCAAATCTATGAGTGCTACTATTAGCACTTCATAAATTATTTTGAATCCTTTGATTTTTAGCTTTTATTTTATTATAATAATAACCTTAAATAAAATTGCTACAAAAGACATCATTAATTTTGGGATATTGCATCTCACAATTAAACCCGCACACCTACTACATCATGAATTAGGGTTTATGAGAGCACCCACCTCCATTACCACCCATCAATCTTCTCCAAATTTGACTTTCAAAACCTACTCACCCTCAAAATCTTAAAAACGTTTTGACGGCTATATTCCACCCGCAACGGTGGCAACCATTTGATTACGTACACTTCTACGGCAATAACAATGAAAAAAAGTTTTTTTGGCAACCACAACTTCATAAGACGAGAGGAGTACAATAATAAAAACTTAGAGGAGGTTCATAACTTTGATATTGTTCTTAGGTCAGAGGAAATTGACATTGTAAGGATAAGTTTCGTAAAAAAAAAATGATAAAAATAATAAAATATGTTCGCCATTTTTTTGAAACTGAACTCCCGAATATATGACCGAAATTCAAGAACACAAGCCCGAACATTGTTTATTTGTTCAGAAACAGATAACTGAACATTATTTATAGGTTCAGACCTGTTTTACTGATCACATTTTCAAATTTAATTTATATTGTTATTTATTTTAGGATGATGGCAAGTTAATAGTTAAAATGCTTAACACTCGCAGAATTTTTTTTTTTCAAGTTCGAGAATATAGACTTGAGTATTATTTATTTGTTCGGGAACACATTCCTGGACATAACTTATTTGTTCAGGAATACAGGTTCGAATATGAAGGAAACTTGCCATTTTTGAGTACATTACAACTCTGGTTTTTTGTGGCTCTTCCACAACTCTCGCCACACATACACACACCCACTCACACCGCCACAGTCCCAAGATAGAGATAGAGAGAAGAAATGGAGGATATGTTATGGTAGAAACGGGAGCACATGAAAAGGTTATACCATGTTAAACAAGAGCCGTTGATCAACAAGTCAGCATATCAGATGGGCCAAACGAGATTAAAAACAAAAAATAAGGATCTCTATCTCTCTCTCTAGTAATTAGTCAAAAGGCTATATCATGTTGTATCTAATATGAACATAGTCAGTATTCTTCTTCTTCTTCTTCTTCTTCGTAGATTTTGAAAAAGATGAGACTCTTCTTCTTCTTAGTGGGTTTTGTTAGGATTTTTTGGAAAGTGAGGTTTTTTTTGGGATGTGTGGGGTGTGCATTCAACGGGTGAAATGTTTAAGGATAATTTTGGTATTATTTGAGGGGAGAAAAGAAATTTTAAGGGATTCAAAATTTATAAATGGGGGTCAAAAGAAATGGGAGATCCAAAATAATTTATGTGGTGCTAATAGCACCATTCAAAATCTATAGCCTATTGGTTTTGTACTTTTCAACCAAATCTAATTAACAATTTCTTTTGGCCTTTTTGTAATATTATTTTTTTGTAACATCTTTCATTTGCACCCCATTAATAGTGATATTTTTAATATTTTAGAAGGATTAATGAAGGAGAAATAAATGTATAGTGGTGACAAAAAAAATTATAAAATCATGAAAAAATATAGTATTTTAATTATTAAAATGTATAAAATTTTTCACTATTATATATATATATATATATATATATTTTACTGTCCAACTGTACTTTAATTTCCCCATTAGAGAAGGGTTGATTTTGACATTTTTGGGACTCAAACAAGATTCCCATTATGGGGTCTTCATACATTTTAAAAAATAAATAAATTGTGATCTAAAGATTATATATATCAATTATTTTTTTATTTATTTTTTGGCAGTGTTTACAAAAAGGTTTTTTTTCCATATATAACTATTAAAATTTATTTAAATATATAACAAAATTTACAATAAGAAAAATGATCAAAATAATATTAGCTCAAGTACTAAATAAAAAGTGAGCAAAGTGTGACAAAATATTACTTAAACATCACATTTGTCACATTTTAAACTACAAAATTGGTAATTAAGTTTGCATAATCCAATTTATCAATTAAATCATTTTTAATGGATAAAATTGTTAATTTATTCAATCTTTCTTATGACATAGTTAACCGAATGTAATATTTAATCAACTTTAAATTGGAATTTTTTTTCCATTAACAATTATAACTAGTATAATTAATCGTATTGTATAAACAATCAATGTATCTGAGAAACAATTCTCCATTAATTTTAAATAACTTTTCTATCAATTGGTTTAATTATTTTTTTGAATAAAAATAATTATCTATTAATTTTAAATAATTTCATTACATGAATCATCTATTAGTTTTCTGTGGAGATGTGATTTGGAAATACCCTTTGGTCCCAGCAGACTCTCTCGATCCTCGAGTTTGTACTTGAAATGAGAATGACTAATCCAGTCGAGAGTGCCGGAATCAGCACTCTAATGGGCAAGTTAGTATTCACTCAAGTCTTTTTTATCTCTCAAGTTCTCTTTTTCTTACATACTTCCTTTTTGACTGATGCTCGTCCTCTTTTATATTACTCTTCTGGGGCCCATTTTCTGATTATGGACACCCTGATCTGACAGCTGGATTCCCAATCATTCGGTAGAATTTATGGCCTATTCGGCCCTCAATCTAGTTCTATTCGGCCACGGCCGGCCCACTTCACTCGTCTTTTCGACAATCTTATCCCGAGGACAGAGCCAATACGAGCTAACTTACACGTGACTCCTAATTGTGTACAGAACCTTAAACTCGGCTCCCACATTTTCAATTTTTACCAAACTTTGTTTGGACCTTTCAAAATTAGGATTTGTTTGTTTGTTTGTTTATTTATTTATTTTATAATAGCCAACAAAAATTTGGAATCATGTTTTTTAACCTCAAGCCTAAAGCGGCGACTTTGGGCCAAAGGCGGCCTGGATTAGAGATTAATTATCAAAAATATTTCTTTAATCAAAGCAAACCATACTGGTGGTAAAGCAATATTTGGCCTGTCATTACCGTTCGTCGTTTCTTCAAATATGAATTTTGAAGGATAAAAATATGAGGGGGGGGGGGAAATTATAGATTAGGGCCTGTGTTTAAGGAAAAAAAAAATTTCAAACATTAGTGTGAATTGTGTCTGTTACACCCCAACCCCAGGCATGACCGGCCATGACCTACAGAAACTTAGCTCAAGGCACACGTAAACTTAAACATGAATCGAAAATCACAAAGAATAAATGTGATGATAGCTCAAAAATAAATAAATCAAAACCCAAACTAGTGACAAGTCACAAGTATATATGGTAAAACCAGCCATAACCAACTTTCAAAAATATATACTAAATGGAACACAAATTGCCTATAAAATAAAATAATTCTAAATAAAATCCAACAACAAGGTATGCACAAAACCGACATAACAAGCTAAAAAAAAATAATGAATGTCCTAGAGGCCCATGCAATTGAGTCCCCGCTACGCCATGAGTTCACTCTAAGTCTTTCTAATACCCGGAAGTGATAAACAATTAAGTCAGCTGATAGCTCAGTGAATAGCAACATGGATAGTAAATACAGTTTTGAAACAGAGTTCAATTCCAAAATAAGATATATGTATATATCACAGAAATTAGATTGACATACAGTTTTGATAAAGATAATCTGTTTCACAAAGAAGGTTCCACAATTCAACAGTTAAAATACTTATGTTTCTCAAGAACATAATAAATGACATTTTTCACTTAAAACAAATTTTAACATAAACACTAATAATTTTCTGGGTACTAAGAATAACAAGTAACATGCCACAAAGTTCTCATGGCAATAAGCCCGTTGGATCCAATATCGAACCAAGAGTCATCATCGGGGTGGCAACCTGGGCCTTTTCTTTAAGACGATCCGATTGAAGGTCATTTAGTCTAGTCCAGGTCTTTTCCTTACAATTGTTGAGCACTAAAGTCATCACGGCCCAACCTGAATCTTTTTCCTAATACCTAGAGGCCACCACACATAGTGGAATAATTTCCGTGAACTTTTATATACAGATAGTCCGAATAATCAAAACGATTCAATTTCGCAAAACATGGTAGTTCACCATTATAAATATGAGATCATAACAAATAGTTTACAGTATGTCAAGTTTACACATGTTTCAGAAATAATTTATTTCCGTTGATACTATAATAATTTATCAAAACAATTTAGTCCTGAAATAACAATTTAATTTTTCAACAGTTAAGGGTAGGGGGAACATTTATAAAACAAGTTTGCCCAATCTATTCGTTAACTTTGAAAGTTAAAAACCCACTCCACGCTATTCGAAAAATTCCAAAACCCTCAAGATCTCAACTAATATATCCTAAGTTTCAAACCTAATTGGTTTTACTTGATTTGCTTATCAAAATAATTATTTACAATTAATTATATCCAAACAGGTTGCTCTCTGTAGCACTTTATAAAGTTATTAATGATTCTCTTAATATGTACAAGCAATCAATGCAAGGCTAAAATTTAAGAAACTAGACTCGTAACCGGTTCTAATGTACATAATTTTTAAAGTAAGAATTACACTAATTCTTTACACACAATTTGGTTTCTCAACAGTTTATATATATACAAAAAACATAAACCTACAACTTCTCTATCAATGAACTAAATAATAATAGAATAAGGATAAAGAAGAAAGAAAAAAGAAAATCTAAAAGAGCTATCCTTTGATAATCACACACAGGACAACACACCCAATCCTTCCTTTGTTGAAACCTTTTTTTTTTTTTTTTTTTTCCAATCTCTCTATCCCGTGGCTACTGCTAGGAACACTAGGGTTTTTTTTTTATATATATTTAAACAAAAGATGTTATATTATTATCTCTTTATATTATTTTATTTTCTATCTCCATTAATTTAAATAAAATATAACTATTATTATATCAAAATATACTTACTAACTTGTCCCCTATTTTTTTTTTTAAAATAATAAATATTGCCTCTAAATTAATGATTTTCACCATAAATTTATTTTAAGTTTTAAAATTAATTAAAAACCCTCTAATAATATTTAGGCCAAGTTGGCATGTCTTGAAAAAGACAAAAAATAAAAAAGTTACTCTAAAAGTTAAAAGTTATCACTATTCACTAAAAAAAATATTAAAAAATTAAGTTAACACATAATTACATTTTAGACAGCTCTGCGGTCTAACAACGGAGGTGGCTTTTGGGGAAAATTGCACGGTTTTAGGTGCATAAATAACACGATGATGTTCAACTTGTAGGGGCTCATCACAGGTCCCATTTTAATAATCTGAACCGTTCAATGTGTAGAATTCGTCGAGTAATATGCCTGTAAAAAATCATGTTGATCGGATATCGGTAAATATATAATTAAGTCAGTTAAAATTTATAAAATGGATGGTGTTATAGTTAACGGTTGAAAAAAAACTAATTCGATCAGATAACTATCGATATCCGATTAACGTAATTTTTTATAAGCATATAGCACTCGACGAGTTCTACATATTAAACGATTTTGATTAGAAAAACAGGACCCGTGGTGGCCCCTACAGGCTGAACAGCACCTCCAATTCAATATCCGAAAAGCAAGGAATCATATCCCAAGTACACTCCGCTCACGTTGTCTGCCTATTTCCTCATAATCTTCTCCTATACACTAATTTATACAATTTTTTAACGCATATTTTTTCATAAAAAGTCAAAAAGTTATCCCAAACAATCATATTTTTTTTCTCAACTTTTTAATCTAAAAAGTCAAAAAATGTACTTATTTAGAACAACCTAAATAACCCCTTAATTTGTACTTAAAAATTTACAAGCATAATATTTGACATTATAAAATAATTATTATTTAATTTGTATATTCGAATAGTGACAGTGTCGGTTAAGTTTTCACTCCTGTCGGTGGAGAAAAATTCATTTGAAACAATGCTATGCGATTTGATTGAAAAATATGAGTTGCTTGTTTTATAACCAATGGATGGATTGAGCGGCCACATGTCACCCTATATACAAAATTGGAGGATCCTTCAATTCTAATGGAAATAGACAGGATAATTTTACTACTCCCTCCGTTCCAAAATAATTGTTCTTTTTAGGGAATCTAACTTTTTTTTTTTAGTACAATTATTACATTTGAAAAAAGTTAATTTTTCAAAATTATCCTTTTGATAGTATATTTTTTAGGAATATCAATGTCATAATTATACTTTTTATATTGTTTATTAATTTAAAAGAAGAGCAAAATAGGAAATTTACATTATTTTTGTACTTGATTTTTGAAGAGGGACTAATATTTTGGGACAATAAAAAATGAAATAAGAGACTAAGGCCCCGTTTGTTTCCAGAGATAGAATGGAGGGAATTGATAGTGAGGGGATTGTTAGTGAGGGTTGTTTGTTTTCAGAGATAGAATGGAGGGGATTGATAGTGAGGGGATTAATAGAGAGGGGATTATTAGTGAGAAGATTGATAGTGAGGGGATTAATAGTGAGGGGATTGATAATGAGGGGATTAATAGTGAGGAATTGTTAAATTATTTTTATATAAAATAATAAAACAAATAAAAAAATTAAACATTGATATTTTAAAAAAAAATTCCCAATATATATAAAAAAAAAAAAATTTCTAATCCCCTCACTATTTTTCTAATACCATCTCTACCTCCTCACTATGAATCCCCTCCCCAAGGGTATTAGTAATACCAAGGTATTAGTAGTACCCTCCCCATCTCTCAAAACAAACAAGGTATTAGTAATACCAAGGTATTAGTTAGTCCCAAGGTATTAGTAGTCTCAAGGCTATCTCTCAAAACAAACACCTTATATATTAGTCCCAAGGTATTAATAATCCTAATCCCCTTGCTATAACCCCAAACAAACGAGGCCTAATATTTTGGGACGGAGAGAGTATTGTCTTGTACTATTTTACTCCTCAACTAAAAATTATTACATTCAATCCACTTACCTATTGATTTTTTTAAATTTGAACCTTTATAACGAAAATACGAGAAATTTTATTTCCACATCTTTTAGTCTCCATACATATATCTCAGTTCACATATTTATGAATTTGATTATATATTATTATTGTCACTCCACATACTAAATATTCTAAATATAACCATAACCCATAATTTGTATACATACCATACAAAAACACATTTCCACACGCCACACATTCACACCCTTAAATTGTTTTCTCTGTGCACACCAAACCCTTGACTTCGACGATTCCAGTATTCTTCCCGCAATCTAATATGTTTGAAAACTTGACTCCATTGAAGACTTACATTCGACTCTATTGCATTCTTGAAGATAATGAATGTTTATGTCCCACCCATTTCGTGGTTATTATGGAATAAATCTGCAAAAATAAGTTAGAGTTTTATTGATTGTCGTTCGATGTTGGTTTGTGATTAAACGAAAATAATTCATTCGGAATTGGTTTTCTAAATCAACTCGTTTTATTCGGTTATGTACTTTCGAAAATATTGAATTTGTTCGGTTCTATACTTTTGAAATTTGTCTATTTGTTTGGTACTGGTTTGCCAAATGAGAATTATGAACATTAATAAATAAAAAAATAAAAAAAAACCTTTTACATATAAAACTCACATTTTCATTAGTTGTAAACAATCATATTCTTATCTGAATCTGAACTTCCATTGGTTTGCAAATCATTCATCACAAAAATTAAGAATAATGGTGGGTTTGAATGGAAAAAGAGTAGAAACAATAAAGTATGACCTTACACAAAACCTAGAGAGTGAACAATGAAGAAATATCATAAAATTTTATGACAAACAATGGAGGACAATAGAGTGTAGCAAGGGAGGGAGTGAGAAACAATAGAGAAGCAATATATGTTTTAGTCTTTTGTGTTTCCAAAAGATAAATATGCATTAAGAATAATTGTTTTTCAAAAAATGTATACAGAGAAAACTAAGTTTTAATATTTAGTGTCTATATTGATGTCTATTATGGTTATTTTGTTTCATGATAAAATTGTAATAATTTTTTTTCCCCCATTAAGTGTGTACATAGAGACCAAAAGGTATGTCGAAATAGAATTTTTCTAAAAATACTCTTTTATCAATAGAATCCATTACACTCTACCCCTCAACTAAAAAATGATACATTTGTCAGTTTGAATTATAAATTTATATTAATATAAATATTTTGTTAAGGATTTGTCTTTTTAAATAGATAAAACTTCCATATGTGACGTATATGTAGCATCTTGAATAGAATACTTAAAATGACAATATCAATATATTTAGTTTAGTTTTTAAACACTATTTTTGAGTTTTTAAATTTTTTGTATTTTTGTCTTTAATGAACTTTAAATTTTTAGCCATTTTATATATTTATTTATTTATTTTTTTTAGGTACATCCAATCTAGAAATAAAAAAAAAAAAAATTTGCACCGATGACAAAAATATATAAAAATATACCTTTTTTTTTTTTGCTTTTTGTTTTTTCCTATTTAATGATTTTTTAATTTGTTCAGAAATATTTTTTTTTAGATGCATCTAAAATTTTGACTACAATACAAAAAAATTTACTAAAAAAAAAAGAAAAAGAAAAAGAAAAAACTTGAAGTTGTATTTTACTTGAAAATTGAATAATATATATATATATTTTTTTGTTAAGGGGGTAGAGTGATATTGAGTGATAGTTAAGGGAGTAAAGTGTAATTTACCCCTATAGTTGAAAGGGTATTTTTGTCATTAAAGATCAAATTAAAAAAATAATAATAAATAAGGGGGATAAGTGTTATCATTTTTAATTCAAAATGATAAGTTGATATGAGATAATAGTTGAGTGGACAAGATATAATTTGCCCTTAGACATATTATTATTTTTCTACTCAACTTCCTTTAACTGGATTCACTTCTTCAATAAGGGGATTTTTTTATTTTTTTTTTCAACTTTTCACAAAGTCAAGGTATTTGTATAATTTATTTATTTATTATTATTATTAGGAGAAATTTGTGATAAATCCAATTTTATCACCAATTTCTGGAATGTGTAAAGTATTAGGTCCATTGGATATTTTTTATTGGCGAGAGGTCCACACTTTATGTGATATTCTGTGAGAAATCCATTTCTTGGTCTTGGAAGACATTTTATTTTTTAATTTTAGCCCTTAATTTATTTGTTGACTTTTGGTGACTATTTGTTCAAATTTATATCTATTTGTTCAAATTTTTTGACTATCTGTTCATTTTTTTTTACCTTTATTTGTTCAATTTTTCATTCTTTCCAATTCAACGTTTGTTCCTATCTGTCAACCAAGTCTATCGGTTGCCAAAATTTTTTCCATCTGTTGAAGTTTTGTATTTATCTGTTGAACTTACTCTATCTAGAGAAAGAGATATCTGTTAAAAAATTTTCCAACAAACAATCTTCAATTTCTGTATGTTCCTATCTATGGAAATTATCTGTTCAAATTCCTATATATATCATTTTTTCTATTTGTTGCAGGTATAATCTGATGTTTCTTTTATCTGTTCAACATAGATCTGTTGAAATTCACAGACATCTTATCTGTTTGTTTTATTTGTTCATCAACAACAATAACAACAACAATCATCAATAACAAGAAGCCATATCCAAAAAAATAAATAAATGAATAGATAGTCATTTTGGCTCAGATCTGGAGAGAGAGAAAAAAAAATGATCTGTTGCAATCTGAAGAGTCAACAGATCAAATGAAAAGTCAAAGGATTCAATGAAGAGATTCAATGGACAATCAGTGAAGATCAATGATAGAGATTCAATGGACAAGGTTCAATGGATTCAAGGGATCTATGAAAAATCTTCAACGGACAGAGATCTTCAACAGAGATTTGTAAGTAATTTTCAGTAGAAGAAAAATAGCAGGTATAGTTATTCAAACACCTTCAACAATTTCAAGAGGAAAGCTTCAATTATTGGCTTTGGTGCCTTGCTGTGCCATAATTTCCAAAAGAGCCACCTCAACTTCTCCTTAATGTAAGTTCGCCAAAAGTTCTATTTTACACCACAATGAAAGAATATACTATAATGTGGTGTTTGTAAATTGTATCACTTCTCACATATACAAGAAATTTGAAATTTATGTGGTTAACACAAGCTTTGGTGACAGATTCAATGGTGATAGAGATTCAACGGTAACATATCTTTCATCTCTTCGACGACGGCACCTCTTCTCTTCGGCAGCAATGACAAAGGGATTTGGTGTGGTTTCTCTCTCTTGGTATCACGGCCTTATCTTCCCTTCAGATATAAATCCGAACAATCTCATACTCACAAGAACCGTCTTGAAACACTGGAACATTGCTACGGCCAAGAACGCCACTACAAAAATTTTGGTTTTTTGCGACGGCACGGTGCCGTCGCTAATACTCGTAATGCCGTTTCAAAAAAGTTTTAGCGACGGTAAATGGGAGGTCACAACAGAGGGCGTTTAGCGAAGGTAATTGTTACCTTTTGCGACGGTAATTTACTGTCGCATATAATATGTAAAAAAGTCAGACCTTTTGCGACGGCACCGTTTTTCCGTCGCTAAAGGTTTTATTTGAGACAGCAAAAAATGCTGTCGCGAATGTTTTTTTTTGTTTGCAATGGCTTACCCACCGTCGCCAATGGTTCTAATATTTTTTGTGACGGTATGGTGCCATCGCCAAAAAAAAAAACTGCAATATAATTATTAAAAATATTAAAATTACCTATTTTTTGCGACGGTAGGGTGCCGTTGCAAAAAAAGTTTTTTTTTTTAATATATATATATATATATTAAAATATTAAAATTACCTATATTAAATGAAAAACAATTGAAAAAGAAACCAATAATTGTATAATAATATAAAAATTCCTATAGAAAAAACGATTTCTCCATGGACTTACATTCCACAAGAAGCAAACTCTTACTCGGAAATATCTGAAAACAAAAAATAAATATAATTAATGACAATATAATTATATGTTAATATGTTAATTACAAAAAAACATACAAATTTAACTACTATACAATTACAAAGATAATTAAGAAAATAATTTTGCCTAGATCGAAATCTGGCTCAAACTCCCAAATCGGGAACCCAATTCGAGTCTCGTCTTCTCTCACAAGTCTCTTGTGCCTAGGCGATCGTGTGTGCCAAGTTTTGCGCTACTTCGATGCCGTTTGGTGATTTTGGGGTGTTAACACCTCGAATTCTATGTTTCTTAATAAACTAGTTTGTCTAGAGTGAAGTCCGACCCTAACTCCCAAACCGGGAATCCGATTCGAGTCCCGTCTTCTCCCACAAGTCTCTCGTGCCTAGGTGGTCGTGTGTGCCAATTTTCGTGCTACTTCGACGCCGTTTGGTGATTTTGGGGCGTTAACGCCTTGAATTCAAAGTTTCTTAAGAAACTAGTTTGTCTAGAGTGAAATCCGGCCTTAACTCCCGAACCGGGAAACCGATTCGAGTTCCGTCTTCTCCTACAAGTCTCTTATGCCTAGGCGGTTGTGTGTACCAAATTTCATGCTACTCTGACGTCGTTTAGTGATTTTGCGGCGTTAACATTTCGAATTCCTTGTTTATTGAGAAACTAGTTTGCCTAAAGTGAAATTTGACCCTAATTTCCAAACCGGGAACCCGATTCGAGTCCCGTCTTCTCCCACAAGTCTCTCGTGCCTAGGTGGTCGTGTGTGCCAAGTTTCATGCTACTCCGACGCCGTTTGGTGATTTTGGAGCGTTAGCACCTTGAATTCTAAGTTTCTTATGAAACTAGTTTGCCTAGAGTGAAATCTGGCCCTAACTCCTAAACTGGGAACCCGATTGGAGTCCTATATTCTCCCACAAGTCTCTCGTGCCTAGGCGGTCGCGTGTGCCATGTTTTGTGCTAATGCGATGCCGTTTGGTGATTTTGGGGCATTAACACCTTAAATTCTAAATTTCTTAAGAAACTAGTTTGTTTTTTAAAAGTGAAATCCGGCTCTAACTCCTAAATTGGGAACCTGATTTGAGTCTCGTCTTCTCCATAAGTCTGTTGTGCCTAGGCGGTTGTGTGTGCCAAGTTCCGTGCTGCTCTAACGCCGTTTGGTGATTTTGGGACGTTAACACCTCGAATTCTAAGTTTCTTAAGAAACTAATTTGCCTAAAGTGAAATCCGGCCTTAACTTTCAAATTGGGAACCCGATTTGAGTCTTGTCTTCTCCTACAAGTCTCTCGTGCCTAGGCCGTCATTTGTGCCAAGTTTCGTGCTACTCCGATGCCGTTTGGTGATTTTGGGGCATTAACACCTCAAATTCTAAGTTTCTTTAGAAACAAGTTTGTTTCTTAAGAGTGAAATTCGGCTCTAACTCCCAAACCAGGAATCTGATTTGAGTCTTGTCTTCTCCCACAAGTCTCTCGTGTCTAGGCGGTCATGTGTGCCAAGTTTCGTGCTATTCCGATATCGTTTGGTGATTTTGGGACATTAACACCTCAAATTCTAAGTTTCTTAAGAAACTAGTTTGTTTCTTAAGAGTGAAATTTGGCTTTAACTCCCAAACTGGGAACCTGATTTGAGTCTCGTCTTCTCCCACAAGTCTGTTGTACCTAGGCGGTTGTGTGTGGAAAGTCTCGTGCTACTCCAACGCCGTTTGGTGATTTTGGGGTGTTAACACCTCGAATTTTACGTTTTTTATGAAACTAGTTTGCCTAGAGTAAAATCTGGCACTAACTCCCAAACTGGGAACCCGTTTCGAGTCCTATCTTCTCCCACAAGTCTCTTGTGCCTAGGCGGTCATGTGTGCCAAGTTTCATGTTACTTCGACGCCATTTGGTGATTTTGGGGCATTAATAGCTCAAATTCTAAGTTCCTTAAGAAACTAGTTTGTTTCTTAAGAGTGAAATCCGGCTCTAACTCCCAAACCGGGAATCCGATTCGAGTCCCGTCTTCTACCACAACTCTCTCGTGCCTAGGCGGTTGTGTGTGCCAAGTTTCGTGCTACTCCGATGTCGTTTGGTGATTTTGGGGTATTAACACCTCAAATTCTAAGTTTCTTAAGAAGCTAGTTTGTTTCTTAAGAGTGAAATCCGGCACTATCTCCTAAATCGGGAATCCGATTCAAGTCCCATTTTCTCCCACAAGTCTCTCATGCCTAGGCGGTCGTGTGTGCAAAGTCTCGTGCTACTCCGACGTCGTTTGGTGATTTTGGTCCATTAACACATTGAATTCTACGTTTCTTAAGAAACTAGTTTGCCTAGAGTGAAATTCGGCCCTAACTCCCAAATCGGGAACCTGATTCGAGTCCCGTCTTCTCCCACAAGTCTCTCGTGCCTAGCCGGTCGTGTGTGCCAAGTTTCATCTGAAGGGAGAGGGCTATTGTTGTGAATTTGGAGCATATTAATGTGATTATAACTGCTAATGAAGTTCTAGTACCAAACCGCAAAGACCCTTTTATGGGTTCATTTGTGTGTGTGTGTGTGTGTGAGAGAGAGAGAGAGAGAGAGCATACTGACTGAGCTCGCGTGAGAGAGAGATCGTAATACGTCGTCGCCGCACCACCGCTGGCCGTTGTCGAGAGTGATTGAGACTGCTAGCCGTCGTCGCTCGTCGAGAGAGAGATTGTCAGTGAACACTCGCTGTCGTCGCTTGTAAAGAAACTATTGTCAAAGGTTTAGGGATTTTGGGGGTTTTTGGGGAGAATGATCTTAGGGATTTTGGGGATTTTGAGGGAAAATGATCTTGCTTCAAAGTTTTAGGGATTTTGGGGGAAACAACTGAGCACCAATTGGGCTAAAGGAAAGTGAGATAAAAAAATTTCATTACTTTTTGTGATGGTATAGATAAACCGTCACAAATGATAAATGCAATAGGTAAAACGACGTCGTTAGGGTTTTTTTTTTTGCGATGGACAATTGCCATCACAAAATGTCCACTGTTTGCGACAGTAAATTTCCCCCGTCTCAAAAAATTTCTTTTTGCGACAATACACAATGCGTCACGAATACTTCTGTATTTAAGACACCTTTTCTTGTATGCTTATTAGCGACGGGGTTACTACCGTCGTAGAAGATATTTATTTACGACAGTTTCAAATGTCGTCGCAAAAGATCATTTTTTGTGACGGGATACACACCGTCACAAAAAAGTTCCGTGTTTTATAAGCACTTTTCTTGTAGTGTGCTATAGTAGCGGATCCGGTGACGGCGACTTTGTTCAGAGCGGCGACACTAGTAGGAGTGGCCGATGGACCAAGATTGGAAGTGATCGACGATGGAGTCATAGCGGCAACGATGCAAGTCATGGACGGAGCAATGACAGAGCTAGCCAGAGAGAGAGAGAGAGAATAGTTTGTTAGGGTTTGGCAAACAATATCTATATATATATATATATAGTTTGGTCATTTTGTAAGAAATTGTCTTTTTGAACAAAATATTTTAGAGTGTGAACCTTTTTTTAAAAAAAAAAACATTAACATTGAATTTATAGACAGAATATCCTTATTATTACTCCATCCGTCCCAAAATATTAGTCCCTTATTTCATTTTTCATTATCCCAAAATATTAGTCTCTCTTCAAAAATCAAGGACAAAAATAATATAAATTTCATATTTTGCCATTTTTTAAAATTAATAAACAATATAAAAAGTACAATTATGACATTGATATTCCCAAAAAATGTACTATAAAAAAGGTAATTTTGGAAAATCAACTTTTTTAAAGTGCAATAATTATACTACCAAAAAAAAGTTAGATTCCCCAAAAAGAACCATTATTTTGAGACAGAGGAGTATTGTTATTTGTTTTTACGATTTAAATGTCCATATCAATACCTTCCATATCTTATAGAAGCCATTATTTAAGTTTTCAGATTTTTTAATCATTACATAAATTAATTGAATGGTTGGATGGACTATATGATTAGTGATTATTTTAATAATAATTTATGATTGAGACAGTTTTAGTTTTATACACAAATTAGAGACCTTAGTTTTATGAAATTTTAAAACTAGTTGCACAACTTAAAGGCTTATTAATTTTTTATAAAAAGTTCATATATGAGTATAGTACACTTGGTAAAAATTTCAGATTAAAACTCTAACAGACAAATTTTAAAAAAATTCTTAGACCAAGTGGTACTCAACTTAGATGTTGTGCAAAAATATTACGGTTTTGTATTTTTTAAAAATATTTCTCCATCTCAAAAGATTGTGAAATGTTTTATATATTGTTCCCATATAAGTCTAGTACATCGGGTAAAATTTTCAAAGTAGAAAAATAAGTATTTAATTTTAAAAAATTCCCGAACTAATAGGTGTTTAATAAATTACGATAGCAGAAGTTTGTACTCTAATATCAATTTTGTTTAAGTTTTTGTTTGGTCTAGTTTGATCTATAATTTAGCTATATTAAGTCATGAATGAGAATTTAATACAAGATATATAACTCAAAAACTATTTTCATGATCCATTTATTTGCAATCACTTCAAAATTGAAGAAAAGAATTTGTTCCTTTCCCATGCTTGTTTGTTGGCACAGCACACACCCCTGCAGTTTTCAATAAAATTATTGATTGATTCAAAAGTCTTATATGATTATATCTGTTAACACCATAAATCTGCAATTTTTATTATTATTTATTATTTATATAATTGCAGGACACGTGGCATCCTCTTATCCATTTGGAAGTTAAAAGAAGTTATAGAGATAATGGAGAATATGAAGGACAAAGTGGATGAGTGGGAGGACAAAGTGGATGAGTGGAATGACACATGGCAAGACAAGAATGAAGATGGAAGAAATGGGTAGTTACTAAGTAGTTATTGCTGTATTTTTTCTTCTATAAATAGCCATTAATGGCTACATTGTAAAAGATCCAGAATTCATAATCAAAGACACTTGATTTCAATATTTCTTGTTATTTTCCTTATCTTAGGAGTAGTTTAACATAGATTTATATTTCGAAGCATTTATTTTCAGCATTTCCATTTCGAAGCATAGGAGTAGAGGTAAGTAATTATTACTTTGATTGTTCACTCAATCATCTTTCTCCGTTCCCCATTCTTCTTTTAATTTTTCTTTTCTTTACACTTGGCAATCTTGAAGTCCTCTTCGTTGAGGCAAAAGAACCGTCAACACAATCGCTTGATAATTGGCTTGAATTTAATCTGTAAGGATTTTTCAATCCTTGCTGGCACGCTCGCATTTATGATATTTTCCTTCGTAGGAAAAATAAGCCAACATTTTAGCCAACATTTTTTGGCACGCCCGGTGGGACGTCAAGTGTAATAAATGGAAAATGAATTGGATTTGTCCATTTCAAATAGTCTAGATGAAATTTATTGGCGTAAACAAGAAATTTTGGATCTTCAAGAAGAGATCCATTTTCTTGATGAAATAAATTTTCATCCCTTACAATATTATTTGGTGGAAGAAAAAAGACACCATTTAATTGGAGAAATTCATCAACTTGATATGGAAATTCGCCAATGGAATGATGAGTTATCAACTCTCACTACCAAGTCTTTAACTGAGGCCTTAATGGCCGGAATTGGTGAATTTTTTCAGAATTTTTCCTTGGTTAAAAATAGCAAAAGCAAAGAGTTGATTTCATCAATGGCTCGGGGGGTTCAAGAATCCGTTTTTAAAGAGCCAAATTATGAAATTAACATAACGAAAGAGCATGTTTTTGAGCCAAATTTGGCTAAGAATGATGTTTCATACATGGCTCGGGGGGTCCAAAAATCAATTTTTAGAGAGTCAAGTCATGAAAATAACATTCTTATGGGGGATTTTCATAAGCCATTAATGGCTAACATGGAAAAACAACCTACTTTGCCAAAGAATTATGAAAATCAATTCGGCGAAAGTCATGTTTTTAAAACAAACATGGTCAAGGATAATGAACAAGCCACTGTTCATGAATTCAAAATTTTTGACATTTTTCAAAATGTCAAAAAGTATGAATTTTCATGGTCACACTATACCATGACTTTTGGTGTTCAAAATCCTTTTTGGATTTGTGGTTCACATCAAAATATAATTTTGATGATGTGGCTAATAAAATTAACAAATTGTTCTTATGAGTTCGAAGCACTAAGAACAAGGGATAACCATTTAAAATGCATGAATTTGGCTAGAAAAAGCCTGTGCATTTAAATAAATGGTTGAAAATGGCTTATCTTTTCAAATTGATGGCCAATTGTTTGTATGTACACAATCAAAGCATCGAAGATACATTCGAAGCATCAAGAGTTGTTTCGAAGGTTGATTACTCTACTTTCGAAGCTGTATAAAGCTTTGAAGATACATTCGAAACATCAAGAGTTGTTTCGAAGGTTGATTACTTCACCTTCGAAACTGTATAAAACTTTGAAAACTTTCGAAATGTGTACATCTCTTCAAATATATGTAAAATGACAATTAATTAGTTGTCGAATAATGCCTGTTTTTGGCATCATAAGTTGGCTCGAAGAACAACAGTTTTGGTGTCTTCGAAGAAATAATAATTGGTTCGAAGCACAAAATTAATATTTCCATTAATTATGTGTGAACCAGAACATATAAGCTTTGAATAAACCACAATGGTTGGCCAAAAACAGCTTCGAAAGCCGTTTTGCCATAAGTTGCTTCGAAAGCTGTTTTGCCATAATTTTGTAAGCTTCGAAGCTCTCTATCTTGCATCAACAACAGCTTCGAAGAAATAATAATGGTGGTTGTGAACCTTCGAAGCTTTGTCGAGTATTTTTTAGGATGTAATTCGTCTTTGGTCGGTTCCATCGACCTTCGAAGAATGATTTTGGTCCTTTATATCACTTTCGAAGCTTGTTACTAGTCATAATTCGAGTCATCTAGTCATAATTTCATACTCATTCGAAGCACTTTATTGGTGTTGTTACATCATTCGAAGCACTTTACTGCTTAGGTTAGTCATGTGCTTGGTTCGGCCCTTCAAAAATTCAAGTAAACATCATTTTTAAGGGCCGCGGGGGGTAATGTTAACACCATAAATCTGCAATTTTTATTATTATTTATTATTTATATAATTGCAGGACACGTGGCATCCTCTTATCCATTTGGAAGTTAAAAGAAGTTATAGAGATAATGGAGAATATGAAGGACAAAGTGGATGAGTGGGAGGACAAAGTGGATGAGTGGAATGACACATGGCAAGACAAGAATGAAGATGGAAGAAATGGGTAGTTACTAAGTAGTTATTGCTGTATTTTTTCTTCTATAAATAGCCATTAATGGCTACATTGTAAAAGATCCAGAATTCATAATCAAAGACACTTGATTTCAATATTTCTTGTTATTTTCCTTATCTTAGGAGTAGTTTAACATAGATTTATATTTCGAAGCATTTATTTTCAGCATTTCCATTTCGAAGCATAGGAGTAGAGGTAAGTAATTATTACTTTGATTGTTCACTCAATCATCTTTCTCCGTTCCCCATTCTTCTTTTAATTTTTCTTTTCTTTACACTTGGCAATCTTGAAGTCCTCTTCGTTGAGGCAAAAGAACCGTCAACACAATCGCTTGATAATTGGCTTGAATTTAATCTGTAAGGATTTTTCAATCCTTGCTGGCACGCTCGCATTTATGATATTTTCCTTCGTAGGAAAAATAAGCCAACATTTTAGCCAACAATATCTTAATCAATTATAATTTATTATATTTTTTTATATTTTTAATTACTAAACATAAATTTATAAATTTTATTTTTTTTAACCATAATATTATTAAGAGTAATATTAGGGACACTAAATTTTCTAGTAAATAAATTCTCACACCCATATGAGACATTTGATCATTTATTTAGTAGAAAATTTGAGACCTCTAATATTTTCCTATTATTAACCCATGACCTACACCAAGGACGACCAATAGCATCTCCTAGTCTTCCACTTCGGGCAACATAATTACTTTACAATAACTTAGAAGTTGCTTTTGTCTCATTCCCAAACTTGGATGGCCGACAAGGCCATGCGATCATGGACCTTTTAGTTTTATTTTTATTTTTATTTTTTTATTTTTGATTTTTTTTGGTGATGCACATTACCTATATATCATTGTCATAGGATATTTCATCTCCTCCTTTCTTGGCCAATCTAGATATCCCTTTTGTATCAAATTTACTAGTATTTCACTGGTACTATACACTGATTATATTTATAATTATTTGTATATATATTTTAATAATAATGAGAGAATTTTGATCAAATCTTTTAAAATATATGTAAATTAAAAAAAATTAATAAATATTGATAAGAGAATTTTGACCAAATCTCTTAAAAAGCACATAAATTAAAAAAAATTAACATATGTTGAGGTTTTTTTTTTGTTTTTAAATAAAAAATTTTAAAAATTAAGATGAAGATATTGCACGTCACAAAACTTGTGGTTTAGAAATCTCCCATTCCTTATATATTATATTGGACAAAACAAAGCAAGGGAAGGCAATAGCCTCTCTGCCTCATTTCTGGCCAGCCCACAGGAACTCCTCCCCCTCTTTTGATTTGCTTCATTTTGTCCATTGGAAATGAAAGATTGAAACACGTTCCCATTAATCATCAACTTCTTAAATTTTTTAGTTGTTTGAGAGATTTTCAAGTGGGATTTAGTGAGATTTAGTGTGACGTTTGTGTGATTAGTGAAGAACACTTGGCCATCTTTGAAGATCTTAAAAATTGGTAATTGATCTATACTCTCCCTTATCTCCTTCTTATAAAGTTTCAAAATGGTAGGGATAACTTCATGTTATTGCTTTACAATCCAAAAATAGCATGATAAGAGTTGTATTGCATGTATTGCTATCATGTTTATGATTGGGTATTTTATTTGAGAAAAATCATGTTGAAATATTATGCCATCTTTAATCTTAGAAATTATTTGAAAAAATAAATTTATGTTGATGAGCACCTGAATAAAAATATCAAGTTGAAGTTAGGGAATTGTTTTGGGATTAAAAATTCTAAAGGTATTATGTTCATGACATTTGATAATATTGATATACAAATTGTTATATTTTGTTCATTTCTGCAAAAATAAACAATAAAAGATTTGGCCTTTTAAACTTCAAACCTTAAAATGTGTACTATTGGACATATTTTATGATTTTTTTATGAAAATACCATCCTGATTAGTTAACTTTAAAAAAGTTAAAAAAAAATTCTTTACAGTGTATGAAATTTAGAAAAAATTAACTATTTGAGTAATTTTACATTAAATGTGGTTAGGTTTGAATGATGGAAATTGTTAGATTACATTTAGTATTTTGTTTTTTAAATTTGTAGATGTGATGAGCTTATTAATTTGGTGGATTAAATTAATGAACCATTCACTTTTTAGAATTCATTGAGTAGAATATTCATACAAAAAAGGACTTAATTCCTTCTCGTAGAGTCTTACTAGGAATCTGTTTCCTAAAGTATGATGCCCATCGATTAACACCTTGGTCACTAAAAACCAAGTAAAATAACATAATTCTCAGCCCGACCACCAGGCTAAGAACGTCATTCAGGTTAGTTAAGGACCGTGCAATCGTACCAAATGAACCTTGGTTGCCTTTAAGACTACTGAGCAACATGTTATGCCGTGCTAACTTTGTGTGGTGCGCCTCCATGCCAAGCAACATATTTAGACAACACTTAGCACGGTTGTTAGCGCGATCACTCGGCCAATTCTGCCTTGCCATAACCCGTTTGCTCAGTCTTCTAAAGATAGCTTGGTCCAAAATCCATTTCAACGTAGAAAAGATGGAGAACAAGATCAAGAAAATTTGGCTCGGCCCAAACCCAAGGCCTATGTAAACTTAGCTCAGCTCATTTACGGGACCTAAAACCAATATCCATGCAAACTTAGCTCAGCCCATATGCACAGCACAAATTACCCTCTCAATTTACAATCCCATAGGACATGGAGGGTGGTCTCATTATGATTCCCACAAATGGAGGGTGGTCTCATTATGAAGTGCCTCCATCTGTTGGGATTATGAGTATCCCATAGGGAATTCCACCCAGTCTAAACCTTAGGATCAAGTTTGGGCCTTATATCATTGATAGTAGGTGGTATCTCAGACAGAGAAGAGGTGGCTATAGTGGGAAGTTGCTGCTGTTATTGGCCCATAAAAGTGGGACGAAGGTGGAGATAGGTCGTTGTCGGTGCTATGAATGGCATTGGCAGGTGAAAGTGTATCAGAGTTGGCGGTGACTGGTTTGGGACGATGGGGGTGAGGGTAGGGTTCAGATATGAGATTAGAGATGATAGGGATGAAATTGGAATTTTGTGTTGGGTTAAAATTGTAATACAAGAAAAAAAAAAAAATGAAAGAAAGAAAGGAGGGTCCAAAGGAAAAAATTTGGGGCTAATAGCAACACTCTTTTTATTAAAAATTTGGGGCTAATAGCAACACTCTTTTTACTAATAGCAGCATTTTAGTCTCAAGGAATAATGATCTATCACTTTAGTTAAATGGTTTGACTAAATTAAAGCTTGAGGTGCGATACTTTAGACATCATGTTGAATGCTTTTGATGGTTATTAAAAAATAGCCTCTTTTGCATTTTGAATTGATGATTGTCTCTTTCTCCAGCATACATTAGAAAATGACAGAAATCGAGGATACAAAGCCGATTGTATGTGACATTGGAACAGGAATGGTCAAGGTAACAATCCACATCAAAATTTTGATTATATTGTCATTTTTAGATATTTATAAACGATATTGGATTTGATTATTGTGAACTTCTTTGTAAGTTATCCAAAAGAAAAACATTTGTAAGTTAATTTAGGTTGGTGTCATGTACCTTTCTACTAGCATTAGAACCTTAATGTTGATTATTCATATGAATTTTAAAATTTTCAGGCTGGGTTTGCAGGAGAAGATGATCCAAGTGTTGTATTTCCTAGTATTGTTGGTCACCCTCGTCACACCCGTGTGATGGTTAGTATGGGGCAAAATGATACCAATGTAGGTGATGAGGCTCAATCCAAGCGTGGTATCTTGACTTTAAAATACCCAATGGAGTACGGAATTGTTAGTAATTGGGACGACATGGAAAAAATTTGGCGCCATATGTTTTATAACGAGCTCCATGTGGCTTCAGAACAACACCCAATTTTCCTCACTGAAGGACCTCTCAACCCCAAGGCCAATCGGGAGAAAATGACTCAAACTATGTTTGAAACCTTCCATGTGCCTGCTATGTATGTTGCCATTGATGCTGTTTTGTCCCTTAATTGCAGCGGCCGTTGGACTGGTAAGCAATACTCTTAATTAACTAGTTGTTTCCTTAGTATGGTGAATATGATGCATGAAAACAACTGTAATTTAGACTGGAAAGTCCAAGAGGAAGAATTTTGGGAGTTAATAAGGATGGAACATCATAGGAGGAAGCCGTTCCATACGTACACTACTGATAAAAAAAATTTAATAGAAATAAAATTAGAAGAAATAGGGGAGAAAAGGCTCACTTCGAGGGGAATACCTCTTGTTGGTTCAATTCGAGTAGAACATGATATAAAGTTAATTAGAAAACATTCACAAGAAGTTAGTCAGAAAACATTGAGTTTTTTGTTTTTGTTTTTTTTTTCACAAGAAGTGAATTCGAAATATTCACCTCTTGTTGGTCCATGAAATTCACATGAAGTTAAATAAGAAAAGATTCACGGCTTTTTTCTTTGAGTACAACGTCTTTAAATACAAAAAACTAGATAACTTCTTAAAAACTCACTAACATCACATCACATGTGACCTAGGTAACCCACCAATACTAAAACTCATAATTACTAACTAATTAATAATAATCAACAAAATAAAATCCTAATATTTGAAATAATATAAATATTTCACTCTTCTACTTGCTATTTTCATCTTCATTAAATTGATGGTCTAAAATAAAAATACAAGTATAAAGAAAACAACATGGAATCCTCTGTACCAAATGATTCTATCCTCTTGCTCCAAAACACTCAGCTTGGATCATTCTTGAGATTTTTGCACCTCAAGATTTTCACATGATATAATGATTGCTAGTGTTTTAGGATAGGAGATTGGGGGACATATGATCATTGGCCAAAGAAACCCACTTAAGTGTGACCTAATGATAAAGCTCATTTTCCATTACATAAACAATTAATGAGGAGAAAATTTACTTTATCCCCTTACGGTTTGAGCCAAGAGCACTTTACTCTCCTACAGTTGAAATAAAGGTAATTCACTCCCTGTGGTTTGGACTAATTTGTAGCATAATGTCATTGCATGGAAAACACTATTTTTTTCTCTCTATTTTATTATACACCTGATTGTACACACACACACACGTACACAATTATTAACCTAATTAAATTCTTAATTATACAAACATATACATACATTTATACATATATATACACACACAATAGGGGCATGTAGAGGTATTAGGAAAGGGAAGAGGGGGCACTGATAGTGGCCAAGAAGGGAAAGAGGAGTGGCGATGGGGGCTAAGTAGAAAGATGGAGTGATGCTGAGGGCTTAGGAAGGTAGAGATGTTGGCATTGGAGGTCTAATGAGGGAAGATACAGTGAGTAGTGGTCAACAAGGGAAAAGACGGTAGTGGCACAGGATAAAAAGGGAAAAAGAAGTGGTGACGATGGTCAAAGAGGAAAAATGGGGTGACAACGATAGTTGGGGAGAGAAGATGGAGTGACAGCGAGGGCTGAGTGAGGAGGGAAGACAGAGTGACAATAGTAGTCTGCGAGAGGCGAGGGAGTGTCAATAGGTACTGGGGAGAGAAGAGAAGCTAGCAACAAGGGTTGCGGTAGTTGGAGGTTGCTAGTTAGGGTTTTGGTTGGGAGGGGTAATTTATGTCTTTTTGTTTAACTATTTTTAGGGAAAAAGGAAAAAAAATAAGAAAAAAAGTAGAGAAATAATTGTGCAATATGTGTGTATAATGTGTTTTCCGTCTATTTCGACAAAAAACCTAACAGTTGCAAATTAGTCCGAAACTATAGGGTAATCTACTTATATTTGAACCATAAAGGGATAAAGTATTACAACTTCAAATTACAAGAGAGTAATGTAATGCCCTAACCCTTCACATATCATCAATATTGTCCGCTTTGGGCCACGTCTGCACAGATTTATTCTTCCCAGTGGGTCACCCATTCCAAAACTACTCCAGCCTAAGCACCCTTAACTAGGGAGTTGTGTTAGGGATTTCTGCTAGGGATTTCATCACCCAGGAAAAGGCCTCAATACTATATAAGGATCCAGATTTTTACTTTTATAACTCAGGAATTCCCCCTCTATTCCCGATGTAGGACACCGGGACCTTACAATCTACCTCCTTTAGGGCTGCACGTCCCTATGTAGTAGCTTGCCAGCTCACAAGCCCACTTACATACACCGAGAGACGCCAGGTGCCCACACTCGATACTTCGGAGAGTCGGCTCTAATACCATTTGTAACACCCCAACCCTTTACACGTCGTCGATATTGTTCGCTTTGAGCCATGGCCACACGGATTTGTTCTTCCCAGGGGGTCACCCATCCCAAAACTACTCCAGTCTAAGCACGCTTAACTGGGGAATTCTGCTAGGGATTTTACCACTCGGAAAAAGGCCTCGATGTTATATAAGAGTCTAGATTTTTACTTTTATAGCTCAGGAACTCCCCCTCTATTCCAGATGTAGGACACCTGGGCCTTACAAGTAAAGTAAAGTAAATTTTGCCCTTTTAAGTAAAACTCACCTCCCACCCCTAAAGTCCAAAAAGATAATAAAAAAGTGAGAAAATGAAGGAATGATTTTAAAGCCATGAAAGGATCTGGTAAATATGTTGATCTACTTAATGTTATTCTTTTTCATGCAGTCAACACGAATTCATCCTTTAAAATATATTGATTAATCCATTTTCTACATCTTTTTTGGCCAAAAACTTAGAAAAAAATAATAATTTCTAGATGAGTTTGAAGCTCATCGGAGGTAAATCAATTATTCAATGATTAGTCTACTCTTACGCAAGATTTTGGCTTCTGCTTGGGACTAATTGTAGACTTATGTAATGAAATCTACAATACTTAAACCATTCCTAAAATTTAGCATTGGTCCTACTTAGTGTTTGCATAATTGTGGTAATGTGTTTGTTACTTAGGTACCATTCTGGACTCTGGGGATGGTGTCAGCCATGTCGTTCCCATCTACGAAGGCAAGGTTCTACCACATGCTGTCCTGCGTCTTGACCTAGCAGGTCGTGATCTCACATACATCCTCATGAAGATCTTGACGAAGCATGGTTACTCTTTCACCACAGCTACCGAGTGGGAAATTGCAAAGGACATGAAAGAGAAGCTAGCCTATGTCGCTCCTGACTACAAACAAGAACTCGAAAACGCAAAGACCAGCTTAGCAGTGGAGAAGAGCTACAAGCTTCCTGATGGGCAGGAAATTACGATTGGGGCTGAGCGAATCCAGTGTACAGAAGTCCTCTTCCAGCCATTAATGATAGGGATTGATGTTGCTGGCATTCACGAAACAATATTCAACTCTATAATGAAATGTGACGTACGTATTAGAAATGATCTATATAAAAATATTGTCCTCAGCGGTGGTTCCACGATGTTCCAAGGAATCGCTGCCAGGGTGAGAAATGAGATTAAAGCATTAGCTCCAAATAGCACAAGTATTAGTGTACTTGCTCCGCCTGAACGCAAATACAGTGCTTGGCTTGGAGGCTCTATTTTAACAGCCAACGACACATTCCGTCAGGTATTTTATCCATTCATGTATGTTGCATTCGTAAAGACTTGTCTGCATATATTATACTAGTAGTGTGTTGTTAAAACTGAAGAAGTTAATTTTGATATCAATTTGATTTGGGTAGTTACATTAGTCAAGAAGTTTTAGGCATTTATGTGAAGGTATTTTGAGAAACCAAAAAAAGTGACAGTCTGCATCAACTTAGGCATAGACTTTATATAATTGCATAGATTATATTATATTATATCAATAGTCAATGTGTTTGGATACTTACTAGAAGTAGACACTTGAATCATTGCATTATAAATGAAGTTGGTGGTACAAGATTCAAAATATTCTTTACCATGAATTGCTTGCTAACCCTTAGCAAATTTCCAATGAGAGAATGTTCTATTAATTTGACTCTACATGAGGAATGTCGAGGATTTGACAAGGCACAATGTTGAATTGGTAACTTAATAAGATATATATATATATATATATATATATATTTATGACTTTCTTATTTGAGAGATTTTCTATATTCTAAGTGCAGAAGTGGATTACCAAGAAAGATTATGACGAGTTTGGGCCATCGATTGTTCACAGAAAGTGCACCTAATGTTGCAAACTAGAAAAGAGGTTGATGAAGATATCTTAATATTTTGTACTATATTCCTGTGTTTTTTAATCTATGCCATTTGACAGCAGTGATAATCAATATGGTGATTGAGGCAATCATTCACGATCACTAGAGCAAACTCAATGTTCAAACAAAGAATTACCAATATATTTGGAATGATTGTTTCATCGGATTTTGAGAACAATCCAGGGACAATTTTTTTTGGGTGGGTAATCTGGGGACAATTGCAAGGTCAGTGAGCTAGGGATTCATGGAGGTAGGGGGCTGATTTGAGCCTAGTTGGGAAATTTGGTGTTGGGTTCTACTTGGTTTACCTTGTTGCAGGGAAGGTTGCAGTGACATCAATGAACAATGACAACAACAATGATTAGTGCAGCTTATGGAACAACAACGATGATTTCACAAGTTGGTGGTTCCAATGGGGCTGGTTCATGTAACTTTGTGGAGCTGCTTATAGCTTTTTTTATGTAGTCAAAGGTTCTTTTAACTTCTAATTTTAATTATCAGCTGTCAGCTTGTAAAAAGCTGCACCAAATAGATTTATTCTCCATCACAAGGGACATATCATTGGACGGCAGGTAGTTGGATTGCCCAAATTTTGTAACCTATAACTACGTCCTCACCCTAGAATAAAACATAATTTCCTGAAATTTTTGGCTCATAATTTAGTTATGCAATAGCAATTTAATTGTGTGTTTGGTAATGTTTACGTTTTCAGTTTATATTTACACAAATTTTATAAACTGATTTTTGTTTATTTTTAGAAAAACATAAACTACAAACGCGTTTGGTAATTGACTAAATGTTGAAAAAATTTTAAAAATATAAAAAAGAGTGAGAAATGGCAAGTGGTGGCAAGTGGCAGCGGAAGACGGTGGTGGAAAGTGGTGACGGTAGGTGGTGAGTAGCTGGTGGTGGTGGGTGGGTGACGGCGGCGGGTGGTGGGTGGTAGCGAGTGGGTGATAGTGGCAGTGGTAGTGGTAGTGGTAGTGGTGGCGGGTGGGTGGCGGATGGCGGGTGGTGGTGGTGGCGGGTGGCGGGTGGTGGTGGTGGGTGGGTGGGTGACGGTGGCGGGTGGTGGGTGGGGGTGGCCAGTGGCGGGTGGTGCTGGCAGGTGGGTGGAAGGTGGGTGGTGGGTGGTAGCGAGTGTGTGGTGGTGGCAGGTGGGTGGCGAATGGCGGGTGGTGGTGGGTGGGTGGGTGGGTGACGGTGGCGGGTGGTAGGTGGTAGCGAGTGGGTGGTGGTGGCAGGTGGGTGGCGGTGGCAGGTGGGTGGTGGTGGTGGGTGACGGGTGGTGGTGACGGGTGGGTGACAGGTGGCTAGTGGTGGCAGGTGGCTAGTGGTGGCAGGTGGGTGGTGAGTGGTAGTGGCAAGTAGATGGCTGGTGGTGGTGGGCGGTCGATGGTAGTGGCGGGTGGTGGGTGGTGGCGGGTGGATGGCAGGTAGGTGGTGGGTGGTGGTGGTGGTGGTGGCGGCGGCGAGGGGTGGGTGGTGGTGGCAAGTGGGTGGCAGGTGGGTGGTGGCCGGTGGGTGGTGGGTAGTGGTGGAAGGTGGGTGGTGAGTGGTGGTGGCAGGTGGTGGGGGGTGGGGTGTGGGTGGTGGGTTGTGGTGGCGAGTGGGTGGCAGGTGGGTTGTGGCCGGTGGGTGGGTGGTGGGTGGTGGTGGCAGGTGGGTGGTGGGTGGTGGTGGCAGGTGGGTGGTGAGTGGTGGTGGCAGATGGTGGTGGGGGGTGGGTGGTGGTGGCGGAAGACGGTGATGGAAGATGGTGGTGGGTGGTAACTAGTGTTCGGTGGTAAAAAAAAAAAAAAAAACTCAAAATTCAAAATGAAAACATATTTTTTGTGTTTTCATTTTTTGGCCAAATTTATAAACTGAGACCACTGATTTATAAATCAAAAATTTTACCAAACAAGTTTTTATTTGAGTTTTTAAAATTTTTGTAAATATAAACAGAAAACTGAAAACGTAAGTGTTACCAAACGACAAACATAGAATGTAACATAAAATACAAAAGAATGGACTACATTTTATCAAATTTGTTTGTAAGACCTCCTTCTAAACAATCTTGATCATACATTGTGTCTGATTCTATAGTTGATTTTTATGTTGCTTTAACTATTCTTTGCCATTCACTTCTATTTTCCTTTATTGTCAATGGCTTTCATTGTCTTCAGACATCAACACAAGAATATAGACTATTCTATTGCTGATGTTGATCATTGTGTACTAGTACCTGCAATGTATATAGTCAATGAATTGTTCATGTGTTCTCAAGGAAGTAATTGATGTGTCATTTTTCAATTAAAAATAAATCACTATACACAATACTAATTTTGTAGAATAGTGGTTCAATTACGTAATGTACAACATGGACTAATTGGTTAAATTGTATTGATTTAGATGTCAATTCCTAAATTAGTTTGATTGAAGAAAGATGGGAGCGAATTGCAAACACTAAGTTAATTAGGCAGCTAAAATTGGTTTGTTTCAAGATGGAGAAAGTCTTGGGATTTCAAATTCACTACTAATTGCATAATAAGTAATAAATTTATTTAATGTTAATAAATCAATGATTTAGATAATATTGATGAATCGTGACCACAAGCCCCTATATCATAATGAGTTTGCAATCTCATGTCCTTTTTTATTTTTTCTTCTTTTTTTTTTATATGTTTTTTATTTGTTTTTTTTTTTGAGTGTTTGTGAATTTATTTATTTATTCTAAAGATTGCTAAAATAGCATTTGTACAAATTTTTTGAAGCAAGTTTCAATCTGATTATTTAAAAAAAAAATGTATTATTTGTATGATCACAAGTTGCTTTTACAATATTGTATACCGAAAAGGGAAGAGGAGACAATAGGAAAAAAGGAATAGAGGAAGAAAGAACCGGTGCATTATGAAAAAAGAAACTAGAGAAAATAAAAGGTATATCAATTAATCCTTTTTAATTTCTTATAATCTAATTTGTACTATAGGTTGCAAAGTTACAAAAAAATAACAGTGTCAGTATATGCGTGTATTTTGGGATTGAAACACTCTCATAAGCAACACAGAAGGAAATGTTCCCTCTTTGAATATCTACACAACATCAGCCATATTCCCATATGAGTATCAAGATGAAGATGTAGTGAGGTAGACGAAGGCATAGGCCATGCAACTCTTTGGTATGTTGCCTTCGCCGTTGCCCAAATTGTTCAATTCGGTCAAGTTCTTCAATGACGTCCCTATTTTCGCAACCACTTATTTTACTTTTTCAAATCAGGGGGTGCTGCTACCATCAACAATGATTGCTGGTTGTGGTAGGTAAGTTATTAATATGGGGTGTACATATGTATGCATGTATGAAATAGATATTAAAAACTTAGGGTTCGTTTGGAAAGGGAGTTGGCTTTTTAGTTTTTTGGCTTTTTTAATTTGTGGCTAAAAAGTCTTGTTTGAGAAGAATTTTTTGACTTTTTGTAAAAGAAAGAATGTAACGATTATCGGTTGATGTGATGTTAGGGGTGCAACTCGGGCGGGTTCGGTCGGGTTGGGGGTCTGCCCAAGCCCGACCCGAATTGTATTTGGCACTGCCCAAGCCCGACCATGAACCCGAACATTGTTGCCCAAGCCCGGCCCAAGCTTTGTATTTTGAACTCGGGTTGCCCGAATTGCCCGAGTTCAGAAACCTGTAGGTAGATCTAAGGGTAGACATAAAAGATGCTAATCTAATGGTAGAAAACTAACCAAAAAAAAATAAAAAATAAAAATTAAGACTAACTCTTTTACTTAATTTATATATATTACATAATTTATTAAATTATATATATATATTATATATTATATATTATATAATTTATATAATATATTAAATTGAATTTGGGTTCGGGTTGCTCGGGTTGGCCATTGGTTCTGCCCAACCCCGGCCCGAATTGCAATTCGGGCATCAAAAATCTGCTCAAGCCCGTCCAGATTACAAGATATAGTTGCCCAAGCCCTAAAAAAACTCGGGCTGGGCTCGGGTTGCTCGGGTTGAGCCCGCCCAAGTTGCACCCCTATGTGATGTTTCATCTTATTGAGCTAAAAAGTTTATTTTATCTTTTTATAACTAAAATAGTCCCAAACCCACCTAATCTCAAACGAAGCCTTAGAAGTGATGTGAATGTTGACATTGTGTACAATATAATGTGAACATTCACAACAATATGGACAATATGATTTGAAAACTGTGAATGTTTATAACAAAATAAAACATAACTAATATGTATTCAATGTAAACATTTAAAATTAACCAACAATGGTGCTAAAGGCTCTGCTGTGAATGGTCACATCGAAGAGTGAAAAATTATTCGAATCAATATCTGATTCAAACACCCACAAGATGTACTATAGATGAAGAAATCTTTGACCGATAATGGAGGTATGGTTGGCTCGCTATGGGTTTCGCCGAAATTGTCAATAACAATGAAACTATATATCTTTTTTGATATGAATCTTTGTGAGATTCTATCTTTACCAAACCTTACAAGAATAAAAATACTCATAAAAAATCTCAAATATGAGAATTGGGATTTGATAGATCAAATATTCAAAATAGGAAAATGATATACAAGTCTTACTTTCTATACCCATTTTATACACCCAATGATGTGTAAGAAAGATGATTGGCTAATAATTAGGGAAGATATGAGAGATAAAGTTGTTTTAGAGATTCTAATTAATTGTCACATCATTGGGCTTACAAATTAGGTTTAACTTTTGGGTTTGAATAGTAAAGCTCTTCAAAATAATAGGACTTATTAGAATACAATAATTTCCTGAATAATTGGGATACAAATATGTAAAAGTGAATTTTTCACTAAATTCTCCTAAGAAGAAAAAGGTGAATATTTAGAATAAAAAAACTTTAACAAAGAAAAAAAGAAGATGAATTTAATATAGGAAACAAACAAGAAAAGAGAAGAGAAAAATAAAATATGTTACGTGATAATATTTGCATTTTAAGTACCCAACGATATAATAGTATTCACATTTTAAGCACATAACAATAGGTAGGTTACTTCCATGAGAGGTGCTCATAAAAATTCCAATCTCCTTAGATGTCTTTGTTCTCAATTTAAAAAATTGATTCATGTCACATCCAAGATCTTAAACTATTCTCCTCAAATCTCTTTCTCTATAAGGTTGAACTTTATTTTGTAGCAAAGTGCTAAATGCGTATAAAAAATGTCCAAAAACTATATAATCTCTTGAGATGTCTTTCAGTTAATGGAAACATGAACTACTTGAAATATCTCCACATATAACTTGCATCATCTTTAAAGGAATAAATGTTTATTTATTTATTTATTTTTTTCTATTAGGCAATTGTCCTCTATTTGAACTATAGGTATGTAGATTAACATGGTGGGTAGTTGTAACGCCCCCCAAAATATAGAAACCCAACTGTACGGGGAGGAAATAATTCTCCTCGTATAATCCTGTTGACCAAGTCCACACTCCTCCGTACGACGTCGCTTTGTCACCTGAAAACACAAACGTGAGCTAGCCGGCGGGTGTGTGCCGGAAACCTCTCCGATGCCTAAGTCAGAAAACTTGACAAATAGACAAAGCTCTTAAGTTCTCAGAAAGATTGTGTTCAATTACCTCCTCCAAGGTGATGCTTGTGAGCTTTTATAAGTTTCCCGCGGCACAATCCTAGTAGGACTTGTATTTCTCCATGCAGAGTCCTCTTAGGATTCATACTCCAAAGGATAATGCTTATCCTTTTACACCCTCCCCCACTGCTTAAACCAAGTGGGATGGTCTTCTCTTCGGCCGAACTATCCCATGACCGAAATAGCATTGGCTATGCCGAACCGTAGAATAGGCCATACTAACCGTAGTTCGGTTCTTCTTGCCACACAATATATTGGTTCTCTCATACACGAACCGTGGTGCATTTGAACCGCCCTACTAAGTAATAACATTCCAACCGATCTCGACCGGAACAACTTATAACCGGACTATCTTGGAGATCGGTTTAACTAGAAGCCACCCCGTACCGGAGTAGCTTTACATCCCTCAGCCGAAGTAACATTTACTTCTCTCAGCCGGAGTAACTACGCTCCTCCTGGGCCGGAGTAACATTGCTCTCCTGGGCCGGAGTAACCTTCACGGCCTTCTTACTTAGTCCTTCGCGTTTTGGGCTTCAAAGCCCAACTTGCAGCTCGGCCCAATTTTTCCCAAAAATTACCCTCTCAATTGCCCCTTAATTCCATCTGCGTAGCATGATTGGGATTACCAGTCCACCAGCCGAGCTGGCGTCGTTTTAAGCTTTTCCAGCCGAGCTAAAAAATACTTTAGCCTCTCCAGCCGAGCTAAAAACTCTCGAACTTTTAAGCCGAGCTAATTTTACTTCGAGCTTCACTATGTCCGGTCAAAACGTCTCTTCAATCACAGCGACTGTAACGCTTCCCCTTCCCATGACACGTGGCAGAGTCTGATAGGTTGAGGACAGCTGTCACGCCGTCTTTCGTACTCCGTGAATTTTGAACAGTCCCGCCTCCTTTTGCCGCCTCTTTCTCTCCCTTCTTTCACAAAACAACCTTTTTACTCTTCTGAATCATTTACCTACATTTACCTTCTCTCTCTGTCTTCATCTTCTTTCTGTGCCTCTACTTCCATACTCAAGCTTGTGTTCTTGCTGCCACCGTTTCCGACTCCAGTCTCCTTTCTCTCTTTTCTGGTAAGAAAATCTAATCATCTTGCTCTCTATGTTTTTGTATTTTACTTTCCATGCCTTGTATGTTTCTTGCAAACATCTTTCTCCATTTATCTGCTTTGCTTTTGTACCTTTTATGAAGAAACCAGTAGAACTCCATGTATGTATGAACTATTTTGTAGGAAAATAGTCTTAGATCCAAAATCACCTAGCAACCGGACTAGGATACTGTTTGTGTTATGTATGTAGATAGATTCAGAAAATAACCGAACTAGAACTTGTAGGAATATCAGTAGTTTTTTTTTTTTGAACCACTCTGGCCGAGATAAGATCACCGAACAAGCTTGTACATACCGAACTAGGTACTTCGGTGTATAATCCGAGCTAAGCTTTTGGGGCCCAGTCGGTTTTCTGCGTTCTTAAACCGAACTCGGAAAGCCGCCCCTAGAGGCTTAACCGAAGTAATTCTTATTCACACTACAACCGATTTAGGCCTTGGGGCTAAACCAGCTTTCTTTGTTTTTTAGACCGAACTCGGAAAGCTGCCCCTAGACGATAACCCGGTCTAATCTGCTCAACACCGAGCTAACAAACCTTCTGATGAACCGAGGTAGAACCAGCCCACTAAGCCGAAGTAGGATTTGCACATCTTGCTTATGATTTGTAGCGCGGTCCAACGATCTGTGCTTAACCCCTTTGTTTTCTACTTTGCAGACTTAGGTTGCCCAGGCACTCCTGCGTGTGCTCAACCGAGCTACTGAGCCTAGTTTTTGTACCGAAATAATTTATTTATAAATTATACAACAAATGGGTAAGTATAGATATTTAGTCGAAACCCCTGGTGGCATGGCCGAATTTAGGCAAGATTACCAGATTCCTGACGATGTCCATCTGGCGTTGGCCGAAAAAGATGCTACCCCCTGGAACAATGAAGGCTTCGTGCCTTTTACCCTTCAATCCATAATAGAAACCGGACTACGGTTTCCTGTCCAACCGCTAATCTGCGAATTTCTCAGACAGACTAGGTTATGTCCCACCCAACTATCCACCAATACATATCGTATTATAATGGGGATAGCCGCTTTAAACCACCAAACCGGACTGAATCTTGGTCTGGCCGAGATCTTTCATCAATACTCTATTGGCTCAAAGAATGCTGGGTGGGTCTACTACCTTAGAATTCGTCGCCGTCGAGAGAAGATAATTAAACACACTCCGGATAAAGATCTAAATGATGATGATTTCCTTTGGGTCTCTGGGAACTTTGAGGATTTTCAGGCTCAAATTCCTGGCCGACCTATAAATTGGAAAATGGGAGAGCCTGGTAATTTTACTTCAGTCTTCTGCTTTGTAAGTTATCTCGGTTGTTTAGTCTGTTAGCCGAACTAACACTTCTCTTTTTTGCAGATTTCGCCCATCTCCATTCCTTGTATAGCTATCCTAACCTCGGAGTCTTGCGAGCCGCATTTCGGGTTAAAGAAAGAGATTGGGCCAAGCTTCTAAATTTCGAACCGACCTACCGTTACAGCGGTCGACGGAAAGCAAAGGTAACCGATTTTCTTCTCGAGGAGGACCCAGAACCGGATCCAACTTTGCCCGAGATAAGACTTGTCCCGCTAACAGCTGAAGAAGAAATGGCAAAGAAAAGCAGAGTTAGGGCCCTCCTGACCGCAACAACCAGGGCCGAAGTAACACCAACTACTGAGGTTCAGCCCGCCGTCGTGGCCCTTCCTTCACAACGGCCTTCTTCATCTCGCCCTTCAAAACGCGCCCGATCTACGTCAGCCGAACAGCAACTTGTTGATGAAGTCGAATCCGTCCCCCAAAGTCCTCATCCTGCCTCTCAACCAGAGCAAACTGACCGAGCTCGATCTCCGAAGTGGGCTCCGCCTTTGATCTTCAATGACCGAAACATCAAAGCCACTGATTCGGTCGTGGCTGAAAAAGACCACCAACTGGCCTTTAACCTGGCCAAAAGTGTGTGCCTCCCCAAGGACATGGAGCACCACTTGAAGCAGCTGAACACCGAAATGAAATCAATTCAGTCTGTTTCCAAGTCCATGATCTTGGTAAGTAGCTCTGTCTGTTTTTTCCTGTCTAAATTTTTCCAACTTTTACTTCGGCTGAGATGAGATTTTTGTTTTGCCAGGCCTTGCAAAAGAACAATGTCACTTATAGGAAAGTCCAAGAACTCCGCAAAACCACAAGGCAGGCAATGGCGGAAGCCGAAGCAAAGTCGGCCGAACTACTACAAGCCGAAAAGAGAATGGCCGAGCTAGAAGCGGAGAACGGCCGTCTTGCCGATCTAGTTAATTCGGCGGAAGCGGAGAAGCAGAAAGCTGCCATCGTTATGAAGGACAAGTATTTGCGGGAGTTGTTGAAGCTTGAGAGGAGAAAGGACGCCGAAATAAGCGAACTGAAAAAGAACATGGAGGCGGTCGACAAGGGGGGGTACAAGCGAGGTTTCAAGGAGGCAGAGGAGGCCTACGTCAAGCAATGCGATGCCGCCAAGGAGCTTTTCTTCAAGTGCGGCTGGAGGGCGGCTGTGGAGAAGCTCGGTCATGATCAACAGACCGAGGTCTTCAACCCTCCAGAGTACTTTATACCGAAGTCCCTTGCGGGGTATGCGGATGCCATGCAGCAGCAATTCCTTGAAGGTTCAGATACTGACGAAGATTCTGCTTCTGAGGGTACTCCGGTTGAAAACGTGGATCAGATAGATCGGCCGGAGTCCAGAGTGGAAGATCTGACTATTGAACAGCCAAATGAAACTGTGGCTCCGGTCGATGCCACTATTGTGACTGAAGGAGTGCTGCCACCAGAGACCGGTCTTCCAGTTGTCACTGATGCTGCCTTTGATGCCGAGATTGAAGATCTTTTCGCTTGACTTTGTATTCCCCTCTCTTTTTTTTTTTTTTTTTTTGTAACCGAACTAACCCCCCTTGTAATGACTTCTCTTGCAATGAAAATTTTACTTCTCTTATTCCGGTTATTGTGTGTATGCTTGCATTTGTAATGTCTTCTATTACTCCAAGTGTTATTTCGGTTTTTGGTTGGTTAAACTATACTTACCAGCCAACCACTCTTTAGCCGATATAATTACTTCGGCTGAGGAGTACTAAGTGTTGGTTTAATCCAGCCAACCACTCTTCAGCCTCACACTTACTTCGGCTGAAGAGTAACAAGAGTTGGTTTTTTCCAGCCAACCACTCCTTAGTCATGCACTTACTTCGGCTAAGGAGTACAAAGTGTTGGTTTATTCCAGCCAACCACTCTTCAGCCTCACACTTACTTCGGCTGAAGAGTAACAATAGTTGGTTTATTCCAGCCAACCACTCTTCAGCCTCACACTTACTTCGGCTGAAGAGTAACAAGAGTTGGTTTATTCCAGCCAACCACTCTTCAGCCTTGCACTTACTTCGGCTGAAGAGTAACAAGTGTTGGTTTATTCCAGCCAACCACTCTTCAGCCTCACACTTACTTCGGTTGAAGAGTAACAAGAGTTGGTTTATTCCAGCCAACCACTCTTCAGCCTTGCACTTACTTCGGCTGAAGAGTAACAAGTGTTGGTTTATTCCAGCCAACCACTCTTCAGCCTCACACTTACTTCAGCTGAAGAGTAACAAGAGTTGGTTTATTCCAGCCAACCACTCTTCAGCCTTGCACTTACTTCGGCTGAAGAGTAACAAGTGTTGGTTTATTCCAGCCAACCACTTTTCAGCCTCACACTTACTTCGGCTGAAGAGTAACAAGAGTTGGTTTATTCCAGCCAACCACTCTTCAGCTTTACACTTACTTCAGCTGAAGAGTAACAAGAGTTGGTTTATTCCAGCCAACCACTCTTCAGCCTTACACTTACTTCGGCTGAAGAGTAACAAGTGTTGGTTTATTCCAGCCAACTATTGAAGTTAGTTTTTTCAGCTAACTTCTAGTATTTGGTTATTCCGACCAAATGTCCTGCAGCCTGGATCCTTATCCTGGGCTTAGGAAGGGTGTTGGTTTAATCCAGCCAACCTCTAAGTTTGTTTTTCCGGCTAACTTAGAATGGAATGCTTGTAATATACTTAGTCTTGAAAGCTAACTTTTACAAAGAGTAATCTGTGCTAAAAAGAATCTCATTTTATTGAAGGAAGAGAAAATTACATAATGTTCGAAAGAGAAAAGCTAAAAGTAAAATATCTTGAGATTGGCCGTATTCCATGGCCTAGGGATTGCCTTGCCATCCTTGTCTTCTAGGTGGTATGCCCCTTTGCCGGCTAACCCAACCACCTTATAAGGACCTTCCCAATTTGGGCCTAACTTGCCGTCTCCTGGGACCAAGGTGTTTCCCATTACTTTGCGCAATACCCAATCGCCAATTTTGAATTGTCTTGGATGAACCTTTTTGCTGTATTTTTTGATTAACTCTCGTTGGTATGCGGCGATGTGGACCAACGCTCTTTCTCTTCTTTCTTCTGCAAGGTTGAGTTCTAAGGCTATGGCTTCTCCATTTAAGTCTGGATCAAAATTTTCGCTTCGAATTGTGGGAAGGCCAACTTCTAGTGGGATCACTGCTTCCATGCCATAGGCTAAGGAAAATGGTGTTTCTCCAGTTGATCGCCGAGGTGTGGTGCGGTAAGCCCATAAAACATGAGGAAGTTTATCCGCCCACTTGCCTTTTGCTTTCTCTAGCCTTTTCTTTAGTCCATCCAAGACGACTTTATTTGATGCTTCAGCCTGCCCATTTGCTTGAGGATACGCCGGTGTGGAATTGTAGAACTCTATCTTGTATTCTTCACAAAAGCTTCTGAAGATTCTGCCGTCGAACTGAGTTCCATTGTCTGAGATCAGTGCTTTTGGTATGCCAAACCGAGTGATAATATTTTGCCAAACGAACTTCTTCACATCTTTTTCTTTGATTGATGTCAATGCTTCTGCTTCCACCCATTTTGTGAAGTAGTCTGTTGCTGCGAGAAAGAATTTTCTGCCTCCGGGTGCTGTTGGAAGTGGTCCTACTATGTCTAAGCCCCACATTGCGAAAGGCCATGGGCTAGTTAAAGGTAGGAGTTCTCTTGCTGGTTGATGTATTTGGTGCGCGAATTTCTGGCATTTTTCACACTTCTTCACATATTTCTCTGAGTCTGCTTGCATATATGGCCACCAATATCCTTGTGAAATAGCCCTGTAAGCGAGCGACCTTCCCCCTTGATGACTTCCACATACCCCTTCATGTATTTCGAACAGGAATGCTTCTACTTTGCTGGGATGAACGCACTTGAGGTAAGGCCCAGAGAACGGCTTCTTATATAATGCCAAAGATGGAGATAGCCAAAACCGCTGCGATTTCGCCCTTATTCTGTTGGCTTCTTTTTTCTCTTCTGGTAGGATGCCGTCTTTTAGGAACAGGATGATGGGATCCATCCAAGAGGGCCCTAATTCTGTGCAATACACTTCTTCTGCTTCGGGGTCTTCTATGCTTGGTTTTGGTAAGAAGTCGACGAGTAATGGATGAGGGATTGATGTATCTGCCATTGAGGCAAGGCCTGCTAGCTCGTCCGCTCGGCTGTTTTCCTCCCTGCCAATTTGTTCTATCCTTACCACATCAAACTTCTTGATCTCCGTTCTGACTAGCTCTTGGTACTTGGCCATTCTGTCATCCTTTGCTTCGTATTCGCCAGAAATTTGGTTTACCACCAGCAGTGAGTCACTGTACACCATTAGTTCGGTTGCTTTCATGAAGTGTGCCGACTTGAGTCCTGCGAGAAGCGCCTCATACTCTGCTTCGTTGTTGGATGCTGGGAAGCCAAGGTTGATTGCTTGCTCTATAACCAGGCCGTCTGGAGAGATGAGGACTACGCCAAGCCCTGCACCATGTCGGTTGGATGCTCCATCCACAAAGAGCTTCCACATCTCTCCAACGAATAGTTTCCAGCAAGTGGAAGGATCAGATGATGTCGTGAGGTCAAGAAGGGTGTTTTCTTCAAAGTCCAGGTTGGCTGTCTGCCCTTCGTCCTCTGTTTGAACTGCTGGTGAGCCTTTGTTTGGCTCCTCCTTGTTGTCCTTAGTATGGTCTGCCTTTGTGCTTGATGGACTACCTTCCACTAGGGGTTGCGCTATTCCGGCGTCAACTTCCGTCCCTAGTTCGGTTGATGGACTACCTTCCACTAGGGGTTGCGCTATTTCGGCGTCAACTTCCGTCCCTAGTTCGGTTGAGTCAGTCAGGTCGACTGGGCAGATATGATGACTTCCAGGAGTAAACTCTGCGACGAAGTCTGCCAAAGATTGAGCTTTTATTGCGGTCTTGGGTTGGAACTTGATGTCGAATTGTCCCAACTCTACTGCCCATTTTAAAATTCGCCCACTGAAGTTCGCCCTTTCAAACAGAGCTTTTAATGGAAAGGCTGTGAGGACGACTATGGTGTGGGCGTGAAAGTAATGCGCCAACTTTCTGGATGCCATCATTAACGCTAATGCTAGCTTCTCTAAGGGCAAGTACCTTGTTTCGGCTCCCAACAATGTCTTGCTTACATAAAAGATGGGCAGGTGTTGTATTCCTTCTGCACGAACCAACATTGCGCTAACTGCGTGCTGAGAAACTGCCAGGTATAAAAAGAGTTCTTCACCAGGAACTGGAGTTACAAGTAGTGGTGGGGAAGACATGTACTCCTTCAAGCTTTCCAGAGCTCGGTCGCATTCTTCATCCCACTCAAACTTGGCTTTTAAAGCTTGGAAGAATGGTCGTAGTCTGTCTGACGACCTGCTTATGAACCGGTTTAGCGCAGCCGCCATACCAGTGAGATGCTGTACTTCTTTGACTGAGTTTGGTCTCTTCAACTCCTGGATTGCTTTGATCTGAGAGGGGTCTGCTTCTATACCTCGGTTGGTCACCAGGAAGCCCAAGAATTTGCTAGATCCAACTCCGAATGCGCATTTGGATGCGTTGAGGCGCAACTTGTGTTTCTTCAGGATCTGGAACATCTCGCCCAAATCTTTCAGATGGTCATTCTTATCCTTGCTTTTGACCACCATGTCGTCGATGTAAGCCTCCATTGTTCTGCCTAACAATGGTTCAAACATCTTGGTGACCATCCTTTGGAATGTCGCCCCTGCGTTCTTTAGGCCAAAGGGCATGACCTTGTAGCAATATAACCCCCTTGGTGTTGTGAAGGATGTGACCTCCTGGTCTGGTTCATGCATGGCGATCTGGTGGTAGCCTCTGTATGCATCCAGGAAGCTGAGACGGTTATGCCCTGCCGTTAGGTCCACCAGTTGATCTATCCTTGGTAGAGGGAAGCTATCTTTTGGGCACGCCTTGTTGACCGTTTTGTAGTCGACGCAGACACGCCATTTACCATTCTTTTTTGGCACTACGACGGTGTTGGAGATCCATCTTGGGTAGTGCACTTCCCTTATCGCTCCTGCCTCCAGCAGGTTGCCTACCTCTTCTGCCACTATTTCGGCGTGGTGGAGTGCCGATCTGCGTGTGCGTTGAATGACTGGTCTGGCGGATGGGTGGACATTGAGTTGGTGACTGATGAAGTTTGGATCAATGCCTGGCATGTCGTAAGGTGTCCAGGCAAACACTTCGATATTGGAGGTCAAGAATTCCAAGACCTCTAATCTCTCAGCGCTGGACAATGATGAGCCAAGCAAGAAGAACTTATCCGGGTTCTTTTCATCTATTTTTACCTCCACCAAGTCTTCCACCGCTTTCTGATCAGCCTCTTTGCCGACGTCCGCGAATAGTTCATTACTCTCGGGTTCTTCCACCGAATGAACGTATCCTTTGGCAGCTCGGCTTCCGTTTGCTGTGGCGAAGCATTGTTTTGACATGATCTGATCGCCATAGACTTCTTCAATTATACCGGCGTCATTGGAGAACCGCATTACCTGATGGTATGATGACGCTACTGAACGCATGGCATGCAGCCATGTTCTGCCCAGGATGATGTTGTAGGTGGAGGGGACCTTCAATACCCAGAACTCCACCTATTTTGATACACTTCCCGCTCTGACTGGAAGGATTATTTTGCCGACAGGCCACTCTGGCATGGAGTTGAATCCAATCAGGGGAGAAACTGCGGGTGCCAAGTCTTTATCTTGCAGCTTTAGTTGTTTAAATGTGTCGTAATACATGATCTCACATGAACTACCCTGGTCAATCAGAATCCGCTTGACGTCAAAATCCTTGACTCGGAGAGTGACAACCAGGGCATCATTATGGGGGCAGTAAATTCGTTCCAAGTCCTTATCCGAAAAGGACATGACGTTTGTTGCCTCTGTCCTCCCCTTCTTGATGGCGGGTTGGGCACTTAATACTTCCCTAAAGTGTTCAGCCTTCTTGATCGAACCTCTAAGCTCGCATACGCGCTCAGGTTCAAAAACTCCATGAATTACATTGATAATGCCTTGTGGTGGTGCATCGTTTGGCATTCTGTTGGGTTGGTCATTATGATCTTGGGGAGCCGGTTGCGCTCCTCCTTCAATGTATTCGTCCAAGTGGCCTGCTGCCACCAATTCTTCTAAATGCTGTCTTAGTGGCGTGCAATTCTCAGTTCGGTGCCCCTTTTCTTTGTGGAAGGTGCACCGTGATCTGTCGTCGTAATTCTTCTGAGCTTCCCCAAGCTTGGCTGGCCACTTGACAAAAGGTTTGTCTTTGATTTCGCTCAGAATCCGATATATTGGTTTTTTGAACACCGTTGTTATGGCAGTGCGGATTCTCAACCATCTTTTGTCTGGGTCTTCTCCGTTATCTCGTCTGCCACGTCCGTTCTTGTTACTTCGGTCAACCGTGTTGACCTTGGCAGGGGTTTTCTTTTCCGGTGCTGCGGTCGTGCTTGATCTTGCTTTAGCACGCGCGCCATCCTCTTCTACCCTGATGTGCTGATGCACTCTTTCCATTAGGGCCTCCATGGTGAGGGGTGGCGTCATGGTAATTGAATCCCTTAGTCGGTTCCCTACTGGTAGGCCTCTTTTATATTGCGCAATGGCTAGATTGGTGGGGCAGTCTCCAATCTGGTTGAATGTCTCCCAGTAGCGACTGTTGTAAGATCTGAGGGTTTCTTTCTCACCCATGTCGATGGAGAGTAACTGGTCTATCTCCACCGGTGTTTTAGTATTTGTCCGAAACCTTGTTACGAACGCTTCTGCCAATTGGGCCCAGGAGGCTATGCTGCCCTCTGGGAGCTTTTCGAACCAAGTCAAGCCTAAGTCGCCCAGACTTGATGGGAAGAGTATGCACATTAGGGCCTCGTTTCGCCTGTACACAGCCATGACTTGGCGAAAGTGGCTCAGGTGAGAATACGGATCCGTCTTCCCTTCATATGTATTGAACTTCGGCTGAAGGAAGCCTGATGGTAGGGGTGCGTTTTCGATCGCTGGGACAAACGGCGAAGTCTGTAGTCTTGCCAATGCCTTGTCCGTTGGTTCGTAGGCCGGTCGCGGTATGGGCATTCCAACCTCGACGCTTCCGTGCGTCCGAGGAGCCAACCGTTGTAAGGCCGAAACTCGGTGTGGATCCCTTGCCCTGGCATCCTCCTTGCATCGTGCTTTTTCTTCTAGCACGGTTCGTAAGTCGGATGACCTGGGTAGCTCGGTTTGTCTGGATCTGGTTTGGTGTGAATGTGAAGGCCAATACGTGCTTCCTTCAGTGTATGATCTTTCGGATCTCGTCCTCTCAGACCTAGAGTGACGAGTCCTTGAGGACAAGGAGTGAGTGTCGCCTGTCTTAAGGCTTCTGCTCTCTCCTTGGGAGGGCGTAGTATTCCTACTACGGTTCTCTGAGTGGCGAGGGGGCGTCTTGTGCTTGCGCCCCTCTCCTGTCGCCACATCTTTAGTCTTCATCTGGCGTTTTAAAGCCTCCATGTCCGCCGCCATCCTTCGAATTAGTTCATCTTGTTCCTTCACGCGATCTTCCAGGGCTTGAGGATCAATCCTCCTCCTTTGCCTGTCAGGACTCTGAGAGTGACGAGGGCTGCTATTCCGCCTTCCCCTGCCACCCCTCCTGGAGTTATGTTGTTGGGGCTCCAGATCCGCCATAGGAGGGACAGAGGGTAATCCTTCGCGCCTTGCGCCCCCCTCTGGAGTTAGTCCGTTGACGGCGGACTGCGGCAAGTCTTCAATGTGTGCCATTGAATGAGAAAAGGAGAAGCTTAGTCAAGAGGTTTTTGTTCTTGTCTGTTCTTCCCACAGACGGCGCCAATTGTACGGGGAGGAAATAATTCTCCTCGTATAATCCTGTTGACCAAGTCCACGCTCCTCCGTACGACGTCGCTTTGTCACCTGAAAACACAAACGTGAGCTAGCCGGCGGGTGTGTGCCGGAAACCTCTCCGATGCCTAAGTCAGAAAACTTGACAAATAGACAAAGCTCTTAAGTTCTCAGAAAGATTGTGTTCAATTACCTCCTCCAAGGTGATGCTTGTGAGCTTTTATAAGTTTCCCGCGGCACAATCCTAGTAGGACTTGTATTTCTCCATGCAGAGTCCTCTTAGGATTCATACTCCAAAGGATAATGCTTATCCTTTTACACCCTCCCCCACTGCTTAAACCAAGTGGGATGGTCTTCTCTTCGGCCGAACTATCCCATGACCGAAATAGCATTGGCTATGCCGAACCGTAGAATAGGCCATACTAACCGTAGTTCGGTTCTTCTTGCCACACAATATATTGGTTCTCTCATACACGAACCGTGGTGCATTTGAACCGCCCTACTAAGTAATAACATTCCAACCGATCTCGACCGGAACAACTTATAACCGGACTATCTTGGAGATCGGTTTAACTAGAAGCCACCCCGTACCGGAGTAGCTTTACATCCCTCAGCCGAAGTAACATTTACTTCTCTCAGCTGGAGTAACTACGCTCCTCCTGGGCCGGAGTAACATTGCTCTCCTGGGCCGGAGTAACCTTCACGGCCTTCTTACTTAGTCCTTCGCGTTTTGGGCTTCAAAGCCCAACTTGCAGCTCGGCCCAATTTTTCCCAAAAATTACCCTCTCACCAACCCAACAATGTATCTCATTATTCATGCGGGAACTATAAATAATCTCAACCTTTCAATGACCAATTCGTACCAAATCCTTGTATTTCATTTTATGGTTTTCTTTTAGAGATTTACAAAATAAATCACATGCATTAACATATTCATCATTTTTATAACATGAATCTATAGCATGTGATTACGAGCATAAAAGTTAAATAAATATAATTTCACACCCTAAAGATGACAAGTTCTAACGCCTAACTCGATTGCATCAAAAGTGATTTTCAAACCCAATACATATAAAGCCCTTGGCTTGCAAAATAAACAAAATAGGAACAAGCTTCATGCTTAACAATCCTCTAAGCCCTCATCTCGGCCAAGGCACATTATCAGCACCCGAAAAATTATTTTGATATAGGGATGCGTATAAAGCCTAGTAAAGAAAATCTTAATAAAGTGCATGAAACTTAACAACATCATATGGTGAATGCCGGTGAGATGCCATGCCAAAAACAAATACGTTTTTTAGTTTTGAAATCTCATGCCATGATGCCATTCAAAAACCATAAAACAATTCTTTCTTCAATTACAACAAACCACGTACAGTAAATACGACTTTGATAATCTCTAAGCTGGTGTCTACAAGTAGTCTCATCAAGCACTACCAAAACCATTTTACCGGTTCTTAACCGGAAGAAAATTAGAACCTATTCAGTGCGTGTTTAGGACTTTCAACATGGACCTAAGGCCAATTTAATTCTCAACAATCTACACTCCCTAACCGGATTCACCAAACCATTTTCTCAATAAAACAATTACGAAAGCATTTCTCCAATGCAATGTGAGAATAGAATCATAAAGTCATGTGATGATCAACGACATGCATGAATTGATAAATGTTTCAATTTACCTAGTTCATATGCATTTTTTACAACAATCAATGTTATCCTCCACCAATAGTCCTGACAATTATTTCTATCTTGACATTTTGTAAATAAACAATATATAGAGCGAAATTCAATAATCCCTGACAATCTCAATATAGGAAAATCATTTCTCAAACTTCTCATGATATCAACGTTTTCCAATATATAATCAAAACCCATAGTTGTGCTATCACGCTTCAGATTTTCAAGATCCGACCCAAATGATTAAACCAATTACTAATAAAAGAAAATAATATTAAATAGAAATAAAGGACACTCTCTCATACATGACCATCAGCATCCATTTCATAAGATAATTTCATTACATACAACATATATTCAGATTCTGGCGAAGTGAATATACAGTATGTAAAGTAAAAGATACAAGTCAAGAGTAAGTATATAAATGCCCTAAGGCTTACAAAACAAGGGTATAACCCTTTACAAGAAATGGCATTCGACCAACATAGAAAAAGGCCCAAGGTTTAACAATTAAAGAGCTCTTCTAGCTCGTGCACAAACTTCGGCGTCCTTCTCATGGTCGGGGCACGCCATCAATACCTGAAAAGGATTTTAGCCATGTTGGCTAAACATATAGTCCAGTAGGGAACATTTCATAAACCAATACGATATCACAGGTATAGATGATCATGATGCTATATATGTATAACATGTTCTAAACGTTATGTTTAAATAAATCAATTTTCAACATCAAAACTATAATCTAATGAATCCTCTCAAGTTTATGTATCTGTTAGTGGTCATCGCTAAGCACCACCTAAACCAATGCACTATGTGAAGTTACACTCTGTGAATGACCATTGCTAAGCATCACGTAAACCACCAAATTTACCGATTGCTAACCGGAAGGACCTTGGTACCTAATCGTGCGGTTTTTCGATTTTTCACCATAGATTATGGAACCAAATTAACTAATCACAATCTCACTATACATGACTTGGATTCTCCCCAACCATTCAATTAAAACCTTGTTGTTTTAATTTGCAAAATGATAAGTGTAACATTTCCGGGGGGTACCCGTGCGTGTTAAACAGTTCAGACCCTCGATTTCTTTGATCTAGTCTCACAAGTGCAATGTGAAACATAGACGAGAGTCTAGATTTGGAAACTTTTAGAAAATCCATTTTATTGCAAAAAATTATTTTTCTAGAAATGGACTACGTCATCAGATCTCAGAGTTACCACTTAATATTTTGGAAAATTAGGAAACCCATGACTCATGTCAAGGCTACTGTTCGTCATAACCAAAGTTGTCTCGATTCGGAATTTTAGGTATGAGAGGGGAAGGTTATTAATTGAGCACCTCTGCTCACCTGATTAAAAGATCAGCCTTTACTAAACCTTGATATGAATTTTATTTACTTTATATGTTTATATTTCGATTATTTAATAAATCTTAAAAATTACTATGTGAAACTTACAAGTATAGACTATGTCATTTATTTTGAAATAATTTGATTTCATGTATTTTGAAAGAGTTTTGAAGATGTACAACTCAAAGAAATTGAGTCTACAGTCATGAAAACCAACATCATTCCAAATTAAGCGACACAACCTCAATCCACTGACATTCATAGAGTTATATCACATAAGCAAATAGCCTTATGGTAGAATGCTAAACATAGCAAGAAAAACACATACAAACGGGGATGCTAAAGCATAAAAACTTACATGTTTGATGTCCCGCGAACAAGCTACAAAACAAAATTAGTAAAACATATATGATCATATATACAAAATCCTAATGCAATTCACTCATGATGTCACGACTCAAACCCGGTACCCAAATGTTCGGCGTTGTGACAAGATAAAATAAAATAATTCTAAAATTTCTGTAGTGGTAGCGCAACGGATAAATTAAAATAAAATAATTGGGTACCAAAAGCTTATTAAAAGAAACAAAAAAGTCATATTTGGGCTGTTATTTTATTACAAGAGTCCAATCAAAATACAAATAGTACGAAAGAAAAAGAAAAGAAAAGAAAATACTGTGATGTCTCTCCCATCTCGATCTCGTTAAATCCCGTCACCTGAAAGGGGTAACAGCTATAAACACATAGCAAAATGAGAAATATTATACTGTGAGTGTAGGGGTACAAAAATAGCCATGGATAGTTATTTAGGTTAAACCATTAACATAATTTAAGTTAAATAAACAAATTAATTAAGTGGCAGAAACTGAAATAAATTACGTAAATAATTACAACCACGGTACAGAACAGAACAGAACATAACAGGGGTCACTGGAGTGACAATCAGAATGGGGGTCAATGGATTCATGACGAACAGAGGACTACAGAGTAGCTAAATAGGGGCCAATTGTTATTTAAGTCCTCCAAGGTGTGGGACTTCCGTGGTGGTACTTATAGACAATAATTGTTTGCAAGATCATTGTCAAATATTTTTTAAAATTTAAACAAACATATCCATGGGTTTTAATTTAAGCAAATAGAGTTCAAAAAATAATCCACGTAATTGAAAAATTAACATAACCATAAAACATAAATTATATAAAATAAATTGTGATAACTAAAAACATTCGTAAAATATATTATGGTGACTCAAGATATATAGAAAATATATTATGGTAACTCAAGATATAATATAACTCACCTTAAGATTGACTCTTAGCCTTTATTTTCCTACTACAACTCCCAGCTACACTTCTTTCGAAGTTTACTACGAACGGTTTCCAATTTTTGTTGTTACTTCTGAAGTTTACTACGCAAGTATGGCACTATTTATAGTCATGTTTGCATGGGCTTATGCCAAGTGGGTTGTTTTAAGTTTGGCCACCCGTGTAACAGGTGGCATTGTTTGTTCTTTGTTACGTGGCCTAAGGTACTTACTCAGTCACCATCCTATGCATCAGGATGGTGATAAATCACCATGTTCTCTTTTTTTTTTTGGATTTAATTCGCATTAGGTCCAAAATTAGATTACATTTTATCACTTACAACCATAACATTAATTATTATTATTATTATTATTATTATTATTATTATGATTATTATTATTATTATTATTTATTTATCATTTATTATTATTTGTTTTTAAATACTAATAAAGAATTCTTTTTATTGCAGTATTGAATTAAATTTACAAATTCGTGTGTCACATTTCTCTTCTCCTTAAAAGAAGTTTGTCCCCAAACCTGATGTACTTTGGTTTTCGAAGAGGCGTGGGTATTTGGCTCGCATTTGACTTTTAATTTCTCACGTTGCTTCTTTGACTCGATGGTTTCTCCATAAGACTTTTACAAGAGGTATAGTCTTATTTTGAAGGACCTGATTACGACGATCAAGAATTTGTGCTGGTTGTTCTTCATAAGAGAGGTCTTCTTGAACTTCTAGGTTCTTACACTACAAGAAATTGCACTTTTGGCAACTACTTTTGGCGACGACGACAATTTTTCATCGCCAAAAGTATATTTTTGGCGACACAGTGATCAATTACGTTGGTAAAAGTATATTTTTACCAACGCAATTTGCTATCGTCGCTAAAAAAGCATAACATTTTTTTAGCGCCAAAATTTTTGGTTGGCGCCAAAATTTCAGAACTTTTAGCTACGGCGCTTATGTTTTAGCAACACAATGAGCGTTGCTATTAGTGTACATACTTTTGGCGACGACAAGTTGGCGTGGGCAAAGAGTTAACCATTTAGCGACGATAATATTATTTGTCGGTAAAAGTTTTGCTAGTGGAATGATGTGATATAGTGATTTGTATTTTTTATTACAATTTTTCAAAGAGTTTTAAATATTCTAATCACTGAATTGTAAAATTAAAATGATCATTGAATTAGATCACAAAATGAACCCATTAACCCCAAACACACTCTTAAGTTGAGATGACTAATTTGAGATAGTTTAAACTTTTTCAAAGAATATGGTTAGATTATCAATTTCAATATGCTTGGTTTTATTTTCAGAAACTAGTTTCAATTTTTTCCCCCCTAAAAAACTAAAAAAAATTGGGTGAAATAAAAAAATACTTATTATTTTTGTATATTTTTATCTTTTACATCATAAATACTTTTAAAAATTTTTAAAATATAATTTTGATTTTTTTTGCTCTCAAATTATTTTTAATTTTTTCAAAAAAACAAATGTAAAATTTGTTTTGAAATTATTATTATTATTATTATTATTATTATTATTGTTATTATTATTATTATTATTATTATTATTTTGATTGTGATCTGATTATCGGGCGGTGGCAAAATCCTTCTTTAATTCACTCTTTTTTTTTTCCCTCATCAAATCTCCCCTCATCAATCTCCATGACTTCACCTGTTCAAAAAAAAAAAAAAAAAAAAAATCTCCACAATCTCACTCTCGCACACCTTTCACTACAAGAAAAATGAGTTTTAGCGACGTAATATTTAACGACGTTTGTTAAACGTCGCTTTTTTAAAAATCAAAACGGCACCGTTTCAATAACCAGAGGCGTTTGTGAACGCCTTCGAATGTCCTATCTCTGTCTCTCTTAAATGGGCGAGTGGTGAATATAAAATATAATACATACACTACAAGAAAACTGGGTTTTTACAGCCTCACATCAATGACTTACAGTAAATGCAAGCCGTGGTTTCTCATTTTTACGACTTGCTTTTTTTGCATGTCGTAAATAATTTTTCAACTACGACGTGTTTATTGCGTAGGTCGTGAATGCTAATAACAATGATTTTTTTACAGCTTGCAATATTAGTCATAAATAATATAACTTTCTATGGCATGCATATGGCATGTTGTAATACATCAACTATACACGACACGCGTAAAGCTACTGTTAAAAATATTGAACATTTCATGGTGCATAAAAAGCCAACCGTTAAAAATTATACTTTTCATGACGCACAAAAACAGCCATTTAAAATATTACGCTTTCCACGACGTGCAATTACTGTCGTGAAAGGGAGGATCGAAAAAAAAAATAGCGCCAAAATAAATATTTTGAGCGCAAAAAAAAAAAAAAAAAAAAAAAAAATTAAAAAAGAAAGATAGAAACAATCAGAAGCCCCAATTTTTTCAGCCCCAACACCAATCTTAAAAAAATAAACTCAAAGCATTTTCTGCGCAATGAGGAGGGCGACGAAGAAGAAGAAGAAGAAGAGGAAGAGACACTGATGAATCCTCCATCTCCATCACCATACCTCACATTTCTTCCTTCACCCGCTAACCCTAACTTCTCCTATTCTCATCTCCACCACCATCCCTCTCTCACCACCACCACCAACTCAATCACTTCACCAACACCACCACCTCTGCCTCTGCCACAGCCTCCCGGTCTCCCTATCGCTCTCTCAACACTCAAACACCTTATCCACCTCTCCAAAACCACCCTCCACTCTCTCTCCACTCTCCTCCCCACCACCGCCACCACTACCGCCCTCTGCCCCTGCCCTTTCAATTTCCACCACCGCCTTCTGCCAGAATCCTTTTTCCGCCACTCCTTCCAATGCCCTTCTTCCCCTTCCCCTCTTTTCAACCTTAACCCCCTCCTGCTCCAATCACTGCGCTACCCCAACACTCTCAAACCCTTCCAACAACTCTTCAATCAGAACTGCTTCCTTCAAACCCTACACGATACCAACTCCAACCTCTGCTTCTCCCTTGACGATTACTGCGACTTCGGCCCCAATTTCTTCTACCGTAATTGCCCCGGCGTAGTTAGCTCTGCCGATCGAGATAGTTTGAGCCGAACCTTCACTCTCCCAGGTATTCTATCGATTCAGTGTGCAAATTTTGTAGGCAGTGATAATGGTGAAATTAAGGGTTTTTCTAGGGATTGTGTTAGGCTTCTTCCTTTGGAGTTGTGGCTTGTTAGGAGTGAAATTGAGTCATTGAGGGATTACCCTATTGCCTATTCGTATAGAGTTCTTTGGATCATTTTGTGTTCTGTTATGGCTGAAGATTGTGATTTCCTTAGATGGGTAATTGTGAATTTTCCTTGTTATGATGGTGTGATTGATGTGCCTATGAGGGATCATATAGTTTTGCTTTTTTAGCTTTGTTTGAAAGCAATTGTGAGGGAAGCTACTGGTTCAGTGGATTCAGTATTGAACATAGATGTGAGGGAGTTGAATCCAGTTGCTATGAGTTTATATCATGGATGGCTATTATTTCATGATATAAACTCTGTGCCTAATGATTTGCACGTACAACATTATAATTTCAGTTTATTTTCAATTCCGGGAAGTGGTGTGTGTTTTTGTTTTTAAATTATGGATGTGAGAACTTTCTGGTTTTCAAAATATTTTAAGTTCTCTTACTAAGAATTTAGAATTAGAAACAGCATCATAAGCAATCACTTGACCTGCTACTTTGTTTCCTCAGTGCACATCAAAGAAAGGTAGAAGTGAGACAATGGACCTGATTGATTGCAGAATAAAAGTTTGGTAGCCAGTGGACAAGCGGTAAGTATTTTGTTGGTTTAGAGAACAAGAATAAGCCATTTTTTAACAAAATAGGTGAGAAAGATAAAGTTGGAGCATGAGATGTGTAGATCTATGAAATTGGGAATCTTTATTATATTTAAATTTCTAATTTATTATGTATCCATCTTCTGTTTAAAATTAAGCTCTGGATAATTTCCTTTCCAGGTAAAAGTAGTTAGATTGAGATGAGTCATATCCTTTCAGTCATAGGTTCAACACTTGAAAAAATATTTTCAATAACACCAGTGTCTACAGGGTTGGCCATGGCTTAGTTTTGTTCTTCACTTGGATTGTGAAAATGAATTTTATTTTCTTGTACCCAGGAACACAGTGACCCTTTACCAAATTCTTCTTTAGTTCAGTTTCATGAAAGTTTCCCATTCTACTCCTCTGTTTAGGGCCATGGGTGGTCTGCTACTACTAGGAGTCTACGACTTTTGATCAGTTTGTCACTCTGTTTTCTATGCCATCCATATTGGATTCTTTGGCATACATTAAAACTTTTCTTAATCCTTTGATTGAGTCATCCCAAATAGTTGACCTTGTTTATGACTTAATCAATAGCTGCTCATAAGTTCGGTTCCATTCCTAATTGTGTCTTTCCTGCAAGGAAGCAAGGACACTTCCCTATATGCGACATATACACATTTTTGGACACGGATAGGTGTCAAACACTGGAGACATGCCCCAACTTCTGTTAATTTAGTTTAACCTGGCATGTTGCTGACTTGGTGAGGACATCCCTGTATGAGAATGAGACTCACACAGGCCAAAAATAGCAGGGGCCAAACTCTAATTTTGGAAGCCATTTAATGAACAGTCAAAGTGGTAAAAATAAAAATAAAAAACTTGATACATTCAGAATGGAAAGAAAATTTGACTCTACACTCGCACATCCCAATATTAGTGATGGGCCAAGATGACTTGTACCCAGTTGTCAGTCGCACTGGCACATCCCAACGTGGGTGACTGGTGAAGATGACTTCTGCCCAGCGGTGTGTACCCCAGGGCCAATGACCTTTGGCTAGTGGAGAAGGGCTTCTGGCATATTCTCTTTGGCCCTTGCTTGCATTGTCCTCCCAGTCTTGTGGCCTTTGGCTGATGTTGCTTGGGTTGTCATGATGATTAAAAAATTATATATATTGATCTCATGTTTGCTCTTTAGCTACCATCTTTTGATTGCTTTGACACTGCCAATTTTCATCAGCCAAATCAATTTGTGGGCTGTCTGGAGATGGATTACATGTGGATGCAAGTCTCAAACCTATTCATCATCTTTTTTTACTTTATTTATATTTTCTATTTGTCGAACATGACATACAAAGAAAAAATGGGAGAATCAAATCAAAATTTATATTTATAATTTCCAAATGTAAATATATATATGTATATATTGTTGTGGCTCTGCTGGTTTTATGGCTTTTGAAAATTGCCTTGTTAGCGTGTATATATATCCATGTGCTAATAAATTATTCAAAAGCATACCGCATAATCTTGATCTAGGGAATGACAATCCTTGATTACCTTATTAGTGTGTACTTTTTGTACACGTGGTTTGCACTCCAAAATCCTTGTGTGTATACGCTGCTGCAAGAATTGTGTCTTGATGGTGTCTTGTTAAAATCAACAGGTTTTATGGAGTAGTGAAGTCTTATGACTCTGAACATAAGAAATATGTGGTAAGTGTACCGTTCCATGTTCTATTTTTTTATTCTAATACTTGCGTTAGTCATGTTTTGGAGATACACATTTTATTTATTTATTTATCAATAATGTTATAATTGTAATCTGATATGGTTCTTTGACATAATTTTCTCTGATCAATTTTGTGTTAAAGGTACTGTATGATGATGGAGATGTGGAAGTGCTCCGCTTAGATAAAGAGCGTTGGGAGCTTGTTGACAATGGTCACAAGCCTACAAAGGTTAACTTTCTATTATAAATTCTGTTGAAGCAATGAATTGGCCTTTAACTCTAACAATGTGTCTTTTTTACACCACCATTCACAGCAGTTAAATTCATCGAAAGGTCTATCTAAAAAGGGATTGTGAGTAATGCCTTCTAATTCATATTTGCAATCTACAAATTGTTTTGTGGGAATTACATGTTTAAACGTGCAGAGGCTTGTGGCAGTATTGGTGCATGGATCTAATTTTATTTTATTTTGCAGATTGTCTGAGAAGAACATCTACAAGGTTTCATTTTCATTATGATTTATTCTAAACATTTGGCTTACAATAGTGTTAGTACATTTTGATTATGTAATTCTGTCTAGATATATAACCTGTTTCATATACTAACCATTAAAGCTTCATTAATTTATTTAGGACCATGGAACTGTTAGTTGAGTATTGAAAGGGTAAAGAGTCCATGAAAACCAACTAAAACATTTTGTTTATAATGTTATAGATAATCAAAATCAACTAAAACATTTCTAACACCAAAATTATAAATTATGTGTTTACGGAAGCTTAAGCAGAAATATCTATAAATTTTCAGGTTGAGGAACTTGCTCGGTTATCGTTAATACAACTCCTGTCTATATTGATGTGGATGATGGGCGGAAGAAGGTAAATTAATCATTGGAATTTATTCGTATAGAATCCATTTTTTTTTATTTACTTTGCTTTAGGTATGAATGCATTGTCATATAATCTACAAATCAAAGTAGTCATTGCTCCACTAAAAAATCCAAAATACACAAGAAGCCAATATTAATTCTCTTTCTTTCTTGTGCTTAACCCCAGCAAGGTAGAGGGTGGCTTAACAAGTGCAATTTCAACAAACTTGAACGAAGAAGGCCCTTTGCCCTCTATAAAATTGGTCAGAAAACAATTCGGTGGAGACAAATTTTGGAGATAGGGCAGTGAAAAGCAACCAAGACGAAGAGGATGATATTCATGATCAAGAAGACTCGAAACCAATGGATGAAATGGCATTTTGGAGGAAGACAATTGTTCAAACCTTGAAGAAAAACAAGAACAAGAAAAAACAGAAGAAAAATGAGCCTTTTAAAGGAAAAAGCCAATTGAAGAGTGATAAAACAAAGGAGGAAAACATAGGAGAAAGGGTGGACAAGTGTGAAAAACTTAAGACATTTGAGGAGTTCTTCATGGATAAATTTAAATCCATTGGAAATGATCTCATCTTTTTTATTCCAATCTTGTACACCCACATGCCAACTTCTATCATTTCATTGGAAGTAGCAAAAAAGATGATTAGAGCTCTTGATCTGCTAAAATCATTTTGAACTTTGCTGCGTACTGATGTTGCTGCAAATAAGTTTTTGAGAGAACTCATTAATGGAACTGCAGATGTCAGGAACAGGATTAATGGATTCATGAAGTTGAGTTCTGTCAAGGCAGAGTGCCTTCAAGTACTCAAATTCCTTCGCGAAACCTTTTCTGCTCTAAATACTACTGACAAATATGTAATTCGAAGTTTTTGCTTGCAAAATGCGTGCTTAATATCTTGCACTGCTTCAAGCTCTGCTAAGTTGTGTACAGAAGAAGAAAACCCACTGGAACTGTTGGTGATCGATGAAGCTGCTCAGCTCAAAGAATGTGAATCCACTATTCCATTACAGCTCTCTGGTATCCGTCATGCTATACTCGTTGGCGATGAACGACAACTTCCTTCAATGGTTCAAAGCAAGGTTTCTGATTTAATTTAATTTAATTGTCTTTGCGTTTATCAATCTTTTATAAAAATTGTTATCTTGTATTGACATCTTGAAAATCTATGCATAATAGATATGCCAGAATGTTGAATTTGGAAGAAGCTTATTTGAGAGGCTGGTGTTATTAGGGCATAAAAAGCATCTTCTTAGCATCCAATACAGAATGCATCCATCAATAAGCATGTTTCTGAATAGGGAATTCTATGACAATATGATTTCTGATGGTCCGAATGTCAAAGAGAGAACCTACGAGAGGCTTTTTCTTCAAGGAAGTATGTATGGCTCTTATTCCTTCATAAATGTAAGCTATGGCCAAGAGGGCTTTGATAACAGACAGCTCGAAAAACACAGTGGAGGTAGCTGTGGCCGCCGATATTGTTGCAAGACTCTTTAAAGGTACTTCTTTTGTATTATAGTCAATGAAAAGTTTTAGAATTTTTTGAAAACAAAAACAGAAAGCAGAACATAGAACACAGAAAATAAAACATTACCAAATGGGCTATAACTTTTTAGTGTTTTCTGCCTGAATCATGATCAATAAGTGAGGATTCTGCTATCTGGCAACATTATTCCCACTATAGAATCCGAGGCCTCAAAACAATTTTTTTGGTCAGTTTTCAAGTTTTTGGAAAACAAAAATAGAAACAGAAGCATTACCAATCAGGCTGTAATTTTATTTTGTTTTCTGCCTCAATCGTGATCTGCAGAATCTAAGGCGTCAAAACAGAAGGTTAGAATTGGTTGCATATCACCATACAAGGCTCAAGTATTTGCACTTGAACAAAAATTTGGAAAAACGTACAACACAGATGCAAATAGCGACTTTTCTGTAAGTGTTCGATCTGTTGATGGGTTTCAAGGTGGTGAGGAAGATGTCATAATTATCTCTACTGTGCGATGCAATGGGCGTGGATCAGTGGGCTTTCTTTCCAATCATCAAAGAGCTAATGTGGTTCTCACTCGAGCAAGGTATTGTTTTTTGCATAGCCGAACCTTGTGATAATTAAGCTTTACTTTACTGTGCGGTAATTTTTTTGTTTTTTTTTTGGGGGTGGTGTAGGCATTGCCTTTGGATTTTGGGGAATGGTGCTACTTTGATTAATAGCGACAATGTATGGAAAAAATTAGTTGTAGATGCCAAGGCTCGAGGTTGTTTTTATGATGCGAATGATGACAAGAACTTAGCTCAAGCTGTTGGAGGCGCCTTAGTTGAGCTTAACCAACTTGACATATTACTCAAGCCCGGTTCTTTTCTCTTTAGTAATACAAGGTGGAAGTATATATATATATATATATATATGCTCTCTTTAATTGTCAACAATTATACTATTAAAACCCTTTCATATCAAACATTTCCATGCATCGTATGTTAAAAATTGCAACATGGTTGCGAAAATCAATGCTTTTCTCCTTAGAAGAGTTGTGTTGGAAGCTCCCTAGAGAGAATTATGAAAATTCTCCTGTTTGTAGTTGTGTTTTTATTTTCCCAAAAAACACACAAAAACTTTGGAGATGAACTGTTTCTAACACTGTTATCAATAAGAATCTTCAGGCACCCAAGTTCGTTGGCTGGGTTGAATTGGCTCTGTTTTCATATGTACAGGAGGCTAATGCACCTGTATCATGTAGAGAAGAAAGGATGTTCTCCTTCAAAGTGGGTATTTTACATTTTTTTTTTCTTCTAATTATCATGCATGGATTAGCAAAGAACTTGGCTTGAGTAGCTCCTATTAAAATGCCTTTACATGTTGGTTATCTCTTCTGAAATGCCCCCAGGAATGTCAAATAAAGCAGCTGGCCTGAAGGTTGCAGATGCACCAAGCTCATCTGAGATGCATGAATCAGATTCGTCTGTTGCAGCTACTGGTTTGTTGCTGCTGTCGCCCTTGTGGTTGATGCTTGCTAGGCTGTTGCTACTGCAATGTTGCTGTGAGGCAGCTGCTACAAGATGTTGGTATGTTGGTCTGTTGGATAAGTTTGTGGATACTTTTCGTGTCATTTTGCCTGTCTTTGTTAGTTTCATGTTTTCATTTTGTTATTTGTTGTTTGTAATGTGGGTTCACAATTTGGATGTATTTGGGTATTTTAGTGAGTTTACCCTTTTAGGTTTTATACACTGCTTCTAAAAGCAGTATCAGCAGTGTTTTTTTTGCTTGTAGATCAACTTTAGGTGATTTCATATCAATGTTATTAATTTGTAATAGTGGTGCTTGAGGGATGCCTCTTGTGAATCTGTAAATCTTGTAAAAATATATAAATTATTTTCAATTATTTTTGTTGGTATATGTGTCACCAAAAGTTTATTTTTGCCCACTCATATTGTGTTGTTAGAAATGTATTTTTAGCCAATGCCAATTTGTTGTTGCCAAAAGTAAACCTTTATCGACAAACAAATCGTCGGCAAATGGCAATATTTATTGACGTAAATGTGTTGCCAAAAGTTTACTTTTGCCCACTCATATTGTGTTGCTAAAAGTGTATTTTATGCCAATGCTAGTTTGTCGTTGCCAAAAGTGAAGCTTTATCGACAAACAAATCGTAGGCAAATGGCAACATTTACCGACGTAAATGTGTCGCCAAAAGTTTACTTTTGCCGACGCATATTTTGTTGCTAAAAGTATATTTTTTGCCCATGCAAATTTGTGTCGCAAAAAGTGTCACACAATTATCATATTTGAATGACTTTTATCGACGCAAGGTAAATTGCCGACGATGGATGAAGGCTTTTAACGACGACTATGTTCGTCGCTAAAGGTATTACTTTTACCAACGCAATGATAATTTCGTCGGCAAAAACTTTTGCCGACTCACTTTTGCCTACGGGTTGCCAACGTAGCTTTGTGTGTTGGCAAAACTCTTTGCCAACGAATTTTCCCTTTTAGCAACATATTTTGTTGCGTTGCAAAAAATGCAATTTCTTGTAGTGTTATAATTGACAACATGCTTTGGATCCTGAAGATATCGATGAAGCATTGAAACGTGAAATACATTGTGGACACTGGATGGTTCAGGTGGAAGTGCAAGGCGATATGCCACAGGACCAATCCTTTCTAGTATCTCGAATGACCCGATGTAACGTGGGTTTAACTTTCCTTGTTTTCCAAATCGGATAACCCCTCTCGTTGGTGAGATCCTTAGGAACACATGATCGCCTATTTGAAATTCTAAGTCTCGTCTCCGTGTATCTACATAGCTTTTCTGGCGGCTTTGAGCAGTGTGAATTCGCAGTTGGATGAGTTGAATTTTATCACTGGTAATTTGCACGATCTCGAGGCCTAACAGTTTCCTGTCTCCGACTTCCGTCCAACATAGAGGTGATCGGCATTTTCTTTTGTATAGTGCCTCATATGGTGCCATTCCAATACTTGTATGGTAGCTATAATTATAGGTGAACTTTACCAAAGGTAGGTGATCATCCCAATTACCTTTGAGGTCTAACACACACACACACACACAAACACACACACACACACACACACACACACACACACACACGTAACATATCTTCCAAAGTCTGGATTGTTCTTTCAGATTGCCCATCAGTTTGTGGGTGATAAGTCATGCTAAACTTCAGAGTGGTTCCCAAAGCTTCTTGCAATTTGTTCTAGAAATGAGACACAAAGTGCGGGTCTCTATTAGATACGATTGAAACTATAACGCTCTCAAAATAAACCCATAAATCATGCATTCATTACATCCATAAACTTAAGAGAGTAAAACATAATGCCATTCAACAGAGTATTCTTACAAAAGATATTACATGTTGACAACAAAAGTAAATGCCCTATAGGCTTACAACTTTCTAAGTCAACACTTGGGTCCAACCAAAGTAGAGTTCTAACTCTTTACACAAAATAAGCCCATGGCTTGATATACATGTAATATGCAAAAAAAAGAACAACAAAGAGCTATCAGCCTCAAGCCTTTCAAGCTACGTCCTTGGAGGTGGCATATCACATGAACCTGAAAATAATGTCCCATATAGGGTGAGCCAACGCCCAGTAGAGATATGCTAAACATAGTATGAGCAATAACTAAAACATTGACATTTGATAAATGTTTAACTCATATGAATCAACTCAAAACACATTTCAGTTCCATGACACATATGTCCATGCTTCATTTCATTTTCCTTTACTTAACCAATTTTCAATTCATACATGGCTCAGAACCTGGCCAACAATTCAATGAGACTAAGACTCATATTAAAACACTTCCTTTTTTTAAAATGATATAGCAACTCATATCAAACGCTTCCATACTTCACATTAGATACACATATTTGCTGTATCAATATCATATCAAAACACTTCCATACTTCATAAATGATACACATATTTGCTGTATCAATGGAGTCCATCCCCTATCTCCTCCCAAATAATTTCCGGTTTAGGAGTTCATCCCCTATCTCCTCCCATACATTACAATGTATATAAACAATTATCATATACATGATCAATCAATACACATATTTGATGTATTATTCCAACCGCCATATTCAATGACATATTCAATTGATTAGTTTTAATTTGCCTAATCATCATGCAGTGTCTACAACAATCAAGACTATCCTCTACCGATAGCCCAAAGTAAATATTTCTAAATAGATAATAAATGCATCAACAGATAAATTATCCACCTTTTCAAAGATGGGTGATTAATAAATCCAACTCCACCATTTAGTCTCATACTAAGCCAATTTCATTATTTCCAACTCAATTTCATATTTCCATAACATTCCCAAATTAATTACATAAATTAATTTATAACAAAATTAGGGCTTTCCTCCATCTTTTCCCAACATTGACCCAAGGTCCAAATATTAACAACTAACATCACTAATCTCATTTTAAGACTCAAAATACACATACATGGGTTAAACTAACAAAACCCCTCTTTCTCAATGTTCCAAATCTCAAACCCTAACACCCAAATCAAACCATTTATACAATGTGCCCAAAATCTATGTCAAAGTTCATAAAGATGAGTAGTTATCCCTACCTCAAATTCGAAGCTCAATGGAGAAGATGAAGAATTTCGAAGTGCTCCAAACCCCAAGATTTTCGGATCAAAATGTAGCCCATACCAAGATCAACACTTTTTACAAAGGCCCAAAGGTGGGAGATCACTAGGGCTAGATGATTTCTTAGAGAGAAGGTGAGGTTTAGAGTGAGGAGAGCTCCAATGGAGGTTTTGAAAAGTTAGAGAGAGGAGAGTCAAAGAAAAGTGATCCAAAAAGTTACTTTTCAGATTGATATAAAAGTCGCCCCGCTCGAGCGTGGAACTCCCCGCTCGAGCGTCAGACACAGACTCACGCTCGAGCATCGATTACACACTTTCAGAAGTTTTGCAGACCATGGTCCCCGCTCAAGCGTCAAAATCCCCGCTCGAGCGGAGGAACAAAATCAAAGGGGCCCGCTCGAGCGTCAAAAGCCCCCCTCGAGAGTCCGATGACCTGTAGAGAAAATACTGGGAGATGAATATTCCCGCTCGAGCGCCAAAGTCCCCGCTCGAGCGGAGGAACAAAATCAAAGGGCCCGCTTGAGCGTCAAAAGCCCCACTCGAGCGTGAAGGCCAAAATCTGGGCATCAACTTTGGATTTCTAACACAACCAACCTGTTTCAAACCTGCCTAACATAACCCAAGACTCGAATATAAAGAGTAAATGATAGAAATGAGAATAAGACAACAACCCCTCCACGGAACCGAGTCCGGAATACAGTTAAACAATAAGGGAAAACCGGGATCGCTATAAGGGGTGCCGTGCAAACGAATGATTTCTTTAATGTATAGAGTGACGAACTTAGTAAGGGAGTACGTGATTCTGATTGATAGAAAATGTGCTGACTTCATTAATCAATCTATGATAACCCATATTGCATCATTCTTCAAGACTGATTACGGTAGCTCGACCACGAAGTCCATAGTAATGTGCTCCCATTTCCATTCAGGAATAAGGAGTGGTTGCAATAATCCTTCAGGTCTCTGATGTTCTGCTTTAACCTGTTGACAATGAAGGCATTTGGAGACGTGGTTTGCTATGTCTTTCTTCATTGATGTCCACTAGAAGCATTCCTTCAGATTGTGATACAATTTCGTATTGCCAGGGTGGATCGCAAACCTCGAGCTATGAGCTTTTACCAATATCTTTTTCTTGAGTTCTAGAAGGTCGGGTACACAAATTCGATTTCAAAATTTTAGTATCCCATTGCTTATTGTGATGTCAGGATCGAGCGTACCTCTTTGTTCCTCATACTTTTTCTTCAAAAGTTTATCTTCATATTGGCGGACGCTGATTTCTTCAATCAGCTCGGGTTCCACGATTATGTTGGCAAGCAGTCCATTGATCTTCTGGGAAACGAGGGTACATGCCAAACTTCTGGTAATCTTTCGACTCAACGCGTCTGCTACCACGTTAGCTTTTCTTGGATGGTGATGGATTTCCACATCGTAGTCCTTGATAAATTCTAGCCATCGTCGTTGCCTCATATTCAGTTCCTTTTGTATAAACAGAAATTTGAGACTCTTGTGATCTGTATAAATTTCGCAGGTTACTCCATAGAGATAATGATGCTAAATTTTGAGGGCAAAGATTATCGCGGCTAATTCCAGATCATGGGTTGGGTAATTCTTCTCGTGGGTCTTTAGTTGACGTGAGGCATATGTAATGACCTTTCTATTTTGCATAAGAACGCAACCCAAACCATTGTATGAGGCATCACTATAAATTATGAACCCTCCTATTTTCGTCGGGAGTGCTAGTATAGGAGTCGTCATGAGTTTGTTTTTCAATTCTTGGAAGCAACGTTCTTGCTTGTCGGTCCATTCAAAGGGTGTGTTCTTTTGAGTTAGCTGGGTCAAGGGTGATGCTATCTTTGAGAAATCTTGCATGAAGCGCCAGTAATAGTCGGCTAGACCTAAGAAGCTTTGAATCTCGGACACGTTAGTGGGTCGTGGCCAATCCACGATTGCTGTAACCTTTTGGGGGTCAACTGAGATGCCATCTTTGTTAATGACGTGACCGAGGAAGCGTATACTAGTGATCTAGAATTCACATTTCTTCAACCTGCCATAAAGCTTGTGATTACGTAGTGTCTGCAGAACTCTTCGCAAGTGGTGTTCATGATCTTCTGGCGATTTGGAGTATATGAGAATGTCGTCAATGAAGACAATAACGAATTCATCAAGATAAGATTTGAACACTCTATTCATGAGATCTATGATGGCCGTCGGAGCATTGGTGACGCCAAATGGCATGACGAGAAACTCGTAGTGCCCATAACGAGTTCTGAAGATAGTTTTTTTGATGCTTTTTGTTTTGACTTTTAGTTGATGGTAACCAGAGCGCAAGTCAATTTTTGAGAATACTTGGGCACCTTGCAGTTGATCGAATAAGTCGTCAATTCATGGCAGAGGGTATCGATTTTTGATGGTGACTTTGTTTAGTTCTCGGTAATCGATGCATAACCTCATCGTGCCATCTTTTTTCTTTACGAATAGTACTGGAGCTCCCCAATGTGAGGTACTAGGTTAAATGAAACCTTTGTCCAGTAGCTCTTGGAGTTGAGTCTTTAGCTCTTTTAATTCTGTCATGGACATACGGTAAGGAACTTTTGAGATTGGTTGTGTACCAGGTTGGGTTTCAATGGTGAATTTGATTTCTTGGTCAATCGGGGTGCCAGGTAGGTCTTCAGGAAACACATCTGGGAATTCTTGAACCACAGAGATTGTATCAAGTATGGGAGCTTCTTGTTGCATATCGATCACATAACAGATACAACTACAACAATCCTTTCTTGGAAGCAGTCGAGCTGTCATGAAGGATATAACATATGGAGGGGGAGAGACTCTAGTTCTTTCACAGACAAGCTCGAGTTGGTTTGGTGATCGGAGGAAGACCTTTTTGGCTTCACAATCAATAGAGACATGGTTGACAACTAACCAATCCATTCCTAGGATCACACCAAAGGTACTAATGCAGAGGGGAATCAAGTCTATGTGTAAAGTTTCCCTTTTTAAGGATACAATACAAGATTTGTATACATCAGCACTAAGGGCACAATTACCAGAAAGAAAAGACACAGATAGTATATATCCTAAGGGTTCGGGTGTTGATGTTAACTTGGTAGCAAAGTGTGGTGTAACAAAAGAATAAGTTGAACCAGAGTCGAAGAGAACATGAGCTAAGTGACCACAAACGAAAAGTGTACCTGACACGACATTCTTAGTAACTTTTGGGTTTCCAGGCACCAAGGCAAAAGCTCTTCCTTGGCATTTTTGGTCCTTTCTCACTTCTCCAGGTATCGCTGGTTTTCGGACTGGTTCAGAGGGGCCAGTTGTAGGACTGGCAAGCTTTGGATAATCTCTCAGCAAGTGGCCAACTTGGCCGTATCTAAAGCTTGCTCCCGTGTCTCGACGGCATTGTCCCCAATGAATCCTTCCACAGGTAGAGCAAGTTGGAATGGTGCCATCTCTGGGATTTGTAGGACCTTGATTGCTTGAAATGGTTGAACTGGTCGTGCCCATATTTACCCTCTTGGGAGGCGTGACACCGGGTCTTCGGTTATCTCTTTCCCAGAATCGCTTCCTCTGGCTTGGTTTCCCAGAGCGCAAGGCTTTAATCCATTTTCCCACAATATAAGCTCGATCCACCACCTCCGAATAGGTGGGTAGTTTCAAAACCTCCAGCCTATCCTTGATTTCAGCATCCAATCCTGCTTTGAATTTTCTGGCTTTTCGAGCTTTGATGGGGATGACGTATGTCGCAAATCGAGCCAGTTGTGTGAACTTGCTCTTGTATTCGGCCACTGTAATGGTTCCTTGCCTTAGATGTATGAATTTTGCCACCTTTTGCTCCCGCAGTGAATCTAGAAAGTATTTTTCATAGAATACCTCCAAGAATCTTGCCCAAGTCACAATAACTTCTTTCACCAAGGTAAGAAGCCACCATTCTTGTGCATCGTCTTTGAAGGTGAATGTGGCGAAAGTCACCTTTTGCCTTTCTGTGCAAGGTAGTGCGTGGAAAATTTTCTCCATATCTCTGACCCAAGCTTCTGCCACCAGTGGGTTTGTATTGCCAGTGAATATGGTAGGTTTCAAGTCCTAGAACTGTTTTATTGTAGTTGGTTCTTCTCATCGTTCAGGCAATCTGCTATTAAAGTTGGTTTGTAAGGCTCGCAGAAAACTAGTAACTGCTCTTTCTATGATTTGCTCCATTGGGTCGGTACCGCTGACTGACAATCCGGTTCCATTTCCATCATTAGCTATTACTACAAGGTAAAATGATATAAGCATGACATCATATTGATACAACTTTGATACAACATCATATATAACGTACTAGTTTTTATTAGTTTTACTACCATATTAATATTACCACATAAAACACCATATATACATCATTGTTACTATACATAAGGTGTTAATCTAGTCGTCAAGAGTTAATGTCTAATCCTACTGATACAAAAATAAAAGGATTAGACTAGTCATTGTTAGCTCCAAAAAAAAGAAAAAAACAAGAAAAAAAATCAGCGACATCTCTCGGTCATGCTCCTAGAATAGGTTACTAAGCCCCCACGAAAACTGGCTCTGGAAGACTGGGCCATGGAATAGCCATGGAAACTCCCACTGTACGAGGGACTCAAACTCCCATCCACTGAGCTCAATCCCAAAACAGTGCCAAACTACCTGGACCATGTAGACCGGTACACCGTGGTCATATCCCCAAAACTGCCGCCCAATGAGCTACACATGTATCTCTAAGTATGTGGTACTGTCAGTGTAGTCCACAGTTGGGGTCTGGACAATGTGCTGTAGAGGAGGTGTAGTAGTGCAAATATGGCTGCTAGGGTATATATTCCCTCTCCTCTCGGCAAAGCCTGGGGGTAAGGGAGCAACCAAGAAATGCTGATGTACCAATCCGACGACGTGCGTCGGCCTAATGTATCTCTCTCGGGTGCTAGCCCGACTAAGTCTCCAAAACAAGTAGTCCTCGTCAAGGTCGACCTGCAAATGTACTAGCCTCCCCATGAGTTGGTCAAGGTCGGGATGGGTCTGTCCGATAGTGCTGTCTGAGTCCCTCCATCCCTCCAATAAGTTAGGGGCCAAATGCGCTCCCTTGGGCTCGAACCAAATCAATTCTTCCTGGTGTGCCATGTCCTACAACATAGGAAAACTTAGCCTACCTAATATTTATAACATGGTTTACTTGTGTTAGACAATTTTTTTTTTTTTTTTGCATGTACCATAATATTAAATAATAATATGAAGTTAAATTTATTATCAGTATTTTTTTGTCTGAAATAATTATTTCAAATAATGTGAATAACTGTACCGAATAAGTTAGCAAAATATACTAAATTCATTTTGATAAAAAAAAAAAAACCATTGCTCTGATACCATTTTTGTCACGATCCAAACCCGGTACCCAAAGGTTCGGTGTTTCGACAAGATAAAATAAAATAATTATAAAATTTCTGTAGTGGTAGCGCAATGGATAAATTAAATAAATTAAAATAAAATAATTGGGTACCAAAAGCTTATTAAAAGAAACAAAAAAGTCATTTGGGCTGTTATTTTATTACAAGAGTCCAATTAAAAGACAGATAGTACGAAAGAAAAAGAAGAAGAAGAAGAAAATACTGTGATTTATCTCACATCTTGATCTCTTTAAATCCCCTCACCTAAAAGGGGTAACAGCTATAAGCATATAACAGAGTGATGTAGGGGTACAAAAATAGCCATGGATAGTTATTTAGGATAAACCATTAACATAATTTAAGTCGAATAAACAAATTAATTAAGTGGCAGAAACTGAAATAAATTACGTAAATAATTATAACCACGGTATAGAACAGAACAGAACAGGGGTCACTGGAGTGACAATCAGAACGGGGGTCCATGGATCCATGACGAACAGAGGACTACAGAGTAGTTAAACATGGGCCAATAGTTATTTAAGTCCCTCAAGGCGTGAGACTTCCGTGGTGGTACTTATAGACAATAATTGTTTGCAAGATCATTGTCAAATATTTTTTAAAATTTAAACAAACATATCCAAGGGTTTTAATTTAAGCAAATAGAGTTCAAAAAATAATTCACGTAATTGAAAAATTAACATAACCATAAAACATAAATTATATAAAATAAATTGTGGTAACTAAAAAAATTCGTAAAATATATTATGGTGACTTAAGACATATAGCAAATATTATGGTAACTCAAGGTATAATATAACTCACCTTAAGATTGGCCCTTAGCCTTTATTTTTCTACTACAACTCCCAGCTACACTCCCTTCGAAGCTTACTACGAACCGTTTCCAATTTTTGTTCTTACTTCTGAAGTTTACTACGCAAGTATGACACTATTTATATAGCCATGTTTGCATGGGCTTATACCAAGTGGGTTGTTTTAAGTTTGGCCACCTGTGCAACAGGTGGCATTCTTTCTTCCTTGTTAAGTGGCCTAAGGTACTTACTTAGTCACTATCCTATGTAGTAGGATGGTGACAAATCACCATTTTTTTTTTTGGATTTAATTTGCATTAGGCCCAAAATTAGATTACATTTTATCACCTACAACCATAACATTAATTATTGTTATTATTATTATTATTATTTATTATTTATTTTTATTTTTTTAAATACTAATAAAGAATTCTTTTTATTGCAGTGTTGAATTAAATTTACAAATTCGAGTGTCACACATGAGATGCAACTAAAGATTTGGCTTCTAATATATGACATGTGAATCATCTCAAGAACACGAGGTAGCACACATAATCGCACATGAATTGATTAAATCCACAAATGCAAAATTAGCCGAATCAAGATGCATGAAACAAGGATGTAAAGTAAGGATATACTAAAAATAAAATAAAATAAAATAAGCATGATGCATATTCACAAATAAGAAAAGCAAGTAAAAGAACAGGATAGAAAGAAGTGGGGCGGGAAATTATTTCAGCACTTTGAATAAATTTTGACAGACCAAATATGAGAGAGCGAGGAGGAAAAATTGCAATAAAATAAAACAAAACACTCAAAATAAAAAATAAACAAAATAAAAGCTTCATGTTCCTTGGAACCGTTGGCAGAAATTGGTCAACATTGGGAGATTACGCCGACCGGCATAATAGGCCGGCTGGCCAACTAGGCCGAGCAAAATCTATCTTGTTGCGGAACCAAGAAAAGGAACAAATAAGAAATGTTTAGGTGGCTCAACTAGCCACTACTGGTTAGCTTATAGCACAACTAATATGAAATAACAGCAAGCAAATAAGCAAAAAGAATAATAATTATGAGCCAAACAAACCACTTGGATTATAACAACACACTATGAAATATAAAGTATGAAAATAAATATGAGATAAACAAGCCATTTGGATTATAATAAAACACTATGAAATAAGAAGTAGGAAAATAAATATTAGATAAACAAACCACTTGGATTATAACAAAACACTATAAAATATAAAGTAAGAAAATAAATACGAGATAAATAAACCACTTGAATTATAACAAAACAATATGAAATAAGAAGAAAGAAATAAATATGAGATAAATAAACCATTTGGATTATAACAAAACACTATGAAATAAGAAGCAAGAAAATAAAGGAGATAGAAAAAATAAAAAAATGAAAGACTAGAAATTCACATTCTAAAGAAAGATTAAACTTCTTGGTTTCCAAACTTCCTCTTGACCACCCTCAAGTTTAGGAAGTGTGTTCTCAATCCTCAATTTGAAACTAGAATGGAACTCTGGGTATGTATGGTGGAAAAGTGGCTAACTTTCCTATTTTTTTCTCACTTTCAATAACACTCACTCTTTCCTGTGATCAACCACTATTGAAATTTAGCTATTTCAGAATTTTTGGAGGAATTTTGGGTGTAGGAAAAATGGAATTTCAATTTGTATGGAAGGTATGGGGTGTATATGGAAGATATGAGTGTTTTTGGCTTGAAAACTCAATTTTCTCTCTTTTTTCACCATTTTCTCACTCTTTTCTCTTCAATTTCGTGGTCTTCTCTCTCTTTTACAATCTAATCATACTATATAGGCAATGGGGGAGAGTGAAAGTCAAAAAGAAGGTGGGAGACAAGGTGGGAGACAAGAATGTGATAGAAGAGCAAATTTTCAAGGTGGTTTCATGGGATACTCCTTTATGGATGCAAACAAAACCTTTTTTTGACAATGGGGGATGATTAGGTATGTATTTGGTGATATATGGGTCGGCCAATGGGATAGGGGAGTGTCCTACACACAAGAAAAAAAATTCAAAAATGCACTCTCTTTGCCTGCTAGTTTGAAATGGTCAAATATTATTTAAGGGGAAATATAACACAAGACAAAGCTTTGGCAGAGTGGTTAAGATGTTGGGTGTGGAGTCTTAGGTTAGGGGTTCATACTCCTTTACCAGCATTCCTTAAATTCATTTTTTTGGATAAAGACAAGTCAGCGCCACATCATTAGCAAGGACCAATCCAGTCATGTCACGTTAGCAAGATCGCCACGTCAGCGTCACAGTCAGCATTGATGGAATATTCTGCATATGAATAGAATATTCCCTCACATAACGGAATATTTCCTGAGTTTTGAAAATTATAATTTGGCCTAGAAGTTTTAAATAATTGTGCTGTAACTGTAACGCCCCAAAAATAATCCAACATAAATATAATACATCAACCCATATCCACTAAATATTAATGGCAAAACTCCAACCTTTACATCATTAATCAACAACGTTTATACAAAAATTCCACATGCGAATTATACATTTAACGGTATGAAAATACATGAATCTATAGCATGTAGAGCATCATGTTCCAAAAATGACAAAATGCCCTTATTGGGCCTATAATTTCCAAGGTTTAAGCCCAGTTACACAAAAGTGGCCTCTCAGACCCATACATGAATAGCCCTTGGCTAACAAAAGGAATTACAACAAAATAGAGTCAACTACTCTTCACAAAATTTATCCACACCTCAATTCGGCAGGATCACCACATCTTTTCCTGCACCAAAATCCCATAAGGGTGAGCATAAAACCCAGTAGAGAATCCTTACAAAGTATATACAGTTATGCAAATTTTTCAACATTTAATGCAAATGCAAATGCCATGCAATGCCATTTCAAAAATAATCTCATTTCATGCTCTTCTTGAAAACCACTATGTTTCAATGACATTTTGCAATCTCATCAATTTCAAATTTCCAATCTTAATCATGTTGTAAATACGACTTAGGTAATCCCTAGGTTGGTGTCTGCAAGGAGGCTCAACAAGCACTACCAATAACCCCACTTTACCAGTTGCTAATCGGAAGGGAAGTGATACTTCCTCCGCGCGTGTTTTCGGTTTTTCACCCCGGGCACTCAGGCCAACTTATCAATTTCATCTACACCTTCTAACCGGACTTACCAACGTATTTACCCCATAACATTTCGATAATTCTTATTCAAAATATCCTTTTCTCAATGTAAGCATTTCCAAACTCAATTCATGATGCGTAATAATAATAATAAATTGAATGAGTATGTAATGGAATAATTAATGCCTCATAACATCCTTTCATTTTAAAGTATCTCAACAATAACACAATGAAAACCACATTTTAGTCATTTTGAGACCACATGCAATATCCTTGAATATCAATTCCCCAAAGGTTGCAATTTTCATATTTCACAAAACTCCATTATGGATCAATTCGTAACTACACATGCATCTATCAATAAATTCAAGAAAGACCTCCCATTTCTCTTACATCAAGGAGTTTTATCATATTTGCAAATAATAATACAAAATTCTCACTCACCCTTCATATAACCTAAGGAAAATCCACAAATTCCCACATATTTTCCAAAACCCCAATCTCTAGGCTTTTACCTCTTTGCCAACCACACACACACACACACACACACACACACACACATCAAACACTTAAAAAGGGTCCTCAAGATCACACCATTTTCAATGCATAAGATAATTTCAACTCTCAAGATTCCATCTTAGAAGGGTTTGAGATTTTTAAAATCCCCTTTTGAAATCTCTACATTTTGGGTCACAAAAATCAAAATCAACATAATAACTACAATATGACCTTTGAATTAACACCAATGTTGCAAAACATGTATATATAACTCAAGAGAATCCCTACCTCAAGGTTTGATGAAGAAAAGATGTTAAAACCCTAGAAATCAAAGATGCCTAAACTCAATCTCCATCGTATACAATGTAGCTCTAGCTTTGATCTTCAAGACTTGTGAGAGAAGATAGATCTAGACCCAAAGGATTGCAAGGAAATCAAGGGTTTTGGGTGTTTGATGGAGGTTTTTAGAGAGAAGGAAGAGCAAAATGTCTTTTTAGAGTGAGAAGGGAGGGTTAGAAAATGATACAAATTTGGCCAAAATCAGATAAAAAAATAGAGTTTTCAGACTGCCAGCGTCCTGCACGTACAGCACATGCGGAGCCTCCTTCCCGCACGTGCAACCTTCTTCTACCCGCACCTGCTGTGCCTCGTGCTTTTATTTCAGTGAGTGCCCAAGTCCTCCCTTGTATTCCGCACATGCGGCCCTCTCCTACACATGCGGCCCAAGGCCCCCGCACGTGTGGCTCAGCCATCTAGCCCCAAAATTTTTTAGTTCGACTTCTGACACACCGAACCGACTTCACACCCTTCGAAACAAGTGAAACCCAACACCGGAACGAACAAGAATAAGAACTTTGAGGAAAAGTTTCCGAATCACTACAAACCCAAATGATTGACAAGGCTCTAAGTAAAACCCAATACACTAACGAGACAAATTCGAGGTTAAACAAAAGAAACAAAACGGGTAACACACCGGGTCTCACAGTAACCTAGATTTCGGGAGAATTTTTTGGTGAGGCCCTCGGAAGTGCAGCGAAGGTTGATCCTAGCTAAACGAACCATTCTGTGCACAACTGTGAGGTCAGAATATTCCCTTGGAAAGGTAAGCAAAGGTTGATCCTAGCTAAACGAACCATTCTGGACACAACCGTGAGGTCAAAATATTCTCTTGGAAAGGTAATTTGTGGCTGTTTAGGGTTGAAAACAGGGCTCAAATTGTAAGGTAGCGTTTGATAGAGTTTTCTAAATATAATTTGAGAATATGAGTTGTATTTTGAGTTTGTGAGTTTTTGAATTATGATTTGAGTATAGAAAATTTGTTTGGTGAATGAGTTTTGAAAAGAGTTTTTGAATTGAGTGATGTGACATAATTGTTGATACAAAAACTTACAACTCATAGACAAACACACAACCCAAAATTCTATTGAAAGCTCATAAAAAATTTCGAAAATATTTTTATTTAAAATATAAAAATAACAGATGCAAAAAAATAAAAAAAAATAAAATCACGAACACTGTAGCGGTCAACCGGCCGGACGTCCGAGGGGATGACTGGGTACACGAATTTTCAAACGCAGGTGTGGAAATGATTTTTGAAAACTATAAACAAATGTCGCACTTAAACTAAAAGATGGAATCATGATTCAAAAGCTGTACCAAACACAACCTAATTTTTCTTATTGAGGATTTTGTGAGAAACACCTTCTTATTTTGTCATCATAAGGTAATCAAAAGAAAGGGCCCAAGTTTTAGGCCCGGTCAAAATGGGGTGTCTACAATAAGTTCAATTTTACAAAATGTGCTCTATGCACCCAAGTTTGACAATGGATTTTCATTCTCAACATCTCAAATTTGTAAAATGAGAATAGCTAACAACAACTAACATCTCCCTGTTTTCCCACGACTTCAACAATCGTTTCCCAAAGCTCAAACTCACAAATTTATAGGGGTTTAACTACAATTTAGGGTTATCTCCGAATAAAGTATTCATGTACAATTTGTTATAACAAAAATAAGTTTGTTAAGAAAATAATAGATGAAATCCACTGAAACCATCAAACCCTAACATCGTTAACATGCTCTTGTGCAAATCAACAATAATAAGAAGAAGAAGCTAATTTTATATAGAAATTACGACAAATACCTTAATAAACTTACATGGAGTCAATGAAATAGAAACCTACCTCTTGTAGAGAAGAGGAGAAGCTAAAGGCAAGGATGAATGTGTAGATCCATTTTTGGCCGAGATTAAAACAATGTTGTCGCCAAGCTTTACAATACCCGAGAAGGACATGGAGATCAAATCCAAGCCTAGATACCTCAAAACTAGGGTTGAAGCCCAACAAACTAGGTTAATATAGCCACAGATGAGAGAAAGAGAGAGAACATGGGGTTCAAAACTAGAAATTTGCACACTGAGCTATCTTTAAATAAACAACTGATTGCGGAGTGTAAACTTTTCATTGTGGGTACGACAGACACAGTCACGGGTGCGAACAAAGTGGTCGCGAGCATGACCTAGTCATTAGTGTTTTTGGTCATGGCCCTTTGCGATAGTGACTTCACACGTCACAAGCACGATGATGATGATCACGGGCGCGACCCTGCTAGAAACAAGTTCTGGTTCTCTTTTTATTTTTTATTTATTTTTATTTTTTTTGTGTGGAATAGTTCTAAGTCCAAACTAACAACACCCAACAACAATGGAAAGGATAAAGGAGTAAATAATGGCATTACTAACATGATCCAACCATTCACAAGCCCAAAGAATGTGTCGGGGTATCGATACAAATAGATTCAAGTTGGGTTTCAGAACCAGGACACTACATGTGTCAAGAATTTCATAATTTCCAATTACCTAACTCACTTGCCAAGTTCTCAAATCTTAGAGTCTAAGGAAGAATTTGGGGATTTCTAGGTTTTAAATGGAGATTTCTCAAATTAACAAGCCAAGAATATTTTGAGTGAACCAATTTGAAGAATTTATAGACAAATGAGAAATTTCCCAATTTTTTGTACATTTAAAATAATATAATAAAACCCTAGTTTTTCAAATCAAATTATCAAAATAACACAAAATAAAGCTAAATAACATACATAACGTTAAGAAAATCCTTGCCTCAAACTTTAGAAGAGAAAAGGAAGAAAAATTCAAATTTTTAATTTTGTCAGATTTCAATCTTTACTAGTCAAAATGTGTGTTAATCTTGTTGGATTAAGAAAAATGTAAGAGTTTGGGTGTGTTTTAGAGAGACGAGGGCGAGAAAAATATTTTTAGGGAGAGCGAGTGTAGTGAAAAGTGAGGGAAAGACATCTTATTTCGAGTGTCAACAATGATTCATCTCTCTTTTTTCTCACCCCTTTGACCCCCCTCTCTTTCATTGATTACATTTTCTTTTTTTTTTTTTTCTCTCCTTCTCCAATCACCACCCATCACGTGACAAAGGGGGGTGAGGGGTGACCCCAAAAAAAAATCTCAAACATTATTCTTCAAGTGTTTGGAGTTCAAAATTCGAGATGAAAACACGAAACCCCGCACGGAAAGAGACCTTAGCTGCATGTGATGCTGTCTCTCCCGTACGTGCATTTTGCTCTTGAAAAATCAAGGCTGACAGCCCTACCTCGCCACACGTACGGGCCTATCCCACTACACGAGCGACCTCAAACCCAAAAAACTCAATTTCCTTTGTTTCAATCCGTACGTGTAGGGCCCACCTATTGCACATTCAGGACTATCCTGATGGTCAAAATCTAGTCTAAGGTATTCCACCCTCCTCTCGTTCCGACCGTACACCCAAAACTCTAGGTTTATTAAGGCCTCGTTTGGGGACTTACCTTTTTAGTCAAAAAGTTAAAAAGTTACCCTTTTAGTCAAAAAGCCAACAATTCATACCAAAGAGTTAAAGATTCTCTTTTCTCTCTACTTTTTGCACATCTTTTCGTAATTAGTCAAAAAGTCATCCCAAACATATAAGTTTTTTTTACCTACTTTTTTAGCCAAATAGCCAAAAAATTAGTAAATTAGTCTGTTCCCAAACGAGGGCTAACTCGGGATTATTAAGAAAGGTGACACAAGTTCTGAAAAAGAACCTACTGACATTACACGATACTCAATACTCTAGATGGAATGGAAACAAACCGAATAAGCCAATTCAAATCAAGTCCAAGATTTGGGAAATCACAATTTAGTTTGGGACTAGATTATATTAGTGGAGTGCCTTTATTGTTAATTTGTTTATGCCATGGTCTTGTTACTGTCAATGATACAAACAAGGAAAAAAATTGACCCAAAAAAAAAAAAAAAATACATGTTATGTAGTGGCACTCATTACTGTAAAATTATAAATAGATCACACTTTTTATATGTGATATATGTTATTTAATCATACATTTTAAGTTTTATCAAAGTGTGATATTTGGGAGTGTGATTAAAAAATGTCATTTTTAATCACTTATTTTAAGTGTCATTAAAAGATGATTCCATCATACGTTATGTGTGTGATAATAAATATTTAGATCACACTTTTTACGTGCGATAATAAACATTCAGATCACACTATTTACGTGTAATAATAAACATTTAGATAACACTTTTTATGTATGATGTATAACTAATAAAATATGTGATTAATAATGAGATAAGATCACACGTTATATGTATTTTTATCACAGTTAATGCATGTGATAAAAAAAAGGTTCAACATATTTGAAGAATAATCAATATTAATTTTGTACACATTTGAAGAATGTAATACACAATATATACTATCCTTTCAATGACAACCACATATTGAATGGAATAATGTCATACATTTTACAAATGAAAATTAAATGTTTAAAAGTATATACAAAAGAATTAATAAAAAAATTTAACTGTGATTACATATATTAAAAAAATGAAAAAACTTGAAACACAAAGTCCTTGAATTCTTTGACCATATTTTGCATCTCTCAAGTAATTTATGTGTAACGCCCTCAAAATAATAACAATAAACCCATCAGATAAGACATGCATTTACATTTAAACTAACCGCATTCCTTTCATTCATTAGAATTCCAAGACATAAGTATTACATGATAACCTCATAACAAAATGCCCTACGGGCTTACAGCTTTCCAAGTTAACACTTGGTTACAACAAAGAGTTCTAACTCGTTTACACATTAAGCCCTTGGCTTGAAATTACATGTAATACATCAAAAGTAAAACGACAAAACTATGCCCGCCACTAGCCTCCCAGCTATGTCCTTGGAGGTGGCATGCTTCCTGTACCTGAAAATGATATTCCCATATAGGGTGAGCCACAGCCCAGTAGAAATACACTAAACCAACCATGGACAATGACTAAAACATTAGCAATTGATAGTTGGTCAACACTGATACAATCACATAAATTACATATTTATGTCAACGACTTACAAGTCCCAATTACTTTTCATTTTCCCTTTAACAACAGATAAGCATACTAGCTGTATCCACACTTCACAACAGATATGTATATCAACAATATCTACAGATAAGCATACAAGCTGTATCCACACTTCACAACAGATATGTATATCAACAATATCCACAGATAAGCATACAAGCTGTATCCACACTTCACTTCACAAAGATAAGCATATGAGCTCTATCTTCACTTCTCTAGACAAGCATATGAGCTCTGTCTACGGAGTTCATCCCCTATCTCCTCCCAATACCTATCCGGTTTAGAGGTACATCCCCTATCTTCCCCTAAACCGCGGAGTACATCCCCTATCTCCTCCTCTACACATAACGTATATAAACACATTGGTTCTATATACAATCACACAATACACACAATTAATGTATTCTATCAACCGTCAAGTTCCATGACACATTCCATTGATTAGTTTTCGTTTACCTAATCATCATGCATTGTCTACAACAATCTCCACTATCCTCCACCGATAGTCCAAACAGTTATTTCTAAAACAGAAAATAAATGCACAAATGGATATTCAATCAACATTTCATTTCCTCATTTCTCACCAATTAATTATCCCAATTAATTAAACAATGTAATTAGGCCATTTTCCATAATTACTATTTCAACCCTTAGGTCCCATTTTCATCAATGATTCAACAATCATTCTATTTTTCCATGCCAAACATGCATCTAGGTTTATTATGAATAAAACCCCAACTTTTGTAAAATTACACAAAAGCCCCAAACTTTCACAAATTTACCAAACCAAGCCCAACATCTCAAAATACCAAAATTTAAAGACAAAACCCATAGAGAGGAGTAGGTTATCCCTACCTCAAATTCGGAGTCCCAAAGGAGAAGACGACTAAACCCAACGTGCTCCAAAACCCGAGATTTTCAGATTAAAATGAAGCCCTCGACGATCAACAACTTTTTTGTAAAGGCCAAAGGTGAGTAAATCACTCCTACTAGATCAAAACCTAGAGAGAAGGTAGAGTCTAGAGTGAGAGGCTCAACAATGGTGATTTTGGAAAAGTAAGAGAGAGAAGAGAAAGTGAAAAAGTGATTTAAAGAGTCACAAATTCGGGACTTTAACCCAGGTCTCCGCTCGAGCGTAAAACACCCCGCTCGAGCGGCCACTCACAGACTTCCGCTCGAGCGGCCAACCTCCCGCTCGAGCGCAGAATGCACTCGCCCAGCACTTTTGCAGAACCAGGCCTCCGCTCGAGCTCCCAATCCCTACGCTCGAGCTCACAACACTGCACAACAAGATACTGGATGGATGTAATCTACGCTCGAGCGCCAACACCTCCGCTCGAGCGTACAGGCCAAAAATCTGGGCAACTAGTTTTGGTTTCTAAACTCAACCAACCTGTGACAAACCCGCTCAACACATCCTATAACTCAAATACAAAGTAAGAAAGGATGTAAACAAGATAATAAACATCTACCAACATCCACGGACACATGTCCGGATCACTATACAACAAAGGTAAACCCGGGATCGCTATAACCTCCCCCCCTTAAAGAATTTCGTCCCCGAAATTAAACACAAGTTTTCAAAAACAAGTTTTCCTCCATTTTAAACAATGTTACATTTTAACATTCAACAATTCGACCCATTACCGGTCATCCCATCCCTTTAACAAGAGACATATCACAATATGTAAACAACATATGTATTTTCAACATGCATCAACATTATGCACTATCCTTCCAATTTCAACAATATATTTAACACATATAATGTCACTTTCAACTTCCATATGAGGCAAGTTCCAAAACATACTTCCACTAGCCAAAACATTTTCAATGTTTCACAACTTAAGACATATATCCAAGCTCTTAAGTTCAACAAAATGTAAAATTTAAATATAAGATTACATAACAACAAACAAGTCCGGATATTTCTCTCGGACTTCCAACTCACGTTCCCAAGTGGCTTCCTCCACTCCGTGATGTTTCCACAAGACTTTCACCAAAGGAATGGTCTTGCCACGCAGGACTTGATCCCGCCTATCCAAGACCCGAACCGGTCTCTCCTCATACGAGGCATCCTCATCTACCTCTAAATCAGTCCAATCCAACACATGTGATGGATCTGGCTCATACTTCCGAAGCATACTCACATGAAACACGTCATGCACTCCGGATAACTGCGGCGGTAAGGCTAACCGATAAGCAACCTCACCAATCCTCTCAAGGATCTCAAAAGGACCCATAAACCGAGGGGATAACTTCCCACTCTTCCCAAATCTCATCAGGCCTCGCCTAGGTGATATTTTCAGAAAGACATGATCACCTACCTCAAATGCCAAAGGTCTCCTCCTACGGTCGGCATAACTCTTTTGTCGACTCTGGGCTGTAACAAGCCTCTTACGGATAAGCTCAACTTTCTCCGTCGTCTCCCTAACCAACTCCGGACCCAACAAAGGTGCATCACCCACCTCGGCCCAACAAACTGGAGACCTACACGGTCGGCCATACAAGGCCTCAAACAGTGCCATACCGATGCTAGACTGAAAACTGTTGTTGTAGGCAAACTCTACCAATGGCAAGTGCCTCTCCCACGTCCCACTGAAATCCAGGACACAACCCCGAAGCATATCCTCGAGGATCTGAATAGTACGCTCGGACTGCCCGTCAGTCTGAGGATGATAAGCCGTACTAAAGGTCAACTTAGTGCCCAGTGCACTCTGCAAACTCTGCCACAACCTAGCAGTAAAACGAGGATCTCTATCTGAGACGATCGTCACTGGGACCCCGTGCAATCTCACTACGTCCCGAATATACAAATCGGCAAGATGATCTACCGAATCTCTCACGCGCATAGGAATAAAGTGCGCCGACTTAGTCAACCGGTCTACAACCACCCAAATAGCATCACTACCCCGCTGAGTCCTCGGAAGACCTACAACGAAGTCCATAGTGACATGCTCCCACTTCCACTCGGCAATAGGCAAGGGTTGCAACAAACCCGCTGGCCTCTGATGCTCGGCCTTCACTTGCTGGCAAGTAAGGCACTTCGATACGAAAACAGCCACATCTCTCTTCATACCCCGCCACCAAAACTGGCGACCTAAATCCTGATACATCTTAGTACCTCCCGGATGCACCGCAAGGCGCGAATGATGAAACTCTCGGAGTACTTCCTCTCGGCAAGCCTCCGGTACAAACAAACGGTCTCGGTATCTCACACTCAGGTCGGGATACACCGTCAAACCCTTCTCAACTTTCCCACTGGAGATCTTCTCTCGGAGGGATTCTACCTCAAGGTCACCTCTCTGTGCCTCTAACACTCTAGTCACAAGTGTAGGCTGCACCACAACAGAAAACAAGGCCGCAGCCTCAACAGATTCGCCCAGTAGCAAATCAAACTCGCCAAGTGCTCCCAACATCTCCCATTCCCGGATGGCTATACAAGCTACATCACTAATGGTTTTCCTACTAAGGGCATCGGCCACAACATTGGCCTTTCCCGGATGATAATGCAACTCAAAATCATAATCCTCGATGAACTCCATCCATCTCCTCTGCCTCAGATTCAAGTCTCTCTGTGTAAACAGATACTTCAAACTCTTGTGATCCGAGAATACCTCGAACCTCTCACCATAAAGGTAGTGCCTCCAGATTTTCAAGGCAAAGATCACAGCTGCTAACTCTAGGTCGTGTGTGGGGTAATTCTTCTCGTGTATTTTCAACTGACGTGAGCCATAAGCTACCACTTTCCCCTCTTGCATCAACACACAACCCAAACCCTCTCGTGAAGCATCACAATAAACCGCATAACCCAACCCTCTCTCCGGAATAATCAACACCGGAGCGGTGGTCAATCTAATTTTTAACTCTTGGAACGACTTTTCACAAGTCTCACTCCACACAAACTTGACTCCCTTCCGAGTCAGTCTAGTCAACGGTGACGCTAACCTGGAGAAATCTTTCACAAACCGACAGTAATACCCAGCCAATCCCAGAAAACTGCGGATCTCAAACACGCTCTTAGGCTGTGCCCAATCTTGCACTGCCTCAACCTTGGATGTATCAACAGACACCCCTTCCCCAGATACCACGTGGCCTAAGAATTTGACTTCCCCCAGCCAGAACTCACACTTCCCAAACTTGGCATACAGCCTATGGGCTCTAAGTAACTCAAGCACCACTCTCAAGTGTGCCTCGTGCTCCTCCTCAGAAGACGAATAGATAAGGATATCGTCCACGAAAACAACCACATATCGGTCTAAGAACTCCCGAAAAATCCGGTTCATCAAGTCCATAAAGACTGCCGGTGCATTGGTAAGTCCAAATGGCATCACCAGAAACTCGTAATGGCCATACCGCGTACGGAATGCCGTCTTAGGAATATCTTCCTCCCTGACCCTCAACTGATGGTAACCCGATCTCAAGTCTATCTTAGAGAAACAACGGGAACCCTTCAACTGGTCAAACAAATCATCTATACGGGGCATAGGATACTTATTCTTAACCGTAGCCCGATTCAACTTCCGGTAGTCTATACACAATCTCAAGGCACCATCTTTCTTTTTAACAAAGAGGGCCGGTGCTCCCCACGGTGAAACACTAGGGCGAACAAAGCCCTTATCTAGCAATTCCTGGAGCTGAACTTTCAACTCAACCAACTCTGCTGGAGCAAAACGGTAAGGTGCCATAGAAATCGGCGCCGTACCAGGCACTAAATCAATAGAGAACTCTATCTCTCGGTGAGGTGGCAAACTAACAAGATCTTCGGGAAAGACATCCGAATACTCACAAACCACCCTCGGTAACACAACCTGGGTCTCACCACTCTCACCACTCTCAAAACTGGCAAGTAGACTACTAAGCTCACTTCGCCCTCGCGAATCATACCCCGGTGGCAAAACACTACCAACCCGGTCTCCCAAAAAATGGAACCACTCCCCGCTCAAGGTACACAATGTAACCCTCTGGCGGTAGCAATCAATAACAGCCCGGTATGACGATAACCAGTCCATACCCAAAATAACATCAAAACCCTTCATGGGCATGACAACAAACGGAAAAGGAAGCCTATAGTCGGCGACCTCTATATCACATCCTCTAACACCCTGTTTCAGAATCAACTCACCACCCAAAGGTGATACCACACAAATAGGAGATGCTAACTGTGCTAACTCCAATTCCAAAACAGATGCAAATGCAGCAGATACAAAAGAATGAGATGCACCCGTGTCTATCAACACATTAGCAACTGAGTTGCAAAACAGAAAAGTACCTCTCACTACTGATGGAGCCGGTACTAAATCCTGCGCGGTAACAGCATACACGCGCCCCGTAGGCCCCTGGTCTACCTGCTCACCTCTCGGAGCAAAAGACTGCTGCACAGACTGGGATGACGAAGCTCCCGGATTGGCCCTCGAGGCCTGCACAGACTGAGCTGGCTGAAAACCCTGCGTCTGCCTAGAACCAGACGCTCCCGAAGTGGCACTCAACTGTGGGCAAAACCTCCTCATGTGCCCAGGTTGTCCACACTGATAACAAGTCAAGAGCTGCCCCCTGCCCAAACTCTGACTCTGCGGTCTAGCTGAAGGAGAAGCAGCTTTCTGACCCCCACCCTTCTGCGGGCAAACAGATACCTTGTGACCCAGCTGGCCACACTTGTAACAGGTGAAATCCCCCTGACCACCTCTCCCGGAGCCTGCACTCGGCACTGGGAAGGTCGATCTAGCAACACCACCCTGCGATTGCTGAGGGTTAGAACCCCTCTGCCTCCTGCCATCACCCTGACTATCCTGGCTCCTCTTGGAGCCTCTCTGGCCCTCATCCTCCTCCTGCATCATAAGCTCCATATGAGCTGCAGCATCCACTAGGTGTCTATACTCTCGAATATAAGACCCACCAATTCTCAACTTGAGGCCCCGCCTCAACTTCCGCTCAAACCCATAGCAACGGCGTTCCTCAGACGCCACCAGTTCAGGTGCAAACCTAGACAGACTGGTAAAAGTAGCCTCAAACTCGGCCACTGACAAGTCCTGCTGATTAAGCCGGCTAAACTGATCCCTCAGCTTTTCCCTAGCTGCTGCTGATAAAAACCTCTCCTGAAAAGCATTCACAAACGCCTCCCAAGTACCACCAACACGAGCTTTCTCGTACTTCCACCATTGACCCGCATCTCCCTTCAGTTGGAAGGATGCCAAGGTCACTTTCAGTGCTCCGTCCTCGATGCCAAGCATCTCAAACGTCTTCGTTGTCTGTTCGAGCCATTCATCTGCCTTAAGCGGCTCTTTAGGATCCCCGATAAACTCGTCCGGATTACACCGGAAGAACTCCCTCTTCAAGAAGGAAGGCCCTGCCTCAGCTGCCTGATTCCCAGCTCTAAGAATACCTAAGGCTCCTGCTATCTCTCTGGCCAAGGCACCCATAGCCTGCTGACCTACTGGCTCGGCCACAGTGGCCTGCCCAACCCCCTCCTGTACTGCCGGAATCTCACCCGGTAACGGTACTTCCTGCCTCGCAGGTCTACCACGCCTAGCACCTCTTCCTCGTCCTGACATCCTAATAAAGGCAACACAGAACGTTAGCACATTCATAAGTGTGCCGAAACTAAACACTCACGCCCTAATGCATGGACAACAGTAATTCACTCCACATAAGCACATAAACACATAAGCACATACGAACTTCATTTCCGGATAATGATAGTCCCGAGGCGTTACTAGAGTTCCGGTTAGAAACAGCGTTGATCAAGTGCTTTTCCAACAAGACTCCCAGAAACTCAAGGATCCAATCAACATCCTAGAAATTAAATCCCATACCCACATAGTCACATAAGCATGTTATCAAATAAACACATAGCATATGGTACTACATCTACGTCTCTATCAAGCGAGACAAACCCATTGTGATCCTAATCACTTCCCACGTACCCAAAGTATTCGAACCCGGTACGCTCTGATACCAAGTTGTAACGCCCTCAAAATAATAACAATAAACCCATCAGATAAGACATGCATTTACATTTAAACTAACCGCATTCCTTTCATTCATTAGAATTCCAAGACATAAGTATTACATGATAACCTCATAACAAAATGCCCTACGGGCTTACAGCTTTCCAAGTTAACACTTGGTTACAACAAAGAGTTCTAACTCGTTTACACATTAAGCCCTTGGCTTGAAATTACATGTAATACATCAAAAGTAAAACGACAAAACTATGCCCGCCACTAGCCTCCCAGCTATGTCCTTGGAGGTGGCATGCTTCCTGTACCTGAAAATGATATTCCCATATAGGGTGAGCCACAGCCCAGTAGAAATACACTAAACCAACCATGGACAATGACTAAAACATTAGCAATTGATAGTTGGTCAACACTGATACAATCACATAAATTACATATTTATGTCAACGACTTACAAGTCCCAATTACTTTTCATTTTCCCTTTAACAACAGATAAGCATACTAGCTGTATCCACACTTCACAACAGATATGTATATCAACAATATCCACAGATAAGCATACAAGCTGTATCCACACTTCACAACAGATATGTATATCAACAATATCCACAGATAAGCATACAAGCTGTATCCACACTTCACTTCACAAAGATAAGCATATGAGCTCTATCTTCACTTCTCTAGACAAGCATATGAGCTCTGTCTACGGAGTTCATCCCCTATCTCCTCCCAATACCTATCCGGTTTAGAGGTACATCCCCTATCTTCCCCTAAACCGCGGAGTACATCCCCTATCTCCTCCTCTACACATAACGTATATAAACACATTGGTTCTATATACAATCACACAATACACACAATTAATGTATTCTATCAACCGTCAAGTTCCATGACACATTCCATTGATTAGTTTTCGTTTACCTAATCATCATGCATTGTCTACAACAATCTCCACTATCCTCCACCGATAGTCCAAACAGTTATTTCTAAAACAGAAAATAAATGCACAAATGGATATTCAATCAACATTTCATTTCCTCATTTCTCACCAATTAATTATCCCAATTAATTAAACAATGTAATTAGGCCATTTTCCATAATTACTATTTCAACCCTTAGGTCCCATTTTCATCAATGATTCAACAATCATTCTATTTTTCCATGCCAAACATGCATCTAGGTTTATTATGAATAAAACCCCAACTTTTGTAAAATTACACAAAAGCCCCAAACTTTCACAAATTTACCAAACCAAGCCCAACATCTCAAAATACCAAAATTTAAAGACAAAACCCATAGAGAGGAGTAGGTTATCCCTACCTCAAATTCGGAGTCCCAAAGGAGAAGACGACTAAACCCAACGTGCTCCAAAACCCGAGATTTTCAGATTAAAATGAAGCCCTCGACGATCAACAACTTTTTTGTAAAGGCCAAAGGTGAGTAAATCACTCCTACTAGATCAAAACCTAGAGAGAAGGTAGAGTCTAGAGTGAGAGGCTCAACAATGGTGATTTTGGAAAAGTAAGAGAGAGAAGAGAAAGTGAAAAAGTGATTTAAAGAGTCACAAATTCGGGACTTTAACCCAGGTCTCCGCTCGAGCGTAAAACACCCCGCTCGAGCGGCCACTCACAGACTTCCGCTCGAGCGGCCAACCTCCCGCTCGAGCGCAGAATGCACTCGCCCAGCACTTTTGCAGAACCAGGCCTCCGCTCGAGCTCCCAATCCCTACGCTCGAGCTCACAACACTGCACAACAAGATACTGGATGGATGTAATCTACGCTCGAGCGCCAACACCTCCGCTCGAGCGTACAGGCCAAAAATCTGGGCAACTAGTTTTGGTTTCTAAACTCAACCAACCTGTGACAAACCCGCTCAACACATCCTATAACTCAAATACAAAGTAAGAAAGGATGTAAACAAGATAATAAACATCTACCAACATCCACGGACACATGTCCGGATCACTATACAACAAAGGTAAACCCGGGATCGCTATATTATGACTTGAAAAATGAAAACCCAAATTAATTTAGAGACAAAATTTGCCTCTTCCTTAGAAATTACAAAAACATTTAAACGAATAAAAAAATGAAATATAACCAAAAAAATTCATGAGCATCAAATCATCCGTCTTGTTGTGCCATTGGGTCAATACCCACTTATCTACATGCAAGGGAAAAAAAAAAAATCCCACATGCAGGAAAAAAATTGGTAGTCCATGTCGAAACTGATGGGCATGACAAATATGATAAAAAAATTTCGTATTTTTTGATGACATGACAAATCTCGTAGTCCATGGTGAAAATTATATTACACCTAATCCTACATTCCTAAACATGTATCAGTGTCCACATTAAGAAAAGCATAACAATAGAAAGGATAGCAAACTGAGTGAATATTAAATTAAATTCCTATAGAAGCATGGTTGATAGTATGTATATCGTTTTGTGTCCTATACATGGCATGTTATGTTGTATGGTAGGATAACAAACTGAGTGAATATTTATATTCGAATTAAACAACATAGAAATTAAATCTCTATCTATTTGTTTCTTTCTCTAAAAAATAGGTCATCTCGCCAAATGGTTCAACAATTTTCATCAATTTTCGGCGAATGGTTTAGCAATTAGAAACTAACCTCTTTATGTCTCATAATTGTTCATTAATTTTCATTTCTCTCTAACTCATTTTCATCTATAAATTATGACTCACTTCAATTTAAAATATCAAATTTAATAACTTATAATTTGAATTTGAATACATAAAGATATCTAGTTAAACTTACTTAGAAAGATGAAACTCTCAATAACCAATAAGAGAATTTTAAGAAAATACAAAGACTTTTGCTAATGATATTAATTAAAGCTTGAACAATACGATACTACAAATTCAAACCAATTAAGTCATGAATTTCAAAATCAATTAAGTTAAAAAATTAATTCATGAATTCTATAATTTTGTTAAGAGCCTATTCGTTGAAATAGAAAAATGAAATGTGGTTTAGATTTAACTGAGATAAAATAGAAAAAAAAAAAAAAACAAAGCATATAATATAGTTGATTTCTTAAATCATTCATTCTTTCTTGCTCCCCCTACCCCACCCACCCCAATTTGATTTTAATAAACCCAAATAATGATAATTATAAGGAAAAAAAAATAAAAAAACTGTACCTATAAATTCATTTGAGTTTTCAACTTAATAGGAAAGCATGATGGACGATAATTTCCTAAATTTGTATAGTCAAGTTAGATAACTAACCAAAGAAATAATCACAGAATAACAATAATCAATCATTGCTTCAGTAAGAATACAAATCAAATACTTACCACAATGTTTGGATATGAAAGGTCCCAAGGAAGTTGTCAAGTTGCCTAATGTGAGCCTATTAAGCAAACATAATGCTTCAGACACAATGCTTCAAGAACAACCTGTAAGAATTAATAATATAAACATCAATAGAGCAATTAAAATGAAGAAGATGATAAAGAATCAACCTACAGAAAAACTCAATAAAACTCGAAGGATCGAGAAATACCTTGATAGAGAGTGAATAGTGGCTGAATATCAAAATAACAAAAACAAAAACAAAAACAAAAATAAAAACAGGATTAATATCAATATTATATCAACTTTATGTTCCCGAGTAGCAAGGAACAATTTGAACTGAGGCAATCAACTTTTGAAAGAGTTGTTATTTTCTATCAGGATATAAAAGGAATTTAATTATTTTCTAGTAGAGTGTAAATTTTATTTTGAAAAGACGAGCCTCATTCTAGTAATTTTATTATTTGAGCCTCACAATGGATTTTAGAAAAGGAAAAAAAAAAAAAAACTTTATGTTATTATCATCCTCATATTATCATAGTTCTATATATGTGCGAGTAAAGTAATTATGAAAATACAGAAAATAATTTTTTTTCCCAAAACAAACAGAGTCCAAATTCGGTTATTAATTATATATAATTATAGATAGAGCATGGAATATCTTAATAAAACAAAATAGAGCAATTATAGAATAAATTTCAAGCAAACAATCTCCATCCTAAAACAAGAAACATCAAATCAAAAACATACACACACACACAAAAAAAATAAATAAAAAAAAAATAGTAAAATCTCACAAAGTATCAGAGGGTGTATGACATATTATCAGATTCAGATTGTGCTAAATATGAAAAACTGAACCACAGTATTAGAGGGTTGTTTTTCCTTTTGGAAAACAGTGTGTTTCCAAAAGCAGAAAACAGAAAGAGAAAGAACATTTGTTTTAGGAGTTGTTTGGTTCACTTACATGATCTGATTGTCAGTCTAGAGAATACAAAATCTAAAAAGCCATCACCAAGCTAACCAAAGTCAAAATAGTGAATTTTGATGATGCTACAGTAGAGAACACAAGGACCTCGCAGCTTCTACTTCACTGTTGAATAACCCAAGATACATATACCTGCAAGCAAACATTATAATCTCATAGATAAAAGGGGTCCCTAAGCATTTCTACTTTGAAATTACCATCATATAATTTTGCCCAGCATGAGTAAAAGCACAATGGCAAGTTCTCAAAAGCCAAATCAAAGTTCCTAACACCATCTACTAGGTTTGTGACTTCTAATATTTACATCTAACAGTAGAATCATCTGATTAATTAGTAACAGTTTTGAGTTTAAGGGCTACTCACTTCTTCCCAAGGAACTGTCCCATTTGAGCCTCCCATAGACCACATTTGTGCAAGGTCACTCCTCTATATTTTGAGCTCCCCCGAGAGAATCCAGTGCTTTGGCGACGAAGAATGTGCACAAATTCCTCTTTAGTCAGGTTTGCCATCTACTCATTAATTTAAAGACATTTAGCTTGCAAAAAATTAATTATGCTTAATATAAAGAAAAAAAAACAAAAAATAAAAAAGTGAACAATATCTTGCCATCTATTGTCTGCCTGTTTCATATCTTCTTCGTAATCACAAAGTAAAATTGGTACTCCAAATCACTCTAAAACATTGAATTTAGACATTAGCCAACTACAACAATTGGGGATAAAAAAGATAATGACAACAAGAACACAGTGGAGATATATTACCTCATCAAATCATTGTTTTCTAGCAACAACCTGCAACATTATTAACTATTCCTAGTAATGAAGCAAACCAAGAGAGGGGAGGGAAAGACGGAATTTTGCAGTAGCAGAGGCTATTTTATGAGGGCTTTTAACCTTTGTTTTGATCCTCAAACATCAAACAATCAACAAGGGAGCAAGGGGGAATGATGAGTGTGGGTGTATATGAGCTTAAACTTGTGTCTTCTATTGATAAAAATAAAGCCACTGATCCAAAAGCTTAAACACTCTACAAAATTAGTTTCATAACAAAATTATTTTGCCTAATGTAGTTTGGCTCTCACTTATTTAGTTCGTGCCTAATTACGCAATCACTCTTAATTACGTGATATGAAGTAGCAAGCAACAACAAAGTATGGATTGATAGAAACCATGGAAGAGTGAAATAAAACTTTACCTCCAGATCCAAATCAGTGTAATCCAAATTGAACTAAAAGAAATCTAAAAGCCCGTACATTGATAAACATCAAAATCCAATCAGTTCTGGAATGAACTTGAATACAAAACAATCAAATACAAATTAAATCAATTTTGAAGTTGAGTTAAAACACAAACTATTGAAAACAAATACAAATCCAGATTGCTACAGTTTACAAAAAAAAAAAAAAAAAAAAAACCTTACCTAGATTATTTGGAAATTTTTTTTTTAAAAAAAATTGACACATAAATTTCCAGTCCCAAAGCATAAAAAAAATGCAAAACAAGTGCCTTGGATTTGGAATTTGATTAGTCGAATAGATATTTTGTGCTCTTTAGATTCTCAAATCACTCAAATGAAGAAAGATGATAAGATCAAATAGATAGAGAAAAAGAACAAGAGATTGAGATGTAGAAAGCAAAAAAAACCCTAGATTTTATACAAGATGATAATGAGAGCTCCATCGATAATAATATGTAGTATATAGCAATTTTAATCTATCTAATCGAACAATACGTGAACTACTTATTGTGTTCTTCATAGATAGATCTACAAATATACACACACACACACACACACAAACACACACACACACACACACACACATATATATGTATGTATAAGCAGAGAGAGAATGAGAAAGAGACACACCAAATTTGTAGCAAATTTGAAGAAGAGAGATTTACTGTGGATTGAAGCTTGTAGATCTCAAATTTGACTTGGAGTGTAACACCCCCAAAATAATTACAATAATTCATCTGCAAATGACTAATACAAGATGACATAAACAAAATAATAGATTTTCATTAATCAGAGTTAATTTACAAAAAGGTGACACATGCGATATACATTCATATGCTCTATCTTGAATCTATAGCATGTGATACCAACTTAATGATCAACAAAATAAATGTTCTACAGGCTTACAGCTTTCCAAGACTATGCTTTGTTACAACACAAGAGAGAGTCTTAAGTTCTATACATATAAAGCCCTAGGCTTGTGCAAATATTGAATACAAAATAACAAAACAGAGCCTTCAGCTCCTAGGTCATTTTAAGCTAAGTTCTTGGAGGAAGCATGTCACCAGCACCTGAAAACGATTTTCCTAAGTAAGGTGAGCCAAAGCCCAGTAGAGACAACCTATCACAATATATGAATCTTAACAAAGATAAAACACATGTTCAATGTCCAATGACAAAATCTTTTACAACTCTTTTCCAAAACCATATTATGCCAAACTTATATCTCAATTCATTTTATCCTGGTTCATTAGTTATACCCACTTCATTTAATCAATCAAACAGAGGATACGTCTCACAGGTCTCCAACTAATATAATTATCATACAAATACATTTACTTGCCATTTTACAAAAATTTCGTCCGCGGGAATCGGCACCCATGTATATGCGCAGTTTTCAAGACTTTCACCCTAGACACATAGGCCAACTTAGTTTAATAGAGTCCGTCACCTTTTTTCTCCCAAACATGGAGCACATCCCCTTTCTCCTCCCAAACATCATACATATACAATGCATACACATCATAACCATATTCAATGATAACGGCTAAGAGATTAGTTTCAATTCGCCTAATCCTTATATAATTTCTACAACAATCATGGCTATCCTCCACCGATAGCCCAAACCAGATATTTCTAAATAGATTTACAATCTTTACAACAAATAAATTATCCAAATTTCCATAGGTGCGAGGTAATGCATAACTAACTCCACCATTTATATAAACATCCATTCAATTTCATATTCCCAATACCAATTCCATTATTTATACAACATAATTATTCGAGATATTTTAGGACAAAATTCCTTTTTTCCCAATTTCATCCCAAACACCAAAATCAACCATTTTAACACAACACAAGCTCATATTTACTTCCATAACCATTTCCAATACATTTATTCAAAAACCCCACTTTTGATTTTAAACCAAAACCCTAGGATGTTGTTTAAATCCCCTCAAATCCCAATATTTCTTACACATCAACAAATAACTAAGCTAAAACTCATAGAAGAGTGTAGAAAGTCCCTACCTCAAAGTTAGAAGTCGAGCAAGCAAAGAGGAAGCTTCAAAGATGCTCAAATACAACTCTATTCGGATAGAAATGTAGCCCTTGAGATGCTTTACCTTTTTAACAAAGGAAGTAGGGTGGAGAAACCAACGGATCTAGGTGAAAATGTAGAGAGAATGTGAGTTTTAGAGAGAGAGACTTTAGATCTGGGGTTTTGAAATGTTTTAGAGAGAGGAAGAGCTGAAAAAGTGATGTAAAATGTGGTTGTTACAAACTGATATACACACAGTCCGCTCATGTGCAAGAAGTGACGCTCGAGCATCAGATATAATAAGTTGTTTCACTGGAGCGCAAGAAGTGATGATCGAGCGTCAAGACACAAAATAAAAGGGCATTATCGCTTAAGCCCAAGAAGTGACGCTCGAGCGCAGAATACACACATCCAGTAGTTTTGTAGATAATAGGCCAGTACTCGTGCCCAAGAAAGGCCGCTCGAGTGTAGGAAACATCGCTCGAGCGTAGGAAACACCCTCCCAGTAGTTTTGTAGACCTGCAAAAGTATTGAAAGTTTACAAAGCAACCAACTTGGGTAACAAAGGTTTGAAAACTAAGCAACCAACTTGTTTCAAACACAACCACTACGATCCAATCACCCAAATTTAAGGAGATACAATGGAAACAAGAGGTGAACAACAATATGAAACCATGAAACCTGAGTTCGGGATACAACAAGGGTCGGGTCAAAAGCAGAATCGCTATAACCTCCCAGCCTTAAAGAATTTCGCCCCCGAAATTTCAAATTAGGTTTTATAATTATGATTAAAAAAAATACAATAACGATGGATAATCAATTCTAATATCATGACCCATTCTCCGATCATCCATTTTCATTAACTTGATACACAACTTCCAATATTGAAAGTAAAATCCACATTTCCCAAAACATTTACAATGTTTACATTAAATTCATGTTTCCAAAACATACAGAACATATACAATGTTCCTATATATCCAAAACATATACAATATTTTCATATTTCATTAACATAACAAAATTCCATTACATGCTCAAACATCAACAAATAAGTCCAGATATTTCTCACGAACTTCCAACTCGTGTTCACAAGTTGTTTCCTCAACCCTGTGATGTTTCCACAATACCTTAACCAAGGGAATTGTCTTACCTCGCAAGACTTGGTCCCGAGTATCCAAGACTCTCACCAGTCTCACCTCATAAGAGGCATCCTCATCTATCTCTAAGTCGGTCCAATCCAACACATGCGATGGATCCAACTCATACTTTCGAAGCATGCTAATGTGAAACATATCATGAACCCTGAAAAGTTGTAGCGGCAAGGCCAAATGATAAGCTATCTCTCCAATCAGCTTAAGGATCTCAAAAGGCTCAATGAATCAAGGGGATAGCTTCCCACTCTTTCCAAACCTCATCAAACCCCTCCTAGGTGATATCTTCAAGAAGACGTGGTCTCAGCTTAAAAGACAAAGGTCTCCTCCTACGGTCGGTATAACTTCTCTGGCTACTCTGAGCCGTAGCCAACCTCTTACAGATAAGTGCAACTTTCTCCATCGTTTCCTGGACCAACTCTGGACCTAACACAGGTGCATCACCCACCTTGGCCCAACACACAGGGGATCTACACAATCGACCCTACAAGGCCTCAAATGGTGCCATGCCAATACTTGATTCGAAACTATTATTATAGGAAAATTCCACTAAGGGCAAGTGCTTCTCCCACGAGCCTTTAAAGTCAACGACACAACCCCAAAGCATATTCTCTAAAATCTGAATGGTGCGCTCTGACTGCCTGTCAGTCTGAGAATGATGCGCAGTACTAAAGGTCAATCTCGTGCCCAAGGCACTCTGTAGGCTCTACCGTAACCAAGCCATGAAACGCGAATCTCTATCCCAAACAATCGTCACTGGAATCCCGTTCAACCTCACTATGTCCCTAATGTAAAGGTTGGCAAGATAATCTATCGAGTCACTTACGTGCATAGGTATAAAGTGCGCTGACTTTGTCAACCAGTCAACTACCACCCAAATGGCATCATTACCACGTTGAGTCCTTGGAAGGCCCACAACAAAATCCATCATGACATGCTCTCACTTCCACTCGGCTATAGGCAAAGGTTGTAACAAACCTGGTGGCCTCTGATGCTCTGCCTTCACTTGTTGACAAATAAGGCATTTTGACACAAACACGGCCACATCCTTCTTTATTCCCCTCAACCAAAATTGGCGAAAAAGGCCGTGATACATCTTTGTGCCTCCTGGATACATCGCAGGGCGTGAATTGTGGAACTCTCAGAGTACTTCCTCTCGGCAAGACTCTGGCACGAAGAGACGATCAAGGTATCTAACACTCGAGTTGGAGTACACGTTCAAGGCTCTTTCTACCTTCCCACTGGAGATCTTCTCTCGGAGGGATTCTACCTTAAGGTCACCTTTTTGTGCTTCCATCACTTGGTTCACAAGTGTAGGTTGTGCAACTACCGAAAACAAAGCTGAACAAAGCTGCAGACTCAACAGACTCACCAAGATGCAAGTCAAACTCCCCAATAGCACCCAACATCTCTCATTCTCGAATGGCAATACAAGGTACACTACTAATTGATTTCCTACTCAAGGTATCAACCATAACATTGGCCTTTCCTGGGTGATAATGTAGCTCAAAATCATAATCCTCTATAAACTCCATCCATCTCCTCTGCCTCAGATCCAAGTCTTTCTCTATAAATAGATATTTCAGACTCTTATGATAAAAAAATACCTCAAAATTCTCACTATCCAGGTAATGCCTCTAAATCTTCAAGGCAAAGATCATTGCCGCTAACTCTAGATCATGAGTAGGGTAGTCCCTCTCATGTGTTTTCAACTGTCGCGAGCCATAGGCTACTACCTTTCCCTATTGCATCAAAACACAATCCAAACCTTCCCCGTGAAGCATCACAATATACCGAATAGCCCAAACCCCTCTCCGGAATAATCAATACTGGAACAGTGGTAAGTCTAACCTTAAGCTCTTGGAACGATTTCTCACAAGTTTCATTCCACACAAACTTAACTCCCTTCCTCGTCAATCTAGTCAATAGTGAGGCTAGCCTAGAGAAATCCTTCACGAAACTACAATAATACCCGGCCAATCCCAAGAAACTACGGATCTTGAAAGCATTCTTAGGTTGCTCCCAATCTTGCACTGCCTCTATCTTGGATGAATCTACAGTCACCCCTTCCCCGGATACTACATGGCCTAAGAACTTAACTTCTTTTAACCAGAATTCACACTTCCCAAACTTAGCATGCAGTTTGTGGGCTCTAAGTAACTCAAGTACTACCCACAAGTGTTCCTCGTGCTTCTTCTCAGAGGGTGAGTAAATCAAGATGCCGTCCACAAAGACGACCACAAAACGGTCTAAGAACTCACGGAAGATCTGGTTCATCAAATCCATAAACATAGCTGGTGCATTGGTTAGCCCAAAGGGCATCACTAGAAACTCGTAATGGCCATACTGCGTACATAATGCCGTCTTTGGGATGTGCTTCTCCCTCATTCTCAATTGGTGATAACCCGATCTTAGGTCTATCTTAGAGAAACAACAAGACCCCTTCAACTGATCAAACAAATCATCTATACAAGGCATTGGGAATTTGTTCTTAACAATTACCCGATTCAACTTCTAGTAATCAATATAAAGTCACAACACACTATCTTTCTTTTTGGCATAAGAGCCAGTGCTCTATAAAGTGAAGTACTAGGGCAGATAAAACCCTTATCTAACAATTCCTGGAGTTGAATCTTCAACTCACTCAACTAGGCAGGTGCAAATCTATATGGTGCCATAGAAATCGGTGCTGTGCCAGGCACTAAGTCAATAGAGAACTCGATCTCTCGATGAGGTGGTAGACTGGTAAGATCATCCAGAAAAGCATCCGGATATTCAAAAACTACCCTTGGCAACTTAACCCAGACTTCATCACACTTTGTACTCAAGAAGTTAGCAAGAAGACAACTAAGCTTACTTTGCCCACGCGGATCATACTCTGGTGATAAGACTCTGTCAACCCGGTCCCCTAAGAAATAAAAGCAATCACCGCTCAGGGTACATATAGTAACCCTCTGGCGGTTGCAGTCTATAATAGCTCGGTATGATGACAACCAATCTATACCCAATATAACATTAAAACTAGATATATCAATCAACACAAATGCAAAAAGAAGTCGGCGACCGATAACTTCTATGTCACAACCCCGACATCCCTGCTTCAAAACAATCTCACCACCAATAGGTGACTCTACACAGATAGGAGATGCCAACTGAGCCAACTTTAACCCCAAAACTGATGGAAATGCAGACGAGATAAATGAATGGGATGCACCCGTATTAATCAACACATTAGCAACTGAATTGCAAAACAAGAAGGTATTTCTCACTATCGAAGGTGTTGGTACTAGATTTGGTGCAGTAACAGCATACACATGTCCTGTCGGTCTCTGCTCAACTTGCTCACCCCTCGGAGCATAAGCCTGATGCACTGACTGAGTCGAAGAGGCTCCCTGATTGGCCCTTGAGGCTTGTGCTGATTGTGTTGGCTGGTGGCTTTGTGTCTGTCTCAAACCAGACGCACCAAGTGTGCCACCCAACTGAGGGCAAAATCTCTTTTTATGCTCCACCTACCCAAACTGATAACAAGTTAGCGACTGCCCTTTCCTCTAACTCTGGCTTTGAGAACGAGCAGAAGATGATGCAAACCGTTGCCTTCCTCCTCTCTGCGGGCAAGCTAGAGACTTGTGGCCCGACTGCCACACTTGTAACAAGTGAAATCTCCCTGACCACCTCTTTTAGAACTCAAACTCGGCGCTGGAAAAGTGGACCTCGACTGAGCTTCTTGGGACTGTTGTGGGGTAGCACCCCTGTACCTCTTGTTGTCTCCTTGAACATCCTGACTCTTCCTAGAGCTCCTCATCATGTCTTCCTCCATCTGCATCACGGTCTCAAGATGAGCCGCCGACTCTATAAGTTGCTCGTAATCTCTAATCATTGAACTGGCTACCTTGAAAAGAAGCCCGGTCCTTAACCTCTTCTCAAATTCTAAGCAATGACGCTCCTTTGTCGCCACTAACTCTGGTACAAACCTAGAGAGGCTAGTAAAGGCTGTCCCAAACTCGGCCACTGGTGTGTTCAACTGCTTGAGCTGAGAAAACTGATCCCTCAACTTCTCCCTAACTATGGAAGGATAAATTTTGTCCTGGAAGGCACTGACAAAGGCCTCCCACGTCACCCCAATATGCTGACGCGCATACTTCCACCGCTAACCCGCTTCTCTTTTCAGCTGGAAGGATACCGGGGTCACTCTCTGGCCATCGTCTTCAATGCCAAGCATCTCAAACGTCTTCATTATCTGTTCTAGCCACTCCTCTACTTTCAGTGGCTCCTTTGGATCACACACAAACTCATCTAGATTTGACCGGAAAAACTCTCGCTTTAGAAAAGTTGGCCCTGCCTTAGCTGCTTGGGCCTGGACTTGATTCTCATCCTTGAGAATGTCCATGGATTCTCTCAATGCTCTGGCCATTTCGTGGGTTAAGGCGTCCATGGCCTATTGACCAACTGGTTCGGCCACGTTGGCCTGAACAACCCCTTCTTCCTGTGCCGGAATATCATCCGGTATAGGCACCTCATGCCTTCTAGGCCTACCACGCCTACCACCACCACGTCCACGTCCTGACATTTTACTGAAGGTAACAGAAAAGATTAGCACATTTACAAATGTGCCGAAGCTAACTCACTCAAGTCCAAACGCAGTGGACAACAGTAATTCACTCCACATAAACACATAGTCACATCAGCACAGACGAATTTCATTCCCAGATAATGATCGCCCCGCAGCATTGCCAGAGTTCCAATTAGAAACCGCAGTGATCAAGTGTCTTTCTAATAGGATTCTTAGAAACCCGTGGACTCGACCAACATCTTAGAAATTAAATCCCATACCCATATAATCACATAAACATGTTGTCACATAACATTACAAACATACAAACATCTCTGTCAAGCGAGACAAACCCATTGTGGCACTAACCACTTCCCACGTACCCAAAGTATATTCAAACTTGGTACACTCTGATACCAAGTTGTAACACCCCCAAAATAATTACAATAATTTATCTGCAAATGACTAATACAAGATGACATAAACAAAATAATAGATTTTCATTAATCAGAGTTAATTTACAAAAAGGTGACACATGCGATATACATTCATATGCTCTATCTTGAATCTATAGCATGTGATACCAACTTAATGATCAACAAAATAAATGTCCTACAGGCTTACAGTTTTCCAAGACTATGCTTGGTTACAACAAAAGAGAGAGTCTTAAGCTCCATACATATAAAGCCATAAGCTTGTGCAAATATTGAATACAAAATAACAAAACAAAGCCTTCTACTCCCAGGTCCTTCCAAGCTAAGTCCTTAGAGGAGGCATGTTATCAGCACCTGAAAATGATTTTCCCAAGTAGGGTTAGCCAAAACCCAGTAGAGACAATCTATCACAATATATGAATCTTAACAAAGATATAAGTAATATGCATATGTTCAATGTTCAATGTCTAATGACAAAATTGTTTACAACTCTTTTCCAAAACCATGTTATTCCAAACTTACATCTCAATTCATTTTATCCTTGTTCATTAGTTATACCTACATTTAATCAATCAAACAGAGGATACGCCTCACAGGTCTCCAATTAATATTTATCATACAAATACATTCACATGCCATTTTATGAAAATTTTGTCCATGGGAATCGACACCGCACCCATGTATACTCGAGACTTTCACCCTGGACACACAGGCTAACTTAGTTTAATGGAGTCCATCCCCTTTCTTCTTCCAAACATGGAGTACATCCCCTTTCTCCTCCCAAACATCATACATATGCAATGTATACACATCATAACCATATTCAATGATAACGGCTAAGAGATTAGTTTCAATTCGCTTAATCCTCATGCAATTTCTACAATACTCATGGCTATCCTCCACCGATAGCCCAAAACAAATATTTCTAAATAGATATAAAATCTTTACAACAAATAAATTATCCAAATTTCCATAGGTGCGAGGTAATACATATCTAATTCCACCATTTATATAAACATCCATTCATTTTATATTCCCAATACCAATTCCATTATTTATACAAAATAATTATTCGAGACATTTTAGGACAAAACTTCTTTTTTTCCCAATTTCATCCCAAACACTAAAATCAACCATTTTAACACAACATAAGCTCATATTTGCTCCCATAACCATTTCCAATACATTCATTCGAAAACCCCTTTTTTAATTTTAAACCAAAACCCTAGCTTTATTCAAAAGGACCTCAAATCTCAATATTTCTTGCACATCAACAAATAACTAAGCTGAAACTCATAGAAGAGTGTAGAAAGTCCCTACCTCGAAGTTAGAAGTCAAGCAAGCAAAGAGGAAGCTTCAAAGATGCTCAAACACAACTCTATTCAGATAGAAATGTAGCCCTTGAGATGCTCTGCCTTTTTAATAAAGGAGGTATGGTGGGGGAAACCAATAGATCTAGGTGAAAATGTAGAGAGAATGTGAGTTTTAGAGAGAGAGACTGTAGATCTGGGGTTTTGAAATGTTTTAGAGAGAGGAAGAGCTAAAAAAGTGATGTAAAATGTGGCTGTTACAGATTGATATATGCACAGTCCGCTTAAGCGCAAGAAGTGACGCTCGAGTGTCAGACACAATAAGTTGTTCTGCTCGAGCACAAGAAGTGACGCTCGAGCGTCAAGACAAAAAACAAAAGGGCATTGCCGCTTAAGCTCAAGAAGTGATGCTTGATCGCAGAATACATACATCCAGGAGCTTTGCAGACAATAGACCAACGCTTTAGCGTAAGAAGGGCCGCTCGAGCGCCCACCCACTCGAGCATAGGAAAGATCGCTGGAGCGTAGAACACACCCTCCCAGTAGTTTTGCAAACTTGCAAAAGTACTGAGAGTTTACAAAGCCCTCTCGAGCGTAAGAAGTACCACTCAAGCGGAGAAGCAAAATTCTGGGCAACAAAGATTTTAAAACTAGGCAACCAACTTGTTCCAAACACAATCACTATAATCCAATCACCCAAATTTAAGGAGACACAATGGAAGCAAGAGGTGAACAACAATATCAAACCATGAAACCTGAGTCCGGGATACAACAAGGGTCGGGTCAAAACCAGAATCACTATATGGAGTGAAGATCTACGATAAAGAGAGCGAAGGGAGAGAAGATTTGTGATGGATAGAGCGAAGATTTGCAATGGAGCTTGAGATAGAGAGAGAAGTTGTTTCACATCATCGATTTGTAAAAGTGAATGGAGTGTGAACAAAGTGTGTATTTGATCTAGTGGAGTTTTCCAAATTTTTCATTATTTTTGGTCCCTAAAGATGTTAATAATGTATTAGTAACAAATTTATTGGTCTCAAACAGTTATGTAAATATTAAGTGAGAATATTAATAGGCATTTTTACAATTTTATAAGTAAATTATCATATGTTTAAAATAGTTCCTAAAAGATTATTTTTAGCGATCAAATTCAACTAGTCCCTAATATTAGTCTCTAAAAGACTAATTTCTTGTACTGTAGCTACGGCTTTGTTTCAAAAAAAAAAAAAAAAAAAAGGCAAACGAAATTAATTGGAGAAGAGACTTGTACGTGTTTAGCAAATTCAATCTTGGGGGGGTGTTCCAAAGAGTTGAGGCCATCTCAATCATGTAGAAGAGGCACGAATATGGGAATAATTATTTTATAAAATGTAAAATTGAAAAATTCTATACAATCACACATGGAACTGTGATGAAATAAATATATAAGAAAAATGATTTGCACCCCCAATTTTGAAGACCCCCAGTGACCCCCAGCTGATGTGGCAGCACGTGATTGGTTGAATTTTTTTTTTTTTTTTTTTTTTTTGATTTTTACTTGGTCCACAGCCTCCCACGTGGAGTGGGGGTGCTGGGGGTCACCCCCCAACTGGGGGTCCCCAGCACGGCTGAATATATAATCACACTAATTTAAAATGTGTGATTAAAAAAAATTTATCTCACTCATTAAATTAAGTGTGATTAAAAAATCATTTTATTTTTTTAATCACATTTCTAATAAAAGTGAGATATTTTTAATTCTTCTTATGTGATCTTTAATCACATGTTAATTAGAAGGCGTGACTAAAAAATATATATCTAATTACACTTAATTGAAAAGTGACATAGAAAATAAATATTATCATACTTAATCAAATCAAGTATAATTAAAATATTAATCTATTTTTATTTTTTATTTTTTATCACACTTCCTATAAAAGTGAGATATTTTCATTTGTCAATATTTTTTATATTGCAAAGCATTGATAATCTACTTGATCAGGATTTTTTTTGTTATTGTGACTTTGGTGGTTACTTTAGATTCCTAAACTTTGGTGTTCTAAAGCTTTGCATAACACTTGTAGGTGTTCGCTAGCTACTCTCTTTCTTTCTTTCTTTCTTTTTTTTTGTTTTTTGTTTTTTTTGTTTTTGTTTTTGTTTTTGTTTTTTTTTGTTTTTGTATTTTGTATTTTTTTAAAATTGATTTGAGATGCTCTTGAATATTTGATGCTAATAGATTGATATTGAAAATCTAAGGTAATGGATTTTTGTTGTCCAACAAAATAGAAGTACACTTCTTCATTTGATTGTGTAGAACTTTGTTCTTAAATCTTTTCCCACCTGTGACTAACATTGTGGTCAACAGGATGAGAAGTTTCAGGTCCTTTTGGAATTATGAGAACATGATCATGGGGTAATATTTTTTTTTAATACTTTCTTCTTTAGTTTGTCTGATTTGATCCTATTTTATTATTATTATTATTTTCATTTTATTTCAAGTATTGACAGTAGGACAACTATTGGACGATTTTCAAATTACTTTACTTCGGCCATTTTTTAGGACAACAATTTCAATTTTGAAGTTATCTTTTTTGAAAAATGTTTTTATTTACATAGTAATTGGTTTAGTCACATTGGGCCATTATATGAATACAATGATTTTTGTTAAATGATTAGAGTAAATTGGAGTAAAGATAGATTTATTTAACTGAAGTTTGAATGCATACTATATATGCTTTCCAAGTCTAAAGTTCCACAAACCGTGAGTGGTAGGAATGATTTTTTGTAGAGGGCTTTTATATGAGAGTGACTTTAGGCGACTTGGGCAAGGTGATATGCTAGTGTGTGTATATAGAGAAGAAAAAGTTAAAAGAACCCATTTTGAAAATTGTTATCAAATTAGATCACAAAAGAAATACCAACATAAATAAATAAATCAACATCTTGTGTAATAGAGGAAGGGTTTAAAACTATTTCATTATTATAATTTTGTTTAAAATTACTGGTTGACTCAATATTTGCCTAAGGTATGTTTGATTTTTTGGGACCTGCATTTAAAATTCTTTGGGAAATTTGATTGAAACTTTTTCATAATAAAACTTTGATATGTTAAGCACAATGCATACAAAAAAATTCTTAAAAAGTTCAGTACATATCAGTATTGCCAAAATATCATTAATCACTAATTTAGTATTTTAAACTTTAAAATGATATAACTTTTAATTAAGATATCACATTCTAATAAAATTATTTTTTTTTATAATCCTCTCATCAAGATCCATCAGACAAAATCAAAGTTGGCCATGAAATTTAAAAAAAAAAAAAAATAGTACAATTTTTACTATAAAAAATATAGCGATTCTGGTTTAAGACCCAACCATTTGATATTTGGGATTTGGGTTTCATTGTTTTGTATTGTTTGTCTCTTTGCTTGAGCAATACTTCTTGCGCTTGAGCGATCCTTGTGAGACTCCAGTATTTTTGCAGGTCTGCAAAACTATTGGGAGTTTGCATTCTTCGCTTGAGCGAAGCTTCTTGCACTTGAGCGAAGCTCCTTGTTGCAAAATTTTTGAGAGTGTGTATTTTGCGCTCGAGCGGAACAACTTATTGTGTTTGGTCGCTCGAACGACAAATCTTGCGCTTGAGCGAACTGTGCATATATCAATTCGTAATCAGGCCATTTTACATCACTTTTTCATATCTCTCTCTCTCTAAAACATCTTAAAACTCTAAGTTGAGACCCTCTCTCTCTAAAACACATATTCAACCCTCAAATACACTATTACCCATTGATTTCTCCATCCTATCCCGTTGGTTAAAAAGGTAGAGCTCGCCTAGAGTTTCGTTTTCATCCAAATAGAGTTGGGTTTCGGCTTCACCCTAGTTTCACCCGTGTTTATCTCGTCTTCTAACTTTGATGTAGGGATCCTCTACGCTCTTTTATGATTTTTAACTTAGGTATTTGTTTTTGTCAAACAATCTTGTGGTTTTGGAGGATTTTGAACAAACCTAGGGTTTTGATTTGAAATCAAAAGAGTTGTTTTAAATTGAATGTATTGAAAATGGTTGTGGGAGTGGAAATGAGGTTGAGTTGTGGTAAAATTAATTTTATACTTGGAATGGATTTTGGAAGAAAAATAATGAGTTTTGCCCTAAATGTCTAAATGTGTATTTTGTATAAATAGATGGAATTGATGTTGGAAATGTGAAATTGGGTGGATATTGATATAGATGGTGGAGTTGAATATGTATTATCACTCACATCTTGAAATTTGAAAAGTTTATCTGTATTGGAGATTTTATAGCTGTTTAGAAATATCCGTTTGGGGTTATCAGTGGAGGATAACTATAATTGTTGTAGAAATTGTATGAGGATTAGGTAAATTGAAACTAATTTATCATCCATTTGCATTAAGCATTATCACATCTTGATACATTGTACATGTATAATGTTTTTAAGAAAAAATGGTGAATCTAAGAAGGGGATGTATTTCATTGAATTAAGTTGGCCTGTGTATCCAAGATAGAAGTCCCCCGCGTATTCATGGGTGCCGATTCCCGTGGATTAAATATCCGTAAAATGACAATAGTAGCGCTTGTATAACCTACGTTTACATGGGTGCCGGTTACGGTTTCCTGCGGATGAAATATCCGTGAAAGGTTGTACTTTGAGATTTCCAGAGTTATGATTCATGGCCCTGTTTTCTAATGTAATGGAAAGAGAAATGAGATGTTTTGGTCATGAGTATTGCGTATGCATTTCACCCTTATATCTTTGCTAAGATTCATATATTGTGTTGGATTATTTCTACCGGGTTTTGACTCACCCTATATGGGAAAACCATTTTCAGGTGTTAGTGAGATGCCTCTGCCAAGGCAGTAGCTCGGGAGGATTGGAGAAAGAGTTTCATTTTGTTTACTTGTTGTAATTATTTGGTACACGTCTAGGGTTTTATCTGTATTGAATTGAAATCCAGTTTGATATAATGAAGTATAGTCTTAGAAAGTTGTAGCCTTCAGGGCATTTCAATTATCTGTTTGACTTCTATTTTCTATCTTTGTTGTTGACACATGCTATATATTTAGGGTTAAGACTTATGAATGTATATTTGCATGTGTTACCCTTTTGTACAACTGAGTCTTATATAATGGAAGGATATTATATTCTGATTTATACTATTATTTACTTATCGTCGTGAATGGTTTATTGTAATTATTTCGAGAGGTTACAAAAAATAACATCAACAATAAAATTTTACTCTATTTCACAATAAAATTTTACTTTGATTCACAATAAATTTTACTGTTAAATTTTAACATTTAAATTGTGAAATACCATCATCATCAGTGGTGTAGCCATGAATTTTGGCTAGTGAGCTCATTGCACAAGTTGTCATTAATAACATAATGTAAAATTTTTTAGGTATACATAACCCATCAAAATCAACTTCACACAATATAGTTGAATTTGGTATATTTCGAACTAGATTGACAAAAATAATTAAACTTGTCAAATTACATGTAGAAACAAAAATTAAGACATAAATACTATTGTTTTAACAAAAATAAATACAATTGTCCTTAGCGAGTTTTCATTTTCAAAAATCGCTACATGATAATCTCATTATTTAGGTTATGAAACCTTCTTTTTTTTTTTTTTTTTTTTTTTTTTTCTTTTGATATAGGTAACCAAAAAATAATTATGTATATAAAAAAAAAACTCCAAAAAGCTCCAAACAAAATGTAAATGATTCTTTAAATATCAAAATATGACAAACTTGACTCCATATATGCCATCAACCATTGATTAAATTAAATATATTTATAAATATATAAGATAATAAGTTTTCGTAAAGTAATTTATGTAATGCCCCAATTTATATAGATCCGATTAATGTTGTTTAAGTCCATATTCATCCTTTAATTTGAAATCCATTTAATTTATAAGTGCAGAAGCCAATAGAATATCCATTACTCAAAGATATTTATAATCAACATAAATCTCCCTTTGAAAAATATCATTGATTAAGGTTGAGATTTACAAAAAAAAATAAATTGATGACATGCATTATATATTCACAACTCTCTAAGTCTGAATCTATAGCATGTGATGAATTACTACAACAATATAAATAACTAAGTAAAATATCCTATACGCTTACATATTTCAAGGTTGAAACCACATTACAAGAAGATGGGGTCACTACCCTATACACTTAAGCTCAAAAGCTATACAATAAAACCACAAAAGAAAAGAGCCTTCAGTTGGGAAAAAATGATTTTCTGGTGACTTTAATGTGAAATTAAAGTAGGTCCCAACCACCGGTTGAGGTGAGATCAAATGAGTTTAGATTCTTTGTAACAAGATCTTTACACCACAAAAAAAATGACAAAAAATCATTAAGAATTGAATAAGAAATTGTCTCATAAAGTTGGCATCATAAATGAGGTATTGAGAATGGTGTACAACCACCTATTCCACATTGATTATAGAGGAAAATATTGATGAGCATTTAACTCCCAAGTTTGTGTTAAGGGCATGAACCTTTTGGGACATCCAAATTTTCCAAAGGAATGGAGTTATGGATGCTTCAAGGATAGGCTTGGGCCAAAATTATGATCCAAGTTGGTTATGCAACTATTGTCACATGCATGCGTGCCGCCTTCCTGCCTCGACCGGACCGGTCCGTGGTTCGTAAGTTGTCGATCTTGGATCTTGGGCTTGAGGCTTGATGGGATGGGTTAGGTTTGGGTTGAGCTAGATTAGTGGTCCACCAATCTAATATTTTTGGGCTAAGTCTACTAGATGGCTGCTGTTATATATATACATACGTGTATATTGTGTGTATTATTTCGTATCAATTTTGGTGCATTACTCCATCAATTTTGTTGGAGTAATTGGGTAGTTTTGGCTGCATTTGTTGCCAGTCTTCATGGCTGGGAGGCTCTTCCTCTCTCCCCCATTTTGCTTAAAAGGAGACCTTCCTCTTTAGTTTTAAGGACAAAATTTTTGGCTCTCATACTATACAGTCAATCTGCTCCTATAATTATCTTCCTGTGTGAGAGAGTGTTGTCATTGTCAGTTCGCCGGAACGAAACAGAAGGTGTTTCTACGTTAATGGGTTCTAACTGTCGTATCTTGAGAGACAGATGCCGACATACCTTCAGTACCCACAGTGAGGCAGTGAATTTGTTTTAAGGAACTGTGGTATCTCACAGGTTTCAGTTTGCATTATCTTCTTGTTTTGTCTTGTTATGTGTTTCTATTCATCTACTTGTAATTTCTAGCATGATTGCTTGTTCTGTATTTTTCAATTTAATTAAATATGAATCTATTTACTTTATTTAAATACACAATTTGTACAATAATCTTAAAACAGATTATATGTTTACTGTGTGAGTGAATTTCTGACCACACTGCCAACTCAGTATTCAGCGGGAGAACACTGGCAGAATAGATGGCGCCTGAATGACCTGCAACAGAAAAAAGAGATTCCGGCGGTGGTTCGTCCACCTGGGGGCACTCCGATGATTAAATAAGTAATCAAATATCTCTTAAAGATAATCAATGGTGCTTTTTTCACTGTTCTGAATATAAATTGCGTACTTTAGACCCATGGGGGTGCCTCTCTTTTGTAGTTAACTCATTCCTTGTCCCAACAGAAGCCTTGCTTCAATGGACTTTAGCTCAGTGCTTATCCTGGACTCTTTAAATAGGTGAAGATAAACTCCCTAAGAGCTTTATCCTTATCCAGGCTGAGTCTCTTCTTTATTCTAGGACTCTTGTCCCTTATCCGCTTATCCCGGATTCCGATATCTTCGGAGATAACCTCGGCCCATCCGAGATAACCTCGGCATCATGACCAGGACACGTGGCACCTCGGTTGACACGTCGACGTCACCTTGGCCACGTGTTGGTACTCAGAAAATATATCCCCACAACTGCCCCCTAAGTTCTATTACCTCGGCATTCTGAGGTGATGAAACCTATATCAGTACTTCCTTTCAGTATGTCGGCTTAAAATTCCTCAGCTGAGATCATCATGCAGGCCGACATGTCTTTTAAAGAACAAGAATTCCAAGAGATCCTTCACACGTATGAGCTGTCATGCATAACAACTCAACCGTTTCAGCCACGCGTTTTCCCCTCACTGGGTCGTACCTGATACGCGCCTATAAGTCAAATCATTCTCGCGTGCGCCATCTGATGCATACGTTCTTTTAGGCACATTAATGACCTCTTTGCTGCCATTTCTGCGTTTTAACAAAAATCAATTTCCCTCTCTCCGCCTTATCACTTTTGTATCCCAAAGTTCTCAATTCTCTCTAGCTTCTGAATACGCCATTGTTTCAGACTTTCAAGCTCTGTGACTGTTTTCATTCCTCTCCTCCGGTGAAGCTTTCCCCGTTCTGTCACTTTTGCAACTGTTGTCTGACTTCGGCGATCCCCACACCGGCCTGACATTTTCTGGTAAGCCACTGTTCCTTTTGTTTCCAGTTTCTCGTTGCTTTTCAAGAAGTTTTGCTCAAGTATTCGATTTATGTATTCGAGCATGTTTACCTTATGCTTTTGTTTCTGCCTAATTTGTGTCCTAATTTGTGTCTTGAATTCGCATATACTGTTCACAAATTTTGCTCACTTTGGCCACTGTTCTTGGCCTCGTGCCCATTGCGCACATTTTGTCATAGTTTTCTTGATAGTTTTACCACTGTTCTTGATTTATGAAACACATTCTTGCTTTTCTATTTTATGTGTCTTTTCCAGATTCGTGCCTTCAATCTTCGTTTCCATAGATTTAGGTTTGGGATTTGCCCTAGAACACACGAATCTTAGGGAAAACTGAAACGAATCCCCCTCTGTTCTTCACGAATCCTTGCCCTAGCGTGAATCTTAGATTTTGCCGAGGTATTCTGAACCTTTATTTCCCATTCGTACACCTTCCCCTAAGCTGACGTCATGGGTATGTGGAAGCATAGAGTAGACACCCCGACCAAGTTAGAGCACTTTAGGAGAGAGTTTGACATTCCGGCCGACGTTCATCTGAGGTTGGCTGGGGAGGATGACTCTATCATGCCCACAACTGTTTCTATGCCCTTCCCTGTTGTAGCTTTTATCGAGTGTGGACTTCGGCTCCCACTAAATATCCTTTTCCGTGAAATACTTCATTATTATAAGTTGAACCCGATATAGCTTGCCATCAACCCCTACCGAATCATCAATGGCATAATAGCCTTAGCCAAACAAGAAAGCGCTAGGGTTACCTTAGCTGATATTCAATACTGCTACACCATGTGTGGCCTCAAAAAAGATACTGGCTACATTTACTACCTCAAGCCAAGGTCCACAGAGTACAAAATTATTACCGACCTCCCTGACTCCAACAAGGGAGCTGGGGATGATTATTTCATTACCTTGGGGAACTGGGAGCTCGCTCCGGATGAGGACCTCTACCTCTACCCTCTTCCTCAAACAGTTTTTGTAGAGGGCAATGGTAAGAGCCCTGTGTTCATACTAATTTGTTTTTAAAGTCTTCAATACTTTATTTGTTCTAATGCCTGTTTTCTCTTGCAGCTCTTCCTCAGCCACCAAAGGGTTTACGCCAGTCTTTCTTTCCCAGCAAAGGCTTGAGGAAACTATTGGACCTGCCAGTCCACAAGCAGAGAGTCCCTTTGGTGCTTAACTTCATCCTGACCTACAAATCGGTACTGCCCGACGTCCCAAAGAAGAAGAAGAAAAGCCAGTCACCTCCTTCTGCCATAACTTCTCAAGCTGCCTCCACATCTCGGCCAGATCAAGGATCGACCTCTGATCCAGCTGAGCAGCCATCAACTTCGACTCCATATCTGATCCCAATATCCCAACGCCAACGCCGGCGACGAACTGTTTTTGCTGCCGAGATGGGTCGTCGGAAAGTAGTTGCAAAAGATCTTTTGGCCAACATTTCCTCTACCGTAGACGCCCAACCTACGCCATCTCATCCAAAACCGAAGCAAAAAAGGATAAAGAAGGCTTAGCCAAAAGTAACGGTAACTCAGATTGATACTGAGGATACCTTGCCAATCTCGAAATTGGCTTCGAGCAAGAAAATCTCCACCGTCCCCGAGAAGAGGTCCGCCAAGGCCGAACCATCTCAATCAACTCGGTCTAAAAGGCCGAGGTCAGAGTCAGCCACAGCGTCGGTCTCCATGAAGGCTAGTGACCCCTGGGCTCCACCCATTACCTTGGAGGACAGGCCAGTTTTTGTTGAGGATAGTGCCAACGACATCAACGTCGGTGTTGCCCTTACTACAGCCTTGCTCTTTCCTGGGGATCTCGACCGCAACGCCGAGATGAGTGAGCATGAGAACTTCGCCTTGATGTTGCAGCACTCTACTAAAGTAAGCCTTTTTATTTGATAATTTTTCTTTCTTTCCTTTTCCCACATTTAGAAAGTTTTTATAATCACTTTTGTTCTATCCATTTTTCTTCAGGCAATCCAGCACGTCCACTCTTTCTCAATGCAATCTTTTGAGAATCGGAAGGAGCTGGCCGACAAGAGGAGGGAGATCTCTAGTCTGTAAAAGGCCAATAAAAGCTTACAATAAAAAATGAAGACTTTGGCAGACCAGGCGGAGGCTGCTGTTAAAGCCAAAGATGATGCTGAGGAGAAGACGGATTTTGCAGAGGCCATCAAGAAGGTTCTTGAGGCCGAAAAGAAAGAGGCCGAAGAAAAGATGGCCCAGGCCAAAAAAGAACTTCAAGATGCCTTGGCCACCAAAGCTGAGGAGGTCAAGGCCGCAGATGAAAAGGCATATGCTGAGGGGGTGGCCGATGTCACGGCGGATTACGAGAAACAGGTAAAACATGCATGCAAAGGGTTTCACCCTTGGTTAGATGGCTTTACTGAAAAAACTTGAAATCCCCGAGGACTTCCCTCTCAGGAACACCGACGTCCTCACCTTGCCATTCCCTCAAACTCCAAGCCAATCCGACGACGAATCTGATTGTGAGGAGGAAGCTTTGGTGAGGAAGTCAAAGGAGGTCACTGGGGCCAAGTCCCCTACTCAAAATGAGCAAGTCCTGACTTGACTCAAGATGAGGAGGGTGAGGAGGTTCCAAAGGATGCTACTCCTGAGAAGACATCATCCGACGTGCCTCTCACCGACAAGAGCCTCGATCAAACCCTTCAAGAAATAGATGCCGAGCTCGCGGCTGAGAAGGCTACCGAAATGTCCTCCCAGCAGTCTTTTGAACTTCAAACGCAACCGTCTGGTGTTGCCGAGGAGTCTTAACTTTGATGTCTTTTTCTTTTGTATTTTGCACTGTTGTTTTTCTTCTTTTGAAACAATGTAAGCTCTTCTCATCGCCGATGTGCCTTCTTATGAATACAACTTCCTTGCTTGCATGTTTGTATCTTTATCTTCCCTTTACTGCTCTTGTATGACTCTCATAGTTAGAATATTTTGCATATCTTCAATGTTCAGTTTAACTGTGTATTCTTCTCGGGGTCAAGTACCTCGGCTATACCCACCAACAGTTTACATCGGCAAGTATATAAGTACGCATTTCAATATAACCTTGGCCTTAACTTGTAAATTTTTCATAAATTTCAACGAGTGTTGGACATAACCTTAGTTTAACTTCAATTTGTAAATTCTTCATAAATTTCAACAAGTGTTAAATATGATCTCAGTCTAACTTAAACTTGTAAATTTTTCATAAATTTCAACTAAGTGTTAGACATAACCTGAGTTTAACTTCAACTTGTAAATTTTTCACAAATTTCAACAAGTGTTAAACATGATCTCGGTCTAACTTCAACTTGTAAATTTTTCACAAATTTCAACAAGTGTTAGACATAACCTGAGTTTAACTTCAACTTGTAAATTTTTCACAAATTTCAACAAGTGTTAAACATGATCTCGGTCTAACTTCAACTTGTAAATTTTTCACAAATTTTAACAAGTGTTAGACATAACCTGAGTTTAACTTCAACTTGTAAATTTTTTACAAATTTCAACAAGTGTTAAACATGATCTAGGTCTAACTTCAACTTGTAAATTTTTTACAAATTTCAACAAGTGTTAGACATAACCCGAGTTTAACTTCAACTTGTAAATTTTTCACAAATTTCAACAAATGTTAAACATGATCTCGGTCTAACTTCAACTTGTAAATTTTTCACAAATTTCAACAAGTGTTAGACATTACCTGAGTTTAACTTCAACTTGTAAATTTTTCACAAATTTCAACAAGTGTTAAACATGATCTCGGTCTAACTTCAATTTGTAAATTTTTCACAAATTTCAACAAGTGTTAAACATGGTCTCGGTCTAACTTCAACTTGTAAATTTTTCACAAATTTCAACGAGTGTTAAAACCATTTCCTAACTCTCTGCCTCCTAATGTGAATTTAAGTTCCACTTGAGTTCTCATTATGCATGTATGCTATAAACATCGTCAATTATCTTAACAGTCATAAGTGTGAAAAATCAAGCCAACACTTTATTCATTTACTTCGACAAATAATAAAGGACAAAAAAGTCTAATGGTAGAAAAATTTTAAATTGCAAGTATTCTAGGGTCTTGGCAACTCTTTGCCTTTATTATCCTCGAGACGGTATGCTCCATTGCCCAATACCGAGGTGATTCTATAGGGTCCCTCCCAATTCGGGCCAAGCTTGCCTTCTCTGGGATCCTTCTTGTTGTCGACGACTTTTCTCAAGACGAGGTCACCAATTTAGAACTCCCTTGGGTTGACCTTCTTATTATAAGCCCTGGCAAGTTGCTGCTGGTATGCCGCTAGTTGAATTGCAGCTTTCTCCCTTTTTTCTTCTATCAAATCAAAATCTCGGGCTAATAACACATCATTGGTACCATTCTCTAGCCCCTGGGTACTGATTCTTGGGATGCCAACTTCTAGCGGAATGACTGCTTCTGTGCCATAAGCCATGGCAAATGGGGATTCCCCCGTTGATCTTCTCGACATAGTCCGATATGCCCAGAGTACACTTGGCAGTTCATCCACCCACTTCCCCTTTGCTGCTTGCAGCCTCTTCTTAATCCCATCCAAGATGACTTTGTTGGATGTTTCTGCCTGCCTATTGATTTGAGGAAAGCTTGGGGTGGAAAAATAATTTTTGATTTTGAACTTTGCACAGAAGCTCTTGATTAGCTTACTGTCAAACTGTGTTCCATTGTCTGTAACTAATGCTCTTGGGATCCCAAACCTGGTGATGATATTTTTCCAAATGAAGTTCTTCACATCTACATTTCGGATTTTGACAAGGGGTTCAGCTTCTATCCACTTAGTGAAGTAATCTGTTGCTACAAGCAAGTACTTCCTTTGTCCAGTTGCTTGGGGCAGTTGCCCAATGAGATCCATGCCCCATTGGGCAAATGGCCAAGGACTGGATACAGGGTTCAGGTCTGCTGCTGGTTGGTGTATCAGAGGTGCAAACCTTTGGCACTTTTCACACTTCTTCACGTAGGCTTCTGCATCTTTCTGCATGTAAGGCCACCAATACCCCTAGGTAATGGCCCTATGGGCAAGTGATCTGCCCCCAGCGTGGCTTCCATATATTCCTTCATGTATTTCATATAGAAAATCTTCAATCTGTGAAGGATGTACACACCTCAAAAGGGGTCCAGTGAAGGATCTTCTGTAGAGATGTCCCTCTGTTGTCAGACTGAATCTTGCCGACTTTAGTCTGATCTTGTGTGCCTCTTTGTGATCATCTGGCAGTTTTCCTTCTTTCAGGAATGCTACTATTGCATCCATCTAGCTCGGTCCCATGTCCACACACATTGCTTCACGCTCTGTGGTCAATGGTTCGATGCTCGGGCCCCGACAAGTAATCGACCATTATTGTCCTTACTTTTCCAGGTTGTATTGCATTAGCCAGGTTGGTCAGTGCATTAGCGTGACTGTTATCATCTCGGCTACCCTGATGTAGTCGGCAGTTCTGAAACAAAGCCACAAACCTGTTGACCTTTTTTGCGTAGGCCGACATCCTTTCATCTCGGGTCGCAAATTCGCCCGTTGTCTGGTTGACTATCAACTAGGAGTCACAAAAGACTATTACCTTATCTGCTTCTATTGCCACTCCCAGTTTCAGTCCTGCAATGAGTGCTTCATACTCTGCTTCATTGTTTGAGGCATTGAACCCCAAACGAATCGACTATTCTAGTATCTGCCCATCTGGAGATACCAATACTACTCCTGCCCCCACTCCTTGTCGGTTTGAACTCCCATCAACAAACAGTTGAAAGGAGTCGCTGATGTAAATGCTGCAGGGTCTGAGTTTTTCTTCCTTCCTTTGTTCCGTTGCCCTTGGCTGGGCTTCTTGCTTGTTGGGATATCTTTCACCTCGGCTCAACGGAGCTCGATATGAGATGGCTCCTGGAGTGAACTCGGCCACGAAGTCGGCCAAGACTTGGCCTTTGATTGCTGTTCTGGGTCTGTATTCCAGGTCATACTGGCCCAAGGCCACTGCCCATCTGGCAATTATTCCTGTTAGGTCTCCCTGTTGCAACAGGGACTTCAATGGATGTTCAGTTAGCACCACAATTTTGTGGGCTTGAAAGTAATGGTTCAGCTTCTTTGAAGCCATTATTAATGCCAGAGCCAACTTCTCTAGGGGTAAATACCTGGTTTCTGTATCGGCCAGGGTTTTGCTTACATAGTAAACAACCTATTGTTCCCCTTTTTCTTCTCAGATTACCACTGCGCTTACCGCATGTTTTGAAACTGCTAAGTACAAGAACAACTCCTCTCCAGGTTTTGGATTTGAGAGAACCGGAGCCGTGTTCAAATACTTCTTTAAGTCGGTCAGGGCGACTTCGCACTCTTCTGTCCATAAGAAGTCTGTGGCCTTCTTCACTGAGCTGAAGAAGGGTTTGTATTTGTTAGAGCTTCTGCTTATGAACCTGTTCAGGGCTGCAGCCCTTCCAGTCAGCATTTGCACCTGTTTTGCCGACGTTGGCTCTTCAACTCTAGGATGGCCTTAATCTGATCTGGGCTGGCCTCAATGCCTCTTCTAGTCACCAAGTATCCCAAGAACTTACCAGATCCAACTCCAAATGCACACTTCGATGCATTGAGTCGGAGCCGATATGTTTTAAGGATATCGAAGACTACTTTCAGGTCAGCCAAATGGTTTTCAGGTTCCTTGGTCTTCATGACCATGTCATCGATGTAAATTTCCACCGTTACTCCAATCAAGTGTTTGAACATCTTAGTTACCAATCTTTGGTTAGTTGCTCCTGCGTTTTTCAACCCAAAAGGCATCACTCTGTAGCAATATAGCACTTTTGGGGTGATAAACGCAGTCTTCTCTTCATCTAGGGGGTACATGGCTATCTGATGGTACCCCCTGTAGGCATCCAGGAAGCTCATCCTTCCATGCCCTGAAGTGGCGTCTACCAGTTGGTCAATCTTGGGTAGAGGAAAACTGTCTTTGGGACAGGCCTTGTTCAGGCTGGTAAAGTCCGCGCAGACCCTTCATTTACCATTCTTTTTCTTCACCACTATTGTGTTTGATAGCCATGTCGGGTAATTAACCTCTCGATTGGCTCTGGCCTCCAGTAGTCTGTCTACTTCTTCTTCCACTGCTTCGACGTGCATCAATGTCGGTCTTCTTGCCCTTTGGATTACAGGTTTGGCCAACCTGTCAACATTCAATTTGTGGCAAGTGACCTCGGGGTCAATGCTAGGCATTTCGTAAGGCGTCCAGGCAAACACCTCAATGTTCGCTCTCAAGAAAGCCTCCATCTCTTTCTCCTCTTCTTCGGCTAAGCCCGAGCTGAGAAGGAAGAAGCGTTCTTCATCCCCCTTCTGAACAAGGATTTTCTTCAGTGCTTCTTCAGTTTTCTCGACTGGCTCCTTGCCGACGTCCTCTAGGACTTCCACTTTCTCGTCTTTGATCTCTGTCCTTTCTGGCTCTCGTATGCTGCAGGTAGATTTCATTGCCGCCATGGAGCAATTTTTTTCTTGTAGCTGATCTCCTCTGACCTCTTCTATCCCATGCTCTGTTGGAAACCACAATAGTTGACGCAATGTTAAGGGAACAGCCCCCATTGCATGCAACCATGGCCTTCCCAAGATAATATTGTAAGGGGAGGGCATGTCGATTATGGTGAACTCTGTCTTTATCTTCTTCATGCCAGCCTGCACATCTAGGCTTACTGCTCCTAGTGGCCATGTCGGCGTTCCATTGAACCCGACCATTGGGCCATTAGATTGTTCCATATCTTCTGGGTGAAGGCCAAGCTCCTTGTAACATCTGACATACATGATGTCACAAGAGCTGCCTTGGTTAATGAGGATGCGCTTCACTTGGCACTCCCCAAGCTGGAGGGATACTACCAAGGTATTGTTGTGCGGATGTTGGACCATCTCTAGGTTGGCTACAGTAAAGGACACTACTGGTCCCTGGTACTCCTTGACTCGAGGTCTTTTCTCCCTTACTTGGTACACATGTTGCAGGTGCCTCACCTTCTGGGTCTTCCTTCATATTTCATTTTCGTTGACCTTCGAGTGAATTACATTAATTACCCGAGGTCCTCCCGCCTGCGGCTGCTGTGCTGGGGGAGGTGGAGCTGCTGGCGCCTGAGGCAGTCTTGCCTACTCTTCCCTTGTCCTGGCCTCATCTACAAAGTCCCTCAAATGGCCTTGCCTTACCAGGTCTTCCTGGTGCGCCTTCAGGGCTCTACAACCCTGGGTCATACGCCCATCTTCATTATAGTAAGCACAATGCTTACCAAGGCTTCGTCCCATAAACTCTCCTGGTACCCTTGCTGGTGTTCTGAAATAGGGTTGGGTTTGGATTTTATCTAGGACTTTGTGAATGGGGATTCGGAACACAGTTGTGACTACCTGTGCAGCCTTTAGTCCTATCTCCTGTTTGTTGGATCCGTTGTTACCTCGGCCTCGCTTCGGCGAGCCATTTTCTTTCTCTTGTTTTACCGTCGTGGTTCCTGGCGTGTCCTCCTCGGCTTTGGCATATTTCTCAATTCTGGCCATGAGCTCTTCCATGCTTTTTGGCAATGTCTTTGCCAGTGATTTTCGGAGTAGGTAGCCATCTTTCAGGCTGTTTTTAAATGACACGACGGCCACCTCTTGGTTGCATTCTAGTATACGGTTGAACACCTTGTAATATCTCTTGGCGTAGGCCCTTAGGCTTTCGTCCTCGCCAATCTTCAGAGCCAGGGCATCTACCCTCAAGGGCTGTAGTTTGTTTGTCATGAACCTGACCACGAACATCTCGGCCAGGTTTTCCCAAGTCTTCACACTTTCCCTGGGTAATTTGTGAAACCAGTCCGATGCAATCTCCCCAAAGGATGAGGGGAACACCTTACAAAGCAACGGCTCGTTCCCAGTGTATAGTGCCATCGAGTTCAGGTATAATCCGACGTGAAAGTTGGGATCCGACTTTCTATCGTATATCTGGAACCTCGGCATACTGAATCTCTTCGGGGCCTTAACTTTGTCTAACTCTACCGAGAATGGTGTTCTTGGTTTAACTGTTGAAGTTACCTCGGCATGATCTTGCTTCCTTTTGAGGTAATCTCTTAAGTCCTCTTTGGTCCACCCAGGAGCTCAGCTATCTCCTGATTTCAGTCTCTTGGGTGCACTACTTTTAGCTTCGTTGTGGGTCCTTTTTGACCTTTCTCCATTGGTCGCATCGAAGCACAACTCCTGCCTCTGAACATGCCAATGTTCTCTGCGGTCTGCCTCCTTGGTTCGATGTGTCCTTCGAGATTCTTCCCTTCTTGGCTCTCCTCGCCCGACCTCCCTCGAAGGCCGGTGAGAATGTCCTTCGCTCCTGGCATGCTGAGGGGCAACAAGGATTGTTTTCTGCCCTCCCTTCTGGGCATTGGCCGCTGGAATCGACGTGTCCTGTAGCAGGAATGGTGGCTGCATGACGTTATTCTGCATTATGAAATTGACCATTGTTTACAGGTCTGCCAATTTGTTCGCCATCCCCTTTACCTCTTTGTCCCACCATAGGCATCTGTCCTTCCAAACCTGGAGGTCGTCTTCGTTGTAGTACCCGCTTTGGTCTGTTTTCTTTGGTATGTCGCCTTCCTGGCCGACGTCTTTCACTCCGTGATTCTGGTCCTCGTTGCAATCGTCCTCCTCGACATCAATGTCAACAGGTCTCCCACTCCCAGTAGGAGTGATATCCCCAACCTTCTCCTTCTGTCCGTCGTTGGCCATCTATTCTCCTTTCTTTCCCACAGACGGCGCCAAATTGCGTGAGTGAATTTTTGACCACACTGCCAACTCAGTATTCAGCTGGAGAACACTGACGGAATAGATGGCACCTGAATGACCTGCAACAGAAAGAAGAGATTCCGACAGTGGTTCATCAACCCGGGGGCACTCCGATGATTAAATCAGTAATCAAATATCTCTCAAAGATAATCAATGGTGCTTTTCTCACTGTTCTGAATATAAATTGCGTACTTTAGACCCATGGGGGTGCCTCTCTTTTATAGTTAACTCAATCCTTGTCCCAACAGAAGCCTTGTTTCAATGGACTTTAGCTCAGTGCTTATCTTGGACTCTTCAAATAGATGAAGATAAACTCCCTAAGAGTTTTATCCTTATCCAGGTTGAGTCTCTTCTTTATTCTAGGACTCTTGTCTCTTATCCGCTTATCCCGGATTCCGATATCTTCGGAGATAACCTCGGTCCATCCGAGATAACCTCGGCGTCATGACCAGGACACGTGACATCTCGGCTAACACGTCAGCACCACCTTGACCGTGTTGGTACTCAGAAAATATATCCCCACATTTACCATGAAATTGGACAAAAAGATTCATATATAATTTCAATTAGTTTTATTTTCCCCAGAATGTACATTGTTTATTGCATCGGGTAGTATTTACAGACACTACAGGAAAAGGGGGATTTGGTGGCGTTTTGTTAACGACGTTTCTGTAAACGTCACTGTTATTTGTATTTAACGACGTTTTATAAACGCCGCATATTCTATTAAACAAAACGACACCGTTTAATAATGGGAGGCGTTTAAAAACGCCTTCGAATGTGGTGACCCACACGCGCCCCTTTTTGTGAAAACCTTATTTTGAATCAGAGCCATACGCACAGATCTCTCAACCCTTAATACATGCGCACAGATCTCTCTCTCTCAACCCTCTCCATCGAAGCTCCATCGAAGCTTAAATCAAAGAAGATTCAGATCGAAGCCCCGATCTGAACAAAACCTGATTCAGATCCATCGAAGCTTAAATCAAAGAAGATTCACTACACCCGTGATTTCACTCTCTCTTGCTTCAAACCCTTTCGTTTCTCTCGATTCAAACCCCTTCATTTAGTAATCGATTAATCTGCAACCCTTCTCTTCAAGTATTCGATTCACCTCTTCGTTTATTCGATTGAAGTATTCATAGATCATCGATTCGCAGATCAGTCTTATCTCTATCTCTAGTTCATGTTCGAGTTCGCAGGTCTTTCTTCATGGTAAGTGTTGATCAGTCTTATCTCTATCTTCTCACAGTCAAGTTCGATTGAAGATGATACTTACTGATGGAATCATTCGATTCAGGTTTGCTAGGTTTTATCTAGATCAGATCGATCGATTGAAGATCTATTGATCGATTGAACGTGATTTCGAAGTTCAACCTTCTTCAGCTCGGTGATTCAATCTCAGATTCGTTCGGCGATTTCGAAGTTCTCTCTCGATTTCAAAGCTCGGTGATTCAATCTCAGATTCGTTCAGCGAGGAAAGTGAGCACCATCAGCTACCAAGGTGAGCACCATCGCTTCAGATTCGCTTGTTTTTTTTCCCTAAATTAGCATGTTGAATTTTCCTAGCATGTTGAATTTTAATCTCTGTTTTTTTATTACACTAAATTAGCATCAGTTTGGATTGATCAATCAGTGTAGCTTAGATATTTAGGTAGAATATCTGGTTACATTATTATTATTATTATTATTATTATTATTATTATTATTTTGAATTCTAAAATATAGAACAGTTCATTATATCTTGGAATGGATTGTGATTTTGTATTCATCATATTGAGAAAAAATCTAGCTTAATTCAATTTCTTGCATAATTTTTTTTACAGACAGTAATAGATATTGATATTTGAACAATTTGTGTATCCTCTGCTTTGCTTCTTTACGTGTCTGATAGAAGAATGTAAATTGTAGTCTCTTTGTGAAGAGATTACCATAGTCGCCTTTATTCATAAGGATACAAATAAGTGTTGGTGCCAAAAATGATTAATAGTAATAAGAGTTGTGTTATCTTCCTCAAAATTCTCATCAATTCAATGTCTTCTTTGAAAAAAAAAGAAAAAAGAAAAAGTGCTTTCATTACTATTCATTTTTAATAAAGTTAATAAATGAACACTTTTGTTAATTGTTTCCGAATCTCCTTTACCCCATAGTTACTGGTGCGGTCTGGACATGGGAGCACAGGCAATGCCACAGGAATGCAAATGCCATCCTCATCCTCCAAATCAACACATCTGCAAATGCTACACTTTATGTGGCTTTCACCACCCACCTTCACCTTCACCTTCACCTTCACCCTCACCCTCACCCTCACCCTCTCCCTTGACCGCTGAAATGAAACCATAATTGATGTTCAAAGAAACAAATTTAGTAAATTAATTACAATGCCTCTCAACAAAAAAGATTGGCAATGATTCAAGCTTATTTGTAGTTTTTATCACTTGGGTTTCTATTGTTTTTCTCTAATAACTTCAACATATACTGAGACGGTTGAACAAATTGACAAACTGTCCTAGAGATCGACAGTGAGTAGGAAATTCTCTCCTATATATATACATAGTAGTGGTGGTGGTGGTGGTGGTGGTGTTGTTGTTGTTGGAGGGAAAGAATAAAAAATGCGAGGGAAAGACATGGAGAATGAGGTGTTCGTCGGTGGGATTATACCCCTTCTTTACAACCAGCCCAAAATTTAAATTGGAAAGAAAAAGGAAGACAAAGTAAAGAGAAAGTAATGTGGGACTGAGCAATATGATATTTGTGAAACCATATAATTGTGTGTTGATTTGTAAGTGTATGGAGCGAAGTGGTCCAACTTGAGTTAGTGATTATCTGTATATTTGTCGCTTCGAATTATGCATTTTGGGCTATGTACAAGTGTTTCTAATTAATAGATCATTAAAACATGTGATGCTTTTGGAAGTTTAGCCACCATGCTCACCACAAAACAGCTAAGAATTTCATTGCATTTGTATCCAGGAAAAATGGGTTGACTAAATTCTTTCATCATATATCAACTAGCTTTTGGAGTTTCTAGTGTCTGGGAGTTTCTAGTGAAACAGAAAATGGACAGGATGCTGTTTCTTTTTGGTTTAGATAATCTACAACAATAATTATAATGTTTTTTTATTTGGTATGGTTTCTCTCATTGCCTATTCGATTCTATTCTTTTTTTTTTTTTGAACATTTATGTTTAAACAGAGAATTATGCCTTTTACTGGTAAAGTAAAAAATGGGCTATGCATTAATAAGACTCACAAGTTTGATCCCAACATACTGTTTTTATCTTACTCTGGTCAAGCCGTAAAGCTTCTAATGCTGCTAATGCGAATAACTTGTCTGCACTTCTAATTTGATTTCCATAAATCTTCTTCTTGGGGACTGTTTACTTGTCTCAAGTTTGATATATTAATTTCAGAATTATGTGGTTCTAATATTGCAAAGTTACTTTTATTCTGTAGACTGTGATTTCTGCACTGCAATCTGTTTTACAAGAGGATTTCAAGGCTACTGAGATTGAGGTATTGCCATTTTCTTAGCGACTTCCTGAGTACTTATTTTTCTTCATAAGGTACTCTACAAGTCATTAACAAATTTACTTTTCTTGAACAATCTAATTTAGCCTAAATCATCTCACTGCGTGATATGTTCCACTTCAAAGGTCGTCACTTATTTTATGAACATATATTAATCAAATTGGCAAAATTACATAGTTGATTCCTGCTTCTTACATCTTTGAAGTAGAGAAAGCTTTCAGTTTTTAATAAGTGTCAAGTGTAAGACCAAACAGGTCCAAGTCCCCGCTGTATGTGATTGTCTTGCATTGCCATAAGTTTCTGACTTGCCAATTTGGATTTTTTTTAGCTTAATATAATGATGGATCAGATGTTAGATTTCTCATATTGCTGGCTTTACTTGTCTACCCATTAATTTGATGATTTGTCTGAACTCTAAGGCTTGTGGAAGAGGTTTGTATGCTGATAATGCATGCTTGATGTATGTTTGTAGCAGTGTACAATCAGTGGTCTTTGAGAATCCTTTTGTTTTTGGTTCAAGAGGTCCTTCCCAATTTCATGTGTCAATGTGTAGACTTATATTTAGCATAAGTTTTTTGTTTGAAGCTTAGTTGTTTAGAACTTCCTTTGTGCCTTGTGAATGTGATTGTCTTACAAGTTTATTGCGCCATCTTATGGCACCTTTATTATACTTGCATTTTACTTATCAAAACCAAACGAATAGATTCTTTGGTTTAGGTGAATACTAGTCCTGAACTTATTTGTATGCCAAAGGCTTCTCACGTGGCCTTAAATCCTCATGGTGCGTTAAAGTTTTGGCTTCATCCAGTTGATAAAAACATGTTTTCGTGTGCAACTTGATTAGGGAGGCAAAAAGTCCTCTGACTTGTTGCTGACTGCTAATTCTGATGTCAGATTGCGATATGCACGTCCATTTTTTTTTAGCTGTTGTTGTGGAAATGCACCATTTCTTCGAGTGCCCCCCAACCCCACCTCCTCTAAGATAGATAATTATTTTTGTTGCCTTTCTTCCTTCATTAGTCTGTTTTCTTCCATAGATTTAATATGAATAATTGATCAAATATTTTCTGATCCTTATCATTTACAGATACTGGAAGGGCTTCTTAAATTGCCAGAAAACAGGGAGTGTGCTGACTGCAAAAGCAAGTATGTTATCTGGAAACTATCAAAATTGATATTGACACTAAAATTGTGAAGAAATAAATAACTTGATCTCAGTACATTATACCATAAAGTAGCTGCATGTTTTTCTTTTCCTTTTGTTAGGTAGGAAAATTTGAACTTGAGTCTCTTTGTGTGGGATTTGTGACCTAAGCTTCATGGGTGTCCCGCTGTGGACATCAAGTAGCTACATGTTATTAGTTAAAAATAATTTCTATATATTTCGAGTTGTTGTTAGTGACTAGTATTTCATGCAGGGGTCCTCGATGGGCTAGTGTGAATCTGGGCATCTTTGTATGCATGCAATATTCTGGAATCCACAGAAGTCTTGGAGTGCACATATCAAAGGTGATACTTTATGCATTGGTAGTGCGCTTTAATATTGTGAAGTTTGTCTATTGGTCCCTTCAAAGTTCCACTGTTTATTTTTCTTAGCTTTAATGCCAAAAGAACCAGTAAGTAGAGAGTTTTTTACTTATTAAAAATAAAAAAGAAAAGCAGAGAAAGTTTTATGATAGATACTAGCAATAGGGAAATTACTATGTAATATTTTTCAACTTTCCAACTTGAAACCTGACCTATTACTTTCCAGCTTGAAACCTTACCTTTGGTGCTCTCTCTCTCTCTTTTCATTGGCTTCTTATTGGTCTTTCCATTATGGAAGGTCTCTTTGAGAAGGTGGTTGCCATGGGTTATGGGAAATAAACATTCATATCCCTGTGATAAGTTGCTTGTTTGTAAATGCTTAAATCTTCATAATCTACAGTTCAATAATGCAGAACCAAAAATTCATGAGCCCTTAAATTGTTCTGTCATAAATTGCTTTTGGGTTAATATTGAATCCTTGCTAGGTTTACCCTATCAGGTAAGAAGAAAATATTTTTTACTTCTGCACACAAATACGTGGTTAAGCAAATGCCAATTATTATTTGCATACTTATCAATGGGTTCTTTCTGGATTTTTGCAGGTGAGGTCTGCTACTCTGGACATATGGCTTCCCGAACAGGTTGCATTTATTCAATGTAAGCTTCTCTGTGAGTACAGTTTCATTTTTTAGGCTGATGTTGGTCCAAGATAACAAGAAAGTGACTCAATATATGGTTTCCTATTCTATACAGCAATGGGAAATGAGAAGGAAAATTGTTATTGGGAAGCAGAGCTGCCCCCTAATTACGACAGGGTTGGGATTGAGAATTTCATTCGTGCAAAGTATGCATTTTCATGTTTTTGGGAACATGAAGCTGACAAAGGATACACATTAATTTGAGTCACCTGAGGAGTAATGAGAACAAAAACAGTGAAAGATACACATTAATTTGAGTCACCTGAGGAGTTAAATGCAAGTTTTCAATCAAAAGGCATAAATTCCAAGCACAGTCTCCAGATCTGTTTCTTCTTTTCCTATCACTGCAGAAACATGTAGTAATCAGTTTCCTCCTATGTGACTAAAAAATAGTTTGTCACAATGCATTCATGCTTGACACTGGTGTATCATGTATGTCTAGTGAATGTGCTGAACTGTTTGTTAGAGAATGTTTTATTTTGGCTGATTTGGTACCTTCTATTATCATAGATCATGAATAATTTGAGTTATGAGTTATTGTTTTGTTTTCTATTTTTTTATCATAATGTCAGAAACAAGCTGCCAAGAAGGATGTATTTCAGTTGTTTGCTGAGAAGGTGGAATATTTCAGAGGAAAAGAAGGATGTACTTCCAGCTATGTATTAATATCTTGGAATGGATTGTGATTTTGTATTCATCATATTCTAAAGACATACTAGAATCAGATAAGAACCTAGAAATAGAAAACATTGGCAATATTCTACTGGGAAAGAATCTTTTGGTGCGCTGTGATTTTTAGATATATGTTAGTTTGTGATTAATGTTAAAATATGATTTTTGGATATATGTTATTTTGTGGGTAATGGTGATTGAATATTAATTGAATGAGAAATTGAATTAATGCTTCATTTGTTATTTGAATATGAGTTATTATTTTATATGTTAGTTTCATGACAGGTGTTTGAATGGGAGTTAATATTTTATATGTTAGTTTTATTATAGGTATTTTTTTTAATTTAATCAAATAAAATTAACACAATTTCACCCCAAAAAAAAAAAAAAAAAAAAGAAAAGAGAGAGAGATATGACAGCGTTTCTACAAATGCCTCCTAAACCCTCGCCATTAACGGTAACAGATAAGACGGCGCTTTCAAAACGTCGCTAAATATCGTTGGTGACGTCAGCGTGTGTATGGTGGGACATTTGGCGGCGTTTTTTAAAACGCCTCCTATACTAATATCACGGCGTTTTTAAAACGTCGCAAAGATACAGCGACGGCTGCAGCTTCGACGTTTGGTACTAAACGCCACTAAAGGAATTAGCGGCGTTTTTGATAGATATAGCGGCGTTTTTTAAACGCCACTAAAAGTCCAATTTCCAGGAGTGAGATTATAATTCTCTGCATTGCTTCTGTTAGGAAAAATAAAAAAACGGTATTGCTGTTATATCTGTAGGAAATTCAGCATGTGTTCATGATAAGAAATTCTAATTGTGCTTAGTAGATTACGCTTTGTTGTTGCTTATGTGAATATTAAATAATAATAAAAAAGATATATATGCATGTTACTGTTTTGTTTTTCGAAGCACCGAACTACCTGTAGCATATATAATGGCCCACTGTTTCAATAGTACATGATTAGGAATTCATATTCATTTATATATTAATATTTTTTTGCATGCTATTTGGTTCCAGTTCCAGTAAATTAAAATATTTCACACGAGATGTTCTAATTTATTTAATTAAATTTATATCTATGCTATGCTGTTCATGTTGAAAAATGGTCAGAATATAAGTAATCTAATGTTTCCATCCAATCTACTGTTTCAATTTAGTCAAGTGGATAAATAATTTTCTATGCATTTTCTTAATTTCCTACCATGATTTATATGCATTTTTTTTTATTTTATAGTTTGATAATATAATTTGCATGATCATGAGTTTCTAATTTTTAGTTTATATTGCATGGTTATTATTTTCTAGAGTTTTAGGATTATTTATATGTTAATTGCTTCTAGTCTTCTATAATTATTTGCATGTTTATTGTATAATAATTTCATATAATTCTTGCCTATTAAATTTTTAATTTACTTTGTGGAGTAATAAGGTTTTTGTAACTTGTCAATGTTTTTAATTCTTTAGTTATTTTGCTAGTAAATAGATTGGTAGGAGGTTTAAAATAATTTATTGATTTTACAGCTTATTTCTATTATTTGTTTTGTATTTTGTTATATTTTTTTGCTAACTTTATGTACATGAATACCTATGCAAAAGGGCATGAAAAAATAAAAATAAAAAAAATGAATAGAATTTGGGATTGTAAAACAAAGTTGGACTACTAACATATTTGTTGAACATAAATATGTAAGTGTGGAAAGGAGTTTTGGACCAAATAAGAACCTTATGTGGATTGTTTTATCTTTCTTATAATTGAAGCAATTTTTGCTTGAGTTTTAGTAGTGGTTAAATTACAAATTTTTATTCAAACAAGTTTATTTACTTGTAATGTTAGAAGCATTTTAATTGCTTGTAAATTGTTGAAGCAATTTTTAATTGCTTGTAATTTGGTTAGCAATTTTTAATTGTTTGTAAGTTTTGGAACTTGGTTTGTTTTAACCTAATTTTTCCCTTGAAAAACTTAATTCTAAATTTGTATCCCATAAACTATGAGTCAACATGCTCTTGAAAGTTTTGTCTAAGGTTAACTGGGTTTTAAGTGGTATCGGTGTGACTCCTCTAATCTTCCTGAAAACTTTCCGGACCTTGTTTGATTCTAGAGTAAGTGGTGAGACTACTTTTGAATTAAATTTTCGACTTTGAGATTTTCTAGTATTAAGTTTAGTTTCTGGAAATACAATAGTGAAATTCTATTGTATTTTTCAGAAATTATAACTGTAATTGATGTTGTTGCTACTAATGTTGGTAGGGATCAGAACCTTGGGTTAACTGGCTTGTCAACTCCTACTGTGACCTCTGTGGTCAATCCAATTGTTGTGACCTCTGTGGTCAATTATGTTGCTACTTCTGCTATTCCGGGAGGACTGCTCAACCATCATGAGCGCCTAAAGAAGTTCATTGGAGTAAATTTCAAGAGGTGGCAACAAAGGATGCTATTTTACCTAATTACTCTTAGCCTTGCGGGGTTTTTGAGTGAGCATCCACCAGTCATGAAAGAGAATGAGAAAGACAAGCAGAAGCTCATGCCTTTATATGTTTGGAAGCAGCCAGACTTCCTTTGCCGGAACTATATTCTGAACGGCTTGGGAAATATACTATTCAACGTGTTTTATGACAAGAAATCGGCAAAGGAGACGTGGGATGCTTTGGATAAGACCTACAAAACCGAGGATGCTGGAGTAAAGAAATTTGTTGTTGGACGGTTTCTAGACTTCAAAATGGTGGACTCTAACCATCATTAGCTAAGTTCAAGATTTCCAAGTAATTTCGCATGAGATTCATATAGAGGGAATGTTACTGAGTGAATTATTCTAGGTAGCTTCTTTGATTGAGAAGCTACCTAATGGCTGGAAAGACTTCAAGAATTATTTGAAGCACAAATGAAAAGAGATGACAGTCGAAGAGCTCATTGTCATGCTTTGAATAGAGGAAGACAATAAGAAGAAAGGAGGGAGTATCTCCACAGTGAAAGCAAACATAGTTGAGTATGGCCAATCCTCGGGGGTTAAGCAAAGCTCAAAGGTAGGGACTAGAGGTGGTGTCTCCAAAAGGCCTATTTACAAGCCACATGAATTCAATGGAAAGTGCTTCAACAGTGGAAGCGATATGCATTGGGCAGTTAATTTTCACAAGAAGAAGAAGCCTTACAATAAGAACCCTCCATAGAACAAAAGTCGTGCGCACATGACTGAAATGGAGGATCTGTCACAAGATATGGATGACATGCATTTGTTAGCTGTTGTCTTTGAGGTGAACATAGTGGGGTCCAACTTGGAGGAATAGTGGGTGGACACTGGGGCCACTCGCCACATCTGTGCTGAGAAGAAGATGTTCACAACTTTTGAATCGGTTTCAAATGGTGAGAAGTTGTTCATGGAGAATTCTGTAAACTCAATTGTTGAGGGGAAATGCAAGGTGGTCCTAAAGATGATTTTAGGAAAAAGCTGACTCTGAACGATGTCCTTTTTGTGTTAGACATTTGTAAGAACCTTGTCTCGGGGTTTCTCTTAAGCAAGCATAGCTTCCATATGGTTTTTGAGCCTGAGAAGGTCGTGTTGACCAAGAGTGAAGTCTATGTAGGGAAGGGGTATATGTCGGGCAGTATGTTTAATCTCAATGTAATGACTATTATCCTGAAAATGAATGAGAAAACTTTTTCTTCTACTTATATGCTTGAGTCCCCTGAATTATGGTATGGTAGACTAGGTCATGTGAATTTTGACTCTTTGTGTAGATTAATCAAGTTAGATCACATACCATCTTTCTAGATTAATCTAAATCACAAATGTGAAACTTGTGTAGAAGCAAAATTGGCAAGGACTTCATTTCACTCTGTTAAAAGAAGTACTGAGCCTTTAGATTTAGTGCATAGTAATGTATGTGACTTAAAAGTCATACAATCACGTGGTGGCAACAAGTATTTCATCACTTTTGTTGATGGTTGCACCAAATATTGTTATGTGTATTTCCTTAAAAGCAAAGACGAGGCGATTAATAAATTTATTCATTTTAAGAATGAAGTTGAGAATCAACTACGTCGAAAAATTAAGGCTTTAAGAAGTGATCGTGGTGGAGAATATGAATCGTTGTTTATTGAGATCTGTGATTAATCTAGAATTATCCACCAAACTACAGCGCCTTATTCTCCTCAGTCAAATGGTGTTGCTGAGCTGAAAAATAGGGTGTTGAAGGAAATGATGAATGCAATATTGATAAGTTCTGGGTTGCCATAGAACTTATAGGGGGAAGCAATTCTCTCAATGAGTTACATTCTTAATAGAATACCTCGGAAGAAAGTAGACAAGACTCCGCATGAATTATGGAAAGGTTGCAAGCCTTCCTATAATTTCCAACGAATGTGTGGGTGTCGTGTGAAAGTGGCGGTACCTAAACCAAAGCGGGTTAGGATAGGTCCGAAAATCGTGGATTGTATATTTATTGGTTATGCACAGAATAGTAGTACATATAGGTTTCTTGTGTACAAGTTTGATATTTTAGATATACACGAGAATACCATTATGGAATCAAGGAATGTGTCCTTCTTTGAGGACGCGTTTCCTTGTCGAACCCGAGGAGAGGATCAAAGTTTTGAGAAGGAACTTGAAGATTATCCTAGTGATAGTGATCAAGATGAGGAGATAAATGAGTCAAGAAGGAGTAAGAGGGCTAGGACTTCCAAGTCCTTTGGTCCAGACTTTTTGACTTACATATTAGAGTGAGAACCTTGAACTTTCCATGAAATTGTGACTTCACCTAAAAGTCCTTTGAGGAAAGAAACGATTAAAAGTGAGATTGACTCCATCTTACATAATCACACCTGGGATTTGGTTGATCTAACCCCAAGCAGTAAGGCCTTGGGGAGTTAGTGGATTTTTAGGAGAAGGATACATGCTATTTATCAAAGGATATAGGCAGCGAGAAGGCCTGAATTACTTTGATAGGTTTCATCAGTGACAAGGATTATATTCATTCGCATGGTGATTACGATAGCAACTTTACGTGGTGTGGAGATATATTAGAAGGATGTAAAGGCATGTTTCTGAAATGGAGATTTAGAAGAAGAAATCTATATGGAGCAACTCGAGCGGTTTTCAGCTCCACGGCAAAGTAAGAAAGTTTGTTAGTGTCATTACCCGAACCCACCCCTATAGGTTAGGATCATAACCGGCTAGTAGTCATGAGACTAACTACGACCTCAGATGAAAATCAATCATATTTAACAATAATAGGGGGCCAGAAGCAGAAGCAGAATTAAAAATTTTGTCCAATGAGCTGTGCATATATGATATTACAAAAACCTTTACACATTATATTAATAACTCACACCGTTCAGTCATTAAAGACATACATATATTCAAGATCATTCAAAAAGAGTCATAACAGAAGCTAGTCATATACAGACTTAGTCCTACGGGACCTCAAAAGTTAACAAAAAGAAAAAAAAGAAAAAAATCATAAGCAAAGCCTCGCACATTAGGCGTTCATAGCAGAATCCATGATATATGGTATCCTTAATAGGTTCATTAGGGCTGAGGCTGGACATTCCGCTGCTCACCTACATACATATAAATAAAGAGTGAGGTAACACCCAATGAATAATACCAGAGTAAAGGGGTTAATGAATGAGATTCGTAGTGAAAAAAATCATACATGTACTTAATACATATGGAACGCAATTCCTATTCATAACGTACTTAAGAAAATCATAATGGTATGACCTCGGGTCCAATCCATTATACTTAGAACATGTCGAAGGGATGAAACGACCTTGGGTCCAAACATTTTTCATAACTGATCATAACACATGCACAAAACGACATCGGGTCCAATGTTTCCATATTCTTGTTCATGCACATATTCAAATTCAAGATCACGTTCACATTTAATGGATCCATACACAAATGACCATCCAGTTATTCACATCACAAGTACCAAACGACTTGAGGTCCATCATTTCCAAATTCTTATTCACGCGCATTCTTATAATCATGATCATGTTCACATGCGTATTCATGTTTAAACGACCTTTGGTCTAATTAATTTCTTGTTCAAAATGACCATTGGTACATTTAACAATCATACAAAATGACCTTCGGTCTAATTCATATGTAAAATGACCTTAGGTCCATCTTGTCAAATATTCTAAACGGCCTTAGGCTCATTCCATATCCTTGTCAAATATACCATACGGCCTTGGGCCCATTTCATATTTTCATCAAACATACCAAACGGCCTTAGGCCCATTGTGTATTCATACAAAACGACCTTTGGTCCAATCTTGTAATTTCGTGCTTATCAATCACGTTTCAAGTCTTTACGAATCAGACAAGTAGAATACTCATTCATAATACAAATTCTTGAGTTCGGAAAAATTACCACATATGTAGTATTTAGAAAATAACAAACATGAAAATATCTTTACTAAGATATTGCTCACAGTGTTCAGTTGGCAGATTCGCCCTCAGAGTTGACCCTACACAATTCGTAACACACAAAAATTGGGTCACAATACAATTCAATCCATTCTCAAATTCGTTTATCTTTCTTAGGCTTTTTTCTAACTCTTTAGTTCATTTAGGATGCTCAATGTGTGCCTAAGAATGCAAAAAGAACGAAAATCGGAACATCATACAACTTTTCAAAGTTTCCTGAAACAGGGTACTTCGTTCAAGCATAACATTGGTCACTCGAGCGAACCTCCTGATCTGCAAAAGTACTGGATGCTCTCATTTTATACTCGAGCCAACTTCTTGGTTGCTCGAGCCAAGGCTGAAAATAAAGGGTGGTTACTTGAGCGGTCTTTTGGTCTATCGAGCCAACCTCCAATGTTTGCAAAAGTACTGGGAGCTCGAAATGTACGCTCGAGTGACAATTCCATCGCTCGAGCAAACTGTTCAAATTCTAGAATATCCAGAATTCTGTTTGAGCTTCAAAACACAACTCCAAGGTTCCAAATTCATGAATGACTAGTCTAAGAACTTGAAAACATATATTCTAACATACATGAATTACATATCTTATACTCAAAACTTCATAAATTGTAAAATTGAAACTCAAAACTCCCATGCATGTATGATGTAGCTCGAATTCTTGTTCTATAATTTTCAAAACATGAAATTGAGCTTCATAATCTCATGATTCATGAATGCATGTGTTAAACAACTCCAAATTCAACATGATTATCATAGTTTATACTCAATGATGAAAAATCATAACAAATTATACAGGCATGCATATATTGATTCTAATCTCAACATACTCAACTCAATTCTTACATTTGTCAACATGTACTTCTTGAATTTTCATAGTTATGAACTTAAACTCATGAATTAAGGTTCAATCTCTCACCTTTAAACTTCAATGAGCCTAGGTATAGCAGATTCTTGTGTTTAGCTTCCAAATTCTTCAACCACCAAGTCAATTCTTTAAGATTTTGATCCCCTTTCTTCTCTAAAATGAAGTCTCTCTCTCTCTCTCTCTATATATATATATGTTTCTCTCAGATTTGTGCAAGGTCAAGAGCTCAAACTTCTTGAGCCAAAGCACTATCTCTACCATTATATAGTGGATGATTAATTTAAGCTAATTAATTAGGAATCAATCTAATTAATCAAGGCCCATTTATTTAATTTAATCTAATAATTTGATCTGAATCAATTTTTAATTAAATTTCACCATAGACTCCAAAAATTATGCTAATCACAATGGTACATCAATTTTGGTATATGTCGCCTCTATGACCCTCAATTTAGATTATGGCAGAATATAGAACAGATATCTCTACGATGGACAGATATAAATTCGAAAACACATATAATCACATGATTAGCATCCCTAATCACATTAAGCACACAATTACAAAGATAGTTAAAGGGTAATGGTGTATCACAGAGCGGGGTTGTCACATTCTTCCCCCTTTAGTAAGTTTGGTCCTCCAAACTTATGTTACCTTCCATTGGAAACAGATGTGGGTAGTGTTGTCTTATCGTCTTTTTCCCACGTAGCTTCCCTTCTATAATGCTCTTTTCATTTCACTTTCACCATTAGAATGGATTTGTTTCTCAGTTGTTTCACTTGTCGGTTAATGATTAGTTCCGGCCATTTTTCATATTTCATATTCTCATCAAGTGCTATACGGTGATAGTCTATAACACGAAATGGATCCCGTAGGTAGCCCTTCAACATGGACACGTGGAACACGTTGTGTATTTGTTCCATACCCGGCGGTAAAGAAACCTTATACGCAATGGGACCAAGTCTCTCTAGAATTTGGAATGATCTAATATAACGTGGTGACAACTTACCCTTCTTACTGAATCTTGACTGGCCTTTCATTGGAATTACACTGATGAACACATGATCACCAACCTCATATTCAAGAGGCCTTCTTCTAACATCCGCATCACTCTTTTGTCGGCTATGAGTTGTCTTGAGTCTTTGCTGAATCACTTTAATCTTTCGGTGGTAGTTTGCACAATTTCAGGCCTAATCAAAACTTTATTCTCGACTTCTATCCAACAGACCGGTGAACTATATTTTTTGCCATAGAAGGCTTCATACAGTGTCATGCCAATGCTTGAGTGGAAGCTGTTATTATACGCAAATTCTGCCAATGGCAAGTAATCTTCCTAACTTCCCTGAAAATCTAAGGCACACATTCAAAGCATATCTTCTAGAGTCTGTATGGTCCGTTCCAACTATCCATCAGTTTGCAGATGAAATGCAGTACTAAGTTTCAATTTTATGCCCATTGCTCTCTGTAGGCTTCTCTAGAATCTATACACAAATTTCGGATCTCTATCCAACACAATAAACACCGGTGCTCCATGTAAGCGGACAATTTTATCGACATATATAGTGGCAAGTCTATAAGCATCATAAGTAGTTCGAACATGACGAAAATGTGCAAATTTAGTTAGTCTATCAACTATAACCTAGATAAAATTCATACCTCATGGGGTTTAAGGCAGACTAATAATAAAGTCCATGGTAATATGTTTCTATTTCCATTCCGGAATAGGGAGAGGTTGAAGTAGACCTATGAATTTCTGGTATTCGGCTTTAACTTGCTAGCATTGAAGACATTTACGCATATATTCTACAATTTCCCATTTTATATTAGGCCACCAATAACTTGGTTTCAACTCCCGATATATCTTGTTGTTGCTCGGATGCATCGCAAACATTGACTTGTGGGCTTCATCCAAAATTCTCTTCTTTAAATCAGAGATGTTCGGAACACACAATCTATTTTGGAATTTCAACACTTCATTCTCCACACTAAACCCTGGTCTCAGATTTGATTTAGATTCATCAATTACTTTCTTAAGGAACTTATCCTCCATTTGTTTTTGTTTGATGACATCAATAATTATCGGTTCAACTAAAATGACGGTTATCAATCCGCCTTGTTCATGTAATATTACTTCAATCTCGGATTTCTCAAAGTCTTGCAAGATTTCATTTTGTTCAGTAAATAGACAAGCCAAGTTCCCCATCGATTATCTACTCAATGCATCAACAACTATATTGGCTTTCCCTGGGTGATACTAAATCTAGAGATCATAATCCTTTATTAGTTCAAGCCATCTTCTCTATTGCATATTCAGTTCTATTTGGGTAAAGAAGTACTTTAGACTTTTGTGATCCATATAAACCTCACATTTTGCCCCATACAAGTAATTGTGCCATATTTTTGGAGCAAACACAACTGTGGCCAATTCCAGGTCATGCATTAGGTAGTTCTTTTCATGTGGTCTCAACTGCCTGGAGGCATAGGCAATTACTCTCCCATGCTACATTAACACACAACCCAAACCCTTGTAAGAAGCATCACTAAATATCACAAAAATTTTCGTACCTAAAGGCAATGCCAAAATTGGTGTAGTAGTCAATCTCGTTTTCAGTTCTTGGAAGGCAGATTCCCTTTCATCATTCCATTCAAATGGTTTCCCTTTTTGAGTTAGTTGGGTAAGTGGTACAGTTATTTTTGAAAAGTCTTTTACAAACCATTTGTAATAGCCAGCTAAGCCTATGAAACTACGAACTTCTGTTACATGTTGGTGGTGGTCAGTTCACAATTGCCTTTATTTTCTCTGGGTCTACAGAAATCCCATCTCTATTGATAGCATGCCCTAAGAAGACAACCTCATCCAACCAAAATTCGCATTTCTTTAATTTAGAAAATAATTTCTTTTCTCTAAGTGTTTGTAAGACAGTTCTCAGACGTTGTTCATGTTCAATTCTACTCTTTGAATATATCAACATATCATCAATGAAAACCATAACAAACTCATCAAGGTAGTATTTAAAAATTCAATTCATAAGATCCATAAATGCTACAGGTGCATTAGTCACCCCAAATGACATAACCAGAAATTCATAATGTCCGTATGTTGTTCTGAATACGGTTCTCTCAATATCTTCTACTTTCACCTTTAACTAATGGTACCCGGATCCCAGATAAATTTTTGAAAATACTTGTGATCCCTACAATTGATCAAACAAATCATCAATACAGGGCAAAGGGTATTTATTTTTGATCGCTACCTTGTTCAATTCCTGATAGTCAATGCACAAATGTAAAGTCCCGTCTTTCTTCTTCACAAATAAAACAGGTGCGCCCCATGGCGAAGTGCTCGGTCAAATAAACCCTTTATCAAGAAAGTCTTGCAATTGCTCTTTCAATTATTTCATTTCAACAGTAGACATTCTATAGGGAGCCTTTAAGATAGGTTGGGTGCCTGGTACAACACCAATAGTAAACTCTATTTCCCTGTGAACCAACTCTCATGGCAATTCATCTGGAAATACATCCAGAAATTCTAACGACAGGAATACTATCTATTTCAACATTCATAGATTGCTCAGTCAATATGGTACATAAGTAACCCTGACATCCCTTCTTAAGCAGTTTATATGCTTTCATTGTTGAAATTTGATAAGGTGGGAGTACTACACCATTGCCAATAAACTCAAATTCATTATGTCCTGGTGGTCTAAACATACCGCGTTTTGTTACACAATCAATGGTGGCACAATATTTAGATAACCAATCCATACCCAAAATCACATCAAAATGTCTAATGTCTAAGGGTAACAAATCCACATATAAAGTAGCACTACCAATACACATATCACAAATACAGTACATAGATGTACATAACACAGATTCCCCAGATGGAGCAGTTACACATAACAGATATGGCCATGATTCTAGGGGTCTATTCAGTCTAGATGCAAATGTAGTAGACACAAAGGAGTGTGTTGATCTGGAATCAATTAACATAAAAGCATCTTGATTACATATAGAAATAGTACATGAGAACACAACTTCTATGTTTCGCGTGTCACCAGGGACGAGTGCAAAGACTCTCCATTGTCTCATTGTGTCTCTAGTAGTAGCAGGCCTCGTAGTATTCCCTGGCTTTAGGATGGATCCAGTCAAACTAGCAGCGGGTTTGCCACTTATTTGTTACTCAATTTGGGTATAATCCCTTACCATGTGTCCCATTTTACCACATTTAAAACAAGCCCCAAAAATACAGCAACAAACCCCGTGATGTTTCTTACCACACTGATTACATGTTGGTGTCGTATTTCTGGTGGAGCCCAAAGTGCTTAAGGATCTCATATCTCGCTTTTTCGACGATCCCTTCTTTGAGAAAAAGCATGTCTCTTACTTTTTCAATTAATTGGTGGTTTACTCTGATTGGCCATATTAGTTTCTGACATTAAAGCCCGGTCTAACACATTAATGTAAGTAGGCAGTTTCAATACATTCACTCGTTCTTGAATATCATTGCGAAGACCGCCCTCAAATTTTATTGCCTTTTTATAGTTGGTGTCAACCATATGCAGTGCGAACCTGGCCAATTCTATAAACTTTGCCTCGTATTCTGCCACAGTCATAAAATTTAGACACTTTTCTATTGAGGGCACATTATGGCAAGTATTTATCAGAAAAGAGCTCAAGAAATCGTGTCCAGTCTAGGCCATTGTTGTCATTACATATCAACATCCACCACCTTCTTGCTTCATCTTCCAGTGTAAAGATGGCCAACTGTACTGTGCATCAAGGCATGGAAACACTTTAAATAGTTTCTCAATACCAAGGACCTAAGCCTCGGCCTTCAACAGATCTACTCCCCCCGTGGAATAGTGGTAGTTTCATTTTCTTAAATTCTTTGGTAAGAGCTATTATTTGGTCATCGCTTTGCAAATCTTGCACAGGTTGTACTGTAGGTGGGGGTGGCGGTTGTTGCCACTGTTGTTGCCATTGTTGTTGTTGCCTCAATGTTTCTGCCGTGTCCTATATCAACCTTTCCATTCTATCCAGTCTGGTAATAAAGAATTCCTCTATCTCATGGGCTCTTGTTCTCACCATTATCTAATGAGATTTGCATTATATTTCATACAAAACCATGTACACAATATCCATAGACAGAAAGAGCACACATACAAATAGGCAACAATTCATATATCACGTAGTCACATATTTCAGAACACTTTAACATATTCTTAATGCATTCAGACATATATTTATCATATAAATGCAACTTAAGTCTTTTCTAGACACTCTATTGCTCACTTGGACAAGTGTGTGTGAGTTATTAACTCGTACTCTGATACCACTCTGTCATGACTTGAACCCATCCCTATAGGTTAGGATCATAATTGACCATTAATCATGAGATTACCAACGGTCTTAGACGAAAATCAATTATATTTAACAATAATAGGGGGCCAGAAGCGGAAGCAGAATTAAATTTTTTGTCCAATGAGCTGTGCATATATGATATTACAAAAACCTTTACACATTATATTAATAACTCACACTATTCAGTCATTAAAGACATACATATATTCAAGATCATTCAAAAAGAGTCATAACAGAAACTAGTCATATACAGATAGAAGACTCCATGATATCTGGTATCCTTAATAGGTTCATTAGGGCTGAGGTTGGACATTCCACTGCTCACCTACATACATATAAATAAAGAGTGAGCTAGCACCCAGTGACTAATGCAAGAGTAAAGGGGCAAATGAATGAGATTCGTAGTTAAATAAATTATAACTTAATACATGTAGAACGCAATTCCCATTCATAACGTACTTAAGCAAATCATAACAGAATAACCTCGAGTCCAATCCATTATACTTAGAACATGTCGCAGGGATGAAATGACCTTGGGTCCAAACATTTTTCATAACTGATCATAATATATGTACTAAACAACCTCGGGTCTAACATTTCTATATTCTTGTTCATGCTCATATTCAAATTCAAGATCATGTTCACATTTAATGAATCCATATACAAATGACCATCTGGTCCTTCACATCACATGTACAAAAACACCTAAGGTCCATTATTTCCAAATTCACATTCACATGCGTGCACTTATAATCATGATCATGCTCACATGTGTATTCACATTCAAACGACCTTTGGTCAAATCAATTTCTTATTCAAAATGACCTTTGGTCCATTTAACAATCAGACAAAATGACCTTCGGTCCAATTCATGTAAAATGACCTTAGGTCCATATTGTCAAATATTCTAAACGGCCATAGGCCCATTCCGCGTCCTTGTCAAATATACCATGCAACCTTGGGCCCATTTTATATTTTCGTCAAACATACCAAACGGCCTTAGGCCCATTGTGTATTCATACAAAATGACCTTTGGTCCAATCTTATAATTCCGTGTTTATCAATCATGTTTCAAGTCTTTACGAATCACACAGGTAGAATGTTCATTCATAATACAAATTCATGAGTTCGGAAAACTTACCACATAGGTAGTATTTAGAAAATAACATACATGACAATATATTTACTAAGATGCTACTCACAGTGTTCAGTCGGTTGATTCGCCCTCAGAGTTGACCCTACATAATTTGTAACACATAGAAATTGGGTCACAATACAATTCAATTCGTTCTCAAATTTGTTTATCTTTCTTAGGCTTCTTTCTAACTCTTTAGTTCATTTAGGATGCTCAATGTGTGCCTAAGAATGCAAAAAGAACGGAAGTTGGAACATAATGCAACTTTTCAAAGTTTCCTGAAATAGGGTACTTCACTGTGAGTGTAACATCGGTCGCTCGAGTGAACCCCCTGGCCTGCAAAAGTATTGGATGCTCTCATTTTACGCTCGATCCAACTTCTTGGTCGATCGAGCCAAGGTTGAAAATAAAGGGTGGTCACTCGAGTGGTGTTTTGGTTGCTCGAGTCAACCTCAAATATTTGCAAAAGTATTGGGAGCTCGAAATGCACGCTTGAGCGACAATTCCATCGCTCGAGCGAATTGCTCAAATTCTGAAATTTCCAAAATTTTGTTTGAGTTTCAAAACACAACTCCAAGGCTCCAAATCCATGCATGGCTAGTCTAAGAACTTGAAAACATATATTCTAACATAAATATTTCATGAATTACATATCTCATACTCAAAACTTCATGAATTGTCAAATTGAACCTCAAAACTCCCATGCATGTATGATGTAGCTTGAATTCTTTTTCTATGATTTTCAAAACATGAAATTGAGCTTCATAATCTCATGATTTATGAATGCATGTGTTAAACAACTCCCAATTCAACATGATTATCATGGTTTATACTCAATGATGAAAAATCATAGTAAATTAGACAAGCATGCATATATTGATTTTAATCTCAACATATTCAACTCAATTCTTATATTTGTCAACATGTACTTTTTGAATTCACATAGTTATGGACTTAAACTCATGAATTAAAGTTCAATCTCTTACCTTTGAACTTCAATGAGCCTAGGTATAGCAAATTCTTGTGTTTAGTTTCCAAGTTCTTCAACCACTAAGTCAATTCTTTAAGAATTTGATCCCATTTCTTCTCTAAAATGAAGTCTCTGTCTCTATATAGGCTTCTCTTAGATTTGTGAAAGGTCAAGAGCTTAAACTGCTTGAGCCAAAGCACAATCTCTGCCATTATATGGTGGATGATTAGTTTAAGCTAATTAATTAGGAATTAATCTAATTAATCAAGGCCCATTTATTTAATTTAATCTAATAATTTGATCTGAATCAATTTTTAATTAAATTTCACCGTAGGCACTAAAAATTATGTTAATCACAATGGTACAGTCAATTTTTGTTTCTCTTGCCTCTATGGCCTTCCATTTCAGATTATGGCAGAATATAGAATAAATATCTCTACGATGGACATATATAAATTCAAAAACAAATATAATCACATTAAGAATGCAATAGCAAAGATAATTAAATAATAACAGCATATCACAGAACGGGGTTGTCACAGTAAGCTTGTTAAGTCATTATATGGTTTGAAGAAAGCTCCTAAGCAATGGCATTAGAAGTTTGACATATGTTGTCAAATGGGTTTAGAATCAATGAATGTGACAAATGCATATATGTCAAAGACATTGATAGAGGTTATGTCATTTTGTGTCTATACGTTGATTACATACTCATTGTTGATAGTAATAACGAAATGATTAGAACCATCAAGAGATTGTTAAACTCTAAGTTTGACAAGAAAGATATAGGCCTTGCAGATGTAATTTTGGGTGTTACGATTACCAGAACATCTGGTGGTATTGTACTTTCTCAATCTTATTATATGGAGAAGATACTTGAGAGATTTGGCAAATCAGATACAAGTGAATCAAGGACACCGATTGACTTAAGTCTACACTTGACCAAGAATAATGGTGAGAGTGTCTCTAAACTAGAATATTCTCGGGTCATTGGGAGTTTGATGTATCTAATGAGTTGTACATGACCTGATCTAACCTACTATATGTATTCATTGTGATAGCCAATCGGCAATTGGTCAAGCACAGAGTAATATGTATAATGGAAAGTCTAGACATATCCATCGTAGACATAATTCCATATGACAACTACTCTCTAATGGGGTTGTCTCTCTAGACTATGCAAAGTCTAAGGACAACATTGTGGATCCGCTAACCAAAGAATTAACTTGCGAGTTAGTAGAAACGTTGTCAAGAGGAATGGGGTTAGGGCCTTTAGTAAATGTTACTGAAACATAAAACCCAACTTAATTGACTGGAGATCCCAAGATCTAGGTTTAAAGGGACAACTGAATTGTGTGTAATGCGTGAGTCACTTAAAAGTTAAATCCTCTTGCCCATTCATTTATACAGTGATACCCTGTAGGGGTGGCAGGTTAAGCTAATGTTTTTAATGACTTAAGTGATGTGAATAGTCAACTGTGCATAGTAAGATACCTTCTATAGTTTATCTATGTGAGTACAAAGTGGGGTCGCTTCTTTAAGAATTGGTAAGGCCAAATTCTTCGAAAACAATCACTGAACCAGGCTAGTGTTCCAGGGCCGTACCATACACAACAGTGAGAACAAGAACAATGGTTGAACTAACTCCTATGTAAGGTCTATTGTCTTGGTTTACACAAACGGAAAAATAGTTCAAGACATCACGTTCACTGATCTACCAATAAATTTGATAAGTTTTCATTACGAAAGGTTCAAGGCCAATAGCTACCTTTTCTGAGACAGGGTTAGTCTGTGCGCTCTCTCTTTCCGAATCTTTGTTGATAAACGTTATCTGTTTTTCTTTATTTGATCATTTTTTATTCATGTGGGTGATTGTTGGAAAAAATGATTTTATGGTGACTTTAATATGAAATTAAAGTAGGGCCCAGCCACTGGTGGGTTTAGATTCTTTGTAACAAGATCTTTACACCGCAAAATGAATGACCAAAAATCATTAAGAATTGAATGAGAAATTGCCTCATAAAATTGGCCTCATGAATGAGGAATTGGGAATGGTGTATAACCACTTATCCCATATTGACTGTAGAGGAAAGCATTGATGGGCATTTAACTCCCAAGTTTGTGATAAGGCATGAACCATTAAGGGCATCCAAATTTTTCGAAGGAAGGGAGTTATGGATGCTCTAAGGATGGGCTTGAGCCAAAACTATGGTCCAAGTTGGTTATGCAAATATTGCCACAAGCGGGCGCAGGCATGCCTGCCCAAATCGGACCGGGCTGGGTCCGAGTCTGGGTCTGGGTTTGTGGTCTATGGTTCGTGGGTCGTAGATTGTGGGTCTTGGATCTTGGATCTTAGGCATAGGCTTGGGCTTAGGCTTGGGCTTGAGGCTTGATGCTTGAGACTTGCTGAGATAGGTTAGGTTTGGGCTGGGCCAAATTAGTGGTCCACCAACCTAATCTTTTTGGGTTAAGTCTGTTAGGTGGTTGTTGTTATATATACATATGTGTATATTGGGTGTATTATTTTCCATCAGTTTTGGTGCATTACTCCATCAGTTTTGCAAGAGTAATTGGGCAATTTTGGCTACATTTGTTGTTAGCCTTCATGGCTGGGAGGCTCCTCCTCTCTCCCCTATTGTGTATAAAAGGAGACCTTTCCCTTTGGTTTTAGGTACAGAATTTTTGGCTCTCATACTATACAATTAGTCTGCTCCTGTAATCTTTTTCCTGTGTGAGAGAGTGTTGTCATTGTTACTTTGCCAGAGCTAAATAGAAGGTGCTTCTGCATTAGCAGGTTCTAATCACTGTATTCTGGGAGACAAACACAGACACACATCTAGCACCTACGGTGAGGCGGCGAATCTGTTTTATGGAAATTGTGGTATCGCACAGGTTTCGATTTGCATTCTCTTCTTGTTTTATCTTATGTATTTCTGTTCATCTGTAATTTCCAACATGATTGGTTGTTCTATATTTTTCAATTTAATTAAATATGAACATGTTTTGAAAAACCTACGTGATTTGTGATTCAAAACAGATTTAATTGCAACAATTCCCAAACAAACAAAACTAATAATCTAAATCATCTATCACATACGAAAGTGATGTAGATTGTTGTTCCACAATCAATAAATCGACTCAAACGATTTTTACGTGGAAAAAAAATCACAGTTGGAGTACCTCCAATTGTGATAAAAAAAAAAAAAAAAACACGAGCGAAATGCCACTAATCAATCCACTATGAAGAATGAAAAATACATAAAATTACCAAACAATTTACCCAATTGTGCCCTTTTCACCAATGCTTTCGTCTCAGAATTGATTACTTTGATGTTGAATCCACAACACTTACGTCGAATCCACGACAACGAGCTGTTTCAAACTACATCGAAGCCGTCACGCTCGAATCTTCGGAATCCACCGAACAAGAACTCTTTGATATGAATGATCAAACAACCCTTTGATGTAAACAACTTAGATCATGAGATAAACCCACCAAGACATCAAAGGAAACAAACAAGGAACCTTCAAAGACAAACCCTATGTGACAACCCTCATCTCTGATTAGTTTTAATTCATGATTCAAAGGAAACAAACAAGGAACCTTCAAAGACAAACCCTATGTGACAACCCTCATCTCTGATTAGTTTTAATTCATGATTAAGCATGATAAGTGATTGATTACCATGAAATCCTAAATTGATTACATGAGTATGTTGTCTTAAATGCATTTCTATCTATCTGTTACTGAATGATCTATTCATGTTTTAATTTCGAATTGCGAATTGAAAGTCTTATAGGCGACCGAATTAGAAATTGATTAGTGTTTTATGCTAATTAGGATTTATAGGATTTTATGGTAGGTTTAATTAACATTCAATTTGGAACAATTAAATTAGAATAAATAATGCTAAATTAATTGAGTTTAAGTTATTTACATAATTTCCCTTGAGTGGGCTCCCTCAAAACTATTGTTTAATTTCCATTACTCACACTTTTGACACACCATTCTTCATCCTTCTTCTTGAGCAAACCGTGAGTGAGAGGGAGAGTGGAAGAAAATTGAATTCATCTAGAAATTGACTTGAAAAATTAGAGGAATTGAAGGAGAATTGCATATTTGAGCTACCACATTTGGAATTCAAGACTTAAGGTAGGAAATTCTTTCCCTTAATTATTAATTTAAGTTGTTCTTGCTTGATTCATGGAAAAATTGATGATTAGAGTCAAGAATTAGCTTAAAGTGTTAATTGGAGGGTCCATTCATACATGCATGTCCATATCTTGGAGTTTTGAAGTTGTTTTGCATGAAATTCTTCCATGCATGTCTAGATTTTAGTTGTAATCTAAGAATTCATCATGTTTTTGGAAAGAATGGCTCATTTGATCATATGTTAGAAGCTTTGAATTCAAATAAACACATGCATGAAATATTTACATCATGCTCTTTTATTTGAAGTTAATTGGTGTTCAATTGTCATACTTTTGGGCTTTGATTTCATAAAATGATCTTTAAAACATCTTGTATTATGAGTTTCTAAGTGTTTTCCAGAAAATTGGCCCAAAATGTTGAGTTTTGGCATGCTTGATTCTTGGTTTGAGCTTTGGGAGCAAATCTAAAAAACCCAGATTTTGGCTTCCACGCTCGAGCGAAGGATTCCACGCTCGAGCAACCACCTTTGTGTTCAGAGCTCCGCTCGAGCGACGGAATGCTAGCTCGAGCTTGAATTGCAAGCTCTCAGGTTTTTACGTGTGCAGACGCACACTCGAGCGACGAGACCTACGCTCGAGCGAAGAACTGTGTCTCACGCTCAAGGGAGCATCGAGCGAGCATCGAACGGAGAATTTCAACAACCAGTACTTTTCATGTTTTTGCAGACCGCTCAAGCAAGGGAGTCTACGCTCGAGCGACCCTTCTATTTCAGTAAGCTCGCTCGAGCGAAGAAAGCCACGCTCGAGCGAGACCCCTGTTTTCAGCAAATTTTGAAAAGTGTTTTAAAGTGCACTTTTGCATCCTCATCCCATCCTAGGCATTCCTAGGCCATGGTTAAGGCATCTTAATGAGGATAATGTTATAGAACCACACCAAGTCAAGATAGGGGCTAAGTTATTAATCCCGAGTGTGTAACTCAGTGTGTGTTCATTCTTCAACTGTGTAGGGTTGGCACCCGAGGACGCTGATTAGCCTGTCTATAGCCCAGTACTCTGTGAGTAACAATGTTGTAAAGATATGTTCAATTATAATTATTTTCTGAACGATCGACTGTACTGCTTTCTGAAGTGACACTGTTTACTGAATGAATGTTTGTCCTATTTTATGAACTGTACTCGTGGCATCCATAGCAACTTACTGTCACAGTTACTGCTACTGTCACAGAGATCTCTGTTAGTTCCAATATTTGGAACCAATACTGTATACTGTTTTGATGGCCATCAACTGACTGTTCGGTCTATTAAGACCTACTGTTTATTGTATTGTTCTACTATGGGATGTACCACATATGACTACTACGGTTTCTAAATGACTGTTATGGCATGTAATATGAGCCACTAATGGAATAACCGATCTATAGATGCAAGTGACTATTTTAATTACTGAAAGGATATTCATTCTTAACCTCTTTACACATTTGTTATTCACTAGGCTTTAACTCACTATTTATATATGTATGTAGGTGTCCAGGCACCGGACCGGAGCTAGAAGAGTCGAGTTAAGCTCATGTTTTGTCCAGCCAACCATTGTGCCTCACTTCGAGGTTCCAAGTTTGCTCTAGCAAAGGCTGTTTTTGGGGTGCTTCAGATCCCCCCGTTTTGTCTCTGTTTTGTACTGACTGAATAAGACTTGACTGTACAGTTATGGTGAAGGGATTTGGTCCCTAACCTGGATGTGTTGTGCATCTGATATGTATATATGTTTTGGTTGTGAATCTGGCTTGTTCATAAAATTCTTTTTGCATTCAGATTTTCACAGCTCCTTGGACATCTTTTATCTACTGTTAGGCTTTCGCCAGCCCCTTACTCTGTACTATTGTCGTTACTGTTAAGCAGGCCTTTGGTAACCACGGATTACTGGCCGGTTACGATGCTAAACCCATAGGAGCGGGTTTGGGTCATGACACCCTAACTCTCAAGAGTATGATCTGGAACATATGACCCTAAAATTTGACTCCTAGGCAGCTCTTTATATAGAACAAGGTCGTGAAGATTGTTCGAGCCATGGAATTGTCGCTCAAGCGGTGTGAATTAGGTGCGTGAAATCCATAAGTGTCTTCACTTGAGCGGTAAAAGCTATACTCTGGTGGAAAATCAGTACTTCCAGTATTTTTGCAAACGCCTGAAACTTCTGAGAGATCATCTTCTTCGCTCGAGCGATCAGGTAAAAAGATTCAGAACAAATTACAACTGAAACAATGTTTGTTTGCAGAACCTAACAATTCCTCTTTTTGTCAATTCCAGGAAAAAACATTCTAAGAATTATTCATCACATACGCACACACACTAGACACAAACTCCTAACCACTCTAAACCAAATGCGAAGCATGCCACCTGCAGAGATTATAAAACACCACACAACAAAATAGCAAATGGCCAGAAATAAAAAACAAGAAATAATAAAATGCCCATCCAATTCGAATTCATAATCCATATAACCATCCAATTCATAATCCAGATAACATTCTAACCATAATAACCATATCCACTTCTTTTTTTTGTTCGTGAGTGACAAAGTTGCATAAAAACTATCCAAGAAACAAAAACTCAAAGGGAAGAAGACAAAATATGTCCATAGATAAACAGAACAAAGACAAAGACAAAGACAACTAAAGCATGTCAGAAGAGAGCACAACCAATCACTGATACGGTGGAGGTGGAGGCTGCTGTATCTGGAGAAGGGACAAGATTTGAGCGAGCTGCAAGGATGATTGATCAATAGTATGCTCAACACGACGTAGTCGGTCACTAAATCCATCCATCTGAGCATCCATCCGGTCTAGGTGCTAGGTCATAGCATGCTCAAACTGGCAGAGCTGGCCCTGAATAGTCCGTGGACGGATATCACGCTCATTCTCATCGGTAGCCGTAGTATCGAGCTCGACCTCCTCAGCTAATTGGTCTTCACCTACATCAGAAGTACCTGCCCCAGAAGACTCCCCTTTAACACGTGCCCCACTATGGGAGACAGTATTTTTGGTAAATTAGTTAACTAGGGTTGCATACTCATCATCACTGGAAGTTGGAGTTTCAAGAGAGGTGAGAAGGCAATTAATGAGGCAACCATAAAGCAGACCTAAAGACTTTTGACCCCCAAAAACAGCGACCATTTTTTAGATGATGAGAGTGGTGAGATTAATGGGTAGTTGGCAGTCGATGCGGTATAGGTAGGGGTGTAATTTTGGCCCGTGGCCCACGGGCGGCCCGAAGCCTGCCCGCGGCCCGAGGTGGGCCTGGCCCGTTAAGGCCCAAGCCCAGCCCAATGCCTTGGGCCAGGGCCTGGGCCATCGTTTTGAAGCTCGGTCGGGCCTGTGGGCCCTCTCAAGGCCCGCCTAAAAGCCCCACCTGAGGCCCGGCCCACCCGATGCCTAGTGTCTTTTTTAATGGAAAATAATAAAATTTTGGTGGAAAAAATTTAAAAAATTGTTTAGGCGCGCCCAAAGCCCGAGCCCCATAGGCCCGACCCGAGGCCCACCCAAAGCCCGAATACTGCTGGGCCTGGGCTAGGGCGTAGGCCTAGTTTTATGGCCCGTGGGCTGGCCCGACCCGGCCCCATTTTTTGGCAGGAGCCCGCAAGGCTCGACATGGGCCCGGCCTGGCTCAAGCTCGAATGGGTCAGGTTGGGCCAAAATTACACCCTTAGGTATAGGACATAACCTTGTTCTTAGGTAATGTTGGAACTGTAAGTGGTAACAATGAGGTTGGCACACACAATCAGGTTAAGCAACCTAAAATGAGGGAGGAGCTCATATTGTTTGATTAAGGCCCCTTTAACCCAAACTTTTGGTGTACCACACAAATCAGATGCTACTTCATTGAAATCACAAGTTGAAGAGGCAAGAAAGGGATAATGGCAGCTTTTAACTGGCGGAAGCCCTAGCAAGTCACAGATCTTGTCTTGGTCAATTTTAATTGCCTTGGATGAGACCCATGTTCTAAAGGAAGGACCAATGTCATCAATTGTGTGAATATTGTAATAGAACACCCTAACCCAGTCTAGGTTTTGACTCGTAGAGAAATAAAGCACCTTATCTCCACCCAAAGCATCAAAAATCGATCGAATGGAAATGGACTCAAAGGTATTAGGTTGGACAGTACACTCTAGGTGAATAGTCCTAGACTCGTAAAAGTCTTTAAACAACTTGGCCTTCTCTTTAGACTGAAATTTCTCAGTGTTATAGGTGGGTCGAGATGTTGTAGACTTTCGACATTTAGATGATTCGGCCATGACGAAAACCCTGACAACACAAGGAAAACCACCAGCAACCCCAAAAGTCAACCCATCAAGAGAACAACCGCAAATCAATGAAGTCCCAATTAACCAACACCCTAATATCAAACACAAAGAGCAACTACCATTAGTAATTAAGGATTAAAAAATAATGAATGCATCATGAGAGAGATGGACAGTTCAACGAAACTGGTATGAAAATAACTAGCGATGACAGATTGGGAAAAATAAAGCATAAATCCTAAGGGCTAAAGCATAAACTAAAAATGAAACCCTAGAGAAATGAGAAAATCAACACTACCATATGAAAAAACAAATCAAGATGATGAAACAAATAAATTGAGAGCACCCAAAGTAACAAGAGAAAAAGACTAACAACAAAGGAAACCCTAAGAAGCGAATAATCACAAGCCAAGGAGAGAGAAAAGGAAAAAAAATAGAAAATCAAGCTTGTAAATAGGAAAAACCTACCAATGAGTGATGACAATCACTTGAGGGAGCACGAAATCACTTAAAATTGGCCCACTCTTGATCGCACAAGGAATAGAGGTGAAATCGTCCTAGGAGAGAGAGTGAATCCATTGGATTTGGGGGAGAAAATGATCTAAAAGGACGGGTTAAAGTTCTTTAAAACGTACAGACCGCTTGAGCGAAGCTTTTACCGCTCTAGCGAATTGACTTAAGCTCACCCTATAGCTCGAGCCAAGACTTCAGCGCTTGAGCATAGAAAACAATCTCTTAGAAAATGGAACCCTCTGCAAAAGTACTAGATGGAGGCATTTACTGCTAAAGCGCAAGATCCTTTGCTCGAGTGGTATGAAAAATTGCAGAAGGCATATAGGAGTCTCAAATACAACCTGCTGAGAATCCAAAATCACTTATGCAACCAAGTTGTAATTGAAACAAGGCTTAATATGATGGCAATGATAAAACACTAAGATGAGATAATCCACACATCATGAAACTTACAATCTTGCAAAATAGATAATATGAACATAATATCGTGAGCAAGTTAGGAAAGCATATATCAATGAACATAGGTAGCATATGAATGCACATCTCAATCAAAAACATGAGAGCTCATATATTATGTGTGTGTGTGTGCAATCCTTGAGTGGTTTAATTGCTAGAGTTAATCCTAGTAGTGATTGGATGGTTGGGCCTCCAGTAAGAGAATCTACACACGATTGAGGAAATGCAAATTGCTAGGAAACAAAGGGTATTTTTTGAGTATAGGAGGAGGCTCTCCCTTAATCAAAGAGTCAGTTTTTTTTTTTTTTTTTTTTTTTTTTTTTTGCACACTCATTCGCGGCTTTCATGCTCAAGAGTATGGAAACCAAACTAGAGAAGCATGGAGAAAATAAGGAAGGCTTGGTTGGTGCCTTTGAGGTAGCCTTTTTCTCATGCCTTGACTAAAAAAAATTGAGGGAAAAGTCGTGGAGATGCAAAAAAAATGGTAAGTGGTTAAGAGACTAAACATCACCCATGATATGCTAGTATAGGTCAATTCCTCTAGTAATGAAGACATAAATGCTAGTAGTCCATAGAGAAATTTGATCACATATGCGAAAACCCCTACAACAGTTTAACTGAAGGATGTGTATAGAATGAGATCATGAAGGCAATGAGCATGTACATTCAAAATGAACTAGGGACAAGGACACATTAAACCTTGCAAGCAGCATGAGAGGTTTTCAAATAAATCTATGTGCAAAGATGACAAGTATCAATGATAATGAGATTATAACATCCAAGAACACAGAAAACCAATCGCACACAACCACTCATGCAGCAAGTCAAACTCTAGTTTATGAGCACTACTCCCAAGGTCTTTCTAATAAACTCAAACCTAATAAGATCAAAGGGGTTTTGTAAAAATAGTTTCTCTTTGATGCTCAGTGGGTGCATGTTCAAGAACGACAAGGCTCTCGTCAACTAACTCTCTAATAAAATGGTGAAGAATGTCAATATGTTTCGTGGGAGAGTGTTAGACTAGATTTTTGGAGATGTTGATGGCATTAGTGTTATCACAGAACAAAGTGAGTGTGTCCTGGTCAATACAATAATCATGAAGCATTTGCTTTATCCAGATCATTTGAGCACAACAATTCCCTACAGCTATATAATCAGCCTCAGTAGTCGAAAGAGAGATAGCATTCTGATTTTTGCTATACCATGCAACCAAATTACTTCTAAGGTAAAAACACCCTCCGGATGTGCTTTTGCGATCATCAGCACACCCCGGCCAGGCCAATCCACATCAGAAAGTCAGTGATATTGGCCGTGGTGTCAGATGAGAACCAAATCCCATACTCCAAAGTCCCACTAACATACTTGATAACTCGTTTGACAATTAGAATATGAGACTCTTTAGGACAGGCTTGATAGCGGGCACAAGCACCTACACAAAATGTAATGTCAAGCCGACTAGCTGTGAGGTACAGAAGACTGCCTATCATACTTTTATAAATGGTAGGATCAACATTAGTGGTAGAGGAGTCTTTAGAGAGGTGAAAACCTGTGCTCATGGGGGTTCGTGCATGTTTGGTCGACTCTAGACTGAACTTGGACACAATAATTCCCCCATCATGCTCATTTCAAACTCATGTGTCATGCAATCTGAGAAATAGTTGACAAGATATTCATATGTGGATCCAAACATAATATCATCAATATAAATTTCACAAATAAGGTCTTGTCCACACTACTCCTTTGAAAGTCATTGTCAAGTAAAAAGGTAGTAAGTATATCATACCAAGCCTGAGGGGCTTCTTTCAACCCATATAAAGCCGTGTCTAACTTGTAGACATGATTTGTAAATTTAGGGTCTTTAAACCCTTTGGTTGCTCAACATAGGCCTCTTTCTTTCGGTACCCATTTAGAAAAGCACTTTTCACATCCATTTGAAACAGTTTGAATCCAAGAAAGCATGCAGCAGCAAGTAAAATACAAATAGATTTGAAACGTGCAACAGGGGCAAATGTCTCATCATAGTCAATGCCTTCTACTTGTGTATAACCTTAAGCAACCAACCTAGCTTTGTTCCTAACCATTGTACCATTCTCATTAGATTTATTTTTAAATATCCATTTGGTACCTATTACATTCATATCTCTAGGTCTAGGAACAAGAGTCCAAATTTTGTTACGTTCAAATTGACATAATTCTTCATACATTGCATTAACCCAACTATCATCTAGTAAGGCCTCTTTTACATTTTTAGGTTTAATTAAAGAGACATAACACATATGAGATACCTCATCCCGAATTTGTTTTCAGGTTTTCATTCGATCTGAGACACTCCCAATCACTTGCTGTATCAGATGATTCAGCTTCACCCTAGCCGATAGCTTCAAGATAGGATTGGTAATAACTTGAGTAGCAGTGGTGGTGTCTCTTTGTGTACTTTTTGGACTAAGGCTTTCCATAGGAGTTGGTGCATGTTCGCCTTCTTGAACATTGCCTTGTGCTTGTCCTTGACTTTGTGGTACCATATCTAGATTTTGAGGATCCCCATCTTCTTCCTCATGTAAAGGTGCTATTGGAGAACCTTTGTCATCTACAATCACATTGATAGATTCCATTATAGATATATACGAAGATTATAGACATGGAAGGCTCTATTGGTGGTTGAATACCTTAGAAGAATATCTTCATCATTACGGGAGCCAAATTTGCCCAAAAGGTCTCTATCTTTGAAAATATAACACTTACTCCCAAAAGTTTTGAAGTGTTTTACATTAGGTTTCAAATCTTTCCATAATTCATATGGAGTTTGTAATGTGTCGGGCCTTAGATATACACAATTCACCACATACATAGCGGCATTTAAGGCTTCAACCCAAAACTTGGTAGGAACTTTCTTACTAAGGAGCATGACTCTAACCATCTCTTGAACAACCCTGTTTTTCCTCTCAATAACTCCATTTTGTTGTGGTGTAATGGGTGCAGAAAATTCATGCTTAATGCCATGCATATCGCAAAAATCCAAATATGAACTATTTTCAAATTCATGACCATGATAAGTTTGGATTCTTATGATATGCCTAACAAAAACACCCTGTTCATTTTGGATTTTAAGAACTAAGGATTTGAAAGCATCAACGTATCCTATTTTTCTCTTAAAAATTTTGCACATGTAAAACGAGTATAATCATCAACAGTTAAAAAAATATATCTTTTACCTCCAATACTTTCAGTATGAGTGGGTCTCATAAGATCCATATGAACAAGCTCAAGAGGACGCTTGGTTGTTAAGTTATTCACTTTCTTGTGAGGGGCTTGAGTTTGCTTTCCTAATTGACATGGCCCACACACTTGGTTCACATACTTACCCATTTTGGTGGCTATCTTAGTTAGGTCTTTGAAATTCATGTGACCTAATCATTGATGCCATAGGTCAAGATTACTTATGATGGTTGAGTGATAAGTGAGATCATTAGTATTAACAATCCCATAGCAGTTATCAGATGTGCGAACCCCATGCATGACAGTATTTCCTTTTTTATCCAAAATCTCACATTTATTTTTTTGAAAATAATACCTCATGATGTGAATCACACATTTGACTAATGTTTAGAAGATTAGCTTTAAGTCCGTCAACAAGTAAAATGTGAATCACACATTTTCCAGATTAAGAAGACTAGGGACACTTATAGAGCCCATACCAATGACTCCAGAAGTTTCACCATCTCCAAATGTAACAATTCCTCCTTCATGTTTTTCAAGGGATGTCAAATATGATTTGTCACCTGACATGTGACGAGAGCACCTACTCTCAAGATACCACATGTGCGAGCCATGTGTTTTTAGTGCAGTGTGAACAAAAAAAAAAAAAACAAGTCAGGTCACTCTTTTTTATCCATATCTTTTTGGTCTTCATAGAATTCTTGGTAAATATCTTAGCCTTGTAAACACCATTATGAATCTTGGTATTCCGCCTTGACATGTAAGGTTGTCTCCTAGCCCATGAAGTATTAGAATTTCTAACTTTTTAGGAGACTACCAAATAACTCAAAACAATAAGGGTGAATGTGGCCATACCTACCACAATGATGACAAATAAAAATAGGTTTTACCTTTCTTTCTTTGGTCATACCACCTTTAGGTTGATGGAGATGCTTGTTATCCAGTTGGATCTTTAGCTTTCCTTTGGCTTGAGTTTTTTTGTCATGAGCTGTAGAAGCCTTTTCTTTTTGATGTGTTGCATCACCATAACCTATCCCACTTTTGTCACTGCTCATTTGTTTCCACATATCAATTGTGGCTCTATCATTTTTGAGTTCTTTTTTTTTTTTTTTTTTTTTTTTGACTAACTAGCTCTTCCAAGGTAACTTGAGGGATTCAACCTTTTCTTCATATGTGGCATAGATTTTCAGAAGTTCATTTCTCTCGGTCTCATAGGTTAGAAGCTTTGCACAGAGAGCTTGTCTATCATTTGAAATCTTGATGACATCCGTTTTAGTTGCATAAATCTCCTCCTTTAACTTGACATTCTCACTTTCACATGCTTTAAGTTTGATAGTGAGTTTGTCATTCGACTTGGAAAAGTTTAGAGATTAGCTGTATAACTTTTCATAAGCTTATTGAAGTTCGTCACCATCTATCTCATCATTATCCCCTGAGGTTTCATCAACTTCTTTTTGTTCTTATTTCTCCTCGAGAGCATCCAGTCGAGTGATTAAGGCACTGATGTGGGTATTATTGGATGGTTGTGAAGATGACTCTGTTCTTTCATGGAACTGCATAAGAATAGCCCATGCATCTTTGGCATTCTTGCAATGAGACATTTCATCTTGTTCTCCTTCAAAGAGTGCTTCACGGATGGTGTTCAGAACTCTTTCACTGCTCTCTAGGTCAACCCTTTCAACATCACTCCATTCCTCAGTTGGCTTGGCAACCTTTTGATTGGTGTCCGGATTGATCACAACTGGTGCTTCAACATTCTTCTCGATTGTGTGCCAACCTTTAGGATCCCAAGTTGTGAGGTAAACTCTCATTCTACACTTCCAGTACATATAATTACTTCATTTCCATCAAAGGTAGGAGTATGATGCAGACTAGGCCCACAAGCGAACTCAACCAGCTTGGGAGTTGATTGAGTGAAGCTAGAGTAGAATGTCATGTAGGTACTATCTCTATCTTCACCAGATTCGGTTTTCTCAGCTTCTTGCTCTCACCCACTTTCATTATCCCAAGTCACTGTGTAAACTTTCTTTTGGTTCTTTTTTTAAGGACATTCAAGAGCAATATGCCCAAACCCTTGGCATTCATAGCATTAGACTCCTTGTCTTCTCATAGTTTTCTTTTTAGTCTTTGAAGGAACTTAGGGTTGAACAACTTTGGGTTTATCATTACCCTTGTCTTTAGACCGAGAGTCCTTGAAATTAGGCTTTTTTTTCTTTAAATTTTTTTAAAAATTATTTAGCAAACATAGCCTTCATTTTGAACTCTAGGTCAATTTCTATCTTAGGGTTCTTAGCAGTCTCAAAAAGCACTCATTTTTCTTTGAAATTAGATGGGCTTCATAAGTCTGTAGTTTCCAACCAACTGATCAAGCTTAAGGTTCTCAATATCCCGAGCCTCCTCTGTAGCCGTCACTTTTGATTGGAACCTACCGGGGTAAGGACCTCAAAATTTTTCCAACCACCTTAGATTCAGGGATTTTTTCATCGAGAGTAAAATAAGAATTCACGAAGTTTAGCGTAAAAATCATCAAACGTCTCATCCTCAGGCATAAAAAGGGTTTCAAAAGAGGAGGTGAGACGTTGAAGTTTTGACCTTTTAACAGCAGTAGTACCCTCGTGAATGGTTTTAAGAATGTCCTGAGCCTCTTTTAGTACCTCATACATACAAATACGACGAAACTCTTTAGGTGTGATGGAGCAAAAGAGAGAATTTAGTGATTTACTATTCCAACACGAATTCTGATAATCAATTTATCCCATTTTGCAATTGGTTTGAGAATATCAACACCATCAATGGTAACCATAGGTTCACTCCACCCATAGATAACATAATGCCAAGCTTTCTCTTCGATTGATTTTAAAAACGCCTTCATACGAGCTTTTCAATAAGAATAGTTTGTCCCATCAAGTAAAGGAGGTACATAGGTCAAGTTACCTTCGCCTATCGAATCCATTAACACAAATCACACTCTTATAGTTATATATATATAAAAAAAAAAAAACAAACAAGTGACCTGCTCTGATACTAATTGAAAAACCTATGTGATTTATGATTCAAAATAGATTTAATTGCAACAATTCCTAAACAAACAAAACTAACAATGTAAATCATCTAGCACGTATGAAAGTGATTTAGTTTGTTGTTTTGCAATCAATAAATCGACACAAGCGATTTTTACATAGAAAAAACCACAGTTGGAGCACCTCCAATTGTGATAAAATAAAAATTAAAAAAAAACCCAAGTGAAAAGCCACTAATCAATCCACTATGAAGAATGAAAAATACACAATATTGCCAAACAATTTACCGTACACTTTGTAAAATTGTCTTCAACAACCTGTGCCCTTTTCACCAATGCCTTCGTCTCGGAATTCATTAGTCTAATGTTGAATCCACAACACCCACATCGAATCCATGACAACGAGCTACTTCAAACTCCGTCAAGGCCTTCATGCTCGAATCTTCAGAATCCACCGAACAAGAACTCTTTGATATGAATGATCAAATAACCCTTTGATGTAAACAACTTAGATCATGAGATAAACTCACCAAGACATCAAAGGAAACAAGCAAACAACCTCCAGAGAGAAACACTATATGATCTTAAAGATGTAACCCTAAAATCTGACTCTCGCACAACTTTATAGAGAACAAGGTCATGAAGACTGCTCGAGCCATGGAATGGTCACTCGAGCAGTGTAACTCAAGTGTGTGAAATCCATAAGTGTCTTCGCTCGAGCGGTAAAAGCTTCGTTTGAGCAAAAAATCAAAACTTCCAGTATTTTTGTAGACGCTTGAAACTTCTGAGAAATCATCTTTTTTTGCTCAAGCAATAAAAACTTCGCTCGTGCGGTCAGGTAAAAAAAATTCAGCACAAATTACAACTGAAACAATGTTTGTTTGCGAAATTGACAACACAAAGAGACCTAATATGTTTACTTCATTTAAATACTCAATTTGTATAACTCCTTGCTCCAAAACATCACGCCATGCAACTTCAACGAGGTAGAGCCATATTATCTATAACATCGCCCAAGGGGGTACCCACGTGCGTTGAACAGTTTGGACCCTCGATTTCTTCGATATTGTCTCATGAGTGCAATGTGAAATGTAGATGAGAGTCCAGATTTGATAACTTTTATAAAAAAATCCATTTTATTACAAATTCTTTGCTAGAAATGGACTACATCACCAGATCTTAGAATTGCCACCTAATATTTTGAAAAAATTAGGAAACTCGTGACTCATGCCAAGGCCGCTATTCATAGTAACCAAGGATGCTTAGCTCGGAACCTTAAGTATGAAGGGGGAATGTCATTAATTGAGCACCCCTACTCACTAGATCAAAAGATCGACTTCTATTAAGCCATGATATGATTTTTATTAATTTTATATATTCATATTCTGATTATTAATAAATCCTAAAATTTACTATGTGAAGCAAACAAATATAAACTGTGTCGTTTATTTTGGAACAATTTGATTTCATTATTTTGAAAATGTTCTGAATAGTGCAATCATAAAAATCAATTTTATTCCAAATTAAATAAAACAACATTCACCCACTGGCATGCATAAAGTTATGTCAAATAACCAACTAGCTACATGGCAGGATGCTAAACATAGTAGAAAAACATGCACATGTTGGATACTAAAACACAAAAACTTACATATTTACTGATGTCCCCGCAAACAATTACAAAACAAAGTAAGTAAAACATGCATGATCCTATATATAAGATCCTAATGCAATTCATTCATGAAATGCAAATAAAGACCCGACTTTTATTAAATGACATGCGAATCATCTTAAGACACGAGGTAACACACAAAATCACATAATAATCGATTAAATCTACAAATGCAATTTTAGCCAGATCTTAAGGCATGAAACATGGATGCAAAGCATGAATATAATGACAAGCATATATACTACATATGTACAGAATATGGAAAGGAAATGAAAGAACGAGATAGAAATAAGCGGGGTGGGGAATTATTACAACTTTGGAATATTACAAATCCGAATAAGGAAGGAGAGGAATAAAAATATTACAGAAAAATTAAATCCTCACAAACACTCTCTAATTAAAAGAAAAATAGAAAAACAGAAAGCTTTAGGAGGCCTCGAAGACCATTGGAAACTATTCTACTTATCGCCAGGAGGCTGCTGGGTTATGTCTAGGAGAAAGTGGTTGGCAACCAAAAGATGAGCTGGCCAACAAAAAGTTAGACGGCCAACCAAAAAGGTAGCTGACCAGCAAATTAATTGGTGGGCCAGCCACTTTCACGCTAGGCTAAAAACTCTATTTTGTTTTAAACAACAGAAAAACAAATGGAATATAAGCAAGTGGCTCAACTAACCACTTCCAGTTAGCTTACAATAGGTTTATAACATGAAATTGAAGCAAGAAAAGCAATATAAGAAAGAAAATGCAAGAAAGTAAAAGAAAATGAAAAGTGTACAAAATTTACCTTCCAATGAAGGATTTGATTTCTAAACTTCTTTTTGATTAGCCTCAAGTTTAGGAAGTGTGTTCTCAATTGTCAATTTGAAAATTCGAAATTCTAGTTAGAATGGTCTTTTGGGGTGGTTTAACAGTGTGTGTGGGGGAGTTATACAACTCTCTGTTTTTCTCAATTTCAACAACACTCACTCTCTTTGGATTAAGGCTCAAGAATATGGCTCTCACAGAATTTATGGGATGGTTTTGATGTATGAAAACGTCGTATATCAGTATATGGAAAAATGGAAGTGTTTTGGCTCAAAACTTAAACTTTTCTTCTTTTCTCTCTAACTCTCATCTCTTAATTCATTCCTCTCCTCTGTTCTATTCATTCTAATCCTCCATATAGATAAGGATGACAGGCTCAATCAAGGACATGTGAGACAAGGTTGATGGGATGACAAGGGTGATTGAAATGGATGCTCTCTTTTGGGAAGAAGACAATCCCCATTTTGATAATGGAGGCCAAGGAAGGATAATGAAGGGGGATGAGTGTGTATCTCGTGCAAGAATCTATCAAGAAATGGTTGTTGCCACGACCCCATTCCGGCCCTAGTAGAATGGTGCCATGATGGCCAGTAATCCGAGATTACCAAAGGCCAACTTGAAAAGTCACACACAATCAGAGTATACATATGGGGCTTACATGTGCGGAAGCAATAAATTTAAATCTAAGTAGTCCATAAGAGCTGTGCATAGATCAAATGAAATGACATACATCATGACATGGTTTACAACTTGGATACAAATAAAATAAAGTGCATGTTACATCTTGATCAAAAGGCTTCTCAAGCCGACATATATAAAAAAAATGAATTACAAAGCTAAGAAGCATAATCTTCAAGACGCTAGCAAAATATGAATCCAAAACAACTTGCAAATAACATCTAGGCGTCACCGCCTTCTTGCTTGCCACCTACACATATATATATATATATATATAAGGAGAGGGTGAGCTTGGATACTCAGTGAATGATATTCGTAATAAAGGTTTGAATGAATGATATTCGAGATCTTTATCAAAACATTACATATCATAGCTTGTACAAAATCAAGGGATGAACCAAGTTCATCTATCAAGTCTTTCAAAGCTTCAAGGAATGCTTACTAGCATCAATATAATACAAGGGATGGCATTCTTGACAAAACAAGGGAATAATCGACCCGAAATCGATTAGACAAACCCACCCGTACAAGACCGTCGGTGGCAAGGGAGATATCTCAAACAAGGGTACTAGTTGCATTATAGTCCCCTAGCACTAAGGACTTTCCAAGAATGTCATCAAAATAAGATAATACTTGATACAAAACTAGGAATAATCATTCATACTTGAACAAACACTTTTCCAAAACGAAACAAGCAAAGCTTTATCAAACCATTAGAACATAGCTTTATTAAAAATACCACTCACATAGCTCTTTGGGTGTAGGGATTAAGGTAAGAATTCAAGACCTACAAATACATGGCAAGGTCCACTGAATGCATTTCAAGAAGACAAGAAGTAATGCTCAAAAGATGGCTATGCAATGCATCCCTAAAGCAAGATTTACATGAGTGTAAATGATCCCGGTATTTCTTTCAAAACTAGGTCAAGGCAAAGCAAAACATGTGCTGGGAGTTAAAACACTGTTTTTTTCTCATCTCGGGAAACATGCTGGGTACCAGCCAAGTCTTGGTCGTGGTCCCACACCTCTTGGCCGAGGTGTGGTCTCCTAGGCCTAGGTGCGAGATCTAGGCAAGAGTGGGTCTCGGTGACCACATTTAGGGAAATGAAGTCTGGAAAAATCTGGGTTTCCTCTTGAAGAACATGAATAACCTGAATGCTAAAATCATAACTTCTTTATTCAAAATCTGAAATTTAATAAGATGAGTTCAAAAACATGGACCTGGGTACCCATAGTTGAAGATCTTCTTGAAAACAAACACAAAACATGGAACTTGTTATAAACTTTCGGATCAAAACAAGGCTTTTCTTCAAGAACACATGAACATCATTTTCTCTTTCTAAGACCAACTTCAAATCAATGCATGGCTCATGAATCATGCAGGATCATGCAATGTGATCAAATAAACATAAAGAACAATAAGAGTAAATCAAGAATCTAACCTCAAAACACGGATCAAACGGTTTAAACTCTAAGGATTAAGCTTGGAAATCTACTTCTCTCTCAAGAACTCATTCTTCGTCTTTCCTAGAGCTTCTCTCTCCTCAAGAACAAAGACATAGTAAATGACATATTCCTCAATAGCTTACTGACTTAACCCTCTGCTGGGACACGTGGCAACGCCTGGTTGGGTTTTCTCAAAAGGTGACTGAATGACAAGACAAGAGCATGACAAAGGGTGTACAACAAGTAAGGTGACAAGGCCACTCTGACAAGGCAATGATCTCGGATTAGGGCATAGGCTTCGGGCAAGAAGGTTTCAATGATCTCGGCTAAGAAGGATAACACTTGGCCTAGCTGTGCCACACCTCGGTCTAGGTCATACCAATCCAGGAACAAGATCACTAGGTGCAAGGATCAAGGATGTTGGTTGCCTGGATGATAACATCTCGGCCAATATGCCAGAGTGGAAGTGGAGGTCAACCGAAGTGGTTCCAAGATGGTCCTAGGTGTAAGAGGTTCAAAGGAGTGACCTAGGTGTAACACACACCACGCAAGTAACAAAACATACAAGCAATACTCAAGCAAAATCACATAAGCACAAAACAAGACAGGGACCTTTACTTAGGCAAAACAAGTCAAAATCTGCAAATGCAAGCTTAACAAGACAAAATCATGCAGATGCACATGAACATGGCTAAGACGAGAATGAGGGTCATTACAGTTGTAATGGCATGACTCACATGCATTCAACAAGAATTTTGTCAAAATTACCCTGCTTCTAGGAAAATTAACCGACCAGCCAATTTATTGTCTGGACGGCCAAAAAAATGATCGGTTGGCTAAAAAAGTTGGTCGTGAATGACTAATTTGCACAAAATAGGATTTTTTAACAGAATTATCATCATTTTCTCCTATTTCACACTGTTCCTTGCTCGATTTCCTTAGAAAAAGTTTTATTTGAAGTATATACGTGGGCCTTAGAACACTATGAAAATATTCGGAACAGAGCCTGGAAAGAAGGTTTCAAAATAGAGTTTAGAACGAGACTTAAACACTTGGCCAAAATAAGCTTAGGGTTGGAAATGGAACAAAAATTCCATATTTCTTACTGAGAATTATGCAACAAAAACATTCTTGTTTTCATCATCAGATAATCAAAAGAAAGCTCGTAAGTCTTATGGCGGATCAAAATGGGGTGTCTATAGTTGCCCCTCTTTGGCAGAACTCGAAGTCATTTCTCGACGTGAGTGAACGTCAAAACTTGAAGATGAAACAAACAAGATGGAAATGCAATTGGTTGAACCCAAGGGTTGCCTACATATCCCTTTGCAAGGAATCAAATGAGCGTAGTTCAGGAACAGAATGCAAATGACATGCTCAAAATACAAATGAAAACTGAAGTTATACGCTTCATGAAGCCATTTGTTTTGAAAATTCATGATCTACAATGCAATGCAATAGGTAATATATGGTGAGGCAAGCCTCATGCAAATGATACGAAACATAAGAAGGGATACAATCCAAACACACTCAAATAAGAGAAGGAAATATAACCGATGAATAGTTTGCGCCTATAACCCAAAACAGGGGAGGTATTAACCCATAGATAGTCTTAACTAAGAAACCAAGAAAATTAAGGTATTAACCGATGCTTGTTTGAACCATCAACCTGAGAAAGGGATAGCATCATCATCCCAAAAAAGGGCCAATATTAACCGAGTAGTTTGAACATACAACCCAAAAGAGGGGGCCAGTTTTAACTGATGAAAAAGGTTGTAAGACGTGAAGAGATTGTGGCCAAGTGATGCAACAGTGGTAGTTGTAACCACGCAAATGATATGCTAATGCAATTAAAGGTTGAATTGTTTTTTTTTTCTTTTCTTTTCTTTTTGAAAATGCATGATTTATGCAATGCAAGATATAACATATGGTGAGGCAAGCCTCATGCAAATGATGCAAAACAAAGGGGTACAATCCAAACACACTCACATGAGAGGAGAAAAAAAAGGTTTTAATCAAACAGCGAGACCTAGATTGTACCTCGATACGAAATAGGGGATTGATTTCAACCGGGGTATATGTGAAAAGGGTGTTAACCAATATACAAGACTTAGACAGTACCTCAATATGAAATAGGGCGATGGTTTTCAATCGGGTGAAAAAGAAAGGGATCTTAACCAATATATAGAACCTAGACCGTATCTCAATACGAAATAGGGCGATGGTTTCAACCTGGTAAAGGACAAATGTTGTAACCGAAAAGGTTTGAAGTGATGTGAATGGATTGTAACCATGCATGACAAATATAATAGACAGTGCAAGTGTGATGGTGAATGCAAACACATGAAGGGGCAATGTGAGACATACAATATGTAATGTGATGTGATGGATGTAAAAATAATATGATCGATTCACAACAGATGAATACACAAAATGAATTTTTTTTCCCTTGTTTTCAAAGTTTTCTTCTTTTTTTTAAAAAAAAAAAAATTATTTGATTTTATTTTTTATTGTTGTTTTTTTGAAAATTTACATATACACATGTATGGATAAAAATAATATACAAAATACATACTACGTACTTATACACAGACAAAATATATACATACAAACTATGCACATATATGGATACATATATATGAAAACATACAGACATATAGATACATACATATATACAGATACATATACATACGAACACATACACACATATAGATACATATACGGTATACATATATACAGAGTATATACATATTATACACATATCACTCTCCCTTCCCTATTTTGTCTCTCTCTCTCTCTCTGCCTTTTTCATCTTCGTTGAACGCTGTGTCTGGCGCACGATGTCAATAATCACGACACACTTGACTAACAATAGCTTGACCAACCTCGTTTGTCACAGATTTCCTTGATAATCCTTCTTCCTTTGTTTCTTCTTTTCTTCTAACTTCTTCTTAAATCGAGGCCTGCGAAAGAGAGAAAGCAGAAAGCTGCAAGCTCCCTATGCCATTACTCTGCTAATTCTCTCATTAGTGGCATTATACTCCTCTTGACATGGCCTCTTCTCGTAGTCCCCTCACTCTCTTCCCAGACCTTAATGATTTCCTAATTGAGATTACCAGCTCCTCTAAGCCTCGACAGAGTGCCTCTGCTCCTGCCCCTATTCTCAGCTTTCCTGCACTATTAGTCGAGCAACTAATGGCAACGTAGTCTGATATTGATGCCAAACATTACACATTAAAGTCCTGTATGGAGATGGTGACCACGGTCTCCAATTTGTCCCAGCGGCTGTAGGGTAGGACGAGTGCAGTACATCGATTAAAAGCACAACTCTCTCTGCTTCAGAGTATGTACAAGGTTGCTCGAGTAGATATTAGCAATCTGAAAAAGTGAAACAAGGAGCTGAAACTACAGGCGACCTCTGCGGCTTGATTTGGAGCTCCTTGGTGCTCTACATTTGACGGCCAATGACGGGGAGTAATTTCTTTCGGAAGCTCTGCCAAAGCCGAGGCATAGTCTTTAAAGGCCTCCCGAGAGTAATGCTATGGCGAGGCAGCTGATGGTAGAGTCAAGCAACGAAGTTGTCTATGAATGAAATCGGTTTGTAATCTTCGCCGCCGGGCTACTGCCAGAATTTGAGAAAAAAAAAGTCCCTTTCTTTATTGTATTTTCAATTTTCTTATTTTTCTTATTTTTTCTTTTGTTTTTCCTTTTCTAGTTTTTCTTAGAAAGGAGCACCAATGCTTCAGAATTTCCTTTTCTTGTTTTGAAAATTTATTTTCTTTTTCCTTTTCCTTTTTTTCTTTTTCTTATTTTTTTATTTTTTATTTTTTATTGTAATGTTGATCGAGGCTTTATCCTGAAGTTTAAATAATGAGTTATGTTGTTTGCATATCATGGCATGAATGGTATAACACTTGAGTATAAAAACATTTTATTTCGAATGTGAATCTGAGAGTGATTGAATCTGAATAAGTCTTGAATTGGACATTGAGCCCTCAACAGACTAGATATCAAAGAATGACTCAATGAACGAAAAATAAAGCAAAAACAATCCAAATACACCTATTTACACTGGCTGGAATAAAAGACACTCAAAACACTACTCCAAAGGACAAACAATTGAGCCAGCGCAAATTCTGCAGTTTTTCATTTTGGATTCAAAAAATTGGCCAGTCGGTATGGACTCACATTTTCCTCACGTCCCCGCCTTTCGGAAAGGGTTTGAAAAGAAGGCCTCACAGTTCGGATTCCCGCAGTTCTGAATCTAGTCTCACAAAGTGCAATGTGAAACTGATAAACACCAAAGAGTCCAAATCCGGCAAACCTTTTTAGAAAATCGATTTTAAATCAAATAATGCCAAAATTGGACTGCTTTTCCAAATACAGAGTTGCCACCTAAATATTTTGTTTTTGAAAAATTTAAGAAACCCTTACTTGTGCCAAAGGCCACGTGTCCGTTATCACCAAAGTTGTCTTAGCTCGGGAACTTAGGTACGAGTGGGGAAGGTCCTAAAATGAGCACCCCCGCTTGCCCAATCAAAGATTGGCCCCTACTAATCATGATATGTTCTTTTATAAACATTATGTGTTCTTGTTCCGGTAATTAGCTAACATTACTGTGTGACGCACACATGCAAGTATGGACTAGTCACAAGACTTGGAACAATTCAACTCATGTTTGTTTGTGAAAATGGTTTGAATTTGCCACCCTCAAGTGGGCTTAAAGATGCGGATTTGCCACCAAACAAAGTGGGCTTAAAACATGATTTGCCACAACAAAGTGGGCTTAAAACATACAATTGTTGAATCGTTCCAATTCAAACAACAAGCCTTCATCCACAGGCATTGAAGCAGTTTAGCATTTAAGCATATAGCCTCATGGCAACCATGCGAATCATGGCAACATGGCAATCATACTCATGCAAGTATGTTAAGGCATAAAACTCACTGAGTACTCCAAGCCAAAACAGAAACTAGTTAGAAAGATGCACGGTCCTAACTATACAAGATGCTTAATGCAACACATGCAATATGCAATTAATAGGCTCGGCTACTAATATGGCACATGAATCGGTTTGAACAACATGCGATTAAACATGTATTCAAAGAAGATATAGAAATAACAATGCAGTTTGAATGATGCGTCGAGCCTCGGTGCATGCAAGACAAATGAACGGATGTAAACATGCAAGCATAAGGTATGCTAATTGAAAATGTCCCTAATCTAACCATCAAAAGTGATTAAATAAAAGAGAGAAAGACGTGGGGCTAAAAGACATACACACACGCACGCACAATTATTACAACATTATATCCTCACGAAGGAGGGTCCGAATGAATGAGCTGACTAGCTATGCTAATTATGCTAATTATTAGAAAACAAACTACTTAACTAACTTATTCTAAGCTAATTAAATATTACAAAATGAATTAATTAGCTAAACACATTAACTAACTAGTTACAAAGTAAGTAAATCCGCTACCACCAATTAACTAAATAAAGCAGTTAAATAGTCTCGAGGGACGAAGGATGCATGCATGCTCGACTTTTCCACCCGAAAGTGCCACCACCTTGCCATTGCAGCCTCTGTTTGCACATTTTGATCACTGAAAATTCTACCAACTTCCAGAACACCTCTGCTCCACCTCGGGAACATACTGAGCAACTTTCTTCATTGATAGCCAGCCGGCTACCATTGGTGGCCGGTCGGCTACTACTGGTGGCCGTCAGCCACTACTGGAGGCCGGCCGGCCACCCCTTCCCTGAACTTCCTTTTTTGCTGCAATAGAGAGCAAATATAGGCAAAGTAGTGTATTCTCAAGGAGTGTGTGTTTTGTTACTCTCCTTATCATTGCACAAGCTCAAAGGAGTGTAGCTCTTGGCTCTCAAACCATCAAGCAGGCATTTCCATGCATGATGGTCAAAGAATCAAGTTTGTACAAGCTTAATGAGTGCAGACCATCACCCTATCATGCATGATCAAGGGCAACGAAGACCTAGGAAAATGGTATATTTCATCACTTTTGAGTATGAAATGTCTCATTTTCCTTGTGTTCAAACTAACGTCCGATTTGAACACATGCAATGCAATATAAAAGGATGCTTATCTTGCCTCTTTTACTTGTTCATTTTTATTTACTCATTTTAGATTACCAATCAATTCTTTAATTGATTAGTCCAAAAGTGAGTGTCCTTTAATGGAAGAGGTGTCAACCAAGGGATGATTTAAGGCAAGAGAGAGGTCATGCCTTTGATTAGTAGAAACCCTCAAAAGAGGATTGAAACCATTAAGCACGAACCTCGATCTCAAGCTTAAACACAACCTGAAGGTCAACCAACCCTCAAAGAAAATGAAAAGTGAAGAAATGAGGGAGGTTGAAGAGATATTAAGTGTTGGAATAGAGTGCAAAACAACACTAAATCATGCAATTAACTCAAAAGAAAGATGATCAAAGCATTGAAACAACAAACTAGTGAAGGAAATTGCACTACAACCATGCCATACAAGGCTCAAAGGACCTAGCTAGCCCAAAACATAGCTAAAACAAGTCAAAATAGTAGCAAAAACATGCTAAGATCAACTTACAAAATGCTAGAAAAACACGCTCACATGTTAAACTATTTAGGCATGCAAACAAGACACAAGGAGGGAAGGCTAACCCCTCCAATTTTGGACTTCAAAAGAAGGTTTTTGCTACTAAAAAAACTTTGAATTTCAGTGGTTAAAAGGCCCAAAAAGTTTGATTTAAATGTGAGGAAATATGGCACAAAAGGCTATACAAGCAAAGGAGCAAAAAAGGGTGGCAACCCCCTAACTCACAAAGACTCAAACTACTATTTTTATGCCTCAAAAATAGATTTTTTTACACCTCACAAAAAGCCTTAAAATAGTTGAAAAAGAAGGCAAAATAAGTATGCACAATAACCTTAAATGAGGTAAGTTCTATACCTTTGAAGCAAAGTGCAATTCAGCCATTAACTCAAGCTCAAATCCCCTTCCAAGGCTCAAACGAAGCTCCAAGGGACCTCAACTCAAAGGTGAGAGTGTTTGGTTAAGGGTTGATGTGCAAAAGTGTAGAGAAACTAAGCAAGTGTATGCAAAATAACAAGAGAGAGAGAGAGAGAGAGAGAGAGAGAAATCTAGAGAGAGAGAGAGAGATTTTTTATCCAAAAATTCTAACCCCTCCAAATGGGGGAGGACACCCCCTATATATAGAAAATCAATGTTTGAGCTTGAATTCATCCCTCTATACACGTGTATGAAGATGCAGTTCAGTGAATAACAACTGGCATAACTGGAAAACAAATATCTGAAAAAGGAGACCAATGCATTGGTGGCTGTCAGCCACCATTGGTAGTCAACCGGCCACCACTGGTGGCTATCGGCCACCACTAGTGGCCGACTAGCACAACTTGTGGCCGACAAGGTCCAGGGCTGGCTGACAGGTCACCCTGCTCTTCTAGGCAAGAGGTAACAAGCTCTTGGTCCAAAAACAAGCATAAAATAGTCAAGGTTCAAGGCTCAAAGTCAGGGCGTTCCACCAAGGACTTCGGGCGCTCAAATGAATACAAACAAGCACAATCACTGAGCGCACAAACGATGACGTCCAAGTCTTGAGGACGGTCAAAAATGGGGTGTCTACAGTCAGCTAATTGATTGGCTGACTAGCTAATTAGTTGTCCAACCAACTGAAAAATTGGCCGGTTGGCTAATTCATTAATCGGCCAACTGAATGAACTGGTAAGCTATCTGGAAAATTGGCCGGTTGGCTAAACAAGAGGCCAGCCGATTGAAACAACCAAGAAGCACACTTGGAGTCAACTAAAAACTTGGATGATTGACTGAATTGTTAACCGGCTGGTTGAAATATCAACGTGAGACTCGAGAGTAAGGGGAGAAGATAGAATTCCTGGCTCAACTATGCCTCTAGTTCATTGATTTGACTTTTTCTTTTTCTTTTTCTTTTTTTCTGGTAAAAAGATTTTGACCAACCTGAGAGTTACATTAGCATGCTTGTTTCACTCTCTATTTTGAAATCATGTAAGTCAAGCTGTGAGCACTGAAAATTTTCTTTTTGATCTAAAGAATGGTTTGGGTTTTGCAAAAAATAGAATAACTTTCGAGAAAATTAGTCGACTTCAATAAAAATCATCAAAACTTGTTTTCGCAAATGGCCACTACCTGACCAACATGGAATCAAACCTTTGAGATGCACAATCTCAAATTTGAACTTGATTTGTCTTGTAGTTGAATCTGCTGTAAAGAAGATATAGGACGACTGAATTGAATAGAGGTGAGCCAATTGAACATGGACAAGATAGTCGAGTCAAGTAAAAATATACCAATCAAACATGGACGGGACAAGTGAGTTGAAAATGGTTAGGGCCGAACTTCAAGATAAAGCTATCTATGTATCCCAAAGATAGGAATCAGGCCTTACGTAGTTCCAGGGTGAAGGTTCACTCAGTTATTAACACTCTCCTCTTGTACTCTAACTTTTTCCAAAGCCACCCTTTCGAGTTTCGACCTTGCAAGCTCTTCTTCAATTGTTTCATTTTTTTTTTCATTTTTCATTTTTCTTCATTCATTTGTTTTGTTTGTTTTTTTTTCTGCTCTAACTTTTTCTTAGGTCGCCATTTCGGGTTTTCAGCCCAGCGAGCTTCTCAAGGATAGTATTTTTTAGCTTGTCCATGTTGATTGGTTGTGAGATCTCCAGGCCATCTAAATTCCTGAGGATGATTGCTACTCTTGACCAGATAGACTTGATGATGTAGGGACTTGGCTAATTGGTTTCGAATTTGCCCCTAGCGATAGGAACTCGATTGTCCTTCAGTAATAAATCTTCTTCTCTCAGATTCTGGGATTTGACTTTCTTTTCTAGTCTCCATTGGTGTGAGAAACGACCCAATTTGAATTTTCGATCACATTTGACCTTATTACCCCTAGTTCAAGGGTTGCTTCCAATCCGGCTATGTAAGCCTCGTACTTTGGTAGATCATTGAACATGCTGAATCAAGGTTTGAAAGCTAGGGGGTCGTGTCCCAAGGTCGAGAGTGATCTTATGTTGTACAATCTCAAGATCAATTCTAGGCATGTCTTCATAAGACCACGTAAAAAATATTTTTTTGAAATCTTTTAATAAAGCGACTAATTGCTCGTGCTCTTCTAAAGACAATGTAGAACCAATCTGGACCAAGCGAGGATTCTTCTCAGTACCCACAATAGCAGAAATGATCTCATCCATAATGGGCTTAGCGTACCTCTCTTCCTCTCAATTGATCAAATTTCAAATCCCTAAGAATTCCTTCATCTTCGTCGTTGTCAAAGTTTTGGAAAAAGTTTTAAAAATGTTTGGTCAATGCAATGATTTAAAGACATAGAGAAGTAGGCAAAAATTACTACATCTTCATTCAGAACTTTTTGGCTCAATGGTTAAAACAGACTCGAATGAAAGTGAAAGACAGACACAAAAAGGACAATGATGCTGGGTTATTACACTCGAAATCACCAAAATTAGAAGTGCTAGGCTGACTCAAGTCTGATCCCAACTCTACAAACTTAGCGAAATCAAATTTAAACTTAACACTCAATTCAAAACTCAGAATAAAACCATTCTCAAATTGCTAGTTAAAGTGTGAGCCGTCCACCACATTCAAAATAAAGCCCGTGCAATCAACAGGTGGTCATTTCCCAATCATAGAAATGATCACAATATCCCTCGAATTTACTGATCCCGTGCTGGTCTCAAGATCTACCATAGAGTCAGCCAGTGTGAAAACCAAAATTTCTTCGGTGCTTCTTTGTTGCATGATCAATCCATGGCTCAAGAAAATCATAAGGAGAGAAGTGCATGCCTGTGAGACTAGCTGCCATAATATCCAGCTTTGGCTCCAAATCATCTTCCGCTACGAAGTTTTGGTTGGGATCGAGGTGCATATAACATGAATAAACCAACGCTCTCTGGAATAAGCACCTTGGGTTTGGGTAGATGGCAAGGTGTGATGTATATGTTAGGGCTGAAGGTGGGTGGTAGTGTATGGATAAGGTTGAGATGGGAAGGCGGTGGAACTTGGTCATGGGGTGGCAATAGGTTGGAGGTGGCATTGCACTTTTGAGGTGGAGCTATTGTTTTATTGCCAATGAGATCTTGAATCTCATGACGAAGGCGATAGCAACGATCAGTGTCATGTTCGGGCCGCTGGTGGAAGACATAGTGCTTGGTAAGGTCATGTTTGGCTGGGAGTGGATTGGGAAATGGTCGAGGGTTAAGAGGTTTGAGATACCCAGTTTCTATCAAGATCCTCATGGCTTTGGTAAGGGGCATATGGGGAGGGTTGAAGATTCAGGTTAAGGTTCAGGCTAAGTTGGCGAAGGGATAGGTTGTTTTGGCAGTGGTGATAGTGTTGATCTCTGAGGGTATGGCATTAATAACTGTACTACTATTGGAAGTAGCATTGGAATTGTGAGTGAATATCTTTCTCATGGGCTCATTTCCTTTCTTAATGTTCCCTTGTCTAATAGCAACCTCAATTGGAACCCCAATCTCATGGAGGTCCTTGAAGTTGAAGAGTAAAAGAACTATTATCTGCTGCAGTAATCTTCCATGTAGATTTTTGACCACCATATGGACTTGATCTTTTTCTAAAGGTTGGCTTATCATCATAGCTACTTTTTTCCTCCAGTTGGTAATGAATGCCATGAAGCTCTCGTTGGGCTCTTGTCGGGTCGCCTCCAGTTCCAGAGTGGTTATTTTATTTGAGTATTATAGGAATACTAGGTAACAAAAGCCTCAACTAATTCTTCCCAACTTATTTTATTGAGTCCTCCAGCTTGGCATATTAGATGGCATCCACTCCTGATATGGTTCTTCCAAACAAGGAAAGCTTTTGAGCTCGAGATAGGCCCATAGGCTTCAGAATGTTTGAGAAGAGGCGGATATGAACCATAGGATCACCAGCACTATCGAATCTATCGATGTGCGTCATTTTGAACCGCTCAGGAAACCTCATAGTTATGTCCGTAAATCCATCCTCGATGTTTGGAACAGAGTTGATACTTTGTGATTTTTCAAACATCTTTTTCAACTTGGCTAATTTTAGCATAGTTGGATCAACTCCATTGATATTCGTAGGGAACAGTCCTCTCATTGGTTGTGTGAGAACCTTCAAGTCTTTTTGCAAGTTATGCTCAAGAAGTCTCTCAACTGGCGGAGGTGGTTCCAGAACCGAATAAACCACTGGAGGTGGATGAGATGTAGACACCCCAGATGGGCGTTGCAGTTCAGCAAGAGCCTCTCTGTTGGCGGCAACCTTGATGGTAATGGCATCCATGCTTCGTTGAAGGGCTAAAAACATGTTTGCTATATCTACCGGAAGTTGGTCCATTACTGTAGGAGGTTGGTCCATCACTACTGGAGGTGGGTCTGTCACTGTTGGAAGCGGGTCCATCACTACTAGAGGTTGGTCTATCACCACTACTGTAACGCCCTCAAAATAAAGTACAAGACAACCATTCACAAATTGCCATAAACATAGGAGAAATATCATCTCTTCATTTATTAGAGTTTCCTTTACAAAAGACATTACCTGCATTGCACTTTCATAAACATTAATCTTGAAACTATAGCATGTAACTCTAACTTCTAACCAACAAAAATAAGTGCCCAAAGGGCTTGCATCTTTCTAAGTTAACACTTGATTATAATAAAAGAAGAGTTCTAACTCTTTACATATAAAGTCCTTGGCTTGGATTCACATTTAACACCAAACAAAATATACAAAATGGAGTCTTCAAACCCTAAACCTCCCAAGCTATGTCGTTGGAGGTGGCATGTCCCTTGTACCTGAAAAATGGTGTCCCAAGTAGGGTGAGCGAAAACCCAGTAGAGATATGATAAACAGCGAAAATGGTGTCCCAAGACTTGGTCCCGTCTATCCAAGACCCTCACTAGTCTCTCCTCATACGAAGCATTCTCATCTACCTCTAAGTCGGTCCAATCTAATACATGTGATAGATCCGGCTCATATTTCCGAAGCATACTAATATGAAACACGTCATGCATTCTAGAAAGTTACGGAAGCAACGCCAAACGATATGCAACCTCTCCAATCCGCTCAAGGATCTCAAAAGGGCCAGTAAACTGAGGGGACAACTTCCCACTCTTCCCAAACCTCATCAAACCCCACCTAGGTGATATTTTCAAAAAGACGTGATCGCCCACCTCAAAAGACAAAGGTCTCCTTCTACGGTCGGCATAACTCTTTTGACGACTCTGGGCTGTAACCAACCTCTTACGAATAAGTGCCACTTTCTCTGTCGTTTCCCGAACCAACTCTGGACCCAATAAAGGTGTATCACCGACCTCGGCCCAACACAGTGGAGATCTAGATGGTCGGCCATACAAGGCCTTAAACGGTGCCATACCAATACTCGATTGGAAATTGTTAATGTAGGAAAACTCCACTAAGGGTAGGTGCCTCTCCCATGATCCCTTAAAGTCAAGGACACAGTCTCGAAGCATATCCTCAAGTATCTGAATGGTGCGCTCGGACTGCCCATTAGTCTGAGGATGATAAGTCGTGCTAAAAGTCAATCTAGTGCCCAAGGCACTCTGTAAACTCTACCACAACCAGGCAGTGAAACACAGATCTCTATCTGAGACAATCGACACTAGGACCCCGTGTAACCTCACTATGTCCCGAATGTACAAGTCGGCAAGACAATGTACCGAATCTCTTACATGCATAGGAATAAAGTGCGTCGACTTAGTCAACCGGTCCACTACCACCCAAATGACATCACTACCCCGTTGGGTCCTCGGAAGACCCACAAAAAAATCCATCGTGACGTGCTCCCATTTCCACTCGGCTATAGGCAAGGGTTATAACAAACCCGTTGGCCTCTAATGCTCAACCTTCACTTGCTAGCAAGTGAGGCATTTCGATACAAACACTGCCACATCCTTTTTCATACCCTTCCACTAGAACTGGCAACTCAGATCATGATACATCTTTGTGCCTCTCGAATGCACCGCAAGGTGTGAATGGTGAAACTCTCGGAGTACTTCCTCTCGGCAAGACTCCGGCACAAACAAGCGGTCTCGGTACCTCACACTCAGGTCAGGATACATAGTCAAACCCTTCCCTACCTTCCCATTGGAGATTTTCTCCCGGAGGGATTCTATCTCGAAGTCACCCTTATGCGCTTCTAATACTCAGTTCACAAGTGTAGGTTATGCAACTACTGAAAACAAAGCTGCAGACTTAACAAACTCATCCAGACGCAAGTCAAACTCGCCAAGAGCACCCAACATCTCCAATTCCCGGATAGCTATACAAGCCAAGCTGCTGATAGACTTTCTACTTAGGGCATCAGCCACCACATTGGCCTTTCTCGGATGATAGTGCAACTCGAAATCATAATCTTCTATGAACTCCATCCACATTCTCTGCCTCAAATTCAAGTCCTTTTATGTAAACAGATACTTCAGACTCTTATGATCAGAAAATACCTCAAACCTCTCACCGTACAGATAGTGCCTCCAAATCTTTAAGGAAAATATCACAGTTGCTAGTTCTAAATCATGAGTAGGGTAATTCCTCTTGTGTGTTTTCAACTACCGTGAGCCATAGGCTACTACTTTCCCATCTTGCATCAGTACACAACCCAAACCCTCTCGTGAGGCATCACAATACACTGAATAGCCCAAACCCCTCTCCAGAATAATCAAGACTGGAGTGGTGGTAAGTCTAACCTTAAGCTCCTAGAATGACTTTTCAAAAGTCTCACTCCACACAAATTTTACCCCTTTCCGCGTCAATCTAGTCAAAGGCGAAGCTAGTCTAGAGAAATCCTTCACAAATCGACGGTAATACCTGGCCAATCTCAGAAAACTACGAATCGCAAAGGCATTCTTAGGCTGTGCCCAATCTTGCACGACCTCTATCTTGGATGAATCAACAGTCACCCCTTTCCCGGATACCATGTGGCCTAAGAACTTAACCTCTCTTAGCCAGAATTCACACTTCCCAAACTTGGCATACAGCTTATGGGCCCTAAGCAACTCAAGCACCACTCGCAGGTGTTCCTTGTGCTTCTCTTCAGAAGGTGAATAAATTAGGATGTCGTCCACAAAGACGACTACAAAGCGATCTAAGAACTCTCGGAAGATCCGGTTCATCAAATCCATGAATACAGCTGGGGCATTGGTAAGCCCCAAAGGTATCACCAGAAACTCATAATGGCTATACCGAGTATGGAATGCCGTCGTCGGGATATCCTCCTCCCTGACTCTCAACTGATGGTAGCCCAATCTCAAATCTATCTTAGAGAAACAACGGGATCCCTTTAACTGATCAAACAGATCATCTATACGAGGCATAGAGTACTTGTTCTTAACCATAACCCAGTTCAATTTTCGATAATCAATACAAAGTCTCAAAGCCCCATCTTTCTTTTTAGCAAAAAGGGCCGGTGCTCCCTAAGGCGAAGTACTAGGGCGAATAAAACCCTTATCTAGCAACTCTTGGAGTTGAACCTTCAACTCACTTAATTCGGCTGGGGAAAAATGATACGGTGCCATAGAAATCGGTGTCGTGCCAGGCACTAAGTCAATAGAGAACTCGATCCCTCGATGGAGTGGTAAACTAACATGATCCTCGGGAAAAATGTCTGAGTACTCATAAACCACCCTTAGTAACTCAGTCCGGGTCTTATCACACTCACTACTCATAAAGCTAGCAAGAAGACAACTAAGCTCACTCCGCCCATGCAGATCATACACCGGTGGTAAAACCCTACCAACCCGATCTCCCAAGAAATAGAAACAATCACCGCTCAAGGTACATACAGTAACCCTCTGACGATAGCAATCTATAAGAGCCCGGTATAATGATAACCAGTCTATACCCAAAATCACATCAAACCCAGACATATTCGTCAACACAAAAGAAAAGAGAAGTCGACGATCGGCGACCTCTATATCACAGCCCCGAGACCCCTGTTTCAAAACCACCTCACCCTCAACAGGTGATATAACACAAATAGGAGAAGCTAACTGCGTAAACTCCAACCCCAAGACAGATACAAATGTAGAAGATATAAAGGAATGGGATGCACCTGTATCAATCAACACATTAGCAACCGAGTTGCAAAACAAAAAGGTACCTCTCACAATAGATGGAGCCGGTACAAGATCTGGCGCGGTAACAGCATACACACGTCCTGTAGTCTCTGATCTATCTGCTCACCTCTCGGAGCATAAGACTGCTGCACGGACTGAGCCGAAGAGGCTCTCTAATTGGCCCTCGAGGCCTGAACTGACTGAGGTGGCTGATAACTCTATTTCTACTTCGAACCAGACGCACCAGGTGCGCCACCCAACTGTGGGCAAAACCTCTTCAGGTGCCCCACCTGCCCACACTGATAACAAGTGAGTGGCTGGCCTTTGCCCTGACTCTGACCTTGAGAATGAGCTGAAGAAGATGCTACACGTTGCCCTCCTCCTTTCTATGGGCAAGTTGGAGACTTGTGGCCCAACTGACCACATTTGAAACAAGTGATGTCCCCCTAACCGCCTCTCCCAGAACCCGAACTTGGTACTGGAAAGGTAGACCTTGAATGCACTCCCTGGGCTGCTGAGGGTTGGAACCCCTCTGCCTCTTGCTGTCCCCCTGACCATCTTGACTCCCCTTGGAGCCCCTCATCCTTTCCTCCTCAACGTGCATAATAGTCTCAAGATGGGCTGTAGCCTCCACAAGGCGCCCATAATCTCTAATCATGGAACCAGCAACTCTAAACATGAGTCCGGTCCGCAACCTCTTCTCGAACTCCAGACATCTACACTCCTCGATCGCCACCAACTCCGGTGCGAACCTAGACAAGCTAGTAAAAGTGGCCTCAAACTCGGCCACTGGGGTGTTCAGCTGCACCAACTTGGAAAATTGATCCCTCAACTTCTCACTCACCGTAGCAGGCAAGTACTTGTCTTGGAAAGCTTCAACAAAGGCCTCCAAAGTCCCTCCAATGCGCCCCCGTACATACTTCCACCACTGACTCGCGTCTCCTTTCAGCTGGAAGGACGCCAAGGTCACCCGCAAGTCCCTGTCTTCGATACCAAGCATCTCAAACGTCTTCGTCATCTACTCCAACCACTCGTCAGCCTTCGGTGGCTTCTTAGGATCTCCCAAAAACTTAAAAAATTTCTAATAACTCAAAAAATTTGCAAAAAAATCTATATATCTACTATTATTATAAAGTATGAAGAGCCTGCCATATTTTCTACTTTTTTAAAATCTCATTTTTACCATCTCAAATCTATTATATTTTCTAAAAGTCATGAAGAGTTCTATATAAATCAACTATCTTTTTCCTTTTGGAGTTGAACACTCAAAACCGATATATCCGCTTCCAAAAGTCCTATATAAATATAAATAAACCGTCTCACTTCTTATAAAATCAAACAATAAATAAAAGATAAAGGTTGTCTCCCTATTTTTTACATTGATAATGATTGAAAAATAAAAAATAATTAGTCTTTCTTATTTCCTGTGTCTGCTTCTATACTGATATACATAATATTTACAATTGTCCATCATGGATCAAATCACTGTGAATAATTTTGGTTAAATTTTAAAGCTAAATGCATTTGTTCGAATCTAAATAAAGGAAAGCACATGCATTTTTAAAACAGAGATTTACGTTGTATCTCAAAAATTCGCAAGTTATCTTCATACCATTTCTTTTTGTTTAAATTATATTTCATGAACTGTGATATTTTATATGGTATTTTAATAACCAATGTATGATGTCAAAGTTCTGAATAAGAACCACTTTCGTTGGTTTTATTTTTTAAATCTATTTTTTAATTGTTAATTTTTCATATTTTCTCAGTTTTGGTGATTAAAGATACTGAAGTTTTTTCATATTTTATATTTAAATTATATTTTTACATGAAAATCTAATATCAATGATCTAAACAGAATTAAAAAGTAAAATATTAGTACAAAAATTTATAAATTCAAACATGTAACTATTTTTTATTATAATATTTTTTTGTTATTATTATTATTATGTAATATTAATATTTTTTTTTCAAAAAGAATGCACAACAAATTATTTTCTAAGTGTATTTAGATAAGTGAATCTAGATCTAAAAGTAAAAATTAAAAAATTAAAAATATTAAATTAAGTGAATCTAAAAATAAAATGATTATTAAAAAAACAGTATCAAAGACAAAAAAAAAAAATCAAAATCAAAATATTCAAAATAAAAATTCAAAAAAAAGAAAAAACAAACCAAACACTGTAAACTTCTCTTTTTTAAAAAATCTTTCTTCACCAATCTTTAATATTACACAAATTATTCACAAATTTCTTTCAATTTTTATATGAATATAATAATCTAATTAAAAAATAGTACATACACACTAAAATGTAATACTAAACATCTACATTATGATCAACTATTTAATTATGAATAATTAACTTCTCATTGTTACCTGTATTATATTTTTGTAAAAGATTTCACATATTACTTTTGTGATATCTTATATATATATAAATATATAAAAAAGAATATAAATATAAATTTATGTATGTTATTGTTGTAACGCCCCAATTTTTAAAACACCATAAAGGTACGTCAACCAACATTCATTATAAGAAAAGAAACAATTCTCCAACCTTTACATTACTTGATCATGAGGATCATACAAAATAATCTCATATGCGAATATACATTCATTGATTCCTAGTACATGAATCTATAGCATGTAGAACCCTCAATCCAAAAATAAATAAATACCCTCAAGGGCTTACAAGTTCCAAGGCTTAAGCCTGATTATACAAAAATGGTTTCTCGAACCCATACAGTTTTAGCCCTTAGCTAGCAAAATATACCCCAACCAAAAATAAGAGCCTTGTGCCCTCAACATATACATCCATGCCCCAACTTGGCAGAATCACCACAGCTTTTCTTGCACCAAAGTCCTATAGGGTGAGCATAAAGTCCAGTAGAAATTTCTTAACAAAGTATATACATTTTATACAAGCTTCAACAAATGAAATGTACATGACATGCTATGCCTTTTGAAAAAAAAATCACATTTTTCATCCTTTGAAAACCTTCATGCTTAATGATAATTTGCAATCTCAACAATTCCAATTTTATCAATTTAGTTCAAGAGGCGGTAAATACGACTCAGGTAATCCTTAAGTTGGTGTCTACAAGTAAGCATAACTAGCACTACCAATCTCCACTGTACCGGCTTCTAACCGGAAGGCACGTGGAACCTACTTCGCGCGTGTTTTCGGTCTTTCACCCTGGACACTCAGACCAACTTAATCAACTTCATCTACACCCCCTATCCAGACTTACAAATGTATTTACCTTGAAACAAAATCCACAAAAATTTACTTACAAACTTTCTTTTGTCAATGCAAAAGTTTTCCAAAACTCAACTCAAAATGTGTAATAATCAAGTGAATGGATATGCAATGCAACAATTATCAATACCACATAATATTTCTCCACCTTCAATTATCGCTATCAATAATTCCATAGTAATCCAAATTCCCATTTCTCCTTTCAATGCTATTTCGCAAAATAGCCACATATTCATTTAAATCTATCAATAAATAACAACATTTCCATATTTTGTACATTTCTCAACAATTTAGTCATTTCAAGACTATATCAACATCTTTGTACAACAACTTCCAACATTAACACTTCTCATTTCATGAAATTCATCACTTATATATATAGAGAGAGATAAGGAATTCTCCAATCACTTATTTATTTTGGCACAAAAGAATAATATAATAATAATGTCATCCATGGGTCCTCAACAACTTTTCGAAACCCTCAAATCTCTGGGTTGTTCTCACCACAATTAAACACACCCAAAATCATTTGAAAGGATTTCTTCAAAAACATCCTTTTTCTCAATCAATGTAGTTCAAAACTCTCAAGGAATTACTTTTAGGAAACTAGGAGGAAAACCCCTCTCAAACCACCCACATTCTTGAGCTAACTATTAAGTTTCAAAGCTATCAAAAAGGGATTTCGAAAATCAACTAAATCTTGCAAAAAAACATATATATAACTCCAAGAAGATCCCTACTTCAAGTTTTGGGGAAGAAGAGATGAGAAACCCTCAAATTTGACGGTGTAGAAATCCAATCTCTACCGCACAAGATGAAACTCTCGGCGCTCTCCAACTTTGATGAAGAAACTTGGGTTAAAAATCCAATGGATCTAAAGAAATCAAGGTTTTGATCTTGTTTAGTGTAGGAAATGTAGAGAGAAAAAGGAGAAAAGAGTTTTTAGAGAGAGACAAAGGTATACAAAAGTGATATACACACAGCCCAAGAAGAGAGAAAAACAAAATTTTCGGAGACAGCGACTCCTGTACGTATGGCGCCCATTCCCACACGTGCGGAGCGTGCCTCCCGCACTTACAGCATTCTCCCTTGCACGTGCGGCACCCCTATTTTGCACCTCCTTCCGCACCTGTATATAATGCAGAAGCTGACCCAGGTTCTCCCCTGTTTCCTGCACGTGCGGCCTCATCTCCCGCACGTGTGGCCTCCTTCCCGTACGTGCGGCCCAAGGCCTCGCACATGCGGCTCTGCCCTCCAGCTAGGAAATTTGTTCAGCTCAACACAAAACACACCGGATCAAATGTCGCACCTTCCAAAACATGAGGAACTTGACACAGAAATAAATAAAAGTAAGTACTTTGAAATAAGCTTTCCAATTACAACAACCCGAACCGTTTACAAGACTTCCGGTTAAACCCGATACTCTAACAAAGGCAAACTCAAGGTTAAACAAGAGGGACGAGATTAATAATGTACCCGGTCATCACAATTGTATTCATACATTGTCAATCTGTAATGTTATATTATCATCAGGTACTTTAATTTTTTTAAAATGTATCGCTTTAGTAATATAGTTATATTTACTAGGAAAAATTTGTAGAATTGTGTATTGTTCTCTTATCAATTTATGTTCAATACATATATACATACATGTCATACAAATAAGTGTCCACAATAAACACTTTTAATAACAAGCCTAGATTTTGCAAAATACTCACATCACGACAATAATTGTACTTTTTATATTTATTTTTTTATGACAATTGTATAGCAATTATATAGTAATAACTAATATTACAATATATTTTTCATCATGCAAGATATTTGTGGCACAAGAAACAAAACTCAACAACTCTTGATGTATAAAAATATATTATATATTGATATTAATACATTCTTACACCAATATTATGCAAATAATATGCAATAGTGGGTTTAATAAATTTGTATTATTGGATGAACTATTAAACAAAATTGTGTAATTGTGCAATTAATTTTATACATTCAGTTGTAATATTGGTACGGATTATGAAAAATTAAAGTGGAAAATTGATAAAAAAATATTTGTGTAATAATATATATTTAAAGGATCTGTTTATTATTTATTGTTTAAGATAAAATCGTAAATTAATGTTTATCTTTAGAAAATTTCTTATTTATTAATTAAATTCTTCAGTCGTATGTATTCATTTCTTACATGGTTGTATTTTGGATACAGATCAATTTAGGAGGATTTAGTTAAAACCACCTCATAATAAAATTTTAATGCATAAAGGATAAGCACAAAAAAATTTTCTTGAAAAGTTTAACAAATATTACTATTATCAAAATATTAAACTTTAAAATAATATAACTTTTGATGTAGATGTATGTTTTTAATAAAATTAATGTTTTTATAATTTTCTCATCAAGATCTACCAACACTATAAGAAAAAGGGGTAAAAAACACGGAAGCATTAGCGACGGCGGTTTTCCCGTCGCAAAAAATGGTTTTTTGTGACGGCAGCATAAACTGTCGCAAATGAAGGCTTTAGCGACGGCGTTATCCCCGTCGGTAATAAAAAATGCGCGGATAGGGAGTAAATGCATCAGTATTAGCGACGAATGTTTTTACCGTCGCAAAAAAGAAATGTTTTGAGACGGCGTACGTTTGCTGTCGCAAATAGTTTACTTATTGCGACGGCAATTGTCCGTCGCAAAAAAGTCTAATTTAAACGGCGCCGTTTTATGAATAAAATACTTGCCATTTGCGACGTTGTAAAACCTACCGTCGCAAAAAGTGAATTTTTTTTGCCCCCTTCCCTATTCATCTTGCCGCTCGATCAAAAACATAATCCAAATCCCTAAAACTTTGAAACCAATTTCTTTGCCCCAAATCCCTACGAAGCCGAACGACGAACGGCGAATGGTGGTGCGGTGGTGCGGTGCTGCTGCGGCGAGGACGACAGGTATGCTCTCTCTCTCTCTCTCTCTCTGTATATATATATACAGATATGTATCGTATATATGTATATATATATTGATAATATATACATTATTAAATCTGTATATATATATATATATATATAAATCTGTATCAATATATATATATATATATATGTTGACAAAGCTTCTTCATTTAGATAAGGTCTTTGATCCTGCTTGTTTAACAGAAGCAGTGTATGAGGAAGGAGTGAAGAATGTTGCTTTGTCTGCTTTAATGGCATCAATGGTTATGCTTTCCTTTACATCTATCATTCTTTCTTTTTTCTTTTTTTTTATTTTGATCTTTGCTACTACTTCGGAAATTACATCTATACATGTAAAACAAATTTTTTTTTTCCTCGTATTATAACAACAATGTTTGCATATGGGCAAACTAGCAGTGGGAAAACCTACACAATGAGAGGAATCACTGAGAAAGCTGTTAATGATATTTATAGGCACATAGTGAATGTAAGCTTCATCATACTTAATTTTATGTAATTCAGTTTTTTTATCAGGTTCGGGCATAGATAAATACTCACTTAAACCTCATCCCTAAATCATGGTGAAAACTTTCCATTTGTTTGTGGAAATTTATGCTTGACCAATGTAGGGAACTCAATATTAACATATATATATATATATACATATATATTTTAATTTATCGCATTCAATCTGATTATATGTTTGTTTGGCTTCATAACAGACTCTAGAGAGAGACTTTTGTAAAAGAATTCTGGGCTGGAAATCTATAATGAGAACGTCAGGGACCTCTTGAATTTAGAATCTGGACGCAACCTCAAGGCTTTAGATGCTCCAGAGGTGAAACCTATACATACTGATTCATAGTTACAGGAACCATATGTTTCTGCCTTTTCTCCGTGCTAATATTTGTTTCCTGTAATTCCTTGGATGCAGAAAGGAACTGTGGTTCGGAAACTGGTAGAAGAAACAACAAATGATGATAAACATTTAAGACATTTGATCAGTATCTACGAGGGTAAACATTTAAAGCTTCTGGTTTTTTTGTGTGCACATGTCTTGAGTGGCATTTTCTTAACCTTTTAATTAATTTTTTTTAAATGCAGCCCAAAGACAAGTGGGTGAAATCGCACTAAATGACACTAGCTCACGGTCACACCAGATAATAAGGCTGGTAAGTGTAGACACCCCATTTTTGACCGTCCTCAAGACTTGGACGTCACCGTTTGAACACTTGGTGATTATCCATGTTTGTGTTCGTTTGGAGTTCCCGAAGGTCTCGGCTGCGCGCCTTGCCTCAGGATCTCCGAACTTGACTGTTTAGTGTCTGGTTTCACACCAAACACTTGTGTTTTGCCTTGGAAGGGGAGGGAATGCCTTGTGAGACATCCCCACACACCACCGGCAGTGGCTAGATGCCACCGGCTGGTTTTTGCTTCCATCGGCAATCTTTTATGCCGGTCGGCACATTTTGTTGCCACTCGGCACATTTTGCTGCCGGTCGGCACTAAATTTTGTCAAAATGACATTTTTGGGCAGCCGACCACTGTTCATCTACTTTATGTAGATATTTTGTGCCAGCTGTGATAGCTGGCACCAACTCTGCCTCCCTCCATACACGTGTATGGAGGGATCTCCCTCTAACCAAGCTTGTTGTATAAGCTTTGCAAGAGGGAGTTTTATAAAAGGAAGGCTCTCCTCTTGGCTCTAGGGTAGAGACTTGGAAGCAAAAACCAGAGGTTCTACATATAGATACATCCTATCTCTATATCTCCCTCTCTCTCCTCATTTGTGTGTGTTACTTGGCCCAAAAGTGTGATTTTACCTTACTTTTGCACCATTACACACACTATTACACCTTGCTCCGAGTTTGAGGGACTTGGGGGGTTGATTTTTGTGTTTTGGGACTGATTTTGATCAAAAGAAGAGGGCTGGACCATTTGTTCTTCAAGGGATCTTCAAGGGTGAGCACTTTACTTTAGATTCCCCAAACTTGCAATAGTTTTTTACCTATCTTGCTTGCTCATTTAGCTTTTGTGTATAACATAAAAAAGGCTTACATTTTCATGCTTTAGAACTTTCATTAAGGTTGTTTTGTGGTTTGAGTGCAAACTCACCTTATTAAGCCTTGTTTGGCCCCTTTTTGTACCATCTTTGTTAAGCTTTGGTCACTCTTGTGTCTTGGCCTTCTCACCACTGAAATCCAGTGGATTTTCAGTGGTGAAGAAGGGATTTTGAAGTCTTGCATAGGGGAGGGACACCCCTCTCCCTTGGTCCCTCTTTTGTCCTCATTTTTGGCTTAATATGGTAGCACATATGCTCAGTTGTTTATGACTGCTTTTCAGAGGTTTTTTTTTTGGGTGTTTTGGATCATGTTATACCTCTGTCCTATGTTGGGTTTATTGGCCTTTTACATGAATAACATACTTGCTTTGAAATCCCATCATATGGCTTAAAGAGTGCCATGTTGTAACACATCATTTGAGCATGATTTTGGTTCGGCACTAAGAAGTTTTTAGCATTGTTTTTCCATGCTTAAAGTCTGTTGGTTATCAATTTGGTCATGTTTGACATGTTTGTTATGGTTGCTATGCATTTTGGCTTGCAAGCTTTGAGTATGTTGACCTCTAGCATGCATAGTTTTGACCATCCTCATGATTTGGCATCATTTAGGACCACATTTCAGTCCAAGAATCATGTTTGTATGTGTGCATACATGACCTCTTTCATGCCTTAAAGGTGCGCCTTTTTATGCCTACACATGAGCCTTGGTGCATACACCCCTTTGGAGCCACCTTAGCTGCCATATTAGGAGGATTTGGAGACTTTTTTTGCCTGTAAAAATTCTGTTTCTTACTTGTCTAAATCATGCTATGATTGGTCTTGTTGTTGGAAGTGAAGTGGCCCTTTTTGTGCCTTAGCCTTAGAGCCTTTGGTTTGCTTGTTGGCATGAGCATTGGTCCACCTTTTGGACACTTTTTGGCCACTGTTTTGGGGTGGATCAAGGTCTGTCCCTTTATGGTTCAAAGCCTTCTTGCATGCTTGTCTCATGTCCATTGCTTGATTGTTTCATTAAGCCTTGTAATGTGTTGATCCCATTGCTCGAACGGTCCATGTTTGCATTATGTTTATGTCTTGCATACCTAGCATTGCATACTTGCCATACGAGTTGCATAACATTCGGCATGCCTCGCATTTCCATGTCATTGTTGCATTTTGAACCATGTTTGCATAACATGCTTTGCATTACTTGGTTTGGGGTGTCAAACCAATTGTGAGGGTCAAGGAACATTCATACTTCAAGTGATGTAATGTCCCTTGATTCTCGGTCACCGGGGCTTTTGATTTCGACATGATAAGGCTTTGGTCTTCATTTGTGTGATTGCATGCATCTTTACATCAAGTGGCAAATTTGATCCCTTGAGCTATCATGCACCATTGATGGCTCGAGGATCGAGGGCCATGCTTCCCTGAGTTCAAAGCATGAGGGGAAGCATGATCATGCTCACATGTGCCTGAAAATCCCATACCGTATACTGTCTGCTCTCTGTTGCTGTCAGAACTGTGGGTGAGTGTGTGTATGTCTTCCAATCCCCACTTCTTTCTTCCTTTTTATTTACCTGCTTATGATGGTAGATTAGGGCATTTTTGAAATTAGCATACTTTATGCTATGCATGCGTGCATTCATGCATTTGTACTGCATGCATTAGGCTCGGTACATCACGCTAATTGCATTTGTATTTTAAATTCCAAATTGAATACGTGAATCAATTGGTTGCATTTCACAAGCCATATTTAGGTTAGCCGAGCCTACTCTAATTACATCTTGCATGCGATGCATTAGCCATTCTTAACATGGACTAGGACACGCATGTTTGCTAACTAGTTTATTGTTTTGGCACGGAGTACGATGTAAGTAGTTATGCTTTAGCATCCCGCATGCATGTGAGTGTTGCCATGACAGTATGCTTGCCATGCGACTAAATGCTTATGTGATAAATTGTTTGAATGCCTGTGGGTGAAGGTTAGATTGTTTGAGTTGGAAAAACTCATTAAAATCCGTGTTTTAGCCTACTCGCGAGTAGCAAATTCCAAAAACGTTTTTAAAAAACAAACGGATATGCAATGCTTGTTTCCAAATTAGGCAATCTAGTCTATACTTGTTTGCTGTGCGCATAACATAGTAATTCTAGGCTAATAACCGGAATAAGAACACATAAAGTTTTCAAAAACGGATATCATGATTAGTAGAGGCCGGTCTTCGGACCGGGCGAGAGGGGGTGCTCATAGCTGACCTTCCCCAATCGTACCCTAGCTCCCGAGCCGAGACAACTCCGGTGATGACGGACATGTGGCCTTCGGCACCGAGTCAGGGTTTCCTAAATTTCCCCATTTTAAAATATTTAGGTGGCGACTCTGTATCTGGCAAAGCAGCCCATGTTTGGCACTTCTTTTCAAAAAAAATCTGTTTCTCAAAACGATTTGCCAGATTTGGACTCTTTGATTCAAGATTAAGAACCGTGACACAAAATCGAGTCCGAACTGTAGTAGCGAGGGCCCCACGCGGGCGCGTCTACAGTTTCTGGCGACTCTGCTGGGGAAATTAGAGTGCTTGACTCGAACTCGTGATATCCCATTTTGACTTCATCTATGTGTCTCTTTGCATTGCATTTGCATTGGTGCGCCTAGGAACACAGTGTTTGCCATCTGTCATTCCTGAACGGTTTGCCGGAGGCTTGTCTTGTCAAGGCATGACCATAAGGCTGACCGGTTATGGGCTCTGACAGCATGGGAACACAAACCCCGGTTTACCGGGGCACCCTTTTCGACCATTCGACCTAGTGCATATTCGGATCCGTAGTGACCATTCCAAATTAGGACAGGCTGCTTACCTGATGTTAGGTTGTTTGAGAACCGCTGCGTGCATAGTGAAACCCTAGCTCCTGACTAAATAGGAAAGGGAAACCCTACCCCAACATAGGGGTGTTTTGGCTCTCTTTACTTGCTATGTGCTTTTAGAGTGTTGCTCTACAGGAACGTGCATATCAGTTTGCAAGATTGAGTATTAGGCCTGAGGGTATCAGCATCAGTTTATGAGAATCAGTTATCCGCGGGTATCAGGTTCAGTTTTGGGAACAGATATTTGGGAAACAGTGATCAGTATTGAGTACAGTCATCCTAGTATGCTCAAATCCGTTCCAGTGAAATTGTGCTGAGATGCTGTCTGTTTTCTCTTTTGCTAGGTAGTCCTGGAACTATAGCTTCAAAAGGCTCCGATATCCCCGGGGTACATTGGACTAGTGTTGATAGACTTTGTTAGGTCAGAAATTCAATTCAAGGGTAACCAGTGTTCTTTCGCTGAGGCAAGGCAAAGAAAGGCCAGTCAGGGCTCGCCGGTTCATCTGATCCGTCAGTCGCCAGCCACATCACCTTTGTTCAGACTCAACAGACCATAATGGCACAGGGTTCGGAAGAATTTGTGGCCGTGATAGCAGCGTTAAATCAGGGAACTGCCATGCAGGCTGAGACCAGTATTGAAATGCAGCGTCCATCTGGGGCATCTGCCTCACATCCAGCTTTAGGACCCCAGCCAAACTTTGACCCACTTCCGCCAGTTGAAGATTTGCAATGTCCGAATCCTCGAGAAAGGTTGACTCAAGCTCGTGTGCTCAGACCCCTGGTGCAGCGTAATGAGAGACTTTATCCCCTTGATGTTAATGAGCTCAATCCGACTGCAATGAAGATTACGAACCTTGAGAAGCAATTCAAAAAGGCACAGGGCCTTAACTCCATTCCCGACGTTGAGGATGGGCACACCGAGGCTGCCGTTCGGCTCCCAGACAGATTCAAAATGCCATATATTGACCGTTTCGACGGGTTTGGAGATCCAATGGTACATATCCGACTTTTCTTAGATGTCCTGACGCCGATGGGTCTGACCAAGCCACAGAAACTCTCCCTGTATGGAAGAACCCTGTCGGGTGCAGCAGCCACTTGGTACGCTAAGTTGGAAGATAAAGTGAAGCAAAACTGGGAAGAATTGGCTGAGGCCTTTGTTGATCAGTATTCTTACAACACCCAAGTTGAAATGACCATGCAAGAGCTTAAAGCAACCCGCCAGAACCCAACAGAGCCTTTTGTGGAATTTGTTGCGAGGTGGAGAGCAAAGGTAGCACAGATGATAGATCGCCGCCCTTCTGAGAGGGATCAAGTACAGATGATGGTGCGAAACCTCGAGCATGATATGTTGCAAAAGTTGATAGTCGCTCCGCTATTCACTTTCAAAGGTTTGCATGATCTGGGGGTTCAGATCGAGAATGCGTTCAACAGTGGGAACATTCCCAGAACAAGTGAACCGACGAGGAAGGTTTTTGCATGGAGTACCAATGCTGGTAGTAGCGTCATTCCCAAACCCACTGAGATCAATGTAGTCGCCTCAGCCAACCCTTTTGCCAAACCAAGCTTACAAACAGCCGGCCCAGCCCGAGCTCAGGGCAGAACTTTCACTCCCCTCTATATGAGCTTGACTAGCGCACTAAAAGCCTTGATGGAAAGAGGGCATCTCAAACCCCTCGATCCTCAACCTCTGCCTAACCCACTTCCAGCCAGACATAATCCCTCCAAGTACTGTATGTACCATCAGCAACGCGGTCATGGCACCGACCGTTGCTACCGCCTTCGTCATGAGGTCCAAAATCTCATCGACAACCAGACGATAGCTCCACCTTCAGACCCTAATGACCAAGTACATCACCCACATCTCAATCTGATCCACACACTGGCCGTCCCTTACGACCCCAGCATGTACATCACCCCAGTCCATCTACCCAGGCCTAATGTGTTTATCCCAGAGAGCCTGGACTTATGCATGATGGGTGCATCTGAACCCCAATCATCTCAAACCCATGAACCCACTACTTCTGAGCTGATGAGAATGATCGAAGATCTTCAGAGAACTGTGGCGGATCTAGCCTTTGGGGTTTTGGCCCCAACATCAACCACATCACGTACCAGGGAGTTCATATCTAAAGGCTCCCCAACATCGGGACGAGTTGCATTAGAAGATGGCCAATCTCTTGACAAAGTGGAAGCGACTGGTAAGAACAAGGTAGGGGCAGGCATTGGTCCCCATGAACACCTTCGGTGGGATATTGAGGCTTTGAAAGCTGAGGGACTGAACAAAGAGCAAGTCCTCTCAGTTGTTACAAAAACTGTGGATGACACTTTCGCCACTCAGAATGAGAGCAGTCTGAATCAAGGGGCAAGCCAGGAGAAGGGCCTTTGTACGAGGAATGTTCCTTTCAGCCCTAATCCCGTGCTCGGAAATGATCAGCAAACCCAGTCAACGCCTGCCAATCCCTTTGCTGGTGCATCCAGCAAAACTCCACAAACCTCAAAATACCCACCTCGAGGCCAGAGGGTGTTCGCACCACTGTACATGTCTCTATCAGTGGCCTTTAGGATCTTGATTAGAGAGGGGGATTTGAAACCCTTGGAGCCGCGACCACTGCCAGATAGACTTCCTCACTTCCATGATCCGACCAAGTACTGTGCCTTTCATCAGCAAGTCGGCCATGTCACTGATGGTTGTTTCCGTCTTCGCCACGAAATACAAGATCTGATTGACAATAAGGTCATCGTCGCACCAACTCAACAAAGTCTATCGTCATTGGATCAGTGAACCTGGGGGATAATGCCGTGCGATCGGGGGATGAACCACCTGCGGGTGGCGCTCAGTTCACTTCAGATGTGGCGTTTGACACGCACAGTTTTGAGCAATGTGCGAACACTAGTTTTAGTACTTTCTGACTTGGGTATTGGGTCAGTTTTGTTGTTTTGTATTGAGTCAGTCTTTTCATACTGAGTCAGTCGGGTCTGTCTTGTTATGTCGAGTCAGTCCTGTTTTGTTAGAGTCGGGTGATTTCGGGGGTATTACCTCGGACATCACTTGCTTGTTTTGTGTTTGTCTTTTTTTGCTTTCTTTGGAGTCTGTTTCGGCCGAGGAGCCAGTTACACCAACAGATCTGAATGAAACAGCAGTGATTTTCGCACTCTTGTGTTTGCTTCTGCCATGTGCCAGTTATGCCAGAAATTCTAAATAAGATGGCAGTATTTGACTAGAAGCTGTGTCTTTTCCGTGCCTTGAAGTCATTGTAATGACCTAAGTTTTTCAAAACTTTTTTTGAAACATTGTGATAAAAACGAAGAGGAAGGAATTCCTCAGGTTTTGCAAAACTTGATCAATTGAGAAAAAGAGAGGCATGCTAAGCCCTTAATGATTGAGATCGTGCTTGTTAATGTGAGTGCTGAGAAGGACCCTGACTTGATCCAGATTGGTTCTACACTGTCTTCGACGCGAGCGATTTGTCGTTTTCTAAAAAAAATTTCAAAAAATATTTTGCGCGGTTCTGCGAAGACTTGTGTGGGATCGCTCTTGAGATTATGCAGCTTAGGATCGCTCTCAGCCTCGAGATTCGACCCCTCACTTTCAAACCTTGAACCTGAGTTCAGAACGTTCAACGGTCAACCACAACGTGAGGCCTGTGTGGCCATTTTGAAGCAGCCCTCGAACAAGAGGCACCAAAGTCAGATCAAGAAGATCATATCAAAGGAAGCTTGTAAAGCTAGATCAGAAGCACCCCTCGAACTAGGGGCAAAAGATGCCAGATTGTGCTCGAAGAGCCGAAGATGGATCATTCCACAAATCAATGAAGATCGGCAAGAACGCCAAATCCCAGAGGGAGGAAAGAGAAAGTAACAACACTAGGGGCAAATCCGGCCCCCATGGGATGGACTCCGGCATTGTCAGCGAACAATAGTCACTCTCCTGGATTCAGACGGATTCGAGATCTCAGAACCATTTGACATGGACAAAGCTACACTTTTACCCTTGAGAGGCTCGCTGGGTCGAAAACCCGGAAGGACGACCCAGGCAAAAGTTAGAGCAAGGAAAAAAGGAAAAGAACAAAAAAAGAAGAAGAACAAAAATGCAAAGAACAAAAAAGAAATGAAGAAAAGAAGAACAAAACAGAAATAAAAAAAGAAAGAAAAGAAAAAAGAAAAAAAATGAATGAAAAGAACTGAAAAGAAAAGAAAAACAGAGCTCGCAAGGTTGAAAACCCGGAAGGGCGGCCTTGGCAAAAGTTAGAGCACAAAAGGAGAGGTTAAATACCCGAGTGTACCTTAACCCCGAACTACGTAAGGCTTGATTCTCATCTTTGGGATACGTAGGCAACTTCATTCCGAAGTCCAGCCGTAAAACACTTCAAAATCAACTGTGTCCATGTAATGGTTTTGATCATCTTTGCCTTCTCTGTATCCGAGAGTTCGGTTGTCATCGTTACTCTGAAGAGTGATTGCAATGCGCTGCGATGCTATCCAAACAAGGGGCAACTTTCCGTTGCCATACGGTGTGCCGCAGTGCCATTCAAACAACGGGCAACTTTCCGTTGCCGTGCAGCTCTTTTCAAGCAAGGGGCAATTTTCCTTCGGATCTGAAGTTGTGCATCTCAAGAGTAGGTTCCGTGCTTGTTGAGCATTGGCCGTTTGCAAAAATAGTTTTTGAGAATTTTTACTGAGGTTGACTATTCTCTCGAAAATTATTCCATCTTTTCCAAAACTGGACCATTTCTTGGACCCAAAAAGGGAAAATTTTCAGTGCTCATAACCTAACTTGCATGATTTTCAAATCAAAAATTGAACAAGTATGTTAATCTGACTCTCATATTGGTCAAAATTGTTTCAGTAGAAAGCAAAAACAAAAAATGGTCAAAATAATGAACTAGGGGCACAGTTGAGTCAGGCTTCCTGTCTTTCTCCCGTTGTCAATGCATCTGCCAGAAAGGGCACTCTACCTGCCAGAAAAGGGCACCACTGAAGCTGACCGCAAAAGGGCAGAAGGCTCTCACATCCTCCACGCAACGAGGTATCAAGCCAAGTGCGAAGCACGAACGGGAACGGATCAAGATATTCCACTCCTTTGTTTGGACAGATCTAATCACGTCCAAACTCCCCAGTAAGAGCATCGTCAACCAATGTCGATTGCAGATCTGCTGCACATCCAGCCGCATCGCAACCCCTCTATGGAAGAAATTCACTGTTGTGAACAAGAATCAAAAGCTGGTAGAATGCCAGGGGCAAGGGCCCACGACTTCCTGTTTATTCATCAACCACCCTGGGGAGGGATGAAAAATGAGAGATTAAAGAATAGAGAGATGTGCGTTGAGAGAAAAAGTGAGAAAATGGCTTTTTCAGGAAAACAGAGCCTGAGGGCCGAGCGATGTGAGAATCACAAATGAGAAAGGGTGGGAAACAATACCTGGGGAAACAGGCTCCATGTGCACATTTGAGTCTTGTGTTTTATTTTGTTTGTCTCGATTCTTGTTTTGAGTCGCTTCGAGTGTTACTCGATGTGTTTAGGTTGTTTACCTTTGTTTTTCCCTTGTCGAGTCGTTTTGGCTGTGGCCAGTCGTCGGCTCAATACCCGGTTAAGAACTCATTTCTCAATTTCCAAAAAAATCATCTTGTGCTCAGAGTGCTGTGCCATTCTCCACATTTGTGCAAAACAGTATTTGTTCTTTCATAAAACTGCAGGGTCCACCCCCGATAAGTGTGAACAGTAGAACAAGGGCCTATCTGAAGCTATGTAGGTTCCAGACTGCAAAGCAAAAGAAAAAAAGAAAAATTGGAGCATCTTAGGGTGTTCCAGCTTTGGCAAGATCAAGACTGCATTTCAGGTGCACCTTCCCAGGCCTCGCCATTTCTCTGGAGTATGAGTGTATCTCGACCCCAAGTGTAAGCCTGCTTCAAGTCAGAATGGCAATTAAAGCAGCAGCAGATGTTATCTCTCGCCAATATAAATAGGGTGTCCCCTTTTGAGCTGAGCGTATTGCCAAGTCCTTCGAAAGGTAAATCGGAGGCACCAGAGTACATGTTTGATGCCCTTCCATTGCATAGAATATGTTTTCTTTCGATTCTGCATAGAATATGCTTTCAATATTGCATAGAATATGCTCCTGTTTCTTGCATAGAAAATGCTCGTATCTTTTGCATAGAAAATGCACTCTTCCATACTTGCATAGAAAATGCACCTCATTTGCATGGAACATGCATTCACGCGCACTATCTTGTGCACTTACACTTTGTATCTCACTAGCACTGTCTTGTGCATCTTGTGGTTGTATCTCACTCGCACTATTTTGTGCATTGCATTTCAATCGCGCTGTTTAGCGTATCGCATTGTTTAGTGCATTTCAAATCAATCCCGCTATTTAGCGTATCGCACTGTTTAGTGCATTTCAATCGCGCTGTTTAGCGTATTGCATTGTTTAGTGCATTTCAAATCAATCGCGCTGTCTAGCGTATCGCATTGTTTAGTGCATTTCAATCGCGCTGTTTAGCGTATCGCACTGTTTAGTGCATTTCAAATCAATCGCGCTGTTTAGCATATCGTACTGTTTAGTGCATTTCAATCGCGCTGTTTAGCGTATCGCACTGTTTAGTGCATTTCAAATCAATCGCGCTGTTTAGCGTATCACACTGTTTAGTGCATTTCAATCGCGCTGTTTAGCGTATTGCACTGTTTAGTGCATTTCAAATCAATCGCGCTGTTTAGCGCATCGCATTGTTTAGTGCATTTCAATCGCGCTGTTTAGCGTATCGCACTGTTTAGTGCATTTCAAATCAATCGCGCTGTTTAGCATATCGCACTGTTTAGTGCATTTCAATCGCGCTGTTTAGCGTATCGCACTATTTAGTGCATTTCAAATCAATCGCGCTGTTTAGCGTATCGCACTGTTTAGTGCATTTCAAATCACTCGCGCTGTTTAGCGTATCGCACTGTTTAGTGCATTTCAATCGCGCTATTTTGCGTATCGCACTATTTTGTGCAACTACATTCGCGCTATTTTGCGCACCTCAATCGCACTGTTTTGTGCAGTTTATCATTCGCGCTATTTTGCGCATTGCACTGTTTTGTGCAGTTTACTTTCGTGCTATTTTGCGCATCGCACTATCTTGTGCATTTCATTACATGCTCTCTCTCATTTTGCATAGAAAATGCTTGTAGCATTTGTCAGTTCATTGCGTCGCATCGTTTTGTGTGCCTTACTTGCATTTTGCATGCATTCTATCGCGCTATCTTGCGCACCTCACCTGTACTTGTTAGTACATTGCATTGTTTTGAATACAAACCGGCTTCGCGTAGCGTATAAGTCCAATTATCAAAGTCTTCCTGCATATCATTTGCATCCTGCCCCTGAACTACGCTGGTTTGATTCCTTGCAAAGGGATACGTAGGCAGCCTGTGGGCACAACCATTTATTTATCGGTATTTTGTTTGTTTGTCCAAGTCTTCGGCCTTGTCAAAAATGGGTCGTCTCGGGGCTTTGACATTCACTCCCGTCATTGTTATGACTTTCGAGTTCTGTCAAAGAGGGGCAACTGTAGACACCCCATTTTTGACCGTCCTCAAGACTTGGACGTTACCGTTTGAACACTCGGTGATTATCCATGTTTGTGTTCGTTTGGAGTTCCCGGAGGTCTCGGCTGCACGCCTTGCCTCAGGATCTCCGAACTTGACTGTTTAGTGTCTGGTTTCATAACAAACACTTGTGTTTTGCCTTGGAAGGGGAGGGAATGCCTTGTGAGACATCCCCACACACCACCGGCAGTGGCTAGATGCCACCGGCTGGTTTTTGCTTCCATCGGCAATCTTTTATGCCGATCGACACATTTTGTTGCCGGTCGGCACATTTTGCTGCCGGTCGGCACTAAATTTTGTCAAAATGACATTTTTGGGCAGCCGACCACTGTTCATCTACTTTATGTAGATATTTTGTGCCAGCTGTGATAGCTGGCACCAACTCTGCCTCCCTCCATACACGTGTATGGAGGGATCTCCCTCTAACCAAGCTTGTTGTATAAGCTTTGCAAGAGGGAGTTCTATAAGAGGAAGGCTCTCCTCTTGGCTCTAGGGTAGAGACTTGGAAGCAAAAACCAGAGGTTCTACATATAGATACATCCTATCTCTATATCTCCCTCTCTCTCCTTCTTTGTGTGTGTTACTTGGCCCAAAAGTGTGATTTTACCTTATTTTTGCACCATTACACACACTATTACACCTTGCTCCGAGTTTGAGGGACTTGGGGGGTTGATTCTTGTGTTTTGGGACTGATTTTGATCAAAAGAAGAGGGCTGGACCATTTGTTCTTCAAGGGATCTTCAAGGGTGAGCACTTTACTTTAGATTCCCCAAACTTGCAATAGTTTTTTACCTATCTTGCTTGCTCATTTAGCTTTTGTGTATAACATAAAAAAGGCTTACATTTTCATGCTTTAGAACTTTCATTAAGGTTGTTTTGTGGTTTGAGTGCAAACTCACCTTATTAAGCATTGTTTGGCCCCTTTTTGTACCATCTTTGTTAAGCTTTGGTCACTCTTGTGTCTTGGCCTTCTCACCACTGAAATCTAGTGAATTTTCAGTGGTGAAGAAGGGATTTTGAAGTCTTGCATAGGGGAGGGACACCCCTCTCCCTTGGTCCCTCTTTTGTCCTCATTTTTGGCTTAATATGGTAGCACGTATGCTCAGTTGTTTATGACTGCTTTTCAGAGGTTTTTTTTTTGGGTGTTTTGGATCATGTTATACCTCTGTCCTATGTTGGGTTTATTGGCCTTTTACATGAATAACATACTTGGTTTGAAATCCCATCATATGGCTTAAAGAGTGCCATGTTGTAACACATCATTTGAGCATGATTTTGGTTCGGCACTAAGAAGTTTTTAGCATTGTTTTTCCATGCTTAAAGTCTGTTGGTTATCAATTTGGTCATGTTTGACATGTTTGTTATGGTTGCTATGCATTTTGGCTTACAAGCTTTGAGTATGTTGACCTCTAGCATGCATAGTTTTGACCATCCTCATGATTTGGCATCATTTAGGACCACATTTCAATCCAAGAATCATGTTTGTATGTGTGCATACATGACCTCTTTCATGCCTTAAAGGTGCGCCTTTTTATGCCTACACATGAGCCTTGGTGCATACACCCCTTTGGAGCCACCTTAGCTGCCATATTAGGAGGATTTGGAGACTTTTTTTGCCTGTAAAAATTCTGTTTCTTAATTGTCTAAATCATGCTATGATTGGTCTTGTTGTTGGAAGTGAAGTGGCCCTTTTTGTGCCTTAGCCTTAGGGCCTTTGGTTTGCTTGTTGGCATGAGCATTGGTCCACCTTTTGGACACTTTTTGGCCACTGTTTTGGGGTAGATCAAGGTTTGTCCCTTTATGGTTCAAAGCCTTCTTGCATGCTTGTCTCATGTCCATTGCTTGATTGCTTCATTAAGCCTTGTAATGTGTTGATCCCATTGCTCGAACGGTCCATGTTTGCATTATGTTTATGTCTTGCATACCTAGCATTGCATACTTGCCATACGAGTTGCATAACATTCGGCATGCCTTGCATTTCCATGTCATTGTTGCATTTTGAACCATGTTTGCATAACATGCATTGCATTACTTGGTTTGGGGTGTCAAACCAATTGTGAGGGTCAAGGAACATTCATACTTCAAGTGATGTAATGTCCCTTGATTCTCGGTCACCGGGGCTTTTGATTTCGACATGATAAGGCTTTGGTCTTCATTTGTGTGATTGCATGCATCTTTACATCAAGTGGAAAATTTGATCCCTTGAGCTATCATGCACCATTGATGGCTCGAGGATCGAGGGCCATGCTTCCCTGAGTTCAAAGCATGAGGGGAAGCATGATCATGCTCACATGTGCTTGAAAATCCCATACCGTATACTGTCTGCTCTCTGTTGCTGTCAAAACTGTCTTCTGCAGGAAGCTTCTGCCGACCGGCAGAATTAAGTGCCGACTGGCAATCTTTGAACAGCCGATAAATCCAAGGACAGCCGATGGAAATCCTGGACTGCCGGTGGGGATTCCCCCTAGCCGGTGGTACTCTGCAGCATGCAAGGAACCTGTCCTAAGGCTTTGGAAATTTTCAGAGAAGCAGGACAGTATAAACAGAGGTGGCAGTGATGTGGTACAGGTTTTTCAGGCGAGTCGGGTTTCGAGCATGCATCATTCGCGTATCCCGAGGCAGAGGCTGCGGCCATCCCTTTCCTTTCTTTTTGCATTCTTCCCATTAAGTAAATTAGAAATTCTGTAATAATTTTTATTTGCTTATTATTTGGACTGTAATATTTATTTGTGTCCTCCGAACGAGGGCAAATCTGTAATAAGTGTGGGTGAGTGTGTGTATGTCTTCCAATCCCCACTTCTTTCTTCCTTTTTATTTACCTGCTTATGATGGTAGATTAGGGCATTTTTGAAATTAGCATACCTTATGCTATGCATGCGTGCATTCATGCATTTGTACTGCATGCATTAGGTTCGGTACATCACGCTAACTGCATTTGTATTTTAAATTCCAAATTGAATACGTGAATCAATTGGTTGCATTTCACATGCCATATTTAGGTTAGCCGAGCCTACTCTAATTACATCTTGCATGCGATGCATTAGCCATTCTTAACATGGACTAGGACACGCATGTTTGCTAACTAGTTTATTGTTTTGGCACGGAGTACGATGTAAGTAGTTATGCTTTAGCATCCCGCATGCATGTGAGTGTTGCCATGACAGTATGCTTGCCATGCGACTAAATGCTTATGTGATAAATTGTTTGAATGCCTGTGGGTGAAGGTTAGATTGTTTGAGTTGGAAAAACTCATTAAAATCCGTGTTTTAGCCTACTCGCGAGTAGCAAATTCCAAAAACGTTTTTAAAAAACAAACGGATATGCAATGCTTGTTTCCAAATTAGGCAATCTAGTCTATACTTGTTTGCTGTGCACATAACATAGTAATTCTAGGCTAATAACCGGAATAAGAACACATAAAGCTTTCAAAAACGGATATCATGATTAGTAGAGGCCGGTCTTCGGACCGGGCGAGAGGGGTTGCTCATAGCTGACCTTCCCCAATCGTACCCTAGCTCCCGAGCCGAGACAACTCCGGTGATGACGGACATGTGGCCTTCGGCACCGAGTCAGGGTTTCCTAAATTTCCCCATTTTAAAATATTTAGGTGGCGACTCTATATCTGGCAAAGCAGCCCATGTTTGGCACTTCTTTTCAAAAAAAATCTGTTTCTCAAAACGATTTGCCAGATTTGGACTCTTTGGTTCAAGATTAAGAACCGTGACACAAAATCGAGTCCGAACTGTAGTAGCGAGGGCCCCACGCGGGCGCGTCTACAGTAAGCTTAGTAACTTGTAATGTATGTTAGCACAAGTGGATAAAACAATGTAGTCAGTTATTACCAACTTCTTACAATTATTTTTTGCAGACAATAGAAAGTACTCATCGTGAAAGTTCAGATTGTGTGAGATCTTATGTGGCAAGCCTGGAAAAACAAACTCTTGCCTTCATAAATTTGTGTAACAAAGCTTTGTGCTATTAGTTTACTAAACCTATCCTTAGAAAAATTTTGGAATCATAAATTCTGAAATTTGTAGTATGGAAAGTAATTGGGCCTCCATATATATAGATAGAAAAGAAACTTGGACTGGACTTTCTTATTCTACTTTGTTACATAAGATTATGTATGTGATGTTCAAAATTATAATATACGGAATAATGATCCATTTTTATTAAATAATTTTTGAGAATTCTACCATATACATCCATTTATCATATGCATCATTAGTTATGTCATTTTTTTTTTCTTTAGTTATGATGAATTATCTTCGTTAATTATGATATTGTTTTAGTTAAGACTTATAAGATCTTTGGTTGTGCCTCATGTGGTGTTTGGTTATGATTTATTTATTTTTTAAGTTATGACTCAGAAAGTATGAAATTATATCATTTTTTTCTTCAATTAATTGATCTCACGTGTTGTTGTATAAGTATTTCATTTTTTATGTTCTCCTATTAAATCGGTAAATAACTAACTAGGATAATACTACCTACCTATTTGAGAGAAATTGGATGGATAGGTATCATGGTACATGAATACGTAGGTATTATATTTAGAGTTACTTTGATGAGATATTTTTGTGGATGTGTACAGATGATGGATAAGAGTTGGATCGATTTTCCAAATAGGATGTCGAGTGAATACATTAATGGGATTGATGAATTCCTTGTGTTTGCCTACACCAATAGGGTCGAAGGTTCGATGATCAGTTGTCTGTGTAGGAAGTGTGAGAATCGATACTATTTTGTACGAGAGGGTGTACAGGAGCATCTGATTTTGAATGGTTTTTTTAAAAAATACAAACATTGGATTAATCATGGGGAATCTTACGTATCTTTGCATGGTAATCGAGAGAATGAAACATTAGCTAATTCAGACATTGGGGATGATATGATTGGAATGATACAAGGGGCTATGGGAAATCCACATGCCGATACAAGTGTTGAGGGTGATGAACCACAGGGCCCTGTTCCCCATGCATTTGAACCCCAACTCGGTCCAAATGCAGAGACTGCAAAGTATTTCAAACTTTTTCAAGATGCACAAAGTGAATTGTATTCGGGTTGTCAGAAGTTCACATCTTTGTCATTCATTGTTCGACTTTTACATTTGAAGGTGCTTAATCAGTGGACAGACAAGTCTGTTGACATGCTGCTTGAGTTATTGAATGAGGCGTTCCCGTTGGGTGTGAAACTCCCGGACTCATATTATAAAGCTCAAAAGGTCACAATAGATTTGGGCTTCACGTATGAGACAAGTCTGTTGACATGCTGCTTGAGTTATTGACAAGATTGATGTGTACATGCAACCGTTGATTGAGGAGTTAAAAGAACTATGGAATGAGGGTGTGTCAACATTTGATGCATCAACAAATCAAATGTTTCAAATGCATGCAGCTTTACTATGGACAATTAGTGATTTTCCTGCATACGCAAACTTGTCTGGATGGAGCACTAAAGGCAAATATGCATGTCCTTGTTGTAATAAGGAAACTACATCGTACTGGTTGAAGCATAGTAGGAAACAATCATACTTGGGTCATCGCAGATTTTTACCTACTGGCCATAAATTCCGGAAGGATAAAGTATCATTTGATGGTACTCGGGAAGTCCGACTCAAACCCAAATTGTTGTCTGGAACTGAGATGTTGCTACAATTAGAATCTGAGGGTATTTTAACCCAATACAAGAGGGATGACCTTAAGGAGAGGCATAGGAGACAGGTACAGAAGGAGAAAGCTGGACATCGCATCCACAGTTGGAAGAAAAAGAGTATCTTTTATGAATTGCCATATTGGGAGCACAATCTAATAAGACACAACCTCGATGTGATGCATATAGAGAAGAATGTTTGTGACAATGTGTTGTGGACAATATTAAGGGTTGCAGGAAAATCGAAGGATGGCGTTAATGCTCGGCGTGATTTACAAGATATGAATATTAGAAAACCCCTACATTTGCAGTTAAGAGGGTCGAATAAAGCCTATTTACCAGCAGCACAATTCACGATGACCAAGGATGAGAAAGATTTGTTCTTGAAAGTGTTGAAGGAAGTAAGAGTTCCCGACGGGTATTCATCCAATATATCACGTCGTGTGCGCTCACATGATAGAAGTATTGGGGGTCTTAAGAGCCACGATAGTCATATTCTCATGCAACAACTTATTCCATTGGCTATTCGAAGATCGTTACCGAAGAATGTAATTGAACCCTTGATTGAATTGAGCAATTTCTTTAGACAATTGTGTTCAAAAGTGAATCGTGCGACAGATTTGTAATATATTCAAGATCGTATCGCTATAACACTTTGTCATTTAGAGAAAATATTTCCTCCGAGTTTTTTTGATATAATGGGGCACTTGCCTATACATCTAGCTGATGAAGCCTTATTGGGTGGAGCGATTCAGTTTCGATGGATGTATCCAATTGAGAGGTATCTTCTTACTTTGAAGCAATACGTGCGTAATAGAGCTCATCCTGAAGGATCAATTGCTAAAGGATATCTTATGGAAGAATGCATGAATTTTTGTGCACAATATCTCAATGATGTGGAAACCAAATCTAGTCGACCCGTGAGGAACTATAGTGGTGCTGATAATTTGGGTCATGCTATTGGTGAAAACACAAGCTTTTATCTTGATAATACTTCTTGGGTACAAGCTCATCGGTACATCTTATTCAATACAAGGGCGGTTCAACCATTCATAAAGTAGGTTAAGTCACTCACTCAATATTTTATTATGTTTTATTGAATTTTCTACAAAATATTTTGTATTGCTAAAATTTCAATCTACACAGCGAACACCTTGAAGTACTTAAGCTCAAAATGCCTCGTGTTGATGATCATCAGCTTCGGCGTGAACATTTTGAAACTTTTCACATTTGGTTCAAGGAACATGTATGTATTTAACTCTATAGATTCTAGTTACTTAAGTCGAACTACATTTTAAATTTTACATTTTCGTGTAAAATAGGTCCAAACTTTGCGAAGGACTACTGATGTCATATTTTCTGAAGAGATTATTCTATTGGCAAATAGTCCTCATAACTTGGCAAGGAGGTTCAACGGGTATATACTGAATGGGTTTCGGTATCGAGTAAAGGCCATGGATGATCGTCGAGCCACACAAAATTGTGGTGTACCTTTGAAGGCAGATACCATAAGTTATGCTAGTCGAAAAGACAAGAATCCTCGTGTGGGGTCTGTGTACTATTATGGACAATTGACAGATATTGTTGAGATTCGATATTCCAATGAGAAGAAACATGTGTTGTTTAAGTGTGATTGGATTGACAACATTCACGGAAAGAAAGAAGATGTCTTCAATTTCACGTTGGTGAACTTCAATCATTTGTTGTACCGAGATGATCGAATTACCAATGAACCTTTCATCTTGGCGTCCCAAGCAGAGCAAGTTTGGTATGTTGCAGACCCGTTACAACCGGACTGGCAAGTCGTGGTGAAGATGTCTCAAAGAGGTTTATTTGATATGAGTTCGACTGATCCACAAATCGAGCCATACATGAGCCAACAATTGGAAGAAAATATAATGCTTCGTGATGAAGAAGTTGGTTGGGTGAGGGAAGCTGCAGAAGGGGAAACAGTTGATGTTCAAATAGGCTGATAGTGGTGGAAACATTAGTAATTCAATTAAGGCCAAGGTTGTAGTTAATCATCAATTTCTTAATTTACTTTGTCTTTGTAATTGTATTAGTTCAATTAATGTCATATTATAGTTGACGGCAAACCATTGTCTATGTTTCTAATGTTAATTAATGTTATATTGCTTGCAGATTATTATGGGAAGGAAGAGGAAGCCTGATCATCCCCGGCGCATGATGTCTGATGTGCTACATAACAGGACAACAGTAGCACCACCATCAGAGGAGGCATCACATCGGCCACTATCGGAGGGGCCTTTAGTGGCACCACAGCAGCTACCATGTACTCAGCGTCCACGCCTACCATCGGTGCGTCCACCATCAGTGCCACCACAGCAGCTATCATCATCAGCTTATGAGCCATCCGCAGGTATATAAATTTGCTTTGATTTGTATGAAAACTATTTAAACATACATTTATTTATGCTCATTATATATAACTTGTTTATTCTCATTGTATTTTGCAGACCCTTCGACTTCTTCACAGCCCACCTCAGGTTTATTTGATATGATTTGTATTCACATTATTTAAATTTGCATTTGTTTATTACCATTGCATATTGTTTACTGTTATTGTATCTCACAGGTCATGTTAGTTCTTCATCAACCTCGACTAGGCATGGTAGAGGATGTGCCAAGGGCATTAAAGAGTGGGGTACTGGTAAAAAGCTAGACATACAATTTGATGGAAATTACTGCCCAATAGGAGATAACGTGGCTAAGTTAACTACTCAACTTGGCATTATTGTGCGAAATGGTAACATTGTTCCTCTTACTTTTCTTGACTGGAACAATGTGCCTGATGATATTATTGATGCTATCTGGAAGGATGTGAAGGTAAAAGTATATTTTTGTCCACAAATTCGAATTCCAAAATTGTGCTATTATTATTTAAACTTTGAAATTGTGTTTTATAGGACAATTTGAATATATGTCCAGAGGAGTACAAGCCAATCTGCATGAAAAACTGCAACAGTATATGGAAGGATCACAAGAACAAGCTTAAGGCTAAGTATTTCAAGCCTAGAAGTTCTGATCCTAATCTGAAGGATGATGTTCCTATGCACATTGTGCCAAGCCAGTGGGAAGAACTTGTGGAGTATTGGCGTACTTCCGATGCTGAGGTATACAAATAAGTTATATTTATGATATGTAAACATACAAATCATATTTACATACTCACATTTGTCGAACCTGTTATAGAAAATCGCAAGTAGGAACGCTAAAAATCGGCGAGCTCACGGCATAGCTCATACCACAGGGCGTACTACTTTCTCTCAGATACGGCATGAAGTTTACATTTTATTGTTTTATTTTTGTATATAAATAAACATTGTACATTTACAAATTATTTACATTCTAATTTTCATATTTCTAAAAAAATGCAGATGACCAGTAAGGGGGAGTCTACTAATAAGATGAATGTTTAGCTTATGACACGTAGAGTAGATGACCCAGAGGTTATTCAGACCTTGGTAGTTTCCAAACACCTTTGATTGTATTTAAGTTTATTTTTTGTGTGTCAACCATCTTAATTTGGCATATACTTGTATGTCTTATTCAATACAGGATGAGTTTAATCGTCAACTCTCTATGCTACCTGAGGATGGTCGGACTTTGGAGGCTAGGAATGCCATTTTCCATGAGTTGATAGGTCATGACGAACATGGATATTGTCGCACATACGGGAGAATTGTGCCTCGGAGAGCGGTGTATAAAGATGGTGCTGGGCCATCACAATCAACACCCCAGCCATCGACTATTGATCAGATCACGCAGAAGGTTCGTGCAGAGCTAAGGGATGAGTTGAGGGAGGAGCTGCGAGCAGAGTTCTCTACACATTTACAGCAGATGAGAGCTGAGATGATGGCCTTAGTGTCACAGGGGGCAAGTGTGGATCCCAACAGACAGGTTCGATATAAATTAAATTGTTTGATAGTTCAATTTTCACACAAGATTATGTATAAAATTCGAATATGATTACCACATTATGTATTGACTATCATAGGTTCCTGATGCATCGAGTGGCCATCGGGCATTTAGGGAATCTGCAGAAGACGAGAATCCATATACACCACCACCAGAAGATCAGGTATAAAATGTATCTTTGCATTCTAAGCTAAAATGTATCTTTGCATAATTTTGAGTTAACGCCCCAAAATCACCAAACAGCGTTGGTTTAGCACGAAACTTGGCACACACGACCGCCTAGGCACGAGAGACTTGTGGGAGAAGACGGGGCTCGAATCGGGTTCCCGGTTTGGGAGTTAGAGCCGGATTTCACTTTAGGCAAACTAGTTCCTTAAGAAACTTGAATTCGAGGAGTTAACACCCCAAAATCACCAAACGGCGTCAGTTTAGCACGAAACTTGGCACACACGACCGCCTAGGCACGAGAGACTTGTGAGAGAAGACGGGGCTCGAATCGGGTTCCCGGTTTGGGAGTTAGAGCCGGATTTCACTTTAGGCAAACTAGTTCCTTAAGAAACTTGAATTCGAGGAGTTAACGCCCCAAAATCACCAAACGGCGTCGGTTTAGCACGAAACGTGGCACACACGACCGCCTAGGCACGAGAGACTTGTGGGAGAAGACGGGGCTCGAATCGGGTTCCCGGTTTGGGAGTTAGAGCCGGATTTCACTTTAGGCAAACTAATTCCTTAAGAAACTTGAATTCGAGGAGTTAACGCCCCAAAATCACCAAACGGCATCGGTTTAACACAAAACTTGGCACACACGACTGCCTAGGCACGAGAGACTTGTGGGAGAAGACGGGGCTCGAATCGGGTTCCCGGTTTGGGAGTTTGAGCCGGATTTCACTAAACTATCTTTCTAATTATATGGTAGTTAATTTTTTTATATTTTTCCGTAATTAAAATATTACCACCATTATATTGTTTTTAATTATTTTTATTTTGTTTTGTTCAGATATTTCCTGAGTAGCAGTTTGCTTCGCGTGGAATGTAGGCGCGTAAAGATTATGACCAACTTCTGTTTTTGTAACTCATGAATGAATCAAGACGAAAACTTTTGGTTTTGATTTTGATTTATGTTATTTAAATTTGTGACCAACATTTTGTATGTATTATGTGACCAACATTAGGAATTTTTATCATTTGCCAACTTTTGTTTATGTATGGATTTATATTATTATGTCATTTTTTGATTTTTTTTAAGCTATTTTTCATTTGCCAACATTAGTTATTTTATTTATGTATTTATATTATTATATCATTTGCGAACATTACATGTTATTTTTATATTTTAAATAATTGTAAAACAGGGATTTTTTTTTTTTTTTTGTAATTTTTTTTGAGACGGCAGAACACCCCGTCGCAAAAAAAAAAAAAAAAAAAAAAAAAGCTGTGCCAGGCTTTTTTGCGACGGCAGCCATACCGTCGCAAAAGGTGTTGAATTTATTTGAGAAATAAGGCTTTAGCGACGGTGAAATTGCCGTCGCCAATAGTCATAAACGCCACATTTTTTGCGGCGGCACTTTTTGCGACGGAATTTTGCCGTCGGCAGAATCTCATTAGCGACGGAAAGCTTGTGCCGTCGCAAAAAGCCCAGATCTTCATCCACTATCGGCGATAGATATTTGCCGTCGCAAAAAAGAACTATTCCCGTCGCAAAAACAATGGCGACGGCGCTAAAGATCTTTTGCAACCCCCCCTGTTGCGACCCCCACTTGCCGTCGAAAAAAAAAAAATTTACCGTCGCAAATAGCTTTTGAGACGGCATTTGGATTATTTGCGACGGCATTTTGCCGTCGCAAAAAACAATTTTTTTTGTAATGCAAATAAGATTCATGTTCACTATGAAACTGTTTAAAAGAAAATTATTATCATTGAAATTAATGTAAATAGTAACAGTAACATGTTACTCTGTTTGACAGTAGCATGTTACTCTATTTGAAAATTACTGTCTTTGACACTAACATGATATTTTGTCTCACAATAACATGTTTTACTTTGACAATATTATCCAAGAAAAAAAGAAGAAGATACTTTTACTTTATCTTTACTCGATTATGTATTTTCTCCTTAGGAAATTTATGAAGAAAAATAAATTGAGCTATCTTTTTCACTAAACAAGGGTCGAATTGAGGGGTTTTGACTAAATTTCCGATCAATTTATCTATACAAATCTCCACGCTTTGTATATATATCACATATACCAATTTAAGACACAAATACAATTATGGTACTAACAGTTAATGAAAAATCGTATACTATATATAACGCACGTTTCCAACCATTAATAATACAAAAAATAAAAAGAAAATCAACATTAAGTGACGTGACTTGGCACCACTGTTAACGCTATAGCTACGCCCATCATCATGGTTATTATAATTATTACCGTCACAAATAAAATTATTGAATAAAAAGATATTAAAAACAATGAAATGATAATGGTAATTAAAATATAATATAATCAAATAAAAGATAAATTATATATTACCATAGCAAATGAGAATAAAATTTTATTATCACTTTTAAACAAAACATCAACAAACAAAATATTTTTTCTATACTTCTCAAATATAAAAATATCTATTACCTTCAAATAAATAAATAAAAAACCACCACACCACTTTCTTCACCGTCAGACATTATTGTGACTACCAATTTTTGGTTGATAAACATGAACAATTCTCAAAAATAAAATAATTTTTTTTTCATGCATAATAAAATTTTACTTGCGAAATAATTTTAGAAAAAAAGTATTTTAAGAGAGTAAAATATGACAGATTTCAAATACTCTTTGTTTATAATCAACTCTTTTGACAGTCTACAAGCTAGAGAACGAAAAATAAATCACACATTAATTATTAATTTTTACCAAACCTTTTTGAAAGATTAAAACATGAGAAAACAATGAAGACCCCACATTAGTTATTTTTGTTTTTGGATAGTACTGTATACGTGGACAAACGGTGCAGGGTTCAGTCCCGGTTGAATTAAAAGTATAAATTTTAAACACAACCTATTAATATTTTAGGTTGAAAATGTTGGTCCAACTCGTCCCTATAAGCTAATTCAACATTCTCAAATCTTGGAAAAATGGAACTGAGTTGGGCAGGTTTGGCGGACTAACGAGCTAATATCCACCCCTAATATATAGATCACATCGTCATTAATTGTTTATTTGAACGAACATATTTGCTTTGTCTTCTAAAGAGTTTTCTATATTGTCTTCTACTAATTTGATAATCATTGGAAACAAATTTTCCATTGTTACAACAATTTATAAATGTATGGATCATCCTCTAAACTTATCTGTCTACTTCCACCCCTAATATGTACACCACATCGTCATTAATTGTTTATTTGAACGAATATATTTGCTCTGTCTTTTAAAGAGTTTTCTATCTTATCTTCTACTAATTTGATAATCATTGGAAACAAAATTTCCATTGTTACAACAATTTATAAATGTATGGATCACCCTCTAAACTTATCTCTTTGCTTCTACTTTTTTATTGCTATTATATAACTCGACTATTCTACATCTAAATCAATCTATGAAGACAAGAATACTCAGAAAAAAGGTCCACGGAGAGGCCTTTCTCTGTAGGTGATTTTTGGTGATGTTCCGACGGTAGTCTGGTAAAATTCCGGCAACCCATTTTACACTTCTAAAATGTAAATTTACACTCTTAGAATATAGATCCACAGTTTTAGAGTGTCAATCTGAATTTTTTATGCCCAAAATATGGATTTTGAGATTTTTCTCTTTCAATTTCGGCATAAATTTTTAAATTTTCAACACCCACAATGGTTGTCTCTTCTCTCAAGTCTTTTTCCCATACCATTGTGGGTGCACTTCCTTCTCCAACAGCGACGGTGGCAAAGTTAGGCTGCAGTGATGGGAACAACGTCGACAGGAACGGCGGCAAGCAAATCTTACTTTCCAGACCACATCTTTGAATAAATCGATAATTTTCCCTGAATCGTAATTGTTTTTTCTTGACGGATTTGTTTTTTGTTATTTGGTTGAGATGGTTCTTTGCAGTCTTGTTTATGTACTGTTGTTTTATTAATATAATGTTTCTCATGTCCTTAACCCAAAAAAAAAAAAAAAAAAAAAAAAGGACAAGAATACTCTATTTTTTTTATTGCTATTATATAGCTTGACTATTCCTCATCTAAGTCAATCTATGAAGACTATTTCACTAGCAGAGAAGGATTTTGATTTTTATTATAGCGGTCGAAATTTCATTTTGGGCCTGTATGATTAAAATATATTGGAATTGCCAGATGAACAATGAGTCTGATGTTCATGTTTATTACTTTTTGGCCTAACAACACTAGTATCAAGTTAATAGAAGTAGACATAGATACTAGAGAATCTAGTTAAAAGGCAGATAAAATCGTTCATAAAAATGTTCCCTTGTCAAAATATGAATTTCTTAAGCCAAAAACATCAGTTTAGGGTCTTTATTTCATTAACTTGGATTTTTGGATTTAAAACTTGGACTTTTGGAAGGAAGCTGTTAGCGTGAGGGGCTTATGGCCAATTTTCCAAATTCTTCTTTTGCCTATTGATTGTTTTGTTGCAATTATTACATTATCAGTTTCATTAATCACAAGATTCACAACTAGGTTTTTTTTTTCCTCAAAAAACAGATTCACAACTAGAGCTACTCATAATTAACAAAAAAGATAAATAATAATAATAAAATGACCTATGCCCTCCAAAATTGTTTAGATATGTGTTCCTCCTTGAGGATGATGTTCATAAAACATACAGATAAATATTTATATATATACACAAAGCAAAGTAATATAAGATTTGCTGAAAAATTAAAGTAATGAGTTCATTAATCATAACTAGTACTGGTCATATTCAAAACACACAAAAAAAAAAAAAAAAAAAAAAAAACAAGAAAGACAAAAAAAAAAAAAAAAAAAAAAAAAAAAACACAATTGACCTATGACATCCAAACTCGTCAAGATGTGTGTATGGATCAGTTCGGTGGAGTTTATTATCAGCTGAAAGCTCATGATCAAAAAATAGAATCCAAAGCCACTATTTTGCTAACTTCCAGATGATTAGTTTTTTCAGCTTAATTAAATCATTTTTGCCCATTAAGTTGTAAACAAAAATTATATCAAACAATTAAACACAAAGTTTCAAAACAAAATAAGCTATAAATAACTTGTATAAATTGCATCAAACAACAACAATGGTTATTGTCAATGTTATTTGTAATTTGTTAGGCATCAAGCCTTGATTGCGCCGGGAAAAGCACAAAATGGATGGAACATAAACTTACACAACACACATTTAAATCCAATACCATTATAAAAATGACGATAACCTCCATCACAGTAGTCGCATATGGTGTTCTTATTGGTGACTACAACCAAAGTAAGGGGGTGACAGTGACCATCAAAGTTATAGGTGCTCCCCCAATTGATATTTGGATATATCTCTCCCTCCTTATAAATGCATCTGGCACAAGCAGAATGGTCGCATTTGACACAATGATAGAACCAAAAATTCGGATTTATGTCTTCCTCGCAAAATTCACAGATATACTCATCTGGATCATCTTCAATAACAATAGTGTTATAAGTAAGGATGAAGGGATGTTCGTCATACCTGTGCGTAATTGTACGGGGCAACAGAGCACATGTGTAGTGTAAGTTGAAATTGCAAGTGCTGCATCCAAATGAGAATAGCTCGACACTTCTATCACATGCAACACAACCTTCAATTTGACAATCCTTCCTTAGTTTGAGGGGGTGTTCATGAACTTCATGCATTATGAACTTTGGTAGGGCAGCACACTTAATGTCAAGGTAATAATCTTTGCACTCGATACATGTGAAGGTATATCCATTGCAAATATTTCTACAGCCGATGCATTTAAAGATATCAAAACCTTCAACGTTCTTTTTGAAGAGGATGAGTGGGTGTGAATGACATGGATGCTTTAGCACCGTGGGTAGCTCGGCACACAATTTGTGTAGAAGAAAATTACATAGACTACAATTGTAAAATGGAGCTGAGATGGGTTGTACACACACATCGCATACCTTGTCATTCTTCTTCTTATTCACTATAGACATTTTGCTTTGAGAACACAAATCTTCATTACTTTGCGCATCAAAAAGGGTTAATAGATGGTTTTGACTAAAATGATTGATCTTTACTTCTCTCTTGTCTACCAGGCTGACCTGCTTTGCAAATTGACCATTTAGATTGTATGATTCATGACTAATTTGATCAAATGCTTCTTTGTTGTTGTCCCCATGGCTGATTTGCCTGACAAATTCGCTAAGTAGATGAACTGAATCATTAGACACAGGCAAGTGGATCAATTTGGCCTCATCAAGATCCTCATCCTCGATCTCAGATTTTCTTTCCCTAAAACCTCAAAAGTAACAATAGAAACTATATCAAATGACAAGAAAAGCACTGTCAAAAAAATGTGGAGAGAGAGAGAGAGAGAGAGAGATCAAAGTTAGGGACAATGTGAAAGGCTACTTGCATGGTCATTGTTGAGCAATTCAAATGAGCAAAATATTGGCATCCTTCACAATGATAAAACCAGTAACAATCCTCCAACTGCTCCTTACAAATACGACAGTCCCGAGGTCCTTTGAGATTTATATCTGAAGGAGAATAAGCAAGGGTGAGACGATGACCGTGCCCTCCATGTTTGAATGTGGTTGGTAATGAAGCACAGTCCTGATGGATCCAAAAGGAACATGTGTTACACATATAAGAAATGCCTTGACGTTTTGTGCCACAAGCATCACATGTGAACAAGGCCAAGCTGAGCAAGGGACTCAGTGGGTGTTCATGACTTTTGTGTTGAATACTATGTACTCTCAAAGCATTATCCAATTCGAGGTCGAAACCACAAATTTCACAACCATAGACGTATGATTTGAAGCAGAGACTACGCTGGACACTAGAAGGATTAACAAAAAGTTCAATAGGCCGTCGTGAAAGAAGGGTAAGCGGGTGTTGTGGGTGCATTGGATGTTTAATCTCTGCAGGTAATTCCGCACAAAATTTGTGCAGAAAGAATGAACAAATTCTGCAACTATATGTGAAACCTGATATTAGCTGCGCACACCCGTTGCAAAAAATTTTGCGATCATCGTTCTTCTCTTCACTGAGGATCAGTGGATGCTCATCCTTGGCATGTTTAAGCTTCATCTCTCTCTCTAACTCGGTGAGAGTTCAAAATGGCAGCAGCAAAACCTAGAGAAATAATGAACAGAGAAAAAGAAAGGCAGAGAAGAGACGAGAAGAGAGGGAACGTACGGAGCAGAAGAAAAAGGAATGGGAGCTGTATTCATTGATCTTCTTCTTCATTGATTCTTGAAATGGCGATGAGGGCTGTTGTAGATCCATAGATTTGAAATGGCGATGGAGGTGAATATTATTGTAGATCTATAAACCCCAATCTCTGGAGTTTTTTTTTTTTTTAAATATTCCAAAAAAAAATATATATATTTAAAGAATTAAATCACTTTTTAAATTATTTGAGAAAATAATTTACTTTTTAAATTGTATTTTAAAAATGCGATTTTAAAATTAAAATTGTATTTTTAACATGCAACTTTACTTTGAAATTGCATATTGAAAATGTGATTTCAATTAAAATCGCATGTTAAATTTGCAACTTCACCATGTTATCATAAATTACATTTTTAACTTGCGATTTCAAAGAAAAATTACATGTTGAAAATGTAATTTTAATTTCAAAATTACATTTTCAAAATACGATTTCAAAAAATAAGTTAATTTTTTAAATAGTTTAGAAAGTGGATCAATTTTTTAAATAGTTTTTTTTAGAATATTAAAAATAAAAAAAAATAAAAAACTCTCAATCTCTGTTCTTCTTGTAATGCCTTTTTCTTTTCTTTACTTTAATTTTCTTTTTTGTCTTTTTTTCTTTTTTCAATTTTCTTTTTGACTCAAAGTTCAAAAATAAATAGTAAAAATAATGGAAAATTGTAAATAAGTACGTCATTGAAAAAAATATTGCACTATAGATGTAGTTTTTTATGATGCAAGTCTTATACATGGTGAGTACTTTTACCATGAATAAAGATTTGTGCCTCAAATTTTCGTATCCCGAATGTCCCTAATGTCCAAAATAACGTTGTTTTGGGCATTAGTCTTTTTTTTTCTTTTTTTTTGCCATTTTCGACCTGCAGAGCTCAAATTCGAGAGGGAGAAAGAGAGAGGAGAGAGGGAAAGAGAGGGAGAGAAGAGGGGAGAGGGAATGGAGACACACACACACAGAGGCACGTGCATTCCGGCCGATCGTCCGATCGTCGTAGCCCGGCGGATCGTCACAGCTCGTCCAGCTGCCTCTACCCGGCCGCCATCGCCTCCCCTCTGCCTTCTTCTCTTCTTCTTTCTTCTTCTCTTCTTCTTTCTTTCTTCTTCTCTTCTTCTTCCTTCTGATTTCTGATCGAAAAAAAAAAAAAAAAAAAAAAAAAAAAAAAAAAAAAAAAAAAATTACAACGATGAAACGATGTCATTTCGTAGATTCGGGGCATTCGAGGGAAGCTCTTTCGGGCTCCTAATCACAACTGCTTTTACCATATACATGGAGGATTTGCAGTAGTCATACAATAAAGTTATACCACCATAAAAATTTAAATAATCATTTACTGTTCCACTAATTTACAATTTCTCCTAAAATAAAATAATTTCTTAGTTTTGCCAGATGCATACTATGATATTGGTTTTGCTATTATTAGAGTCATATGCATATCCAGTGTGTATTATATGTAATTTATGATATTTGTGATGTTGATTTCATAAATATTATAATTAAATTACTTTGAAATTATAATTAATATATATATATATATATATAATGGGTCATATTCAAACACTATTTAAGGCATAATTAAAGACATTTTTTGTCATAATCAAAATAATAATCACAATAAATCATAATTAATATTATAATAGGTCATAACCAAATTATAATTAAAGGTCATAACTAAACGTCATTTGAGGTATATTCAAAAATCTTTTTGGTCTTAACTAAAGGGTCCAACTTGTCTTAAGTAGAGATCAAGACTGGACCCGTCCAGTTCGGCCCATGAGGCCCATTTGTTGGGCCTGTTTTGATAATACGAACCGTTCAATGTGTAGAACTCGTCAAGTACTACATGCCTGAAAAAAATTACGTTGATCGGATATCAATAGCTATGTGATCAAATCAGTTTTGTATTAAAAAAATGGACGGAGAAACAATTAACGGTTGATAAAAAAACTGTTTTGTTCACATAGCTATCGATATCCGATCAACGTGATTTCTTACAAGCATATAGTACTCGACGAGTTTTACACATTGAACGGTTCGGATTATCAAAACGGGACCCGTGGTGGGCCCCCACGGGCCTAACAGCACGGTCCAGTCCGATCTTGGACTGGACCAAAGCCACTACCTAACTAAAATAAAAATCACAAGAGATCATAATTAATACTACAATGAGTCATAATCAAATATCATAATTGGGCATGTGATACAATCTTTTTGAGTATGTATTATAAAATTTTACTTATTATAATTGGTGGTGGTGGCGGGGGGTGCCGCAGTTTTAGAGCAATAATTGTAGGTTTTGTTGGTTTGATTTGAGGTGATTAGTACTTGTGTAAAAGCAACTTTGATTTAAATTAGAGAGTTGGAGAATGCATTTGTGTTGAAATCAATAAAATTAAAATTGCGAGCACTGAAAATTTTTCTTTTGGTCCCAAAATGGTTCACGTTGTAAAAGGTAAATTTTGAGAAAAAATTCACTTTATTAAATCTTTTCAAAACAATTTTCGGAATCGATCGCCACCTGATACACATAGAATCCATCCTCAACATGTACAACCCCAAATTATAAGATCATAACTACTCACAGCTATATTAACAACGTTGCCTTATCTTGCAACCGACCTTTCTGCCAAATGGAGGCAACCCAACCAAGCCGATAAATGATGGAAACAGGACAGTTGATTTAAAGATGGTTATGGCCGAACTTCAGGATGATGTTGTCTACGTATCCCAAAAATGAGAATCAGGCCTTACGTAGTTCGATTAGGGTTCACTCGAGTATTAACTCTCTCCTTTCGCGCTCTAACTTTTGCCAAAGCCACCCTTCCCGATTTTCGGCCTTGCGAGCTCAATTTTTCTTTGTTTCTAATTTTTCATGCTCTAACTTTTGCCTAGGTCGCCCGTTCAGGTTTTCGGCCTAGTAAGCCTCTCAAGAGTAATATTTCTTCAACTTGTCCATATTGATTAGCTATGAAAACTCTAAACCATCCAAACCCATGAAAATAATCGCTCATCTTGACCAAATTGACTTGGTGATATAAGGACTAGTCCAATTGAGTCTAAACTTGCCCCTAGGGTCATGGACAGGAGTTCGGTTGTCTTTCAGCACCATGTCCCATTCTTTGAGATTCCTAAACTTAACTTTCTTGTTAAAAGCCCTAGCAATTCTGCGTTGGTAGCGTGAACATGATATAATGCCCTCAACCTCCTTTCGTCAAATAGCATCAGTTCCTCAAGCCTACTCTGTTACCAATCTGCCTCCGCTATTTGACACTCAGCCACTACTCGCAGCGACGGTACCTCAATCTCAATCGGCAGAATAGCTTTCATTCCGTACACTAGGGAATAGGGGGTTGCCCTTGTAGATGTGTTTGATGTCCTATAGCCCCAAAGTGCAAATGACAGTTTATCCGGCCAATTCCTATATGTTTCAACCATCTTTCCCAGGATGTTCCTCACGTTCTTGTTTGCAACCTCAACAGCTCCGTTGGTCTGTAGTCTATATGTCAATGACTTATGAAAACCACGTTATATTTCTCAAGCAGATCCACCACCTCTTTCTTAAAGTTTCAGCCGTTATCAGAGATGATCTCGTTCAGCACCCCATACCGGCAGATGATATTATTTCTGATGAACTTAGCCACATGCGATGCCTTCAATACAGAGTAAGACTGGGCCTCCACCTAGTTAGTAAAGTAGTCAATTGCCACCAGGATAAACCCATGCCTATTCAAGCCCTTTGGCGAGACTACCCCAATGACGTCAATTCTCCAAGCTGAAAAAGGCCACGGCGAAGTCATATTGTAAAGGTTTGACGGCAGTATGTTCATACGACTAGCATGGACTTAACATTTGTGGCATCGCTGAACAAAACCAATGCAATCCTCCTCCATAGTCGACCAGTAATAGCCTTGTCTGAGAATCTTCCGGGCCAACATCACATCATTCATGTGCGCTTCACACTCTCCTCCGTGGATGGCTTCCATCAAACGTTTTGACTCTTCTTCTTCAACACATAACTTGTGCATTCCCAGCTGACCTCTCTTGTACAACTTACCCTTGCAGATGATAAATTGGACGGCCAAGCGCCGTACCCCCCCCCCCCCCCCCGTTTATCTTTGGCATTTGCCCCTAGTAAATATGTCTCTTTTTTCAGGAAATTTCAAATGTCGTAATACCAGGATCTTTCGTCTTGGATGCAGTTATGCTCAATGATGATTAGACACATTTTCACTTCCAGTGAGATGTCTACCATGGAAGATAGAGTTGCTAACGTATCAGTGAACCGGTTGCTCTCTCTCAACAAATGTGTAAACGTCAGTTCTTCAATCCTAGGAATCAGAATATCCAAGGCCTGATGATACATCTTCGTGTTCTTTTCTTTGACCTTCCAATCCCCGTTAGCTTGAGAGACAACTAAATTCGAATCCCCAATAACGTCTAACCTAATTGCCTCTAGTTCTAGAACAGCTTCCAAACCAGCAATGCACGCCTCATATACTGCTTCATTGTTGGACACTCTGAACCGGAGTTTGAACGCTAAGGGTATATGGGAATCATCGGGTGCTATGAGCAATACACATATCCCTTAACCATACTGATTAGCCGTCCCGTCAAAGTACATCGTCCACGTTTCCTCTTCTACATGCAGAATGTCTTCATCTGGGACAGGTATTCCATTGCTTCATCTCCTTTTACCCGGTGGTCTACCAGGAATTCTACTATAGATCTCCCTTTAACGGATTTGCACGTGACATACTTGAGATCAAATTCGGAGAGAAGAAGCAACTAACGAGCTAGCCTACCCGTAAGCACTGGTTTCTAGAAGAGATATTTAATGAGATCTAATCTTGAAACCAAGATTACAGAATGAGCTAACAAGTAATGCCTCAACTTCCTAGTTGCCCATACCAAGGCTAGGCAAGCTTTCTCCAGGGCAGTGTAGCGGGTCTTGTAGTCTAGCATCTTTTTGCTCAAGTAGTAGATGGCCTTCTCCACTCTCGCTTCAGATTCTTAAGCTAGCATGCACCCCATAGTCGAATTCGTCACTGACAGGCACAAGATCAACGGTTTTCCCGATTTTGGTGGTCATAACACAGACGGATTTTGCAAATACTGTTTGACCTGTTCAAAGGCATACTGACAGCGATCGTCCTATTGAAACTTCTTTCTCTTCTTCAGGATACCAAAAAGTGGCTCACAAGTCAAAGTTAGTTTTGAAATAAACCGCTTTATGAATTGCACTTTACTTAGAAAGCCGCACACTTCCTTTTCAGTCCTTGGTAGTGACATTTCTAAGATGGCCCTGATTTTGGACGGATCCACTTCAATTCCCCTCTATGTGATTAGGAAACCCAGCATTTTTCCTGTCATCACCCCAAAGGTGCACTTTTGGGGGTTTAGCCTCAATCTATACTCTCTGATCTGTTGAAAGAATTTTTTCAGTGCAATGTAGTGGCCTTCTCGCTCTTTAGATTTAACAATCATGTCGTCCACATACATCTCAACTTCTTTGTGGATCATGCCGTGCAAAATGGTGGTTGCAGCCTTCTGGTAGGTAGCCCCAATATTCTTCAACCCAAATGGCATGACTCAGTAACAGTAGGTGCCCCACGGAGTAGTGAAAGAGGTCTTCTCCCTATCCTCGGGTGTCATCAGAATCTGGTTATACTTAGAAAATCCATCCATGAATGATAACAATGCATGGTCAGTAGTGAAGTCTACCAACTCATCTATCTGTGGCAAAGGAAAGTCATCCTTTGGACTGGCCTTATTTAGATCCCTGAAGTTGACATAGACTTTGATTCTGACATCCTTCTTCGGAATCGGAACAATATTTGCCAACCACGTCAGATACTCAGATACAAGTAAAAACCCCGCCTTGATCTGTTTGGTGACCTCTTTCTTAATCTTCAAAGCCCAGTCCGGGCGAACTCTGCGCAACTTCTGCTTAACTAGTCGGGTTTTAGGGTCAAGAGACATCCTACACAATCTCAGGATTGATTCCAGGCATGTCTTCATAGGACCACGCGAAAACATCTTTGAATTTTTTTAATAAAGCGATCAAACGCCCATGTTCCTCCGAAGACAACATGGACCTGATCTGGATTAAGCAAAGATCCTCTTTAGTACCCACGTTAATTGATACGATTTCATTTGTACAGGGCTTAAAGCGCCTCTCCTCCTCATAATCAACCAAAATTTTCAAAACCCGAGGAATTTCTTCCTCCTTGTTTAAGTCAAAATTTTGAAAATCAAGATCAGTACAACAAACCAAAGGCACAGAGAAGTAAGAAAAGTCTACTACATTCCTATTCAAAAAGTTTGGATCCTCGGTTACAGTGGACTCAAAGGAAAAACTGAAAAATGACCTAGACAGGACTTTGGTGTCCAGGTTACTACTCCCGGAAGTACCAGACTCAAAGGAACTAGAATATAACTTTGACTCCACAAACTTAGTGGAATTAGATTCGAACTCTCTATCCGATTTAGAATTGCTGATGACACCTTTCTCAAACTTCTAGACTAGGCGTGGAGCCTCAAACACATCTACGATAAGATTGGAGAAATTCACTGCTGGTTTATCCCCAATCATTGAGATAGCAAAACTATCCCCCAAGTTGATGGACTCAGCTCCAGCAGTAGAACTTGCCAGTAGGTCAGCCAGCACTTTTCCCAACGGCTCTTCTTCTTTAATATCTAGGCTCGTTGTCTTGCCTTGATCTGTGTTAGGGCTCAGGTCCGTCTGCTCATCCTCATCTTCCGATAACTGGTGTCTGAAGAAGATCTCAAACGCTGGATACCTGGTTTTTGTCTCCCAATCATACTAAGGCTCTGGAAATCCACAGAAGGAGAAGTCTTCCCCTTACCGAACAAAACGTCCGTTCAAGGTTTCCCGTATTGGTTTGTGGACTAACTTGTACTGTCTCCCCGTCCTCTTTGCTTTTAGTCTTCCTCGCAACTCCTCCCCCTTTCTTTGCCATTCTGTATCGGTAGATTTGTATCCCAACCCAAAAACATGGGGGTTGTGACTCATCTCCTTGGCAACAGTACTTCTTTGCCTGCCACTTCTACCCAGTCCTGATCCAGGAATATGCCCCTGTTTGTTCATCATATAGATAGACTGAGTGCTCACGTAATTCCTATCATCCTTCACCATGATAGTTTGGACTAACCAGGCCTCTACCAGAGAGAAGTCTAAAAGGAACACATCCTCCTCCCCATGTGTGATTTCTAATAGTGGCGGGGTAGTTCCCTGGGGGGGATAGATCGCAGAATTACTGTACACAGTAGCAATCCCGTCTTTAAAGTGGTACTTTACCAACTGATGAACCGTTGATGACACAACCCTCATCTGATGTAGCCAGGGCCTTCCCAATAGTAGATTGAAAGTGGCCAGAATGTCCATGACATGGAATTCCACCTCGTGCTCAAACGGGCCGAGTAGGATATGGCTCTTGAACGTTCCCATAACATCCCGATTTGTTTTGTCATAAGCCCGGATGGCCTGAGTCGTAGGTGCAAAGTCAGTCGGCCTCAAATCGATGGTATAGGCAGTTCTTACTAGACATACATGAATTGTCGATCCGGTATCTACCAACACCACCGAAATCCACTTTTTTCGACTTTCTAGGGTTACATATAAGGGTCGGTTGTGGTTGGCACCCTCAGGTTGTAACCTCCTATCTGTAAAAGATATCACTGGCGTAACGACCCCGGATGTAACCAACGATACCAATTGGTCAGCAGTGGTGTCGATAGGCAATTTGGTCCAGTTCACTGCCCCTAATAGTGCTTGCCTATGCTTCCGAGAAGCCATGATTAGCCCCCAGCTCGATATGTCGGCCTGAATCTTCTTAAGCTGTTTCAAGACCAAGTTTTCTTCAACATCCTTCTCTTTTGCTCTCTCGGCCTCCTTCTCAAAGGTCTCTGGCTGATCTAATGCCATGGGTTTGAAGTATCGACCGCTCTGAGTCATGTGGTTGATCTCATCAGTATACCGGGTGTCATCAGGGGTTTCAGCTTTCTACCCTTCGTCAGTGTATGCATGACTTAGGTCACTGTCTTCCCACCACTCTCTTACAACCATGGTCGGGCCATCATCAGATTCTACATGGAGCATGTTCACATCACACCCCCCATCATCATACCATTCCTCTTCCACCACAACTTTAGTTTTTACATTCTTATATTTTCTGAGCTTCCTTAACATTCTCTTTCTGTCACTGGGCTTTCAGTTGGTCTTTCTTGTCTTTTGGGCATCTACCGCTATAAGCTCGATCTCCACTGTTTCTTTCCCTTTTCCCTGCTCCAAGGTTGTCTTCCTTTGGTTCTCTTCTATCATTTCTTGCTAGAATTGCTCCGACACTTGTTCCTTCTCAGTCAGAGGTGTAGCCTCAGCCTTACTGCTAGCACCAACTCCCTCTTCTTTCCTAGTTTCTCACATCCGTTCCTCCATATCTGACTCCTCCTCCCTCAACCACTCATTGCTTATTTTCAGCTGGCTTAGATCCCACCACCCCAGTTGTACACTGCTTGTATCCTCTTCTTCAAAGAAGTAGAGGTTGTCTAGATTCTCTTCCAACTCGGTTAGGTCTTCTTCCAGTTAGGCCAAGTCATTTAGGCCCTGTTTCGGCCAATCGTTCTGATTCTGCCCTAACTGGTCCCCCCCAATGGCGTTAATGCTAAAGAAGTCTGGCGATATGACTACTGGCTTCGACTGATCGACGGCCATGATGTATAAGCTGGGGTTGTACTTCTTTGCGAGTGAGGCCTCTTTCTCTATGACTTGGGCATCAGGAAAAACCTTCTCTAGTGCACTCTCTTTCTTCTCCGCCTCTGCCGCCACAGATTCGGGTTGGGTTTGTGGTGTTAAGTCCATTATGTACATGTCCGAGCCTTTTGGAATAATCACCTCTAGCTTAGGTAGATGGGATGGGATAATGTATGCATTGGGGTTAAAGGAGGGTGGTAGTATATGTATTTAGTTAATGTTTCTAGGTGGAGGGGACTTGGTTATGTATAAGAAGTGGGTTGGTAGTTACATTTGGTTTAGCAGGTAGAGCAATGACTTTGTTGTCAATGAGATCCTGGATCTCATGACGTAAGCGATAGCACAGGTCGGTGGGGTGGCTGTGTTGTTGGTGAAAGAGACAGTACTAGGTCGGGTCATGTCTAGGTGGCAGTGGGTTAGGGAGTGGTCGCAGATCAAGGCGGGTTGGGCTCATATGGAGAGGGGTAAAGATTCTTCAATTTCAGGATAGGCTGGTATTTTGTGAAGGTTATGAGGCTATTACGGTAAAGGGATCAGTCATTTTGGTTGTTGTAACAACAGTACTGACATCTGCAGGCCGCAGAATAATGCTACTGCTAGCATTGGTACTCCGAGAGAATGGCCTTCTAGCAGGTTCACTAGTTCTGTGGATGATACCTTTCTTGAATGCACTCTCAATCTAGACCCCCAACTCGTGTAGGGAAGCAAATGTGGATAACGGTGCCACTATCATTCTCTGCAGCATATCTGGCTCAAGGTTTTGGACCACCAGTCAGACCTGCTCTCGTTCGAGAGGTCTATTTGTCATTCGGGTTGCCTTGGCTCTTCACCTGGTGACAAAATCAATAAATGATTCTTTGGGGTTCTGGATAGTGGCCTCCAGCTCACTGATGGTTACCTCTATGTGAGTGTTATATGAGTATTGGTTAACAAACGCCTTAGATAACTCCTCACAATTTTACTTTGTAGAGTCCTCTAGTTTAGCGTACCAGATGGCCGCTACATCATACAAGGTTCTCTTAAACAATGATAGTTTTTGTGCTTGAGACAGGCCTATTGGTTTTAGCACATCTAAAAACAAGCGGATGTGCATAATCGGATCCCCACTTCCATCGAATCTATCGATGTGGGGCATCTTAAATTTCTTTGGTAATTGACCGAAGCCTCAGTGTACCCATCTTCTATATCCGGAATGGAATTGAAGCCTTGGGATTTTTTCAGCACCTTCTCTAGCTTGGCAATCTTGGTCAAGGCCAGATCAATTTCATTGATATCAAAGGGAAAGATTCCTACAAGGGGTTGAGCCATAGGCCTATAAGCCGGAGTCGGGGGAAACATTTCATGAGGATCTGGGATTTGGGGATTTTCTACTGGTGGAGGTGGATCCGAGTTTGGCTGAGCAGTCGGTATTGGATGCACGGTCGATGCGGATACCCCAGATGTACATTGTAGATCAGTAATGATTTTATCCTGTGCAGCCATCCTTTGGTTCACGGCATCCATAGTTCTTTGGGAAGTTTCCATCATGGCAGCAAATTCTTCTACATTCTGTGCCATTATTGGGCTATGAGAGTTAGATACTGTTGAACTATTTGAGTGAGAATGGATAGGTGTTTGCTGAATGCTTTGTACTGGTGCTGCTGATTGTCTGTTCCGTCTTCGTCGAACAACTGGTGGAAGTGAGACTAACACTGGTTGGCCACTAACAAGGTTTTGAGCTTTGCAAAGCCTGCTAGAGCAAGTCCACACAACTTGGGGAATATCGGGTCTTTCTGAAGCTATGATGGTAAACTACCTAGCGAAAGATAGAAAAGAAAAACCATCAATCAAAATCAGACGGCACTTCAACTCAATTCATAACAAATAAAAACACAATTGAAGAACCGCAATCCCCACTAAACTCTGTTCTCAAACTAATACTGATATGAACCATCCTGTATAGTCTCACTGTAAAAGCACATATCAAGTAAAAGAACCAAAACACCCCTAGAATGGGGGGTAAGGTTACCCTGTCTTACATTTTGACATGATCTAGGCTGCACTACTTCAATCAATGAGTCTCACAACATCCTGCATATGGGTGGCATACTGTCCTAATTTAGGATAGTCGCTATGGCTTACTATATGAAGCTAGGCCAAATGGTCAAAAAGGGTAACTCAGCAAGATTACCTAATATACCTCTCACACCTAACACCGAGAAGTGAAAGGAGGATCCAACGGTACAGCAGTAATCCAGATCCAAGGGTTGTGTTTCCAACATGGCAGAGCCCATGATCGGTCAGCCTTTTGGCAAGCTTTTTGGGCAAGCCTCTAGCAAACCGTTTAGGAATAGCAGATGGAAAACATAGTGACTTAAAGTAACAATGCAAATGCAATACAAAGAACATATATAGGTAGATAAAATTTCACATCATGAATTTTAAGTCAAGTTCTCTAAATCGCCAACAGAGTCACCAGAAACTGTAGCTTTCTTTTTGTGCTCCTTTTGGATACGATTAGCCCTACAATTTAGACTTTTGTGGTTCTGAATCTGATTTCACAAGTGTAATATGAAATAGAGAAACACAAATGAGTCCAAATTTGACAAATCTTTTGAAAAATCGATATTTGAATCAAATGCCAAAAATGGACTGCTTTGCTAGATTACAGAGTCGCCACCTAAATGTTTTTGAAAAATTTAGGAAACCCGTGACTCTTGCCAAAGGCCACTTATCTGTCATCACCAAAGTTTCTTAGCTCAGGAACTTAGGTATGAGAGGGGAATGAGGATCCAACAGTACATCGGTAATCCAGATCCAAGGGTTGTGTTTCTAACATGGCAGAGCCCATGACCAATCAGCCTTTTGGCAAGCTTTTTGGGCAAGCCTCTAGCAAACCGTCCAAGAATAGCAGATGAAAAACACAGTGACTTAAAGCAACAATGCAAATGCAATGCAAAGAACATATATAGATAGATAAAATTTCACATCATGAATTTCAAGTAAAGTTCTCTAAATTGCCAGCAGAGTCGCCAAAAACTATAGCTTGCTTTTCGTGCTCCTTTCGGATACGATTAACCCTACAATTTGGACTCCCGTGGTTCTGAATTTGATTTCATAAGTGCAATGTGAAATAGAGAAACACAAATGAGTCCAAATCTGACAAATCTTTTGGAAAATCGATATTTGAATCAAATGCGAAAAATAGACTACTTTGCCAAATTACAGAGTCGCCACCTAAATGTTTTTGAAAAATTTAGGAAACCCGTGACTCTTTCCAAAGGCCACTTATCTGTCATCACCAAAGTTTCTTAGCTCAGGAACTTAGGTATGCGAGGGGAAGGTCATGAATTGAACACCTTACTAACCCGATCAAAGGTTGGCCTCTACTAATCATGATGTGATTTTTATTTACATTGTAAGCTCTTATTCCGATTTATTAGCTAACATTACTACGTGATGCACACAAGTATAGAGTAATTTACAAAAGTTGGAACATTTCAATTTCATGTTTGTTTGAAAAAAAAGTGTTTTGAATATGCTTCACTTGAAAAAGTGAGTTTGTATGTACATTAATCAATTTATCCCAATTTTCGTAATTAGTCTTCATCCGCCGACATTAAAATAGATATATCACTTAAGCACTTAGCCTCATGGAATCATGCTTGACATGGCAACATAAACACACGATGTGATATGTTAAAACAATAAGTACTCACCTAGTACTCCAAGGCAAGCCAAACAAAGAAAAAAAAATGATTAGAAAATATGTATGTTCCTAAACAATACAATGTGACTAATGCAACACACGCAATACGCAATTTTAAATAGGCTCGGCTACTAACATGGCATGTGAATCAATTCAAAACATGCGATTTAAGCACGTATCCAAGAAAGTGATAAATGACGATGTTTGTTAGAATGATGAGTTGGACCTCTATGCATGCGAGACAAATGGATGCAAACATGAGAATGCTAAGTAAATATGATGCTACCATGCTACCATCACAAGTGGGTAAATAAAAGGGAGAAAGAAATGGGGGTTGGAAGATATACACCATTATTACATATTTTGCCCTCGTGCGAGAGGGTCTGAATAAATGTCCGAGTGTCTGAATTAAACTAACTATTACAACATCAAACGAATGAATTAATTGAACTAACTATCAACTAGCTTTCTACGTTATTATAACAAGGGTACTACAATAATTACATCAATGTAATATGAACAACAATAATTACAACAATGATAATTATAATATTAATACAAACAACAATGAGGCATATTGGTTGCATACACAGTGCCCAGAAGCTACTTTGTCTACCTAGATTGCTCTGTCTCACTCTCAGCCACTGCCCTTTGTTTTTGCAAAAAGCTCACTACTTACCAAACATTGGGAGCCGGCCAGCTCCAAGAGAGATCCGATCGGGTCAAAACAGTGTTGGCCGGCTCCAAATTTTATGCCAAAAAATATTTTGTGCTCTAAAATGAGAACAGTGCAGACAGAGCCTTTCTAGGCCCTGTTTGTCTCTTTTGCCCCTCTTTATCACAAGAAACTCAAAAGAAGAGCGATTTCAAGTCCGAAACCACCAATAAGAACATTTTGATGGCTTGAGAATTTTGGGCACGTTTGGACAAAATTGAATAAATGCAATGAAGAACCACGCCTCTCTCTTATCATGAAGGTTCAAAGAGGGAAGTAGAGATGCCCCAAGTCCTAGATATACGACATTCCCAGAACGATGGACCTGGCATAACGTCTGGCCGAATCCAACCAACTCTTAAACATTTTCTTTATGTCGGTTTAGTTCATTTTGAGCTGGTTTTATTAGTCCTTGCCATTCTTTAATCAATTTCTCCAAAATGATGATTAAGTCTACTAAATGAGAGGAAACTTCAAATGAGAAGTGATCCTAAACATGAAAGAGAGTCTATGCCTTGACGATGAACCTCTGTAGAGATTAAGCCATTGAGCATAAGTTTCTTTCTCATGCTTTGAATAACTGTCGATCGGTTAAAGTGACTCTCAAACAAAAGCAAAAAAAGAAAAGAAGGAGGTTGCAAAAATGATTATGAGATCAATTATTAGAATGAAACTCTCCAACATGAAATTTAACCAAAAGAAAATCTATCAAAGCATGGGTAACACAACACAACAAGCTAGATATTAAGACTTACAACACAACAAGCTAGATATTCAAAGCATATACTAATTAAATAAATTAGGACAGCTCCAAAACAGCCTCTAATATGCTAAAAACAGTGGCCAAAAATCATGTTAAGAGCATAAGAAAAAAGTAGGAAAAAACAAGGCAATGAAAGGCTAGTGAACAAAAGCAAGGAGAGGTGGCTAACCTCTCCATTTTTTAGACCTCAAACCATGTTTTTTAGCCTTTTTTAAACTCAGAAAATCAGTTTACAAGGCAATGAAAAGAGTGTGAAACAAGGGGGTGAGCTATGAAGTAGAGCGCAAGAAAGGGTGTTAACCCTTTTCTACCCTTTGGTAGCTATTCAAACCCAAGTTCTAACACTTGAAATAGGATCAAAACAATACAAAAACACAAGAAATAAGCAAAGAAAGACATAAATGAAATCAATACAAAGGTGGTAAGCTTATACCTCTTGAAGAAGGTAAGCTCTTGTTTGTGAACCGAACTTGGTCCAAGCACACTCTCAAGCTTGAATTGTCACTCACAAAGCTCAACCAAGGTTCTAAGTTATGGCTCCAAGGTTGTGCATGGTATATAGATATAGTATAAGGATGCTCAAATATCTCAAAGGTAGCATGCACAAGAAGAAGGAGCTCTCAAGGGTTATTTTGCTTCTTTGAAATTTTTCCAACCTCTAACACTGAGATATATGCTCATATTTATACAATTTGAGCAAAATAGGTCAAGAATATCTTCAAAAGTAATGAGCATATCGAGAGGTGCATTTTATACGGTGAAAATGGAAATCTAGTAACATAATATTTTAGAGTTTTCATTCATTTTCTCTCCTAAGTTTTGGAGGTAGACATTTTTTAAATATTGTGTATATATTTTAGTTTTATTATGCGTTATTTTGATAGTGTGATAATTGAAAATATTAGAGTTTTATTAATGGTATGCATAAAAAGAGAAAGTTCTCAACTTTTTTTTTTGAAAATCTCTTGTTAGTTGAGAGTAATTTTTGTATGACTCATAGATATTGAGGAATGTATTTTATTTTATTTTTTTTATGAGAAATCCTCAAATTTTGCTAAAACCCTAAAAATTTAAAATGTTAAGGTTTAGATTTTGGCTAAGTTTAAGGTTAAAAATATATGTTTATTTGAAGAAATGAGAATTTGAAAGTAGATGTTCAAAGGGATGAGATTGATAAGAATGTTGTCACGACCCAACCCCAAGGGCTTAGAGTTGAATCGTGACTTACTAACTTATTCTTATTCGTAGCAAATTAAGATGCGCAAGTGGCAATAAAAATAATTAAACAAAAATTTTACTTCATTTTACTATTTAAGAAAGAGGAAATACATTTCTAGGGCTTTCATTATTTTCTTATTCAGTGACCAACCCCGAATAGAAACGAAAGGAAGCAAAAATATAAAAAAAGAAAAATAAAATAGTGATTCAACATCAGTCCATGTGCAGGTTCCATTTTGTGGGGTTATGAGTTTCCTTTACATCTCCTCACCTGAAAGGGTAACAACTATAAGCACATAGCAGAGTGAGAAATATTATGCCAAGAGTGTAGGGAATAAAATAACCATGGATAATGAGTGGGCTAAAATATTTGCATAATTTAATTTAAAATGACAATTTATTTAAAGTGGTAGAATACAGAAATCATGTAAAGTAATAATCATAACCACGGTATAAAACGAAACAGGACAGAGGTCATAAAGTGACAGTCAGAACAGAGGTCAATGGATCCATGACAAACAGAGGACCACAAAGCGGTCAAACAGAGGCCAGTGATTATTTAAGTCCCCAAAGGTGTAGGACTCCCGTGGTGATATTTACAAAACATAATTGTTTATAAGGTTGTAGTCAAATATATTCTAAAATATAAACAAACATATCCATGGGTTTCCTTTTAAGTAAATAGAGTTTAGAAAGTAACCCACGTAACTAAAATATTTATAAAACATAACTTTTATTTATATAACTTAAAATATAGCTTGTATAAAATAAGTTATGGTAACTCCAAACATTCGTAAAACATGCAATGGTAAATCAAGGTATAACATAACTCACCTTAATTATAACCCTTAGCCTTACTTTACTACTAGAACTTCCCTACTATCAACTCCTCACTCTCACTTACGTATCTCTCTCTCTCGGCTTCCACTCTTTTTATTCTTACGTTTCTTCCTCTCCTGATTCATCACCTTTACCCCTATTTATATAGTGAGCCAAGCTTCCCTAGAGCGCCATGTACCCCCCCTCTCAGGAGGCATAATGAGGCTAGGGGGGGTGGAGTTCTTAATGGCAGATTTGAGATAAGATTTGCATTTGTTACAGATAACCATAAGTCTTCCCACTTGGGCTTAACACACTTGGGCCTCTTTTGTTTGTTTGTTTGTTTGTTTGTTTGTTTGTTTTTTTTTTTTTTTTTTTTTTCTCTGCTTGGGCCAAATTCTAAAAACCATTGTTGGGCCAAACTAACTTAGACTTTTATTATTTATTTTTTCTTTTCTTTTCTTTTGGGCCGAAGCTTGCAACTCTTGCTGGGCAACTAGCTTTTTTTTTTTTTTTTTATTCATTTATTTTGGTGTTAAATTATTATTTATTTTAGTTTGACCCAATTAATATTATAATTCCATAAATGTGTTATTTTGAAAATAATAATTCCCAATTAGTTCTATAATCCAATGCCAAATTAAATTTTTATATATTTAGTTAATTAATAGTCTATCATTACATGCCACTATAATTATGTATAACTCTAAATATTTATGTGTACTTAATTAAACGTTCGGGGTGTCACATTTCCCCCCTCCTAATTAGAAGTTTGTCCCTAAACTTGACGTACCTTAACTTTCAAAGAGGCGTGGGTATTTAGCTCGCATTTGTCCTTCGGTTTCCCATGTAGCTTCTTCGATACGATGATTTCGCCATAAGACCTTTACTAGTGGTATGGTCTTGTTTCGGAGAATTTGATCACGATGATCGAGAATCTGCACTGGTTGTTCTTCGTAAGAGAGATCTTCTCGAACTTCCAAGTTCTCATAGTTGATGACATGTAACAACCCTCGCCATTGTTTACCGATAAGCTATCGATTACTGCTAAACTGAGACTAATTATGATTGGCAATTGAACTGATTAAAATACTGAACTGACTGATCGAAATCTGAAACTGATTGGTTGAATATATCTGTTTGAATTGCATTTCTATCTGTTGCCTGTTTGATTATCTGTTCATGTTTTTATGTTTAAACTACAAATTGAAGGCCTTATCGGCGGCCGAACCGGAAATTGATTAGTGTTTTACGATCATCATAATTTATATGATTTTATGGCGTATTTATCTGAAATTTGATTTGGTATGGTTTAATTAGATTAAAATGAGCTTAATCCCATAAGTTACATTATCTACCACTTTGCCATGCCTAGTGACCCACTAACTAAACACTTTATGCTTCATACACACTTGACCAAAACATCTTCTTTAGCCATTTTTGAGAGTCACAGCCGACTAGAGTGAGAGAGTGAGAGGATAGGAGTGTTTTCAACTCGATTTTGTGGATTGGCTTGAAGAACTTGAAGAATTGAAGTATAGATTGCAAATTGAGCTCCCTTACCTTGCATTGGAGACCTAAGGTAGTGTAAATACCCTCTTGTTTGTGAATTCAATTGATTCTTGCATGGTTTTAGAGCAAGTTGAAGTCTAGAGCCAAGTTATAGCTCTTAATTGTTGAATTATAGCTTAATTCATGCATGCATGCCTATATTATTGAATTTTGAGTTGATTCCATGGAAAATTGTCACATGCATGCCTATATTTATGTTAAGTCCATGAATTCATCTTGTCTTTGAAGATATTAGCTCAATAGAGCATGTATTTGAGGCTTGTAAGTTGTTTAACTTCATGCATGTTACATGCTCACCTTGTTCATGAAAATTGGTTTGAAATTGGATTTATTTGAACTACCTTTGGGCTTTGATTTTTATAATTGAGCTTTGAATCATGTTAAACTATGAGTTTTGAAGTGTTTTCCAAGAAATGGGCCCAAAGGAATCGAATTTGATACATTTGTAGTTGAATTTGAGCTTGAGGTTCAAATCTGGGAATTCCAGATTTTGATCTCGCGCTCGAGCGGGGTGACTGGCGCTCGAGCGTAGAAATCGTGCTCCCAGCATTTGGTTCTATTTTTAAGCCAGCTCGAGCGGGGTAATTTACGCTCGAGCGGGACCTTGTGTTTTACGCTCGAGCGGGTGTCGAGCGCCCAATCGAGCGTGATTTTCACCTATCCTGCACTTTTGACTGTTTTGCAGTACGCTCGAGCGTCCAAGTCTGAGCTCGAGCGGAAACCTTTGTCTGTATGTCCGCTCGAGCGGATTAACATACGCTCGAGCAGGACCCCTGTTTTCTGAAAATGCTTTTACAGTGCATCTTTGCATCCTCATCTCATCCTAGGTATTTTTAGGCCTAGTTTAAGGCATCTTAATGAGGATATAGATGTAGAACCACACCGAGGCAAACTAGGGATTAAATCATTATCTTTTCCAATTGTGTAGCTTAGTGTGTGTTCAATCTGTAAACTGTGTAGGGTTGGCGACTGGGGACACGCTCTAGCCTAACTGTGGCCCAGAACTCTGTGAGTAACAATTGTGTAAAGATATGTTCAAAAATGATTATCTTCTGAACAATGATCTGTATTGTTTCTGAATTGATACTGTTAATAGAATGAATGTATGTCCTCTATTCTGAACTGTATTGTGGCATCCTTAGCAACTACTGTTACTGACTGTTACTGTTACAGAGATCTCTGCCGGTTCCCTTGTGGGAACCACTGCTGTTTACTGATTGATGGCCATCATTGACTGTTCGGTCTTTCAAGACCTACTGTTTATTGTACTGTTATGCTAATGGATATACCACATATGACTGTACTGACTGAACGACTGAAATACTGATTTAATGAACTGTTTTCATTACTGTAATGACATTCATTCTAAACCTCTTTACGCATTATGTTATTCACTGGGCTTTAGCTCACTGCTCATATATATATGTAGGTGTACAGGCACCAGACCGCGGCTAGAAGCGTCGGGGTAAGCTCCAGTTTTGTCAAGCCAACCACTGTGCCTCACTGCGAAGTTCCGAGCCTGTCAAGCTATGGGCTTAGGGGTGTTTTAATTTCCCCCGTCTGTCTCTGTATCTGTTTTGTAGACTGTATAGACTGTTATTGTACTGTTTAATAGGGATTAGGTCCCTGATCTGGATGATTATAAATGTTGTACATACCGTTCTGCACTATGTATATATATACATATGAAAGGTCTTCTTGGCATTCAGACTGTCACAGCTCATTGGACATTGTTTATTTACTGCATTGGCTTCCGCCAGGCCACTGTACTCTGTTTTACTGTATTACTGTTAAGCAGGCCTTCGGTAATCTCGAATTACTGGCCGGTTACGGTACTAAACCCATAGGGGCGGGTTTGGGTCATGACATGACATGTTCTGGATCTCGGAGATACCGTCGGAGCATTGAAATGTGAAACACGTTGTGGATATTAGATAGCTCAGGAGGTAATGCAAGGCAATAGGCTATAGGACCAATTCTTTCCAGTATCTCGAATGGCCCGATGTAACGTGGGTTTAGCTTCCCGCGCTTTCCGAATCGGATCACTCCTCTTGTTGGTGAGATTTTGAGAAACACATGATCTCCTACTTGAAATTCCAAGTCTCGTCTCCGAGTATCTTCATAACTTTTCTGGCGACTCTGAGCAGTGCGAATCCGCTGTTGGATGAGTTGGATTTTCTCACTTATGATTTGCACGATTTCAAGGCCTAACAATTTCCTGTCCCCGACTTCCGTCCAGCACAAGGGTGATCAACATCTCCTTCCATACAGAGCTTCGAACGGTGCCATTCCAATGCTTGCCTGATAGCTGTTGTTATAGGTGAATTCCACTAAAGGTAGGTGCTCATCCCAGTTACCTTTGAGGTCTAACACGCATACATGTAATATATCTTCCAACATCTGGATTATTTTTTCGGATTGCCCATCGGTTTGTGGATGATAGGCCATGCTGAACTTCAGTGTAGTTTGCAATTTATTCCAAAAGTGAGACACGAAACGAGGGTCTCGGTCAAACACGATTAAAACTGGGATACCATGTAACCAAATAATCTCTTTGATATATAAGGTGGCAAACTTATTCAGGGGGTACATGATTTTGATTGGTAGAAAGTGCGCTGACTTTGTCAATCGGTCTACTATGACCCATATTGCATCATTCTTTGAAAAAGACTGTGGTAGCCCGACCACGAAGTCCATAGTAATGTGTTCCCATTTCCATTCAGGAATAGGGAGTGGTTGCAGTAGCCTCGCCGGTCTCTGATGTTCTGCTTTAACACGCTGGCAATGCAGACATTTGGAAACATGGTTTGCTATATCTCTTTTCATTCCGGTCCACCAGTAATGTTCCTCCAGATCATGATACATCTTTGTGTTGCTAGGGTGGACTGCAAATCTCGAGTTATGAGCTTCCTCCAGTATCTTCTTTTTGAGTTTCGGGATATCAGGTATGCAAATTCGATTATGAAATTTCAGTATCCCATTGCTTATAATGAAATCAGGATCAGGCGTGCTTCCTTGTTCCTCGTACCTTTTCTTCAAGAGTTTATCTTCCCATTGGCGCGCTTTAATTTCTCCAATCAATGTAGACTCCACGGTTACGTTGGCGAGTAACCCATTGACCTTGCGAGAAACGAGGGTGCATGCCAAGCTTCTTGTTGACTTTTGGCTCAGTGCGTCTGCTACCACCTTAGCTTTGCCCGTATGGTGATAGATTTCTATATCATAGTCTTTCATAAATTCCAACCACCGCCGTTGCCTCATATTCAGTTCCTTCTATGTGAATAGATATTTTAGACTCTTGTGGTCAGTATAAATTTTGCAGGTTGTACCGTAGAGATAATGATGCCAGATTTTGAGAGCAAAGATCACCGCAGCCAATTCCAAATCGTGAGTCGGGTAGTTCTTCTCGTGAGTCTTCAATTGTCGTGACGCATAAGCAATGACTTTTCCGTCTTGCATGAGAACGCAACCCAACCCATTGTATGAGGCATCACTATAGATTACGAACCCATCTGCTCCGGTAGGGAGTGCTAGTATAGGGGCTGACACAAGTCGACCTTTTAATTCTTGAAAGCAACGCTCTTGTTTATCAGTCCATTCAAAGGGTGTGTTCTTCTGAGTTAGCTGGGTCAAGGGCGATGCTATCTTTGAGAAATCTTGCACGAAGCGTCGATAATAGCCAGCTAGACCCAAGAAACTTCAGATTTCCGATACATTAGTAGGTCGTGGCCAGTCCACGATTGCTGTAACTTTTTGGGGGTCAACCGAGATGCCGTCTTTATTAATGACGTGACCGAGAAAGTGTACACTAGTGATCCAAAATTCGCATTTCTTTAACTTGGCATAAAGTTTGTGATCACGTAGTGTTTGTAAAACCATTCGCAAGTGCTGCTCATGAGCTTCTGGTGACTTGGAGTATATGAGGATGTCGTCAATGAAGACGATGACGAACTCATCAAGATAGGGGTTTGAACACTCTGTTCATGAGGTCCATGAAGGCTGCTGGGGCATTTGTGACGCCAAAAGGCATGACGAGAAATTCGTAGTGTCCGTAACGGGTTCTGAAGGCAGTCTTTTCAATGTTTCCCATTTTAACCTTTAATTGATGGTAGCCAGAACGTAAGTCAATTTTGGAAAATACTTGTGCACCTTGAAGTTGATCGAACAGGTCATCGATTTGCGCCAGAGGATATCTGTAGACGCGCCCGCGTGGGGCCCTCGCTACTACAGTTCGGACTCGATTTGTGTCGCGGTTCTAAGTCTGAACCAAAGAGTCCAAATCTGGCAAATCGTTTTGAGAAACAGATTTTTAGAAAAAGAAGTGCCAAACATGGACTGCTTTGCCAGATACAGAGTCGCCACCTAAATATTTTAAAATGGGGAAATTTAGGAAACCCTGACTCGGTGCCAAAGGCCACGTGTCCGTCATCACCAAAGTTGCCTTGGCTCGGGAGCTTGGGTACGATTGGGGAAGGTCAACTATGAGCACCCCCTCTCGCCCGGTCCGAAGACCGGCCTCCACTAACCGTGATATCCGTTTTTGAAAACGTTATGTGTTCTTATTCCAGTTATTAGCCTAGAATTACTATGTTAGGCGCACAACAAACAAGTATAGACTAGATTGCCTGATTTGGAAATAAGCATTGCATATCCGTTTGTTTTGAAAAATACTTTGGAATTTGCTACTCGCAAGTAGGCTAAAATACGGATTTCAACGAGTTTTTCCAACTCAGACAATCCAACCTTCACCCACAGGCATTCAAACAGTTTATCACATAAGCATCTAGCCACATGGTAAGCATGCTGTCATAGTAGCATTCACACGCATGAGATATGCTAACGTATAAATGCTTACCGAGTACTCCGAGCCAAAACAATAAACTAGTTAGCCAACATGGATGGTCCTAGTTCATGTCAAATTGACTAATGCAACACATACAGGATGCAATTAGAATAGGCTCGGCTAACCTAAACATGGCATGTGAAAATGCACAAGTAGCATGTATTCAAGTTAGATTTGAAATACTAATGCAGTTAGCATGATGCGCCGAGCCCGGTACATGCAATACTGATGAATGATGCACGCATGCATAGCATAAGGTATGCTAAATTAAACATGTCCTATTACTAACCATCAAAGCAGGTAAATAAAAGGGAAGAAAGAAGTGGGGATTGGAAGACATGCACACGCTCACCCACACTTATTACAAATTTACCCTCGCTCGGAGGGATCGAAAGAATAATACAGTTCGAATAATGAATTAACTATCCTAGCTAATTAATTATTACAAATCACCTAATTAATTGACAAATTAACTAAGCTAGGAAAGAAAAACAGGTAAGCTGCCTCGGGAAAAGAGCCCAATGCGATGCATGCTCGGTCCTGCTCGGAAGTACACTGCCATACATGAGCTGCCTCTGTTTTCCCTGCTATACTCCTCTGAAGACTGTCAAAGTCTCAGGATTGCTTCCCTGGACACTGGGAGACACCACCGGCTGAGTAGAATATCCACCGGCAGTGGTATATATTCACCGGCTGTTTTTGAAGGTATCGGCCTAGGAGGGATTGCCGGTCGGCGATGAACATTGCCGGTCGGCAGAGAATGCCTGCAGAACCTGCAATCGATAGCAGCAGAGGACAAGGCAGAGTATGGCAATGCAATTCAAACAATGTGTGCACCAATCATGTCCCTTATCATGTTGGTGACTCAAAGGGATACGCTCCTTGGTTCTCGGACCATCAACCGCGCATTTCCATGCGTGATGGCCCAAGGGGCCAAGTGTGTACATTTTGATGTCAAATGCAATGCAAACCAACAAACCAATGGGACTCAACCTCTATCACAAGCACTTCAAGAGGCCAAGCATGCATGCAAATGGGATACAATCCTAGGCATGTGAGCTAGGGATGCAACATGACAATGCAATGTATTCATGCAATTATGCAAGCAAATATGTGAGGCAAACATGCAAGCAAGCAAAGGGTGGACCTAAGCATGGTTTAGGCAACCCTTACTAAGCCCAAAAACAGTGGCCAAAGTGCCCCAAAATGTAGGACTAATGGCATGCAATCATGCATGTATACAAGGACCCACACTTAGGCATAAAGGGACAAATCTCAAGCACACTTAAAAGAGGCTAAGCACGGACTAATGACATGCAATGTAAGCATTGAAAATCATGCAAGAACATGGTGTCAAACCAAGCAAACAAGATAGGCTAAACATTAGCATGCAAATGGCCCAAGTACTTGAAGCGAGTCAAGGGGACTTAAACCATGTCTAAGTCAACCAAGCCTCACAAGGCTAAGAGGACTTAAAATAGGTCTAAGGCAGGCCTAGACAACACTCAAGGGGCACCTAGATGGCATCTAAGTGGCTCAAATTCAAAGGCATGCACATTGACTAAAACATGGAGCATGCAAGACAAGCTTTCAAAGCTTCAAAGAGGCATCCAAGGCAAGCATACAAGCATGTTAAAGGGACTGAAATAACATGGCAAATGGTCCCAAATCACTAAATTAAGGCAAGGATGCATGCTACACATTCACACACTTAAGGCCAACAAGCCAAAAATGCAATGGGGCTATACAATGCATGGCATGGTCGACCCAAACAACTATGGACAGGCCTTAAACATGGCAAAATAAGCATGAAAGCTTCACAAAAGTAGACCTAAAACATGCTAGAACAAAGGCTCACAACCTAAGGCATGTTAAGGCCTAAACATGGCATTACAAGGTAGGTATGCTAAGCATGCATGGTGTACCAAAACCAACAAAAAACAGAGGCATATTATGACATAATAAGCACAAAAAACAGCCAAGGCATGGTCAACATGAAGCTTAGCTAGGTGCTCCCTCAAGAGGCCAAAAATGGTCCATTTCAAGGACAACAAGGAGAGGGGATGAACCTCTCCTTCTTGGGACCTCAAGGCACCATCCTCACCTCTGAAATCCCTCAAGATTTCAGTGGTGAGGAGGCCCAAACACTAAGGTCTCAGAGCTTATACAAAATAGCACAAAATGGAGCCTTATAAGGCTTAGGAGGGGTCAAGCAACCTCAAACCACAAAACACTCTAAACAAACTATTTAGAGGGCCTAAAAACAGAACTTTTTTATATTATACACTAAGTTCAAAAACAGTTCTAAGATAGGCAAAAATAGGATGCAAAAATGGGGAATAAAGGGACAACTTCTTACCCTTGAAGACCCTCTTCACAAATGAAGCTCCAGCAGCTTCTTTGAGCTCAAAACAGCCCAAGAACCTCAAGAACAACCTCTGGTCCTTCAAGAAACCAAGGAAAGGTGTAACACTATGTGTTTGTGTGCAATAGTAAGACACAAACACACTTATACACACACAAAGGCCAAATGAGAGAGAGGTATAGAGATAGAATATGTATGGAACCCTAAACCTAAAACCAGAGCTCTCACACAACTTTTCTCTCTAAAATGTCTAACCTAGAGCCAAGAGGGGAGGGCTCCTCTTATAGAGGAGCCAATCTTGTAAAGCTTACAAGGTAAGCTAACAAGGAAGCCATCCCTCCATACACATGTATGGAGGGGAACAAAATTCCATATAGCTGTATTAAAATATCTACAAAAGCAGATGAACAGTAGTCGGCTGCTCAAAATTACCATTTTGTCAAAATGGAGTGCCGACCGGCAACAAAGAATGCCGACCGGCAATATACATTGCCGATGGCATCAAAACACCAGTCGGTGGCCTCTGGCCATGGCCGGTGATGTGTGGGGATGCCTCACAAGGCATTCCCTGCCCCTCCATGGAAAAACACAAGTGTTTGGTGCGAAACCAGACACTAAACAGTCGAGTTCGGAGATCCTGAGGCAAAGCGCGTAGCCGAGACCTCTGGGAACTCCAAACGAACACAAACATGGATGATCACCGGGTGTTCAAACGGTGACGTCCAAGTCTTGAGGATGGTCAAAAATGGGGTGTCTATAGTTGCCCCTCTTTGACAGAACTCGAAAGTCATAACAATGACGGGAGTGAATGTCAAAATCCAGAGACGACCCATTTTTGACAAGGCCGAAGACTTAGACAAACATGCAAGATAAACAAGGTATGCGCTCGAAGGCAGGGGCAAAATACAAGACAATGCACGAAGCCGAACATAACTTATGATCATGCAAAGAAAGCTGTAACGAAGCACATATGCAACAGTTTTAAGCTGGCATACACCAAACTACACTACAATGCAGAAAGGATGTAAGAGAATTATGCAATTCTCGATACGTCTCACTCGGAGGATACAATACCTGTGCGGCTCGTCTGGTTGCACCAGCCTCAAATGAACCGTACATACAATATCGTGCCTGTAAAGAAAACAGCTCAACAGGTACGATGTTGTTAGCAACATGCATGACAATGCAAAAATGGATGCAAAATGATATGCAATATATACAAAACAATGTACAAACAATGCAAATAAAGATGCAATAGAATTGAAACAATGCAAACTATATGCAAAGCAATTGAATCATGATCCAATCGTGAGCGGTTCGAAATCACACCTATGTCAAATAGATTGATGGAGGTAACAAGTCCGTCTACCATAGAACGGTCTACTGAACTATGAGTAATGTAGACGGACACAAGAATAAGTATTGGGGGGAATTGACACAAGTGGGGAAACGACCCGCTGGGGAAAGGACTACGATCCTAATGCTGGATGCAACAATTACACTACAATGTAATATATAATGAAAATGCTGGGGAAATGGCAATGGATATGGCACGCGGGCCAAACCAAATCTTGCCTAGGCAAGGCATATACGCATACAAGCCATGTTTAACATAGAACGGTCTACTGAACTATGCTTCGACACGAGAAGTATGGGCACATACCAGACCAAGCTCAACATGGAAAGGCGCGAGCCATAGGCGGAGGTGATGCAGTGAATGCATGCAAGTTACAATGCAATATCTACAAATATGCAATGGTATGGAAATGGATACAATGGATATGGCCTGCGGGCCAAACCAGATCTTGCCTAGGAAAGGTATGTATGCGTACAAGCCAAGTCTAACATAGAACAGTCCACTGAACTATGTTTCGACGTGAAAAGTATGGGCACATACCAGACCAAGCTCAATCATGGAATGGCACAAGCCATAGATGGCAGTGATGTAGTGAATGCATGCAAGCTATAATGCAATAGAAATGGATACAATGGATATGGCACGCAGGCCAAACTAAATCTTGCCTAGGAAAGACATGTACGCATACGAGCCATCTCTAACACAGAAAAGGTGCCGCAACCCTCAAACCAACATACCAGTGTGGAATAGGCGCGTACACATGCAGAACTGTGCTTTAACGTGAAAAGTAAGGGCACATACCAGACCAAGCTCAACCTGGAAAGGCGCAAGCCATAGATGGAAGGTGATGCAATAAATGCATGCAAACTACAATGCAATATCTACAAATATGCAATGGAATGGATATTTACAAACATGCATGACAATGCAGTATGCATTATGTTCTAATGATGCATGACAATGCAACTATTTACGATGATGCGTGGCAATGCATGTGTTTTTGTTTTTTTTGTTTTTGAAATACAAATGATGTATAAAATGCATGTTGCATGGAATGCGCGACAACACGCGACTTTAAGATGCACGACAATGCAACTTATCAAAAGTCGTTCGGGTGCGACAAACACCGAAGGACTTGCACCTTCAGAGGATTTAGGGTCTCCTAGACCGTCCCGTTGCCGGGACGGTGTGATGCGCAAAATAGCGCGATGCGTTGGCAACGCGAGTGCACAAGACAGTGCAATGCGCAAGATAGCGAGATGGAATGCATGTAAAATGCAATGAGATGCGCAAAACAGCACGATGCGTTAGACAACGCGAGTGCACAAGACAGTGCGATGCGCAAGATAGCGCGATGGAATGCATGTAAAATGCAATGAGATGCGCAAAACAACGCGATGCGTTAGACAACGCGAGTGCACAAGACAGTGCAATGCGCAAGATAGTGCGATGGAATGCAGTGCACTAAACAGTGCGATACGCTAAACAGCGCGAGTGATTTTGAAATGCACAAGACAGTGCGATACGCTAAACAGCGCGATCGATTTTGAAATGCACAGGACAGTGCGATAGATTTGAAATGCACAAGACGGTGCGATAGATTTGAAATGCAAAAGACAGTGCGATACGCTAAACAGCGCGATCGATTTTGAAATGCACAAGACAGTGCGATGCGCAAGATAGCGCGAGTGATTTTGAAATGCACAAGACAGTGCGATACGCTAAACAGCGCGCGTGATTTTGAAATGCACAAGACAGTGCGATTGATTTGAAATGCACAAGACAGTGCGATAGATTTGAGATGCACAAGACAGTGCGATTGATATGTGATGCGCATGGGGGCAACTTTTGAGTTTCGTAAAAGCCAAAAGGATAGGAAAAGGATACACCTTGCACGAATTCGAGTGCCACGCACAGAAGACACGACCCAAGGTCAAAACGGAGGCCGGTTGAGCGTCGAAAACGCATTGTTTTGCACTGTTTTGATCACTGAAGGCCCTAAACCACACATATAACCCAAACAAGGATGTAGGAGGCTTCAAAATCACTGTAGGAGACCACCGGATGTCCACCAGCCATCAAAATGCATCACCGGCTGTCCACCGGCCATCATGCAATTACATCGGCACAATATATTGCCGACCAGCAAAGAATGTGGCCGACCGGCAAAGAATTCCTGTATCGGGGCAGTACTGTCGTTTCGCTACGGGTCTTTTAAAATAGGGTTTCTAACCCTATTTTCTTCACTTCTCTTTGGTCGAAAATCCTTCCCCCTCCCCTCTAGGGCATTTTCCTCCCTTGATTCTCTCATTTTCTTGCGTTCTAGCTCCCATTTCATTGTTCGATTCGCGATCTCCTTCGCGTTTCGGACATTTTCAACCGAACGAAACTTCGTTTTGGTGTTTTTTTCTTGATTTTCGCCACTCGGGGCTTGTTTCCCTCGATTTTTTCTCGATACCTGTGCCTTTTCTGCACTTCAGCTTTTCCGGCCCTTTTTCGACCCTCTCGGGTTTGACTTTTTGTTGACTTTCCACCTTCTCGCCCGATTTTCCGCCTTCCGGCCATTTTCACATTCTCTTCGAGATGGCGGATGATCTTTCACAGGGCGGGGCTCCTCCGGAGCTTGAGATGGACCCTGAGGCCGAGCCCTTGCCACTCCGCATCCGGTCGTTCGATTCGGAGACCTACAGGCCTGCAGTTCATGAGATGATCCCCGATGGACTACGCCAGTTCCGGAGCTTCGAGAGGCACGTGCCACGCGAGCTACTACTTCGTGAGCCTACCTCCCACCTGTCCTTCGGTGCTTCCGAGGTAACTTTCATTCTCTGCTTTACTTTCTGCAATGTAGGATGCAAAACTGCCGTAGCTGGTTATGCTCTTTAACTGCTTAATTCTGATATGCTGTATACTGTAGTTGATTGTAAACATACGTGCAACTGATATCTGTTTGAGACTGACACATGCACACACACTGCACTGGCTTCGAATCACCCAAACACACGGCGCACACTATATTTCACTGCATACACACTGTTACCTGGTATTGGCTTGAGTCTGAAAATATGCACGCATGCTACACTGTACTGAACTACCCAAACACGCTGACACGTCACATGTTGTAGTTCGTTGTAAGCACACCGGCACCCGGTATTTGTTTGAATCTGTTAAAACTTGCATGCTACATTTGCCCTGAACCACCCAAACACGCTGACACATCACACGTTGTAGTTCATTGTATGCTTCTCAGAATTGCATTTTGAATATTGCCTTGCAATTGTTATTTTTGATTACAGGGGGATTCCCATACCATCCGCGGGTATGGGAACACCGTTGCTCGGGACTGGTACCTCGAGCTGCCAGATGCGGTTCGTGACATCGTCGACGAGGCCGGCTTTGGCATCTTCTGTAGGGGGCTCTCTCGACTGACTACCTGCAGGCCCTTGCTTGCTGCTCTAGCGGAGAGGTGGTGGGATACCACCGACTCCTTCCACTTCTTCGTCGCAGGGGATATGACGATGACCCCTTACGATTTCTCGATGCTTACTGGCATTGGGGTGGGGGGTGATCCGATCCCCTTTGATACGGATATGGACGAGTGGGACGCTGCCCAGCTATACCTGCTCGGCACGCAGCCTCCCCTCGCTCGAGTGGGGTTCGTCAGGTATTCGTGGTTTGAGAGCCACTTTCGGATCCAGCCAGCTTTGGCAGAGGAGGCGCAGATGTCCCCAGAGGGGGTGGACCAGTACGCGCGGGGCTTCATCATGTTCCTCTTCGGGACGACTCTCTTCGTCGATCGGGCGAACACCGTGCCCTTATGCCTGTTGAGCGCGCTGGTGGACGTCAGGCAGATCCGCCATTACGATTGGGGTGGCGCCGCTCTGGCCACTTTGTACGGTTATATGAGCTCTTCTTCCCGCCTCAGCGGACAGCTCCTTGGTGGCTACTGGCGAGCCTGGGAGGTACGTTCTCTTCCCTTTTACATTTCTACTTTCTGCTTTCTGTATTCTACACACTGCACATATACTGTACACTGCCCCACACTGACTGTATACTGCACACCCGACACACATATACTCTGCTTTACACTGTCTGCACATTGCTCACACCGTACACTCTGCACAATACACTGCACAACACACGGTTCTGCCATTTCTGCTTTATTCTGTATTCTGCCTTATCTGACAGTCATATTGATATCTGTTTTGCAGTTATGGGTGTATGCCTACTTTCCTAGGCTTGCCCCAGTACCCGATGAGGAGATCCCACTCGACGTCCCCTTCTCTCATCGCTTCGATGTGCGATGCGTGCGGAGACCACGGGAGTCTCTTATTTTCTTCCGCCGATACTTCGACACCATCACCGCCACGGAGGTATGTTCAACTTTAGAGTTTATTATTATTGGCTTTGCTTCGCACCGTACATTTTCAATAACGGTAGATAATAAACTGTATATTATTTTCAGATCACCTGGCAGCCCTGGGCTCCGTTGCTGGCTGTGGTGAGAGATCACTATGAGGGCGCGGATGAGACTGCCCGTTGCCGGATTCTGTTGGAGGGCCCGGTCTGTCGGGCTTGGTACCTGGGCGAGCGTTTCTTGCGTCAGACCCTGGGTTTACCGAAGCAGATAGTTCCGGGTCCACCTCCTACGCATATGAGGTATACAGAGAGGTTCTTTCTTGAGCAGATGAGGGACTACACCGTTGGCTGGGGTACAGAGCATCACAGAGGCGAGGGTGACTACGCAGAGTACGTCCGGACCTATATTATGCGACCCTTGAGCGGTGGTCGCCGAGCTGAGGGGGAGAGGCCAGCGGCGCCGGCAGCTGGAGCGGGAGCTGGGGCTGGAGCGGGCACATCGAGGAGGGCTCGAGTGCATGGCAGGAGCGGAGCTCAGGGGGGACGGGGGACTGGCTGGCCCGCCTTGCCCACTGTACTGTCATATAGAGGGCAGGATGGGGCGACCTACCAGATCCCCTTTGCTCCTCCCCCGGCTGGTCATGAGTTAGCCGGTATCCCCGACTTGCCTCCGGTATGTATTACTTCATTTTGCATCTTGCATCTGCATTTCATTTCAGTTTATTTGATATTCCGCAGAATACTGATATATCTTATACTCTTGCAGGCGTCTTCCGAGTACACCCGGCAGTCCGTGGAGTTGAATGCCTCCATGATGGGGATGCTGCAGCGGACCTTCGACCTTCTGGCCCTCTATAGCATTCCGATATGTTCTTCTGACAATGGCCTCAAACCATTCATGCACTGCTTCACATTATCTGATGCACGACATAACACCTGACACGCTGATCTCACAGCATCTGATACACACACTGCATTTTGCACTGTACTCTGCCCTGATACACTACTCACGGCATTCACACACTGTACTCATATACTGCATTCTGCACTGACAAACTGCTCACGGCGTTTACACTGTACCCATACACTGCATTCTGCACTGATACACTGCTCTCGGCATTCTCACACCGTACACTGCATTCTGCACTGATACACTGCTCTCGGCATTCTCACACTGTACACTGCATTCTGCACTGATGCACTGCTCATGGTATTCTGATGTTTTTGCCTTTTGTGCTTTTCAGCCTCCCTTCCAGATTCCTCCAGTGGGTGGTGCTCCGGCTGGGCCTTCTATTCCTGCTTGAGGAGGGCGTGGAGACACTACACGTCCCCGTACTAGGAGAGGGCATACTCACGTCGGGAGTAGTTCTCGGGCGCCGACCCCTGACGATGATGATGATGACGAGTCCGAGGCAGAGGCAGAGCCGGAGGCGGAGTCATCGGAGGAGGAGACTGGAGGCAGTTCTAGCTCGGGCCCTGATGACGATGCTGACGATGCTCCTGGACCTTCGTCCAGGAAGAGGACTAGGACAGACTGATAGCCCTCAGAGCCACTTGACACGGCCACAGATTTTTGTTATTTTTCTTCTTTCTTGTACTTTTCTCTTTTGTTTGTAGTTAGGATACTTTATACTGCCGCAGGCAGATTTTTGTTTCCAAAACTTGTGTATTTGAAAAGATGATGAAATGAAGCAGACTTTTTATCTGAAAAAGTGTTTACATCCGTGAATCTTTACATTTCATACTTTGCATTGCATCACACCATATTACACCTCAATGTAAATGAAATTGATTGGTTGTTTGAAAATTGAACACTTGCACTGTAATAATCAGATAACTAAACAGCCAACAGCCAAAATAACCCAAGCAATCCACTGCCTGACTCTGGACACACAGTCTTTACTTTACTAGGGATTGATCTGCATACAGCTCGTAACACAGCATTCGGCTCATTTTGCACACAACAAACTTTAAACAAAACAGCCCAATCTGACAAGACGGCCTTCAAAGGTGAAACCGGCTAGGGTTGAAACATGCTTGGATGCCCCAAATTTTCCTTTCCTTCTTTTGGTTCGCCCAAATGTAGAGAATGGCACAGCATTCCGAGCATAAATGATTTTTGAAATTAAATAAGGGTTTTCAACCGGGGTATCAAGCCTACAACTGAACATAGCGAGGAGGACTCAAACAAAAGGGTACATGACCTAAACACAACGAGACACGCTCGGAAAAGACCCAAAACCAAAAGGTTGAGGTAAACAAAACAAAAGACACGACATACAGACGCGTTAATGAGGACGGGGGACCTCAAATCACGAGGAGCCAGTTTCTCTGGGTACTGTTTCCCACCCTTTTCTCATTGTGATTCTCACACTACTCCGGCACTCAAGCTCGATTTTTCTCTCAAAACCCTTTTCCTCACTTTTTCTCTCAACTTACACCTCTCTATTCTTCATTCTCTCATTTTCCATCCCTCCCGAGGGTGATTGATGGATAAATAGGAAGGTGTGGGTTCATGACCGATGCCGTTAGCTCACAGCTATTTCTTCTGGTGGGTAGAGTGCCCTTCTAGTAAGTATGTTGACGACGGGGGAAAGACAGAACACCTGACTCAACTGTGCCCCTAGTTTATCGCTTTGACCATTTTTTGTTTTTGCTTTCTACTAAAACAGTTTTGATCAAAATGAGAGTTAGATTAACATACTTGTTCGATTTTTGATTTGAAAATCATGCAAGTCAGGCTATGAGCACTGAAAATTTTCCTTTTGGGGTCCAAGAAAATGGTCCAGTTTTGGAAAATGGAATAGTTTTCGAGAAAATAGTCAACCTCAGTAAAAATTTTCAAAAACTATTTTGCAAACGGACAATGCTCAACGAGCATGGAACTTACTCTTTGAGATGCGCAACCCCGAATCGGAGGCAATGGAAAATTGCCCCTGGCTTGAAAGGGGTGGATGGCAATGGAAAGTTGCCCCTGGTTTGAATGGCGTCTCACGGCGACTCGTGGCAACGGAAAGTTGCCCCTTGTTTGGATGGCGCCGCAGCAGTCCGCAAATAGTCTTCATTGGTGGTGGTCAAACTCTTGGACACAGAGATGACGAAGACGGTTATAACAAATATATGGACATAGTCACCTTGGAAGGTGTTGGCGACTGGACTTTGGGATGAAATCGAAACCATTGCATGGACCGAGACGCTATGAAAGCGTTGGGGGCTGGACTTCATGATGAAGTTGCCTACGTATCCCAAACATGGGAATCAAGCCTTACGTAGTTCCGGTTAAGGTACACTCGGGTATTTTAACCTTCACTTTTTAGGCTCTAACTTTTGCCAAGGTGCCCGATGCGGGTTTTCGACCTTGCGAGCTTCTTTTTATTTCCTCTTTTTTTTTTGTTCATTTCTTTTTCTTTTCTTTTTTTTTTTTGCATTTTTTTTCTTTTTTTTTTCTTTTTTTGCTTCTTTTTTTTTGTATTTTTCTCTTGCTCTAACTTTTGCCTGGGTCGCCCTTCCGGGTTTTTGGCCCAGCGAGCCTCTCAAAGGGTAAAAATGGAACAAGTCTATGCCAAATGGTTTTTGGAGTTGAAGCCTCTCTGTATCTAGGAGAACGGCTGTTGCAATGATTTGCAGAAGAATCCATCATGGCTGCTCCACAAGCTTCTTCTAGTGAGATCTAATCCTCTTGACTCGCCTTCGGTGCTTCTTGCTCGAGGGTTGCTTCAAAACTGGCCATGCGGGCCTCCTCCGACAGTTGACTGTTGGATGTTCCGGATGAGTTCGTGGTTCAAAACAAACAGGTCGAATCTTGAGGCTGAGAGCGTTCCTTAGGCTGCGTGATCTCAAGAGTGGTTCCACACAGGTCTTCACAGGGCTGCGTAAAACATTTGTTTTTGAAAGTTTTTAAGAAAGCGACGAATCGCTCGTGCCGAAGATAGTGTGGAACCAATCTGGATCAAGCTAGGGTCCTTCTCAGTACTCACGCCGGCAAGCATGATTTCATTCATTAAGGGCTTACATGCCTCTCCTTTTCTCAATTTGATCAAAGTTTTGCAAAACCCAAGGAATTCCTTCCTCTTCGTTTTTATCACCGCAGTGTTCAAAAGGTTTTTTGAAAAACTTAGGCTAATACAATGAGCTTGGCGCGCAGGAGAGCGGGCAAGATGTACTGTTAACCCATTCAAGTCCTCTGGCACAATTAACTTACTGAAAGCAAGCATGAAGATGAGATGGCCACAGCTGTTTCATTCAAATTTGTTGGTATAACTGGCCCCTCGGCAGAAACAGACTCAAAACAAAAACGGGTAATTACAAGACAAAACGGTGTTCGAGGCAACAACCCCAGAATCACCCGGTATTCTATACAAAGGGGACTGACTCGCTACAACAAGACAGACTCTTAAGCAAAAAAGACTGACTCAAGACAAAGAGACAGACTCAAAACAAAAGACTGACTCGATACCCAAGCCAGAATTTACAAAGCTAGCGTTCACAGATGCTCAAAAATGCGTGCTAGACGCTACATCCAAAATATACCAAATGCCGTCCGCAAGTGGTCCACTTTCTGATTACATACTCGCAGTATCTGTGTCCTCAAAATCCAATAACTGGGTGGTAACGGACTTGGCTGAGGTGGGCGGGAGGATAACCTCGTCGTCGATCAAATCTTGAACCTCATGACGGAGGCGGAAACAATTGTCGGTGGCATGGCCTGTCTGCTGGTGGTACGCGCAGTACTGAGCAGCATCATGCGTAGCAGGGAGATTCTTCGGGAGAGGCCGAGGCTCCAAGGGTTTAAGGTGTCCCCTCTCGGCAAGGATTTGAAGTGCCTTAGACAAAGGCATGTAGAGAGCGTGGAAGACCCTGCGCCCTTGGGGCAGGTACTTTGAAGTTTGAGCACTCTTGCTAGACGCACTAGCGAAAGGGTCAGCAGGCGCCACCTTGGCTTTCTTGTCTTTTCCCGGTACAGGGTTGGGAATGGAGGGAACTGTTCTGACATGACGGGGTCTATCCCGATTTTCTGACTGACTTGAACTACCCTCAGGTGGAGTAGGGAAAGAATCCTCCATAGTTTTTGCCACAACTGCGGATATCTGTTGCTTGTTCATCCCCCCGGCTTTCAAAGTCTCGACTGCCCACAGCAGTTGTTCAATGGGATCGGCATCTGCCTTCATTTTGTCTTTTCGCCTGGCCTCAGCCTGATCGAGGGTTTGGGTTGATGCTGATATGTCATTACCATAGTTGGAGGCCATCTCCGGTTGGCTAAGTTCAATCACGATTCGCCCTAACAACGGGGGCTCCTGGGGTACAAAACTCCCGGCATATGGTGCAGCTGGAGGTGAAGCTGGCATTCCGTAGGCGAGATCCGCCACAGACCTCTGGAGATCACCTATCATCCCCATTAGTTCAAATGTAGTAGGCTCGCGAGCCTGATATAGCTGGGGGGCCCAGACCGGGTGCGCAACAGGCGACCTGGGTGGATGTGACATATCAATGTTGGTCTCACTTTGCAGAGTGATCCCTTGATCTAATGCAGCTGTCATAACCACGATCTCTTCTGAATTTTGCGTCGTCATGAGTCCTGCTTCAGCAAGGGAGAGCACTAGCTATTCTGTACCAGCTGTCCGAACTGAAAGAGACAACAAGCAGCATTTCAGCCCAAATGGATCAAACACGGGTGTAGCGGAACAACTGTACTCTACTGCTGATCACTGTTTCCCAGAAATCACTGTCCCCAAAACTGAACCCTGATACCCACAGATAACTGATTCTCAGTAACACTGATACTGGTGCCCTCGGGCCTGTTACTCAAACTTGCAAATTGATATGTACGTTCCTGTAGAGATACACTCTAAAAGCACATAGCAAGTAAAGAGAGCCAAAACACCCCTATGTTGGGGTAGGGTTTCCCTGTCCTATTTTGTCAGGAGCTAGGGTTTCACTATGCACGCAACAGTTTCAAACAACCTATAAACGGGTAAGCAACCTGTCCTAGTTTGGAATGGTCACTATGGATTCCGAATATGCACTAGGTCGAATGGTCGAAAAGGGTGCCCCGGTAAAAACCGGGGTTTGTGTTCCCATACTGTCAGAGCCCATAACCGGTCAGCCTTATGGTCATGCCTTGACAAGACAAGCATCCGGCAAACCGTTCAGGAATGGCAGATGGCAAACACTGTGTTCCTAGGCGCACCAATGCACATGCAATGCAAATAAACACATAAATGAAATCAAAACAAGATATCGCGAGTTCGAGTCAAGCTCTCTAAATATCCCCAGCAGAGTCGTCAGAAACTGTAGACGCGCCCACGTGGGGCCCTCGCTACTACAGTTCGGACTCGATTTGTGTCGCGATTCTAAGTCTGAACCAAAGAGTCCAAATCCGGCAAATCGTTTTGAGAAACAGATTTTTAGAAAAAGAAGTGCCAAACATGGACTGCTTTGCCAGATACAGAGTCGCCACCTAAATATTTTAAAATGGGGAAATTTAGGAAACCCTGACTCGGTGCCAAAGGCCACGTGTCCGTCATCACCAAAGTTGCCTTGGCTCGGGAGCTTGGGTACGATTGGGGAAGGTCAGCTATGAGCACCCCCTCTCGCCCGGTCCGAAGACCGGCCTCTACTAACCGTGATATCCATTTTTGAAAACGTTATGTGTTCTTATTCCAGTTATTAGCCTAGAATTACTATGTTATGGGCGCAACAAACAAGTATAGACTAGATTGCCTAATTTGGAAATAAGCATTGCATATCCGTTTGTTTTGAAAAACACTTTGGAATTTGCTACTCGCAAGTAGGCTAAAATACGGATTTCAACGAGTTTTTCCAACTCAGACAATCCAACCTTCACCCACAGGCATTCAAACAGTTTATCACATAAGCATCTAGCCACATGGTAAGCATGCTGTCATAGTAGCATTCACACGCATGAGATATGCTAACGCATAAATGCTTACCGAGTACTCCGAGCCAAAACAATAAACTAGTTAGCCAACATGCATGGTCCTAGTTCATGTCAAATTGACTAATGCAACACATACAGGATGCAATTAGAATAAGCTCGGCTAACCTAAACATGGCATGTGAAAATGCACAAGTAGCATGTATTCAAGTTAGATTTGAAATACTAATGCAGTTAGCATGATGCGCCGAGCCCGGTGCATGCAATACTGATGAATGATGCACGCATGCATAGCATAAGGTATGCTAAATTAAACATGTCCTATTACTAACCATCAAAGCAGGTAAATAAAAGGAAAGAAAGAAGTGGGGATTGGAAGACATGCACACACTCACCCACACTTATTACAAATTTACCCTCGCTCGGAGGGATCGAAAGAATAATACAGTTCGAATAATGAATTAACTATCCTAGCTAATTAATTATTACAAATCACCTAATTAATTGACAAATTAACTAAGCTAGGAAAGAAAAACAGGTAAGCCACCTCGAGAAAAGAGCCCAATGCGATGCATGCTCGGTCTTGCTCGGAAGCACACTGCCATACATGAGTTGCCTCTGTTTTCCCTGCTATACTCCTCTGAAGACTGTCAAAGTCTCAGGATTGCTTCCCTGGACACTGGGAGACACCACCGGCTGAGTAGAATATCCACCGGCAGTGGTATATGGTCACCGGCTATTTTTGAAGGTATCGGCCTAGGAGGGATTGCCGGTCGGCGATGAACATTGCCGGTCGGCAGAGAATGCCTGCAGAACCTGCAATCGACAGCAGCAGAGGACAAGGCAGAGTATGGCAATGCAATTCAAACAATGTGTGCACCAATCATGTCCCTTATCATGTTGGTGACTCAAAGGGATACGCTCCTTGGTTCTCGGACCATCAACCGCGCATTTCCATGCGTGATGGCCCAAGGGGCCAAGTGTGCACATTTTGAGGTCAAATGCAATGCAAACCAACAAACCAATGGGACTCAACCTCTATCACAAGCACTTCAAGAGGCCAAGCATGCATGCAAATGGGATACAATCCTAGGCATGTGAGCTAAGGATGCAACATGACAATGCAATGTATTCATGCAATTATGCAAGCAAATATGTGAGGCAAACATGCAAGCAAGCAAAGGATGGACCTAAGCATGGTTTAGGCAACCCTTACTAAGCCCAAAAACAGTGGCCAAAGTGCCCCAAAATGTAGGACTAATGGCATGCAATCATGCATGTATACAAGGACCCACACTTAGGCATAAAGGGACAAATCTCAAGCACACTTAAAAGAGGCTAAGCACGGACTAATGACATGCAATGTAAGCATTGAAAATCATGCAAGAACATGGTGTCAAACCAAGCAAACAAGATAGGCTAAACATTAGCATGCAAATGGCCCAAGTACTTGAAGTGAGTCAAGGGGACTTAAACCATGACTAAGTCAACCAAGCCTCACAAGGCTAAGAGGACTTAAAATAGGTCTAAGGCAGGCCTAGACAACACTCAAGGGGCACCTAGATGGCATCTAAGTGGCTCAAATTCAAAAGCATGCACGTTGACTAAAACATGGAGCATGCAAGACAAGCTTTCAAAGCTTCAAAGAGGCATCCAAGGCAAGCATACAAGCATGTTAAAGGGACTGAAATAACATGGCAAATGGTCCCAAATCACTAAATTAAGGCAAGGATGCATGCTACACATTCACACACTTAAGGCCAACAAGCCAAAAATGCAAAGGGGCTATACAATGCATGGCATGGTCGACCCAAACAACTATGGACATACCTTAAACATGGCAAAATAAGCATGAAAGCTTCACAAAAGTAGACCTAAAACATGCTAGAACAAAGGCTCACAACCTAAGGCATGTTAAGGCCTAAACATGGCATTACAAGGTAGGTATGCTAAGCATGCATGGTGTACCAAAACCAACAAAAAACAGAGGCATATTATGACATAATAAGCACAAAAAACAGCCAAGGCATGGTCAACATGAAGCTTAGCTAGGTGCTCCCTCAAGAGGCCAAAAATGGTCCATTTCAAGGACAACAAGGAGAGGGGATGACCCTCTCCTTCTTGGGACCTCAAGGCACCATCCTCACCTCTGAAATCCCTCAAGATTTCAGTGGTGAGGAGGCCCAAACACTAAGGTCTCGGAGCTTATACAAAATAGCACAAAATGGAGCCATACAAGGCTTAGGAGGGGTCAAGCAACCTCAAACCACAAAACACTCTAAACAAACTATTTAGATGGCCTAAAAATAGAACTTTTTTATATTATACACTAAGTTCAAAAACAGTTCTAAGATAGGCAAAAATAGGATGCAAAAATGGGGAATAAAGGGACAACTTCTTACCCTTGAAGACCCTCTTCACAAATGAAGCTCCAGCAGCTTCTTTGAGCTCAAAACAGCCCAAGAACCTCAAGAACAACCTCTGGTCCTTCAAGAAACCAAGGAAAGGTGTAACACTATGTGTTTGTGTGCAATAGTAAGATACAAACACACTTATACACACACAAAGGCCAAATGAGAGAGAGGTATAGAGATAGAATATGTATGGAACCCTAAACCTAAAACCAGAGCTCTCACACAACTTTTCTCTCTAAAATTTCTAACCTAGAGCCAAGAGGGGAGGGCTCTTCTTATAGAGGAGCCAATCTTGTAAAGCTTACAAGGTAAGCTAACAAGGAAGCCATCCCTCCATACACGTGTATGGAGGGGAACAAAATGCCATACAACTGTATTAAAATATCTGCAAAAGCAGATGAACAGTAGTCGGCTGCTCAAAATTGCCATTTTGTCAAAATGGAGTGCCGACCGGCAACAAAGAATGCCGACCGGCAATATACATTGCCGATGGCATCAAAACACCAGCCGGTGGCCTTTGGCCATGGCCGGTGATGTGTGGGGATGCCTCACAAGGCATTCCCTGCCCCTCCAAGGCAAAACACAATTGTTTGGTGCGAAACCAGACACTAAACAGTCGAGTTCGGAGATCCTGAGGCAAAGCGCGTAGCCGAGACCTCCAGGAACTCCAAACGAACACAAACATGGATGATCACTGGGTGTTCAAACGGTGACGTCCAAGCCTTGAGGACGATCAATAATGGGGTGTCTACAATATCGATTCTTGATGGTGACCTTGTTCCGCTCCCGGTAATCGATGCATAATCTCATCGTGCCATCCTTTTTCTTCACGAATAATACTGGAGCTCCCCAAGGTGAGGTACTAGGTTGGATAAAACCTTTGTCCAGGAGTTCCTGGAGTTGAGTCTTCAGCTCTTTCAACTCTGTCATCGACATACAATAAGGAGTTTTTGATGTAGGCTGTGTGCTAGGTTGGGTTTCAACGGTGAATTCGATTTCCCGATTAATTGGAATACCGGGTAGATCTTCAAGAAAGACATCCGGGAATTCTCGAACTATAGGAATTGCATCAATGGTAAGGGCCTCTTTTTGTGTATCAATCACATAACAAATATAACTACCACAGCCCTTTCTTAGAAGTCGTTGGGCCGCCATGGAGGATATGATACAGGAATGGTTAGAAACTTCAGCCCCATCAAAGACAATTTCGGGTTGGTTTGGTAACTTGAGGGAGACCTTTTTGGCTTTACAATCGATGGAGGCGTGGTTGGCAGCCAGCCAATCCATACCTAAGATTACATCAAAGTTTCCAATGCAGAGGAAAATCAAGTCTACATATAAGGTTTTGCCTTTTAGGAATATAGCACAAGATTTGTACACATCAGTACTACAGGCAGGCTTACTAAAAGGAAAAGACACAGACAATGTATATCCTAATGGTTCGGGTGTTGATGTTAACTTGGCAGCAAAGTGTGGTGCAACAAAAGAATGAGTTGACCCAGAGTCAATAAGGACATGAGCTAAAAGACCACAGACAGAAAGTGTACCTGACATAACATTTTCGATAACTTCCGATTTTCCAGGTACCAAGGCGAAAGCCCGACCTTGGCGGTTTTGATCCTTCTTTTCTCCTCCCGGTCCCGCAGTTCTCCTGACTGGGCCAGAGGGGCTGGTTGTAGGATTAACCATCTTTGGACAATCCTTTAGCGAGTGGCCAAACTGTCCACATCTAAAACATGCTCCCGTGTCCCGATGGCATTGTCCCCAATGAGCCCTCCCACAAGTGGGGCAAGTTGGAATAGCGCCACTTCGGGGGTTGGTGGGGCCTTGATGGCCTGAGTTGGTTGCGCCCATGTTCACCTTTTTATGAGGTGCAACACCGAGTCTTCTGTTATCTCTTTCCCAGAACCGCTTCTTGTAGCTTGATTCTCCGGAACACGAGGCTTTAATTCCCTTTTCTGCTATGTACGCCTAGTCCATCACTTCTACATAGGTTGGCAATTTCAAGACCTCAAGTCATTCTTTAATCCCAGCATCCCATCCTGCTTCAAATTTTCTTGCTTTTCGAGTTTCAGTGGGGATGACGTATGTTGCAAATCGAGCGAGTTGTGTGAACTTGCTCTCATATTTGGCCACCGTCATGGTTCCTTGCTTAAGATGTATGAATTCGGATACCTTCTGTTCCCGCAATAAATCGGGAAAATATTTTTCGTAGAATACTTCTAAGAATCTTGCCCAAGTCGTAATATCTTCTTTGGCCAGAGTGAGAAGCCACCATTCCTGTGCATTGTCTTTGAAAGTGAAAGTGGCAAAAGTTACCTTTTGTCTCTCGGTGCAGGGTAGGGCACGAAAAATCTTTTCCATGTCTTTAACCCAAGCGTCTGCTATCATTGGGTCTGGGTTGCCGGTAAATGTGGTGGGTTTCAGGTCTTGGAACTGCTTTATGGTAACCGGCCCTTCTCGCCGTTCCGGCGTCCCATTGTTGATGTTAGTTTGTAAAGCTTGCAAAAAGATAGTAACCGCTCTTTCCATTACCCTTTCCATCGATTCAGTGCCACTAACTGATGACTCACTTCCATTACCATTAGCCATTCTACAAGTAATAAACGAGGCATTATATTCTCAACGCAATATATATATATATATGTATATATGTAGCACAATACATATGTAGTACACTTTATATTTATATAAATTGCCAATATTACACATTTTTATTTATTTATATATTTTTTCAATTCGCATTACATTAGTTAGAATATGTTAGTGTTCCACCCCTGTGATAAACAAAAACAAAAGTCAACAAAAAGGGATTAGAACACATCAGGATCAGCATACAAAAGATTTTCTACTAGCTAGATCTAGAGTGGTGGGTCAGATGGGCCGAAAAACCAGGGGAAATAGTGCTGCATAAAAAGCTCAAACTCCCACCCCAACTAGACTACACCAAAACACATCCATGCTACCTGGACCTACAAATACTCGGTCGACAATCCAAACAGGTGTCTCAACATATGACAGATCATTTTCGAAGTCAACATTTGGAATATTAATGATCTCTAGTGGGTTAGGGACTGTGGTGACAATATAATCCTCGGGGTATACGTTCCTCCTCCTAGCTGCAAACTCTGGGGGTAGAGGGCCTATAATATAATGTGGGCGGTCGTGACCCGGGGCGACGACAAGGACGCGAGATGGTCCAAGAAAACGTCTGCGTGTATGGACAAGGTTGTGCCTCCATAATAAGTGTGAGACGTCGGTAGGGTCAACCTGGATAAAAATGGGCTGACCCATCAATCGGCCAAGGCCTGCGTGCAATTCCCTGACTATTTCCTCAGAATCTCCCCAACCCTCAAGTAAGGCGGGGGCGGGGGCAGGGGCAGGGTGTTCAGCTAAGATTTCATCTAAATTGATGGCCTGGAGGTCATTCCAAAAAGCATCATCAAGGTAAATCTCTGACATCCCTACAACACCAGAATAAATGTGAGATTTTACACAGGAAAACTATCGTCACAGGTAAATATTTACTATTACTATTTTATTTTATTTTATTTTATTTTATTTTACTATATATATATATATATATATTTTTTCTTAGCTATATGATTATTATTTTTTTTTTAGATTTATTTATATATTTATTTATTTATATATATATTTTTTAAAACCGTGGCTCTGATACCACCTTTGTCACGACCCAACCCCAGGGGCTTAAAGTTGGAATCGTGACTTACTAGCTTATTCTTATTTATAGCAAATTAAGATGCGCAAGTGGAAATAAAAATAATTAAACAGAAATTTTACTTCATTTTACTATTTAAGAAAGAGGAAATACATTTCTAGGGCTTTCATTATTTTCTTATTCAGTGACCAGCCCCGAATAGAAACGAAAGGAAGCAAAAATATAAAAAAAAGAAAGACAAAATAGTGATTCGACATCAGTCCATGTGCAGGTTCCATTTTGTGGGGTTATGAGGTTCCTTTACATCTCGTCACCTGAAAGGGTAACAGCTATAAGCACATAGCAGAGTGAGAAATATTATGCCAAGAGTGTAGGGAATAAAATAACCATGGATAATGAGTGGGCTAAAATATTTGCATAATTTAATTTAAAATGACAATTTATTTAAAGTGGTATACAGAAATCATGTAAAGTAATAATCATAACCACAGTATAAAACGAAACAGAACAGAGGTCACAAAGTGACAGTCAGAACAGAGGTCAATGGATCCATGACATACAGAGGGCCACAAAGCGGTCAAACAGAGGTCAGTGATTATTTAAGTCCCCAAAGGCGTAGGACTCCCGTGGTGATATTTACAAAACATAATTGTTTATAAGGTTATAGTCAAATATATTCTAAAATATAAACAAATATATCCATGGGTTTCCTTTTAAGTAAATAGAGTTTAGAAAGTAACCCACGTAACTAAAATATTTATAAAACATAACTTTTATTTATATAACTTAAAATATAGCTTGTATAAAATAAGTTATGGTAACTCCAAACATTCGTAAAATATGTAATGGTAAATCAAGGTATAACATAACTCACCTTAATTATAACCCTTAGCCTTACTTTACTACCAGAACTTCCTTACTATCAACTCCTCACTCTCACTTACGTATCTCTCTCTCTCGGCTTCCACTCTTTTTATTCTTACGTTTCTTCCTCTCCTGATTCATCACCTTCACCCCTATTTATATAGTGAGCCAAGCTTCCCTAGAGCGCCACGTACCCCCTCTCTCAGGAGGCATAATGAGGCTAGGGGAGTGGAGTTCTTAATGGCAGATTTGAGATAAGATTTGCATTTGTTAGAGATAACCATAAATCTTCCCACTTGGGCTTAACACACTTGGGCCTCTTTTGTTTGTTTGTTTGTTTGTTTGTTTTTTTTTTTTTTTTCGCTGCTCGGGCCAAATTCTAAAAACCATTGCTGGGCCAAACTAACTTAGACTTTTATTATTTATTTTTGTTTTTCTTTTCTTTTGGGCCGAAGCTTGCAACTCTTGCTGGGCAACTAGCTTTTTTTTTTTTTTTTATTCATTTATTTTGGTGTTAAATTATTATTTATTTTAGTTTGACCCAATTAATATTATAATTCCATAAATGTGTTATTTTGCAAATAATAATTCCCAATTAGTCCTATAATCCAATACCAAATTAAATTTTTATATATTTATTTAATTAATAGTCTATCATTACATGTCACTATGATTATGTATAACTCTAAATATTTATGTGTACTTAATTAAACGTTCGGGGTGTCACAAATGTTGTTGGGAATATGGAAAACCATTGAGGTTTCTTTTGGAAATTATTTGAAAATATTGAACTCTTGAGAAAGATAAAAAATATTTATCATATGTATTGAGAAATATTGAAAGAAACATATGTTGTTTTGAGTTATGAAAATTTTGGTGAATTCTTGAGTTTGAATAAAAAGGGAAGATTGATGAAATTTTTAGAAAAATATTATGGTTCTTGATTGAGTTGGGAAAGAGGAAATTGAACATGTGATTGTTACTCCTATGTTGAAATTATTGAAAATATGAGATGAGTCATATTTGTCTCTTGAAAGTTATATTTTGTATAGAGATAATTGGTTTGGCAACTGGTGGAGGATTGTATTGATTATTGTAGAAATTGCACATGAATTAGGTAAAATTGAAATATTTGCAAATGTATGTATATCATTGAATATTGCATAATCTCATGATTTAATCTTCGCATTGGATTTGAGAAATTTCTTTTCAAATTGATTCATTGAGAATATTTGAAATGTGTTGAGTTATAGGGTAAATAGTAAATTCGGATAGAGAGTGTAGATTGGTATCGTTTAAGTTAGCCTAAGCGTTCAGGGTGAAAGACCGAAAACACGCACGGAGTAAATACCACGTGCCTTCTGGTTAGGAGTCGGTAAAGTGGAGATTGATAGTGCTAGTTATGCCTACTTACAGACACCAACCTAGGGATTACCAGTGTCGTATTTACCATCCATTGTTTATGAAATAGATGATTGAATTTCTTATGTTTTCGAACAAATGCATAGCATGAGGATTTCAAAATGAGAAAACCTATGATTTTTGGCAGTAGCATCTCATATGCATTACACCTCATGATATTGTTAAACTGCATGCACTTTATTTAGATTATCTCTACTGGGCTTTATACTCGTCCCTTAGTGGAAACTATTTTTCAAGTGATTATGGTGTGCTTCTGCCGAAGTGAAGGTGTGGATGATCTTTTTGGAGCGAAAGGCTCAGCTTTTTTTTTTTTTTTGCAAGCCAAGGGCTATTTTTGTATGGGTTTGAAAACCACTTTATTGTAACCAGGCAAAGTCTCGGAACTTATAGCCATTAAGGCATTAATTTATATTTAGATTGTTTTAATTTATTACTATCACATGATATAGATTCATATCTTAGGGATGATGAAAATATTAATACATGTGGTCACTCTTTTGTTAGATCCCACATTAAATATTTCTAAGGGAAAAAAGGGAATTTAATATGAATATTGGTTATTGAAATGTTCTTGTATGTCAATAATTGAAAGTAAAGGAATTTAGATATGTTTATGAGTTAATCTAGATGAGTAAAATGTAATATTTTGGGGGCATTACAGTGTGGCGGGGGAAGGAAACTAGAAGCGAGAATTGAAAGAAGAGTGAAATGACTTAGAAGTGGAGCTGGATGCGAGTTAAGGACGACTTCATTTGGGATGGCTCGCGGAAAGGAGCTAATGATACTCTAAAAAAAAAAAAAAATTATTTCATTCTCCAATTTGTTTTCAAACAAATTTTAAAATTTTCTTATGGAACTGTAAATTAGAAATTTGAGTTGTTATATCCATCAAGAAAATTTAATATAAAAGTTTATATATTTATCATTTATGCTAAGTGTAATTTTTATAATTCATTCAAATTTTCTACTTCTAAAATATTACCAATCCATGAACAACATATATACATATATATATATATATTAATTACTACTTATTTTAATGATAACATAATTAAAACACAATTTTAGTGCAATTTAAATAAAAATAACTTATTAACGTAATTTCAACTACTTTTTTTCCTTTTAAATTTGAAAATTATTGTTTTAATTTTTAAGATATTTTTTTATTCTTTATTTAAGGTCGTTCATAACACGAGTTTTATGTTAACATATATATATATATATATATATATATATGAGCATTACTATTCATGTTCAAAAATTAAATAAACTTTTGAAGCCAAATAATGTGGCAATCAATTTAGATATTTAAGACAATACTTTCTCGCATTTTCTTTAATTATCAACCAACCATATTATTATTTATACATTATTAAATCTAAAATATCATTTTTCTATATTGTATGTATGTTATATGTATATATATATTGAACCTAAAGCAAATGATTTCTGTACAACCAGCTCGCTCTCCCGTAGTGAAAGATTAGGTTTTCTGGTTTAGACAATAACCCGCCCATTAATATAATGGGGACTCGGGGAAGCGACTTTAGTTATCAAATGATCTCTTTCTTAGAATTAAACTTTTAAAAGAGTTATGATAGCCAATTAAACTAACCTAGTTAAGTCCCGTTTGGGAAATTGAGCCCCGTTTGTTTGGGGTTATGAGGAGGGGATTGGGTTGGATAGTGAGGAAGAGATTGAGAATGGAGTGTTTGTTTTGAGAGATAGGGAGAGGATTAGTAATCCTTTGGTATTAGTAAGGAGGAGGAAGGGGGATTGGTAAGGAGGAGGTAGAGATGGTATTAGAAAAATAGTGAGGGGATTAGAAATTTTTTTATTTTTTTTATTTTTTATATATTGGGAATTTTTTTTAAATATAATGTTTATTTTTTTATTTGTTTTATTATTTTATATAAAAATAATTTAACAATTCCTCATTATTAATCCCCTCACTATCAATCCCCTCACTATCAATCTCCCCATTCTATCTCCCAAAACAAACGGGGCCTTGGTTTAGAGGCTTTTTTAGCTAAAATAGCCACAAAAAACAAAATAGGCTTTTTAACCCAATAAAACAAAACATTACATCTAACCCATAATTATTCTATTATTTCTCTCACAAAAAAGTCAAAAAAGCCAAAAGCCCTTTCTAAACCAGACTTTTTAGCCTAAGCTAAAATAGTCAAAAAAGCCAAAAAGCCAACCCACTTCCCAAACGGAGCTTAGTTTCATAAACATATATTCTGTCAAAGAAAAAAGATTGAAAGCTCTAAATTAAGATTTCTAATAGTTTTAATTGGTGTGTGGGTCTCATGTAATGTGATATTTTACCCTTAGTTTTTTTTTCTTCTTTTTTTAAATTTTTTTTTTTTCCACATCATTAATAATCTTTTAAAACTCCCAAATTAGAGTGATGTATCATTTTTGTTCTATCAAATCTACAAGTTTGAAGAGAGCTCGTCTCTTCTGCAGTTGTTCAGCTTGGTTGCTTGTATGTTTCCTTGATTTTTAATCTACTTTTCTTTACTAATTAAAAAAAATAAACTATAAGGTTGTGTTTGATTTATAAATTTTGGGATGAATTTGGAAAACAAAAATAGAAAAGGTAGAAGAAATATTCATTCTCAAATTTATGAACCATACACAGTTTAAATAAAATAACTACTCTTGTAATAACATTCAAGTTTTCGTTGCCAACAAATAACAAACTAAATTAAATATTCATGTCATAAATTAAAGATTTTTTTTTTTAAATTTATTCATACAATCCTTTCAACAATTTAATTCAATGAGATTTCATATTTTAAAAATGTTGAATGGTAATATCATTGTTAATGATATCAAACACTTTCTTTTAATACATACATATATATATATATATATATGACCAAGCAATTATTTAAACAAAATACAATATCTAGAGATCCTTGAAGTTTTAATGGATTAAACACTAACTACTTTAATTTTTTGGATACTGAGTTTAAAAATTCAAATTATAATTTGTTTGGTCAAAGGTTGAGACGTTGAAATTAGGGGTGAGTAGCGGATATATCGATCTGTTAAAACCGACCGAACCAAACCGACCCGCCGCATTTTGGACGGATGCGTGATGACGAGCGGACGGTTGCGGATTGATTTTCTCCAATCAGCCAATTTGGCAGACGGATGGCGGATTTGAGGTTCCTTTGGCCGCAACCGAACTGCCAAACCGCGAGTACCCTTAGTAATTTATAAGACTTTGTGTTTTCAATTTGTTTAAATATTTTGTTTGTGTTTTTAATTGAAAAAGAGTTCAAATACTCTGTTGAAATTTTTTTTTAACTTGAATATATTTTTTGAATTGAAAAAAATAAACGTATTATTTATCTATATTTTTTGGTTTTTAAATCTAACTCTAAAAGTAATAAATAGAAAATATAACATATGCTGGTTGGTTTTTGTTTTCAAAAACATATATAAATGTAACAATACAGAGACATACAATCTCTACTATTGCTCTGTTCATGGTTTTGGTAGTTTGAATTGCTTTTATATTTTAAGAACCACAGATTGTAATATTTTATATGGATGAGGCATGCTGTGATTGTAATATGTGGATGAGACATGCAGTGATTGTGATATTCTAAAGTTTCAAACTTTCTTTCTTTGGATGATGCATGCAATAATTGTAATATTTTTTAAAGTCATTAACTGTAATACTTTCTTTTTTCTTTTTTCTTTTTTGAGGAAGTAGACAAGTTGAACTATGTTGAAAATTTATAAAATTTCAAACCACCAAACTGATTCGCATCCATTTGCCAAATCGCCAATCCGCTCAATCCACATTCGCCGGATTGGTGGACGGATACGGATTGATTTTCTCTAATTCGCCAATCTGGCGGACGGATGGCGGATTAGAGGTTTCGTGGCCGCAACCGATCCGCGCCCACCCCTAGCTGAAATACTTTGCCGAAAAGGACAAACTTAATTAAAATGACCAAAATACCCTCTCTCTATATATGATATACACAAACCCAGACCATAAAAATCAAAACACTTCTTTTTCTTTCTCTCTCTCTTCCCCTCTTTCTCATCTCTGACTTCGCCGCCCACCGCTTTGCCTCGTCGTCGTCATCGCCACCAGGCCCACTACCACCTTCACTGCCCTCTTCTTGTTCACCTTCACTATACATAGGTTGTACAACATTGATATAGTGTCAATGACGTTATCAACGGTAGAATTGCTCTGCAAACTCCGATCTATCTCTCTTTCATGGTTGACCACCATCCTCGCCTCTACTTTGGCACCACACGTGTAGTCCAACCATCGTCTCCACCTCGTTTCTCCTCCCCTCTCCACCAACACATCCTCCACCATACAGATCTAGTAGCTTTAGACCCCATTTCTTAACCTCAACAATGTTCCATCGACACGCCCCAACAACAAGGCAGATCTGGAGTTGTCCGATTCTTAGGCGATTCTAGATCTGCCAAAGTGACCAAATCTAGCAACGTAGAACTCTCTCTCTCTCTCTCTCTCTCTCTCTCTCTCTCTCTCTTCCTCCTCCTCCTCCTCCTCCTCCTCATCTCTCTGATAAATAAGTATTTAGCTTTGAATGTATATATACATATGTATATGTATGTATACATGTGTTTGAATACATGTATACACACACATACATCTTGTAACTATTAGATTTTTTACGGACGTCTCTCCAACATCCCCAATATGCCTTCAATGGTGTTACATCGAAAGATATCATCGGAAAAGCTAAAAATCTAGCCCCAAAATCAAGCATCCACCACACCTACACCACTCTGCCTTCTTAAACCGCCTTGGGCACATAAGGAAATGACTCAAGACTCAGAATCTCACCGGAAAAGCCAAGCCTTAGGTACCTTTGTAAAACCCAAAATCCCTTTCGAAAGACCAGATTTCAAAAATTTATATAGTCAAATTCATATCTTTCTTTCTTGTTTTCCATGTCTTCATCTTTCTCACAATTTTCTTATTTTAATTTCTAATTTTTTTTTTAGATCGTCAAAGATAGTAAATGCAAGTAAAGATTTATTCGGGATTACAATTTTCTTTTCCTTCCATTTTTTCGTAAACAACCAAACAATTAGAGGAATTCCATTTTCTTATGGACTCTTAAAGTTGCATTTTCCCTCTTATATTTAGTATGAATGTTTAGAATATTAATTTTGTTGTTGTTGATGATGATGATGAATCTTTATTTGTAGATTGATTTTAACAGATAATGGGTAATGAAGAAGAAGTAGATTGCAATTGATAGGAGGGAGAGATGATAGATTTGAACATATAGGAAAATAATAAAATTTTGAACAAATAGAATAGATTTATTTTAAACTGGTCTGTTATAGTTGATTTTCAACAAATAAGATAACAGATCTGTTCAAATAGAGTAGAAAATTAAACAAACAGGCAAAACGTTAGAAAGATAGTGTTACGACCCAAACCGGTTCATATAGGTTTAGTATCGTAACTGGCCAGTAATCCTATGATTACCAAAGGTCTCTGAAACAGATTAACAAAATAAGGGACTAGCGGAAGCAAATATCAAAATATAATTGTTCATAGAGCTGTGCAGACTTATATGGGACATAAAATTTCAAACTTTATATACATATCACCACATCATTTTTTTTTCACCCAAATAGATAAAACCAAAACGGACTTAGCCTGATTACAAATAAACAAAAACTTGTCTAAAAGACGAAAGAAAACAAAAATTGAAGACTTGTTCACAAAAGACTTCTAGGAACCTCCTCGAGAGACGCACTAGTTGGCTGATACAAACAGATCCAGATTGGAAGTCTTAACCCTGGTCACACTTCTGGTCACCTACATACATAATATAAATAATGAGTTGGAGCCCAATGAATAATAAGAAAGTAAAGGTTTTGTGTGTGTTTGGTAACGTTTATGTTATTAGTTTATATTTACAAAAATTTTATAAACTGGTTTTTGTTTATTTTTTGTTTATTTTTAGAAAAACATAAACTACAAATGCGTTTGGCAATTGACAAAATGTTTAAAATTTTTTAAAAATATAAAAAAGAGTGAGACATGGCAAGTGGTGGCAAGTGACGGCAGAAGACGGTGGTGAAAAGTGGTGATGGTGGGTGGTGGGTAGCTGGTGGCGGGTGAGTGAGTGGGTGACGTAGCGGGTGGTGAGTGGTAGCGAGTGGGTGGTGGTGGTGGTGGCGGGTGGTGGGTGGTGGTGGTAGGTGGGTGGTGGATGGTGGGTGGTAGCGGGTGGGTGGTGGTGGTGGTGGCGGGTGGTGGTGGTGGGTGGGTGGGTGACGGTGGCGTGTGGTGGGTGGTAGCGAGTGGGTGGTGGTGGTGGCGGCGGGTGGTGGTGGCAGGTGGGTGGCGGATGGCAAGTGGTGGTGGGTGGTGACGATGGATGGGTGGGTGACGGTGGCGGGTGGTGGGTGGTAGCGAGTAGGTGGTGGCGGGTGGTGGGTGGTGGTGGTAGGTGGGTGGCGGATGGCGGGTGGTGGCAGGTTGGTGGCGGGTGGTGGTGGTGGTGGGTGGATGGATGACGGTGGCGGGTGGTAGGTGGTGGTGGGTGGTGGCAGGTAGGTGGCGGGTGGGCGGTGGTGGTGGCGGGTGGCTGGTGGTGGCAGGTGGTGGATGGTGGTGGCTGGTGGGTAGTGAGTGAGTGGTGGTGGCAAGTAGGTAGCTGGTGATGGTGATGGGCGGTGGATGGTAGTGGCGGGTGGATGGCAAGTGGGTGGTGGGTGGCGGTGGTGGTGGCGAGGGGTGGGTGGTGGTAGCGAGTGGGTGGTGGTGGCGAGTGGTGGTGGTGGCAGGTGGGTGGTGAGTGGTGGTAGCAGGTGGTGGTGAAGGGTGGGTGGTAGTGGCGGAAGACGGTGGTAGAAAATGGTGGCGGGTGGTGGCTAGTGTTAGGTATTAAAAAAAAAAAACTCAAAACTCAAAACGGAAACACATTTTTTGGCCAAATTTATAAACTGAGACCACTGATTTATAAATCAAAAATTTTACCAAACAAGTTTTTATTTGAGTTTTTTAAATTTTTGTAAATATAAACAAAAAACTGAAAACATAAGTATTACCAAACGACACCTTTATGAATAATGCCCATAACAGATTCAAAAATCAAAATTCATATCAAAAACAGATTCTTATCAGAGTCAGATTCTTATATATATTCAGATTTGCAAACAGTTATACGTGGTACAACAACTAGCGCTAATAAATCAAATAGGTCATAACGACCCATATATAGAGCAGATGATCATTAAGACCCATATTCATATCAGACAAATGATTGTGCACAATTGTAACAGATAACCATATAGGTTTCATAGATAGTTCTATGAATGGAACCCACAGAGATCCTTAGTACCAGGCAACAGATAACAGATAACTGATTCATGTGATGCTAAAGATGCCACGATGCATTTCAGAAATTGGATAACCATTCATCTATACAGAAAGATATCATTTCAGAAAACAAAGCTTATTATATCCATCAGAAAATACTTATACTTGAACATATCTTTATAAGGTTGTTACTCAAAGATAGCTCCAGAAGCAAAACAAACGAATCAGACAGATCAGACAGATACTGGCGCATGACCTACACAAGCATATGACAGATACACATTGAAACACACGCTCTGTAAGCAATTGTCTTATTTCATTTCTTTCTAGGTGTGTTTCTAATCCATATATTCATTATTATAGCCTAAATCATGGCTTAAGAATGTTTTAGATGCAATGAGGATGCAAAAATACACTTTGAAACATTTGCAAAAATTTCAAAAAACAGAGCTATTCGCTTAAGCACAACTTTGTTCGCTTGAGTGGTCTGCAAAGTCTGCAAAAGTACTAGATGCTCTCATTTTACGCTTAAGCCAACTTTTGGTCACTCAAGCCAAGACTGAAAATAAATGGTGGTCGTTCGATAGGTCTTTTGGTCACTCGAGCTAACCATCAATCTCTGCAAAAGTACTGAGAGCTTGCAAAGTACGCTTGAGCAAAAGTTTCATCGCTCAAGTGAACAGTGTAAATTCTGGAATTTCCAGATTTGCTCTCAAAGTCCAAAACTCAATTCCCAAGCTTCAATCTTGTTCATTTGGGCCAAAAACTTAAGAAAATACTTGGAAATTTGTACTAAAACATGAAATAAAAGTCAATTCATAAAATCAAGGCCCAAACACAAATCAATTCTTCAAATTTATACTTGAAACTTCATCTTCATAACATGTATGAAATGACATGGTTTCCTTTCTCACAAATCATGAACACACCACTATAAAAAGGAATATAAGGCACGATACCTTTTGGGACAACATAATTTTTTGTCGCAAAAAACACCTTTTTGCAACGATTAATACCCCATCGCTAATGGTTGTTTTTTGTAACGGCAATTACTGTCTCAAAATGAGGATATGATATGTTGGATGATTTTTGCGATGAAAGCCATTAGTCGTCACAGAAGGCCTATTTTTTGTGACGACTTTTATTTTCGTCACAAATAGTTTTTTATTTTTTTGCCATGGCCTTTCTTGTGCCATCGCTTAAAAAAAAAAAAATGCTCCTTCTTGATCAGCAAATATGCATTTTCAATAACTAAAAAAATAAAAGAGTCCACTCAAATCTTTTGGTGGAGAGACAAAATATTACTGCCCAATTGGAGTTTTACATTTAATTTTATTTTGTATATATATATTTTTAATCCCAGCTCAGATACACCAAACATGAAACAACAACAAAAAAAAAAAAATAGAGTCAATTGCTCTCTCTCTCTCTCTCTCTCTCTCTCACACACACACACACACCTTCGCTCGCCTTCTTATCACTACTGTCGTTCACAATGTATTCCTCTGTTTCTCTGTCTACTCTTCGTATGTTTCTTGTTCTCTTTGACATTCACACAAGCATAAACCCTAGGCCACCATTCAAACCGCCACCATTCAAACCACCACCACCAAAAATGTCTTACGTCGTGGCGCCACCGCCCTGCTTTCCCACTATAAGGTCGGCGGCGAACCGACCAAGGCAGAGAGCAAACACGAAGAAGGAGCTAACATGAACGAAACAAGAGCAGCGGTGGGTTTGGTGGAGAGAGGAAGGAGGTTTGGTGGAGAGATGAAGGAGGTTTGGTGGTAGTGGGTGGAGCCACTTACACTCTACCATTGCTAATCCTCTTAATTTCAGACCTCTTAAATCAGGTAAACACACACTCTCTCTCTCTCTCTCTTTCTCTCTCGCGTTCCCTCAATTTCAAACCCTAACTATAATTTTCAACTTCTCAGATCTTTGACCCTTCGTTGTTCAACCTCTCAAGTCTCACCACCATTTTGTTTTTCAAAAACATTTCAATTTCTAAGTGGTGTTGGTGGCATGGTATTCTTATTCTCTCTCTCTCTCTCTCTCTCTCTCTCTCTCTACATAGATAGTGTGTGCTTGTGTGTTTGGTCTCTCCTTACTAGGTATTGATGAACTCTACATCTATATATATATACGCATGCAATAGTGTTTGTATGTATCGATTGTAGTAGTCATATTGTCTCTCCTTGTCTGACATGCCTGTAAGGTGTTTGTTCTTTGGTCTATGATAAAATGTTTGAAGGAAATAAAGAAAGAAAACCACATTGAATATCTAATTTGTGGTCTCTCTCTCTCTCTCTCTGTTTTTTTCCTTAAATTTTAATTGATTTATTTTTCTTTCTTTTTTTTTTGATTGTCTTTTGAGCTGAAGTTGTTGCTATGGCTGTGTGTCTTTGTATTTTTTTCCTTTTGAAATTGTAGTGTTGATTTGGAATTCCTAAAAGTTGAGGTTTAATTTCAGGACCTGTGTGTCGATGTTTTTGTCCATGTTGGAAGCAAAGCACTGCCCACTATTCCCAATTTCATTTTTAACACAACTGAGGTAAGATTTTATTTTATTTTATTTTTTTCTTTCATCCTTGACTATTTTCCAGCTATAGTCTCTTTCTTTAGTATGAAATTCTTACTATGTTTCTGTTCCTAAAAAATTGGAAAAGACTTTCTTGGGGAAGTTGAGGATTTTTTCGGGCAAAAGAAAGAAATTGTCAACTTTAAACAACATCAGTGGTATTATTAGGCCTTCCAGGTATTGTTTCAACTTTGTTCTTCTTCTTCTTCTCCTTCTTCCTTTTGAATATGCAAGTTTCTATAGTGATGCTTTAATGTTTTGTAATTTTTTTTAATTATTATTATTATTTTTTCTAGATTGACTTTGCTTTTTGGTCCTCCAAGCTTTGGTAAGACAACATTTCTTTTGGCCCTTGCTGGACGGCTTGCACCAAGTCCGAAGGTATCAAGAATATCTTGTGCAAGTTGCTTATTGTTAAATCCTTGCATGTATTGTTCTAGTTAAAGTAAGGATGAATTTGAGTAGGAAGCCTCTAAACTTTAAACTATAGGTAAGTACCCCATTTTGGAGCTGATATGTAGGTTTGCATTTTTTTTTTCACTTACCCCACAATAAGTTTGCTTGTATTTTGCACACAGTAATTGACATTATTGTTCTAAGATTGCTTCTTTTTTTTTCCCTTCTTTTATTTCTTTTTCAAGGAAGAAAGAAAAAGGTTTTACCAATCACTTGACAAGTACGTCTATAGTGAGGAACGATTCTAAACTGTGAACTTTCAAAATGCAATGAGCTTAGATTTGTTAGATGCATGTAAGGGCTTGAACTTAAATATGAAATATGAACATGAATACACGTACAAATGTAGAAAAACATGCTTACATATATTCCCCTTGAATTCTTTGGTTTACTTTGCATTAATACGGTTGAGTTACTTCTAAGATGTCAAGGAGAATTACATACAATGGACACGATCTAAAGGAGTTTATTCTCCATAGAATCTCTACCTATGTTAGCCAGCAGGATTGTGTAGCCGGTTTTTTGTGCTCCTCGAAGTCCTCGAAGGGGTTTAGTGTCACGACCCCAAACCGCCCCTACTAGTTTGGTGCCGTGATGGCCAGTAATCCGAGATTACCGAAGGCCAACTTTCAAAAGTTCAACACAATCAGAGTATAATAAACGGGGCTCACAAATGCAGAAGCGATAAATCAAAATACAAGTGGTCCATAAGAGCAGTGCATAAATCAAATGTAATGGCATACATCTTTACATGACTTTACAAACTTGAATACAACAAAGCAAAATACGTATTACATCTTGATGAAAAGGCTTCTCGAGCCGACATATACAAAGTGACAATGAATACAAGCCAAGAAGCATGATTTTCAAGATTCGCCGACATAAAAGAAATAACATCGCCGACGTGAATGCAAAACAAAGCCGACAAAATCATGGATCCAAAACAAGCTTTCAAAAACACATTCTAGGCGTCACCGACGTCCTGCTCATCACCTACATATATATAGAGAGGGTGAGCTTGGATACCCAGTGAATGGTACTAGTAATAAAGGTTTTGCATGAATATAGCCAAAGTCTTTCAAAACAAAACATGCCAAAACCATACGAATATTAGCCGAGATCTTTCCAGAGTAAAACACATCAAAACTTTATCAAAACAAGAGATGAACCATATTCATATATCAAGTCTTACAAGTCTCAAGGGATGCTCACTGGCATCGGCAAAACACAAATCAAGCTTTCCGAACAAACAAGTCCACGCGGTAAACCGTCAGTGGCAAAACAAAGACTGCACGATCCGTAATCGATTAGCCAAAGGTACTGCGAAAGTTTTTAGTCCTCCAGCACAAGGGACTTGTGTTACTTAAGCTCGTAGCTCTTTTTAACACGATGGTCTTGTGTTACTTAGGCCCGTAGCCCGCTTTAACACGATAGTCTTTCCAAGAAAGGACCGTATCCTTTTATACTTAGTGCTGCGAAAGTTTAGAGTCCTCCAGTACAAGGGACTTTTATACTTGGTACTGCGAAAGTTTAGAGTCCTCCAGTACAAGGGACTTTTCAAGAATGACATCAAAACAAAGCTTATACTTGATACATCAAAACAGAGCTATTCATTCATGCTTAACAAACACTTTTATCAAAACAAGACAAAGCTTTATCAAAACCTTAAGAACATAACTTTATTAAAAATACCACTCACATAGATTTTCCTCGGGTGTAGGCTCAAAGCAAAGATCAAGGACCTATAATCACATGGCAATCACATTCTCAAAACAAGCTTTATATACATGCAAAGGATCTCGGCATTCTCACCAGATCTAAGTCAGTAACAAAGCAAAACATGCTGGGAGTTTAAACACTGCTCCCGTCTCATGAAAACACACTGGGTACCAACCAGGTCTTTGCCGAGGTTTTACACCTCCTCGCCGAGGTGTGGTCCCGATGGCCTCATTAAAAAACAAAGTGGGGAAAAACTTGGGTTTCCCTTTGAAGAACATGAAGAATATGATCATGAGGAAGATGAATGCAAAGATCATAACTTGTTACAAAATCAGAGATTTCATGCCATGAGTTCAAAACATGGACCTGGGTACCCATACAAGAAGGTCATGCAAGAACAAACACAAAAACATGATTCTGGTTCCAAACTTTTGGATCAAAACGAGACTTTTCTTCAAGAATACATGAATACTATCTTTCTCTTCTGAAACTAACTTCAAATCGATGCATGACATGCAAAACAAATCCGATCATGCAATGCAGCTAGATGACCAATAACAACAACCAGAGTAGATCAAGATTCTTACCTCAAAACTCGAATCCAACGGTTCAAACCTCGAAGATCAAGCTTGGAAGATCTACTCTCTCTCAAGGACTTCTCTTCCTTACACTAGAGCTTCTCTCTCTAAAGGCAAAGATTTGAGACAAAATGATTTGTTTCTAGGTCTGTCGGCTGTCTTAACAATCAGCTCGGACACGTGGCGCTACCGGGTTGGTTCAACTCAAAAGGTGATTGATTGATAAGACAAGTCTATGACAAAGCGTACACAGCAAGCTAAGGCAAGACACATCGGCAAGTAATGACATCGGCTAAAGTCAAAGCTTCGGCAACAGGATAACAAAGACATCGGCCAGGGAGGACGACACTTGACTAAGCTGTGCCACACCTTGGCCGGGGTGTGCCACACCTCGGTCTAGGCCATACCTGCCCAAGGACAAGGATCACTGAGTGCAAACATCTCGGCAAACATGCCCGAGGTGAAGATGGGGGCCGACCAAGTGATTCCAAACAAATTCTAAGTACAAAGGTTCAGAGGTGAACTAAGCTCCAGGTGACCTCGGCTTCACCAAGCAAGGAACAAAATCACGCAAGCAATACTTAAACAAAACAAGGCAAGACAAAACTTGTAAAACTACATAACAAGACAAGATCATGCATGAATGTATGCAAGTATGACAAGAGTAAGGTGAGGGTTGCTACATTTAGTTTCCTCGGATGCGATTGCCCTATAGTTCAGACTCCCATGGTTCTGAATCTGGTTTCACAAGTACAATGTGAAACAGAAAAATGAATGAGAGTCCAAATCCGGCAAATTTTAGAAAATCCATTAATCATTAGAGATGCCAAAAATGGACCACATTGCCAGATTTCAAAGTCGCCACCTAAATATTTTTGGAAAATTTAGAAAACCCGTGACTCGTGTCAAAGGCCACTTGTCCGTCATAACTAAATTGTCTCGGTTCGGGAACTTAAGTATGAGAGAGGAAGGTCATGAATTGAGCACCCCACTCACCCCAATTAGAGATCGGCCTGTACTAATCATAATGTGAATTTTATGGACATTATATGCTCATGTTCTGATTATTAATATACTAACATTACTATGTGAAGCAAACAACTGTAGACTACATCACTTACTTTGGAATGCTTTGATTTCATGTTTTTTTTAAAGAGTTTTGAATATGTGCAACTTAAAAGAAAAGCATTCATCCACAGGCATTCTGTAGACACCCCACTTTGACTGCCTTTAAGACTTGGGCGTCTCGTGTTGAATACTCGATGATGAAATGTTACGCTGTGCGATCGTTCAATTCTTCAGCAAAATGATTCGGTTTCAAGCTTTAAAGCCTAAACCTTGTACCCCCTTTGAACCCAAAACCTTATTTTTTTCAAGCCTAACCACTTAGAGAAAAGCGGGCCAGTAAGTGGCTAACAGGCCATTTTCAGGAGGCCTGCCGTACCTCTTCATGGCTGGCTGGCCATTTTTAGCGCAAGAAGATATTTTACAGCAGTCAGCTGTCCCCAAGTGCATGCCTTGCACCAGTTGTCCCTTTATAGATATTTCCGACATGAGAACCTATTTTTCTATAAATACAAGGCCCCCCTTATGGTTTGGGGTTAGAAAAAATCCTCCAAGAGCTATAGCTTGCCCAACACATTTTCTCTACTCTTTTGCAATATACATACACTATACATAAACCTTCTAAGCTTGAACTTGAGGCTTTTGCTGAGATTCTTGAAGATAATTTCAGCTATTAGAGAGTGTTAAGCTTGTGGTTTGTTAACTAGGAAGCCCTTCATCTCTTTAAAGGGTAATCTTTGAACTCTTTAACCATCTTTTCTCCTTCTTTTTCTTGTATTTTCATACTGATTTCAGAGCTATTTTACGCTTAAAAATGTGATTTAAAGTCACAAAAAGAGAAAGGGTTAGCCACTCTTCCTTAGGCGTTCCATAGTTTGTTGCATTGCCTTTTTCTACTTTTTATTTTTTGGTTTTAGCCACTGTTTTTTGGAGTTTAGGGGTTGTTTTAAGTGTTTATTTAATTTATGCATTGAATATTACACTTGTATTGTTGTAAGTCCTCATGGATTTGGTGTATAGGCCATAGCTTCTAATCCATTTGAGTTGACTATTTTCTTTCTTTCTTTTTTATAGCTTTCATATACATATTCATGTCATTGTATTATCCACCTTTTCATTCATAATCTGCAACCTCCCTCTTTATTTTTTTTGTTTATTTTGATTAAGAGTTGTATCAAACAAAAGATTGCATTCAAGGCATAAGAAAGAAACCCCTCATGCCAAATGGTTTAATCTCTTCGAAGGTTCATTACAAGGGCATTACATTTCTCTTATGCTACGCATGGTGCATTACATCTACGAGACTAATTTTCTAGTTAGACCCTTGGAAGTCACAAAGGAAAGAGTCATTATAGCTCATTATCAGATTTGGATTTGGAGTCATTAGCGCTCGTTTTCGAGTTTGACTCCGAATTCATTATCGCTTGTAAATGAATTTGATTCCTCATTTGTAGTTTCCCCAGTAGAAAATTGCTTGAAAAGCACATTTCTCGGGTCAAGTCATACTTACTATTCTTTATTGCTTTGGACTTAGTGGACGTAATCATCACCTTTGGACAAAAGGAAGAAAAGATAAGAAAATGGAAAGGTAAAGTAAAATGCTAATAAAATTGGAGTAAAAAGGGATAAAAAGATAATAAAATTTGGTTAGGTTCAGTCGGACGTTATACAAAACCTATTGTGCCTTGAATCATCGCATACTATTTTAGTGATGTTAGATGATTGATAAAGCAAGTCTACCCCCTCTCTTGAGGTAACTCCATGATAGAGAAGAGGTATTTTCTATCTTTTGTTTCATTTATTGAGCTCTTCTCCTATCATTTCTAAGATTATCATGTAACAAACTTGCTATGATTGATGATTTCAGAATCGAATCTACTCCTATCTTGATCATCTTCATGATAGGGAAGGGCCGAGAGGATAAACATCTCTTAGAAACACACTGTTTTACTCTGTTTCAGTTGTATTGCTGCAGGGTATTCTCTAGAAGCAGTGGCTGGCCAGCCGTCATTCTCTACGACTGACCACTCTCTTAGGCCAACCGATCACCAAGTTTTGTACAGGCAGTGGTATTTTTACAACAGAATAGAGTAGATCCTGAGGCCAAAAGAGAACAATTTTCTAATTGTAAACCAAGTAGGTTTTGGCAGCAAATAGAGAGGTTTCCAGATGGTGTTTTCAATTGTGCACATGCGGTTCCTCGTCTCCTGTTCAAGTCTATTAGATTAGTAGTTTTTAGATTCATATGTTGTAATTAATTAGTTTCTTTGGCTTCATTCAAATTTGTAATAGTCAATTAATTAGTTTATTCAATTGTGTTGTAATAATTAGTTAATTAGGACATTCATTCGGACCCTCTTGTGCGAGGGACAACTTGTAATATCTGTATGTCTTCCAACCCCCATTTCTTTCTCCATTTTATTTATATGCTTATCGTGGTCGCATATAGTATCATGTTTTCGTTTCATATCATTATCATGCTTTGTATCCATTTTTGCATACATAAGGTTCGGTTCATCATTCTTGCAAATAATTGTCATTTCCTACTTATTTGAATATATGCGGTACTGCATATAACATGTTAATAAGTTGAACCTAGTAGTTGCATTCTTGTATGTGTTGCATTAGTTACTTGCATATTAGAATCATGCATTTTTCTAACTATATTCTTTTCTTTGGCTTGTCTCGGTTGAGTACTAGGTAAGCATTTTTGCTTTAGCATATTACATGTATGTTTGTGTTGCCATGTCAAGCATACCATTCTAAGGCTACGTGCTTATTTGAAATACCTCTTTGAATGTTTATGGATGAAGGCTATTTTGCTCAAGTTGGAATGACTTTGATTAGTGTACATGTGAGCTCACTTTTTCAAGTAGCACATATCCAAACCTCTTTTCAAACAAACATGAAATCAAAGCATTCCAAAGTGGGTGACGTAGTCTATACTTGTGTGCCTCACATAGGAAGTTAGCATAATAATCAAAACATGAGCATATACTGTCCATAAAAACCACATCATGACTAATAGAGGCCGATCTTTGATCGGGTGAATAGGGTGGTCAATTCATGACCTTCCCCTCTCATACCTAAGTTCCCGGGCAAAGAGACTTTGGTTATGACAGACAAGTGGCCTTCGGCACAAGTTACGGGTTTCCTAAATTTTTCAAAAATATTTAGATGGCGACTCTGAAATCTAGCAATGCAGTCCATTTTTGACATCTTTGATGATTACTGGATTTTCTATGATTTGCTGGACTTGGACTCTCATTCTTTTTTCTGTTTCACAATGCACTTATGAAACTAGATTCAGAACCACGAGAGTCCGAACTACGGGGCTATCGTACCCGAGGAGACTAACCCCTCAGAGGAGTGCTAAAAACTAGCCACAGTTTCTGGCGGCTCTGCTGGGATTTAGAGAACTTGACTTGGACTTCATGATGTAACATTTTCTTTATAGATGATATCTTGGACGACTTGCCAGAGGCTTGCCAAAAGCTTACCAAAAGGCCGGTCGGACGTAGGCAATGTCACGTTGGGAACACAACCCTTGGATTTGGGTTTCTGCTGTACCGCTTGATCCTCCTTTCACTTTTCGATGATACGTGTGAGAGGTATATTAGGTAACCTTGCTGCGGTACCCTTTTGACCAATTGGCTTAGTGCATATAGTAAAGCTCTACTGATTGATCCATAATAGGACATGATGCTCACTCGTATGTAGGTTTTTGTGAAACCATTTGTTTGAAGTAGTGAACCTCTAGATCATGCCAAAGCTAGGACAGGGTAACCCTACCCACTCATAGGGGTTTTTTGGCTCTCCTTACCTGCTATGTGCTTTGTAGGGAATTTATACAAGGGTTTCTAACTTTATATTAGTGGTTTAGTTATATCAGTTTGTGGGGCAGAATTCAGTGGAGAGTATAACCCTTCTGCTATGATCATATCTGTTCTAGTGAAATTCGGCTAAGGTGCTGTCTATTTTCTCTTTTGCTAGGTAGCCCTGGAACCATAGCTTCAGAAGGCTTTAATATCCCCTAGGTGGTCTCGACTCGTGTCAATAGACTTTATGCAGTCAGAGATTTAGCCTAGGGGCAGTTGGTATTTACTTCAGTGTCACCAATTGCAAAGCGAAGAAAGGTTAGACGGGGTTCACTAGTTCTATTGTTTCAACAATCAACCCTCAGGTCACCTTTACTCAGTCCACCTCAAGCACAACTATCTACTCCTCTAATGGCGCAATATCCATCATCAGATCTAGAGGACCTACTGATTCGTCTTCAGTAATCAGTCGACTCGCTCTAGTATGACCTGGCTTGCCAAACCGAGGTCACGAATAGGTTGTAATAACAACAACAATAGCCTGCTTCGGCTTTTGCTTCGCATACACCTAATGTGGCTACTCCTATGCCCAGTACCACTGCCAATGGTGCTACAGCTTAGGATCCATCGGCCGAGGGGGTTCCTATTCTTTCCGTCCAGGCAGATTCAATCTCGGCTCAAATGTTTAGAGCTCCAGTTCACTAGACTGAGGCGTCTTTTGAGTTCTAGTTTGACTCGACCCTGCTCAAAGTCAACAAACTTGAAAAATTGTTCAAGAAGGTGCAGGGGGTTAACTCTATTCCGGATATCAAGGATGGATATACAGAATCTGCTGTTACTCTACCAGAGCAGTTCAAGATGCCATATATTAACCGCTTTGATGGCTCTGGAGATCCAATGGTGCATCCGTACATTTTCTCTCATATTCTGCAACCAATGGGTTTGACCAGACTTCAGAAGTTATCGTTATTTAGCCGAACCATGTCTGGTATAGCTACCATTTGGTATGCTAAATTGGAGGACTCTGTGAAACAGAGCTAGGAGGAGTTATTTGAATCTTTCGTTACCCAGTATTCTTATAACACGTAGATCGAGGTCACAACTCATGATCTCGAGGCAAAGCGTCAGGAACCAAAGCAGAGCTTTTCAGAGTTTGTGACTAGATGGAGGGCTAAGGCATCGATGATGACCACCCGACCCTCAGAAAATGACCAAATCCAGATGGTTGTTCGTAATCTTCACGGAAAATTGCTTCAGAAGATGATAGTTCTCCCATTGGTTCACCTTTAAAGAGCTTCATGAAATGGGAGTTCAGATTGAGGACACTATGAAGCAGGGATCATCATAGATGAGAAGGAGTCGGCCAAGAAGCCTTTTATTCGCAGTTCTAATGCTACCGGAGGTAGCACAGTTGCAAGGCCTTCAGAGGTTAGTGCTGTCACCACTACTATGACTGCTGCCGATCCTTCGCTAGTATAAGCCCACAAACAACCTACCCAGCTTGAGCCCAACTCAGAACTTTTGCTCCTCTCCACATGAGCCCAACCCCTGCACTAAAAGTCCTAATATAAAGAAGATTTCTTAAACCTCTTGATTCCTGACCCCTTTTTGACCCACTCTCAACTAAGCACGACCCTACCCAATATTGGACATACCATCAGCAACATGGCTATCACACAGACTGTTGCTTCCGTCTTCGTCATGAGATCTAGGATGTGATCGACAATAAGACTATAGCTCTACCTCAGAAAACCAATGTACTAATAACCCATTTCCCATACATGACTGTGTATCTCCTCCTTAAAATCTTAACCTAATCCATACGCTGCCATCCATCTACAACCCTAGCATATACATCACTCTAGCCTATTTACCCAAGCCTGAGGTGTTCATTCCAACAAGCACAGACTTGTGTATAATGGATGCACTTGAACCCCAATCATCTCAAACCTAATCAAATACACCGCAGGCACCAATGGCCAAGCCCAATACCTCTGAGCTGATGAATATGATTGAAGATCTTCAGAGAATTATGGCAGATTTAGCCTTTCGAATCTTGGCCCCATCATCGACCACATCACATGCCAAAAATTTCATGACCAAAAGCTCCTCAATCCTGGGGCATGCTGCAATTGGAAAGGGCCAACCTGAAGCTATCTCAAATCTGGGTGATGACATGTCAACAACAAATGGGTCTCGCTCCAATATAGCGACCCAATCCCTTAGAAAAGTTAAAGCAAGTTGCAAAAACAAGGCTGGGGCAAGTATTGATCCCTATACACACCTTCAGTGGGCTATTAAGACTTTAAAGGTCAAAGGGCTAAACAAACAGTAAGCGCTTGCAGTTGTTGCAAAGACTGTGGATGACACTTTTGTCACTTAGGTTAAGGGCATTTTGAACTAGGGGATAAGCCATGAAAAGGGATGCCATACCAGAAACACCCTTTTCAGCTCCAATCCTACACTTGTAAGAGATCTCTAAACCCAGTCAACACATGCCGACCCCTCAGTCAATACTTCTAGGACTGGTGGCCATACACTCAATCCCCTTCACATGACCTTGTCCAAAGCTCTCCAAATCCTCATAGGACAAGGCCATCCCAAACCCCTTGATTCTCGGCCTCTCCTTGATCGCCTTCCAGCCAAGCATGATACTACCAAGTATTGCGCTTTCTATCAGTAACTCGGCCATGACACTGACCGTTGTTTCGCTTTCGCCATGAAGTTCAAGATCTGATTGACAACAAGGTTATCGCCTCACCAGGTCCTACAAAGTCTATCGGTACTAGATCAATAAACTTCGGGGATACTGTGGCTAGTTCTGTGATCTGGGATGAACCACTTGCTGATGGCACTCATTTTACTTCAGACATAGTGTATGGCACGCATTGATTTCAACAATTTGAAAATGCTGTTTTATTTTACTTTCTGAACTGTGTGTTGAGTCAGTCTTGTTACGTTAGAGTTTGGTGATTTCGGGGGTGTTAACTTGGACATCACTGTCCTGTTTTTATGTTTGTCTTTTTCACTCTTTCTTTTGAGTTTGTTTCTATCATTGAGGCAGTTGAGCTAGGAATTCTGAATGAAAACTTTTACCTACTTCTCTATGCCTTTAGATCATTTCATTGACCAAAGTTTTTCAAAACTTTTTCCAAAACTATGATGAAAACAAAGAGGGAAGAATTCCTCGGGATTTGTAAAATTTGATCGACTGAGAGGAAGAAAGGCTTGCTAAGCCCTTAATGAATGAGATCATGTTTGTTAATGTGGGTATTAAGAAGGATCCTGGCTTGGTCCAGATTGGTTCTACATTGTATTCAGAGGAGCACGGGCGATTAGTCATTTTATTAAAAGATTTCAAAAATATTTTTGCGTGGTCCCATGAAAACATGCATGGAACAAATCTTGAGATTGCACAGCATAGGATCACTCTTGGCCTCAAGACTTAACCCCTTTTCTTTCAAACCTTGATTCAAAATGTTCAACGATCAATCACCAAAATATGAGGCGTGCATGGCCAGATTGGAAGCAGCTCTTGAACTAGGGGCAATAAAGTCGGATGTCATTAAGGGAAGTTTGCATAGCTAGATGAGAAGTAACCCTTGAACTAGGGGCAAAAAAGGTCAGAAGTGCTCGAAGATTCAAAGATGGTTCATTTCTCAAGTCAATGGAGACCGACAAGAAAGCCAAATCCCAGAATTTGAACGAAGAAAATTATTATTGAAGGACAATCGAGTTCCTATCCACGACACTAGGGATAAATTCAAACCCAATTAGATGGGCCCTTACATCATCAGAGACTATTTTGGTTAGGAATATCAGCCATTCTCTTGGATTCGAATGGCTTAGAGATCTCAAAATCGATCAACATGGACAAGTTAAACTTTTCTATCCTTGAGAGGCTTGTTGGGCCAAGTACCCAGAAGGGCGACCCAGGCAAAAGTTAGAGCAGAAAAGAAAAGAGAAGAAAAGAAAAAAAAAAGAAAAAGAAAAGAAGAAAGAAAAATGAAAAAAAAAAAAATAGGGCTCGCAAGGTTGAAAACCTAGAAGGGCAGTTTTGGCAAAAGTTAGAGCGCAAAAGGAGAGAGTTAATACCTGAGTGCACCTTTACCCGAGAACTACGCAAGGCTTGATTCTCATCTTTGGAAGGCTTGATTCTCATCTTTGGGATATATAGGCAACTTCATCCTGAAGTTCGGCCCCAATCATTTTCAGCTTACTCGTCTCATCTATGTTGATTGGCTGATCTTTGTTCAAATCGGCTATACTCTCCATGTCCAATTGGCTCATCTTCATTCAAATTCGGTAGTCTTATTTCGTTAAAAGATTCAGCTGCAAGACAAATCAAATTTGGATCTGAGGTTGTGCATCTCAAGAGTCAATTCCACGTTGGTCGAGTAGTAGCCATTTGCAAAAAAAAGTTTTTGAGGATTTTTAGTGAAGTTGATTAATTTTCTCAAAAATTATTCTATTTTTCCAAAACCGGACCATTTCTTAGGCCCAAAAAAAGAAAATTTTTAGTGCTCACAGCCTCACTTACATGATTTCAAAGCAGAAAGTCGAACAAGCATGTTAATCTAAACTCTCATGTTGGTCAAACTTGTTTTAGCGGAAAGCCAAAAATTAAAAAAAATATGGTCAAAGTAATGAACTAGGGGCACAGTTGAGTTAGGTTTTCTGTCTTTTCTCCATTGTCAACACACTCACCAGAAAGGGCACAACTGAAGCTAGCCGTAGGGGCCAAAAGCTCTCTCATCCTCTAGGCAGCGAGATTTCGAACCAAGTGCGAAGCACGAACTAGAAATAGAGCTAAAAATTTGACCCCATCATAGGGTCCACAACTTTCAGCTTCTCCATCAACCACACCTGAGAAGGGATAAAAAATAAGAGAGATTAAAAAATAGAGAGATGTACGCTGAGAGAAAAAGTAACGAAGGGTTTTTTTAAGAGAAAAAAAAGAAGAAGGAAAGATTGAGTGCCAAAGTAATGTGAGCACCATAAATAAGAAAGTGTGGGAAACAATACCTGGAGAAGCAGTGGGCTCCCCGTGAGCCGAGAGGTCTCCTGCCGATGGAAAGTAAACATTCAAGTGTTGTGTTTGTTGTTTTTGTTTGTTTTGATTCTTGTTTTGAGTCGTTTGTTTTGAGTCGTTTTGACTTTGATCAGTTGTAGGCTCAATACCCGGTTAAGAACTCATTCTCAGATTCAATTTCAAAAATGAATCGTTTTGTGCTCAGAGTGCTGTGCCATTATTAACATGATGTACAAATAGAATTCTTTCTTTCACAAGTTGCGTGGTTTGACCCTAATCAAAAGACAGAGTAACAGAACAAGGACCTATCTGAAGTTATATAGGTTTAGACTACAAAGCAAAAGGGAAAATTGGAGCATCTGACTTTGTTTCAACTTTTGAGAATTCCATGATTACATTCCGGATGCGCCTTCTCAGGCGTCACCATTTTTTTCTAGAGTATGAGTGTACCTTGACCTCAAGCTCAAGCCCGCTTTAAAGTCAGAATGGCGATCAAAAGTGCTCTCCCTGAACACCATTCCCCAATAGAGGCGTCTTGGCTGTGTTTGCAATAAGTTCCTAGGAGACCAAATGCGATGGTGGAAACTAGAGTTCGATTGGCGATGCCTAAACACAAAGGTTCAGAATTTCTGAGACTAAGGCCTCATTTGGGAACCCTCCCTTTTAGCCAAAAAGCCAAAAAGTTGTTAAATTAGTCAAAAAGCCAACAACCTATACCCAAAAAGTCAAAGATTCTCTTTTCTCTCTACTTTTTGCACATCTTTTCATAAAAAGTCAAAAAGCTATTCCAACATACTAGTTTTTTTTAGCTCATATTTTAGCCAAATAGCCAAAAAATTACTAAATTAGCCTGTTCCCAAACGAGGCCTCAGGTATAGTTTGAATACCCAGGGGTGTATCCTCAGCTTGAAATCTGTATGGCAGACCCATAGGTTGAGGTAGTGTATATGCACCTCAATTCTGGATACTGAACCAACCTAGTCTGTCACCCCATTAGAGAATAGGAAAAGTTGTAAGTATGATCAGGGAGAAAACGGTATCCGTGGGTTTCGCATGTAGATTTTACCTCTCTACAACATTTGGGGACCTTGAATTGTGAGTTGAAGTTGAAGTTTGAAAAACACAAAAGGGAGATCCCTGTCAAAATAGAGCAGTTCATCGTCACTCGTCTCATGAGGTGCTTTCTAAAGCGCCGCTTTGTTTGTTTACTGCATTTCCTAAACATCATCGTCCACATACATTGCTTGTCACATGTACCATATCATCTATCGCACCCATCGCACCCATTTACATCATACGTTATCTTGTATCATATCCTTTCACGCCAAAGCGTATTTAGGATCATTTTCCTCCAAGCTTTTCTTAGGACATGTGAAACACAATCCTAGGCGATTTTTCTTTTCTCGAGACATGTGAAACATGTTCCCAAGCGGTTTTCTTTCCACAGGACACGTGAGACGTGATCCCGAGAGGTTTTCTATCTTAGGGTATGTGATGGCATATCCTTGTGCATTGTGGGGTGTTCCTTGCCATTTTTCCTGTGAAGTGTTTCCGATGGCACCACTTTTGCTCATTTTCTCTATTACACTGTATGAAACATGTATCACATCATATTTCATATCAATTACAACAATTGCATCGTATTCATTTGTATCTTGCATGTATCATCTTGTTAGTTGCACCCTTGTCAAATCTTTCTACGCGAAGCGTAGTTTGGCTTGTTTCTCTCACCCTTTCTACATGATGCGTAGTCTGTCTTGTACCTTTCACCTTTATCACATGAGTGTGATTTGGCTTATATCCTTCACCCTTTCTATGTGATACGTAGTTTTGCTTGCACCCTCACCCTTTTCGTATTTCTTGCGTTTAGGCTTGTAATTTCACCCTTATCACACGAGCGTGATTTGGCTTACACCCTCACCCTTTTTGCATTTCCTGCATTTAGGCTTGGAATTTCACCCTTATCCTACGAGTGTAATTTGGCTTGCATCTTTTACCCTTTCTATGTAATGTGTAGATTGGCTTGTATCTTATTCACTCTCTATGTGAGACGTAGTTTGGTTTGCACCTTTTCATCCCTCTCTACATGAGACGTAGTTTGGCTCACATCCCTCTCTATGTGAGACGTAGTTTGGTTTAAACCTTCCCTCTCTCCGCGTGAGATACGGGTAGATACGACTGTTGGTTACACCTTCTTTCCTCCTTTCACGGGAAACGTGTTTGGAATTGACCTTTGCTTACTACTTTCGATGCGAGGCACGATTAGACCTATTTTGATTTAAGCTTGAGGCCTGTTTCATTCATATACTGTCATCTTGTTATTACTCATTGCATTGTCCTGAATGATCATGAGTTTTCAAAAATAATCGGCTTCGTGAAGCATGTAAGTCCAGCTTTCAAGTACATTTTTTGAGCATGTTATTTGCATCATGCCCTTGAACTACGTTGGTTTGATTCCTTGCAAAGTGATACGTAGGCAACCCTCGAGTTCAACCATCTGTATTTGCATTTTGTTAGTTTGCCCAAGTCTTATAGCCTTATCTAATAGGTCGTCTTCGGGCTTTGGCATTCACTCACATCATTGCATGACTTCGAGCTCTGTCAAAGAGGGGCGACTGTAGACACTCCATTTTGACCACCCTTAAGACTTAGGTGCCTCACGCTGAATACTCGATGATAAAAGGTTATGATGTGCAATCGTTCAATTTTTCAGCAAAATGATTCGGTTTCAAGCTTTAAAATATAAACCTTATACCCCCTTTGAACCCAAAACCTTATTTTTTTTCTAGCCTAACCAATCAGAGAAGAGTTGGCCAGCAAGTGGCTTGTAAGCCATTTTCAGGCGGCCAATCATAACTTTTCATGGCCGATCGGCCATGTTTAGTGCATATAGATATTTTATAGTAGCCAACTGTCCCCATGTGCATGCCTTGCACCAGCTGTCCCTTTACAAATATTTCCGACGTAAGAACCTGTTTTTCTATAAATACAAGCCCCTTTCATGGTTTGGGGTTAGAAAAAATCCTCTAAGAGCTATAGCTTGTCCAACACATCTTCTCTACCCTCTTGCAATATACATACACTATACATACATCTTCTAAGCTTGAACTTGAGGCTTTACTGAGATTCTTGAAGATAATTTTAGCTACTAGAGAGTGTTAAGTTTGTGGTTTGTTAATTAGGAAGCTCTTCCTTTGAACTCTTTAACCATATTTTCTCCCTTTTTTCTGGTATTTTCATACTGATTTCAGAGCTATTTTAAGCTTTAAAATGTGATTTAAAGTCACAAAAACTGGAGGGGTTAGCCACCCTTCCTTAGGTCTTGTTCAATAACTTGTTGTAGTTGTTTTTTTTTTTTAGCCATTGTTTTTTTCGAGTTTAGGGCCTGTTTTAAGTGTTTATTTAATTTATGCATTGAATATTACACTTGTGTTGTTGTAAGTCCTCATGGATTTAGTGTATAGGCTATAGCTTCCAATCCATTTGAGTTGATAGTCTTTTTTTATTTTTATTTATTTATTTTTTATAGCTTTCATATACATATTCATGTCATTGTATCATCCACCTTTTCATTCATAATCTGGAACCTCCCTCATTTCTTTGTTTCTTTGGATTAAGAGTTGAATCAAACAAAAGATTATCGCTCAAGGCATAAGAAAGAGACCCCTCATGCTAATTGGTTTAATTTCTTCGGAGGTTCATTACCAGGGCATTACATCTCTCTTGTGTTAAGCATGATCTCTTGTTTGACACTTTCCTTTATCGCCGATGCATTATTTCTAAGGGACTAATTTTCTAGTTAGAACCTTGAAAATCACTAAGGAAAGAGTCATTACAGCTCATAATCGGGTTTGGATTTGGAGTCATTATCGCTAGTTTTCGGGTTTGACTCCACATTCATTATTGCTTGTAAATGAGTTTGATTCCTCCTTTGTAGTTTCCCCTGTAGAAAAGGGCTTGAAAAGCTCATTTCTTAGGTCAAACCATGCTTATTATTCTTTATTGCTTTGGACTTAGTGCACGTAATCGTTACCTATGGACAAAAAAGAAGAAAAGATAAGAAAATGGAAAGGTAAAGTAAAAGGCTAATGAAATTGGAGTAAAAGAGGTAAAAAGATAATAAAATTTGGTTACGTTTAGTCGGACGTTATACTAAATCTATTGCATCTTGAATCATCGCATACTATTTCAGTGATGTTAGATGATTTATGAAGCAAGTCTACCCCCTCTCTTGAGATAACTCCATGATAGAGAGAAGGTATTGTCTATCTTTTCTTTTATTTATTGAGCTCTTGTCCTATCATTTCTAAGATCATCACGCAACATATTTGTGATGATTGATGATTGGAGATTCGAATCTACTCCTCCCTTGATCATCTTCATGATAGGGAAGGGCAGAGAGGATAAACATCTCCTGGAAACACTCTGTTTTGCTCTGTTTCAGCAGAGTATTCCCTAGAGGCAGAGCTAAAACAGGTTACTATCATTTGGACTTTTTTGGCCTGGTTTTGAATTGTAAAAAGCTCTGTTTTTGTGGCCTAAAAGTGGTGGTTTGAGGCCATTTTCAGTTTGGGGGTTGTTCACCCTTCTTACTTATTAGTTTGTCAAGCTTTTGTACCTTTGTTCATCACTTTCAAACCAAATTTTTTGAGCCTTTTAAACATTGAATTTCAGAGGTTTTTCAGTGGCAAAAAACTTATTTTGAAGTCCAAATTTGGAGGGGTTAGCGTCCCCTCCTTGTGCCATGTTTGCAAGTTAGCTTCACATGTTAGCATGTTCTTCTAGCTTAACTTAGCTCAAGTGTAGCATGTTTTAGTCTATGAAATAACCTATTTTAGCTCTGTTTTGGGCTGGTTAGTTCATTTGAGTCTTGTTTTGCATAGTTATAGTGTAAATCCTTTCACTAGCTTGGTGTTTTTAGGCTTTAACCATCATTGGTTTGAGTTGATTGCACGTTTTACTGCTTTTTCTCACCTAATTTCAGCACTACAATTTCTGCAATCCCCCTCAATTCTTCACTCTTTTGTTTTGCTTTGAAAGTGGTTTCAAACCACTTGTTTGCCTAAGTGTGAAATGGAGGTGCTACACCCAATGGTTTAATCCCTTAGGGGGTTCATTACCAATAGTGTAATGCCTCTTTCATGACAAAAGCAACTTGTGATTTGAGCCCTCCTTCCATTACAGGACACTCACCAATGGACTTAATGGATTAATGAATGATTTGGTAATTAAAATGTGTAAACAAAATTGACAAGTAAAAGAGGCAAGATAAGCATTTTTTGTGTTGCATTGCATGTGTTCAAATCGGAAATTAATTTGAACACAAGGAAAATGGGACATTTCATACTCAAAAGTGATGACATGTGCCACTTTCTTAGGTCCCCATTGCCTTTGATCATGCATGATAGGGTGATGGTCATTTGAGTCTTGTTTTGCATTCATTAAACTTGTACAAGCTTGGTTCTTTGGCCATCATGCAATGAAATTGCTTGGTTGATGGTTTGAGAGCCAAGAGTGTCACTCTTTTGAACTTGTTTGATGATAAGGAGGGTAACAATACAAACAAACCTTCAAAAAGTACACTGTTTTGCTCTGTTTGCTCTCTGTTGCAATAAGGAACTCCAAGCCTGTGGTGGCTGACAGCCACTATCAGTAGCCGACCAGCCACCATTGTTGGCCGACCGGCCCCCCTGTCGGCCACCAATGAAAATTCAACAGTATGCTCTTGAGACAAAACAGATTTGATCTGGAGAAGGAGAAAGTGTAAGTGCTTATGTGCAAATAGAGGCGTTTAGCAGCAAAACAGTGACCTTTCAGGTGGAAATCGAGCACGTGCATGAGCCTCCCTTGCATTTCAAGCTATTATTTAATGTTTAAATATCTAGCTTAAATATGTGTTATAATTAATTAGTTGTAGCAAATTAAGTGTTATAAATAATTGTTAGTTTAACTAGTTATTCAATTTCGTTTTGTAAATTAGTTGACTAGAATAGTTAGTTCTAGTCAATTAGTTTTGAGTTTTGTAATAATTAGTTAGCTTAATTAGCATAGCTAGTTAGCTTATTCATTCGGACCCTCCTTCGCGATGGCGTAATGTTGTAATAAGTGTGCGTGCGTATGTGTATGTCTTCCAACCCCACGTCTTTCTCCCTTTATTTAATCACTTTCGATGGTTAGATTAGGGACATGTTTCAATTAGTATACGTTATGCTTGCATCCATTCATTTGTATTGTATGCACTGAGGCTCGGCGCATCATTCAAACTACATCGCCATTTCAATATCTGCTTTGAATACGTGTTTAATTGCATGTTGTTCAAATCGAATCATATGCCATATTAAGTTGTTGAGCCTATTAATTGCATATTACATACGTTGCATTAGACACTCAACATAGTTAGGAATCATGCATATTTTTCTAACTCATGTTTTCCTAACTTCGAGTACTAGGTGAGTTTTTATACTTTAGCATACTTGCATAAGTGTGAATGTTGTCATGATTAGCATGCTTGCCATGAGGCTATGTGCTTAAATGCTAAACTAAATGAATGCCTGTGGATGAAGGCTGCTTGTTTGAATTGGAACGATTCGCGATTGTGCGTTTTAAGCCCACTTTGTTGAGTGGCAAATCATGCATTAAGCCCACTATGTTTGGTGGCAAATCCATAAACTTTAAGCCCACTTGAGGTGGCAAGTTCAAACCATTTTCGCAAACAAACATGAGTTGAATTGTTCCAACTTGAGAAAACTAGTCTATACTTGCTTGTGTGCATCACATAGTAAAGTTAGTTTAATGATCGGAATAAGAGTACATAATGTTTATAAAATATCATATCATGACTAGTAGAGGCAGATCTTTGATCGGGCGACTGAGGGTGCTCAATTCATGACCTTCCCCCCTCGTACCCAAGTTCCCGAGCCGAGACAACTTTGGTGATGATGGACACGTGGCCTTCGGCACGAGTCAAGATTTCCTAAATTTACCAAAAACAAAAAATATTTAGGTGGCGACTCTATATCTGGCAAAGTAGTCCAATTTTGACATTATTTGATCTAAAATTGATTTTCCAAAATGATTTTCCGGATTTGGACTCTTTGGTGTTTATCAGTTTCACATTGCACTTGTAAGATTAGATTCAAAACCACGGGAGTCCGAACTGTGAGGCCTTTCTTTCAAACCTTCCGAAAGGGGGTGGGAAAAAGGCGAGCCATAGTTTTTGGTGACTCTGTTGGGGATTTAGAGACTTGACTCGAACTCATGATATGTTATTTTATCTACACTTATGTGTTTCTTTGCATTTATATTTGCATTAGTGCACTTAAGTCACAACGTTTGCCATCTACTATTCCTGAATGGTTTGCTAGAGGCTTGCTTGGAAAAGTTTGCCAAAAGGCTGACCGGTTGCGGGCTCGACACGATGAGAAGACAACCCTTGGATCTGGACTACCGCTGTATCATTTGATTCTCCTTTCACTTCTCTGTGTTAGGTGTGAGAGGTTTATTAGATAGTCTTGCTAAGGTACCCTTTTTGACCAATCAGCCTAGTTGCATATTGGAAACCATAGAGACTGTTCCAAACTAGGATAGGTTGCTTACCCAAATCAGGATTGTGTGAAACACTTTGCTTGAGTAGTGAAACCCTAGCTCTTGACGAAACTAGGACAGGGTAACCCTACCCCATCATAGGGGTGTTTTGGCCCTCACTTTAACTGTTATGTGCTTTTAGAGTGAAACTCTACAAGAATGTATGTATCAGTTGCAAGTTTGGGAATAATTTTGGGACAGAAATTAGTGTTAAGTACAGTTCTCCAGCTTATGATTGCAACTGCATGTTGTTTGTGTCTGAGCTGAGCTGTTGTGCGATTTCTGATTTTTGTTTTCCTTTTGCTTTATTTCTTTTTGCAAGGTAGTTTTTCACCATTGCCTCAGACGATTCTGTTACCCCCCAAGTACTCTGGACCCGAGTGAGAAGGATTTGCAGATCCGGGGATCTTGTCAAGGGACAGCCAGTGTTTGTTTCACTCCCACCGATTACTAGACGGAGGAGGATCAGGTAGAATTCACCAATCCAGCAATCACCTTTTACCTCGTCTGCACCTAGTCAGGTCCAGTCTTCTACTTCTACTCCAGAAAGAGAGTATTCGCCAGTTTCGATAGCTCAACATCCCCCAGTCAGCATGGAAGATATGCTTCGTCAGCTCCAACAGACTATTGAGACTATGCAGCTAGATGCTGCTCGCCAAGCTGAGGTCACAGCCCGCTAAGCAGAAGTGATAGAAAGGCTTCAGCAATAGCAACCACAATTGGCAGTAGCCTCTACATCCCATGCACCCCCAGCGGGAATTCCGGCACTCGGGGTCACAGTCAATGTTCAAGAGAATATGGGCATTCCAGTAGATCCAATCCGACCTCAGACCTCCAAGGCACCAGTTTACCAAATGAAGGCGTCGTTTGAATTCGAGGTTGACCCCACTGCATTGAAGGTCAACAATCTAGAAAGGCTCTTCAAACGGGCGCATGGCTTGAATTCAATCCCTGATTTGAGGATGGATGCACTGACTCAGCAGTGACTCTGCTAGACAGATTCAAGATGCTGCACATAGACCGGTTTGATGGCTCCGGGGATCCTATGGTCCATCTATGGTTATTCTCTGATATCCTATGACCAATGGGTCTCATTAAATTGTAAAAGTCGTCATTTTTTGGCCGGACCCTGTCAGGCATAGCAGTCATCTTGTACGCAAAGTTGGAAGACTCTGTGAAGAGAAACTAGGAGGAAATGGCCGAGGCCTTCATCGCGCAGTACTCCTACAATACCCAGATCGAGGTCACAACCCGTGATCTTGAAGCGACCTGTTAGGAGCCGAAGGAAGGCTTCTCGGACTTTGTGACTCGGTGGAGGGCTAAGGCCTCTATGATGACTATCCGGCCGTCTAAAAAGGACTAAATCAGAATGGTGGTCCGTAACTTGCAAGGGAGACTATTACAGAAGATGATAGTCCTACCTTTGTTTGCATTTGCTGTGCTCCATGAAATAGGGGTTCAAATTGAGGATGCGATGAAGTAGGGGCTGACAGACCATGAGAAAGAACAGCCCAAAAGGCCCTTTACACGTAGCTCCAATGCAGCCACGACTGGTGGCACCTCTGCATGGCCTTCGGATGTGAGCATGGTCACCACCACACCCAAAATTGCCACCCCTGTTGCCGGTACATCCAATACAACTTCACAAACCTCGAGCCATCAAGCCTGAAATCAAAGGCTCTTCACCCCGCTCTACATGCCTTTGTACAAAGCCTTAGGGGTCCTAATAAAAAAGGGACGTCTTAAGCTGTTAGAACAATGCCCACTACTCAATCCTCTCCCTCCGAAACACAACCCGGCCAAATACTGTGCTTTTCATCAGCAGCATGGTCATGATACTGATCAGTGTTACAGACTGCGTCATGAGATTCAAGATCTCATTGACAATAAGGTGATAGCAGCTCCTCAAAAACCCAATGTTACTACAAATCCTCTTCCACCAAATAACCAAGTGTAGACGCGTCCCGCGAGGGGCCTTCGCTACAGTTCGGACTCGGTTTTTTTGTTTGCGGTTCTTAATCTTGAACCAAAGAGTCCAAATCTGGCAAATCGTTTTGAGAAACAGATTTTTGAAAAGAAGTGCCAAACATGGACTGCTTTGCCAGATACAGAGTCGCCACCTAAATATTTTAAAATGGGGGAATTTAGGAAACCCTGACTTGGTGCCGAAGGCCACATGCTCGTCATTACCGGAGTTGTCTCGGCTCGGGAGCTTGGGTACGATCGGGGAAGGTCAGCTATGAGCACCCCCTTTCGCCCGGTCCGAAGACTGGCCTCTACTAACCATGATATCCGATTTTGAAAATGTTACGTGTTCTTATTCCATTTATTAGCCTAGATTTACTATGTTATGCGCGCAGCAAACAAGTATAGACTAGATTGCCTAATTTGGAAACAAGCATTGCATATCCGTTCAGTTTTGAAAAGCGCTTTGGAATTTGCTACTCGCAAGTAGGCTAAAACACGGATTTCAACGAGTTTTCCCAACTCAAACAATCCAACCTTCACCCACGGGCATTCAAACAGTTTATAACATATAAGCATCTAGCCGCATGGCAAACGTACTGTCATGGCAACACTCACACGCATGCGGTATGCTAAAGCATAAATACTTACATCGTACTCCGTGCCAAAACAATAAACTAGTTAGCAAACATGCATGTCCTAGTTCATGTTAAGGATGGCTAATGCATCACATGCAAAAATGCAATCTAGGCAGGCTCGGCTAACCCTAAACATGGCATGTGAAATACGATTAATCGATGCACGTATTCAATTTGGAATTGAAGTACAAATACAGTTAGCGTGATGTACCGAGCCTAATGTATGCAATACAAATGCATGAATGCACGCATGCATAGCATAAGGTATGCTAAATTAAACGTGCCCTAATACTAACCATCAAAGCAGGTAAGTAAAAGGGAAGAAAGAAGTGGGGATTGGAAGACATACACACCACTCACACACACTTATTACAGATTTTCCCTCGCTCGGAGGGACCAAATAAATATTACAAATTAATTAATTAATTAACAAATTAACTAATCTAGGAAAAGCAGTAAACCGCCTCGGGAGGAGAGCCAGATGCAATGCGCGCTCGGTCCTGCTCGGAAATGCACCGCCATGCATAAGCTGCCTCTGTTTTCCTTCTTCTGCTCCTCTGGAGGCTACCAAAACCTCAGGACTGCTTCCTTGGACAATGGGGATCACCACCGGCTGAATGGAATTGCCACCGGCAGTGTGGTGTTGTCACCGGCACAAAACAAAGCTATTGGCTGGTGATTTACTGCCGGTCGGCAAAGAAAGTCTGCAGAACCTGCAACTCACAGCAACAGAGGGCAAGACAAAGCATGGCAGCACAATTCAAGGCATATATGCACCAATCATGTCCCTTATCATGGTAATGACTCAAAGGGGCATGTGCCTCGATTCTCGGACCACCAATCACGTATTTCCATGCATGATGGCCCAAGGAATCAAGTATGCAACTTTTATGTCAAATGAAATGCAAACCAAACACACAAATCAAGGCCCAATTCCTATCACCAAGTCAAGGAACAAGGCATGCATGCAAGATGCAATGCAACCTAAGCATGCAAGCTAAGGATGCAACATGGCATGGCAAGGCACTTATGCAAGCATACAAGCAAACATGAGGCAATGCAAATGGATGAAAATATGGACTTATGCATGATTTGGACAGCTTTAAATAGGCCCAAAACAGCGGCCAAAGTGCTATAAAATGAGGGCTAAATGGCATGCAAACATGCATGCACACAAGGACCAACGCTTAAGCATAAAAAGGCAACTCTCAAGCACACTTGGAAGAGGCATAATGTGGGCTAATGGCATGCAAAATAAACATTGAATATGCATGAATTAGAGGTTCCAAACCAACCAATTAACACAAGCAATGCATGCTAGCATGATCAAAGCTCAAAGCAAGCTAAAGGGAGTATTGGACCACACTTAACAGAACCGAACATGGCATGAAAGGAAGGATCAAAATCAGAGGTTTAGCATGTTAAAACAAAGCTAAGAACACAATGACATGACATCCTAAGGGCCTAAACATGGTGACATGCATGAAGGCACGAACATGGAGCATGAGATGACAACCTTACAAGGCATTAAAGGGACATCAAATGCAAGCTTACAAGCATGCTATAAGGTCTGAAATGACATGGTGGATGGTCCTAAATCACCAAATCAATGCAAAAATGTCATGCTATACATGCACACACTTAAGGCCAACAAGCCAAAATGCAAAGGGGCTATATGATGCATGCAAAATCCGACCCAAACAACCATGGACAGACCTAAAACATGGCAAAATATGCACAAAAGCTTCACAAGACTAAGCCTAAAACATGCTCTAACAAGGGCTAACAACCTAAGGCACATTGAGGCAATATCATGGCATTACATGGTAGATATGCTAAGCATGCATGGTGTACCAAAACCAAGTAAAAACAGAGGCATAATATGACATATTAAGCACAAAAAGCAGCCAAGACATGGTCAATACACACTTTAACATGATGCTCTCTCAAGAGGCCAAAAATGGTCCATTTCAAGGACAACAAGGAGAGGGGGTGGCCCTCTCCTTTTGGAGACTTCAAGGCACCATCTCCACCACTGAAATCCCTCAAGATTTCAGTGGTGAAGAGGCCCAAACACCAAAGTCCCGAAACTAGCACAAAATAGCACAAAATGAGGCCTTTCAAGGCCTAAGAGGGGTCAAACACCCTCAAACCACAAAACACTCTTAATAAACAATCAAGAGGGCTAAAAAACAGAACTTTTTTGTATTATACACTAAGCACAAAAATAGTTCTAAGATAGGTAGAAATAAGGTGCAAAAATGGGGAATACAGGGGTGAGATTCTTACCCTTGAAGACCTCTTCAACAATGGTGCTCCAATGGCCCTCCTTAGCTTGAATCCAATACCAAAACTTCAAAACCAGTCCCTTAGACCCTCAAGAGCCAAAGGAAGGTGAAACACTAGGTGTTTGTGTGCAATAGTATGGACTAAACACACTTTAATACACACAAGAGGGAAAAAGAGAGAGATAATGTGTATCAAACCCTAACCCTAGAACTCAAACCCTAACAATGGCTGTCTAAGCTCTCCAAAATATCTCAAGTGTCTAACCCTAAGGCCAAGAGACAAGGCTTCTCTTTATAGAAGCTTATTGTCTTGTAAAGCTTACAAGACAAGCTTCCAAGAGAGAGATCCCTCCATACACGTGTATGGAGGGGAGCCAAAAGCAAGACAGCTGTCTTAAAATATCTGCAAAAGCAGATGCACAGTAGTCGGCCGGCCAAAAATGTCATTTTGGCAAAAAAGAGTGCCGGCCGGCAATAAATAGTGCCGACCGGCAACAAATAGTGCCGGCCGGCAATATACATTGCCGGTGGCAGCAAAAACCAGTCGGTGGCCTCTAGCCACTGCCGGTGGTGTGTGGGGATGCCTCACAAGGCATTCCCTGCCCCTCCAAGGAAAAACACAAGTGTTTGGTGTGAAACCAGACACTAAACGGTTGAGTTCGGAGATCCTGAGGCAAGGCGCGCGAGCCGAGGCCTCCGGGAACTCCAAACAAACACAAACATGGATAATTACCGAGTGTTCAAACGGTGACGTCCAAGTCTTGAGGACGGTCAAAAATGGGGTGTCTACAGTTGCCCCTCTTTGACAGAACTCGAAAGTCATAACAATGACGGGAGTGAATGTCAAAGCCCAGAGACGACCCATTTTTGACAAGGCCGAAGACTCAGACAAACATGCAAGACAAATAAGATATGCGCCCGAAAGCAGGGGCAAAATGCAAGACAATGCACAGAGCCGGGCATAACTTATGATCATGCAAAGAAAGCTGTAACGAAGCACACATGCGACGATTTTAAGCTAGCATACACCGAACTACACTACAATGCAGAAAGGATGTAAGAGAATTATGCAATTCTCAATACGTCTCACTCGGAGGATACAATACCTGTGCGGCTCGTCTGGTTGCACCAGCCTCAAATGAACCGTACATACAATATCGCGCCTGAAAAGAAAACAAACTTAACAGGTACAATATTGTTAGCAACATGCATGACAATGCAAGAATGGATGCAAAATGATATGCAATATATACAAAACAATGTATAAATAATGCAAATAAAGATGCAATGTAATTGAAACAATGCAAACTATATGCAAAGCAAATGGATCACGATCCAATCACGAGTGGTTCGAAACCACACCTATGTCAAATAGATTGATGGAGGTAACAAGTCTGTCTACCATAGAACGGTCAACTGAACTATGAGCATTGTAGACAGACACAAGAACAAGTATTGGGTGGAATGACATAAGTGGGGAAACAACCCGCTGGAGAAAGGACAATGATCCTAATGCCGGATGCAAAAATTACACTACAATGTAAATATATAGGGAGGTGGCAATGGATATGGCACGCAGGCCAAACCAAATCTTGCCTAGGTAGGGCATGTACGCATACAAGCCATGTCTAACATAGAACAGTCTACTGAACTATGCTTCGACACGAGAAGTATGGGCACATACCAGACCAAGCTCAACATGGAAAGGCGCAAGCCATAAATGGAAGATGATGCAATGAATACATGCGATCTATGATGCAATGGATGTAATGGATATGACACGCGGGCTAAACCAAGTCTTGCCTAGGAAAGGCATGTACGTATACGAGCCATGTCTAACACAGAAAAGGTGCCGCAACCCTCAAACCAACATACCAGCGTGGAATAGGCGTGCGCACATGCAGAATTGTGTTTTAACGTGAAAAGTAAGGGCACATACCAGACCAAGCTCAACATGGAAAGGCGCAGGCCATAGATGGAAGGCGTGATGCAATGAATGCATGCAAACTACAATGCAACGGATATGGCACGCAGGCCAAACCAAATCTTGCCTAGGAAAGGCATGCACACATACAAGCCATGTCTAACACAGAAAAGGTGCCGCAACCCTCAAACCAACATACCAGCGTGGAATAGGCGCGCACACATGCAGAACTGTGTTTTAACTTGAAAAGTAAGGGCACATACCAGACCAAGCTCAACATGGAAAGGCGCAAGCCATAGATGGAAGGTGTGATGCAATGCATGCATGCAAACTACAATGCAATGGATATTTACAAAATGCATGACAATGCAGTATGATGCAATCTACTGGGGAAAATGCAATGAATGTATGCAAGCTACAATGCAAATGCATGACAATGCACTATGATGCAACGACTATGATTGCAACTTTCCCTGTCTTACCAACAGGGCGATATACTAGGTTGGTTCAGTATCCAGAACTGAGGCGTAGACACGCCGCCTCAATCTATGGGGCTTCCATACAGATTTCAAGCCGAGGGTACACCCTTGGGTATTTAAACCAGACTTTAGTCCCGGAATTCCCAAACCTTTGCGTTCTAGGCATAAGCCGTTCGAACTCTAGTTTCTACCGTCCCAGTTGGTCTTCTAGGAACTCATCGCAAACATAGGCAGGTGGCGTTACCAGACCACCGAAAGTCGTTCGGGCACGACAAACACCGAAGGAATTGCACCTCCAGAGGATTTAAGGTCTCCTAGACCGGGGATACCTGCGCGGTTCGTCTGGTCGCTCCAGCCTCAAATGAACCGTACATACAATATCGTGCCTGAAAAGGAAACAAACTTAACAGGTACAATGTTGTTAGCAATATGCATGACAATGCAAATGAACTGCACACATCAATGTGCCGAAGGTTTTGCACCTCCCAAGGATTTAAGGTCTCCTAGACCGTGCGTGTTTAAGGTCTCACCAGACCGTGGCAATGTACAGAAAGTTTTGCACCTCCCAAGGATTTAAGGTCTCCTAGACCGCGCGTGTTTAAGATCTCGCCAGACCGGGGCAATGTACAGAAGGTTTTGCACCTCCCAAGGATTTAAGGTCTCCTAGACCGCTCGTGTTTAAGGTCTTGCCAGACCGGGCAACATGCGGAACAATGTAAGAATGAGGCACGCATGCCGATGCAAATGAAGCATGATACAAGATGATACAAATGAGACACGCATGTCTCATAAGATGCAAAATGATACGAGTGTGACACGCATGCCACACGGAATGCAAAATGAAACAAATGAGACACGCATGCCTCATAAGATGCAAAAATGATACAAGTGTGACACGCATGCCACACGGAATGCAAAATGAAACAAATGAGACACGCATGCCTCATAAGATGCAAAAATGATACAAGTGTGACACGCATGCCACACGTAATGCAAAATGAAACAAATGAGACACGCGTGCCTCATAAGATGCAAAATGATGCAAGTGTGACACGCATGCCACACGGAATGCCAAAGTTTGAAAATTAGACTTATACGCTACGCGAAGCCGGTTTATATTCAAAACAATGCAATGTACTAACAAGTACAAGTGAGGTGCGCAAGATAGCGCGAGAGGATGCATGCAAGATGCAAGTGAGGTGCACAAAACAGTGCGATGCGCTAACAAGCGCGATTGATAAACTGCACAAAACAGTGCGATGCGCAAAACAGCGCGAACAATTAAACTGCACAAAACAGTGCGATGCGCAAAACAGCGCGAGTGATAAACTGCACAAAACAGTGCGATGCGCAAAACAGCGCGAACGATTTGCAATGCACAAAACAGTGCGACGCACAAAACAGCGCGAACGATTTTGAAATGCACAAAACAGTGCGATGCGCTAAACAGTGCGATTGATTTGCAATGCACAAAACAGTGCGATGCGCAAAACAGCGCGAACGATTTTGAAATGCACAAAATAGTGCGATGCGCTAAACAGCGCGAATGATTTTGAAATGCACAAAACAGTGCGATCGATTGAAATGCACAAAACAGTGCGATGCGCAAAACAGCGCGATTGATTTTGAAATGCACAAAACAGTGCGATGCGCTAAACAGCGCGAATGATTTTGAAATGCACAAAACAGTGTGATGGATTGCATGCTCTATGCAAATGACGACACGTATGCCAATGAAAATGTGACACGCATGCCGATGAAAATAAGGCACGCGTGCCGATGTAAATGGGGCACGCATGCCGATGCAAAATAATACAAATGAAATGAATGAGACACGCATGCCTCATAAGATGCAAAATGATGCAAGTGTAGCACGCATGCCACACGGAATGTAAGACGATGCTAAGTGTGACACGCATGCCACACGGAATGTAAAAGGACTAAAATGCGTAACGACGCACGTGTTTCGGAATGCATGACAATGCATGGAAAAAATGCAATGACAATGCATGAGAGATGTGCATGACAATGCAAGGGGTGCGTGTTACAACGCATGTAGTATGTGTATAACAATGCGAATGTGAGGCGCATGACAGCGCGATGTAATGCACCGAAGTAGTGCGATGAACGCGTGCAGCGCACATGGGGCAACTTTTGAATTTAAAAGGATACAAAAGGATACACCTTGCGCAAATTCGAGTGCCACGCACAGGAGACACGACCCGCGGTCAAAACGGAGGCCGGTTGAGCGTCGGGGATGCACTTTCTTGCACTTTCTTGAGCTATGAAGACCAGAAACTTCTCATATGGCCTAAACAAGGCTGTGGGAACACCACCGGCCGGAAGGGAAGGCCACCGGCTGTCCACCGGCTGTAGAATAACTCTATCGGCACAATATACTGCCGGCCGGCACAAAACATTGCCGACCGGCAAAAAGTTGCTGAGTCAGGGTAGTTTCGAGATTTCACTTCGGGTGTTTTAAAATAGGGTTTCAAACCCTATTTTCTCATTTCCACCACCGCTGAAAACTCACACACTCTCTCTCTAGAGCGTTTTTCTCTTCTCTTTCGCCCGTTTCTTCGCATTCTACGCCCGTTTCATTGTCGGATTCGCGATTTCCTTCGCGTTTCGGACATTTTCAACCGAACAAAACTTTGTTTCGGTGCCTCGTTTGGCGTTCCCGCCTTTTCGAGGTTTGTGCCCCTCACTTTCCTCTTGATTTCCATGCCCTTCCACATCCCGGCCTTTTCGGTCATTTTTGGCCTTCCCAGGAGTTGACTTTTTGGTTGACTCTTCGTATTCTAGCCCGGTTTTCCTTCTTCCGGCTATTTTCTCACGATTTTGACATGGCCGACGACATTCCACGCGGTGGGACTCCCCCGGACCACGAGATGGATCCCGGGGTCGAGCTCTTACCTTTGTGCGAGCGCCCGTTCGACCCGGCGACCTATCGGCCGGCGATCCATGTTCTGCCCCCAGACGGACTGCGCCAGTTTCGGAGCTTCGAGAGGCACGTGCCACCCGAGCTATTGCTGCGCGAGCCTACCTCCCATCTGTCCTTCGGCACTTCCGAGGTAACTCTCTTTCCTCTGCTTTACTTTCTGCAATGTAGGTTACAAAACTGTCAACTGCTAGTTGTACTCTTTAATTGCTTTAGCTGATATACCGTATACCGTAGTTGACTGTAAACATACATACAACTGATATCTGCTTGAAACTGACACATGCACAAACACTACACTAGCCCTGAATCACCCAAACACACAGCGCACACTGTATTTCACTGAAAACACACCGATACCCGATAGCTGTTCAAATCTGTCAAACTTGCACACATGCTATATCTGTTTTGAACCACCCAAACACGCTGACGCATCGCACGCTGTGGTTCACTGTAAGCACACCGGCACCCGGTATTTGTTTAAACCTGTCAGACTTGCACACATGCTATATCTGTATGCCTCTTAAAACTGCATTTTGAATGTTGTCTTACAATTGTTATTTTCTGTTTGCAGGAGGATTCCTATACCATCCGCGGGTATGGGAACACTGGCGCTCGGGAGTGGTATGACAAGCTCCCTGACGCGGTCCGTCGCATAGTGGACCGGGCGGGCTTCGGCGCCTTCTGCCGAGGGCTCTCTAGGCTCACCACGTGTAGACCTCTCCTTGCCGCTCTGGCGGAGAGGTGGTGGGACACCACCGATTCTTTTCACTTTTCCACAGCAGGGGACATGACGATGACCCCTTATGATTTCTCGATGCTCACAGGCATCGGGGTAGGGGGTGATCCGATCCCCTTTGATATCGACATGGACGAGTGGATCGCCGCTCAGGTCCATCTGCTGGGGGAGGCCCCACCTCTCGCTCGCCCAGGTTTTGTGCGGTACTCCTGGTTCGAGGTACAGTTTAGGGTCCAGCCCACTCTCGGTGATGCAGATCCGATGACCCCGGAGGCCGAGGAGAGGTACGCCCGCGGCTTCCTCATGTTCTTATTCGGGACGACTATCTTCGCCGACTGGGCGAACACCATGCCTCTCTGCCTTCTCAGTGCACTGGTGGATGTCCGGGACATTTTGCATTATGATTGGGGTGGCGCCGCTCTGGCCACCCTCTATGGATACATGAGCTCGGCTTCCCGCGGCAGCGGACAGCTCCTTGGTGGCTACTGGCGAGCCTCGGAGGTACATTTCTTCTCCGCTTTTCATTTCTGTTCTATCTTTTCTGTACTCTGTACACTGCACACACTGTAGTCTGCTTTATACTTGTTGTATACTGTACACACGGCACACACATACACTCTGCTTCACACTTATTGCACACTGCTCACACTGCACAATACACTGCACAACACCCGGTTCTGCTATTTCTGCTTTATTTCATATTCTGTTTTATCTGATAGTCATACTGACATCTGTTTTGCAGTTGTGGGTTTACGCCTACTTTCCTAGGCTCGCACCCGTACCAGTCACAGAGACTCCTCTGGTCATCCCGTTTTCACGTCGTTTTGACGGGAGATGCACCCAGAGGCCACGAGAGACATTCGGCTTCTTCCGCCGATACTTTGACACCATCACCCCCGCGGAGGTATGTTTTACTTGCAGTCAATTTAAGCTTCGCTTTTCCACTGCATTTTTCAAAAACAGTAGATAACAAACTGTATGTCACTTTCAGATCACTTGGCGGCCGTGGGCTCCAATGCCGGCGGTGACGCGGGACCGTTTTGCCGGTGCGGAGGAGACTTCGCGTTTTCGGATCTTGCTAGAGGGCCCGGTCTGTCGGGCTTGGTACCTAGGTGAGCGTTTCTTGCACCAGACCCTAGGGTTACCTGAGCAGATAGTCCCGGTTCATCCTCCTGCGGATATGAGGGAGACCGAGAGACTCGCCACCGAGCAGATGGATGATTACACTATCGGCTGGGAGGAGGCCCGCTTCAGAGGCACCGGCGACTACCGGGAGTACGTGCAGACGTACCTGATGCGACCTCTGAGCGGGGGCCGTCGAGCGGAGGGGGTCAGGCCTGCGGCGCCAGCGGCTGGGGCAGGAGCAGGAGCTGGAGCGGGAGCTTCGAGGAGGGCCCGAGTCCGTGGCAGGGGCGGAGTTCAAGGAGGACGAGGGGCTGGCTGGCTCGCCTTGCCTGCTGTACTGACTTTCCGGGGGCAAGGTGGGGCGACCTATCAGATCCCCTTCGCCCCTCCGCCAGCTGATCACGAGTTCGTCGGTGTCCCCGACTTACCTCCGGTATGTATTACTGCATTTCTGTACAGTCATTTCATTTCAGTTTATTTGATATTCCACAGAACACTGATGCATCTGATATTTTTTTGCAGGCTTCTTCTGCGTACACCCGGCAGTCATTGGAGATGAATGCCTCCATGATGGGTATGCTCCAGCGGACTTTTGATCTTCTAGCCCTCTACAGCATTCCGGTATGTTCTTCTGACACTGGCCTCAAACCATTCATACACTGCTTCACATAATCTGATGCATTGCATTCACTGCCTTCTGCACTGTTAAACTGCCCACGGCATTCATACACTGTACTCATACACTGCATTCTGCACTGTTAAACTGCCCACGGCATACACATACTGTACTCATACACTGCATTCTGCACCGTTAAACTGTCCACGGCATCCATACACCGTACTCATACACTGCATTCTGCACCGTTAAACTGTCCACAGTATACTGATGCATTTCCCCTTTTATGTACCTTTTAGCCTCCTTTTCAGATTCCTATGGCAGGAGGTGCTTCAGCTGGACCTTCCGTCCCCGCCCGAGGGAGAGATGAGGGAGGCCGAGTATTCCGTCGCTCCAAAGCGGGGTGCATTCATGTCGGGAGTAGCTCGCGAGCTCCAGTCTCGAATGATGATGATGACGAGGAGTCAGAGGCGGAGGCAGAGGCGGAGTCCGAGTCATCGGAGGAGGAGACCGGAGGTAGTTCTAGCTCGGGCTCTGACGACGATGCTGATGATGCTCCTGGACCCTCGTCCAGGAAGAGGACCAGGACAGACTGACGGCCCTTGGGGTGCTCGACGCAGATGCAGATTTTTGTTATTTTTCTTCTTTCTTGTACTTTTCCTCTTTTCCTTGGTAGTTAGATTACCTTGTACTGCCGCAGGCAGATTTTGTTTTCCTCAAAACTTTGTATTTTGAAAGAGATTATGAAATGAACAGATTTTTGCTTAAAAAGTGTTACATTTACATATCTCATGTATTGCATCGCATTCCATCATGTTACACCTCAATGTAAATGAAATTGATTGTTTGTCTGAAAATTGAATATTTGTACTGTAATAATCAGATAACTAAACAACCAACAGCAAAATGCACCCAGGCAACCCACTGCCTGATTCTGGACACACAGCCCTTACTCTGTTGGGGATTAATCTGCATACAGCCCATAGCGCAGCATTTGGTTCATTCTGCACACAGCAAATTCTGAACAAACGGCCCAATCTGACAAGACGGACTACAGCGGTGAAACCAGCTGGAGTTGAAATACAATCGGATATAGAGAATGGCACAACATTCTGAGCATAAACGATTAACTTTCGGAAAAGGGGTTTTCTTAACCGGGGTATCGAGCCTACAACTGAACACAGCAGGGAGGACTCAAACAAAGAGGTACACGACCTAAACACAACGAGACACGCTCGGGAAAGAGTAAAAACAAAAGACGAGACCGTCAAATCAAAAAGACACGACACACAGACGCGTCAATGAAGACGGGGGATGTCTGATCATGAGGAGCCAGTTTCTCTGGGTATTGTTTCCCACCCTTTCTAATTTGTGATTCTCACATCACTCTGGCACTCAAACTCGGTTTTTCTCTCAAAACCCTTTTTCCTCACTTTTCTCTCAACATACACCTCTCTATTCTTCATTCTCTCATTTTTCATCCCTCCCCGGGGTGATTGATGGATAAATAGAAGGGTGTGGGTTCATGCCTAATGCCGTTAGCTCACGGCTATTTCTTCTGGCGGGTAGAGCGCTCTTCTGGCAAGTACGTCGATGACGGGGGAAAGACAGAACGCTTGACTCAACTGTGCCCCTAGTTCATCGTTTTGACCATTTTTTGTTTTTGCTTTCTACTAAAACAGTTTTGATCAAAATGAGAGTCGGATTAACGTACTTGTTCGATTTTTGATTTGAAAACCGCGCAAGTCAGGCCGTAAGCACTGAAAATTTTCCTTTTTGGGTCCAAGACAATGGTCCAGTTTTGGAAAATGGAATAGTTTTCGAGAAAATAGTCAACCTCAGTAAAAATTTTCAAAAACTATTTTTTAAATAGTCAATGCTCAACGGGCATGGAACTTACTCTTTGGGATGCGCAACCTCGGATCGGAGGCAATGGAAAATTGCCCTTGGTTTGAAGGGGGGGGGAGGCAACGGAAAGTTGCCCCTAGTTTGAATGGCGGCTCACGACGGCTCATGGCAACGAAAAGTTGCCCCTTGTTTGGATAATGCCGCAGCAGTCCGCAAACAGTCTTCATTGGCAGTGGTCGAACTCTTGGACACAGAGATGACGAAGACGGTCACAGCAAATATATGGACACAGTCACCTTGGAAGGTGTTGGCAACTGGACCTTGGGATGAAATCGAAACCATTGCATGGACTGAGACGCTATGACAGCGTTGGGGGCTGGACTTCATGATGAAGTTGCCTACGTATCCCAAACATGGGAATCAAGCCTCACGTAGTTCCGGTTAAGGTACACTCGGGTATTTTAACCTTCACTTTTCAGGCTCTAATTTTTGCCAAGGCGCCCGATGCGGGCTTTCGACCTTGCGAGCTTTTCTTTTTTTGATTTCTTTTTGTTCATTTCTTTTTCTTTCTTTTTTGTATTTTTGTATTTTTCTTTTCTTTTCTTTTCTGTATTCTTTTCTTGCTCTAACTTTTGCCTGGGCCGCCCTTCCGGGTTTTCGGCCCAGCGAGCCTCTCAAAGGGAAAAAATGTAACAAGTCCATGCCAAATGGTTTTTGAAGTTGAAGCCTCTCTGTGTCTAGGAGAACGGTTGTTGCGCTGATTTGCGGAAGAATCCATCATGGTTACTCCACAAGCTTTTTCTGGTGAGATCTGCTCTTTTGATTCAATTTCGGCGCCTCTTGTTCGAGGGCTGCTCCTAATCTGGCCATACAGACCTTGCATGACATTTGACCGTTGAACTTTCTGAACGTTCTGAACGGGTTCAAAGTTTGAAAGCGAACGGGTTGAATCTTGAGGCTGAGAGCGATCCTAGGCTGCACAATCTCAAGAGCGATTCCACACAGGTCTTCACGGGGCCGCGTAAAACATTTGTTTTTGAAAGTTTTTAAGAAAGCGACAAATCGCTCGCGCCGAAGATAGTGTGGAACCAATCTGGATCAAGCCAGGATCCTTCTCAGTACTCACGCCGACAAGCATGATTTCACTCATTAAAAGGCTTAGCACACCTCTCTTTCTCTCAAAATGATCAAAATTTTCCAAAACCCGAGGAATTCCTTCCTCTTCGTTTTCATCACCGTAGTGTTCAAAAGGGTTTTTCTTTGAAAAACTTAGGTTAATGCAATGAGTTTGGCGCGCAGGAGAGCAGGCGAGATGTACTGTCAGCCCAATCAAATTCTATGGCACTCATACTGAAAGCAAGCACGAAAGTGAGATAGCAACAGCTGTTTCATTCAGATTTGTTGGTGTAACTGGCCCCTCGGCAGAAACAGACTCAAAAACAAAACAAGTAATTACAAGACAAAACGGTGTTCGAGGCAACAACCCCAGAATCACCTGGTATTATATACAAAGGGGACTGACTCGATACAACAAGACAGACCCTTAAGCAAAAAGACTGACTCAAGACAAAGAGACAGACTCAAAACAAAAGACTGACTCGATACCCAAGCCAGGATTTACAAAGCTAGCGTCCACAGCTACTCAAAAATGCGTGCCAGACGCTTCATTCAAAATACATCCGGATGCCGCCCGCAGGCGGTTCACTTTCTGATTACATACTTGCAGTATCTGTGTCCTCAAAATCCAATAGCTGAGTGGTAATGGACTTGGCTGAGGTGGGCAGAAGGATAACCTCGTTATCAATCAAATCTTGCACCTCATGACGGAGGCGGAAGCAATTATCGGTAGCATGGCCTGTCTGCTGGTGGTACGCGCAGTACTGAGCAGCATCATGCGTAGCAGGGAGATTCTTCGGGAGAGGCCGAGGCTCCAAGGGTTTAAGGTGTCCCTTCTCGGCAAGGATCTGAAGTGCCTTGGACAAAGGCATGTAGAGAGCATGAAAGGTCCTGCGCCCCCGGGGCAGGTACTTTTGAGCGCCTTTACTAGCTGTACAGGCGAAGGGGTCGGCAGGCGCCACCTTGGCTTTCTGATCTCTCCCGGGTGCAGGGGCGGGAATAGGAGGAATTGTCTTGGCATGACGGGGCCAATCCCGATTTTCTGACTGGCTTGAACTACCCTCAGGTGGAGTGGGGAAAGCATCCTCCACAGTCTTTGCCACAACTGCGGATACCTATTGCTTGTTCATCCCCCCGGCTTTCAAAGCCTCGACTGCCCACAGCAGTTGTTCGATAGGATCGGCATCTGCCTTCATTTTGTCTTTTCCTCCGGCCTCAGCCTGGTCAAGGGTTTGGGTTGCTACTTCAGAGCGAAGCCCGGTTGTTGCTGACATGTCGTGGCTGTAGCTGGAAACCACTTCTGGCTGGCTGAGCTCTATCACAATCCGTCCCAGCAGCGGGGGCTCCTGTGGTATGAAATTCCCGGCATACGGGGCCGCTGGGGGTGAAGCTGACATTCCGTAGGCGAGATCCGCCACAGACCTCTGGAGATCACCTATCATCCCCATTAGCTCAAATGCAGTAGGCTCGCAAGCCTGGTATAGCTGGGGGGCCCAAACCGGGTGCACAACAGGCGACCTAGGTGGATGTGACACATCAATGCTGGCTTCACCTTGCCGGGTGATCCCTTGCTCTAATGTGGTTTCCATAACCACGATCTCTTCTGAATTCTGCGTCATCACAAGCCCTGCCGCGGCGAAGGGGGACACTGGCTATTCTGTACCGATTCTGGATACTCTGAACTGAAAGGAGAAGCAAACAGCATTTCAGCCCAAACAAATCAAACACTAATGCAGGTGAACAATTGTACTCTACTGCTGATCACTGTTCCCAGAAATCACTGTTCCCGAAAACTGAACCCTGATACCCGCGGATAACTGATTCTCATAACTGATACTGATACTGGTGTCCTCAGGTCTGATACTCAAACTTGCAAACTGACATGTACTTTCCTGTAGAGATACATTCTAAAAGCGCATAGCAAGTAAAGAGAACCAAAACACCCCTATATTGGGGTAAGGTTTCCCTGTCCTATTTTGTCAGGAGCTAGGGTTTCACTATGCACGCAGTAGTTTTTCAAACAACCTAACATCGGGTAAGCAACCTGTCCTAACTTGGAATGGTCACTATGGATCCGAATATGCACTAGGTCGAATGGTCGAAAAGGGTGCCCCGGTAAACCGGGGTTTGTGTTCCCATGCTGTCAGAGCCCATAACCGGTCAGCCTTATGGACATGCCTTGACAAGACAAGCCTCCGGCAAACCGTTCAGGAATGGCAGATGGCAAACACTGTGTTCCTAGGCGCACCAATGCACATGCAATGCAAAGAAACACATAAGTGAAATCAAAACAGGATATCACAAGTTCGAGTCAAGCTCTCTAAAATCCCCAGCAGAGTCACCAGAAACTGTAGACGCGTCCCGCGAGGGGCCTTCGCTACAGTTCGGACTCGATTTTTTTGTTTGCGGTTCTTAATCTTGAACCAAAGAGTCCAAATCTGGCAAATCGTTTTGAGAAACAGATTTTTGAAAAGAAGTGCCAAACATGGACTGCTTTGCCAGATACAGAGTCGCCACCTAAATATTTTTAAATGGGGGAATTTAGGAAACCCTGACTCGGTGCCGAAGGCCACATGTCCGTCATTACCGGAGTTGTCTCGGCTCGGGAGCTTGGGTACGATCGGGGAAGGTCGGCTATGAGCACCCCCTTTCGCCCGGTCCGAAGACCGGCCTCTACTAACCATGATATCCGATTTTGAAAATGTTACGTGTTGTTATTCCATTTATTAGCCTAGATTTACTATGTTATGCGCGCAGCAAACAAGTATAGACTAGATTGCCTAATTTGGAAACAAGCATTGCATATCCGTTCGGTTTTGAAAAGCGCTTTGGAATTTGCTACTCGCAAGTAGGCTAAAACACGGATTTCAACGAGTTTTCCCAACTCAAACAATCCAACCTTCACCCACGGGCATTCAAACAGTTTATAACATATAAGCATCTAGCCGCATGGCAAACGTACTGTCATGGCAACACTCACACGCATGCGGTATGCTAAAGCATAAATACTTACATCGTACTCCGTGCCAAAACAATAAACTAGTTAGAAAACATGCATGTCCTAGTTCATGTTAAGGATGGCTAATGCATCACATGCAAAAATGAAATCTAGGCAGGCTCGGCTAACCCTAAACATGGCATGTGAAATACGATTAATCGATGCATGTATTCAATTTGGAATTGAAGTACAAATGCAGTTAGCGTGATGTACCGAGCCTAATGTATGCAATACAAATGCATGAATGCACGCATGCATAGCATAAGGTATGCTAAATTAAACGTACCCTAATACTAACCATCAAAGCAGGTAAGTAAAAGGGAAGAAAGAAGTGGGGATTGGAAGACATACACACCACTCACACACACTTATTACAGATTTGCCCTCGCTCGGAGGGACCAAATAAATATTACAAATTAATTAACTACGCAAGCTAATTAAATATTACAAATTAATTAATTAATTAACAAATTAACTAATCTAGGAAAAGCTGTAAACCGCCTCGGGAGGAGAGCCAGATGCAATGCGTGCTCGGTCCTGCTCGGAAATGCACCGCCATGCATAAGCTGCCTCTGTTTTCCTTCTTCTGCTCCTCTGGAGGCTACCAAAACCTCAGGACTGCTTCCTTGGACAATGGGGATCACCACCGGCTGAATGGAATTACCACCGGCAGTGTGGTGTTGTCACCGGCACAAAACAAAGCTATCGGCTGGTGATTTACTGCCGGTCGGCAAAGAAAGTCTGCAGAACCTGCAACTCACAGCAACAGAGGGCAAGACAAAGCATGGCAGCACAATTCAAGGCATATATGCACCAACCATGTCCTTTATCATGATAATGACTCAAAGGGGCATGTGCCTCGATTCTCAGACCACCAATCACGCATTTCCATGCATGATGGCCCAAGGAATCAAGTATGCAACTTTCATGTCAAATGAAATGCAAACCAAACACACAAATCAAGGCCCAATTCCTATCACCAAGTCAAGGAACAAGGCATGCATGCAAGATGCAATGCAACCTAAGCATGCAAGCTAAGGATGCAACATGGCATGGCAAGGCACTAATGCAAGCATACAAGCAAACATGAGGCAATGCAAATGGATGAAAAGATGGACTTATGCATGATTTGGACAGCTCTAAATAGGCCCAAAACAGCGGCCAAAGTGCTATAAAATGAGGGCTAAATGGCATGCAAACATGCATGCACACAAGGACCAACGCTTAAGCATAAAAAGGCAACTCTCAAGCACACTTGGAAGAGGCATAATGTGGGTTAATGGCATGCAAAATAAACATTGAATATGCATGAATTAGAGGTTCCAAACCAACCAATTAACACAAGCAATGCATGCTAGCATGATCAAAGCTCAAAGCAAGCTAAAGGGAGTATTGGACCACACTTAACAGAACCGAACATGGCATGAAAGGAAGGATCAAAATCAGAGGTTTAGCATGTTAAAACAAAGCTAAGAACACAATGACATGACATCCTAAGGGCCTAAACATGGTGACATGCATGAAGGCACGAACATGGAGCATGAGATGACAACCTTACAAGGCATTAAAGGGACATCAAATGCAAGCTTACAAGCATGCTATAAGGTCTGAAATGACATGGTGGATGGTCCTAAATCACCAAATCAATGCAAAAATGTCATGCTATACATGCACACACTTAAGGCCAACAAGCCAAAATGCAAAGGGGCTATATGATGCATGCCAAATCCGACCCAAACAACCATGGACAGACCTAAAACATGGCAAAATATGCACAAAAGCTTCACAAGACTAAGCCTAAAACATGCTCTAACAAGGGCTAACAACCAAAGGCACATTGAGGCAATATCATGGCATTACATGGTAGATATGCTAAGCATGCATGGTGTACAAAAACCAAGTAAAAACAGAGGCATAATATGACATATTAAGCACAAAAAGCAGCCAAGACATGGTCAATACACACTTTAACATGATGCTCTCTCAAGAGGCCAAAAATGGTCCATTTCAAGGACAACAAGGAGAGGGGGTGGCCCTCTCCTTTTGGAGACTTCAAGGCACCATCTCCACCACTGAAATCCCTCAAGATTTCAGTGGTGAAGAGGCCCAAACACCAAAGTCCCGAAACTAGCACAAAATAGCACAAAATGAGGCCTTTCAAGGCCTAAGAGGGGTCAAACACCCTCAAACCACAAAACACTCTTAATAAACAATCAAGAGGGCTAAAAAACAGAACTTTTTTGTATTATACACTAAGCACAAAAATAGTTCTAAGATAGGTAGAAATAAGGTGCAAAAATGGGGAATAAAGGGGTAAGATTCTTACCCTTGAAGACCTCTTCAACAATGGTGCTCCAATGGCCCTCCTTAGCTTGAATCCAACACCAAAACTTCAAAACCAGTCCCTTAGACCCTCAAGAGCCAAAGGAAGGTGAAACACTAGTTGTTTGTGTGCAATAGTATGGACTAAACACACTTTAACACACACAAGAGGGAAAAAGAGAGAGATAATGTGTATCAAACCCTAACCCTAGAACTCAAACCCTAACAATGGCTGTCTAAGCTCTCCAAAATATCTCAAGTGTCTAACCCTAAGGCCAAGAGACAAGGCTTCTCTTTATAGAAGCTTATTGTCTTGTAAAGCTTACAAGACAAGCTTCCAAGAGAGAGATCCCTCCATACACGTGTATGGAGGGGAGCCAAAAGCAAGACAGCTGTCTTAAAATATCTGCAAAAGCAGATGCACAGTAGTCGGCCGGCCAAAAATGTCATTTTGGCAAAAAAGAGTGCCGGCCGGCAATAAATAGTGCCGACCGGCAACAAATAGTGCCGGCCAGCAAAAACCAGCCGGTGGCCTCTAGCCACTACCGGTGGTGTGTGGGGATGCCTCACAAGGCATTCCCTGCCCCTCCAAGGCAAAACACAAGTGTTTGGTGTGAAACCAGACACTAAACGGTTGAGTTCGGAGATCCTGGGGCAAGGCGCGCGAGCCGAGGCCTCCGGGAACTCCAAACAAACACAAACATGGATAATCACCGAGTGTTCAAACGGTGACGTCCAAGTCTTGAGGACGGTCAAAAATGGGGTGTCTACACCAAGTCCCTCCACCCCGGCATATAAACCTCATTCATACACTGGTCGTCCCTTATGACCCCAGTATATACATCACCCCTTCCCACTTACCTAAGCCGGCATTGTTCATCCCTGAGAGCATAGACTTGTGCATGATGAGCACGTCTTCACTCCAACCTGAACTAGTGGTGGTGACAGTAGAAGATAAAGGGAGGTCAACCTTGGTGGAGAATGTCAGTCCATTGCCCAAGGGCTTTGAGGATTTGTCTGAAGGAATGTACAACCCACACTACCATATCGTGCCAATCGATCAAGCTAAGCCAGAAGTGGTGTTATCGACTGGGATGGAGGTTAGTGTGGTTCGAGAAGATGGACCAAGTTAGGGATTAAATGATCTAGCCGACCTGGAGGAGGATATAGACAATTTATAGTTCTTTGATGAGCAAGATCAAGGGGACGTGCATATTGATTGGTTTGATCTGAACGGGTCAACAGACAATTCTGAGTGGCTAAGTGATGAACCCAATAGAGAAAAGGGAACTGAATCAAAGATGGAAGAATAGAAAGCGGGAATCGTTGCAATGGCTGAAATGGTCGATAGGAAGGGTAAACTACCAGAAAACATCGGTGAAGAACAATTGGCTCAGCAATTGGGCATTGTTAGTTCTGTGCATACTGAACAAGAAGTTACGCTGGAGCAGTTTGGGCAAGAAATGAATGAAAATGATTTGAAAGCTAGAAAAGCTCAACACCCCGTGGGGAATGTTTATGATAATAGAATGATCTGAACGGAGTGAGTGCTTGTTGATTGCTGAAGGGGTCTGGTGGGATGATGACGACCTACACTTGGTGCTGATTGCTGAAGGCCTTCCTGACAATACCTGGTATGTGGAAGAAGTCGACCACATGACAAGAAGTGGCCGATATTTCAAACCACCGCATCTGGACCAACCCAAGGCATCTGGGAAGGATAAAGAAGTTGAGAAACAGAAGGAAAAGCAGTTAGAGGAAGAGGCTTTGCAGCAATAGTTGAAGAAGATTCAAGCTGACATATCTATCTAAGGTCTGCTTATGGCTTCACGAGTGCATAATTAGGTTGTACTAACGGCGATGGATAAAGCTAAGTTGTCCATCGACACCACCCTTGAAAACACTACAAGAAAAGGGGGCATATAACACGGAAGCATTTGCGACGGCACCATTTACCGTCGCAAAAGTGATTTTTTGCGACGGCACCACTTGCCATCGCCAATAAATTGGGTTTTAGCGACGGCATCACTTCTTGTCACAAAAAAACACGTTTTTGCGACGGGAACAACTGCAGTCGCAAATAATGTGAGTTTTTTGCGACGGCATGAAACTTGACGCTACAAAAAAAGAACCCCAAAATCTTGAGCTCAGCTTGTTTTTCCCTTCGCACTCATTTTTGCCCCCTTCAACCAAAAATCCCTAATCACAAAAATCCCTAATCTTTTGAACCAAAAATCCCCGTCTCTTCTTGCATCTCTCTCTCTCTCTCTCTCTCTCTCTCTCTCTCTCTCTCTCTCTCTCTCTCTCGATCTCGACTGTGAGCAGTGGTAGACGACGGCAAGCATTGAATCGACGACAGCGAGCAGCATGAAATGGCATCGAGCAACGTACGACGGCGCGCGAGCAAGCGAGCGACGATGGTGCAGCGTGTCTCTCTTCAACTCTCTCAGTCAGTCTGAATCACTGAACCAAGTTAGCTCTTCTTCTTCTTCATCTTCATGCCACCTGTAGTGAGGTTCTTGGCCAGGTGGCAAATCATCAAGAACAGTGTATGATCTTAACATCTTGATCCGACGGCTACGAATCCACCACTCGAACGTTCTCGAAAATATAGCTTTCCTTTATAAGCTGGCCTCACTAGCTCTCTCTTCCAATCATCATCATACAAAACAATAGTAATAAATACCCATTTGCTATTATACTAGCTCTTTCTCTCTGCATGCGATTTTATCTTTATAGTTTTCTGAATTTTCTGTTTGGTTTGTGAGAAAGATGGCTGGAAAAGGTGAAGGACCGGCAATTGGAATTGATCTCGGAACGACCTACTCGTGTGTTAGTGTATGGCAACACGATTGCGTTGAAATCATAGCCAATGATCAGGGCAACAGAACGATGCCGTCTTATGTTGCTTTCACAGATACAGAGCGTTTGATCGGCGATGCTGCCAAGAACCAGGTCGCCATGAACCCTACCAACACCATCTTTGGTTAGTCCTCTGCTCTTCAATCTCTCTATCTAATCAGGCTTTTTTGTTTCTTGAATATATTTCTTTAATTTTTGGTGGAGATTGTTTTATTTGCATATGTAGGAGTTGATCTATATATCAATGCATGTGAATTTGCAGTAGTTGTTCTAGAATTCCATAGTTCTTCTAGAATTACTTGAACTATGCACGCAAATACTGTTGTTATATTTTTATTCTTCTTCAAAACCTTACAATCACAGCATTTAGTGCCACCTTTATTTAAATATATGGGTTTTTGTTGAGAAAAGTTTACTGATTGCTTGAAATTGAGAAGTTCTCTAATGGCTCTGAATCTCCTGTAAAGTATTCTTCCAAATATGACACAATTGAAGCTGATTTTTTATTTATAAATATTTTTCAACTCTATAAAAAAAAATTATATTCTTCTTAACATACAAGTACGATGAATAATGCATCTGAGCTAATTTTAAGGCCCATTAATTTGGGCAATTTTGAGGAATTTGATTTTGTAAGTTCTTTTATATGTTTTTTGAATAATTTTTCACAATTTGTCACCAATTTCATTCTGTAATTGGGTATTAAGATTCTTTGCAATTTGATCTTATATCTGCCGAAATCTTTCAATCCTAATTCAACTTCAACCACATATTATGAGTCCCAAATTTGTTTAAAACAAAGGTAGCCACCTTGTATCCAAATCATATCCATTTTTCTTAGTCTTTTGTGTGTTTAACATGATGATCGACATTATTGCATCCTATGAATGTGTTTCAATTCTACATATCACCCTTGTGCTTTATATGTTAATTTCTAATAATGTCCTCAGCATACCCTTTGTGGTTTTATATTCTAATAATTGGGGTTTTAAGTTGTTGGATTTTAGATGCTAAGCGTTTGATTGGAAGAAGATTCAGCGATCCCTCGGTGCATAGTGATATAAAGCTGTGGCCTTTCAAAGTCATAGCTGGTCCTGGTGACAAACCAATGATTGTCGTCCAATACAGGGGTGAAGAGAAACAATTCTCTGCTGAAGAAATCTCTTCGATGGTCCTCACAAAGATGAAAGAGATTGTAGAGGCTTACCTCGGCACCACAATCAAAAACGCCGTCGTCACAGTCCCAGCCCACTTCAACGACTCCCAGAGACAGGCAACGAAAGATGCCGATGTCATCTCCGGTCTCAACGTCATGCACATCATCAATGAGCCAACTACTGCCACAATCACATACGGGCTTGACAAGAAAGCTGGCAGTGTTGGTGAGAAGAATGTGCTCATCTTTGATCTTGGTGGTGGGACATTTGACGTCTCTCTGCTAACCATTGGAGAGGGTATTTTCGAGGTTAAAGCCACTGCTGGTGATACCCATTTGAGAGGTGAGGATTTTGATAACAGAATGGTGAACCATTTTGTTCAGGAGTTCAAGAGGAAGCACAAGAAGGATATTAATGGAAACCCAAGAGCACTGAGGAGGTTGAGGACTGCTTGCGAAAGGGCGAAGAAGACTCTTTCGTCGACTGCTCAAAGTACAATTGAGATTGATTCTCTATACGAGGAGATTGATTTTTACACGACGATTACCTTTTCATAATTTTTTTATTTTGATAGTGTTTTCTTCACTTGAATTAGGAATTTTTTTTTTATTTTGTTTTAATTGATTTGATTCAGATCATTGACGTTTTACATCTAGGAAGACCAAATGTTTCCAAGGTTTGTTCTTTCTCCTTTTTTGATTTCTGTCCAACATCTCATGGTTTGTAGAACATGTTTTTCTATCTATTTTGTTTGCTATAATGTTGTTATTGCTATATATGTGTAGTTTATTCACAAATTAGTGATCTAGTTTAACCTTTTGTATTGTTGATTAATTATTTTTGAAAAACAAAATCATGGGTTTGTTTTACTGGGAGGTCATTTGTTTACTGAAGTGTCAACACATATCTCATACCCTTATCCAAATGCCAAGAGTTCGACACGAGTATTTGATTTATATTGAAGAGTCTATGTAACATATCCTTGATAGAGCAGAATGATGAAACAAATTCTTGAGAGTAAACTGATGTGCAAAACAAGTAGATATTAAGTGCTTGTTCTCTTTCCCTTTGAAGTTTGCCTTCTGCTTGTATGTGATTAGATGCAGTGATACCTTGCTGTATACTTGTATTGTCTTTATAATTAGTCAAGGTGGATGTTTTTTTTTCTAATGAATGTTACTTTACTGTAAAAAAAAAAAAGAAAAAAAAAAAGAAAAAAAAAGAGAAAAAAAGTTAAAGTGGATTCACCAAAATCCTCTATGATGACTGAATTGCCTTTTTTTTCACAGCTATGACTTGAACACTTTCAAAGAAGAAAGAGAAGTTGTAAGAGCTCAGAAGAGGTAACCTCGCCAAATTCTTCTCTCTCTCTCTCTCTCTCTCTCTCTCTCTTTCACACACACACAAACACTCACACACACACGTGCGCGCACACACAGACACACACAATGTATTTGTTTGTTGGAGGTTTCAACCTTGCTGCTATATACCCATCATGTTCCCATAGCAAGGTGTTAGTTGAGCTCACTTGTCTTTGATTTACTATTTTTTCATATGTATTCATGCTGGATATAGGCCGTGTTATTATTTCTCTTAATTGCTGCTTAATGAGACAGCAAAAGCATATCTAGTCAATGTTTCAGATACTGGCATACAGAATGGAAGGCTTTGCTTTATTTTTATCAATTCCATTATTATGAGGTTGGATTGATGACTAACAATTTCTATGTTGGTGCATTTGGCAATCACTAACAATTTCATTACAAGATTTATTCTATATGACTAATATATTGGTTAACATAAGTTGGTTTCTAAGCTAGAAGCAAGAGGTTTGATGCAGAAATCTTATAAGAAATGCTGCCATTGAGACCCAAAGTTGTTATTGACTTAATTTGATGTGTGTGATGTCTATCAAAAATTGAGTACAATGGTAAACCAGGAATGTGCTTGTTTAGCAGATATCTTAATCATTTTCATATGTTTTCATTTGATTCCTTAATATTCATAGCACTTCTGTATCTCATATTAGTAACTTGTATCCTTGTTCTCATCTTCATCATAGTCATTGTCATCTGTAAATTAACGCACTGCAGGGAATTTTTATATGTCTTTTGGTCTTCAATAGGTCTCTCCCTAGTTCAAGTTAGATTTACGTCAGAATTACAGTTGGGGGAAATTTTGGAGATAGTGAGGATGAACACTAAAAATTGAAAGTCGTCTACATATTTTGTTGTAGCAGTATACTTTGTGGTCGACCTCATGTTACTGCCTGGATATATATTTATTGGTGTTATTATTAATTTGTGGTCCAATGCAGCCAAAAAATAACTCCCTTGAAGCTCAGGAGAAATGTATTACTTGCCTACTACTGTATCATTTTTGTGTCAATCTACCAGTTATGATTGTTTCCTATCCTGTCTTCAGATTCATGGGCATGAGAAGTAGTCTTCCTTTGCCATCTTGGTACTTTGAGGTTCTTTATATACTAAAGCTTAATTTTGCTGGTATTATTTTATGTTATCCTCTTATTACTCTAGCTAAATAGTTATTTCAGTTATGATGAATACTTATACAGCTTTCATCTTGTTTGATGCATAGATCTTGTTTGGAGTGATTTGTGAACGTTTTGGTTGAGCAGGAAAGTAATTTCAACACATATTTTATTCTACTTCATTTTGGTGGACCTTGTGTCCCTAACATACTCTATAGCAACAAATGGAGCAGCACACATTCTGGAGGACCTTGAATTATGAACAACTTTATATATTTAAATATTATATATGTATTATGGAACATTATGTAGTGGAGTAATTTTGTTGATGTGTAATTATGGATGTAAGAATGTTTTTATTATGGAGAAATTGTTATTTCTATACAGGAATTTTTATGTTATTATGCAGTTATTGGTTTCTTTTTCAATTGCTTTTTATTTAATATAGGTAATTTTAATATTTTTAATAATTATATTGCATTTTTTTTTTTGCAACGGCATCACACCGTCGCAAAAAAGAAAAAAGAAAAAAAAATAAGGTAAAACATTTTTTTTTTATTTTTTATTTTTTATTTTTTATTTTTTGTGACGGCACCACACCGTCGCAAAAAAAAAAAAAAACAAAAAAAAAAAAACAAAAAAAAAAAAATCGCGACAGCATTACTTGCTGTCTCAAATAAGACTTTTAGCGATGGTAAAACAGTGTCGTCGCAAAAGGTCTCACTTTTTTACATATTATAGGCGACGGTAAAATGCCGTCGCAAAAAGTAACAATTGCCGTCGCAAAAAAAGGCGACGACACTAAAAAGTTTTCGCAACGCCCTCTATTGTGACCCCCTCTTTGCCGTCACTAAAAGTCATTTGCCGTCACTATAAGTTTTTTGAGACAGCATTAGGAGTATTAGCGACGGCATTTTGTCGTCGCAAAAACCTGAATTTTTTGTAGTGACAACTGGTGGGATTCGTCTTCCTGGGAGGTGTTGCGCCAACTTTGACCTTTTCAGACAAGGAATTACCGCCAGAAGGCTCTACACACAACAAGTCTCTATACATATCCGTAGAGTTCCGAGAAAAGTGGATACCAGTGGTATTGGTCGACACCGGGTCGGCAATCAACATCTGTCCTTGTCGTACGGCTTATGCTATTGGTCTGAAATCGGCCGATTTTTTGCCTACAGCCCAGGTGATTCGGGCATATGACAATACAAGCAGAAAGGTGATGGGGACAGTACAGATTAGAGTACAAGTTGGCCCAGCTCAACAGGACATCAAGTTCTATGTCTTGGATGTTCCGCCCACTTTCAACTTACTACTTGGGCGGCCCTGGTTGCATCAAGTAAGAGTTGTCTCCTCCACCCTCCACCAAATGCTGAAGTATCCCCATGGAAAAGGGGTGGCCATAGTTTTCGGGAATTCATCTATACATCCTCTGCCAGAGGTCACTACACCTGTGTTGGAGATCCTGCATGGCGAAGAGGATGTTTTCCTTTCAGGGTTTACCTTAGCTGAAGCTCGGGTAGTACAGAATATCTTAGCCATTGATAAGGGCTTGTATGTCAGCGCCCAATCTGTATATCTCATGAACAAGCTATAGCACATGCCCAGAATGGGATTAGGGAGAAGCGGTTGGAAGGGCGTTACTGCATTGGCCGATGTGCCACATAACCCACATGCCTTTGGTCTGGGCTATACGCCCACCAAAGAGGATTAGGTAAGGAAAGGGAAAGAAATGGCCGGAAGAGCCAGAGCTAAGCAGACCAGGAAACGCTACGAGCTTGTGCACCAACCAATTCGGGGAACCCTAAATGGCTATTTTGTTCAGGAGGGTGAAGACTTCTCATTTTTTGGTTTCCCCGAGCCATGGTTCAACTATGAGAGGCAGCGAGTTCTCGCATTTAAGACTTTCTTTGACTTGTAGTTGCAAGAGAGTGATATAGAGGTACAAGCTGAACTAACCGCTGAGGCTGCAAAGAGTACAGGATGATTCCGACAACAATGAACTTGAAGTAAGAGCAGCACTGACATGTCTCCTTTTGGATCTTCAGATTAACTTAGAGAGCTTGGGGGATAACCTGACCATTTCCATGATTGAAGACCAACTGGGTGGGAACCCTTCTAGCGGTATCTTGGATGCATCTGACGCACCATCCCTCACTTGGCAGCTAGAAGAGGGCTACCTGTCTAGAAGTTCCGAGTCAGGTAGTGAACCAAAATCTGATTCCACAGAGTTTGTGGAGTCGGAATCAGATTCCGGTTCTTCTGAGCTTGGGTCCGGCATTCCTGGGGTTAATAATTCAGATGCCGAGGTTTTGTCCAGGTCGTCTTTTTCCTTTTCTTTTGAGTCGATTGTAACCGAGGAATTGGATGAGCTGGACCTTTTGAATGTGAATGCCATTGCAGATTCTAAGTATTTCTCTGTGCCTCTTGTTTATTGCATTGATCATGATTTTCAAAATTTTGATGAAATCGATGAGAAAGGAATTTCTCTGGTTTTGAAACATTTGATTAGTCGAGAGGAGGAGAGGTTTGCAAAACCCCTCGCTGATGAAACATTGCTATTAATGTGGGTATTGAGAAGGATCCGCGTCTAGTCCAGAACGAGTCCACGTTGTCTTTAAAGGAGCGCGAGCGCTTAGTCACTTTATTAAAAGATTTCAAAGATGTTTTTGCGTGGTCCTACGAAGACATGCCTGGAATCGATCCTGAGATTGTATAGCATCGGATCCCTCTCGACCTTGAGGCCCGACTCATCAAGCAGAAGTTACGGAGAATATGCCCGGATTAGGCTTTAAAGATTAAGGAAGAGGTCACCAAGCAGATAGACGCATGGTTTTTGCTAGTATCTGAGTATCCGACTTGGTTGGCCAATATTGTCCCAGTGCCAAAGAAAGACGGGTAGAATTTGGGTGTGTGTGGACTTCAAAGATCTGAACAGATTCAGTCCGAAGGATGATTTTCCTCTGCCGCACATTGACGAATTGGTGGACTTTACCACAGGCCATGCATTGCTCTCCTTCATAAATGGATTTTCCGGGTATAACCAGATTCTGATGGCACTAGAGGACGGAGAAAAAACTGCTTTCACTACGCTGTGGGGAACCCATTGCTACAGGGTGATGCCGTTTGGGTTGAAGAATGTTGGGGCTACCTATTAACGGGCTGCAACCAGAATTTTACATGATATGATCCGTAAAGAGGTCGAGGTGTACATGGACGACATGATTGTCAAGTCCAAGGGAAGAAAGGGCCATTACACCGCCTTAAAAAAATTCTTTCAACGAATCAGAGAATACCGGTTGAGGTTGAATCTGCATAAATGTACTTTCGGTGTAACAGTAGGGAAAATGCTGGGTTTCTTGATCACACAGAGGGACATTGAGGTAGATCCTTCCAAAACCATGGCCATCCTAAAAATGCCACCACCAAGGGCTGAAAAAGAGGTTCGAGGCTTTCTGGGTAAAGTGTAATTCATAAGACGGTTTATTTCTAAATTAACCTTGACTTGTGAACCACTATTTGGTCTCCTGAAGAAAGGAAAGAAATTCTGATGGGACGATCGATGTCAATTCGCTTTCGAGCAGATCAAGCAGTACCTTCAGAATTGACCCGTGTTGTCACCGCCAGAGCCAAGAAAGCCCTCGATTCTATATCTGTCACTAACGGACACAATGATGGGATGTCTGCTTGCTTAGGAATCTGAGGATAGGGTAAAGAAAGCCATTTATTACCTGAGCAAGAAAATGCTGGATTATGAGACCCGTTAGACTCTGCTAGAGAAAGCTTGCCTAGCCTTGGTATGGGCTACCAGGAAGTTGAGGCACTACCTGTTAGCTCACTCCGTAAATTTGGTTTTGAGATTAGATCCCATCAAATATCTCTTTGAGAAACCAGCGCTTACGGGTAGGCTAGCTCTTGGTTGCTTCTCCTTTTTGAATTTAATCTAAAGTATATAACTTGCAAGTTTGTCAAGGGGAGAGCGGTAGTTTAGTTCCTAGCAGATCACCCAGTAGAAGGGGATAAAGTGGTAGAATACCTGTTCCTAGATGAAGCTATTTTGCAAGTCGAGGAAGAGATTTGGACGATGTACTTGGACGAAGCGTCAAACCAGTATGGTTATAGGATAGAGGTGATACTGATAGCACCCGACAATTCTTATATATCCTTAGCCTTCAAACTCTAATTCAAGGTATCTAACAATGAAGCAGAATATGAGGCGTGTATCGCTGGTTTGGAAGCTGCGCTGGAACTAGGAGCAAAAAAGTTGGACGTCATTGGGGACTCGAACATAGTTGTGTCTCAAGCAAAAGGAGACTGGAAGGTCAAAGAAAAAAAGATGAAGATCTACCACCAGACCTTGGACATTTTGATTCCTAGGTTTGAAAAGCTGACCTTCACACATCGATTAAGAGAGAACAATAGGTTCGCTGACGCCTTATCAAGTCTATCTTCCATGATAGACATCCCGTTTGGAGTCTGGATGCGTTCGATTATTATTGAGTAGAGATAAATGCCGGCTTACGAGACTATCGCCGCAATAAATGAAGTTCAAGATCAAAACCCTTGGTTCTATGATATCTAGAACTTCTTGGAAAAGGAGATTTATCCACCAGGGACAAATGCCAAAGACAAGAGGGCAATACGGTGGATGGTTGTTCAATTTATCATCTGTGGAGGTAAACTGTACAAGACGGGTCATCTGGTTATGTAGAAGTTGTGTGTCGACGCGGAGGAATCAAAGCGCCTAATGGAGGCCATCCATGGGGGAGAGTGCGGAGCGCACATGAACAGAGTAATGTTAGCCCGAAAGATTTTCAGGCAAGGTTACTATTGGTCTACTATGAAGGAGGATTGTATCAGTTTTGTTAGGTGATACCACAAATGCCAAATTCATGCCAATCGCATGAATATCCCGCCGTCGAAGCTGTACAACATGACTTCACCATGGCCTTTCTCAGTATGGAGAATCGATGTCATTGGCTCAGTCACATCGAAAGGGTCAAATGGGGCATGAATACATTCTGGTGGCAATTGATTACTTCACAAAGTGGGTGGAAGCTCAATCTTATGCAGTGTTGAAAGTAGCGCATGTGGATAAGTTCATCCGCAACAACATCATTTACTGTTATGGAGTCCCCGAACGAGATCATTTCAGATAACAACGCCCATTTCAAGAAAGAAGTGATTGACTTGTTGGAGAAATACAACGTGATTTTTCATAATTCATCCACATACCGGCCACAAACCAACGAAGATGTTGAGGCTCCCAACAAGAACATCAAACATATTTTCCAGAAAATGGTTAAGACCTACAGGGACTGGCCAGACAAATTGCCATTTGCACTCTGGGGTTAAAGGACTTCAATTCGGACGTCTATTGGGGTGACTCTTTACTTTCTTGTTTATGGGATGGAAGCTGTTCTGCCAATTGAAATAGAAGTTCCGTTGATGCGAGTTATGGCTGAGTGTCAGATAGCAGAGGCAGATTAGCAACAGAGCAGGTTCGAAGAATTGATGCTGTTCGATGGAAGAAGGCTAAAATCACTGTACCATGTTTAGGGTTATCAACGCAGGATTGCCAGGGCTTTTAACAAGAAAGTTGAGTCCTAGAATCTCAACGAAGCTGATTTGGTGCTGAAAGACAACCGAGCTCCCATCCATGACCCTAGGGGCAAGTTCAGACCCAATTGGATTGGTCCTTACATCATCAAAACTATTTGGTCGGGTGGAGCTGTTATTCTTATGGACTTGGATGGCCTAGAATTTTCCCAACTAATCAACATGGACAAGTTGAAGAAATATTACCCCTGAGAGGTTCGCTAGGCCGAAAACTCGGAAGGGCGACCTAGGCAAAAGTTAGAGCACAAAAAAAAATGAAAATAAAGAAAAACTTGAGCTCGCAAGGTTAAAAACCCTAAAGGGCGGCCTTGGTAAAAGTTAGAGCGCAAAAGGAGAGCGTTAATACTCGAGTGAACCTGAACCAAACTACGTAAGGATTGATTCCTATCTTTGGGATACATAAGCAACTTTATTTTGAAGTTCGGCCGTAAATACCTCCAACTCAACTATCATTTCCATGCGTTTGATCAAGTTATTCTTGTCTAGTATTTACCAAAAAGTTTGGTTGTGACCCCTACTCTGAGAAAAGAACTTGTTATAATGCTGAACAGCGTTATTCAGACAAGGGGCAATTTGTGATCTTTGGATTCAGGGTTGTATATCTTGAGGATTAATTTTGTGTGTGTCAAGTGGTGATCCTTATCGAAAATGGTTTTGAAAAGTTTTAATAAAAGTTGATTTTGTTCAAATTTACCTTTTACAACTTAGATCATTTTTGGACTAAAACAAAAACTTTCAGTGCTCACAACTTTAATTTCATTGATTTCAATACAAAGTTCTCCAACTCTTGATACAAATCAAAATTGCTTTTATTACATTCATAAAACTTGAAAAGTAAGATCAAAGAAAATAAACAAGGGGCATAGACGAGTCAGGTGTCCCTGCGTCTCCCGCTTGTACTTGTAGAAGTTTCTGATGCTAAAGTGGGCCCAATTTAGCATCATCTTTAAGCCAAGTCAGGCACTCGTCAGAAAGGGCGCAGCTGAAACTAGGGGTAAGAGCCAGAAGCTTTCGTCCTCTATGAAGTAGGGTATCAAGCCAATTGTGAATCTCGAACGGGGAATGAAACCGGGTATTCTACCCCCCTCTGGGCAAGTCTGATCATGTCCAAATTGGCGCCTGAACTGGAACGGAAAGTAGAATACACAATGAGTCAGGTAGATTAACTCAATGCCAGGTTGTCGAGCCATGCTGTAGCTCATTTCGGTCAGGTTAAGTCAGGGGCAACGCTTGTTCCTACCTTTGTGTCACGACCCAAACCCGACTCTATGGGTTTAGCACCGTAACCGGCCAGTAATCCGTGATTGCCGAAGGCCTGCTTAGCAGTAACGACAGTAATATAGAGTAAAAGGGCTGGCAGAAGCCAAAACAGTAAATAAAAGATGTCCAATGAGCTGTGACAGTTTGAATGCAAAAAGACTTTATGCATAAGTCACGTTGATAAACAAAACATATATACATGCGACATATCCACAAACATCTATGTCAGGGACCAAATCCCTGACTATAACTGTACAGTCAAGTCTTAGACATTTATTACAGATCAGAAACAACAGGGTGAAACAAAGCCACCCCAAAATAGCCTTAGCTTGAACAGACTCGGAACCTCGAGGTGAGGCACGGTGGTTGGCTTGACAAAACGGGAGCTTAACTTGATGCTCCTAACATCGGTCCGGTGCCTGGACACCTACATATAAATATAAACAGTGAGCTAAAACCCAGTGAATAACAGTTGTGTAAAGAGGTTAAGACTGAATGTCCTTTCAGTAATTAAACAGTCATATCAGTCATTTAGAAACCAAAGCAGTCGTATGTGGTACATCAAATAGCAAAATAGTACAGTAGTTCTTAACAGACCGAACAGTTAGTTGATGGCCATCGTAACGGTAAACAGTAGTAGTTCTAACATGGGAACTGATAGAGATCTCTGTAACAGTAGCAGTAACAGTAACAATAGGTTGCTATGGATGCCACGAGTACAGTTTACAAATAGGACAAACATTCATTCATTGAACAATAGCATTTCAGTAAGCAGTACAGTTGATCATTCAGAAAATAATCATAATTGAACATATCTTTACAACATTGTTACTTACAGAGTACTGAGCTACAGATAGGCAAATGAGAGTCCTCAAATGCCAACCCCACAATTGTAGAACGAACACACACTCGGGATTAATAACTCAGCCCCTAACTATACTGGTGTGGTTTTATAACATTATCCTCATTAAGATGCCTTAAACATGGCCTAGGAATGCCTAGGATGGAATGAGGATGCAAAAATGCATCTTAAAACACTTTTCAAACTTTTGCTGAAACAAGGGTCTCGCTCGAGCATGGCTTTCTACGCTCGAGCGGACATGCAGACAAAGGAGCTCCGCTCGAGCGTGACTTCCCTCGCTCAAGCGGACTGTAAACTCATGAAAAAAGTACTGGATGCACGATTTTCACACTCAACGGACGCTCGACCTCCGCTCGAGCGTGAGACTCAGATCCTCGCTCGAGCGTGAATTCTCTCGCTCGAGGGGACTTCAAAACATAAGAACTTCTGGGCATATGCATTTCACGCTCGAGTGTGACTTTCTACGCTCAAGCAGAAGTGCATGTACTCAGAGTGTATGCTCGAGCGTGAAGTCCTTCGCTCGAGCGTGGATCCAAAATCTGGAATTTCTAAATTGATCCCCATGTACAAAACTCAACTTTTAAAGCTTCAAACTCGATTCTTTTGGGCTAATTTTCTGGAAAACACTTGAAAACTCATACTACAACATGTTTAAAAGATCAATTTATAAAATCAAGCCCAAAGGTGAAGCAATTGAATACAATTTCAAAGAAACTTCAAGAATATGATGTAAATATAACATGCATGTGTTCATTTGAATTCCAATGCTCCAAAGCATAACCAAATGCAAGTTTGAACTCTAAAACATGGTGAATTCATGGACTATAACAAAAAGATGAACATGCATGTAGAAATTTTCAAAGAAAAGACCTTAAAACTCAATGACATGGACATGAATGCAACCATAGCTACTCAATACAACACTTTGAGCCAATTCTAGACTTTAATCACCAATATTTCCATGAACCATGCAAGAAATAACTTAAATTCACAATTAAGAAGATGAATTCCTACCTCAGGTCTTAAATTCTAGGTATGGAAGCTCAAATTTGCAAAACCTCTTCAATTCTTTTAAGTTTCCAAGCTAATTCTTGTTGCAACCAAACTTCTCCTACCTCCCCCCCTCTCATGGTTTGATCAAGAAAAAGGGATGTAGAAAAGATGCAAAACTAAGCTCTAAACAATGTTTCCAACAAAGTGGCCTACTACAATGGCAATTTGGTAGTAAATTCAAACTATTGTAATTTAGCATTATTTAATCTAATTTAACCATTCCAAATTGAATTTTAATTAAACCTACCATAAAATCACATAAATCCTAATTAGCATATAACACTAATCAATTTCTGATTCGGCCGCCGATAAGTCCTTCAATTCGCAATTCGAAATTAAAACATGAACAGATTCATTCAGAAATCAAACAGATAGAAATGCATTCGAAACGATACACTCATACAATCAGTTCAAAATTTCGTTCTTATCAGTTACTTGTCATGCTCAGTCACAGTGTAACATTAATCAGAGGTGAGGGTTGTCACAGTCTTCCCTCCTTAAAAAGAGTTTGGTCCTCCAAACTTGGATTACCTTCATTTTGGAAGAATACTGGATTCAGAGGGAACAATTCAGGATATCTTTTCATCATATCGTCTTCCTTTTCCCAAGTGGCATAGATGCCACCATGGTTTTGCCAGTCTACTTTCACTTACGGAATCTCTTTATTCCTTAACTTCTTGATTCGTCGGTTTACAATCTGAATAGGCCGTTCTTCATAAGTGTAGTCGTTACCTAGCACTACACGGGTAGGCTCAATAACATGGAAGGGATTCTGAAGATAATCTCTCAACATCGAAATATGGAAGACATTATGCATATGCTCCATTTCAGGAGGAAGCGCTACTTGATACACCACCGGATTAATCTTTTCAATGATCTCATACGATCCAACGCATCTTGGTGCTAGCTTACCCTTGACTCCAAAACGAGTCTGCCCTTTCATTGGTGTCACTTTAACAAAAACATGATCACCCACTTCATATTCCCTGTCTCGCCTTCGGACATCTGCATAACTTTTCTGTCGGCTTTGTGCGGTTTTAAATCTTTGTTGAATCAGTTTCACTTTTTCAGTGGTTTCTTGTACAATCTCGGGCCCAAGCAAAGGCCTATCTCCAACTTCTGCCAAGCAAATAGGAAATCGACATTTTCTGCATTAAAAGCCTCGAAATGCGCCATACCAATGCTTGAGTGAAAACTGTTGTTGTAGGCAAATTCAGCTAACGGTAAATGGCTTTCCCAATTTCCTTGGAAATCAAGAACACACATTCGCAGTAAGTCTTCCAGAGTCTAGATTGTTCTTTCAGACTGGCCATCCGTCTGAGGATGGTATGCACTACTCAACCTCAGTTCGGTACCCAATGCTATTTGCAGACTTTGCCAAAATCTCGATGTGAACTTCGAGTCCCTATCAGAAACAATGGATACAGGCACTCCATGCAATTTGACAATCTCATCAATATAAATTATAGCCAATCTGTTCGCATTATAAATTGTTTTGACAGGTAAAAAGTGAGCAGATTTAGTCAATCTATCAACAATAACCCAAATGGAGTCCATACATTTATTGGAGCGAGGTAAACCAACAATGAAATCCATAGTGATATGTTCCCATTTTCACTCTGGTATTGGTAAGGGCTACAGTAAGCCTGCGGGTCGTTAATGTTTGGCTTTGACTTGTTGGCACTGTAGACATTTTGACACAAACTCGGCAATTTCTTTCTTCATTCCCGGCCACCAGAAATTAAGTTTCAGGTCTTGGTACATTTTTGTATTTCCTGGGTGGATGGACAGTTTTGAGTTGTGGCCTTCCTGCAAAATTCACCTTTTCAGTTCAGAATCACTTGGTACACACAACCTTCCTTGAAATTTCAACACATTATTTTCAAATCTGAAATCCGGCCTCGGTTTGGATTCCCGTTCATCAATGATCTTTTTCAGATAGTCATCTCGGTGTTGTTTTTCTTTAATCTCCTCAATAAGTGTCGGTTGGGCAGAAATAGCAGCTAATGTTCCACCTTGTTCACGCAAAACAATCTCAACTTCAAATTTTTCAAGGTCACATAGCAATTCTTTCTGTCCGGTGAGTAAACAGGCTAAATTCCCAATTGATTTTCGGCTGAGTGCATCAGCAACGGTGTTAGCTTTCCCCGGATGGTACAAAATTTGCAGGTCATAGTCTTTTATCAGTTCTAACTATCTCCGTTGCCTCATGTTTAACTCTTTCTGTGTGAAGAAGTATTTTAAACTCTTGTGATCGGTGGACACCTCACATGTTGCCCCATAAAAGTAGTGGCGCCAAATTTTCAATGCAAAAACCACTGTGGCAAGTTCTAGATCATGAGTGGGGTAGTTCTTTTCATGTGGTCTCAGTTGTCGGGAAGCATACGCAATAACTTTACCGTTTTGCATTAACACACATCTCAAACCCTTATAAGAAGCATCACTGAAAATAATAAATCCATCCATACTTGAGGGTAGGGTGAGAATCAGTGCAGTCACAAGTCGGGTCTTTAACTCTTGGAAAGCTGATTCTCTTTAGTCGGTCCAGTCAAATGATATCTCCTTTTGAGTCAATTGAGTCAATGGTAAAGCAATCTTAGAAAAATCTTTCACAAATCTTCTGTAGTACCCGGCTAAACCCAAGAAACTCTGAACTTCGGTAACATTTGTTGGTCTAGGCCAATTCACTACTACTTCAATTTTCTGTGGATCAACTGAAATGCCATCTCTACTAATCACATGTACCAAAAACATAACATTATCAAGCCAAAATTCAGATTTCGTTAGTTTTGCATATAGTTTCTATTCTCTTAGGGTCTGCAAAGCAATTCTCAGATGATGTTCATGTTCTTCTGTGCTTTTGGAATAAATCAAAATGTCATCTATGAAAACAACTACAAATTCATCGAGGAACGGTTTAAAAATTCTGTTCATAAGATCCATAAATGCAGCAGGTGCATTAGTAACTTCGAAAGGCATAACAAGGAATTCATAATGTCTGTACCTCGTTCGGAAGGCAGTCTTTTCAATGTCCTCAGGTTTGACTTTCAGCTGGTGATATCCAGATCTAAGATCAATTTTAGAGAAAACCCGGGCACCCTGTAACTGGTCAAATAAATCATCAATACAAGGTAATGGGTAGCTGTTTTTCACTGTTACCTTGTTCAGTTCACGGTAGTCAATGCAGAGTCTCAGCGAGCCGTCTTTCTTTTTCACAAATAAAATTGGTGCGTCCCACGGTGAAGTACTGGGCCTCATGAACTTCTTATCCAGCAATTCCTGCAGTTGAACTTTCAATTCCTTTAATTTAGTAGGTGCCATTCTGTAAGGAGCTTTAGAAACTGGCTGTGTACCCGGTAATACTTCAATGGTGAACTCAATCTCCCTATCAATCAAATCCCCTGGCAAATCATCTGAAAAAACATCTGGAATATTCTCTGACTATAGGAATACTGTCCACATCAGCTTTAGTATCAGTAGGTACCGTCAATATGCAACATAGATACCCTTTATACCCATTTTTAATCAGTTTAAATGCTTTCATGGATGAAATCAAATATGGGGGAGGTACTACTCCAACTCCGCTAAACATAAATTCAGGTAATCCAGGTGGACGAAAAACAACTTGTTTCATTACACAGTCTATGGTAGCATGATATTTCGTTAATCAGTCCATTCCCAATATTACATCGAAATGGTCAATGTTCAAAGGCAGTAAATAAATATATAAATGCACATCCCCAATAACAATTTCACATGCAGGATACATATAAGCACAAGTCATGGATCCCCAGCAGGTGAAGATACAGCTAACAGATAGTTCATGGGTTCCAATGTTCTATTTAATTTTCTTGAAAAAACATGCGAGACAAATGAATGTGTAGACCCCGAATCAATCAGAATATATGCATTTTGAGCACAAATTGAGAGTATACCTGACACAACGGTCTCGGTATTCTTCACATCTTCCGATACAAGTGCAAACACCCGGCCTTGCCTTAAAGGCTCCTTTCCAGTAGCTTTGGGGTTGGGTTTTGGTGGAGCAGTTGATGCTGCGGCACTAGCTACAGGTTTACTATTGCCTTGAGACGTGGAAGGGCAATATTTAACCATGTGGCCCACCTTGCCACACCGGTAACAAGCACTAGAAATTTTATAACAAACCCCTTTGTGCCTTTTCCCACATTCGGAGCAGGGTGGTATGGAACCACTTCCCTGACTAGAACTGTTTGTTGACCCTGTGTTCTGCTTTTTATTCAATGAACTGTTCCGGCCTTTCTTAAACTTAAACCCCCGTCTCTTACCGCGCCACTCAGTCGCGGGTGTTTCAGTCTGTTTTAATGCTTCGATATTCGACTCAGCTATTATTGCTCGATCAAGAACATCCACATATTTCAGTAACTTCAGAACATTAATTCGATCAAGTATCTCGACATTGAGCCCGCCTTCAAACTTCCGGGCCTTTTTATAATCAGTGTCCACCATGTGTGGTATATATCTGGCAAGTTCGGTGAACTTTGATTCGTATTCGGCTACGGACATGGTACCTTGTTTCAACTGCTCAAATTCAGTTACTTTTCGATCCCTGACACACTGAGGGAAGTATTTTTCGAAGAAAGCTTCTTTAAATTGAGCCCAAGTCATAGTGTTGTGGGTGTCACGGACTAGCATCCACAATCGCCTAGCCTCTTCTTCTAGAGTAAAGGTGGCCAATAACACTTTGTGTGCCTTCGAACACGAAAACACCTCAAATAGTTTTTCGGTTTCCAAAACCCATGCTTCGGCCTTTAGTGCTTCGAGGCCTCCTTGGAATGATGGGGGTTTCATTTTACTGAACTTCTGTGTCAGAGCAATTATATCATCATTAACATTCTGTTCAGGTTGTACTGGAGGAGATGGGGGCTGTTGGTTCTGTTGTTGTCTTAAAGCTTCGGTCAACAGTTCAGCTGTTCTTTCCAACCTTGCCATTCTTGCCTCGGATGATTCAGATTCATCAGTAGTTCTTGCATTGTCCATTTCACTATATGCAATACAGTAATTATAAACATAGGAATTGCTTACCTAAGCACATTATCACATTAACACATATATTCATGTCACGGCCACACACATTTTTATCAATGCTTATGCAATGCCCTAATCACTTTTCTAGGACATCCTATAGCTCATTTGGACACGTGTGTGTGGTATAACTCGTGGTTTAGTATCGCTCTGATACCACTCTGTCACGACCCAAACCCGCCCCTATGGGTTTAGCACCGTAATCGGCCAGTAATCCGTGATTACCGAAGGTCTACTTAACAGTAATGATAGTAATATAGAGTAAAGGGACTGGTGGAAGCCAAAACAGTAAATAAAAGATGTCTAATGAGCTGTGACAGTCTAAATGCAAAAAGACTTCATGCATAAGTCACGTTGATAAACAAAACATATATACATGCAATATATCCACAAACATCTATGTCAGGGACCAAATCCCTAACTATAACTGTACAGTCAAGTCTTAAACATTTATTACAGATCAGAAACAAAAGGGTGAAACTGAGACACCCCAAAATAGCCTTAGCTTGAACAGACTTGGAACCTCGAGGTGAGGCATGGTGGTTGGCTTGACAAAACGGGAGCTTAACTTGACGCTCCTAACATCGGTCTGGTGCCTGGACACCTACATATAAATATAAACAGTGAGTTAAAGCCCAGTGAATAACAGTTGTGTAAAGAGGTTAAGACTGAATGTCCTTTCAGTAATTAAACAGTCATATCGGTCATTTAGAAACCAAAGCAGTCATATGTGGTACATCAAATAGAAAAACAGTACAGTAGGTCTTAATAGACCGAACAATTAGTTAATGGCCATCATAACAGTAAACAGTAGTAGTTCCAACATGGGAACTGACAGAGATCTCTGTAACAGTAGCAGTAACAGTAACAGTAGGTTGCTATGGATGCCACAAGTACAGTTTACAAATAGGACAAACATTCATTCATTGAACAATAGCATTTCAGTAAGTAGTACAGTTGATCATTCAGAAAATAATCATAATTGAACATATCTTTACAACATTGTTACTCACAGAGTACCGCGCTACAAATAGGCTAATGAGCGTCCTCAGATGCCAACCCTATAATTGCAGAACGAACACACACTCAGGATTAATAACTCAGCCCCTAACTATACTGGTGTGGTTCTATAGCATTATCCTCATTAAGATGCCTTAAACATGGCCTAGGAATGTTTAGGATGGAATGAGGATGCAAAAATGCATCTTAAAACACTTTTCAAACTTTTGCTGAAACAGGGGTCTCGCTCGAGCGTGGCTTTCTATGCTCGAGCGGACATGCAGACAAAGGAGCTCCGCTAGAGCGTGACTTCCCTCGCTCGAGCGGACTGTAAACTCATGAAAAAAGTACTAGATGCACTATTTTCACGCTCGACGGACGCTTGACCTCCGCTCGAGCGTGAGACTCAGATCCTCGCTCAAGCGTAAATTCTCTCGCTCGAGCGGACTGCAAAACATAGGAACTTCTGGGCATATGCATTTCATGCTCGAGCGTGACTTTCTACGCTCGAGCGGAAGTGCATGTACTCAGAGTGTACGCTCGAGCGTGAAGTCCTCCGCTCGAATGTGGATCCAAAATCTGGAATTTCCAAATTGATCCCCATCACAAAACTCAACTTTTAAAGCTTCAAACTCGATCCTTTTGGGCTAATTTTCTGGAAAACACTTGAAAACTCATACTACAACATGTTTAAAAGATCAATTTATAAAATCAAACCCAAAGGTGAAGCAATTGAACACAATTTCAAAGAAACTTCAAGAATATGATGTAAATATAACATGCATGTGTTCATTTGAATTCCAATGCTCCAAAGCATAACCAAATGCAAGTTTAAACTCCAAAACATGGTGAATTCATGGACTATAACAAAAAGATGAACATGCATGTAGAAATTTTCAAAGAAAAGACCTTAAAACTCAATGGCATGGACATGCATGTAACCATAGCTACTCAATACAACACTTGGAGCCAATTCTAGACTCTAATCACCAATATTTCCATGAACCATGCAAAAAATAACTTAAATTCACAATTAAGAAGATGAATTCCTATCTCAGTTCTTAAATTCTAGGTATGGAAGCTCAAATTTGCAAAAGCTCTTCAATTCTTTTAAGTCTCCAAGCTAATTCTTGTTGCAACCAAACTTCTCCTACCTCTCTCCCTCTCACGGTTTGGTCAAGAAAAAGGGATGTAGAAAAGATGCAAAACTAAGCTCTAAACAATGTTTCCAACAAAGTGGCCCACTACAATGGCAATTTGGTAGTAAATTTAAATTATTGTAATTTAGCATTATTTAATCTAATTTAACCATTCCAAATTGAATTTTAATTAAACCTACCATAAAATCACATAAATCCTAATTAGCATATAACACTAATCAATTTCTGATTTAGCCGCCGATAAGGCCTTCAATTCGCAATTCGAAATTAAAACACGAACAGATTCATTCAGAAATCAAACAGATAGAAATGCATTCGAAACGATACACTCATACAATCAGTTCAGAATTTCGTTCTTATCAGTTACTTATCATGCTCAATCATAGTTTAACATTAATCAGAGGTGAGGGCTGTCACACTTTGTTCCTACTTCTTCAATTTTTCTTTCAACCCTCACCAATGGCTGCTTCATCCTCTAAAAACCTACCAATCGTCGAACATCTTTGTCCTTCAGTGGCCTTGAGGAGGTGCATAAACGAAGAGATAGCCAAATATAATGAACCAGAAGGTCACAATGCAATCGATGAGAGGTACTTCATCCCTCGCCATCTTGCAAAAGGGGAGTATATCCTTGGCTATATTTTCACCGAGGCTCTCGCTGTACTTCCCTCTTTGTACCCACGCTTCGAGGATCACTACCTTCTTTATGAAGGAAAATTCAACTGAGGAGGTTAGAAGGACACTCGACCTCATCGCTGTTGGCCCACATTGAAGACGGAATGAGAGGAATGGTATGATAGAGTCGTTGGGGCCAGAGAACATGATTTAGAGGACCTCTGCATCCTCGATGCCCTTTGACTTTCCAGGTTTATTACTCTTGAGGATCCATTTCTTATCCCTGCTGCTCTTTGCTTTTGGAATCCTACTTTTAATTTCTTTCAATTTTGTTGCGGTATGATGGCCCCCACCGTTCTTGATATATGCCATCTTCTAGGGCTCTCACCCATTGATGACCCCTTTAGTCTTGCATACCCAGACCTTGTGGTTTTCTTCTCTACTCCTACTTCGAATCCTTCTTACAGTGAGTTCATAGAAGTTGAAAATAACAAGGAAGGTCCTGTGACCAACTGAAAATTCTTTTCTTTTATTCTTTATTGGCTCCGTAAATTTCGTTTTTGTACTTCGTCCTAAAAAATAATGTCTGGGTTCATTTCTCTTGCCAAGGCTCTGGATTCAAAGAAGAGGATAGCCTTAGCTCCTTATGTTCTAAGTGATATATATAGGGTTTGTTCCTAGTTTTGTGAAAGGCCTCTAGAACCCAACCAAGGAGGCCCTATTTGGGTTCTCCAACTCTGTTTTTTGCTTATTTTACTGACGTCTATTCTCTTTGCTTAAAATTTCTAGTACAAGAGCCCACCACCTACGAAGAGAAGTATGCCAGAGTCTCTTTGTATCCTTCTAGTTTTGTCTATTATTTTTCTTACTTCCATAACTTGCCAACCTTCATTCATCCTTCATTCTTTTGCCCCTTCGATGCTAATGTGGGGCCAGCATGGTTGAGGGCTTTTTTGACTGATATGACCTGTTCCAGGCCTGCCCAAAAAAAAAAATGTGGGCTTCTATCTTGATCCCAAGGGAGCTCTTCATTGGCAATCTTAACCCTAGGGCCATAATAAATGTCCTACTCAATTGGTTATAAATGTCTAGATTAAAGGAAATTCTATTTGCACACCAAACATTATCCCAATACATGCCATAATCTCACAATTCTCTTAGTTCACACGACACTCAATTTAGATTTTTTAATTTTTCTCAACACATGCCATCTATTTTTAAATAATACCAAAATACCCTTTTCTTCTCTCACCTCTTCCAAACCCTAACCTTAACCTAGCCATTACCATTTGTCGTCACCATTGTGGAGATCAACAATTGACATCATTCCCCCTATCTTCGTAGCTCCTCTCGCCATTGTCGTTACCATCTTTATCTCCTATCTTTCATAGTCTTGAGCAATTGTGATTGTGATCACGTCATTACGACCCTTGCAATCTTTCTTTTTCTTCTTTGCTTATTCTTCTTCGTCTCGCCTCTTCTTTTGTCTGCTTCTTCAATGCATCCTTTAAGGTTTGGGTTGGATCACGATTGGATGTGATGGGTAGGGGTGATGGTGGTGAAGGATCACGATGGTAGTTGGGGGTTGGTGAGGCGGCGACGAGGTTGGAAAACGTGTGGCGACAAGGCGATAGATCTAAGAAATGGTGGTTGTTCATGGAAACTACGACGGTAATGGGGGCTAATGGTTGCTGGTAGGGTGAATGAAGAATCTTGTATTTGTCCAAAAAAGTAATTTGGCTAAAAGAGATAATGGTAATTAACAAAATAAAAGGGAATGATATGAACTAAGTGAAATAGTGGTGTGTAAATAGAATTATCCCTATATTGAAAAAAAAATTAAAAGATAAATGGGAGTTTGGGATTGTTGCTGCGCATGGTGCGCAGCGGCAACTGTTGCGCGCCTTATTGGGCCCATTTTAGGGACTAATTTGATAATTTGAACCGTTACATTTTAGAAGATATCGAATAGAATATACTAGTAAAAAATCACGTCAATTGGATATCGTTGGCCCTTTTATCAAATTACAATTGTATTTTAAAAATATATATATATATATATATATAAAATTTGAAATATAAAACTCAATGCAAATGTGATTTGATCAAAGAGATAACGATATCTGATTGATGTGGATTTTTATAGAAATTTTTTTACTCGATACCTTTTAAAATGTGAACGGTTCAAATTATCAAATTAGGTCCTGAAATGGACCTAATAAGATGTGCAACAGTTCCTGCTGCGCATCATGCACAACAGCAACCCCAATCACATATAAATGTTACTCCCTCCATCCCACAATATTAATCCCTTTTAAAAATTTCAATTTTTTAAGGGAATATGTAATCATCGTTTTAAAGTCAAATCAAAGTTATTAATATACCATATTACCCCTTCATTTCTTTTATTAAATATATTTATAATTATTTTTAAAGGATAGTTTTGGAAGAACATAAAATTTTATATTTTGAGTTTTCAAAATAAACAACCATTTTGAGAGATGAAAAATATGATAAAATGGATCAACAATGTGGCACTGAAGGAGTATCATTTTCAGTTGAATAAGATAAAGTAATATCACACAATAATTTAAACCGTTTTGTGTCAAGTAGTTGAAGGAGAATATTCACTTTTTTCCCTCCAGTCCTTTGGTTTATAAAAATCACATAGACATTTATCTTTTTAGTTTATCAAACGTTCAGTTCAGCGCAATACACAAACACATATCAATAATATAGATAAGCGTCACAGCAGAAGAGCTGGAAGAAGAAGAAGAAAGGATTGCTTCTCTGATCCAAAAATGTCCAAACATGCGAATTCTACACCAAATCCACGCCCATCTCCTCACCCACCCCCTATCCATCTCCACCATTTCCTTCGCTTTCAGCAAAATCGTCGGCTTTTCGGCTCTCTCTCCTCGTGGCGACATCAACTACGCCCGAAAGCTCTTCTCTCAAATCCCATCACCTACCATCTTCTCTTGGAATTCCCTCATTAGAGCTTATTCCCACACTCAATACCCGTCAACATCACAACCCATTTGTCTCTTCAAAAAACTGATCAAGAGAGGCTTCCCAAAACCCAATACTTTCACTCTAGCCTTCGTTCTCAAGGCCTGTTATGTTGTGTCGGCCTTTGAAGAAGGCCATCAGGTTCATTCTCGCATCGTGCGATCTGGGTTTGGTTCTAGTCCCTTTGTTGAGACAGCATTGATTAATTTTTATACAAAATGTGAACACATTGTGTTGGCCAAGAAGGTGTTTGATGAAATTCCTGAGAGAAATTTATTTGCTTGGAATACTATGATTTGTGGGTATTCAAAAATTAAGATGGTTAATGAGGCTTTTGGTTTGTTTCGGGAAATGCAAAAGGTGGGTATAGGTCCGGATGAAGTGACTATGGTTAGTGTGATTTCGGCTTGTGCTGCATCGGGGGCATTGGATGTTGGTAGATGGGTTCATGCCTATATTGATAAGCATTTGATTAATACTGATCTTGAACTTAGTACTTCTCTTGTTAATATGTACGCAAAGTGCGGTTCTATAGAAAAAGCTAGAGAAGTTTTTGATAAAATGCCTATCAAGGATACAAAGGCTTGGAGCTCGATGATTGTTGGAATGGCAATTCATGGGCTAGCAGAAGATGCAATGGAGGCCTTTTCTAGGATGGAAGAAACCAAGGTAGTGAGAGACAAAGAATTGGACAAAATATAATCTAGGGAATAACTTTGTTCCTTTTTTTCTTGCGAACTGTGAAAATAGTACACAAAAAGAATGATTTGTTTTATATTTTTCTCAACTTACTACAATTGATGTTATTTAATTTTCTTTCAGGTGAAGCCTAATCATGTAACATTCATTGGTGTCCTATTGGCCTGTGCTCATAGTGGGAGAGTTTTGGAGGGCAAGAAATACTGGTCAAGCATGCTTGAGTCCGGGGTTGTACCATCAATGGAGCACTATGGTTGCATGGTTGATCTACTTTGCCGAGCTAACCTTGTTGAAGAGGCTTGCACATTTGTTGAAACCATGCCCATTTCCCCAGATGTGGTAATTTGGCGCACATTACTTGTTGCTTGCAAGAAAAATAGAAATATGGAGAAAGGTGAAATTGCCGGTAGTAGGCTTCTTGAACTAGAACCTCTCAATGCAGAGAACTACGTACTTCTTTCCAATTTGTATGCATCAGGTTCAGAATGGGCAAAAATGAGCCATGTGAGGAAATTGATGAAGTATAAAGGAATCAAGGCTGTTCCGGGGTGCAGCTCCATTGAAATTGATGGTTTCATGCATGAGTTTGTAATGGGTGATTGCTCTCATCCAGAGGCAAAGGAGATAAGGGAGGTCCTGAAGGATATATCTGAAAGGGCATGTGGTGATGGGTATGAACTTTGGACTTTAGATGTATTGCACAATGTGGGAGATGAAGAGAAAGAAAGTGCTCTTTGTGAGCACACCTGGCCATTGCTTATGGGTTATTGAAGACAGAAGCACCCACAGTAATTAGGGTAGTCAAGAATCTTAGAGTTGGTGTGGTGGACTGCCATGAAGTAACAAAGATCATTAGTAAATTATACGAGCATGAGATCATTGTCAGGGACTGAGTTCGGTTCCACAAATTTGTTGATGGATCTTGTTCTTGTAAGGACTTCTGGTGAAAATCAATCTGTTGAATCTCTTTTATGAAGTTTAGTTTATAAAGTTTCGTTAGTGAATTTGTGAGACCATGCATAATTGAATCTTGACATTCGCTTCTCTCCAGTTAACTAGAGAATACATTTGTGGATCCTATGGCTCGTCTCATAACTACACTCTGGTTAACTATAGAGGAGTCGGACCAATGCCAATAATAGGATCCAAGTAAGCATCAATGGCCACTATAACAAAACCAAACCTTCTCTTCAATGATATGTGTCACTTATATTCAACATTTAAATTTGTTTACAAATTGCATGGGAATTTTCTTTAATTACAACCAATCTAGATTCGAAATGTTTGTCCCATCTAAGCTTATAATTACAAGCTCATTGGTGAAGGAAACACATCAAAAAGGTTTTCCACAAAACTACACCAAAAACTCCATCCTAAAGACATGTCAAGTTCTCTTTACTGCAAATTCCTAAATATATTAAAGAAGACTAACGAGCTCTTCAAATATTTGATTTTCAACAGTTTTGTACATTCAAAGATTAATTCCCTATTCAGAAATTTGTACGAATTTATTCTTCACTTCAAGTTAATTCAACAAGTTATGGGAATAACCAATTTTTTTTTATCAAAGCTGTTAACTGATTTTCTCTGAAACTTTAGAGGTTTTGAAAACTCATTCTGAAGTACTTGATTCAAGACCAAGCTTGAATAGCCCTTGAATCTGGATTTGGAAAGGAGATTGGATCACCAGTGGTCATCTAGTATAAAACTTACTTTTCTTCGGATTTAGAAAAACTAAATTTGTGCATTTTTTGGCCGTCTTTTATTACCAACCTAGAAAATTTGTATTTACAATAACAAAGCAAGGTCATCTTCTAATTTTCCTTTCATGTATTCTCTTACACTGTATTTGAGAACCTATGAGAGAAAAGAAAAGAAATGATTACTTTAGTAATAAGAGAAAAGAAAAGAAATGAAATGATTGTGATTTCTCTCATTTTTGTTTGGATAAGGAAGAAATAAAAGAAAAGAAATGATTATGATTATGATTTCTCTTATTCTTGTTTGGTTAGATTTCATTAAGAGAAAAGAAAAGAAATTATTTTATGTTATATTACCAAAATAACCTTTTTATATTTTCAATCATTTTATTTCTTTTATTTTTATAGGGACAAAATTAGTATTATGAAAATAGTAGTTTTTTTTCCTTCCCATGTTCTCCACTTTTGAAAAGATTGAAAATGAAACTTATAAGAGAAATGAGTTTCTCTCAATTTCTCTCAATTTCTTTCCATTTCTTTTCACTTAAATTATCCAAACAAATAAGAAAAATACATATCTCTCCATTTCTTTTCTTCTCTCTCCAAATCACTCAATCCAAACATAGCCTTAGGCTGTGTTTTGCTTATATGGGTAGGGATTTGAAAAGAAAAATAGAAGAACTGTGAAATATAATTCATATTCCAACTACCTTTTCCCTTTCATTTTCCAAATCCCTCACCAAATCATTGAACCAAATACATATTTCCTATTGCAATTCATGTAAAATTGGTTAAAAGTTAGGGTGTTGGTCTTTCCTCTCTTTGGTTAATCAAACACTATCAACTTAACAATGAAATTCAAGTCCACATGACACAAGAAGCAAGCATTTATTAAAGAAACTAACCAGGTAGCTTTATTCCAGAGATACAACCCAATACTGTCATTTATTCCCTCACTCCCCTCTCCGCAAATACCAAAGCATTGCCCAAATCACAATCACACATCAATGCATGCATTGCATGAATGAACCCCAATGGTACTAAATTATTTGCTCTTCTACTAATAAAACTTAAACTTGGATTTCAATAGGCCATCTGTACAACTCCTCTTCCGGAACCGGAATGTTAAGGGTCACTAACCCAGTAGCATGTTCATACTCAAAGTTAGTCTCAGCACCCCCCACCATGCATTTCAGCGGGAGCTGGGAAGAGTAAGCACCAAACTGGCCACATCCTCTCACTTCGAGTGAAATAGTCGCAGTTGGGGATCGGTTCTCACTCAGAGATGTGGACAGCTCTGAACAAACCTCGCCATCAAAGAGATCCGGTTTCTTCTCTGAAAGCAAATGGACTTCAAATTGCACCACAGCACCACCGGTGTTGAACATGTTGAACAAGCCTATTGGTGCAAAGGAAATGTTCTCCACGATTTCCTGCATGATGGATTATCAGATCATGGAGTTATTGCTGTTTAATGAATATTTACACAGAATCAATAGTAAACAAACAAAGTCCACTCTTGGAGACTCACCTTCAGCGGACAGAAATGGAAGACTTCATATTCAAGAACTTTGAGCGTCACAGGCAACGAGGCACCTTTTGGTAATCGAGTTACCTCCCCTGGAATTCACACATTGACTTTTAAGTACATTGTAGTCACACCAAGTTTGAGAAGATTTGTTTCATAAATTAACAATTCATATTCAAGAATCCAATAACATGTCACCAAGAATATGCTTAACTTTTTGAAATGCAAGTAAATTTAAAGAGAAAAGTCACCTGATCTGAAGGCATATACAACTGTATCCCCATTCCAATCTGGGCCTGCAACACGAGCGAGGGCATCAACATCAGTAGCTTGAACTGAACCAGTGAGGGTACCAGGAGACGCATCGTGGATACGGGTCTTCTTTGTAACCTTGCACCAACCAGCACCTTGGCAGTTGAAGACACCAACCACACCGGTGCATTTGTTCACGTTCCAAATTTTAAGCAAGCTGCAGAAGAACATGACATTTACATCCAGTTTTGGTAACAAAATCATAATGACAATATAAATGGAGTATATGCTGTATTTGAAATCACAAACCTGACTCCATCCCTTGCAGGATCGACAAAAAGGCAGTCATGGGTTGGCCTGCCAGGTAATTGGGCACGAAGAACCGATCCATCAGGAAGGACAAGCTTCTTTAAAAGCACAAAGTTGTGGTTTCCAGGTTTGTCACTGTCCAGTCAGCAATAGAATATTAATGTCATCAGATCAACTGGTTGCACATTTAATTTTTGACAGGAAACAAAGAGTTTGTTTGGTGCAGCTTCTTACAAGCTGAAAGCTGATAATAAAAAAACAGAAGCTAAAAACATCCCTTCCCTTGCTTTCCAATAATCAGCTATTTTTAGATTACACAAGCTATTTATGGCTCCTAAGCTATAAGGAGAAGCTGCACCAAAATCTGGCACAGAATTTCAAAATAAAGTGCTATAAGCAGCTCCATAAGCTACAGCAAATAGGGCCAAATTAGGTCATGCATGACAATACCTGACATAAATTGGACATCCTCCAATGGACCGAGCAGCAGCATGATACTCTGCAGCTGGATGCAGACTCTGCAAAGAAAAGATCCATTCATCAATGTCCTAGTTTTTTAATTCGTAAATGAAAACTAAAGTAAAGCTGAAACAAATTATGGCAAGTATACTTACATGGAACATGTCCCAATCAGGTTGCATAAATTCTCCAAGGAATAGGGAGTTGTATGCAACAGAAGAGATGTGGATGGTGTGAGAAGCAGGGTCACGAGGGTAGAAGTCATCAGAAGCTCTTACTACAGCAGTCTGCTTGGCGCTATAGATCCCATCAGTATTATGACACATGCAAGCAATGCATCCATTGTCGGGGAAGTTCTGTGCAATTGAGGCTTCAAGTGCTTGATGATAGGCACGGGTAAGAGAAACTCTGCCACCGTGGCCAGCCCCGAGGGTTTCAATAATGTTCTGCACATCAACCTTGACTCCATCTACTCCACATGAAGCCAAGTAGGCATGAAGCTCATTGTAGAAATTGAAGACCTTCTTAGGGTGCACTAAACCCAGGCCGTGCACAGCAAGGCTGTCCATGACTATGTCAGGCTGGTTGCCTTGTACACCAGGGGACTGAACTGGGTAAGCCAAAGCAGTGTCAAAGTGCTCCATACCAGAAGCTGCTGGCTTTACCCCACCCCAGTAACCAGCTAGAGCATGCCATACATACACATACCTGTGCCAGTAAAAAATGAAACATAAAAAAATGTAGTAATCAACAAATTTTTATGATGTCATCATTTTACAGAAATAGATATAAATGAAACAAAAGGTTTGTTGCACTTTTATGTTCTTCAGCAAAATGCGACATAAAGTACTAAACCCAGTTGACAACTTACTTCACATTGTGGTGTTGCTTAGCTTCATCAACAACAATTTTCAGGCCTGGCACCTGGTCATTCTTGCCATTCTTCTGGAATTTCTCATTCTCTTTTATTCCCGTCAACCTGTTAGCAAACCTGTAAAATCAATTTTGCCACAAATCAATACCCCATTAGTTCAGGAGTGTTGCAAGCAAAGTGTTAAGATTGCGGGGACAGTACAAATATCAGTCAAAGAGTCTTTGGTGTGTAAGTTCTGGCAGATTATGGCCATTCAGCGTTCAAATATTCGCCTTTAATGGTCAATACAAGCCAACACTAGATTAATTATCCACACACCCAACTTTTGCAAGTCCTCAGACTCATGTAACTTCCCATTTTTAATCAGCAACAACAAACAAAATATTACTATAAGAAGGAAAAAAGTAGTACAATCAAGGGGAACAAGATGTCCACCAAGCAAAAATAAATGAATGAAGAAAAAAGCAACATAACTAGCTACATGGGGCTCTCCAATCCCTCAAATAAAAAATAAAAGAATCCCTTAAAAGGAGATGTCAAAGCCAAAATCCAAATAGCAAATTTTAACCCAAATACCCCCAACCACCCAATCCCAATCTGCTAACTGAATGAGTATGTAAGGAACAATTTAGCCATTTTCTTTTGAACTATATCGCTGTATGAAGCTTTTTATGAGCTAAGGTCCACACAAACACTTTAACTTTGAGGAACACACAAGCACTCCCAATGAACTTGCAAGGAAAAAGCATTGAAACATTTGCATCATCAGATTTTATAAAAAAGGATTCACAAGATAAATCCTCAGAAGAATGAAGAGTCCACAATCTTTTATCATTAGAAGCACTTGACAAAGAGACATCCTCTAGGATAACTAGTAAGGAAATAAATATCAATTTTATTAAAGAAAAAAAATAGAGTTGGACATGATTCCGACACTAAGGAACATGTGTAATATGAAACAGATTACAAGTTTCAACAAAATAACTTATGATTAAATGATAAAAGGAAAACAATATAATCATCTTTAAAACTTAAAAAATTCGTATTGTGATGTATATTTTTATTAACTTCAAATGAAATATTTGTATATAACATATAATAAATAAATAAAATTATATATTTTGCATGTGTCCATCATGTGTGCAGTGTTTTTTCAAATTGCTGTACAACACACAATTGGAGAAATGGCATCGATAATTCAGAGTCTTGTTCCCAATTTCAATGCTTTAGAAATGGCAAAAGTTGAGCATGTTCTACTTATCATACCCTTCTTTTCCTATCTTTGATAAACAGGACAAAAAAAGAAAAAAAAACACTCATCTAACCAGCTTGTCCTGGTAATATGGTACACACTCCCACATGAAACATACTCATTATCCTCCCCCCTTTGTTTCTACATTTTGAACATTCACAATAGTATACTTCTCTAAATCTCTAGAAAACAGAACTAATACCAAATCAACACACACCACAATGTAACCAGATACAAGGAAAGAAAGAAAATGAAAGGTATCTTACTGTGCTCCTTCTTGAACAACACAATTGGAATCCTTAGCTTCGTTGCCAATTTGTTGCCAACCATCATCTATGATAAGGAACCGTGGCGGAGTACCTCCCTCTGACAAGCTGCAATAACAGTTACAGAATAATTTAGTATTCTAAATTTTAATAATTATTATACCAAAAAAATAGTCAGCCATAGTTGAAAAAAAAATAATTGGCTACTTTCTTCTAAATTTACCTTTTAAGACCTTCTTGAACACCCTCAGCTGTGACATCAGTGTAAAAAGCATCCCATGTGCACCAGCCAAACCAGTCAATGAAAGAGGGCAACTACGGATGAACACCACAAAGATCACATGATCCATTCAAAATAACCCTATTGTTTGCCATAAATCCAAGTGATGCAGAGGGACAAAACAAACAAAAGTAAGGACTTCCTCACCTTTTTCTCCTCACGATGATGAAAAGTCTGCATGTGCTTTTCTACAGCTCTGTTTCATGATAAAACATTACTAATGAGTAAACAATGTAAAGCAAAAGGTCTATTACTTTCCCGAATTTCGTGATAGTTGTTGATGACCCCTCAATAAAGCAAATAGATGATCACTACTCTCAGATTTTTCATGAAATAAATAAATCCTACATTTGATTTCTGTGTAGTTGGGGGGCAGGAAGGGGAATACTTACTTTACAGCCTGGCAGATGACTTCAAAGGGGTTGGTGCCAGAATGCATGTAGACAAGGTAAAGTCCGTGGTTGGTTTCAACAGCAATATCTCCTGCAAACCAAATCACACCACAAAAACACAAGGTCGTTTCGTTTCTTTCGAACTTGGTTGTTTCTACTTTTCTTTCCCAAGTTCTACAAACTCCATTAATTTGATTCATTTGAATGATAGGGTGATTCAATTCATTTCTCCAGCTTGGTTGTGTTCGCATAAACGACAGCTCCACCCCACCATTTCGGATGGTTAGTCTTCTTTATTTGACTGCCGGGATGGGACTGGTTTAACGGAAGATATGCCCTAGGTAAATGTGCACCTACACCATATACTTTATGATGACCATGATCTACTCACCACTCTCGAGGCAAATCTCCAGTTCATTCTTTTCATTGCCTTGGAGAACAGCACGGAACTGGCCTTCAAGGAGAGGAAGGAAAACAGTGTATGTGGTTGGGGCATCATCACGTTCCCCTTCAGTGGTGTCTTTGCTCTCCACTAGCATGATTTGCGTCTCAAGAGGAATATCCTTTCCGCATGTCCCCATTCTCTGTGTCATCCACCATAGCTTGAAACGGAAACAACACATGAATCGGAGACCCCTGTTACAGAGACAGATAGAAATTTTAATATCTTTCTGAAATATTATTGTGTTTCTGGTATTTTTTTTTTTTTTTGAAAAAAACAAATTGAAATAGTCAGATCTAGATTATTGGATCATCTTGAAATGCATTGCAAGTAGGGAGACATAGAGACACCAAGGAGAGAATCCTTGCCCGATAACAACAGTCATATTTTGAGGGAGAAAATTTTAAATTTTTTTCACATGATAACAGTAACTTTAGGATTATGTATATTGCTTACTCTAAGATGCCCACAGGGAAGACATGGAGGCTTTTGCTATGTTCGGCTGTGGCACCAATGAAAGCACCCGCGAAAAGGCCTACACCGGATCCTGGAGTTAAAACAATGTTATCAGGCACACCAGTCAGTATCGTCTTTCCATGAACCACAAGGTTTCCATCACTGATGGAGATCTTTGGAGTAACCGTCATCTTTGTGCACGCTACTACTTGCCGATAGTAAACTGCTCACCAACAAAACAATAGAACAAATTAGACACTAGAAAACAGATATACTAAAAATCTGACAGAGAAACAGTTGAAATCATAGCTTAATTAATAGTAAAATCTGAGCTCAATTGCTGATTTGAAATACAATCAACCATAAAGGCAACTCGTACCAGCTAATGTAGTAAAAATTTTACAATCACTGATTATTCAATTTCACCCTACAAATACAAAATCATATCACTCACAACACGGGCAACAAAGAATACATTAATTGAAAAAAATAAAAGCTTTCTAAAGGGTATAGTTTTCCTGATCAAAGTTGTTTACATAACACATGACATCTTTATAACATTATGACTCCATCATGAAAAGACTTACTGCCTATCCTGCGTTGTCCTTGTATCATCCTGGTAAAAACAAATGCCTATAAGTACCTGAAGATTCCATTGAATCTATCATACACATATGTATAAACATATATACATTTCATAAAACATTTGTGATCTCTTCTATACCTTTTGGGCGTTTGTGAAAATTATGGGGTCATCTACAGCCGCGTCTAGTAATAATGAAAAGTTGGTGAGGTTTTAAGAAATTTACAATAAGGACAAAAAAAGACGGCATGGCATGCCTAAAGAGATTCTCTTTTGGAACAAAGGATTGGTGAAAATTGACTAATCGGAAAACAGATTTGTTTGCGAGGAAAAGAGACAGCTGAGTAACGCTGCGAAGATGCACAAAAAGTGGAACCAAAAAGTTCAAAAATGGCCATGAAAATATTCACGATCACGACTGTAAAAAGGGCAATTAATCAAATATATATATATAGAGAGAGAGAGAGAGAGTCTCTTGTGTGTGTATATACATATGTGGGGGTGGGGGGGGGGGGGGGGGGGAGGGGGTGTTTCGGGGGGGACTGAGCAGTGAAATCCGTGTGACTCCAAAACAATCAGCTTGTGTTTTCAAGGCTCCTGAGAGTTTTCGAAATACAAAGAGCAAGAGGGAAACCTGATACAAGAGTTGTTAGATATGTGGCCTAGCTCCCATCTGGAGGTGTTGTCCGCTTGGCCTAGCTCAATAGCTGCCCTCACTGGTTTGAAGGAACCACCAGCACAATATTGTCCGCTTTGGGCATAGCGTCATGGTTTTGTTGCTAGTTAAAATTAGTAAGGTGGAGAGTGGTATTCGCACAGAGCGATGTGGGATTCACTGCGATTGGCTAATTTTGGTGCTTGAATGGATGAGATCCTTGCGATCATCGAAAAATTCTGAGAAAACTAAGGATATGTAACTTTCAAACAGAGAAATTTGACTACTTTTCTTGCCAAATGAGTTAGAAATTTTAATTGATGAAAATTTAAGGCCTATGGTACTTGGAGAGTAGACTCAGCAGAAGTGACATAACTTCAAAAAAAATACCAAATTCATGAAGATGTACATCAGAACTCAAAATCTTCATGATGAAGAAAACATAGAACTCCATAGTCACCTCTTGAACGCTTGAAATTCCTCCGAAGAAACAGACCAGTAGCTAAAGAACGATGAGCAGGTAAAACACAAGCTGAACTTGCAGCGATCATGGTAAAAAAAAAAAAAAAAAAAAACCCTAGTACAATACAATACAATACAAACAACAATAACACAACTCAAAATTCGAAATTCAACGAACGAATATGCCGCCAAAATTCAGAGGCGGTCACCGAATAACCGCGGTCTCATACATGCATCAATGTCCCCTGTAAACACACCTCCTCAAGATCAACCAACACAAATCTCTAAAGAAACCCCTCAATTTCAAAATCCGCATAGTTTGATCACAAAAAAAAAAAAAAAATTACCACTAAAACTCACCTCTGTATGTCTAGGCTTCGCCGGAAACCCCTGCTCCTGAATCTCTGCAGAAATGAGAAAGAAGGAAGAAATGAAGTCAGAAGGAAACGCAAACTTCTATGGACGTAAACGAAAGAAAAGCTTACACAGCGATATAGCTAATGCACTGTACATAACATATCCACATAACAATGGAGTGAGGCTGGACACGATAGAGCAACGGTTTATATACTATGTTTCGGGGTTAAAAGTCGAGCAATTTCCAGGACCAGTAGTAACTTTGTCACACGTGGAGCCACGGTCCGATCTTGCGATTGTATTTTCCATTCAGAGTAAACACTTTGGTTGGTTCTTATTTTTTAAAAATAATTTTTAAAAAATCCTATACTTTTATTCTTTGTGTTTTTTTGTTTTTATTGAATTTTTTTAATATTTTATATAAATTTTTTATTTTTTAAATATACTTAACAAAAATATACTTAAAAAGTAAAAAAATTATAAAAAAATCTTTTAAAAATTCACTAAATACCAAAAATATAAAAAAATATAAGAATTTAGTACATTTTTTATATTTTTATGTATTTCTTAATTTTTTAAAATATTTTTCACAATTTTTTTACTTTTTAGATACATCTAAGTAAGGTGCATTTAAAAAAATAAAAAAAATATTTAAAATTTTAAAAATATACACTAAAACTAAAAAAAATTAATTTTTAAAAATTTAATCCAAAAAAATTCAAACAAAACACGGTAAATGTTATCGATCAATCGGTTAAGTCCAAGTTTCACACTCTCTCGGGACTAGCCACGGCCCACAGCATATATGATTAATTGGTGGTACTATGTATATTAATTGATATATTAATTAATGTATTATTATATATTATAACATTATTATTAATCTCTTTTATTATATAAATTATAATTTTTTAAATTATGTTATATTATCTGTTAATTCACTAATTAATATATAAATTGATATATATAATATTATTATATAAAATATTGTATCAAATATTAGGACTGTTGGTTCAAATTCTCATTTAGGTGTGAGTTTTGATTTATTATACAAAATATTGTTCAATTCATTATAGTCGTATTGATTCATATTAATTTGTATCACTTTATTTGTTAATTGTGATTTAAATTTTAAAATTTATAATTCGTTTTTGAAATCGTTCTACTCTGTTATAATTAATATATGTATATTTTTTAACCTATAATGAAATATCAAAATAAAAATGAGTGTAGAAAAAATTTAATATGTAAAATTTATTATAAATTAGTAGTTATATATATGAAAAATGTTATGTAAAATTAGTTTGTGTTTTATATATGAAAAATATTATACTACTTAGTATTATATATTATGCAAAGGCTTGATAATTTGTTAGAATATTTTTCAATCTGTCAATCCGTCCAAAACAACTCAAACCGCAATTTGCCAATTCGCTAATCCGCTATTTGGTTTATAATTTTACTCTCAAACCACCCGAACCACACTGCACACACCCCTACTGTTACATGATTGACTGGCTCTATGGTGGTGTTTGGGAAGTTAAAATCTACATAAAAACTCACTTCCCAAACACCATCATAATAATCACCTAAGGGTGACCTCTAGGATCTTGGCTCCTTGTAAGACTAGAGATTACCTCTATGTGGTTAAGCCTTTTAATCTCTCTTTTTTACTGCATTTTATCTATCTACCATGGTTTGTTGTTGGTATATTACACATTGAGGAAGTGTTTGTTTGGGAGGATCATGTTGTTTGGTTAAAAAATTATAAGATATGACACAGATATCATCTCAAGACATGGAACAACGTATGTATTCAGCTTGAAAATAATAAATGCCACAAACACGGATGAACCAAACCCGAATGCATGGAAAATGGATGCGATATCAGGTATGATAAATAAAATATGATGTAATACCAAAAGCATATAAATAAAAGGGTTAGAAGGTCGTGGGATTGGGAGATTATTACAACAATTTGAATAACAAAGGGGAGAAAGAGAAATTATTACATCGAATGAATGAACGATAAAAAAAGAGAAATGGGGATTGAAAAAATTATTATAAGATTGAATTAATCTAGCCAATTTACTACTGAATCTAACCAATAATGCTAAATAGATAAAATAAATCGACTAGTACCTCCAGAACCACCCAGGAGACCACGCTCCAGAAGCTGTCTGCTCTATTATTGGAGAACTTGGCCGCTTATACATAACGGGGGCCAACCGACCACAAAATAGACTGGTTGAACCTCTCTTTCAGGCAGAAACTAGAATTATGTAGGGGTTCTAAAACAAAAGCCACAGACATTTTGTAAGGTGTTATCCCTTCTACCTCTTCCATCTATAGAAATTGTTTAAGGAAGAGGTAGATGGGCTACAACCTTCAACACTAATATAAATAGATATGTACAACAAATATTTTGTTAAAAATCAACAAATTAAATGGATTAAATCAAGAACAAATTTCAACCCAATAAATGGATAGGAACCTACATCTTCTCTTTGTGAATAAGGGCAAATTAATACCCAAATCTATGCTATTAAGTGGAGAGCATAGATTAATGCAAATCATTTCTACTTGAAAGCTTTGATTTTAAAACAATAGATTCATCAAAGCTATTGAAAAATCTTCATCAATTCATAGAGATGTTTCTACCATTTTCTATGTTTACGAATGATTGAGAAGGGAGATTTCAATACTCTTTGACCCAAAATCTCTTGTTTTACCTCCAAAAACAAATAATAATAAAAAAAAAAGGAAGAACACAACTCTTTCAACATCAAATCCTAAGAATCACTCTTGCAATCTTATGAGACAATCACTATATTCATCATCATTGAGCATATGTTGAAACACATAGATTGATGCACTTAAGAGATACGATATGTGAAGAGGACTGTAACAACAAGCACTACAACAAAAATAGTCTTTAGAGACGAAAACTAATGACGAAAATAAATTTTGTCACAAAATACATATCTTTTAATGACGAAAATAATATTCGTCTCCAAATGTACCATTTTTAGAGACAAAAATAAAATTTCATCACCAATCTAAATATATAATAAAAAAATTAGGTAACGAAATTATTTTTCATCATTATTTATATTTTTTTATTGCCGAAGATTTTCCCGCTATTTTTTCGGAGGGCACCAAAATTTTGAGACTTTTGGTGACGAAACAATTGGTCACCAATTATAAAATTATTAATGATGAATATATTTTTGTCACCAATAATTTTTAATATTTTAATATCATTTTGTGACAAAACTATTTTTGTGGCCAATATTTTTATCTTTGGTGAAGAAATAATTTTGTTACCAATAAATGATTTAGTTGCTAAATATTTTAGAGGGAGATGAAAATATATTGGCACCTATGGAAGCAGATTTGTTCTTCTTAAAAAAAAAAAAAAAATATGCTTGGTCGTACAGACAGATCTCTCTCTCTCTCTCACACACACACACACAATAATTTCTCCATCAAACCTAATTTCACACACACACACACACACACACACACACACCTTATACTCATTCATGGGATTGAGTTTCCTCACCGCCGCTGCTAACATTTCATCGATTCACACACATCGCCGGTGTGCCGATCGGCTCACCGCCGACAGCCTTTCCTCACCACTGCCATTGGTTTCTTCTTCCCTTGCTGCCGATCGTTAGCCTCTCCTTTCCTCACCGCCGCTACTATGCCGATTGGCTCACCACCACCGTTGTTAGTCTCTCTCTCTCTCTCTCTCAATGCTCTCTCGATGCTCTCTCTGTGTAATAATTTCGTCCGCTGCTCTCTCTCTTTGGTGTATATGCTCTAGATACATATAATATATATATATATATAACTTCAGCAGCCAATGTTCATCTTTCTTTGTATGTGATTTTTTTTCTCTTTTTGTAAATCCAATTAAAGCCATTGTTTTGGAAATTGAATTCTTTATATGAATTTTTTTTTATTGGCTTGTATATTGAACCAAGATTTAATCCGTTGGCTTTCCTGATTGTTTAATTAATTAACCTTCCCTTTTTAAATGCTTCTGTTAGCTAGGGGATTTGATTATTATTTTTATTTATTTATTACATTTGTTTTCAGAAAGAAGAGAGGCCAAAACTCATCTTAGAGAAAGCTCGAAGTAATAGAATATTTGATTGAGTTCATTATTGTTATGTTTGGGAACTTTTTTGGTTTTAATTATTTGAATATTTTGTTAATTCATTATTTTTTTACATATCGGCCATTAGGTCATATTATATATTTTAGTTTTTATATTTTATAGTTTTGTCGGTTAGTAAAGTTGTTTCCACATATTTGAGTTTTGGCTAGATTATACTAACCTCCCATGAGGTTTAGACAATTATAAGAATTTGTCCAGTTATTGTAGAAATTCCTTTGATCCCTCGTGTTAGAATTTTCAGTTAACTACAATTGACAGATAATATACTTGTACTCTTTTTCCCTTGTATAAAATTACAATTCCAGAACAAATAGATTCCAGCATTTGGTTGTTTGATTTGGTGTGGTTGGACTTGCACTTCATTGAATAATGTGTTATGTGCAATGGCTTTATTACAAGCAGCAAAATATTTGGAACTTATTTTTATTACATTTGATTATAAAAGGGTTAGATAGGCATTTTGAGTTTTCTAGGAACTTAGATTGATGGATTGATGAGTGAAGGGACATCTTTGCATATTATAAATTGGAATATAGTTTTTGAAATCAAGAGGTTTCTATAATTGTCAAAAAGCATAAGGATGTTTGTAAAATTTATCCTTGAATATTTTATAATTTTTTATTTTCAGGAAATTTTTCGTTAATTTCTTTGCTATTTCTCAATATATTGTTGATAATTTGGTTCATATGATTTTGTCATCCAAATTAATTATATTAAAAGCGAAAATGTTATGTAAACAAAATTTTTTGTGTAGAAATCTCATCTAAAATTATGGCAATGGCATTTAGAACTGAACACTGCTAGGATCACTGAAATCACATTTGTTCGCATCTACACACATGTGAGGGGTTGGAACTTGTACACCATGTTTGCATTGTCTTCCCTTTTCACTCAAAGATCAACTTAATCCCTTATTTCTCCTTTTTATTTTCTTCTTTCTGTATCCTTATACAGAAAGAAGAGGACAAACAAAATGTCGATGTGCACACATGTTTCTGCAAGAGTATACACAATAACGCCCGTATTCGATACCAATACTGAGCCTCGAAACAATTCATTTTGCAGCTCAAAGATAATCGAGCCTTGGATCCGTCTCTGCTTCCTTACTTGCTGCTGATATCCCAATCCCTAATGCTGTGTTTCGTTGGGGGATTTGGGAAGAGATTTGAAAAGGGAAATAGAAAAAGTAGGTGAAATGTGAATAAAACATGCCTATATTTCACATAGTTTCACACACTTTTTCCATTTTCCTTTCCAAATCCCTCCCTATATTCCCCAACCAAACATAGTATAAAGCTATACCATTTCCCTAATCCTTTTTATTTTCTTTCTTTTATTATCCTTATTGTTTCACTTTCTTTTTTTTTTTTTTTTTTTTTTGGGCCTCTGCCTCACAGCTCTACAAACGAACCCTCTTTATCTCGCATGCCAAAATATCCACAAGTCTCCTATTTATGAAACTCACATAAATCCTGACCCCAATAGAGTGAAAATTTCTTTACGTACGGCTAATTATTTTGGTCCTTTAATGATTGATTTTGTTTTCTACCTTAATGATATTCGTCTTTATGCAATGAGTGAGGTTTTTAAATATAGATGTTGAATGAATTAAGACATTTTTATCTTTAAATATGAGAAAACTTTAATAGTAGCATTGAAAAAAACCATATCACTGAAAATTCTACACAAAATATGTTGTCACACTTTATTATAGCATTCATGAATACTTACGGTTATATTTTTAAAGAAATTTTCAACCATTTCATAACATTCCAAGAATGTTATAATATATTTTTTATAGCATTTATGCATATCATTTAATAAATGTTATAAAAAATAATAGACTTTTAATAACATGGGCTAACATAGCATTCCAACAAATGACATCATTTACCTAAGATGGCATTCATTGCGTGCTATAAAATGTGGTATTTGTTGTAGTGATAATGTGAACCTTGTGGGTGAATTTGATCATGTTATGTCTATTAACTTATGTCATCATATGTTCAAAGCATATAAGTAGACACTGGAGTTATGTTGTGTCAAAAAATATTGATTAGTTTACCTAAGATAGCATTTATTGCGTGCCATTTTTGTTAGTTTTTATTCCTTACTTGCCTATAACCTTATGTTTCTATGTTAATTTAGTAGAAATTTCTTCTTCAACTAAGATAGTGAAATATGCATGTGCAAGCCTGAGAAACATCACAAACATTGAAATATGCACGTGGCTCCTAATTAGGAAAATACTTTGAAATTTGCACTAACAGGCTAATTTAGTAACTTTTTGGCTATTTGGCTAAAATATGAGTTAAAAAAAAACTAGTATGTTTGGGATGACTTTTTGACTTTTTACGAAAAGATGCGCAAAAAGTAGAGAGAAAAGAGAATCTTTGATTTTTTGGTATGGGTTGTTGGCTTTTTGATTTTTTTAGTGACTTTTTGGCTTTTTGGCTAAACGGGATGCTTCCCAAACGAGGCCTTAGTCCAAAAATGCACTTTTCTAACGCTTAAGCTTGAAAATAGGCCATCGGAGGCCAAAACCGTGTAATAAACACGAGACGGCCCAGGTAACATCTCAAACACCTCAGGAGGGACCAATGTGAGTTGTGGAAACTTACGGAACTAGCACGAGACTTCCGATTTGAACACTAAGTCTAAAAATATACTTTTTCACACTTAAACTTGAAAATAGGCCTTCAGAGGCCAAAATCGAGCAATAGACACGAGACGGTCCGGGTAACACCTCAAACACCTCGGGGAGGGACCAATGTGAATTGTGGAAACTTACGAAACTAACACGAGACTCCCGGTTTGAAAACTAAGTCAAAAAATGCATTTTTTCACACTTAACCTTGAAAATAGGCCTTCGGAGGTCAAAATCGTGCAACAGCCACAAGATGGCCCGGGTAACACCTCAACCACCTCGGGAGGGGCCAATGTGAGTTGTGAAAACTTACGAAACTAGCACAGGACTCCCAGTTTGAAAACTAAATCCAAAAATGTACTTTTTCACACTTAAGCTTGAAAATAGGCCGTCGGAGGCCAAAATCGTGCAACAGCCATGAGACGGCCCGAGGAACACCTCAAACACCTCGAGAGGGACCAATGTGAGCTGTGGAAACTTTAGAAACTAGCACGGGACTCCCGGTTTGTAAACTAAGTCCAAAAATGCACTTTTTCACAATTAAACTTGAAAATAGGCCATCGGAGGCCAAAATCGTGCAACAGCCACAAGACGGCCCAGGTAACACCCCAAACACCTCAAGAGGGACCAATGTGAGTTGTGAAAACTTACAGAGCTAGCACGGGACTCCCGATTTAAAAACTAAGTCAAAAAATGCATTTTTTCACACTTAAATTTTAAAATAGGCCTTTAGAGGCCAAAATCGTGCAACAGACACGAGACGGCCCAGGTAATATCTCAAACACCTCGGGAGGGACCAATGTGAGTTGCGAAAACTTACGAAACTAGCACGGGACTCCCGGTTTGAAAACTAAGTCAAAAAATGCAGTTTTTCACACTTAACCTTGAAAATAGGCCGTTGAAGGCCAAAATCGTGCAATAGCCACGAGATGGCCTGGGTAACACCTCAAACACCTCGGGAGGGGCCAATGTGAGTTGTGAAAACTTACAGAACTAGCATGGGACTCCCATTTTGAAAACTAAGTCAAAAAATGTACTTTTTCACACTTAAGCTTGAGAATAGGCCTTCAAAGGCCAAAATCGTGCAACAGCCATGAGACGGCCCGGGTAACACCTCAAACACCTCGGGAGGGGCCAATGTGAGTTGTGAAAACTTACGGAATTAGCACGGGACTCCCGGTTTGAAAACTAAGTCCAAAAATGCACTTTTTCACACTTAACCTTGAAAATAGGTCTTCAGAGGCCAAAATCATGCAATAGCCATGAGATGGCCCGGGGACCACCTTAAACACCTCGAGAGGGACCAATGTGAGTTGTGGAAACTTATGAAACTAGCACAGGACTCTCGGTTTGTAAACTATGTCCAAAAATGCACCTTTTTCACACTTAAGCTTGAAAATAGGCCATCGGAGGCCAAACTTATGCAACAGCCACAAGATGGCCCGAGTAACACCACAAACACCTCGGGGGGGGACCAATGTGAGTTGTGGAAACTTACAAAACTCACACAGGACTCGCGGTTTGAAAATTAAGTCAAAAAATACAATTTTTCACACTTAAATTTGAAAATAGGCCTTTAGAGGCCGAAATCGTGCAACAGACACGAGACGGCCTGGGTAATACCTCAAAGACCTCGGGAGGGACCAATGTGAGTTGTGGAAACTTACGAACCTAGCACGGGACTCTCGGTTTGAAAACTAAGTCCAAAAATGCACTTTTTCACACTTAACCTTGAAAATAGGCCTTCGAAGGCCAAAATCGTGCAATAGCCACGAGACGGCCCGGGTAACACCTCAAACACCTTGGGAGGGGCCAATGTAAGTTGTGAAAACTTACGGAACTAGCACGGGACTCCCATTTTGAAAACTAAGTCAAAAAATGCACTTTTTCACACTTAACCATGAAAATAGGCCTTCGAAGGCCAAAATCGTGCAACAGCCATGAGACGGCTTGGGTAACACCTCAAACACCTCGAGAGGGGCCAATGTGAGTTGTGAAAACTTACGGAACTAGCACAGGACTCCCGGTTTGTAAACTAAGCCCAAAAATGTACTTTTTCAAACTTAAGCTTGAAAACAGGCCTTCGGAGGCCAAAATTGTGCAACAGCCACAAGACGCCCCGGGTAACACCACAAACACCTCGGGGGGGGACCAATGTGAGTTATGGAAACTTACAGAACTCGCACAGGACTCGCCGTTTGAAAATTAAGTCAAAAAATACACTTTTTCACACTTAAACTTGAAAATAGGCCTTCAGAGGCCAAAATCGTGCAACAGACACGAGACTGCCTGGGTAATACCTCAAACACCTCGGGAGGGACCAATGTGAGTTGCGGAAACTTACGAAACTAGCACGAGACTCCTAGTTTGAAAACTAAGTCAAAAAATACACTTTTTCACACTTAACCTTGAAAATAAGCCTTCGAAGGCCAAAATTGTGCAATAGCCACGAGACGGCCCGAGTAACACCTCAAACACCTCGGGAGGGGCCAATGTGAGTTGTGAAAACTTACGGAACTAGCACAGGACTCCCATTTTGAAAACTAAGTAAAAAAATGCACTTTTTCACATTTAACCTTGAAAATAGGCCTTCGAAGGCCAAAATTGTGCCACAGCCATGAGATGGTCCGGGTAACACCTCAAACACCTCGGGAGGGGCCAATGTGAGTTGTGAAAACTTACGGAACTAGCACGGGACTCCCGGTTCGAAAACTAAGTCCAAAAATGCACTTTTTCAAACTTAAGCTTGAAAATAGGCCTTCGGAGGCCAAAATCGTGCAACAGCCATGAGATGGCCCGGGGAACACCTCAAACACCTCGAAAGGGACCAATGTGAGTTGTGGAAACTTACGAAACTAGCACGGGACTCTCGGTTTATAAACTAAGTCAAAGAATGCACCTTTTTCACACTTAAGCTTGAAAATAGGCCATCGGAGGCCAAAATTGTGCAACAGCCACAAGACGGCCCGAGGAACACCTCAAACACCTCGGGGGGGACCAATGTGAGTTGTGAAAACTTATGGAACTCGCACAGGACTCTCGATTTGAAAACTAAGTCTAAAAATACACTTTTTCACACTTAAGCTTGAAAATAGGCCTTCAGAGGCCAAAATCATGCAACAGACACGAGACGGCCTGGGTAACACTTCAAACACCTCGGGAGGGACCAATTTGAGTTGTGGAAACTTAAGAAACTAGCACGGGACCCCCGGTTTGTAAACTAAGTCCAAAAATGCATTTTTTCACACTTAAGCTTAAAATAGGCCATCGGAGGCCAGAATCGTGCAACAGCCACAAGATGGCCTGGGTAACACAGGGACCAATGTGAGTTGTGGAAACTTACGAAACTAGCATGGGACTCCCGATTTGAAAACTAAGTCCAAAAATGCACTTTTTCACACTTAACCTTGAAAATAGGCCTTCGGGGGCCAAAATCGTGTAACGGCCAAAATCGTGTAACAGCTACGAGACGGCATGGGTAACACCTCAAACACCTCGGGAGGGACCAAAGTAACTTATGGAAACTTACGGAACTAGCACGGGACTCCCGGCTCGAAAACTAAGTCCAGAAATGCACTTTTTCACACTTAAGCTTGAAAATAGGCTATTGGAGGCCAAAATCGTGCAACAGCCACGAGACGGCCCGGAAAACACCTCAACCACCTCGGGAGGGACCAATGTGAGTTGTGGAAACTTACGGAATTAGCACAGGACTCCTAGTTTGAAAACTATGTCCAAAAATGCACTTTTTCACACTGAAGCTTGAAAATAGGCCATTGGAGGCCAAAATCGGGCAACAGCCACGATACGGCCCGGGGAACACCTCAAACACCTCGGGAGGGACCAATGTGAGTTGTGAAAACTTGCAGAACTAGAACGGGACTTCTAGTTTGAAAACTAAGCCCAAAAATGCACTTTTTCATACCTAAGCTTGAAAATAGGCTATCGAAGCCCAAAATCGTGCAACAGTCACGAGACGGCCTGAGTAACACCTCAAACACCTCGGAAGGGACCAATGTGAGTTGTGGAAACTTTCGGAATTAGTACGGGACTTCTAGTTTGAAAACTGAGTCCAAAAATGCACTTTTTTCATACTTAAGCTTGAAAATAGGCCATCGGGGTCCAAAATCGTGTAACAGGCATGGGAAGGCCCGGGGAACACCTCAAACACCTCAAGAGGGACTAATGTAAGTTGTGAAAACTTACGAAACTAGCACCAGACTCCCGATTTGAAAACTAAGTCGAAAAATGCATGTTAAATTGTATATTTTATTGATAAGATAATAATTGTCTAACTTGCATTCTTTTCTTTTTTTTGTGTGTTTCATTTTTTTGCAGATTCGAGATTTGATATGGACATGTTTGATAATTTGGGGAGCAGAAGCTAGCTCATTTTTTGTTTTTGTTCATATTACCTTACATGTATTTTGGTTGCGTTGTAAATTTTGTATTTTGTTGGTATTACAGGACATGTTTGGTAATCCACACTTGATATTTTATTTTTTTTGATATTAGTAGACATGTTTTTTTGTGGATATTAGGAGATGTGTTTGGTAATCCACATGCGGTTGATATTATATTTTTGTGGATATTAGGAGACATGTTTATAATCCGTATGCAGTTCATATTGTATTTTTATGGATAGTGCTGAAATTCGATTGTGATGTTTATGAAAATGAACAGATTTTTGTATTAATTTGTAATAGATATTTTATTGAACAGGTTATTGAAATGCGTAGGGAATTTTTAGATGAACAGGTTAATTTAATTCAAAAATAGAACCCCCATTTTCAAATTTTTTTAATTTTTATTAGCGTCGAAATAAAAAATGTCGTTATTAGTTTTCAAAAAACATGACGAATAATTTTGTCACTAATGATATAGTACCAAACAAATAATTTCGTCAAATTTGCTGAATATGTCGTCGCTAAATTGAAATATTTGGTGACAAAATATTTTTTGTCATTGAAGAATTTGCTTTTTTGCTCATTTTAGTGACGAATTTTTTTATCACCTTAATCCATATGATTGGTGAGGAAAACTTTCATCACTAAAATCTATTTGGTGACGAAACATTTCGTCACAAAAAACAATTAAAATAAAATATTATTTAGTTTTGGTGACGAAATTGATGTTATAGATGACAAAAAATGCAACATTTGGAGACGAAACATTTCATGGCCAAAAATGAAAAATAGGCGATGAAACTGTTTTTCGTCACCAGGTACTTTCAGCGACAACGTATATGCGACAAATGTGGTGACAATTTTTTTTCGTCACAGATCACGTTAGTGACGAAAATTTGATGCTTGGAGACAAAATCAGTCTGTCACCAAAGGCCTTTTTTGTTGTAGTGAAGAAACACTACTTTAGTTATTGAACTTTTGAATGGATGGCTAATAGCTACTTCCAAACACGTACACAAGGGTCCAAAATATATAAGAACTAGAGGTTGAAGCTAAGGAAAGTAAGAGAATAAAAGAAAAGCTATCAACTCAATAAATGGGTGACTAAATCTATTCCCTCCTCATCCATGAGGACTTGTTACATCTTTACAGTAGTTACATAATGAAAATAAAGCTTGAATTAAAGAAAGAAAGGGGAAAAGATGATTAAAGCTATGAGCATATTACCTTTTCAAGTGGATGAGTTCTCTTGATTTACAAACTCTTTGTTGGTTCCCTCAAGAGCTTTTCATGTGTGTTGTTTAATGTCTAAGATTCCTAACAAGAAGCCTAGAATAAAGCTTCAATGGAGCTTTAGAGTTCAAAACTAATGGGTGGTGGGTAAGAGGTGAAGAAGAGAGAGAGAGAGAGAGAGAGAGAGAGAGAGAGAGAGAGACTTTTACCATCTTTGGACAAAAATTTTTAACCCTTTGGAATGAGCTACCAAGCTCTATCTATAGAGTCCATGGTGTAAATATCTGAGATATTTGTGGAAAATGTCCTGGAGAAGCTAAAATTCCTTAAAATACTCTATACCCGGAACATTCAGCCAACCATTCCGTTTCTTGTCCGGCCGAATGCATTTTTAACGGGCCATCATATGGTATCCGGCTAGCCAAAGAATACACCATTGGATCAATAAGGTAGGGTTAGCCTAAATTGAGAGGAGAAAGAAGTATTTTAGAGGATTTCACCCATTCCATTCATTCCTACTATGTCCTTTGCTTAGTTTGTTTAAAAGAATACAACGCTTTGATTTGGAAAATATGAGCCTCTAGAACATTGCGGTAATGTCTAAAATTGCACCACTAAACTCATTTTGAAAGAAGTTCCAATTATAGTTGAAATTTTTTTTTTTGTCCAAAGCAGGCATTGGTATGGTTTAAAGCTTAACCCTTAGACTTCTTGCTATAGCACTCGTAAGATTAACACATCTCGTCTTCATTATTGAGAACTTAAAAGAGAGCACCCAAGTCTTAAGGCTAGTAAAAAAATAGGGTGTTTTACACCAGTCTGAGCGCATTATTCAAATTCTAGAAAACATGCTTCAGGCTTGCATTTTCGATTTTAAAGAGTCGTGGGAGAGGTACTTACTTTTGATAGAGTTTTCCTATAACAATAGCTTTCAAGCGAGTATTGGAAATGACACCTTTTGAGACCTTATATGGCCGACCATATAGATTTCTTGTTTGTTGGGCCGAGGTGGGTGATGCACCTATGTTGGGTCTGGTGTTAGTCTGAGGAACAACGGAGAAAGTTGCCCTTATTCGTAAGAGGTTGGTTTTGGCTCAAAGTTGCCAAAAGATCTATGTCGACCGGAGGAGGAGACCCTTATCTTTTGAGGTGGGGAATCATGTTTTCCTCAAGATTTTACCGAGACAAGGTTTGATGAGGTTCGGGAAGAGTGAAAAGTTATCTCTGAGGTTTATTGGGCCTTTTGACATCCTAGAGCAAATTGGAAAGGTAGCATATTGTTTGGCTTTGCCGCTCCAACTTTCTAGGGTTCACAATGTGTTTCATATATGTATGCTTCTGAAGTATGAGCCCAATCTTTCACATGTGTTGGATTGGACAAAGTTAGACGTAGATAATGATCCCTCGTATGAGGTGAGACCAGTTCATGTTTTGGACACTCGAGAGCAAGTCTTACGACGTAAGATTTTTTGTTTGGTTAAGGTGTTATGGCGACACCACGGGGTCGAGGAAGTGACTTGGGAGCGTAAGACAGAAGTTTGTGATAAGTATCCAGACTAATTTCCTGCTGGTTGAATCTTTTTGTAATGGTTTTGTGTTTGTTGTAATATGTAAGGGTTGTGAACACTTTGTAAGATTGATGTACTACTGTGTTAAGTTGAGTTGTTATGATTTTCTATACCGTTAGACCTATGTGATTTTGTTGTTGATGTTGTGGTATTTTTTGTTGTAGGCGTAATTCAATTTCAGGGATGAATTTTCCTAAAAGGGAAAAGTTATAGCAGTCCAGGTTAAGACTCGACCCTTTTATACTCTTTGGTTCTAAGTTTTGTATCTATTGGTGTTGTTGTCATCGGTTCTAGTCATATGTAATCTTTGAGTGTTGAAATGGATCTTTTATGTTCTGTTTTGAAACATGTTAGGCTTAGTATTTATGGGAAGGTTTTGTTTGTTTGTTCTTGGGTTCACTCAAGCGGTGTTTCGTTCACTCGAGCGGTCGTTTGTTTCTTTCAAATTTAGGATTTGCAGTTTGAACTTCTGGGAGTAGGGCTTTCTTCACTTGAGCGCGAGCGGTCTATTTGCAGTCTAAACTATTGAGAGTTTGCTTTCTTTGCTCGAGCGATATTTTGGTCACTCGAGCTGTAACAACCCGAAAATTTAAGTTGTCTCTTAAATTTTATTATAAATGAGAAAAATCCTAAATGTTTAATTAAATATGTAAAATAAAATATTGAATGTTATGGATGTATGTGATAAAGTGTAATTTAATTTACATTGTTATTGTGTAATTATTCTATTAATTAGGATTAATGTAAAATTAAGTAGGATCATTGTAGATAAACCTCAGTGGAGTGGGTAAGCTCAAGAGAAAATAAATAAATAAATAAGGATCAAGATGCTTATCGGATAAGCCTGCCAACCAAGGCCATGTGGTTCCTTGAGTGACCAAGGCATTACATATAAATAGAGGTGCTGAGAGAAAGTTGGGAGAGGAAAAAGAGATGTGAGTGGTTAGTAATAGGAAGGAGCTTCGGTAAACGGAGAAATAACAGTAAAGGATTAATATAAAGGTGAGTTATATTATACCTTGAGTTATTATAATATATTTTACGTATGTTTTGACTTACCATAATTTATTTTATACAAGTTATGTTTTATAAATTATATTAATATTTCAATTACATGGATTAATTTCTGAACTCTATTTGTTTAAAATGAAACCCATGGATATGTTTGTTTAACTTTTAATGATTATTTGACTATGACCTTATATACAATTATGTTTTGTAAGTACCACCACGGGAGTCCCATGTCTTGGGGGACTTAAATAACTATTGGCTTCTGTTTGGTCACTTTGTGGTCTTCTATTGTCATGGATCTATTGACCTTTGTTTTGTGCAGAGCAAAGTGATGTGCGGAGATAAGTGTTACACTATTGTGGGAGCCACCTCTATAATTCGTACGAGTCACCTCTTGAATCCATACCTCTGTGTTGTTATGCATCCATTGACCTTTGTTCTGACTGTCAGTCATGTGACCTCTGTTATGTTCTGTTCGGTACTGTGGTTATGGTTATTTATTTACATAATCTCAGTTTTGCTACTTAAATGATTATTTGTTCAGACTAAGTTATTTTAAATATTTTATTTACATAACTATCCATGGTTATTTTGTGTCCCTTATACTCTTGGCATAATATTTCTCACTCTGCCATGTGCTTATAGCTGTTTACCAATTTTTAGGAAATAGTGCAATTCAGAAATAGCTTTTGGAAAGTCTTAGACGCGGGGCTGCGGAATAGATATACACAACACTTTATGATATTCTTATATGTAAATATCGGCCTTTTGGTCAATAAATTTTGTCATAAAAATAGAAGCTCCAATGATTATTTTGGTACCCTCACTTAAATATTATTTCCGCTCGCGTTTATTAATTTGTTTAAGAATTGGCCGGAGGTAATGTCAGTTACTAGCCACCACGAAACTTAACCTTTGGGTACGGGGAGCGGGTAGTGACGCGAGCTGTCTATTCTATAGGGCTAATCTTTTAGGAGTTTGGTTTCTTCACTCGAGTCTAGTTTTGGTCACTAGAGTAATGTGTTATGTCTGACACTTGAGCGGTGTTTTATTTGCTTGATCGATCTGTTTGTATGAAGCTACGGGGAAAAGATTTTTTTCCTTACTTTTTGGTTTCTCTCTCTCTCTTTCTCTCTCTTTGTGTACAAATATCTGAAACCCATTTTCTTTCATCTCTCACTAGAAATCTTGTATAAAACTTTTGATCTAGTCAAATCTGTTGATTTCTTCACTCTAGTGCTTTGGGATTAAAGGTAGAGCTCAAGGAGAGGAAATTTTTAATTTGAAAAGTTTGAGTTTTCGTCTCCATTTATTTTGGGGATTTGTTCATCTCTTTCTTCAGGTTCGAGGTAGAGATTTTGAATGTGTTGCATGGTATTTAGCCTTGTTAGGTGCTTTTTGAATAGAATAATATTTTGAGGGATTTGGGTTTGATTTTAAATATGTTTTGGTTTGTGAAAGAGGGGTTTTCGGGTTGTTTCCTTAAAGATGTTGTTGGGAATGTTTATAATAATGGATGGTATTGAATTTGAGGGAAGTTGTTTTAAAATGGGAAATGTTGAATGAATAGATGTTATTTTGACATTTTGGAAACCCTTAATGATTCTTGATTTTTGACAAAAAAGAGAATTTATGAGATTTCGAAACCATGATGTGATTCTTGTTGAAATGAGAAAGAGGAGATTGAACATGTTATTGTTACTCCTATCTTGAAATTTTGGAATTTATATTTGTCAGTTGGAAATTATCTTTTGAATAGAAATATCAATTTCGGCTATCGGTGGAGGATAGGATTGCTTGTTGTAGAAATTGCATGTGAACTAGGTTAACGGAAATCCTTTCACTCATGCATTCCATTCGAACATATGTTTTATACTTATGCATTGAAAAACATCGTTTTGAGAAAAAATGGTGAATACTTTGGTGAATCTGATTAGGGGGTGTGGCTGTGGTTAATTAAGTTGGCCTTTGTGTCTTTGGTGAAAGTCTAGAAATCTGTGCTGTTAGGATACCTTCCTTTCTGTTAGTTACCGATGACGTGGCTTTGGTAGTACTTTTATAGTTTACTTGTACACACATACTTAGAAATTTCCATTGTGGGTATTTACTACCCTATTTTCTGTTTTGGAAGCAATGGTTTATAAACTATGATATAAACTTGGAATAGCATTATTTTGAAAAAGTGAAAGTGCATGTTTTATGAAATCATTTCATATGGTTTTGTTAAGCATCATACAGATCATTAAATTTAGGAAAAGTCTACAATGTGCACCTTATAAAAGGGCACATGATATGCACTTATTGTATGGCCCATATCGTGCCACATCATAAAAAATGACCTGCTAAACCGGTCATGCAACAGGTTACAGAAAAAATCATAACATTCATTGTAATATCATAACAATATTACAATGAATCATAACAATGTCATAATATTCACCAAAGTGTCATAACAAAGACACTATAAATCATAACAATATGATAACAACTCATAACAAATATAATTATTTGTAATTAATTATCATAACATTTGAATCGTAACATTTTTTATTATGATTCACCATGGCAAATCATAACTTTTGGTGGTACAAATCATAACTTCTAGTGATGAATCATAACCATAACACATTGAGTATAACTTTTTTTCCCACAATCATAACGACATTAACAAACTATCATAACTTTTGTCAATGAATCATAACATGGCATGTTGATTATAATTTTGTCCCGAAAATCATAACAATATTAACAAAACATCATAACTTTTAAATTTTCAAACACAATTGATTGTGTAATCAATTGGTATAGCATATTGGAGTGAATGGAAAATCATAATTGATTGCAAAATCGATTGGATTGAAAGACCATAATTGATTATACAATCGATTAGTGGCTAGAGTTTTGAACTTTCACAATTGATTGTACAATCCATTAGAATATAAGGGAGATTGAAATATGACAATTGATTGTACAATTGATTGTAGGAATCCTTGATATAATAAACCTAATTGATTCAATAATCAATTAGTTTTCATAAGGCACACTAAACCAATTAATTCCCAACTTATTCATACTTTCCAATGAATTAGTAAAAGCCTAATCATTAATATCAATTTAGTCAATATTCGAATAGTAATTGATCGGTTTATCAGTTGCCATTTATATGTAATTTTGTTGTTATGTTTTCATTACCTCAAACATTATCACTAACAAAAACGCATGACACTCCAACTACGTTTCTCGTTTTTAATTCTGTCTCTCTCTCTCTCTCAGAGTCATTATCGTCAATGTTAATGTTACCTGAAATGTTGTTGCTATAACTATCTCATCGACTCTCACTCTTTCTTTCGTTGTCATTATTAGTGAATTAGACAATAATGTTATTGTTACCAACTTCAATTAATCATGCCCTTTGATCCACTGAAACACAACTTTCAAGTATTGATGGTATGCCTTCGTCAAGGGGATAGCTTGGGAAGATAGTGGAGCTGGACGTTCATTTTTGTTTTTTGTAAATTTGTTTTGTAAAAGCCTAGTGCTTTATTTATATTAGTTTTCAACTCACTTTTGTTATAACTTAGTAATGTCTTGAAAATTTGTAACCGTTAGGGCATGAACTTATCTTTGTCTTTTGTTTTTATATAACTGTCACATGCTATAGATTCATAATCTAGGATTGATGAATATATTAATATATGTGACGTCTTTTGTATTATTTTTTAAGGAAATCAATGAATGAAAGGTAGTTCCAAAAGTGCTTATGTCACCTAAATGATTGAGATTAATCAACTTTCACATGTATGTTTGAGAGCAGTGAGGCATATCGATTGTTGTTATTTTGGGAGCATTACATTTATTTTGTCTTGAATTGATCTAATTGTTTCCAATTGCTTAGTATTTTTTTTTTTTTTGGTGGCAAATGTCCACATCAATGGTATATGTCATATTTTTAGGAGTAAAATTGTAAACTTGAACAATTCGGTGACTTAACCTCAACCAATTCAATAAATTTTTTGTCAAAAGCCTTAACGATGTTATCAATTAGATTAAATTGACACAAAATCTAAAATTAAAGATCAAAATTAAACTAATTAAAAACTATAAAGACTAAAATGACACGTGATAAAATATAAAACTGCTAGTATAATTTGTCCCTCTTAAAATAATTGTATTGTAAGTGCAAGCCTGACACACATAAAAGATTTGTCCCAAATATAGCAAATGATTTGTACCCTATATCCAAAAGACTTGCACCACTATGAAAATAAAATTATTTCTGTACTGCTCCACTGAAACACAATTTTTCCTTAATTCTTCAACTATAATTTAAGTAATTTTTACACAAATTTTCCTTAATTCTTCAACTATAATTTAAGTATTTGGAATAATTATGAGAAAAAAAAAATCCTAAGGTTTTATAACAAAACAAACTTTGATTTTTTAATTTTATCAATTTAAATTCAAATTATTTATTTATTTATTTTCAATGTAAATCATTTGTCTATTTTTGTTAAAATCAATGAAAAAAAAGATATTCCAGTCATTCAACTTAATAAAACATGATATTTTAGACATTTTTTTAAATATTTACATTGAGTTAATTACTAATATATATATATATATATATATTGTTAGTTTTATTTGACGAAAATTAAACTCTAAGTTAAACTTTTGACTTTTGACATGGCAAGCTCACAATAAAAGCATTACAAATTAGCACTGCAGAGGATCTTTACTCTACAAAGTTATGATTATACATTTGAAGCCAAGAACCTTATCAACAAACCTATTTGGCTTAATGGCTGTGTAATATTTTTTGTAGCGTGAGATTTTAGATTTAACTTCTACGAAGAAGTGTTTGATATCCTTTGTGGTGTGGTGGTTTATTTTTCCTCCATTATGGGGATTGATTATGTGCAGTTGATGGGTTTGAGCTTAGTGAATTTCAGTTATTGATTGTTAGACTTTCTAGCTATTATAAGTGAGTAAGGATCCTCTAGAGTGATTTTTTCCTAAAGTTTCCTAGAGTGCTACATTGTGTGGTTGAGATTTACTGGCAAATCACATCAATTTTTCTGATGTGACTTGCCAATAAATCTCAACCACACAATATAGCACTCTAGGAAACTTTAGGAAAATTTCACTTTAGAGGATCCTTGGTGATTATAAGTTAGTGGTCTGTTCAATTGCATAAATATTTATCATGATTATAACTACTCTCCTATACATTAAAAAAAAAACAATAAAAAAAAAAAAAAACCAAGAACCTTGTCTAAAATTCAAATGGTAATGTTCATTGTCTCATCAAATTTTATTTTGTGAACCATTTCCATTAGTTTGTTCACCAACAATTTCATTTGTCATAAACAAACGAAGTGCCAATCATTTATTGCTCCTATTTGGCCTTAGACATTAAATAATTATACATTTTTTTAAATATTCCAATTCAACTTATTTTGGAAACCAAAATCTTGGTATTTTGCAAAATTGCATTATACAACGTTCAATGGAACTCCCAAAACTGCAATCTAAAACAATATGGACCAACAAATTATAATGATATCTCTCATATTTTTCCAAAATAAATTCAGAAATATTTGCAAGCTTATTGGAATGAAGAAGAATGTTCTCCCCAAAAAATCATTATCATTAATCCATGATACCAATTTTTTATACTTCCATAATTTGAGAATCATTTTTTTTTTTTTTTTGAACAAATTTGAGAATCATTTGTGTCGACTTTTTTTTTTTGACTGTTTGAAGATTAAATCACTAATTCCTTGTAGCCCTAAAAGTCCAATTTAGCTCAAAATTCAACTGGACAAATACCTCACCAAACCAAAGCCACCTCAGCAATTTCCATCATCAATAATTTTCATTAAATTATAAATTAACCCCAAAAAACTTGAAAAAATTACAAAAAAAAATTATATTTTCATATAAACTTAGAATTAATATTTATATGCGTTTAATTGCAGCGCTTAGGGTTGAAATAAAAGATAATTTAGATATATTTTTGAATTAGAAAGTGAGTTAAATAGATTAAATTCTCTTTTGGTTATTGCCTTGAGACAATCTATAATAAATTATAGGTAAAGAATTGCTAGTATTAAAAATAAAATATAATTAGAAAATGCAAGTGTAGATCATCAATGAAAACTTTTATAAGAATTAATATTAAATTAGATCCGTTGCAAATCCATTATAGAAATTGGTATCAGAGCCCAATTTCTCGACCTTTCCAACAACATTTGTATAAGTATTAAATATAATGAAGAAGTAGAAACTGATAACTTAAATAATAATAGAACAAAATAATACCTTAATTAGACTATTAAAAGAAATTAACGAAAAACTTAGAACAAATCAATTAAAAATAATAAACAAAATTAGACATTTTATACAAGATCTAGAAAGAAAAAAAAAATAGTAACCAATTTTTAAGAAAAATCAAAAGAATTAGATATATATATATATATATATATATCCCTATCTATATATAAGGGAAATAATTCGGAGGAACCTTTTGAATTAGTTTCACCTGCAAAACAAAAAGAAAATGGAGTTAAGTAACTATAACCTAAAACAGTTAGAAGAAATGGTTGACAAAGAAAATGATAATGCAATAAAATACAAAATTATATGACAAATAGCTGAACAATTAAATATGATAGATGAATAAATAATAGAAGAAATAAATAATGAGATAATAAAATTAGAAGAAGATATCAATAAACAATTAAGATTAATCAGCTTGAGAGAAATGAGAGACATTCTCCTTGAAGATTTAGAACAAATAATGAGAAATAGTGACGCAGAAAAAGAAAGAGAAAATAGTGTTCTAGAAAACCTCAAAGACATAGAAAAAGATAAAGATGATAATGCCTTAGAAGGGTTAGAGGAGATCAATAACGTTAATGACATTGATATGGCAATGGTAAAACAAGAAGGAAGCAGCTCGTCTGCCCACCTAATCTAAATAATCTTGACTTTAGAAACTTTACCATGTAACAACTGGAAGATGACACTAGAAATTATGACTATAAAAGAAGAACGAGACACTATAGTTACCTAAATAGAGGATCTTTTGTTAGGAGAACATCCGATTATACAGACTTTACCCCTAGAAAGGTAGTATATTTTTAAGAGAAGTACTACTAAAACCAATAAGTAATAACTTAATATTTATTATATATTGATTGTGCAACAAATACAATGATGTAATAAAATAATGGAAGAGGGGCATGCACCATGTCCTAAATATCCATAGCAGCAGCTGAAGCATGCAAACTTTTCTAAATTATATTGAACATAGCTTCATGGGAATAGTAGCAAGTTGGTACAACAACCTGAGAGAATTAATAGCAGAAACTACTCCAGAAGGTATGTTAAATCTGTTTGTAAAATATATTGAAGATGAATTCATAGGAAAAGAGTGGGATGAAGATAAAAGAAAAAGAGAATCAGTCAGAAAACTAAATAATAGAAAATTATGTAATATGGAATATATAGAAAATTTCATATGCGAATATTCGTATTACTACTATCAAATAGATAGAAATAAAATTCATTTAATTATGTTTTTTTTTTTCATAAACTGCCATATCCTATAACTGTTAATATAGAAGAAAAATATAAAAATGGTTGAAAGAATTAGGATATGCCACAAGCGAGACCTTGGGTCATAGAATTAGATATCTAAGGGAATTGGTAGAACAAGAAAGCATGAAAATGAAACAAAGAATAAAGGTGAAAAACAATATTTACATTGCTAGAAAACATCCAAATCATGGGGATGTAAACCTTTAAAAAGAAAAACATACCATAAAAAAAAGAAAACATTTCATAAAGGAAAAAGTTTTAATAAACAAAGAGAAGAAAAATATAAAAGAAAATATTATAAAAAACCTTATCATTTCAATAAAAGAAAAAGATTTTTTAGAAAAAATAATTGTTGTCTAGAAGGAAAAAAGCCTTGTATATAGCAACTCGAGTTAAGACCCGACCCTTTTGTATTCTTTGAACCGAAACACGGTACTCATTATTACTGTTTAGACTTCTTGAGGTCTTATTGTTAATTGGGGTTAGTTGTTTGGAGTTGTTGGTTGTATTTTGAATAGGTTGGGAGTTAGTGTTTTGAAAGCTTTTCTGCCTATTTCTCTTTAGGTTCACTCGAGCAGTCTTTCCTTTGCTCGAGTGGTCTTTGGTTCTTCCCAGTATATGTGTTTGCAGTCTGAACCTTTAGGAGTGGAGTGTTCTTTGCTTGAGCCATGGATTGGTTGCTTGAGCAGTATTCTATGTCTAACATTCGAGCAGTCTTTCTTTCGCTTGAGCAGTCTTTTTGTAGGTTTAAACTATAGGAAAGGGGTCACTATGCGCTAGAGCCATGATTTGTTCACTCAAGCGGTTCCTTGTGTTTAACGCTCGAGCTGTGTTTTGGTCGCTTGAGCGATCTATGCATATATCAATATAGGAAAAATATATTTTCTTTCACTTTTTGATCTCTCTTTCTCTCCAAAAGGTAACTTTACCAAATTTTATCACTCTCTCTCTCTCTAGTTCTTGTCTAAACATCCCTATACACTCAAATCTATTGGTCTCGCCACTGTAGTGCTTTAGGAAAAACGTGTAGAGCATGTAGAGGTGAACATTCTAATCAAAGAAGTTTTCATTTTTGGCTTTATCAAACTTTGGGTCTTGTTCTTCTCTCCTTCGAATCTTGAGGTAGGGATTTCTTCAGCTTCTTTTTATGATTCTTAGCCCCGTTATGTGTTCTTTGAAAAGTTTAGTGAATTGGTAGTAGTGAGTTTGATTTAGGGTTTGGTTTTGAGAGAATAAAAGAGAGGTTTTCAAATGGGTTCATGGGAAATGTTGTGGAGATGAGTATATTGTTAAGTTTTGTTGAAATCTTGAAAATTTCTCCTTTAAATGTATTTTTGAAAGGAATAGATATTTGTTGGAAATCTTAGAAATCATTGGTTTTTGAACTAAGGAAAAAGAGAAGGTTGTTGAGCTTTTGGGAATGATAATATGAATATATCTGTTAATGATGAGAGTGGAGTTGAATATGTATTATCACTACTATATTGAGATTATGTAATTATACCTATTGTTTGGAGATTTATCTTTTGTATAGAGATATTTGTTTTGGGCTATCGGTGCAGGATAACTTTGATTGTTGTAAAAATTGTATGAGGATTAGGTTAATTGATATTAGTTACTCCTACATCTTGCATTGAACATTGTTTCATATTTATAGATTGAAAATGTATTGTTTGGAGAAAAAGGGGTGAATACCTTGGTGAATCCATTCAGGAGATATGGTTGTGATATTATCTATTTTGGCCTGTGTGTTCTTGGTGAAAGTCCAGAAACTCATACAGTTAGGTGCCGATCCATTCAGTTAGTACTGGTTAAATGGCTTTGCTAGTGCTTGTATAGTCTATTGGTAGACACGTACCTTGTAACACCCCAGTATACATACCACAAAATATATAATCAATCTATCATTATCATCCAATAACTTATCCTCGATATACACACGGAATAAGAATCATCATTCTATAACAGAAGTCCAATACATACTCATAGCAATACACTTACAAACATTCTTAATATAAATTTATACACTTCTATTTGCCATAAAGGCTTACACCATTCAAACAAGGGTCCTAGCTTCAACAAGGAATTCCTACTTAATACATAAACTTAATAGCAGCAGGTAATAACATCTAGGAAGCTTCAACGCCCCACACTGACTCCTATTCATTTTCAACTATGTCTCGGTCCATCTTCATCACCTAGAATTTGAGAATGTCCAGCCCATAAAAAGGGAATAAGCTTTGATGTCCAGTAGGAGATAAACTTAACAGCTTTAAATATACATGTTCAATATGATTTATGCTCATGTAATGTCATGCCATGCCATGCATATAACTTAAGATGTTTGGAGCTTAATTTATGAAATGCTTAATTTATAACCCATGTTAACCCAACACAATAACAGTTGTTGAAATCAGCACCCTTCATTTACTTGTGCTAAACTCCATGTACATATCTCAACACCTCCACATTTACTAGCCACCAAGCATAGTAGGGCAAGTGGGAACCTCTTAATTTTTGAAAAACCTCCACATTTATCGGCCACAAAGTATGGAGGGGCAATTGGACACCCATTTCTGTTAAAGACTTCTCCACATTTTCCGACCACGAAGCACAAAGGGGCAAGTGGACACCCATCAATCATTTCAACATTTCTCCTACATTTATCGACCACCAAGCATAGAAGGGCAATTGGGAACCTTTAACAAAATACCATTACCACCCCATATTTTTTGGTCTCCAAGCACGAAGGACAATTGGGCACCTCAACACACGCGAAGCACTTTCACAACTGCGCACACATCCTCTTTTAAAATTACATTATATTTGATCAAGAATTATCCGGATGCAATACAATGCGCGAGTTCTCAAGTACTCACATTTAACCCAAAGCATAGTCTAAATACACAAGTAATTGGTACACAAAATTGGGGAAATAATCTCCATCATCACAAATCACAATTCATTCCGCATATTTATTCATGAGGAATATCAAATGACATCTTAACATAAAACACAAATTAGTTCAACCCTCCTTTGATTAAAACCCCTTCCAACACTTTGTACACATTAATATTACTATGAGATAATTTGTCGTACAACAACTCCATAATTCACATTTCAACCCCAAGTTAAATAAACATAACCCAATTTCATGTTTTTAAAATCAATTGAGCAAAACCCCTTTTTATTGAACAAGTTTCAAAACCAGGGTTTCAAGAAAAATTGGGGATTTTCCTCATTTATTTGTTAAATCCTCAAATCACCTCTCATTGTTCATCAATGTACCCAAAACATTCAAAACACTTTAAGGATTTGAGTAAAAACCCTCATTTGGACCCAAACAATTTACCATTAAAGATTTCTAACTTTAAATTAACTCAAAACCCCAAAATAAAACAAAATCACATCAAAACATAAATATTTATAGTTAAGGGAACCCCCTATCTTAAGGATGAAAGCCAACAAGGAAGACCCAAGCAAGAACTCCAACAAATTCTCAATCAAATCGGCAAAAAGAAAGATATTCACTTCTCCTTCACTAATCTTGCATAATCTAAGGAGGATCCTTAGCTTATGAGATAAAATCAAAGGTTTTGTGGCTAGGGTTTTCGAACAAGAAGAGAGGAGTGAGAAAAAAGAGAGAAAAGTAAGAGAAAATGAGCAAAAAGTGGGTTTGAAACTTGTTGATCCTAAACAAACCGCTCGAGCATAAGAAGTGTCACTCGAGCTACTAGAAACAAAAGATGTTACTGCTTGAGTGCAGCAATCGACGCTCGAGCGAAGAAGAACAACTCTTAGAAGTTTTGCAGAGCTATAGTGAAAATACTAGGAGCATGAATTCACCACTTGAGTGACAACTTAACTAATCAAGCGGTCTCGCTTGCAAAACACCCAACTGTTGGGAACCATGACTCTACGCCCGAGCGACAAAGTCTCTGCTCGAGCGCTCGCCAAAACAAACTGCTACATACCTAGAGATTCTGAGTGTTGTGTATCCACAACCCTATTTTCTAATTTAAACGGTATTGTTTATGAATTGATTTATAATCAAGGCATTGCATTGTTTTGAAAGAGAATGTGTAATGTTTTGGTAGTTGGCATGCATATGCATTCACCATTTGACTTTGTTAAGTATTATACAGTGTGTTCAGGCATTCTCTACTGGGCTTTAGCTCACCCTATGTGGAAACCAATTTTCAGGTGCTGATGGCATGCCTCCACCAAGGACTTAGCTCTGGAGGATATTGGAGCTAAAGGCTCATTTGTTTTGTACTGTAAATTTCTTTTGCACAAGCCTCCTCTGGCTTTTTATTTGTTTCAGGCTTGACGCACTCTTGCTGTAACCAAGCATTGTCTTGGAAATTTGTAGCCATTAAGGCACGAACTTAATTGTATTTCCTTTTATTTCTTCATATCGCTTTGTGACACATACTACAAATACAAGATTTAGGGTTTATGAATGTGTGATGCATGTGGCCCCTTTTGTAATGTTATCAAGTGAATTAATGAAAGAATGAAATCTTATTAGTTTCAGCATAACTAGCGTACTTTATGGGATTATTTGTTATTGGTATTTGAAGGCATTACAACTTGGTATCAAAGCTAACCAAGTTTGAATACTTTGGGCTCGTGGGAAGTGATTATTACCACAAAAGATTTGTCTCGCTAGATAATAATAAACATATACCTGGTATGATATGTGATAGCATGTTTATGCGATTAAGTTGGTATGGAATTTAGTTTCTAAGCTATTAGTTGTGTCTACGAATTCTTGGAAGTCCCATGAAAAGAGCACTTGATCACTACTAATTCTAATACGAACTCTAGCAATGTCGTGGAACGGTCATTATCTAGAAAAGAAATTCGTTTGTGCATACGTGATTCGGTGCTTACGTGGAGTGAAATTATTGTGTAGTCCACTATCTTAGGACATGTGTAAAATAGTTATGGCATATTGTGAATGTGCTAATTTTGTGTTACCTTTATTAGTATGTTAGGACGCGGACGTGGTGGTTGTAGTCCCAGTAGGCCTAGAAGGCAGGAAGTGCCGATTCTAGATGAAATTTTGGCATAGAAAAAGGGAGTTGGTTAGGCAAATGTGGCCAAGCCAACAGGTCAGTAAGCCATGTGTAATAACTTGACCCTCTCATATGCTTAAATTTTCTCATTAAATGTGTGATTATATGTGTGTTTATGCATTTGATGCGAAATTCCATGTTTGAATGTGAGAATTACATGTTTATAAATTTGTATCTGTCGGTTATGAGAAAACCTGTTGAAATTGTGACCTTTGGACTGGAAATTGAAAGCCTTAGAGGCGTGTGTAGCTCGACTTTCTTCATGCCCCCTTTCGGAGAGCTCGAATTGGTCCTACAGTTTGGACTCCTGTCACGATTCTGAATCTAATATCACAAAGCGCATTGTAAGATTGATAAATACCAAAGAGTTCAATCCGGCAAATCATTTTGAAAAATTGATTTTAGATAAAATAATGCCAAAACTGGACTGCTTTGCTAGATTACAGAGTCGCCACCTAAATATTTTATTTTTAGAAAATTTAGGAAACCCTGACTCGTGGCAAAGGCCACGTGTCCGTCTTCACCAAAGTTGCCTCAGCTTGGGAACTTGGGTACGAGAGGGGAAGGTCCTGAAATGAGCACCCTCGCTCACCTGATCAAAGATCGGCCTCTACTAAACATGATATGTTGTTTTATAAACACATGTGTTCTTATCCGGTTATTAGCTAACTTTACTATGTGATGCACACAAGCAAGTATATACTAAAATCGCAAGAATTGGAATGAGTTCAAATCATGTTTGCTTTCGAAAATGGTTTGAATGTGCCACCCTCAAGTGGGCTAAAATGCGGATTTGCCATCAAACATAATGGGCTTAAAACATGGTTTTGCCACTTCGCAAAGTGGGCTTAAAACTCACACTCGTTTAATTATTCCAATTCAAGCAACAAAGCCTTCATCCACAGGCATTCATGCAGTTAATCATTAAGAAAATAGCCTCATGGCAAGCATGCTATCATGGCAACACTCACACTCATGCAAGTATGCTAAAGCGTAAAACTTACCGAGTACTCCAAGCTTAAACAAAAGCTAGATAGAAACAATGCATGATCTTAACTATGTTAGATGCCTAATGCAACACATGCAATAATGCAATTATAGGCTCGGCTACCTAATCATGATATTTGCAACACTTTGATAGCATGCTTTGAAACACGTATTCAAATAAGTATTGAATTGACAATGCAATTTGAATAATGCGTCAAGCCTCGGTGCATGCAACACAAATGAATGATGCAAACATGCAAGCATAAGGTATGCTAATCGAAACATGATCCTCAATCTAACCATCAAAAGTGGATAAATAAAAGGGAGAAAGATGTGGGGTTGGATGACATGCACACACGCACGCACGCTTATTACAACATTACGCCTTCGCGAAGGAGGCTCTAAATAAATAAGCCAAGCTAGACTAAGCTAAGCTAATTATTACAACACGAAACTAATTAACTATTCTAGTTAACTAATTATTACAACACAATTGAATAACTAGCTACACTAAGCTAATTAAGTACAACACTTGAATTGAATTAGCTATGCTAACTAACTAGTAAAGCGATTTAAATGGCCTCGAGGGACGAGGGATGCATGTATGCTTTGTTGGCTTCTTTCCGAAAATGCCCTTGCCTTGCCATCGGATGCCTCTGTTTGCACTCATTTGATCTTGAAAAATTGCACCAACTTCCAGATTGCCTCTGCTCCAACACAGGAACACACTTGCACAAAAATTCACTAGTGGTCGGTCGGCCACAAAAAGTAACTGTCAGTCACCTTAACTGGCTGGTCAGCTAGTTTAAGTGGCTGGTCGGCCACCCTCATTTTCTGGACTTCTGCTTTTGCTGTAACAGAGAGAAACAGAGGCAAAACAAAGCATTTTCAAGGAATGTGTGTATTGCTACACTCCTTATTATTTCTCAAGCTCAAAGGAGTGTAGTTCTTAGGTCTCAAGCCACCAATCAAGCATTTTCAATGTATGATGGCCAAAGAGCCAAGCTTGTACAAGGTCAATGAATGCACAAACAAAACGAAAATAACCACCACCCTATCATGCATGATCAAGGGTGATGGTGACCAAGAAAAATGACACGTTTCATTACTTTGAATATGAAACGTCCCATTTTCCTTGTGTTTGGATTAACATCCAATCCAAACACAAGCAATGCAACACAACATGCTTATCTTGTTCATGTTTTACTTATCCAATTTGTTTACACATTTTACATTACCGATTAGTCCTTTAACCGATTAAGTCCAAAGTGAGAGTCCTCTAATTGGAAAGAGGGCCTAAGCCACAAGCACCTTGAGCATAAAAGAGGCCTCATGCTGTTGGTTAGTAGGAACCCTCAAGAGAGGATTAAAACCATTAGGCATGAGAGCCTCAATTTCACACTCAAGCCAACAAGGGGCTCAAGGCCACTTTCAAAACAAAGTAAAAAGTGAAGAAAATGAGGAGGTTGTAGATATTTCAGTGCTAAAATGGCATGCAAAAAGACACTAAATCATGTAAGCAACACATGCAAGACATGCTAAGAGCCTAAAACATTAAGCTAGTTAAAATCACAACACCATAGGCATGCAACACAAAGCTCAATTGACCAAACCAGCTCTGGATAGAGTTAAAACATGCCAAAACAGTGGCTAAAGCATGCTAAGATTGAAGCATAAAAGGCTAGAAAAACATGCTCACGTGTTAGCTTGCAAACAAGACTCAAAACTCAACTCTCAAAAAGCAATAAAAGAGTGAAATAAGTGAGAGTGTGACAGAGCTATATGCACTAAAATTACATGAAAAATGATGCTACAACATGCAAGCTACTCAAACACTTCATGCTTAAAGCCTCAAAACAATGAGCTAGTGAAGACCATTACACTATAGCCCTGAAATACAAGCCTCGAAGGACTTAACCAGCCCAAAACAAAGTTAAAGTAGGCCAAAATAATAGCTAAAACAACTTGAAGTCAAGCTAACACAAGCTACAAAAATAGGCTAAACCATTAAGTATGCTAGACTAGTAAGCACAATTGCGCTACAAGTACAAAAAGCAAGCAACAAATGCTTCAACCAACCCAAAACAGAGTTGAAACATGCAAAAACAGAGCCTAAAACATTCTTGAACTAAGTTAACACAAGCTACAAAATCAAGCTACCATGTGATGCTAACTAGGTATGCACACAAGGAGGGGAGGCTAACCCCTCAATTTTTGGGCTTCAAAACATACTTTTTACCACTAAAATAACTCTGAATTTTAGTAGTAAAAAGGCCCAAAAGGTTTGATGTAAAGGTAGTAAGAAATGGCACAAAAGGCTTCACAAGGCAAAAGAGCAAAAAAAGGAGACAACCTCCTAACTCACCAAGACTTAAACCACCATTTTGAAACCTTAAAAAAACATAGTTTTTTATGGTTGAAAAACCAGGTCAAAACAGTGTAAAAAGATAGCCAAGCAAGCAACTAAAACAAAGCTTAAATGAGGTAAGCCTTATATCTTTGAAGCATAGCACTAAACAACCACAATTCTGGGCTAAAACCAGCCTTAAGAGCTCAAGCTAAGCCTCCAAGAACCCCAGCTCCAAGATGAAGATGTTTGGTCATGGGTCTTAGTGCAAAAGTGTAGAGAATTCTCACTTTCAAGCATAAAACAAGAAGAGAGAGAGGAAAAAATTTGCTCCAAATTGTGTGACCTCTCAAAATAGGGGAGAGACCCCCCCTTATATAGAAAATCAAGCTAAAGGCTTGTATTTATCCCTCCATACACGTGTATGGAGATGAGCATCAGTGAACAATATCTCGTAGAGCTGGCAAAGAAATATTTGAAAAAGGAGAAAAGTGGCTGCCGGCTATCATCAGTGGCCAATCGGCCATCAATGTAGCCGACCGACCATCAACATAGCCGGTCGACCACCACTGGCAGTCGACAGGCACAAGTCATGGCCGGCAGGCTAGGAGGATGGCCGACAGGTCACCCTCTCCTCCAGAAGTGAAGCAACAAGCTCTTAGCCCATAACCAAGCACAAAACAGACAAGATTAGAGGCTCCAAGGCAAGACGCTCAGCCAAGACCTTCAGGGACTCAAAACGAACACGAGCGAGCACAATCATCGGGTGTTCAAACGATGGCGTCTAAGTCTTGAGGACGGTCAAAAATAGGGTGTCTACAGCGTGATAAACTGAAATTGACTTTACGGTTATGATTAACATGATTTTTAGGACATTATATGAAGTTTTATAAAAATTTGATTTGTAACGAATTAAATTGATTTAATTTAAGCTCAAGTCTTAATTAAGTCTAACTTAAGTCTTGGTAGATATAATAGATACATATGTGAGCCTAGAGTTAACACTTAGATAAAAACCATAAAAATATCTCCTGGGTAGAGCTCTAAAGAAGCGAAGAAGAGAAAAGAGAGAAGAAGAAGAGAGTTCAACAAAAGCTAGGAGATTGAAGAACTTGAAGGAATAACTCAAGAATTGGCCCATGGTAAGTGTTAATCCACTCAACTACCTAGAATATTTCTTCAATAATTAAGAATCAAGACCTAAGATGAAGATTTTACATCCATAAAAGTTAGGGTTTTGAGTTATGATGTTGTTTGAACACATCTCATCGAACTGAACATGAAAGCTCTACATTTGCTTGATTAAAAAGTTGATTCTTTTATGTTTAGTTTAATTTGAGTTGGAATGTGAGGAATTGTTCCTAATCTTACCTCTATGCATGCTTTGAGTTCATTCATATATGTATATATATATATATAAATATATATGAAAAGATGAAAAAAATGAAAGATTCATCAAAATTAGAGTTCTATATGTTCAATTACAAGAAGTTTGATCCTATTGAACTTGTATCTCATGTTTAATATGTTCCTATATAATGTTTTCAAAGAGAAATTGCTTGATTTGAGACTTAGAGAAATGTATTTGGAAAGCTTGATTTTATTGATTTTTCAGACTGCACAAACAGGGCCTAGGACCGCATGTGCGGGGCTTATGGCCGCACGTGTGGGATGCACAACCGCACATGCGGGTCTCACAGTTGCATGTGCAGAAAACAGGGGAGGCAAGATTGACATTCTGAAATAAAAGCACGCACGTGGCCGCATGTGCGGCACACCTTTTCGCACGTGCGGAAAATAGGGAAATTTCTGTTGATTTCTGCTACTCTTTCTGACTCTCTAAATCTGTTAATATTATATTTAATCCCTTCAAAATGCTTAAAGATAAATAGAAAGTGAAGGAAACGAAAGAATGATGAAAGTTCGAAAGTTAAGACAAGTTAAGAAAAAAATACATTGTTTATCACTTTATGTGTGTGATGTGTAGGTCACTCGCTGGAAGGGACCATCGCACGACCGGATCACTATGATTAGATTGGAGGCCAGCCCCTAGGTCACTTTCAGGAACTTTTGACAAACCCGTTTTGTTAAGCCTCCAACGTTGGAGCATTTTTGTCTTTTTGAGAAGTTTCTTTAATGCCACCAATTTGTTAAGCCTTTGGCGGCTACACTTTGTTATTATGAAAATGTTGGATTGTCAACTTTCTATATATGAATCCATAACTTGGACTTGTGTATATATGGCGTATGCACTTGAACTTTTTATATGTGATTGTAGACACCTCATTTTTGGCCGCCCTTAAGACGTGGGTGCTACTAATTACTTACTTGGTGATGAAAGTTGTGCAGTACAAAGGTTCGATTTTTTCGGCAAGGAGAGCGTCAAAACCCAACCTTACACCCCATTTTTGGACCAAAACTATATTGACCAAAATGATTTTAGACCTTAAAACCCTTTCTTTCAGAATAGTTTTTGAAAAAGTTCTTACGATGTTCCGAGGCTCACATTTCGTTAAATGTTGCGTTTTTCAGTAAACCGAGCAAGGACAAAATGAAAATGAATGGAAGAGAGGTGAAATCTTTAAAAAATCTTTCAAAACACCTTATTTATGGGTTTGGGGTTGAAGAAAAGAGGAGCGGAGGCAAGAAAACTAGTTGAGAAGAAGTTAGGCATGAATTCGGGTAGGATTGAAACTACGTAGTCTTCACTAAAAGATGAATATCTTCTTGCACACTTGGAATTTTGATATGAGGCTGCCACCATTGGAAAGAAGACTTCTAGGGCTTCAATTTATGCTAATAATGACCTACAAAGGAGTCCAGATGAGGGAGACATGCTTATTTGAAGTTGGGCCCAAAAAGTAGATTTTTTTGGCCAACCAGAGGTGGAGGTTGCTGGCCATGGATAGGCTTGTCTGGCCATGTGCTGGCCATGAATGGCCTTTTCCGGCCACCTTCCATCCAGGAGTGATCTTTTCTGGCCAAGAATGGAGTTGTGCCGGCCATCAATGATCCCTTGTCGGCCATTGGTGCAAAAAGTCAGATTTCTGCAGATATTTATCTTCCAGCTGTCTATTTTGGGATATTTTTGACTTGAGCTTTTGTTTTTCTATATATAGAGGGCCTTCTATATTGTTTCAAAGGTTATAACATTTTAGGAGTGAAATATTTTGGGAGTCTCTCTCTCTACATTTCTCTCTCTCTTGAACCTTTGTCCATACAAGTAGAGATACACTTTTCCTTTGCCTATACATCTTTGACCAAAGTTGGTTATCTTTGGGCTGAGATTACTTGGGACCTTCTTTGAGCTTTAGAATGTGATTTTTGCTTGATTTGGTTCCTCATTTGTGCCTAAAGTGTGCTTGGCTTCAAGAGTGTGGTGACTCAGAGCACCAGTGGCTGGCAGTGTTCACCAATGGCCGGCAGTGCCTTATTCTTGGCCGGCAAGGCATCCTTTTGGCCGGCAGATGGTCGGCAACAACCTTCCATGGCCAGCAGGCCATTGGTGCAATCCTCAACAGAGATTTGGTAAGGTGGAGCAGAAAGGTTCTGAAGTATGCTTAACCCTGCAAACAAAGCCCTTCGAGAGCAAAATGGAGGACTTTTCAGGGCGAAAACCGAGTGCTTGCATCTTCCACTTCCTGAGGCAGAGCAGTGGCAGCATAGTTTAATATTATGCATGATTAGTTTATGTACATTTGTGTTGTAATTTAATTAACTAGTTGCCAATTAGTTAAAGTGCTGTAATAATTAGTAATTAGTTTGTTAGTTATTCATTTGAATTGTAATAATTAGTCTAATTAGTTTAGTTAGATTAGTTTAATTAGCTTAGCTTAGATTAGCTTAGCTCTTATTCATTCGGACCTCCTTCGTGAGGGCGTAATGTTGTAATAAGTGTGTGTGCTTGTGTGCATGTCTTCCAACCCCACGTCTTTCTCCTTTTTATTTATCTGCTTTTGATGGTTAGATTAAGGACATTTTCAATTAGCATACCTTTATGCTCGCATGCTTGCATCCATTCGTTTGTCTTGCATGCACCGAGGCTCGGCGCATCATTCAAACTGCATTGCAATTTCAATATACTTCTTTGAATACGTGTTTAAAAGCATGTTGTTTAAGTTGATTCATATGCCATATTAGTAGCCATGCCTATTAATTGCATTATTGTATGTGATGCATTAGACATCTTGTATAGTTAGGATTATGCGTTTTTCTAACTAGCTTTTGTTTTGGCTTGGAATACTCGATGAGTTTTATGCTTTAGCATACTTGCATGAGTGTGATTGCCATATTGCCATGTTTCGCATGCTTGCCATGAGGCTATGTGCTTACTTGCTAAACTGCATGAATGCCTGTGGATGAAGACTTTATTGTTTGAATTGGAACAATTCAACGAATGCGCGTTTTAATCCCACTTTGCGAAGTGGCAAATTATGTTTTAAGCCCACTTGAGGGTGGTAAATTCAAACCATTTTCGAAAACAAACATAAGTTGAATTGTTCCAATTCTTGCGATTTTAATCTATACTTGCTTGTGCGCGTCACATAGTAAAGTTAGCTAATAACCGGAATAAGAACATATGAGGTTTATAAAACAACATATGATGATTAGTAGAGGCCGATCCTTTGATCGGGCTAGCGGGGGTGCTCATTTCATGACATTCCCACCTCGTACCCAACTCCCGAGCCAAGGCAACTTTGGTGATGACGGACACATGGCCTTTGGCATGAGTCAGGGTTTCCTAAATTTTTCAAAGATAAAATATTTAGGTGGCGACTTTGTAATCTAACAAAGTAGTCCAGCTTTGGCATTATTTGATTCAAAATTAATTTTCCAAAATGATTTTCCGGATTAGACTCTTTGGTGTTTATCAGTTTCACATTACACTTATCAGACTAGATTTAGAACTAAAGGTAGAGTCCGAACTGTGAGGCCTTCTTTTCAAACCCTTTCTAAAAGGCAGTGGCATGGAAAAAATGATCTGCTTCCCCTTCTAGTTGGTAAACTACTAGAGTGATCCTATAAATATGTTCAGTTATTCCCATCATGTTGAAAATCTTTTCAATTTGTCGGATCCAATTTTTAGCAAGTTTAGGATCGGGTTCGCTAGTGAAGATCGGCGGCCTCTGTTTGTGAAACTCGGAGAATAGATGTGTTCTCTCATTCTAACGTGTTCTCTTCAGCCTTCCTAATTCTTCCAAAATTTGATTTTCGACATTTCCAAGTAACTCGGCAGGGGATGTAGGGGTGTGATCGTGATTGTTGCCCCAGGTGCCCCATTCCAATTTATATTGGCATCATCATTGTGGTTGGTGGCGTCGTTGTTGCCTACCTATTTGTTTGCTCTTGTATGGTTCACCATCTGCCAAACGCACAATTAAGTGCAGGTTAGGGTTTTGCTAATGTGGTTAGTTTAGGAAATTACTAAGGTGAAATGCTCTAATCAAAACACAGTCCAAGTAACACCTAATAAGCACATAAAGTAGTCTCACTCAACCATCGACTCCATCACCACTTTCGATCGCATTGGGGCAATTGCATGTTTCAGTTTGCTGATTGAACCTAACTTTTTTTCATTATGAAATTCTACTTCCACCACCCTTATCTAAAAGGCTTTCTTCAGTGCCCAGTACCAATACTGGAATCGTCGGCTCACGACTATATACTTTCACTAATCAACATTGCCATGCCCAAAATTCGAAGAAACATCCTAGGGTTGGTCGGGAAAATTTTAATTGTTTTGACATCTTCTAGTTCCTAGACTAAGTAGTGTTATCATAATGTAATATAATCAGTGGCAAGGTTGTTTCTAATCGTAAGTCAAAATGCGTGGGTAAGGATTGAACCTAAGCTTTGATACCAAGTTGTGATACCCCAAATTTTTATAATATAATACAACAATACACTGAGGTTTAACTAGTGGATACACATCATTTTTAAGCACAAAATACAAATAATTACATTACAAGAAAATATTAATAATAGTTACAGATAAAATTCTTCAAGTCTTTAAATACAGATCAGTTCCTTGATACAAAAAGATTATCCAAAATACAGGAAATATAAAATTTAATCTCTAAGGCAACCATGGTTCCACAAAGCTTTTAGGGATTTTGTTCTTGGTGTAAAACTCACCTTCACCTGGCATAAAACGCCATGAGCTTGGAATGCTTAGTAAACACATACACCTCGACCCTTTTCCCATTCTAAATACACAAGTAACATAACGACACGATCATAACATACAACGAAAGCAATAATTAAGCAGAACTTATAATTAAATTTCAGTTCTCATGAATAATAGTCAATTTTAGTTAGTTCTAGGCAACTTTCCGCGAAATGTTGTTCCTACCAAACTATTAACACTGACCACGAGCAATTTTGACTCCTCCTTGGTTAATACAATACCAATACGTTGCTTACCGCATAACCACCAGTGCGTTGCTTACCGCATAATTGCCAATGATGCCCACGCACCTAGGTTATATACCCGAGTGGTGACATCACGGTCTGCTCCAAGGGAACGGGCTTCCAGGGATATTCTCCATATGTGATACCCTCACTGCCACCCTTATGCCTCCCATTTCCGTTAAGCAAGCAGAATACCTCTTGTGCCATGTTAGGGTTCGAAAATACACTTGCGCAAGACTTCACAAAAATGGAATACATTCCACTATATCATGCTTGTGAATCCGTTGTTCATTATCTCCTAAAATTTAATACAATGATCGCAACCCATTAGCAACCCATTTGATTTCCCTTTTATTAAGTGCCTTATGTTCTCAGTTATCGCAAAGCATGGTCAATATAATTACGAATCCAAACTAAACAACAAGTAATTTATTCATAATAAAGCAAATTTACAATTTATTATAGATTACATATCAAGACTAAGACATTCAAAAAACATAGAATATAAGAAATGCAAACCAAATAAGAGCATATTAACACAAATTTTCAGATTTCCAAATTTGAACTAGTTTGAAAATAATTATGAAAAAAATACTTTTATTGGCCCTAAGTATCTGGCCTCATGTGAGTTTGTAGATAAATAAGTCTAGCTTCAAACTCAATTTACGAAAGTAGGATAGGTATTTTAGATTTTAAGATAATTTAGAATTACCAAGATCTATCCAGATTCGTTGACCTTTACGCAAATTGATTTTTCTCTCAATCCCCTCACTCTCTTGAGTTCAAATTTTTTTTAGTTAAAATATAACACCAAGATTAAGGTTTTGACATAAAAGTGGACTCAATATTTTTTTCTGGAATTTTATAAAAATAGATAAAGTTGACTGTTTTTCTGGTTCTGTAAGTAACAAACTTAGAAAAATTGTTTAGATTATAAAAATACATCCTTAGGTCCTACCAAAATTATCACATACTCTAGACATACCAAATATTACACCATAAAAATAAATTTTGAGTTTATGGAGTTTTGATAGAAAATAAATTCAAGAGAGGGAAAAGATTTGTTGTTGGAAATTTAAGAAAGAAATAGAAGCATACCATTTCTTGATTAATACACATTTATACAAGAGTGTAGGCCTGAACTACAACATATATATATAAATAGCATGTATTAGGAGGGAAAAAACAAGTGGTAAAAGAACTTGAGAGAAGAGGTGATGTAGGTTTACCTTTTGTTGTACAAGGCTCAACACAATTCTTCTTTTTCTTCTTCTCTTCTCTCTCTCCAAAATCACTCTCTCTCACTCCTCTAGTGCGTGACTAAAAAATGTGTAAAATGAGGGGAGAAGAAGTGTGCATATATATAGAGAAGGATTGGGAGGTTTCTTAGAAACCAAGTTCTATGAGTGTAATTTGTCAAAGTTGCCATCAAGGCGCCCTTTCATGCATCACATGGTCAACAACTTGGGCTCCAAGAAATATATATATATATATATATATATAAGATATTTGTATTTATAAACATAAAATAATAGGCATAAGTAAATTAACTAAGAAACTATTACAATTAAGATTTGGAATGAAATAAAATAGAAGTATATAGGGATCAAGTCTAAATTTATGAAATCTTGATATTTAGTATACAATATACTAACATTAGAAAATAGTTAAAATAATAAATTTGGGTTCCGTTAAATTAAAGCACAAACAAAGGCGAGAAACCGAGCAAAAACGGCATTACCGGGAATTAAGATTTTAAAGTGATTAATCTATAATTATAGGGACTAATAATTAGTAATAGGGTTTTAAAGGTGATTATTACTCTACGGGATCGATTAGAGTTTACTTGAATTAATCCGCGATGCTTCCTGATTCTAGGGTTTAAAATGTAATTAAGCGAAAATTCAAGAGTTTTATTGAAATAAACTCAAGGTTAGAGATTTAATAGTAATTACAAAAATTAGGGTCTCTACAAAACTTGAGTAGTTTAGTATTTTATATAGTTTTAGGCTTATCAAATTGAGCCGAACGGGCAATTGACTCTTCAAACTCCAAAGTATATTTAAAATTAATTTATTTACTTAACGAACTGAACTCTAATGAGTTTTTAATAACATGAACACAAGTTAAGCTCGAGCTATTTTGTTTGATTATTATCTCAACACAAGAAAGACTTTCACCAAATATATGAAAAACTTACACTATATATTTATGTCTTATTCACCAAAAAAAAAAAAAAAAACTTACACTGTATAAACAAGAGACTGACATCACCACAAAAATAAAATTATTTTTCTACTGTCTAACTAAAATACAATTCACCCTAAAGCTTTCATAACTTGCGTCCAATGGACAATTATTTTTTTTAATTATTTTTTTTTATTGATAATCCCAAAAAGACATATTGTTTAAATATTACACTTGGAATAAATTATACTTCAAATTCTCAATATTTTTTTTTTTAAAAAAAAAACCCATAATAATGTTGTTGTTGTCAATTGAATATATAGTTAATTTGTTAACTATGTGATTAAGATAAAATTTTTTTATATGTAATAGATAACAGATAAAGAGAATATATATATGACATATGAGTATTTAGATAATTTTTCCCTTGCTGTTAACAAAGTCAACTTTGCACTTTAATTCAAAATCATAAGAGAGACCTTAGGAAGGTAAAGTGCTCCAAAGAGAAACTACATGAGAATAAAGTGAATGTTACCCAACTAATTTTTCATTTCTCTACCACCCCTCTCACCACCCCATCCAACCAACCCCTACCTCCATCACTGTCTTTGACGACAACCGCTAGCAACCACCTATGACCACCATCGCCGGAAATTACCTTTAACCATCACCTTCAAAAATCATCCTCAACCACCTATGACGACCATCGCCGGAAATCACCTTTGACCATCACCTCCAACAGCTAATAACCACCTTCAAAAATCATCTCCAGTTATTAACAATCATGGACCATCATCACTTGCTAGCAACCACCTCCAGTCCCTATCACTTACTTTCAAAACAAATTTTTTAACCATAGTGTACAATATATATATATATATATATATATTAGTTTCAACTAAAAATGAACACAATATTCATGTTGAATGTTATTGGTTTATGAAAATGATACATCTAAAGAGATACATTGGCCGGTGGGGCAACTTTGCTCCTGGTTTAATCAAAGCCACATTTTTAGTAGTAGGAGTAGGTGTACCTTCTTAATTGTGAGACTGATACTTATCTTGGTGCAACAATAATAATGTTCACATATGTACCATCTTCCATGTTTTTACAATCATACATTCTGAATTTATCTTCAACAATACCAAACACATACTCCCCATGAATTCAGAGTTAGCATGCCAATTCTGAAATACCCATATCCCTGTGATCAATCATGCCGTTGTTGATTAGCAATGTAATGCTTTGATTTTTTGTTTTCATCAGACGTTGTAGCCAGAGGAGAATAAGTCTTGCCATAATAATTTAATCCCTAATCCTTAATTAGATGCATTCTGACTTACTCAGTTAGCCCTAACGAATTCTACATCAATGTAATATGGTTTAAAACATATGACCCCAGGAACTACATGGAAGGGTGTCCAAAAAGCAATGCTAATTTGTACAAGTATACCTATTTATGTGATTTTTGCTATAGAAAATTGTTGAGCAGAATATGATTCTAATTACACAATAAAACAGTAAATAATAATAACAATCACATACAAACAGAAGATACACGTGATTAGGCGAGATGTCTATTTGTACGGGAGAGAGAGAGAGAGAGAATAGAAATCCAATATATACAACAAGAATTATAAAAAGACTCTCAATCTCTCCATAACTCTTGTTGAGTGGGATTTGCTTTTGTTTGGAACAGTGGGTTTTGCTTATGTTTTGCTAATTAGTGGATTTTTCATTAGTTGGAGCAGTTTTGGGGTGCTTTTGGTTGGTTTGTCATCAATTTTTTATGCTTGTCTTGTATATGATTGAGCTTATTTTTTTTATGTCAACTCAGTTGGGAACGATCTGTCTTGCTTTGATATATTTTGTACTTACTTATTTTTGTACTTTTTTGATATATTGTGTTTCTTTTTTGATAATTTTTATCAGTATAATTTTTCCTTTTGCCAATTAAAAAAAAAAAAAAAAAAACTTCTCCTTTTTTTGTAACACTCTAAAATCTTACCCGAAAAAAAAATAATATAGATCACCTAAAGAGTCTGGGTGAACAAAAACAGACGGCTGACCAAGTAAATACAAAATACCTTGCAACAAAAACATTGGTCACTATCAATATCCATCGAGTGCTTACTTAATGCCTTTAGATTTTTAGGTGTAGATGCTACTAAAGTTGCCTCTGTCCTAACCATTTGCTATAATTGTACTATATGTTCCTTGAGTTGCTGATGCCAAATTTACTAGGGTTAGGTGTTGATATATGGCCCTTCGCATTTTTCTCCCAAGTCCCAAATTAATGATAATGATGTTGCCCTAACTTTTCTTGGTGCAGGTTGTTTATAATTATATCATTCAACATATAGTCTTTGAATTTTGAATTTGCAGAAGAATTGTGGAGGGAAAAAATAAAATAAAATAAAATAAATAGAAGTTGATCTTTTTTTGTTTTTGTTTTTTTGGTCATGTTAGAAAACTAAAAGAAAATGAAGATTTGTTTGTCAAAATATAAACTTTCTGTTTAATGACATTTAAAAAAAGAGTATGTATGAAGAATTCTATTTCTCTTTTGTTGTCCTATTTTCTTGAAGAATTTAAGATCCAAACATCAAATGACCTTATTAATCATAAGTTCTCTCTTGTGGTTGATGTTGATGATTAACTATATGTTATCTACGCCCAGTTTCATTTTACCATCGCATGCCTTTCATTTAATAAATTTAATTACATATTAGAATTGTAGGATAGAATAAAGTAAAATAATTAATGCCTTACTTTTCTTAAAGAAAAATCATTAAGTCCTATCAATTTTCTATTAAGACAATTCACTTATACTTTAAATAAATAAATTGTTTCAAAATAATTCAAAAGTACATCAATGGGGTGCCTCCAAATGCATCCCAAAAGTTTGGTCGAGCACCCAATTTTCTTAAATAAAGAAAAAAAAATTAACACCATTTCACACTCATACAAAATTATCAAAAAAAAAAAAAAAAACCAAAAACAAACCCTTACTCTGCCCAGCAAAACTTAGCTGTGGCAAGACTAACCCAACTTTGACCAGCCCTCCCAATCACTCCTCCTCTTGTCGTCGCCATAGCCGCCTCCTCTTACCATCATCACAGCTGCCACCTCTTCCTCCTCCCACTGTCACCATCACCACCTCCTTTTCCATCCTCACAACCCGTCACCTCCTTCTCTGTCGTAATTGTCCTCTCATCTGATTTATTAAATTATTATTGCACAAATCAAAGGTAACATCAATATCAAAATATCAAGAACTTTTTATATTTTATTTTATTTTATTTATAAATTTTTTATATGATGCTATTTTCTCTTTTTATTTTCTAATTACATAGAACTTAAGTAAAATTTTTATTTATACATGTTTTGAATGTCCAATATTTAAGTTCTACAAAATTTCATTACGTTTTCACTTAATTATATAAGAATATTATATTCAAATATAATTAAGTGATCTCGGAGTTATTCGAAGCCTGTTCAGAGTACGATTGATTAGCAGAGGCATGGGTTTTGTCCGAATGGATGAAGTCCATTCTCTCTTGCTGGTCTTGGTTCTACACTATTGCAGAGGATCTCAATACTCCCTATGATGCGCTACTTAGTCCTCCGGTTATGCCACTGTTGACTAACTATACAAATAAATTAGATCATTTTAAGAATTATGACACAGTTTTCCGATGTTATGACTAGGTGCCCTCTTATGAAGAGCCGAAAGCTCTTCACCTAGGGGGGTTCGATCTAGTGTGTTCACCTCAATTTGCATCCTATTTGAGACTAAAGTTCTATGGAGCAAGTCTCCCATTGCTTTCGCAAACCAGTGGGGACAACCCCCCCCCCCCCCAAAAAAAAAAAGAGTTTTCCATACTGCGATGTTTATTTGAAATATGAGCTGCTAAAATTTGTCCCTTTTGAATGCATTTACCCTTATGAATCTGAGGTTTTTGATGCATACAAGTCTTTTTGTTGGAAGGCTTATAAATAACCAAAGGAATGCTTATAGTGTCTTCATTACCTGATAAAATGATCTTTTGCGATAAAAAGAATGAGCTTTCCCTTGTGTTCGGCTATAGCGGAAACCCCTAAATCTAGAGCTTATGGTCTTAAAAGCTTTCCAACCCAGTTCCAACAATGCACTTCGCGGCACATCATCGATAAGGGAAAGCGAAACTGCTTGATGCTGCATACTAAAAACCACAAACCCGATTCGCATCATTATGCTCAATATAAGGAATGGGGGAAGCTAAAATCCAAAATATTGGAAGGAAGGGAAAAATTCTTCGAAGAAATCTGTTCCCCAGGGCTGTAACAACTTGTTCTTCCTGATTCGATTCAACGCCAAAGAATTCCCTGTCGCTACATATAGTATTTATCTCTCTTGAGGAAAGCATTTGTTCCTTGATCTCTAAGATATTTCATAAAATTCTGTATAGATCCTCAATCACCAATCCTTGCATTAATATGGGTTGTGCTCGAGAGGGTATGAATCGATTGGACCTGCCAATGGAATGAATCGTAACACTCGTAATGATCGACTTTACGAAGATTCCATTGGATTTCGGAAGCTCGTAGCATTGGTCTGGTCCCATTCGCAAACTGAAGAAGCTGTGTGTGCTCGCCGGCCCTTTATTTCTCTTATGTTAAATTTATTGAATAAAATTTAAATTTCATATTATGTTCTTTTATATTATTATGTTGGCATTTTTTGTTTTTACGAGACTATTATTTTTAATATTAAACATACTTCATTTTTTTTTCCCCTTAACAAATTGGAAGTTATCTATAACTATAATTAGTAAAGTAAATTTTTTAAAATAAATCCAACAATATGAAAATTCTCCGTAGGATAATATATATTTGTCGTTGGGTGAATTTTACTATTTTAATTTACGTAAAAAGATTAAGAACCACGATTTTACTTACAATGACATAGGTATTGTTTGGTATAGTTTACTATAAATTACAAGTTGATAATTAAAAGTAGAAGCCAAAATCATCCCTCACCCAGTTTTTAAAAATAAAAAATTTTCAACTCATTTAAGTTATTTTTGTCTATTAAGTTACAAGTAAAAATTGTACCAAACAATCTGACATAGACTTCCAAAATAAGAAGTATAAAAAAAAGAAACTATAACTAGTTTGGATAAGTGCACCAAACAACCCCATAATATGTTATGCGTTAACTTTTAATTTGTTACAGCTTCAATAATAAAAATTCAACATGTTTACCATATCATTATAAATGAATTATGAAACTTAAATAAGTCTCCAACACTTCTCTTTCATTTACTCTATCTAAATCCACATAATAAACATCATGTTTACAGTAAAATTCATTATATCCAAAATAAATATATAAATAAATAACGGTGGGTGCAGGATTTGTCATATCCAATAAATAATGGTGAGTGTTATTATTACTCGTTAGTTCTCTCTTTTCATCCAAATAAATAAATGAAGTTCATCAATTGGAAGCCTTTTGATGAAAGGTAGATAATATTCTCTATCTACATAAAAGTTAACTATTGGCATTCGAATGAAACTTTTCCTATGCAAGGGTAAGCATTGAGCCAAACCACATTAACTCAATTCACAAAATTGGTGCCCAAGTTTGTCCGTGGGCTAATCCCAGTGAACGTTTGGCAAGTTGAGTCGATTTAATCTAGGGCCAGAAGCCTTGGGTGCAAGCCTTGTCCAATCGGCTTGGCCCAGGCAAACTAGGGAGTTGGGTGACCAAATCCAACGAGTCAAAATTCAAGTTTATTTTTGAATTATTTTGGTTAATTTCTTTTTTATATATTTTTTTCTTATTTTTTGTTAGCTTCATCGGTCAGGCCAATAGGCCAGGCTAGCAAATTGAATACCTAGGCCGAGGTCCAACCCAAGGCTTATTTGAGTTGGGCTCACTCTACTATGATATGAGCTTCGGCCTATAAAAGCCTATCAATGGATTGGGGCTATTGAGCCATCTAGGCCAACATCCAAGCCCAACACAAATCTTATTCAAGTTGGCCCAACCTACTTGGGATATAGGTTTTAGCAAGGTAAAAGCCTGTGAGCTAGATTGGAAAGTGGCTTTTCAAGTTAAATGATAATTCTTATTCCCGCATTTATTTAGCATGAGAGTAGTGAAAAATATACAAGAAAATCAAATTTCATATTGTAAGAAAAAAAGTTGGGATACCTTCAACGAAAATCACTCTAACGATTGCAATATGCAAACTTGAATTACGAGTCCTTTCTTCTTGTAAACTCCAGGTCAGTAGAGAGGCTACTAGAGTCTCTCTTATGAATCACACACTCCAAATCCCAAGGTACAATGATGGTGACTTTGGAGAGATGAATAGAGAGAGAAACGGTTTTGAGAGATCTTTTTCGGGTAAAATCCCACACAACACACGTATTATTCTTTTCTGCATATCTGATATATAGAGATATGTAGATAGAGATCTACTATCATTCAAATTCTCTTATAGATAATTAAATAATTATCTTATCATACAATTCAAATAATTAAAGATAATACAATAATTATCTTATTATAATTATATGATAATAATCCTATAACCCATATAGACGCTCCATGGGTTATGGATTGGGTCGGATCTGCTCCAATTCCCAACATCTCCCACTCGTCCACATCTTGTATCATTTCTCAATTTCTTATTCAATCCACTCTACATACGGAAAAATGGTGTGTGCAACCTGACAAGAAGGTATAAGGTAGGAGTGCTATATTAAGTCACCATCAAGCTAACGTAGCACATCACTCAAAAAACTCATCTATACCCCAAATTTGTTACATCACGCCAGATCACACATTTTAAATCCCTTATGAGTCAACTCATAAACATGCTTGACCTCAAATGTTGTATTTGTACTCATGATTATATTGAGAACACAAATTTGACATAATCGTCCGGACAATGAGCTACAATACATGGGTATGAAATCTAAGAATCTTCCTTAGCCACTCATGTTAATCCACTCAAACTTGACTTCTTTCTTAGACATGATCCTCTCGATCATATTCATCATAATCCTAGGGTGACATGCCAAAGTAGCAACATCGAGTTATCACTTCATGACATAGTTCCAAGTTCAAGAGCATAATATAAACCAATTAATGGCTTAATAGGCTCACACAGTGCTAGAGTAGGGATCTATCTAGATGCTCCTTTCTATGGTCAACTATAGCACATATAGTATTATATGTATGTTATAGCAGAGCTCCCATTCAACTGCGTTTGTCACTCTCTAACGCCATACGAATCTTACTCTAGTTGCTATACAAGCACCTAACTTGAGTTTCTTAGCTTAGTCACTCATCAAACACCTATCTAAGACCTCATATTCGGTTATATTTAGGCTTCATGAAGTTGTGGAAAAATTTCATGTAAGTGTCATCCCAGCTAATGCTAAGGTGACATCTATTAATAAACCAGTTTTGTTCAATCCTTGACAGACGCCGAGATAATCTATGCGTCGTCTTGCTTTCCAAATGCTGAGATAATCTATGCCTCATCTTCCTTGCTCAACAAGCATCAAGGTGATTGCCAATGTGAGAGGGCCGATCTTAGCCTGGTGACATGCAATGCCCGAAATAATAAACATATGATAATCCCTGATTTAATCCTTCTCAGTTAAATAATCATAATATTATGATCATCACTTGCAAATCAAATCTCCATTTTTGTATTCCATAACGTATAAGAGATTTACAAAAGTGATCCACATGTAGATATACATTCAATATCCTCTAAAATATAAATATATAGTATGTGAGACAGATAATAATAAGAAACAAATACAAAATAAAGCCCCTCGGGCAACAAGTTCCAAGGCTGAAGCCTGGTTACAAGTGAATGGTTTACAAACCCAAACACATAAGCCCTTGGCTTGTGAAAAACATAACAAATAAACAAAAGAGCCTTGAACTCTCAAAACATCCATTCACCTTCACTAAGGCGGAACCACCACATATTTTCCTACAGAAATCCACTAGGAGTGAGCACAAAGCCTAGTAGGAAGATCTTAACAAAGTATACATAACTTTTAAGTAGTCTTATAATATGGATGCAATATCATGTCATGCTCCAAAACCATGTATTTTACCCCTCTGAAATCACATGCAATGCTCTTTTCGAAAATACATTTATCTTAATGAATTTGAAATACAAATACAAGGTGGTAAATATGACTCAGGTAATCCTTAGGCTAGTATTTGCAAGTAGGTACATCAAGCACTACTAATTGCCAATTTACTAGCTCTTAATCAGAAGGAAATTTGGAACCTAACGTGCGAGTTTCTAGACTTTTACCAAGGACCTCAAGCCAACTTAACAAATACCAAACTACACCCCCTATTTGGACTTACAAAACTTATTTACCCCAAAGCATTTCAAGTTCGAAGGTTTCTCAAAACCATAAATTGATTTTCCAAATCATGACTTTAATAAAACATAACTCAAAAGCTATGCAATGAATGAAATGCAATGAAATACATTCTCAATAAGCAATTTTCCAATTTCTACAACATTCTATCAATGTTAATGTAATGTTCAACATCTCTCAATATCATCGGAATTATTGATATTTCTCAAATATCATCCAACAATATCAATATATATATATATATATATATATATGTGTGTGTGTGCTGTGTGACAAGATTTCATATTCACAATCAATATCAAATTCCATAAGCTAAGCATATGTCAATCATGTCATTTCATGGTAATTTTTCCAGCAACAATCCATTCATCTCATGGATATCTCTATGATGTATCAAGGAACGAAATTTCTTCATTTTTTCTCAAATAGAAACCCAATATGTCAAGAGTTTTTCCAAAAAACTAACTTTTTCCAAGTTTTCCAAATCTAGGGTTTTCACAAAATTAGGGCTTTTCATTTTGAAAAGGTTTTTCACTAAATTGAGCTCTCAAAACACCAACATAATTAAAAAATCTTAGAAATTTGGGGAAAACATTTGAGATGACCCTTTTTGAAACATGTATAATCTCATAAACTAAACCCTAACTCAATCACAATAGACTTGTTAAGACATATATATCACTCAAAGAATATCCCTATCTCAAGATATAAATAGGAGATGAGAAGAAAAGCCCAAGAATCAACAGTGTTGAAAGTCGATCTCCACCGCACAAAATGTAACCCTTGATGAGATCTCCAACATTGATGAAGGAACTAGGGTCAAATCTCCAATGGATTTGGAGAAATCAAGAATTTATGGTAGTTGTTGAGTGTTTGTAGAGAGAATGGAGAGAAAAAGAAATATATAGAGAGAGATAAGTAAAAGTGAAGAGAAAAGGGAAAGAGATCAACTTAAAAGAGGAAAGGAAGAAAACGTTTCAAAGTTTTAAACATTCCTGCAAGTTCGTGCCTTTTGCCACACGTGCGACGACACTTTTTCGCACATGCGGCCATGTGCGATTCCTCCCCTCTGCATGTGAGGTTTTCTTTTTTTGCATGTTCTTTTATTCCAGAAGCTGAACCTCAGAATTTTGCCCCTTACCGTACGTGCTGCCACTCTCTCGCACATGCGACTCCTTCCTTGTTTGTCAACTATACATTTTAGCCCAAAATCCAAAAAGTCTCTATAAGTTGTCACATCACTCTCTTTACTTTTATGCACATATTTTCATAAAAAGCCAATAAGTTACTAAAATAGCTTGTTCCTGAATGAGGCCTGAGTACGTACATTAATCGAAACAATCTCATCCATAAAAGGTTTTGCATACCTCTCCTCCTCTTAATTAATCAGATTTTTCAAAACCCGAGGAATTTCTTCCTTTTCATTTTCATTAAAATTTTGAAAATCTTGGTCAATGTAATAAATTAAAAGCACAGAAAAGTAAGAACAACTGACATGATTCTTATTCATTAGGTCTGGCTCAGTAGATACAGTGTACTCTGAAGAAAACAAAAAAGACAACCGAGACAAAATAGTGGTATCTTTTGTTATCAACCCCAGAACCATCTGACTCAGAATTGCTAGAAGAACCTGAGTTTGACTCCAACTCTACAAACTCGATGGAATCAGACTTGGACTCACTATCAGATTCAGACTCCATGATAAAACCCTTTTTGCTTTGCCAAGTCAAACAAAGTGCCTTAGATGCATCTAAGATGAGATCACTACAATCCATGGATGATCCTTCTATGATTACAAAAATACTAACATCCTCAAAACCTTGTAACTCGATGCTAGCTTTATAATTAGCCTGTGTCAATTCCACTTTTTTCTCCTCCATTTTGCCCACACGGTTGTTTATGTCCTAGTCCACGCCAATTCCGAGGTTTACTTCCTTGTGCTCACATTCAGATAACTAGTAGTCAGAGAAAACCTCAAATCTGGGGAGACGCTCCTTTGTCTCAGGGTTTACCCATGGTTTAGGAAAATCACAAAAGGAGAAGTCATCTCCTTCCCTAATAAAACAACCATTCAAGGTTCCCTAGATTGGTTTGTAGTTCAATTCATATTGCCTATTGGCCCTTTTAACTTTGGCCTTTTCTCTCACCTCATCTTTTTTCTTCTTCCAATCATTTTTCGCTAGTCTGTACCCTAACCGAAAGGAATAAGGGTTATGGATAGCTTCCTCCACCTCAGCAATAGCCTTTCTTATACTCCTTCCAAGTCTCATCCTTGAGATATGCGCTAACTTTCTCATGAAGTAGATTAACTGAGCCTCAGCTAAAGTGAATCTAGAAAGAAAAATGTCTTAGGGTTATAACCTCGGGTGGAAGATGGATAGATGAATTTCCAAAGACAGTAGTGATCCCCCCGGCATGCGGGTATTTGACCAGTTGATGCATTGTGGAAGAAACAACTTTTATTGATGCAGTTATGGCCTGTCCAATAACAAATTAAAAGTCGCCAACACATCTATGACGTGGAACTCAGTTTCCTGCTTAGATAGTCCCACCAAAATCTGTATTTTACCCGTGCCCATAACCTCCTGGCTAGTGTTATCATATGCTCAGATCAACTCATTTGTTGGTACAAAGTCTACTGGCTTCAACCCTATCGCATAAGTAATGCGCGAAGGGCACACATTTATAGCTGACCCAGTGTCCATTAGAACCACAAGGACCCAATATTTTTTGGTAATCCAAAGACACATACAAAGGTTTGTTGTGCTCTGATCCCTTTGAAGGGAGTTCCTCACCCAAGAAAGTCATAGATGGAATGGGCCTAGTTGGCATAATCAATGACACTAGCTGGTCTGGTGTAGTATCAATGGACAACTTGGCTTTGCTTAATGCTGTGAGCATAGCCTGTCGGTGTTCTCGTGACGCCATAAGCAATCCCCAGATTGAGATGTTGGCTTGGATCTTCTTCAACTATTTAAGGACTAGATCTTCTTCTTATTCTTTTTCCTTTTCTTTTCCCTTTTCCACATCCTTTCTTGATGGCTCACCTTGATCTAAGTATGAGGGCTTAAAGATGTGCTCACTCCTAGTTAGATGATCAATCTCTTCAGAATACTAGGTATTGTCTGGCACATTGCTTCCCCAACCTTCATCAGTGTGGGCAAAGTGTAGATCATTATCTTTCCACCATTCGCCTCCATTTATATATAGGCAATCATTCAACTCAACATTTATCATTCCTACATTGCAATCATCTCCTTTTGGTTAGTATGGTGACGTTGACCAAATTTCTACAAAGATCTCCATTTTTCTCAAATGTGTCCATGCTCAGCTAGCTCTTTATGTTTCTTCTTTAGCTGTTGGGCTAGTTGGTCTAGTGTGCTCAGATTTGGGGACTACCCTCTCAACTTCTCCTCTTGGCACTTTTTTTTTCATTCTCCTCTATTTTGGGCTCTTATGGCTTATTACTTTTTCCGGTTTCACTACTTCCACTTTCTTTTTGCTTCCTCTTTGTTTTTCTAGTAGCTTGTGCTATTTTACTTGCTTCCTCATTACTTCCTTCTATTGTTGAATATTCCTCATTGTTTGGCCATCCATGGACATTACCCAAATTGTTTGGGTTTCACCATCCAATTTGTACATTTCCCAATCTCTGTTCTTCAAAGAAATGGAGGTTATCCTAGTCCTTTTCTAAATCGGCCAAGTCATCCAGCCCTTGCTCAAGTGCATCCTTCCTGATGACATTAATGGAGAATATATTAGGTAAAGCAACCTTTGGTTTTCGATGACTAACCGGTGCAATATATCTACTGGGATCATATCCTGACAAATCCCTAATTTCTATCATTGGCACATTCGTTGCCACCATAGGGTTTCTAGGTTCTAACTAAGGTTGAGTCGGATTCATCATACACAGTTTGATGCTCTCTGGAATGTGGACTTCAAGTTTTGATAAATGGAAAAGGGTGATGTATATGCTGGGGTCAAATGCGGGAGATAGTGTCTGGATAAGGTTAAGACGAGGAGGTGGAAGAACTCGATCATGGGTAGGCAAAGGGTTGGTAGTGACATTTTGCCTTTGTGGTAGAGCTTGTGGGGGTGTTATGATTTTGCAGTCTATAAGGTCTTGGCTCTCACGGTGGAAATGAATGCAACGGCCGTTTTCATGGCCATGTTACTGGTGGAAGGCACAATACTTGGATGCATCATGCCTAGGTGGAAGCGGATCAAGAAAAGGCTGAGGATTAGGAAGTTTGAGATGACCTTCTTCAATTAGTGTTTTCAAGGCTCGGGTTGGAGTCATATAGAGTGGGTGAAAATTATGGTTTGGGAAATAGTTCCGATTGTAGGACAGTGGGGTGGCATTAATGAAGGGACTGGTAGTTTGGTGGAGGTGGTGACAACACTAACTTCCGAAGGTTTCACGGTTATGTTACTACTGCTAGTAACATTGGAACCGCGGACAAAAGTCTTTCTTACAGGTTCCTTCTTATCTATAATGATCCCTTGTTTCATTGCATCTTCAATCTGAACTCATATTTCATGCAGATCTTTGAAGTTAAAGAGTGAGAGAACTATCATCTTTTGTAACATCTTGCCATGCAGATTCCTTACCACTATTCAAATCTCATCATTCTGTGAGGGCCTGTTGGACATCATGGCTGCCTTGGCCCTCCATTTTGCTATGAATTTGACGAAGCTTTCCTTTGGCTCTTAACGTGTGGCTTCCAAATCTCGAGTGGTCACCTCAATCTATGTGTCATAAGAGTACTGAGCGATGAATGTCTTAGCCAACTCCTCCTAGTTTTGCTTCAACTTATCCTCCTGTTTGGCATATCAAGTCATAGCAATTCCCGACAAAGTCCTCCCAAGTAGAGACAACTTCTAGAGATAGGTCAGACCCATAGGTTCAGAACATCCGAGAATAAACGAATATGTACCATAGGGTCTCATGATTCGTCAAATCGGTTAATATGTGGCATTTTGAATCTTTCCGGTAATTTGATAGCTGCCTTCGTGTATCCATCCTTTATATCAGGAATATAATTAATCCCCTAGGATTTTTTGAACAACTTCTCTAACATGCTATCTTTAGCATGGCTAGATCAAATTAGATGATATATAGGGGAATGAGTCCTTCGACTGGATGTACCAGAGCTCTAGCTGCAGGAGCGTGGGCCAGTTTTTCTAGTTGTGGACGAGCAGTTCTGGTCTAGACCAGGATGATTCTCATTGGTATCACCCTAAGTAATTACTATATGATTAATAGCGTCCATGGACCGCTGAAGGTTAGCGATCGTTTATGCGATATCCGGGATATTCTGAGCTGTTAAAGGAACTGGGGATTGGCTTACTGGGTACTGAATAGAGGAGATTTGGGGGGTAACTAACATAAAATCTGTAAATAAGATCAGGGATGTGACGGGCTCTGAACCAATTGTGCTTGTCTGACCCTTCTTCTGGATAGTGATGGAAGTGACACTAACATTTGCTGACATTAAACATGATCTATAGTTTTGCAGAGTCTACTAGCAGAAGTCTACAAGGTTTTAGGAGTGTCAGGCTTTTCTGAAGCTATAATGAACCAACTACCTAGTAAAAGAAAAATAAAATAAAAAACATACATCAGATGAAAATCAAGCAGCAATTTGGCTCACAACACATATATCAAACATGAATCTGGCAGTATTTTGGCTCAATCTGTACCATTGACCATTACATATCCCATCAAACTATTCTCAACCCAACCACTGATCTACCTGAACCATTGATATGAACAATGAGCCCCTGTATTGGATTCCATACACAGCATATAGCAAATAAGGTGAACTAAAACACCCCTATGGGGACTTGGGATACCCTGTCCTAGTTGGGAGACAAACTAGGATTTCACTATTCAAACAATTGGTATCACTACATCTTAAACACGAGAAAACATCTTGTCCTATTTGTGGAAGTTACTAGAGCTGAGTATATGAACTAGGCCAGTCTGGTCAAAAGGGGTACCTCAGTATGACACCTGACATACCTACCCTTTCCAACACCTAAATGAAGGGAGGATCAAGTGGTACGTTGGTGGTCCAAATCTAAGGCTTATATTTCCACTGTAACATAGCTCTCGCTTGGCAAGTCGTTTAGGAGGTTAGATGATAAATACACTAACTTTAAGTGCACCATGCATGAAATGCAATGAATAAACACATGAAAATAAAATCTGCATTATGAGTCATGTTCCCCAATAGAGTTGTCAGAAACTGTGGGATGCTTTTAAGGTTGCCAAGCACGCCTAAAAGTTTGGACTCTCGATCTCCTGATCTAGTCTTACTAGTGCAATGTGAAACAGAAAATGAGAGTCCAAATCTAAAAACTTTTATAGAAAATCCATTTTATTGCAAAATATTGCCAGAAATAGACTACATCATTAGATTTCAAAGTTTCCACCTAATATTTTAGGGAAATCAAGAAACCCCGTGACCCATGCCAAAGGTCATTGTCTGTCATAACCAATGTGTCTCGGCTCAGGAACATAGGTATGAGAGGGAAATGTCATTAATTGAGTACCCTACTCACCTGATCAAAGATCGGCCTCTACTAAGTCATAATATGATTTTTATGATCAATGTAAATCCGTATTCTAATTATTGATAGTGCTACGTTTACTATCTAAGGCATTCAAATATAGATTGTGTCGCAAATTTTGGTTGTGCTCTAACTTCATGCACTTTTTGAAAAGAGTTTTCTTGAATAAAATCTGCAGTATAAGAGTCATCTACAGTCCATAATAAATAACACGACATCCATCCACTGGCATTCAAACAGATATCTCATTGGCGAGCTCTATATATAGAACCTAGGTCACAAATATTTGAGATATTTGTGGTAGGTAAGCAAAAATAGCTGAAATTCTTGAAAATGCTCTGTACCCAGAACATTCAGCCAGTTGAGCTTCCTAGTGATTGACCAAGTGCTTTTGTGGCTGGCCATTCTTTGCTGTTCGACCAACTAGTGAGCACATCGTCAGATCAACAAGAGCAGGTTAGCCTGAATTGAAGAGAGAAGCAGATATTTCAGTGTAACACTTTGTACTTCTTGAACTCACGGGATTGCTTTTGACACTCTCATTATTATACTCGGAGCCTTTTTGGTTCATTTTGGGATATTAATAGAGGCGGTATCATAATGGTAAAGTAAGATTGAAACAAAAACATTGATTTAGATAATTGTCCCCTGAGTAGTCTTTACTTTTTTCCCCTTTTCTCTTCCCACACTTTGAATTAGATGTGAGGCTAAAACCATTGGAAAGCTTGTTTCCGGGGCTTCAATTTGGACACAAGAACGACCTAAAATGGAGTTCGAACGAGAGAGTTATGCCTGTTGAAATTTGAATATCTATGTTGGAAACAAGTTTGCTCGAGCGAACTTTTCATTGCTTGAGCGGTTTATGCGAATTTCAGAGATTTTGGGAGCTTCTTTTCATCACTCGAGCCAAGCTTTGACTCAAGCGGTCTGGTCGATATCAAGCACTTTAAAATGAGTTTTTGACCCAAAATCTTTATTCTTTCTTCCTCTCTTCTCTCCCTCTCCTCCTTACCCGAAACCTTAGCCCTCAAAACCTTGATTTCATCCATTTTTCACTAACAATCCACCATGGATCTTGCAATAAAGATGAAAAACAAGTGAATATCAACATTTTTAACCGATTGGATTGTGGATTTTTGAAAGAATCCTCTTGATCTAGCATCTCTACTCTCATCTTGGAGGTTGGATTACTTTTAACTTTGTATCTTTTTACTTTGACGATGTTTATTGGTATTACTGTGACATTGGTTTTATGATTGATGTTTGAGGTTACAAAAATTGGGTTATGATTTCAAAAATGGAATTTCTCCTATATTTTCTCAAAATTTATATTAATGTTTGTGGATTACGAAGACTTTAGTTGAAAAATAGAATTTTACATATTGGAAGGGCAAAAGCCCCAAATTTAATGAAAACCCTAATTTTTTAAATTGAACCATGATAGGCTCAAATGAAATTAACCTTCAATTCTTTAAATTTATGAGTGAATTATGAGAATGAGATGCATTTTGACTTGAAACTCATGAAATTGAAAGCTTTTGAGATTTTTCCTTGGAAATATGAAGATTATGTAACCATGACAGTTCAATTATTTGAATCGTGATATTACCTTTGTTCTTATGGGTGTGTAAATTCTTAGAATTTGTGAAAATCTTGGAAAGTTTGTTTAAGGGGGTGGTAAATAGCATAGGAGTCCGGGTAGAGAGTGTCCACTGGTCCTGCAGTATTGTAGTCAGTAAAAGTGGAAAAACGGATGATTTTGGGTGCCCACGTCCTGCCGTATAATAGTCGGTAAATGTGGGGGTGATTTTAAATGAAAGTGACTTGTGTATGTGATTTGGAACTCTCTTTAGGGACTTCATGGTATATTTACCCCCCAGTGTTGAAATGTGATTTTCATGGAAATTACAATATCTAAGTTTTGTTGCTTAAACTCCTAACATGAGTTGAACAAGAAAATGTTTTGGTTGTGATAATGCCGTATGGATTTTCAAATAATTAGATACTTTGTTAAAATTATTTCTAGTGGGCATCTAGCTCATTCCTATCTAACAATTTCAGGAATTGATGATGTGCAATCACCCCTATGATAACGAGGTGGACTTCTTTGTTTTGTTGGAGCATGAAGGCTTATGGATGTATTACGTGGAAGCTTCGAGCGTATATGTTTGGGACCACGTGTCCATTTTCCATTAAGGCATTATTATTTTTATTCTCTAGTTTCTTGAATTATGTAAATGTTATTATTACTAAGACAAGATTATGAGAATTGTAATATTTGATATGCAATTCAATAGAAGAGATGACTTTTGAGATTAAAGTTTTTGTTTAGCTTGGAGAGATTTTAGATTTATCAGGTTATGAGAAGTGTATTAATTTAATTAATTTGGGGGCGTTACATTAAGAGAATTTCATCATCTCCATTCACTTCCACTATATTCTTCGCCCCGTTTGTTTGAAAGAACACAATGCTTTGACTTTCAAAATATGAGCATCAAAACATCATGGTAATGTCTAGAGTTGCACCACTAAAACTCATTTTGAAAGAGGTTTCCATTTTGGTTGAAAAATATTTTGCCCAAAACAGGTTGTTTAGAGGGTTTAAAGCTTGATCCTTAGAACTTCTGCCGTGGAACTTGTAGAGATTAAAACCTCTCATTTTCATCATCGGGAACCTAAAACGGAGTGCCCAAGTCTCAAGGCTAGTAAAAAAATGGGGTGCCAATAGAGTTCTTTATCTTCTTCTTTAATATTCAGGCTCAGTTGCGAGTCTTGTTATTTTGATGTCGAGCATGTGTCTTCGTCTGTGCTTATTGAGTCTCTCTTGTTCCTGTTAGCGTGTGCATGGCTCAAAGTTTGATAGAGTGGCACGGTCAAACTTCCATACATGAATCTTCGCTTCAAATTCAAAACAAGTCCATATCTGGAAGTCGTTAACAAGTTTAGAGTGCCCACTCAAGTAGCATCAAGTCCATGATCATTGCAAAGTGTATGTGAGAAATCGATCATCACTTCGGCAACTGGAATGGATTCTTCATACTCCAGAGCATGGAAGAAGCATTAGTCGAGTTGGTTGGTAGCTGTTCTATTATCTGATGATCCCCATCACGGGCGCTCGCATAATGTTGAAAAATACAAACAGTGACTGGACACTAGGAGCAAGAGTAAATCTGACTGTGTTATCAGCTAAACAAGGGGCATGAACCATGCTTTTCTCTTAGCTATCTGTTAGGTACTTTCCCTTGAGTAAGGGTGGGTTCACCTCCATGATAATTCTGATATGATTCAACCTTTGATAGTTATCCTTAACCAATTCAAGACTCTCTTTGGTTGCCTTCTTTCCTTGAATTGATATATTTGCTTTGGCTTATGCATGCATGCTCACACACTCTGGTTGATTCAAGCTACATGATTAGTTTCTCTAGCTCTCAACTTTGTTTTGTACCTGTAAATATTAGTTGCCTTGATTGTTGTTTAGGTTTAACCCATGGAGTTGGTTTTACTTTAATAAGTTGCATAGGTTGTCAAATTTTTGTAGCATAAATGTAGTATAACCTGCACAGTACCTTGCATTCATTTCCTGTGATATGTGATGCACCATTCTCCATCATGCTCATCTCATAGAGTCATATCATTTATCGCTCCATATACCATTCATATCCACACATCATTCATTATGCACTGCTTTCCATGCCATCCATGTTATTAAATATGCACCATGCACCCATTTCACTTTTAGTGTTTTTGAAATAAAGTGCATCCCGTTGCACGATCCTTTTGCATTAAAAAAGGTTGCATTCATCATATCTGCATCTTTCGTTATGCTTCATCATTATTTGCACAAGGCTTGCCTCGCATATTGCCATTTTCACATTTTATCATCTTTGTATTGCATTACATTGCATAGATCATCAGCTCTCAAGGTAGTAAGAAAGCACATAAGTCCAACTCTCAATCACCTTGTACGCCTATTTATGAAACTATAAGGTATACCCTTTTTTTGGCTCTAACGCATGTTGTATTGCTTGCATTGCATTCTTTATCTTGTTGCTTTTAACCTTTACATGTAAGGGGTGCTTGGTTTGTTTTCACTTGGTTAATAACTTCCTCTTCCCGTATGCAAGTATGGTTAGGGTTGTCGGTTAATACCACATTTGTTTTCTCTTGGTTAATACCTTCCTCTTCCCATATGAAATTATGGTTAGGGTTGTCAATTAACACCACCTTTGTTTCCTCTTGGTTAACACCCTTCCTCTTCTTGCGATTTCAGTGCGATTAGAGCTTGTTCACCTTCTCGCGATTTCAGCGTGGTTAGAGCTTGTTTCTCTTCTCGCAATTTCAGCGTAGTTACAGTGTGTTTCTCTTCTTGCGATTTCAAATTGGTTAGACTGTGTTTCTTTTCTCATGATTTTAACGCGGTTAGAGTGTGCTCCTCTTCTCATGGTTTCATATTAGAGTGTGTTTCTCTTCTTGCAATTTCAGCACAGTTAGAGTGTGTTCCTCCTCTCATGTTACTGCATGTTTGGAATGTGTTTGACCTCGACCACCTTTCCTCCTCTTGCACGAAGCACATTTGGATTTGCATTTCTTTATTTCATGTAGAAAACATGTGTGTGCATCTCGTTTTATATCACTCTTGTAGAAAATATGTTTGAATAGCATTCTTTACTTCATTTGCAACTGTTAGTATGCTTCATGTCATTTGCATGAGGTTTGCCTCTTCCACATGCCATCTTTGCATCTTTATCATTATTACATCACCTACCATTGATGTTTAAACCACCAGTGTGGTACACGTAAGCCCAACTTTCAAACAAAATCGGCTTTGCGTAGTATGTAAGTCCAATTCTCAGTTGCATTTCATTTGCATTATGTCCCTAAACTACACTGGTTTGATTCATTGTAAAAGAATATGTAGGCAACCTTCGAGTTCAACCAATTACATTTGCTTTTTGTTTGTTTGGCCAAGTCTTACGGCCTCGTCAAAAGCATCATCTTTGAGCTTTGACATTCACTCACGTCATGAAGTGACGCATCAAGCTCTGTCAAAGAGGGGCAATTGTAGACACCCCATTTTGATCAGCCTTAAGACTGGGCGCACTTTTCTGAACTCCCGATGATGAAAGTTGAAATGTGCTATCTTACGAATTCCTCAGCAGGAAGCTTAGGAGTGAAGCTTTAATCCTAACCTTACACTTGTTTTGGGGAAAATATTTTAGACCTTCTTAAACACCTTTTTAAACATTTCCACAAAGGTCCAAGGCTCGCATTTTCAAAATTCAAGTGCTATATTTTCTTAGTAAATTGAGCAAGGGAAAAATGAAAATGAGTGGAAGGAATGAGAATTTTCTAGGAAAAAGCCATCTTTTTCCCTTTGAAAAGTTGTTTGGCAAAATAATTTTTTGTTTGGCCAAACGATTTTTTGTTTGGCCGAACACTTTTTTGTTTGGCCAGACACTTTTTGGTCTGGCCAGATGATTTTTTGGTTTGGCCAGATGATTTTTCTGGGAAACAAAACAGTTTCAAAAAATTCGACATTTTTTCTAAATTTTATACAAATATCTTAGATATTTTGCCTTTGGGCTTCCTCTACAAATATCTCAGATATTTCTTTGCCTTAAAAGTCTATAAATATCACCCCTCCCACTTTATTCTAAAGGGTTGCAAGTTTTTGTTTACACTCACACCTTATCTTCAACATTCTTCTCCATTTTCTTCATGCTTCTTCACTGATACACCACCCAAAACTCCATTAAAGCTAAAATTAAGGTTGAAAAATATTTCTAAGAGGTTACAAAAATATTTTTAAAGTCTAAGAGACATGTTTAAGAGCCCACCTCCTGCACTTCATCTTCAACCTCTATTTCTCATACACCAACCATCAAAACTCCATTAAAACTTGACTCCAAGCTTCTTGTTAAGGATCCTAAGAACTCTAAACCATATCTAAAGGACCTTGAGGGTGCCAAGAAAAAGTTTGACAACAAAGAAGTTCACTCTCTTTCAAGAGGTGAAACTTTTGAATATTTTCTCTCTTGTTCTTCATCTTTAAGCTTTGTTTTCATTATGTAACTGGTAGAAGGATGTAACAAGTCCTCATGGATGTGGAGGGGGTAGATTTAGCCTCCCATCCATTGAGTTGATAGCTTTTCCTTTGTGTTCTTGCTTTCCTTAGCTCTAATTTCTAGTTCTTATGTATTTTGGACCCTTGTGGATGTGATTGGGAGAAGCTATTAGTCATCCATTCAAAAGTTCAATAAGTAAAGTAACTTTTCTTATTGTTACACTCCTTCTCTTTCCAAATCATATCTCTTAAGTGCATCAATCTACGTGTTTCAACCTATGCTCAATGATGATGAGTAGAATGGTTGTTTCATAGGATTACTTGAGTGATTCTTGGGATTTGATGTTGAGAGAGTTGTGTTTTTAATGGCCTTAATGAATGGATGTGATTCAATCTATGTGTTTCAATTTAAATGGATGTGATTCTTGAGTGATCCTTGTTCTATAACTAGATGAGGAGCTTTTAATGGCCTTGATGAATCCCTTGTTTTAAAAGCAAAGCTTTCACCAAGAAATGATTTGCATTAATCTACACTCTTCACTTAATAGTATGGGTTTAGGTATTAATTTGCCCTTATTCACAAAGAGAAGATGTATGCTCCTATCCATTTCTTGGGCTTCAATTTGTTCTTGATTTGATCCATTTAATTTATCTCTTTAGCAAAATATCCACTGTACATAGCTATTGCATATTATTGTTGAGGTTTGAGGCCTATCTACCTCCTCCTTAAGTGTTTTCCGCAAGAGGGAGAGGTAGAAGGGATGAACACCCCTTGGAAGATGTTCTGACCTTCTGTTTTGGACCTTCAGCACTAAATAGAGTTTTCTCGGAAAGTTATGTTTGGCCGGACATCCTTTCTATCTGGTCGGACAAATTTGTGTATGGCCAGATGAATCTTCCAAAGCAATATAGGACAACTTCTAGGAAGTGTTCTCTTGGGTGTTTTCGGAGCTGCTGTTTAAGTTCACTATTTATTTAATATGATTTGTTAGATTCAACAATAATTTTGCTTAATCTATTCATTGTTGTAATAACTCCTCTAACCCCACTTCTTTTTTTTTTTTTATTGTTATTCATTCAACTGCTATAATAATTCCTCCTCCCCCTCCTCCTCGTCTTTCTTTCTTTTATTTAAATTGTTGTAATAACTTCCAACCCCATGTCTTTTTATCACTTTTATTTATACGTTTTCCATATATCTTACATCATGTTTTATTTATCATACTCATTCCTTGCATTCATTTTTCTCCATGCATTTAGATTTGGCCAATTTGCATATGTGGATTTTTATCAATTCTTATGTACCTTTGTGCGCTAATCCATGCCTTGAGATGATTCATGTATGAAATGTTAGCAGTCGGATCATTAGTTGCATTTTATGTATGTATTGCATTAGATATTTTCATATAGGATCATGCATATGTACATAGCATATTATTTTTGGCTTGCCATAAATGAATGCTAGATGAGCATTTATACTTTTAGCATCCCGCATGTGTATGATTTTCTTACTATGTTTAGCATCTTACCATGCATCTAAGTGCTTTTAAGTGATATATCTCTTTGGATGCTAGTGGATGAAGGTTGTGTTGCTTGAGTTGGAATGTTGTTGATTGATATTCATGTAGGCTTAATTTCATTTTCAGTTGTACATTTGTTCAAAAACGTTTCAAAAATGCATAAAATGAAAAAATACCAAAATAAGTGACATGATCTATACTTGATTGCCTCACATAGTAATGTTATCATTATTAAAATCAGAACATGAGTATATAATATTTATAAAACTCATATCATGGTTTAGTAGAGATCGATCCTTTGATCAGGTGAGCGGGGGTGCTCAATTTATGACCTTTCCTTCCCCCATACCTAAGGTTTTGAACCGAGCCATCTTAGGTTATGAAGAATAGTGGCCTTTGGTATGAGTCACGGGTTTCCTTATTTCCGCAAAAGATTAGGTCGTGATGTAGTCCATTTCTGGCATATTTTTCAATAAATGGATTTTCTATTAAAGGTGCCAGATTTGGACTCTCATTTTCTGTTTCACATTGCACTAGTGAGACTAAATCAAGAGATCGAGAGTCTGAACCATCGGGAGCGCTCGGGTACCCCAAGGACACCTACATTCAACTATCACCTAATTGATAATAATGATGATTTTGAGATCCTTTCGTAAGAATCGAACAAAGTCTACCTAGATTCATCTCACACTCAAGCAAGCACTACTATTCTCATCAACTATCAGCCATGTCTCAGCAAAACAAATTCGGAGATCTAATCATGCTGCTTCAGAAAATGTCCTTAGATGGTGAAGGCCAAACTAACACCCCAATGCTGACAATTGCTTGGTTCAAATAGAGGAAGTGGCCCAAATGGAAGAAGGTATATAGTGGGAAGACGAAGACCTTCACCTAACTTACATTGACAAAATATGAGAGAATATTAAGTCGAATGACGCTTGGTATGTGGAGGACATGGATCACCTCACATGTAGTGGATGACATTTCAAACCAGCATTCCTTGGTCAAGTTGAAGTTTCAGAAGCATTTAAAGGGAAAGGAAAGGAGAATGAAGAAGATTGTGTGTTTCAATAGCTGAAGAAGATTTAGGTATATATCTCTATTTGGAGTCTTCTCATGGATTTCCATGAACACCTCCAGGCTATGTTGATTGCACAAAACAAGGCCAAATTGTCCATAGACACCAATCCAGAATAGTTAGTGGCATTGCTTGCGCTTGTAAAGAAGAACCTTGTTATCACTTTTTTTTGACAAAGATTTGCCACCTGAAGAAGCAACTCACAACAAGCCCCTTTTTGTGTCACTAAAGTGTCGAGAGAAATGGGTGCCGGTGGTGCCACTTGACAATGGATCTGCCATAAATGTGTGCTCGACCAAGACTACATATGCTTTAGAGTTAAGGCCCAAAGATTACATTACAACCACGTAAGCTGTCAGAGCTTATGACAACACTCAACGAGAAGTTTTAAGAATGGTGAAACTAAGGATCAAGATCGGGCCAGATGACCTTGACGTGGAATTCCATGTCATGGACATTCCATCCATGTTCAACATGCTATTAGGAAGACCATGGATGCACCAACTCTGAGCCATGTCTTCGACTGTTCACTAGAGAATCAAGTACGTCAAAGGGGATTATGTTGTTACTTTAGATGGTGATAATTCTATACACCCACACCCCAGCGTGACCATTTTTCTACTTGAGATCCACCATGGAGATGAGGATCTCTTCCTCTCAGGCTTCACCTTGGCAGAATCTTGGATAGTACAATCTGTCATGGCACTTGAGGAAGATCAATATGTCAGCGCGCCGTTTATTCTAATGATGAATAATGAAGGGTACATTCCTAGTTTTGGTATAGGAAAGAGTAGTAAATAGGGAATTACAAAGGTACCAGAAGTCAATAATCATTTGTTCACCTTTGGGCTGGGATACAAACTGACAAAAAAAGACTTGATGGCAAAGGCGACTGAAGCACGAGACAAGGTAAGGGAAAAAAGAGAAGGTAAAAGTTACAAGCTCAAGTACAAACCCATCGAAGGAACCCTCAACAGGCGTTTTGTTAAAAAAGAAGAAGATTTCTCATTTTGTGGGTTTTTGAACCTTGGATTGATCGTACGACAAGAAAAAGACATCCGGGGTTTGAGATCTTCTTTAACCCTAATCTCACAGATAATGATGAAGAATTCATAGACCCAAATATAGACATTGGGCAAGGTAGATGCAACAGTTCAACTGAGAAAAATGAAGATTGGATAGACCATTTGAGTGGGATTGATATTGAAACTAGTTTGAGTATTGAGACTGGTTATGTTGACTTGAGGAATTTCAATTCTGTAATGGTGCTAAAGAACGAAGCTTTGGAGGAAGATGTCACCAAATACATAGTGGATGCAAGGAGGGTCAAACACAAAATTGGTCCATCGAAAAGCGTAGTATCCCAGCCCAAATACGCAGAATCATCCAAAATTGGTCCATCAATAAATAGTGGACATCAACTCTAATAGTGAGTCAAGTGAGTCGAAATCTGGCTTATCGGATTCCAATGCGTCTAATGACCTGGAAGTTATAAATCCAGGGGTAGACGTTGAGTCTAAATTTTCTATTTATTTTTAGTTTGAGTCAGATGTAAGTTACCCTATTTCAATTAATGAAATAATGGATGATTTTGCGTACCCCGTACTGCCATTAGTTAACAACATTGATCCCTCTAATTTTAAAGATGAAAATGAAAAAGATTTCAAGGAAGAAATTCCTTAAGGCATAAAAGATTTAATTGAATGGGAAGAGAAGACACACGCTAAACCTGTCATGGATGAAATAGATTCAATAAACCTAGGCGATGAGGAAAATCCTAGCATGGTCCAGATTGGATCCACGCTATTTTCAGAGGAACGTAAGCACTTCGTCGCTCTTCTAAAAGAATTCAAAGATGTTTTTGCATGGTCCTATGAGGATATGCCTGAAATTAATCTTGAGATTGTACAACATAAAATTCCCCTAGACACCAAGGCTAAACATGTGAAACAGAAGTTGAGAAGAATCTGCCTAGATTGGTCCCCTGAGATTAAAGAAGAAGTGACAAAGCAAATTAATGTCGTATTTTTAATAGTATCGGAATATCCAACATAGTTCCGATCCCGAAAAAGGATGGTAGAATCAGAGTTTCCGTTGACTTCAGTGATTTTAATAAAGGCAGCTTAAAAGACGATTTCCTGTTACCACACATTGATAAGTTAGTAGAATTCACGGCAAGGCATGCACTTTTGTCATTTATGGATGGGTTTCCAGGATACAATCAAATCAAGATAGCACCGAAAGATAGGGAAAATACATCTTTCACTACTTCATTAGGAATGTATTGTTATAGGTTCATGCCATTTAGACTAAAAAAATGCTAGACCCATTTACTAGAGAGCCACTACTACACTATTGCATGACATGATTCATGAAGAGGTAGATGTGTATATGGATGATATGATCGTCAAGTCTAAGGAAGGAGAGGGTCACTGCACTGCTCTAGAGAAATTCTTTGAAAGAATCTGTAAGTACAGACTAGGGTTAAATCCGCATAAGTGCACATTTAGGGTAACAACTGGGAATGTTAGGGTTCCTAATCACACAAAGAGGTATAGAAGTGGTTCCTTCCAAGATCAAAGCTATCCTAGAAATGCCTTTACCGAGGACTGAGAAGGAGGTGAGAAGCTTTTTAGACAAGGTGTAATTCATAAGTCAATTCATTGCAAAGTTGATATCTACATGTGAACCATTGTTTAAGCTTCTGAAGAAGGGGACCAAGTTCCATTAGGATGAAAGATGTCAATTTGCCTTTGGACAAATCAAGCATTACCTACAAACCCCATCAGGATTGTCACCACCAAAACTTGGGAAACCGTTGATTTTGTATCTATCAAAGACGGATTCAACCATGGAATGTATGCTCGCATAAAAGTTAGAGGCAAAAGTGGAAAAGGCTATTTACTACCTCAACAAGAAGATGTTAAACTATGAAACAAGGTACACACCACTCGGGTGACCTATATCAAAAAAAAGGACAAAGATCAAAAGGTAAAGGCAAAGAATGCATGAATTGAAAAGACAAATGGATACCTGCTCAACTCCGGGAGGGAGACGATAAGGTATTGTGGCTGACTCTAGGATAGGTAATGCTACTGTGCCCTCTCCCACCATCATCGAGATAGCATAAGGTATCATTAGCAGGCCTTTCACTACTGCATCACCCATTTCTCTAATAGGCACCACATCCAGAACTAGAGTAGAAACCTGACCTCGTCCTTGTCCTCGACCTCGATTAGCCAGAAAGATAGTAAGGCCCGGTGCAACTCCGATTAGCCATCCTTCTAAGTGGGCCTGGACATACGCCATGTAGTTCTCCTCAATTAACAGCCCCTCGGTATTTGTACCATGACGAACAAAGAGGAGCTCCTTATTGATGAAAGAATCCCTCGCCCTCATGCTAACTAGAGGAGATGTAGGAATCTGTGGATGGACCATACCCAAGGACTGGTGGCACATCTATTCAGCCAAGTATCAAACCTAACAAAATGACGCCTCTAGTAGGAGATGCTGTTGGGTAACTACCTGAAGAATGAAAAACTAGGCCACACCAGTAGGAGGAGCAGTTACCTAGGGACGCCACATAATCTGAAAAAGGGTAGTACAATAATCAGTAGAACAAGCACATAGAAGAATTAGAACAAGCAAAATATGGAAAAGATGATGAGACTCACACGGTGGTGGGAGCTGGTGCCGTGCACCTGCCAGTACTTGGTGATGGTAGAAAGAAGGGGGGATGCTGTCGATCCTTATGGGCTCTGTGGTACTGGATGGCTTGAGGAAAGATGTTAAGGGAGACACTTGTACCCTGGGACCCGCCTCAAGGAAGTACTCAAAGATCCACATCTGCAGGCAAGCATAAAGAACAGATAAGTCAGTTAAACAAGCAATAGATAAATGGTATAAAAGGACTGATAAGTAATGAATGAACGGAAATGGTAAACAAAGTACCCCCCATAGGCGCCAATACCCGCCTAGTCAGGTACCTTAATTACACAAGACAACACTCATGTAACCACACATGGTGGCCACAGTAGTGCCACCCCAATTATAATCCCCGATCTGGTCCATGTCCACCATGGAGGCCACCAAATGGAGATGGATCCCATTTGACCTATTAGCGAATAAAATGCTCCTAAATAGGTATAAAAAAAATCCTCCAGTGTAGTAGGCAATTTGAATATGAGAAATCAGATGGTAGTGTCGGAAGTGAGTGTAAAACCACTAGTATGGAACCAGCCTGCTCTCATGAGATGTAGCAGCGCCCAAAAAATGCCCTAGCATATGAGACCACTGACTAGAAGATCATACAACGTCATGAAGTCCTCTGGTGTCATGGTCATCTCATTAGAGCTGGGAAAGTGAAGAGTATTTATGGTGTCCCACTACCTCTCCATGAAGGCCACCAGTAGGCTATGACTCAGGTGTCACCCAGGGATGCCCACGAGGGTCTAAGACCATACCCATCCACCAAAGTCCTAACAATCACCAACATAATTGGATACCACTCGACTACACTAGATGTGGGGCTAAAGCCACGGACAAGATGATAACGCTCCTGCAAACAGAAGGTGAAAATAAGTACAAGACTGATAAAGAAAAAGGTAAGCAAAATGCAACAGAAAGCATGTAAGTAGAAAGATAGAGCTATACCTTGTAGCCTGTATGAGATAAATGCTACTCAGGCTTATGGAGAACCATTAAGTGAGGGCTCATATCATCAACCTCAAGGAACTGATCCATCCTGGCCCGTGGGGCGTGGGCAAGAGGCACATAAGTGGCAGGGTTGAAGGGACAAAACTATCTAGCCATGAAGTAACCTGTCACAAGTAACACAATGAGAGGCAGGCAAAAAAGTGGTAAAACTAGTAGGACATAGTGCAAAGTAGGCATGAACAGTGAAAAAGTATAAAAAATAGGACAAAAAGCTTAGGTGTTTGTGGGTTTATGGAATATAGGAAATGATGGCAATGAGATGACTTGCATGGGGTAAATATTCACATACACAAAGGAAACACGCAGAAAAGTCTTGGCATTCTTGAAAATAATCTAAAAGTCACTTGCAAAGTATAAAGTCGTAAGAACATGCAACAATAGAAGAAAAACTAGAAAAGGTTAAGAGGAAAAGGAAATACCTGAAAATGAGCGGGAAGTGGCCAAAACTTGGAATTGATCGGTAGAAATGATGACCTATGCATGAGAAATCTGAATGGACAAGCGTAAAATTGAACCATCAGACAATGGGGAGGTACCAAAGTGGAAAAAAGGGAAGCTAAGGAGGAAGATGAGGGATTTCAAACTAGATGGAGTGGGAAATGAAGCCGAAAAGTGAATTTAAACCCTCTCGATTTTAATAAAACCGTGTACCATGGTCGAGTGTGCACGTGCACATTGTTTATACATGTGCATGTCAGCCAGATATATGCGCGCACATTTCTATGGTGGCACACATGTGGCTTTCATTCATGGCCAACCTATGGCACCCTCTGGACATCCTCAAGGCACAAGGATATTCTGAACTCAAATCGGGCGTTGGTACACCTTTCAAGGCACATCATTTTAGCATCCCAGACACTGACACGTGTTTTAAGGCACATCATTGGCATGATTTTTAGGTACATCATTGGCACGTCTTTTGAGGCACAATCATTGATCATCCACAGTATTGGCACGTCTTTCGAGGCACAATCATTGATCATCCATGGCATTGGCACATCTTTCGAGGCACAATCATTTGATCATCCATGGAATTGGCATTGGCACACAAATCACTTGGCATGACAAAAATATTCCTCAAAATCACATTTGGAATCATGACAAAATAATTGGCAAATTTTGGCACCTACTTAGCAAGAACTTTGTAAACCATGGTAAGTTTTGACACTTTTTTGCAAAACACTTGGCACCACTTAATACATCTCGACAAAATTGGAACCAATAGGTATCACTTGGCATCCATTTAAACCGTCATCTCTTACCGATGCGAGCATTAAAAGGAATCACTTGGCATTCAAATTCCCACGACTTGAAGATGCGAGCGTGGAATAGCATCTACACCTCCATGTCTTGTCGATGCAAGCATGGACAGGAATCACTTGACTTGGCTTTTAAATTCCCATGTCTTGCCGATGCAAGCATTGAAAGGAATCACTTGGTATTCAAATTCCCATGTTTTGCTGATGCGAGTGTGGAATAGCATCTAAACCTCCATGTCTTGCCGATGTGAGCATGGAAAGGAATCACTTGGCATTCAAATTCCCATGTCTTGCCGATACGAACGTGGAATAGCATTTAAACCCCAATGTCTTGCCGATGCAAGCGTGGAAAGACACCACTTGGCATTTAAATTCTCACGTCTTGCCAATGCGAGCATGGAATGACACCCAATAAAATCCCATGTCTTGCTAATGTGAGCGCATAAATGGCACAAAATAAACCCCCATGTCTTGCCAATGTGAGCATGGCAAGGCACCACTTGGCATTTAAAATTCCCTCAACTTGTTGGAGTGAGTGTGGAATAGAATTTAAAACTCTGTGTCTTGCCGATGCAAGCATGGAAAAAGGCACCTCTTGGCATTTAAACCCCTATGCCTTGCCAAAGTGGGCGTGGAACTGGCACCTAATAAACTCCCATATCTTGTCGATGCGAGTATAGAAAAGGCACCACTTGGCATTTAAAACCCCACATCTTGCCGATGCAAGCATGGACACAGCATCAAATAAACCTCCATGTCTTGCCGATGCAAGCATGGAACGACACCTAATAAACTCTGTGCCTTGCTACACCCCATGGCTTGTTAATACGAGCATGAGATGGCACCACTTGGCTTGTAAATACCTCCATGACTCGTCAATACGGGCATGGAAAATCACCATTTGGTTCTTAACGAAACTATGACTTGTCGATACGAGCATGGAATATCATACAATGGCACACCCTTGCCTCGTCGATACAGGTAGGGCTGTTCAAAAATCCGTTCAAACTGGTAATCTGGACTGAACCAGACTGAACTGCATGATTTGGTTCGGTTCTATTAAGAACCGGTTCGGTTTCAGTTCAAGAAATATTGAGAACTGTAAAAATGGATCGGTTAATGGATTTTATGAAAAAATCATAGTTTGAACTAAATCGAATTTTAAAAGATATATATAGATATATATATATATATATATAATATTTAATAAACAGCAGCAGTCCTTCAACCATGCATAAGTGTTATTTAATAAGATATTTATAGATATATGTATAATATTTAATATTTTCATATCAAGTTTTATTTTTATTAATTGGTTTTTTGTAATTTTAATGATATTAAGATGATATAGATATGTAATGTTGAGTAATGCCTTAACGTTATTAGTTTTTATCATGAGTTAAATGTAATCAATTTGAGTAATTATTTTTGTAATATTAACAATTTATTCTTGTAAATAGAAAATTTTGGAACCGTGAACCAAACCGCAACCAAACTGTTATTTCGGTTTGGTTCTGGTCCGATTTTACAAGTGTAATGGTTTGGTCTGGTTCTCAAAATCACAAAACCGTTAGGATCGGTTTGGTTCTTGGATTTTCTCAGAACCAAACCAATCCGAACCATGTACACCCCTAGATACGGGCATAGAGTGGCATACCTAGGCATCATAATGACATCACTCTAACCACACTGCAGCGTACTTTATTATTTGGAATAGGTTTCTTTGGAAAAATTTACACGGTTGGCACGACCAGGAAAAGAATGGAAAGGAACTTGGCATGGGAACGGTAAGGTGAGTACGATAGGTATCGCCCATTCTTCTCTTCTTAGAAAGCATGCTTGGATGAATGCTTGAGTGCTTGTTGCACACACTCACTCACATATATTGTTGTACAACTGCCCCTAAACCACACTGATTTGATTCCTTGTAATCAAGGATATGTAGGCAACCCGTGGGTTTCATCACCTGCATGAATGTATGGCACTACCTTCAGCCTTAGGATCATGTCAACTGGGATGGTCTCGGATTTTTGACATTTTCTTCTCGTCACTTCATGTTTATTTGAGCTTTGTCAAAGAGGGCCAACTGTAGACATCCCATTTTGACTAACCCTAAGACTTTGGGTTCTTGCAAATCTCCCGATGATGAAATGGTACTTATTTCATCTTTAGAATGTTTAAAGTTGTTTAGAGATGCTGTAATAAACCTATTTTGACAAAAAAAATCAACTTTTAGCAAAAATTACCATTTTACCCTAGACGTGTTTTTAGCCAAAAACCAAATTCTTAACCTCAGAAAGCCCAATTGTGCTTTGATTGATTGTATTTTCCAAAATTAGTGACCTGTTTTTATCAAAAATATTGATCAGAATGCAATTCGGGCTTACTTGTGCCGTAAGCAAGCCAAAAGTATAGGACTGCGTACTTGTGCATGTATGCATGGCACGTGTACCAAGGCAAAATGTGCGTGCGAACGTTAGATGTGAGTGCATGCATGGTTTGTACATGCACACAGTCGTTGCGCGTACGAACTTAGTTTCTACTTGAGCAATTAAAGCATCAAAGAATTATTTTTGAAAACTCAATCTTGGTGCATTTTTGTGGGAATAACAGAGGAGGAAGTGATGAAACCCTAGCAGGGTTGCAGAGGCTTCTCCCTGCTCTACAAATAGAGCCCTTCCTCCTCTCTTTAAAGGGGTTAAGGAATTGAATCATTTTTTTTTTAGAGTTTTTGAGAGCAAAACACCATTTTTTCCCCTTTTTTTGCCTTAGCTCCAAAATTCCCATATCCTAAAGCAACTCTAGGCCTCTAGAAATACTCTAACGACTGAAGAACTTCAACCCAAACTCGAAACCAAAGCTTGCAAGAGGCTTGCAAGCAAGGAACTTTGTTTTTCTTTCCTTCTGTTGCATTTTCTCTTCGGTTTCTTAAAACCAGAATGTAACTCTTTGTGTCTTCTTATTTCAGTACCTTTTTGCGTCCATTTTTCAATAAACAATCGTGTAGGGGTGTTGTAATGGCATGATCATCATGTAGTTTATCATATTTAGAAAGTTTTTCACCTATTCTCACATGCTTTCTTTCCTTTAATCTAAAAGCATGTTTTTAGGCTTTATTTAATCATATAATCAGCATCATAGCCCAGTTTAAGCATCATGTAGGTTAGTTTTGCATTATTTTATGTGTTACTTGTTTTTTATGCATCAAATTATGTTAGAACCCTTAAACCGGGCATAGATACACATTTTGTATGATTAGTTACATGTCTAGGTCATATTTATTTTATGCATGCATGTAAGACGCTAGAAGTGGGCAGCTGGGTAAGTGTTCTTAATTTCCTTGGCATCTGTGTGTTTCTTGCATCGTCTTTTAAATAATGCCAGTCTGTATGTTTTCTATGCAAAATTGATTCCTTTGGATGTTTTTGTGAATATTGTGTATTTTAGTTTATGTTTAAGGCCATGGATTATCAAAGATACACCTTTTCTAACCAAAACAAATAAATAAAATAAAATAAAATGAAAAAAAAAGAATCTTTTTTTTTTTTTGTAAAATATGACTTTATTCATTTAATCTAAAACACATGATATTTACTTTTCTTGAAATCGCATAGTTTTAGGTTAGTTAAGGGATTTAGGTCTAAAATGAATTTCTGTGAACAATTAACCACTAAAATCATAAAATAGAGAGTGAGTGGAGGTCAATTTTTGGATTTGGCAAAAAGGGGTGCTCCCATGTAAATAGCCCTCCCTTTTTGTACCTAAGCTCCCGAACCTGGAATGTTCTTGGTTATAACGAATTAGGCTTAAACTTAGTTTTCATTGTTAAAATGTTTCTTAATTCCCCTTTAAAAATTAAGCGGCGACTCAATGTTAACAAAGCAAGCTAGTGTAGGATGCATGCCTTAGGCTCCAAAAATGCACGATGCCCACACAACCCAATGTGCAACTCCAGGATTACTTTGATATTGGCTAACCTTTCTAACCGTGAAACATATGTCGAGTCGAGTACATATCATAGCATACATCAGACTACCAACAACACTGGCATAGTGAACATTAACCATCTTCCTCTTTCTTCCTCTATTTCAGGACTTTGCATGGTACTAAGAATTTGACCTTTCTCAATTGGAGTGTCTACTGATCTCGAATAGTGCATACGAAACCACTCTAAAATTCTATTTATCTAAGTCTCTTGAGAAAAACTAAGAAGTCTCTTAGAATGATCTCTTGACATATTAACTCCTAGCACATAATCTGCTTAACTGATGTCCTTCATCTCAAAAGTAGAAGACAACCACTTATGAGTGGAACTTATTAACTCCGAATCATTCCCAGCTAACAAAATATCGTCCACATGGAACAAAAAGATAAGAAACTAATTCTTTCTCCTCTTGACATACACGTAATGGTCTTGTTCTATCATCTCAAAGCCCATAACAATAATGGCTTGATGAAACCAAATATACCATTGCCTAGACGACTGTTTCAAGCCATAAATAGAACACTTCAAGCAACAAACCTTGTATTCTTTTCCTTTAACCTACAAACCTACTGGTTGATCTATATAGATCTCTTCGTCTAGTTCTCCATTGAGAAATACTATCTTTACATCCATTTGGAACAAATCCAAATCTAGATGTGCGACGATAGCTAGAATGAGACAAATAGAGGAAAATCTCACCACCGGGGAGAACGTCTCCTCATAATTTATACCCTCTTGTTAGGTATAGCCTTTCGCTACAAGTCGAGCCTTGTACTTGTCAATTGATCCATCAGCCTTACACTTAGTTTTCAAGACCCATTTGTTACAAATGGTCTTGCGCCCAAGCAGAAAGTCAACTAACTTCCATATATTATTCTTAGCCATTGAGCTCATCTCTTTCTACATAGCTGTTATCCATTTTTCAGAATTAGGTGATTTTGTGGCTTCCTTAAAAGAAGCTGGCTCATCAGCATCTGCATAAATACTTATAAAGGAGTCTCTTTCTATCTCTAAGTGTCGATGAGGAACTATTCTATGTTAGCTTCTACGAATCTGTGGATCTTGAGAGCCTTTTAATGGTATAATACCACTAGGTAGAGGATCACTCCCGCTGTCTCTAAAGTTGTGATTTTTCATCCTGTCTGTGAGATATAGAAGCGTGCCCCAAAGGTTCTTATAACTCATAGAGTTCAAGGTCCTTTTTCACCTCACTAATGCTTGAAAAAATTTCTTCTCAAAAACCAACATCGCGTGATGCTATGTTAGTTATTTCCCCATTTAGGTGTTCACCATACATAGCATTACCCTTAGAGTGATTTGAATATCTAATAAAAACACATTTATTAGCTCTAGGACCTAATTTCCCATACTTAAGTATTATGAACATATCTAGCCAATCCCTATGGGTGTTAGCCTTCTAAATTAGGTTTTCAACATTCCATAACTCATATGGAGTGGTAGGAACTGACTTTGAAGGCACTCGATTACGGACGCAAGCCATAATCATTAAAACATCTCCCCAGTAACTTATTAGGAGGTTTGCTTGTGCCATCATCGACTTAACTATTTCTAAAAGAGTGTGATTCCTTCTCTCCACAACACCATTTTGTTGCAGAGTACTAGGAATTGGCAATTGTTTGTGTCTCCCTTTTTCCCTACATAATTCTCTTAACTAATCAGACAAATATTTTTTACCCCTATTAGTTTAAAGAACCTTCAAGTTCATTTCTTTTTTGTTCTCAACCTCTGCTACAAAGTGTTTGAAATGATTCAAAGCTTCAAAGTAGTGAGATAACAATAATACTGAGCCAAAACACAAGAAATCATCTATAAATGTAATAAAGTAAGATGCGCTATGTCGTGCCTTGACATGCATTTGTCTGCAAATGTCAGAATGAACTAACTCTAACAGAAGATTAGCTCTAGAAGCCTTACCAAAAGGTTTTTTTACGTGCCTTTCTAGCTAAACAAGGCTCACATATAGGTAGGCTAACTTTGGCAAGAGATCTTAATAGCCCTTTCTCTAGCTAATCTAGCCATTCTTTCTTGTCCTATATGTCTTAGTTTTGCATGCCATTTAATGGAATCAGATACATTATCAGAAGAAGAAAATATATGCAATAACATAAAGAATCATCCCTTAACTACCATGACCATAAAATGTTCTACCAAGATAAATTGGCAAACTAATGTCCTCAAAATGGAAAGAAAAACCAAAGTTCAAAAGTGCTAAAACTGAAATTAGATTATATCAGATAATGCGTGCATGAAGCACATCATGAAGGAGCAAATTGTGCCCAGTACGCAACTTGAGCTGAAAGGTACCAACTCCGAAGACTTCTTCTTAAGCTCCATTGCCCATTATTACATACTTCCTACCAATTGGTGTACAACAATAATCTACACATCCAACCCCGATCCTTAGCTACATGGTTGGTTCCTCCCGTGTCTACAATCCAACCTAGTTGCTATTGTGCCGTCATACTTCAGACGCAATTGATCCCACATTTCTTTGGCAATTGGGAATTTCTCAAATTCCCCAATGAGTTCATCATGCGTGCACCTCAACAAAGTAAGTGTGCACTCTTGTCCCTTTTAAACCAATTTGCATAGGCATCTTGGTCACAACAATAATGTGTTATGTTCCCTGCCTCAGGTATGGCCATGATGTTGGTCAAATGGTCAAGCAGCTTTTGTTCATTGAGAAGGTACTGATCCTTCCTATGCCTGATATTATAGTTGTTTCCATCCAATTTATCTCGCTTATTAAGTTCAGCAATGATATTCTTTGAGGCCATTTTTAATTAGACTCATATCTAAATATTTTATTTTAAATTTAATTCTTTCTCACATTATAAGATTGAAAATTTTGCATATTTTAGATGCTAGTAATCATTTCCCATAATGTAAGGAAAAATAAAATGTCTATTTAATTTAAAACAAAATATAGAGAACAATTTTCATTCACAATTTTAAATTATGCATGATATAAATGAGTCCAAAAAAAATGTGTCATACAATTCGCACGTGGGCTCCACTTGAAGCCCTATTGCTATTTTGGTTCAGCATGTTAAGGCAACCTTGAATTGTATTGGTGATAGTGAAACACATCTCCTTACATGGCTATGAAAAAATACATTCAAAAAATCAATAATTACAACCTGAGAGAGTCCTAATACATTGATTTTAATAAAAATAGAAATAATTTGGGGATGCCACTTTATCAATACAGTTTGTGGGGTCTACCTTTAACAGTACAAAACAAATAAATAAACATGTGCATGAAAATTACCAACATTACCTCCATACATCCAAACATACATCAATAATTAAATGGAACAATAAATAGATGGCCAAACGATGGAGGGTCCAACTACAATTCATATTAAGGAAAAGAGTATAGTCATTAAGATCTAGGACTCAAAAAATACATATTAGTTCTCAACTTATATATATATTCAATAATAAATAAATTAACTCCACAAAAATTAGCCCAAATTACATGTAAGAAGAAAAGATGGGATACCTTCAATGGAAAATGCCCTAAGGATTGCGATATGAAAATTTGAATTACAAGCCCCTTCTTCTTCTAAACTCCATGTCAGTAGAGAGGCTACTAGAGTCTCTCTTATGAACCACACACTCCAAATCTCAAGGTACAATGATAGTGACCTTAGAGAGATGAACAAACAGAGAAATGCTTTTGAGAGATCTCTTTAAGGTATGTGGCCCAGGGTCAAAAAACCCAACCCAGTTTGTTTTTGGATGAGACATGTGTTGTCCTGGTTGACTTTGACTATGTTGGGGTGGTTTGGACCTTCGTGGTGTTGTAGGATGGCTACAGCGTAGCAGCCTAGAGTTGTTGTGTAAGCCTGGTTACTCCACGACTAGGATGATCACGCCCATGATGTGGAAAAGTGGAGGTCACACCCACAATGGGCCGCAAACAAAGGTGGCCTTTAGGTCGGTTGGCTGTGGGAGGAGTGCGTTGCCTGTGAGGGGCCACGGTGTCGGGCCACGAATGGAATGGTCGCACCCATAACCAGGTATGTTGGGTGGTCACACCTGCAGTAGAAAGGGTCGCACCCACAACCTACTAAGTAGGCACAGTTGCGCCCACGATAGTTTAGACCGCGGTTGCAAGGGGTGGTGTATATAAGCCCGTAGTGCATTGGAAAGTTATTTTTTTTGGTTCTCTCTCTCTCTCTCTCTCTCTTTGCTATTTTTGGGTTTCTTCAGCCTGGTAGCTTGGGTTTCATTTATTCTTACTCATTTTCTACCCCTGAGTTCCATAGACAAAAATATAGAGGGTCGTGAGGGCTTCGTTTTAATTTGAGTGGATCGTCATTTCGTCGCCATTGATTTTTGGGTGATCTCCTCTTCGCTTCAAGAGGTAAGGATTCTTGAGCTTCTTTTCAATACCTCATTATAGATAGATTAGTGGTAGTTTTTATTGCATTAAAAGCATAATAATTGTATGCGATTTTATTAAAAGCTTATGGGTTGGTTTGAGTTTAAATTGAAGGGTTTACGAATTGTGATTATAGTTGGCATTCAATTTGTGAATTTCAAATTGTTGAAGGAAGTGGTTATGGTTGAATTGAGATTTGGGTTGTGTTGGTTGTTATGAATTGGGGATTTGAAATGGTGAGAATTGGCTTTCAAAATATAGTGTGATTGATTACCTATTTATAAAAGAAAAAGGGAGTTGGGATGGATTGGTACCTATTGTATGCACATTATGATATTTATGCTTTGATTATGTTGTTGGTGTCTTGGAGTTCTATCCTTGGCTACCGGTGGAGGGTAGTATTGTGTGTTGCACAGTAGATATTGTGTTTAGGTGTTATGTGTTCGTTTGTGTAATGTAGAATGACATGTTATTAGTTATTGATAGTTAATTATTTTTATCTGATATGTGTTGATGTGTAATGGTAGTTAATATTATCTATTTGTTATTTCATATTGTGTTGTTGAGAAGAGATTGGTGAACGAGAGTAGAGATGGGATTTGTTGTGATATAACTCATGTTATCATATTTGTGGTTGTGTAAGAGGTAACCATCATAGAGTAATAGTATTAGTTGTAGTAATAACTCTTAGGGAGTTAATTTGAAATGTTTTGATAAGAGTGAAAAGCCATTACTGAACAGAGGTGCTTGGAGCACATTTTGTAACAAGTGATGGTTGATGCCTTTGTGTGATGACCGCATCACGTATAATAATTTGTATTTAATTAATTAAGGAGAATTAAATTTTAATTGTCTATTATTCTGATTTAATTTGGGATTTATGAGAATTATTGATCTGATTCGTAAATGGTTTTATTAAGGATTTATTTTGGAATTAGAAATTGAACGTCCAAATAGCCTAAGAAGGTGAAATTGATGAGTTGAATTAGTTTAATTTTAAGTATTGGACCATGTGAGAGTTTAATTAAATATTCGATTCAGTTTTGATTCAATTTAGTAAAATTAAGATCTGATTAATTGGGTCCGAATTGGGATTAATTAAGCTAATTTGATTATGAGGATTGAGAAGAGTGGTTATTCTAAATAAAATTTATTTGAGAGGTGTCTAACTGAATATGTAATTTATTGGTAAAGATTTTGAGTTTGATCTAAAATTGTAGGCCTTAAAGATTTGAGAAACCAAAATTGATGATGGTAAGAAGTTTAATTTGATATTTGGAGCCTTTTGGAGTTTGATTAAAAATCTAATTCAGATTGATAAATTTAAATATAATTAATTGGGCTCTAATGGAAGCCAATTCGACTAATCTAATTAGGTGGGATTTGTGATTAGGTATGATTAAGTTAATTATGTGTTAATTAAGATCTATTAAGACTAAGTGTTTCTTAATTAAATTAAGCAAAAACATAAATTGAATTGTGGAAGAATCTAGAATTGAGGGTGTATGTGAGTGTGTGTGTGTGTGTGTGTGTTGAGAAATCTAGGTTTGCTGAGAGAATGAGTATATCTAATGAGTTCAAGATTGTTTGACTGGGCACTCATTTGTAATATGTTGAGAGAACTCAATATATATATATATATATAGAGAGAGAGAGAGAGAGAGAGAGAGAGAGAGAGAGAGAGAGAGAGAGAGAGAGAGAGAGAGAGAGAGAGAGAGAGAGAGAGAGAGAGAGACTTGAAATCTTAGAACTCATGTGCTGAAAATGGTGAAGAAAGGCTAGGAAAAGCTTGGAAAAGTGAAGGATTGAAGAGGTTCAAGATTTTGTCAAGGATTCATCAATTGAAGACTTTTGGTAAGAAAGTTTAGGCTTAAATTCTAGCAACCAAAACCAAGCAGTAATTGGGTTTAATTTCATGATATTAGAAGGAAATTGAGAAAATAATGAAAAAAAATTGGGTTAAGTTTGATAATTAAGAAATTGATAATGTAATTTGTTGTTGGGTTAGATTTTCTTATCATCCTTCATAATTTGAAGTCTAACCTTACATGCATTGTGGATTTTTAAGATTTTAGAACTTTAATTCATATTTAGAGTTTATGAGTTTGGGATTGAGTTTTGATATAAATTAAGAAGTCAATTTATGGTTTGAGCTTGATAATGAAGAATTGGTTAGATTTTGATAAATGTTTCATGCATGCAAATAATTTTCTAAGAAGTTTATAACTTTAATTTCCTATTTTGAAGGAAGATAGAAAAGAGTTTGAAGTGAATTTTATGCAATTAAAAAGAAATTGGCAAGAAAATGAAGAATTAGAGTTAAGTTCAAATTTATGAAAGTTAATTTAGAAATTAATTATTTTGGGTTTGATTTTGAAAGATATAGTTAAATTAAGCTTCATAAATTACATGCAATTTCATTGTATATTTGATTTTGAAAAAGAATTTGAGAAACCATGAGTTCATAGATTTTAATTTTGAAATTAAGCAAGATTTAGATTTAAATAAATTAATTAGTAATTATGTTTCATGCTTTTGAGTTTGGATTTTTAAAGTATTGATGTATGAAAGTTTTTGTATTGGATTATATGTCAGAAAAATTCATGAGTTTCATGTTTAATTTCATACTTATATTTCAAAGGAAAAGAGGTAGAAAATATTTGCATGCATAAAGTTTTGATCTAAGTATTGGCAATTTAATGAGATTTTGAGCAAATATGTATGGGTTCAAGATTGAAAAATGCATATGGAAGCTATGTTGGAAAATTTGGAATTTTGGAACTTATAGACTGCTTGAGCTGTCTACATACTGCTCAAGCTCACATTGAAGGCTTCCAGTACTTTTATAGTCTTTTACAGACCGCTCGAGCAACTAAAGGTTCGCTCGAGTGAACAACTCTTTCCAGCATATTTTGGAAAAACTCTATTTAAGTTCATATTTTCATCTCATCTCCTCACAAACATTTCTAAGAAAGAATTATAACTCAATGAAGATTAATAAGCTAACAATTAACATAAATTAGTAGTAATTGATAATTGATTAAGAAGCCAAGTAATAAATCAATCTATTTGAAAAAGAAAGATTTAGTAATGAAAGAATACGTTAAATAAGAACCTGATTCATTTCAATAAAGAAAGAATAAGCGTAGTAGAACTTCATATTACTTCGATAGAAAAAGACAAGAGAAGTCAAGTTTGATTAAGGAAGTGTTGTTGTGTTTCAATGTGTATATGTTATGTGTTTGTGTAGGTCACGAGCTATCGTCCATCTAATCTGGTTGATCTGCTTGTAGAGCTATCTTAGAGTAACAACTCTGTAAAGCTCTGTTTGACTATAAGTATTTTCTAAAAGAAATGATATGATAAGCTCTGTTTTCTGAAATTATATTTTCTATATAGATGAATGATTGTCTTATTTTTGAAATGTATCGTGGCATCCTTAACATCATGTGATATGTTCTATGTTACCTAGTACCAGGGTTTCAAGTGGGTTTCATTCATGGTATTGATTATGCATAATCAACTATATGATCTACAAGTGGGTCTTTATGACCATCTCATGTGAATGTGGGTCTTTATGACCAATCTAATTTGTTAGAGCTAATAGATGTACCACATATGACTGTTTACAAATCTGAATATGTATATGAATTTGTTTTTTATCTAGATTCTGATTTGTGAATCTGTTATGGGCATCATTCATCAAAACCTTTATTCTGTTGTTATTCACTGGGCTCTAGCTCATTGTATTATTTATAGATGTAAGTGATCAGGCGCGTGACCAAGCCTAGAGCTTCTGCTTGGACTCTGTTTTTGTCAACCAACCTATGTGCATCCTTGGAGGTTTTGGATATGTCAAGTAGTCATGGCTATGTGATTAAAGTTTAAGTTTTCATTTTCTTGTTTTGGTTAAACAAGTTTTTGTTTATTTTGTAAATATGACTACGTTCCCTTTTTGTCTTATCAATGTAAATGTGATGACGTAAGAGTGATGTATGATATTTGTATATAAAGTTTAAAAATTTTCTGCTTCATATATGTCTGCACAACTCAATGGACATTGTATATTTGTTATTTGCTTCAGTTAGCCCCTAATATTATGTATTTGTTTAAGAGGCCTTCTGTAATCTATAGATTACTAGCCAGTTATGATGCTAAACCTATAAGGGCGGGTTTGGGACGTGACAGAGTAGTATCAGAGCACGAGTTAATATCTCACACATGCATCCATTGAGCATTAGAATGTCTAGAATGGATTTAAGTTTCATGTATCTAGAAAGTAAATACGAAGTTATGCATTCAAATATATATATATATATATATATGTTTGTGTAATACGCTTAAGTATTGAAACTAAGAATTAAGAGGTACTATGGAATTTTGATAATTATAAAGAAACCTGCATGTGTTTAATAAGTTTAGTGATGAGGCTAAATGATAAAAATTATTGCGGAATTTCTAATGTTATAAGGAAATCAACATTCTTGATTAAAGCATTGGTGACTACAAGTATGTTGATTTGTGGAAAAATGATGCTATAAGGAATTAGAATCTTTAATGGAAGCCATGAAGCTATATGGGTTATGTGTCAAATTAGACTATGAGAATATTTGGAAAATTGAGGAATTTGATGATTCAATGAAGTATGTAGAACTATGGTAATTGAGGATAAGAAAATTGTTTGATATGTAAGATGGTATTTTTGGCGGGGAACCCATTATGTGAGATGTTAAACCGCAGGGTCTTATGCCTTTGTTGAATGGCCTTGAAGGTTCGATTGGAATCACGTTTGGCCAACGTAGCTTCGAATCGGAAATTCTTAGTAAGTTTCATGGGAATGAATAGGTTACCCTACCAATGCCCTTATATGCCTGTATGTGTAAAGGTAGTAAATATGTCCCAGTATGTCTAACATGTCACAAGTGTCATCGAGGATTGTGTCATCGAATTGCTGAAGCATGTTTCAAGTGTGGAAAAAAGGGGCATCAAATAAGATATTGTTCCAAAGTTTAGGGAAAGCTCAAGTGATTTAATTGGTTAAGGTTAGTATTTAACTAAAACAATAAGGAGATTCATAGGAATGTTTGAAATACATGTACGAAAGTCTGAAGTTAAAATTTTGTATGTGTGACTTTATTTGAACTTGTTATATTCAATGTTTGATAAAATTAGAACCCTTCTACTTGAATATGTGAAACTTAACCCAAGATTGTTAACATGTTTAGGATATCGCCAAGACTTAAGTTAAATAAAGAGACTAAACAATTTAAGCGAATGAAAATTTTCCTACGTAGTGTCCAAATAAGTATGACTCAATCTACTGAGATCATATCGTAATGGAACCATTTGAAAACATTGAAAGTGGCAATTTTATGACATATTGAATTACGAATATGAAAGAATTTTTCACCCTCAAAAAAAATAAAATAAATAAATAAATAAAAAGAGAGAGGGAAAGAGAGAGAGAGAGAGAGAGAGAGAGAGAGAGAGAGAGAGAGAGAAGACATAGTAATATTCATACATGAACAATAGTAAGATAAGAAGAGATCTCATAAACAATTGATATAGTTAGGATCCATTACTTAGATATTTGCAACTTGACCCGAAATTGTCAGAATTAGAAGAATGAGATCAAGACTTAAAACAATTTGGAAAATAGATCGTATCATATCACATTGATAACATTAGAAAAGAAGCACTCGTAATTTACCTAAGCTATAAAGTTAAAAATATAGGCCTTTAAAAAAAAAAAGAAAAGAAAAGAAAAGAAAGACATAGTGATTTCGTATCAGAATGGTAGCCAGAAAGGAATGAAAATATGAGCTTATAGATACATAATTGAATTTAGAACTTGAATCCTAACTAAGAAAGCCTAACTTATTGTTAAGAAATTCAACTCTAGTGTTAAACGGAAGAAAGAAAGCGTGATGGAAAACAAGAAAATAATTTTGTTAGCATGACGAACGTATAATTCTTAAAGAATCTTTCGGAATATAAGAATTTTAGTTAACTAATTGTAATGGTTTAAGAAAATTAAAAGTTTAAGCCTTGAGTTACCATATGACAAATTATCAAAGCTAATGAATATATCTATATATGTCTAAGAATTGGAATAAGTTTGAAGACAACGTAATTTAAATTACTTACATAAGTATGCTCTTAGTCTAACAAACAAAAGTGTATAAGTTCTGCTCTGATTTGTATGTCACTCTAATGTTATTTGAATACAACCCAACATCTGTCATTTTCGAAAAGGCTGATGAATTTCTACAAGATATACTTTTATTCTGACTCTGATACGCTTTTGTTTTGAATACGATATGTCACTCTATTTTGGAACTACCTTTATTATTGGTATCGATGATATTTGTTTGAAATTGAGGCCATTAACATGTGATTACATTTCCATATAATTTGGAAATTTCTATTATAGATTAACATGTGAAACCTTATTTGGGGATACTACCTTATATTCATAACTTAAAAACCTTTGACATGGTCAAGGAAGGTTAATGACTATTCTTTAGGGAAATAATGAAATATGAATTGCCTAGGAAAAATGTCGGGATTATTATTGTCAATAGACTTGAGAGACCAAGAACTTGTGTTTATTAGTAGTGATGCATTGAATATGAAATTTAATTTGAAGATCTCATATAAAATGTCAATAGCGAAATATTTTGATTTTTCTTATTTAAAAAATAAGGAGAATCATGAGCATCCCTTGAAATAAATCTCCTATTATTTGGATTATATGAATTATAGACCGATGAATTAAAGTATATGAGTTATGTGATTGATGACAATAGAGACGGTAATGAATCACCGATTTGGGTTATTAACCTGAGAGAGTAATTTGTGTTCAAATTGGGCCGAGCTAGGTGAAATCTTCTTTGGAAGTTGGGCCACGTAGTGGGCCAAGAAAAGACTTTTTGTGTAGCTTGGTCTTAGGTCGAGCAAGCACTATGACAGTTGCAGCTGTGTTGCTAGGGCTTGGACCTAGCTATCTGGGAACAAACTTTTATCAGACCAAGATGATCGCTAGTGCAGAGGGCCGAGCTAGGTGTAGCTCAGTTGGTTGCCATCCTGTAGCTAGGATTATCACGACTCTACCATGTTGAGCACAGAGCCGAGATATCTCGGTTGACCGCAATGACAGCCAAAATAAAGGGTTTTAACCATCTCACTTGGTTGGCAGTGAGTAGGATGTAAACAGGATAGGCATTATCCTATGAGAGAGTGATCCCTAAGAGGACTCTGCTAAGGAGAGTTAGAGTCCTCTTAGGAATATGCCTAGCAAAATCTATAAAAGCTTATGACCGAACCTGTGGACAGGCATTGGAATTCTCATTCTCAAACACATAGAGCTTATTGTCGATTGTCCACTTACTGACTTAAGCATCGGAGGGGTTTTTGGCACACACCCGCCGGCTAGCTCACGTTTATGTTTACATGTAGTAAAGTGACGATGTTTTGGAGGGGTGCAAACTTGGTCAACAAGATTATACAAGAAGATTACTCTGTGCTCGTACAATTGGCGTCGTCTGTGGGAAGCATCATAGAAAACACATATTTTGATTAAGTTTTACTTCAATTAAGTTTAATGGCGCACAACAAAGACTTTTCTCATTCTGCTTGTGGAGAAGTGGTTTGGGGATAGTCTTCAGATCTTGGGGGACGCTTTTGATCCTCTTCTAGTCACCTGAAAAAGAATAAACACTTCGGTCGGGGGGTGCCAGAATTAGCACTCCGACAGGCAAGTTAGTCTCACACTCAAGATTGCTTGTATTCTAAGTTAAGCACAATAATTTTCACATATCTTTCTGAGATTGCTATTCCTTTGTTTATACTCGTTCCCTGGGCCTCGGGGCAAGGCCCACTTTTCACTCATTATCCTTATATTCCCTCGGCTCCATAGTTCAATAACTATTCGGCCTATCTATCTATTTTATTTGCATCCTGAACATGCCGGATAGAGCCGAATAGTATCTGACTGGAATATGCTTCTAATTCTTTTTATTATTCGGCTCCCACAATTGCCCCCCAAACACCCCACTGGCATCATCTAGTCGGCGTGGTTGGTTTCTAATCTGGGGAGACTAAAATTCGGTGGTTAATCCTCTTCCCGATGCGTGTCGGGACGCGCATACGCTTTTTGGTCATTATAACGCTTTCCCGCCTCATTCGTGCTTCTCTCGCATTTATTATGATTTGAAGCTTAAGTCCCATCGAATACATGCTTTTTCGAATATTTTGAACCTTCTGGACTGCCAATCGGTATTTCTTCTCTGGCGTTTTCTGCAACTCCTATCCGTTTTCTCCTTGTTTCTTTTGCCTTTCATAAGTCTTCTTCTCTTTTCTTTGCAATCCTACTTTTCGTATTTATTTTTTGATTTAGAATATCCTTGAGTCCTCACTAAAATGGCTAAGCATTTGAAAGACCTCCTCTCCGAGGATCGAATTTCTGGGTTCCGGAGACATTTCTCCATTCTTGATAATGTCCATCTGTCTGTAGTAACAGACAATTCCCTTGATATGGAGAGGGACGATCGAAATATAATCAGCTTTCCTTTCCTATCCATTGCGGAGGGCGGAGTTCGCTTTCCCCTACATCCATTTCTTAGGGCCTTCCTCCGACATTGGGGTCTGATTCCCTCGCAACCTGTAGACACTCCATTTTTGACAGACCTTAAGACTCAGACGTCACCAACTGAGCGCTCGGTGATGTTGCATACTGTGCTCATTCTGAGGTTTTAGAGTCTCGGCTGCGAGCCTTGCCTCCAGACTTCGGGGTTCTTTTGTGCTTTGCCTCGGTTTGCGAACCAGGTCCTGTTTTCACTATTTTTTCTTCCCAAAGGGAGGGAGAGGTCTCGTAGACCATCTCTCAGCGGCCATAGGCTACGTTTCGTGGTCGTAGGCCATTTTTCCTGTTTGGAGGCTAGTTTCCGATTTTCGGAGCCGTCGGTCGTGTGCCTCGGTTCAGGACCGCTTAATTACTTCCGTTTGCTCCGATTTTTGGCACACACCTTATTTCCTCCCTTTAGAGGGACACTGTGGCCCGGGAGATCACCTTCGTCGTGATACGCCATTTTCGGTGCCTAACAGCCTGTTTTCGGAGCCCCAGACTGCGCTTTTTGGCCCCCGAACCCTCGTTTTGCATCTGTCTGGGTTCATTTTTGGTAGGGACCCTATTTTCATTGTTAGGGGAGGTGGTAGTATGGTGGGAGGCCACCTTTTCCCCTTGGAAACCAATTTTCTCTTTTTCTCTCTCCTAAAGCCGGTTTTTCTGACAGAAAGCTGGTTTTTCTCACTTTTGAGCCACAATTTCAGGCTTTTCACACCACCATTGTGTTGAGCTCATCTGGGAGGCCACCAATATGGGTAGGCCGACTAGTAATTCTTCTTGACCTTTTTGAACCTTGCTAAAAAGCTGGTTTTTCTCTATCTTGGGTCACATTTTCTAGTTTTCCACCATACAGTTGTGTTGCACTCATCTGGGAGGCCACCTTTCTGGGGTGGCCGGCCAGCATTTCTCCTTCAACCTTTTGACCCCTGGTCGGCCGACCAGGGGGAGTGCCCGGCCGGTCACTTGAACCGGTCGGCCTGCTTCTTGCTTTTTGCTCTCTCTGAATGCAATCCAGCTGTGCCAGCTGGGAGGCATTTGGACCATCCTCCATACACGTGTATGGAGGATATTTGAGGCTTCTTAGAGAAGATTTAGAGCCTCTCCTCTATAAAGGAGAGGTTTGTCTTCATTTATACACTTCTGTCTCCATAGCTCACTATTCCAAGCTCCAAACCCTAATTTTCTTGCACCATTTGCACACCAACCCTTGGTACAACACCTCCATCATCCATCCAAGAATCTTGGAGCTGATTTGAAGAGGTTAAGGAGCTCCCATATTGGTCTAGAAGTTGCTGGAAACCTGCTCTTCAAGGGTAAGTCTCTATTTCCCTTTTTCTTGCATTATTTTGCTCCATTGATTAGCCTTATTTGCAAGCATTTTTGGACTTTGTCATAAACTGTAAAGTGACTTATTTTGAGCTCCTCTTGAAGTTTTATTAAGAATACTTTTTGGTTTGAGGTCTCCTACATCCTTGTATGCTTTATCTCTCTTTTAGGGCTTATTTTGCATGATGTCTTAGCCTTACTTACAAGCATTTTCGAGATTTTCCATGAACTAAAAAAGGTCTTATTTTGAGCCCCTCTTGAAGTTTGATTAAGGGCATTTTTCTGTTTAGGAGTCATCTACCCCCTTTCATGCTTTATTTCCTCATGTTTTGAGCTATGCATGTGAGCATTTTTATTAGCCTTGGTTTGGCCTTGATTTTCAGAAGGGGGTGACCCCCTCTCTCATTGTCTTGTTTGTTGGCCCTTTTGGCCTTCCAAAGGGCCCCTTACTTGCATGTTGTGAAGTCACTTTTTAGGCCCAATTTGGTGAGTTTCAAGGTCTGCCTTAGCTCTGTCCAGAGCCTCTTTAACCATATTTTATGTCTATAATGCATGTGTAGAACAATTCCATTCAAGGCCTCTGAAAGGGGCCTTTCATTGCGCGCTTCCTTGACCCATTTTAGGGCCAATTTGGTGATTTTTAGGGCTGTCATAATTGATTTCCAGAGTTGGTTTTGCCATGTTAAGTGTTCTTGTTGTATGTGTTGAGTAACCCCTTGCATGGCCCTCCAAAGGAGCTCATCATTTTTGCATACATTTGATGAATTTCAGTGGTTATTTACGGTTTATTTGACATATCATGTTCCTATTTTTGGCTGGTTTGGTGGCCTCTCTTATGCTTCATGTACATGCCATGTAAACCATGCTTACTAGCCTAGGTTGCGTGTTGTTTTAGCCCCTCATGTTAGCATATTTTGGCTATGCCTTAAATTGATAATGGCTTATTTTGGACTTCCCTAGCTCTGTTTTTGGGTCTTGTGGTTGAATGATGTCAGTTTTGCATGCTTGTAGTTCAAGGTCCATGCTTAGCTTTGAGTTTTGAGATCCATTCCATGCATATACTGAGGTATTTTCATGCCTTGGGGTCATTTTTCATCAAATTTTAGAGCTTATATGAATGCCATATTGCCATGTTTTCATCTCTTTAAATGCGTTTGAGAGTCGGGCTTGTATGCCTCATTTACCAACCATTGAATGAGCTCCATTCCGTTGCATTCCGAGCTATCATTTTAGGCCATTTCCCACTGTTTCAGACCTGCCTAGGGTCTGTTTGGGGGTTGGTTTTGCCTTTGGTGCATTGCTTTGGGTACCTCTAGTGTAACGCACTTCACTAGTTTCGGTACCCAGTCCCCCTAGCTTGCATTGTGTGCCATATTTGCATGTTTTGGGACCATATTTCATGTTGTTTTAGAGCTGTAATTTATGCTATTCCATGTCATGTTTCATCCTTGCCAATGCTTTGGTAGAGTGGCATTCCATGCCTTAGGTTCGGTCCTTGGTATTCGTGCATGTGTGCACACATTTTGGTTGTCTCATTTTCATCTAATAGCCACTGATGGAGTGTGGCTGAGGTCCACTCATTTTGGTGTAAGTCCATCGTGCATTGTGTATGCCATTTCGGTCCACAGCATTGCGTATGCCATGTTACATCGTGCATTATGTATGCCATGTTACATCATGCATTGTGTATGCCATTTCGGTCCATAGCATTACGTATGCTAGGTTGCATGTTAGAGCATTGTGTATGCCATGTTACACCGAGCATTGTGTATGACATTTCATAGCATTACGTATTCTAGTTTGTATGTTAGTCACATTGTGTATGCCTTCTCATTTGCATTGTGTTTGGGATAGGAGTTAGCCCAAGCACGGGAAACGAGGGACGTTTCGTACTCTGAGTGACGGAACGTGTCGCAATTCTCGGTCGCCGACACTCCGGATTACCCATGATGGAGTTTAGGTCTTGCTGTGTTTTCATGTGCATTCATATCACATCAAGTCATGCAATTCGACTCCTCGGCCATCATGCATCGAGATGCGTGATTGGTGGCACGAGGATCGAGGACTACACTCCCTGAAGAGTAGTCATGCATACATATGTGAAAATACTTTGTTGTGCCCCTTTCTTACTCTCTGTTGCAGCAAATCAGAAATCAACAGCCTTCTAGAGCCTTGCATAGCATTCCGGGATTAATTGCAAACAGAGACGAATCGGGGCATCGCAATGGATTTCCGCGCCAGGCAACTCAAGCATGCATCTTTCATCATTCGGAACAGAGCTGAGGCGGTCCATAAGCTTGCATGCTAGTTTATCCGCTTTCCTAGTTAATTTGTTAATTAATTAGGGTTTTATAATATTTAATTATTTATTCGGACTGTATTATTCTTTCAGACCCTCCGAGCGAGGGCACAATTGTAATAAGTGTGCGTGTGTGTGATGTATGTCTTCCAACCCCACGTCTTTCTCCTTTTTATTTACCAGCTTATGATGGTTAGATTAGGGCATGTTTCAATTAGCATACTTATGTTTGCATGTTTGCATCATTCATCTGTCTTGCATACACCAGGGCTCGGCGCATCATACTAACTGCATTTGTATTTCAATTCCAAATTGAATACGTGTTAGCTGTAGCATCATCATATGCCATCTTAGAATAGCCAAGCCTATTGTTGTTGCATTTTTGCATGTGTTGCATTAGGCATTTCTGTATAGTTAGGATCATGCATTGATTTCTAACTAGTTTCTGTTTTGGCTTGGAGTACTCGGTAAGTGTTTATGCTTTAGCATCCCCGCATGTATGTGAGTGACTGCCATGATAGCATGCTTACCATGAGGCTAATTGCTTATGTGATATACCTGCCTGAATGCCTGTGGGTGAAGGTTGGGTTATTTGGATTGGAACAATTCATCAATTGTGAGTTTTAAGCCCACTTGAGAGTGGCAAATCATCATGTTTTCTAAGCCCACCTGAGGGTGGCAAATCCACATTTTAGCCTACTTGCGAGTAGCAAACTGTTTTCAAAACAAACATGAGATATTTCATTCCAATTCAGGCGACCCAGTCTATACTTGTATGCTATGCACATCACGTAGTAAACCTAGCCTAATAACCGGAATAAGAATGCATAATGTTTTCAAAACTTGATATCATGGATAATAGAGGCCGATCTTTGATCGGGCGAGCGGGGGTGCTCACGAAGTGACCTTCCCCAATCGTACCCAAGTTCCCGAGCCAAGGCAACTTTGGTGATGACGGACACGTGGCCTTAGGCAACGAGTCAGGGTTTCCTAAATTTTTCAAAATAAAATATTTAGGTGACGACTCTGTATCTGGCAAAGCAGTCCATGTTTGACACTTTTTTCAAAAAATCTATTTTCAAAAACGATTTGCCGGATTTGGACTCTTCGATGATTCATCGGTCTTGCATTGCATTCTGTGAGATTAGATACAGGACCATGACTTTGAGTCCTGAACTGTGGTGAGCCCAAATGAACAGAACGGGACTCATCCTCCCGGGACGTTCGGGGACGTTTACAGTTTCTGGCGACTCTGCTGGGGAGTTAGAGAACTTGACTCGAACTCATGATATTTGGTTTTGACTACACTTATGTGTTTCTTTACATTGCATTTGCATTGGTGCGCCTAGGACACCGTGTTTGCCGTATGCTATTCCTAAACGGTTTGCCGGAGGCTCGCTTCGTGAAGCGTGCCATAAGGCTGACCGGTTGCGGGCTCTGCCACGACGGGAACACAAACCCCGGTTTCACCGGGGCACCCTTTTTGACCATTCGACCTAGTGCATATTCGGAATCCATAGTGACCATTCCAAACTAGGACAGGTTTTACCCGTTTATAGGTTGTTTGAAACCACTGCGTGCATAGTGAAACCCTAGCTCCTGACAAAATAGGACAGGGAAACCCTACCCCAACATAGGGGTGTTTAGACTCTCACTTGTTTGTTATGTGCTTTTAGAGTGCATCTCTATACGAATACATGTATCAGTTTAGAAGTTTGGGCATCAGGCCTATGGGCGCCAGTTCAGTATTTTGGGTATCAGGCCTGCGGGCGCCAGTTCAGTATTTTCGGAATCAGTTATTGTAGACGCGCCCGAGCGCCCCGGGAGGATGAGTCCCGATCTGTTCATATTGGGCTCATTACAGTTCGGACTCTCGAATCGTCACGGTTCTTAATCTGAACCAAAGAGTCCAAATCCGACAAATTGTTTTGAGAAAAACAAATTTTTAGAAAAGAAATGCAAAACATGGACTGCTTTGCCAGATACAGAGTCGCCACCTAAATATTTTATTTTGGGAAATTTAGGAAACCCTGACACGGTGCCAAAGGCCACGTGTCCGTCATCACCAAAGTTGCCTCGGCTCGAAAACTTGGGTACGATTGGGAAGCGTCAGCTATGAGCACCCCCTCTCACCCGATCCGAAGATCGGCCTCTACTAACTATGATATCCAATTTTGAAAACATTATGTATTCCTATCCCGGTTATTAGCCTAGAATTACTATGTTATGCGCACAACAAACACGTATAGTCCAAATTGCCTAAATTGGAACAAAACATTGCATGTTTGTTTATTTGAGAATGATTTGATGGTGCTACCCGTGAGTAGGCTAAGGCATAGATTTTGCCACCCTCGAGTGGGCTTAGAAAATATGATTTTGCCACTCTCAAGTGGGCTTAAAATTCGCATCCAATGCATTGTTCCAATTTAAGTAACCCAACCTTCACCCACAGGCATTCAGGCAGTTATAACACGTAAGCACGTAGCCTCATGGTAAGCATGCTGTCATGGCAAACACTCACACTCATGCAAGATGCTAAAGCATAAAAGCTTACCTAGTACTCCGAGCCAAAACAAAAGCTAGTTAGTAATCAATGCATGATCCTAGCTCATGTTAAGATGGCTAATGCAACACATACAAGATGCAACTACAATAGGCTCGGCTATTCTAAGATGGCATGTGATGATGCTACAACTAACATGTATTCAACTTTAGGATTGAAATACAAATACAGTTAGTATGATGCGCCGAGCCCGGTGCATGTAAGACAAATGTATGGATGCACGCATGCTATCATACTGTATGCTAATTGAAACATGTCCTAGACTAACCATCGAAAGCTAGTAAATAAAAGGGAAGAAAGACGTGGGGTTGGGAGACATACACACACTCACGCACGCTTATTACATAATTGCCCTCGCTCGGAGGGTCCGAATAAATATTACAGTCCGAATAAATATTACTAAATTAATTATTACAGAATTTCTAATTAATTAATAAATTAAATGCAGAAAGAAGGTGGCCACAGCCCCGCCTCGGGATGCGTGAATGATGCGTGCTTGACTCGTCTCACCCGGAAACTCGCTGCCATAGCACTGTTGCCTCTGTTTACACTGCCCTGCTCCTCTGAAGACTGTGAAAGTCCCCAGAACTGCTCCTAGAGTGTTGTGGAATTTTACCGGCCAAAAAAATATGCTACTGGCCATAGGAATACTCTCATCGGCTAAATATTGTGCTCTCGGCCAAACATTCTTTGCTGGTCGGCACTCAACACTGTCGACCGGCCAAATCTTCCTGCTGAAACCTGCAGTTGACAGCAGCAGAGGGCAAGCAGTGTATGGCATGGAATTTTCAAGCAAATGTATGCATGGACACACTCCTTATCATGCAATGAACTCCAGGGAGCATGGCCCTCGACCCTCAGGCCATCAATCGTGCATTTCGATGCATGATGGCCTAAGAGGCCAAGTTTGCAACTTCGATATCAAATGGAATGCAAGCACAAAACACATCAAAGGGCCCCAACCCCTATCATGATTGATCAACAGCCAAGGGATGCATGCTCAATGAAACGTAACCTAGGCATGGAGGCTAAGTATGCAACATGAACATGCAAATGAGCAATGTATACTAGGCACGCGACCTAAACATGTAAGCAAACATGGCATGCAACAACATGCGATCATGGAGTTAAACTAACATGGATAGCTCGCAAGCATGCCAAAATCAGTGACCATGTGATGAAAATGAGGCAACCAAGATGCATGCAAACATGCACAATGCAATGGCCCCGAGTCTAAGGCACAAAACATAACTCCACAAAGGCATTGAAAGGATGAATTATGGCATACAATGGCATATGTTCTAGCACTGAAGTATGATGCTCAATGGTCCCGAAACATGCAAATCTACCACCCAATGCATGAAATAGCCCCCGAAACTCAAAACTAGGCACATGTATTGAACTATAACTATGCAAAGCAAGCATTATTTGACCATGAAGCACAAAGACAGAGCCAAGGCAGTCCCAAAATATGCACAATACTAGTTTAAAGCATGGCCAAAAGGTGCTAACATGTAGGGCTAAAACAATATGCAAGATTGGCTAGTAAGCATGGTTTATACCACACCTATATGACGCATATGAAATCTCACCAAACTAGCCAAAAACAGTGAATAAAACATGTCAAAATATGCCCAAATACCCACTGAAATGAGGTCTACACATGCAAGAATGATGAGCTCCTTTGATAAGCTACAAGAGGGGTTACTCTACACATGCATCAAGGATACTTAGCATAGCAAAACCAACTCTGAAAATGAGTTATGGGGGTCCTAAAACCTATTGAAAAATGATAGAAACAAAGCTTGGAAGCTTGCAAATAGGGGGTCCTTTGGAAGGCCCAAAAGGCCACCAAACAAGACAAGGAGAGAGGGGGTCACCCCCCTCTGATTTTAAGGCTCCAGAATACACCATTGGATTTCAGTGGCTTAGAGGCCAAACCAAGGCCAATGCAAATGCTCTAATGCATAGCCCTAATCATGAGGAAATGAAGCATGCAAAGGGGAAGATGACCCCAAACAAAAAAATTCCCTTAATCAAACTTCAATAGGGGCTCAAAATAAGACTTTTCTTAGTTCATGAAAAATCTCGAAAATGCTTGCAAGTAAGGCTAAGCTAGGATGCAAAATTAGCCCTAAAAGAGAGATGGAAGATACAAGGAGGTAGATGACCTCAAACAGAAAAGTGTCCTTAAACAAACTTCAAGAGGAGCTCAAAATAAGACACTTTATAGTTTATGTCGAAGCCCATAAATGCTTGCAAATAAGGCTAAAGAACGAAGCAAGATAAGGCTACAAAGAGGGAGATAGTGACTTACCCTTGTAGCACAGCAATGCAGCAGCTTCTGGACCAAGATGGTGAGCTCTCAACCTCTGAAAATCAGCTTCAAGGTGCTGGAATGGGTGGTAGAGGTGATAGGCTATGAGGTGTAGTGCAATGGGACCAAGAACAAGAGTTTTTTGGAGCTTGGAATAGAGAGATATGGAGGAGTGTGTGTGTATGAGCCTCTAAAAATTCAGAACCATGGCAAAGGGGAGGGGAGCCTTCCTTTATAGAGCCAAGAGACTAAAGCTTCTCTTAGAAGCTTCAAACCAAGAGCAAAGATCCTCCATACACGTGTATGGAGGAGCCAGTCTGTGCCCTCTAGCTGGCACAGCTGGCATCCATTCAATCTGTAGAATACACCGGAAGGTCGTCGGCTAGCAAAATTGGTCGGCCGGCTACTTCAACTGGTCGGTCGGCCATCTATTTGGTCGGTTGGCAGGAAAAATCTACTTTGCAGGTCCAACTTCAAACGGGCATAACTCCTTCATGTGAACTCCTTTTCAGGTCATTCTTGTGTCCAAATTGAAGCCCCAGAAGTAAGCTTTCCAATGGCACCAGCCTCGCATCAAAATTCCAGCTATGAAAAAGTTATTCTTGTTTTGGTGAAGTTGCTCAGTTTCGGTCCAACCAGGATGATGCCCAACTTCAACCAATCATATCTCCCCCATCCGGACTCGGCCTTAGGATATTCTTGAGTGAAAAACGAAGCCCCGGAAGTCTTCTTTCCAACGGTGATGGCCTCATAGCTTAACTTAGAGTGCATAGACAGATAAGCCTGATTTAGCGAGGATCGCTCAACTCTCTCTTAGCTATTCATACCCAACTTCTTCCTCAGCTAGGTTTCTTCTCTCTTCTCCTCTTTTCTTCAACTCCAAACCCCTAAACAAGTGTTTTGAAAGATTTTTCAAAGATTTCATCTTTCTTTCATTCATTTCCACTTTGTCCTTGCTCAGTTTAAAGAGAAGCGCATCATTTGACAAAATGTGAGCCTCGAAACATTGTAGAAACTTTATTTCAAAAATATTTTGAAAGAGAGGGTTTTAAGGTCTAAAAACCATTCTAAATAGCTTTGGTCCAAAATGGGGTGTGAAGTTGAGATTTGTCTCTCTCCTTGTCGAAGAAACTGAACCTTTTCCCTGCACACCTTTTACCACCAAGTAAACCATCAGTGGTGCCCAAGTCTAAAGGGCAGTCAAAAATGGGGTGTCTACAGTTATCTGCGGGTATCAGATTCAGCTTCGGGGACAGTGATTTGGGAATAATGATCAGTCTTTGAGAACAGTGTATCAATTGCGTGTTAATTATACCCAACTATGTGTTGTGTTTATTTACGCTGTTATACTGTCCGTTTGTCTGCTCGTTTATTTCCTTATTATTACTTTATTTATCTTTTTGCTAGGGTAGTTTAGCACAATTGCTTCAGACCAAATAGATATTCTCCAAGCACTCTGGACAAGAGGTCGCCAACTCTATCGATCTGAGGATCTGGTCGACGGACAACCAGTGTATCATTCCCTACCCCCGGTTATCAGACGATGGTCGAGAAGAGGCAGTGTATCCGAGCAGAGGTTGCCAGAGCAGTGGATTACCCCATCAGTGGACAGTCGGACTGAGATCTCAGTTGTTGCTATAGAGATAGACCTGCCAGTAGTTCAGACAGATCAGGGCAGTATGGCAGGACCGACAGGAGTTGAAGAAATGATACACCAGATACAGGAGACCATGAGAGCCATGCATCAGGACGCTGTTCGCCGGGATGAGTTTGCCAAACAACAAGCTGAGATCATGGCCCAGTAGGCAGAGTTAATTGCCAGGTTGCAACAATAAACCGGGGCATCTGCTTCACACCCAGCTCCTCCCCCACCAGGAGTTCCAGCACCCGGAGAGGCACCAAATGTCCAGGGAGATACGAACATCTCGACGGGGCCGGCTCCACCCCCGATTCTACCACAGTTATCCAAGGCACCTATACTTGTCAATCAACCGGACTCTCCCTTTGAGTTCGAGGTAGACCATATAGCATTGAAATTGAGCAAGCTCGAGAAGTTGTTCAAGAAATCCCAGGGGGTGAAGTCCATCCCAGACATTGAGGACGGATATACTGACATGGCCGTGACGCTGCCAAATAGGTTCAAGATGCCACAAATCGACCGCTTTGACAGATTCGGGGATCCCATGGTCCATCTTCGGTTGTTCTCAGATATACTGCGACCGATGGGCCTCACCAGACCACAGAAGCTTTCACTATTCAGCCGGACCTTGTCAGGTGTGGCCGCTATCTGGTATGCAAAATTAGAAGATGATGTTAAGCGGAACTGGGACGAGATGGCCGAGGCTTTCATTGCACAGTACTCCTATAACACTCAGATCAAGATTACAACCCGTGATCTTGAGACAACAAGGCAGGAGCCTAAGGAGAGCTTTTCGGATTATGTGGCCCGATGGAGGGTGAATGCCTCAATCATAACCTTAAGGCCTATAGATAAAGATCAAATCCGGACGATTGTGTGCAATCTCCAGCCAAAACTGATGCAGAAAATGATTGTGCTCCCCTTCCCTACCTTTTCAGATTTGCACGAGATGGGGGTACAAACAGAGGATGCTATGAAACAAGGTTTGATTGACCAAGATAGAGAGTAACCCCGAAGAACCTTCAACCGCAACAACAACATAGACACCGGCAATGTCGCAAATACTAGGGCTTCAGAAGTAAGCATGGTCACCACCATTCCCCCTCCAAGACCCATGGTAGCTACACCTTTCTCCGACGCATCCGGAAGCAACACACAAACCACCAAATTCCAACCCAGAGGCCAAAGAACCTTCACGCCTTTATACATGTCCCTGCCCAAGGCTCTAGGGGTATTAATTAGGAAAGGGCACTTAAAGCCCCTGGAGGCGAGGCCATTGCCAAATCCACTCCCTCCCTCTCATAACCCAACAAAATACTGCGCATATCACCAACAACATGGTCACAACACTGACCAATATTTTAGATTGCGTCTTGAGATTCAAGATCTCGTTGACAAGCAGGTGATTATGCCTCCAGAAAAACCCAATGTTACAACAAACCCTCTCCCACCGCATAACCAAGCTCCACCTCCTAAAAGAATCAACTTTATCCAGACTGGGGTCGTGTCTTACGATCCCAGCATATACCCCAACCCACCTACCCAAGCCGGAGGTGCTCCTTCTTGACTGCACTGACTTATGCATGTTGGACATCTCCAAAGCCCAACCCGAACCATTGGTGGTGACTCTCGAAAACAGAACAGGGGAGATTCCAGGGGAGAATGGGATTGCCGAGCCAGGATCTGAGGAATCTAGGAGTTTTGCTGAGGAAGTATACAGTCCGAGTGACTACATTCTATCAATGGGCCAGGTTGGGCCGAACTTTGAACTGCCGGCGGGGGCAGAGCTTTATATGATACAGGGGGATGAATCTGGTCAGAGGATAGATGACTTGGCAGTTGTGGAAAAGGACTTTGCTAACCTCTAATTTTTCAATGAACAAGAGCTAGAGGGCATGGTAGTCAACTGGTCAGATTTTGAGGAGTCAGCAGAGGTCACCGGGTGGCTTGATGACCTGCCAGACGTTGTCGACGAAGCTCAGTTGGAATGGGGCCCGGTAGGGGCAAGAATATCAGTTGTGGTCGGAAGGGCCGAAAATCAGAATGAATTGCCGGAGAGCGCCGGTGCTAAGAATTTCGCTCAAGACTTGGGCATTGTGAAGGCGGGAATTGTTGAACAACCAGTTGTATTTCGCAGTTGGAACAAGAAAGGTTTGAGGATTCTGAGAGAATCAGGAAAGCTAAGGGCCCTCAGGGGACTGAAAGTGCTGTGTGCACGAGGATAGAGAATGCTGCGAGCATGTGGACGGAGAGTACTGCGGGTGCAATTGTACCGGAGCCAGACAGGTGTTTGTTGGCTGCCAACAGAATGTGGTGGGAGGATGATGATTTATGTCTTGCCCACACGGATGAGGATTGGGGGAGCAATCAGCCAGATGACACCTGGTATATCGGCGAAGTCGATCATATGGCCAGGAGCGGGCGGTATCTCAAGCCCCCGCACCTAGACCAGCCAGAGGCATTTGGAAAAGATAAGGAGGCAGAGAAGTAGAAAGAGAAGCAACTCGAAGAAGAGGTTGTACTGAAGCAGTTGAAAAAGATACAGGCAGACATCTCAATCTGGGGACGGCTTATGGCATCACGAGTGCATCGACAAGCTGTCTTATCGGCCATGGACATGGCCAAGCTCTCAATAGACACCACGCCCGAGCTGCTGGTGGGCTTAGTTTTTTCGGGAGGGGCTACCCCGATATTGACTTTCTCCGACAAAGAATTGCCACCTGAGGGCGCGAACCATAACAAGCCACTCTACATTTCTGTGGAGTGTAGAAACAAATGGATACCTGTGGTGCTTGTCGACACAGGGTCCGCCATCAATGTGTGCCCAGCAAGGATTGCATATTCAATCGGTTTAATGACCACAGATTTTGTGCCGACAACTCAGGTGATTCGGGCATATGACAACAGAAGCAGAGAAGTAATGGGGACAGTGCGAATTCAAACCAAGGTTGGGCCGGGACAGCATGAGGTCGACTTCCACGGCTTAGAAGTTCCTACAACTTTTAATATGCTCTTGGGGCGGCCGTGGCTGCACCAGGTGAAGGCAGTTTCATCCACCTTGCATCAGATGGTGAAATACCCCCCATGAGAAGGGGGTAGCCATTGTTTTTGGGAATTCATCGATCCATCCACCACCGGAAGTATCTGCGCCAGTTTTGGAAATTGAGCACGGTATGGAGGATGTGTTCTTATCCGGTTTTACCCTAGCTGAGGCTCGGGTCGTGCAAAACATCTTAGCTATTAATGAGGGGGTGTATGTTAGTGCTCAATTGGTATACCTCATAAACAAGCTTCAACACATCCCCGGGATTGGATTGGGAAAGAGCGGCCAGAAGGGCGTCGCAGCAGTGGCCGAGGTGCCACACAACCCACATACCTTTGGCATGGATTATCTGCCCACCAAAGAGGATTGGATAAGGAAGGGTAAGGAGATGGCTGGGAGAGCCAGAGCGAAGAAGGCGGGGAAGCCTTTTGACTTAATGCACCGGCCCATTCAGGGTACCCTAAACAGATGCTTCGTCCGGGGGGAGGAGGACTTTCTGTTTTGTGGCTTCCCAAAGCCGTGGTTGAACGCGGAAAGGAAGCGCATGCCGGGGTTTGAGATCTTCTTTGACCTGCAGTTATCTGGGGATGACGTTGCCGAAGAGCAGACAGACCCATTAGCTGAGGTTGAGCAGAGCAAGAAAGTGGAATCCGAGGACGCCGAAAGTGAAATGGGGGTAACGCTGGCGTGTCTACTTTCAGATCCTCCGATCGAACAGAAGTGCTTGGGGGATAACTTCTCGATATGCGTGATCGGGAATGGAACGGCTGCGGGCCTACCAGCAAACATTTTGGATACATCTATCGCACCCTCTCTCATGTGGCAGTATGAAGAGGGATTTTTGTCAAGCAGCACCGGGTCAGGTAGTGAGCCAGAATCTGATTCCACCGAGTCTGTTGAGTCGGAATCAGGTTCCAGCTCGATTGAGTCTGAGTCCGGTATTCCAGGAGGTAATTACCAGGATACCACAGTCCTGTCCAGGTCATCTTTTTCTTTCTCTTTTGAGTCTATTACAACCGAAAAATCAGACGATTTGGATGTGCTTAATGAGAATGATGTAGTTGTGATTTCTGAGTACTTTTCTGTGCCCTTGATTTATTGCATTAACTTAGACTTTCAAAATTTTGATGAAAACGACGAGGAAGAAATTCTTCCAGTTTTGCAACGCTTAATTGAAAAAGAGCAAGAAAGATTTGTTAAACCCTTAATGGATGAAATCACTACTGTGAACATTGGTACTGAGGAGGACCAGCGGCTGGTCCAGATCGGGTCCACGTTGTCTTCGGAGGAACGCGAGTGCTTAGTCACTTTATTAAAAGATTTCAAAGATGTTTTTGCGTGGTCCTACGAAGACATGCCTGGAATCGATCCTGAGATTGCACAGCATCGGATCCCTTTTGACCCCGAGGCCCGACCCGTTAAACAAAAACTCAGAAGGATCCGCCCGGACTGGGCTCTCAAGATTAAGGAAGAGGTCACCAAGCAAATTGACGCAGGTTTCCTGCTGGTATCCGAATACCCAATTTGGTTGGCCAACATCGTTCCGGTACCGAAAAAGGATGGTAGGATCCGGGTATGCGTGGATTTCAGGGACTTGAATAGAGCTAGTCCGAAGGACGACTTCCCCTTGCCGCATATCGATGAGTTAGTGGACTTTATAGCGGGGCATGCTTTGCTTTCGTTCATGGATGGCTTTTCAGGCTACAACCAGATAGTGATGGCACTTGAAGACCGAGAAAAGACTGCATTCACCACCCCATGGGGGACTTATTGCTACAGGGTAATGCCATTTGGGCTGAAGAATGCTGGAGCTACATATCAACGGGCCGCGACCACGTTATTGCATGACATGATCCACAAAGAGGTTGAGGTGCATGTGGACGACATGATTGTCAAGTCCAAAGAAAGAGAGGGCCACTACACCGTCTTGCAAAAGTTCTTTCAAAGGATCAGAGAATTCCGGTTGCGGTTGAATCCTCAGAAGTGTACGTTTGGTGTTACAGCAGGGAATATGCTAGGGTTTCTGATTACATAGAGAGGTATCGAAGTCGACCCTTCCAAAATCAAGGCCATCCAAGAAATGCCACCACCAAGGACTGAAAAGGAGGTGCGAGGCTTTCTGGGTAAAGTGCAATTCATAAGACGGTTTATCTCAATATTAACCTTGACTTGTAAACCACTTTTTGGTCTCTTGAAGAAAGGAAAGAAATTCCAGTGGGACGGCCGATGCCAAGTTGCTTTTGAACAGATCAAGGAATATTTATAGGACCCGCCCGTGTTGTCACTGCCAGAACCGGGGAGACCGTTGATATTGTACCTTTTAGTAACTGAGACCACAATGGGCTGCATGCTCACGCAGGAATCAGAGGACAAAGTGGAGAGGGCCATCTACTATCTGAGCAAGAAGATGGTAGAGTATGAGACCTGCTACACACCATTGGAGAAGGCTTGCTTAGCCTTGGTATGGGCTACCAAGAAGCTTCGGCACCACCTGTTAGCTCACTCCGTAATGTTGGTTTCACGTCTAGATCCCATCAAATATCTCTTCGAGAAACCGGCACTTACGGGTAGGCTAACTCATTGGTTGCATTTGCTTTCCGAATTCGATCTGAAATATGTGACGCGCAAGTCAGTCAAGGGAAGAGCAGTAGCAGAATTCTTAGCCGATCATCCGGTGGAAGGAGATGAAGCAGTTGAGTACTTATTTCTAGATGAGGCCATTTTGCATATCGACGATGAGTTTTGGACGATGTATTTTGACGGAGCGTCCAACCAGTACGGGTATGGGATAGAAGTGTTGCTGATAGCACCTGACAATTCCCGTATCCCTCTAGACTTCAAACTCCGGTTCAAAGTCTCGAACAACGAAGTAGAATATGAGGCATGCATTGTCGGTCTAGAAGCAGCTCTGGAACTAGAGGCAAAACGGTTGGACGTCATCGGGGACTCGAATCTTGTTATGTCTCAAGCAAAAGGAGACTGGAAAGTCAAAGAAGAAAAGATGATAATGTATCACCAAACCTTAGACCTGCTGATTCCTCGATTTGAGAAGCTAAACTTCACTCATTTACTAAGAGAAAATAACAGGTTTGTAGATTCACTAGCAACTCTATCTTCCATGATAGACATCCCGTTTGGAGTCCGGATGCGTCTAGTCATTATCGACCAGAAATTTGTGCTAGCTTACGAGCCAATTGCTGTTGTAGATGAGGTTCAGCATGGGAACCCCTAGTATTAGGATATTTGGAATTTCTTGGAGAATGAAGCATATCCACCAGGGGTAAATGCCAAGGATAAAAGGGCAATCAGAAGAATGGCCATTCAGTTCATCATCTGCGGAGGTAAATTGTATAAGAGAGGCTATCTGGGAATGCATAAACTGTGTGTTGAAGCTGAAGAATCGTAGCGCCTGATGGAGGCCATCCATGGAGGGGAATGCGGTGCGCATATGAACGGGGTAATACTGGCACGAAAAATCCTCAAACAAGGTTATTATTGGTCCACCATGGAGGAGGATTGTATCGGCTTTGTTTGGCAATGCCACAAGTGTCAGATCCATGCAAACCGCATGAACATTCCGCCGTCAAAGCTGTACAATATGACTTCGCCATGGCCATTTTCGATTTGGGAAATCGATGTGATCGGGGTTGTTACCCCGAAGGGGTCTAATGGACATGAGTTCATCCTGGTCGCGATAGATTATTTCACGAAGTGGGTTGAGACCCAATCTTATGCGGTGTTGAAGGCGTCGCATGTTGTAAAGTTTATCAGAAACAACATCATCTGTCGTTATGGGGTCCCGAACGAGGTCATTTCAGATAATGGTTCCTACTTCAAGAAGAAAGTGACTGACATGTTGGAGAAATACAACGTGGCTTTTCATAAGTCATCCACATACCGGCCGCAAACCAATGGAGCAGTCGAGGCCGCCAACAAGAATATCAAACACATATTGCAGAAGATGGTGAAAACCTACCGGGATTGGCCAGACAAGCTGTCGTTTGCTCTGTGAGGGTACCGAACTTCAATTAGAACTTCTACTGGGGCGACTCTGTATTCATTAGTTTATGGGATAGCGGCCGTTCTACCTATTGAAATTGAGGTTCCATCTTTGCGAGTGTTGGCTGAGTGTCAGATAGCCGAAGCAGATTGGCAACAGAGCAGATTTGAAGAACTCATGCTTTTTGACGAGCCCAGACTGAAAGCACTGTACCATGTTCAAGGCTATCAGCGCAGAATTGCCAGGGCTTTTAACAAGAAATTTAAGTCCAGGAATCTAAAAGAAGGAGATTTGGTACTCAAGGACAATCGAGCTCCCATCCACGACCCTAGGGGCAAGTTCAGACCTAATTAGACTGGTCCCTACATCATTAAGTCTATCTGGTCGGGTGGAGCTGTGGTTCTGATGGACCTAGATGGCCTAGAGTTCTCCCAACCGATCAACATGGACAAGTTAAAGAAATATTACCCCTGAGAGGCTCGTTAGGCCGAAAACCCGAAAAGGCGACCTAGGCAGAGTTAGAGCACAGAAAATTGGAAGATATAAAAACTGAGCTCGCAAGGTTGAAAACCCGCAAAGGGCAGCCTTGGAAAAAGTTAGAGCGTAAAAGGAGAGTGAAAATACTTGAGTGAACCTGAGCCTGAACTACGTAAGGCTTGATTCCCATCTTTGGGATACGTAGGCAACTTCATCCTGAAGTTCAGCCATAAACTTTTTCCCGATCAACTTTGTCCATTTGATCATCTCGGCCATCTTTGTCTATTCAGCATTCAAGAGTTCGGTTATGATCTCCGGTGCAGTGCTCTTCAGACTAGGGGCAACTTTTCGTTGCTGCGCAGTGCTGCGGTACTATTCAGACTAGGGGCAACTTTCCAGTTGTTGGGATCCGGGGTTGTGCATCTCAGTGATAGATTTTAGGCGTGTCCAGTTCTAATCCATATCGAAAATGGTTTTGAAAAGTTTTAATAAAAGTTAACTTTGTTCAAAATTAATCTTTTTACAACTTAGACCATTTTTGGACCAAAGCGAAAAATTTTCAGTACGCACAACCTTTAATTTCATTGATTTCAATACAGAGTTCTCCTGCTCTTGCATACAACTTGAAGTTGCTTTTTATTACAATCATAAAGAAAACTTGAAAGTACGAATAAAGCAATAAATCTGGGGCATAGCTAAGTCAGGTGTTCCTACGCCCCCTCCCAGAGCTGGTCGAAGCCTCTGATACCAAAGTGGGCCCTTCCTGTGCCTCTTCATTAAGCCAATCCAAGCACTCATCAGACAAAGTGCAACTGAAAGTGGGAGCAGGGGCCAGGAGCTCTCTAGTCCTCCATGCTGTGGCATACCGGGCAAGCTGTGCGCCTCGAACCGGGAGTGCAACAGGATACTCTATCCCCTCTGGCGGGCAAGTCTGATCATGTTCGAATTGGCGCTGGAACCGGAATGGAAAATAGAAGACACAGTGTGTCATGCTAACCAATTGAATCCCAGGTTGACGGGTCATGTTGTAACTTATCGCCTGCAAATTGAGCCAATGGCAGTGCCAAGTGATGCGGTTTGCAGACAAATTGCACATCCAGTTGTACCACCACCCCTCATCAAGGGCATCGACCAGGCATTGTCGAAAAAAGTAGCCGCGAGCTGAGTATGCGGGGCAAGACTCCACAATCTGTAACTTGTCCATCAATCACACCTAGGGAGGGATTGAAAAATGAGAGAATAAAGAATAGAGAGGTGTACAATGAGAGAAAAGTAAGAAAAGGGCTTTGCGAGAAAAACCGAGCCTGAGGGCCGAGTGATGTGAGCAATACATATGTGAGATTGGGTGGGAAACATTACCTGTAATAGTAGTGGGCTCCCCGCAAGCCTAGCCGTCTCCTGGCGGTGAAAAGCGTCTAAGCCCATCAATGTCTCAACCAATGTCATAGCAATGCATCTCTTGCCCTCCTTCAAACCTTGGGCAACCTCGATCAACCGAACACTGGATCCTCCAGAACCTGAGGCAAGTAAGAAATGAGATAGCAAGCATAAACAAAGCGTGTGTTGCCGATAGCCCTGCTAATGATGGTCGCCGCGGGCACCAACATCAGAAAATCGGCAAACCAAGCTTGGGATGTCCAGCTCCCCATCATGAATCAATGATCGAGCATCATGCAAAGTGAGGCCGCACATTTGTCCTAAGGCTTGGACGTGGCTGAATCGGAGTTGAGGCAAGGTTTCCTCGTTGTGCGCGGACTCCATCAAAACTTGGAAATCCTCGAAAGTAGGACGCATCTCTTGCCCGCTAAAGCTAAAGACGTGTGTTACCGGATTCCAAAACCTTGCCGCGGCATAGAGGAAAGGAAGATGCAGCAGAGTACGGCCCAGCGTGAATAGTGCGTTCAAGCCGAAGCCCCGGAAGTTTAAGTTTTCCGAGCCATCTAGAGAAGCAATCCAAGCTGTGAGATTTTGGGTGAGGAACGCCTCCATTTTGATGCAAAACTAAGATGAAATGAAAGAGCCACTAGGCTAGAACTTTTAAAGAGGATAAGGCACTGTTCGGGGGACACGTGTCGAAAATTTTGTGGCTGCCAAGCTAGGTGGTCGGCCGGCCACCATTTCTGGTAGGCCGACCACTCCTCTCCCCTCCAATGCAAAAAGTTGGTCGGCCAGCTCCCTTAGTTGGTCAGCCATAGAGAGGAAGGTGGCTTTGGTCTTGCTCTAGCTTCTAGAAGAAAGTTCCTAGCATTTCCATGCATTGAGGGTGTTGAAGGTGCGAGTTTTCCTCTGTTCTGGACGCGTTCCGTCAACCAGATAGTCCAAAATGCATTTGTTTATCGAGTTGTTGTTAAATCCTACTTATCGAGTTATTGTTTTGTTTATCGAGTTGTTTAGTTTATCGAGTTATTAAGTTTTGTCGAGTTAACGAGTTGTGTATATCGAGTTGTTACTCTTTGTTTAATCAACATTGTTGTGTCTTGCTTATCAAGTTGTAGGTTTAATCAACATTGTTGTGTCTTGCTTATCAAGTTGTAAACTTGCTAAGGTCTTGTTCTTTCTTAGTAAGTTAAGTTGCTTTGTTTGTTGTGTCGGTTCACTACTTGACTTGGCAATTTTCAAATGCACAATTCCATTCAATCTTATTTTGTGCAAAATGATGCGATGCGATGCAAGAACATAAAATGCAACACTTTTGAACAAAAGTTGTTTCATTCCATCATGCTTTCTTTGTTACAACATTTTACAACAAGGGTACAAGTTTAGAGAAGATGAAACTTCCTAATAATGTACAATGTGCTACAACTACTAGTAAAAAAGGCAAATAAAGCAGGAACATCTGTGCTCTCAAGCGCAAGGAAAAGAGGCCCTCTTCGTCCTCTTCTGCGGAACAGCCCCTGCGTCATCCCCATCAGCACCACTATCTGAATCGGAGCTGCTGTCCTCGAAACCCTCCTCGGCATCACCTCCGCCCTCAGAACCGAACTCAGAGTCATCCTCTCTGCCGGCAAATGTCTCTGACTGAGGATGCGCAGACCCCTCCTCTTCGCTGGACTCCTCCTCTATGATATGTGCTCTGCGTCCACCTCATATGCGAGACGACTCCCCTCTCCCTGCTCCTCGAGAAGGTCTAGATGGCCCAGCTCCTCGGGAAGACCCAGATGCCCCGGCCTGTGGCCCGGTATATATCGGAGGCATCTGAAAAGAAAGAGTGCAATTTGAATGCATCAGCCAAAATATGTATATCAGATGCACAGATAAAAAAACTACATGGAGTGGATGTATGCAGATATAGTACATAAATGAGGTGTGTGTTAGATGTGCTCTACACATACAGTCAATCAATGCAGTGAAATGTTCAAGTTCAGCATGTCATCAAAAGTATGATAAATGCAAGAAAACTAAAGAGTACCGAGACACCAAGGATGGACAACTGTGCCTCCCTCCACAAGACCATGCCCTCAAGTGAGGCCACCAATCTGAGCATCCCCTCCATGTACTCTCTCGGTGGCTGCAGATACAAGCTCAAATCGTCAATGAATAAATGAGTGTCTATGTATCTGAGTGATAAATGAAAAGCAGTGGAGTGTACCGGTGGTGAGTCAGGATCACTGACATATCGATGATCAGGCATAGGAGGCTCTATCGGAATCAGGTAGGAAGTCCCGTATCGCCAACCCGTCAACTCGGACGGAATGTCTGGCCATCCGACATGATGATAAGTCAGGGGAATCGGGGGAACCAGCCCAGCCCCAACTCTAGATGTACCAGCCCTACTGGTCGAAAGAATGTCTCTAGCTCGGGTGCGACTCGAGGATGGCATGCCAGTAGACCTCCTCGTGGGAGTACGGACACCTGCCAATGAAGGCATCAAGTATGTATGACGGTAGGTCGTGTACTCCCTGTCCTCCAAGTATAGCAATACATCAGTGCCCAACCTGGCGTCAATGACACCCTGGGGGGTGAGCCTATCAGCGGACCACATATCGTCCAGGGGTGCTGAAGGGACACTCTGCTCAGGAAAGTCCATAGTCTGGCAAAGGAAGCGTTCCCCCAAAAACCAGGCCCTACCAACCGGTCCCTCAAACAGGATCCTGTACCGAGAGGCGGCATCCTCCAGCAAGCTAAAATCGGAGGTCCCCACCCAAAGGCACCCAGGGCTGCCATGTGATCTGCAGATAACTAATGCATAAGCCGATTAGAAATCGTAGATGTGCAAAACAAATCAAAGATGAAAACACGGAGGACTGAGAGTTTTGAATTACCTCTGTCGGCCGCTCTGTGTCGAAAAACTGCCGTAGGTAGGGGAGAGTCTCCCGGGCCCGCGGCTGGTACTGGCCCTCAAAAACGAGCGAGTAGGGGGTCATGAGGGGCGCCTCCACCTCGAGCTCTGGGGCTAGCGTCGGGAAGTACACAAAAATCCATAACTGTGGAAAACAAGGCAAAAGCCATCAGAATACAGAATGCTGAGTGCAGAATCCGAATACAGAATGCTGAGTGCAGAATGTGAGTACAGAATGTAAAGTGTGCCATGCGTGCAATGTACAGATAATGAAATGCAGAAATGTAAATCAAGAGGGCAGAAGGTACCTCCCAGGCTCTCCAGTAGCCGCCAACTATGTTCCCCCGTCCGCGGGAGGTCGCGCTCATGTAGCAATAGAGGGTAACGAAGCCGGCGCCACCCCAGTCATACTGACTGACCTGCGAGAGGTCTACCAGGGCACTCAGCAGATATAGCCCAACGGTGTTCCCCCTATCAGCGAACAGAGTGGTCCCGAAGAGGAACATCAAAAACCCTCGGGTGTACTGTGCTATCTCATCGGGAGTCTCAGGCTCCCTCTGTCTAAAATATGAAGAAAACCAGGTGTACCAGACTCAGCCCGAGGATCGGTCGACCGGTGGGCGAGCTCCCAATAGATAAATCCAGGTGGCCTCCCACTCGTCCATGTCCTCATCATAAGGGATCGCCCAGCCTCCCACGTCGAGGCCTGTCAACACAGCAAAGTCGAATGGGGTCATAGTCATGTCCCCGGCAGCTGAGAAATGAAAGGAATTGGTGGTGTCCCACTACCTCTCCACAAGGGGGCCCATCAACGTCCTGCTAGCGGGATAGCGAGATATCCCAGTACAAAAGGGCCCGAACCCTGCCTGATCAACCCAATCACGGACGGCCTCTAGGAGCTCTGCATACCACTCCCTCGCAGCAATGGAGCCATATCCCCGTGTAACACGGGAGAACACCTGCATTCACGATGAACACATGTATTTAGTTTCAGAATGAAATGAATAAGCTGCGTGCAAATGAAATGTATGAACTGTGTGCAAATCAAATCAAATACAATGCTGTGAACTGCGTGTTCAGTATGAGCTGTGCGTTCAGAATTGAAGTGTGTGCTGCGTGTTCACAAACAAATTTGGGTTATGTGTTCAGATTTCAGAAATAGTGTGTGCTGCGTGTTCACAAACAAATATGGGCTGCGTGTTCAGAAATTCAAAGTTTGGGCTGAGTGTTCAACTTTCAACAAATATGGGCTGCGTGTTCAGAAATTCAAAAGTTTGGGCTGCGTGTTCAACTCTCAACAAGTGTGTGCTGCGTGTTCACAAACAAATATGGGCTGCGTGTTCAGAAATTCGAAGTTTGGGCTAAGTGTTCAACTTTCAACAAATATGGGCTGCGTGTTCAGAAATTCAAAAGTTTGGGCTGCGTGTTCAACTCTCAACAAGTGTGTGCTGCGTGTTCACAAAAAAATATGGGCTGCGTGTTCAGAAATTCGAAGTTTGGGCTGAGTGTTCAACTTTCAACAAATATGGGCTGCGTGTTCAGAAATTCAAAAGTTTGGGCTGCGTGTTCAACTCTCAACAAGTGTGTGCTGCGTGTTCACAAACAAATATGGGCTACGTGTTCAGAAATTCGAAGTTTGGGCTGAGTGTTCAACTTTCAACAAATATGGGCTGCGTGTTCAGAAATTCAAAAGCTTGGGCTGCGTGTTCAACTCTCAACCAGTGTGTGCTGCGTGTTCACAAACAAATATGGGTTGCATGTTCAGAAATTCAAAGTTTGGGCTGCGTGTTCAACTTTCAACAATGTGTGCTGCGTGTTCACAAACAAATATGGGTTGCGTGTTCAGAAATTCAAAATTTGGGCTGCGTGTTCAACTTTCAACAAATGTGTGCTGCGTGTTCACAATCAAATATGGGCTGTGTGTTCAGAATTAAAATGTGTGCTGCGTGTTCACAAACAAATATGAGCTGTGTGTTCAGATTTCAGAGGTAGTGTGTGCTGCGTGTTCACATCAAATATGAGCTGCGTGTTCAGAAATTCAAGTGATTGAGCTGTATGTTCAAGATTCAAACAGAGTACCGTGTTATAGACTAAGCATTCAGGACAAGCTGTGTGCTAGAATGAGCAGAAGTATGGCATGCGAATGTGTTCAGAGCGAGCAAATAAGCATGCGTAGCATAAAATGCACGGAAAATGAAAAATTAAGGTAGGAAATGCAAAAAAGTGAAGTGCATACCTCTCGTGCCTGATGAGAGAGATGAGACTCCGGCTCCTGGAATAGCAGGTCCACAGGTGCTCGAGCATCAAAGTCGGTAAAATGAAAAAAAAGTCGCCCGAGGAAGGATGTGTGTCGGAGGGTCATACCTCTCAGGAATGAATGGCCGAACCCTCAGAGGTAAAGACATGATGTCAGGCTCACCTCCGGCACCTGGAGAACCTCCGTCATGGGGAAAATGATCCGCCATCTCAAGAAATCTGCAAAAAGGAGCAAAAATGAGCAAAATTGGAAAAAGTCAACTCTCAGGAAACGAAAAAATCAACAAAAGTCAACTCCTGAGAAAATCTTCCAAATGTTGAGACAAACTTACCTCAAGTGGTGAAAATGAGAAAAGAAGCTCCGAAATCAAAATTTAATCGGTTCAAAGTGAAGAGAACTGAAAGTTTTCGCGAAACAACTTTGCGTGGGATGTTGGAAAACGTATATAGAGTGCAGATCTGAGGGAGAAGATAGTTTAGGAAGGAGGAGAAGGTGTTTTCGGATCTGAAGTTGTGAGGAATAAAGCTTTGGCCGAATGTATTTAAAGAAATGAGTGTGAAAGGACAAAATTGCCCCGGATTTGGGCTAAGTGGTCGGCCGGCCACCTTTTCTGGTAGGCCGACCACCCCTTGCACTCAAACCTGGTCGGTGGCCTCCAGTGAACTCCAAACCTGGTCGGTGGTGTTCCCAAGATGGTCTCCAAGGTCTCTGTAAATTTTGGTAGTGATCGGAGTCCCCGGAACCTGAGAAAGTACAAGAAAAGTGCAATTTTCGTCGCGAAATCCCTCCGCAGCAACTTCAACTCCAACTTTTGATGCGTGTTTCATCGTCACTTGTCAAGAGCAAAATGTATCCTTTTTGAGCCTATTGTGACCCTTCCGGGAGGTAAACCGGAGGTCGTGATTGAGTCGCACTCGTCAAAACTTGCATTTCTTTGCTCGTTGTTTCGTGTCAAACATGCATTCGAATTTGCACTTATCCTGCATTGTTATGCACGTCACTTGCATTCTCATGCATACCACTTACATTGTTGTGCACGTTTCATGGGTATTGTCATACCCTCACGCTTAACTTGCGTTGTCACGCGCGTGTCTCTCGCATTGCGATGCACTTTCCCATTGGCACCCTATTTGTCTGCGTTCGATATAGCGTTGAACATGTGTTGCTAACTATGTTGTACTTGTTAAGTTTTTCTCTTTTGCAGGCACAATGTTGTATGTACAGTTCATTTGAAGCTGGTGCAACCAGACGAATCGCGTAGGTATTGTATCTTCTCTGTGTGAGACGCGGCGAGAATTGAATAATTCTCCGCATTCTTAAATTGCATGAAATATAGTTGTTGCTTTGCATTCTTGCTTAAAACTGTTGCGTGTGCGTTTCATTACAGCTTGCTGCTTTGCATGATCATGACTTACGTCCGGCTTTGTGCATATCATTCTGCATCTTGCCCTCTACCTGCAGGCAGGCCTCCGGGCACATCTTCGTTGTCTTGTCTGTTTGCCTAAGTCTTCGGCCTTGTCAAAAATGGGTCGTCTCTGGGCTTTGACATTCACTCCCGTCAATTACGACTTTCGAGTTCTGTCAAAGAGGGGCAACTGTAGACACCCCATTTTTGACCGACCTTAAGACTCATACGTCACCAACTAAGCGCTCGGTGATGTTGCATACTGTGCTCATTCTGAGGTTGCAGAGTCTCGGCTGCGAGCCTTGCCTCCAAACTTCGGAGTTCTTTTGTGTTTTGCCTCGGTTTGCGAACCAGGTCCTGTTTTCTCTATTTTCTCTTTCCAAAGGGAGGGAGAGGTCTTGTAGACCATCTCTCAGCGGCCGTAGGCTATGTTTTGTGGTCGTAGGCCATTTTTCCTGTTTGGAGGCCAGTTTCCGGTTTTCGGAGCTGTCGGCCGTGTGCCTCGGTTCGAGACTGCTTAATTACTTCCGTTTGCTCCGATTTTTGGCACACACCTTATTTCCTCCCTTTAGAGGGACACTGTGGCCCGGGAGATCACCTTCGTGGTGATACGCCACTTCCGGTGCCTAACAGCCTGTTTTCGGAGCCCCAGACTGCACTTTTTGGCCCCCAAACCCTCGTTTTGCATCCGTCTTGGTCCATTTTTGGTAGGGACCCTATTTTCATTGTTTGGGAGGTGGTAGTATGGCGGGAGACCACCTTTTCTCCTTGGAAACCTGTTTTCTCTTTTTCTCTCTCCTAAAGCCGATTTTCTTGACAGAAAGCTGGTTTTTCTCACTTTTGAGCCACAATTTCTGGCTTTTCATACCACCATTGTGTTGTGCTCATCTGGGAGGCCACCAATATGGGTAGGCCGACCAGTAATTCTTCTTGACCCTTTTGAACCTTGCTAAAAAGCTGGTTTTTCTCTCTCCTAGGTCACATTTTCTGGTTTTCCACCATATAGTTGTGTTGCACTCATCTGGGAGGCCACCTTTCTGGGGTGGCCGGCCAGCATTTCTCCTTCAACCTTTTGACCCCTGGTCGGCCAACCAGGGGGAGTGGCCGGCCGGCCACTTGGACTGGTCGACCTGCTTCTTGCTTTTTGCTCTTTCTGAATGCAATCCAGCTGTTCCAGCTGGGAGGCATTTGGACCATCCTCCATATTTGAGGCTTCTTAGAGAAGCTTTAGAGCCTCTCCTCTATAAAGGAGAGGCTTGTCTTCATTTGCAAGGGTTCAACAAGTTTGTTAGAGGCTTATACACTTCTCTCTCCATAGCTCACTATTCCAAGCTCCAAACCCTAATTTTCTTGCACCATTTGCACACCAACCCTTGGTACAACACCTCCATCATCCATCCAAGCATCTTGGAGCTGATTTGCAGAGGTTAAGGAGCTCCCATCTTGGTCCAGAAGTTGCTAGAAACCTGCTCTTCAAGGGTAAGTCTCCATTTCCCTTTTTCTTACATTATTTTGCTCCATTGATTAGCCTTATTTGAAAGCATTTATGGACTTTGTCATAAACTTTAAAGTGACTTATTTTGAGCTCCTCTTAATGTTTGATTAAGGATACTTTTCTGTTTGAGGTCTCCTACATCCTTGTATGCTTTATCTCTCTTTTAGGGCTTATATTGCATGATGTCTTAGCGTTGCTTACAAGCATTTTCGAGATTTTCAATGAATTAAAAAAGGTCTTATTTTGAGCCCCTCTTGAAGTTTGATTAAGGGCATTTTTCTGTTTAGGGGTCATCTACCCCCTTTCATGCTTTATTTTCTCATGTTTTGAGCTATGCATGTGAGCATTTGCATTGGCCTTGGTTTGGCCTCTTAGCCACTGAAATCCAGCGGATTTTTAGTGGCTTAGATGTGTTTTTGAGAGCTAAAATCAGAAGGGGGTGACCCCCTCTCTCCTTGTCTTGTTTGTTGGCCCTTTTGGCCTTCCAAAGGGCCCCTTACTTGCATGTTGTGAAGTCACTTTTTAGGCCCAATTTGGCGAGTTTCAAGGTCTTCCTTAGCTCTTTCCAGAGGCTCTTTGACCATATTTTATGTCTATAATGCATGTGTAGAACAATTCCATTCAAGGCCTCTCAATGGGGCCTTTCATTGCGCGCTTCCTTGACCCATTTTAGGGCCAATTTGGTGAGTTTTAGGGCTGTCATGATTGATTTCCAGAGTTGGTTTTTCCATGTTAAGTGTTCTTGTTGTATGTGTTGAGTAACCCCTTGCATGGCCCTCCAAAGGAGCTCATCATTTTTGCATACATTGGATGCATTTCAGTGGTTATTTGGGGTTTATTTGACATATCATGTTCCTATTTTTGGCTGATTTGGTGACCTCTATTATGTTTCATGTACATGCCATGTAAACCATGCTTACTAGCCTAGGTTGCGCGTTATTTTAGCCCCTCATGTTAGCATATTTTGGCTATGCCTTAAACTGAAAATGTGCTTATTTTGGACAGCCCTAGCTCTGTTTTTGAGTCTTGTGGTTGAATGATGTTAGTTTTTCATGCTTGTAGTTCAAGGTTCATGCTTAGCTTTGAGTTTTGAGATCCATTCCATGCATGTACTGAGATATTTTCATGACTTGGGGTCATCTTTCATCAAATTTCAGAGCTTATATGAATGCCATGTTGCCATGTTTTCATCTCTTTAAATGCGTTTGAGAGTCGGGCTTATATGCCTCATTTACCGACCATTGAATGAGCTCCATTCCATTGCATTCCGAGCAATCATTTTAGGCCATTTCCCACTATTTCAGACCTGCCTAGGGTCTGTTTGGGGTTGGTTTTGCCTTTGGTGCATTGCTTTGGGTACCTCTAGTGTAACGCACTTCACTAGTTTCGGTACCTGGGCCCCCTAGCTTGCATTGTGTGCCATATTTGCATGTTTCGGGACCATATTTCATGCTGTTTTAGAGCTGTAATTTCTGCTATTCCATGTCATGTTTCATCCTTGCCATGCTTTGGTAGAGTGGCATTCCATGCCTTAGGTTCGGTCCTTGGTATTCGTGCATGTGTGCACACATTTCGGTTGTCTCATTTTCTTCTAATGGCCATTGATGTGAGTATGGCTAAGGTCCACTCATTTTGGTGTAAGTCCATCGTGCATTGTGTATGCCATTTCAGTCCATAGCATTGCATATGCCATGTTACATCGTGCATTGTGTATGCCATTTCGGTCCATAGCATTTGCGTATGCTAGGTTGCATGTTAGAGCATTGTGTATGCCATGTTACATCGAGCATTGTGTATGCCATTTCATAGCATTGCGTATGCTAGTTTGTATGTTAGTCGCATTGTGTATGTCTTCTCATTTGCATTGTGTTTGGGATAGGAGTTAGCCCAAGCACGGGAAACGAGGGACGTTTCGTACTTCGAGTGACGGAACGTGTCTCAATTCCTGGTTGCCGACACTCCGGATTACCCATGATGGAGTTTAGGTCTTACTGTGTTTTCATGTGCATTCATATCACATCGAGTCGTGCAATTCGACTCCTCGGCCATCATGCATCGAGATGCGTGATTGGTGGCATGAGGATCGAGGACTACACTCCCTGAAGAGTAGTCATGCATACATATGTGAAAATACTTTGTTGTGCCCCTTTCCTGCTCTATGTTGCAGCAAATCAGAAATTAACAGCTTTCCAGAGCCTTGCATAGCATTCCGGGATTAATTGCAAACAGAGGCGAATCGGGGCATCGCAATGGATTTTCGCGCCAGGCAACTCAAGCATGCATCTTTCATCATTCGGAACAGAGCTGAGGCGGTCCATAAGCTTGCATGCTAGTTTATCCGCTTTCCTAGTTAATTTGTTAATTAATTAGGGTTTTGTAATATTTAATTGTTTATTCGGACTATATTATTCTTTCGGACCCTCCGAGCGAGGGCCCAATTGTAATAAGTGTGCGTGTGTGTGATGTATGTCTTCCAACCCCACGTCTTTCTCCTTTTTATTTACCAGCTTATGATGGTTAGATTAGGGCATGTTTCAATTAGCATACTTATGCTTGCATCATTCATCTGTCTTGCATGCACCAGGGCTCGGCGCATCATACTAACTGCATTTGTATTTCAATTCCAAATTGAATACGTGTTAGCTATAGCATCATCATATGCCATCTTAAAATAGCCGAGCCTATTGTAGTTGCATTTTTGCATGTGTTGCATTAGGCATTTCTGTATAGTTAGGATCATGTATTGATTTCTAACTAGTTTCTGTTTTGGCTTGGAGTACTCGGTAAGTGTTTATGCTTTAGCATCCCCGCATGTGTGTGAGTGACTGCCATGATAGCATGCTTACCATGAGGCTAATTGCTTTTGTGATATACCTGCCTGAATGCCTGTGGGTGAAGGTTGGGTTATTTGGATTGGAACAATTCATCAATTGAGAGTTTTAAGCCCACTTGAGAGTGGCAAATCATCATGTTTTCTAAGCCCACCTGAGGGTGGCAAATCCACATTTTAGCCTACTTGCGTGTAGCAAACCGTTTTCAAAACAAACATGAGATGTTTCGTTCCAATTCAGGCGACCCAGTCTATACTTGTATGTTGTGCGCATCACGTAGTAAATCTAGGCTAATAACCGGAATAAGAATGCATAATGTTTTCAAAACTTGATATCATGCATAGTAGAGGCTGATCTTTGATCGGGCTAGCGGGGGTGTTCACGAAGTGACATTCCCTAATCGTACCCAAGTTCCCGAGCCGAGGTAACGTTGGTGATGACGGACACGTGGCCTTAGGCAACGAGTCAGGGTTTCCTAAATTTTTCAAAATAAAATATTTAGGTGGCGAATCTGTATCTGGAAAAGCAGTCCATGTTTGGCACTTCTTTCAAAAAATCTATTTTCAAAAATGATTTGCCGGATTTGGACTCTTTGATGATTCATCGGTCTTGCATTGCACTCTGCGAGATTAGATACGGGACCGTGACTTTGAGTCCTGAATTATGGTGAGCCCAAATGAACAGAATGGGACTCATCCCCCCGGGATGTTCAAGAATGTCTACCCAATGTGAATTTCTTTCGAATCGTGATGGGAATTATTGAGCCGGCGCCTCAGGATCAACCTTGGCATTTCGGCGATTCGGCACTGCTACGCTTTAGCCAAATCCTCCGGTCGGCTCGGTCGTTACTTTCTCAGGGCCAAGGACACCGACCATCATTTGGTAACGATGCTTGCCAGCTCTGGCAAATGAGTTGATGATGTAATGGTCAATGTCCGAGGCAACTGGGAATTCGGCGAAGGCGAAGATCACCTAGACCCTATTCCCACACGGAGGGGTGAACCAGATTGCCGTGTAATTCCTTGTTTGTTGACCTTTCTTTTAATTGGCTCCTTTTCCAAATCTAATCCTCTGTTTTTGCAGGCAATAAGTTGAAGAAGGTTCTGACCTCGGCTGACGACGCAGTCCTTGCGGAAATTAAGACTGGACTAAATTACTTTGGCAGTCCAAACGTACAGAAACAAGGTAGAGCCGCCCACATTCTTCTGCGGTATGAGCCTACCTATACCACGTTCTTGACCACAGACAACATTCTGATCCCAACCGGCTAACAACACCATACAGCTCGTCATCCCTAGCTTCAAGTCTCTTAGGCAAGTTGGTCTCGAAACTTTTGAGTCAGGGCAAAACATAGAGCCGGTGATCGAGGTAGTCACCAAATCAACCAGGGAGTTCGCTACCGTGGCCGAAGAGGTCGACGAAGCCCAGAAGTCGGTGTTTGAGGCTGCCGGTCGTAACCAGCCTGACTCACAGTCCACTTCGGGTCGGGTAGAGTTTTCCTTCGGAGATATTTTTTACAGACTTGGGGGATCTACCTGGGGATTTTTCTGAAGGCATGGCTGGGGAAAATCTCACGCAGATGGCGAGAAAGAGAAATGCCGAGCGAATGGCCGCCCGAAAAAAGACAGAGGCCGCTCGTTCTGAGCCTGCCCCGATTGAGTCTTTACAACCCATTATTGAAGGGGAAACGACTCAAGTTGTTGTGGATGAGACGGAGAAGAAGGCCGAACAGCAGATTACAGAAGAACGACTAGTTCCAAAAGAGCGGGGCAAAAAACGTAACGCCGTGGGAGACGTTGGCTCAGAGGATAGCCCTGCTGGCAAACGGCCTCGTTTAGAGGAGTCCGACGTCGTGTTTCCTTTTGTTGTTCAACAAAAGATCAAAAACACGCCAATCTCTACTGACGCATCCGCCATGAAGGATCCAGCCGTAGCGTTGAGCTTGGCCACCTCAATTTCACTACCGGCTGACAAGGCCACCTTTCAAGAGGAGCCGGATTTGGCGGCTATAGCGTTCGTTACCCAGTCGGCCCTTCTGGTATGTATGATTTTCACTTTTTTACTCGTTTGGTTTGGTTGGCATATGATATTGCTTGGTGTGATGATCTCAGCCTGTTTTGAAGACAGTTGGAAGGATAGCCGAACTAGGCTGCCATCAGCATGATGCCATTGAAAGAATTGGCCGCTTAAAGTCTGAAGCTGAAGGTGAAAGGAGCAGGGCCGACTTCGAGGCAATGAGAGCCGCAATGGAAAATGCTCGAGCCGAAGCAGAAAAGGAGAGGGCTCAGACTGCTGACCAGCTCAGATCCAAAGCCGAGGATAGGGTGAACGCAAGTGAGGAATCACTCAAGTTAGCCAAGGAGGTGCTTGCCAAGGCAGAGGCCGAGTTAAGGGAGTTGAAGGCGGCCAAGGAAAAATCCAAATCTGAAGTTTCTACGGCGCTTGAGGCTGGAAGGAGCTCCGCCTTCAAGGAATATGTAGATGAAGTTCTCAAATTCGAGAATCGGGGATTCAAACATGGGTGGCTCAAAGCCCTTGCTACCATTGGAGTTATGTTGGTCATGCCAATTCCATACGAGCAAGTGGACGTTGAGCTGCTTGAGTCTGATCCCTTGGATTGATCTGGGAGACATTCTACTTTTATTAAGTATATTCAGTTTCAATTTCAATGTACGTTTTTTTAGTTTTCATATGTAAAATCTCCTCTGCCAGCGCCCAGTTTATGAATGAAAATTTTATATTCTCTCAAATTATTTCTCGTATTGTTTGCTATATGAGTGTATAGTTAGGAGAATCAGCAGTTCGAACCAAATGTCAAGCTTGCGTGAGACGGCAGACTTAACAGCCGATTAAAATTAGGGATCTGATCTAATCATAAATAGAATAAATTCATGACTACTGTTCAGACAAATCGATTTGTGGAACGGCTGGGGCACTCGAGCCGTATTGATTGACTAATCTGCCCTTGACCTAACTGGTTCATGAACGTAGGACGCCGGGATCTGACTTAATCATAAATAGAATAAATTCATGACTACTGTTCAGACAAATCGATTCATGGAACGGCTGGGGCACTCGAGCCGTATAGATTGATTAATTTGCCCTTGCCCCAGCTGGTTCATGAACGTAGGACGCCGGGATGTGACTTAATCATAAATAGAATAAATTCATGACTACTGTTCAGACAAATTGATTCATGGAACAGCTGGGGCACTTGAGCCGTATAGATTGATTAATCTACCCTTGCCCCAGCTGATTCATGAACGTAGGATGCCGGGATTTGACTTAATCATAAATAGAATAAATTCATGACTACTGTTCAGACAAATCGATTCATGGAACGGCTGGGGCACTCGAGCCGTATAGATTAATTAATATGCCCTTGCCCCAGCTGGTTCATGAACGTAGGACGCCGAGATCTGACTTAATCATAAATAGAATAAATTCATGACTACTGTTCAGACAAATCGATTCATAGAACGGCTGGGGCACTCGAGCCGTATAGATTGATTAATCAGCCTTTGCCCCAGCTGGTTCATGAACGTAGGACGCCGAGATCTGACTTAATCATAAATAGAATAAATTCATGACTACTGTTCAGACAAATCGATTCATAGAACGGCTGGGGCACTCGAGCCCTATAGATTAATTAATCAGCCCTTGCCCTAGCTGGTTCATGAACGTAGGACGCCGGGATCTGACTTAATCATAAATAGAATAAATTCATGACTTGAGCCGTATAGATTGATTAATCTGCCCTTGGCGCTTCAATATTAATGAGATAGGCTCGGAGATGCTACCCTTGTAGGGAATAAATAAGCGTGTACTTCGTGAATGAGGGTCCTATTTATGCGCTCAGTGAGCATCTCAGTCCCGCTCTTTGAGGAAGATTAAACGAGTGCGAATGTCAAATAAGATTTTCTTCAACAGTAGAGGTGAAAGGAAGACGCTAGCTGAGCTGGGAGGTGCCATGAATCGAAGCGGTGAACCCTTACGCACGAGCGGTAGGGCTTCGAGGGAGCGGGAGAGACACCCATCTCCTCGTCGTCGAAGTAGATCGCCTAGGAGGGACAATCAGCCACAGCGTAAGTCTCATCAATCTCGTCCTGGAAGGGAATTCGACACGACTCCTCATCCATTAAGTTTTGCAGTCTTCGTGGGTAATAAACCAATGACGGAGGCGGATTCGATCATTCGAGATCCAAATGTGGCAGTCGAGTTTACTCGACAGATTTTTCCACCCGAAGTTCAGCAGTAGATGATAGGTTTGCCAGACTTTGAAGTTTTTTGTGAAGGCGTTCATAGGGCGATGAGGGTACTATACACGGCTTATGAGATCGGCATGCGTCTCTGCGCCGTTCGCCATGACATAGAACAGAGAGATGAACGAATTCAGAAGTTAGAAGCTCGAGCTGAGAAGGCCGAGCATGAGCTAAGGAAAATCAAGCCTGCCGGGGCCCAATCAACCGGCCAACCCAACCGGGTTGTTGACGAAAGGGTCACTCAAAGGCTGATTAGTGATACGATCACCAATCCTAATACGGCTAGCATGTTCGCAATTGAGACTGCGAGAGGCGTGGCCTATGAAAAAGGCTTCCATGACAGTCGACTGGTCGGAATTCAAAAGACCAAAGAGAAACTCGCTGAGGAGGTTTGCCGATGTGAAAATCGTGGCTTCAAGCATGGTTGGATCAAGGCATCTCAAGCCACGGAAGCTCTCCGAGCGTCGGGAATTGATTCGGCGCTGCCACTCTACCAACGTAATCATTTTCCCTTTTCCGCGTTTGAAGTCGAGAAGAGTGAGGATGAGGGCGACGTCGAATAAAAATACTATGTAATTATTGTAATCTAGGGAATTGAATAAATCGTCCTATTTTAAATGTTTCATTGTAATCTGCATTCGGCACACTCGCGTTTGCATACATTTTCATTGTATAAACATTGTCCGGCCCAAGTTAAGTAGGCATTTAATTTCGAACGGTTATATGCCGGCTTGTCATGAGCATTCTTGGTTAAATGTCATTCGTTTCACGCACGATCAATCCACCGATTAGGCTTTGAATTCGGAGGCTTAATCGGCCCAAAGGTGTCATGCTCCAAGGGCCCCAAAAATTAGTGTATGGAGTGGCTATGGCCAATATCTATCGGCGTCCGTCTTTTGGAGTTCAGTATTAATGAAATCGCCTCGGGGTCACCGCAAGGGTTAGAGATAAATTGCCTCGGACTTTTTGCCCTAGTAATTTCACTTCCTGTGTTCAGACTCGCTTTAAAACAACTTTGTTGTGTGGGGCCAGACAAATGTGAATGTCAAGTGGAATTTTCTTCATCAGCAGAAGGGAGGCTCGAACTTTAGCTGAGCTCGATACTGCAATGAATCGTAGTAGAGAACCCACCCGTGCGAGAGGTGGGGTGTTCAAACAACGGGAAAAATGCCAGCCTCCAAGTCATCGAAGCAGATCACCCCGAAGGAAGGATGAGGCCGACATAGCGTCGCGACCGTTGAATATTACTATTTTCGTGGGGAATTCCTTTCTTCTCTTGGATCTTGGCCTTGACATTGTCAATGGTGTCAAGGCTCTCTACCTTGAGGGTGATTGTCTCACCGGTGTGAACATTGTGAATTCAAGTGCGGTCAGATCGAAGCATTTCATACTACGGACGCTCTCCGAATAGCGGTTGTTGATTCGGCGCTGCCGTTGTACCAACACGACCATTTCCCCTCTTTCGCCTTCGAAGCTTGAGAAGGGTGAGGATGAAGGCGACGCCGTATGTAAATAGATATTGTAATGCTCGAACGTGGATTGCGTTTTTGTAATTACTATTTTAATCGAATAAAATATTTTATTTTAAAAGTCCGTATCTCATTGTGAATTTTTGTTAAGCATCTTATTTCGAGTGTTGGCACGTTTTGTTCTGTATCTCTGGTTTGGAGGCTTTATTAGCCCAACGACGTCATGCGCCGAGAGGGCTCCGAATGCGGAGACCAATCGTGATATCCACGAGGGGCACTCCAAATCCGGAGGCTTAATCGGCCCAACGATGTCATTCGCCGAGGGGGCTCCGAATCCGGAGACTTTTTGGCCAATCGTGATATCCACGAAGGGCGCTCCGAATCGAGAGGCTTTATCGGCCCAACGACGTCATGCGCTGAGGTGGTTCTGAATCCGGAGACTTTTTTTCCAGTTCTGATATCCATGAAAGGTGCTCCAAATTCGGAGGCTTTATCGGCCCATATCCACAAAGGGCGCTCTGAATCCGGAGGCTTTATCGGCCCAACGACATCATTCGCCGAAGGAGCTCCGAGTCTGGAGACTTGTCCAATCGTGATATCCACAAAGGGCGCTACGAATCCGGAGGCTTTATCGACCCATATCCAGGAAGGGCGCTCCGAATCCGGAGGCTCTATCAACCCAACGACATCATGCGCCGAGGGGGCTCCGAATCCGGAGACTTTTTGGCCAGTCGTGATATCCACGAAGGGCGCTCCGAATCCGGAGGCTTTATTGGCCCAACGACGTCATTCGTCGAGGGGGCTTCGAGTCTGGAGACTTGGCCAATCATGACATCCACGAAAGACGCTCTGAATCCGAAGGCTTTATCGGCCCAATGACATCATGCGCCGAGGGGGCTCCGAATCCGGAGACTTTTTGGCTAGTCGTGATATCCACGAAGGGTGCTCCGAATCCGGAGGCTTTATCGGCCCTACGACGTCATGCGCTGAGGGGGCTCCGTATCCGGAGACTTTTTGGCTAATCGTGACATCTACGAAGGGTGCTCCAAATTCGGAGGCTTTATTGGCCCAACGACGTCATGTGCCGAGAGGGCTCCGAATCCGGAGACTTTTTGGCCAATCGTGATATCCACGAAGGGCGCTCCGAATCCGGAGGCTTTATCGGCCCAACGACGTCATGCACGGAGAAGCTCCGAATTCGGAGACTTTTTGGCCAGTCGTGACATCCGCGAAGGGCGCTTCGGATCCGGAGGCTTTATCGGCCCAACGACGTCATGCACTGAGGGGGCTCCGAATCCGGGGATTTTTTGGCGGAGCACCCTTTGGCTAGATTTCGCAGTCGGTGGGACTACAACTATTCAACAAGAATCCTTGCATTACAAAGATGGAATGTGTACATAACGAATCATTTAGAACTAGGATCATTCCCCACAAGTCGGGTTTAATGACAGAATTTTTGAGTTCCAGGACCGTGACGTAGTTCTGAGCTAATAAGGAATCCTTCCAATAATGATCGTCTCAGTGATGACCTAGTTGAGGATTAGCTCTCCCGGTGTGCAGTGGCGCAGCTGAATGCGTTGATTATATGACTTGGCAAGTTGTTGCTGGTGTCGCCTAGGACTATTATGGCTTGGCTTTTCGCTATGGAGTTGTCCGACATCGTGGAGGATGTTTCGATTCGGCACTTCAGAGGAGTTGGCCTATGACTTCGTAGGCGTCTTTCCAGAAAGGAGATAACATGTTTGTGCGGATTGCCGGGCACCACAGATTTGCTCAATGCCGTGTTCGGTCGGGAAGCGCAGTAGCTGATGGTAGGTGCTTGGCACGGCTTGAATAACATGCAACCAAGTTCGCCCCATAATGAGATTATATGGCGATGGGAGCTTAATGACCAAGAACTCTACATCCATTATTTGGGAGCCTGCTCGAACAGGTAGTGAGATTTTCTCCAACGGGTACTCAAGATTTGCGTTGAAGCCGATCAAAGGATGAGGAGCTGGAGACAAGTTTGATTCGTTGAAATCGAGTTTGATGAAGGTTTTATAATACATAACCTCTGAAGTGCACCCTTAGTCTATGAGGACGCGCTCAACGATAAATCGACTCACGTGTAGCTCAATGACCAATGGGTCACTATGGGGGAGTGTTACACCGATAAGCTAGGAATCGTCAAAGACAATACTCGGAGCTTCGCGGGGCTGCGACAGTGTGCATTACTTCTGGGGAGCTGACTAAATTGCGTGTACTACAAGTGGCGTTGGAAGGCCGTATATCATATGAATGATGCCGAGCGGGGGTGAATCCTGCCGAAGGGCAACTGGTTTGATTGCGTTTTTTCGGACATGTTGCTAGAGTCGACCATCTAGCACCAATTCCTCAAGGTGGTCTTTCAGAGCATAGCAGCTGTCCGTATCATGACCGTGATCTTTGTGATATTCACACCGATTGTCCCGTCTTCTCGTGCCAGGAGGTCCCACCATTTTGGACGGCCATTTGACGAACGAAAGATGTTGGATTTGGGACATAACCGAGCTGATTGGCTCTGATAGCTCCGTATATTTCTTGTCGGCGCGTTTTGTGCGCTTATTATCAACTTGAAATTGCTCATTTGTTCGGTGTGAGCATTGTTCGCTTGATCGGTGAGAATCTTGTTTCTTGTCTCGTTTAGCCCGCTGTCGTGGTTCAGGGCTCTGAGGAGGTACGAAACTTATTGGCTGAGCAATTTCAAGGGGGGCCGTTTTTATGGCAATGTGTCCGGCTTTAACCCGCAAGGCGTCATCCTCCACTTTGCAGTATTCCTCTACTTTCTTCATCAACCCCCAGACTGTTTTGGGGAGTCTTCTGGTTAAGGAACTGCGGAGGGCGCTATCCGGGTGTAATCCCATTTTGAAGGTGGTGATGGCCATGGAATCGTTGCAAGCATCGTCAACAAGATTAAAGCACTCCCAATATCGTGCCGAATATGCTTTTAGTGTCTCTCCTGGTAGGATTTGCATTGCCTAGAGAGAGTCGGCTTGTTTCGGCTGAATCTCGTTGGCGATGAATCTGGCCTTGAAGGACTTCTGTAGTTGGTGGAAGGTTTTGATCGAAACCGGTTCTAGTTTATAATACCACTTAACAGCCAATGGTCCTAAACTGCTGGGAAATATTCGGCACATAAGAGCCTCGTCGTCTGCATGCAATGTCATGGCTTGCTTGTAGTGGCGGATGTAATCAGTGGGGTCTGACTTTCCATCATAGAGAGTGAATGAAGGGGCTTTAAACTTTTTGGGAAGGATTGCCCTTGCGATCCGTCGCACAAAGGGATCATGTTGGTCCTCGTCATCAGAGCCATTTCTTCTGCGCTTATGCCTTATGCGTGGATCCTCTTCAGAGGAGCTGGAAGTTGCAGGTCGTCCTTTCTTTTTGGGCTCCAGAGATAGTGAGTCGGAGTCGCTATCAGTGTCTTGTTACCGGGCTCGAGATCGTCGACCACCTGCTTTCAGAGGTTGTTCCAGATCTTGGCACACGGTTTGTTTGGACTTTGCCACCTCCAGGGCCAAATCCTAACAGAGACGCTCGTTCTCAGCGATCATGTTCTCCAACAGCTGCTTGTTTTGCTTTGCTTGTTCCATGATCGCTTGCATTGCCTCATGCTCTGGGGTCGAAGGTGAGGCGAAGTTCAAAGCGCGTCTTGCCGGGATATTCTCCGGTCCATGCATGTTTGTTGGAGTAAAATCGTCTAATTGCGTGGTTTCATCAGTGGCTATTGGAGGGTCCTCCGTCACGCCCGCCATGGATGTGCTTGAGTATTTTTCACAGACGGCGCCAGTTGTGAAGAAGTGGTTTTGGGGATACTCTTCAGATCCTGGGGGACGCTTTTGATCCTCTTCTAGTCACCTGAAAAAGAATAAACACTCTGGTCGGGGGTGCCGGAATTAGCACTCCGACGGGCAAGTCAGTCTCACACTCAAGATTGCTTGTATTCTAAGTTAAGCACAATAATTTTCACATATCTTTCTCAGACTGCTATTCCTTTATTTACACTCGTTCCCTGGGCCTCGGGGCAAAGCCCACTTTTCACTCATTATCCTTCTATTCCCTTGGCTCCATAGTTCAATAACTATTCGGCCTATCTATCTATTTTATTCGGCATCCTGAACGTGCCGGATAGAACCGAATAGTATCTGACTGGAATATGCTTCTAATTCTTTTTATTATTCGGCTCTCACACTGCTGTTGATGGACAAACTCTAGAGGGGGATAAGAGGCATGAGGATTTTCCTTTTGTCCCGCCTATGGCAAGATTGCATCCCCAGAGACAAAACCCATAGAGAGGCGCTCAAGAAAAATGGGGCCCAAGTCCTCGTCGCTCTCAAAGCCCAGATGGACAAAGACAGAAAGTGGATTATCAGGTTCTGGAGGATCGCGTGAAGGAGTAAGACAAATTGATAAAGAGAATGATGGTTGACATGGAGATCATAAAGCGCTAGATGAAAGGAAAACGGGTAGAAGGGAAAGAGATCCGTTAAGGCAGAATGCGCTCTTGCCACTCAAGCGATCGCGATAGTCAAGTCACACCATCGCATTCTGAAAACAGAAGCCTCAGGACAGGTGGCACACAATCAAGAACCTCCTGGACTCATTACTTCAGGTCTCAGAGAATGATGAATGAAAGGTTTTACACGAAGGTAAGCAATTATCGACCCTCTCACACGCATCAAACCATTTCAGAGCACACTGAGTTGTGTAGGTCAGTGGACTTACAGACTGTGCTAGGAGAAAGGGTTTGAAGGAGAGAATACATCCGGGCATACGACCCCTAAAGGGTCTCTGTTTTATAACGGTTGGCTCTTTGAACACATGGAAATGTTGAGATTGGAATGCCAATGTTGTACCTTGCTTATGAACCAACAGACAAAGTGTTAGCAAGGTTGCAAAGCTCGATGTTCATTCCGGCAATAGAGAACGCATCATTAGCCTTGGGCCATCACTACCCTAAGTTCACAACTTATAAAGAAAAGTCAGACCCCTACATGCACTTGAGCCACTTTCTCCAAGTTATGGCCATACATCGACGGAACGAGGCTCTAATGTGTATCTTGTTTCCATCAAGGTTAGATGACCTGGGCTTGGCTTGGTTTGAGAGATTGTCAAAAGGTAGCATCGCTTCATGGGCGCAACTGGGGAAGGCGTTTGTCACCAAGTTCAAGACAAGCACCAAAACTCCGGTCGAGATAGACCAGCAACTCGCCATTGACATGGGCGAGAAAGAAACATTGAAGGATTACAACAATAGGTATTGGGAAACCTTCAACCAGATAGGGGATTGCCTCCCCAACCTTGCTATCACACTGTATAAGCAGGGTTTGCCGGCAGGCCATAAATTAAGAGATTCAATGACAACGACGCCACCCTTGATAATGGCATCCCTGATGGAGAGAGTGCACCAGCACATCAGGGTAGATGAAGATGGCGCTCGTGCCAAGGCAAAGTTCGGCACAACAATGATGTCAGATAAAAAACCTGTAGCAAAAGTTAACACAGTTAGCTGGAAGGAACGACTGAACAAAAATGGTCGAGGCAAATGACCAAATGGTGAGGACTCCTAGACAAGGAGGTTGAGAGTCCGCACCGCCATCACCACAGTGTTTTAGAAGCCTATTTACCGGATTCTTAGCAAGATATGCGACGAAACTTTCATTCAGCGGCCAGCCAAGTTGGGAGAGGTGCAAAGGGGCTACGATGATAGATATCGGTGCATCTTTCATGATGAGGTGGGGCATCGAACTGAAAATTGAACACAACGAAGGCATTATCTAAAAGAGTTGGTGGCTACTGACCACTTGGACCAATACATTGAAGGCGGAGCTCAGCCTGCCCCTAGGACCGCAATAGGCCAGATAGGATACCAGTGGAGGGTCCGCCTCAAAGCGTAATCAACATGATACATGGGATCATCGAGCCTGAGCGTGTGTGTGAACTTAGAGGAATGATGAAAAAGGCGGAGCACATGAGGAAGGTACTGAATGTACAACTAATCGTGAAAAAAGGGAAGACGAAAGCAAAAAATGTCATCACCTTCTTTGACAGAGACTTAACAAGGTTGCAAAACCCCCATAACGACGCACCAATGGTCACTCTGCACATTAGAAATTTTGACATCAAACGGATCTTAATAGACCAAGGAAGCTCATGCGAAATAATGTACTATGAGACTTTCAAAAAACTCAAATTAGAGGAAGATTTAGCACCCACGACATCTCCCTTGGTCGGGTTCAACTCTATACTAGAATGGCCAGTTGACAAGATAATTTTGCTGATCAAAGCTAGGACAATGACAAAGCAAATGGAATTTTGGGTGTTGAAAGTCCCTTCCACTTACAACATTATTTTGGGGAGAGCATGGTTGCATGCCATGCAAGCAGTAGCATCAACCCACCATCAGGTGATGCGATTCCCTAATGAAGCTTGAGTGATTGAAGAAATCTTGGGAGACCAAACCATGTCCAAGCAATGCTTCGTGATAGTGAACAGAAGTCGAGCTACCAAAGGTTTTGTGCAGATAGTAGAAGAGCTAGAGAGCAACGAATTATTCATGGATGACAGCAAGGCAGTCAAACAGAAAGCAGTGGAAGATCTAGGGGAGGTAAAAATAGACGAAAAGATCCCAGAGAAGTTCTTTTTGCTTAGCTCATTGTTGTCCATCACCGAAAGATTAGAGATCATGGAATTCTTGATCTCTAACATCAAAGTGTTCACTTGGACACCATATGACATATCTGGCATTGATCCAACTTTTATCTGCCATCGTCTTAATGTCCACCCGACTGCCAGACCAATTATATAGCGAACTCGCCGATCGACACTTCACCACACCGAGATAGTGGTTGAGGAGGTCAGAAACCTGCTAGAGGCAGGGGTAATCAAAGAGGTTTCTCTAACACTGTTGTGGTGCCAAAAAAGAACGACAAGTGGCGCGTAAGTGTGGATTACAAGACAGTCAATAAAGCATGCCCGAAAGACAGTTTTCCTCTACCGCAGATAGTCCAACTGGTGGACCTAGCTGCAGGTCACAACCAACTTAGCATTCTTGATGCATATCGTGGATACCATCAGATCGCTATGTATGAACCGGAGCAGGAAGTCACATCCTTTACAACACCTAGGGAATTGCATTGCTACAAGGTCATGTCCTTTAGCCAAAAAAATGCAAGGGCAACATTTCAGCGATTGATCACCAAAATTTTTGAGCCATTGTTAGGCAGAACAATGGAAGCTTACATAAACGACATGGTGGTCAAGAGAAAAAGTGAAGGAGACCATCTCAACGACCTGGCTGAGATGTTTCAAATTTTGAAGATCCAAAAGCTATGATTGAGTGCATCCAAATGCGCTTTTGGCGTAGGGTCAAGTAAGTGTCTTGGCCTTCTAGTAACCAACCGAGGTATAGAAGCCGATCCCTCTCAGATCAAAGCCATACAAGATCTAGAGAGGCCCAACACAATCAAAGAATTACAGCACCTCACAACCCTAACTACTGCGCTAAACCAATTTATAAGTCAGTCATCAAACAGGTATCGATTGTTCTTCCAGGCATTTAAGGCCAAGTTTGAGGGGGACGACGAATGCGACCGAGCTCTGGAAAGCTTGAAAGAATACATGACCTTTCCGCCACTGTTGGTAATGGTAGTACCAGGAGAGGAACATTTTCTATACTTAGCAGTATCCTAGCATGCAGTTAGCACAGTATTGGTACGCGCTGAGGGAATACAACACTTGTCTATCTTTTATGTAAGCAAGACATTGTTGGGCTCCAAAACGAGGTATTTTCCGTTAGAAAAACCAGCCTTAGCTTTGATGATGGCTTCAAGAAAATTGTCGCACTACTTCTATGCTCACACTATGATCATCTTAATGGCCTTCTCCTTAAAAGCCTTGTTTGAAAGGCCGGACTTTTTTGTGCATATATTGAAGTGGGCCATGGAGTTAAGACAGTTTGACATAAAGTTCCAGCCAAGGACCGTAATAAAGGCCCAAGCTTTGGCAGACTTCATGGCTGAGTTAGCTCCAGGAAGTCATTATGTTCGCCCGGTCGACTTGACTAAGGCAACCGAGCAAAGGAGGGAAAGTGTCGCGAGAATAGCGCAGACCTCACTGCAAGTCATTCAACTATGTAGTGAACCATTTTGCCCTACAGTGACTGCATCGTCCACTAGTGCAAACAGCCCATTAGAAGGGGAAGGAGCTAGCCGCACAATTGAGGACGCGCTTGAAAGGGAAATCCTAAAGCTAACAAGTAGTGAGGATCAAGTCCTAACGGCGAACAAAAACTTAGAAAAAGGCATCATCGACGTCCCTAATCCTAAAGCATCCTCATATCTATCCACTTGTTGGAAGCTATTCGTAGGAGAGATGTGAAAGCTCTTTGTGGATGAAGCATCCAAAAAGCACGGTACAGGACTGGGGATAATCCTCATCTCACCAGATGGCTTGACCATTAAACAGGCTATCAACCTCTACTTTTCAGCATCCAATAATGAGGCAGAGTAAGAAGCGATGTTAGCCAGTTTGAAGTTAGCCTGCTAAATGAAGGCCACCGAGCTAATGGTGTACAGCAACTCCCAACTAGTAGTCAATCAAATATCTAGAGACTATGAAGTGAAGGATGATAGAATGGCCAAGTACCAAGAGTTGGTCAGAAAGGTGATCATGAAGTTCGAAGTCGTCAGGATAAAGCAAATCGGCCGAGAAAAAAAATAGCAAGGCAGATGAACTGGCAGGTTTTGCGTCGATAGCAGACATATCAATCCCACACCCATTGCTAGTGGACTTCTTGCCAAGACTGAGCATTGAGGATCCGAAAACGACCGAGGTATGCTGCGCCAAGCTGGGTCCTTCTTGGATGGACCACATCACAGTGTTCTTGAAAGATGGTATTCTGCCAAAGGTCAAGAAAAAGGCCAACAAGATTAGGGCGAAGTCGCAGTGATTTTGGCTCTCCCCATCACTAGCACTGTACAAAAAATCCTTCACAGGACTATACTTGAAGTGTGTCCATCCTAGCAAGGTCGAGGCATTCTTATTTAAAATTCACGAGGGCATTTGCGGAAGCCACTAAGGGGGGAGATCTCTGGCCTACCGAACTATTTCACAGGGGTATTGGTGGTCATACATGCAAACAGATGCAGAGAAGTACATCAAGAAATGCGAGAAATGTCAGAAGTTAGTGCATCAAATCCATCAACCGGCTAGAGAGCTCCTACCTTTGACTAGCCCTTGGTCTTTTATAATGTGGGGCTTGGACATAGTGGGACCACTCCCACCTTTGACCAGCCCTTGGCCTTTTGCAATGCTTGGACAATTGAAAGGGCGATGATGGTCTCACGCGGTTGAGCGGTTGGAGCTCCCTTGGCTTGAATCCCGGTAGAGGTTTGCTCGGTGATAAGAGCTCAAATGACTCTCTTCTTTGCCAATTTTAGCTCCTTTGTGAGGAAGACAAGGTTGATTTGAGGAAGGCTTGGGTCAGGCTCTGGTGAAGGTTCGAGGAGGGAGTCGGTGACTTTGATCCTTCTCTTACCGCTATATCAGTAGGTGGGCTCAAAACTTAGTAGCTCTATCTAATCCTGATTCTGGTATCCTAGTACGGTGTGGAACACGTCTTGATTGGCATATGGGTATTTCTCATTGAGCACGTTTAGATCTACAAAATAACGAAGGGTTAGCACAACACTAAGTGATCATGAAGTTAAAAATAATGAAACCGGGATGCTCATACCAGCTGAGCCTTTATTTCAATTTCTATTGTATCCCAGTATTCTGGCCTCTGGGTTCTCGTAATTCCCTGAGACCCAGAGGAAGTCATCGTCGTGCAAGTCTTTATCCGATGTGCACTTGACGACTTTCTCTCGGCCTTTTTTTATCTTCAGGTAGTAAACCCAATAATCATCATTCTGACCGAGAGAGTATTAATGGAATATCTCAGCTAGTCCGAGGTTGAGGCCGAGACAGCGATTGAGTTCGGCGATGCCGTTTATAATTCTGTATGTGTTGGTTGACAATTGGGTGGGGCTGAGTTTGGTCTGCCTGAGGAATTCACATATAAGGGGTTGGACTGGAAAACAGAGTCTAGCCTCTACTATTGATATCACGATAAAGAGGCAACAATCGGGCTTGCCCCAGGGTATGGTATCTTGCTCAGCCGGACTAAATTGTACATCGTCTGGAATGGTGTATTCCCTATGGAATTTGGCTATCGCGCCTGGTGAGCTGACCATGAAATGGTACTTGCCCATGGTCTTAGATTGAGGGTCCTTAAGTTTTGCTCAGCTCAACTTTGATCTAGTTGCTCAGTTGAGCAGCACTACCAAGTGGATGTGTGAAAGGGAATGCCTGGCCAACCTAGTCCAGTCTGTAAGGTGCCAGATAAATTTGGTTATGCTCAGTTATTGGCCAAGCTAAGGTGATAGTATTAGTTGAACAAGTTTGGTTGCTCAGCCACGTGGCCCAACACGTTATTTTTATCTCGACCGAGACAAGGTTTTTAGCTTGGTCCTGGCAGAGGAGCAGCTGGGTAGCCCGGTTGAAAAGAGCATTAATGTTCTTAGCTCGGTCAAAATACCTATGGGTCGTGCACACAAGTTTTATTTCAATGCGAGCGTGATTTCGGATCAAAATCACTGGTTTTTACTAGTTTTTATCCCGTCTGTTTGGAGTTCATCTTTGGACATGAACTTAAGGGAGTATGCAGAGGCACTAATGCTATATCACCTCCATTTTTATTAATGTTTTCATGTGTTAATACACAGTGGTATTATTTTCAAAGGCTAAAATGGTGGATTAGCGCAACAAGGCACGAAGAACTGCTTGAATATTAAAACAGAAATAGTAAAAATCTTTAGAAACTTATGGATAGAGGATGCAGTGCTCAGTTTCGATCAGTATCAGTGGATGACTCTCCAGTAGCAAGAATAGAACAGGTTCCTTCCTGTAAGTACTTGAATCAAGGCTAAACGCACGAAGATACAAAGGAAAGGAGCTTTGGATTGGGATTTCGCTGGAGAAGATGAACAGCGAAATCGATAGGATGAGTGTATAGGTTGTATATTTGCATAAGGCGAAAAGCCAAGAGCATTCAAAATTTGGGACAGTGCAAGACTGTAGTAGGGGTACTTGACCAATGGGGATTTGCTACGTGTCCAAAGGAATAGTGACGTATCAAACGTGCCAGAGTAGTGGAGCGATATGCAGGGCAGCTGATACGACGTTTCTGGACTAGGCAAATCGTGAGACTGAACAAATAGTTTTAGCTTAGTTGAATTGAATAAGTTTAGCTCAGCATTGGAAGAGTAATCTCGATCATATAATACAGATGGAATTAAGGGACAATTGAGAGGATAATTTGTGTGCAAATTGGGCCGAGGTAGATGAAATCTTCTTTTGAAGTTGGGCCACGCAGTGGGCCGAGAAATGACTTTTTGTGTAGCTTGCTCTTAGGTCGAGCAGGTGCCATGATGGTCGCAAATGTGCTGCTAGGGCTTGGACCCAGCTATCTGGGACTAACTTTTATCAAACTAAGATGATCGCTAGTGCAGAGGGCCAAGCTAGGTGTTGCTTTGCTGGTTTCCATCCTGTAGCTAGGTTTATCATGACTCTACCATGTTGAGCACAGAGCCGAGATATGTCGGTTGACCGCAGTAACAGCCAAAATAAAAGGTTTTAACCATTTCACTTGGTTGGCAGTGAGTAGGGTGTTAACACGATAGGCATTATCCTGCGGAAGAGTGATTCCTAAGAGGACTCTACTAAGGAGAGTTGGAGTCCTATTAGGAATGCGCCTAGCGGAATCTATAAAAGCTCATGACATAACCTGTGGACAAGTATTGCAATTTTTATTCTCAAATAAATAAAGCTTATTGTCGATTATCTACTTACTGACTTAGGCATCGGAGGGGTTTCTGGCACACACCAGCTGGCTAGCTCAAGTTTCTATTTACAGGTAGTAAAACAACGACGTTTGGAGAAGTTCAAACTTTGTTAACAGGATTATACGAGAAGATTATTCTGTGCTCGTATGTAACAATAAGTGATTTGGAAAGAAGTTCAATGGTTATGAAGAAAATCAAATCAAAAGGAAGTCACTTTGGAGAGGAAATGAAATGAGACAAGCTACATGATTGGTTTTTTGTACAAGTGCCTGAAGTTTTGAGGACCAAACTTTCTAAGGGGAAGAGACTGTAATGACCCCGATCATGTATAATAATTAGCTTTTAATTAATTAAGGAGATGTGAATTTTAATTGTCTATTATTCTGATTTAATTTGGGATTTGTGAGAATTATTAAGTCTGATTCGTAAATAGTTTTATTAAGGATTTATTTTGAAATTAGAAATTGAACGTCCAAATAGCCTAAGGTGGTGAAATTAATGAGTTGAATCAGTTTAATTTCAAGTATTGGACCACATAAGAGTTTAATTAAATATTCGATTCAGTTTCGATTCAATTTAGTAAAATTAAGTTTTGATTAATTGGGTCCGAATTGGAATTAATTAAGCTAATTTGATTATGAGGATTGAGAAGTGTGGTTATTCTAAATTAAATTTATTTGAGAGGTGTCTAATTGAATATGTAATTTATTAGCGAAAATTTTGAGTTTGATTTGAAATTGAAGGCTTTAAAGATTTAGGAAACCAAAATTGATGATTGTAAGAAGTTTAATTTGATATTTGGAGCCTTTTGGGAGTTTAATTAAAAATTTGATTCAGATTGATAAATTTAAATATAATTAATGGGGCATTGATGGAAGTCAGTTTGACCAATTAAATTATGTGGGATTTGTAATTGGTTGTGACTAATTTAATTATATGTTAATCAAGATTTACTCAGACTAAGTGTTGCTTCATTAAATTAAGCAAAAACATAAATTGAATTGTGGAAGAATATAGAATTTAGGGTGTATGTTTGTGGGTGTGTGCGGAGAAATCTGGGTGTGCTGAGAAATCTGTGTATATCTAATAAGTTCGAGATTGTTTGAGTGGGCATTCATTTGTTATATATTGAGAGAACGAGAGAGAGAGAGAGAGAGAGAGAAAGAGAGAGAGAGAGAGTTCAAATCTTAGAACTCGTGTTGGAAATGGTAAAGAAAGGTTAGGAAAAGCTTGGAAAAGTGAAGGATTGAAGAGGAGTTCAAGATTTTGTCGAGGATTCATCAATTGAAGACTTTTGGTAAGAAAGTTTAAGCTTAAATTCTTATAGATTAATCATCTAGCAACCAAAATCAAGTAATAATTGGGTTTAATTTCATGATATTAGAAGGAAATTGAGAAAATAATGAAGAAAGATTGGGTTAAGTTTGATAATTAAAAAATTGATAACGTAATTTGTTATTGGGTTAGATTTTCTTGTCATCCTTCATAATTTCAAGTCTAACATTACATGCATTGTGGATTTTCAAGATTTTCGAACTTTAATTCATATTTTTGAGTTTATGAGTTTGAGATTAAGTTTTGATATAAATTAAGAAATCAAATTATGGTTTAAGCTTGATAATAAAGAATTGGTTGGATTTTGATAAATGTTTGATGCATGCGAATGATTTTCTAAGAAGTTTATAACTTTAATTTCATGTTTTGAAGGAAGATAGAAAAGAGTTTGAAGTTAGTTTTATGTATTTAAAAGGAAATTGGCAAGAAAATGAAGAATTAGAGCTAAGTTCAAGTTTATGAAAGTTAATTTAGAAATTAATTATTTTGGGGGTTTGATTTTGAAAGTTATAGTTAAATTAAGTTTCATAAATTACATGCAATTTCATTGTACAATTGATTTTGAAAAAGAATTTGAGAAACCATGAGTTCATGAATTTTGATTTTGAAATAAAGCAAGATCTTGATTTAAATAAATTAATTAGTAATTTTGTTTCATGATTTTGAGTTTGGATTTTTAAAATTTTGATGTATGTAAGTTTTTGTATTGGATTGTATTTCAGAAAGATTTGCATGCATAAAGTTTTGATCTAAGTATTGGCAATTTAATGAGATTTTGAGCAAATATGTATGGGTACAAGATTGAAATATGCATATGGAAGCTATGTTGGAAAATCTGGAATTTTGGAACTGCACAAACTGCTCGAGCGGTCTAAATACCGCTCGAGCGCACATTGAAGGCTTCCAGTACTTTTACAGTCTTTTTACAGACCACTTGAACAACTAAAGGTTCGCTCAAGCAAAGAGCTCTTTTCAGGACATTTTAGAAAAACTGCATTTAAGTTCATATTTTTATCTCATCTCCTCCCAAACATTTCTAGGCAAGAATTATGACTCAATAAAGATTAATAAGCTAACAATTAACATAAATTAATAATAATTCATAATTGATTAAGAAACCAAGTAAGAAATCAGTCTATTTGGAAAAGAATGATTTAGTAATGAAAGAATATGTGAAATGAGAACCTGATTCATTTGAATCAAGAGAGAATAAACGTAGTATAACTTTGGATTACTTAGATAGAAAAAGACAAAAGAAGTCAAGTTTGATCTACAGAGTGATATTGTGTTTCAACGTGTATATGTTATGTGTTTGTGTAGATCATGCGCTATCATTTGTCTAATCTGTCTGATCTGCTTCTGGAGCAATCTGTGAGTAACAACTCTGTAAAGCTATGTTTGACTATAAGTATTTTCTAGAATGAAATAATATGATAAGCTCTGTTTTCTGAAATGATATTTTTTATATAGATGAATGATTGTCCTATTTCTGAAATGTATCGTGGCATCCTCAGCATCATGTGATATGTTATATGTTACCTGGTACCAAGGTTTCAAGTGGGTTCCATTCATGGAACTGATTATGCATAATCAACTATATGATCTGGAAGTGGGTCTTTATGACCATCTCATGTGAATATGGGTCTTTATGACCACCTACTCTGCACGTGGGTCTTTATGACCATCTCATGTGAATATGGGTCTTTATGATCAACTACTCTCTACATGGGTCTTTATGACCATCTCATGTGAATATGGGTCTTTATGATCAACTACTCTCTACATGGGTCTTTATGACCATCTCATGTGAATATGGGTCTTTATAACCAATCTGATCTATTAGAGGTAATGGATGTACTACGTTTGATTGTTTACAAATTTAAAAATGTATATGAATCTGTTTTTGATCTAAATTCTGATTTTTGAATCTATTATGGACATCATTCATCAAAACCTTTACTCTCTTGTTATTCACTAGGCTCCAGCTCACTGTATTATTTATATATGTAGGTGATCAAGCGCGTGACAAGGCCTAGAGCTTTTGCCTGGACCTTTTTTTTTGTCAGCCAACTTATGTGACTCCCGTGGAGGTTCCAAATATGTCAAGTGGTCATGGCTATGTGATTAAAGTTTAAGTTTTCGTTTTCGTTTTCTTGTTTTGGTTAAACAAGTTTTTATTTATTTTGTAAATAGGGCTAAGTTCCCTTTTTGTCTTATCAGTACAAATGTGATGACGTAAGGGTGATGTATGATATTTGTATATAAAGTTTAAAAATTTTCTATCTCATATACGTCTGCACAGCTCAATGGACATTGTATATTTGTTAGTTGCTTCCACTAGCCCCTAATATTATGTATCTGTTTAAGAGGCCTTTGATAATCTACGGATTACTGGCCGGTTACGATGCTAAATCTATTATAATATTCCCAACGTTTCATCTAGAGCCAAACACACTCCTATGTCAAACACCATTTAGGATATCTAAACCCAACTCCAAACTTGATAGTAGGTGTGACCAAACACCCCATTTCAACACACAAAAAAAGAAAAGAAAAAAAAAAAAGATGAAGTGCAGATTTTTTACTTCATTGTCTTCATTCTTCCTTCTCTAACTTCTCTCTACATTCTCTCTCATTTTCCTTTACTTTCTTGGTGGCAAACACCACATCTTTGCTCCACCCTTATACCACCACCTTATCTCACCGGAAAAAGGGTCTAGTCGGCCACTCCTTCACTCCATCCGAAAATAGCACAATAGAAGTACCAACTCTAGATTTTTCTTAATCTTTTGAAGAATCAAAGCTTGGGGTTTATTTTCTTGATGGATTAGAGGCTTGTAATTGGTAAGAATCTTTCTCTAAAAGTTTAGTTTAAGGTTTTACATAATTTGAGTTAGAGATGATGAAATTTTTTCTATTTTAGATCTATTATGATTTGGGGTTTGATTGTTGAGTTTTATACTCTCAATTAGCTTCTATGAATGTTTTGCATGTAGAAAAATGATCAATTTGATGGTAGTTTTGGAGATTAAGATTTGGGTTGATCTAGGGTTTGAATGTGATGTAAAAATTGGGAATTTTGGTGTTAGGAAATTTATATGCTGAAATTGATTTGATAAATGGTGGATTGGGTATCTTTATGTTCTATTGAGGAATTTTATAAATGATTGAAGTGGTTTTACTTAAGTTGTTGAGTTTATGAAAAATGTTGATTTTTGACTTTTGTAGTTAATTGATGGTGGTATTGTGCATATAAATTGATTGGATATTTAAAAAGTTACTAACTCAAAAATGTACAAAGAATGGGTGTTGTGGAGATTGGATAAGTTATTTGTTTGGGTGACTTGAAGTTGGAGGAGTTCTTTAGCTTGTCTTTCCATAGCATAACCTATTTAGGATCATTTTTGTAGATGTTGTAATTTTCATTGAAAGCATTTTCCTAATGTTAGATCCTATTTACTAATTGTTAGGATTTGAGGAATGCGTCTCTACACCTCTTGGGAATTAATCTGTAGAGTTTCAAATATACACTTTTGCTATTTTTTGGAGGTGAGTATACTTACCATGGAAATTACTTTACCTCTATCTTTATTACAAAGTTTGAAAATAATTTTGAATTAAAGGAAGTGAATGATACATTTCATCATGATATATGTATAAAAAGAAAATCTATAAATTTATTAAGGCCAAGGGTTGAGTTTAAATAAATATATGATTTTATTTGTATAATGAAGCATTAATTTTTTTATGAGAATTTATTTAAATTGAGTCCTTCAAATTTTATGATGATGATGATTGAATGACAATGAAACATTATGCGAGGGTATTTATTTTATTGATCGTATAACCGAATATAGCCTTTGGGGCCACAAGGGCCAAAATGCTTTGGGGTCTTGGGAACTGAAATATTTTAAGGACCATAAGGGTCGTTGTATATATAAGGGGTCCCGGGGACCGAAACATTGAAATGAGAATTAAAGTGCTACGATGACATGAGTTATGTTCCTATGGTTATGTTTTGGGTAACGGTATCGTCACCACCTAAGTCGCGAGGTAACGCGACCCTAAGGCTATGCAGTGGTTCGTATGATGGACATGAAATCTTAATGTATTGAAAAGTCGTATTTTTGTTTACTTTCATTTTTTTTTATTTTGTATAAATTTCAGTCCATTTAAGCTCTTATGTTTATTATCTTTATTTTGAACCCAATTGGAAGGAGCAAGTTTTATAACTCCATGGTATTGGTATACTCATTGGGCTTTAGCTCATTCTTTTTAAATAATTTTTTTTTTCAGATCCATAGACTTTTGTGTGGCTCGCCTCAACTTGGAAGACTAGAATTTTTTTGAAGGATCAAAGGTGGGCATCTTGTAGTTGAGGTTTTTCTTAGGGTCATTCTAGGATGTAAGTTTACCCTTTATTTTTTTATGAAGGAGGTTGATTGTAAATATTTGCTTATGAAGTTGGATGTATTGATGGATTTGTGAATAGTATGTTTTATTTTTTGGGGAAGTGATGCTTGGGAACTATCTTGTAGCATGATGATATTTTTTTGTCTTTGAATAGATCATCTCATATATGTTGGACAATTGAAAGGTCTTATGCACTTTTGGTGATATGGTGATGTGATGTAAGAATTATACAGGAATTGTTGTGTAAAGGTGCTGTAGCTTTTGAGGTGCACCCTCTTGGTGGGGTTTTGCCTTGCCAAGATTGGGTCGTTACACCTATAAAGGCGAGTTTGGGTCGTGACACTTAATTAAACACAAGCTACTTTAATTGAACAATTTGGGTGAATGTATGGTTGTATTGTATAGGTGTTGGTTAGGTGGTGCGTAGCGATGGCCACTGCCATAGTGTATCTTCTTATACTGCACTAGTTTGTGACATGGTACTCATATTGACCCCGAGATTGGTGACCCTAAGCGATGGTCACAGTGGCGCTCAGCGATGGCTACAAGGTTTTGGTAGCGCTCAACGATGGCTACAAGTTCTGGTGACTATTGGCAATGGTCACGAGGTTACGTGGTGCTCAGCGATGACCACGAGATATGTTTGTGTAGTGTGCTTGTAGAATGATGGTTTAATTTAGATGTTAACATGTGTTGTGTAGTTGTGTTGGACGTGGCATGACCACATGTTATGTTGTTATGTGTGACTTTAGTGTCTACACGTATGTGTTGAGGTTATTGTCGAGCTTGGGTAAGTGATCTAATTAGCGAGGAAGTTGTGTTGCGTTATGTTAGAAATATTTAGTAAATGTTAAATTTGAACTAGTAAGTTAAAAGATAAGAATGGGTATCTATAAGTGAATGGAAATGGAATTTTGAAAAGAAAGAACGGTAGTTACATATGTATATTTTGGGTATAAAATGTTACATTATACATATGTCGCTTTGGAACATGAATGATCATATCTATCTGTCTGTCGTTATTGTTTAGCATCTTTAGGATCTTTACTGGGCTTTGTGCTCATCTCATTTGTTAACAAACTTTTCAGGTACTTGGCTAGAAGGATTGTTTAGACTTGAAATCTTCTATTTGTTGGCCACAGGGCCTTTTTTTTGGTTGGTCGAGTGCCATGTATTGTATAGGGGGAAATCCCCTTATTTATTTAAATTGAATGTAAGCCTAAGGGCATTGTTTCAGATTTGTGAGAGAATGTTATCATTTATTTACTATTTATGGTGGCACGTGTATGATGTTATTGAAATCAGTAATAATATAAAGGGTTTGGTAATGGATTTGGCTAATAAAAGACGGGGCATTACAAGTTGGTATAAGAGCTAACCAGGTTTGAAAACTTAGGGCGCGTGCGAAATGGTTTTTACCACAATGCGGTTGCTATGATTGGTGAGGATGTTTGCATATAGATGATTAACATGTTAGGATTTATGTGTTGCATTTATGTGAGCATGGGATTAAGTTTCTAGGATAATACTTGTCACTGGTGAACTTGCTTTAAGGTCACATGCAAAGCATGCTTGATCAACGTGTTTTCTTATGGGAATTCTTTGGGATTTCTGGGACGAGTAGTTATCTTTGTGGACTTGGCTCGATTATGTGGACGAGTGTTTAACTTTGTTTTATGCCGTGTAGTTTGTATGCTTAGTGTGTTTATGGTTTGTTAGTGAAGGGTGGGTGTTTTTGGAAGGAGACTAGAGTATGGTTTTGGTGTTTGGTTTAATGTGGTTGTTTAGCACAAGTCACTATGACTTGGGGTGGTGTTTTGAGGGTGGTTCACCAGGGATTTCCAAGCCAGGGTTTGTTTTGTTTTGTTTCCACCTTCCACTCGAGAAAGATTAAGGAAACGGTTTGTTGAGTGTGCTGGGAGACTATTCATTGGGCACAGTTGAAGGCGAGTTAGGTGTTGTTCTGAAATTGGTAGCAACATAGGAATATAGGTGCTTTGGGTTACAGAGAGAGGTTTTGTGTGTGTGGTTGTCTGAGAAGATGTTATTAGGTATGTGTGAGAATAAGGAAAGCATGAGGCCATATCGGGAATTCCTATTGCTTGAGAGTACTAGGCTTGGTGAGAGGCAACTGAAGGAAAGAGTTTTTGGTATCCATCATAGAGCTTGATACACTGTAGAGAGTTACCGTGTGTTTTGGTCGAAAGTAGTTGGGTGTTGCTTGTTGTCATTGCCCCCGACGTAGATATGTGTTGTTTGGTAGTCCTTGGAGGGTCCAAGAGAGTTTTAGAGATGTGTGTGAGACTCGTGTCTCTTGGAAATGAGGGTGATGCTTGTACTTATTATTTTGTGTGTGCCCGGGTTTACGAGATTTGTGAGTTTGTTATTGACCCTATCGGTCTCTCAAAGCTTGCTGTGAAATGTTGGATTGCTACTTAGGCATTTATGTTACAGTGAATTGACCTGAGAATGTGAGTTGTAAGATCTAGTTTTTAGAAGTCCAGCTCGAACATAGGTAGGATGTGGAGGTGAGTGTTGAAACCCCAAGTAGGGGGGTGAACGAGGTTGGTTAGTAGGTTGGAGTTGGTTTTGAGTATAAAGGTAGTCGGTGAGATGGATGTGTGTTATTTGGAAAGAGGTTGACAAGTAATCACCTCGGGAATTGCTTCGATTTGAGCAAATGGTCGTAAGGTCGAGTGGTATCTTAGATTGTACCTAGGGCGTTGAGCCTTGTTTTGTGGTGTGAGTTTGGGGAACCCCTTGAGTTGGGGTAACATATTAGGATATCGGTTTTGCAAGCACACTTGCATCAATGTGTATAACTTATTACCTGTGTTCGTGTTTGTGATGGTTTGGAACTTCCAACGTTTATGACATCATTTGTGCTGTGTCATTTATTCGCACGTTGGTTATTTCTATTAACGGTTATTATAGAAATGTCGTGATTGTGTGGTGGCATCACCATAGGTGTGATGGGTGTTATTGGGTGATGGTTGGGATTCACTGATTGGTTGTTGAGAAAAAGTTGGAAAAACAATTTATTTTATTTGTGTTGTGACATCTTATGGAATTTTTCAACTGAAAACTCTAGGGTTGGAGTTTAAAGGTTTGTTATGAAAAACAATGTTTGCAAAACATTTGATTTTGGTTCGGAGTTTTGAAATGACTCTTTTCTTGGGAAACGGGGTGAGTTTGGAATAATTTTTTTGAGAAATTATATAAACATGTTTCTGTGGTTATTTTCTTTAACCTTGTCTGAGTGAATTGTGAGTGAATTGTTTAGCTTAAATTTCTAGTTTTGGTCTGTTAATGTTGAATGACTTTGGCATTGGTTATTTTTGGATGTGTTGGAGAGTTGTCTTCGTTGACCGTGGTTTGTAGGTGTATTCCTCTTCTTCAGTAAGAGTTGACTGAGGATTTTGGCTATGGGTGTGATCTTTCTTTGGTGTTGAAGTGTTGAGCACTCGGTTGTTGTTTGGTTGTTTGTGTACTATAGGAATGATGTTGGCATTTGAGGTGCGAGTAGCTTAGTTGTTTGGTTTAGTCTCTTAGATCTCAATGGGTTAAGGGATCGAAGAGGCTTCTATGATTCTTTTATTGTTGTGTTGTTACTTGGGGGTCTTCGAAGTATCAAGGGGTTGGACTGACATCTAGGAAAGTATCCCGCATATGGATCTAGTTTTGGGTGAGGGGTCTATTTCTTTTCGTGGTTTTGTCACCTCGTATTTTGATTTTTCATTAATTTCAGGGATGAAATTTCCTAAGCGGAGGAGATTGTAGTGGCCCAGGGTTAAAAAACTCGACCAGACCTAGTTTGTTTTTGGATGGGACATGTGTCATTCCAGTTGAGTGTGACCATGTCGAGGTGTTTTGAACCATTGTGGTGTTGTGGGTTGGCTGCGGAGCAGCAACCAAGAGTTGTTGTGTAAGCCTGGTCATGCCTGCGACCAGGATGACCGCACCCACAAAATGTAAGGGTGGAGGTCGCGCTCGCGATGGGTCACGAATGACCGCAACCAAATATGTCCTTTAAATCGGTTGGCTAAGGAAGGAGTGCATCACCCGTGAGGGGCCACGATGTCGGGCTGCGAATAACAGGGTCGCGCCGGCGAGGGTCTTGGTCGCGTTCGCGACCAGGTGCGTTGGGTGGTCATGGTCATGGTCGTGGTAGAAAGGGTCGCACCCGTTACCTGGTGAGTTGGCACATTCACGCCCGCAATAGTTTAGACTGTGGTTGTAATGGGTCGTGTATATAAGTTTGCAGTGCGTTAAAAAGTCACTTTTTCTAGTTCTCTCTCTTTCTCTCTCTCTCTCTCTCTCCCCTCCTCTCTCTTATCTCTATGTCTCTCTTTCCGCCGTTTTTAGTTTTCTTCAAACTAGAAGCTTGGGTTTCATCTATTTCTACCCATTTTCTACCCCTAGTCTGATAGACCAAAATGTAGAGGGTCGTGAGTGCTTCGTTTTTGTATGAGGGGATCGTCATTTCATCGACATTGATTTTTGGATGGTTTTCTCTTCACTTCGAGAGGTAGGGATTCTTCAGCTTCTTTTCAATACCTCATTATAGATAGATTTGTGGTAGTTTTTATTGCATTAAAAACATAGTAGTTGTTTATGATTTTATTAAAAGCATATGGGTTGGTTTGGGTTTACAGATTATGGTTATAGTTGATTATGGGTGGTAGAATCATGTTTAGGATGGAGGGTTGACAGGTTTGGTATTCAATTTGTGAATTTCAAATTATTAACGAAAGTGGTTATGGTTGAATTGGGATTTGCATTGTGTCGGTTGTTATGAATTGGAGATTTGAAATGGTAATAATTGGCTTTCAAAATACGGTGAGATTGATTACCTCTTTATAAAAGAAAAAGGGAGTTGGAATGGATTGGTACGTAATGAATGCACGCTATGATATTGGAATGCTCCAAAATAAATACAATAACCCATTCACAATATTAATAAGTAACAACAATGATAAAGTAATTATCTTTCATTAATTCCCAATTAAGCTTACAAAAGAGTAACATATGTAGATATACATTCACAAGCCTAACGCTGGATCTATAGCATATGTTACATAATGGAATAAACATAAAACAAATAAGAGATGCCCTAAGGGCTTATAGTTTTCCAAGACAGTGCTTGGTTACAACAAAAGGAATTTTAAATCCAACACAGTTAACGCCCTAGGCTTGTACAAATAAATACAACAAAATAATAAATGAAGCCTTTGCTTTCAAGTCTTCCCAAGCTATTGTCTTGGCGGAGGCATATCATCAACACCTGAAAATGGTTTTCTCACATAGGGTAAGCCAAAGCCCTGTAGAAATAACCCAACATAGTATATGAATCGTAACAAAGATATGATGGTGAAATGCTTATGCAATGCTCATGACAAAACATCTTATATCTTTCTCAAACCATGCAATGACAGGTTTATATCACAATTTGAAAATCATTTCTTTTCCATTAGAAAACAGGGCAATGAATCATAACTCTGGGATCTCTAAACACATTTCACAAAAATTTCATCCACAGGAAACTGTAAAACCAACACCCATGTAAACATAGGTTATAAAAACAATACTATTGTCATTTTACGGATATTTCGTCCGTGGGATTGGCACCCATGTATACACACTATTTTTTGGACTTTCACCCTAGACACACAAGCCAACTTATTTGATGTAATAACAACTTTCTCCAGACTCACCCCTTTTTCTCAAGACATCACATATTCATCCATTTATTAAAGATGCAACAATACCGACGCAAAAGATGAAAGAAAAATAGTTTCAATTTGCTTAATCTTTGTGCAATTTCTACAACAATCATAGTTATCCTCTACCGATAGCCCAAAACAGTTTTCTCTAGATAATAAATAATTTTCATAAAGATAAACCTTCCAAGTTCCAAGATGTGAGTGGCAATACATACCCAACTCCATCATCTTTATCAACATCAACCCAATTTCACAATTTTAACATCTTTTCCATTTATCAACACAAAATCAACATCTGAGATTTCTCATATCTCAACAATAAATATCTATCCACAATCATTTCCGATAAACCATTTGAAAACCCCTATTTCGTTTTCGAACCAAAACTCGAGATTTGTTCAAGAATCCATTTATTTCACATAGTAGTTTTATAAAAACAAATAATTAAGTTAAAACTCATAAGGAAGTGCGAAGAATCCCTACCCCAAGCTTAGAAGAGGAAGAAAAAAGAAAGCCCCAAAATTTGAAGGAGACGAAAGGACGATTTGCTCATATCAAAACGAAGCCCTCGACGAACTCTACACGTAATCTCGAAGGAGCAAAGTAAGGTGATGCTTCTAAGTGAGTAGATCTGAAGATCTTGTGTGAGAAAAATGAGTTTACAGAGAGAAATCCACGGTTTAGAGAAGAAGGGAGAGAAGGTAAAGTGAAGAAAAGAGTAAGTCCACCCTATTTATAGTACTAGGTTAAGGTGAAATAAAGTCCCAAAGTCACCCAAAAGAATAAGTCAAAACCCCTAAAAAGTAGGGCCCAAAACTAAACCGAAATCTGGAAAAGAACACAGGGGTCGACCCTCGAACTAGAGGTGTCGACCCTCAGAAAAGAATGAAAAAAATGCCAATGTTGGCAGCCAACAGGGTGTCGACCCTTGGACCAAAGGTGTCGACACCAATTTTTAGTAGTTAATTCCAATTTCATTAACAAACAAAGGTCGACACCTTCCAGACTGGTGTCAAACCTAAAGGCCAACAACAAAGGACAAGTGTCGACACCATCAAAGGCTAGTGTCGACCCTACATTCCTGTAGCTAACCAAGGACACAGCAGCAAGATGGTATTGACACCACAAAGGTTGGTGTCGACCCTAGGAGCAGAACAAGACAAGGGAAAGAAGGCAGTGCCGACACCAACAAGGATGGTGTCAACCCTTGAAGCCAAAACCAAATATGAATAGAAAAGAACGACCGCCACGGATATGGTTTCCAGGATTCGAAAGCTATAAATGGGTCAGGTCTAAATCAGGATCGCTATGATATTTATGCTTTGATTATGTTATTGGTGTCTTAGAGTTCTGTCCTTGGCCACCGGTAGAGGGTGGTATTATGTGTTGCTTAGTAGATGCTATGTTTAGGTGTTATGTGTTGGATTCTGTAATGTAGAATGACGTGTTGTTAGTTATCGATAGTTAATTATATGTTTCTGATATTTGTTGATGTGTGACGGTAGTTAATATTATCTGTTTGTTATTTAGTATTGTGTTGTTGAAAAGAGATTGGTGAATGAGAGGAGAGTTGGGATTTGTTCTGATATAACTCCTTTTACCATACTTGTGGTTGAGTAAACGATAACCATTAGAGAGTAATGGTATTGGTTGTAGTAATAACTCTAAGAGTATTACTTTGAAATGTTTTGATGAAAGTGAAAACTTGCTGTTGAATGGAGGTGTGTGGAACACATTTTGTAATAAGTGATGATTGATGCCTTTGGGTGCATATCATGTAATTAAACACAAACTAGTTTAATTGAACGATTAGGGTGAATATATGGTTGTGTTGTATGGGTGTGGTTATGTGGTGCTTACCGATAGCCACTGCCATAGTGTATCTTTTTATAGTGCACTAGTTTGTGACGTGGTACTCATATTGACCACAAGATTGGTGATGCTTAGCGAAAGTCACAGTGGCGCTCATCGATGGCCACAGGGTTTTGGTAGCGCTCAGCGATGGCTACAAGTTGTGGTGACACTTAGCCATGGTCACAAGGTTACGTGGTGCTGAACGATGACCACGAGGTGTGTTGGTGTAGTGTGCTCATAGAATGATGGTTTAATTTAGATGTAAACATGTGTTGTGTAGTTATGTTGGACGTGGCGTGACCACGGGTTATGTTGTTATGTGTGACATTAGTTTCTACATGTATGTATTGATGTTATTCTCAAGTTTGGGTATGTGATGTGGTTAGTGAAGAAGTTGTGTTGTGTTGTGTTAGAAATATTTAGTAAATGTTGGATTTGAACTAGAAAGTTAAAAGATAAGAAAGGGTATCTGCAAGTGAATGGAAATGGAATTTTGAAAATCATAACGATATTTACATATGTATGTTTTGGGTATAAAATGTCACATTATATATATATATATATATATATATCAATGTGGAGCATGCACGATCATATCTATCTATCTATTATGTGACACCCTGAACGTTTAATTAAATACCACATAAATATTTATAGCTATAAATAATTATAGTTGTATGTGATAATATATTAATTATTAATAAATAAATAAATAATAATAACATTAATAATAAAATAAATATATGGAATAAGAATAATAATGATAACAGTAGTAGGCAATAGTAATACTAATAATAAGCATACTAAATATGATAAGGTCAACAGCAATTAATAAGGCCAACAACAATTAATTAGCAATTAATTAAGTAGATTTGTAAATCTCTCCAGGAGAAGGATGTTGTCCCACCTGTGCCATCTAACTCTTAGGGGGAGTAAGTCACCAAATTGAGGAATCATGACTGGGTGATTCATCACTCAAGGGCTTGTGTATATAAGAGGATGTGGGGCTGCGAATTGAGTAAAGGAACGAGGGAAAAAGAAGAAGAAAAAAAAGAGAGACAGAAATGAGGAAGAAAATAGTTTCGAGAAGCCAACATAAAAAGGAGGGATATAGTAGGAATTAATATTAAGGTAAGTTATATTATACCTTGAGTCATCATAATATATTTTACGTATGTTTTGTATTATCATAAATTATTTTACGCAATCTATGGTTTAAAATTATATTAATATTTTGATTTCGTTAATTATTTTTTAAATTCTATTTACTTAAATTGAAACTCATGGATATGTTTGTTTAAATTTTAGAAGTTATATGACAATGATTTTATAAACAATTATGTTTTGTAAGTACCACCACAGAAGTCCTATGCCTTAGGGGACTTAAATAACCATTGACCTATGTTTGGCCACTTTGTGGTCCTCTGTTTGTCATGGATCCATTGACCTCTGTTTTGACTGTCACTCTAGTGACTTATGTTCTGTTCTATTCTGTACCGTGGTTATGGTAATTTATTTACATAATTTCTGTATTTCAGTTTCTGCCACTTTAAATAATTTGTTTATTCAAATTAAGTTATTATTACTAACTATTCATGGTTATTTTGTGTTCCTTATACTCTTGGCATAATATTTCTCACTCTACTGTGTGCTTATAGCTATTACCATTTCAAGTGACGAGAAGTAAGGAAGACCCGTACCCTCATGTAGTGGAACTTGAACAAGAATTGATGTTGATCCGTTATTTTTTTTTATTTTTTTTTTACTGAGGGCCAGTCACTGAATAATAAAAATAAATAAAAGCCCTGTAGATGTACTTTCTTTTATAAAAATAGTCGAATGAAGTAAATTTTATGTTTCATTATTTTCTTTCCACCACTCTGCCTCCGTCTACGCCATGTAATTTGTTAAGTTTAGAATTATTTAGTAAATTGCGATTCCAACCCTAAGCCCCTGAGGTTGAATCGTGACATATTGTGATTGTTTAATATCTTTGGAATCTCTACTGGACTTTGTCCCCATCCCATGTGTTGACAAAATTTTTAGGTACTTGGCTGAAAGAATTGTTCAGACTTGAAGACTTCTCTTTGTTGGCCACAAGGCCTTTTTATTGGTTGGCTAAGTGTCATGTATTGTACAAGGACAAATCTTGTTATTTATTTGAAGTCAATGTAAGCTTAAGGGCACTGTAGCAGATTTCATGTAGATGCCATCGTCCTCTTCCTGAGAGAATGTTATCATTTATTTACTATTTATGTTGGCACGTGTATGATATTATTGAAATAAGTAATAATATAAAACATTTTGTAATGGATTCGGTTAATAAAAGACGGGACATCTTGGTAAAATGCGATTTGTAATTTAATCGATTTTTTGTCAATACATTTGACTGTAGAATAATGATGATGTACTCGTGAATGTCTAGTTTAACATACTTCGCATAATATTTGTAATTTTTGTAGCTCATCTCGTGTCGATTGATAATAAAAATAAAATAAAATCCAATTCAACCAATTAGTATATTGTCATTATTGTACAATATCCTAAGCAATGCAAAGCTAAAGACTGAATGCTTGGTCATTGCTGCTTCTATTTTGCAGGTTCTTATACAGAAGACCAGCCGACTTCAATGGAACCACAATGGCTGACAAGTTATCCATGCTGCCTTCTTCAAAGGCAGTCTTTACTATGCATTCGGCTGATGGATAATCGCAAGAAGGGAATAGCTTCAACATTTCATAACCTTTGGAATGTCTGTACGGCAAAAGATCACAGACATCTTGGACGGTAAGCTTTTCGTATATTCCCTCAGATGAAACCACTAAGTAGCTGTCGTTTCTGGTTAACTTTTAAGATGAGATCTTATTACATAAACTTTTAAGATGAGAACTTATTGTAATGTGTTTCTGCTTGTTCAGACTTAAATTACGAATCTCTTCAAATTGTGTAATGTATAAAGCATCATAATAGATTATATTAAGCTAGTACTTTCTTTAATACTACATAAGCAAGAGTTAAACAAACCTCTCTTCTGCAGCAGAAATGAGACCAGCTGTCAAAGCAACACCACCAAACTAAAACAAATAACAGTATCATTAATTCTATGCCAAAACTAGTATATGTAAAGTAGTACTCTGCACAATTTACACAAACTCCGAAACTAACCAGTTGTATGCTACAAAATAATTTTCTTTGGAGGTCTATACGCCCTGTCAATAGAGAACCAAACAGATAAGTCTTGGTGTAAATCTTCCCCTATGAGAGCATATCACTTTTGAAAGCAATCTACCTGTTGAAAGAATGCTCTTTGTGATAGCTTCTGCAAGGCCAATGCAATCTTCTTTCTTTGGTTTAGTTTGAAAAAATGAGTAGCTGTCCCACATTGGGAACCCACCATTAATGCTGGAATACAAACCATCTGACATATCACTTCTTCTTGGAAATTCCATATGCCATGTGTCTTCCAGCATATCTTCTTTCCTTCATTTTCAGGGGGTTTGCTGTCAAGACCGACCTTTCAACCATTCAAAGTTCTCTTTTTTGTTCTCATGTAAAAAAACCTTTCATTTGTGTTTTGAACTTTATCTCAAATCAAGATTCAAGAATCATTTTTGCATCATAGCCAGCCATGTCTAGTTTGTTCCCCCAGAATTCAAGTTTCTCACCTGTAAGAACTGCTTCTCCACATATAAGGACCAACCCAGATGTTGATAGCATATTATACGATCCTTTTCGATTCGATTTCGATTCTAATGATTAGGTAGTTTTTGATGAGTTTATAGCTTTGATTGAATTGGGTTTTATATGTTTCTGGGTATTCTTAATTTCTTGTAGTCAATACTTGGCATAGCTCTTAGCAAAGCACCAGAAGCTTGAACCTTTCATGCAAGTCGTTCCCATATGCAGCCGACTGTTGAATCAAGGTTGGCAATTACCTTTGGTTTTGGATCTTGTCTTTCTATGTTTCTATTGGGTTATCTTGTTTTTTGACTAATTTCTATAATGGTTCTGGTATATTATGAGAGAGAGAGAGAGAGAGAGAGAGAGAGAGAGAGAGAGAGAGAGAGAGAGAGGATTGGGATTGTGCATAAACCAAATTGGCTTCCAATTGGTTTTCTTGTTTTCAACTTTTTTCCAGTTGAAATTTGAAGGGATATTAATTTAAATTAAGGTTATGATTTGTGTTGCATATGTATTTAGAATTAGAGATTCTTGAATATTTATCAAAAAAAAAAAAAAAGAGAAAATAATTAGAGATTCTTGAAGGGTGTTTGTGTAATTAGAAATCATATATAAAAGTGAACTGAATCAATGGAGCTTTGATAGTTAACTATGCCTGTATTTGTTATGGTTGTTAGCTTATTAATCATCGTGTACTGAAATTTGCAGGTACAGCAACAAGTACAGTTTTATTATGCCAGGTAGTTGTCTCAATACGATGTACATGTTTATAGGATTTAATTGATTTTTGCAAAGATACGGGTTTGCAATCCAGTGTTGCTGCCACTATCATGCTTCTCTGATAAATTTTCCAATTCTATTTCTTTATTAGGTGCCTTACATCACTACTGCTTTGATGGATGCGAAGCGTGGCACGGAAGGGCGCAAGGATTTTTTGATTGGCTATCAAGGCAACTTAGTGGATTAAGCAATTTTTCTGATGCTGTAAATCTGAATTATGTATTGTTTCAATTTGTTATACTAGATGGATGTGACTTGTGAATGAAAACTTAGAATAGTTGTATTGTGTCGAATGTTAATGAATTATGTATTGTGTTGAATGTTAATGATTCAGTTAATTTGAATGATGCTTTAAAATTATAGGTTTATTATGGGTTGAATGAATTATTAGGAATTACAGGTGTATTGTTTTCTTGCTTTAGCGACCAATTTATTAGTCGCGACAAATAAATTATTTTTTTTCGCAAAAAATGACAATTGCCGACCAAGAGTTTTGGTCGCAAAAAATACATCTATTGCCGACCAAAACAGCTCTTGGTCGTGGAAACTCACTTTTGCCGACCAAAAGTTTTGGTCGCGAAAAGTAACAAATGGCGACCAAAACCTTTTTTGGTCGTGGAATGTCACAATTGACGACCAAACTTTTTGGTCGCGGAATGTCACGATTGGCGACTAAAATTTTTTGGTCGCGGAATGTCACAATTGGCGACCAAACTTTTTGGTCGTTGAATGTGATAATTGGCGACCAAACTTTTTGGTCGGGAAAATATCACTTTTCGCGACGAAAGTATTTTGGCGACAAAATAAATTAGTCGCGGTAATTAAATATTTAGCGACCAAAAATTTAGTCACGAAATCTAACTTTTGCCGACCAACCACAATTTTGGTCGCGAATTACTTTTGCCGACCCTCAATTGGCGACCAAAGTAGCGACCAAAAAAATTGGTCGCGGATAACTTTTGCCGACCAAAAATTGACTTTTAGCGACCAATTTTTTTGTTGCCAATAGTGTTAATTCTTGTAGTGATCCCACACAACACGTATTATTCTTTTCTTCGTATCTAATATATATAGAGATATATAGTTAGAGATCTACTATCATTCAAACTCGCTTATAGATGATTAAATAATTATCTTAACATATAATTCAAATAATTAAAATAATATAATAATTATCTTATTATAATTATATGATAATAATCATGTAACTCATGTGAATGCTCCATGAGATCCGATACAATTCTCAACACATATGATAACTTTGCTTTTACTTTTTGTAAAAAGATTACATGATTTTTTTTTTTAAAAAAAAAAAAATCATGATAGTAGCCAATTGTTAAGACTTCTCACAAAAATATCTTCATAATCAAATGCGTCATTGAATTTATTTTTTATTTTTCTTTCGGTTCACGTTCTATCACTCACACTTAATAGACCCTTGTGGCGTTGATGAGGCGCCTTATGAAATCTTTATCACCATTGCATGGTTTGAGGAATATGGTTGATTTATTTAATTTATAGTCATGCTAATCCTCCAACATTAATGGGATCTTTCAAATAATAAATTTAGAAAAACTTGGACCCCCATTAGGGCGGTTCTGTATCTTTCATTTATTCAAAATTAATACATTGGCATGTCCAACTCAATGAATTATTAGCAGTATCATCACTGTCATTGATAATTCATCTCACCAACATATATTTGTCAATTCCTTTGAAAGGGACAAATATCAGTGTGAAACATTTTTTTTTTTTTTAACCTGGAGCCCCTCTCAATGTCATGTGCAGTGTGAAAGATTTTGCTTAAACATTTTTTTTATTTTTGTTTTAAAAAAACTTGGAGCCCCTCTGATCCTTCATCCAGAATAGAGGGCTCATAGGGTTCACCATAAATTTTATTTTGATAATATGAATCATTCATTTTGTCGGACACTTCATGTACATCAATTACAAAAAAAATTAAGTCGATCAAATAATAGCAACCTATTCAATTTGTTGCGTTTGCCAAAAAAAAAAAATGACAACAATTGTATTCCTAAAAATATAACATTAATTTTTTTTTGGTGACAAATACGATAAATTGAATAGGTTATGATTATCGGACTGATCTAATTTCTTTTGTGATTGATATACACAAAGTACCTAATCAAAATGAACGCTGAATTATCAAAACGAAATCCATGGTAGAGCTCACGAGCCCGAACAATGCCCTCCAATCCAGATTAAAGACCGGAGGGGATCCACCTCATTTTTTTAATATATATCTTTGAAAAATCTATATCATTTATCTCAACTCAAACTTGTTGGTCCTCAAGAAATAAATTTAAAAGAACATTTTCTTTTCCTTATATTTGATTTTTTTTTTTTCATTTTGATCCTTAAAGTTGATTTTATTTTATTTTTTAATTGGACCATTCATATTTTAATTATGCACTGTTTATTTGGGCAGAAAACATTTTCTTGAAAAATATTTTTTTATATTTTTTGATATTTGGTACAATGGAAAATGAAAGACGACGGAAAACATTTTTCATAGTTAATAGAAAATGTCTATATTAGCAAAAAATATTTTTCACATTTAAAAGATGAAAAATATTTTTCTGACTAATATTTTACCAATGTTACCACATTACCACTGTCATTCACACCTCCACCACCACACTACCATCACTACGGCCACTGCCACCATCACCGTTGCTATCACCGCCATCGTCGTCCTGCTACCATGCGACCACCTCTACCTCCACCTTTGTTTCACTACCACTACCATTAAACATAGAAAAATATTTCTGAAAAATGTTTTTAATAGAAAATGTTTACTATCAAAACAAACGAAATGTTACTTCAAAAGCTAACTTATATCCAAAATTAGATAGAAAATAACGCATTGACAGCCACATGACATGAAAATATTTTATTATATATAATCACACAACTAACACAAATCCAAATCATAATGTAATAATATATTTTTTATGTAATGTGACAGCTAACATGACATTTTTTGTCTAATTTTGAATGAAAATTAATTTTAAAAGTAAATTGGGAAAAACTTTAAATATAGGGGCTAACGTGGAGGAAAAAAATTTAAGAACCAAAGCGAAAAAGTAACCAAACAAAAAGGAGCAAAGTGTAATTTATCCTAAAGATCAATATCAATTTGCACCCTATGATTTGGTTAAAGTTGCACTTTACTCATTATAACACTAAAAGTGACATTTTGCATTCTATATATAATTTTGTAATTTTATTTTAACCCGCAAGTTTTGATATTGTACTTTGCCAATTTTAAAATAAAATTTTGCAATTTGCACCCTATAATTTTATATATATTGCAGTTTGTACTCTTATTTTCTTTTTTAAATTATTAAAAATATATTGAAGACTAAAGGTGCCAAATGTAACTTTTACAAAAATTGTAGGGTACAAACTACAACTTTTTATTTTACACGGAGTGAAGTACAACTTTTATAAAATTAGAAAGTGCAAATTAAAACTTTTTATATTTTTTTATTTTTACAGAGGGCAAAGTGTAACTTTCACACAATTATAGGGCCAAATTGCCACTAACACTTAAATAAATGGCAACTTCTTAGGGGTTTTAGATTTTGTTATTTCGGTAATCTTATTTGTTTCATGAACTATACTATCTAGGGTGAATTTCACTTTCTATTTTTAAATTATTGTTAAATTATGTATTTAGTTTCTAAACTATTTATTAAGTTTATTAATTTCTTAAAGTATATATAAATCAATCGCAATGTATTTGAATGAGATGGAACCAATTGCAGAAATGAAGTAGTCAAATCACTCAACTACAGAAATGAATCTAAAGGCTATTTCGTTCCTAAACTATCGATTGAATTTATTAAATTCATAAAATATTTTATTCAAACAAATTTAGTCTCTAAAAAGGATTACAAAAAATAAAATATAAGCACATAAGTATTGTAAATTAGTAAAAGACTCTATTTAGTTAAGATTTTATTTATTAAAAAAAAAAAAAAGAGAGAGAGAGCGAGAAGAAGAAGACCTTAAATTTCTATTATGTCTGTAAGTAGTGGGCATTAGTTTTTCTAGTGATTTTTTTTTTTTTTTACTTATTTTTACAATAACTAGTTGTTTATCCTTATCTAATATTACATACTGGACTTCATTTATAATTTTTAATTGGCTATAATTAAGATTTTCGTTAGATTCTTTAATAACCTAATGAATATATTATTTTCTTCTATGATTATTTATAGAAAAGTGTCTGTAGAGACCCCAATTTTAATAATTTCTTTTGAAACCCTAACCTTGAGATTATTTTAATTGAGATCCTGAATTTTCACCTTACCACAAATTTAACCTTAGAACTGAAAACACATCACGGACAAAATCGTGCAAACCCTAATCAACCTTGGTAGCTTAGTAATCATTTCTAACACCCTAAAATTAATTATTTAACTCTTTAATTATAGATAAATCACTCTAAACTTTAGTTTTCGATTTTGTCTTTTTTGTTCGATAATTTGCCTTTTAATTTAAAACGAAGTAAGAAAAACCGAATTATTTTTCTCATCACTACACTAATCAATTCTGTACTTGAAATATGTATTGTAATTTGTAAATTTAGTTCATGCCCTTACACTTAAATAAAATTGCACATTAGCCTCAAATCCATTATAATATATCTATCTATCTATATATATATATATATATAAAGATACACCCCATTATAATAATCTTTACATCAAAATATTTATAATATATATACATATATAAAAGTTTGTACTCAAAAAGATGATGAAAAATCCTAAAACCCTAAGGCACATGGCCAACTACCTTGATGTATATATATTGTACTTTTGAAACCAATTTCATGGATTTAAGGAAGAATTTTGACTAAAGACTCCTAAATTATTGAAGTTTATTATGTACTAATATACCAATTTAGTTCTAAACCAACCAAGCTAGGATTAGGCATAATTAAACCAGGGAAATTATTCACTATTCTTAGAGTACCATGTGTTTGTACTTTCTAACCATTTATCATTCAATATGCCCCCCCATATTCTCTAATCACCCAACACAATACCCCACCTACCCACTTTCTCCATCAATCATAATATTATAGAATACCACGTATCCATACTCCAGGATTACTAAATAATTACCCATTAAACCATACTAATCACCCTCCATTCCATTACATTCCAATCAAATACAACTCTATTCCATTCCATTCCAATCAAAGGGCACAATGGCACAATGGACCTTTCATCACAATTTTTCTATAAATACGCCACCTCCCTTAACATTTTTACACACTCAAACACATACACACATACGAAATTGGGCTAAGATAGAAAGATGGGAGCAAAGAGTAAGCTTGGAGGAAGAAAAAGAAAATGGGAGGAGATTTTGTCCAAACTTTAGCAATCTAGCAAACAAGTAAGCCATAACATAACCTATATTCTTTTCTTTTCTCTACCAAATGCATCACCATATATGCTTAGAATATTATTTTCACATGTTTATGTATAGGGTCCCGATGTTTGAATAAGATTGTTAATTACCTTGCTTGTATTTTTTCTTTTTTGAAGCAAAGTCACCAATTTCCATCCGTTTCATGTGTCCTTTAGAAAGGAACACCTTCAAACTAAAAATCTGAGTTATTAGTATATTATTTATCATGTTAATAGAAGTTGAAAATTGCCCATGGTTGCCCCCTACTCTTACAACGCTTTTTATTTCAAGTTTTGCGCACCAATTATCAGTATTTACAGCCAACTTCTAAAAATTCAAAAAAAATGTAGAAAAATACTCTTGAGCTCAATTTTGCATCAAAACCGTCCTCAAAGTGTCATCTTTCAAGAAAAATTTATTTTATTGAAAATGAATGAGTGGTTTGAGAAAAAACCAATTTTTGTAACAACCGACGAATTTGAACAGAGCTGAAGTATTTCATTAATAACTAAAAATTTAGAAAAGCTATCCCACTTTCATAAATTGATTTTGAAACTAGATAAAATTCTCTACAAACCTATAGAGGCTAAGTTCGAGAAAATTCTAAAACTTTCACTTTGATAGTTATCTTTAAAGTTTCAAATCTAGGGTTTAAAGAAAATCTAGGGGTTTCCTCTCTTTCATGAATTAGAGAGTAAAATTTCTTCACCAAGAACAATAATCATCAAAAATAAATGTAATTTCGTCCATAATCATGAACCATTACTCATATCCTTCCAGATCATTTGGTAGCAAACACAATCCATACATATACTTGTACACCTATATATATATATATATATATCTACAAAATGAATAGCTAATGAAATTACTACATATGAGTTACAAATTCAAGGTATAACAAGTTAAAGACACCCCTACCTCAAAAATAAAAGCTAAAGTGGAGAATTCAAGAAAAACCTCAACCAAATCGCGAAACAATTGGTGAATAGCTTGAACTTTACTTGCTCTTCAATTATCTTGAAGGATCTTTGGTGAACCTAGAGCAAAATGTTGAAAAATCAAGTGGCTTGGGGGCTACGATTTTGGAATGGGTGAGAGAGAGAGAGAGAGAGAGAGAGAGAGAGAGAGCAATTGGAAAAAGTGAGGAAAGAATGAGTTAGATCCACTTTTAAGTGAGTTGTCCCAAACATACTGCTTGAGCAAACACTCCATTGCTTAAGCAAACAACATAATTTCAAGGGGATTGCTCGAGTGACCTTTTTACTGCTCGAGTGAAAAAACAGGAGGTTCCAAAATTTTTGCAGAGCTACAGTGAAAATACTGAGAGCATGGATTCTACACTTGAGCGACCACTTCATCGCTCGAGCGATCTCGCCTGCAAAATGGCAAACTACTGAGAGCTAAGAATCTTCACTCAAGCAACCAAATAACTGCTCGAGCAGTCCTCAAAACTCAACTGTCACATGTTTAGACATTCCATCTGTGCCCTCAATACTTGATTAGTTGTTGCAAAGTATACAAAATTGCTAGCACAAGTTTCGATCAACATGGAGTAGCTTCAATGAAAATGGCAGAACCATTCAGATGCTCCAGTAGCTTTATCTAAAGAACTAAACTTTGATTCCATCGTTGATCTTGTGATACACATCTGCTTGGAAGATCTATAAGACGCGGTTACAACTCCAATTAGAGAAAACATATCCACTAATAGATTTATAGTCTTTATATCATATATCCAGTAGGCATCTTTGTACCCTTCTAGTACAACTAGATATCAAGTGTTATGCAACCCATAATCTAGGCTTCATCGTTAGTAGGTTAGTACCCGCACAAATGCCTTCTAAAGATAGGCATTGCGATTACTCGTGTAACTACTTAGCCTGCCAACTGAGTAGCCAATATCTGACCTTGTATAACTCATTAGATACTTTAAACTTCCAACGATCCAAGAATATTCTTGTTGAAATACACTTTCACCCTTATTCTTGGCCAAATGTAGACTCAAGTCTACTGGTGTCCTCGGCACACTTGTATCTGATTTACTAAATTTCTTAAGTATCTTATCAACATAATGAGATTGAGAAAGTAAAATACTACCAGAGGTTCTGGTAATCTTAATATCTAGAGTCACACTTAGAGTCAGTCAACCTATAATCTTAATATCTATAATCTTAATATCTGGTAATCTTCAAGGCCCATATCTTTCATGTCAAACTTAGAGTTTAACAATTTCTTCGTAGTTCTGAACATCTTATCACAATTACCAGTTGTACAAACACAAATTGACATATCTATTTGTCAGTGTCTTTGACATCCACACGTTTGTCAATGCTTGTTTATTTAAAACCCACTTGACAACATTGTGTTGTCGAATTTCACATCTCATTGTTACGGTGCTTGTTTAAAATCATATAAAGATTTTCCAAGCTTGCAAACTTTCCTCATCTTGGAACTGACAAACTCTTTGGTTGTTCCATGAAGACTTATTCAACTAAATCTTTATACAGGAAAATTATCTGAATATCTGTATTGATGTATCTCCAGACTTTGCACAATAGTGATCACACTCACCATAACTGGTGATCATGTATCAAAGTAATACAGGCCTTCTTTTTACCGGTATCCTTTGATAACAAGCTTCTCTCATCAACTTTCATTCACTTGCACCCCAAGGCTTACTACCTATGCAAGATAAAGTTAAATTAATAAATTCTTTCTACATAAATCACAGCTTCAAAGAAGCTTTTAGCCTCACTAGCCACCATATAGGTTTAAGAAGATTAGATATAAGAACTTTAAAGTCCTAGACTTTTAACATCTTCTAGGCTCATCTCTTTTCTCATGAAAATTGTTTCCTGAATTCCATGATGGTATTCTTGTGTAAATTTGAATATTAGATTTGTCCACAAGAAAACCGATATGCATTACTACATTGTTTATAACCGTTGAACACAAAGTCAACGGATTTTTAGGCCTATCCTACCTGCTTGGATTTAGGTATTGTCACTTTTTGCATGACACCTCCATGTTTGTAGAATTTATACGAAGGCTCCCAGCCTCTCCAAAAATTCATACAGGGTCTTTAAATAATATCTTTTGTCATAATGATTTTGAAACTCTCAAAATCATGTCATAGAAAACACATTCCCAGATCGTCATCAATCGAATTAGGTCTTTACCAAATTCAAGGCACCAAAACATATTTGGTCCAACCTGTCACTTTAAAGTCAATAGCCTTACTATTATGAATCACAAGCCTTGTGATGAATAGTCTGCTATTTGTAACTTCATAATATGGCCAGTAGTCTTATCACTAGGAATCACTAATTTCTTAGCATGTGATCAGTAGACCTTTCACTACTAGGAATCTCAATGTCCTCACATGTGATCAGTAGTTACTTCACTTCTAGGAATCACAATATCCTAACATAGGATCAGTAGACTCTTTTATTACTAGGAATCATCATATCTTGACATATGATCAAAAGCATCTCTACTACTAGGAACCGTCCCATCTTAACATGTAATTAGTAATCTGTTCACTACTAGGAACCACAATCTCTTAATGGTGTAGCCAGTGGTCTAACAACTCATAGGAGCTGTAACGCCCTAAAAGGCCCATTCCAAAAACTTGTTCTTCCAAGAATTAAGCATTTTCAACATATAAGATCCGAACAAAATAAAATAATACAGCCACTCACACATGGCTTTCTTTTCCTTCGAACTATTCCCAAAATGAAAGTTACATAGTTGTTCCATTACATTTCCCAAAACATTAAAACAGTTCAAAAGAAAAGAAGTAAGTAGTCAACAATTTAATCCACCAGGGCATCTTCCTTAACACAATGTTCTCCATAACACTAAGACACAAAAATCAGCTTCTAAAATATAATTATCATCGTCACGCCCCAAGAAACTTCACCAAAACATGCTAGCTCAATTGGCATCATCCCTTGAGAGGTATCTCATCCTTAATTCCTGAAAATTTGTTAGTTTGTGGGGTGAGCATAAGCTCAGTATGTGACGCATTTACAATAAAACATTTTATTCGATTAAACAATAATTACAAAAATGCAATCCGCGTTCGAGCATTACAATATCTATTTGCATACGGCGTCACCTTCGTCCTTGCCCTTCTCAACTTCGAAGGCAAAAAAGGAGAAGTGGTTGTGTTGGTACAGCGGCAGCGCCGAATCAACGTCCGCTGCTCGGAGAGCATCCGCAGCTTGAAATGCTTCGTTCTGACCGCACTTAAATTGACGATGTTCACACCGGCGAGACAATCACCCTCGAGGTGAAAAGGTTTGACACCATAGACAACGTCAAGGCCAAGATCCAGGACAAGAAAGGAATTCCCCACAAAAACAGTAAAACTCAACGGTCGCGGCACTACGTCGGCCTCATTTCTCAGCCGCGGTTGCGGAGAACTTCCCCGTTGTTGTTTCTCCCTTCAGGGTGATCTGCTTCGACGACTTGGAGGCTGACGTTTTTCCCGTTCTTTGAACGCCCTATCTCTCGCACGGGTGGGTTCTCTGCTGCGATTCATTGCAGTATCAAGGTCAGTCAAAGTTCGAGCTTCATTGCAGTATCAAGCTCACTCCATTTGACATTCACACTTATCTAACCCCACGCAACAAAATCGTTTTAAATCAAGTCTGAACACAGTAAGTGAAGTTACTGGCGCGAAGATTCCGAGGCGATTTATTTCTGATCCTTGCAGTGACCCTGAGGCGATTTCATTAACACTGAACTCCAAAAGACGGATGCCAATCGATATTGGCCACAGCCACTCCATGTGCTAATTTTTGGCTTTTTGGAGTCAAAAAGGCCTAATTATCTAAACAGAAATTATAGATGGGCTAAGAGTCTCCGAATTCAGAGCCCCTGGTGCATGACACCTTTGGGCCAATTAAGCCTCTAAATTTGAAGCCTCATAGGCGTATGACGCCTTTGGGCTGATAAAAGCCTCCGAATTCTGAGCCTCATTGACGCATGACACGTATGCCGAATATATATTTAATGAAGAATTCTCATGACAAGCCGGCATATAATCGTTCGGAATTAAATGCCTAGTGGACTCAGGCCAGTCAAACCCGTGTGTGCCGAATGCAAATTACAATGAAACATTTAAAATAGGACGTTTTATTCAATCAGGCAATAATTACATAATTACACAGTATTTTTATACGGCGTCGCCCTCATCCTCACTCTTCTTGACTTCAAAGGCAGAAAACAGAAAATGATTACGTTGGTAGCGTGGCAATGCCGAATCAATGCCCGACACTCGAAGAGCTTCCGTAGCTTGAGATGCCTTGATCCAACCGTGCTTAAAGCCACGATTTTCACATCGGTAAACTTCTTCGGCGAGTTTCTCTTTGGTCTTCTGAATTCCGACCAGTCGGCCGTCATGGTAGCCTTTTTCATAGACCGCGGCTCTCGCAGTCTCAATTGCGAACATGCTAGCCGTATTACGATCGGCAATCGCATCACTAATCAGCTGGTTGATTAGGGCCCGGTAGACTTGATTTTCCTGAGCTCACGCTAAGCCTTCTCGACCCGAGCTTCTAACTTCCGAATACGTTTATCTCTCTGTTCTATGTCACGGCGAGCGGCGCGGAGACGCATGCCGATCTCATAAGCCGTGTACAGTCCCCTCACCGCCCCGTGAACGCCTTCACAAAACACTTCGAAGTCCGGCCGACCTACCATCAACTGCTGAACTTCGGGTGGAAAAATCTGTCGAGCAAACTCGATTGCCACATTTGGATCTCAAATGATCGAATCCGCCTCTGTCATTGGTCTATTACCCACGAAGATCGCGAAACTCAATGGGCGAGGAGTCGCGTCGGATTCCCTTCCAGGACGGGGTTGAGAAGACTTACGTTGTTGCTGTTTGTCCCTCATGGGCGACCTACCTCGACGACAAGGAGATTGATGTCTCTCCTGATCCCTCGAAGTCCTACTGCTCGTGCGTGAAGGTTCACCGCTTCGACTCATGGCACCTCCCAGCTCAGCTAGCGTTTTCACTTCACCTCTGCTGTTGAAGAAAATCTTATTTGACACTCGCACTTCTTTAATCTTCCTTAAAGAGCTGGACTGAGTTGCTGACTGAGCACATAAATAGGAACCTCGTTCACGAATTACACGACCATTTATTCATATGTATGCAGCGCCCCCGAGGCGACGTCATTAATGCCAAACGCCAGAAGCTCGTGCACTGGCTGGGGCAGGGGTAGATTGATTAATCTGATCGGCCAAGTGTTTATGCTTAATGCCGATCGATACTTGGTATTAAAAACAAAGTGTAGCCATCTTGCAATCAACAGCAATATCATTTATCAATAACAAAAGCTAGCACAGATAACAGCAAGGGAAAAAAGGAAATTTTCGTTAGGAAATTGGGCACAAATTGTAGCCATTTTACACATGAAAATTACCAAACAAAAAGCTATAAAAATACATTTGAAAACTCCTAAAACAGCAAGCAAAAAAGGTGTCGCCCAAATTAATCCTCGAAGTCAGACTCCAGCAGCTCAATATCCACTTGCTCATATGGAATTGGCAAAGCCAATGTCACATCAGCAGCAACAAGGGCTTTGAGCGAGCCGTGTTTGAATCTCCGATTTTCAAATTTGGAGACTTCGTTTACATATTCAGCAAGGGCAGCACTTTTCCCGGCCTCTAATGCCTTAAAAGTCTCTGAGTCAGTCGCTTCCTTCGCCTTCTTTTCCTCCTCCAACTCATCCTCCAGTTTGGAGATCGCATCCTGGGCCAATTTCAGCGCCCCCTCGCTCACGTCCGCCCTCCTCTCGGCGGCTAATCTCAGTTACTCCGCATTTTGTGCCCTCTCGGTCTCGGCTTCGGCCCGCGCGCCTTCCATCTTCACCCTTAAAGCCTCAAACTCGGCCCTGCTCCTTTGGCCCTCAACTTCCGTTTGAAGACGGCCGAGCTATTCGATGGCGTCATGATGGCGACGGCCCATCTCCGTTATCCTTCCGACAGTATGCAAAACAGGAAGTTAAGACCAAAATAGTATTTGCATAAAGTGAAAAACAAAGTCAAGATTTATACCAAAGTGCTGATGCGCAGCCAATGCTATTGAAACCAGTTCCGGCTCCGCCCGGAAAGTCGCCTTGTCAACCGGCAGTGAAACAGATGTAGCCATGCTAAATGCGACCGTTGGATCTTTAATTACCGAAGCATTAGAAGGGATCAGCGTGTTTTTTATCTTCGATTGAATAACGAAAGGCACGATCACATCTAATTTCTCTAAACGAGATCGTTTGTCGGCGCGGTTATCTTCTGCGCCGGCCTCAACCTTGGCAGAGCATTTCCCGACCCTTAGTTCAGCCTCTCGATCGGCCTACACAACCAACTCGGCCTCGACACTTCGGTTTTCTGCCGTCCCCTCCTCAATAACAGGCAAAGAAGGCTGAGATTTGCTAATAAGTAGGGAGGGCTGAGTTTCGGTAGCAAGAGGGACTTAGTTCGAATAGCCTCTGCCCTTCGTCGTGCTGCCATCCTTTCCGCGTTCGCCTTTTTGGCAAGTTGTGTGAGGCTTAACCCAGCCATATCTTCGGGGTAAGCGCTGGGAAGGTCCTCCAGACCGTGAAAAATGTTGTCGGGTGGAAGGTCCTCTCGGCCCGAAGTGGACGGAGGGTCGGCTGAGTTGAGGCCGGTTTCCTCAAAAGCTAACTGCAAAGCCTCGTATTCGGTTTCAGACTGATCGGACTCGGCAACCTCAACTACTTCTGGTTGTTCCGAATCGGACCCCTCAAGACCGACTTGCCTCAAATTCTTGAAATCGGTCAGGATAAGGGCGGTAAGAAACTCCTCACCCTTTGGAACTGGGATGTTCTCTGCCGCCGAGAAGGTCGTATAGGTCGGCTCGTAGCAAAAAAGAACGTAGGCCGCCCTCTCCTATTTTTGAAGACTCGGCCAGCTGAAATATCTGAGCGTAACCTTGATTTCCGAAAGAACAGCGTCGTTGGTTGAAGTCAGGACTTTCTTCAAATCGTTCCCTGCACAAGCAAAGCCATGAGGTCTCAAAAATGAAGCTTTATGAATATAACAAGAAATAAATAAAAGAAGCTACACAGCCACCTGGTTCACCCCTCCGTCTTGGAATAGGACTGAGGCGATCCTCACCTTCGTCGAATTCCCAATTACCTTGGACAACGACCATAACATCATCAACTCGTTTCCTAGAGCTGGAAAGCATAGTCACTAGTTGATGGTCGGTGTCCTTGGCCCTAAGGAAGTAACGCCCATGCTGACCAAAAGACTTGGCCAAGGCATAATAATGTCGAATAGCAAGAATGCCGAGGTTAATCCTAAGGTGACGGTTTAGTGCGATAATCCCATTACGATTCTAAAAAAATTAGCATTGGGTTGGGAAGGGGTTAAACCCCAATGGCAGAGCACAGCCCTAACGAGTGGATGAAGTGGGAATCAAACTCCACCCTCTGCGATTGATAGGAGAGGGAAGACAATCGTGGATTCATCGACCCTCTTCATATCGAGGGTGCCGTCTGCCACGAATGACAGACGGACGTCATCAAGAATGGAAAAATGGCATCGTAAGCCAGAAATTTGATCCGAAGAGAGGAGATCTTTCAGGTGTTTTGCCATTTCCTACAGTTTACACGAATGCTCGAAACCAAAACAAACCAGGAAAAGAGAACTTATGAGAGACAAAGAGGATAGTGAAGGAAAGGAAGTTGCAGAGACAACGTAGAAGACGGTCCAATGGCAAATATCTGAAAGCGTATGTATTTGAAAAGACGTCAAAATTTTAAATCATAATAAGTAGGAGAGTATGAAGGGGCGGGAAGTTGAAATGATGACCGAGAAGCGTGTGTTCAGACATCTGCCTTGGAAATGGGGTCAGCCGCCGAATTTCGGCTCTGACTTTTCGAGTTAGAAACCAAACACTCCAACCAACTGTCATTAGTGGAATGTTTGGAGGGCAATTATGGGGACTGAATAATAGGGGTCATAAATAGGCCGAGTATATGAACTTGGGGAACTGGGATGTATGTATAGTATTCGGCTTCATCGCACATCCAAATCATACCCTAGTCAAATAGCCGAATAGGTCAAGGGCCGAGTAAAAAGCAATTTGCTACAAAGGAAGCCGAATGACGAAAAGAAAGTGGGCCTAATCCCGAGGCCCAAGAGAGAAAGGATATAAATAGAAGAATATCAGCCAGTAAGAGGTATGTAAGAACTATTGTGCTTAATTTAGAATACAAGTAAACTTGAGTGTAAAGACTGACTTGCCCGTCAGAGTGCTAATTCTGGCACCCTAGACCGGAGTATTTATTCCTTTTCAGGTGACTAGAAGAGGATCGCTAGCGTCTCCCGGGATTAGAAGAGTATTTCTGAAATCACTTCTCCACATTCATCATTTCCCTCTATTTCTTGTCCACCCATGGACATTGGCCAAATTGTTTGGGTTCTACTATTCGATTTTTACATCTTCTAGATTTTGCTCTTCGAAGAAATTGAGGTTATCCAAGTCCTCTTCCAAATCAACCAAGTCGTCCAGCCCTTTCTTAAGTACATCCCTCCTGATGACATTAATAGAGAATGCACCCGGTAAATCAACCTCTGATTTTGGATGACCTACCGGTACTATATATCTGTTGGGATCATATCTTGACAACTCTCCAGTTTCTATCACTAGCACCTTCATTGCTACTACAAGAATTTTGAGTTCTAACTGAGATTAAGGTGCATCCATGTCACGACCCAAACCCGCCCCTATAGGTTTAGCGCTGTAACCGGCCAGTAATCCTTAGATTACCAAAAGCCTTTGAACAGAATGACATATGACTAGAGGCTGCGGAAGCAGATATACATAAAACATACATAGTCCATCGAGCTGTGTAGACATACATGGAACAGATAAACTTAAACTTTATAAGCATACATATGACGTCATCAAGATAAAGTAGTTACACGTCATCCCATGTACAGATAAACAGAATTTTTTTCGTAAACCAAAAGAATAAAGTCTTAAACGATCACAAAACATGGCCATAAGACTTGACTTAATTCGAAACCTCCTCGGGAGGCACTAAAGGGTGGTTGTCAAACACAAAACTCTATAGGCATCATCTTAAGCCTAGTTGCGCGCCTGATCACCTACATACATAATAATAAATAGTGAGTGAAAGCCTAGTGAATAATAACAGAGTAAAGGGGTAAATGAATGATGTCCCAAAACCAATTCAGAAACCAGAGTTCATATTAAAGACAATCATATTCTTGTTCAGAGCATATACAGAAATCAAAGTTCATGTTTAATTATCCGTGATACATCCATTAGTGCAAACAGATCATAAACAGAGTATCAAAAATCATACTTGTCAGTTCCATAGAGGAACCTCTGGTCGGGTACAAATAACTTGTTAGTTCTATAAAGGAACCTCCGGATCGGGAATAGATAACTTGTCAGTTCCATAAAGGAACCTCCAATCAAGTGCAGATAACTTGTCAATTCCATAAAGGAACCTCCAGACCGAGAACAGATAACATACTTGTGTCACAAATACTTATAGAAAATTGGACAATCATTCAAAGTACAGAACATAACATTTCATAAAACAGAACGTGTTTCATATACAGAAAATAATTTAACTTGAACATAGCTTTACTAAGTTATTACTCACAGATGGCTCCACTTGCAGAACAGACAAATCAGATAACTTGTGACGCGTGACCTACATACACACATAATAGAAACACATAATAAAACACATACTCGATCGGTACTTAACTTCTTTCATCTCATTGTAGTGTGTTTCTAGGTCTTAGCCTCTTATTGTGTCTTAATCATGGCCTAGGAATGCCTAGGATGCAATGAAGATGCTAAAATGTACTTGGAAACACTTAACAAAAATTGCTAAAAACAGGAGTCCCGCTCGAGCACAACTTTCTTCACTCGAGCAAACATACAAAAATGTGAGTGGTCGCTCGAGCGCAACTTCTGTCGCTCTAGTGGTCTGTAAACTCTGCAAAAGTACTAGTTATGTGATTTTTCCGCTTGACGGCCACTCGATGGTCACTCAAGCGTGAGACTCAGTTCCTCGCTCGAGTGCAACTCTTGTCGCTTGAGCGGTCTGCAAAAACATGAAACTTCTGGGAGCTTGCATTTCACACTCGAGCCAAATTTTGGTCGCTCGAGCAGAAGCACAAGATCACAGAGTGGTCGTTCGAGCGCAGGTTCTGTCACTTGTGCAGAGTGCGAAGAATTTCCAGATTTGCCTTCAAGCTTTAAAACTCAAATTCAAAGCCACAAATCATGTTCTTTTGGGCCAAAAACTCCAGAAAACATGTCTAAACTTGAAAAACATTGAGAATTAAAGATCATTTCGTGAAATCAAGGCCCATAAGCTTGTCAATTAAGCAAACTCAAACTTGAATTGTGGAAACATAACATGAATATGACATGAATGGAGTGATTTGAGCTCCAAGTTTCCAAATCATGAGCAAATGAGATGTTTAGGTCAAAAACATGTTGGGTTCCTTGAACAAAACTCAAGTATGGACATGCATGTGAAAATTCTTGAAAATCAACTTACCAATCTATGAGAATTATGCATGCATGCATGATACACTCCCAAACTCAACTATTTAAGCTCAATTCTTGTCTTCCTATAGGATTTCTTTTGAATTCATGAGTTGGCTAACTTAATTACATTATCAAAAGCTTGGGTTCTCACCTAAACTTCTGAATTGAGCTTCAAGTAAACCAATTCTTGAGTGATCAAGCTAATCCTCCTTAGTTCTCTTCAATTCTCTAGCAAACCCTTTTTTTGGTTGAACTCAAGTCTCTCTCTCTCTCTCTTTCTCTCTCTCTCTCTCTCTCTCACATGTAGTCTTCAAAGATGAGGGATTAAGGGTGTAAAGTGTATTAAAGGTGTTGGAAGTGGCCTTATATAGGCTCAATTAGGAAGGTTAATTAATTTAAGTTAAGGATAACTAATTGAGATCATTTATTCTAATTATTCAATTCTGAATTGAATTTCGATTCAACCTACCATAAATTCCTAAAAATTCCAATTAACAGGTAAGTCAAGTCAGTTTCTTGATCAGATGCCGATAAGGCCGTCAACTTGCAGAACAAAACAATAACATGAACAAATCTTTCTACAATGAACAGATATGAATACAAATAATGCAACACACATGCAATTAATGAAAATTCCATTTTAATTACTTATTAAGCCTTCTTAATCATGGATTATACATTATTCATGGGTCGGGGTTGTTACAATCCATCATGCATAGATTAGTGCCCTCAAGAATGAGAACCTTGAGTTCTGGTAAGTGAAAACGGGTGATGTATATACTAGGGTCAAAGGCGAGAGATAGTGTATGGACAAGGTTAAGACAAGGAGGTGGCAGAACTCAATCATAGGTAGACAATAGGTTAGTAATGACATTTGGCCTTTGCGGTGAGGCTTATGATAGAGCTATGATTTTACGATTTATGAGGTCCTGGATCTCATGGCAGAGACGAATGCAACAGTTGATTTCATGGCCTTGTTGCTAGTAGAAGGGACAATATTTGAATGCTTCATGCTTAGGTAGAAACGGGTCACAAAGAGGTCGAGGATCAGGAAGTTCGAGATGGCCTTTTTCCACTAGTGTATTCAAGGCTTGGGTTGGAGTCATATAGAGTGGATGAAAATGACGGTTCTAGAACCGGTTTCGATTATGAGGCTGTGAGGTGGCATCAACAAAGGGATTGGTTGTTTTTACTGTAGTAGTGACAATACTAACTTCCGAAGGTTTCACAGCTGTGTTACTACTGCTGGTAACATTAGAACCACGAATAAAAAAAAATTTTACGGGTTCGTTTGCATCTACAATGATCCTATTTCGTAGCATCCTCAATTTGAACTCTTATCTCGTGCAAGTCTTTGAAGGTCAAAAGCTGGGAGAACTACCATCTTTTGTAACATCTTGCCATGATGGTTCCTTACCACTATCTAGAGTTGATGCTTTTTTAAGAGCCTGTTAGTCATCATGGTTGCCTTAGCCTTTCATCTTGTTATGAATTCAACAAAGCTTTCCTTTGGCTATTAGCATATGGCTCCTAAATCCAGAGTGGTTACCTCAATCTATGTATTATAGGAGTACTGAGCAATGAATGTCTCAGCCAATTTTTCCCAATTTTGTTTCATTTTGTCTCACTTTGTCCTCTAGTTTAGAATACGAAGTAATAGTAATTTCTGATAACGAGCCTACTATCTCTCCAATCTCTTTTGCAGATTTTACGTTAGTCAACCTTTATCGCGATATCTGGCAAATTCTGAGCGATTGAAAAGACCGGAGAATGGTTTGTTTAGGTACTGAACTGATGAGATTTAAAGGTTGACTAACGTAAAATCTGCAAAAGAGATTGGAGAGATAGTAGGCTCTGAATCAATTATGCTTGTCTGACCCTTCTTTTGGGTACTGATGGAAGTGACACTAACACTAGCTAACCTTGAACAAGATCTGTAGTTTTACAAAGTCTACCAGTACAAGTCCACAGGGTTTTAGGGGTGTCAGAATTTTCCGAAGCTATGATGAACCAACTACCTAGCAAAAGAAAAACAAAAAAAAACAAAACAAAACAAAACAAAACGTACATCAAATGGAAACCCAACAGTAATTCAGCTCACAACGCATATATCAAACATGGATCTAGCAGCATTTCGGCTCAATCTATACCACTGACCACTGTATATTCCACCAAACTGTTCTCAACCCAACCAATGACGTATCTGAACCACTAATATGAATAACGAGCCCTTGTATTAAGTCCCATGCACACCATTTAGCAAATAAGGTGAACCAAAACACCCTTATGGGGCCTTGGGATACCCTGTCCTAGTTTAGGAAATGAACTAGGGATTCACTATTCAAACAAGTGATATCACTACATCTTAGACATGAAAGAGCATCATGACCTATTTGTGGAAGTTGCTAGAGCTGAGTATATGAACTAGGTCAGTTTGGTCAAAAAGGTATCTTAGCAAGACACCTAATATACTTACCCTACCCAAACCCTTAGTGAAAGGAGGATCAAGCAGTATGTTGGTGATCCAGACCAGAGGCTTGTATTTCTATTGTAATAGGGCCCACGTCCAGCAAGCCGTCTGGGATATTAGATGGAAAATACAATGACTTAAGCACACCATGAGTGAAATGCAATGAACATACATACGAAAATAAAATCCACATTCTGAAGATTGAGTTAGGTTCTCTTAATCTCCATAGCAGAGTCACCAAAAATTGTGGGATGCCTTTTGAGGGTTACCAAGTGCGCCTGACAATTCAGACTCCCGATTTCTGATCTGATATCACTAGTGCAATGTGAAACATAAAATGATAGTCCAAATCCAGCAACTTTCATAGAAAAATCCATTTTATTACAAAATATTTCCAGATATGGACTACATCACAAGATTTCAGAGTTGTCACCTAATCTTTTAGGGAAATTTAGAAAACTGTGACTCATACCAAAGGCTACCGTCCGTCATAACCAAAGTGTCTTGGTTTGAGAACTTAGGTTTGAGATGGGAAGGTCATTAATTGAGCACCCCACTCATAATGTGGTTTTTTTAATCCATGTATATCACTATTCTGATTATTAATAATTCTGTCATTACTATCTAAGGCATACAAATATGGATTGTGTCATTAATTTTGGTTATGCTCTGACTTCATGCGCTTTGAAGAGGATTTTTCTTGGATAAAATCTATAGCATATGAATCATCTATACTCCAAAATAAACAACACAAGCCCCATCCACCGGCATTGAAACAGATATCTCATTTAAACACTTAGCCTCATGATGTAGCAACAAATAGGATAAGGAACACGTGCATGCACGATGCTAAAGATTAAAACTACTTACCTAGTACTCCAAGGCGAGTCCCAAGATATATGCAGATATGCAGATATACATGATCTTATATGCAAACTACTAATGCAGTACATACAAAACATGCATCTAGGAGTTCGGATACTAGGACAATACATGAGCATCATCTCAAAACATGGTTTTATGCATGTATTCATATTTAAAGATAGTAAATCCCACAAATGCAGATGAACCGTACTCAAATGCAAGAAAAATTGATGCAATATACAGGTATGATAAAGAAAACATTATGTAGTACCGAAAGTAGGTAAATAAAAGGGTTAGAAAGGTGTGGGGTTGGAAGATTATTATAACAATTTGAATAAGAAAATAGGGGAGTGGGAGATTATTACAATAATGAATCGATTAGCCAAATTACTACTAAATCTGTCAGGACCCGAACCTGCCCCTATGGATTAAGGTCATACCCGGCCAGTAATCAAGGGATTACCTACGGCCTCAAGCCTGATCAAACTTATTTTCAATAGAATAAGGGGCCAAAATGGAAGCAGACTGAAAAATTTTCTCCAACGAGTTGTGCTTATATAGTAAAACAAACATTCCATAATAATTCACACGTATAAACAAAGTTCACATTTCATGTGTCCAAGACCTTTCAAACATATAGTCAGCCTAACAAAAAGCTTATGTGCATGGTGATCCAACATATTGATCAAACTAACAAAAGGGGAATCAAAGGTAAAAGAAACAACGCAAAGTCTCATGCGTGAGACGGTCAGGTTGACTCTACAAAAACTTTACTCCTCTCATGTCTTTCACTGGGGCTGGGTTTAGACATTTCTTTGCTCACCTATACACACATGAATGAGAGTGAGTGATAGTCCAGTGAATAATATCAAAATAAAGGAGTACATGAATGAAATTTGTAAAAGCCATACCAAACGGCCTTAGGCCCATTCATGATTCTATCCAATACATCAAATGGCCTCAGGCCTAAACATATCAAATGGCCTCAAGCCCAATTTGTTCATGTCAAACGGCCTTTGGCCCATTCATTCATGTCAAACGACCTTTGGCCCAATCATGCATATCAAAAGGCCTTTGGCCCAATCATGCATATCAAAAGGCCTTTGGCCCACCCATTCATGTCAAACGGCCTTTGGCCCAACCATTCATGTCTAACGGCCTTTGGCCCAATCATTCATGTCAAACGGCCTTAGGCCAAATTCTTTTATATCAAACGGCCTTTGGCCCGATCCTTCATGTCAAACGACCTTTGCCCCAATTCATTTATGACAAACAGCCTTTGGCCTAATCCTTCATGTCAAATGGCCTTCGATCCAATTCAATTTCATATTCGTGTTTATGTGTGTCACATACCCGTGATCATGAACATATTCATATTCAATTAGTCTTATGCAAAAGACTGATTTATCCACAATTCAAAATACAAATCTATAAGGCTCGTATAGAAGTAACGTTTGGAAAATAACGTACTTGAACATATCTTTAATAAGATATTACTCACAGTGATCTGCCGGATGATTTGCCTTTGTGCTTGACCCTACACATTTCATAAACATAATGTGTCACAAGCGATTCAATCTGTTCTCATTCCTCTTAGGCTTCTTTCTTATCCTTTTAACTCATTTATAATGTTCAATGCATGCCTGAGAGTGCTTAGAAATGAAAGAGAACGGAAAACAAGTCACAAAATCACTTTTCAAAATTTCAAAAACAGGGCTCTTCGCTCGAGCGCAGACTTGGCCACTTGAGCGGACCCCCTTCAGTCTGTAAAAGTACTGGTTACCTCATTTTTACACTCGAGCGTAACTTCGGACACTCGAGCTGAGAGTCAAAACATGTGACTGAGCGCTCGAGCGTAACTCCTCCCGCTCGAGCGGACATCAATGTCTACAAAACTTCTCGGAGTTAACATTTCACGCTCAAGCGGCGCTTTCTCTGCACAAGCGGACATGCCAAATTCTGGGTTTTTCAGAACTCAGTTTGAAGCTCAAAACACACCTTCAAATGTTCAAAACTCGCATTCTTGGTACAAAAACATGGAAAGCATTATACAACATGGGAACATAGGCAAATTTAGTCTAATTTATCTAAAACCAAGATTATCTTCCCAGATCATTTCTCATTCTTCTTGGTATGTTCAAGGTTCATGCAACCAAACTTCATAATTACATGAATCACACATGCATGTGTAACATAGACTCCATTTTCAACTTAAATAGTACAAATGATGATCAATTTCACGAAGCTCAACATATTCATGCTTGCATGTGCCAAATAGCCTTCAATTCTTCATAAAATGCATGATTAACCTCAACTATGAAAACTCATGACAATTCTTCACACGCATGTACACACACATTTCAAATTCATCAAATTCACTCAATTCATGCTTTTGATTACCATTTAACTGTAAATTCACAAAATTACAAACTCAAACTCCTAAATTTATGCTCACTTACTCACCTAGGAGCTCCAATCCCCCAAATTCTAGCTACTTCCTTGAGTGTGGCTTCCAAATTCACAAACTTTGAGCCAAAGTGCACAATTGGTGCCTCTTCTCTCTCTAGAACCGTGCACTCTCTCTCTCTCTCTCTCTAGAGTGTATAACCAGATTTTGAGCTCAAAAATAGGGAGCTAAGTGTGTTTGGCCCCCTTTATATACACATCCTTAATCAAATTCCATTAACATTAGTTAATTGTGCTTAATTAAATCAATTTAATCTAATTAATTTGATCCGAATCAATTTTCAATTAAATTTCACCATAGGCTCTAAAAATCATTCTTGCCAATCACAATAATATAGTCAATTTCAATTTCTGAAACCTCTACGGTCTTCAATTTTCAAAATGTCACAGTAAGTTGGACAGATTTTCCTACAATGAACAGATATAGTTTCAAACACATGAATAATCACATAATTACGACTAAAAATCATATTGAACATATAATCACAATCATAATTAAGATTAATTAGCATAACACGGGATAGGGTTATCACAAAATCTAACAAATCAGACCAAATAAAATATAATAATAATAAATATAAAAAAAAAAAGAAACTATCCAGGAGTTCCAAAACTACCCATGGGAGCATTTCCCAAAAACTGTTTACTCAGTTCTTGGGGAAGGATGACCGACCAAACACAAATTAAGCTAGCTACACTAGGAAGTGGCTGGCCAAATTTCTCCTCTGGCTAAGAAATAGGCCAATGCAAAATTCCAGGACAAAAGCTAAAAGGGCACTTTCTAGGGGATGCTCACCCATTCTATCTCCTCTGTTGTCAATGATCATTTAGAGAAGACGCGGATAGGCCAAAGCCCTCAACAATGACAAAACTAGTATATACAACAGATATTTTGCAATAATTCAATGATTAAGTGAATCAAAATCAAGAACAAATTCAAGCCCAAGAAAGGAATAGGAACTTACATCTTCTCTTTGTGAATAAGGGCAAATTAATACCCAAATCCATGCTATTAAGTGGAGAGCGTAGATTAATGCAAATCATTTTTGGGCAGAAGCTTTGCTTATTAAAACAAGGGATTCGTCAAATTCATTGAAAACTCTTCATCTTGTCATAAAACAAGGATGATAAAACCAATTTCTATATTCACAGATGATTGAGAAGTGAGGTTTCAACTTTCTTTGACCCAAAATCTATTGTTTTACTTCTAAAATACTCAATGATAACGGGAAGACACCACTTATCAACATCAAATCCCATGGATCACCCAAGCAATCCCACGGAACAACCTCCAACACTCAAGGTCATTGAGTAAGGAGTTGAAACACATAGATTGAAATACTTAAGAGATAAGATTGGTGAAGATAGGGGGTGCAATAACAAGAAAAACTTCCATATTTATTGAACTTGTCAATAGATTGCTAAAACTACTCCCAATCACATCTACAAGGATCCAAAATACATAACCACTATGAATTTAAAGCTAAGGAAACCAATAAAGTAAAGAAATGGCTATCAACTCAATGGATAGATGGCTAAGTCTACTCCATCCACATCCATGAGAACTTACAACAATCACATAATTAAAAATGAATTTAGAACAAAAGAAAAATTAAGAAGAAGATGATCATAGAGGAAATAATTCACCACTTAAAGAGGATAAGTTCTTTTATTCACAAACTCCCTTTAAGGTCCCTCAAGAGCTTTTAGGTGTGTTTTTTCATGTCCAAAGTCCTTTGTCCAGAGCTTAGGATCAAGCTTTAATGGAGGATTTAGTGTGAAAATATGAAAGTGGTAGGCAAGAAGCAAGAGAAAAAGAAGGGAAAGCTCCCAAGCTTTCCTATGCCTTGGGCAAGTCTTTCTGAAATGAGTTGTCAGGCTCTATATATAGAGCTCAAGTCATAAATATCTTAGATATTTGTGTTAGGTAAGCAAAACAAGCTGAAATTTCCAAAAATGCTCTGTACTCGGAACATTTAGCCGGCCGAACTTCCTGATGATCGGGCGAGTGCTTTTGTAGCCGACCATCATATGGTGTCCAACTAGCTGGTGGGCACATTGTCAAATCACCAAGAGCATGTTAGCCTGAATTTAAGAGAGAAACAAGTATTTCAAAGGATTTCATCCCTCCAATTCACTTCCACTACATTCTTTGCTCAGTTTGTTTGAAAGAATACCATGTTTTGATTTTGAAAATATGAACCTTAGAACATTGCAGTAACGTCTGGAGTTGCACCACTAAAACTCATTTTGAAAGAGGTTTCCCTTTTGGTCGAAAATATTTGTCCAAAATAGGTCTTTGGATGGTTTAAAGTTTGATCCTTAGGCTTCTTTCTGCAGAGCTTATTAAGATTAACACATCTCCTCTTCATCATCGGGAGCTTAAAAGGGAGCGCCCAAGTCAAGGCTAGTCAAAAATGGGGTGTCTACAAGTGTATAGGGATATTTAGACAAGAACTAGAGAGACAGTGAAGAAATCAAATAAAGTTACCTTTTAGAGAGAGAAAGAGAGAAATCAAAACGTGAAAAAAAAAAAAGGTCTTTCTAGGGTACTGATATACTTATAGACCGCTCAAGCGGCCAAAACACCGCTCGAGCATTAGTCACAAAGAACCGCTCAAGCCACCAACCATGGCTTGAGCAAAGAACACCCCACTCCCAGAAGTTCAGACTGCAAACACAGATACTGGGAGGAACAAAAGACCGCTTAAGCTAAGAAAAGACAACTCAAGCGAACTCAACAACAAATAGATAGAAATCCTTTTAAAATTCTAATTCCTAACATGTTCAAAACACTCCAAACAATTCCAAACAACCAATCTCTCATCATAACCAGACAACAAGGAGTATAAACAACAACAATGAGTACCAGATCTCAGATCAAAGAATAGAAAAAGGTTGGGTCTTAACTCGAGCCGCTATATGACTAATCACAACATTCATTAAGGTCAATCTCCTTAAAGAAAAATTATTCAAGTGCCTTGTGATTACCACATGATCATATCACAAATGTTAACCCCCTCTCCCAAAAATATTGAAACTCTACTTATGAAGTATTAACGCTTATTACTATTCAATTTCATTATTAATAAAATTAACATGTGGAAGCAATAGTATTCATAAAAACGATTAGCTCACAATCATACTCGAACCTTGGATTTCATTTCGTAATTTGTATTAATACATTCACAATCTCTATGACTTGAATCTATAGCATGTACCCACCCAAAAATAAAAAATCTATGGCATGTGATTTTCAAGAGATAATATTGAAATGAATACAAATAAATGCCATAATGGCTACAATTCCATGGACCTTGCCCAGTTACATAAAATGTGGATTTTAGGTCCCGAAACACATAAGCCCAAGGGCTATACAAAAATGAAAGAAAATAAACGAGACCTAAGTCCCAAAATCCTCCCAAGTCTTCATCTTGGCAGAAGCACGCCATAAACACCTGAAATGGTTTCCACAAAGAGATGAGCATTGACGCCCAGTATAGAGTAACTTAATGAGATGCATACAATTTAACAATATCATAAGGTTAATTCGATGAGATGCCATGCCAAAATATGAGTTTTCTTTCCAAAAGCTCATGCCATGCACTTTACCAAAATTATAAGCAATTCAAAACTTTCAATTCAACAAAACTTGGGTGCTAAATATGACTCTAGCAATCCCTAGGTACGTGTCTGCTAGTAGTCTCATAGAGCACTATCGAATTCACTTTATCAGCTCTTAACCGGAAGGAAATTAGAACCAACTTAGCGCGTGTTTTAAGACTGTCACCATGGATCTCAAGCCAACTTAATTCATAACAAACTGCACTACACAATGTGATTCACTAAGGTATTTACTCCATTTTCTCAATATTTTTTCATTGTTCTGAACAATTTTCAAAAGTTCATAATATATAAAATCACAATGCATTTCTCAAAAATGCGATAATAATTAAATCGCGAATTTATTAAATATTAGATGATATGCATTATTTTGTAAATGTTTCAATTTACTTTGTTCACATGCAATTTCTACAACACATCAATATAACCCTCCATTTGTTGCCAAAACAAGTATCTCTATCTCAATATTTGAATACATGCAATATATAGACCATAATTAACATTCTTCAACAATTTCCAAAATAGAAGTGATTTGCCAAAAATCATAACTTCATCATTCTCAATATCCAATATTCACAAATTTCTACAAATTTCATGAATTCCATCAACGCAATCTCAATTTTAACATTTACATTTTCTAAGGTTTCATCAAAAATTAGGGATTTCTCTCTAAAAATACAATTTTCTCAAATTCATTATCACAACTCATTCACAAGGAAATCGAGAATTCACTAGGATTTGATTGTTTCTTTTAAATTTGTGCATTTATACATATATAATCAAAATCCTAAACTCTTGAATGTGTTTAATTATCAAATTAACACATAACAAAGTTAAAACGTATACACAATGTTAAGAAATCCCTACTTCGAAGATTAGAAGAGGAGAGAAGCAGGAGCCTCAAATTTTCAATGTCACCCGATCTTGATCCACTCCGGTCAAAACGTAACCCTCAAAACACTTGTTGATTTGGCCTTAGGAACTAGTATCAAAATGTGTGCTGATTTGTTTGGATTAGAAAAAATGTGAGGGTTGGTGAGAGTTGTAGAGAGAAAGAAGAGAGAAAAAAAAAAGTAAAGAGAAAGGGGGAGAGAGAGAGAGAGAGAGAGAGAGAGAGAGAGAGAGAGAGAGAGCGAGAGAGGAAAGAAAGAGAGTGTGGGTGAGCCTATTTATATTGTAACTACGAAAAGAGGGTTTTGGGCCCACAAATCTACCTAACAGGTGGCCTATTACTCGTAGAAATTGAACATATTGCTTGAACCTTCAAACCTGTACTCGAGCAGAGAATAAACGGACTGCTCAAACAAACAATCCTATGCTCGAGCAAAGAATAAAGGTTCGCAGTATCTCAGACCTCTACAGAACAGACCACTCAAGCGACCAATCTTACGCTTAAGCAAAGAATAAAGACTCTTAGTATCTCAGACCTCAAAATTCAGAACTAGGAAGGTCAAAACACTGCTCAAGCAGTAAAACTTACACTCAAGTGAACTGGGTGAGTCAGCCTAATGCTAAATCTTTAAATAAGTAGAACTCTCTCGTTCGAACTCCTTTTTGGACAATTAAGAGTCTAAAATGAAGCCCCAAGAACAAGCTACACAATGGTTCTATTCATACACCAAGATTCGAAAGCAAGAGAGAAAGAATCAAAAGAATAAAGACCCCACAAGAAACAAATATCCAAATCAAAGTTTAGATCAAATCTCACTTAACCAATAGGAGGATATACCAACCAAAAGATTTCAATGACAATAATAGTAAAATTAAATACATTCCAAACAACTTATAGAGCACAAATGTTACAACAAACAAATAATAAAATATTAATATCACAAATAAATAATAAAATATTGTGCCTATATTGTTATCTCAATTACTAATATAAAGTGACAGTCTCATTATATTCGCCAATTTTACCAATCACAGTTTTTAAATCACACCAGCTAGTCATCCCATTGGGCATAGAATAATTGATTTTATTTCGACATTTTAAGGACTAGTGTTTGATCACGTGCGTTGCATGTAAAATTATTTTTAATATTTTTTTTTCTTAGTTGTTTTTAGTGTGAGTTGACTTTTATACTCAACACAATAAATGACAAAAAAAAAAAAAAAAATTAACTACAAAGGAACAAGTTCTTGTGGACAGTATAACGGGGACAACATGCTTAGTTTCAATTTTTTAAAAATTAAAATTTTTATTTTTTATATTTTTTATTTTTAATAAATATTTTTAAAATTTTAAACAATACGATTCATGTCATCACATCACGAGAGCATTGTTGTTAGCAGTGATTATCCCTTCCTATGTTCCTTTAATACAACATTTTTTTTTTTAGAAAGGCAATACAACATTAAATGATCATAAAATTGTTAATATTCATGTAATTCAATATCACTCAATTATTACCCCTTCCTATCTTTCTTTAATGCAACATTAAAGGATCAAAAAATTGTTAATACTCATGTAATTCAATATCTCATGATGATACATATAGTTCTCTTAATTTTTTGTTATACATGAAATTAAATTTTATTAGTTTTACTCATTAGACTCGCCATTTTTTTTCAAAGATAAGATCTGCTCCATTCCAGTTGTTTTGTCCTTTCCCTTCTTTGTCGCTACCCTTTACCTTCCTTGCCATTGCCTCCCCATTCTGTCGCTATAACCCGTCATTGGCGCAACATCTTTCTTCTATCCCTCATCATTGCCATCGCTACAACCATTTCTAATATTTGTATAGAATTTAACTAATATCACAAATAATCAATCATTGACTTGTTTTTATCACAATAAAATGTTAACTTGTTAGGAAAGTAATTTATTATTAAAGAATATCGGCCTATTTTAGAAAATATCTTAAAAATTAATTTTTCGAAATTTTTTAAAAAATTTAAAATCTTTTTGAAAAAAAAAAATATTAAAAAAATAAAGAAGTGATTTAATCAACAACAAAAAATCAAAAAAATTGACTTTTAACTGTGTCAACAAAGATTCGTTTGGGATATGGATTGGCTTTTTAATTTTTTAATTTTTTGACTATTTTAACCTAGGGTTAAAAAGTCTCGTTTATGATAGATTTTTTGATATTTTTAAATTTTGGGAGAAAAAATAAAATGATTATAGTTTGAATGTGATATTTTGTCTTATTAGACTAAAAAACTTATTTTATCTTTTTGTGACTATTTTAATAAAAAAAATTCCGTTTAACTTATACCAAAGGAGGACAAAATAGGACATTGGATATTTTTTTATAACCTTGAGTTTTGGGCCTCTTTCTTGAAAAAAAAATAAAAAAATAAAAAAAACGACCATTCAATAATTGATCTTAAACAAAGGATTTATCAAATCTAATGGATTTTGATTTCTTGGTAAATTATCTCCTATCAATATTTTTTTAGGGTAAATTGCACTCATTTTTTTTTAGATTTAAGAAAAATATAATTAATTCTACCTTTTTTTATATAATTATATTGATCTTCCTTTTAGTAAGGCTAAAACGATTGAAACTAATACAAATGGTGAGAAAATACTGAAATAGACAACTATAAATATATATTTTAGTCGAAAAAATATGACAATATTATTTTTTTATTCTTACGACTAATTAATTACTGATGAAAAATGATTATGTGAATAAAAATCTTAGGGGTGACTAGTGTAATTATATCAAAAGTGCGATGGTAATTATATTTCAGACAAAATCTATTTTACCTCACTATGGTATGGCTTGATAACACTTTTCCCTGTCTTTTAAAAATAGCCATATGCAACCGTTAACTATAGATGTAAAATAATTATAATATCCTAAAACACTATTTTTTGTTATTTTCTTTTTCTCAGATCTCTCATACACATAATTTGTAATGTCTAATATTAATTCAATTAAATCACAACCAATTATAAATTCTTAATTATTTATTGTAATTTTTAAATTTTTATTCTATTTTAATTTTAGATTACAATTAACCCTAAATATTTAACTATTTATTGTTATTTTTAACTTTTTAATATAATTTTAATTTAATTATATTTTAGATCATAATTAATCCTAAATTCTTAATTATTCATGATAATTTCTAATAGTTGATCTAATTTTAATTTAATTACATTTTAGATCATTTCTTAATTATTTTTTAGTTTTTATTTTATTTAATTATATTTTAAATCAATTGTTAATTATATTTTATATTTTGGATCAATTCTTTATTTTATTTTATTTTACTTTAATTAACATATTAATTTAGTTTTAGTTTTAGAGAAAATGGGGTAAAATTGTCATTTTTGTTATATTAATTTCATTTAAAATTTTCAGAAAATAAAACCCACTCTAAAAAATAGTGTATGTAACATACCTTCTGTTAATTTGGATGAAAGAAGTACCGGTGGTGTTTTTGTTCAAAATCACATAAAAACTTTCTCACTATATTTCAACGATAGAGGATAAAGTGCTCCGACTCTAAAGAGCTAAAATAAATATAATTCTTATATTTTTTTAAATTTCAAAAAAGGTGAATATAATTTATTTATTTATTTTTAATAATGAAGAAAATCACGAAAAAGATTGATCTAGAACAAAGGAAGATAAATCCATATATCTACCGATCATCGTCAAACAATCCGACCAAACCCAAGTTTTATCCTGTCGTCTGCACACACAATAGTGTGTACCAAAAACCCAAGTTTTATCCTGTCGTCTGCACACACAATAGTGTGTATGGTTGTATCATTGTACAGATGGTGTACCGGAACCCACCACAGATGAGGTACCCCAAACCCACGAAAGCAACTTGAGACCATCCTTCCCGCCTCTTGAAATGCGTGTACATATGTATTTTATACAGTCATGCTGTAGAGTTCCAATTAGAGCTACTACAATGCAGCTCTAATGAGCTGTCCATCCATTAAAAAAAAAAAAGTGAAGTTTAAGACAAAAAATTGAGAAGAAAAGGATAAATTAGTGCTCTATTAGAGGTCTATTTTTAGAGGTCTAAATCATTTTTGTATTTTATAATTATAAAAAATAATATAATTTTATATTCTTAATGGGAAAATTATTTATAAGTCCTATTAAGGAGACTTATGCTACATATGGTCCTACTAAAAAATTTATGTTCTCATAAGTCCTATAGAAAGTTTGTTGACACATTTACCCTCAATATTAGTTATTAATATAATAAATAATAGTAAAACCATATATTGGAAATTGAATGTTACCATATATTATATCTATATAAATGTAACGTAACGTGATACTTACATAAATGTAACGTGACACCTGTACATAACGTGACACCTACATAAACGTAACGTGACACCTATGATCTATGGCAGCATTCAATTTTCTATAGGAAATTAAATGCTGCCATAGATCATATGTATATAAACGTAACGTAACGTGACACCTATATAAACGTAATGTGACACCTATGACCATGGCAACATTCAATTTCCTATATAGGAAATTGAATGTTGCCATAGATCATATTTATATGAAACGTAATGTGACACTAACATAAACCAACAACATTTTCACATTCAATTTAAAAAAATAAAAACTCATTAAGTTTGCGAAACATAACGTGACACGTTACGTTTATGTAGGTGTCACGTTACGTATAGGTGTTACGTTACGTTTATATAGGTGTACACTGGATACTAGTATCTTGACCTAGAAGGGTCAATGGTTTAAAGGCAACCTGTACAAATCCGATATGGACATACTTATATTTCTGTAAGAAGGGATATAGATCCTGGATATGTAATAAATACATAAGTTCATCATTATTCTGGACTGAAGCTGCATGCTCAAAAGTCTTGATAATTTTGCGACTGGAAAAATCTAACATACCTATCTTATAGATGGTATCGGGTTTGACTTTCGGTATTGTCCACTTATCAAGTGCCTCCTTGACATCTTGATAAGCTACAAGTTCTCTGGCTTTTGATGTAGAAGCTATTGTATTGGCCACTGTGTTGGCTACTGTATTAACTTCTTCTGTAGGAACAGTACTCATCTGGATGTATGGTGACCATATATGTATAATTAAAATAGAATAAAACTAACTATAATTAATACTAAACATGGCTCTGATACCAGTAATGGTGCTTGACACAGGTAAAAGTTAGCACGTCTGTCAACGACTTACGAGAATAACCCAATCGCAATCACTGCTAAATGGTCTGACTCTACGCGACTTGGGTGACGTCCCACTAAACATAACACTGTTCTACCCATCATAAAGCACAAACCCAGGGATAATACTTAATTATAGTTTTATTTTATTTTATTTTAATTATGCCATATATGGTCCATGATTTACTGTTCTGGAGGGAGAGAAGGCCTAACGGCCGCAGCCAAGAGGCAAATTTGTTCTTGTATTTGAGTCTGGAGTTGATTAATCGATTGATTAACTATTTCTAATTGCTGGAGACCCCAAGGGTCATTAGGCCAAATTGACAGAAAATTATTAATACTATTTTTTTCTTAAAATATGAGATTCTAATATTTCATTCAATATTGCAAGATAATTAGAAATAAAATATACAGACATACATTGGATAAATACAAAAGAAAGATACTTACAATCAGTACTGCAAACTTTTTTATTATACTTCAAGAGGGAGAAGAGATACACCCGGAGAGAGAGAGAGAGAGTACACACTTAAAATTTAAAAATTTAAAACAACTCGTGCCTTCAACAAGGGTGAGGCATCCCTTAAATAAAAAATAAAAAGAAATGGATAAGGATGAGGCGGACAGGTGGCGTGTCCTGAATGGTTTGGAGTCGATTGTCCTTATCTCCTCGTGAGGCTTCCTATCCTTTGGGTGTCGGCAAAGGACAGTTGGATGGCCAGCTGTTATGATGGCAGACAGAGGAATCTACTTTTAGCCGAAAGTAGTCTTGTCGTCTTGTGGTACTGGAAAGTTACTGGAGCAGAGTGAGCGACAAAGCATTATGGTGCTTTTCTTTTTCTTTTATCCTATTTGTCCTGACTCATCTTTTCTGCAATCAGGCCCGTGAAAGAATCCCAAAAATCTCCAAAGTTGGGATCAGTGTCAGTATGGTTTTGTGATTCACCTGTCAATACTGTAAATTCATTTTCATCCAATAATGGATCAAAATGTTCGTCTTCTTCATGACCGCCATGGCTGCTGGAACTAGATTTCATGCTGGAATTGTCTCTGGAAAATGACTGCAAGAATTGCTCTTTCAAAAATTGAATGTTACCATAGATCATATCTACATAAACGTAACGTAACGTAGCGTGACACCTATGATCTATGGCAACATTCAATTGCCTATATAGGAAATTGAATGTTGCCATAGATCATATTTATATGAAACGTAACGTGACACCAACATAAACCAGCAACATTTTCACATTCGATTTAAAAAAATAAAAACTCATTAAGTTTGCGAAACGTAATGTGATACGTTACGTTACGTTACGTTTATGTAGGTGTCATGTTACGTTACGTTTATATAGGTGTCACGTTACATTACGGTTATATAAGTATCACATCACGTTACGTTTATGTAGGATCTTGTGGAATACATTCCTATCTAAAATAGGACTTGAGACTCTATAAAAAATTACACAGGACTTAGTCTACCGTAAGTGTCTGAAAAATGACTTCTAAATAAGTCTCCCAATTTTAAATTATAATTAAAAAAATAATAATAAAAAGGGAAAATTATTTATAGTCCTATTAGAGAGACTTATGCTACATATGGTCCTACTAAAAAACTTATGTTCCCATAAGTCCTGTGGAAAGTTTGTTGACACATTTACCCTCAATATTAGTTGTAATATAATAAACAATAGTAAAACCATATATAGGAAATTGAATGTTACCATATATTATATCTATATAAACGTAACGTAACGTGACACTTACATAAACGTAACGTGACACCTATGATCTATGGCAACATTCAATTTCCTATATAGGAAATTGAATGTTAACATAGATCATATCTACATAAACGTAACGTAACGTGACACCTACATAAACGTAACGTGACACCTACAATCACTACAACAAATTTGGGATTTAAAGACGAAACAATTTTGTCCCAAAATATATATATTTCGTCACCCAAACTAATTACGACGAAAATTTTTCGTCACCCGTTTTGTCGCAAAAGCCTCGTCGCTAAAGGGTCGTAGAGATGAAAAAACAATTTCATCATTGAAAATGATAAATTTGTGACGAATTTTTTTGTCTCCAATACGCTCTGTTGGGAACATACTTGTAAGTAATTAGCGACAAAATATTTTGTCATTAAAGGAAGAAATTAGAGACAAAAGTATTTCGTCATAAATATAAGAAATAGAGACGAAATAATTTTGTCACGCTTAATATAAACGAAGACGAAATTTTTTTGTCAAAGAAGCTACCAATAGAGATAAAAACAAATTCATCATTAAAAATGATAAATTTGTGACCAATTTTTTTGTCTCTAATACACTCTGTTGGAAACATACTTGTAAGTAATTAGCGACAAAATATTTTGTCATTAAAGGAAGAAATTAGAGACAAAAATATTTTGTCATAAATATAAGAAATAGAGACGAAATAATTTTGTCACGTTTAATATAAACGAAGACAAAAAAAATTTGTCAAAGAAGCTACCAATAGAGACTAAAACAAATTCATCATTAAAAATGATAAATTTGTGACGAATTTTTTTGTCTCAAATACACTCTGTTGGGAACATACTTGTAAATAATTAGCGACAAAATATTTTGTCATTAAAGGAGAAATTAGAGACACAATTATTTTGTCATAAATATAAGAAATGGAGACAAAATAATTTTGTCACGTTTAATATAAACGAAGACGAAATTTTTGTCAAAGAAGCTACCAATAGAGACAAAAACAAATTCATCATTAAAAATGATAAAATAATGTCAAAACAAATTCGTCACACATTGAGAATAATAGTGACAAAATGTGACAATATTTTTTGTCACGACAAATGCATTTAGTGACGAAATAAAAAATTCATGACAAAATTAATCATCCACCTAAGCGAAATAAGAGACAAAAGAACCTTCTTTAGGGATGGAAAATTTTGTTAATAATTTCATAATATTTTTTTCCATATTATATACCTATTTTATCAAAATCTAAATTTTAGTTCAACAAATATAACCCTATTCATGTTGAAACCTGTTGAATATAACAATTTCATCACAACTTAACCTAACCTGTTATCAACACATTTACGAATTAACAAAATGAAAATATCCATTCATCATCACAAATAATTTCATCCTAATACAATAAAATAGTGAAATATCCACAAAATATCCAAAAGTTATAACTTGTTCAATTTTACCAAAAATTCAACAATAACTAGTGCAACTCCACAAAGTATGTGTATCCTTATCAAACAAAAATGAACATTCAAGCAAATTAGATCATTGTTGCACGTCAAAAATGCCACCCCAATCCAATCTGCAAAAAAAATAAATTAAAAGCTTTAGTAATTAATTAATTATAGAAAAGATTAAAAACATTAGTAACTCATCAATTTACAATTAGATCAATTATACAATTTACCCCTCTAACAGACTTTTTTTTGAGATTATGAGAACAAAAAATTAATTTTAAGGCTAATTCACAAATGGTGCATCCCATTAATGTGCCGTAAGTTCATATAACTTATATTGGTCCATTTAATTCTTAAAGTGCAAGGATACGTACCAGTTTTTCTACTCTAACAGGGATTGACCTAGAACCACACCTGTGTTTTGTATACATCCTTTCTCTGTTCGCGATGTTACCCTTTGATTGCTCCTATAAGAAAGAATGACCAATATAATAATGAAATGTATCATTAGTCAGACAAATATGTTAGGTTTTGATTGTTCTTATAAGGAAGAATGAACCAATATAACAATGAAATGTATCACTAGTAAAACAAATTTAATGCTTGATAATAAAGAATTGCATTGTTCATATCTATCATTTTCCTATATATCATTTCAACTTAAAAGATGTTTCAAATTATTCACTAGTTTCATTCAATTCTTTGAAATATAGATTAGAGGACTTGTTGAGATTTCATTATAAGATGATTTTTCTGGGTGAAAAAAGAAAAACGAGTAATTTACACCGTTCACAATTAGGGGGCATATAAGCATGGGCAAGATAGATTGTGAAAAAATCCATTTACATTTCACAACATATGGAACAATTACTGATACCAAACTCATATCCCTTTCTTTCTTCCACAACTATATCAAATCTAAAGTTCTGTCTTAATACCCTGTATTAGTTACTCAGCTAGTTGCTTACCATTATCATGAAACTTCAGACTAAACTCAAGAACAAATAGAAAATACAATCATAGAAACTGAAATCTTAGTTCTTTATTCTATGATGTGAAAGATGCATTTTAAGGAATCATAAATTAATCTCCTATTATGTGAGCCTTCCAATCCATGTTTAATAGTTTCCCTTTCTCATTTTGCCACTTATTTGGTTTTTATTATGTTTCACTTACATGCTTAGAGGATAAGGAAAAAAGAACACATGGAATTTCACAGCAAATTGATTGTGTTCTTTCTAGTTTTTTTGAAATCTCTCCCTATTCTAATAAAATTTTATCTAAGTTACAAGCAAAAGAATATGAAGTTGATACAATTCATCCAAATTAATAGCTCTCTGTTGATCTTCTACCTCAATGCTTTCTGAGAGGCCTCATCACAAAATATACACAAAAGTAAAATGACACTACTACAAAAACATATAAAAATCACACTTTTTTTGTGTGATGTATGTTATTTAATCACACCTTTTAGTTTTGTTAAAGTGTGATCTTTGGGAGTGTGATTAAAAGGGGTCATTTTTAATCACATATTTTAAGTGATTAATAACATTTAGATCACACCTTTTAAGTATGATTAAAAATATTTAGATCACATATTTTAAGTGTGATTAAAAATATTTAGATCATAGCTTTTAAGTGTGATTAAAAATATTTAGATCACACATTTTAAGTGTGATTAATAACATTTAGATCACACCTTTTAAGTGTGATTAAAAATATTTAGATCGCATCTTTTAAGTGTGATTAATAATATTTAGATCACACATTTTAAGTGAGATTAATAACATTTAGATCACATATTTTAAGTGTGATTAAAAATATTTAGATCACATCTTTTACATATTTTAAGTGTGATTAATATCTAATAAAGCATGTGATTAATAATCAGATAAGATCACACGTTATATGTATTTGAAGAATGTAATGCGCACTATATACTATATTTTGAATCACAACCATATATTGAATGGAATAACATCATATATTTCATAAATGAAAGTTAAATGTTTAAAAGTATATACAAAGGAATTAATAAAAAGTTTTTAACTGTGCTTACATATATTAAAAAATAAAAAAACTTGAAAAAATGAAATTGTTGAATTCTTTGACCATATTTTGCATTTCTCCAAGAAATTTCTGACTTGAAAAATAAAAAACACAAATTAATTCAGAAACCACTAGAAACATATGAATAAACTTAATATTTTTTGTAGAGATTGTTCTTGTCTTACAAAAGACAAAATCGAACATTTTCTCATCACACTGACTCGTCATCTACTGCATCAATAGAAAATGAATAACAACTTTGATTATTATTAGTATAAAATGTTTGGATTACCATATATAAATATGACATATATATAGAATCAATAAATCCAAAATGAAAATCTTCAATGTATGAGCAGATATTTTAAAGTCATAAAACCAAATATACATAGAATCAACAAATCTAAAATGAAATCTTGAAGTGATTATATATTCCTTACCAACTAAGGAAATTGTTGATTAGCAATTTAAATAACGGAAGTTATATCATACTTACATTGGATTTCAACTCATATTCTTTAGTACGAAATTAATCCATTCAACTCGCACTTCATCAAGTTCGGTTTCCGTGTAAGTCTTTTTTCCATTGAATTGCAAGAGGTTATTTACAAACAATTAGATAATATGAAGAAAATGTACAAGTATCATGAATATAATAGTAATAAAAGTATAGAATTTATCTCACATTTTGTTTTTCAACTGTTTTATTGTCACTCTGATCAGAGTAGGGGACATACTGCTGAGTTTGGTGATCATAAGAATACCAAACCCCATTGTTACCATCATAATATAATCCTGCACATTTATAAAAAAAATAAAAATAATAATAATAATAATATAATCCTGCAAAACACAAGAATAAATAAATAAATAAAACATTGATCTTCATCAGAAACTAGACCAAATTCTATTTGGTCTACTCCACTAGCACTAGTACCCGTCCGGTTCATTAGCAGCAAAATAAAGCATGCTTGCATAAAAATAGAATACATATTATCATAGATATGCTTCACCTGATCATGGCATTAAAAATAAAAAAAAAATATTAATACTTTATGTTACATATTTGTTTACCACTAACCCAATTTTAACTAACAAACCATGCCTTCATTGATTAGTATTGTTTTGAATTTTCAGAGTATAAAACAGAATATGAAGATATACGAATATTTCACAAGTTTTCTCACAATTATAAAACAACAAGAAGATGTTGAAATCAAAACAATAATGACATTTTCTATCTGAGAAGTTGCGAATGTCAATATAAAATATCATCATTTCACTCTGTTTATGACAATATCATGGAGTTGGGGGGTTTAAGGCTTCTTGTGGCCATGACTCCATATGTTCATGAGAAATGACATCTATGAATGAACCGACAATAAATACACAAGAAGAAATTGGTAGGAGTAAATATTTTTTATAAAAAAAAAATATTAATTATTTTCAAGAAATATTCCTCATGAAAACTTTTGTATATCTCCACAAATTAACCCTCTGTAAACCTCAAAATTTGGAAGAAAGATCCCCCATCAGTATATTGGATAGGTTTGTTAGCAGCACCCAACAAATACTGCTCTCAAAGTTGTACAATTCTATTGAGTGATGTCTCTCCTCTCATCTCTCTGAATAGTGTAGAAATATCGGGGCTCTGCTCAAAATTTCAAATATAAAAAACCTTGTAACAATTACTAAAACTATATTTTCTTAAAATAATCCATACTGAAAACCATCAACAAATGCAGAGCAATCCAAGCCAACCATAAACTCCAAAATAGAAATGCTGTCACAATGTAATGGTCAGTTGACAGCAGAAATCCAAAACAGAGGCCCTTTAAAAATTGAACGCCACCACAAGACCAATGATTAATGAAACTAATTATTTGATGCACACTGAATAAGATTGTTAAAGATTTAGGATGCCACACTAGTGCACCAGTCCAATTGCATGAGAAACACATATCAGAACTTTCACTTATTGAACACAACATTGATATCACGGAGGCTATGGCTCACATGATACAGCACTTGAAACATTTGCCTATATTATGCATAAACATAAAATCAAGACAGCTTTTATAGTAACAATGAGGAAAACAACAACTAAAATGTAGCTTCCAAATAAATAAATACCTGTATTTCCATCATAATAGAATCCAGAAGAAGCATCATAATAATAGCCAGATGCTTCATCCCAAACAAAGCCAGATTGTAATGAATAAGCATCCTTTCACTACTACAAATACAGATAAAGATCAAACTTTTTTTGTGTGATGTTTGTTTTTTAATCACACCTTTTAAGTTTTATTAAAGTGTGGTCTTTGGGAGTGTGATTAAAAATGGTCATTTTTAATCACACTTTTTAAGTGTCATTAAAAAATGTTTTCATCACACCTTTTAAGTGTGATTAAAAATATTTAGATCGCACCTTTTAAGTGTGATTAAAAATATTTAGATCATCTTTTAACTGTGATTAAAAATATTTAAATCACACCTTTTAAGTGTGATTAAAAACATTTAGATCATCTTTTAACTGTGATTAAAAATATTTAGATCACACCTTTTAAGTGTGATTAAAAACATTTAGATAGTGTGATTACTAACATTTAGATCACATCTTTTAAGTGTGATTAATAACTAATAAAACCTGTGATTAAAAAAAGAATTTGACATATTTGAAGAATAATCAATATTATTTTTGCACGCGCATTTGAAGAATATAATACACACTATATACTATATTTTGAATCACAACCATATATTGAATGGAATAACGTCATATATTTCATAAATAAAAGTTAAATGTTCAAAAGTATGTACAAAGAAATTAATAAAAAGTTTTTAACTGTGATTACATATATTAAAAAAAAAAAACTTAAAAAAACTAAGTTCTTAAATTCTTTGACCATATTTTGCATCTCTCCAAAAAAATTTTGACCTGAAAAATAAAAAAAAAACAAATTAATTTAGAAACCGCTAGAAGCACATGAAAAAATGTACTATTTTTGTAGAGACTGTTCTTGTCTTACAAAAGACAAAATCGAAGATTTTTTCATCACACTAACTCTTCATCCCAGAATCAATAGAAAGAAATAACGAATTTGATTATTACTAGTATTAAATGTTTGTATTACCATATATAAATATGACATATACATATGGAGCATGATTGAACAGTATATATAAACACATATTAGTAAATCATAGCCTTGAAAAGATTTTGTTAAAAAATTATTATAGCAACACATCAACAGAGAGAGTAAACTAAACTAAATCCCAACAAAAATTAAAGCTCAAATCAAGGTAGAGAAAGAAAAGCAATTACTATACCAAGTCAAGATGGGTCAACTCCAAAAGACTAAACAAATGAACAATCCCCTACAATTTCAGCATTTGAGTGTTGAGCAATTCCACTAAGATTTTAACAATTATGTGCTAGTGTATCTATTTTTAGATAAGAAAAAATATGAGTAGAGAGTGGATAGAAAGAGAAGAAAGATATGAAAGGATGAAAGCGCAAAGAAGAAGCACAAAAGAGAATAAGTTTAAATAAGGAAAAGTCTGGAATAGTTATATAACTATCATGACCCAAATTTGTTTAAAATTATTTCTGCCTCCCAAAAAATTGATTAATAGTTTTTATTTTTTTCACCAAATTATGTTTTAAATTTTCAAGAAAAAATAATTTTGAAAAGATTACTGAAAACCAAACCAGACAGAGCCATGAAACTTGTTTCAGAAAACAGATTTCTAAAATCTTTTGTTTTTTTGAAGCACAAACCACTAATAGATACTTCTAGCCTTTTCAACTAAAATGGAGAAAACAGAACAAAACAAAACAAAACAAGATAACAAAAACACAAATTCTATATCAACAGGTGAAAGAAAGGAAAATTTTTATTCTGATTCTCCATATCTTCAAAGGTCCCAAAAAGAGCATAAAACAGATCCATTACTTCAACCATGCACACAAACAGTATACAATAATAAGAACTACTCTAAAAAACAATAATAAGATCAAAATAACAAATATTCAAAAAACAAATACAAAGATTGTTTATTAGTAGAGAGTGTTTGAGAAAAATACCCCAATCATATCAGAGTCACTGAGCTTGTTATCATTCTCCAAATCAAGCAAAACATCAATAAAGTCATCATCGTCACCACCACCCACAACACCTCCATTTTTAGCCCTCTTGAATCTGTGTTCTTCAATGATCTTCCCAACAAACACATTCACTCTAGAAACAAGCTCTCTACATCCCTTCCTCACACCTTGCAAATCCAACAAACCCAGAAGAGGAAAATGATCACTCCAGTTGAATATCCCAAGCAACTCATACCCTTCACTCACCAAACCCTCAAGTTCGGACCCATCACATCCATTGAAATCATAGGACCTCCCAAACACACTCATCATCACATTGTTCAGAGACCCAAAATGTAAAACTCTCTTGATTTCAACCACTCCGTTTTTCTCCATCAAACCCTTGACTTGGTTCACCATTTCGATCCCCCTTTTTCGCCGAAAATCGCCGAAACAAGTGATTCTTTGGGCTGAACAAATAGGTCGACGAGATTCTCCTCAGGCTCCTCCAGTACTCACCGTATGGAGCGAAACCCATTGCTCGGTGGAAGAGAAGCTCGTAAGCCGACTCTTTCACAGGCCGATCTGCGAAAGCCGAGCTACTTAGAATGTCCTTGGCTGTGTCTGGGTGGCTTGAGATGATGAAACGAGTGAACCCAATCGAAAAAGCCATCAACGGTACGGCTTCGAAGGTCTTAGCGAGATTTGCGAGGACTCTGTGAGTCAAAGAGCCACCGAAAGCGAAGACGAGTCCGATAATGGGTAGACCAGAGGGTCCATGAATGGCGGACCTTGATTGAACCCCGGCTCGCGCCTTTGAGAGAGCCCAGGCGAGGCCGCCTGGTGCGAAACAGAAGCCAAACACAGCAGCAATGAGGAAGATGCAGAGAATGAGCTCCAGGCTGGGAAGAGAAGTGGGGAACCCACTTCCAGGAATGCAGAGAGAGTAGTATTCGGAGGACGTTTTTGGTGGTTTTTTAGAGAGAGAGAGATTGGGAGGTTTTGAGAGATAGGAGGTTCTGGTTAGGAGCTGGTTTGAGCTGGATGGAATACGGAGAGTCGGAGAGAGAAAGGGGTAGTGGTAGTGGTAGTGAAGAGGCAAAGAGAATAGAGGGAGTTGAGAAGGTGGGGGTGTCGACACGTTTACGCATGTTTTGGATGGATTGATTTGAGAAAATAAAATAAAAATAAAAATAAAAAATGATGGAGAATTTCATTTACTTATTTGGATAATTTAAGTAGAGAGAAATGGGAAGAAATAAAGAGAAATGAAGAAAAATTTATTTCTCTTATAACCCTCATTTTTAATCTTTTCAAAAGTAAAGAGATTGGCGAGTGGGTGGTGGTGGCAGGCAGTGGATGGCAGTGGCGAGTGATGGTGGCGGGCAGTGGTAGCAGGCGGTAGATGGTAGTAGCGAGTAGTGGGTGGTGGCAGGTGGATGGCAAATGGGTGGTGGTGGTGGGTGGCGAGTTGGGTGGTGGTGGGTGGTGGCGGGTGGTGGTGGCTGGTGGGTGGTGAGTGGTGGTGGCAGGTGGTGGTAGGGGGTGGGTGGTGGTGGCAGAAAACGGTGATGCAAAATGGTGGCAGGTGGTGGCTAGTGTTGGGTAGTAAAAAAAAAAAAAAACTCAAAACTCAAAACGGAAACACATTTTTTGAGTTTACATTTTTTGGCTAAATTTAAAAACTGAGACCACTGATTTATAAATCAAAAATTTACCAAACAAGTTTTTATTTGAGTTTTTAAAATTTTTGTAAATATAAACAGAAAACTGAACATGTAAGTGTTACCAAACGGCACCTTAGCAAACAGGTTTTAGATGGTAAAAATGTAGTAAAATTAACAAATAATTAAATAAGTTACCATCGTAAGAAATGACTTATCAAAAGATTCTTAAGCCATATATGGTTTGATTTTTAGAAATTTTTTTTAAAAGAATTAAAAATTAATTTGGTTAAGAAATAAAAAATAAAAAATAATTATCATTTAAGGGTAAAAAATAATTATCATTTTAATTTTTGGGCAGGTTATATACATACGTATGGCTGTTTCAATTTAATTTATAAAAAATTATTTCTAACCACTCGAAAGATAAAAATTATATAAAAAAGATAAAAATTATATAAACATGATAAGTAGTTTTATTTTTTATTTCTTAACCAAATTAATTTTTTATTTTTAATTTTTTTTCTTCTAAAAATCAAACCATACATAGCCTAAGAATCTTTTGATAAGTCATTTCTTATATTGGTAACTTATTTGATTATTTGCTAATTTTACAACATTTTTACCATTTAAAGACGGTTTGTTAACCATTTCGTTTTCAGTTTTCAATTTATATTTACAAAAATTTTAAAAACTGTCATAAAGACTTGTTTGGTAATTTTTTTGATTTATAAATGATTGTCTCAGTTTGTAAATTTGAGGAAAAACGTAAATTCAAAAAATGAGTTTATGTTGGTTTTTAAACAGTAATTTAAAAATTTTATTAAGAAATTTTTTTTTCAATTACTTTTTTTTCTAATTAATTTTTTTTCAATGATTTTTTTTCCAACTAATACTAACCGAGGGGGCAATTGGTAATGCTACTTTAAACCTTAGGAAGGGGATTGTAATTTCTAAAATGTGAGGGGTGTCAATATAATTTACTCAGTGAGGGCAAAATTGTTATTTAAAAAAATTAAATTGCTGAGAGGGGAATCTGTAATGAAACTTCAAACCTCAAGGAGGGAGATGTAATTTCCAAAACGTGAGGGTAAAGAGTGAGCAAGGTGAACACAATGGGGGAGAGAGACAAATAGACAGACAGACACATAGAGAGAAAGAGAGAGAGAGAGAGAGAGAGAGAAGAGCGAAAGACAGACACAGAGAGAAAAGAGATAGAGAAGAGTGATAAGTGAGAGAGAGACAAAGAGAGAAAGAGATATAAAGAGAGAGAGAGAGAGAGAGAGAGAGACAGAGAGAGAAAGAGATAGAGAGAGAGACATATAGAAAAATAGAGAGAAACAAGATATGAGCGAGAGATAGATAGAGAGAGAGAAATAAAGCGAAAAGAGATGATCGAGAGAAAGACATAGAAAAAGAGAGACGAAGAGAGAAGAAAGATGGGCGAGAGAGACAGAGAGAGAGAAATAGAGAGAAGATAAATGAGCGAGACAGAAGAGAGATAGAGAGATGAGAGAGATAGATAGAAGAGAGATGAGCGAGAGACAAAGAGAGAAAAAGAAAGAGACAGAGACAAAGACTGACAGACAGAGAAGAGTGATAAGTGAGAGAGAGAAGAGAGGTAATATTTTGTGGTAGAGGAGAGGAAGCGGCAGTAGTGGTGAAGGTGGTGGATAAGAGACGATGATAGTGGTGGTGATGACGAAGGAGATTAGTGGTGAAGTTATGGTAGTGGTAGAGTAGATGGAGTGGCGGTGGTGAAAGACAGGTAATTGTAGTAGTAGTAGTGGCAATAGTGGTAGTGGTGGTAGTGGAGTGGTGGCGATGGTAGTAGTAATGGTAGTCGTAGAGGTGAAATGGCGACCGTGGTAGTAGTGGTGGTAGTGAAATGGCGTTTGCAGTAGTGGTGAAGGTGGTAGAGGAGATGAGTGGTAAGAGAAAGAGATGAGTAAGAGACACAGAGAGAGAGAGAGAGAGAGAGAAAAGAGATACAGAGAAGAGAGATGGATGAGAGACACAGAGAAAAAGAGAGAGACAGACAGACAGACAAGAGTGATGAGTGAGAGAGAGAAAGAGAAGAGTAACAGAGACACAGAGAGAAAGAGAGAGACGGACAGACAGAGAAGAGTGATGAGTGAACCGCAACCTCTGATTTTTTTTAATATATAAATTATGTTTTTTAAGATTTTTTTATAAAAATAATTTAACAATCTTATCACTAACCATAGCGCATGAGAGAAGTTGAAAAGGGCATTGCAGTAACTATACACAGATTGTATCTATAATTATTTGTATGAGGGGATTTTAAATACTGATAGGGGATTTTGACCAAATCAATAAATGCAAGCATGTGGAAAGACATGTGGGTTGAAAAAAGTTAATAAATGCTGATCAAGGGATTTTGACCAAATTAATAAATGTTGATTTTTTTTTAAATAAAAAATTTAGAAAATTCAGATTTGGATATTGAAGCTCCCACAGGCCTTGGGGTTAAAAACCCCCTTTTGCTTAATATATAGTATAGATATATATATATATATATATATATATTTAATAAGAATTTGTATTTGTTTTAGATATTTTTTAATATACTAATTATTTTTAAAAAAAATTTTATAAAAATAATTTAACAATCCCATCACTAGCCATAATATATGCGAGAAGTTGAAAGGGGTGTAGGAGTAGGTATGAGAAAAGTCAAAAAGTGGGTCGGGAGAAGTCAATAAATGTTGAGTTCTTTTTTTTTTTTTTAAATCAAAAATTTTTAAAATTAAGATTGGGATATTAGAGCTCCCATAAGGTTTGTAAATTTAAAACCCCATTTTCCTTATATAATAACTAGCTTATCACCCGTGCTATGCACGGGATAATTCTAGATATTTATATTTATTTTAAATTTTTTTAATATATAAATTATGTTTTTTAAGATTTTTTATAAAAATAATTTAACAATCTTATCACTAACCATAGTGTATGAGAGAAGTTGAAAAGGATACTGCAGTAATTATACACAGATTGTATCTATAATTATTTGTATGAGGGGATTTTAAATGCTGATTAGGGGATTTTGACCAAATCAATAACTGCGAGTATGTGGAAAGACATGTGGATTGAAAAAAGTTAATAAATTCTGATCAGGGGATTTTGACCAAATAAATAAATGCTGAGTTTTTTTTTTAATAAAAAATTTAAAAATTCATATTGGGATATTGAAGCTCCCACAGGCCTTGGGGTTAAAAATTCCCTTTTGCTTAATATATAGTACTAGCATGCACGGGTTGTGTTTCACCACGTTGTCTTTTTTTTATACTATATTAAAATTTAATATTTTGATACTAATTACATGTGTTAGACTTTTCAAGAAATTCATATATGATGGACTTTTCAAGGAATTTTTTTCATACTTGTTCTTAATGCATTAAAATGTTATTATGAAGGATAATAATCATGTGTTGGATTTTTCAAGGAATTCATATGTACTTCACAATTATTTCTATATATGTGAATTGTGATTTTTAAATGTCTTCTTTTTTTATATTATATTAAAGTATAATATTTTGATAATAATCATATGTGTTGGACTTTCAAGAAATTCATATGTGTTGGACTTTTCAAGGAAATTTTTTTTATAATTGTTCTTAATGTATTAAAGTGTTATTATGAGGGACAATAATCGTATGTGTTGGGACTTTTCAAGGAATTCATATGTGTTGGACTTTTCAATGAATTTGTTTTATACTTGGGGGTTGGGAGAAGTTAATAAATGCTAAGGTTTTTTTTTTAAAATAAAAAATCAAAAAATTTAGATTGGGATATTGGAGCTTTCACAAGACTTGTGGGGTTAGAAACCCCATTTTTCTTAATATATATATAGATAGATAGATAGATATATCTTTTTATTTTTATTTTTATTTTTGTGTGGTTTCTGTTCGGGTATTTTTTTTTCAATTTATTTAAGATGGAGTTGTGGGTATCTTTTTTTTTTAATTTAATTTATCTGTGGTTTCCATTTGTTTTTAATTATTATTATTTAGGTAAGTTATGATGTGAGTTAGATATGTGATAGACATGTGAGTTTTATTGATTTAAAGTTTATTTAGATAACTTTAAAGATTTTTTTTGGTTATGTTATAATATAATTTATAAAATATAGGTAGATATCTACAACTTTAATAAAAAATATTATCTAATTTTTTGGGGAAGAGAAAATGAATGCAAGTTTTAATATTTTTTTTTGAAAATTTGTGAGAGAGATTAGGAGGGAGAGATTATGAAATATTTTTGTTATTAAATAAATAAATCAGTCAATAGTTTTTTTAAATCTATTTTGTAAATTAAAAATCAATAATTTTGGAAAATTGATTAATTTGTCTCATTAAGTGATTTAAAATTTTGATAGATATACATAAAAAAAAATACATAATTATATTATTAAATCATAATTCAAATTTAGATGTTATATCTTTTTGAGATCTATAGCTAAATTTTTTTTATTTTTTATTTTTTATTTTTAACCATAGTGTATGGGAGAAATTGAAAAGGGTGTTGCAATAATTATGAAAGAAGTCAAAAGAGATTGTGGGTTGGGAGAAGTCAATAAATACTGAGGTTGGGTTGGGAGAAGTCAATAAATGCTGATGTTTTCTTTTTTTTAAAATCAAAAACTTAGAAAATTAGGATTAGGAGATTGGAGCTCCCACATGCCATTTAGATGTTATATCTTTTTGAGATCTATAGCTAAATTCTTATATTTTTTATTTTTTTTATTTTTGTATGTAACCATAGTGTATGGGAGAAATTGAAAAGGGTGTTGCAATAATTATGAGAGAAGTCAAAAGAGATTGTGGGTTGGGAGAAGTCAATAAATGCTGAGATTGGGTTGGGAGAAGTCAATAAATGCTGAGATATTTTTTTTTTTTTAAATCAAAAACTTAGAAAATTAGGATTAGGAGATTGGAGCTCCCATATGCCTTGGGGTTAAAAACCCCCTTTTGGTTAATATATAGTATAGATAATTATAAATATTTATATTTGTATTAGATTTTTTTTAATATATAAATTATGTTTTTTAAGATTTTTTATAAAAATAATTTAACAATCTTATCACTAAACATAGTGTATGAGAGAAGTTAAAAAGGGTACTGCAGTAACTATACATGGATTGTATCTATAATTATTTGTATGAGGGGATTTCAAATGTGGATCAGGGGATTGTATCAATAAATGCAGGCATGTGGAAAAACATGTGGATTGAAAAAAGTTAATAAATGTTGATCAGGGAATTTTGACCAAATCAATAAATGTTGAGTTTTTCTTTTTTAATAAAAAATATAAAAAATTTAGATTCGGATATTGAAACTCCCACGGGCCTTGGGGGGTTAAAAATCCCTTTTTGCTTAATATATAGTATAGATATAGATAGATAGATAGATATAGATATAGATAATATAATATAGATAGATAGATGTGTTGAAATTTTCAAGGAATTTTTTTTATGCTAGTTTTTAATGCATTAAAGTTTAATTATGAGGGGGTTGTGACCAAATCTCCCAAAAGGTATGGGGATTGGGAGAAATTAATAAATGCTGAGGTTTTTTTTTTTTAAATCAAAAAATTAGAAAATTAGGATTGGGATATTGGAGCTCCCACAAGCCTTGGGGGTTAAAACCCCCTTTTGCTTAATATATAGTATAGATAACGTATCACCCGTGCTATGCACAGGCTGTGTTTCACCACTTTGTCTTCTTTTTTTCTTTTTCTTTTTATACTATATTAAAATTTCATATTTTGATACTAATCATATGTGTTGGATTTTCAAGAAATTTTTTCATGCTTGTTCTTAATGCATTAAAATGTTATTATGAGGGATAATAATCATGTGTTGGATTTTTCAAGGAATTCATATGTACTTCACAATTATTTTTATATATGTGAATTGTGATTTTTAAATGTCTTTTTTTTATATTATATTAAAGTGTAATATTTTGATAATAATCATATATGTTGGACTTTCGAGAAATTCATATGTGTTGGACTTTTCAAGGATTTTTTTTATTTATGATTGTTCTTAATGTATTAAAGTGTTATTATGAGGGATAATAATCGTGTGGTTGAGACTTTTCAAGGAATTTATATAAGTTGGACTTTTTAAATTTTTTTTTTTTATACTTGGCGGTTGGGAGAAGTTAATAAATGCTAAGGTTTTTTTTTTGAAATAAAAAATCAGAAAATTTAGATTGGGATATTGGAGCTCCCACAAGACTTGGAGGGTTAGAAACCCCATTTTTCTTAATATAGATAGATAGATAGATAGATAGATAGATAGATAGATAGATAGATAGATAGATAGATAGATATATCTTTTTATTTTTGTGTGATTTCTGTTCGGGTATTTTTTTTCCAATTTATTTAAGATAGAATTGTGGGTATCTTTTTTTTAAAAAAAATTTAATTTATCTGTGGTTTTCATTTATTTTTAATTATTATTATTTAGGTAAGTTATGATGTGAGTTAGATATGTAATAGACATGTGAGTTTTATTGATTTAAAGTTTATTTAGATAAACTTTAAAAAAAGATATTTTTTTTATTTTTTTTGTTATGTTATAATAGAATATATAAAATATAGGTAGATATCTACAACTTTAATAAAAAATATTATCTGATTTTTTGGGGAAGAGAAAAAGAATGCAAGTTTTAATATTTTTTTTTGAAAATTTGTGAGAGAGATTAGGAGGGAGAGATTATAAAATATTTTTGTTATTAAATAAATAAATCAGTCAATAGTTTTTTTTAATCTATTTTGTAAATTAAAAATCAATAATTTTGAAAATTTGATTAATTTGTCCCATTAAGTGATTTAAAATTTTGATAGATATACATAAAAAAATACATAATTATATTATTGAATCGTAATTCAAATTTAGATGTTATATCTTTTGAGATTTATAGCTGAATTCTTATCTTTTTATTTTTTATTTTTGTGTGTAACCATAGTGTATGGGAGAAATTGAAAAGGGTGTTGCAATAATTATGAGAGAAGTCAAAAGGGATTGTGGGTTTGGAGATGTCAATAAATGCTGAGGTTGGGTTGTGAGAAATCAATAAATGCTGAGATTTTTTTTTTAAATCAAAAAATTATAAAATTAGGATTAGGATTAGGAGATTGGAGCTCCCACAGGCCTTGGGGTTAAAACCCCCCTTTTGCTTAATATATAGTATAGATGAGCAATACTAGGTATCATGAATTTTTTTTTTTATGAAAATGATCATGAAAGATTTATGACTCTTGGATTACACTTAAAATAAAGTACCACACACTAATCAAGGTAATCCAAGGGTCATAATTCTTTTATGATCATTTTCATGAAAGTTTTTTCATAATCCTTAGCTTTTCTCTATAATAGATAGATAGATAGATAGATATAAATATGGAACATAACGTTTATATGACACAAGGACCAAAGTATCGGGACAACTGCTGCAATTTGCCCTCATCTAAATTAAAGGGATTTAAAAAGTAAAAAAAAAAAAGAAAAAAAAATTATAATATTAAAAAATGTTCACTAAAAAAATATAGATTAAAAATCAAAAAATAATTATTGAAAACTGCATACTAAACAAGGTAATGTTTTTTTATTAATTTTGAAAATTAAAAAATTATTATTAATTTTTCCTCTGTTTTTTTTTCTCACAAAAAAAAAAGTTACATTAATTATCTTCTTTTTTTTTTTTTGTGGAAAGGGGTTTTGACCTGCGATTTTTCTAAAATGTGTGTTCTAGATGGAAATGGTAGAATTGGTTTAGACAATGAGAAAAAGTGCTTATGCAAGGGGCACCTTCACTATGAGAAAGAATAGTCGGTTTTGCATAGGGTGCCTTCTTGGATAATAGCTTTCAATACTGACATGCATGAAGGGCTTAAGTGTGAGACATATGAGAGGGGCTTTAGTACGAAAATAAAAGAAATGGTTTACAAAGTGTCTTCTTGCTTCACGACTTCAATACTTGTGAGAGAGGAGTAGGCTCAAGTGCGAGAGAGAAATGAGGGTTTGTAGGAAGTGTCTTCTTGGGTCATGACTTGAGTGTCCGTGCACATGAAAATGAGTGATAAGGGTCAGAGTGTGTCTCTTGGGGTGACGGTTTCAGTGCTCCGAAACACAAAACCATAGCATTTTAATAAAGAGAAATAATTAGTGATAAAATATTTTTGTCTCCTTAAATACAAGAACAGAGAATTTATTATTGGTGACGAAATATTTTTGTCTTCCACAACATAACCTTATGAGACGAAAAATATATTCATCGCGTAATCAATTAGAATTTATTAGTGACGAAATATTTTCATCTCCCACAACTTATTCTTCAAAGATAAAAATATATTTGTCGCCCATTTAATAGAAAGATGAAACGACATCGTTTGCATGATGGAGTGTTTATTGGTGATGAAATATTTTTGTCTTCCATAACTTATCATTCCCAGACAAAAATATATTTGTCACCTAATAAATGGAAATATGCAATGACATTGTTTAATAGGTAGGGAATTTATTGGTGACAAATTACGTTCGTCGCAAAAAATATATATGTTTTGTGACAAAAATGTTCATCTCCAATGAGCTAAAATAATTTGAGCCAATGCAAATGAAATTGACACCTGAATTTTGCAGACGAAATTCTTTTTCGTCTCCTATACGTTTGAGAAAAATTAAAACAAACGACAAAATCAATATTTTGTCATCTTTGGGTTAAATTTTAAGACAAAAAAAATTTCGTCACCAAATTTTGTCACAATAATAGCCAAGATTTCTTGTATTTTGTTTCCTTGTTTAATTATTATTATTATTATTATTATTATTATTATTATTATTATTTTCTTTTTGTGGAGAGGGGTTTATTGTGAGAAAGAATAGTAGCTTTGCACAAAATGTCTTCTTGGATAATAATGTTTGCATGCACAAATGGCTTAAATGTGAGAGAGAATAGAGGAACTTCAGTGCAAAATAGAAGAGATGGTTTATAAAGATTGTTTTCTCGAGTCACAGCTTCAATACTTGTAAGAGAGGAGACTCAAGTGTGCGAGAGAAATGAGGATTTGTAGAGGGTGTCTTTTCGGGTCACGACTTTAGTATTTGTGTGTGTGTGAAAGTAAGTGATTAAGGAAGAGTGTCTCTTAGTTTCTGACAGCATTTTAATAAAGAGAAATAATTAGTGACAAAATATTTTCGTTTCAAACTCATATGTTCATTGCCTAATCAACAAAAATACAAAAACAACGTTGTGTGGGGATGGATAATTTATTGGTGATGAAATATTTTCGTCTCCTTCAACTTAACGTTATGAGACGAAAATATATTCGTCGCACAATCAATCAAAATGCAACACGACACATGGAGAATTTATTAGTGACGAAATATTTTCATCTCCCAAAACATATCCTTCCGAGACAAAAATATATTTGTCGCCTAATTAACAGAAAGATAAAACGAGCATGAAGGGTTTATTGGTGACAAAATATTTTCGTCTCCCATAACTTATCCTTCCCAGACAAAAAATATATTTGTCACCAAATAAATAAGAAAATGAAACGACATCGTCTAATAAGTTTGGAATTTATTGGTGACGAATTCCTTTTGTCGCAAAATACTTTAAATTTTGTGACAAAAATGTTCGTCTCTAATAAGCTAAAATAATTGGCGCCAACAAGAAAAAAAATTGGCGCCTCTTTTTTTTCTGACGAATTTATTTTTTCGTCTCCTATAGTTTTGAGAACAATTAAAAGAAACGACAAAAGTAATATTTGGTCAAGTTTGGGTTATGTTCTAAAACGAAAATAAATTTTATCACCAAATTTTAAAAATTAATTATTGAAAACTCCATACTAAACAAGGTAATGTTTTCTATTAATTTTGAAAATTACAAATTTTTTATTATTTGTTTCTCTGTATTTTTTCTCACAAAAAAAATAGCTACATTAATTATCTTTTTCTTTTTCTTTTTTTGTGGAGAGAGGTTTTGACCTTCGATTTTTCTGAAATGAGTGTTCTAGACGAAAAGGATAGAGTTGGTTCTGACAATGAGAAAAAGTGCTTGCGTGCAAGAGGGGCATTCACTGTGAGAAAGAATAGTGGGTTTGCATAGGGTATCTTCTTGGATAATAGCTTCAATACTAGCATGCACGAAGGGCTTAAGTGCGAGACAGAAGAGAGGGGCTTTAGCGCGAAATAGAAAAAATGGTTTACAGAGTGTCTTATTGAGTCACGACTTCAATACTTGTGAGAGAGGAGTAGACTCAAGTGCGAGAGAGAAATGAGGGTTTGTAGAAAGTGTTTTCTTGGGTCATGACTTCAAGGTCCGTGAACATGAAAATGAGTGATAAGCGTCAGAGTGTATCTCTTGGGGACACAGTTTCACGGCATTTTAAAAAACAGAAATGATTAGTGATAAAATATTTTTGTATCCTTCAATACCAGAACAAAGAATTTATTATTGGTGATGAAATATTTTTGTCTTCCACGACTTAACCTTATGAGATGAAAAATATATTCGTCACGCAATCAATTAGAATTTATTAGTGACGAAATATTTTCGTCTCCCACAACTTATTCTTCTGAAACAAAAATATATTTGTTGCCTATTTAATAGAAAGATGAAATGACATTGTTTGCATGATGGAGTGTTTATTGGTGACGAAATATTTTCGTCTTCCATAACTTATCATTCCCAGACAAAAATATATTTGTCGCCTAATAAATGGAAATATGTAACGACATCGTTTAATAGGTATGGAATTTATTGGTGATGAATTACGTTCGTCACAAAAAAAAATTATATTTTGTGACAAAAATGTTCGTCTCCAATGAGCTAAAATAATTCGCGCCAATGCAAATGAAATTGGTGCCTCATTTTTGCATACGAATTTTTGTTTTTGTCTCCTATACTTCTGAGAAAAATTAAAACAAACGACAAAATTAATATTTTGTCATCTTTCGGTTAAATTTTAAGACAAAAAAAATTTTGTCACTAAATTTTGTCACAATAGCCTAGATTTCTTGTATTTTTTTATTGATTTTAAGTATTTGGTGACGAAATTTGGTTTTCCTCTCTAAAAATAATACATTTGGAGACGAAATTATTTCCTCTCTAAAATTTTTTACAATGGTGACGACAAATTTTGTCTCCAAAATGGCGCCAAATCTTCCACCAAATTTTCCAAGGGCGGGAAATTGTTTTGTGACGAAAAATAAAATTTAGAGACGAATAAAATTTTTGCCACCTATTGTTTTATTTGATTTTAAGCATTTGGTGACGAAATTTGGTTTTCGTCTCTAAAAATAATACAATTGGAGGCGAAACCTTATTTTCATCACTAAAACATGCATATTTGGAGACGAAATATTTTTTCGTCACGCATTTTCGTCACTATAGACCTTTTTTGTTGTAGTGAATCATGGCAACATTCAATTTCTTATATTGAAAATTGAATGTTACCATAGATCATATTTATATGAAACGTAACGTGACACTAAAATAAACCAACAATATTTTCACATTCAATTTAAAAAAATAAAAACATTAAGTTTGCGAAACGTAACGTGACACGTTACGTTACGTTTATGTAGGTGTCACGTTACGTATAGGTGTCACGTTACGTTACGTTTATGTAGGTGTCACGTTACGTTACGTTTATGTAGGATCTTGTGGAATATATTCCTATCTAAATAGGACTTGAAACTCTATAAGAAATTATAGAGGACTTAGCCTAACATAAGTGTCTGAAAAATGACTTATAAATAAGAGGTGGTTTGGCATCCCCTAAATAATCCATTTTTTTATCTTTTTATTTTTTTTCATCACATCATCTCCTTATTTTTCTGCACATCTTTTCGTAAAAAGACAAAAAGTACACTTATTTAGATCATCCCAAAACAAGTCTCCCTAATAAAAATTATAACTAAATACCTCAAAATAATATTATAATTAAAAAAATTAATCATAATTAAAAAAATATCGTAATTAAAAATGCTAGAATGTATATAATAGAATTCTTCCATATTTGAATCATATGCTGGGCAAATACATTATGAAAAATGCTTGGGAGCACTAATTAGTGCTCCCACTAATTAGGTGGTAGTGGGTCCCGTCATTAATGATGTGATGTTTTGGTCTTGGAGTTATATTTTTTTTTTTTTTTACTTTTTTAATGCATTAGTGCTATTAGTGGTGGTGTTTTTAGTGGGATGAATCATTGTTGATACGTTATATATAGTGGGACCCTTAAAAGATTGCATACCAATGCATAGAAATTTGTATTTTCTCATATAATTGGGTATAGTGTCATCAATACTGTCAAAATGGATCGATGGTCCATATATAAGATGACGATTCTATGTTTTGATTCTTACTTTTATTTTATCATATTTTTTTTATAATTGAATATTTGAATAAATTAATTTACGCGTACTTTAACTACGTATAAATGTTCGGAGTAGTGAACATTAACATATAACTAGTTGTGATTAGGTTTTTAAAGAAGGTTTTGATTTAAATTTATGAGGAAAAAAAAATTAAATATAACCCATTACTTATTAAACTATCAACATCTTATTTAATAATAAATAAATAAGCGTTGGCCGTAAATTCAATTTTTAAATTTTCAAGTGCTAAAACTCTTAGCATCATAAGGGATAATTTAGGAAGCTAGTAAAATGTTAATTTTAACTTTTAACTCATTTTAAGTCGTATCATCTCTTACATTTTTTTATAGACGAAAGGATAAAAAAGTCAAAAAAAAAAAAACTAAAAAGCCAATTTGTAACCAACTTCCCAATAAGTATATGTATTTTTTTACCTCTGCATTTACTTTGTATCAAAAATTTTAAAATTTTCATAACTTGAGTTTTACAAATTCGTTTCTAACAAAATTGATATTCATGAGTTTTTATTTTTATTTTTTTGAGAATCTTTCAAACAATATGAATATTGACTATGAAATTAAAAAAAATTAAAAAAGTGAATATAATGATTTTTCAATTAATCAAAACAACAATGTTTTTTTATTTTTTCTTTTTGTGTGTGTGCGCCCGCGCAAAAGTAAGTGTTTAAACAACCTTAAATCAATTTCAGATAGATAGATATTGAAACAATACATGAAATTTAAAATAAAATAAATTGTCCAAAACGGAATACAAAGTGTAAAGTTACAACATATTAAAATTTTAACATTATAAATGATTTTTTTTTTTTTTTATACAGTTTCAGGTAACAATCTGTCCAAATTATAATAACAAATAAGTTAAAATAATTTGTATAGATAAATAAAAATAGGAGACAGAGATTAAAAACATGGGGGCAAATAAGTTCAAATATAGGGAAAAATAAGTTAAAATAATTTGAACAGGTTAAATTTTTTGGACAGATAAGTTAAAAATATAATATAGGGAAGAATAAGCTAAAATAATTTGAACAGGTTAAATTTTTTTGGACAGATAAGTTAAAAATATTGAAACAGATATGTTAAGCTAATTTGGACAGATTGATAAAAATATTAGAATACAATTTTCAGGGATAGGTAAAATATTTTGAATAGGTAGGTTGAAATAATTTGGACATATATATAAAAATTTTGTGACACAATTTGAACAATATATTCAAATATGGGATAGATAGATAAAATTATGGACAAATAGATATATTGTACACAAAAAAATCGTTTATCGTGTTAAAATTTCAATCAGCCGTGCTAGGGATCCCCATTGGGGGTGACCCCCAGTACCCCCACTCCACATGAGAGGCTGTGGACCAAAGAAAAAAAAAAAAAAAATTCAACCAATCACACCTCGAGCCTGGGGTCACCCCAATGGGATCGGAAGCTTTTCTCAATTTCAATATGTGATAACTTTTTACTTGATAATTTATTTCGAGTAATTTTTTTTTATTTATATATATATATTTTTTGAAATCCTATCTATAGTTTCGAACGCATACGTTTGTAAAAAAAATGTTGTTTTCGTTGTTTAATTGATCGAAAAAATAATTTAATCTATATCTTTTTTTTTATAAATTTCATATCCAATATTTATCTTGGTTGAGGATATGAAAAATACAAATTGGATATATTATAATTGAAATCCATATATGTATGGTATGAAGACACGTGGTCGGTCACCTGTGGGTCCAATAATATCAATTTCCCAAAAGTTCTGGGTTTTTGTGGTCTAAGTGGATCTATTATGCAGTAATCTTCGGAATATAAAAATTATATACAAAATTTTAAATAAGTATAAAATTTATATAAAAAAATTTGATAAAAATGATATGGCTTTATTTTAAAGTGAAAGGTTTATAATGTGCTATATCATTATAAATGAAAATTATGTATGAGTTTTTCATTCTTATATCATTACTCATACCAAATATAACATGGGACATATATGTCTCACATAAGGTGAATCTTACATGATGTAGGACCTCTATGTGAAATATGTGTCTCAGTCTATGTTTGGTGTTTGTATTCCTTATATTACTCATTGTCAATGGGTCATTTCATGATTTAACATAGTTCCATAGCTATAATTATTGTTAAAATCTGTTATTAATTATTAGATTAGCACTTATAGGAATTAGCCTTTCCATTCTTATAAATGCTAGAAAAAATAGATGATTTCTCACAAGTATAAACCAATTGAAGAAAATAAAAATAATACAGAAAAATTAAATCAATGACACAAAAATTTTACGTAATTTTCTCAATGTGAGATTTGTCCATAGGACTGTAGTCTGATTCTACTATCAATTAAGAATTTTCAAATATTTATAAACGAGATACGAATAATCTCATAAATTATCCTTAAGTAAGATCTAATAATTACAAATAAATAAATAAATAAATACCTCATCAAAATAAATGAACAAGTATCCTTCAAACAAGTAATAAAAGACCCAAAATAATGAACTAAAATAATCATCACAACTGACCTCCGAAGAAAACCCGAAGAAAACCCAAAATAATGGGCTAAAATTTTTTTTTTTTTTTTTCATTCTCTCTTTACCCCACTTGTATGTGGGGGTTGTGGGGTCATTCCGTACAGGGTCCGAAGCAGTGCTCCAGAAACAAAAACACAAAACCAGAGCACTGATTTCCTGCCACTCTGGCTGAATACACACAGCAGCACTTAGCTTGTGTAACAAAACAAACCCACTAATTGATTGAGTATAGGAAGCTTATTGCCAAGAACAAAATACACCGAATAATTGATATATATATATATATATATAATATCAATATTAGCAACACAAATAATAAACTTTTTGGATTTTTACAATATCTTAATTGTTATCAAACATATTTTAAATAACCATTAGGTCTCTAAGAAGATCAGATATAATATATAAAAATATATATTATAATCAATACCAAATCAAATTAAATATTGTTTAAATAAATTATTAGATCTCATACTCTATTAAGAAGGGCATACCCAACAATTCTTCCCCTACCATTCCCAAAACATAAATACACCTTCAAAGCCCTTCGAAGATACCTTAGAAGCCATTTCACCACTACCCAATATTCTTTAGCCGGATTAGAAAAAAACTGACTCACCACACGAACGGCGTCAACAATATCTAGTCTTGTACAAATCGTAACGTACATCAAAGAACCAACCGTTGAAGCATAAGGAATTTTTAGCATCTTTGTCTTTTTCATTTGTAGGACATTTATTCTAACTAAGTTTGAAATGACCTGCAAGTAGACAACCAACCGGCTTTGCTTTTTTCATGTTGAACCTCTCAAGAACCTTCTTAATGTAACTTTCTTGAGACAACCAAATCAATCCTTCTTTTGATCACGAACAATTTTCATATCAAGAATTTGTTTTTTTAGTCCCAAATCTTTCATAGCAAATAACTTGCTTAACTCCAATTTCAACTTGTTAATCATGAAAGAATCTTGATTCACAATTAGCATGTCAACAACATAAAGCAAAATAATAATAAATATACCATTCTAAATTTTTTTCACAAATACACAATTGTTCGAAGTGGTTTTAGAGAAACCACTATTCATCATGAAAGAATCAAATTTTTTGTACCATTGGCGTAACGCTTCGCAACGCTTACTTGAGGGCATACAAACTTTTCTTCAATTTACAATCCAAATGCACTTTCTCTTTTTCCACAAAACCCTCTGGTTGTCCTATATAAATTTATTCTTCAAGGTCATCATGAAGAAATGCGGTCTTCGCATCAAATTTCTCAACTTCAAGATTCATACTTGTGGCCATTCCAAGTATAACCCGAATAAAAGACATCTTTACAACCGGCGAGAAAATTTCATCAAAGTTAACACATTTCTTTTACCCAAAACCTTTAACAACAAGGCGTGCATTACACCTTTTATTTTTGTTGTTATTCTTTAATTTGAAAGCCCACTTACTTTTTAGAATTTTCCTCCCTTTAGGTAATTTCACCAAATCATAAGTGTGATTTTCAAGTAAGGAATTCATTTCCTCTTCTATGACCTTTTTCCAATCACCTTTCTTTACATGCTCAATTGTTTCTTGGTACGCTTGAACTCCCTTTGATCGGATATCAACACAAACTCATTGGAATGATATTTTTTCGAAGGTTGTCAATTTTTTATAGATTTCCTCAACTCATGTTGTGGTGGTTGCTCTTAAGTTGGATACTCTTCTTCAATTTCGAGCTCAACTTCGTTTGCAGTAGCATTATCATCCATATCTTAAGAGAGGGTTGCACATCTCCCTCATTTTCATCGTCCACCAAAAATGAAGGAGATGGATTCATATCAATGAGATCACTAGTTTTTAGCTCCAGTTGATCACCTTTGCCAAAGTCTTCAATTGTTTGGTCTTCAAGAAACACAACATCACGACTTCAAATAACTTTCTTGTTGACCGGATCCCACAATCTATAACCAAACTCACCATGACCATAGTCAAGAAAAATGTATTGTCTTGACTTACTATCAAACTTGGACCTCTTATCTTTTGGAATGTACACAAAAGCTCAGCAACCAAACACTCTCAAGTGATCGTAAGACACATCCTTATCGGTCTAAACTTTTTTGAGATCATCACCATTCAAATGATAAGAAAGATAAATTCATCAAATCAACTGATGTCCTCATTGCCTCACTCTAAAAGGATTTTCGCAATTTAGCATGTGAAAGGAAACACATTGTTCTTTCCACAATAGTGCAGTTCATCATTTCGACAACACCATTTTGTTGAGGAGTCTTCTTAACTGTTTTTTGATGCTGAATGCCTTGGCTGCAACAATACACATCAAATGGCCTAATATATTCACCACCGCTGTTTGTCCGAATACACTTTAATTTCAGCCTTGTTTTCTCTTTCAGCTATGGCCTGAAAATGCTTAAACGCATCTAGAACTTGATCTTTAGTTTTTAGTGCAAAAGTCCAAACTTTCATTGAATAGTCATCAATGAAAGTAACAAAATAAAGTGTACCACCATGTGTTCTAACTTTCACAGGACCACAAACATCTGAATGTACCAACTCCAAAACATTTTCTTTTCTATAACTAACATTTTTATGAAAAGAAAGTCTATATTGTTTACTTGCTAGGCAATGAGCACAAGTCTTAAGATGTGTACCTTTCAAATGGGTAGAAACTCTTTCTTGAACAAAACTTGTAGCCCTTTTTCACTCATGTGCCCAAGCTGCTTGTGCCACAATTTAGTAGAAGCATCGTCCTCAAGTGCATTGACAACACTTTTGCAAATTTCTTCACGCATCGAATGAAGTGTGCAAGTCTTCTTGCACTTAGCCACCACCAAAGAATCCTTTGTGAGCTTCTATTTTCTATCACCAAATTTGTTATTGTAGCCTTTATCGTCTCGCTTCCCGATAGAGATCAAATTGAGGCAAATGTCAGGAACATGCCTCACATCTTTAAGTAACAACTTGCTGCCCAAATTTGTTTCCAAGTAAATATCACCCATGCTAAAAATATAGGACAAACCTTCATTTCCCACTCGAACACAACCATAATCTCCTTTGGTGTATTGGAAGTGAAGAAATTAACTCGAGAAGTCACATGAAAAGAAATACTAGAATTAATCACCCAATTGCTCTCTTGGCCAACAAAATTGACATAATCATCTTCACAAACAGCCAAGAGATCACCTTCGGTAGTAACCACCGTTGTGTCTTATTGCTTCTTTTCCACACTTTATCACGCTTTTTTTCCTTATTCTTGAGTTTTCGACATTTTCACTTCATGCACCCAATGTCTTTATTTGAAAAATAGCCATCTCTTGATTTGTCACAGCTTTGGCCAAGACAATGAGGATTCTTATTCCCCCTTGTGTTCACCTTGGCCTCTGACAATAAATGCCTCCAAATGAGAAGAACCTGATTTTTTTCTACTTCCTTCATTCAACAAACTACTACTGAGTTGGCTCACTGTGACAACTCCATCGGGTGCCGAATTACTAACCGTCACAACCAAAGTATTCTAACTTTCGGGTAAGGCGCTAAGTGGCATCAAAACTTGCAACTCATCATCAAAAACAATTTTCATAGAAGTAAGTTGGTTAACAATACTCTTTATTTCATTCAAATGTTCTGGAATGGAAATTAACCAACTTTCGAGACAGAAAAACTTTATTTGTAGCTGATTTTTTATCTTAAAGACCTAATTTTTTCATAAATTATGTGCCAAAGTTTTAGTAGCAACATGATGAAACACACTATCATCAATCCATTGACGGATAACACCAATAACCTTTCGATTAAGTTTTTTCCATTCATCATTTTTCCTACCCTCAGTTTTTCCACTAGCACTCTTAATGGGTCAATGAAAATTTTTACAAAATAATAAGTCCTCCATTTGAGTTTTTAAAGTTATCCAATTACTTCTATTGAAGCTAGTCATATGACCCGCATTCCCCTTCTTTGATTTACACAGATAAACAAATCCAAATAAATTGTAAGCTCTAATACCAATTCTTAGGGAAAATAGATGAGCCTCGGCACTCCAATCAAAACAAAAGTGTATATTTCATCTCACTAAGGTGGTGGCACATCACCAATTCCTGAAAATGTTAGATAGGGATGAGCTATATGCCTAGTAAAGATACATTTAACAAAGTATCTAATTATTTGAACATCTACATGGCATCACCATAACCCAATCATAATTTAAAGTTTATGTTCAAAAATAAAATAGGTAGGAAATAAATACATTTCTATTCCATTGAAAACCTTTCTCAACACAAGGGGTAAATATGCCATGAATCCCTCGTAGGAGCCCCATACTACATATACATATAGGTTTATAACCAAACTATTCCCCACATTTTCCAGCTATTAATACGACATGTGGTGGGCACCAAAAATCATCGATATTTCCATTTTTGCTGACTATTTTACGGTAGAACTAGTGGACACCCAAAAACATTTTCCCACATTCATCCGACGATATGCTCAAGATAGAGTAATTGGGCATCTCAACTCCCCGCGCAGGTACCAACACAACACATTATTCCCAAAAACTGACTCTCTACCCAGACTCATACTCTATTTACCTTCCCCTTTTCACCACATTCCAAGTAATCAAGTGTTCAATAAAATATGAGACAAATAGTGAAAATAGAATACATGCCCTTTTACCCCCCTTCTATATATATGGTAGTTCCCAACACCAATACTCATAATCCATAAGAATTTATTTGAAGATTTATTAAATGTTGGGTAACATGCCCTTTTATATGAAACATAAAACTTAACTTTAGCTCAATCCTCAAAATAAAGTATCATGGTCACAACAATACCACATAATCATCCTCAAACTAAAGAGGCACTAAGTTAAAAGTAACCCTAGAGCAAGAAAACTAGACTTTTAAGAAGAATCCTTCGTAGAATCAAAATCCAATTTGTAGAAAGCATGATCCTTATATAGACTTCGCTTCTTGCAAGTGATTTAAGTTTGAAACTTAGTAAATTGAGAAGTATGTAGAGAGATAAATCTAGGGTTTTTGGAATTTGTGCAAAAGGAAAGAAGAGAGAAAAGAAAAAGTGAAATAAATAATCTAAAAAGGGTTTTTTTGATCTGCTGAATTCGCACAAACCGCTCGAGCGGTCTTTTCACCCCTTGAGCGATGAACGAGACCTCTCAGTATCTCTGTCTGCAAAACGAGATATTAGGAACCCATTATCTTTGCTCGAGCGACCATTTGTTTGCTCGAGCAGTCCCTTAACCTGCAAAATAAATTACTAGGAGCACCTCATCTCTACTCGAGCGGTCTCTTGAAGCAAATTTTCACAATATTACACATATTCCACAATGTCCATGCCATAGAAAAAAAAAGTTGGCTCCTCACAACATTCTCTTCATCCCTTTGTAGCATAACACAAACTACTATTGCAAGAGATCAACAACAGAATAGGGGCAAACCCACTCCACACACCACCATTTTGAACATGCACATCATTACTGCCACAACTTCTCAAACAATAAAAAATGATTAGGGGATTCATCAAATAAAATACAAAAGAACACATGATAAAAGCGTCCTCAGAAAGAATCATAAACATAACCAAACAATCTCCTGATACAATCTTGCTTAAACATTCAACCATTAAAAAAACTCTTGAAGTGACAGCATTGCGCTAAACTAATCTAAGTAGACTTTGAGAGAAACCACTTGACATTTCAAACTCCTTGCATAGAGAATTAACAGAGAATATAAACCATTTCTCAAACATCCAAAATATTTTATCTTTACTCTACTTGCGAAAGAAATGGCTCGAAGCTTGTTCAACAACATATCCTTCTTTTGTTCCTCCCATACCAATTGATCTTTTTATCCACAATAGTAACCTTTGGTTATACCATTAGATTTAAAATTTTAAACAACACTCTCTTTCAGTATTAATATAAGCTAAATAGACTTGGAACGTCCTCTTTCAAAGGAATAACATCAATCTATGGATCCTGCCAGCATTACCCATTACCAATTTTAAATCTCAAGAATGTCCTAAATGGGAATAAATTTGAAAGAGTGAAATGAGGTTGGGAATTGAGTTGATAATACCTTACAGAAAACATTGACATTTGAGAGTATAGTTTTAGGTATGGTAATATGGAAGAACCAAACATGTTTAAAAGACTTGGAGATGAATTTTTATAGAATAATACTGGAACCATTGCTTATCAGTTTTGTTAAAGACAAAAATAAACTTGTTATCATATGTCAAGAATTCTACATGCGCATTCCTAGGTCTTAGCATATTAAAAACATTCATATTCTACGATAGAAGGAAATGAGCAATAATTGTATTAGCCTACATAGAAATATATGCATGAACGCATACTGAAAATAGACAACACACCATAAAGATCAGAGTTTAATTCTAATTTCCCTAACAAATAAAACAAGATGAATGGACTTTAAAAGACAATAAAAAAAATGGAAAACTATTAGATAGTTCCAGATTGTCATGTGGCATTGCCTACGTGTTACTCCCGGCAAATGAAAAAGTACAACCCACATGAACACTATGTTTGGTAACTTGGGAGAGAATAAAACAAGATGAATGGACTTTAAAAGACAATAAAAAAAATGGAAAATTATTAGATGGTTCCAGACTGTCATGTGGCATTGCCTACGTGTTACTCCCAGCAAATGAAAAACCACAACCCACACAAACACTATGTTTGGTAACTTAGGAGAGAAGAAAATAAATGATTTAATAAGTTATAAGCAAAAATAAATGAGAAGAAAAGTTGTGCTTTTTTTTCCATTTTATTTGGATAGATAAGAGATAAAAGAATGAAATGATATTGATTTCTCTCGTATCTTGTTTGGTGTAAAGCTATATAAAAGAAAAGAAAAAAAAAAATGATGTGATGTTAAATTACCAAATTTACCTTTTGGTGGGTGCTAGTCTTTTTATTTGTTCTATAACTAAAAGGGTAGTTTTGATATTATAACAAAATAATATTTGGTTCATTTCATTTCTCTCCACTTTTAGAGAGATTGAAGGGGTTATGAAAGAAATGTGTTTCTCTTTATTTCTTCCTATTTCTTTCTATTTCCTATAAATTGGTAATCCAAACAAGGGATTAAAATCCATTTCTCTCAATTTCTTTTCTTTTATCTCTAAATCGCTCAAACCAAATGAAGTCCAAGTGGGCCATCCCTTGTTTTCCAATCACCTAACAAAGATGAGTCACTATGTCCACCAAAGATGAGTCACCATGTTCACTAGTGATTTCCCACTATGCCATTGCCTTTGACAAGTGTGTAAGCAATGTCACATGGTGTTCCAAGGGTATCCAATAATTACCCAAACAAAATAAATGAACAATAATGGCACCATTGTCTAGTTTTGTTGAAAGGAAAAACCAATTATTATCGGATATCAATATATGTGTTAATATATAAAATTAAAGGGAAAACAACAAGCTTACTTTTAGTATCATTTTTATAATATAATTAGTTTGTAAAATTTTCCAAACCTACAAATCAAGTCATAGTAAGTTAACAATACAGAAATAAACAAAGATTTACACGTTGATATGGAGGAAAACAATCAATAGTTATTTTCATCTGCACACAATTATATGCCTTGCTTTTTTGAGATAGATCATAGTGCACGTTGAGAGCTTCATTCTAGTCGGAGCAAACCATCTTTTCGTCATCTTCGAGTTTGGACTTTTTCTTCTCCTCTTCTCAAACTTAAGGTTGGCATTTTCTTATCTTTGTATATTTGTTTTACCATGTTGTGCGATAATTTGCTATATAGAAGAATGTGGAAATTTGGGAATTTGGATATGTGTGTGTGTGTGTGTGTGTGTGTGTGTAACACGAAAACTAGGGCTTGTCCATCTCTTCTCTAAATCTCAAGGTTTTTTTTTTCTTCTTCTTCTTCTTCTTCTTTAAAGGATAATGGTTGCTTGAATTTCAACATTTGGTTATTAATTTGGCAAAGCCCTAACTTTTACACAAACCCTAGAATATAGAAATTGAGGGGGGTTTTTTTATTGTGTATTGAAATTTGATATGAGAAATAAGGAATTGTGTTGGAAACTTTAATATTGTTGAAACTATTGAGATTATTGGAAATATATGAAATGTTAGGAATTATTAGAAGAATCGGTGAAATCAATTTGGTTATGCTCTTGTCATGCCTAACTTTTATTACCCAAATAATATTATCAAATACCTGATTAAAGTTCATTTTCCTTGTACATACATGTGGAAACAACAAAAATAACAATCAACGGCCAAGCCAACAACCAAATGTTTACAAAAGTATTGTATGCCTTCGTTTTTTGCTCGAGCGATGGATTCTTCGCTCAATCGAACTGGACGAATTCTGGGTTTTTTAGATTTCTGTTTGAAGTTGAAAAACAATCCTTCCAAGTTCAAAGCTTGCATGGTTGGTCGCAAAAGCTTGGAAACACTTTATAAAACATGGATTATTGAAAAATATAAAGCCACGATCTCAAATCCTCTTTCAATTCTTCAAATCAAAACTCAAAACCCCATGTGCTTGACATGCATGTAGGAAATCCAACTCTTTTCTTTGCAAAACATGTTCATATGAGATGTTGAGTGCAAAATCATGATGAACCTTAAGAAATAACTCATGTAAGTCCCATGCATGTATAAATTTGTAGAAAACCAAGTTCAAAAGTGAAGAATTATGCATGCATCTACACAATTCACTCAAACTCACTAAATTCTTGATGATTCATGCCCATTCCTTTCAAATACATGCAAATGATCCTACAACATGATGAATTCATCTTTCTACATGGATTATATTCATGAATTATGGGTAAAGAGCATACATAAAGCTTGAATTTGGCCTTAGTTAGGCTTAATCTCTGTAATCACCCCTTAATTCTCTTGAATTCTTCTTCTCTCTCTGCAATGTTGAACCCTCTCTCTCTCTCTCTCTCTCTCTCTCTCTAACTCTAATTTCAGTTCAAAGTTTGTCGAAGAATGAAGTCTTAAGCTCAATTAGAACATATATATAGGTTTATTAAGATTCACTAATGACATATGATTAAGACTAATCAATTGAGCTTAAGTCTAATCAATTATGATTACTTTATTCTAATTATGTTGATCCGAATCAAATTTTAATTAAACTTACCATATGGTTCTAAAAATTCCAACTAGCATATTGAATTAATCAATTTTGGTTTCTAAATTCGTTTGGGCCTCCAATTTCGAATTCTAAGTCGACAATTAAACATATAATTCGCAAACAAACAGATAAGTATCAAATAAACACATAATTATGCAAATCATGCCCAATAAAATAATATGTAAAAAAGATACGGAGGTTGGGGTGAATAAAATAAAATAAATTCGCCCAAGATAGACGATCCTAGTGAATACATCAAACCTACTAGAGAGCCAAAACCGGCAGCTTTCCTTTCTAAATCCATGGATATCAACTTTTTTATGATAGGCACCATCAAAGAGCGCCTTCCAGCTCTCGATGACCCCAACACTCTAGGTCATCCCAATGATTTTGTTAGCTTTCAATATGTGAAGAACCAAGGGTAGTCAGGTCAACTCGAAAGCGAAGGGGATAAAGAGGAACAAGTCAAATGAAATTAAGACAAGAAACAAAACAAAGAAGCGGTTAGCGTTGAAATAGAGGAGTACCTAGAGCTAGAGGAATATGAGGAAAAATGAATCAATGCAAAGATCAGACATGCATGGATTAGAAGGTTACATAAACTAGACATAAGGGATGAAATCGTTATGCAACGATGGTAAAAAGCTAAGGAGGCAAAAGTTCACTACACTCTAAAGTTTACGGCAATGTGGCATTATGAAAATGAGAAAATAAAGAGAAACCAAGAAGAAACAGATTAGGACTGGTTCATAGGGTCCTTGTTTGGAGGGGAAGAGAAAACAAAAGAATGGGTAAGACAACTTGACAGGGGCTGACTTTGAGATTGGCTTGAGTACTGAGACTAAACACATTGGCTTAGGAAACTTCAATTCTATGATGATCCTATAGATGGACGCATTAGAAGAGGATGTTGCCAAGTACATATTGGATGCAACGAATAACCAATCTCAAAATTGGTCTGTGGAAAAATGTCTTGTCTATGAGTCTGATAATGAATTTAAGACTAGTAATGAGTCAAGTGAATTCGAATCTGGCCTATTTGATTCTGACGCATCATCTAATTCGAGTGACCTGGAGCTTAGAAATCCAAGAATAGGAATCGAGTCTAAGTATTCTATTTATTTTGAGTTTGAGTCAGATGTAAGCACCCTAACTTGAATTAATGTAATAATGAGTGATTTTGAGTACTTCACGGTGCAAATAATTAACTCTATTAATTCCACTGATTTTGAAAGAGAAAATGAGAATGATTTTGAGGAAGAAATTTCTCAAACCATAAAAGACCTAATTGAATAGGAATAAGAAAGATGAGTTAAACTTGTAATGGATGAGATAATTTCAATAAACTAGGTAATGAGGAAAATTCTTGCATGGTCTAGATCGGATCCACACTGTTTTTAGAGGAATGCGAGTGCTTAGTCACTTTTTTTAAAGAATTCAAAGACATTTTTGCGTGGTTCTATGAAGACATGCCTGGAATCGATCTTGAAATTGTATAACATAAAATCCCCTTAGACCCATAGCGAAACTCGTCAAGAAAAAATTGAGAAGAGTTCACCTCGATTGGGCACTTAAAATCAGAGAAGAAGTAACTAAACAAATCAATGTCTGGTTCTTAATGGTGTCAGAATATCTGATGCGGTTAGCAAACATAGTCCCAATCCCTAAGAAAGATGGAAAAATCAAAAGCTATGTCAACTTCCAAGATTTGAACAAGGCTAGTCTAAAGAATGATTTTCCACTACCACACATTAACAAGTTAGTAGACTACACAGCGGGGGATGCACTTCTGTCGTTCATGGATGGATTTTTAGGGTACAACCAGATTAAGATGGCACTAGAAGATAACGGAAAGACAGATTTCACTATGCCATGGGCAACATATTGCTATAGGGTCATGCCGTTTGGGTTGAAGAAAGCCAGGGCAACTTATCAAAGAGCAGTTATAACGCTGTTGCATGATATGATTCATAAAAAGGTAAAGGTGTATGTGGATGATATGATTGTCAAGTCCAAAGAAAGAGAGGGACACTATGCCATATTGAGGGAATTCTTCGAGAGGATCCGCGAGTACGGACTAAGGTTGAATCCACGAAAATGCACGTTCAGGGTAATAGCTGATAAAATATTGGGGTTCCTGGTCACACAAAGGGGAATAGAAGTAGATCCTTCCAAAATTAAAGCTATCCTAAAAATGCCCCTACCAAGGACTGAAAAGGATGTGAGAAGCTTTCTAGGCAAAGTACAATTCATAAGTCGATTCATTGCAAAATTGATATCAACTTGTGAACCACTATTTAAGCTTTTAAGAATGGGACCAAGTTTCAATGCAATAAGAGGTGTCAATTTTCCTTCGAGCAAATCAAGCACTACTTACAAACTCCACCGGTATTGTCACCACTAGAACTCGGGAAACCTTTGATGTTGTACCTATTAGTGATGGATTCGACCATGGGATGCACGTTAGCACCAGAGTCAAAAGCAAAGGCAGAAAGATGTATCTACTACCTCAGCAAAATAGATGTTAAACTATAAACCCCAGTACACACCACTAGAGAAGACTTGTCTCGCATTGGAGTGTGCTACCAGGAAGTTACGACATTACTTGTTCACCCACTCAGTAGTGTTGGTTTCAATATTAGATCACATCGAATATCTCTTCGAAAAACTAGCATTAACTGGTAGGCTAACACGTTGGTGGTTACTTATAGCTGAGTTTGATTTGAAGCACATAACTAGAAAATTAGTGAAATGAAGAGCAGTGGCAGAATTTCTAGTAGATTATCCAATTAGTGGAGAAGGCAACTCAGAGTTCCTATTCCCAGATAAGGAAATCATGCAAGAGATAGAGGAAACCTGGAAGCTATACTTCGACGGAGCTTCAAACCAAATCGGTTATGGGATATGGGTCCTTTTCATTGCCCCCAATGAATCCCATTGCCTTTGGCTTTCCAGCTTCATTTTGAAGTTTCAAATAACTATGCAGAATATGAAGCATACATTGCTAGACTAGAGGCAGCCCTTGAACTAGGGGTAAGATGGCTAGATGTTGTCGGTGACACGAACTAAGTAATCTCACAACTCAAATAAGATTGAAAAGTTAAAGAATAAATGATGAAAGTATATCACCAAACTCTAGATTGTTTACTACCCATGTTTGAGAAAGTCATATTCGTCTATATGTTAAAAGAAAACGACCGATTTGTTGATGCCTTGGTACTCTAGCTTCTATGGTCGACATTCCTGAAAGCATCAAAATGAGTCCGATTCTAATAGAGTAGAGGTATGCACCATTCTACAAGTTGATTGCAGTAGTGGAGGAAGCCCGAGATGGACATCCTTAGTACTACCACATCTGGAATTTCATAGAAAGGAAATCTATCCACAAAGGGCAATAGAGAAAGATAAGAGAGCCATTTGGTGCCTACCCACCTCATACATCCTATGCGAAAGGATACTGTATAAAAGGGAACATCTAGTAATGCACAAGCTATGTGTTGAAGCAAAAGAAGGGAAAATGATCATGGAATCTGTACAAGAACTGTAACAATCTATTTTAGGAGATCACTCGAGTAGTTAATCAGTCGCTCAAGCGGTGACGCAAAGATCCCAGTATCTTGCCTGTTTGCAGGCGAGACCACTCTAGTGGTGAAGTGGTCTCTCGCACCTACAAATAAGGCTTCCAATATTTTCACTGTAGCTGTGCAAAACTTCTGAGACCTTATGTTCACTGCTCGATCGGTGGAAAGTTCACTCAATCGGTCTCTTTGATTTTTGTGCAAGTCACTCCAACAGTGGAAAGTTTGCTCAAGTGGTTTGTTCGGGACAACACATTTTAAAGTCGATTTAAACCCATTTCTCTCTTACTTTTTCATGTCCTTTTCTCTCTCTAACACCATTTTTTTGAAACCCTAACCCTAAAACACTCGATTTCTCTTAGTTTTACCCAAGATCCATTTTAGATCTTTCAAAGGGGTAGAAGAGCAAGCCTGATTTTAAAGTTCTACTAATTATTTCCCATTTTCTTGAAGTTTAAAGTAGAGTTTTCATCTCTTGTCTTCAATCTTGAGGTAGGGGTACTTTTAACTTTTTATATCCTTGATTTGAAACACATATGTGCTATTTTCATTAAATATCTAGATGTATTGTATGATATATAAGGGATTGATCAAAAAGGGACCATAACGTATGATTTTTTGAAGAGTTTAAGTATATTCTTGATGATTATTGTTATTGATTATAAAAATCGGCCTTAAGTTGTGTAAGAACAATTTTCCTAAAACCCTAGTTTTCAAATTGGTTCAATAAAATGGGTTTTGTTCAATTGACTCTTAAATTATGAAATTTGGTGTAGTGAATTGACTTTGACGTTGGAATATGAGATTTTGGAACTTCTTAACAAATAACCATGTGATGGTGATGAATGTGAATGTTTATATTATCAGATTGTTGTAAATTGAAAACCACCTTAGGGAAAATCAAATTTGGAAATTCAAGCATCACATGCATGTATAAATATACTTTGTGACTTTAAATGTTAATTTTTGGGAAGCGTTGGAAGGGCGTAAGTAGCGTATGCGTCTTAGTTGTGAGTCAGATTTTGGTTTAAGTGGTGTATTGTATATCGGTACCCGCGCAGCGAGTCAAGGTGCCCAATTGCCCTATCTTGTGCATATCACCTAATGAATATGGGAAAATTTTTAGGGTGTTCACGAGCCTGCCATTTTTAGATTCGACAAACGTGAAAAATAAGATTTTGGGTCTCCATGATTCCGCCTTTCTGAAGTCGGCAAATGTAAAAGGGAAAGGTCTTGGGTGCCCATCGCCTTGCCTTTTTTAGAGTCAACAATTGTGGGACTACTTACTCTAAATCCAACTATGTATATGTATGTATGGTGTTGTGGCTCTAACTTGGGATGTCATAGCTTATTTACACCCAATGTTTTCGTTGAGATTTGTTATTGACATTTCACAATTTAGCATCATGGTTTTCAAAAGAAAAATACTTGTATTGTCTCATCTCTTGCATGGCATGATCATATGTACTTTGATTAATTGTATAACTTGTTAATGGTATTTCTTACTAGGCAATTACTTACCCCAAAACTAATAACCTTTCAGGAAATGAAGTTGGGATGATACCAAAGTGATTGACATTGAGATATATTTTTAGATAGGAGCACGGAGGCTCCATTATGTGCTATATGTTGAAGCCTCGGGCTATTTTTGCATTGGGAACAAAATTTCACCTTTTGTGTACTCAAGGGAACTCTTTGAAAAGATGTTTGCCTCAAGACATTTACATTTTGTAATATCTCTTACTTTTTGAACTATTAATACTATTTGATGAACATAATTAAACAATGATGTAACCACTTAAATAATTCAATGAGGAAGAGATTATTTCTGACGCTGGGGATATATATATATTTATACATGTTCTATAATGTATTGGTATATTTTAAAGAAATCGGATTGTTAATGAATTAGCACCGTAATTAATGGTTATATTTCGGTGTGTTACAAAAACACCTAGCCCAACTTTTTTTCTTATAGATATCACATGAATGGGATTATGCTAGCAACGAAGATTCTACAACAAGGATATTACTGGTCAACCATGGAAAATAACTGTGTACAATTTGTTAGAAGATGTCATAAACGCTAACTTCATGCTAACCTCATGAATGTGCCGCCCTTACGGTTGCACAACTTACCTTCACCTTGGCCCTTCTTAGTTTGGGGCATCGATGTAATCGTGGCAGTCACGCCAAAAGGATTAGAAGGACATGAGTACATACTAGTAGCTATTGATTATTTCACTAAGTGGGTCGAAGCGGCATCATTCTCCATGCTCAAAACCTCACTGTGCCAAAGTTCATTAGAAACAACATCATCTGCAGATATGGAGTGTCAAATGAGATAGTGTCGAATCATGGTTCCCACTTCAAATGAGAGGTAGTTGATTTGCTTAAAAAATACAGAGTGACTTTCCATAAGTCGTCACTATACCAACCACAAACCAATGGGGCTATTCAAGCTACGAACAACAACGTCAAAACCATTCTGTGAAAGACAATAGACAGATACAAGGATTGGCCAGACAGGCTTCCGTTTGCATTATGGAAATATCAGATATTGATCAGAATTTCAACTAGGGCAACTCTTTATTCCTTAGTCTATGGTATGGAAGTTGTTCTACCTATTGAGATTGAGATCCCTTCACTGTGAGTGTTGGCTGAATGTTAAATTGAAAAGACTGAGTGGTAGAAGAGTAGATTTGAGGAGCTAATGCTCTTTGATGAGAGAAGACTGTAGGCATTGTACCATGTCTAAGGATATAAACGAAGAATTACCTGGGCGTTTAACAAGAAAGTGAAAGCCATAAATCTGAAAGATATAAATCTAATGCTCAAAGAGAACTGAGCTCCAATGCATAACCTAAGGGAAAAATTCAAGCCAAATTGGGTAGGGCCATATATTATCAAGAAGATCATAATAGGGGGAGCAGTTGTGTTGATGGATCTGGATGAGTTAGAATTTACACAACCCATTAACTTGGAAAAATTAAAAAAATATTACCTTTGAGAGAGCTCGTTAGGCTGAAAACTTGAAAAAGGCAACCTAGGTAAAAGTTAGAGTATTCAAAAAAAAAATAAATAAATAAATAAATAAAAATAACAATAAAAAGAATAGTAACTTGCAAGGTCGAAAATCTGAGAAGGCGGCTTTGGCAAAAATTAGAGCGCAAAAGAGAGAGTTAACACCCAAGTGAACCTTAACCTGAATTACGAATAGGCTGATTTCCATACTTGGGATACGTAGGCAACTTCACCTTGAAGTTCATCCCTAGCTCATCTAGATTCCATCATCTAGTCAGCACCAATCGTTAGCACTTAACATCGAATTTTCATGCATTGGGGGATTTTTAGTTTTATAGCTCATGGATTTGATTATGGAAGTGTTTGATTAGTGAGTTTGCAAAATTGTATTTTGTGTTGTTTTTAATGAGAAGAGTAAGTGAATTGTGTTCCTTTCTATTTGACCAATTGAGCAAAAGTTCTGAAAATAAAGGAAGAAGCTTCATTGCACCATTTTATTGATAATAATCTCAAACATAACAAATGTAAGCAAAGATAACTAATTCTCATTCAACAAAGGTTTTGAAATGATGAAAGAAAACATAGGAACTAAAACTCTAAACTAGCAGCACTACGAGTTAAGTTAGAGTCACTCAGTATTTATTCTCTTAAAAGTTGTCTCTCCATATGCTTCAACCCACTAAATCTCACACTCTAGCCAATGGATGAATTCACTGGATAGTCTATAGCTGAAGCCCTCCTCTGCCACCACAAATGTCCTCTGTCGCTAAACCCTAGAATTTGCCTCAAATGAAGAGTCTTGAAAGAGAACGAGTTAAGGTGTAACCAGACACTCGAGAGAATCACCTGTCACTGCCTGGGTTGTCACAAAATCCATTGAGGAAGGTAGTAGGTCATGTGCATCAATCCTACTACCTCTACACTGGAAAATGGGAGCATCTCTCGAGTCATAGCCTGAAGCACCAACTAAGGACAATGCCAAGCTATATCTCTGTAAGTCCAAGAGCACATTCAGTCATGCCAACCCTCAGTAGTATCCATCCTTACTAATTGGGCTCGAGTATAGAATGAAATCGAAGAGTAACAAGTAGGAAATGTCCATAGCTTTAACTTGTTCACCAACCACATCTAAGGAAAAAAAAGAAAATAACAAAATAGAGACAAAAGAATAGAGAGGCGTGAGACATTTGGAAATAGTGAGTTAGGGTGTGTGAAAAATAGAAAAGAGAGATAAAATAATAGAGAGGTGAAAGATAAGAAACCAAGTGAGGAAGGTGATATCTGAAGTAATAGCGGGCTCCTAGCAAAGTTTGCAATCTTAAGCCTGAATCTCATCCAAACCCATTAGTGTCTCCGCCAAGACTAGTCCAATAAAGCTCCTCCCATCCCTAACCTGTTTGGACACATCAACCAAGATAGGGCTAACCATCATGTTACTCAGCACCACCAAGAATTGGGCAAGCAAACAGATACACAAAACAGTCCACCTGGACTCTTGGAACTTCCGATCACTCCGGTCCCAACTATTGGTGAGCTTATCAATCAAGGTGATGATTGATAGTTCACCATTCTAAATACAACCGTTAGCTTCACCTAAAAGCAACTGGTAAATCACTCTAAGTAGCTTGGGATAGCCTACCAAGGGAGTTAGATGCACCAAATTAGCCCTCGGAGTACACTCTAGCAGAGACTTGAACTCCTCGAAAGTAGGGTAAAGTTCTTGATGCTCAAACCGAAATACATGAACCCTTAACTCCCAAGATCAAGTCGCCACACGAAGAAAGGCAAATCCATGTTCAACCTACTAAGAGGAAACATGGAGTTTACCCCCACAACACTAAAAATTGACATGCTTGGCACCATCTAGGTTGTTCATTCATAGTAACAAACCATTCTAGGAAGACATAACTGAAAACTAAAGATAGAGAGCAAGGATTGGAGTTGAAGACTGATTATAAGAGAGTTGTGTTAAGAAACCTTCATGCAAAGTGGAGCATTTATGGGCCAAAATAGAGCAATACAGGCTTAGAGAGGCAAAACCCTAAAATCTGAACATTACAAGCAGTTGTGTGCCAGTACATCCTTAGTGTGGGTACACATCCTTGGTGCGTGCATACATCATCCTTGGTGTGTGCATACATCCTATGTTGACAGAGCAGTTTGGCTCTGTCACTTCATGGCACGGCACATGATGTTTTAGAGATAATGGAGGCATTTTGGCATTAATGTCAGAGTCATGATGGGTTGTTAGGTTGTTTGTCCAACATCTTTGAGTTGTAAGTTTGTTTTATTCTTTCTTTTAGCACTATTTAAGAGTCATTGTCAGATTCATGTGATAAGCATAAAAGGCCAAGTACTTGAAAGAAATAAAAATTTGAAATTTCAAACAAAAACAAGTAGAATTTCATTACATATACTATGTAAATTTTGGAACTGCTCAAAAACTTAGATTTTACAACCACAAAAAATAAAAATAAAAAGGGGGGGAGGGGGGACATCCCTCAAGCATCCTATATAATGTTTTCTAAAAAAAGAAGGAAAATACAAAAAAGAAAGCAAAAATCCTAAGGCTATGGTAAATGGAGCCCGGTCAACCTTTCCAAGGGCGCTTTGAAGCGCCCTGGAATGAAACTCCCTCATTCTCCTTGTTGTCATCATCACCATCGTTGTTGGGCTCATAGACATTATTAGAACCGCCTCCTCTAGTAGTATGGGATGTGGATACACCACCCACATGCCCAGATAAGCCAGCAAACTACAAGGAATCAAAGAAATAGGAATCAGGATATGACAAAATCAAAAAATAATTAAGATCACCGAAAATGGAAAAAGAGATACCTGAATTGGTGTTTGAGTGCCCATAGCATACTCTTGGATCAGCACTATCATGTCAGCCATTGTCTAGTAGTAGTTATCAGCATGACCACGAGAAATCTACACTAGAAAGGGGACAAGGAAAGCAAAAACAAGAAGGAGGAGATAAGAAGGTACCTGTTCAACTTTAGCAGGGAGATGAAAGGGAACTATGGCTGGCTCCGGAATAGCCATCAACAGTGTGTCACCTCTAGGCAACATCATCGAAACGACGGTAGGCATCATCGAAAGATCTTCACCCACATCTACAGTAACGGCAACGACAATAGGTGAAACAACCCCACCTTTCCCTAATGGCTACACATGACCTCGACCTCGACCTCTACCTTGGACAAGAGGGAAGATTGAGGGACCCTCCACAGCTCCTAGTAATTGTCGTCCAAGATGGGACTAGATATAGTCCATGTAGTCCCCCTCTACCAGTAGTCCCTCAGCATCAGCACTATCCTAGATAAAGAGGATCTCCTCCTCAATGAAAAAATTTCCTACCCTCATGCTGGCAGGTGGAGTCAGTGGTATCCTAGGCTCAATCATGCCCAATGACAAGCAGTAGACTTGTTCGGCCACAAACTAAATACGAGAGAATGGGCCCTCCAGCAAGAGACGTCATCAGGTCACCGCTCGAACGCCCAAATACCAGGCCAAGCCAGCAATGAGCACAGTTGCTTGGGGTCTCTACATGATCTGAAAAAGGCAGTTTTATAGTTAGTATATTGGTAAAAAAAAGGCCGAAGTGGTAATCAAGGTATGGGCGGTTAGAGAACTCACAAGGTTAGGGGTAATGATATCAAATATCTACCGATACTCATCACAAAAAGAAAATATTAGAGGGTGTTACCGGTCCTTATACCTTCTCTGATATCAGATAAGTCTTGGAAAAAGAACTGGAAAGACTCCTCATACCCTAGGGCCCATTTCCTAGTAAGTACTCAAAAAATGACATATGCAAGTAAGTACAAAAATAGGTAGTCAAATAAAACAAAAAATTGATAGGCAGAACAGGCAAACAAATAGGGACATAGGAAGAAACAGATATGCAAGACAAGAAAAGTGGCAAGAAGAGCAGTAAGAAGAAGATAAATATACCTCATACAAGCTCTAGTGTCTGCCTAGTCCAATACCACGGTTACGTTAGATGGCACTCACATAACCGTATAGAGTGGCTACAGCTGCATCGACCTAATCGTAGTCTCTAATTCGATCCATGTCCACCATAGCAGCCAAGAAGTGAACATGAATTCTGTTAGCCCTATTCGCGAACAAAATGCACCCAAATAGGTATAATAGGAAACCTCTGGTGTAGTGGGCAATCTAGATGTAAGTGATTGAACGGCGGTGTCAAAAGCGGTCATGGAACCACTAGTATCTGATTAGTCTGCTCTCGTGTGGTAAGACAATGCCCAAAAAGAACCTCAAAACATCACCTTAGAAAGTAAGGTCTAACTTAAGCGGAATAAGGAGGCTGCTGACAGAAAGTCCAGATAGCATAGAAAAGTCCTCTAGCGTGATCGTTATCACGCCAGAGCTCAAGAAGTAGAACGAGTCAGTGGTGTCCTACCATCTTTCCATCAAGGTGGCTAGAAGGCCGTGGCTAATGCGAGCATTGCTAAAAGACTCATACAGGGGCCCAAGGCCATAACCATCCACCAAGAGTCTGATAGCCTCAGGGAGGGCCACTAACCACTCAACCACACCGGCCAGTGAGCTAAAATCATGAACAGAATGAGAGCACTCCTACAAGAGAGAACAGAAACTAGTGAATTGCAAGAAAAGGGAAAGAAAGTGTAACAAAAAAAATAGAGGAATGAGGTCATACCCTAAAACCCGTATGGGAGACATGCTGCTCTGGCTCCCAGAGGACCACAGAACAAGGGCTATCCTCGTCTAGCTCATAAAACTGCTCCATACCGGCCTGCAGAAAATAGGCCGGAGGCACGTAAGTAGCAGGGTCGAAAGGTGGGAACTCCCCACCATGAATAAATCTGTCACAAGCAAAAAACAAATGACCAAAAATGAGAAATAGTGCAAAAAGGTGACAAACATAGTGAAAAAGTATAAAAGATGGGCCACAAGTTCAAGTATATGGGTGTTTATGGGTAGTGTGGTACAATGGTCGTGGCAAGGTGATATGCATGGACAAATATGCATAGAATGATCGGTAAAAATCCTAGAAAACACTTGGCATTCATGGAAATAGTTGAAAAGACATCAAAAAGTTCAAATAACGTCGCTACATCGCAATGTAAATGTGTAACAGTTGATGGAAAGCCAGAAAAGTCAGAGAATAGGGTGAAATACCTAAAAATATTCAAGAAATGGTTGGAATCAAAAATCGTTCGGTAGAAATGATGCCCGCAATGTACGAAATTCAAAAAGTCAAATGAATCACAAGCTTCAGAGCAATAAAGGACCACCAAAAAAGAAAATGAAGAAGCTATAGAGGAAGAATATGAGATTTCAAAGGTGTGAGCATCAAAGATGAGGCTCAAAAACACTTTAAAACCCTTTGGGTCACGTGAGACTGTTCCATATTTACTAATTGTGCATGCACACAAGGCTTGACCGTACGCACATTGAGTTAGTGTACGCACACACATCCTATGCTGGCACATGTGTGGCCTACATGCCTGCACGTGTGGCCAGCCTATTGCCCTTTCAGGCCGTCTCTAAGGCACAAGTATGTCCTAAACTCAAGCTTAGGTATTGGCATGCCTTTCAAGGCCCATCATCTTAATTCGTATTTGAATCTCTGCTACTTATTATCACACTACACCAACACACATTGCACATAGCATGGAATGGGAGACAATTTGAAAACTTGTGCCCCAAAGACACTATTATTGGCATCCACATGGAAAATGAGTCCTTTAACCTCTCCCTAACTGAGTCTTATTGGAATGGGAAAATGTTTTCAAAAATCACACTTGGCATCAAAAAAAAAATTGCATGATCAGATTTTCTTACATTGTGACTCAAATTTTGAAAAATCTAAATCCTTGGAAACTGAATTTTGGAAAAACCTACAAACTTGGCATATAAAGCTCGTTTAAGGTGAACAAACACTACGAACCACTTGGAAAATTTTGGAAAACACTTGGAACCAATTGGAAATTTTGAGAAAACACTTGGAAAGGCTTGGAATATAACCTAAATTTGACCTTCATGCCTCGTAAGGTGTGAGCATGGCATATAATGGAATAGAATTTATTAAACCCCTGCCTCATAAGGGAGCAAGGGTGGCATGGAATGGAATGGAAGTTATTAAACTCCCACCTTGTAAGGGAACAAGGGTGGCAAGGAATGAAATGGAAATTCTTAAACCCCCATGGCTCGTAAGGAGCGAGCATGGTTTAGATCGTAATGCAGCGAACTCAGAATTACAAAGCAGCAAAATAGGAACCCATCATACCCCCATTACTTATAAGGAGTGAGCATGATTTAGAGAATAATGCAGTGAACTTAGAATTGCAGGACAGCAAAATCAAACCCATTTTACCCATGCCTCGAATGGGCATGATTAGGATTGCAAGGCAACGAACACAGAACCAATCCAAAAATAGTCGAACTCGTGAATTGGAAACTTTTGGCATCGTGAAAATGACATCATTCTAACCACAATGCGGTGTGTATTATTTGGAAATGACCTTCTCTTAAGTATTTGTAGGACTGGCACATTTTTGGCCAACTTGGAATCGAACGAATGGAACTCGGCATAGGCTTTAGCACAGTAAGGTGAGCATGGCAGGTATAGCCTACTCCCCTCTCCTTTTAGAAAAATTGCATACTTGGATGAGTGCTTGAGTGCTTGTTGTATACACTCACTCACATATGAACTATTGTACAACCACCCTTAAACTACACTGATCTAATTCCTTGTATCAAGGATATGTAGACAACTTGCGGGTTCGATCACTTGCATGATTGTTTGGTACTTTCTTAAGCCTTAGGGTCATGTCCACTGGGATAGTCTTAGATCTTTGACATTCACTTCACATCACTTCATGATTGTTTGAGTTTTGTCAAAAAGGGGCAATTATAAACACCCCATTTTGACTAACCCTAAGACTTCGGGTGCTTTCAAGTCTCCCGATGTTGAAATGGTGATTACTTCATCTTTAGAATATTTAAGAATGTTTGGAGTTGTTGTATGAACTTGTTTTGGCCAAAAATTTATTTTTTGTGAAAATGACCATTTACTCCCTGAATCCGCTTTTGCCAAAAATCAACTTTTTGACCCTAAAAGAGAAAAAGAAGTCAGTTATGCTTTGATAAAAGACATTTTTCAAAATTAGTAGCCATTTGTATCAAAAACATTGATTAGAAAACAATTCAGGCTTACTTGAGCCACAAGAAAGCCATTAGCATGGTACCCTGCACTTGTGCATACATGGATGGCATGCATACCGAGGCAAGTGGTGTGCATGCACTTGCATTGTGCGTGCAAACTTGAGTTGTTATGGACGTCGTGCCTTTTTGGGTATAAGGCGCATTTTCACCCAATGTTGTACCAACTTGCTTTTAAGAGTCGCCACTTAATTTTTAAGACAAACTAAGAAACCTTTAACGATAAAAACTAAGTACAAGCACTAATCCATCACAACTAAATATTCTCAACTCGGGAACTTAGGTACAAGAAGTGAAGGTCATTAATTAATGCACCCCTCCTTACCCAATCAAGTGATTGGCCTATACTAACCTTTTATTTTATGAGATTAAATAATTAATTATTCCACAAATTTCATTATTAACCCTAAGTTCTTAACTAAACCTAACAACTAGATGATTTAAATAATTAAATATCACTTAATTTGAATTAAATGAGTATAGCTATATCTTTTCCATAAAATCATGATTTTATAATGAAAAGAAAGCTTTTAAATCATATGGCTATAAACAACCCAAACTAAGCAATATTCATCAAAAAGCATCCAAAAATACTAATTGAGTTCAAAAAGCACTTAACTTGCATGATTTAAAGCAACAATGCAAATACGCAAGTAATATCCTATGAAGATCAAGAAACTTACCCGAATTTCACCACAAAGCGTCCAACCATGAAAAATATGATTAAATAAAATATAAAAATCCTATACAAGCTACTAAACACGCACAATATGAACTTAAGCCCGATTTAATGGCTACTAACATGATTCAATACAAACAAAGCAACTAACACATAAAAATAAATATGCAGAATATTATATGATGATTAAACCGGGCTATATGCATGATACTATCAAGATTAAACTACCCTAACGTGCAGCAAATAGTATCTAACCTAAACATGCAAAACAAAGTGAAAAACATACAAAACTACTAACCTAGATGATGATTCATGATGAACTAACATCCTAGCCATGTGTAGACACCCTTACGACTCGGACGTCATCTCATGCACATCCAATGATGAGTCTATATGCTTGTCAAGTGCTCGAAGTCCTCAACAGAATGTCACAGTTTTGAGCCCTTCAAACCTTGCACCCCTGTTGCCTCATTTTTGGACCAAACCCAGTGGTATTCAAGCTTGCAACCTCTGGTGGCCTGCTGGCCACTGTTAGAGGCTGCCAACCACCAATGTCTTTTGCAGATATTTTGTAATAGATGTGCCAGCTATTTGCACAGATGCTTGCATCTGCTTCCACGTGTATAGCTGGATGTTCTTGAGGGAAATTCATGTTTTCTATTTATAGAGCGCCTCCCTCTCTTGTTTTAAGGTTAGAAAAATTTTGGAACAAAATTTTTTCTCTCTCTCTACAATTCTGTCTCTTTCTAGCAAATTCTACACTTTAGCTTACATATCCTTCATCTTTGCCTATACACCCTTAACCAAACCTCTTCATCTTTGAGTTGAGGTATCTTAGAGCCTTGTTTGAGCTCTTGAGGGTTGGTTTGCTTTGTTTTGTTTCTTGGAATTGATTTTCCTCTTCAAAGGTATAAAGCTTTGCCTCTTTACTAGCTTTGTCTATTCTTTTTCTTGCAATTTTCCAACTATTTTTGGGCTATAAAAACTCTGTATTTTTGGGCTAAAACTTGGGTTTCAAGGCCAATAAAGGTTGAGGGGTGTTTCACCCTTCTTTACACCTTGTTTTGAAAGCTTTTACCCTTGTGTTTCCCACACTTGCACTATTTTTTTTTGAGTTTTTAACTATGACGCCCCAAAAATCGGGAACATCAGATAATATATTAACCATTAAATACAGGGTTTATCTAAGGTTACAAGAGTAGAAAATGTCACTAATGAGTCCTTTGGCTAATAACCAAGCAAGATCCCAGAAAGGTCAGAGGAATCAAAATAGCCTCCCTTCTAAGTCCAACCACCTTAGATAGCAAAACTACCTTTTTGACAGATCTTGACAGGATATTAACACAAGGTCTACATGAGTTAACGGAGTATAAGGATAGGTTACAAATGTTATATATATACAAATTACAAAAATCATGTCGTAAATACAACATGGGATCTATCACTTACAATCTCAAAACACGTTTAACATAACTAGTTCCTAACTCTCATAGGATAGCCATACGTCCTCAAATACTTCAGCCTTGCCTTCGACCAGCCTAATAGTCTTCAATACCTGGCATGAAACACCGTGAGCTTTGAATGCCCAGTAAACGCACACATACCCCGTCCCTTTTTCCCAATCCAATACACCATCACATTTATGGCAAACAAGTAGTGAAGCATGATATTCAAGTCAATAACAGCAATTTCAATAATAGAGAAAAGGAGCATGTCATTCAAATAGATAACAAGGTTATAATGTTAGTGGTTAGTATTCTAGAAATCCCCCAAAGAGATTTCATCCTCCCAACCACAAGAATTGGACACCGAACTATTCGGAACTCCCTATTTTGCTGCTTTGTTGCAGAACTAACCCCGGATGCCTACCAACGATTATATACCGCGTAGCGCCAACCGTAGGGCCTCAAAAGGGACAGCGAAAAGAAAAATGTTTTATCTCCTGAATCCAACCTTATCCTTCCAAAAAAAAATTTATCTTCCTGAATGTCCCATCCGGACCCAACCTTATCTCACCAATCAAACCATCGCAAAGAGTCCGAATACGTTCGTTCCATTCCAGGGTTTACGCGACAACTGCTTGCGCAAGACTTAAACTTCAATTAGGGAGCACATCCCATCAATCCATACATAACACATTATCATCTCTTCAATATTTAAGTGATCGAAAACCCAATATTATCCCAATTAAGTTTTCCGTTTGGATCAATGTTTTAAGTCAAGTTAGAACAAACTCAACAAGATGGTAATATCCACATAAGTATGAGCATCATTAAAATGAAGAAGATAAGGAACATAACTATAACACATGAAATACCATACCAAGATATGATCATAAACTAATAAGCATATTCATGTACACAAGAGCATAAAACACTCATGCAAAACTAAATTTCCAGATTCAGTACCATTGAAAGATTAAAATCAAAAGGGCTATTTTAGATTTTTACCAAACTCGACCTCCCTATGGTTCGTAGAGAATTTAATCTAGTTTTCAGAACATGTTTCAGAAATGTGATAGTTTTTCTAGATTTTTAGTTATTTAAGAAATGTTCCAGCGCTGTCCAGATTTGTCGACGGTTTTGAAAGTTGGAGTTTCTCACAAATCGCTCACTCGTTTTCAATGAAACCAATTTTAGTTGAAAGATAACTCCTTAAGGAAGATTTTGACATAAAATGGAGGCCCAGAATAATTTTATAAATATTTCTAGAAATTTTGAAAGTTGGCTATGAAAATAGATTCTTAAAGCATAACACCCAAAACAAGAAGATTTGTGAGAAAGGGATCCACTATGGGAAATTTTTCATTTCTTTTGTGATGAAAACATGCTAAATAATATATATTAAACTCAGAAAATTAGCTTGAAGGTGTGCCTTTGGAAAGTTTGAGAGATTGGTATGAAAAAGATAGTTTTGTACCGAAATGAGGGGAACTACAAGAGAGGTAGAATCATGGCTCAACTCTTATCATTTTTAACTCAAGGAAATCATTAATAACACATCTGAAAACAATGGGTAGATCCCTTAAGAACATGTATTTGAAAAGGAAAATAAAAGAGAGAGTTGTGTTGTGGCTTACTTGCTAGGCTTGAACAAGATTGCTCTCATCTTCCTTCCTCTCCCTCTCAAGACTTCTCTCTTGCTCTCCTTTCTCTCCTCTGAGCCAAATGTATGTGAGTGTGTGTTGTTTGTGTATGCCATGCTAGGGGGTGGTTGTATTTATAGGCAATTTCGGTGTAAAAAGACATAAAGGCCCACTAGTTTGAATTGGATTGAAAAGTTTGGATTTACTTGGAGTCTAATGGAAAAGAGAGTGATTAGGGAACTTAATCATGTGATTAGACAATATTTAGTTGGCCTCTAGTTGGAATGGAACTAGTTTTGGGAACACAACCCTAGATTTACGGGTACTAGGTACTAGAGCTTCTAGAATGTCATAATTACAAGTCTTGAAAATAGGTCCCTTATATTCTCCTAGGTTGGCCGGCCATGGGGAAGGGAAAAGGAGAATATTTTATTCAATATATGTGTACTGTGGACATATTCCCAATGTATATATAAAGAATTGGTACCAAGGTCATCATTGCTCCAAGATTTCAATGGATTTGTTTGTACTAAAGTACAATGATTATGGCCTATGAGGTATGATGGCTAGCCATGTGCTCAAGATTTGGAGAGATTTTCCTATTTATTATGTGTACAAATTCCATAGATATTGTGTACAAAAATATTTGATGAATAAAAGGTACAAATATATATATATATATATAGAGAGAGAGAGAGAGAGAGAGAGATCTCAAATTGATTTGATGGTACCTATAGTATAAAAAGTACATGTACTATTTTTGGGGTAATTCTTGAAATTAATAAAAGAAGTGAGGGCTTGGAATTAAACTCATGTATTGGAACCTTATTTATGTAGAATTAAATTAAATTAGACTAAGGAATCTAATTCGGTTAGGATATTCCTGTTTCGATAAAAATTATAAAAAAAAAACTAACCGACAAGATTCGAAATAATTTAAGAAACTGAGGGGCTTTCAAGGAAATAATTCAAACATAAGGGTTTTTAAAGAGAATACATTTTTTTTTCAAGGGCTTCACATTAACCAGTGATTTTCAGAGTTATTTCGATGGCTAAAATCATGTTTTGAAGTCCAAATTTGAAGGGGTTGGCCTCCCCTCCTTGTATCTTGCTTACTAGCCTAGCTTGTGCTATGTTTTAGCTTATTATCTAGATATTTTTGTCTTAATTTTAGCATACTTTAGGACTGTTTTTAGACTATTTTAGCACTATTTTTGGTTGATAGTTGCATTTGAGCTTTGCTTTGCATGCTTGTAGTGTAATTGTCCTCATGAGTTTGGTATTTTTAGGCCTTAGACACCACCTTATTTGAGTTGATTGCATTTATTTATGGCTTTCCATACTTGTAATCACTCTTAATCACCTCTATAACCTCCCTCCTTTCTTGGCTTTTGTTTTGCTTTGAAAGTTGTTTCAAACAACTGGTTTGTTTAATCATGAGATTGAGATGTCATGCTTAATGGTTTAATCCCTTCGGGATTTATTACCAACGGTATGATGTCTCTTTCATACCTAAAACAACACTTGGTTTAAGCCCTCTTTCCATTAGAGGATTTAAATTCACCTTTTGGACTCAATGAATTAAAGGATGGTTGGTAATTAAAATGAAGTAATTAAAATGGTGTAAGATAATAATTGGTTTTGTGTTCAATAGGACGTTAAGTGAACACATGGAAGCTTGAAGCATTTCATACTCATTAATGATGAAATGATTCAAGTTTCTAAGGTTACTTCCCATGATCAATGCATGAAAGGAAGGAGGTTTGAGTCTTGTGTTGTAGCATTTATTGAACTTGCACATTTTGGTTAATAAGCTATCATGCAATGAAATTGTTTGAGTTGGTGGTTTGTGAACCAAGTTTTGTCTCATTTGATTTATTTATGATAAGGAGGGGTGAGTTGTGCAGAAAACCCTTGAGAATACCCTGTGCATGCTCTGTTTGTTCTTTTTTACAGCAAGATGAACTGTGCAGCAGTGGCCGACAAGCCACTTTCCATGGCCAACAGGGCCTCACTCCTTGCCGGCCAGCCACCAATGCAAAATCCAGCAATGTGTTTTTTGAGCAGAGTAGAGCTATTCTAGAGGTGGACGAAAGTGTAAGTGTTCTACTGTGTAACAGAGACCTTTTGGAAGCAAAACAGTGGCCTTTTCGGGTGGAAACCAAGCACATGTGTGGACTCGTCTTTTCCCGCGCCCCGCCTTTTGGAAAGGTTTGAAAATAAGGCCTCACAGTTCGGACTCCCATGGTTCTGAATCTAATCTCACAAAGTGCAATGTGAAACTGATAAACACCAAAGAGTCCAAATTCGGCAAACCTTTTTTGGAAAATCGATTTTAAATCAAATAATGCCAAAATTGGACTGCTTTGCTAGATTACAGAGTCGCCACCTAAATATTTTGCTTTGGAAAAATTTAGGAAACCCTAACTCGTGCCAAAGGCCATGTGTCCGTCTTCACCAAAGTAGCCTCAGGTCGAGAACTTGGGTACGAGAGGGGAATGTCCTGAAATGAGCACCCCCGCTCGCCTGATTAAAGATTGGCCTCTACTAATTATGATATGATGTTTTATAAACATTATATATTCTTATTCGGGTTATTAATCTAACATTACTACGTGATGCGCACAAGCAAGTATAGACTAAAATCGCAAGAATTGGAACAACTCAACTCATGTTTATTTTTTAAAATGGTTTGAACTTGCCACCCTCAAGTGGACTTAAAAGCGCGGATTTGCCACCAAACAAGATGAGCTTAAAACATGATTTGCCACAACAAAGTGGGCTTAAAACTTACATTCGTTGAATTGCTCTAATTGGCATTCATGCAGTTTGGCATTTAAGCACATAGCCTCATGGCAAGCATGCGAAACATGACAATATGGCAATCACACTCATGCAAGTATGATAAAGCATAAAAACTCACTAAGTACACCAAGTCAAAACAGAAACTAGTTAGAAAGATGCATGATCCTAACTATACAAGATGCCTAATGCAACACATGCAATGATGTAACTAAATAAGTTCGACTACTTAATCATGGTATTTGTAAAACTTTGATAGCATGCTTTGAAACACATATTCAAAGAAGTATTGAAATGCAATGCAGTTTGAATGATGCGCCAAGCCTCGGTGCATGCAAAACGAATGAATGGATGCAAGCATGTGATATGCTAATCGTAACATGTCCTTAATCTAACCATCAAAAGTGATCAAATAAAAGGGAAAAAGACGTGGGGTTGGAAGACATGCACACATGCACGCACACCTATTACAACATTACGCCCTCGCGAAGAAAGGTCCGAATGAATAAGCTAACTATTACAAAACGAAACTACTTAACTAACTTATTCTAAGCTAATTAAATATTACAAAATGAATTAATTAGCTAAACACTTTAACTAACTAATTACAAAGTAAGCAAATTAGCTATCACTAATTAACTAAATAAAGCAGTTAAATGGCCTCGAGGGGCGAGGAGCACATGCATGCTTGGTTGGTTTCCTCCCGAGAATCCATCGCCTTACCATTACAGCCTATGTTTGCACATGCTTTGAACACCAACAGTGCTGCCAACTTCTAGAATGCCTCTACTCCAACTCAAGAGCACGTAATGCAACACAAAAGATGCTTTATCTTGCCTTTTTTACTTGTTCATTTTTATTTACTCATTTTAGATTACCGATCCATTCTTTAATCAGTTAAGTCTGAAAGTGAGTGTCCTCTAATGGAAGAGGTTTTAACCAAAAGATAATTTAAGGCAAGAGAGAGGTCATGTCGTTGATTAGTAGAAACCTTCAAAAGAGGATTAAAACCATTAAGCACGAGCCTCGATCTCAAGCTTAAACACAACCTGAAGGTTAACCAACTCTCAAAGTAAATGAAAGATTGAAGAAATGAGGAAGGTTGCAGATATGTTAAGTGCTAGAATGGAGTGCAAAACAACACTAAATCATGCCATTAACTCAAAAGAAAGATGATCAAGGCAATGAAACAACAAACTAGTGAAGGAAATTACACTACAACCATGCCATACAAGGCTCAAAGGACCTAACCAGCCCAAAACAGAGTTAAAACAAGTCAAAACAGTAGCAAAAACATGCTGAGATCAAGTTACAAAATACTAGAAAAACATGCTCACATCACAAGGAGGGGAGGCTAACCCCTCCAATTTTGGACTTTAAAAGAAGGTTTTTGTCACTGAAATACTTTGATTTTTAGTGGTTAAAAGGCCCAAAAAGTTTGATTTGAATATGCTAAAAGATAGTGCAAAAGTCTACACAATTAAGCAAAAAGAATGGTGGATCGCCCCTTAACACAAAATAGCCTCAAACCATCATGTTAAGCCTAAAAAAAAATAAAGTTTTTTGTAATTGAAAACCAGCTCAAAAACAATACAAAAGGATGGCAAAATAAGTAGTTAAAGCAAGTACACTAAGCAAGTGAACTACCTCTTGAAGCTCAAGCACAAAATAGTCCCAAATTCCAACTCAAACCCCTTTCAAGAGCTCAAACTAAACTCCAAAAAACCTTAGCTCAAAGGTAAGAGTGTTTGGTTAGGGATTGATGTGCAAAAGTGTAGAGAAACTAGACTTTAAGGCACAAAATAAGAAGAGAGAGAGAGAAAGAGAGAGAGAGAGAGAGAGAGAGAATTCTAGAAAAAGAGAGAGAATTTTGTTCTAAAATGTCTAACCTTCCAAAATAGGGGAGGACACCCCCTATATATAGAAAACCAAGGTTTGAGCTTGAATTCATCATACCATACACGTGTATGGAGATGCAGTTCAGTGAGCAACAGCTGGCACAACTGGCAAACAAATATCTGAAAAAGGGAACAAATGGCCGTCGGCCACCATTGGTGGCTGTCAGCCACAACTTGTGGCCAACAAGGTCTAGGGCTGACCAGTAGGTCATCCCCCTCTCCAGGTAAGAGGCAACAAGCTCTTGGTCCAAAAACGTGTACAAAACAGATAGGTTTAAAGGCTCAAAGACAAGGTGTTCCGCCGAAGACTTCGGGCGCTCAAAACAAACACAAACAAGGATAATCATCGAGTGTACAAACGATGACGTCCAAGTCTTGAGAGCGGTCAAAAATGGGGTATCTACAACATGCATAAGCATACCGCGCATGTTTAAGTTTAAATATTTGTCTTAGATATTTGTTGTAGTTAATTAGTTGTAGCTAGTTAATTTTGTAAAGTGTTGTAATTAATTAGTTAGTTAACTAGTTATTCAATTTCATCTTGTATATATTTTAGTTAACTAGAACAGTTAATTCAGTTGTTGTAATAATTAGTTAAGTAGTTTAGCTAATTATTCATTTCGGTTTGTAATTGTTAGTTAATTAGCTTAGCTTTAGTTAATTGGCTAGTTAATTCATTCGGACTTTCCTTCGTGAGAGCGCAATGTTGTAATACTGTGTATATGTTCCAACCCCACATCTTTCTCCTTTTTATTTACTAATTTATGATGGTTAGTTTAGGGACATCACATTTTGTTTAGCATTATTTCATGCTTGCATCCATTTGTATTGTATGCACCGGGGCTCGATTCATCACTCTGACTTGCATTGTTAGTTTACACACTTCTTTGAATACGAGCTTAGACTGCATGCTATTTAATTGCGTCATATGCCATATTAGTAGCCGAGCCTAGTAATTGCATATCGCATGTGTTGCATTAGTCATAGTGCATAGTTAGGAATCATGCATTTTTCTAATTAGTTTCTCTTTTGGCTTAGAGTACTAGGTGAGCCTTTACTCGCTTTAGCATATCACATGAGTGTGAGTGTTGCCATGTCTAGCATGCTTGCCATAAGGCTAATTGCTTAAGTGCTAAACTGTTTGAATGCCTGTGGATGGTGGCTAGTTGCTCGAATCGGGATAATTTGAGTAATGTTTATATGCGATCACTTTTTCAAGTGGTACATATTCGAAACAATTTTCAAAATAAACATGAATCGAAATGTTCCAATTCTTGTGATTTAGTCTATACTTGTGTGTGTGCGCATCAGATAGTAATGCTAGCCTAATAATCGAAACAAGAGCATATAATGTAAATAAGATTTTTATCATAATTAGTAGAGACCGATCTTTGATCAGGCGAGCGAAGGTGCTCAATTCATGACCTTCCCCTCTCGTACCTAAGTTCCCGAGCCAAGACAATCTTGGTGATAACAAACACGTGACCTTTGGCACGAGTCATGGGTTTACTAAATTTTTCCAAAAATATTTAGGTGGCGACTCTGTATTTGGCAAAACAATCTATTTTTGGCATTTTTTATTCAAAATCAATTTTCCAAAAAGATTTGTCGAATTGGGACTCTTTCATGTTTATCTATTTCACATTGCACTTGTGGAATCAGATTCAGAACCACGGGAGTCCGATACTGTAAGCTTATTCGACTTCCGAAAGGGGGGGTGAAAAAGTTAAGCTACAGTTTTTGGCGACTTTGTTGGGAAAAGTAGAGAACTTGACTTGAAATTCATGATATGAAATTTTATCTACACTTATATGTTTCTTTACATTGCATTTGCATTGGTGCGTTTAAGTCATTATGTTTGTCATCTGTTATTCCTGAACGGTTTGCCAGAGGCTTTCCTGAAAAGCTTGCCAAAAGGCTGACCGGTCACGGGCTTTGCCATGCTGGAACACAACCCTCGAATCTGGACTACAGCTGTACCGTTTGATCCTCCTTCCGATCATGATTTTTATAAAAAAAGAGTACAAGTTTCAAAGCAAAATAAACCTATCTGAAACTATACATCTGCTAATGCTACCAAACAAAAAGAAACTAAGCAAAGTACAAAAAAAATCAACGCCAATCGGCTCAGGCCCGAGAGGCCCTCTTCGTCCTCTTTCTCGGAGGAGAGGACTTGGGGGTACTATCTCCATCGGCACCGCTGTCCAAATCAATCTTTGAACCAGAACTCGAGCCAGTATCCTCTCCGCTCTCTGCCTCAGAGTCCGCAGCATCAACACCTCCGCTATCGGATCCCTAACTAGCATCACCGTCTCCACTCTCGGATGACTCCGAATGCCGACTCGTTGCCTTCTCAGAATCACTAGTCTCAGCATCGTCATCACTCAAGATGGGCTTTGAAGGGCTGCTCTAGCCTCGGGTGCCCCTGTCCCTGCCTCTCCTCCCTGCTACTGGAGGAGGTATTGCCGGTGCCGGTGCTGGTGCTGTTGTTGTTGCAACCACCAGAGCCATCGGTATAGATGGGATCTAAAAAAGACAGTTGTCAACGTATCAGTTACAATGTGTATATCAGATACAAGCATAGTATGCAGAATAAGTGGTATGTAGAAATCAAATACAGTATGAGTACAGTGTGTGAGTACAGTGTGCCAATGCAGTATATCGATGCAGTTTGGGAAAGACTGCAGTTCAAATGCCAGTGTATCAGTGGAAAAATGATAGCATGAAGTGCAAACTGAAGGAAATTACCTGGATATCGTGGAGACCAAACAGCGTCTCCCTCCTCTGCACCATGCCCATAAAGGAAGCTATCAGCTCAAGACAGCTCCCCGTGTACTCAGTGTTTTCCTATATATATATATATAATGAGATATCAATCAAATATACTTGTCAATTCAAGTATGAATACAAGAATAAGATTTATATACTACTTGCATTTTCATAGAGAATCATTTGCCTCATCTCCATCAAACTAGCTATTTTTATTTTTTTTTAAATAGTGACTAAATTATCAAGTTTCAAAAAAGTGTTTAGTCAAAATAGGAAAAAGTAATTTTTTAGCACAGGCTGACAAAAGTTTTGTTTGGTTGTTTATAAAAGCCTTATTTACTACTAGACTATAATTGAACAGAAAGCAACAAATTAATTTTCTTTTCTCAATGCCATTGATTATTCAATTCTTGACTGTGGGCTCTGAGAATGTCCTAAATTGGGATTTTATTTTATTATTATTATTTTTTAACACTAGCATAAACTTTTAGATTCTTTGCTTATTTCTCATGTTTCTTGCCATGAAATAATGCTAATTAATTGAAATATTGCTATTCATAGTATCATTTTTTTGACAGACATGGATTTTTCAATGATAGGAAAAGTACATATTTTACAACAAAATGAAAGAAGGAAATAAAGTTATTGAGCAGACTAAATAGAAGCAATACATTTTATCAATACTGAATTGAATGGTAAAGATATAGTTAGATAATATTGACAATTTAATCTTTAGGAAAAAAGAGATTCTAAATTCAAACACCAAAAACATTCCCATATAAGCAGATAAACAACACTATATGATATTCGATGTTACATATGAAATTTAATTTCATGGATTCCAAAGTTTATAAAAATGACTAACTCCCAACACTTGAAAAAGGAGGAGGGCAATAAAATAAAATAAAATAAAACAGGCAGCAAACAGACCATTAACATTAAGTGAAAAACCACCACTGAAGTCGATTGTATTGGATAGTTGACATAAACAACATATTAGGCAAAGATGCATACAGAAAAATGTTTGAACAGATGGATTTTTATAGGGCAGAGGGGAGCAAATTTGAAAGCAATTAGAAATCAACACAAACAGAATTCAGATTCTAGATGGGAAAGGTCAGGTTTAAAATTTTACTTAGTCCGAGGGTTTATTTAGTTGACCGCATCATCAACCACACATGGCTTGTTTTTTCATATATATATATATACATATTTTGTTTTTTATTTTATTTTAAATTTTAATAGGCTTGATAACTAACAATATATTGGCTAAAGCTTTGAACTTAAAATCTTGAAGACTTCCTAGGCAGAGGGGTAAAGAATTTAAATCTAAACCTCAAAGCCCTCAATTCCATTTTGTGTTTTTGGTGAACAATCAGGTTGTACCCACAGACAAATAAACTTACTTTGAAAACACCACAAATTCAATGTTTGTCATGTGTAATTGGTTCATCAGTAAATGTAGATATTATTAGTGAAACCATTCATGGTAAATGACAAATCTATCCAACCCATGTGACACAAACATTGCTGCAATCTTTGTGGTTTTTCACAAGTATCTAGCAAGTTAGCAACCTAACGACAAAGTCGGACTTCCAAAACATGAAAAATCACGATCATTTGCAATTGTAAAGGAACAAGTGAAGCAACTAAAACTGCAACAGAGCTGTCAATAAGAAAATATAGCCACTTCAATGGGATTGAGACAAAATAAAACACAAAAACAAAAGCATCAAGGTTTAAAAGAGAACATTGAACATCAAATTCTGAAGTGTCGATAAGCATTTTGCTTACGGTCAAGAATAATGAAAACATGATTGAACATACAACGAAGAATTCAATTACCAACTTTTTTCCTAAATGAGAACAGTCATTTGAAACCTAATTCAAGTAATCACTTGGAGTACAAACAGTATTAAGATAAAAATAAAAAATTATTTCAAACATTAAGACCAATCCGAACATGAAAAAGGGATAATTAAAAGGCCTAAGTTGTTGTTGTTGTTTTTCTTTTTCTTTTCCTTTTTTTTTTTTTTTAAGTAAGGATCAATCAAAGTTGCTAGAAATAACTTATATAATTGATGCATATTTTTAGAAGTTTATTAACTAAGTGTTATTAGTTTGCAATGGTTCAAGCATTTCATCAAAAACCTGGTGGCCAAAAGGATAGATAGAGAGATCCATATGCTTAAAGAAAAAGTTCCTTAAAAAGAATGACAGTAATGTTAAAAATGTTCTTCCAGTGAGTCTATGCAATAAAGGACTCTGTTAGAATAAATTTTGCAAGCACAAATACAGCAAAAAAAAAGTTGTTCAAAAAAAAACCAAAAAAACAAAAAAAAAGATACATCAAAAAAAGATTTGCTTGCTCATGCAAAAACCCCCCATTTCAGTGTTTTTAATTCATCCAGAAAAATATGTCTGAAAAACTCTGTTTTTGATTTATGGGTTTGTCTATTTTTGCTTCTTTGATCTTTGTTAACATATCAAAATTGATAATAAGAGGGAGATTTAAAAAATGTATAGTTGATACTTGCTTTCACTGAAACAAACCCTAAAATGAAACTACCCTTTCTCCAATTATTGATAGACTAGTAGAAATACTATCAGAAAAGGTAGAAGGAATGGTAATAGAAAGATAATGGAAGGGGAAAACATGGAAAAAGAAACCCATGGAGGCAACAACAGCAAAGAGTGAAAAAGATGAAGTTGATAAGAGAATCAGAAGGTAGGCAAATGACTCTTACCTTTGACAATGGTGCTGCAGTGCAGCAATGGTGCTTCGAACGACCTCTGACGCTGGAGTTTCACTGCTGACTCTTCGTTTCACTCTGCAACACCAAGTCTCTTCCAGAACTTGATATAGAAGGAAAAACTAATCAATTAGGATAAATAGGTAAAACACGATGTCATTTAACAAATTAATTGGAGGGAATCCAAATTTTTTTTAGAGGGAATTAAAAAAATGCATAATATATTTGCGGCAGTCTTCAAACAACCGCCGTAAAAGAATGACCTTTCAGCTTATAACCGCAGGTTCTTACAACCGCCATTAATAACAAATTTGTAACGGCAATTTATTAACGGCCTATAATAAAATATCTTTAACGACAGTCATCTTACTGTAATTGAAACCGCGGTTAAAGACGAACTTTGACGTAGGGGATATTTAAGTATGGTTGTTAGGCACCGTTTGGGAAGAAGTTGGTTGGGCTTTTTTGGCTATTTTAGCCACAAAAAACAAAATAGGCTATTTTAGCCATAACAAACAAAACATCACATCCAACCCATAATCATTACACTTTTCTCTCACAAAAAAAGTCAAAAAAGCCAAAAAGTCAAAAAGCCCTTCCCAAACCAAGCTTTTTAGCCCAGGCTAAAATAGCCAAAAAAGCTAAAAAGCCAAAAAGCCAACCCACTTCCCAAACGGAGGCTAAATGGATTAAAAAGTTTAAAAAGTTTTGAAAGTCTCACTGATATTTAAATTCTCTAGAAATTAATTTTGAATAAATAAAAGAAACAAAACTGTCCTAATGGTGGTCAAAACTTTTTAAATTTTTTGTTTGGAAAATCCCATGAATGTAGTAGGAGGAGGATTAGCATGATCATAAATTCAATAAATCAACTGTATTCATCAAATCATGCAGTGGTGATAAAGATTTCAGAACAAGCCTCATCAACACCACAAGATTCTATTTGATTAAAATGAAAAATAGGATTACAAGTGCAATTGATAGAAAGTGAACTAAAAAAAATTATTTTCAATTATATATTTGATTAAGAAGTTTTTTTTTATTTATTTATTTGTGAAAAAGTCTTAATAATTGGCTACTATCAAGAGAGGGGGGGGAAAAATCATGTAATGTTTTGTACAAAAATTAAAAGCCAATCATGAATTGTTTATGAAATTTGACTTTCTTGCATTTGTCACTGTTCTCGTGCTAAATAAACAATCGGAACAAGGCTTATCGTTTAACTACATGCAGGTGTGTGCGCGGTGTAGTTTAGACGATTTAAGAGTAAAATTATAAATTGAATGGTAGGTTAGTGGATTAGCGAATTGACAAATTGTGATTTTTGACGGATTGACGGATTGAAGAATGTTTTAGCTATTTATCATATATTTACATAATATATAACATTAACTTGTATAATATTTTTTAAATATATAACACAAAATAATTTTACATAATATGTTCATATATATCACTACTAATTTGTAATAAATTTTATATCTTAAATCTCTCTCACACTCATTTTTATATTGATATTTCATTGGAAATTAAAAACATATATGTATTAACTAGAGCGGAGCGGAGCAGAGCGGTTCGGTTGGCTATAAATATATATGTATTAACTATAGCTATAAATTTTAAAGTTTAAACTGCGATTAACGGTTAGAGCAGTACGATTTGATGCAGATCGGTACAATTTTAACAGATTGAGCGGTGTTTTGTACCACCCTAACTGCATGTTCTCTAGCCCAGCTCACAAAGACTTCTACCTTGCCGAAACTAATATCTCAAGCGGGCTGGGCCAACTTAAATAAGACTTGGGTTAGACTTGCGTTGGGCTTGGATTTGGGCCTAGGTACCTGAATAGTCCAACCCATCAACAGACTTTTACCAGCCCAAGCGCGTATCCTAGTAGAGTTAGGTCAACCCAAATAAGCCTTGGGTGGGGCCTCGACCTCCGCGTCCAATCTTAGTCTGACCTGCTGGCCCGATCTGCCAAGCTGATAAAAAATGAGAAAATAGGGAAAAGCATAAATACTTTTTTATTTAATTAAAAAATTTCAAAAATAAGTCTGAATCTTGATTCATGTTACTTGGCCACCCAACTAGGCCAATTGGAAAAGACCCAGGCCCGAAGGTTTTTAGCTGGGGGCCAAACCAACTCGACTTAACAAAAAACTCACCAGACTTAGCCCACTAACAGACTTGGGCACCAATTACGTGAGTCTGGTTGATGCAGGCTGGCTCAATAGTAAACTTTGGGAAAAGTTTTACACCAAAAACACTAGTTATTATCTACTTCTCTTCTAAAGGCTTTCAATTGATGATTTATTTTTTTTTAATTTTTTCAAAAGAGGAAAATAATGAGAAGCACTGACTCGTATATGTTGATAGGGTAAGTCCTACACCCATTATTATTATTATTATTATTATTATTATTATTATTACAGGTTAACATAATGTTTATTATGTGGTAGGAGGTAAATAAGAGTAAAATTCACCCAATGACAAATATATTATCCTAATAGTTGGAGTTAATTTAAGTCATTTGACATAATAAATGCATTTTAAATGGGCAAGGGGATTCAATAAAATAAATTATATATATATATATAAAAGAATGGCTCTCTGAATAAATGAAATTATATATTTTTGTAGTGTTATATATTTTTTATCGAAATATTTTTAAATCATATTAGTTTGGTTTAAAAGGATTTAAGTTTGTAGTGACCCGGGTAAGATAAACCTGACTTATATTAGTTATTGCATTAGAGATAATTATTTTGGCTATCAGTGGAGGATAGCATTGCCATTGTACGAGTACAAAATAATCTTCACTTGTATAATCCTATTGATCAAGTTTGCGCTTCTCCAAACGTTATCGTAACACTTGAAATCACAAACGTGAGCTGGTCGACGGGTGTGTGACGGAAACCCCTCTGATGCCTAAGTCAACAAGTAGACTAAGGTAGCGATAGCTCTGTAAATTTGAGAGTAAGAATTGGAATACTTGAGATTAGGGTTTGGTTAAAGTTTTTGTAAGTTTCGCATGGTACAATCCTAGTAAGACTCAACTCTCCTTTGTAAAGTCCTCATAAGAATCACACTCTTAAAGTGTCACAACCCCATTCCGCCTCTAGTAGAATGGTGTCGTGATGGCCAGTAATCCAAGATTACCAAAAGCCAACTTACAAAGATTCACACACAATCAGCGTATACATATGGGGCTTACATGTGCAGAAGTAATAAATTTAAATCTAAGTAGTCCATAAGAGCTATGCATAGATCAAATGAAATGGCATACATCTTAACATGGTTTTACAACTTGGATACAAATAAAATAAAGTACATATTACATCTTGATCAAAAGGCTTCTCAAGCCGACATATACAAAAGAAGTGAATTAAAACTAAGAAACATAATCTTCAAGAGGTTAGCAAAATGAATCCAAACAACTTGCAAATAACATCTTAGGCGTCACCGCCTTCTTGCTTGCCGCCTACATATATATAAAGGGGAGGGTGAGCTTGGATACTCAGTGAATGATATAATTAATAAAGGTTTGAATGAATGATATTCGAGATCTTTATCAAAACAATACATATCATAGCTTGTAACAAAACATGGGATGAATCAAGTTCATCAATCAAATCTTTCAAATCTTCTTGGGATGTTTAATAACATCTACATAATACATGGGGGATGACATTCTGGACAAAATAAGGGAATAATCGACCCGGAATCGATTAGACAAATCCACCTGCACAAGGCCGTCGGTGGGGCCATCCGTACTAGACCGTCGATGGCAGAGATCTCTCAAACATGGTGCTACATGGGCTTATAGTCCCCTAGCATGAAAGGACTTTCCCAGAATGTCATCAAAACAAGATAATACTTGATACAAAACTAGGGATAATCATTCATACTTGAACAAACACTTTTCCAAAACGAAACAAAGCTTTATCAAAACTTTATAACATAGCTTTATTAAAAATACCACTTACATAGCTCTTCGGGTGTAGGGATTAAGGTAAGGATCCAAGACCTACAAATACATAATAAAGTCTACTGAATGCACTTCAAGAAGACAAGAAGGAATGCTCAAAGATGGTTGTGCAATGCATCCTTAAAACAAGCTTTACATGAATGAAAATGATCCCGGCATTTCTTTCCAAAACCAAGTCAAGACAAAGTAAAACATGCTGGGAGTTAAATCACTGCTTTTCATCTAGGGAAAACATGTTGGGTACCAACCAGGTCTTGGAATGGATGCACAGAAATGATCTAGGCAAAAATGACCTAGCTGGGTGAACTCAGGAAGTCTTGGCCGAGGTCCCACACCTCTTGGCCGAGGTGTGGTTACCTAGGCTTCGGCGTGCAGCTACCTGCCGAGGAGTTACAAGGTGTCGGCAAGGGAATACCATGGTCGGCCTAGGTGTGCAGTGGTTAGCCTAGGTGTGCATGCAAGATAGACTAAGGTGCAAGTGATCATGCAAGGTAGGCCAATGTGAGATACGATGCTTGGCCTAGGTGTGAGATCAAGGCAAGAGTGGTCTCGGTGACCACACCTAGGGAAAGGTGAAGTCTGGAAATCTGGGTTTCCTCCTTGAAGGACATGAAAAACATGAAGGACAAGAACATGAAGAACATGAATGCTAAAATCATAACTTCTTTATTCAAAATCTGAGATTTCATGAGATGAGTTCGAAAATATAGACCTGGGTACCCATACTTAAAGATCTTATGAAAACAAACACAAAAACATGGATCTTGATACAAGCTTTTCGGATCAAAACATGGTTTTTCTTCAAGAACACATGAACATCACTTTCTCTTTCTAAAACAAACTTTAAATCAATGCATGGCTCATGAATCATGCTAGATCATGCAATGTGATCAGATCAACATAAAGAATAACAAGAGTAGATCAAGAATCTAATCTCAAGACACGGATCTAACGGTTCAAGATGTGAAGATCAAGTTTGGAATCTAGCTCTCTCCCTCTAAGAACTTCTTCCTATTTCCTAGAGCTTCTCTCTCTCTTCAAAGGCAAAGATATGACAAATGATACGTTTTCTCTCTCTGTTGGCTGACTTAACCCTCTGTTGGGACACGTGGCACTACCGGATTAGGTTACCTCAAAAAGGTGACTGAATGACAAGACAAGAGCATGACAAAGGATGTACAACAAGTAAGATGACATGGGCACTTCGGCAGGTAATGATCTCGGGTTAGGACATAGGCTTCGGCAAGTAAGGTCTCAATGATCTCGGCTAGAAAGGATAACACTTGACCTAGATGTGCCACACCTCGGCCTAGATGTGCCACACCTCGGTCTAGGTCATTCTAGTCCCGAAACAAGATCACTAAGTGCAAGGATCAAGGATGCCGGATGCCTAGATGATATCATCTCGACCTAGATGATGACATCTCGGCCAAGACGCCAGGGTGAAGATAGAGGTCAACCAAAGTGGTTCCAAGATGGTCCTAGGTGTAAGAGGTTCGAAAGTGTGACCTAGGCTTAACATGACCTAGGCTTGGCATGACCTCAGCTTAACATGACCTAGGCTTGGCATGACCTAGGCTTAACATGACCTAGGCTTGAGACAGCAAGGAAGGAACAAAGCATGCATACAACACTTAGGCAAATCACATAAGCACAAAACAAGACAGGGACTTTTACCTAGGCAAAACAAGTCTAAGTCTACAAATGCAAGCTTAACAAGACGAAATCATGCAAATGCACATGAACATAACTAAGACATGAATGTGGGTTATTACATAAAGGATAATGTTTATCCTTTAATACCCTCCTCATTACAAGCCGAGTGAGATGGCACAACTCTTTGCACGGCTTTCGGCCGAGCAAGAGCTAATTTACTTTGTCTGCCACTATCCTAATCGAGCAACACGTAAAGCCGTACAGGGTTTGTATGGCATCCTACCATGCTGACATTACGCAGCTCTTCTCTTAGCTCGATCAAACTTTCATTCTTAACTCTGTTTGACTGCCTTCCCTTGTAGCACGGTCAAAGCGTTGACCGCCTCTAGAAAGTAGCTAGGTCTAAGAATATGGGCATTTGTTAGTCCGGTCAAATATCTTTGACTGGCCTAGCCTTTGCTCAGCCAAAAACCAGGCTATCTCCAAGACATAGCACGGCCCATTACGCGGTTCAAGCCTTGAAGCCATTTCCAACTAGCTCGCCCCAATTGGGCTACACAAATTACCCTCTCAGTTGCCCTTTAATTCGATCTATAGTAGATGATTGAGATTACTCTTTACTATCAAGCTAAATGACTCAATCTTGCCAAGCTAACCAAGACTGCTCGGTCGTAAAGCCCATTCGGTCTGAAGCGATCTCATCAGTCGTACACTAACCACTCTGACACAATGTCCTTTCTGGGACACGTGGCCAGCCCCAATTATGCCCATTCACTATTATAGCCATCACGCACATCCCTCAAAATTTTGAATCATCCCGCTTATACATACATTGCCTATCCTTCTACTATTTATCTTCTCAAGCAGAAAACCCTAGAAACCATAGTACACAACCCTTCCAATTCCTACATTTTAGCCTCAGATCAACAAGTTTTCACAGTAGCCACCGACTCGACTTCATCTCAGGAGCTTTGTTGCCGATTGGAACCTGGCTTAGCGTCCAAAAGGGTAAGCTTTCCATACCTTTTTAGTATTTTTCCATAGACATTGATTTTGTTCTTCATGTTTATTTTGCCACCTATGCCCATAAACCACGCTAAAACACCCATAATTACTAGAATCTTAGTAAAATCAATCTTGGAATTCAATTAGGCCTCCATATGACCCTTAATATTGTATTCTCTATAATGACTACACTGATCTGGGAAAAACCGACCAAGAACCATGAGTTTGATCCAAAATCACACTGGAACCGAGCAAACTCCATGTTTATAATACCTTTAGGGAAACCAACCGAGCTATAATTGTTACTTGTTACCAGGACTAAGCTAAAATCTTGTTCACTTGAGCGATCGAGTTAAAACCTCGCTTGCTTTCGAGGCCGAGCTAAAACCTCGCTAGGACCTCAAACCAAACTAAAACCTTGTTCCCTTACATGATCGAGCTAACACGTTGCCCGTTGGTAAAACCGAGCTAACACAACTCAACACCAAGCTCATTGACCGAGCCAAAAGCAATACTCTAATGTGCACACCTATTTCAACCAGACACCTTAATTAGAGCTTCATCACTCTTTATACTTGATGAAGTTATACTTTGTTTTAGCTCGGTCAACACTTGAGCATAACACAATTCATTTTCGAGCATGTAAACTGAACTAGGATTGATTAGGCACGCTTTCACAATTGCCCCTTGGCGACGCCATTCAGCCGAGAATACACACACCAACTTTTGGCCGCATTGAGAAGTCAAACGAACCCTTATTAACCTCAAAACCAACTCCATGAGCAAGTACTGCTTCATGGTAAGCTCCCCATGTGCCATAGTCGAATTCCATAAGGACTACAATATTCCAGATGATGTACACTTCGCACTAGCCGAACAAGACATAATACCTTGGGTGAAAACATGATTTTGCCCCTTCACCATGATATCCATAATTTACTCAACACTTGGACTTTAATTCTTTCTCATAAAAACCCCTTCTTCCCTTTTATAAAACCCCAACACATCTCATAATACCCCCATATTTACCGGCCAATAAGTATAGAAGAGCAATTGGGCGGGCACCTTTTACATTTCTGAAAACACCTCCAAATTTATCGGCCAGCAAGCACGGAGGGTCAATTGGACAACTTTACATTTCCAAAAACACCTCCACATTTACTAGCCATCAAGCACGGAAACCAACACATTATTCAACTGTATCCCTACATTTACTAGCACTAAGCACAAAATGGCAATTGAACACCTTAATCATATACCAATGACATTCCCACATTCTCCAACCTCCAAGCACAGAAAGGCATTTGGGCACCTCAACACACACAACACGTACTAAGATTATATACACCCAATTAAACAACCCAACACTTAATCCATCACCATGTCGATGCAATGCAATGCAAGAGTTCACAATATTATAACTTAACTAAAATCCAATTCAATCACACAAAATCAACAAATGAATACGATATAAAGTACCGTTTTGGGAACAAAATAAAAAGTCACGTTTTTGGACAAAATGTCCAAAAACGCAAGTGCCAAAAACGCAACAAATGTGGTTTAGGAAGTGCCAAAAACGCAAGTGTAAAATCACAAATTAGAGCCTATGAAAAAAAAATAAAAAAATAAATTTCTTATGTTGGGTAAGGGTATTTTGGTCACTTTAATTTGATTTGACACCATAAATAAGGGTGATTCTACTTACACCACTCTGTTACCTCCTTACACCCTCCATATAAGATTGTTTTTTTCTTCCAATTTTATCCATATGTGAAATTACTTAAAGAGACAAAACACTAAAATTAAATGTATTTGATTATCTCTTTACACCCCCTGACCTTTCAATTCCTACTTCTCTTTTTCCTTTCTTAACTTTTCTTTTCTCTTACACATCTCTTTTGAAAAAATGATAATCATAGTGTTTTGATCATCAAAAAAAGCAATGGATGAAGAAACAGTGGTGAAAAACCATCAAAAAAGTGAAATGGTGAGTTTTTTTTTTTAGTTTGGTAGGTTTTTGTTTCGATTTTCTGGGTTGGTGTGCGACTTTTGTTCGGTGTTTCAAAATTGAACAAAATAACATAGTCCGGCATCACAGTGCCGAAAAAAAAATATAAGTCTAGCATTCTATTACCGAACAGCCCCAAATTATTATTTATAACAAAGTGGCTCTGTAAATGTATAGCAACAGAACGCTAGACAAATATATTTTTTCCAGCAACATAACACCGAACAAATGTAATTTGTCTACTATTGTGTGACTGAACAGACACTTCACAGTGGGCTCCACTAACTTTGTTATGAAGCAAATTAAAATTTTCCAATTGTATGGCAACATAATGCTAGGAAAAACTATTTTGTCTGGTAGCACAACACTAGATTAATTAAAATTCACTAGCATTTTATTACCGAACAACCCCAGCACAAATTATTACCACATCATTTGGGAGGATATGGCTCTGTAAATGTATAGCCACAAAAGGCTGGACAAAACCATTTATTCCGGCATTATAGTACCGAATTTTTGTAAATTGTTTCGCATTGTGTGACCAAACAGACACTTCAATGTGGCTCTGGAAATATATAGCAACTAAATGCTGGAGGGATCTATTGTTTCGGGCAACTGAACACCGAAATAATTCAAATTGTTTAGCAATATGACGCTAAACTGGCTCATAACACTGAAAAAAACAATGTTACTTCCAGCAAATGGTACCATATCCCTCCAAAACACTTTAATAGCATTACAATGCATTACAAACAATAACAAATCCATATATTCGCCAAAATAAGTTTCCATTGACATAAATATTGAATACAAAATAGATGTGAAACTGTTTAAAATTCTTACAAAAGTATGACAATTCATTACTTGTCCAACCAAGCATCCAGTTTACAAAAGATCCAAGGCATCCACAAAAACTATGCCATTAGGGAAAAGTATATCCCAAATTTTGTACGGCCTAGGCATTCACAAAAACTATGGTCCGCACATCATCCAATGTGACAGTCATCTCACCATCTAGCATGTGAAATGTATTTGTCTCTGGATGCCACCTTTCAACAAAGGCAGATATTGTCACTCTATTGCCATGCCGATATGTGTGATCAATAAGGACACTAAGACCAGACTGCTCAACCAAATGTCTCCACCTAACATTTTGGACTGTTGGTGACATCCATGGCCACTCGGTAAGCTTTCGAGAACGATTCAAACATTTAAGAGGTCCCCGTTCCTGCATTTTACATAAAACATATAAATAATTTGAAGCATATAGTACATATGATTAGTTTATTGTTGAGAAATTCTCAAAATACCTTTTTCTTCCAAACAGCGGCAACAACATGGTTACGGAAGCTAATTAGCAATAAAGGATCCTTTGGAGCACCCGAAACTGGTTCTATGTTGTCATCATCCACACCAACATCGTCCTCCATGAGGTCGGCCTTTACACCAATATCATTATCGACATCGTCATCCTCCACACCAATATCGTCGTCAACATAATCATTATTCGCATCCACATGGTCATCCTCCTCCACAGGGACATTCACTTCCACTGGTTCAGGTTCTGTTTGCCTAGCACGTCTTCTGTTGGATGTTGTTGGTCTCTTACGTGAGACATCATTAACCATTTCTTTGTAAAAAAAAAACATTAAACCCAATATCAGCAAAAACTTGAATATATTAAATGGCTGATGTAAACAATATCAGCAAAGAAACCATAATTTCATAGATAAAAGGAGCCATTATGACTTCTTGTTAACTAAATTTCTGGAAATGTTTTCAGTCCCCTGGTAGGATATTAGTTGACAAAATGCCCATAAAGGAGCTTGTGGGCAAATAATAGTAAGGAACTTGGGCAATGTGGGCAAATAACAATATAGCAGTACCATACTTATATTAAGTAAATTGTAAGAATTCAATTTGCAGAGTTTTAGAGGAGGAAAAATAAGTTAGGACTAATGATCTTTAAGTACAGCTGAAGATACATTTCATTTTTATTGGCATGCAACTGGAGATACATTTATCATTTTTAAATGGGCATACTTTTTTCAACTCTTAGTCCCTCCGATGCATCAGAAGTGACTTGGTGCTGTTTTCAATAGACACACTCGCTTTGAGTTTTTTTTTTTTTTTTTGGCACCTTGACTTCATTGACCATTACCTTCCACTTGTGACATACTTGAAAACAAATATTCCGTTTTCGACTTACACGATTTCACATTCATTCCCCTCTTTAAGTGGCTTTGTCTTGTTGCCTTGTATTGTTTCAATTATTCTGTGAGAACATCAATGATATACTTGTCTCTTTATACACATTTTCCTCATAAACTATACCTCAAAATCATTTGCTTCCATGTCAATTCATTGTAATTCTACCCTCTTCCCCTTCCTAAAACTATCTACGATAGCACTGATTTCAATATCTGCTAATTCAGTTTCCTCGAGCAGGCTTCCTAACCTGTTGTATTCATTACTTCCTCCTCATCATATGACTCCTTGACTTAAATGTTAAATCTACTGTCTTGGAATTTGCACGGTAATCTACAATAGTCAAGATAATTTTTTAGTTATTTTAATAAGGTAACAATAATGCAACATCTTTTTTTGTTTTCATCAGCTCCCTAACTCTCCACAACTTGTTAATTGCTACATCTATTGGGATTTGGGTGGAAAAACAACAATTGTACTACAAAATTTAACAGCTTGTAGCACAAAGGCTCCTCTTTTCAACTTTTTCCCAAAAAAAAAAAGACAAAATTTGAAGTGTCTTTCTTTGTTCAGGGTAATTCTATACAGACAAAATTATATGCAGAAACTTCATACATAAGAATATTAGAAGGCCCACAGCTGTGTCTATAATTGCAAAAAAAATTCATTAGCATTTTCCTTTCCAATAATACTACTAAAGGAATCAATCTCAATAAAATCATAGAATCACTCTTCTTTTCCTTGTTTGAGCAGGTTAAATCATTCAAAACAAAAAGAGAAGTGGATCAATGGCATTTTAGCAATTCCATGCAATGCCCTGGAGCTCTGCATTTTGTAGAAAGAAATGCTATTGTAATAAGCTATGGTTTACAAACTAATTCTACTCTGGTTGGAAAGCAAGATCATTTTGAAGATCCCACATTCAAATTCCAAATTAGAACATCAAAACAGAGAACAAAAATCTGACAAAATAGAGGACCAAAATTTGAACTTTAACACTCAAAGTTAGCACCAAAAATTACAAACCCAATTAAATTAGAAGATCAAAACTACCAAAACTGTGTTGGGAATGTGTTATTCTTTGTTTATTCAAAAAAAATTATGATATAGATGATAGAGATACATATATAGATACATATATATGTCTGTCAATATAGAGAGAGAAAGAAGAGTTTTTCACTTACCTTGAGCGAATGAGAAGAATGAGTTTAATCATCCACGCCGATAACACAGACCACAACGCCGTTCAAATCCCTCCCGCCGTCTGAAACACTCGCTTTCTCTGCGTCGGACCCGTCATCTTCCTTGCTGCTGCTTCTCTCTTTTCCCTTCAAAAGTTGAGCAGTGTAAAAAGATGAAAGGTTTGATTTAAGGTTACTATTGGTAACATAATGGGGGTGTAATGAGAGTTATATTTTTTTTTAGTAGTGTAATGAGATGGTGGGTGTAACGAGGTAAAAGAGTGGCGTAAGTAGAATCACCCCATAAATAAATATTAAACTAAAAAGCAAAAAGTCAGTTTTTTACCAACTTCCCAAATCACTTTCCAAAAAGCTAAAAAACTTGGTAAAAAGTCAAAAGCCAGTTTTTTACCAACTTTTCAAAAAAATAGATACATATTTCCATATCTTTAAGTCATTTTTGCCATCAATTTTAATTATATACCTATTCACACATTAAACCTTTCAACATTTTCGGATTTCCACCTAAAACAACTTCCTTGAATCTTCCATTAACATCATCATAACAAAAATTTCATTCCACATACGGACACTCAAGAAGATTAATTGAAATTTCAACATAAAGTACCAATTTAATTCCAACCCTCATTTAAAAACAAAATCCCAAATCTAGGGTTTCAAAAAAATTAGAGGTTTTCCTCATTTCGTTATCAAATTCAGCAATCATCAAATATTTCTCATCAATATGTCAAAAACATTCTAAATATTTCAAAATTTTTAGTGAAAACCCCTTTTTTGAATATAAACATCTTTTAATCAAAGATTTCAACCTCAAAATAACTTATATTTTCCATAATACAGCACAATCAAACGAAATTATAAATAATTAGGGTTAAGAGACCTCCATACCTCAAGGATGAGAGCTACGTAGGAAGACCCAAGCAAAACCTCGACAAAATTGCGATTCAGTCGGTCAAAAGAAAGATCTCCACTCATCCCTCACTAATCTTGCATGATCTATAGTGGATCATTGGTATAATGAGGTGAAATAAAAGGTTTTGTGGCTAGGTTTTCAGACATGAAGAGGTGAGAGAGAGAAAAGTGAGAAAAAATAAACAAAAAGTGGATTTTATACTTACTGATCCTGAACAGACCGCTTGAGTGACCACTCTTACACTCGATTATCAGAGACATCACACCGCTTGAGCGATAAAACCTTTGTTTGAGCAGAGAACGCACACTCCCAGAACTTAAGATCAAACAAGACAGACCACTTGAGCAACCAAACCTCCGCTCGAGCAAATTTCAATATCTTCTAGAATCTTAGACCTACAAAAGTACTAGATGACCCACCAAATCACTCAAGTAAACAATCTATCGCTCGAGTGAAGAAGAAGAAGAAACAATTTTTTTTTCTTTTTTTTCTGGAGTGCTACAATAAATTTACACCATACACACAAGAGAGTTGCACCATCATTAAAATGTAATTTTGTTACCACTGCTTTACTAAAATACAATTTTCACTAATATAAATAATGTTACATTATTTTTTCGTGTGTATATCTACATTCATTAAATATTAATAAAATTTAGGATAAGCTATAAATATACCTCTGAGATTTGCTTAAAATACTAATTACCTCTTTGATTTTGAAAATTACAAATACCTCCTTTTTGAGAATTTGTCATTTAACAAAGTTGACCGAAAAATAAAATTCCTAATTACCTTTCTATACAATAATAAAATTACTAATAATATTAATTGAAATATGTTTCTAACGTAATTAAAACTTATTAATTGACTTAATAGTTTATTAATAAAAATGGTCATTTATTATATTATTAGAAATTTGAAGGGCCAGATCAAATTTCTAAAACTATAAGGGCAATTAATATTTTAAACAAACATCAAGAGTTTATTTGTAATTTATTCAAAAATGTAATTATTAGGCCTCGTGTAACAACCATCGTCACTGTCTACCGATTAACCACTGATTACTACTAAACTGAGACTGATTATGATTGGTAACTGAATTGATTGAAGTACTGAACTGATTGACTGAAATCTGGAACTGAATTGATTAAGTATATCTGTTTAATTGTATGTCTATCTGTTGACTGTTTGATTATCTGTTCATGCCTTTGTGTTTAAATTGCGAATTGAAGGCCTTATCGGCGGCCGAATCTGAAATTGATTGATGATTTGTGATTCTTAGAATTAATGTGATTTTATAGCATATTTAGTTAAAATGTGATTCAATATGATTAAATTAAATTAAAGAATGTAAAACACATAGGTTGCCTTATCTACCAAATTGTCATTGTGAGTGGGCCACTACCTAGGACATCTTTGAGCCTTATTACACTCAAACAAAAACATTTCCTCAACCCCTCTGTCCTTACTAGCCGACCAAGAGAGAGTGATAGTGAGAGTAGTGAATTCAACATAGAGATTTGGCTTGAATCTTGAAGAATTGAAAGCTTAAGTGCATAATTGAGCCTCTAGACTTGTTGTCACGCCCCCAAACCGCCCCTAGTAGTTTGGTGCCGTGATGGCCAGTAACCCGAGGTTACCGAAGGCCGTCTTACATAAATCACACACAATCAGAGTATAAAATATGGGGCTTACAAGTGCGGAAGCAATATATATACATATTGAAAATCTAAATAGTCCATGAGAGCCGTGCATAAGTCCAGTGGAATGTCATACATCAAGCATCTTTACAAGTCTTACAACTTAAATACAAGAATGAGATGAAATACAAAACACATCTTGACCAAAAGGCTTCTCAAGCCGACATATACAAGTGCAAATGAAAAATAAGCCGAGAAGCATGATCTTCAAGATGGTGCAAAAATGCCAATCCAAAACATGTCGGCAAGCACCCAAAACACATCGGCAATCACGTCTAGGCCTCAATGCCCTCTTGTTCATCACCTACATATATATAGAGAGGGTGAGCTTGGATACTCAGTGAATGATATTAGAAATAAAGGTTTTGCATGATTGATATCCAAGGTTTCTTACAAAACGATACAATAGTATACTTTACAATCAAAGAGAGAGTCAAGTTCATTTGCCGGCTTTCAAGTTCCTTGGATGTTAATAACATCTACTTATTTCAAGGGGTGATGACATATCAAGACAAGAGTGCAGTTGCATTATAGTCCCCTGCAACTAAGGACCTTCAAGACAAGCTGTGCTGCGAAAGTTTATAGTCCTCTAGCACTAAGGACTGTCAAGACAAGCTGTGCTGCGAAAGTTTAGAGTCCTCTAGCACTAAGGACTGTCAAGACAAGCTATGCTGCGAAAGTTTATAGTCCTCTAGCACTAAGGACTGTCAAGACAAGAGTGCAGTTGCATTATAGTCCCCTGCAACTAAGGACTTTCAAGACGAGTCATCAAAACAAGATAGCATTTGATATACAAAATAGGGATAGTCATTCATGCTAGATCAAGTACTTTTCAAAACAAGGCAAGACGAGATTTATGAAAGCAAGTGTAACATAGCTTTATTAAAAATACCACTCACATAGTTTCTTCACACGTCGGGGTCGAGACAAGCCCAAGTCCTACAAATACAGGGCAAAGCCTATTGAATGCACCTTCAACAAGTTTCGTATGTACACAAATGGTTTCGAAAACATGCTGGGCACCAACCAGGTCTAGGCCGAGGTTCCACACCTCTTCGCCGAGGTGTGTTCCCGAGGGCCACATGCAAGGAAAAGAGATCGGGAAACTCTGGATTTCCCTCTGTTGATGAACATGAAGAACATGAGTGTGAAAACATGAAAAATACGAATGTTTGATCATAATCTGCCATCACAAATCTGGGATTTTCGTGCTAGGAGTTTGAAAACATGGACCTGGGTACCCGTAGTTGAAAATCATGCAAGAACAAACACAAAACTTGAGTCTAGGCGAAAAGCTTTCGGATCAAAACAAGACTTTCTTGAAGAACACATGAATGTCATTTTCTCTTTCTAGAATCGAGCTTCAAAACGATGCATGGCTCTCAAATCATTTTCAATCATGCAATGCAATAACATAAACATAAAGAACATCATGAGCAGATCAAGAATCTAACCTTAGAACGCGGATCTAACGGTTCGATCTCTAGGAATCAAGCTTGAAGATCTACTTCTCTCTCAAGAACTCTTCTCCCTCTTCTAGAGCTTCTCTCTCTCTACAAGGCAAGTTTATGATACCAAATGATAGTTTTCTATACCCGGTTCTGGGGTTAACCCTCTGCTGAGACACGTGGCGGCGACTGGTTGGGTTCATCCTGAAAAGGTGGCTGACAGGCCAAACAAAGCATGGTGGAAGGGTGTTCAACAAGCAAAGCGGTATGGGCTTTCTGACAGACTATGACATCGGCTAACAACAAGGCATATCTAACAAGCTACACGGAGTGGCACTCCGGCAAGGGGTGACATCGGCTAACAAAGACTTCGGCAACTAAGGTGACAATGACCTCGGCTAGGAAGGACAACACTTGACTAAGCTGTGCCACATCTTGGCCTAGATGCGCCACACCTCGGCCTAGGTCGTACCACTCCCAGGACGAGATCACTTGGGTGCAAGGTAACATCTCGGCTAATGTGGTCAAGGCAAGGACTGAGGTCGACAAGGGGTTTCAAGATACTAATGCTAGACTAAGGATGACCTCGGCATTGGAATAACGTCGGCTAGCATAAGCCAGGCAAGGCGTAACCTAAGTTTCATATCAAGGAAGGAATAAGACAAGCATACTACACTTAGACAAATCACAAGGCTTCAAATCAAGACATGGATCGCGTTAGCTCAAGCGAAACAAATCACAACATACACATGCAAGCTAAACAAGTCATAATCATACTGATGCTCATGAACATGATGAGGACATAAAGTGTGGGTTCCTACACTTGTAATTGAGGAACCTAGGTATGAACCTAGGTATGAATTTCCTTCTAGCATGGATCATGGTAGATTAAAGAGTTAAGTCATGAATTGGTTCAAAAGTGTTGAATTGAAGCTTAATCATTGCATGCATGACATACTTTTGCATTTTAGAGCTTGTTCTTCATGAATTTGCCACATGCATGTCCATGTTTTGATCATAAACCATGTTTTCATCTTGTCTTTGAAAGAATTAAAGCATGAAATTGAAGCTTTGAAATGGTTTAAATTCATACATGTTATGTTTGATTTATGTTCATGAAAATTGGTTTCAAATGAGTTGTTTGAAACACCCTTGGGCTTTGATTTTACAATTGAGCTTTGGAATCATGTTAAATTATGAGTTTTGGAATGTTTTCTGGAAAATTGGCCCAAGAGGATCGAAATTTATGTTTTAAAAGTTGAATTTGAGCTTGAGGTTCAAATCTGGAAATTTCAGATTTTGAACTCACGCTCGAGCGGGGTGACTGGCGCTCGAGCGTGAAATTCGTGCTCCCAGTACTTTGCACTGTTTTGATGTCCGCTCGAGTGGAATAATTGACGCTCGAGCGGGACATTGTGTCTCATGCTCGAGCGGGTGTCGAGCGCCCAATCGAGCGTGATTTTCACCTATCCAGCACTTTTGACTGTTTTGCAGAACGCTCGAGCGGGTAAGTCTACGCTCGAGCGGAAACCTTTGTCTGCATATCCGCTCGAGCGGAGTAACCTACGCTCGAGCGTGACCCCTGTTTTCTGAAAATTCTGAAAATGCTTTTAAAGTGCATCTTTGCATCCTCATCTCATCCTAGGCATTATTAGGCCTAGTTTAAGGCATCTTAATGAGGATATAGATGTAGAACGCACCGAGGCAAATTAGGATTAAGTTATTATTTTCCCAACTGTGTAGCTTAGTATATGTTCAATCTGTAACTGTGTAGGGTTGGCGACTGGGGACGCGCTCTAACTTTACTGTAGCCCAGGACTCTGTGAGTAACAACTGTGTAAAGATATGTTCAAAATGATTATCTTCTGAACAATTGAACTGTACTGCTTTCTGAACTGATACTGTTAATTGAATGAATGTATGTCCTATATTCTGAACTGTATTGTGGCATCCTTAGCAACTACTGTTTACTGCTACTGTTACAGAGATCTCTGTCAGTTCCCTTGTTGGAACCACTACTGTTTACTGATTGATGGCCATCATTTACTGTTCGGTCTTTTAAGACCTAATGTTTACTGTACTGTTATGCTAATGGATGTACCACATATGACTGATATACTGAATTAACGAACTGTTTTCATTACTGTAAGGACATTCATTCTTAACCTCTTTACGCATTATGTTATTCACTGGGCTTTAGCTCACTGCTCATATATATATATATATATATATATGTATGTGTACAGGCACCAGACCGTGGCTAGAAGCGTCGGGATAAACTCCAGTTTTGTCGAGCCAACCTATGTGCCTCACTGCGAGGTTCTGAGCCTGTCAAGTTATGACTTAAGGGTGTTTTTAATTTCCCCGTCTGTCTCTGTATCTGTTTTGTATAACTGTATAGACTGTTACGGTACTGTTTAATAGGGATTAGGTCCCTGACTGAATGATTGTATATATGTACATACTGTTCTGTACTGTTCATGTATATGTGTGTGAAAAGTCTTTTTGGCATATAGACTGTCACAGCTCATTGGACATTGTTTATTTACTGTATTGGCTTCCGCCAGGCCCCTGTACTCTGTTTTACTATATCCCTGTTAAGCAGGCCTTCGGTAGTCTCGGATTACTGGGCGGTTACGGTGCTAAACCCATAGGGGCGGGTTTGGGTCGTGACACCTCGTTTGGGAACATGCTATTTTAGTAACTTTTTAAATTTTTAGCTAAAATATGAGAAAAAAAAAAAAAAAAAAAAAAAAAAAAAAAAAAACTAGTATGTTTGGAATGACTTTTTTATTTTTTACGAAAAGACCTGCAAAAAATAGAGGGAAAGTAAATCTTTGACTTTTAGATATAGGTTATAGGTTTTTTAATTTTTTTTAGTGACTTTTTGACTTTTAGATTAAAACTGTTGCATGCCAAACGAGGCATAATTTTGCATAAAAAGAAGAAACCAATTTTAATTGAAATATTAACATGTATAAAATAGAAAAATGTTTGAGACCCCTAAAAGAGCTCTCACAATTTGCCCCACAATGATGTGGTATGATAGCTGTCAACTTTTAATTTGTCATACACTCAATTATATAGGGCTCGATTACATTGCCATATCATTTTGGATAAATTTAGGGATCTAAATTGCGAGTCTCTAATATTTCTATAATATATATATATATATATAGGTTTCATTTAAATTTGTGGGCCTAAAATTTATAAAACATTAAGTCGTCTACGCTTCACACAAAAGAAGATATACAAATAATCAACTTAAATAATTTAATTAATTTGCATTTCTTCAAATAATTTTTTTCATTTCAACATTTAACCCGTGAGCCGCACGAGACTTTTTTCACTAATATATATATATATATATATGCATCTCTATACTTTTATATATGTGAAGCCTTGAGATGATATTGATACAAAATGTCTCATATTTTGGATTTTGTCCAAAATACTCTTATAGTTTGTGTTTTTGTAAAAATTATATTAAGAGAAGATGAAACTCAAAACCAAGATCATAGGTTTGATTAAGAATTAATGTGCTTGCTACTTAAACAATACATGTTATATGTGTATTTCTCTTTATTCTTTTACCATTACTTTCGCCCAGATGGAGGTTAGGGTTAGAAGAGAAGTAACCAGCAGCATTCCTCGACAACTATGACCTTTTGCGCAAGTATAGATTTCTTTTGGGGGTACAAAACATATCCCCATCTACATTTATTGGCTGCAATGCAGTATTCGGAAGCCAAAAAAAAAAACCTAGATTGCATTCGATAGAACTTTCTAAATATGATTTGAGAGTAAGAATTATATTTTGAATTTGTAAGTTTTAAAATTATGATTTGAGTATGAAAAATATGTCTAATGAAAGAATTTTGAATAGAGTAAAATTTTTTTAATGTAACATGATATTTGATACAAAAATTTACAACTCACAACCAAATACACAACTCAAAATTCTATTAAAGCTCATAAAAAATTTTAAAAAATTCAAAAAATATATTTTTCAAATATATAAAAATTAACATGTGTGAATTACAACCAAAATATATATATATATATATATATATTTGCACTACTCCTGCCAATCGGCCGAACGACAAGTGAGACGACCAGTTAGTCCAAATTTTTCCGCCTTCGACCGAGTTTTCAAAATTGAATGTGAAATTAATTTTTGAAAATCGTAAACAGACATCATGCACAAAATAAGCTACGTTCCAGAGCTGTATATTTTTCTCTTCTCTCTAATATCCAAATAAGCTAGTTATCCACCAAACCAAACTTTGAGGACAGTCCAGAAAGTATCCAGACAAAATCAACAATGCTGATAGTAATAATATTATTCAAGTAGTAACAAAAAGATTTATCTGAATTCAACGAAAGGCATACAGGCCACCATATTTACAATCACAAATAACCCACCAGTCCCCTTATATTCAATATAATATCACACATTCACACTTTTTCTCCGACTCTTTCCAAACAAAATAGAAGCAAACATATATTGCACTTGACAAAGACATCCAGATCCTCAACTATCCTCAAAAAGGGTCTCAGAAGGATTTGAAAGAAAATGAACAAGGGAAATAATAATAATAAAAAAATTTATAAAAATAAAGAAGAATAAGAATTTTGGAAGCAGACAAAATCAAAAGATTTTTCATTTAAATTTCATCTGTTAGCAAGCAGTCGTATCTTTCCATGAGTTTATCGACCCTCCTCATTGCCACCAACATGGAATGATCCATCTTTCATCAATTTCAGGCTCAGACTATTGTACCGCTCTCTTGAATACTGCCTTGATGCTTTTCTCCAATCCGTCCCGGCCTTCATCATTGATGCAAACTCTTCATAACTTATACGTCCATCCTGCAAACACAAACACATGAAATATGAAATTAAGAATGGATCCAAGCATGCAAATCAATACAAATGTCCATATATATATCCACACAACAAAAATGAATCAAGAATTGCACAGTTAGAATCAAGAACTAAAAAATTGAGACTACGCATTTGTCCTTTGCAAGTCAGCAGACTAAGCTGGTGAGCATATCTAGATTTTAGCATATAGTTAAGGCCACTGAAACACATTTAGGTGTGATTAAAAAAAAGGTATTCCGAACAGACAACTGTTTGTTTCATATATTCATCATATTTTTCAGTTCTGAAACTACGCAAAGTTTTTTCAAAAAATTTCAAATAGACTCTTATGATTGTACAAGCATCAGATCAAATCAAATCAAATCATATTCCAGCTATCGTGCAAAATTTGACTTGTAATGTCAATTATTTAACTTAATCTACACTAGACTAAAGATTTAAAGAAGAAAGAAAACACAGAGAAATACTATGATAAACTAAATACAGACCTTGTCGGTGTCCACATCCTGCATGATGGCATTAATGACTTCTTCATTGTTGGTCTCGACTTCATCAGCCAAGGTATCCCTTAGTTCTTCAATCTCTATATAACCACTTTTGTTTTGATCAAAGAATTTGAAGGCTTCGAGAAGGTGATCATCATTACCCATCTTTCTGAGATGAACAGAAATAGCAACAAACTCTCCGTAATCCAAATGTCCATCCTTATCCACATCACCCTGTAAAACAGCCTCAGATTAATTCGACATAAATAAATTTATGTGAAATCAAAATGGATAACAGGAACTGATCTTCAAGAATCCAATCAAATTTTACCAATTCCAGAAGGTTATTACTGATATATTACTTGAGTAATTTCCTTATTGCAACTAAAAATAGTACATTAACCACAGTTTGAAGTGGCCTGGTGGTAATTTCTGGCCACCCTGCAGTGAATAATGTTGATTTGATCTTTTTTTTCCTTTTTTTTGGAAAGTGTGTCGGTTTGATCTAATAAAATGAGGATGAGAAAACAGAGATTGCACGAGAATACTGCTTAGATAGTTCACAAATCATGGTTTTATTGCAAAAAAAATTAAATTTTGGAAAACACTATTCTTACATCAAAAAAAAAAAAAAAAAAAAACTCCACAAGAATGATGTGGCAATGTCATTCTTGTAAATGAATTCATCTTTATAGGTATTATGTTTTAAAGTGAAAGGTGCACATTTAGTCACATCATTATGTATGAATCTTTTGTTTCAATTTTTTGCTGTTCTCAACTGTGGGTTATAAGAGAACAAAAAATCTCTATTGCAAAATGTGCTCTATACGAAAGCACCTACAACTGATCATACCCTTCGTTGCGTTGTCCAAACACAAATGTAAGAACTTCATAAGAGTGCATTTGCCTAAACAAAATTGATCTAGGTGATACTTTTCATCTGATACCAAGGTACAAAGTTAAAAAACTGTTAGGAATGTACTCACAGCTTCCATAAGAATCTGGAGATCTGATTCAGGCATCTGACTGCCAAGCTTCTTCAACCCAACTCTTAGCTCATCAATGTTGATCTTCCCTTTGTTGTTGGTATCCATCAATTGGAATCCCTTCTTTATGCCGGCCACTTCCTCCACTGACAAATGCTCCGCAATGACCTGTTAATTTTGCAAGTAATTTTAGTAACAAAATAGGTGACCAAGATCGATCAACCTTGACAAAACATATTTCTTGAATGGAAAAGCAAATAGTACTAAATTGTTCATTCTGATCAAGCTTTGAACATTACCCTTAGAGCTCTTTTCTTAAGCTTGTTCATTACAGAGAATTGCTGGAGCCTTGCTCTCACGGTTTCACCCAAAGAAACATTGGGAGCCTTCTTGGCATTTTGTATCCATGCATGGTCTGAAATTAAGCAGCAAAAATCTTGGTTTAGGCTTCTTACATTCTGAATATAGAAAATTTGTAAGTAACAGTTACTTTGGTTAATATTATAATTTTATAAACATATTTTCCATTTTAACAAGACCATACCTAGCACTTGCTGAGCAGTAAGCCGTCTCTTAGGATCAGGGTCAAGCATTTTCTTTACGAGGTCTTTTGCATTGTCAGAAACTTTGGGCCATGGGTCCCTTTTAAAATCTACAACAGACCGAATGATAGCTTGGGCAACTCCTTGTTCAGTCTCTGAAAAGCAAAGAATAGATTTTTAGATACGACAGAAATCTCAAGAGTCAATAATGATGAGAAATTATCTTAGAAAATCACTCCAGTCATGCAACTTCTAAGAAGTGGAAAATCTGAAGTACAAATCCACTAAGAACCCATATAAATGGTGTACACATTTATTGATCTAACAAGTTCATTCATAAAGAAACACTCTACAGTTAATACTCATTTACATGACTAATAAGCTGATTAATTCTACTTGTCATCCTCACAAAGTAAGGCATTTCTAAAAATGTCTGATACTGAGACAGTATGTTCCTCTTTTACCCAATCAGACCCTCAAACGATTCCCCTCCCCATTCTATTAAGGGGAGAGAGAAACAAAAAAAAAAAAGAAGCTTTTATTATATTTTTTGTGTTTGTTGTTGCTACTCATGTTTCATAGGTAGTGCCAAGCACAGAACATAACTTATAGTGACTACACAATCAGAAATTTCTCTCTCTCTCTCTCTCTCTCACAGACACACACACACACAATTAAGCTACTATTCCTTGTTTCTATATTCTCCGTTGTAAGGAATAGAGGATGCTGCTGCATTTTTCATCCATCCATATTTTCTAATTGAGTTGAACAAAATAAAATGAAATAACTAAAATGCTCTCATTCAAATGCTTTGAACTAGAATGGCATTTGTGTAGTTCAGTGACATAAATGTAAACACACCAACACAATTTTCTAATTTTCAAGTAATGCCTGCCCACAACAACAATACCTTTTAGGCATATAACCCTCAAGGAAGTGAAAATTACACATCAAATCTTTGATTCGGATACTGACCTGCCCAAAAAGGTGGGACACCACAAAGTAAGATATAAAGGATAACTCCAGCACTCCAGACATCAATTTCTGGACCATAGTTTCGTTTTAGCACCTCAGGAGCCATGTAGTAAGGACTTCCTACAATCTCATTAAATCTCTCACCTGTAGATATTAAATTTCAGATAGTGTAAATGGAGGGATAACTAATTGATGAAGGCCAAAAAGCAAATTATTCAAGTGCAATGGCTATAAAAAGGAATTACCAGGTTTAAAGAATACAGACAGCCCAAAATCAATTGCCTTTAAGGGTGCTGTTTCCTTCTTGTTTGCGAACAAAAAGTTCTCAGGCTTGAGATCCCGATGTATAACCCCATGCTTGTGGCACATCTGCAGCATAACAAAGGAGAATATATTCATATCTAGAAGCACGTCCAAATAGCAAAAATAACATATATCTTATTATGCATAAAAATATATTTTCTTTTAAGAATGGGAATTCAAAAAATAAGATTTAAAAAAAAAACAAAAGAAAAAGGGGCAACCCAGTGCAGGGGGGCTCCGGCTAAAGTGGGGTCTGTGGAGGCAAAATGTACGCAGCCTTACCCCATTTTCAAAGAATATTAAGAAATCTTCATTTAGGGAAGAGTTCAGAAATCTTAATGCGTCCTTAATAAAGAAAGTTAAAGCCAAAAAGCCAGTGAGAAATATGGTATATAATTATTGAACATAGCATGTACATATCATGTATTTGGTTAGGAAAGCTTTAGCTAAAAGTTCAATTCAGATGACATAACATAACTTTAGTAGTGATTATGTAAATTTATTATGTTAAAAAAATTACTCAAAAGAACTATGGAACTAAAAGTTGGCTCCACAAGTGAAAGAGTTGAAAAACTTTAATGCAAAGCAAGATTTTTTCTTGATTTGAGAAAAAATAAATAAAAAATAAATAAAAAGATAAGTTCATAAGACTATTTTAAAACCATGTATGTGATGGAGAGGATCTCGATCCATCTAAATTCTAAAACAACACTAGTTTTTAGGAAATATTTCCCCAATTATGTAAAGAAGAAAACCAACAGTTTTGCAAGGCATGTTTTTATAAATTTTAAAACAAGAAAATTGGATTGAGATTGGAATCACTGTGACAAAACATCATTTTGCAACAACACATATATAATAGATAATACATATGCAGATCAAAGCAATACTAATTTGGAAAGTGAGATCAAAGCAAAAACTATAAGATGGATAAGCAAAGAAAGACGAGAGATAGAGAGATGTTCACCAGAATGACTTGAACAATTGTGCGAGTTACAGCTGCGGCCGCCCGTTCAGTGTAATGACCCCTAGCAACGATCCGATCAAACAATTCACCGCCCTCACAGAGCTCCATCACCAAGTGGACTGCATTGGCATCCTCATAAGTGTCCTTCAAGCTCACAATATTGGGATGAGGAGGCAAATGCTTCATGATCTCAACCTCCCTCCTCACATCCTCAATATCCACTTGTGTCCTTAGCTTCTTCTTTGATATGGATTTACAAGCAAACACTTCACCTGAAGATTTATCAGTACACAAATATGTAACACCAAATTCACCGCGACCGAGCTCGCGACCGAGCACGTAGGTCTGCTCAATTTCATGGCCTGTTGGGTTGTCCAACACATGGGTCTTGTATCCACCATTTCCATGGTCTTTAGCAAATGGGTTTTCTTTATTTTTTCGCTTTCCCTTTTCCTGTACCTCATCTGATTGAACAGATGGTGTTACACAACAATTTCCCATTAATCAAAAGCTTCAATTCTCAAGCTTTTCCGATCTGTAGGAGAAACGGGTATCCAAATATAAGCAAGATAAAGTGGGATCGGTGGAAATTTGATCGATCTTGATCCAAAACACAAAGAAATCAAGAAAACTGAACCTGGGTTTTCTTCAACTTCAAAGCCAACCTTGAAGGAAAAACAGACCAATTGCAAGCTGACAAGATTTTGTTTTCCGAGAAAATTAAAATTAAAATAAAATGGGTATGATGGGAATATTCAAGACAAAAGTGGGAAATCAGAGAAAATTGGCTACACCAAGATTTGTTCGAAGATGAAGGAGGATTTATGGGAGGCAAGAGAAGGGTTTGGGGGGAAGAAGAGGCTGAGAAAGGGAATTTAGCGTGTGAATCCCATCACGGACGAGAAAGACAGAGAGAGAGAGAGAATGGTCAAACCCATTTTCGCAGAGACTTCCCTCTCTCTCCAATTTCTCTCTCATCAAGAGCACGGAGAAAAGACTTCTTCTCTGTTTTTTTTAATTTTATTTTAGATTTATTCTGTTTGTTGTTTTCCCAAACTATCCAAAATATATTTCAAAGGGTTTAAAAATGAATTTAAATGAATATACTTCAAAGGGTTTTAAAATGAGTTTACCATGAAAACCCTTCTTGTGAATCTAATTTCATGCATTTGGGTCTTGTTTATCCGTAATATTATAAAGAGCAATGCTATAGACCACTAATTTATCATCACTAATATTATCACTAGTGAGGTGGCAATTAAAAAAAAAAAAAACAAGGCACAAAACACATGTGGCAGTGGGTGGGACCTACTACCACATCATTAGAGCCACCACTAATTAGTGGTGTAAAGCATTTTTATATTATAAATTCACTACTATCAATTCAGAATTTATTTTAAAAAAATTAGTAGTTTAGATTCATTTCATATGTAAATCTTACCCATTATCAATTTAATTTTTATGCCAAGTTTGGCATCTATTAAATAATACAAAAAGTCAAAAAGTCACTATCCTATTTAAGTCACATCATCTTATTTAAATCACATCACCTCTCTAACACATCACATCAAACCCAACCCAAACCCAACCCATATAAGCCAATAAATCAAAAAGTACACTTTTTTATAACATCCCAAACCAACCCGTATTCGAAATCCGTAAAGATATATTCTTAGCATTTCTCTTTGTTTATAAAGGAATCTAACTCCTCTCCAGCCATGCTAGACGCCTGGCCATTAGGAAATTTCAATATGACCCCTAAAGTTCTTTATTATTTCATTTACACTCTTATATTACTATTATTATTTTAGATTTGTTTGTGGTTTATTATAAATTATTTTTTATTTTTTATTTTTTGTTATTTTTTTATACTTGAGATATTAAATCTAATTGTTGTGGATAATATTCTACTTCTTGAGTTATTCTATCAAATCTTTTTTCTAGTAAGTTCTATTGAGACAATTTGTCCCAAGTAACTGCTCAAGTAGTGAAACGACCGCCTGAACAGGGACGAGGTACTTCCAGTAGTTTACTTTGTAGATCGAGGGACTGCTCGAGCGGTCAAATGGTAGCTCCAACGAAGAAAAATGAGTCCTCAATATCTCGTTTTGTAGGTAGAGATATTGAGAGTTCTCATTCATCGCTCGAGCAGTCTGTGTCTTAATTTTTGAAAATTTAAAAATAATGTGATGAAATGAAATTGATCTTTAATTCTTTAAATTAATGATTGGATTATGATATTAAAGTGGCATTTGAATGAAAAATTGTGAAATTTGAGATGTGCTTGCGATTTTACTTGAAGATTTTGAGGATTGTTACTCTATTTTGTCTCACTTGCTTGAATAATGAGAAATTATTTTACTTTCATGATGCATAACCATTTTAGAAAGATTGTTCAAGGGGGGTGAATAGGTGTGAGTCTGAGTAAAGAGTCGATTTTGAGAAAATGTTATGTACTATCTGTACCCTTGTGAAGAAGTTTGGGCTCAATTAAAATATATCTATTTCAAATATAGAATTGATAAAATAGTGTTAGAAAAAAATAATTCGGTTAAGTTGCTTCGCTTTGAATTACAAGGCAAATAATCGAACAAAATTGATGAAAATCGGAAACTAGGGTTTTGAGTGATCAATCTATAATTAAAGAATTAAATAACTAATATTAGAGTTTTAAAAATGATTTCTAAGCTACTGGGGGTTGATTAGGATCTGTACAAATTCGTCCATGATGTGTTTTCGGTCCCAGGGCTAATTTCGCAAATAAATAGGGAACTGAGGGTTTTTATTTTTAACTGATTACGTCTAAGATTTTTGTTTTTTATTTTAATAGTCTAATTAAGGTATTATTTTGTTCTATCATTATTTGTAAAGAAGTATTATTATTTAAGTTATTAGATTTTATTTATTCACTATATTTAATACTCATGCAAATGTTATTGACAAGGTCGAGAAATCGGGCTCTAATACCAATTTCAGCTGCAGATTTTGTGGATTTAATTTAATATTAACTCTTGCAAAAAATTTCATTGGCAATCGATACTTGCCTTTTATAAGGATATTTTATTTTTAATCCTAGCAATTCTCTTGCTATAATTTATTATAGATTGTTTAAAAGTAGTAACCGAAAGAGAATTTAATCTATTTAACTCATTTTCTAATTCAAAAATATAATCTAAACTATTTTTCATTTCATCTCTAATTGTTGTAATTAAACACATATAATTATTAATTAAGTATTCAAATTTTTATTATTATTATTTTATAATATTAAGTTTAATTAAATTGTGATGGAAGGTTAGCTCAATAAAGATATGAAAGAACAAGAGCAGAAGTTTTCCAAAAGGGTTTGTGATGCAATTTATATAATTATGATTAATTAGGACCCTTCGATTGTATTGGTAGATAAGGTCGAGTGTGATGAAAGTGCAGGAAGATGGGAGGACGGAAGCGTGCAAGAGGTGATCCACTTCCTTTACAAAGACCCCCACTTTTGCCAAATGGCAAAATGGTCCTTCCGTGCTCCACAAGTATTGCTCAACCCAAACAAAACTTCTCCTTTGAAAATTAATTTTTAATATTTTACAACAAAAAAAAAATCATATAAAAAAAATAAAGAGATTAATATAATATTTTATAATAACTTCTTGACTTCTAGTTAATAAATTAGTCTAACCTCACTCTTAAACTTGGGTCAATTTGGCTTAGATTAGATAATTTGGATAGAGAAAGAAAAATATGTATTTTTCATTGTCCATATTACTTGTTTAGATAAGTAAATATGAGTAAGGAAAATGTTTGAGGGTCACAATTTTTGTGGCCATAATGACTCAAAACTGTCAAAACGACGTCGTTTTGGGTGCAAAACATGTCAAAACAACGTCGTTTTGATAATTTTGAGCCATTGTGGCTACAAAAATTGTGGCACTCTAACATTATTGTATAAGTAAATATCAAATAATAGGGTAAAAAAATGATTATGTTATAACTGTCATTTTGAATCTCTCTAAGCCTTTAGTGGATGGACTTTTTGGCTTTATAGCTATTTGAATCTAGCGCTAAAAAGTCTTATTTGCGATATTTTTTTTTTATTTTTTTTATTTTTGTGAGAAAAAAATGAAATAATTATGATTTGAATATAATATTTTGTCTAATTGATCTTTTTAATCTATTTTGTCTTTTTCTGACTATGTTTTCGCCCAAAACCAACATGCCAAACATAGCTTAAAAATGAAAAGATTGAGAGAGAAAAAAATAATTAATTATTATTTCTTATAAAACTACCACATTAGATATAGAAGAATTAAAAATTAAAATTAAAAGTAATATTTATAATAAAAAAAATATTTTGATAATATAACATGAAATAATTTTTTTTTTTTCCTTTTATGTAGTTTAACTAAACAAAATGAGGGAAATTGCTATCTTTTCTTTTCTTTTCTTTTATTTTCTCTCATATTTACATAAACAAAAGGATTCTCCTTTTCTTTTTTCTCATACCTTGTGTAATCATTTATGGGCAAATTACACTAACAGTCCCTATAGTTTGAAACTTGTGTCACTTTAGTCCCTGAATTTTCAATTGTGACACATTTGATCCTGAATTTTGAATCTTGTTCCAAATAAGGACAATTGAATATACCATTATTTAATTTCAAGGGAAAAATCATCAATTTAATAATATATAAACTAATTTGATAAAAATAAATGTCAAAAAAATATTTTTAATTTTTTAAAAATTATTTCTATCCACTAAAGATAAAATTATGTAAAATTGAACAAAATTAATAAAAATTACATGATTAATTTTTAAATTTTAATTTTACATGATTATCATCCAAACACATAATAAAAATTAATTTGGTAAAAAAATAAATAAATGTCTAAAAGATTTATCAATTTTACATAATTTTATCTTTAGTGGGTAGAAATAATTTTTAAAAATTCAAAAATATTTTTTTGACATTTATTTTTGTTAAATTAGTTTATATTTTATTAAATTGATAATTTTACCCTTAAAAAATCTAATGATATCTTCAATTGTCCTTATTTGAAACAAGATTCAAAATTCATAATCAAATGTGTCGCAATTAAAAAGTCATGGACTAAAATGACACAAACCCCAAATTATAGGGACTACTAGTATAATTCACCCACCATTTATTGTCTTTTCTTTCTTAAATTTCCAAACATAATAGTGTAAATCTACTTCCACTATTATTGAATGGGTAATTATACTTTGTCCCTTCTATATTTGGTCATTTTTTTACATAGGCTCTTGAAGTTTATTTTTCACTTTGTTCTTTTCTGTTTCAATTTTTTTTTTTTTTTTTTATTTTTAATTTGCTCCTGATACTAACTTACATATCAAATTAGATAGAAAATGATGCATTGAAAGTCACCTAGTACAAACTAAAATCCTAATATAATAATATAATTTTTATGTTATGTGACAACTAACGTGACATTTTTTTGTCTAATTTTCAACAAAAATTAGTTTTCAGAATAAATTAAAAAAAAACTTGAAACATAAAGGGTCAAAATAGAGGGGAACTTTAAGGGCCCAAATAGAAAAATGATCAAACATAAAAGAGACAATATGTAATTTACCCATTATTGAGTATCACTTTAATTTTCTCATTTATAATCTTCACGTTTTAACTCCCTCAATTATAAAAATCATACAAACGTCGTTTGCAAAGGAAGGATCAAGCAAGAAAGGTGCAAATGATGTTTTTTTTCGGCAATGCTACGTAGCTCAAATTTTGTGGCTCAAAAGTGGCTCAAATGGCCAAAACGACGTCGTTTTGAGTACAGAACAACATAAAAATGGCTAAAACGACGTCGTTTTGGCCATTTGAGCCACAAAATTTGAGCTACGAGACATTTTCCTTTTTTTTTAGTTAAAATGTCAAAATGTACAGATATATAACTCTGATAGTTGCAAGTTTCTTAATGTAATTAGCCGTTTAAATTATTATCTGGGTAAATTATATCACCTTTTCTTAAAATTTAGAGAAAATATTTCAAGTTTTATAAGTTTAAAATAATTACACTATCTACCTTTAAAATTTTAGTTCACGTAACACTTTTTTTTTAAAAAAAAAAATCAATTTTTCTTTAGTCGTGTGGGGAAAAAAACAATGTTATACCTTGTATACTCAAATAGATATTTTACATATTTTACCCTTAATAATTTGAATAATGCTTGGGACCCCCTTTGGGGGTCACCCCTCACCCCCCCTTTGCCATGTGGCGGGTGGTGATTGGAGGAGCAGGAAAAAAAAGAAAAAGAAAAAGAAAATGTAACCAATGAGAGAGAGAGTCCACATCTATCTATATTAACTTCGCTTACTTTAACTTTAACTTTATTAAAAATAAAAATTAGTTTATCAAACTTGCATGATTTATTATAAATTTTAATTGAGAAAATTACACATCAGTGGTACCTTTTAAAAATAATTATAGATTTATTAAAAAGTTTAACACTTTAATTATTAAAATTCATAAACTTAGCGAATTTTCTGGATCTTTTTCTCAAATTGACACTGAATTGTTATTTCTACATTTTTTACAAGCCTAAAAGATAGTCAATTAATTTACCGTTATTATTTTATCTACAAGTCAGACTTGTGCTATAATTATTGTATTTCAATAAAAATTGGAATTATTTATATACAAATGCCAACAGTATACACTGTTTAAAATTATAACTTAATATTAATAAAATATATTAACCCACAAAAATTTGTGATCTATTTAATTTTGAACGGATGAAAATACCCCATAATATCATCTACGTGTTAATAATAATAAAGTAAATTGCACTACTTCTTTTTCAGGTTTTTAGTATAATTGTAGAATAATAATGACCTCTCTTACTTTAAAATTATTATCAAGATTCCCATTCTGTTAACACATTTCACAAAATTTACTGATGTCATATATTTTGAGGCTGAAAGTGACAAGATTACCCCTCAGTTAGCTAATATATATTAAAGCGTAAATTGCAATCACGTCCCCTAAGGTTTTACATAAAAGTTAGGAAGATGGTTAAAAATTATCTTCCAACTTTTAACCCATTTTAAATCACATCATCTCTCACATTTTTTACACATTTTTAAAAAATAAAAGCCAAAAAACCAGATTTTAACTATCCTTTTAAAATAACCCAAAGTCTCATGCATATTTTAACAATATTGAACAAAATTTCTAAATTTTCATATAATTAGGAAGATGGTTAAAAGCTGACTTTTTGACTTTTTTAATTTTTTTTATGTAAGAGTGATATGACCCAAAATGAGATAAAAATTGATTTTTGCCTTTTTTTTTATGATGTTCTCAAATGGCTCCAGTATTTAATAAAAGCCCTAAATTGTATTAATATTATATGAATACCAAACAACTCCACCGGGTTGTTAACTTCACCAGTCCCAAGCCCAAATTAAGGAGGAAGGTTGCGTGTTAGGTAACCGACAGCTAACACGTAAAAAAAAGCCGTTCGAATCCCTTATGAAAATGAATCTTACTTTGAATCGTTTAAATGCTAGGTCGTTACCCTCAAGTAACTCGTTGCGCTTGCCTCCGGATATTTTGAAAAGTGAGCAAGGGGCGCCGCATCGACGCTTGGGTATGGTGAAAAATGGGCAAAGGTTTTTGCATTTTTCTAGACGAGCGCAAGTAAAGAAGCTAATCCAAGACTACAGGTTTAAGGTAGTCACTTGGAATATAGGAACCTTAACTTGTAAGACGATGGAATTGGTAGATGTTATGATTAGGAAGAGAGTTAGTATAGCTTGCGTACAAGAAACTAAGTGGACGGGTGAGAAAGTTAGGGAAATTGAGGATACCGGTTCTAAATTGTATTATAGTGGTAAGGACAGACGCAAGAATGGGGTAGGAATCATAATTGCCAAGGGTCTTGTGGAGAATGCAGTGGCGGTCATTAGGAAAGATGATAAGATTATGTTAGTTAAACTAGTTATTGGAGGGAATATAGTGAACGTTATTAGTGCATACGCCCCTCAAGTAGGATTATATGATCAGACTAAAAGGGATTTTTGGGAGCAAATGGATGAGATCTTATAAGAGATGCCCGTAGGAGAGAACCTGGTTATAGGTGGAGATTTTAATGGCCATGTAAGCATAGATAAAGTAGGCTATGAAATGATGCATGGTGGATACGGTTTTAGAAACAGAAATGAGGCTGGAGAGAGTATCTTAGATTTTACGTTGGCTTCTAACCTGGTGGTGGCCAATACTATGTATAAGAAGAGGAATGAGCATTTGATAACTTTTAAGAGTGGGTCAATTAGGAGCCAAATAGATTACTTCTTAGTGAGAAGAGTTGACCGCCTAAAATGCAATGTTTGTAAGGTGATTCCTGGAGAGAGCCTGACCTCTCAATATAGGATTTTGGTACTAGATTTATGCTTTAGAGGGCAATACCAAGCTAGGAAGGATGATGGGCGTCGTAAGACAAGATTGTGGGACCTAAAAGGAGATAAACTGGAAATATTTAAGAATAGAATGAATAAGGAAGGTACTTTGGGACTTGAAAGATGATACTAACACTATGTGGAACTCTATGGCCAATTGTATGAGGAGAATCTCAAGAGAAGTTCTTGGAGAGTCGAAAGGGAAAAGACCCAGCGCTAAAGAAACTTAGTGGTGGAGGGAAGAGGTTCAAGCAGTAGTTAAGGCAAAGAAAGAGTGCTTTAAAAAGTGTCAGAATGATAGAACTGAGGAAAACCTTAAAAGCTATAGATTGGCTAATAAAGAGGTCAAAAAAGTAGTGAGAGAGGCCAAGTTGAAAGCTTATGATGACCTATACACTAGACTAGATAGTAAAGAAGGAGAGAAGAAAGTATACAAAGTTGCTAAGATATGAGAGAGAAAAATAAGAGATTTTAATCAAGTTAAGTGCATCAAGAGTGAGGATTCTAAGGTATTTGTGAAGGATGAAGAGATTAAGGAAAGATAAAAGAATTATTTTGAGAAACTATTAAATAAGGAACATGGAGGTACGACAATAGGGGAAGAAATGACTAGTAATACGATAAACCAAGACTATAGGTTTTATCGTAAGATTAGGAACTTTGAAGTAGAGATTGCACTTAAGAAGATGAAATCAAATAAGGTTTTAGGACCTGATGATATCCTTATTGAAGCTTGGAAGTGCTTGGATAAAAAGGGGGTTGTTTAGTTGACTAAGTTATTTAGCAAAATTTTGTTGACTAGGAACATGTCAGATGAGTGAAGGAAGAGTATTTTAGTGCTAATATATAAAAATAAAGGAGATGTCCAGAATTACAACAACTATAGAAGAATCAAGCTAATGTGTCATATAATGAAAGTGCGAGAGAGGGTGATGGAATGCCGATTGCGAAATATAACAGAGGTGTTAGAGAATCAATTTGGGTTTATGCCTGGTAGCTAGGTCAACAATAAAAGCGATTTATCTTTTGAGGAGAGTAATAGAAAAGTATAAAGAAAAGAAAAGAGACATCCATATGGTGTTTATCGATCTTGAGAAAGCATATGACAGAGTGTCCCGAGATATAATATGGTGGGTGTTAAAGAAGAAAGAGATGATAAAAGGTTACATTGATGTGATTAGGAACATGTATGAAGGGGTAGTGACCATTATTAGATCGCCTGCTGGAGAGACACGTGAATTTCCTATCACTGTTGGGTTACACAAAGATCTACCTTAAGCCCTTATCTTTTTGCTTTAGTTATGAATGAGTTGACGAGAAATATTCAAGATGACGTGCCATGGTGTATGTTTTTTGCAGACAATATCGTGCTAATGGATGAGACTAGAGAAGGAGTTAATACAAAATTGGAGATTTGGAGAAAAGTTCTTGAATCTAAAGGTTTTCGGATAAGCAGAAATAGGACAGAGTACATGGAGTGTAAATTTAGTAACAGTAACAATGAAAGCAGAGTAGAAGTGAAGATTGAGAACCAAGAATTGCCTAAGAGTGAACATTTTCGTTATTTAAGGTCGATTATCACAACAGCGGGAAAGATTGATACGGATGTGGCCCATAGGATTAAGGCGGGATGGTGTAAGTGGAGAAGTGCGTCTGGAGTACTGTGCGATAAATGAATACCCACTAGACTAAAATGTAAGTTCTATTGAATGGCTATTAGACCAGCGATGTTATATGAGACAGAGTGTTGGACAACCAAGAAACAACATGTAGATAAGATGAGTGTGGCTGAGATGAGAATGCTAAAGTGGATGTATGGTAAGACTAGATAAGACAGAATTAAGAATAAATGTATTTGAGAATGGGTAGGAGTAGTACCGATAGAAGATAAGTTGAGAGAGAATCTATTGAGATGGTTTAGTCATATTCAACGGAGACCAACAGAGGCAGTAGTGAACAGATGTGATGCTGTAATGATAGAGAGGAGTGTTAGGGGACAGGGTAAGCTTAGATTAACGTTGGCTAACGTTGTAAATAGATATATGAATCTACTTAATTTGACTAACGAAATGGCCTTTGATAGGATCGCGTGAAAAAAAATGATTCATCTAACCGACCCCCATTTAATGGGACTTAAGGCTTAGTTTGGTTTGGTTTGATTTGATTTGGTTTAGCTATTATATGAATACTAAACCAAACCAAGCCCTAAATTGTATTAATATTATATGAATATTTAAAATAAAAAAAATCATGGATAAGATAACAAAAAAAAAAAAAAAACCAAAATTAATGCACCTGTACACAAAAAAAATATTAATAATTTCATGTAAGACCTATTTCACGCAACACAAACAACATAAAATTGATCAATCATTGCATTTCCTATGAGTCTACTTACAAACTTGTCTACAACACATTATTCTCATAAGTAATGAGTGCATTAGATCGACATAAAGCCATAACAAGCAAGTATTATAATAATGCAAAATGCTTTTCTTTAACAATAAAACCAAATAAAAAATATAGTTAAGAATATATTTACCATAATAGGGCAAAAAAATATGTGCAGAAGAAAGTATTAGAAAAAAATCAAGTTCTAATAAAAAGTGAGTGAAGGGAGTCCGGTTTTGTGTATTTTAAGCTAAAATGGAAGATGAAAAATATATAAACATATATTTTACTAGGTTTTTATTCAAGGGTATTATAATAATTTATGTCGCAAACTTAATGCCTCATTTGAGAACATATTTTTTAATAATTTTTTGATTTTTTAGCTAAATTATGATATACAAAAATTAGGGAGACTTATTTATAAGTCATTTTTCAAACACTTATAGTAGGGTAAGTCCTGTGTAATTTCTTATAGAGTCTCAAGTCATGTTTGGATAATAATGTATTCCACAAGATTCTACATAAACGTAACGTGACGTGACACTTACATAAATGTAACGTGACACCTATATAAACGTAACGTAACGTGACATCTACATAAACGTAACGTGACACCCACATAAACGTAACGTAACGTGCCACGTTACGTTTCACAAACTTAATGGGTTTTTATTTTTTTAAATTGAATGTGAAAATGTTGCTGGTTTATGTTGGTGTCATGTTATGTTTCATATAAATATGATCTATGGTAACATTCAATTTCTTATATAGGAAATTGAATGTTAGGAAATTAATGTTACCATAGATATTAGGTGCCACGTTACGTTTATGTAGATGTCACGTTACGTTACATTTATATAGATATGATCTATGGTAACATTCAATTTTTTATATATGGTTTTACTATTATTTATGATATTAACAACTAATATTGAGAGTAAATGTGTCAACAAACTTTTCATAATACTTGTGAGAACATAAGTTCTTTAGTAGGACCATATGTAGCATAAGTCCCCCTAATAGGACTTATAAATAATTTTTTCAAAAAATTAATATGTTTGAGATGAATTTTTAATTTTTTATAAAAAGATATACAAAAGTATATAAAAAAAAAGAAATTTTTTGATTTTTTAGTATAAGCTATTGATTTTTTGATTTTTTAACTAAAATTATCATTTGTCAAACGATACTTAAGTTAATTGAAAAGAAAAATCAAAATAATAATTTCAATTATATGAAAAATCAGTGTAATTATTAAAATTTCAATAATAATATAATAGGAATAGAATTTTGAAATACAAGAGGCGTCAAGCAGAATGGATTAGTCTACGTTGGCGACCTTCTAGAAGCCTTTACTCCAACAAAATGAATCCACCGCCGCCCAAACTTCACGAGGTCTGTGTTTAAAATTATCCTATTTATTTTATCAAAAATATCTAAAACCTTCCTTTTTTTTCACCCTTTTGACCTCCACCCTCTTTCATTAATTGGATTTTTTTTTTTTTTGATTTCCCTTGTCCTCTAATCATCACCTACTACATATGTGTAGGCCTACTACATATGTGTAGGGTGGTGAGGTGATGATTGGAGGGAATTTCTATCACTCTTATTTTATTTTTTTGTCTATTTGTGCACTGATCTATCCTTCTTTTTTGTCCACTTGTCCTTTTATTTACCATTGATTGCTGTTGACGGTAACTTTATGTTGATAGTTGATAATGTGACGGTTTGAGAAGTGGGTGAAAAGTTAATTTTTAATTTTTTTAACATAAAAATTTAATTTTTTAAATAGTGATTTGGATAAAAGAATTAATTTTTTTGATTAAAATAATTAAAATTTTACTTTTTACTAACTTGCCAAAGCAAGCCAATGAGCGACAATTAATAGTAATATGTGATAATAAAAAGAGGAAAAATACAAGAATAAAAATGAAATAGAAAAACCTTATAATACTAATTATATTGTTTTGTCAATCTATTTTATGAATTAAGAGGTTAAAATCAAAACAGCTCAATTGTTGGCAACTTGGTAAGACTTTGAGGTTTAAATTTGACATCGAAGCTCAACTCTCTTGGGGGTCAACCATTCAAGCAACAGTACAAATGGTTGAAAGGGTGAATCTTCCAAACTTGGACGAATCATACTCAGTGTCAAGCGTTTGAATTTGAATTCCCTTTATATGCGAGTTCACGACTTACCACTATATGATTAAGTGGCTCTTCTATGGAAGACCATTTAAGGATAACTTTGGCTTCTTAGGGTCTAATCCTAGAATTCACCTCTATGTAATTAGGCCATTTTTTTTATTTTTTTATTTTTTTTATTTTCCAATTGCTGAATTTAATACCATATACACTATTAAAAATTAATTAATCACCATTTTTTCTTTTTTAATACCATTTTAAAAAAAAAATTCACTTCTTGTAAATCCTAAATTTATAAAAAATAAAAATATTCTTAAAAAGTAAATTATAGTAGCTGATCGATTTTAATTTTCAACTAAGAAAACCATGACTCATAATTAAATTTGTTCTCAATCTTAATTAAATAAAAAAAAAATTACAAATGAATGCACCTTTTAAAAAAATTTACAAACTGATAGACAAATTTATAATTTTAGTTATTAATATTTATAATTAATTATTAATTTATAATTTTTTTTTAAACTGCCACTAATTTAATATTTTCCCAATTGAATCCATCCACTTATTGCCCCCGTCTGTATATTTGTTTTTTTTTTTGGTAATTTGCAATTTGCTCCAAACATTTTAAATCAAGTCTTAAACGATTTGATATGATCGGGTTACATAAGAATTTAGCACCTGCACGAGCACGAAATAATCTTCTTGTATAATATTATTGATTAAGTTTGCACTCCTCCAAATATCGTCGCTTTGCTACCTAAAACTACAAACGTAAGCTAGTCGGCAGGTGTGTGCCAGAAACCCCTCCGATACCTAAGTCAGCAATTAGACAATAGACAAAAAGCATTGGTTTTGCTATGAGCTTTTATAAATTCTACCTGGCACAATCCTAGTACGACTTTAACTCTCCCTAGCAGAGCCCTCCTAGGAATCTGTTGGCTTTTTTGGCTTTCGAAGGTTACTTTCGTAATTATGAGCGTGCCAACAAGGATCAATCAGTCCTTACAGAATTGCCAAACAATTATTCAGACGATTGTGTTATGGTTCTTTCGGCCTCAATAAAGAGGACTTTTACTAGTGGCTTACTGGTAATTAAACTTCAGAAAATCTGAACATAAGAACAGTTAACTAAACTAGAGTATTTCATTAGTATAAAAAGAACTTACAATGATCTCAGTTCCGTAGAGAATTACAGCGGCAATGTACTTGACAACTACTCCTACAAATGAAGTGCAGCGCAAAAACTAAAAATACAGGAATATAAAGGACAGGAAATAACACTGGAATATGTAAAGTGATTCTTTAGATTTTTCTCCGTCCCCTTCTCTGAAGTCCTTCCTGCTATTTATACTCTCCGAAGATAACCATCGAATTGTACTTCAAACCGTCGAACTGTCCCTCCGTAGTTGCTGATCATGCTACCTTATAAGTAGTCCCACTACGCCTTCACTTGCAGTTAGGCTTCCCCCTTATATTTGAATTTGAAATGTGAGAAACCGTTGAAGCCACGTCACTGTACGTCTCTTTGTTGATCTGCTACTACTCAGATCTTATAACAACCAATATTAATTGCCACGTGTATGGTCAGGATCGAAGACCTACCTGGTCTCCCCATATTACCCTCACTTTGCCACGCATTGGATTGTTACTGGCTTAGTACAAAATGTGTAGCCAACATTACCCCCCACACTAATATACCCAAGACTTGGTGATATTAGTGGATCAGAGTCCCTTTTCCGACGTCTTAGAACGTGCATGGGTTTTGTATCTTCCTAGAAATGCAACTGTCACACACCATCTGTATTAATAATCTCATCTTGATCCTTAAGCACTTTCACTGTCTTATTATTCGAACAGACTGATACATTTCATGGCCAAATTAATTCTTTCTTCCAATGATGAGGCATACGAAGAGTCATATGTCGATGCTATTCCTCGTCGAAAGCATGCATTTATTAGCCACCTTTACCCACCTTTCTATATTCAGGTCATGGACGCCTTTGCAGATTACCGACCTTTGGATTACGAACACATTGCTCTTAATCCTTTGATTCAGAAGGCTAAAATCAAAGACATAAGAATTTTCCCTTCTGACCTACCTTTACAGTTCGAACAATCTGCTCTCAAACCTCTGATTCGTAAAATTACAAATATGGATTTGAACAACTCTTCTTCGCAAATTTCTGTATGGGATAAAGCTGCAGTTGCTTCCTCTTCTGGCTCTGCTGGAAGTTCTGACTGGACAAATTGGTCAGTACCTGAGACTCCTGATTTAAGGGATCGAATCAACCATCATTTTGTTGAGTTCACTGACCCTTTAGAGTTTCCCTCATATGCTCGAAGTTCAGTTGTTTATCCTTACGTGCCCATTGACCATCGGCGTAGTCTGGAGGAGAATCTTCTTGTAGCATGGTATACATCTTCCATGCCTACAAAGATAGTGCACACTGCCCCACGCCCAGAAGAAGCACAAGGGTATAACCCATCATTCTTAGCCCAGAAGGCGAAGCTCTGTTCTTCTGACTGGCTTGATTATATTAATGCCTTTGTTCCTTCTGCCCCCGTATCATCCCCGGAAACAGAAGCGTCCACATCTTCTTCTTCGTCCCCCGAAGTTAAAGTATGCACACCTTCTCCCCCACCAATTCTTTCCTGGACAGAGAAACTAAAGATTGCTCTATCCATGGAGAAAGTCTTTCCCCCTTATAAACCTCCACCCCCTCCTACCTCAGCTGAGCGGAAACAAGCTCTACTCCTGCTTGCAGCCTTTTCTCACTTGCCTTTCAATGTACTCGAGGATGAAGTCCCTCTCACAAACCTTCAATGGGCTTGTGATATTCTGACTAGGGGTCATGTCCTTAATCCCCTTGCTCAGGCAGAACTTCACATGTTTCTAGACCAACTTCCATTACTCCTTTACTGGCATCGTAATTCTATGGCTACTACACAATCGTTGGACCAGCTTTCGTCCCTTCGAATTCATACTCAATACGAAGCAGAGAACTTTATGGAAGAATTCAATGATTTCAAGAATAAAGACTCTGCCTATTGGGATGAATTAGACATTGATGAATTGGAACAAGGGTTAAGAGAAGTGGCCTTCGAAATAAAGGCTGAAGAGCTCTACTATGAAGTGAGAGCACATCAACTCATGCAGCCGATGGTAGAAAATTTAGAAGATAGAATAAGGAAAGAACAAAAGTTCATTAACCATTGTTGGACCAAATTTCATGATCTTGTTATTTATTCCATTCCTTATTTTTATGAACTCGAGTTCATACCGAGATAGGGTCAGCTGATGTAATCACTCTGATCTTAATATGAACAAAATTTGTCTTTGTTTGACTCTGTCTTCATTTGTATTTTTACTTGTGTTTTAAAAGTCAACTCTGAACTTCGAACAATTTCATCCTTTAAATTTGGACTTAATTGTTTTAAATAAAACACTAAATGAGCCAATCGTAATCTTTCCAATTTGTGGAGTTGAGTTTTGGCTGATTTTCAATTGGAAACAGTGCTTCGAATCTAACAATCTTACATTCAAAACCTGTTTCGACCACAGCCAATATCTAGTCATTATCATCGTTGCTTTTGATGTTTCGAACACCAAATCCCATCCTTAAAGAAACTCAAGTTTTGCTTCGAAGGACATTACCTTTGTAAAAAAAAAACTCAGGTTTTGCTTCGAAGGACATTACCTGTGTTAAAGAAACTCAATTTTTGCTTCGAAGGATATTATCTTTGTTTAAAAACTCCAAAAACAGGTCTTTAAGCCCTTTTTAAAATACTCGAGTATTTTTATTTCCTGGGTAGGGCAACCCACTTCGAAGCTGGCTTCTCTGTTTTCGAAGCCGTTTGACTCGGCTTCGAAGCAAAATATCTTATTTCGAAGCTAGTCTTAACAACCGGGCTTTGTTTTTCCCTCCAAAAGCATCAATGTTGAAGGAAGCTTTTGTACTCGTACTTTTAATACTTAACAACTCATGTAATATATTTTCAAATACGAGGGCTTTAAAAACCCTTTTGTTTTGTGTTCTGAAATCACTTGCTCTTCTAATCGCACAAACCCCTTTTATTACCAATCGTCGACTTCTCTCCACTTCCTTTCCTGAAGAAAAACATACCGTCAATGGCTTCTCCTTCAGTATCAGTCGTAGAGCGTATGAGTCCATCTGTGGCCCTGAAGAGAATTATTGACGCGGAATGCGAAAAGTACAAAGCTGGGGAGAAGAGCGCTATTGATGGACGCATCTTTGTCCCTCGTCGTCATGTGCAGTCAGACTATGTGCTCGGGCCCATATTCAAAGAAGTCCTCGCTGAACTCCCAGCCCTGTATCCCCGACTGGAAAACCAATGTCTTCTTTATGAAGGTGGTCTTGACTGGAGGAACTGGAGGCTGAATCGCCCCCACCGATGATGGCCAACGGTGAGACCAGAGTGGCAAGAGTGGTATGATCGGGTTATTCCTGCTAGGACCCTGGACCTTCAAGAACTCTGCCTTCTCGATGCTCTCAGACTGTCTAGGGTAACTATTTCAGAAGACCCTTTCCTTGTTCCCGCTGCTCTATGTTTTTGGAACCCTGTCTTTAACTTTTTCCAATTTAGATGTGGGATGATGGCCCCTACTGTTCTTGATATTTGCCATTTATTGGGACTATCTCCTATTGGCACTCCTTTTGGACCAGATTATCTTGATTTAGCAGTCCCTTTCTCTCTCCCCCCCCCTTAACTCATCTTATAGTGATTTTGCTAAGGCTGAGAATAAAAGACAGGGCCCTGTGACTGATAGGGAATTTTTTTCTTTCTTATTGTATTGGCTTTGTAAATTCCTTTTTTGCACTTCCTCTCAGAGAATTATGCCTGAATTTGCCCCTCTTGCCAAAGCCTTTGTTTTACAGAAAAAGGTGGCCTTAGCCCCACATGTTCTAGGGCATGTATATAGAGTCTGCTCCCTTTTTTGTGAGAAACCCTTAGATGCTAATCAAGGGGGGCCATTCTGGATCCTTCAGTTTTGGCTTTTCGCCTATTTTACCGAATTACAATCCAAATGCCTTAAATTTTCCGAGCCAAACCCTCTTACCTATGGCATGAGGATAACCAATGTTTCACTTTACCCTTCTACATTTGCTTTTTACTTCTCTTTCTTCCATCAGCTTCCAGCCTCCCTTCCTACTTACCGCTTTCGTCCCTTCGAACCTTCCATAGGTCCTTCTTGGTTGAGGAATTTTCTAAGTGACCAGTCCTGCACTTCACTTGCTCACCAGGATATATGGGCTTCCATTCTGATTCCCAGAGAGCTATTTATTGGGACTTTAAACCCAAAGGCATATAAATGTATTGCTAAACCCTACTGTCCAGCGCAGTTTGCTAGACAATTTGGCCTTTCACAAGGGGTCCCAATACCCCTCTGTAGCAACACAAACCTCAGCCTCACCAGAAGGGACTTGAAAGTTCGGAAATCAAGGCTAGAAGAGGCAACTTTGAAATTTATAGATGACTTGGCCAACTTTGAATTCACCCCTTTCATTCCTCAAGGTACCGTGTTGAAGAGGTACCAAAACTGGTGGGTGAGTAACATGGAGATTTATCTGGCCATTCCACCTTCAAGCCTACTAACAGTGTTAGATGTGACCAAGCCCAAAGAAACCGGGGAGGTCACTTCTTCCACTGTTTCAGAATTGGCACATGCTACTCCTGCTGCTTCAATTCCTCCCAGAGTCACTCGAGCTGCTTCGAAGAAAGGTATACCCTTGTCTCTTCTCCTTTTGTCTTTCATAATGCATTTGCCTTATCTTTAATTCTTCTTTTGTGGAGGTGGCCAATTACAAAAGAAAAGGAGCCTCTTTGAACTCGAGAAGGGAACATCCAATATTCAAAGGGAAGAAAAGGAAGAATCTGATGAAGAGGAAGAGTTATTCTTAAAAAGAAAGAAGAAGGCAATCGTCTTTTTATCTGACTCGGTAACTGCCAGAGAGTCAGAAGATGAATTCATTTCTCTGGAATCTAGATCGCAGCTTGAAGAACTTGAGGGAAAAGTTGAGAAAGAAATTGAGAAAAAACAGACCCTGCCAATACAGAGCAAAAGGAAAAGAAAGATGATTGTTTCTCCTTCCGATATGGTCGAAGACTCTGATTCTGAGACAATCGCCAAGGCCATAGAGAAGAGAAAAAAGGTGTCTGCTCCTGCTCCTATCTTAGTCGAAGATACCATCGAAAAAGCAGCCATCAAGACAATAGAGCAAGAACATCCTAAAGCCATGATTGTCTTTGAAAGAGCTGAGAAGAGGCGGCAGCAACAGTTTCTGAGAGATGAACCTGCTGCTGCTGACACACTACAAAGGGAAACTGTAAGACGACAACAGACTGCCAGAGCTTACACCCTTCACAATTCCCCTATTATCGCCGATACTTCTAGAGCAGGTAATTTTATGCTTTTTGCGACTTTTCCTTTGTTAGCCTTTGGTATCAGGGTTTGACATTGCTTTATATTTCTTCCTCATGCAGCAGCAACTTCTGAGCTCATCTTTCCGATACCTCTCTCAGTTTCATTCGAAGCAGATCAGACGCAGGATGTAGGGACTACTCAGACCATACTTCCATTTTCGGGGTTCAGATTTTCTACACTTTTCCTGAGGCCAAGAAGTCCTATACCTTTTCCTCTTGGTTTAGCTCCCTATCTTTCTCACTTGACTCTTGACTTTCCCCAATCTACTTCTTTACTGAGTCTTGCTCCTCCTTCCCCTTTCAAGGAGGCTCCAAGTGCTATCTTGTCTTTGATGAGTGCTGACAGCTCTCCAATTCGTGACTCACCATCTTTACCTAGCTCCAGCCCTCCTTCTCTTGATTCATTGGTGACCAGGACCATGGAGACCATCAAAGATGCTCCATCCATTTCTCCTGTTGCTATGCAATCTTCTGTGTCTCTCAAGGCAACTCTTTCTGCTCCCCTCATGTCCACTGATGAGATTGATATTTTTGAAGCAAGATTAGCTAGCCTTTTTGACATCACTTCTACTTCTCCGTCATTCGATGAGGAGACTGAGCCATTAGTTTTAGCTGATTCTTTGCTGGAAATCTTTGAGAGCTCTTCTTCCTCCAGCAGCCAACCTTCTGTGCCTTCGATAGACTTGGACACTTGTCTAGACCTGCTACTATCTTTTTCGAGGATTCCCTTCGAGGCTCTACAAAGGCCTATAATAAAAAACGGGTTTCTTCAATGCTGCAAACTTGCTGAGCAGTCTGGTATGGATGTCTCTAACCATCTATCTCAAGCAGCAGCTACCATTGAGTTTTACATCAGCATCTGTCATGCTGCTAAGGCCGCAGATGAGAAATTGGTCAGAGATCAAAGTTTTGTTTCTCAAGTGCATACTGAAGTATCAACGCTTAAGGAACAACACTCCTCTGCCTCTCACTTCCGAACTCAACTGCTGGAGAGGAAAGCTCAACTCGAAAAAGAGCTTTCTGCAGTGAATCAAGCCTTACTCCGAACTGACCTCAAACTGCAAATCACCAATCAAGGACTGGCTAATCACAAGAAAGATATGACTGCAGCTATTCAACTGTTTGCATCGTTTACTAATAGAAAATCTGTTGTACAAAAACAGCTAAAACATTGTAATGATTTTTGGGCCAACTTGTGGCACAATGTACTTGACTCTTTATAAAGCATTTCCTTGTTTATGTTCTTGTACTCACTGTTTATTTTATTCCCTGTGTTTCCCAAATAGTTGGAAAATAAGGTTTTAAATATCTGCCATTAATCTTTTTGGGATGCACATGACCACTCAGATCTTTCAAATGGTATGCCCCAAAAGGCAAAACTCTATGAATTTGATATGGTCCTTCCCAGTTAGGTGACCATTTGCCAAATCTATGGCTTCTAATCCCTACTGGGAGTATTGTCTTCCACACCAAATCACCTTCATCAAAGCCAATGTGTTTGACTTTCTTGTTATAATTTTTGGCCGCTTTCTTCTTCTGAAAGAGAATGCTGTTTAATGCCAAAATTCTAACTTCATCTATATCTTCTATTTCCAAGCACATACTTTGATAGTACTGCTCAGGATCCAACTGGTCCTGACATCTTACCCTTAAGGATTTAACATTAATCTCCACTGGTAACACTGCATCATGCCCATAAACTAGAGCATAAGGAGTGACTCTTGTGCTTGACCTTGGGGAAGTTCTATAAGCCCACAATACATCTAACAATAAGTTGTGCCAATCTCTTGGATTATCTTCCACAACTTTTTGTATTCCCTTTTTTAAGGACTTGTTAGATGACTCAGCTTGACAATTGGCTTGTGCGTAGTATGGAGTGGAATTCACAAGACTAATCCCGAACTCAGCCACAAAAGACTTCACCATTTTCCCATCAAAAACAGTCCCATTATCGACCGTTATCGTTTGTGGGATGCCAAATCTATGGATCAAATCTTTAATGAACCCAATAACCTCCGTCTGATCTACAGCTTTATATGGTTTGGCCTCGACCCATTTGGTGAAATAATTAGTTGCCACCAAAATAAAACAATGATGCTTCGAAGAGGGGGGGTGTATTTTCCCCATCATATCCATGGCCCATCCTCTAAATGGCCAAGGCTTTACTACTGCGTGTAGATCAGTTATGGGCACATGCCTTATTATACCATGCTTTTGACATGCCTGGCAGCCCTTTGCATATTCTATGCAATCTTTAAGGATAGTCGGCCAATAATAGGAATGTCTTCGAAGCAGCCACCTCATTTTTACACCAGGCTGATGTGCACCACAGATACCTTCGTGAACTTCAGCCATAGCTATTAATGCTTCTTTTGGCCCTAAACATTCTAACAATAGACCATCTCCCCCTCTTTTGTAGAGGTCATTGTTGTATATGATATATTGCATAGATTGCAATTTAATTCTTCTACTGGCTTTCGAAGATGGGCCAACCAAGTATTGTATTATTGGATGTCTCCAATCCTGTTCCTGCAAATCATTATAATTGATTTCTAGAACCATGTTCCTCTTACTTAGAGGTGGTATAGGTTTTTGGTATGTCGTTTGGCTTACATCCCAATGGGTACCATCTTTACTCTTGAAATTCGAAGCTTTCTGTGCCACGTCGTTAGCTCTATTATTCAAGAATCTCGGGACATAAGTTACATTTACTATTTCAAATTGAGAGAGCAAATGTAATGCGACAACATAATATGGCAGCATACTTATACTTTGACACTTGAAAATCCCTTTTACTTGATTAACAACCAATTGGGAATCTCCAAATATATCCACTACATGTACTTGTAATCCAATAAGAATTTCCAATCCTACTATCAAAGCTTCGTACTCAGCTTGATTATTAGAACAAGCAGTTTCATCTATTCTGAAACCATATGTGGTCTCTATTCCTTGTGGTGACTTAATTACTATACCAATTCCAATTAGGCCTTTGGCTTTCGACCCATCAAACCACATTCGCCATGGCTCGACACTAGCTATACTGAGTTCCATTATTTCTTGATTCTCTGTTTGAGATGGATGGTCTGCCAAAAAATTGGCTAACACTTGTCCTTTCACTGCTCTTTGGGGCACGTATTCTAAGTGAAATTCTGACAGGGCTAATACCCATTTGCCAATTCTTCCCCTCAACATAGGTCTAGATAACATGTATTTAACCAAATCTGTGGTTGCAATTATCAAGACAGTTGTAGGCAAAAGGTAATATCTTAATTTCATTACAGCAAAGTACAGTGCAAGGCAAAGCTTTTCTACAGCTGAATATTTACATTCGCAAGAATTTAAAAACCTACTAAGGTAATAAACAGCTTGCTCCTTGCCTTCCTCATTGTCTTGGGCCAAGAAAGCTCCCAATGAGTCTTCTGCTGCGGCTATGTACAGCTTTAAAGGCTTAACGCCATTTGGTGGCATCAGTACTGGAGGATTGGCCAAGTAGGCTTTGATCCCATCGAAAGCACTTTGATGCTCCGTTGTCCACACAAATTCCTCTTCATCTTTCAGCCTTAATAAAGAATAAAAAATTTTAGTTTTCCCTGCAGTGTTAGAAATGAATCTTCGAAGAAAATTAACCTGACCAAGGAACTTTTGTAATTCTTTCTTACTTGATGGAGGTCTGGCTTCAATGATGGCTTTGGCTTTATTCTGGTCGATCTGTATTCCTTTCTTGTGTACTACATAGCCCAAGAAGTTTCCAGATGATACGCCAAAAGCACACTTAAGAGGATTAAGCTTCAATTTGAACCTTCTCATTCTTTCAAAGGCTGCCTCTAGGTGAAACAAATGCTCCTCCATGGATTGGGATTTAACCACAATGTCATCAATATAACATTCCAAATACCCACCAATAAGGTCATGAAAGATAGTGTTCATAGCCCTCTGATATGTGGCCCCAGCATTCTTCAGGCCAAACGGCGTTTTAACCCATTCGAAGGTCCCAATATTCCCAGGGCACCTAAATGCTGTCTTGTGAACATCTTCCTCCGCAATGTAGATTTGGTTATAGCCTGAGTGTCCATCCATCATTGATAAAATGTGATGTCCTGCCGAGCTATCTACCAACAAATCTACTATAGGCATAGGATATTCATCTTTTGGAGTTGCCAGATTTAAGTTTCTAAAATCAATGCATACTCTCATTTTGCCATTTTTCTTGACTACAGGTACAATATTAGATAGCCACTCAACATATCTGGCTGTTCTGATAAAGCCTGCTTTGAGTAGTCTAAGAATTTCTTCCTTGACTTTCTGGATCACCTCTGAACCCATTCTTCTTGGTTTTTGTTTGTATGGCTTGAAGTTAGGCTTCATGGGAAGCCTATGTTCCACTAATGACCTATCCAATCCTGGTAGTTCATTGTATGACCATGCAAAACAATCTTTATATCTTCTTAGAATAACCAACAACTGGTCCTTATCGGGAGAACTCAACCGAGCACTTATATAAATGGGTTGTTGTACAGAATCTTCCCCCAAATTTATTTCTTCTAAGGGGTCTTGTATCTGAGTACCTACTGGAACCCCTTCTTTGATCCTCTCTGACTCCGCAGGAATCTCCTTGCTGTGTTTTGCTTCCAGGCTCTTTGATTCCTCCTCTTTATTTTCCTCCTCATGGACAAAATCTGTCCAAAAGGATTCTTCTTCCTGTATCTCTTGGACCTTTGTTTCTATGTCCAATGCACAGTATTTATCAAGAGTTAAAACTCTGGCTTGTTGCTTCTCCCGCTTGCAGCCAATCATCATGACCTCTTTCTCCTACTCTCGAACTTTCTGGACTATTGACTTTATATCCAATATTGAAAATTTGATTAAAGCCAAAGGCCTGGCTTCTGGTGCTTCATCTTGCTGCCTATAACCAGGCATCATTGTCATCTTTAACATCTAATTCTTCACCAACACTCTCCTGGACTAAATGCTTCAGGCGTGCTACTTCCTTATCAGCCGTTTCTTCGGCTGAACCATTGAATTCCATCAGTATACTGAGCGGTGCCACACCGTCAATATACAACTTGGCTTCTGCGAAATCAGCACAGGCTACGAAAGGTTGAGGATCTGCATTAATTTCCTCCGTCCTCCCATTGCCTAGAGCTATTATCATTTTTTGATGCAGAGAGGAAGGCACGCATTTATTAGTGTGGATCCAATCTCTACCAAGTAAGGCATTGCACTTTGCATTGCTATTGATGACGAAAAACGCCGTCATGCAGTCCTTGGTTCCCACACTGAGATTGATGGGCCATCTGCTTGTCTCCGGCAAAACCAGCGATGGTTGTACTGGTTGGGATCAACCTGGGATTCCTCTTCCCTAATTTCTTCAAAGAAGATTTCGGTAATAAGTTCACCGCTGCCCCATTATCCACCAAGACTCGGTTTAACTGAACTCCATCGAAGAAAGCCTTAATGTACAAAGGCTTAACATGTTGCGTCATGGAATTCGAGGGATATTCAAATGGATACGAGAGGTTAATGCTTACCCCTTCCTCGCTCTCATATTCAGCTTCCATCGGGGTAACCATTTCGAAATTATCTTGCACCATACTTGCTTGTGAATCTTCACTAGAGATCTGAATTGGATCAGCTCCCTGCCCCTCTTGATTCTCATCTCCAGCTTGGAATTCCTGTGGTAGTATGTGTACCATGTTCACTGATACTGGGGGAAACGAGCCAAACTGGATGGCTGGCTGTACCTGTTTCCCCTCTTGGTCACTTTGGTCGACTTCCTCAGAAACATCCTGCATGATGCATTCTGGTATTCCATTGCTAACGGGTCCCTTTGAATGATTTTCCTCTGCTGGCTTTTCAACCAGAAATGTTTGCTCAGCCATGAAGGCTTCGAACATTTCTTCTTCCACCATTTCTTTCTTCTGGCTTACGCCAACATCTTCTTCCGTTTCGCTACCACTCTCCATCAAAGCTTTCTCCAACCCTGTTAGACTTTCCTTCTCTCTGGCCTTTAGTTCAGAATGAACCTTGACCAACTGTTCTCTGCTGCGATCCACCTCGTTTTGTGTAACTGGCTTTGAACTATGGTCTGACTTTCGATTCTTCTTTTCTCCAGTCTGGATCATCGAAGAACTCTCTCCACTTTCTTTCAGGTCTTTCTGGTATTGGGTGTACCTGCGCTGAATTTTTCTCCTTTGTGATCTGGAAATAACGGGGACCATATCTGGTTCCCTCGTTCTTGGGTGTTTCAGCAATACCCAGTTGTTGAGAGCCACCAAAGGAGGCTTAACCATCCTATTTTGATTTCCAAAATTCCTTTGGGAAGGCATTTCCCTGGGTTTGTTTTGCATCACAAACCAATCTGGGACCCCAGGTACCCAAGAACTTACTGACCCAGACGTTGAACCACCTTTTTCTTCTTTCGCGATCACCTTCGAAGCTGGCTGTGAAGACAATTGTTTGGTCCTGTCTCCAAGCTTTAAGCCTGATTCAGGTTCTTGGTGATGGTGATCATTTTCTGTCCTTCGTGAAGCTGGCCCAAGGGGCCAATTCCTGGCTTTGATACCAAAACCTGACCTCTTCTCCAACTTTCTTTCAGAATGACTACTCTCCAACCTGTAATAGTTAGGAGATCTGGACTCATAGAAAGGCCTCTTGCCTTTAGCATACATTCTATCAACTGCAGGTTCAACCACTAATGGCTGCTGTCTGACATTAGCCGGATACGGCCTTTTGTTATAAGCATTGGTTGGTTTGGGACGCCTCTGCACATCCCTGTAATACTGCTTCCCATCAACTGGAAGGCCCTTCAACCACTTATGACTCAGTCTGCACCTGGGACACATTCGTTGCATCACAACTGCTTCTAGGGAATCATCATCCAGTGCTTCTTCACCAGAGTCTTCCTTCTGACGTGGGAACTCTCGTCCCATGGCTGGTGGACTTCTAAGGTCTTTTTTGGTTGCTGTCTGGTTGGCCACATGCATCTGTACATTGACTTCCTCCAATTCTTTCAGAGACAAGTTCTGAAAGTCTGACATAATGACATTGGCTACCACCTCTCCAATTTCTGGAAATGGATTGCTATCGATCCCCATGGCTTTTTCAGCTTTGGCTGGGAACTTCAAACTCCCCTTCCGAATTTGTTCTTGGATCCTGTCTCGAAAAACAACACAGTTTTTAGTCGAGTGAGACCAAGAATTATGCCATTTGCAATATATTTTTCCTTTAAGTTCATCAAGAGATGGAATTTTAACACCCTTTGGTAACTTAAGGAAGTTGGCCGCAAGCAAATGATCAAAAATGTCATCTGCCTTAGTTAAGTCGAAAGAATATTTCCTGTGGAGATCTTTCTTTTTAAACTGCTGGTCAATTGTTGTATCTTTATGGATTAATGCTTCACAGATCATAGGCTCTTTTCCCACAATCTCTGCTGCATCAATCTCATAATTAGAATCTTTGTAGTATGTCCTATATGATGCATTATTTCGATCCTATTCCTCTTCTAGTAATGCTTCATATCTAGATGCTTTATAAGTCAGTTCCACTAAATCTCTAAACTCTGTTGAATCAAACTTCTTTCGAAGCCTGAACTCTAGGCCATTTTGAGCCAATCTTACAAATTCAGTTTCTGGCAAGATTACTCTACATTTATTTCGAGCCCTCTTAAATCTGGAAATAAACTGAGTGGCCTTCTCTTCAGGCCTTTGACTTAATCTGGCCAAGTCTACCATGGAAACTTCTGGCTCTGATTGGAAGAACTGGGCATGAAATGCCTCTTCCATTTGCTGCCAAGTCTGGATGGAGCCAGGTGGAAGGTTAATATACCATACAAATGCTCCTCCGGTCAGAGAATTTGGGAATAGTCTCAACTTTATATAGTCATGGTTGGTAAATTCACCACATTGAGCGGCAAACCTAGCAATATGTTCTACTGTGGATTGGTTTCCGTTCCCATGAAAGAGGACAAAATCTGGTATCCTGAAACCTCTTGGATATTCATGTACCCTATCGACCCATTCTGGGTATGGTTTTCTATACATAGGGGTTTGGACCCCCCGAGCCATTGGTCCACACAACTCCCTAACTATCTCAGTGATCTGGTCCCTAGGGACCATATTTTGTGCCTGCTGAACCACCACTGGGGGAACAAACACAGGATTTGGTGGACACACTTGTGCTTGTGGTCCTCTTGGTCCATAAGGTGGTACATTTGGGATTGGCTGTCCCTGTGGTAGAGGGTGCTGTTGGGGGTGTAGGTAACCTCTTTGAGCCTGTCTCGCGAAAGGACCCACGAAAGGTGCTGGAACAGGTATTGTATCCCTTCCACTTGTAGAAAAACCTTCCAACCCCCCGGGTATAAATTCGAATACAGGATTATTGTACCCCCTGGTACCAGGTATGGCTTCGAATGTGGGATTTGGACTCATTCTTATGCCATTTTCTGGTACCGGGCCAGATCCACCAATCTGCATGGCTTCACTGTTGAACATTGAGGCATTCTGGCCTGCTACAGGCCTCGAAATGGGTTCGTACCAAGACTGAGGTGGTAATCTTTCATGGTTCTGATTACTAGTTTGACCATTAGAATGTCCATTAGCTTGCATAGGCTGTTTGTCTCTAGCCAATCTTTGCTGAGGGACATTTACCTCCTCTATGTGTCTTACATTCGTTGGTTGGTGGTTGTTCATTCGGTCCAAAAAGGATACTGCCCACCTTTCCATTGTGTTTATTAATTGTTGTCCCATGGCATCTATCAAGCCGCCCCACGGATTGACTGGCTGAGTAGATGGGACACTGGATGGTCCAATTCCTTGGTCTCGTCCACTATTACGAACAAATGGTATTTGCTCTGAGGTATTGGTCTGTTCGACCATGGGTTCTGATAGGATAGGAGTTTCCACAGGATGTGTTATCACATTACCCTCTGGATTGGATGTCTCCACCTCTCCTTCCAAACGTTCATTTTCTCCTTGTCTCCTACGTCTAGCCATTTCGTTTTTAAAAGGTCCCACCGGGCGTGCCAAAAATATATGTTGGCTTTTTTGGCTTTCGAAGGTTACTTTCGTAATTATGAGCGTGCCAGCAAGGATCAATCAGTCCTTACAGAATTGCCAAACAATTATTCAGACGATTGTGTTATGGTTCTTTCGGCCTCAATAAAGAGGACTTTTACTGGTGGCTTACTGGTAATTAAACTTCAGAAAATCTGAACATAAGAACAGTTAACTAAACTGGAGTATTTCATTAGTATAAAAAGAACTTACAATGATCTCAGTTCCGTAGAGAATTACAGTGGCAATGTACTTGAAAACTACTCCTACAAATGAAGTGCAGCGCAGAAACTAAAAATACAGGAATATAAAGGACAGAAAATAACACTGGAATATGTAAAGTGATTCTTTAGATTTTTCTCCGTCCTCTTCTCTGAAGTCCTTCCTGCTATTTATACTCTCCGAAGATAACCATCGAATTGTACTTCAAACCGTCGAACTGCCCCTCCGTAGTTGCTGATCATGCTACCTTATAAGTAGTCCCACTACGCCTTCACTTGCAGTTAGGCTTCCCCCTTATATTTGAATTTGAAATGTGAGCAACCGTTGAAGCCACGTCACTATACGTCTCTTTGTTGATCTGCTACTACTCAGATCTTATAACAACCAATATTAATTGCCACGTGTATGGTCAGGATCGAAGACCTACCTGGTCTCCCCATATTACCCTCACTTTGCCACGCATTGGATTGTTACTGGCTTAGTACAAAATGTGTAGCCAACAGAATCACTCTTATAAGGATAACATATATCCTTATAACACCCTACTCACTGCCAACCAAGTAAGATGGTTGTCACTTTGTTACACAAACTAGTAGCATGGTAAACCAAACTAAAGAAACCATGTTCTGAGTTTTGAACAATGAAAAGGACGCTCTACCGAGCTGAAATCAATTCGGTCCTTTGCTTTGGTCCTACTTCGGTCCCTCTTGGGTATAAGTAACCCGGCCCAAATTTTAGCCAAAAATCTGCCCGGCCTAGGAACGAGCTACTCCATTTAGTGCCTCAGCCCATGACGCAGCCCAATGACTAAGAGACTGCACCTAGCTCGGTCCATTCTAACAGATGGACTTAGCTCGGCCCATTATAAATTACCCTCTCAATTTCCCCATTATTCCATCTGTGAAGTGGGATTAGGATTATTACCTTCAAGTCGTGCTAAAGTATCTAGAAACCACCCGAATCGAAACACTTAGGCCAGCCGAGCTAAAATTTACTCGGTCCCCCTATCTTCGAGGTCGTACAGCCCGCTCTCCTATGTTGCTGACACCACATCCTTATTGGGACACGTGGCTCCTCACGATTGCTTCTATCACTGTGACAGCCGTCAATCATTATTCTAAAATTCGAATAGTCCTGCCGTTTTACCTCCTTCTCATTTTCATCTCCTTATTCCTCAAGCAATTATTGTTTACTGTTTATCTTCTAAGTCAAAAGCCAAAACAACTTTCTAAGAGCAAAACTTCAATTCTGCATTGGCCCACCTTCAAACTCTGATACTATTGGCCAGAACGTACTCAACACTGCCGCAGGAGCATCGTTTGTTGATCAACGTTACGTCCAAAATACTCGTAAGTTCCATTTTTTCTGTTAAATACTTTAAATAACTCTCTTCAGGTGCTTGATTCTCTTAGCTTTACAAACCCACTATATTGATATTACAAGAGCATGTATAGTTTTTGCTTATATACTAAAAATGAGCTTTAGCACTGAATTAGCTTCTCACAACCCTAAGCCTTAGAAAGAACTCCTGCCTAACTGCAACTGGAATTTACATAAGAACCTTGATTTTGATCCAAAATTCGTAATGAAACCGAGCTATAAACAGGTTTGTGCTCACTTAGATGCGCTTCACCGAACTAGGGAAAACATTGTCTAACCATGACCAGGCTGTACCCTAGCTCGTTTCATGGACTGAGATAAACACCTTACGCTTCCCAAGACCAAGAAAAAAACCTTACCTCAGTTTTAGCCGAGCTATACACCATCCTTTCTCTCAAGACCGAGCAAAAATAATTTACACTGATGCCTTAGCCCAGTCACTTGTTGGCCATAACATATTCTATGTTCTTTACTATGCAGACTCTGACTAGGTTTATTCGGGCACACAATTCACTACCAAGCCGGGCTGAGGAGTCGAGCAGATATTTTTAAGCAAAAGCCACACAAATGGGTAAATACTGGTTCCTCATGAATTTGCCCGGCTCTATAACCGAATTCCAAAGGGATTACCACATCCCCAACGGCGTTCAATTTGAATTAGCCGAGTTGGACACCATGCCCTGGGGTAGACTGGGCTTTGTTCCATTCACACTACTGTCCATTGTAAGGGGTGGACTCAGATTCCCAGTCTAACCCCTCATTTGTGAATTCCTTAGGCAAACCAAACTATGCCCCACACAATTATCCATCAACACGTACAGAATAATAAATGTTGTCGCCGCCTTGGCCTCAACCTTGGATTGGCCGAGCTATTTTACCAATATTCGCTCGGTCAGAATGATGATGGTTGGGTCTATTACCTTAGAACAAGAAAGGACCAAGAGAAAATCGTCAAGAGTACACCAGATAAAGACCTGAACGATGATGATTTTCTCTAAGTGTTTGGAAATTTTGAAGACTAGGAAGCCCAAATACCGGCCTGTAACATCAATTGGAACAAAGGAACAGCTAGTAAGGACAGCTTGGTTTAATCTTCTTTGTTAAAACAACTGCCGTACTAACCCTCGTGATTTTTTGTTCCTCATGCAGATATGAACTATCTTAAATCCACCTACGCATACACAAATCAAGCCGCATTTCGAGCCACACTACGCTACCGACATTGCGATTGGACCGAACTGCTTGATGTGCAACAGACCTACCGTTATAGTGGTAAGAGGAAGACCAGAGTAACTGATTTTCTTCTAGAGTCCTCTCCCGAGCCGGACCCCACTCTTCTTCAAATTAATCTAATTCCACTTACTGAAGAACAATAAATGGAAAAAAGGAGGGCCGTACGAGCTTTTATTATTGAGCAGGCCTCTGGCAAAGTTCAAACTGAACTAGCACTCTTCGGTCAACTACGTGAGACAGTGGTCGCCCTTCCAACCACCAGGGCAATCACGTCTCGACAGAATAAGCGTGCGTACACCTCATCAACCGAATAACAACGTTTGGTGGATGAGGAAGAGATTGTGCTCCCCAAGACCGTGTTGTCGAACCCAGAGCCTGTTCGATCTGGCCGAGTAAGTCCTTCTTTTCCACCTGTGTGGACACCATCCGTATCTTATAAAAATCGCACTGTGTCCAGCAAAGACTTTGTGGTTGCTGAGAAGGACCACATGCTTGCTTTTAATCTCTCTAAGAACGTCTGCTTGCTAATGACATGGAGCATCATGATTATCTGACCGAGCTCAAAGCCATTCGCTCGGCGATTAAATCAATGGTTCTTGTAAGTCGTCCACCCATTCTTTCATATCCATATTGTCCATTTGATTGCTTGGTTTAAATTGACCACTCTTTCTCTACCTATAGGCCTTGCAGAAAAACCATATGGCACACAAGAGTGTGCTAGAACTACGAAAAAAAGCTTGATCGGCTGTAGCCGATGCAAACACCAAGGCAGCCAAACTAAAGGAGGCTACGATGAAGTTAACCGAGCTAGAATCTGAAAATGCAAGGTTGGCCAAACTAGTCAACATAGCAGAGGCCAACAAGCAAAAGGCTTTAGCTAAGAAAAAAGATCATTATTTGTGGGAGTTGGCCAAGTTGGAGAAGAAAAAAAACACCGAGCTCCAAGAGCTGAGAAAAAAGATGGAGGATGCTGAGGACCGAGGTTTTAAAGAAGGGGAGGAAGCCTATGTCTAGCAATGTGAAGCAACCAAAGACATATTCTTTAAATGCGGTAGGAAGGTTGCGGCTGAACAGCTCGATCAGGGGCATGACTCCGAGATCTTCCTGAACCCTTCTCCCTATTTCATACCGAGCTAAATGACGGATTATGCAAACGTCGTCCAACAGAAGTTCCTTCAAGAAGAGGAGGAGAAAGAGGAGGTCCCTAACCCAGCCAATGCTCATCCTACCAACTCCAATCTTGGTCTCCAGTCTTCACTTTCCACTCTGGTGGATTTGCTCAGCCAAGCCTTGCCCAATACGGTTGACGGGGTACCCGTGACTAATCTAACCCATGAAGCTGAAGGTAGAACTGGCCTGTCCAGCAGCGAAGTCCGTGGTGACTTAGACATCGATCTTGATGACCTTTTTGCATAACCAGGAAGCCTCCCATTTTTTTCCAGTTCTTTTGCTTTGTTTTCTTGCGTTTTTGTACTGTGAAATATACCCGAGCTGTAAGCCCCCAACTCTTGTTGTCACCTTTTACTTAATGAAAAAGTTATTGCTCCAATGTCTTCTTGCTCGGTTACTACACTTTTCCTCTATTTGTAGTGTATTGTCCTTACTGAAAGCCGAGTCGAACTAGTTTAGCTCGGCCTTACCTTATCCTGCCCACCTTTTCTTGGCCAAGACACTTATCTCGGTTGAAGAACAACGTGCGAAAAAACTATAAACCTTTTTAACCGAGATTTTTGTTTCGGTTAAGGAAAGGAAAAAGTTGGTCACACCCGCCAACCTTCTAGCCAAAATCCTTATCACGACTAAAGAGTGCTAAAAACCTGCCAATCTTCCTAAGCCTAGATCCTTATCTCGGCTAAAGGAAAAAAAAAGTGTTAGTCAAACCTGCCAACCCTCTTTAGTCGAAATCCTTATTTCGGCTAAAGAGTGGAAAGGTGTTTGTCAATCCTGCCAACTTTCCCGAGCCTAGATCCTTATCTCGGCTATAGGAAGAAAAAAGTGTTGGTCAAACCTGCCAACCTTCTTGAGTCTAGATCCTTATCTCCGATGAAGAAAAGAAAAAGTGTTGGTCAAACCTGCCAACCTTCTTTAGTCGAAATCCTTATTTCGGCTAAAGAGTGTAAGAGTGTTGGTCAAACTTGCTAAATTTTCTTCAGTCGAAATTCTTATCTCGGCTAAAGAGTGCAAAAGTGTTGATCAAACCTACCAACCTTCCTAAGCCTAGATCCTTAACTCGGCTAAAGGAAGAAAAAAGTGTTGGTCAAACCTGTCAACCTTCTTGAGTTACCCCCAGTCGGGCTGTGTGTATGAATAATTTATACAAACAGAGGAAAGAATTTTCACTGAAAAAATGTCTACTTGTTTTATTGAAAAAGAAAAACTACAAGTGTTTTAAGAAAGAGCAAAAAATAAAATACTTTGAGATTGGCCGTATTCCATGGCTGTGGAATAGCTCTGTCGTCCACATCTTCTAGGTGATATGCCCATTTTTCAGCCAAACCGACCACTCTGTATGGTCCTCTCCAATTAGGTCCGAATTTTCCATCTCTAGGCACCAAAGTGTTTCCCGTTACATTGCGCAGTACACAATCTCCAATCTTAAATTGTCTTGGGTGCATTGCTTTACTGTATTTCCTGGATAACTGCTATTGATATGAGGCAATGTATACCAATGCCCTCTCTCTTATTTCTTCCTCAAGGTCGAGTTCTAAGGCTATGGCCTCGCCATTCAAGTCTGGATCAAAAGTTTCGCTTCTGATGGTGGGGAGGCCAACTTCTAGAGGGATTACTGCCTCTATGCCATAGGCGTGTTTTGCCAGTTGACCGCCGAGGTGTAGTTTAGTAGGCCCATAAGACACGGGGAAGCTCCTCAGCCCATTTGCCTTTTGCCTTTTCTAGTCTCTTTTTCAGACCATCTAAGACTACACTTTGTTTGAAGCTTCAGCCTGGCCGTTGGCTTAGGGTACGCCCGTGTAGAGTTGTAAAATTCTATCTTGTATTCTTCGCAAAAACCCCTAAAGATTTTTTCATCAAACTGAGTGTCGTTGTCAGATATTAAAGCCTTGGGAATTCTGAACCAGGTGATGATGTTCTGCCAGACAAACTTCTTGACGTATTTCTCTTTAATAGAGGGGAGTGCCTTTTCTTCTACCCACTTGGTGAAGTAGTCCGTTGCCACAATAAAGACCTTTCTTTTTCCCGACGCGGTTGGAAGTGGTTCCACAATGTCTAGGCCCCACATTGCAAAAGGCCAATGGCTGGTCAAGGGTAGGAGCTCTCTTGCTGGCTGATGGATTTGATGCTCAAACTTTTGACATTTCTCGCATTTTTTGATGTACTTCTCAATGTCTGCTTGCATGTACGGCCACCAATAACATTGTGAAATGGCTCGGTAAGCCAGTGATCTTCCCCCTTGGTGGCTTCCGTAAACACCTTTGTGTATTTCGAACAAAAATGCCTCGACCTTGCTAGGATGAACACACTTCAAGTATGTTCCTGTGAAGGATTTTTTGTACAATGCTAGTGATGAGGAGAGCCAAAATCGCTGTAACTTTGCTCTAATTTTATTAGTCTCCTTTTTGTCTTTTGACAGGATGCCATCTTTTAAGAACACCACTATGGGGTCCATCTAGGAAGGACCTAGCTCGGCATAGCATACTTCGGTTACTTCAGGTTCTTTAATACTTGGTCATGACAGGAAGTCCATTAGTAAAGGGTGTGGGATAGACGTGTCTGCCATTGATACAAAGCCGGCGAGCTAATCTACCTTGCTATTTTCTTTCCGACCGATTTGCTCTATCCTTACTGCGTTAAACTTCATGATCTCCTTTCTGACCAACTTTTGATATTTGGCCATTTTATCATCCTTTGCTTCGTAGTCACCCGAAATTTAGTTGACTACTAATTGGGAGTCACTATATACCATCAGCTCGGTGGCTTTCATGCAAAATGTTGTCTTCAAACCGACTAATAGTGTTTTGTACTCGGCCTCGTTGTTGGATGCTGGAAATCCAAGGTTGATTACTTGTTTAATTATTAGGCCATCTGGCGAAATGAGGACTATGTCAAGTCCTGTACCGTGCTTGTTGGGCACTTCATCTACGAAGAGCTTCCACATCTCTCTTACAAACAACTTTCAGCAAGTGGAGGGATTTGATGATGCCTTAGGATTAGGGGCGTCGTCGCCGACGTTATCTTCTTCTAAGTTGTTGGTCGTCGGTATGATCTGGTCCTCACTATCTAGTTGTCTTAGGACCAGGCTTTTAGTCGGGTCTTTACTTGTTGTATTGCGGGTTGCTCCTTTTTCCCTTTCTGTAAGACTGAATGATTTGTTATGCAGTTGAATGCCCTGCTGTGGGGGCTGCGCTATCCTTGCGGCAAACCTAATGACTTCTTGGGGCAAATTCGGCCACGAAGTCTGCTAAGGCTTGCGCTTTTATTGTGGTTCTTGGCCAAAACTTAATGTCGAATTGCCCTAACTCCACTGCCTATTTCAAAATTTGTCTAGAAAAATCCGTCATCTCAAACAAGGCTTTTAATAGGAAAGCTATTAAAATAATCATAGTATGGGCGCAAAAGTAGTGCGACAATTTTCTAGAAGCCATCATCAAAGCTAAAGCCAAATTCTGCAATGGCAAGTGTGTTGTTTCGGCACCCAGCTATGTATTGCTAACATAAAAGATATGCAGGTGTTGTATTCCCTCAGCTCGTACCAACACTGCGCTAACTGCATGTTGGGAAACTGCTAAGTATAAAAAGAGTTCTTCTTTTGGTACTGGGGTTACCAATAACGTAGGAGAGGTAATGTACTCTTTCAAGCTTCCCAAAGCGCGGTTGCACTTGTTATCCCACTCAAACTTGGCCTTCAGTGCCTGGAAGAATGATCGACACCTATCTAATGACCAACTTATGAATCGATTTAGCGCGGCTGCTAGGCCAGTGAGATGCTGCATCTCCTTGACTGTGTTGGGCCTCTTGAGATCCTGAATGGCTTTGATTTGAGACGGATCGGCTTCTATACCTCGGTTGGTCACTAGAAAGCTAAGGAATTTTCCTGACCCCATACCAAATGCACACTTGGATGCGTTCAGTCGCAGCCCATGAGCTTTCAAAATTTGAAACATCTCAGCTAGGTCCTTGAGATGGTCCCCCCTCATTCTTACTTTTGACCACCATATCATCTATTTAAGCTTTCATTGTTCTGCCTAACAACGGCTCAAACATTTTGGTGATCATCCGTTGGAATGTTGCCCCACCTTTTTTTAGGCCAAAGGGCATGACCTTGTAGCAATATAATCTCCTGGGTGTTGTAAACGATGTAACCTTCTGGTCCAGTTCATACATAGTGATCTGATAGTAACCGTGATACGCATCAAGAAAGCTAAATCAGTTATGTCCTGCAGTTGGTCCACCAGTTGGTCTATTTGTGGTAGAGGAAAGTTGTTTTTCGGGCATGCTTTGTTGACTGTCTTGTAGTCGACACAAACGCGCCATTTGCTATTCTTTTTTGGTACCACGACTATGTTGGAAATCCATCTGGAATAGTGTACTTCTCTTATTGCCCCTACTTCCAGTAGGTTTCCTACTTCCAGTAGGTTTCCTACTTCTTCTACCACTATCTCTATGAGGTAGAGTGCCGATCGGCGAGTTTGTTGTATAATTGGTCTGGCGGTTGAGTGGACATTAAGTTGATGACAGGTGAAATTGGGGTCAATGTCAGGCATGTCATACGGCGTCCAGGCAAACACGTCGATGTTAGAGGTTGAAAATTCCATGATCTCTCTTCTCTTTGTGCTGGACAGAGATGAGTCGAGCAAAAAGAACCTCTCTGGGTTTTTCTCATCTATCCTTACCTCTACTAAGTCTTCTACTGCCTTCTGTTTAGCTGCCTTGCCGACGTTTGTGAACAACTCATTGCCTTCTGGCTCCTCTACCATTTGCACGAACCCTTTTGCAACCCGACTGCCGTTTACTATTACGAAGCACTACTTGGATGTGATTTGGTCTCCAAAGACTTCTTTAATCATTCTGAATTCATTAGGAAATCATAACACCTGGTGGTAGGTCGATGCTGCCGCTCGCATGGTGGGAAACCATGCTTTTCCCAAGATTATGTTGTAAGTGGATGAGACTTTCAATACCCAAAATTCTATTTGTTTAGTCATTGTTCCTGCTTTGACTGGCAGAATTATCTTGCCTACTGGCCATTCTGGCATCGAGTTAAAGTCGACCAGATGGGATGTCGCGGGTGCCAGATCTTCATCCTCTAGCTTGAGTTACTTGAAGGTTTCATAGTATATTATCTCGTATGAGCTGCCTTGGTCAATTAGGATCCGTTTGATGACGAAATTCTTGACGTGTAGAGTTATCACTAGTGCATTGTTGTAAGGGCTTTATAACCTTGTTAATTCCTTGTCAGAAAAGGTGATGACGTTTGTAGCCTCCGTTTTTTCCTTTTTCATAGTAGGTTGTGCACTCAGTACCTCTTTTATGTGCTTAGTCTTTTTGATCATCCCTTTGAGTTCACATGCCCATTCAGGATTGATGATTTCATGTATCACATTGATTATACCTTGGGGCGGACTGTTAGCTGGCATCCCATCCGACCTGTTGTGGTCCTGGGGGGTTAGCTGTACTCCCCCCTCAATATGTTGGTCTAGGTGGCTTGTGGCCACTAACTGTACGAGCATGAAATAATCTTCCCGTATAATCCTGTTGATCAAGCTTGCACTCCTTCAAATGTTGCCTTAATGGCGTACAGTTTTCATTTCGGTGCCCATTTTCATCATGGAAGGTGCAACGGTACCTATCGTCGTCGCCCCTCTGTGCTTCTTCCAGCTTGGCCAGCCGCCGAGCGAAGGGTTCGTTGTGTATCTCGCTGAGAATCCGGTAGATAGGTTTATTGAACACCTTGGTTATAGTTGTTCAGACTCTTAACTTCTTTTCTTGGGAGTCCTCTCGCCTGCCCCTACCATTTTTGTTTAGTCATTCTTCCCGGCCGACCGTGTTGACTGTTGCCACAGGTTTTCTATCTGACATTGCTGTTGTGCTTGATTTTGCTTTAGCACGAGCGCCATCTTCTTCTACCCGAATGTGCTGATGCACTCTTTCCATTAGGGCCTCCATTGTGAGGAGTGGCGTCATTATCATTGAATCCCTTAACTTATTTCCGGCCGACAAATCCCGTTTGTACTGTGCGATAGCGAGGTTTGTGGGGCAATCTCCAATTCGATTAAAAATCTCCCAATACTGGTTGTTGTAAGACTTCAATGTTTCCTTCTCGCCCATGTCTATGGAGAGCAGCTGGTCAATCTCCACCGGCGTCTTGGTGTTTGTTCTGAATCTGGTCATAAATGCCTCTGCAAGTTATGCCCATGAAGCTATGCTACCTTCTGGTAACCTCTCAAACCAAGCCAAACCCAGGTCACCTAGGCTAGAAGGAAACATGATACACATTAGTGCCTCATTTCGTCGATATACGACCATAACTTGGCGAAGTGGCTCAACTGCATATAGGGGTTCGACTTTCCCCCATAAGTTGTGAATTTAGGCTGATGAAAGCCTAAGGGTAATGGTGCATTCTCAATCATCGGAATGAACGGCAAGCTCTGTAACCTTGCTAACACTTTGTCCGCTGGTTCATAAGCAATGAGTGGTACTAGCATCCCGACCTCAACACTTCTATATGTCCTAGGAGCCAACCATTGTAGAGCTGAAACCCTACGAGGGTCACAAGCCTGGGTGTCCTTCCTCCATCGGGCCCTTTCCTCTAGTACTGTTCGCAAGTCTGCCGACCTAGGCAACTCTGTGTGTCTAGATGTCGTTTAGTGCGAATGCGAGGGCCAATAACTACTTCCCTTGGTACAAGACCTTTTAGTCCGCGTTCTCTCAGACCTGGAGAAACGAGTCCTGGAAGTCCTTGATTGTGTGCCACCTGTCTTAATGCTTCTACTTTTAGCTTGTGACGGCGTGACTTGCCTGTCACAATCGTTTGAGTGGTAAGAGTGCATGTTGTCTTTACGTTTCTTTTCTGTTGCCACTTGTTTGCCTTTTATCTGGCGCTTCATTGTCCCCATGTCTGCTGTCATCCTCTGTGTCTATTCGTCTTGCTCCTTTACGCGATCTTCTAGAACTTGAGGATCCATCCTCTGCCTCTGTTTGTCTGGGCTTTGGGAGTGACGAGGACTTAAGTCCCGTCTTTCTCATGTGCCTCTCCGTGGGTTCCATCGTTGGGGATCTAATTCAGCCATGGACAAGCTAAAAGGTAAACCTTTGCGCCTCCCGCCTCCTTATAGGGTTTGCCCATTTATAGCAAAATGTGGCAAGTCTTCATTGTGCACCATTGAATTTAATTGAAGAGAAAACTTAATCAAAAGGTTTGTTCGCTTTGTGTTTTCCTACAGACGGCGCCAATTGTAAGAGCACGAAATAATATTCTCGAATAATCTTGTTGATCAAGTTTGCATTCCTCCAAACGTCGTCACTTTGCTACCTGAAAGCACAAACGTGAGCAGGCCCGACGTGTGTGTACCAGAAACCCTTCTGATGCCTAAGTCAACGATTAGACAATAGACAAAAAGCTCTATGTATTTGAGAGTAAGAATTGTGATACCTCTACATTGGTCTTACTATGAGCTTTTATAGATTCTGTCTGGCACAATCCAAGTAGGACTTTAACTCTCCCTAGCAGAGCCCTCCCAGGAATCACTCTTATAAGGATAACATCTATCCTTATAACACCTTATTCACCGCCAACCAAGTGAGATGGTTGTTACTCTTTTACACAAACTGGTAGCATGGTAAACCGAACTAAAGAAACCCTGTTATAAGTTTTGAACAATGAAAAGGACACTCTACCGAGCTAAAATCAATTCGGTCCTTTGCTTTGGTCCTACTTCAGTCCCTCATGGGTATAAGTAACTCGGCCTAAATTTTAGCCGAAAATCTACCTAGCCTAGGACCGAGCTACTCCATTTAGTGCCTCGGCCCACGATGCAACCCAATGACTAAAAGACTGCACCTAGCTCGGTTCATTTTAACATATGGACTTAGCACGGCCCATTATAAATTACCCTCTCAGCACCAAATTATTATTATTTTTTTTTGTTTTGTTACTTGAAAAATCAAAGCAGACCGCATAATACAATTTGATTTTATCTATATTTAACGATTTCATGTGAGAAAATGATTCTTATTGGAATTTAAAGTATTTTATAAAAAATTGTAAAATCTCACATTAAAAATAAATGAACAAAAATAATGAAAGTTGCTATATAAATATCATTCTAATTTTTATTACAAAAAAACACATGGTTAGTTACTTACATTCAATTTTCAAGGAATTAAAATATAAAAACAGGGTAAATTACAAGAAATCCCTTCAAACTATGACTCATTTGCATTTTGCTTTCCGAACTTCAAAACTTAACATTTTACCCTCTCAAATATTATCTTATTACAATTAATCATTTTTTATTCTATTTAAAATTTACAAAATAAATAAATAAATAAATAAAATCAAATTATATATAAAATACATGATACATTCATTAATTTTTTAAAACAATAATACAATGTAATTTTAAAATAGAGAAAATTTGTGATAAATTTAATCTGAGGGTATAAGACATTAAATCCAATAAATATTTTTTTTTAGTGAGAAATTTACGCTTTGTGAAATAGTTTGATGAGAAATCCTAGAAGATATTTTGTTTTCAATTTTACTTTTTGACTTTTTTTATCTGTTTGACTTTTAATTGACTATCTATTCAAATTTATATCAATTTTTTCAAATTTTTTGTCTATCTATTCAGGTTCATATTTATCTATTCAAATTTTTTTTTATCTATCTGTTCAAATTCATGTCCATCTGTTTAAATTTTTTGACTATCTATTCAATTTTTCTCCAAAATTCTATCTATCTGTTCAATTTTTTCATAATTTTTATTTATCTATTCAATTTTATATCTATCTGTTCAATTTTTCTCTTAAATTCCATATATCTGTTCAAAATTTTTGACTATCTGTTCAATTTTTTTTAAAATTTTATTTATCTGTTTAATTTTTTTTCTATCTGTTGAAAATTTATGTCAACTTTTTTGTTTATCTATTGCAATCATCATCATCAATATTATTTTTTTTCCCAAAATCGTTTCATATATACACACACACTTATAGATATACATACATACATACATACATACACACACTCACAATATATATATACTCAAGATAAATTTGAGCCAGCATATAATTTAATACATCATGCAATATATGTATATATATGTATATATATGTATATATGTTGCATACAAGCTAGAGAGAGATAAGAGAATACAATTGAAGTGTAATTTGGAACCCTAGCACATTGAGATCTAGAAAACAACCTCACTGAATAGATCGAAGTAAGTGCCAGAGTGAGAAATGTTTTCCATCTAGGGTGATTACCAGTTAAAAACTAGGGTTCATTCGATAGCCATGTCGAAGCTCAGAGCTTGAGACTGAAACTCATTGGCAATGGGCGATTGAACTCATTGTCACTTCTTCGCAGTCAGTGGTCGTGACAGTCATGAAGAAAAACAAAGAAGAGAGAGAGAGAGAGAGAGAGAGAGAGAGAGAGAGAGAGAGAAATGGAGATGTGGTTTTGTGTTCCACCATGAAGTCTAGTTGCAGTGGCAGTTGTATTGAGAATGGAGAAGTTGAAGAAACGAGATTGACCAGCGTCGATGGTGAGGGTTTTAAAGAGAGAAAACTAGGGATTTTAGAGAAAGAGTATTGGATATGAGTGATTTTGGGGTTTTAGAGAGAGAGAGAGAGTACTTAATGGTTTATTTTTAATAGATAAGAGACGTGAAACCAAAAAAAAAAAAAAATAGGTACGTGATTATAGAATGGGTAATTTGGTCCTTTTGTAAAAGTATGTCCTTGTAGACATGATATTTTAACGCACGGACCGTTGAACAAAAGAAATTTCAATTTGGACTATTAGACAGAGTGCCCTATAAAATATTGCTCACAATCCATTCAAAAATCAAACAAAGTATGAGAAAAACTTTAAACAAATATAAGGGAGTATGATGCACCTAGGTACTGAAATTTTCGAAACCCCGTGTCATAATTTAAGACTCATGATTTAAATTTTAGAATTAGTAATCATTAAAAATTGGATTTAATTTGATCCACTTCAATTTATTTATTTTTTTTCAAATGAGAAAAAAAGGATGCTCTATAAGGATATCACAATATCAGCGGGCCCTAACCTTGGGATAACTAGTTAACGACCAGATTTAACTCAACATAAAGGAAGAGACCCACCACTGAGGCACCCAATGGAGCTCAGTCACGTGCCACAGAAGAGGCCAAGTATAGATCTGAGTACAGTGTGGAGTCTCTGAAGAGAGTCAGCTGGATAAAGCCAGCATTTTGCGTCCCAAAAAATAAACACGATACACCGCTATAGAGATACTGCCTTCTCCACGAGGACACCACCCTCGATAATGATCCACTTCAAAATTTGATCTACTAAAGTCTCATTTGTCAACTATACATTTGAGCCAAAAAGTTACTATAAGTTGTCATATCACTCTCTCTACTCTTTTGCACATCTTTACGTAAAAAGCTAAAAAGTTACTAAAATAGCTTGTTCCCAAACAAGACCTAATAATAGTTAAATTACACCAACCTTCTTTAAAATTTAGAAAAATACAACAAATACTACAATTTTGATATAATTAAATTGATATCCATTTAGTAAGGTTAAATATACTGAAACTAATATACATGGTATAAAATCACAAAAAATAAAAAAGGTAATATATACATTTTAGTGTAAAAGAGACGATAACATCATTTTTTGTAACGCCCGGAAATAATTGTAATAGCTCACCTCATACTATTCCAAGAATAAAAGAAACTTATATAAAATGAGCCACTCTTTAATTCTCTTTTGTTATAAAAAAGATTACATATGTATGTATACATCATAAATCCTAGATCTTAAATCTATAACATATGACATGATGATATAATGTGAAACAAAAGGAAACACATATGAGTTTATACCCTATGTGTACAACAAAAGTGAGTTAAACTCAATACATAAATCCCAATGTTTATACAAAAAGTAATTACACAAAAGAAATAAAAAGAAGCTCTCGACTTTAAGTCCTCCCAAGTTATGTCCTTGGTGGAAGCATATTATCAATATCTGAAAGTTATTTTCCACATAGGGTGAGCAAAAGCCTAATAGGGACACTTTAACACATTATATAATACTTAAGTCATAAGGTGAATGCTCATGCATATGTTTACCAAAACGTTTAACTTCTATTTCCTTAAACAATACCATGACATGATTATGATCAATTCATAAAACAATATCTTTAGAACAAAAACCAGTGTAGTGGATATACAACACTGGGAATTTGTAGATACGTGTCTGTTAGCAAGCTATACAAGCACTACCAAAGCTATTTTACCGATACTAAACGGAAGGAAAGACACCTAACTACTTGAGTTTCTAGACTTTCACCAAAGACGCACAGGCCAACTTAATAAAACCATAACTACACTTCTAACCAGATTCACCAAGGTATTCACCATTTTTTCTAAAAAATAATACATTTTCAAAATATATATGTAAAACAATGTTCAATGCAATGTGTATGAGTAAATAGTTTTTAATTAACCTATTTCTCATGCAATTTCTAAAAAAATCAAAACTATTCTCCACTGATAGCCCAAAGCAAATATTTCTAAACAAATGATAAATTTTCCAATTATAAGCAAAATCTCATAATTTCAATATAGGAGTGATATTACATACTCAACTCCGTTCTCATCATCATGTATATATATTCTCATTCTCATTTCAAATTTCAACCACTTTCTCTTGTTCTTAGTTTTCAAAATATAATATTTTTTTAACTGAAAATCCATCCCTTTCAATAATGTATTTGAAGAAGAGATTTCCAAAATTTCAACACAAATTAACATTATAACCATCTCCACAACATTCTTTGTGAATCAATTTGAAAACCCCTCTTTATATTTCCAAAAACAACCCAAATCAAAACCCTAGATTCAAGCCCATAACTCCCAAATCACTAGACCTTTTTGAAGAACAAATAACCAAGCTAAGAATCATACAAAAGGTTGAAGAAATCCCTACCTCAAGTTTAGAAGAAGAGGAAAGCAAGAGTTAAAGTTTGACGGAGCCGGAAAAAAATCTTCTCCGATAAAAACGAACCCCTCTATGAGCTCTACCATTTTCTCCAAGGAACTATGGTGGAGAAATCAATGGATTGGGGTGTATGGAAGTGTTTAGATAAGAGCTTGAGAAAGAGAGTAAAGAAATTAGGGTTTAGAGTGCTTTAGAGAGAGAAGGAAATGAAAAAGTGACTTAAAAATGTCTTTCCCCAACTTGATATATGCACAAGCTGCTCGAGCATCAAAACATAAGTGATGCTACTCGAGCAACCAAAACACGGCTTGAGTGTACAATGACCCATTTCTAGAAGTTTTGTAGACTGCAGAAGACTGCTTGAGTGAAGAAAGGACCGCTCGAGCAAAGATCACCCTACTCCTAGTAGTTTTGCAAACCTGCAAAATTATTGAAAGAACTTAAAGACCACTCAAGTGTAGGAAAGACCGCTCGAGCTAACTTGAAGAAAAACAGACATGAATTTCCTTTGGAAAATGAACTACCAACCTGTTCATAACACAACCAACAACTCTAAACAACCAAACTCAACAACAACAAGACAATAAGAAGTATAGACAAAGATAAAGAGTATCGGATCCCAAATCCAAGAACATGAAAAGGGTAAGGTCTAAACCGGAACCTTCATAATCTTCCCCCCTTAAGAAATTTTGTCCTAGAAATTTAAATCCATACAATCACACAATAGCCCAACTGCAATAACAACTTATGTAGGCAACAATGGTACAACATAGCCATCCATCAAAAACTATGATTTTAAATCTCCAAACATTCACAAGATTTGTATATTACAACAAAGCAAAAGTTAAGTACAAAGACTTAAACACCAAAAAATAGATCTAGATACTTCTCACGAATTTCAACCTTACGTTTCCAAGTTGCTTTCTTAACTCCGTGGTGTTTCTATAACACATTAACTAATGGAATAGTCTTGCCTCGCAAAACTTGATCTTGTGTGTCTAAAACCTGAACCGGTCTCTCCTCATACAAAACATCCTCATCCACCTTTAACTCGGTCCAATCAAACACATGTAAAGGATTAGGCCCGTACTTTCAAAGTATACAAATATGAAACACATCATGAACTCCAAAAAGTTGAAGTGACAAGGCCAAACAGTATGATACATTCCCTATCCGCTCTAGAATCTCAAAAGGTTTAATAAACCTTGGAGACAACTTCTCGCTCTTTCTAAATCTTATCAAACTCTATTTTGGTGATATTTTAAGAAATACGTGATCTCTCACCTCAAAAGACAAAGGTCTTCTCCTCCGGTTGACATAGCTCTTCTGATAACTTTGAGTCAAAATCAACTTTTTACAGATAAGTGCAACCTTCTCTTTCGTCTCCCGAACTAATTCAGGACCTAAGATAGGTATGTCACCCGCCTCGGCCCAACACACTAGAGATCTACACAGTTGGTCATACAAGGCCTCAAAAGGTGCCATACCAATACTTGCCTGAAAACTATTATTATAGGCAAACTCTACCAAAGGAAAATGACTCTTCCATGATCCCTTAAAATCGAGTACACAAGCCCAAAGCATGTCTTCTAAAATCTGAATGGCATGCTTAGATTGCCCCTCAGTTTGAGGATGATATGCAGTGTTAAAAGTCAACTTAGTGCCCAAGGCACTTTGTAGGCCCTACCATAACCGAGTCATAAAACACGAATCCCTATCTGAGACAATAGTCACCGGAACCCCGTGAAGTCGCACTATATCCCTAATATATAGATCGTTGAGGTAGTCTACCGAATCACTAATGCGCATTGGCGAAAAGCGTGCAAATTTGGTTAACCGATCAACTACTACCCATACGACATTATTATGCCATTGAGTCCTCGGAAGACCCACAACAAAATCCATTATGACATGCTCTCACTTTCTGTCACGCCCCGAAAATTTATACAATAAAGATTTACCAACTTCCATTGTTTAATGTAAACATAAGTAAATCACAATATTAACATCATCATCAAATCTCCCATATTCGTAATTCATTAACCATCAATAGATTTACAAAAGAATGCCCTAGATGCGGTTATATATTCACATTCCTAGAATATGAATCTATAACATGTAGCAAGGAAGTCTAGTACAAATTAATGCCCTCAAGGGCTACAAATTCTAAGGTTTAAGCCCGGTTACACAAAAGTGGTTTCAAACCTATACACATAAAGCCATTAGCTTATCAAAAATAATTACAACAAAAGAAAATAGCCTTGTGCTCTCAAAATATATCTCTACGCCTCTAACTTGGTAAGATCACCACATCTTTTCCTACACAAAATCCTATAGGGGTGAGCACAAAGCTACGTAGGAAAACCTTAATAAAGTATATACATTTTATATAATCTCATGGGATAAATGCATATATCAAACCACGTTAAAAAACATATATCTTTATCCTTTGAAAACTTTGTGCACAATGCAATCTTGAAAATTTAGCAACTCAGTAATTTCAATGTAATTCAACGAGGCGGTAAATACGACATAGGTAATCCCTAAGTTGGTGTCTGCAAGTAGGCATAAAAAGCACTACCAAATTCCCACTTTATCAGTAGCTAACCGGAAGGCACGTGGTACCTCCTTCGTGCGTGTTTTCGATGTTTCACCATGGACACTCATGCCAACTTAACCAATGCCAACTATACCCTCTATCCGGACTTACCAATGTATTTACCCCAAAAAATAAATCAATATGATCTTGTTTCACAAAACAATTTCCTTTCTCAAAACAATACATTTTTCCAATGCAATGTTCAAAATCAATATCCATGACAAAATGAAATGACTATGCAAATACCCAATGCAATAGTAAGGTTCCATTTAGAAATCTCGACAATGCCAATTTGAAAGGGTGATAATGATTAAATTACGTGACAATGTTGTACAATTCTATATCAATGTCTTGAAATTTCTCAATTAATCCACACAATCCTCCATTGCGATCAAATTTCACATCTCTCATCAATATAACATCATACTATATTTTTCCAAGAGACAATATAACAATACCATCATTCTGAAGGCTCCTTATGTTAAACATCATTTGTAGTATTTATTCTTCCACAATAACATTAACAAGCTCAAGCTTTTCAATTTCTACAATTTCTCATTTTCTCATGAAATATCTTCATTTGATACAACTATAAAATTTCCCTCATCATTTGCTCACATGGTAAATCATCAAGCATCAATTTGCCAATCTCACAACTTTTTTTTCCCAAAATTCCTAAATTCTAGGGTTTTCATCAAAACAAGATTTTTGTTTCATTTTCGAAAGGATTTTTTTAAAACAACACCCACACCTTATAACATAAACATATTCTCAGGAGTTTTGGAAAAATAAATGAAATCAACTCATTCATCATCTAGGGTTCCACAACCCAAATTCGTCACTCAAAACATGATAAAATACTCAAAACATGTATAAACTTGCAAAAATGTATATATAACTCAAAGATTATCCATACCTCAAGTTTTGCAGATGAAGAAATCCTAGAAATCAAAGTCGACAAAACAAGATCCAATCAGTTATAAACGTAGCCCTCGCCGCCCTATTCGATTTGGTGTAAAAAGCCCTCTTAAGTGCTTGGTAGATCTTGCAAAATCTTAGAGAGAAGATTGAAATCTGGTGGGTTTGTAGAGAGAATGAGGAGCAAAGATAAATATATAGAGAGACAGGTGGCTGAAAAAGTGGTCAAAACACCTTTTGGCATCAGTTTTGAGAAAAAGAGCATGAAAATCGAGACAGACGCACCGAGATCCACCCGAGCAGTTTGAATTCCGCACGAGCAGAAATTTTTTCCTTCACGGGCCGATTGCTCCAGAGAACTGCCTAGAAATCCACCTAAAATTTGCTCAAGCTGGAACCAAAATCTGCTGGAGCGGTTTTCTGCCTAGAAAACTCTGAAAATTTTGAAAAACCCTGTGAGGATTTGCTCGAGCAGTTTTCAATTCCACACAAATAGTTTTGCCTAGAAATTCAGAAGGTGATTTTGAAAACCAAGGCAAATTCCAATGCCCAAAACTCAAAGTTTACAACCCGAAAAGTTACAAGAGGTTACGTAAGAGTAGAAATAACTTTTCATCAACTCAAAACAATGAACAAAACACCGAACGAATTACATACTAATCCACTAGACAATACTATTCAAGCTCGAAACCCAGGATATCACACTTTCATTTGGCTATAAGTAAGGGTTGTAGCAAACCCGCTGGTCGCTAGTGTTCAACCTTCACTTGTTAACAAGTAAGGCACCTTGAAACAAATAAGGCCACATCTCTCTTTATTCCCCTCCACCAAAACTGGTGGCAAAGGTCATGATACATCTTTGTGCCTCCCGGGTATACTGCAAGGTGAGAATGGTGAAACATTTGGAGTACCTCTTTCTTACAAGACTTTGGCATAGAAAGACGATCCAAATATCTCTCACTTGAGTCAGTATAAACATTCAAGCCCTTCTCTATCTTCCCACTGGATATTTCCCTCGAATAGATTCCACTTCGTGATCATTCTATTATGCTTCTATAACTCAGCTAGCTAAAATAGGTTGTGCAACTGCGGTGAACAACGTGGTTAACCCAACAAACTTGCCAAGATGCAAGTCAAACCCACCTACTACACCCAATATCTCCCATTCCCAGATGGCGATACTAGCTATACTGCTTCCAGACTTCCTACTCAAAGTATCAGCCATTACATTGGCCTTTCCCAAATAATAGTGTAACTCGAAATCATAATCTTCCATAAACTCCATCCATCTTATCTGCCTCAAATTCAAGTCTTCTTGTGAAAACATATTTCAAACTTTTATGATTAGAAAACACCTCAAATTTCTCTCCATACAGATAGTGCCTCTAGATTTTTAAGGTGGAAATCACCACCACTAACTCTAAGTCATGAATAGGGTAGTTTTTCTTATATATTTTCAACTGTCGTGAACCATAGGCTACTACTTTTCCTTTTTGCATCAATACACAACCCAAGCCTTCTCAAGACACTTCACAATAAACTGAATAACCCAAACCTCTCTTCAGAATAATCAAAGCTGGAGTAGTGATGAGTCTATCTTTAAGCTCGTGAAATGAATTTTTGCAAGCCTCACTCCACACAAATTTAATTCCCTTTATTATCAATTTAGTTAACGGTGAAGCCAATCTAGAGAAATCTTTTACAAAAGATCGGTAATACCTAGCTAAGCCCAAGAAACTCCAGATCTCAAAGGCATTATTAGGTTGTTCCCAATCCTATACTGCGTCTATCTTGGATGAATTTACAGTTACCCTTTCCTCGGACACCACATGACCTAGGAACTCAATCTCATTGAGCCAAAATTCACACTTTTAGAACTTAGCATATAAACAGCGTGCTCTAAGCAACTCAAGTACAACTCGCAAATGTGTTTCATGTTCCTTGTCGAAGGATGAGTAAACTAAGATATCGTTGACGAAGACTACTATGAACCGATCTAAGAATTCTCAAAAAACTCGATTCATCAAGTCCATAAATGAAACCGGTACATTGGTTAGCCCAAAAGGAATTACTAAGAACTCGTAATGGCTATACCACATATCGAATGTCATTTTCTGAATATCCTCCTCCTTCACCCTCAACTAGTGATACTTCGATCTTAAATCAATCTATGAAAAGCAATGCGACCTTTTTAACTAGTCAAACAGATCATCTATTCATGGTAAAGGGTTCTTGTTCTTAATGGTTACCTAGTTCCATTTCTTATAATCAATGCATAATCGCAATGTGTCATTATTCTTCTTTGCAAAGAGAGGCGGTGCTCTCTAAGGCGATGTACTAGGGCGAATGAAGCCCTTATCTAAAACCTCTTGGAGTTTAATCTTCAGCTTGTGCAACTTAACGGGTGCAAATCTATACGGTGCCATGCAAATTGGTGTCGTGTCAGGCACTAAGTCAATAGAGAATTCAATCTCCCGGTGAGGTGGCAAACTAGTAAGATCTTCAGGAAAAACATCTGGGTATTCACAAACTACCCTCGGTAAGTCATCTCGGACCATGCTACTCTCATTAGCCAAGAAAGTCACAAGGAGAAAGTTAATCTTGCCCTGACCGCGTGAGTCATACAATGGTGCCAAAAATCTATCAGCTCGACCTCCTAAAAAGTAAAAACAATCACCACTCAAGGTACACATGGTAACTCTCCTATGGTAGTAATCTATGATGGCATGGTATGAAGACAACCAATCCATGCCTAAGATGACATTGAAACCTGACATGTCTAATAAAACAAAATCAAAAAAGAGTTGGTGACTGGCGACCGGCGACCAGCAATCTCAATCTCACAACCGCGACATCTCCGATTCAAGACAACCTTACCCTCAACTAGTGACTTTACCCTGAGTGGAGAATTTAATTGATCCATTTCTAACCCTAAAATCTATGCGAATGTAGACGAAATAAAGGAATGAGATGCACTAGTATCAATCAACGCATTGGAATTTGAGTTACATAACAAGAAGTTACCTCCTGCAATAGAAGGTACTGGAAAATGCTCGTGTATAGTAACAACATACATGCACCCTAAAGGCCTTTGATCTACCTGCTCACCCCTTAGAGCATAATTTTGGTGCATGGATTGAGTCAAAATGGCTCCCTAATTGGCCCTCAAGGCTTGTGTTGGCTGATGGTTCTACTTCTACCTCGAACCACACGCACCAGATGTGCCATCAGACTAAAGGTAAAACTTTCTCAATTTTCCGGTCTGCCCACACTGATAATAGGTCGATGGTTGACCTCCTCTCTAACTCTGGCTTTGAGAACAAGTGGAAGATTGTGCCGATTCTGCCCTCATCCTCATTTCTATTGGCATACCGGTGCATAGTCACCCAACTGACTACATCTAAAGTATGTGAATCCACCTTGATTGTCTCTTTCTTAATCGAAACTCGGTATGAGAAAGGTGCACCTCGATTCTGAAGCCTGGGATTGCTGCGGGGTGGAACCCCTTTGTCTTTGTTGTCCCTCATATCCCCCTGAACATCTTGGCTCCTCTACTTGGAGCTCCTTATTCGCTCTTCCTCAGTTTGAATCATGGTCTTTAAGTGAGCTACCACCTTTATGAGGCAATGTAATCCCTAAGCATAGACATGACCACCTCGAAAAGGAGCCCAATCCTTAACTTTTTCTCGAACTCGATGTAAAGACATTCCTCCATCGCTATAAGTTTCGGTGTGAACCTCGAAAGACTAATGAAAGTGGCCTCAAGCTTGGCCACTGGTGCGTTCAATTGTTTAAGCTTCAAGAACTACTCCCTCATCTTCTCCCTAGTAGTGGGTGGTAAGAACTTATCCCAGAAAGCATTGACAAAAGCCTCCTAAGTCACCTCGATATGACCTCTCTCATACTTCCACTATTAACTTGTCTCACCCTTCAGTTGAAAAGACGACAAGGTCACCCTCAAATCATTGTTATCAATGCCAAGCATCTCAATCACCTTTATCATTTGCTCAAGCCACTCATCGGCTTTAATGGCTCCTTTGGATCCCCGATAAACTCATCCAAATTAGATCAGAAGAACTCCCTCTTCAGAAAGGATGACCCTATTTCAGAAATATAGGTTTGGACTTGATTATTAGCCCTAAGAATGTCTATTGATACCTGCAAGCTTCTAACATCTCTCAAGCTAAAGCCTCCACGGCTTGTTGACCTGTTGGCTTGGCTACGTTGGCTTAGCCAACTCCCTCCTTTTGTGTTAGAATTTCATCCAGAATCGGCACTTCTTGCCGTCTAGGCCTGCTACGCCTACTGCCTCTGCATTCACGTCCCGACATTCTAATAAAGGTAACACAATAATTTAGCACATTTACAAATGTGGTGAAACTAATTCACTCACGTCTTAATGCAATGGACAACGTAATAATTCATTCCACATAAGTACCGAGTCATATAATCACAAACAAATTTCATTTCCAGATAATAATCGTTCCGTGACATTGCCAAAGTTTCAGTTAGAATTTAGCAGTGATTAAGTGCTCTTCTAACAGGACATCTAGAAACTCGTACATACAATCAATATCTAAGAAACTAAATCTCATACTCTTTAAGCCACATAAACATGTTATCACATAGCATCCCAAGTCGATTTCTACTACTATCTAGCGAGACAAACCTATTGCGGTAAAAACTATGTCCCACAATCCCAAAATATTCAGACCTGATAGCTCCAATACCAAGTTATAATGCCCCAAAATAATTGTAATAACTCACCTCATAGTATTCCAGGAATAGGAGAAACTTATACAAAATTAACCCTTCTTTAATTCTCTTTTCTCATACAAAAGATAATATATGCATGTACACATTCATAAACCCTAGATTCTGAATCTATAGCATATGGTATGATGCTATAATATGAAACAAAAGGAAGCACATGTGAGTTTATGACCTAATGGCTACATATTTCCAAGTCAATACTTGGGTACAACAAAAGTAAGTTAAACTCTATACATAGAAAGCCCAAGACTTGTACAAAAAGTAATTACACAAAAGAAACAAAAAGAAGCTCTCGGCTCCAAGTCCTCCCAAGTTACGTCCTTGGTGGAGGCATATTATCAGTACCTGAAAGTTATTTTCCACATAGGGTGAGTTAAAACCCAGTCAAGACACTTTAACACAACATATGCTACTTAACAAAGTCATAAGGTGAATGCTCATGCATGCCTTTACCAAAACATTTAACTTTCTTTTTCTCTAACAATGCCATGACATAGTTATGATCAATTCATAAAATAATATCTTTAAAATAGAAAACAGGGCAGCGGGTACACAATATTGAGAATCTCTAGGTACATGTCTGCAATAGATTATATAAGCACTACCAATGCCATTTTACCCGTACTAACCGAAAGGAATGACACCTAACTGCGTAGGTTTTTGGACTTTTACCAAGGACACACAAGCCAATATAAAAAAATCACAAACACACCCCTAACTAGATTCGCCAAGGTATTCACCCATTTTTCTAAAAAATAATACATTTTTAAAATATGTATGTAAAACAATGTCCAATGCAATGTGTATGAGTAAATAGTTTTCAATTAACCTATTCCTCATGCAATTTCTACAACAATCAAAGCTATCATCCACTGATAGCTCAAAACAGATCCTTCTATACAAATGATAAGTTTTTCACCAAAAAGAAAAATCTCATAATTTCAATGTATAAGTGATATTACATGCTCAACTCCATCCACATCATTATGTATATATTCTCATTCTCATTTCAAATTTCAACCATTTTCTCTAGTTCTTAGTTTCCAAAATTTAATAATTTTCCAACTGAAAATCCATTCCTTTCAACAATGTATTTTAAGAAGAGATTTCCATAATTTCAACACAAATTAACATTATAACCGTCTCCAAAACATTCCCTGTGAATCAATTTGAAAACCCCTCTTTATATTTCCAAAAACAACCCAAATTAAAACCCTAGATTCAAACCCATAACCCTCAAATCACTAGACCTTTTTAAAGAACAAATAACCAAGCTAAGAATCATACAAAAAGTAGAAGAAACCCCTATCTCAAGTTTAGAAGAAAATGAGAGCAAGAGTTAAAGTTTGACGGAGTCAAAAACAAAATCTTTTTTGATTAAAACTGTTGGAAAAAATGGTTTTTGGTGACTTTAATTAAATATTAAAGTGGGTCCTAACCATCTATTGTGTTGGGTGGGTCTAGATACTTTGCAATGAGATCTTTACACCACAAATAGTATAGCCAAAGCCATTGAAATTTGAATGAGAAATTACCCCATGAAGTTAGCTTCATAAAAAAGTTAATGGAGTTTGTAACTTCTGCCTTTATTGTAGAGTTTAATAGTGCATTAATGGGGTTTGTAATTCCTGCCTTTATTGCAGAGGTTAATGGTGCATTAGTGACCAGCCATAAAGGTTGGAGGCTTCTCCTCTCTCCCCTATACATGTATAAATTGAGACCCTCCTGTCAAGTCTCCAACACAGAAATTGTTTCTTCCATTCTTTAGTCAGTTTGCCAGAAAGTTCCTACTGTGGAGAGTGCTGCCATTGTTTTTGTTCGCTAAGCTAGACAGAGAGTGCTTCTACCGTAACTGGTTTTTGACCGTCGTATCCTGGGAGACAGACGCCGGGATTCCTCAAGCACTCGATCCATGAGGCGGTGAAATCTGTTTTAAGGAAATTGCGACCGTGCAGGTTTCGGTTTGGTTTCTTTATCATTTTATTGTTTTGTGTATTTATGTTGAAATTTAGTTGTAATTATCAGTATATGTTTTTGGTATATAATTTTGATTTCTTCATAAATCTATTTAATGAATTTCACAATTTGAACAACAAGCTTAAAACATATTTTTTATATATTTTCTATGAAATTGATCGAATATATTTATATAGACACTTGTATAATGTTACTAGGAACTGTTGCGGAATTGCTCCCTATTTCAATGATTATAAATTATGCAATGTGATTCTCTAATTGCTTAGTTTAATTAGAATGCTCTATCATAATTTGTATACTTAATTGTATTAATCTGATCTTATTTTATGCGTATGGTTCATCATTCCCCTTCTATGATTTGCATGAATTTTAAGGTTATAAAATATAATTTATGGATTTTACAATTTTGACATGCTAATTCTATTTTAGGTTTTAATTTGTTACATGCTTATTATTTTCTAGACTAGATTATATGATTTAATCTTTAGAATTTTTTACATGTTAATTGTTAAATGGTTATATACTTGAAGTGCTTGGTTATTAGTTTATTACATATAAACAATTCAAATTATTTACATAAACTGCATGCTACTTATTTGGTTTCATCCTATTTGACTAATGTTGCATATGTATATTTTGGTTTTGCATGCTTCTAGCTTTACTATCTAATTTGCATGTGAAATTGCTTCTAGTTTTCTAGAGTTATACACATAAGTTATTTCCATGTTTATTAGTTAATAATTCTTAGATAATTTTTAAGATTTGTAATGTGTGATTTTATTTCCATGAATAGTGTGTGATTTAATTGGATGAATTAAAGTTTGAATTAAATGTAGTTCTTTGGAGTTATAAAATTTGTGTAACTTGCCTATATTTATTTACATGGTTATTGTGAATTAAATTCTTATATAATTTATGGCAATTAATTTTTAATTTAATGTAGAAGTTATAAGGTTTTGTAACTTGTATAATATCTTAATTTCTTAGTTATTTTGCTATTCTATGATTTGCTAGAAGGTTAAATAATATTTGATTGTATGTACAATTGCTTTATATTATGTCGTCGTTTGTTACTAACTCTGTTTGTAGGCATACCTAAGCGTGGAAAGACTTTTGGACTAAATAGAATCCTTATGGATTGGCTATTTTATTTAAATGTTTGAAACATGTTTGCTTGAGATGTAGTTGGTTTGTTTACCAATTTGTAGTAGCAAGTTTTATTTGTTTATATTGTTGTAGCAATTATTTTATATTGCTTGTAAAAGTTTTGGACCTTGGTTTGTTTTAACCTAGTTCATCCCTAAGAAAATTTAATTCTTAAAATTGTTTATCACGGACTAGGAGTCAACATGCTCTTAAAAGTTTTGTCAAAAGGTTAACTGGGTTTTAAGTGGGACCGTTGTGACCCATCCAGTCTTCCTGGGAACTTTCTTGACCATGTTCAATTCTAGGTTTTTGTGATGAGACTAATTTTGAATTAACTTTTCATCTAAGGGATTTTCTAAGGGTTAAGTTTAATTTCTAGAACACAAAAGTGATATTCTGGTGTAATTTTCAGAATGACAACTATCACTGATGTTGTTGCTACTGCTAATGTTGGTGGGGATCTGAACCCCGGGGCAACTGGATTGCCAACCCCTACTGTTGTGGCCTCTGCGGTCAACCCTGGCATTACTCCGGCTGTTTCGGGAGAACCGCTTAGTCACCATGAGCGCCCAGAAAAGTTTACTGGGGAAAACTTTAAGAGATGGCAGCAGAAGATGCTGTTTTACTTGACCAAGCTAAACCTTGCAAAGGTTCTGAGCAAGGATCCTCCAGTCGTGGCAAAGAATGAGCTTGACAGGTAGAAAGTCATGGCGCTTGGCAGACTCACTCTATAGTGTGTTTTGTTCCAAGAGCTCAGCAAAAGAGTTATGGAAATCTCTAGACAAAAAGTACAAGACTGAGGATGCCGGGGCAAAGAAATTTGTGGTTGGCCGGTTCCTTGATTTTAAAATGATAGATTCAAAAACTATGATGAGCCAAGTCCAGGAGTTTCAAGTGATCTTGCATGAAATTCATGCTGAGGGGATGCCTTTGAACGAGTCATTCCAAGTTGCTGTGATTATTGAGAAACTTCCCAATGGTTGGAAGGATTTCAAGAACTATTTGAAGCACAAGCGCAAGGAAATGTCAGTTGAAGAGCTGGTTGTCTGACTTCGAATTGAGGAGGATAATAGAAAGAAATGACGGAGTACCTCCTCAGTAAAAGCCAATGTCATTGAGCATGGCAAATCTTCTGAGATAAGAAAGAAGGCCCTGTGAACAAGGGCTCTAAGTTGGGGCCTAGAGGTGGTGTTGCAAAGAAGCCGGCTTACAAGCCACCGGAACCAAGTTATCGGTTCTTTGGGAAGTGTTATAGCTGTGGTAGCGAGGGGCATTGCGCTAGTGACTACCACAAGCAGAAGAAGCCATACAAGACTAAACCTCGTGCTCATATGGCAGATTTACAAGAGCACTCCCATGAGGAGGATGATACACTTGTTTGCCATTGTCTCTGAGGTGAATCTGGTGGGTTCAAACCCAAGAGAATTGTGGATTGATACTGGGGCTACACGCCACATTTGCTCCAAGAAGAAGCTGTTTACAACTTTCGAGCTGGTTACAAACGGTGAGAAGTTGTTTATGGGAAACTCTGCTACCTCGATTGTTGAGGGGAAAGGAAAGGTGGTCCTGAAGTTGACATCAGGAAAGGAGCTGACCTTGAATGAAATCCTGTATGTTTCGGACATTCGTAAGAATCTTGTCTCAGGGTCTCTTCTTAGTAAACATGGTTTTCTAGGAATTAAGATTACCAAGAAGTTGTTAAACTCTAAGTTTGACATGAAGGATATGGGCATTGCAGATGTTATTCTAGGAATTAAGATTACCAGAATCTCTGGCGGAATTGTACTATCTCAGTCTCATTATGTTGATAAGATACTTGAGAAGTTTAGTGGATCAGATACGAGTGTGTCATCGACACCTGTAGACTTAAGTCTATATTTTACCAAAAATAATAAAGAAAATGTCTCTCAGTTAAAATATTCTCAGGTAATTGGAAGTTTAATGTATCTGATGAGTTGTACTAGGCCAGATATAGCTTACTCAGTTAGCAAGCTTAGTAGATACACAAGTAATCCCGATGCTTCTCATTGGAGGGCATTGTGCGGGTGTTAAGGTATTTACGCTACACTCGGGATTATGGGCTGCATTATACTCGATATCCAGCGGTGCTTGAAGGCTATAGTGATGCAAATTGGATATCAGATATAAAGGACTCAAAGTCCACTAGTGGATATGTGTTTACTCTTGGTGGGGCAGCTGTGTCTTGGAAATCTTCCAAGCAAACGTGTATATCTAGATCAACGATGGAATCAGAGTTTATTACTTTAGATAAAGCAACAGAAGAAGCTGAATGGCTACGCCATTTCTTTGAAGATATTCCACGTTGGTCTAAACCTGGGCTAGCTATTTGTATTCATTGTGATAGTCAATCTGCAATTGGTAGGGCACAGAGTAATATGTATAATGGAAAGTCTAGACATATCTGTCGTAGACATAATTCCATACGACAACTACTCACAAATGGAGTTGTCTCTATAGACTATGTAAAGTCTAAGGACAACATTGCGGATCCGCTAACCAAAGGGTTAAATTGAGTGTTAGTTGAAACGTCGTCAAAAGGAATGGGGTTAAGGCCTTTGGAAGTTACCGGAATGGAAACCCAACCTAGTTGGCTGGAGATCCCAAGATCTAGGTTCAATGGGACAACCTAATTGCGTGTAACGGTGGTATGTCACTGAGGAGGTTAAACCTCCAGCCATTCCTTCTATCAGTGATACCTGCAAGTGTAGAGGTTAAGCTGAGCTTTTAATGACTCTAGTGTGTTAAGCTGTTGAGCTGAGTATAGCAGGATACTCAAGTAGAGTCACCTATATGAGTTTGAAGTGGGGCCGCTTCTAGAAGAATTGGGCAGGCCAAGATTCTTTGAAACCACTCGTTGAACCAGGCTAGTGCCCAGGGCCACACAGGGCACACCAGTGAAAACAGAATGGTGGTAAGAGTAATTCCCGTGTGAGATCTATTGTCTCAGTTTACATAAACGGCAGAGCAGTTCAAGATGTTTTATTCACTGATCAGCCAGTAAACTTGATAGGTTTTCACTGGGAGAGGTTTAAAGGCAAAAGCTACATTCTCTGATGTCGGGGTTAGTTCATTGCAATCTCTCTTCGAGTCATTATTGTTGAACGATCTCCATTTGTTGAGTCTTTCGGTCCATTTTTATTCATGTGGGGGATTGTTGGAAAAAATGGTTTTTAGTGACTTTAATTAAATATTAAAGTGGGTCCCAACCATCTATTGCGTTGGGTCCAAGTGGGTTTAGATACTTTGTAATGAGATCTTTATACCACAAATAGTATAGCCAAAATCATTGAAATTTGAATGAAAAATTGCCCCATGAAGTTAGTTTCATGAAAGAGTTAATGGGGTTTGTAACTTCTGCCTTTATTGCAAAGTTTAATAGTGCATTAATGGGGTTTGTAACTCCTGCCTTTATTGCAGAGGTTAATGGTGTATTAGTGACCAGCCATAAAGGCTGGAGGCTTCTCCTCTCTCCCCTATACATGTATAAATTGAGACCCTCCTGTCAAGTCTCCAACACGTAAATTGTTTTTTCCATTCTTTAGTCAGTTTGCCAGAAAGTTCCTACTGTGAGAGAGTGCTGCCACTGTTTTTGTTCGCTAAGCTAGACAGAGAGTGCTTCTGCCGTAACTGATTTTTGACCGTCGTATCCTGGGAAACAGACGCCGGGATTCCTCAAGCACTCGACCCGTGAGGCGGCGAAATCTGTTTTAAGGAAACTGCTACTGTGCAGGTCGGTTTGGTTTCTTTATCATTTTATTATTTTGTGTATTTTTGTTGAAATTTAGTTGTAATTATCAGTATATGTTTTTGGTATATAATTTTGATTTCTTCATAAATCTATTTAATGAATTTCACAATTTGAACAACAAGAACGAACCCCTCTACGAGCTCTACCATTTTCTCTAAGGAACTATGGCGGAGAAATTAATGGATTTGGGTTATGGAGGTGTTTAGACAAGAACTAGAGAGAGAGAGAGAGAGAGAGAGAGAGAGAGAGTGAAGAAATTACAGTTTAGAGTGTTTTAGAGAGAGAAGGAAATGAAAAAGTTACTTAAAAATGCCTTTCCCCGATCTAATATATGCGCAAATTACTCGAGCAACCAAACCACTGGTTGAGCGTTAGACACAAATAAGTGACACTGCTCGAGTAACCAAAACACAGCTCGAGCGCATAATGACCCCTTCCCAAAAGTTTTGCAAATTGCAAAAGACCGCTCAAGCGAAGATCACCCTACTCCTAGTAGTTTTGTAGACCTGTAAAAGTATTGAGAAAACTTAAAGACCACTTGAGCGAACCTGAAGAAAAATAGATATGAATCCCTTTGAAAAGTGAACTACCAACCTATTCATAACACAACCAAACTCAACAACAACAAAACAAGGAGTATAGACAAAGTTAAAGAGTATTAGATTCCAAATCCAAGAACATGAAAAGGGTCGGGTCTAAACTGGAACCGTCATATTTTTTCCATTCACATGACTAACAAATTTTTAATAAAAAGGGAGCCAAGAGTTTAGGAATTGCAATGGCACCCACAAGGCGGGTTTGTAGTCCCCCATCCCTATCTCCTAATTTGTTGGGACGGTAATGGGGTGAGAGATATTGGGGATGGAGTTGGGGCGAGGACGAAGAATTGTAAAAAGGGATGATAAATTTTTTTTTTTTTTTTTGTTAATATACAACATCAAATTAAAATTTTTAGTAAGAAGAAATTATAAAAGGCAATCATATTACAACCACATTTAATAAAATAAATTTAAAGGGTGTTTAGGGTTGATTCTTTTATATATATATTTTTTCGTTTTTAGTAAAAAAAATTTATATATTATATTTTCGCATTCTACGTGACTAGACGGGCATTAACATTAAAATTTTAAGTTAATTTTTTGATTTTTTTTTTTTTAGTAGTGAACATTTTTTTTTTTCATTTTGTTTATTTTTTAAATTGTCTATATAAGACAGACCTGAAAAGTAAAAAAAAATAAAATAATAATAATAATCATAAAAACAAAAAAACAAAAAAATTCAAACACACTGGTTATTCACTAAAAGTTTGGACAACAAGATTACTAAAAAAAAAAAAAAAAAATCCAAATGTCTCTTAAAAGCTAAAAAATAAAAAGTTATTAAAAAAATAAGTTAAACATACTAGTTATTCATATTTTTTAATTACAATTTAAAAAATTATTTCCAAACAAATTAATTTTTTTCATCTCATAAAAAATTCAAAATCAAAAAGTCACTAAAAAAATCAAATCCCAAACAAGGCCTTAATTTATTTTGAAAAAAACTCAACTTCCAAATAAAATAACACCAACCAAAATCTTAGCAAGTAAAAGTAAAAAAAAAAAAAAAAAAAATGTAAAGTTATCAAACTAATTTGATTTAAATTATATATAGTTATAAATGTTATGTAGTTAATATGATAACAGGGGCTGGGACAATGAATATAACATTTGAGTCATTTTTCCATTAAAAATTCGTGAGGCATAAGGATGAAAAAAATAATCTTATCGTGTCTTTTTTATTAAAATGTGTATAAACCCTTACTTATGTATATGTCTACCCACCAAGGCCGGCCTTTAGATAAGGAGGGCAAGATTGTCATATCGGGCCCTCAAATTTTGTCTAAAAAATAGGACTTTGAAATAATTTCGATCTTAAGTTATGTTTAGTTAATTATTTCAGGCTTAAGTTATGTTTGATTTATTAAAATAAAGTTAAATAGACTAATCATTCTATCATAATGTCCATTTTTGCATTTGATTTACTAAAAAAGATTATAAATGAAACCATCATTCATTATTGTGAGAGAATAGTAATTTTATAAAGAGATTAAGAAATGACCATTCAATTCAATTTTATTTCAGTGAACTAAACATTACATTATAGTATTAGTAGTTTAATATTGATGATTTAAACAAACAATTGGTGAATTATTTAAAAATAATGAATGATTGCTTGCCAATTGTATAAATTATTTATACAATATTATTTGATTATACAAGTTACAATTGTTTCTAATTTTTTTAAGTTGAAATTAATCAAATTTTACAATTTAATTTACTACTTCAGGAAAAAGCGTGAATCAATTAATACTTTTAACAATTGAAAATGTTTAAAATTTATCTCAATAATTATGATTTACGTTAATAATTATGTATACCATATATGTAACAAATTTATAGGAGGAATAAAAATAAATTGATGATTGTTATTATTTATCAAAATATATATATATTTAAATATGTATAAGAGAAGGAGACCCATCTTCTGAGTTCGTTTTAAGCCCCCAAAAAATCAGGGCCGACCTTGTACCCACCATGTACATTATTTTTTATGACTTTAAAATTACTAAAAAAGAAATTAATATAATTATATTAAACTCGTTGATCTAACATTTTTGTTAAATTTAGGGTAATTTATCCTTATTTATTTTATATAAAAAAAATGAAAATAAATGTGGTGGGAAAGGAGGGCATTTTTGTCCACCACAAATATTCTAAAGGAAAAAAGGGGAGCATCTATTCACACACACACACCTCTCTCTATACACATCTTCCACACACAACCCTCCAACATATTTCTTCATTAAGTGTGTGTGAAAAGTGGATGTAGTGTGTGCAAATAGAACCTCTCGGACAAAAGCCATGTTGTGTCTCATTCATCCACAGTAACGTAATGGTCAAAGTAAGGGTAGTTTCGTCTTTTTAATTAACCCCGAAAAGCATCAAAGCACCGCGTAGCTTTCGTTTTAGTTAACTAGTCAAACTCGACGCTTTGAGGGAGAATTTTCCCTCTATTCTAGAAGGAATAAATCTACAGTTTTATTTTTTTTTGTTTTTGGTTTTGTTTTTTTATTGTTTGAGAGTAGTTAACAATAAATTATTTTAAAATAATGTATATTCTTTTATCATAACTAATTTTATAAAAAATAAATAAATTATATAGTTACTTTAAGCATGTTAACAAGTGTGTGCCCACATATAAAACCTCCGTAGTTTAGAAAAAATCAATCATTTTTTTTGTGATTTGTTAATTAAAATAATATGATCGTATATAGATATTTCACAACTTCCTTAATATTTTCTTTGATGTAATAGGTAAGAAATTATCGTGTTTTTTCTAATTATTTATATTTTACGAGTAATGTCGATATAAAAATTGTATAATTAATTAGTTTATGAAATGAAATACATAAAATATGATAAATTTCTTTCTCACCTAACTTATAAACAAAATATGAAAAAAAATTCTTTTTATTTCTTATCATTTCTAATCAAAGCATCACATCCAAACATATACAAAGTCCTTATTTAATAGCCGAGTTGGAGTGGTAATTGAAGGGGAGGAGGAATTTGTAATCTATTGGCTTGTGTAGTTATTTAAAGTATTGTTAGTGATAATTACAAATAAACACCAGAAATTATAAAAAATAAAAGTTATAATGACTAATATAAGGGCTGAGGCGCGGAAAAATCGCTCTTTTTAATGAGATTCAAGCCCTCTGCGGTTCGATAAAGCCTCACACCGGTACAACAGAAAAACCTTGACTTGTCCCCCCAGGATACAACGGCTCGACTAGTCGTATGGTTCATTAATACTGCACAATTAGTTGAATCCAAAACTTTATCACACACACCCTTTTTATTTGCCTAATAATCTCACTCAAGACATAACAACACAACCAAAACTTCTTCACCCTTGCACCAAGATAGGACGATAGCTCAAATATATAGGAGATAAGGCTTGGAGGTGCCTTGGTGGATATGAAACGGATGAGGATTTGGATAGATAAGCATGGTGGACTTGAAAAGGATAAGTCTTGGCGAACCAAGACCAAGACATTGGAAACTTACCTTGGAAGTCTTGGAGAGGATAAGAATTGGCGGACTTGATGAAGACTCGAAGAGACTTGAAGAGAAAGAAAAGAAAAACCAACTTATAACACATTATAATATTAAAATACCTGCTAACAAGTTGAAAGTTAGAAATCATAAAATGAAAGTCAAAGACATCACTTTCTTAATTTTTAAATAATCAATTTATTTAAACTATTTTTTATCTAATAAATTGTATTAAAAAAAAAATACACCAAATAAGGTGGCATAGGTTGCTTAAAAAAGAAATTATAAGCAACACATACAAACTATACCAAACAATCACATTATTTTATGTCTCGAGTTAACATTTGTTTGGATATTGAATTTAACATTAGGACTGAGATTACTAATCCAGTGACATTTTCATTCTTCGAAATGTGAAAAATATTTTTATTCCTCAAAACGTGGAGAATTTGACTCATTGTTTTATGTTTTATCTAATGGTTAAACATAATTATGCCATGCCTTACTTTAATCCATTGATGAAATTTTTCTGTGAAAATTGAAATTTCTCTGTGTTGGGTTGAAATTTCTCTAAGTCGGGCACTAATTTCTTTGAGTCAAATTTTTTTTTTTTTTTTTGGTAAAAATGTCCAAAGACCCCAGCTATTAAGAAAATATTATATATCTTTTATCATATAAAATTTGAATATTAGGAACTTTAATAAAATTTTTCCTAATCAGATAATACAAATACATACTCTCATGATCCCTGTATAAAATCATTATTTGTCTTATATATAAAAAAATACCAATTTTAATCCATCATATCACTAATTGTAAACAATGTTAAAAAAATCTTTATCGCTTATTAAGCATGACGTAATTGTATTTAGGGTCTCCTTATGAGTGTGCCCATCAGATGACGTAGTCAATGGGTATCACCATCACATCTTTGAACTTGGGTAGCTTCCGCTTCTAGAATTTGAGCCTTTTCTACAACTTCTAGAAAACAGAAAAAACCAAAAAATAGAAAGTCCTATCCTTTGCTACTCATGTTTTACTTTACAGCTTGCCTAAGTCAGTGATCAATATTTTTTTTAAAAAGTTATGGGCATTAAAATGCAAAAGTTTGTTATATATGCATTCTAGAACATAATTAGTAATGCTGTTGAAGAGATAGACTTTGACAAAGTCACGATATTTGTAGAATTGATTTATAGTGAAATAATGTTATAATTAATATTATAATAAATAATAATTAACACCACAATGATTACAACTAAGTTTTGTTTTTATTTTTTTGGCACCCCAATAGGTCATACAACCAAAGACTTCAAGTGTCGCAAATAAGGGCATATGATACACACCCAAGGCTTTCTCTTGTTTTGCTCACGAGAACTGTTATGAGCACCCCAATTAATAATTTGAATCCCCCACGTCTTTTGTTTATTTTTATAATAATAATAATAACCTCAAATGAAATTATTAAAAATAACATAAATTATTTTGAAACACCTTATCTCACCATCAAACTCACTCGTTTGGGAAGAGTGAGTTGGGTGGGTTTAGGGCTATTTTAACCACAAAAAAGACAAATTAAGGTTTTTAATCCAATAAAACAAAATATCACATCTAACTCATAATCATTACATTTTTTTTCTCATAAAAAGTCAAAAAAGTCAAAAAACTCTACCCAAACGAGATTTTTTAGTCCTAGGTTAAAATAGTTAAAAAGTCAAAAAGCCAAAAGTCAACTCACTTTCCAAACGAACCCAACATAGAGTTTATGAGTTACACACTTCAAAACCCTCAAAACCTTCAAACCCTTCAAAACCCTCTGGTATCAACTATAAGACAGTACATACTTCTCTAACAATAGCGATGAGCGAAATTTTTTTTGACAACTCCAATACCATGAAATGAATGGAGCATCATAATGGCTCTGTTTGGTAGGACTTATTTTCAACTTATTTCAGCTTTTAACTTAATTTAAGCTATTTTGATGTGTTTGGTTCAACTTAACAATACAGCTTATAGTTTTTTGTAAGTCAGAAATCAACTTATTCTTTGAGTGGGGGAGGAAAAGCTTAATTTATAAGTCAAAAAATCAGCTTATGCTCACAGTTATAAGCTATTAGCTGTTAAGGTATAAGCTATAATCACTTTTCCACAACTCTACCAAACGAGGCCAATGTAAGCTTAAAGGAAGTTCACAACTTAGATGATGTTTGCAATTCAGAAGAGGTTGATCTTGTAATGATTAATTTTTCTTCGAAAACACACCCAAAAAAAATGGTGAAAATGGTTTGAATTTTTTCAGTACTGAACTCCCAAACATATACCCAAAAAATGGCAACACGAGGCTAAATTAAAGGCGACACTAATCTTAATGCATATTTATGTTTTAGTTATGCAATGAATTTTAATTTTATTTGTTAATCAAACTGGTTGACGCATACTTATCTTTATTTGTTAAATTTTGATGGGTCAAACTTGTTCACAGACACATGACTTTACGTTTTTATAATGTTCAATTGTACAGTTTTGAATATGTACAAATTGTTCGGCAATACAAGTCCGAACATGGATAATTTGTTCGAAAACACATGTCTGAATATGACGGTGAAGAGATCAACGATGGAGAGATGTTGGCGGTGAGAGGTCAGCTATGAGGGTGTTTGACAAAGGACGACGGCTATGAGAGATCGTCCGTGACAGAGATAGACAACGGACATAAATGAACTTATCGACAATGAGAGAAAGATTGAGTTCAACAGTGAGAGTTCAATAGTTGATGGTGAGAAGAAACTTGAATTCAATGGTGAGAGTTCAACAGTTGATGGTGAGAGGAAGATTGACATCAATGGTGAGAGTTCAACAGTTGATGGTGAGAAGAAGATTGACATCAATGGCAAGAGTTCAACAATTAATGGTTTTGAGAGATGAATGATTTTTATGAGATCTGCATTTTGGTGGGCATGATGTTTTATTAGAATGATATTGTTGGTTTTATTTGAGAGGTTCTTCGAAATTTTTAAGGGTATAAATTTTATAAGTAAGAGTTCAAAGAAATAAATGGTCCAAAAATTAATTGAGGGTGCTAATAATATACTAAAAATTGTTCCATCATTTGTTTCATACACTATTTTATTATTTATTACTGCCACATGGTCAAAACAAAAAGAGAAAAGGAAAGAAAAAACTAAGAGAAGATAGGACCGAAGACCATGGATGGCCGGCTCATTGGTTTGGAGGAGTTCAATTCTTGACCCCTACCGCCATCATGTAACACAAAAATGAACGTCTTGAATATATAAATAAATAAATAAAAAGAATATAATAACTAATATGGCCTAGGTTAATACTATATATACTTTATAATTTCTCAAATAATGGTGGGGTGGTATCAACTATAACCAAGTCTAGAATGGTATCTTTAGAATCATTCTTGTAAGGGTTCTATCAATGATAGTTTTAAGTCTTGTTAATAAAATATAATATAAAATATAAATTGTCAAAATATTTTTAATCTCAGTAGACATTTTATATATCTTAAAATATTTTTACTTATTTATATATTTTTACATATTTTATATATATATATATATATATATTTTATAATTTTCTAATACTAACAATAACGCTAAGAACTATTTTTAATATTTTTTATTATTTTAATCCAACATACATTTGGCATTGAACTTCTGGTTGGGATGTACACCATTGGATTAACTCATCAAATAGAAGTCAACGCATGTGTATCATGCATCATATCTATATGTCCTTTGTGCAATGCATTAGATGACATAAAATACAACGGAAGTGATTGAGGGCCCTAAATTTCGGGGCTCGAATGCCCCGAAATTCCACTTTAAGTAAAAAAAAAAAAAAAAAAAAAAGGAAAAAAGAAAGAAAAAAAGAAACAGTTTCCAAAAATGGAAATTAGGGGCATTAGGGGCAAATTTTTTAGGGCCACCAATCATTTTCCGAACAATACAATACAATACAGGAAGGAAGGAAAAAGTGAGGTGGATCCTCTCCAAAACAGTTTGATTATTTTGTTTTAGTCAATCAAAGATACATATGGATGAACAAGATTAAACTCTGGCTTAAAAATAAAAAATAAAAAAAAGTCAAGAGCTTATTTGGAATGACACAAATCATAGGCCTCATTTGGAATGTACTTTTTCAAAAGTTATAAAAATTAATGTGTTTAAACAGTTGCTAAAAAAATTAAAATATAAATAAATAAAATAAAAATATTTTTTTAACTGATAACAAATAGTTTTTACTTTTTAACAAGAAATTAACTTCTTCTTCTTCTTTTTTTTTTTTTAAAGTTTCCAAACCATTCCTAATTAGCTTTAAAAGAAAAAACTTGACGTGCATAAGTCCATGAAGGCCACGAATCACCTATGGACAATCTAAGCCCATCACTTGGAGCCCAATGCATAACCCAGCTGGTGAGGTCCAGGACAGCTGGAGTCCAACATGGCATAAAGAGCCAATGACATTCAAATACACGGCAAGAGAAGGACGAGTCACATCAGCAAACAAAGATCTGCATAGTTATTGCCACTGCACATCACCATTAATGCAGCCCATCACAGCATTTGTTACGACAACACCTCTCCGTCGGAACAGGACCCCTTTACCCTGAACAAGGTAAGCTGCAGCATAGGCTTTCGGCGAGAAGGGCAGGTCGGAAGGGACAGCGAAATGATTACCAAAGGATATAAGCAAACGTTGAAGACAAGAAGAAGGTTAAGCTTCCTATCTCTAATCTCACCCTCTATACTCCATTTCTCTTCCTAACTTGTTCGTCAGAGGGTTCACTGGAGGACTACCCTGTTCCCCGTTGAACTTGTTTGCAGGTTATCCGGTGGGCTTGATCATTTGGACTTGGGCTCGAGGAGCTTGGACCAGTCTGATCCATTCACTGGAGCAAATTGTATTATCAGTTGGCGCCGTCTATGGGAAGTGGTTCTTATCCGGACGCCAGTTGTGCTCATTGTCATCGGAGACCCTGTCCTACCAACCTTTTCATCCTACCCATCCCAGTGAATGGATCAGACTGGTCCAAGCTCCTCGAGCCCAAGTCCAAATGATCAAGCCCACCAGATAACCTGCAAACAAGTTCAACGGGGAACGGGTAAGTCCCCCAGTGAACCCTCCGACGAGCAAGTTAGGAAGAGAAGTGGAGTATAGAGGGAGAAATTAGAGATAGGAAGCTTAACATTCTTCTTGTCTTCAACGTTTGCTTATATCCTTTGGTAATCATTTCGCTGTTCCTTCCGACCTGCCCTCCTCGCTGAAAGCCTATGCTGTAGCTTACCTTGTTCAGGGTAAGGGGGTCCTGTTCCGACGGAGAGGTGTTGTCGTAATAAATGCTGTGATGGGCTGCATTAATGGTGATGTGCAGTAGCAATAACTTTACTGATCTTTGTCTGCTGATGTGGCTCGTCCTTCTCTTATGCCATGTTAGACTCCAGAGAAGTGCCCCGCTGACTGACCGTAAAACCCAGAAACTTCTCAGATCCTATGCCGAAGGCGCACTTCTCTGGATTAAGCTTCATTTGGTACTTGCGTATTGTGGCGAAGGTCTCCCGCAGGTCGGTCAGATGATCAGTGGAGAGTTTGCTCTTGACTAGCATGTCGTCGACATATACTTCCATATTCCGACCTGTCTGGTGATGGAAGACGGCATTGACCAACCGTTGGTGGGTGGCCCCAGCGTTCTTCAATCCGAATGGCATTACTCGGTAATGGTAGGTACCTCGGTCGGTAATGAAGGATGTATATTCCCGATCGGACGGGTGCATCAGGATTTGGTTTTAACCAGAGAAAGCATCCATGAAGCTGAGCATTTGATGACCGGCCGTGGCGTCGACCAGCAGATCTATGCGGGGAAGAGGATAGCTGTCTTTGGGGCAAGCTCGGTTCAGGTCAGAGTAATCGACACAGAGTCGCCATTTGCCATTATTCTTGCGGACTAGGACCACGTTTGACAACCATTTAGGGTAGTCGACGTTTTTGATGAATTGGGCCTCAAGGAGCTTGTCGACCTCTGCAGCTATAAGAGTATTGCGCTCCGGATGAAAGATGCGCTACTTCTGGCGATAAGGTCAGAAATGAGGTTCAATACTGTGGCGATGAGTTATGAAAGAAGGGTCAATGCCTGGCATATCTGAATAAGTCCAGGCGAATACATCATTGTGCTCGGTCAGAAGGGCAGTAAGGTTGGCCTTAGCTTGGGGGGATAGTTGGCTGCCGATCTTGGCAGTCTTCATGGGGTTGGCGGGATCGATGGGAACCTCAACGAGCTCCTCAACCGGTTCTCCTCTAACCAGCTCGTCCTCATCTCGGACGTCAAGTCCTTCAATGATCATGGCCTCCTTCAGCTTGACTTCCTTCAAAGAGGCAACATAACATTCCCTGGCTACAGTCTGCTCTTCCCTTACCGTCTCGACGCCCAGGTCGGTAGGGAACTTTGGGCTTACCGAACTACAGCGTGGACTCCCACTGGGGAAACTCTTTTCCGCCTAACATACGGCGCTGAGGCGGTTATTCCGGTAGAAGTCGGTCTGCCTACCCCTAGAGTTTTACATCCGGATCCAGCACAAATGAAAGAGCTCCGTCGGGCAGACTTGGACCTAATCGAAGAACTCAGAGAGACCACCGCTGTCAGACTGGCCTTATACCAACAGAAAATGAGAACACACTATAACCGGAAAGTCCGACCAAGGGGGTTCGTTGTAAGGGACCTTGTCTTGAAAGAAACAACTTTTGCCACCAAAAATCCGACTGAGGGTAAACTGGCAGCCAAGTGGGAGGGACCTTATGTTGTGAAAGCCCGACCACGTCCGGGCACCTACCGACTTCAGGACATGGAAGGTCGAGACCTCCCACACCCATGGAACGCTGAACACCTGAAACGTTACTTTCAATAAGCTCCTACTTTTTGTATCGCTCAGTTACTGTATTTTCTGTTCGACAAATTTACACATTCTTGATATCTCCTTACGCAATGTAACTTTTCAATTAACTGGGTTACACTCCCCCTATCATCCATTATATATTTCAGTTATTTGTATGGTGTCTCCAAGACGATTTTACTGCAGCACTCACGAAAAGCCTCAGCCAGACTGAGCATTATAAAGCCTTAGCCAGACCGAGCATCATAAAGCCTCAGCCAGACCGAGCATCATAAAGCCTCAGCCAGACTGAGCACCAAAAAGCCTCAGCCAGACTGAGCATCCTAAAGCCTCAGCCAGACTGAGCACTAAAACGCCTCAGCCAGACTGAGCATCATAAAGCCTCAGCCAGACTGAGCATGGAGCACTCGGCCAGACCAAGCCTCAGCCAGCCTAAGCATAACAAGTCTCAGCCGGACCGAGCGCCACAATTTCAGTTTCAAACTGGGTTCCTTACGACGTCAATGAATCATAGCTTTACATTTTAAATTTCACTCTGCATTGAGGAGTTCCTAACTTTACTCTGCATTGAGTCTTTATTACATTTTAAATTTCACTCTACATTGAGGAGTTCCTAACTTTACTCTGCATTGAGTTTTTATTACAACTTTAATTTCACTCTGCATTGAGGAGTTCCTAACTTTACTCTGCATTAAGGAGTTCTTAAATTTAGTTCTTATTACAAGTTTAACTTCACTTTGCACTTCACAATGAGTTATACACCCGCTTCACCCACGCCTCATTCATTTCAGATACACAAGCAAAAACAATCAAATGCCAAACACAATTGAAATTTTATTTATTCACAACTTTGTACATAAGTTCTTTACAGCAATTCAAAAAAAAAAAAAAAAAAAAAACAACAACAACAACAAAAACAACCACACAATGTCTATGCAATGTCTTCTTCTTCTTCTTCAATCACTCCTCTTCGCTAGACATAAGGTCTTCTTCTTCAATACCCTCATCCAGGGGGGTCTGGGCCACATCATCTTCACCAATTGTTACACTACTGAGGTCTAAGTCTAGGAACAGTTCTTCAGCCTTACGTTTGAACATCTTCCAGCCACTGTCCCAGAACTCAACCATTTCGTGTTTATAGAAATCCGACTGCTGGAAGCTCTCAATAAATTTTGCTTCGGTTCTGCCTCTTGCAGTCATCCTCGATGGGCCCGCGCCCCCCAGATTCTTGCCTAGCCAAGTTGTTGGCGACCGCGGCATCAATTGCCATCTGAAATTCAGCAGACCCTTTGAATTGCTCCACCGTTGCGACGCACAGGTCGGGGTAGGCCGCCCTCTCAGAGGCTGCCTTCACCCTCTCTTCGTCCAGCTCCTTCTGCAGGCTCGCCCTTTCAGACGCAGCCTTAGCCCTCTCCTTCTCCAACTCCTTTTTTCAGGCTCTCCTTTTCCGCCGTCGCCTTGGCTCTCTCTGCTTCCAACTCCTTCTGAAGGCTCCTCCTCTCCTCCACTACCTTAGCCCGCTCGCCCTCCAGCTCCTTCTGCAGATTGCCAATCTTCACATTTGCCTCATCTTTCTGCCTGACCAGCTCTTCATTACTGCTCATTGCCTCTTCATAGCGTTCGACCGCGACTGCGCAAGCTTTTTGGGCCTCATCCAACTTCTTCTGCTCACCAGCCAGTTGGAACTCGAGCGACACAACCTGGCGGCGTGTGTTCTTCAACTCCACCCTAACCGTTTGAAGATCAGTGTGGGCACTCTCCCAACTTGCACTCTTCTTCTTCAACTTTGCAAGCTGAGCCTTGGCCTCATCTGCCTTGAGTTTGGCAGCCCCCGCCTTCCTCAGCAGAGCCCCTACTAAGGTGGTTACCTCCATTTGAGCGAAGCATAACCCCCTTAGCAATTCAGCCTCGTTGAATCTGGATGCCGAGCGCAAGGTTGCCTCTTCTACAATCCCTACCAGGCGGTCTGCCCCTGCCCTGGCTGGGCCTTCTTCTCCCTCCAGCCGCCTCGCCACCGCACGAGCGTGGTAGATCGCTGTGGTCAGACTGACTCCCCCTCATTGAGGAGCAGGACCCCCTTGGGGCTGTTCTTCCCTCCTTGGCCCAAGGCCAGTTGCCCCATCTTCTACTTACCCTTTAGGGACGGCCCTTGCGACCCCTACATCGATCGTCACCACCACTGGTACCACCTTCATGCCCTCTGAGGTGATGTCCATCACTTCTGAGGCAATCACTCTCCCTGGGGTCCCCCCACTTCCCCTCCCCTCTGCCTCCTTGGCCACACTGGCCTCCTTTACCCTCGTCTCCCTCCTCTTCTTCTGGACAGGCTCTTCTTCACTCCGCCTCACCCTCTTCTTCTTCTTCACCACGCCCAACGCCTTCATCTCCTTCAAAGATCTCTCCTTCAAAGGGTCTATTGGGGGCGGTCGCGGCACAAATTCGCCTATGTCTTTCTCTCCCAAGAGTTTGGGGCGAGGTCGAATCCGCTCCCTTGCAACCGGTTTTGGTGGTCGGTCGGCCTGAGACTCTTTGAATTTTTGGGCTTTCGCAAGGATGGTCTGATCCTCCGCCTCTTGAGCCCTCCTCGTCGCTTCCAACTCCGCTCGGTCGAGGTCCCTACCGCTCGGCTGTGGCCCCAACCCTGCCTCAAACAATGCAGACGGCTGAACGAGCTCGTCCCATTTGGCCCCTTCTTTCTCCCTCCACTCTTTTACCCTCTTCACCCTCTCCTCTGCTGCTGCCCCCATCTTTGGCTCCATCGACTTAGTGGGCCCCTTCCAAATGGTACGCACTCCAACTCCTCCACTGGCAGACACACAGAACCACCGTGGTCTCCACCCCTTGATCGACGACGGCAACCCCGCCACCAGCCCTTTCCCTGCTGCTGCTTGCAGAGTGACCCAAGTCTCTTGCTGCCCTGAGGCCTTGTAGCACACAAAGAATTCATCTACTGTCATGGCCACCCCTTCGTTCACCTTCGGCCAGGCACTTGCACAGGACAACAAGATCTTCCACGCGTTGGGCATTAGTTGGCCCGGCGCCACCTCCAAACGATTTAGGACATCTACTACCACTTGCGGCAGGGGCAGCCTCAGTCCTCCTTTCAATGCCTCCTCATAAAGGGCAAATTTCCCTAGCCTAGCATCGGATGGCCTCTCCGTCGACATCGGCAACGACAACTCTATTTCGGCAGGCACCTGGTATTTTTCGCGAATAGCCTCCAAATCCACTGTAGTGACCGTTGATTTATCTGCCTTTGTGTGCCAGTGATCAGGTTCTGCCTGGTTGATTGGCTTTGGAGCTGCTATCATGGTGGAACCGTGGGATCGTACAATCGACTCCCTCACCCTCTCCATCCTGTATTGCTGCGCTAACTCCACCGCATCATCATCTCCAAGTGGATCCACCCTGACATTCGCAGTTCCTTCTTGGGCCATTTTTATGGTATGTTTGCGAATCGCTTCGGAGGCAGGTGCAAGGAAATCGAAAAAGTGTTGTAGAGGTGTATCGTAAGCAACAAAGGAATTCACACTTGGAATATTTTGATTTTTCGTAAACAAGTAGGTGCATCGAATAATGCCAAAAGCTCACGGTTTGCCCGTATTCCAAGGATCCCAATTAATTTTCGCCAGTTTGAAAAATTTTCAAAATCATCCACCAAAACTGTCTTTTCAACACCCATAATGCCCTATCGTTTCATTTTTGATCTAACGTCTAATCTCTCCCCCCCTCGGCGGGATGTTGCCACGTGTACGACCGCGATCCACTGTCCCCTCCCCTTACCCTGTCATTCCCACTTCAAATCACCACGTGACACGCCGCGTCTCGAGCCCCACGCCCCTCCACCTCACCCTTCGCGGTCGGCCCTCCTTGTTGTTGACCATCCCACTCGGCCAACACTGCGGTCGACCCTCCCACTCGGCCAACACCGTGGTCGGACCTCCTCGTGGTCGGCCCTCCCGCTCGGCCAACCACCGCGGTCGACCCCCCTTCGCGGTCAGCCCTCCTTGGTGTCGACCATCCCACTCGGCCAACCTTGCGGTCTGTCCTCTCCGTGATCGGCCCTTCCACTCTTTCCCCTGCACAGTCGGACCACCTTCCGGTCGGTTCACCCCCTCGATCACCCCTGCCGGTCGACCTCCATCCTGCCAATCCCTAACACACTCATTTACTTCATTAATATTCCCTTCATTAGACTAAAGCTGCACTAAGGAATGGGGGACTACTGACGTGTATAAGCCCATAAAGGCCATGAATCACCTATGGATAATCCAAGCCCATCACTTGGAGCCCAATGCATAACCCAGCTGGTGAGGTCCAAGACAGCTGGAGTCCAACATGGCATAAAGTGCCAATGACATTCAGACACACGGCAAGAGAAGGACGAGCCACATCAGCAGGCAAAGATCTGCAAAGTTATTGTCACTGCACATCACCATTAATGCAGCCCATCACAGCATTTATTACGACAACACCTCTCCGTCGGAACAGGACCCCCTTACCCTGAACAGCGTAAGCTACAGCATAAGCTTTCGGCGAGGAGGGCAGGTTGGAAGGGACAGCGAAATGATTACCAAAGGATATAAGCAAACGTTAAAGACAAGAAGAAGATTAAGCTTCCTATCTTTAATCTCTCCCTCTATACTCCACTTCTCTTCCTAACTTGCTCGTCGGAGGGTTCACTGGGGGACTACCCTGTTCCCCGTTGAACTTGTTTGCAGGTTATCCGGTGGGCTTGATCATTTGGACTTGGGCTCGAGGAACTTGGACCAGTTTAATCCATTCACTGGAGCAAACTGTATTATCAAAACTTATTCAGACACATATATGCGTTATGAGTTTACTTACCATCTAAGAGAACCAACCCCCTTGGATATATATATATATGTATATTTATACAGCGTCGACATTGTGCTTCGAACGATTACCGATGCCCATGATATAAGAAATTTATATAAGTTTCACATACATTATTTGTACAATTCTTGTTAAATGAAATATTACGACGATAATAACAATACAAAATTACTTCAAAATATAGTTAATATCTGCATGTATAAATAGGAGTAATGAAAGTCAATTTTTTATTATTTTTTTTATACCTAAACTAAAGTTTAAGATATTCATGTAAATTTGCTATTAACAAAGAATGAAGAACTAAAATAGGAGATAAATAAAATTTTACATAATTAAATGGTATGTAAACTGCACTAAATTCAAGCTTCTTCTTTTTCTTTCTCTTTTTCTTTTTCGAATATGGCTATTTATTGGACATGGAACATTAATATTGGGATTTATTTTTTTTATTTTTACCAAAAAGAGACACTAAAAATAGTTCCAATAAAATAAATTTCTAGAGAATAATTACATAGGCCCTTGCATATTTTGATGAAAAAGGTGAGTAATATACACCATGCCTTCTTCACATCTATTAACGATGTCAATGCCATAACATAACCACTCACTGTGTATCAAAACTTCCCATCAAAAAGAAAAATCAAGATATTTAAATTGTTTAGTAAAACATTTTAAAGATCTTATGCTCGTTGCATTTGGATCTTCTATGGAGAATTCGAAGCCGGCCATTAATTATATTGCATTAATATACATGTCAATGCTATATGAATTATTGCCCAACTAAGGTTTTCACGGATTGGGTTGGATCCAATGACTAGCCATTCATTATCCGTTCAAATTTAGACAAATTGAAAAAAATAAATGTGCGTCAATCCACTCGAACCATCAAAATTGCCCATTTAGAATTTATAATTTAATTCTTAAAATTTATTTTTTTTTATAAATCTTAAACCCTAAATCCTAAACCCTAAAATAAAATAAAAAAATTTAAGAATTAAACCTTAAACCCTAAAATAAAAATAAATAAATTTTATCCCTAAACAGTAAAATTAAAAAAAAATTAAGAATTAAAATAAAAAAGTAATCATTTTATATAGTTAATTATTATTTACTATTATAAATTATTATTATATATATATAATATTGATTTCAATTTTATGAAATAAAATTTATATATATATATATTAAATCATAAACATATATTAAAATTTATATATATATTGAGTGTGAGTGTGAGTGTGAGTGTATGTGTGTGAGTCATGTGTGTGTTTGTGTTAGAAAGAGAGAGAGAGTGAGTGAGTGAGTGTTTGTGAGTGTGTGTGTGTTTGGTGCAACATTGAAAGTGTGCTTTCTAGCCACGCTTTCTTCACGACACAGTGAAAGTGTGGTTAGAAATCACGTTTTCTAAAAAAAAAATATATATATATATATATATAAAAGCGTGGTTTAAAATCACGTTTTATGATTAACTTAAAAGCGTGGTTTGTAACCACGTCTTTTTAATTAAAATCGTGGTTTGTAACCACACTTTTACTATTTCACAAATTTTCTGCGGGAGGGGCCTGGAAACAGTGAAAGTGTGGTTTGTAATAGTACTTTAGCCTAGTTTGGAAATTCCGTCCAAACTAGGCCTAGTTTGGGAAATAGGTTCCTAATTTGGCTTAATTTGGAAAAAAACCCCGTGTTTTGTTGTTGTTGTTGTTGTTGTTGTTGTTGTTTTTATTGGTGATGATGAAATAAATAGTCAAAAAATTGAACAGATAGAAAGTTAGACAGGCAAAATTTGAACAGATAGAGAAAAAACTAAACAAATAGACATAAGTTTAAACATATAAGGGGAAAAAATTAAATAGACAAAAAATTAAATAGAAAAAAAATATTTGAATAGATAGTTAAAAAATTAAACAGATAATTAAATAAATTCAACGGATAAAGAACAGGTAAAATTGAAAATAAAATGTCTTCAAAATAATATAAGAACTTCTCACCAAATTATTTGATAAAATGTGGACTTATAACCAACAAAAAATATCTAATAAAACATCTTGTATGTGTTCCTAAGAAAAGGAATTTGTCCATTTTTCGGGGTCTTAAAGGGGCGTGAAAACATATAAGAACTCTTGAATGAAAATGGAAAAGAGATGTAACTCCAGTTCATTCGGAAATGGTAAGATCTTTGGTGCAAGAAGAGGGGATTGATCCATATCATCTTGACTTGGTTCTGCTTCCTCTATTTTTTTAAGAATACCGAGTCGAGTTCTTGTCCTATCTGTATCGAATAGAACATGCTGAGCCAAATTTTTTTCATATAAAACCTACTTGATTTAGATCGGGAAAATCGTGTGGTTTTATGAAACCATATGCTATGGCTCGAATCCGTAGTCAATCCTATTTCCGATAAGGGCAGTTGTCAATTGAATCTGATTTTTTCTATTATTTTTATATACGTAATAGTGCAAAAAGAAAGCTCAGCTCCAAGTTGTTTAAGAATAGTGGCGTTGAGTTTCTCGACCCTTTGACTTAGGATTAGTCAGTTCTATTTCTCGATGGAGGCAGAGAAATGATATAACTCAGCGATAGAGTATCACCTCGATATGGTGGAAGTCATCAGTTCGAGCTGATTATCCCTAAACCCAATATGAGTTTTTCTATTTTGACTTGCTCCCCCGCGGTGATTGAGTTTTAAATAATTGTTAAATTAAAATTTTCAATAATTTTTTTCTATGAAGTAAGGCAAAAATCTTTTTTTTTTTTTTTTTTTTATTTTTGTTCAAGATGGTATAAAATAAGGCAATTGATTTTAACAGTACTTTTACTGTTCATTGATGGCTTTTATTTTTCTTTTATTTATTTATTTATTTATTTTTGTCAATGGTGCCCCTCTATGTTTGAGCTTCCCATACATTTGAGTGAGGATGTTTTGGGCAATTAACAGTGCTTACATGTCCAATCTATAAATAGAAGTTTCAAATGAAATTATATTTTACCCCTATATGATCTGAAAACATTTAATCTGTTGTCTAGATGCTATAGGCACATCATTGCACTTCATTTATTTTGTATTAGGAAAATCATATTCATTGAAAAAAAAAAAAGGAAATGAATTGTTTTCGGTTGTAATTTTACCTGAACTAGATAGTTAAAATCTCAGGTTATCGTCTTCTATCTTGGAACGGATAACAGAATACGTTGGTGATTTCTGTAAGGGACGTTGTCCTGGACTTACGGGAGAGTAGGAGGATTTTTCTGTTAAAAAAAAAAAAAATCTCTTATTAACAAGAGTTGTTAAATAGAGCTATGGATAAGAATTTATGAAAAGATTTAACTGAATTAAAGATTAGAATAGTAGGCCAAGATATTTTATAAACTCTAACTGAGAAGAGACCTTCATTTACTCACTCTTAATGAGAAGAGATATTAATTGTTTGGTCCAATTAAACTTTCAACTTATGGCCAAATTAAACTTATGGCCAAATAAGTCAAAACATTATTACTATTATCATTTTTATAAATATAGCATAAGTTTTATTCTGCTATAAATATATGAGTATGGTATTTGGCCATCATTATATACTTTATTTATATTTTACGATAAATTACACTTTACACTTGCATATCAAATTTTATTTTGATCTCTATACATAAAAAATTATTTTCATTTTCGTCAATATATGTGAGAATTATATAATAAAATATGTGTGTATGTTAAGACAAAGGGTGTATAAGCAAAAAATGGGAGTGATTTTTCATCATTACCCTGGTTTCATAGTTAAATGCTTATCACGTGCCTAGCTTCTGTGGATTAACAGAAAGCAAATATTGATATTTGACTTAGAAGTATAACTCTCACAATTTCATATATAAAAGTCAAAATAAAATTTGGTACAAAATAAAGGAGTGCAACATGTATTACCCTCTTTTAAACAAAGCATGCTTTTCTTTTCAGTTAGTCTTCATATGATTGAAATGCTAGATATAAATTATAATATATAAAAGGAGAATTTGGTCAAAATTTTCTAATAATAAAATTTTAATACATTAAGAAAAAAAAAAAAAAATCTTGAAAATTGGATAATTCTATTCCACACAGCATTTACTTTTTGTGCACATTTTTTTCAGTGCACACACTTAATGAATTTGTTTATTTTTTGTTTCACTCATTCCACACACAGTGTTTGGTTTGGATTTCTAGAGTGATTTTGGAAAAAAAAAAATTTTAAAATTGGTTTGGTTTGTAAATTTTTCAAAACAATTTTTAAAATCAGTTTCTCTCTCTTACTTATCAATCAATCATTTTTTCTTTCTCATCTCTCATTCTCAATCACTTTTTCTCTCACACAACAAAATATCAAATCATTCTAAACTCTCAAACTCCAAAACTACTTTCAAAATACACAACCAAACAAACCAAAAAAATTTCTAAACTCCCTCTTCAAAACAATTTTTAAAAACTATTCTCCCAAAACCAAACCAAACATACCCAAAATATTTCAAATATGCCCATAACATATAATATGTGCACACATCAATACAAAAATCTCAACACATTACATATGCACACCGCATAAAATATAAATTTACACCACACTCCTATAGCAAAATCTAAATCTAAACGGTGCCATACATGATATTTTTCGACATTCTCCGGCAGTACTTGGATGATATTCACTAAGTTGCGCATATTTTTTTTTTTCAATCAATATTTTTTGTTATTATTCTGCAAAAACTAATGGTCTGTTTAGTTTTGAAATTTTAAATATATATATATATATATATATATTAATTTTAAAATCTTATTCCTTTGTTTTTAGTAAACTTATATATTAATTTTAAAATCTTATTCCTTTGTTTTTAGTAAACTTTTTAAATATTTTAATCAACCTTTAACTTTTTAAATCCACTTAATTTAGACACATTTAAAAACTAAACTATTTGCAAAAAAATCTAGAAAAAAAATCTATAAATACAAAAAAAAAATGTACTAAATTTTTGTATTTTGTATGTTTTTAAAGAATATCTAAATTAAGTGGGTCTAAAAAATAAAAAATAGGATATTAAAAATGTTCAATAAAACAAAATATATTATGGTAACTCAAGATATAATATAACTCACATTAATTTTAATATCTCATTCTTTTTTTTCCACTACCAAAAATCTTTTCGACTTCTATTATTTTTTCCTTTCTTTCTCTCGTCTTTTCCTTTTTGTTCTTTCCTCATCCTCACTTCACAGCACCCTCACCTCCTTATATACTGAGGTGTAATTAGGGATGGCAATTTGAAACCGGCCCGACGGGGACCCGATCCCCCGATCCGGATTTGAACGATTTTTTTTTTCGAAAAATACCCCCGACGAGACGAGAATGGTACTTAAAAATTAATCTCTGATCAATTTCGGGCCGGGAACGGTGACAAGTGCCCCAGCCCCGGCCCCGGCCCACCTGTCCCCGACATAATATATATATATATATATATAAAATATATACTGAGTTTGTCTTTCTATTCTATATAATATATAATATATATACTTTCTATTCTATATAATATATATTGAGTCTGTCTTTCTCTATTTCATTTAACATCTACACACTCTCTCTCTTCCCTCTACTCTCTCTTTCTCTCTCTCACTCACAGCCTTTGATCTCTCTCTTCTTTTCCTCACCGTCTTTCTTCTCTCTCTCCCTCTCACTCACTCAGAGTCTCTCTCTCACTCTTTCGCACATCTCCCCCTCCTTAGCGCCACCGTCTCTGTCGCCTCGCACCGCCATCCTCCTCCGTTGTTCGTCACAATCACCGTCGCCGACCTCCGTCGTCCATGGCCACCGACCTCCGTCGTTCGTCGCAGTCACCATCGCCGACGTCAGATCTGTTTGATCACATACAGATCTCAAATCTGTGTTGATTGATGATGATGCACACTCAGATCTGTGTGTATCTTTATTTGTCTATTTTTATTTTTATTTTTTTATGCTCACAGTGTTGTTGTTGATGATAATTTTGTCACTACTTATTGATGATTTTGTTGATGATGTTCGATTTTGTTGATGTTGAAAGTTGTTGATGATGTTGAAAGTTGTTGAAGATGTTGAAACAGATTGGGCCGGGGAATTTTCGGGGTTAGGGAAACCCGATCACCGTTAGGGGGCGGGGATGGGGACGATGAGAGGTTCTCCATCGGGGATCGAGGCCGGGGACGAGGAGTGTGATCCCCGGCCCCGCCCCGCCCCGCCCCGTCCCGTTGCCATTCCTAGGTGTAACATTTGCTCAACAAATTTTCGGATGACACGTAGCACCCCCTAGCCTTCTTATATCACAGCCATTATTACACCCTCGACTTGAGGCTTATCCTTTCAATGGATAAGTTTAACTTAATTATTTATTTATATTTTGATCCTTAAATTCTTAATTATTATATTATTTTATAAAATTACTTATAATAATACAAAATAAATTATATATTTTCTTAACTATAATTAAATAATATTAGTATGAATTTTACAGAATAATTAAAAATTTAGATTGTTACAGGTTTGATGTGTGTAATTTTTGAAAAAGAAAATGTGTAATGAGAATTTTCATATAAAAGATGTGTACTAAAAAAATCTAGTATTAAGGTTTGATGTGTGTATTAATATTCATTTGGGTCATTTTGTTTAGTAGTAAACTTGTGTTTAAAAAAAAAAAAAAAGTCATTAAGTGTGTGTACAAAGAATAAATGATGTGCACACACCACTGTTACTAAAAAACTAATTTAATATTTTAAAATTTAAAATAATATAACTTTTTATCTAAATATTACTTTTAGGATTTTCTCAATAAGATTTATCAAATAAGATCCAGGTTAATTACGAAATTCTTTAAAAAAAATAGTAAAATTTTACTCTATTTAATGCTGAAGTTTACTCTAAAATTTTAATTTTTAAATAGTAAAATACCATCAGCATCATTAAACACTATAATCACTATAATTATTAATAAAAACTTACAAAAACATAACTTTAAAATAGTAAAATTAAATAATAACTTTAACAGAATAAAATTTTATTATTAGAGCATTAGTAAATAAATGACATATTACATATTATTATAGCAAATCAAAATAAAATGTTACTATCATTTAAACAGAATATCAGCAAATAAAATATTTTGACATATATTATCAAAACAAATTAAAGTAAAATTAAGCTAATAGTGATTGAATGAACTATTAACAATCAAATAGTGATTAGACGAATTTCTAACTCTAACACGAATACTAATTGAATGAAGAATGAAGTGATCAAATGAAACTTCAACTCTAACTCGAACAATGATCGAAATAGATATCTATAAGAACTTGAACCTAAGCCTTGAGTCGACATGCTACACTAGAATCACAAGCCTCTCACACTCATCAATTATCAGTAGGACGTCAACCTCTTACCCATTAAATGAATGAAAATATAAGCCTTGTTTAGGAAAATGATTGGTCTAAAATAGCCCACTAAAAAACAAGAAGGCCTACTATTTGCCCTTATCTCTTTACTTTGGTTTCCTACTTCTTTAAACTCCTACTTGGTAAAATGAAACCCCTCTATTTTGTCACGATCCGCTCCCCGTACGCAAGGGTTAAACATCGTGATGGCCAGTAACTGAAATTACATACGACCAATTCTTAAACAAATCAATAAATGCAAGCGGAAGTAATATTTAAATAAGGGTACCAAAATAATCATTGGAGTTTCTATTTTTATTACAAAATATATTGACCAAAAAAGCCGATATTTACATAGAAAAAATATCAAAAGGTGTTGTGTGTGTCTATTCCGCAGTCTCGCATCTAAGACTTTCCAAAGGCTATTTCTGAATTGTATTGTTTCTTGAAAATTGGTAAACAACTATAAGCACATAGCAGAGTGAGAAATATTATACGAAGAGTATCAGGGACACGAAATAACCATGGATAGTTAATTAGGCCAAAACATTTAAGAGATATTGGCAGACACATTTAAGGAACACGAAATAACCATGAATAGTTAATTTAGTGAACAAATCATTTAAGTGGCAGAAACTGAAATATAGAAATTATGTAAATATATAACCATAACTACGGTAGTTTGGTGAATAAATCATTTAAGTGGCAGAAACTGAAATACATAAATTATGCAAGCAAATGACCATAACCACGGTAGAATAGAGGTCACAGGAATAACAGTCAGAACAGAGGTACGGATTCAAAAGGTGGCTCGTACGGATTCTAGAGGTGGCTCCCACAATAGTGTAGCACTTTGGTCCGCACAGAACAGAGGTCAATGGATCCATGACAAACAGTGGACCACAAAGTGGTCAAACAGAGGCCAATAGTTATTTAAGTCCCCCAAGGCGTGAGACTTCCGTGGTAGTACTTACAAAACATAATTGTATATAAGGTCATAGTCAAATATTTTTCAAAATATAAACAGACATATCCATAGATTTTATCTTCACAAATAGAGTTCAGAAATTACACCACGTAACTGAAATAATAATATAGTTTATAATAATTTATAAAACATAACTTATATAAAATAAATTTTGGTAAATCAAAACATACGTAAAATATATTTTAATAACTCAAGATATAATATAACTCACATTAACTTTAATACCTCACTCTTTCTTTTCACTATTAAAAATTTTCTCAACTTTCACTATTCTTTTCTTCCTTCCCTCCCTTTCCTTCTCTCTTCTTTTCTTTCCTTTCCTTATTTCTTTTCTTTCTTTCTTCTTTTCCTTTCCTTTCCTTGCAGGCAGGTTGATCACGTCCCTATTTGTGAGGAAAACTCAATCTCTAACCAACACGTGTCCAGCCGAATCTCCCGCAGATCAGCTTCTTAATTCACCTGATTTGCTTGTTATCAACTTAGATTTGTATTTATCTTAAGTTTAGGATAATTGTATTTTAATATAATTATATAAATTAATTAATTTTTATTTAAATTATATTTTATCATATATTAATAAAAAATTAATTATTTATTTTACTACCACACTCATTATTATTATTATTATTATTATTATTATTATTATTATTATATATTTTTTACTGAAATTAAATAATATTAATATAAAGAATATGACCGAATCTATATAATTATTAATCCAATTTGACACGGCCACGTCTGCTCTCTCGCCCTATAAATAGAGAGGAACCGTTTCACGTGAGAAAGAAAGAAGAGAGGAACCGTTTCACCTGGGAAAGAAAGAAGAAAAGAAAGGAAAGAAAAGAAAGAAGAACGAAAGAGAGAAGGAAAGGAAAGAAAGAAAAGAGAGAAGGAAGAAAAAAATAATGGAAGGCGAAAGAGTTTTTGATAGTGGAAAAAAAGAGTAAGATATTAAAGTTAAGATAAGTTTTATTATATCTTGAGTTATCAAAATATATTTTACGTATGTTTTGACTTACCAAAATCTGTTTTATATGAGTTATGTTTTATAGTATATTAATAAAAATTATATTTTTTAAAGGTTTCAGTTTGGTGGATTATTTTCTGAACCCTATTTACTTAAAAAGAAACCTATGGATATGTTTGTTTATATTTTAAAGAATATTTGACTATAACCTTATAAACAATTATGTTTTGTAAGTACCACCACGAGAGTCTCATGCCTTGGAGGACTTAAATAACCATTAACCTTTGTTTGACCACTTTGTGGTCCTCTGTTTGTCCTAGATCCATTGACTTCTGTTCTGTGCGGACCAAAGTGCTGTGCGGAACTAAGTGCTACACTATTGTGGGAGCCACCTCTAGAATCCGTACGAGCCACCTCTTGAATCCGTACCTCTGTTCTGACTGTCACTTCTCTTGAATCCGTACCTCTGTTCTGACTGTCACTTCTGTAACCTCTGCTCTGTTCTGTTCTATACCGTGATTATGGTGATATATTTACATAATATTTGTATTTTAGTTTCTGCTACTTAAATGATTTGCTTACCAATGATTTATTTACCAAACTGAATTATGTAAATGTTTTGGCTACATAACTATCCATGGTTATTTTGTACCCTTATACTCTTGGTATAATATTTCTCACTCTGCCATGTGCTTATAGTTGTTTACCAATTTTCAGGAACCAATGCAATTCAGAAATAACCTTTGGAAAGTCTTAGATGCGGGGCTGAGGAATAGACACACACAGCACGACCCGCTCCCCGTACCCAAGGGTTAAGTATCGTGATGGCCAGTAACTGAAGTTACCTACGGCCAATTCTTAAACAAATTAATAAACGCAAGTGGAAGTAATATTTAGATAAGAGTACCAAAATAATCATTAGAGTTTCTATTTTTATTACAAAATATATTGACCAAAAAGGCCGATATTTACATAGAAAAAATGTCAAAAAGTGTTGTGTGTGTCTATTCCGCAGCCCGCATCTAAGACTTTTCAAAGGCTATTTCTGAATTGTATTGTTTCCTGAAAATTGGTAAATAACTATAAGCACAGAGTCAGGAATATTATACCAAGAGTATAAGGGACACGAAATAACTATGGATAGTTAATTAGGCCAAACTATTTAAGAGATAACCATAATCACGGTAATTTAGTGAACGAATCATTTAAGTGGCAAAAACTGAAATACAGAAATTATGTAAATATATAACCATAACCACGGTACAGAACAGAACAGAGGTCACTGAAGTGACAGTCAGAACAGAGGTACGAATTCAAGAGGTGGCTCGTACGGATTCTAGAGGTGGCTCCCACAATAGTGTAGCACTTAGTTCCACACAGCACTTTGGTCCACACAGAACAGAGGTCAATGGATCTATGGCAAACAGAGGACCACAGAGTGGTCAAAAAGTGGCCAATGGTTATTTAAGTCCCCCAAAGTATGAGACTCCCGTGATGGTACTTACAAAACATAATTGTATATAAGGTTATAGTCAAATATTCTTTAAAATATAAATAAATATATCCATGGGTTTCACCTTAGCAAATAGGGTTCAGAAAATAATCCACGTAACTGAAATAATAATATAATTTATAAAACATAACTTGTATAAATAAATATGGTAAGTTAAAACATACATAAAATATATTTTGATAACTCAAGATATAATATAACTCACCTTAACTTTAATACCTTATTCTTTCTTTCCACTATCAAAAACCCTTTCACCTTTCACTATATTTTCCTTCTTTCTCTATTTTCTTTCTTTCCTTTCTTGCTTCTTTTCTTTTCCTTTCTTCGGTCCTTCCCTTCTTTCTTTTCTTTTCTTCTTTCCTTCTCTCCAGGTGAGACGTCTCCTCCTTAAGTAGTGAGGAGAAACCACTTTCTGGCTAACACGTGGCCAGGCGTCGCTTTCCTACAGATTTAATTAATAATTATATAGATTTATTCTTATCTTTAATAAATATTTAAGATAATTATTATTTGACTCAATATTTTAATATAATTATATAAATAAAATAATTTCTAATTAAATTACACTTTATCATATACTAACAGAAAATAAATTATTTATTTTAGTACCACACCCATTATTATTATTATTTATATTTTGAACCCTAAACTTTTACTAATTATATTGTTTTACAAAATTATACATAATAATATATAATAAATTATATATTTTCCGAACTGAGATTAAATAATATTAATATAAATTCTACAGAATAATTAGAAATCTAGGTTGTTACATATTTTCTCTTTTAACCCCACCTTAATACCAATTATACCCTTAATTCCAAATCCAAACCCAAACCCTAACCATAACCCTAATTCCATACTCATAACCTCCGGCAGTCACCGCTACATCCGGCCGTCACCGCTACATCCGGCCGTCACCTTTGGCAACCCTCTTTTTCTTCTTCTTATTCTCTCTTCGACAACTCCCAAAGCAGTAACACTATTACACCCTCCCCTTTGTCACCTCTTTCCCAATCCTGTCGTACTTCCGCAGCCTTTCCCAAACCATCATCGCACCGCACTGTCTCTTCTTATTCTTTTTGTTCTTCTTCTTCCCCCTATCACGATCCACCGCCGCCATCACTGCTACCTCCTCCTCCTCTTCTTCTTCTTCTCATCACAACCCAAATCGCAACCCTGATCACGACCCACAGCCGTTGCCATTTCTAAAAAACCTAGGGCTAGGGTTAGGGTTTTGATCTCTCTTTTTCTCTCTTGCTCGCTTCCTTGATCTCGCATTTTCTCTCTTTCTCTCTCTCTCTCTCTCTCTCTCTGAGGAGTAAGGGGTGGTCGAAGATGTTGGTGGTTACAGCGGTGAGGGTTAGTCAGACATAAGTGATGGTTGAGGCGATGAAGGGTACTCGGAAATGATGGTGATTGCCGGAGGTAATTAGGGTTAGGGTTTAGAAAATTAGGGTTAGAAGATTAGGAATGAGTGTAAAAATAGAATTTTAGGTTGGGACAAAATTGGAATTAAAAAAATGGAAAGAAGTGGAGTTTCTAAGAAGGTAAGGGTTAATAGCAATGCTCAAAGATCAAATAGGCTAAATAGCTAATAAGACAAAATATTACATTCAACTTATAATCATTTCACTTTTTCCTCACAATTATCAAATTAACTATAAAAAAAATAAAAAGCAAAAAGCCAACTAACTTCTCAAACACAACGTTTTTAGCCAGATTAAAATAGTTAAAAAATCAAATAGTTAATTAAAAATCCTAACTTTTCAAACAAAGCCATATACATATATATATATATATATATATATATAAGGTATTTTGGTCATTTAGCTTATGCATGTCTTTATGACTTTAAAGTGTGAACTTTCGACGAAAAAAAATACAAATTTAAATTTAGAGAACAAGTGCCCTATTATGGCACCATTTGGGAAGAAGGTTTGGAAGCTTTTTTTGCTATTTTAGTCACAAAAGACAAAATAGACTATTTTAGCCACAACAAACAAAACATCACATCTAACCCATACTCATTACACTCTTCTCTCACTAAAAAAAAAAAAAAAAAAAGTCAAAAAGTCATTCCCAAACTAAGTTTTTTAACCTAGACTAAAATAGTCAAAAAATATAAAAAAACTCACTTTCCAAACAGAGGCTGTGAGTGATTTTCTGACCATACTGCCTGCTTAGTAACCAGCTGGAGAGCATCGACAGAATAGATGGCACCTGACTGACCTGTAACAGAAAGAGAAGATTTCGGCGGTGGTTCGTCCACCCGGGGGCACTCCGACGATCAAGTCAGTATATCTCTCAAAGATAAATCAAGGGCTAAACTCACAAGCTTGAGTATCAAAAGCATACCTTAGACCTATAGGAGTGCCTCTCTTTTATAGCCAACATAAACCTAGTCCCAATAGAAGCCTAAGACTCAAGATTACTGCTAATCTTGGACTCCCAGTAAGATTAGGATAAACTCTCTAAGAGTCTTATCTTAATACAAACTGAAGTCTTCTCTCATTCTAGGACTCTTGCCGTTCATCCGCTTATCTCGGATTCTGATAGCTTCGGAGGTAACCTCGGCCTATCCAAGATGCCCTCGGCATAACAACCAGGACATGTGGCACCTCGGCTGACACGTCGGCGTCACCTTGGCCACGTGTTGGTACTCAGAAAATATATCCCCACAACTGCCCCCTAGGTTTTATTACCTCGGCATTCTGAGGTGATGGAACCTACACTGTTCGTTCATCTGTGCCCCTCTGTCCGAGATCAAACTCGCCGACCTCAAAGTTCCCTGGACTTTACTGTCCACTTCTGTCAAGTATCAAGCTTCATGCTTTCCAAGCTGCTCGAGATCACACCTCCTAGCCGAGGTTCTTCTTCCATTAATTCGTAAACTCCAAGAGCTTTACAACTGCTCCACTCACATTCTTCGGTGGGTTCCCGACTTCCAGTCATCTATTTGACTCCGGCGATCTTTATATCGGCGTTCATTTCTCTTGGTAGGTTCATAAACTCTTTTATTAAGCTCAATCTTTCATAACTCTTCTGAATCCGTTTACTTGCCCTCTGTTGTCTTCTATTTTCGTCTGCTTTTAAGTTTTGAATTGTTTGAACGCCTGGCACTGTTCTTGCCATATCCGTTTTCTGTTGCTAGCATCGTGTCTGGGTCATTACTTTCTTGTTCTTCACATACTTACTTAGTGCCTGTGCACTTGGCTTTATTCTTGAACTTTGTCTTCTTCTTGACTCTGATTTTTCTCTTTTTTCATTCAATCCTCTGACTTTTTCTCTTTAGCTCTTTTTCTTAAATCCGTCATTGTTCCAAGTTTTCAACCTCTGCAACTGTTTTCGTTCCTCTCCTCCGGTGAAGCTTACGTCATTCTGTCATTTTCGCATCCGTCGTCAGACTTCGGCAATTTTCATTCTGGCTTCCCTCTTTCTGGTAAGCCACTATTTCTCCTGATTTTATTTCTTGTTGCTTTCCAAGAAGCTCTACTTCATTATTAATCACCATTGCTGTTTTACCCGTTGTTTCCAAATCATCTTCTTGAAGACACACTGTTCACACATCTGTTGATTTCTGCCATTGTTCTTGGCTTGACACACCTGTGCAATCTTTTTGTCTTGATTTCCTGATAGCTTCATTACCATTCTTGATTATGGATTACATTCTTGTTTCTGTTTTCTGTGTCTTTTTCCAGATTCTTGCTTTCAATCCTTGCCATCTATAAACGTCCCCGAACGTCCCGGGAGGGAAATCCTGTGTTGTTCATTTGGGGTCACTACAGTTCAGGACTCAATGTCACGGTCTTGTATCTAATCTCGCAGAGTGCAATGCAAGACCGATGAATCATCAAAGAGTCCAAATCCGGAAAATCGTTTTTTAAAACAAATTTTTTGAAACAAGTGCCAAACATGGACTGCTTTGCCAGATACAGAGTCGCCACCTAAATATTTTATTTTTGAGAAATTTAGGAAACCCTGACTCGTTGCCTAAGGCCACGTGTCCGTCATCACCAAAGTTGCCTCGGCTCGGGAACTTGGGTACAATTGGGGAAGGTCACTTCGTGAGCACCCCCGCTCGCCCGATCAAAGATCGGCCTCTACTAACCATGATATCGAGCTTTGAAAACATTATGCGTTCTTATTCCGGTTATTAGCCTAGATTTACTATGTGATGCACACAGCATACAAGTATAGACTGGGTCGCCTGAATTAAAACGAAACATCTCATGTTTGTTTTAAAAAAACGGTTTGCTACTCGCAAGTAGGCTAAAATGTAGATTTGCCACCCTTAGGTGGGCTTAGAAAACAAGATGATTTGCTACTATCTAGTGGGCTTAAAACTCGCATTTAATGAATTGTTCCAATTCGGATAACCCAACCTTCACCCACAGGCATTCAGGCAGGTATATCATATAAGCACATAGCCTCATGGTAGGCATGCTATCATGGCAGTCACTCACACACATGCAAGGATGTTAAAGCATAAAAGCTTACCTAGTACTCCAAGCCAAAACAGAAACTATGTTAGAAATCAATGCATGATCCTAACTATGCTGAAATGTCTAATGCAACACATGCAAAATGCAACTAAGATAGGCTTGGCTATTCTAAACATGGCATATGATGATGCTACAGCTAGCACATATTCATTTTGGAATTTGAAATACAAATGCAGTTAGTATGATGTGCCGAACCCGGTGCATGCAATACAGATGAATTATGCAAACATGCTATCATACTGTATGCTAATTGAAACATGTCCTAATCTAACCATCATAAGCTGGTAAATAAAAAGGAGAAAGACGTGGGGTTGGAAAACATACATCACACACACGCACACTTATTACAATTGTGCCCTCACTCGGAGGGTCCGAAAGAATAATACAGTCCGAATGATAATACAGTCCGAAATTAATAATTAAACATTACAAAACCTTAATTAATTAACAAATTAATCTAGGAAAGCGAGTAAATTAGCATGCAAGCCTATGGACTGCCTCAGCTCTGTTCCGAATGATGGGAGATGCATGCTTGAGTTGCCTGGCGCAGAAATCCATTGCGATGCCCTGATTCGCCTCTGTTTGCAATTAATGTCGGAATGCTGTGCAAGGCTTTAGAAAGCTGCTGATTTCTGATTTGCTGCAACAGAGAGCAAGAAAGGGGCATGGCAAAGTATTTTTACATATGTATGCATGACTACTCTTCAAGGAGTGTAGTCCTCGATCCTCGTGCCACCAATCACGCATCTTGATGCATGATGGCCGAGGAGTCGAATTGCACGACTCGATGTGAAATGAATGCACATGAAAACACAACAAGACCTAGACTCCATCATGGGTAATCCGAAGTGTCGGCGACCGGGAATTGAGACACGCTCCGTCACTCGGAGTACGAAATGTCCCTCGTTTCCCATGCTTGGGCTAACTCCTATCCCAAACACAATGCAAATGAGATGGCATACACAATGCGACTAACATACAACCTAGCATACGTAATGCTATGAAATGGCATACACAATGCTCGATGTAACATGGCATACACAATGCTCTAACATGCAACCTAGCATACGCAATGCTATGAAACGAAACGGCATACACAATGCATGATGGACTTACACCAACATGAGTGGACCTCAACCACACTCACATCAGTGGCCATTAGATGAAAATGAGACGACCGAAATGTGTGAACACATGCACGCATACCGAGGACCGAACCTAAGGCATCAAATGCCACTCTACCAAAGCATGGTAAGGGATGAAAGATGGCCTATGAACATGTAATTTTCAGCACTAAAATATGATGCTAAATGATTCCGAAACATGGAAATATGGCACCCGATGCATGGAATAAGCCCTGAAACTCAATACTAGGCACATGCATTGAACCGTAAGTATACAAATCAAGCATTATTTGATCATGAAGTCAAAAGGCAGAGCCAAGGAAGTCCCAAAACATGCACATTTCTAGTTTAGAGTATGGCCAAAAGATGCTAACATGATGGACTAAAATAGCATGTAACATTGGCTAGTAAGTATGGTTCACATGGCATGTATATGAAGCAAATGAGAAATCATCAAACCAGCCAAAAACTGTGAATAAAACATGCCAAAATATGCCCAAATAATTACTGAAATGCATCCAATGCATGCAAAAATGAGGGGCTTCTTTGGAAGGTCATTCAAGGGGTTGTTAAGCACATATAAGATAGACACTTAGCATGACCAAACCAACTCTGGAAATGAGTTATGATAGCCCTAAAACTCACAAAATTGGCCCTGAAATTAGTCAAGGAAACATGCAAAGAAAGGCCCCTTTGAAAGGCCTTGGATGGGATTGCTCTACACATGCATTGTAGACATAAAACATGGCCAAAAGGGCCTTGGACAGAGCCGAGGCAGACCCCAAAACTCACAGAATGAGCCCTCAAACATGACTTCGAAGCATGGAAAATAGAGCCTCTTTGGAAAGCCAATGATGCTAGTAAAGAAAATGAGGGGTGAGAGGGTCACCCCTCTATGATTTCAAAGCTTAAAAACTTATCAAAACCACTGGATTTCAGTGGCTAAGAAGCCAAAACAAGTCTAATGTGAATGCTCTAATGCATAGCCCTAAATATGAAGGAATGAAGAATACAAGGTAGGAGATGACTCCAAACAGAAAAGTGACCTCAAGAAAACTTAAAGAGGAGGTCAAAAAAAGGCTTTTTCCAGTTTATAACAAATCTCGAAAAAGTTCACAAGTAAGGCTAAAGTATGATGCAAAAATGGCCCTAAAAGAGAGATAGAGAGTAAGGGGAAGTAGATGACCTCAAACAGCAAAGTGCCCTTAAACAAAGTTGAAGAGGAGCTCAAAATATGACACTTTCTAGTTTATGAAAAAGCCCATAAATACTTGCAAGTAAAGCTAAGTAATGAAGCAAAAAAATGCAAGTTTAAGGGAAATAGACACTTACCCTTGAAGAGCCGACCTCCAGCAGCTTTTGGACCAAGTTGGTGAGCTTTCAACCTCTACAAATGACTTCTAAGGTGCTATAATGGATGATGGAGGTGTGGTGCTAAAGGTTATAGTGCAAATGGACCAAGAAAATTAGGATTTTGGAGCTTTGAGTAGTGACAATGGAGGAGAGAGGTTATATGCCTTAAGAAATTTTGTTCAACCCTTCAACAAGAAGCCAAGCCTCTCCTTTATAGAGGAGAAGCTTCAAAATATTCAAAAAGGTCCCAAGCATCCTCCATATACGTGTATGGAGGATACACCAAATGGTCTCCAGCTGGCACAGTTGGACTACACTCAGAAAAAGCAAAAAGCAAGAAGCAGGCCGGCCAGTTCAAGTGGCCGGCCGGCCACCCCCCCTGGTCGACCGACCAGGGGTCAAAAGGGTCAAAAAAATTGTTGTTCGGCCTACCCATAAAGGTGGCCTCCCAGATGAGTAGAATACAGCTGTGTAGAGAAAAACTAGAAAAAGTGACCCAAGAGAGAGAAAAGCTAGCTTTTAAGCAAGGTTCAAAAGGGTCAAGATGAATTTCTGGCCGGCCTACCCATATTGGTGGCCTCCCAGATGAGCACAACACAATGGTGGTATGAAAAGCCAGAAAATGTGGCTCAAAAGTGAGAAAAACCAGTTTTCTGTCAGCAAAACCGGCTTTTGGAGAGAGAAAATGAGAAAACTATCTTTTCAGGGGAAAAGGTGACCGGCCACCATCCTACCACCTCCCTAGCAATGAAAATAGGGTCCCTACCAAAAATGGACCAAAACGGGTGCAAAACGAAGGTTCGAGGGCCAAAACGTGCAGTTTGGGGCTCCGAAAACAGGCTGTTAGGCACCGGAAGTGGCGTATGACCATGAAGGTGGTCTCCCGGGCCACAGTGTCTCTCTAAAGGGAGGAAATAAGGTGTGTGCCAAAAACCGGAGCAATCGGAGGTAGTTAAGCAGTCTCGAACCAAGGCACACGGCCGACGGCTCCGAAAACCGAAAACTGGGCTCCAAACGGGAAAAATGGCCTACGACCACGAAACGTAGCCTACGGCCACTGAGAGATGGTTTACGAGACCTCTCCCTCCCTTCGGGAAGAGAAAACAGAGAAAACAGGACCTAGTTCGCAAACCGAGGCAAAGCACAAAAGAGCCTCGAAGTCCGGAGGCAAGGCTCTCAGCCGAGACTCTGAAACCTCAAATCGAGCACAAAATGCAACATCACCGAGTGCTTAACTGGTGACGTCTAAGTCTTAAGGTCGGTCAAAAATAGGGTGTCTACAGTTGCCCCTCTTTGACAGAACTCGGAAGTCATACATGACGGGAGTGAATGTCAAAGCCTAGAGACGACCCATTTTTGACAAGGCCGAAGACTTAGACAAACATACAAGATAACACAGATGTGCTCGCAGGCATGCCAGCAAGCAGGGGGCAAGATGCAAAATGATATGCACAAAGCCTGACGTAACTCATGATCATGCAAAGCAGCAAGCTGTAATGAAGCGCACACGCAATAGTTTTAAGCAAGAATGCAAAGCAACAACTACATTTCATGCAGTTTAAGAATGCGGGGAATTATTCAATTCTCGCCACGTCTCACACGGAGAAGATACAATACCTGCGCGATTCGTCTGGTTGCACCAGCTTCAAATGAACCGTACATACAATATCATGCTTGTAAAAGAGAGAAACTTAACAAGTACAACATCATTAGCAACACATGTTCAATGCTACATCGAATGCAAACAAACAGGGTGCCGATGGGAAAGCGCATCGCAATGCGAGAGACACGCGCATGACAACGCAAGTTAAGCACGGAGGTATGACAATACCAATGAAACGTGCACAACAATGCAAGTGGTATGCATGAGAATGCAAGTGACGCGCATAACAATGCAGGATAAGCGCAAATTCGAATCCGTGTTTGACGCGAAACAACGAGCAAAGAAATGCAAGTTTTGACGAGTGCAACTCAATCGCGACCTCCGGTTTACCTCCCGGAAGGGTCACAGCGTGCTCAAAAAGGATACATTTTGCTCTTGGCGAGTGACGATGAAACACGCATCGAAAGTTGGAGTTGGAGTTCCCGCAGAGGGATTTCGCGACGAAAAGTGCACTTTTCTTGTACTTTCTCGGGTGCCGGGGACTCCGATGACTACCAAAATTTGCAGAGACCTCGGAGACCACCTTGGGAACACCACTGACCAGGTTTGGAGTCCAGGGGAGGCCACCAACTAGGTTTGAGTGCAGGGGGTGGTCGGCCTACCAGAAAAGGTGGCCGGCAGACCACCTAGCCCAAATCCGGGGCAATTTGGTCTTTTTGCTCTCATTTCTTTAAATATACATGTCCAAAGTTCTTTTTCTCATAACTTCAGCTCCGAAACTGCCTTCTCCTCCTTCCTAGACCATTTTGTCTCTCAGATCTGCGCTCTATACGCGTTTTCCAACGCCCCACGCCAAGTTGTTTCGCGAAAACTTTTAGTTTTCTTCACTTTGAACCGATTAAAATTTGATTTCGGAGCTTTTTTTCTCATTTTCACCACTTGAGGTAAGTTTGTCTCAATATTTGGAAGATTTTCTCGGGAGTTGACTTTTGTTGACTTTTTCATTTCCCAAGAGTTGACTTTTGTTAACTTTTTCCAATTTTGGCTTATTTCGCTCATTTTTGCTCCTTTTTGCAGATTTCTTGAAATGTCAGGTCAATTTCCCCACGGCAGAGGTTCTCCAGGCGCCGGAGGCGAGCCTGACATCATGTCTTTGCATCCGAGGGTTCGGCCATTCATCCCCGAGAGGTACGATCCTCCAACTCATGTCCTCCCTCGGGCGATTTTTTATCATTTTACCGACTTCGACCCTCGAGCTCCTGTAGACCTGCTACTACGGGAGCCGGAGTCCCATCTCTCCCATCAGGCACGAGAGGTACGTGCTTCACCTTTTTACATTTCCTGCCTTAATTCTGTATTTTCCCTGCATTTCATGCTATGTATGCTTATTTGCTCGTTCTGAACACATTCGCATGCCATGCTTTTGCTCATTTTAGTACACAACTTGTTCTGCATGCTTAGTCTATAACACAATAGTTTGTCTTGAACACACAGCTTAATCACTTGAATCTCTGAAATTTGAACACACAGCCCAAATTTAATTGTGAACACGCAGCCCACATTCGTTGAAAGTTGAACACGCAGCCCAAACTTTAAATTTCTGAAATCTGAACACACAGCCCAAATTTGATTGTGAACACGCAGCCCACATTTGATTGAAAGTTGAACACGCAGCACAAACTTTAAATTTCTGAAATTTGAACACACAGCCCAAATTTGATTGTGAACACGCAGCTCACATTTGATTGAAAGTTGAACACGCTGCCCAAACTTTAAATATTCTGAAATCTGAACACACAGCCCAAATTTAATTGTGAACACGCAGCCTACATTTGATTGAAGATTGAACACGCAGCCCAAACTTTAAATTTCTGAAATCTGAACACACAGCCCAAACTTTAAATTTCTAAAATCTGAACACACAGCCCAAACTTTAAATTTCTGAAATCTGAACACACAACCCAAATTTGATGGTGAATACGCAGCCCACATTTGTTGAAAGTTGAACACGCAGCCCAAACTTTAAATATTCTGAAATCTAAACACACAGCCCAAATTTGATGGTGAACACGCAGCCCAAACTTTAAATTTCTAAAATCTGAACACACAGCCCAAATTTGATGGTGAACACGCAGCCCACATTTGTTGAAAGTTGAACACGCAGCCCAAACTTTAAATATTCTGAAATTTGAACACACAGCCCAAGTTTGATGGTGAACATGCAGCCCACATTTATTAAAAGTTGAACACGTAGCCCAAACTTTAAATATTCTAAAATCTGAACACACAGCCCAAATTTGATGGTGAACACGCAGCCCACATTTATTAAAAGTTGAACACGCAGCCCAAACTTTAAATATTTTGAAATCTGAACACGCAGCCCAAATTTAATGGTGAACACGCAGCCCACATTTGTTGAAAGTTGAACACACAGCTCAAATTTGATGGTGAACACGCAGCCCACATTTGATTGAAGGTTGAACACGCAGCCCAAACTTTAAATTTCTGAAATCTGAACACACAGCTCAAATTTGATGGTGAACACGCAGCCCACATTTGATTGAATTTGATTTGATTTGTACATAGCTCATATCTTTTCATTTGCACACAGCTTATTCATTTCATTCTGAAACTGAATACATGTGTTTATTATGAATGCAGACATCCTCCCGCGTTACACGGGGATACGGTTCTATTGCTGTGAGAGATTGGTATGGGGAGCTCCCGGAGGCTGTCTACGATTGGGTTGATCTGGCACGATTCGGGACCTTTTGTACCGGAATATCTCGCTATCCAGCTAGTCGGACATTGATGGGCGCCCTGGTGGAGAGATGGTGGGACACCACCAACTCCTTCAATTTCTCAGCCGCTGGGGACATGACCATGACCCCATTTGACTTCGCCGTGTTGACGGGCCTTGACATGGGAGGCTAGGCGATCCCTTACGACGAGGACATGGGCGAGTGGGAGGCTGCCTGGATTCATCTATTGGGAGCTCGCCCACCGGTCGACCGATCTTCGGGCCAAGTCTGATACACCTGGTTTTCTACACAGTTCAGGGGGACTAAGCCCGGGACTCCTGAGGAGATTGGACAGTATGCCCGCGGGTTTTTGATGTTCCTCTTTGGGACCACTCTGTTCGCCGACAGGGGGAACACCGTTGGGCTATATTTGCTGAGTGCCCTGGTGGACCTTACGCAGGTTAGTCAGTATGACTGGGGTGGCGCCAGCTTGGCTACCCTCTATTGCTATATGAGTGCGACCTCCCGCGGGCGGGGAAACATAGTCGGCGGTTACTGGAGAGCCTGGGAGATACCTTCTGCCCTCTTGATTCACATTTCTGCTTTTCATTATCTGTACATTGCACACACGGCACACTTTACATTTTGTACTTACACTCTGCCCTCAGTATTCTGTATTCAGATTCTGCACTCAGCATTCTGTATTCTGATGGCTTTTGCCCTGTTTTCCACAGTTATGGGTCTTCGCATACTTTCCGATGCTAGTCTCGGAGCTCGAAGTGGAGGCCCCTCTCATGACCCCTTATTCGTTCGTCTTCGAGGGCCAGTACCGGTCGCGGCCCCAGGAGACTCTCCCCTACCTGCGGCAGTATTTTGACACTGTGCGGCGACCGAGGTATTTTAGAACTCTCAATTCTTTATGTGTTGATCTTTGACTTATTTTGCACATTTGCGATTTCTAATCGACTTATGCATTGGCTATCCGCAGATCTTATGGCAGCCCTGGGCGCCTCTGGGTGGAGATCTCCGATTCCAGTTTGCCGGAGGATGGGCCGCCTCCCGGTATAGGATCTTGTTCGAGGGGCTAGTTGGTAGGGCTTGGTTCTTGGGAGACCGCTTCCTTCATCAAACTATGGGTTTCCCTGAGCCGAGTGTCCCTTTAGCACCCCCGGACGATATGCGGCTCGCTGATAGGCTTACTCCCCAGGGTGTCATTGATGCCAGGCTGGGCACTGATGCACTGCTGCATTTGGAGGACGGGGAGTACGCGACCTACCGTCACACCTACTTGATGCCTCCATTGACAGGTGTCCGTACTCCCTCGAGGAGGTCTACCGGCATGCCGTCTTCGAGTCGTACCCGAGCCAGAGACATTCCTTCGAACAGTAGGGCTGGTACATCCAGTGGTGGGGCTGGACTGGTCCCTCCGATTCCCCCGACTTATCATCATGCAGGATGGCCAGACCTTCCAACCGAATTGACGGGTTGGCGATACGGGAGCTCCTACCCGATTCCGATAGAGCCTCCTATGCCTGATCATCGATATGTCAGTGATCCTGACTCACCACCAGTATGTCCCACTGCTTTTTCATTTATCACTCAGATACTTAGACACTCATTTATTCATTGATGATTTGAGCTTGTGCCTGCAGCCACCCAGAGAGTACATAGAGGAGATGCTCGGATTGGTAGCCTCACTCGAGGGTATGGTCTTGCGGAGAGAGGCGCAGCTATCCATCATGGGTGTCTCGGTACTCTTTAGTTTTCTTACATTTATCATATCTCTGATGACATGCTGAATTTGAACATTTCACTGCATTGATTGACCGACTGTATGCGGAGAGCACATTTGACACACACCACATCTATGTACTATATTTGCATACATCCATTCCATGTAGCTTTTTATTTGTACATCTGATATACATATTTTGGCTAATGCATTCAAATTGCACACTTCCTTTTTAGATGCCTCCGATATATACCGGACCACAGGCCGGGCCATCTGGGCCTTCCCGAGGAGCTGGGCCATCTAGGCCTTCTCGAGGAGCCGAAAGAGGGGAGTCGTCTCGCGGACGAGGCGGGCGCAGAGCACATATCTTTGAGGAGGAGTCCAGTGAGGAGGAGGAGTCCGCGCATCGTCAGTCAGAGAAATCTGCCGGCAGAGAGGATGACTCTAAGTCTGGCTCTGAGGGCAGAGGTGATGCCGAGGAGGATCTCGATGATGACAGCTCCGATTCGGATAGTGGTGCTGATGGAGATGGCACAGAGGTTGTTCCGCGGAAGAGGACGAAGAGGGCCTCTTTTTCTTACGCTTGAGAGCACAGATGTTCCCTGTTTTATTTGCCTTTTTTTACTAGTAGTTGTAGCACATTGTACATTATTAGGCTGTTTTATTTCCTGTAAAACTTGTACCCTTGCTGTAAAATGTTGTAATAAAGGAAGCATGATGGAATGAAACAACTTTTGTTCAAAAAGGTGTTGTATTTTATGTTCTTGCATCGCATCGCATTATTTTGCACAAAAATGAGATGGAATGGGAATCATGCATTGAAAATTGCCAAGTCAGGTAGTGAACCGACGCAACAAACAAAGCAACTTAACTTACTAAGAAAGAACAGAACCTTAGCAAGTTTACAACTCGATAAGCAAGACACAACAATGTTGATTAAACTTACAACTCGATAAGCAAGACACAACAATGTTGATAAACAAAGAGTAACAACTCAATACACAAAACTTGTCAACTCGACAAAACTTAACAACTTGGTAAGCTTAACAACTCGGTAAGCAAAGCAACAACTCGATAAGCAAAAATAATAACTCAATAAGCAGGATTTAACAACAACTCGATAAAAAAATACATTTCGGATGATCTGGGTGACGGAACGCATCCGAAACAGAGGAAAACTCGCACCTTTAACGTCCCCAATGCATGGAAATGCTTGGAACTTTCTTCTAGAGGCTAGAACAAGACTAAAGCCACCCTCCTCTTGATGGCCGACCACCTAAGGGAGCTGGCCGACCAGCTTTTTGCATTGGAGGGGAGAGGGGTGGTCGGCCTGCCAGAAAAGGTGGCCGGCCGGCCACCTAGCTTGGCAACCACCAATTTTTGGACACATGTCCTCCGAACAGTGCCTTATCCTCTTTAAAAAACTCCAGCCTCGTGGTTCTCTTATTTCATCTTAGTTTTGCACAAAAATGGAGGCATTTCTCACCCAAAATCTCACAGCTTGGATTGCTTCTCTAGATGGCTCGGAAAAGTTGAACTTCCGGGGCTTCGGCTTGAACGCACTATTCACGCTGAGCCGTACGTCGCTGCACATTCCGTTCCTTTATGCCGCGGTGAGGTTTTGGAATCTGGTAACACACGTCTTTAGCTTCGGCGGGCAAGAGATGTGTCCGACCTTCGAAGATTTTCAAGTTTTGATGGAATCTGAACGCCATGAAGAGATTTTGTCCCAGTTTCGCTTTGGTCACGCCCAAGCTTTAGGACAGATGTGTGGGCTCACCATGCACGATGCTCGGCTTCTGATCTGCAACGGGGAACTGGATATCCTTGCTTGATTCATCGCTTTTCTGATGCCGGGAACCGCAGCGACCATCAGTGGCAAGGTTTTCGGCAACACGCCCTTTGCTTGTGCATGCTATCTCACTTTTTGCTTGCCCCGGGCTTTAGCGGATCTAGCATTCGTCTGATTGAAGTTGCTCAAGGCTTGAAAGAAGGAAAGAGCTGCATTGCCATGACATTGGCCGAAACGCTGATGGGCTTGGATGCTTTCTATCGCCGAGAGACGACCAGATTCGCGGGGAGTCCACTACTGCTGCAGGTAATGTTTCCCACCCTTTCTCGCATATATATTGCTCACATCACTCGGTCCTCAGGCTTGATTTTTCTCACAAAACCCTTTTCTTGCTTTTCTCTCATCGTACATCTCTCTATTCTTTATTCTCTCATTTTTCATCCCTCCCAAGGTATGGTTGATGGATAAATTGCAGGTTGTGGACTCTTGCCCAGCCTACTCAGCTCGCAGCTATTTCTTTTGACAACGACTAGTCGATGCCCTTGATGAGGGATGGTGGTTCGACTAGATGTGCAATTTATCTACGGATCGCATTGCTTGGTGCTGTCCTTGGCTCAATCTCCCGACAATGAGCTATAACATGTCCTGGCAGACTAGGGATCCAGTTGATTGGTCTGACTCACTGTGTGTTCTACTTTCCGTTCCGGTTCCGGCGCCAGTTCGGCCATGATCAGACTTGCCTGCCAGAGGGGATAGAGTATCCTGCCGCATTTCCGGTTCGAGGCGCACAGCTTGCCCGGTATGCCACAACATGGAGGACTAGAGAGCTCCTGGCCCCGGCTCCTACTTTTAGCTGCACCTTGTCTGATGAGTGCTTGGATTGGCTCAATGAAGAGGCACAGGAAGGACCTACTTTGGCATCAGAGGCTTCGACCAGCTCTGGAAGGAGGCGCAGGAACACCTGACTTAGCTATGCCTCGGATTTATTACTTTATTAGTACTTTCAAGTTTTCTTTATGAATGTAATAAAAAGCAACTTCAATTTGTATGCAAGAGCAGGAGAACTCTGTATTGAAATCAATGAAATTGAAGGTTGTGGGTACTGAAAATTTTCCGCTTTGGTCCAAAAATGGTCTAAGTTGTAAAAAGATTAATCTTGAACACAGTCAACTTTTATTAAAACTTTTTCAAAACCATTTTCGATATGGATCAGAACTGGACATGCCTGAAATTTGTCACTGAGATGCACAACCCCGGATCCCAGCAATTGGAAAGTTGCCCCTAGTCTGAAGAGTACCGCGGCACTGCACAACAACGGAAAGTTGCCCCTAGTCTGAAGAGCACTGCACCGGAGATCATAACCGAACTCTTGAATGCTGAATAGACAAAGATGGCCGAGATGATCAAATGGACAAAGTTGATCGGGGAAAAGTTTATGGCTGAACTTCAGGATGAAGTTGCCTACGTATCCCAAAGATGGGAATCAAGCCTTACGTAGTTCAGGCTGAGGTTCACTCGAGTGTTTTCACTCTCTTTTTACGCTCTAACTTTTGCCAAGGCCGCCCTTTGCGGGTTTTCAACCTTGCGAGCTCAGTTTTTATATTTTTCAATTTTTCAATGCTCTAACTTTTGCCTAGGTCACCCTTTCGGGTTTTCGGCCTAGCGACCCTCTCAGGGGTAATATTTCTTCAACTTGTCCATGTTGATCGGTTACGTGAACTCCAAGCCATCTAGGTCTATTAGAACTACAGCTCCACCTGACCAGATAGCTTTGATGATGTAGGGACCAGTCCAATTGGGTCTGAACTTGCCCCTTGGGTCGTGGATGGGAGCTCGGTTGTCCTTGAGCACCAAATCTCCTTCTTTTAGATTCCTGGACTTAACTTTCTTGTTAAAAGCCCTGGCAATTCTGCGCTGATAGCCTTGAACATGGTACAGCGCTTTCAGTCTTCTCTCATCAAAGAGCATGAGTTCCTCAAACCTGTTCTGCTGCCAATCTGCTTTGGCTATTTGACACTCAGCCAATACTCGCAATGATGGAACCTCAATTTCAATAGGTAGAACGGCCTCCATCCCATAAACTAATGAATACGGAGTCGCCCCAATAGAAGTTCTGATTGAAGTCCGGTACCCCCACAGAGCAAACGGCAGCTTGTCTGGCCAATCCCGGTAGGTTTCCCCCATCTTCTGCAATATGTGTTTGATATTCTTGTTGGCGGCCTCGACCGCTCCATTGGTTTGCGGCCGATACGTAGACGACTTATGAAAAGCCATGTTGTATTTCTCCAACAAGTCAATCACTTCCTTCTTGAAGTGGGAACCATTATCTGAAATGACCTCGTTTGGGACCCCATAACGACAGATGATGTTGTTTCTGATGAATTTTGCGACATGCGAAGCCTTCAACACCGCATAGGATTGGGCCTCAACCTACTTCGTGAAATAATCTATTGCGACCAGGATGAACTCATGCCCATTAGACCCCTTCGGAGTGATAGCCCCGATCACATCGATTCCCCAAACTGAAAATGGCCATGGCGAAGTCATATTGTACAACTTTGATGGCGGGATGTTCATGCGATTTGCATGGATCTGACATTTGTGGCATCACCGAACAAAGCCGATACAATCCTCCTCCATGGTGGACCAGTAGTAACCCTGTCTTAGGCTCTTCCGTACCAGCATTACCCCGTTCATATGTGCTCCACATTCTCCTCCATGGATGGCCTCCATCAGGCGTTTTGATTCTTCAGCTTCAACGCATAGCTTATGCATTTCCAGATGACCTATCTTATACAATTTACCTCCACAGATGATGAATTGAACAGCCATTCTTCTGATTGCCCTTTTATCTTTGGCATTTGCCCCTGGTGGATACGCCTCTTTCTCTAAGAAGTTCCAAATGTCGTAATACCGGGGGTTCTCATCTTGAACCTCGTCTATAGTAGCAATTGACTCGTAAGCCGGCGTAAACTTCTGGTCAATAATAACTGGACGCATCCGGACTTCACATGGGATGTCTATCATGGAAGATAGAGTTGCTAGTGAATCTGCGAACCTGTTGTTTTCTCTTACTAGATGAGCAAAGTTTAGCTTCTCAAACCGAGGAATTAACAGATCCAGGGCCTGATGATACATCATCATCTTTTCTTCTTTGACTTTCTAATCTCCTTTCGCTTGAGATACAACAAGGTTCGAGTCCCCGATGACGTCCAACCGTTTTGCCCCTAGTTCTAGGGCTGCTTCTAGACCGGCAATGCATGCCTCATACTCTGCTTCGTTGTTCAAGACTTTGAATCGGAGCTTGAAGGCTAGAGGGATACGGGAATTGTCGGGTGCTATCAGTAACACTCCTATCCCATACCCGTATTGATTGGACGCTCCGTCGAAATACATCGTCCAAAACTCGTCGTCGATATGCAAAATGGCCTCATCTGGGAATAAGTACTCAACTGCTTCACCCCCTTCCACTGGATGATCGGCTAAGAATTCTGCTACTGCTCTTCCCTTGACCGACTTGCGCGTCACATATTTTAGATCGAATTCAGAAAGCAACAACAACCAACGAGCTAGCCTACCCATAAGTGCCGGTTTCTCGAAGAGATATTTGATGGGATCTAATCTCGAAACCAACATTACAGAGTGAGCTAACAGGTAGTGTCGCAACTTCCTGGTAGCCCATACCAAGGCCAAACAAGCCTTCTCCAATGGTGTGTAGCGAGTTTCATACTCTAACATCTTCTTGCTCAGATAATAGATGGCCCTTTCCACTTTGTCCTCTGATTCCTGAGCGAGCATGCAGCCCATTGTGGTCTCAGTTACCGAAAGGTACAATATCAACAGTTTTCCCGGTTCTTGTGGTGACAACACAGGTGGATTCTGTAAATATTCCTTGATCTTTTCAAAAGCAACTTGGCATCGGCCGTCCCACTGGAATTTCATTCCTTTCTTCAGGAGACCAAAAAGTGGTTCATAAGTCAAGGTCAATTTTGAGATAAACCGTCTTATGAATTGCACTTTACCTAGAAAGCCTCGCACCTCCTTTTCAGTCCTTGGTGGTGGCATTTCTAGGATGGCCTTGATTTTGGAAGGGTCGACTTCGATACCCCTCTGTGTAATGAGAAACCCCAGCATTTTTCCTGCAGTAACACCAAACGTACATTTCTGAGGATTCAACCGCAACCGGAATTCTCTGATCCTTTGAAAGAATTTTTGCAAGGCGGTGTAGTGGCCCTCCCTTTCTTTGGACTTGACAATCATGTCGTCCACGTACACCTCAACCTCTTTGTGGATCATGTCGTGCAATATTGTGGTCGCGACTCGTTGATATGTAGCTCCAGTGTTCTTCAGCCCAAATGGCATTACCTTGTAGCAATAAGTCCCCCACGGGGTAGTGAATGCAATCTTTTCCCGGTCTTCAGGTGCCATCACTATCTGGTTGTAGCCTGAGAAGTCATCCATAAACGAAAGCAAAGCATGCCCGCTGTGAAGTCCACTAACTCATCAATGTGTGGCAAGGGAAAGTCATCCTTCGGACTAGCTCTGTTCAAATCCCTAAAATCCACACATACTCGGACCCTTCCATCCTTCTTCGGCACTGGAACGATGTTAGCCAACCAAGTCGGGTATTCGAATACCTGCAGGAAACCTGCGTCAATTTGCTTGGTGACTTCTTCCTTAATATTGAGGGCCCAATCCGAGCGGATTCTTTTGAGTTTTTGTTTAACGGGTCGGCCTTGGGGTCAAGAGGGATCCGGTGCTGTACGATCTCAGGATCGATTCCAGGCATGTCTTCGTAGGACCACGCGAAAACATCTTTGAAATCTTTTAATAAAGCGACTAAGCGCTCGCGTTCCTCCGAAGACAACGTAGACCCGATCTGGACCAGCTGCGGGTCCTCCTCAGTACTGACATTCACAGTAGTGATTTCATCCATTAAGGGTTTAACAAATCTTCCCTGCTCTTGTTCAATTAAGCGTTGAAAAACCGGAGGAATCTCTTCCTCGTCGTTTTTATCAAAATTTTGAAAGTCTAAATTAATACAATAAATCAAGGGCACAAAAAAGTACTCAGAAACCACAGCTATTTGATTCTCATTAAGCACATCCAAATTGTCTGATTCTTCAGTTAGAACAGACTCAAAAGAGAAAGAAAAAAATGACCTGGACAAGACCGTGGTATCCGGGTTATCATCCCCAGGATTGCCAGACTCAAACTCAGTCAAGCTGGAACCTGATTCCGACTCACTAGATTCGGTGGAATCAGATTCTGGCTCACTACCTAACCCGGTGCTGCTGGACAAAAATCCCTCTTCATACTGCCAAATGAGAGAGGGTACGATAGATGCATCCAAAATGTTTGCTGGTAGGCCCACAGCCGTTCTATTCTCGATCACGCATACTGAGAAGTTATCCCCCAAGCACTTCTGCTCGATCGGAGGATCTGAAAGTAGACACGCCAGCGCTACCCCCATTTCGCCTTCGATGTCCTCAGACTCCACTTTCTTGCTCTGTTCAACCTCAGCTAATGGGCCTGTCTGCTCTTCGGCAACTTCATCCCCGGGTAACTGCAGGTCAAAGAAAATCTCAAACCCCGGCACGCGCTTCCTCTCCGCGTTTAGCCACGGCTCTGGGAAGCCACAGAACGGAAAGTCTTCCCCCTCCCGGACGAAGCGTCCGTTTAGGGTACCCTGAATGGGCCGGTGCATTAAATCAAAAGGCTTCCCCGCCTTCTTCGCTCTGGCTCTCCTAGCCATCTCCTTACCCTTCCTTATCCAATCCTCTTTGGTGGGCAGATAACCCAAACCAAAGGTATGTGGGTTATGTGGCACCTTGGCCGATGCTACGACGCCCTTCCGGCTACTCTTTCCCAATCCCATCCCGGGGATATATTGAAGCTTGTTCATGAGGTATACCGATTGAGCACTGACATACACCCCCTCATTAACAGCTAAGATGTTCTGCACGACCCAGGCCTCAGCTAGGGTAAAACCGGATAAGAACACATCCTTCATACCGTGCTCAATTTCCAAAACTGGCGTAGATACTTCCGGCGGTGGATGGATCGATGAATTCCCAAAAACAATGGCTACTCCCTTTCCATGGGGGTATTTCACCATTTGATGCAAGGTAGAAGAAACTGCCTTGACTTGATGCAGCCACGGTCGCTCCAAGAGCAGATTGAAAGTGGCGGGAACCTCTAGGATGTGAAAGTCAATTTCATGCAGCCCTGGCCCAACCTTGGTCTGAATTTTTGCTGTCCCCATGACTTCTCTGCTTGTGTTGTCATATTCCCGAATCACCTGGACAATTGGCACAAAGTCCGCGGTCTTCAAGCCGATTGCATAGGCAGTCCTTGCTGGATATACATTGATGGCGGACCCTGTGTCGACAAGCACCACGGGTATCTATTTATTTCTGCACTCCACCGAGATGTAGAGTGGCTTGTTATGGTTCGCACCCTCAGGTGGCAGTTCTTTTTCAGAAAAGGTCAACATCGGGGTAGCTCCTCCCAGAAAAATTAAGCCCACCAGTTGTTCGGGCGTGGTGTCTATAGAGAGCTTGGCCTTGTCCATGGCCGATAAGACAGCTTGTCGATGCACTCGCGATACCATAAGCAGTCCCCAGATAGAGATGTCTGCTTGTATCTTCTTTAACTGCTTCAGTAGAGCCTCTTCTTCGACTTGTTTCTCTTTCTATCTCTCAACTTCCTTATCCTTTCCAGATGCCTCCGGCTGGTCTAAGTGTGGGGGCTTGAAATACCGTCCGCTTCTCGTCACATAATCGACCTCACCGATATACCAGGTATCATCTGGCTGATTACTCCCCCAATCCTCATTCGTGTGGGTAAGACATAAATCAGCGTCCTCCCACCACATTCCGTTGGCAACCAACAGACACCTGTCTGGCTCCAGTTCAATTGCACCCACAGTACTCTCCGTCCACATGCTCACAACATTCTCTATCTTCGTGCACACAGCACTCTCAGTCCCCTCAGGGCCCTTAGCTTTCCTAATTCTCTCGGCATCCTCCAACCTTTCTTGTTCCAGCTGCGTCAGTACAGCTGGCTGTTCAACAATCCCCGCATTCATAATGCCCAAGTCTCGAGCGGAATTCTTAGCACCGGCGCTCTCCGGCGATTCATTCTGATTTCTGGCCCTTCCAGCCACCACTGATATACTTGCCCCTGCTGGGCCCTGTTCTAACTGCGCTTCGTCAACAACGTCTGGCAAGTCATCAAGCCACCCAGTAGCCTCTGCTGATTCCTCATAATCAAACCAGTTGACTGCCACGTCTCCTGGATCTTGGTCGTTGAAAAACTAGAGGTTGGCCAACTCCTCTTCCACAACCGTCAAACCATCTGTCCCCTGCTCAAATCCATCTTCTCGGATCACACACAGCTCTGCCCTATCTGGCAATTCAATATTAGGCTCAAACTGGCCTGCTGGCAGAATGTAATCACTCGGATCGTAGGCTTCCCCAGCGACACTCTCAGACTGCTTAAACCCTGATTGAACAATTCCTTCCTCTTTTGAAATCTCCTCTGTCCTATCTTTGCCAGTCACCACCATTGGCTCGGGTTGGGTTCTGGAGATGTCCAACATGCACAAAGAGTCAGTGCAGTCAGGAAGGAGCACCTCCAACTTAGGCAGGTAGGAAGGAGTGATATATATGCTGGGATCGTAAGACACGACCCCAGTCTGGATGAAGTTGATTCTTTTGGGAGGTGGAGCTTGGTTGTGCGGTGGAAGAGGGTTTGTTGTGACATTGGGTTTTTTTGGAGGTACAATCACCTGCTTGTCAATGAGGTCTTGAATCTCATGATGCAATCTATAACATTGGTCAGTGTCATGACCCTGTTGTTGGTGATATGCACAGTATTTTGCCAGGTTATGAGAAGGAAGGAGTGGATTTGGCAATGGCCTCGGCTCCAGGGGCTTTAAGTGCCCTTTCTTGATTAATACCCCTAGAGCCTTGGACAGGGGCATATACAGTAGGGTGAAGGTTCTTTGGCCTCCGGGTTGGAATCGAATGGTTTGTGTGTTGCTTCCGGACGTGCCACTTCCAGACATGCCGGAGAAAGGTGTAGCTGCCATGGGTCTTGGAAGGGGAGGAGGAATGGTGGTGACCATGCTCACCTCCGAAGCTCTTGCAGTTGCAGCGCCACTTGGGCCTGTATTCTTGTTGCGGTTAAAGGTTCTTCTGGGTTGCTCTCTATCTTGGTCAATCAGACCTTGTTTCATTGCATCTTCGATTTGTACCCCCATTTCATGTAGATCTGAAAAAGTGGGAAAGGGGAGCACAATCATTTTTTGCATCAGTTTTGGCTGGAGATTGCGCACAATCATCCTGATTTGGTCTTTGTTAGTAGGCCTCAGGGTCATCATCGAAGCCTTCGCCCTCCACCGAGTTACGAAATCCGAGAAGCTCTCCTTAGGCTCCTGCCTTGTTGTTTCGAGATCTCGGGTCGTAATCTCGATTTGGGTATTGTAAGAGTATTGCGCGACAAAGGCCTCGGCCATTTCATCCCAACTCCGCTTGACATCATCCTCTAACTTCGCATACTAGATAGCGGCCACACCTGACAGGGTCCGGCCGAATAGTGAAAGCTTTTGTGGTCTGGTGAGGCCCATTGGCCGTAGTATATCTGAAAATAGCCGGAGATGCACCATGGGGTCTCCAGATCCGTCGAAGCGATCAATTTGCGGCATTTTAAACCTATTCGGTAGCGTAACAGCCACGTCGGTATATCCGTCCTCGATATCCGGGATAGCCTTTACCCCTTGGGATTTCTTGAACAACTTCTCAGCTTGCTCAATTTCAGTGCTGTATGGTCTACCTCGAACTCGAAGGGAGAGTCCGGTTGATTGACAAGCATAGGTGTCTTAGATAGCTGGGGCAGAATTGGGGGCAAAGCTGGCCCCGTTGGTATGTCTGTATCTGCCTGGACATTTGGTGTCTCCCTGGGTGCCGGGACTCCTCGTGGGGGAGGAACTGGGTGTGAAGCAGATGCCCTAGTTTGTTATTGTAACCTGGTAATTAATTCTGCCTGCTGGGCCATGATTTCGGCCTGTTGTTTGGCAAATTCATCTCGGCGAACTGCATCTTGCTGCATGGCTCTCATGGTGTCCTGCATCTGACGCATCATTTCCTCAACTCCTGTCGGTCCCGCCATATTGCCCTGATCTGTCTGAACTACTGGCAGGTCTATCTCTATAGCAACAATTGGGATCTTAATCCGACTGTCCACTGATGGGGTAATCCGCTGCTCTGGCAACCTCTGTTCGGATACATTGCATCTTTTCAACCTCTTTCTGATAACCGGGGGCAGAGAGTGGAACACTGGTTGTCCGTCGACCAGATCCTCAGATCGATTGAGAGTGCTTGGAGAATATCTGCTTGGTCTGAAGCAATTGTGCTAAATTACCTAGCAAAAAGATAAATAACGCAATAATAAGGAAATAAACGAGCAGACAAACGGACAACATAACGGCGTAAATAAACACAACACACAGTCGGGTATAATTAATACGCAATTGATACACTGTTCTCAAAGACCGATCATTATTCCTCAAATCACTATTCCCAAATCACTGTCCCCGAAGCTGAATCTGATACCCGCAGATAACTGATTCCGAAAATACTGAACTAGTGCCCGCAGGCCTGATACCCAGAAATACTGGACTGGTGCCCGCAGGCCTGATGCCCAAACTTGCAAACTTGCAAACTGATACATGCATTCGTATAGAGACGCACTCTAAAAGCACATAACAAACAAGTAAGAGGCAAAACACCCCTATGTTGGGGTAAGGTTTCCCTGTCCTATTTTGTCAGGAACTAGGGTTTCACTACGCATGCAGCGATTTCAAACAACCTATAAACGGGTAAGCAACCTGTCCTAGTTTGGAATGGTCGCTATGGATTCCGAATATGCACTAGGTCGAATGGTCAAAAAGGGTGCCCCGGTAAGACCGGGGTTTGTGTTCCCGTCGTAGCAGAGCCCGCAACCGGTCAGCCTTATGGCACGCTTCTCGAAGTGAGCCTCCGGCAAACCGTTCAGGAATAGCATATGACAAACACAGTGTCCTAGGCGCACCAATGCAAATGTAATGCAAAGAAATACATAAGTGTAATCAAAACAAGATATCATGAGTTCGATTCAAGTTCTCTAATTCCCCAGCGGAGTTGTCAGAAAATGTAGACGTCCCCGAACGTCACGGAAGGGAAATCCCGTGTTGTTCATTTGGGGTCACTACAGTTCAGGACTCAATGTCACGGTCCTGTATCTAATCTCGCAGAGTGCAATGCAAGACCGATGAATCATCAAAGAGTCTAAATCCGGCAAATCATTTTTTAAAACAGATTTTCTGAAAGAAGTGCCAAACATGGACTGCTTTGCCAGATACAGAGTCGCCACCTAAATATTTTATTTTTGGGAAATTTAGGAAACCCTGACTCGTTGCCTAAGGCCACGTGTCCGTCATCACCAAAGTTGCCTCGGCTCGGGAACTTGGGTACGATTGGGGAAGGTCACTTCGTGAGCACCCCCGCTCGCCCGATCAAAGATCGGCCTCTACTAACCATGATATCAAGCTTTGAAAACATTATGCGTTCTTATTCCGGTTATTAGCCTAGATTTACTATGTGATGCACACAGCATACAAGTATAGACTGGGTCGCCTGAATTGGAACGAAACATCTCATGTTTGTTTTAAAAAAACGGTTTGTACTCGCAAGTAGGTTAAAATGTGGATTTGCCACCCTCAGGTGGGCTTAGAAAACAAGATGATTTGCTACTATCTAGTGGGCTTAAAACTCGCATTTAATGAATTGTTCCAATTCGGATAACCCAACTTTCACCCACAGGCATTCAGGCAGGTATATCATATAAGCACATAGCCTCATGGTAAGCATGCTATCATGGCAGTCACTCACACACATGCAAGGATGCTAAAGCATAAAAGCTTACCTAGTACTCCAAGCCAAAACAGAAACTATGTTAGAAATCAATGCATGATCCTAACTATGCTGAAATGTCTAATGCAACACATGCAAAATGCAACTAAGATAGGCTCGGCTATTCTAAACATGGCATATGATGATGCTACAGCTAGCACATATTCAATTTGGAATTTGAAATACAAATGCAGTTAGTACGATGCGCCGAGCCCGGTGCATGCAATATAGATGAATGATGCAAACATGCTATCATACAGTATGCTAATTGAAACATGCCTTAATCTAACCATCATAAGCTGGTAAATAAAAAGGAGAAAGACGTGGGGTTAGAAAACATACATCACACACACGCACACTTATTACAATTGTTCCCTCACTCGGAGGGTCCGAAAGAATAATACAGTCCGAAATGAATAATTAAATATTACAAAACCCTAATTAATTAACAAATTAATCTAGGAAAGCGAGTAAATTAGCATGCAAGCCTATGGACTGCCTCAGCTCTGTTCCGAATGATGGGAGATGCATGCTTGAGTTGCCTGGCGCGGAAATCCATTGCGATGCCCGATTCGCCTCTGTTTGCAATTAATGCCGGAATGCTGTGCAAGGCTTTAGAAAGCTACTGATTTCTGATTTGCTGCAACAGAGAGCAAGAAAGGGGCATGGCAAAGTATTTTTACATATGTATGCATGACTACTCTTCAAGGAGTGTAGTCCTCGATCCTCGTGCCACCAATCACGCATCTTGATGCATGATGGCCGAGAAGTCGAATTGCACGACTCGATGTGAAATGAATGCACATGAAAACATAACAAGACCTAGACTCCATCATGGGTAATCCGGAGTGTCGGCGACCGGGAATTGAGACACGTTCCGTCACTCAGAGTACGAAACGTCCCTCGTTTCCCGTGCTTGGGCTAACTCCTATCCCAAACACAGTGCAAATGAGATGGCATATACAATGCGACTAACATACAACCTAGTATACGCAATGCTATGAAATGGCATACACAATGCTCGATGTAACATGGCATACACAATACTCTAACATGCAACCTAGCATACGTAATGCTATGAAACGAAACGGCATACACAATGCATGATGGACTTACACCAACATGAGTGGACCTCGGCTACACTCACATCAGTGGCCATTATATGAAAATGAGACGATCGAAATACGTGCACACATGCACGCATACCGAGGACCGAACCTAAGACATCAAATGCCACTCTACCAAAGCATGGCAAGGGATGAAAGATGGCCTATGAACATGTAATTTCCACCACTAAAATATGATGCTAAATGATCCCGAAACATGGAAATATGGCACCCGATGCATGGAATAAGCCCCGAAACTCAATACTAGGCACATGCATTGAGCCACAAGTATACAAATCAAGCATTATTTGATCATGAAGTCAAAATACAGAGCCAAGGCAATCCCAAAACATACACATTTATAGTTTAGAGCATGGCCAAAAGATGCTAACATGATGGACTAAAATAGCATGTAACATTGGCTAGTAAGCATGGTTCACATGGCATGTATATGAAGCAAATGAGAACTCATCAAACCAGCCAAAAACTGTGAATAAAACATGCCAAAATATGCCCAAATAATCACTGAAATGCAGCCAATGCATGCAAAAATGAGGGGCTTCTTTAGAAGGCCATTCAAGGGGTTGTTAAGCACATATAAGATAGACACATAGCATGACCAAACCAACTCTGGAAATGAGTTATGACAGCCCTAAAACTCACAAAATTGGCCCTGAAATCAGTCAAGGAAACATGCAAAGAAAGGCCCCTTTGAAAGGCCTTGGATGGGATTGCTCTACACATGCATTGTAGACATAAAACATGGCCAAAAGGGCCTTGGACAGAGCCGAGGTAGACCCCAAAACTCACAGAATGAGGCCTGAAACATGACTTCGAAGCATGAAAAATAGAGCCCCTTTGGAAAGCCAATGATGCTAGTAAAGAAAATGAGGGGTGAGAGGGTCACCCCTCTATGATTTTAAAGCTCAAAATCTCATCAAAGCCACTGAAAATCCCCTGGATTTTAGTGGCTAAGAGGCCAAAACAAGTCCAATGCGAATGCTCTAATGCATAGCCCTAAATATGAAGGAATGAAGCATGCAAGGTAGGAGATGACTCCAAACAGAAAAGTGACCTCAAGAAAACTTAAAGAGGAGGTCAAAACAAGGCTTTTTTCAGTTTATAACAAATCTCGAAAAAGTTCACAAGTAAGGCTAAAGTATGATGCAAAAATGGCCCTAAAAGAGAGATAGAGAGTAAAGGGAAGTAGATGACCTCAAACAGCAAAGTGACCTTAAATAAAGTTGAAGAGGAGCTCAAAATATGACACTTTCTAGTTTATGACAAAGCCCAGAAATACTTGCAAGTGAAGCTAAGTAATGAAGCAAAAAAATGCAAGTTTAAGGGAAATAGACACTTACTTTGAAGGGCCGACCTCCAGCAGCTTTTGGACCAAGTTGGTGAGCTTTCAACCTCTACAAATGACTTCCAAGGTGCTGGAATGGATGATGGAGGTGTGGTGCTAAGGGTTGTAGTGCAAATGGACCAAGAAAATTAGGGTTTTGGAGCTTTGAGTAGTAACAATGGAGGATGGAGGTTATATGCCTTAAGAAATTTTGTTCAACCCTTCAACAAGAAGCCAAGCCTCTCTTTTATAGAGGAGAAGCTTCAAAATATCCAAAAAGGTCCCAAGTATCCTCCATACACGTGTATGGAGGATACACCAAATGGTCTTCAGCTGGCACAGTTGGACTACACTCAAAAGAAGCAAAAAGCAAGAAGCAGGCTGGCCAGTTCAAGTGGCCGGCCGGCCACCCCCCCTGGTCGGCCGACCAGGGGTTAAAATGGTCAACAAAATTGTTGGTCGGCCTACCCAGAAAGGTGGCCTCCTAGATGAGTAGAATACAGCTGTGCAGAGAAAAACCAGAAAAAGTGACCTAGAAGAGAGAAAAACTAGGTTTTAAGCAAGGTTCAAAAAGGTCAAGATGAATTTCTGGCCGGCCTACCCATATTGGTGGCCTCCCAGATGAGCACAACACAATGGTGGTATGAAAAGCCAGAAAATGTGGCTCAAAAGTAAGAAAAATCAGTTTTCTGTCAAAAAAACTGACTTTTGGAGAGAGAAAATGAGAAAACTGGCTTTTCAAGGGAAAAGGTGGCCAGCCACCATCCTACCACCTCCCTAGCAATGAAAATAGGGTCCCTACCAAAAATGGACCAAAACGGGTGCAAAACGAAAGTTCGGGGCCCCGAAAACAGGCTGTTAGGCACCGGAAGTGGCGTATGACCACGAAAGTGGTCTCCCTGGCCACAGTGTCTCTCTAAAGGGAGGAAATAAAGTGTGTGCCAAAAATCGGAGCAATCGGAGGCAGTTAAGCTGTCCCGAACCGAGGCACACGGCCGACGACTCCGAAAACCAGAAACTGGGCTCCAAACGGAAAAAATGGCCTACGACCACGAAACGTAGCCTACGGCCATTGAGAGATGGTCTACGAGACCTCTCCCTCCCTTCGGGAAGAGAAAGCAAAGAAAACAGGACCTGGTTCGCAAACCGAGACAAAGTACAAAAGAGCCTCGAAGTCCGGAGGCAAGGCTCTCAGCCGAGACTCTGAAACCTCAGATCGAGCACAAAATGCAACATCACCGAGCGCTCAACTGGTGACGTCTGAGTCTTAAGGTCGGTCAAAAATGGGGTGTCTACACCTTCAAACTCCGAGGTGCCAATCGCCGAGAAGAATTTTGATCAAACTTTTCGGGAGATCGATGCTGAGCTCGAGGCCGAGAAGGCTGTTGAGAAGTCTTCCCAACTGTCTTCTATATCCTGCCATTGATGCCGAGTAGTTTTGTTTCCTTCTTTTACTCATTGTGCCTTGTACCTTGTCCTTCTTTGTATGCTTTTAATCCGGCCGACGTGCCATTTTTGTAGTCTGAATAATTTATTTTTTAATATTCAGGCCGAAGTGCCTTCTTTCTTCTTTAAATACATTTCTCTAATTTCTTGTTTGAATGAATGTCTTCTTTTTTCTGCTCTTGTATGATTCTACACTTAGAATAATTTGCATGTCTTCAAAGTACACCTTGACTGTGCAATCTCTTCGGGTAAAATACCTCTGTCACAACTTCTAATCTTGCTCATCTCGGCCTTGTCCAAACACTTGAAAATATTGTAACAAATATTTTCACAAGTGTTGCTTAGGACTTGTCACTTTCTCAATGTCTTCTATCAAGACTTCAGTTTTCCATATTTCAAGTTTTGACAACCTGGTAATCTCGGCAAGTACGCAGATATTGCTTGAGCTTGACTTTAACTTGTAAATTTTTCTCAAAAATTTCAACAAGTGTTTTAACCATCATTCTTTATCATAACCTCGGCTTAACTTCAGCTTGTAAATTTTTCTCAAAATTTCAACAAGTGTTAAACCATCTTCCTTTCGATACGACCTCGGTTTAACTATAACTTGTAAATTCACACAAAATTTCAACAAGTGTTTAAACCAATTTTCTTCCAATACGACCTCGGTTTAACTTTAACTTGTAAATTCACACAGAATTTCAACCAGTGTTAAATATCACACCGGTTTAACTTCAACTTGTAAATTCACACAGAATTTCAATAAGTGTTAAATATCACATCGGTTTAATTTCAACTTGTAAATTCACACAGAATTTCAGCAAGTGTTAAATATGACATCGGTTTAACTTCAACTTGTAAATTCACACAGAATTTCAACAAGTGTTAAACATCATCTCGGTTTAACTTCAACTTGTAAATTCACACAAAATTTCAACAAGTGTTAAATATCATATCGGTTTAACTTCAACTTGTAAATTCACACAGAATTTCAACAAGTGTTAAACATCATCTCAGTTTAACTTCAACTTGTAAATTCACACAGAATTTCAACAAGTGTTAAACATCATCTCAGTTTAACTTCAACTTGTAAATTCACACAGAATTTCAACAAGTGTTAAATATCACATCGGTTTAACTTTAACTTGTAAATTCACGGAGAATTTCAACAAGTGTTAAATATGACCTTGGTTTAACTTCAACTTGTAAATTCACACAGAATTTCAACAAGTGGTAAACATCATATCGGTTTAACCAACTTGTAAATTGCTACAAATTTCAACAAGTGGTAAACATCATATCGGTTTAACCAACTTGTAAATTGCTGCAAATTTCAACAAGTGGTAAACATATTCTTTTTCTCTCTGCCCCTTGCATGGCTTCCACATACTCCTTTGCGAACCTTATAAAAGGTCTTCAACCTGGCTAGCTGCAGTCCAACCTTATGTGTTTTCTTTTTTTATCTTCTGGGATCTGAGATCTGCTCACTGAGCTCTTCTCTTCTCGGACTTAAGTGTCGAGATCTTGTCTGCTAGAATCTTGGATCTGCTCACTCAGGTTGAGCTCTTCTCTTCTCGAACTTACTCATCTAGGCCGAGATCATGTCTTCTAGGATCCGGGATCCAGGATCTGGAATCCGGGATCTGCTCACTTAAGATGAGTTTTTCTATACTTGAATGTTATCTCCTTAGGAGCGCTCATGCCCCCTGTCTTTGCATCCCTTCTGGAAGGGTCTTCGTTCCTCCGCAGGTATCTATCCTTCCATACCTGGAGGTCATCTTTGTTGTAGTATCCGCTTCGATCTGTTGTCTTTGGTGCGTCACCTTTCTGGCCGACGTCTTTCATTCCGTGACTTTGGTCACGAGTTTCTGTGTTGCGGTCGTCCCCTTCAACGTCGAGGTTGATAGGTCTCCCACTCCCAGCAGGAGCGTTGTCTCCAATCTCAGCAGGAGCGTTGTCTCCAATCTGATCTTTCTGTCCATCATTGGCCATCTATTATTCTTTCTTTCATTGGCCATCTATTCTTCTTTCTTTCCCACAGACAGCGCCAAATTGTGTGAGTGATTTTCTGACCACACTGCCCGCTTAGTAACCAGCTGGAGAGCACTGGCAGAATAGATGGCGCCTAGCTGACCTGCAACAGAAAGAGAAGATTCCGGTGGTGGTTCGTCCACCCGGGGGTACTCCGACGATCAAGTCAGTATATCTCTCAAAGATAAATCAAGTGCTAAACTCACAAGCTTGAGTATCAAAAGGATACCTTAGACCCATGGGGATACCTCTCTTTTATAGCCAACATAAACCTAGTCCCAATAGAAGCCTAACTTCTACGGACTCAGGATTGCTGCTAATCTTGGACTCCCAGTAAGATTAGGATAAACTCTCTAAGAGTCTTATCTTAATACAAACTGAAGTCTTCTCTCATTCTAGGACTTTTGCCCCTTATCCGCTTATCTCGGATTCCGATATCTTCGGAGGTAACCTCGACCTATCCGAGATGACCTCGGCATAACAATCAGGACACGTGGCACCTCGGCTGACACGTCGGCGTCACATTGACCACGTATTGATACTTAAAAAATATATCCTCACATAGGCATATATATAGACATAGAGATAGAGAAAAAAAATAAAAAGAAAATATAGATGGAGACAAGATACATACAAATTTATTACAAAGGTCAAGAGGGACTGCTGCTTTGATCCCACGACTACAGCTAGCCTTTGTTGTTAGCATTAACTTGAGAAAAAAGGTTTGAATTTGGTCAAAGTCAAAAAAGATCTCCAAATTGCACATGTTGATAATAATGAATACCATAACTTTAGGAAAGGAGCAAGTCACCGTGGGCTCCTCTCAAAAAAAAAAAAAGTCACCATGGGCTATATTTTGGATTTGTTGAAGAATTGAATTTTGTTCGTGAATTTTTAAATTTTTTTTATAAAAACACCCGTGAAAAAGTAAGAAGAATAGGTTAGCCTGCGTTTGGTTCTCTTTTTAAATTATAATTATAATTAAAAAAATTAATTTTTTTTAAAAAAATTTATAACTACGTATATAATTTAAAATTATTCAAAATTTAATTTAAAAATTATTTTAAAATTTACAATCGAACACATAACTTAAAACTCTTTTCAAAATTTAAAACCAAACTCTTTTTAAAATTTTATTTTAAAAAAATTCAAAAAATATATATTTTTTTAAATTATTTTTAGAATCATAATTTGAACGTGGAGTCGTATTTTGAGTTATGAGTTTTGAGTTAAATTTTGAAAAGAGAAATATGGTTACGTTTGGTTCTCTTTTGAAATTATGATTCTAATAAAAAAAATTTCAAAACTCATAACCAAATACACAATTCAAAACTATACAAAATTTAATTTAAAAATTATTTTCAAAACTCATAACCAAACACGCAATTTGAAACTTTTTTCAAAATTTTATTTTAAAAAAAATTAATTTTTCAATTTTGTATTTTAAGATTATTTTTATAATCATGATTTGAGTGTAGAGTCATGTTTTATGAGTTTTGAGTTGAGTTTTGAAAAGAATTTTGAATTATATTTTGAGTTTTGAGTTGTAATTTGAAATTTTTCGGATTTATTTTTAAAAATTTTAACAAATTTCGTAATTTTATTTTTTAGGGTAATATTTTATATTTTAAATATTTATTTATTTATTTTAATGTGCACTATGTTTCATACTTTTGTGTGATGTGTTGTTTTAAAATGTTAAAAAATTGAAAAAAATTTATTATTTTTATTTCAAAGATATAACTTTTATTTTATAAATATGTTTTTAAATATTTTAATTTTTTTGCTATGTGTTTGGTTACGATTTGATTGTGGAGTTTTAAAAGTAGTGTGGAGTTTCGACTTATGTGTCTGGTTATGAGTTTTGAAAATAGCTTTTGATCATAAGTTTGGTTACGATTTGAATATGAATAGGGATATAAATTTGGCCCGACTCAACCCGGCCCATGTGGGGCCTCGCTGGCTCCTACCAAAATTCGGGTCCGTTCGAACCAATCCACGGGCCAGAGACTTAGGCCCAGGCCCAAGCTCAGGGGGTATTCGAGTCTTGGGCAGGGCATCGGGCCTGGGCCTAGGCTCAAGCTTGGGTGAGTCTGAACATTTTTTTTTTCATTTTTTCTATCAAAATTTTATTATTTTCCACAAAAAAAAAAAAAAACACTAGGCCTCGGGCCAGGCCTTACGCGGGTCTGGAGCCGGCCAGAGACCGGGCCTACGGGTTGAATTGAGCTTCAAAATGATGGGCTAGGCCCAAGCCTAGGGTCTCGAACTGGGTTTGGGCCTAAACGGGTCGGGCCCACCCAGACCGTAGGCGGGCTTCAAGCCGCCCACAATTTTTACACTCCTAAGTGTGGAGTTTTGAAAGTAAGTTTCGAGTTATGTGTTTAGTTATGAGTTTTAAAAATAATTTTTGTATTGAGTTTTGAGTTATATGTTTGGTTACGATTTGAGTGTGAAATTGTATTTTGAGTTTAAAATACTAAAATTAAATTTTTTAAAAATATTTACAAAATAAAATAAAATATTTAAAATAAAAAAATAAAAAATATTTAAATAAAAATTATATATTTAAAATAAAAAGAATTTAAACATTTTCTAATATTTTAAAAAAATAAATCCAAAAATTTTCAAAATACAACTCAAAATTTGGAAACTCAAAACTCAGAATACAACTTAAATTTTTTTTTTTCAAAACTCAAAACTTTTTTCAAAACTCAAAAATTCTTTTCAAAACTCATAATCAAATAAATTTTCTCTTTGCAAACTCAACTTACAATTCATGCTTAAATCACAACTGCACACTTTATAATTCCAAAATTAAACCAAACGAAAAAAAAAAAGTTCATTAATTTTTTGATTAAAATATTTAATTCCTTAACATATCCAAATGTAGCCAATGTACTCCTAAAACATTAAGTAGGTTTGACATCACCTAAAAAAGTTAAAAATTCAATAAGTCACAAAAAAAAAAAAGCAAAAACTTAACACTATTCATATGTTTAGGCAGGAAATAAAAGTTTGAATAGACGGAGGATAAAAAGACATGTATGCCCTTAGTACACTCCCTTTCTAACAGTGCACTTTTTGGTGGAAAAAAAAAATCAAAGTAGTGCAGCACAGTGCACTGATGCGGCTGACGTACAGTGCAGTACATCACACTCACTGATGCACGGACACTGCTCAGAAGGGTATCAAAGTAATTTTGTTAGTTGATACAATATTTTAATACACATTTTTTCGTAAAAAATCAAAAAGTTATTCTAAACATACATCTTTTTTTTCTCTACTTTTTTAACCAAAAAGTTAAAAAGTACACTTATATAGTTCATCACAAACAACCCTAAAGGTTGGATTTGAATTAAAAATTTATGTAGAAAATAGTGGAAGAAAAGGAAAAGAATTTAATTTTAATTTTAATTTTTGTTTTTTTACATATTCTTCCAAAATTCTTAGGGTAAATTACATTTAGCACCCCTATACTTTATACTAAATATCACTTTAATCCCTATACATGAAATTGTGACAATCAACCCTCTGCAATTCTATTTAAGTGTCATTATTCCCCTTTTTTGTTACTCCACCGTTATATGTATTTAACAGATATCAGTAATGTGACAAGCATATGACTACAAAATAAGGTAAAAGAGGAAAATCACCACCATTTGTGCCTATACACATTTGGTCTCAAAACTTACATTAAACTATAACTGTTTTTGGCTAAAACAAACGTAACTGGTGAACGATTAAGGACTAAATTTTATAGAAATTGGAATCACAAAACTCTATTTTTCATATTAACACAGTTTTTCATCTATTCTTCTTATTCTTTTCCCTTCAATTTCTCTATTGCCCATTTTTTTAATATTTATTTCAAATGCTCCATTTTCTTACTTTTTCATCCCTATTGTTAGCATATCAACGTATACGTTTGTGTGTGTGTATATATATATAATCCTTATATATTTATCACGCAGGATAAAGTATGTATTAGTGGAAAATGGGAATGGATTTTCTCTCTTACTTTAATTTCATAATTATATACTTGTCATATGACTAAATTTTGTTAAAGACTTAAACAATAGAGTAACAGAAGGGAAATATTGACACTCAACCAAAAAATGTAAGGTATTGACTGCTACAATTTCATGTGTAGAAACCAAAATGAAATTTGGTGCAAAATATAGAGATGCAAAGTATAATTTACCTAAATTCTTAATATAAACACATCTTTGTGGAACAAAAAAATAAATAAAAAAACATGGGGCTAACATGTTTCCCTTGTCCCATAATCCTTTTCGACACATAAGGTAATGCTTTATTTGTCGGAATGATGGCAATGCATCAAAGAAATTCTTTCACATACTCACAAATCTTTTTTTTTTTTTTTTGGTGAATAACATACTCACAAATCTCTCTCCAACAACAACCGTATCAATACAAGGAATGATCTTATAATGATAAATAAATAAGTAAAATCTTGTAATAGAGAAAGGATCAATTTTTGTCATGATTGATCCTTAACCTTTGAGTTAGAATGAATAAAATTGTCTAATCTTGAGTCAGTTCAAACTCAAGCGCTGCCATGAGAATTTGGGGTTGGGCCAATGGTGGTGGTCTAATAAGAGAGATTATAATGGTTCTTAGATTGCTGGTTGAAAAAATTGTAAATTTGTATGATTAACTTGAATTTAAAGAGAAAGATTGAAGTGAAAATTGATGCAAAATTTGATATAAATTTATTGGAAAAGCTTATGCATATGCATCCTATTATAAATTGGTGTAACGTTACACAAAATTTCATAACATTAACTACAGAATGCATAATCTCACCATAAATTGGGGTAATAAAAAATATCATAGCAAAGTCACAAATTTTTGTAATCTCACTACAAATTAGCATAACAAAATGTCTACAATTTTGTGATTAATATTTCACAAGTTTATGACATGGTTACAATATTTTTTATTACGCCAAGTTATAATAAAATTAAACATTTTATGATAAAATTACGCCAAGTTATAATAAAATTAAACATTTTATGATAAAATTACGCCAATTTATAGGCAAAAGATATGTATACTTAAAAGGGGTGTTCATAGGCTTTCCCAAATCTACTAAACAGGGCATATTTCTTATCATATTAGAACAACTCCAATCATTTCACTAGTTAAAATATAAAAAAGATATATTCTTTATTTTGTCTAAATTATTTATTTATTTATATACTTTAACTCTACTCTTTATCTTACCTATCTATACATAAATTGTTTAAAAAATCTGCCAAGACTCTTCAAATATAGTTAGCCTTGATTTTATTTATTTATTTGTTAAAATAACTATTAAAATAGCTAACTTATTAGAATAACTAAAATATAATAATACTAATTATGATAACAATATACCTTGTGTTTAAAAAATCCCCTAGAAATACTCTTAAGCCTCGTTTGGCAAGTGGCTGTTTTAGCCTAAAAGTAAAAAAGTTACTAAAAAAATCAAAAATTTAACTTGTACCAAAAAGTCAAAGATTTCCTTTTCTCTCTACCTTTTTGTACATCTTTTCGTAAAAAGTTTAAAAATCATCCCAAACATACTATTTTTTTTACCTCATATTTTAACCAAAAAATTAAAAAAATTCTAAAATAAGCTGTTAGTAAAGCGTCATTCTTAACTACAAGCACCTTACGGAGGACAAGCTGGGCATATCCAGGTATTAGACACTACACTACTATCCAAAGGGGAATCATGCACAAATTTGATGGCCAACCCAATGTGTAATTCCTTGTATTGCTAATCAACTAATACTTGGGTAATGTTTGGTTAATTAGAATAAAATGATTATTTCATCAAAAATATTCATTTTAATATTTAATTGACTAAAACAATAATAAAAAATACATTTAAAATAAAATCATCAATCACTATTGTAAAAAAAATATCATTCCATAGGAGAGTTTAAAAAATGATCATTCCATTTCATTCCATCTCATTCTACTAAACTGTATAAAATAGTAAGTAGATGCCAGAGGCTAGACTTGTAATGGTCTTTCACCACATAAAAGAGAACCATATGAAAATATTGAATGTTTGATAAAAAAAAGAACAAAAAAACAAACACACAAAAATATATTTTAGAAGTCCTCAATATATATATATATATATATTTAAAAAAATTATTTTCACCTCAGAAAAGAAAATCATATGAAAATGATGAAGGTTTTTTATTTTTTCATTTTACTCACCAAACAAGGGTTTTTTTTTTTTTTTTTTTGTCTAAATAAGAAAAAAGAAATAGAAACTGATTCTGAACACAAAGCCAAAGAAGCAATATCTCCATTGAGTATCAAGCATAAAAATAAGACACTCGAGTAAATAGTGTTACTTGCAATCAGCCGGGATCCTCAACATGGTGCAAAACTGAGATTGACAACAACTAGCCAAAGTTTTGTACCCTTTATCTGCAAATCAAGCCCGACTCAAAAGATGGTACACAAGCATTTTGCCAAATAGATATAGCAACTTGGACATCAAAATTATTGAACAGGAGCTATTTTCAACCTTCAAAATACAATACATACATGCACGTATTTTTTGGCAAACTTGCCGAAAGATTTTACTTGCCACAGCAGCAACAGAGCCTTCTGTCAAAAATAAGTGCCACTCGCAGCCCATTTGTGAAGTATACAGACAAAATTACTGACTTTTTTTTTGTTCTCATTATAAAATTCTTGCCAATTTATGAGGTATACAATTTTGCTGGATGTATACTACCATATACATTGAATGAGACCAGGCTGCAAAACTTGCTGCACCAAACAAAATCAAATATCACATCATTTTGTATACTATTAATATAATGCATAATATGGCCCTTTCACGGAGAGAGAGAGCAGCCAACCTGCTATAGTCGACAACTGAATTCTATCTCATCTTCTTTCCACTAAACTTTGGATTTTTGCACATACGGATGCTTAAGGGTGTAACCTCCACAAGTTCATCTTCCTGAATGTACTCTATGCAGTCGTCCAGGCTATAATCCAATGAGGAATCAAGAACCACTGCATCCATCAAGGTGAGAAATTTCTCGTTATCAAGTCTAAGAAAGCAAAGCTTACTGCTCCAAAAATTACTTTTTAAATGCACATTTCGCTTCTGTTTCTTGGGCTTCTGAATAAAGTGCAAGGTCAATAGAACCTCTGAGGTGCTTCTCAAAAAAGTTGAATTTCAGCTCACTCCAAACTGTTTTCAAGTTTAACAAATGCCTCATTAAAAGCTTTTGCTTCAATAAGCTATGGCACTGCACATTTGGGAACCCCAGATGGGGTTAAAGAGTGGGAACCAACCAGAGTCTAACCAATTTAATATATAATTAAACCTAACAACTTTATGACTAACACCATTTTCATGAATACTAACAATTACAATCAATTCATTTTTTCATATTTCTGTTTTCCTTTTACACGTTTTTTTATACCTATAATTACTAGTCACTACCTATGTTAGGTGGATTCGAGTACGTGTGTGGAGGTCGGGTACGTGTCCAAGTGTATGATTCATCTAACTCAAATTACCACGTTGTGTTTGGATCTTGAATTTCTGGAGGAAAAAAAAAAGAGGAAAGGAAAAAAAGAAATGCAGAAGCATTTTTTTAATTTTTTTTCCTTTTTTTTTCTTCCTCCACAAATATAAGATCCAAACATAACATAAAGAGATTTCTGAATTTGATGATGAAAAGACCAAAATTAGAAGCTTAGATTGTATATAAACTAAAGAAGCCACACGAAGCGATTTGCCAGTAATTTGATTGAGCGACATTTGTTTCCAAACAAAAATTGAGCAGTGTATTTGAGCAATTCGTCACCTGTTTGCTCTTTGTTGGAACGAACATTTGTTGCAGCCTTTTTCTTGCACACGTTTAAGGATAAGTCACCAGGCCGCTGATGAATGCCTATTATTTGGCCTTTATAAACATCAACTCCAGGACCAACAAACATTTGTCCCCTATCTTGTGAACTAGATAGAGCATATGATGTTGTGGTTCCATCTTCAAATGCAACCTAAAATCAATCCACTTTGTAAACTTTAGTATAACCACTGCGGGTGAACATAGCATCCTTAATGTAATAAATTCATTCCAACTGAAAACCATTTTTGTTAATGAGCAAGTCTGAAAGTATAATAAGAGATCATCTTCCAATAGAAATAACTATAAAGCCACTCTTGAGCTAAAAGCAGATCCCTCAGATAATGCATTAAAGAGATTTATGAAGGCAGAAAAATGTACCTGTAAAATTCTACTATATATAAATATATATATGTCAATAGTGCTTTTAATATACGTAATATGTTTATAACTTAAATTATTTATCAAAATGATAAATTGAACCTAAACAGGGATAATATGGAGGCCATGTAACTACCACTTTCATGATTATGACAACACTGGCCCAGGGCTTTCATCATCATGACCAGTGAAACCTGGAAAAATTAAATTCAATTGAAGTGAGAAATTTACCAGTGATCCCTGATCACGGGTGGTAATGTCACCAGCCCAAGGTCCATAGCTATCAAATATTGTATTTAGAATTGCTGTTCCTCGAGAAGCAGTTAAAATTGCATTCCGCAAACCAAGGAGCCCACGAGTGGGTATCTTATATTTAAGGAAGGTTGTTCCTTCTGACCTAGTGGACAAGTGAAATTAAGATTGTCAGAAAGATGCGAAAAAGAATAACAATAATTAAAAATTATATTAAATTAAAGAGTAATAAAGAAAGTGGCATAGCCCAAAAAGAACTTCAAACAACTCAATTAGATTTAACATTGTAAGAATGATAAAGACAATTATTGATGCAATTTTTATAAAAGGGGTCACAGAACCTTAAATTTAACACAAGAAAAGTTAATATTGAATGCATTTGGAAGTCAAGGAAACATCATTGATTCTTTACATTTATGTTGTATTATGCCATCACAAAATTCATTAGAAAGTTGGAACAAACAAGAACCACATAAATGCACATTGGCAACAAGAGCATTTCACATACCCTAGCCCTTGCATATCAAACATCTGCCCACGCCTTTTACCAAGAAGTTCAACAACTGGTCCCATGTGTTGTTCTGGCACCTCCACAGTGGCAATCTGTTCAAAACACATGCTAAGTTAGTCCTTTCATCACTAAAGCCTTGAGACCAAAGTTGATGACATCACAAAGGCCAGCATACAAGATTTTGCTAGGATTGGAAGATCATGTCCTCTTCAGCTAGTGTAATCAAAATTGTTGCTTTGATTGGTTGATTATACAAGAATAATCATATATGTGCAGAGCAATTGGTACGTTCAGCCATTAATAGGCCATTAGATGATACCCGATTACTTAAAAAAAAAGGCGATTAGATGGGCCTTCAGAGATATATAAACACTACTGACTTGAAGGTGCCAGCCAAGCACTCTCTTACTAGTTATACTGGACACTTGGGATCAATTCTGCCTGCCTCCATCTAGGTTTTGAAATAACAGAGAGAAAAGAGATAAGAGAGAACTCTCCGGCCTGTTCCCTAACATTGAACATAACCATTTGAAGTATTCTATAAACTTTTTAAAGAGGAAAGGAGGGAAAAGACAAGCAACATGAACACACAAGCATGCCGTTAGAATAACATTAAAGCATATCAGTATAAAGTTTGGGAGCATACACATCTCTGTCCTTTTTTATATTATTACAAAAGAGAGAAAAGAAGAAAAATCACCTCATAAGGTTCCAGCAACTTGTCATCCACCCTTTTATTGATCACTTTTGGTGGGCCCACCATGAATTCATAACCTTCCCTTCGCCTGATAAGCAACGTTATTATACAAAATATGCGAGTTCAGAACAATACAAATAAGAGTCACAGCATAGCTTATACTTAGAACTTACATGTTCTCTATCAATATAGTAATATGCAAAGTACCCCTTCCACTAATAATGAATGTATCTGCAGTTTCACCATCTTCAACTTTCATGGCCAAATTTCTCTCAAGCTCACGATAGAGACGATCTCTTAAGTTTCTACTAGTAACATACTTTCCCTGAGAACAAACATTGAAAATACCAAACTGTCAATGCCAGACCACAATGAGGAAATGCTTATTAACTGCAAATGTTGATAATACAACCTAAGTAAGGCACATGAAGCAGTTGGGTTCTTATTGCCACAGAGAGAAATAGAAGAGTTAAAAATTGAGAAAAATGAAGTAAAACATGATTAAAACACACATAAGGAATGGGAACCACCAAACCAGGAAGAAATAAGAAATTATATTAAAAGTTTAAAAGAACCTACTGAAAAGGTTTGATAAATAAAATGGAACACACAAGAACTATAATGATAAGTCCAACTAAGGGAACAATTAAAGAATCTTGTAAAAAATGTCATGTATCATCTTCTCAAAAAAGGCTTCAAGACCCTAGAGAAAAAGAAAACCCCACTAACTACATATCCCATAATTTTTTTCCCATCTTTTCCTAGCAGGTCTTTTTTCTTTTCTTCTCAAAAGTTCCCAATGAATTTTCCTGAAGGTTCTAGACATTTCTAAAATGTTCCCAGTGGTTTCCCCTAAAAATTTTAGGATGTTCCATTATATACAAAGGTGAAATAGTAAGAGAGTTTTGTACAGTCCTATGTAACTGTTAAAATCCACCTACTCTCCACCTACTTCACCCACTTAAACATACTCCACTAAACCTAACCCACTACACCACTACCACCTCACCTACTACACTAAACCTTCACCCACTTAAACCTACTCCACTAAACCTAACCCACTACATCACTACCACATCACCTACTCCACTAAACCTAACCCACTACACCACTACCACCTCCACTTCACCTACTCCTTACCTACTACACACTCACCCTCTTCTATATATAGGAATCATGAATCATTGTAATAGATATCAAAATAAATCAATCAATAATACAATTCTCTATTTCTCTTTATACATTAAATTTCTACATGGTATCAGAGCAAGGTTAACAACCTAGTCATTCTGCTTCACCGGCGGGCGGCAGTCTCGCCTTGGCCGCCCGCCGGACCTCAACACATACCTCCTCTCCTTTCACCTTGGTCTCACCTTTCCGATGCTCTAGTCTATACCATTGAGGTGCCAAAGGGCTATCTGGTGGAACCCTTGTAGGCACTTCATTCATGTCGAAAGTCACTTTTGCTATAATATCATCACCACCTTCATCGGCGTCATCCAAGTCGGCAACGGCAGCTTCGAAAGCGTCCTCTTCACAATCATCCCTCTCTACTACCCTTTACTGGGTACACTCTGGGCACAGTACCATGCCTGACCGGTTCAGGCCCTTGACCAAGGAAGCCCCAAGCCCACTTGTTAGGTGGCCTTGGTTTATAGCTCTTGCTTTCCTTTTGTATGCCTGGAGAACAGTCTTGTGGGAGTTGTCCAACTGGAAAAAGGTTTTATCAAGTATTACCCAGTTCGTGGGATACCTCTTAAAACTTGCACTGGCCCTTATTTTCCATTTCATTGGTGATCCAGTAACTTCTCTGATCAGAGGAATAGAAACTACACTTTACACCATTCGAGCTTTCTACTCAGCAGTGATAGCATATACTCCTATTCCAGAGCTGACTCTGATCATCGTGCTGGTGTCTTCCGTAATTGCCATTGCTGAAGCTTCTGTTCCAGACTCTGTAGACAGCCAACCATACCTTCTTACAGTAGCTGGCTTAATCGGTTTTGCAGCCGTGAGAGACTTCATCTCCGAGCTGTCCTTCTGGACGCTCCTATTGGGATTGTTTGGTTTTGCTCGGTTTGTTAAGAAGAGGGATTATGTTTCTCCTGTGATAGCTACTCCGAATCCAGATGTTCTCATCTGTACACTGATGTTTTCCATCGCTGAAACAAAGTTTGGGACGTAGATTTTGCTGTACCACTTGGCATATACCACTCCACTTCCTTTTCCTCTCATCTTCTCCGATACTCAGATTCTCCAACCAATATTTTTTCCTTTTTTCTTTCCACACACTCTTGTTCCCCACTCAACTTTCTTTTTCTTTTTTTTTATTTTATTATTTTACTCCATCTTTTGAAAAGAAAACGAAACACAAATTGATTCTTTTTCTTATATATATATATATATATATATTTCTTTTTCTTCTTTCCACCGCCCAACTTTTCCTTGAACCTCAACTTTTTATCTTTTCTTTTAAAAAAAAATATATATATATATATATATATATATTCATTCCCTCTCATTTTTTCTGCTGAGTCTTGTAGCTTCCAGCCATTCGGATTTGCACAATACACCCATATTTTATTCATCTCAGGGATCAACCCCGATCACAATTTTACACACACACAAAAAAAAAAAAAACAAAACAAAACAAAACAAAACAAACAAACAAACACCCACCCACAGTGGGATTTTTCTTCTCTACTCTGTCGCCGGTCTTTTCTTCTTGCCTCCGTCCTGGGCGGCCCTTGCCGGTGTTGCCTCCGTATTTCCCACTCCACTGGGCATGATCATTACTCCCTGCTCCTCCACTGCAGAATATGGCGGACCTCCAAAACGGAACATCACGGTGGCCTTCCGCTTCAGCTCCTTATTTTCCGCCTTTAGCACACTTATCTCTGCTCGCGCATCCTTATACATGCGTTGGAGCAGAGCCAGCTGGGAGTTTAACTGCTGCACCTCATTTGCCCTACTCTGCAGCCGGTTCGACAAGTTTGTAACCGCAGGTCCGCAGTCATGGTTTCCACACATGACTTCAGAGTATACTGATTGGCCTCAATATCAGTTTGCACTGCCATTTTTTGCTCCACCGACCGCATCGGAAAGTTCAACGGAGCAAAACCAGAGGTGTTTGGTTGAGGTTCACGGGCCACCGCACCTGTTATCTCTCCTGTTGACTCGTTGAGGTCGGGAAAGAGAGTGAGCAGACCACGGGAAGATGAGGCCATGTTCTGGGTAGCTGAACGGGAAGAAGAGGCCATGTTTTTTGGGTTGCTGAGTGTTTCCGAGAAGGGTTGGATACAGAGTATTTACAGATTGTTTCAGAATGACAAGTTCAGAGGTTTCAGTCTGGTTTGGTTTCCTCCGCCTCCGCATTGGTTTATATTGACACTGACGACGCGGCCGACACGCCGCTCTGTCGCTCACGTGCCTCGCCGCGTCTCCGGCTCACCTTTTGATGACTCGACGCTTTCTGTCGGGCACGACTTTTGATGAAGTGGGCGCGCCTTTTGAGGGCGCAACTTTTGATAGCACGCCTTTTTATGGATTGGACACGCATTTTGATGGCACGCCTTTTTATAGATTGGGCACGCCTTTTGAAAAATTGGGCACACCTTTTGAGGGTGCGACTTTTTAAGGGTCCGACAAGACTCTGTAAACTGTCCCGACATTGATTCCGGTTAGCTCCTTTATGGGTCCGACAAGACTCTGTAAACTGTCCCGACATTGATTCCGGTTAGTTTCCACAAGGGTCCGACAAGACTCTGTAAACTGTCCCGACATTGATTCCGGTTAGTTTCTACAAGGGTCCAGCAAGACTCCGTAAACTGTCACCACAACTGTCACAACATTGTCTGCTACAACGGTCCGACATGACCCCATAAACTGTCTTCTACATCGGTCTGACACCGCCATCCAGTGTCCTCTACACCGTTATGACACTACCATACAGTGTCCTCTACATGGTTCTGACACCCCCATACAGTGTCCTCTACAACGTTATGACACCACCATCCAGTGTCTTCACCAATGGTCTGACACGACCATACAGTGTCTCTTATCCTCTTTTATTTTTATGTATTTTCTTGTTTTGTTACTCTCTCCAAACTCAAGTTGGTTAGTTCCTATCCCCCTTGAGTTTGCGGGGGGCTGTTAAAATCCACCTACTCTCCACCTACTTCACCCACTTAAACCTACTCCACTAAACCTAACCCACTACACCACTACCACCTCACCTACTACACTAAACCTTCACCCACTTAAACCTACTCCACTAAACCTAACCCACTACATCACTACCACCTCACCTACTCCACTAAACCTAACCCACTACACCACTACCACCTCCACTTCACCTACTCCTTACCTACTACACACTCACCCTCTTCTATATATAGGAATCATGAATCATTGTAATAGATATCAAAATAAATCAATCAATAATACAATTCTCTATTTCTCTTTATACATTAAATTTCTACAGTAACGTTACATCAAGGCTGTGTTTGGATCAAGCATTTGAGGGAGAACTTGTGAAGGGAAAGGAAAAAATAAGGGAAAGTGAATAATATAAACTCAATTTCTGGATTTGCTGTTTCTAGATGAGTCCCGTAACTCTGTTTTGTTGGTTTTGCACCATATGCATTTCTGGATTCATCAATATTTATTATGTAATTGTTAACTAACATCATAGTAGATGAGTGGCCCTCATGTTCTTTTTACAGTCATATTTTTATAATTGTATATTTGATTTATTTTATGGATCCATTGTATTTTGCTTGATAATTCGAATTTGTTAAGATTCTTTCTACTTTTCTTGAACCTCAATCATACCAATTGCTCCTAGACATTGACCAAGAGAGAGACTTTGAACCATGATGGCTGTAGCATGTTTCAGCTCTCGCCGTGGCATGAATTGGAAAAATTGTTTTCTTGTGTCTATGCCGTCTAATTTTCCAAAATCTCAATCACAGTAGTGCTTTGAACTGCTGTAGCATTTGTTAAAGGGATAAGTATTAACAAGAAGTGCCCTTCTGTCCAGAAAAAACTTTGTTCTCTATTAGTTACCAATAGATATAGTTGCTTTAAAAATTAAGAAATCATGACGCTTGAGCTTCACTCATGCAGAGATTTCAATAGCGCGATTCACACATTCATGCTTGGTTATTCTTAGGACACTGATGCACACTGAAAAGTTCAGATCTAATATAAATTTTATGAATTTGTAAAGTTGAAAAAGAAATGTGATACCAGGTTTTGAGGATGACACAGAATATAGTGTATCAAGAATATCTTATATTGTTCATAACATGCAACAATACACTTAGGGCATGTTTGAATGACATGATTAGATCATGGAATTGGGATTATTAATCCGTGAGCCCAATAATCCTGTGTTTGTTTTGAAATTTTGTTTCAGGATTACTAATCCAATGGATAATTAATCCAACAAATTTGTAAGATTATTAGTAATAGGGTAGGGGTGGGATTATATATCCTGAGTTGGAAAATAAAATAAAAAGACTCTTTTACCCTTGACTAAAAATTAAAACACTTATTATTTTTATATAATTTTATATTTTAGAAGGCTAAAAATAATTTTTTTAAATTTAAAAATATTTTTTGATATTTATTTTATCAAATTAATTTATATTTTAAAAAAAAAATTAAAAAACAAACCAAACATGGCCTTTGTATTTTGTATTTTTCTTTTATTTATTTATTTATAATTTTTTTCAAAACCACGTTTATGAAGAAATTTTGATAAAGTAAAGATTGTGAAGAAACACTGATGGAGGGTAATCGAAAAAGAAGATAAATATAGTTGTAATCCTACATTCATATATTTTCTTATCCAATGCAAATCAAACAATGGACAAGGGGATAATTTATCCTACTAATCTAATTGGATAGTAAATACCACACTAATTTGATGAGATTATTAATACCTTCACTATTAGTCTTGTGAATCAAACACGGCCTTAAGGTACTGTTGCAAATTCTCTGGGCTTGTCGCATCATTATCAAGTAACATTACAAAAGATCCATCCAGAAACAGAGGAACACGAAAATTTCAGATTTCCCAACTTGTCTTTGACAGAGGGACATGACCCATGAATTAGGAAGAGGTCACATGAACACGAGAATCATGCAGTAAAGACTTACTAGTATCAATGGCTACAAACTTCAAGATAAAATTGTTTTGATGATTCAATCAGTACTAAATTGTGAATCTAGGGATCAAAATTTCTAAGTCACCATTTAATAACATACCTCTCTTACCCAAAAAATAAATAAATAAATAAATAATTAAATAAAAACATACCTCACGGCCAACAAAAGGTGAAGTATTGATAGAAAAAGCCATTTTCACTGTAGGTTCTTCCACCTTAATGGCAGGTAGTGGCTTCCCAGAAATTTTGTCAGCAATTGTCTCACCAATCTAAGAAAAATAAATCAGTTACCACGATTTCAACAAAGAAAATGATTGATACAAATATTCATCTTACAAGTACCGTTAGAGAGAAAAAAATTGATCAATACAAAACAAGTTTTTTTCTACCTGAATATCATCAATACCACAAACAGCACAGATATCACCAGCCTCCACAGCCTCTGCAGCAACCCTACTAAATTTCTCATACACAAAAAGTTCACTGACTCTTACATATCTGCATGTCTCCTCCGTTGTGCATACCTTCAAAGATTCAAATGATTAAAATTGTTAGATTTTTTTCTATTTCCACAGAAAAAAACCCATAAATTATGGCAGAGGCATTTGCTTACTTAAACATGGATTACATATCCAAAAAAAAGAACACAATAAGAACTTCACTCTATACTATAAGAAAACATAGAAATTCTAGAGAAAATCTTCAGATTATAGAATGAAACTCATCTGAGCATGATGTTTCTTATCACAATATCTAAAGAGTAGCTTCCCTTGTCATGGATCCTTCATCATTTCACAAGTCACAAATTCAAGAATAGCGCATACAACTTAAACATCATAAGAGTCATGGAACAGACACACACACTATGTATGCATGTGTGTGTATGTGTGTACTATGTATATTTGTAATGCAAAATCATATGTTGATATAACATGCATGAGAATCCGTTAGTTTCATAGAGCATATCAGGACAGACAAGAGAAACATATGACATCATCCATTTTGGTTTCATAATATGAAAGTACGACCTAATATTGAATAGGAAGATGGGTAAGACAAGAACTGCACCTCCTGTTGCAACAAAGATAATTAGTCATCATCAACTTACACTTACTGCACCAAAAATTGCAAGTGCTTACTCATCACACCACTATGAAATACACCCCATTTATGTAACATTAGTCCTGAATAGGACGAATTCCTGATTAGTATTTAACACATATGTTTTCCATTTCTTTTTTTATTCAAATAAACATAAATTTTATATAGGATCTTTTCAATTGTTTGAGCCTTTGTAGATCATTAATAAGGTCTCTCACTTATAGACCATTACTCCACCTAGCACAGCCCACCTTGCACAACCCGGCTACATAACATGGCAAAAGTCCAGATAGGAACTTCAAGGGAAAGCCAAACAAGATAACAAGAGTGTGTTTTCTTTAAGAGACATCATTTCAAGAAATTCAAATTAATTGATAATAGTAATCTCATATAACAGTGATGATGATCAATGATTGTCATGTTAAAGTAATCAGAATACATAACACAGTCCGCCCTTAATATGATAATTCTAAAAATTGAATAAATGCCATATGGAACAGATGTTAGCTCCAAAGCATACTCACCTGCACATCCAATCCTCTCCGCAAAACACCAGCATGCAAGCGCCCAATGGCTATCCGTCCTTTATGTTCCTCGTACTCAATATTTGTCACCTAGAAGTATGTCTAGCAGCAATCAACTATAGCATAATAATATGATATTGAAATTTGACAAGATAATACAAAAGAAAAGTTCCTTCACAAGTAAATATCTAACATAACTTTTTTTTTCAAATTACATGACCAGATACCATGGAGCTATAATATATCATGTCAAATAAGAACTTGAATTCACATATGTAATTTCTCTTATTGCAGGATTATCTCTATCTTTCAAAATAGGGAAATTTGGCCATAAACCCCTCCTAACCTCCTTTTCTTGTTAAAAGGACAAAAAAAATTTAGTACTTTCAAAGACCCCCTTATAATTATAAACTTCTGTATGAAGGACAAAATTTGTTATTTGAATATTTACCCTCTCTTTCTTCTCTTTCTTTTACAACACACACACTCTCTCTCTCTCCACCAACTCGATGGTTGTTTATCATCTCCACCATCTTCATCGTCTACTGGCGTTGCTCATCCTCACCGTCGTCCGACAACCACCATTTTTACCGTCAAACCACCACCATCTCAGATTTGATGCCTACGAACTCATATTTGAGATCAATAACTTTAGATCTGAGATAATAAAAATAAATAAATAAAACTTAGATTTGATAGAAAAATGAGAAATCGAGATATTGCAATGAAAAATCAAGAGTTTTTTATTTGTTTGTTCATAGATCTAAAAGTAAAATTTGACTCTAGTTCGTTCATTTATTATGTACTTTATTTTTTGTAACAGTAAAATTTTATTCTGGTTAACAACATATTGATTTGCTTAACGACAATAAAAATCATAATAAATTTTACTCTGATTAAGTAAAATTTTACTCTTTTTTTATTTATATTTTTTATTACAGAGTAAAATTTTACTCTAAATTAGAGTAAAGTTTACTATAATTCAAAGTGAAATTTTACTCTGAAACAAACTGCGATGATAGCTTTATAGAAGAGTGTTGTATTATGAACCAGAGTAAAATTTTACTATTCGAAGAACAGAGCATCATGAGAAGAAGAAAGAAAATAAGGACACAAAGTTAGAAAATAGAGGATCATGAGAAGAAGAAAAAGAAGACGAAAAAGAAGAAGAGAGGGAGAGAGAGCATGAACCATCAGAACTAGAGAAAGAGCGAGTGAAGGATCTCAAATCTCATATCTCAGGTTTGCGAACCGTCGGGAATCGTCATTTTCCGGCGACGACAACTATGAATGATCTCAGATCTGAGATTGTGGATACAACAAGTGACGGTGGCAATGAAGACACTCAAGAAAGAGTTCCATGGTGAGCGGCGGTAGTGCTAGTGGATAGCAGCAATGGCACCGATGGAGAGCAACAGTGATAAGAGCGAGATAGAGAAAAGAGAGATTGAGATGAGAGAGAGTGATTGCAATTTGATACACATACACACATATCTATGAGGGTATTATAGTAAAAGAAACAAGTTTTAAAATACTAAGGGATTTTGAAAGAATCCATATAATTCTTATCCTTTCGAAGGATAAATTAGACACTGAGGGTTCTATCACCAAATCCCCCTTCAAAATATATATATCTAAATGTATAATATGAAATTATAGGATCAGTTTCACATTGGAATATATGTAAGTTTAGTTTACAATTTTAGAGTTTAGTCCAAAGTTAATTATGCTTCCTTTTGAATAGATATCATTAACAAAGCTAAAAGAAAATTTGGCCAAAAAGCGAAACTGACAACTCAGTTACTGATCATCGCACCTGATCTGCAGGTATATGCATTAGTTAGAAATGGAGCTATACTTCAGTTTATGGCTACATTACTGAAGGTATAGCTAATTATAAGGCGTACTTCTAGGCCGGAAGTCTCTGAAATGTCAAATCTACTAGAAAGTGTTCCACATGTTATTATTTTGGTGATCTGGCAAAATAGCTTCAGCTTCAATAATTTAGAGTTTGCACATCCTTACGGGTATTAATTTCTTATATACGAGTTACACTAATTCAGACTTTAATTAATAAATTATACTCAACTATTTTCTAGATTTTTTTTGATAAATTACTCAACTATTTTATAGATGTCATAATAAAGAGACAAATTATCAGATAAAAGGTCTAATACCCTATTAATGGTACACAGTAATACTCTGTGGCTCCAACAAATAGTTGTCAGGAATAAAAATGGATAAGACAAAGATTAATGAGATGAACAACATAACAGAAGAAAAAATTTACATAAAAGAGAACCACTAACAAGCATTTGGAGTGCACCATCTTTTTCAATACTCGGGCCTGGTATGCATCTAATTATGGACTCAAAGAGGGGGCCAAGATCATCAGCCAAATTATCAGGAGAAAGTCCAGCCTTTCCCTTAATACCACTTGCATATATTGCTTGGAAATCACACTGCACATGGAATAAGATCAACTGGATAGTAAACAATAGATCGCAACTGCTAGTAACATCAAAATACCTCTGAAGTGTCAGAGATGGACACAAAGACAAACAAATTAACAATGCCTTGGAGGGATAGTCTTTCAAGCTTGCTAGCCTGGCCCTCATTTAACAGGATTTTGGAACAGTTCCCCGGGTTCATATATGAGATATTACTAGAAATCAGAAGCCATCCCAGTTTACCAAATAAATGAACATAAAATCCTCGTTCATTAAACACTCTTGTTCCCTTTGTATAATGCCAGACTTGTGACTGTTCCTGCACTCACTCACTCACTCTCTCTCTCTCTTGTTCCCTTTGTACTATGCCAGACTTGTGACTGTTCCTGCACTCACTGCACTCTGTGTGTGTGTGTGTGTGTGTGTGTGTGTGGGTGACTCTGTCAAACCAAATGTATACCGGATAATTTTTCACCATTAACAGCCTCACAGAAGTACCTGTTCATCTGATGCATTCAGTTCAATAAATAGTTCAAAAGTGGAATTGATGACGTAATCTGGACGAGCAGAAGGTCTATCAATCTTGTTAACAACAACAACAACAGCATGGCCAAATTCTAGAGCCTTCTTCAAGACGAATCTTGTTTGTGGCATTGGACCCTCAACAGAATCTACCTAAAAGAAATGCCATATATGTTTGTTAGTAATATAATCACATGAAAGAAGAAAGAAGCTATTGAGATCATGTCATTCAAGACATCGCATAAGGAGGGAAATGTAGCAAAAGAAGTCGCATAACTCAAATGAGGAAAAAGAAAAACAAAACCAATAAATCAAAGTTCAGAAGAAAAATTAATCTGGGTGTGGATTTAGTATTAGAATAGAAGAAAATACAAAGATGAAGATTGATTCTTTAAACATTTTAACAGAATAAAAATATTATTGCATTCAACAAAAGAGATCACCGAGTTTGAATTAAACAAAAGTCAGCATTTGAGAAGTGTAATTGTTCTAACAATGAAGTTATAATCCAGCAAAGTTTCTGTTCATTGTCAAAGTGCTCACAGTTTAATTTTGTAATATGACAATGATGTTGAATATGGAGAGATAATAAAGATAGAAAATAAAAAGAAAGAACACAAAAGGTTAACATGGTTCAGCCAATTTTGGCCTACGTCAACACACAAGCCCTATGGGTTACATCTTTCACTCAGTCAACTTGATATTCTTTTTCACATGATACACCATATATATAGAGTGAAAGATACAATCAAATCCTTTCAGTTAATAGATTGAAAAAAAAATCAAAGATACAAAAAATCATGATAAACATAAATTATGAGATCTCCATATATTCTGATATTTTTAACAATATATTCTTATCTTCACACTCCCTCTCAAGTTGGAACAAGGAACGGTTGAAGTGAAGTGTCCAACTTGAACTCGAAAATAGGATGATCATCACAAAAATTACAATTCAGTTGTCAAAAAACAACAACAATTATAATAATTCCCCTCAATGACAACTTCAGAGAACATAGGTAAGGAATCAACATCTTGAATGTATATGGAATCAGTCATGATGGCAGCAAGAGCAACAAACCCAGAGAGAGAATGTAACAAGGCTGAAACAACGGCAAATCACCGCAAACAAAAAGGCCAGAAAAACAACGGAGCACAAAACAAACAACATTGCCAGAGAGGTGGCGTCCCACAAAGAATGCTACTGAACACACCTGCAGCCCCAAATATGTAAAAAAGCAAAACCGTTGCTTAACATATCAACAACCAACCACCTGAAGGGTTACCTAAGGTGAATGAAAATAATGGAAACCAACGAGTTGGAAACTCGGCATATTGCAAAATAATGCTACTAAGCATACCAGCAACCCTGAGACAAGTAAAAATCACTGAGTTTGCTTACCGTATCAACAAACCAATGGTCAACTCAAGGAAGAGGGAAAAATACCTTGATAACCAAAAATGTGGTATGAGAAAGCACTCTAAAGAGATAGATGCCTAGGGTTTGGTAGGCTTGATACAAGTTAAATTTTGTAATATTACAAATAACATTGAATATAGAGAAATAATAAAATAAAAAGAATACAAGAGGTTAGCCAATCTAGGCCTACGACACAAAAAACCCTATAGACTACATCTTTCATTTGTTTATATGATACGCCATACATACAGAAAGGGAGATACAATCAAATCCCTTCAATTAAAGGAATGAAATAAATTAAAGATATAAAAAATCATGATGAGCACAAATCATGTAATCTCCATATACTTTAATATCTTTAACAATATAATCTTATCTTCAACACTCACTAGCTCCAATATTTTGAATACACCAGAGAAATAAAACTTTCCAAGTATTTTCACCTTCTATTACTAGTGCATACTGTTAAGGTGACGATTATTAGATGATAGTATATTCTAGAGATAGATAAATATTTTTTATTGTCATCTTAGTCATTGCTTAAAGACTAGATTGATTCTTCTATGTAGGGTGTTTAGAATATCAGTAATAAACCAAAATACATGCATTGGCTTTACGCAATTAAGCACATCGAAGGTTCTTTCTTACCATTCAAGCATTTTATGTCTGATTTCATTGCATAGAGCTTGTGCTCTAAGTTGGATGAGGAAAGAGGGTGGTTTTTAGGTTGACTACCAGGAAATCCACTACATAGTCATTGATTAAGATTTACCACACCACATTATGAAATCCTATTCAGCGGTTTAAATGGACAATGTGTTCATTTTTACGAGCATGAATTGGGAAAATAATAGGTCCTCAAAATAATGGAGACAGAAACAGAGATGGTAAACTCACAGAGTCACAGCAGCATTTGAGAAGAACATTCTTGACTTGCTGCTCTTATAGGTTTTTGATCATTTTCAAGGACAAAAACTATGGATAATGTTCCTGATTCATGAAAATCATCTAATAGGAAAAAGGAGAGATGAAAGGACGGGAATGTGGACGGGATAGAGCATATAAATTTGAATCCAGTTATTTACTGCGTCCACTTCATCTTTTTCTTCCTAGTCTTTAAATTCATTATGAATATACTTACTGTTTTTTATTCAGAAGGCTGGATTACTTTCAGTATCTACACATATTTGCTTACGATTTTGGGGATTAAAATGGCTATTGTGCCTAAAAGTGCTTCTCTTCATACTTAGAATCATACAAGCACCAAGAAAATGGCCAAGAACACAAGTAATAAGATCCATCAGCACACGAATTGCAAGATTACAAGTAACAAAATTGTTAGGGAAGTACCACTAGAAGAACTCCCTCCACCATGTTGAGGACGCGCTCCACTTCCCCACCAAAGTCAGAGTGCCCTGGAGTATCAATTATATTTATTTTTGTATCTTTGTAAGTGATTGAAGTATTTTTGCTAAGTATTGTAATTCCCCTTTCACGCTCTATATCATTCGAGTCCATTATCCTTTCCCGTACAACTTGATTCTCACGAAATACCTGCACAGAGGAGTATTTATAATAATTAGTTTCATCGTTCTACCACGATCACTTGCAAAACAAAAAAGAGGTGATAGCATAGTTAACAGTAACATTAAGTTTCATGATTGTTAGTGATAATAAGTGGTAGCAGTACAATAATTTTTGGAACTGTCCTAGTTGGCCTTTTAATGGAATAAAGCTTCTTACAGATTTCTAACAATACATTAATGTATCTCCATAAACTGCATATCTAGGCACCATCTCTCATAAGTTCATCAATCAGAGTCAGCATCACAAGACACAGATAAACTTGGTCAATAGAACATCATTATATGACAATATCACCAGGATCTATCAATGCAAGAAATATTTGTAAGTCCTATTGTCTGAATATAGATTTCATAACTAATCTCTCTATCCCATTCCTTTTGTCCACTATGTAAGATCCAACCTTTAACGAGGATGTTAAACCTGACTAATATAGGATGAATTTTCAAAACTATCCATCTATTTTACTCTACTAAATGCATTTACAAAAGAGGATAACATCAAGTATCTTGAATTTTCAAAATGGACAACCATTTTGGAACATCTCAAATTAAATTAGTGGAGAAAATGAATGGGGCAGAGGGAGTACAGAAATTAAAGAAAGAAAAGAAAAAAACAGAAATGTCATTGGCATCATCATACGAGCTAATTACTATCGTTAGTATTATTGTGCTACCGTTGGAGTTAGGAACATTAATTTTAGTCCACAAGTTCAATTCATTTAAACCATATATCTAAATTAACCATGGTGCGTGAAGCTTTTAAAATTAGTATGTTAGGCAAATGTGCTAACTCCAACTGTATGGGCCCCCATTTTTCTAAATTGTAAATTATTAAAAACCAAGTTTCAAATGAAGGAGTCGTAATATCTCTAACAGCATCATATTATCTTCCGGGAAAAAATATTTAGTGGTAGAAATCTTAGCAATTGCCGCCCAAACTCCAAAAAAATTATGTCTACGAGTACACCATATAGTTTTGGATACTTTCCTAAAAAACATCAAAGCATGAATCCACTGTTATTAACCATATGCAAGTGGAGGACTAGCACATGCAACCTAGGCAATCAGGTATATAATCTCTAATTATAATTTGGGAAATGTTTGCAAGGAAAAACAATTAGATAAGGAATTTGTTGAATTATACCTTTGCTTGTTTCAACATTGCATCCACCAATGTCGTTTTTCCATGATCTACATGAGCAACAATCGCTATGTTCCTTATGTCACTTCTTCTCTTCAATTGGCTTCTTCTCTCTAAGGCAATGTCACAAAATAAATTATTAGAAAAAGGTTAAATAATACGCTAAGTTCATGTAAACAAGGTGTCTACTCATATATTTTAGAAAATTTAACACTATAGAAGCTAGGGTGCCTGTTATTTATTAGTAAAATAGTTCCTTTGAAGTTTTGCTCATGACCATATTACATATTCACACAAATGATCTTTGAGCAATTATCAAATCTCTAGACAAAGGCGTTTGTGTATGTATAATATATATTATATATATATAGGAGCGACGCCACTCTTGGATGAGCAATGTCACCTGAAGCCCCCGAAAAACAAAAAATATATATATTTATGACATATAAATTTTGTTTTAAGAAAATTCAAGATTGTTGTCAACACCGAAAAAATAGGTTTGAACCCTCGTATATTTATACTACATTTCACAACAACTTTTGAAAATGTTCTGCCTATATTTCGTTAGAACATGAACATCTAAGATATTTACAATTGTCAAATTTGTTGGCCCAAATTTAAGTTTTTGCCCTTTGCAACAAAAAATCCCTCAAACAATGTCTTTCTATCCTTTACTTGTGTGGTTTCATTTTTCATTTGAAAAATGAAAATTAATGAGACTGAGCTTGTCATCTATCTATTTATGTACATAAACTTCTTTTTCTCTCTTTAGGATATGCTCACTTTTGCCATAAAAAAATGCAAGCATATTTGCTCTTTATATGGTCTGATCATGTAATTGATGGAAGCGAAGCATAATGGTAATTTTAATATAGGAAGAAAATTTGTTCAAGTGGTGACTTCTTATTTTAAAACCCATTTATTTTATTTTTTATCTTTAATTTGTTGTTCATTGATGGGGTGCTCTATTTTGATTTGGTTTATACTTAAGAATTGCTCACAAGCAAATTGATGAAATAATTTACCGAAATACTTCTTTATTTTGGCTTCTAAGATATATGTAAGCTTTGAAATCATCATTGCGCTTTATACTCTTTGAATTTTGGTTTGTAGGTAGGCAAATTCAATTGGCTGAAATATAAGGCTTTGTTGAATTAAGAGTTATTTTCTTCATATCTATGTTTGCCAACACTAGTTTTACTCATTAAGATTGAAGAAAGAGTACCGGTCTTTAACAGATTTCTATCCGGCAAAACATCATCTGCTTGAAAGAGCATAGTCAGTGGCATTAATTTAGATGGCTAAGGATAACAAATTGAAGCTTGGGTAACCAGCTTAGGGTATGATGAGATATCACCCCTTATTTATAAATGAAGATTTAGGGTTTACAAAGAAGACAATTACAAGATGATCCCTGAGTGCGTAAAAAATGATTACAAATCTTAGAGACTTTCGGCTAATATAATATGCTAAGTGCCTTTCGGTGATTATAATATGTCAACACTCCCCCTCAAGCTGGTGCGAAGATATCTTTCATGCCCAGCTTGCCTAATATGTCATGAAACGGTTTATTCCCAATTCCCTTGGTGAGAATGTCAGCAAGTTGTTCACCAGACTGAACAAAAGGAGTACAAATGATACCACTAGTGAGTTTCTCCTTAATGAAGTGGCGATCAATCTCAACATGTTTTGTCCTGTCATGTTGAACGGGATTGTGAGCAATGTTGATGGCGGCCTTATTATCACAGTATAACCGCATGGAGTCCGTCTGAGCAATACCTAGATCACTCAACAATAATTTGATCCATAAAAGTTCACACACACCTTGTGCCATAGCTCTAAACTCAGCTTCTGCACTTGACCTGGCAACCACATTCTGTTTCTTACTCCTCCAAGTAACTAGGTTGCCGCCGACAAATGTGCAATACCCTGAAGTTGATCTCCTATCAGTTACTGACCCAGCCCAGTCAGCATCTGTATAGGCTTCTACACGAAGATGATCATACTTTGAAAAAAACAGACCCTTACCAGGGGCAGACTTCAAATACCTCAAGATTCTCATGACAGCCTCAAAGTGAATCTGATGAGGAGCATGCATAAACTGACTAACTACACTGACAGCAACAGCAATATCAGGACGGGAGTGAAATAGGTAAATGAGCTTACCAACTAAACGTTGATAGCTCCCCCTATCCACAACTTCTCCTCCTTCATCATCCCCCAATTTCTGATTGGGTTCCAGTGGGGTGGCACATGCCTTGCAGCCAAGCATCCCAGTTTCCTTCAACAGGTCAAGCACATATTTTCTCTGTGAGATAAATATCCCATCCTTAGAGCGAGCAACTTCAATTCCCAAAAAATACTTCAAGCTTCCCAAGTCTTTGATTTCAAACTCTTTGGCTAAATATTTCTTCAACAGAGGTATTTCCCCACTATCATTGCCTGTAAGAACTATGTCATCTACATAAACAATAAGTGCTGTAGTCTTACCGCATGAGGAATGTTTCACAAATAATGTGTGATCTGCCTGACTTTGTTTGAAGCCATATTTAAACATAGCCTGAGTGAATCTCTCAAACCAAGCCCTTGGAGACTGTTTTCCGAAGTTTGCATACTTTCCCTTCTGTTTGATGATTCTCAAAACCCGGAGGAATGTCCATATATACTTCTTCTTCGAGGTCACCATGGAGAAAAGCATTCTTGACATCAAACTGATAAAGCGGCCAATCTAGATTAGCTGCTAGAGAAAGAAGTACTCTGACTGAATTCATTTTAGCCACGGGTGCGAAGGTCTCCTGATAATCAATGCCATATGTCTGAGTGAACCCTTTTGCCATAAGTCTTGCCTTGTAACGCTCAATAGACCCATCTGCTTTGTGTTTCACAGTATATACCCATTTACAGCCCACAGGTCGTTTGCCCGTAGGTAACTCAGTCAATTCCCAAGTGCCATTCTTCCTAAGTGCTTTCATTTCCTCAATCATGGCTAGTTTCCACTCAGAGATAGCAAGAGCATCCTGAAAATGGTTAGGAATGCTAACAGAGGAAATATTGGACACAAATGCTCTATATGAGGATGACAAATGAGAGTATGATACAAACTGTGAGATAGGATGTTGAGTACAAGATCTCACACCCTTTCTTTTGGCAATAGGAACATCAAGATCAATGGACTCACGAGATTCAAAATTACCTAGACTCTCATCAGAAGCAGGAGATGGCAGTGGAGTAGCAGAAACGGTCCCGTGTATCCAGTTAACTTGTTTTCTGTCGATGTCCCGGATATAAACATGTCCATCCTTATTCTTGGTGACAGTGGGTTCTATAGTTCCAGTAGAAGAGGGTGGTGCAAGAACAACTGGTTCTATCATAGGAGGCACAGGACTCACTTCTACCATAGGAGGCTCAGGACTCACTTCTACCATAGGAGGCACAGGACTCACTTCATACCAAGGCTCCCCCGGAAGGGAGGACGGGGACACCGGAGAGGACAAGAAATAGGACTGGGACTCAAAGAAAGTGACATCCATGGACACAAACCACTTACGAGAAGAAGGGTGGTAACATTTATACCCCTTTTGAGTAGGAGAATAACCAAGGAAAACACACTTGAGGGAGCGAGGGTCCAACTTACCACGAGAGGGAGAGTGATTATGGACAAAACAGACACAACCAAATATTTTTGGAGGAATAGAAAACAAGGACTGAGAACCGAGGAGGACGTGAAGCGGAGCCTGTTTGTCCAAAACCTGGGTAGGGAGACGATTAATAAGATAGGCAGCGGTGAGAACGGCGTCGCCCCAATAGGGTCGAGACACGTTCATAAAAAAACACATGCACCGAGCCATGTCAAGAAGATGCCGATTCTTGCGTTCGGCCACCCCATTTTGTTGAGGGGTATTGGTACAAGAAGTCTGATGGATAATGCCATGAGTAGAGAAATATTGTCCTAACCCAGAATCTATGTATTCCCCGCCATTATCAGAACGAAATATTTTGATAGTGGCCCCAAACTGAGTACAAATCATCTTATGAAAAGTGCGAAACACAGAGAAAACTTCACTCTTATCTTTCATGAGATACACCCAAGTAGCACGAGAAAAATCATCAATAAATGTAACAAACCAGCGATGACCTTTCACAGACAGAACACGAGAGGGACCCCAAACATCAGAGTGTATTAATGAAAAAGGAACTAAGCTTTTATTCAAACTGGGAGCAAAAGAAGCTCTATGTTGTTTTCCAAGTTGACAAGACTCACAAAGAAAGTCAAATACATGATGATTTGCGAAACTAGAAGGAAATAAATGCTTAAGTAAATGAAAGGAGGGATGCCCAAGACGCCGATGCCACAGCCAGACATCAGCGGGTGTAGGAGAAGACGGGGTGGAAGAATAAGCAAGTTTGTCCGGTTGATCTAGGAAGTAGAGACCATTTTCTGCACTACCACTGCCAATCGTCCTCCCCGTGACAAGGTCCTGAAAAAGACAATGATCAGGAAAAAACGTCACACAACAATTCAAATCCTGGGTAAGACGACTTAAGGATAACAGATTAACAGAAAACATAGGAACATGGAGAACAGAAGATAGATGCATGGTAGGAGTGACTTGGACTAAACCTTTTCCAGAAATAGAAGAAACAGTTCCATCGGCAATCCTAACTTTGTCCTGACCTGAAGAAGGCTTATAGGCAGAGAAAAGATCAGAGGAGCCAGACATATGATCTGAGGCACCAGAATCAATAATCCAAGGCAAAGATGTATGACACAGGAAAGCACAAGGAGAAGGTACTAAGTTACCTGAGCGGGCAAAGGACGAGGAAGCGGGACTGAGAGCAGTAGAAGATCTGCGGTCCAACAATTGGCGCAAAGCATCCTCCAGCTCAGTATCAGAAGAGTGGGTAGCAGAAGTGGAATTAGAATCAAGGGTATCAACGGCACTAGACTGATGAGCCCGGGAATAGGAACCACGTCCTCGAGAGTGGCCTGACCGACCGCCTCGAGAACCCGACCGATCACTTCGACCCCCAGATGGAGTCCCATGAAGCTTCCAACATGTCTCACGAGTATGCCGCGGCTTTTTGCAATAATCACAGAATACAGACTCCTTAGCAGTAGACGGAGGAGACAGGCTGAGGCTATCTCGAGGAGTGGACAGTAATGCGGAACGGTCAGTAGAGACAGGGGACATCATAGCAGACCGACGACTCTCCTCATTTTGGACATAGGCAAATGCCTCTTGCAGTGAAGGAAGAGTGTCCATACTCAGAACTCGACCCCTAACTGGATCATACTCCATATTTAGGCCAGCCAAAAATTTAAAGACCCGTTCCCGTGCGATGAACTTCTTGTACCCGATAGAATCAGTAGGGCAAACGGGCTTATAGTCTTCCAGGTGGTCAAGGCGTTTCCAGCCGTTGGTGAGGAAAGTGAAGTACTGAAGAACAGTCTGCTCCCCCTGAAGTGTGCTCTCAATAGAGCGACGCAACTCAAATGCCTGTGAAAAATTTCCTTTGTGGGAATAGGTAACAGCCACAGCCTCCCAAATGTCCTGGGCAGTCTCCATAGACAAGTAGCCCTCACCAAGTTCTGGAACCATCGAATGGATAAGCCAACTCATAATCAAAGAGTTGTTAATCTCCCATTGGTCATAACCTGAGTCAGTGGTACTAGGTGCCTGTATCCTGCCATCAACATACCCCATCTTCCCTCTGCTCTTTAAAAACAAAGTCAAACTTTGAGACCATGCTAGGTAGTTCTGACCATTAAATAGAGAGGTGGTGATTTTCAGACTAGGGTTGGGGTTCTCAGTCATGGTAGTAGGTAGAATGAGATTCTCACTTTTTGGTGTTTGAGATGAAGGGGACACACTAGTGGAATCTGTCATGGATACAATACTACCAAACCCGCAACAAATTAGTGGAAATCACAAACCCGGAAGGTGATAGTGAGATAACAAGCACAATGATCACTATAAAGACATACAAAATACAAAATTAAGAAACCATACACAATACAAACTTAAGAAACCATTTTTTTTTTGTTTTCCTTTTTTTTTTTTTTTTTTTTTGTTTTTTGTTTTTATATGTTGAGTTATTTATATATATACATGTATTTATATATAAATATATATCAGGCTATAGTTATATATATATATCAGGATATATATATATATATATATATATATTATATGCACCTTGGTTTGAGATCAGAGGACGACGAGGACGAGGGCTGAGACGAGCGACGAACTGCGGGAGAAGATCGACGAGCGACGAACTGCGATGAAGATCGACGAACTGCGATTGATGAAGACGAGCGACGAACTGCGGGAGAAGATCGACGGGCTGAGACGAAGACGAAGCAGATGATGATGAGGGCTGAAGAAGCGGAATGATGATGATGGCAGAGACGAAGAAGAAGCGGAATGATGATGATGGCAGAGACGAAGAAGAAGCGGAATGATGATGATGGCAGAAGATCGATTCAGCAGATGATCCAACTAGGTATGCTTTTAACCCTAGCCCTGGAGGTAATGCTCTGATACCATGAAGCTTGGGTAACCAGCTTAGGGTATGATGAGATATCACCCCTTATTTATAAATGAAGATTTAGGGTTTACAAAGAAGACAATTACAAGATGATCCCTGAGTGCGTAAAAAATGATTACAAATCTTAGAGACTTTCGGCTAATATAATATGCTAAGTGCCTTTCGGTGATTATAATATGTCAACACAAATCGCCATAATACTTTGTATTTTTTTATCAATAACTTGTCCATGCAGAAGTTAGGAGGGCATGATAGCTGATGTGTGATTTATTCAAAATAGAACCTAAATTAGATGGAATTTCTTTTCACTGTGCACAAATTGATTGTATATATGCATCAAAATGACTATGCTGTCTGTGTTTTTTTTTTCCCCATTAGTTCTACAAGATGCAGTGAGGTTGTTATGCAACAATTTCATATCAGGCTGTATATATGCAAATTTGTTAAGGTCAGTTGTAAAAGTTCATTTACATGTCTTTTTTATAAAACAATAGTATAAATAAATTACAATTCTCATTTATTTATTATTTGAGAAGTTCAAATTAGTTTCTGTTTATTAGAAATTGGAGATGGATATTGATAAGTGAGAACTTTTTAAAGGATTTGTAGAATTTAAGTTAAAAATACTTGAAGTTGCCATTGCTAACATACATATATGTAGCCACATGAAAGCAAATTCAGAATATGGAGAAATTGAAATTACCAGGGATGGCTTTGGTAGCTCTGGTGAGGAGCATTTGACTTAAGTGTGAATTGAATTTCTGGAATGGAAAATGAATGGCGTTTTGGTGATTAAAGTTGGAGATAAAGCATGGCCAAAGAATTGGTTAACGAGGAGAGGAGAAAAAAAAATTGAAGCTCCTCTTTGACATGAGAAAAGGGACACTTTTTCACTTAAATGTTTTTATAATGGATCCCAAATCAATTATAGATCAGTTCTATCACCATATGTGCTCCATCTCAACCCTCAATTGATCCAATCTCGCATAAATATCTCTACTTTTTGGGAGATCTTTGTTGCTTGCTACAAACCAATGGGTCTTATTATCTATCTCAATCCAGCTACAACCTGCTTCTTTACTCAACTTTAAGTCATTCATTACAGTCCTTACCCTGGAAGCCTCATCGAACACATCCTCTCCAGTATACATATTTGAAACAAGTATGTAGGACCCTGCTTCTTTTGGTTCCAGATCAAGCAAACATTTAGAAGCCATCTTGCCAAAATTGAGATCCCCAAATTGCTTACACACATGGGCCAAAGTTCTCCAAAGAAGTGGTGAGTCAGAAAAAGGGCTTTCATTAATAATATCCACGGCTTCAGAGAAAAGGCCAGCTCCCCCTAAAAGATCAACCATACAAGCAAAATGCTCAAGTACTGGTCTAATCCCATATTTCATCTCCATTTCATTGAACAAGCAAAACCCATAATTTCATAAACTGGAGTAACTACAAGCTTGAAGAACAGCCAGTACAGTAATCTTGTCAGGAAGAAATCCTTTACTTATCATTTCTTTAAAAAGAGAAACAGCTTCTTTCCCTTGCCCATGGAGGGCATGAGTGATAGGCCAGCAACTAGAAGTGACGCTGCTGCCATGGGCCAAGACAAGGGGCTTAATTTAGGGCTTAATTTAGGAGCAGTGCACAGTGGTTTGGACAGTGGGCTGGACTGGAAGATGGGCCAGACAACAGACCCAGATAACCCAGATAACAGATCAATTACAACTTAGTGACTTGGTGCGGGATTAGCGGAAGCTGTTAAAGTTGTTGAGCGGGATTAGGGGTAGTTGTTAGAACTGTTGAGAGATATTGTATAAGAAGGGAGAGAAGAAGAGAGGAGGGGAATAATTTTTGTAATGAAGCTTGGGATCTAACGTTTCCCAGAGTTGGAACCTAGTTTCAAATTAATATAATTTTCCATTGCTATCTCAATTTCAGTCTCAATCTGTCTTACTCTTTTCTCTCAATTCCCATTTTTATTACCCACCTTATCAATGAGCAGAAGCCATCTAATCTGTAAATCCAGTTAAAATTGCATTGAATGAGGTAGTGTTTATGACCGAGAGACCATTATTGAGAAACAATCTTGCAGATTGAAGGTTCTTACATTTGGCATATAAATCAATTAAAGCAGTGCCCACATTAACATTAGAGACCAAACCAGGTGATGAAGATCATGGAAAGAAGAAAGAGAGCAAATCTAGAATTTCACATGAAGCACATTTAGGGCATCAAGAATTAAAGATTTGGAATCATTTTGAATCTTCATGTCATTATAGTAGGTTTTAGTAATTAAGGGTATAATGGTAATTTCAATAATTGTTGGATATGGGTTGTAGGGGTCACCAATGGGTTTTATTTTGGGTCAAGTAATTAAATGAATCTTATATATGGGTTTTATTATGTTTAAAACAATTTTTGTAGTCGAAAGTCTAAATTTCCTATTTTGATATTGAAGTAGAATTAGAAGTCATTAAAGTTTCTTATTATAATTGAAGTATAATTAGATGTCATAGTTGGTCTAAAATATTAATAGTTGCTAAATATTTTTAGTTTCTAATTTGAGTAATAGTCCTTATAGAATTAGGAGAGTTTTTAGCCTATAAATAGATGTGTAAATTCAATGATTCAATAGTAGAGTTAATATGATGAAAATTTGAGATTGTGTGTGTGATTGTGTGTGTGATTGGCCTGTCCCTTGTGAGAGTAAACACCTCTCTCTCTCTCTCTCTCTCTCTCTCTCTTCTTCTTCTTCTTCTATCCAACAAGGTTACTGTTCACAGTGCTTAGAACAACCACCCAACTGTCCCTAAACACTTGTGTTTTTATTCCCAAAACCTTATCCTTTTACAAACCCTTAAATTCTTATTTTTTTAAATACTTTTGCAGTCACAAAATCCCACCAAATCCAGCCTTACAAGTCTACTGTTGCTGCTGCCAGTATACTTAACCCGGGCTCACTACTTGTAGGAAAGTAATCCCTACTCGTCCTACATCAGTTTGGTATCAGAATTTCAAGATCCTACCTTGTACGTTATCAATCTTTTGATGAAATTTCTTTCTTTATTACAATGTTGACAAGCATTGAATTAAATTAGAAGTTTGAAGCCTCGTCAACAAATTATAGAGCTACTAAGAAAGATGTGATATTAAAGGAGGATTTTACAATAATTAAGAAGGATGTTACAACAATAAAAAGTGATGTGCATACTATCAAAACAACCTTGAATGGACTGAAAACTTCCATGGAAATATTGTTGGTTGCTGTTTTAGAGAAGACTAATATTCAGGAGCAAAAGAATGATAGCGTTGAAGATTTTGAACTATGAAAGAGAAAGATGAACATGTTGCTAATATTGAGGATATTGAAGAAACGAAGGCAAAAATTAATTTGCTTACTAAAGAAAGCATGAAAGATCGTCATGATCAAGGTTCTAAAGCCAAGGAAGCCACAGAAAATGATGAAAATGCAATTGAACTTTCTGCTTTTCACAAGAAAATGAAGTTCATATTGAGTTTATTATTTCTAAGAAATTCGATGTGGTCAATGGAGTGATGACAACATTGAACTTTTTGATTTTTCTCATCATTCATTCAAAACAATCAATTTGAATGGTTGCAAGTGCAAGATTCCACAATCTTTATACTTCAACATTATAAAACTCGAGGTCGAGTTTTTTTGAATCCAGGGAGAATAATGAAAATTGTAAAATATATTGATGTATATTATTGATTGATATATATGTTATATATATTACAATGATTCATGATTCCTATATATAGAAGAGGGTGAGTGTGTAGTAGGTAAGGAGTAGGTGAAGTGGAGGTGGTAGTGGTGTAGTGGGTTAGGTTTAGTGGAGTAGGTGAGGTGGTAGTGGTGTAGTGGGTTAGGTTTAGTGGAGTAGGTTTAAGTGGGTGAAGTAGGTGATAGGTTTTAACAGCCCCCCGCAAACTCAAGGGGGATAGGAACTAACCAACTTGAGTTTGGAGAGAGTTACAAAACAAGAAAATACATAAAAATAAAAGAGGATAGGTGACACTGTATGGTCGTGTCAGACCATTGGTGAAGACACTGGATGGTGGTGTCATAACGTTGTAGAGGACACTGTATGGGGGTGTCATAACGTTATAGAGGACACTGTATGGTGGTGTCATAACGGTGTACAGGACACTGGATGGCGGTGTCAGACCGATGTAGAAGACAATTTATGGGGTCATGTCGGACCGTTGTAGCTGACAATGTTGTGACAGTTGTTGTGACAGTTTACAGAGTCTTGCTGGACCCTTGTAGAAACTAACCGGAATCAATGTCGGGACAGTTTACAGAGTCTTGTCGGACCCATGAAGGAGCTAACCGGAATCAATGTCGGGATAGTTTACAGAGTCTTGTCGGACCCTTGAAGGAGCTAACCGGAATCAATGTCGGGACAGTTTACAGAGTCTTGTCGGACCCTTAAAAAATACACTGTATGATGGTGTATATAGGCTGCCCAAATATATATATATATGGATATATATAGTGAGCCCTCAAAAGTCGCGCCCTCAAAAGGCGCGCCCACTTCATCAAAAGGCGTGCCTGACAGAAAGCGTCGAGCCATCAAAAGGTGAGCCGGAGACGCGGCGAGGCACGTGAGCGACAGAGTGGCGTGTCGGCCTCGGCTATTTAACCAAGGTTGAGGCGGAGGTTGTGCAAACCAGTCTGAAACCGCCGAAAAACCTTTGAAAAAAACTCTTCCGTTTCTGAGAAAGAGATTCTAGAACACTCTGTTGCCATTCTGTAACCAACCTTTCTCTGAAACACTCAGCAACCCATAACATGGCCTCGTCTTCCCGTTCAGCTACCCAGAATATGGCCTCTTCGTCCCGTGGTCTGCTCACTCTTTTTCCCGACCTCAACGAGTCAACAAGAGAGATAACTGGTGCGGTGGCCAGTGAACCTCAACCAAGCGCATCTGGTTTTGCTCCGTTGAACTTTCCGATGCGGTCGGTGGAGCAAAAAATGGCGGTGCAAACTGATATTGAGGCCAATTAGTATACTTTGAAGTCATGTGTGGAGACCATGACGGCGGTCACAAACCTGTTGCACCGGCTGCAGAGTAGGACAAATGAGGTGCAACAGTTAAACTCCCAGCTGGCTCTGCTCCAACGCATGTATAAGGATGCGCGAGCAGAGATAAGTGTGCTAAAGACAAAAAACAAGGAGCTGAAGCGGAAGGCCACCGTGATGTTCCGATTTGGAGGTCCACCATATGCTGTAATGGAGGAGCAGGGAGGAGGAAACTTGCTTGGTGGTCTAGGAAGCACGGAGGCAACACCGTCAAGGGCCGTCCAGGACGGAGGCAAGAAGAAAAGACAAGCGGCAGAGTAGAGAAGAAAAATCCCGCCTGTGTATGTGGTTGTTTGGGTTTTGTTTGTTTGGTTTTTTTTTTTTTTTTTTTTTTTTTTTTTTTTAATGTAAAATGGTGATCGGGGTGAGGCCTGACATGAATAAAATAAGGGAAGGTTTGGTGTGCAATTCTGCCTTTTTTTTTTTTTTTTTTTTTTGTGGTTGAAATAATAAGAATAATAATAATATATAAAATAAAGTGTTGTGCCACGTCTTGGGCAGATCAAATACTTTGGAAAAAAAGTTGAAAGAAAAGTTGAAAAGATGAGAGGAGAATGGGACAAGCCCATGTGAGTGTGAGTGAAAGTGGGGTTTAAAGAAAGTGAGGTTGATTAAAAAAAAAGATAGTGGGTTTGAAGAGAGATGTATGCATGTGTATCAAATCGTTACAGTGCTTCATTGTCTTCAATCCTTCCCTGTTTCCTGATTCAAAGCACTGTAAAACTTTGGATCTTCAAGTGGGTTGAGAAAACTGAGTGGTTTCATGCCAAGAGAAGAGGATTGTGAGGAAGAATACAGAGTTACGATCTCTAGGTAGAGAAAATGCCAGAGATCGTTGATGATTCCGGCAATGTTTTGCCTCCGGCGACGAACCTGTTCGGAAAATATGAGCTCGGAAAGCTTCTCGGCTATGGAGCCTTCGCGAAGGTGTATCACGCTAGGAACGTCAGGACAGGCCAGAGCGTCGCGATCAAGGCCGTTAGCAAGCAGAAAATTCTTAAAGGAGGCCTCGCGGCGCATGTTAACCGAGAGATCTGTTTGGTGGTGCTCTGGACCAGCCACAGCACAGAGCATATCGGAGAATGAAGATGGTGAGTGCGAAGGTTGTGAAACTCCTGACGGTGTTGATGATGCAAATATACTTGCAAACACACTGCTGCTACTGCAATTTGCACCATTACCGCTTGAGCTGGAGGAACCGCTGGCTGTTGCGATGGTTAAGTTGGCCGCCACCGGTTGTTGCGGTGGTATTCCGGAGGGGTTTTCCGGCGCTTCTGAGCTTTGAATGGACAGAATAGAGAGGTAAGAGAGAGGTAAGAGAGAGGTAAGAGAAGTTACAGTCTGGGTATGTGTAGAGGTCCGGCGGGCGGCTAAGGCGAGGCTGCCGCCCGCCAGTGAAGCAGAATGAATAGGTTCTTAACCTTGCTCTGATACCATGTAAAATATATTGATGTATATTATTGATTGATATATATGTTATATATATTACAATGATTCATGATTCCTATATATAGAAGAGGGTGAGTGTGTAGTAGGTAAGGAGTAGGTGAAGTGGAGGTGGTAGTGGTGTAGTGGGTTAGGTTTAGTGGAGTAGGTGAGGTGGTAGTGGTGTAGTGGGTTAGGTTTAGTGGAGTAGGTTTAAGTGGGTGAAGTAGGTGATAGGTTTTAACAAAAATCATGGAAAGAAAAAAAGAACAAATCTAGAATTTCACATGAAGCACAGTTAGGGCATAAAGAATTAAAGATTTGGAATAATTTTAAATCTTTATGTAATTATAATAGGTTTCAGTAATTAAGGGTATAATGGTAATTCTAATAATTGTTGGACATGGGTTATAAGGGTCATCCATTGGTTTTATTTTGGGTCAAGTTATTAAATGAATCTTATATATGGGTCTTATTATGCCTAAAATAATTTTCGTAGTCAAAAGTCTAAATTTCCTATTTTAATATCGAAGTAAAATTAGAAGTCATTAAAGTTTCCTATTATATTTGAAGCACAATTGGAAGTTATAATTGGTCTAAAATACTAGTAGTTATTAAATATTTTTAGTTTCTAAATTTGAGTAATAGTCTTTGTTAGGTTTTATTTATTGGCAATCCCGTTTGACAAAACTCCTTTCAGTTGTATTTATTTTCGCACTTTTTATTTCAGTGAGGCTATGAGTGTTTAGATGCGAATCCAACCCGAAATGTACCTTTTCAGAGAAATTTGTGATGCTAATGCTTTCAAGATTGCCACTTCGCTGATTATGACGGGGATCGAGCTGCCCGGTCAGCTCGCGGGGGTCCAGGGGGCAGCGCCCCTTGGCGGGTCCGGGGCAGCGCCACGGCGAGGTCGAGGGGCAGCGCCCCCGAAGCAAAATGCAAAAATGCATTCCAAGTTGCCTGTCCGCTCGAGCGAACATTACCCCGCTCGAGCGAAAAATGCTGGGTTTCAGAAGTTTGTCAGGTCTGTAAAAATACTGGAAGGTGTGATTTCGCGTTCGAGCGGGTTCTCTAGCGCTCGAGCGGACCTCTGTTATATCACGCGCATATTTTGCTGAAGACGCTCGAGCGGGCTGTTGGGCGCTCGAGCGGAGATCGCGGGACAGATTCTATAAATTCGCGTGTTGGGTCAGATTTTAGGATTACTACTCCAGATCTTCTTTTTGGGTTCTAGGGTTTATATCTGGGGATACTTTGTGAGTTTTCTTTGATGTTTTGATTGAGTATTCAACTCATGTTTTAAAGAGTATACATCAAAGGTCTTGTTTGTTCTACAAGTTCTACAAAAGAGAGAGTTGTTCTTCGGTGGATTCTGAAGAATTCGAGCCTGAAGCTTTGGTAGATTCCGAGGTGGCTCATCGTAAAGACAATTCGGAGGTGAAGACAGGTTGGAAGAGGCACATAGAGGTTGGTTCAATCAGGTGTGGATTCGCTAGGTAATTGAGAGTATACCTGTGTAATTCCTTTGAATCTTCTTAGTGGATTGTTTTGTGGCTGTTGCCCATGGTTTTTTTATCACAGTTGGAGGTGTCCAATTGTGGTTTTTTCCACGTAAAATCGTTGTGTCTCTTTGTCATGATTGTTTGATTGGGATTGTTATATTCTGCTTAAAATTGATACAAAATCACAAATCAACATCTAGGGGATTTCTAGATTTTTCAGTCTTTATAGAATTAGGAGAGTTTTTAGCCTATAAATAGATGTGTAATTTTAATGATTCAATAGTAGAGTTAATATTATGAAAATTTGAGATTGTGTTTGTGTGATTGATCTATCCCTTGTGAGGGTGAAACACCTCTCTCTCTCTCTCTCTCTCTCTGTCTCTCTCTCTCTCTTCTTCTTCTTCTTCTATCCAACAAGGTTACTATTCATAGTGCTTAGAACAACCACCCAACTGCCCCTAAACACTTGTGTTTTCATTCCCAAAACCCTACCCTTTTACAAACCCTTAAATTCCTATTTTTTTAAATACTTCTGCAGTCACAAAATCCCACCAAATCCAGCCCTACAAGTCTACTGGTGCTGCTGCTAGTATACTTAACCCGGGCTCACTACTTGTAGGAAAGCAATCCCTACTTGTCATACACCACCAGGCTTTATCACAAATCCATGGATTTGAAGTCCAAAGTCCAAATTCTGGCACTCTGAACAGCAGTCAAGCACACAAGATAAACAATTAGAATCCAAATTTAGTCCTTGGTTAACCATGTCTAGGAACCCAACAAACACCTTGTGAACATGGCCATTTTTCACATATGCTGATAGAAGAGCTGTCCAAGAAACCAAATTTCTCACAGCCATTCCATGAAAAATACACTCAGCCTCTTCAACCAACGCATACCTTCCATATATTGTAATAATTGTGTTTCCAACAGAGGTTTTACCCGTTAAACCGTGCTTAAGAGCAGGTCCATGTAGTTGCCTGCCTTCCTCCAAGCCTACAGTTCCATTGCAAGCACTTATTACATTGGTAAATTTATAATCATTTGGTTCCAACCCAATACGAAGCAAATCAAGAAAGAACCAAAGTGCTTTCTCCCCATATCCAGCATTCCCATGTTCCAAAATCATCAAATTCAGACACCGAACATCTACGTACGTCAACTCATTGAACAATTTATCTGCATCATCCAAGTGGGCACTTCTTGAATACATAGAAACTAAAGAAGTTCCAACAAAAATATCCTCACAAAACCCACTTTTTATGAAAAAACCATGCATCTGTTCACCACAAATCCTTTCATATGGTGAATCACATGCCCGCAAAATTACTGAACAAGTGTGCTCATTAAAATCTTCATGAGATTTATGCATATGATGAGTCATTCTAGTAACAGATTTAAAATCATTAACCTGTGAATACCCATTAATAAGAGAGGTCCATGTGATTGTGTTCCGATCAAGCATTTCATCAAATACCTGTTGTGCATCATCCAATCTATTGAATTTAACAAGCATGCGTACAAGATTGTTGCCTCGCAAGATGTCACTTTGATAACCAGATTTCAATAAAAATCCATGAATGGCCTGACCCAGAAGAAAATCACCCAATTGAGATTTTGAGATACTGTGGCCAGTGATCAGTCAAGAACAGGGATTGCTCACAACCTAAAATGCCACAAGTGATTGTTTTGCAATTAGGGTTTTGTTTGCTATGTAAAAGTTTACAAGATGGATAGAAAGCGTCATTGACTAGCTTTGTTTTAAGTGGAGGGAAGGGCAGTTGATGATTTGCAAAGCAAGGAAACGAGGTAGTAGGAAAGAGGGCATACATGGAATTTTGTCAAATGTTAAATTATTGGGCCAAAGGGGCTCCAACAAAAAGGTCTTAGAGATGGAAGTTTCTACATGCACCTCATAATTTCTCATTACACCCATCGAATATATTAATAAGTTTTATTTTAAAAAAAATATATATTTATCTATGAAGCACCGACACGTCCCTAGGCCTCACGTACGAGTGTTGGACACGTGTCGGACACGGACACGCAGTAGACACGTGTCCGACACTCTCTCTAACGTATCCCCCTTTTTTTTTTTTGAAATTTTCCAGTCGGACACGCCATGGACACGCCGGGACACTCTCCAGACACGCGTGAGTGGATCAAAGAAGCCCTAACTGTTGCAGAGGAGACAGAGGAAGAGAGAAGGAGATCGATGGAGACAAAGAAAGAGAGAAACCCTAACTGTTGCAGAGGAGACAGAGAAAGAGATAAAGAGATCGAAGGAGACAGAGAGAGAGAGAAAGAGATCGAGAGAGGAGATGAGACAGAGAAAGAGGGAAAGAGAGAAAGAGATTGAGGGAGAAAGAAGCCTAACCTGTCAATCGAAGAAGCTGAGGTGATATTCTCCTTCTTCTTCTCTTCGTCTTCCTCCCTTTCGTCTCTGCATTTCTTCTCCTCCCTTTCATCTCTGCTTTTCTGATTCTCTCTCTCGCTCTCGTCTTTGCTTATCCCTCTCTCTCTATCCTTTTTGTTAAAATCCACCTACCTTCCACAGCCGTACCTCTGCAAGAAGAGAAGCTTCGCTCCATCATTTCCTTCCACGAATCTTCTTCGTGGCTTTCGCACTCTCTCTCACTCCCTCACTGTTCGCTGCCAACACCACTCCATCAAGGTTCACCGCCGACACCACTCCCTCACTGTTGACTACCGACTGGCAAAGCTCGTGCGCCATTTTAGCGAGCAAGGTGGTGTCGCAGCAGCAAGACACCACCGTGAAGAGCGGCACGCCGACAACATCACCGCCGTTAACGGCCACCAAACCCTAGATCTCGTCACCAATCGAGAACTCCCTCGGTGGTAGCATCCACCGGAACTCCGATCTCCTCCTCCGCCTCAAAGGCTTTTGGAAGTTCATGCCCATAGTGAATCTTGTAGGGCCCTTCGATTCATCAACGAGGGTCGTGCAATTGTCACGGGGTCTCCGGATTGCTCCATTCTTTCGACGGACGTTGAAACAGGATCTGCAATTGCTCGTCTTGAAAGCTCTCATGGGGCTGCTGTCAATCGAATAATCAGCTTGACAGAGTCAACCATTGCATCTGGAGATGATGAAGGGTGTATTAAGGTTTGGGATACCAGGCAGCGTACTTGCTGCAACTCTTTTGATGTTCATGAAGAATACATTTCAGATATGACTTTGGCATCTGATTCCATAAGACTATTGGGAACAAGTGGAGACGGGACTCTCTCTGTTTGCAATCTTCGGAGCAACAAGGTTCAAACTCGCTCTGAATTTTCTGAAGACGAGCTGCTTTCTGTGTTAATCATGAAGAATGGTCAAAAAGTTATATGTGGGACGCAAACTGGAACTCTTCTATTATATTCATGGGGTTTTTTCAAGGACTGCAGTGACCGCTTTGTCGATCTATCCCCAAACTCTATTGATGCTTTGTTAAAGCTTGATGAAGATAGAGTTATTACTGGATCTGAGAATGGGCTCATTAGCCTGGTAGGCTATGAAGCACGGATACTTCAAAAAGGGTGACGTATCCGTATCGGATACTTATCGGATACCGATACTCCTCGGATACTCGCGGATACGTATCGGATACTTCTTAAAAGTATCAGATACTTCTTAATTAATTTTTTATTAATTTTGAAGTATCGGATACTTAATTTTGAAGTATCGGATACTCGAAGTTATATATTACTTATAATATTTTGTTTAGTTCTTTGATAAGAAGAATATAGTGAGAGTTAAAGTAATAGAATTTGTCAAATTGATGTATCCTTGTTGTCTCTCTCACTTCTCTCTCTCTTTTTCACTCTCTCACGTTTCTTCTCTCTGCTCTCATTCTTTTTTTGGTGTTGGCATATAAGGATGATGTTTAATTTGCATTTGCATTTGCATTTGCTTTTGCTTTAGTTTTGGATATTTTATGAATGTTTGAGCACTTTTAGGTTAATAGGAATCCCTCTCCTTATTTATTAATTTACTTTAAGTTTTATTTTCATACATATTACATTATTAAAATTATATAAAAAAAAAAAATTATGAATGTATCCCCGCTGTACCCGTATCGTACTTTTTTAAATTTTGACATATCGTCATATCCACATCCCCATATCACCATATTCGTATCCGTGCTTCCTAGGCTATCATTGATGACTTAAAAAAGTATATTTGCTGAAATTTTTATTTAAGAATGGTTTTTTGGCTTTAGCTAAGGTCTTGTGATATTCAATGATGAAGGGGAACAAGCTGAAGCTATTGACCTTGAAGACTCTTAATTTTATAGGAATCTTTCTTCTTTATCAAGTTGTCTTTTGCTTTAGGTTTTATTTTTATGCATACTGCATTACTAAAAATTGTTAAAATAATATTTTTTATGAACGTATCCTCGCCGTACCCGTATCCTAGTTTTTCAAATTTTGTCGTATCGCCGTATCCGTATCGTATCGTATCCGTATCCCGTATCTGTATCCGTGCTTCCTAGCTGGTAGGCATATTACCCAACAGAATAATACAGCCAATTGCGGAGCATTCAGAATATCCTATCGAGCGTCTTGCATTTTCTCATGATAAAAAGTTTCTGGGCAGTACACCACGTGATCCCCTTTCTTTTCTTTTCTTTATTTTCCACTTTCAAGCCCTTTATTTTTTTATTCTCTTTGATCACCCCCATGTCTGACCAAACACCACTCTTCTTTTATTTCACACTTTTCTTTTATTTTAAGATATATATATCTATATTTTTATTATAATATATTTCTCCTATCCCTCCTTTTATTTTATTTTTTCTATCTTTCTTTTTCCACCAATATTTCATTATTATACCACTCGTTAGTGAGCATCACTATTTTTCCATTATCTTATTATTATTTTTTATATTCCACAAAAAAAAAAACAAAAAAAAAAAACCCAAAACCATTTACCAATTTGCACAACAAACCATATTTTATTCATCTCAGGGGTTCACCCCGATCCACATTTTACACCACAACCACAAAAAAAAAAAAAAAAAAAAACAAAACAAAACAAAACAAAACAAAACAAAAACAAAAACAAAAACCACACAAGATTACCATCACCACAACAACAGATTTGTTTTCTTTTCTGCAGACGGCCACCCACCGACTTACTCTGCCGCCGGTCTCTTCTTTTTGCCTCCGTCCTGGGCGGTCCTTGACGGTGTTGCCTCTGTGTTTCCCACTCCACTAGGCACGATCACTCCCCCACACTCCTCCACTGCAGCATATGGCGGACCTCCAAATCGGAACATCACAGTGGCCTTCCGCTTCAGCTCCTTGTTTTCTGCCTTTAGCACACTTATCTCTGCTCGCGCATCCTTATACATGCGTTGGAGCAGAGCCAGTTGGGCGTTTAGCTGCTGCACCTCATTTATTCTACTTTGCAGCCGGTGCGACAAGTTTGTGACCGCCGTCATGGTCTCCACACATGACTTCAGAGTATACTGATTGGCCTCAATATCAGTTTGCACCGCCATTTTTTGCTCCACCGACCGCATCGAAAAGTTCAACGGAGCAAAATCAGAGGTGTTTGGTTGAGGTTCACGGGCCACCACACCAGTTATCTCTCTTGTTGACTCGTTGAGGTCTGGAAAGAGAGTAAGCAGACTACGGGACGAAGAGGCCATTTTCTGGGCAACCGAGTATTACAGAATGTTTCAAGATTTGCAGCTCTTAGAGACACTCTCTCAGCAAAAGGAACTATCTCTCTCAGCAACACGAAGAGTTTTTTTCAGAGTTTTTTAGCGGGTTTTCTGCCTCAGCCTCAGCCTCCGCTTCGATTTATAAAGACCTTGACGAAGAGGCAGACACGCGCATCATGAGTCGCTCGGCGCTCGCCGACAACTTGGCACGCCTTTTGATGGCAAGCCTTTTTATGGATTGGGCACGCCTTTTGATGGCACGCCTTTTGAAAGATTGGGCACACCTTTTGAGGGTGCGACTTTTTAGGGGTCCGACAAGACTCTGTAAACTGTCCCAACATTGATTCCGGTTAGCTCCTTTATGGGTCCGACAAGACTCTATAAACTGTCCCGACATAGATTCCGGTTAGTTTCTGCAAGGGTCCGACAAGACTCTGTAAACTGTCCCGACATAGATTCCGGTTAGTTTCTACAAGGGTCTGACAAGACTCTGTAAACTGTCCCGACATTGATTCCGGTTAGTTTCTACAAGGGTCCAGCAAGACTCCATAAACTGTCTTCTACAACGGTCCGACATGACCCCATAAACTGTCTTCTACATCGGTCTGACACTGCCATCCAGTGTCCTCTACAACGTTATGACACCACCATACAGTGTCCTCTACAACGTTATGACACCACCATCCAGTGTCTTCACCAATGGTCTGACACGACCATACAGTGTCTCTTATCCTCTTTTATTTTTATGTATTTTCTTGTTTTGTTACTCTCTCCAAACTTAAGTTGGTTAGTTCCTATCCCCCTTGAGTTTGCGGGAAGCTGTTAAAATCCACCTACTCTCCACCTACTTCACCCACTTAAACCTACTCCACTAAACCTAACCCACTACACCACTACCACCTCCACTTCACCTACTCCTTACCTACTACACACTCACCCTCTTCTATATATAGGAATCATGAATCATTGTAATAGAAATCAATAACAAAAATCAATCAATAATATACATCAATATATTTTTTTACACTTTTTTTTTTTTTTTTCTATTTTCTCTTCCCTCTTATTACCATGTCTGTCTCTCCCCCTTTATTCTTTTTATTCTTTTTTTTCTTTTTTATGTCTTTCTTTTGTAAATAAATAATATAAATAAATACAAATAATATATTTATTTTTTAATTTTACATATAATAAATAAAATAAATAAATAAAATTAGTATATATTTTTTAATTTTACATATAACATATAAAAAATATATATATTAAACGTGTCCCCAGCGTGTCGTGTCCCCTATTTTTTAAAAATTTGCATTTTTGCATGTCCGTATCGTGTCCGTGTCGTGTCACGTGTCCGTGTCCGTGCTACATAGATATTTATGTATGTAATTGTAGTGAGAAATTTGATGAGTGTTTTTATAATAGCAAATACAGATATTAAAGTTAAGTTGTACAGTCTTGTGTAAAGTAAGGTGTTATATTGGTTTATATTATTGTTTACAAAATATATTTACCCATGTAGTTCCTCTCTTGTTCTAAATATTATGCTTACCCATATTCATAATTTATTAATCAATAGAAAACTTACTTTATAATTTATTGCACAAATTAATCGTCAAGGAGTTGGATTCTTTCAAAGCTGCCTCTTGACATGTGTATGTAGTGCTATTGAGTTTAGCAACTGTTCGCAAAAGCTTAAAAACTTAATTTTTGGCATTTATATGGGAAGAAGCTACATGGCCAAGCAGCGCCCACGATTTTAGCCATTTAGGCCAACCCAGCAGAATAGAAAAGCTCAGTGGCAAAACGCCACCCTGACTTCCCGAGTTGTACGACAGCTCGAAAGAAGAACAACTCCCAAAGGGGACATGGTCTGAGAAAGAATGATAGTTCCCCCAAAAAAGTATAGTTGGGAGGAAGAATAACACCCCAAATGAACTATGGTTGGCACAAAGAATAACGACCTTTGGGAGCAAGATCCTACCAGCATGAATAGAGCAGGTTACTAGGGGAACATTACCGGAATTTAGCCTTGCAGAGAGTGTAAGGATAATCGGTTTGTCAACTAAAAGTTACTTAACCACTGTTGATACTCTTGGAGGACAAGACACTCAAATCTGTATCAACAATGGTTGATACACTTAACCATTGTTGACTTTTTGGCAAAAACATTTTTTTTTAGCTAAAATAGCGAATAAGACAAAATGTCACATTCTACACATCAACCAATCACTTTTTCTCTCACAACCATCTATTCAACTACAAAAAAAAAAAAAAAAAAAAAAAAAAAAAAAAAAAAAAAAAAAATCACAAATCATCCCAAACACAACTTCTTTTCATATCATAAAATAACCAAAAAGTCAACTAAATAGGCAAGTTCCCAAACGAGGCCATACAGGTTGATCCTACAAGAAAGGATACGCCAAACACTCTTAACTCACGAACACTCTTGGTTGTCTATCTCATTTTCTTTGCAAGCAACTAACTTAATGATCAAAGTGCCCCCCTAGCCAAAGCCACCGGCTACGCAATACTAATGGTGTTTGGGGTTTTACAAAAGCTACCGATTCATGGAGCCTCATCTAGTTGTCTCTATAGAGTGAGGATTTTTTCCATGCACAATTGTCTTTTTTTAAATAAATAAAAAAAAAAAGTTTGTTTGGCATGGACTAAAAATCTCAATAAAAGACTTAAAGATGGCTTTTTACTAAATTTTAGCCATTAAAAATTTAAATTTTTACTTGGTTGATAGGTGCTTCATTTTTTTAATCACAAGTTCACAACTTCCACTAAGATTTTTATAGCTAAAAAGTTGGCAACTTAGCATGTTCATCTCATGGGTTTTTTTTTTGAGGTCGCTCATGAATTGGTCTAGGTAGTTAAAAAGCCTCCACATCATCATTACCTTGTAAGTTGTAACTAAGATTGTTGCACAAGTAAAAAAAAAACTATAAAGAAAATGCTAAGAAATCAGGGTTGTTCATGGGGCGAGTTGATTCACGTTTTCTGTCAGACCATTAACTGAACCAACCTCTTCAGGTGGGAAGGAAATTCATCCAATTTGAACCAAGTACTGTTTGAAACCGCATAGGATCAGATCACTGTTTTCACTATTGGATCGGTCAGTGCGTGACATAAAGGATATGCAAACATCTGAGAGAGAGGGAGGGAGGGTTGATTGGTTAGGGGGTTGGTGATGTTACGAATAGACTCTGTTGGTGCCTAGATTAAATTCACCAATAAAGACAGGACACATGGCAATGTAAACATCCTCTGAATAGATGGAACCACAGCTGGAGACACGTGGATAGCAACTGGAAAAACAATTCAAAACAAGAGACAAGCTGGAAGACGAGAACAATTGGAAGCAGTAATTCCAACAGTTGCTGAAGGAATTTGAATTCAAATAGGAGGAAAGCACACATCAATGTGGAAGACATGAAGAAAGATTATGGAGTCGTGTGAAGTAGTTTTTACCCCTTGGATGGTTACCAAAATATCAAAGGAGTGGCTCCGTCTATAAACAGCAATTCAAACAAAAAGAGAGCCCTGATCAAAACCAGAATTCAATTTCTTTTGTTTCTCTTATCTTGTCTTGTCTTTCCATTACAAACAGGACTAAAAGTAAGTAACATATGAGTGGATACTAACACTTGTACTTTATCAATAGCAAGAGCGAAAAGTAGATTCTATTTATTTACTATTTGTGGGTTTATTAGAAATAGGTGATGATATTGACAAGTGATAATTTTTTGTACAATTTGTATGATTTAAGCCTTTTAATGTACAAAAATTCATAGAGTAGCCACAGTTAATATAATATGCATACATATATGTATGAAGATGAAAGGAAGCAAATTGAGATTGATGAAGAGAGGAGGGAAAGTAGTGTGGAAAAAACAGAATGGAGAAATAGGAATTACCAGGGACGGCTTCTGTAGCCCCAGAGACGGAGCATTTGAGTGAAGTCCGAATTGAATTTCTGGAATGGAAATTGAATGGTGGTTTGGTGGTTAAAGTTGAAGATAAGGTACGGCCAAAGAGTTGATTAACGAGGAGAGAAGACGAAAAACTGAAGCCTCTCTTAGGGTTGGGGTTTGTGAGGGATATGAAAGGAGTGGGAGAGCTGTGTAAGGCTGTGGCCATCTCCATTGCTATAGCTCACTCTCACAGCCGATGCACAGAGAGAGAGAGAGAGAGAAAGCAATGGAGGATGGATGGGGCAAGTGAGAGGCTGTTGTTGAAACTAGGAAAATTTGAAAACGTTGATGACAATGAATAGAATAGAGAGTATAGTGTTCGCTTGGCTGTGTAAACTCTGCTTCCTAAACTGGATTGCGTAGCCCTCTCCCACTCTCATTTCCAACCCAAACTATGAATACCCCTAATAGTCGGAATTAATTTTTATTAAGTCTTATTAAATATAAGTTTTATTAAAATTATCGTTAAAAATAATTTTTTTGTGATAATTTTTTACATACGTCGTTAAAAATTAATAATTAATAACTTTTTTTTGTCATAATTTTTATAAATTGTCTCTAAAACTTCTAATTAATAACTTTTTTTTATGAAATTTGTTTCTCATAGGACTTATTAGACAATAAGTTTACCTATTAAGACTTACACGTAAGTACCCCAATAAACATAGCGTTGTTCTATTTACACGATTACTTATTTCTTTACATTTTTAATATATGATGATTTTTTTTTTAATATATGATGATTTTTTTTTTTAATTTTTTTTTATCTATATGTGAAATTATCTTTACGTTATATTTAATTAAGCGATTTGAAAACAAAAGAAAAAAACGTATGAAATTATATGAAATGTAAATATATTTTATTCACATTTTTCCTACATTTTCTCTTTATCTTTCTAATTCCCTTAACCAAACACACCGACAAAATACTACAATTAAATCTGTTTAATTATCTCCTTACACCCCTTACTCTTCAAACCCTAATCATCTTCTTCCATTCTCAATTTTCTTTTTTTTCACATATCTCTTTTAAAAAAATGAGAATCATAGTCTTTTGATCGTGGAAGAAAGCAGTGGATGAAGAAACGGTGGTGAAAAACCATCAAAAAAATAAAATAGTGAGTTTTTTTTATTTGTTTGATAGGCTTTCGTTTTTTGGGCTGTTCTTTGACTTTTGTTTGATGTTTCGAAATCGAACAAAATAAAATAATCCGTCATCACATTGCCGAACAAGAAATATATATCTGGTAACAAACTGCTGAATAAAAGATGCATTTCCAATAACCCAAGGCCGAATTTTTTAAATTTGTTCGGCTACTCATTACTATGCATTTCCAGTCTCATTTTTTTATATTTTTTATTTTTTTACTTGGAAGGATTATGCTTCTACTCATTACAACAATGCAAGTACTATATTGTTAGTGGACTACAGTCAGGAATTCATTACAAACAAGGCTTGTTTAGTTTTTTTACGAAATATGATTTATTCTTATTTTTAATTTGTAATAAGTTTTATTAATAATTTGACATATAAATGTATTTATTATGTTTAGATTTTTAGTAGTTGACAAATATTAATTAAATGGGCTTCTGAAGTTGAGATGAAGATTGGATTTGTCATTGTTATAAAGATATCAGATGCGGGAGGTAATGGTAGAAAACCAAGACTTACACTTGTTTGTGAAAAAAGTGATTACTATAGAGACACCATAAAAGATCAAAGAGGGACGATTGAGATTAACAAATTCTAAAAAGTGCCGATATCTATTTCTATTAAGGGAAACATATAATTGTTATATTTTTGAACATATACAATGCTTAACTAGTAGAATTGATTGAATGTAAATAAAAAAATAAATAATAAAAAAACCTTTATTAAAAACACACAATTAATAGCATAGTTTCATATTATAATGAAATTATATCTTAATCATGATTATTAATGTAATTAATTATAATTGAAATAAGTAATTTTTTCTAAGACAAAACTGCTATCTCATCCAAATATTTGATTAGATAATACTAGGAACCATATTATGTGTCATCATATTCCCGCAAAAAATAATTAAATCCTGATATTTCATTCATGACATTACTTATGAAAACATTTTCGGAACAGCAATGCTAGGGATCATGAAAAACTTTTCTTGAAAATAATCATGAAAGTTTTGTGACCTTTGGATTACACTTAGAATAAAGCACTACACACTAATCAAGGTAATCCAAGGATCATAAATCTTTCATGATTATTTTCATGAAAAAATTTTCATGATTCCTAACTTTTTTCTTTTCAGAAAGTCAAGTATGTAGGCCTTATAATGGATTTTCTTAAGAAGTGGGAACTTTGCATGACAAGTATATATGAACATTCTCCAAGAAGGCTTAAGATGGCAAGTTCAGTCTAGGCACCAGATTCAGTTTTGCGAAGATCGCTGGATTCCATCTCTCAAAGGTTTTCATCTCATAACCTCCAAGCCCATTGGCAGTCCTGTTTGTTTGGTGGCTGACATCATTGATCCTACCCTTCAGAAGTGGCAGTTGAGTTCTCTTCAGCACATCCTAACACAGCCAGAAATTGATGCTATTTTGAAGATACCAATTGCAATAGAACAGCGTGACGACCTTTTAGTTTGGCATCATAACAAATCAGGCCTTTACTCTGTTAAATCTGGTTATGTGGTTGCTAAATCCCTTCCTGGGAAAGAATCTACAGTCAGGGCGTCATCCTACACTACACTAGGCGAAAATTTGTAGAAGTCTCTTTGGAAGCTTAACATTCCCCCAAAACTCCGGCATTTTTTGTGGAGAGTGTGCCATCATTTGCTAGCAACCAAGGTGGGTCTCTACAAGAGAAAATGCGGGTCTTCTCCCATTTATCCTATTTGTCTTTCAGATGCAGAAATTGTGGAGCATCTTCTGTTTGACTGTCCATGGACACAACCGGTTTGGTTTGGTAGCGCTTTAAATCTCCGAATTAACAGAGGTTCCATCCCAAATGTCACTAAATGGACAAGTAACTAGTTTGTCCTACATCATTCTAAGACCGAGGCTCAAAATTTCATGGAGTATGTGGTTATTATTGGATGGTTTATTTGGAAGTCCAGAAACGACTTAGTGTTCAATCACAACCCCGTTGACCCTGCTGTTACTCTCCACCGGATATCCCAGTTCTGGGGGGATCACAATCATTTCCACTCAACCTCTGTTCTGTCAGATCAGTCTCCAGACCCTCATGAGTCGACGGCAATCGAAGGTTGGTCTCCAGCTCCCTACAACCTTCTAAAAATCAATTGTGATGCTGCTTACTGCCCAAGGACTGCTAAAGTTGCTATTGCTGCTATTCTTCGGAATTCTTCGAGCCATTTTATGGACGGCATTGCTAGGACCATTGTGGCATCGCCAGCCTCCCAGGCTGAGGCCTATGCAGCCCGTATGGCCTGCCTTTTTGCTCAATCCCATAGCCTCACACATGTGGCGATTGAAAGCGACAATCGACAAGTCATTTAGCTTAGTGCTTCTGAAAATGTCCCTCCGTGGGAGTTAAATGCTGTGATTCGCGATGTCAAAAGTTTGGCCTCTCAACTCCAGCTTTCCTTCTCTTGGACTCGCCGTGATAACAAGAAGGTGGCTCATTGGGTTGCTCAGTCCTTAGCCTCCAAGTCTCTTCCCCCGCTTTAGAGTGTATACCCTCCTGTTTCTTTTAGTTCTTTAATTGCTTCTGATGTAAGTTCCTTTCAGTCTAAATGCATTGCCTTGACAGTTCAAAAAAAAAAAAAAGAGTATATATGAACATGGTGTAATTTCAATCCATATTTTGTAGGAAGAGATTATAAGCATTGTACAACTTGAGAATAGGAAATGACGTGGAATGGAATATAACGGTTCCGGTTTAGACCCAACCATTTTCATTTTCTTGAAATCCAAAATTCCATATCTTAGTTGTTGTTGGTATCATCTTCATCTTGTTATTGGTTGTGTTTGAAATAGGTTCGGACTTGCTGTCCATTTCTTTTCTTGTTCGCTCGAGCGATACTTTGGTCACTCGAGCGGTCTTTGAGATCTCCTAGTGCTTTTACAAGTCTGTAAAACTTCTGGGAGTAGGGTGATCTTCGCTTGAGCCCTTTCTTCACTCGAACGGTCTTCTACTGTCTGCAAAACTTTTGGGAAAGTGTCATTGTGTGCTTGAGTAATGTTTTTGTCGTTCGAGCAGTGTCACTTATTTGTGTTTTATGCTTGAGCGGTGTTTTCGTGGCTCGAGCAATCTGTGCGTTTATCAGATCGGGAAAAGACAATTTTTAATCACGTTTTCATTTCCTCTCTCTGTAAAACACTCCTAACCCTAATTTCTTCACTTTCTCTCTTTCTCTAGTTCTTACCTAAACAACTCTATACACCTAAATCCACTGATTTTCCACCATAGTTCCTTGGAGAAAAGGATAGAGCTCGTCGAGGGGTTCGTTTTAATCAGAGAAGATTTTGTTTTCGGTTTCATCAAACTTCCACACTTGCTCTCTTCTTTTTCTGCTCTTGAGGTCATGATTTCTTCAACCTTCTAGTATGATTCTTAACTTAGTTATGTGCTTCTTGTCAAGTATGGTGAATTGGGAGATAGGGGCTTTGATTTAGGGTTTGGGTTTTAAAATGTAAAATAGGGGTTTTCAAATGGGTTCTTTAGAAAGGTTGTAAGAGTATAAATATTGTTGAGTTATGTTAAAATGTAGGAAATTTCTTCTTTAAATGTGTTTTTTTGAAAGTAAAGAATGTGTGATTTAAAAATCATTGATGCTTGATTTATGAAATAAAAAGGAATGATGTTGGATTTTGAAAAGATAAAATTAATATATGTCTATTGATGATGAGAATGGAGTTAGATATGTATTACCACTTCCATTTTGAGATTTTGACATTTATACTTATTGTTGGAAATTATCTATTGAGCAGAGATATCTGTTTTAGGTTATTTGTGGAGGATAGTTTGACTGTTGTAAAATTGCATGAGGATTAAGTTGATTGAAACTAATTACTCATCCATTTTGCATTAAGCATTGTTTCATACTTAACATTGTAAATGTATTGTTTTGAGAAAAAGGAGTATATACCTTAGTGAATCTAGTTAGGGAGAATAGTTGTGGTTTATGTTGTTGGCCTATGTGTCCCTGATGAATGTCCAAAAACCCGCGTGGTTAGGTACCGATCCTTGCGGTAAGTACTGATAAAATCGTTTTGGTAGTACTTGTATAGCCTACTGGCAGATACATACCTAGAGATTCTTAGTGTTTTGTATCTGCTGCCCTGTTTTCTAAATTGAAAAGTTTTGTTTATTGAATTGATATACATATAATGGGGACATTGCATTGTTTTGAAAGAGAAAGCATAATGTTTTTGGGAAATGGCATGCATTGGATTCACCGTATGATTTTGTTAAGCTTCATATGTTGTGTTCAATTATCTCTACTGGGCTTTAGCTTACCCTATGTGAAAAATAATTTCCAGGTGCTAATGGTATGCCTCCACCAATGACGTATCTCTACCAGGCTTTAGCTTATGCGGAAAATAACTTTCAGGTGCTGATGGTTTGCCTCCACCATGGACGTATCTTGGAAGGACTTGGAGTTGAGAGCTTCTTTTGTTTCTTTTGTATAATTATTTTTGTACAAGCCTTAGGCTTTATATGTATTGATTTTAACTCACTTTTGTTTTATCTAAGTATTAGCTTGGAAAGATGTGGCCAATTGGGCATAAACTTACCTGTACTTCTTTTGTTCCAATTCATTTACAAATATCATATGTTATAGATTCAGAATCCAAGATTTATGAATGTAAACATGCATATATCATCTTTGTACGGTTAAAGAATATTGATGAAACATTAAATATTTCGCAGGTTTATACTTCTTTATCGAATATCATGCTATGAGTGGTTGCTATTATTTTTAGGGTGTTATAATTTGGTATCAGAACTACTGGGTTTGAATACTTTGGGATCGTGAGATGTGGTTTTTACTACAATAGGTTTATCTCACTAAATAATATCAAAAGTAGACCTAGTATGTTATATAATAATATGTTTATGTGACTAGATGAATATGAGAGTAGGTTTCTAAAATATTAAATGGATCAAAGAGTTTCTAGAAGTCCTATTAAAATAGCACTTGATCACTGCGTATTGTAATTGGAACTCTAGCTGTGATAACCCTGCCCCGTACTATGTTAATTAATCATGCTTATATTTGTAATTATGTGCTTAATTCGAATTTGGGTGTTAATTGCGTGATTATATGTGGTTTTGGCTTTGTATCTGTTCACCGTAGGGAAATCTATTAGAATCTGTGCTTTGAACTGAAAATTGAAGGCCTTATTGGTCGCAGAAACTGAAATTGATTACGCCATTGTAATTAGTGTAGTTTTTAGAGCCTATGGTGAAATTTAATTGAAAATTTATTCGGGTTAGATAATTAGATTCAGAATGATCAATTAGAGTGCCATTACTTAAACTTAATCAATATGATTAAGCAAGTCTATAAATAGGCTATACACACTCAAGTCCCTCATTGGGTTGAACTCAAAATCTGAATTTGCTCTCTAGAGAGAGAGTGTGTCGATTCTAGAGAGAGAAAGAGGGAGAATTGTGCATTTTGACTCAAAGATTGTGGATTAGGAAGCTACACTCAAGAATTAACAAGAATTTGTGAAGATTGAAGCTCATAGGTGAGTAAATTCACGAGTTTAAGTTGTGATTTTGTGAATTCATGTTAGATGATGATCAAGAACTTGAATTGAGTTAATTATGATGAAATTGAAGTCTAAAATGCACATGCATGTAGGAAATTGCCATGAATTTGCATAAGTTAACATGCATGTTTGATTAATAGAGATATGAGGATTATATGAAGTTTGAATGCATGGGTTTCAACCATACAAGAGAAATGTTGATTAATTTGAGAGTATGATTATGGATCTTGAATAATTGGCCTCATATTGCTTACATCCTTATGCTCTGTATTGTGTTTCCACGTTTTTGGACCAAAAACATGAATGTTGGACCTTTGAATATCAAGGTTGCACTTGAAGAACAATTTCGGAAAACCTAAAAATTTGCATGTCCGCTCGAGCAAGGAAAGCGCCGCTCGAGCGTAAAATGCTAGTTCCCAGAACTTTTGCAGACATGGACGTACGCTTGAGCAGGAAGATTCGCGCTCGAGCGGGGAGCCATGTAGTTTGACTCTCAGCTCGAGCATCTGAAGTCACGCTCGAGCGTAAAAATGAGGCAACCAGTACTTTTGCAGACCAAAGGGGTCTGCTCGAGCGGCGAAAGCTGCGCTCGAGAAGGGATCCCTGTTTCAGATATTTTGAAAAGTGGTTTTATGATTTGTTTTCCGTTCTCTTTCATTTCTAAGCACTCTTAGGCATGCATTGAGCATTGTGAATGAGTTAAAGTGATAAGAAAGAAGACCAAGAGGAATGTATGAATTAAGAACGGATTGAATCGTTTGTGACCCATATATGTCATGTAATGTGTAGGGTCGAGCTCAAGGGAAAATCCACCGGCGGAACACTGTGAGTAATATCTTAGTAATGATATTTTCAAGTACGTTACTTTCTAAATGCTACTTCTGTATAAGCTTCATGGATTTGTTAATTTAAAATGTGAATGAGTATTCTATGCGCCTAATTTTGTATAAGGCTGTTTGATACGTTTGATATATCTGAATTGGGCCTAAGGCCATTTGCCGTTTGCCGTTGATACATTCGATATATTTGAATTGGGCCTAAGGCCGTTGGACACGAATGATTGGGCCAAAGGTTGTTGGACACGAATGATTGGGCCAAAGGCCGTTGGGCACGAATGATTGGGCCAAAGGCCGTTGGACACGAATGATTGGGCCAAAGGTCGTTGGGCACGAATGATTGGGCCAAAGGCCGTTGGACATGAATGATTGGGCCAAAGGCCGTCGGATATGAACGATTGGGCCAAAGGCCGTTAGACATGAATGTAAAGATAGGCCAAAGGCCGTTTGAATGAAAGGGATCATGATCATGAATATGAAATACGCATGGATATGAATATAAAGAGAATGGGCCCAAGGTCGTTTGATACGCCTGATATGTTTGAATTGGGCCTGAGGCCGTCTGATGTGTTCGAATTGGACCAAAGGTCGTTTTGAATAGAGAGTTGGTTGGACCAAAGGTTGTTTCGTATAGATGGACCCGAGGTCGTATTGTTTTATATAAAAATTAGACCTGAGGTCGTTTTGTATATGGATATGATGTGTTAGACCTAAGGTCGGTTTACTTTGCTGAGATTTGTAAATCTGGTGTGAATGAGAATAGTGGTTCAAATATGTACATTCTAAGTATAATTCAATTATGAACGAATCTCATTCATTAACTTTTTTATTTTGATATTATTCACTGGGCGTTAGCTCACTCTCATTTATATGTTTGTAGGTGAGCAAAAGGACATTTAACCCCAGCCTTAGTGGAATTTAAGAAGGAACCCAAGTTTTTTGAAGTTAGCCCAGGTGCCTCACGTAAGAGGCTTTGTTTATGATCTTTTGTTATTTCTATTAGTTATCATAGACCATTTATATGTATAAGCTTTTGGTTTAGCTGACTATGTGTTTGAATGATCCTAGGTGTACAAGATGTTAACTACTGATGTGTGGTGTGAGTTATTATTAATTATATGTGAAGTTTTTTGACATGCCATGTAAGCATAACTCATTGGACAAAATTTTTAAGTCTGCTTCCATTTTGGCCCCTTCACTCTGTTGCTATATGTTTGTTTTGATTTGAGGTCGTAGGTAATCTCATGATTTTTGGTCGGTTATGACCTTAATCTATAGGGGCGGGTTCGGGTCATGACACTAGCAATGTCGCGAAACAATTATTATCTGGAAAGGAAATTCGTTTGTGAATGTAACTTGGTGTTTATGTCGAAAGAATTAATTGTTGTCCACTGTATTAGGACGTGAGTGAATTAGCTTCGGCACATTTGTAAATGTGGTAAACTATTGTGTTACCTTTATTAGAATATTAGGACGAGGACGTGGTAGTGGTAGGCATGTTAGGCCTAGGTGGTAGGAGGTGCCGATACCAGATGAAATTTCAGCACAGGAGAAGGGAGTTGGTCAGGCCAATATGGTCGAGGCAGCAAGTTAGTAGGCCATGGGTGCCTTAGCCTACGAAATAGCAGGAGTGTTGTGGGAATCCATGGACATTCTTAGGGCTGAGAATTAAGTCCAGGCCCATGTTGCTGAAATAGGGCCATTTTTTCTGAAGAATGAGTTTTTCCAATCTAATCCGGATGAGTTTATGGGTGATTCGAAGGAGCCATTAAAGGTTGATGAATGGCTAGAGCAGATGGTGAAGACGTTTGAGATGCTTGGTATAAAGGACAATGATTTGAGGGTAACCTTAGCGTCTTTTCAATTTAAGGGAGATGCAGGTCAATAGTGGAAGTATGCAAGGGGTAGTATCGGGGTGACTTGGGAGGCTTTTGTCAATGCCTTCTAAGATAAGTTTTTGCCACCCATATATAGGGAGAAGTTGCGGGAGCAGTTCTTGAAGCTCAAACAGTTGAGCACACTAGTGGCTGAGCTTGAGACAGCTTTCACAAGCCCCTCGAGGTTTGCACCGGAACTTGTTGCAACAAAAGAATGTCGTTGCATCGAGTTTGAGAAGAGATTAAGGATTGAGCTCCTTTTCAAAGTGGTCGGTTCTATAATTAGGGACTATGGTCGCCTAGTCGAGGCGGCGACTCACTGAGAGACCGTGATTCAGACTAAGGAAGAGTGGATAAGGGGCTCTAGGTAGATGAGGCAAGATGTTCAATGAGAGGTAAGGGACAACAAGAGGCAAAAGGGTTCCACCGCATAACAGTCCTAAGTTTCGCAACCGAGGTCCACATTTCTCATGCCAAGTTCTAGTTCAAGGAGAGGGAATCAAGGTGGATTCATGTGGTTCAGATGTGGTCAATTGGGCCATAAAGCTCTGGCATGCCCATAGAAAGAAGGAAGAGGGCAACGACTGGCGTAGTCTTCGACTCATTCTCAGAGCCAGAGTCAGCCACCTACTTGTTGTCAGTGTGGGCAGATTGGTTACTTAAGAAGGTTTTTCCCTCAGTCTAGTCGCACATCTGATGCGTCTGGTTTGAGACATACACAGAGCCATTAGCTAGCACACTTAGTATAGACCTCGAGTGCCAACCAGGTGTAACAACCCTCGTCACTGTTTACCGATTAACCACTGATTACTCCTAAACTGAGACTGATTATGATTGGTAACTGAATTGATTAAAGTACTGAACTGACTGACTAAAATCTAGAACTGAATTGATTAAGTATATCTGTTTAATTGTATGTCCATTTGTTGACTGTTTGATTATCTGTTCATGCCTTTGTGTTTAACTACAAATTGAAGGCCTTATCGGCGGCCGAACCAGAAATTGATTAGTGTTTCATGATTAGTAAAATTTATGTGATTTAATAGTGTAATTATCTGAAAATCGATTCGGTATGATTAAATTAGGTTAAATGGCGTTAAATTGCATAGTTTGACTTAATTACATTAGTGCCACTTAGTGGCCACTACCTTATACATTTTGAGACTTGCCTTCATTCTATTTTGTACATTTCATCAGCCTTGTTGAGTGTATAACTGGCTAGAGAGTGAGGGAGAGTGAGAGGAGTGAGTTCAACTTGTTTTCATCTTGATTTTGCTTGGAGGCTTAGGGAAATTGAAAGCTTAAGTGGATAATTGAGCCTCTAGACTTGTAATTGAGGAACCTAGGTATGAATTTCCTTCTCTTAATTGTGTATTTAAGTTCCTTCTAGCATGGATCATGGTAGATTAAAGAGTTAAGTCATGAATTGGTTCAAAGGTGTTGAATTGAAGCTTAATTATTGCATGCATGGTATACTCTTGCATTTTAGAGCTTGTTCTTCATAAATTTGCCACATGCATGTCCATGTTTTGATCATAAACCATGTTTTCACCTTGTCTTTGAAAATATTGGATCATTAGAGCATGAAATTGAAGCTTTGAAATGGTTTAAATTCATGCATGTTATGTTTGAATTATGTTCATGAAAATTGGTTTCAAATTGAGTTGAATTGATCTTCGTTTTGGGCCTTGATTTTACAAATTGAGCTTTGAATCAAGTTATTCTACGTATTTACAAATGTTTTCCAGGAAAAAGGGCCCAAAGGAATTGGTTTAATGCATTTGAACTTGGTTTGAGCTTGGAAGTTCAAATCTGGAAATTCCACATTTTGAACTCACGCTCGAGCGGGGTGACTGGCGCTCGAGCGTGAAATTTGTGCTCCCAGTACTTTGCACTGTTTTGATGTCCGCTCGAGCGGAATAATTGACGCTCGAGCGGGACATTGTATCTCATGCTCGAGCGGGTGTCGAGTGCCCAATCGAGCGTGATTTTCACACATCCAGTACTTTTGCCCTGTTTTGCATAACGCTCGAGCGGATACCTTTGTCTGCATGTACGCTCAAGCGGGTAAACCTATACTCGAGCGGGATCTCTGTTTTCTGAAAATTCTGAAAATGTTTTCTGAATGCGTCTTTGCATCCTCATCCCATCCTAGCCATTCTTAGGCATAGTTTAGGACATTTTAATGAGGATATAGATGTAGAACACACCGAGGCAAATTAGGGATTAAGTTATTATCTTTCTCAACTGTGTAGCTTAGTGCGTGTTCAATCTGTAACTGTGTAGGGTTGGCGACTGGGGACGCGCTCTAGCTCTACTGTAGCCCAGAACTCTGTGAGTAACAACTGTGTAAAGATATGTTCAAAATGATTATCTTATGAACAATTGAACTATACTGCTTTCTGAACTAATACTGTTAATTGAATGAATGTATGTCCTATATTCTGAACTGTATTGTGGCATCCTTAGCAACTACTGTTTACTGTTACTGTTACAGAGATCTCTGTCGGTTCCCTTGTTGGAACCACTACTGTTTACTGATTAATGGCCATCATTCACTGTTCGGTCTTTTAAGACCTACTGTTTACTGTACTGTTATGCTAATGGATGTACCACATATGACTGTTGTGACTGAATGACTGATATACTGAATCAACTGACTGTTTTCAATACTGAAAGGACATTCATTCTTAACCTCTTTACGCATTATGCTATTCACTGGGCTTTAGCTCACTGCTCATATATATATGTAGGTGTACAGGCACCAGACCGTGGTTAGAAGCGTCGGGGTAAGCTCCAGTTTTGTCAAGCCAACCACTGTGCCTCACTGCGAGGTTCCGAACCTGTCAAGTTATGGCTTAGGGGTGTTTTAGTACCCCCTTCTGTCTCTGTAACCATTTTGTTTACTGTACTGTACTGTTTAATAGGGATTAGGTCCCTGAACTGAATGATTGTATATATGTACATACTGTTCTGTACTGTCCATGTATATGTGTATGAAAGTCTTTTTGGCATCCAGATTGTCACAGCTCATTGGACATTGTTTATTTACTGTTTTGGCTTCCGCCATGCCCCTATACTCTGTTTTACTGTATTACTGTTAAGTAGGCCTGTAATCTTGGATTACTGGCCGGTTACGGTGCTAAACCCATAGGGGCGGGTTTGGGTCGTGACACTAGGGAGCCACTTCAGCTCAATCCATGTACCAGACTTATGCTCTAAGGGGTGATTAGGTTGATTAGAGGCCTTTAGGGCATGTGTACGCTATTACTACACTAGAGCATTTACCAGTATCTTCTGTTGTAAGAGGTAACTTCTTGTTTTGTAATTCTATTGCCAATGTGTTGATTGATACTAGTGCATCTCATTCTTTCATTTCATATGCATTCGCATCGATTTTGCAGTTAGAAGTGGCCTAGTTAGCGTCTCCACTTAGGGTTGAGTCACTAGTTGGGGGGTAAGGTTGTCTTGAATCAGGGATGTTACAATTGTGAGAGAATGGTTTCTAGTTGCCGACTTCCTTTTGATTTTGTTTTATTAGACATGTCGGGGTTTCGATGTCATCTTGGACATGGATTGGTTGTTTTCACATCGTGCCATTATAAATAGCCACTGTAGGAGAGTTACCGTGTACACCTTAAGTAGTGATTGTTTTTATTTTCTAGGAGATCGAGTTGATAGATTATCATCGGCAGTGTATGACTCACGTAGTTGGGGCGAGCTTAATTTTCTCCTTGCAACTTTCTTGAATAATGAGAGTAGCATGGTCTGAGGTGACTTGCAGAGGGTAATTTATAAATACCCGAATGTTTTTCCTGAAAATCTTACCAGTCTGCCACTCTACCAGAGATTGAATTCTCTATTAACTTAGTGCCCGACACGACACCAATTTCCATGGCCTTGTATAGATTTGCACCCGCCTAGTTGCACGAATTAAAGATTCAACTCTAAGAGCTTTTAGATAAGGGCTTCATTCGCCCTAGTACATCACTTTAGGTAGCACCGGCTCTCTTTGCGAAGAAGAATGATGGCACATTGCGGTTGTGCATTGATTATAGGAAATTGAACCGGGTAACTGTTAAAAAGAAATACCCATTATTATGAATATATGATCTATTTGACTAGTTGAAGGGGTTTCTTTGTTTTTCTAAGATTGATTTGCGATCGAGGTATCACCAATTGAGGGTAAAGGAGGAGGATATTCAGAAAATGGTATTTTGTATGCAGTATGGCTGTTACAAGTTCCTAGAAATACCTTTTAGGCTGACCAATGCATCGGCTTCATTTTATGGACTTGATGAATCAAGTTTTTCATAAGTTCTTAGATCGATTCGTGGTTGTCATCGTCGACGACATCTTAGTCTACTCACCCTCCAAGAAGGAACATGAGGAACATTTGCGGGTTGTACTTGAGTTACTTAGAACATGTCGTTTATATGCTAAGTTTGAAAAGTGTAAATTTTGGCTCAACAAGGTTAAGTTCCTAGGTCATGTGGTGTCCGAGAAAGGGGTAATTGTAGATTCGTCCAAGATAGACGGGATACAAGATTGGGAACCACCTAAGAATGCCTTTGAAATTCGAAATTTCTTGGGCTTAGCCGGGTATTATCGACGTTTTGTAAAAGATTTCTCTAAATTGGCTTCACCGTTAACTAAATTGACGAGGAAGGGAATTAAATTTGTGTGGAGTGAGACTTGCAAAAAGTTATTTTAGGAGTTTAAGGATAAACTCACTACTACATTAGTTTTGATTATTCCGGAGAGAGGTTTGGGTTATTCAGTTTATTGCGATGCATCTCGGGAAGGTTCGGGTTGTATATTGATACAAGAATGGAAGGTTGTAGCCTATGGTTCACGACAATTGAAAACATACGAAAGAAACTATGCTACTCACGACTTAGAATTAGCAGCGGTGATTTTCGCCTTAAAAATCTGGAGGCACTATCTGTATAGAGAGAAATTTGAGTTATTTTCTAATCATAAAAGTTTGAAATATCTGTTTTCACAAAGGGAATTGAATTTGAGGTAGAGGAAATAGATGGAGTTTATAGAGGATTATGATTTCGAATTACGCTATCATTCGGGCTAGGCCAATGTATAGCCGATACTTTGAGTAGGAAGTCTATTAGCAGTGTAGCTAGTATCGTTATTCGAGAATGGGAAATGTTGGGTGTTTTAGGCAAGTTTGACTTGCATCTTGGCAAGTCCGTCGAGTTGGCCACTTTGCTCACCATAGTTGCGCAACCTACCTTAGTTAGTTGAGTTATAGAAGCACATCAGAATCATCGTGAAGTGGATTTTATCTGAGAGAAGATATCCAGTGGGAAGGTAGAGAAAGGTTTGAATGTTTGTTCTAACTTGAGTGTGAGGTACCTGGATCGTCTTTTCATGCTAGAGTCTTGTAGGAAAGAGGTACTCTGAGAGTTTCACCATTCTCGCCTTTTCATACACCGAAGAGGCACAAAAATGTATCTGATCTGTGCCGCTAGTTTTGGTGGAGAGGGATGAACAGAGATATGGCTTTGTTTGTTTCAAGATACCTTACTTGTCGATAAGTAAAGGCTGAACATCAATGACCAACGGGTTCGTTACAACCTTTACCCATAGCCGAGTGGAAGTGGAAGCATGTCACGATGGATTTTGTTGTGGGTCTTCCAAGGACTCAACAGGGTAATGATGCAGTGTAGATAATAGTTGACTGGTTAACCAAATCTACACACTTTGTACCTATGCGCACAAGTGAATCGGTAGATTATCTTGTCGACTTATATGCTAGAGACATAGTACAACTTCACGTGGTTTCGGTGACTATCGTCTTGGATAAAGATCTGCATTTCACGGCTCGGTTGTGGCAGAGCCTATAAAGTACCTTAGTCACTAAGTTGACTCTTAGCACTACATACTATTATCATACTGGCAGGCAGTCTAAGCGTACCATTAAGATCTTAGAGGATATGTTTCGGGCTTGTGTTCTAGATTTCAAAAGGTCGTGAAAGAGGTATTTACCTTTTGGTGGAGTTTGCCTATAATAATAGCTTTCAAGCAAGTATTGGTATAGCACCTTTTGAGTCCTTGTATGGTCGACCTTGTAGATCTCCTATGTGTTGGACTGAGGTGGGTGATGCATCTATGCTAGGTCCCGAGAAACGACGGAGAAAGTTGCACTTATCCATAAGAGGTTGGTTTTGGCTTAGAGTCGTTAGAAGAGTTTTGTCGACCGGAGAAGGAGACCTTTGTCTTTTGAGGTGGGGGATCATGTATTTCTTAAGATTTCGCCAAGATGGGGTTTAATGAGGTTTGGAAAGAGGGAGAAGTTATATCCAAGGTTTTTTGGGCCTTTTGAGATTGTAAAGCAGATTGGGGAGGTAACATATCGTTTGGCCTTGCCGTCCCAACTTTTTGGAGTTTATGACGTGTTTCATATATGTATGCTTCAGAAGCATGAGCTCGACCTTTCACACGTGTTGAATTGGACTAAGTTAGAGGTAGATGAGGATGCCTTGCATAAGGAGAGACAGATTCAGGTTTTAGACACACAAAATCAAGTTTTGCGAGGTAAGGCTATTCCATTGGTTAAGGTGTTGTGGCGACATCATAGAGTCGAGGAGGCAACTTGGGAACGTGAGGCTGAAGTCCGTGAAAAGTATCTGAACTTGTTTGTTAGTGTTTAAGTTTTTCACTACAACAAAAAAAGGTTTTTACGGCGCGCAATGCATGCCATAAAAACCCTTCTACGACTTTTACGGCGTGCCGCGCGCGTCACATTATGACCAGTCATGGAAAGTCATTCACTTTCAACGGCATGCTTCGTATGCCGTTAAAAACTATTTAACGGCAGATTTTGTGCGTTGTTGTTACTTTTTCTACGACATGCTATAGTACGCCGTTAAAAATTATTTAACAGCAGATTTTGTGCGTCATTGTTACTTTTTTACAACTACTTTTGTACACCGTTAATTGATGAGACAAATAACGACGCTGATTATGCGCCATAAAATATATAATACAACGACTTATTATGCTTGCCGTAGAATATGCAGTTTTTTTTTTAATTTTATTTTTAAATTCAGCAGGTTTTATTTGACCAATTTTGTACAATCTAACAAATATTACAAACAAGCATCACAAAACATCAATCAACCACCAAAATATTGTTTGAAATATCAAAAAGAAACTATATCCATAAATTATAAACATTCAACAATTGTCTATACATTCTAAACATTCGAAAACTATATCTTTAAGTTCTAAACAATTGTTTACTGAAGCCTTTTTGCCTCGTATGGACTTGGGCACCTGCTTGGATTTGCTGAAATCATTCTTAAGGATTCCATTTGAAGCCTTACAAAAGCCTATTATAAATAATGGTTTCCTCAAATGCTACAAAATTTTTGAGCAATCCGACGTGGCCTTCGCAAGCCACTTATCCCAGGCAGCAACTACTATAGATTTCTATATCAATATATGCCATATGGCCAAGCCTGCAGAATAGAAGTTGTTGAAGAACAAAGAGTTTGTCTTTTAAATACATGCTGAGGTGTTTGACTTAAGGGACAACACTCCTATGCCTCTTAGCTTCGAGACCAGCTCCTGTAGAGGAAGGCCCAACTAGAAGAGGAGCTAGCAGCCATCAACCTAGCCTTGGATCAAAATGCTGAAAGATTGCAGACTACCAACTAAGGGCTAGCTGATAGAAGGCAGGAACTGGCTACGGCCATACAATTGGTCCATCCCTCAAGAGTAGAGAATCAATTGTAAGGGAGCAACTAAGACATTATACTGATTTTTGGGCCAATTTATGGCTTCATGTACTTAAATCCTTGTGAAATGAAAATTCTTATTGTACATGCTCCTAAGTGTTCAATGCTTCTTTTATTGCTCTTGTTTAGCATTTCTTACACTCCTTGTGTTTCCCGCACAGTTGGATAATAAGGCTTCAAATATTTTCCATTGATCTTCTTAAGATGCACATGACCATTTAGATTTCTTAGATGGTAGGCTCTCCCGGGCAGAACTCTATGAATTTGGTATGGTTCCTTCCAATTAGGTGACCATTTGCCAAATTTGTGACTCTTAATTCCTACAAGAAGTATTGTCTTCCATACCAAATCACCTTCATCAAAACTAATGTGCTTGACTTTTTTATTATAGTTCTTGGTTGCCTTTTTCTTTTGCAAAAAGATATTATTTAATGCCAAAATTCTAGCTTCATCTACATTCTCTAACTCCAAGAATATGCTCTGATCATATTGCTCAGTAGTTAACTGGCCTTGGCATTTTACTCAAGGATTTGATATTAATTTTCTATAGGCAACACTGAATCATGCCTATATACTAAGGCATAAGGAGTGATTATGTATTTGACCTTGGAGAAGTCTTATAAGCCCATAACACATCTAACAACAATTTGTGCCAATCCCTAAGATTGTCTTCCACAACGCTTTGTATTCCTTTTCTCAAGGATTTGTTAGATGATTTAGCTTAACCATTTGCTTGTGCATAATAGGGGGTGAATTGATAAGACTAATTCCAAATTCTGCTGCGAAAGACTTCACCATCTTTCCATGAAACACAGTCCCATTATCTATAGTTATGGTTTGTGGGATGCCAAACTTATGGATTAATTCTTTGATAAATACAATAACTTCAGCTTGATCCACAGCCTTATAAGGCTTAGCTTCGACCCATTTAGTGAAGTAATCTGTAGCCACTAGAATGAAATAATAACGCTTCGAAGATGGTGGATATATTTTCCCTATCATATTCATTGTCCATCCTCTAAATGGCCATGGCTTTACAACTACATGCAAATCAGTTATTGGCACATGTCTTATCATGCCATGCTTTTGGCATGCCTAACATCCCTTTGCATACTCTATGCAATCCTTAAGGATGGTTGGCCAATAATAGGAATGCTTTTGAAGCAACTATCTCATCTTTACACCAGGCTGATGAGCACCACAAATGTTTTCATGTACCTTAGCCATAGTAGTCAGTGCCTCTTTTGGCCTAGCCATTCCAACAACAGCCTATCAGCTCCTCTTTTGTAAAGAGCATTCTCATATACTATAAATTGCATTGACTGCAATTTAATCTTTCTGCTGGCCTTCGAAGAAGGACTAGTCAAATATTGAATGATTGGATGTCTCTAATCATGCTATTCTAAGTTATTCTGGTTAACTTCTACCATGATACCCCTTTAGCCAAAAGTGGTATTAATTTTTGATATGTTGTTTGTCATATGTCTACTTGAGTGTCATCTATTCTTCTGAAATTCGAAGCCCTCTGAGCTACATCATTGACTTTGTGATTCATGAATCTTAGGATATAAGTCACATTGGCTATCTGAAACTGAGAAAGTAAATGCAATACAACAATATAATATGGTAACATGTTTGCACTTTGATATTTAAAAATTCCTTTTACTTGGTTGATTATCAATTGAGAATCTTCAAATATATCAACAGCGTGAGCCTGTAATCCAATAAGTATCTCAAGTCCCATCACCAAAGCTTCAAATTCAGCTTGGTTATTTGAACAAGTAGCTTCATCAACTCTGAAACCATGTGTGGTTTCTATCCCTTGTGGTGACTTACTTACAACACCAATTCCAACTAGACCATTGGCTTTTGATCCATCGAACCACATTTTTCATGGCTCAACATTAACCATACCAAGATCCATTGTCTCTTGGCTTTTTATTTGACATGGGTGATCTGCCAAAAAAATTAGCCAAAACTTGTCATTTTACTACATTTTGGGGAACATATTCTAGATGAAACTCTAATAGAGCTAATATCCATTTGTTAATTCTTCTTCTTAGTATAGGTCTAGATAGCATGTATTTAACCAAATCTGTGGTTGCAATTACCAAGACAACAGTAGACAAAAGATAATATCTTAATTTCATTACTGCAAAGTACAATGCTGTGCACAGCTTTTCTATAGTTAAGTATTTATATTCACAAAAATTTAAAAACCTACTAAGGTAATAAACTGCTTGTTCTTTGCCTTCTTCATTGTCCTGAGCTAGAAAAACTCCTAATGAATCTTCTACTGTAGTGATGTATAACTTCAAGGGTTTGTCTCTCCTTGGTGGCATCAACATTGGAGGCTTGGTCAAATAGGCTTTGATCCCTTCGAAAGCAGCTTGATGCTTAGTTATACACACAAATTCTTCTTCATTTTTTAGCTTTAACAAAGAAGAAAATAGTTTATTTTTCCTTGTAGTGTTAGAAATAAACCTTCGAAAGAAATTAACCTAACCAAGGAATTTTTGTAATTCTTTCTTACTTGATGGAGGTTTGGCCTCAATGATGGCTTTGGCTTTATTCTGATCAATCTATATTCCCTTCTTGTGCACTACATACCCCAAGAAGTTTCCAGCTGATACGCCAAAAGCACAATTGAGAGGATTGAGTTTCAACTTGAACTCTTTCATTCTTTTGAAAACTGCTGTCAAATGAACTAGGTGCTCCTCCATGGATTGTGATTTCACAACAATATCATCAATGTAGCACTCTAAGTACCCTCCAATGAGATCATGGAAGATAGTGTTCATTTCCCTCGGATATGTTGCTCTAGCATTCTTCAACCCAAATGGCATTTTGACCCATTCGAAGGTGCCAATGTTTCCAGGACATCTGAAAGCTATCTTGTGGACATACTCCTCTACTATGTAGATCTGGTTATAACTGGAATGCCCATCCATCATAGACAAAATCTTGTGTCCTACTGAGCTATCCACCAACAAATCAACTATAGGTATGGGATACTTATCTTTTAGAGTTGCCAAATTTAGGTTTCTAAAATTGATGCATATCCTTATTTTGTCATTCTTTTTTACCACAAGAACAATATTAGACAACCATTCAACATACCTGGCTATTCTAATGAAGCCTACTTTAAGGAGCCTAACAATCTCCTCTTTCATCTTTTGAACCACTTCAGGGCTTATCCGTCTTGGTTTCTACTTATGTGGCCTGAAATTAGGCTTCATTGGGAGCTTATGTTCCACTAATGATATATCCAACCAAGGCAATTCATTATAAGACCAAGCAAAACAATCTTTGTATTGTTTAAGGACAACCAACAACTGGTTCCTGTCATTAGGATCTAACCAAGCACTGATATAGGTAGATTGTTGTGCTGAACCTTCACCTAGGTTGACTCCTGGCCTGTTACAAGGCCTTTCTTCTTATTTTCAGAGCTCAGAAAATCACTAAATGAAGAGTTCAAAAGGGGGAATAGAGAAATGGATCTTAAGGTCAGGATAATTTGGACCGAAAGGGATGCCAACGGGTGATAGCCCAAAGAGATGGCACATATCAAGGACAGTAGGGGCCATCATGACACACCGAATTTGGAAAAAAATTAAAAGCAGGATTCCAAAAACAAAGTGCAGCAGGTATTAGAAAAGGGTCTTCAAGAATAGGGAACCTAGAGAGTCAAAGAGCGTTGAGAATGCAGAGTTCTTGGAGGTCCCATGTTCTGCCAGGAACAACTCGATCGTACCAATCCTTCCATTCTGGCCTTAGTGTGGACCAACAACGATGATGCCGGTTTATCCTCCAGTTGCCCCAGTCAAGGCCACCCTCGTAAAGGAGGCAGTGATCCTCTAAACGAGGGTACAGAGCAGGAAGTTGACAGGGGTTTCCCTAAAGATAGGTCCAATGATGAACTCTCCTTGAGCATGGTGACGGGAAATGAAGATACGTCCATCAATGGCCCGTCGTTCACCAACTTTGTATTTGTTGCACTCTTCATTGATACACCTTCTCAAAGCAACAGACGGACTCATACGCTCGACGACTGGTACTTTTGAAGAAGAAGAAGCCATCAATGAATAGTTGAAAAGGGAATGAGGAGAGTAAGTATGAGAAGGGTAAGAAGTTGCAGTCGAGAGCAATAGTAGTTAAGGAAATTTTGGACAAGTGTAAAGGTAAAGCGCGAAAAGATGGGGTTTTAAACCTTTCTGTCTAAAATTAACCACTTAATATAACGGGTCAAATAAACCCAAATTTGATCCAGGTGTGTGATTATGGCTTTTACTTTAAAACCCCTGAAAACACAAGAAAGAGAGTTATCTCCAGAACAGTAAGTGGAAACCTATGAAGGATGGAAACATATTTCAAAATACTTAGCTTGGCTTCGAAAACAGAGAGTTGGCTTCAAAGCTAGTTTTTAAATACTCAGCTTGGCTTTGAAGGCAAGCAATTGGCTTTTAAGCCAATTTTATACGTTAAACTTAGGGGTAACTGGAGTTTGTTTGCTTCGAAGGTTTGAAAGGTATTCTTTTAGGCTTTCCACAAAAGAAAAATTCTTTCGAAGGAGTCTTTGTAATGTTTTGTGATCAGAATATGGTTCTTGCCTGATCTTTTGGCATAAATAAGCACCATGAAGCCAGTTCTTGGTCAAGCAATGTGGAAAGTTCAAAGACCAAAGGACTTATCTATGCATAAAAGCACTTTCTTGCACTTTTTTGCTTAGATAAGATCCTTCAAAGGCAAATGTGGCCATTCTTAAGAGAAATTACATGCTTCGAAACACTTAAACCAGGCTTCGAAGCAAGATTGGTTAAGTTAAAACTATTGTTTGCATAGATTGGATTGACCATATAATTTGGATATGAAAACCTAAGACAAATGTTGTCTCAAAAAGAAACTCCATGCTTCGAAACCTTTAAAACCAGGCATCAAAACAAATTGGTTGCTTCAAAGCTATTATTCACAGATTACATAAACAAAGTAAGCAATAAAGTCATATAAACCATACAATCGGTCATACAATTGGAATATAAAACCAAATCATGTAAATTGAAATAAGGAAAACCCTGTTTTATTAAATAAATATTGTTTGGGGTGTCCTAAATAAGTGCACTTTTTGTCTTTTTGAACTAAAAAATTGAGGAAGAAAATATAGATGTTTGGGTTAACTTTTTGATTTTTTATGGAAAAATGTGTAATAAAAAATTGTAAAAATTGGTTTGTAAGAGAAAATTAGAATTGGGAGTTGTGCAGCCGTAATTGTTGACTTTTGGTGAATAGTGTTAACTTTTTAACTTTTTGAGTAACTTTTTGGCTTTTTGACTTATTCTGGACTTGCCAAACTTGGCCTTACATTGGAAAAAACCTACTTGATTACATTTTCAATTTCATAGAAGTATAGGATGGACAAAGTCACAAGATCATGAAACTTTGTCTAGCGAAATTCAATAAATACATATTCCTTTTCTAGCATTTCTTCTGTCCTATCTAAATTTGGTTTATCTAATTGATGAGCCCTTCTTTGGAAGAAGAGTTTTTGGGCCTTCATTTCGAATTCTGTTTGCTTGAGAGCTCTCTCCGCCTCATCCATTTTATCTCTCTCATGCATATCACCCATATTGGTATCTTCTTCATTGGCATCTTCTTCATACTTTGAGTCATGATTCTTGAAGTCTTCATACTCTTCAAGAAGATTCTTTGGGTCATACTGAGTTTGAACGCGAGTAGCAGAGAGCTCCTCCAGGACCTCACTACTGGTAAGAGCATTTTTGTGCCAGTTGAGTATGAGAGAGAGTTGATCCAAGAAATTGTGAAGCTCTGCCTGGGCTACAAGGTTGGGGATATGGTTTCGAGAGATAATGTCACAAGCCGATAAAAGATTCTTGTGAGGAATGTCATCTCGAAGGACCTCAAAGGATAAGTAAGAGAAAGCAGTAAGCAAGGTCTGGGCTCTGTACTGCTGATAAGCAGTTGGGGGAACTGGAGCCTGGTAAGGAGCAAAATGTTGGCTCTCGAAGAGGGTGAGCTTCAACTCCTCAACCTAATTAGGATTGGGAGGCAAGAAAGGAGCAGTTGGGTCCCCTCCAAATGAAGGTGGAAACTGGGGTTCGTTCACACACTCCAGCAAATCAGAGGAACAAAGTTTTGATTTTTTGGCTAAGAGTGAGGGTGTGATTCCCAAAGCTTCAATGGGGTGTGGGGTCCTTCGTACCATTCTGGTGGGCAAGGTAGAGGTATACCATGCCGAAAGTAAGTTGTCTTCAAAGCAACGAAGACAGTTGAAAGGGACATACAATTACACTACAGAGCTGCGCATAGAGGGATGGATTGCTATGGGGTCATCAAATTCGGGAAATCGATGGTGGATTTGTTCCCTTGTTTGAGGTTGAATGGGTATGGGCCAAGCGTCCCAGCCAGTATTTCTAGAAGAAGATGAAGCAGCTTCATCCCAAACAGAGAGTTTTGGAGCAGATGAAAAGCTTCCAAGATCCATTTGTGCAAATGCTTGGTCCAACGATTCGTATGGTGCAAAAGCTTTCATAACTTGTATAAATAGAGGCGGATAAGTGTGGCCAATAAATGCATGAAAGTTCCTTCGAGGTCAGTCATCATTATCAAATACCTCCTTGTATGCTCAATCAATGTAGGAGAGGGCTTGATTGGCCATTGAAGATGTATCAGTCCTTTCACGTTCACAGATAGTGGAGGAAATGTTCAAAGTGTAAGAAAGAATTTAATGAAGTTCAGTGCTTCATTTCTAAGAAGATGGTTACACTTCTAAGATAAACCAAGTCCATTCACATCCTAGGACATGGACAAAGAGTACTCACCTACTAATATCACCATGTATTGGATATATTAGTGCGGGGGGTTAATGTTGGCTATATATTTTGTATAGGCCAATCACAGCTTAACACGTGGCATGTAAAGGGTGACTTGGGGAGTTAATGCAAGTCTCCAATCAGTGACAGACATGTGGCAGTTCATATTGGTAATGGTAGGTCTGCGTCGCATGGAAATAGTTAGAAGGCGCGAGGTGACGTAGTCCAATGGTTACTCACAATTCAGATTCAAATTCAAGAGGGAAGCCTAACTGCTAGGAAGGTGTCGTGGGAACACATGGTTCAGAGCCATAGCCAATGATCGTGGAAGGGCATTTCGACGGTTAGAAGTCCACTTCGACGGTTACCATTGGAGAGTATAAATAAAAGAGAAGGCCAACAAAGAAGGAACCGGACTCAGATCCAGAAACCAATTGTTTACTTCATATTTTCTTTCCAGTTTTACGTTTCCAGTTCTTCAATACCTGTACTGCACTTCATTTTCTAGGAGTAGTTTCAAGTAGTTGCTGCTGTAAACCTTTTCAAAATTGGGTCATTTTATTATAAGTTCTTATTTACTTAATGAAATTCAGTTTTTGACCTATTTTGTACCTGTGATCATTTACAAGTTTCTCCTAAACAAGCCACCAGTAAAATCCTCTTCATTGAGGCTGAAAGAATTTCAACATAATCTTATGATAATTTGTTGGCAATTAAAATTCTATAAGGACTTATTGATCCTTATTGGCACGCTTTAAATTACATAATTAACTTTCGAAAGCCAAAAAAAGCCAATAGATGCCTTCCTTCTTGTTAATTGCCAATGAAAGGCTTTGGTAGTACTTTTATAGTCCATTTGCAGACATGTACATAGAGATTTCTAGTGTGTATATTTACTGTCCTATTTTCTATTTTAAATTGTGATATAAACTTGGCATAGCATTGTTTTTTTTTTTTTTTGATCCGGCATAACATTGTTTTGAAAAAGAAAAAAAAATGTTTTATGATTGGATTTCATATACGTTCATCATGTGGCTTTGTTAAGCATCATACAGATCATTAAACTTATCTTTATTGGGCATTAGCTAACCTTATATGGAAACAACTTTTAGGTGCTAATGGTATACCTCCACCAAGGGGATAGCTTGGGAGGACAGTCGAGTTGGACGCTCATTTTTGTTTGTAAATTCGCTTTGTACAAGCCTAGGGCTTTGTTTGTATGAGATTTAGACCCACTTTTGTTGTAACCAAGCAATGTCTTGAAAATTTGTAACCATTAGGGTATATGAACTTATCTTTATTTCTTTTGTTTCTATATATCTGTCACATGCTATAGATTCATAATCCAGGATTGATAAATGTGTTAATGCATTATTAAAAAACATATTTTATTATAATATTAGTCTTGTTTGAGAGATCTTGTTGTGTTGATTCTAAAAATAAATATTGTAAAAATTATAATGTTTTAAAATTTTAAAAACCAAAATAAATATCACATTATGCTACTTTATGATGAAAAAATTAATGGATTTGGAGGTGGAAAAAAACAAAAGAAAAAGAAGTTAATTATTTATGAGGCATTTACACACAAGTATACTCCACCAAATCATAACTACGATTTACTCATAAATAATTAACTTCTTTTTTTTTTTTTGGGTCCCCAACTAAGGAAATTTAGCTAAAACCACCTAGGCCCAACATGTCAGTATGTAAAGAGTAACCTAAAATATTTTACTTACTAAACCCCCTGAACATGAGGCGTGTTCTTCATAAAAGATAGACTAATATTTTTTCTCTCTTTTTTTTTTTGGACAATCTTGTCTTGGATTACATCTTAGTGATTTGAATATAGCACGATTGACATTGATCTTTGTTTATTGATTACTGAACAATGATCATTGTTCACTATTCTTCATTATTCATTGTTCTTCAGTATCCAGTGTTCATTGTTCTCCAATCATGGTTCATTCTTCGATCATTGCAACCATGAACTTATCAGTAATCATTGTTCTTTATTCCATTAATGTTTGTGTTAAGAGTTGAAGCTTCATTCAATCATTGTTTGATTGCTGTTTAAATTCGATCATGTATGTTGAATTTTTGATTAGTTGTTTGTTTGTTTTCTTCGATTTGTTTTTGTTGTGTGTGATTCGTACTGGTATTTGTTTACTAGTTTGTAAATATGAAAGTAAAATTTCATCTTTGCTTGCTGTGGTTGCTCATTGTAAGATGTACTAATTTTTTTTATACCTTGTTTATAGAATGACAGTAAAATTCTACTATAATAGTGTATCTTTGTATGATTTGTTTTGTAAACTCATAATCAAGATATGTTTCTTAATTGATTGACAGTAAAATTTTACTATGAATTAGAGTAAAAGTTTACTACTTACATCAATTTCAACAGTAATTGTTTTTATATAAAGGAATTTTATTTTTATTTATATATTTTTTTGTACTTGTCCTTGATATATTAAAGTTTTATTATGTTGTTTGATAAAACTGAAAATTGAAAATTAAGTATTGAAATCTAAATGTTAAATTTTTTAAGTTGAAAACTGTTTAATAAAAATTTAAGTGCTAAATTAAAAATAAGTTATTTGATATGTATAAAATCAAATTTGAAATTTATTATTTTTGAATTATATGTTTTAATTTTTATATTGTGATGGTAGTGGTGGTGGTGGTGGTGGTAGTAAATAATGGTATTGTTTATGATAATAATGACAATGATAGTGGGGGTGGTAGCGGTAGTGATGGTGATGATGATAGTGGTGGTGGTGGTGATAGTAGTGGTAGTGTCATGATGGTAGCGGTGGTTGTAGTAATGGTGGTAGTGGTGGTGATAACAGTAGTGATGGTGGTGGTGATGGTAGTGGTGGTGGAGGTGGCATGGTAGTGGTGGGAGTAGTAGCGGAAGTAATGGCGACGGTGGCGGTAGTAGTGGCGATGACATGATGGTAATGGTGGTGGTGGTAGTAGTAGTGGCGGTGATATAATGGTAGTGGTGATTGTAGTAGTAGTGGTAGTAGCATGGTGGTAGTGGTGGCAGTAATAGTAGTGATGATGGTGGTGGTGGTAGTGGTGATAATAGTGACGGTGGCATGATGATGGTGGTTATAGTAGTGGTGGTGGTGGTACCAGTAGCAATAGTGGTGGCGGTAGTGGTAGTGGTGGTGGGGGCATGATGGTGGTGGTGGTGGTATGATGGTAGTGGTTGTGGTAATGGTGGCGGTGGTGGTGGTGGTGATAATAGTAGTGGTAGTAGTGAGTTTATAATAGTATTTATTGATATTATGTTTAGTATTTATAAATTCAGTTAGAATTAAGTAAATTTTATATGATTTAAATTTTTTTTAAATTTTAACTTATATTTTAAGAGGCATTTAAATTTTTATGTAATATTAATTATTGTTATCAAACGGACTTATTTGATTATCATTTAATTAATTCAATTTTAAAAACTGAACGCTCCTAAACCATTAATTGAATTCGGCGGTAGACCAAACTTGGTGGAAAACATGTTCCAAAAACTGGACTGAGTTTGGGCTGAGGAAAGGATTCTTCACAAATGGGCTGAAACTCACCTTTGAGCCCCAATTGCATGGATTTGGTCTGAGCTTCAGTAACCTTCAGCCCGGATCATCCCAGCCCTATTTACTTCTTATAATGAATGATAGGAGTTTTATGCTAAAACTGAATGATGGGAGTTATGAAATGGGGAATATCAAATCAGTATAATTTCGTAAAAGTAATTACAAATTAATAAGAAATTTTATAAGTATTAATAATTAAAATTATAACTTTTTCATGAATATGTAATTTTTTTTTTTCTAAAATCCCACTGCGGTACGATTACCCCCTATAAAAACGACCCCAAGTTTAGTTTTCAAAACTTTGTTTTGAGTTTAGTTTAGTTTAGTGTTTTTTTTTTTTTTTTTTGCTTTTAATGATTTTATTTTATTTTATTTATTTTAAATTCACTTAATCTAGATAAATTTTAAAAATAGCATATTTATAAAAATATCTTTTAAAAAAATCATAACATACAAAATATATGAAAAAATGAAAAAAAATTCATTTTCATATTTTTTTATATTTTTTTTTGGATAAATAAAAATTACACTTTTTGATATTTAATTAAAATACGGATTATCCCATGTGGTTTTGGAAATTACAAATACCTAATTTTTTATTTAACAACATAAATTAAAAAAATAAAATTTCTAAACATTATATGGAGAGAACCTGGACAATCGCCCAAGTGGGAATGCAGAGAGCACTTAGTTGCTAAGGTGAGTTAGGTTTTAGGTTCGAGCTTATGGAGAGACATTGGCTTGCGTTGTAACATAATTACTAACATACTAACTGTTATGTTGTGGAAAAAAAAAAAACTACTCACCTATACAGCAATAAAATTATAAGAATTACTAATTGAAATGTTTTTGACATCATTAAAAACTATTAATTGGCTTAATAATTATTAATAAAATGAGTGATTTGTTATGTAATTAGAAATTTAAAGCAACAAATGTAATTTTTAGAACCACAAGGACAATCTATCTTTTAAACAAATCTCAAAAGTATATTTTTCTATTATTTAAATTATACATTTCTTTACAAATATTTTGACTTTCTAAAAGGGTGTTTGGCATATAGCTAAAAAAAGTCACATTTTTGTTTTCTTATTTTTTTTTTTTTAAAAATAAAAATCTTGAGTGATCTTTTTTCAAACTTACTTCAAATTTTTTTACTTTTTTGGTTCGTGGTGTGCAGACAAATCTAAAAAATAAAAACAATTAAAAACTTAAAAAATTAAAAAGAAGAATAAAGGCAAAAATAAAAATAAAAATAAAAGTCGAAAAACCAACTTTTTTGAACTTTTTTTCTTTTGTTGTCATTTTTGAACTTTTTTCTTCATATTTTCTATTTTTTTATTACTTTTCTGGTCCGTCTACCCAAAATTGTTGAATTTTAAAAAATAAAAAAAATCACCAAAGAAGTAAAAAAGTAACAAAAATAGCAAACTCCAAATATTAGATAAGTATATCTAAATTAGGTATGTACGAGTACAAAATAATCGTTACTTGTATAATCTTATTGACCAAACTCGTGTTCCTTCAAACGTCACCGTATGACTTGAAATCACAAACGTAAGCTTGTCGGCGGGTGTGTACTAGAAACCCCTTCGATACTTGTGTCAGCAAATAGGATAAACAAGAAGAAAAACTCTATGAATTCAAGTTCTAAAATTGCAATACTTGGAATTAGGTTAGGCTTGAGCATTTATAAATTTCTCATGGCATAATCTTATTAGGAATCTAATTCCTATTCATAGAATTCTCTTAGAAATCATATTCGTAAAGGATAAGGCCTATTCTTTAACACCTTACTAAACCAAGTGGGATGGCATAACTCTTTGCACGGTTTCTAGCCGAGCAGCCGAACTACATTTTCCTTACTAGTTCTTCTGACAGTTGAACAACACGACGCAGTGCACAAAACCAGCGCAGTGTGCAACTAGCCTAACGTTGTGTAGCGCGCAAACTAACTCGGCTAAGCCATGCGCTCAACTACACTCGACCGGTCAAACCAAGATAACTCGGTCTAATCTTGATTACCATATTAGATGAGGACAACTAAACCAGCCTAACCTTAGCCTAAGGCCCAATAAAGCTTAGCTCGGCCCATTAGAACAACCCAGACCAAGTCTGACAGGTAAAACCATGCAACACATTTGATTGGCTAGACCTTCTCTACATGGCCTAAACCATGCAACCTTGTAGTCCGTAGCCCGGCCTACAACAAAGGTCTAATTTAGCCCGGCCCAAATATCTTGGCACAAATTCCCCTCTCAATTGCCCTTTAATTTCGTTTGCAACAATATGACTGGGATTACTTCATCTAGCCGAGATATATTCTACCTCGATCTAATTATTTGGTCGGTCTAAACCATTTCGACGCTCCATTCAATTAACTTTTTAGTCAACACATCACGCTTAGGATACGCGGCACACTCATGTTGGTTCTATGCACCCGGTACAGTCGTCATGCACAACTCCCTAAAAATTTGAATCGTGGCGCCCTTTCACTTTCTATACATATAGCCCATACATACACATGAACAACCACTATTCATCTTCTTCTCGACAACAAACCCTAAAAACTAGAGTACCAAACCCTCGATTTCTTATATTTTAGACCAAGATCAAGGTGTCCTTCTTCTAGCAATCAATTCGCCATCTCCAGTATAGCATCTTCATTAATTGAAGTCCAGTCTTGTGCTCTAAATCATAAGTTCTCCATGGTTTTTTCCATTTCCCATTGTTGTTCTTCATGTTATCAATATTCTTGAGCCTTAACTTCATTAATCTCACCCAAAAATGAGAGTTTGGCACAAATAACTAACAAAACCTGGGTAAACAATATTTGAGACTAAGTTAAAGGTTTAAACAGCCTTTAATCCGCCACTTTTTGGTGCATAGTCCACTTTCTAAGATGAACACCAAAGAATCTAGGCTAAACTGGACAAAAACTTTGCTTATGATCTAAAAACATAACCCAACCAAGAAAAATTCTTGTTTGCATGGAGTTTAATAAACGAGAACCGAGCAACATCATTAAACTGAGCTAAAATCCATCTCCATCGAATGATTGAGTTAAAACCCCACTTGAGCAAGCTACCAGGCTAAAACCTTGCTCGTGCTCTCAATCGGGCTAAAACCTTGCTCAACCAATAACTCTTAATTTTTCATCGTGCAGACTCCTAAGATTTACTAGGCACACCAACACATTGAGTAGCTCCCATACCAAGAACACTCCACTTGGCTAGGCAAAACCTACGTAACCGCGCTCCATGGGCCGATATAACTTCTTGGTATCCAAGCCGAGAGCAATAGACAAGTTTCAAAGAGATTACGACATCTCGAACGATGTCCACTTTGAATTGGGTGAAGAGGAAATCCTATCTTGGGTCAAACCAAGCTTCTACCCCTTCACCGTGTTATCTATTGTAAATGGGGGTCTCCATTTCTCGACGTAACCCTTAATTTGTGAATTCCTAAGGCAGCGCAGACTCTACCCCACACAAGTGTCCACTAATACCTTCCGAATAATAATGTAATAGCTCAGTTAAACCGCAGGTTAAATCTGAACCTCGGTTTAGCCGAGATATTCCGTCAATACACGCTTGGCCACACAAACGATAGGTTTAATTGGTACTTAAAAATCAAAAGGGGTTGTGAACATCTAGTGATTAGCACACCAGACAAGGACCTGCATGATGCCGACGACTTCCTCTGGGTAAATGGCAATAATGAAACCATTGAGGTACCTGGTTGGTTCATTAATCATGACAAAGGCAAAGCAGGTAGAACAAACTATTTGAAAATCGAGCTAACTTGCCCTTACATACATTGCACTGAGCTAACCGTTGTCTTCTTTTGTAGATCTGTACTAACTCCAGAACCAATAGTCACGCCCGAACGAAAACACCATTAGGGTCATGCTAAAGTGCAAGTAACGAGATTGCCACGACCTCTTAGGTAACGAACCGAACTACAGCTATTTTGCTTCGCTCAAAAGCAAGGTGACAAACTTCTTGTTTAAGCTTTCTCTTCTCTTAGATCCAACTTTTCTAGATATGCCCTTGATTCGCCTAACTGACGAAAAAGACATGATGAAGAGGAACTGAATTAAGAATCTAATGTTTGCCGCGTCCAAGAAGATAGCTACCACTTCAACTGCTTCACCAGGCCAAATGAACAAGCAAGATTTAGGAACCATGCTAGCCTTGGCCTCTACCATAGTTCCATCAGTCAGCACGGAGTCGTGCCGGGCAAGTAAGAGGACCCGTGCATCTGATCCATCTGTGGATCTTACAGCCGAGTTGTGCACCGAATAACGAGTTGTTGAAGTAGCCCCTGTCCAAGTCTATAAACCAACCTTGACTCACCATGGTAAGGTTATTACTAAGGCAGACTCCATTGCTGAAGACAAGGAGAACTTGCTCGACTATAATCTTTCAAAGGCCTTACTCTTACCAACCGACATGCAGAAGTGCAGCCACATCCGTGACACTTGAGTTATCAAATCTGCGGTGAAATCTATGACTAGGGTAATGCTTTATTTGATCATTCTTCCTAAGTTTTTGCTTGGTTTCCTTCATTAACTCTAGTTTTTATTACAGGCCATTCAAAAATCTCACGTGGCAATGGAGTGCCTGGTAAGACTGGGGAAGAAAGTGCATAAGAACAACTACCATATAAAAACCTTAAAAATGAGCTAGGTCGTTCGCAGTCTTCCTTGGAAATGGCTAATGTTGACAATACACAACTCCTCAGCTAAATAGTCGATGCCAAGAAACATGGGGATACTGCATTGATCGACCTAAAGAAGCTGAAGAAAGAAAAGGATGCCGTGATGAAGGACGCAGAAGATAAGGGCTTCAACAAGGCTGAGGAAAGCTATGCCAAGCAGATTTATGCTACCAATGATATCTTTTTCCAGTCCAGCTGGAAGGCCTCGTGTAATGTTTTGAAGATGAATGGAAAGTAACTTTTTGTAATAACTGTGTCATCACTTGTTTGCATAATTTTTTACACCGCCATATTTTGTTGAGCAAATTGCTGCTCAGCCAAAATTTGAAAGGAACTCTAACCTGTTTGGTCAAGCAAAGTGTCGCTCAACCAAGATTTTAAAAGTTGGAAAACATCTCAACTTACTCTGCCGAGCATAATACCGCTTAACAAGGACTTTGAAAGTTGAACAAACCTTCCAACCTACTTTACCAAGCAAAATGCCGATCAACAAAGATTTTGAAAGTTGGACAAACAAGTAGTTGTCCCTAGACTGCGTAGTCACTGCTCGACTAGTCTACTCAGGGAAATCTAAATTCATTACATTCACATAGTGAAACTACAAAAGAGTTTGAAAAAAAAAAAAAACTATCTACTTGTTTTATTGATGAAAAGTTAAAAAATTACAAGGGTAAAAACTAAAAATAGAACAACTTCAAATTGGCAGTATTCTAACCTTGGAACAGTTCGGTCATCCATGTCTTCTAAGTTGAAGGCTCCTTTTCCAGCCAACCCCACAACTTTGTAAGGTCCTTCCGAGTTGTGTCCAAATTTGCAATCACCAGGTACCCATGACTTTGCGTAGAACCCAATCTCCTACCATGAACTACCTCGGATACACGGTTTTGTTATACTTTCTAGACAGTTCTTGTTGATATGCCGCTATGTGAATAAGAGCTTTTTTCTTTGTTTCCGCTGCTAGGTTAAGTGCCTAGGCTACTGCTTCTCCGTTCAGGTCAAGATCAAAGTTCTCACTTCTAATGGTGAGGAGGCCAATCTCCAAAAGGATGACAGCCTCCATGCTATAAGCCAATGCAAAGGGTGTTTCCCCGGTCAACCGTCTTAGGGTTGTTCGGTAGGCCTAGAAGATATGGGGTAGTTCTTCAACCCATTTTTTCTTTGTTTTCTCCAATCTTTTCTTCAGGGCATCCAGGATTACCTTGTTTGAAGCTTTCCTCTGACCATTGGCCTTGGGGTAAGCCGGCATGGAGTTGTAGAACTCTATCTTGTGCTTTTTACAGAAGCCTCTGAAGATCTTCCCATCAAACTGAGTGCCATTATTTGATATCAGAGCCTTAGGAATTCCAAACTGAGTAATTATGTTCTGCTAAACAAACTTCTTCACGTCTTTCTCCTTAATGGATGCAAGTGCTTTTGCTTTAATCCATTTAGTGAAGTAATATGTTGCTGCGATGAAGAACTTCATGTTCCTTGGTGTACTTGGAAACGGTCCTACAATGTCCAAACCTCACATAGCGAAAAGGCCAAGGGCTAGTTAAAGGTAAGCATTCTCTGGCCAATTGATGGATTTGATGTGTAAATTTCAGATATTTTTCGCATTTTCTAACGTACTTCTCCACGCTTGTTTGCATGCCGACTACTAATATCCTTGAGAAATAGCTCGATAGGCCAACGACCTTCCACCTTGATGGCTTTCACAAATTCCTTCATGAATTTTGTACAAAAAACCTTCGACCTTGTTAGAATGGACACACTTCAATTATGGACCAGTGAAAGACTTCTTGTATAGTGCTGGAGATGGGAAAAGCCAAAATCATTGTGATTGTGCTTGGATTTTATTCAATTGCTTTTTGCTATCGGATAAAATAATGCCCTTCAAATAAGTGAAAATGGGGTCCATCCATGAAGGTCCTAGCTCGGCGCACAATACCTCTGCTACTTCAGGTTCTTCAATGATTGGCCTAGGTAAGAAGTCAATTAACTAGGGGTTGGGCATGGACATATCTGACATGGCTGCTAAATCGGTAAACTCATACGCCTTGCAATTTTTGTCTTTGCCAATTTGCTCTATTCTTACAACGTCAAACTTCTTAATCTTTGTTCTAACTAACTTCTAATACTTGGCCATTCTGTTATCTTTCGCTTCACATTCGCCAGATATTTGGTTGACCACCAATTGAGAGTCACTATACACCATTAGCTCAGTAGCCTTCATGCAGAAGAAGAATTTCAAACCAGTTAAAAAGCGTTTCATACTCCGTTTCATTCTTAGATACTGGAAATTCAAGTCTGATCATCTTCTCAATAGTCAGACCATTTGGTGAGATAAGCACAATTTTCCAGTCCTATCTCCATGTTTGTTAGAAGCCCCATCAACAAATAGCTTCCACATCTCTTCGACAAACAATTTCTAATAAACTGATGGATCTAAAGATGTTTTTAGGTCTACTACTTTAATTACTTCTTTAACCACATTCTCCGATCACAACAGATCTACTTGTTCACCAACTTCTTTGCTCGGTTGCCTATCATTTCCCTTTCAAGCATGTCATTACAAATCGTGCTCTCTTTCGAGTTACATCTTTACCCCTTTGCAATGCATCATTGGAGTTAGTAGATTGTGCCACTACTGCCAAACTTAATGGTGCGTTATAGTTCATTTACCTGGAGTGAAGCCTTAATCGGTTGTAAGGTTGTTGAGGGTTGTGTTATTCCCGCAACACTAACCCCCTTGCTCGGTTTCACCTGTCAAACGAACTAGGCAAACAGAATGACTTCTTGGAGCAAACTCTACAACAAAGTCTGCCATTGTCTAGGCTTTGATAGCTGTTCTAGGTTGAAATTTGATGTCAAATTGTCATAATTCAACTACCCACTTTAAAATCCTCCTAGAAAAATTTGCATTTTCAAACAAAGCTTGTAATGGAAATGTAGTCAGAACCACAATTGTATGGGCATGAAAGTAGTGTGGCAACTTTCTGGATACCATCATTAAAGCCAAGGCGAGGTTCTCCAATGGCAGGTATCTCGTCTTAGCGATTAGCATGGTCTTACTTACATAAAAAATAAGTGAGTGTTGTATTCTCTCTGTGCGCATAAGCATTGCGCTAATAGCATGCGAGACACCACCAAGTACAAATACAGCTCTTCTCTAGGTACTAGAGTCGCCAAAAGTGGTGGAGAAGCAAGTACTGTTTCAATTCCTCTAGAGCGAGGTCGCACTTTTCATCCCAACTGAACTTTGACTTGAGCACTTGGAAGAATGATCTGCAACGATCCAAAGGCTGACTTATAAATCTGTTTAGTGTGGTCGCCAACCTAATTAGATGTTGCAACTCCTTCAAAGCATTTGGTCTCTCCAACTCTTGAATGGCTTTGAGTTGGGAGGAATCTGCTTTTATTTCACGGTTAGTCACCAAGAAGCTCAAAAATTTACCCGATCCCACTCCAAATGTACACTTGGATACGTTCAGACGAAGCTTGTGAGTTTTCAAAATTTGAAACATCTCTACTAGGTTGCTAAGATGGACAAACTTATTCTTGCTCTTGATCACCATATCATCGATGTATGCCTCCATTGTTTTGCCGAGCAATGGGGCAAACATCTTGGCGACCATCATTTGGAATGTCACCATTCCATTTTTCAGGCCAAAGGGCATACATTGTAACAATACAATCCCATTGGAGTTGTGAAAGAAGTGATATCCTGGTCTGGTTCATAGATAGCGATATGATGATATTCACGATATGCATCTAGAAAGCTAAGACAGTTGTGCCCTACCGTTAGGTCCACCAGTTAGTCAATTTTTGGTAAAGGAAAGTTGTCCTTTGAGCACACTTTGTTGACCATTATGTAATCGACGCAAACACGCCACTTATCATTTTTCTTTGGCACAACAACAGTGTTCAAGATCCACTTTGGATAATGGTCTTCTCTGATTGCCCCTACTTCCAACAGATTTCATGCTTCTTCGGCCACCACATCCACTTGATGCATAGCCGACCTGCGAGTTCTTTGTATGACTGGTTTGGCATAGGAGTTGACATTGAGTTAACGGTAGATAAAATTTGGATTAATGCCGGGTATATCATATGGCGTCCAAGCGAACACCTCAATATTGGAGATCAAAAAATCCATGATCTCTTTTCTTTCAATGCTGGACAAAGATAAGCCTAGCAAAAAGAACTTTTTTAGGTTGTTCTCATCAATCCTAACTTCCACAAGCTCCTCAACGGCCTTTTGTCCAGCTTCCTTGCCTATATCTTCAAACATCTTCTTGTTCTTTGATTCTTATACCATTTAAATCAATCTAATGGCAGTGCAGTTTCCATTCACTATGACGAAGCACTATTTTGACATGATCTAATCTTCCAAGACCTCTTCAATTACCCCGAGTTCATTTGGGAACCACATTACCTAATGGTATATCGATATTACAACCATGCTTTCCCAAGGATGATGTGGTAAGCGGATGGGACTTTCAAAACCCAAAACACTACTTTGACTAGCACCAAGACCACTTTGACTAGCAAAATGATCTTACTAATCGGCTATTTAGATATGGAGTTAAAACTCACTAAAAGAGATGCGGCGGGGGCCAAGTCTCTTTGATCCAACTTTAGTTATTTGAAGGTGTCATAGTACATGATTTCGCATGACCTTCTCTAGTCAATCAAGATCCTCTTGATGTCATAATTCCAGACGCACAAAGTAATCACTGGCTCATCATTGTGGGGATTTTGCAATCTTGCTAGATCTCTGTTAGAGAAGGAAATCACATTGCTTACTTCTATTTTCTTGTTCTTGAACATTGGTTGAACATCAAGTACCTCTCTTATGTGTTAGGCCTTTTTTATCATTCCTTTAAGCTCATAAACTCGCTTAGGCTCAATGATCTCATAGATCACATTAATCACGCCTTGAGGTGGACCGTCAGGTGGCGTTCTATTCAGCATGTTCTTATCTTGAGGGCCTAGTCGAGCTCCTCATTCAATATAACGGTCCAAGTGGCCCGCAGCCATCAACTCCTCTAAGAGTTGTTTCAACGGCACACAATCCTCATTTTGATGCCCCTTCCCATTATGGTAGGTACAACGGTACCTTTCATCGTAGCTCTTATGTGCTTCGTCCAACTTAGTTGGCCATTGGACTAATGGTTCATCGCGGATTTTGCTGAGGATGCGGTAAATAGGTTTTTTGAACACCATAGAGATGGCGGTGCGAACCTTCAACTTCCTCGCCTTGTTTTCTTCAGTACTTAGCAGTGGGTCACCCTAGTTGTTATCACAATTTTTATTGCCTTGCATTTTATTCTTACCAACTGTATTAATTGTGGTGGAAGATTTTTTGTTCGATAACGCTGTCGTATGGACTTCCCCTTTGCTTGAGCGACATCTTATTTTACCCTTATAGGTGAACCCTTTCCATTAGAGCTTCCATGATTAGGGATGACATCATGGTCATTGATTCTTTTAGTTTATACTTGACTAGCAATTCGCGCTTGTACAGAGTGATTGCTAGGTTAGTAGTACATTCATCAATCTAATTGAATGTCTCCTAGTATCTATTGTTGTATGACTTCAATGACCCTGTTTCCCTATATGAATGGCCAACGATTGATCGACCTTCATAGGCATCTTGGTGTTTGTCTTGAATTGAGTAACAAACGCTTTTGCAAGTTACGCCTAAGAAGCTATGCTGCCTTTAAGCAACCTCTCAAACCATGTCAAGTCCAAATCCCTTATGCTTGATGGAAAAAGGATGCACATCAAGGCGTCGCTTCTCCTGTGTATAGTCGTGACTTGTCGAAAGTTGCTAAGATGCATGTAAGGATCTGACTTCCCGTCATAGATCGTGAACTTTGACTGATTAAAGTCTACTGGTAGAGGCGAATTCTCAATTTCTAGTGAGAACGGCGTACTTTGTAATCTCGCCAACGCCCTATCCGCTAGTTCATAGGTGATGTGAGGCATTAACATTGTGACCTCGACACTGCCATGCATCCTTGAAGCCAATCTTTTCAAAGATGACACCTTATGAGGTCGTGCGCCTGGGCTACTTCTCTCCACTATGCCTTTTCATCGAGAACAGTCCGCAAGTCTTCTGATCTAGGTAATTCTGTATAACGAGAACACTTCTAGTGAGTACACGAGGGGCGATAGCTACTCCTTTTAGTGTATGATCTTTTTGACCTCGTTCTCTCAAACCAGGAGTGACGAGATCTTGACGTCCTTGACTGAGAGCCGCATGTCTTGATGCTCTTACTCTCAAAAGGTTTTAGTGAAACGCTCCTATCTTGGTCTTTAGAACTATGGGATTGAGTGCGTTTTCCGCGAGTTTCCACACCAGCAACATCTTTGCCCCTCACCTGGCGCTTCAAAACCTCTATATATGCCGCCATCCTCTTGATTAATTCATCTTGCTCCATAACACGGTCTTTCAAAACTTGAGAATCAATTTGTCATTTTCGCCCATCTGGGCTTTGGGAACGGCGATGGCTCAAACCAGGCTTTTCTTACGCGGCATTGTGAGGGTTTCTTTGTTGCAGGTCCAAATCATTCATGTGAGGCGTAGGAGGTAGATTCTCGCACCTCCTATTCACCTTCGGTGTTTGACCGTCGATGGTCGAAAGAGGTAGATCGTCATTATTCGCCAGTAAAATCGTCAGAAAGAGCTTGATCAAAAGGTTTGTTCTGTAAAACTTTTCATAGACAATGTTAATTGTGCGAGGACAAAATAATCGTCACTTGTATAATTCTATTGACCAAACTCGCATTCCTTCAAATGTCACCGTATGACTTGAAATCACAAACGTAAGCTTGCCGACGGGTGTGTGTCAAAAACATCTCCGATGCCAAAGACAGCAAATAGGACAAACAGGGAGAAAAAGCTCTGTGAATTCAAGTACTAAAATTGCAATACCTGGAACTAGGTTAGGCTTGAGCTTTTATAAGTTTTGCATGGCAGAATGCTATTAGGATTCTAACTCCTCTTCGTAGAATCTTGTGATGCCCCAAAAAATCGAGAATAACAAGGAATATATTAACAATAAATACATACTTTATCTAAGTTTACAAGTGTAGGAAACGTCACTAATGAGTCCTTTGGTTAATAACCAAGTAAGATCCTAGGATTGACAGAGGAGTCAATATAACCTCCCTTTAAGGTCTAACTACCTTAAATAGCAGAGCTACTTTTTTGAAAAATCTTAATGAGGTATTAACACAAGGCCTACATAAGTCGACGAGAAAAATAAGGAATAGGTAATTCAAAAGATATATATAGATATATAATAATTACAAAATCATGTCTTAAAAACTCAAAACATATTTACAAACTAGTTTCTAATTCTCCTAGGGTAGCCATACGTCTTCAATGCTTCAGTTTCGCCTTCAACCGACTAATGATCTTCAATGCCTGGCATAAAACACCATGAGCTTTGAATGTCTAGTAAACGCACGCACATCTTGTCCAGTAAACGCACGCACATCTTGTCCCTTTTTCCAAATCCAATACACAATAATGACATGATCATAATATATAGCGGAAGTAATAACCAAGAAGAGCTTATAATAAATTTTAGTTCTCAAGAATAACGGTCAATCAAGCTAGTTCTAGGTAACTCCCTGCAGAATGTCATTCCTACCTAACACTCCAAGCTTACCTTTAGGCAAACCAGTATCTTTTCTTGCTCACCATTCCAGATGCCCACTTCTAGGGTTATATACCCAAGTCGTGTCATCTTGGAATACATGATCGTCATAACCCATCGCGACCACAAAAAATCTCATTTGTGTCCTGGTCTACCACAGGAATTCTTATCTGTGCCACAAGCATTCTCATTTGCGTTCTGCAAGACCACTGCACGGATGACATAAAAGACCGCATTCTAAACCTAAGCCAACTCGAGTATCGTGACACAACTCGTGCAAGACTTTTGTCTTCAATTAGGGAATCCATCCCATCAATCCCTACAACATTATCTCATAAAATTATTTAGATGATCAAAACCCAATTACCACCCCAATTAAGTTTTCCATTGAGTTAAGTTAAAGTTAGAACAAACTTATCAAGACAATAATTTCTACATAAGCATGAGCATCATCAAAGGAATATGGTAAGAAACATAACCATAACACATGGAAATATCATACCAAGACATGAATAAGTGATAATAAGCACATCCATGAAGTTAAGAACATAATTTCATCAACAAAAGTAAAATTTCAAATTTGGTGCACTTTAAAGATTGAAATTAAAGAGACATTTTTAGATTTTTTCTAAGCTTGGCCTTCCTATGGTTTGTAGATAATTTTATGTAGTTTTCAGAACATTTTTCAAAAGTGGCATAACTTTTTATGGATTTTTAGTTATTTAGGAAATACTCTAGCGCTGTCCAGATTCGTCGACTGTTACAAAAATTGGGTTTTCTCTCAAATCTCTCAGTCTATTTCCATTAAAAAAAAATTCGTGAAACCGAACACTTAAAGGAAGGTTTTAACATAAAAATGAGGTTAAGAAGATTTTTTTACATTGTTCTAGAATTTTTGAAAGTGGGCTATAAATACCGATTCTTTGAGCACAAAGCTTGAAATAAGAGGAAAATTAAAAAAAGAGGGTAACCATGGATAATTTTTCACTTCTATTATGATGAAAACATGCTCAATAATATAAATTAAACTTAGAAGTTGGATTGAAGGTGTGCCTTTGAAAATTACGTGAGAATGGTATAGAAAAGATAGTTTTGCACTTATTAAGAGAAAACATAAGGGTGGAATAAGGCTCAATTTTATTTTATTTTTTATTTTTTTTATTTTTTTAACCCAAGAACACCATTAAAACACATATGAAAATAATGTTTAGAACCTCTGAGAACATGCATTTGAAAGAGGAAAATAAAAGAGAGGGTTGTGTTGTAGCTTACATGAATGTCTAGTGAAGTGTTTGCTCAATTTATTCCCTTTCTCTTCTCCTCCACTACCAAAGCTTTCTTTCTTCATTTTCTCTCTCTCTCTCTCTCGAATGTGGGAGTGTGTAGGCGTGTTTATACTTCAAAAAATGAAAAGGGGAGAGGTGTAGTTATAGAGAATTTGGTGTGAAAAGTCCAAAATACTCATTGGTTTAAAATGAATTAAATAGTTTTGGATTTAGTTTGAATGTAATGGAATGTTGGGCGATTAGGTACTTAATTGTGATCTAGTTAGACTTAAGGCTAATTTAATCCATTCTAGTTACAAATACATTCATTGCAAATCTTTGGTACAAATGTCATGATTTGATTTCATGATTCTAGAGATTTTGTTCCAATAGTGCCAATAATTATGGGGGGAAAGGGGATGTGCTTGAACTTGGAGAAGATTATGTGTACTTTTTGAAATAAATTTTGTAGATTTTGTGTACCCCAAAACGAAAACAAATTGAATTAAGGTACATTATATATATATATATATATATAAAGGTACTAATTTGGAGTCAATTTGTAATTCAAGTAAAATGTGAGGGTTAAGGCCTTAATTTATTAATTCGAACATTTATTTAAGTGTAGTATTTAAATAAATTTGGAGTTAGGAATTCAATTCGGTTAAAATTCCTTTATTTTGAATTAAACAATGAATCGTAATAAGAATCAGAACCCTAGGGTTTTGAGTGGAAAATATAATTAGGGAATTAATTTAATTATTATTAGGGCTTTGGAAATGATCTTTGAGTTCTCGGGTTCAATCAGGGTTTGTGAGCTTTCGGTTAGGGCGCAGTTTTTATTCTAGGGTTAAAATTGAAATTAATTAAGGAATCGAGGATCTTTATTGTAACTCAAAATTCAGGGACTTAATAGGGTTTACAAAAGTTAGAGGCCTCACGAATCCTTTTAGAAATCATATTCTTAAAAGATAAGGCCTATCCTTTAACACCCTCCTCATTGCAAACCAAGTGAGATGGCATAACTCTTTGCACGACTTCAACTGAACTACATTTCCCTTACTAGTTCTTCTGACATCCAAACTAGGGCTATTCATGGGTCGATTCGAGTTGGTTTCACCACTGAACCATCGTTCAAACTGACCTCGTCGGTTTACAGAAGTGGTCATCCGATTTCGACACAAATATTGCTCGAAACGGTGCACATCGGGCGCTTTGTTTGGCGGGCGGTTTTCGGTCGGCTAATCTTCTATTCATTGCTTCAATTCCATGGATTTTGTTCCTTCCTTTCTCACACAAATCATAGTACCATACATATATGCAACATAACACAATCACAGTAGCATATTATACAAATCTCAGAGATAACAAACTTTCTCTCACAGACACTAGAAAGAATGAAGTAAAAATTAAAAATAGAGAGAAGATACATATCTTTCTGCCATGGCACAATATCACCGTTATCACCACTATACATCACCGTCATGTACGATTCTTGATCTTCCTCCACAAGGGTTTGAATTTCGATAGATCTAAGACTCGAAGATGATGATGGTTGTTGGGTTCAATTGGTAGATTAGAGAGAGATGTAGATGAAATTGTAACAGAGAGAAAGGGTTTGATGGCTTCTAGGTTTTGTGTTTGGTACATCTCAAACTTGCGAGAGAAGAGGGTAGATGAAAAGGTGAGAGAGATAGAGATAGACATGATGAGGATGAGTGGAGGAGATGGAAGGTTTCACGAGAGAAAAGATATCAGATTATGAGGGGATGAGACAAATCTTGAGAAGATAATCTGTAACCTTAGGCCATCTCCAACGGTGCATCAAACCTTGCATCAGATTTGAAATTTGATGAAAAAATCACTTTTTCTCTCTCCAATGGTTTCACCAAACTGATATCAAATTGAGAATTAAGCAAAACTTTCACCAAACTGAGAATGCATTGGGTTTTTCACCAAAACACTATTCATTACCGTTGTATTTTCACTACCGGATGACCCACAAGATGACAAATAAGATGACCAATTTTGCGCAAAATTTTGTACAAATTTTGCACTGGAGACCGGTCAACCCTGGGGTCGACCCACCGGATGACCCTCAAGCTTGAAGGCATGTTTCCCGATCCAAACCATTGAAGGCATGTTTCTTTTCAAGTTTTTCAGCTAATTCAAGGGGATTAAGGAAAGAGTGCGATTTCTTTTCAGTCTTTTTAGTACCACCACTCTTGCTCTCCTCTTATTGACTAATTCCGCCCTCAACCAGGTCCACAACATTATTTTTGGAACTAGCAGTAGTAGCAGTATGACTCTCTTCATCTCTAGAACCAGGCACAATATTCTCAAGTTGAGACGTTTCTGACATTATTACAGTTGTTAATTCCTTCTCCTCAATACTTGTTCCTTCGTCATCATCAGAGCCAAAGCCAGGAGAAGAAGTGATCCCCTTTCTATAGCTTCAGCGAATCTTGAAATAACACCATTATTTTCATTCCCTGATGAAGATGATGACGGGACATGGTGGTCATCTTTGAAATCATTGCCAATTGAGATTGTGGTGTTGTCTTCCACATTCCTCAAATCATCTTCATCAGGGTAAAGAGGAGATTTGATTTGGGGTTTGATATAGGAAACTTGTTGCGAATCATTAACCCATAATTTGTTCACTTGAGATGCTTGTTTTGCTGGTTCTTCCTCCTGTCTGTCACAGTCTCTCGAAGCCTCCCTATCCACCGGCACTGTAGATTTACAATTATCCCATGGAACATCTTCTTCTTCTGATGATGACGACTTGTGTCTAATCTCAGAAGAAGCAACACCATTGGAACCATCATTATTGGAGACAGCAGAGGCCTCAGGTTTAGCAGCACAGGCTTCGGAATCAACACTAGTTTTTGAAGTCAATTTTTGTTGTGGAGGAATGCTGTTGTCTTCTAAAACATTACGCAGAGCACCAACTGTCTCTCTTCTGGATTTAAGAAGTGCAGTAGCATGAGGAGGGGAAAAAAAAAAATTCAATCCATTAACCGGACCGGCCGGTCGACCCACCGGACGTCCCCAATCTATTTGATGCAACCGTTGGAGCATCTCGTATCAAATTGAGAAAATCACCTTTTTTTTCCTTAGATTTGATGAAAAAAAAGGTTAACCGTTGAAGATGCTCTTAGGGATTCCTTAGGAGGTCTCTACTATTTGCTGTTGCTGACCAAACGAGTAACCCACTGCACTTGTACGTATAAATAAATATATATATAGTTCATTCAGGTTAGGTTTAATGGTTTATGTTATGTGCAATCCGATGGCCGATCGAAATCTGTAGAATTTTGATACATTTGAATCGTTGTCGATTGAGAGCTCTTTGAAATCGTCTGTTCAAGGGTTGGTCCGATCAATCTGGGTCTGTTGTGTCTGGTGATTCGGTCTTGTGAATAGCCCTAATTTGAACAACACGACACAGTGCATAAAGCTAGCGCAGCGTGCAACCATTCCAACGTTGCGCAACACCCAAACTAGCCCGCCTGAGCCATGTGCTCAAATACACTCGGTCGGTCAAACGAAGCTAGCTTGATCCAATATTGATTATCACATTAAATGAGGACAACTAAATCAGCTTAACCTTAGCCTACGGCCCAATAAAGCTTAACTTGGCCCATTAGAACAACTCAGACTGGTCAAACCATGTAACATGGTTAGCCGGCTAGACCTCATCTATATGGGCCAAACCATGCAATCTTACAGTCCATGGGTTTAGGGTTTAGGATTTAGGGCCTACAACAAAGGTATGATTTAGCCCGACCCAAATATCTCGTCACAAATTCCTTTAAAAGGTCAATTTTTTTAATTAAAATATAAATAAATATAGGACGCTTAGGCGATAAATCCAAATTTGAATTTTCTTTGACCAAGGATCCACGCATTAAAACATTAAGTCTATAAAGACAAACTTTTACAAAATGACCAAACTATACGCAGTCACACCCTTTTTTATTTATTTGGATTTACGCATTTTATCTGTTTGTTTCTCTGTTTCTCTCTCTCTCCTTCGATCAGAAACCTTATATCTGGTTGAGACTGCGGTGGCAAAGGCGAGTCACGGATTGAGTCAAGATTGATTGAGTTCTTGAGCGATGTGATGGCTTGAAAATCTATAACTAAGATTGGAGTCATCGGAGAATGTGTCACTGAAACCGCACCGATTGTTGGACTCGTATGATTAGTGACGTTTCGATGAAAAGCGAGACTCAGTTTCAAGGAGTTTAGCCTGTATGCCAAATTGAGAGTGGTGACATCTAGAGGGTCTTCTTTTGCCACCTTTGTAATGGTGGCGACCATGGCGGTAACTTTTACGCCACCACCGCCACCACCCTGTTTATTACAGGCTCTATTGACACAATCTCACAGAATTCATGGATCGACGACCTCATTTTGTAGATCACACAAATATCTTTTTTTTCCCTATATATATATATTGTTTATAAATTTCGTCGATTATTAGCACATAATCATTAGAACATGACTTTTTTTTTTCTTTTTCGACTTTTTTTTTGGTGGCGAATAATAGAAAAAAAGGTTGAATGCTTTGTCCAAATATGGGTTGGGGCACAGTTCTTAAATAGAACAATGGTGAGAAACAGGAAATGATTAAAAATCAAATCTTTCAGATACCAATAATTCTATAACAGATACAAAAGAATCGATTTTTAGATGTTATGGGCTTTAGTTTTATTCTGAGAAATTTTTTGATTGTTTTTAGTATTTTTATTTTTATTTTTTTACTTTGAATTCCATCATTCTAATCTAGATTGTTTATTTGAACAACAAATATTTCGATAGGTAAAAGAAATTAAACACAGAGAAGAAAAAAAAAAGACGTTTAAGGATACAAGAATTAGGAATGGTCATTTTAATTCGATTTGCGGGGGTCTGTCCATACCCGGTTGAATGAGACGGATTTTACTCGACCCGACACTTATGTGGGGCAGAGGTAGATTATATTTTGATCATCCGCAACAGGAGTAGAGTGGGGGCGGGTATTGCCTCTCTCAATCCAAACCCGAAATAATATATAGAAATAAATAATATATATGTATATCTATATAATATAATTAGATATAAGAAAGAAATACTAAAAGTCTGTAATTTTGTTTAAATATAAATAAATAATAATCTTAAAAATTTCACTGTTTATATATATAGAAACAAGATAAATTACTTAGTGTTTAAGTATTTAAATGGTTCATATTTTTTTTTAATTTTAATTTTAATTATTATTTTTTTTGTTATTTGAAATGTGGTTGGGTATCTGCGGAGGCGGGAATAGGGTTGAAAAATTCTACCCGTAGCGGGGGCAGATGTGGGGTTTTAAAATGGGGACATGAGTGGAAGATGACAAACCCGTCTCAAACTCACCCCTTGGCCATCCCTAACAAGAACCAAACAAATAAATCTTTTTATATGTAAATATTATTATTATTATTTTTTTTGGGTGCCAATGGGTTTGAAAATTATCAATATTTGTTTTCTTTGAATTGTGTTTCCTATGTTTTTCATTTTCTTTTACCTTCCCTATTAATGACATTTAACCTATGTTCTCTCTTTTGTTTAATATAGATTCAAACCCAAGTCAAGGCCTGGAGCGAATTGGAGAACTTGCGAATCTGGATGCAAAATTGAAGCTCTGAATAAAGAAATGAACAATGCAGCGTTCGCCACCCTAGACTTCAAAGCTGTGTTGAACAGATCAAAATTTGAGACTTTGATGGCTATGTTGTAAATGATAGACCAATTGAACAGATCAGATAAAAAAATTTGAAAGTGTAAAGAAATTTGTACAGATCGGATGAAAGAGAGAAGTGAATAATTTTGAATAGATAGAACCAACAAATAAGAACAAACATATTCAATTTTTGACAGATAGAGTAAGTTCAATAAAGTTCAACAAATAAGGAAAAAAAAAAAAGGTTAAAAAATTTTAATAGATAAGAAAAGATTTCAATAGATAGGTTTAAAAAAAATTCAATAGAGAAGAAAATATTCAACAGATAAGTTAAAAAAATTCAATAGATAAGGAAAAATATGTTAAAAAATTTAACAGATAAGAAGAAATTCCAATAGATAGATTAAAAAAATTCAACAAATAAGAAAAATATTTGAACAGATAGTGAAAAAAATTAAACAGATAATAAAATTTTTGAACATATAGTCAAAAAAATTAAAGAGATAAGAAAAAAATTCAACAGATAGTTCGAGGTGTAAAATTAAAAACAAAATATTATTCAAAATAACAAAACGTACTTATTACCAAATTATTTCATAAAACGTGAATTTCTCATCAACAAAAAATATCCATTGGACTTAACGTCTAACGCAATTGTCATATTAGATTTATCAACAATTTTCTCAAAAATATAATGGTGTCATGTAATTAAAATATCATATCCAACTCTCTAAATACAAACAAAACTTTGTCTTAATTTTTTGAATATAGTCGAAACAAGCTTAAAATCAATTTTAAGGGTTTGACTTCGTGGAGGAACAACAACCAAAGTACTTGCTACTCTAGAGGGGTTGAATTCGGCAAAGACTAAACATCTCAAATTCTGGGGCAATTGAAGGTTTTTTCAATTGTTAATATAAGGATTTTGAGATTAGACAAGGTTGTGTATATGCATCCTAAATTTTGGAATGACTGAAAATTTATCCGATTGTTAAGCTCAAGACCTCGAAATTAGTTAAAGTTATGTATAAACTAGTTTAGACATCTAGTTAAAATAAAAATTAAAAAAATTAGGTACCATACTGAAGGTTAATCCAAAACAATGTTAATTTTAATCATGTAATATGATGATATTATCTATTTAAATAAGATACTAGAGTTAAAATTGCAATAAAAACCAAACACACAAGACTCTTCCTGTCAAGCACCAACTCAATTAGTATAAAAAAAAATCATTAATCCATCATTTTCAAATACGTAAGTCCCAATGAAATTGCCAACACTTGTATCAAGTTGTTAAAAATAGTGTCCAAATGTCACATTCAACTCTTAAATTTCACACTTCCATTACATCACTGGAATGCTCCAAACAAAAGGGTCTTTCAGATGTACAATTTTAATTGGATAGAAAATAATTTGTAAAGTTTCTTTGATTATTCCTACATGTCACAACAAAAGTAGATAAATAATTAGTGACAGATAATATTAATTAACACGTGAGACGTGGCCATATTGAAAACCTAACACCATTGTCGAACTTTGACCGTACACGTGCCCTCAATCAACGGGCACTGCTTTGTCAGACTTGCATGGCTGGTTTCAGTGTGGCACTGTGATGGTGCCGTCGGCTAATAGGATGGTGCCACGTGTTTAGCAAGAGAGTTTGATTGTTACTGTGAGACGCGTGTGTAGATTGTGACTGCTCCATCCGGACTATCTAATTCTGGTGGGCTCCACACGAAATCTTCTGGCCGACACACAGTTGGTGGGGGTTTTGTGAAAGAGCCCCTATATGTTCTGCTAATAAGTAATATGGTCCTTCAACTTTTGCATTTTTGTATTTTTGTATTTTTGATCTGCCTAATCTTTCCCTTTTATATTATCAATATAATCCCTCACCTTTTGTATTATTAAAATACTTCCTGTTTTGCAATTGTTTTTAATTTTTTTACAACTTTTGTCTTTATTAATATATTTTTTTTCTTTTCTTTATGAAAAAAAAATTGTTAAATATTTATACTTTTTCGACCTTCTTGTTTTTGCTAGATTTCTTCTTCTACAAATTTCGTCATTTTTATTTTTATTTTAGGATCACCTAATCTAAAAATACTTAAAAGGTTTAAAATTAAAAAAAAAATTAAAAAATAGACAACAAAAATAAGGATTAAACTCATTTTACCTCATTATGATTTGTGATTAGAGCACTTTACTCCTTTATAGTTCAAATATAATTAGAAAACTCCCACGGGATTTTAAATTAAAGTGTCACCGTCAGAGACAAAGCAATATTTTGATTTAGTGGGGGCGACATATGTAACGCTTCCAAATTATTTAATTTAAAACATTACTCATAACATGATTAACTCTAATTCATTCATCACCAACTAACAACATTAATCCAGCACCATCTTTCTCATTGAACTACAGTCTCAAAAAATATATATATATATATACAAATTTCATGTTCAACATTTAGTTACATCAACATTAGCATAGTTCAAGAAGCTAGAGGAGATGATTCTAACAATGCCCTACTGGCTTACAAATATCAATGCCACGCCTTATTATAACAAAATGGACTCGTGATCCCACATCACATATGCTCGAAGCTTTCACAAAATTCATTCACGAGCTTTCGTGTTCGAATCAACCCAAAAATTCCACCTCTTTCTCACTAGGGTGGCAAGTTACCAAGTTGTGAAATGTTAAATAACAATAAACTAGATGCCCAGTAGAGAATACATTTAACAAAGTATATAAACATTTGATTTAATTATACATAACCCAAAATTCATTAGTCCACGACTCTTATTCTCAAAATTTCATATGCTATATATATGAATATATATATAGAAGTATATAATTCGTTCCAAACACTCCCACATTTTTTGTCCTCATACAGATGGGCCGGTGGACACCTCACACTTTCCACATTTATTGCCCTCACACGATCAAGCACGTAAACACTTAAATCATTTCCCAGATTTATCATCATGTACGTGGGTACCTAATTTTCCCACACGGGTACCACATACGTCACACAACTTATCATTTCAACAAATCGCTAAATCCATTTCATCACAAGATATTCCAACACATCCACATAAGATCCATTATTTCCAATGATCTTCTAAAAACCAAAATCAATAATTAGGGTTTTGCAAAAGTTTAGGGCTTTTCCCTATACTCTTTATAAATCTAAAAATCATGGGCTAAATATTGGTTTTATTAAAGAATATTCAAAAGTTATAAGATTATTGAAGCAAAACTCCTCTTTTTCCATTAATATCCAATCAATCACTTCATCTATCTGATACATTGAAATCGATACATAATCAAGTCAACATATAGATATACAAGGCTAAAAATATTCTTACCTCAAAGATGAATGTGAAATGATAAAGACCCAAGAGGAAACCATGAAGAATTCACTATCCAATAGGTTCAAAGTATTGTTCTCAACTTGCTTTACACTTTTAATGAAGGAACTAGGATGGATTCTTGGTATATATATATATATGAAATCTAGAGTTTTGAGGAGAAGAAGAAAAGATGAAAAAAGAGAGAAATTAATTAAAAAGTGAGTTTTAAAATATTTGACCCCAAACAGACTGTTTGAGCGAACATTCTATCGCTTGAACGATGAAGAGATTTTGAACATACCACTCTAGCAAACACTTCACTACTCGATCGGTAAACACAATGTCTCAGAAGTTCTATAGGTCTATAGTGAAATTACTGAAAGCCTCACATCTTCGCTCGAGCGATTACTTGACCACTCAAGCGATCTCGTCTGCAAACGGGCAAGATACTGGGAGCCTCGAATCACCACTTAAGCGACCACTTTACCGTTCGAGCAATCTTTCGAAACAGAATATTACAACATATATGCAAACAAAAATTTTAAAATGAAAGTATAGAACATAGTATTAATTTCTATCAATATAAAAACGTTAAAAAAAAATGAAAAAAATATATAAATAAGCATATTTTCCTATATCCGTATTGAGCTACCAAAAAAAGTAATTATTTTACTAAAGTGAGACATTTTGTATTGTGCTCGACGCTCCTTCATGTCATTAAATGCATCTATGATAGAATCAACACTAAGACCTCAAGCAATGTTTTTCTCAATAAATATGATCAAACAACTTGATAGGAAATCATCTTCCATCCTATTGCGCAATCTAGTCTTCATAATTTTCATAACGGAAATTGCTCATTTTGTTGTATCTATTGAAACTTGTAAAGTCAATACAAGGCGAATCAATCAATCGATAAAAAGATACATTATTGACTTTTCTGCTTTTACCAATGCTAGACACGACACAAAAATTGTTGACAAATTTTGGAACTCAATAAGTTTAGAAACATCAACCTTATAGCTTTATCCTCGTGTTTCATAGATTTAAAGAATGACCCCTTATTTTTAAAAAACCCGGGGGAGGGAAGGGGGGGCGAATCTGTATAACTTTAGAATAAGTAATAGAATACTATTATAATTAGGGAGATTTTAAATATCGTAGCTCCCCTTGTCTCCCATATCCGTTCTTATCACTGTTAATTTTTTCATCAAAACTAGCGGAAGATGTATAACACACACTATTTTTTAGAGTGGATTTGATTTTTTGAAAAATAAACTGAAATTAATACAATAAAAAGACAATTTTACTCACATTTTCACCAAACGTAAAATTAGATTAATATGTTTATTAAAATAAAATAATATAAACTATAATTAAAGATTGATCTAAAATATAAATATAATTAGAGATTGATTAAAAAAATATAATTAAATAAAAATAAAAAATAATTAATAAATTTCAAATTGATCTAAAATATAATTAAAATTAAAATTAGATTAATATGTTAGGAGTTACAATAAATAAGATAAACTATAACTAAAGATGGATCTAAAATATAAATCTAATTAGAGATTGATTTAAAATATAATTTAATAAAAAATAATAATTACAAATTGATCTAAAATATAATTAAATTAAAATTAGATTAATATGTTAGGAATTACAATAAATAATAAAAAAATTCATGATTAATTATGAAAAATATAATTAAATTAATATTAGATTAAAAAGTTAGGAGTTACAATAAATAATTAAATATTTAGGATTAATTGTGACCTAAAATGTAATTATATTAAAATTAGAATAAAAAGTTAAGAATTACAATAAACAATTAAGAACTTATAATTAATTGTGACTTAATTGAATTAATATATATTGTAAATTATGCATATGAGAGAGGAGAGAGAAATATATATATATATATATATATATATAGGATTTGAGAGTATTACTATCATTTCATATTTATAATTGGGGCAAATTACAAACACCCCCCTCAAGATTTGGTGAAAATACAGATTTCCCCATAAGGTTTGAGAAATTACATCTCGCCCCCTGAGGTTTATATTTTCATAACAAATTGCCCCCTGAGGTTTTTATTTTCATACCGATTCCTCTATAATTTTCCCTAATTTGTTATGAAAATTTGATCCTCAATGAGCAATTTGTAATTTCTCAAACCTCAGGAGGAAATCTGTATTTTGTAATTTGCCCTTATAATTAACAGTGTTAACAATTATTTTTTAATTCAAAACCATATGAGATAAAGAACCGTGACTTCAAACCAAAAAGGAATAAAATAAATTTTACACAAAAAATAATTATCAAACCTAGCCGTACATAGTGATATATATATATATTTTTGAAAAAAGTTCTTCACGAGCAAAAAAAATAAAATAAAATAAAAAAACATTCTACTAGTAAAAATCACAAAGTAGTATTATTTTATAAGAAATGCGTGACAGTTAGCCCCACTTTTGGTGACAAATTTTATTAATGTTCCACCACAAGGAATTACAAAAAAAGAAAAAGAAAAAAAGATTGGGAGTTCTAAATTAAGAGCTCTAATAGCTTTAATTGATGTGTGAATCTCATTTGATACGGTGTTTTGGCCTTAGTTTTTTTTTTTTTCCACATCATTAGTACTCTTTTAGAACTCTCAAATTAGAAGGATGTACCATTTTTGTTACATAAATCAATATTCTTTAGCTTTTAATACAATGATATTTCTGGAAATATCTTTTGCATTTCAAGTGGGTTCATTTTTTAATTAATTACATCAAGACCTAGTTTACTATCACCGAATATCAATTTACCCTTTATTTATAAGTTTTTGAACAATGTTACAGACCCCCAATGACGTGGCGCGACCACATTGATTGAAAAAAAAATAATAATAATTTTTTTTTCGCCCAATCAAGACCCTACATGCACGACCCCCAGCACGCCCACTGAGGGTCGGAGGCATTTTCTAAGTTTTTATCCCTTAAGTAAAAAGATCGTACAATTGCTCTTTTTTAAAAGGGTGTCAGTGATGTATTTTTATAATGAGTGGTTTAAAATATATAATTTCAAGACAAAAATGGTAAAGTTAACAGTTGTGGGGATTTTGATATAATTAACCTTACATTTTTTTGAAGGTTGTAGGTGACAATTTTAATCACCGGATTTTTAGTACATATGGCCACAATTTTTAGCCACTTGAAATAAAAAAAAAAAAAAAAAACAAAAATTTGGCTTTATCGCGATATTCAAATGGACCAAATCCGTAAAGAAACCCAAGTTTCCATATGACTTGACATCTAGGCAATTTAGGCTCGAAAGCGGCCTATTTCGACACTTTATACACTTAATACCGTGGCTTGTGATCATGTGGCCTTCACATGAGGGTAATAATACCGTGGCCAATATGCACGTAGTCCTTGCCCGGGGGTAATAACACCGTAGTCTATGTTCATGTAACCTTTGCCCAAAGGTAATAATATCGAGACCTATATTCATGTGGCCCTCGCCTGGGGATAACAATACCATGGCTATTTGGGCAAAAAGATGTTGACCTTTATAGTCGTCGGTACCGACTATAAACGTGGGTTTTTATCACCAATCTGATCTGTTAGCTAATGGATGTGCCATGTATAACTGTTTATGAAATCTGTATGAGCATGCGAATCTGAATCTGTTTTGGACATCAATCATAAACCCCTTTACTTTGTTGATTATTCAGTGGGTTCCAGTTCACTGTATTATTTATATATGTAGGTGATCAGGTTCCCTTAGTGATCAAGTGTTCAAGCATCCAAGTCAAGTGCACGTGGTGTCTGTTTTATCTTTTTCCTCTTTGGGAGAAGACTTTTGTTTAGACCGTATAAAAGGGCTAAGTACCATTTGTTTTATCCGCTTTTGGGTGACGCAATGCTGATGTATTTATGACGTCACATATATGTGAATATAAGTCTTCAATTTTACTGTCCCATATATGTCTACACAGTTCTATAGACATCATATGTTTGTATAAATGCTTTCGCTAGCCTCTTATTTTGTATAAATGCCTTCGGTAATCCCATAATTACTAGTCGGTTACGATGCTAAACTTATAGGGACGGATTTGGGTTGTGATAGTAGTGAACAATGCCTTGGTCAATTAGAGCTTTGCTAAATTAGTGGTAAGATTATAAATATAACGAGAAAAAGAAAAAAAAAAAAAGTTATTGGAAGGTAATCCCTTTTGCTATGGTCGGTTTGGAGGCTAATGCTGTAGAAGGTAGGTTGTCTCATTTGTATATGCCTTCTAGTGTTGGGGCTACCATTGAGATTAATTGTATTTGGGACAACTAATTTGTTGTTATCTGGGATGACACTTATTGGTGGTGTTTAAGCATCTTCTATTCTCTCTTCCTTTTCTCCTCTTTTGTGGGTTGAGTTTAGAATCTTACCAATCTTCTCTCATGTGATTTAGTGCTCCTACATGATTTGACTTATTTTTCTGTGTTTACTTAGTTGAGATGAAGCAGTTTTATTATGATGCATTTTTTCTAATTTGCTTTATTAATGTTTTTAGGTATTTAGCGTATCATTTTTTCATATTGATTTTCATTAACAAAGATATTTTTTTGCTCATAAAGAAGGTTGGTAAGTGACATTAGACAATGTTGCCAAGTGTGTTACCAATTACACTAAATTATTAATTTTTTATTAGATGTATTTTTTAATTAAATCAACAAAAATTTAAATTTCTTTAAAACATTAATTATTGCATTAAAAAATTATGTTTAAAAACACTACAAACCCATATAATAAGAAATGTATTAAGATCACTTTGTATAATAAAAACTTAATCATCTAATAATTGTATTATTTACAACTTAAAACAGCATTTAAATAATACAATTAATGGTAACAAAAATTGTCTAAACATGAGCATAAAATCAACTTTAGCACCAAATTAAAACAATTTCAAGGTTAGTTAAGAAATGGGGCATTTTCTCAACCAATCACAAATAATATGAAAAAAAGTGAAAGAAAAAGTTGGTGGGAACTTTGGTGGGGAAGGCTCCAAATAAAAGGAAGAAAGATCAATACAAATGGGCAAAAAGTGGTAAATACAACAAAATGAGGGGTCAATTAGATTTTCATTAATTTCCATATGAAAATTGAAAAACATGAAGTTCCTTTAAATGACACATTTGCATCTTAACTAAGGGCTACCTAAGTTGTGAGCAATCGCTTCAACTTCTTGAAGTCTCCTTAGTCATCCTCTTACTATTATGCATGTGTGGCTTATATTGCTCCTTTACTCAATCAAAAACCATTCATAATTGAGGTTATGCTTAAACCTTCACTCTTTTTGGTATTTAGAACGGTTGGAAATAATGGTTTTATAGGCTTATTTTGAGCCCAAAATTAAGTGGGGTCCACACGTCTTTTGGGGTGGGTCCGAAGAGGTGACGCGTTCCTTGTCGCATGCCGAGTCACACGGTGAAGACGGTTCGTCAAAATCATTTATGAGTGAATGGGAAATTGATGTCGTTTTTGGGTTCATGGAATGAACAATTAAAGAATTAAATATGGATTTCCTTGTAAGACTTATCTCACATTAAAACTTTAAGTGAGCTTTTGTGAGTATATAAGCTCTAGGTGTATAACATTGGGTTGGGCCCCAAGGGGCACCCGAAGTTTGTCGAAGGGAGGGGTTATGGACAAAGTGAATCTTGTCTCAAACCACCACGCGTGCCGCCGCCAGCCGACTATGCCGGGTGCAGTTGTGGGTTTTGGATAAAACTAACAGATTTGTTGCAGTTGGAAGCATAGAAGTCAAGTGATCTGTTTGGGTCTATTTATAGCAGACCATTTCAGCAGTCAAGTGATTTAATTTGTGAAGATCATTGTATCGTGGGAGATAGACGTCTTTTATCCGTAAACACTGTAGCGGGGCGAATCCGTCTTAAGGACAGAGTGTTACACACTCGACTTGATCTTTTATTACTTTTACATATCGGTAAAATAAATTCTATAAGTAATTTATTTTTATTTATTTGATTTTTTTCAAGTAATTTATTTTATACAGAAGATTGTTCCAACAAAAACTGTAAAAAAATTTAAAATAAAATAAATTGTTCAATAAGCAAACACAAGTATTTATGCAACGGGAAAACGTGAAGAGCAGAATCTAAAGTAACAAGAACAAAATAATTCTTCGACAAATCTATTAGTGGTAAGATTTAAATATAAGGAGAAAAAAAAAAAAAGTTATTGGAAGGTAATTCGTTTTGCTGTGGTCAGTTTGAAGGCTAATACTGTAGAAGGGTGTAGGTTGTCTCATTTGTAAATGCTTTCGAGTGTTGGGGCTACCATTGAGATTAATTGTATTTGGGACAACTAATTTGTTGTTATCTGGGATGACACTTATTGGTGGTGTTTAGCATCTTCCATTCTCTCTTCCTTTTCTCCTCTTTTGTGGGTTAAGTTTAGAATCTTACTAATCTTCTCTTGTGATTTAGTCAGTTTTATTATGATGCCTTTTTTCTAATTTGCTTTATTTATGTTTTTAGGTATTTAGCGTATCATTTTTTTCATATTGATTTACATAAACAAAGATATTTTTTTGCTCATAAAGAAGGTTGGTAAGTGACATTAGACAATGTCGCCAAGTGTGTTAACAATTACACTAAATTATTAATTTTTTATTAGATGTATTTTTTAATTAAATCAACAAAAATTTAAATTTCTTTAAGATATTAATTATTGCATTAAAAAATTATGTTTAAAAACACTACAAATCCATATAATAAGAAATGCTCGATTGTATTAAGATCACTTTGTATAATAAAAACTTAATCATCTAATAATTGTATTCGTGGTTGGAATGAGTTTGTCAAAATGTACTATTTACAACTTAAAATAGCATTTAAATAATACAATTAATGGTAACAAAAATTGTCTAAACATGAGCATCAAATCAACTTTAGCACCAATTTAAAACAATTTCAAGGTTAGTTAAGAAATGAGGCATTTTCTCAACCAATCACAACTAAATAACATGAAAAAAAAAGTGAAAGGAAAAGTTGGTGGGAACTTCGGTGGGGAAGGCTCCAAATAAAAGGAAGAAAGATCAATACAAATGGGCAAAAAGTGGTAAATACAACAAAATGAGGGGGTCAATTATCCATATGAAAATTGAAAAACATGAAGTTCCTTTAAATGACATATTTGCATCTTAACTAAGGGCTACCCAAGTTGTGAGCTATCACTTCAACTTCTTGAAGTCTCCTTAGTCATCCGTTTACTATTATGCATGTGTGGCCTATATTGCTCCTTTACTCAAGCAAAAACCATCCATAATTGAGGCTATGCTTAAACCTTCGCTCTTTCTTCCTCCTATTCTCTTCATAATTTTGTCCTTGTTCTCTACTGCAACCCACATACCTACAACCTTGACATGTTGAATAATGATCAAAGGGCACTTGTTCCTACCACAAGTGGAATAGATCAAGATCTTGAAGATCAAGATCATCATGATGATGAACAACCCATCAGGGACATCCATGCCCTGACCCCACCTCACCCCCAACCACTAGCCAACCGCACCACTCGCCGGAGAGAAACTTGGGAAACAAGCAGCCATAGATCATCATCACTATCCATGGCAAGTGAAGGAGCATCAGGTGAGAACTTCACATCAATGAGCAGAGAGTTCAGTGCCTTAGTCCTAGCAGGATCAACCTTGGGGAACGATGGAAGTAGTCATGAAAATGAGAATAATGGGAATAATAGCCTTTTGGCTAGGATTGGAGAAGATCATGAAATGCATGAGGAGACAAACCCTTTGGCTATAGTACCTGATCACAGCCCTTTGGACCCTCTACCATCACCGAGGCGTGCTATTAATAGTGGGTCGGTGGCGATTACTGGAAATCATAGCGAAGTTTCAGTGCAGAGAGTGAAGAGGGAGGAGGTGGAGACGAAGATATCGGCATGGCAGACTGCGAAGATTGCGAAGATTAATAACAAGTTTAAGAGGGAGGATGCCATAATTAATGGGTGGGAGAGTGAGCAGGTACAGCAGGCAACTTCATGGATGAAGAAAGTTGAGGTAATTCATTAATACTATTAAAATTAAAATTAAAATTAATTTCCACTCCTTGATGCATATATATGTTAATTGTTCCTTTTCTTTTTATTAATATGTTTATGTATAGGTATAGTTAACTTAGCTCATATATATGATTCTCAGTCATGATAATGGTGAGGTGGGTTCAGATTGATGAACTGTTGGGCTGCAAGTATCACTATCTTCCTTCTTTTTTTCTTTTTTAATTTTTTTTCTTATAACATTTTAATTTCCATTTTACTTCTAAAGTATTTCTCTATCTTTGACAATTTCAATACATTTCCATCTTCTTTAAACATTTCCATTTTCATTTTGCTTCTAAAAGGACAAAAAAAAAAAAAAAAAAAAAAAAAAAAAACACGGGCTGCACGCCTTTAGAATCCCTATGTGATTTGAAGTTTTTTGGCTTTTCTGTTTTGCTTAAAACAAAAAGGGGGAAAAAAAAAAGTATTATTTAATTGTTATTAGGGTTCAAATCATGATTTGGTGAGCAAGCTTCAAAGATTGGATCTTTTATTGTTTGATATATTGTCCCAATACGATCAGAATCAAAGAAATTTATCATGTAAGAAAGAAGAAATTTGAGATCGGGAACTGGAGTTCCTTGGTAGGTTTCAAGTGACCAAACCACTTGGGCCATAACTAAATTGAATATATTTGCAACTATATATTGAAGAATTAATTTGTTTGTTCACAACTCTTACAATTTACTAGCAAGGTCAATGACTGCTTCACTAACACAAGGAGTGGTGTATTGTGTGGTTGAGATTTAATGTTAAAAAATTGATGTGACTTGTCATTAAATCTCAACCACACAATGCACTATTCTAGGAAACTCTTGGAAAAAAAAACTCTAGAGGATCCTTGCTCGCATAACTAGGCGCTGATCAACTATATCACCTAATTGATTCCCTTGAGCTTTTAAATTTTTTTTGAAAAATCAAATGATGGATGAAACTTATTAACACGATTATGATATATGAAATGATAAATTATTTTTAGTATATAAATATTTAATTTTTAAATTAATGTGTATTAGTAGCTCAATTGTCAACATTCCCCTCACACAAATATTTGTCTTTTGCCAAGGGCTTCTAGCCCAACATCAGAGGATAAGGTCAGGGTGTGAAAGCTTCTAAATTTCTATCCACCTACTTTGTCACTTAGCGACTCTCACTCTTACGTATCTTTTTGATCTTAACTGTGTATATATATATATATTTCTTTCGTTTTTGAGAAAAACTAAAGCATCTTTCTTTTTTGGGTGAATTAGCATCTTTCTTTCTTTTTATTTTTTCTTTTCCCTTGTTTTCATTTATTGAAGGACAAGGAATTTTGGAATCAAGATTATCTAGTATGATTGTTTGAATTTGTTCAAAAAAAAGAAAAAAAAAACAAAAAACAAACAAACAGACAAATAAAGTATGATAAGTTTGAAAAGTCATCCTTTGGCCAATTAAGGCAACTTTTTTTTTTTTTGGTTACACTTATCGTAAATATAAACGTGTCACACATGCAATCTACTCTCTCTCTCTCAAATTATTTGTTTGGTGAAAAAAACAAGTTAAACACAATATATTTTTGTACTAAATTTTTTAATTTTTTTTTCAATTGAAAGATTTCATTAAGTACTTTCAATGTGTTAAAAAAATACAAATTAACACTAAAAAAATATATTATTTTTAAATTCTCATTTTCCATACTAAACAAACAATTTGAGACAGAGGGGAGTACGATTTCAAATAATATCACATTCTGTTTTAGAAAATTAGTAAAAAGTTAACTCTTTTGACTTTTTTGTATAAAAAAATAGAAATGTGATGTTACCTAAAAAAGCTAAAAAACTAAAAAAAAAAATTAAAAAGCCAATCTTCACAAATTATTAACTGCAGTTTATGTTTATATATATATATATTTCCTAGACTTAAAATGGTTTGAGACCTCTGATCACACAAACTTGTTATGGGCCAATCCAATGATTTACATGAAAATTGTACTTTAATACTTTTAACAAATTTGTTAGAAGGAAGAATAAAAAAAGGAGTACTTGTTTTTATAGTTTTTTTCCCCTGATTTTCATACACATTTGGCATGTTTATTTATTTTTTTCTGATTTTGTACCAAAAGTGAATTCTAAAACAAAAGCATCTTGTTAATTTCCAAAAAAATTGTTCTCTCATCTAGTTTGTCAACTTTTGTTGTTCTAAGTTATTCCTCTGTAATGCATTTTTTTTTAAAACTTTCCAATCACCCTTTGACTTCCACTAATCACATTTTACCCAAACTTTATGTGAAAACCAAAGGATAATTGTAACACAATTTTTCGGTATTTCATTTTGGTAAGCCCAAAAAAGTCAGAAATTCTAATGTGGCCGCATGCTTGTGCAATGCACAATGTCATCTGGTCATTTCATCCTTATTTTTCTGAAAAATTGTCACCCTTATTATTGGGTGGGCACACAGTCACGTTGTCTTTCCGAAACAACGGATAATTTCTCCAAAAACATAATAATGTTGTGGTTTTGAAAAAAAAAGAAAAAATAATATAAAGATTTTTTTCTTTTCTTTTTTTTTTTTTTTTTTTTTTTTGAACAGAGGAAGCTGGAGGAGAAAAGAGCAAGAGCATTAGAAAAGATGCAGAATGAGGTAGCAAAAGCACACAGGAAAGCAGAGGAAAGGAGGGCATCAGCAGAAGGCAAGAGGGGAACCAAAGTGGCTAAGGTCCTTGAAGTTGCCAACTTGATGAAAGCTGTTGGCAGACCTCCTGCTAAGAGGTCCTTCTTTTAAGCCCCACCCCTATACCCTATAAATTTCATAAGATTTTCCATGTTATATATATGGACACATGAATAATAAGCAATACCCACAGTTAAAGGGTCCCTCCATCTTTTGAACTATAGGGTACCCTACATCAAGTGTGGGCATCCAGGAGTCGTACCTTAAAAACTTTTTCAGTGTTTTTTTGTTAAGGTTTTTGAGTGCATTCAAGGGTTGTGATGTTGTGTAATGCTGCACTGTGATTGATCTCAACAGAGGAACTGATGATGATGATGTACAAACAGAATTCAAAGTGTGCTAGAGTCTTGAGAGGGTGTGTATGGTTGATGGTGTTGAACCAATTTTTATGGTCTTGTACAGTTCTATTAATTATATTATGAATACAATACCTTAAAGCTTTAAGATCTGCAGCTTTTTACATCTGCTACACATAGAATTCATTTGTAACATCTATGCACTTTGATAAAAACAGTTAGGGCTAGGTTGATTGTGTTTTTCATTATGTTTCAGAAAACACATTAAACTTGTTTGACGAACTATTTTTCTATTAAAAAAAAAAACCCACTTTTTAAAAAGCATCAAAAGTTGATTTCAAATGTTCGAGAACTGTTTTCGGATGAACTTTTCATTCTTTCAATTTCCGAAAGCATGAAAAATGAAAAGAAAGAAAATGAAACAGAACCGAACAGACAGACCCTTGCTGTGTTTCTATCACTTGCAGTCAGAAAACAGAGAAGTGCACAATAATAGTAATAGCTAATAACAGAACAGTCTACAATTACATATTCTTCCCCTGGTATCACTTATGAGCATCTCTGTACTGTCAAACTACATTTATTCACACACCAATATTTCAATAATTAATGCTGAGTTTAGGTTGTGAACTTGCAAGTTATAATCTATAATTGGTTTTGTCAAGAGAAGGAAAATCATTTTCCCATAAGCTTCGCGCTTACTGTTAATATTCTTGGTTCATGTGTTTTTCGTCTCCTTTCTTTGTCCCAACCCTTTCAAGATCAAGGGTCGGAAAGGTAACCTTAGAATTCTTCTAGCATGCTATGGTTTAGTTGTTAGAAGCTGCAATTAAACAATATTTTTCTAGTTTCACAGAGAATACAAGACGGTGCCTTTTTTCCTTTTTCTTTTTCTTTTGTGCGGGGGTGGGGGGAGAGGGTGAAGAGCAATTATTGCAAAATTGTTAGATAGTAAGCCATCTGGCTTTTCCATATGAGTGGATCCTACAGTCCAACTATTATATGGTGTGCCTGAGCTGTAAAGATGCGTCATGTCTAAGTGCCAAGAGAACCACTTTGAGATAATAGAGTGGAAAATTTATCCATATCTAAATATTTAAAGCATAAATCACCTATTTAGATTGCATAAAGGTGCACAATAATAGATAGTGGGTGTTTGGGAAGTGAGTTTTTATGTAGGTTTTTTTAGTTGTAGGATATTATTGGAGAAATTTTTTTTTGTGTTTGGGAAGATAGTTGAGTTTTTTTGTGGTTAGATGTGATATTTGTGAGAGAAAAAGTGAAATGATTATGGGGTTGGATATGATATTTTGTTTGGATGTGTTTTTTTTTGGTTTTACAAAAAATTTGTCTTTTTGTGTAAAAAAATCAAAAAAAATCCAAGTTCAAGACTTCCCAAATACCAGCATAATAACATCAGCAATGCTAGGTATCATGAAAAATCTTTCATGAAAATGATCATGAAAAATTTGTGACCTTTAGATTACACTTAGAATAAAGTACCACACACTAATCAAAGTAATCTAAGGGTCACAAATCTTTCATGATCATTTTCATGAGAGACTTTTCATGATTCCTAACATTTCTCTAATAACATCAGTAGAACAGTATACACTTACATATTGCCTTCATCCCCTGGTATTGCTCGTGTTATTATAGTTAACAAACTATATTTATTCACACACACAAACACACACCAATGTTTTGATAATGCAAGATTTGGATTGCAATATACATGAAAGGGGAATTTATCAAATGATGAGTTTAGTTTGTGAGTTATATATAACCTAGAATCGGATCTCTGAAACAAAAATTGCAGGGTGCTTGTCTTTTGCCAAGAGAACAAATCATTTTCCCCTAACATATCTTCGTATGCACAACAATCAAAAGAACCTTAGGAACCAACTTGCATGTGTTTCTTTCTTCCACATTCCAACACCCTAGAAATCAACCCTTTCAAGGTCAAGGGTCAGAAAGGAGTTCTCAGAATTCTTCTCAGATGAAGGCTTCAAAAGGTCAAAAAATTCAAAGACAAAAGGCCTTTGTAGTTTAAATGTTATTAATTTAAGATAGTAGACCTTTTGGCGTTCATATGAGTGATCCTACAAATTAAGATTTTTATGGTGCTTGAACTACAAAGATGTATTGTGTAAAGTTAAGAAGCATAGATACTTCTAAGAATATGGTGGATCCATATGTAACACGTGTCGGACACAAATCCAAACATGTCTTGAATCTCAGCAAGTCACACATGGTTACCAACAACACATGAAACACGTTATAAATTTGAACAAAAGAATTTAGATTTAATGATAAAATAAAAATTAATGTATATTTATTATTGTGTTAGCGTGTCCCTATCGTATATTGTGTGGCAATGTCCATGCTGCTTAGTGTGACTAAAGAGAACGACTTTGGGATAATAAAGTGGAAAAGGTATCCATATCTAAATATTTAAAGGATGCGTCACCTTTTTAGATTGCATAAAGATGCATGGAGGAAAAAATTGAAAAAAGCACAACCGACTAACAACTGTGGCTGGAAACTAATTGGTAATGGTCAAATACGTGTTTTGCTGTGGGGCAATGTTGGAGTAGGTTGCTAATTCGATGGCTTTTCTAAAGTGGCATTATACATAATTTGACGACGACGACGACAACAACAATAATTAAAAAAAAAAAAACACACACACATACGTAATTAGTATATATTAATGTGTATTTGGGAGGGAAAATATAGGGTACACACCTAATCTTTGGCATAGTGCACTGTGTTTGATTGGGGGAATAAGAGGGGGACTATTTACTGTGCCGATTGTAATCCGGGAGAAACATCCAATCCGTCGTTTGTTTTTTTTTAGTCCGCCGGACATGGAGTTCGGCCGGACTCCTTATCTCCCATATGGGGGACTATTGTATCCTGGGGGGTATGGGACAATTTTTGGGAGACTATCCACTGTTAGAATTAGGTGGTAAAATGACCATTTTGATTCTTTACTATTTAATTATGTATTATATTTAATAAAATTTAAATGTCTCAATTTAAATATAAAATAATTTTATTTAACTTTCTATTGATGTTTTATTTATTTAATTTTTTTTAAATAATTTTTTTATAGATATTTTATTGATGTTTTATTTTAAAATTTTGTTTATATTTTATTTAATTTCATTATTTAAATTTAATAGATGTTTTATTTAATTTCATTGTTTAATTATTATTATTTTTAAAAACAAATTTATTTAAAATTTTAATTAAAAAAATAACATATTTTTTATTGATATTTTATTTATTTAATTTTAAAAAAATAAATTTATTTAATTGTGTAAAAAATAAAATAAAATAAATTTTTATTTAATCTAGCTAAAAATAATTAAAATATTAAAAATATGTTTAATATTGCTATTACTTACTAAATAATTGAAAAATGGTAAAATAGTCTTTTGTTCATTATCCTATCCAGTCCGTCCAACCAAACGTTCGATTTACTAAAAATAATCATTTCCAGACATCTAATCCCATGAAAAAACAAACACAGGATACATATCCAATCCAACTAAATAGTTTAGGAGATTCACAGTCCCAAGACTCAAGTCCGATGGATTCTAATCCCTTATTATTCAGTCCGTCCAATCAAACACACCCTTTGGTTGTCTCGACACTTGAATTCATAACTTCAAGGTTATTAGGACAAAACTTTACTATTGAACCAATAGTCACCCCTACAAGAGCAAAAAACTAAAACATTTATAATAAAAAAAAAAAAAAACACATAGAACTTGGTTTCATTGTCACCAAAACTATTGTTTTACGTAAAAACTTCAAATCAATAGACAAAAAAAAAATGATGTATGGATGGTATGGTAGCATAAGGACTTCCTTACCATTTCTCTGTTTGACTTAATTATTGGTGTGTGAGTGCATGCAATAAGTGATGTGTATGCATTTTCTTTTGAGTTGCAAAACTGTGATTTCCCTATCCACCTTTTCATGAATTAATTATTTTTTCCCATTATAGCTAGCCACTGCTTAAGGCTACTATAACATTTGTTACTAGATTACTGTTGTTATGTTGTGCTGCTTTAATACTAGCCATTACAGGGATTTGTGCATGAAAACCAGCTAATCTAGTACTGTCAATGAGACACTAGCCTAAATTATTATGGCAAATTGGAAATACAGTTGTTGCGATATAATGAGGTAAGAGTCTAAAAACAATTTTCCATCATAAATAACGAGCAATCCAGGCAAAATGGTTTCATGGTATGATGCTGTCTTAACTAAAAGTCTATCTGAAGATCTTAACCATAATGGAAACCAGGGGACAAAATGAGTGAATAATAACAATAATAATATGATAGAAGGCACTGAATTACAGAAGCCGAGAAAGCAGATGATGCATAGCAAGCTATTGACCCCTGTAATCATACTAGAAGCCAGTTGTCCTCTATGATGTAGTAATGCCTTTCTTTCTAATTTTTAAGTCCTTTGGGCACTTTCAGATGGAAGAACCAACTCGATATTTTTCTAAATTAAACAAGACAGATTAACGAATTATTCGATTTTGGCACTTTAATTCAAGCTAACAAATGTATAGGCAGTCCTTACCTGTCCTATCCAATTATTAATATTAAATCAGTCCACTAGTTTTCAGATATTTTAAAAGCAGAAAGCCAACCTTCTGAGCCTTTAGGCCACCTTGTAACTAAAATATAGACCTTAAGTTTCCACAGATCAGCCTAAGTGTCTGTCAAATGGAGCCCAGCTTCCATGATGATAGAAGATATGGCTAATGCATGCATGTGGTATAAATATTTTTATTCTGTATTCAAGCAAATGTATTTTTTTTTTTTTTTGGCAAAGCAAATGTATTGCTTTTCCTGATCCTAGTATATACCAAATTTCTAACAACATTGAAATCGGAGTATACTGGTATTTAGAACGGTTGGAAATAATGGTTTTATAGGCTTATTTTGGGCTAACTTTGAGCTCAAAATTAAGTGGGGTCCACACGTCTTTTGGGGTGGGTCCGAAGAGGTGACGTGTTTTTTGTCGCATGGTGAGTCACACGGTGAAGACAGTTCGTCAAAACCATTTATGAGTGAATAAGAAGTTGACGTCGTTTTCGAGTTCATGGAATGGACAATTAAAGAATTAAATGTGGGTTTCCTTATAAGACTTATCTCACATTGAAACTTTAAGTGAGCTTTTGTGAGTATGTAAGCTCTAGGTGTATAACTTTGGATTGGGCCCCAAGGGACACCCCAAGTTTGTCGAAGGGAGGGGTTATGGACAAAGTGAATCTTGGCTCAAACCACCACGCGCCGCCGCCAGCCGACCATGCCGGGCGTAGTTGTGGGTTTTGGATAAAACTAGCAGATTTGTTGCAGTTGGAAGCATAGCAGTCAAGTGATCTGTTCGGGTCTATTTATAGCAGACCATTTCAGCAGTCAAGTGATTCAAAAAAATTGATTTTCTTGCCTTCATTTTGCTCTCTTGCATTATTCTTCATATTATTTTTTAGAAAAAAATTCAGAGATATTAGAACACAGGTTTTTTGTTAGCTTTCAAATTGTTTATTTTACACAAAAGATTGTTTTAACAAGAATTGTAAAAAAAATTAAAATAGAATAAATTATTCAATAAACAAACACAAGAATTGATGCAATGGGAAAACGTGAAGAGCAGAATCTAAAGTAACAAGAACAAAATAACTCTTCTACATATCTATTAGGAAAATGATTTGGAGCCCTAAAAATACCCCCCTAATCCCCCTAATTTCCAATTTGGGAAACTTTTTCCTTTTTTTTTTTTTTTTTTTTTAACTTGATATGGAAATTAGGGGGATTAGGGGGAATATTTTTAGGGGGATGTAACAAGGCCCTATCTATTATATACTAAGATTACCATAATTATAGGGAAAGGAAAGAAATCTCTCAACAAACTATAACTATCCCAAAAGCAAAATTCCCCCGAGACTTACACAATTATTTATACTAAAACGAGTCATAATCAAACTAGGAAATAAAAAAGAAAAGGAAATGCTAGCTAACAAAACCTAAATCAAAGAAATTACGAAAATTACCAAAAATTGAAAGATTTTAGTTACACTAAAATCTGGAAACTATAATGAAAAAGAAATACACTAAAAAAACCTAACCGAAATTGGATTTGTCTAAACCAGTTTCTAGACAATTTTTTTCTTCCCAAAAATGGCAAAGTCATGAAATTGAAGGCCTAAACATTGGAATTCCTCTAAAATCCCTCGGGGTCCATGGCAAAGCAATGGATCTAGATCTTTACAATATTTTTCATGTCTCGACCAAATTTCACCCCATTCCAAGCACGAATTGTCTTTCCTCTACTAGTGCCTTTTTCACATCTAAAATTGCAAGTATTCTATACTAAAATAAAAAATAACAATAACATTTCTAAAAACAATGGAACCAACTAAATTTTATAATAATGAAGAGAAAGAGACAATGAAAAAAAAGAAAAAGAAAAAAGAAATGCAATGAATAAAAAGAAAAAGAAATAAACTAGTGTATGTTGCCAGCTGCACTTCTTAGAAGTAAGGCCATTGATAACCTGGAAAAATTTTGTAAGCCTTGAAGTAAACTATGTAATAAAGGAATCCTCAAGGTCAGGGATGACCATAGCTCCTTCGTCCCTGCATGCAATGAGTGATTTGTGTGCATTGCTTTTGAGTTACAAAACTTTGCTTATCCACTAACAGTTATGTTGCGTACTGGGCAGTTGATGCAAACTGTGAATGTTATGGATATTTCTTCATGAATTAATTAGTATTTTCCACCATATGCAAACTACAGCATAAAGTTATGTTATGTTGTTTTTTGTGTTACTAGATCACAGTGGTTATGTTTTGCTGCTTTGTAACTATCAAGTTATTACAGGGTTTTGTGCATGAAAACCAGCCAATCTAGAACTGTTGATTAGACTTGCTTAAATTACCATGGAAAATTGGAAATACAGTGGTTGCGATATTATTAGTCAGTCTAAAAATAATTTTCTATCATAAATAGAGAAAGAGTAACCAGGCATAATGAATGATTTCATGGTATATTGGTGTCCTAACTAAAAGTCATCAATACAAGGTCCTCTTGATCTCACACCAGTTTTAGATTCAAGTACTTGCCTATACACATTAGGAATGGCAACAAGGTGGGGGTAGTTTTTATGCACCCGTCCCCGATCCCTGATGAGGCACATTTTTACTATACCATTACCGTCACTGGGCCAAAACCAATAAGGTATATTAATTTTCATACTGTCCCCAGCCCTTCAGGGCAAAAAATCATAGTAAACTGACCCTAGAGGACTAGGCCGGGCAGGTTACTGTCGGGTCAGATCCAAAAATTGCCGTCTGTAGTGCACATTTCATCAGAGCACTTCAGGCCAGGCAGAATCTAGTTAGCCTAAACCTATATTCCATCTGATGATCACAACCATAATGGCAACCAGGGAAGAAAAAAAAAATGAAAGAACGAATAACAATATGACAGAAGGCACTGAATTACAAAAGCATAAAAGCAGATGATGCACGGCAGGCCAATATCAATGGAGGGATAACTGTTCTTGCCTTTGTTAGGTAAAACATTTCACAGTAAAAACAACAATAATCATACCTCCTGGATATTTTTTAAACTAAACAAGGTAAGTTTTAATGAATAATTAAATTTCTGTACTTTAAGCTAATATATGAATAGGCAGTACTTCCATATCCTATTCAATTATTAATAATATCAAATCATTCCAATAGTATTCAGATATTTCAGAGGCAAAAACAAATCTTCTGAACCTTAATTCCACAAATCATCTTTCCTCTAGGTGTCCGTCAAATGGAGCCCAGCGTCCACAGTGACAGAAGATTTGGCCATATGGGTAAATACATGCATATGCTCTATATTTTAGTTAAGCAATATCCTCTCTACAGCAAGACCCATGTTTTAAGGTAATTTTTATGAGAAACTAATGCATATTTTGTTTTGTTCACAGAGTAATTTCAGCTCCTAGAGGTTTTAGATCCTAAATTTCAAAGGAAAGTTAGTATGTAGTCCAGTTATTAATAATTTTTTCTCCTTTTTTATTTGCATGTTCACTATGCATAGCAACACACAATAGGCTTTGATGTATCATATCTCTTTCTCGGACAGCCAGTATTATCAATTCTCTCATACATGAAATAAGCATAGATAAATAGACAAGAAATTGATTATTATTAACCTACAAAACATGGTTGTACTACAAAATAATTAATCAGAATATGATGGATGATCAGGTAGATGTATGACTGCTGTAAACTCCATACTTTCTGGCAGTAGACAGTTGCAGGAAGAACCTGAAACTTTGAAAAGCCATCAAATTAGATAAAGAGAAAACCTAGTCAGATGTAAATACACAAGGCCCGGATTCACGAGGCCAAGAAATGCTGGAAGCTACATATCCAGGACTATCCTAGATCCATCTAATTACTCATTTTAGATAAATAGATGCACCACATGTGATCTGTGTCAGATATTGCTCAGAGATTGGTTCACGATATGCTTGCTATTTCAGCCAATTTATTGGGGTTGCTAAGAAAGACAAGAAGAAAATTTCAAGATCCATGGAACTATATCAAGGCCCACTTTATCATAGCGAGAACTTGGGCCTAACTAATTATAATAGTCAGTTAGTCACACAAATTCCTACAAGCTGTCATAGAATCATAGGAGAGAATTACCTTTGAAAGCAAGGTTCTAAAAGGCGGTGTTATGTAACGGTTGCAGCTACCCGTTACATTGTTTTGCGGTGTGATGGAAATTCACATGTGTAATGGTCGTTGCGATGTTATGTAACGGTCGTAATGGTACTATAATGCCCCATAGTGGGCCGTTACACATTGTTACACATTTTGCACAAATTCTTTTTCAAAAAAAATCAGATCAAATCAAAAGCTTACACAATATTATAAGTCATGAACTCTATATTATACAACAATTAATAACAAAATAAATAAAAAGAAGAGGTACAATTAATCTTCCATTTTTGCATAGGAAGAGGCAAGGGCACGTAGTGTTTCACAGTCAACTTCTTCTATTAGATAGGGGATGTTACCCGGACTTATGAATTTATGACATATAAACTCATTAACTATTGAAATAAAATGTAAAAAACTTCCATTTATAATGATTTAAATATATGAAATATATTGAACCATACTTAAAAATTTAACAAAAATTGATCAAAATCTATTTTGAACCCGAATAAATGTGATTATGAAAAAAAATAAAATAAACACATCAGTAAGTTTTATTTCAAATTGTGCGAAAAATAAAAAAATTCCTGGTTCCGGTTACCGCCACCGCCTCACTGCCGCCGCAACCACAACCGTTTTTCAAAGCCTTGTTTGAAAGTTAATGCTTTTATTCTGAAGTTAAGCAACCAGTTTGTTTTCTCTGACCCTAGTATACACCAAATTTCAAACAGCATTGCAATTAAAGTATACTTTTGTATTTATGTTTTTTTTGATAAGAAACAAAATTACAATTGAAGTATAATGGAATTCAGAAGAACTGTAAAAAAAAATATGTAATCAACAAACTAGCTGGTATTCTTGATTCCTTATCAATTGTTGGTATGAAGGAGTAGGGATAACCATACGTACAGTGAGGAAGTTTTTGCACTAATACAATCCCACTTTTCCTGCAGTCTTAATCGAGCAAAAATGACACCGCTCTTATCATCTCAAATCTATTAATTGTTATACAATCCTAGTCGTGTTGAACCACCAAAGCAAATAATTTGCAGATGTAGAATAGCTGGTTAGACAGAAAAACTATTATGTACATGGAACCAAGTCTGTTGCCTCTTTGACATGAGAAAAGGGACGCTTTTTCACTTCAAAGTATTTACATTGGATCTCAAATCAGTCGAAGATCAGTTCTATCACCATTTATGTGTTCCATCTCAACCCTCAGTTGATCCAATATCACATAAATATCTCTACTTTCTGGGTGATCTTTGCTGCTTGCCACAAACCGATGGGTCTTATTATATATCTCAATCCAGCTGCAACCTGCTTCTTTGCTTATCTTTAAGTCATTCATTACAGTCCTTACCCTAGAAGCCTCATCAAACATTCTCTCGCCGGCAAAAATATTTGAAACAAGCATGTAAGATCCGGCTTCTTTTGGTTGCAGATCAAGCAAATGTTTAGAAGCCATCTTGCCAAACTTGAGATCCGCAAATAGCTTACACACATGGACTAAAGTTCTCCAAAGAAGTGGTGAGTCTGAAAATGGGCTTTCATTAATGAAATCCATGGCTTCAGAGAAAAATCCAGCTCGCCCAAAAAGATCAACCATACAAGCAAAATGCTCAAGTACTGGCCTAATCCCATATTTCCTCTCCATTTCATTGAATACACAAAACCCATAATTACATAAACCGGAGTAACTACAAGCTTGAAGAACAGCCAGTATTGTAATCTTGTCAGGAAGAAATCCTTCACTTACCATTTCTTCAAAAAGAGAAACTGCTTCTTTACCTTGCCCATGGAGGGCATGAGCAGAAACCATGGAATTCCAAGATACTGAATCATGCACTTTCATACCAGTAAACATTTGATGAGCATCTAAAATGCTTCCACATTTGGCATACATGGTGATTACAGCATTACCTACGGTCAAGTCAGATTCAAATCCTGTTTTAATGGCATAAGCGTGAAGAGTTGTCCCTCTAACTAGGCAAGCTTGATCAGCAGATAAACTAATGAGACAGGCAAACGTTACTGAATCTGGTTTTAATTCCGTGAGTCTGAGTTGATTAAACAAAAGCATTGCATCTTTGTCATCTCCTCCATCTACCTCTGTAAATCCCGTTAAAAATGCATTGAATGAGGCAGTATTTATGACTGAGAGACCATTGAGAAACAATCTTGCAGATTGAAGGTTCTCACATTTGGCATATAAATCAATTAAAGCAGTCAACACATTAATATTAGAGACCAGGCCAAGCTTTATCACAAATCCATGGATTTGAAGTCCAAAGTCCAAATTCTGGCACTCTGAACAGCCGTCAAGCACGCAAGATAAACAATTAGAATCCAAATTTAATCCTTGGTTAACCATGTCTAAGAACCCAACAAAGGCCTTGTGACCATGGCCATTTCTCACATATGCTGATAGAAGAGCTGTCCAAGAAACAAAATTCCTCTCAGCCATTCCATGAAACATACACTCAGCCTCTTCAACCAACCCATACCTTCCATACATTGTAATAATTGTGTTTCCAACAGAGGTTTTAGCCACTAAACCATGCTTAATAGCAAGCCCATGTAGCTGCCTGCCTTCCTCCAAACCTACAGTTCCATTGCAAGCACTTATTACATTGGTAAATGTATAATCGTTTGGTTCCAACCCAATACGGAGCAACTCAAAAAAGAACCAAAGTGCTTTCTCCCCATATCCAGCATTCCCATATTCCGAAATCATAAAATTCAGACAGCGAACATCTTTGTAAGTCAACTCATTGAACAATTTCTCTGCATCATCCAACTGGCCACTTCTTGAATACATAGAAACTAAAGAAGTTCCAACAAAAACATTATCACAAAACCCGCTTTTTATGGCAAAACCATGAATCTGTTCACCACAAATCCTTTCGTCCGGTGACTCACACGCCCGCAAAATTACTGAACAAGTGTGCTCATTAAATTCTTCATGAGATTTATGCATATGATGAGCTATTCTAGTAACCGATTTAACATCATGAACCCGGGAATACCCATTAATAAGAGAGGTCCATGTGATTGTATTCCGATCAAGCATTTCATCAAACACCCTTTGTGCATCATCCAATTTGTCGAATTTCACATACATGCTTACTAGATTATTGCCACGAAAGACGTCATTTTGGTAACCAAATTTCAATAAAAAGCCATGAATGGCCCGACCCAGAAGAAAATCTTCAGACCCAATTGAGATTTGGAGGAGCTGTGGCCAGTCATGATTCAAGAACAGGGATTGCTCAGAAAATGAAACGCCACAAGTGATTGTTATGCAATTTGGGTTTTGTTTGATATTTAAAAGTTTAGAAGATGGATTGAAGGCGTCATTGAGTAGCTTTGTTTTGAGTGGTGGGAAGGGTTGTTGATGGCTTGCAAGCCGAGGAAACGAGGTGGTGGGAAAGCACACTACGGCATTCATGGAATTAATGTTTGAATTATTGCGCCAAGACAAATTTTCCGTTTGGCAGAAATTTACCCTAATCGTGTTGTTCGGTTTTGCCAAGCATTTATTTAGTTGTTTATAAGTTGTTATACTATTATTATTATTATTATTATCATTATTATCATTTTTGGATATTACTATACAAGTTCGAAAACTAGACCCAATTTTTTAGTCTTGACAATAAATTAGGATATCTAATGTAATACTCCTTTATATCTTTTCAATCATTAATCAATTATATTATTTACACATTATTGAGTTTAGAAAATGAATTAAAAAATAGACTTGTATATCATTTTCTTATTTTTTTATATATGTTTTTATAAAAAGTTAAAAAATCACCCAAACACTGTTTGGCAAAAATTTTTTTTATTAAAAAAATAAATTATAAATACATTTTTAGTATTTGTTTAATATACAAATTGCCTTTGTAATTTTAGAATTTTTAATTTCATAATAAATAGTCACTTTTATTAATAAATTATTAAATCAATTAATATTTTTAATAATATTATAAATTTATTTCAATTAATAATTCAAATAAATTTATTATTTTATAGGAGAGTAGTAAAATTTTATTTTTTAATTAATTTCATTAAATAAAAAATTAAGGAGATATTTATAATTTTTTAAATTACAGGGAAAATTGTATTTTCAAAAAAAAAAAAAGAAGAGAGAGAGTATTTGTAATTTATCTTATTAAAAAATACAAATTGCCCCTTATAGTTTGAAAAATTACAAATACACCCCTGAGGTTTGCTTAAAATATGGATTAGCCCCTATAGTTTAAAAAATCTCAAATATCTCTTATCAAAATTTTTTATTTAACAGAATTAATTAAAAAAATAAAATTTCTAATTGCACTTCTACATAATAATAAAATTACATAAATTATTAATTAAAATAAATTTTTGACATCATTAAAAATTATTAATTGGCTTAATAATTTATTAACAAAATGGGCTATTTGTAATGAAATTACAAACTTCAAGGGACGTGATGTAATTTTTAGAATCACATTAGGTAATTCGTATTTTAAACAAATCTCAGAGGATTTATTTATAATTAATCCTAAAATAGTCAAAAAAAAAAAAAAGAATCAAAAATTAAAATTCTCAAAATGTCATGTACATACTAATCAATTAATTTTTTTCTTCTCAAGACTATCTACTTAGTCGGGAGTTTGAATTTTAGCCTTAAAATAAATAAAAAAATAATTAAAAAAAATCATTTTAAAAGTAAAAAGTCAATAAATTATACCCAAAAAAATTAAAGATTATATTTTTCCTCTACTTTTTGTATGTTTTTTAAAAAATTTAAAAAGTCATCCCAAACATACTAGTTGTTTTACACATAAATCAATTACTTTTTTTTATCACAATTATTTATTTAAATAAAAAAAATTATTTCGAAAACACATAGGTGGTGTTTGATAAAGCTGAAAATTAAAAACTGAAAACTGAAAATCAAAAATTAAGTATTGAAAACTGAATGTTGAATTTTTTAAACTAAAAAGTTGTTTGATAAAAATTTAAGTCGAGAACTAAAAATAAATTATTTGATATATATCAAATCAAATTTGAAATTTATTATTTTCAAATTATATATTTTAATTTTTATATTATGATGGTAGTGGTAGTGATGGTATAATGGTGGTTGTGCGGCGGCATGGTAGCGGTGGTGATAGTAGTGGCAGTAAAATGAGGGTAAATACTTATGGCAATAATGACAATTGTGATGAAGGTGGTGGTGGTGGTGGTGGTGATGGTAGCGGTAAAACGATGATGGTGGTGGTAGTAGTGGTAGTAGTGGTGGTGGCATAATCGTGGTGGTGGTGGCATCAGTAACAATAGCGATGGTGGTAGTAGTGGTGGTGGTGGTGGTGGTGGTGGCTATGGCATGATCGTGGTTGTGGCATGATGGTATATATCAATATTTATATTTAGTATTTGTTAATTCAGTCAAAATTAAGTAAGTTTTATATGATTTAAAATTTTCTTAAATTTTAACCTATATTTTAAAAGATACTTAGCCTCCGTTTGGAAAGTGTGTTGGCTTTTTGACTTTTTGATTTTTTTGGCTATTTTAGCCTGGGGCTAAAAAGCCAGGTTTGGGAAGGACTTTTTGACTTTTTTGACTTTTTGACTTTTTGGTAAGATGTGTTCATGGTAAATGACCAAAATGCCCTTGAAGTGATTTTAAGAATGCCAACTCCTTGACTTCTCTGCTCCACGTCAGTGTCATTGGAATTTTTTTTATTTTTATTTTTATTTTTTTTATGAGCTGTTTTGGGATTAGGGATATCTCTATGGTTATTATTTTTTTAAAATTTATGTTTTTGTCATTTTTCTTTTTCTATACATTAATTTGTTCTTTTTCTTTAATTTACGTTTATTTGTTATTTATTTATATTTGTATACAATAATTTGTTTTTATTTTTCAAAAAAGGATTTTCATGTGTTTTATTTATTTATAAATTACATGGCAAATGCTAATTTTTATTTTTATGTTTTTAATTTTTATTTTTTTGGATGAGGCGTATTTTTGTGGTTTTTTTTTTTTTAATTTACGATTTTGTCATTTTTTTATTTCTATACATTAATTTGTTTTTATTTGTCAAAAATAGGTTTTCATGTGTTTTATCTATTTGTAAATTACGTGGCAAATGCTAATTTATGGTTTTATGTTTTTATTTTTTATTTTTTTCGATAAGGCATATTTTTGTGGTTCTGTTTTTTTTTAAATTTACGTTTTTATCATTTTTTTAGGAATCTATACATTAATTTGCTTTTATTTTTCAAAAATGGGTTTTCATGTGTTTCATAGGATAGTTGTAAATTACGTGGCAAATACTAATTTCGTAACCCATGCACTTACATGTGTTCCGTCTATTGCTCCAATACAGTCCTGCTAACAACCCAATTGTATTGTTACTCCTACGGGTACATGTAATGGTTATTTTCATACTTCACGTCCACTTAATAATAAACACAAAATAACTGAACTTCGCACAAATAATTGGGTAATGTTTTTCAGTAGTACCTTGAACGGTAGGTATTTCCGTTTAGACCGCACGTATGGATGTATACGATGCTGACTATATGTGGGTCGGCAATGAACAACAGTGAACTCTTTTATAGAAGCTAATACGTTATGTACGTGCCGAGACATAGTCTCTCACGAATGTTGGAACCGTTCTTGGATTTCTCGATTTTGCTTCTCTTTCAACACGTGGATAAACATTGCAACGTTTTCTTCAACAGCTAAGCCATGTGGACGTTGTGGTACTTGTAACCCAAAATCATTTACTAATGTCTCACATAAAGCGGCAAAAACTTCCTTCGGCATGCAAACATTTTCCTCAAATCGACCCATATGGCCCGTATATAGTTCGGATATCCATGCATTCTCGGTCAGTATAGAAGTGCGACGTGGCGTTTTAGCCATGTGTTTTTCATACCACTCCGTGACATACTGGCATGCTTGTAAAAATGTCCAGTTGTGTTCTTGTTGCAGCTGTACGGCCATTCCATTAAGCATTTCCTTTAACTCGTCATTGTTGCTTCCATCCCAGGGATTCATCACGTCTTTGTTGTTGCGAAACCTACAAGAGTGGCATTATTTCAATCAGTTTGCGCGTGATGCATGGACTCCAATGTAATAATAGTTTCCAATTACAGAATGTTGACATCATTTTTAATGTTAAAAAATGCCGTCACCAATGTCATGACTACCGCATAATGAAATGAATTAAACAAATAGTGAACCTGGTCGTTATCTTAAGCAGGGGGACTATTAACATAGCATAAGCCATTGCTAACACTAGTACAAAATATGACGTCAAACTAACGTAACAGTTTCCCAAACACAACATTTAATTCAAACACAACCATCATATTCCATTCCAAAAAAACACACAACCATTCAGACATCGCGGCTGCGACAAACATGCAAACCATTAGTAAACCATAGCTAGCAAGAAAAAAAAAAACATCGTACAAGTTTCAAACATGCAGACACAACCATCCTGTTTTAGTACAATTCCAACAATAACAAAAGTAAAAGTTTTCCAAAGCAAGAGAAGGGCAGGCATCTTCAGCATTAATAACACCGCTATATCACATACGGCGAGCCCCAAAAAGGTTCGCAAACTGTGCCGACGCAGTGCACTGGAGTTGTTTCTGTGTAAGCCACCCTATAATGCGGTTGTGATCAGGTTGGCACATCATCGCCTCCCAGTAATCTGCGTTATCCATAAGTGTCGAGGCGAAATGAAATAGCGGCGTACCAATAAGGGATTGAATAGTCGTCAGGCGATGCATGCACTCCGATATAGTGTACAGCGATTCGTTACCTGTGAGGTTCCTCACCGTAACCTGCTGATTCTTGATACGCACCACATCTGTTAGATTGTTCATGCTTTCCGTAATAACTGACGCTCCACTTGTTGCCTTCTTCGACTTTGAAACACTTGTTGATGGCGTCTTTCTCCTTTTTCCCTTTTCAATCGGAATAGGTTCCAGTGAAGAATCTGAATCCACGTCTTGTACTCCTACGGGTATCGGATCAGCAAATGGCTGCGCTCCCATACTGCGCACAGAATCAGATGAGTTATCGGCATCTTCAGCAACTTTCTCTCCTGGGGTCTAATAGTGCTTACTAATAGCTGATGCCCCGAGGAATACCGTCTCCATCAAGTCACGATGTTCCAAAGTTTTTTTCTTGAACTTGGCACACACCTTGTTTATCTGCACAGTTGGAGATTTATGAAAGAGGAAGACGTTACATTTCATATAACAATTAATGCAGTTAACTTGAAAAGTTTAAATGTACTGGTAACAGACAAATATGAAACGCAAGAACCATGTACTTACCGATTCCATCTTGTCCCACCACTCCTCAGGTGCCTGAAGCATACCGGTGTCACTGTCAAACCCTATCCCTGACACTCCTTTGCTTGAATCCATCAACTTTATCCACGCTTGCCACTTTTTTTTCAAACTCATGTATTTATTCTTCAACTGTTTGAGGCCATGTTTTCTTCCTGTTTTTTTCTCACATTTCCTTGCCAAGGACTTGTACCCTACTTGGTTGAGGATTAGGAATGGTCAATTTCTTTTTGTAATCTCATTTGCAATCAACTGCAGGAAAACTCAAATTGAGTCACTGTCCCATGAGGCCTTGTGGCTGAACTGATTATGTGTCTTTTTAAGACTGCTTGACTTCTTTGTGACAATGCCTTTGCTTTTGGATTGGGTACGCGGAGAAGTACGTATGGAAGCCATTACTAATGTACGGTTACAAAAGATTACCATCACAAATTCGGTTGTTATATACAAACACATAAGCCATTGCACATTAATAATAACAAACAGAGAGATAGGATGCTAAATTAGACAACATATACCCATTGCACATTAATAACATACATACACAAGTTCCATGGAACTCAGTAGTGGACATAGTTATGATAGTCATTAATACGTCTACCGTTTTGTAGTGGAGGAAGGCAAATGCAGCTTAAAGTCATACTAAAACATACTACCAACATACTGACAACCTCGTAACATGTTTGTACATACTGACAACATCCTAATGTTGCTTACATACGGAACAACAAAATAACAACGACAATGCATAGCACATACACAATGGTCTTAAGGACACGCAATGATTGTTGAATGTCTATGACATCAGCTCGCAATTGCATAACAATTTCATCTCTGGGTGACGCATAGTCTTGGCTCTCTTGCCTTGGTTCTTCGCACCAACCAATCCAACTAACACAGGGCTGATGAGTGCAAATGATGGAACTGTTAGTCAATGGGTTGTTAATGTTCATGCAGTTATGACCGGTAAAGAATGGGTCACTCACCACAGGGCGGGGACATGCAAAGTAGGGACGCCGTGGATTTTTGGTGGACCTGGAAATCTAAACAATACATGGGCCATGTCCACAGGCACACATTCGTCGTGGCCATATACTGGAAGTTGCAGTAGAGGTAAACGAAGCCATGCTATGCTTTACAAACATTCGGAAGTGACAATGAATCATATAACTAATTAGTTTATGTTATCCATATATCAGGTTAAACATGAACTGAATACGCTGATGCACAAGTTTCATAGGATAGGTATACAAACTCCATATTTTGTTCAATTTATTTTAAAGAAAAGCAGCTTACATTATCATGGTTTCACTATCAAAGTGTTAATAGAAAGGTAAATATCTAATTTCCTTTTCAAACCTAACAGATAAAAAAGGGCATGAACACCGTGTGTTTACATGACTGAAATGAAGAATTCATGATCAAATTAAGTCAAAACATTGTAAATTATGAAGCCGTAATCAAATTACAATTCAATTAAATTTACATGAATCAAAATGATAACGTATAAAGACTAACGTAGTCGTAATTTGATTCCATTAACGAAATTGATTTTTTGTAAAAGTATTGTGCATCTATAGTTTCGCATAGTGGTAGGAATATTTTTCAAGTTACCAGTTAAAGTATGACACAACTTTTGAACTTCTGATAATTCTCTTAAACACTGGCATCATCGAGCATGCATAAACCAATTAAAGTATGACACAACTTTTGCAGGAAAGTGGCTCAGTACTGGATACTAATCAATCTAATGAACATGCACCGCAACAGCAATAGTTTAAATTTGTCCAAACCACACTAGTTTATTACAATATGACTTAACCTTGCCAGTGGATTTACATGCATATTCATGATCCAATGAATGCTTCAAGGTCTATGATAATGGTTTCAGCTGAACTTCATTCTTTTTTCTTAAATTCTTTTGATAGGCCTATAATATCTTTTGATTTTTTTCCCCCTCATCCTTTATTTATTTAACCTTTTTGTTTTTTTTTTCTTTTGAGAAAGTGAGGTTAACAACTAGGCTGTATCTGACTGAAAAGTAGCTGGCAAAAATGAGTGTGGTTGACACCTTTAAGAAGAATGCAGATTTCCAAGTTTGAACCTCCAAGAGAGCAGCCTTGCTGCAAAGGCAATCGACTTAGGTCGAGAGAATTAAAGAAAGGGAATTTGCAAGAGAGCACATGTTTTCACTGACTGCATGGATTTTCATATGAGGAGCCATGACAAAGGCTAGATATTATGATTGAGGAATCAAATTGTTCTCCCCAGTTTTCCTTTCCATTTTTTCTAGCGGGGGGAGGGTAATGAATAAACGGCTTCAAAGCTGCAAGCTAAAGTTTCAGAAATCAGAGGGGATGAAATAAGAAGGCTCAAACCCATTATATCCACCATCAATCCCACTCTCTCTCACTACAAACACCAAGGGTTTTGACTGTAACTCCAGGTCCTGTTCTCATCTGCTACTCTATAACATACACCATTCCTCAACATTAATTATTACTCCAACTTCCCTAGTAGGTAATTCCACAACAGTACGTACTCAAAATTTCAAATTAAAACTAAAACACACTTAGTAGACGATAGCTACAAGGAAAATGTAGATAGAGCATTTGCAAAGCCATACCACTAGCTCTTGTTTTGCCAAAGCCAAACCCACGAGAAAGAAGCCAGAGGAAAGGAATACTTGGAACATCCCGGATACTTGCGAAGGCAGCTGTTATATATTTGGGTCTAGACACAAGGGAGGAGAGAGACACAAACATTTAGGCTAGGGGTCTTAACCTTGGATACTTGCAAACGCTGAATAACAAGCAAGAAGCTGACTGGCCTGTCCTCAAACCCAAAGGCCTATAGTTTTAGATTACCTTGATTAGTGTGTGGTACTTTATTGTAAGTGTAATTCAAAGATAACAAATCTTTCATAACCATTTTCATGAAAGACTTTTCATGATGCCTAGCATTGTTGTTTTTAAAAAGATTTGATGAAAAGTTTAATTCTCACCATTGGATTGAGCTAATATTAAATTAAGCTTTTGATTTAAATTGTTGAAACAATTTGATGAAAAATAAGGTGAAGGGTCGGAGATGCTCTTACGTACTTTTCCTAGATTGATGTATTACTTCCACTTGCACAAATAGTCTGACAAAATATATTAGGATGTTGTTTTGAATTTTGAGTGCAAGGGGCCTTTTTGCAAACAATAATGTTAGGTATCATGAAAAGTCTTTCATGAAAATGGTCATGAAAGATTTGTGACATTTGAATTACACTTACAATAAAGCACCACACACTAATCAATGTAATCTAAAGGTCATAAATTTTTCATGATCCTTTTCATGACAAAATTTTCATGATCTCTAACATTTCTCTTTTAAAAATATGTAACCTATCCCAAAAATCCTCATTTAATTAATTCAAGTGAAAAAAACCCATCTCCAACCCTTATCTTTGAGCAATTTCATCAAATTTAAGTGAAAAAAAAGGTGGCGGGAAATTTGATGAAAGATTTTATGCATCCCTCATTTGATGATTTTTTTTTTTTTTTTTTTATGAAAACCTGATTTGATGCAAGTTTGATGAATGAATTAGATCTCATTTTCACCAAATTTTTCATTAAATTTAAATTTGATGAAGTATGCTCAATGAAATTTTCATTTTTAATGAGAATTATAAGAAATCAAGTTACCAGTGTTTAAGAGAATGAGAATTATATCAAATTTAACTTCTGAGATGAAATTGTTCACAGAATCAGATTTCATTCATAGATTTACACAACTTTTCATTTGTTTAACAGACATGATGGAGACATTACAATGTGTTATGAACAGAACACTGGTTCTGTTGTTTATAGAGATACATGGAGACATTTGTTTCTAAATTCAGAATGTTTCACATGGAGCCATTGGCAGAGTTATGAACACATAAATTTAGTTTTTAGAGTTAAGCAAAAAAATTGGTATACAAATTCCAGAAATGAGGGGGAAAAAATGAGAAAACAATTATGAAATGCATGTTTCATATTTGAGAAAAATCTAATTTCAGCATTCAGATTTCAGGTGAGGCACAACAGTGAGATTTATGAAGAAAATAATTTTGATTTTAGATTGGGTGACAAATCAGGATGTAGAAATTCCAGATTTCACAAAAAATTGGCAGGAAAAAAAAAGCAGAAAATGGATTTTGCAGAGAAATCATAGGGTGGTAGATTCAGACATCATAATGTGAAGAACACCTCAAATAATCGTTAAGAAAAAATGTGTTTTCAACCACTAATCTGCCATGACGTCTAGTTTCCATCACAGATTCAAAATCGGAGTGAGGTTTTGCAGTGAGTGCCGCAGATATAACGGTGACTTTCCCATTGTGCAAACCGAAATGAAAAATATGTAACCCAAATAAGTGGAGGAAAATTTTTTAAGCCGCAACAACAATGGGTTCCAAAGATCAACCGAGCAGATTGGGTTGAAGGATAGGGTCTTACGCAAACAAACCCCCCCCCCAAAAAAGGGAAAACAACCATTACCTTCAAATTCCAGATCTTTCAGAGCCTAAGTTGCAGGGTCGCCGCCGATATGAACTCCGGTGGCGCACCAATGTTAGAAGTATCGTCGTTCTTTTTCCCCTCAAGCGCCGTTTGGATCGCCTCGTTTGCTTCAGCTCTAAAGTGGATGACCTAACTGGTGCGAATGTGTTCGAGGGTGTGATGGTGTGAATACCGACCCAGGGGTAATTTGGTAATTTCACCCCTCCTTGTATGTAAGTTACGCCCCTGAATGTGTTTTTGTCGGTTTGTGGCTAATTTAGCCAATTCTGTCGTGTAATGGCTAAATTAGCTCAGAACTCTCTTGCCAAACGGACCCTTAAACTTTTAACTGATATCAATTGTAGTTATCAAATAGGCTTACTTAATTATCACTTAATATATTCAGTTTTATCAAACATCTCATAACTTTTCACTTCATAAAAGAATCAAAAAATTATTTAAAAAAAAATCAAATTGCCAACATGCTTAGAATTGGCTGCTTTTTTTTTATAGTGTTTTTATTGATTTTTTTTTTGTCTTTATAATGAATTTTTTAGATTTTTTTACTAATTAGAAAAAGTAAAAAATTAAAAAAATATATATACTAAAGATAAAAGATTTAATTCATTTGACTTTTTAAAATTTTTTGCTTTTAACCTGTAGTGAACATTTTGTTTCAATTTTTTAACTATTTTTTTTTTCTTTTACTAAAGATAAAAAGATTTAATTCATTCGACTCTTTTAATTTTTTTGTTTTTAACCTTTAGTGAGCTTTTTTTTTTTCTTCTCTTTTTAGATTGTTTTACCCTAGACAGATTGAAAAAATAAAAGATTGTAACGCAACTTTCAAAAATATATCTATATAATAAAACATGATTGTCTTTAAAAATGTCTATCTCTTATAATTGGTTAGAACGGCTAAGATCAATTCATCGACAAAATTAACGGTTAAATTCGCATAATCAAAAATTCACTTCCTGCCCAATGAAGTTTCCTAACAACTTCCTTGCAAGACAATTCACATATCATCTCTCTCTCTCTCTCTCTCTCTCTCTCTCTCTCTCTCTTTCTCTCTCTCTTACACTCACACATAATTCTCCACCATGACCACAACAACAAATTTTCCTCTTCTTTTTCGCAGACACCGACATTCCTCACAACCATCTCTGCTCCTCTCTCCTTTGTGACCCTTCATCGACATCTCAATCGCAACAACTGTCGCAACCCCACATCCCATCTTGAACATCGCACAACCACCTTCTTAGCCTCACGCAACATTGTGAAGGGTAAACACATCCAATTTATAGGTCAATTATCTGTAACTTCTATTTTGAAATATGATAGTAGCTTAGGTCATGTATAAGATTTTTTGAACTAATAAATCCCATGTTGAGATATAAAGACATTTTTGCCCTTCTTCTCCTAATAATGTCATCAACATCTATAGATATGTAATCGTATGTATGAAATCAGTTATGGAAAGTTGGTGAAGGATTAATGAAGATACGATCTTGAAGGATTTCTCAATTTGGTTGGATTTGTTATTTTAGATGAATTGATTTCAATGTTTGACAAATTTGGATTTGAGACTTTTGAGTTGTGATTACTTCTAATTTGTTAGCTGCGATTTTGATTTACAAATTGATAATTGTTTTGCTATATGTTTGATTTTCGATTTGGTTTGTAGGTATGCATGATTTCGATTTTGTGTATTATGTGTTTTCAGATTTATTTTATTTTTTTAATTTTTTATTTTTATAGTTTTGATTGAATTTATTTTTGAAATATATGTTGAATAATTTTGATTTACGAATTGGAAACGTGATTTGCTGGATGATTGATTTTAGATCTAGTTTGTAGGCATGTATGATTTCAATTTTGCTTATTATGTGTTTTTAGATTTTATTTGAGTTTTGATTGAATTCATTTTTGAGAATTACATAATGTATATGTTGAATGATTTGAGACTTTGTCTTTCTCTTTTGTTCAATATAATACACATTTATTCTGAAAAATAGGATCGTACTTTGGAATATTTTGTAATTAGTTGTGCTTGGCATACACATATCTGCATTTATGAAAACTGAGAAAGTTTTTAGTATTTTTATGAAGTAGATTTTGTTCTACTTTTATAGTTTCAATAAACTATTAATTTTTATTCATGTGATCTTTTTTTGTTCAGATTCAAAGATGACTTAAGGTTCTATGAATGCCCCAATTTTTTTATTGTGAGAGTATAATGGTTGCACATTTACAATTAAGATTGATCGAAATGTTACATATGATCAGTTGGTTGATAAACTGTATTTAAAATGGGATAGTTTACAATCTGAAAATATTTGCCTATCTGTAGACACCCCACTTTTGACCGCCCTTAATACTTCGGCATCTCAGGTTGGACACTCGATGATGAAAAGTTATGCTGTATAATCGTTCAAGTTCTTCAGCAAAAAGCTTCAGTTTTGAGCTTCTAATCCCAACTTTACACCCCATTGTGACCAAAACTATTTTAAACCTTAAAACCCTCTTTTTCAAAATATTTTTTCAAATGTTTCTACAATATTCTGAGGCTCGCATTTTGTTTAAAATATTACATTTTTTGGTAAATCGAGTAAGGACAAAGTGGAAATAAATGGAAGGGAAGTGAACTCTTTGAAAAATATTTAGAAACATCTTATTTATAGGTTTGGAGTTGAATGAAATAGGAGGGGTTATAAGAAAACTAGTTGGGGAAAAAGTTGGGCATCAAACCGTTAAGAAAGAAATGAGAAGCCTTGACTAAATTCGACATATCTCTTTGTACACTTAGAATTTAGATATAAGGCCACTACCATTGGAAATTAGATTTCTAAGGTTTCAATTTAGACTCAAGAATCACCTAAAACCGAATTCGGATGAAAGAGATATGCCCGTTTGAAGTCGAGCTTGAAAACAGATTTTTATCTGTAAATAGCAGCTCGGCCTCTATGTAGCAAGTCGGCCCAGCCAGTTGATGAAAAATTTTGCCATTTCAAGTGGCCGAGCGGCCATGTATTTTGGCAGGCTAGTTTTTGGTGTCCGGCCGTCCCCTATCTGGCCAACTAGGTTTCTTGGTAGAACAGATATTTGTTGCCAACTATCCCCCTATGTGCACTCACTGCACTAGCTGGCTCAATATAGATATTTCCGAGATAGCAACCAGTTCTTCTATATATAGAGGACCATACCTTATGTTTTTGGGTTAGAAAAAATTACCAAAGCTTAAATTCTTGAAAATCTCTCTCTCTCTCTCTCTCTCTCTCTCTCTCTCTCTCGCAATACACATACACCTTACCTATACTTCCTAAACCAAATATTTGAGGTACCTTGCCGAAGTTCTTGAGCTAAAATTTCAGCTCTTGAGGGGGCTTACTTGTGGGTTTGTGAATCAAAGAGTTACTCCTCTTCAAGAGGTGTAACTTGTGCCATCCCTACACTACTTCTTCCTACTCTTTTCTTGCTGATTTCATTCTATTTTTACATTGTTTTTTATGGGCTGAAACTTGTGGCTTAAAGCTATCGAAGGTACAGGGGTTGACCATCATTCTTTGAACTTTGTTCTCCAAGCTTTTGTCCTTGTGTTTCCTATTTATTTTTTAACTTTTTACCACTATTTTTTAGAGTTTTTCAGAGGCCAAAAATGTGATTTTAAGGTTCAAAAAGTGGAAGGGTTAGCCAATCCTCCTTAGGCTTGCTTACTAACTTCATTTGTCCATTATTTTAGTTCACTTTTTCTAGCTTTTTCATGTTAATTCCAGCACTGCTTTTGTGAGTTTTAGGATTGTTTTAATGTGTTTACTTTATTCATGCTTTGGATAGTATGCTTGTAGTGTTATAGTTCTCATAGGTTTGGTGGCTTAGGCCTTAAACATCAACCTATTTGAGTTGATAGCTTTCGTTTTATGCTTTTCATACATGTGCTCACACTTTCAACAATCATCTCTGCACCCTCCATCATTTCTTGGTTTTCTTTGTTTGAGAGTCATTTCAAACGAGTGTTGTTTAAGGCATGCGAAAGAGACCCTTTCATACGTAATGGTTTAATCTCTTCGGATGTTCATTACCAAGGAATTATATCTCTCTCATGTCAAGAACAACTTCTTGTTTGACACTTTCCTCCATGTAGTGGACTTAATTCTCATTTTTGGATTAAATGATTAAAGAATGGAAAGGTAATTAAAAAGGCTAATAAAATTGGACTAAAATAGTAACAAGAGTAATAAAATTGGTTTGGGTTCAATTAGATATTAATTGAACCCATTGAGTTTTGAAATCATTTCATACTCTTTAGTGATGAGAATAGTTCAAGAATCAAGGTCTACCACTTCCCTTGAGGTAACTCCATGATAGGGAGGAGGCTTTATTGGTCTTTTATTTTCATTCATTAAAGACTTTGTCCCGCCGGTTCATAGATCATCACGCAACGAGTTTGCGTCAATTGATAATTTGCGAAACAAGTCTCCCCCTCCTTTGATCTGTTTAATGATAATGAGAGGTAGAGAGAACAAACATTCCCTGAAAATACTCTTTTTGTGCTCTGTTTCTTTTCTGTGGCAGCAGGGTAGAGCTAAACAATAGTGGCTGGCCGGTCCCCTAACCACTCGGCCGACCATTTTTCAAGGCTGGCCGGCCACCTCATTTTAGACCAGCAGTGTCATTTTCATGGTAGAACAAAGCAGAGGCTGGGGTGAAAACAGTTTAATTTTTTGACTGCAAAACAGAATAGTTTTGGTAGTAAAACAGAGGAAGTTTTCAGGCAGAAATTCTTATTCATGCATATGCAATTTCTCGCTTCCCGTGGCTTGTGAAATTAATGCTAATAGTAGTGTGTTGCAGTTAATTAGTAGTTCATTGGAAATTTGTAATAGCTAGTTGCTTAGTTAATTAATTTCGTGTTGTAATTAATTAGCCTAATTTTGTAATAGTTAGTTTAATTAGGACATTCATTCAAACCTCATGCGCGAGGACAAATATGTAATAATTTGTGCATGTCTTCCAATCCCCACTTTTTTCTTCTTTTTATTTATCTGCTTACTATGGTTGTATAGCATCATGTTTTACTTAACATTTTCCATGACTTGCATCCATTTCTTTTGCATGCATAAGGATTCGGCTCATCATACTAAACAATGTCGATTTCAAATTCCTTGCTTGAATACATACGCTATCATGTGCCTTGAATTGACTCACGTGCCATGTGTAGTAGCCAAGCAAATTAGTTGCATTTGGTATGTGTTGCATTAGACATTTGTATTGTTAGGATTATGCGTTGTTCTAATTATTTTTCTTTATTTTGGCTTGCCTTAGTTGAGTACTAGGTGAGTATTTTTGCTTTAACATATTGCATGCGTGCGATTGTTGCCATTTCAAATATATTACCATAAGGCTAAGTGCTTAGTTGATATACCTGTTTGAATGCATGTGGATGAAGGCTTTTCGCTTAAGTTGGGATGATTTGATTAAATGTAAATATGAGCTTACTTTTCCAAGTAACACATATTCAAAACAAACATGAGATCAATGCATTCCAAAATGGGTGAATTAGTCTATACTTGTGTGCATCACATAATAGAGATAGCATAATAATCGGAATAAGAGCATATACTGTACATAAGAATCACATCATAAATAATAGAGGCCGATCTTTGATTGGGAGAGTGTGGTGCTCAATTTATGACCTTCCCCTCTCATACCTAAGTTCCTCGAACCGAGATACTTTGGTGATGACGGACAAGTGGCCTTTGGCACGAGTCACGGGTTTTCTAAATTTTTCAAAAATATTTAGGTAGCGATTCTGAAATCTGGCAATGCAGTCTATTTTTGGCATTTTTAATTAAAAAAATGATTTTCCAAAGATTTGTCGGATATTGACTCTTTTATGTATTTCTGCTTCACATTGCACTTGTGAAGTCAAATTCAGAACCACATGAGTCCGAACTGTAGGGCTATCGTATTCGAGGAGATTAAACCCTTCGCGGAGCACGAAAAGCAAGCTACACTATTGTAGACGTGCCCAAACGCCACGGCTTCGCGCGCGAGATTGGCGCGAAAATTCGTTTTGTTCATTAGGCTTACTACAATTCGGACTCAATGTCGTGGTTCTGAATCTAATCTCGCAAAGTGCAATGCAAGATCGATAAATCACCAAAAAGTCCAAATCTGGCAAATCGTTTTGGAAAATTGATTTTTATAAAGAAGTGCCAAACATGGACTGCTTTGCCAGATACAGAGTCGCCACCTAAATATTTTTGTTTTGGAAAATTTAGGAAACCTTGACTCGTGCCTAAGGCCATGTGTCTGTCATCACCAAAGTTACCTCTGCTCGGGAACTTGGGTACGAGAGGGAAAGGTCATGCAATGAGCACCCTCGCTCGCCCGATCACAGATCGGTCTGTACTAAGCATGATATTTTGTTTTGAAAACATATGTGTTCTTATTCCGGTTATTAGCCTCGAATTACTATGTGATGCGCACAACACACAAGTATAGACTAGATCGCCTAAGTTGGAACAAAACATCTCATGTTTGTTTGAAAATGGTTTGAAAGTGCTACTCGTAAGTAGGCTAAGACATGGATTTGCCCCCCTCGAGTGGGCTTAGAAAACATGATTTTGCCACTCTCAAGTGGGTTTAAAACTCGCATTTCGATGAATTATTCCAATTCAAGTAATCCAACTTTCACCCATAGGCATTCAGACAGTTTAACATATAAGCAGTTAGCCTCATGGCAAGCATGCTATCATGTTAACACTCACACTCATGCAAGATGCTAAAGCATAAAAGCTTACCTAGTACTCCGAGTCAAAACAATAGCTAGTTAGTAATCAATGCATGATCCTAGCTATGTTAAGACGGCTAATGCAACACATGCAAAATGCAACTAGAAATAGGCTCGGCTATTCTAAAATGGCATATGAAATGCAACTTGATAATCATGTATTCAAGTAGGAATTGAAATACAATGCAGTTAGTATGATGCGCCGAGCCCGGTGCATGCAATATAGATGAATGATGCAAACATGCATAGCATAAGGATGCTAATTGAAACATGACCTAAAACTAACCATTGTAAGCGGTTAAGTAAAAGGGAGAAAGACGTGGGGTTGGAAGACATTCACACACTCATGCACACTTATTACAAAATTCGCCCTATCGACGGAGGGTCCGAATGAATAATACAAGCCAACTAATTAATTAACTACCCTAGCTAATTAATTATTATAAAACTCTTAACTAATTAAATAAATTAATTAAGTTACAAAAAAGACTAAGTATGAAATTAAAGAGGCTGCCACAGCTCCGCCTCAGAATGATTGAATGATGCATGCTCGATCGGCTTCGCTCGGAAATCCGTTGCCATGCCTCATGTTGCCTCTGTTTGCACACTTGGGCTCCTCTGAAAACTGTGAAAGTTCCTGTGATGCTTCTGAACCACCTCATGGTCACTGTGAGAGGCCATCGGCCAAAATATGAGGCCATCGGCTAGGGAACAATGGTCATCGACCACAATTGTGCCAAAAATTGTTAGCTGATCGGCACTGAAAATAGCCGACTGGCTATCTCTTCCTGCAGAATACTTCTTTTGCTGCAGCAGAGGACAAACAAGGGCATGGCAATACATTTGCAAGAAAATGTTGTGCAACTACACCCCTTATCATGTTTGGAACTCAAAGGAGTGTAGTGTTCGACCCTCGGGCCATCAATCATGTATTTCGATGCATGATGACCAAAGAGGCCGAATTGCACAAATCAATATGGAATGAATGCACAAAAACTCATGAATGCTTAGAACTCTCAAGTACGAAACGTCCCTCGTTCCTCGTGTTTGGTTTGACACCCCAAACCAAACACAATGCAATGCAAGCATATTAAACGCAATGATAATGTCATGCAAACCGTGTAATGCAACCTAAGCATGTAAACAAGCTAATGTAACAATCATGCACAACACAATGCAACCTAAACACGCAAACATGCAATGTAATAGGCATGCAACAACAATATCAACAACAAGCATGCAACAACATGCAATGCGATAAGCATGCAACAACACACAAACCGCATGATCTATGGACTTATACTGAAAATGGATAGACCTCAGCTATACCAAAACAGTGGCCAAAAGTGTTGAAATGATGGTATGAAAAGCATGAAAAGGCAAGACAAGCATGCATGCCAATTAGCTCAAGGATTAAGGCATAAAGATGCAACTCTTAAGCACACTTAAAGAGTGACAAGCACGGATATGTGACAACACCACATGCTCTGAAATGATGATAGGAATGATGCCAAATCACACACATAATCATAAGCATAGCATGCATGAGGCTCAAAGCCTAAGACTAGCAAAGGGACTTGCACTAAGGCTATGCAAAACATGAAGCAAATGGCCTAAGAAAACCAAAACAGTCCTAGAGCATGCCAAAACAATGACAAAACATGCATGGAGCAAGGCCAAAACAAGCTAGCATGAATGGTCAAAACATGGAGTATGCAAGGCTAATAAGGAGGTTTACACTACACCTACCAAAGCCAAGCATGTGATGACTTAACCAACAAAAATTAGAGTTATGGCATGTCAAACTAACACCAAAAATGGGCTAATACCAAGTCAACACATACTAGAACAATAAGCTCACTCATTAGGCATGCAAGACTAGTAAAGAGGACTTACACGACAAGTGTGAGAAGTAAATGAGGAATGCCTTAACCAACCAAAAATAGAGTTATATCATGGCAAAATAAGACCCAAAACACACTGTAATGGTGGTCCAAAAGCCTAGGCAAGATGGCATACGCATGGGCTCTTTTTTAAGGTATAAAGCATGAACCCTTCAAAGCATTGAAGGAGTGAAAGATGTGAGTGCATGTCAATGAAACATGCTTTGAAATCACATATGAAATGATGCCAAATCATGAAAATAATCCAAGCAATGCATGCTAGTGGACTCAATACACAAAGCTAATGAGCTAGATTGAACCATGACTATAGAAAGCAATACATGCATGACCAAAATAACATAAATCAGACCTAGAGCATGCTAAAACATGACTAAAAACTTCTTAGAGTCAAGCCAAAATCATGCTAGAATGATAGTCAAAAGCATGATGCATATTAGGCTAGTGTGCAAATTTACACTACAAGTGTATGGAGCGTGCAAGCAACAACCAAACCAGCTTAAAACAGGGTTAGAGCAGGCCCAAAAAAGTCACAAAAACATGCTTAAAAAGAGCTAACATAAACCACAAAAAGATGCTACTTTATAGAGCTAATAAGGCATGACATGCAGAGACAAGGAGGTGAGGCTATCCCCTCCCATTTGGGACTCAAAACAAGCTTTTTATTACTGAAAATTCTCTGGATTTCAGTGGTTCTAAGGCCACGAAAATTTGTTTTGAAAGGCCTTAGAAGATGGCTCAAAAGCTATACAAGTCAATGAGCAAAAGGGAGGAAACCCCTCCTAGCCAAACAAGGCACAAACCAACACTTTGAGGACTGAAAAATAGAGTTTTCTTCAGTTCAAAACCAAGCCAAAAACAGTTTAAAAGGGTGGCAAAACAAGCATGCAAGAATGGCCAAGATAGTGTACAAAAATGAGCTTTAAAGAGAGAGATGCTTACCCTTGAAGCACAGCTGCAAAACAGGCACTTTTCTGAGCCAAACAACCTTCAATCAGCCCAAAAATAGGTTCCAAGGGATCTCAAGCCAGTGGTGATCAACTTTGATGAAGGAAGTGTAGGCAAACTAGAAGTATTTCTCTACTTCTATGCACTTCTATGCACAAAAGGAGCAAGAGAGAGAGGCTCTAGAGAGAGAGGCGGAAATCTTGCTCTGAAAGTTTTGTAGAGAGAGAGGGATTTTAGTGAGAGAAGCTCTCAAGCTTGTCCAAGAAGTTCAACCCTTTGAAAATGAGATATAAGGCTTCATTATATAGCAAAATATCAATTTTGGTCGAAAATATCTGAATTGGGACAGCTGGAGGAGAAATATCTGCAAAAAATCTGAGTTTTGGACATTTTTGGCCGATCGGCCAACATTTGTGGCCGATAAGGTTCACTTTTGGCCGACCTATGGCCGATGAGGTCTAATTGTGGCCGATGCACTTCCATAGAGACCGATGGAAAAAATCAGTCCTGGTCCCTGACTTGAAGCAAGCCTAATTCCTTTATCTGGACTCCTTTTTAGGTCATTCTTGAGCCTAAATTGTAGCCCCGGAAGTCTTCTTTCCAAATTTGGAAGCCTTACCTCAAAATTCCATGTGTGCTAGGAGATATCTCTCTTTTAGTAAAGGTTGCTCAGTTTCGGTCCAACCGGAATGATGCCTAACTTCAACCAATCATATCTCCTCCATCCGGACTCGGCTTTAGGAGATTCTTAAGTGAAAAATGAAGCCACGGAAGTAAGATTTCCAACAATGGTGGCCTCATATCTGAAATCCAAGTGTATAGACAGACATGCTTGATTTAGCGAGGACCGCTCGACTTTCTCTTAGCGATTCATGCCCATCTTCTTCTCCAACTTGGTTTTTTCCCTCTTCTCCTCTTTTCTTCAACTCCAAACCTCTAAACAAGGTGTTTTGAAAGATTTTTCAAAGATTTCAACTCTCTTTCATTCATTTCCACTTTGTCCTTGCTCGGTTTACCGAAAAACGCAACATTTGACAAAATGCGAGCCTCGGAACATCGTACAAACTTATTTTCAAAAATATTTTGAAAGAGAGGGTTTTAAGGTCTAAAAGCCATTCAAAATAGCTTTGGTCCAAAATGGGGTGTGAGGTTAGGATTTGACTCTCCTCTTGCTGAAGAAATCGAACCGTTGCCCTGCATATCTTTCATCACCATATAAACCATCAGTAGCGCCTACGTCTTAAGGGCGGTAAAAAATGGGGTGTCTACAACTATCTTACTCATTACTTGGACATCCTAGTTGTACGTTGGACAATAATAATGAGTTAGAATTGTTGTTTGCATTTGTTGGGAATTGGATTGGATCCAACCCGATCCATAACCATAGAGCGTCTACATGGGTTACATGATTATTATCATATAATTCAATAAGATAATTATTGTATTATCTTTAAGAGTTTGAATTATATGATTAAATAAGATAATTATTGAATTATCTTTTTAGAGTTTGAATGATTGTAGAAGTCTACATCTTTATTTGCTAAGCATATCTCTATATATCAAATATAGACAAAAGCAAAATATGGTGTGTGTTTCACCCGAAAAATATCTCTCAAAATTATTTCTCTCTATTCATCCCTCTAAGGCGACCATTTTTTTTTTTATCTTAGAATTTGGAGTGTGTGCTCCATAAGAGAGACTCTAGTAGTCTCTCCACTGATGTAGAATTTGCAAGAAGAAAGATTTGCAAAATTTAAGCTTTCGGATCTTAATTCATAGGTGTTTTTTCCACTATAGGTAACCTGTCTTTTTCTTATATTGATATCAGAGCCATGTTGCTTGTTTTCGCCTCTTCATTTGTATGCCATAGATACAGTTATTGCTAATATTATCAGATTGATGTATCATTAATATTATTTTATATCATGGCATATTCAAAGAGATATTTTGAAAATCCTATTTTTTGGGTAATCCATAATAGTAGTAGTTTATTTATTTTTTATTTTATTTTATTTTTTTACATATATATACTAAAAAACAGACAATAAATTTTCATTTTTTGTAAATAAAATTTATATATTTGATTGTGCTTTTCATAAGCTTTTTATCAATATAATATAGGATGAATCTGAGTTAAATTAAAAAATATATAGTTACATTTGGTTTAATTTTGAAATTATGATTCTCTTTTTGAAGTTCTGATTTGAATGTGAAATTGTAAGTTGATTTTTGAAAAGAGAAAATTTATTTAGTTATGAATTTTGAAAGGAGTTTTGAAAATAGTTTTTCAATTTTAAATTTTGAAAGAGTTTTGAGTTTTTGAATTTTGAGTTGTATTTTGAATTTTTTGGATTTATTTTTTGAAAATATTAAAAAATGTTTAGGAAAATTTTATTTTTATTTTAAATATATACTTTTTATTTAAATATTTTTTTTATACATTTTATAAAATATATTTATAAAATAAAAAAACGAAAAAATATTTAAAATAAAAATTATATATTTAAAATAAAATAATAATTTTGTAAAAATATTTTAATATTAAAAAAATACAGCACAGAAATATATGAAATATAGTGACATTAAAATAAATAAATAAATATTTAAAATATAAAATATTTACCCTAAAAAAATAAAATTAATAAAATTTTTAAATATTTTAAAAAATAAAACCAAAAAATTTTAAAATACAACTCAAAACTCAAAATACAACTCAAAACTTTTTTCAAAACTTTTAACCGAACAAATTTTCTCTTTTCAAAACTCAATTCAAAACTCATAACTCAAAACATGACTTTAAACTCAAATCATAATTCTAAAAAAAAAATATATATATATATATATTTTTTAAAATTTTTTCTTCTAAAAGAGAGTTTTGAAAAGAGTTTGGTTTTGAGTTCTGAAAAAAGTTTTAAATTGAGTTTTGACTTATATGTTTGGATATGAATTTTGAAATTAATTTTTGAATTACGTTTTGATTAATTTTGAATTGTATGTTTGATTATAAATTTTAAAAAATCATTTAAAAATTTTACCTTTAGAATCATAACTCTGGACAAACCAAACACAACCTATATATTTTTCAAACTTAAATTTCTGTCTTGGCGGCGGGGGGCTCGCGGCTTAGAAGCGTACGCTGCTTCCAACAGGGCAACTCAGCAGTGCAAACGGAGCATTTTCTAAATTCTAAGTTGGGCCAACCATATTTGTTTCTAAGATTGGGACTATTTTATATGTTTTTGCTTGGGCCTGTTGTTGGTAATTTCTCGTATGTCCAGTGCAAGCTGTGTGTTGGGCTGCATGGCCCAAGCAAATGTCAGGGCTTTGTGGCCACTACAATATGTTTCAACATTTTGTGAATTTTTTAAAAAAAAATTTTGAAAATTATTTTTTCCTTTCTCAGAAAATTAAGCTTTTTTTTTTAGTTGAAAATTTAACAAAATTAATTTTTTAATTTATTATATTATTTGAGAGGGTGATTTATGCTCCGGTGTTGGGCCGAGGTATAGACCGAACAAGTTGAGGGCCCAGCAGAGCATTGGGCCGAGATGATCGACTGTGCACTCGGAAATGGGCTACCAGAAGTTGGGCCGGGCAGAGTTTGGTCTGTGTGCTGCCCCGGACCGTGCAGAAGCAGCTCGACCAGGAAGTGACCGGTCAGGCTAGGATGCTCGGTCCGAGGATTGTCGAGACCAGACAGACCGAGAGGCCGGCGCTCGGAAAGGCGCGGTCAGCCGAGGTAGTTGATTGCCCGGTGAGAAGGCCGACCAAAGGAGGAGCCCGGGCTAAGCTCTGCCGAGATGCCGCCTAGCCCGGTCCTTCATTCGGTTATCCGGTTAGGCGCTTAAGGTATGAAGCATGGTATGACCGAGGTAGGGCAGCTCGGCTGCCGAGCTCCAGCTATGCTGACAGGCAGTTGAGAGCAGGTGATGAACGGCATGGTTTATGCTGACAGATGGGATAGCAGAACCACGTGTCAGGAGATGACAGGGAGTGGATATGGGGCTCAGAAGGTATATAAGCATGTCTGCGCCCCCCATACAAAGGACACGAACACATCTGTAAGGATTTCTTACACTCAAACACTCTCTCCCCTCTCTCTATTCCCTCTAAGGTGTGTGCTAATTTGACCGTCGGAGGGTGTTTCCGGCCACACACCGCCGGGTAGCTCACCGTTATTTGCTCGCAGGTGATCGGACATCGACGGAGCTAGGAAGAAAGGAATACGGGCACGCCGGAATATTTGCTCCCCGTACAATTGGCGCCGTCTGTGGGAAGCTAGACAGACAAAACCTTGTCTTCCAGGTTCATCTGATCGCCTTCCATGGCGAACAACGACGAGTTCCCGTTGTCCACCATCGATGGAGCCACCCCGGAGTATACCCGAAGGAGAGAGGGACCACCTGCCGTCCATCCAATGGCTGACTTGGGGACGCCCACTGGAGGACAGTCAGGTGACGCGCGGGATAAGCGCGGAAGGAGTCATGGGCATTCACGGAGTCCAGACGGTCACCGGCGGAGAGATTCACACGCCAGGCGATTGGAAAGCAAGTTAAGGGACCAAGACGCTGTCATCAGGCGGATGGCGGCGGAGATGGAGGATCTTAAACGGCATGTCAAAGGGAAAGGTGTAGCTGGAGTGGGTGACCACAGTGAGCGCACCCTATCCCGCCGTTCAGGCGGACAGAGCCAACGACATACTCAGTCCATATCTATCACCAGAAGTTACCAGGTTGGTGATTCCGACGTGCGTGCAGAAAAGTCCAGCGCGCAAGACAGCACCTACAAACCCTCACGTCCGGCGACGACGTCGAGGTATTCTTATTCAGCTCAGTCAGAGGACTTACGGGCAGTATTAAGGGAGCGGGCTCGCCGGCGCGAAGCTCAGAGAATACCAGCTTTCCAGCGGCTTTCCTATGGGGTTCATGCCAGCGAGGAGGTCGGAATGCCTCCACCTCGCCAAACAGTGACAGCATTTGAAGATACAGACCTGGCCAGGCTGAGTGCCACCCATTTTTCCCTGGAAATAGAAACAACGCCGCTTCCGGCAGGCTTCCACCAGCCTAAATTCACGCTCTACGACGGCAAAACCGATCCTTACATGCATGTGAGCCACTTCCGTCAGGTCATGGCCGGACATAGGCGGAATGACGGACTTATGTGCCTAATCTTCCCGTCCAGTTTAGGTGAGCTGGGCTTAAAGTGGTTTGAGAGGTTGCCGGAAGGGAGCATACAACGGTGGCATCAGTTGGCCGAAGCGTTTGTTACGCGCTTCAAAACCAACACAAAAACACCAAAGGAAGTCGATCACTTGTTAAGTGTCAAGATGGAACCGTGCGACACACTGAAGGCGTACAATTCAAGGTACTGGGAAACCTTCAACGAGATCTTAGACTGCCCGGTCAACCTTGCTATCACGCAATATAAGCGCGGTCTCCTGGTCGGACATAGACTGCGGGACTCGCTTACCATGCACCAACCGACCTCCATGGGCCAGCTCATGCAGCGCATCAATGAGCACATCCGAGTAAAGGATGATGCGTCGGCTTCCACCGTAAAGGCCACTCCGGTCGGAACAGACAAGAAGACAGCAGGCAAAGTGCACGCAGTTGGGGAAGAGTCCGGCCGCTCAAATGACCGAGCAGAGGAATCAGACCGCGGTTCAAATCGTAAAAACCGGGGTAGAGGACGTCGGAATGACCGGGATGACTACCCCCGTGATGACGTTGAGGACGCAAACAGGAGAATGAAGGCAAGGACTGGCATAACCACGGTCTTCAAGATTCCAATCTATCGCATACTTAGCGAAATCCGAGACGAGGAGTATGTCCGGTTTCCTGCTAAGTTGGGCGATGGACAAAAGGGGTACAATCCGCGGTATCGTTGTACGTTTCACCGTGAGAGGGGCCACCGGACTGAGGATTGTTTGCCTTTGCGACAACATTTGGAGGAATTGGTCGCGGCCGGGCATCTGGACCTTTACATTGATGGCGGCGTGAAACCAAATCAGGCTCCAGCCGATCCCAGGGGACAGGATGACCGAGATGCGCCACCACAAGGAGTTATTAATGTCATCCACGGTATCGTTGAACCGGAGCGCGTTTGTGAACTCCGGGGCATGATCAAGAAGGCAGAGCATATGAGGGAAGTTTTGTCAGTGCAACCTGCCATCAAGAGGGGGAAGACAGAGGAGAAAGACGTGATCAGTTTCACCTCAAGGGATTTAGAGCGTATTCAGACGCCGCACAACGATGCTCTTGTAGTAACACTACGCGTCAAAGAATTTGATGTTAGACGGATCTTGATCGACCAGGGAAGCTCGGTCGAGATCATGTATTATGATGCGTTCAAACAGCTCAAACTCCGTGAGACAGACTTGGCTCCGGCCACTTCGCCATTGGTTGGATTTAACTCGCAGCCGGAGTGGCCATTGGGAAAGATCATCTTGCCGGTCAAAGCAGGATCCGTGGTCAAGCAGGTGGAGTTTTGGGTGCTACAAGTGCCTTCAACGTACAACCTTATCCTAGGAAGAGGATGGCTTCACGCCATGCAAGCCGTAGCATCGACTTACCACCAGGTGATGAGATTCCCCTCGGCTATGGGGGCAATCGAGGAGATTTGGGGTGATCAGGTCATGTCCAAGCAGTGCTTCGTGGCGGTCAACGGGAGCCGGGCTGCCAAAGGATTCGTTCAAATGATCGAGGGACCGGAGGACCAGAGTGTCTTGGATGATGTTGGCACCAAAGCAGAAGACAAGGCAGTTGAAGAATTGGTTGAGGTGCGGATTGACGCCGAGCAGCCGGACAGATTCTTCTTGCTCGGTTCAAGTCTCTCGGCCATGGAGAGAACCGAGATGATTGAGTTTTTGATGGCAAATATCGAAGTCTTTGCGTGGTCGCCCTACGACATGCCCGGCCTTGACCCAAGTTTTATCTGCCATCACCTCAATGTCTTCCCTGGCGCAAAGCCAGTCATCCAGCGAGCAAGGAGGTCGGCGCTGCATCACGCCGAGGTAGTAGCAGAGGAGGTAAAAAACTTGCTTGAAGCACGAGCAATACAGGAAGTGCACTACCCTCGGTGGATTTCCAACACGGTAGTGGTGCCTAAGAAGAATGGAAAGTGGCGAGTTTGTGTTGACTACAAGACAGTCAACCGAGCTTGTCCAAAAGACAGCTTCCCTTTGCCGCGCATTGACCAGCTAGTGGATTTGACGGCTGGACACAATCGGCTCAGTTTCTTGGATGCGTACCGCGGCTATCACCAGATTGCCATGCATGGGCCTGACCAAGAGATCACCTCTTTCACGACTCCAAGGGGACTCTTCTGCTATCGAGTTATGCCCTTTGGTTTGAAAAACGCCGGGGCAACCTTTCAGAGGATGGTGACCAAAATGTTCGCTCCTTTGCTCGGACGGATAATGGAGGCTTACATCGATGATATGGTGGTAAAGAGCCGACATGAGGCACACCATTTGTCCGACTTAGCCGAGATGTTCGCCATTCTGAAGAAGCACAAGCTGCGCTTGAACGCCTCGAAGTGTGCCTTTGGCGTGGGATCCGGGAAATTTTTGGGATTCTTAGTCACGAACCGAGGCATCGAAGCAGACCCTACTCAGATCAGAGCCGTGCAAGAATTGAAACAACCCAGATCGGCTAAGGACGTGCAGCATCTGGCCGGGATGGCCGCCGCGCTTAATCGATTTATAAGCCGGTCATCAGATCGCTGCCGCCCTTTCTTTCAAGCATTGAAGTCAAAGTTCTCATGGGATGACGAGTGTGACCGAGCTTTGGCCGAGCTCAAAGATTATTTGTCTTCTCCGCCGCTGTTGGTTACACCAGAGCCCGGTGAGGAACTCTACCTTTACCTTGCCGTCTCCCAGCACGCAATAAGTGCGGTGTTAGTCCGGGCTGAAGGAATCAAGCACCTCCCAATTTTTTACGTAAGTAAGACCTTGCTGCCGGCTGAGACGAGGTACTTGCCGCTGGAAAAGCTTGCGTTGGCACTGATGATGGCTTCGAGGAAATTGGCACATTATTTTCACGCCCATACCATCGTCGTACTGACCGAGTTCCCCCTCAAGGCCTTGTTTGAGTGCGCAGACTTTTCAGGCCGAATTTTAAAATGGGCGGTCGAGTTGGGACAGTTCGATGTGAAGTTCCAGCCGCGCACCGCAATCAAAGCCCAAACCTTGGCCGATTTTGTTGCCGAGTTCTCACCTGGCACTCATCCGGTATGCCCGGTCGACATTGCCGAGGCAGATGATGAGACGCAGACAATGCCAACCGAGGCACAACCCGCTGCCGAAGGTCGCACTGCAGAGTTAGCGCGCGCCATCGAAGTTCCCTCAGTTTGCACGGTAATACCTCCCGGTGCTGCGATGACAGAGTTGTGTATCACCAACCCATCCACTCTGTCCGGTACCGCATCATCAAGGGGGGAAGGAATGGTTCCTCACCGTTCAGAACTTGGTGATTCGCCTACGGACTTGGGCATTCTGAACCAACTTGCTGAGTCCGGTGCCGAATCCTCAAGGGAGGAAGGAATGGTTCCACACAGCTCAGAACTTGACGATTCGCCTACGGACTTGGGCATTCTGAACCAACTTGCTGAGTCCGGTGCCGAATCCTCAAGGGGGGAAGGAATGGTTCCACGCAGCTCAGAACTTGACGATTCGCCTACGGACTTGGGCATTCTGAACCAACTTGCTGAGTCCGGTGCCGAATCCTCAAGGGGGGAAGGAATGGTTCCAGGCAGCTCAGAACCTGCGGCCGGCTTCACACCGCAACCTGGTGTTTCGCCTACGAACTTGGGCATTACGGACCAACTTGCTGAGTCCGGTGTCGAATCACCAAGGGGCACTGACTTTGAACCGGTCAACACCAAACTTGACACCGTACAGCCGAGCAGTTGTGATCCCATTGCCCTTCGCAACTCTCAGGACCCATCTGACTGCTGGAAGCTTTTCGTGGGGGACATGTGGAAGCTTTTTGTTGATGGAGCGTCCAACCGTCATGGTGCCGGCCTTGGTATCGTTCTTATATCCCCGGACGGCCTAACCATTGAGCATTCTATCACACTTGGCTTCCCGGCGTCTAACAACGAGGCTGAATACGAGGCGCTTCTTGCCGGGCTCAAGAGCGCAATTCAAATGAAGGCTGCCGAGCTTCTGGTATATAGTGATTCCCAGCTTGTGGTTAACCAAGTTTCAGGGATTTATGAAGCGAAGGACGACAGGATGGCGAAGTACCAAGCTCTGGTCAGGGACCATATCAAGCAGTTTGAGGCAATCAGAGTCCAGCGGATTGGCCGGGAAGAAAACAGCCGAGCTGATGAACTCGCCGGCCTCGCTTCCATGGTAGATAGCACGACTCCAAACCCCCTGTTGATTGACTTTCTTCCGCGGCCAAGCATTGAAAACGCCGGGCAGACGGATGTACTCTGCGCCGAGCTAGGTCCTTCATGGATGGACCCCTTGATCTTGTTCCTCAGAGACCGGACTCTTCCAGCGGATAAGAAAGAAGCACACAAAATCCGGGTGAAGTCAGAGCGGTTTTGGCTCTCTCCATCAGGCGCGTTGTATAAAAAGTCCTTCACCGGTCCGTATCTCAAGTGCGTGCACCCGAACAGTGTGGAGGCCTTCTTGTTTGAAGTTCACGAAGGCATTTGTGGTAGCCACATCGGGGGCAGGTCCTTGGCCTACCGAGCTATTTCGCAGGGGTACTGGTGGCCGTGCATGCAGGCCGACGCGCAAAAATATGTCCGCAGGTGCGAGAAATGCCAGAAATTCGCCCATCAGATCCACCAACCTGCCAGGGAACTTCTTTCCCTCACCAGTCCTTGGCCTTTCGCCATGTGGGGGCTAGATATAGTGGGACCATTGCCAACAGCACCGGGCAACCGGAAATTCTTCATCGCGGCCACAGATTACTTCACAAAGTGGGTTGAAGCTGAGCCCTTGGCAACCATCAAAGAGAAAGACGTGAAGCGATTTGTCTGGCAGAACGTTGTCACACGGTTTGGTATCCCCAAGATTTTGATCTCTGACAACGGCACCCAGTTTGACGGTCGCCTATTCAGAGGATTTTGTGAAGATCTGAAGATAGAATTCTACAACTCCACCCCGGCCTACCCGCAGTCCAATGGTCAAGCCGAAGCATCAAACAAGACTATACTGGATGGGTTGAAGAAACGGTTGGAAAAGGCTAAGGGCAAGTGGGCTGAAGAATTACCGAGCGTCCTTTGGGCATACCGAACAACCCCGCGACGTTCGACCGGGGAAACTCCATTTGCTTTGGCTTATGGCATGGAGGCGGTCATACCCTTGGAAGTTGAAATGCCCACCCTCAGAACTGAACGTTTTGAGCCCGAACTAAATGCCGAGGCTATTGCCTTGGCGTTGGACCTAGCGGAAGAGCGCCGGGAGAAAGCCCTCATCCATGTGGCCGCCTACCAACAAGAGCTCTCCAAGAAGTATAACAAGACAGTGCACCCCAGACCGTTCAAAGTTGGGGATTGGGTTTTGAGGAAGATTATGGGCAACACCCTGGTGCCTGGAGAAGGCAAACTAGGGGCAAATTGGGAAGGACCCTACAAGATCACTGGTCTGGCTGGCAAGGGGGCTTACCACTTGGAGGATCTGGAGGGAAGAGCCATACCACGGCCATGGAATGCGGCCAACTTGAAATTGTATTATTTTTAAGCTTTTTACTTTCCTCTTTTTGTAAAGCAATTTTTTGGCTTGCAAAGCAGAATGTAATTCTTTTTGTCAAATTATAGAATTCATTTTGCATTAGCACTTGGATTATTGTTTTAATGTTACGGACCGAGATGATGTACTCCGGTTGGAAGAGTTGGTGTTTTGTCCAACTTAGGATCCCCAACCGAGATGATGTACTCCGGTTGGAAGAGTTGGTGTTTTGTCCAACTTAGGATCACCAACCGAGATGATGTACTCCGGTTGGAAGAGTTGGTGTTTTGTCCAACTTAGGATCCCCAACCGAGATGATGTACTCCGGTTGGAAGAGTTGGTGTTTTGTCCAACTTAGGATCCCCAACCGAGATGATGTACTCCGGTTGGAAGAGTTGGTGTTTTGTCCAACTTAGGATTCCCAACCGAGATGGTGTACTCCGGTTGGAAGAGTTGGTGTCTTGTCCAACTTTGGCTTCCCAACCGAGATGGTGTACTCCGGTTGGAAGAGTTGGTGTCTTGTCCAACTTTGGCTTCCCAACCGAGATGATGTACTCCGGTTGGAAGTGTTGGTTTGTTCAACTTAGTTACAGCCGAAGTGGCTATTTCGGTTCATGAATTTGTCTCGTTCTGCTAAAGTACTTAGACCGTGTCATGTATTCCGGTTCGATGAGTTATACCGAGATAGTTTGCTGAAGACGGAATTAATTACTACCGGGCAAACACTTGGCGAAAATTCAAAATTTTTCATTGATAAAGAAATTCATTACAAGAGGTGGGGACAGAGCCCGGTTACATCTAAAGTATTGAAGGCAAAAATGCAAAGGAAAGAAAACTAAATCAGGGGGGATAGATTGGTGAATTCATCCTCGGCAGTCTCAAGGTTGGTGGTTGGGCTCGCTTCTTGGGCACCGGGCTCAACTTGACCGGGCTGCACTTCCACTACGGCGTCTTCAGCCTCCGAATCTGTCTCGTCACTCCCTTCTTCAAGCCCCTCCTCGGCCTCCGCTTGAAGCGCACTGAATACATCATTTGCATATGGCACGAGGTAGACCGGTAGTGAAGCTTTGGGAGGATTGGCAAAAACGTCGGTGTCAGAGCCCTGGCCGAGCTGTTCGCAAGCGGATTTCCAGCCAGCCTTGAAGTATATGTCTTGTGTTGCAAAGACTTGCTTCTTGTAATTCATCTCGGCCTCGTTGAAACCCGCATTGTTGGCAGCCCGGCAAGCCTTCTTCTTCGCCTTCTTCAAAGTGTCAACCTCGGCCTGGAGCTCGGTTTGTTTTTTCTCGGCTGCATTCAGTTGACCGAGCAGCCTATTATTGTCATGGTTGGCCATCTCGAGAGAAGCTTTAGCCCGGCCGAGCTCGGCTTGAAGGCTTTCAACATGGCTGGCAGTGTCGTTGGCTTTCTGCCTAAGCCGGTGGATGCGCTCCAAGACCAAATGTTGTTTTTGAATGGCCTGCACAAAGAAGCAAAGTACATCAGAAAGGGGACCGAGCAAGAAGGACCGAGCAAACACTTGTTAAATGTTAAAAAGAACGCCGACTTACCCTGGCCATCGACTTCACGGAAGATTTTACCAGCCGGGTGTCAGGGACGTGGTCACTGCCAACCACGTCGCCCGGTAGGAGAAACGCTTTGGAGAGATCGAAGGCAAGCAAATGTTCTTTGTCTGCCTTGATCGATGCAGTCGCCGGGATGTCCTGCCCCCGGTGCTTCAGCTGAGGACGCCAAGCGGGCACGGGAGCCGGAGTTTCAGCAGGATGTTCGGTTGTCAGCTCGGTGACAAGCTCGGCGGAGGGATCTGCCCTTGGTCTTTTTCCAGCCCGGCGCGCTTCTCTGGCGGATTGCACGGCAGCTGGAGCTGGAGAAGCAAGGGCTACGACGGCTGCACTCGATTGACCGGCAGCCGGGGAACGGGTGGTGACGCTCGGTATCTCGGCTGAGGTCGCGGTTAGAAGGTTTTTGATCCGAGATCTTTTGGCCATTTCTTGCTCGTCGGTTAACCGGATTAATGGGACGTCTGGTAGGGTTGGATCTGGAGGTGGCGAAGGAGCTCTGAGGAAGTCAGTTACTCTACTCCGGCGCGGAGCAGAATATCTGTAAGTCGGTGTGTAGCCGAGCAAGTCGTTGCAGTCTCGGTGACGGTACCTAAGCACGGCCCGGATTGCCTCGACGTTGGGGAATTGGTAGTTGGCTTGCAAGGCTTGGATAGCTGCAAAAGAAACAGGGAAACCGATTAGTAAAACTAAAGAATAAAGTTAACCGAGCAAGTTTGAGTGGCTTACATGAAGAACCGAAGTCCTTGCTTATGAACCAGCCCGGCACCTCGGCTGTTTCGTAGTTGCCGGACACCCAGAAGAAATCATCATCGTGCATATCTTTGTCCGGGGTGCCGGTTACGATTTTTTCCTTGCCCGGTCTTATTTTCAAGTAGTAAGCCAGGCCGTCACCGGTGTGACCCATTGTGTACTGCCTTAATATCTCGGCTAGGCCTAAGTTGGTGCCTAGCCGTTGGTTCAATTCGTGTACGCCGTTGATTATTCTATATGTGTTGGTGGACACCTGTGTGGGTGCCAGCCCGGTTCGGCGGAGGAACTCGGTTATGAGAGGGTTGAGTGGGAAACGAAGACCCCCTTCAACGATGGATAGCACGGTGAAGGGGCATTCCTCCCTACCCCAAGGCGTGGTCTCTTCTTCGGCCAGCTCGAGATGGACGTCGGCCGGGACGCCGTAGTCCTCTCTGAAAGCGGCTAGCGCGGCCGGAGTATCCACAAGGAAGCGGAACTTCCCCATTTGTGGCCGACTTACTATAGCCCGGTTGATGGGTTGGGCACGGTGATAAATTGTTGCAGCTCGGTCCTGAGAGGTTCAGGAATGACAGGGGTCCCCTTGGACTCTGCAGGAAAAGGATGGTAAGTGTAAGTGTGGGGTTTCGCTAAGGGAGCTAGACTTCAGCTCGGTCGGTAAGGGGGCCAAACGACCTCGGTTGTCTGATTAAGGAGCTCGGTCGCCCAAGCAGACCTTATGTTAGCCCGGTTAAGCGACCAAGTCCTTTGGTTATCTCGGTTTTTGCCATGATTGGAACAAACACGTTGTTTGCCCGGTTTGGCTAACTTTTCGGATCAAAAGAAGGCCCAGAGCCCGGTTCACCCCAGTTCTTCGATGTTCTTCAGGAAGACGAAGAACACCAAGAACAGTGGGAGGTTTAGGACGTTTTCTATGGTCTAAGCCCTAAAAGCTACGTTTTTGGGTCCTAATGTGTGCAAAATAAGAGCAAATAGCAACATAGGAGAGATTAGGTATCTTACCTGTGAAGGGCTGAAGGTGTTCTTCCCAAACACGAAAAATGGGAGGATGGCAGTCGAGCTTGGGCTTGAGAGTCGACAGAGATGGAGGCAGCAGTAGGGAAAAAATGGAACGATGGAGGTTGTATTTGTAAGGATGAAAGGCCGCCCAAATTCAAATTCTGGCAAAAACGGCGGGTTGGCTGCCCGATGACCAATGGCAGACCGCCACGTGTCCCCATTTATGGCTTTGGCAGGACTGAAGCGACGGGTTGAAAAGACGAAGAGCCAACCGAGCTACTTTCAACGGGAATAGGTCAGCCGAGGAATATAACCGGTCAAATCTGCGGACAATTACGTCAACTAGCTCGGTCGAGGCTTGGCGTCTTGACGACCGGAGAAACGTTATCTCGGACGAGGTGAATAATCCCAGTCACGCTTCCGCGGACGGAATTAAGGGGCAATTGAGAGGGTGATTTATGCTCCGGTGTTGGGCCGAGGTATAGACCGAACAAGTTGAGGGCCCAGCAGAGCATTGGGCCGAGATGATCGACTGTGCACTCGGAAATGGGCTACCAGAAGTTGGGCCGGGCAGAGTTTGGTCTGTGTGCTGCCCCGGACCGTGCAGAAGCAGCTCGACCAGGAAGTGACCGGTCAGGCTAGGATGCTCGGTCCGAGGATTGTCGAGACCAGACAGACCGAGAGGCCGGCGCTCGGAAAGGCGCGGTCAGCCGAGGTAGTTGATTGCCCGGTGAGAAGGCCGACCAAAGGAGGAGCCCGGGCTAAGCTCTGCCGAGATGCCGCCTAGCCCGGTCCTTCATTCGGTTATCCGGTTAGGCGCTTAAGGTATGAAGCATGGTATGACCGAGGTAGGGCAGCTCGGCTGCCGAGCTCCAGCTATGCTGACAGGCAGTTGAGAGCAGGTGATGAACGGCATGGTTTATGCTGACAGATGGGATAGCAGAACCACGTGTCAGGAGATGACAGGGAGTGGATATGGGGCTCAGAAGGTATATAAGCATGTCTGCGCCCCCCATACAAAGGACACGAACACATCTGTAAGGATTTCTTACACTCAAACACTCTCTCCCCTCTCTCTATTCCCTCTAAGGTGTGTGCTAATTTGACCGTCGGAGGGTGTTTCCGGCCACACACCGCCGGGTAGCTCACCGTTATTTGCTCGCAGGTGATCGGACATCGACGGAGCTAGGAAGAAAGGAATACGGGCACGCCGGAATATTTGCTCCCCGTACATTATTGTCATGATTAATTATAAAAAAAAAATCAATTAATTTTCTTTTGCATTTTTATTATGCTATATGTTTGTTGTTAAGTTAATTTATTTTGTGATTAATTGATATGTTGCTTATGAACCAATATATTAAATATGAGTTGTCCGTTTTATTATCCAATACTCTTTTTCTTAGATGAAATTGTAGTTTAACTCCATCCTTTGACCTATTTAAATTGTTTTTGTTTGTTAATTGCTCAATTTAATTTAGTTTGTTTTTTTATTATGGATGGAGGTGACATCGGTACTCAGTGGTACACATATTTCTATTTTATTGTGTATGGTTGAAAGTATAACCTGTAAATGTATTGATGAAGTGGCATCCTATTGGCATCAAAATTCAAATTTTTTCTGTCTATAGACATGACAAAGAACAAAAACATGGGCAGTGATGGGCCAAGAATTGTGGACACAATGATAGTGGTTTGGAGAGAGCGCTCAAATGGAAGACACATGGTTGTTTCAAAGGGAAAGAGGAGTTGAGAGCAATTTCAGCAGTTATAGATCATGGGCAAGTGGAGGATGCTAGTAGGTGGACACGTGGCTGCATTTCTTGGTCAGTGTAGTAGTATAAAAGCTGGAGATTCGAAGAAGAAAGGATCTTCAACCTAATTCACAACACTTGTGAAATCTAGGAGTAGTTTAACTTATCTAAGAATAGTTTAGTACATAGTTTTAGCAGTTAGTTCTAGTTCTTATAACCTGTTCTAGACCTGTCGATTGTAATGCTTAAGGCTTGTAATTTCATTCTTGTAATTAAGTGATAAGTGTCACGACCCAACCCTCGCCCCAAGGGATTAGCGTAGTGACCGGCCAGTAATCCTAAGATTACCCAAAGCCTCATAAAAATATTAATAATATTAGGACTGGCGGAAGCAAATATATATAATCATACATCGTCCAATGAGCTATGCAGATTTTATGAGACAAAAAAAATATTTAAACTTTATATACATATATTATGACGTCATCTTTATATCATTACATAATACTGGAAGACAAAAGGAACTTAACCCTATTTACAAAATGAAACTTGATCCAACTTAACAAAAGAAAACAAATATTTAAATTCTAGTTCACATAGCCTTGACCACAACACAAATCGGGAACCTCCATGTAAGGCGCAATGGTTGGTTGACAAAACAAAGACCAATATGAAGCTTCTAAGCCCAGTTATACGCCTGATCACCTACATACATAAATATAACAGTGAGCTAGAGTCCAGTGAATAATATCAATATAGAGAGGTTAAATGAATGAGTTCTACATATATATGAAAACATTCTTAACATGAACAAAGCATTTATCACACACATATATTTAGAATCTATAAAGTTCATCAAACCTTCCAGAGTATAAACTAATAGTACTGAACAAAATATTAGCAAAATGACCAAAATGGACTGAGGACATAGGCATAACGACCCAACTGATCGACATATACATAACAATCGCAGCAGATCGACAAAGATATAACGACCACAATTGATCGACTTAGACATAACAACCACAACGGGTCGACGTAGACATAATGACCACTATGGATCGACATAAACATAACGAAGGTTTCCGAAAATCAAAGCACATGTTCATGGTGTCACATTCAATTATCAAAAAGGGAATCTCATTCATTCTTATCAAACATAAGTTTTCAAAAAACTTGTCATATCATAATCATTTCAAAGTTCCATGGCATAACTTAACATTTCGGAAAAATACTTATTGTATCGGACATTTTGTAACACAAGATAGATTTCATAATATGGCTTTTTACAAAATCCCACTTTCAGAAAACTTATCATATCATGAACAATTGGAGATTCGTAACATAGCTTATCATTTTAGAAAAGACTTGTCTTATTGAATATCTCGTAATCAAAATATAGATTGCATAAACCATCGTATAACAAAGCCAATTTAAAAGTACTTTATATGAAAATATCTTTATAAAGACATTACTTACAGTGCTTGGTTGGATGATACTCCTCGTGCTAGCAACCTACACAACACATTCAAGCATAACGTCTCAAAACACGTTCCATTCATTCAGTCGGTTCTTAAACCGATTCGGTTTATTCATTACTTCATTCCTATTCATTCTTTAATTTCTTTCGTGTTCATGATATGCATATGACTTTGAAATACATGTGAAAACCATGCGAATAGAGGCCCGGAAGTCGAAAAACAGAGAGAAAATAGAACCGGGACTGCCCTGAAAATTGCATGTGCGGAACTACGACCGCACGTACGCTTCATACGTGCAATTAAAGCAGTATGTTCGGCTCGCTATGTTCTGTTTTCTGCACGTGCAGGGCCCTAAGCTACACGTGCGGTTTTGGGCCACCATGAATCCAAAAATTGTTCTTGTTTTGGAACTTATCCTTTTCAAAATCTATCTTCAATTCCATGCATTTCAAGGTTCAAAACTCTTAAAAACGTGTTGAATTTAACATTGCTAACTTTAAATAAAAATCGTTACTTCACATCAAAACTCAATTTCCATTTAAAAGATCAAACTCTAAAATTGAAGTATAAAATCATAACCCATGCATACTTGAGTTCCAACTCTCACAATCCATGGAGTTTTCTCTTCAATTTTGAAGAATCATGCAAGAAAACAAGAGTATGATCAAGATTTCCATGGAATTATGCCATGCATGTTAGATTTGAGAACTAATTCATTCAATTCTTCCATATTAAGGCATGCGTATTCCAAACTTCTAATTACATGGACAAAACTTCTAATTTAAGCTTGAATTCTTCCTAAATAAACTTGAATTCCATAATCTTATAAGTATAACAACTCAAATTCATGAAAGTAGAGAGGAATTCCTACCTTAGATGGTTGGATTGTTGAGATTAAACTTAGTTCTTCTTCTTTCTCTTCGTTTCTTCTTCTTCTTGAGCTCTCTAGAGCTTTCTCTCTCTTTTCTTTACAAAATGCACTACTTCTCTCTCTCAAACTCTTCTATTTCTTTCTTAAGTTGATGAGTGGCTTAAGAAGTATAATTAATCTCTACTTTCCTAAGCCTTGATTAATTATAAGTTTAAATTAATAAATTACATTGGCTCTAATTACATCAAATTCACTTAAATTAAATCAAGTCTCATCATAATCTAATTCAAATTAAACCAAATTTAATCACACAATGTGAATTAGGCTCTAATTACCTACTCCAAGTATTATTAATCAAGTTTCAGTTGTTGTTTTACTTTGTTTATTCACATTACAATCTCCAACGAAGTCATTGAATTTGTCAAGGCATAGGACAACAATCACAATTGCTCGATTTGTTCGTTGTTTGTGAAAATTGATTTTTCTGTCGAATCAACCTTGTTGATTCAATCTAAACTAGATTTTTGCTAACATATTGGCACGCCTAGTGGGACTTATATAATTTGGAGTGATGTCTAAGAAGAAACAAAATGAAGTGCTTGGAGACCCTAGGAAAAGAATTGCTAATGGAGAAGACCAAGGGGGTAAGGAAGTAAAAGATAATGTTAATGATGGCCATTCAGTGTATGGACAAGAAGAAGGTCACAGAAATGGCTAAAATGCAATTTTTATAGGCCAAACAAGTGTCCTTCCAATAGATCCAAGGAGAGCTTATTTGTTGCACACATAACATATAATTGGTTCTATATCTTCATGTGAGAAACAAGTCATGATTGATGATTTGCTTGCTTTGTTTGAGAAACACAATATCAAGCTACGTCAGTCAAGGAAGGTTATGGAAGAGAGTCAAGGAAATAAGGTACAATATGGTCCTTTTATAACTCCACAAAAACATAAACCAGGGCTTGCAAAGCCTCTACCTGTGAATGAGCATGTGTCATTTTACTGACCTCCTACACTTCAAGAAAGATATGCGGAGGAACTTAATGTAAATCCTGTCTTTGAACATACTGAAATGAAAGAATACCTTCCAAATCCAATCTTTAATTATAATCCAAATGACCTAGGACCATGACCTAGGGGGCATCAAAGGCCACAAATGTATGATAATCACGCATTTGATAGGCCTGGGGTTGGTTATTATGGTGTTGTAGACCAGAGATTTAGACCACCCAATCTAGCAAGGCCGTAAAATATTCAAGAGCTCGTCCTTTAACAACCATACTATGATCCCTATGTGGTTAATCTAAGGCCCAGAGGGCCTGGACCTCATCATCCTCCTTATTTTCAACAAGAATCTCATGGAGAGGGACAACAACAAGCATATATGGGCATGGACCTTTTGTTGAACAATAGACAATAGATAATGAATCTAATACAAGAGATGTATGGCCCAGGTCTAAGGAGACCAGATAGGTTAATGTTTAGGAGTCCATATCCTCCATGGCTAGACAATGTATCTTTCCTAAGTAACTTTAAGGTGCCTGAATTCTCTCTGTTAACAAGGGGAGAGAGGTAGTCTACAATTGAACATATAGGGAGGTTTGTTTTGCAATGTGGAGAAGTTGGACATAATAATGACTTGAATATAAAAATTTTCCCAAATTCCTTGTCAAAAACAACATTACTTGGTTTATTAACTTGCCAGAAAATTATGTTCATACATGGCAAGAAATGGAGAGTCAAATTCATGCTTAGTTCTTTAAAACTAAACTTGAAGTTACTTTAGTAGATTTGTCAAAATTTAAACAAAAGCAAGAAGAAACAGCAGAGCAATACATAGATAGGTTCAGGAAGGACAAAAACAAATGCTATGCATATGTACTTGAGATAGAAGTTATAAGAGTAGCACAAAATGGCCTAGATTTTGAGTTAAGAAAGAAATTTGAAGAAATGATTTCTAGGGATCTTTATAAGTTGTCTTCAAGAACAACTAGTTATGAATCAATTCTTAAAGAAGAACAACAAAGAAAATCAACTTCACTCGGTACTTACTACCAAGAAGTTGATTTTGAATTTGATGTTGATAATAACATGGCACAAGTAATTGGAAAGAAACCTATGGTTTGTGAGACTCTAAGAAAGGTTGAAAAATCTGTTGACATGCCATCAACACAGCCAACCAAAAGAAATTTGGTTGCATCAAATCGACAGTACTCATTTGATTTGTCAAAAGCATATGCTTTATTTGATGAGTTACTAGCAAATAGGTTCTTGATTTTAACTCCTGACCATAATATCTCTAAAGAAAGGGATATAATGGGTAAGGAGTATTGCAAATGGCATGATTCTTTTAGACATTCTACTAACAATGTTACATTTCAAAATTGTGTGTAGGATTTAATCCAAAAAAGGATGTTAAAGTATGTAGAGAAAGACAAAGGAGTAATGGCAATTGACAGTGATCCATTCCCAGACATGGTGAGAATCAATATGGTTTTAACTAATCTTCAATCGAATGACCATAAGAAGAAAGGGAAGAACCCCAGAGTTCTTTTAGTTGAATTAGAAAAACTTCACAAGGAAAGAATGAAAAAATTGCTAAAGAAGCGAAAGGTAAGAAAATTCAAGATGAACCTGATGAGAGGTTTGTTTTCTTTAGATGTGGCACTAAAAAAGAAAAAGCTAGAGCCACTGTGATAGATGATATTCAAAAAAGAAGAAGAGATGTTGGCCTTAGGTTTTATACAATGGGCCAGGGTGACATACAAATTCATGATCACATATTTTATGATTGGATAGATCCAAGAATATTTGGGCCTGCTATAGAGTATGGAGAAAAATAATGTTCCATTTATGTTTCAGGGGGCTCCCATACATCCATGCCTTGATGACCAAGCACTTTAAGGGCCAAATTGAAGTAGTAAAAGGGATATAAGCCTTATGGAGATCCAAGGCAGTTTGCAAGGCCATATATTGGCCAACAACAATAGTTTACAAAGCCATATATTGGCCAGCAACAATTTGGGAGGCCATATGGTAGCCAATAATAGATCACAAGACCATTTGATGGTTTTCAGCAGCAAGGTGGCCCAAAAATGAGGCCAGAAATGCAGCCGAGGATGGTGAAACTACCTATGCCACCTAACATGGGTTGGGCATTGTGTTGTTCATCCAAAGTTTCCTATGGGTGGAATGGAAGCAAATGGGAACCACAACCTAAAAAAGAAGAGAATAAAGAAAATTTCATGCAATGATGTCCAAAAAGGAGGGTCAAGGAAGTACACAAAAATTTAGTTTGGACCAAGGATAGTTTTGTTCCACCAAAAACAGTGGTGGGATCAACCTCGAAAGCACAATTAGTTCAACAACCAGTTCAGATACTAAAGAAGTCAATTGAAAACAAAGAAAAGATGGATGTAAAGAGATGCCTGAGAAAACCTTGCTAAGGCAGAAGTTGAGGAAGTTAGAGAAGGAGTTAATGTCTAATGATGAAAACGACATGGTAGATGTAGAAATGAAGGATTAAAACCAAGAAATGGAAAATCCAGTTTTAGCAGATGATAGTGTTGATGCAAAGGAAGATATCAAGTCAGAAAGTTCAGGAAAATTTGAGGAGAAGATGACAACCATTCAATTTGGTTATTTGCCTCTTCCTAGTAAAGAATGCAACATGATAATGGTCATCCCTAAGAGATTTCAGGCGAAGCTAGACTAACCAGATGTGTTGGCAGGTGATGTTGAAGACTGGATTGAGTCCGTAGTGCAAATAGCCATGACTAAAGCAAAAATCAAGCCACCAAGATCAATTGTGGTTAAGTCAGTTGATGGAGAGAAAGTGGTCTTGTAGAAACTTGAAAAAAAATTGATAAATCTTTTTTGAGACCATTATATGTAAGGGCTTATTTAGATGGAGTTCCAATCGACAAAGTTCTAGTTGATAATGGAGCTATAGTCAACATCCTTCCTTCCAGAACCTTGAGAGCCATAGGCAAATCAGTAGAGGATTTATTGCCTGCTAATATTAACACAAGTAATTTTGCTGGAGGTTCTTCTAAAGCTAGAAGGGTAGTTGCTATACAGCTTCAGGTTGGTTCAAGGGTAATGGGAACCACCTTTTTTGTAATAAATTATACTTCTAATTATAATCTATTGTTGTGAAGAGATTACGTCACACCCCACTTTTTATTATCTAAATAACATTACCATCTCCATTAACATAAATCCTTTTTAACTAATAGTTGTAGACACCCCATTTTTGACCGTACTCAAGACTCGAACGTCATCATTTGAACACTTAATGATCATCCATGCCCGTGTTTGTTTTGAGTTCCCGGAGGTCTCGGTCGCGCGCCTTGCCTCAAGATCTCTCAACTTGACTGTTTTGTACTTGGTTGTGGACCAAGCATTTGTGTTTTTGCTTCTGAGGGAAGTGGGTGGCTTGTTGCCCATCCCCTCAACGCATCGGCCAAGGCATGAAGCCATCGGCCTTGTTTTCTTGCCATCGGCCAAAAGTGTTGGCCGATCGGCACTCCTTTTGGTCGATCGGCCCTTGTGTTGGTCGATCGGTCATGTTTTCTGGCCAAACCCTGTTCATCTACTTTATGTAGATATTTTATGCCAGCTGTCACAGCTGGCATCCACAATTCACCTCCTCCATACACGTGTATGGAGGGATTTGTCCCTTGCCTTAGCTTGCTTAGGAAGCTTAGAATTTGGACTTCTATAAGAAGGGAGCTTCTCCTCCCTTCTCAGAGGTTCTGAAAATTTAGGGTTAGAGAGTTGTATCTATCTATCTCTATATCTCCCTCTCTTCACATGTTTGTGTGTGTGTTTGTGCCTTAAAGGTTGTTTTGTTCTTACTTTTGCACTAGAGCACCTAGTAGAACACCATCCTTGGTTGCTGAGGTACTAAGGAGTTGGTGTTAGGGTTCTTGAGGTGATTTTGATCAGAGAAACTTGCTGGTGTTGTGTTCTTAGAGGTTTCTTCAAGGGTGAGCAAACTTGCTTTTAATACCCCATTCTTGCTTAAGCTTTTAGCCCTTCTTTCTTATTGTTTTAAGCTTAGCTATTAACTGATAAAAGTTATATTTTTACTTGCTTTAGACCTTTGTTTAGGTCTCTTCTTGGTTTGGGGTTGTTTATCCCCCTACAAGGCCTTGTTAGGCCTTGTTTTAGGCCATCCCTTTTGGCCTTTGTTCTTAGCTTTGCATGACCTTTCTACCACTGAAATCCAGAGGATTTTTAGTGGTGGAAAGGTGGTTTTGAGGTCTTAAATAGGAGAGGGTCATCCCCTCTCCTTGTCGTCTTGAATGCTTGCATAAATGGCTTATGTTGGTGGCTTGTATGCTTAGCTTGTTTTAGCTTTATTTCAGTATGTATTAGGCTTTGTTTTGCCATAATATACCTCTGTTTCAAGTTGGTTTGATGGCCTCTTATATGCTTCATATACTTGTCATGCAATCCTCTTGTTTGCCTCAACATGCATCATGTTGTAACATGTCATTTTAACATGATTTTGGCTTAACTCTATGAAGCTTTTAGCCTTGTTTTACCATGCTAGAGCTCTATTTTGCCTTGTCTTGGTCATGCTTGCATTGTTTTGTATAACCACCATGTAATCTAGCTTGTTAGCTTTGAGTGTCCAAGTCACTAGCATGCGTTACTTGGGTCATTTCAGTGATTTGGCATCACTTGTTATGTTATTTCAGTCTATATAGTATTCTTGTACACTTGCACTTATCACTCCTTTAATGTTTTAAAGAGTTGATGTCTTATGCCTCATGAATGGACCATTGTGTATGCCTCCATGTTTAGGCCTCTAGGATGCCATTTCAATGTGTTTTTGGTCTTGTTCTAACATGCCATAACTTTGATTTTGGTTGCTTAAATCATACCATGTTCGGTTTTGATAGGTGTAGTGTAACACCCCTTTTGTAGCTTTGCATGCTCCATGTTTTGAGTCCACCTTTCTAGCATGTTTTGGCCTTGGCCATTGCATGTTTTAGGCTCATTTTGACATGATTTAGGACTGTTTTTGGTTATACTTGCCGTATGCTCTTTGTTTTGTGTAGCTTTGGTTCAATCCCCTTTGCTAGTTTTAGGCTTTAAGCCTTATGCATGCTATGACTATGATTATATGTGTGATTTGGCATCATTTCTAACATCATTTCAGAGCATGTAGTGTTATCACACTTGCATACTTTCCACTATTTTAAGGGTGCTTAAGAGTTGTGTCTTCATGCCTAGGTGATAGGCCAATTAGTATGCATGTTTGTATATGCTTTTGTCCCTCATTTCTTAGCATTTTGGTCGTTGATTTGGGCATGTTTGAGAGCTGTCCATGTTGGTTTAAGTCAATTTTCGCATGTTGTTGCATGCTTGCCTTGCAGGTTGTTGCATACTTGGCCTATTGCATGTTGTTGCATGCTTGGGTTATATTGCATTTGGCATGCCTTTTGTTAAGTTGTTTTGCATGTTTGCATGCTAGTCCCATTGCATGTTGTTGCATGCAAGTCCCATTGCATGTTGTTGCATGCTTATTGCATGCCTATTACATTGTAATGCTTGCATGATTATGTTTCTTTTTTAAGTTCATCATGTATGTATTACATTGGTCTAAATATACTTGTCCCTTTACATGTTGTCACATGTTTGCCTCACATGTTGTTGCATGTTTGTCATTGGCATTGTTGTTATATGCCTTGCATGTTTACTTGCTTAGGTTGTATGCCTATTGCACATTGCTTGCTTGCATGCTCATGTTGCATTAGCTTGCTTGCATGCCTAGGTTACATAGCATTATGCATGCATCCCTTGCCTCTTGATCAAGCATGATAGAGGTTGGGGCCCCTTATGTGTTGTGTGCATTTCATTTGATATAAATTGCACACTTGGCACCTTTGGCCATCATGCATTGAAATGCGTGATTGGTGGCCCGAGGGTCGAGAACCATACTCCCTTGAGCTCATGACATGATAGGGAGGGTGCATACATTGTCTTGAAAATGCATTGCCATGCTCTGTTTGTCCTCTGCTGTAGCAAAACAGCATTATGCAGGAAGATATGGCCGGTCGGCCATCTTCAATGCCGGTCGACTACAAACATCTGGCCGAGAGCCATACTGTTGGTCGATGACCTTTTTATCTTGGCTGATGATCCTATATTTTGGCCGGTGACCTCCCACAACACTCAGGGAGTGGTTTAGAAGCATCCTTGAGACTTGTGCAGTTTTCAGAGGTGCAAAGCAATGCAAACAGAGGCAACATGTGGCATGGTGATGGATTTTCGAGCGAAGCCGACCGAACATGAATGCATCCCTCTTCCCGAGGCTGTTTTTAATTGATTCGTTTAATTAGTTAAGTGTTGTGTAATAATTAATTAGTTGCTAATTAATTAATTAGACATTTTGTATTATTCTTTCGGTCCCTCCGTCGAGAGGGCACAATCCTGTAATAAGCGTGCGTGTGTGTGATGCATGTTTTCCAACCCCCATTTCTTTCTCCCTTTTACTTTACCGCTTACGGTGGTTAGTTTTAGGGCATATTTCAATTAGCATTCCTATGCTCGCATGTTTGTATCCATTCATCTGTATTGCATGCACCGGGCTCGGCGTATCGTACTAACTGCATTGTATTTCAATTCCTACTTGAATACATGTATCGGGTTGTCGCATCTCATGTGCCATTTTAGATTAGCTGAGCCTATTCTAGTCGCATTTTGCATGCGTTGCATTAGCCATTCTAACATGAACTAGAATCATGCATTGATTACTAACTAGTTTCTTGTTTTGGCTCGGAGTACACTGTAAGTGTTTATGCTTTAGCATACTGCATGTGTGTTAATGTTGCCATGTCAGCATGCTTGCCATGAGGCTAATTGCTTATGTGATATAACTGCCTGAATGCCTATGGGTGAAGGTTGGATTGCTTGAATTGGAACGATTCATCAAATCCGCATTTTAGCCTACTTGCGAGTAGCAAACTTCAAACCAGTTCCAAACAAACGGATATGCGATGCTTTGTTCCAAATTAGGCGATCTAGTTTATACTTGTGTGTTGTGCGCATCACTTAGTAAATTCCAGCTAATAACCAGAATAAGAACGCATGTGTTTTCAAAAACAAGATATCATGCTTAGTACAGGCCGATCTTTGATCGGGCGAGGGGGGGTGCTCATAGATGACCTTCCCCAATCGTACCCAAGTTCTCGAGCCGAGACAACTTTGGTGATGACGGACACGTGGCCTTAGGCACGAGTCAGGGTTTCCTAAATTCTCCCAAAATAAAATATTTAGGTGGCAACTCTGTATCTGGCAAAGCAGTCCATGTTTGACACTTCTTTCTTAAAAATTAGTTTTCCAAAACGATTTGCCGAATTTGGACTCTTTGGTGATTTATCAATCTCACATCGCACATTGTGAGATCAAATTAAAAATTGTGACAATTGAGTCTGGACTGTAGCATGAAACCCAACGGCGCGTCTACAGTTTCTGGCGACTCTGCTGGGGAGTTAGAGAACTTGACTCGAACTCATGATATCTTGTTTTGATTACACTGATGTGTCTCTTTGCATTGCATTTGCATTGGTGCGCCTAGGATACCGTGTTTGCCGTATGCTATTCCTGAACGGTTTGCCGGAGGCTCGCTTTGAGAAGCATGCCATAAGGTTGACCGGTTACGGGCTCTACCACGATGGGAACACAAACCTCGATTTTCATCGAGGCACCCTTTTTGACCATTCGACCTAGTGCATATTCGGAATCCATAGTGACTATTCCAAGCTAGGACAAGTTGCTTACCTGATTGTAGGTTGTTTGAAACCGTTGCGTGCGTAGTGAAACCCTAGCTCCTGACAAAATAGGACAGGGAAACCCTACCCCAATATAGGGGTGTTTTTGACTTGCATTTACTTGCTATGTGCTTTTAGCTTTTAGAGTGTGCCTCTACAGGGAATGAGCGTATCAGTTTGCAAGTCTGAGTATCAGGCCTGCGGGCATTAGTATTTTGAGAATCAGTTATATTTGCGGGTATCAGATTTAGTTTTGGGGCAGTAATTTGGGGAACAGTGATCAGTGGTCGAATATAGTTATTCAGCTATGCTTGTGTCTGTTCTGGTGAAGTTGGGCTGAGATGCTGCCTGTTTTCTCTTTCAGTTCAGAGATTCGGTTCAGAGCAACCAGTGTTCTCCTTTTCTGAGGCAAGGCAGAAAAGGGCCAGTCAAGGTTCACCGGTTCATCAGATCCGTCAGCCACCAGTCACATCACCTCTGTTCAGTTCAGCAGACTCATGATGACGCAGAATTCAGAAGAAATTGTGGTCATGGCAACGACATTAAACCAAGGAATCACCATACAGGGTGAGACCGATGTTGAGATGCAACGTCCGCCCAGGTCACCTGCCGCACATCCAATCTGGGAACCTCAATTATTTCAAACCCGTGAGTCCACCACTTTTGAGCTGATGGGAATGATCGGCGATCTTCAGAGATATGTTGCTGATCTAGCCTACAGAATATCGGCCCCACCGTCGACCATGTCACATGCCGGGAACTTCATGCCGAAAAAGCCTCCACTGTTGGGGCGAATTGTAATTGAACTCAGTCAACCTGAAGCCATCCCATGTTTCGGCAATGACATGTCGACAACAATAGGACTTCGCACTGATATAGCAACCCAAACCTTCGACCATGCTGAGGCGAGCGGTAAGAACAAGGTGGAGGCAGACACTGATCCTTATGAACAACTTCTGCAGGCTGTTGAGGCTTTGAAAGCCGGGGGACTGAACAAACAGCAAGTGCTCGCAGTTGCTGCAAAGGCTGTGGATGCCACTTTCGTCACTCAGAATGAAGGCAGTTCAAGCTAAGGGAAAAATCAGGAGAAAGACCGTCGTGCCAGAGTTGTTCCTCTCAACCCTAATTCTGTATCCGGGGAAGATCAGAAAACCAAATCAGCGCCTGCCGACCCCTTTGCTAGTGCGTCCAGCAAAAGTCCTCAAGCCTTGAAGTATCTACCCCGAGGTCGCATGGTCTTCCATGCCCTCTACATGCCTTTGTCCAAGGCTCTTCAAATCCTTGCTGAAAAAGGGCATCTCAAACCCCTCGAGCCTCGGCCTCTCCCTAGTCGTCTTCCATCAAGTCATGACGCTACTCAGTACTGTGCGTACCATCAGCAAACTGGTCATAGCACCGACAATTGCTTCCGTCTTCACCACGAGGTACAGGACTTGATTGACAACGAGGTCATTCTCCCACCAAGCTCAGCAAAGTCTATTGTCACTGGATCAGTGAACCTGGAGGATAATATGATGTGATCAGGGGATGAACCACTTGCGGGCGACACTCAGTTTACTTTAGATGTGGCGTATGGTACGCACTAATTTGAGCATTTGCGAATGTTAGTTTTTGTACTTTCTGACTTGGATTTTTAGTCAGTTTTGTTGTTTTGTATATAGTCAGTCTTTTTTGTACTATGTCAGTTGGGTCTGTCTTGTTGTATCGAGTCAGTCCTGTTGCATAGGAGTCGAGTGATTCCGGGGGCGTTACCTCGGATATCACTATTTTGTTTCGTGTTTGTCTTTTCGCTTTCTTTTGAGCCTATTTCTGCCATGGATCCAGTTACACCAGAAGATCTGAATGAAATAGCTGTGGTTTTCCTGCTTCTGTGCTCGTTTCTGCTTTGAGCCTGTTGTGCCAGCAAACTTGAATAAAAACGGCAGGGCATTTTCACCTGCTTCTTCTGTGCCTTTAAGTCATTGCATTGACCTAAGTTTTTCAAAACTTTCTGAACACTGCGGTGGAAACAAAGAGAAAGGAATTCCTCGGGTTTTGCAAAATTTGATCAATTGAGAAAAAGAGAGGCATGTTAAGCCCTTAATGAATGAAATCATGCTTGTTAATGTGAGTATTGAGAAGGATCCTGGCTTGATCTAGAATGGTTCTACATCGTCTTCAGTGCGAGCGATTTGTCGATTTCTTAAAAGATTTCAAAAAATGTTTTGCGCCGTCCTGCGAAGACCTGTGTGGAATCTCTTTTGAGATTGTGCAGCCTAGGTTCACTCTCAGCCCCGAGACTCGACCCCTGGCTTTCAAACCTTGAACTTAGATTCAAAATGTTCAATGGTCAACCATAATGTGAGGCCCGTGTGGCCAGAATTGAAGCAAATCCCCGAACCAGGGGCAAGTAGATCAGATGTGATCAAAAGAAGCTTGCGAAGTTAGATCAGGAGCACCCCTCAAACTAGGGGCACAAAAAATGTTCGGTGTGCTCAAAGAGCCGAAGATGGATCATTCTGTAAATCAATGAAGATCGGCAAGAATGCCAAATCCCAGAAGGAAGCAAAGAAGAAAGTATTGCTGAAGGACAACCAAGTTCCTATCCACAACATTAGAGGCAAATTCAATCCCCATTGGATGGACTCCTACATCGTCAACGAATAACAGCCATTCTTTTGGATTCAGATGGCTTCGAGACTCTTAAACCATTTGACATGGACCAGCTACACTTTTACCCTTGAGAGGCTTGCTGGGCCAAAAACCTGGAAGGGCGATCCAGGCAAAAGTTAGAGCAAAAGAAAAAGAAAAAATACAAAGTTTGAAAAAAGAGAAAAAGAAAAAAGAAAATGAAAAATTCTGAACAAAGCACAGAAGAAAATAAATGAAAAAGAAAAGGAGAACAAAGCTCGCAAGGTTGAAAACCCAGAAAGGGCGACCTTGGCAAAAGTTAGAGCGCAAAACGGTGAGGGTTAATACACGAGTGAACTTGAACCTGAACTACGTAAGGCTTGATTCCCATGTTTGGGATACGTAGGAAACTTCATTCTGAAGTCCAGCCACAAACACTTCCAAATCGATTGTGTCCATGTGATGGTTCTGGTAATTTTTGTCTTCGCTGTATCCGAGAATTCGATTGTGATCGTCACTTTGAGGACTGGTTACAGTTTGCTGTGGAGCTATCTAAACAAGGGGCAACTTTCCGTTGCCATACAGTGTGCTGCGCTGCTATTCAAACAAGGGGCAATTTTCCATTGCCATAGAGTGCGTTCAGAAAAGGGGCAATTTTCCATTGTTATGGATCTGAGGTCATGTATCTCAAGAGTAAGTTCCGTGCTCGTTGAGCAGTGGCCATTTGTAAAAATAGTTTTTGAGAATTTTTACTGAGGTTGACTAATTTTCTAAAAAACTGTTCTACTTTTTCCAAAACTGGACCATATCTTGGACCTAAAAAGGAAAATTTTTAGTGCTTATAGCCTAACTTGCATAATTTTAAATCAGAAAATCGAACAAGTGTGTTAATCTAACTCTTATATTGGTCAAAATTGTTTTAGTAGAAAGTCAAAACAAAAATGATCAAAATGATGAACTAGGGGCACAGTTGAGTCAGGTGTTCTGTCTTTTTCCCATTGTTAACATACTTTCCAGAAAGGGCACCGTATTTGCCAGAAAGGGCACAACTGAAGCTAAAAACAAAGGGCTGAAAGCTCTCAATATCCTCAAAGCAACGAGGTATCAAGCCAAGTGCGAAGCACGAACTGGAATGGATCGAGATACTTCACTCCCTCATCTGGGGCATCGACTAGACGTCACCGGAGGAAATAGTTGCGAGGTGAAAATGATTGGGTATAAACCCACAACTTCCTGTTTATCCATCAACCGCCCAGGGGAGGGATAAAAATGAGAGATTGAAGAATAGAGAGATGTGCGTTGAGAGAAAAAGTGAGGAAAAGGCTTTTTCAGAAAAACAGAGCCTGAGGGCCGAGTGATGTGAGAATCACAAATGAGAAAGGGTGGGAACCAATACCCAAAGAAACTGGCTCTTCGCGAACTGAGAGGTCTCTCGCATTTGTAATACGTCTGAGTGTCATGTTTGTTGTTTTGTTTATCTCGATTCTTGTTTTGAGTCGTTTCGAGTGTTACTTCATGTGTTACTTCATGTGTTTAGGTTGTTTACCTTTTGTTTGTCTTTGTTGAGTCGTTTTGACTGTGGTCAGCTGTAGGCTCAATACCCGGTTGAGAACCTTTCTCTCATTTCAATCTCAAAAAATCATTTTGTGCTCAGAATGCTGTGCCATTCTCCACATTTGTACAAAACAGGATTTGTTCTTCTGTAAAACCGCAGGGTTCAACCTAGGTCATGTCAGAACAGTAAAACTAAGACCTATTTGAAGCTATATGGGTTCCAGACTGTAAAGCAAAAGAAAAGAGGGAAAATTCGGAGCATTTGAGTTTGTTTCGACTTCTGCAAGTTCCCTCTTTACATTCCGTGTGTTCAAAATGAATAGAGTACTGTATTATGGGCTGTGTGTTCAGAATGAGAAGTATTCAGAATGGGCTGTGTGTTCAGAGAAACAAAGTATCATATTATGGGCTGTGTGTTCAGAGTGAGCAGTGTTCAGAGAGAAACAGAGTGTTGTGTTATGAGCTATGTGTTTAGAACGAGCAGTATGCAATACAAACTGTGTGTTCAAGGTCAATAGAATACTATGTCGACTATTTTCGTGTCAGAATGGCAATTAGAAGTGCTCTCCCAGAGTACCAATCCCTGCCAGAGGCGTCTTGGTTGTATTTGCAATGAGTTCCTAGGAGATCAATTGCGATGGTGGAAACTAGAGTTCGAATGGTTGTTGCCTAGAACACAAAGGTTTGGAATTTCTGAGACTAAAGTCTGGTTTAAATACCCAGGGGTGTATCCCCGGCTTGAAATCTATATGGAAGCCCCATAGGTTGAGGTAGCAGGTACGCGCGTTGATTCTGGATACTGAACCAACCTAGTCTGTCACCTCGTTGAAGAATAGGGAAAGTTGTGAATATGATCAGGAAGAAAAGCGGCATCCGTGGTTTCCCCAGCAGATGTTGCTTCTTGTTAACATTTCAGGACCTTTGTACTGTGAGTTGAAGGTAAGTGTTCGAAGAACACGAGGGGGGGTCCCCATCAGAGTAGAGCGGTTTATCGCCACTCACCCCGTGAGGTGCTTTCTAAAGCGCCGCTGTGTTTGTATTATTGCATTCCTTAAACATCTTGCATTGTATTGCATTCTACCTGTCAGGTTTCTTTCGTGAACGGTATTGTATGTACGGTTCATTCAGTAGTTTTGGTTTAGTTTGACTGATGCCTTTCTCCTCTCGCGTTTGGGGCGCGTTTGGATACCTTTCGTCTCTCGCGTGTGATATGTTGAGGGGCTTACCTTTCTTCTCTTGCGTGTGATACGCTGAGAAGTTTGCCTTTTGTCTTTCACGTGTGATACGCTGAGAGGCTTACCTTTCTTCTCTTGCGTGTGATACACTGAGAAGTTTACCTTTCATCTCTCGCGTGTGATACATTGAGAGGCTTACCTTTATTCTCTTGCGTGTGATACGCTGAGAAGTTTACCTTTCGTCTCTCGCGTGTGATACGCTGAGAGGCTTACCTTTTTTCTCTTGCGTGTGATACACTGAGAAGTTTACCTTTCATCTCTCACGTGTGATACATTGAGAGGCTTACCTTTCTTCTCTTGCGTGTGATACGCTGAGAAGTTTACCTTTCGTCTCTCGCGTGTGATATGTTGAGAGGCTTACCTTTCTTCTCTTGCGTGTGATACGCTGAGAATTTTTACCTTTCGTCTCCGCGTGTGATACGCTGAGAGGTTTACCTTTCTTCTCTTGCGTGTGGTACGCTGAGAAATTGTCCCTTTCCTCTCTCGCGTGTGATACGCTGAGAGCTGTGCATTGTTTTGCACTTTCTTTCTTTCTGAAACACGGGGATATGTCCCTATGTTTCTCTTTCCTTTGGGGAACAAGGGGATATGTCCCTATTTTTCTCTTTTCTTCGGGGAACAAGGGGATATGTACTTCGGGAAACATGGGGATATGTCCCTATGTTTCCTTCTTTTTCCAAAACACGGGGATATGTCCCTATGTTTCTCCTTCTTTCCGGAACACGGGGATATGTCCCTATGTTTCTCCTTTTCTGGTTTAGAGCATTTGGAATACGTTCCAATGCTCATACCATTTCGAAACACTCGGATATGTCCCTGTGTTTCTTCTTCTTTGGTTAAGAGCACTTGGAATACGTTCCAGTGTTTGTACCACTCCTTTCTCTCTCTTGCGTGTGATACGCTAAGAGATGTCCCGTTCCTTACGCGATTTCAGTGTGTTTGGAATTTATCTTAGGATGCGTGACGCGTGAGCCTGGGCGGGTTTTATCTCAGGTTGTGTTTGGTACACGCCTGGGCGTGTTGTTTTCGGACCTCCTCTCACGATTTCGGCGTGGTTTGAGTGTCCTGTTCCTTACGCGATTTCAGCGTGTTTGGAATTTATCTCAAGATGCGTGATGCGCGGGCCTGGGCGGGTTTTATCTCAGGTTGTGTTTGGTACACGCCTGAGTGGGTTGTTTTTGGACCTCCTCTCACGATTTCAGTGTGGTTTGAGTGTCCCGTTTCTTACGCGATTTTAGCGTGTTTGGAATTTATCTCAGGACGCATGATGCGCGGGCTTGGGCAAGTTTTATCTCAGGTTGTGTTTGGTACACGCCTGGGCGGGTTATTTTTGGACCTTCTCTCACGATTTTAGTGTGGTTTGACTGTCCCGTTTCTTACGCGATTTTAGCGTGTCTGGAATTTATCTCAGGACGCGTGATGCGCGGGCCTGGGTGGGTTTTATCTTAGGTTGCATTATATACACGCCTGGGCGGGTTGTTTTTGGATCTCTTCTCATGATTTCAGCGTGGTTTGAGTGTCCCGTTCCTTACACGATTTTAGTGTGTTTGGAATTTATCTCAGGACGCGTGACGTGTAGGCCTGGGCGGGTTTTATCTCAGGTTGCGTTGTATATGCGGGCCTGGGCGGGTTGTTTTGGACATTTTCTCACGATTTTAGCGTGGTTTGAGTGTCCCCATTCCTCACACGTTTTCGGCGTGTTTGGGATTTTTTTTTTCTCCTCTCATGATTCCAGCATGGTTAGAGTTTGTTGTCCTTAGCATCTACTCTATTATTTCATCGCACTATTTTGTGCAATTAGGCATGCATTTCATTCGCGCTATTTTGCACTTGTTAGTGCATTGCATTTCAATTCGCGCTATTTTGCGCACCTCATATGCACCTGTCAGTGCATTGCATTGCATTCGCGCTATTTTGCGCACATCATATGCACCTGTTAGTGCATTGTATTTCAATTTGCGCTATTTTGTGCACCTCATATGCACCTGTCAGTGCATTGCATCGCATTCGCGCTATTTTGCGCATCGCGTTATTTTGCGCACATCATATGCACCTGTTAGTGCATTGCATTGCATTCGCGCTATTTTGCGCATCGCGTTATTGAGTTTCAGAGGTGTTAGCTTTCCTCAGCTCATTTTTGGCCTTCTCTACACGAGCTTCCAAAGCTACGAATGCGACCTTCCTTTTGTTCTATCTCTCTTCACGAGGCACGAAAACACATGCTGATTTCATAAGAGGTATATAACCCCTTTATTGCTCCATGGACGCCCTCTCGAAAAATTTCATAATTAGCCCGACCGACCATCGACTGTTGGACTTCTGGTAAAAAAATCTGTTGAGCGAACTCGACTGCTACATTTGGGTCAAGGATAATCGAATCCACTTCTGTCATTGGTTTGTTCCCAACGAAGATCAAAAAACTCAACGGGCGCAGTTGCCCAGTGGTTTCTCCTCTCGAACGAGGGGAGTTACCTCGTTACTGTTTCTCCTTCCCGGGTGACCTACTTCGACGACGTGGGGAGTGGCGCCTCTCACGCTCCCCCGACGTCCTACTTCCCATGCGCGTAGGCTCGCCACCTCGATTCATCTTTGCGTCCAGTTCCGCCAGTGTCCTACCCTTCCCTCTGCTATTGAAGAATAGTCTTCTTGCCATCATAAATCGTCCACACTGTTGAAGAATAGGCTCGACACACAGCTCTTTTCCCTCTCACAATTTGTTGGATTTGAACGCAAAAATGGCACCTACGCACACGCAGCCCTGTGGGCTTGCCTTTTTTCGTGCCCCTGCCTTTCAGAAAGGGTTTGAAAAGAAGGCCTCACAGTTCAGACTCTACCTGTGGTTCTGAATCTAGTCTCACAAGTGCAATGTGAAACTGATGATCACCAAAGAGTCCAATCTGGAAAATCATTTTGGAAAATCGATTTTGAATCAAATAGTGCCAAAACTGCACAGCTTTGCCAGATTACAGAGTTGCCACCTAAATATTTTGTTTTTGGAAAATTTAGGAAACCCTAACTCGTGCCAAAGGCCACGTGTCTGTCATCACCAAAGTTGCCTCGGCTCGGGAACTTGGGTATGAGGGGGGAAGATCATGAAATGAGCACCCTCGCTCGCTCGATCAAAGATCGGCCTCTACTAATCATGATATGATGTTTTATAAACCTTATGTGTTCTTATTCCGGTTCTTATTCCGGTTGTTAGCTAACTTTACTATGTGACTCACACAAGCAAGTATAGACTAAAATCGCTAGAATTGGAACTAATTCAACTCGTGTTTGCTTTCAAAAATAGTTTGAATTTGCCACCCTCAAGTGGGTTTAAAAGATGTGGATGTGCCACCAAACAAGATGGGCTTAAAACATGATTTGACACTCAACAAAGTGGGCTTAAAACTTACATTTGTTGAATCGTTCCAATTCAAGCAACAATCCTCCATCCACAGGCATTCATGCAGTTTAGCATTTAAGCACATAGCCTCATGGCAAGCATGCTAATCATGGTAATATGGAAATCACGCTCATGCAAGTATGATAAAGCGTAAAAGCTTACCGAGTACTCCAAGCCAAAACAAAAGCTAGTTAGAAACAATGCATGATCCTAACTATACAAGAGGCCTAATGCAATACATGCAATATGAAATTAAATAGGCTCGGCTACCTAATCATAGTATTTGCAACACTTTGATAACATGTTTTGAAACACGTATTCAAAGAAGTATTGAATTTGACAATGCAGTTTGCATGATGCGCCAAGCCTCGGTGCATGCAAGACAAATGAATGGATGCAAACATGCAAGCATAAGGTATGCTAATTGAAAATATCCCTAAACTAACCATCGAAAGCGGATAAATAAAAGGGAGAAAGACGTGGGGTTGGAAGACATGCACACACGCACGCACAGTTATTACAACATTGTGCCCTCGCGAAGGAGGGTCCGAATGAATAAGCTAACTAGCTATGCTAATTAAGCTAACTATTACAAACCAAAACTAATTAACTATTTTACGCTAATTATTACAATAATTGAAATAAATTAACTAACTACTCTAAGCTAGCTAAATATTACAAACCAAAATTGAAGAATTAGTTACACTAACTAATTAAGTATGACATTTGAATTAACTAGATACTAAGCTAACTAAAACAATTAAATGGCGTCAAGGACAAAGGACGTATGCATGCTCGGTTGCTTCACCCGAAAATGCCATTGCCTTGCCATCGAATGCCTCTGCTCCAACTCAGGAGCACACTTGTGCAAAAATTCTAGAGAGAGAGAGAGAAAAATTTTTGATCCAAAATGTCTAACCTCTCCAAATAGGGGAGAGCACCCCCTATATATAGAAAATCAAGATTCAAGCTTGTATTCATCCCTCCATACATGTGAATAGTGATGCACTTCAGTGAACAATAGCTGGCACAACTGGCAAACAAATATATAAAACGGAGACAAATGGCCGTCGGCCACTCTAAGTGGTCGTCGGCCACCAAAAGTGGCCGACAAGAACAAAAAGTGGCCGACAAGGCCAAAACCTGGCTGACAAGGTCCCTCCCCCTTCGAGGAAAGAGGCAACAAGGTTTGCCCCAAAAGCAAGCACAATACAAATATGTTTAGAGGCTCAAAGATAAGGCGTTCCACCGAAGACTTCGGGCGCTCAAAACGAGCACAAACAAGCACAATCATCGAGTGCACAAATGATGACGTCTAAGTCTTGAGGTCGGTCAAAAATGGAGTGTCTACAGTTACCCCTCTTTGACAGAACTCGAAAGTCATGAAATGACGGGAGTGCATGTCAAAGCCCAGAGATGATCTATTTTTGACAAGGCTGAAAACTCAGACAAACAACCAAACAAAACAAAGAACAGTTATGCCCGCAGGTTGCCTATGTATCCCTTTGCAAGGAATCAAACCAGCATAGTTCTGGGACAAGATGCAAATGATATGCACGATGCAACAAGATAACTTATGATCATGCAATGAGAATGTAACGAAACAACTGAATGCAAGTGTTATACAAAGAAACGTTACAGCAAACTCGAACATGAATAGAAGTAAGTAAACACGCCACACGTGAAAAGCAGAAGCCAAACTACATTTCATGCATAAAGGATGTAAGAAAATTATGTAGGCTTAACTACGCATCACCCAGGAAAGGCAAAGAATAACACAATCCATGGGGCGCACCCGAGGTTTCAAGCAAGATTCTAACGCGTTGCACATGCGAGTAGAGAAATGGTGCTAACACGGGGACACACCCTAATGTTCCGAACCAAAGAGAACAACGATAAATATTGGAACACGTCCAAAATATATGTAACCAAATCAAAGAGTGGTATAAGCATCGGAACTTGTCTGAATGCATTTAACCAAAGCGTCCTAATGCCTCGCACGCGAGAGGAGAAGAGGATAGTGTAAACACCGGGCATACCTGAATGTTTTTAATCGAAAATGCCCTAATGCGCCACATGCGAAAGGGAAAAGGGGTAACGAGAACACCGGGGCACACCCAAATGTCTCTAACCGAAGCATCCTAACGCATCACATGCGAGAGGAGAAAGGGGAATGGTGTAAACACCAGAACCCGTCCGAATGCTTCTAACCAAAACAAGTAGTGGTGTAAACACCGGGCGTACTCGAATGTTTCTAACCAACAAGGAGTGGGATCAAAGGACAGGAGTGGTCTCACCTGAGCTCTTCTAAATGAACCGTACATACAATATCGTACCTGCATAAGAAAGAATCCTCACAAGTATAATATGGCAAGTGTGAACATTCTATGCAAGATTAGCAAAGCATGTTCTATACAGTAACAATAAAAGCATGTTCTATGCAAGAGATGAAAAAAATAAAATAAAAAATGCATATTCTATGCAATAGGATACACACAATAATCAATTGCGAAAATGCATGTTCAATGCGAGGATAACGGCATGCTTGACGCAAAATACCGAATAAAGAAATGCACGTTCTATGCGACGATAAAAAGCGTGCCTTAATAAAACCGATTCAGTTGCAACCTCTGATTTACCTCTTGGAGGAGTTACAATATATGTCAAAAAGGATACACCTCATTCATGCCGGCTGATGATGAGTCATGCATCGAAGACATGTTTCGAAACTTCCGCAGAGACACTTTGAGCTTGAAAGCGAACTTTTCTTGCACTTTTTCGAGAACCGAGGACACAAAACAGCATAAAAACACACAGGGAGAACACTGGAAAGATGTAGGCCACCCTGAAGAAGTGTCGGCTACCTATTGGCCACTTCTGAATGCTATCGGCTAGAAAAGGTGGCCGTCGGCCACAAAAAGTAGCCGGTCGGCCACTTGTGGCAATTCGGGCCATTTTGGTCTTTTTGCATGGAGATCTTTAAGTACACATCTCCAAACCACATTTGCTCACACCTACATTGCCGAAAATACCTCCTCTTCCTTCCTAGGCACTTTTTCCTCCTAGATCCATGCTTTACACATGTTTTCTAACGCCCCATGCGAAGTTGATTCACTAAAACCCCTTGTTTTCCTCCGTTTTCAACCGATTGAAATTTGTTTTCGACGCTTTTTTCTCCATTTTCGCCACTTGAGGTTTGTTTCCCAAGAGTTTGTATTCAGTTTGGTGCCTTTTCCCGGGCTTTGACTTTTTCTCTCACTTTCTCTCTCCGAGAGTTGTCTTTTGTTGACTTTTGGCATTTTCCACCTATTTTGCTCATTTTTGCCTACTTTCTCACCTTCTTTTCAGATGGCAGACGATTTTCCCTCCGACGGAGGTTCTCCAAGGATGGAGGGAGGTCCCGAGCACGTACCATTGCCACCTAGAGTCCGACCTTTCAATCCAGAGAGATACCACCCCGAGGTGCATGTACTACCGCCCAATACAGTCCGTCATTTTAGCAGATTTGCACGAGGCGAACCAGCAGATCTCTTGCTGCGAGGGCCAGAGTCTCACCTATCTCATGGCGCCTCTGAGGTATGCACTATATTCTTACATTTTCTGCGATGTACTTTACATTTCGTGTATAGTTCACACTTATGTACTGTTTTTTCATCTGCTTACTTTGAACACATTCATGCACTGCATTTCATCTGCTCATTCTGAACAGAGGTGCACTCTCGTTTTACCCGAGGATATGGGACCACATCAGCAAGGGAGTGGTACATGGACCTCCTCGTCGGTGTCCGCCAGATCGTCGATAAGGCGGGGTTTGGTTTATTCTGCATGGGGCTGTCGCGCCTTATGGCGAGAAGATCCCTACTAGGCACGCTGGTAGAGAGATAGTGGGACACCACTAACTCTTTCCATTTCTCTACCGCGGGTGACATGACGATGACCCCGTATGATTTTGCTATGTTGACGGGCATCGAGGTAGGACGCCGGCCTATCCCATATGATACTGACATGGGCGAGTGGGAGGCAGCCTGGAACTATTTGCTAGGGACACGCCTACCTATTTTTCGATTAGGGATAGTTCGGTACAGCTGGTTTGCAGACCAGTTCAGAGGGACAGCTCCGGTGACTGTAGAGAAGATCGAACAGTATGCCCGAGGATTCCTGATGTTCCTCTTTGGCACTACCTTATTCGCTGACAAGGCGAATACAATTGGGCTATATCTTCTGAGTGCTTTGGTGGACTTGTCTCAGGTCCGGCATTATGACTGGGGTGGTGCTGGCCTCGCTACCCTGTTTTGCTATATGAGTTTGACATCCCACTGGAGCGGGAACAGAGCTGGCGACTATTGGAGAGCCTGGGAGGTATGTTTTACTTTTCTACTTTACATTCTCTGCTGTGCTTTCTGCTTTGCACTTTCTGTACACTACACACACCGCACACTGCACACATATAGTCTGACTTCTGCTCTGCATTTGTTTTTTTTATACACTGCGCTACACACCTTGCTTTCAGCATTTTCTTTGTATTTTGTATTCTCTGCATTTTGTATTTTCTAGACATTGCACACATACTTTGCTTTTCGTATTATCTGGGTTTATCTTTGTATACTCACTATCGCCCTCTTGCTTTTACAACTATGGGTATATGCCTATTTTCCAAAACTTGCCCTAGAGCCAGAGGTAGAGATGTTGCCTGTCGTGCCATACTCTTACTAGTATGATGGGAGATGCCAGCCAAGGCCCTGAGAGACCCTTTCATTTTTTCGCCGGTATTTTGATACAGTGAGGGCAGCAGAGGTAATTCAAAACTCACAGTTCTTTCTACTTTCAACTTCGATTCATATTGCATATCTAATGGCAACTAATCAATCTATGCACTTGTTGTCTGCAGATCACGTGGCAGCCTTGGGCGACGATGCCAGAGGTTGTCAGATATGAGTTCGCTTGTGCTTGGGGTGCTTCTCGCTATTAGCTCGTGCTTGAGGGACTAGTAGGCCGAGCTTGGTTCCTAGGTGAGCGCTTCTTGCGCCAGACGGTAGGTTTGCCACTACAGACGGTCCCCATGCCACCTCCGCCATCCATATGGGCCACAGAGAGTCTCTCATCCCAGGAGATCATTGACTTTACACGAGGTGTAAAGGCGGACTATTTTCTCGGTGAGGGGGACTACACGACATACATCCAGATGCACCTTATGCCTCCCTTGACAGATGTTCGTGCTTATATAGGGAGAGCAGCAGATGCCCCTTCGACAAGCAGGGCTCGAGCAGCAAATGCTCTTTTGACGAGTAGGGCCTGAGCACCGAGGGGCAGGGCCAGAGGGATGCCCCCTCACTAGGTAGAGTTTTGGCTGGCTAGAGCTTTCGACTGAGTTGACAGGTTGGCGGTACTCTAGAGAGGCTTATCAGATTCTGATTGAGCCTCCGTTGCCTGGTCACCAATATGTCAGGACACTTGATTCACCTCCGGTATATACTACAGTCATCATTTTTTCCATTCTTGCTCAGATACTCAGACATTCATTCCTTCCGGACACTGATCATTCCAAATTGCATTTGTAGGCCCCTGCAAGGTACGTCGAAGGATTGCTCCAGATGTTGGCCTCATTTGAGGGCATGATCTTAAGGAGGGAGGCACTGCTTGGCTTCCACGATATCTAGGTAATTTTTTAATTTCCTTGCGTTTCGATCACCACATTTCTGCTAACATACTGAAACTGACACTTCAACTGAACATTTCCCCACACTGCACTGATAGATCACATCTGACACATTGCATTCACACACCGTATCTGACTTTTGCATGTACTCATCCCACACACCATACTTGCATCTGATACACATACTATGGCTGACACATTCCAACTGTCTTTTCAGGTCCCACCTCTACCGACAGTACTGACAATAGCACCAGCAGGACCATCAGCACCCCCTTCAGTAGCAGAGAGAGAGAGATAGGCTCCGACATGCACTCGAGGGGGACGTCGTGAGCCTATCATACGCGATGACGACGAGACCAGCTAGACCGAAGAGGCTGTAGACCAGCATGCCGAGTCATTCGAGAGTGGAGATGATGATGCTGGCTCAGATTCCGCTAGTGGAGATGAGGCTGAGCCAGGTTCTGATGTAGAGGATGACGACGACTCCGGTTCCAGTTCTGCATCGGGTTCAGACAGTGGTGCGGATGGAGATAGCTCTGCGAGTCCACTTCGCCGAAGAAGAGGACGAAAAGGGCCTCTAGAGCTTGAGCTAGCTAGCGTTGATTCTTTGTATTTTTGCTTAATTTCTTTCTTTTTAGTGGTGTTAGCACATTGTACAGCCTTAGGCAGTTTTATTTTCTTAAAAACTTGTTCTCTTTGTAAAAAGAAACCATGATCGGAATGAGAAACAACTTTTGGCAAAAAAAGTGTTGTATTTTACATTCTGAGCATCGCATAGCAACACACAGCGTAAACAAGAGCAACGGGATTTGAACTTTATGAAATCTATTGGCATTCGCTCAATCAGGTAATGAACCAACCAACACATAACAAACAAAGTAAAACAATTTAATAAACAACGCAACAACTCAATAAACAACTATAACTTGATAAGCAATACAACAACTCGATAAACAAAACAAATACAACTCGATAAGTAATACAACAACTCGATAAACAAATTGAAGCAATTTGCGAGCGATTGAACAAAACTACTGAAACAAAACAGCAGAACGCATCAAGAGCAGAACAAAGCACAACACTCTTAACACACAAGAAGACTAAAAGAATTCTGCTGGGCACAAATAGGGGCTGTCGGCCACTTAGTGATGACTGTCGGCCACCAAAAGTGGCCAGTCGGCTACAAAAGGTGGCCGACTAGCCACCCACATTGGCCGGTCGGCCACTAGTGTAGGGAACCTCCAGATTGCTGCCACTTGTCTTCCACTCAGTGCCTTATCTTCTAGAAAAGTTAGGACTTTATAGTTTCTTCATTCCAGCTCTATTTTTGCCACAAATGGAGCCATTCTTCACCAAAAAACTCTCCACTTGGATTACAACTTTAGATGGCTCGAAAAAAGTGAATTTCTGGGGTTTCGAGATAAACGCACTATTCCCACTAAGTCGTACCCCATTGTGTTTTCTGTTCTTTCATACTGCGACTAGATGTTGGAACCCAGTTACACATGTGTTTAACTTCGGGGGGCAAGAAATGTGTCCAACAATTGAAGAGCTTCAAGTTTTGATGGAATCCTGGCGTGACAAGAAAATCCTGCCCTAGTCCCGTTTTAGTCACATCCAGGCTTTAGGGTGGATGTGTGGGTTCACTTTACACGATGCCCAATCTTTAGTTCACAACGGAGAGCTGGACATTCCCAGTCTCATTCACCGATTTTCTGATGCCGACGACCGTGGCAACTGTCTTTGGCAAGGTTTTCGGCAACATACCCTTTGCTTGTATATGTTGGTTCATTTCCTTCTTGCCCCTAGCTTCCGAGGGTCTAACGTTCGCTTGATCGAAGTAGCTCAAGGCATGCAGGAGGGCAAGAGCGGCATTGGCTTGACACTAGTCGAGACTTTGATGGGCTTGGATGATTTCCATCACCGGGAGGCAACCAAGTTCGTAGGAAGTCCACTACTCTTACAGGTAATGTTTCCCATGCTTCTCACATGTGTTTCTCACATCACTCGACCCTCAGGCTCTGTTTCTCTCTGAAAACCCTTTCACTTTTCTCTCCACATACATCTCTCTATTCTTTAATCTTTCTTATTTTTCATCCCTTCCCAGATATGGCTCATGGACAGGTTGAAAGTAGTGGACTCTTGCCCTGCATATTCAGCGCACGGCTATTTCTTTTGCCAACGGCTAGTTGATTTCCCAAATGAGGGGTGGTGGTGTCATTGGAGGTGCAACAGATCTACTGCTGATATTGCTTGGCGTTACCCCTGGTTTGACTTGCCGAGTTGAGCTATAACATGTCTCGATAGCTTGGTATTCAGTTGATTGGCTTTACACACTGTGTCTTCTACTTTCCATTTCGGTTCAGCCATCAGTTCGGACATGACCAGACTTGCCCAGAAGAGGGGGTAGAGTACCCGACTTTATTTTCGATCCGAGGTTCAAAATCTATCCTTGAGATGTACAATCCCAAATCCAGCAAAAGGAAAGTTGCCCCTTGTCTGAACTACACTGTACTGTAACCAGCTCTCATAGTGAAGACCACAACCAAACTCTTGGATGCAGAAAAGACAAAGATGAACAAAACAATCTCATGGACAGTTGATTTGGAAGTGTTTTATGGCTGGACTTCAAAATGAAGTTGCCTACGTATCCCAAAGATGGGAATCAAGCCTTACGTAGTTCGGTTCGGGTTCACTCGGGTATTAACACTCTCCTTTTGCGCTCTAACTTTTGCCAAGGCCACCCTTTCTGGGTTTTCAACCTTGCGAGCTCAGTTTTTCTTTTTTTTTTTCTAATTTTTTGTGCTCTAACTTTTGCCTAGGTCACCCTTTCGGGTTTTCGGCCTACCGAGCCACTCAAGGATAGTATTTCTTCAACTTGTCCATGTTAATTGGTTGGGAGAATTCAAGGCTATCTAGGTCCATAAGAATGACAGCTCCACCTGACCAGATAGATTTAATAATGTAAAGACAAGTCCAATTGGGTCTAAACTTGCCCCTAGGGTCATGGATGGGAGCTCGGTTGTCTTTTAGCACCAAATCCCCTTCTTTGAGATTCCTGAACTTAACTTTCCTGTTGAAAGCCCTGGCAATCCTACATTGATAACCTTGGACATGGTACAGTGCTTTTAGCCTCCTCTCGTCGAACATCATTAGTTCCTCGAACCTGCTCTGTTGCCAATCTGCTTCTGCTATCTGGAACTTAGCCATAACCCGTAGCAATGGAACTTCAACTTCAATCGGCAGAACAACTTCCATCCCATAAACCAGAGAATACGGAGTTGCCCCAGTAGATGTCTGAATTGATGTCTTATAGCCCCAAAGAGCAAATGGCAACTTGTCTGGCCAGTCCCTGTAGGTTTCCACCATCTTTTGTAGAATGTGCTTGATATTCTTCTTGGCGGCCTCAACAACTCCGTTGGTTTGCGGCGATATGTGGATGATTTATGAAAAGCCACGTTGTATTTCGTCAATAAGTCGATCACTTCTTTCTTGAAGTGGCAACCATTGTCTGAAATGATCTCATTTGGGACCCTATAACGACAGATGACGTTATTCCTAATGAACTTAGTTATATGCGACGCTTTCAGCACTGCATAAGATTGGGCTTCGACCCACTTTGTAAAATAGTCTATTGCTACCAGGATATAATCATGCCCGTTTGACCCATTCGGGGTAACTGCTCCAATAACATCAATTCCTTAGACTGAAAATGGCCATGGTGAGGTCATGTTGTACAGCTTCAATGGCAGGATATTCATGCGATTGGCATGAATCTGACATTTGTGGCATCATCGAACAAAACCAATACAATCCTCCTCCATGGTTGACTAGTAATAACCCTGCCTGAGAATCTTCTGAGCTCGCATTACTCCGCTTATGTGCGATCCGCACTCTCCGCCATGGATGGCTTCCATTAAGTGCTTTGACTCCTCTGCATCAACACACAACTTGTGCATCTCCAGATGGCCTCGTTTGTACAATTTACCCTTGCAGATGATAAACTAAGCAGCCATACGCCGTATTTCCCTTTTATCTTTGGCATTTGCCTTTAGTGGATAAACCTCATTTTCCAAGAAGTTCCAGATGTCATGATACCAGGGGTTCTGATCTTGCACTTCATCTATTGCGGCGATCAACTCATAGGCTGAGACATATCTTTGTTCAATAATGATCGGACACATCCGGACTCCCAAAAAGATGTCTATCATGGAAGATAGAGTTGATAAAGCATCTGCGAACTTGTTGTTTTCTCTTAACAGATGCGTGAAGGTTAGCTTCTCAAACCTGGGAATCAGAACGTCCAGGGTTTGGTGATAGCTTTTCATCCTTTCTTCTTTAACCTTCTAGTCTCCTTTCGCTTGAGACACAACCAGGTTCGAGTCCGCAATGACGTCCAAATGTTTTGCCCCTAGTTCCAGGGCGGCTTCCAGTCCAACGATACATGCTTTGTATTCTGCTTCGTTGTTAGATACTTTAAACTGGAGTTTGAGAACTAAGGGTATGTGAGAATTGTCGGGTGCTATTAGTAACACCCCTATCCCGTAACCGTACTGGTTAGACGCTCTGTCAAAGTACATGGTCCAAATCTCGTCCTCGACCTGCAGAATGGCCTCATCTAGGAACAAATACTCTACTGCTTCGTCTCCCTTCACTGGGTGGTCGGCTAGGAACTCCGCTACCACTCTCCCCTTCACAGACTTGCGAGTCATATACTTCAAATCAAATTCAGAGAGAAGAAGCAACCAATGGGCTAGCCTATTCGTAAGAGCTGGTTTCTCGAAGAGATATTTCATAGGATCTAATCTCGAAACCAGAATTACGGAGTGAGCTAACAGGTAGTGCCTCAACTTCCTAGTAGCCCATACCAAGGCTAAGCAAGCCTTCTCCAGTGGGGTGTAACATGTCTCATATTCCAGCATCTTCTTGCTCAGGTAATAGATGGCTTTCTCCACTCTATCATCAGATTCCTGCGCAAGCATGCAGCCCATAGTCGTGTCGGTTACTGACAGATACAAAATCAACGGCTTCTCCGGCTCCGGGGGTAACAACACGGGTGGGTTCTGTAGATACTGCTTGATCTACTGAAAAGAAACCTAGCATCGGTCATCCCACTGAAATTTCTTTCCTTTCTTCAGGAGACCAAATAGTGGTTCACAAGTCAAGGTTAATTTTGCAATAAACCGTCTTATGAATTGCACTTTACCTAGAAAGCGTTGCACCTCCTTTTCAGTCCTTGGTGGTGGCACTTCTAGGATGGCCTTGATTTTGGAAGGATAGACCTCAATGCCCCTCTGTGTGATGAAGAACCCCAGCATCTTTCCTACTATGACACCAAAAGTGCATTTCTGTGGGTTCAGCCTCAACCGATATTCTTTGATCCGTTGGAAAAATTTCTTCAAGGCGACATAGTGGCTGTCTCTTTCCTTGGACTTGACAATCATGTCGTCAACATATACCTCAACCTCTTTATGGATCATATCATGCAAGATTGTGGTTGCAGCCCGTTGCTAAGTAGCCCTAACATTTTTTAGACAGAATGGCATCACCCTGTAGCAGTAGGTTCCCCACGGTGTGGTGAAGGCAGTCTTCTCTCTATCTTCGGGTGCCATCAAGATTTGGTTGTACTCGGAAAATCCATCCATAAAGGAGAGCAAAGCATGGCCTACGGTGAAGTCCACAAATTTTTCAATGTGCGGTAGAGGAAAGTTGTTCTTCGGACTAGCTTTGTTCAGATCTCTGAAATCCACACACACCCAAATTCTGCCATCTTTCTTCGGCACTGGAACAATGTTGGCCAACCAAGTAGGATACTCAGATACTAGCAAGAACCCTATATCTATCTTCCTGGTGACCTCTTCCTTGTTTTTCAAAGCCCAATTCGGGCGTATTCTCTGAAGCTTTTGCTTGATGGGTCGGGCCTGAGGGTCAAGAGGGATCCGGTGCTGCACAATCTCAGGATCGATTCCAAGCATGTCTTTGTTGGACCACGCGAAAACATTTTTGAAATCTTTTAATAGAGTGACTAAGCGCTCGGGTTCCTCCGAAGACAATGTGGACACGATTTGGACCAGACGCGGATCTTTCTCAGTACCCATATTAATTGAAATGATTTCATCAGCAAGGGGTTTTACAAACCTCTCCTTTTCTCGATCAATCAAATGTTTCAAAACCAAAGGAATTCCTTCCTCATCGTTTTTATCAAAATTTTGAAAGTCATGATCAATGCAATACACAAGTGGCACAGAAAAGTACTCAGAAACAATAGTGGTACCATTCTCATTTAAAGCTTCCAACTCGTCCAATTTCTCGGTTACAACCAACTCAAAATAAAAGAAAAAAGACAACCTAGACAAAACAACGGCATCCGGGTTATCAACCTTAGGAATACCGGACTCCAACTCAGAAGAACTGGAATCTGATTCTGACTCCACAGACTCCGTGGAATTAAATTCTGGTTCACTACCTCATTCAGAGCTGCTGGACAAAAATCCCTCCTCAAATTGCCAAACGAGGGAGGGTGCGATAGATGCATCCAGAATACCACCAGAAGGGTCCATAATTGATTGATCTCTGATCATGGAAACAGTGAAGTCATCCCCTAAGCTCTCCGATTTTATCTAAGGATCCGAAAGGAGACAAGCCAGCATTGCTTTTATCTCAAGCTTACTACCACTGGACTCATCCACTGTACTCTATTTAGCCTCAGCTGGTAGGTCAGTCTGTTTTTTTGAAACTTCACCCCCTTGCAACTTTAGGTCGAAGAAGATCTCAAAGCCGGGCAAACGTCGCTTCTTAGAGTTTAGCCATGGCTCAGGAAAGCCGCAAAATGGGAAATCTTTCCCTTCCCAGACAAAGCGGCCGTTCAGGGTTCCTTGAATGGGTCTATGCATTAGTTCATAGTGTTTTCCACTTTGCTTTGCCTTGGCTCTTCCTCCTATTTCCTTTCCTTTTCTTACCTAGTCTTCTTTAGTAGGTGTGTAACCTAGACCAAAGGTATGAGGGTTATGTGGCACTTCGGCCAACGCAACAACGCCCTTCTGGCCGGTCCTTCCCAATCCCATTCTGGGTGCATGCTGTAGCTTATTCATGAGGTAGACTGATTGAGCACTAATGTACAACCCCTCATCAATAGCTAGGATATCTTGCACCACCTGGTCCTCGGCCAAGGTGAATCCAGACAGGAAAACATCTTTATCGCCGTGTATAATTTCCAGGACCAATGTAGTGACTTCCGGCGAAGGGTGTATGGAAGAATTCCCAAAAACAATGGCTACTCCCTTCCCATGTGGGTACTTCAACATTTGATGCAAAGTGGAAGAGACAACTTTCACTTGCTGCAACCACGACCGTCCGAGGAGTAAGTTAAAAGTGGCCGGAACATCCAAGACATGGAACTCAATGTCCTGTTGCACCGGGCCAACCTACATTCTAATCCGATCTGTCCCTATCACTTCCTGGCTTGTATTGTCATAAGCCTGAATCACCTGGGCCATTGGTATAAAGTCTGTTGGCTTCAAGCCAATAGCATAGGCCGTGCGCAACGGACACACATTGATTGCAGACCCAGTATCAACCAAGACAACCGGTATCTACTTCTCTTTACATTCAACAGAGATGTATAGTGGTTTGGTATGCTCAGAGCCCTTGGGCGGCAATTCTTTATCTGTAAAGGTCAAAGTCGGCAAAGCCCCTCCCAAAAAGACCAGTCCCATTAACTGCTCGGGGGTTGTGTCGATAGAGAGCTTAGCCTTATCCATTGCTGATAGGACGGCTTGTCTGTGTACCCGTGAAGCCATGAGCAATCCCCAAATGGATATGTCTGCTTGAATCTTCTTCAGCTACTTCAGTACAACTTTTTCTTCTAGTAGTTTCTCTTTCTGCTTTTCTGCCTCTTTATCTTTCCCCGATGCTTCTGGTTGGTCTAGGTGTGGGGGCTTAAACTACTGCCCACTCTTGGTCATATGATCCAGTTCTTCGGAATACCAAGTATCATCTGGAAGATTCTGTTCCTAATCTTCATCCGTGTGGGCAAGATGCAAATTATCATCTTCCCACCACATTCCTTTGGCAACCGACGAGTAACTGTCCGGTTCCGTTGTAAATATTCCCACATCCGCATCATAGCCAATCCCTGCAGGGCCTTTGGCTTTTCTAGCCTTCTGATCATTCTCAATTCTTTCATGTTTGAACTGCTTCAGTGCGGTCTCCTGTTCTGTATCGGCTGTACAAATGTTAATCGATTCCTGAGCACAATTCTTAGTACTGGTGCTCTCTAGCAACTTTCCCTTGTCGTTGACCGTTCCGACCATTGCAACCATTCGCGTTTCTAGCTGTTCCTGCTTTGGTTGAGACCCCTCATCAACATCCGATTCATTATTGAGCCACCCTATATTATCTGTTGATCCGTTCATATCAAACCAGTCAATCTGTACACTCCCCAGATCTTGTTCATCGAAGAACTATAGATTTCTGATGTCTTCCTCGAGCTCGGCTAAGTCATCTAGTCCTTGGCTTGGTCCGTCCTCTCAAACTACATTAACTTCCATTCCCGTCGGCAATTCCACATCTAGTCTAGCCTGATTGGTTGGCACAAAGTAGCGGCATGGGTTGTATTCCTCTTCAGTTAAGCTCATGGAGCCCTCAGACATGCCTTCTTCTAACACAGCCACCACCATAGGTTTAGGTTGGGATATGGACGTGCTCATCATGCACAAGTCTGTGCTTTCCGGGATGAACAATGCCGATTTAGGTAGGTGAGAGGGAGTGATGTATATACTGGGGTCGTATGGGACGGCCAATGTTTGGATAAGGTTTATTTGCCGGGGTGGAAGGGTTTGGTTATGTGGTGGAAGAGAATTTGTAGTGACGTTAGGCTTTTGAGGAGACGCTATCACTTTGTTGTCATTGAGATCCTGAATCTTATGACGTAATCTAAAGCATAGGTCAGTGTCATGACCATGCTGTTGGTGGAAGGCGTAATATTTGGTCGGGTTGTGTGTAGAAGGGAGGAGATTAGGCAATGGGCGTGGCTCTAGGGGCTTCAGATGCCCTTTTTTGATCAGGACCCTCAAGGCCGTAGATAGAGACATGTAGAGTGGGGTGAAAACCCTCTGGCCACGGGGTTGGTATTTCACGGTTTGTGGGGTCATGTCAGATGTACTGGCAAATGAGGTGGCTGTTTTCGGTGTGGTGGTGACCATACCAACATCAGAGGTTCTTGCAGCTGTATTACTACTCGTAGCTGCGTTGGAACTTCGTGTAAAAGCCCTCTTGGGTTGCTCTTTCTCATGGTCTATCAGACCTTTTTTCATTGCATCCTCTGTCTGCACCCCTATTTCATGAAGGTCAGCAAAGGTAGGCAAATGTAGGACTATCATCTTCTGTAGTAGCCTCGATTACAGATTACAGACGACCATTCTGATTTGATCCTTTTCAGCTGGCCGAGTGGTCATCATGGAGGCCTTGGTCCTCCACCGAGTGACAAAATCGGAGAAGCCCTCCTTCGGCTCTTGACGAGTTGCTTCGAGATCATGAGTTGTGACCTCGATTTAAGTGTTATAGGAGTATTGAGCAATAAAGGCCTCAACCATCTCTTTCCAATTCCTCTTTACAGAATCCTCAAGTTTAGCATACCAAATGGCCGCTATAGCTGACAAGGTCCGGCCGAAGAGGGATAACTTCTACAGTCTAGTTAGGCCCATCGGCCGTAGAATATTTGAAAATAATCGCAAGCGGACCATAGGATCACCCGAGCCGTCAAAGCGGTCTATATGCGGCATTTTAAACCTGGCTGGCAATGTGACTGCCTCATCAGTATAGCCATCCTCTATATCTGGGATCGAATTGACAACCTGAGTTCGTTTGAAAAGCTTCTCAAGCTTGCTCACTTTCAGTGCGGTAGGGTCGACCTTAAACTCAAACGGTGCCTCTGTTGGGTAAACCAGTGCTTTGGAAGTCTGGGGTGGAATCGGATCCACTGGGATGTCTGCATTTTCCTGGACATTAGCTGTGGGACCAGGAGCTCTGGATATTGGAATGTTTGCAGGAGGTGGATAGGATGCAGAAGCTGTTGCTTATTGTGGCTGTTGTTACTATAGCCTAGCAATCAACTCAGCCTGCTGGGCTGCAATTTTCGCTTGGCGGGCAGCATCTAACTGCATATTCTCGATAGTCTGTTGAAGTTGGTGCATCATATCTTCCATGTTGACTGAGGGGTGCTGGTCTATTAGAACTGGTGTGTTCTCCCTTTCTGAAGTAGAAGTAGATAACTGGGTTTGACTGAGCACAGGTGAAGTAGTCAGTAATTGCTGAATTGGCGACTGTTGAACCGGTGAGCTATGCCTAACTCTCCTCTGTCTGGTAATCGGGGGTAGCGAAGCAAACATTGGTTGTCCTCCAATAAGATCCTCAGATCGGTAAATCCTCCTAACTCGGGTCCAGAGTGCTCGGGGGTTAATTGCCTCGTCTGACGTAATTGTGAAACACTACCTTGCAAAAAGAAAGATAAAGCAAAAGAAACAAAAAAATCAAAAAATGCACAGCACCTCGGCTCAGATAGAAACAGCACACAGCTGAAATCATAAGCTGGACAACTGTACTCAAACACTGATTTCTGCCCCAAATTTCTGCCTCAAAACTGATACCCTCAAACTGATACCCAGACTTGCAACTGATACATACATTCCTGCAGAGTTTCACTCTAAAAACACGTATCACGCAAGTGAGAGCCAAAACACCCCTATGATGGGTAGGGTTACCTTGTCCTAATCTCGTTAGGAGCTTAGGGTTCACTACGCAAACAAGTGGTTTCATACAATCCTGCATTTGGGTGAGCAACCTGTCCTAGTTTGGAACAGTCTCTATGGCTTTTGATACGCAACTAGGCCGATTGGTCAAAAAGGGTACCTCAGCAAGACTACCTAATATACCTTTCACACCTAACACCGAGAAGTGAAAGAAGGATCAAACGGTACTGTGGAGAAGTGAGTTTGGAAATACTCTTGGATCTTGAAGCATATCCCTGATCCTCTGATCGTCACTTGAAAAAGGAATTGACACTCCGATCGGGGATGCCGGAATTAGCACTCTGACGGACAAGTTAGTGTAAGTCTATTGTTTGCTTGAGGTTTAAGTTTTTTGGATCTGTTCTCACGTACCTTTCTTTGGTTGATGCTCCTCTATTTATATTCCCCTTTTGGGCCCCAGGGTCGGGCCCACTCTTAATCCATCATGTGATTCTTGATTCGGCCCCTTCTGTCGTATGCCAATTCTCACTTGGCTTTTTGTTCAACTGGTTCTATGGTCGATTAGATATTCGGCCTCTGGATCGTACAGGACGGAGCCGAATATAATACATATCCTGATTTTCTAAGTATGTACCTCCCATCTCCACCATCAAAGATATTTGGCTCCTACAATTACCCCCCAAACATCCCACTAACACCAGTTAGTCGGCATGTTTGGTTTCGAACTTGAAAAGTCAACAAAAATTCGGCGGTTATCCTCATTCCAACATAAGTGTCAGAACGCATACGCTTTTTGGTCATCATTACAATTTCCCGCCCCTTCGTACGCTTCCTTTATTTAATGCGATTTAGAACTTTGTCCCTTCAAATGTATGTTTTTAAATACTCAAAGTTTTCCATTCGCCTTTCAGTATAACACCTTCATTTCGCGACCTCTGCAACTTCCTCTCGTTTCTCATTGTCTTCTCCACTTCTTGTAAGTTCTCTTTTCCCCCATTTTGAATCCCATTTCTTTGTTTTTTTTAGTTTAGCATACTCCTTAAACTGGCTAGGATGGGCAAACATTTGAAAGCCCTTCTTTCTGTGGATCGAGTCACCGATTTTTGACGCCATTTTGCCATTCCTGACGACGTCCACCTGTCACTCGTGGCAGAGAGCACACTTGATATGGAAAGGACTGATGAGAGTACAATCACCTTTCATCTTCTATCAATTATTAAGGACGGAGTCCGTTTCCCCCTTCACCCATTTCTAAGGGCCATCCTTCGCCACTGGGGTCTAATCCCTTCCCAACATAATGTAAATTTTTACCGAATCATAATGGGAATTGTAGAGTTGAATCGACGCCTTAGGATCAACCTTCGTATCCCTGCTATTCGACATTGCTATGCCTTGGCCAAATCTTCTGGCCGGCAAGGGAGCTACTTTCTTAGGGCCAAGGACATCGACCATCATTTGATGACTATGCTTGCCAGCTCAGACAAGCGAGTTGACGATGTTATGGTCGTTGTCCGAGGCAATTGGGAATTCAGCGAGGGCGAAGATTGCCTAGATCCTGTGCCTAGACAAAAAGGCGAACCAGGTGGCTATATAGCTTCTTACATGTATTTGATATATATTTACTTGGCTTTCCTTTCCTGCACTTACCGCTTTATTTATGCAGGAAACGATTTGAAGAAAGTTCTTGTTTCGGCTAACGACGCTGTGCTTGCGGAAATCAAAATCGCACTCCAATTTTTTGGCCGTCCAAACCTCCAGAAGCAAGGGTGGGCAACTCATATACTTCTCAGATACGAGCCGACTTACGCAACCTTTTCAGCCGCAGACAATATTCCGATTCCGAGGGGCGAACAGCATCTCACGGCTCTTATCTTCCCCAACTTCAAAAACCTCAGGCAGATTGGTTTGGAAGCTTCTGACTCGGAGCAGGAGGAAGAACAGGTTGCAGAGGAAGTCACCGATCAACCTAATCAGTCAAATTTGGAAGCCGAAGTTGATGAGGCTCTGAACTTGGCTTTAGAAGAAGCCGGCCTTAATCAATCCAACCCTCCATCTACTTCAGGCCAAGAGGACATCTCATTTGAAGACATTTTTACTGACTTAGGGGACCTTCCCAGTGCGTACCTTGAGAACATGGCTGGGGAGTTGCTAACGTAGCTGGCCAGAAGGAAAAATGTCGAACAGATGGCCGCCCAAAGGAGGACCGAGACTAACCGATTTGATCCTCCCCTTGTTGCCATGGCTGAGTCTTTTCCACCGGATACCAAGACGGAATAGGTTTAAACGGCTCAGGTTGAAACGGTTGAGACAGAGCAAATTATTGAACAATTGGATCAGGAGGCCGAGAAAAGGAGGGAAAAACGTCCCGCCAAGCGTGAAGCCGACCCTGAGGAAACACTTATCGATAAACGGCCGCGCTTGGAGGAGTCGGACTCGGTCATGCCGTTCATCGTCCAACCAACGATAAAGAATGTGCCGATTGCATCTGATGCGTTGGCTTTGAAAGATCCGGCTGTGGCCTTGAGCATGGCTTCCTCAATTTCCCTGCCGGTTGACAGAGCGACTTTTCGGGCGAAGCCAGATTTGCTGTCAATAGCCTTAGCCGCTCAATCAGCCATATTGGTATGTGACTTAACCTTAGCTGTAGTCTTCCGCCTATATATATATATATATATATATTTATTTTTATTAGTACTTTTTTTTTAAAACTCTAATTCCTTGCTTTGTAGACGGCGGGCAGGATAGCCGAGATCGGCCACTGTCAACATGATTCTATTGAACAGATCGACTTTTTGAAAGCAGAAATTGAAAATGAGAAGAGCAAGGCCGTGGAGGCCTCTCAAAGAGTCGAATTCGAGTTGGCGAGAGCGGCAGCGGAGAGTGGAAGAACCGATGCCGAGACAGAAAAGACGAAGAGTTCTGACTAACTCAGATTGGCCACTGAGGAGAGGGCAACCACGAGCGAAGATGCGCTCAAGTTAGCCAAGGAGGTTATTGCCAAATTGGAAGCCGATTTGGAAGAGTCGAAGAAGGTGAAGGAAATAGCCGATTCTGAGATTTCCAAAGTGTTCCAAGCTGGGAAGGACGTCACCTTGGAGAACTATGTGGAAGAAGTACCCAAATTCGAGAATCGGGGCTGGCTCAAAGCCCTCACTACCACTAATGTGACATTGGCCTAGCCGATTCCATATGAGTAGGTGGACGTTGAACCATTAGAGTCTGACCTTGAAGATTGACTAGGGTGACATTCCAATTTTTGTTAGGCATCTTCCATGCATGGTTCTTATAGATTTTTATTAGTAGATTTTGTTTATTTAGGGTAATTTTCATGTGTAAAATGACTACTATCTGTACTCAATTTATTAATGAAAATTTTGTTTGCTTTTCACTACTGTCTGTTGCGTGTGCTAGCTATCAATCTAGTAGAATGTAAGATCATGAGTAAATTAAACATTCGATTAAATAGCCGCCGATTAGATAACTGCGTATCTTTTCAATTTAGCTGAATGAATTAATGAATATGCCCTTGCCCCAGCTAATGAATGAATTGGAACGCCGAATATCGGTGGTTCATGGAATGGCTAGGGCACATGAACCTATCGACGTAAGGCCTTGAAACTTAGCCGATTAGATTAGCGAATCCTTAGCTGCTAAGATTAATGAATATGCCCTTGCCCCAACTAATGAATAAACTGGAATGTCGAATATCGGTGGTTCATGGAATGGCTGGGGCACATGAACCTATCGACGCAAGGCCTTGAAATTTAGCCGATTAGATTAGTGAATCCTTAGCTGCTAAGATTAACGAATCTGCCACATTAATGAATATGCCCTTGCCCTAGCTAATGAATGAACTGGAATGTCGAATATCGGTGGTTCATGGATTGGCTGAGGCACATGAACTTATCGGCTCAAGGCCTTGAAATTTAGCCGATTAGATTAGCGAATCCTTAGCCGCTAAGATTAACGAATCTGCTGAATTAATGAATATGCCCTTGCCCCATCTAATGAATGAACTGGAGCACCGAATATTGGTGGTTTATGGATTGACTGAGGCACATGAACTTATCAGCACAAGGCCTTAAATGAGGGCATTGATGAGATGACCTCGGGAGTCCTGCCCCCGTAATCAATAAATGGGGCGGGGCTTATGTGCGCGGGGGTGCCATTGTTGAGTTCAAATCCAACAAATTGGGAGAGGAAAAAAGAAGTGTGGATGACTGTGGATGGCAAGAAGACTATTCTTCAACAGTAGAGGGGAAGGTAGAACACTCATGGAGCTGGACGCAGAGATGAACCGAGGTGGTGAGCCTACGCACACAGGGAGTAAGATGTCAAGGGAGGGCAAGAAACAGCAATCCCCACGTCACTGAAGTAGGTCACCCTGAAAGGAAAGACAACAACGCGGTAACTCTCCTCGTTCAAGAGGTGAAGCCAGTGTGATATCGCGCCGGTTGAGTTTTTCGATTTTTATTGGGAATAAACCGATGACTGAGGCAGATTCCATCATTTGCGACCCAAATGTAGCAGTCGAGTTCGCTCGACAAATTTTTCCGCCAGAAGTTCAGCAGTCCATGGTCGGCCGGGCTGATTATGAAGTTTTTCGGGATGGTGTTCATGGAGCAGTGAAGGGTTTGTATACCTCCTATGAAATCAGCATGCGTCTGCGTGCCGTATGAAGAGAGATAGAGCAAAGGGATGCTCGCGTTCAAAGTTTGCAAGCCTGTATAGAGAAGGCCAAAAATGAGCTGAAGAAAACTAACCTCTCTGTGACTCATTCAGCAAGTCAAGTGAATCCAATTTTTGCGAAGCGAGTAAATCGCCGAATTTCGGATCACGCGATTGCCGACCGAGAGACGGCCAGTATGTTCACAATAGAATCTGCCAAGGCTAGGTCCTATGAGAAAGGCTTCCATGAGGGCCGAAAAAATGGAATAGAGAAGACGAAGGAAAAACTAGCTGCGGAGGTCTGTCGATGCGAAAATCGCGAATTTAAGCATAGATGGACCAAGGCTCTTCAGGCCGCGGGTGTTGATCTGGCGTCACCCTTATATCAGAGTTATAATTTTCCGTTTGAGGCTTTCAAAGCCGAGAAGACTAATGACGAGAGCGGAGCCGAATAATTTTGTTGTATATATATATATATATATTTTTAATGTAAAGCATGTACTTATAATTTATTGAATAAAACATATCATTCTGAATGTCTCCAAGAGTGTAATTTCTTTACTGAAAATAAATATTAGTTTATCTAATGTTTATAGAAAGTTATCAATCTTCCTTGCAAATTAAGTTGTCTAATAGTTTACGTCGATCACAATATCCACAAACGAAGCTCTGAATTCTGAGGCTTAATCACTCGAATGTCATTCACGAAGGGCTCTCTGAATTTGAAGGCTTAATCGGCCCAAACGTGTCATGTACGAAGGGCGCTCCAAATTCAGAGGCTTATTTTTGTTGGCCAATCGCAATTGAAACAAAGGCCGCTCCGAATTCGGAGGATTATTCGGCCCAAACGTGTCATGCACGAAGGGCGCTCCAAATTCGGAGGCTTATTTGTGTTGGTTAATCGCGGTTGGAACGAATGGCACTCTGAATTCGGAGGGTTATTCGGCCCAAACGTGTCATTCATGATGGGCGCTCCAAATTCGGAGGCTTATTTGTGTTGGCCCAAACGTGTCATTCATGAAGGGCGCTCTGAATTCAGAGGCTTATTCAGCTCAAACGTGTCATTCACGATGGGCGCTCTGAATTCGGAGGCTTATTTGTGTTGGCCCAAACGTGTCATTCACGAATGGTGCTTCGAATTCGGAGGCTTAATTGGCCCAAACGTGTCATGCACGAAGGGCGCTCCAAATTTGGAGGCTTAATCGGCCCAAATGTCATTCACGAAAGGCACTCCGAATTCGGAGGCTTATTCGGCCCAAACGTGTCATGCATGAAGGGCGCCTCAAATTCGGAGGCTTATTTGTATTGGCCCAAATGTGTCATTCATGAGGGGCAATCTGAATTTGGAGGCTTCTTTGTATTGGCCTAAACGTGTCATTCACGAAAGGCGCTCTAAATTCGGAGGCTTTTGACACAACCAGAACTCACTTGGCAACACAACCAGAACTCAAGAGAAAACATTGTATTGAAAAAAGAAAGACATACACGGCGTAAAATCAAATCAAGCCATCGTGCCGTACAAGTTGACTTAATGATAAAATTTGCGCAAGTGTGTGGAATTCCATGGACGTGGCAAGCTTCTTCCATCCATGTCTCTGAGCCGATATGCCCCTGTCCCTGTGATTGAGTCAATCTGATAGGGGCCGTGCCAGTTAGGACCCAATTTTTTGTCAACTGAATTCCTAGCAGCGGGAAGCAATTTCTTGAGGACCAATTCTCCTGGTGTATAATGGCGTAGCTGAACACATTGATTATACGACTTAGCAAGCTGTTGCTGATATCGTGCCATGGATGCAAGGGCGCAGTCTCGGCATTCTTCAGTCAGAGTCAAGTCCAAGGCCAACATCATGTCGTTTCGGCCCATGTTAAAAACCTTCGATTTCAAGCTTGGGAGGCCGATCTCTAGGGGGATGATTGCATGGGTTCCGAAGCATACAGCAAACGGCGCTTCCTCAGTGGATTGCCATGGAGTAGTGCGATGAGCCCACAGCACACTGGGCAACTCTTCGACCCATCTGCCTTTAGCTTTCTCCAGCCTTTTCTTGATGCCATCCAAAATAACCTTGTTGGTGGCCTTCACTTGACCATTGCTTTAGGGGTAAGCCGACGAGGAAAAGCAGGGCCGGATACCATAAGTGTTGCACAATTCTCGATACACATCACAATCAAACTGGGTACTATTGTAAAAAACAAGTGCCTGTGGTATGCCAAACCTTGTTATGATGTTTTTCTATACAAAATGCTTAACGTCAGAATCTCAAATATGTGTTAGTGCCTCCGCTTCGACCCATTTTGTGAAATAATCCGTCGCAATAATTAGGAATTGCCTGTTGTCTGGGGCCCGTGGTAACGGTCTAACGATATCAAGGCCCCATTGAGCGAATGGCCAAGGACTAGTGATAGAATTTAATTCCTCGGCTGGCAGATGGGTCAAGGGGAAAAACTTCTGGCATTGACCACATTTCTTGACGTAACTCTCGGCATCGGTTCGCATGGTCGGCCAATAGTACCCCTGCGATATGGCGCGATGAGCCAGAGAACATCCGCCCGAATGGGCACCACAATTGCCTTCATGTATTTCAGAAAAAAGTTCCTCGATTTTATCTGGGTGAACACACTCTAAGTATGGCTCGAAGAGAGATTTTTTGTAAAGCTTCCCCTGCGGATCCAAATAGTATCAGAGGGCTTTGTTTTGTAGTTTGTGTGCTTCTTTCTTATCTATCCGGAGTTTCTCTAAAGATAGGAATGCGACGATAGGGTCCATCCAACTCAAACCCGGTTCGATAACATTGACTTGAACTGATTCTGAAGAGGCAATGCTCGGCTTGGGGACGAACCCTACTTTGATTGTCCACTTAATTTCTGAGTTGATAGCAGAGGCTAAGCAAGCTAGGGCGTCTGCATGCGTGTTTTGATCCCGGGTTATTTGATTCAGTTCATGGTGATCAAATTTCGCGAGCAAAGAATTTGCCATTTTCATATAGGTTGCCTTGCGGTCATTTTTGGCTGCATATTCCCCTTTCAACTAGTTGATTACTAGCTTTAAGTCACAGAAGACAAGCAGATGTTGTGCACCGGGGTGAAGTTCATTTCGCAAACCGGTTAACAGTGCTTCATATTCGGCCTCATTGTTCGATGCGTCGAATCCCAATTTGACAGCTTGTTCAATTGTTACCCCTTCAGGGGTCATGATTACTACGCCAGCCCCACTACCACACTGGTTGGATGACCCGTCGCAATACATTTGCCAAACATCGCCAACATACATTCTCCAATTGGGCTTAGTTTACACTTGATCAGACTTAAAGTCGGTGAAGGATTCTGTGGATTCGGCTACAAAGTCGGCAAGCACTTGCCCTTTGCTAGAAGTTCTGGGTAGAAACTGGATATCATACTGGCCGAGTTCAAGTGCCCATTTCGAGACGCGCCTGGACGCTTTTGCGCTGCGGAGCGCTGACTGGAGGGGATATTGCGTTGGTACCCCAACGGTATGCCCCTGAAAGTAGTGCATCAGTTTTCTTGCAGCCATGACGAGAGCAAGGATAAGATTTTCTAATGGAAGGTAACGTGTTTCGGCGTCGGCCATAGCCTTGCTCACATAGTAAACTGGTTGCTGCTCCCCAAGTTCTTCCCTTAACAGTATGGCGTTGACCGCCTGGTTGGATACTGCTAGATACAAAATGAGTGGATTGCCAGCCGCAGGTGTTGCCAAGAGTGGTACTGATTGGAGATAAGACTTCAAGCCATCCAAAGCAGACTGGCACTTGGGAGTCCAATCAAATGCTTTGCCTTGCCGAAGTGTGTGAAAGAATTGTCGGCAGCGATCTGTGGAACGGCTGATAAACCTGTTGAGCGCGGAGGCCATCCCCATTAGCTTTTGAACCTCTTTGAATGACCGAGGGGATCCAAGCTCTAGAATTGCAGTGATTTGCCTCGGATTGGCTTCGATTTCGCGGTGGTTAACGATGTAGCCAAGGAATTTGCCGGATTCGATGCCGAATGCACACTTAGAAGCGTTCAATTTCATCTTGTACTTTCGTAGGATGTTGAATGTTTCTGACAAATCGGCTAGATGGGAATACTTTTGGTTGGATTTGACCACCATATCGTCGATGTATACTTCCATGGTAGGGCCGAGTTGTTCCTTGGACATGGAAGTCACCAGTCTTTGATAAGTTGCCCCCGCATTCTTTAGCCCAAAAGACATGACCTTGTAGCAATAGGTTCCTCTTGGGGTGAGGAATGCGGTTTTTTCTTGATCCTCCGGGTGCATGGCAATTTAATGATAGCCTCTGTAGGCATCCAAGAAGCTCATGCGTTAATGATGTGCCATTGCATCTACGAGTTGGTCTATTTTGGGTAGGGGAAAACAGTCATTGGGACAAGCTTTGTTCAAATTCGTAAAATCCACACAGACACGACAAGAGCCATTCTTCTTCTTTACAACCATAGTATTGGACAACCATGTAGGATAAGTTACTTCACGAATTTCCCCGGCGTCAAATAATCGATCTACTTCTTCAACGATTGTCGAAGCATGCTCCGCAGCTGACCGCCGGCTTCTCTGAATAATTGGCTTACATTTCAGATCGACGTTCAAGCGGTGTTAGGCCACTGATGGGTCTACTCCTGGCATCTCATATGGGGACCATGCAAATACATCAATATTACCGAGTAAGAAGGCTACCAACTCCTGCCTTTCGACTTTATCCAAGGAAGCGCTGATCACGAAGAACTTGTCAGGATTTCTGTCAATTTCGATCCGATGAAGGGCTTCGGTTGCTTTTTCACTTGGGATCCTCCTAATGTCTTCGAGGCTTTCCCGATCCGGTACCTCAATTGAATGCACTTCCAGTTCCTGTGGTCTCTTTGTAGCTAGAAGATAGCATGCCTGCGCCGATTTTTGAGAGCCACGAATTTGTTCGATACCGTATTCAGTCAAAAAATGGAGCAGTTGGTGGTAGGTGCTTGGCAAGGCTTGCATCGTATGTAACCAAGTTCTGCCCATGATCAGATTATACGGAGAAGGGAGCTTGACAACCAGAAATTCTACGTCTACTGATCTGGTGCCGACCTGCACTGGTAGTGTGATCTTGCCCAAAGGATACTTTGGGTTAGTATTGAAGTCGAATAACGGGTAATCAGCCGAAGATAGGTTCGAATTAGTAAAACCAAGTTTGAAAAAAATTTTGTGATACATTATCTCCGAAGTGCTGCCCTGGTCAACGAGAACACGCTCGATGGTGACTCTGTTTACATGTAGCTCGAAGACGAGGAGATCAGAGTGGGGGTGGGTCACTCCAACTAAATCACTGTCATCGAAACTAATCCTTCCAGCGTCATGTTGCTGTTTCGCTAGCGTCAAAGGGCTATGGGTACTAGACGACAACTGGATTGTGTACACCTCGGGTGGCGCCGACAAGCTGTATATCATATGAATTACACCAAGATGAGGTGACTCTGGCTATAAAGCTACCCTATTTGTTGAATTGTTCTTTCGGACGTATTGCGTAAGACATAACCCGACCCTCGTATCTGTTTCTAGTATATTATCAGTCCCTTATCCTGCGCATTTAAATGTTTATTGTGGAATTAAGTTTAATTAAGTGAACCTTATGATTATAGATTCATACCTGTTTAATAAAAAAACATATCTGTCACAATTAAATGTTTGGATAAGGAATTGAAAGCCTTAGGAGTTTCATAATCTGAAATTGACCTTATATTTGGAATTGGCATAATTTTTAGGTAATAATAAGCATTTTGGTAGAAATTTGGTTTTGAATGATTAAATTGATTAATTTTTGTCCAATTCAACTTTTTCTTTTATATTTTATATATGTGTCTCTTTGAATAAGGAACTTAGAACCTACAAAATATCTCCTGAGAGGAAAATTAGAGAGAAAAGGGTTTGAAGAAAAGAGGTGAAAGTCCTTAAGATCAAAGAGTGGGGAATTAAGAAGAATTCAAGAGTATTAAGCTTAAGGTAAGTCTAACCCATCTAATTCCACTTCCTTTCCTTGCTTTAAAGTAGGAATTTCTTGATGTGGTGTGGGTTGGAGTTGTAATGGAACTCATATATTTGAACAAATGGTTGCATGTGTATGAGTGTGTGCGTGAGGAAGTTGGGAATATTATGTAATTGAATTTTGTTATGAGCTTTGGGAATTAAAGATTCGAATCATAGTTAGATTGTTGTGTATTTGTGAATCTTGTACATGATTTTTGAACCATATTCTAACTGCATAAGTGTACCAAAAATTGGGTTTTACTGGATTTTCGAACTGCGATCTGTCCAAAATCGCCGCATGTGCGGGGATCACTGCCGCACGTGCGGGAAGCCTTGCCACACGTGCGGGGCTCACAGCCGCACGCGTGGCCCAAGCTGCAAAATTTTGTTCGCTCCGTTTTACGTGCTTAACCCTTTGATATTTTTGAAATATGTGTTTGATGTCCCTAAGATGCCTGTAAATTCGTTCGAAGTAAAATGAAGAAGGATATGAATTAAGAAAGAAAAAGAACTAATGAATAAGTTGTGCATATGTGTAGGTCATAACCCGGGAGGGGCAAGCACTCTGCTAAAGCACTGTGAGTAGTAGTACTGTAATCGCACATTTGTTTACCGTTAATACTTCCTACTAACACTCTGCCCTTCACAAGTAGTTATGTTACGTTAACATTATGTTGATTGGAAAGCGGTGTGAAGTTATGTGAACGTTAAAAGATTTTGGTGTACATCGGTATGTGTAGGCGCGCCCGTGGACCTCATGCTACAGTTCGGACTCAATTTGTGTTACGGTTCTTAATCTAAACCAAAGAGTCCAAATCTGGCAAATCGTTTTGAGAAAACAGATTTTTTGAAAAAGAAGTGCCAAACATGGACTGTTTTTCCAGATACAGAGTCGCCACCTAAATATTTTATTTTGGGAAATTTAGGAAACCCTGACTCGTTGCCTGAGGCCACGTGTCCGTCATCACCAAAGTTGCCTCGGCTCGGGAACTTGGGTACGATTGGGGAATGTCACTTCGTGAGCACCCCCGCTCGCCCAATCAAAGATCGGCCTCTACTAACCATGATATCTATTTTTGAAAACATTATGCGTTCTTATTCCGGTTATTAGCCTAGATTACTATGTGATGCGCACAACATACAAGTATAGACTGGATCGCCTGAATTGGAACAAAATATTTCATGTTTGTTTGTTTGAAAAGTGGTTTGCTACTCGCAAGTAGGCTTAAAATGCAGATTTTGCCACCCTCGGGTGGGCTTAGAAAAGATGGTTTTGCCACTATCTAGTGGGCTTAAAACTCACACATTTGATGATTTGCTCCAATGCAAATAACCCAACCTTCATCCACAAGCATTCAGGTAGTTATATCACATAAGCAATTAGCCTCATGGTAAGCATGCTATTCATGGCAGTCACTCACACGTATGCAAGGATGCTAAAGCATAAAACTTACCGAGTACTCCAAGCCAAAATAGAAACTACATTAGAAATCATGCATGATCCTAAGTATACATAAATGCCTAATGCAACACATGCAAAAATGCAACTATAGCAGGCTCGGCTATTCTAGACATGGTATATGAAATGCTACAGCTAACATGTATTCAATTTGGAATTGAAAATACAATGCAGTTAGTATGATGCGCCGAGCCCGGTGCATGCAAAACAGATGAATGAATGCAAACATGCTATCATACTGTATGCTAATTGAAACATACCCTAATCTAACCATCGTAAGCGGATAAATAAAAGGGAGAAAGACGTGGGGTTGGAAGACATACAACACACACACGCACACTTATTACAGTTGTGCCCTCGCGCAGAGGGTCTGAATAAATATACAGTCCCGAATAAAAGAATATTACAGTCCAAATATTACAGTCCGAATAATGTACAAATTCCTAATTAATTAGCAAATTAATTAAGAAAGCTGTAAAACTGGCGTGCAAGCCAGGGACTGCCTTGCTTCTGATGAATGATGTATGTTTAGGCTGCTTCGCGCGGAAATCCACTGGGATGCCCCAATTAGCCTTTGTTTACACCTGTTCTTGAAATGCGTGCCAAGCCCCGAAAAGTTGCTGATTCTTGATTTGCTGCAACAGAGAGCAGGAAATGGGCATAGCAATGTATTTTCACAAATATATGCATGCCTCGATCCTCATGCCACCAATCACGCATATCGAGGCATGATGGCCGAGGAGTCGAATTGCACAGTTTAATATGAAATGAATGCACATGAAAACACAACAAGACCTAACTCCATCATGGATGATCCGGAGTGTCAGTGACTAGGGAATTGAGACACGTTCCGTCACTCGGAGTACGAAATGCACCTCGTTTTTCGTGCCCGGGCTAACTCCTATCCCAAACACGTTGCAATATACATGACATGCATGAAATGCAACTAAGATACAATCCTAACATACACAATGTTATGGAATGGCATACACGATGCACGAAGTAACATGGCATACACAATGCACTAACATACGACCTAGCATACGCAATGCTATGAAATGAAATGGCATACACAATGCATAAATGGACTTACACTAACATGAGTGGACCTCAGCCACACTCACATAGGAGGCCATCAGATGAAAACAAGACAACTCGAAATACGTGCACACGTGCACGCAAACCGAGAACCGACCCTCAGGCACCGAAATGCCACTCTAATGAGACATGGCAAAGACATGGAATATGATATGCAAATATGCAAAAAATCAGTAGCGAAATGAGGGGGAAAACAGCCCCGAAACAAGGCGAAATGACACCCGATGCACGGAATGAAACCGAGATGCAACACTAGGTACAAGAAGTGGCTTATAGCTATACAAAGCATGCATCATTGGCACATGGAATGAAAATACAGAAGCAAGGCAGCCCCAAAATAAGCACTTTTACAGTTAAAAGCATGGCCAAAAAGCAAACAGAAACAGGGCAAAACTAGCATGCGAGAAATGGCCCTAAATGTGAGATTAAGAAGCAACTCACAGATTCTGTCTTCAAACAGATTAGGGCCCTTCAACAAAGTTGAAGAGGGGCCCAAAACATGATCTTTTACAGTTTATGTCAAACCACAAAACCCAGCACAGATATGGCTAAACCCTCATGCAAGAAATGAGCCAAAAGATGGACAAAGGAGCAAGTGGTAGATGCAAAGCCCAAAAAGGAAAAGACTCTTCTACAATACTGAAGAGGGACCAAAAATAATGCATTTTACAGTTGATGGCCGGACCCAAAACAGCATGCATACAAGCCAAAAATATCATGCAAAATATGGCCAAAAAGAGAGATATAACACAAAGTATATAAAGGATGCTTCAAATAGTGAAATACCCTCAATGAAACATGAATATATGGCCAAAATAAGACCTTTTCTAGCTTTGAAAATCGTCCAAAAATAGAAGCACAATAGGCTAATAAATCATGCAAAAATGGGGACCAAAAGAGAGATATAATACAAAGTGTATAAAATATGCCTCAAACCATGAAATACCCTCAATGAAATATGAAGAGATGGCCAAAATAAGACCTTTTCTAGCCCTGGAAATCGTCCAAAAATGGAAGCACAATAGGCTAATAAATCATGCAAAAATGGGGACCAAAGAGAGGTATAATGACAAGTGGCATATGGAGGTCCAAAAAAGTGATGAGCCCTTCTTCAATGTTGAAGAGGGGCTCAAAATAAGCCTATCTACAGTTTACATAATGCTCCAAAACAGATCACATATAGGCTAAAAATATCATGCAAGAAAATGGCATTCAAGGAGGATATTGAAGCAAGTGCAATATGGGGGGCTCAAACAGGATTGAGCCCTTAATGAAACAAGAAAATGAGCTCAAAAAAATGACCTTTTCGGTTTTGGTCGGAGCTCAAAACAGCAAGCATGTATGACTTACAAATGATGCAAAAATAAGCCAAAAAAGGGGGAAATGGTACTTACCCTTGAAGACAAGTCTTTGGTTGCTTCTTGGCTTGAGAAGTGATGCCTCTTAGCTGCTGGAAAGCTCCCCAAGCTACTGGAAATGGAGTAGTGGTGGTGGTGCTTGGTGGTGATGAAGAAATGAGGTGTAGGACTTGGATGTTTTGCTTGAAAGAGAGAGATAGAGGGAGATGTGTATATGAAACTTGAAGGCAATTTTTTCTAACCCCTAAAACAAATGTTGGAGGTTGGTTATATGGACCAAGGAGAGGGGGAGCATGGAGGGAAAGAGTGGGGGAAAAGGACCAAGTCTTTTCCCCAAAAGGTGTCCCCCGGATGTAGATATTTTTGGGGGACAACAGCTATACAGCTGTAAAGTACATATTGCGAGGATCATGACCGGCCACTTTTTGGAGTTGCAGGTGGCCGGCCGGCCACCCCCCATGGCCGGCCGGCCGGCCAAGGGTCAAAAGGGTCAAGAAGATTTTCTGGCCGGCCACCCCAAATAGGTGTCCTCCCAGGTGCCCTCAACACAACCCTGTGGTTCGAATTTGGAAACTGTAAAATAGGAGAGAGAATAGGCCATTTTTAAGAAGGGTTCAAAAGGGTCAGGTGGAATTACTGGCCGGCCACCAACTTTTGCTGTCCTCCTATACGTGTACAACACAAATATGTGGTTAAAAGTTCAAGAAAATGGCCCAAGGTTGTTCAACATTGGCTCGGAAGTGAAGAAAAACGGGCGTCGGAGGGCGCCGGAGGAATAAAACTGGTTGCTGAAACAATTGCTGGCCTCCTACCCTTCTACGGCCTTCCTGGTGATAAAACAGAGGTACCTGCCAAAAATGAACGAAAACCGATGCAAAACGAATACTCGGGGGCCAGAACGCGCAGTTCGGGGCCCCGAAAACTGCCTATTAAGCATCGAAAGTGGCATTCGACCACGAAGTGGGTCTCCCAGACCTCAGTGTCCCTCAAAAGGGAGCAAATAAGAAGCATGCCCAAAATCAGGGCAAACGGAGATGGTTAGGCGGTCCCGAACTGAGGCACACGACCAGCGGTCCCGAACTGAGGCACACGGCCAACGGTTCCGAAAAATCAGAAATCGGGCTCCGAAATGGGCAAAATGGCCTACAGCCACAAAATGTAGCCTACGGCCACTGAGAGATGGTCTATGGGACCTCTCCCTCCCCTCAGGAAAAGAAACAGAGAAAACCGAGTCTGGTTCGCAAATCGAGACAAGGCACAAAAGAAGGTTCGGAAGTCCGGAGGCAGGGCTCACGGCCGCGACTCTGAGGCTTCTGAACGAGCACCATATGCAACATCACCAATCGCTCAATCGGTGACGTCTGAGTCTTAAGGTCTGTCAAAAATGGGGTGTCTACAGTATGACTCTGAACCTACTCGGTATTCCGGTTACGATTAATGGTTATCATTAGTGTGCTATAACTGTAAATTACCTTTGAACTCCGCACAAAAATTATATACGAATATTAATACTATGTAATTAGTTAACGGGAAGAAATTATGAATGTAAATCCCACTTAATGGGAACATGATATTTTGAACGGGAACATGATGTTCTGAATGACCTATCATGAACTTCTACAGTTTTATTTGGTTCAACACACGTTTTATGGCATAGATATCTACCCAGAGTGGATCATCAGAATGAATAATGAGGTAAGACCAAGGATAGTTTTATACGTTAATAACTGCAAAAAATTATGATAAACATCAGATTGACTTACGAATGACTCAACCTGAAGACATAATTAAATATCAATGACATTGTAATGTAACTCACATTATGATGTAAACTGTTCTGTCTTTATTAAGTGTACTGTAATGACATGATATAACAAGAAATGCTCTATTTTCTGATATGTTACGTTTTGAACTAATGAATGATTGTCTATATATGTAAAAGTATCCATGGCATCTTTAGCACAAGGCCCTTACCCGGGGGTAATAATACCGTGGTCTATGGCCCTTGTCCGGGGGTAATAATACCGTGGTTCAAGTATGTTACAAGTTCCCGGTACTGAAGGTTCCGTTATGGAACTAACAAGTATGCTCTATATTGATTTGTTAGCGCCATTGGATGTACCATGTATAATCAAGCATGAACTCTTATTTCTGTTTATGATTCAAGCATAATTAAGAATAGATATGAATTTGTTTCTGTTTAACTGTTTCGTTTATGCTATGTTATGACATGATTTGATTTGATCGGTCTTTAAGACCTAATGATTTCTGGTATGGAACAAAGTACTGTACGGAACTAAGTGCTGCAATGCGAGCCACCTCTTGAGTCTATACATATGTGAACTGAGGCCTGTGGCCGTTCTGTGAAAGTTATGAGGCCTATGGCCGTTCTGTGAATGTTTGAGACTTATAGCCGTTCTGTAACATCTGTGAGGCCTATGGCCTATTTGTGACATTTGGGCCTATGGCCAATTTGTGACATTTGGGCCTATGGCCATTCTGTATGATTTGTTAGTATGAAACAAAGTGATGCACAGAACTAAGTGCTGCCATGCGAGTCACCTCTAGAATCCGTGCGAGCCACCTCTTGAGTTCATACATGCATGAAAAGGGCTTAATGCCGTCTGTTTAGAGGCTTAATGCCGTTCTGTTTAAGGGCTGAAAACCATTATGTTTAAGTTTAGGCCTAAGGCCATTCTGAGAATAATTACAGGATGAAGCTGACTATATGTCCTCCGCCCTTATACATGTACATTGTAATTCAAGTTAATTGTTAAATTGTTACGTACTACTATTCACTGAGTTTGGCTCACTTTATGTTATGTCTATTTCTGTAGGCACTCCACCTGGAGGTCAGTCTCAACCCATGGCATCCGTTCCTTTTATGTCAACCTCAGGGTGTCCAGGCACTTAAATGAAGACAGTTCATTTTATGGAGTTTTGCTAAACTTTTGATTTTGTACCTTGGTTGTCTGTCTAAAAAGGAAGTGTATATAATCCTTTTACCTTTCAATGCTTTTGTTATATGCCCAATCTTGGGGGCTGGGTCTGTATATGTATGTGTATATGCATATAGCTAAATTCTCAGATGCACGTCACTGTATGTTTATCTGCCTTATGTTCCGTTAGTGATCCTGGCATGGTAGTTATAGCTCAATGGAGATAGTTTTCTGTTATTTTAATACATTAATGCTTCCGTTCAGGCCCCATATCTCATATATATATATATATATATATCAAGTTAGATGTCTGTTTCTAAAGTGGTCTTACCCAAACTTTTAGGGTCGGGTTTGGGGTGTGACAGTCGTCTTGCACCAATTCTTCAAGGTGATCTTTTAATGAATAACAACTATATGTGTCGTGACCATGGTCTTTATGATACTCACACCGTTTATCTTGTCTTCTCGCATCGGGAGGTTTCGTCATCTTGGGTGGCCACTTGAAAAATGGAAGGTGTTGTATTTTAAATAGAATCTTATTGATTGGCTTTGTCAGCTCTGTGTATTTCTTGCCTGAACGCCTTGTGCGCCTGCTATCCACTTGATACTGCTCATTAGTTTGATGTGAACACTGGTCATTTGATTGGCGCGAGTCATGCCTTTTGTCTCGTTTAGGTCGATTCCGCCACTCGGGGCTTTTTGACGGCACAGAGCTAATCTGCTGAACAATTCTTGACGTGGCCATCTCAACGGCTTTGCGTCTGGCTTTGACTCGAAGGGCATTGTCTTCCACTTTGCAGTATTCTTCGACTTTCTTCATTAATACCCAGACGGTTTTGGGGGGACGCCTGGTTAATGAACTGCGGAGGGGGCTATCAGGATGCAATCCCATCTTAAAGGTGGTGATGGCCATGGAATCATTGCAAGCATCATCTACCAAATTGAAGCACTCCCAATAGCGGGCCGAGTATTCACGAAGAGTTTCTTCCGGTTTAATTTGCATAGCCCAGAGAGAATTGATTTGCTTCGGCTGGACCTCATTAGTGATGAATCTCGCCCTGAATGAGTTTTAGAGTTGGTGGAAGCTCTTAATCGATGTCGGCTTTAGATTATAGTACCACTTCATGGCCAGTGGTCCCAGACTGCTTGGAAATATCCAACACATGACGGCTTCGTCGTCAGCATGGAGCGTCATCGCTTGCTTGTAATGACGAATGTGATCAGTGGGGTCTGATTTTCCATCGTAAAGGGTGAACGACGGTGCCTTGAACTTTTTGGATAGCACAACCTTGGAAATTCGTCGCGCGAATGGGTCATGTTCATCTTCTTCATCTTCTTCATCGCTTCTCCTTCGTCTATGCCATACATATGGACTTCTTTCAAACGAGCTAGATACATCAACGTGCCCTTTCTTTTTGGGCTCTAGGGATGGTGAGTCTGAATCACTATCATTATTGCGTTTTTGAAGTCGACGTCGACGACCATTCTTCTTTCCTGAAGGTCGATCCCGGTCTTGGCATGCGGCTTGTTGGGATTTCGCTACTTCCAAGGCCAAATCCTGGCGCAAGCGCTCATTCTCAGCCATCGTGTTCTCCAGCCACTGTTCATTTTGCTTTGCTTGATCCATAATCGTCTGCATCGTCTCATGCATTGAAGTTGAGGGTGAGGTCTGAGCTACTGAATCAAAGTTCAAGGCACGTCGTGCGGCATGTTTCTTGGAGTGAGGTCGTCTCTTGGTATAGTTTTGTAAGCGACTATCGGAGGATCTTCTGTGACGCTCGCCTTGAATAAGCTTGAGTATTCCCACAGATGGCGCCAATTATGGAGAAGTAAGTTTGGAAATACTCTTGGATCCTGAAGCACGTCCCTGATCCTCTGATCGTCACCTGAAAAAGGGATTAACACTCCGGTCGGGAGAGCCGGAATTAGTACTCCAATGGACAAGTTAGTGTAAGTCTATTGTTTGCTTGAGGCTTAAGTTTTTTGGATTTGTTCTCACGTACCTTTTGGGCCCCAAGGTCGGGCCCACTCTTAATCCATCGTGTGATTGTTCATTCGGCCCCTTCTGTCGTATGCCAATTCTCACTCGACTTTTTGTTCAACTGGTTCTATGGTCGATTAGATATTCAGCGTCTGAATCGTACAGGACGAAGCTGAATATAATACATATCCTAATTTTCTAAGTGTGTACCCCGTATCTCCACCATCAAATATATTCGGCTTCCATAGGTATAACGGTAGTCCAGATCCGAGGCTTGTGTTCCCAACGTGGCAGAGCCCGCAACCGGTCAGCCTTATGCACACTTTTCCAAGCGAGCCTCTGGCAAACCACTTAGGAATAGCATATGGCAAACACTGTGACTTAGGCACACCGATACAAATGCAAATGCAAAGAAACACATAAGTGTAGATAAAACAACATATCATGAGTTCGAGTCAAGTCCTCTAAATGCCCAGCAAAGTCGCTAGAAACTGTGGGCTCACATTTTCCGCGCCCCCGCCTTTTGGAAAGGGTTTGAAAAGAAGGCCTCACAGTTCGGACTATACCTACGGTTCTAAATCTAGTCTCACAAGTGCAATGTGAAACTGATAATCATAAAAGAGTCCAATCCGGAAAATCATTTTGGAAATTCGATTTCGAATCAAATAATGCCAAAACTGGACTGCTTTGCCAGATTATAGAGTCGCTACCTAAATATTTTGTTTTTGGAAAATTTAAGAAACCCTGACTCGTGCCAAAGGCCACGTGTCCGTCATCACCAAAGTTGCTTCGGCATGGGAACTTGGGTACGAGGGGGGAAGGTCATGAAATGAGCACCCCCGCTCGCCCGATCAAAGATTGACATCTACTAATCATGATATGATGTTTTACAAACCTCATGTGTTCTTATTCCGGTTGTTAGCTAACTTTACTATGTGATGCACACAAGCAAGTATAGACTAAAATCACAAAAATTGGAATGAATTCAACTCGTGTTTGCTTTTGAAAATGGTTTGAATTTGCCACCCTTAAGTGGGTTTAAAAGATGCGGATTTGCCACCAAACAAGATGTGCTTAAAACATGATTTGCCACTCAACAAAGTGGGCTTAAAACTTATATTTGTTGAATCGTTCCAATTCAAGCAACAAGCCTCCATCCACAGGCATTCATGCAGTTTAGCATTTAAGCACACAACATCATGGCAAGCATGCTAATCATGGTAATATGACAATCAAGCTCATGCAAGTATGGTAAAGTGTAAAATCTTACCGAGTACTCCAAGTCAAAACAAAAGCAAGTTAGAAACAATGCATGATCCTAACTATACAAGATGCCTAATGCAATACATGCAATATGAAAATAAATAGGCTTGGCTACCTAATCATGGTATTTGCAACACTTTGATAGCATGTTTTGAAACATGTATTTAAAGAAGTATTGAATTTGACAATGCAGTTTGAATGATGCGCCGAGCCTCAGCATGCAAGACAAATGAAGGGGTGCAAACATGCAAGCATAAGGTATGCTAATTGAAAATGTCCCTAATTTAACTGTAGACACCCCATTTTTGACCGTTCTCAAGACTTGGACGTCACCGTTTGAACACCAGGTGATCATCTATGTTCGTGTTCGTCTGGAGTTCTCGGAGGTTTCGGTCGCGCGCCTTGCCTCAAGACCTCTCGACTTGTTTGTTTTGTGCTTGGTTGTATACCAAACACTTGTGTTTTTGCTTCTGAGTGCAGGGAATGACTTGTTGATCATCCCCACACCTCACCGGCCTTGGCTTAAGGCCACCGGCTCTGTTTTCTTGCTACCGGCCAAATATTTTGATCGGTCGGCAATGTTTCTGGTCGGCCGACCATTTTTGTTGGTCAATCGGCCATATTTTCTAGCCGACCCCTTTCCATCTGCTTTTGGCAGATATTTTGTGTTAGCTGTCACAGCTGGCATCCACAATACACCCCCTCCTTACATATGGAGGGATTTACTCCCTTATGTTAGCTTCTCCAAGAAGCTTAGGAATTGGATTCCTATAAGAGGAGGCCCTCTCCTCCTTTTTCAGAGGTTGAACAATCTGATATATATGATATATATCACTCTCTCTCTATATCTCTCTCTTGATTTGTGTGTGTAAAAGTGTTCAAAAGGGATTTTTGTTCTTAGTTTTGCACTAAGACACCTAGTGTTACACCATACTTCGGTTACTGAGGTCTTGAGGGGTTGATTTCAAAGTTTTTACGTTAGTTTTGATCAAAAGGAGGTGCTGTATTTGGTGTTCTTGAAGTGTTCTTCAAGGGTGAGAACTACCTCTTTTATTCCCCATTTTACCTTAAGCTTTTAACCTATCTTGCATGCTGTTTCGAGCTTAGTGTATAATTGATAAAATTTCTGTATTTTCATGCTTAAGATGTTTCATTAAGGTCACTATTGGGTTGGGGGTTGTTTACACCCTCTTAGGCTTTGTTTGGCCTCTTTTTGTGCCTTTCTCTTTGGGCTTTGGAACCCCCTTATTTCGACCTTCTCACCATTGAAACCCAGAGGATTTTCAGTGATGGAGAAGTGGTTTTGAAGTCATGTATAGGGGAGGGACACCCCTCTCCCTTTGTGTCTCATTTGCTTGTGTTTAAGGCTTATAAAGGTAACATGCTTGCTTAGCTTTATTTGGCTTCATTTCAGTGGGTATTTGGTGTTAGTTTGTCATATTATACCTCTGTTTCTAGTCGGATTGATAGCCTATTGCATGCATCATGCACTTGCTTTGTAATCCCCTCTATTGTCATAACATGTAGCATGCATTTAGACCATCATGTTTGCATGTTTTAGCTTGACTTCATGAAGCTTTTAGCCATGTTGTGTCATGTTTAAGCTCTATTTGTTGTTGATTTGGTCATGTTTTCCATGCATTGTATAGCCATCATGCATTTTAACTTGTTAGCCTTGGGTGTATGAGTCATGAGCATGCTTTATTTGGGCTATTTCAGTGATTTGGAATCACTTATCACGCTATTTCAGTCCACGTTCCATGCTTGTATGCTTGCATTTTCCATCCTTTCAATGTTTTGAAGAGTTGTTTTATGCTTTGAAAAGGGGTCATTGTGCATGCCTCTTTGTTTAAGTCTTTGGGCTGCCATATCAGTGGGTTTTAGGACTCATTTTGGCATATTATAGCTCTGTTTTTCATTGCCTAACCCATGCCATGTTTGGTTGAGGTGGTTGTAGTGGAATACTCTCTTTGTAGTCTTGAATGCCCTTGTTTTGGTGGCTATTTCTTATCATGTTTTGGTCATGTTCCATGCATGTCCTAGCCTTATTTTGGTCTACCCTAGGATTGATTTAAGTCATTTTGGTTCTTTGAGGCATGGTTGGTATGACCATAGATTGACCCCCTTTTGTTAGCCTCAAGTTTTGGCCTTCATTGCATGCTTTATTGACATGGCTTGGTTGATTTGGCATCATCCTTTACACATTTTCAGAGCTTAGCATGCATGTCATTTGTCTACATTGGTCTCTTTTTAAATGCGTTTAAAAAGTTCCCCTTTCCATGCTCAAGTGATAGGCTAGTTAGCATGCATGTTTGCTTTGCATTTTGGTGCCTTCATCCATCACTTTTGGCCACTGTTTTGGGGGATGGCTGAGGTCTCCCATTCCAGTTTAAGCCCATCCTTGTATATAGTTGCATGTTTGACATGTTGCATCTTGTTACATGCTTGCTAGTTTACACTTTGTTACATGCTTGTGCAAGTTACATTGAGTAGGCACACTCATGTTGCATTACATTATTTGCATACTTGCATTATATCATGTTTGCATGTTTAGTATATTGCATGATGCTTAGCTAGTTGCATTACATAATATTATTGTATACTTGGCATGTTCATGTTACATTGGCATTAACTTGCATGCTTAGGTAGCATTAGATTTCATTGAGTTAACATGCTCATGTTGTATTGCATTGGTTGCATGCTTTGCATTGTATATGGCATGCATACATTACATTATGTTTGGCTTAGGGTGTCAAACCAAACATGAGGAATGAGGGACGTTCATACTAAAAGTGACGAAACGCGCCTCGATCCTCGGTCGCCGACACTCTTGATCTTAACATGATAAAGCGTGTAGCATTCATTTGTTTTGTTGCATCCATTTTACATTAATATGCACACTTGGCTCCTTTGGCCATCATGCGTTGAAATGCGTCATTGGTGGCCCGAGGGTCGAGAGCCATACTCCTTTGAGTTCATAGCATGATAGGGAGGGTGGTTGTGCATACATTTGGCTTGCAAATTCCACGCCATGCACTGTCTGTCCTCAGTTGCAGCAAAACCAATATTCTACAGGAAGAAATGACCGGTCGGCAATTTTCAGTGCCGGTCGACAACAAAAGTCCAGCCGATGGACCAACTTCTGGTCGGTGACCATATTTCCATAGCCGGTGGTCCGGTATATTGGCCGGTGATATCCCATAATGATCAGGGAGTAATTTAGAAGCATCTCAAGAATTTTCACAATTATCAGAGGTGCAGAACAGTGTAAACAGAGGCAACAGAGGCATGGCAACGGGTTTCTGAGCAAGGCAAATCGAGCATGCATCATCCAATCATTTCGAGGCGGAGCTGCGGCGGCCTTTTGAAATTCAGACTTAGTTTATTTTGTAATTAATTTGTTAATTAATTAAGGGTCTGTAATAATTGATTAGCTAGAGTAGTTAATTATTTATTGGGTTTGTATTATTCTTTCGGACTCTCCGTCGAGAGGGCGAATTTGTAATAAGTGTGTGTGCGTGTGTGAATGTCTTCCAACCCCACGTCTTTCTCCCTTTTATTTACTAGCTTTTGATGGTTAGTTTAGGACATTTTAAAATTAGCATACTTATGCTCGCATGTTTGCGTCATTCATCTATTTTGCATGCACCGGGCTCGGCACATCATGCTAACTGCATTTTGTTTCAATTCCAACTTGAATACGTGTATCGAGTTGCCATATTTCAGATACCATTCTTAGAATAGCCGAGCCTATTTTAGTTGCATTTTGCATGTGTTGCATTAGCCATCTTAACATGAACTAGGATCATGCATGATTCCTAACTAGTTTATTGCTTTGGCTCGGAGTACTAGGTAAGCTTTTTATGCCTTAGCATCTTGCATGAGTATGAGTTTTGCCATGATAGCATGCTTACCATGAGGCTATGTGCTTATGTGATATAACTGCTTGAATGCCTGTGGGTGAAGGTTGGGTTGCTTGAATTAGAATAATTCGTCGAAACCCATGTTTTAGCCTACTTGCAAGTAGCAAACTTCAAACCATTTTCAAAATAAACAGATATGCGATGCTTTGTTCCAACTTGGGCAATCCAGTCTATACTTGTATGCTGTGCGTATCACATAGTAATTCTAGGCTAATAACCGGAATAAGAACGCATAATGTTTTCAAAACTCGATATCATGGTTAGTAGAGGCCGATCTTTGATCGGGAGAGCGGGGGTGCTCACGAAGTGACCTTCCCCAATCGTACCCAAGTTCCTGAGCCGAGGCAACTTTGGTGATAACGGACGCATGGCCTTAGGCACGAGTCAGGGTCTCCTAAATTCCTTCAAAATAAATATTTAGGTGGCGACTCTGTATCTGGCAAAGCAGTCTATGTTTGGCACTTCTTTCTAAAAAATCAGTTTTTCAAAACGATTTTCCGGATTTGGACTCTTTGATGATTCATCGGTCTTGCATTGCACTCTGCGAGATTAGATACAGGACCGTGACATTGAGTCCAAACTGTAGTAAGCCCCAAATGAACAAAACGGGGGATTTCCCCCGGGACGTTCGGGGACGTCTACAGTTTCTGGCTGTTGGGGAGTCAGAGAACTTAACTCGAACTCATGATATCTTGTTTTGACTACACTCATGTGTTTCTTTGCATTGCATGTGCATTGGTGCACCTAGGACACCGTGTTTGCCATTTGCTATTCCTGAACGGTTTGTCAGAGGCTCGCTTTGAGAACCGTGCCATAAGGCTGACCGGTTACGGGCTCTGCCACGATGGGAACACAAACCCCAGTTTTTACCGGGGCACCTCTTTTGACCATTCGACCTAGTGCATATTCAGAATCCATAGTGACCATTCCAAACTAGGTCAGGTTGCTTACTCGATTGTAGGTTGTTTGAAACCGCTGTGTGGGTAGTGAAACCCTAGCTCCTGACAAAATAGGACAGGGAAAACCCTACCCCAACATAACGGTGTTTTGGCTCTCACTTGCTTGTTATGTGCTTTTTGAGTTGACCTATACAGGAATGCACATATCAGTTTGCAAGTCTGGGTATCAAGCCTGTGGGCATCACTGTTTTGAGAATCAGTTATATCTGCAGGTATCAGATTTAGGTTTGGGGCAGTAATTTTGGGGAACAGTGATCAGTGGTCAAGTGCAGTTATTCAGCTATACTTATGTCTGTTCTAGTAAAATTGGGCTGAGATGTTGCTTACTTTCTCTTTCAGTTTAGAGATCCAGTTTGGAGCAGCCAGCGTTCTCCTTTGTTGAGGCAAGACCAGTCAAGGCTTACCGGTTCACCTACTTCGTCAGTCACCGGTTACATCATCTCCGTTCAGTTCAGCAGACTTATGATGACACAAAATTCAGAGGAAATTATGGTTATGGCAGCCGCATTGGACCAAGGAATCATTTTGCAGGATGAGACCAATGTTGAAATACCACATCCACCTAGGTCGCCTGTCACGCACCCGATCTGGATGCCCCAGTTGTTTCAAGCTCGTGAACCCACCACGTTTGAGTTAATGGGAATGATTGGCGACCTCCAAAGGTCTGTGGCTGACTTCGCCTATGGAATGTCGGCTTCGCCACCAACCACATTGTATGCCGGGAACTTCATGCCGCAGGAGCCCCCGCTACTGGGGCGAATTGTAATTGTGCTTAGCCAGCCTGAAGTTGTCTCGAATTCCGACAATGGCGTATCAACGACAACGGGGCTTCATACTGAAGCAATAACCCAAACCTCCCACCAAGCTGAGGCTAGTGGAAAGAACAAGATGAAGGCAGATGCAGATCTCTATGCACAACTCTAGCAAGCTGTTGAGGCTTTGAAAGCCGGGGGGTTGAATAAGCAACAAGTACTCGCAGTTATGGCTAAGACTGTGGATGACATCTTCCCTATTCAGACCGAGAGCAGTTCAAGCTAAAGAGAAAATCGAGATAGGGACCGTCGCACCAGAACCGTTCCTCTCAACCCTAATCCTGTACCTGGAAAAGATCAGAGAGCCAAGGCAGCACTTGCCGATCCTTTTGCTACCACGTCCAGCAAAGGTCCACAGACTTCGAAGTATCTACCCCGAGGGCGTAGGGTTTTTCATGCCCTCTACATGCCTTTGTCCAAGGTTCTTCGAATCCTCACAGAAAAAGGTCATCTCAAACCTCTTAAGCCTCGGCCTCTCCCGAGTAGTCTCCCTCTCTCACATGATGCTACTCAGTATTGTGCATACCAGCAATAGGCTGGTCACACCACCGACAATTGCTTTCGTCTTCGCCACGAAGTGCAGGACTTGATCGATGATGAGGTCATCCTCTCACCTAGCTCAACAAAGTCCGTTACTACTGAGTTTGTGGACTTCGAAGATAATACAAGTATGTGATAAGGGGTTGGCCCACCTGCGGGCGGTGCTCGGTTTACTTCAGGTGTGGCACGCACTGTTTTGAGCATCTGCGAATGCTGGGTTTTGTAGTTTCTGACTTGGGTGTTGAGTTAGTTCTTTGGTTTTGTTTTGAGTCTGTCTATTTGTTTTGAGTCTGTCTTTTTGATTACGGGTCTGTCTTGTTGTATCGAGTTAGTCCTGTTGTATAGAAGTTGGGTGATTCCGGGGTTGTTGCTTCGGATATCACTATTTTGTTTTGTGTTCATCTTTTCTCTTTCTTTTGAGTCTGTTTCTGTCTTGGAGCCAGTTACACCAGAAGATCTGAATGAAATAGCAATAATTTTCACACTCTCGTGTTTGCTTCTGCCTTGCGCTAGTTGCGCCAGAATTTTGAATGAAACGGCAGTGCTTGTCACCTGCTCTTTAATGCCCTGAAATTGTTGCATTGACCTAAGTTTTTCAAAACGTTTTCCGAACACTGCGGTGAAAATGAAGAGGAAGAAATTCCTCGGGATTTGCAAAATTTGATCAAATTGAGAGAAAGATAGGCATGCTAAGCCCTTAATGAATGAGATCATGCTTGTTAATATGAGTACTGAGAAAGATCCTGACTTGATCCAGATTGGTTCTACACTGTCTTTAGCGTGAGCGATTAGTTGCTTTCTTAAAATTTTTCAAAAAATATTTTACGCGGTCCTGCGAAGACTTGTGTGGAATCGCTCTTGAGATCGTGCAGCTTAGGATCGCTCTCAGCCTCGAGACTCGACCCCCTTTTGCTTTCAAACAGTTGAACTTGCATTCAGAATGTTCAACGGTCAACTGCGATGTGAGGCTTGTATGGCCAGATCAGAAGCACCTCCCGAACAAGGGGCAAAAGATGTCAGATAATGCACTCGAAGAGTCCAAAACGAAGATCGGCAAGAATGCCAAATCTCAGAAGGGAGAAAAGAGGAAAACATCGCCGGAGAACAACTGAGTTCTTATCCACAACACTAGGGGCAAATTCAGCCCCCATTGGATGGACTCTGACATCATCAGCAAATAACAGCCACTCTCTTGGATTCAGATGGCTTCGAGATCTCAAAACCATTTGACATGGACAAAGCTACACTTTTACCCTTGAGAGGCTCGCTGGGCCGAAAACCCGGAAGGGCGACCCAAGCAAAAGTTAGAGCAAGCAAAAAAAGAAAAGAAAAAGGAACAAAAAGAGAAAAATGCAAAGAATGAAAAAAGAAAAAAAGATGAAAAGAAAAGAAAAACAAAGCTCACAAGGTTGAAAACCCAGAAAGGCGGCCTTGGCAAAAGTTAGAGCATAAAAGGAGAGGTTAATACCCGAGTGTCCCTTAACCGGAACTACGTAAGGCTTGATTCCCATATTTTGGATACGTAGGCAACTTCATCCTGAAGTCCAGCCACAAACACTCCCAAATGGATTGCGTCCATGTAATGGTTTTGCTCATCTTTGTTTTCTCTATATCTGAGAGTTTGGTTGTGATCGTCACTCTGAAGGCTGATTACAATGCGCAACGGTGCTATTCAAACAAGGGGCAACTTTCCGTTGCCATACAATGCGCCGCAATACCATTCAAACAAGGGGCAACTTTCCGTTGCCATTTAGTGTGCCGCGATGCCGTTCAGATAAGGGGCAATTTTCCATTATTTTGGATCTGAGGTTGTACATCTCAAGAGTAGGTTCCGTGCTCGTAGAGCAGTGGCCATTTGCAAAAATAGCTTTTGAGAATTTTTACTGAGGTTGACTAATTTTCTCGAAAATTATTCCATTTTTCCAAAATCGGACCATTTTCTTGGACCCAAAAAGGAAAATTTTCAGTGCTCACAATCTAACTTGCATGATTTTAAGTCAGAAAGTTGAACGAGCATGCTAATCAAACTTTTATATTGATCAAAATTGTTTTAGTAGAAAGCAAAAACAAAAAAGGGTCAAAATAATGAACTAGGGGCACAGTTGAGTCAGGCTTCCTGTCTTTTCCCCGTTATCCATGCGTTTGCTAGAAAGGGTACTCTACCTGCTAGAAAAGTGCACAGTTGAAGCTAACAACAAAGGGCCGGAAGCTCTCAACATCCTCCGAGCAACGAGGTATTAAGCCAAGTGCAAAGGACGAATTCGAGTGGATCAAGTTACTCCGCTCCCTCATCCGGGGCCTTGACTAAATGACACCGGAGGAGATAGCCGCGAGCTAATAGTGTTGGGCATGAACCCACAACCTTTTGTTTATCCATCAAACCACCTAGGGGAGGGATAAAAAATGAGAAATTGAAGCATAGAGAGATGTGCGCTGAGAGAAAAAGTGAGGAAAAAGGCTTTTTTAGAAAAAAAACAAAGATTGAGTGCCAGAGTGATGTGAGAATCACAAATGAGAAAAGGTGGGAAACAATACCCGGAGAAACTGGCCTCTCGCTTTTGTAACACGTCTGAATGTCGTGTCTTTTGTTTGTCTCGATTCTTGTCTTGAGTCGTTTTAGGTGTCTGTGTTTGTCTTTAGGTTGTATACCTTTTGTTTTCTATTGTTGAGTCTTTTTTTGCTGTGTTTAGTCGTGGGCTCAATACCCGATTGAGAACTCATTTCTCGATTTTCAAAATGAATCGCTTTGTGCTTAGAGTGCTGTTCCATTCTCCACGTTTGTTTTTCCACATTTGGAGCATCTGAGTGTGTTTCAACTTCTGCCAATCCCACCTTCGCATCCCTTCTGTTCGAATCGAACTGTTTGTTCAAGATTACATGTATGTCAAATAAACCGAATGCTGTGTTATGGGTTGTGAATTCAGAATGAGCAATGTTCAGAATGGGCTGTGTATTCAGAATCAGTAGTGTCCTGCATGAGTCGTATGACTAAAATGAACAGAGTACTGTGATGCGAGCGGTGTGTTCAAAACGAATACTCTATATGTTGAACATATTGAGAACTTGTGATTAGTTCCATTTCCAGTCCTTTCCGATGTTGATTTTGCAAAGTCACACCTGTATTACTTCAATTTTCTTATCGAGTTGTTGCTCATTTGTTTATCGAGTTGTTACCCATTTTGCTTATCGAGTTGTCTCTCATTTGCTTATCAAGTTGTTACTCATTTGCTTATTGAGTTGTTACTCATTTGATTACCAAGTTGTCGCAATTTTACTTATTGAGTTGTTGCTCTCTGCTTATCGAGTTGTAAACTTGTTAAGGTCTCATTTTTGCTTATTGAGTTAATTTGTTACGTTGGTCTACCTGACCCGGCAGTACATGCATGATCGATTTCCATCCGATTACATTGTTATGTGATATGGTATGATACGATGCGATGTACAAATGGAACACTTTTTCAGCAAAAAGCTTGTTTCATTCCATCATCCTTTCAAATACATAGTTTTGGGAAAGTAGAACCTGCCTCAAGCAGTACAAAGTGCTCAAACTACAAAAAGGAAAATAAAGCAAAAAGAAAGAAAAGCTGCAAAAGTCTAGATCAACGTCAACTGGTCTCAGGCATGAGAGTTTGTCCACGTCCTCTTGCTGGACGAAGGTCCAGGAGCATCGTCGCCGTCCCCACCATCTGAGCCCGAGCCCGAGTCATCTCCAGTCTCATCCTCAGATGACTCTGTCTCTGTCTCGGACTCATCATCATCTGGAATCGATGCCCGCGAGCTGCTCCCAACATGAGTGTGCCCCGCTTTGGTGCCAGGGAGGGGGTACATTGGTCCCTCGTCCTGCTCTCCCTCCTCCTCGGGTTGACACAGATGGTCCTGCTGGAGCACCTCCTGCAGCCGGTATCTGGAATGGGGGCTGAAAAGGACAAATAGTAGATGCATCAGTTACGCTATGAGCAGTATATCAGTGCAGAATGCCGTGTATGAATGCTATGAGCAGTATATCAGTGCAGAATGCCGTGTATGAATGCTATGAGTAGTATATCAGTGCAGAATGCCGCGTATGAATGCTATGAACAGTGTGTCAGAACAGAATGCAGTGACTGAGTGTAGTGTATGAATGCCGTGATCAATGCTATGAAACAAATCCATGGGTTACGGTGTATCAAAGCCGTGAGGGCAGTATATCAAGTGCCATGTTGACAGTGCGATGCATCAGATTATGTGTGAAACAGATTATGCACAGTTTGAGATTGTGGTTGAAGGAGCTTACCGGGATACGGTAAATAGCCAGCAGGTCGAGGCTCCCCTGTAGTATCCCCATCACGGAACTAGTCAACTCTAAAGACTGGCGAGTGTACTCGGCAGAAGTATGCAAGAGTGTTAGAAACATCAGTATTCCGCAGAAAATCAAAAGAAATGAAATGAAATGACTGTACAAGATGCAAAATGTAGTAGTGCATACCGAAGGCAAGCCGTAGAATCTGACTAGCTCGTGATCAGGCGGAGGGGGAGTGATGGGGATCTAGTAAGTCTCCCCACCCTGCCCTCAGCAAGTCATCATAGTAGGCAGCTCGGGCCACCCAGCAACCTGCCTTCTCCGGGGCCCACTCCTACCTCGGGCCCGAGGTGCCTACGATGCTCCCACTCTCGCAGTTGGCGCCGCTGGTCTCTCTCTCTCAACTCGGCCGGTACCGGCCAGAGGCCGTATGATATAGGTCTGGACGAACTCCGTGTAGTCGCCCTTGTCTACATAGCGCTCATAGCTCCAGCCGATGGTGTAACTCATTATCTCCGCTAAGGTATATCTCTCAGTGTCCCTCGCATGGGTAGGAGGAGGTGCTGGAACTGGCTGCTCTGGCACGCCGAAGGTCTGCTGCAAGAAGCGCTCCCCAAAGTACCAGACATGGTAAACCGGGCCCTCTAACAAGACTTTGAATCTGGCAGTCTCCTGAGCGCCAGCATACTGCTCCCGAACTGCGATGGGTAACGAGGCCCACGGCTGCTAAGTGATCTACAAATAGCAGTAAATATTGTTGGTTATATGATATTTAAGGTACGTTGCAAAGAAAAGCCAATAAACTGAAATGTTTGACGTACCTCGGCTGCGGTGATGGTGTCAAAGTAGCGGCGGAAGAATATGAAGGGCTCCCGCGGCCTCCGCTTGCACCTCACGTCGAAGCGGTAAGAAAATGGGACCATGGGGGACATCTCCTCGTCTGGTACTGGGGAAAGCCTCGGAAAGTAGGCATACACCCACAATTACAGAACGAAACAGAGCAAACACCAGTAGGCTTATCAGATAAAGCAGTGTACAGATAAAAGAAAAAATCAGAAAACAGTGTGCAGTATATTGTGCAATGTGTGCGGTGTGTTGTGCACAGTGTGCAATGTACGGTCAATGTAGAACAGATTGCATGTGCGCAGTATGTATAGAGTGCAGATAATGTAAAACAGAACTGAAAAGACAGAAAAGCGAACATGTACCTCTCAGGCTCGCCACAGTAGCCTCCGAGTAACTGCCCACTGAGGCGGGAAGATGAGCTCATGTACTCGTGGAGAGTGGCCAAGCCGGCGCCACCCCAGTCATAGTGGTGGATCTGTGTCACATCCACAAGAGCGCTCAGCAAATAGAGGGCGACGGTGTTCGCCCGATCGGCGAAAAGTGTGGTCCCTAGCAGAAACATGATAAAACTGTGAGCGTACTGCTCCTCCTCCTCCTGGGTAATAGGTGCCTGGATCTGGAAACGATCCTCAAACCATGAGTATCGCATGAACCCTGCCTGAGCGAGAGGTGGCTGAGCGCCGAGCAGGTACATCTGAGCGGCGTCCCACTCATCCATGTCTATATCAAAGGGGATCGGATCACCCCCCACTCCGATGCCTGTGAGCATGGAGAAGTCGAAGGGAGTCATCGTCATCTCCCCGGTGGCAGAAATGTGGAGGGAGTTGGTGGTGTCCCACCACCTCTCCACCAGAGCAGCAAAGAGGGACCTACTCTCAGTGAGGTGCGAGAGTCCCATGCAAAAAGTCCCAAAGCCAGCTCGATCAATGATGCGATGAACCGCGTCAGGTAGCTCCATGTACCAACCTCTAGTGGCAATATTCCCATACCCCCAGAAGGCATGGGAATCCCCCTGTGGTCAAAATAAATAGTTGCAAAGCAGTGTTACAAATATTGTGTTGAATACACTCAGAATTGATAAGAATACAACGTATGTACACGTGTTCAGATTCAAACAGATATCGGGTGCGGGTGTGCTCACAGTGAACTACAACATGTGATGTATCAGTGTGCTTGAGTGGTTCAGTGGAAAGTATAGCGTGTGTACACGTGTTCAGATTCGAACAGATACCAGGTGCAGGTGTGCTTGCAACGAACTACAGCATGCGATGTATCGGTGTATCCAGGCCAAACAATTAAAGAACAACATCAACTATTGTAGTTATGTATTCTACTTTGCGAAAAATGAAACAGGAAAGAGTGTACCTCAGAAGCGCCATAGGACAGATGTGACTCTGGCTCGCGCAGTAGAAGCTCCAGTGGCACGCGTCGCTCACAGCTCCTAAAGTGACGGAGGCTGTTAGGAGGAAGCACGTGTATCGCCGGCCTGTAGGCCGTTGGATCAAACGGCCGGATATGAAGAGGCAGGAGCTTAGCCTCAGGGTCCATGTCCAACTCCGGGGGAGCCCCGCCGCCTCGAATGTCGTCTGCCATCTCAAGAATAGTGTGAAAATGGCCGAAAGTGTGAAAACCGGGCAAGAATGTGAAAAGTCAACCCAAAAGTCAACCTTGAGAGGATGAAAAATGGGCAGAAAGGTCAGAGTCTGAAAAAGGCACAAAGACCGAGGTAAACTCAATGGAAACAAACCCCAATTGGTGGAAATCGAGAAAAGTACACCGAAACTAAGATTTGTTCGGTTCAAAACGTGCGAAACGAGGAGGTTTTCTCGAATCGAACGACGAAAAGGGCCCTAAAATACTGCAAAAACTCGGATTGAAGGGAGGAAACTCGCCTATAGAGAGGGGAGAGATTTTCGACCAAGGAGGAAGTGGAAATATAGGGCTTGAAGCCCTATATTTAAAGACCCGTGGCTAATTGACAAAACTGTCCCGATACAGTAATTTTTGGCCGGTCGGCCACATTGTTAGCCAGTCGGCCAACTATTTGGCAGGTGACCTTATTTCATGGCCGATGGATGGCCGGTGGTCTTCCCTGGTGGCCGGTGCATCTTCCACACCCTTGGTTGGGTCATTCATGTGGTTTGAAACCTTCATTTATCAAGGCAGTACAAGGAAATGCACTTTTGAACCTTGATCGGCCTTCGTGTTGACCTCGAACCATGCTCCCTGTATGTGATGCTCAGTACGCGCAATGTGTATCCTTTCCAAATGCTTTGGTATCTTGCGAGATTCAATAACTGCTTTAAATGCGTTGCACTACAATGTTTTGCCTTGATTACAATAAACATACATAGGTTGTATCGTTATGTACAACTACACGTGTTGTAACACGCACAACTTGCATTGTTATACACTGTTCATTTGCATTGTCATGCATTTCAAAAAAAAAAGACGTGCATTGTCACGCATTTGAGTTCATTTGCATTGTCACACATTTCAAAAAAAACGAGCGTTGTCGCGCATTCGAGTTCATTTGCGTTGTCATGCATTTCAAAAAACAAATGTGCGTTGTCACGCATTTAAGGTCATTTGCATTGTCATGTATTTCAAGGGACGTGCGTTGTCATGCATTTGAATTCATTTGCATTATCATGCATTTCAATAAGTCATGCATTGTCATGCACTTCAATTACACGCATTGCTATGCATCTTTCATCTACATTTCAGTTCATGCATTGTCATGCATTCTCGTTCATGCACTGTCATGCGTGTCTCATTTGCATTATTATGCATTCCAAAAGTTAGCATTGTCATGCATTTCAGTATATGCATTGTCATGCATTTTCTTACCTCACATTGTCATACACGTTTCATTTGCATTTTTCCTGCTATACACATTGCATGTGTTTCCGCGCGTGCTTTACTTACATGTGTATATTTTGCTTGCTTTACACATTGCATGCGTTTTTGCGTGTGCTTTATTTACATGTGTTTATGCATCCCCCCAGGTGGTTACACATTGTACACGTTTTCGCATGTACTTTACTTACATGCGTTCATACCTTGCTTGCTTTACACATTGCATGCATTTCCACGTGTGCTTTACTTATATGTGTTTATGCATCCCCCCCAGGTGGTTACACATTGTACACGTTTTCGCGTGTACTTTACTTACATGTGTTCATACCTTGCTTGCTTTACACATTGCATGCGTTTCCGCGTGTGCTTTACTTATATGTGTTTATGCATCCCCCCCAGGTGGTTACACATTGTACACGTTTTCGTGTGTACTTTACTTACATGTGTTCATACCTTGTTTGCTTTACACATTGCATGTGTTTCCGCGCGTGCTTTACTTATATGTGTTTATGCATCCCCCCCAGGTGGTTACACATTGTACAGGTTTTCGCGTGTACTTTACTTACATGTGTTCATACCTTGCTTGCTTTACACATTGCATGCGTTTCTGCGTGTGCTTTACTTATATGTGTTTGTGCATCCCCCCAGGTGGTTACACAGTATACACGTTTTCACGTGTACTTTACTTACATGTGTTCATACCTTGCTTGCTTTACACATTGCATGCGTTTTCGCGTGTGCTTTACTTACATGTGTTCGTGCATATTTTCAGGAGGTTACGCATTGCTTGCGTTAGCGCGCATGCTTTACTTACATGTGTTCATTCCTACCATACACATTGCTCACATTGTCGCGTGTGCTTTACTTATACGTGTTCAAGTTCCTTTATTTTCACACATTGTACACGTTGTCACGTGTGCTTTACTTACATGTGTACATTTTATTCCTTACTTTACACATTGCATGCATTTCCACGCGTGTTTTACTTACATGTGTATACTTATCACTTGCCTTACACATTGTACATGTTGTCTTATGTGCTTTACTTACATGTGTACATTTTATTCCTTACTTTACACATTGCAGGCATTGTCGCGCATACTTTACTTATATGTGTTGATACTTATCTGCACAATTACCTTACACATTGTATGCGTTGTTGCGCATGCTTTGCTTACATGTGTTTATACACTACTCGATTTGCATTGTTATAGACTACTCGGCTTGCGTTGTCGCGCGTGCCCTCCTTGCATTGTTATGCACACACTCAGGTTGCGTTGTTATGCACCCCTTCCACCCGCATTGTCATGCACCCTCTCACTCGCGTTGTCACACACTTTTGACTTGCGTTGCTATGCATGTATCTAACGATATTGTACCGGTTAAGTTCTCTTTCTTTTTCAGGCATGATATTGTACGTATGGTTCATTTGAGGCTAGCACGACCAGACGAACCGGACAGGAACGATATTGTATGCACGGTTCATTTGAAGCTGGCACGACCAGACAAACCGCACAGGTATTGTATTCTCCACGTCAAACGTAGCGAGAATTACATAATTCTCTTACATCCTTTTTGTATTGTAATGTAGTTTGGTTTTTGATTTGCTTAAAACTGTTGCATTTATTGTATGTATTTGCTTCGTTACAGCTTTCTTTGCATGATCATAAGTTATGTTCGGCTTTGTGCATTGTTCTTGTATCTTGCCCCTGCCTACGGGCACATATCTTGCTATCTTGCATGCTTGTCTAAGTCTTCGGCCTTGTCAAAAATGGGTCGTCTCTGGGCTTTGGCATTCACTCCCGTCATTGTTATGACTTTCGAGTTCTGTTAAAGAGGGGCAACTGTAGACACCCCATTTTTGATCGTCCTCAAGACTTGGACGTCACCGTTTGAACACTAGGTGATCATCCATGTTCGTGTTCGTCTTGAGTTCTCGGAGGTTTTGGTCGCGCGCCTTGCCTCAAGACCTCTCGACTTGTTTGTTTTGTGCTTGGTTGTACACCAAACACTTGTGTTTTTGCTTCTGAGGGCAGGTGTAGCACGCGCCCGCGAGGGACCCCGCGCTACACGCTACAGTTCGGACTCGATTTTGTTTGTGGTTCTAAATTTGAACCAAAGAGTCCAAATCCGGCAAATCGTTTTGAGAAAATAGATTTTTGAAAAGAAGTGCCAAACATGGACTGCTTTGCCAGATACAGAGTCGCCACCTAAATATTTTAATGGGGGGAATTTAGGAAACCCTGACTCGGTGCCAAAGGCCACGTGTCCGTCATCACCAAAGTTGCCTCGGCTCGGGAACTTGGGTACGATCGGGGAAGGTCAGCTATGAGCACCCCCTCTCGCCAAATCCGAAGACCGGCCTCTACTAACCGTGATATCCGTTTTTGAAAATGTTATGTGTTCTTATTCCAGTTATTAGCCTAGAATTACTATGTTATGCGCACAGCAAACAAGTATAGACTAGATTGCCTAATTTGGAAATAAGCATTGCATATCCGTTTGTCTTGAAAAGCACTTTGAAATTTGCTACTCGTAAGTAGGCTAAAATACGAATTTCAACGAGTTTTTCCAACTCAGACAATCCAACCTTCACCCACAAGCATTCAAACAGTTTATCACATAAGCATCTAGCCACATGGTAAGCATGCTGTCATGATAGCATTTACACGCATGCGATATGCTAAAGCATGAAAATACTTACATCGTACTCCGTGCCAAGACAATAAACTAGTTAGCCAACATGCATGGTCCTAGTTCATGTCAAATTGACTAATGCAACACATACAGGATGCAATTAGAGTAGGCTCGGCTAACCTAAACATGGCATGTGAAATGCAATCAATTGATGCACGTATTCAATTTGGAATTGAAGTACAAATGCAATTAGCATGATGTACCGAGCCCGGTGCATGCAAGACAAATGTATAGATGCACGCATGCATAGCATAAGGTATGCTAATTTAAACATACCCTAATCTACCTTCATAAGCAGGTAAATAAAAGGGAAGAAAGAAGTGGGGATTGGAAGACATGCATACACACGCACCCACACTTATTGCAGATTCGCCCTCGCCCGGAGGGACCAAATAAATATTATAGATAATTAACCTTCAAGCTAATTAAATATTATAGGCCATCTAATTAGCAAAGAAAATTAACTAATCTAGGGAAAACAGATAAACCGCCTCGGGAAGAGAGCCCAATGCAATGCATGCTCGGTCCTGCTCGAGAGTACACTGCCATGCGCAAGCTGCCTCTGTTTTCCTTGCTATACTCCTCTGAAGACTGCCAAAGTCTCAGGATGTGCTTACTGGATGTTGAGGAGTGCCACCGGCTGGAGGGAATCATCACCGGCTGTGATTTGGTGTCCATCGGCACACAATGAATCCATCGGCCACCGATTTATTGCCGGTCGGCACTCTATGCAGTCGATCAGCAAGAAGTTCCTGTAGAACCTGTTTGACAGCAGCAGAGGACAAAACTTTGCATGGCAATGCAATTCAAGCCATATATGCACCAATCATGTTCCTTATCATGTGAGTGAGTCAAAGGGACATGCTCCTTGGTTCTCAGACCATCAATTGCGCATTTCCATCCGTGATGGCCCAAGGGACCAAGTGTGCATATTTTGATGTCAAATGCAATGCAAACCAACAAACCAAAGCCCAATTCCTATCACTAGATCAAGGAACAAGACATGCATGCTAGATGCAATGCAACCTAGGCATGCAAGCTAAGGATGCGACATGGGAATGCAAGATGTACATGCAAGCATGCAAACAAACATGCAAGGTAAGCATGCAAGCAAGCAAAGGATGGACTTAAGAATGGTTTAGGCAGCTCTAATTAGGCCCAAAACAGTGGCCATAAGTGCTATGAAATGAGGACTAAACACACATACACACATGCACATGTTAAAGGGCTAACACTCAAGCACAAAAGGGCAACTCTCAAGCACACTTGAAAGAGGCATAACATGGACTAATGACATGCAAGGTAAGCATTGAAAATCATGTTACAAAAGGTGCTAAGCCAATTAAACAAGATAAACAAGGCATGCAAACAAAGCCAAAAACCCAAGACAAGCCAAGAGGCTTAAACCAAGACTAAGTCAACCAAGCCTCACACGGCTAAGAGGACTTAAAATAGGTCTAATGCGAACCAAAACAACACCCAAGGGACACCTAGATGGCATCTAAGTGGCTCAAATTCAAAAGTATGCACAATGACCAAAACATGGAGCATGCAAGACAAGCTTTCAAAGCTTCAAAGGGGTATCCAAGGCAAGCATACAAGCATGTTAAAGGGACTGAATTAACATGGCAAATGGTCCCAACCCACTAAACTAAGGCAAGGATGCATGCTATACATTCACACACTTAAGGCCAACAAACCAAAAATGCAAAGGGGCTATACTAAGCATGCCAAAGTCGACCCAAACAACCTAGGACAGACCTCAAACATAGCAAAATAAGCACAAAAGCTTCACAAAGCCAAGCCTAAAACATGCTAGAACAATGGTTTACAACCTAAGGCATGTTAAGGCAACAAAGTGGCATTGCAAGGCATGTATGCTAAGCAAGCATGGTGTACCAAAACCAACTAAAAATAGAGGCATATTATGACATAATAAGCACAAAAATCAACTAAGGCATGGTCAACAAGAGTCTAAGCTAGGTGCTCCCTCAAGAGGCAAAAATGGTCCTTTTCAAGGACAACAAGGAGAGGGGGTGGCCCTCTCCTTCTTGGGACCTCAAGGCACCATTCTTACCTCTGAAATCCCTCAAGATTTCAGTGGTGAGGAGGCCCAAACACCAAGGTCTCGGAGCTCACTCAAAAAGGCACAAAATGGAGCCTTACAAGGCTTAAGAGGGGTCAAACAACCCCAAAGCCTGAAGCAACCTTAAACAACTATTTAAAGGGCTTAAAAACAGAACTTTTTTATGTTATACACAAAGCTCAAAAACAGTTTCAAGATAGGCTAAAAAGCTATGCAAGAATGGGGTAAAAAGGGACAAAAGTCTTACCCTTGTAGACCCTCTTCACAAATGGTGGACCAGCTGTCTCCTTAGGTCCAAACCAGCTTCAAAACTCTGAAAACAACCCCTTAGAACCTCAATAGCCAAGGGAAGGTGTAATAGTAGGTGTTTGTGTGTAATACTATGAACAAACACACCTAGAACACTCAAGAGAGAGAGATATAGAGATAGAATATATGTATAAGCCCTAACCCTAATCCAAAACTCCCTCTGAAATGTTGTCTCAAAAAATGTCTAACCTCATGCCAAGAGAGGAGACTCTCTCTTATAGGCAACTCCCTCTTGTAAGGCTTCCAAGACAAGCCATCCAAGAGGGAAATCCCTCCATACACGTGTATGGAAGGGAACAGAGTGGGTGGCACAAAATATCTACTAAAAGTAGATGAACAGTGATCGGCCATTCAAAATTGCCATTTTGGCAAAATAAATGGCCGACCGGCAACAAAGAGTGCCGACCGGCAATATACATTGCCGATGGCATAAAATCACTGGCCGGTGGCCTCAAGCCATGGCCGGTGATGTGTGGGGATGCCTCATAAGGCATTCCCTGCCCCTTCAAGGAAAAACACAAGTGTTTGGTGCAAAACCAGACACAACACGGTCGAGTCGAGAGATCCTGAGGCAAGGCGCGCAACCGAGACCTCCGGGAACTCAAGACGAACACAAACAAGGGTAATCACCAAGTGTTCCAATGGTGACGTCCAAGTCTTGAGGACGGTAAAAAATGGGGTGTCTACAGCAGGGAATGGCTTGTTGACCATCCCCACACCTCACCGGCCTTGGCTTGAGGAGACCGGCTTTGTTTTCTTGCTACCGGCCAAATATTTTGGTCAGCCGGCCATTTTTGTTGGTCAATCGGCCATATTTTCCAGCCGATCCCTTTCCATCTGCTTTTGGCAGATATTTTGTGCCAGCTGTCACAGCTGGCATCCACAATACACCCCCGTGTATGGAGGGATTTACTCCCTTATGTTAGCTTCTCCAAGAAGGTTAGGAATTGGATTCATATAAGAGGAGGCCCTCTCCTCCCTTTTAAGAGGTTGAACAATCTGATATATATGATATATATCACTCTCTCTCTATCTCTCTCTCTCTCTTGATTTGTGTGTGTAAAAGTGTTCAAAAGGGGTTTTTGTTCTTAGTTTTGCAATAAGACACCTAGTGTTACACCATACTTCGGTTACTGAGGTCTTGAGGGGTTGATTTCAAAGTTTTTGAGTTAGTTTTGATCAAAAGGGGGTGCTGGATTTGGTGTTCTTGAAGTGTTCTTCAAGGATGAGAACTACCTCTTTTATTCCCCATTTTTCCTTAAGCTTTTAACCTATCTTGCATGCTGTTTTGAGCTTAGTGTATAACTGATAAAAGTTATGTATTTTCATGCTTAAGATGTTTTATTCAGGTTACTTTTGGGTTGGGGGTTGTTTACACCCTCTTAGGCTTTGTTTGGCCTCTTTTTGTGCCTTTCTCTTTGGGCTTTGGAACCCCCTTATTTCGACCTTCTCACCACTGAAACCCAGAGGATTTTCAGTGGTGGAGAAGTGGTTTTGAAGTCATGTATAGGGGAGGGACACCCCTCTCCCTTTGTGTCTCATTTGCTTGTGTTTAAGGCTTATAAAGATAACATGCTTGCTTAGCTTTATTTGGCTTCATTTCAGTGGGTATTTGGTGTTAGTTTATCATATTATACCTCTATTTTTGGTCGGATTGATAGCCTATTGCATGCATCATGCACTTGCTTTGTAATCCCCTCTATTGTCATAACATGTAGCATGCATTTAGACCATCATGCTTGCATGTTTTAGCTTGACTTCATGAAGCTTTTAGCCATGTTGTGTCATGTTTAAGCTCTGTTTGTTGTTGATTTGGTCATGTTTGTGTCACGCCTCAAACTCGCCCCTAAAAGTTCGGGCATGACCCATACAGAAACGGACACTTAACCTGATATACATATCATATGGGGCCTGAACGGAAGCACTTAATATAATAAAATAACACAGAAAAGCATCCATTGAGCTAAACCTAACATGCCAGGATCACATTCGTGAGGGCCATTTATTTTTTTTTCCATATACCCATACACATACATGATTGCGTAATCGAACATTGGTATAAAAAGGGACCACATATACACATTTTAACCTTAGGTAAATAATCAAAGTGCAAGCCAAAACCTTATCAGAACTTGACATAAATGCATAGACTTGGTCTGGGAGCCTGGACAAACTGAGGTTGACAACTGAAGGGTGAGCATCAAGGGTTAAGACGGACTCCCAAAGTGATTACCTACAGAACAGACATAGCACAAAGTGAGCGAAGCTCAGTGAATAATAGTACATAAACGATTCAATGCTCAACTTGAATTAAAATACATATCAATGCATACATAAATAATGAGGCATAAGGTTAATTGATTCTGTATTAATTCTTGAATGGCCTAAGGCCCAGTCCTGAAACATTATATCTTGGAACATACTGGCTTTAAGCCCTTGAAAAAAGTGGCGATAGCCCTTGAACATATTAGCATTAAACTTTTAAACATGGTGGCATATAGCCCTTGTACATATGGCATGAAGCCCTTGAAAAGTTGGCATAAAGCCCTTGAAAGTTGGCATAAAGCCCTTGAAAGGTTGGCATGAAGCCTTTGAACATGTGGCACGAGGCCTTTGAAACATGTGTGTATAAATTCAAGAGGTGTCTCACACGGACTCTAGAGGTGACTCACTCCGTAGCACTTAGTTCCGTGTAGCACTTTGTTTCATATTATAATAACTTATCCGGAATGGCCATAGGCCTCATAACTTGCATATATGTATGGACTCAAGAGGTGGCTCGTACGGATTCTAGAGGTGACTTGCATTGCAGCACTTAGTTCCTTACAGCACTTTGCTCCATACCGAAAATACAGAATGGCCTCTGGCCTCATAGATCATATAGAATGGCCATAGGCCCAGATTGGCTATAAGCTTCATTCATATATGTATGGACTCAAGAGGTGGCTCACATGGACTCTAGAGGTGGCTCACAATGTAGCACTTAGTTCCAAGTAGCACTTTGTTCCATACTAGTAATTAACAGGTTTTACAGACCAACCATACATGTCATGTCATATCATAAACGGGAACAAATTCATACATATGCATTTTTCTTAATTCATAAACAAAAATCAGAATTCAAACTTAATTATACTTGGCTCTTCAATAGTGCTAACAAGTCCATATAAAGCATTCTTGTTCCTCGGTACTAAAAACTTGTAATATCCTAGAACTCATAACATACGTGAACTTATGACAGACTTAAACTTATAACATACGTAAACTTGTAATAGATGTAAACTTATAACATACGTAAACTTGTAACAAACTTAAACTTATAACATATGTAAACTTGTAACAGGCTTAAACTTGTAAACTTGTAACATACGTAGACTTGTATATACTTGAACTTGTAACATACATAAACTTGTACCATACTTGAACTTGTAACATATATAAACTTGTACCATTCGTATACTTGTAACATACTTAAACCACGGTATTATGACCCCCGGGTAAGGGTCTTGCGCTAAGAATACCTTAAATACTTTTATATAAGTGAACAATCATTCCGTGATTCAAAACATAACATGTTAGGAAATAGGGCATTTCTTGTCACATCATGTTATTATCGTATACTTAACAAAGATAAAATAATTCACATTCTCAGGAGGGTTACAGAAACATGTTAAACCTTTTTGTCCTTATGTCGTGGTTTCTGAATAAATTCTCATTCACGCAAATACGCATAGCTTTCCAAGTATTCTGATCCATCGAAGGTGTCTACCCTTGATAACCTATAACTGTCTCATATTTACTCAAAATTCGTTCTTCAAGAATGAACATAATTTCTCTTTATTCTTTAGGAAACGGCGTAGTTCACTTGATCTATTACTCAGTAGCACATAGAAGCATACACCTTTGTTTGATCGCTCGTATAAGTTAACTTAGTTGACTTGTAACTAACAGAGTACTAATGGTAACCGTTACATCAGTCACATGAGTTAACTTAGTTAACTTAAGTCTAACAGGACATTCCTGATAATTATGAACAAAAGGTAAGCATGTTATACAGATTGAATAATATCAGAGATACGTAAATACCATAATTCCATAGTGCTCATACGTTCCCTTAGCTCATCATGAATCACTATAGATATCTTGCACATAATGTTAGTATTCTTTGTCAACAATAAATAAAATGTATTGCACAATGATGCCTTTAGATTTTCAAATCAACATACTTGCAAGAAACATAATATTAACAATAAGAACCATTAACGATCATTGAATGTACGGCTATCGTACTACTACTCACAGTGCTACAACGGGGTGCTTGCCCCTCCTGGAGTGTGCCCTGTACACACACATAACTTAGTCATTAGTTCTTTTGCTTTCTTAATTCCTTTCCTGCTTCAGTTTACTTCGAATGAATTTACAGGCATCTTAGGGACATCAAACACCTATTTCAAAAATACTAGAGGGTTAAGCACGCAAAACGGGGCGAACAAACTTTTGCAGCTTGGGCCGCACGTGCGGCTGTGAGCCCCGCACGTGCGGCAGTGCTTCTCGCACGTGCGGCAGTGAACCCCGCACGTGCGGCGATCTGGGCAGAAAACAGTTCGAAGCTTCAGCAAAGCTTAGTTTTTGGGGAGTATTCTTGAAGCTCAAAATAGATCTTTTAATTGTTAAAACATAGGTCAACCATCATGTAAATAGGATCTATAATATAAATCAATCTTCATACAATTTGGACCTTTGATCTTAACTCCCAAACACAACTTAACTTCATAACATTCCCATCTTCACATACATAGACATATGTACACACATGATCATTTAGCTACATGAGCTCAAGAAACATGATTCTCATTAATCATTCACCACCTACTTGTTCCACAACATAAACCCTAACTTGTATAACATAAAGAACTTTTTACTTAATTATCAAAGAGAGGAACCAATTAGAATGAATTACACATACCTTACATTAAAATCTTTATAACCCCTCTAATTCCTCAATCTTCTTCCTTGATGAACTCCCTCACAAACCCTCCTCCTCTCTAATTCTCTCTCTCTCAGGAAATATTGATATAAGGGTCCCAAGTCAAAGAGCTAGCATATACACATATATATATTTTATAAAAGAAAAAGTTGAATAGGACGAAAATCAATCGTTTAAGCATCCCAAATTGAAATTTCACAGAAACATTTAATATTACTTAAAAAATATGCTGATCACATATATAAAATCAATTTCAGATAATTAAGTCCCTAAGGCTTCCAATTTCTGCTTCAAGCATTCTACATGTAACAGATACTTTTCGTGTTCAACAGATAGACATCCTTAAACATGGGATTCACTTACTTAACCATAATTCCACATGGAATTTCACAATGAGCATATAAATATACAGAATAAGGGAACTGAAAGTGTACTAGAATCATAGATGAGGGTCGGGTTATTACAGTTTGCCATGCTTTGTATAGCCACCATGCATTTTAGCTTGTTAGCTTTAGGTGTATGAGTCATGAGCATGCTTTATTTGGGCTATTTCAGTGATTTGGAATCACTTATCATGCTATTTCAGTCCATGTTCCATGCTTGTATGCTTGCATTTGCCATCTTTTCAATGTTTTGAAGAGTTGTTGTTTTATGCTTTGAAAAGTGGTCATTGTGCATGCCTCTTTGTTTAAGTCTTTGGGCTGCCATATCAGTGGGTTTTGGGACTCATTTTGGCATATTATAGCTCTGTTTTTCATTGCCTAACCCATGCCATGTTTGGTTGAGGTGGTTGTAGTGGAATACTCTCTTTGTAGTCTTGAATGCCCTTGTTTTGGTGGCTATTTCTTAGCATGTTTTGGTCATGTTCCATGCATGTCCTAGCCTTATTTTGGTCTACCCTAGGACTGATTTAAGTCATTTTGGTTCTTTAAGGCATGGTTGGTATGACCATAGATTGACCCCCTTTTGTTAGCCTCAAGTTTTGGCCTTCATTGCATGCCTTATTGACATGGCTTGGTTGATTTGGCATCATCCTTTACACATTTTCAGAGCTTAGCATGCATGTCATTTTTCTACATTAGTCTCTTTTTAAATGTGTTTAAAATGTTCTCCTTTCCATGCTCAAGTGATAGGCTAGTTAGCATGCATGTTTGCTTTGCATTTCGGTGCCTTCATCCATCACTTTTGGCCACTGTTTTGGGGGATGGCTGAGGTCTCCCATTCCGGTTTAAGCCCATCCTTGTATATAGTTGCATGTTTGACATGTTGCATCTTGTTACATGCTTGCTAGTTTACACTTTGTTACATGCTTGTGCAAGTTACATTGAGTAGGCACACTTATGTTGCATTACATTATTTGCATACTAGCATTATATCATGTTTGCATGTTTAGTATATTGCATGATGCTTAGCTAGTTGCATTACATAATATTGTTGTATACTTGGCATGTTCATGTTACATTGGCATTAACTTGCATGCTTAGGTAGCATTAGATTTCATTGAGTTAACATGCTCATGTTGCATTGCATTGGTTGCATGCTTTGCATTGTATATGGCATGCATACATTACATTATGTTTGGCTTGGGGGGTCAAACCAAACATGAGGAATGAGGGACGTTCGTACTCAAAGTGACGAAACGCGCCTTGATCCTCGGTCGCCGACACTCTTGATCTCAACATGATAGAGCGTGTAGCATTCATTTGTTTTATTGCATCCATTTTACATTAATATGCACACTTGGCTCCTTTGGCCATCATGCGTTGAAATGCGTCATTGGTGGCCCAAGGGTCGAGAGCCATACTCCCTTGAGTTCATAGCATGATAGGGAGGGTGGTCGTGCATACATTTGGCTTACAAATTCCATGCCATGCACTGTCTGTCCTCTGTTGCAGCAAAACTAGTATTCTGTAGGAAGAAATGGCCGGTCGGCAACTTTCAGTGCCGGCCGACCACAAAAGTCCAGCCAATGGACCAACTTCTGGTCGATGACCATATTTCTATAGCCGGTGGTCCGGTATCTTGGCCGGTGATATCCCATAATGATTAAGGAGTAATTCAGAAGCATCCCAAGAATTTTCACAATTATCAGAGGTGCAGAACAGTGCAAACAGAGGCATGGCAACGGGTTTCCGAGCAAGGCGAATCAAGCATGCATCATCCAATCATTTCGAGGCGGAGCTGCGACGGCCTTTTGAAATTCAGACTTAGTTTATTTTGTAATTAATTTGTTAATTAATTAAGGGTCTGTAATAATTGATTAGCTAGAGTAGTTAATTATTTATTGGGTTTGTATTATTCTTTCGGACCTTCCGTCGAGAGGGCGAATTTGTAATAAGTGTGCGTGTGCGTGTGCGTGTGCGTGTGAATGTCTTCCAACTCCACGTCTTTCTCCCTTTTATTTACTAGCTTTTGATGGTTAGTTTAGGACATGTTTCAAATTAGCATACTTATGCTCGCATGTTTGCGTCATTCATTTGTTTTGCATGCACCGGGCTCAGCACATCATGCTAACTGCATTTTGTTTCAATTCCAGCTTGAATACGTGTATCGAGTTGCCACATTTCACATACCATTCTTAGAATAGCCGAGCCTATTTTAGTTGCATTTCGCATGTGTTGCATTAGTCATCTTAACATGAACTAGGATCATGCATGATTCCTAACTAGTTTATTGTTTTGACTCGGAGTACTGGGTAAGCTTTTTATGCCTTAGCATCTTGCATGAGTATGAGTTTTGCCATGATAGCATGCTTACCATGAGGCTATGTGCTTATGTGATATAACTACCTGAATGCCTGTGGGTGAAGGTTGGGTTGCTTGAATTAGAATAATTCGTTGAAACCCGTGTTTTAGCCTACTTGCGAGTAGCAAACTTCAAACCATTTTCAAAACAAACGGATATGCGATGCTTTGTTCCAACTTGGGCAATCCAGTCTATACTTGTATGCTGTGCGTATCACATAGTAATTCTAGGCTAATAACCAGAATAAGAACGCATAATGTATTCAAAACTCAATATCATGGTTAGTAGAGGCCGATCTTTGATCGGGCGAGTGGGGGTGCTCACGAAGTGACCTTCCCCAATCGTACCCAAGTTCCTGAGCCGAGGCAACTTTGGTGATAACGGACGCGTGGCCTTAGGCACGAGTCAGGGTCTCCTAAATTCCTTCAAAATAAATATTTAGGTGGCGACTCTGTATCTGGCAAAGCAGTCTATGTTTGGCACTTCTTTCTAAAAAATCAGTTTTTCAAAACGATTTTCCGGATTTGGACTCTTTGATGATTCATCGGTCTTGCATTGCACTCTGCGAGATTAGATACAGGACCATGACATTGAGTCCAAACTGTAGTAAGCCCCAAATGAACAAAATGGGGGATTTCCCCCGAGACGTTTGGGGACGTCTACACTAACCATCGAAAGCGGATAAATAAAAGGAAGAAAGACATGGGGTTGGAAGACATGTACACACGCACACACACTTATTACAACATTGTGCCCTCGTGAAGGAGGGTCCGGATGAATAAGCTAACTAGTTACGCTAATTAAGCAAACTATTACAAACCAAAACTAATTAACTATTTTAAGCTAATTATTACAATAATTGAAATAAATTAACTAAATACTCTAAGCTAGCTAAATGTTACAAACCAAAATTGAAGAATTAGTTACACTAACTAATTAAGTATGACATTTGAATTAACTAGATACTAAACTAACTAAAACAATTAAATGGCCTCAAGGGCGAGGGACGCATGCATGCTCGGTTGCTTCAGCCGAAAATGTCACTGCCTTGCCATCGAATGCCTCTGCTCCAACTCAGGAGCACACTTGTGCAAAAATTCATTGGTGGCCGGTCGGCTACAAAAAGTGGCCATCGGCTACTATAACTGGCCTGTCGGTTACTGTTAGTGGCCGTCGGCCACTACTTCTGGCCGATCGGCCACCCCTGCCCTGAACTTCATTTTTTGCTGCAACAGAGAACAAACAGAGGCAAAGTAGTGTATTCTCGAGGTTTGTGTGCATTTTTACTCTCCTTATCATTACACAAGTTCAAAGGAGTGTAATTCTCGGCCCTCAAACCATCAACCAAGCATTTTCAATGCATGACGAGGAGCTAAGCTTGCACAAGTTAATCAATGCAAAACAAGACTCGACAAAACCACAACCCTATCATGCATGATCAAGGGTGGTGGTGACCAAGAAAAGTGGCACGTTTTATCACTTTGAGTATGAAACGTCCTATTTTTCTTGTGTTCAAATTAACGTCTGATTCGAACACATGCAATGCAACATGAAGATGCTTAATCTTACTTCTTTTACTTTGTTCATTTTGTTTACACATTTTAGATTACCAATCCATTCTTTAATTGATTAGTCCAAAAGGTGAGTGTCCTCTAATGGAAAGAGGGCTTAAACCACAAGTACCTTGAGCATGAAAGAGGCCTCATGCTGCTGGTAATGAACTCCTGAAGGAATTAAACCGTTAGGCATGACGGTCACAATTCCACACTCAAGCCAACAAGGGGTTCAAAGCCACTTTCAAAACAAATGAAAGAGTGAAGAATAAAGGGAGATTGCAGAGATTTCAGTGCTGAAATGGAGTGCAAAATGACATGAAAACATGCAAGCAACTCATGCAATTCATGTTTAAAAGCCTAAAACATTAAGCTAGTGAAGGAGATTGCACTATAACCACATAATACAAGCCTCAAATGGCCAAACCAGCTCAAAACAGTGACTAAAACATACTGAGATTAAGGTACAAAATGCTAGAAAAATATACTCATATGTTAAGCTATCTAGGCTTGCAAACAAGACTCAAGAGCAACTCTCAAAAGCAATGAAAGAGTGAAACAAATGAGCATGTGACAGAGCTATATATGTTGAAATTACATGTAAAAAGACACTACAACTTGCAACCAATTCAAGCAAATCATGTTTGAAGGCCTAAAACACCAAACTAGTGAAGCTATTTGCACTACAATTATGCAAAACAAGACTCATATGACCAAAGCAGTCTAAAATAGAGCTAAAACAATTCCAATTAGAGGCAAAAATATACTGGAAACAAGCTAAGTTAAGCTACAAAAAATGCTTCCATGTGAAGCTAACTAGGCATGCAAGTAAGACACAAGGAGGGGAGGCTAACCCCTCCAACTTTGGATTTCAAAACTTGTTTTCCACCACTGAAATAACTCTGAATTTCAGTGGTTTAAAGGCCCAAAAGTTTGATTTGAGAGCCTTAAAAGATGGCACAAAAAGCTATACAAGCTAAGGAACAAAAGGGAGAGACAACCCCCTAACACAAAATAGCCTCAAACCACCATTTTTAAACCATAAAAACAGAGTTTTTTATAGTTGAAAACTAGGCCAAAAACAGTACAAAAAGATGGCAAAACAAGTAGTCAAAACAAAGCTTACAAGGTGAGTCTTATACCTCTTGAAGCTCAGCACTAATCAGTCACAATTTTAGGCTCAAACCTCCTTTCAAAAGCTTAAACTAGGCTCCAAGGACCTTAGCTTCAAGGTGGTCAAGTTTGGTTAAGGGTTAGTGTGCAAAGGTGTAGAGAAAACTAACTACCATGCACAAAACAAGAAAAAAGAGAGAGAATTCTAGAAAGAGAGAAAAAATTTTGATCCAAAATGTCTACCCTCTCCAAATGGGGGAGAGCACCCCCTATATATAGAAAATCAAGATTCAAGCTTGTATTCATCCCTCCATACACGTGTATGGTGATGCACTTCAATGAACAACAGCTGGCAAACAAATATCTAAAAAAGGAGACAAATTGCCGTCAGCCACCGAAAGTAGTCGACAAGAACAAATAGTGGCCGACAAGGCCAAAAATTGGTTGACAAGGTCCCTCCTCCTTCCAGGAAAGAGGCAACAAGGTTTGGCCCAAAAGCAAGCACAACACAAATAGGTTTAGAGGCTCAAAGATAAGGCGTTCTGCCGAAGACTTCGGGAGTTCAAAACGAGCACAAACGAATGTGCAAGTCTTAAGGTCGGTCAAAAATGGGGTGTCTACAAGCCCCCATCCCATTTATTCATTATGGGTGTAGTAGTCCCGAGGCGCTCTCTTCAATGCTCTGCGCACCGATATTCGGCGGTACAGTTCATTCATTAGCTGAGGTAAGGGCATATTCATTAATTTATTCACCTAAATTTCAAGGCTTTGAACCACTAAGTTGTGCCCTAGCCAGTCCATGAACCAACGATATTCAGCGGTCCAGTTCATTAGCTGAGGCTAGGACAGATTCATCAATCTACTCGGCTAAATTTCAAAACTTTGCGCCGCTAAGTTGATATGCCCTAGCCAATCCATGAACCGCCGATATCCGACGGTCTAGTTCATTCATTAGCTGGGGCAAGGCCAGATTCATCAATCTACTCGGCTAAATTTCAAAGCTTTGCGCCGCTAAGTTGATGTGCCCTAGCCAATCCTTGAATCACCGATATTCGGCGATCCAATTCATTCATTAGCTGAGGCAAGGGCATATTCATTAATTTATTCGGCTAAATTTCAAGGCTTTGCGCCGCTAAGTTGTGCCCCATCTAATCCATGAACCAACGATATTCGGCGGTCCAATTCATTAGCTGAGGCTAGGGCAGATTCATCAATATACTCGGCTAAATTTCAAAACTTTGCGCTGCTAAGTTTATGTGCCCCAACCAATCCATAAACCACCGATATTCAGCGGTCTAGTTCATTTATTAGTTGAGGCAAGGGCAGATTCATTAATCTACTCAGCTAAATTTCAAAGCTTTGCGCCGCTAAGTTGTGTCCCAGCCAATCCATGTACCACCGATATTCGGCGGTTCAGTTCATTAGCTAAGGGCAGATTCTTTAATTTATTTGGCTAAATCGCAAAGATATGCAGTTATTTTATTAGATGTTTAATTTACTCATTTCATGATCTTGCACCCTACGAAACCGTTAACTAGCACATGCAGCAGACAGAAAAGGCAAATGAAATTTTCCAGACAAAAAGGTAAAGGAAATTTTCATTAATAAATTGAGTACAGATAGTAGTCATTTTACACATGAAAATTACCCTACATTTAACTTCTAACCGAAATAAATAACAAAAATCTATCAACAAAAATCTACAAAAACTATGCACGCAAGATGTCTAACAAAAATCAAAATCACACCCTAGTCAATCTTCAGGGTCAGACTCCAGCGGCTTAACGTCCACCTACTCGTATGGAATCGGTTGTGCCAATGTCACATTAGTGGCAGTGAGGGCTTTGTGTTTGAAGCCCCGATTCTCGAACTTGGGTACTTCTTCCATGTAGTTCTCCAAGGCGGCGTCCTTTCTAGCGTGGAATGCTTTGGAAATCTCGGAGTCAGCTATTTCATTTGCCTTCTTTGATGCTTCCAAGCCAGCTTCCAGTTTGGTAATCACCTCCTTGGCTAACTTGAGCGCGTCTTCACTCATGTTTGCCCTCTTTTTGGCGGCCAACCTGAGTTGGTCGGAACTTTGGCCTTTTCTGCCTTGGCGTTGGCCCTCACACGTTCTTCTGCCGCTTTCATCGCGTCGGACTCTGCTCTTAGAGAGGCCTCCACGGCCTTGTTGTTTTCATTTTCAACTTTGGCTATGAGAAAGCCAATTTGTTCAATAGCATCATGCTAACGGTGACCAATCTTAGTTATCCTTCCCGCCGTCTGCAAAACAAGGAATTAGAGTTAAATAAAAAATAAAAATAAAAAATATAGGCGGAAGACTACAGACAAGGCTCAAGTTATGTACCAATATGGCCAATTGAGCGGCCAATGCTATTGATAGCAAATCCGGTTCCACCCGAAAGGCTGCTCTGTCAACCAGCAGGGAAATTGAAGAGGCCATGCTTAAGGTCACAACAGTGTCTTTCACAGCCGATGCATCAAAAGCAATTGGCATGTTCTTTATCCTTGGTTGAACAATAAATGGCTTAACCAAGTCCAGCTCCTCTATTCATGGCCGTTTATCGGCTAGGTTTTCTGTAGGGTCGGCTTCATGCTCGGCAAGACGCTTTTCCCCCGTCTGCTCGGCCTCCTAATTGCCTTGTTGGTCGACAATGTGCTCCGTTTCGGCCGTATCAATCTAAGCCATTTCTTCCACATGAGCAGGCGGAGTTGACTCAGTCACGGCAACAGGTGGAGGTTCAGATCGGTTGGTCTCGGCTCTCCTTTGGGCGGCTATCTGCTCAGTATTTTTCCTCCTGGCCATTTGCATGAGCGGCTCACCAGCCATGTTCTCAGGATATGTGTCGGGAAGGTCCCCTAAGTCGGTAAAAATATCTTCAAAGGAGCCGTCCACTCGACCTAAAGTGGATGGAGGGTTAGATGGATTAAGGCTGGCTTCCTCAAAAGCCAAATTCAGAGCCTCGTCAACTTCCTCCCCAAGATTATCGTATTTGTCCAAGGTGGACTGATTTTTGTTGCACAGCAACTTCTTTAGCTATTTGTTCGTCTACCAGCTCTGAATCTGAAACTTCCAGACCAATCTGCCTAAGGTTTTTGAAGTTCGGGAAAATAATCGCCGTAATCGCTGTAAGCTACTGTTCGCCCTAGGAATCGGAATGTTATCTGTAGCCAAAAATGTAGAGTAAGTCATCTCGTATCTCAGAAGTATGTGGGCCACCCTTCCTTGCTTTTGGAGGTTTGGATGGCCAAAGAACTGGAGCGCGATTTTGATTTGCACAAGTACAATGTCGTTGGCTGAGACCAGAATTTTCTTCAAATCGTTGCTTGCATAAATAAAACGGTAAGTGCATAGAATCTAAGCCGAGTAAATATATAACAAATACACATGGAGGACTACGCGGCCACCTGGTTTGCCTTTTCATCTAGGCACGGGATCTAGGCGATCTTCGCCCTCGCCGAATTCCCAGTTGCCTCGGACAACGACCATGACATTGTCAACACGTTTTCCAGAGCTGGCAAGCATAGTCACTAAATGATGGTCGGTGTCCTTGGCCCTGAGAAAGTAGTGCCCTTGTCGGCCAGAGGATTTTGCCAAGGCATAGCAATACTGAATAGCAGGGATTCCAAGATGGAGCCTAAGGCATCGGTTTAATTCGACAATACCCATTATGATTTGTTAAAAATTTACGTTAGGCTAAGAAGGGATTAGACCCCAGTGACAAAGGACAACCCTAAAAAATGGGTGAAGGGGGAAACAAACTTCGCCCTCGGCAATGGACAGGAAATGAAAGATGATTGTACTCTCATCAGTCCTCTCCATGCCAATTACACTCTCTGCCACAAGTGACAGATGGACGTCGTCAGGAACGAAAAAATGGCGTCGAAAACTAGAAACTCGATCCATAGCAAGAAGGGCATTCAGAAGTTTCGCCATCCTAGCCAGGATAGGAAGTACGCTAAACTAAAAACAAAAATAAACAAGGAAAGGGGAGTCGAAATGGAGAAGAGGAGAACTTACAAGAAGTATGGAAGACAGTGAGGAACGAGGACAAGTTGCAGAGGTCGTGAAATGAAGGAGGCAAACTGGCAGGCAACCAAAAGTGTTGCGTATTCAAAGAACATACATTCGAAGAGACAACATAGTTTCAAATTGCATTAAATGAATAAAGCGTAAGAAGGAGTGGGAAATTATAATGATTCATAAAAAGAGTGAATGTTCTGACACTTGCATTGGAATAAGGGAAGTCGCCGTATTTTTGACTCTCCAAGTTCAAAACCAAACATGCTGACTAACTGGCTTTAGTAGGATGTTTGGGGGCCAATTGTGGGAGCCGAATATCTTTTTTATGTATAAGAGCCAAATGAATTTGGGAGAAATCAGGATATAGGTTATTCGGCTCCACCTAGGGGGATCATCGAGCCGAATAGATAAATCGGCCATAGAACCAGTTGAACAAGCAGCCGAGTGGGAATTGGCGTACGACAGAAGGGCTGAATGAGCAATCATGCGTTGGACTAAGAGTGGGCCCGACCCTAGGGCCCATGAGTGAATATAAATAGAGGAACATTAACCAAAGAGAGGTATGTGAGAACAGACTGAAGAAACTTAAGACACAAGCAAAGGAGAGACATACGAACTTATTCGTCAGAGTGCTAATTCCGGCACCCCCGATAGGAGTGTTAATTCCCTTTTTAGGTGGCAATCAGAGGATCAAGAATGTCCTTCAGGATCCAAGAGTATTTCCAAAACCACTTCACCACAACGTACAATATAAATAATGTGATAGTTTAATATTCAAAATGTACTAATATAAGTATATTGTCTCCAAAAAGTCCATTTGACCACCACAAGTGTAAAACTATTTGTTTTCTTTAGATCTTCATGTTAACATAAAAGAATTCCATCTCCACATTTGTTTTGAAGGCACGTTCACATATACGAGTTACAACTCAATCTCATAACTCAACCCACTAAACACACTTATGCAACAAAACATCCACTATCTTCCCTGCTTATAAGTCCAAGAGCAAGGAACACCCATAACAGGATATCAAGAAACATATATTTCTAAATATAAATAACTGAATATAATACATACTTCCATTTCCATCGGCTTATAGCACGGATGGCACATAATACACCCACATAACACAACACTTTACCGGCCTCACCTAGAGGGGAATGATCCTAAGGTCACACTTTACTGAGCTCAAACCAGAAGGTAGAGGAACTTATCACAATGCACCACAGTTTATCGGTTCAATACGGAGAGAAACGGACCTCCTTTCGCACTTTACTGGGTGCAAATTAGAAGGGACAAGGAACCTCTGTCAATGAGCCATGCTTTATCGGCCTCACCTAGAGGGAACCAACCCCCCAAACAATAACATAATAATAGCACAACATTCTAAGCTACATAATACCGTACAAGTGTAATACATACACATTATCTACTCAACAACAACAATGTCATCGTCCACTGATGACCAAGGACAAAACCTCTAAACAGATAAATAGATACATGACTGATACAATATAAATCCATAACTAATTCCACCTTTTCAAATCAACCATTTTTCATTCCATTTCATAAAAGAGTTACACGCACCATTTTATTTCCAAAACCAAATCTGTTGTTTCAAAACCATCAACTGTGTCCACCCTTGGCCAAGGCTTAACATTTTTCCTTAAACCAATTCAATTCATAAAACACAACTACAACACAAAGTTAATCGAAACCACTACTTTAAGTTTCATTTTAATAACTAAACCACTGTTCCAATTCTTTAACACATAACTCGATTATTATACATCTTCACCTTTTGAGGATTAATCAAGCCAATAATGATAAATTAGGATTTTTTTTTTCCCACCCATAACACGAACATGCCTAGCTACCTCTCAATTAACCGAAACACCCATAACTCATCCAATTCTAACTCCCAAAATCCAAACCCCAAACCTTTATCATACTTTTTGTAAAATTTCTTAACAAACTTGTTTTCAAATGTTATAAAAACTACAACATGTATATCTATAGTGAGGTACTAAAAATGAGCAAAGAAATCCCTACCTATTGAAGCGAAGAGGAGACAACCCAAAAATCACTGGCAATAAAATGACGATTCCCTCAAATTAAATAGAAGCCTTCACCGAGCTCTTTTTTTTTTACTCCAAAGCACTATGGTAGTGAATTCAATGGATTAGGGTGTATAAGAGGGTTTTAAGCAAGAACTAAAAAGAGAAAGAACAAATTAGGTTTAGAAATATTTTAGAGAGAGAGGAGATGAAAAAGTGACAAAAAAACCATTCTCCCCGATCTGATAAATGCACAGACCACTCAAGCAACCAAAACACCGCTCGAGCGTCAGACACAAATAAGTAAGACCGATTGAGCGACCAAAACACATCTCGAGCACACAATGACTCCCTCCTAGAAGTTTTGCAGACTGTAGAAGACCGCTTGAGCGTAGGAAATACTGCTCGAGCGAGCCTGGAAAAAAATAGACATGATTTCCTTTTAAAAAAATGAACTACCAACCAGTTTACAATTATTCATTTTTTCGTACATATTGAGATTAGCATTACAATGTGGATCCGTTATAAAAGAAAACTTATTCCTCAAAGTAAGGGAAATTTTATCTCTACACACCTAATTACCTCAGTGCACACACTTAATGAAAGATTATTTTAATGACAGTTATACCCTAAACTAAAATGGCCATAATGGACATCCATCAACACCCATAATATTATATCAAAATATTCTCTGTACATATTGTAACAACCCTGACCCATGATTAACAATAACTCATGCTTAATTATGCCTAATAAGAAATTAAACTGAAATTTTACATCATACATTGTCTTATTTGTGTTTATATCTGTTTAATGTAAAAAGATCTGTTCATGTTTCAGTTTCGGTTTGCGAATTGAAGGCCTTATTGGCATCCAATTTAGAAATTGGCTTGATTAATGTGTTAATTAGCATTTTTAGAATTTTATAGTAGGTTTAATTAAAATTCGATTCAGAACGAAATAATTAGAATAAATAATGCTCAATTAAGCCTAAATTAATGAATTTATTAATCAAGCCTATATAACTATATAAGGCCACCTCATTACACACTTTTACACTTCCACTTACTCTTGCTTGACCATAAAAACTGCGTGAGAGTGGGAGAGAAGGAAATTGAGCTCAATTGAAGAGAGATTGTCATAATTTGGAGGAGATTGAAGTGAATTCAAAGGAATTAAACTCCAACATGAAGAATTTGAGCCTTAGGTAAGACTTCAACTCATATTTTGTAACCTTCGGCTCAATTACATGTGAAATCAACAAGAAATGAAGTTGTTGTGCATTATTCAAAGGGAATTGAGATTAGATGATAGAATTGAACACCACTCATGCATGCATGTGCATATCATGAGGTCTTGAAGTTGTTTTTACAAGAATTCCCACATGCATGTTCATATCTTGGTTTTGTTAAAAGAATTCAACTTGTTTTTGAGCTTAATGACTCACTTGATCATGTTTTGGGGAATTGAAATGCATGACATCACATACAAGTTATGTTATTTAAGTTTCAAGCTTTGTTTAGTATAATTGGCTTAGCTTTTGGGCCTACTTTTGCAAAATAGTTTGCAATTCATCATCTACTATGAGTTTCTTAATGTTTTACTAAGTTTTGGCCCAAAATAATGTGTTTTGAAGGTTTGGAAATTGAATTTTGAGCTTGGGAGCGAATCTGGAAATTCCAGAATTCTGCTCCTACGTTCAAGCGAAGAAGTCTACGCTTGAGCGACCACTTTATGTCTTGCACCTCCGCTCGAGCGACCAAAGGTTGGCTCGAGCGTGAAATGCATGCTCTCAAAAGTCTGAGTGTTTTGCTGACTGCTCGAGCGACAAGAGTTGCGCTCGAGCGAGGACTTGAGTGTCATGCTCGAGCGAGCGTCAAGCAAGCATCGAGCGAAAAAATTAAGCAACCAGTACTTTTGCAGGCCGCCCAAGCGAAAGAATGTGTGCTCGAGCAACCACTACATTTTTGCATGTCCACTCGAGCGAAGAAAGCTACGCTCAAGCGAGACCCCTATTTTTAGTAATTTTTGTTAAGTGTTTTCAAGTATATTTTAGCATCCTCATTGCATCCTAGGCACTCCTAGGCCATGATTAAAACTCAATAAGAGATAAAGACTTAGAAACACACTAAGAATGAAATGAAAGAAGTTAAGTACTAACCGAGTGTGTGTTTCATTATACGTATCTAATATGTTTTGTGTAGGTCATGTGTTATGAGTGGTTGATTCATCTATTTACTGTCAAGGCTATCTGTGAGTAATAACTCTGTAAAGTTATGTTGACTTTAATTATTTTTTGATGATACGAAATTATCAGTTTTTTGAAATACTATGTTTTGTGTGAATGAATGAATGTCCGATTTTCTTTGAAAAATAATTGTGGTATCCTTAGCAAAGGCCCTCACCCAGGGGACATAATACTGTGGTTTATGGTTTATGAGGCCCTCGCCCGGGGGAGATAATACCGTGGTACAGGCCCTTGCCCGGGAGAAACAATATCGTGGCTCATGTATGAGATATGTTACCCAGTACCAGAGGTTCCTTTTTGGAACTTGATATGCTTGACCAACGAGGCATGTTTATGCTAACGGATGTACCACACATGATTTGAATATGAATAAGACTATGACTCTGTTTCTGCTATAAATCCAATTATGATTTTGATTTTCTTTGAGATTTGAAAATTGTTCCGGGTATCATTCATTAAAATTTTTACTCTATTATTATTCACTGCGCTTCCGCTCATTATTTATATTATGTATGTAGGTGACTAGGCGCGTGAGCAGAGCCAAAGTTGAGGATCTGGTGTCTCTGTTTTGTCAGCCAGCCGTTGTGCCTCTGAGGAGGTTCCCTTTTGTGCGCAAGTCAAGTCTAAACGACATAAGTTTCGACCTAGTGTTAATAAGTAATACGATCAAGTCTTTTGATTTTTGTGTTTATTAGGGTATTTCCCTACTGTATTAAATGTGATGAAGATTGCTGCATTATGATGTTGCGTATATGAATATATATTATATAAGGTTTTAAATTTATGTCCCATGTATGTCTGCATGGCTCTATGGACTAAGTATTGTTGGTATATTTGCTTTCGTAGCCCCTAATTATATGTTATTCCGTTAAGAGGATTAATTGCTAGTTATGATGCTAAATTTATAGAAGCGGGTTTGGGTCTTGACAGAGTGGTATCAGAACACGTGTTAAACCGCACACACGGGTCTATAATAGCTATAGGATGTCCTAGAAAAAATGTGAGTGTGTGATAATTATTATACATGTGAAAACTGAATTTGAATCTGAATAAATAAAAATTAAAAGAAATGAACAAGATTATTCCTATGTTTATTGTTACCTTTTCTCTCTTTAGCGAAATAGAGAATGCAAGGGGAAATGATATAAGTGAATCTTTCAAGGCCTGAATGAACAGAATGTAATAGATGCTTGCGGCTTTGACTGAAGCCATGACGCAACAATTGAGACAATAACCTTTACCTCCTCCACCTCCGCCAATACTAGCTGAACCAGACAATAGTGATATCATCAATTTAACTTAGAAATTTATGAAAATGAAACTGCCACCCTTCTTGGGTGGCATTGAACCATTGAAGGCAGAAACCTGGTTACTACAAATGGAAAGTTATTTGAAGTATTCCCTTGCTCCGCAACTCAGAAAGTACTCTTGGCCACCTACACTCTAAAGGATAAAGCCCGGAGATGGTGGTTGTTGGTCCGAAACAACAATGGGGATATGATATGGGCTCAATTTAATGAGATATTCTACAACAAATACTTTTCCCAATGCTTCAGAGACCGAAAAGTGTCTGAATTCCAAGAACTTAAGCAAGGGAAGATGTCTATAGCTGAGTACGAAGCTAAATTCACTGAGTTGGCCATATTTGCTCCTCATATGGTTAATATAGATTATAAAAAGGCTCAGAAATTCGAAGGGGGATTAGATCTAGAAGTGTATGACCGAGTAGGTGTACTGAAATTGCCTACCTATGTTGATGTCCTTGTTAGAGCATTGATGGCAAAGGCCATCTTGGTGGCAAAGAAGCAAGCTACAACTCCAATGACTGAATGGAAAGGTAAAAGGGCAGGATTTAATTTCAAAAATGGTTGATCACTTTTGAAGAAGCAAAACACAGGATCCTCCAGTATCTTGTGCCAAAGTAGTGGATCTATACCAAACTGTCTAGATTGTGGCAAAAAACATAGAGGAGTATGCTACCGTGCATTTGGTGCCTGTTATCAGTGTGGCAAAGTTGGCCATATGATAAAAGATTATCCACTGGGGTTCGAGAATGCCAGTCACCTCACAGCAAGTTCAGTTGGGTTTGCTTCAGTGGCCAGATCAAATTCCAGAACTAATGCCAGGGGCAACAATGGGAATGAAATGTTAAGGCAAGGGAGAGTATTCGCCTTAGTGCCTGGGGATGTATAGAACACTAAGTCGGTAGTGTCAGGTGTAATTTCTATCTGTGCTCAGAATGCCTATGTACTGATTGATTCTGGTTCCATGCATTCATTTGTATCACATGCTTTTTCTCGAAAATTAACTAGACCGTTAGAACCTATGAACCGTTTGCTATCTGTATCTACACCGTCTGGGGGTTCTATGATTTGTGCTTATGTTTATTCGGTATGTGACCTTATGATTGGTGAAATGACATTGTATGCTGATTTACTACCCTTGAACATTGATTATTTTGATTGTATTCTTGGTATGGATTGGTTGACTAAGTATTGTGCCACCATTGATTGTGTGAATAAATCTATTGTATTTCATCCACTTGGCTTACCTGAGTTTGTGTTTACTGGAAATGGGGTAATTCCTCCGCCATACCTGATTTCTGCCATGAAAGCTGTTAAACTGCTTAGAAAGGGATGTATGGGTCACATGTGTTGTGTTTTGACTGAATTTCTAATAATTCTAATGTGGGATCTATTCCCGTTGCTAGTGAATTTCCTGATGTGTTTCCGAATGACTTGCTTGGAAACTTAGTTGATAGGGAAATTGAGTTCGCTATTGAAGTAACACCGGGAACACAACCTACTTCTAAGATCCCTTACCGAATGTCAACCTCAGAACTAAAAGAATTGAAAGCCCAACTTCAAGAACTGTTAGACAAGAAATTCATCCGCCCGAGTACTTAACCTTGGGGTGCTCCAGTTTTGTGTTTTAAGAAGAATGATGGGTCCTTAAGATTATGTATCGATTACCGGGAGCTGAATAGAGTAACTATCAAAAATAAATACCCATTACCTCGGATAGATGATTTATTTGACCAACTTCAGGGAGCCCAAGTGTTTTCTAAAATTGACCTTCGATCAGGCTATCATCAGTTAAAAGTTAAAGCAGAGGACACAGAGAAAACAATATTCAGATCTAGATATGGGCACTATGAATTTTTGGTAATGCCATTTGGGGTAACTAATGCAACTGCAGCGTTCATGGATTTAATGAATAAAGTGTTCAAACAATTTTTGGATGAATTCATTGTTGTCTTTATTGATGATATTTTGATTTACTCCAAAAGCAAGGAAGAGCATGAGAACCATCTACGAACTGCTTTACAGATTTTGAGAGAAAAGAAGGTGTATGAAAAATTATTCAAATGTGAATTCTAGCTTGACAGTGTGGCATTTTTGGGACATGTAATCAACAAAGACGGTATCTCTATTGACCTTCAGAAGATTGAAGCTATTGTGGACTGGCCCAGACCAACTAATGTGTCAGAAGTTAAAAGTTTTCTGGGACTTGCAGGTTACAGCAGAAGAATTGTAAAAGACTTCTCAAAACTGGCTATGCCACTGGCGCAGTTGACATAGAAGAATATACCATTTGATTGGAATGATCAGCGGGAATCAAATTTTCAAGAATTGAAAACCAGATTAGTGATTGCACCAATTTTGACTTTGCCTAATAGTACCGATGGGTTCCAAATTTACAGTGATGCTTCCTATAAAGGCTTGGGATGTGTCTTAATGCAAAATGGAAAGGTAATTACTTATGCTTCTCAGAAACTCCAATCCCATGAAAAGAATTATCCGACCCATGACCTTGAATTAGCAGCCGTGGTGTTTGCACTAAAAATTTGGCGACACTATCTATATGGTGTGACTTGCAAAGTGTATACTGACTATAAGAGTATGAAATATTTATTTACACAGAAAGAACGAAACATGAGACAAAGAAGATGGTTGGAGTTGATCAAAGATTATGATTTGCAGATTTTGTATCATTCGGGAAAAGCTAATACTATAGTAGATGCCTTGAGCTGTCAATGGGAAATTTATCATATTTGCTCACCGATCAGAAAGAATTACTATGTGACTTGGAAAGGAATGAGATTGAAGTTGTATAGCGAGAACAAGAAGAAATCAAAGAGAAACAACATGAAGATGAGTTCTTGAAGAAAATTTTTGATGAAATTGGCTCAAAATCAAGGCCCGGGTTCGTACTTGAAAACAATGTATTGAAATTTCAGGGTCACTTTTGTGTGCCAGACTATTTTGACTTGAGGAAGTGCATCCTGATTGAAGCTCACAACTCGAAATTTGCCATGCATCCGGGAAACACAAAGATATATCACAGCTTCAAACAGAATTTCTGGTGGCCGGGAATAAAAAATAGTATTGCTAATTTTGTGGCTAGATATTTAAACTGCCAACAATTTAAAGCTGAACATCAATGGCCCTCTGGTTTGTTACAACTACTTCCAATACCAGAATGGAAGTGGGAACACATCACGATAGTCTTTATCATCGAATTGCCTAGATCCCCTCGAGGTATGGATTCTATCTGGGTCATTGTTGATCGTTTAACTAAGTCTGCCCATTTTCTGCCTATTAAAACTATTTATAATGCGGACAAGCTAGCTAACATGTATGTGAATGAAATTGTGAGATTACATGGTGTATCAGTATCTATTGTGTCTGACAGAGATTCAAAGTTTACATCAAGATTCTGGTAGAGTTTGCAACAGGCTTTGGGAACCGAATTGCGATTGAGTAGTGCCTACCATCTACAGACAGATGGTCAATCCGAAAGAACCAATCAGACTTTTGAGGACATGTTATGGATGTGTGTGTTGGACTTTCAAGGCAATTGGGAGACTTACCTTCCTCTAGCCGAATTTGTGTATAACAACAGCTATCATTCAAGCATTGGAATGGCTTCTTATGAAGCTCTGTATGGAAGAAAATGTCATTCTTCTATCTGTTGGACTGAAGTAGGTGACAGACCATTGTTGGGCCTAGAGCTTGTGCAAGAAACAACTGAGAAAGTGAAACTGATTTAGCAACGTCTGAAAACTGCACATAGCCGGCAAAAGAGTTATGCTGATGTCCGAAAAAGAGACAGAGAATATGAAGTCGGGGATCACGCGTTTATTAAAGTGACTCCAATGAAAGGACAAATGCGGTTTGGTGTTAAGGGCAAATTAGCACCGGCATATATTGGGCCATATGAAGTTCTGGAGAAAATTAGCCCATTGACGTATCGGGTAGCCTTACCACCGGTTATGGAGCAAATGTATAATTTCTTTCATATCTCAATGTTATGAGATTACTTATGAGATCCGTACCATGTTATCGAGCCGACACATGTGCTTTTGAAGGATGATTATATGTATGAAGAAAGTCCTGTTCAGATTGTGAATTGCCGGATCAAAAGATTGAGGAATAAAGAAATACCGTTGGTGAAAGTTGATTGGCAAAACCACGGAGGAACTTATGCTACATGGGAAACAGAAGAAGATATGATGAAGAGATATCCGGATTTGTTTCCGTCGGATCCAACGTTTTTCTGAAACGAAAGTAATTCGAGTTTGGAGGACCAAACTCTTTAAGGGGGGAAGACTATAACAACCTTGACCCATGATTAACATTAATTCATGCTTAATTATGCCTAATAAGAAATTAAATTGAAATTTACATCATATATTGTCTTATTTGTGTTTATATCTATTTAACGTAGAAAGATCTGTTCATGTTTCTATTTCAGTTTGCGAATTGAAGGCCTTACTGGCATCCAATTCAGAAATTGGCTTGATTTATGTGTTAATTAGAATTTTTAGAATTTTAGAACAGGTTTAATTAAAATTGAATTCAGAACAATATAATTAAAATAATTAATGCTCAATTAAGCCTAAATTAATGAATTTATTAATCAAGCCTATATAAGGCCACCTCATTACACACTTTTACACTTCCACTTACTCTTGCTTGACCATTAAAAACGTGTGAGAGTGGGAGAGAAGGAAATTGAGCTAAATTGAAGAGAGATTGTCAGAATTTGGAGGAGATTGAAGTGAATTCAAAGGAATTAAACTCTAACATGAAGAATTTGAGCCTTAGGTAAGACTTCAACTCATATTTTGTAACCTAAGGCTTAATTAGATGTGAAATCAACAAGAAATGAAGTTATTATGCATTATTCAAAGAGAATTGAGATTAGATGATAGAATTGAACATGACTCATGCATGCATGTGCATATCATGAGGTCTTGAAGTTGTTTTTACAAGAATTCCCACATGCATGTTCATATCTTGGTTTTGTTAAAAGAATTCAACTTGTTTTTGAGCTTAATGACTCACTTGCTCATGTTTTGGGGAATTGAAATGGATGACATTACATACAAGTTATGTTATTTAAGTTTCAAGCTTTGTTTAGTACAATTGGCTTAGCTTTTGGGCTTACTTTTGGAAAATAGTTTGTAATTCATCATGTACTATGAGTTTCTTAATGTTTTACTAAGTTTTGACCCAAAAGAATGTGTTTTGAAGTTTTGAAATTGAATTTTGAGCTTGGGAACGAATTTGGAAATTCCATAATTTTGCTCCTACGCTCGAGCGACCACTCTGTGTCTTGTACCTCTGCTTGAGCGACCAAATGTTGTCTCCAGTGTGAAATGCATGCTCCCAGAAGTCTAAGTGTTTTACTAACCACTCGAGCGACAAGAGTTGTGCTCGAGCAAACGTTGAGCGAGCGTTGAGCGGAAAAATTAAGCAACCAGTACTTTTGCAAGCCGCTCAAGCGAAGGAATGTGCGCTTGAGTGACCACTACATTCTTGCATGTCCGCTTAAGCAAAGAAAGCTACGCTCGAGCTAGACCCCTATTTTTAGCAATTATTGTTAAGCGTTTTCAAGTGCATTTTAGCATCCTCATTCATCCTAGGCACTCCTAGGCCATGATTAAGACTCAATAAGAGGAAAAGACTTAGAAACACACTAAGAATGAAACGAAAGAAGTTAAGTATCAACTGAGTGTGTGTTTCATTAAACGTATCTGATATGTTTGGTATACGTCACGTGTTGTGAGCGGTTGATTCATTTGTTTACTGCCAAGCCTATCTGTGAGTAATAACTCTGTAAAGTTATGTTGACTTTAATTATTTTATGATGATACAAAATGATCAGTTTTCTGAAATGCTATGTTTTGTGTAAATGAATGAATGTCCGATTTTCTTTGAAAAATAATTGTGGTACCCTTAGCAGAGGCCCTGGCTCAGGGGACATAACGCTGTGGTTTATAGTCATGAGGCCCTTGCCCAAGGGAAATAATACCGTGGTACAGGCCCTCGCCCGGGGGAAACAATACCGTGGGTCATGTATGAGATATGTTGCCCGGTACTAGAGGTTCCTTTTTGGAACTTGATATGCTTGACCAAAGAGGCATGTTTAAGTTAACGGATGTACCACACATGATTTGAATATGAATAAGATTATGACTCTGTTTCTGCCATAAATCCGATTATGATTTTTATTTGCTTTGAGATTTGAAAACTAGTCTGGGCATCATTCATTAAAATCTTTACTTTATTATTATTCACTAGGCTTCCACTCACTATTTATATTATGTATGTAGGTGACCAGGCTCATGACTAGACCCAACGTTGAGGATCTGGTGTCTCTGTTTTGTCAGCCAGCCGTTATGCCTCCGAGGAGGTTCCTTTTTGTGCGCAAGTCAAGTCTAAACGGCATAAGTTATGACCTTGTGTTAATAAGTAATACGATCAAGTCTTTTGATTTTTGTGTTTATTGGGGTATTTCCCTTTTGGGCTACATCTGTATTAAATGTGACAAAGATTACTGCATTATGATGTTGCGTATATGCATATATACATATATATATTATATAAGATTTTAAATTTCTGCCCCATGTATGTCTGCACGGCTCTATGGACTAAGTATTGTTAGTATATTTGCTTTCGTAGCCCCTAATTATATGTTATTCCGTTAAGAAGCCTTTGGTAATCCAAGGATTATTGGCCGGTTACAACGCTAAACCTATAGGGGCGGGTTTCGGTCGTGACACATATCTTTTTTTTTAAAAAAAAAACCTCAATGTACATTTTTTGAGTTAAAAAAAAAAAGAAGCACTAAATCCTAGTTTCTCCATTGTTTGTTACTTTTTCCATTGTTTGTCACTATGCTTGTTACACACTTTATACTTCTCTATTACTTGCAAATCAATACTCTCATAACAACTCTCATATTACTTTACTCTCTACGTTTATACTCCATTATTTATATAATTTTCTCATTAGTTCCACAATTATTTTTCATTTTGTTATGGAAGAGTTGCAAACCAATGGAAGTTCAAATTCAAGCAAAAATATGTCTGGCGACATCAAAATCAGTGATGAAAATGTTAGTTTTTTCGTGCAGAAGTTTTTTTTTTTTCCTTGTGATTTTAAGTCGAAAAATTAGTGTCGAATTATTTCATTTTATTCGAACATCAAATGTTGAAAGTAATTGTTTTATTCAACACTTAAACACTGAAATTAATACTTTTATTCGATACTTAACTACTGAGTTTAATTAGTTTATTCGATAGTTGAAGATTGAAAATTTGATTTATTTCGATTATTAAGTGCCGAATAATAGTGTTATATTCAACTCTGACGTGTTGAGTTAATTTTTTTCCCCCTTTTCGATATAATATTATGGTAGATTGTACTAGTCATTTTACAGCTAAACAGGTAATCTTTAACATGAATTTCATAACTTAATCATTTTCGTTAGTTAGTTTGTTTTTATGAAAGTTGTGTGACATTATATATGGGTTTCGACAACAATAATAAATTGCTTATTTGGGTACGTGATATTGGAAAGACCAATGACTTTGTTATTATTATAAAGACGTTAGACTATGGTGGTGGTCACAAGAGACTATGAATTTATCTTCCTTGTGAGAGGATTTGTAAGTATAAATCGCGTAACAAGTTGAAAGATGACTCGTAAGACTTGTTGAAACAAACTAGTATGAAGAAATGCGAATGTCCATTTGATTTGAGCGCATACAAGTTGAAAGCAAACAATGAATGGAAATTGAATGTAGTTTGTGGACTGCATAATCATCTAGCTGCGGAGCATCTCCAAAGACATTCATATGCAGGGAGATTGTCAGCTAATGAGAACTCACTGTTACTAGATATGTCAAAGAGTTTGTAATACCAAAAGAGATTTTAATTACACTCAAACAGAGGGATGCCCTTAATATAACACAATGAAAATAGTTTACAATGTATGACATTGATGTAGGGTTCTACAGAAAGCTGGTAAATTCCAGATGCAACAACTGCTGGATGACTCAGCGAAGCATAAGTACATTGAGTGTCATCGATGTGAGGAAGGCTCTATGACTGTCACGGACTTGTTTAAGGTACATCCAGTGAGCTTTGATTTGCTTTGTACATTTCCTTGTGTGTTGATTATGGACTGCACATATAAGACAAATAGATATCATCTTCATCTTATTGAAATTGTGGGAGTGACATCAACTCACATGGCATGCTCCGTGGCTTTCGCATACTTGCAAACTGAGCGTGTTGATAACTATGCATGGGTGTTACAAACATTGCGTGATCTTATGGACAACAAAATTTTACTTGAAGTCATTGTCACAGACAGAGAGCTTGCCTTGATGAATGCCATTGACAACACCTTTCCGAATGCTTGACATTTGTTATGTCATTGGCATATTAATAAGAATGTATTGGTGAAATGCAAGAAAATGTTTGAGACAAAAGAAAAATGGGAAAAGTTTAACATTGCATGGAATTATTTAGTATTGTCATCTATCGAAGAGGAGTACAATGATCACCTTGCTATACTGCGTAAGGATTTTAATAACTATTATGAGACAGTTGAATCCATATAATAAAAAAAAAATTGTTGCGGTACATAGAAACATGTGTAAGCATTTTGGCAATGTTGTAACAAATCGGTAATATATATATATATATATTTTCTTATAAGTCATATCGTTGTCTTTAATTATTATACTTCACTATTTTTTCTTTACATCCATATGAACAGGGCTGAGAGTGCTCATGCTAAATTGAAGAGGCAATTAGGTTCAAGTCAAATGACATTTGAGATATCATTTGAAAAAATATATTGTCTACTTGAGTTGCAGCACGTTCAAGTAAAAGCATCATTCGAGAAGAGTTTGACTATTATACAACATCAATTCAAACCTTCTCAATTTAGAGAGCTTTGGGGTAATGTGTCTATTTGTGCATTGGAGTATGTGTTGGCAGACAGTAAGAGAACAAATTCAGTTCGAATTGATGTTGTAGCATGTGGGTGTGTTCTTAGGCACATGCATGGTGTACCTTATGCTCATGAGATTGCAGATTTCACGAGACAATGACGCCATATTCAACTCAGTAGCATATATGTAAATTGGACACTACTTAATATATGTGTGCACAATTCGATGGTTGACAGATTGGTATTGACTAGTACCCCAGAACTTGAGTTGATTTTTAAGCATTTCAATGAGTCTGATAATGCCACGCAATTGGATATGTTAAAGAAGTTAAGGGAAATTGCAAACCCAGTGAGGACTTTCCTTATTTAGCCTGATGTGAAGCCTAATCCACGTTGAGGACATAAGAAAGTTGATATATCTTGCCGTTGTGACCCGTGTGCATTTGAGTTGGTTGAAAATGGCTATGATAGCCAGAGCACATATGAGAATAAGTGGAATGTGAAGACAGACATATCGTACTAGAACAAGTTTATCGAGTACATATGCTGGTGACTTCCCGCCTATGTTAAAATCATTGATAAAGTTAATGAAGGATATCGAAGGTGATGGGATTGTGGTTTTAGAGCTATTGCGGGTTTACTTGGTCTTGGAGGGAATGACTACGAGCAAGTTAGGCGTGATTTGCTGTTAGGACCCGAACCCACCCCTACAGGTTTGGATCATAACTGGCTAGTAATCATAAGATTACCTATGGCCTCAGACAAAAATTCAAAGTATAATTAAATATACAGGGCCTGAAGCGGAAGTAGATAATAAATTGATAATAATGTTGTCCATTGAACTGTGCTTATATGACATGAACATAAATATGCAAAACACTTCATAACATACCATAATATTTACAAACATTTGTCTCATATACATAACCCAATTTCAAGCATAAAACGTAACAAACATGACAAAACCAAAGCTTTACAAAGCTTAGCTAAAACAAAAACTAAAGCCTCAATGCGGAGGCACGTCAAAAGTGGCTTCACAAAAAAGGTTGACTCCATGAAATCCCTAATGTGGGTCCTCCTATTGCTCACCTACATATATACATATAGAAAATGGGTGAGTTGGAAGCCCAATGAGTAATATCAAAATAAAGAGGTTAAATGAATGAGTTCTATAATTATACAAATATAGAGACATTAATATGATCAAAGCATTTTTTGAATACATATAGTAATAAATAAATTTCATCAAACCTTTCATAGTTAAATACATTACGTGGTACATACCAATAGTATTATTAAAACTTGACAGAATGATCACCACGGATTGAGACCATACAAAATGTCTATAACGGGTTGATAACGTACAAAACGTCCATGAAGGTACGAAGCCATACGGAATAATCATACATGATCGGAGCCATACAGAACGATCATCAAGGATCGACATCGTACAGAACGTTTACAACGAATCAATAACATATGTATAACATCTATGATGAGCCGAAGACAGAACAGAAGGTTCCGAAGTTCAAATAATATTTTATGTCACATTAGATGCTCAAAAAGGAAACACATTCATTCTTATCAATCATAATTTTTAGAAAACCTGTCGTATCATAACATTTCCAAATTCCGTAGAATAACTTGACATTTCAGAAAATACTTATCATATCACAAAACATAGACTTAATAAAACTTCGTATAGCATAGCAATTTCCAAAAATATTTATACGAAAATATCTTTACAGAGACATTACTCACCGTAACCTGATTTAGATGTTACTCCTTGGCGATCCAACCTACAAAAAGCACATATAGACGAGTTAAAGACAAAACAAAAGTTCTTGAAGTTCAAATCATATTTTATATGTCGCATTAGAAGCTCGAAAAGGAAAATCATTCATTCTTATCGATCATAATTTTCAGAAAACTTGTCATATTATAACATTTCAAAATTCCGTAGCATAACTTGACATTTCGAAAAATACTGATCATATTGGACATTTCGTAAACAAAACATAGATTTAATAAAACTTTGTATAGCATAGTAATTTCCAAAAGCATTTAAACAAAAATATTTTTACAGAGACATTACTCACCGTAACCTGATTCAAATGTTACTCCTTGGTGGTCCAACCTACAGAAAACACATACACTACGATAAAAGAAAAGCATTCAATTAATTTTAATTTCCTTAATTAATTCAGATTAATTAACATCGGTTTCTAAGTGTCTTTTAATTCCTCAATGGAGCTAAATATGCTCATATGAGCATCTAGAGGGTCAAAAAGGTCGAAAGAAAAACAAAAGGGATTCCCCTATTTTCTACACATGCAAAAGCTCCCAGCCAAACGTGCGGATTGTGCTACACGTGCGAGTTGCACATGTAATTAAATCAGTAGCCATAGCTCTGTTCTGGTTCGATGACCGCACGTGTAAGGCTCACAGCTGCACGTGTTGTTCTGGGCAAAATTTTGTTGTTCAAAAATTTGATAAGTGTAAGCCTTTGGAACTCATTTCTATGACCAAAGTTCATGCAATACTTAATCAAAGCATGAAAATATATATGAAATATGTTCAATCTTCAACTTATTTGAATCAAAACTTCTTTTAATTTCAAACCAAGTTCCAAATTTCATGAATTCGAGATTTTCAAAACTTTTTCTTTCTCATCTTCATAACATGCAATTGATTGGCTCAATTTCTATAAAACTAATAGTGCATGTACTCAAATACATCAAAGGTTTAAAATTGAAGACTCAAGTTGATGAATTCTCACAATTATTCCTATGATTATTAACCTAACTAAGTTCTTCAATTTAATTCTTCAATTACTTCTTGATTTTAGGTCTTAGATGAATTCTCTACAAGAATTAGGATATAACTTACATTACCTTGTTGAATTCTTGGATAATTCTTTAATTTTTTGGTTCTACTCTTCTTCCTCTTAGTGTTCTTCCTTGAGCTCACTTTCTTTCTCTCTAACTCTTTTTCCAGCACAAAAATATGAGTTCAAGACTTCTAATTCTCAAGTTTTCTAGAATAGCCTCCCTTATTCTAGTTAATTGATTATCTTTCTAATTGTGTATTAAATTAATTAATCTTTACTTTGTCTTATTTGATTATGATTAACACCTAATGTAATTCATCTAATTAAGCTTAATTAAGGCTTAATCAATTATTCATAATTTATATTAATTTGAATCAAATTTTTAATTAAATTCCCATAAGGCTCTAAATATTCAATTGCATTGATTAAGCTCATCACTTAGGGGTTTCTAAGTCATATGGATAATCAATTTATGATTTGAAACATAACACCTAACAGATAATTCGCACACATATAAATCACAACATATATTAACATCAACATCAAAATTTCCTACGATTAAATAAATGCAAACATGATATGCATGGTTGGGTTATCACATTTGCTACATGAGTTGAATGATCACAAAGATGAATACGTCGTACTATAGGGGCACATGAGAGGGTTGACGAGCTGACACACATCCTGTCATACTTTAAAGACAGCCCAGGCTTTGATCGTTGTATGACTATGCTTGACATAGGGTATCTTATTGCATCATTTTATAATGTAGTCTTGTACCCCTTGTCATTCTAATAGTATCTCACTTTCTTACCTTTGAGATCATCACCAGTAACCCCAGCGAATCACCGTGAGATTGCCATTGTATTTGTCAATGGAAATCATTTTGTGCGAGTATAACCTACGAAAATTACCTATCATTGTAGTTTAATAATTTTGTAATTGTGAAATTGATGGGTACGCTAAGTTTACTAAGTTTTGATTATATTAATTTGGTTGAATTCTCATTGGATGTTCATGCTGGCATTTTTGGAGCCTAGCCATCCAATTCCTCCCATTGTTGTGCTGTGGCGAGTTAACCATCACCCTTGCGCATCAAAATGAGAGAATGCATATGTTAGTTGCATTTAGAAATTCAAAGCAAACATAGGACCTAATGTAGCTACTCGAGAGACCTTTGAGTTGACATCAATTGATGTATTAGGGAGCAGTTCTTGGATATTTAAAAAATTTAAGATATTAGTTTTTATGATTTATAGTAGCACGGATTTATGAAATGGATATCATTTTGTCATTGGATTTTGTAATGGCCATTTTTTGATAGAATGAATATGGGTTATAGTTGTCTTATTTATAGAATAAAAATCATATTATTTGCATTTTCTGAACACAAAGTGTGATGAAAATGTCACTACTATTAGCCTACAAGTGTTATTTTGTCCAACCAAATATAACTACTGTTAAAGAGTAATAATATTAACCAATAATAATAATAATAATAATAAGTAGTTCAATCCACCCATGTTATCACAAAATACTTGTCTCCTTGTACATCATAAAAAGTATCACTAATAAATACCTACTACAAACTCCACCAAAGTATCAAAAAAAAAAAAAAAAATAATCCAAAGAGTACTTATAGCAATTCTAGTTTGGACCTAACCCATTTGATGTTTTGGATCCGGGTTTATTATTATATATAATTATCCATGTCTTATTTCCCCTTATATCTTTTTGAATTTGGCTTTTGGAATGTCTTGATTGCCGTTTGGAATAGGTTGGTAGCTTGTTTTTCAAACTTTTGTTACCCAGATTTTTGTTCCTTTGCTCGAGCGACACTTCTTGCCCTCGAGCTATTTTTTTGAACCTCTAGTACTTTTGCAGGTATGCAAAAATACTGGGAGTTTATATTCTTCGCTCAAGCGATGATCTTCTATCTGTAAAACTTCTGGGAGTTTGTATTCTGTGCTCGAGCTAAGCATCTTGCGCTCGAGCGGTAAAACTTATTGTGTCTGGTCGCTCGAGCGACACATCTTGCGCTCGAGCGAACTATGCGTATATTAGATTGCAGAACTACCTTTTTGGGTCACTTTTTCATTTCACTCTCTCTCTAAACATTCCCAAAACCCTAGATTTAGACGTGCTCTCTCTAAAACTTACCTCCTCTCTACAAAAACACCAAGATCTAGTGATTTCTTCACCCTACTCCCTTTGTTAAGAAGGTAGAACACTCTGTGGGCTCTCTTTTCATCCGAACAAAAGTGGATTTTGGCTTCTTTGAGGTTTCTCCACTCTCTCCTTGGTCTTCTAGCTTCGAGGTAGGGATTCTCCATACTCTAGTATGGGTTTGGCCTTTGCTATTTGTTATTTCGAAAGATTATAGTAGTTTGGGGGTTTTGGCAAAAACCTAGGGTTTGAAATCAAAAAGTAAAAGAGGGGTTTTTCAAATGGTTTATTAAAAAAGGTTGTGATAATAAATTTGAGGTTGACATATGTTGAAATGAGGTATTTCTTGCATTGAAATAGATTTTTAAAGAGAAAGGGGTTTTGCCCTAAAATGTAAATGTTGAGATTTTAAAGAGAAAATGGAATTGATATTGGAAATTGTGAAATTGAAATGATGATAATGATGATGGCAGAGATGGATATGTATTATCACTCCCATTTGAGATTTTAGAAAAGTGTATCTTTAATGGAAATTTATTTGTCTGTTAGAGATATTTGTTTTAGGCTATCTGTGGAGGGTAGCTATGATTGTTATAGAAATTGCATGAGGATTAGCTGAACTAAAACTAAATTCTTATCCATTTTGTATTGAACATTGTTGCATACTGATTAATACATTGAAAATTAATATGATTTGAGAAAAATTGGTGGACTTAGGAAGAAAGTGTGTAACACCAAAGTTAAGTTGGCTTGTGTGTCCAGAATGAAAGTCTCGAAAACCACATGTATACATGGGTACTGATCCCGCGAACGAAATTTTCGTGAAATGGCAAAAGTAGTGCTTGTATAGCCTACGTTTACATGGGTCCCAGTTTACAGTTTCCTCCATACGAAATTTCTAGGAAAGGTCGTATTGTTTTGAAATTCCCAGAGTGTGATTCACTACCCTCTTATCTGTTGTAAATGAAATGATTTATGAACCATGAGATTATTATGGCATTGCATGGTTATGGAAAAAGATATAAAAATGTTTTGGCCCGAGTATTGCATATGCATCTACCTTATAGCTTTGTTAAGATTCATACACTGTGTTAGATTACTTTTACTGGGTTTTAGCTCACCCTATGTGGGAAAAACATTTCAAGTGCTGATGATATGACTCCACCAAGGACTTAGCTTGGGAGGACTGTGGAGCTGAAGACTTGTTGTTGATATTTTGTATTTAATTTTGTAAAATCCTAGGGCTTTATTTGTATTGAGCTTAAGACTCACTTTTGATCTACCCAAGCATTAACTTGGACAGATATATATAAGCCACTAGGACATATGGTTATCTATTTAACTTTCATTTCTTTTCACTATCTTGTAACACATGCTGTAGATTCAGGATGTACTGTTTATGAATGTATATTACATGTGTCACTTTTTGTATATCAAACTCCAATTAATGAAGGCTTATCATTTCAGTTATGTTCCCATTTAATAGTTATTAGGAGGTGGGTACATTGTGTTTATTTTGGGGCATTACAGTAATAATAATATCCGTCTCTTTATACATCCACCAACATCATCACAAAATACAAAATGTTTCAAAATATCACGTCTTCTTGAAAATGCTATCAACTACGTGATTGGTGAGTATAATGTGCTCCAAAATGATATGTAGTAGAAGAGCTGGGTGCAGACTGACCCTGAGCAGATGTACTAGACGTAGCTTTACCAATATGCTGATCTTGAAGAAGACATTCAATTACATCAATTGCGTAGTAAAGCCTACCAGGATGTTAAACACTGTCTTCATAGCCAGCCTCAACGAAAAGATGAGTGATCTGATATATCTGTGACATATGTTGTATTACGAGAACAAGTGCAACATTATATACAAATCTATAACACATGACATAAATAATTGTAATTTAAATGAAAAATGATGATACATGTGTGTATTGGCTAGGATACTGATAATGATGAATATTCGGGTCCACCTTAGAATAACACGCTGGGTTTTGAACATATATATGGGTAATAGTTTGGTACCAATCCATGTAACTAGGAACACAATCCCAAGGTTGCCATACTGGTGTACTCCTACTTCGCTCAGATAACACATGGTTGTTCCCATGCCTCCCAAATGATGTCCAAGTATGCATACATAACATTGTAGTGTGAAGCTGTGGCTCCTCAAGAAGCATGCATAGGGCCAAATGGTGGATTAGGGATCGTCTGCACTCTGTCAAATGGTCTCAAAACTTTATCAAGGTGATATGATTTAACTACTTCCAAACACTTCAGGTAACTATGGTAGAATATAACTGGGTGACATGGATGAACATCTCTGCAACTCAACAAGGGTCTCAAATAACCTGTAAACAATAACAACTGTAAGATATAAAAAATGATTTTTTTTTTTTTTTTTAATGAAATAGAGTTTTAACTTTTAAGGACTTTTTAGCTTACATTGTGTACACCCAACCTATCAAGCTCTTCTCGAAAAGCCTACAACTGTGTCTTTTCACGAGACTCTTTTCGAGAAGTCCAACGGTAAACGTATGGCATGTCTTGAGGGTAATTCATATTCAGGTGTGGTAGAAATCCACGAAAGTGCTCATAAATCCATCCCTTAAGGAGTGTCATGTAACCGACTATATGTTTTACACTAGACTTGCTAGTGTACCATAATTGTCTGTATAAGTATGTCAATGCAACAGCAACCTGAGCATATAAAAGTACTGTCATCAAACCGAACAACAAACTGGCTATATGTCAATCCATCTATCAAGGAGTGTCATGTAACCTGCTATATGTTTTACACTAGACCTGCTAGAGTATCCCAACTGTCTATATAAGTATGTCAATGCAGTAACTCCCTAAGCATATGAAGGTACTGTCATCAAATTGGACAACAAACTCAAATAAACAACGAGGATCCGAATAACAGTCTTGTCACTGAAAAGTGTACAACCCAACAAAAATAGTAAGTATGCTCTACCTGCACATGCAATTCTTTCCACTGAATCATTGTTTGTAACATTATGAAAATGTTCCCTTAACCACTCAAGCCTCACTCAATTGCTCTCAGCACTAGACATCTCATGTTTGACCTCTTGCTTATCAATTCTCAAGGTATTAACTACTAATGCAATGACCCGCCTTTCTGACAACTTACACACGCTAATAGATTTGCCTGCAATGGGAAGCCCTAGGATAGTGGCGACATTATTCAATGTGAGTCATTTATCCAACGGTCAAATGGAAGGTGTTTGTCTCCGGTTGCCATCTCTCAACAAAACTGGACACAATAATTTTGTTGATGAAGTGGTATGTACAACGAGCTAAGTGTGCAAGTCCTGACATCTCCACAATGTTTACAAAGGTAGCGTTGTTGCCTTGTTCCCATTACGGCCATGAACGAATCTTAGTCGAGTGATTATGACACTTCAAGGCTATCCTGTCATCAGCACCATTCAAAATAACTATGACAATATGACTTTTAAAACTTTTAAGAATTGATAGATTAGTTGGCCCTCCCAAAAATGGCTTAGTAAGAATATCTTCATCAAGAATATTAGCATCATCACCAATAGGGTCATCATTCATAGCAATATCATCCATAACTGGTGCATTATGTGTAGGATCATTATCCATGACAATGTGTGCATCATCATCATGAACTCGAGCACGTCCACGTCCACAACCACATCCACGTCCAGCATTATCTAATTTACGAAGACTTCTATTCGAAGTTGTTACTGACCGACGTTAACTGGGACCGACATGCATCTACGTAAGGAAAATTATTCTCATCAACCCAATAGAGCATTTATGGTGAAAACACTCTAATAAAAATGTAATGAAATAATCAAATTATAGTCATCAACAAATATAGCAATAACAATTAGTTATGCTAACAAAACTAATGGTAATAGTTACCATTTATATTGTTTTATTTTATTTATCTAGTGTGGGAATACCAGTTTTGCACATATTTTGTTTTTATCTATTGTTATGTATTGAAGTTCACAAATAAATAAATAAACACACCTATAAAATAAAATTGTTGAAAAAGTGGAACCGAAAGGGAAAAAAAAAGAAGACCTAAAAGAATAAAATAACAGCATGAATTTCAGTCAATAATACTGGCTTCCATGTCAATGCACCACCATGGATTTGCTTTGACTCCTATTCACAAAATCAAACTCTCAATAACACTCCAATCCTGTGATCCGTTAAACATAAAAGAACGTAAGGTCCACTCAATCTTGGTGGCTTATGTAACTTGGTATAAATAAAAAATAAAAATAATATAAAAAAAAAAACAGAACTTGAGGGCCGAAAAAAATACATGATTCGGAAATCAAAGTCAAACAAATTGACGAATTGCGGTACTACAGAACCAAAATACTTTATTAAATTCGGACATTAACCATCGATTTTATTTTTATTTTATTTTATTTTTTTTGGGAACTAATTTGTCCAATAAATCAATTGTATTCGAAAGTAAATTTCTGAATTAAATATATAATTTTGAAAAAAGTCCCAAACTGCAAAACTTAGAAGAAAAAACGACGGTTTTATGTCAATGGAGTGCACAGAGACCTGGAAATAGTAAATGCAAGAACAAAATGGTAAATACAATAGAGAAATGAGAACATGCCTCACCTTCGACAATATAATGAAGGGCCTTCAATAGTGATATCAATGGAGGTCTTCAATTGAAGACTGTGTCTTTACTTCACTTTGACTGTGGTTTTCAATGTGTCTGTAACCATAGCAATGTGGGTCTACAATTTTCAACAAGTCTTGAAACAGTGGATCTACCCAACAAGTGTGTAGAAGAAGGATTGAGAGGGTGTGTGTACAATGGTATGAGTGAAAGGTATAATTAAAACATTTACGCTGTGTTTGGCTGGGGAATTTGGGATGGAATTTAAAAAAAAAAAAAGAAAAAAGTGTGTGAAACTATGTGAAATATAAGTATATATTTTATTCACATTTCACATACCTTTTCTATTTTCCTTTCTAAAGCTCCCAACCAAACACAACATTAATATATGGATTGAAAAAATTAATTAATAATTAAATTAATAAGTGTGCACTGAGAATTAATATATATTGAGATAATTAAGTATATGAAAATAGAATTTCCCTCGAAGTAGAGCAAAAAATTATGTAATGAAAACCACTTTTCCAGCATTAGACCCCTTGAATGGTGAAATATGAGGACGATCGAACACGTTAACACGATGATGTAAATGTTAGGACAATGAAGACTCATAGGAATGAAAGAAACAAAGAGCACCACAAATACAGAAGAAATTATGCATTCATACATCAATACCACCCAGCGCTTAGGAGTTGTCTGGAATGAAGGTTTTTGTCTTTGTTTTTGCTTTTGCTTTTGCTTTTGTTTTTGTTTTTGTTTTTTTTTTTTTTTTGTTTTTTGTTTTTTTTTTTTTTTGTGTGTGTGTGTATATGTGGGGCTAACAGAGAAAAGTGCTAAAAAATTTACTCTAACAATTGTTTAGAGCATTAGGTCTATTAGATATTTTTTTGTAAAATAATTTGATGAATATTTCCAATTTTACCCCTTAATTTATTTGTTGACCTTTTTTTTTTTATCTGTTGGCTTTTTGTTGACTATTTATTCAAATTGGTAGCTATCTGTTAAAATATACATAAATAAATAATTTATTCAATTTTTTTTCTCTTTCTGTTTAAATTTTTTTACTACATGTCGAATTTTTTCCTTTTATATGTTCAAATATCTATCCAAACACAATTTTTATTTTTTATTTTTTTTATCTCGTAAAAAAATTAAAAAAAATTAAAAAGCTACTAAAATTCAAGTTTCCAAACCAAAGCATTTGCATCAAACGCATCAAATCCCTTTCTTAGCTATTCTACCAAGAAAATTCACTAAACAAATACTCTATCAAACTAGCCTTTCCAATTGCCAAATCTGTTGAGACTCAAATCCTCTCCACAAGTAGCCAGCCATCAAGCCTCAACAAATATATTTAAATAATAAAATATTGGACTAGCATTACACAACTATTTTTTTGAAATTTAATTTTGTTCACATATTTGATATGTGTATAAACCAACCAACTATTTTATTACTTAAACTAATGGGATATTTTAAATGGTTATGTGTATGAACAAAATAGTTTTTCTTGTACAAAATTGTAAGCATACTGAAAAACAAAGAGTAAATTGAAAAAAAAAAAATTTATATTGAAGTGGATAAAAAATAGAGATGAAGTGATATTATTTATATTACAAAGATATGAAAAAAAAAACACACATTGAAAATGTGTCGGTTTAAAAATATTTGATCAAAAGTTGAACTATTAAAAAATGTTAGTTTAAAAAAAATATGACTGTTAGAAAAAAAAAATAATAAAATAAAAATATTTAAATAGAATAGAAAAATAATAGAAAATTTATTAGAGGATGTATTTAAAAAAGTGATTAGTTAAAATAGAAAAATAACTTTTTAATTAAAATTTGACTACTTTGATAAAGATGTGCTTTTATAATTTTCGAAGAATCCATAGACTGCCAAGACTGTATTTTCCTGTAAATATCAATGCTCTGGTTCCATACAAATTCTTGGAAGGAGCAAAGAAGCTTAAAAGTATTTGTATAAGCATTGTGCACAACAAAGTTATTGCATGCTTAATTGTATTTGCTAGCACGTAATTCCACTTATATTTTATTCATATTTGTTTCATATTTTCTATTTTTCTTTTAAATTTTTATTTAAATTTATAATCCAAACATATAAATCTAATTATATGTGGAGGTGTACTTTAATTGTTCAACACACATGTAGATGGTGTGTGGAAGTTGTGTAATGAACTATAAAAAAACAGCGTAGATGATGAAAAAAAAAAAAGTGTAGATGATGAACTAAAAAGGAAAATGTATACTTTGTTTTTTTGATTGTGATTTGTATTACGACTTAAAAAGAGAGAGAGAGAGAGAGAGAGAGAGAGAGAGAGAGAGAGAGAGAGAGAGAGAGAGAGAGAGAGAGAGAGAGAGAGAGAGAAATTACTCTATTTTGAACTAAAGTAAAATTTATTTCTTTTAATACATAAATTTTTTATTTTATCTTTTCATAGTTCTCAATTTCAATTTTTTAATCCTAAATTTGAAACTAATTCCAACTTTTACAACCAGCCTTCAATTTTGCAAATTTAACCATTTATTGAAAATTTCGTTGTGTTTCAAATAGTAAAATTCCATTGTTTGGTTTGAATCTCTTTTTTGAAAATTGACTCTTTTTATTTTTTGCATTTTTTATTTTTATTAAAAAAATTATTGATTTTTTTTTAATATTTTAAGCAACCTAATATAAATATACTTAAAAAGTGTAATATTTGTGAAAAAAATCTTTAAAAAATTCACTAAATATGAAAAATATATAAAAAAAATACAAAAATTCAATATATTTTTGTACTCTTTTATATTCATTGATTTTTTTAAAATATATTTTTAAAAAACATTTTACTTTTTAGGTACATTTAAGTTAGGTGCATCTAAAAAGTAAAATAAATTTTTTTTCTTAAAATATTAAAAACTTCACTAAAAAAACACGAAAAATAGAAAATTTAATTTTCAAAAAATTTTAGTTCAAAAATTGAAACCAAACAAGGTTTGCCTTTGAACAGTGAAAATAGTGAAATTTCATTATCCGTACACAATAAAGGACAAATTTTACTTTATCCTCTTGTGATTTGGGCCATGTGCAGTTTATCTCTTTAACGCTTGGAAATGACCACATAACCTCCACATGATTTGTGGACTAAAGTGTATCGGTAAACACCGTTAAATATTTCGTCCAACTTGACAACAAGGGTGCAACACGTGGCAAACATAAGGAGGTTATATGCTCATTTTCAAATTTTAAGACGGTAAATCACACATGAAATAAAACACCAGGAGTTAAAGTGCACCTTACCTTCCAAACAAATGACGAAAATAGAATGATATTTTAGTATTTTTAATTAAATCGTTAGTAGTCCTAATGGTGTGCTTCAATTCACAAACCACAATGAGTTATGTGGTCATTTCTAAACGTTAAAGAGATAAATCACACATTTCACTAATTGATAACAACACGGACAATGAAATTTTGTCAAGAATATTATTTACTAAAAATGAAAGTTTGAAATTTTGTCAACACACACAATGAAATATTGAATTTTTAGTTCGATCTTCAAGAATATTATCTACTAAAATGCTAAGCTATCTTGCTTTCAGAAGCCACGTGGAAGAAATTTGTCCATGGGTGACAACTAGTTTCCTAATTGACCATAGCCTACTAGATTTATTCTTTTGGAATGAATTCCATTCTCTCAAAAAGCAATATGGAGAAAGCAAAACTAAAATTGAGAATTCCATGCTACATAATAATGTACGTGAGGGCATTTGATTGAGATCATAGAAAACTTTGACCATTCACCCAAAGAAAGCAAAGAAAATCATCTTTATCATGTTCAATGAATTTGGCATGTTTTGGAAGCTTTGATGATATTTGGGAAAAATCATTGAGCCAAAACCAGTGAGAGAGTTGTGCAAGATTAGCTAATGCATTTGAGTAACATTTTTAAAGTGCATATTCAGAAAGTACAAATGAGCCACACTTTGGCCAGATCTCGGTAGTGTGCTCATTAGTCATGGTTTTGTCCCATATCCCTTCCCATTCTATGAAAATAAATATATATGTGATCTTTTCCGTTATAAAAGAAAAAATAAAGTATATATTAATTTAGGTATGGTTTTTGTTTAACCAAAAATGAAATAAAAATACCTCAATGACATGTGAAGTAAGCTAATAATGGTCGGGTTGGAATGGTTTTCGGGTTGCATTTGAACTTGTACCTCTAGATTGAATCATAGGAATCTTGGCAAAGATAAATTCAGATAGATTGTGATTCTCTCCATTCCAAAGTATGGAGGGTCTTCATTGCAGTATCCAAAGGTTTATATTGATTCTCTTTGAATTTAAAATATTGATAAATTCTCATGATTATTTTACAACATTTAGATGATGTAATAGATATCCTTCATTACAATTATGGAATGGAGAGGATCTTAGTCTATTCTGGATGTACAAAATTAGGAAGACAAATTAGGAATTTAAATGATAGAGATCTGTTAAATACGCTCAAAATAAATACACCAACCATAGAAGAGTTTATTTCATAAGGTACAAAGCCTACAAACATGTGGTGGGTATACTTCAAAATAATACGTGTGCATTAGATATGCTGAGTTTATTTTAAGTTTAAATATGAAGTTGAGATAACTTTAGGGGTCTGTAGAACCTACCAAGGTTCTATTTTGATAATTCGAACCGTTTCATATATATCATTCATGAAAAAAGTAGGTAGATTAAACAATCGTAACATTTTTATTTTCTTATATTTGTCTTAAAAAAAAATGGAGTCGATTTTAAATAAATAAGATAGTTAGTTGGTGGTTTAACCTCAGGTTTTATCGTTGGCAAAATTGATGTTCACATTTTACATAGGTTCTCTGTTTTAAGTCCATTCATGACTCAATTAGCCTATTGAACTAGTCAACTTCGGTTTTTGATTTCGTTTGGCTTTCAATTTCAAATTCTACATTAGTATTCTAATAGATAAATCATAAACAAACAGATAAGCATCAATTAAGCACATAATCATGCAAATGTGCTCTGTTAATGTACACTAAACCTAACCCACTAACCTAACCCACTACATCCACCCCACTAAACCTAACACACTTACCATCTCCACTACCACCCACCACCTCCACTACCATCCACTACCACCACTCACTTACCTCACACCTCTCCTATATAATAGCTTGTAACATACAAATCAATATACAACAATCTTGTAATTCAACAATCAATATATGCATACAATTTATTTTCTCTCTATCAATTTATCTTACATGGTATCAGAGCAAGGTTAACAACTTAGTAATTCCGCTTCACCGGCGGGCGGCAACCTCGCCTTGGCCGCCCGCCGGACCTCTACACATACCTTCACTCCGCTGCCCCAACACTCAATCTCATACTTCTTTGAGTATTTCACAAAAGCCTTCTTCTTGGACTTGCACCAGTTCTTGTAGAATCACCTCCTCACTCAGATGCTGAGCCCATACAGTGTTCAATGAACGGAGACCACGTGGTGTCTTCACATAAGCGACCACACCAACAATGACCATCGGAGGAGTCTCCATAACTGTTACAAGTCTGGCATGACCAGGTTGACAAACCTGGATCAAAGCTGCACAAGAAGGAGACATGCGAGGCTTGACAAACCTGGATCAAAACCTCTCCTCTCTCTCTCTCAAACCCAGCTCTCTCTCTCTCTCGCAGAGCTCTCTCACTCTCTCGGCACCTTCTCTCTCTGCAACATACACATACACGCTGCCAATTCACTCGGCTATCACACACAGATACACATCACCCAACACACACACCAACCCAGGCACACGGGCACACACCCCTGGCACACACAGGATGCACGACTTATACAGAGAAAGGCCTCTTTTTTTTTTGCACAACAAAGGCATCCAAAGGCATCTTTTTGAAGCTAACAAAGGCATCTTTAAAATAACAATAAAACACATGCACATGGAGACATGGAACTTTTTTATTTTATTTTTTTTTTCTTTATTTAATCACCCCACTCCCTCTCTCTCTGGTCCCTTTGTTTTCTCTCCACCACCGCCCCATGCTTTTCTCATTACTATATTATTATTATTATTATTATTATTATTATTATTATTATTATTAAAAAGAATAAAAAAAAATCCACCGCCCAAACTTTCTTTTTTTTTTAATCACGCTCTCTTAATTCGTCCTGTTCCCCACTACCACCTTTATTTTTTTTTATTCATTATTATCTCTTCATCATCCCCATGCTCATCCAAAAAAAAAAAAAAACAAAAAAAACAAAAAAAAAAAAAAAAACATTCCAAATACCATTGCTGTTTTTCACAAATCCGTGTGCTAAAGATTTGCACTCCAACACCAAACCATATTTTATTCATCTCAGGGATCAACCCCGATCACATTTTTACACACCAAAAAAAAAAAAAAAACAAAAAACAAAAAAAAACAAAAAAAAAAAAAAAAACAAAATACGCAAACAAAACAGCCACATCCACAGGCCGGATTTTCTTCTCTACTCTGCCGCCGGTCTCTTCTTCTTGCCTCCGTCCTGAGCGGCCCTTGCCGGTGCTGCCTCCGTGTTTCCCACTCCACTGGGCACGATCACTACTCCCTGCTCCTCCACTGCAGCATATGGCGGACCTCCAAATCGGAACATCACGGTGGCCTTCCACTTCAGCTCCTTGTTTTCTGCCCTTAGCACGCTTATCTCTGCTCGCGCATCCTTATACATGCGTTGGAGCAGAGCCAGCTGGGAGTTTAATTGATGCACCTCATTTGTCCTACTCTGCAGCCGGTGCGACAAGTTTGTGACCGCCGTCATAGACTCCACACATGCCTTCAACGTATACTGATTAGCCTCCACATCCGTTTGCACTGCCATTTTTTGCTCCACCGACTGCATCGGAAAGTTCAACGGAGCAAACCCAGTAGTGTTTAGTTGAGGTTCACGGGACACCGCACCAGTTCTCTCTCCTGTGGACTCGTTGAGATCGGGAAAGAGAGTGAGCAGCCCACGGGACGACGAAGCCATTTTCTCTCGCAACAGAGTGTTACAGACTCTCTCTCTCAGCACAACAGTGTTACAGCCTCTCTCTCTCAGCACAACGCAGAATTCTTCAGAGGTTTCTCTCAGTTTCTTGTCTCAGCCTCTGCCTCGGCCTCAGCTCCGTCTTGGTTAAATAGCCGAGGCAGCCACGCGCATCGCGCGCCTCTTCTCACCGACAAACTGGCACGCCTTTTCATGGCACGCCTTTTGATGCATTCGGGCACGCCTTTTGATGACACGCCTTTTGAGGGTGCGGGCACACCTTTTGAGGGCACCACTTTTGAGGGCTCGATATCTATATCCATGTATATTTTTTTGGACAGCCTATATACACACTCATACAGTGTCTTCTACACCGGTCAGCTTTATCAATCCCTTTATTTCAACCTCAAATAGGTTTCTATCTTTACACCTATTTGAGTTTGAGGGGGGGTTATACACAGTATCATGTATAAGTCGCTCATGGCGCACTCCCTAAGTCGCCCCCTTGGTGCACCACCACAACTCTGCTACAACGGTCCGACATGACCCCGTAAACTGTCCTGCTACATCGGTCCGACATGACCCCGTAAACTGTCTTCTACAACGGTCCGACATGACCCCGTAAACTGTCTTCTACATCGGTCCGACATGACCTCGTAAACTGTCTTCTACAACGGTCCGACATGACCCCGTAAACTGTCTTCTACACCGGTCCGGCATGACCTCGTAAACTGTCCTGCTACAACGGTCCAACATGACCCCGTAAACTGTCTGTCTTCTACAACGGTCCGACATGACCCCGTAAACTGTCTTCTCCAACGGTCCGACATGACCCCGTAAATTGTCTTCAACAACGGTCCGACATGACCCCGTAAACTGTCTGCTCCAACGGTCCGACATGACCCCATAAACTGTCTTTTACATCGGTCTGACACGACCACACAGTGTCTTCTACAACGGTCCGACATGACCCCGTAAACTGTCTGCTACAACGGTCCGACATGACCCCGTAAACTGTCTGCTACAACGGTCCGACACGACCATACCGTGTCTCCTATCCTGTTTTGTTTTTTATTTATCAGTTTACTTTTCTGTTTTGTTACTCTCTTCAAACTCAAGTTGGTTAGTTCCTATCCTCCTTGAGTTTGAGGGGGGCTGTTAATGTACACTAAACCTAACCCACTAACCTAACCCACTACATCCACCCCACTAAACCTAACACACTTACCATCTCCACTACCACCCACCACCTCCACTACCATCCACTACCACCACTCACTTACCTCACACCTCTCCTATATAATAGCTTGTAACATACAAATCAATATACAACAATCTTGTAATTCAACAATCAATATATGCATACAATTTATTTTCTCTCTATCAATTTATCTTACATGCTCAATGAAATAATGTAAAAAAATAATATATATGTCCGGGTCATCACAGCTCGAGCGCATACTTTACTGCTCAAGAGATGTGAGTAAAAGGCGATGCAAACATATAGGTTAACCGCTTGAACGCAACATCACTGCTTGAGCGGTGAAACATCTCTCCTAGAAGTTTAGAGCACGGGCAGAGATACTGGATGGACCACATCACCGCTCGATCGCATAAAAGACAGCTCGATCCCCATACAGTCAACAAAGTGGCAAATAAGGAATGCGCAAGATACAAAATGTCAACACAAATTGCTCTACACTGGCACAATTCAGGTTGGATTCGCATCAAAACACTCATAGCCTCACTGAAACAAAATAACAAATAAAATACAACTAAAAAGAGTTTTATCAAATAGGATTGCCAATTACAAAAAACCTACAAACATGAATATATGTGGCAATTTCTTAAAAGTATTGATGTGTGAGGTAATTGGTCTGATTAAAAAGGGTTTTGATGTTTGGAAATGGAGTTTTCCTCAAAAACTTGAAATGTTTGAAATGTTCTTGTGTAAAAATAATCACTACTTTGATGGTGGTTTGATTTATGAAGGAAATGGAGGAAATTTCCAAATTTTCTAAAAACCCTAATTTGAGATTTTGGTTTCAAAAGTGAGATTGGAAACAAATTGATATTTAAGTGGATATGCTTGGAAATCTTGACAAAAATGTTGATTCTTGGGAATGTTGTTGAAATGATGGGATTGTTGTGGAAACCCTTGGTAACTCGTGATGGCGATTCATTTCCTCCATGAATTTTGAGTATTATTTCTTATAAAGTTAATGAGAACCTTAACTAAATTATGCTATTTTACAAACTCATGCATTGCATTGCATTTTATAGTTTTGAACTTATCTTGTTTTATTCCCATGAATGTTGAGACATTGGAAAAGGGGTAAATGCCTTGGTAAGCCAGGTAGAGAGTTGGCTTTGCAAATGTGTTGAGTATTGTGTTGGTACCCGAGCGGGGAGTCAAGATGCCCAATTGTCCTGTCTCGGGCTTGATGTTGGACAAATGTAGGAAAAGATGTTTTCTAGGTGCCAAATTGCCCTTTTAAGCTTGATGCCGAAAAATGTGAGAAAAGTATTAATTTTACGTGCCTAAATGCCCTTCCGTATTGATTTGGTAAATGTGTGACTATTCTGATGCATAAATCCTATCTATATGTATTTGACTCTTACTTTGGATTTTCTAGTGCACATTCACTACCCGAACTTGATATTGGTTGGTTTTGAATAAAAGTGCATGAGCATCATTTTATTTGTAAAAAGAAAATGATGGATTTTATCATTATATCACATCAGCACAATCATAATCATATCAAATGTTCATATACTTCGTTAAATGTATATTTATTGGACTATTTTGCTTATTCCTATCAAAACAACAATTTTAGGTCAAGATGATGGAGTCCCACCCCGTTAAGTTGAAGCTGGGACATTTTGGTGGAGCATGGACGCTCTTTTGTTGTGCTATATATGATACAGTTTCAAGCTAAATTGTCCAGATTGTCTTCCTATTTTGTGTAATCAAAACCTTTGTCTTGGAAATGTGGAAGTCATTAGAGCACTTTATTTGTTCTTTTCTCTCTCTAGCTCTTTGACCTACTAATGTCAGATAGATATATTTTGGGAACAATGTCATTGTAAGATGAACATGAAATATTTTGGGGAAGTTAAAGGAGAAAAAGAAATATTTAATCATTACTTGATGTATTCCATTCATATCTTTATCTTATATAAATTTTTTATATGAAAAGGATATAAAATTGAAAAGGGATAGTATATTCTTGTGGCTTGAAAAATTGCGGCATACAATAGGACTTAATAGAATATAACAATATTTTATGGAGTAATTGAAATACAAGTAATTGACAAAGAATTTTCTAATAATTTTTTTTATTAAAAATTTTCAATAACAATCACATTTTAAACTCTCTCTTTTTATTTTTTATTTTTTTATGAGCAACAATAAAGAGTTTAAACAAAAAATTTATTAAAAAATTTAAGACAAAAAAAAAATGTCATTATGAAGCTTGTTCAAAACTAAATGAAAAAGTTATCGAGACTGGAGAAATTTTTGTACCCTAAGGTACTATATGGTACTATCTTTTATTAATTATAACTGTATATAGCTTTATTTTTCCTCAAACACCTAATATAAACATAATGAATCATACTGTCAAATTCAATCACAATAATAGAAGGTATCACATGACATCTACTCTACTGACATCCAACAATTCCTTCCAAGGCAGAATTAAGATGCTGATGGGTTGTTAAACACACCAAAATTAAACACAAAACTATACCAAATTCTTTCAGAATAATGGCAAGTCCAAGTATCGATCCACAGGGACAATTGTGAAATTAACCTAATTTAATTGTTAAATTCCTAAATTAATTTTGATGAAAAGATTGATTGTTCATAACCTAATTTAATAACAAATAAATTAAACTGCGTAATTAAATTATCAATTTATAAATAAAATTGGATTTACTGATTTGGAAAAAAACCTAGGGCAATGTGTCCACCGCTAGTTATGTAAATAAGGTTTCAAATTGAAAACAATTATGTTATGGTTAGAACGGAATAATGTTTTGCAACTACAAGTCCAAAGCATTTAACAAGAAAATCATCACGTTCAATGTACGAGCACGAACCATCTCAAGTAGTACGAATCGTTTACTCTAAACTAAGGTAGTGACACGACTTGTCTCTCGTAGTATGGTTCGTCTCATACCTTGAATGTGAAAGAAAAGAAAACTCTTGTATGGAAAACATTCAACAATCACAGAAAGTCGAATATTTGAAGAAATAATGAAATATATATATATATATATATATGAAACTTTTAGAACACCATACAATTGTTCAAACCTTTACATAATTGAAAATCAAAAAGAAAACCTAATTACATGGCTAGGGTTTCATCAAAACCCTAGAAAAGACAACTAGCCACTCATGAAGGAGTGGGAAGAGGAAGAAGATGAGGAAGAAACCCCCATGGAAGTGTCCTTCAAGCTTTAGGATAAAATCACTTCTTTAGAACCCTAGCCTCCCTTTTCTCTCAATTAATTTTTTGAACCCTAGGTTTTGCTATTTTTCTTTCTTTTATTCTCCGCAAACAAACCAAAAATTATGTGCACGCCATGTGTCCCTAGGTGGGCCGCTCGAGTGCCCATGTGGGTTGCTCGAGCGATGGTGAGCTGCACGTGCGGTGGTCTGGCTGGCTCGAATTCTTCACTTCTCGCACAGGAGATTTGCTTTCGCGCCCTTTTTGATTGAATTTTTATATTTCTTGCCAAATCTGTACAAGTGCACGAAACACATCATCTCCACCAAATAAACAAAATTGAAAGAATAAAAATGTAACTTAAGTGGCCTCAATGTGGTACCTTTCGGCCTACATCACATCCCACAACTTACATTTTGCTAGTCCTCAAGCAAAACAAAAGAAATAAGAAAAGTGAAATACTCTAAGCCACTTTCGTAGGGATCACGATTGCATTTAGCATATGCAACAAGCCTTTAAACCACAAGGTTGCCTCAAGTGGACGAGTATAGTCTCGTAAAGGTTTTCAGAAATGATACCCACAAACATCAACATCTTCATATCCACTCAACAACAATTAATCACACTACTCTACACAACAACCAACTCATGTGCCACTACAGTGTGATATTAAGACATGATGAGTCATTGAAGGCACAGTGGACAAGTATGAAGGAATCTATTGAGCCAAAACCACAATTTAGTTAATACAAAAGCAAAGTCCCCTATACTTGTGAATGCTAGTGGACATATCATTAGTACCCTCGGTGTAAAGTGTAATCTCCATATTAGTTAACTGTCCACTATAATAGCCCAGTGTACTCATAATAACACTCAACATATACAGAAAAACTAAACTGTTACAACCAAGATTCTCAAAATTTTTATTTTTTTTAAAAGATTGTGCAATGTCCTGATCCATTAAGCTTTCTAGTCAACCCATATAACAAGCATTAGGCCAATGACTCCCAAACCAGACGGTTTTAGGGCACTAAGTGTAGAGACATCCCTACGAGCTTAATAACTCGAGCTGAAAAAGCTACGAATCCGAACAAGTCATTCTCCTTATTTTTCCTTAACTGTGCAATGTCTAGGTCCCTTAAGCTTTCTAATTAACCCATGTAACAAGTATTGGGCCAATAACTTCCAAACCAGACGATTTTAGGGCACTAGGTGTAGAGACACCCCTACGGACTTAATAACTCAAGTTAAAAAGGCTACGAACCCAAACAAGTCAAGTGTTTTTATTATTATTATTATTTATTTTATTTATTTATTTATTTATTTTTAAGAATCTTGGTTACTCATTTATTCTTTTCTGCAACCTTAGCCATTATCTGTGATGTATGTCAGGGATTATAATAAAGAGGTCACTGCTATGATAGTGTGTTCATGTGAATTAAGGCATACTCATGACAAGTGGACTAATACCACAAACACAAACAACTATCCTAGTGCAAACATCACATGTGAGTATTTACCCAATAAACCCTTTTCATACAAGCCAACTATGTTCCCCAATTAACATATGCTCATATCATTTCCATACTAGCACAAAGTAAACATTAAGTGAACTGGTGCAATCAAGTGCAGCAAGTATAAACATGAATGGTTATTACAATTACGCTCACCCCCCAACTGGAATATAACATTGTCCTCAATATAAGCAATTGGACATTAGATAGTAAAATGAGAGAGAGAATCTTACCAGATTTTGTGGGCGCACATCCAGCAAGGCAAGAACACCCAAACACACACACACTTTGATTTTTTTTTTTTTTTGACTTCATTAAGGATTCGGTGCATCTGGTTGTAGATCAAAGTAGGGATGTCAATCCAAAACATGAAGTCAAATCGATGCAAGGCATGAAGGAAGTCCCCTCGCTGCTCTTCCTTGTGGCCAAGAGAAATGACATTCTTTTTCAGTACCACATCGAGGAAGAGAAGGCGGTGTGGTAAATTAGCCTGCTGGATGCTAGTACGGTTGACATCATCCTAACGCCCCTCATAAAACTCAGTTACTAGTGCCGGGATGGTGAGTTCCCGAGTGAATACTGGGAACTGTTCTGCATTGCTAGGGTCCATGGAACAGTGGAGGACCTCGGCAATTGAAGCTGGAGTGACCACTAACTCCACTCTGTCAACAAGGAGCAAAGAGCTCCTGGGGCCTCGTCGCTAATGTACATATGCTGATAGAAGAGTCGCACAATACAAGGATATGCTGGTTCAGTGACGGTGCAGATGCCCAGGAGGCCTCCGTCTTCAAGTTGTTGAATACTCCACGCAGTGGTTTAATGGCGACGGAAGAAGTCCACATCAGAGGATGTATCACATGCAACTGGTTTGTTGGCTCAAGAATCGATTGGCACATCCCTAAATGCAATGTTGGCATTGCGAGGCCGTTTGAGTGCTCAGCGGGATGATGAAGACATATCTACACAAAATAATTCAACCAACACAACAAAAAATGTGGAACCATTATATCAGCGCTCATCAAATACCGCATGTATGCATAAATCACTCAAAACCTCATCCTCCTCACACCACCGAATTTATTGCTATTTATTTATTTACTTACAAACACACAGCGGAACTACAAAGATGAAATAAATAAGAAAATTAAATTAAATTAAACAATCCAAGTTAGAAGAAGAGAAGAAAATAAAATAAAATAAAATTCATAAAATAAAATAAAAATTCATAAAATAAAATAAATTAAAATAAAAACTAAACTACTTAACAATTAAACGAAAAATTACATCATAAAATTAAAAAAATAAAAAATAAAAAAAATAAAAATAAAATCACTCAGCTAGATAATCTACCGAGTTACTCATCCGCATAGGTATAAACTGCGCTGACTTAGCCAATCGGTCAACTACCAACCAAATGGCATCGTTACCCCGTTGAGTCCTCGGAAGACCCACAACAAAGTCTATCGTGACATACTCCCACTTCCACTCGGTATAGGCAAGGATTGCAACAAATTTGTTAGTCTCTGATGCTCGACCTTCACTTGCTGGCAAGTAAGACACCTCGATATAAACACGGCTACATCCTTCCTTATCCCCTTCCACCAAAACTGGCACCTAAGGCTGTAATACATCTTTGTGCCTCCCGAATGCACCGCAAGGTATAAATGGTGAAACTCTTGGAGTACCTCCTCTCGACAAAACTCCGACACGAAAAGACAGTCAAAATATCTAACACTCAAGTCAGAAAATACGTTCAAGCCCCCTTCTACCTTCCCACTAGAGATCGTCTCCCAAAGGGTTTCTACCTCAAGATCACCCCTCTATGCTTCTATAACTCTATTTACCAGCGTAGGTTGTGTAACTATCGAAAACTATGCTGCTGACTCAATGGATTTGCCAAGATTCAAGTCAAACTCACCAATAGCACCTAACATCTCCAATTCCCTGATGGCAATTCTAGCTACACTGCTAATGAATTTTCTACTCAAAGCATCAGCCCCAACATCGGCCTTCCCCAGATGATAGTGTAACTCAAAGTCATAATCCTACATAAACTCCATCCACCTCATTTTCCTCAAATTCAAGTAACATTGACATATATAAGATATCAGAAAAGTAAGATGTGAAATTTTTTACAACAATATAATACAAGTAACAATGAGAAGTTAATTATTTATAATTAAATAGTTGGTCATAATGTAAATGTTTAGTACTACATTTTTGTGTTTATGCACTATTTTTTTAATTAGATTATTAAATTCACATAAAAATTGAAAGGAATTTGTTAATAATTTGTGTAAATTAGAAATTAATGAAGAAAGATTTAAAAAAAAAAAACATGAAAGCCAAAAAATTCAAAACAAAAGTAGTGCACACATTATTAACAAATTCCTTTTAAAAAAACTACAAATTTGTGCACTACTTTTGTTTTGAATTTTTTGGCTTTCATAATTTTTTTTTTTTGGTCTTTGACACTTTTTATTTTTAATAACTCTTTTATTTTCTTTTTAAATTCACTTAATTTCATACTTTTTTTATTTTACCTTTAGATTTAGATTCACTTAATCTAAATACACTTAGAAAATAATTTGTTGTATATTTTTTTTGGAAAAAAATTATTAATATTAAATAATAATAACAACAACAAAATAATAAAAAATCAATACATGTTTGAATTTATAATTTTTTTTACCAATATTTTATTTTTTAATTCTATTTAGATTATTAAATATTAGATTGTCATGTAAAAGTATAATTTAAATATAAAATATGAAGAAATTTCAGTATTTTTAATCACTGAAATTGAGAAAATATGAAAAATCAAAAACTAAAAAAAAAATTAAAAAAATAAAACCAACGAAAGTAGTTTTTATTTAGAATTTTGACATCATACATTCGTTATTAAAGTACCATCTAAAATGTTACGTTTTATAAAATATATTTTAAACAAAAAAGAAAATGTATGAAGATAATCTATGAATTTTTGAGATACAACATAAATCTAAATTTTAAAAGCACATGCGCTTTCTTCTGTCTAGATTCAAATGAGTGCATACGATTTTAAGATTCAACCAAAATTATTCACAGTGATTTGATCCGTGATGAACAATTGTTAATATTATATATATCAGTATAGAAGTAAGCACATGAAATAAGAAAGAATAATTATTTTTTATTTATATTTATATAAGACTCTTGAAAGCAAATATATTGCTTTTGAGTGTTCAAACCCAAAAATAAAGAAATGGTTTATTTATATAGGACTTTTCATGAGTTTTAGAAAATATAATAGATTTTAGAGGGTAAAATTTAGATTTAAAATATTAGAAAAATGACAGACTCTTCACACTTTTATAATAGTAGTAGATTTATTACGTATTTTTTTATTAGAGTTATGGTAATTTGTGATTTAGAAATAAAGGCACATATTTTACAATAATATTAAATATTTTTTTGTTACAAAAATGTTTTATTACAAAATACATAATTTCATTTATGAACCATAAATTGTCGTAATTCTACCAAGAAAAATATGTAACACTTACCACAAAAATATGTAATATATATTACAAAAATATATAATATGATACATATAATACATACCTTTTGAAGCATGTACACCATAGAATTTCCTTAATTCGTAGACTAACATACTATTCCTATGAATCAGACTTATTAATGCCTAACACGTGTTTCTTCAAATTAACATGGCTACGTTTTTAGTTTTACTTTCACAATTCAACCCACTAACTCACAATTCTAAAGTCATACTGATTCTCACAATAAATTCATTATTTTTCTAACTATTCTCAATAACAAAAATAAAAATAAAAATTTTCATGAGTAGTATATCTATAAAATCCTCACTCTGAATTTATTAGATAATGACATCAGCAAGTAAGACTAATTGGTAATTTTGCCTTCAAATTTTTTTTTTAAAATTTTTAATTTCACTAATCCGGACCTATTATGGTGGCAACAAACAGAAGAAGAAGGTCAATTTGTTTTTCTATTATTATTTAGAATCATCTGGTTAGATTAATTAATTTATAGAGTAAGCAAATTTAACTTATAGCTGTAACCCTAATGGATTGGCTTAGTTGGTAAAGGTTGGAGTCTGGAAGCATGCGGATTCTGATTGAAATTTGTTCGATCCACGTTAAAAGAGTATTTTGCATAGATCTCGGAATTAATCGAAATGTGCGTAAAGTAGTCCGGACATCCACTTATCAAAAATATTGAACTAGCACTAGTAATACATGAGGCATGGTAGGAAAAGTAATGACGCTATTTCATAAAACATTTATGGGATTCGCATCTGATGTAGGCCAAAAAGGTACCACATTGAGGCCACTTAAGTTACATTTTCATTCTTTCAATTTTGTTTATTTGGTGAAGATGATGTGTTCGTGCACTTGTACAGATTTGGCAAGAAATATAAAAATTCAATCAAAAAGGGCGCGAAAGCAGATCCCCCGTGCGAGAAGTGAAGAATCCGAGCCAGCCAGACCATCGCACGTGCGGCCCACCACCGCTCGAGCAACCCACATGGGCACTCGAGCGACCCACCTAGGGGCACGTGCACAGAATTTTTAGTCTGTTTCGCGGAGAATAAAAGAAAGAAAAATAGCAAAACCTAGGGTTCGAAAAATTAATTGAGAGAAAATGGAGGCTAGGGTTCTAAAGAGGTGTTTTTCTCCTAAAGCTTGAAGGACACTTCTATGGGGGTTTCTTCCTCATCTTCTTTCTCTTCCCACTCCTCCATGAGTGGCTAGTTGTCTTTTCTAGGGTTTTGATGAAACCCTAGCCATGTAATTAGGTTTTCTTTTTGATTTTCAATTATGTAAAGGTTTGAACAATTGTATGGTGTTCTAAAAGTTTCATATATATATATATATATATATTTCATTATTTCTTCAAATATTCAGTTTTCTGTGATTGTTGAATATTTTCCATACAAGAGTTTTCTTTTCTTTCACATTCAAGGTATGAGACGAACAATACTACGAGAGACGAGTCGTGTCACTACCTTAGTTTAGAGTGAACGATTCGTACTATTTGAGATGGTTTGTGCTTGTACATTGAACGTGATGATTTTCTTGTTAAATGCTTTGAACTTGTAGTTGTGAAGCATTATTCTATTCGAACCATAGCATAATTGTTTTCAATTTGAAACCTTATTTATGTAACTAGCGGTGGACTCATTACCCGAGGTTTTTTCCCCAAATCAGTAAATTCAATTTTATTTATAAATTGATAATTTAATTACTTAGTTTAATTTATTTGTTAGTAAATTAAGTTATGAACAATCAATCTTTTCATCAAAATTAATTTAGGAATTTAACAATTAAATTAGTTTAATTTCACAATTGTCCCTGTGAATCGATACCTGGACTTTTCATTATTCTGAAAGAATTTGGTATAGTTTTGTGTTTAATTTTGGCGTGTTCAACGAACCATCAAATTTTGGCACCGTTGCCAGGGACTTCTGGCGAAATTAATTAATTTAAAGTTATATTCTTATTTTAATTTTTAGTTTAGGATTTTATGCTTTTGTGTTGATAAGTGTGCAGAGCGTTTGAAAGTGGAAACTATCACCGAAGTGCAAGCAGAGCGCAACCAAGCTTAAAAAAAGAAAAAAAAAAGAAAAAAAAGAAAAAAACGCAGTACTAAAGTGCTTAAACAGAAGCAAACACTCGCAAGCAAAGCACCAAAGTGTTAAAAAAAAAGACAAAGCTCAATTAGAGGTTGGAGACAACGTCTACACATCAAACACCCGCAAGACGAGTAAAGCGTTTTCGTTAAACCGTTGTGAGTATTTCTCCCTTTAGTATTTTGTTTTCATAACTTAGTGCAAAGAGTTGAAACTTTTTGTGTGTGAGTGAGTAGTGTATGCATGGGCGCCGTTCTTGTCGCCCGAAATTGTGGAGTTTGGACCTTGAACTAGAAAGGACTCTTAAGAGACGTAGAGCCACTGCCTGGGTTCCTAGGCTTGAATATTCATATTCATACATTGTGCCATTAGAGATGGAAAATCCAAATGTCCTGAATGTGCCCAACCGGACCCTTAAGGATTATTTCACTCCCACTGCATATACATCACCATCATGCATCCAATTACTCAACACCACTGCTGCTCATTATGAGATTAAGTACAGCACCATACAAATACTCCTATCATTCCATGGACTAGCTCATGATGATCCTTACAAACATTTGAATGAATTTCTGGAAATTTGCTCGACAGTGAGGATCTAGAATTTCACAAATGAGACCTTAATGTTGCGATTATTTCCATTCTCATTGAAGGATAAAGTCAAACACTAGCTGAATTCCTTACCTGCTAATTCAATCACAACTTGGGACCAATTACAACAACGGTTCTTGGAGAAGTATTTTCCCATAGGTAAAACCAACCAACTTAGGCGAGCCATCACCAATTTTTCTCAAATTGATGGCGAACAATTTCATGAGATGTGGGAAAGACTTCGTGACCGTCTCCAACAGTGTCCCCGCCACCAAGTGCCTGATTGGCAACTTGTTCATCCATTTTATTATGGCTTAACTGAGCCGCACTGTCAAATGGTGTATTCATCCTGTGGTGGGACATTCATGTCCAAAAATGATGCCGAGGCATGGCAATTGTTTGAGAACCTAAGCGATAATTCCTTTCATCATGCCTCCGCAGCCCGGCAAGTCCGGCAACCAATAGTTGGAGCCCCGAAGAAAGGGAGCAGTTATGAGGTTGGGCAAAACCTAGAGTTAGCCCAACAAGTAGAGGCATTGTCCCACAAAATGGACCAATTATTAGTTGCGAGACATGCCCCTACATAGCAAGATCAGCCTCAATTTCACGAGGCATGTGCTATATGTGCGAGCCCTGCTCATGCCTTGAATGAGTGCCCTTCGGTATCGCAATTTCTGGAGTTAGTCCAAGAGCATGTGAATGCGGCTTAAGGATTCTCCAACCCGTGTAATGACCCATATTCCAATACCTATAACCCCAGATGGAGAAATCACCCCAATTTTTTATGGAGACCTCCTTCACAAGGCACTTTTTACAATCCTCTACCACCAAGGCAGAATTTTAATAATTTTGCCAACCAATCATCCTACCAACCACCACAACCTTATCGACCCCCACAACCGTACCGGCAACCACAACCCTCGCATGTTCCTCAAGGCAACTCAACCTTTAAGACTCAGGTGTTAGAAGTTCTCTCAGAACTTAAGGGGCTAGTACTAGTAGTTCACTCCCATACTCACTCCATTGCCAAGCTAGAGAACCAATTAGGTCAAATGGCTAACAACATGAATAAGAGAGAGAAGGGAAAATTACCGAGTCAAACTGTGGCCAACCCTAAGGGACAATACGTGGCAGAGACTTCGGGTATGAATGGAAAGCACCATAAGCAGGTGCAAGCAGTGATTAATTTGAGAAGTGGGAGGGAGTTAAAGCCTCAGTCAGTTACGTCTGATGCAACTAGAGCTAAGAGGGGTGACCACAGTGGCACATTCAATGAGAGCAAGGGTGAGAGGGAAACACTTAGAAGGGATGACTTAGTCCCTAGCGCTTCACATGAGCCCAAGGCACCCTTTCCCCAATGCCTTGATATTCCGTCCCCTTTTAATAAAAAGGCGGCATCCATAGAAGCAATGATGGAGGTTTTTAAACAAGTAAAAATCAACCTCCCCTTGTTGGAGGCGATTAAGCAAGTACCCTCCTATGTAAATTTCTGAAGGACCTTTGTATGCAAAAGCGTAAATCTAGGACACATATGTCCTAAAAGGTCATACTCACGGAGCAAATAAGCTCCATCTTGTTGAATGACACACCCCCTAAGCTTAAAGACCCGAGTGCCCTAACCATTGCATGCATCATAGGGGACCATTTCATTGATAGGGCCTTACTAGATTTAGGGGCTAGTGTCAAATTGTTGCCGTACTTTGTGTATGAAGAATTTGGGCTTGGCGAGTTGGAGCCCACTACTGTTACTCTCCAGTTGGCTGACTGGTCCTTCAAAGTGCCACGTGGCATGATTGAGGATGTGCTAGTAAAGGTTGATAGGTTTTACTTTCCTGTTGACTTTTTGGTGTTAGATATGGAACCGGTAGCCAGTTCTAGGAAACAAATCCCGGTGATCTTAGGTCGACCTTTCTTGGCTCTGGCCAATGCATGCATTAATTGTCGTACCAGGGTTATGGAAGTTTCATTTGGTAACATGCAAGTGAAACTTAATGTTTTCCAAGCATCCCAACAATCCCATGAGAGAAAGGAGTGCTTAGTTGTGGATGTTATGGATGGGATTGTGGACGAAGCTTTGCCCTCCATTCTTGTAGAGGACCCTCTAGAGACTTGTCTAGGTCATTTTGGGTTTGAAAATTTTGATACTGATGGGTCGGTTGAGGAGGTGAATGCCTTGCTTAATGCTTCTTCGACACCGCATTTTCCTCCATGGAAAGCCCGGTTTGAGTCACTTCCTCCTCTATCAAGAGAGCCTGCCATACCATCTTTGGTCACACCACCTACACTTGAGTTGAAACCACTCCCGGCCACACTCAAGTATGCATTTTTAGGGCCCCAGGAAACTTTATCAGTCATCATTGCATCTGACTTGACTGCAGAGCAGGAGAGTCAGTTAATGAGTGTTCTTGTGGCACATCAGAGTGCTATAAGGTGGTCAATGGTTGATTTGAAAGGGATAGATCCCTCCGTGTGCATGCATTATATACACCTAGAGGAGGACACCAAACCTTCTCGTGAAATACAATGGAGACTTAATCCTAATATGAAAGAGGTGGTGAAAAAGAAGGTATTGAAATTGTTGGATGCAGGTATTATATACCACATCTCGTGTAGCAAGTAGGTGAGTCCCACACAAGTGGTGCCCAAGAAATCGGGCATCACCGTTGTTGAGAATGAGAGAGGAGAGTTAGTCCCCACACGAACCACTACTGGGTGGCGAGTGTGCATTAGTTATAGGAGACTAAATTCCTCGACTAGGAAGGATCATTTTCCCTTACCTTTTATTGACCAAATCCTAGAGCGGTTAGCGGGGCAGGGTTTCTATTGTTTTCTTGATGGCTACTCGGGGTATAATCAAGTCCCGGTGTACCCCGCTGACCAGGAAAAGACCACATTCACATGCCCTTTTGGCACTTTTGCTTACAGGCTCACGCCTTTTGGGCTATGTAATGCACCGGCAACTTTTCAACGGTGTATGATGTCCATTTTCTCCGATATGGTGGAGAAATTCTTAGAGGTTTTCATGGATGATTTTTCGGTGTTTAGACCATCTTTTGAGGAATGCCTTAGGAACTTGATTAGAGTGTTGGAACGATGTACTGAGGCAACCCTAATTTCAAGTTTGGAAAAGAGCCATTTTATGGTTCGTGAGGGTATGGTGTTGGGACACATTGTATCCCCTCGAGGTATAGAGGTAGACAAGGCTAAGGTTGACCTCATTGCAGGCCTTCCTCCAACTAATTTCGTGCGTCAAATTAGGTCTTTTCTAGGGCATGTAGGTTTTTACCGTAGGTTCATCAAAGACTTTAGTAAAATATCAAGTCTTTTGTGTTGTTTACTTGTCAAGGACGCGCCTTTTATCTTTGATGCGGCATGCTTGAAGGCTTTTCAAACACTGAGAATGGCCCTTACCACCACCCCAATCATGAAATCACCAGATTGGTCATTTCCCTTTGAAATCATGTGTGATGCCTCAGATTATGCTGTTGGGGCTGTCTTGGGTCAAAGGGTCAATAGGGCACCATACACTATAAACTATGCTAGTCGCACTCTCTCGGATGCACAATTGAATTACACTACCACAGAGAAAGAGTTGCTAGCTATGGTCTTTGCCTTAGATAAATTCCGGTCCTATCTCCTAGGTTTCAAGGTCATAGTCTTCATTGATCATGCCGCTTTACGGTATTTACTATCAAAGAAAGAGACCAAACCTAGGTTAATTAGATGGATTTTGTTGCTTCAGGAATTTGACCTAGAGATCTGAGATAAGAAAGGATCTGAGAATGTGGTGGCGGATCACCTCTCCCGAATCCTCGTTGAGTATACTAGTGACCCTCTTATTTTGCATGATTCATTTTCGGACGAACAACTCTTTGAGCTGTCACGAGCGAGCCCTCCTGTGGTTTGCACATATTGTGAATTACTTGGCCATTGGGCAAATTTCACAAAATTGGTCTAAGCAAGACAAAGACTGATTCTTTTTGCAGGTCAGGTATTATTTTTGGGAGGATCCGGAGTTGTTTAAATATTACTCTGACCAAGTGATTTGATAATGTGTGCCATAGAGTGAAGTGCATAGCATTCTTACATTTTTGTCATTCTTTTGCATGTGGCGGTCATTTTAGTGGCCATAAAACGGCCGCCAAGATTTTACAGGGCGGGTTTTATTGGCTCACAATTTTTAAAGATGCCTATCAATTTTGTAGAACTTGTTTGCGCTGTCACCAAATGGGTTCGATATATCGGCATGACATGATGCCAATGTCCCTATTCTTGTGGTAGAGATATTTGATGTTTGGGGGATTGATTTTATGGGACCTTTCCCGTCGTCATTCGGGTTTGAGTGTATTCTCTGGGCAGTAGATTATGTGTCTAAGTGGGTGGAGGCGATAGCTACCCGAACAAACGATCATAGAGTTGTAATCAAATTTTTGCATGAAAACATCTTTAGTCGTTTTGGGTTTCCTAGAGCCATAATAAGTGATCAGGGTACGTATTTTTGTAACCTGTTCTTTGAGTCGATAGTTAAGAAATATTCTATCACTCATAAAATTGGCACTTCATACCACCCTCAAACTAGTTGCCAAGTGGAAGTCTCATATAGGGAGGTAAAGCACATAATAGATAAAACGGTGAGGCCGGGTAGGAAAGATTGGTCACAACAGTTGATTGATGCATTATGAGCCTACCGCACTGCTTATAAGACACCCATTGGGATGTCACCATATAGGGCGATGTTTGGCAAAGCTTGCCATCTCCCAGTTGAACTTGAGCACCGAGCATTATGGGCCATAAAGAAGTTTAATTTCGATATGGCCGCGGCTGGGCTCAACCGGAAATTGCAACTCAATGAGTTGGAGGAAATTCGGAAGGATGCATATGAGAGTTCAAAAATTTTTAAAGCTCGGACTAAAAAATTCCATGACAAGCACATTAATAGAAAATTCTTTGAACCCGGCCAAAAAGTGTGGCTTTTTAACTCAAAATTGAGACTTTTTCCGGGTAAGCTTAGATCAAGATGGGCTGGTCCCTTTGTGGTTGTTGAAGCATTTATTCATGGCGCCGTTGAGGTGCAAGATCCAAAGACTGGCCACACTTTCAAAGTGAATGGCCAAAGACTGAAGCCATATATAGAGGAGATTGGGAATGAGGATATGATTAAGTCCATTGCTTTGATGGACCCTTTTTACTATGATTGATAGATTGATTTCTTGTTCTCTTTTCTTTCTATTCTATTATATTTTGTTTTTCTTTGTTCTTGTTGTGCTTTATTTGTGTCTAGAAGACTTTAAATCCTCTAAAGGTGTAATTCCTTTAGTGTTAGCCGTGCCCGAACGGCATCTGATGGTCTGGTATAACCACATAACCATGTTTGTAGTGAGTTCTTAGGAGACCAACTGAGACGGTGGAAATTAGAGTTCGAATGACAAAGCCTAGAACACAAAGGTTTGGAATTTCCGAGACTAGAGTTTTGTTTAAAAACCCAGGGGTGTGGAGATTGTTTCAAAACTACCCCGGCTTGAACTCTGTATGGAAGCCCCATAGGTCGAGTTAGCTTTATGCGCCTCGATTCTAGATACTGAATCAACCTAGTCTGTCACCCTGTTGGAGAATAGGGAAAGTTACACACACTAATAGGGAGAAAAGTAGTACCAGTGTACTAGTGTTTTTCGCGTGAAGATTATACCCTTGTTAGGCATTCTGATATTTTCTAAAGTGCTATATTTATTTCGGATGTCAAATGAAGGTAGAATTGGTTTGGCATGTATTGGGTTGTACTTGGTTTTTAATTTCTTTTCTTTAGCCTCTTAAACAAATATATATATATATATATATTTATACTTTAAAATAAAAAAAAATGTTGTACTTGGTTAATTTAAAAAAAATAAAATAATAAAAAAAAATTCCAAACCGCACGTGCGGCTCAAATGGGCGCACGAGCGAAGCCCTCAAGCTTGACTGCACGAGTGGATGGGTTTGGCACACGAGTGGCCCAATCCAAAAAGCGTACTGCTTTTACGCAGCAAGAGCAGCCCAATCTAGCCACTGGAGCGGCCCAAAAATAGGCACTCATGCGGCCCAAATGGGCGCATGAGCGGTCCCAAAAAAAAAAAATTTTATACCGCATGAGCAGATGGTCTGGACGTATGAGCGGTCTAACCCAAAAAGCCTATTGCTTTCATGCTGCACGAGCGGCCTAATCCAGCTGCTGGAGCGGCCCAAAAATAGGCACTCGTGTGGCCCACATGGGCGCACGAGCGGACCGATCCAAAATATATATATATATATATATAAAATAAAATAAAAATCTGCAGTTTTATTATTATCATTATTTTTTTATTATTATTTCATTTTTATTTTCATTCACTTATTATATATATATATATATATATATAAGTCGTGCATATGTATATATTTTTATTTATTTTATTTATTTACTTATCTTATTTTACTTTATTCAAAAAAAAAATAAAACAAAAAAAAGAAAAAAAGAAGAGAGAGTGTAGTTTCACCCTTTTTCTTTAATTACTTTTTATCTAGTTTCACCTTTATTTTATTATTATTATTATTATTATTATTATTATTATTATTATTATTATTATTATTATTATTTACTGATTTTATTTTTATTATTTCAAAAAAAAAAAAAACGAAATTTCCTAGACAAAAAAAAAAGGCCCTAACACACTTGTTGACTCTCAGTTTCCCAACCATCTCTCTCACTCTTTTTCAGCTTTTTCTTCATCTCTCTCTAAACCCCACACACCCACAAACTCCATCAAACCACACCATCACCAACCTTCACCCTCCTTCTTCCTCACCACCATCTCACCACCGGCGCCCTATTTCCTCTCCGTCCGTCAAATCTCCGACGACCACCATTTTCTCCGGCGAGTCATCCTTCTTTCTCTCTTTCTTCACTACTTAAAGGTAAATCATCACTTTTTGTTTCAAATTTTATATTTCTTCTGTCAATCTTGCATTGTAGTGAGATAATAAGGTTAGTTTACCATAGATCTAGTGTTCATCCTTAAAATAAAAAAAAATAAAAAATAAAAAACCTGGGCAAAAAGATGATCGCCGCATGTGCGGCCCTCTTTGGCGCACGTGCGGTCCAAGTTAAAAAAAAATAAAAAAATCAAAGCTCATAAACAAAGGTACTACTAATAATAATAATTTAGCTTATTTTTATTTACTATATTTGTTTAGTTTAAATTGTTTAGTTAGTGATTCTCGTTAGTTTAATTAGTTTGTGGATTGTTGTTATTTTTATTTTTATTTTACTTGTTTAGTTATCTTTGCATTAGGGACATAGTTCGACTTCATGGGGTCCCTGTGACTATTGTTTCAGATAGAGATCCACGTTTTACGGCTCGGTTGTGGCAGAGGATGTAGAGTGCCGTGGGTACTAGTTTGACTTTTAGTACTGCCTATCATCACTATTTAGATCCTTGAGGATATGCTTCGAGGCTATGTCCTTGACTTTAAGGGGTCGTAGGAGGACTTTAAGGGGTCGTGGGAGAGGCACTTGCCTTTAGTGGAGATTGCTTATAACAATAGCTTCTAGTCGAGTATTAGTATGGCACCGTTTGAGGTCATGTATGGCCAACAATGTAGATCTCCTGTGTGTTGGGCCGAGGTGGGTGATGCACCTATGATAAGTCCAGAGTTAGTTCGGAAAACGACGAAGAAAGTTGCACTTATTCGTAAGAACTTGGCTACGACTTAGAGTCGTCAGAAGAGTTATGCCGACTGTAGGAGGAGACTGTTATCCTTTGATGTGGGAGATCATGTCTTCTTGAATATCACCAAGACGGGGTTTGACGAGATTTGGGAAGAGTAGAAAGTTGTCTTTTAGGTTTTTTGGGTCTTTTTAGACCCTAGAGCGGATTGGGGAGGTAACTTATCTTTTGTCCTTATCGCCACAACTTTTTGGGGTTTGTGATGTGTTTCATATCTGTATACTTTGGAAGTATGAGCAGGATCAATCATACGTGTTAGATTGGATGGAGTTGGAGGTAGACGAGGATGCCTTGTATGAGGAGAGACCGGTTAGAGTTTTAGACACTTGAGATCAAGTCTTGCAAGGCAAAGACGATTTCTTTGGTAAAAGTGTTGTGGCGACACCACGGGGTTGAGGAGGCCACTTGGAAGTGTGAGGTGGAAGTCTGTGTAAAATATCCAGACCTATATGTTAATGTTTGAATATGTATTGAAATTTTGTTATGTTAATGTAATGTAAACACTGTACATGTTTTAGAAATGTGAATTGTATATTCAATAATGAGCATATATTTATCATGATGATGAAAATGAATGGCTGGCAGATGGGTCATAGTGTTGCCTTTAATTTACTATTATTGTTTTAACTAGTTTAGACATGGTTTTGTCGTTGATTTAAAATTTCGGGGATGAAATTCCTTAAGGGGGGAGGTTATAGCGATTCTAGCTTAGACCCGACCTATTTGATGTTTTGGATCCGGGTTTCATTGTCTTATATAGTTGTTCATGTCTTGTTTCCCCTTATTTCTCTTTGAGTTGGCTATTGGGATGTGTTGGTTGCATTTGGAACAGGTTGGTTGTGACGCCCCAAAAAATCAGAAACATCAATTAATATATTAATAAATAAATACATGTGGGTGTTTGGGAAGTGAGTTTTTATGTAGGTTTTTTTAGTTATAGGATATTATTGGAGAAATATTTTTTGGTGTTTGGAAAGATAGTTAGGTTTTTTTGTGGTTGGATGTGATGTTTATGAGAGAAAAAGTGAAATAATTATGAGGTTGGATGTGACATTTTGTTTGGATTTGTTTTTTTTTTTTTGGTTTTGCAAAAAGTTTGTCTTTTAGTGGAAAAAATCAAAAAAAACCCAACACACAAACTTCCCAAACACCACCATGGCTTATCTAAGGTTACAAGAGTAGGAAATGTTACTAATGAGTTCTTTGGTTAATAACCAAGCAAGATCCTAGGAAGGTCGGAGGAATCAATATAGCTTCCATTCTAAGTCTAACTACCATAGATAGCAAAGCTATTTTTTTGACAGATCTTGACAAAGTATTAACACAAGGCCTACATGAGTTGATGAAGTATACAGATAGGTTACTAATGATATATATATATATATATATAATAATTACAAAACAGGTCTTAATTACAACAATGATTAATCGCTTACAAACTCAAAACATGTTCACATAACTAGTTCCTAACTCTCATAGGATAGCCACACGTCTTCAAATATTTCAGCGTTGTTTTCGACCGGTCTAATAGTCTTGAATACCTGGCATGAAACGCCATGAGCATTGAATGCCTAGTAAACGCACACACACCTCGCCCTTTTTTCCCAATCCAATACATTATCACATTTCTAACAGGCAAGTAATGAATCATGATAATCATTCAATAACAAAAGGATTATAAGGTTAGATGTTAGTAGTCTAGAAATCCCCCAAAGCGATTTTATCCTCCCAACAACAAGAATTGAACTTGGATTATTCGGTATGCCCCCTCTTTTGCTGCTTTGCAGACCTTATCCCGGATGCCTACCAACGGTTATATACCGCGTAGCGCCAACCGAGGACCTCAAAAGAAATGGTAAAATAAGGGTCTTGCCCATAACCTCTTCCAAGCTTATCCACCATAAGCACCTAGGGTCCGAATACAACCGATCCATTCAAGGGTTTCGATACAACCGCTTGTGCAGGACTTTCTTTCAATTAGGGAACACGTCCTTATTAATCCACAACACATTATCATCTCTTTATTATTCAAGTGATCGAAAACCCAATACCATCCCAATTAAGTTTCCCATTGAGGCCTTGTTTGGAAAGTTGGCTATTTTGGTAAGCTATTTTAGTTTTTGACTATTTTAATAAGCTAAGCTAAAATTTTTGTGTTTCGGAAGATAGTTGAATTTTTTTTGTAATTGGATATAATGTTTGTGAGAGAACAAGTGAAATGATTATGGATTTGATGTGACATTTTATCTTAATAACTATTTTAACTTATTTTGTCTTTTTGTAAATTTTAACCCAAAAAAAGCTAAAAATCCACTTCCCAAACAGGGCCTGAGTTACATGTCTTAAGTTAGTTAGCACAAGCAATTGAAATAGATTTTCATAGATATAAGCATCATCAAGGAAAAAATACATAACCATGACATGTATAATATCATACCAAGACATCATTATATATAAGTAAGCATAATCATAAAGTCAAGAGCACAAAACATCAATGCAAACAGAATTTCCAGATTCAAAGTCACTTAAAGATCAAGATTAAAAGGAGTATTTCAGATTTTTCCCAAATCCGGCCATCCTATGGTTCGTAGAGAATTTTATCTAGTTTTCAAAAAAAAAAAAAAATTGAAAATGGAATAGCTTTTCCTGATTTTTAGTTATTTCAGAAATACTCCAACTCTGTCCAGATTTGTTGACCATTACGAAAATCAAGTTTTCTCACAAACCACTCACTCTTTTTCAATGAAACCAATTTTCCTTGAAAGATGAATCCTTAAGGAAGATGGTCACATAAAATTGAGGTCCAGAAGATTTTTCTACATTTTTCTAGAATTTTCGAAAGTTGACTGTAAAATAGATTTTTCAGTCATAGTTCTTGAAATAAGAAAGTTGGTGAGAAAAGAGGTTAACTAGGGAAAATTCTATACTTCGCTTGTGATGAAAACATGCTAAATTATTTGTATTAAACTCAGAAATTTAAGGTGAAGGTGTGCCTTTGGACATTTTGAGAGATTGATATGGAAAAAGGTAGTCTTATACCGATTAAGAGAAGTACAAGAAGGGTAGAATCAAGGCTCAACTCCTTTCATTTTTAACACAAGAATACCATCAAAATACATCTGAAATGAATGTTTAAAACTTCTAATAGCATGCATTAGAAAGAAAAAATAAGAGAGAGTTGTGTTGTGGCTTACTTGATTGCCTAGTGAAGTGTATGCATAATTTTCTTCTATTTTTTCCTTTCCTCTACCACCAAATCTCTCTTTCTCTCTGTTTCTCTCCCTCTCCTCTCTTTCTCAGCTAAAATGTGTAGTGTGTGAATGTGTTTGATGTGCAAAAATGCTAGGGGAGACGTCCTATTTATAGAAAAAAAAATTGTGGTGGAAAGTCTAAAAAGCCCTTGATTGAAATTGGATTGAAGAATTTGTAATTGGTTGGAATGGAATAAAATGGAGGTTGATTAAGAAGATTAATTATAACTTGGAACATGATTTAGTCCTAGTTTGGTCAAGATAGAACTAGATTGAAAATCAGTACAAGCATATCTCTATGATTTGGGGATTTAGTCAAAAGTTTTCATGAAATCAAGCATTCTTGTCACAAAAAGTACACAACAAAGGGTTCCTTTAGGGTGGCTAGCCACATGATGATGATTTGAGGGGATTATTTTATTTTTTGTGTATAATTTGAAGATATTTTGTGTACAAATTTATTTATTTAAGAAAGGTACAAGTATATATATATGTATAATGGTACTAGTTTTGGTCAATTAGAGATTTAATAAAAATTTGAGGGGTTTGGGTTTAATTCATGTATTGAAACATTTATTTAAGTGTAGTATTTAATTTAATTAGGATTTGGAACTTCAATTCGGTTAAAGTTTCTTTATTTTGAATTAAACGACGAGTCGTAATGAGAACCGAAAGCCTAGGGTTTTTGATTAGCAAATATAGTTAGGGAATTAATTTTCTTTGGAAATAATCCTGAGTTCCCGAGTACAATCAAGATTTGAGAGTTTTTGGTTAGCACGCGTTTTCGGCTCTACAAATAAATTTGAAAATAAATAAGAGATCGAGGGTCTATATTGAAATAGTTCAAAGTAAGGGTCTAAATAAAGTTATGAAGGTCAGGGGCCTCATAGTTAAATAATTAATATTTGCATGTAAGAACGATTACTAAGCTATCGGGGTCAATTTGGCTTTGTACAAGTTTATGTGTGATGCGTCTTCGATTCTAGGGTTAAATTTGTGAATAAACGAAGAACTAAGGGCTTCATTATAATAACTCAAAATTTAGGGACTTAATAGGGTTTACAAAGGTTATGGGTCTCACATTAGTAGCTCGTTTTTCAAACTGTTGTTGCCCAAAATTTTACCTCTTCGCACGAGCAATACTTCTTGCACTCAGCGGTCCTTATGTACTCTTAGTATTTTTTTTGTAGGTCTACAAAAAGTACTGGAAGTTGGTATTCTTCGCTCGAGCGAAGCTTTTTGCGCTCAAGCAGTGGTCTTCTGTCTATAAAACTTCTGGGAGTTAGTATTCTTGGCTCAAGCAAAACTTTTTGCGCTCGAGCGATACAACTTATTATGTCTGGTCGCTCGAGCGACACTTCTTGCGCTCGAGTCGCTCGAGCGAGCTGTGCATATATCAGTTCGTAAACAACCATTTTTTAGTCATTTTTTCATTTCTCTCTCTGTAAACATTTCAAAACCCTAATTTCTCTCACTCTCTATCTAAAATTCACCTATTTCCCTCAAATACACCTAGATCTGTTGATCTTTTCATCCATGTCCCTTTGTTAAAAGGATAGAGTTCGATGAGGGCTTCGTTCTAATAGAAGCAAAGTTGATTTTCAGCGTCCTTAAGTTTCCTACACTTTTCCTCTCGTCTTCTGAGTTTCAGGTAGGGATATCTATACACTATTTTTTTTTTTTTTTTTAATGATTTTTAACTTAGCTATTTGTGTTTTGAACAATATTTTGATTTGGGAAACTTTTGAACAAATCTAGGGTTTTTGGTCAAAACTCAAAAGAGAGGTTTTCTAATAGTTTCATGAAAATGGCTGTGGGATTGGAAATGAGATTGAGTTGTGATAAAATGGTTGGTTTCGATATGTAGAGTAGATTTTAGAAGAAAATGGGGGTTTTTTTTGCCCTAATTATGTCAAATGTTGATTTTGTATAAATTATGGAATTGGTGTTGGTAATATGAAATTGGAATGGTTTTGATGAGAATGGTGGAGTTGGATATGTATTATCACTCACATCTTGAAATTTGAAAAGTTTATCTTTATTGATAATTGTTTATCTATTTCGAAATATCTATTTTGAACTATTAGTGAAGGATAGAAATGATTGTTGTAGAAATTGCATGAGAATTAGGAGAATTAAAACTATTTTCTTATTCAATTGCATTGAACATTTTCTCACACAATTATATTGGAAATGTTTATATTTTTGAGAAAAATGGGTGAATCTGGGAAGTATGTATTGTCTTATAGAAATAAGTTGGCTAGAGTGTCCATGGTGAAAGTCTGAAAAACCATGTGTATACATGAGTGCCGATCCCGCGGACTAAATTTCCGTGAAATGGCAATAGTAGTGCTTGTATAGCCTACATCTACATGATTATCAATTTACGGTTTTTCGCAGACGAAATTTCCATAAAAGGTTGTATTTGTTTTGAGGTTCCTAGAGTATGATTCACTGCCCTGTTTTCTATTGTAAAGGAAATGATTTCTGAATTATGATATTAGCCTGGCATGACATGGTTTTAGAAAAAGATATAAAATGTTTTGGCACAAGCATTGTATATGCATTCACCTTATAGCTTTGTTCAGATTCATATACTCTGTTGGATTATTTCTAATGGACTTTGGCTCACCTTATGTGGGAAAACATTTCAGGTGCAGATGATATGCCTCCATTAAGGCAATAGCTTGGGAGGACTTGGAGCAAGGGCTTCATTTTGTTGATTTTTTGTATATGTTTTTCACAGGCCAAGGGCCTTTAACTGTATTGGACTTAATCCACTTTTGTTGTAACCAAGCATTGTTTTGGAAAGTTATAAGCCTTTAGGGCATTTCTTATTTGTTTAACTTTCATCTTATTTCCTTATTATGTAACATATGCTATAGATTCAAGGGTTTGACTTGTGAATGTATACCAGCATATATTACTCTTTTGTAAAACTTATTTGAAAATTAATGGAAGATAATTATTTTATCGTTGTTGTCACTTATTGATGTTGTGGATGAGTTATTATTTTTATTTCGGGCCGTAACATACAAGAATATAAAAAAAAATATAAATATAAATATAAATTTATATATGTTACTATATTCATACATTGTCAATCTATGATGTTATTTTACTATAAAATACTTTAATTTTCTAGCATATATCGTTTTAGTAATATAGTTATATTTGTTAGTGAAAAATTTAAAAAATCCAAGATATTGATTTGGGATTATGTTTCAATTTTAAAAAATGAATGACAATCTCAATCCAACAATCAAAGACAAATCGACACAATGATTTAACATAGAAAAACCTCAAATTGTGATAAAAAAAATTACGGGCCAAAGCCACAAAACAATTGTAACAGTTGAATTTGGCAGACCGCTTGAGCGGTAATTTGGTCGTTCAAGCGAAGATCATTTTGCAGGCGAAACCGCTCAAGCGATAAAGTGGTCGCTCGAGCGTAGATTTCATGTTTCCAGTATTTTCACTATAGCTCTACAAAACTTCTGGGACCTCACATTTACTGCTCCAGCAGTGGAAGTATCGTTTGAGCAAAGGAAAGTTCACTCGAGCGGTCTGTCGGGGTAGCTGACTTAAAGAGTCGATCCAACTATTTTTTTTTTTTTAATTTTTTTTTCCAAACACACACTCTCTCTCTCTCTCTCTCTCTCTCTCTATTACCCATTCCGAAACCATAACACCTAAAACACTGGATTTCTCAATATTTTGCTCTAGATTCACCCAAGATCCTACAAGATAATTAAAGAGCAAGTCAAATTCAAGTTATTTATCGATTGTTTCGTGATTTGGTTGAGGTTTCGCATGGATTCTTCACTTCAGCTTCTAATTTTGAGGTAGGGGTGTCTTTAACTTGTTATAGCTTTAATTTGAAACTCATATGTGGTAATTTCATTAGATACTCATCATACACACACACACACACACACACACATATATATATGTGTGTGTGTGTGAATATATATATGGAGATTGTTTTGCGTTGGTGAAATGATTGGTCAAAAGTGAGCAATGTTTCATGATTATGGAAGGAATGTGTTGATTATTGATGATTATTGTTGTTTGTAATGAACATTAACTTGAATTTCATGAAAGGGAGGAAATCCCCAAATTTTATATAAAACCCTAGCTTTGGAAATTGTTCAATAAAAAAGTGGTTTTGCTAATTGATTTAAAAAATATGAAATTGAAGCCATTTGTTTAGCTTTGAGGTTGAAATGTATGATTTGAAATGTTATTTATTTATTTATACACTTTGTGTTAGTGATTTTTATTGAATGAGAAACCCTTATTATTGAAAAGTGAAATAGTGAATTGGAATCATTTTAGAGGAAAATGAGAATTTACAAATTCATGCATCATATGCATTATTAAATTTTTGTTATGATACAATGATGATGCGAATAGTGGAAAGTTGAAAGGTGGTAAATAGTCTATGAGTCCGGGTAGTGAGTTGGGTGATTTTGAGTTATGTACTGTATTTGTTACGCACGTGGGGGAGTCAATGTGCCTAATTGCCCTGTCTGCGCATATCACCAGATGAATGTGAGAGAAATTTTTTGGGTGTCCACGAGCCTGCCATTTCTGGAGTCGGCAAATGTGGAAAAGCATGCTTTTTGGTGTTCACACCCTCGATGTTTCTGGAGCCGGCAAATGTGGAAGCGAAAAATGTTTTTGGGTGCCCATCACCCTGCTGTTTCTGGAGTCAGCAAATGCGGGACTATTTTAAGTATACAAAATCTATATCTATGTATGTGTTTTGAAGTTCGGCTTTTACTTGGAATGTTATAGTATATTTACTACCTTGTCTAAACTCGGGGAATGATAACTTAACCTTTACATTGCTCATTTCATACTCATGCATATGGTATTTATAAGCATACATAATACAATTTATGAAATTTTGCATTGCATGACCATGTGTTTTTCAATTAATGTTATAACCTGTTAAGTGCATTACATACTGAGTTGTTGCTCACCCAAAGATAACCATTTTCAAGAACAAAAGAAGAAGCACCTATTAAATGATGTTTTGAGAAAAAGAAAACTTGTGGGATGTGAAAGCTTCTGTTTGAAATCATGTTATGTGTATGCCTAAGGCAATCTTGCTGACTATATGTCGATTTGCATTTTTGGTGTAAGAATGAACAAATGTTGAGGGAAAGTTAACCTATAATTGATTTTGTTATATCATTCATAACTTGTTGAACTGTTTTATTTTATTAATGATTGTAATGAGACAATATTGTAAGGCAGGAATTAGTTCAAAGGAGAAGCAATGTTTTTGTTATTATTTAATTATTATTTTGACTCATTCTTGTTGTTGATTGTACATTGGGAATTCCTGGATGTACGGAATCAAGGACATCCATTGCCAGAGTGTTGCAATAATCCACTAAGAAGACAAAAAGAGTTACACAAGTGTACTTTCAATTACTTAGCGAATCCACGTCCGAATTGAACCGACCCCAATGTGTCTCTTCCAACACCGTCTTCACCTTGGAATTGTCTCGTCCAACGTTGAATCCGCAATGCTCATATTGAATCCATGATGATGAGCTACTCCGAAATCCACCAAAGCTTTAGGTTCAAGTTCCCTGGAATCCACCAAAGAATAACTCTCTCTTTTGTGAATAAACAAACCCTTGATGATGTTGACATGAAGTTCATGGATCCATTAATCACTCATCAAGGAAACACTCATAAAGCACCCTCTAATATAAACACTTTTTATCTTGTTCCTCTCTGAAAATTTGGACGACCCAAACCATAGAAACAGCAAACAGAGCACTTTATATAAAACAGGATCGTGCAGACCGCTTGAGTGCACGTTTTACTACTCGAGCGGTGTGACTAAAGGCAGTGCAAAACATATAGGCTGACCGCTTGAGAGCAATTTTCACCGCTCAAGCAGTAAAACTTTCTTTCCAAAAGTTCAGGCGTTCTGCAAAAATACTGGATGATCTGTTTCTTCGCTCGAGTGCACAAATGACTGTTCGACCACTCGATTCTCATACTTAGTCAGCAAAGTGGCAAACATGAAAGGATTAAGATCACAAACTCCTCTGCATATGCACAATTCAGGTTGGATTCGCATCTAAATACTCATTGCCTCATTGAAATAAAAGATCAAATAAAATTACAACTGAAAAGAGTTTTGTCAAATAGGATTGCCAATTACAAAAACCTAACAATTAGGGAAAAAAAACTACGAAACTGTATATTGTTCTCCTATGAACTTATACTCAATACATATATGCATACATGGCATATAAATAAGTGTCCACAACAAACACTTTCAATAACAAACCAAGACTTTATAAAACCATCTCCATCACGACAATAATTGTACTTTTTTTCCCCTTACAGAAAAAGTCACATTATTAAGGAAAAGTGGATTTTGAAATTTATAACAATATGATATTGCCTCAAACTGTTACTCATCAATTTTTTATTTTTTATTTTTTTATTACAATGAGTTATAATGGTGAGTAACAAGAAAAACAAGAAGATGGTGAAACAAAAATTATAGAAAATCTATTGCAACATGCTCTTCAAGCAAAATTAGACGAGTTGAAACATGAATTGTCCTATCTATTGTGAAATTCAAGAAAAACAATGTACCTCATGTACACATTTTAGTCAAATTACAAAATAAATAAATAAAAATCAAATGATACTCAAACATTATCGCAACAACTCAATGATGTAGAAAGTAAGTACATCGAATAAAAAGTTTCGATCAATTTTTGTTATATGTTGATTACATACAAATGCCATAATAATAAATTATGTAACTTGACAGTTTCATGAAAGTGGCCTTGCAAACACTTATAAGTATGTATCTATAAATATCGTGAAAATAATTATGAAATTCTTATATAAGCCCCGTTTGGTAAAACTTATTTGCAGCTTAAAGCCACTTATAGCTTAAAATAAGTCATGTTAGAGTGTTTGGTAAAAATTATGAGGGATGGATTATAACTTAACTTAAGCTATTTCAGCCATAATCTCTCAAGTTGGTTCCTAGGTGCTTTTCAAAATGAATTATGCACGAAGCTGTTTGCCCCATTTGTAATGACTTAAATGCCCTTAGATATTTCAAGTATTACCAAAAACCCACTTATATAAGCTTTGTTCTCAAGCACTGTTCACGAGAGAGAGAGAGAGAGGCAGAGACAGAGGCGATTTCTAGCGAAGGCGATTTCCGGCAAGAACGATTTCTAGCTCTCAACACTGTTCTCAACTCTCTCTCTCTCTCTCTCTCTCACACACACACACACACAAACCATAGCTCTCACTCCCTCCCTCTCTCTCTCTCTCTCTCTCTCTCTCTCTCTCTCTCCTCATCTTCCTCACTCTTTCCATCGTTATTTGAAACTGGAAATCATCTTTGCCATTCGCTCTCTCTCCACTTCCTCCCATACCTACATTGATGGCTGATCATCTCTGCCGATTGCGATTTGCGTTGAAACCCTAGCCACCGGCAGTTGTTCTTTGGCGGCGCGGAAACCCTAGAAAAAAATTGAAGAAAATAAAAAAATCAATATTAATATTAATTAAAAAAAGAAAAAATCGTATATTTTTGAAGAAAAAGAAAAAAAAATCAATATTAATTAAAAAAATCAATATTAATTGGTATTAATTATTAATAAATTAATATTATATATTTTTGTAATGAATTAATTATTAATTGATACTAATTGATAACAATTGTTGATTATTAATATTAATTGATACTAATTAATAATTTTAGTATTAATTGAGACTAATTAAGAAATTTATATTAATTAATAATTTTAGTATCAATAAATATTAATAATTAAATTTAATTAGTTTCAATTAATACTAAAAATTAGTATTAATTGATACTAATTAAGCAATTAATTGATACTAATTAATTTTATAATGGAAAAAAATTGTTACAATTATACTTCCATTACATTTTTGTCAAATGTATCAATTTTTATACTCCCTCCGTCCCAAAATAATGGTCCCTTTTGGGGAATCCAACTTTTTTTGGTAGTACAATTATTGTACTTTTAAAAAGTTGGTTTTCCAAAATTACCCTTTAATAGTACACTTTTTTTAGAATATCAATGTCATAATTGTATTTTTTATATTATTTATGAATTTAAAAGAAGGGCAAAATGGGAAATTTATATTATTTTTGTACTTGATTTTTGAAGAGGGACTAATATTTTGGGACAATGAAAAATGGAATAAGGGACTAATATTATGGGACGGAGGGAGTATTAGTTGACACTAAGGCCTCGTTTGGCAAGTTAATATTTTAGCCAAAAAGTCAAAAAGTTACTGAAAAAGTCAAAAAGCTTATAACCTATACCAAAAAGTCAAAGATTCTGTTTTCTCTCTACTTTTTGCACATGTTTTCGTAAAAGCCAAAAAGTCACCCCAAACATACTAGTTTCTTTTTATCTCATATTTTAACCAAAAGTCAAAAAGTTACTAAAATAACCTGTTCTCAAACGAGGCCTAATACTATTTATATTAACTTTTATTAATGAAATAATTTTTTTAAATTAAAACTGAAAAAAAATGGCAAAATTATTATTTTTATATCAGATAAGGGCAAAAAGGACAATTATACAGTAAAAAACTATTTTACAGTTTATTAACTAAACACTACTCTGTTGCTTAAATCCATAATCCCACAGGTATACCAAACAGGTTAACAGCTTATGTTCACAGTTATAAGTTATAATCTGTTAAGCTATAATCTAGAATCACTTTCTCATGGCTCTATCAAACGGGGCCATAGATCGAAATGTTAAGCTACAATATTATTTTATCTTCTTAAAAAAAAAAAAATATTTCACATTTTCCACATAACTGAAAATATACTAGTGGCTAATGTTATGTTTTTCATCATGCAAGATATTTGTGGCGCAGGAAACCAGACTTAACAACTCTTGATGTATAAAAATATATTATATATTGACATTAATGCATACTTATATCAGTAGTAGGCAAATAATATGCAATAGTGGGTTCAATGGATTTGTATTATGAGATGAACAAAATTATGTAATTGTGCAATTTATTTCATATCTTCAATTGTATTACAAGTACGAATTATGCAAAACTAAAGTGGAAAGTTGATAGAAAAGATTTGTGTAATGTTATATATTTAAAGGACCTGTTTATTGTTTATTGTTCGAGATAAGATTGTGATCTTAACAATCTACCTATAAATTAATATTTATATTCATAAAATTTCTCATTTATCATTTAAATTTTTCAGCCGAGAATGCATTTATTTCTTGTTTAGTTGTATTTTAGATACAAATCAATTTATTCGTACAGATCTCTATACTTTATATACATATTATATATTAATTTAAAAAATACACATAATTACAATATTAAAAAATAACAAAAAATCACATATTATATGCAACGCACATACCCAACCCCTGCTGCCATAAAAATACCTAACAATAATGCATGCAGGACACCCATTGAGAGGCGTGAAACCATAGTATTAGCCCCAAAATTAATGTGAGATGCAATGCATGCACCCAATGGACCACAAAGTAATGCATGTAGTACACATTTTGAGAGGCGTGCAATCATAGTATTACCCCCCAAAGTTAATGTGAGATGCAATGCATGGACCCGATGGACCACATCACAATAATAATGTAACCTTTTGTACTATAGTACTTCGGCTAGACTCAGTCTCGTTTGGAAATTTTTATTTTTAGTTAAAAAATTAAAAAATTATTAAATTAGTCAAAAAGTCAATAATTCATATCAAAAAGTCAATGATTCTTTTTTTTCTCTACTTTTTATACATCTTTTCGTAAAAAGTTAAAAAGTCATCCAAAACATACTAGTTTTTTTTAGTTCATATTTTAGTCAAATAGTTAAAAAGTTACTAAATTAACCTGTTCCCAAACGAGGCCTCAATCAAGCCCAATGAATTTCCTCCAAATTACAAAACTGAAAAAAAGGCAATACAATACAAATCATGGATTATGACATTTTGATTATCTTTTCTTTTCAATTGCTAATTAAAATCATGGAGACAACCCAATTTGTTATAAATTGCTAAGTAATTGACAAAAAAAAAAAAAAATCATTGGAGACAAACCCAGTTTGATACAGATTGCTTTATTTATTTATTGTTTTTGAAATGATTTATTGAAAGGAAATTAAACTTGGTGTAATCAATCAAATGAGCATGCATAGCCACACAATGGCGTGCTCCATTACAATCACAAGATTGAGTCAAGGTCCAGTTAGTCTTAGATGATCACGATTGAAAGCAATGTCAGAGGGAGTGCCACACGGCCGATTCAGACTTTGATATACTCCTTTCGCATTTCCTTCAATAATTGCATCGTTACATTCACAATTCTTGGCTATACTTGAGCCTCATGAATTTTAGGAATGCCTTTCACTACAAATGATACCCAGACCACCCCCTATGCTAATTTTCTCAATTTGTCCACTCCAAAAACAAGGCCGCCTCCCTGATTTAGCTAAGCTTCTATATGGGCTTGTGAGACCACACCCATTAGCTGAATCGAATCCATCCCTAGTCACAACACAACAGCTGAATTCATCCCTAGTCGCAACACAACAGCTAACGAGGGCTCCCATTGGCATATGTTGCACACCCACACATTCCAAGCCTTCCAAATTATCCACCAAGGATAGCCTCACTCACTAATATTTGAAGGTTGATTAAACTTGTTCGAAACATGTTTTTATATATGGATGTTTTAGCTATTTTCCAATTCAAATTCAAATTTTTTAAAATTTAGTGTTAGTTTTGTTTTTCTTTGCAAAAAGCCAAAACTTAAAACTAATCAAAAGACCAAAGACCAAGTTAGAGGCTAGTAAGCAAGCTCTCTCATCCAAATAAAAAACTTTATTGCTAGGTTCTTGGTTTTTTACTTTTCACTACCTTTTAGTCTTCGCTTTCCATTCAAACACCCACACTAATTTCCCATTAAAAAAATATGATTTTTTATTGGAAAAACACTCACAAAAAACCTAATCCAATACGTTGGATAAACCCATGAAAGGAAAATTCTATGGCGTGCGCAGCCCTTAGAGTTGCATACCATATGTATCCTATTATAAATTGGCAGAATTTTATCATAAAATTTTATAATATTAATCACAAAATATATAAACTCATTACAAATTATCGTAATAAAAAATGTTGTAACCAAACTATAAATTTTTGTTACATGAACTATAAAATTTTGAACATATTTTTTTTTATGTTAATTTGTGATGAGATTACACATTTTATACTTGATATTACGAAATTTTATGATAAAATTATATCAATTTATAATATGGTATATGTGGGGACATAAATTTTGAATGACGACACGTGGCTGAAGTGTCACCGAAGTGCCAGCCGGGGTGCCACGTGTCCTGGTCATGATGCTGAGATGATTTCCGCTAGGCCGAGGTTATCTGTGAGAATACTAGAATTCGGGATAAGCGGATAAGGGACAAGAGTCCTAAAATGGAAGAAGACTTCAGTTTGGGTAAAGATAAGACTCTTAGAGAGCTTATCCTAATCCTACTAGGAGTCCAAGATTAGTAGTAATCCTAAGTCCATTAGAGCTAGGATTCTATTGGGACTAGGATTGTGTTGGCTATAAAAGGGAGGCACCCCCATGGGTCTAACGTATGTCTTTTATGCTTTGTCTAGTGAGTTAAGCACTATTGGTTATCTTTGAGAGATATTTTACTGACTTGATCGTCGGAGTGCCCCCAGGTGGATGACCACCGTGAGATTCTTATATTTCTGTGACAGGTTGCTTGGGCTTAATCTATTCTGCTGGTGCTCTCCAGCTGAGTTCCCTTTTTTTTGGTTGTGTGGTTGGAAATCAACACCCACAATTTGGCGCCGTCTGTGGAAAAGAAAGGAGAATAGATGGCCAATAGCGGACAAAAAGAGAAGGTTGGGAACGACATATCTACTGGAAGTGGAAACATGTAGACCTTGACGTCGAAGAAGACAACTACAACGAAAAGACTCGTGACAAGAGTCACGGAGAAAAGGACATCGGCCAGGAGGGCGACGTGCCAAAGAAATCGGACCGAGGCAGATACTATAACGAAGACGACCTCCAGGTATGGAATGATAGATGCCTACGGAGGGACGACGAGAGGAAACGAATAGTGGACAAATTGGTGGACTTGCAAACAGTTGTCGATTTCATGATGCAGAACAACGTCATGCAGCCACCGTTCCTGTTACAAGATATGCCGATTCTAGCGGCCAAGAAAGATGCCCAGAAAAGGGGGCAGAAAACTGTTCCTGCAGTCCCTCAACACGACAGGACTAAAGGACATTCTCACCAAACTTCACGGGAGGTCGGGCGTGGAGAATCAACGAGAAGAGAATCCCAGAAGACACGTCGAACCCAAGAAGACTGCACCAGAGAACATCGGGATGTTCAGGGGAAGGAGCTCTGTTTCGACATGACCAATGGAAGGAAGTCCGAAAGGACCCACAATGACACTGGAAGTAGTGCACCAAAAAGGCTGAAATCTGGAGATAGCTGAACTCCTGGACGGACCAAGGAGGGTCTGAGGGATGACCTCCAGAGGAAACGGCAAGAAGCCGAGGTAACTTCTCCGGTTAAGTCGAGAACACTGTTCTCGGTAGAATTGGACAAATTTGAAGCCCCGAAGAGGTTCCACATGTCGAGATTCAAGATATACGACGGTAAGTCAGACCCTAATTTTCACGTCGGCTTGTACCTGAACTCGATGGCATTATACACCGGGAATGAGCCGTTCCTCTGCAAGGTGTTCCCCTCGTCCTTCGGGGAAAATGCATCGGACTGGTTTCACAAGTTGCCGAAAGGAACTGTGAAAACCTGGGAGGACCTTGGTGAGATGTTTGTGGCCAGGTTTGTGACGAACAAACTATAGCCATTGAGAGTGGATTCCCTGATGGCTTTGAGAATCAGTGAGGACGAAGGCCTTAGGGCCTATGCCAAAAGGTATTATGAAGTGTTCAACCGAATACTCGAGTGCAACCAAGAGGTGGTGGTCGTGTCTTTCAAGAATGGCCTGAAAGATGATTGTCCGCTTCGAAAGTCATTAGCAAAGACATTACCAAAAAACATGGAGGAGCTCATAGCTAGAATTGAGAAATATGCCAAAGCCGAGAAAGTCACATCGGGGACAAAGGCATTCAAACAAGAGAAGAGAAACGGCTCGCCGAGGCAAAGCCGAGATAACACTAGATGCAACAAACAAGAGCATAGATCCCGAATTCCAGATCCCAGATCCTAGAAGACATGATCTCGGCTTAGATGGTTAGGTCCGAGAAGACAAGAGCTCAGCCCAAGTGAGCAGATCCCGGATTCCAAATCTTGGATCCCAGATGGTGGGTGGGTGGGTGACGGTGGCGGGTGGTGGGTTATAACGAGTGGGTGGCGGTGGCAGCGGCAGCGGCAGCGGCGGCGATGGTGGTGATAGCGGGTGGTGGTGGCAGGTGGGTGGCGAGTGGTAGTGGGTGGTGGCGGGTAAGTGGCGGGTGGTGGTAGTGGTGGGTGGGTGGGTGACGGTAGCGGGTGGTAGGTGATAGCAAGTGGGTGATGATGGTGGTAATGGGTGGTGGGTGGTGGTGACAGGTGGGTGACGGGTGAGTGGTGGTGGGTGGTGGTGGCGGGTGGGTGGCAGGTGGCTGGTGGTGGCAGGTGGGTGGTGAGTGGTTGTGGCAAGTTAGTGGCGGGTGGTGGGTGGTAGCGGGTGGATGCTAGATGGGTGGTAGTGGTGGTGGTGGTGGCGGCGGCGAGGTGTGGGTGGTGGTGGTGAGTGGGTGGCTGGTGGTGGCAGGTGAGTGGTGAGTGGTGGTGGCAGGTGGTGGTGGTGGTGGTGGTGGGTGGTGGTGGCAGAAGACGGTGGTGGAAAATAGTCGCGGGTGGTGGCTAGTGTTGGGTGGTAAAAAAAAAAAAAACTCAAAACTCAAAACGGAAACACATTTTTTCTGTTTTCTTTTTTTGGCCAAATTTATAAACTGAGACCACTGATTTATAAATCAAAAATTTTACCAAACAAGTTTTTATTTGAGTTTTTAAAATTTTTGTAACTATAAACAGAAAACAGAAAACGTAAGTGTTACCAAATGGCACCTTAGAGTTCTTGATTCAATGAAGCAAATACCTCAGCTAGGAGGATGGTTTCGGCTGAGAAACTTGAACGAACTTTGTTGTCAGTTCCAAAGTATTGATGAAAGTAGACTATAGGTCTTGGTCATATTGAGCCGACGAGTGATGACCTCAGTAATGAATAATGAAGTGAGCTTAGCCGATGTGCTAAATGGAAGAAATGATATAAGTTCCATCACCTCAGGATGCCGAGGTAATAAAACCTAGGGGGCAGTTGTGGGGGACATAAATTTTGTATGACGACACATGGCCGAGGTGTCACCGAAGTGCCAGCCGGGGTGCCACTTGTCCTGGTCATGATGCTGAGATGATCTCGGCTAGGCCGAGGTTATCTGCGAGAATACCAAAATCCGAGATAAGCGGATAAAGGACAAGAGTCCTAGAATGGGAGAAGATTTCAGTTTGGGTAAAGATAAGACTCTTAGAGAGTTTATCCTAATCCTACTGGGAGTCCAAGATTAGCAGTAATCCTAAGTCCATTAGAGCTAGGCTTCTATTGGGACTAGGATTGTGTTGGCTATAAAAGAGAGGCACTCCCATGGGTCTAAGGTATGCATTTTATGCTTTGTCTAGTGAGTTAAGCACTATTGGTTATCTTTGAGAGATATTTTACTGACTTGATCGTCGGAGTGCCCCCGGGTGGACAAACCACCGCGGGATTCTTATCTTTCTGTGACAGGTTGTTTGGGCTTAATCTATTCTGCCTGTGCTCTCCAGCTGAGTTCCCCTTTTTTTAGTTGTGTGGTAGGAAATCAACACCTACAGTATATATTGTATGTACCCCTTAAGGTTCACACCATGGCTTTCCCATCCTTTAAATAGTAGTTATGATGTAACTAATTCTTTGTTTGCATATGAGAGATCGTTCGAGGAAGATCTATTTATGGTCAATACAATTGTAAACTGACAATTAACTATTTTTAATTAGCAATTTGTCTTAGTCAACTTTTTGGACACCAACTTGCCATACCTTGACTACCAATCCCTCATTAGAATGTGAGATAATTAAAATGTCATAATCCATAATTAAAATAAGAGATAATTAATAAAATGTCATAATCCATGATTTGGTTGACTTTCTTGTCATTTCAAAGAAATTCATATGACCAAATTGAATCCAGCCAAAGTACTAGGTACAAGAATTATATCTGTATCTAGGGATGGCAATGCATACGTATGAGTAGGGATGACAGAATTACTAGGTTCGATTATATTTGTTGTATTAACCCAATTTTAATAAAAAAAAAGTTTAGGAGAATATTGATGAGGTAGGGTAATAAAGTATAGGAATATGTAGGTCAAAACTATCAAGGTAAGCATAAAGTACGAAATTGTATCGTTAAAATAGTTGAGTTTAAAGTCTAGAATTCACGCGTGAAACTCCAAAAAATAAGACTTGTGATGTCCCAGGTTTTGGGCTGGAATAGTATTGTGAAGTGGAGTAGTATGTATTTCTTTCGGCTTTTTGTTTATCATTTTGAGTCATTGAAATTTGTTTCTACTCTTACTTAACCTCTCGTAACTTTTCTGGGTTGTACACTTTGAGTTTTGGGCATTGGAACTTGCTTTGGTTTGCAAATTCATTTTCTGAATTTCTGGGCAAAGCCGCTCGTGTGGAATTGGAAACTGCCCGAGCGAATTCACAAAGTTTTTCAAACTTTTATGGGTATTCTGGACAGAAAACTACTCGAGTGGATTTTGGGCCCCGTTCGAGCCGATTTTTGGGTGAATTTCTAGGTAGCTCTCTGGAGTAATCCGCCTATGAGGTAGAAAATTCCACTCGTGCAGATTGGGAATTCCGCTCATGCGAAATTGAAACTGCTTAGGTGGATTTCGACGTGTCTGTCTTGATTTTTGTGTTCTTTTCCTTAAAACTAATGCCAAAAGTGTTTTTGCTCAGATTTTCTCTTCTCTCTCTCTCTCTATATATATATATCCATCTTTTCTCTCCATTCTCTCTACAAAACACACCTAAATCCTACTTCTCTCTAAGATTTAGCTCAAATCTTTAAGAGTTCGAGGGGATTTTTTACACCAAATCGAAGAGGGCGACAAGGGCTGCGTTTATAACCAATTGGATCATATTTTCGCCTATGTTGATTTCTAGGGTTTTCTTCATTTTTATCTTCCAAGCTTAAGGTATGGATAATCTTTGAGTTATAATACATTTTTGCAAGTTTATACGTGTTTTGAGTATTTCATCATGTAGTTAGTTATGCTTTTGGGTTGTTGAATCCTAGATGATGTTAGAGGTGGATTTTATATATTTTTTCCCAGAACTTTTGATAATATGAGTATGTTCTAGGGCGTGGATGTTGTTTTGAAAAAAATCTTTTCAAAAATGGAATAAAAAAACCTTGTTTTGGTGGAAACCCTAGAATTTAGGAATTTTGGGTAAAAGTTGTGATATTATGAAATTGATACTTGATAATTTTCCATGTGAGTAAATGATGGAGGAAATTCTATAGTTGTATCAAATGAAGAGATTTTATGAGAAATTGTAGAATTGGAAAGCTAGAACAATATTTTTCTGTTGTTGTTGTTGTGGAAAATACCAAAAGCTAAAAATGATGTTTAACATGTGGAGAATACATAAATGTTGATATTGTATTTTGTCTCTTGGAAAAAAATATACTATGATGTTATATTGATAAGAGATGTGGGATTCGATCACAATCGAGGATTGTGTGGATGAATTGAGAAATTGAGAAATTTCAAGGCATTGATATAGAAATATATTGCATTGGCACTTGATTTAATTATCATCACCTTTCGAATTGGTATTGTTGAGATGTTTAACTGGGACTTTATTATTGCATTAGACATTCGCATCGCCTTTCCATTTAATCATTGATGCAATTGATTTTGAATATTGCATTAGAAAAAGTATCACTTTGAGAAAGGGAATTGTTTTGTGAAACAAGATCATGTTGATTTGTTTTTGCGGTAAATAAGTTGGTAAGTTCGGATGGGGGGTGTAGTTGGTATTGATTTAGTTGGCTTGAGTGTCTATGGTAAAATACGAAAAACACGCGCGGTGGAACTACCATTATAGACACCCCATTTTTGACCGTCCTCAAGACTTGAATGTCACCGTTTGAACACTCGGTGATTATCCATGTTTGTGTTCGTTTGGAGTTCCCGGAGGCTTCGGCTCGCGCGCCTTGCCTCAGGATCTCCGAACTCGACTGTTTAGTGTCTGATTTCACACCAAACACTTGTGTTTTGCCTTGGAAGGGCAGGGAATGCCTTGTGAGGCATCCCCATACACCACCGGCAGTGGCTAGAGGCCACCGGCTGGTTTTTGCTGACACCGGCAATGTATATTGCCGGCCGGCACCATTTTGTTGCAGGTCGGCACTATTTTCTGCCGGTCGGTACTCTTTTTTGCCAAAATGGAATTTTTGGCCGGCCGACTACTGTGCATTTGCTTTTGCAGATATTTTAAGACTGCTGTCTTGCTTTTGGCTCCCCTCTATACACGTGTATGGAGGGATTTCTCTCTTGGAAGCTTGTCTTGTAAGCTTTAGAAGACAATAAGCTTCTATAAAGAGAAGCCTTGTCTCTTGGCCTTACGGTTAGAGACTTGAAACACTTGGGAGGTATTTAGACAGCCATTTTAGGGTTTTGAGTTCTAGGGTTAGAATCCATTCACCTTTTATCTCTATATCTCCCTCTTGTGTGTGTTTTAGTGTGTTTAGTCCATACTATTGCACACAAACACCTAGTGTTTCACCTTCACTTAGCTACTGAGGTTCTAAGGGACTGATTTTGGTGTTTTGGTGTTGGATTCAAGCCAAGGAGGGCCATTGGAGCATCATTTGTAAAGGGGTCTTCAAGGGTGAGAATCTAGTCCCATTATTCCTCATTTTTGCATCTTATTTTTACCTATCTTAAAATCGTTTTTGAGCTTAGTGTATAATACAAAAAAGTTCTGTTTTTAGGCCCTCTTGATTGTTTATTAAGAGTGTTTTGTGGTTTGGAGGTGTTTGACCCCTCTTAGGCCTTGAAAGGCCTCATTTTGTGCTATTTTGTGCTAGTTTCGGGACTTTGGTGTTTGGGCCTCTTCACCATTGAAATCTTGAGGGATTTCAGTGGTGAAGATGGTGCCTTGAAGTCTCCAAAAGGAGAGGGCCACCCCCTCTCCTTGTTGTCCTTAAAATGGACCATTTTTGGCCTCTTGAGAGAGCACCTAGCTAGGCTTCATGTTGACCATGCCTTAGTTGTTTTTTGTGCTTAATATGTCGTATTATGCCTCTGTTTTTACTTGGTTTTGGTACTCCATGCATGCTTAGCATAGTTGCCATGTAATGCCTTGTGATCCCTTAACATGCCTTAGGTTGTTAGCCCTTGTTAGAGCATGTTTTAGGCTTAGTCTTGTGAAGCTTTTGTGCATATTTTGCCATGTTTTAGGTCTATCCATAGTTGTTTGGGTCGAATTTGGCATGTTTAGTATAGCTCCTTTGCATTCCGGCTTGTTGGCCTTAAGTGTATGAGTGTATAGCATGACATTTTTGCATTGATTTGGTGATTTGGGAGCATCCACCATGTCATTTCAGACCTTATAGTATGCTTGTATGCTTACTTTAGTTGTCCCTTTAATGCCTTGTAAGGTTGTCATCTCATGCTCCATGTTTTGGTGATTATGCATGCCTTTGTTTTTGAGTCATTTGGATGCCATCTAAGTGATCCTTAGGCCTTGTATTAATGTGCTAAAACTCTGTTTTTGGTCAATAAGTTCATGTCATGTTTGGTCTTGCTAAGTGTAGTTCAATACTCCATTGGTTTGCTTTGAGCACTTAGGCCATTTGTTGCATGCTTGGCTTGATTTATTGCTTGGTTTGGCACCATGTTTTAACATGGTTTTTAATGCTTATGTTGCATGCTAATTGTCCATGAAATCTCTTTTCGAGTGTGCTTGAATGTTGCTTGTTTAATGATTGAGGCTTGGACCATAACATGTGTATGTGTGCATGTGTGTTTAGCCTCCATTTTTGGGCATTTTGGCCACTGTTTTAGGACTATTTAGGGCTGCCTAATTCATGCTTAAGTCCATCCTCTATTTGGTTTGCATGCTTACCTTGCATGTTTGCTTGTATGCTTTGCATAAGTACATTGCATTGTTCATGTTGCATGAATGATAACATGCTTAGGTTGCATTGCATCAACATGCATTCCTTGCCCCTTGATTTGGTGATAGGGATTGGGACTTTTGTTTGATTGATTTGCATTTCATTTGACATGAAAGTTGCATACTTGATCCCTTGGGCCATTATGCATGGAAATGCGTGATTGGTGGTCCGAGAATCGAGGCACATGCCCCTTTGAGTCACAAACATGATAGGGGACATGATTGGTGCATATATGCCTTGAATTGTGCTGCCATGCTTTGCCTTGCCCTCTGTTGCTGTCAATTGCAGGTTCTGCAGGCATTCCTTGCCGACCGGCAGTATATATTGCCGACCGGCAGTAAACGAGCAGCCGATGGATTCATCTTGTGCCGGTGACTACACCACACTGCCGGTGGCAATTCTATTCAGCCGGTGGCACTCCTCAATGTCCAGAGAAGCAGTCCTGAGGTTTTGATAACCTCCAGAGGAGTGAAGGAAGGAAAACAGAGGCAGCTCATGCATGGTGGCGCATTTCCCGAGGCGATTTACTGTTTTCTTAGCTTAATTTAATTTGCTTGATTAATTAGGCAATTTGTAATATTTAATTAGCTTGCGTAGTTAATTAATTTGTAATATTTATTTGGTCCCTCTGAGTGAGGGCAAATCTGTAATAAGTGTGTGTGAGTGGAGTGTATGTCTTCCAATCCCCACTTCTTTCTTCCCTTTTATTTACCTGCTTATGATGGTAGATTAGGGCATCTTTAAAATTAGCATACCTTATGCTGTGCATGCGTACATTCATGCATTTGTATTGCATGGATTGGGCTCGGTACATCACGCTAACTGCATTTGTACTTCAATTCCAAATTGAATACGTGCATCGATTGATTGCATTTCACATGCCATGTTTAGGATTAGCCGAGCCTATCTAGTTGCATCCTGTATGTGTTGCATTAGTCAAATTGACATGAACTAGGACATGCATGTTTGCTAACTAGTTTATTATTTTGGCACGGAGTACGATGTAAGTATTTTCCTGCTTTAGCATCTCGCATGCGTGTGAATGCTATCATGATAGCATGTTTACCTTGTGGCTAGATGCTTATGTGATAAACTGTTTTAATGCCTGTGGGTGAAGGTTGGGTTGTTTGAGTTGGGAAAACTCGTTGAAATCCGTGTTTTAGCCTACTTGCGAGTAGCAAATTCTAAAGCACTTTTCGAAACAAACGGATATGCAATGCTTATTTCCAAATTAGGCAATCTAGTCTATACTTGTTTGCTGCGCGCATAACGTAGTAATGGTAGGCTAATAATTGGTATAAGAACACATAACGTTTTCAAAATCGGATATCATGGTTAGTAGAGGCCGGTCTTCAGACCGGGCGAAAGGGGGTGCTCATAGCTGACCTTCCCCGATCGTACCCAAGCTCCCGAGCCGAGACAACTCCGGTGATGACGGACATGTGGCCTTCGGCACCGAGTCAGGGTTTCCTAAATTTCCCCATTAAAAAATATTTAGGTGGCGACTCTGTATCTGGCAAAGCAGTCCATGTTTGGCACTTCTTTTCAAAAATCTGTTTCTCAAAACGATTTGCCGGATTTGGACTCTTTGGTTCAAGATTAAGAACCGTGACAATTTGAGAGTCCGAACTGTAGTGACCCCACAAATGAACAGAACGGGAGCTCACCCTCCCGGGGCGTTCGGGGACGTCTACAACCATGTGCCTTCCAGTTAGCTATCGGTAAAGTGGGGATTGGTAGTGCTTGTTATGCCTACTTGCAGACACCAACCTAGGGATTACTTGAGTCATATTTACTGCCACTGTCAAACTACCTTGAAATTGTTGAATTGTTAAATTCTAGAGATTGCATTGTGCACAAAGTTTCAAAAGATAAAGATATATGTTTTTGAAACATGGCATGGCATATGCATTCATCTCATGAAATTATATAAAATGTATATACCTTGTGAAGATTTTCCTACTTGGCTTTACGCTCACCCTATGGGATTTTGTGCAGGAAAGGATGTGGTGATCCCGCTAAGTTAGAGGCGTGGAATATATTTTGAGAGCACAAGACTCTTTTCCTCTGTTGTAATTATTTTTGACAAGCCAAGGACTTTATATGTATGGGTTTGGAAAACCATTTTGGTGTAACCGGGCTTAAGCCATGAAATTTGTAGCCATTGAGGGCAATTATTTGCACTTGACTTATTATGCCACATGCTATAGATTCATATACCATGGATGTTGAATGTATACTCACATGTGGAATATCTTTTGTAAATCTATTGATGGTTAATGAATACATATGTTGGGGATTTGAGGATGATATTTATATCGAGACTTACTTACATTACATTAAACAATGGTAGTTGGTGAATCTTTATTATGTAAATTTTCGCGGCATGACAACTTGGTATCAGTGCTACCGAGTTTGAATACTTGGGGCTCACAGAAAGTGGTTGTTTATCCATAATAGGTTCATTTCGCTTAATTAGGAGGCGTTCCATGTATTAGGTGTTATGTAATAACATACTTATGTGACTAGATGGGTATGGGATTGAACTTTTGGGATGTGGTTTGTATATATTAAATTCCTCGAGGTCTTATTAGAAGGTTACTTGATCGATACTCATTCTAATAAGAATTCTTGGTATTTTGTGAGACAAATTTCATCGTAAAGGAGTAATCTGTATGAGTTTATTGATTGCGTGCTTATGTGGAGTGAAACTAAGTGTTTTATGATATGGAAATATATAGAATCGTTGTGATAGGACATGTAAGATAAGTTGTGAGCACATTTGAGTTTGTGTGCTAAATTGTTTACTTTTATCCTTAATTAGGATGTCAGGAAGAGGTCAAGCACGTCCTGGTAGATGTGTCGGTACGCCTCGCTAAAGTGTGCATAAATTACTGGTTCATGAGGTTTCGGTGCAAGAGAAAGGGTTCGACCAAGCTAATGTGGCCGAGCATGCAGGCCAAGCTAATGTGGCCTAGCAAGAACATTTTGAGGCTGGAGAACCAAGCCTGAGAGAATGTCGTGTAGTCAAGGGCAAGTTTTCTTACTCAGGAGCTTTTGCGGGCCAAGTCGAATGAGTTTCACGGTGGCCCCGAGCCCAAGAAGGTGGATGAGTGGCTTCAGAAAACGGTAAAGACATTTGAGATGCTTCATATTGAAGATAGTGAGCTACATATAGCTCTAGCGAGTTACTTCCTCAAAGGGGATGCATGCCAATAGTAGAAGTACGCCAAAGGTAGAGTGGAGCTGACATGGGAAGCTTTTGTCATTGCTTTCCAGGACAAGTACCTACATCCCACTGCTAGTGTAAAATAATACAATAATTCAACAGTAAAGACTAATACAAAATGACATAAACAGAGTATTAGGCTTTCATCAATCAGAGTCCATTTACAAAAGGGACACATGCACCAAACTAAATGATCTACGAAATAAATGCCTTACGGGCTTATAACTTTTCAAGACGATACTTGGTTACAACAAAACGAGTCTGAAGCTCAATACAAAATAAAGCCCTAAGCTTATACAAAAGTAAATACAAAATAAACAAAAGTAAGCTCTCAGCTCCACAATCCTCCAAAGCTACTACCTTGGCATAGGCATATCACCGGCACCCGAAAATGGTTTTTCCCAAATAGGGTGAGCCAAAGCCCAACAAAAACAATCCAGCACAATATATGACTTTAACAAGATTACAAACATGATGCACATGACCAATGCTCAAAGATAAAATCATTTACAACTCTTTTTCCAAAACCATATTATGTCAAGTATTATAACCTAATTTATTTTATACCAATTTGTTTCATGTCATTTCATATCTCCTCAATTCATGAGTCATGTCCATTGTTATCCAGATAACCTAACTGAGATTACAACTTAATGGTTTTCTTACTACACAACTATTACACACTAACACTTCAATTTGCCATTTTATGAAAATTTCGTCTGCGAGAATCGGCACCCATGTATACACAATGCTTTCGGGACTTTCACCTTGGACGCACAGGCCAACTTAATTCAATGGAGTCCATCCCCTTTTTCTTCCCAAATATAGAGTACATCCCCTTTCTCCTCCTAAACGTTATACATATACAATGTATTAAACACAGTCATATTCAATAACAATCAATAAGAGATTAGTTTTAATTCACCTAATCCTCATGCAATTTCTACAACAATGAAGGCTATCCTCCACTGATAGCCCAAAATAGATATTTCTAAACAGATATATAATCTTTAAAATAGATAAATTATCCAAATTTCCATATGTGGGAGATGATACACATCCAACTTCACCATTTATATAAACATTCATCTAATTTCATATTCCCATTTCCAATTTCATTATTTATATAAAATAATTACTTGAACATTTTAGGGCAAAACCCTATTTCCTTCCAAATCTCATCCAAACCACCAAATCATCTATTTTAGCATACGACAAGTTCATATTCATTCCCATGATCATTTCTAAACATCCTTTTTAAAGCCTCTCTTTTGGATTTAAACCCCAAACCCTAGGTTTGCCAAAATCATCTCAAAACCCAATTTCTCTCACACATTAAGGAATAACCAAGTTAAAGTTCATAGAGAATGTAAAAAGTCCCTACCTCAAGATTAGATTACCAAAACAACAATTGAAGAACTTCAAGGATGCCGAACCAACTTCTTCTCAGATCAAAATGGAGCTCTTGAGACGCTCAACCTTATTAACAAAGAGAGTAAGGTATAGAAACCACTAAATCTAGGTAAAAAAGTAGAGAAATGGAGAGAGTTTTAGAGAGAGGAGCTCTAGATCTAGGGTTTTGAAGGAAAAAGAGATGAAAAAGTGATGTAAAAGGAGGCTGCTGCAAACTGATATACACACAGTCCGCTCGAGCGCAAGAAGTGACGCTTGAGTGTCAGACACAATAAGTTGTTCCACTTGAGTGTAAGAAATTACTGCTTGAGTCCAGAATACATACATCTAGTAGTTTCGTAGACAGAAGAACATCGCTCGAGCACAAGAATGGTCGCTCGAGCGTACACCCGCTCGAGTGTAGGAAACGCCGCTCAAGTGTAAAATACACTCTCCCAGTAGTTTGCAGACCTACAAAAGTACTGAAAGTTTGCAAAGCCCACTTGAGCACAAGAAGTGCCGCTTGAGTGGAAGAGTAAAATTTTGGGAACAAGAGTTAGGAAATCGAACAACTAACCTGTTCCAAACATAACCACAACAATCCCATAGCCAAAGTTAAGGGAAAAGAAGATAAGCAAGACATATTCAATAGTTCGAAACCAAGAAACCTGTATTCAGATTACAACAAAGGTCGGGTCAAAACTGGAATCGCTATAATCTTTCCCCCTTAAAGAATTTCGTCCTTGAAATTTCAAATCAGGTTTTACAGTCATGTTTAAACCAAACACCATAATGATAGATGACCAATTCCCCGGTCATTCATTTTCATCAACTTGACACACAAGTCCCAACATTCAAGTAAGATCCACATTTTGCAAAACATTTATAATGTTTACATTAAATTTGTGTTTCCAAAACATACACAATATTTACATATTTTATTAGCATAACAAAATTCCATTACGTTTTCAAACATCAGCAAATTAGTTTGAATATTTCTCACGGACATCCAACTCGCGTTCCCAAGTTGCTTTCTCAACCTTGTGATGTTTCCACAATACCTTCACTAAGGGGATCGTCTTGCCTCGCAAGACTTGGTCCCGGGTATCCAAGACCCTCACTAGTCTCTTCTCATACGAGGCATGCTCATCTATTTCTAAGTCGGTCCAATCCAACACGTGCGATGGATCCGACTCATACTTCTGAAGCATGCTAATATGAAACACATCATGAATCCTGGAAAGTTGTGGCAGCAAGGCCAAACAATAAGCTACCTCCCCGATTAAATCTAGGATCTCAAAAGACCTAATAAATAGAGGGGACAACTTCCCACTCTTTCCAAAGCTCATCAAACCCCTCCTAGGTGATATCTTTAAAAAGACATGATCTCCCACCTCAAAAGACAAGGGTCTCTGTAGACACCCCATTTTTTACCAGCCTCAAGACTTAGATGTCATCGTTTGTGCACTCAATGATTATGATTGCATTTGTTCGCTTTGAGTGCCCGAAGTCCTCTGTGGAACGCCTTGTCTTTGAGCCTTTTAAGCTTGTCCATTTTGTGCTTTGTTTTGGACCAGAACCCTGTTGTTTTAAGCCTAGAACTTGTGGTGACCTGTCGGCCACCACCATAGGCTGTCGGCCATGGATCATGGTCGTCGGCCATTGGTGTGGCTAGTCGGCCACTAGTGGTGGCTGGTCGACTACCAGTGGTGGCCGACGGCCACCGGTGTCTTTTTTCAGATATTTGTTGACAACTGTGACAGCTGTTAACACACTGAGCTGCATCTCCCTACACGTGTATGGTAGGATGCTCCTACGCTCAAGGCATGTTTTTCTATATATAGGGGGGTTCCTCCCCCATTTTGGAGGGTTAGCAATTTTGGAACAAAATTCTCTCTCTCTCTCTTTCTCTACATTTCTCTCTCTTTAGCAATTTTGTGCATAGTTGCTTGGATACACTCCACTTTTGTCTATCAATCCTAACAAAAGTTACTAGTCTTTGGGCTGAGGTAGCTTAAGACCCTATTTGAGCTCTAAAAGGAGGTTTTGGCTCGGTTTGTTAGCCAAATTGTGTCTTTCCTTCAAGAGGTGTAACACTCTCCTTTTATACTTGTTTTGCAGACTAGCTTTGCCATCTTTTTCAACTGTTTTGGGGCTGGTTTTGAGCTGTCAAAAACTCTGTTTTTGTGGCCTAAAGGTGGTGGTTTGAGGCGATTTTCAATTAAGGGGTGGTTCACCCTTCTTACTTCTTAGTTTGTAAAGATTTTGTACCTTTGTTCACCACTTACAAACCACCTTTTTTGGGCCTTTTAACCACTGAATTTCAGAGGTTTTTCAGTGGTAAAAAACTCATTTTGAAGTCCAAAATTGGAAGGGTTAGCTTCCCCTCCTTGTGTCTTGTTTGTATGCCTAGTTAGCCCCATGTATTAGCTTAATGTTTTAGCTTTTTGTGGCTCAAGTCCAGCATGTTTTGAACTTTGTTTTGAGCTGTTTTGCCACTATTTTGGCTGTTTGGTCCCTTTTGAGTCTTGTATTGCATAGTTGTAATGTAAGTCCTTTCACTAGCTTGGTGTTTTAAGGCTTTAACCACCATTGGTTTGAGTTGATTGCATGTTTTAGTGTTTTTTCTCACCTAATTTCAACAGTTATAATCTCTGTAATCTCCTTCATTTCTTCACTTTTTCATTTGCTTTGAGGGTTGTTTCAACCTTAGGGTTGTTTAAGCTTGAGATTAAGGCTCATGCTTAATGGTTTAATCCTCCTTTGAGGGTTCATTACCAACAGCATGAAGCTTCTCTCATGCCTTAAACTATCCCTTGGTTGACACTTCTTTCATCTTAGAAGACACTCACCAATGGACAAATTGATTAATGAATGATTTGGTAACTAAAATATGTAAACAAAATTGGCAAGTAAAAGTGGCAAGATAAGCATCTCTTTGTGTTGCATTGCATGTGTTCAATCGGACGTAAATTGAACACAAGGAAAATGGGACATTTCAAAAGTGATGAAATGCGCCATTTTCCTAGGTCTCCATTGCCCTTGATCATGCATGATAGGGTGATGGTCATTTTGGTCTCATTTTGCATTTATTAAACTTGCACAATTGGTTTCACAAGCCATCATGCAATGAAATTGCTTGATTGATGGTTTATGAACTAAATTTTGTCCCTCATTTGATTTCCCCATGATAAGGAGAGGCAAAGTGTGCAAACAACCCTTGATAAATACATTGTTTTGCTCTGTTTGCTCTCTGATGCAGCAAAGAAGTCTAGGTTATCAGTGGCCAATCGCCACCACCAGTAGCCGACCGACCACCAATGGTAGCCGACTGTCCACCATTGGTAGCCGACCGGTCCCTTGTTGCCCATCAATGAAATTTGAACAGTGTGTTGGTAAGGTGGAGTAGAGGTATTCTGGAAGTGGGCAGCATTGTCAGTGTTCAAATGTGCAAACAGAGGCTTGCAGCAGCAAAACGGTGGCTTTTCAGGTGGAAATTAAGCACGTGCATGAGCCTCCCTTGCATTCCAAGCTTGTTTAACGTTTAAATATCTAGCTTAAATGCGTGTTGTAATTAATTACTTTTAGCTAATTAAGTGTTGTAAATAATTAGTTAGTTTAACTAGTTATTCATTTTCGTTTTGTAATTAGTTAACTAGAATAGTTAATTAATTTGGTTTGTAATAATTAGTTAGCTTAATTAGACTAGTTAGCTAGCTAGCTTTATTCATTCAGACCCTCCTTCGCGAGGGCGTAATGTTGTAATAAGTGTGCGTGTGTGTATGTTTTCCAACCCCACGTCTTTCTCCCTTTTACTTAATCGCTTTTGATGGTTAGTTTAGGGACATATTTCAGATTAGCATGCCTTATGCTTGCATCCATTCATCTTGTATTGCATGCACTGAGGCTCGGCGCATCATTCAAACTGCATTGTTATTTCAATATCTTAGTTGAATATGTGTTTAATCGCATGTTGTTCAAATCGATTCATATGCCATATTAGTAGCCGAGCCTATTAATTGCATTCTTTGCATGTGTTGCATTAGACACTTAACATAGTTAGGAATCAGGCATATTTTACTAACTCATGTTTTCCTAGCTTGGAGTATTAGGTGAGTTTTTACGCTTTAGCATACTTGCATGAATGTGAATGTTGTCATGATTAGCATGCTTGCCATGAGGCTAGGTGCTTAAATGCTTAACTGCTTGAATGTCTGTGGATAAAGGCTTGTTGTTTGAATTGGAATGATTTAACGAATGTGCGTTTTAAGCCCACTTTGTCGAATGGCAAATCATGTTTTAAGCCCACTATGTTTGGTGGCAAATCCGCAACTTTAAGCCCACTTGAGGTGGCAAATTCAAACCATTTTTGCAAACAAACATGAGTTGAGTTGCTCCAAATTGAGCAAACTAGTCTATACTTACTTGTACACATCACATACTAATGCTAGTTTAATAACCGGAACAAGAGCATATAATGTTTATAAAAATCATATCATGATTAGTAGAGGCCGATCTTTGATCGGGCGAGTGGGGGTGCTCAATTCATGACCTTCCCCTCTCGTACCTAAGTTCCTGAGCCGAGACAACTTGAGTGATGACGGACACGTGGCCTTTGCCACGAGTCATGGGTTTTCTAAATTTTTTCAAAATAAAATTTTTTTGGTGGCAACTCTGTATCTGGCAAAGCAGTCCAATTTTGGCACTTTTTGATTCAAAATCAATTTTCGAAAACGATTTGCTGGATTTGGACTCTTTGGTGTTTATCAGTTTCACATTGCACTTGTGAGATTAGATTCAGAACCGCGGGAGTCCAAACTGTAGGACTTTCTTTCAAACCTTTCAAAAGGGGGCGCAAAAAAGCTAGGCTACAGTCTCCTCCTACGGTTGGCATAACTTTTCTAGCGACTCTAGGCAGTAGCCAACCTTTTACGGATAAATGCAACTTTCTCCGTTGTTTCCAGGACCAACTCTAGACGCAACATAGGTACATCATCCACCTCGGCCCAACATACAGGGGATTTACACGGTCGGCCATACAAGGCCTCAAACGGTGCTATACCAAAACTTGACTGGAAGCAATTGTTATAGGCAAACTCCACTAAGGGCAAGTGCCTCACCCATGAACCCTTAAAGTTAAGGACACAACCTCAAAGCATATCCTCAAGAATCTGAATAGTATGCTCAGACTGCCCATTAGTCTAAGGGTGGTACGCGGTGCTAAAAGTCAATTTAATGCCCAAGGCACTTTGTAGGCTCTGCCACAACTGAGTCATAAAATGCGGATCTCTATCCGATACAATTGTCACTGGGACCCCGTGCAACCTCACTATGTCCCTAATGTACAGGTCAATGAGAAAATCTACCAAGTCACTTACGCACATAGGTATAAAGTGTGCTGACTTGGTCAACCGGTCAACTACCACCCAAATGGCATCACTACCCCGTTGAGTCCTCAGAAGGCCCACAACAAAATCCATCGTGACATGCTCCCATTTCCACTTGACTATAGGCAAGGGTTGCAACAAACCCGTTGGCCTTTGATGCTCATCCTTCACTTGTTGACAAGTAAGACACTTCGATACAAACATAGCCATATCCTTTTTCATACCTCTCCACCAAAAGTGGCAACTAAGATCGTGATATATCTTTGTGCCTCCCGGATGCACCGCAAGGTGTGAATGGTGAAACTCTTGGAGTACTTCCTCTCGGCAAGACTCTGGTACGAACAAATAGTCACGGTATCTCACACTTACGTCGAGAAACACATTCAAGCCTCTTTCTGCCTTCCCACTAGAGATCTTCTCCCGGAGGGATTCTACCTCAAGGTCACCCTTCTGTGCTTTTAACACTCAATTCACAATTGTAGGTTGTGCAACTACTGAAAATGAAGCAGTAGACTCAACAGACTCGCCAAGATGCAAGTCAAACTCCCCAATAGTACCCAACGTCTCCCATTCCTGGATAGCAATACAAGCTACACTGCTAATTGATTTCCTACTCAAGATATCGGCCACAACATTTGTCTTTCCCGGATGATAATGTAACTCAAAGTCATAATCTTCTATGAACTCTATCCACCTCATTGACCTCAAATTCAAGTGTTTCTGTGTAAACAAATACTTCAGACTCTTGTGATTAGAAAACATTTCAAACTTCTCACCATACAGATAATGCCTCCAAATTTTTAAGGCAAAGATCATCGCCGCTAACTCTAGGTCATGAGTAGGGTAGCTCTTCTCATGTGTTTTCAACTGACGTGAGCCATAGGCTACTACCATTCCCTCTTGTATCAAAACACAACCCAAACCTTCCCGTGAGGCATCACAATACATCGCATAACCCAAATCCCTCTCCAAATTAACCAAAACTGGAGTAGTGGTAAGTCTAATCTTAAGCTCTTGGAAAGACTTCTCAATATTCTCATTCGACACAAACTTAACTCCTTTCCTCGTCAGTCTAGTTAACGGTGCGACTAGCCTAGAGAAATCATTCACGAACCGATGGTAATACCTGGCCAACCCCAAGATCTCAAAAGCATTCTTAGGTTGTTCCCAATCTTGCACTACTTCTATCTTGGATGAATCTACAGTCACCCCTTCCCCAGATACCAGATGGCCTAAGAACTTAACTTCTCTCAGCCAGAAGTCACACTTCTCAAATTTAGCATACAGTTTGTGGGCTCTAAGTAACTCAAGTACTACTGTAAGTGTTTCTCGTGCTCCTCCTCAGAGGGTGAGTAAATCAAGATGTCATCCACAAAAATGACCACAAAACGATCTAAGAACTCACGAAAGATCCGGTTCATCAAGTCCATAAACACATTTAGTGCATTGGTGAGCCCAAAAGGCATTATTAAAAAATCGTAATGGCCATACTGCGTACGGAATGTCGTCTTTGGCATATCCTCCTTCCTTACCCTCAACTAGTAATAACCCGATCTCAGGTCTATCTTAGAAAAGCAACAAGACCCCTTCAATTGATCAAACAAATCATCTATATGAGCCATTGGGTATTTGTTCTTGACAGTTACCCGGTTCAACTTTTGGTAATCTATACAAAGTCGCAAAGCACTATCTTTCTTTTTGGCAAAACCCTCTCTCATACACATGAGGAAACAACATTTAGGGTTAGAAAATTCTATACATAGACCATCTCCCTTCAGAATTTTGGGTTAGAAAATTTTTCAAAAGGCTTAGGACATTGTTCAAAGTTTTTTCTTGATCTTCAAACCTTTTTGACTATAGATACACTATAGATACACCATTGGAGCTCAAACTTGAAGCTTTTTGCTAAAGTTTTAAACCATTTTGTAGATACTTGAGGGTGTTTGGATTGAAATTTGTTAACTAAAAAGCTCTTCCTCTCTCCAAGAGGTTAATCTTTGAACTCCTTTTATCTCCTTTCCTTTTACTCTCTCTTTGTTTCTTGTCACAATATATTGATTTTCAGAGTTTTTTTAGGGTTAAAAATGTGATTGAGCTTTGTTAAAAGTGAAAGGGCTAGCCATTCTTCCATAGGCTTATTCACAGGTTATTTTTGTCTCTTTCCTTTGTTAAAACTCTTTTGTTCTCTTTCCTTTTGTCTCTTTTTATTTATTTATTTTTTTTTTAAACTTCTTTTAGTTAATTTTCAGCACTTGTTTTAGGTTATTTTTGTGTGATATGACTGAATACGGGCTTATAAACTGTTGTAATAGTGTAACAATCCTCACGGATTTGTGTGTTCAGGACATAGCCGCTAATCCGTTTGAGTTGATTGCTTTACTTTTGTTTTTATAGCTTTACTTAGTATATTGGAACCTTGTGGTCAAGGGAGGTTTAGAGCTTAGCCATCCCTTCACAAGTTTGATTAACTAGCTATAAATCTTTCGCTTTCATGATATTGTTGTTTACCTTGAAGCTAGGTGATAGCTTCCATGTTAAAAGTGTTGAAAAACTCTCTTCTCGATCATTTTCAGAACATGGAAATGGATGTCTCATCCTTATTCCATGAATAAAAGAGGAATTGTCAACAACTTTGATGAGTTGTGTGTTTAAGCTTTGATAGTTAGCTTGTTTTTTTATTTTTTTTATTTTCTCCCTTATTCCCATTATTGCTCATATAGAGCTCTTTATTGAATGTAATAGAAACTCTTTCTAGTTCCATTTTGAAGCATAGAAATGGATGTTAATCCATGTTCCATAAGTAGGGAGAGGAGTCTCTAATTTCTTTCTTCAATGATGTAACCTCTTGTTTACAAGCTTCTTTTTTCAAAGATGGTTTTCTTGAACCTATTCTCTCCAAATTTGAGTACTTATTTACTCTTATTCACTATAAGATGTAGTAGGTTCCAACCAATTCTTTGAATGATTCTTTTTGTTTTTAGCTTCATACTCATTAGATCTTTCATTCTGTTGCTTCATTAATCATCATGTAATACCCTTAGGATGTTTGATGGTTTGTGAAGCAAACTTATTTTCTCCTTGAATATCTTCATGATAGGAGGGAGTAGGAAGGAACATCCTTTGGAAACCCTTTATTTGCTCTGTTCCAATTTTGTTGCAGCAGGTTTTCCAGCATGGTTTTACAGCCAACTAGTCGAGTGTACTGCCGACCAATTCCTTTAGCAAGCCGGCCAAGTCAAGTGTATGACCGACCAACTCATTTGTACGGCCAATGTGTTTATTCATCTTAGCAAAGCAGATCTCGAGGTTAAAACAGAACTATTTTTTGGCTACGAACAGAGCAATTTCTAGCGGCAGACAGAGCTGTTTCTGGAGGATGGTCCCATTTGCGCGCGCATGGTTTTCCACCATTTATTTAACTCCTTTATATTAGTTGCTCTGAAAGTAATAATTAATTCATTCATTTGGGGATGCGATAATTAGTTAATTAGGCCATTCAGACCCTCTTGTAAGAGGGCAAATTTGTAAAACTTGCTGTATGTCTTCCAACCCCCATTTCTTTCTCCCTTTTATTTACATGCTTATCATCGCTATTTATAGCATCATGTTTTCCTTTATCATTTCCATGCTTTGTATCCATTTTTGCATGCATTAAGGTTCGGCTCATCATACTTGATGTTGTTATCATTTCCTACTTGATTATGTGTGCTACCTTAAGTTTTGAGTTGATTCACATGTCATGTTAATAGTTGAATCTAGTAGTTGCATTTTGTATGTGTTGCATTAATCATGTACATTTTTAGGATCATGCATTTTTCTAATTTTTTTTTCTTCGGCTTGTCGCGGATGAGTACTAGGTGAGTATTTTTTGCTTTAGCATATCGTATGTGTGTGTTTGTGTTACCATGTCACGTACACTACCATGAGGCTACTTGCTTACTTGAAATAACTCTATGAATGCCTGTGGATGGAGGCTATTTCGCTTAAGTTGGAATGATATATGAGCTCAATTTTTCTTGGAGTTGTACTACTCAAAACTCTTGCAAAATCGCATAAAATCAAAGCATTCCAAAATAAGTGACTTAGGAGAGGCCGATCTTTGATCGGGTGAGTGAGGTGCTCAATTCATGACTTTTCCTTCTCATACCTAAGTTCCCGAATCGAGAAACATTGATTTTGACCGACAAGTGGCCTTTGACACAAGTCACGAGCTTCTCAATTTTCCCAAAAATATTAGGTAGTGACTTTGAAATCTGGCAATGCAGTCCATTTTTGTCATCTCTTGTGATTAATGGATTTTTCTAAGATTTGTCAGATCTGGACTCTCATTCATTTTTCTATTTCACATTGCACTTGTGAAGCCAGATTTAGAACCACGAGAGTCAGAACTCTAGGGAATCGTACTCGAGGAGACTAAACCCCTCCAAGGATGTAACAACCCCGATGCGTAATTAGCTAATAAACCATGCTTAAGAATGCCTAATAAGTACTTGAGATGAAATCCTAAGTTAATTGCATGTGTCATGTGTTATTTGTACTTTTATCTATCGGTCGAAAGATTATCTGTCTATAATTTTGTTTCAATGTGCAAATTGAAGGCCTGTTCGGCTCCTGAACACAAAATTGACTAAGTCAAGCTGTAATCTAGAATTTTTAGAATATTATGGTAGGTGTAATTTAAATTTGATTCGAAACCAAATAATTAAAATAAATTAATTAGAACTAATCACACTTAATTAGTCTAATCCTAACCAAGCCTACATAAGGCTAATTGTTGGCTCTACACTTCCAATTCATCATTTTGAGCTCTAAACCGTAAAAATAAAAAAAATAAAAAAAAAGAAAGAAAAAGAAAAAGAGAATGAGAGAATTGATGTCAAGTAAGAGAATTGGAGTTTGGGGAATTAGCTTGGGAATTCAAAGAATTGACCCTCTAGACTCTTATTGAAGAATTGAGGTAAGAATTCAACCTGTAAGCTAAGTGTATGACTCAATAAGAGTATGAATTCAATTGAGTTAGGGGATTTAATGTAAGAATGAAGCTAGGATTGAAGAATTTAATATCAATACATGCATGCATGCATGTCTCATTTCATTTTGAAGTTGTTTTCAAAGAATCTTGACATGCATGTTCTTATCTTGGCTATGTTTTAAGAATTCAACATGTTTTTGTGCTAAACATCTCAATTCTTGTATGTGTTATATCTCAAATTTCAAGTTTGGTTTTGCATAATTGACTTGCTTTTGGGCTTTGATTTTGCAAAATGATCATTAATTCATGAGGTTTTACAAGTTTACAAATGCTTTCTCAAGTTTTGAGCCAAAAGAATGTGTTTTCATGCATTGGAATTGAGTTTTGAAGCTTGGAGAGCTATTTGGAAATTCCAAAATTAGGCATGATCGCTCGAGTGACGGTTCCTTCTGTCGAGCATAAAATTCGAGTTCTCAAAGGCTTTACAGAGTTTGGGGGTGGCTCGAGCAACTAAAGTTGCGCTCGAGCGGCCACCTTTTATTTTCAGTACTAGCTCAAGCGACTAAAAGCTGGCTTGAGCGTAAAGTGAGAGCTCTCAATACTTTTGCAGACCAAGGGGTCCGCTCGAGCAACCAAAGTTGACTCAAGTGATCTACCCTATTTTTAGAAATTTGGCTAAGTGTTCCAAAGTGTATATTTGTATCCCCATTGCACCTAAGGCATTCCTAGGCCATGTTTAAGACACAATAATGAGGACAAGAGTTAGAAACACACACTAAGGAAGAAAAATAATAAGTTTAGCACTAATGGCATAAGTGTTCAAGTGTATCAATCATATGTTTGTAGGTTACGTGTTAACACCCGTCTGATCGATCTGTTTTGTTCAAATGATCTGTTCTACCACTAAAGCTATATGTGATTAATAACTTTGTAAAGCTATGTTTGATTAGAAGTATTTTTTGACTGAACTGATGAGATCTATTTTTGAAATGCTATCTGTGATCCATGAATGAATGTCTAATTTTCTATAACATAATGTGGCATCCTATGGTCACGTGGCCCTTGCCCGGGGGTAACAATACCACGATCTATGTTCATGTGGCCCTTGCCCGGGGGTAACCATACCATAGTCTATGTTCATGTAGCCCTCGCCTGGGGGTAACAATACCAAGGCAATATGTGCACAGAGATCTTTGACGACTCCAATCCTTGGAACTAACTATTGACCTATATGGCCGTCGGTACCGACTATGGTCTTAATGATCACTTACTTTGCACGTAGGTCTTTTGACTTATCTAATCTATTAGCTATTGGATATACCACGTATGACTGTTTATGAAAACTATATAAGCATATGAATCTGAAATCTTTCTTTTTTTTTTAATCTAATGGGACATCATTCATAAACCCTTTACCTTGTTGTTACTCACTGGGCTCCAGCTTACTGTATTATTTATGTATGTAGGTGATCAGGTGTGGGACTAGGCTTAAGTTGTTGCCTAGGGTTCTATCTTGTTAACCGTTTGTTTTATCTTTCCTTTTCTCCTGCTTGGACAAGACTTTTGTTTATCTATATGTAAGGGTGATGTAAGACTATGATATATATATATATGATGTCACTATTTATATGTGTATATAAGTTTTAAATTTTATGTTCCATACAAGTCTGCACAGCTCTATGGATATTTTATTTTATATATTTGCTTCTGCTAGCCCCTTATTTTGTTAATCCGTTTCAGAGGCCTTCGGTAATCTTATAATTACTAGCCGGTTACGATGCTGAATCCATACGGATGGGTTTGGGTTGCGACATAGGAGCACAAAAAACCAACTACATGGTTCAAATAGGTGATGGTGGCAGTTGGGTTTTGGGCATGGTAGTGCTAGCGAAAAAAGAAAGGGGCATACGGGTAATGGTAGTAGCTATATTTGAGGTGAGAGTGAGGGTGAGGGAGAGGGTGGTGGGGTGGTGTTGTTTGGTGGGCCGCTCATGGTGGTTGGTATTTTTGTTCATGGTTAGTTGGTGTTTAAGTTCAGGTTAGGATATGAGCATGGGTATGATTTTACATTTGGGTTAGGAACCAAAGTGAGGAGGAAAAATTTACGATTTGTGGTTTTAGGTAGTTGTTGGTGGGTGGCTATAAGGGGATGTGATAGAGGTGTCGAGTTTTTGATTTTGTGGTTTGTGGAGGTAACTTGCAATGATGTAGTGTGATGATTTTGGATAGTGGTGACTATTGATAATCGTGAGATGCTAGAGAATAAAGATGAAATAATGATAGATTTAGAAGATGAGAAATAAGAGAGTTATTTTTGTCTTTTTATTTTTCAGTTACAGTTATTTATTTTATTTCATTTTGGTATTAACCTTGAGGGATGTGACATCACAAAACAAACTTCTGGGAGTCCTTGCGTTTTTTCCCTACCTTAGATCAAACTCTAATGGTAGATGCCAAAATAGCATTGCCAAAGTTATAATTTGGCATGGTACATGATCAAAATGCCAAAGTATAGCAATAGTGCCACGATGATGATATGTATTTTGGCACAATGCCAACTAACTTTCCCTCTTTTTTAAAGTACTGTTTGGGTTTAAATTTTTTTTTTTTTGAGTATTTCTTTTGTTAATTTTTATTAGTTATTTATTTATTGTGTGTGTTTATTGTGATCTTTTCAAAACTTCCTGTGATTTTTTTTATTTTATTTTTATTTTTTTTAATGTTCTACACAACTAGAAAAATAAAAAAAATTAAAAATTTGAAAAAAAAAATAATTATATTCTTCTAATGGGAAATTACCACTAAGTGATATCGTCAAAATGTTATTACAAATAAATGAAAAAGTCTATGATTTTCATTATTATTGTGTATAAAGTTTATGACTTGTCTATATTTCTTTTAAAAACATATACACTGCATCAAAATTTCCCCTTTTTCTAATTCACCCACCATTCACATAGCACTACAAAATTGAAAAAAAAAAAAAAAAAAAATACCTACATTAAATTTCATATTTTCTTATTTTCTCTTTTAATTCACCCCTTATTTTCTCTCTCATGTCTTTTTCATTTCTCAGCGGTCTTTGTTTCTCTCTTTCTCTCTCTATAAACATCTAGGTTCCACTAGGGTTTCTCTCATGTCTCTTCTTTCTCACTTTCTCTAGAAAATGATCACGCTTGTGCGTCGCTCTCATTCTTTTTATTTCGTCTCTACTCTCTCTCTCTCTCTCTCTCTCTCTCTCTCTCTCTCTCTCTTTCCCTTTAGGGTTTTAGTCCTCTCTTATACGACTATGTATGTGTGTGTTTGGGTTATATCAATCAAGGGTTCTCCAGTGTGGTTTGGGTTCGATCAACAGCCAAAAAGGGTTTGGGTTCCTTCGATCGATCAGGTTCTATAACAGTTCTAGTTTAGACCTGACCCCTTTCATGTTCTTAGATACAAAATTCCATATCTTTAACTGTTGTTTATGACCTCTTAGTCATGTTAGTTGAGTTTGGTTGTTTAGAAGTTATTTTTGTGTTTGAAATAGGTTGGGAGTTAGTTTTTCAAAAGAGTTGTTGTCCAGTCCATCGCTTCTTTCCTCGAGTAGTGTTTTGGTCACTCGAGCAGTCTTTGAGATCTCCTCGTATTTTTGTAGGCTTGCAAACTTTCTGGAGTATAGCGATCTTCACTCGAGTGGTCTTTTGTAGATCTGAACTTCTGGAGGGGGTTCATTGTGCATTCGAGGGGTGCGTTTGGTCACTCGAGCAATGTCACTTATTCTATCTAACACTCGAGCGATGGTTTGGTCACTTGAGCGGTCTTATATCAGATTGGGAAAAGGAAATTTTTGTCACTTTTTCACTTCCTCTCTCTCTTTCTAAAACACTCCAAACCCTAATTTCTTTCCATTATCTCTTTAGTTCTTTTCTTAAAACCCCAAATACTTCTAATCCATTGATTTCTCCACCCTAGTTCCTTGGAGAAAAAGGTAGAATTCATAAAAAGTTTGAGTTTAATTGGAGAGGATATCATTTTCGGCTCCGTTAAACTTTTACCCTTGCTCTCTTCTTCTTCTAATCTTGAGATAGGTATTTCTTCAACCTTCTAGTATGATTCTTAACTTAGTTATATGTTCTTTGTGAACTATTGAGATTTGGGAAATGGGGATTTTGAATTAGGGTTTAGATTTTGAAATATAAAAGAGGGGTTTTCCAAAGCATTATTGAGAAAGGTTGTGGGGATGTGTTTATTGTTGAGTTATGTTGAAATATTGGAAATCTCTTCTTTGGAAGTGTTTTTGGAAGCAAAGGGTGTGTGATTTGAAAATCATAAATGTTTGATTTATGATAGAAAAAGGAATTATGTTGGGTTTTTGAAAGGATAAAATGAATGTATACGTTGATAATGAAGGTGGAGTTGGATATATGTATCATTCCCATTTTCAAAAATGATGAGATTATATCTGTTGTTGGAAAATTATCTATTAAGTAGAAATATCTATTTTGCGCTATCAATGGATGATAGCTTTTATTACTATAGAAATTGCATAAGGATTAGGTGAATTGAAACTAATTACTCATACATCTTGCATTCAGCATTGCTTCACACTTAAACATTGAAAATGTAATGTTTTGAGAAAAAGAGGAGTATATCTTGGTGAATCAAGTTAAGGGGTGTGGTTGTGGTTATTATGTTGGCATGTTTGTCCTTCGTGAAAGACTAGAAACCAGCGCGGTTAGAGTCAATCCTTCCGGTTAGTACCGGTAAAATGTCTTTGGTAGTACTTGTATAGCTTACTAGCAAACACATACCTAGAGATTCTAGAGTTTTGTATCCACTACCCTGTTCTCTAACTGGAAAAGTATTGTTTATTGAATTGAATCACATATAATTAAGACATTGCATTGTTTTGAAAGAGAAAGCATGATGTTTTGGAAAAATGGAATGGCATGGCATTGCATTCATCATATGATTTTGTTAAGCTTCATACGTTGTGTTTGAGTATCTCTACTGGGCTTTAGCTCACCCTATGTAGAAAACAACTTTCAAGTGCTGATGATATACCTCCATCAAGGACATAGCTTAGGAAGACTTAAAGCCAAGAGCTTCTGTTGTTTCTTTGGGTGTAAATATTTTTGTACAAGCCATGGGTTTTAACTGTATTAAGTTGAACTCATTTTATTGTACGCAAGTATTGACTTGGAAAGATGTAGCCATTTGGGCATGAACTTACCTGTATGTCCTTTTATTTCAATTCATTTACACATGTCATATGCTATAGATTCAAGATCTAGGATTTATGAATGTATACATACATATGTCATCTTTTATATGATCGAGGAGTAGCAATAAAATGTTAAATATAACTATAGCGATTTTGGTTTGGACCCGACCTATTTGATATTTCGGATTCGGGTTTCGTTGTTATATATAGTTGTTCTTGCCCTGTTTCCCACTATTCCTCCTTGAATTTGGCTATTAGGTTGTGTTGATTGTGTTTGGAACAGGTTGGTGGCTTGTTTTTCAAACTTGTGTTGCCTAAATTTTTGTTCCTTCGCTCGAGCGACACTTCTTGCGCTAGAGCGGTCTTTGTGGAACCCCAGTACTTTTGTAGGTCTACAAAAATACTAGAAGTTTGTATTCTTCGTACGAGTGAAGCTTTTTGCGCTCGAGCAATGACCTTTGTCTGCAAAACTTCTAGGAGATTGTATTCTACGCTTGAGCGGAGCAACTTATTGTGTCTGGTCGCTCGAGCGATACTTTCTGCGCTCGAACAAACTCTGTCTCTCTTTAAACACTTCAAAACACTGATATTTCTCACACTCTCTCTAAAACTCATCCAGTTCACTTGAATCCATCTAGATCTATCGATCTTTGTCCCCTTGTGCCATTGTTAAAAAGGTAGAACTCATCTAGAGCTTCGTTTTGATCCGAACAAAGTTGGGTTTTAGCATGGTTGGAGTCTCTTCATTCTTTCTCTCGTCTCCTAGCTTCGAGGTAGGGATGCTTTACACTCTTGCATGAGTTTTACCTTAGTTATTTGCTATTTCAAAATATTATAGTGGTTTGGGAGTTTTTGGTAAAACCTAGGGTTTGAAATCAAAATGAAAAAAAAGAAAAATAGGGGTTTTCAAATGGTTTCTTGGAAATTTGTGGTTATGGAATTGGGGTTGATGTATCTTGAAATGAGGTATTACCTACATTGAAATTGATTTTAAAGAGAGAGAGATTTTTTCCTAAAATGTGAATGCTTAAGATTGCAAAAGAGGAAAATGGAGTTGATGTTAAGAATTATGAAATTGAAGTAATGCTGATGATGATGGCGGAGTTAGATATGTATTATCACTTCCATATATATGTTTTGGAAAAGTGTATCTTTAATGAAATTTATTTATCTGTTTAGAGATATCTGTTTTGGACTATCGGTGGTGGATAGTTATGAGTATTGTAGAAACTGCATGAGAATTAAGTAAATTAAAACTAATTTCTCATCTATGTGCATTGAACATTGTTGCTCATTTAATACATTGAAAATGTATATAATTTTGAGAAAAATAAGTGAATGTGGGAAAGACGTGTGTTTCACCAAATCAAGTTGGCATGCGTGTCTAGGGTAAAAGTCCTAAAAAATGCGCGTATACATGGGTGCCGATTGCCGCGGACGAAATATCCGTAAAATGGCAATAGTAGCACTTATATAGGCTTCGTTTACATGGGTGTTGTTTGATGATTTCTCGCGAATGAAATATCCATGAAAGGCTGCACTGGTTTGAGATTTCCCTATTTTTTCTATTGTAAAGGGGATGATTTTGAGAATTTAGATATAAACCTGGAATAGCATGACCTTTGAAAATGATATAAATGTTTTGGAACTAGCATTGCATATGCATAAATCCTTATGGCTTTGTTAAGACTTATACATTGGGTTATAGTATTTCTACTGGGCTTTGGCTCACCCCATGTGGGAAAAACATTTCAGGTACTTGTGATATGCCTCCATCAAGGACTTAGTTTGGGAGGACTATAGAGCTGAAGGCTCATTGTTATTATTTTGGTTTTAAATTTCTACAAGCCTAGGGCTTTATCTGTATTGAGCTTAAGATTCACTTTTGATGTACCCAAGCATTGACTTGGAAAGTTGTACACCTTTAGGGCATATGATTATTTGTTTAGCTTTAGTTCTTTTCACTATCTTGTAACACATGCTGTAGATTTAGCATGTATTGTTTATGAATGTATATTGCATGTGTTGCTTTTTGTATATCAAACTCTTATTAATGAAAGCTTATCAATTCATTTATGTTACTATTTATTGGTTGTTATGAGATGTATATACCATGTTTATTTTGGGGCATTACAACTTGTTATTTGAGCGTACTGAGTTTGAATACTTTGGGTACGTGGGAAGTGATTTTTACTACAATCGGTTTGTCTCACTTGATAGAGACTTTTATAAGTTTTGTGTGTTATGTGATAACATGATTATGTGACTAAGTGGGTATGAAATTTAATTTCTAGGATATTGATTGGGTCTACGGGTTTCTAAAAGTCCTATTTGAAGAGCACTTGATCACTGTTATTTCTAGTTAGAACTTTGGCAATGTCGCGGGATGGTCATTATCTAGGAAGGAAATTCATATGTGATTATGTGACTACGTACTTATGTGAAGTGAATTACTGTTGTCCACCGCATTAGGACGCGAGTGAGTTAGCTTTGGCATATTTGTAAATGTGCTAATCTTCTTTGTTACCTTCAATAGGATGTCAGGACGTAGACATGGTGGTGGTAGGCATGGTAGGCCTAGAAGGCATGAGGGGTAAATACTAGATGAAATTTCGACGCAAGAGGAAGGGTTTGGTCAGGGCAACATGGTCGAACTAATTGGTTAACAGGCCATGGGAGCTTTGGCCCATGAAATGGCTAGGGCTTTGCGGGAATCCATGGACATTCTTAGGACTGAGAATCAAGTCCAGGCCCATGTTGTTGAGACAGGGCCATTTTTTTTAAGCGAGATTTTTTCTGTTCAAATCCAGATGAGTTTGTGGATGACCCTAAAGAGCAACTAAAAGAAGATGAATGGCTCAAGAAAATGGTGAAGACGTTTGAGATGCTTGGCATCGAGGATGACCGGTTGAGAGTGACCTTGGCATCCTTCCAGCTGAAAGGAGATGCAGGTTAGTGGTGGAAATATACGTATGGGCGTATTGGGATGACTCAGGAGGCCTTTGTCAATGCCTTCTAAGAGAAGTTCTTGCCTCCCACGGTTAGGGAGAAGTTAAGGGAGCAATTCTTAAAGCTCAAGCAGCTCAACATGCATGTAGCTGAGTTTGAGAAAGTCTTTACTAGCCTCTTTAGGTTTGCACCCAAGTTAGTGGCAACAGAGGAGCGCCGTTGTGTGGAGTTCGAGAAAAGGTTGAGGATCAGGTTTCTTTTCAAGGTAGCCAATTCGATGATTAGAGATTATGGGCAACTTGTAGAGTTGGTGGCTTATCTTGAGACCGTGATGCAAATGGGGAAGGAGGGGATGAGGGGCCCCAAGAGGAGTCTAGATATTCACGGGGACAGTAAGAGGCAAAGGGGTTCTACCCCACAACAGTACCAAGGAGCACAGTCAAGGTCCACTTTTCCAATACCGAGTTCGGGTTCTGAGAGAGGTGGTTAGGGAGATTTCACTTGCTTTAAGTGTGGCCAGTTGGGCCACAAGTCTCTAACTTGCCTGTAAAGGTGAGGAGGGCAACGGACTGTCTCATTTGCAGTTCATACTTAAAGCCAGAGTTAGGGGATAAGGGAGCCGCTTACTTGTTATTAGTGTGGGTAGGCAGGGCGCTTGAAGAGGTTTTGCCTTCAGTTGGGTGGCACACCTGGTGTGTCTGGTTCGAGGTAGACATAGCGCCACCAGCCTACACAGTCAGTTCAGGCCTCGAGTGCTAATCAGGGAGCCTTTTCGGCTCAGTCATTGCATCAAACGTATGCTCCGAGGGGTGAGCAGGTGGAGCAGAGACCTATAGGGTGTGTGTATGCTATTATCACGCCAGACCTAGTACCAGCGCCTTCGGTAGTGAGAGGTACTTTCTTGTTATGAAATTCTATTGCTAATATGTTGCTTAATACAAGTGCATCCCATTCATTTATCTTGTCTGCATTTGCATTGGCTTTGGGGTTAGAATTAACTCGGTTAGCATCTCCACTCAGTGTAAAGTCACCTATTGGTGGTGAGATTATTTTGGATCAGGGGTGTTGGGGTTATAACATAGAGGTTGCCAGTAGCTGACTCCCTTTTACATTTGTATTGATTGACATGTCGAGTTTTGACGCTATATTGGGTATGGACTGGTTATTATTGTATTGGGTTGTCATAGATTGTTACCGTTAAAGGTTTACTGTATGTACCTTGAGTGGTGATTGTTTTTATTTCATGGGAGACAGAGCCGATAGAGTCTTATCACTAGTGTGTGATCCGTGGGTTGGAGTGAGCTTAGTTGTCTTCTTGCAAACTTCTTCAGTAATGAGCATGACGAGGTCCAAGTTGGTTTACCAAGCATAGTTTGTGAATACCCTGATGTTTTTCCTGAGGATCTCACTAGTTTACCACCTCATCGTAAGATTGAGTTCTCTATTGAGTTAGTGCTTGGCACGACACTGATCTGCATGGAACCATATAGATTTGCACCCACCGAGTTGAGTGAGTTAAAGATTCAACTCCAGGAATTGTTAGATAACGGTTTTATCTGCCCTATTGCTTCGCCTTGGGGAGCACTGGCTCTCTTTTCCAAGAAAAATGATGGTACCTTGAGACTTTGTATTGATTACCAAAAGTTAAACTGTGTAACTGTTTAGAACAAGTACCCAATGCCACACATAGATGATTTATTTGAATAGTTAAAGGGGTCCCGTTGTTTCTTTAAGATAGACCTGAGATCGGGGTTATCACCAGTTGAGGGTAAGGGAGGAAGATATCCAGAAGGCGGCATTCTATATGCGGTATAGCCATTAAGAGTTTCTAGTGATGCCTTTTGGGTTAACCAATACACCAGCCATGTTTATGGATTTGATGAACAGAATCTTCATTAAGTTCTTAGACTGTTTTGTAGTCATCTTTGTAGATGACATTTTGATTTATTCACTATTTGACGAGGAGCACAAGGAATACTTGCGAGTGGTGCTTGAGTTGCTTAAGCCTACAAACTGTATACTAAGTTCGAAAGTGTGAATTCTGGTTGAAAGAAGTTAAGTTCTTAGGCCATGTAGTATTCGGGGAAGGCATGACTGTAGATTCATTCAAGATAAAAGCTGTACAAGATTCGAAACAACCTAAGAGTGTTTTTGAGATCCGTAGTTTCTTGGGGTTGGCCGGGTATTATCATCGGTTTGTGAAAGATTTCTCTAGATTAGTCTCACCATTGACTAGACTGACAAGGAAGGGAATTAAGTTTGTGTAGAGTGAGACGTGTGAGAAGTCATTTCAAGAGCTTAAGGTTAGGCTTACTACTCTAGTATTGATTATTCCGGAGAGGGGTTTAGGCTATTTTGTGTATTGTGATACTTCACAGAAAGGTTTGGGTTGTGTATAGATGCAAGAGGGGAAAGTAGTAGCTCATGGCTCATGACAGTTGAAAACACATGAGAGGAACTGCCCTACTCATGACTTAGAGTTAGCAACAGTGATTTTTACCTTGAAGATTCTGAGGCATTGTTTGTATGGTGAGAAGTTTGAAGTATTTTCTGATCACAAGAGTCTGAAATATCTGTTTACACAGAAAGATTTATATTTAAAGTAGTGGAGGTGGATGGAGTTTATGGAAAACTATGACTTTGAGTTGCACTATCATCTGGGAAAGGCCAATGTAGTGGTCGATGCCTTGAGTAGGAAATCCATTGGCAGTATAGCTAGTATTGTCGTTCGGGAATGGGAGATGTTAGGTGCTATCGGTGAGTTTAACTTGTGTCTTGGTGAGTCCATTAAGTTGGCAGCTTTGTTTTCGATAGTTACACAACCCACACTTGTGAACCGAGTTATAGACGCACAAAGGGGTGACCTTGAGGTAAAATCCCTCTAGAAGCAGATCTCTAGTGAGAAAGTAGAATAAGGCTTGAACGTGTACTCTAACTTGAGTGTTAGATACGTTGACCGTCTTTTCGTGCCGGAGTCTTGTCGAGAGGAGGTGCTCCAAGAGTTTCACCATTTACACCTTGTGGTGCACTCGGGAGGCACGAAGATGTATCACAACCTTAGTCGTCAATTTTGGTGGAAGGGGATGAAGAAGGGCGTAGCCGTGTTTGTGTCGAAGTGCCTTACTTGTCAACAAGTGAAGGCCGAGTATTAGAGGCCAGCAGGTTTGTTGTAACCCTTGCCCATTGCCAAGTGGAAGTGGGAGCATGTCACTATGGATTTTTTTGTAGGCCTTCCGAGGACTCAACGGGGTAATGACGCCATTTGGGTGGTAGTTGATCGATTGACCAAGTCAGTGCACTTTGTACCTATGCGAATGAGTGATTCGGTAGATTATCTAGCCGACCTTTACATTAGAGACATAGTTTGATTACATAGGGTCTCGATAACTATTGTTTTGGATAGAGATCCGCATTTTATGGCTCGGTTGTGGTAAAGTTTACAGAATGCCTTGGGCACTAGGTTGACTTTTAGTACCGCCTATCATCCTCAGACTGACAGGCAGTCAGAGCGTACTATTCAAATCCTTGAGGATATGCTTCGAGGTTGTGTCCTTGACTTTAAGGGATCGTGGGAAAGACACTTGCCTTTAGTGGAGTTTGCCTATAATAATAGTTTCCAATTGAGTATTGGCATGGCACCATTTGAGGCCTTGTATGGCCGATCGTGTAGATCTCTTGTGTGTTGGGCCGAGGTGGGTGATGCACCTATGTTGGGTCCAGACTCAGTTTGAGAAACAACGAAGAAAGTTGTATTTATCCGTAAGAGGTTAGTCATGGCTCAAAGTCGTCGGAAGAGCTACGTCGACCGTAAGAGGAGATCATTATCCTTCGTAGTGTGAGATCACGTTTTCCTGAAGATATCACCTAGACGGGGTTTGATGAAGTTTGGGAAGAGTGAAAAGTTATCTCTTGGATTTATTGGGCCTTTTGAGATCTTAGAACGGATTGGCGAGGTAGCTTATCGATTAGCCCTGCCACCATAGCTCTCCAGGGTTTATGACGTGTTCCATATTTGTATACTCCAGAAGTATAAGCCAGACCCATCACACGTGTTGGATTGGACCGAGTTAGAGGTAGATGAGGATGCCTCGTATGAGGAGAGACCGGTAAGAGTCTTGGATACTCGTGACCAAGTCTTGCATGGCACGACAATTCCTTTGGTAAAAGTGTTATGGAAACACCAAGGGGTCATGGAAACAACTTGGGAACGTGAATTAAAAGTCCGTGAGAAGTATCCCGACCTATTTGTTGGTACTTGAGCATGTTTTGAGAGATTTGTTGTGTTAATGTAAGGTAAACATTGTATATGTTTTGGAAATGTGAATTGTATATCCAGTATTGAGAACTTGTTTATCATGTTGATATGAATGAACGACCGATGGATGGGTCACGGTGACGAATTTGAGTTATTGTCATTGTTGTAACTGGTTTCAACTTGCTTTTAATGTTTAGTTTAAATTTTGGGGACGGAATTCCTAAAGGGGGGAAGATTATAGTTATTCTAGTTTAGACCCGACCCATTTGATGTTTTGGATTCGGATTTCGTTGTTATATATAGTTGTTCTTCCCTTGTTCCCACCATTCCTCCTCTAATTTGGCTATTGGGTTGTGTTGATTGTGTTTGGAACAAGCTGGTGGCTTGTTTTTCAAACTTGTGTTGCCTAGATTTTTGTTCCTTCGCCTGAGTGATACTTCTTGCGCTCGAGCGGTCATTGTGAAACCCCAGTACTTTTGCAAGTCTGCAAAAAATACTAGGAGTTTGTATTCTTCACTCGAGCGAAGCTTCTTGGGCTTGAGCGATGCTTCTTGCGCTCAAGCGATGATCTTCGTCTACAAAACTTCTAGGAGATTGTATTCTACGCTCGAGCAAAGATTCTTGCACTCGAGCGGAACAACTTATTGTGTCTAGTCGCTCGAGTGACACTTCCTGCGCTCGAGTGAATTGTGCATATATCAGTTCGTAAAAGTCACTTCTTACATCACTTTTTCATCTCTCCCTCTCTCTAAACACTTCAAAACACTAATATTTCTCACTCTCTCTCTAAAACTCATCTAGTTCACTTGAATCCATCTAGATTCGTTGATCTTTGTCCCCGTGTGCCTTTGTTAATAAGGAAGAGCTCACCTAGAGCTTTATTTTGATCCGAATAAAGTTAGGTTTCGGCGTGGTTGGAGTCTCTTCATTCTTTCTCTCGTCTTCTAGCTTCGAGGTGGGGATTCTTCACACTCTTGTATGAGTTTTACCATAGTTATTTGCTATTTCAAAATATTATAGTGGTTTGGGAGTTTTTTTGTAAAACCTAGGGTTTGAAATCAAAATGAAAAAATAAAAAATAGGGGTTTTCAAATAGTTTCTTCGAAAAGATTGTGGTTATGGAGTTGGGGTTGATGTGTGTGGAAATGAAGTATTTCCTACATTGAAATTGATTTTAAAGAGAAAGAGATTTTGCCCTAAAATGTGAATGTTTGAGATTGCAAAAAAGGGGAAACGGAATTGATGTTGGGAATTATGAAATTGAAGCAATGCTGATGATGATGGCGAAGTTGGACATGTATTATCACTCCCATCTATATGTTTTGGAAAAGTGTATCTTTAATGAAATTTATTTATCTGTTTAGAGATATATGTTTTAAGTTATCGGTAGAGAATAGCTATGAGTGTTGTAGAAACTACATGAGAATTAAGTGACTTAAAACTAATTTCTCATCCATGTGCATTGAACATTGCTGCTGATTTAATACATTGAAAATGTATATGATTTTGAGAAAAATGGGTGCATGTGGGAAACATATGTGTATCACCAAATCAAGTTGGCATGTGTGTCCAGGGTGCGTATACATGGGTGTCGATTCCCGCGGACGAAATACCCGTGAAATGGCAATAGTAGCACATGTATAGGCTACGTTTACATGGGTGCTTTTTGACGGTTTCCCGCGGATGAAATATTTGTGAAAGGTTGTACTGGTTTGAGATTTCTCCATTCTTTCTATTGTAAAGGGGATGATTTTGAGAATTAAATATAAACTTGGCATAGCACGACCTTTGAAAATGATATAAATGTTTTGGTACTAGCATTGCATATGCATATGCATAAATCCTTATGGCTTTGTTAAGATTTATACGCTAGGTTATAGTATTTTTATTAGGTTTTGGCTCACTCTATATGGGAAAAACATTTCAGGTACTGGTGATATGCCTCCACCAAAGACTGAGCTTGGGAGGACTGTGGAGTTGAAGGCCCATTGTTATTATTTTGTAATTAAATTTGTACAAGCTTAGAGCTTTATCTGTATTGATCTTAAGACTTACTTTTGATGTACCCAAGCATTGACTTGGAAAGATGTAAGCCTTTAGAGCATATGATTATCTATTTAGCTTTCAGTTCTTTTCACTATCTTGTAACACATGCAGTAGATTCAGGATGTATTTTTTATGAATGTATATCGCATGTGTCACTTTTTGTATATCAAACTCTGATTAATGAAATCTTATCAATTCATTTATGTTACTATTTATTGGTTGTTATGAGATGTATATATTGTGTTTATTTTGTGGCGTTACAATAACACTAGTGGCACATTTTATGGAATATTACGATGTGGGTTGTTGTTATTAGTTCGGGGCATTACAGATGCCAAAGGGGGCTTGGTTCGATCGATCTGGGTCCGTTTTTCAATCTCAATGATTTGGGTTATAAACCTCATGATTTCGTTCTTCAAGCTCACAATCTGGGTTCCAAACCCTCAAAATCTGGGTTCTAGAGTTCTCACAACTGGATAAAAGTCTCTCATGATTTGGGTTTCACACAATTTGGGTTGGTTTGATGTTAATTTGTTCAATTGTTTTCTTTGACTTTTATCTTATTGAATTTTATTTATATTTTTTTTGTTGTGGCGCTTGTTGTTGATGTTGTGATCAATATGGATATATATATATATATATATATTTATTTATTTAATGAATTTTGCTGAGATTGTTTCTAATTTAATCCACTTTTAGGTTGTTGGGTTTTGCCGAGAGAGTGTTCAACCATTGGGATGATGATGTCGCAAATTTGGATGTGCCAAGCTTGTGCCAAATTTGGCTTCGGCATTGCTATAATTTGGTAACTCCCACAATAAGCCACTAGAGAATCATTTTCTGCCCAAGCTACTATTTTTTGGCTTTAGCAACTCTAATGAAAGACCATTAGAGATGCTCTTAGGGGATAAAGTGTAATTTATTCAAATTAAATTTATTTTTTAAAAATATATGAGAAATTGTTTACCTTCCTAAAGACTTGTATTGCATATATTCTTATTAACTGGATGCAGACACCCCCATTTAATCGACCATGAAGACTTATATGCTTGAAATGCTTCCCGATGATAAAAGATAGCATAATTTCAACCTTAGAGATGTTTGATGTTGTTAGAGTTATTGTATTGTCATTTTCGTGCCAATAAAAATTTTAGCCAAAATTACTGTTTGTTGGTTTGTATTGAGGGCCTGCTTTCACCTAGAAACATTTGAATTTGAAAATTTCTATTTCATACAAAATTGTAGCCCTTGAAAGTAGCTTTCAAACGCCACTTGATTAACCTCAATCGGATGTCAAATGAGAGAGATATTTCCAAGATACAAAAGTATCATGGAGATGTGCGATGGCACATTCTGCACTTGCGACCACACCTTCTCCCGACACCCAAAATTCAGATTTTCAGTGCAATTTTGTAGGGAGACAAAAGAGGGAAGCAATGCTCAACCCTAGCACACCCCTTTGGCTTGTTTCTCAAATCCTCTAGACCTATAAATATTGCCCATATCCCCCCTCTTTCAAAGGGTTGATCTTTTAAGCAAATTTGTGAATGTTTTGAGTGCAATACCCTTGCCTCTTCTCACCCTACGCCCTAGCGCTTAAAATACACATTCCCACAACAACTCCAACAACTACCAAAAATCATCTAAGGCTTAAAGAAGTTGAACATAATCAGAACCTAACCCTGACGGAAGCAATTAAGCATGTTCTTACATATTTGCTTTGTGTTCTTTAATTTGTTTCAAACCAGCCAGTAAGTGCACTATTTCTCTTGTTTTTAAATATGATTTAAGCCTCTTCTTATTATTAGATCTTGGTTAGGGTGTTAGTAATCATGAACCATTGTCTAGGTTAGCAATCTTACTTTGTCTACTTGCTATATGTTTATGCTAGCTTATTCATCATATTAACATGCATATAGCTCAGTTTAATCATCATGTAATATTCAATATATTTATTTTTATGTGTTAGTTTCCTTGTTTACATTGAATCATGTTAGTAACAATTAAACCGGGCTTAGGTTTGCATTATCTGTGTAGAGTAGCATGTTTAGGGCACATGTATATTATTTTCATCATATCATGCATGGTAAGACAGTTGCAAAGGAATCTGGGTAAGTTTCCTTGTCCTTTGTAGCATGTGCTTGATTGTTGCATTGTTTGTCAATAAATCAAGTTATGTGCCCTTTTGCGCAAAATTTGATGTTTCAAATGCTTTTTAAAATATTATTTATTTTAGATTGAATTTTTGGACATGATTTATTAATATATATATTTGTGTATAGAAAATCATCATTTTAATGGAAAACAAGGTTTTATTCTTTGTATCTAAAATCAATAGTATTTATTTTATTTAAATCACCTAGTTTTAGGATTAGTAAAGGTTTTAGGGTGAATAATGGATCTTGCATGAAATAATTAATCATTAAACTCATATAATAGAATATTAGTACAGGTCAATCTTCAGATTGGGCAAAAGAGGATGCATCATTCAATGACCGTCATCTTTTGTGCCTTAGTTCTTGAACCTAAGATTCTCTGGTTGTGATAGATCAGGTCTTTTACTTAATTTTCATTGTTAAAGGTTTCTTAATTCCCCTTAAAATTAAATGGCACCTCTATCAATGTGGGAAAGCGAGTTGATACAATATAGTGTGGAAACAAGACTTATACCCAAACAGGCACGACGTCCACAATTGGCAACTCTGTTGGAGATTTAAGAGAACTCGACTTGAAAATTTATATTTTATAATATTAGTGTTTTAATTGTTTAATTGCATTGCATCATTGTGGGCTAAGAAAAAAAACTGGTTTGTTGCTTAATGTCCCTGATGGCTTGCCACTTGCAGGCTATATTAATATCACAAGCAAATGTCAGATTATGACTATAGTACCATTTGATTGTCCCCTTGTACATTTAAGGTGGCACGAGAGGTAAATTGATAGTTATAGTTGATGTACACTTTGACTAAACCTATCATTTACACATGGAAAGTTTAGCACCTTTCAAAATAGGACAGGAAACTTCCCTATTCAAGATTGCATTGTTGCCATTTTACATGATTTAGTAAATCCATAGATCTACTTTCCAAATTAGGATAGGGCAACCCTAACCCAAATAGGCATGAATGCAAATTATGTGCTTATATGGTATCTTGTCATGAATGGAAAGGCAGTGTTATGATTCTACAAATTAGTACTCAATTGGGCAGTAATATGATTCTGCAAATCTGGGGTCAAATAGTTTGGGCAGTGTTGTGATTCTACAAATCAGAGGTAGATTAGGAAAGTGAGATTTGGTGATAGCCTCCTCACTATCTAATTTGTCTTTCAAAATGAAAAGAATTATATAAGTACTTTCAAAATCCCCTAATATTTTAAAACTTGTTTCTTTTACTATATTACCCTCATATCTATCAGCTCTCCTATTAAGCCATCTTCATTGTGTATTTCAGAGTAAAATTTTACTCTGTATGAAAGTAAAATTTTACTCTGTAGAAAAGTAAAATTTTACTCTGTATGAAAGTAAAATTTTACTCTGTAGAAAAGTAAAATTTTACTCTGAATAAGATTAAAATGTTACACTCTGAAACTAAAAGTAAAATTTTACTCTGTATAAAAGTAAAATTTTACTCTGAAAAACTAGTAAAATGTTAGACTCAACACAAAAGTAAAATTTTACTCTGAAAAATGAGTAAACTGTGAGACTCTGAAGCTAAAAGTAAAATTTTACTATGAAAAACTAGTAAAATGTTAGACTCTACACAAAAATAAAATTTTACTCTGTATAAAAGTAAAATTTTACTCTGAAAAATGAGTAAACTGTGAGACTTTGAAGCTAAAAGTAAAATTTTACTCTGTATAAAAGTAAAATTTTACTTTGAAAAACTAGTAAAATGTTAGACTCTATACAAAAGTAAAATTTTACTCTGTATAAAAGTAAAATTTTACTCTGAAAAACTAGTAAAATGTTAGACTCTATACAAAAGTAAAATTTTACTTTGTATAAAAGTAAAATTTTACTCTGAAAAACGAGTAAACTGTGAGACTCTGAAGCTAAAAGTAAAATTTTATTCTGTATAAAAGTAATATTTTAATCTGAAAAACTAGTAAAATGTTAGACTCTACACAAAAGTAAAATTTTATTCTGTATAAAAGTAAAATTTTACTCTGAAAAACGAGTAAACTGTGAGACTCTAAAGCTAAAATTAAAATGTTACTCTGCACAAAAGTAAAAAAACGAAGGCAGTGTTTGTGGCGGCTGAAGTGTTTGGAAATGACCACCTCTTGATAGTAAAATTTTACTGTCATTCTAACACCAGAGTAAAATTTTACTCTAATTCTCTCAAACAAAAAACAGAGCAATAGAACAAGAGTAAAACTTTACTCTCATTATCTGAAACAAAAAACAGAGCAATAGAACCAGAGTAAAATTTTACTCTGGTTCTGTCAAATGAAATTAGATCAAAAACAACAAAAATAAATCAAAAAAAAAAAAAACAAACAAAAACAAAACAAATTAATCAACAAATCAACATATCTAATTGAGAAGAAAAACTTCTAAAACTCGATCAACAATCACAAATCTCAATGAAAAGAATGCATGTGTTCAACAACACTCATACACACAAAAATATATATATATACATATATTCAAAACTAAGCGATCAATTCATTGCTCTTCGAAGTAACAGCGATCAATTTAGAGACGATCTGTTTCTCCTCGTAAACGATCTCCTTCGATTTCGGCACCGGAGGACAATTTTTTGGCCCGTAGTTGATTTCGTTCCGGATGTTCTTGATGAGTTCATCGTAGAGATCGGTTTCGGCATTGTTGATCGCCAGAGTTTCTCCTGATAACTGACCGGACTTGGCTAGGAGAGTGATGACGATGACGCCGGCGGCATTGGCAAGGTCTGAAGCTTCCAGATCTGAAGCTTGAAGGAGTTAGAGAAGGGAGAGAGGGAGGAGAAAGACAGAGAATGTGGGGAGAGAGTGGGTAGAGAATGTGGAAAAATTTAGTTGAGGGTATAATAGTCTAATAAAATATTTAAATAATAAATTTTGTCCTTTATGCAAGATTTTATAATTATGAGGGGGTTTAGAAAGTATAATTTTTTTCTTAGTCCTTTTAAGAGCATCTCCAACGGTAGTAGGTATTTTACCTATCTAAATATTACTATAAAGTATATATTTTATTTTGCCTATCAACTATTTTATGTTTTTACTCCAACCATGCTCTTTATTTTAGCTATTTATCCAAATACTATTAATTTTATAGAATGCCACATCAACAACAAAGATGGAGGGAAATGATCTTAATGATTGAATACATTTTGCCTAGCGTTGAAGGTTAGCTACATGTAGCTAGTGAATATGAGTTGAGCTAAAATGCCTAATCATATGCCTAGTGCATTGGAATTGAAAAAAGTGAATCACACTAGGCATTTTAACTAACAAGTATTATATGCCTAGTGCATTGGAGATGCTCTAACAATGAAAGGAAGGTAAAGGGGGTTTATAGCCAAATTTCCCATTAGGAAATAGTTTCCTAATCAACGATTTTGAGTTGTAACTCTACCACAGTGATTAATTAAGAAATAATCACCTCTTAACATGGAATTTAAGTAGAATCCTAATTCTATGAGAAAGTAACAAGATACAGTTTCCTAAAATATTTTATTTGAGTAGATTTTGGAAATTATGAAAAAATTTTGATTGGACAATAATCTCTATGTTACCCAGAAGGCAACTCAAGAGGGGAGATGAATTGGGTTTATAAATAAATTGCTAAATTAAAAAAATTAACCCGACAAATAAATAAATGAAAACACGAAACAATATAAATGAGAATAATAAAAATGAAATGAGCAAAGGGAAGAGAAAGCAAACTCATCAATTTATAGTTGTTTGGCTTAATCCAAACATACATCCACTCCCCAAATATCCTCTTCGAGAATTTCTCCACTATTCTTCAAATAGTACAGGTGCTAGTGAACCTTCACAACTAGTGACTAAATTTGATCAATCCAACTAGTTTAGAATCCAGTGCCTAGTCACACCTAACCCAAGTGATTTTATCCACTCACAAAAATATCATTCTTTTTACAAGAATAAGAATAAGGGATAGAAAATTCTTTTACAATAAAAGCTCAAATTCTCAATAAATTTTCTCTTAAAATAAATTATAACTCAATGAAAATGCACCACAAGAACTCTTGAATATCACTCAAAATTTTCACCATTTCTATGTCTTTTTTTTTCTCCACAAAGCTTCTTTTATAGCTATACAAAAAAACTGGATATTGAAAAGGGATCCTAGGCATGCTCCTCTTTCCTTCTATTTTTCTTCCATTTGAATTCATTAGCCTTTTGGACTTGCATCATTCTTTCCAAGAAACACTTTAAATCAATCAAAGGAAGAAAATGAATAAGAAACGATATGGAAATTCTCTATGTTATCGACTTTGAGGAGATATGGAAGTGCCATTTTCTAAAACAATAGACAAGTAATATGTGGGCTATTAGATGAGCAAGCTTTAACAAAGAAATTTTTATAAGAAATATGTTTCTTGTGAGGTTTGTATCCAATATCCGCTTTGTCAAAAACACATCGTTGATTTCCAAGTAATTGATTTAAATTTCTTTTCCCTGTGTGAATTTAAAAACTATTTTATTTAAATCTTCTATGTTTTCTTTTAAAGAATTATTTCAATTTTCAAATCTTTTAAAGGATTTTTCAAATAATCATTTTCCTTTTTCAAACTTTCATTTTCATTGACAAGAAAAGAATTTGATTTTTTTAACAGTAGAATTTTTGAAATTATATTTTGAAAATCTTCATGAAGTTGCTCAACAATATCTAGCAATTCTTCATAGGAAACAATGCCACTTTCGAGTCGCTTGATTTGCAATCTGAGCTACTATAGTCACTTTGTCCCTACGCTACCATAGATCTTCTTTTTCTCTTCTTCTTCTTCTTCTTCTTCTTCTTCTTCTTCTTCTTCTTCTTCTTCTTTAGGTTAGGACAATCATATTTAATGTGGCCCGGTTTCTTACACTCATAACAGATTGTTTGGTCTTTCTTTTCTTCATCTTTATTGAATGATTTTTTGTGAAATATATTTTAAATTGTTTATCTCTTTTCAATAAACATTTAAATTTTTTAGTGACCATGCCAATGTCACCATCTTCATCACTTGAGTTGTTGTCGTCTTCATCTTTTTATTGTTGATATTTTGAATGCAATTCCTTTCTTCTTCTTGTCATTGTCATCATCGTCGGTCTTCATCAAAATCTCATGGGTCATTAATGACCCAACTAGTTCATCTAAACTGAGTGTGTTGAGATCCTTGGCTTTCTAAATTGCTGTCACTTTCGGTTCCCAATTCTTTGGTAAGCACCTGAGAATTTTTCTTACCATTTCACTGTTAGTATATATTTTACCAAGATTTTTCAAAGAATTTGTAATATCAATAAATCTGGTAAACATTTTAAAAATCGATTCATCAAGATTTCATTTTGAACAATTCATAATTATGAACATGCAAAACTAATATGTGACTCTTTAACTTGATTTGAGACTTCATGCGTGATTTCTAATTTATCCCAAATTTCTTTAGCAGTGTCACATGTAGAAATTTTGTTAAATTCATTAGGATCTAGTGCACAATATAATATATGTTTGACTTTAGCATTTGCTTGAATACTTTTAATATCATTTTCATCCCATTCATCTTATGTTTGAGGGACTTTCTTTGTATCAAATACTTTGAAAGGAATATTTGGACCATTTTTATACTTTGAAAGGAATGTTTGTGCCTTGAATATATATCATCATTCTATTTTTTCAATAATTATAATTAATTCCAAAAAAAATATGGAGGCTTGGAAGTGGAGTGACCATCAATAATTTGTGCTCCTATAATGGTTGCCATTGATAAACTCTAAGACTATTAAGTCAAAACAATACTAGAGCCCTTACTCGGATACCAATTGTTACCCAGAAAGCAACCCAAGAGAGGGGATGAATTGGGTTTATAAATAAATTGCTGAATTAGAAAGATTAACCCAACAAATAAATAAATAGAAATGCGAAACAATATAAATAAGATAATAAAAATGAATTGAGTAGAGGGAAGAGAAAGAAAACTCAGTAATTTATAGTGGTTCGGCTTAAGCCAAGCCTACATCTACCCCCCAAGTATCCTCCGCGGGAATTTCTCCACTATTCTTCAAATAGTAATACACCACTAGCTTCATGGGTGCTGGTGAACCATCACAACAAGCGACCTAATCCGATCACTCTGACTAGTTTAAAATTCGGTGCCTAGCCACACCTAACCCAAGTGATTTTATCCCAAAAAAAACACAAACAAAAATATCACTCTTTTTACAAGAATAATAATAAGGGATAAAAAAATCCTTTTACAATAAAAGCTCAAACTCTCAATTCAATAAATTTTCTCTCAAAAGAAATTATAACTCAATAAAAATTCACCACGCAATAAGTTAAGAACTTTTGAAGATCACTCAAAATTTTCACCACTTCTATGTCTTTTCTTTTCTCCACAACTTCTTTTAAAGTCATAGAAAAAACTAAGGGATTCTAGGTAGGCTCCTCTTTTCTTTCATTTTTCTTCCATTTGAATTCATTAGCCTTTTGGACTTGCATCATTCTTTCCAAGAAACACTTCAAATCAATCAAAGGATGAAAATGAATAAGAAAAGATATGGAAATTCTCTATGTTATTGACTTTGAGTAGAGTCTTCATTTTATAGAAAGTTTTTGACAAGGAAGTACTTGCCTAGTCTTTCTCTTTAAATAAAATTTTGACTTAAATGATACTTGACTATGAGATAGTTATTTAATCATTAACTCTAAAGAAAATCCAAACTCCTTGGAGAGGTTTTGAATGGGAAACAATGACTCGATCATATACTTTGAATAGAATTATGATTCCTTAAATGATGATGTGGATGGAAAAATAGTCGTTCGGTTGATCACTTCGAGTAGAACCCAAATTTCTCAAATAATACTTGATTGAGAGACAGTTACTTAATCATCCACTTTTAGGATCTTAATCATCATGTAGAAAATGGAAAAATCTTTAGAGAGTCAAATCAAAATACTGGAAAAATCCATTTCAAAATGCAAAATCATATCAGAATTAAAATTTGAGTCAAAATCTGCGAATTGTGAAATTTTATAAAAAATAGAAGTTGGGGACTGTGTTTGATTTGGTGGGAAAATCCAAATTTCAGATATTGTGTTTGAATGGGTTGCAAAAGTTTAGTAGAGGAATCAAAATTTCAAAAATTCATGGGTCACTAAATTCAGGATTAGAATTGGGACTAAAGACTGTGTCTCCCCTTTTTTTGACAAGTGCCATGATCTGATAAGATACTTTCTTTGATGTCAGGACTACCAAGTCAAGTGGGACCGGTCCAAAATACTTTGGTGCATCCTTAGGAAGAGAAAAAAAAAATCCCTAATCCATCCAATCTAGAAAAAGTCTAATCCATTCAACCTAGAAAAAACCCAATCAATTTGGAAAAAGTCTAGCCCATGAAAAAAATAAAGAGTCCATCCAACTTAAAAAAGCTTGATCCAATTCAAAATAAAACCAAGTCCAATAGATTTAGAAAAAGCCCAATCTAGTTCTATTCACCAAGTAAAGATCAATCATCTTAAAAACAAACCCCCGATTTAGTTAGCCCATATAGGACAATTCAATCAAAGTGAATCAAATTTACCTATGGCTGAGCCCACCTCTACTAAGATGATGAGAATGATCAAAGACGTTCCAAGAACTATGGCCGACTTAACCTTTGGGGTTTCAACTCCATCATTAACCACATACCATGTTCATAATCTTGCACTAAGGGGTCCTCCAATTATGGGGCAAGCTAGAGATGGAAGAAGCCAACTTACATTTGAAAATTCTATGAAGACTGATGACAATACAATTGAAATAGCTCGATTTAAGACAATATCCAAACACATCTTGTGCCTTGGTGACACTATGTTGAATGCAAATGAGCCTTATTCAAATTCATCCACTCGTCTCTGTGACAAAGCCATTGAGGAAATTGTTGATCCTTGTGCACAACTCCAATGGGTTATTGAGGCTCTAAAATCCAAAGGTTTGAACAAGCAGCAAATCCGTGTAGTTTTTGAGAGGCCTTTAGATGAATGTTTTGTTTTTCAATACCTTAATGCTCAAGTGGGGGATACTGCAAGGAAATTCCACATAGGCGACCAAGTTGAAAACACCAAATGTTAGAAATTGATAAGCAAATGAGAATCTAACCATGAAAAGAGAGACTACATTAGAAATATCCATACCAACTCTAATGCCAAAAATACTGAGCCAGTACTTGTCAACCCCTTTGCCAATACCGCTAGAACTGATGTTAGCCACTCCATAACAAGAACCTTTCACCCCTTGTACATGCCTTTATCCAGAGCTATACAAATCCCTATAGACAAGGGGCATCTAAAACCCGTCGGCCCCAAACCCTTGTTAGACCCTCTCCCAACCAACCATTACCCATCAAAATATTGTGTTTTCCACCAGCAAGCCAGTCATGAAACCAACTAGTGTGTCTGTCTCCATCATGATATTCAGGACTCATTGACAACAAAGTCATCACTTCACCTAAAAATTCTAACCTTCCATAGAACTTCTCCCCTGACCATGGTGGCATCAATACCATCCAAACCCTATCTCTTGCCAACTTTGATCCCATGCAATACATCATATCCATCATTGAAACCAAACCTGTTGGGGGCAATTCCCAATCCTTGAATCTCTGTTTCTTTAAAAGTGAGGAGAAAGAAGAGTAAACTGAAAAGCTTTACAAACATTTGGAGGATCTATTCAACCTAGATGAGCTTAACCTTAGTGGTATTGAAATATAATTGTGGGATCCCTGTACCGTCATCAACAATGATGGATGGACGATGAACTACAAAATCAACTAAAGGCAATTATTGATTGTCATTTGGAGGAGTCCTCTAAACTAGGGGCAATTTTTGATTTTCCTTCAAAGGAGTTTATTGAACTAGGGGTGATCATTGAATGCACTTTGAAGGAATCTTCAAAACTAAAGACAATGGTTGAATTCACTTTGGAGGGATTTTCCAAACAAGGGGCAACATAGAAGAGTTTTGAAGAAGATGACACATTGGACAAATTGATGCTTGTCTCATATTCTGCTTATGGACTTGAAAAATAGAACTCTTTTGTGTTTGAGATAATGAGTGTTATTTTATTAAAATTTGAGTCATGTCATGCTACTATTTTAGTCGGGTCATAGTTGAGTTTTTCCGTTTTTGATCTTCACTTGAGTCTTGAATCATTTGTTCTTTGTCAAGTCACATCCGTGCACTCTCTCACCTTTATCATACTAATAAGAAAGAGTTGGGTTTTGATCATTCAATTGTGCCTATAGCAATCTACGTGTGACCTAGTGAAACCAAGAAAAGATTTAATAATTCAATCGAGCAAAAGAATGGTGTAAATAGTTGCTAATAAGAATGAAATTCCACTAATAAGCTCGAGTGTTGAAAAGGATCCCCTAAATAGTTTGAACGAATTCTGAATTGTCCTCACATGACTGCTAAACAAAATTTTCAAGAAGAGTTTTTTGCAGACTTAGAGTTGTGCAAAATACCGCCCAATCCGCTAAAACTGCACCAATCCGCATCAATCCACACCACTCTATCTGCTAACTATGATTTAAACTTTAAAATTTATAATCCGCCTTCAAAACCACTACGCTCCGCTATAGTTATACGTACATTTTTTAACCTATAATGAAATATCAAAGTAAAAATGAGTGTGAGAGAGATTTAAAATATGAAATTTATTACAAATTAGTAGTTATATATATGAAAAATATTATGTAAAATTAGTTTTTGTTATATATAAGAAAAATATTATGCAAATTAGTGTTATATATTATGCAAAGGATTGATAATTCACTAGAATATTATTCAATCTACTAATCTGCCCAAAACCACTCAAATCGCAATTTGCCAATTTGCCAATCTGCTAATCCATCATTTGGTTTATAATTTTATTCTTAAACCGTCTGAACCACACTGTGCACACCCCCACTTACAAGGTTGAATTCATAAATGTGCATGATGTTCTACATTGTTTTGGGAGACCTCTTTACACTCAAGTAATTAGTGCATCCAAACCTCGCAAGGATAGATTTCCTCTCAATGGCATTTCCAGAAAAGATTAAAAAAAAAAAGATAAAATAAAAAAGAAAGAGAAAATAATTTCACCATCAAGCTAGGGGCATTCATTGAATGAAATCTAGTCAATTGTGATGAATGGGAGCTTTGCCATCAACGTTCAAAGGAGCAAATGGAAGATATTGTTGTCATATGGAGAAAGGAGATACTACAATTAGAGGATGACCAACCATTTAGCAAGCTATCATGTTCAAGTGCACAATTTAAGAAGACAATAAGCTCAAACCAAGGCGAAACAAGTTAGATTGCTAGAGTAAGGATAATTGTTGATCACATTCATTAAAACTTTTGTCACAGTACCCTTGAGAGGCTCGTTGATCTAAAAACCCGAAAGAGCAACCCAGGCAAAACTTAGAGCATAAGAAAATGAAAAATGAAAGAATGAGAGCTCGCAAGGTCGAAAACTTCAAAAAGGGAGACCTTGGCAAAAGTTAGAGCTAAAAAGAAGAGTGTCAATACCTGAGTGACCCCTAAACCGGAACTATGCCCAGCCTGATTATCACCTTGAGATACGTACGCAACATTTCCTTAAGGTTCGGCCTCATGTCCTTAACCAATTCACATCCTTAGTCTTGCAGTCATTTATGAGCTACAATCACCATCATGCATAACATGTTTTGTGTGGGATTATAGAAGAACTAGTTTAAATCAGTAAGGGGAACAATTTTCAGCACTTGAACTATCAATGGTATTTCTAATTTGAGCTCGAAAGTCAATGAAACTGGATTTTTGCAAAATTGAATTTCGAAAACAAGTTTTAAATAATAAGGAAGCATAAGGAAAACTAGGGGCACAACGAATGATCATTCACTAGTTTCTTTAGCATCAGTTTAATTGCTAGTTGTGTCTTGTTACTTTGTATCGTGGGTGAGTCATCCTACTATTCACATCATGAGTGTGCCATGGTTCATATTCCCTTCAATTGCCTATATCGAATCTTGGTTGTGTCTCTCAAACTGCACTTAGCTTCAACCATTAGAAGAAGATCAACATTGTTCGTCGCCTCAATTAGAGAATCCTTCATCTAGAAGATTACATAACTTGTCAGCAATTATGGTGCCATACTCTTACAAATTTCCTGTCGATACCATATTGTTTTTGGAAACTATTCGTTCAATTGAAGGGAATATGGTATCGACATTGTTCGTCGCCTCAATTCGTTCAATACAAGGTTCAAAATGGGGGCAAGTGTGCAAAAGAAAAAAGAAATAAAATAAAAGAGAGGTTTGAAACGAGTGAAAAGTGAGGAATTTGCATAATAAAAAGAGTAGAAGTGACGTTAAATAATCCAAAAGTACCACATGATCATTGCAATGATCACCAATTTGAAGGTGGTGTCAGCAAGTGTAACTAGTTTGAAAGATGAAGTAGAATAACACATGTCGATTCACAATGGAGGCCATCTATTTTACAGAATGTTGGAGATCATTTTGTGTAGTTTGAATTCTATCAAGTAATTTTCCCTTTGCCGAGTTTGTCATTGGCATGTTTGTCAGTGTTAGTTTGTTCGGATGTGCATGTCTTAAAATTTTGATAGAATGGCATGGTCAATATTTCAAAATATGTTTTGAAGGTCAAAACAAGTCCTTATATAAAATTTATAGACAAGTTGAGAGTATTACATAAGGGGCACCAAATCCATGCTCATTGAAAATCCATCATTGCTCTAATAATCGGATAACTTCACAATACGCTGGTACATAAAAGAAGCATGAGGTGGTTGACTGGTTATAGGCCACAGTAGCATGTCCTTCATTGTTGATCTATAACACACTGTAGAATGTTGAAAATTGTGAGCAGTGTAAACAAGGATTGAACACTAGGGGCATGAGTATCTCTGAATAAGCTATCAACCAAGTAAGGGGCATGGGCTATACCTTTCCCCCAACATGCTGAAGCCATCTGACAAACACTTTTTCTTGATTTGAGCAAGCTCACTCCTATGATGATTTTGATATGATTGGCTTTTGAAAGTTTTCCCATAATGATACTAAGATTCTCTTTAAGTTGATTTCCCTTATTTGCTTTATTTCGAGTATAATATTTGAGCTTTGATTGGCATGATTATAATATTTGAGCTTTGATTGGCATGATTATAATTCTCTCACATCGCAGCATGTATATAGCAATGACTCTCATATGACATTCATATCATAGTCAATCTAATAAATTTTGTTAATGAACAAAAACTTGTTGTTAACCTTGTATGTTGTAGAACATATCTGGTCATGTCGGAGAACATATTTGGATGTTAACCTTGTATGTTGTAGAACATATCGAGATGTTAACCTTACATATCATAGAACATATTTGGTTATGCCATAGAACATATTTGGATGTTAACCTTGCATGTCGTAGAACATATTTGGTGGTTAACCTTGTATGTCGTAGAACATATCTGTTCATTAACCTTGCATGTCGTAGAACATATCTGGTTGTTAACTTTGTATGTCGTAGAACATATTTGGTCATTAACCTTGTATGTCGTAGGACATATCTGATCATGTCGTAGCATATATTTCGAACCTCATGTCATAGCACATAGTTCGAAATCCATGTCATAGTACATATTTAATATTAAGTATTGTGTTGTCGCAGTACACAATTTGGTAATTGATGCATATCCATGCCATAGCTCATATTTGGAAATTGATGTCACAGTACATATTTCATATTAAGTATTGTCCTGTCGTAGTACATATTTGATTTAGTAATTGATGTCTACCTCATTTCGTACAATACATTTGGTAATCTCCCGTTGTATTACAAGTCTAGCAATTGGTGCATATTTCATGTCGTAGTACATATTTGGTAAATGATGAATCTCGTAAATCATGGCATGTTGTAGTACATATCATTGCATGTTGTAGTGCATATTTCAATAAGTATTGCATGTCCAGTCATTGTACGTACTTGGTAAATGACTAAATCATTGCATGTCGTAGTACATATTTTCGGAGGTATTGCATGTATCATGTTGTAATACATATTTGGTAAAGTTTTGATCCTGCTTAACTCATGGAATTGGCACGATTCGGCATATTTCTAATCACATTGTGGTGTGTATTATTGTTTGGAGTACATTGTGCATTCGCAGCATTAAGAACCCAAAACAGAACTAGACTAAACTTTGAACAGCAAGGTGGGTATGGCAGGTATTGCCTTCTCACCCTTTTTGGAATAATCAATTGTTGCATGCTTGATGAATAATTGAATGCTTGTCACACTTAACTCACACACAAATGAATTACTGTACAAACACCTGCACCCAAACTACACTGATCTGAGTCCTCAGAATGAAGATACGTAGGTAACCTGCAAGTTCGATCACTTGCTTGAATGCATGGCACTGCCTTAAGTCTTATGGCCTTGTCAAATAGGTTGGTCTCGAAACTTTGACATTCACTGCTATCACCTATGACTTCGAAGTTCTGTCAAAGCAGGGCAACTATATACACTCCATTTTGACCAACGATTAGGACTTAGGTGCTTGAAATGCTTCCCAATGATGAAAGGTATTATAATTTCAACCTTAGAGATGCTTGAAGTTGTTAGAGCTGTTGTATTGCCATTTTCATGTCAATAACTATTTTAAGCCAAAATTAATGTTTGCTGGTTCGTATTGAGGGCCTATTTTTACCTTAAAAAAAGTTCGAATTTGGAAATTTCTATTTCACAAAAACTTGTAACCCTTTAAATTATATTTCCAATGCCAGTTGATTAGCCTTAATCCAATGTCGGATAAGAGAGATATGCCCAAAATACAATAAGTGTTGCGGAGATGTGCAGCTACACATTCCGCAGTGTGGGTGCACAACCACACGTGCGGCCACACCTTCTTTTGACATCTAAAATTTGGATTTTAAGCGTGATTTTGTTGGGAGGCGCAAAGGGAAAGCGATACTCAACCCTAGCACGTCCTTTCGGCTTGTTTCTCAAGTCCTCTAGGCCTATAAATATAGGCCTACCCGCCTTTTTCAAGGGATTGAACTTTTGAGCAAATTTTTGAGCTTTTTGAGTGAAAAACCCTTGTCTCTTCTCATTATAAGCCCTAGCTCCAAAAATACACCTTCCCACAACAACTCTAACAACTAAAAAATCATCTAAAACTTGAAGAGGTCAAATATAATCAAAACTTAAGCCTTAGGAAATCAATCAAGCCAGTTTTTATATCTTTTCTTCACGTTTTTCAATTTGTTTCAAACCAGCCAGTAAGTGCACAATTTCTCTTGTTTTTAAATATGATTTAAGCATATTTTTATTATTAGATCATGGTTAGGATGTTAATAATCATGAATCACTGTCTAGGTTAGCAATTTTGAATGTTTTTGCAGAAAATGTTAATGGAAAACATGGCTTTATTCTTTTAATCTAAAATAAATAGTATTTATTTTCTTCAAATCACCTAATTTTAGGATTAGTAAAGGTTTTAGTTGTATACTTACTACATGTTTGGGCTAGCTTATACATCATATTAACATGCATATATGCCGATTTAATCATCATGTAATATTCAACATATTTATTTTATGTGTTAGTTGCCTTGTCTGCATAGAATCATGTTCGCAACCATTAAACCGGGCTTAGGTTTGCATTGTGTGCGTAGAGTAGCATGTTTAGAGCATATGTATATTATTTTCTTCATATCATGCATGGTAAGATGCTTACAAAGGAATCCGAGTAAATTTCCTTGTCCTTCGTAGCATGTGCTTGATTGTTGTATTGTTTTTCAATAAATCAAGTTATGTGCCCTTTATGGACATGATTTATTATTTTATTTATTTATTTATTTATTTTATTTTATTTTGCGGAAAATGTTAATGGAAAACATGGCTATATTCTTTCTATCTAAAATAAATAGTATTTATTTTCTTCAAATCACCTAATTTTAGGATTAGTAAAGGTTTTAGGGTTAATAATAGATCTTGTATGAAATAATTAACTACTAAACTCATAAAATGAAATACTAATAATAGATCTTGTATGAAATAATTAATCATCAAACTCATAAAATGGAATATTATTGATAGATCTTGTATGAAATAATTAATCATTAAACTCATAATATAGAATATTAGTAGAGACCAATTTTCGGATTGAACAAAAGAGGGTGCATCATTCAATGACTTTTCTCTTTTATTCCTTACTTCTCGAACCTGAAATTTTCTAATTGTAACGGATTAAGTCTTTTACTTAGTTTCTATTGTTAAAAGTTCCACACTATGTTACAACATAGTGTAGAAACGTGTCTTATAACCAAAAAGGCACGGCGTCTACAGTAGGGACAAAAAAGAAATTGAATTGGGATAAATTATATTAATTGTTTCTCATATTTGGCGGAATATATATATATATATATATATAATTATAAATTTGATATAATTACAATGGATTATCTTAATTTTAGTTCATATAATAATTAATTCTTTTTTCATCAATCATATAGATGGAACAATAATGTTATCATTTCTTTCACATTGAAATGTGTATAATTTTACCTAATTGATTTTTATATTTTGCATCATTTGTATTTGTTTTACTCCCTTTACTAAAATAAAAGTTAATGTAATTATGTCAGAATTCTAGGCCTTTTTTTTTTTTTTCAAATCTTAGAAAATGTTAATGTAATTTATTTTTATTTTTTTTTACAAAGTATATTATAAATATATAAGGAAATTGTATTTCAGTGGCGCAGTGAGAAAAAAAATTACATTTTCATAATGGTGTAACTCTACTGTGTGCATGAAACAAATACATTCATGCACTTGGTACAACTCTTCATATATGTTAGAGTTGAATAAAGAAATTCCATTTATAATGCAATTTTTTTCCACAACTCCATATATTTATAATTTTCCCTAAATATATCTATATATATATATATATATATATTACACGTTTAGTGAGGCAAATGCCCCCATTTGTTCTAGATCTACATAAAATCAAATCAGTGAATACGAATACAAACTCATGGCTACGAATATTCGAGTATTTATACCACAGTGTACGTCATTTACAAGGTTTTTAACAAGGATTTTGGTAACAAATGTTTTTAGCTAAAATATTAAAAAATTAAAAATATAAAATATTTTTTACTAAATTTAATGTAATTTTAATCAAATTAATATACTTTTTAATATTTTTAATACATTTTTTATACACTTCATAACATTAAATAATATTTATGAAATGCTTGTTAACACTTATCTTTCAACAAATATTTTGAAATGAAAGCAAAGTGATTGATCAAATGCCCATAAGTTGATCAAATTGTAAGTTAATGGCATTGAAGTAACCTCATTAAATTATATGCCACAAGAGAAGGAATTTCATTAAATTGAGGCGCAAAACATGCCAGAATCATTCACAAGCTATTTAGTTAACTTAGTTTTTTTTTATTATTATTGCTAAAATCCTGTTTAATTGCATTTTCCATGGTTTTCTTTTTTAAAAACATCGACAAGATATTCAATTTATATTATTTAGGTTTACACTTCACTCCAGTTTAAATTTGAATATGACTATTGGGTCCGTTTGTGTTGGATTATAAGAGATGGGATTGGATTAAGATAGATATAGGGTCCATTAATGTGTGGGTGAAAATCTGACCACACTGCCCGTTTAGTGATCAGTTGGAGAGCACAGGCAGAATAGATGGCTTTAGCAACCTGTAACAGAAAAAGCTCCGGCGGTGGTTCTTCCACCCGGGGGCACTCCGACGATCAAGTCAGTATATCTCTCAAAGATAATCAAGTGCTAAACTGAATACTCAAAACATAAATTACATACCTTAGACCCACGGGGGTGCCTCTCTTTTATAATATACTCAATCCAAGTCCCACTAGAAGTATGACTTCTATGAACTCCAATTTTCTGCTTACTCTGGACTCTATAAGAGATAAAGATAAAACTCCCTAAGAGCTTTATCCTTATCTTGGTTAAGTCCCCTCTTTGCCTTAGGACTCTTGTCCCTTATCTGCTTATCTCGGATTCCGATATCTTCAGGGATAACCTCGGCAACTCCGAGATCATCTCGACTTAACTACCAGGACACGTGGCACCTCGGCTGACACGTCGGCGTCACCATGCCACGTGTTGGTATTCAGAAAATACATCCCCACAACTGCCCCCTAGGTTCTATTACCTCGGCATTCTGAGGTGATGGAACCTATTCCGATATTTTGCCACTTCTTTTCTGAGTAATGGTTCAAAAACTGTTTAGCCGAGATAATCCTCTTCCAGCCGACGTGTTCTCTTCAGAGAACAAGGTTTCGATCGTACTTTTCCACGCGCATGAGCTGTCATGCATTTCTAACCGTTCCTTTTCACGTGTTTTGTTTTCATTGGAGCGTGTCTGTGACGCGCCTGAAAGCTGTCTGCCATTTGTCTGCGCCGTCTGACGCCTGCGTTGCTCTAGGCGTAATAATTGCCCTAATTTTGCCGCCGTTTCAAATTTTTGACAAAACTCTTTTTTGCCTCTACTTTTCCTTCACTTTTTCATTCTGTCTTTTTGCTCTTTTTCTCTCTGAAAGCTCTTTCTTCTTCGAATCCGCCATTGCTTCGATCTCTCTTCTCGAACTGCTCTTAATCCCTCATTCTTGCGAAGCCTTCTTTGCTGTTGCAACCGGTTTCTGGGTTCGGCTAACATTGCCTCGGCTTCATTTGTCCTGGTAAGACCCTTTCCTTTAATTCTTCTATTCTATTTATGTGCTTTTGTCTGTCTGTTGCCATTACTGATCTTGTTCGAAGCCTTGGATTTATTTGTACCTCGATTTGTGGCTACACCTTGAACTTCTATACTTTTTCACCATTCTTCTTGCCACTGTTCTTGATTTTTTTTTTTTTACTTTTGTATCTCTATTGTTTCTGAGAGCTATACCTCTGTTCTTGAATCTGAAACTTCGTCTTCTTTTCTCTTTTTTGTATCTGCCCCAGATCTGTGCCTTCGATCTTGACCTTTATAGTTCTTAGGTTTGGGTTTTGTGCGTAGAACCTTCAAATTAGGGAAAACTGAAACAAGCCCTATCAGTCCTTTCCTGGATCTTTGCCGAGGTTCTTGTAATCCTTCTCAAAAAACGCCCATCTTCTGAAATATATTTCTCTTAGCTTAAGCTGACATAATGGGTATGTGGAGGCATAGGGTAAATACCCCAACAAAACTAGAATACTTTAGGCAGGAATTCTCTATCCCAGCCGATGTTCATCTTAAACTAGCTGGGGATAATGATACCATCATGCCCACAGATCATACAATGCCTTTCCCTATAATAGCTTTTACCGAATGTGGACTTCGGCTTCCACTTCATCCCCTCTTTGTGAAGTTCTTTATTTCTACAAGCTAAACCCCATGCAACTTACTATCAACTCTTATAGGGTGATTAATGGTATTATAGCCTTAGCTAGGCAAGAGAACCTTAGAATTACCCTGGCCGACCTTCAATACTGCTATACCATGTGCCCTCTTGACCTGAAGGATAGGGGTTTCGTTTATTACCTTAAGCCGAGATCTACTCAGTACAAAATTGTAGCCGACCTCCCAGACTCCAACAAGGGGGCTGGAGATGATTTTCTCATTGCTTCTGGAAATTGGGAATTTGGCCCAGATGAAGATGTCCACCTCTACCCTCTTCCTCGAACAATTACAGAGGGCAAGAGTAAGAGCCCTGAGTCAACACTTAGTTGTTTTTATTTAAGTCTTTAATTTTTTTATTTTTTATTTTTTTATTTTTTTATTTTTTTTGGTTTCTGACGTCTGTTTCTTTGTCCTGCAGATCTTCGTCAGCCACCAAAAAATTTTCGTCAATCCTTCTTCCCAGGAACAGATCTGAAAACACTCCTTAACCTTCCAATCCATAAACGAAAAGCCCCACTGTTACTAAACTTCATCCCTACATACAAATCCACTTTACCCGACGTCCCAAGAAAAAGGAAGAAGAGTCTTTCTCCACCCACAGCCACAACCTTAACTGCTTCAACATCCCAAACAGATAAAGAGTCCACATCTGACCCAGCCGATCTTCCATCAACTTCGGCCCCCTACTTAATACCAATTCCTGAACGTAAACGTCGACGAAGGCTTGTAAAGACTGCCGAGATGGTTCGTCCAAGGCCTGTCGTTCAAGACCTTCTCGCCGATCTTCCAACTGACGGCGAAGCCGCACCAACGCAATCAATGCTCCCACCCAACCCAAAGAGAGTTAAAAAGGCTCAGCCTAAGGCCAAGGCTACAGATGCCGAAGCTGAGGATGCTGTGCCTATCTCAAAGCTGGCAGAAAGCAGAAAATCAACCTCTGTTTCCACCAAGAGGTCAGCTGAGGGTCAACCCTCAGGGTCTACACAATCAAAGAGGCCAAGGTCATCGTCCGCGACGACCTCGGCTTCAAAGAAGCCCGACGTCCCCTGGGCCCCTGATCTATCCCTGGAGGATAGACCCATTATGGCTAGTGAAAGTGCTGACGACATTAACGTTGGTGTCGCCCTCAGCACTGCTCTTCTCCTTCCGAATGACTTGGAGCGAAATGCTAAGCTTAGTGAGTATGAGAATTACGCTCTCATGCTCCAACACTCCGTCCAAGTAAGTATTTCTGTTTGTACTTGTGATTTTTTCTTCCGTTCTTTACTGAGAGCACTATCTAACACTTCTGTTTTTCTGCAGGCCATTCAGCATGCCCATTCATTTTCAATGCAATCCTTTGAAAATCGTCAAAGGTTGGTTGATATGAAAAGAGAAGCATCTTCCATGAAGAGAGAGATAAAGTCCCTTGAAGCAAAAATGAAAAAACTGGAGGATCAAACCGAGGCTGCAACTAAAGTTCAAACTTTAGCTCTTGAGAAGGCCGAATCTGCTGAGGCCGTTAGAAAAGTTGCTGAGGCCGAGAAAAGAGAGGCCGAGGTTCAGAAGGCCCAAGCGGAGAAAGAACTCCAGCAAGCTCTGGCCATCAAAGAAGCCGAAATCAAAGAGGCCGATGAAAAGGCCTACGCCCAAGGTATGGCCGACGTCGCAGAAGATTATAAGCTTCAAGTCAGGAAGGCATGCAACAGGGGATTTTCCCTAGGTTGGATGTCCCTGATAAAGAAGCTTGATCTCCCTGTTGACTCGCCCCTTCGGAATGCTGACGCCATCCCTTTGCCATTTCCTCCACCTCCACCTGAAGGTGGATCAGAATCTGATGCTGATGCTGAGGATGAAGATAAAGAGGTCAACGAAGAAGCCTTGGTGAGAAAGCCCAAGGATGCCGTCGAAGCCAAGTCCCCTCCTCCTACAGAGCAGGTTATGGACTTAACCTTGGATGAGGAGGGTGATGAGGCCAAGGAGGCAACCACGGAAACTGCCACTGGGCATCTATCGTCCAATCTTCTCTTGATAGAAAGAAGTGTTGAAGAATCACTGGCAGAGATTGATACCGAGATACAAGCGGATAAAGTGGCCGACGAGGTTCCACCAGAATCGTCCGAGGTCCCAGTCCCTGCAGTGGCTAACAGTGAAGAATCTTGAGAAAATTGTCTTTTGTACTTTTTCCTTCTTTTTCTGTACCTTGCACTTTTGTACTCGTTTAATTTTTGGACAATGCAAAACTTCTTCTAATGGCCGACGTGGTTTTTTCAATATGTAATTGCAACTGTTCTTTTCTATGGATGTTTTAATCTTGTGATGTTCTGTTGACTGGTTTCTGCATAGTCTTGTATTTAGAAGTTCTTTGCATGCTTCTTCATGTCGTTTCTTTTGTGCAATCTTCTCGGGGTTACATACCTCGAGTATAACTACAAAACTTTCACTTCGGCAAGATACTAACCTGCAAACTGCTTGTAAATTGCTACAAATTTCAACAAGTAATGAACAATATACTTAGCTTTTACTTTAACCTGTAATTTTCTATTTACCTCAGCGGGTGATCATATGTCGGCTTAACATAAACTTGTAAATTGCTACAAATTTCAACAAGTGTTAGGCATCTTCCCTAGGGTTTAAGCAACCCACATATTGCTATGAGAAATGAAGCAATAACCTCGGCTTATCTTCAACTTGTAAATTGCTACAAATTTCAACAAGTGAAGATAAGGAATCAGCTTAATTCTAACTTGTAAATTGCTACGAATTTTAACAAGTGAATTAAGGAATAATCTCAGCTTAACTTCAACTTGTAAATTGCTACAAATTTCAACAAGTGAAGATAAGGAATCATCTCGGCTTAGCTTTGCCTGAGTTTGATATGTCTTCAATAAACATCCATGCATAACTTTATCAATCATACATGTTGAAAGGATTCTGAAAAGACTTTATTGATGATATGGGCCAAACAATGATGTTTATCTAATGATAGAAAAATTTCAAATTACAAGTATTTCAAGGTCTGGGTAATGCTTTGCCCTCATTGTCCTCAAGCCGATAAGCTCCATTGCCTAATACTGAAGTAATTCTGTAGGGTCCTTCCCAGTTTAGGCCAAGCTTGCCCTCCCTAGGATCCTTCTTGTTCCCGACGACTTTTCTTAGGACTAGGTCGCCAACTTGAAAATCTCTTGGATTAACCTTCTTGTTGTAAGCTCTGGCAAGCTGTTGCTGGTATACTGCGAGCTGAATTGCAGCTTTCTCTCTTCGTTCTTCCAACAAATCCAGGTCTCGGGCTAAGAGTATGTCATTGGTGCCATTCTCTACTCCTTGGGTTCTGATCCCTGGGATGCCGATCTCCAGTGGGACGACTGCTTCTGTGCCATAGGCCATGGCAAAGGGGGATTCTCCTGTTGATCTTCTCGGCGTAGTCCGATATGCCCAAAGTACGTTGGGCAGTTCGTCCACCCACTTTCCTTTTGCTGCCTGCAGCCTCTTCTTTATTCCATCCAGGATTACTTTGTTGGATGCCTCCGCTTGCCCATTGCTTTGAGGAAAACTTGGTGTTGAGAAATAATTCTTGATCTTGAATTTTGCACAAAAGTTTTTGATAAGTTTGCTGTCGAACTGTGTTCCGTTGTCGGCAATTATTGCTCTTGGAATCCCAAATCTGGTGATAATGTTTCTCCATATAAAATTTTTGACGTCCACATCTCGGATTTTGGCAAGAGGTTCTGCCTCTATCCATTTTGTAAAGTAGTCTGTTGCTACCAGCAAGTATTTTCTCTGCCCAGTTGCCTGGGGAAGTTGTCCAACCAGATCCATGCCCCATTGGGCAAACAGCCAAGGGTTGGATACTGGGTTCAGATGTATCAAAAGTGTAAACCTTTGGCATTGTTCACACTTCTTTACATAGGCTTCGGCATCCTTTTGCATGTAGGGCCACCAATACCCCTGGGTAATGGCCCTGTGGGCTAACGACCTGCCCCCAGTATGGCTTCCACAAATTCCTTCATGAATCTCGTAAAGAAAATCTTCTACCTGCAAGGGGTGTACGCACCTTAAAAGTGGTCCAGTGAAGGACCTCCTGTAGAGATGGCCTTCTGCTGTTAGACTGAATCTGGCCGATTTCAGTCTAATTTTATGTGCTTCTTTATGGTCTTCTGGCAGCTTCCCCTCTTTTAGGAATGCAATCCATCCAGCTTGGTCCTAAGCTCACACACATTGCTTCTTGTTCGGTGCTCTGTTTATCTATGCTCGGGGCCGACATGTAGTCGATCATAATTGTCCTTGTTTTTCCAGTTTGAATTGAACTGGCCAGGTTAGCCAACGCGTCGGCGTGGGTGTTGTCATCTCGGCTAACTTGGAGTAATCTGCAGTTCTGAAATAGGGCTGCCAGTCGGATGACTTCCTTTGCATATGCCGACATTCTTTCGTCTCTGGCTGCAAATTCTCCTGTTGACTGGTTAACAATGAGTTGTGAATCACAAAAAACAATTACCTCGTCTGCCTCCGCTGCTGCTGCTAGCTTTAGCCCTGCAATTAATGCTTCATATTCTGCTTCATTGTTGGAGGCTTTGAACCCCAGACGGATGGACTGTTCTACTATTTCTCCATCTGGAGATATCAGCAGTACTCCTGCCCCTGCTCCCTGGCGGTTTGAACTGCCGTCGACGAATAGTCTGAATGAATCCCTAATGTAGATGCTACAGGGTCTGAGCTTCTCCTTCTCTTGCTTTTTCGGCTGGGATTCCTTTTGCTTATTGGGACAATGCTCATCTTGGCTCGGCGGAGCCCAATGTGTGATGGCTTCAGGTGTGAGTTCTGCGACGAAGTCGGCCAACACTTGGCCCTTTATGGCTGTTCTCGGCCTAAATTCTAAGTCAAACTGGCCCAGTGTTACTGCCCATTTTGTTATCCTTCTTGTTAAGTCTCCTTGATGCAACAAGGACTTCAGTGGGTGCTCTGTTAGGACCACAATCTTGTGTGCCTGAAAGTAATGGCTCAATTTCTTTGAAGCCATTACCAAGGCTAGCATTAATTTTTCCAGTGGTAGGTATCTTGTTTCTGCGTCAGCCAAAGTCTTACTTACATAATAGACATCCTTCTACTCCCCTTTTTCCTCTCGGATTAGCACTGCACTGACTGCGTGTTCAGAGACTGCTAAGTACAAAAACAATTCTTCCCCTAGAACTGGGTTAGAAAGGACCGGGGTTGTGGTCAAGTACTTTTTTAGGTCGGCTAAGGCAGCTTCACATTCCTCTGTCCATAGGAAGTCTGTGGCTTTTTTCACCAGGTTAAAGAAGGGTCTGCACTTGTCTGAGCTTCTGCTGATGAATCTGTTTAGGGCTGCGGCCCTTCCAGTAAGCACTTGAACTTGCTTTGCCGATGTTGGACTCTGTAGTTCCAGGATGGCCTTGATTTGGTCTGGGCTGGCCTCAATGCCCTTTCTTGTTACCAGATATCCTAGAAATTTAACTGACCCAACTCCAAAGGCACACTTTGAGGCGTTGAGTCGGAGCCGATATTTTTTGAGTATGTCAAAGACCTCTTTTAGGTCGGCAAGATGACCTTTTGATTCCTTGGTCTTTACGACCATGTCATCGATGTAAACTTCTACTGTTTTGCCAATCAGGTGTCTAAACATTTTTGTCACTAACCTCTGATAGGTTGCTCCTGCGTTTTTCAGCCCAAAAGGCATTACCTTGTAACAGTATAGGCCTTTCGGGGTGATGAAAGCGGTCTTCTCCTCATCTGGAGGGTACATAGCAATCTGGTGGTACCCTCTGTATGCATCTAAAAAACTCATCCTTTCATGTCCCGAAGTGGCGTCTACCAGTTGGTCGATTTTGGGTAGAGGAAAGCTGTCTTTGGGGCAAGCTTTGTTGAGGCTGGTAAAGTCTACGCAAACCCTCCACTTGCCATTCTTCTTTTTTACTACTACTGTGTTGGACAGCCATGTTGGGTACTGAACTTCTCGGATGGCCCTGGCTTCAAGGAGTCTGTCTACCTCTTCCTCTACTGCTTCGACGTGCACCAACGTCGGCCTTCTAGCTCGTTGAATCACAGGTTTTGCCGATCTGTCGACATTCAGACTGTGGCAAGTGACCTCAGGGTCAATGCCAGGCATTTCATAAGGTGTCCAGGCGAACACCTCTATGTTTTCTCTTAAAAATTCTTCCAGTTCTTTCTCTTCTTCTCCAGCTAAGCCTGAGCCGAGAAGAAAAAATTGTTCTTCGTCGCCCTCCTGGACGAGGATTTTCTTTAGCGCCTCTTCACTTTTCTCGGCTGGTTCTTTGCCGACATCTTCCAAGACTTCTATGGTTCCATCTTCGATTTCGACTTTCTCTGGTTCTCGTATGCTGCAGGTGGTCTTCATTGCCGCCATGGAGCAATTTTTTGCCTGCAGTTGATCTCCTCTAATCTCTTCAATCCCATGCTCTGTTGGGAACCGAAGTAGTTGATGCAACGTTGAGGGAACTGCCCCCATTGCATGCAACCACGGCCTTCCCAAGATGATGTTGTATGGTGAGGGTGTGTCAATTACCAGAAATTCCGTCTTGACCTTCTTAGTGCCGGCTTGTACTTCCAAGCTTGTTGCGCCCAGTGGCCACGTCGGCGTTCCGTTAAAGCCGACCATCGGGCCGCTGGATTGTTCTAAGTCATCAGGGTGAAGGCCCAGCTCCTTGTAACATCTGACGTACATGATGTCACAAGAGCTGCCTTGATCTATTAAGATGCGTTTCACTTGGTATTCCCCAACCTGGAGGGATACTACCAAGGCATCATTATGCGGATGTTGGACCAATTCCAGGTCGGCTTCGGTAAAGGCTATGATCGGCCCTTGGCATTCTTCTGGCCGATGTCTTTTTTCCCCGATTTGGTAGACATGCTGTAAATGTCTTACCCTCTGGGTCTCCCCTCTGACTCCGTTTTCGTTGACCCTTGAATGGATCACATTAACCACCCTTGGTCCTCCTGCTTGTGGTAGTTGTGCTGGGGGTGGGGGTGCCGCTGGTGCTTATGGCAGCCTTGCCTGTTCTTCCCTTGTTCTGGCCTCATCGACCAGATCCCTCAGAAGGCCTTGTCTTACCAGGTCTTCCAAGTGTGCTTTTAAGGCTCTACAACCTTGAGTTGGATGCCCTTCTTCATTGTGGTGGGCACAACGTCTACCAACGTTCCTTCCCATGAATTCCCCCGGTGCTCTTGCCGGAGCCCTGAAATAAGGTTGATTTCGAACCCGATCTAAGACTTTATGGATTGGGATCCGGAATACCGTTGTTACCGCCTGTTTGTTTCTCAACTCTATTTCTTGTTTGGCCGGCCCATTGTTGACTCGGCCTCGCTTTGGCGAGCCGTTTCCCTTTTCTTGTTTCACCTCTTTGTTTCCCGATGTATCTTCTTCGGCCCTGGCGTATTTCTCAATTCTTGCCATGAGTTCTTCCATGCTTTTTGGCAATGTTTTTGCCAAAGACTTCCGTAGTGGGCAGTCATCTTTCAGGCCGTTCTTGAAAGACACGACTGCTACTTCCTGGTTGCATTCGGGTATTCGGTTGAACACCTCGTAGTACCTCTTCGCATAGGCCCTAAGGCTTTCTTCCTTGGTGATTCTTAGAGCCATCAAAGCATCAACCCTCAGGGGTTGCAGCTTGTTGGTCACGAACCTGGCCACAAACATCTCGGCCAAGCCTTCCCATGTCTTTATGCTTCCTTTTGGTAACTTATGGAACCAATCAGATGCAATTTCCCCAAAGGATGAGGGGAATACTTTGCAGAGCAACGGCTTGTTCCCGCTATATAATGCCATTGAATTTAGGTATAGCCCAACATGAAAGTTTGGATCTGACTTACCATCATAGATTTGAAACCTCGGCATACTGAATCTCTTGGGCGGTTCGAATTTGTCCAGTTCCACCGAGAAGGCTGTCTTCGGTTTTACTGGGGAGTTTACCTCAGCTTCTACATTCTGCTGCCTCCTTTTGAGGTAGTCCCTTAGGTCTTCTTTGCTCCTCCCTGGAGCTCGGCTGTCTTTGGATTTTAGTCTTTTTGGTACACTGCTTTCGGCCTCGTGGTGGGTCCGTTTGGATCTTTCTTCATGGGTTGTGTCAAAGTGGAGTACTTGCCCCTAAACATGTCGATGTTCTTTGGGGTCTGGATTCTTCATGTGGGGCGTCCTTCGGGACTCTTCTTGCCTCGATTTTTCCCGTCCGACTTCCCTGGAAGGCCGGTGAGAATGCCTTCCGCTCCTGGTATGCTGAGGGACCTCGGGGATTGTTTTTCTTCCACCCTTCTGGGTGTTGGTTGCTGGCATCGGCGTATCTTGCAGCGGGTATGGTGGCTGCATAACATTATTCTGCATCATGAAGTTGACGACTGACTGGAGGTCCGCCAACTTGTTCGCCAGTTCTTTTACTTCCTCATCCCTCCGTAGGCACCTGTCCCTCCATACCTGGAGGTTATCTTCATTGTAGTACTTTCCTTGGTTTGTCTTTTTTGACGTGTCGCCTTCTGGGGTGACGTCGTTCTCTCTGTGACCCTGGTCACGGGCTTCTGTATTGTGGTTGTCTCCTTCGATGTCAAGATCAATTGGTCTGCCACTCCCAGTGGGAGCGTCATCCCCAGTTTTTTCCTGTTGTCCGTTACTGGCCATCTATTCTTCCTTCGTTCCCACAGACGGCGCCAAATTGTGTGGGTGAAAATCTGACCACACTGCCCGTTTAGTGATCAGCTGGAGAGCACAGGCAGAATAGATGGCTTTAGCAACCTGTAACAGAAAAAGCTATTAGAAAAACAATCCCCTAAAATTAGAGAAAAATTTACTATTTTTCCATCTATTAGCCTACATAATTTAGTTAATCTACTTGATAAGTATGGTCTTTTCACTATAATTTTTTTTTAATTATTCCCTCATTTTTTACTCCACCATTCTTTATATCAAAATAATTTTTATTATGAAAATAATTTTTAATATGAAAATATAATAATATAATATTTAGGCCCAAAAAGAAAAATTATACTAAAACAATAAAATAATACCAAAAATATATATATTTATGAAATATAATTTTAATATTTATAAAACATATTTTTAATATTAAAATATGTAATGCAGTTATTAGTTGGTATAAGTCCAAATCTATCTGTATATATATATATATATATATACATATATATAATATAAGGGAAAGGAGATTTTTAACCGACAAGCCTTGTGAGAGTTCTAATATTCCAATTTTTTAATTTTTTAATTTTTTGATTTAAAAAAATTTTAAAAATATATCTTTTATTGACTAACTCTTATTCAAACAAAAAATAAAAAAATAAAGATAAAAATTAATATCCCTTAATTTATGACTTTCAAATGAAAAGTATATCAAATCAAAAAAAAAAAAAAAAAAAATGAACAGTAAACTAATCCATTTCAAAATTTAAAATTTGATGGTCACTAAATATGGAAAAAAAAATATATTAATTGAAATTTAAAATTAGCATAATATAAATTTAAAATCATAATCTACCCCATGATTTATAAGTTTTAAATACAAATTTAAAATTATCATAATTAGCTCATAATTTTTGTATTAAGAAACAATAAGAGTGATGTTGAGATCATTTATATATTTATATATTTTTAAAAAGATTTTTTTTACAAAATCTATATATTATTATAAGTGCAAAATGTTGTCATCTTATTAAAGTTGAAAGTTGTAATTCTTTTTTTTTATTTTGTTTAATTTTTGTTGATATTTGTGACAATGTGATTGGCCTATAAATTAATTACATATTCTTCAAATAAAATTTTAAATTTAGATTTTCCTTAAATTATGTTATCAAAATAAAATCAATATTCATTCCTTAATTTATGCATCTTTTTATTAAATTATAAAACAAAATTGTAAATTTAAATTCTTTTTTAAATCATGTTACTACAAGTAGAATGAGATTAATATTCACATATGTCATAATTATGCGATATAATATTATTAGTCTAAACATAATATGTTATTACATATACGTATTCAAATTATTAATCACTATTAAAAGTTTATATTTTTATTTTTTGTCATTTTTGGTTTTAAATTTTATATTTTTTTATATCATTCTAAACTATAAGGACTTAAACAATAAATTTTTTTAATGCAAATATTTTTTTTTTTCAACAAAAGACAAAAACATTATGAATGACTTTTTTGACAATTGCTAAACATAATGGATTCTATCAATTTTTTTATCTCAATTATCAATTAAAAAATTAAAAAATAAATAATTTTTTTTTGCTTAAATAGTTAAGAAGTGACTTTTTCTAAAATCAAATAGAAATAAACATTTTTTTCTATTAAAAGTAATAGTTGGTGAAACTTATTTTTTTATATAATAGAAAAAGAAATTGGGAGTTACACATGATAATTTATTATTCTAATAATGTTACAGAGACCCAGACTTTCACCTACATTGATGTAGCAAAGGCATTGGGCTCCATGTCATTGAGTAGTAAATCATGAGTTAACACGTATGATACAACATCATTGTGGGTACAATTGTGGGTCTCAAATATTTTTCTCATTATTCATCTAGACTTTTTTAGTACTTGTGAACATGGTGGATCCGGTTATTATTATTATTATTATTATTATTTTCATAATCTCAATTGTCAATTAGACAAACTAAAATAAAAAATGAAAATTTTTTGGCTCAAATTGTTAAAAAGTGACTTTTGCTATTACAAATAGAAATAAATGTTATTTTTCTAATAAAAGTGATGGCCCTTGAATGTCTTTTTTATTTTATTTTTTAAAAAATTAGGGTTATAGATGATAATTTATTGGTCATCCAGAATTATTTTCAAATCAAATGAGAATACCATTCTAAATTTTTTTCCTACTTTTTTTTTTAATCCAAATACTTTAATTTTGTAAGAAATTTAATTTTATTATATTTAAATATTTTATTGTAATTTTTAATTTAAAATAATTTTTCAAAAATCGCATTTAAATTATTTGTGTCATTATAAAATTTAATTTTTTTAGTATCCACTTGTTCGATGATCCCCTTCTAAAAGGTGTATTTGTTTTTATTCATTAATATTATTTTTTTAATTAATCTTATTTACTATAAAAAAAAATTAGCAAATAATTTTATATATTTATATATACAATTTTATTTCGATTGCTCATGTTATTTGGTGTTTCTACCCAAGTGTATTCAAATTTATTCAAGTTTTTGAATTTTATATAGGTCTCACCGAATTAAAAATTATGTTGTCCATTCTTTGAAAATTTATAGGCATAACTTGAGTTATTTAGATTCAACTTGCCAAATTTACTACTCCAGCAAGGGAGTTGAAAGTTACATGATTGAAATTGTGATAGATTAAAAATTGATATATAAATTGTGATAAAATTATCAAACTTAAATTGTAAGTTTCAATATTTTTGTATTTTCATAATTTACATACAAAAATCTAACTATTTATATTATTTTATATAAACATATTTTATTAATTTTTTCACGTCCTGTGCATAGCACAGGTTTTCACTAGTTTGATAGTAATGCAACAAGGATATTTGTAAAATTTTACATAGTTAATCCCACTTATATCTCTCAAAACAAACAGTAACTATTGTTAGTTCACTAATTATCAAACAAACACAATTTTTCTTAAACCATCACTAACAGTCCCTCACAAGTAATCCACTAACAATCCCCTCAACCTACATCTAAAAACAAACGGGTATGTCTAGTTTTGTGGGGTTCACTATCAGTCCCATTTTAATTTTGTAAGGCTCTTCGTGCATATCATTCATCAAAAAAGTTAAGTCAATGTGATAATCAAAACATTTTCATTCTATCATATTTGTCTAAAAAAAGTGAATAGACCGAGATAAGAGTTTTTGTAAAATCTTCTTTGGATGTTGGGCCGCGCAATAGGCCAAGATAAGAGTTTTTATAGCTTGATCTTGGGTCAAGCAAACACTATGCCAGTCAGAGATGTGTTGCTAGGGCTCGGATCTAGCGATCTGAGGGCAATCCTTTAGCGGACCAAGATGTTGCCAGTAAAGAGGACCAAGCTAGGTGTAGCTCGGCAAGGTGCCATTCTGTAGCTAAAGTTATCATGGCTCTGCCAAAGGGCACAGTGCCGAGATAGTTCGGTTGACCGCAACGACAGCCGAGCAAAGACTTGTGCAATCTCTCTTGGCTTGCAGTGAGGTGGGTATTAAAAGATAAGCATCCTTTAGGAATGTGATTCCTAGGAGAACTCTGCTAAGGAGAGTTAGAGTCCTACTAGGAATGTGCCTGGCGGAATTCATAAAAGCTAATGATAGAACCTATGGACAAGTATTGTAATTCATACTCTCGAATTCACAGAGCTTTTATATTTATTGTCTATTTGCTGACTTAGGCATCGGACGGGTTTCCGGCACACATCCACTGGCTAGCTCACATTTGTGTTTGCAGGTGATAAGACGACGATGTTTAGAGGAGTACAAACTCAATCAACAGGAGTATATAAGACAAAATATTTCGTGCTCGTACAATTGGTGTCGTATGGAAGAACGATCACAGGGAACAAACCTTTTGATTGAGTTTTCCTTCAACTGATTTCAATGGCGCACAAGGAAGACTTGCATCAGTCTGCTATCGATAAACAAACTCTAGAAGGGGACAGGAGGCACGATGATTTGTCTTTTGTTCCGTCCATGGCAAACTTGGACCCTTAGCGACGGAACCCTCATAGGGGACGCGAGAAAAATGGAGGTCTCTCTCAAAGCCCAGATGGACAGAGGCGGAATATGGATGCCCAAGTTCTGGAGGATCATGTAAGGGAGCAAGACGAATTGATAAAGAGAATGACAGCTAACATGGAGGCCATAAAACGCCAGATGAAGGGCAAGGGTGTGGCAGGGGTGAAAATTCGCAAAGGAAGAACTCGTTCTCACTGCTTAAGAGCTCGAGATAGGCAGCCACACCTACACATTCCGATAGCAGGAGCCTATGGACAGGCGATATGCGCACAAGGACCTACAGGACTCGTTACTTCAGGTCTGAGAGAATGAGAAGTGAAAAGTCTTGCGCGGAGGGAAGCAATTATCGACCCTCACATACTCACCAAACCACCTCTTGGCATACTGAGCTGCCTAGATCGGTGGATCTGCGAACAGTTCTGGAAGAAATGGCGTGAAGGAAAGAGGATGTCCAGGCCCATGACTCTCAAAAGATCTTGACTCTACAGCGGCTGGTAACTAGAATGCACAGAAGCGTCGAGGTTGGAATGCCAGTACTGTGTCTTGCCTACGAACCAGCGTACAAGGCATTGGCAAGATTGCAATGCTCGCCGTTCGTTTTGGCAATAAAGAACGCACCACTGTCCTTCGGCTTCAACCAGCCTATGTTCATAATCTATGAAGAAAAGTCAGACCCCTACATGCACTTGAGCCACTTTTGCCAAGTTATGACCATACATTGACGGAACGAAGCTCTAATGTGCATCTTGTTTCTGTCAAGCTTAGGCGACCTGTGCTTGACTTGGTTTGAGAAGTTGCCCAAAGGCAACATTGCTTCATGGATGCAACTTATGGAAGCATTTGTCACCAGGTTCAAGAAAAACATCAAGACGCCCGTTGAGATAGACCAATTGCTCGCCCCAGACATAGGCGAGAAAGAAACGTTAAAGTCTTACAACAATAGGTATTGGGATACCTTCAACCAGATAGGCAACTGCCCACCAACCTAGCTATTGCACAATACAAGCGGGGTCTGCCAGTGGGTCATAAGTTGAGGGATTCAATGACAATGATGTCGCCCCTTACTATAGAAGCCCTGATGGAGAGAGTGCACCAACACATCTATGTAGAGGAAGATGGGGCGCGTGTCAAGTTAAAGTCCAGCACAACAGCAATGCCGGACAAAAAACCTTCGATAAAAGTTAACACGATCGATAAGAATGACCAACCGCACAAAAACCTTAGCACAACTGGGGGCAAAGTGGGTTAGTAGGTTTGACCAACAACTTTTTGCACTCGTTGACCGAGATGGTTACCTCGGCCAAAGAAGGTCGGCAGGTTTGACCAATAACTTTTCTCACTCTTTGACCAAAATGGTTACCTCACCCAAAGAAGGTTGGCAGGTTTGACCAACAAATTTTTTGCACTCTTTGACTGAGATGGTTACCTCGGCCAAAGAAGGTTGGCAGGTTTGACCAATAACTTTTTGCACTATTTGACCGAGATGGTTTCCTCGGCTAAAGAAGGTTGGCAAGTTTGACCAACAAATTTTTGTACTCTTTGACCGAAATAGTTACCTCAGCCAAAAAGGTTGGCAGGTTTGACTAATAAATTTTTGCATTCTTTGACCAAGATGACAGTTATCTCGGCCAAAGAAGGTTGACAAGTTTGACCAACTTTTTCAAACTATTTGACCAAAATGGTTATCTCAGCCAATGCAGGTTAGTAGGTTTGACCAATACTTTTTTGAACTCTTGGACCGAGATGGTTATCTTGGTCAAAGAAAGTTGGCAGCCGAGGTGACTATCCAAGTTAAAGACGATTGGCAGGATCATGCAAGGCTGAACAAACCACCTCGGCATAGTGTACATTCAAAGTTAATAGAAAACCATAAAAGAACAGACCACTCGAGTGAACACTCCTACGCTCGAGTGAACTTCACCAACTCATAGAATCTCAAGACTATAGAAAAGGTACTAGATGCCCCAAAAGGCAACTAGAGCGAACAAACCTTCATTTGAGTAATGAAGAAAATTTTCAGAGTGCAATAGACACTGTACAGAAAATCAAAGTTATTTTTGCTGCATTTTGGGCCCTACCTTTTAAGATTTTTTATGTATATTTTATTTGACTTCAGGGCTAACAATCCACTATGGTCCTTGTACTATAAATAGACCATCATTCTCTCTCTTCCTTCACTTTTTCCTCTCTCTCTCTCTCTCTCTTCTCTCGCTCTATACCTTGGTCACCATTTTCTCTCTTCAAAACTTAAACTTTTTCACAAAAATACTAAGATCTACTCAATTTGGGTCATCCCCTCACCTTGGTCCTTGGAGATAGATTGTAGATCTCGTCAAGGGCTTATTTTGGAGCCAATAAATTTGTCACTTCATCGCCATCAAGTTTTTCAGGTTCTCTTCATTTCAAGGGGTACAGATTTCCTTGTTTCTTTTCAATATCTCTCTATAGATAGATAGGTGGTATTTTTTATTGCATAAAAATGCCATTTTGAAAGGATTTTTGAAATGCAACATTGAGAAAGTTAGGGTTTTTGAACTTGGGAAGTTTGATCTTTAATTTATTATGTATTGTGGAAGTTTTTTAGTTCTTGGATCATGTTTATGAAGTTTGGTGTAAAAGCCCTAATTTCTATTTGTTGAAACTCTTCAGAGATGAGACGAGTTGATGAATTTCATGATCCTCGAGTGAATTTAATTATTGTAAGGGTAAATTACATTAACACCACCTAAGGTTTATGTTTATTACAGTTGCCCCCTCACCTTTTGAAAATTACATCCCCCTTCCTAAGGTTTAAAGTTTCATTATAGATTGCTCCCTCCAGCAATTTAATTTTTTTAAATACCAATTTTTCCCTCACTGGGTAAATTACATTGACACCCCTCATATTTTAGAAATTATAATCCCCTTCCCAAGGTTTAAAGTAGCATTACCAATTGCCCCCTCGGTTAGTACTAGTTGAAAAAAAATAAATAAAAATTCATTGAAAAAAAATTATTTGAAAAAAAATTAATTGAAAAAAAATTTGTTAGTTAAATTTTTAAATTTCTGTTTAAAAACCAATGTAAACTCTTTTTTTGAATTTACATTATTTCCTCAAATTTACAAACTGATACAACCATTTATAAACCAAAAAAAAAATTATCAAACAAATTTTATGACAGTTTTTTAAATTTTTGTAAATATAGATTGAAAACTGAAAACGAAATGGTTACTAAACATGTCTCAGATGGTAAAAATGTCGTAAAATTAACAAATAATTAAATAAGTTACCAATGTAAGAAATGCATTATCAAAAGATTCTTAGACTATGTATGGTTTGATTTTTAGAAAAAAAAATTAAAATTAAAAATTAATTTGGTTAAGAAATAAAAAATAAAAAATAATTATCATTTTTATATAATTTTTATCTTTTGAGTGTAATAAACATAAACATCAGGGGGTGTCAGTGTAATTTTTATCTTATGTTGGTTTTTGAACAGAAATTTAAAAATTTGACTAACAAATTTGTTTCAATTAATTTTTTTTTTTCAAAGAATTTTTTTTCCAATTAATTTTTTTTTCAATGAATTTTTTTTTCAACTAATACTAACCGAGTGAGCAAATTGGTAATGCTACTTTAAACCTTGGGGGAGGGGATTGTAATTTCTAAAATGTGGGGGTGTCAATGTAATTTACCCAGTGAAGAAAAAATTAGCATTTAAAAAAATTAAATTGTTTGAAGGAGTAATCTGTAATGAAACTTTAAACCTCCGGGAGGGGGATGTAATTTTCAAAAAATGAGGGGATAAACTGTAATAAATATAAATCTCAGGATGTGTCAATGTAATTTACCCTTATTGTAAATAGAAAATACATCCAAGGAAGAAAAGAAGGATTTTTATGAAATTGGTTTATGCTATAAAGGTTGGTGATTTAAATTGGTGAAATAAATAATGAGAGATGTTCATGGTGATTAAATCAAAAGGCACTAATTTTTATGATTTGATAATGTGCTAAGAAATTATGACTTATACTGATGATTGTGAATTAACATGTGAAATAGGAGAGACGGTGTAGACACCTCTTTTTGATTGACCCTAAGACTTTGAGTATTTGCAAATCACCCGATGATGAAATAGTAAATGCTCCTATCCTTAGAATGTTTGTGATTGCTTAAATTTACTATATTACCCCGCTTTAGCAAAAAATTAACTTTTTACAAAAAAAAAAAAAAAAAAAGAGCATTTTACCCCTAAAGTCATTTTCAACCATAAACCAACTTGTCGACCTCAAGAAAGAGAGGGAAACACAGTTGTATCTTGATTAACGTCATTTTCCAAAATCAGTGACCAGTTTATCAAAAATATTGATCGAGAGACAATTCGAGCGTACTTGGGCCATAAGCTAGCCAAAGTCATGCAATTCCGCACCTAGGCATATAAGCTGACACCCAAACCCTTGGCCGCAAGTGCGCCCACACATGTCTTGTGTGGCCGTACCTGGTTTTTGCGGCCACAGTTCCTATGCTCGGCTACACTTTCTCGCGACAACCAAAATTGAAAATTTTACAAGGCTGTTAAACCGACTTTGAAGGCAGACGCTAGGGAGAAAGCGATGGCCAACCCTGGTAGCCTCAGTTAGCTTGTTCCTCAAGTTCTATGTGCCTATAGAGGCACCCCAACCCTCCTCTCTCAAGGGTTCAAGTTTAAGAGTAAATTGAGAGCTTTTGAGGGAAAAAAATTCCTTACCTCCACCCATCCTTCATCTTAATTCCAAAATTCTCACCCTAATAACAACTAAAGACAATTAAAAGTAACTTAAGGGTCGGAAACTTGGACAAAAATCAGAATCTAAACTTGAAGGAGGCTTGCAAACTAAAAAAAGCTTAGTTTTTCTTTGTGTTTCCTCGGTTGATTCAAACCAGCGGGTAATCCTCTTTTCTTCTCTTTATTTTAGTACTTCTTTAGTCTCTCTTTCAATATATGTAATCATGTAGGATAGATTACATGTCATGATCATCATGCAGTTCTTCTATTTTTTCAGGTTTTTCACCTTTCCTTGTATGTTTCATCTATTTCATTTAAAACAGCATGTTTAGGACAAATAATCATGTAATAATCATGCATTAAGCTCGGTTTGAACCATGTAATATTCTGCTTATTTTTCCTTTTTATTTGCTAAGGCCAAGTTTGGGAAGACTAAATAAGTGCACTTTTTGTCTTTTTGGACTAAAAAATTGAGGTTGAAAATATGGATGTTTGGGTTAACTTTTTGACTTTTTATTGAAAAATGTGTAATAAAAAATTGTAAAAATTGATTTGTAGGGAAAAATTTGAATTGGGAGTTGTGCAGCCGTAATTGTTGACTTTTGGTGAATAGTGTTAACTTTTTAACTTTTTGAGTAACTTTTTGGCTTTTTGACTTTTTGGGAATATCCCAAACTTGGCCTAAGTGTTGTGTTTTGTGCATAAATCATTTTAGTAGCCTCAAATCAGGCTTAGGTTTATATTTTGTATGTTTAGTTGTATATTAGGATCATGTTTATTTCACGTATTACATGTAATACGCTTAAGTCGACATCTGAGTAAGTTTTCTTATACTCTCATAGCACGTGTGCTTGTTTGGTTGCATTGCTGTCGTGCCTTTTTGTACAAAATTGCTTGTTTTGAACGTTTTTATAAATATTATTTATTTTAGTTTAAGTTTATGGACATGGATGATCCAAATCCAATTTTTATTAAAAAAATCAGTATTTTTGACAAACATGGCTTTATTCTTTAATATAAAATAAATAGTATTTATCTTTTTTCCAGAATCAGCTTGCTTTAGGATAGTAAAGGTTTTAGGCTTAAAATGATTGTATGAAATAATTAATCATTAAAATTATAAAATAGATTATTAGCAGAGGCCAATCTTGAGATTGGACAAAAGATGGTGCATTATTCAATGAACTTCCTTTTTTGTACCTTAGCTCCCGAACCCGAAATTCTCTAGTTATGACAGATCAGGACTTTAATTTAGTTTTCATTGTCAAAGGTTTCTTAACTCTCCATAAAATTAAGTTGTGACTCTTTCGATGTGGAATAAGCAAGATAGCACAACACAGTGTGGAAATGGGTTTAATAACCACAAAGGGACGGCGTCCATAGATGGATATAATGAAGAGTTGATGTGAATTTGAGTTATGTGGGAAATTGGATAGTTTTGAAACTTAACTAAAGGAGTTATGTATTGTTTAATTGATAATGAAGGTTCGGAATTTAGTTGATGTTGGAAATGCTGAGATGAGTATGGAAACCATGTTAAACCATTATCGTGGACGTCAAATTAGATGTTATTGATAGTATGGAAATTACAACAATATTATGAGAGTTATGTCATTTGATTTGATGGTTATGTCATTTAATACTTTGACGTTTTGTCTTTGGCTATTGGTGGATGATGGTATTGGTTATTGTAGAATAATTTGGGCATATTATGATGTGTTGTTGATTTACTTGCTTAGTTTGAATAATGTGGGAACATGATGAATAATGAAACTACTATATGGAAGTTTTGATTTCCTTTCGGCTAGCACCTGGTAAAATGTGGCGCTTTGACATAGGTACTGATTTCCTTCCAAGTTGAGCTCGGTAAAATTCATGTGATATTGAATGATACGAAGGATCCGTTTCCTTCTGGCTTGTGATCAGTAAAGCATGGTGCATTGACATAGGTTCCGTTTTCCTTCTAGTTTATGCCCAATAAAGCATGTGGACTATTAGGCTATATGGAGATTCTACTTTCCTTCTGGTTACCAATAAAGCGTGGCACTTTGAGATAGATTCCAATTTCTTTTTAATTAGGACCAGGTAAACTGTATTGGAATGGCTTGGCGAAGCTGGGTTGTGAAATGTGATAGTGTTCGTTGTTTGCTTGTGTAATTGTGTAGAATTGTGCGTATATGTGGAATTGTAATAGATGATCAAAGTGTGTGGTTGAGTTAGTGTTGTAAAGAATTAAATTTATAACCTGTTACCCTAAGTAATGAAAGTTAGGCTTGTAAATGGTTGTAATCGTCTATTATTTGTGAGATGGTGGGATGATTCATGTGAGTAAGGCTTTCAAATTGTAAGAAAGGTCGGGAAAAACTTTTGGAGAAAGTAATTGCAAAGTCAAAAAGATTTTCTTAAATTGCTAAGGAGGACTTCTTTTGAAAAGTATATTTATACATGTAAAATACTTGGATATGAAAAGAATCCATTATATATATGTATAACACGAGGATTCATGATCACATATATGTACAGGTTATTATTGATCAGAATCATTGTAGATTCTTATTAGACCTTTGTGTTCATCCTTCTTGTTAAATAATTTTTTACATGTAAAGATAGATACGTTGTCCAAGAATCAAGGAGTTATTTTATTGTGGTTTAGATATTGAGTAATTGTTGGCAAAATGCCCATGTATTGTAAAAACTGAATTTCTAATCATTACAGTTATATGTTCCATAACTTCCATTGTAAGCCTTTGTGCATGTATTATAATATCCTCTATTTGAGTATTTTATCATTTGTATAATACGAGAGAGAATACTACTATTTATTCTTTGGTACTCTTGCTTCCGCATTTATATTGTGTAATTGGACTTCAATACGGAACTTGGTAATATATTCGGATGATAAATTTCGAGGGTGTTACAAGACCAAACTTCAATATAATCCCAATAATTAAAAGAAAGATTTTGCTCAAGGGGTCTTGGTTTATTATGACCAAAGCCCCAAATTGCAGGTTGAATGATTCATTTAATAATGCATTTGCCCTACCCAATTGGGCTAGGACCTTTAGACGGATCCTTATTATGAGTATGAGTAATAACGACAGATTTCATTTTTGTTAAAATTAATTGGGACAAGGGACCCGATTTCCCATATAAAGGAAGAAAAAAAATGTTAGTCCAGATACTGTCGACATAATTCCCGCGGATCAGCCATACATTGAATATCTTTATTAGTTAAAACAATAATTAGCTCTAGTGTGGATTTCTAGATATAAGGTTCCTCAGGAATTTATTTAGGACCTCCTTGACAATGGGAGCAGTCTTAATTTCTGTTGATGGAGATTGATGATACAGTTTGTCTCAGTGAATGGATCGGGCAGGTCCAAGCTCCTCAGGCCCACGTCCAAATGATCAAACCCACCGGATAACCTACAAACAAGTTCAACGGGGAACGGGGTAGTCCCCCAGTGAACCCTCTGACGAGCAAGTTAGGAAGAAAAGTAGACTGTAGAGGGAGAGATTGGAGATAGAAAACTTAACCTTCTTCTTGTCTTCAACGTTTGCTTATATCCTTTGGTAATCATTTCGTTGTCCCTTCCGACCTGTCCTCCTCGCCGAAAGTCTATGTTGTAGCTTACCTTGTTCAGGCTAAGGGGATCCTGTTCTGACGGAGAGGTGTTGTCGTAATAAATGCTGTGATGGGCTGCATTAATGGTGATGTACAATGGCAATAACTTTGCAGATCTTTGTCTGCTGATGTGGCTCGTCCTTCACCTGCCATGTGTCTGAATGTCATTGGCTCTTTATACCATGTTGGATTCCAGCTGTTCTGGACCTCACCATCTGGGTATGTATTGGGCTCCAAGTGATGGGCTTGGGTTGTTCATAGTGATTCATGGCCTTTATGGGCTTATACACGTCAGTAGTCCCCCATTCCCGAGTGCAGCTTTAGTCCAACGAAGGGAATACTAATGAAGAAGATGAGGGTGTTAGGGATTGGCATGATGGAGGTCGACCGGCAGGGGTGACCGAGTGGAAGGGCCAACCACGAGGAGGGCCGACCGCAAAGGTTGGCCGAGTGGGAGGGTCGACCACGAAGAGGGCCGACCGCGAAGGTTGGCCGAATGGGAGGGTCGACCACGAGAAGGGCCGATCGCGAAGGGTGACCGAGTGGAAGGGCCGACCACGAGGAGGGCCGACCGCGAAGGGTGACCGAGTGGAAGGGCCGACCACGAGGATTGCCGACCGCGAAGGGTGACCGAGTGAAAGGGCCGACCACGAGGAGGGCCGACCGCAAAGGTTGGCCGAGTGGGAGGGGCGACCACGAGGAGGGCCCACCGCGAAAGGGGGGGTGGAAGGGCGTGGGGCTCGAGAGACGATATGTCACGTGGTGATTTGAAGTGGAAAAGATAGGGTAAGGGGAGGAGACAGTAGATTGTGGTCGTACACGTAGCAACATCCCGTGGGGGGGAGATTAGACGTTAGATCAGAAATGAAACGATAGGTCAGTATGGGTGTTAAAAAGATAGTTTTGGAGGATGATTTGAAAATTTTCAAACTGGCGAAAATTAATTGGGATCCTTGGAATACGGGCAAACCGTGGGTTTTTGGCATTATTCGATTCGCCTACTTGTTTACGAAAAATCAAAATATTTCGAGTGTGAATTCCTTTGTTGCTTACGATACACCTCTGCAACACTTTTTCAATTTTCTTGCACCTGCATCCGAAGCGATTCACAGACATACCATAGAAATGGCCCAAGAAGAAGCTGCGAAGGTCAGGGTGGATCCACTTGGTGATGATGATGCAGTAGAGTTAGCACAGTAATATAGGATGGAGAGGGCGGAGGAGTCGGTGGTACGATCCCATGGTTCCGCCATGATAGCAGCTCCAAGGCCAATCAGCCAGGCAGAACCAGATCACTGGCATACAAAGGCAGATAGATCAACGGTTACTGCAGCGGATTTGGAGGCTATTCGCGAAAAATACAGGTGCCTGCGGAAATAGAGTTATTGTTGCCGGTGTCGACGGAGAGGCCATCCGACGCCAGGCCAGGGGAGTTTGCCCTTTATGAGGAAGCATTGAAGGGAGGACTGAGGCTGCCCCTGCCGCAAGTGGTGGTAGATGTCCTGAATCTTTTGGAGGTAGTGTCGGGCCAACTAATGCCCAATGCGTGGAAGATCTTACTGGCTTGTGCAAGTGCGTGGCCGAAGGCGAACAAAGGGGCGGCCATGACAGTAGACGAATACTTCGCATGTTACAAGGCATCAGGGTAGCAAAAGACTTGGGTCACTCTGCAGGCAGCAGCAGGGAAAGGGCTGGTAGCGGGGTTGCCGTCGTCGATCAAGGGGTGGAAACCACGGTGGTTCTATATGTCTGCCAGTGGAGGGGTTGGAGTGCGCACCATTTGGAAAGTGCCCACCAAGTCTGTGGAGCCAAAGTTGGGAGCAGCAGCAGAGGAGAGGGTGAAGAGGGTAAAGGAATGGAGGGAGAAGGAAGGGGCCAGATAGGACGAGCTCGTTCAGCCGTCGGCTTTGTTTGAGGCGAGGTTGGGCCCACAGCCGAGTGGTGGGGACCTCGATCGAGCGGAGTTGGAGGCAAGGAGGAAGGCTCAAGAAGAGGAGGATCAGACCATCCTTGCCAAAGCCCAAAAATTCAAAGAGTCTCAGGAAGACCGACCGCCAAGGCCGGTTCCAAGGGAGAGGATCTGACCTCGCCCCAAACCCTTGGGGAAAAAAAACTTAGGTGAATTTGTACCACGACCGCCCCCAATAGATCCTTTGAAGGAGAGGTCTTTAAAGGAGATGGAGGTGTTGGGCGTGGTGAAGAAGAAGAGGAGAGTGAGAAGGAGTGAAGAAGAGCCTACCCAGAAGAGAAAGAGGGAAGTGAGGGCGGAAGAGACCAGTATGGTGAAGGAGGCAGAGAGGGGGAAAATGGAGGAGACCCCAGGAAGAGTAATTGCCCCAGAAGTGGTGGACATTGCCTCAGAGGGCATGGAAGTCGTTCCAGTAGTGGCGGCGATCGCCGCAGGGGTCGCGAGGGTTCCCCCGAAGTGCAAGTAGAAGGTGGGGCAACTGGCCCTGAGCCAAGAAGGAGAGAACAGCCCTAGGGGGGTCCGGCACCCCAAGGAGGGGGAGTCAGTCTGACTACTGCGATCTACCACGCTCGTGCAGTGGCTGGGCGATTGGAGGGAGAAGAAGGCCCAACCCAGGTAGAGGCAGAGCGCCTTGTGGGGATAGTAGAAGAGGCAGCCTTGCGCTTAGCAGCCAGATTCAATGAGGCTGAACTGCTGAGGGGGTTATGCTCCGCTCAAATGGAGGTAACCACCTTAGTAGGGGCTCTGCTAAGGAAGGCGGGTGCTGTAAAACTCAAGGCAGATGTGGCCAAGACTCAGCATGCAAAGTTGAAGAAGAAGAGTGCAAGTTGGGGAGAGTGCCCACGCTGATCTGCAAGTGGTCAAGGTGGAGCTGGAGAACACATGCCGCCAGGTTGTGTCGCTCGAATTCCAACTGGCTGGCGAGCAGAAGAGGTTGGATGAGGCCCAAAAAGCCTGCGCGGTCGCGATCGAACGATATGAAGAGGCGATGAGCAGTACTGAAGAGCTGGTCAGGCAGAAGGATGAGGCAGACGTGAAGATTGACGATCTGTAGAAGGAGCTGGAGGGCGAGCGTGCTAAGGCAATGGAAGAGAGGGAGAGCCTTCAGAAAGAGTTGGGAGCAGAGAGAGCCAAGGCGACTACTGAAAATGAGAGCCTTCAGAGGGAGTGGGAGGCAGAGAAAGCCAAGGCAACTGCTGAAAGGGCGACCCTGGATAAGGAGTTGGCGGAGGAGAAGGCTAAGGCAACCTCCGAAAGGGCGACCCTGCAGAAGGATCTGGACGAGGAGAGGACCAAGGCAGCCTCTGAAAGGGCGGCTTACCCCGATCTGTATGTTGCAGCAATGGACCAATTCAAGGGGTCTACTGAATTTCAGATGGCAGTGGATGCCGCGATCACCAGTAGCTTGGCGAGGGAGGAGTCTAGGGGGGTGAGTCCGCCGAAGATGACTGTTGGAGGAAGGACTGAGGTAGAAGTGATTGAGAGCTTCCAGCGGTCAGACTTTTATAAGCACGAAATGGCTGAGTTCTGGGACAGTGACTGGAAGATGTTCAAACGTAGAGCTAAAGAACTGTTCCCAGACTTAGACCTCAGTAGCGTAACAATTGGTGAAGACGATGTGGCCCAAACCCCCCTGGATGAGGGTATTGAGGAAGAAGACATTGTGTCCAGTGAAGAGGAGTAGTTTGAACAGGAAGAAGAAAGCCTTGCACAGACCTTGTGTGTTTGTGTTTGTTTTGTTTGTTGTTTTGTTTTGAATGGCTGTAATGAACTCATGTACAAATTTCTGAATAAATAAAATTGCAATTATGTTTTCATTTGATTGTCTGTGCTTGTGTAACTGAAATGAATGAGGCGTGAGCGAGACGTGTGTATAATGCAAAGTGGAGTTAAACTTGTAATAAGAACTAAATTTAAGAACTCCTCAGTGTAGAGTGAAATTGAAGTTGCAATAAAAACTCGATGCAGGACAAAGTTAGGAACTGCTCAATGTAGAGTGAAATTGAACTTGTAATAAAAACTCAATGCAGAGTAAAGTTAAGAACTCCTCAATGCATAGTGAAACTTAAAATGTAATAAAATTATAAGTTTGTGTTTGCCACACTGCTGAAGTAGATTAGTGGTTTATTGGAGTGAGGCTTGGCTTGTAAGGAAACAGGCTGACTTGTAAGAGTTTGATTGAGAAGAAAATAACCTGACTTGTAAAGAAAATGTGTAAGAACGTCTTTGGAATTTGACTAAGCAAAAAATGGTGTAAAGACTTGGACCTGGAATTGTGACTGAGTGTGTCGACTAATTCCACATGCATGAAGTTTGCATAGATGGCTTTGACCGAGCCCTGCACGCGTGCTCAGTTGGGGCTAAGCTATGATTCCCTGACGTTGTAAGTAACTTAGTCTAAACCTGAAATTGTGGCGCTCGGTCCGGCTGAGACTTATTATGCTTAGGCTGGCCGAGGTTTGGTCTGGCCGAGTGCTTCATGCTCAGTCTGGCTGAGGCTTTTGATGCTCAGTCTGGCTGAGGCTTTTGACGGTCGAACTGGCCGAGGCTTTTGGTGCTCAGTCTGGCTAAAGCTTTTAATGCTCAGTCTAGCTGAGGCTTTTAGTGCTCAGTCTGGCTGCGGCTTTTGATGGTCGGACTGGACGAGGCTTCTGGTGCTCAGTCTGGCTGAGGCTTTTAATAAGTGCTGCAAATGAGAATGTTATTGAGACAACAAACAGATAGCTAAGATATTGAATTGTTGTCCTGGACAGTGTAGTCCAGTCGATCAAAGTTTACATTATGCATCGAAAAGAAAATACAACAACTGAGCAATACAACAGTACGAACTTATTGAAAGTAGCGCATCAAGTATTCAGCGTTCCAGGGGTGGGGGAGGTCTCGACCTTCCATGTCCTAAAGTCAGTAGGTGCCCGGACGTGGTCGGGCTTTCACAACTTAAGGTCCCTCCCATTTGACTGCCAGTTTACCCTCAGTCGGATTTTTGGTGGCAAGAGTTGCTTCCCTTAAGACAAGGTCCCCTACAGCGAACTCCCTTGGTCGGACTTTGCGGTTGTAGTGTGTTCTCATTTTCTGTTGGTATGAGGCCAGTCTGATAGCGGTGGTCTCTCTGAGTTCTTCAATTAGGTCCAGGTCTGCCCGACAGAGCTCTTCGGTTAGTGCTGGATCCAGATGTAAAACCTTGGGAGTTGGCAGACCGACTTCTACTGGAATAACCGCCTCAGCGCCGTATGTTAAACGGAAAGGGGTTTCCCCAGTGGGAGTCCGAGCTGTAGTTCGGTAAGCCCAGAGTACATTCGGTAGTCATCAGCCTAAAGTCCCTTAGTAGCTTCTAGCTTAGTTTTGATGATCTTCAGGAGAGAACGATTGGTGACCTCAACTTGGCCATTGGCCTGGGGATGACCGCGGAAAGAGAAACATGGTTGAATCTGGAGGTCGGCGCAGAACTTCCTGTACTTGGCGTTGTCAAATTGTTTGCCGTTGTCGGAGACAATGGCTTAAGGGATGCCAAACCTGCAAACGATCGACTGCCAGATGAACTTGGTTGTGTTCCGCTCGGTAATGGTGGAGAGGGGTTCTGCCTCTACCCACTTGGTGAAGTAATCAATGGCGACAATCGTGAACTTGGTCTGGCCGCGGCCGATGGGAAGTGGACCGACCAAGTCGATCCCCCATTTGGCGAACGGATAAGGGCTGCAAAGTGTGATCAATTCTGTAGGAGGGGCGCGGAGGATATTGGCAAAACGTTGACACTTATCATATTTGAGCACGAAATCAATCGCATCTTGATTGAGAGTTGGCCAGAAATAACCAGTATGGAGTATTTTGTGGGCTAGAGACCTGCCGCCCGAATGATTACCACAAATTCCCTCATGGATTTCCCGCATTACATAGGTTGCTTGAGCCGAATTGAGGCATCGCAGGTATGGTCGTGAAAAATCACGTTTGTACAAGACACCACTGACTAGGATGTAATTGGAGTTTTCCGCCCGAGGTATGTGCTTGATGTGGAAGGTATTGAAGAGGCGAACAAGGGGGAGTGCCATATCCCTGTAAACCCGCATTGTGTCCTCCTTGGTATTGAATTCCCCCGTAATCTGGCCAATAATGAGCTGGGAGTCGCTGAACACCCAGATGTGGCTGACTCCAATGTCCTTGGTGAGACGGAGTCCTGCTATCAATGCCTCATATCCGGCCTCATTATTACTGGCATTAAACAATAAACGGAGAGCACATTTGAAATAGCCACCCTCAGGGGCGGTGATAATGAGACCAGCCCCACTACCTTTCCTGCGGGATAATCCGTCGACGTTGAGAGTCCAAGAATGCGGGTCTTCTGGCTCGGTAGGGGTTGGTGGGGGTAGAGAGGCAGTGGTTGGGGTAGGATTAGTAAATTCTAGGATGAAATCCGCAACAGCCTGTTCCTTAATTGTTGTTCGAGGCCGGTAGGAGATGTCAAACTGACTGAGTTCCACTGACCACTGCATGAGTCTGTCGGAAAGTTCTAGTTGTTGCATGACCTTCTTCAAAGGTTGGTCGGTGAGGACCACTATGGAATGGGCCTGGAAGTAAGGACGGAGTCGTCTGGAGGCGGTGACCAAGGCCAAGAACAATTTTTCTAATAGCGGGTAATTCTGCTCTGCTCACCTGAGAACCCGACTGATGTAGTAGACCGGCCGTTGGACAGAGTCGTCATCCCTGATAAGAGCTGCACTGACTGCGGTGCTTGAGACGGATAAATAGAGGAAGAGGGGTTCGCCCGTAATCGTTTGTGAAAGGAGGGAGGGATTGGCCATGCACTGCTTGAACTGCTAAAAAGCCTCTTTAGATTCAGTTGTCCATTCAAAAGTTTACCGAAGAACTTTGAAGAATGGTAGGCACTTATCTGTTGCGCGAGAAATGAAGCGGTTGAGGGCCACAACTCGGCCAGTGAGCCTTTGAACCTCCTTAACCGTTCTGGGTGAGTGCATCTCAATCAAGGCCTTGATCTTTTCAGGGTTAGCTTCAATGCCCAGCTGACTGACCATAAAACCCAGAAACTTCCCAGATCTTACGCCGAAGGCGCACTTCTCTGGGTTGAGCTTCATTTGGTACTTGCGTAGGGTGGCGAAGGTCTCACGCAGGTTGGTCAGATGATCAATAGAAAGTTTGCTCTTGACTAGCATGTCGTCGACATATACTTCCATATTCCGACCTATCTGATGATGGAAAATGGCATTGACCAACCGTTGGTAGGTGGCCCCAGCATTCTTCAGTCCGAATGGCATCATGCGGTAGTGGTAGGTACCTCGGTCGGTAATGAAGGACGTACGTTCCTGATCGGACGAGTTCATCAGGATTTGGTTGTACCCAGAGAAAGCATCCATGAAGCTGAGCATTTGATGACCGACTGTGGCGTCGACCGGCAGATCTATGCGGGGAAGATGATAGCTATCTTTGGGGCAAGGTCGGTTTAGGTCAGAGTAATCGACACAAAGTCGCCATTTGCTATTGTTCTTGCGGACTAGGACCACGTTTGACAACCATTTAGGGTAATCCATGTTTTTTATAAATTGGGCCTCAAGGAGCTTGTTAACCTCTGCAACTATAAGAGTATTGCGCTCTGGATGAAAGATGCGATGCTTCTGGCGGTAAGGTCAGAAATGGGGTTCGATGCTAAGGCGGTGAGTTATGAAAGAGGGGTCAATGCCCGGCATGTCTGAATGGGTCCAGGCAAATACATCATTATGCTCGATCAAAAGGGCAGTAAGGTCGGCCTTAGCTTGGGGGGATAGTTGGCTGCCGATCTTTGCAGTTTTCATTGGGTTGGTAGGATCGATGGGAATCTCAACGAGCTCCTCCACCGGTTCTCCTCTGACTAGCTCGTCCTCATCTCGGGCGTCAAGTCCTTCAATGATCATGGCCTCCTTCAGCTTGACTTCCTTGAGTGAGGCGACATAACATTCCCTGGCTATGGTCTGCTCTCTCCTTACTGTCCCGACGCCTAGGTCGGTAGGGAATTTTATGGCGAGGTGGTAGGTTGAAGTGATAGCTTGGAAAGCGTTGAGGGCGGTGCGCCCGAGAATGATGTTGTAGGCAGAAGGACAGTCGACCACAAGAAAAGTGAGCAACTTGGTAGTCTGCCATGGGCATTTGCCGATGGTGAGGGGGAGATCGATGGAGCAGATGGAGGTCACCCGGTCGCCAGTGAAATCGACCAAAGGGGTTTGGAGGGGAGACAGACTTGCCTCCCCAATCTTGAGCTGGCAGAAGCAGTTGAGGAATATGATGTCTGAAGAACTACCATTGTCGATGAGAACCCGTCTGACCTTATAGTTGGAAAGGAGGGTAGAAATGACGAGAGGGTCATCATGAGGATAACGGATGCCTGTGCAATCGGCGTCCGTGAAGGTGATGGGCTCTATCTTCTGCTTGGGCTGTTTGGAGGGTCGGTCTACCGTGGCAATTGCTTTGTCTGAGCCTTGCCTTATCTTTTTGAGTTCTGCCCTTTGAGCCGAGCGGGATGGTCCCCCACAAGCAAGGCCACCTGAAATGACTCGGATTTCACCAACTGGCGGAGGGGGATTACCTGGCGGCTGAGGTTGTTGTGGGGGGCGATCATGGCCTTGGTTAGGTTAGGCTAGCTGCGGGGAGGGGTGCGCCGGTGATTGTTTCTGAGGGGCTCGGTTCTTTGCTTCTGCTGTGGGCGGGTGTCGGTGAACAGGCTGAGACGCCCTTGACGTATTAGGGTCTCGACCTGATCCTTGAGGTTGATGCAGTCATCAGTGTTATGGCCATGGTCCTGGTGGAAACGACAATATTTGGACTGGTCTTTCCGATTTGAAGGAGTCCGTGAAGGTAGGGGCCATTTGAGGGTAGTCCCGTTGGATCTGGTTGAGGACTTGTTCCATGGGAGAATTAAGGGGGGTGTATCGCTCGAACCGACCGGGAGGTCGGGCTGGTGCCGACCGGTCAGCACGGGAAGTTCGGTCTATATAGTGGGGTGTTTGGCTATTATACTGGGTGTTTCTGGGTTCTGAGTCTTTTCTCTTTTCTCTAGGGGTCGGGTTTTTAGCTATTGGATCCTGCCGGGCTGCTAGTGAATCCTCAGCATTCATATATTTATGGGCTTTGGAGAGTAGGGCTTCTATGGAGGTCGAGGGGTTTTTGGAGAGGGAGAAGAGGAAATCGGATGATCATAGTCTGGCCATGAAAGCCGTGAGGATGACCTTGTCATCGTTTTCCGCTACTTGCAGGGCTTCGGTGTGGAAGCGGGTAACGAAACTGCGCAGCAACTCCTCCTCGGTCTGATGGATGTTGAGGAGTTGGGTTGCCAAGCGGCGTTGGCGCTGGGCTCCAATGAAATGGCTAAGGAGAGAGTCGTTGAGGTGCCGGAAAGTGGATACAAAGTCTGCTGGTAACTGACTGAACCACAGTCGGGCTGACCCCTTCAGTGTCACGGGGAAAGCCCGACACATGATCTCGTCAGGGAAGGCATGGAGGATCAAGAGGGTTCGGTAAGTCTCCAGATGGTCGATTGGGTCCGTCGTACCGTCAAAACAGTCAATGGTGGGCATCTTGAACTTGGCGGGTAGAGGTTTGTCCCGGATAGAGGCAGGAAATGGTGAGTTTGCCGTTGTAGAGGGTTTATGTTGAATGTTCTGCATGACCCCTTGGAGTTGGAGCTTCATTGCTCGGAGTTCGGCGTCCCAAAGGGGAGTGTTGTCACCATGGTTAGTCAATGGGGGCTGGACACTGCTGGCTTCCCCTTCAGGGGCTGGTGCTACGACCGGCGGGTGCGGGGGTAAGCGTGGTAGATTTATATGTGGGAGAGGAGGTTGCAAACCTTCCAAGGTGGGTGGATAGGGTTGCGGAACAGTATGGCTCGGGGCTCTTTCTTGGTTAGGTGGAATATCTGGAGGTCGTGGAGGAGGCATCGGAAGGTTTCTTTGGAGTAAAGCATTTATCAGGACCTGGTTTTGCTCGGCCATGCAGTTAATGCTGTTGGTAAGCTCGATAAAATACTGCGGTCGGTTGTTTGGATTGAGGGGGTCGGCCTGATGGTCGGCAACATTATTGTGAGAAGCCATGGATCTAGTTTTGACCATACACTTTGATGGGTAGGAGGAAAAGGTTGTTGGGATAGGGTCTCCGGCGACAATGAGCACAACTGGCGCGCGGAGCAAAGTTTTTCCCACAGACGGCGCCAACTGATGATACAGTTTGTCCCAGTGAATGGATCGGACAGGTCCAAGCTCCTCAGGGCCACGTCCAAATGATCAAGCCCACCGGATAACCTGTAAACAAGTTCAACGGGGAACGGGGTAGTCCCTTAGTGAACCCTCCGACGAGCAAGTTAGGAAGAGAAGTAGAGTGTAGAGGGAGAGATTGGAGATAGAAAGCTTAACCTTCTTCTTGTCCTCAACGTTTGCTTATATCCTTTGGTAATCATTTCGCTGTCCCTTCCAACCTGCCCTCCTCGCCGAAAGTCTATGCTGTAGCTTACCTTGTTCATGGTAAGGGGATCCTGTTCCGACGGAGAGGTGTTATCGTAATAAATACTATGATGGACTGCATTAATGGTGATATGCAGTGACAATAACTTTGCAGATCTTTGTCTGCTGATGTGGCTCGTCCTTCACCTGCCATGTGTCTGAATGTCATTGGCTCTTTATACCATGTTGGATTCCAGCTGTTCTGGACCTCACCATCTGGGTTATGTATTGGGCTCCAAGTGATGGGCTTGGGTTGTTCATAGTGATTCATGGCCTTTATGGGCTTATACACGTCAGACATAATTGAGAAGAGATAGAAGATGACTAAGAAGAGATAAAACCTTTATTATGCTTTGTTTTCTTAGAGCGGGAGGTAGAAGAGAGTTAATTTCTCTTTTGAGTTGTTGTTGAAGAGAGTTAAATTCTCTTTTAATATTGATTGAAAAAAATATTATAATTTCAAGTAGATAAATCGGGTATTAAACGAAGATAATGCAAACGTTCTGGCAAATATGAATTTTGCGGATTATTTCTAAACACTAGGGTGAAAACATTAGTTCTGCAGAAATTCTCTAGTTAGAAAATTAGGAAGGGAGTTGGATTCTCCCTTGATATATTCAATATCAAAATCGAAAGTAGATAATTCAGTCTGCCAACTTGCAAAAATTTGCTTATGAGATAAATTCTCCACATTGTTTTTAAGTACTGGATTAGCAGCACTCCAATCAATGCGTAACAAGAAGTGTTGATTCTAAGGTCTCATTTGGCAACACCATAAATAAATTATTTACTAGCTTATTTAGATTACATCATCTCTATTTTTTTACATGTCTTTTCGTAATAAGTAAAAAAAGATAGTTTATAAGGCATACCCAAAACAATCATCCAAAATTTTGAGCATACATTTTACAATAGTAAGAATATCTTGTTTGATTTTAGAGTAATTTTTTTGGGCATTTTTCAAGTTCTAGAAATGAAGCGAATTTATTCTTTATTAGCTGTGGGGTTTCTTTATTTAAGAATACCACCGCAGCAGAGATTAAAAGCATCAGTATCAACGATTTTGAACTATTCATTATTAGCTAAAGGCAGACAAGGCAATTTCTTGACTCTAAGTTTTACTTTCTTTGCAATTTGGGTGTGTTCAGTTGTCCAAGACAGAGGTTTCTTTTTTAGGAAAGAATGGCCAAACTCGATGGGTGGTTTCTACATCAATGCGTAACAAGAAGTGTTGATTCTAAGGTCTCATTTGGCAAAATCATAAATAAGTTGCTTATTGGCTTATTTAGATCGCATCACCTCTATTTTTTCTGCGTGTCTTTTCATAATAAGCAAAAAAAGCCAACTTATAAGTCATACCCAAAACAATCATCCAGAAATTTGAGGATACATTTTACAATAGCAAGAATTTCTTGTTTGATTGTAGAGTAATTTTTATGGGCATTTTTCCAAGCTCCAAAAATGAAGCAAATTAATTCTTCTTTATTGGTTGTGGGGTTTCTTTGTTTAAGAAAACCACCATAGCCGAGATTAAAAGTATCAATTTCTACGATTTTGGAGCATTCATTATTAGCTAAAGACAAACAAGGCAATTGCTTGACTAAGTTTTATTTTCTTTACAGCTTGGGTGTGTTCTGTCGTCTAAGGAAAAGGTTTCTTTTTGAGGAATGAATGGCCAAACTCGATGGGTGGTTTCTACAAATTGATAAATTCTTGCTTGAATTGAGCAAGTTTGGTTTCACTAAATTTATTAAAATACTACTCTTTGAATTAGAATATTTTTCTTGATTAAATTCGACATTGATTATAGTGTGATTGACTATAAATGATGTTTTATTCATTCAAACATTTCATTTACTTCAGTAGCAATTGGTGAGGTTCGTTGATTTGATTGTAAATTTGATTCATTATTGTAAATACCATGAGGTATTTGTTGGTCCAAAATATGGAGTCTTTCTAACACAGTGTCAGAATTTAGAGGTTGGTCCTGCAATATTTAAGTAGCAAGGGTCTTAAGTTGTTGTCGAAGACAGTTAATTTTTCTTTTAATATTGATTGACGAAATATTATAATTTTGAGTAGATAAATCAATTATTGAACGAAGATAATGCAAACATTCTCGTAAATATTGAATTCGGTGGATTATTTATAAAATGCTGGGGTGGATACATTAGTTCTGTAGAAATTCTCTAGTTAGAAATCAAGAAAGGGAGTTGGATTCTCCCTTGATATATTCAATATTGAAAGGACTAAACATAAAATGGGTCGGATCCAAGCCTTGGGTCAGCCCAATCCATTAGACTCAAGGCCTAAGAAGCAGGGTAAGTAAGTGGGCCAGTCAGATTAGCCTAATTACATCATCAACAATCCACCCAAGTCCTCAAGCACTTGGGCCCAGCCTATAGTGGAACGGTCAGTCCAGCCACGATGCTGGACTGGGCTGGGCCGAACCGCAGGATCTGATCCCTGGACCAAACCCAAAAGGGGCCGAGCACATTCAAAGATATCCTATTGGGCCAGCCCATCTCTACAAGCAATCTTATAGAGGGCCGAGCCGAGGCACGATGGTACCGAGCCAAAAGAACCCAATAGAGAAACGTGGAAACTGTGAATGCATGCACATGGAGGTGCCACCTCAGCTGGTCCCCCCCCTAGAATCACGGAAATAGTTGATCGAAGGAATGTGATCTGTTACAAGCAGGGTTACAATGAGTATATACATCCCTTGTCAACTACCAGATGGTCCCCCACCTTGGACAATGCTAAAAGGAAACTTTGCAGCACCAAAACTCAATGAAACCATCTTGGGTAACAAGTAAGGAATCCTATATAAACTACACTGACTTCACACTAAAGGTAACTGATCTAAACTGAACTACACTCACCAAAACACGACTGTCAGCACGGAGAGAGTATCCCTCATCTTCTTCTATCTCTCACTCCCACACCGGAGGGGTTATCCGGCCAACCCCTGTCGACCAGCTCTAACGGTGCTCATTGTTGCAGGGTCTCGATTCCTACATAGTCAAATCAAGTGCGGAGCTCTAATCCACAAACATCTAGTTCGATATTCGATACGTATAATTGGTGCGGTGAGCGTGGACGGCTTTGTCTCTAAGTTCTACGCTTGATTCCGGAGATGGAGATTGAGGACATCCCACCTTCGGCATTGACTCCACAAATGGAAAAGACAAATGATAAAGGCTTGGCACTCCCGACAATCTTGGATGAACAAACCATAAAAAACAACCGGACTTCCGAATCTGTTGAGCATTGATTGCCCTTCGTTGGAGGTTATTCTCATCATTTTCTACTAAAGAAGGATTACAGGGATGGAATCATTGACTCCATGGGAATGGAGATACAGGAACTGAAAGTACAACTCAAAAGGGTGATGGGTGACCCGACGGAGAAGAGGACTGACGTAGAGCCCTCTCGCCTGCGACAGAGAAGCCCATCCTGAGAACCACTAGTGAAGAAGGTTCCCAGAAATGAGTCTGGGCAGCAAAGCCAGTCAATCACGGTACAAAGTGAGGCAGCGAGCAGCCACACCCGTGGCTCACCCTAGAGAAGGGCTAAGAGGCAGAAAACAGCTAGCCAACAGACAGAGTACCCTCTTCAGGATCTTCATACTTGGCTAATTGGCAACAAACAAAATGAGCAACGGCAAGATCACCTTGACCGTACTATCCATCAGAGAGAGCACCGAGCATTGGATCGGCTCATCTTCAACCCATTCTCCCGAAAAATCAAGGCCATGAGACCTCCCAAGAAATTCACTCCACCAAAGTTCACGTCATACGATGGGATGTCAGACCCATTGACGCACATCAGCCATTATCGGCAAATGATGTCCTTATGGAGCCGAGACGAGGCACTAATGTGCAAAGTCTTCCCGTCCAGCTTGGGAGAATCCAAACTTCAATGGTTCGATCGTCTCCCCCCTGGATCGATTTACGACTGAAAGCTGCTCTTTGAAGAGTTCTTGGTCAGGTTCGTCTCCAACACTAAGATCCCGAAAGAGTCAGATACATTGTTCGATCTCCGAAAAGAACAGGAAGAAATGCTGCATAATTATGTTAGGAGGTATTGGGAGAAGTACAATAACCTGGAGGAAAATGTTTATAGCGAACAGATGGCCGTGATGTCTTTTAAACACGGTCTGCGCCCGGAAAGTAAGCTTAGACAGTCACTTACCAAGCGCCCGACCATAGCACTGAAGGATTTGTGTGCCAAGATTGAGCAGTACGCTCTCCTCGAAGATGATCAGATCCCCATCGAGGTCTCACCAACTGAACAAACAGCTCAGCACAAAAAAGAGTAGACCGAGGGGAACACCGAGGACTCACATCGAATGAAGTAGACAAGTCCAAATCCCATAAAGCAATTGTGACCGTATTCAAGGAACCAATCTATCGTATTTTAGAAAAGATCAAGAGAGATCATTCTTTATTTGGCGCCTAAAATGTTGGGAGATCCAGCTCGGCGCAATCAGAAGCTCAGATGCACCTATCACCAAGACAGGGGGCATATGACTTAGAATTACAGAGCATTAAAGCAACACCTGGAAGACTTGGTTGCTGCTGGACTCCTCCGAGACTACATTGATCAGGATAAAGTGGTGGCCGAACAAGGGAACCCCCTACCAGAACCAAACATTAAGCATCCTCCTCAGTTGATAATAAATGTAATCAATGGAACAACTAGCCACGAGCATGAAGAGGCACTTTAAGAAGAAATTGCCAAAGTTGTGTAGATTCAGCAGGTCATGTCAGTAGGGCCCGTGCCGAAAAAGGTACGCACAGTACATAAGCCCCCCTTGTGCACTGTTTCATTTACTAGAAAGGATTTAAAAGGTATTCAGCACCCACATACTGATGCACTGATTATAATTGTAGGAATTGGGAAATGATTTGACATAAAATGAGTCCTGGTAGATCAGGGTAGTGCAGCAGATATATTGTATTACGACATGTTCAGGAAGCTCGGTCTCTCCGAACAGCACCTCACCCCGGCGGCAACTCCATTGGTTGGTTTCAATTCACAGCCTGAATGGCCACTTGGCAAGATAGTGTTGCCAGTTGTGGCTGTGACAAAGACCTTGCAGATAGAATTTTTAATTATTAATATACCTTCTTCTTACAATGCCATACTCGGTCGTCTTTGGATTCACCAAATGGAAGCAGTCCCCTCAACCTACCACCAGCTCATCTACTTCCTAACGGAACACGGAGTAGAGCAGATCTCAAGGGACCAAGTTACATCAAAACATTGCTTTATGGCAGCTATGAAGGCTAAACAACTTTGTAATTAGGTGCAGACAGTTGAAGTAGACGAATAGCCAATCTTGGAGGATGTAGGAGGAACCCCAACGGAAAAGATAGTAGAGGATTTAGAGAAAGTCCTAGTAAATGAGGATGATCCAGAAAAGTGCTTCTTTATCGGTACCTCACTAGGCACTGATGAGAAACTTCAACTGTTGGATTTGCTGAGGGAAAATATGGAAGTATTCGTGTGGTCAACATATGATAGTCCAAGGTTGAATCCAGATTTTGCTTGCCATAAACTCAACACCAACCTTTCCGTTCGGCCCATTGTGCAGAAAAGTCGAAGATCCTCAGTTGAGCACATTGAAGCAATAATTACCGAGGTCGACAAACTCCTAGCATCAGGGGCAATTAGAGAAGTTCAGTATCCGCAATGGCTGTCCAACACAGTTGTAGTCAAAAAGAACGGAAAATGGAGAGTCTGCGTTGCCTTCACCTGCCTAAATAGAACTTGTCCCAATGACAGTTTTTCTCTGCCTCACATTGATCAACTGGTAGACTCAACAGCGGGACATGAGTGTATGAGCTTTCTAGACGCTTATAGCAGCTATCACCAGATACCACTGTTTGGCCCAGATCAAGAGAAGACAACATTCATTACTCCAAGAGGCACCTATTGCTACAAAGTAATGTTGTTCGGCCTCAAGAATATCGGGGCAACCTACCAGCGAATGATCACTCAAATGTTCAAGGACCAACTCGAAAAAACCATGGAAGCTTACATAGATGATATGGTAGTTAAAAGCAAGCTTGTTACAAACCACCTTATAGACCTAAGAGAAGTTTTTGGTATCCTGAAAACCATCAACTTTGCCTTAATGCCTCGAAATGCGCTTTTAAGGTAAAAACAGGGAAGTTCTTGGGGTACATGGTGACTCACAAAGGAATCGAGGAAAATTCAGATCAAATCAAAGCAATACAAGAGCTTGAAGTACCAACAAAGGCTAAAGAGCTACGGAAGCTGGCCGAAATGGCAGCCGTCCTGAGTCGGTTCATCAGCAAGTCTTCAAATCGGATGAAGCCCTTCTTTCAGCTACTAAAAAAAAGGTTGCATTTGAATGGGGTCTCGAATGTACCGAAGCATTGCAAGGCCTCAAAAAATGTCTCAGTACACCACCTCTCATGTCTACTCCAAAACCGGGAGAAGAATTGTACCTATATCTGGCAGTCTCAAATCACGCCGTAAGTGCAGTATTGATTCGAGAGGTTGAAAAGGAATAGAGGCCAGTATACTACGTTAGCAAGACTCTACTAGATACCGAGACATGGTACCTATCCTTGGAAAAGCTAGCTTACACAATGCTCATCGTCTCAAGGAAGCTGCAACATTACTTTTAGGGTCACACCATTAATGTCCTCACTGAATTCCCCCCCAAATCTGTCTTCAGCCGAGTTGATTTCTCTGGCCGAACAGCGAAATGGGAAGTAGAACTTAGTGAGTTTGACATTCGATATCAACCCAGAATAGCAATCAAGGCCCAGGCATTAATTGGCAGATTTCGTCGCTGAATTCGCTCTCACCCAAAGCACCGAGCGCGAAAACTCCAGCTCGGTACAAGTGCCACGCACCACCGAACTAGGAAAGCAATGCGCTTCAGAAGCATGGAAACTCTTTATTGGTAACATCTAGCTGCTCTATGTCAACGAATCGTCCAATAACTGAGGCTCGGGAGCAGGGGTAGTACTTATGTCACCAGAAGGATTTATTTAGGAGCAAGCTCGTAGGCTTGGTTGGAAGGCTTCTAACAATGAGGCACAGTACGAAGAACTATTAGCTAGTTTACACAATGTCGAACACTTCAATGCAGAGCAACTTCTAGTTTTTAGTGATTCTTAGTTGGTTGTTAACCAGCTTATTAGGATCTACGAATCACGAGACAAAAAAATGGCCATATATGTAGACAAGGCTAAGGATCTACTCAAGAAATTCTGATCCATATGAGTGAAACGAATCATTCGGGACAGAAACAGCCATGCTGATGCTCTAGCCTGCCTCGGTTCATCAGTAGATGCCAAAGACACTAGAAAAGTTTGGGTTGAGTTTGTGCCGGAACCAAGCGTTGCATCTCCAATCCTCTACAGTAACCCAGAGCCAAGCTGGATGGATCCAATACTTGTTTTCCTAAAATCTGGCACTCTCCCCGAAGACAAGAATGAAGCCAACAAAATCCGACATAGATCTGCTCGGTTCTAGGTCTCACCATCTGGGAAGCCATACAGACGCTCCTATCTCGGTCCTTATTCGTTGTGTGTGCATCCAAATCTAGTTGAAAATATTCTTTACGAAATTCATGATGATGCCACATTGGTAGAAGATCACTGGCGCATTGAGCCCTCACTCATGGGTACTGGTGGCCACGGATGCAACAAGATGCACAACAGTACGTTTAGAAATGTGATAAATGTCAGAGGTTTACTCCACTAATTCATCAGCCAGCCAAAACTCTCACTCCACTCACCAGCCCGTGGCCCTTTGCCCAATGGGGTTTGGATATTGTTGGACCTTTGGCACGAGGCATTGGGAATAGACGATTCTTCATCGCTACAACCGACTATTTCACTAAGTGGGTTGAAGTTGAAGCACTGGAGGGTATCAAAAAAACCAGACACAAAGCGGTTTGTCATGAGGAACGTCGTGGTCCGTTTCCACATCCTGCGGGTACTGATTACGGACCATAGAACACAAAGTTTGATGAAAAGATCTTCAAAAAATTTTGTGTTGACCTCAGGATCGAATATCAAAACTCTTCTCTGGGTTACCCACAAAGTAATGGGCAGGCAGAAGCGTCAAGCAAAACCATCATCAACGGAGTAAAGAAGTAGCTCGAACATGCAAAAGGAAAGTGGGTTTAAGGGTTTCCCCATGTGTTATGGGCTTACCGAACCACGGCACGACACCCAACAGGGGAAACACCTTACTCCCTAACTTATGGAACGGAGGCTATTATCCCACTTGAAGTTGGTCTCCCAACCCTCCGATCGAAGCTGTTTAAAAGCACAAGTAATGATGAAGTTATTACACAAGCACTGGATATAGCAGAAGACCGAAGGGAAACAGCACTGATCAGACTTGTAGCATATCAGAAGCAGCTCATCAACAGTTTCAACCAAAAAGTTTTCCCAAGGCAATTCACACCTGGAGAATTGGTTTTGAGGAAAGTTATGGATCACAAAAGGGTGCCTGGCGAAGGAAAACTAGGACCTAACTGGGAAGGTCTATAGAAGGTCACAGTCGTTGCTAGAAATGGAGCTTACCACCTAGAGGATCTCAAAGGCAGAGCCATACCTCAACCTTAGAATGTAGCAAATCTCAAGAAATACTATCAATAGAATTATCCCCTAACTTCTCTGTCAGAGTGTAAAGACAAATATTTTTTGATCAATGCAAATGCCTCCCCAATTCTCTTAATTTTTATTTATTTTTTATTTATTTATTTATTTATTTATTTTTATTTTTTTGGTGCTTAATATCTGACCACCTTCATTGCAAGAGATTTTCGAAATCAGCTTTGGTGTTTACCAAACGGACTTAGCTTTGGTGTTTACCAAACGGATTTAGCTTTAGTATTCACCAGACGGACTTAGCTTTGGTGTTTACCAAATGGGTTTAGCTTTGGTATTTACCAAACAGGATTACCTTTGATGTTTATCAAATGGATTTAGCTTTGGTGTTTACCAAACGGAATCAGCTTTGATGTTTATCAAACGAACTTAGCTTTGGTCTAACCCAAACAGACTTAGTTTCAGAACAACTGAACGGGATTTAATTTTAGTTAGCACTCAAACATGTCAAGTGGAATTGCTTGGTGGAATTATGTTTGGTAACTAAATTGAACCTTAACCAAGTGGAATTTCTTGGTGGAAACCGCACTAACGTATTTTAAATAATCATCTCTGAGTCCACAGAATTTCTTATGTATCGTCACATCAACACTCCAGTACCGCTGCATCAAAACAAAACTGGGACAGATTTGGATAAATCCTTCAAAGATCAAACTTTCAATAAGTAGTCCTATTCAGCTCCAAGTGGAGGCAAACAATTGTTTTTTCGATACCAACCTGGACCTGAGTATGACATCTTTTTGTCCCATTCAATGGAACTTATGCTATCAATATCAACATCAACTTAAGCAGCTCTTCCAGAGAGCAGGTTCTTCAGTACTAATCTTACTTATATCCAGGTAGGGGCAAACAATTGTTTTTTTTTTTTTTTAAAAAAAAAAGGTCAACCTGGACCTAAGTAAGCTACTCTCATTCAAAGTACAACGATCAATGCAACCATGAAGACCAAGCATCTATTCGGTCCTGTGGACCCAACAGTGCTTGGCCGGGGCAAACAGTATGAACAAATGCAAGCATGAAAACAAAACACATCAAACTACAACATCAGAAGTGAAGTTCTTTCAAAGGTACAGCTGGCCCCACGAAACAATACTAAGAAAAAAGAAAAATTGTCTTGACAACCTTAAGGGGACAACTCGTCAAGAAGACTGAGCCCCACTACAGCAGAAAAATAAAAACAAAAGAGAGAGAGAAAAATAAAAAACTTTAAATCATTCCAAAGGCGACTTCGACTTTCATCAACAGGAGGAACTTCAGGAGCAGCGTCCACAATCTTATCCAGGCCATCTTGGGGAGGAAAAGTAGAGGCAGCTCCAACTTCTTGAGAAGTAGAAGCTTCCTTAACCACATCTCCCACAGCTTCAGTTCCCAGGGTTCCACCTCCTTCAACGTTCACTGTCTCACTGGCAACGTCGCTCTCCTGAGTCTTGGTTACAGAATCAGAATCAGTTCCTGGGGAAATCTTAGCTGGAAGAATTGTAAGGGTAGCAGCAGTCTTCGGACCCGAGGACCTTGAGGGAATAGGAACGTCTAGAAATAAGGGAGACCCTTTAGGAACCTGAGCAGCAGCCATAGCACTTGACCAATCCTTCAGAAAGAGCTTGTCCCGCAACACCAGCATCTCTTCTTTTTTAGCAGACCCAGCTTCATCACAACCTTGCTGCCAATACTTAACCTTCAACTTAGAATGTTCAGCTACCATCACCACAATAACGGCCTCCAACTCTACCACCTTCCCTTCAAGTTGGGCCTGTACCACAATGGCAGCTTCCTTGGACTTTTCAGCCGAAGTAATAACCTTGCTCAGATGGAACACCTCCCTCTCAGCAGTCCGACATCCCTTTTTCTCAACTTCCAAGCTCATTGTCAGTCTTTCAATATTCATGGAAGCCTCTATCACGGTCTTTTCCAGTTCCTCAGTCCTGGTGATCGACAAATGCATCCTCTGAATACACTGCAACAAATAATAAAGATATTAAAAGAAAGAAAACAATAAAATAACACCAAGCGAATCCCAAAAACACTTACAACCGTCACCATTTGAAGGGTCCCCATCAGAACTGGAATATCACGAGGCCCTTTGTGATCAGTTGTGTCCACTGGCATTAAAAAGGTCTTGGTTAGGTCAAAAGCAAAGTCTCCAGGAGCAATAACTGAATCTGGAGTAGAAATGGGTCTGACCTGATGCAACATTGGCAGCTCCCACTTCTCAAATGACTCATCCTCAACGGGATCTTCAAAAGCATCTCCAACTACCACCTTGCCAGTCTCCCTCCTCCTTTTTTTTGCCCTTGGAGTAACCGAAGCAGAGGGTTCAGCAGCAACAGCATAAGGGCCAGAGGCTCCTATCTCTAACTTCACATCCATAAGGATCTTCGATTCGGCCTTCACCAAAGGAGTCCCCAAAACGTCATAGGAGCCAAAAGCCTCTGCTTCCAAATCCACCAGCACTCTCCTTTTTTACATAGACCTACCCTCTACGAAACTGGGGGCAGAGAAAGGTGTCCTCTCAAATGGCAAGCCCTGGCTTCGGCAGCAATTCGTAACCAGAGGGGTAAGGGATGTATCAATCTCAGTGTCAGAATCTAGAAGAGACGCAACGAGCCTCGCTTTCTTCGGGATGGTGGAAAGATAAGTCACCTGGTAATCTAGCAGCTCGGGTGCAGACCTCTTCTTGTACCTCAAAACAGCCTTGATGGCCTCGGTATTCTCTTGGTTCAGCCTATGCTGAAAACGGGAAGCCTCTGCAGAAAAGAAGAACAACATTCAAAATAAGGCAAAAAACACAGAAATACTATGAGGAAGGACTCAGACTTGGGTAGCCATCCTTTTGGGGCATCCATTCAGATTGGAACTCAATCCTAGCAAGAAACTCCCTATTACCACCGACTTGCAGAAAATCGTCATTATGTTTGTCCGAATCAGGTAAGCCAGTTACAAGATGGCAATCGACCGAACGAACACAGAGATAATAAGTGTTGTGATACTTGTTGAGTAAAAGGGTATAGTAACCCAAAATGTCCCAGATGTCTAGATTCAAACCCAACTGCCTGTTAAGAACGGAAACACCACAGACAACTCGGAACAGATTGACAGACACCTGCATAGGGGTAAGCTAAACTTGGTGCAGGAAACGGCGCACCAAAGGATCAAGGGGGAACTGGACCCCCCCTTCAACAATGGCTGCGGCTGGAGTGCCCATGTGCTTAGGGTCAATCTTCACCAGCAAAAGGGTCACATCATCAGGGATACCATAGTCATGGTGAAACATGGCCATTGTCTTAGGGGTATCAACTAACGACCAAAATTTCCCCATTAACCAAACATAATGGGATGAAGACAAAACTAAAACTAAGCAAAGAGTAGAGCCGAACACTACAAACAATGGCACAAGGGCCAAAGAGGGCGGTCAAGACAGAAAAGAGCAAGAAAAGAAGAATTTCAAGGGAACTTACAGAGATTGAAACAACAATGGCAAGAAGGTGGCCCTGAAACGAGAATGAGAATGGCAACAGAACGTCTGGGCAGAGCACCGTCGAGACCAACTTAAAGGAACGGAGAAAGTTCTGGACTCTCTAAAAGCTTGGGGATAGATGAAGGGGTTTGGGTTAGTAACCCCAGAGCATTTATTGCACTCAACCAACGTGAAGGTACATAAATCACTACCATCAATATGGAATCGGCGCACTATCTCTACGCACTAGTACCTCGCCACCACATGTCATCATAAAAGGACACATGCAGGGGGCGTGTGTCAAGATTGAACTGTCACCAAGGCCGAATTGAGGCAGATCCGAAGCGACGCGATGCTTAGAGTACAGAGCAATAGCTCTCCCCAGGAGAAACTTTAGCGCGAGCTAGAAGAAGGGATTAAATATAAAATGGTTCGGATCCAAGCCTTGTTGGGCCGGCCCAATCCATTAGACTCAAGACCTGAGAAGTATGGTAAGCAAGTGGGCCAGTCAGATTAGCCTAATTATATCATTAACAATCCACCCAAGTCCTCAAGTAGTTAGGCCCAACCTATAGTGGAAAGGTCAGTCCAGCCACGATGCTGGGCTGGGCCGCGCCGCAGGATCTGATCCTTAGACCAAACCTAAAAGAGGCCGAGCGCATTCAAAGATATCCTACTGGGCCAGCCCATCTCTACAAGCAATCTCGTAGAGGGCTAGACCGAGGCACGATGGTACCGAGCCAAAAGAACCCAACAAAGAAACGTGGAAGCTGTGAATGCATGCACATGGAGGGTGCCACCTCAGCTGGTCCCCTCCCGTTAGAATCACAGAAATAGTTGATCGAAGGAATGTGATCTGTTACAAGCATGGTTACAATGAGTATATACACCCCTTGTCAACTACCAGATGGTCCCCCACCTTAGGCAATGCTAAAAGGAAACTTTGCAGCACCAAAGCTCCATGAAACCATCTTGGACGACAAGCAAGGAGTCCTATATAAACTACACTGACTTCACACTGAAGATAACTGATCTAAACTTAACTATACTCACCAAAACATGACTCTCAGCACTAAGAGAGTATCCCTCATCTTCTTCTATCTCTCACTCCCACACCGAAGGGGTTATCCGGCCAACCTCAGCCGGGCAGCTTTAACGATGCTCGTTGTTGCAGGGTCTCGATTCCTGGGTAGTCCAATCAAGTGCGGAGCTTTGATCCACAATCATCTAGTGCGGTATTTGGTACGCACAAATATCAAAATCGAAAGCAGATCCAGTCTGCCAACCTACAAAAATTTACTTATGAGATAAATTCTCCACATCATTTTTAAGTACTTGTTTAGCAGTACTCCAATCAATGCGTAACAAGAAGTGTTGAGTCTAAGGTCTCATTTGATAACACCATAAATATGCTACTTATTGGCTTATTTAGATCATATCACATCTTTATTTTTCTGCACGTCTTTTCATAATAAGCAAAAGAGTCCGTTTATAAGTCATACCCAAAACAATCATCCAAAAATTTGAGGATACATTTTACAATAGCAAGAATTTCTTGTTTAATTGTAGAGCAATTTTTATGCACATTTTTCAAAGTTCTAAAAGTGAAGTGAATTAATTCTTCTTTATTGGTTATGGGGTTTCTTTATTTAAGAATACCATCATAGCCAAGATTAAAAGCATCAGTTTCAATGATTTTGAACCATACATTATTAGCTAAAGACAAACAAGGTAATTGCTTGACTCTAAGTTTTATTTTCTTTACAGTTTGGGTGTGTTCCGTTGTCCAATGAAGAGGTTTCTTTTTTAGAAACAAATAGCTGTTGTACAAATTGTGTAATTAAATAAAAAGAAATAGATTCGTAGTAAATTAAATTGGAAAAACACATAACAAGAACTTATGCTGGAAATTACATCTTGATGAACAGAAATACATAACATGATAAGACTCGAAAAGAAATTAAACCAAAGCTTGTGTGATACCAGTCTCCTTAAAACATATTCGCCGCGGCACCGTGGATGCTAGAGGTATGTCGGCGTCTGTCTCCCAGAATACGATGGTTATAACCCACCAATGCGGTACCTTCTGTTTAGCTTCGGCGAACCGATAATTGCAGCACTCTCTTACACGAATAGAAGAATATATGAGTGGACTGACTATATAATATGGAAGCCAAAAATTTGTGTTGGCAACCAAAAAAGTTGGTCTCCATTTATACACAAAAGGGGAGAGAGGAGGAGACTTCCTGGAACAAATGCAGAATTCAATTTTTGCAAAACAGCCCAACTAATGCAGCAAAACAGACAGAACTTAAGTGTGTGAATTTGTCACGACCACATTCTGCCCCAAATAGAATAATGCTGTGATGGCCAGTAATCCTAGATTACCGAAAGCCAACTTACAAAGGTTCACACATACAAAGTATACATATGGGGCATCATGTGCGGAAACAATAAATTTAAATCTAGTTAGTCCACAAGTGTTGTGCAAAGATTAAAAGAAATGACATACATATTAACATGGTTTCACAACTAGGAACCAAAAAAAAATTAACAAATAAAAAAAGCTAAACTTCATATTACATCTTGATTAAAAGACTTCTCAAGCCAAAACATACAAAAGGAAATGATCTATAAAGCTAAAAAGCATAATCTTCAAGACGAATACAAAACATGAAACGAAACACATCTTCCACAAAGCTAAGGTGACATCGCCTTCTTGCTCGTCACCTACATATACATAAGGTAGAGGGGTGAGCTGAAAACTCGGTGAATGATATAAGAATAAAGGTTTGAATGAATGATATCCGAAATTTTATTAAAACAATACATATCATGGCTTGTAACAAATCAAAGGATGAACCAAGTTCATCAATCAAAGGCTTTCAAAGCTTCAAAGGATGTTTACTAACATCTACATGAAACAAAGGATGAACATCTATTGACAAAACAAAGGAATAACCGACTCAGAATCAATTAGACAAGCCAACTCGTTGATGGCAAATGAGATATCTCAAACAAAGGTACTAGTTGTAATAAAGTCCCCTAGCACACAAGGACCTTCCAAGAATGTCATCAAAACAAACATAATACTTGATACAAAAACTAAGGGATCATCATTCATGCTTGATCAAATACTTTTCCAAAACAAAGTAAAACTTTTATCAAAACATTGTAACATAACTTTATTAAAAATACCACTCAAAATAGCTCTTCGGATCCAAGACTTACAAACACATGGTAAATCCCATTGGATGCACTTTAAGAGGACAAAAGAGATGCTCAAAGATGATTATGCAATGCACTCTCAAAACAAGCTTCAAATGAGTAAAATAGATCTCGGCATTTCTTTCCAAAACCATGTTAAAACAAAGCAAAATAGGCTCTGGAAATTAAATCAATGTTTTCCTTCTTGGAAAAGCATGCTAGGTACAAACCAAGTCTAGGATCAGATGCATAGAGATGAGCTGGGCCGAAATGACCTAGTCGGGTGAACTCAAGAGGTCATGGCCGAGGTTCCACACCTCTTGGCCAAAGCGTGGTCACCTTGGCCAAGATGTGGGTTGCCTGTCCAGGATGTTACAAGGTGTCGGCAAAGATGTGTTGTGGTCGGCCTTGGTGTTCATGCAAGGTAGACCAAGGTGCTTGTGATCATGCAAGGTAGGCCAAGATGAGATGCAATGCTTGGCCTAGGTGTGAGGTCTAGATAAGAGTGGGTCTCTGTGACCACAATTGGGGAAATAAAGATGTTTTGAAATGTGGGTTTCTTCTTGAAGAACATGAATGCTACAAAAAATCATAACTTCTTATTCAAAATCTGGAATTTCATGATATGAGTTTGAAAATATGGACCTGGGTACATATACTTGAGGACTTCATGGTAACAAACACAAGAATATAGAACTTAATATAAACATTTGGATCAAAACATGGTTTTTCTTTAAGAATACAAGAACATCACTTTCTCTTTCTAAAACAAAACTTTAAATCAATGCATGGCTCATGAATCATGCTAGATCATGCAATGTGATCATACCAACATAAAGAACAAAAAAAGTAGATCAATAATCTAACCTTAAAACACAAATCAAATGGTTCAAGGTATGAAAAAAGCCTAGCTTTCTCCAAGAACTTCCTCTTCTTCTTCCTACGACATCTTCCACTTCTTAGACAAAGATCTAGCAAATGATATGGGTTTCTTGACTGTTAACAGACTAATACCCACTACTGGCGCATATGGTAACATCTGGTCAAATCTCCTGAAAAATGTGCTTGAATGAAAGGACAAGAGTAGGTCGAAGTGTATACAACAAGTAAGGTGACATGGGTATTCTAACAAGGAAATGATCTTGGATCAAAATGTAGGCTTCGAACAAGGTCTCCCTGACCTCAGCTAGGAAGGGTGACACTTGGCCTAGGTGTGACACGCATCAGCCTAGGTTATACAAGACATTTAACAAAGGTTGTTAGGTGTTGACTAAGGTGCACAACTCGGCAAGAAGGTTCAAAGATCACAGATCTCGAATGCCTAGCTGATGCACACCTCGGCTTAGGTGATGCACACCTTGGCCCAGGTGCGAGGGCGTAGTTGGAGGTTAGCCAAGATGGTTCTAAGATAGCCCTAGGTGTTATCGCTCAATGGCTTAGGTGTAAGAGGTTCAAATGTGTGACCTAGGTGTGAGGTAGCAAAGGTAGATAGTCTAGGTTCAGTACACAAGCATGGAACAAAACAAGGATCTTATACTTAGGCAAAAATACAATAGTATCAAAACAAGACAGGATCCCACATTTAGACAAAATATCAAAGTTTACAAAAATGCAAGCTTAACAAACCAAAATCATGTAAATTCTTATGAATATGACTAAGGCAAAATGAGGGTTATTATGGTGTGCCCCCTTTAAAGAAGTTTGGTCCCCAAACTTAAGTTACCTTGCCCCAAAAACAACTCTGGATATCAGATTTTCATCTCCTCTTCCATTTCCCATGTAGCATCTTTGCCATAATGCTCATTCTATTCAATTTTCACTATTGGTATCGAATTATTCCTCAACTGTTTCACTTGCCTATCAATAATCCATATTGGCTTCTCCTCGTAACCCAAATCTTCATTAACCACAATCTCGAAATGATCAATTATATGCGTTAGATCCCGAATATACTTCCTCAGCATCGAAACATGAAACACATTGCGGACTTGACTTCATTCTGATGGCAAGGCAAGTCGGTAGGCAACGAGGTTAACTCTCTCAAGAATTTCAAATGGCCCAATGTAAGGAGGTGCTAACTTACCTTTCTTTTCAAACCTTGAAATTCCTTTCATTGGTGAAACTTTTAGGAATACATGATCCCCAACTTCAAACTCTAACTCTCTTCTTCTTTGGTCAGATAACTCTTTTGTCGACTCTGAGCGGTTTTGATTCTTTGTTGAATGAGCTTAATCTTCTCGGTTGTCACTTGAACTAACTCCAGACCAATCAATGCTTTGTCCCCTACTTCGGTCCAACAAATTGGTGACCTACACTTTCTTCCATACAAGGCTTCATATGGCTCAATGACAATGGTAGCTTGGAAACTATTATTGTAAGCAAATTCCACTAACGGCAAATGTAACTCCCAACTCCCCTTGAAGTCCAATACACATAATCTAAGCATATCCTCAAGTATCTGAATCGTTCTCTCTGTTTGCCGATCGGTTTGACGATGGAAAGCCATGCTAAACCTCAACTCAGTTCCCAAATCTCTTTGTAAACTCTACCAAAATCTAGAAACAAATTTTGGATCTCGGTCTAAAACAATAGATATCGGCACCCCATGAAGTCTAACAATCTCATTCATATGCAACAAAGGTAGTCAGTCAGTATTAAATGTAGTCTTAATAGACAAAAAGTGTGCCGACTTAGTTAGTCTATCAACTATAACCCAAATCGAACCCATACCTTTTTGCAGCCTCGGCAAACCCATAACAAAATTCATGGAAATGTGGTCCCATTTCCACATAGGAAATTGGCAAAGGTTGAAGAAGTCTGGCGGGCCTCTGATGTTCTGCTTTCACTTGCTAACAATGCAAACGTTGTGATACAAACTCGGCAATCTCTCTCTCTGCATATTTGGCCATCAAAACGTTTGCTTCACATCTTGGTACATCTTGGTATTTCTTGGATGAACGGAAAATCTGGAACTATGATCTTCTTGCAAAATTCTCCTTTTCAACTTTGGGATGTCGGCCACACATAATTTTCCCTCAAACTTTAGTACCTAATTCTCTATGGTGTATCCCGGTCTCAGCTTTGTGATCGTCAACTACCTTCTTGAAAAATTCATTATCCATCTGTCGTGCCCTTACTTTCTCAATAATGATTGGCTCTACCGAAAATCATTGCTAAAATTTTATCATCACGGCAAAGTACAACATTGATATCTAAGTCTTACAAATCTCGAAGTATGCTCTTCTGCTCTGTTAGTAAACATACTAAACTCCCAACAGATTTTCTACACAACACGTTAGCCATTGAGTTAGCTTTACCCAGGTGATACTAAATCTGCATGTCATAGTCTTTCAATAATTCAAGCCATCTTCTCTGCCTCATATTCAATTCTTTCTGAGTGAACAAATGCTTCCGACTCTTGTGATCTGTTAAAACCTGACAAGAAGCTCCATACAAGTAATGACGCCAAATTTTCAAGGCAATACCATGGCTACTAATTCTAGATCATGGGTGGGATAATTCTTTTCATGAGATTTCAACTGACAAAATGCATATGCTATGACCTTACCCCCTTGTATCAACACACAACCTATAACCCTATATGAAGTATCACTATAAATTTGGAATTCCTCATTACATGATGGTATTACAAGAATCAGTGTTGTGACTAACCTCGTCTTTGGCTCCTAGAAAGTTGTTTCTCTATCCTCGGTCCATTCATACGCCACTCCATTTTGAATCAATTGTGTCAATGGTACTACAACCTTCGAAAAGTCCTTCACAAACTTTCTATGGTAACCTGCCAAACCCAAAAAACAATGAACCTCGGATACATTAGTAGGTCTTGGCCAATTCATAATTATTTTGCTAGGATTAACCGAAATACCCTATTCATCAATCACATGACCCAAAAATGAAATGCTTGAAAGCCAAAATTCACACTTGCTAAACTTAGCATACAATTTTCTATCTCTCAAATGTAAGGCAAGTCTCAAATGATTCTCATACTCATCTCTACTCTTGGAATAAATCAAGATATCATCAATGAAAACAACCACAAACTCATCTAAGTATGGCTTAAAGACTCTATTCATTAAATCCATAAATACAGCAGGGGCATGGTTACCCCAAACGGCATTACCAAAAATTCATAATGGCCTTACTTTGTCCAAAATGAAATATTCTCCACATTCTTGGCTTAACCTTGAGTTAATGGTAGCCCGACTAAGATCAATTTTAGAAAAGACTCATGCTCTCTGTAACTGATTAAACAAATCATCAATCTTCAGCAATAGATATTTATTCTTAATGGTTACCTTATTTAGTTTTCGGTAATCAATACAAACACGAAGTGTGCCATCATTTTTCTTAACAAATAGAACTGGTGCACCCCAAGGTGAAGTGCTCAGCCTAATAAAACCCTTATCCAATAGCTCTTGTAATTGAACTTTTAACTCCTTAAGCTCGACTAGGGCCATCTTATAGGGTGTTTTGGAAATACGTTGTCTTCTCGGTATAACATCAACAATAAATTCTATCTCCCTATTAACCAAATGGACAGGCAAATCATCGGGAAATTCATTAACAATTGGGATATCATGCAATTCGGCATTTCCATTTAGATTACTTAGTACACTACACAAATAACCCTGACATCCTTTTTGGATCAACTTATAAGCTTTCATGGATGAAATCAAGTAAGGTGGGGATACTACTCCTTTACCCTAGAATGTAAGCTCGACTTGGTTCAGAGGTTTAAAAGTGACACTTTTAGAAACACAATTAATGGAAGCATTATTTGCTGCTAACCAATCTATTCTCAATATAACATTGAAATGAGTCATGTTCAACAACATCAGATCAACTAATAATTTAACATTCTTAATCATAACAACACATGCTCTATAAATGGATACCACAATCATAGCTCTTCCGGATGGAGTAGAGACAGATAATAAATAGCTAAGGGGTTCTAATTCTTTGTGGAGCTACGCTTTGGCCGTTTGTCTGCTCGGCCTTAGTAGAGGTGGTGCCAGTATTCTGTTGTTTTGCTTACCTTAACACATAGGTCAAACCTTATACCATCCTCTCTAATCTGTCCAATCTGTCCTCGAAATGATCTCATCTAATTAGAGGTCTTCCCCTATGAGTATGCAAAATGTGACTTTAAAACAAGATGAACACATAGGCAAGTTAACAAGTAGTAAATAAACATGCCGAAATCATATACACCTCGCCAAATAGTAAGCAATATGATGCAATCTTAAAATCATTCTAAGGGAAATCATATGCTCATTAGAAGCAAGAGTGTGTGAATAAACGTACCATGAGGAACTTGTGCTCTGATACCAATCTATCATGACCCCATTCCACCCCTAATAGAATGATGCCATGGTGGCTAGGAATCTTAGATTACCGAAGGCCAACTTACAAAGATTCATACGTACAAAGTATACACACATGGACATACATGTGCGAAAGTAATAAATTTGAATCTAATTAGTCTATAAGAGCTGTGCATAGATTAAATGAAAAGACATACATATTAACATAGTTTCACAACTATGATACAAAAAAAAAAAAAAAAAAACAAAAACAAAAAAAACAAAAACAAAAAAACAAAAAACAAAAAAAACAAAACAAATCAAAACTTGATATTACATCTCGATCGAAAGGCTTCTCAAGTCAAAACATACAAAAGGAAACGATCTACAAAGCTAAGAAGCATAATCTTCAAGATGAATACAAAACACAAAACGAAACACATCTTCCATAAAGCTTAGGCGACATCTCCCTCTTTCTCATCACCTACATATATATAAGGGAGAGGGGTGAGCTGAAAACTCAATGAATGATATAAGAATTAAAGGTTTGAATGAATAATATCCGAGATTTTACTAAAACAATACATATCATGGCTTGTAACAAATCAAAGGATGAACCAAGTTCATCAATCAAAGGCTTTCAAAGCTTTAAAGGATGTTTACTAGCATCTACATATTACAGAGGATGAACATTCATTGACAAAACAAAGGAATAACCGACCTAGAATCGATTAGACAAGCCCACCCGTTGGTGGCAAAAGAGATACCTCAAACAAAGGTACTAGTTGTATTAAAGTCCCCTAGTACACAAGGACCTTTCAAAAATGTCATCAAAACAAATATAATACTTGATAATAAAAAAATAAAAATAAAAATAAAAAACTAAGGGATCATCATTCATGCTTGATCAAATACTTATCCAAAACAAAGTAAAACTTTTATCAAAACATTATAACATAACTTTATTAAAAATACCACTCACAATAACTCTTCGGACGTAGGAATTAAGGCAATGATCGAAGACCTACAAAGACATGGTAAATCTCATTGGATGCACTTCAAGAAGACAGAAGAGATGCTCAAAGATGGTTATGCGATGCACTCTCAAAACAAGCTTCAAATGAGTAAAATAGATCTCGGCATTTTTTCCCAAAACCAAGTTAAAAACAAAGCAAAACACATTCTAGAAGTTAAATCAATGTTTTTCTTCTTGGAAAAGCATGCTAGGTGCAAACCAAGTCTAGGAAAGTATGCACAAAGATGAGCTGGGCCAAAATGGCCTAGCTAGGTGAACTGAGGAGGTCATGGTCAAGGTTCCACACCTTTTGCCTGAGGTGTGGTCTCTCTGGCCAAGATGCAGGTTGCCCGCCCAGGATGTTACAAGATGTCGGCAAAGATGTGCTGTGGTTAGCCTAAGTGTGCAATGGTCGGCCCTAGGTGTTCATGCAAGGTAGACCAAGGAGCAAGTGATCATGCAAGGTAGGCCAAGGTGAGATACAATATTTGGCGTAGGTGTGAGGTCAAGATAAGAGTGCGTCTCGGTGGCCATACTTAAGGAAATAATGAAGTTTGAAAATTTGGGTTTCCTCTTGAAGAACATGAATGCTAAAAAAAATCATAACTTCTTATTCAAAATCTGGAATGTCATGATATGAGATCGAAAACATGGACCTGGGTGTTGCCTAAGGTGTACAACTCGACAAGAAGGTTCAAGGATCAAAGATCTAGAATGCCTAGGTCATGCACATCTCGGCCAAGGTGTGAGGGCATAGGTGGAGATCAACTAAGATGTTTCCAAGATAGCCCTCGGTGTCATCACTCAACGGCCTAGGTGTAAGAGGTTCAAATGTGTGACCTAGGTGTGAGGTAGCAAAGGTAGATAGTCTAGGTACACAAGCATGGAACAAAATAGAGATCTTATACTTAGGCAAAAATACAATAGTATCAAAACAAAACAGGATCCCACACTTAGACAAAATATCAAAGTTAACAAACCAAAATCATATAAATTCTCATGAATATGACAAATGCAAAATGATGGTTGTTATTGAGTTACACACTTTATATACATATACGTGTATATCTGCAGCCACCAAACAAACTTAACCCAAAAAGATTGGGTAGGTGGACCACTAATCCGGCCCAGCCTAAACCTAACCCATTCCAGCAAGCCCAAGCCCATGTCCCAAGATCTAAGATCTATGATCCATGGACCTGGACCCGGCTCGGTCTAGTTTGGGATGACATGTGATGCGCATGCGCGCATGTTTGGCAATTTTTGTATAACCAACCTGGACCATAGTTTTAGCCAAAGCCCATCCTTGAAGCATCCATAACTCCCTTCCTTTGAAAAATTTGGATGCCCCAAAGGGCTCATGCCCTTATCAAAGTTTTGAGATTTAAATACCCGTCAATGCTTTCCTCTACAATCAATGTGGGATAGGTAATTATACATTATTCCCAATACCTCATTCATGAGACCAACTTTATGAGACAATTTCTCATTCAATTCTCAATGGTTTTTGGTTATTCTTTTTGTGGTGTAAAGATTTTGTTACAAAGAATCTAAACCCGTTTGATCCCGCCTCAATCGGTGGTTGGGACCTTCTTTAATTTCACATTAAAGTCACCATAAAACCATTTTTTCCAACAATCCCCCATATGAATAAAAATTGACTGAATAAAGAAAACGGACAACGTTTAACAACAAAAACTCAGAGAGAAAGCACACAGACTAACCCTACATCAAAAAAAGGTAGTTGTTGGCCTTGAACCTTTCGTAGTGAAAGCCTATCAAATTTATTGGCTGAACAGTGAACATGATGTCTTGAACTATTTTGTCATTTATGTAAACCAAGACAATAGACCTCACACAGGAGTTAGTCCAAATATTGTTCTTATTCTCACTGGTATGTCTGGTATGGCCCTAAAACACTAGCCTAGTTCAGTTAGTGTTTTTAAAAAACTTGGCATTGTCAATTCTTAAAGAAGTGGCCCCATTTCGCATTCACATAGGTGACCTATATAAGGTATCTCATTATACCACGGTTGACAATTCACTTCACTTAGGTCATTAAAAGCATTAGCTTAACCTTCTACCCCCGTAGGATATCACTGCATAAAGGAATGGGCAAGAGGATTTACCCCTTCAATGACTCACCTGCTACACGCAGTTAAGTTGTCCTTTTGAACCTAAATCTTGGGATCTCTAGTCAACTAGGTTGGGTTTTCTATTCTAGTAACATTAACTAAAGGCCTTAACCTCATTCCTCTTGATGACATTTCTACTAACTCTCGAGTTAACTCTTTGGTTAGCGGATCCACAATGTTGTCCTTAGACTTTACATAGTCTAGAGAGACAACTCCATTAGAGAGTAATTGTTGTATGGAATTATGTCTACAACGAATATGTCTAGACTTTCCATTATACATATTACTTTGTGCCCGATCAATTATCGGTTGGCCATCACAATGAATACAAATAGCAGGCACAGGTTTCAGCCAACGTGGAATATCTTCAACAAACTGGCAAAGCCATTTAGCTTCTTTAGTTGCTTTATCCAAAGTAATAAACTCAGATTTCATTATTGATCTCAATATACACATTTGTTTGGAAGATTTTCAAGACACATTGTCCCTCCAAGGGTAAATACATAACCACTAGTGGATTTGGAGTCCTTTATGTTAGATATTCAATTAGCGTCATTATACCCTTCTAGTACTGATGGGTATCTGGTATAATGCAGCCTATAATCCCTGGTGTAATGGAGATAACCCAACACCCGCATAATGCCCTTCCAATGCGTAGCATTAGGATTACTCGTGTATCTACTAAACCTACTAACAGAGTAGGCTATATCCGACCTTGTACATCTCATTACATACATCAAACTCCCAATGACCAGAAAATATTCTAACTGAGAAATACTCTCACCATTATTCTTGGTCAAGTGTAGACTTAAGTCTACCGGTGCCCTAGACATACTCCTATCTGATTTACCAAATTTCTCAAGTATCTTCTCAACATAATGAGATTGAGAAAATACAATACCATCAGATGTTCTAGTAATCATAATACCTAAAATCACACCTGCAAGGCCCATATCTTTCATGTCAAACTTAGAGTTTAACAATCTCTTGGTAGCTCTAATTATCTCAACATTACTACCAACAACTAGTATGTCATCAATGTATAGACACAAAATGACATAAGCTCTATCAGTGTCTTTAATATATATGCATTTGTCACACTCATTAATTCTAAACTCATTTGACAACATAGTGTTGTCAAACTCCTCATACCATTGTTTAGGAGCTTGCTTCAAACTATACAATGATTTAACAAGCTTACAGGCTTTCTTATTTTGTTCTGGAGCAGAAAACCCCTCGGGTTGTTCCATGTAGATTTCTTCATCTAAATCTCCATTTAAGAAAGCTATCTTTACATCCATATGATGTATCTCCAAACCACGTAAAGATGCTATCACAATCACCATGCGAATGGATGTAATCCTTGTCACAGGTGAATACATATCAAAGTAATTGAGGCCTTCTCACTGCCTGTATCCTTTGATAACTAACTTAGCTTTATACTTATCAATTGACCCATCCACTTTCATCTTTCTTTTAAAGATCCACTTACTTCCCAAGGCCTTACTGCCTGGGGGTAGATCAACCAACTTCCAGGTATGGTTCTGTAGGATAGAGTCAATTTTATTTTTAATTACTTCTTTCCACAAAGGACTATCATGTGAAGTCACAACTTCATAGAAAGTTAGAGGTTCTCCCTCTAACATATAAGTCAAGAAGTTCGGACCAAAGGACTTGGAAGTCCTAGCCCTTTTACTTCTTCTTGGCTCATCTACTTCCTCATCTTGATCACTATCACTAGGATCATCCTCAAGTTCCTTCTCATAACTTTGATCCTCTCCTCGGGTTCGGCAAGGAAACACGTCCTCAAAGAAAGACGCATACCTTGACTCCATAAGGGTATTCTTGTATATATTTGAAATATCAGACTTGTGCACAAGAAACCCATATGCATTACTATTCTATGCATAACCAATGAATATACAATCCATGATTTTTGGACCTATCCTAACCCGTTTGGGTGTAGGTACCACCACTTTTGCAAGACATCCCCACATTCGTAGAAAATTATAGGAAGGTTTGCAACCTTTCCATAATTCATACAGAACCTTGTCCACTTTCTTCCAAAGTATTCTATTAAGAATGTAATTTGCGGGAAGGATTGCTTCCCCCCATAAGTTCTGTGGCAACCCAGAACTTATCAACATTGCATTCATCATTTCCTTCAACGTCCTATTTTTCTACTCAGCAATACCATTTGACTGAGGGGAATAGGGCACTGTAGTTTGGTGGATAATTCCTAATTGAGCATAAATCTCAATAAATGATGTTACATATTCTCCACCATGATCATTTCTTAAAGACTTAATCTTTTGGCTTAGTTGATTCTCAACTTCATCCTTAAAAAGAATAAATTTATCAATTGTCTCATCTTTGCTTTTAAACAAATGCACATAAAAATATTTAGTGCAATCATCGACAAAAGTGATGAAATACTTGTTACCACCACGTGATTGTACGACTTTCAATTCACACACGTCACTATGCACTAAACTAAAGGCTCGGTACTTCTTTCAACAAAATAAAATGAAGTCCTTGTCAATTTTACTTCTACACAAGTCTCACAATTGTGATCTGGATTAATCTTGAAAGATGGTATATGATCTAACTTGATTAATCTATGCAAAAAGTTAAAATTCACATGACCTAGTCTACCATGCCACAATTCAAGGGACTCAAGCATATAAACAAAAGATGACTCTTCCTCATTCATTTTTGAGATAATAATCATTGCATTGAGCTTAAACATACTACCTGACATATATCCCTTCCTCACATAGACTCCACTCTTGCTTAACACGACCTTATCAAACTCAAACACCATGCGGAAGCCATGCTTGCTTACTTAAGAGAGACCCCGAGACAAGGTTCATACGAATGCCCGGCACAAGCAAGACATCGTTCAAAGTCAGCTCTTTCCCTGAAGTCATCTTCAGGACCACCTTGCATTTACTCTCAACAGTTGAGGTTGCAAAATTCCCCATGAACAATTTCACCATTTAAAACCAGTTTAAAAGTTGTGAACATCTTCTTCTTTGCACAGATGTGGCGAATGGCCCCAGTGTCTACCCACCATTCCTTCGAGTTGGACCCCATGATGTTCACCCCAGAGACGACAACTGACAGATGCATGTCGTCCACATCTTGAGACAAATTCCCCATCTCAGTCATGTTAGTCTGACTTTTGTTTTGTGGAGGGTTCTTCTTGTAAGGTTTTTTCTTCCTGCGGCAGTCAACCGCTCTATGCCCATCACTTCCTCAATTGAAGCACTTTTCATTGAACCTAAAAGTAGGTTCTTGTGGCTTATAGACCAGCCTCTTGAAGGCATCACCTCTAGCCCCCAGCTTTGAGCTTTTGCCTATCAGTGGCTTTTTCTTCACCCCCAAGAACTAGCCATGCTCAACCATATTTGCTTTTCACAATGGAGGTTATCACACCCCAAACTCGCCCCTAAAAGTTTGGGCCTGACCAATTCGGAAACGGACATAAAATTCAGTTTGCATGATATATGGGGCCTGAACGGAAGAATTTAACAATGCAAAATAACATCCATTGAGCTAATACTAACCTGCCAGAATCATACACTTAATATCAGATAATTTAATTTAAAATAAACACACATGTAATTATATATATACAAATATACAGACCCATCCCCAAGTCTGGGGATGTAACAAAACTATGTTAAGGGAAGTTAATCATGTTTTACAACATCAGACAAAAGATTTAGTGCACTAAGCTAAAAGCTCTGCAAGGATTCCACAAAATGAATGGGCTTCATCTAAGTGCTTGGACGCACTGAGGTTGACAAAAGAGAAACGGACATGGTAGGTTAAGACTGACCTCTAGGTTGATTACTTACAGAGACAGACATACCATAGAGTGAGCAAGGCTCAGTGAATAATAGTACTTAAACAATTCAATGATTAACTTGAATTATAATGTATATAATTGCAGAGAACATATGATTAATCTGATTCTGTAACTATTTTTAGAACGGCCTTGGGCCCAGTCTTTATACAGAGTGGCTTCAAACCCAGTAACATATAGAACGGCCTTAGGCCTAACAGATTTTACAGATTGGCCTTAGGCCCAACAGATTATACAGAGCGGCCTTTGGCCCTAGAAAGTTTATAGATCGGCCTCTGGCCCAGATATCAACAAAGCAAAATAATTCCAGAGTTGTACAGTTGTACACAAATTTTCCAATTATTATAAATGTTAGCATAATTAACGTGCGAATAACATAGCGTCAATAATAATAATTATTAATGATAAGAAAATGTACAACTACAGTACTATTACTCACAGTGCTGTGGTAGAGCGGTTGTCCCTTCCGGTATGTGCCCTACATACGCATGCAGTTCAAGAATTAGTTCATTTTCTCTTAAACAATATCGAATTCGTTGACTTCTAATGAATTTACAACCATTTAAAAGACATCAAACATAGATTCTAGCAATCCCAGGGGGTCAAGCAGACGAAACGAAAAATATAGATTTTTCCCTCCATGGGCCGCACGTGCGGGGCCCTTCACCGCACGTGTGGGAAGGTGGCCGCACGTGCGTCCCGCACATGCCTATTTTTCAGTCTTTAGCCCAATTTCCCTTGTTTTCCGCACGTGCGGCTGTGAGCCACGCACGTGCGGCAGTGCCTCCCGCACGTGCAGCTATGAGCCCCGCACGTGCGGCGATTCTGCCCTGTTTTGCAGTTCGAAATTCAAGCAACTCTTCAACTTGGCAAATTCAATATAAAGCACAAAATAAGGGAAATTAATACAATATGATGATATAATGATACATTAACTTGAATCATAGGCTCAAATAGGTTTTTGATTCCTTAAACTCATAAACGCAACTCAATTTCTTTACATTTCTAACCATTCACATATATATATACATAACCATCTATCTACATAGTTGAATTCAAACATGGAAATAGGGGAAAGAAGATGTAATTTTTCACCATATATCTTAAGTTTAGTGAACCAACTTAGTGATCAGAATATCTAGCCAATTAACCAATTGTCATACACAAAATTCCCATCACCAACCTTAGTTCTCAAAAATAAAAGATAATTCTCACTTACATCCAAGAAAGAGGTTGTTTAAGGTGAATCTTACATACCTTGATTCAAATCTCTACAATTCCTTGATTTTCCTATCTTCTCTTGTTGAAGTCTTTCTCTCAAACTCTCTTTTCCTCTAACCCTCTCTCAGAAGATATTTTTACGTAATGGCTTCTAAGTCAAATGTTTAGAGAACATATATATATATATATATATACAAAAGGTGAATAAAGACGAAATCCAATCAGTTTAATCATTCCAAATCAAATTTTTACAGAAAATCATATTATGCTCTAAAAATCATGCTGATCTCAAACATAAAATCAACTTCGGATTATCAAGCCTCTAAGGCTTTCAATTCCTGATCTGAACATTACAATTATAACAGATATTTCTCTTAGGAGGCAGATATGAGTCTCTAATCATAAGATTCGCTCAATTAAATTTAATTTTCACATGAAATTTCATAGTACGCATATAAATGCACAGAGTAAGGGACTAAAAGTATACCAGAAACATATACGAGGGTCAGGTTATTACAGAGGTACTTCTTTATTTCTTCATGTTGTCTTCCTCAATGCAGAGCCTAACAGTGAGCTCTTTGACTGTTATCTCCTTTCGTTTGTCCTTCAAGTAATTCTTGAAGTCTTTCTAACCGTTAGGCTGCTTCTCAATCAAAGCAACTACCAGGAATGATTCACTCAGTAATATTCCCTCTACATAAATCTCGTGCAGAATAACTTGGAAATCTTGGACTTGGCTAATGACGGTTTTTGAGTCCACCATATTAAGGTCTAAAAATCGGCCAACGACAAATTTCTTTTCCCCAACATCCTTGGTCTTGTATTTCTTGTCCAAAGCATCCCATAGCCCCTTTGACGACTTCTTGGCATAAAATACGTTGAACATTGTGTATGCCAAGGCGTTCGGAGCATAGTTTTGTCAAATGAAGTCTGACTGCTTTCAAGCATCTAGAGCCATGAGTTTCTGCTTGTCTTGCTCATTCTCTTCCACGACTAGTGGATCCTCACTCAAAAACCTCGCAAGGCTAAGAGTAGTCAGGTAGAACAGCATCTTCTGCTGCCACCTCTTGAAATTCACTCTAGTGAACTTCTCTAGGCACTCATGAAGGTGGAGCGGTGCTCTCAGAATAGCAGGAGTAGCAACAAGATTGATCACAGAGGTCACAACAACTAGATCGACTACAGAGGTCATAGTAGGGGTTGGCAAGCCAGTTGACCCGGGGTTCTAATCCCCACCAACATTAGGAACAATAGCAGCAGTATCAGTTACAGTTGTCATTTCTGAAAAATACAACAAAATTTCACTATTCTGTGTTTCTAGAAACTAAACTTAACACTAGAAAATCCCAAAGATGAAAATTTAATTCAAAACTACCCTAGAATCGAACATGGTCAGGAAAGTTTCCAGGAAGACTGGAGGGGTTACACCGGTCCCACTTAAGACCCAATTAACCTTAGACAAAATTTTCAAGAGCATGTTGACTCATAATCCATGGGATACAAATTTAGAATTAAGTTTTCCAGGGGATAAAATAGGTTAAAACAAACTAAGTTCCAAAATCGTACAAGCAATTTGCTTGCCAAATTATAAGCAATTAAAATTTACTACAACAATTACAAACAAATAAAATGTTTCCAAAAATTTACATGCAAACAAACTTGTTTCTTTAGGAATTGGAAATAAACCACTACTAGAACTCAAGCAAAAAATGCTTTAAATATAAAGAATAAAAACCAATCCAAATTAGGATTCTATTTGGTCCAACAAAATCCTTTTCGCACTTAGATATTTCTGTTCAACAAAAAAGGTTAGTAGTCCGAATTTTGTTTTTACAATCCCAAATTCTATTCATTTGGTTTTGTATGTTTTTCACATTCCCTTTAGCATAGGTATTCTTATAACGAAAGTTAGTAGAAAAATACAACAAAAATACAACACAAATAATTGAAAGAACACGTAAAATCAATAAATTATTTTGTACCTTCTATCAAACTATTTAATGGCAACAAAAACAAAAATGCTAGAAAAGATACAGAAACAAAAACAAAAACAAAACTTATAACTCCAAAAATTAAATTAAAATTTAATAGCCATGAGTTATTTGAAATTATTACACAACAAATATGTAAATAATTCTAACAATTGACATGCAAATAATTCTAGAGCAATTAACATGTAAATAATTTTAGAAATAAGATCGTGCAAATAATTCTAGAAAATAATATGCATGTAATATAAACTAAAATCTAGAAAATTTAGAATATGCAAATTATCCTACAAATCTAGAATCTAATAAACATGTGAATTAAATTAGAATCTAGAAGATATGAACATGTATATTATACTAGAAAAGTATAACATATTTAGCATGTTATCTTTTAACTAAAAAATTTAAGACCCCTTGAGCCTGCAAATTTTATGAAATTATAAAATAAAGAAGTATGCAAATCTGGTAGGAAATTAGAAATCACGTTCATTAAATTAAACTATATTAGAGTCGTACATCATGAAACAATATTAAATTAATTCCTGAAACTGAAACCACATAAGGAGCATGCAGTTTTGAATTGCTTTCATGTAATAGAAAATAATAAACATGCAATTCAAGTCTATAGAAGTCTATAGGCATGCTGACAAATAATCTAATTTCTCAGAAAGCAGCAGAAAGCAAATTAATATATTTTATTATTCTAATCATGCACTTTCATATAGAAGAAACAATAGGCTACTATCACTACAAGAAATATGAGTTTTGACGACGTTCATTTAACGGCGTTTTTTTAAACGCCATATTTTATAATATTTAACGGCGCTTTTTAAACGTCACTTTTTTGAAATAATAAAAAGGTACCGTTTCAATAACAGAAGGCGTCTTAAAGCGCCTTCAAATGTCCTCTCTCTTTCTCCCTTAAATGGGCGAGCCTCTGAAGCCCTAATCCCTCACTCGCTCATTTTGTAGCCCTAATCTTTTACTCACTCACTCTCTCGTTCGCTCTCTCTCTCAACCCTCTCAATGGATCGATTCATCTCAGAATGGATCGATTCATCTCAGAATGATACAATCTCGGTGATTCATCTTGGCTATTTTGATTTTGATTTCGAAGTTTATCTTATTTGGAATCCTCACGGCTTCAAATCTCGCCTCTCTCAACCCTCTCTAAGCCCTTATCATTCTCACAGATTCATCTTTGAGATTCAAAGCAATTTCGATTTCGAATCTCCACCACCAGCACCGTCTGCACCGGCTCGATTTCTCTGATTTCGATTTCGATTTCGAAGCTCCACCGCCACCACCATCTGCACCAGTGAGGTATCGATTTCTGTCTCTCACAAGCTCTTCCTCCCGTCTCTCTCGATTTGGTTATTGAAATTGTAACCAAGAACTATGAAATTGAAATTGATCAATCTGTGATTCCAGTTAAAAAAAAAAAATCGATACGTGACTCAAGATTATAATTTTTATTTATTTATTTTTTTTCAATTGTTGTTTCTTCTTTTGTTTTCTTTCTCGTTTCTTTTTTGGGGGGTTGGCGTTTTGATATTTTTGTGGATTTTGTTCTTTAGGGTTTTCAATCTCTATGAGAAGATAAGCATCATAATTTTGAATAAAGAGGTACCCTCCCTCTCTCTGTCTCTCTCTCTCTGCCAAGATCATCAGTGTTTTGTATGTATTTTGTTTGTGCATGTGAAATTTGTGTGTATATGTCAAGGATTGGATACATTTTTTTCTGCTGTATGTTTGATTTAGTGAACATTCAATATTTGAAGCATGTAATTTTGGTTAAAGATTGGCTACTCCTTATCTTTTTTTTTTCCCTTTTCTTGGTGTCATAATCATTTTAAGAAGTTGTTTGTCTTGGATTAGGTTTGAGCAGTACTATGTTTTTTCCTTCAGTCTACAAATATTTGTCAAACCAACTCTAAAAAAAATCTGAATTGGAAAATTCTTGCATTTTTGTTTTGATTAAGTTTTAATTGGGGTAAAGAACTGGAGTATTTAGACTAACTGAAACCATGAAATACCGTAGCCAGGACATAGATAACAAGTTTTATATGTAGTAGGCTCCTTTTATAAAAGTTCAGTAGCTTGGTATGTTCAACAAGAAATTTGGTTTCATAAATGAAGCTTTGCATTGTTTCTTTTTGTTTTTTTGTTTTTAAATTTTTTTTTTTATTAAGCAGGCAACAAGTTTTGCTGCATCTTTGGGATAGCATCAAATTATGCATGAGTCTTTAGGTTTTGATACTGCAAATTCTCTTTTCTCAGCACTTAAATGGGAAACAAGGGTTATCATAGGCTTCGTATTTGTTGGAGTTTTTGAAAACAGTTTTCTGTTTTAGGAGTCACGTAAAACAAAAAATAGAATTGAAAATTTGTTAAGTTCATTGTTCTCAGGAGCTATTTTCAGGAAAAAAAAAAGCAGTTAAAAAAGAACCAGTTTTCAGAGAAACACCAGAATTCTGTTCTGTTTTTTTTTTTTTTTTTTTACGCGAGTTTCTTTTTGTAATTCAATCTACAGTGCATAGAATGCCCTTGATTTGAGTCTAAATTTCTGCCCCTCACCCTTTGTTCTTCTTGATGAGATATTTGAGGAAAATGATAGGAAAAATAGAGTTTGAATGCTACATTCTTTCCACACAAAAAAAGAAAAAAAGAAAAAATAAATAAAAAGAAGAAGATTATTTGGCGATCTATCCTATAACAACTTAAGCTCATCAGTTGATTCAGTCGATTCATTTTGCCGAAGCCGACAAACTAAATTGTAAGAATGCTTCTTTCCTACTTAATAACTACTACCATAATCTCTCAAAAAATTTCTGTGTATCCAGCTCAACTTTTCACTCTCTATTTTCTACAGGAACTTGTTTGGAAGCTCTTCAGAGGACAATGCTTCGTAAATTTCTAAAACTTTCATAATATTTTTTTGTTGTTTTCATAAATTATTTGGGCACTGTTTCAGTTTATTTCTTTCTTATCTAACCTAAATTCTAATATAATATGTTGCTGACTGGTTCATGATCTCATGTTGTTCTGTCAGTGAAATTCTTGCTTACCGTGGTTGTGTACGAAGTAAGTAGAAATATTATTTATTGTGTTGATAATTTGAGAGTTATCATTGCTGTGTAAAGCATTTACCTGTTTTTAAGGCTTACACACTTGGGGATTGGAAACTGAAAATATGATGTTGGGATTCCATTGGTCTTCTTTCCAGGTGTAGCTAGTGGATAAAAAATGGTGGCTTAAAGAAGATTTTTTTTAGAAAAAAAATGTTTAGCTTCTTTTAGGTTAAAATCACAAATAAGGATAAAAATGTACTTGACTGTTTATTTTTTGGGGGCTTAGGGGGAGGGTGTTATCGAGTAATTCTTTCCTAGATCTCTTTGTTTGCTATCTTTCTTTTTATTTCAAAGGTAAATAATCTGGTTATGTTTTTGTCTCAGATGTCTCTTCTTTCCATATAAATTGTGGTGGAAGTGAAGTAGTTGTTGATGGAAAAACATATGAAAAAGATACAGATTCAGCTGGGTCTTCATGGCTTTTCATAAGCCCAACTAATTGGGCATTTAGCAGCACTGGTGACTTTGTGGAAGATAATTGCCCTTCAAAGACATACCATTGAACTTTAATGTCCTGTGGTCCTTCCCATCCTGATCCTGTTTGATTTAATGAATCTTTATGTAGGAATTGGTTGTATCCTGTCATTAGTGCGCTTGTCAAAGTGAATTTTGTAGTTTGTTATCTTTTTTGTCAACTGTAGTTCCCATTAACTATTTTTTATTTTATTTAACATCCTATTGATTTGTTGAGAACTTCAATTTATGGGACCTGATGTTGATGGCATTCAGATAAAACCCAAGTCAAAGCACATATGGATAGACCATTGCAGCCTCTGTGATTATGATGATGGACTGATAGATATCACCCGAGAGAGCACAGATATTACAATTTCTAGGTTTGGGAAAGTACATTTATATAATAATTACACCAGAAACTGGGGGCATTTATGCTGTATGTGCCAGTGTAGAATCACAGGTAAAGATGCTTCTAGCTGCTGCTTTCTTCATCATTTACCTCCTCTTTTCCTTTTTGTTGGTTTGAATTTTAAGGTGTTAAAAGATATTATACATGGTTGGCCACTTCCTATGAACATGTTTATGGTTTTTTGGCTTCAGATATATTCACAATGCAATATATATAAAGCAGGACAGAAGAAGGTGGCTTGCAAATATCTAACAGAGAAGGTAATTTGTTTTATCTTGGCATTCTATCAATGATATCTGAAACTTCATATGAAGACATTAGTGACTTCAAGAAATTGTTTCTTTAATGGCACAAGTTTTTTTATGTTGCTTCAAGAAACAGTTCGAATGCATGCTTTGGATGGTAAAATTTCATCCCATGATAGGGAACTCCTCACTTTAAGCAGAGAATTTTTACTTCCATCAGTAAGTGAAATCTCTGTTTTTTACTTTTAAAGGTTAGGTGTGTACTCAATCTTTCGACTCCCAAACACACATTAATGTGTACTATTTGGGCATTGTTTTGGGTACTTGTTTGGTTCTTTGTCAGTTTATATTTGACATAGTTTCAAATCACTCCTGATCTATGTAAGATTAATCCGTGTCAAAAGTTCAGTGGGAATGATGTTGTCCATTAACGCCCACTCCACGATATAAGAATGTAAAAAAATAATAGAACCCTTTCAAATCTGTTAATGGAAAAATGAGTTGTATTGTATACAAAATAGAAGCTAATAGGGATCTGATCTTGTTTAGATGTAATTAATGTAGTTTTGAAAACAAGTTTTCAAACATCAATTTAAATAAGTAATGACAAAATGTAGAAACATTAAAGATCCATTATAGAGAGACCTTCTCTTTCTATTTCTCGCTCTTTTCATATCTCTGAAATGGTGGTACATATCTCTAAATAACTAGAAGAGCCTTAGGAGCTGAGACATCAGGAAGTCCTACAATTGTGTGGGAAGGTGTTCAGGTCACATTTATTTGGAAGTCCTACAATTGTGTCCACAGATGCAGAAGTGAGTAGATTTGTTTTGCAAAGTGATGGCAAGGCTTTTGTGCCTTCTTACCCCAAATCTCTCACTGAGTTGATGGGTAAGTCTTCTATGTTTTTTAATCCCTATTGCAGGTTGAGAGTATGATCTGTGGAAGGGAAGTCAATCCTGACCTTGTTCAAGTGGAGAAGGCGAAGGCAATCCTTATGGTAATTTCTGCTCCCACTTCCGTAGCATTGCTTATACTACGTTGTTCTTGGCAAAGTTACAACACTTCATGTCTGGATTGTCATATATTAATGGTAGAACTGCTTTTCTAATTTACTAGGAGCATGAGGTAGCAATCCTTGAAGTGCTTGCAAAACTTGCTGATGTGTCAGATGGGGGTGAGTCAAGTCAATTCTTTGTATCAATCTTGTTTCCTTTTTGAATTGTTTATCAATGCAACATGTGGACTCTTATTTGCAATCTCTCAGATGATTCTCCCAAACAATTTCAATATCATGACTCCCAGAAGGAGCTCCAGAGAATCGGAGCTGCAATCACGTGGGTTGAAATGCGGGGGTACATTGCAAGAGCGTGCTGCCAGGCTCTTCCTTCTCAAAACCACACCTTTGGAGAAGCTTCCAAAAAAGTTGCTTGCTAAGAAGTGAGATATCACATCCCTCTGATAACTTTGTTTTTGTTGTGGGTGAATTTGTACCTTGTGATGTCCATTTTGAAGTCTCTTTACTCCTTTTTTGATTGGTCATGTAGTTTATGTAAGCCTTGATGTTCATGTTGGGAACCCAGGGGAAGCAATCCGATGGGGTTCCTCTGTACTAAAACATTCCCTCACGTTCTTTTGACAATAATGGATGTATCATTGCTTATTATCACTACATCTTGATATTTTCTGCTATTTTGTTTGAAGATTATAGATATTTTTTTTTTTTTTTTATATAAATATAGTTTATATATCTAGCTTAGACTTAAGGGAGTAAGGCAGCTGCATTGGGTTGGTGTTAGTGTTGCCCAATCTTGCCTCTAGCAAGGATCAAATTCCCCAATCTCTCGTATGTGAGAGGGGGAGGTGCAGCTGGGCTGGAACATATTTGAAGTTAATTATGTGTTTCAATTAATTTCATGATGATGTGTGCCTTCAAAGCATGGACAAATGGAACCCTGGATTGCTTCTGGTTCTGTATCTGTTGTAAACTTATTTGAAGTTAATTATGTCCTTACTCTATTTTTGTTTTCCAGTCAGGCCCTCATCAAAAGCATGCTGCGGAGAAAACCCAGAACTTCGGCCGAGTTTATTTCCTGTTCTTTATTCTTTTTTTAACACTTTCCGAAAATGTTTTACGTAGGAGAAACATTAATATAAGCATGCGAATGATTTGCCATTGCTTTAGATAATCTAAATGATTACTAATTCATTAATTAGGACTCAGCTAGTTGTGTTTGTTCTAGCTAATATATTGCCATTCATAGTCATCGGCATAAGCCTTTTCTAGTAAGTTTCTCTAATAATTTTAAATCCCTGTAATGTATCTTCCAAAATTCGAAGCCAAGACATTTTTAAGGTACTTATTGGTTTTATGTTTCAATTGGATTTAACTTTTGTGGCTTTGTATATAAGGTAGTAATTTTTTGATTGAGAATTGTGAATTCAATTTTTGGATATGTTATTTTGTGGAAAAATTAATGCTATATTAAATTGAATCGGAAAGTGAATTAATACTATATTTGTTATTTGAATGGGAGTTATTATTTCATATTAGTGTTATTTAGTTTTATTATTGGTGTTCTTTTAGTTCAATCACATAAAATTAGCACAATTTCAAAACCAAAAAAAAAAAAAAAAGATAAGACGGCGTTTTTCAAATGCCACTATAACGGTTGGAATTTTTAAAATTAAAAAAACCTATGAAGGCGTTTTAAAAACGTCGCTAAAAGCATGCTGACGTCACAGTATTGTTAGGGCAGGGCATTTGGCGGCGTTTTTAAAAACGCCGCCTATACTAATACAGCGACGTTTTCCAAACGCCATAAAGTTATAGCGACGGCCGCGTCATCGGCGTTTGGTATTAAACGTCACAAAAAGTATTGGCGACGTTTTTGGTACCTATAGCGGCGTTTTTTAAACGCCGTTAAAAGCCTAATTTCCAGCAGTGTATATATGGTACAGGCAGTGCTTTCGGAAAACAAACAGTAGCATGCAACAATTGGTTTCATTTTTTATTTTTTAATTTAAATCTAATTAATAGAAGCCACAAATTACAATTAGTAAACATGAATTTCATGTATGAAACAGTAGCTTACATGCATAATTTCTAGCAGTATCGAATAGAACATGAATCCATTTATCTAATAGCATGGGAAATATATAATGTGTTTTAAGATTATCGTACAAATTGTGTAATTAAATAAAAAAAAATAGATTCATAGTAAGTTAAATTGGAAAAACACAGAACAATAACTCATGCTGGAAATTACATCTTGATGAACAGAAATACACAACAAGATAAGACAAGAAAGCAAAATCAAACCGAAGCTTATGTGATACCATAGTCTCTGTAAAATAGATTCATCGCCTCACCGTGGGTGCTAGAGGTATGCCGACGTCTGTCTCCCAGGATACAACGGTTAAAACCCACTAACACAGAAGCACATTATGTTTAGCTCCGGCGAACCGACAATGGCATCACTCTCTCACACAGGAAAAAGAATATAGAAGCAGACTAACTCATGCTGGAAATTACGTCTTGATGAACAGAAAAACACAACAAGATAAGACAGAAAAAGGAAATCAAGCTGAAGCCTATGTGATACCATAGTCTCTGTCAAACAGATTTGCCGCCTCACCGTAGGTGCTGGAGGTATGCCGATGCCTATCTCGCAAGATACGACGATTAAAACCTACTAACACAGAAGCACATTCTGTTTAGCTCCGGCAAACCAACAATGGTATCACTCTTTCACACAGGAAAAAGAATATAGAAGCAAACTGACTATGTAATATGGAAGCCAAAAATTTTGTGTTGACAACTAAAGAAGTTGGTCTCTATTTATACACAAAAGGGGGGAGAGGAGGAGCCTTCTTACAACAAATACAGAATTCAATTTATGCAAAATTGCAAGACTAATGCAGCAAAACTGATAGGACTTAAGTGTGTGAGTTACACACTCTATATACACATGTGTGTATATCTGCAACCACCAAACATACCTGGCCCAAAAAGATTAGGTTGATAGACCACCAATCTGGCCCAGCCCAAGCCCAAGATCCACGATCCACGGACCCAGATCTGGTCCGGTCCAGTCTGAGCGAATGGGCGGCGCGCACGTGTGTGGCAATTTTTGCATAACCAATTTGGATCATAGTTTTGGCCTAAGCCCATCCTTGAAGCATCCATAACTCCCTTCCTTCAGAAAATTTGAATGCCCAAAAAGGCTCATGCCCTTATCAAAATCTTGAGGTTTAAATACCCATCAATGCTTTCCTCTATAATCAATATGAGATAGGTAGTTATGTACTATTCCTAATACCTCTTTCATGAGACCAACCTTATGAGACAATTTCCCATTCAATTTTCAACAATTTTTTGTCATTCTTTTTGTGGTGTAAAGATCTTGTTACAAAAAATCTAAACTCATTTGATCCCATCTCAACCGGTGGTTGAGACCTACTTTAATTTAACATTAAAGTTACCATAAAACCATTTTTTTCAACAATAGCCGAACTTAAAGGGTGGTTTCTACAATTTAATAGAATTCTTTCTTAAAGCAAGTTCGGTTTTTTTCTAAATTTATTAAAATACCATTCTCTGAATTGAGAATATTTTTCTTGATTAAATTCGACATTGATTGTAGTGTGATTAACTATAAATGATGTTTTATTCATTTAAGCATTTCATTTACTTCAATAGTAGTAGGTGACGTTCATTGATTTGACAGCAAATTTGATTCAGTATTGTAAATACCATGAGGTATTTGTTGGTCTGAAAAATGGAGTCCTTCTAATAGAGGGTCAGAACTAGGAGGTTGAGATTCAGCCTTAGACACAAAGTATTTTGTATTCCATCTCTCAACCACTGCCATCTTTAATTTACTTCATCTAATGTCCTCCATTCTACAATTGGGAATGTTAATCAAAGATGATAGCTAGGACAACATTTAATTACACTTCAATGGATCGAATTGTCACGAGTGATAAGGGAAAAGAGTCAGGTTTAGACCCAAACTGCTACATTAACCCTTGTCTTTCTCTTTCCCCGTCCCCTTTATGTCTTCTACATCTCTCTCTTCCTTTGTGTCATCTCTCATTGATAATGCCTCCTCAAACACCAATACCATCATCTTCAACCCATGCCTCCATACTACGTTCAATCTCAACCTACCCTGTCAACTCCCCTAAACCTAGCACCCCTACCCTTAGCTTCAGTCCTTCAACATTACCACACTTTACTACCAACCGATTATCATCCAAATGTTAGATAGTAAGGATGACATCTACATTTGAAGGCATTAGTCACCTATTTCACGAGTTCACTAGTGACTATGGTGGGTGTTAATCAATCTTGATTCATTCCATCTTTCCTTTCTACTTTCCATATTTAATTGTTGTTGTATGATGTAACGGCGACAAAAATCAAATGCAACACAAAATTTTCGTTGGTGGCTTTGTTTTTTTTCTTTTTTATGTTGGAAAATGACTTTGTATGGCTTTGTATAAACCTTATTTTTTGCTAACTTTGAGCATTAATTAAGGTAGGACCCAAGCGTTATTTTTAACGTTACTAATTGGGTTCATATTTAAAGTCGCGTAGTGAATAACATAGTGTATTTGGTTGCTCAAAACCATTTCCAAATGCATGAGAATTCATCGCACATTTTTGGGTTCGTGAAAATGGCTTTAGGTGGGTTTCCTACATATTTGTAAAATGTGATTGTCCCACATTGGAAAGGCTTAAGGATTTGTACGGGTATATAAGCTCTAGCGTAGGATACTTTGGACAGGCCCCAAGAGGAACCCAAGTTTGTGAAAGGATGAGCTTATGGATAAAGTGGGCTAGACCCATTGGGTACAAAACAAAAAACATACACACACGCCGCCGTTCGTCCGTCCGTCCGGTCGATCGAGTGTGCTGGGTGTGAGCCCAATCCAATACTTATCTTTTTTGGGCTAAAAACATTTGTATTTTATTTATTTATTTTTCAGTTTTGGTTTCAAAATTCAAAATAAATTGGTCCAAATTTTTTCCTCCACCCAAACAGGTTTAAAACTGTCGAAATTCAAACCGAACAGATCTGTTTCTGTCCAGATAGGTTTTCTACCTATTGAATCCACCCGAATAGGTTTTCTACCTGTTGAATCTGTCCAAACAGGTTTCTATCTATTGAAACCTATTCTGAAAAGCCACCAATTTTCCTATAAATAGCCTACCATTCCAGCAATTCTTAGCATCAAAATTTTTTCTTGAGCATTTCGTCTTTCTTCTTCCCTTTCTATCTTCTTGTTTTTTGTATCTGTTCTGTATTTATTTTTAGGAAGGAAAAAAGAGAGTCACAACATAGTTTTTGTTTGCCAGGCTTAAGATTGTAGTGTTGTAAACCAAGTAGTAGTCGTTGCATCCTGGGAAGTAGACGTCGGTAAATCTTGAAGCACCGAAGTGAGGGTGAAATCTACTTTAAGGAGATTATGTCCAACACAAGCCTCGCTTATAATTTCTGCAAGCAATTGATTTGAAATTTAATTTATATAATTATTCTCTGAATTAATTATTTTTTATTTTGTTGTTTATTTTATTTATACATTTATTTACACATACGTCTGTGGAAGTAACAATATTAAAGTAGATTTCTGTTTTTTATTTTATTTTATTTGTGTGTTAGACAAACGAATATTTTGTTTTGGAAAATTAAATAGTAGTCATATACTGTTTAATTTCTTAAATAGTAGTAATATGCTATTAAATAATTTCCTTGATAACATAGTAGTCATATACTGTTTATCATTGGAATTTTATTACAAAATATTATTCTGTATATTTTGGGTGTAAATTCTATTCTGTGTAAATTTATGATTAATCCATTATTATTTCGTCCGAAATATGACTACTTAAACAAACAGTACTGAAAATGTTCTTACTCCGACCCCCTACCCGTTGTGCCAGTGATGACTCTCGCAGTACCAGTAAATCATAGGGAGAAGCCAAAAAAATTCAATGGAAATGATTTTAAAATATAGCAACAAAAGATGATGTTTTATCTTACGACATTGAATTTGGCTCGCTTCACTCATGAAAAAGCTCCAGCACTGAACGAGGGAGAAATTGACTAGCAAGTGGTTGCCGCAGTCGATGTATGGAAACATGGTGATTTTCTATGTCAAAATTATATCCTCAATTGGTTAGACAATACACTATACAATGTGTATAGTATCAAAAGCACTACAAAAGAACTGTGGGATCTCTAGATTATAAATATAAGACAAAGGATGCTAGTACAAAGAAATTTGTTGTCGGCCGTTTTCTAGATTTTAAAATGATGGATTCCAAGACAGTTATCAACCAAGTTCAAGATCTCCAATTAATTCTCCATGACATAGATGTGGAATGGATGGTTCTTAGTGAATCTTTCCAAGTAATGACAATCATTGAAAAATTGCCACCATCTTGGAAAGAATTCAAGAATTATCTGAAGTATAAGTGCAAGGAGATGAAATTGGAGGAACTAATAGTACAGCTCAGAATTGAGGAGGACAACTGTGGTTCTGACAAGAAGTCGGGAAACCATGTCATGCAAGCTAAAGCAAATGTTGTGGAACATGGACAAGGATCAAAGTTCAAGAACAAAAGGCGGAAGCGTAATAGCACTGGTCCCAAACAAGGATCCACTAGTAAGATCAACAACGGGTTCAACAAGAGGTTCAAATGCAAGTGTTTTATGTGCGGCAAAGATGGACATCACATCACGCTAAGGATTTTCACGTTCTCAAGGACAGAGGAAGTTCAAGCAAAAAGCCATAACAAGCCAACATAGCCGAGGATTTTTATCTTTTTGATGGAGTGGTAGACACCAATCTTGCTGCAGTAGTCTTTAAGGAAAATTTGGTGGGCAATCCCAAGGAGTGGTGGCTGGATACTAGAGCAACCCGCCATATCTGTGCAGATAAGAAAATGTTCACAACCTAGAAAGTGTTGGAAAGTGGAGAACAACTTTTTATGGAAAATTCCTCCACATCAACTATAGAAAGACAAGGAAAGATTGTATTGAAAATGACCTTGGGAAAAAAATTCACACTCAACAATGTATTCCACGTGCTAGAAATTCACAAAAATTTGATTTCTGGGTCATTGTTGATCAAGAATGGGTTTAGATTAGTCTTTGAATCTAACAAGGTTGTACTCTCCAAGAGTGGAATGTATGTGGGGCGAGGTTATATGAGTGATGGGCTTTTTAAGCTCAATGTATTAACTGTTGTACCAAATTTGGCTATTAATAATAAGAACACATCTTCTGTTTATATTGATGAGTCTTCTTTTTTATGGCATTGTAGATTAGGACATGTTAATTTTAATTCTTTGCATAAGCTTGTTTCTTTAGAATGTTTGCCATACTTAGAGTTTGATCCTAATCATAAATGCAAGATTTGTGTTGAGGCAAAACTCAATAAGGCATCATTTAATAAAATTGAAAGAGTACTGAACCTCTAAGTTTAATTTACACAAATATCTGTGATTTAAAATTTGTTCAAATTAGAAGAGGTATAAAGTATTTTATTACTTTTATTGATGATTGCACTCGATATTGCTATGTTTACTTATTGAGAAATAAAGATGAAGCCTTAGAAGCTTTTAAGCAATATAAACTTGAGGTTGAAAATCAACTTGGCAAAACTATTAAGGTAGTGAAAAGTGACAGAGGTGGTGAGTATGATGCACAATTTCAGGAATTTTGTTTTGAACATGGTATTATTCACTAAACCACTGCACCATATTCTCCTCAATCAAATGGAGTTGCTGAGAGAAAGAATCGAACTCTTAAAGAGATGATAAATGCCATGTTGATTAGTTCAGGGTTACCTTAGAACTTGTGGATGGAGACGATTTTGTCTGCTAACTTTATCCTTAACAAGGTACCCCACAAGAAAATCAATCAAACACCTTATGAAGTATGGAAAGGTCGATGACCTACCTACAATTACCTGAAAGTGTGGGGGTGTTTGACTATGGTGCCAGTCCCTAGTCCTAAAACGACTAAGATAAGACCAAAAATCGTTGATTGTGTGTTCATTGGTTATGCAAATAATAGTAGTGCATATAGATTTTTAGTTTATAGATCTGAAAATCCTGATATGCATGCAAACACTATTATTGAGTCAAGGAATGCGTCATTTATTGAACACATTTTTCCTTGCAAGGAAACTGAAGAGACAAGTTCAAATAAAAGAACTTTCGATACTGCTATAGGTGGTAATGAAGACCAAAATGATAATGAAGCAGATGAACCTAAACGTAGCAATAGGGCTAGGATCTTTAAATCATTTGGTCTAGATTTATGACATACATGTTAGAAAATGAGCCTCAAAACTTCAAAGAAGCAATGTCAAGTCCAGAAGTTCCATTGTGGAAAAAGGTTGTGAATAGTGAAATTGAATCAATTCTGCAAAATCATACTTGGGAATTAGTGGATCTTCTACCAGGGTGTAAACCTCTTGGATATAAATGGATACTTAAGAGAAAAATAGAAGCAGATGGTTCAATAGATAAATACAAGGCTAGGCTTGTTGTTAAGGGATGCAGGCAGAAGGAAGGCGTTGATTATTTTGACACCTATTCACCAGTGACAAGAATAACATCTATTCGCATGCTAATTGCAATTGCAGCTTTGTATAATCTAGAGATACATCAAATGGATGTTAAAATAGCCTTTTTGAGTGACGAGTTAGATGAGAAAATCTATATGGAACAAACGGAAGGGTTTAAAGTTCCCAGCCAAGAGAAAAAGGTTTGTAAACTTGTCAAATCCCTTTATAGATTAAAACAAGCTCTGAAATAATGGCATGAAAAGTTTGATCACACTCTATTTTTGGATGGTTTTAATATAAATGAATGTGACAAATGTGTCTATGTTAAAAGCACAAACAAAGACTATGTCATAGTTTGTCTTTATGTGGATGATGTGCTCATTATTGGAAGCAATAATGACATGATTAAATCCACAAGGAAAATGTTAAACTAAAAGTTTAACATGAAAGATCTAGGAGTAACAAATGTACTTCTAGGAATAAAAATTACTAGAACATCTGAAGGATATGCTTTATCTCAGTCTCATTATGTTGAGAAGATTCTGGGGAAATTTGGAAAGCATGACGACCATCTTGCTAAAACACCTGTTGACATTAGTTTTCATTTGTCAAAAAATGCAGGTGTAGGCATATCACAATTAGAGTACTTTCAGGTAATCGGAAGCTTGATGTACTTAATGAATTGCACTAGACCAGATATAGCCTATGTTGTAAGTAAATTCACAAGTAATCTAGGGTCCAATCATTGGAAAGCGATAATTAGGTGTAGACACCCTATTTTTGACGGCCCTTACGACTTGGACGTTACCATTTGCACACCCGATGATGAGTCTATATGCTTGTCAAGTGCTTGAAGTCCTCAGCCGAATGCCACAAATTTGAGCCTTTCAAACTCTACACACATGTTGCCTCATTCTTGGACCAAACTCAGGGTTATTCAAGCCTGCAACCTCTGGTTCGGGTTGCCAGCCCTCTCTCTTAGTTGCCGGCCACCAATGTATTTTGTAGATATTTTATGACAGTTGTGCCAACTGTTTGCACAGATGCATGCATCTGCTCCCACGTATATGGTTGGATGTTTATAAGGGAAATTCATGTTTTTTTATATATAGATGGCCTCCCTCTCATGTTTTAAGGTTAGAAAAAATTAAAACAAAATTTATCCTCTCTCTGTTACAAATTTCTACACCTTTGCCTCTGCACTCTTCATCTTTGCCTATACACTCTTAACCAAACCTCTCCATATTTGAGCTGAGGTATCTTAGAGCCTTTTTTGAGCACTTAAGGGCGTGTTTGCTTTGTTTTGTTGCCTCGAATTGGTTCTCCTCTTCAAATGTATAAATCTTTATCTCTTTACTTACTTTATCTACTCGTTTTCTTGCTGTTTTCAAACTATTTTTGGACTATAAAAACTCTGTATTTTTGGGTTGAAGCTTGGGTTTTAAGGCCAAAAAAGGCTGAGGGGTGGTTCACCATTCTTTACACCTTGCTCTTAAGGCCTTTTCCCTTGTATTTCTCACCTTTGCGCTATCCTTTTTTGAGCTTTTAAACACTGATTTTTAGAGCTATTTCAGTGGCTAAAATCATGTTTTGAAGTCCAAAATTGGAGGGGTTAGCCTCCTCTTATTGTGTTTTGCTCACTAGTCTAACATGCTCCATGTTTTAGCATATTAATCTAGCTTTTTTTTATCTTAATTCCAGCATGTTTTAGGACTATTTATAAGTATTTTTTGCATTTGAGCTTTGTTTTGCATGCTTATAGTGTAATTGTCCTCATGAGTTTGGTGTTTTAGGCCTTAGACACCATCTTATTTGAGTTAATTGTATTTATTTATGGCTTTCTATGCTTGTAATCACTCTTAATCACCTCTGTAACCTCCCTCCTTTCTTGGATTTTGTTTTGCTTTGGAAGTGGTTTCAAACAACTTGTTTGTTCAAGCATGAGATTAAGATGTCATGCTTAATGGTTTAATCCCTTTGGGGTTCATTACCAATGGTATGATGTCTCTTTCATGCCTAAAACAACACTTGGTTTGAGCCCTTTTTCCATTAGAGGACTTAAACCCACCATTGGACTCAATGAATTAAAGAATAGTTGGAAATTAAAATGAAGTAATTAAAATGGGACTAAAATAGTGCAAGATAATAATTGGTTTTGTGTTCAATCTGATGTTAATTGAACACATGGAAGCTTGAGGCATTTCACACTCATTAGTGATAAAATGGTTCAAGTGTCCAAGGTCAACACTTTCCTTGATCAATTCATGAAAGGGGGGAGGTTTGAGTCTTGTTTTGTTGCATTTATTGAACTTGCACATTTTGGTTCATAAGCCATCATGCAACGAAATTGCTTGAGTTGGTGGTTTGTGGACCAAGTTTTGTCCCTCATTTGATTTGTTCATGACGAGGGGTGAGTTGTGCAGACAACCCTTGAGAATATCTTCTGCATGCTCTGTTTGTTCTCTGTTGCCGCAAGATGAACCTTGCAGTAGTGGCCGACAGGCCACTTTCCATGCCTGGCAGGCCATCACTGGTGGCCGGCAGGCCTTCACTCTTGGCCGGCCGGCCACCAATGCAAAATACAACAATGAGTTTTTTTTTATTAGAACAGAGCTATTCTAGAGGTGGACAAAAGTGTAAGTGTTCTACTATACAATAGAGACTTTCTTGAAGCAAAACAGTGGCCTTTTCGGGTGGAAACCGAGCACGTGCATGAACATTCCTCGTATATCGAGCCTATTTAGTTTAAATATTTAGCTCAAATATTTATTGTAATTAATTAGTTGTAACTAGTTGAATTTGGTAAAATGTTGTAATTTGATTAGCTAGAATAGTTAGTTAATTAATTCATTCGGATTGTAATAATTAATTAAGTAGTTTAGCTAATTTCATACGGTTTATTTTGTAATAATTAGCTTAGTTAGCTAGTTAGTTCATTCGGACTCTCCCTTGTGAGAGCGCAATGTTGTAATAATGTGTATGTCTTTCAATCCCACGTCTTTCTCTCTTTAATTTAACTTCTTACGATGGTTAGCTTAGAGACATCATGTTTTGTTTAGCATTCTTCATGTTTGCATCCATTTTTCTTGCATCCACTGAGGCTCGGTTCATCATTCTAACTTGCATTGTTAGTTTAATACTTCTTTAAATATATGCTTAGACCGCATGCTATCAAATTGATTCATATGCCATATTAGTGGCCGAGTCTAGTAATTGCATATCGCATGTGTTGCATTAGTCATATTGCCTAGTTAGAATCATGCATTTTTCTAACTCATTTATCTTTTTGGCTTTGGTACTAGGTAAGCCTTTACTCGCTTTAGCATATCGCATATGTGTGATTGTTGCCATATCTGGCATGCTTGCCATGAGGCTAAATACTTAAATAATAAACTGCTTGAATGCCTATGGATGAAGGCTAATTGCTTGAATTGGAAATATTTGAGCAATGTTTATACATGATCACTTTTTCAAGTGGTACATATTCGAAACAATTTTCAAAACAAACATGAATCGCAATGTTCCAATTCTTGCAAATTAGTCTATACTTGTGTGTGTGCGCATCACATAGTAAATTAGCCTAATAATCGGAACAAGAGCATATAATGTAAATAAAATTCATATCATGGTTAGTAGAGGCCGATCTTTGATCGGGCGAGCGGGGGTGCTCAATTCATGACCTGCCCCTCTCGTACCTAAGTTCCCGAGCCGAGACAATCTTGGTGATGACGGACACGTGGCCTTTGGCATGAGTCATGGGTATCCTAAATTTCTCAAAAAAAAAATATTTAGGTGGCGATTCTGTATCTGGCAAAGTAGCCATTTTTTGCATTTTTGATTCAAAATCGATTTTCCAAAAAGATTTACCAGATTGAGACTCTTTGATGTTTATCTATTTCACATTGCACTTGTGAGATCAGATTCAGAACTGCGGGAGTCCGATACTGTAGGGCTTATTCGTCTTCCGAAATGGGGCACAAAAAGTCGAGCTACATTAGGATACTTTGGTATCTAAAACATACCTAGAATTATGGCTTACATTATACCAAATATCCAGCAGTACTCGAGGGGTACAGCAATGCAAATTGGATATCAGATACGAAATACTCAAAATCCACTAGTGGATACGTCTTTACCATGGGAGGTGCTACAGTCTCTTGGAAATCCTCCAAACAGACATGCATAGCAAGGTTGATAATGGAATATGAGTTTATCGCATTAGATAAAACAGGAGAAAAAGCAGAATGGCTTTGTAATTTCTTAGAAGACATTCCGATGTGGCCTAAACTTGTTCCAGCCATATACATTCACTGTGATAGTGAAGCAATGATAGAATGGGCACAGAATCATATGTATAACGGTAAGTCTCGACACATTCGTCGAAGACATAACACCGTTAGGCATTTGCTCTCACATGGAATAATTTTCATAGAATATGTAAAGTCAAGAGAGAATATTATAGATTAAGGAAAATAAGATTAAAGCCTATTACTTAAAAGTCGCCATAATGGCAACCCAACCTAATTGACTGGAGATCCCAAAATCTAGGTTCAAAGGGACAACTGAATATGAATGACTTCACGCATCACTAAGGAGGTTTTCTTCTACCCATTTCTATGATAAGAAGAGTGATACCTGCAGCGTTAGTCGGATAAGCTTTGCTTTTAATGATTCTTATAGCTTGGACATCCAAGTGGGGTATAGCAGAATATTCTTAATAAGAAATCACCTATATGAGTATGAACTGGGTCGGTTCTGTGAGAATTGAGAAGGCTAAATTCTCTAGAGCACTCATGAATTACCAGGTGTTGTTCAGGGCCAAAATGAACACAACCGTAAGAACTAAACTGTGTCTGCAGATACACTATATGTAGTCTATTGTCTTGGCTTACACAAACATCTGAACAGTTCAAGGCATCACTTCCACTGATTAGCCAGTAAGTCCAATAGGTTTTCACTAGAGGAGGTTCAAAGCCAAAAGCTACCTATCTCGATGTGGTGTATCTTCTTAATGTACTCTTTCTTTGTCTGCATTTTGTTGCATGTCTGTTATCGTGAATTTCATTCATATGGGGGATTGTTGAAAAATGGCTTTGTATGGCTTTGTATGAAACTTATTTTTTTGTTAACTTTGAGCATTAATTAAGGTAGGACCCAAGCATTATTTTTAACGTTACTAATTGGGTTTATATTTAATGCCTCGTAGTGAATAACATTGTGTATTTGGTTACTCAAAACCATTTCCGGATGAATGAAAATTCAACGCACATTTTCAGGTTCGTGGAAATGGCTTTATGTGGGTTTCCTATAAATTTGCATATTAGAAAGACTTAAGAATTTGTATAGGTATATAAACTCTAGCTTGGGATGGGCCCCAAGGAGTATCCAAGTTTGTAGAAGGGTGAGGTTATGGGTAAAGTGGGCTAAACCCATTGGACCCAAAACAAAACAAAAAAAAACAAGCGTGCGCGCCGACATCGCCATCCATCCCGTCGATCGGATTGGGCTAGGCTGGGCTTGGGCTTGGGCTTAGGCGTGGGTGTGAGGTGTGAGATTGGGTTGGCCTTGTCCAACCCAATACTTATCTTTTTGAGCTAAAAACATTTGTATTTTATTTTTTATTTTTTTAATTTTAGTTTCAAAATTCAAAATAAATTGGTCCAGATTTTTTCCTCCACCCAAACAAGTTTAAAACTGTTGAAATTTAAACCAAATAGATCTGTTTCTATCTAAACAGGTTTTATACCTGTTGCATCTGTCCGAACAGGTTTCTATCTATTGAAACTTGTTCTAAAAAGCCACGAATTTTCCTATAAATAGTCTGCCATTCCAGCAATTCTTGGCATCAAAATTTTTTCCTAAGCATTTCGTCTTTCTTCTTCCCTTTCCGTCTTCTTATTTTCTGCATCTGTTCTGTATTTATTTTTATGAAGGAAAAAAGAGAGTCACAACATAGTTTTCGTTCACCAGACTTGAGTTTGTAGTGCTACAAACCAAGCAGTAGTCGTTACATCCTGGGAAGTAGACGCTAGTAAATCTCGAAGCATCGGAGCGAGGACGAAATCTACTTTAAGGAGATTATGTTTAACACAAGCCTCGACTTATAATTTCTGTAAGCAATTGATTCGAAATTTAATTTATATAATTATTTTCTGGATTAATTATTTTTTATTTTGTTGTTTATTTTATATATACATTTATTTACACATACACACAGGGAGTAACATTTTATTCCATCTATCAACCACTGCTATCTTTCACTTACTTCCTTTATTGTCCTCCACTCTACTCCAACTGCAGCCACCAATTATTGAATTTTTAAGAATTCATCTATAATTTGATTCTTGCAAAAGAATTTTGCATACAAATGTAATATCTTTTTCAGAAAAATCATAAGCTTTTGTATGCATCTTGTTCAATTTGAAGTTTGATGTGAATTTAGGGGGATTTTTTTGGTTCATTGATTGATTTTGTTGACATAAATAGTTGAGTTTTTTTAGAGAAGAATATGTAAATGGTGGACTTTAGAGTTAGTTATTGCTTGATCAAGATCAATTGCCAGTGAAATGGTATGATAGGTATGGAGGGGGAAAACGAAGTAGGGACTACATTGATGTGGTGGAAAAGGAAGAAAAGAGAATATGGAGATGTATGAAGTTGCAATGAGTTGAGACAAGTAATGGTGGACTTTAGAGTTAGTTATTGCTTGATCAAGATCAATTGGCAGTGAAATGGTATGATGGGTATGGAAGGGGAAAACGAAGTAGCGACTACATTGATGTGGTGGAAAAGGAAGAAAAGAGAATATGGGGATGTATGAAGTTGCAATGAGTTGAGACAAGTAAATATTGTGGTAGTTTTGTAGTATTTCTATAATAGACTAAAAAAATGATAAGAAGGGTGATGAGTAGTGGTGATGGTGAGGCGTGACAATGGTGATGAGATAAGGGAGATGTGAAAAATGATAGTGGTAAGGTAGATGTATGGTGATCTAATGGTGGCTTTGACTGAATGAAAATGAAGATTCACAAGAAAGTTGATTAGGGTTAGAGTCAAGGTTAGAGTTAGAATTAATTCTAAAAGAAAAAGTTATACTCATAATTTTTCTGTCTTTTAATGAAGATAACCTCCCTAAACCCTTTCTCAATGTAAGTTTTTCATAATAATGGGGTCAACTATTGTAGGGATGTGGTTTGGAAATACTCTTCTGATCCTAGGGGACGTTATTGATCCTCTTCTGGTCACCTAAAAAGGAATAAACACTCCGGTCGGGGGTGCCGAAATTTGCACTCCGACGGGCAAGTCAGTCTCTACACTTAAGATTACTTAGATTCTAAGTTAAGCTTCATAGTTCTAACGTACCTTTCTTTGACTGTCGTTCCTCTATTTATACTCATTTACAGGGCCTCGGGGCCTAGTCCACTTTCCGCTCTCAAACTGCTTATTTATTCGGCCCCATAGTTACTCAGCATGTTAATTGTAATCGACCTCCTAATCGTGCAGATTAGAGCTGAACAAATGTCCATCCTTCGAAGCGTACTGTAGATGTCCCCGAACGCCCCGGGAGGAACGAGCTCCCGTTCTGTTCATTTTGGGGTCACTACAGCTCAGGACTCTCAAATTGTCACGGTTCTAAGTCTGAACCAAAGAGTCTAAATCCGGCAAATCGTTTTGAGAAAAAAACAGATTTTTGAAAGAAGTGCCAAACATGGACTGCTTTGCCAGATACAGAGTCGCCACCTAAATATTTTATTTTGGGAAATTTAGGAAACCCTGACTCGGTGCCAAAGGCCACGTGTCCGTCATCACCAAAGTTGCCTCGGCTCGGGAACTTGGGTACGATTGGAGAAGGTCACTTCGTGAGCATCCCCGCTCGCCCGATCAAAGATCGGCCTCTACTAACCATGATATCTATTTTTGAAAACTTTGTGTGTTCTTATTCCGGTTATTAGCCTAGGTTACTATGTGATGCGCACAGCATACAAGTATAGACTGGATCGCCTGAATTGGAACAAAACATTTCATGTTCATTTTTTTGAAAGATGGTTTGCTACTCGCAAGTAGGCTTAAAATACAGATTTTGCCACCCTCAGGTGGGCTTAGAAAAGATGGTTTTGCCACTATCTAGTGGGCTTAAAACAAACAGTTGATGATTTATTCCAATCCAAGTAACCCAACCTTCACCCACAGGCATTCAGGCAGTTATATCACATTAGCAATTAGCCTCATGGTAAGCATGCTATTCATGGCAATCCCTCACACGCATGCAAGGATGCTAAAGCATAAAACTCACCGGGTACTCCAAGCCAAAACAGAATTTACATTAGAAATCATGCATGATCCTAAGTATACGGAAATGCCTAATGCAACACATGCAAAAATGCAAACTATAGCAGGCTCGGCTATTCTAAACATGGCATATGGGATGCTACAGCTAACATGTATTCAATCTTGGAATTGAAAATACAATGCAGTTAGTATGATGCGCCGAGCCCGGTGCATGCAAAACAGATGAATGAATGCAAACATGCTGTCGTACTGTATGCTAATTAAAATATGCCCTAATCTAACCATCATAAGCGGATAAATAAAAGGGAGAAAGACGTGGGGTTGGAAGACATACAACACACGCACGCACACTTAATACAGTTGTGCCCTCGTGCAGAGGGTCCAAATAAATATACAGTCCCAAATAAAAGAATATTACAGTCCAAATATTACAGTCCGAATAATATACAAATTCCTAATTAATTAACAAATCAACTAAGAAAATAAATAAAACTGGCATGCAAGCCAGGGACTGCCTTGCTTCTGATGGATGATGCATGTCCAGGTTGTCTTGCGCGGGAATTCACCGGGATGCCCCAATTAGCCTCTGTTTAGCAGTTATTCTCGAAACGCGTGCCAAGCTCTGAAAAGTTGTTGATTCTTCATTTTGCTGCAACAGAGAGCAGGAAAGGGGCATAGCAATGTATTTTCACAAATATATGCATGCCTCGATCCTCGTGCCACCAATCACGCATATCGATGCATGATGGCCGAGGAGTCGAATTGCACAGTTCAATATAGAATGAATGCACGTGAAGACACAACAAGACCTAACTCCATCATGGATGATCCGGAGTGTCGGTGACTGGGGAATTGAGACACATTCCGTCACTCGGAGTACGAAATGCACCTCGTTTCCCGTGCCCGGGCTAAACCCTATTCCGAAAACGATGCAATATGCATGACATGCATGAAATGCAACTAAGATACAATCCTAACATACATAATGCTATGGAAATGAGATGCCTCAAAATGCGTGCACACGAGCATGCAAACCGAGAAAATGCATGAATGCGATCTAAGATACAACCTAGTATACACTATGCTGTGAAAATGAGATGTCTCGAAATGCGTGCACACGGGCACGCAAATCGAGGCAATGGCATACGCAATGCAATGGCATGGGATGGCATATAGAATGCAACATGGACTTATACTAACATGAGAGAGACTCAGCCACACTCACATAAGAGGCCGATGGATGAAAAAGAAGTGCCTCGAAATGCGTGTACACGGGCACGCAAACCGAGGCAATGGCATACGCAATGCAAATGACACGAAAACATGATATGGGCTTATACCAACATGAGAGAGCCTCAGCCACACTCACATAAGAGGCCGGTGGATGAAAATGAAGTGCCTCGAAATGCGTGCACACGGGCACGCAAACCGAGGCAATGGCATACGCAATGCACTATGGCTAAAATGGCATGGAAAATGCAACATGGACTTATACTAACATGAGAGAGCCTCAGCCACACTCACATAAGAAGCCGATGGATAAAAATGAAGTGCCTCGAAATGCGTGCACACGGGCACGCAAACCGAGGCAATGGCATACGCAGTGCATTATGGCTAAAATGGCATATAGAATGCAACATGGACTTATACTAACATGAGAGAGCCTCATCCACACTCACATAAGAGGCCAATGGATGAAAATGAAGTGCCTCGAAATGCGTGCGCACGGGCATGCAAACCGAGGCAATGGTATATGCAATGCAAATGCATGAAAATTGATATGCAAACATGCTAATGGATTTTCAGAAATGAAATGTGGGGGAAAACAGCCCCGAAATGAAGCGAAAACACACCCGATGCATGGAATCTCTCCCGAAATGCAAATTATGCGCATAGAATGAACTACAGCTATACAAAGCATGCATAATTGGTACACAAGATGAAAATACAGAAGCAAGGCAGCCTCAAAATAAGCATTTTTACAGTACAAATCATGGCCAAACAGCAAGCAAAGATAGGGCAACAATGGCGTGCAAAAATGGCCCTAAACATGAGATTATGAAGCAACTCACAGCTGCTGTCCTCAAACAGGTTAGGGCCCTTCAACAACATTGAAGAGGGGCCAAAAATAAGCCACTTTATAGAACTGTAAAAACCCTAAAAACAAACACAGGTATGGCTGCACTCCCATGCAAGAAAAAGGGCCAAAAGGTGGCCAAAGAGGCAAGTGGTATATGAAAAGCCCAAACTGAAAAATTCCCTTCTACAACATTGAAGAGGGACCAAAATTAAGCATATTTACAGAACTGTAAAAACTCCAAAACAGTATACAAACATGCTAAAAATGCAATGCAAAATGAGGCTCAAAAGGTGGCTATAACACAAAGTATGCAAAGCATTCACCAAACAGCCAAAGACCCTTAATAAAACATGTTAAGAAGGTCAAAATAAGACTATTTCTAGGCCTGTAAAAAGACCAAAAACAGAAGCATGATAGGCTGCCAAAGCATGCAAGAAAATGGCATTCAAGGAGGATATTGAAGCAAGTGCAATATGGAGGGCTCAAACCGGGTTGAGCCCCTAATGAAACAAGAAAATGAGCTCAAAAAAATGACCTTTTCAGTTTTGGTCGGAGCTCAAATCAATAAGCATGTATGGCTTACAAAAGGTGCAAGAAATGGACCAAAAAGGGGGAAATGCTACTCACCCTTGAAGACCAATGCTTTTGTTGCTTCTTGGACCAACTTTGATGACTTTAAGCTGCTGGAATTCCTCCCCTTGCTGCTGGAATGGAGTGGTGATGGTAGAGCTTGAAGATGATGAAGAAATGGAGCCCAAAACTTGAAGGAAATGGGGTGATATGTATGTATATGCTCCAACCAATCCTTCTAACCCTCTTTCTTGAGTTGGGAGGCCAGCAATCTATGCAAGAGAGGGAGAGAAGACCCTTGGCCAAAGTGGAGGGAATTGAGGCTCTTGTTCCCCCACAAAATATCCCCTGGATATAGATATTTTCTGGGGGAAACAACTGTACAGCTGTAAAATGAACAGTGTGAGGATCATGGCCGGCCAGGTATTTTTGTTGCAGGTGGCCGGCCGGCCACCACCCCTAGCCGGCCGGCCAAGGGTCAAAAAGGCCAAGTGGCTTTAGTGGCCGGCCACCACATATTGGTGGCCTCCCAGGTCCCCTCTTCACAACCCTGTGGTTCGAATTTGGAAACTCTAAAACAGGAGAGAGAACAAGCCATTTTGAGGAGGGGTTCAAAAGGTTCAAATGGAATTAATGGCCGGCCATAAACTTTTAGGGTCCTCCCATGTGTGTACATCACAAATATGTGGTTCAAAGTTCAAGAAAGTGGCCCAAGGGTGTTCAACATTGGCTCGGAAGGAGGGGTTCAAAAGGGTCAAGAAACATTAGTGGCCGGCCATGAACTTTTAGGGTCCTCCCATGTGTGTACATCACAAATATGTGGTTTGGGTTTGAAGAAAATGGCTCAAAGGTGTTCACCATTGGCCCGGAAGTGCGAAAAACGGGTGTCGGAGGCTGAAAATGGAACATAACTGGTTGCCAAGATAATTGCTGGCCTCCCACCCTTCTACGGCCTTCCCGGTGATAAAACAGAGGTACCTGCCAAAAATGAACAAAAACTGATGCAAAACGAATGCTCGGGGGCCAAAACACGCAGTTCGGGGTCCCGAAAATGGGCTGTTAAGCACCGAAAGTGGCGTTCGGCCACGAAGTGGGTTTCTCAGACCCCAATGTCCCTCAAAAGGGAGAAAATAAGATGTATGCCAAAAATTGGAGCGATAGGAGATGGTTAGGCGGTCCCGAACCGAGGCACACGGCCAACGGTCCCGAAAAACCGGAAACTAGGCTCCGAAATGGGAAAAATGGCCTACGGCCACAAAATGTAGCCTACGGACATTGAGAGATGGTCTACGGGACCTCTCCCTCCCCTCAGGAAAAGAAACAGAGAAACCCGAGTCTGGTTCGCAAACCGAGGCAAGGCACAGAAGAGGGTTCGGAAGTCCGGAGGCAGGGCTCGCAGCCAAGGCTCTGAAACTTCTGAACGAGCACATTATGCAATATCACCAAGTGCTCAACTGGTGACGTCTGAGTCTCAAGGTCGGTCAAAAATGGGGTGTCTACACGTACGCTTCTGATTCTGCCCTTTATTTGGCTCCCACAATTGCCCCCCAAACTCCCCATTGATGGCAGTTAATTGGTGTGTTTGGTCTCGAATTTGAAAAGTCAAGTGAAACATAAATTAGGCAGCCTCACCTATCCTAATGTGTATGTCAGAACATAGGCCTTTCGGTCATCATTATACGTTCCCGCCTCGTTCGTGCATCTTTTGCATTTATTACGATTTGAAACTCCAGTCTCTTCGAATGCATACTTTTTAAATATTAGGGCCTCCTAGATTGCCAGCCGGAATTCGTCCTCTATCTCGCGTTTTCTGCAACTTCTTCCCGTCTCTCCGTGTCTCCTTTACCTCTCATAAGTTTTCTTCTCCTCTTTGTAATCCTATTTTTCGTGTTCATTTTTGATTTAGCATACCCGAGTCCTTACTAGAATGGCTAAGCATTTGAAAGACCTCCTTTCCGAGGGTCGTATCTCTGGGTTTCGGAGATATTTCTCTATCCCTGATGATGTCCATATATCTCTAGTGACGGAAAATACCCTTGATATGGAGAGGGAGGACCAAAATACCATCGTCTTTCCTCTCCTATCCATTGCGGAGGGCGGGGTTCGCTTTCCCCTGCACCCATTTCTTAGGGCCGTCCTCCGCCATTGGGGTCTGTAGACGTCCCCGAACGCCCCCGGGAGGATGAGTCCCGTTCTGGTCATTTAGGGTTACTACAGTTCGGACTCGATTTGTGTCACGGTTCTAAATCTGAACCAAAGAGTCCAAATCCGGCAAATCGTTTTGAGAAACAGATTTTTTGAAAAGAAGTGCCAAACATGGACTGCTTTGCCAGATACAGAGTCGCCACCTAAATATTTTAAAATGGGAGAATTTAAGAAACCCTGACTCGGTGCCGAAGGCCACATGTCCGTCATCACCGGAGTTGTCTCGGCTCGGGAGCTAGGGTACGATTGGGGAAGGTCAGCTATGAGCACCCCCTCTCGCCCGATCCAAAGATCAGCCTCTACTAACCGTGATATCTGTTTTTGAAAACGTTATGTGTTCTTATCCCAGTTATTAGCCTAGAATTACTATGTTATGCGCACAGCAAACAAGTATAGACTAGATTGCCTAATTTGGAAATAAGCATTGCATATCCGTTTGTCTTGAAAAATACTTTGGAATTTGCTACTCGCAAGTAGGCTAAAATACGGATTTCAACGAGTTTTTCCAACTCAAACAATCCAACCTTCACCCACAGGCATTCAAACAATTTAACACATAAGCATCTAGCCACATGGTAAACATACTGTCATGATAGCATTCACACGCATGCGATATGCTAAAGATGGAAAATACTTACATCGTACTCCGTGCCAAAACAAAGAACTTGTTAGCAATCAATGCAAGATCCAAGTCCATGTTTAAATGTCTAATGCAACACATACAGGATGCATTTAGAGTAGGCTCAGCTAACCTAGACATGGCATGTGAAATGCAATCAATTGATGCACGTATTCAATTTGGAATTGAAGTACAAATGCAAATAGCATGATGTACCGAGCCTGATGCATGCAATGCAAATGCATGAATGCACGCATGCATTGCATAAGGTATGCTAAATTGAACATGTCTTATTACTAACCATCAAAGCAGGTAAGTAAAAGGAAAGAAAGAAGTGGGGATTGGAAGACATACACACCACTCACACACACTTATTACAGATTTGCCCTCGCTTGGAGGGACCGAATGAATAATACAAATAATTAACTACGCAAGCTAATTAAATATTACAAATTGCCTAATCAACTAAGCAAATTAACTAAAGCTAGAAAAACAATAAACCGCCTCGGGAGGAGGGCTCGATGCAATGCATGCTCGGTCCCGCTCGGAAATGCACCGCCATGCATGGGCTACCTCTGTTTTCCTTCCTTTACTCCTCTAGAGGCTACCAAAACCTCAGGGCTGCTTCTTTGGACATTGGGGGATACCACCGGCTGGATGGGATTGCCACCGGCAGTGTGGTGTGGTCACCGGCACAAAATAAAGCTATCGGCTGGTGATTTACTGCCGGTCGGCAAAGAAAGCCTGCAGAACCTGCAACTCACAGCAACAGAGGGCAAGGCAAGGCAAAGCATGGCAGCACAATTCAAGGCATGTATGCACCAACCATGTCCCTTATCATGGTAATGACTCAAAGGGGCATGTGCCTCAATTCTCGGACCACCAATCACGCATTTCCATGCATGATGGCCCAAGTGATCAAGTGTGCAACTTCATGTCAAATGAAATGCAAACCAATCAAACAAACCAAGGCCCAATTCCCATCACCAAGTCAAGGAACAAGGCATGCATGCAAGATGCAATGCAACCTAGGCATGCAAGCTAAGGATGCAACATGGCATGGCAAGACACTTATGCAAGCATACAAGCACACATGTGGAAATGCTAATGGAGGAAAAGATGGACTTAAACATGATTTAGGCAACTCTAAATAGGCCTAAAACAATGGCCAAAGTGACCAAAATAAGGGACCAAATACACATGCATACATACATATGATTAAGGGCCAACACTTAGGCACAAATTGGACAACCCTCAAGCACACTTGAAAGAGGCATTCATGGACAAATTAGCATGCATTATAAGCCTTGGAAACATGTAGGAAATGATGCCAAATTAACCTACTCATGCAAGCTATACATGCAACGAGGCCTAAGGACCTAAAGCATGATCATATGACTCATGAAGCAAATGACCAAATTGAACCAAAACAGTCCCAAATCATGCAAAAGCAAACCTCAAGAATCACTTAGATGACATCCAAGTAACCTAATCCTAGAGGTATACATCATGGCACAGATATGAAGCATGGAGCATCAACTCTTGAAGCAACAAAAGGGCCACAAAATGTAAACATTTAGGCATACTACAAGGTCTGAAATAACATGGTGGGTGGTTCCAAACCACCGAAATGATGCAAGAAACACATTCTACACATTCACATACTTGAAGCATACAAGCTCAAATACAAAGGAGCTATACTATGCATGCCAAGATCAACCCAAACGACTATGGACAGAGCTAAAACGTGGCAAAATGAGCACAAAACCTTCACAAGGCTAAGCCTAAAACATGCTTGAACAAAGGCTAACAACCTAAGGCATGTTAAGGCATAAATATGGCATTACAAGGTAGGTATGCTAAGCATGCATGGTGTACCAAAACCAAAAAAAAAAAAAGAGGTATGTTATGACATATTAAGCATGAAAAACAGCCAAGACATGATCAATACACACTCTAACATGATGCTCTCTCAAGAGGCCAAAAATGGTCCATTTCAAGGACAACAAATGGAGGGGGTGGCCCTCCCCTTTTGGAGACTTCAAGGCACCATCTTCACCACTGAAATCCCACAAGATTTCAGTGGTGAAGAGGCCCAAACACCAAAGTCTCGAAACTCACTCAAAAATAGCACAAAATGGGGCCTTTCATGGCCTAAGAGGGATCAAACACCTCCAAACCACAAAACACTCTTAATAAACAATCAAGAGGGTCTAAAAATAGAACTTTTTTGTATTATACACTAAGCTCAAAAACGATTTTAAGATAGGTAAAAACAAGATGCAAAAATGGGGTATAATAGGACTAGATTCTCACCCTTGAAGACCCCTTTACAAATGATGCTCCAATGGCCCTCCTTGGCTTGAATCCAACACCAAAACACCAAAATCAGTCCCTTAGAACCTCAGGAGCCAAAGGAAGGTGAAACACTATGTGTTTGTGTGCAATAGTAAGACACAAACACACTTTTACACACACACGAGGAAAAAAGAGAGAGATAATGTGTATCAAACCCTAACCCTATAACTCAAACCCTAACAATGGCTGTCTAAGCTCTCTCAAGTGTCTCAAGTGTCTAACCCTAAGGCCAAGAGAGAAGACTCTCTCTTATAGAGCTTTTTGTCTTGTAAAGCTTACAAGACAAGCTTCATAAGAGGGAGATCCCTCCATACACGTGTATGGAGGGGAGCCAAAAGCAAGACAGCTGTCTTAAAATATCTGCAAAAGCAGATGCACAGTAGTCGGCCGGCCAAAAATGCCATTTTGGAAAAATTGAGTGCCGACCGGCACTAAATAGTGCAGACCGGCAACAAAAAGTGCCGGCCGGCAATATACATTGCCAGTGGCAGCAAAAACCAGCCGGTGGCCTCTAGCCACTACCGGTGGTGTGTGGGAATGCCTCACAAGGCATTCCCTGCCCCTCCAAGGCAAAACACAAGTGTTTGGTGCAAAACCAGACACTAAACGGTCGAGTTCGGAGATCCTGAGGCAAGGCGCGTAGCCGAGACCTCCGGGAACTCCAAACGAACACAAACATGGATGATCACCGACTGTTCAAACGGTGACGTCCAAGTCTTGAGGATGGTCAAAAATGGGGTGTCTACAGTTGCCCCTCTTTGACAGAACTCGAAAGTCATAACAATGACGGGAGTGAATGTCAAAGCCCAGAGACGACCCATTTTTGACAAGGCCGAAGACTTAGACAAACATGCAAGACAAACAAGGTATGCGCCCGTAGGCAGGGGCAAAATGCAAGACAATGCACGAAGCCGAGCATAACTTATGATCATGCAAAGAAAGCTGTAATGAAGCACACATGCGACAACTTTTAAGCTAGAAAACACCAACCTACACTGCAATGCAGAAAGGATGTAAGAGAATTATGCAATTCTCGATGCTTCTCACTCGGAGGATACAACACCTGTGCGGCTCTTCTGGTTGCACCAGCCTTAAATGAACCGTACATACAATATCGTGCCTGCAAAGAAAACAAACTTAACAGGTACAATATTGTTAGCAACATGCATAACAATGCAAAATGGATGCAAAAATGATATGCAATATATACAAAACAATGTATAAACAATGCAAATGAAGATGCAATGTAATTGAAACGATGCAAGTTAAAATGCAAAGCAATTGAATCATGATCCAATCACGAGTGGTTCGGAACCACACCTATGTCAAATAGATTGATGAAGGTAACAAGTCTGTCTACCATAGAACGGTCAACTGAACTATGAGCATTGTAGACAGATACAAGAACAAGTATTGGGTGGAATGACATAAGTGGGGAAACGACCCGCTGGAGAAAGGACTACAATCCTAATGCCGGATGCAACAATTACACTACAATGTAATATATATGGATATGCTAGGATGATGGCAATGGATATGGCACGCGGGCCAAACCAAATCTTGCCTAGGAAAAGCATGTACGCATACAGGCCATGTTTAACATAGAACGGTCCACTGAACTATGTTTTGACACGAGAAGTATGGGCACATACCAGACCAAGCTCAACATGGAAAGGCGCAAGCCATAGATGGAAGGTGATGCAATGAATGCATGCAAGCTACAATGCAATGGATATGGCACGCGGGCCAAACCAAATCTTGCCTAGGAAAGGCATTTACGCATACGAGCCATGTGTAACATAGAAAAGGTGCCGCAACCCTCAAACCATCATACCAGCGTGGAATAAGCGTGTACACATGCAGAACTGTGTTTTAACGTGAAAAGTAAGGGCACATACCAGACCAAGCTCAACCTGGAAAGGCGCAAGCCATAGATGGAAGGTGATGCAGTGAATGCATACAAACTACAATGCAATATCTACAAATATGCAATGGAATGGATATTTACAAATATGCATGACAATGCAGTATGATGTGATCTACTAGGGAAAATGCAATGGATGCATGCAAGCTACGATGGAAATGCATGACAATGCACTATGATGCAACGGCTATGATTGCAGCTTTCCCTATCTTACCAACAGGGCGATATACTAGGTTGGTTCAGTATCCAGAACTGAGGCGCAGACATGCTGCCTCAATCTATGGGGCTTCCATACAGATTTTCAAGCCGAGGATACACCCTTGGGTATTTAAACCAGACTTTAATCTCGAAACTCCCGAACCTTTGCGTTCTAGGCATAAGCCATTCGAACTCTAGTTTCCACCGTCCCAGTTGGTCTTCTAGGAACTCACCGCAAACATAGGCAGGTGGCTTTACCAGACCACCGAAAGTCGTTCGGGCACAACAAACACCAAAGGAATTGCACCTTTAGAGGATTTAGGGTCTCCTAGACCGGGATGCAAAATGTATGCATGACAATGCATGTTTTTTTTTTTTGTTTTTGTTATGCAAATGATGTATGAAATGCATGTTGCATGGAATGCGCGACAACACGCGGCTTAAGATGACGCAACTTATCAACAGTCGTTCGGGCACGACAAACACCGAAGGACTTGCACCTTCAGAGGATTTTGGGTCTCCTAGACCGTGCGTATTTAAGGTCTCGCCAGACCACGGAGTATTGCACGAGAAATGCATAACAATGCAAGTGAACTGTGCACATCAATGTGCCAAAGGTCTTACACCTTCCAAGGATTTAAGGTCTCCTAGACCGTGTGATACCTGCGTGGTTCGTCTGGTTGCACCAGCCTTAAATGAACCGTACATACAATATCGTGCCTGAAAAGAAAGCAAACTTAACAGGTACAATATGATTAACAACATGGATATTAATGTACTTAAAAATGCGTGACAACGCAAAGCAAGTGGAGAGCATGACAATGCTTGCGAAAATACAGCCATGTAAGTGGAGCATGCGGTCTACGCAGGCAACGAAATTGATCATAAGCATGCGGTCTACGCAAGCAACGAAGTTTAACAGATATGCGGTCTACGCAAGCAATACATGCGGTCTACGCAGGTAATGAATTAATAATGCGGTCTACGCAATCAAAACATGCGGTCTACGCAGGTAATGAAATTAATAATAATGTGGTCTACGCAATCAAAACATGCGGTCTATGCAGGTAATGCAATTAATAATAATGCGGTCTACGCAGGTAATGAAATTGAACAATTATGCGGTCTACGCAAGCAATACATGCGGTCTACGCAGGTAAAGAAATTGAACAATAATGCGGTCTACGCAATCAAAACATGCGGTCTACGCAGGTGATGAAATTGAATAATCATGCGGTCTACGCAGGTAATGAAATTGAACAATTATGCGGTCTACGCAAGCAATACATGCGGTCTACGCAGGTAAAGAAATTGAACAATAATGCGGTCTACGCAATCAAAACATGCAGTCTACGCAGGTAATGAAATTGATTACAAACATGCGGTCTACGCAGGTGATGTAATTAACATGCGGTCTACGCAAGTAATGAAATGATTACAAACATGCGGTCTACGCAGGTAATGTAATTAACATGCGGTCTATGCAAGTAATGGAATTGATTACAAACACGCGGTCTACGCAGGTAATGTAATTAACATGCGGTCTACGCAAGATGGATGAAATGATTACAAACATGCGGTCTACGCAGGTAATGTAATTAACATGCGGTCTACGCAAGTAATAAAATGGATTACAAACATGCGGTCTACGCAGGTAATTAATTAACATGCGGTCTACGCAAGTAATAAAATGGATTACAAACATGCGGTCTACGCAGGTAATGTAATTAACATGCGGTCTACGCAAGATGGATGCAAAACAATGCAGGTTGTGAGGAATGTAAGACAATGCAAATGAGGCACGCATGCCAATGCAAGTGAGGCAAATGAGACACGCATGCCTCATAAGATGCAAAATGATACAAATGAGACACGCATGCCTCATAGGATGCCAAAAGATGCCCAGTGTGACACGTATGCCACACGGAATGTAAAACGATGCTAAGTGTGACACGCGTGCCACACCGAATGTGAATAGACTAAAATGCGTAACAACGCACGTGTTTCGAAATGCATGACAATGCAAGGGAAGGGAATGCACGACAACGCGAACGATGCGTGAGGAGACGTATGTATTTGAAATGCATGACAACGCTAGTAATAAGAATGCAATGACAATGCATGAGAGATGTGCATGACAATGCAAGGGGTGCGTGTTACAACGCATGCAGTATGTGCATAACAATGCAACTGTGAGGCGTGTAACAGCGCGATGTAATGGATTGAAATAGTGCGATGAACGCGTGCAACGCACACGGCGCAACCTTTTGGATCTTGTAAGAGGCAAAAAGGATACCAAAGGATACAACATTGCATGAGTTGGAGTGCTACGCACAGAAGACGCGGTCCGAAGTCAAAACGGAGGCCGGTTGAGCGTCGGAGATACACTTTCTTGCACTTTCTTGAGCTATGAAGACCAAAAACTTCTCATATGGCCTAAACAAGGTTGTGGGAACACCACCGGCCGGGAGAGGAGGCCACCGGCTGCCCACCGGTTGAAAAATAACTCCATCGGCACAAAATACTGCCGGCCGGCACAAAATATTGCCGACCGGCAAAAAGTTACTAAGTCGGGGCAGAATCGACTTTTCACCTTGGGTGTTTTTAAAATAGGGTTTCAAACCCTATTTTCTCACTTCCCCTCCGCCGAAAACTCTCACTCTCTCTCTCTAGAGCGTTTTTCTCTCCTTTTTCGGCCGTTTCTTCGCGTTCTACGCCCGTTTCGTCGTCGGATTCGCGATTTTCTTCGCGTTTCGGACATTTTCAACCGAACAAAACTTTGTTTCGGTGCCTCGTTTGGCGTTCCCACCTTTTTTGGGGTTTGTTCCCCTCGCTTTCCTCTTGATTTCCGTGCCTTTTCACATTCCGGCCTTCCCGGCCACTTTCGACCCTCTCGGGAGTTGACTTTTTAGTTGACTCTTCATATTCCAGTCCGGTTTTCCTTCCTCCTGCCATTTTCTCATTATTCTTGATATGGCGGACGACATTCCACGTGGCGGGACTCCCCCGGACCACGAGATGGATCTCGGGGTCGAGCTTCTTCCTTTGAGCGAGCGCCCGTTCGACCCGACGACCCACCGACCGGCGATCCATGTTCTGTCCCCCGACGGACTCCGCCAGTTTCGGAGCTTTGAGAGGCACGTGCCACCTGAGCTACTACTGCGCGAGCCTACCTCCCACCTATCCTTCGGCGTTTCCGAGGTAACTCTCTTTCTTCTGCTTTACTTTCTGCAATGTAGGATACAGAACTGCCGTAGCTAGTTGTACTCTTTAACTGCTTGAATCTGATGTGCTATACACCGTAGTTGACTGTAAACATACATACAACTGACATCTGCTTGAAACTGACACATGCACACACACTGCACTAGCCTCGAATCACTCAAACAGACTGCACTCACTGTATTTCACTGCATACACACCGATACCCAGCATTTGCTTGAATCTGTCAAACTATGCACACACGCTATACTGCTCTGAACTACCCAAACACGCTGACACATCACACGCTGTAGTTCACTGTAAGCACACCGGCGCCCGGTATTTGTTTAAACCTGTTAAACTTGCACGCATGCTATATCTGCCCTGAACTATCCAAACAGGCTGACGCATCACACGCTGTAGTTCACTGTAAGCACACCGGCACCCGGTATTTGTTTAAATCTGACAAACTTGCACACATGCCATACTGCACTGAACCACCTGAACATGCCGATGCATCACACTCTGTAGTTTACTGTAAGCACACCGGCACCCGGTATTTGTTTAAACTTGTTAAACTTGCACGCATGCTACATCTGTATGCTTCTTACAACTGCATTTTGAGTGTTGTCTTGCAATTGTTGTTTTCTGTTTACAGGAGGATTCCCATACCATCCGCGGGTATGGGAACACTGGCGCTCGGGAGTGGTACGACGAGCTCCTTGACGCGGTCCGTCGCATAGTGGACCAGGCGGGCTTCGGCGCCTTCTGCCGAGGACTCTCCAGGCTTTCCACATGCAGACCTCTCCTCGCCACTCTGGCGGAGAGGTGGTGGGACACTACCGATTCGTTTCACTTTTCCGCAGCAGGCGACATGATGATGACCCCTTACGATTTCTCGATGCTCACAGGCATCGGGGTAGGGGGTGATCCGATCCCTTTTGATATCGACATGGATGAGTGGACCGCCGCTCAGGTCCATCTGCTGGGTGAGGCGCCACCTCTAGCTCGTCCGGGCTTCGTCCGATACTCCTGGTTTGAGGTGCAGTTTAGGGTGCAGCCCACTCTCGTTGATACAGCTCCGATGACTCCAGAGGCCGAGGAGAGGTACGCCCGCGGCTTCCTCATGTTCTTGTTCGGGACTACCATCTTCGCCGACCGGGCGAACACCGTGCCTCTCTGCCTTCTCAGCGCACTGGTGGACGTCCGGGACATTTTGCACTATGATTGGGGTGGCGCCGCTCTGGCCACTCTCTACGGGTACATGAGCTCAGCTTCCCGCGGCAGCGGCCAGTTGCTCGGAGGCTACTGGCGGGCTTGGGAGGTATATTTCTTCTCTGCTTTCCATTTCTGCCCTATATTTTCTGTACTCTGTACACTGCACACACTGTAGTCTGCTTTATACTTGCTGTATACTGTACACACGGCACACACATACACTCTGCTTTACACTTACTGTACACTGCTCACACTGTACACCGTACACAATACACTGCACAACACACGGCTCTGCCATTTCTGCTTTATTCTGTATTCTGCTTCATCTGATAAATGCACTGGTATTTACCTTGCAGTTGTGGGTTTACGCCTACTTTCCTAGGCTCGCCCCCGTACCAGTTGTGGAGACTCCCCTGGTTGTCCCGTTCTCGCGACGCTTTGACGGGAGGTGCACCCGGCGGCCACGAGAGACTTTCAGCTTCTTCCGTCAGTATTTTGACACCATTACCCCTGCTGAGGTATGTTTTACTTGCAGTTTATTTAAGCTTCGCCTTTTCACTTCATATTTCAAAAACAGTAGATAACAAACTGCATGTCACTTTCAGATCACTTGGCGGCCGTGGGCTCCATTGCCGGCGGTGACGCGGGACCGATTTGCTGGTGCGGAGGAGACCTCGCGTTTCCGGATCTTGCTGGAGGGCCCGGTCTGTCGAGCTTGGTACCTGGGTGAGCGTTTCCTACGCCAGACCCTAGGGTTACCTGAGCAGATAGTCCCGGTTCACCCTCCTGCGGACATGAGAGAGACCGAGAGGCTCACCACTGAGCAGATGGACGATTACACTATTGGCTGGGAGGAGGCCCGCTTCAGAGGTATCGGCGATTACCGAGAGTACGTGCAGACGTACCTGATCTGACCTCTGAGCGGCGGCCGTCGAGCGGAGAGAGCCAGGCCCACGGCACCGGCGGCTGGGGCAGGAGCAGGAGTTGGAGCAGGAGCTGCGAGGAGGGCCTGAGTCCGTGGCAGGGGCGGAGTTCAGGGAGGACGGGGAGCTGGCTGGCCCGCCCTGCCTGCTGCACTGACTTTCCGAGGGCAGGGTGGGGCGACCTATCAGATCCCCTTCGCCCCTCCGCCAACTGATCATGAGTTCATCGGTGTCCCCGACTTACCTCCGGTATGTATTACTGCCTTTTTGTACAGTCATTCATTTCAGTTTATTTGATATTCCACAGAATATTGATGCATCTGATACTTTTGCAGGCTTCTTCTGAGTACACCCGTCAGTCATTGGCGATGAATGCCTCTATGATGGGGATGCTTCAGCGGACTTTTGATCTCCTAGCCCTCTACAGCATTCCGGTATGTTCTTCTGACACTGGCCTCAAACCATTCATACACTGCTTTACATAATCATGATGTACGGCACAACACCTGATACACTGATCTCACAGTATCTGATACACCGCATACACTGCATTCTGCACTGTACTCTACACTGATAGACTGCTCACGGCATTTACACACTGTACTCATACACTGCATTCTGCACTGATAAACTGCTCACGGCATTCTCACATTGTACTTATACACTGCATTCTGCACTGATAAACTGCTCACGGCATTCTCACACTGTACTCATACACTGCATTCTGCATTGTTAAATTGTTCACAGCATTCTCACACTGTACTCATACACTGCATTCTGCATTGTTAAACTGTTCACAGTATTCTCACACTGTACTCATACACTGCATTCTACATTGTTAAACTGTTCACAGTATACTGATGCATTTCCCTTTTATGTACCTTTTCAGCCTCCTTTTCAGATTCCTATGGCAGGAGGTGCTCCAGCTGGACCTTCCGTCCCGGCTCGAGGGATAGATGAGGAGGGTAGAGCATTCCCCCGCACGAAGGCGGGGCGCACTCATGTCGGGAGTAGTTCGCGAGCTCCAGTCCCGGATGATGATGATGACGAGGAGTCAGAGGCGGAGGCAGAGGCGGAGTCAGAGTCATCAGAGGAGCAGACCGGAGGCGGCACTAGCTCGGGCTCTGACGACGATGCTGATGATGCTCCTGGACCCTCATCCAGGAAGAGGACTAGGACAGACTAATGGCCCCCGGAGTGCTCGACATGGATGCAGATTTTTGTTATTTTTCTTCTTGTACTTTTCTCTTTTGTTGGTAGTTAGATTACCTCGTACTGCCGCAGGCAGATTTTGTTTCCAAAACTTGTGTACTTAAAAGATTATGAAATGAACAAACTTTTTGTCTTAAAAAGTGTTACATTCGTATATCTTTACCTTTCATACTTTGCATCGCATCACACCATATTACACCTCAATGTAAATGAAACTGATTGGTTGTCTGAAAATTGAACACTTGCACTGTAATAATCAGATAACTAAACAGCCAACAGCAAACTAACCCAAGCAACCCACTGCCTGATTCTGGACACACAGCCCTTACTCTGTTGGGGATTAATCTTCATACAGCCCATAACACAGCATTCGGTTCATTCTGCACACAGCAAGTCCCGAACAAACAGCCCAATCTAACAAGACGGACTGCGGAGGTGAAACCAGCTGGAGTTGAAACACAATCGAATATAGAGAATGGCACAACATTCTGAGCATAAACGATTTTTGAAATTAAATAAGGGTTTTTCAAACCGGGGTATCGAGCCTACAACTGAACACAACAGGGAGGACTCAAACAAAAGGGTACACGACCTAAAACACAACGAGACACGCTCGGGAGAAACCTAGGACAAAGGTTGAGGTAAACAAAACAAAAGACACGACATACAGACGCGTCAACGAAGACGGGGGGACCTCAGATCACGAGGAGCCAGTTTCTCTGGGTATTGTTTCCCACCCATTCTGATTTGTGATTCTCACATCACTCGGCCCTCAGGCTCGGTTTTTTTTCTCTCAAAACCCTCTGGCTCACTTTTTCTCTCAACTCACACCTCTCTATTCTTTATTCTCTCATTTTTCGTCCCTCCCTGAGGTGCTTAATGGATGAATAGAAAGTTGCGGGTTCACGTCCGATGCCGTTAGCTCACAGCTATTTCTTCTGGCGGGTAGAGTGCCCTCCTGGCAAGTACGTTGACGACGGGGGAAAGACAGAACACCTGACTCAACTGTGCCCCTAGTCCATCACTTTGACCATTTTTTTGTTTTGGTTTTCAACTAAAACAGTTTTGATCAGGGTGAGAGTTGGATTAACGTACTCACTCGATTTTTGATTTGAAAGCCATGCAAGTCAGGCTGTAAGCACTGAAAATTTTCCTTTTGGGGTCCAAGAAAATGGTCCAGTTTTGGAAAACGAAATAGTTTTCAAGAAAATAGTCAACCTTAGTAAAAAATTTCAAAAACTATTTTTCAAACAGTCAATGCTCACCGAGCATGGAACTTACTCTTTGAGATGCGCAACCTCGGATCGGAGGCAATGGAAAATTGCTCCTAGTTTGGAGAGTGCCTCATGGCAATGGAAAGTTGCCCCTGGTTTGAATGGCGGCTCGCGACGACTGGTGGCAACTGAAAGTTGCCCCTTGTTTGGATGGTGCCGTAGCAATCCGCAGACAGTCTTCATTGGTGGTGGCCGAACTCTTGGTCACAGAGATGACGAAGACAGTCACAACAAATATATGGACACAATCACCTTGGAAGGTGTTGGCGACTAGACTTTGGGATGAAGTCGGAACCATTGCATGGACTGAGACGCTATGAAAGCGTTGGGGGCTGGACTTCAGGATGAAGTTGCCTACGTATCCCAAACATGGGAATCAAGCCTTACGTAGTTCCGGTTAAGGTACACTCGGGTATTTTAACCTTCACTTTTCAGGCTCTAACTTTTGCCAAGGTGCCCGATGCGGGTTTTCGACCTTGCGAGCTTCTTTTCATTTTCTTTCGTTCATTTCTTTTTCTTTTCTTTTTTGCATTTTTTGCTATATTTTTTTATTTTTTGTATTTTTTCTCTTGCTCTAACTTTTTCCTGGGTCGCCCTTCCGGGTTTTCGGCCCAGCGAGCCTCTCAAAGGGTAAAAGTGTAGCAAGTCCATGCCAAATGGTTTATAAAGTTGAAGCCTCTCTGTATCTAGGAGAACGGCTATTGCAATGATTTGCAGAAGAATCCATCACGGTTGCTCCACAAGCTTCTTCCGGCGAGATTTACTCCTTCTGATTCGGCTTTGGTGCCTCTTACTCGAGGGCTGCTTCTGATCTGGCCATACAGACCTTGCATGACGTTTGACCGTTGAACTTGCTGAACGGGTTCAAGGTCTGAAACGGATGGGTTGAATCTTGAGGCTGAGAGCGATCCTAGGCTGCACAATCTCAAGAGCGGTTCCACACAGGTCTTCACAGGGCCGTGTAAAACATTTGTTTTTGAAAGTTTTTAAGAAAGCGACGAATCGCTCGCGCCGAAGATAGTGTGGAACCAATCTAGATCAAGCCAGGGTCCTTCCCAGTACTCATGCCGACAAGCATGGTTTCATTCATTAAAAAGGCTTAGCATGCTTCTCTTTCTCTCAAAATGATCAAAATTTTGCAAAACCCGAGGAATTCCTTCCTCTTCATTTTTATCACCGCAGTGTTAAAAGGGGTTTTTGAAAAACTTAGGCTAATGCAATGAGTTTGGCGCACAGGAGAGTAGGCGAGATGTGTTGTCAACCCATTCAGATCCCTTGGCACTTATACTAAAAGCAAGCACGAAAGTGAGATAGCAACAGCTGTTTCATTCATATTCGTCGGTATAACTGGCCCCTCGACAAAAACAGACTAAAAACAAAACAGATAATTACAAGACAAAATGGCGTTCGGGGCAACAACCCCAGAATCACCCGGTATTCTATACAGAGGGGACTGACTCGATACAACAAGACAGACCCTTAAGCAAAAAGACTGACTCAAAACAAAGAGACAGACTCAAAAGAAAAGACTGACTCGATGCCCAAGTCAGGATTTATAAAACTCGATTTCGCTGATGCTCAAAAATGCGTGCCAGACGCCACATCCAAAATACACCGAATGCCGCCCGCAGGTGGTTCACTTTCTGATTACATACTCGCAGTATCTGTGTCCTCAAAATCCAATAACTGGGTGGTAACGGACTTGGCCGAGGTAGGCGGGAGGATAGCCTCGTTGTCAATCAAATCTTGCACCTCATGACGGAGGCGGAAGCAATTGTCGGTTGGATGGCCTGTCTGCTGATGGTACGCACAGTACTGAGTAGCATCATGCGTGGCAGGGAGATTCTTCGGGAGTGGCCGAGGCTCCAAGGGGTTAAGATGTCCCCTCTCGGCAAGGATCTGAAGTGCCTTGGACAGAGGCATGTAGAGAGCATGAAAGGACCTGCGCCCTCGGGGCAGGTACTTTGAAGTCTGAGCGCTCTTACTGGCCGCACAAGCAAAAGGGTCGGCAGGCGCCACCTTAGCTTTCTGATCTTTCCCAGGTGCAGGGGCGAGAATAAGAGGAACTGTTCTGGCATGACGGGGCCTATCCCGATTTTCCGACTGACTTGAACTACCCTCAGGTGGAGTGGGGAAAGCATCTTCCACAGTTTTTGCCACAACTGCGGATATCTGGTGCTTGTTCATCCCCCCGGCTTTCAAAGCCTCGACCGCCCACAGCAGTTGTTCAATAGGATCGGCGTCTACCTTCGCTTTGTCTTTTCCTCTGGCCTTAGCCTGATCAAGGATTTGGGTTGATGTGGGCATGTCATTACCATAGCTGGAAGCCATCTCCGGTTGGCTAAGTTCGATCACAATTCGCCCCAACAGCGGGGGCTCCTGGGGTGCAAAACTCCCGGCATATGGTGCGACTGGAGGTGAAGCTGACATTCCGTAGGCGAGATCTGCCACAGACCTCTGGAGATCACCTATCATCCCCATTAGTTCGAAGGTGGTGGTCTCACGAGCCTGATACAACTGGGGGGCCCAGACCGGGTGCACAACAGGCGACCTGGGTGGATGTGGCATATCCATGTTGGTCTCACTTTACAGAGTGATCCCTTGATCTGATGCAGTCGTCATAACCACGAACTCTTCTGAATCCTGCGTTGTCATAGGTCCTGCCTCAGCAAGGGGGAACACTGGCTATTCTGTATCAATTCTCTGACCCTCTGAACTGAAAGGAAAAGCAGACAGCATTTCAGCCCAAACTGATCAAACACGGGCGTAGCCGAACAACTGTATTCTACTACTGATCACTGTTCCCCAGAATCACTGTCCCAGAACTGAACCTGATACCCACGGATATAACTGATTCCCAACAACACTGATACTAGTGCCCTCGGGCCCGATACTCAAACTTGCAAACTGGTATGTACGTTCCTGTAGAGATACACTCTAAAAGCACATAGCAAGTAAGAGAGAGCCAAAACACCCCTATGTTGGGGTAGGGTTTCCCTGTCCTATTTTGTCAGGAGCTAGGGTTTCACTACGCACGCAGCGGTTTCAAACAACCTATAAACGGGTAAGCAACCTGTCCTAACTTGGAATGGTCACTATGGATTCTGAATATGCACTAGGTCGAATGGTCAAAAAGGGTACCCCGGTAAAACCGGGGTTTGTGTTCCCATACTGTCAAAGCCCATAGCCGGTCAGCCTTATGGTCATGCCTTGACAAGACAAGCCTCCGGCAAACCGTTCAGGAATGGCAGATGGCAAACACTGTGTTCCTAGGCGCACCAATGCACATGCAATGCAAAGAGACACATAAGCGAAATCAAAACAAGATATCACGAGTTCGAGTCAAGCTCTCTAAAATCCCCAGCGGAGTCGCCAGAAACTGTAGACGTCCCCGAACGCCTCCGGGAGGATGAGTCCCGTTCTGGTCATTTGGGGTTACTACAGTTCGGACTCGATTTGTGTCACGGTTCTAAATCTGAACCAAAGAGTCCAAATCCGGCAAATCGTTTTGAGAAACAGATTTTTTGAAAAGAAGTGCCAAACATGGACTGCTTTGCCAGATACAGAGTCGCCACCTAAATATTTTTAAATGGGAGAATTTAAGAAACCCTGACTCGGTGCCGAAGGCCACATGTCCGTCATCACCGGAGTTGTCTCGGCTCGGGAGCTAAGGAACGATTGGGGAAGGTCAGCTATGAGCACCCCCTCTCGCCCGATCCGAAGATCAGCCTCTACTAACCGTGATATCTGTTTTTGAAAATGTTATGTGTTCTTATCCCAGTTATTAGCCTAGAATTACTATGTTATGCGCACAGCAAACTAGTATAGACTAGATTGCCTAATTTGGAAATAAGCATTGCATATCCGTTTGTCTTGAAAAATACTTTGGAATTTGCTACTCGCAAGTTGGCTAAAATACGGATTTCAACGAGTTTTTCCAACTCAAACAATCCAACCTTCACCCACAGGCATTCAAACAATTTAACACATAAGCATCTAGCCACATGGTAAACATACTGTCATGATAGCATTCACACGCATGCGATATGCTAAAGCAGGAAAATACTTACATCGTACTCCGTGCCAAAACAAAAAACTTGTTAGCAATCAATGCATGATCCAAGTCCATGTTTAAATGTCTAATGCAACACATACAGGATGCATTTAGAGTAGGCTCAGCTAACCTAGACATGGCATGTGAAATGCAATCAATTGATGCACGTATTCAATTTGGAATTGAAGTACAAATACAATTAGCATGATGTACCGAACCTGATGCATGCAATGCAAATGCATGAATGCACGCATGCATCGCATAAGGTATGCTAAATTGAACATGTCTTATTACTAACCATTAAAGCAGGTAAGTAAAAGGGAAAAAAGAAGTGGGGATTGGAAGACATACACACCACTCACACACACTTATTACAGATTTGCCCTCGCTTGGAGGGACCGAATGAATAATACAAATAATTAACTACGCAAGCTAATTAAATATTACAAATTGCCTAATCAACTAAGCAAATTAACTAAAGCTAGAAAAACAATAAACCGCCTCGGGAGGAGGGCTCGATGCAATGCATGCTCGGTCCCGCTCGGAAATGCACCGCCATGCATGGGTTGCCTCTGTTTTCCTTCCTTTACTCCTCTGGAGGCTGCCAAAACCTCAGGGCTGCTTCTTTGGACATTGGGGGATACCACCGGCTGGATGGGATTGCCACCGGTAGTGTGGTGTGGTCACCGGCACAAAATAAAGCTATCGGCTGGTGATTTACTGCCGGTCGGCAATATATACTGTCGGTCGGCAAAGAAAGCCTGCAGAACCTGCAACTCACAGCAACAGAGGGCAAGGCAAAGCATGGCAGCACAATTCAAGGCATGTATGCACCAACCATGTCCCTTATCATGGTAATGACTCAAAGGGGCATGTGCCTCGATTCTTGGACCACCAATCACGCATTTCCATGCATGATGGCCCAAGTGATCAAGTGTGAAACTTTCATGTCAAATGAAATGCAAACCAATCAAACAAACCAAGGCCCAATTCCCATCACCAAGTCAAGGAACAAGGCATGCATGCAAGATGCAATGCAACCTAGGCATGCAAGCTAAGGATGCAACATGGCATGGCAAGACACTTATGCAAGTATACAAGCACACATGTGGAAATGCTAATGGAGGAAAAGATGGACTTAAACATGATTTAGGCAACTCTAAATAGGCCTAAAACAATGGCCAAAGTGACCAAAATAAGGGACCAAATACACATGCATACATACATATGACTAAGGGCCAACACTTAGGCACAAATTGGACAACCCTCAAGCACACTTGAAAGAGGCATTCATGGACAAATTAGCATGCATTATAAGCCTTGGAAACATGTAGGAAATGATGCCAAATTAACCTACTCATGCAAGCTATACATGCAACGAGGCCCAAGGACCTAAAGCATGATCATATGACTCATGAAGCAAATGACCAAATTGAACCAAAACAGTCCCAAATCATGCAAAAGCAAGCCTCAAGAATCACTTAGATGACATCCAAGTAACCTAATCCTAGAGGTATACATCATGGCACAGATATGAAGCATGGAGCATCAACTCTTGAAGCAACAAAAGGGCCACAAAATGCAAACATTTAGGCATACTAAAAGGTCTGAAATGACATGGTGGGTGGTTCCAAACCACTGAAATGATGCAAGAAACACATTCTACACATTCACATACTTGAAGCATACAAGCTCAAATACAAAGGAGCTATACTATGCATGCCAAGATCAACCCAAACGACTATGGACAGAGCTAAAACATGGCAAAATGAGCACAAAACCTTCACAAGGCTAAGCCTAAAACATGCTTGAACAAAGGCTAACAACCTAAGGCATGTTAAGGCATAAATATGGCATTACAAGGTAGGTATGCTAAGCATGCATGGTGTACCAAAACCAACAAAAAACAGAGGTATGTTATGACATATTAAGCATGAAAAACAGCCAAGACATGATCAATACACACTCTAACATGATGCTCTCTCAAGAGGCCAAAAATGGTCCATTTCAAGGACAACAAAGGGAGGGGGTGGCCCTCCCCTTTTGGAGACTTCAAGGCACCATCTTCACCACTGAAATACCTCAAGATTTTAGTGGTGAAGAGGCCCAAACACCAAAGTCTCGAAACTCACTCAAAAATAGCACAAAATGGGGCCTTTCAAGGCCTAAGAGGGATCAAACACCTCCAAACCACAAAACACTCTTAATAAACAATCAAGAGGGTCTAAAAATAGAACTTTTTTGTATTATACACTAAGCTCAAAAACGATTTTAAGATAGGTAAAAACAAGATGCAAAAATGAGGAATAATAGGACTAGATTCTCACCCTTGAAGGCCCCTTTACAAATGATGCTCCAATGGCCCTCCTTGGCATGAATCCAACACCAAAACACCAAAATCAGTCCCTTAGAACCTCAGGAGCCAAAGGAAGGTGAAACACTATGTGTTTGTGTGCAATAGTAAGGCACAAACACACTTTTACACACACAAGAGGGAAAAAGAGAGAGATAATGTGTATCAAACCCTAACCCTAGAACTCAAACCCTAACAATGGCTGTCTAAGCTCTCTCAAGTGTCTCAAGTGTCTAACCTTAAGGCCAAGAGAGAAGACTCTCTCTTATAGAGCTTTTTGTCTTGTAAAGCTTACAAGACAAGCTTCATAAGAGGGAGATCCCTCCATACACGTGTATGGAGGGGAGCCAAAAGCAAGACAGCTGTCTTAAAATATCTGCAAAAGCAAATGCACAGTAGTCGGCCGGCCAAAAATGCCATTTTGGCAAAATTGAGTGCCGACCGGCACTAAATAGTGCAGACCGGCAACAAAAAGTGCCGGCCGGCAATATACATTGCCGGTGGCAGCAAAAATCAGCCGGTGGCCTCTAGCCACTGCCGGTGGTGTGTGGGGATGCCTCACAAGGCATTCCCTGCCCCTCCAAGGCAAAACACAAGTGTTTGGTGCAAAACCAGACACTAAACGGTCGAGTTCGGAGATCCTAAGGCAAGGCGCGTAGCCGAGACCTCCGGGAACTCCAAATGAACACAAACATGGATGATCACCGAGTGTTCAAACGGTGACGTCCAAGTCTTGAGGAAGGTCAAAAATGGGGTGTCTACAGGGTCTGATTCCTTCTCAACCCAATGTGAGTTTCTTTCGAATCATAATGGGAATCGTAGAACTGAACCGGCGCCTTAGGATCAACCTCGGCGTTCCGGTGATTCGGCACTGCTACGCTCTGGCCAAATCCTCCGATCAGCTCAGGCGCTACTTTCTCAGGGCCAACGACACCGACCATCACTTGGTAACCATGCTTGCCAGTTCTGGCAAACGAGTTGACGATGTCATGGTCAATGTCCGCGGCAACTGGGAATTCGGCGAGGGCGAAAATCGCCTAGACCCCGTTTCAAGAAAGAGGGGTGAACCAGGTGGTCGAGTAACTCCTTATGTTTGTTGATCTTTCATTTACTCGGCTTTCTCTTCAAGTCTAATCCTTCGTTTTTGTAAGCAATAAGTTGAAGAAGATTCAGATTTCGACTGACGACGCAGTCCTGGCGGAGATCAAGACTACACTCAAGTATTTTGGCCATCCAAACGTACAAAAGCAAGGGAGAGCCACCCATATACTTCTGCGGTACGAGCCTACTTATACCACGTTTTCAGCTGCAGACAACATCCCGATCCCATCCGGCGAACACCACCTTACGGCTCTTATCTTCCCCAACTTCAAGACCCTCAGACAAATTGGTTTTAAAGCTTCTAATTCGGAGCAAGACGCAGAGACAGTGGTCGGGGTAGTTGCCGAACAAACGAGAGAATTTGCTGTAGAGGCTGAAGAGGTCGACGAGGCTCTAAACTCGGCGTTTGAGGCAGCTGGTCTTAACCAGCCTGACTCACCGTCCACTTCGGGTCGAGCGAAGTTTTCCTTCGGAGATATTTTTATAGATTTGGGAGATCTACCTGGCGATTTTTCTGAAGGCATGGCTGCGGAAAATCTAATGCAGATGGCACGAAAGAGAAATGCCGAATGCATAGCCACGCGATGGAAAGCCGAGGCCAGCCATTCTGGGCCTGTCCCAATTGAATCTTCACAACCTGCCATGGTGAAAGAGACGGCTGAAGTTATTTCGGCCGAGTTGGGTAAGGTGGCCGAACAGCAGATCCCAAAAGAAAGGCCGATTTAAGAAGAGCGGGGCAAAAAACGTACTGCCGAGGGAGAGGCCGCCTCAGAGGAGAGCCCTACTGACAAATGGCCTCGTCTAGAGGAATCGGATGTGGTTATTCCTTTCGTTATTCAACCAAAGATCAAAAACACACCGATCTCCTCTAACGCGTCTGCCTTGAAGGATCCTGCTATAGTGTTGAGCTTGGCCGCCTCAACTTTGTTACCGGCTGACAAGGCCACCTTTCGAGCAGAGCCGAATTTGGTAGCTATAGCGTTAGCTGCCTAGTCGGCCCTTTTAATATGCAACTTGATCTTTTTTACTCCTTGTTTGGTTTGGTTTGCATACGATATTTGTTGGTATGTGATGATCCTAACTCTTTGCTTTGCAGACAGTTGGAAGGATAGCTGAACTAGGCCGCCTGCACGAAGCCATTGAAAGAATTGGCCACCTGAAGTCAGAAGCTGACGGTGAGAGGAGCAGGGCAGAGTTTGAGGTGATGAGAGCTGCGATGGAAAGTGCTCAAGCCAAAGCTGAGAAGGAGAGGGCTCAGACTGCTAACCGGCTCAGAGCCGATGCCGAGGAGAGGGCGAACGCGAGCGAGAAGTTGTTCAAGTTAGCCAGGGAGGCGCTTGCTAAGGTGGAGGCCGAGTTGGAAGAGTTGAGGGAGGCCAAGGAAAAAGCCGACTCTGAGACTTCTGAGGCACTCGAGGCTGGAAAGAGCGCTGCCCTTAAGGACTACGTGGAAGAGGTCCCCAAATTCGAGAATCGGGGATTCAAACATGGGTGGCTCAAAGCCCTTGCTGCCGCTGGGGTTACATTGGCCATGCCAATTCCATATGAGCAAGTGGACAAAGAGCCACTTGAGTCTGATCCCGAGGATTGATTTGGGAGACACTAGTTTTATTAAGTATTTCAATTTCAATGTATGTTTTTGTCTAGTAGATTTTCATCATTTTTGGATTTTCATATGTAAAATGTCCGCTGCTAGCGCCCAATTTATGAATGAAAATTTAATATTGTACTCAAGTTACTGCTTGTATTGTTTGTTGTATAAGTACGTAATTAGGAGAATCAGCAATTTAGAACAAAATTTATGGATCTGATTTAATCAACAAAATGAATTCATGAGGTGCCGAATAACACGAACTTATGAATCTTGTACTAATGAAGCTGCCCTTGCCCCAGCTAGTTCACGAACATTAAACGCCGAATAACACGTTACTTATGAATCTCGTGTTGCTGAATCGATTCGTGGAACAGCTCGGGCACTCAAGCTGACTGGATTGATGAATCTGCCCTTGCCCCAGCGGATTCACGAACATTAAACGTCGAATAACGCGTTACTTATGAATCTCGTATTGCTGAATCGATTTGTGGAACGACTCGGGCACTCAAGCCGACTGGATTGATGAATCTACCCTTGCCCCAGCTGGTTCACGAACATTAAACGACGATTGACGGCGGCCGACGAGGCGATCGGGGCATGTGACTCAGTCGGCGCCGGGCTATTGACATTTCAATATTAATGACGCTGCCTCGGAGGTGCTGCCTGCGTAGGGAATAAATGGGCGTGTACTTTGTGAACGGGGGTCCTATTTATATGCTCAGTTAGTAACTCAGTCCAGTCCTATGAGGAAGATTAAACAAGTGCGAATGTCATAAAGACTTTTCTTCAACAGCAGAGGCGAGGCGAAGACGCTAGCTGAGCTGGGAGGAGCCATGAATCAAAGTGGTGATCCGTCACGCACGGGGAGTAGGACTTCGAGGGATCGGGAGAGACACCAATCTCCTCGTTGTCAAAGTAGGTCACCCATGAGGGATAAACAACCTCAGGGCAAAGCTCCTCAACCCAGTTCTAGAAGGGAATCCAACGCGACTCTGTGCCCATTGAGTTTTGCGATCTTTATGGGGAATAGACCAATGACAGAGGCAGACTCGATCGTTCGAGATCCAAACGTGGCAGTCGAGTTCGCCCGACAGATTTTTCCACCCGAAGTCCAACAGTCAATGGTAGGTCGGCAAGACTTCAAAGTGTTTCGTGAACGCGTTCATGGGGTGGTGAAGGGTCTGTACACAGCTTATGAAATCGGCATGCGTCTCCGCGCCGCTCGGCACGATATAGAGCAAAGAGATGAACGCATTTGGAAGTTAGAAGCTCGTGCGGAGAAGGCCGAGCGTGAGCTAAAGAAAATCAGGTCTGCCGAGTCTCAATCAGCCAACCAACCCAATTTGGTTGTGGAAGAGAGGGTGACTCAAAGGCTGATAAGTGATGCAATTGCCGATCGAAATACGGCTAGCATGTTCGCGATTGAGACTGCGAGGGCCGCGGCCTATGAAAAAGGTTTTCATGATGGCTGAAAAATCAGAATTCAGAAGACCAAGGAAAAACTCGCCGAAGAGGTTTGCCGATGTGAAAATTACGGTTTTAAGCATGGTTGGATCAAGGCATCTCAAGCCGCGGAAATTCTCCGAGTGTCGGGCATTGATTCGGCATCGCCACTCTACCGACGAAAGCATTTTCTGTTTTCTACCTTTGAGGTTGAGCAGAGTGAGGATAAGGGAGACGCCGTATAAAAATACTCATTGTAATGCTTAAATGCAGATCGCGTTCAAAACTATGTAATCATCACCTGATTGAATAAAATGTTTGTATGTGTTTTATTGTATAAACATCATTCCGAATGTTTATATGTTTCGAAATATAAAAGGGTTTAGCCGGCTCGAAATGGGAGCATTCTACATTAAGTATTTAATCGGCATCATTATGTTACGTACGGCCCGAAAATCCACGAAGGGCATCGTGCGCCAATGGGGCTCCGAATCCGGAGACTTATTTGGCCAATCGTGATATCCACGAAGGGCGCTCCAAATCCTGAGGCTTTTCGGCCCAAGGGCGTCGTGCACCGATGGGGCTCCGAATCTGGAGACTTTATTGGCCCAATCATGATACCCACGAAGGGCACTCCGAATCTAGAGGCTTTTCGGCCCAAGGACGTCGTGCATTGATAGGGCTTCGGATCCAGAGACTTATTTGGCCAATCGTGATATCCACGAAGGGCACTCCGAATCCGGAGGCTTTTTTGGCCAATAGTGATATCCATGAAGGGCGCTCCGAATCCGAAGGCTTTTTTGGCCAATCGTGATATCCACGAAGGGCGCTCCGAATCCGAAGGCTTTTTTGGACAATCGTGATATCCACGAAAGGCACTTCGAATCTGGAGACTTTTTGGCCCAAGGACGTCGTACGCCGATGGGGCTCTAAATCCGGAGACTTATTTGGCCAATCGTGATATCCACGAAGGGCGCTCCAAATCTGGAGGCTTTTCGGCCCAAGGATGTCGTGCGCCGATGGGGCTTCGAATCCGGAGACTTATTTGGCCAATCGTGATATCCATGAAGGGCGCTCCGAATCGGAAGGCTTTTCGGCCCAAGGACGTCGTGCGCCGATGGGGTTCCGCATCCGGAGACTTATTTGGCCAATCGTGATATCCACGAAGGGCGTTCCGAATCCGAAGACTTTTTTTGGCCAATCGTGATATCCACGAAGGGTGCTCCGAATCCGGAGGCTTTTCGACCCAAGGACGTCGTGTGCCGATGGGGCTCCGAATCTAGAGACTTATTTGGCCAATCGTGATATCTACGAAGGGCGCTCCGAATCCGGAGGCTTTTAGGCCCAAGGACGTCGTGCGCCGATGGGGCTCTGAATCCAGAAACTTATTTGGCCAATCGTGATATCCACGAAGGGCACTCCGAATCCGAAGGCTTTTATTGGAACACCCTTGAACTTGATTTTGAAGTGAGTAAGTAGCGATCTTTGTATTACAAAAAATGAGATGTACATGGCGAACCGTTCAGAACAAGTGTCATGCCCCATAAGTCGGGTCAATGATAAAATTTGCGTAAATGTGTGGAATTCTAAGGCCGTGGCAAACTCCTCCCTAACATATCTTTGAGCTGATATGCCCCTACTCCTGCGATCGAATCAATCTGATAGGGGTCGTCCCAGTTAGGACCCAATTTTCCATCAGCCGGTTTCTTGTCAGTTGGAAGTACCTTTTTTCAGGACCAACTCTCCTGGTGTGTAACGGCGCAACTGAACACGTTGATTATATGACTTGGCAAGCTGCTGCTAGTTCCGCGCCATCGACGCAAGTGCACAGTCTCTTCATTCTTCGATTAGAATCAAATCCAGAGCCAGCATCATGTCGTTTCAGCCCAAATCAAAAACTTGAGATTTCAGGGTTGGGTGGCCGATCTCCAAGGGTATGATCGCCTGGATTCCAAAGCACAGAGCGAACGGCGTTTCTCCAGTAGATCGCCTCGGCTTAGTTCGATGAGCCCATAATACACTCGGTAATTCTTTAACCCATTTGCCTTTAGCTTTCTCCAGTCTCTTCTTGATGCCGTCCAAGATGGATTTATTAGAGGCTTCGACTTGACCATTGCTTTGTGGGTAAGCCGGCGTAGAAAGTAAGGCCTAATACCATATTTGCTGCACAGCTCTCGGTAGACGCCACAATCAAACTAGGTGTCGTTGTCTGAGATAAGGGCTCTTGGAATGCCGAATCGCATTATGATATTTCTCCACACAAAGCACTTGACATCAGAATCTCGAATGTGCATTAATGCCTCCGCTTCGACCCATTTTATGAAGCAATTTGTGGTGACAATCAAGTATCGCTTGTTTCCTGGGGCCCTCGACAACGGTCCTATGATATCAAGCCCCCACTGGGCAAACGGCCAGGGTCTGGTAATAGAGCTCAACTCTTCAGCAGGAAGATGGGTTAACGGGGAGAACTTCTGGCACTATTCACATTTCTTCACATAGCATTCGGTATCAGATCTCATTGTCGGCCAATAATACCCCTGTGTTATAGCCCTATGGGCCAAAGAGCGCCCACCAGAATGGGCACCACAACTGCCCTCATGTATTTCAGCAAGAAGCTCTTCGACTTTGTCAGGGTGCACACATTCCAAATATGGACCAGAGAGGGATTTTTTATAAAGCCTTCCTTGCGGATCCAAGTAGTATCACAGGGCTTTGTTTCACAGCTTGTGCGCTTCTTTCTTGTCCTCTGGCAGCTGTTCAAAAGACAGAAATGCAGTAATGGAATCCATCCAACTCAGTCCAGATTCTATAACATTGACCTGAACTTCCTCCGAAGGGCCGATGCTCGGTTCTGGGATGAAACCTACTTCGATGGTCCGTTTAATCTCTGAATTAATGGCGGAGGCTAGGCAAGCAAGGGCATCTGCATGTGTGTTCTAATCACGCGTTATTTGGTTCAATTCATGATGGTCAAATTTTGCCAGCAAAGAGTTGGCCGTTTTCATGTAAGTCGCCATACGGTCTTTTCTTGCCACGTACTTCCCCTTGAGCTGATTGATCACCAGTTTTGAATCGCAAAATACAAGCAAACACCAAGCACCCAGAAGATGTGCATTCTGCAAACCGGCTAGTAGGGCTTCGTATTCGACCTCGTTATTTGATGCTTCGAAACCGTGCTTGACAGCCTGCTCAATTATTGCGCCGTCGGGAGCCATGATTACAACTCTGGCTCCGCTGCCTTGCTGATTGGATGATCCATCACAGTACAACTGCCAAATGTCCCCAACATAAATTCTTCAGTTTGGCTTCGGTCGAATCTTGTCGGACTTGAAATCGGCAAGACCTCCAGTGAATTCGGCAACGAAGTCGGCAAGCACATGTCCCTTGATTGAGGTTCTAGGTAGAAACTGAATGTCGTATTAGCTGAGTTCAAGTGCCCACTTTGAAACACATCCTGATGCTTCTACATTTCGTAGTACTGATCGGAGAGGATAATCTGTTAGCATCCTAATGTTATGTCCCTGGAAATAACGCATCAGTTTTCTTGCCGCCATGACTAGGGCTAGGATGAGTTTTTCCAGCGAAAGGCAGTCTGTGTCGGCGTCCACCATTGCCTTGCTTACATAATACACTGGTCGCTGCTCCCCCAGCTCTTCCTTTATCAGTATGGCGCTGACGGCCCGGTCTGAAACTGCTAGATATAAAATGAGTAGGTCACCAGCAGCAGGTGTTCTCAAGAAGCGGCTTCGCATTCGGCGGTCCATTCAAAAATCTTGCCCTGCCGTAGTGTATGAAAGAATTGTTGGCAATAATCTGTGGACCGACTGATGAACCTGTTAAGTGCGGCAGCCATCCCTATTAACTTCTGAACTTCCTTGACCGATCGAGGGGAGCCGAGTTCTAGGATTGCTGTGATTTGCCTTGGGTTGGCTTCGATTCCTCGGTGGTTGACAATGTATCCCAAGAATTTGCCAGAGCCGATCCCAAACGCACATTTGGAAGCATTCAGTTTCATTTTGTATTTGCGTAAGATATCGAACGTCTCTTCTAGATCGACTAGATGGGTTTGCTCTTCTCTGGACTTGACCACCATGTCATCAATGTACACTTCTATAGTGCGGCCGAGTTGCTCCTTGAACATGGTCGTGACCAGTCTTTGGGAAGTTGCCCCTGCATTCTTCAGCCCAAAATGCATAACCTTATAGCAGTATGTTCCTCTTGGGGTGAGGAATACAGTTTTTTCTTGGTCCTCAGGATGCATGGCGATTTGATGGTAGCCTCTGTAAGCATCGAGGAAGCTCATACGCTGATGGCGTGCCGTCGCATCTACAAGTTGGTCAATTCTGGGTAGGGGAAAACAATTCTTGGGACAGGCTTTGTTTAGGTCCGTGAAATCGATGCACACTCGCCAAGTCCCGTTTTTCTTCTTCACCACCATTGCATTAGAGAGCCATGTAGAGTAGGTCACCTCCCTGATTGCCCCGGCTTCAAGCAGCTTATCAACTTCCTCAACGACGGCGGCAGTGTGCTCTGCGGCTGACTGTCGGCTTTTCTGAATGATCGGCTTGCACTTAGAATCAACATTCAAATGGTACTGTGAAATGGACAGATCTATACCCGGCATCTCACACGGAGTCCATGCAAAGATATCGATATTGCTAAGCAGGAAAGAGATTAGTTGTTGTTTGTCTGCCTGATTCAAGGGTGCGCCGACCATGAAGAATTTGTCTGGGCTGCCATCGATTTCAACTCGGTCTAAGCCTTCTGTGGCCTTTTCATTTGGGAGCCGCCCAACATTGTCGAGGCTCTCTCGATCTGGCACCTCAATAGAATTCACCAGCAGCTCCTTCGGTGTTTTCAGCAAGGAGATAACATGCTTGTGCCGATTTCTGGGAGCCACGGATTTGCTCAATGCCGCGCTCCGTCGGGAAGCGTAGCAGCTGATTATATGTACTCAGCACGACTTGCATGGTGTGCAACCAAGTTCGATCCATAATAAGATTGTACGATGATGGCAGCTTGACGACCAAGAATTCTACGTCTACTGTTCGGGAGCTGGCTCGGACTGGTAGTGTGATTTTCCCCAATGGGTATTCTGGATTGGCGTTGAAGCCGAATAACGGATAAGGAGCCGGAGAGAGATTTGATTCTGAGAAGCCGAGTTTGGTGAATGTCTTGTAATACATAACCTCTGATGTGCTCCTCGGATCAATGAGTACGGGCTCAACGGTGAATCGGTTTACGCGTAACTCAATTACCAAGGGATCGATGTGAGGGAGTGTCACTCCGGCCAGATCTGAATTATCAAAAGAAATGCTTGCAGCTTCATAGTTGACTTTGAAGGTCAGGCTTCGACTGAATCGTATGTACTGCCGATGACATTGGCAGGCTGTATATCATGTGGATCATGCCGAGCGGAGGTGAATCCTGTCTTGAGGCTATTGCTTTGGTTGGGTTGCTTTTTTGAACGTACTGTTGTAGGTGGCCATCTTATACCAATTCCTCCAGGTGATCCTTCAGTGCATAACGACTCTCAATGTCATGGCCATGGTCCTTGTGATACTCACACCATATATCCCGTCTTCTCGTGTCGGGAGGTCCTAACATTTTCGATGACCACTTGAAGAACGGAAGTTGTTGGTTTTTGGACATAACCACGTTGGAAGTTTCAGATCGTCCCTTCTTCTTAGGCTCTGGGGATAATGAGTCGGAGTCGTTATCAATGTCTTGTTGTCGGGCTCGATATCGTCGACCACTTGCCCTCACCGCTCGTTCCAGATCTTGGCATACAGCTTGTTTGGGTTTTTGGACATAGCCACGCTGGAAGTTTCAGATCGTCCCTTCTTCTTAGGCTCCAGGGATAATGAGTCGGAGTCGCTATCAGTGTCTTGTTATCGGGCTCGAGATCGTCGACCACTTGCCCTCACCGCTTGTTCCAGATCTTGGCATACAGCTTGTTTGGACTTTGCCATTTCCAAGGCCAAATCCTGACGGAGACGTTCGTTCTCTGCGATCTTGTTCTCCAACCTCTGTTCGTTTTGCTTTGCTTGTTCCATGATCGCCTGCATTGCCTCATGCTCTGGAGTCAAGGGTGAAATGAAATTCAAAGCGCGTCTTGCAATGATAGTCTCCGGTTCAAGCATGTTTGTTGGAGTGATGTCGTCTCTCTGTGTGTTTTCATCAGTGACTATCGGAGGGTCTTCCGTTACGCCCGCCATGGATATGTTTGAGTATTCCCACAGACGGCGCCAATTATGGAGATGTGGTTTGGAAATACTCTTCTGATCCTAAGGGACGCTATTGATCCTCTTCTGGTCACCTGAAAAGGAATAAACACTGCGGTCGGGGGTGCCGGAATTAGCACTCCGACGGGCAAGTCAGTCTCTACACTCAAGATTACTTAGATTCTAAGTTAAGCTTCATCGTTCTCATGTACCTTTCTTTGACTGTTGTTCCTCTATTTATACTCATTTACAGGGCCTGGTCCACTTTCCGCTCTCAAACTGCTTATTCATTCGGCTCCATAGTTACTCGGCCTGTTAATTGTAATCGGCCTCCTAATCGTGCAGATTAGAGCCGAACAAATGTCCATCCTTCGAAGCGTACGCTTCTGACTCTGCCCTTTATTCGGCTCCCACAACTATAATATTAGCAATCATTAGCCAAAGTGAGTCTAATTTGCCTTTTTAGAAACCTAAATTAGAATTGAAGTATGAAAAATAAGGGTTAATTTCACTTTTATCTTCTAAATTATTTTTATTGTCCATTTAGTTTCTAATTGAAAATGATTATACAAATCAATAATGGTTATTTTAGAATTTCAACAATTTAAAGCATACAATAAAACTCTATTTTTATTATTATTATTTTTTATTTTTTGAACAAATAACACCCCACAATATGGGTTTTGGTTGTATGACATAAATTATTCTAAGTATATAATTATGTTCTCTATCAAAGTAGGATTTAATAATTATTGATTTGTACAATTGAATTATGTCAATAAAAATGAGAAATTTTAGAGTAACAGTGAAATTAATTGGAAAAAAATAATTTTTAGCACCCACGTGTCACTATCAAATTATGATAGAAGCCAAAACTTGGTGCCTTAAGGGTCACATTAATATAAGCAAAATGTTTTAAAACTTTAATTCTTGAATTCTAAAGCTAGTTTTAATGAGTTAGTAATAAATTTCATCTATTATAATGTGATGTTTTAGTCTTAATTTATTTATTATTTTTTCTTCTTACCATGCCATTAATACTCCATTAAAACACTAAAACTAATACTCCGAATCATTGTTGTTAATGGCCTTGTTTGGTAGGGTTTATTTTTAACTTATTTTAGTTTTTAGTTTAATTTAAGTTATTTTGATGTGTTTGGTTCAATTTAACAATATAACTTATAATTTTTTGTAAGTTAAAAATTAACTTATTCTTTAACTGGGGAGGAGAAACTTAATTTATAAGTCAAAAATCAATTTATATTCACAGCTATAAATTATAAACTGTTAAGTTATAAATTATAATCACTTTTTTACGACCCTACCAAACTACCAAACGAGCCTAATATAAAGTCCTATGCCTTAAGAAAAGATTTGCTAAGCTTCCAAAGGGAGTCTTTACTTGCACGGACCCAAGCCACCTTCAAACCAAATACACAGGTGTTTGGAGTAATCACGAGTTTGTTTGGTTTTAATTTTTTAAATTTAGTTTTTTAGAAATTAAATTTTTTATTTTTTATTTCTAATAAATATTTTTAAAATTTTAAATATTTATTTTTTTATTTTTTTAAATTTATTTTACTTAAATGTATTTAAATAGTAAAATATTTGTAAAAAAATATTTTAAAAAATTAATAAATATACAAAACATGAAAAATTTATTAAATTTTTATTTTCTTATATTTTTGGTATTTAGTGAACTTTTTAAAAAAAAAAATTCACAAATATTATACTTTTAAGTGTATTTATGTTAGCTGTATCTAAAAATTTTATAAAAAATATTTTAAATATTAAAAAAATTTAATGAAAACAAAAAAAATACAAAAAATAAAAAAATATAATTTTTTAAAAATTGAAACCAAACGGAATATATAATTTTTATTTTTTAAATTAGATTACCTCTTTATTTTTTATACATTTTTTTTATAAAAAAATTAAGAAATATATATAATTATTTAAATCATTCTAAACAGTCTAATAATATAAATAAATAAAATAAAATAAAAAATAGTAAAAACATTGGAAGACGGTGTTGGGTTGTCTTGTGGTTTAGTGAATTGAATGCGACCAAAACTCTACCTCCTTCCCCCTTCTTTCTCTCTCTTCTCTGTTCTCTCTTTTCTCTCTCATCCTTTGCCCTACAAATACGCCATTCCTTGTTAATTTTTCTCGCAACTTCTTCAACTCTTTTTTTCAATCTCAAGGTTGTTCTTCTTTGAAAAACTGAGTGTTGAAAAAAAAAAAATAGTCTTTGATAGACCTTTTCTCTCAATTTTTTCAGCTACAGAGCCAGAAAAAAAACAAAAACAAAAACAAAACAAAACAAAAAAACTGTTGCAGATTTATATTCCTGTAAATCTGTTATTTTAATTTTTTGTGTGGGTTTTCTCTTTGATGCAAATCAACCGCTTGATCCATTAATTTCAACTAGAGGTGGGTTTTCTTTGGGCCTTTTTTTTTTTTTTAAAATATTTTTCTTTACCCCTGCTAGCTCCAATTGTGTGTGTATATATATATATATATATTTGTATGTTTGTATATTTTTATTATATTTGAAAATTAGAAAGGGGTTTGAAGGGATTCACAAAGGGCACTGCCAATGTATATGCGTTTTTTTCTCTCTTTGCCAAAAATTGGTAGTTGTTTTATAGGTGTGTATATATATATATATATATATATGTAGTGTTTGGAATTGTAAATGGCACCTGGGTTTTGTTCTGGCTGTCTATTTTGATTTTTATAATGTTCAAGATTAAGTTTTTATAATTAATTTGTTGGAATGTTTATTAGGCTTTCATTATTTCTTTGCAATAACTGCCTTTTCTCTGCTCTGGTTGAGGCTTTATATCTAAAGAAAGATCCGGAAATTGAATACTCTGTGTGCTGATCTGGTCCCTCGTAATGTGTATTGATCAGGTGCAAGCTTGGATTTGAGGAACATATATATCTTCATGGTGAGTATTTTGTACATCTCTTATTTCATATAGGAATGAAAAATAAAAATAAAGATTTGATTTGAAAGATCTGAACTGCCATGAAAATGTATGTATTGAATGTGGATCAAAATGATTTTCTTTGCTGTGATTTAATCTGGATTTGGTTGTGGTTATCAGGGGGAAGCTCCAGCTTTCTTTCTAGATGATCTGGATAGGGAATTTTCAAATGGGTTCGCATTAAAAGGCTCACAGACAACTACTGTAATCGGTGATAAAACGGTATTGATCATCCCATTATTGGATCTTGCTCTATGAATTTTACTCCCCATAAAAATTCATGGTATGTAATTGTGTTTTGATCAGTATGTGATTGGTGGGACTGATGACGAATCGACATCAACAATTGGAGTTCAGATTTTCAACAGATCTACGGGCAAAGTGTTAGTCTTAAATTCTAAATTCAGAGTCGCTGCAATTGGGCTTCAATTTAGATTGGAACTGGGATTATTAATTTTCTTGTCAAATTTGCAGGACCATTCCCACGGTGTTGGGAACAAAACCAAAGCAATGTAAGGATCATGCAGCCCTGCTTTTAAATGAAGACCGAATATTGATTGTTAAGGGGGATTCTACTCCTGAAGATTGTGCTTGGCTTCTTGAGGTTGTTTTTTGTTTGTATCGTTGAAAGCTTTCAAGATTAGTGTTTGGTGTCGAAAAAATTCTTTTCGTAAGGTATAGAGATAAAATGTTTTTATTGGATGCTAGAGATAAATTAATACGGGACCAGTTAGGGAGAACATACTATTTTAATAATTTTTTAGTTTTTTACGAAAATATCTACAGAAAAGTAGGGAGAAGGGAGAGTAATGTGACAATTTATAGTGACTTTTTGACTTTTTGATTAAAATGTATAGTTGACAAATGGGGCTTTAGTGGGTAAATGAACTTATTTCAAATGGCTTGGAGAAAAGCTTTAAACTCAATTTCAATAGAAGTTGAAATTTATTTTACTAGAATGCCTCTTTATATTTAAGCTTTAATTTTGTTGTCTTCTTATGTGTTTTAAAGCACTACCTAATATGATTTTGGTATTATGTTAGGTGGACACCAAATTTGTTAAACAGCAGCAAAATAATTTTGAAACTGAGGTGGTGGCTTGGAGTAAGGGAGTAAGAGGTGACGCTGAGAAGCCCATTGTTATCAGCGGTCCTTCTGGGGTTGGGAAGGGAACATTAATAGCGAAACTCATGAAGGAGTTTCCATTCATGTTTGGATTCTCTGTGAGCCACACAACCCGTTCTCCAAGGGAAAAGGAAAAGGATGGGGTTCATTACCATTTCACTGATCGAAGTGTTATGGAGAACGCGATCAAAGATGGCAAGTTCCTTGAGTTTGCTTCTGTTCATGGAAACCTCTATGGAACCAGTGTTGAAGCTGTTGAGGTCGTTGCAGATGCAGGAAAGGTATACACTATACACATGTTGCATGATGTTACTTTATCTTTAAAGAAAAAAAATTGTATTTTTCAGATTTCAAACTGCTCAAATTGGCCTCCTCATCTTGGGCAGTTCTAATTAGAGATGTTCAAATATTGTGTGTGTAAATAATCCAATACCTGATCTAAAAAAGTAAAAAATGCTACACTTGGATTGCCAAAAAAAGGCTACAGTCTCAGTTTATTGTTGGGGTAACTGAAATTTTGGACCTACATAATGGACACCAACTTGAGTGTTGGTGTACTTGAGTGTTGGTGTATGATGGATCCAATTTGTGAATGCCCAGAAAAGGATAAGGCACTTTTCTTGTTTTAATTTGGTTCCCAAACAAATTATGCCACAAAAGGGCATGCCTGAAAAGGAAAGAAGTAAATGATTAAATAGGTAGGAATTGGGAAGCATTTGGATAAATATAATCTCTTAGTTTTTGAAGAAATGGAAATTATGATCGTTTTGGCAAGAGAAAATGACTAGTGAATTAAGGTACTCCTGTGGGCCCCACACCACGGTTTAGGAAATCAAAATTGTCAAGAAACTAAATTCTTGTAGATAAGAGATGACAAGATGAAAAGACTTAAAATAGTTATACCATTGTTAATTTTTGCTTCAGCCTATTTGTTGGAAGCTTTGGACTGTCTGTTTGGATGATTTATGAGTGTTTAGTAGTACATCTGATTATAATGAAATGGTTTGTTTGTTTGTGATGTAGAGATGCATCCTTGACATTGATGTCCAAGGGGCAAGGTCTGTGAGCGAAAGTTCTCTTGAAGCCATTTTTATCTTTATCTGCCCACCATCATTTGAGGTGCTTGAGAAGCGCCTTCGTGACAGGTGTGACCTAAAGCTTGAGATTGAGAACCCATCTAACTTTTGCATTCCCTTATGGTTGCCGAGTTCTTAATTTTTTATTTTTTGTTTTTTCTCAGGGGAACCGAGACAGAAGAGCAGATCCAAAAGAGACTCCGAAATGCTAGGGCAGAGCTTCAGCAAGGACAATCATCAGGCCTCTTTGAACATATCTTGGTAAACGATGATCTTGAGACTTGCTATGAGAGTCTTAAGGTGATTATCAATTCTTTGCGTAGCATTCATTAATAATTTCTTTGGTTTCCTTACCGGGAATTTCATTCAACTTCGCAGTGCTTATTGATTATGTTTCATTTAATGCAGAAAGTCCTAGGTCTTGATGGAATCGCTGGTACTACCCCTAAACCAAGTAAGTAGTCCTCCAACATATCTTCATTTGGTTATCGTATGTTTTCCATGCTTTTTGATTTTGTCTCTTTGTCTGAAAATTGATAGAATTTGAAAATGCCAATCCAGTGCCAAAATTTGTCGATCTGCCTGTGGACCGGTCAGTGTCAAAGATCGATAAAAAAATCTGTATAAATTGTCGATCTGCAGAACTGGAAAACGCTTCAGAACAGTTGTAAGAATCTTATACCTATCTTTTGCTTAAGGTGTATACTGAAACCTAATTATAATTTTAAATTCTCATGTGCCTATTATTATTATTTGGGGTTGAGCAGATTGGTGCTTGATCTATCTTCACTTAAAGGAGGCGCACCGGGACGGACAAGAGGACTAAACATGTATGCCATAGACCCATTTGCAAATGGCATAAAATATGAGATCTAGCAGCTGAGTTGCTGATGGCCCCTACAGTCTATAACCTCCTCAACTTAATTAACTCACTTTTATTCTTTCTCTTTTTTTGTCTGTTGAAATTCTACATTTTTGTGACTTACAAATAGAGGATTGAACCACATATGTGATCCTTCAAAATCATTGCTGTTCTACATTTTTCTGCATTCTTTGTTTTCAAGGATAGGGATGATTTGGAGAAGTAGCATTCAAATAAAATTAATTACATGAGAAATGAGATCATTTATAATTCATAGCAATTTCCATTTCAACTTTCTTTTTCTTCTTTTGAGATTTCCCAGTTCATCCATTAGGGATATCTTTTATCAGAGAAGGATATGAACTTCATTTGATGGCTAAATGTGAGCGTTGGAATGTTAGGTTCTATAGTTGGATTGTATGCTATGAACATATCTATATGTCAAGGAAAACTGTATTGGTGAGTATTCATGCTAAAAGTAATTTACTTTTATTTATGTATTTCTTGTTGAGCAATGGCTAGGGACTTCAAATAAATTATTCTCTCTTCCCTGTTTTGATAGTTATGTTTTGAAATTTTACATTTTTAAGGAGACATAATTTTTATACTTGGATTCAAATTTTAAAACATTAATTGTCAAAATATCATTATGTTCTCATTTTTTAATGTATTTATAATTACTTACAAGGGATAATTTTGGTTACTTTATTCCCCCAAAAAATTTTTGGTAACTTTTAAATTTGAAGTTTTGATTTTTTAAAGTGGATTTATATTTTAGGATAATAAAAAATAAAATAATGGACAAATAAAATATAATGAAAGTAATTATATGAATATTGCGTAGAATATTTAATATTACATTTGGTTTGATACTACATTTGGAGTCATTATTTCTAAACAACTGTGTAAACTTTAATAATTTGATTTACTTTCAATGTAAATTATTTATCTATTTTTGTTAATTTTTTTATTTTATTTTTAGATTTGACCTATTTTTGTTAATTAAAAATGACAAAAAAAATATTACATAAGAAAGCAACCCAAGAAGGGGGGGGGGGTAAATTGGATAATTAAAAAAATATAATCAGAAAATAGATTTCAAATAATTAAGTGAGTAAATGCAGTAGACAATCAATTAATACACAGAAAAAAAAAGAGAAAAAAAAAGAGCTCAAACATAATGATTTATTGTAGTTCAGCTCACTGGCTTACGTTCACTCGTAAAGATATCTCCTTGAGAATTTCTTCACTATGAATCAATGTACCACCAAGCTTCTCCTGGCTTGTGGATTTTTACAAATGATTTACTTCTATCTGTTGAGGACCTCTCAACTAAAATGCCTCACGTTACAAGTGTTTCACTCAGAAAATAAGGAATAAGGATTACGAATTTTCTCTCTCAAAAGATGGATATGAAAATATAAGCATAGAGGGAATTTAAGACTCACTCAGATATGAAAATAGAAGTACAATGAAGTATAATAAAAGCTCTTGAATGCTCTAGTATTCTTGTGTTGAAGAGTTCTGTATTTCGAACAAGGAGAGCTTCTTCTTTATAACATTAATAGCTTTTAGCTATTGGAGAGCGACAGAGATAAATCTTTTAGCTGTTGGAGCAAATAATAGAGGGTGTATTGATCAGAGCATGGACGTATACAGACTACAATCAGGTCTTTAAGAGAGAAGCTTCATTAAATGCACAAATTTTCATTAAATGCTCAACCTCATAAATCAACTCTTGATAGAAGATATAATGTCAGAAAATTTGCTCAATGATCAGAAATAATGACTTATTCTGCACATGGATTAGAAAAGTGGTTAAGAAATGAGTTGTGTCAGTCCAGATCAGATTTGGCAACTAGATTTTTGAAACCTAGATTTTAAGGGTGTCGACCCCTGCAGATTGGGTGTTGACCCTTTCCTCTCTTTTCTTCTCTGAGTTGATTTCCAGGTGTTCTTAGTGTCGACCCATATGTAACTGGGTGTCGACTCTTTTGTTTGTTGGAAGTCTGAACTTTGTTTGCTGAGTTTTAGTGTCGACCCATGTCATTCCTGGTGTTGACCCTTTTATGTTGGATTGTGTTCTGAAATTTAGTGTCAACCCTTGTTGTCTTGGTACCGACCCTTGCAGCTGGAATGAGTTTTGAAATTTAGTGTCGACCCTTGTAGCTGAAACACTTAGGTATTCTGAACTTCATTCTGGTGTCAACCCTTGCTATCTTAGTGTCGACCCTTGGATTTGTTTTAAGCTTAAATAGTGTTTTGGATATATGCGCTAATTTTATGTTTTGAGGGGCTAAAAAGCCATTAGAAAACAACACTATAGAAACATATATCTTTTAGAAACATTGAAGCACAATTGTATAATATTATTTTGAAAACTTTGAACAAAATAAGTTCAAAATATTTGTCGATAATCAAAATCAATAAGAATTTAAATTCGAATAACCTTGGGGCTAACAAAAAATAATACTTTAATCATTAAAATAAGTAGGCATAAAATATCTAAAATACCTCTTTATATTGAGTATAATGATTTTAAAATATTTTTTCTTTTTATCGATTTTATTTAATGAAAATAGACAAATGATTCAATTGAAAATAAATAAAAAAATTTAATGTTAAAATTGATAAAATTAAAATTTTGAATTTATTTAATTATCAAGATCAATTGATTTGATTTGATTTTTTTTTGGGTAATTTTTCCTAAATATTTGATAACACTAATAAAGATAAAAATAAGGACTTGTAGCTTGTAAAAATTTTCTCAACTAAATCTAATCGATTACAAACTGAATGTATAAAATAAAATGACTAATTTATCACTTTGGGTACATTTTTTCTCACACCTATGTGTGAATTAAAATTGGATGCCTAACATATAATACTTATTCAATATGAAGAGAATCTTTTGAAAACTATCCTTTCAAATTTTTGCATTCTCATCTTTTAAGAGACAACTAAACAAGACAATTTCAATCAATATTTTCTCTCCTCTCATTTTACTTTTCAAAACATAGTTGTCTATAAAAAAAGAAAGCAAAAACAATACAAGAAAAGAAACAAACATGAAATGTGACTCAAAAAAAAAAAAAGAAAAAGAAAAAAACACACAAAATCATAAGTGATATAAGATTGAATAAGATATTTATAAATTAAAAATAATAATAATTAGGAACCTTACAGATATTAACAATATGATATATTACTTTCATCATCAATTAAAATACCAATGCTACACAAACCAATTATATGTCATAGTTGAAAATGTTAGCAGGTATTTTAATATTATAATGTGTTATAGGTTGGTTTTCTTTTCTTTTCTTCCTTGTTAAGCCTTCCAAGTCATCCAAGGTCTTGGTCTTAGTATCCATAACTTATCCACCAATCTTATCTTATCCAAGTCTTGGTCAAGTCCACCAAGACTTATCTATTCCTTGTCTTCATCCGTTTCTTCCTCACCAAGAACTTGTCTAAGTAATTTTGATTTCTATATATATATTAACATATGTCCTATCTTTAGAGACACATAAGAGAGAAGAAGTTTTGGTTGTGTTGTTATATCTTGAGTGAGATTATCAGGCAAATAAAAAGGATGTGTGTGATAAAGCTTTAGATTCAACCAATTGTGCAATATTGGTGAACCATACGACTTAGTCGAGCTGATGTATCATGGGGGGACAAGTCAAGGTTTTTCTGCTGCACCGGTGTGAGGCATTGTCTAACTGCAGAGGGTTTGAATCTCCTTAAAGAGATCGAATTTCCCGCGCCTCAGCCCATATATTAATTGTTGTAACTTTTATTTTGTGTATTATTTAGTATTTTATTTGTAAGTATCACTGACAAAAATAAGATTTGAGAGCATAAAAAATAGTTACCAAATATGATGTAATTAAATAATAGAGCTTTTATGGAATCCACTTTCTTGTTATTTATTTATTTTCAAGTAAAGGAAAGTATCTCCTTTCAGTGTCAGTGATACTAGGTTGTAAATCATTAGTGCAAGCTTAGTTGTCTTACAACTATAGGTTGTCCAGTAATGTGGGGGTTGGGTAGGAATTGCGATCCTCCCCTTGAGGCCCCTCCTTCATTCCCTCCTTGTAGGGGCCTTCGGGTCCACTTTGAGGCCCAGTTTTGATAATCCGAACCGTTCATATTTTTAGATTTATTCAGTATATCATACCTGTAAAAAATCAAGTTGATCGAATATCATAAAGTATGTGTTCGGAAAACTGTTTATTAAAAAATAGTTTGTAGTCCCAATTTTCTGAACGCATACTTTCTGATATCCGATCAACTTGATTTTTTACAGGTATAATATACTGAATAAATCTAAAAATATGAACGATTCGGATTATCAAAACTGGGCCTCAAAGTGGACCCGAAGGCCCCTACAAGAAGGGAATGAAGGAGGGGACTCAAGGAGGGGATCTGGACTCGTTGGGTAGGGCATCAACATAGTGGGGTTGAGAACACGTAAGAAAATAAAGAAATGAAAGAGAAATAACACCTAAAAAAAATAAGTAAAGAATAATAATAATCAGGGCCGGCCTGACCTAAGGCATGTAAAGCTTATCCTTAGGTCCAAATTTTGGTCCAAAAATAGGAGTTTCAAATTTAAAAAACTGTAACAGGCCTAATTTTTATTTTTATTTTCTTAAAATTAATTTAAAGGGTCTCAAAATATTTTATTTGGCCCATGTATAATTTAGTCCATATTTATTTATAAATGTATTGGCCCATATTTATTAAAATGAAAAATATATATATATATATATATATATATAAACCAACTACAAAAACAAAACAAAATATTTGTTTGGGCCCAACCCAAACCATACATACAATATACAACATTACTTCAATACACTGCTAGTGTACTTCTGCTTTCAATCTCTCTCTTTAACGAAGTGATGAAATGAAGATGGAAGTATGTACACTAAGTTGAAGGCAGACGCAGAGTACAGCATTGTAAGCGACTCACTCTCTCTCTTTCACACACTCCTCCGGCAATTCACTCTCTCTCATACACACTCTCTCTCATGGTAAGTCCTCTCTCTCACTATTAGATTTTATTAAATAAAGTTGCCCTAATTTTTTTTTTAATCTTTTTTCTCTATCAATTAGTGGAATAATAAATTTGCCCTAATTTTTTTGTTACCTTCTTTATCTATTAGATTTTAGTGGAATAAATAATTTAGCAATAATTTTTTTACTTAGGTATTTATCAGTTTTAATTGAATAATTTTTTTACCCTAACTTTGTTTCATTAAATTGTTTTTTTATAATTTATTTGCTATCAGATCAGTGGATTGTGATTTGTGGATTTTAGTGTTTGTGATTTGTGGATTGATTTGAAGTGTTTGTGACTTGTGGATTGAAGTGTTTGTGATAATAGCCATGTTTCCTAGGAAGTATAGTTCAAGTGTACTTAAATAAAAAAAATTATGAATACTTATCATTTTATGCGTAAATTTTTTATTAAAGAAAATATATATTAGAGGAGCCCCATTTTCATAGTTTGTCTTAGGCCCCACAAACCTCAGGGCCGGCCCTGATAATAATAATAATAATGTTACATCTCACCAAAACCCTTAATATTAAACTCTAATAACATAACAAGCACTTATTATATAATTCTTATATTTTAGTAAAGTTTCGTATTAATGTGACTTATAATACATTGCTAAAGTTGATTTAAGAGTTCAAATCAATGATCCAAAATAATTTCTGAAAGAAAAAATAAACAAACGTTCTCTTAATTAATTACGGTTCTACCATGAGTCATCTATCAGCCTGTCTATTAGTGACAACTGGCTAAGATTGTTATTTATTGCATGAAAATTATTTGTTGGTTTAGGGACACCAAATGACCATATTTCTATATAATCGCAAACCATCGTATCCCTTATATTTTATAATCACCTAGCACGAACTCATGAGTCATACTTTCTCCATCAATCTCTATACACTTGAGATATCACGTGGCCGTCTCTCAGGACCACCAAATAAGTTCTCTCAATGCACTTTGTTTGAATGAAAAGAAAATATTAAAAAAGGGAAATAAAGAAACAAAAAATGAAAAAGTCGTCACCACATACATTTGTGAAAAGATTTGACACACCATAAACAAATAAGGAAGAGTACCCTATCACCACTTAACAAATAATTTCAATTGAAATTGAGTAATAGGTACTACCAAACATGACAATGAATAATTATTTTTATTGTAATTATTATTATTAGGAACAACCCTATTACTTAATTAGTAATAATTTTTTTCGTTAAAATAATGCATAATGTTTATACCTTGATTAATGTTCTACTAATTGAGTAGCAATTTTTATTTTGACCCAAAAAAATTAAAAATTCATTACTTTGGTAAATGTTAAGCCTTTATTTATTTTTATTTTTTTCTGTTTTTGTGTTTGATTTGATGGTACTTCACATTTTCTCTTTTATTTGTTAAAATTATCATCTAATAATGGCTTCTTCCAAGTTTTGATCCGAACTGAGGAGGTGCAATCAATTTGGGATGGTACGGTGACAATATTTTTTTATAAATTAAATATTCAAAGTTGTTTGCCCATCACAAAATCTATTAGGTTAGATATTTTGATTCGATTTAAATTTGAATTTGTGTGTAGGGGTTAAATTTAAAATTTTAAGTTATAAAAAAATTATTCACATGACATTATCTTATACTTGGGATTAGACTTTCCAATTCATTGAGGCTAATCTGTTTTTAAATTTAAAATTTTAATTTATAAGAAGTTATTCACGTGACATTATCTTAGACTTGAGATTAGACTCTCCAATTCGTTGCGGCTAATCTATTTTTCATTTGGTATTATACAAACTAATATTTCACTCTTAAATTTCTTAAGTTATTTAATAGGGAAAATTATATGTAGGTGGGACATAGAAAAAAATTACAAATACATGAGGATACAAGTGTGTCTGTGGTGAGTTATAAATAAAAAGGCTATTTGCATCCCCATTTGTTAGTAATTTTTTTTCTTTTCATTCTCCCACCTGCATGTAATTCTCCCTATTTAATATGATTTTTATTCTTTTTAATGTTATAAATTAAAAAGAAAAAAATTGGTATTGCCAATATACAATATTACTAAATCCCAATATTATTAAAAAGATTAGGTTTCTCTCGAGTTCAAATATCAACTTGAGAGAACTCAAAGGATCAATGAGGCATATTACGGGTTCTATTTCGAACTTTATTATATTTTTTCCAAATTTCATGGAATGTTAGTGTAGTTCATCTATTTTAAAAAAGCACTCAGGCCATAGAACCATTTCTGAAATTGTTGGGCCTATTCATGCTTAAATCTTTTATGACCAAAATGATATTATTTGTCTAAAAGGATACATATATTTTCAAAGTTTAGCTATCCGTAACGTATGTGTTCAAAAGTCATCAATAAGTACACATGTCACCTATATATCTAACTATCTTTTCAAATGTACATCTATCTATATATGTATCACTTATCTGTTTATCTAACTATCTTTTCAAATGTACACCTATCTATATATGTATCACTTATCTGTTTATCTAACTATCTTTTCAAATGTACACCTATCTATATATGTATCACTTATCTGTTTATATACTTGTTAAATGTCACCTATTTGTCTACCTCATCACCATCAGTTACATCGTCAACCACTGCTGACCGTCAGTGACTTTGTAGGCCAATTTTTTTGATGACTTTTCCAATACCGATAACTTTACAAGTTCTTATCATAAAAAAATATTAAACTTTAAACTAAATAACATATTTCCTTATAGGAATAGAATTTTCACTAATTAACCCTTTAAAAATGAATTGCTTTTAGAAAAAATTCAAAAAATGATAATTTTTAAAACACTTACCAAATAAATTTTTATTATTTTTCAATAAATAAAGCCACAACAAAACGGGGCACTACTACAGGTTTCCAATGGCATTACTTTGTGTGGAAACCAAAAGGAAAGGAAAGGAAAGGAAAGGAAAGAAAAGAATACAAGAGAAATTGGAAAGTCATAATGAAAGGTTGTTTGGGAAGTGTTAAATAAGTATATTTTTTTTTGATTTTTTTTTTTTTTATCAAAAATCATGTAGAAAAAAAAAATATTATAACCCAAAAAAGATTATAAAAAAAAATAAAAAAGAATACACTTTTAAATATATGCTAAACAAAATAACCAACTTTATAATATGTGATGATGACGGAATGGTTAAAATTGGTCGGCCAGACCAGACCACTCCACTCATAACTAACTTTATTAAATATAATAATAATAATAATAATAATAATAATAAAATAAGGTTTATAAGATTTAGGAGGGAATAGAGAAATCAATCCACTTTGAGTTTTGCCGACTTGCCCTTCTAGCAACCATCACTAGTAGTTGTAGAATATATTTCAAATGAATAAGCCAACTTTGGCTTTTTCAACCACCATATGACCAAAGAAATTGATCAATTCTATATCTTTCAGATGGACAATAATAGCCCCCTACCCCACCATTCAAAGGGTATATGTTTTTTTTTTTAAATATACAACACTATGCCAATGTTCCAATTACATAATTGTACATAATTTTTAATACATAAATAAGACTCATTTCATATAAGAGATTATATTCAATTTTGCATTTAGATTTTTTCAATACTATAAAATGGTGGTAGAGTCTAAAAAAATAGTAAGTACACAATCTTCCATTCATATTTTATGAGAAAGAGGCTTAACTTTACAATTCGAATTTGTGTCATGACAATAACTACTTAGAGCATCTCTAAATAATCTTTCAAGTTTAGAAGCATCAAAATTAAATAAAAACGTTATGTTGCAATCTGGCATATTTAAAAATAAGAATTTCATCCGATGTATCAAATTTATTGTTTTGTTAAATTTTCATTTCTTCTTCTCACGTTCTTTATTTTACTTAGAAAATATATTATTTTAAGAGAATTTGTTCAAAACTCCCTAATAATAAAAAAATTAATACATTAAGGATAAGTACAAAAAAAAAAAATTCTTGAAAAGTCCAACACAAACTTCTATTACCAAAATATTCTTAGTAAATAATTTAATATTTTAAATTATAAAATGATATAACTTTTGATCTAAATGTTATTTTTTAATAAAATTAATATTTTCATAATTTTCTCATCAACATCTATAATAAATAAATAAATAAATAAAAAGAAAGAAAGATGCAGGTTGACTATGAAACTCTTTAATAAAAAATACCATTGAAATTGACGTAAATAGTAAAATTTTACTTTGTTTCACTATAAAATTTTGACTTTTAAATAATAAAATACCATCATCATCACAAAGCACCATAGTCACTATAACTGTTAATAAGTAAAATCTATGTAGCACTCTGAGTTTTTCTTCATCGCTTGAGCGATAGATTGATCGCTTAAGTAGTCTCGCGAGTCTCCCAGTACTTTTGCAAGTCTGTAATTCTGAGAGTTGTTGATGTTCGCTCGAGCGCAAGTTTGGTCGCTTGGACGATTTGCCTTGTGTGGTCTGAACTTTTGAAAGTTCGTATTCTTCACTCAAGCGTAGGTTTGGTCGCTCGAGCAGTTTTTCTGAATTCAGCTTCTATAAAAGTCACTTTTGGTCACTTTTGGATCACTTTCCACTCTCTCTTCTTCCTCCTTCCTCTGTTGTTGAACTTCCAAGCTCTTCATGCTTGGTTTTCATCTACTTCTACCCATGTTTGACCCATAGTCCTTCAGACCAAAACGTAGAAGGTCGCGAAGGCTTCATTTTAATTTGAGTGGATTGTGTTTTTGTCGCAATAGATTTTTGACTTTCTCCTCATCGCTCCAAGGGGTACGGATTTCTTTGTTTCTCTTTAATACCTCGTCTATAGATAGACATGTGGTAAGTTTTATTACATAAAAAGCATGTTCATTATGAATTTTTGAAAAGCATAAAAAAGGGATCTAGGGTTTGAAGGTTTGGAGTTGAAATTGTAAAATTGATTGTTGTTGGGGATAATTGGGGAGTAGTTCAACGTGTTTATGTTGTGAGGAAAGGAAAGTCCTAATTTAATAATTTGACCTAATGAATTATAACGGAGTAAAGTTAAATAATGTTTGTGTTTTGTTAAGTTGAGTTCGGTTATGGCTTGATATCCATGGATGTAGTTTTATTTAAATATAGAAATTGGTTTTTGGAAAGAAAAGGAATTGGGCATCTTAACTTGGAAAATAAAAGAGTTGATTTTGGAAAGAGGAAGAAACCATGGCGTATTATAAATGTAGAAATGAACTGGAGGTTGGATTTTGAGACCTTTGAATATTGTTATTATCAAGTGAGCGTTGGATTATTGTATTACGTGTGTTTAAATATTTATGCTTAGAAGTTTTGTCCTTGGTCATCAGTGGAGGATGACATTGTGATGTTGAATTGATTATGTGTATGTAGTACACTTGGATTATTTATGTTTGTTGAATTATGTGATGGTTGGAATTGTGTATACATTGAGAATAAAAGGTACCATTACCGTTCAGCTAGTGCTTGGAGAATTGGTTGTGTTGAGAATGTGGGGTGCCAGTGCCTTCAGCTAACGCTTGAAGAACTTTGCAGAGGTACCGTTACCTTCCAGCGGGTATCTGGTGAATTGACGTGAGTATTGGAAAGGTGTATCCTTTTCTTATCGTGCTTGAGGTTGGTAGAGCGTTGTTGGCTTTCTTATTATCATCTCGGTTCTATTTATGCGTATCATGCATGGTGATGATAAATTGAACATTTTTGAGAAAAAAATGCAAGATTGGGAACAACCTAAAATGTTTTTGAAATTCGGAGTTTCCTAGGGTTGGCCTGGTATTATCATCAATTCGTGAGGGATTTCTTTAAACTAGCCGCACCATTGATCAGGTTAACAAGGAAGGGTGTCAAATTTGTATGGAATGAGACTTATAAGAAGTCATTCCAAGAACTTAAGATTAGGTTGACCACCACATCGGTTTTGATAATTTCGGAAAGGGGCTTGGGTTATACCGTTTATTGTGATACATCTCGGGATGTACTTGGTTGTGTATTGATGCAAGAAAGGAAGGTTGTGGCCTATGGTTCACAACAATTAAAAACTCATGAGAAGAACTGCCCTACTCATGATTTAGATTTAGCGGCGGTAATTATTGCTTTAAAGATTTAGAGGCATTATTTGTATGGTGAAAAGTTTGATGTTTTCTCCGATCATAAGAGTCTAAATACTTGTTTTCCCAAAAACGATTTGAATTTATGCCAATAGAGATGGATGGAATTTATAGAAGATTATGAGTTTGAGTTGCATTATCATCTGGGGAAGGCCAATCTTGTGGCCGATGCTTTGAGTTTGAAATCTGTGAGTAGTGTAGCAAGTGTGGCCATTCGGGAACAAGATATGACAGGTGATATCAACAAGGTATCTGGACCATTTGTTTGTGCCAGAATCTTGTAGAGAGGAGGTAGAATTTCATCACTCACGCCTTGCGGTACATCTGAGAGGCACTAAAATGTATTATGATCTTAGTCGTCAGTTTTGGTGGAGGGGTATGAAATGAGACATTGCCTTACTTGTTTTGAAATGCCTTACTTGCCAGCAAGTGAAGGCCAAGCACCAAAAGCCAACGTGTTTGCTACAACCCTTACCTATTGCCGAGTGGAAATAAGAGCATATTACCATGAATTTTGTAGTTGGGCTTCCTAGAACACAATGGGGTAATGATGCTGTTTGGGTGATTATTGATAGGTTGACTAAGTCCACGCACTTCATTCTGATCCGCTTTGGCGACTCAATTGATTATTTGAAAGAGTTGTACATTAGAGAGATAGTTTGACTTCATGGGGTCCCTACGACCATTGTTTCGAATAGAGATCCTCTTTTCACTGCGTGATTGTGGCAAAGCCTTCAAGAGGCGTTGGGAACTAAGTTGACCCTTAACACCACTTATCATCCTCAAACTGATAGGTAGTCAAAGCGTACCATTCAGATTTTGGAAGACATGCTTAGAGCTTGTGTCCTTGAGTTCAAGGGGTCTTGGAAGAGACACATACCATTGATTGAGTTCCCTTATAACAATAGTTATTAGGGTAGTATCAGGATGTCACCGTTCAAGGCCTTATATGGCCGAACTTGTAGATCACCAGTTTATTGGGCCGAAGTGGGTGATGCACCAATCTTGGGCCCAGAGATTGTTGGAGAGACGACCAAGAAAGTTACTCTCATTCGAAAAAGGTTAGCTACGACTCAAAGTCGACAGAAGAGTTATGCTGATAAGAGAGGGTGACCTCTATCTTTCAAGGTTGGTGACCATGTGTTTCTTAAGATCTCGTCGAGACGGGGTTTGATGAGATTTGGTAAGAGTGGAAAATTGTCTCCAAGGTTTATTTGACCTTTTCAGATTTTAGATCGGATTGGGGAAATGGCTTATCGTTTGGCCTTACTGCCACAACTTTCTGGGGTTCACAACGCGTTCCATGTATCTATGCTTAGGAAGTACGAACCCGATCCTTCACATGTACTTGATTAGGTTGACTTAGAGGTAGATGAGGATGCCTCATACGAAGAGCGATTGGCTCAAATTCTGGATGTCTGAGAACAAGTGTTGAGCGGCAAGATTATACCGTTAGTGAAAGTGTTGTGGAGACACCATGGGGTTGAGGAAGCAACTTGGAATGAGAGGCGGAAGTTCACTTCAAGTATTCAGATTTATTTAAGAATGCTTAGTTTGTTCTAGATTGTGATTTTCTCTTGTGTTTGAGAATAAATCGTTGGAATTGTAAACCACTTTTTGTTATGATTGTTGTTGTCTTTTTAAGCACGAGAACTGTTGTAAAATTGTTGTTGAACTTATGCTTATGATTATCGTAATTGTGGTTTTTGGTATTGTGGCCTTGGCCCATTTAAAATTTTGATGATGGTAGTGAAACATTGTTGAGATTGAGACCTCCATACTATAATTAATTTGTTGTTATTTTGGATTCATTATTGTCATTGTGGTTGTTACCACTTGGAGCCTTTTGTTGTTGTATTGTCCTTGTTCTTTGGATGTGGTTGGTGAGAGGTGTGACCAAATTTAGGGGGTGAAATTTCCTCAGGGGGGAGATTGTGATGTCTTGGGTGTTGGACTTGACAAGTATTGAGTAGTAAGTTAGTGTGCATTACTTTCGGCGTTTTGTTTATCATATTGTGTAGTTGAGATTTCTTTCCTACTCTTACATAACCTCTATTAACTCTTTCGGGTTAATTTTTTTGGATTCTGGGCATTGGAACTGGTTTTGGAGTACAAAAGTCAAATTCTAAGTTTCTTGGCAAAACCGCTAGTGCGGATTCTCACAGTGGTTTTTGAGTTTTCTGGACAGAAAATAGCTTGTGTGGATTTTGTATTCTGTTTGAGCGTATTTTGGGAAATTTTTTGGGTTCTCTCTCTAGAGCAAACTGCCCATGGAGGCATCAGAATCCGTTCATGCAGATTTCGACACGTCTGTTTCAAATTTTGTGCTCTTTGCCTCAAAACTGATGCCAAAAACGTGCTAGACACACTTTTTCACCTCTCTCTCACTCTCTCTCTATATATATATACTCATATTTTATCTCCATTCTCTCTACAAATACACCCAAATTCAAACTTATCTCTAAGATTTAGCAAAAATCTTCAAGAATTCGAGGGGGGTTTTTACACCAAATCGAAGAGGGCAACGGGGGCTACTTTTAAACCGGTTGAATCTAGTTTTCATCAATGTTGAACTTTAGGGTTTTCATCTCCTTCATCTTCTTAGCTTGAGGTAGGGATTATCTTTGAGTTATAAATATGTTTTTGCAAGTCTAAAATTGTTTGGAATATTTCTTCATGTTTGGATCATGATTTTGGGTTCATGAACCCTAGATGATATTGAAGTAGATTTGCTCTATTTTTTTTTATTTTTTTTTTAAAAAATGTTTTTGAGAATATACGCTATGTTCTATAGTGTGGGTGTGATTGTGAAAAAATCCTTTAAAAAATGGAACACAAATCTAGTTTTGGTGAAAACTCTAGAATTTGGGAGTTCGGAGAAAAGTTGAGATATTGTGAAATTTATGCTTCGTGAATTGTTATGTAAAGAAATGATAGAGAAATTTTTATAATTGTGTCAAATGAGGAATTTCATGGAGGAAATGAGAATTATTGATTTTAAAACTTATTGTTAGTTTGTCTTGGAAAACCAAGTTTAGAAAATGATGTATAACATGTGGAGAATACATGAATGTTGATATTGTTATATTATCTCTTGAAATTATATTTTGATGTATATTGATAAGAGATGTGAGAATTTGATCACAATAAAGGATTGTGTGGTGGGATTGGAAAATGGAACTATATTGATGCATTGTTATATTTTACATTGCCATTCCATTTAATCATTGTCATAATTGATTTTGAACCTTACTTTGGAAAGCTATTGCCTTGAGAAAAAAATTGTTTTGTGAAACAAGATCTATTTGATTTGTTTTGGAGTAAATACGTTGATAAGTCCAGATAGAGGGTATAGTTAATATTAATTAAGTTGGCCTGAGTGTCCATAGGAAAGACCAAAAACACTTGCGAAGAAGGTACTACATGCCTTTCGGTTAACCGGTAAAGTGGAGATTGATAGTGTTTGTCATGCCTACTTGGAGACACCAACCTAGGGATTACCTGTGTTGTATTTACCACCCCTTGAAACATAATTAAAGCCGATGTACCATTTTTGACATAACCAAAAAGTAAGAAGTTAGTAAAGACTTTTTTGATTAATAATTAAAATAATATCATGAGCTATAATCAAGTCATAATTTGTATATTATAAAATTTTTCGTTTTTATTTTTTCTCAGAAAAAAATATTTTGATACTTGTTGAATTCATAATTTTTATTGATAAATTTGATTAACACAAATGAGGATTTGATTTCAGATTGATAATACAATATTTTTCCTTTTTAAACTTTGATTGAAATTTTTTTTATGAGCTTATTTTATATAAGATCATACACACTGAGAAAATTTTTGATCAGCCATTAACAAGTGCCTTTGAAGTATTATAATAAGATAAAAAAATTAAGAGATTGCTTGGAAACATAAAAGGTCGACTTTTGTTTTAAAAAAAAGGAAAATGTCTCGTAACTCAAATTTTGTGGCTTAAAAGTGGCTCAAAACGATGTCGTTTTGGCCATTTGAACCACTTTTGAGTCACAAAATTTGAGTTACGTAACATTGTCGTTAAAAAAAAATGTCAAAAAACAATTAACCCATTTATCAATAGTTAAAAAAATTAAATGGCACATCAAATTTTTTACTCAAAAAAAAAAAAAAATCTTTTGGCAATTTACCAAATGCATTAAACTAAAAAAATCAAAGAAAATCACTTAAAAGAACCATCATAAATGGCCACTTCAATTAAAATCGCTAATATTTTTTTACATATTTTTAATACATAATTTACCTTAATCCCAATGTTAACCAATAATAGTCCATTGTTGTTTCATTTTTAATACATAGGGATTGGACTATTAGTCCCACCGGAATAATAGTCCATTGTTTGTTTTATTTTTTTTACTCCGGACTAGTAGTCCCACAAATATAAGACTATCCTATCCATGGGGAGTGTGATAGAAACTATGAGATTGATATCCCATGGGATTATTTTGTGAAATATCCATTTTACCCTTCATGCTATTACTTAGCAAATAATTAGAAAATAATAAAATAGTCTTTTGAACATTTATAAATTATTTTTTTAGTGTTGTTAATTTAAAATTATATATTAAATAAAAAATTTTAATTATAAATTATAAATTATAAATTTAATTTAATTAAAAATAATAAATTATAAATTATGGTCTTATAAATTATTTTTTTTAGTGTTGTTGAAAAATTAAATTTACATATTAAATTAAATTATTTTTTAGTGTTGTTAATTTAAAATTATATATTAAATAAAAAATATAAATTATAGATTAAATTTATTTAAAAATAATAAATTATAAATTATGGCCTTATAAATTAAATTTTTTTAGTGTTGTTGAAAATTTAATTTATATATTAAATAAATTTATTTTTTATTGTCGTTAATTTAAAATTATATATTAAATAAAAAATATAAATTATAAATTATAAATTTAATTTAATTGAAAATAATAAATTAAAATAATTAAAATATTGTGCAAAAAATAAAATAAAACAAATTTTTATTTAATCTAGCTAAAAATAATTAAAATATTAAAGCTATGTTTAATATTACTATTACTTAATAAATAATTGAAAAAGATAAAATGATAAAATATTCATTTAAACATTTATCTTTTTTCATAATATCCTAAACAAATATTAGATAACTAAAAATAGTTCAATCCTAACATTTAATCAGATAACTAAATAAACATAAGATATAAATTTAATTCAATCAAATAATCTCGAGATAATATATCTCAAAATTAATAATCTAATAAATTACGATAACTTTTTATCCGATCTGTCCAAACAGACGCACCCTAAAAGCACTCTTAGCATTTGCCTATTTTAAAAGGTTATAAGATTTTAGAAAGTAATAGAGAAGGCAATCACTTGGATTTGCCGACTTGCACTTTAGCAGTAAGCAGTGTGTGAGTTGAACAGGTCTAGGTTGTCCTTTTCAAACACCATGTGACCAATGAAAAGTAACCAAAAATTTCACATATCTTTGAGTTGGACAGTTATGGTCCCCACTAGTCCCTACCCACCCACCCACCATTTAAGAAGGTGCATGTTCTTTTTTCTCAATCACCATCCACTAGCTATATTCCATCACTGTGGGAAGCTTCCTCTGATTGTGCCGCCTATGATGCGGCTCATAACAGGATAACAAAAATTAGGAAATAATAATAATAATAATAATAAAAAAAAAATGTGTGAGAGTTCGAATGTGTGAGAGTTTGAATGTTCCAAATGTCAAAATGACATCGTTTTGGCAATATTTTTTTTTCTTCTCGTTTATATCTGAACACACAGGGGGAGGGCGAGAGAGAGAGGGAGAAAGAGAGAGGAGGAGAGGAGAGAGACGGAAATAGAGAGAGAGAGAGAGACGACAGTGATGGTAGGGTGGTGCGACGGTGATGGTAGCGCGGGGCGGGGCGGGGCAACGGTGATGGAGGGTGCGAGGGTACGATTTCAGACTCTATTTTCTCTCTTTTTTCTTTTTTTCTTTTCTGAAGATGAAGATGATGTGTTGATGATGGTGATGTTGATGAAGATGTTGTTGATGATGATGTGTTGATGAAGATTTTGTTGTTGATTTTTTTTTTTTTTTCCTAGCAGATCTAGATCTATGGGTGGGTTTGATTTTTGTGTTTGATTGGGTTTTATTTTTGGGTTGGTGGGCTTGATTTTGATTTTGATTTCAGTTTTGTGATGGGTTTCAATTTTGTGGTTGAATCAATTTTGTGTTCAATTTTGTGGTTGAAGGAAAGTGGGTTTGCTTCAACTGAGAGTGGTGGTGCTATGCTAGTTTTTAGGGAAAGAAAGTAGAGGAAGAAGAAGATGAGGTTCTGTTTGTCAATGTTCACAAATGTTTGAGACAGAAGGTGAAAGGGAAAAAAAAAAAAAATTATTGGCCGATGATGATGTGATGAAGAAGATGATGTTGATGATGATCTTCGCAAGCGATCTTCTTCTTCTTCTTCTTCTTCTCTCCTCTCCTCTCCTCTTCTTCTTCTTCTTCTTCTTCTTCCTCTTCTTCCTCTTCTTCTTTTTCACACTCTTCTTCTTCTTCAGACAAACAAGAAGGAAAAAAAAAAAAAAAAATTCCCAAAACGACGTCGTTTTGGGATTTCGGGCCATTCGAGCCGTTGATAATTCGAGCTACGTAGCGGAGTTGTAATAATAATAATAATAATAAATAATAGTACAACATTCACATAATTTTTCTTTTTCACAATTTCTCGGATGAGGTGTGAAAACAAAACACATGTAAGGAGAGTTTTGAGAGAACATTAGAGTATGAGTCAACTTTTCAAATTTTACTTGTCACGCCATTTGGAGAGATTTGAGAGAAGAAATTGTGTGAATGAATTATTTCTCAATATATATATATATATATATATATAATTTGAGCATTGTAACAAAATAAACCTTAAATTTTTAATTTTATCAATTCAAACCTTAATCTTTAATTTGTTTTCAATCTGAGGTATCTATCTATTTTTATTAAGTAAAACTGATGAAAATTTGATATTTTAATCATTAAACTTAATGAAAATGGTATTTAAATATTTTTCATACACCTAAAATACTCATTTTCTCTCAATTTTATTTAACGAAAATAGACAAATGATTTAAACTGAAAATAAATTAAAAAATTAGGGTTTAAATTGATAAAATTAAAAATTCAAACTTTATTTTGTTACAAACCTCAAGAGTTCTTTTTTTATTTCTTTCCCCTTAAAATTATTATTACCATTATATGCATATACAAAATAATAGTATATTATTATATTAGGGTTTGGGTTTGTGCCAAAAGTGTTAGTAATATATAATTAAATATTTTTATGACATATGACTATCAATGTATCATTTTTTTTTTTATATCTAATTTTGGACATAAGCTAATTTTTGAAGTAAATTTTTTAAAAAAAATTAAAATATGAAGGTCAAAATAAGAAAAAAAAAATTAAAAATTAAAATAAAAAATAGTTAAATATAAAGGGAGCAAAATGTAATTTATCCCATTTAAAATAGAGTTTAGCGAGATAATATATTGTCAAATTCTCATTCATTTTTTATGTGGAAAGGTTGATTCTTTCAACTTGTGCTTTGACCATAACCACTTTCAACGATACATGCAGGTATGGGAGGTGATTACACCACAATATGGTAGACCTTCTCACACTAAATCATAACTTATATGCCTGGGGATGTGTAAACCCTTCCCGCTCGAAAGAGAAAATCTAGAAAGTGTGGAAGAATTTGAATTTGAACTTTTGTATCACAATGGTTCATTGAAAAGTTGTGTCCATTAACTTGAAATAAGTCCAAACAGTTGCAATGGTTATAAAGGACACGGTGAGGCATATATATATATATATATACATGGTTGTAAACATGGCACAAAGCACTTGAATACCAATTTTCATATTTCATAAATAGTATATATAATTACTAAATAAAGGAGTTTTCTTAAGTGTGCAAGTGCACACCATGTGCCACTTACACAAAAAGTGTAAGTGTAAGATGTAAGTATAAGTATAAGGTGTAAGTGTAAGGTGTAAGTGTAAGTGGGTTGCACATGGTGTGCAACCTCAAAAAAGGTGTAAGTGTAAGGTTTAATTTTTTACAAAAGGTGTAAGTGTAAGGTGTAAGTGTAAGGTATAAGGTGTAAGGTGTAAGTTGCACACCATAACCAAACCCCTAAATAAAAGGTTCTTTTTTTAACATACAAAGCATAAAACCATAACGTCAGTTTCTTAAGTATGTTGGCAGATCAGGTTGAGTCAAGTGACCTCTCATCCACTATCTGTCCAAACTTAGACAGATTGGGATTTTGATTATATTGATATTATTGCATAAAATTAGGGAAATTCACAAATGATCATTAAACTTTCAAATTGTTTTCCTTGTGGTGTTCCATGGCTTGTGAATTTGAGAAATCTATTCTTTAGACGAGAAATTTCCAAATTTTCTAAAACCCTATAATTTGTAAATTTGGGAATGTAGCTGTGTTGATGAAATTCATTGAATTCTTGGAAAATTATGAGTATTGGATATATTTGAGAATGATGAGATTATGAGATTTTGGAAAATCATGTTTTATTTTGGAATTGTTGAGAAATGTTGAATTATACTCTATATATTGCCTATTTTGAAATATTGAGATAGATATAATTGTTTTGGTAATTAGTGGAGGATTGCATTGATTTGTTATAGAATGATTATGAAATTAGGAAAATTGAAACCATTGAAAATACATGCATGCAATGGAATCTCATGGATTATATTTATCTCTTTTGATGTTGAGAAAACAATTGCATTCGAATTGTTGAGAACTTTGAAAATGTTGAAAAAAGGGAAAAATTCCTTGGTAAATTCGATTAGGAAGTCTAGTTTGGTTTGAGAATTAAGTTCGCCTGATATTTCTGGTGAAAGTTCTAAAATACGTGCGGAATATGTCTCAGTTTCCTTTCAGTTAATAGCTAGTAAAGGTATTTGGTAATGCTTGAGAGCCTACTTGTAGACATGTACCTGGGGATTGCCAAAGTCGTATTTACTGCCCTATGTTTTGTTGAAATAAAAGCTCACTGAATATTGGTTTATGATTTCCAAAAGTGCATGGCATGATTCTTGGAAAGAAATTCTATATTTTGAGCATGGCACGACATTGCATCTCATAATCATGATATTGTTAAGACTCATGCACTTTATTAAGATTATCTCTGCTGGCCATTATGCTCATCTCTAAGTGGAAACCATTTTCATGTACTAACGGTGTGCCTCTGCCAAGATGAAGACGCAGAGGATTTTGGAGTGCAAAGCTCGCTTTTGTTTTCATTTTCTTGTAAAGAAAATGGCTAAATTTGTAATGGGTTGTAACTCACTTTTAGTGAAATAGGGCAAGGCCCATGGAAATTGTAAGCCTTTAGGGCATATGCTTTTTGTTCTTATTTATTTCTATATCTTGTAAATTACATGCTATAGATTCAAGCTTGTAGGGTTGTAAATTTATCAATGCATGTAACCATTTTGGGATATTGGTTTGAAATACAACGAAATTGAAGTTCATCTTATTAATGTCTCTGAATGTATATTGAGTTAATGTATAGCTTCTGCATATGTAATCCAACTAATTAATGAAAATGGGTGGTAAATAGGAGATATATTTGTTGAGTTGGGTTTAATAAATTGAGGGTATTACAATCTGCATATTTAAGCAATGAAATTTCACGCATTCTGTGACAATTCGTTTCAGGTGACTGCTCGAGCAGATATGAGGTGCTCCTAGTAGTTTGTTTTGCAGGTTGAGGAATCGCTCAAGCGAACAAGTGGTCGCTCAAGCGAACAAGTAGTCGCTCGAGCGAAGATGAGGGGTTCCCCGTATCTCATTTTGTAGGCAGAGATACTGAGAAGCCTCATTCACTGCTCGAGCGGTGAAAAGATCACTCAAGCGGTCTGTGCGAATTCAACAACTCAAAAGTCACTTTTTAGATCATTTCTTTCACTTTTCCTTTTCTCTCTACTTTCCTCTCTTTCAAATTCTAAAAACCCAAGATTCCTCTCTCTATATATCTCTCATTTCACTAAGATTCAAGCCTAAATCCCTTGCAAGAAATGGAGTCTACTTGAAGATCTTACTTTCTACTGATTAGATTTTTGATTCTACGAAGGATTCTTCCTAAAGTCTAGCTTTCTTGCTCTTTTCTTGAGGTAGACTTACTTTTAACCAAGTATCTCTTTATTTTGAGGATGATTATTTGGTATTGTTGTGACCATGATACTTTATTTTAATGATTGAGTATAAATTGAGTTTTATGTTTAACAAAAAGGGATTTTATCCAAATTTTTATCAAAATTTCAAACAAACTTTTATGGATCATGAGTATTGATGTTGAGAACTATCATATATATGAAGAGGGTGTAAAAGCCCCAAATTTATTAAAAACCCTAGTTTTGAATTTGATGAAAAATGATGTTTTGATGGAATTAACTTTCAAATCATGAAATTTAATAAACATTAGACATAAATAAGTGGATAACTAGATTTTTGGAGTACATTATTAATGTATGTTGAATTGAGAATTGTGGATTTGGAAATTGTTAATTTGTGTATTGTATATTTTACTATTCATCTCATGTATCTATGAATGCTTGGTTACTTGGAAGGTGGTAAAAAGGGAGAGGTAAATAGTGTATGAGACCGGACAGAGACTCGGTTTTTGAGAATGATGTGTTGTGTTGGTACTTGCACCGGGAGTTTAGGTGGCCAAATGCCATGTCTTGAGCTTATAGCCGGACGAATGTGGGAAAATATTTGTGGGTGTCCATTGGTTCTGCCATAAAACACTACAAGAAAGAACAGCTTCGGCGCCTACTTTTGCCGACTAAACTAAATTTAGTCGCCAAAGGTATACCAATTAGCTATTAAAAATTTGTTTGTCGCCAATAGTAGAGACATTAGCTACCAAATAATATTTGGTCGCCGAAGGGACATGCATTAGCTACTAAACCTTTTTGGTCGGTAAAAGTCTACTATTTTGCTACTAAAAACATGTGTTGTCGGAATTGAGTGTCTTTTGGCGACTAATAATTTGTTAATCGTTAAAACGTGACATTTTGGGCGACTAAATATGATTTTGGTCGCTAATTTCACAGTTTTTGGCTACTACTTGTGTGTTAGTCGTGCAAAACAAGGGTTTTGGTGACTATTTCAATTTTGGTTGCTAAATCTGAAAGGTTTACCGACTGTAATTCAGTAGCCAAAACGAGGCACGAAATTATGGAGGGAATATTTAATTTTTCATAAATATATTAGCGACTAAAACAAAATTTAGTCGGGAAAAAATATTTTTTTGTTTTATTTTTATTGCAATAGAGCTCCATTTCCCTCCCCCTCGCACTCCTGCCTCTTTCTCTGCTCTGTCTCCATCGCCATCACCTCAAGGCTTGTGGATCATCACTTTCTCTCCCTCCCAGGTATGTCCTCTCTCTCTCTCTCTCTCTCTCTCTCTCTCTATTTCTGTCTCATTCTCTGTATGGCCTCTCAGTTTCCCTCTTTCTCTCTCTCGCTGTTTACACGCATACATGCATATATATATATATACATACATATATACACACACACAAATCATATATACACAACCTTGATCCCATACATAATCGATTATACACTGTTTCCCTCTTCTCTATAGCCGAAATCTCCATCGCCATCACCATCACCACAAGGGTTGCTGGATCATCGGGAAGTCTCCCTCCCAGGTATGTCCTCTATTCCGTATGTGTCTCTCCCTCTCTCTGAGATATGTATCTCCCTTTCGATTTATCTGTCTCCTTCTCACTGTCTCCCTGTCTCTTTCTCTGTCCCTGTTTACACACACACATACATATATATATATATATATATATACACATAGAAATCATATAGGAAATGTTGAAAATTAGGGCATTGTTAATGAAATTTAAAATTAGGGCAATTCGTGGGCTGAGATGTTATTGAATTTAGAACTGAGATGTTTAATGATGTATAATGGATTTTTATTGTAGGACTTGCCATATCTTCTTGTCTTCCTCATGTAGTGAGTGTAACGGTTACATGGGAATTGCCCTGCGTGACTTGTGAAATTTGTGTATATATATGTACACTATTGTGATCCTTATTCAATATAAGAAGATTTTAGCAATTGTGTTGTTTGATAATTTTTCGATAGAAATCAGCAATTGAATAATTTGAAGCACAACTCATACAAACTGCTTTGAATGGAAATTTCAGAAAATAACTCTCATTTTGTTTGCAATTCTTCATGCTCGTTTGCAAAAACTATTAATAAGAATGTTCTGTTAACATCTTTTGTATTTCGGTAATGACTCTCATTTTTTTCTCTCAACAGTCAACTCCATTCCTTGGATCCATATTAAAGTTTTGCAAATTTCATGTCTGATGTTCTCAATCTTTCATCATTCTATCTCTAAGGTTTAAAGTCACTACCTCAAAGGGTTTCATGAACAAATGGCTTTAAAAAAGATGTTTCTTGCTGAGTTTCTGATATGGTTGGAGAACTTTATTTCATAAACAAAACTATATAGAACTCTTAGAAATAAATCCTACTTATTTAATGAGACTGTTTGAATCAAACACGTCTCAAGTTACGAAAAGAATTTATTAATATTACCATTCCATAAGGGTGTTTTCAAATTCAATTAATGAATTGGCAAAAGTCAAAATTTCAAGATGAATCAACTACTCATGCATTTATGTGCACTCCAGTAGGTTAGTTTCCTTATATTTGTTAGCTTCCATACTTTTGTGTGCATTTGATATGTTTTTGAGTTGGTTTTCTGTCAAAAGAAGTTATGATAATTAGAGATAAAAGTGTAGGCGTGAGCAGTCAAAGTATGAGCAATTTGTTGTGCATTCATGATGCTTTATTGTCAAAACGACTAAAAAATAAAACATTTTTAAAAGAAAAATCAATAATAGATGGGTTCTTATTGATACATAAGAAGATCCCACATTAAAAACTTTTGAACTCATCCAAGAAAATAAATTCTAAAATCTATAAACTTCTATATATTGATAGAGTCAGTCAAGGTCGGATAAAGATTTATTCAAGGATCAGCTACCTCTTAGAGAATAAAGGAGCAAATGAAAAGATAAGTACTTGGAGAAGAGCAAGACAAGGACCATGTCAATAGCTATCAATCTGAATCTCCCTCTCCCAGCTGCTAGTTATACAACTTTTTCACAATGTTGGTGCCTTTTCTATTGGAACTTAGAGGAGATCAGGACACATTGAATTTCATGTTCAGATTTATGTTGGCAATATGTCTGAGGATAATTTTTTTTGACTTTGGTGGATGAATGTAGGCAACAGCCCCTTCCGTTGCCTGCATATGCATAGGCATTGATTGGGTTTCTAATCCATACTTGTTTTGCTATTTCTCTTACGTTTATGTGAATGTTGAGTCCATTTCTTGATGGGTTTTGCATTTTCTGCCATTTTAATGAGAATTTGAGTTTAAATTCCCTTCATTTTCTGTGGAGATGTTAATTTGTTTTTCATATATTAATTGAAGTATGGTAACTGATGGGTTTGCTTGTAACTGACGTGGATGTGGATGTGGAAGTAGATGTAGATGTGGCTAGGGTTGTGGTGGAGGAGATTGAGTATATCTATATTGCATTTTTAGCTTCTGTATTTGGATGCTGTTTCTGATTCAATTTTAGCTAAATGAGTGAAATCTTGTGTTGATTATGATGTGGCTCAATCTTATAGTCCATTGGCCTCTGTTGATCATAAAACATTATCGAAAATGTCATGTATAATGTGAGTATATTTATTAAATTAGCTAACGAAATGCTATTTCATTTTTGGTAGGAACCATTTTATTGTTCAAACCAGCTTGGTAGTTCCAGTTCCAGCACTAACAATTCCATCAGCAACTGCAGCGCACTCTTCACAACTACAGGTAACTTTTCCCTCTCTCTCTCTCTCTCTCTCTAGAATTTTTTTTCAATCTCTCATTTACTCAGATTTTATTCTTTGAGTAGCAACGAGAGGACATCAACGAACTTCTTGCAACATAACTATGACTAGACTGTATTCAGCATAAGTCGGATAGCAGCCTTTGTTCATTTGATCATCTCCATCATAGAACAAGTAGCAATAATTGACAGTATATATATATCTCAGTAGATGGTAATTATTTGTGAGAGTATTACTTCTTAGTTTGAGTATGAATGTTGAATTAAATATAAACTATAAGGACTATAAGATATTGAAAAGAAGAATAATAACATTCAATTTTATACGTATTTCGACAAAACATTTGTTGCTTTAAGTTTTGGATTACTTTCTTTTTTTGTTTCACTTGGTTGAGAAAAGACCATGCTTTGAACATTTTGCTTGTTTGAAATGGGAAACCATGTCTGTGTTGTTATCTTGTGTTTAACAAATTGAATTGAACTTCGGTGTGACAATTTCTTTCCTACTTATTGACAATAAACACGTCTGTTTATCTGGTCAGCTTTAAATAAGCATGACACGAACAAATCGTTCACTTAGGTGTTAGGGAAAGGCAGGCCCCTCATGGTACAAATCATTTCATTTGGTCCTACCCTAAAAGAGATTTTTGTGACAAGCCAAATAGTGAATGAAAAAACAATATAATCTATCTCAACTTGAAATGCGTGTTCTCATTTCTGAAAAGTTCAATCTGTGCTTGAGTTGTAGGTGACAAAAAATGGACAAGAGTTGGATGACGATAAATAATAGGTTGACAAGTAAAGAGTATCAACAAGGGGTGAAGGCATTCCTTGATTTTGCTATGGCAAATTTAGGCATAGAGGATGAAATTAGGTGTCTGTGTGTCGATTGCATTAATGGCACAAAATATAGCAGACAAGTTGTGTGGATGTACTTGATCCGAAGAGGAATGGCATCTTCGTATATAACTTGGGTGTACCACGGGGAACATGTTCCGTGTCTCATCCTAGTGTATCAAATGACCAATGTGGAGGTAGTGGCGAATGTATGACAGATATCGGTGATCCGCTCATGGGTGAATTGCCTATTATGTTGGAAGAAATTTACATGAGTGGTCTTATGGATGATCATACCGACGAGGAACCTAATGGTTTGGAGATGGAGGATTTGCATAAGTTCATTAGGTTATTCGAAGATGCACAACGCAAAGTTTACCCGACATGTGAAAAGTTCTCTGTGTTATCATTCGTCATTAAGATGCTTCATGTGAAGGTGTACAACAAATGGAGCAACAAGTCATTCGATATGGTTATGCAGGTATTCAAGGACATTCTACCAGAATGTGATCAAAATGTTCCATGGACACTCTATGATGCTAAGAAGTTCTTACGTGACTTGGGTTTGGGATATGAAACAATTCATTCGTGCAAGAATGATTGTGCACTATTTTGGAAGGCGAGTGCAAATTTGGAGAATTGCCCTACATGTGACGCGCATAGATACAAGTTGAATGATGACGGTGGTAAAAAGATTCCACACAAGGTATTGCGGTACTTTCCTTTGACACCGAGGTTGAAAAGACTGTATATGTCCAAAAAAACAGCCGCATATATGAGATGGCACAATGAGAAGCGTGTGGATGATGACATATTAAGGCATCCGGCCAATGGTGAAGCATGGAAGGACTTTGATAAGCAACATCCGACGTTTTCACAAGACTCTCGAAATGTAAGGCTAGGGCTGGCAACATATGGTTTCAATCCATTTGGAAATATGAGCACATCATATAGCATGTGGCCCGTAATCATAATGCCTTACAATCTCCTACCGTGGAAGTGTATGAAAGAGCCATTTTGCATGATGTCATTGCTTATTCCCGGATGTTCGGCACCTGGAAGAGACATTGATGTTTACTTGCAACCATTAATAGAAGAATTAAAGAATTTATGGGAGCATGGTGTGCAAACATATGATGCATCCAATAGGAAAATTTTTAGAATGCATGCAGCGGTAATGTGGACTATAAATGACTTCCCTGCTTATGGTAACATGTTAGGGTGGAGTACAAAGGGTTACTTGGCTTGCCCTAATTGTAACAATAATGCATCGTCCTAGGGTTTACGAAGTAAAATAGGGTATATGGGTGCTCGTCGCTACTTGCCTGAGAATCACAATTGGCGAACAAGTAAGCTCTTTAACGGTCAAACGGAGCATAGGTCCAAACCTTTGGATTTATCGGGGGAACAAATACTAGAGCAAATTGATTCTGGGACTTACAAGCCGTATGGAAAGCACCCACAAAATCGAAAACGACAAAGGAATGAAAATCAAAATTTGAATTGGAGCAAGAGAAGCATTAAGTTTGACTTGCCATATTGGAAAACATTGAAGCTTCGACACAACCTTGATGTCATGCATATTGAAAAAAATATATGTGACAATGTCGTTAGGACACTTTTGAGCATAGATGGAAAGAACAAGGACATGGACAAAACACGCTTAGATTTGGAGGACATGGGAATACGTAAAGAGTTACACTTGAAGAGGCGTTCTAATAGGTCCTTTGAGAAGCCTCCCGCATTGTACACATTGTCTGTGAAAGAGAGAAAAGGCTTTTGTGATTTCTTGAAAACAATTAAGTACCCTGATGGCTATGCAGCAAATATCTCCAATTGCGTGACCGCTCAAGTTGGAAAATTTTCTAGCCTCAAAAGTCATGACAGCCATGTCCTTATACAACGACTTCTTCCAATTGGGATGTGTGGCTACCTTAATAAGGAAATTGGGACGACACTTTTTGAGTTGGGAAATTTCTTCCAACAGTTGTGTTCAAAGACATTGAGGTGTTTAGAGTTGGAGAAATTAGATGAACAAATCGTACTCATACTTTGTAAGCTTGAGATGATTTTCCCGCCGGCTTTTTTTGATGTCATGGTCCACTTGGCAATTCAGTTGCCTTGAGTGGCTATGCTTGGAGGCCCAGTGCAATATAGACGGATGTACCCAATTAAGAGGTATTAACTCAGCCCTCGCCTTAGTGTCAAATTTTAATTAACGCTTTGTTGTTGATATAAAGATTGCAATATAACATTGTCATTAGCTTTTTTCGTTAGGTTGCTTGGTCGTCTAAAAGGGTTTGTGGCCAACAAAGCTCATCCCGAAGGTTCTATTGCCGAGACTTACATTTCCAAAGAATGTACAACATTTTGTTCAATGTATTTGGATGGAGTTGAAACATTATTTAACTGCCCAGAAAGGAATTATGACATGGGTGATCGTGGCCTAGGGTTGGCGGTATTCACTCAAAATGTCCATCCTTTTGGTCTAATGACAAGGACGTCCGATGTGTCCGTAGCTGAACGCGAGATAGCTCATTTGTTTGTCCTACACAATAGCACAGAAGTCGATAAACACGTAGAGTATGAATCCTTCAAATGTATTTAGAATGTGTTTGTTGTAAATCGATTAGTCTTTATGTTAGTAAATATTTTTGAATCGCATTTCTTGTAACTAGGGAGCACAAGAACTTGTTACACCAAAGAGCCGGTGCATTCGACATCGAAAACAGACATCGAAAAGAATTCCCTAAATTGTTCAAAGATCATGTAAGCTAGTATTCTCATATCCTACCATAAATCGTACATTACGTTAATATTGTGCATGCTTGTAACATGACACATGTTCTTCATGTAGATGAATGAATTACGGAGCCAAGTTTCCCCCGAAGCAACTGATGATATGTGGTCATTAGCCAATGGTCCTAGTGGCTTAGTGAACACATATTCAGGATGTTTTTGTAATGGTGTTCGTTTTCATACTATCGACCGTGACAACCGCCGTAAAAGTCAGAATAGTGGATTAGTCGTGGAAGGGGAGCATGAAGGCCAATTGATACACTTCTATGGACACTTGTACAGAGTGTGGGAACTGAACTACTTGTTCAGACGTCGGATTGTATTGTTCCAATGTGAATGGTTTAATACCGGTAGTAGCAAAACTATGCATGTAGAACCACATTTGACTACAGTTGATGTAAGAAGTCGATGGTACAAAGATGACTCATTTGTATTACCAAGTCAAGTTGAACAAGTATTCTATGTTAATGACACCAAATTAGGTACCAATTGGAGAGTCGTAGAAAAGTTTCAACATCGAGGAATTTGGTATGTGCCAAAGATGGATGACGTACAACCTGATGATGTGTTCCAACAAGAAGAAACCACCGAGGTCATACCAGCTATGGCTATTGATGATGATGTGGTTTTGCGTCGACATGATATTGAATATGAAATTATTCCAATGGAAGTTTTGCAATCTGTCAGAGGTGTAGAAGCCAAGGGTGTTACAGATGATGCCTTCATCTGTGATGATGAAGATGGGTTAATGAGGGAGGGTGACAACACAGACGAAGAATATGACCTACAAAGTGATTTTGATACATATGTTGATGTAGAATCTTGATGTGTATCATGCTTTACTTCAAGTCATAATTAGAGCAATGTGAATGTTCAATTGGTGCAGAAATGCAAAGGAAACTCATTATAATGAAGGGGGATCTATCTTTGTAAGTGTCAATATGTCGTGATATAAAACAATATCATGAATGAGTTTTTTTTTTTATTTTTATTTTGGAACAATTGGTGCTCGTCAAACTTCTATTATTATGAAAATTCTATAGTTATAATAAGAACGCTGCATATGTCATTGAGTATTGTAATCAGACATGAAAATAATTTGGTTTTTGTCCAAATCTGGAAATCACTTTGGTTTGTAATCCCACATAGAAACCACTTTGGTTTGTATCTGAAAATTTGGAAACCACTTTAGTAATATTGGAGTGCCTCTCTTGACTGGCATATGTATCTATCTTATTTTTGACTGCCATGTGCTGAGAATTGTTAAGTACAATGGACCTTTGTGTTCACAATGATTGATTCATGTCATTACGATCTTATGTTTTACTGCTTTGTGGTGACTGCCATTTTTTTATTTACTAGTATGTGATAGCAACTTTGTCATAAAGCATGATGATCTGCTTCTTGTCTTTTAATGTTTGACCTTAATTTTTGTCCAATAATGTGTGATGTTCACACAGTGCATTTCTCTTGCTATTTATATGGGAGACCTTTTAACTCCCCCACCTTTAATACGATGATTGAAGATGCAGAAACTGGAAGTCTTTTAATTTTCACTTATTTAATCTCTTGTAAAATCATTTTCCAAATGGTTCGTTTGGTTTGCAAAACCTTACTAAAGAGCTAGGATTTATGTTTTGATAAACAACACTAGACGGAAACTGGGTGGCAATTGAATTAGGTCTGATATATATTTTTTTGTCCTGGATTTAAATCATTTATTCATAGTTCAAGGCATATACAACTAAATAAACATAATTGTAGGCCCATAATTAGACCTACAAACTAGCAATGTAGTTTCATAGCATAAACAAGATGGCCCTCTGCACCACAATCCTATGTTGTGAATTTGATTCTCTTCTCCTTATTCTTCTTTCTTTTGGGTCCCCCTTGCAACACAATCCTGTGCTGTGTTAAGCTGAATGGGTTCCACAGTCTCACAGTTAAAACACATGCAAGAGAAGGATATAGGGAATGCAATTTTGTGATGCAGAGATTTTAATATGTGATATTATTATTAGCCTTGATTTGTGAATTTCACAAGCTTTTGTTTGAGGTGATTAAGTTATGACTAGCCAGCTTAACCTTGTAATTGCAATACAGACTTTTAAGTAGTATTAAGAAAATGCCTCTTGATACAAACAAATGCTCAATCAGCATCATAAGCCAGTCAGTATTTTGTGTTTTGTGTTTTGGTGTTTAAGCTGGGATTGGTCCCTTGACCTCACAATTACATTGGTATAGTACAAGTATTAAACTGAAGGATCTTGCATGATTGTACAAAGTTTTAATTTTTCCATTTTACATTTGGCTTTGATGTAGGCTTCTTAGTGGGCTTAAGAATTAATTTCCTTTTTGGTCATTTGTTGAGTACATTTTCTGTTTTTATTTGTTTATTATAAATTTCTTTGTTTCTTCTGTTCTGTTCATTTTCCAGTTACCTTATAATTGCTGAATTTATCCACTTCCGTAATGACATTATAATTTTCACCATGTGGCTGCTCTTTCCCTTTTCCTTGATTAGAGTTGGAATATCTAAGTTCTTGGAACATGACCACTAGTGATGGATCTCCCTGGCATTTCATGGTGTTCCTTTTCTAGGGGATTTCAGTATGGATCTGGTTGTTGAATTGGACTGGTCCTTAGTTTATGGGCCTTGCAGAGTGTCATTAAAATGAATTGGTACTACATAATTAGAGAATGACTAAATTAGTGGAGATGTCATTGGCTGCTATTTTATTATTTTCATATGAAGAATTTGATTTTTAGATTTTACGTGTAATATGCCATTGACATTTTTGTCATCATTTTCAGCCTTCTTTGTAGATTGATTGGTGCTACAATACTTTGTAAAAGATGGAGTTCTTATGCTAGGTTCTATTTTCTTGCAGGCTAAGAGTGCAATTGCTGCTTTGAACTGTAGTGGTGTGGTTTTGGGATCACTGCCTATAAGGTTGGTTTTGTGAATTGTGCACTTTACATACTTTGACTATATTTTTTTGGTAGATAATAAAAAAAAAATTACGGAGATATATAGCAGGATACGTAATCAAGATGAGATGAAACCCCTCTAATACAAACCACAAATACATCTGAAAGAAACAAGCTATCACTTCAAAAACCTATCAACAACGAGGCCAACTGACTAGCTTACCAAGCCATAGAAACAAAACCAACTTCTTTAGCATTTCTTTCCAAATGGCAGTTGAGTAAGGACCAGTGAAAAAGAGATGCTGCTGAGTTGCTAGGATATGTAGTTTAATAAAAACCTTTTCAATTAAAAGAGATGCTGCTGAGTTTCCAAATGGCACTTTGAAACCTTTTCAATTATGGCTCGGTTTGTTTCAATGTAGTTTTTTTAAGAACAATAAGATCATTTTTTTTATCATAAGAAAATCAATATTTAGCGCACTCAAGTAATTTCATCTGAAAAATTAAAAGCTTATAGCTAAATGATCAATTAAGTCAAAATGCTTTTGTAGTTGATACATTTTATTGAAAATTAAAGCTTTAACTCAAATTCTTTGCAGCAGCAGCCACAAAACTATATTTGGACAAAGCATGGCTGAATCTTGAACAAACAGATCAGCTTAAACAACTACCAAGGCTAGCAGGCAGCTGCAATCCATACACCAAACAGTACAAAATATCTATGGATAGAGCTGCCTAGCAGCATAATCGCCAGTATGGCATAGCAGACCAACAACATATCCACAACAGAGCACAGCAGCAGCCAGATCACAGGCCAACCCCTCAGCTCAAGGTCGGTTAAATTATTCCTTATGTCCCGTATTCACATAAGAATTAGATGCCCTGATGTGATCCATTCCGTATTCTTCTAGCTTGAAAGTGCAATAATCAAGCATTATTTGGGTGTACTTTTTTTCTGTGACGCATTTTTATTTATTTTTATTGTTTTTAGGTAATTTAGTTCATGTATATCATGTTTTATAATGTAATTAAGCATGTATTAGTTGAGTTAGTTCATGCTTTCTAATTTATTTTTGTCTAATTTATTTCATGTAGTTCATGCGTTATAATGTATTTTACAGCAGGCATATCATGCTTTATAGTGTTACTTGTGTTATTGCAAATTGGAAAATGGTTCATGGCTTAAAGACTGGTCGGCTTCAGAAAAAGACACTCACGAGCACAATAACAGACCTGCCGACTGCTATTCCTTTAGGATCAACTGTTGCTCCATCTCGTGTTATCCTCGTCCTATCAAATGTGGGACCATCTCATCATGCGACTAGCCAACCAATGGTTGATTCTGATGAGACACAAGCCCCATCCGAAACGCAGCCGAGTGGCGTTGGTAAGATTAAAGTGTATCAAATTTGTCAATTATCACTTGCCATTGTAGCCAATTTTCGTATTGTTATTTTGTTAATAGGGACTTCGAAGCCCCCACATGTACGCGGACCGACACTCGGAAAAGGCATACAAAAAATAATTAGAGCCAAGAAAGGGGAAAAAATGTTATGTTCACATCGATCGTGCGTTGAATGCAATGACTAGCAGGTATGCCACTCCAACAACTAACGAGTTAGGAATTCAAATTAGGACCTTGTGCCCTGTGAAAGATGTGAAGTCATGGCTGGATCTTGATGAGACTACAAAATCTGCCGTCATCTCAGCTGTTCTTGTAACTGATATTACTTGTCCACAAGATGTAATTATATTATGTATGCTTATAAGAAAGACTTTTATTTAATTATTACAATTTCCATTTCTTATGCTTGTAGGACAAGTTTCAAATTGGAGATGATTTCCACAATGACTTACAAGCACAAGAGATTGTGAACAAGAAGGCCTATGGGTTATACAAAGATTGGAGGTACACCTTGAAGCAAGAATTCGAATTGTTAGAGGGACTTCCACGTGATGAGATCTATGCTCATCCGCCCCTAGGGGTGAGTTTAGATGATTGGAAGCATGTGATCGATGTCGCATGGCAAGATACATCTCACCAGGTAAAATAATAGACTAGATAGAGTACATACATCTATTCGAAAATGTGATATGCCTTAATATTTACCAAAAAATTGTTTATCTGCTTGTCTTATTTTTAGAAACGGTCAAAAGCTGGCAAGAGTAATAGGAGTCTATTGCCGTACAATCATACCAATGGGTCTCGCTCATTTCCTATCGCAATGGCTGCTATGGTGAGATTGATTTTATTTAAACTTGAATCCATTATATGTTGTTTGGATATGAAAATGTTATGTTGTGATTTTTTGGGGCAATTATGGCTCTATTAGTACTGTTATTAAACTATAAAGCAAAAGAAGAAGAGCTATGTTTCCATTTCTTGCATTTTTTTTCTACTCTCTAGGTAACCACATGTATTGAAATTGTACATGAAACACATAGTAGAGCTCATATACCAAAAAATAAAAAAAATAAAAAAAGGCCAAAATAAGTATGTTTTCAACACCACAGGTTGTTGCTGTCTGCAAAAACTTTGTCTACAAATCTGTCTGATTGAAAAAATAAGTATACATCATAACTATACAAATCTGTCTTCAAAAAAAAAGTATACAAACTCTGTCTACAAATTTTTCTACAAAATCTGTCTGCAAACTCTGTTTTGAACATTTAATGTCTGGAAAAAAAACTGTATGAAAAAAATCTATTAAGGATACCAAAATAAAATAATCACATTACTCTGTGTGTGTGTGTGTGTGTGGAACTCTTGGAATTTTGTTTATGTATGTATGTAGGACAACTGTGTTTGCATGTCATTGTAGTTGGTAGTTTACAAATTTGTTGTTTCTTGCATGTTTCCAATCAATTGTTTTTTAAACTGTAAAATATCGACAAAATTTCAAGTTAGTGAATTTTGTAATGGTAGGTGGACCAACCCCATGATATATTCAATAGTAAAACTATATATATATATATATGTGTGTGTGTGTGCGTGTGTATCTCTGTGGGCAGAACCAGAAGTGAATATTTTTCACCAAAAAAACAAATTATTAGGGAATCACATGCCAAACAACTTGCATGAACTTCGATTCTCAAAGACACACACAATTAGGAGCAGAAAAATGATCGCAGTCTTTGTATAAACAGAGTTCCATCCATGCCAGTGCTTTGAGAGCCTTCCTAAATATGATGAATTAAAAGTCCTATCCACATAAGAATGAGATTTGAGGTTTGAAAAAAAACTGTCTGAAAAAAACCTTTTCCAACTACTTTGCTGGATTTCTTAATACTTGTAGCTTCATTAATATACCTTCTCAAATACAGCATGAACCCGCTTTAGGATGTCAGGTATTCCACACTCAGCTTCAGTTATTGCCAGAGGGCAAACTCGAAAACCAGGGCATGTCATTGCAGTTACGTTAAGGGGATCTACGTCCATTGCCACTTGTGAAATTTGTGTAAACTAGAATACTGTTGCCTCTATTTCCAAGTCTGGCTTCAAATTTGTCTGAAAATCTGGCTGCAAATCTGTCACAAAATCTGTCTCCAAATCTGTCCAGAAATTTGTATAAAAATTTGTTAATGAAAATTTGTCTATACAAATCTATCTACAAAAACTCTGTTATCATACAAATCTGTCTGCAACAAATCTGTTTGCAAAAATCTGCTTAAAGTGTCATTGATTTATACGTTGATGTGTTAACAGGTAACAAAAACTGGACAAGAGTTCGATTTTCCTAAGTTTTATGAAGACAGCCACACTTCGAAGAAAATGAATAACTGGATCCATTTGAAATGCCATGAGCTGCATGTAAGTATGTGACAAGGAAATATATGTATTCAATATGACTGTACTTAGTACCAAATAATACATATATGTTAGTTAGCTTTTTTTGTCTTATTTATTTGCAATGATAGCAAGAGATAGTCAATGTACAAGCGGCTGCCATCAAGTCGGGGACGCCACTAACACAGGAGGAGCTTTCAAGGCAAATGCTTGGACAGAAGAAAAGGTACTAGCTTGGATTTTGGAGTGGCCCACAACCCTCTACCATAGCTGCATCACGAGCACACGATAAGGACATGGAGGCAATGCGAGCTGAGGTGGAGGCACGTCGTGAGGAGCGACAAAAAGATCATGACGAGTTAATGAAAGAGCGAGAGGAGCGTGAGAGGTGTTACAATAAGATGTTGAAAAACCGAGAGGAGCGCATTCAATTAGCCAATGAGATGTTGAAAGAGCTGGAGGAGGGACAAAAGGCAAGGGAGGAGACAAATACAAAGGTCAAGCATCTTAATAACGTAGTCGCCAAACTGTCACAACTCTTGGGAATCTAAGTTGGGCATCCGACGTTTACTTTTTGGTAAATACAATTTCATTAATGTCACACTTACTTTGTTTAAATATGTTCGCTTTAAGAGTTGAAAACGTCATCAACTTGGGAGTTAATCTGCCTCACAAATTCAATGGGAGTTGTTTAAATATGTTCGCTTTAACTTTTGTTTATAAGTTTCTGAGCTGATTCTTTATACTCATTCCTAGATTATAAACCAAGACCGTCATTCACTGAAACCTTTGTTTATACCCACCAACCATCAACAAAAACCTTTGCATTTTCAACTCTAATTTACATTGTATCATTGCCACCCAAGACCCTCATTCACTGAACTCTTACCTAGCAAAAAGAATACTTCAAATGAGAAGTTGTAAAGGAAGAGCACTGCTAAGTGACAATTAGGAGACATTTAAGTGTTTGTTGACAATTCATTGAACACTCTACTAACCAAGTTTAAAGTTTCATTAGGCTGTCTACTACCTAGAAGTTTAAAGCTTTTTTATGAGTTTTTATAAATTAATAAAAACTCAAATCTCCTAAACTACCAAATGTTAATTGTGCAATTGATTTCTTGTGCAGTTACTAGAGTTTGGTATTGAGTTTTCTTAATAATGAACTTGTATTTAACATATTTACTTGATTAAGATTAACTATAGTAGCAACATGTTAAAAAAACATAGTGAATTTCAATCTTCGTTTAAAGTAGCATGTTGTTTTCAACAGTGATATTTTGAATAGTAACTCGAACCACTGTTTTAACGTAATGGTAAGCTTCCCGGCGACAAATGTGATATGTAGATATAGATGGTACGTAAATAGGACACATACGTTGGGAGTTTGAGTTGAAAATGTCATAAATTTAGTCGAAAAAAAGGGATTCAGGGGGCGAAGATAGAAAACGGCCCCCGAGCCACTATTTTTTTTGTAATGGGAAGCTTCCCGGTGATAAATGTGACATGTAGGGACAGACGGTACATAAATAGGACACTTACGTTGGGAGTTAGAGTTGAAAATGTCATAAACTTAGTCGAAAAAAGGAGTTCGCGGGGCGAAAATAGAAAACAACCCCCGAGCCACTATTTTTTCATAACGGAAAGCTTCCCGGTGATAAATGTGACATGTAGGGACAGACGATACGTAAATAGGACACCTACGTTGGGAGTTAGAATTGAAAATGTCATAAACTTAGTCGAAAAAAGGGGTTCGGGGGGCGAAAATGGAAAACAGCCTCCGAGCCACTGTTTTTTCGTAACGGGAAACTTCCCGGTGATAAATGTGACATGTAGGGACAGACGGTACGTAAATAGGACACGTACGTTGGGAGTTAGAGTTAAAAATGTCGTAAACTTAGTCGAAAAAAGGGATTCGGGGGGCGAAAATGGAAAACAGCCCCCGAGCCACTGTGTTTACGTAACGGGAAGCTTCCTAGTGACAAATGCGACATGCAGGGATAGACGGTACGTAAGTAGGACAAGTACGTTGGGAGTTAGAGTTGAAAATGTCATAAACTTAGCCGAAAAAAGGGGTTCGGGGGGCGAAAATGCAAAATAGCCCCCGGGCCACTGTTTTTTCGTAACGGAAAGCTTCCTGGTGATAAATGTGACATGTAGGGACAGACGGTACGTAAATAGGACACGTACGTTGGGAGTTAGAGTTAAAAATGTCGTAAACTTAGTCGAAAAAAGGGATTCGGGGGGCGAAAATGGAAAACAGCCCCCGAGCCACTGTGTTTACGTAACGGGAAGCTTCCTAGTGACAAATGCGACATGCAGGGATAGACGGTACGTAAGTAGGACAAGTACGTTGGGAGTTAGAGTTGAAAATGTCATAAACTTAGCCGAAAAAAGGGGTTCGGGGGGCATCATTTTGCATGAACTAAATGTGACGAAGGATATATCCTGTTGACGTAATCGGTTAGAAATTCGAATAATGGATTTGTAAAGTTCAGCTAAGGTTTAGACGCAATTGTGTATTTGATCAGTTTAACTATCACCACTACAAAATGTGAAGGGCATCCTAGTTCATAGATGCTAAAATTTGTTGAAAGAAAGAATGTACAACAACAGTTGAATACTAGACAGTTCATATAACATGGCCTCAAGATTTGGTTGATGGGAGGATAATTCTTCAGCAACAGATCAGGGAACTTAGGACTAAAGAAGCTAAGTATTGAAGATACCTATCAAAATTAGAAGGTGTTATGGAAGAATAGTTAAGCATAATCTTTTTCAGCTCTTGTCCCCATAAGCCTGTAAAGAAGGCATTACTCAATCACAAATAGAAGTATATCTACATCTATAAACCCACAAGATAGTTAAATATAAATGAACAGTATTATGATTTCATTACATTATTGACTTAGTTTCTTCTTTAAGGAAAGCGTTTCCAAACTTTCTATGATTATATCGAATAAATTAGAATCTTTTATGAAGAAAAAGTACACACCAATTTCCATCCATGGAGGTCACAAAAGCACTGTTTTAACGTAACAGGAAGCTTCATGGAGGTCACTTTATCCTAAGCATAGTGAAAACACCATCTTCATGCTAACCAACACAATCTCCTTGCCTTTACAAATTACTTAATTGAGGTTTCTTTATTGTAGGGCCAGTATTGAGTTTTATGGATACCAGACAAACTCTAATGATGGGTCCTCTTACATTTTGAAATAAAAAATGTCATTTGGATTAAATGGTAATGTAGACACCCCATTTTTTACCGTCCTCAAGGCTTGGACGTCACCGTTTGAACACTCGGTAATCATCCATGTTTGTGTTCGTCTTGAGTTCTTGGAGGTCTCGGCCACGCGCCTTACCTCAGGATCTCTCGACTCGAATGCTCTGTGTTTGGTTTTGCACCAAACACTTGTGTTTTGCCTTTGAGGGGCAGGGAGTGGCTTGATGGTCATCCCCACACATCACCGGCCATGGCTTGGGGCCATCGGCTGTGTTTTGTTGCCATCGGCCAAATGTTTGGCCGGTCGACACTTTGTTTGATCGGCCGACCACTGATTTTGGTCAATCGGCCACTTTTTCTAGCCAAGACCTTTTCTTGAGGGGAGTTTGAACCTTTTGAACCCTTAGTTTTAGCTTCTTGAGGAAGCTTGAACCTTTTGAACCCTTAGTTTTAGCTTCTTGAGGAAGCTTGAACCTTTCGAACCCTTGGTTTTAGCTTCTTGGAGAAGCTTGAACCTTTTCAACCTTTGCTCCAAGCTTCTCCAAGAAGCTTGAACCCTTTTCTCCAAGTTTCTCCAAGAAGCTTGAACCCTTCTAAGCTTCCAAGAGAAGCTTGCACCTTTTGCACCTTTTCCTCTAGCTTCTCCATGAAGCTTGAACCCTTGTCTAGCTTCTCCAAGAAGCTTGAACCTTTGTTTTAGCTTCTCCAAGAAGCTTGAACCCTTGTCTAGCTTCTCTAAGAAGCTTGACCCTTTTGTTCTAAGCTTCTTGAAGAAGCTTGGACCCTTTGACTTAGCTTCCCTTAGAAGCTTGCCCCCTTTGACCATTTTGCCTTAGCTTCTCCAAGAAGCTTAGGCCTTTTGCCTTTCTCTATAAATAGAAAGCCTCTCCTTCCATTACAAGGGTTCTAAGAAATTTGTCCAAGACAAAAACATATATATCTCTTTATATCTCTACATCCAAGCCTCCAAAGTGCTTGGTTCTTGACCTCTTTGCACCCCAACTCCTAAGCACACACCTCCACCATTCATCTAAGGTTCTTGGAGGGTCTTGTGGGAGCTCAAGACTTGGTTTTGACTCAGAAAAATCTGTTGGAGTGCTGGTTTTAAAGAAGGTCTTCAAGGGTGAGTATCTAAGCCTTAATCCCCCATTTTTGCGCACTTTTAGCCTGTCTTGCATGCTGTTTTGAGCTTAACTTATAACTGAAAAAAGTCTTTTTTTTTGATTGCTTTAAATAGTTGTTTAAGGTCACTTTTGTGTTTGGGGTTGTTTACCCCCTCTTAGGCCTTGTTTGGCCCCATTTTATGGTATTTTTGGTGAGCTCCGGGACCACCTTGTTTGGGCCTCCTCACCACTGAAATCTTGAGGGATTTCAGTGGTGAGGATGGTGGTTTAAGGTCCTAAGAAGGAGATCTCCTTGTTGTCTTCAAAAAGTGCCATTTTAGCCTCATGTGTGAGCACCATTTTTAAGTTCATGTTGGCCATGTCTTAAGTGTTATTTGTACTTATTTTTCCATGATATAGAACTGTTTTCACTTGGCTTAGACATACCATGCTTGCTTTGCATACTTGTCTTGTAATGCCATGAAATTGCCTTAACATGTATCTAGCATTTAGACCATTATGCTTACTTGTTTTGGCTTAGCTTTGTGAAGCTTTTATGCATGTTTTAGTGTTTTTGAGGACTGTTTTTGGTTGTTTGGGTCATCCATGAGTTGCTTTGTATAGCTACCATGCAATCTCTCTTGTAGGGCTTGAGTGTTAGACCCTCTAGCATACTCTATTTGCATTATTTCAATGGTTTGGAACCACTTGCCATATCATTTCAGTCCTTATGACATGCTTGTATGCTTGCATTTGATGCTCCTTTAATGCTTTAAGAGGTTGGTGTCTTATGCTCCATGTTTGGTCCCTTTTGCATGCCTTGAGAATTAGGTCATTTAGATGTCATCTAAGTGGTTTTTGGGCCTTGCTTTTGCATGACTTAGGACTGTTTCGGCTCACTTTGGTCATTTGCTTCATGTGTCACATGACCATAGTTTAAGTCCTTGGGTTTGGTTGCATGCCTTGCTTGCATTGGTAGGTGGATTTGGTATCATCTTAACATGATTTTCAGAGTTTGATGTGCATGCCATTTGTCCATGATTATCCTCTTTTTAGTGTGCTTAAAAGATGCTCTTTAATGCTTAAGTATTGGGCCATGTTTGCATGCATTGTTTGTGTGTGTATTTGCCTCCATTCCATAGCATTTTGGCTTCCTATTTAGACATGGCCGAGGCTTGTCCATATTGGTCTAAGTCCACCTTTCGCATGTTGTTCAAATGTGATCACATTACATGCTTGCATGCTTCGGTTGCATAATGTTTTGCATGCTCGTTACTTGCATTGTTGACACATGCTTAGCTATATTGCATTTTGTTGCATGCTTCCCCCATGTTCATGTTTGCATGCTTGCCCTCATGTTCATATTGCATGCTTAGTTCACATGCCTAGGTTGCATTGTATTAAGCATGCATGCCTTGTCTCTTGATCAAGTGATAGAGGTTGGGCCTTATGTGTTTGCATTTCATTTGAAATCAAAATGCACAACTTGGCCTCTTTTGGCCATCACGCATTGAAATGCGCGATTGGTGGTCCGAGGGTTAAGCACCATCCTCCTTTGAGTCATAAACATGATAAGGAGTGTGGTTGGTGAAAACACTGCTTGAAATGCATTGCCATGCCATGTTTTGCCCTCTGCTGCTGTCAAAACAGGTTTTTGCAGGAAGCTTTGGCCGGCCGACCATCCTTAGTGCCGATCGACCAAATATGGATGGCCGAGAGATCAATCAATGATCGATGACCATTACCAATGGCCAATGATGATTCCCCTTGGCCGGTGGTACTCTACAGTGTCCATGGAGCATACCGTGGGAGTTGTGAAATTTTCAGAGGAGCAGAGCAGGGTAAACAGAGGCAACTTGTGCATGGCGACGGATTTCCAAGCAAACCCGAGCACGCATGCATTGGACCCTCTTCCGAGGCCTTTTACTGCTTTCTTAGCTTAGTTAATTTGCTTAACTAGTTAAGAGGTTTGTAATATTTAATTAGCTAGAGTAGTTAATTATTTATTCGGTATGTATTATTTATTCGGACTCTCCGAGTGAGGGCACAACTATAATAAGCGTGCGTGTGTGTGATGCATGTCTTCCAATCCTCACTTCTTTCTCCCTTTTACTTACCTGCTTTTGATGGTTAATACTAGGGCATATTTCAATTAGCATCCTTATGCTATGCATGCGTGCATCCATACATTTGTCTTGCATGCACCGGGCTCGGCGCATCATACTAACTGCATTGTACTTCAATTCCAAGTTGAATACATGTTAGTTGTAGCATCATCATATGCCATCCATAGATTAGCCGAGCCTATTGTGGCTGCATCTTGCGTATGTTGCATTAGCCATCTTAACATGAACTAGGATCATGCATATGATTACTAACTAGTTTCTGTTTTGGGTTGGAGTACTCGGTAAGCATTTATGTTTTAGCATCCTTGCATGAGTGTGAGTGTTGCCATGATAACATGCTTACCATGAGGCTATGTGCTTACGTGTTATAACTGCTTGAATGCCTGTGGGTGAAGGTTGAGTTACTTAAATTGGAACAACGCATTGAATACGAGTTTTAAGCTCACTTGAGAGTGGCAAAATTATATTTTCTAAGCCCACTTGAGGGTGGCAAAATTCATGTCTTAGCCTACTTACGGGTAGCACCATCAAACCATTTTCAAACAAGCAAACATGAAATGTTTCGTTCCAATTCAGGCGACCCAGTCTATACTTGTTTGCTGTGCGCATAACATAGTAAATCTAGGCTAATAACCGGAATAAGAGCACATAATGTTTTCAAAACTCGATATCATGGTCAGTAGAGGCCGATCTTTGATCGGGCGAGAGGGAGTGCTCACAGCTGACCTTCCCCAATCGTACCCAAGTTCCCGAGCCGAAGCAACTTTGGTGATGACGGACACGTGGCCTTAGGCAAACGAGTCAGGGTTTCCTAAATTCCTCCAAAATAAAATATTTAGGTGGTTACTTTGTATCTGGCAAAGCAATCCATGTTTGGCACTTCTTTACAAAAATCTGTTTTCCAAAACGATTTACCGGATTTGGACTCTTTGGTTCAGATCTAGAATCGTGACAATTTGAGAGTCCGAACTATAGTGAGCCCAAATGAACAGAACAGTTCTCCCTCCCGGGACGTTCGGGGACGTCTACAGGTAACTACACCCATAATTTCTGTAATTTGGTAATACCTACACAGTTTACTTTCACTATAAAAATACTAAAATTTACTTAGATAGATTTAGAGATTAAAAAGCTAAAACAAGAACTAATGATGGGTCCATGTTTGGATGTCTTTCATTAGTTAATAGCTATTACTCTTCTTGTCTTTTAATGTTTGAAATTATTACAATATATATATATATATATATATATATGTTGTCCAGAAGTGCCTTTATATGCACCAAACTAATGATTTTTTTGTTTTTATGCAGATGTTTTTGGACAGACAAATGTGGATATGTTTTTTTTTACAAGTACGGGAGGGCATTGTTTTTATATCTCTATCTGTATATATAGTGGTTTGTACAAATTACTTTTTTGGTGTGGTAAATATCAGCTAAGTTGGCATGGTAGAAATTAACATAGCACGTGGTACAACATAGTTTTGGGGCAGTACAGAATATAATTTTTGTTGTGGTACAGAAGTTCTATGTGTACAAGTAATTTGGTTATTCCTGTATTATGTATGGAATTAAATTATTAACGTTGGCTTAGACTTGGTTCTTATGGAATTTGTAATATATATATATATATATATATATAATTGGACGTTCAATATTAATTTTTTGGATGGTTGGAACTGAAATGTGTGCACGTTGTTGAATGTTTGATAACATATTTAGCGTTGATGGATTATATTGTTTATACAGGGTACAGGTTGTATTAATAATGGATACAGGTTGTTTAGAAAAAAATTAAAAAAAAAAAAACACGTTAAAGTATTTGGCCACCAAATATTTTGGTAGCCAAATACGTAATCAAATGTTTTGGTGACTAATAATTTAGTAGTAAAAACATAACCCAAAAATTTTTTGCGACCAAATAATTAGTAGCTAAAACAATTGAGAATGAGAGAAAGAAACTATTGGGCACTAAATTTTTTAGTCACGGAAAAAAATGGTATCATTTGGCGACTAAAATGTTTGGTGGCAAAAAGTGAAGAAGTGAATGTTAATAGGCTTTTGGCTACGAAACTTTTAGTGGGCAAAAGTCACAACGACAAAAATTACTTAGTCGCTAAAAATATGTATTCTATTGGTGACCAAAATGTTTGGTCTATAATAGTCATTCTCATTTTATGGTAGCACTTTTAATGACTAACACTTTAGTCGCCGAAATCACCTTTTGCCGACTAATAATGTTTGGTAGCCAAATGTGTACTTTCAGTGACCAATTCTTTAGTAGCAAAAAAGTGACACCTTCCCTGACCACACGAACTTTAATAGCCAAAAGTCACATTCCGTGACTAAAGGTTTTAGTGGCGGAAACATAACATTTGCAGACTAAACAAATTTAGTAGCAAAATGTAGTCACTTTCGGCGACCAAACAAAGTTTAGTCGCCAATACTATCGCCGACAGGGTATAGGCGACGAGTTTGGCGACAAAATATTTTAATCGCTAAATCGTTTCAGCGACCAAATATTGGACTTTTGGCGACCAATATTTTGGTCACCAAAAGTGACATTTCTTGTAGTGTAATAGTCAATAAAAGTGAAAAAACGGATGATTTTTGGTGCCCATCACTCACCGTATTAACAACTGGCAAATGTGGTAAAAGTTTCGGTTATAAATCTATGTATACGTAGTATGGGGCTCCTACGAGGGATTCATGACATATTTACCACCCCAGTGTTGAGAAAGGTTTTCAAGTGGAACAAAGATGTATTTTTTTTTCTTGTCCTTTTTAATTTTTGAAAATAAATTTCAAATTGTGCTTTGGATATGAGAATGCCATATGGATGTTCAAGTAATTAGATACTCTGTTAAATGTATCTCTACTGGGCATATAACTCATTCCTATCTAACTAACATTTCCAGGAATTTGTGATATACCACCGCCTTAGTGAGAAGGAGTAGACCCTTTTGTTTTGATTGGAGCACCGAGGCTCATGGATGTTTAATGTGAAAGCTCCGAGCTTATATGTGAGTCCACTTTTGTTGTAACAAGGCCATGCCTTAAATTTTTGTAAGCCATTAAGGCAACTTATTTGTATCCTCTAACTTGTTGAACTATGTCATATGAAAGTGTAATTAATTTGATGAACGGAACTGTAAATGGAAATCTTAGTTCAATGAGAAAGAGGACATTTTGGGTTAATGTTATTACGATAATGATAAGATTTTGGTCCAACCATGTCGTAATTAATGCTTTACATCAAATTATTTGGGGACATTACACATTCTGAGAGTAATATATGATTGATCTTGAAGAGAATGTCTATTTCCTTCTTATTTCAAAAATAAATTTTCAACTAAAAAGTCATTTTCTAAAAATGACAATTGAATAAATTATTTTTGGTTAAGAATGGCAAGAATGTGATAGCTTTTATATTTCATGGTTACTGATTGACTATTTTCCAATTTTCATATAATGGGATTTTTAGATAGAACTCATTTGTCTGGAGGTAAAACTAAAAGTTTTATCAAACTATATGAAGCCTAGTATCAACTAATGCATCAATAGTGTAAAAATGACAGCTTGAAAGTTTGAATAATAATTCAACGAATGAATTTATAAGGCTGACTTTCACAACTTGTTCAAAAATTTCTAAAGGTTTTTTTTATACTTGTCTTCATTTATTTTTTAGATTATTTATTTTACTTTTTAAGTTTATCACCTAATAATCATCTTTTCATCAATTGCTTATTTATAGTGATAGATAAATTATCTATAAAAATCACTTTAGGTTTTTGTTGTTCTAAAATATAAATGTTTTTTTATGAAAATTTGTTTTTAATAGAGATATTTATTGTTTTGTATCCTATTATTTTTTTTGTCTGAATTTTCTTGTATAAAAAGTTCTTCTATTTTAGCTTTATCTCTGTTTTTCATTTTTTTCAAACTACTAGCAAACTAGATTTGGTAAGAAGATCGTTTGTTAATTTTCATTTAGGTTTTTCAAGATAAACATCTCGTTTTTTTTTTAAATTGTTAAATTCTCGAGATTTTTTTCAATATAAAGTTTTTCTAATGACTCATGTTTTAGGACATGATAATTGTTTTACATAAGAAGATTAACTGTAATTAATCTAATTACCTAAAAAGAAATTGCATTAATCACTCTAGACATAAGCTTATAATTAATATCAAAGTCACTAATACCTTGAGTTTGGACTATTAATTCTAATGCCCGATTAAGATTATAATCATCCAATACTAAGAAATGATTTAGTTTGATAGTGAACTAAATTGATCCATTATACAAATTACTTTAAATTTCTCCGATTAAAGCTTTTTTCCAAAGCTAAATCATCTATTATCCATGACAACACTTAATACTAGATTACAATTTTTGTCTAAAGATATAGGATCTAAACTGACTTTTATAAGTCCTAAATCACCGTAGTTATATTTTTTATTACGATATTGTCTGATTTTATTCATATCAAACAATGTTAGATGCACAATATTTATTTTTTTTATATATTTATTTATTTTGGTATTACCAACTGAAATTCTTCCTTAAAATTTTTTTATATTTATTTTACTTCAAAGTTTGAAGGTTGAATTTTTATAGATTTCATTAATTTGAATCTTAAGCATTTTTCAATCATGTAACAAAAATTTTATTCTTCAATTTCACTTTCTCTTGTACCAGGAAAATGAATCATTTCATTTTTACCATTTGAGTTTATTTTCATCATGAAAATAGTTATTGTTAAAGTTTCTTCTAAGTTTTGTTCATCCTCTTCATCAGGACTATATTCAAATTCTGATTCATATTCTAACAAGAGTTCTACTACTTCATTGTCAAATCCTATTTCATATCCCGATATTGGTTTGTATTTCTCTTCAGAAAATAATAGTTATTTAACATGTTCTCTTTGTTTATTAAGATATATCTATTTGCAAAGTGTCTCTTCTCCCATAAAAGCAAGATTTACATTCTTTAGAGGATTTTTTTTTTTTTTTTTTTTTTTTTTTTCTAGACATAGAGGCTTCTTGTTTTTGTGAATTTATTAGATTTCTTTCTAATATGTACCCAGTGTTTTAAATATATATATATACAAGAACTAATCTTTTTTCACAATTTTTTTTTCTTTTTACCAATGGTTTATATTTTTATTTTTTATCACAATAATACCTCCCTACTATGCCTTCTATTTTTTAACAACTACAATCCATATATGTTTTTCTTTTTTCTTTTTTTTTTCTTTCATATTATATATAACTTCTCGTACATATGTTATTCTTCTTTCTAAAGAATTATAAATTGACTATAAATTGTTTTTGCTGCTAAATTGCATCTCCCAAGTCTAGTTTATAGAATTATTTTTATATTCACTAGCAAAATTTTTGAAATAACATATATCACATATTTGTATTTTAGTTAGATTTGCAATGATATTTTTTTTCTTAAATTGAATTCCCAATTGAGAGTTACTCCACAAAATTCTCTTTTAAGATTCAACAATGATAGAGACCACTAATTTTGGAGCTCTAAAAAGACCACTAATGACATGACACTCAATAAAAAAAGAAAAAAAATACAACACCAAGACCAAAATATCAAATCATTCATTGTGGGGTCTATTGCCACATCTTTAGTGGGACTCATTTTCCTTTAAGATTATCTAACATAAACATGATACTCTCTTCTACACTCATTAATGCTAATCATTGAGTTCTTATATTATCATTATATGACAGAATATACAGAAATTTTGCAACTTGACTTGTTAGAATAGTTTTTACAAAAGTATTTAAACATCCTATGTCTATAGCTTGTTCTACTATAACAATTCTCATTGCTTGAACCCATTATCTATAACCTCCTATATGTTAGTTGCATAGTCTAGATCAAGATATATTACTTCCTATGCGTAACGTCTGATATGTTAGGTCTAGATAAAAATATATTATGTATTTTGTAACAAGTTAATTTATTTTATTTTATTTTTTATTTTATTTTTTTGTAACTTTTATAATAACAATATTTCAGGAGTTTCTTATGATTATTCTCTTCCTAATTTTTTTTCTTTTTTGAAAATTTTTTCATCTTGATCTCCAAAAATATTCATAAAATTTAGATTTCCACGGAAATTGGAATCTCAAAATGCTTTATATATTTTGGATATTTTTATTTTTCTTTCTGATTGGTAGTGTTGTTCCTTTAACATTACCAAATTAATTGAATCTCTTATTAATTTTTTAAATATTTTTTCTTTTTCATACCTATTCATATATTGATTTAAATATTTTTGAATATCATCTAGTGTTAGTTTTTCTAAAGAATTTTTCGGTTCAGAAGTAGTACCAGCCACATCTTTTGCATCTTTTGTAGCTTTTACATTTTGTTCAATGACGATAAAAGTTCCTCATTTTTTATTAAAATTTTTTATTAAAATTTTTTATTTCTTTTTTATTTTTTATTTTTTTGTTGTTAGGGAATTTTCTTTTATTTATTTTAATTTTTTAATATTTGGCCAAAAGTCCCTCATTGATCCCCTTTGAAGTGAAAAGGACAATCCAAACTTTTTAATTTGTAACACCCCACCCACCTCGCGGGAGAAAAAGCACCTCTTTCATGAAGACAAATAAATTTGTCTTCATTTTTTTACCTCTTCCATGATTACAAAAAAAAATTGTTTTCATTTTTTTTTTAATATAGATAATCTTACACTTAGTAACTACTTTTATATTTCAAATTTTAAAATGATATAAATTTTGATATATATATATATTGCTTTTAATAAAATTAATAGTTTTAGAATTCTCTTCTCAAGATCTATTAAATAAGATCAGTATTGGCTATAAATTTTTTTATAAAAAAAATTCTTTATTTTTTTTTTCCTGTTCAAACTAATGTAAACAGTAAAATTTTACTTCATTTCACAGTAAATGTGAAGCACAATCAAATTTTACTGTTTATATCAATTACAATGTAATTAAAAAATCTAAAATTCCCGAGATATTGATTTGTAATTATATTTCAATTTCAAACAATGAATAACAATCTCAATCAAATAATCAAAGATAAATCGACACAATGACTTAACGTCGGAAAAACCACAATTGGAACGCCTCCAATTGTGATAAAAGATTACAGGTCAAAGCCACAAAATAATCCACTAAAGAGATAAAAAAGAATAACACAAGTGTACTCAATTATCCAGCGAATCCATGCCCGAATTGAACCGATCTCAATGTGCTTCTTCCACCACCGTCTTCACCTCGGAATTGTCTTGTCCAAAGTTGAATCCACAACGCTGATATCGAATCTACGACGATGAGCCACTTCGGAATCCACCAAAGTTTCTGGCCCAAATTTTCATGAATCTACTGAAGAACAACTGTCTTTTTTATGAATAAAAGAAAACAAACCAACCCCTTGATGATGTTGATATAAAATTTATGGATCCATTGATCACTCTTAAATTATTAAGAAAACACTCATAAAGCATCCTCAAATATAAAATACTTTTTTTTTTCCTTCCTCTTTGAAAATTTGGACGGTTCAAATCCTAAAACGAACAAACAACACACTTTATAGCAAAATGGATCGCGAAGATCGCTCGAGCGCACACTTCACCGCTCGAGCAGTGTGAGTAAAGGTAGTGCAAAACATATAGGCAGATTGGTTGAGTATGAATTTTACCGCTCGAGCGGTAAAACTTTCTTCCCAGAAGTTCAGGCGCTCTACAAAAGTACTGGATGATCTTTTTCTCTGCTCGAGCGCACAAATGACCACTTGAAAAGTCAAACAACTTTGACTACATTTTTTCTTTTCGCTTCGGGGATGCTGCCTCTCGTCCCCGCCGTGGTACTACCATGGACCTACCATTGGACGCTGCCTCCTAGACTCCCGTGAACTGACTGGCCAGCTTGATCCTCGTAGATAGTCAGCGAAGTGGCAATTTGGGTTGGATTCACACCTAAGTATTCATAGCCTCACTAAAATAAAAGAACAAATAAAATTACAACTGAAAGGAGTTTTGTCAAACGGGATTGCCAATTACAAAAATCTAACAGTAATTTTTTTTTATTAAAGAATTTCATAGTTAATGTGAATCTTGTTTGATAAATCTTGATGAGAATATTCTAAAAATAGTAATTTTATTAAAAATCGACATATAGAACAAAAGTTATATTAATTTAAAATATTAAATTAGTCATTAAGAATTTTTTAGTAATAGTGGTGTGTACTAAGTTCTTCAAGAAAAATTTTATATACTTGTTCTTAATGCATTAATATTTTATTATGAGGGGGTTTTGAAATTCTCCAATATTTTAATACTCATGATAGCATGATTTCTATAAATATTTAAAGTTTTATTACTCACATCCATTAAATTATTTAATATTCATATGATTTCAATGGCGTTGGGCTTCCCTCCAGTCCATGATTGGACTGGAAGGTATTGTTAGACTTGTGAGGGTCTACCATAGGTCCCGTTTTTATAATCTGAACTGTTTAATGTGTAAAATTTGTCGAGTACTATATGCATGTAAAAAAAATTACGTTGATCAGATATCAATAGCTATCTCATCAGATCATATTTCTATCAATCGTTTATTTTTCACTGTCTCTTTTGTTCTATACAAAACTAATTTGATCACGTAGCTATCGATATCCGATCAACGTGATTTCTTATAGCCATATAATATTTAACAAATTCTACACATTGAACGGTTCAAATTGTCAAAACGGGACCCTTGGTGAACCCGCACTGGCCCAACAGTACCTTCTAATCCGATCACGGACTGGAAGAAAGCTAACCCCATTTCAATTTTATTATTATTTATATGATTGAATGTATAAAAAAGATTATATATTTATTATATCATACATTAAGTATTAAGAGTCTTATAAGGTCATGAAAGAAGTAATTTAAAATTAAAGTTAAGCTATGAAAATATATTAATTAGGCTAAGATTACTTTATAATTTATGAAACCTAAAAAGATTTTCTCTTTTTTTTTTCTATTTTTTTTTTTTAAAACAAGATGATACCTACCTCACTAAATAATTTTCAAAAGTTTCATGAAACTTTAACATTTTGCTAACGCCTTAGTTGCAAGATACATATATTAATTATATCTCTGTATAGTATACCCCACAGAACACAGTGCCCACCAACCGTTAATGTGTCAGCTTCCGTCACGCTAAACCAACTTACCTTGTGGGTATTATGCTAAAGACAAATGCTTTAGAACTCTAGTTGTAACGCCCTAAAAAATAAACTCATTATATATATATCATTGACATGTATTATTTAAAGAAAACAATTTATTAATTCATTCATTAGAGTATTACTAAATAAAAGCATTACATGTAACATCGAATAAAATGTCCTATAGGCTTACATCTTTCCAAGCCAACACTTGGATACAAAAAGATGAGTTCTAACTCAATATAAGAAAAGCCCTAGGCTTGGATGTTTACATGTATTAATAAATAAAGACAATTAACTAAAAATAATCTTCAAAATCCAAGTCCTTTCCAAGCTAAGTCCTTGGAGGTAGCTTATCACCTGAACCTGAAAATGATGTTCCCATATAGGGTGAGCCACAGCCCAGTAGAAATATACTAAACCACATATAAGCAATGAATAAAGCAATAGCATTCAACAGATGGTTAACCAAGATAATCAATTACTCCATTTTACAGCCTCGTGACACTATTGTCTAAGACACGTTTTACTTTCCAACTTTATCAACATGGCTCAGAACCTGGCCAAACTTACAATAGTGAATTATATATATCATAATCACATCCTTCCAATATCAACAAACAAATGAGATTCAAGCTCAAATCAAAACACTTCATACTTCCAGATTGATACACATTTAAGTGTTGTATCAATAAAAACACTTCTATATAAATAAGCACACATAAAAGTGATGCTAATGGAGTCCATCCCCTATCTCCTCCCAAACAAAATCCGGTTTAGAGGTCCATCCCCTATCTTCCCCTAAACCGTGGAGTACATCCCCTATCTCCTCCCACACAAAACAATGTATGCAAATGCAATGCTCAATCAATACACGTATTTTCTGTATCAATGCCATAATCAAAATCAATGACTTAACCAATGTGATTAGTCTCAGTTATTCCTAATCCACATGCAATGTCTACAACAATCACGACTATCCTCCACCGATAGCCCAAAACAGTTATTTCTAGACTTGGAAATAAATATATCAACAATTTCATAGGCGAGTGATTTAAATTATCCAACTACACCATTTAATCAATAAATTCCCCAATTTCATGAATTTAACCAAATTCCCCAATTCCCTTAAATTAATTATACAAATTAATTAATTATTACCACTAGGGTTTTTCCCCAAAATTACCAAAGTACCCCCAACATATCAAAATACTAAAACTTAGAACAAAACTTATAAGATGGAGTAGGAAATCCCTACCTCGAAGAAATAGCCCCAAAAGAGAAGATGGAGATGAAAGCCCAAACTCCAAAGTGCTCCAAACTACCAACAATTCAGATTAAATGGAAGCCCTCGACCCACTCTATCTTTTTAATAAAGGATCTAAGGTAGAAACTCACTCTAAGTAGATCAATCCTAAGAGAGAAGGTGTGTAGAGGGAGAGAGAACTCGTACCTAGGGTTTTGGAATCTGAAAGGGAATGAAAAACTGATCTGAAACACGTTGCTGCCTATTTAAACCTGACAGGCTCGCTCGAGCGAAGACTTGGTCGCTCGAGCGACCAGACACAGAAAAACTACGCTCGAGCCAAGGAAGCCTTGCTCGAGCCAACAACCCAAAAGCTCGCTCGAGCGAAATAAATCTAGCTCGAGCGAAGGACTCAAACCCTCAGGTCTGTAACTAGACACACGCTCGAGCGAAGGAACTCTCGCTCGAGCGAAGAACGAACTAACTCGCTCGAGCGAAGAAAAGCTCGCTCGAGCCAAAAATGCAAAGCTACTGGTCCAAACCAGACGCAAACTCTCGCTCGAGCTACCAAACCCCGGCTCGAGCGAAGAACCAAAACAACATCTCACTCGAGCGACAAACTCCTCGCTCGAGCGAAGATCCAAAATTCTGGACAGCAATACTTGGTTTCTAAACCCTACCAACCTGAAACAAACCTGCCCAAACACATCATATAATTCCAAATGAGAAAATAAGGGACAACAACAACAACAATTATACAATGACAGAATCTACGGAACCTAAGTCCGGATACAATAATCAAATGGGAAAAGACCGAGGTCGCTATACTAATTTTTGAGTTTTAAAAGTAGCTTTAATGAATTAGTAGTGCGCTCTATTCATAGTGATCTGATATTTTGATTTTGGTTTATTTCTATTTTACTTTTGAATTAATTACACTAATAGTCCTTATAGTTTGGGACTTGTGTCATTTTGGTCCCTGACTTTTTAATTGTCACACATTTGACCCTGAATTTTGAATCTTATTCCAAATAAAGACAATTGAAAATATTATTAGATTTTTCAAGGATAAAATCGCCAATTTGATAAAATATAAACTAATTTGACAAAAATAAATGTCAAAAAAATATTTTTAATTTTTTTAAAATTATTTTTATCCACCAATGATAAACTTATGTAAAATTAATAAAAATTACATGATTAATTTTTTAAAATTACTTTTACATGATCATCATCCAAACACATAATAAAAATTAATTTGATAAAAAATAAAAAAATAAATCTCTAAAAGATTTATCAATTTTACATAATTTTATTTTTAGTAGGTAAAAATAATTTTTAAAATTTAAAAATATTTGTTTGACATTTATTTTTGTCAAATTAGTTTATATTTTATCAAATTGACAAATTTACCCTTGAAAAATCTAATTATATATTCAATTGTCCTTATTTGAAACAAGATTCAAAATTCATGGTCAAATGTGTCACAATTGAAAAGTCAGGGACCAAAGTGACACAAGTCTCAAATTATTGGGACTGTTTGTGTAATTTGCCCTTTATTTTTTTGGTTTATTGTCATGTCATTAGTGCTCTATTAGAGTACCAAAATTAGTGATCTGAATCATTACTGTATGCTAAAATGAGACATTTAATAAATTTTTGAATTAATTATTTAAAAGTTTTATTTGTAAATGTTATAATAATTCAGGTCGTATTTAAGATTTTTTTTGAACCAATAAGGTCTCGTTTGAAAATATGCTATTTTAGTAATTTTTTAACTTTTTGACTAAAATATGAGGTAAAAAAAATAGTATGTTTGAGATAACTTTTTGATTTTTTACGAAAAAATGTGCAAAAAGTAGAGAGAAAATAAATTTTTTAACTTTTTGGTATAGTTTTTTTTTAGTGACTTTTACGCTAAAAAGTGATATTACCAAACGAGGCCTGTATTTAGTAAAACTAAGAATATTGTCTGTTTTTCTCAATTTTTTAAACTAAGAACATTATTTAATTTTGCATAGTAATATTCCAAATAATTGTTTCACTAATTGATTAAAAAAAAGAGCATGAGATTAAACGTTTTTGCTCTTCTACTTATTAGTTTGATTCAACTATCTAATAAAACCAATAACATTATCAGTTTGTTCCAGTTTTAAAACTGAGAACATTATCAATTTTTTCATTTTTAAAGTTTTTTTTTTTTTTTTTTCAGTTTTGCATATTAATATTCCATCATCATATAGACACAAGATTTTTAATTTTGCACAAAAAAATTCCGTTTTTTCATTTTTTTTTTAACAAGCATTGCTCATAAATTTTTATTTATTTATTTGAAAGTTGATATTTTAAAGTTTTAAAAATCAAAATAAATATCAAATCATCATGTTTCTTTATAGATGATCATAAATGATGAACAATCATTATTTGAATGGCAATTCCAACTATTAAAAATTTAATGAGATTTGAAGGTCAAAAAATTCTTAGTCAGGACTTAATAGAATATAAGTTCATAAATTAGAATTTATGTATAAATGCGTCTAAATTTTTTAAGATCTCTGTATATAGAGAGAGCTGGTATTGGCATGACAATGACAGTTGAACAGAATTACAAGAAGATGGGAGAAGAGGAAAAAAATCACCAATATATGGACAGGTACAAGTGACACTTGCATCCTTATAGTCTTTTATTTGCACCCTATGTGGATAATTTTTTTTTTTCCTTCTCCTACCTGCATCTAGTTCCCCCTTATAGTACTACGTGGTGCCCCCAAAAGTATTGTGATTGGTAAAGAAGTAATTAAAGAATATAAGGAGGGTAGTGAATAGTGATGACTAAAGAATAAATTTATTCTCATTGAGTGATTGTGAAGACTTACACTAAAATATTGACCAAGAAAATCTGAATTCTTACCACTAAATCAATCATTCAGTGGTGACATGAAATCAAAGCAAGTAATTGCTCAATCTCTTAGGTCATATTTATTTTGCAAATAAGAAATTGAATATGATTATTTTATCTTGAGATAAAAGTATATATTTTGTTACCTACAATAACATATTTTATCTTAAAATGAGACAACTTATTCCATGATAAAACTTTCCTTGGAAAATGAATCAAATGCCTTCTTGGAATAAATTATTTTAAACTATAACTTATCATGTCTTATTCTATCCGCCAACCAAACATGGTTAGAATGAAGTGACATATGTATGGTAGTTGGGTTAGAGTTGAACCACATAATTAAGCCACAGAGGTTTGGCATCTGGATTTTGCAAAGTCTGGTGTGGACTGGTCTGGACTGGTCTGGTCTGTTCTGGTAATGTTCCACATAATATGCCAAAACTTTGGCAGCATGGAGGTCAATTCTTTGTATGAGAGAAAGAGAGTGGTCCCTACTGACAGTCCAAAAAGCATAGATGCATATGCATGAAATTTCTACCAACTTTCCTCTGTGGGGTCTTCTTCTTCTTCTTCTGTAGTTAAGCCTCTCAGAATGCAAGTGGTGTGCCCATCTAAAAATAAAAATAAAACAAAATAAAAAAGAAGGCAAGTTGTGTGTGGGAGTGGTGAAAATGAATTTTAAAAAAAATGCAAGTTGTGTCTGGGAGTGTTTGAAATGTCCTCTTTCTTTTTTCAGTCTCAATGGACCCCGCAATTCCGCCGAACTCACATGCAATGCACAATTTGAAAGATCCACTAGCCTTCTATACTATACTATTCAAAAACAATATACAAATATTCTTTTTTTAATTCATTTTTTAGATTTAATAATATGTAAATAATATAATTAGTTGGTAATTAAAAAAGATATGAGACAGAGTATTACTTTTAATATCCTAATTGATTACTGCATCACTGACCTTAAAAATTGAGTTTAATTTTTTTATCTTAAATAGCAATACTCTGTACTATTTAATATAGCCTCCGTTTGGGAAGTGGGTTGGCTTTTTGACTTTTTGGCTTTTTTGGCTATTTTAGCCTGGGTTAAAAAGTTTGGTTTGGGAAGGGCTTTTTGGCTTTTTGGCTTTTTTGACTTTTTTTGTGAGAGAAGAATGTAATGATTATGGGTTGGATGTGATATTTTATTTTTTGTGGCTAAAATAGCCTATTTTGTCTTTTGTGGCTAAAATAGCCAAAAAAGCCCCGTTTAGCTCTTGCCAAACGGAGCCATAGTAAACATAGTTGGTTAGGGGTACTTAAAATCCCTAAATTTTTTTCAGTTGCAATAAGTTTGTTTGGTACAGCTTACGTGACTTAAAAGTTATCGAAAAGTATAAATCAAAAGTACTCATCCCTCAATTTTGGAATAATTAGTTTTTCAATTTATTTATATTATTTTTAATTAATAAATTATGTATAAAAATTATACCAACACCAACTTTTAAAATAAAATATTAAAACAAAATTATGAATAAGCTGTACCAACAGCATAAATATATTCACATTCAATGTAATGGGTTGTGAGTGATAGGGTTGTGAGTAATAGGAAAATTGATGGATGGTTGTGGGTTCTAGAGGGAAAAAATATAAATAGATCAAAGATTTTTTCGTCCCCCACCCCAAAAAAAAGGAGAGAGAATGATTGGACTAAGTTATGATAAAATAAAAAATAAGGGTAAAATCAATAAGGGATTGATTTCTTTTAAATTGTCATCTTAATTTGAGAGTGTTTGCACTTAATACGCTTATTTTGAGACTGATTTCGGTGATCCGAATAATTTACTCTTTAAGACTTGTTGAGTATAATATTTATATAAAAACCCAAAATGATTCAACATTGATATGTTTGAATCATATTTTTTTTTTTTAAAAAATAGACGATAAATATAATTTTAAAAATAGACATCCATTTTTTGTAATACAAAAATTGATTCAAACATAGAGCTACTAATGCCTGATTGTCTTAATTTTTGCATGAATATTTTATTCAACGAATTTTAAAAATAAGCAGTTTAGATCACTAAAATCGGACCCAAAATGAGTCTACCAAATCCAAACACTCTCTCAACTTAAGATGACCAACTTGAGAGAAACGAACCTCAATCAATAATTGAAACTAAAATGTTTAAAACTGATACAAAGAGCGAATTAGTGACCATCAGTATAATTTATCTATACTTTTTTTCTTTATTAATGGTCATTCCATTTCTGCCCACTATTTTCTTTCAGTTCACAAACTTAATAAATAAAATTTTAATTACAATTACACCATCAAGCAAAATGATTAACAAGAACATTAGTACATGCTGCATTTCAATTCATTCAATAGTCCCTATCTGAATCAAGAATTCTTATTACAGGGTTGCTTATTTACTGACATTTTAATTTTTTTTTATAAAAATATGTAAAAATAAATAAAAATAAAGAGATGATATGATAATTTGTAACAAATAAACAAATAAGATACTTATTTAGATTGTTGCCAAAGTATAGTAATTTATATTTGAACAGTAGATTTTGGTTCTGTACAAAGTTTTGCAACCATAAAATTGTGTAAACTAAGAAAATTTGGTGGGTACAATAAAATGAAACCAAATTGAACATGAAGGAACCCTTCTATTATTACTTTTTTTTTTACAACTATTTATATTTGGCCTCCTACATTTTTATTGAGAGTAACAGTGTCTATAGAATTAGTCTTCTTTTTTTTCTTTTTTTTTTTTCGTTTTTAGGGAAAATCAACACTCCTCTTTTTTTCGAAAATCAAGAAGTTGGCATGATGGTGAAGACTTAGGCTTAGGGTGTGCTCTTTCCAATGTCTTAAGTTCAAAACTTCTTAAATACAGACAATTTTTTTATGACAATTTTTTTAAGTCAGTTGATACGGCAAATTTGTGATGATTTTAATTGGGACTCCTACTAGTCAACGAAGGAATTGGTCCCTGGATTAATCAGTCCAACAAATCAAATACCGAGTTGTAAAAAATAAAAATTAAATAAAAGAAAACCTCAACTTACGGGGCCAAATCAGAAGACTTCAAGAAATTTATTATGGGCTAGAGAGAGGACTTGACAGTTAGGAGGTGTCTCCCCCAATCGGGCCCAAATATGCTGTGGTGTCTCACCCAATTAGGCACAAAGGCAATGGTTTCCCAAAGACCCATTTGTTTCAATCCCCCACGACATGAGAAGGTTCTATTTGCAGGAAATTTTTTTTGTGTTAATTATGCCCAATATTTTAATAGATTTTATTAAATTATTTAAAATTATAATTTACTCTTAATATATATATATATATATTTCAAATTATCTTTCAAGATACACTCAAATAATAATAATAATAATAATAAATAAATCAAAAATTCAAAGTTACACTACTTTGAAAAACTTTTTGAAAAATTCCTACATAGATTTCTCATTACAGTTATTCATTTTGTTCACATCTAAGGAACGACGACACTGACGAAGGAGAACAACGAAACATATGCCTCTATTCATCTCTACCTCATCATTCTCTTTCAATCTGATAATATTAATATATAATAATATCAAATATATATATACACACACATTCATAGATATGATTTATAGACTATTTGGCCAAATGTTGTTTTGGTGGTTTTTTTTTTTTTTTTTTTTTTTTTTTTTTTTTTGTTTTGTATATGCGAGATCTTTTTTGTTAGATAAACATTCTCACCTGAAAACTCAAAAGAATAAAATCATAATGCTTAAACCTACAATTCCCAGCACACTTAATTGAAGCTATGATAAAAACAATCATCCAAATAATCGAAACTTCAATTCTATCTTTTCCCAACTTTTTTTTTTATAATTTTTTTATGGCAACTATTACTTTTATCTCAATATTCCATTAAAATTAGCAAGATGAAATGAAATTAATCAGAAACAAATTATTATTAGAGAAATATAAAAGACAAGTCCTATTGTTGAATCTGAAGCTCTAATTGATTGATAAAAAGACCCAAAATAAAAAAATAAATACATAAAAAGAAAACTATAACAACACGATAAGAAACAATGATGTTGATATAATAGTGAGTTTTGGTGGGATGAATTAGAGTGTTGGAGTGAGGACTGTAAATAGAAACACAAAACATGCAGCGGAATAAAATCATCAGATCATACCTTTTGATGATTGAACCTCGTGGATAAATCACGTGCTTCCAGAATCAGATCAATCAATCCCAGCAGTGGGGTGATATTACAATGGTGAATATCACCCACACAAACCACAGTGCAAAATGACTTTGATCGTTGTTTCTTGGGAGAGAGTCAGAATATGGGTTGAAACAGACTCCACGTTGTTTCTCTTGGATTACCCATAACCATATAACAAATATTTAATATATTATAATATCTATCCATATCAGTTAAGATACAGATAATATCTAATATATATTATATCTATCTATATCAGTTCAAACTGATAACGTCTGTTTCAAGAGTGGTTATCCTAAATAGGTTTGATTTCAAAATCAAAACCTATTTGGATAAGGATTCAAAATCAAATTTAATGGTCATGCCACATGGGCGCCCATTACTAACATCTCCCACTCGCACATGAGTTGGCATGACACTGCCACATCTCTATCTCAATCTCCCCAAAAACGAACAATCTCATACTAGCCACTGCACCGTGCGACTGCTGAGAACACCTGCATGTGGGAGCTCTATACTAGAAACTCAAAATGAGCCAGCATAGAGACATCAACCCAAAAAGAAAAGAAATAGTGTCTCATATACCCCAGACCCATCTAATTACACCGGTCCAAAAAACATCTCTAATCCCTCAAAAAGAGCATGTTTGACCCTCTCAATTCTTGCAATATATTCACACTCAATTCGCCTCTCATACAGAGCGATGTGAGTTGCCGGCAGTGAATATACAACAGTGGTGTAATACTAGATGATCTTCCCTTTGCACTCATGCCATTTAGTTTAGGATTGACCGCTTTCCCAGTGATGTCCCTTAAGGCCGAATCATGCATGACCGCAGGCAACATACCAAAGTAGCAGAACATCAACCCCTTACCTTATGACATAGTCAAAAGTCACAAAAGGGTACATAAATGAAAGTCATATCAATAATGACTCGTAAGACTCACACGGTGAGGAAGCAGGGATCCATTCTCTCACCTCATTACTCGGTCGCTAAGCACATATAGTATGAATATATGTTACGGTGGAGTAACTCTTCCATAAAGAGTGACGTCATACTCGATACACCGTACAAATATTAGTCTAGTCGCTTTCTAGCGCCTAACCCGAATTCTCTATTTGCTCGCCTTCTAGGCGTCAAATGAGATCTCGAATCTGGCTAATCATAACAGGCACAACATGGAAAGTGGGTACTAACATCCATGTTTGGTCCTTAACACGACCTCATCTTGGTTATAACCAAGGCGACATACATAGTGGATGATTTAAGCCTCTCTTGGCTTCGAATAAAAATAAACCACCAGTCTCATCCTTGCTCGCTCCCAAGCGCCAAGGGCGATTGCTCGTGTGAGTGAGCCAATCTTGCCTGCTGACATCATCATTTGCTAATCATTATGACACAAACCATAATAGTGTCAACATCCCATCATCTCAAAATAAGTGATCGATTTAAAAAAAATTGACCACAGCTTGCGCAATTATAGATTCCAAACATAAGCCTTATCAGCACCTCTTGCGATAAGTATATACAACGGAATCCACCATGTGCGCCTCACATGAAATGATTTAAGATCACTATCTCTTGCGCAATAACCTCTCTAAAGATATTTTTGGTGACCAATTTGCGTTCATTCTTAATGCGCCCAACTAGCGCAGATGCGCCCAACTAGCGCATTGAATTTTACAAGGAGCAAATTAATATGCTTCTAATAAAGCATTTTATCCACAGTCTAATGAGCAAGGTCAATGTCTAAACAACTCAGTTAACCATTTATCAAAGATAAAACTTATCATGCCGAATACGCCCACATAGCGTACTTTAGGCTCCCACAACAAAGAAAAAATCAAGGAATATAGGTCATCTGTTTCTCCTAAAGACAATCTGAGGATTCACTCAATAGCTAAGGCTCTGGCTTTTACCGATAGGTAAGTCAATGGGTTTGCAATTTTGCATCTAGAATCGTTCTAGGATATTCCTTATGTAAGTCATCGAAGACAAACCGAGAATTTTCCTAAAACAGTCCCTAAGGATCGTACATCCGAGCATATGAATTACATCACCCATGTCCATCATATCTAAAATGGAGGACTGCCCACCCTAGGTGGCGACAACCTTATAAATTCCTGGCTCATAATGACTAAGTAAGGAAAAACTTCTTTTGGACCATTGATCATGCCTCAGTGGTCTTCATCGATCATCGTTGCCCTATCATGGCTTGACGAAATCTAAGAACCACTGTTTGGATAACTGCTTGTAAAAGATTTATTGGAACTAGCAACCTTTTTGCGCTCCTAACTTTTCACCATAAAAGCAGAAGGTAAATCCCTACGGATCTACTTATCCAATTCTCTAATGAGAAATCGGGTCACAGTGTCCACAAATCAATGTTCCGAACTTATGTCAATTATAGCCTAAGTCAAAATAACCTCACTCCCCAGGAGGAAGTCTTCTCATGGTCTACACTTTCCTCAATGGTGCGACCATTCGGTATCTAGCGAGCCTTATGCCTCAAAAATGACTATCCAAATTACGCATAACTTTATAACAGTTTTGCGTCATAATGGAAAGTCAACCAAATTATAAAAAATGGTTAATCCTCAAAGACTTTGTCTTAAACTGCGCAGCATTGATCCACTTTCAAAAAATAGGGGACTAGAGCCTTAGGCATTATCCTAGGCTCTTTATCATCTTGCGGAGCAATCATGAATGTTTCCCTCTCAATCACCCAGTGATGACGTGGAAAATTTTCACATTTGCTACCACGCAACTAAAAATGTAGAGTATTCTGCTCTAATGGAGTAATCCATTAGTAGACACATCGCTCCCACTGTCCCTAGGATATTGGAAATTTCTTTCCATTCTCAACTAGGCTACATAGAGCGCTATGCTTGGAATTCTCCATCTTATAGAGTTCCGAAAACTCTATTCACGTCACCTTTACTAATAAAACTTTATGTGACTTAGTTACACTACCACAAAGCTGCTTACCTATATGCACATGACCCGGAGGGTTTGCATGACCGCATACAATAATGCGCCACACGACCCTTTGTGTTTACAAGACAGCATACAATAATGCGCTATAGAACCCTAGGTCTTAACTTCGCAATCTTATGAGAAGTAGAATAAAGATAAGCTGCTTAATGGTTACAGATCGCCCATAGATGGCTCTCTGCTAACCCATTACTCAAAATGGAGTGTAAAAACTGATATGGAGGGCACTTAGTTAGGGATATAGGCAACAAACTAGTGCAATTCCCAATTGGGAAACATTTTGCGCCATTATCTACCTAACATTAACAATATTTAATTCCTTATCTCTACTACACCAGTGTGTTGTTGAGTACTAGGAATAATCAATGTTCTAAGCATCCATCTCTCTTCACAGAGTTTTTCTGAAAAAATAACTCAAATAGATACTCGCCACCTTGGTCAAAACTAAAAGCACAAAAAACTCTTATCTAATTGATCTCGACCTCATATGTGCAATGTCAAAAATCATCTCAAAACTTTTGACTTATGGGAGATCAAATAGTCTTGACACAGATGCGTATCGTAATCTATAAATGTGTTGAGATTGAGGCTTAGCTATTGTACCCTCACACATATCTAGTCACAAAATATCATAGTGGACTAAATGCGCCAAAACAAATGACCTTCTGCGGCTTTCCTACTTACTTGTGCGCACCCATTGCGAACAAAGTTACACATTCACATGAGAGCAGGATGTCATAAGCGAGTGGGCCCGAGAAGGCCTACTCAAACCATCATGTCATCATCTCATTAATGTGATTAAGTATAATAAGCCACTGGTTCATGACCAATGTCATAAACTAATTCCAATCATCTTAATGTGTGAGTTCTCGAAGACAAGTTTTAAAGGTTTAGGCCCAACTAGGTAATGACTCACGACTAAGTCATATTCACTAGATCATAAAAAGGATGTCATGGAGATATCAACTGCGCCTAAGTCGCAAATTTAACTAGTAAGTGCTAATCCCCTGCACCTTCAAGTCAATTTTATTCTCCATACACTTTAATACATCTAGTTGAAAGATGACGATACTCCTGTTGCCATCTCTATTTCTCGCTTCATAGTTACTTGCAATTAATTCTACTATCCACAAGAAGGAGAGAATAAGCTATCAACTATGATAGCTCCTGAAGTAACTTAAGCGCGAATTAGGCTAAAGAGTCTAATTCAACACAATGCTCTTACAAGCGATGCGTTAAATTCTTAGAGTCATAACAACCTTGTCAGCCTTAACCTTTTCATTACTATGCTGCAACGTTTGCGCTTAGTGGTAAATGTTATTCAAAACGTTAGCCTTGTAAAGGAATCACACAAAGAAGCACCTCATCCATGTTTCACACTCAAGTGTGGAAACAGTAAGTGTCCACACTTAGACAAGTTGGCAATGCTAATAGATTTTGCAGCCACTAAGCGCTAATCTTTTCACTCAGTGTTAATAGATTTTGCAGCTTCTAAGCGCTAATCTTTTAACTTCACGTGATATTTCAACGCACACTATTATAGTGCATGAAATTTCGCTCAATCCACTCCCAATAATTGGGTAGAGAGCAAAACACTGCTCGTACTGGCTACTCGTCTTACACTTAATGACTAATTTATTTAAGCTCGCATTTCTTGGATGACGTGACTCTTGAATGTTACTTCATCCAATGATGTAACATTATTTACAAGTCAAATTACAAAGTCAATCCGCGCAACTCATTAGTCAAGATCATATACAGATCTATTGAGGGCTTACTAATTTCATAACTCCAAAACTCGCCAACTAAAACTATGTAGCGTGCCGCTAACTATAGCGCACACATTAGTTTTTATTGTGCCAAACAAGGCAACAAAAACACGGCGACTTTGAGTCATGTTTCCTTACTTTGGCTCAATTAAGGTTTGACCTAAAGTCTCCAAGACTTTTTCTCATCTAAAGAATGGGATTAGTTTGTTCACATTTGAACATCTCTACTAAGTCTAGGTCAACCAAATTAACTTCCATAAGCTAAATCAATTTAGAGAGAAATTCGCATTGGGATTAATTTGATTAGCATAATATAATTTTGCCGCAAAAATCTAAATTAAATAGTGACAATATTACACAAGTCGCAAGATCGAAAATCCGCTATGCTCGTAATCATCTCTTGCGCCACAAGTGACAATTATCCAAAATTTAGTTTAATTTATGCGCAAAATATTGGTTTTCGGGAGTTAATCTACAAAGATTTCTCTCAACCGAATAACCTCCCACTGACTATGGCATATACAAAGCATGATAAATTCCATACAATAGCATTTTAATGTAAATCTACAAATAACTCATGCTATATTTATTTAATAATGGAATTCTAATAAATAAATAAATAATCATGCTCTTCTAATTACAACATATTACAAACCCAAAAAAATATGCTGTATTCAATATTTAAATTATGCCATAACAGAAAGTACATCATCCTGAAATTTTCTGGATTTTTTTGGTATTTTCTGGAATTTTAAATAACTAATTAAACACACATAAAATTAGAAATAAAAAAATCCAGAAACTAGTAAACAGAAACAATATTCAGATTATGCCATAATTAAAATGTACATTGTTCTGAAATATTCTGAAATTTTTCTGAAATATTCTGGAATTTTAAATGACTAATAAATACACATAAAATTAGAAATAAAAAATCCAGAAACTGATAAAATGAGACAATATTACCAGTAGATATTAAAACATTTCAGAAGTCCATAATAAAAATTTCAACCCCAGAAAATTATTTATGCAATACCAGCATCATTTTAAAGCATAAAAAATGAATTATTAACACAGAAAAAATATTTTTTATTTTCGTAAAATTTTCAAAATTTTATAGAATGTAGAAAAATTAATTCTGAGTCTAAGGGTACCAACCATGCTTAAAACAAAGCTATAACGAATAAATTATGGCCAATTAACGCAATTCAGAATTAAAAAACAAACAAACAGAGCCTTAGAGCCAAGCCAGCGCGGAAAAAACGGCTCGGCTCGGCTCGGCGCCGCTCAGCGCAAGTCGGCTCAAGGATCGGCTCGGCGCGCGGCTCAGCCTCGGCTCGGCCCGCGGCTCAGCCTCGGCTCGGCGCTCGGCTCCGCACGCGGCGCGCGTGCGGGCGCGGACGGCGCGCCTGCGTAGACAGCACCGCCGACGCGCGCGTGATGGCGCGTGCAGGCGCGTCAGAAGGGCATCCGGCGCGTGTAGGCGCGTGGAAGCGCGTGGGCGCGCGTGGCTTCGACGTGGTGGCGCGTGAATGCCACGCGCCGCCTTCCAGGGTACTGACAGTTCCGATTTTTGTACTGCCGGACTCCTTTTTCCAAAATAAAATCATTTATGCTCTAAAAAATGACATTAATGATCATAAAAATGAAATATTTTGGATCTCACTATCTTTTATAAATATACATATGATAAAAGAAAGCACGAAAATATCCATCAATGGCTCTGATACCAATGTAAATAGAAACACAAAACATGCAGCGGAATAAAATCATCAGATCATACCTTTTGATGATTGAACCTCGTGGATAAATCACGTGCTTCCAGAATCAGATCAATCAATCCCAGCAGTGGGGTGATATTACAATGGTGAATATCACCCACACAAACCACAGTGCAAAATGACTTTGATCGTTGTTTCTTGGGAGAGAGTCAGAATATGGGTTGAAACAGACTCCACGTTGTTTCTCTTGGATTACCCATAACCATATAACAAATATTTAATATATTATAATATCTATCCATATCAGTTAAGATACAGATAATATCTAATATATATTATATCTATCTATATCAGTTCAAACTGATAACGTCTGTTTCAAGAGTGGTTATCCTAAATAGGTTTGATTTCAAAATCAAAACCTATTTGGATAAGGATTCAAAATCAAATTTAATGGTCATGCCACATGGGCGCCCATTACTAACAAGGACGAAAATGAAGAGAAAAACTTGGGGAAGAAGATGAAGATAGTTGAATATGAACAATACGTATAAATGGTTTGGGTGTACCATGAGGAAAAAAAAGAAGAAGAAGTTATTTTAGGATTTAATGTGTATTATCTTTATTTGTAAATTTACAATAGGATATAATAGGAATTAAAATTTTAAAATTTAAGTTGGGTATACTGAGCTATTATTTGGGTGCAAATAGAACCACCTCGAAATGAGAGATCATCCGTGAGAGCGATGAGTCCACAAATTCAAAAACACCCTATGGTGATTCTATTTACAAAAAAAAAAAAAAAAAAAAAATTATTCAATACGTCTAATTTGTCAGTATTTTCTAATTAGATGTTCATGTGATAAATCCAAATTTAAATTTTCATTTTCCAAAAGTCCACATGCTAAAACATTTTCCATAAGGACAAGTTTTTGCAAAATGACCAAAATACCTATTCCTAAGCATACATAGAACAAGGATCTGTTGACAATGACGTGTGGGAATACGTTGGCCTATTTTTTCAAACTCTCTATTTTTTTTCCTATATGTTTAATTTTATTTTATCTATTTAAATTGTGATATACATTTGTACATACATATATATATATATATATAGAGAGAGAGAGAGAGAGAGAGAGGAAAGAGGTAATGATATTTGTTCAATTGGTCTATAGAGAAGTAAAAACTCTAGAGAGAGAGAGAGAGAGGCAAGGGCTAAGGACTCTAATGCCTCGATTTCCTTTACCACCACTAGGTCATCGTCGGCGAAATCTCACTGTGGTGACACCACATTGTCGTTTACCTCTCCAACGATGGTTTAGGCCACTTGTCTTACTTCCCTCATGATTTCTCTCTTCTCTCTCTCTCTCTCTCTCTCTCTCTCTCCTTTCTCTTATTTTTAGAGAAACTCAATAATGGGGGAAGAAACGATAGCAACGATAGAAATGGAGATCTTGAGAGAAATGGAGATCATCCTCATCGCCATCGTCTCTTCTTCCATAGTTGAGTTTCTTTAAAAATACGATAGAGAAAGAGAGAGACCTACCGTCTCCCTCATCATGTCCGTTGTAACGCCCCATATTTAATAATGTTTGATAAACCTGGATTAACTCATTAATATAATCCAATTTCCAATTAATCACGCCCATTACATGTGTATATGACATAAGGCTTCCAACATTCATACAATCATTTAAATCTCTTCACTTGTATTCATTGTACTCGAAAGATTACAAAATATTCCACATGCAGTTATACATTCAACATCTCCTAAAACATGAATATATAGCATGTGGTGTGTAGACACCCAATTTTTGACCGTCTTTAAGACTTGGACGTCATCGTTTAAACACCCGATGATTGTGCTCGCTCGTGTTCGTTTTGAGTCCCTAAAGGTCTCTGCTGAGCGCCTTGCCTTCGAGCCTTTCGATTTGTCTGTCTTGTGCTTGGTTGTGGGCCAAGAGCTTGTTTCTTCACTTCTGGAGGAGAGGGTGGCTTGCCGGTCATCCCCAATGTCCATCGGCCATGGCTTGTGCCTGCTAGCCATCAGTGGTGGCCGGTCGGCCACACTGATGGCCGGTCGGCTACATTTATGGCCAGTCGGCCACTAATGATGGCCAATGGCCATTTTTCTCCTTTTTCAGATATTTATTTGCTAGTTGTGCCAGCTGTTGATCACTGATGCTCATCTCCATACATGTGTATGGAGGGATGAATACAAGCTTTTGGCTTGTTTTACTATTTAATGGGGGGTCTCTCCCCCATTTGAGGGGCTAAAAAAATTTGTGAGCGAATTTCCTCTCTCTCTCTCTCTCTCTCCAAAATTCTCTCTCTCTCCTTATTTTGTACTTGAAAGTGAGAATTCTCTACACTTTTGTTCTAAGACCCTTAGCTAAACACCTTCATTATGGAGCTGAGGTTCTTGGAGGCTTTGTTTGAGCTTCTAAGGTTGGTTGTAGCTCAGAATTGTGGCTGTTTAAGTGTTGTGCTTCAAAGCAAAAAGGAGAATTCCAGGGAAATGGTGGCCGACCGGCCACCAGTGGTGGCCGACAGCCACAAACAGTGGCCGACAACCACCTATGGTAGTCGATCGGCCATCAGTGTAAAAGTTGTTCAAAGTGTTCCTGAGGTGGAGCAGAAGCAGTCTGAAATTTGGTGTAATGTTCAGAGATCAAAGCAAAGTGCAAACAGAGGCATCCAAAGGCAAGGCGGTGGATTTTCGAAAGGAAGCCAACCGAGCATGCATGCGTCCCTCGCCCTCGAGGCCATTTAATTGTTTCAATTAGTTAGCATAGCTAATTATTTGATTCAATTGTTGTAATATTTTAATTAGCTTAGCATAGCTAGTTATTCATTGTGTTGTAATAATTAATTAGCTTAGAATAGTTAATTAGTTGGTTTGTAATTAGGGCTAAGCAAGGAATCCGTGAAATCCGTAATCCGATCCAGTCCAGTCCAATTCAGTAGGTTCGGATTGGTTTTTTGAATTCGTGGTTCGGTTCCAGATTGAAAAATTAAAAATCCGTAATTCACGGATTGGTTTCGGATTGGAACCGATCCGAACCGTATACAAATAGTCACCCTCCTGCATAGTATCTTCTCTTATTTCATATAAAACTTAAATCCAAACCTAAACTTGCATAGTATCTTCTTTTATTACTTTTGTTTGCTAGTTTTTAGTGTTAATTTGTAATGGTCTAAATACTTATGGTGAAACTAGTTTTCTTATGGTTGTTTAAATTTTAGAACAGTTTGTCGCTATTATGAAAAGACATGTTGCTATTGTGAAACTAATATGGTGCTATATTTATATTTTTATGAAATGAAAGTGTTATATATATATATATATATATTTTTGTTATTTAATTATGTAAATCCGTGGTCCTAAATCGATCTAATCCGTGTTTAAATGGATTGGTTCGGATTGGTTCCACGATTTAAACGGATTGGATTGGTTCCAATTTTTCAGAATCCGTAGATAACGGATTGGTCCTGATTTTACTCCAATCCGATCCAATCCGGCCCATGCTCACCCCTATTTGTAATAATTAGCTTAGCTTAGAGTAGCTTAACTTATTTATTCGGACCCTCATTCGCAAGGGTACAATGTTGTAATAAGCGTGTGTGTGTATGCATGTCTTCCAATCCCACGTCTTTCTCTCTTTTACTTAACCGCTTTCGATTGTTAGTTTAGTGCACGTTTTGATTAGCATACCTTGTGCTTGCATGTTTGCATCATTTATTGCCTTGCATGCATCGAGGCTCGACGCATCATTCAAACTGCATCGTATTTCAATACTTATTTGAATACGTGTTTCAAAGCATGTTATCAAATTGTTGCATTCATATGCCATCTTAGATAGCCGAGCCTATTAGTTGCATATTGCATGTGTTGCATTAGGGATTTTGTATAGTTAGGATCATGCATTCTTTCTAACTAGCTTTTGTTTTGGCTCCGAGTACTCAGTAAGCTTTTATGCTTTAGCATACTTGCATGAGTGTGAGTGTTGCCATGATAGCATGCTTGCCATGAGGCTCTTTACTTAAGTGCTAAACTGCATGAGTGCCTGTGGGTGAAGGCTTGGTTGCTTGAATTGGAACAATTCGGTAAATGTGTGTTTTAAGCCCTTTGCGAAGTGGCAAATCATCATGTTTTAAGCCCATCTGAGGGGGTAAATCCGTGTTTTAGCCTACTTGAGAGTGGCACCTTCAAACCATTCTCACATAGTAAAGTTAGACCAATAATCAAAATAAAAACACATGAGGTTTATAAAACAACATATCATGTTAGTAGAGGCCGATCCTTTGATCGGGTGAGTGGGGGTGCTCATGTCATGACCTTCCCCTCTCGTACCCAAGTTCTCGAGCCGAGTCAGCTTTGGTGATGACGGACATATGGTCTTTGGCACGAGTCAGGGTTTCCTAAATTTGTCAAAAATAAAATATTTAGGTGTCGACTCTGTAATCTGGCAATGCAGTCCAGTTTTCGCATTATTTGATTTAAAATCTGATTTTCCAAAATGATTTGTTGGATTTGACTTTTTGGTGTTTATCAGTCTCACATTGCACTTTGTGAGATTAGATTCAGAACCGTGATAGGAGTCCGAACTGTAGGACCAATTCGAGCATTTTGACAAGGGGCGCGCGAAGAAAGTCGAGTCTATAGTTTTTGGCGACTCTGCTGGGGATTTAGAGAACTTGACTCGAACTCATGATATGTTGTTTTATCTACATTTATGTGTTTATTTGCATTGCATTTGCATAGGTGCGCCTAAGTCACAGTGTTTGCCATCTGCTATTCCTGAACGGTTTGCCAGAGGCTTGCTTGGGAAAGCGTGCCATAAGGCTGACCGGTTGCAGGCTCTGCCACGATGGGAACACAAACCTTGGATCTGGACTACCGCTGTACCGTTTGATCCTTCTTTCACTTCTCGGTGTTAGGAGCGAGAGGTATATTAGGTGGTCTTGCTGAGGCACCCTTTTTTGACCAATTAACTTAGTTGTATATCAGAAGCCATAGAGACTGTTCCAAACTAGGACAGGTTGCTCACCCGAATGCAGGATTGTTTGAAACCGCATGCGTGCGTAGTGAAACCCTAGCTCCTAACGAAACTAGGACAGGGAAACCCTACCCCCACCATAGGGGTATTTTGGCTCTCTCTTGCTTGATATGTGCTTTTAGGGTGTGTCTCTACAGGAATGTATGTATCGGTTGCAAGTCTGGGCATCAGTTTGAGGATATCAATTTTGAGGCAGAAAATTTGGGGACAGAAATCAGTATTCCAGCTTATGATTTCAACTGTGTGTTGTCTCTATCTAAGCCGAGGTGCTGTGCGTTTGCTTGTTGTTGTTTCCTTTTTGCTGTATTTTTCTTTTTGCAAGGTAGTATTGCACAATTGCTTCCGACGAGGCAGATACCCCTCGAGCACTCTGGACCAGAGTAAGACGGCTTTATCGATCTGGGGATCTTATGAGAGAATGACCAGTGTTTGCTTCACTACCCCCAGTTATGAGACAGATGAGAGTCAGGCATAATTCACCGGTTCGGCAGTTACCTTCCTTCATCGAGGCCCAGTTTTCTGTTTCCACCTCAGAAAGAGAATATACACCATTTCTGATAGATCAGCACCCCTCAGACAGTATGGATGATATGATGCGTCAACTCCAACAAACTATCGAGGCCATGCAGCGGGACGCTGCTCACCAAGCGGAAGTTACTGCTCGCTAAACAGAGGTTGTAGCCCAGCAGGTTGAAGTGATTGCTAGGCTTCAACAGCAATAGCAACAACAACCACAACAAGCAGCAGCTTCCGCTTCGCATCCACCCCCAGCTAGGGTTCCAATGCCCGGGGATACCGCTAATGTCTAGGAGAATACGGACATTCTAGCAAGGCTAGTCCCACCTCAGACTTCCAAAGCACCGGCCTACCCAACGGACACACCGTTCGAGTTTGAGGTCGATCCTACCACCTTGAAAGTAAGCAAGCTTGAGAAGCTTTTCAAACGAGCTCAAGGAGTCAACTCGATCCCAGATATAGAGGACGGCTACACAGATTCGGCGGTGACATTGCGGGATAGGTTTAAAATGCCTCACATAGACCGTTTCGACGGTTCAGGTGATCCCATAGTCCACTTGCGGCTGTTTTCAGATATTCTGCGGCCAATGGGCCTGACTAGATTGCAAAAGCTATCCTTCTTTGGTCGAACCCTGTCGGGTATTGCGGCCATTTGGTATGCTAAACTAGAGGAGTCAGTGAAGAGGAGCTGGGAAGAGATGGCCGAGGCCTTCATTGCCCAATATTCTTATAACACTCAAATCGAGGTCACAACTTGTGATCTCAAGGCAACTCGACAAGAGCCGAATGAGGGCTTCTCCGACTTTGTCACTCGATGGAGGGCCAAGGCCTCCATGATGACCACCAGGCCAGCTGAGAAGGACCAGATAAGGTCGTTCTTAATCTGCAACCGAAGCTGTTGCAGAAGATGATTGTTTTACCCCTCCCTATCTTTGCTGATCTTCATGAGATAGGGGTACAGATAGGGGTGTCTGCGGTTCGGTTTAGGACGGTTTGCTGTTCGGTTTGGACCCGCCCGCATCTATGCTATTTGGGAAAAAGTCAACCCGTAACCGCCCGCAATGCGGTTTGCGGTTTGTGAGGATAGGGTTCGCAAATGTGCTGGCGATTTGCGGATTAAACTTTTTTTTCAAAAATTTATTTTTAAACTTTTTTTTTCTCCCATTTTATCAATCTTTATTTTGGACCTTTTTCCTCATATTTTTTAAAATGCTCCAACATTAATATTTAATGAATTAAAACTTATAAAAAACTTATAAAATAAAAAACACAACAAATTCAATTCGTAACCTAAACAAATCATTCAAAATCTACATTTATCATTCATCCTACATTCAACATTCATAACCCAAATAAAAAAATCCTACATTGAAAATTCAACATTCATCATTCCTAAACCCCCCCCCCCCCCAAAAAAAAAAAAAAAAATTCTTCATTAACTTACATTCATCCAAAACCAAAACGCAATTAAAAAAAAAAATTGTTGTCAAACTTCATTCAATACAAACCCATGAAATAAAATTAAAACATTTCTAAGATATCAAACTTCATCTTCATGAATCACATCCAATTCAACTTTCACAAATTCCAATTCCAATTCCAATTCTAATTCCATGCATTTGGTTGATGAACCCTACACAAAAACAAATTGAAAAAATATAAACTTTAATCTTCAATTATAGTAAGAAATGAAAAGATAAACAAATGTCTATATATTGCATCTCAATATAGTAAGAAAATGTGCTGAGTATATGAAAAAATTACCAATGAGCAAATGGATATTAGACATCAATTATAGCATCAACATTATAGGTTGAAGTTGAAGATGAGCTTGACTCGAAAGTACCTAATTAGAAGTCAACAAGAGAAGATTAATAAAACTTACATTAGAAAATGAATAATAAAAATAAAAATAAAGATAAATAAATTCTCATTTACTCGAGTCATATTGCTCAAATTCTCACTCACCTCATCTATTTTGCAGTATAATACATCCCCTTTTAGAGGTATAAATTTTTCTCATCACAAATTTCCACCTGGTTAGATTTGGAAATTTCATTAGATTTTTCTCAAATCTCCAGAGATCATTGTTTTTCTTGCTCAGTGATGAGAAGTCGGGCATTTTATTATGATTTCCAAAGATACAGATTAGATCGGTCCAAAACAAACAAACACACAAATTTCCAAAGAAACACACAGATTCGATCGGTGCAGAGATGAGAGATCAGGGAGAGAGAGAGAGAGAGGCTTACCTGTGAGCTGATCGGTGCAGAGATGCAAAACCAAAGAGTGAGACTGATGAGATGAGAGCGTGAGGGAGACAGATCAGAGAGATATCTGATATATATGTATATGTTGTAAAAAAAATCAATGATCAGGGTGAGAAAGAGAGAGACAGAGATTGAGAGAGAGAGAGAGAGAGAGAGAGAGAGAGAGGCTTACCTGTGAGTAGATCGGTGTGATGAGAGAGTGAGACGATCAGTGCGATGAGATGAACAATGAGAGAGTGAGAGAGACAGTGACGAGATGAGAGTGATCACCGATCGGTGCAGAAGATGAAGATGAACAACGAAACGAGAGAGTGAGAGAGATAGTGATGAGATGAGATGAGACTGAGAGAGTGAGGACATCGATTAGGGTTTTTTGTTTTGTTTGTTATAGATGAGGTGAGTGAGATGGTGAAATGGACGATTAGATTTGAAAGAGGGAAAAAAAAAATTAATTTAATGCTGGCGGGTTGGGCGGGTGCGGGTCAAACCCGCAACCCGCCCGCAACCCAAAATTTATATAAAATCCAAACCGCACCCTGCCCTAATATGTTTGCGAAATCGCCCACACGCATGCAGTTCGGATCGGGTAGGGCGGTTTGGGCGGTTCAGATAACCCTACGCCTAGCCCTAGGTACAGATAGAGGATACAATGAAACAAGGTCTGATTGACCATAAAAAAGAGCAGTCCAAGAGGGCATTTACACGCAGTTCAAATGCAGCTATGAGTAGCAACGCAGCTGCAAGGACCTCTGATGTTGGTATGGTAGCCACTACACCGAAAACAGCCACACCCTTTACTGGCACATCTGGAACCACCTCACAACCTGCAAAGTACCCACCCTCGGGGCCAGAGGGTTTTCACCCCACTCTACATGTCTCTATCTACGGCCTTGAAGGTCTTGATTAGAAAAGGGCATCTGAAGCCCCTAGAACCGCGCCTACTGCCAAATCCTCTCCCTCCTATACACAACCCAGCCAAGTATTGCGCCTTCTACTAGCAGCATGGTCATGACACCAACCTATGCTTTAGAGTTCGTCATGAGATTCAAGATCTCATTGACAACAAAGTGATAGCGTCTCTTGAAAAGCCTAATGTCATTACAAATCCTCTCCCACCACATAACCAACCCCCACCACCCAGGCAAGTAAGCCTTATCCAAACAATGGTCGTCCCATACGACCCCAACATATACATCACTCCCTCCCTCCTGCCTAAACCGGTGCTGTTCATCCCAGAAAGCACAGACTTGTGCATGATGAGTGCGTCCATATCCCAACCTGAACCTGTGATGGTGGCGATGGTAGAAAAAGGCATGCCTGAGGGCCCTGTAAGCTTAATTGAAGAAGAGTACAACCTTTGCTATTACATTGTGCCAACTAGCCAGGCCAGATTGAAGGTGGAATTGCTGAAGATGATGGAGGTTAATGTAGTCTAGGACGACGGACCAAGCCAGGGATTGGATGACTTAGCTGAACTTGAAGAGGACATCAATAATCTTCAGTTCTTTGATGAACAGGATTTGGGGAATGTACAGATCGGTTGGTTTGATGTGCATGGATCAACGGATAATATAGGGTGGCTTAGTAATGAGCCAGATGTTGATGAAGGGTCTCAACCAAAGTAGGAACAGTTAGAAACAGGAACGTCTGCAATGGCCGGAACGGTCGATGACAAGAGAGAGTTGCCGGAGAGCACCGGTATAAAGAATTTTGCTCAAGAATTGGGTAGCTTGTGTATAGCTGATACAGAACAGGAGGCCGCGCTGAAGCAGTTCAAGCAGGAAAGAATTGAGACTGATCAGCAGGCTAGAAAAGCCAAAGGCCCTACGAGGACAGAATGTGTTATGAATACGGGAACAATTACGGCGGAACCAGACAGTTGTTTGTCGGTTGCCGAGGGAATGTGGTGGGAAGACGATGATTTGCATCTTGCCCATACTGATGAGGACTGGGAACAGAATCTGTCAGATGATACGTGGTATACCGAAGAAATCGATCACATGACTCGGAGTGGGCGGTACTTTAAGCCCCCACACCTGGACCAACCAGAAGCATCAGGGAAAGACAAAAAAGCAGAGAAATAGAAAGATAAACTGTTAGAGGAGGAAGCTATACTGAAGCAGCTGAAAAAGATTCAAGCAGACATCTCCATTTGGGGATTGCTCGTGGCCTCACGGGTGCATAGACAAGCCGTCCTATCTGTAATGGATAAGGCTAAGCTCTCTATTGACATAACCCCCAAGCAGTTAGTGGGACTGGTGTTTCCAGGAGGCGCCTCACTAACTTTGATGTTCACAGATAAAGAATTGCCGCCTGAGGGCTCTGAGCACAACAAGCCACTGTACATCTCTGTGGAATGCAAAGAGAAGTGGATACCAGTTGTCTTGGTTGATACGAGATCTGCAATTAATGTGTGTCTGTCACACACGGCCTATGCTATCGGTTTAAAACCCGCAGATTTCGCACCAACAGCCCAGATGATTCAGGCTTATGACCATACAAGCCGGGAAGTGATGGGGACGGTACAGATCAGAACTCAGGTTGGCTCGGCACAACAGGACATTGAGTTTCATGTTCTGGATGTTCCAACCACCTTTAATTTACTCATTGGACAGCCGTGGCTACACCAAGTAAAAGCTGTCTCTTCCACTTTACATTAGATGTTGAAGTACTCCCATGGGAAGGAGGTAGCTATTGTTTTTGGGAACTCTTCCATACATCCGCCGCCGAAGGTTACTACATTGGTCTTGGAAATTGTACACGGCAAGGAGGATGTCTTTTTGTCTGGGTTCACCTTGGCCGAGGCCCGGGTAGTGCAAGATATTCTGGCTGTTGATGAGGGACTGTATGTCAGTGCGCAATCCGTCTACCTCATGAATAAGCTTCAACATGTACCCGGAATGGGACTGGAAAGGAGCGGCCGGAAAGGCGTCGCTGCGTTGGCCGAAGTGCAACACAACCCTTATACATTTGGTCTAGGTTGCAAACCTACCAAAGAGGATTAGGTAAGGAAGGGAAAGGAAATGGCAGGAAGAGTCAAGGCTAAACAAGCTGGGAAGCACTATGAGTTAGTATATAGACCTATTCAAGGAACCCTGAACGGCCGTTTTTTCCAGGAGGGGGAGGATTTCCTATTTTGTGGCTTTCCTGAGCCATGGATAAATTCTGAGAAGCGGCGTTTGCTGGGCTTTAAGATCTTTTTTGACCTACAGTTACAAGGGGATGAAGTTGCAGAAGAGCAGACTGACCTATCAGCTGTGGCTGAACAGTGCAAAGAGGATAAGTCCAATGGCACAAAACTTGAGATGGGTGTAGCGTTGGCTTGTCTCCTCTCGGATCCTCAGATCAGACCGAAGAGCTTGGGAGGTGACTTCTCTGTTTCCATGATTGGAGATCAAATGGCTGTGGGCCCTTCTTCTGGCATTTTGGATGCTATCACACCCTCCCTCGTTTGGCAGTTCGAGAAGGGCTTTTTGTCCAGCAGTTTTGAGTCAGGTAGTGAACCGGAATCTGATTCCACAGAGTCTGTGGAGTCAGAATCAAATTCTAGTTCTTCTGAGTCAGAGTCCGGTATTCCTGGGGTTGATAACCCGGATGCCATTGTTTTGTCCAGGTCGTCTTTTTCTTTTTCTTTTGAGTCGGTTGTAACCAAGGAATTGAACGAACTGGAAGTTGTGAATGAGAATGGTACCACTGTTGTTTCTGAGTACTTTTCTGTGCCACTTGTTTATTGCATTAACTTTCAAAACTTTGATAAAAACGACGAGGAAGAAATTCCTCCGGTTTTGAAACATTTGATTGATCGAGAGGAGGAAAGGTTTGTAAAACCTTTGGTTGATGAAATCACTACAATTAATGTTGGTATTGAGAAGGATCCGCGTCTAGTCCAAATCGGGTCCATATTGTCTTCGGAGGAATGCAAGTGCTTAGTTACTTTATTAAAAGATTTCAAAGATGTTTTCGTGTGGTCTTATGAAAACATGCCTGGAATCGATCTTGAGATTGTACAGCATCGGATCCCTCTTGACCTTGAGGCCCGACCCGTCAAGCAGAAACTTTTGAGAATACACTCGGATTGGGCTCTGAAAATCAAGGAAAAGGTCACCAAGCAAATAAATGCAGGGTTCTTGTTAGTATTTGAGTATCCTACTTGGTTGGCCAACATTGTTCCGGTGCCAAAGAAAGATGGCAAAATTCGGGTGTGTGTGGATTTCAGAGATTTGAACAAAGCTAGTTCGAAGGACGACTTTCCTTTACCGCACATCGACGAATTGGTGGACTTCACCACAGGCCATGCGTTGCTTTTTTTTTATGGATGGGTTTTTTGGGTACAACCAGATCTTGATGGCACCCGAAGATAGAAAGAAGACTGCCTTCACCACGTCGTGGGGAACCTACTACTACAGGGTGATGTCGTTCGGTTTGAAGAACGCTGGGGCTACTTATCAACAGGCTACAACCACAATCTTACATGATATGATCCACAAAAAGGTTAATGTGTATGTGGACGACATGGTTGTCAAGTCCAAGGAAAGAGAGGGCCACTACACCGCCTTGAAGAATTTTTTTCAATGGATCAGAGAATATCGGTTGCAACTAAATCCTCAAAAATGTACTTTGGGTGTCATAGCAGGGAAAATACTGGGGTTCTTGATTACACAAAGGGGCATCGAAGTTGATCTTTCCAAGATTAAGGCCATCTTAGAAATGCCACCACCAAGGACTGAAAAGGAGGTGCAAGGCTTTCTGGGAAAAGTGTAATTCATAAGACGGTTTATTGCAAAATTAACCTTGACTTGTGAACCACTATTTGGTCTCCTAAAGAAAGGAAAGAAATTCCAATGGGATGACCGATGCTAGGCTGCTTTTGAGCAGATCAAGCAGTATCTATAAAACCCACCGATGTTGTCACCACCAGAGCCGGAAAAGCCGTCGATTTTGTATCTGTCAGTAACCGATACGACAATGGGCTGCATGCTTGCACAGGAATCTAAGGATATAGTGGAGAAGGTCATCTATTAACTGAGCAAGAAAATGCTGGAATATGAGACCCATTACACTCCGCTCGAGAAGGCTTGCTTGGCCTTAGTATGGGCTACTAGGAAGTTGAGGCACTACCTGTTAGCTCACTCCATAATTCTGGTTTTGAGATTGGATCCCATCAAATATCTCTTCGAGAAACTAGCACTTACGGGTGGGCTAGCCCGTTGGTTGCTTTTTTTTCCGAATTCGATTTGAAATACATGACTTGCAAGTCTGTGAAAGGGAGAGCAGTAGCGGAGTTCTTAGCTGATCACCTAGTGGAGGGAGATGAAGCAGTAGAGTATTTGTTCCCAGATAAGGCCATTCTGTAGCTTGAAGAAGAGATTTGGACTATGCACTTTGACGGAGCATCTAATTAGTACGGGTATGGGATAGGGGTGTTGCTGATAGCACCCGACAATTCCCACATACATTTAGCTTTCAAACTCCAGTTCAAAGTATCAAACAACGAAGCAGAATAGGAGACATGCATTGCTGGTTTGGAAGTTGCCCTGGAACTAGGGATAAAACGGTTGGACGTCATTAGGGTCTCGAACTTGGTTGTGTCTCAAGCGAAAGGAGACTGGAAGCTTAAGGAAGAAATGATGAAAATCTATCACCAAACCTTAGACGTTTTGATTCCTAGGTTTGAGAAGCTAACCTTCACGCATCTGTTAAGAGAGAACAACAGGTTCGCTGATGCCTTATCAACTCTATCTTCCATGATAGACATCCATTTGGGAGTTCGAATGCGTCCAATCATTATTGAACAGAGATATGTGCCGGCTTATAAGCTAATCACCGCAATAGATGAAGTACAAGATCAGAACCCATGGTATCATGACGTCTGGAACTTCTTGGAAAAGGAGGCTTATCCACTAGAGGCAAATACCAAAGATAAAAGGGCAATACGGCAAATGGCTGCTTAGTTTATCATCTGCTGGGGTAAATTGTACAAACGGGGCCATTTGGGAATGCATAAACTGTGTGTTGATGAAGAAAAGTCGAAGCGCCTAATGGAGGCCATCCACGGAGGAGAGTGCGGATCGCACATGAGTAGAGTGATGTTGGCTCGGAAGATTCTTAGATAAGGTTACTACTGGTCAACCATGGAGGAGGATTGTATCGGTTTTGTTCGGCGATGCCACAAATGGCAGATCCATGCAAATCGCATGAACATCTCGCCATCGAAGCCGTACAACATGGCTTCACCATGGCCGTTTTCAGTTTAAGGAATTGATGTTATTGGGGCAGTTACTCCGAAGGGGTCAAACGGGCATGACGATATCCTAGTGGCAATAGACTACTTTATAAAGTGGGTCGAGGCCCAATCCTACGTAGTGCTGCAAGCATCGCATGTAGCCAAGTTCATCAGGAATAATATCATCTGTCGTTATGGGGTCCCGAATGAGATCATTTCAGACAATGGTTCCCACTTTAAGAAAGAAGTGGTCGACTTGTTGGAAAAATACAACGTGGCTTTTCATAAATCATCCACATATCGACCACAAACCAACAGAGCTGCTGAGGCCGCCAACAAGAATATCAAGCACATTCTACAAAAGATGGTGGAAACCTACAGGGACTAGCCAGATAAGCTGCCATTTGCTCTTTGGGGCTATAGAACATTAATTCGAACTTCTACTAGGGAAACTCCGTATTCTCTGGTTTATGGAATGGATACTGTTTTGCCGATTGAAGTTGAGGTTCTATCGTTGCAGGTTATAGCTGAGTGCCAGATAGCAGAAGCGGATTGGCAACAAAGCAGGTTCGAGGAACTTATGTTGTTCGACGAGAGGAGGCTGAAAGCACTGTACCACGTCCAAGGCTATCAACGAAGGATTAACAGGGCTTTCAACAAGAAAGTTAAGTCCAAGAATCTGAAAGAAGGAGATTTGGTGCTCAAAGACAACCGAGCTCCCATCCATGACCCTAGGGGCAAGTTCAAACCTAATTGGACTGGTCCTTACATCATCAAGTTTATTTGGTTAGGCGGAGTTGTCATTCTTATGGACCTAGATGGCCTCGAATTCTCCCAACCAATCAACATGGACAAGTTGAAGAAATACTACCCTTGAGTGGCTCGCAGGGCCGAAAACTCGAAAGGGCGACCTAGGCAAAAGTTAGAGCACAAAAAAATTTGAAATGAGAAAAACTGAGCTCGCAAGGTTGAAAACCCAAAAAGGGCGACCTTAGGAAAAGTTAGAGCGCAAAAGGAGAGTGTTAACACCCGAGTGAACTCGCACCGAACTACGTAAGGCTTGATTCCCATCTTCAGGATAGGTAGGCAACTTCATTCTGAAGTCCAACCATAAACACTTCCAAATCAACTGTGTCCATGTGATTGTTTTGGTCATCTTTGTCTTTTCTGTATCCAAGAGTTTGGTTATGATCTCCAGTGCAGGGCTATTCAGACAAGGAGCAACTTTCCAGTTATTGGATTCGGGGTTGTGCATCTCAAGAATAGATTCCGGGTGTGTCCAGTTGTGATCCTTATCAAAAATGGTTTTGAAAAATTTTAATAAAAATTGATTTTGTTTAAATTAATCTTTTTATAACTTAGACCATTTTTGGACCAAAAGAAAAAATTTCAGTACCCACAACCTTCCATTTCATTGATTTCAATACAGTTCTTCGACTCTTGATACAAATTGAAGTTGCTTTTTTATTACATTCAAAAGAAAAAATTGAAAGTATAAATTACAGCAATAAACTTAGGGCATAGTTGAGTCAGGTGTTCTTACGCCCCCTCCTAGAGCTTGTGGAAGCTTCAGATACCAAAGTAGGCCCGATTTGTGCCTCATCTTCAAGCCAAGCCATGCATTCGCCAGAAAGGGCGTAACTGAAATTGGGAGTAGGGGCCAGAAGTTCTCTTGTCCACCGTGTGGTGGAATACCAAGCTAGCCGTGAGCCTCGGATTGGAAATGAAGCTAGGTACTCTATCCCCTCTTATGGGCAAGTCTGGTCCTATCCAAACTGATGCCGGAACCGGAATGGAAAGTAGAAGACACAGTGCGTCCAGCCAATCAACTGAATGCCAGGTTGTCGAGACATGTTGTAGCTCATCTCAGGCAGATCAAACCAGGGCCACTGCCAAGCAATGTCAACAGCAGATCTGTTACACATCCATTGGCACCACCACCCCTCGTTCGGGAAATCAACTAGCCATGGGCGAAAGAAATAGCCGCGTGCTGAATATGCAGGACAAGAGTCCACTACTTTCAACATGTCCATGAGCCATACCTGGGGAGGCATGAAAAATAAGAGAGATTAAAGAATAGAGAGGTGTACGTGGAGAGAAATGTGAGAAAGGGTTTTTGAGAGAAAAACAGAGCTTGAGGGCTGAGTGACGTAAGAAACACATGTGTGAAGGGTGGGAAACATTACCTGCAAGAGTAGTGGACTTCCTGCGAACCTAGTCATCTCCCAGCAATGGAAAGCATCCAAACCCATCAAAGTCTCGGCTAGTGTCAAGCCAATGCAGCTCTTACCCTCCTTCAAGCCTTGGGCAACTTCTATCAAGCGAATGTTAGACCCTCCGAAGCCAGGGGCAAGAAGAAAATGAGCTAACATACACAAGCAGAGGGCATGCTGCCGAAAACTTTGCTAAAGACGGTCACCGCGGTCACTGGCGTCAGAAAATAGGTTAATGAAATTAGGAATGTCAAGGTCTCCATCGTGAACTAAAGACCGAGCATCATGTAAAGTAAGCCCACACATCCGTCCTAAAGCTTGGATGTGGCCAAAACAAGACTGGGGCAAGATTTCCTCGTCACGCCGAGATTCCATCAAAGCTTGGAATTCTTCGATTGTGGGACATATCTCTTGTCCCCCAAAGCTAAAAACATGTGTAACCAGGTTCCAATATCTAGCCGCGGCGTAGAGGAATGGAAAACACAGTGGAGTACGACTTAGCGGGAATAGTGCGTTTATCCCGAAACCCCAAAAATTTAGCTTTTCTGAGCCATCTAAATTTGCAATCCAATCGGAGAGTTTTTTGGCAAAGAATGGCTCCATTTGTGGCAAAAATAGAGCTGGAATGAAGAAACTACGAAGCTGGAGCTTTTGTAGAAGATAAGGTGTTGAGTGGAAAACAGGTGGCAGCAATCAGGAGGTTCCCTGCACTAGTGGTCGATCGGCCACTTTTGTAGCCGACCGGCCAGTGTTAGTGGCTGACAACCATTTTTGATGGCCGGCAGTATCTTTGTATGGCCGGTGGCCTTTTATTTTGCCTTATGGTCCATCCATGTGTTGAAAGTGTTGAGAACCTGTCTTTTGTTCCACTCTTGGTGCATTTCTTCCGTCTCTCTTTAAGAATTTTGTCAAATTGCTTATCCAGTTGTTGTTTTGCTTATTGAGTTGTTGTTTTGTTTATCGAGTTGTATTTGTTTTCACTGTTGAGTTGTCATTTTGTTCATTGAGTTGTTTTACTCTTTTTGTTATGTGTTGGTTAGTTCATTACCTGCTTAAGCAGTTACCAATATAATTTTCAATTTCCATCAATCCTGTTTTCGTGGAAAATTGTGCGATGCGATGAATGCTCAGAATATAAAATGCAACACTTTTTAAACAAAAAGTTGTTTTCATTCTAATCATGGTTTCCTTTTTACAAAGAGTACAAGTTTTCAAGAAAATAAAATTGCCTAAGGCTGTACAATGTGCAGACACTACTAGTAAAAAGAAATAAAGCAAAAAGCATCTGAATCGGCACCAGCCACCTCAAGATCGAGAGGTCCTTTTCGTCCTCTTCCTGGGCATGGACTCGGAGCTATCTCCATTAGCGCTACTATCTGAATTTGAGCCGGAGCCCTCCTCTGCATCTCTCCTCCCCTCCTAGGAGCCATCCACAGCATCGCCACTGTCCTCAGAACTCGAGTTAGTGCCGTCGCCTCCATCCTCAGATGACTCTGACTGCGGGCTCGCTGGCTCATCGTCCTCATCTATCTCATCATCATCAGGGATAGGCTCTGGTAGACCACTCTCATCATGAGTACGTCTAGCTCTGCCTCGGCTATGCATCGGAGTCCCTCGTCTCTCTCTCCCTGCTGTCGGGGGAGGCACTGAAGGTCCTGCTGCAGCTCCAGCTAGGATGCCCGATGGGGCTGGCATCTGAAAAGGGACCTGAAAAGGATAGTTTGTCAAATGCATCAGTTATGGTATGCAAAGATGAGTATAGAGTTGAATGCAGTGTATGGAAACAGTGTATCAATGTAGTGTTTGTTAATGTAATGTATTCAGATCAGTATGGGGCAAATTGCAGTTGAAACGCTAATGTATTAGCAGAAAATTTCATGAAGTGCAGACTGAAGGAAACTTACCGGAATCTTGTAGAGATTGAGTAGGTTCAGGCTCGTTTGAACCATCCCCATCAAAGAAGCCGCCAGCTCGAGAGCCTGTCCGGTGTACTCTATGGAAGCCTGCAAATGTGTTGAGATGATCAGTGGTCTATAAAGCATAACTGAAATAAATTGAATGTGTAAAACGTAAAGTATAGTACATACCGGGGTCGTGCCTCGAACTCCGACAAGCTCGTGACCAGCTGATGCAGGCTCGATGGGAATCTGGTAAGGCTCCTCTCTAGATCCCCAGCAGGTCAGTGTAGTGGGTAGCTCTGGTCACCCCGCTCTCTGCCTCATCTGAGAACCTCTCCTATCATGAGCCCGGGATGCCCGGGATCCTCCCGCTCTCTCTCCTGCAGCTGGAGCTCTGGCTCTCTCACCTCCACAGGCCCCAGTTAGGGGCGACATAAGGTATGTCTGAATGAAGGCAGTATAATCACCCTCAAGCCTGAAGAAGTCAGTGTCCCAACCTCTGGTGAAGTCGATCATCTCCTGCATGGTATACCTCTCTGTGACCCTCATGTATGTGGGAGGCGGCATCGAAACTACCGGCTCAGGCAAGCCGAGGCTCTGTCACAAGAATCGCTCCCCTAAGAACCATGCTCGACAAACTAGGCCCTCAAAAAAGATCTGAAATCGGGAAGCCTCCCGAGCGCCAGCAAATTGATCTCTGACCCCGTTAGGCATCACTGCCCATGGCTGCCAAGTGATCTGCAACTAGTAAATATACAAGTTGTCAGCTGCCATCAGAGATGCAATATGAAGTAAAGTTGAAACAACTGCAAGGTTTGAGTTACCCCTGCTGTGGTCACGATGTCGAAGAATTGGCGGAAGAATGAGAATGACTCTCGAGGCCTCCGCTGGCATCTCCCGTCATATCTGTGCGAGTACAGCACCATAGGAGGTATCTCTACCTCTGGCTCTAGGGCGAGCCTCGGGAAATAGGCGTACACCCATAGCTGCAGAAGGTGGAAGGATAACAGTGAGTATATATCAGATGAACACAGAGAATGTAAAGCAGAAAGTAGATAGTGTGTGCAGTGTACAGATAAAGCAAAAAGCATATAGTGTGTACAGTGTACAAATAATGTAAAGCAGAAAGTAGGGTATGTGTGCCATGTCCAGAAAATGAAATGTGCCGAGAATGCAGAATACAGAGTGTACAATGTATGCAGTGTACAAATAATGTAAAACAGAAAGCAGATTGTGTGCAGTGTGTGTAGTATACAGGGAATGCGAAGTAGAAGGGTAGGGCGTACCTCCCAGGCCCTCCAGTAGCCTCCTAGCAAATGCCCACTCCGGCGGGAGGTGGAGCTCATGTACCCATACAGTATGGCCAAGCCTGCACCACCCCAGTCATAGAATCGGACGCAAGACAGGTCCACCAGAGCACTCATGAGGTAGAGTCCGACGGTGTTCGCCCGGTCGACAAACAGGGTAGTACCAAACAAGAACGTGAGGAAACCCCGGGCGTAGTACTCGGTCTCCTCGCGGGTTATCGGCGTCATCCTTCTGAAATGATCAGCGAACCACGCATATCGCACCATCCCTGATCAGGAGATGGGTGGGCGAATCCCCAACATGTAGATCTGAGTGGCCTCCCACTCGCCCATGTCTATGTCGTAAGGAATCAGATGACCCCCTACTGCTATGTCGGTGAGCATAGAGAATTCAAAAGGAGTTATCGTCATCTCCCCCGCTGTAGAAAAGTGGAGGGAATCAGTGGTATCCCACCACCTCTCTTCTAAAGCGCCAAGTAGAGGCCGGCTCCCAATGAGACGAGAGAGCCCTATGCAAAATGAGCCGAAGCCGGCCTCGTTAATGATATGACGGACGGCGTTGGGAAGCTCCATATACCACTCCCTCGCGGAGGTGGTCCCGTATCCACGAAATGCATGTGAATCCCCCTGTAAGCAAGACAAACAGATGCAGAGCAATGTAAGAAATACGGTGCAAGGGTATGTTCAAAACAAACAGATGCAAGGCAGTGTAAGAAATACGATGCAAGGGTATGTTCAAGACAAACAGATGCAAGGCAGTGTAAGAAATATGATGCAAGGGTATGTTCAAGACAAACAGATGCAAGGCAGTGTGCTTGGGATGAATAGGCGAAAGGCAGTATGAGCTATACAAGAAATGTAACCTACATTGCGGAAAATAAAGAGAAAGTGTATACCTCGGAGGCGCCATGGGACAAATGTGACTCCGGCTCGTGTAGCAGGAGGTCCTCTGGTGCACCTCACGCAAACCCCCTAAACTGGCGGATGCTATCGGAAGGTAGCTCGTATACCTTGGGATGGTATGTCGTCGGGTCAAATGGTCAGATACTGAGCGGCAATGGCTCAAACTTTGGATCCATCTCCATCCCCGGAGGAGCTCCATCGTATGGAATGTCGTCCGTCATCTCGAGAAAGGATGAGAGAATGGTTGAAAATGTGGAAAATATGCCAAAAGTCAACAAAAAGTCAACTCCGAGGGAGAAAAGATGGAAGAAAAGGTCAGGGCTCGGGAGAGGGCACGGAAATCAAGGGTAACTTGGGGGAAACAAACCCCAAGTGATGGAAATCAAGAAGAGAGCACCGAAATCACTTTTTAATCGGTTCAAAACGGAGTGTGCAAAGAGGTTTTAACGAATTGGACGTTTGTGGGATGTTCGAAAATGCGAATAAAATGCGGATCGGAAGGGGAAAATGCTCTAGAGCAAAAGGGGAAATGTTTTTTGGCAAGGGAGAAGTGAAGAAATAGGGTTTGGAACCCTATATTTAAAGACCCGTGGTGAAATGCCAGAATTGCCCTGAATTTGTCATCGGTGGCCGACCGGCCACTAGTGTTGACCGACCGGCCACATTTGTGGCCGATGGCATTATTTTGTGGCTGATGGGTGGTCGGTGGCTTCCCAGAGTGGCTGATAGGCCTCTGATGCTCTCCTTGGATGTTGTTTTTCTGTTTGGTGCCTTGATCCCTCAAAGAAAGTGCAAGGGAAGTACATTTTTAAGCCCAAGTGGCCTCTGCAGAAGCTCCGGATTGTGTTTTCAGTATGTGATGCTCAGCACGTACGAGGTGTATCCTTTTAACTTGTTGCAACTCCTCCGAGAGGTAAATCAAAGGTTACAACTGAATCGGTCCGATTAAGACGCGCATTCCTTAACTCGGTGTTTTGCATCGAACATGTTATTGATGTTGCATTGAATATGCATGGATTATTGTGCACAAAATGTGTATGTTGCATTGTATTGCGCTACACGTGTTCTCATGTTTGCATAGAATATGCAGGTCGTGTTTTATTGCATTGTGCATGTCCTTACATTCGCATAGAAATTGTCCGTACCTGTTGCATTGAACATGCATTCGGTGTTACATAGAACGTGCTCCATGTTTTGTTGCAAAGAATATGCTTCTGTCTCGTTCCTCGCATGATGTGCATGAAGCATGCCTCTCTAAGCATTGTGTCATGGTTATTCATCTTGCATAGAACATGCATTCCTATTGTATTGTACTTGTCAAAGTTTCTTCCTTGTGCAGGCACGATATTGTATGTACGGTTCATTTGAAGCTGGTGCAACCAGGCGATATTGCATGTACGGTTCATTCAGAGGAATTCCGGGTAAGATCATTCATGTCCTTTGAACGCCTTGTTCTGGTTAAAAGCATTTGGGTACGCCTAGTGCTTACACCATACCTTACTTTGGTTAGAAACACTCAGGTATGCCCGGTGTTTATACCACTCTTTTGTTGGTTAGAAACATTCGGTACGCCCGGTGTTTACACTAACTCCTTGCTGGTTAGAAGCATTTGGATACGCCCGACGCTTACGCCACTCTTTTGTTTGTTAGAAAGCATTTGGGTACGCCCAGTGCTTACACTGACTCCTTGTTGGTTAGAAGTATTCAGGTACAACCGATGCTTACACCACTCCTTTGTTGGTTAGAAACATTTTGGTACGTCCGGTGTTTACACTAACCCTTTTGGTTAGAAACACTTGGGACGTGTGCCCAATGTTTATACCACCCTTCGGTTAGAAGCGTGTGGGATGTGTGTCCGACGCTTATACCACCCTGTTGGTTAGAAATACCCGGGTACGCCCGATATTTATGCCACTTCCTTTGGTTAGAAGCGTTTGGGACGTGTGTCCGATGCTTATACCATCCCTTTGGTTAGAAACATTGGGTTGTGTGCCCGATGTTTATACCACCTCTCCTGTTAGAAGTGCTTGGACCGTGTCCCGACGCTTGCACCACTTTGCTTTGGTTAGAAACATTGGAACGTGTTCTGATGTTTATACCACCTTCCGGTATTTGCACCGCTCTCTTTTCCCTCCCATGCGTGGCGCGTTAGGATGCTTTGGTTAAATGCATCTGGATGGATTCCAATGCTTATATCGCTCTTTGTTTTGGTTGCATAACAGTTGGATGTGTTTCACTTGTTACCACTACTTCTTTCCTCACGTGTGCCACGCGTTGGAATCTTGTTTGCCGTGTCGGGTGCACCCGACAGTTGTTGTTCTTTACCTTTCCTACGTGATGCGTAGTTAAGCTAGCATAATTTTCTTACATCATTTCTACATGAAATGTGGTTTGGTTCGTGTTAACTTGCTTGTGTACAAGTTTGTTGTAGTGTTTCTTTGCATAACATTTGTATCTAGATATTTTGTTATAGTCTCATTGCATGATTAGAAGTTATGTTCTGCATCGTGCATGTCATTTGCTTCTTACTCCAGAACTACGCTGGTTTGATTCCTTGCAAAGGGATACGTAGGCAGCCTGCGGGTGCAACTGTTCTTTGTTTTGAATGCTTGTTTGTCTAAGTCTTCGGCCTTGTCAAAAATGGGTCATCTCTGGGCTTTGACATTCACTCCTGTCATTTCATGACTTTCGAGTTCTGTCAAAGAGGGGCAATGTAGACATCGCATTTTTGACCGTCCTTAAGACTTGGACGTCATTGTTTGAACACCCGATGATTGTGCTCACTCGTGTTCGTTTTGAGTCCCTGAAGGTCTTGGCTAAGCGCCTTTCCTTCGGGCCTCTCAATTTGTCTGTCTTGTGCTTGGTTGTGGGCCAAGAGCTTGTTGCTTCACTTATGGAGGAGATGGTGGCTTTTCGGCCATCCTCAATGTCCATCGGCCATTGCTTGTGCCTGCCGACCATCAGTGGTGATCGGTCGGCCACATTGATGGCCGGTCAGCTACATTGATGGCGAGCCAGCCACTAATGATGGCCGACGGCCATTTTTCTCCCTTTTGAGATATTTATTTGCCAGTTGTGCTAGTTGTTGATCACTGATGCTCATCTTCATACACATGTATGGAGGGATGAATACAAGTTTTTGGCTTGTTTTTCTATATAATGGGGGGTCTCTCCCCCATTTGAGGGGTTACAAAAATTTGTGAGCAAATTTCCACACTCTCTCTCTCTCTCTCTCTCTCTCTCTATTTTGTGCTTGAAAGTGAGAATTCTCTAAACTTTTGTTCTAAGACCCTTAGCCAAACACCTTCATCTTGGAGCTAAGGTTCTTGGAGGCCTTGTTTGAGCTTCTAAGGTTGGTTGTAGCTTAGAATTGTGGTTGTTTAAGTGTTGTGCTTTAAAGCAAAAAGGAGAATTCCAGTGAAAGGGTGGCTGACAGCCACAATCAGTGGTCGACAGCCACCTATGGTAGCTAACCGGCCATCAGTGGAAAAGTTGTTCAAAGTGTTCCTAAGGTGGAGTAGAAGCAGTCTGAAATTTGGTGTAATGTTCAGAGATCAAAGCAAAGTGCAAACAGAGGCATCTAAAGGCAAGAAGGTGGATTTTCGGAAGGAAGCCAACCGAGCATGCATGCGTCCCTCGCCCTCGAGGCCATTTAATTGTTTCAATTAGTTAGCGTAGCTAATTATTCGATTCAATTGTTGTAATATTTTAATTAGCTTAGCATAGCTAGTTATTCATCGTGTTGTAATAATTAATTAGCTTAGAATAGTTAATTAGTTGGTTTGTAATAATTAGCTTAGCTTAGTGTAGCTTGGCTTATTTATTCGGACCCTTCTTCGCGAGGGCACAATGTTGTAATAAGCATGTGTGTGTGTGTGTGTGCATGTTTTCCAACCCCACGTCTTTCTCCCTTTTACTTAACCACTTTCGATGGTTAGTTTAGGGCACGTTTTGATTAGCATACCTTATGCTTGCATGTTTGCATCATTCATTTGTCTTGCATGCACCGAGGCTCGGCGCATCATTCAAATTGCATCGTATTTCAATACTTATTTGAATACGTGTTTTAAAGCATGTTATCAAATTGTTGCATTCATATGCCATCTTAGATAGCCGAGCCTATTAGTTGCATATTGCATGTGTTGCATTAGGCATTTTCTATAGTTAGGATCATGCATTCTTTCTAACTAGCTTTTATTTTGGCTCGGAGTACTCGGTAAGCGTTTACGCTTTAGCATACTTGCATGAGTGTGAGTGTTGCCATGATAGCATGCTTGCCATGAGGCTCTTTGCTTAAATGCTAAACTGCATGAGTGCCTGTGGGTGAAGGCTTGGTTTCTTGAATTGGAACAATTCGATAAATGTGTGTTTAAGCTCACTTTGCGAAGTGGCAAATCATCATGTTTTAAGCCCACCTAAGGGTGGCAAATCCGTGTTTTATCCCACTTGAGAGTGGCATCTTCAAACCATTTTTGAAAACAAACATGAGTTGTTTTGTTCCAATTCTCGCGATTTAGTCTATAGTTGTATATGTGCGTCACATAGTAAAGCTAGACTAATAATCAAAATAAGAACACATGAGGTTTATAAAACAACATATCATGTTAGTAAAGGCTGATCCTTTGATCGGGCGAGTGGGGGTGCTCATGTCATGACCTTCTCCTCTCGTACCTAAGTTCCCGAGCCGAGACAACTTTGGTGATGACGGACACGTGGCCTTTGGCACGAGTCAGGGTTTCCTAAATTTCCCAAAAATAAAATATTTAGGTGGCGACTCTGTAATCTGGCAAAGCAGTCCAGTTTTGGTATTATTTGATTTAAAATTCGATTTTTCATAATGATTTGCCAGATTGGACTCTTTGATGTTTATCAGTCTCACATTGTACTTTGTGAGATTAGATTATGAATCGTGATAGGAGTCCAAACTGTAGGACCAATTCGAGCCTCTCCAAAAGGGGGCGCGCGAAGAAAGTCAAGTCTGCATGGTGTGAATATGACAATCTAAGCATGAAACAGTGCCTCACAAGGTACAAGTTCCAAGACTTATGCCCTGTTACAAATAATGGTTATCAAACCTATAACAGTTTAGCCTTTAGCATATCAAAACAAAACAACAAAATAAAAGAGCCTTGTTATCCTGAATCCTTTTTTCCACGCCTTCACTTTCGCGGGATCACAACATCCTTCCCTGAAAGATGGTTTCCAGTAAGGGATGTGCATAAAGTCTAGTAAAGATATCTTAATGAAGTGCACAGAACCACTGCAAGTAGGCTCTCAAGCACTAACAATAACCACTTGACCGGCTCCTAACTGAAAAGAACTTAGTACCTACTCTGCGCATGTTTCTAGACTTTTACCACGGACCTCAAGCGAACCTAATTAATGACCAACTACACCCCCTAAAGGGACTTACCAATGTATTTACCTCAAAGCAATTCAAATCAATATTTGCTTTCAATAAAACAATACTTTGCAAAGCATAATTCTAACAAATGCCAATTCGAAAACATGCAATATGAGATGAGATGAGATGACAATGAAATTATAAATACATCTATTTCCTCCAATCTCTCAACAATTCTTTAATTTCAATAACACAACCCTCAACTGATTGGTTAACAAAAGATCTCTACTCAATTGTAACAACCCCGATCCGTAATTAACCGTTAATCCATACTTAAGAATGTTAATCAAGTGGTTAAGTGGGATTATGTGTTAATTGTGCATTTTAAGTGTTATTTGTGTTCTATCTGCTCGTCGTATGATTATTTGTTTAGAGTTCTGTGTTGATAAGAAAATTTAGGCCTTATCGGCATCCAAACATGAAATTGACTCAATTAATGTGTTATTAGGGATTTTTAGAATTTTATGGTAAGTTTAATTAGAATTCGATTCAGAATCAAATAATTAGAATAAAATGAGTAAATTAAGCTAGATTGATTAGTTTTAGTCACTCCTAATTAGTACATGCTAAGCCTGTATAAGGCTAATGTTGTCTCAACAACATTCCATATACAGTCCACACTTTATCTATTTGGTGTCAAAATATATATATATATATATATAGAGAGAGAGAGAGAGAGAGAGAGAGAGAGTATGAGAGAATGTGAGATCAAAGAAGAGGAAAGGAAGAATTGATGAGAATTGGAGGAAATAGGTGGAATTGTCCAAGAACTTGCTAGAACCCAAGAGATTGAAGAGTTTAGGTAAGAATTCAACTCTTTTTTGAGATAGTAAGCTAACTTACATGAGAATTCATGAGAATTTACAGATATACACTTGAATTGAATTAAGAGTGATGGAGTTTAGTCAAGTCATGCATGCATGCATAATTCACCAAGTTTTGAGTTTGAATTTCAACAAATACTCACATGCGTGGTGTTCTTTATGCTCAAGTTTGAGAAGCCAACATGTTTTTACACTTTTCACTCCATGAATCCATATTTTGGAAGGTTCAAATTCATATCATTACATGCATACGATTATACATTACGTTAAAGGTTTGGTTTTGCAGAATTCACTTGCTTTTAGGCTTTTATTTTGTGAGTTGAACTGCATATCATGTTTTTCTACAAATTTCCAAGTGTTTTCTATAGTTTTGGCCCAAAAGAATAGGTTTTGATGTGTTAAATTTTTTTTTCAACCTTGAATGCAAATATGGAAATTCCATAATTCGCAGGTTTCGCTCGAGCGATGGTTCTTTCGCTTGAGCGTACTTTGCGAGCTCTCGGTACTTTTGCAGAGTTTTATGGTTGGCTCGAGCGACTAAAAAACCGCTCGAGCGACCACTTTTTATTTTCAGTCTTGGCTTGAGTGACAAAAAGTTGGCTTGAGCGTAAAATAAGAGGGTCCAATACTTTTACAGACCAAGGGGTCCGCTCGAGCAACCAAAAGATCGCTCGAGCAAACTACCTTGCTTCTGAAGTTTTACAAAATGTTTTCCAAGTGCATTTTTGCATTCTCATTGCATCTAAGGCATTCTTAAGCCATGATTTAGGCTACAATACCGAGGAAATTAATTAGAAGCACACCAAGAAAGGAAAGTAATAAGTTTAAATGTCAATAGAGCATGTGTTTCAATGTGTATGTGTCATGTGTTTTTGTAGATCACGTGTTATCGTTCGCCTAATCAGTTTACTCTATTTGCTTTGCTTCTGGAGCTATTTGTGAATAACAACCTTGTAAAGATATGTTCAATTATAAGTATTTTCTGACGAATATAATCAGCTCTATTTTTTCAAATAATATTTTCTGGATAAATGGGTAATTGTCCACTTTCTAAAATGTACCATGGCATCCTTAGCATCATGTAAATCTGTTATCTGTTACCTGGAACCAAGGATCTCTGTGGGTTCTATTCATGGAACTATTTGTGAAACTTGTATGGTTATCTATTACAATTGTGCACAATCATCTGTTTGATATGAATATGGGTCTTAATAACCATCTACTCTGTATGTGGGTCTTTATGACCATACTGATCTATTAGCACTAGTGGATGTATCATGTATGACTGATTACAAATCTGAATATGTATATGAATCTGTTTCTAATCTGAATTCTGATTTATGAATATGTTATGGACATCATTCATAAACCCTTTACTTTATTGTTATTCACTGGACTCCAGCTCACTGCATTATTTATGTATGTAGGTGATCAGGCGCGTGACTAAGCTTAAGACTTCCGGCCTAGATCTATTTCTGTTTCTGTTCTGTCAGCTGTAAACACCTTATTTTTGACTGCCCTTAAGACTTGGGTGTCTCATGTTGAACACTCAATAATGATAAAGTTACGCTGTACAAACCGTTCAATTTCTTCAACAAAAGGCTTCGGTTTTGCGTTTCAGAACCTAAAACCTTGTACCTCCTTTGGACCAAAACCTAACTTTTTCTAACCTGACCACTCAGAGGCCTACTAGCCAAAAGGTGGCTGACAGGCCAATTTTTTTTGGTCGGCCATCCCTCTCCATGGCCGGCCGGCCATATCTAGCGACCAGCAAATATTTTACTGCCAACTATCCCACCATATGCATGCCTTACACCAGCTGGGTCAATACAGATATTTTTGACAGGGGAACCTATTTTTTTACAAATGCTTGACCATCCCTCATGGTTTTAGGTTAGAAAATTTTGCCAACAGATAAAAACTTGCCAAACACTCTCCCTCTCTATCTTGTAATATACATATACTATCTATACACTTCCTAAACCAAAATTTTGAGGCTTCTTGCTGAGATTATTGAGCCAAAATTTCAGCTCTTGAGGATGATCACTTTATGGTTTGTGAACCAAAGAATATCCTCTCTTCAAGAGGTATAGCTTTTGCCATCTTCTCCCTTATTTACCCTACTTTTTTCCTCTCATTTTCTTGTTGTTTATACTCTACTTTGGACTGAATTTAAGTGTTGAACCTTGTGATTTAAAAACTACCAAAGGTGGAAGGGTTAATCACCCTTTCTTGAACCTTATTCCATAGCTTATATCCTTGTCCTTCACACTTGTTTCTTTGATTTATATACTGTTTTTCAAAGTTTTCAAAGGCTAAAATATGTGATTTTAAGGTCCAAAAGGTGGAGGGGTCTTACTAGCTTTGTTCTTTTCTATTTTCGTTTACTTTTTTTTTTATAGCTTTTCAAATTGGTTTTTAACATTATTTTGTGATATTTAGGGGTTGTTTTAATTGTTTATTTAGTTTATGCTTTGAATACTATGCTTGTATTGTTGTAAGTCCTCATAGATTTGGTCGTTTAGGCCATAGAAATCAATCTACTTGAGTTGATAGCTTTATTCACATAGTTTTCATACATATATTCACACTTGTAATAATCATCTCTGCAACCTCCTCCTTTCTTTGCTCTCTTTGATTAAGAGTCGTCTCAAACACTAGGTTGTTGTTCAAGGCATGAGAAAAAGACTTTCTATGCTTAATGGTTTAATCTCTTCAAAGGTTCATTACCAAGGGATTACATCTCTCTCATGTTAAGCACAACCTCGTGTTTGACACTATTTATCGCTTTTTGCATTTAGTGGACGTAGTTATCACTTTTGGACAAAATAAAGAAAATATAAGAAAATGGCAAGGTAATGCAAAAAGGGCTAATAAAATCGGAGTAAAAGAGGTAAAAAAGGGTAATAAAATTGAGTTGGGTTCAATCGGATACTATATTGAACCCATTGAGTCTTGAATCATTACATAGTTTGTAGTGATGTTTAGTGATTCAAGAATCAATGTCTACCACTTCCCTTGAGGTAACTCCATGATAGGGAGGAGGTGTTGTTGGCCTTTTATTTCCATTTATTAGGCCTTTGTCCTATCAGTTCATAGATCATCACGCAACAAACGTGTGAATATTGATGATTTGCGAACCAAATCTACTCCTCCCTTGATCAATTTCATAATAGGAAGAGGCAGAGACGATAAACATCTCTTGGAAACACTATGTTTTTGCTCTATTTCAATTTTGTGGCAACAGGGCAGAACCCAAACACAGTGGCCAGCTAGCTACCTTTCTGTCCGACCACCCACTTCTCAAGGCCAGATGGCCACTTTTTGTTGTGCATGAAGTGGCATTTTCATGGCAGAACAAAGCAGAAGCTGGGGAAAAAACAGATTAATTTTCTGACTGTGAACAGAATAGAATCTGGCAGCAAAACAGAGAGTTTTCCGAGAGGATGTTCTCAATTGTGCACTTGTGGCTCCTCGCCTCATATCCCATTAATTTAGATGCTTTAATATTAATGTGTTGTAATTAAGTAGTTAGCTTAATTCGGATTTGTAATAATTAGTTAATTTAATTTATTTATTTATTCGGTGTTGTAATAATTAGCAAAGTAGAACATTTATTCAGACCCTCTTGTATGAGGGCAAATTTTGTATGTCTTACACCCCCATTCTTTCTCCCTTTTATTTACTTGCTTATGATGGTTGCATGTAGTATCATATTTTTGGTCCCATATCATTACCATGACTTGCATGCATTTTGGCATGCATAAGGATTTGGCTCATCACCTTTAAAAAGCATCAATTATTTCTTGCTTGAATACATGTGGTATCATATGCCTTGCTATTAATCTGTATGCCATTTTAAGAAGTCCAATCCTAGTAGTTGCATTTTTGTATGGGCTGCATTAGCCACTTACAAATTAGAGCATGCATTTTTCTAACTATTATCTTCTATTTTGGCTTGCCTCGGTTAAGTACTAGGTGAGCATTTTTTGCTTTAGCATATTGCATGTGTGCTTGTGTTTCCATTTCAAGCATAATACCATGAGGCTAGGTGCTTATTTGATATACCTCTTTGAATGCCTGTGGATGAAGGCTATTTCGCTTAAATTGGGATGATTTCGATTAATGTACGTATGAGCTTGCTTTTCTAGTAGCACATATTCAAAATTCTTTTCAAACAAACATAAAATCAAAGCGTTCCAAAGTGAGAGAAATAATATATACTTGTGTTCCTCACGTAGTAATGCTGGCATAATAATCAGAATAAGAGTATATAATGTACATAAAAATCACATCATGATTAGTAAAGGTCGATCCTCGATCGGGCGACGGGAGTGCTCAATTCATGACCTTTTCCTCTCATACCTAAGTTTCCAAGTCGAGACACTTTGGTTATGACAGACAAGTGGCCTTTGGCATGAGTCACAGGTTTCCTAAATTTCTCAAAAATATTTAGGTTTTGACTCTGAAATCTGGCAATACAGTTCATTTTTGGCATTTTTTTTATTATAAATCAATTTTTCAAAAACTTGCCTGATTTGAACTCTCATTTGTTTAATCTATTTCACATTACACTTATGGAACTAGACTCAAAACCACGGGAGTGTTGGAAAATGGTTTAATATAGGCATATTTTTTAGCCCAAATTTGGGTGGGCCCCAAACGTCTTTTGGGGTGAGTCCGAAGAGGTGACGTGTTCCTTGCTGCGTGGCAAGTCACACGGTGAAGACGGAACGTCAAAACCATTTATGAGTGAATGGGAAGTTGACGTCGTTTTCGAGTCTAACATTAATTTTTAGATAAAATTCATTTGAATTTTTTCAATAAAAAATTATTGTGGGAATTTAATTTAATTCTAAATTCAAATTTTGGGTTCCTAAGTGGTTTCCTAAAGTTTGTAATTGTGGGAATTTAATTTAATTCTAAATTAAAATTTTAGGTTCCTAAAAAGTTTCCTAAAATTTGTACCTCTTCATTTATTTATTTAACTATTTCAATAGTTTAATATATATATATATATATATACATATATATATATTCAATTATTTTAATATATATATATTTGAAATAGTTTAAATAAATATTGGTCCAACCGGTTTGACTTGGTCAGCAACGGTAAACAATTTGAAAAAGAAAGTGTTTTGTCTCTAACGGATTCTTTTTTGCATTGTTTAAATGATTTCAAATCAAGTGGCACTTGTTGAACCATTGTTTATACCTATTCGGGTCTGTTGATTTTGCCTATAAATACACATATGTTCCAACAGTTTAGGGATCCCAAAAATTAGTCTGAAAAATACTTTGTTGTTGTCCTAAAATTCTGTATTTTTGCATTATTTTTCATATTAGTTTTAGTATAAAATTCAGAGAGTAAGAACACAAGGTTAGATTCGCTGAACAAATTGTTTGGAGTACTACTACAATTTGTGAAGATCATTGTATCCTGGGAGATAGACGCCACTCAATCGTAAGTACCGTAGCGGGGCGAATCCGTCTTAAGGACAGAGTGTCACACACTCGACTTGGTCTTAATTTTAATTCAGTTCGTTAAATAAATCCGGTATGTTATTTATTTATTTTGTTTGAATTTATTTCAAGTTATTTTATTTACACAGAAGATTGATCCAACAGGGAGTCTGAATTGTAAGGCTATCGTATCCGATGAGACTAAACCCCTCCAAGGAGCACGAAAAACCAGCTACATCAGCCAACTGATGTGCCTCCCGAGGAGGTTCCAGAAGTCTTTTTGTGGTCAAATTATGTGGCCAATGTTTGTGACCAAATTTTGAACTAGTCTTAAGTTTATTATTATTATTTATTTATTTATTTTCTGACGTCTTTTGGACAAGTTTTTGTTTATCTATATTAGGGCTAAGTCCCTTTTGGTTTTATTTGTATTTGGATGACGTAAGAATAAGGTGGTTATATATGTAAATATAAGTTTAAATTTTATGTTTTATATAAGTCTGCATAGCTCTATTTGAATATAAGTTTACATATAACTTTACATTTCATATACACTATACACTTCATTTATTTGGCGTCAAAATGTAGAGAGAGAGAGAGAGAGAGAGAGAGAGAGAGAGAGTATGAGAGCATGTGAGATCAAAGAAGAGGAAAGGAAGAATTGTTCAAGAATTGATGAGAATTGGAGAACATTGGTGGAATTGTCCAAGAACTTGCTAGAACCCAAGAGATTGAAGAGTTTAGGAGACAAGAAAGAGAGAGAATCAACACATCATCATCTTCAACAAACATCAACACAGGGAGAGAGAATCAACATCTTCATCAACACATCATCATCATCAACAACATCTTCATCAACACATTATCATCATCAACAACAAGATCCAGATCCAGATCTACTAGAAAGGAGGGGGAAAAAAAAGTAGAGAAAACAAAGGAGGCGATCGGCGATACCCGCCGGCATCACCGTCGATCTTCCTCCTCCGCCATCACCGCCATCGCCTCTTCTCTCTTCCTTTTCTCTTCTCTCTTCTCTCTTCTCTCTCTCTCTTTCTCTCTCTCTCTCTCTCTCTCGCCTCTTCTCTTCTCTTCCCTCTGTATTTGACCCTCTGTATTTGAAAGTAAGAAAAATAAAAGAAAAAAAAATACAAAACGATGTCGTTTTGTATATTTGAGCCACCATTTTCGAGCAACGAAGTATTATTCATATTTGAAATGTTTGGAATACAATTGTTTTGGAAACAATTTGAAAATTGAAAAACACTTTACCTACATTAAAGAAAAAAATTGAAATGACAATGAATAAAAAAGAATTATTCCCATTTTTGTTTTCTTTTTCTGACTTCTCTATTAACCTGTTAAATCAATATGCAAAAAAAAAAAAAAAAAAGCAAAACTTTTCTTCTAAAGAACACAATGTCATAAAAACTTATATATATATATATATATATTTAAAATGTATACAAAAAATTATATAAAAATAAGTTTATACTCAAAATGATAACCTATATAATTTAAATTGATTAGACACACACACACACACAAAAACACTAAAAAAATACTAAAAATACAAAACTCATTTTCAAAAAATTGAATTTAGAAAATTAGAATTTTTTTATCTCAACAATGAAAAAAAAAATTAATTTTAAATAAATTCTTTAGACAATAATTGAATTTTAATTATTTTTTTCACCCACTCAATTTTGAAATTAGTATTATCGATTCTATTAAAATCAATTTGAGCAATAAACTAGTTACAAGTATGCGCATGCATACACATAAAGCAGCCAATAAAATTTCGACTCAGTTAGGTTATCCGTGATCGATTCTAGATAATTTGAGACTTAAAAAGATAATTATGAAGAATTATATATTTTTTTGCAAAGTATATTGTTTAAAATATAATTTTTTTATATTGAAGGGGGCTTTATTGATTTTTAAGGTATAATTTGGAGGTAAAATAAAATTCTAAATTAAATTTAGTGCTAAATCATCAAATTCAGTTTAATTATAAATGACAATAGACGACGAGAAGTAAATTGAAAAAATTTTAAAAAAAAATTAAGAATTAAATTACAATAATATAAAATCTTAATAATAAATTGATTTTTGCATAATAATTTTAAAAAATAATAATAATATTTTTTCGATATTTTATTTAATTTTTATTTTTATTGACTATCGTAGCCAAAATTCATCATCCCAAACCACCCCTTAGCATCTCGTATCATTCATCGTATTTGTAAAGAAACTCTCTTGTCTCCCTCTTGTTCCTCCTCAACTTGTCGGTTGCCGCCACCACCACCACCGCCACCTCCACCACTAGCCTTTGCGATTGTTACCACTAACCTTGTTGGTCGTCGTCGATCATCCTCTCAGATCGCCTCCGCTCGCCGATTTGGTAACTGGTAAGTCTCTCTTTCTCTTTGCTCTCTTATTAACACTCTAGATTTGTTTATCTTGCTCTTTTATTTGCTCTCCTTTTGCTATCCAAGTTATGGGCATTTTTGTTTTAAGATTACTTTTTGATCTTGGAGTGCAATGACCACAGTTGTTTGTTTGTATGAATTTGGACTAATATTATTTTGTGTGTTAGATTGTGGCTAATTTGTACTAATCTCTCTCTCTCTCTCTCTCTCTCTCTCTCTCTCTCCGTTAACATTTTCATCATTTGAAGTTGGTTCTCTGTTTTTTACTTGATTTTTATGTGCTTCTTATCTGTTAATTGTTTGGTTTTTACCGATCTGTTCATATGTTTTTGGTTTTATTGATTTATTTCCATGTCTTAGAATCTCTCCATCTATTCCTCATAAATTCCATATATTTCTATAGGTGAACTTTTTTTTTTTTTAGGGGGGGGAATCTAAAAACTAACCGGATGAGTCTTTTTTTTTTTTTTTTATTTGGGGGGAGGGGGAATCTAAAAACTAACCAAATGAGTCTTTTTTTTTTCACAGTTCCAGAAATATTAACAAATTTCTTGAATTCACGAAAAATAATGTTTCGTCTTTTTCCAAATGTAACATTTTGCCAAACGTTAAGACTTTTGAAATGCAATGTTATATCTTTGCTATTAGTTCAAAGTTATCAATTCATTCCTTATTCTTTCTTTTAGAAAGTGTTCTGCTATCACTGTCACCTTTCTTAAAAAAGGATTTGATTCATGAAACATTATTTGAGAGAGGTAAATTGTCGCACAACAACTGTGATCATCGTGATAAATGATTGTTTGATGTTATAAAATTATATTTTTTTTGATTTATTGACTCAAAATCACATACGATACATCAACCTATTTTTCTTTTTATATTATTTGGTGTATTAAGGAAATGAATCATTATCAATATCTTTTTTGCAATTGAGGTTGTTGCAGTTGGTGAGCATTACAAGATTTCCTTTTGTCCTTTTTTACTCCACTAAAATCAGTAACATGTTTGTTTTGTTTATTTTTGTGTCATTAGAAAAATAAGGCTCTTGACAGCAGAGGTGGTAAAATGTTGAGCAACAGGGATCAAAATTTACCTGAAGATGTTGTGAATGAGATACTCTCAAGGCTACCCGTGAAATCCCTGTTGCGATTCAAATGTGTCTGTAAGTACTGGTACACTCTAATTAAAAGCCTTGATTTCATTAGCAAGCACTTTAACCAGGAAAACAATAATGTTCGTCTCCTTGTTCATTATTATATTTCCGATATTGATAGATATGCTATCGCTCTTTTCCCTAATGAAGCACTTGTTGGCATACCGCCTTTACATGAAAATTTTGATCATCTACAGATCCCAGATCCTATGCGACATGTTGTTGGCCCCATTGACGGCATATTTTTGGTATACACTTATGGGTATAGTGATGGCAACCATATGGCTCTGTGGAACCCTGCTATGAGAGAGTTTAGACTCTTCCATATACTTGAGCCAATTTTTCCACCGAATTTTCATGCTGTTGTACATGTAGTTGGATTTGGGTTGGACCCATTGACTAGGGATTACAAGATTATTTGGATTCGCAACTTTGTTGAAAGGATTGGTGATGTATCAGGTGATGACATAGATTATCCTTATTATGTTGTTGCACTATACACTCTAGGTTAAGATTTGTGGAGACATTTTTTATCTTTTTACAATACCTACAGGCCATTTCATCTATAATTCTTTGTGTGCGACATGCATAAATGGAGCATATTATGGGCTGTGTTTTGTAGGTGATGATAGTAGATATGGGATCCTTTCATTTGACATGAGGCTAAAGGAGTTTAGAGAGATAAAAGTGCCAGCTAATCCTGAACAGAAATTGGGGTCTCTTTCATTGTACAATGATTCTATTAGTTTGTTCTTTTGTCAAACTTATGCGATTTTGGAATGTAGTATTGATATATGGGTGATGGAGGAGGAAGGGTGTTGGATCAAACTAGTAACAATAAAACCCTTTCCAGAAGTTTTACGTCCATGCGGGTTTTAGAAAGAGAAGAGCTTTTGTTTGAAAGTCGAACGAATGAGCCGGTTGTTAGGATCAAACACACCCATAAAATAAATCACACACACAGAGAACACAATATTTACGTAGTTCGGCCCAATACCTACGTCCACGGAGCAGAAATGAAAATTTTCACTAAAACAGAGCAAAAAATACAAAACAGAGGAGGAGGAGTATCTTACTCTCTCTACTCAACTCAGAGCTCTCATACACTTCTCACAACTCTTTTTTTTTCTGATACAAATCATCCTCTCCCTCTCGTCTCTATTTATACACAAAGAGAGAGAGAGAGAGAGAGAGAGAGAGAGAGAGAGAGAGAGAGGGGAATATCCCACCCAAAAATTCTATCTTCTTTAATGGTTAATGGTGAGAATCAACAAAGGCAACAACGTGAGGAGAATGGAGAGTTTTTCAGATGCCCAGCTCAGACTTTCACTTGTGGTGGAGGTCTTCTTACGCCATTCTTCCTTGACTCTCTCCTTCACATACATGGGGTTGGAGCTAACAATTCTATCCCTCCATACCCACATGCATGACTGACTTCTCACTTGAAGTCCATCCCTGCAATGTCTCTGCAAATTTCGAGTTTGTCTCTCGAGACCACCTTTGTAAGCATGTCAGCCAGATTCTTATCTGTGTGGATCTTGACCAATTCCAATAACTGCTTTTCCATCACTTCGCGTATCCAATGATACCAAACATCAATGTGCTTTGTGCGAGAATGGTACATTGAATTCTTGCTCAGGTCTATGGCACTCTAGCTATCGCAATGTACCGTGAACTTTTCTTACTTTAATCCCAACTCTTGGAGAAACCGCTTCAACCACAACATCTCTTTCCTAGCTTCCGCTGCGGCAATATATTCTGCCTTGGTTGTGGATAAAGCAATGCACTTTTGTAGCTTGGACTGCCAAGACACAGCTCCCTCTGCGAAAGTGAACTGAAATCCTGATGTAGATTTTCTACCATCAAGATCTCCCGCCATATCTGAATCCGTATAGCCTTCCAAGACTGGTTTAGCATCATTAAAGCACAAACACATTTTTGTTGTACCCTTAAGGTACCTCAGAATCCACTTGACTACTTCCCAATGTTCTTTCCCTAGATTGGAAAGGAATCTGCTTACAACTTCAACAGCATGAGCAATATCTGGTCGGGTGGACACCATTGCATACATCAAACTCCCTACGGCGAATGAGTAGAGAATATCCTCCATCTCTTCTCTTTCTTTTGTAGAGCAGGGACAAGAACTCTTGCTTAGCTTGAAATGATTAGCCAGCGGAGTACTGACTGGCTTGGCATCTTTCATGTTGAACTTCTCAATCACCCGTTCAACGTACTTCTCTTCTGACAGCCATAACTTCTTGGCTTTCCTGTCACGTATAATTTCCATACCCAAAATTTTCTGTGTACGGCCAAGGTCCTTCATGTCAAAGGACTGTGATAACTCCTTCTTCAGTGATTTGATTGTTGTGGCATCCTATCCAACGATCAGCATAAAGCATGAGTAGGATGAAGTTTCCACCGGGAAATTTCCTGACATAAACACACTGATCTGCAACAGTTCTTTTGTGCTTGTGACCCACCATGAATGAGTCAAACTTCTTGTACCACTGTCTCGGCGCTTGTTTGAGGCTGTAGAGAATCTTCTTCAATTTGCAGACTAAGTTTTCTTTCTCTTTGACTTCAAAACCTTCTGGCTGCTCCATGTAAATTTCTTCCTTCAGATCACCATGGAGAAATGCCGTCTTCACATCTATCTGGTCAAGTTCCAAATTCAAATTGGCCGCTAGTCCCAAAACTACTCAAATGGATGACATTTTCACAATTGGCGAGAAGATTTCATCAAAATCAATCCCTTTCTTCTGCCCAAAACCTTTGACAACCAATCGAGCCTTATACTTGACTAGCTTCCCACTGCCATCTTTTTTCAACTTGAACACCCATTTGTCCTACAATGCTTTGCAACCCTGGGGAAGTTTGACCAAATCATAAGTCATATTCTTCTACAAGGATTGCATCTCCTCTTGCATAGTTTGCTGCTAGCTACTCTTCTCCTTATGATTCTGAGCTTCTTGAAAACTTTATGGCTCCCCCTCATTAGTAAGCAAAATATACTCAGAAGCACGGTATTTGGATGATGGCTTAGGCTCTTTTGTTGATCTTCAAATTGTGGACCAACAGTCTCTGGCAGAGGTAGTTGTGGCTCCCCCTGCTCAACACCCTCTACTTCTAGACCTTCTTCTTCTGGAAATCCATCATATAACTTCACATCATTGGTTGCATGCTACGGTAGCTCTTCTTCATCAGTGGCATGCTGTGATGGTGCAAGATTGGGAATAATTTCTAAAACATGATCAACTTTGGTTTTGGCCGGTTGCCCAAAGTCTTCTAAGGTATGGCTTTCTTAAAACACCACATCTCGGCTTCGAATGACCTTCTTATTTTTCGAATCCCATAATCTGTATCTAAATTCTTCATCTCCATAGCCAATAAAGATGCGTGAAGTAGCTTTATCATCTAGCTTTTGTCTGTGCTCTTTGGATGCATGTGCAAATGCTTTGCACCCAAACACTCTCAAGTGAGAGTAAGAAATCTCCCTTCCAGACCATATTTCTTATGGAATCTGAAAATTCAGTGGAACGGATGGTGATCTGTTAATCAGATTGTCACGACCCAAACCCGCCCCTATGGGTTTAGCACTGTAACTGGCCAGTAATCCGAGATTACCGAAGGTCTGCTTAACAGTAATACAGTAATACAGAATACAGGGGCTGGCGGAAGCCAAAACAGTAATTAAACAATGTCCAATGAGCTGTGACAGTCTGTATGCAAAAAGACTTTTCATACATATACATATACAAACAATACAGAACAATAGGTACAACATTTACATTCATTCAGGGCAGGGACTTAATCCCTATTAAAACAGTACAGTAACAGTCTATACAGTTTACAAAACAGATGGGGAAAGCTAGAACACCCCAAAGTCGTAGCTTGAACAGTTCTGGAACCTCAATGTGAGGCACAAAGGTTGGCCTGACAAAACAGTGCTAGCCTGACACCCTTAGCAGCGGTCCGGTGCCGGAACACCTACATATATATATGAGCAGTGAGCTAAAGCCCAATGAATAACATAATGCGTAAAGAGATTAAGGATGAATGTCCTTTCAGTATTGAAAACAGTCAATTGATTCAGTATTTCAATCATTCAGTCATAATAGTCATATGTGGTACACCTATTCGCATAGCAGTACAGTAAACAGTAGGTCTTGAAAGATCGAACAGTCAATGATGGCCATCATAACAGTAAACAGAAGTTCCAAGATAGGAACTGACAGAGATCTCTGTAACAGTAGCAGTAACAGTAAACAGTAGTTGCCATGGATGCCATAATACAGTTCAGAATAGAGGACATACATTCATTTAGTTAACAGTATCGATTCAGAAAGCAGTTCGGTTAAGCAGTCAAAAATATTCATATTTGAACATATCTTTACACAATTGTTACTCACAGAGTTCTGGGCTACAGTTAAGCTAGAGCTCGTCCTCAGATGCCAACCCTACACAGTTTACAGGATGAACACACACTAAGTTCACATTCGGGAAGCAAAGACTTAGCCCCTACTAAGACTCAGTGTGGTTCTACCTCTATATCCTCACTAAGATGCCTTAAACTAGGCCTAAGAGTGCCTAGGATGGAATGAGGATGCAAAGATGCACTTTGAAAACATTTTCAGAATTTTCAGAAAATAGAGGTCCCGCTCGAGCGTGGGTTTCCCCGCTCGAGCGAACATGCAGACAAAGCTTTCTGCTCGAGCGTATAATTACCCGCTCGAGCATATTGCAAAACAGTCAAAAGTGCTAGATGTGTGAAAATCATGCTCGATTGGGCGCTCGACACCCGCTCGAGCGTAAGACACAAGGTCCCGCTCGAGTGTCAATTCCTCCGCTCGAGCGGACTGTAAAACAATGCAAAGTGCTGGGAGTGCGAATTTCACGCTCGAGCGCCAGTCACCCCGCTCGAGCGTGAGTTCAAAATCTGAAATTCCCAGAGTTGAACCTCAAGCTCAAATTCAACATTCAAAGCATCAAATCCAATCCTTTTGGGCTAATTTTCTAGAAAACACTTCAAAACTCATAATATAATATGTTTCCAAGATCAATTTGAGAAATCAAAGCCCAAAGGTAGTTCAATTAAATCCAATTTCAAACCAAACTTCATGAACATAATTCAAACATGACATGCATGAGTTTAAACAAATTCCAAGCTTCAAATACTTGCTCCAATGAGCCAATTCTTTCGAAACATGATGAATTCATGGTCCTTAACATTAACATGAACATGCATGTAACAATCTTCCATGAAAATAACTTTAATTTCATCAATATAGGCATGCATGCATGGAATGAGCTTCAATTCAACAATTTAAAGCTAATTCTAGACTCTGAACTTCAATAGACCAAGAACCAAGCAAGAACAATCCTAAATACAAGTTCAAAAAGGTGGATGTTCTACCTTAAGTCTTGTATTCAAGGTCTGGGAGCTCTTTGACAATTCTCTAACAATTTCTTCAAGTTTCCAAGCAAAATTCAAGATGAACAACTCAATTCTCTCACTCTCTCTTTCTTGGTTGGTTGAGGGCTCAAGAATGGCTGAACATATGCCTTGTTTGAATGCAATAAGGCTTCAATATGTGTTGGCTAAGTGGCCCACTCAATGGCAAGGTTGTAAATAAACCTAACTTGTGTAATTTAGCTCATTTTAATCTAATTCAATCATACCAAATCACATTTCAGATAATTATGCCATAGAATCACATTAATTCTAATTAGTACAAAACATCAATCAATTTCATATTCGGCCGCCGATAAGACATTCAATTCGCAGTTTAAACATAAAACATAAACAGATAATCTAGCGATTCGAACAGATAGACATGCAATTTAACTAACATATTCAATCAGTAAGTTCAGTATTTCAGTCGATTCATTTACTTATCATAATCCGTCTCAGTTTAGCAGTAATCAGTGGTTAACCAGTAATCAGTGGTGAGGGTTATTACGCAGATAGCAGGCAACACGAACAGCTTGTAACGTCCTCAAAATAATACATAAACCCAATATTTAAGATAACCACAGACATACGAGAATAAAGCATATTTCCATTCATCAGAGTATTAAGTATAAAAGTATTACATGTTGACAACAAAAGTAAATGCCCCATAGGCTTACAACTTTCCAAGTCAACACTTGGGTTCAATAAGAGTAGAGTTCTAACTCTTTACACAAAATAAGCCTTTGGCTTGATATACATGTAATAACAAAAGATAACCACAAAAAGATTCCTCAGCCTCAAGGCCTCCCAAGCTACGCCCTTGGAGGTGGCATGTCACCTGAACCTGAAAATGATGTCCCATATAGGGTGAGCCAATGCCCAGTAGAGATATACTAAACCAATTATGAACAATAACTAAAATATTAGCATTCGATAAATGGTTAAAACTTATAAACCAACTTATAACACAATCCAGTTCCATGACAAATATGTACATGTTTCATTCCACTTTCCTTTACTTAACCAATTCAATTCATAAACATGGCTCAGAACCTGGCCAAACAATTAAATGAGACTACATCCCATATTAAAACACTTTCTTTATTCACAATTCAAATGAGACTACAACTCATGTCAAAAACACTTCCAATACTTCAATTATCTACGTTATGCAAACGCAATTAGAATTTCGGGACTTTCACCCTGGACACTCCGGCCAACTTAGTTATCAATGGAGTCCATCCCCTATCTCCCTCCCAAACAGGTTTGAGAGTCCATCCCATATCTCCTCTCAAACCATGGAGTACATCCCATATCTCCTCCCAAACAACATACATATACAATATATTTAACAAATATCATATACAATGATCAATCAATACACATATTCGATATATTATTCCAACCGTCATTTTCAATGACATATTCCACATGATTAGTTTCAGCTTTCCCTAATCAACATACAGTGTCTACAACAATCAAGACTATCCTTCACCAATAGCCCAAAGCAGTTATCTCTAAACAGATAATAAATTTATCAAACAGATAAAATCTCAACATTTTCATGGTGAGTGATTAATTAATCCAACTATACCATTCAATCTCATAATTTCCCAATTTCATAGTTTCCAACTCAATTTCATATTTCTCCAAAATTAATTATACCAATTAATTTATCACATTAATTAGGAAATTTCCCCCCTCTTTCAAATATCAACCCTAAGGTTCAATTTCATCAATTAAACAACAATAATACCATTTTCCAAGACCTCTCATACGCATGGAGTTTAACATTTGAAAACCCCATTTTTAAAACTCTACAACAAACCCTAACTTTCCCAAAATCACCAAACAACCCCATCTATCCAAAATACACAATATTGATGTCAAAACTCATAGAGAGGAGTAGGTTATCCCTACCTTAAATGACGAGACCAAATGGAGAAGGTGATGAAAACTCAAAATGCTCCAAACTCAAAGATTTTCGAATCCAAATGTAGCCCACACCAAGCTCTACACTTTATGCGAAGGAACTATGGTAGAAGATCACTCAAACTAGATGATTTCTTAGAGGGAAGTTGTATTCTAGAGAGAGGAGTTCTCAAATGAGGGTTTTGAAAAGTTAGAGAGAGAGAGTGGGTCGAAAAAGTGACTTAAAATGACATAGTCAAGATCTGATATACGTATAGTCCGCTCGAGCAGAGAATAGGACGCTCGAGCATAAGACACAAAAACTTCACCCGCACGAGCGCAAAAATACCCGCTCGAGCGCCAAGGCACAACTGCAAAGCACCGCCCGGTCGAGCGCAAAGGGACCCGCTTGAGCGTAGAATACACTATTCTAGTACTTTTACAGACTCCAGACACGCGCTCGAGCGCAACAAACCTGCTCGAGCGTAAGGAACTTCGCTCGAGCACGAAAAACACTTCTGCAATAATTTTGCAAACGCACCAAAATGCTGAAAGGATGCAAACTCCGCTCGAGCGTAACAAGACCCGCTCGAGCGGATCAGCAAAAATCTGGGCAACAAGTTTTGAGACTAAAACTCAACCAACCTATTTGAAACACGCTCAAGACATTTCTAAACTCAAATTCAAAGAGTTAAAGGATGGAAATGCAACACATGCAACAATAGACATCCATGGAACCGAGCCCGAAATACAAAACCAATGGAGTGAAAACCAGGATCGCTATACAGCTTCTCTTCAAAATGGCTTTGGCAACTTTGCCATTTTGAGCATATGTCTGACCTTCTCCACAATGGTCCGATTCATTCTCTTGGCTACATCATTCTGCTGTGGGGTTCTTAGAACAGTCTTCTCATGTCGAATGCCGCGAGTAGCACAGTAGGCTTCAAACTTCTTTGACGTGTACTCACCTCCATTGTCTGTTTGGAGACACTTCAGCTTCTTTCTGGTCTCCCTTTCTACCATAGCATGGAATGTCTAAAAATGCTGGAACACCTTAACTTTGGTCTTTAGGACATAAACCCATACCTTTCGTGATACATCATCAATAAACGCCAGGAAGTATTTTCTGCCACCCAAAGATTCCACTTCTATGGGATCGTATACATCAGAGTATACTTTGCTCAATAACTCTGATTGTCTTTTAGATAATGAGTGGAAAGCGACTCTATGATGCTTCCCAAATAAACAGTTGTTACAAGGATTCAATTTTGCATCTTTGGCAAAAGGAATAAGAGACTTCTTTGCCAAAATTTACAACCCTTTCTCACTCATGTGACCCAGCCTTTTGTGCCACAAATTTGATGATGCCTCATTTTCTGCTACATTAAGGTTGTCTAAATTCACCTCCACATGCGTCTTGTATAGTGTGCCAATTGTCTGTCCTCTGGCTACCACCAGAGATCCCTTCTTCAACTTCCATATGCCTTTTCCGAAGTAGTTCTCATAGCCTTGTCGATCTAAGGCTATCCCTGGGATAAGATTCAAGCGTAAATTGGGAACATGCCTAACATCTTTCAATACCATCATGTACCTAACTTTGGTTTGGATGCGGACTTCATCGATTCCCACAATGTTTGAAAACCTGGAGTTGCCCATCTTTACTGTACCAAAATCTCTAGCTTGGTACGTATTGAAAAACTCCTTATGGAATGTAGCATGGTAGGAAGCTGCTACATCTACCACCCACTCGGTGTCGTTGTCTGACATATAGAGGCATTTTTCTTCTTCAACAGAGAATAATGAAATATCCTCTAAGACAGTAACTGTAGTGTTCCCATCTTCGGTCTTTGGCTGTCTATTGCCTTGTTTTTGTTCTCCTTTCAAGGCATAACAGTATTTCTTTATGTGACCCTCCTGGCCACAATGGTAACACTTGAACCTTGGTTGGCTCGTACCATCTCTGGATTTCCCTCTGTCTTGAGATCTTTCTCTACTGCATCCTCTGCTTTTTCTTCTTCCTCTGCCTCGGCCTTTATTTTCTATGACGAGAGCATGTGATTGATCTCCACCCATGTCTTTTTTTCTTGCCTCTTCACTAAATAAAGCATCTGTAACCATGCTCATAATCAATTTTCCTTCTGGTGTAGAGTTGTTGAGGGACACCACCAATGTCTCCCAACTGTCTGGCAAAGAGCTGAGTAATAATATGGCCTGCATCTCATCATCCAGCTCCATTTTGACAGTTGCCAGTTAGTTCACCAAATTTTGAAACTCACTAGTGTGTTCAGCAACAGAGATACCGCATTTCAGCTTCAAATTTACAAGTTTTCTCGTTAGGAGGGCTTTGTTTTGAGTAGTCTTCGACTGGTACATGCCTTCTAACTTTGTCCAAAGAGCATAGACATCAGTCTCCTGGACGACATGGTGGAAGACACTGTGATCGATCCATTGTCTGATCTAGCCAATGGTTTTCCGATTCTTCCGCTTCCAGTCTTCGTCGGTTTCTGTTGCTGGTTTAACTCTATTAAGCTTAATAGGGTCAAACAAATCTCGGCAATACATGACATCGTCCATTCTGGGCTTTCAAATTGCATATTTGAAAGCATTCAACTTTATCATGGATCTCGAAATCAACGTTGATTCCTCCATCAGACTTTGCCGTTGAGTCCAGACTGGTTAAATTAGCCGAAAAAGCACTTTGGATTGCCAAAATAAAAACCGGAAGTTTTTGAAAATCGATTTGCAAAATTTGACCGTATGGATGTGTCCGAAATATTCCAAATAGTTTGAAAGCACTATTGAATCGCCCAAATCGGACTTTAAATGGCTCTGATAAAGCCAAAACAAGTTGAATGGTTCAGATCGCTGAATTCTGGAGAGCCTGAGAAGCACCAGATTATTTCTCTGGATCAACTGACGTCAGCGGCTCAGATAATGGCTTGGTCAGTGGCACGACATGGTCAGCGGCTCCAGATCGGCTTATCGGCTCCGGCGCGGCTCCGCGCACAGCTCGGATAATGTCAGCGTCTGTTGTGCGCTTGTGGCAAGTGTTGCGCGTGAGATCATGCGTCTTCTTCCTTTGGAAGCGCGTGCGGTGCGTGAGCACGTGGAAGCGTATGAGAACTGCATCAAGTGGTACGTATGACGCGTGCGGGCCCGCCCGGACTTCTTTTCCGACGCGGTTTTCACGGTTGTGCTCGTCTGGTCGAGGGCTTGCACCTAGTGTAGTCAAAAGTGGATTTTAGCCACTTTGATTTCTAGGCAATTTTTAAAAACACACTCTGTTTTGCCGAAAACGCACAAAACTAGCTCTGATTCCACTTTGTTGGGATCAAACACACCCAAAAAATAAATCATACACACAGAGAACACAATATTTACGTGGTTTGGTTCAATGCCTACGTTCACGGAGCAGAAATGAGAATTTTCACTAAAACGGAACAAAAAATACAAAACGGAGGAGAAGTATCTCACTCTCTCTACTTAACTCAAAGCTCTCATACACTTCTCACAACTCTCTCTTTTTTGATACAAATCACCCTCTTCCTCCAATCTCTATTTATACACACACACACAGAGGCAACTCCCCCCAAAAATTTCTACCTTCTTTAATGGTTAATGGTGAGAATCAACAAAGGCAACAATGTGAAGAGAAGGGAGAGTTTTTCAGATGCCCAACTCAGACTTTCACTTATGGTGGAGGTCTTCCTACGCCATTCTTCATTGACTCTCTCCTCTGCATGCATGGGGTTAGAGCTAACATTGGTGTTGTTCAACAATGAAACCCATGCGATCAAAAATCTTGAAATGTACGGATGTGGCAATGCTCTTGGGCTTTGGGCTATTTGTTACAAAGAGTGCTTAGTTTCATTGTTTGGACAAAATGATGAGGATGGGAGTAGAGGCTACCAATTCTCTGATGCGGTTCATGACTTCTTTATTACTGGTTACGGCAAGAACCTAGTGTTTAGGAATCCAAATCCAAAATAACATATAATTATTGTTATCTGATTATCCTCTTTGGTTTCCCTATTTTATTTTTTATTTTTTTGGTGTAGGTTGTCTCGTTGGTTAATTTTCTCTGTTTTGAAAATTAGTACTTTTTATGGATGTTGAAATTAATAAATCGAAACTAGGGTTGTTTGGGATGTCCTAAATAAGTGCACTTTTTGACTTTTTTTACTAAAAAGTTGAGGAAAAAAATACAGTTGTTTGGGATATCTTTTTGAATTTTTACGAACAAATGTGTATTAAAAAATTGTATAAATTAGTGTATAGGAGAAGCTTAGGAAAGAAGAATAGGCAGTACGGTGGATGTCCTAGCTGGCAACGTGTGCAGAGTAGTGTATAGGAGATGGTTTCCTCCCTTTCAGGCATTGAATTGGATGGTGTTGTTCGGCTCGTAGGAGCCCACCACGTGTCCCGTTTTGCTCATCGGAACCGTTTCAATGTGTAGAACTCGTCGAGTACTATATGCTTGTAAAAAATCACGTTGATCGGATATCGATATTTATCTGATCGGATTAGTTTTTTTGTCACACCATCCATTTTTTATACAAAACTAATTTGATCATGTAGTTAGCTATATCCGATCAACGTGATTTTTTACAAGCATATAGTACTCGATAATTTCTACACATTGAACGATTCAGATTATCACAACGGGACTCGTGATGGGCCCCTATGGGCCTAACAACACCGTCTTGTTTGCTTCTCAGACTGTTCCCTTTGTACAAACGGTGGGCAGCTAAAGTACAACTGACGTGACATGTAAGTTGTACTTTTTTTTGTAAAATTAATTTTTTTTTATATTTTTTTTGGTGAATAATGATAAATTTTTAACTTTTTTAGTAACTTTTTGACTTTTTTAAAGTATGTCAAACCAACCCATATATGTTGACTATTTTTTACTTTGTATTATTATTTTGAAGAACAGTACTATATCTTCTTAATTTCTACCCCCAAACTCCCTTTCAATGATAACAATTTATTATTTGTCACGTCATTGGTGGAGTTTGTATTATTATTTTGAAAAGCAATACTACATCTCCCTAATTTCTACCCCCAAACTCCCTTCCAATGATAACAATTTATTATTTGCCACGTCATTGGAGGATGGGACATTTTTGACACTTTTTTTTTTTATCTCAATCTCATTATTAATTAACTAGTAGTGCGATACACAAGAATTTATTTTTAAAATAAAAAATTAATTTTGAATCATAATACTTTACGTGTGAAAAATTTTGAGTTGGTTTGGTTTAGTTTTTTAAATGAGTTTTGAGTTGTATTTTGAAAAATAAGTTGTTAAAAAGAGTTTTGAAAGTTGAAAATTTGGTTGGTTATAAGTTTTGAAAATAGTTTGGAGATGATTTGTAAAAAAATTTTTTTGTTTTATTTTTATTTTTAGTTAAATAGATGAGTGAAAGAAAATTTAATTGATTGAGCTCTAGAATGTGAGAGAGAAGAGAGAAAAAAGAGAAGTAGTTCTGTTTTTTTAAATTAATTATTTAATCTTTATCTTTGTTTGTAGGCCATGAAATTATTTTTAATAAATTATCAATTTATGGGGAAAAAAATTTCAAATTCAAATATTTATCTATAAGTCATGAAATTAATTTTTTAATTAATTATTTAATTTTATAAATTTTTTATTAGTTTTATATGTTTATCTATAATGAAATTAATTAAAGTACAAATGAGAGAAAAAAAAGAAAAAAAAAGTGCTTTTTTTAAAGAAAAAAAAAAGTGCTTTTTTTTAAAAAAAAATCAATTATTTTATCTTTATCTGTAGGTCATGAAATTAAATTTTTTAAATTAATTTTGGGAGGATTTACGTGTAAGTCTTAATAAATGAACTTATTGTCCAGTAGTCCTGTTAGAATTAATGGTCTTTTTCATTAAATACCATTAAAAAATATCACTAATTATTAATTTTCAGTGATGGTATGAAAATTTTGTTACAAAAAATGTCATTAATTATAAATTTTAGTAACAGTTTAACAAAAACATCACTAATTTTTAATTTTCAACCGCAGTTTAAAAAATTTGTCATAGAAAAACGTGATTAGTTGTAAGTTTTAACGACAATTATAAAAATCGTGATAAAAGTCACTAATTGTTAATTTTTAGTGACATATTTAAAAAAATCATCACAAAAATTTTATTTTTAACGACGATTTTATTAGGACTTATTTTCAATAGGACCTAATGGAAATTAGATCCAACTATCAGGACATATTAAGTAGTTTATCCTTTATTTTGATATGTTTATCTATGAGTAGAAAGTTTATAATTTAAATCTTTATCTATAAGTTATGAACTTAATTTTTTTTAATCACTTATTTGATTTTTATCTTTATCTATAAATCATGAAATTAATTTTCATAAATTAGTTATAATTTTTTTATGTTTGTAGGGAGAAACTTTGAAATTCAAATTTTTATCCATATGCCATGAAGTTAATTTTCATTTCAATTAATCAAACAATTAAAAAATAGAGGAAAAAGTAAAACATGAAAGACAATTTAGGAAAGAGGAAATTTTAAAATTATGAAAATCTAGGAATAGAATTTTGCAGTTTTTTTATTATTATTATTTTTTTAAAGAAAATACTACATTTGCTTATATATAGTATCGATAGATAGATAGATACTTAGATAGATAGATAGATACATGGCACATTGTTCATATGCAGCAGATGACCTGTCTGTGATGTTTATTCAAAGAACAATTGCAAACAACCCCACTCCAAGATCCAAGTCCAAATCTAATTTTAAAATTGTGTTTAAATCAATAATTTGAGGAGATATTTGTAGAGCAAAAAGAAGAAGAAGAAAAAAATCAATAAAATTGAAGCTATTTTTTCCGTACTTTTCTTTTCTTTTTCTTCACAAATCCACACATTTATAACATTTGGGAGAGTTAGATAGGCATTTAAAGTTGTGTTTCGATTATGAATTTTAATAAAAATTTAAAAAGAAAAAAAAAGTAAAACAAATGTGAACAAAATATAAACTTTTGATTTTTGATTTTTTATTTCCTTTGCCTTTTCTCTTTCTTTTCCGCTTTCCTCTTCAAACCACATAAAGAAAGAATTGTTAAATGCACTTCGAGATCAGTCCACACCAATCACCAATTGAAATATCTCATACTGTCTTTCCAAATATTAATTACACAGACAAAAGTTATATATCATTCACATTCAAGACTTTAAAATAGCAAGCAATGACCACTTCTCCACATGAAGAGGTAAATGAACTCTCACAGCATACCGCCAAGTTTGCAAACAGAGTGTGCTTTAAAGATCCTGACTCACACCATAATTCAAATGCAAAGAACATTTTCAACCAAAAGAGAGTAGCAGTAAGGCTTCATAAAGAATGTTGGTGATGACCTTGTTCTCACAATTCAATGTGTTGGACCCCTCTACTCTACTGACCTCCTTCTAATTCTCTTTACGGTGATGACTTCATTCTCACAATTCAATGTGTTGGACCCCTCTGCTCTACTGACCTCCTTCTAATTCTGTAAAGATTAACCTTAAATTCTTTCATTTCAAATTTATTACTTGTCTAAATGAAACCAAAGTTAGTAAGAAGCAGTTGGGGTGGTTTACAATATTAAATGATATATATCATCAATAAAATTTGGCAATCCCATGTCAATTGAAAATTAGGGTGTTTTAATTTTTTATTTTTTGTGTGTGGAAATGCTCAAGTTATTCTCCTATATATATATTTCGAATCCTCAAAAAAGTAAAACAAACAGTGAGGGTTATTATAAGGAGATGTGGACTAATGTCATTGATTTTTATTCTATGAATGAATTAAGTTGGAATAGAAGTAATATTTTGTATGTCCTTAATTAAAACTAGAATTTATTTCTTGGTTTTGAATTTTCACAGTGTAAAGTCAGATTACTTATGCAGTGTTTGAATCTTAAATTTGTGGACCATAAGTATAGATATAAATTCTTTTCCTAAAATGAATAGTGCCTAGGTTGCGACCTCTATAAATATGAGAATTACATACCTCACTGTTAGTATATAATTGCTTGAACATATTGGAAATATGAGGATTTTGAAACTTTCTAATTGTCACTTCTCCTTTCGAAAGATATGTATTATAAACAAACTACAACATCAATTTGTTAATTTTATGAATAGTCATTATCAAAGTCTATCGAAATTCCTTAGTACTCTATAATTTCAAGGGGAAATTACATCCTAGTGGGATAGAAAAAAATTTATCCCACAAATATGGAGGGGTGCAAGTCACACTTGCATCTCTATAATTTTTAACTTGCACCTATAATAGAATTACTTACACCCCACATATTTTTGTAATTTTTTTCTCTGTGCCCCACTATGCTATAAATTTCTCTTTCTATTCATTTCTTGCCAAACCATCTCATCCAAATAAACTATATAGTTAAATGGACAGAGAAAAAAAAAAGTGACAAAAATAAAAGTTAAATGTGTCACTTTCTCTTCTTTGTACAAAAATTACTATTCAAACTAAAGATCCAAATTAGTACCCAAGAAAATGGAGAAGAAGAAAGAAAGAAGGAAAGAAAGTAGGTATGTATGTATGTATGTACGTGTTATTGTTACCACTTTTTTCTCCATTGTGAGTCATTGATCCATCTAAACACGGTGTGAAACAAAGACTTCATTTGACTTCCTCGTTGTAATTTATCAACAACCTCCCACTTTGGTATCCAAAGAAAATGAAGAATAAGAGAGAATAGTATTGGCTACGGAGGCCTCAAAGTGAAAAAAAAAAAAAAAAGTAGTTATAATTTTTTTATGTTTATAGGGAGAAACTTTGAAATTCAAATTTTTATCCATATGCCATGAAGTTAATTTTCATTTCAATTAATCAAACAATTAAAAAATAGAGGAAAAAGTAAAACATGAAAGACAATTTAGGAAAGAGGAAATTTTAAAATTATGAAAATCTAGGAATAGAATTTTGCAGTTTTTTTTTTTTATTATTTTTTTTAAAGAAAATACTACATTTGCTTATATATAGTATCAATTGATAGATATTTAGATAGATAGATGCATGGCACATTGTTCATATGCAGCAGATGACCTGTCTGTGATGTTTATTCAAAGAACAATTGCAAACAACCCCACTCCAAGATCCAAGTCCAAGTCTAATTTTAAAATTGTGTTTAAATCAATAATTTGAGGAGATATTTGTAGAGCAAAAAGAAGAAGAAAAAAAAAAATCAATAAAATTGAAGCTATTTTTTCCGTACTTTCTTTTCTTTTTCTTCACAAATCCACACATTTGTAACATTTGGGGGAGTTAGATAGGCATTTAGGCCACGTTTGTTTGGCAGATTAAATTGGATGGGATTATTTGTAAGAGGATTGTTAGTGAAGAGATTGTTAATGTGTGGATTGTTAGTGAGGGGATTAAGTAAAAGTGTGTTTGTTTTGATGATAGTATGGGAGATGATTAGTGATGGGATTGTTAAATTATTTTTATATAAAATAAATAAATAAATTATTTCTATATTAAAAAAAATTAAAACAAATATTAAAACAACTAAGAACACTTGGTAAAAAAAAAAAAAATTAAAATAATAATTTTTTTTATATAAAATAGACTCAATCCCCTCACTATTTTCCTAATCCCACCTAAAATTCACCCAAGCTAATCCCCCAACAGAGGGGGATTACTAAGCCCCCTTCACTGCTAATCCTATCACATTGTGTTGCATCCAAACAAGGGTTTGGTGGGTCCCACGGATTGCTAATCCAATCCACCCTCCCAAATCCCCAATCAAACATGGCCTTAAAGTTGTGTTTCGATTATGAATTTTAATAAAAATTTAAAAAGAAAAAAAAAGTAAAAAGAATGTGAACAAAATATAAACTTTTTATTTTTGATTTTTTATTTCCTTTGCCTTTTCTCTTTCTTTTCCGCTTTCCTCTTCAAACCACATAAAGAAAAAATTATTAAATGCACTTCGAGATGAGTCCACACCAATCACCAATTGAAATATCTCATATTGTCTTTCCAAATATTAATTACACAAACAAAAGTTATATATCATTCACATTCAAGACTTTAAAATAGCAAGCAGTGACCACCACTTCTCCACTTGAAGAGGTAAATGAACTCTCACAGCATACTGCCAAGTTTGCAAACAGAGTGTGCTTTAAAGATCCTGACTCACACCATAATTCAAATGCAAAGAACATTTTCAACCAAAAGAGAGTAGCAGTAAGGCTTCATAAAGAATGTTGGTGATGACTTTGTTCTCACAATTTAATGTGTTGGACCCCTCTACTCTACTGACCTCCTTCTAATTCTCTTTACGGTGATGACTTCATTCTCACAATTCAATGTGTTGGACCCCTCTGCTCTACTGACCTCCTTCTAATTCTGTAAAGATTAACCTTAAATTCTTTCATTTCAAATTTATTACTTGTCTAAATGAAACCAAAGTTAATAAGAAGCAGTTGGGGTGGTTTACAATATTAAATGATATATATCATCAATATAATTTGGCAATATAATTTTTGAAGCTGAATTTCAATAGATAATTTCAACAAATAAATTTTTTAACAGATAATTTCAACAGATAATCAAAAAAATTAAACAGATAGATATTTGAACCACTAGTCAAAAAAATTAAAAGATAGATTAAAGGTGTAAAATTATAAATAAAATGTGTTCCAAAATAATAAAATGTATTTTTCACCACAATATTTGATAAAGAGTACACTTTTCACCCCAAAAAAAAAAAAAAAAAAAAAAAAAACTCATGAGACCTAATTACACCCTCTTTAAAATGAAATTTTCATCAATTTTCTCTAATAATAATAATAATAATAATAATAATAATCTCCTGAACTTCTTTTAACGAGCAAAATAGTTTAGAGATTTTTTTATTTTGTTATTTACTTTTGAACTTGTTAAATTCACATAATTTTTTCCTTTTATTTTGATCTTATAAAATACTTCACATTCGCAACTATGCTAATTAATGATTTTGTGATGGCGAATCGATTGACCCATCTTAACACAAAAAACAAGAAAACATGAGAGTGGTCCTAATCAAACGACTGATTTTCACCCATAAAATATATATATATATATATATATCAAGCTAAGAGAAGCATCGAAAGGACGCTGTAAACTAACACCTTCCTTAAACACAATGGTAAACCTCTGAATTCAACTGTTGTTTTGTCAAAACCAAAACTTTGAGTTATTTAAGAGTTAAACATACTCAAAACAGGGTTTAAATATTATATTTCAAATAATATTTGCAAATAGATAGTTCTATCTCAGCTTTTATTTGGTTTACAGTACTTGATTCGCACGAAATTAAGATTGTTTCATATCCATTAGTGCATGTGCGCATAGCTAACGCTAGGAAATATCTAGGCACAACATGTCATATGCAAATTATAGTTTAAATTAGTGTTGATTACAAACTACTCTGATATTTTAAATTAGTGATGTTACAAATCAATGCAACTATAATTTTTTTTTAAAAATCCAATGAAGGAAAAAAGTAAGTACATAGGGTATGCACATTTTTTTGAATTATATTTTTAAAGTTATTTCTGCTTTGCAACATTGTCATAGTTTGTTTTCCGCTTGATATATAAGCCCAGACAAAGAACAATTTATGTGGGGAAGAAAAAGGGCAACCAAAAAAAAAACCAAAAAGGGCTGCCACCACCATAGAATCATCATCTAGACAGTTCATGATCTCACAGCCGGGGCAAGCCAGACACCCAAGAAACTAAAATATATTTAGCAAACCTAGATCAAATGAGATGGCCATTCCACAGCAATCAGAAGTAATCAAGTAAAAATTTGGCAAACAATATCATCACTATCTGGTAGCAAATAAAAGAAGACATCATCAAAGCCCACTCTTTAACAAAATCATAATACATAACTTTATAAAACTCTATTGGATAATACTATACCTTTAACACAACATCAATATTCTCACAATATATAGATCAATGCCACCACAGCCAACAATTTATAGTTAATTGACAATTTTGCAATCAAAGTTCACTAATTCAGTGCCTAGGGGTAGTTTTGTTTCCAGCTGCTTGGCACGTTCTCTAGCAACATCATTTCCCTCACCTATTTGGTCATTTAAATCACACTCAAGTCAGAGGAGTCCATGGGTGCTATAATTTTGCTCCCAAATCAGACCAATGAGTGTGGAGAGATCGAGCAACAAATCGGAGTCCAACAAGATCCCAAATGTTTGATATTGCACAATTTTTTTTTTTTTTTTATTTGGATACCTAGCATTTGTAATATAAGAAAGTCGTTCTTCTCAATTGACTCTGAAAAACCTAACACTAAAGATTGAAATTTCAACAATCCAAAATCCACAATCCGAAATAAAACCACTTCAACCAAACCCATTTACGAAATCAACACAAAATGAAAGAAAAAAAAAATCATATAAAAACCCTACAGAAAGCGTGAGAAATGGGGAAGGGAGAGACAGCGAGAAAGAGAGAGAAAAAGCGAGTCCAGATCGACAGAGAAGGAGAGAGACCGAGAGACAAATACCTATAATCAGTGGTGGTGCTGATTTGCAGTGATCGTGGTGGCAAGCGTCGGTGGCCAGCGAGGGTGAAGATCGACAGTGGTGAGCGGCTGTGAGGTTTGGTATCGACTGCTCTCTATGTTGGTGTGTGAGACATAACAGAACCGAAATGTGTTTTCCGGTAAATGGGATACTGGGCGCGAATATTAATGACTTTCCCTCTAAAAAATTTTCGAAGCTTTAGCGACTAAACGATTATTTGTCGCAAATACTCATTAACAGCGACTAAATATTGGTCGCCAAAGGTAACATTTTTGGCTACTAATGTTTACTTTCTTCGGCAATCTTTAATATACAATGACTAAATGATTTGTTGTCGTCAAAAATTCATCTAAATGTGTCATTTTTGTGCAACTAAATCGGTTTTTGTCGGCAAATGACATTATACGCCGACTAAATGAAGAATTAGTAGCATAAAATGACAAAAAACACCGACTATAGCTATTTTTGGTTGCCAATAAGAACTCTATGTCGACCAAAATCATATAGTAGCTAAAAAATGCGATCAATGCCAACTAAATCAACTTTTGGTCGCCCAAAGCACTATTTTTGGCGACTAAAATTGTTTTGGTCGCCAATTTTAGTCGCCAAATGTGCAGTTTCTTGTAGTGTAAAGTAAAAAAAAAAAAGTAAAATAAGAAATAAAATAAGAAGATAATTTGGGTCTCATTAGACACTTTGTGCTCTCGACTTACTGCATTAAGAAAAATACGTTTGATTTGTATTTTGAGAAACAAAAAACACTGCCTTCTAATTTTTATTTTTCCATTTTCATTTTTAAGATACACACTATCCACACAAAAAATGGTAAAAACTATAAAACATAGAGAAATTGTTTAGTGTTATTGGAATAAATATAAGTGGTGCATGTGCTCTAATTTTATAATTGTTGATTTAAGTAGCACAATTTTTCACTTTTGTGCTATTGTTCATTCTTCAAATGTGTGGTATATAACATACAATATATCCTAGATGATCACGACTGTCTTGATTCAATTGAAAAGGTAAAAGACTATTTTGTTAGCTTTGATTTTAAAAATACCAGCTGTCCACATATGCAATATGTGTGTAAATCGAGGGAAAAAAAAACGAGTAATATCATATAAATAATGACAAGAAAATATGCTTATATTGTAAGGTCCTGATGTCCCACATCGGGAATTGAGGGAGAGTTCCTGGGCTATAAAAGTAAAAACCTGGACCCTCATATAGCATCAAGGTCTTTTCCCGAGTGGTGAAACAATGTCGATGACATATGAATGGTTGGGGTGTTACAAATGGTATCAAAGCCAACTCTTTGGAGTACCGAGTGCGGGCCCTTTGCATCTCTCGATGCATGTGGGTGGGCTTAAGAGCAAGCAGGCTACTGCATGGGGACGTGCAGCTTTAAGAGGGGGTGATTGTAAGGTCCCGGTGTCCCATATCGGGAATGGAGGGAGAGTTCATGAGCTATAAAAGTAAAAACTTGGACCCTTATAGAGCATAGAGGCCTTTTCCCGAGTGGTGAAATCCCTAGCAGAACTCTTCAGTTAAGCGTGCTTAGGCTGGAGTAGTTATGGGATGGTTGACCCACTGGGAAAACAAATCTGTGTGAAGGGTTGGGGTGTTACATATATAGTGTGTTGCTGAAGTGGAAAGTATGTTCTTTTTCAGATAAAGGTTTATGGGCCAAACCTTACACATTTCATTATATAATTTTATATTTTTAAATAAGTTAGAAAGGCATTTTCAAAAATGTCACAAAATGTCAACACCGTCTCTAGCCGTCATATATTATAATAGAATAGATAGATATATTAGAGGCTAGAAATTTGATTTAATATGGTATGATTTATTCTTGTTTTAGAATATTTATCACTGTGTTTGGTTTCAATTTTCTAGAAATTGAATTTTTTTTTTTTTTATGCAATTGTTCTCTTCGTCGTTTGCTAACAAATTCGTTCTTAGCAAAAGAGGAAGAGATCTGGAATGCGAGAAAAATCTAGAAGAAGAGAGAAAAAAGATAGAGGAGAGAGAGAGAGGTTGTGGCTTAGATCTATTCAAAAAATTGAACATGTAAGGGAAATATGCTTGATAAATTTCAAGGGAAAAATGCTTAAGCTGAATTTCAATAGATAATTTCAACAGATAGATTTTTTAACAGATAACTTCAACAGATAATCAAAAAAAAATTAAATAGATAAAATATTTGACCAATAGTCAAAAAAATTAAACAAATAAAAAAATTAACAAATAGATTAAAGGGGTAAAATTATAAATAAAATGTGTTCCAAAATAATAAAATGTATTTTTCACCACAATATTTGATAAAGAGTCCCCCCAAAAAAAAAAAAAATACTCATGAGACCTAATTACACCCTCTTTAAAATGAATTTTTCATCAATTTTCTCTAATAATAATAATCTCCTGAACTTCTTTTAACTAGAAAAATAGTTTAGAGATTTATTTTTTAATTTTATCTACGTTCATGACGTTCAAACGCATGGCAAGTGTCACCCAAGTAACCTTTGTAAGTCTTCAGCACTTTCTGAAAAAGAAAAACGAATGCAAGTCTTCTACATTCTATTTTTGGACCTTTTTACTTAGTCTTTTACATTCTATTTTTGGACATTTTTATTGCGCGTTTTGGTCTTTTTATTTATTTATTTTTTTAATTTTATCTTCGTACATCTTAAAAAATTAATAAGTCACTCAAAATTGTTAATTTTAATCTTCAATTTAAACAAAAAAGAACTAAATTAAACTAGATTTAAAGTGATAAATGTCTAAAAATTATTATTTTTAATCTTTAATTTAGACATAAAAATTAAATTGAAATTATACTTAAAGTACAGAGACCAAATTATTCAAATTATAATTATCATAATGATAAATTTGTATGATAATGTTTATACATATTGTATTTTTGAACTACAAAATATCATAAATGATGAAATATTTTTTTTAGAAGGATAAATGATGAAATATTTATTCAAAAAATATATGGAAATTTTAAATAAATATATGTGTAGGACCTCAGTGCTTACCCCCCAGCACCTGCCCGCAAAGGGCATGCTCTCCCAATTGTAAGAAATCAGCGCTTACCATCTCAGCAAAACCCATATGTAGTAGTAAAGGTGCAACTTTATTCCCTTAAAGGGTACAGCGTCAAGCACCACAAGTTGACTGTGACTCGGCCTTACCCTAGGCCTCTGCCATGGTAGGATGCTAGCGCAAACCCAAGCCAACAATATGGAAAATTTTGATTTAGATATATCTTTCAATTTGGAAATTTTGATTTTTAGTCAAAAGGCCATTATAAATTGGCACATTATTTTTTTTTTAATTTCTTACACATTTTTTTTATATAAAAACTTTTAAAAAAATAACTAAAATAATTTATTTCTAAATGGTTTACAACCGCAAAGACTATACAAAATACTGCCAAAGTCTTGCCGAATTGCGCCAAATCATGCATTTTTTGAGTTGTGACAATGCGGGTTGGGTAGGTTGGGTTTTGATTGTGATGAACCATCCGATTGAAGGTTTCAAAAAACCAACCCGCCTACCAAACTACCCAACTCTTTATTTTCCAACCAAACCTAAGCCTTTGAGTTTGGAAATTTGACTATTTTATCAGATAAAAAAATTTGTGTGAGATGATTCATGGATTTTTTGTAATTAATTAGATGGTTATGAGAGAAAAATTTATAAATTAATATATAGAATCTGATATTTTATCTTATTAACTATTTTAATAATTTAAAATTTTTATTGACTATTTTAACCAAAATAAATCATCTCAAACAACCCCTAATTCACGCGTTCAGGACACCTGTCCCACTAATGGAACCAGTGGTTGAGATCAATCATCCACCAAAACGGGGAGATAAAAAAACAAATTCTTGGGTTTTAGATTTTCAGTCGTGCAAACACGAACGTGAGAGAGAGTGGAGGGGCTAAAGAAGAAGGAAGTTGTTGTCGCCCCGTCCGCCGCCGCCAACGGACCTATTCTTCAAGGTTTGGTTTGGTTCTGCTCTTTTTCCCTGGTAAGTGGGTTTTCTTTGCTCTCTCTGCTTGTGATTTCTCTTACTTTTTCTCTTTCAAATCTGTAAAAATACTCTGTTTGAAACAAAAAAGCAATTAGCTATCAAGCTACTACTATTGAACAATACTACTCTTGAATTGAATGTGATTGTGCTTCATTGATTACCTGTTTGACGGATCTAAAATTATCTTTGAATAGATCCACCAGGTATTCTTTCGTTTTACTTTTAATTTTAGTTATTGATGATGGTTTTGCTTTAATTTGTATTTGCCGATCTGTGCTATGTATATGTAGATTTAGAAAGTTATGTATGATCTACAAATTTGATCACTAAACTCATGTTATTTTGAAACAGAATACCAAGTTGTTTTAAACTTATTTCACATCCTGGGTTTGAGAAATAAGTTTAGGGTAATTTGTTCGAAAATGACATTGGTTTAGTTAATAACTCTGTGATCTTCAGTGCTTCGACAGGGTGGCGGCGACGCCATGAACTTCTTCCTTAGCCCCTTCTCTCTCTTCTTCATTCCCTCTCTTCACATTTGAACTGTAAAACCTAGGGAGGGAAATTGGTCTCCCCCAAAATGATGTCAGTTGGGTGAGGGAGTAATCTCTGCCACAGATCCCTTCACTAGATCACTCTAGAGGATCCGAATGCCTAATTCACCCCCAACATCTCGAGAAATTATTCATTTGTCTAAGGGCACCACGTCACTAATGCCAGGTGGTGCCCCATCCCAATAGTTGCGCACCATCTGTCTATATTGCCAGTTGCTCTACCACATAATTAACACAAATAATACACATGAAAGACTCTGAACGCGTTAATGTTAAAGAGATTTAAAATAATTTATTATTGTTTTATATTACCGCTTCAACTCCAAAATTTGAAGTTTGAAAATTTGAATTCAAACCCACTCAACATAAACAAACATTTGTCTCCCTCCTCTATTCAATCTCTCTTTACCACATGTGTTTAAGTGATAGACATGTGTGTCCTCCAAGTATCCAAAGAGTGTCAAAGTCTTTAAAAAAAAATTAAAAAATAGGACATGTTTTGAAAAGTGTTGGACGCGTGTCGGGAAAATGTCCAAAGAGTGTCGGTATCTGACACAGACACGACACAGATACGTCGCTTTCTTAGAAATGTCCGTACTTCTTAGTTGTCCACCAAGTCCACCATCAATGCCAAATAACCTTAGTGGACCAAGCAGATATCTTAACCTTGAAAAAATATCCATTAATGAGTATATAGTACCTACTTTTTCATCACTTAGCTCTTGCACAACCTTTGAGAACAACAGATTAGCTAAGTAGTAGTCTAGTATGAGATCAAAGATGATAATCTCATAAGAAAGCGTAGTAGTCAACAAGCAATAAACACGAGGCACACTTAAGCACAATGGCCTCCTATCTCCTGCGTCTTGGAACCTAAGCGCAAAGCCAATGTGCGAGTAAAATGGTTAGTCCTACACAAGTGTATAAATGTTATATGTGCAATGGAATTCAATTTGGAAAGTCTTGGGGAATGTAACCTAAGAGTTTCTAAAACTAAGAAACACAAACAAGTACACATGAAAAATTTTAATAAATAAAGGAAACGTGGAGGACCCAAAAAATTATAATTTTATGTATTTATTATATATCATATATATAAATATAAATACTGCATTCAAGGATAATAAGAAAATGCAACTTGATATTGTTTCCTATAAATTTACTTTCTTATTCCTTTTCTTTTATCATTTTATCCCCTATTTATTTTGTTCAAATTTGTAATTAGTTTCATTTGTGTCTAAACTATGGTTACATTATGTCCTCCAAGAGTTTGAAGCATGTTTGATTCTTTTTTCTTTTTTTTTTTTTGGTTAAATGACATGTTTGGATAAGTGTCGGACATGTGTCTGGAAGTGTTTAACATGTTTTGGTTAGTAACATGGACATGCTATCTTGTTAGAAGTGTTCATGCTTCTTAGTTGCAAAACAAAAAACCTACAAAGAGAACATAGACTATTAAGTTCATTTCCTTGATTGGTTGATTCGACTCTTACGTCATAATCACATGAAATCTTGGAAGTGATTTTTCAATATTTGATTGGCCTCTCCTATCTAATTATTTGATTTTTTTCGATTTGATAAATAGTGTTCTTATTTGATTATATTTTGTTTGGGCAATTGTTTGGTATTTATTTTGATAAGAATTGGGATTTGATGACTTGTGATTTTTTTTTTTTTTTTTTTAAATTGATGTCCGTTGGAAATAGAAAAAGAATAGGATGGCAATTTTTGACAACATTATCTCGCCCTGTCTTTGTGTTCAATATTTTCCCCTTATAGGGCTTCTGGCAATATCAAATGTGGTATCCCCAATTGAATTTGGTATTGGAATGATATGAATTTCCTTGTCTCGTATCCTTCCCATCAACCCTCTGTAATATAGTATGTATATATCTTTCAAGAATTTAATCTTGAAACATTAATTTTCTTTATAAGAACAATCTATTTATCGAACAAAATGTAGTAGAAAAATATTATATGCTTATCAAAACATGTGTCTTTGGCTTCAAATTACTCATGTGGGCATCATGACTTCAAATTAGTTTTGAATTTTTACTAAAGCCAACCTGATGGGGAATCTGTCTCATTAGGGGACAAGGATGGTAGATGTAGAAATATTCTTTGATAGGGATCAAGGATGGTACTTGGAATATTCTTCGACGGGGTTCCTGTCACGCCCCAAACCCGCCCCTAAAAGTTTGGGCATGACCACTTCAGAAACAGACACTTAACTCAATACTCATAACGTATAGGGCCTGAACGAAAGAGTTTAATATCATAATCATTAATATAAAATCACATCCATTGAGCTATCACTATTATGCCAGGATCACAAACAATGCATCACGTGAATAAACATACAGAGAACATGCACTTGAAAATTAGTTATATACATACGCATACACAGACCTAGCCCCAAGGTTGGGCATATAACAAAAGCATTGGATGGTGAAGGAGTTATGTACATTTCAACCTTAGGCAGATAATTAGAGTACAAGCCAAAAGTCTAACAAAACTTCACAAAATGTTCGGGTTTCGTCTAAGTGCCTAGACATACGGGGATTGACAAAAGAGAGACAGGCACCGAGGGTAAAGGCTGACCTCCAGATTGATTACCTACAGAATCAAACAAAATACAGAGTGAGCCAAGCTCAGTGAATAATAGTACCCAAATAATTCAATGATCAACTTGAATTATAATGCATATCAATGCGTATATAAATACAAAAGACATATAGTTAATCTGATACTGTAACTATTTCCATAACGGCCTTGAGCCCAGTTTTTAGACGGAGTGGCTTTAAGCCCAGATTAAACAGAGTGGCTTTAAGCCCAGAGATATACAGAACGGCCTTAAGCCTGACAGATTTTACAGATTGGCCATAGGCTTAACAGATTCCACAGATTGGCCGTAGGCCTAACAGAGTTTACAGATTGGCCATAGGCCTAACAGAGTTTACAGATTGGCCATAGGCCCAGATATCATCAGAGCAGACTAGTTTCCGAGTCTTACAAAGTTTTAGAGGCATATGAAGATACACACATTCTTTCAATCGTTCATATAAGTTAACATAGTTAATTTACGATTAACAGGGTGCTAATGGTAACATTAGTGATAGGTAAAGTGTACTACTACAGTACTACTACTCACAGTGTTATGGCGGATATCTACTTCCTCCCAGAGGGTGTCTTACACACATACAAAGTCACACATTAATCCAATTCCTTCTTAAATTCACATTTGATTCGATAACTTCAAGTAAATTAAGAAGCATTTTAAAGATTTCAAATACTAATTTTAACCATCCCAGAGGGTCAAACACGTAAAACGGAGTGGGTAAAATTTTACAGCATGGGCCGCACGTGCGGTGGTTGGTCCCACACCTATGGTTGGGAAGTCCCCCACGTGCCTTTTTAGCAGTAGCCAAAACCCAAAATTTTCCCATTTCCCGCACGTACGGCCATGACTCCCGCACGTGCGGCAGTGCTCCCGCAAGTGTGGCAATGACCCCCGCACGCGCGGCGATTCTGTACAATTTCAGTCCGAAATTTCAAGCAACTCTTTACTTAGCAAATTCAATATAAAGCCCAAATTAAGGAAGATTCATGCAACATAATGGTTCAATACTATAATAACATGAATTATAAGTGTATAATGTTACAAGAATTGTAAGTTACAAACCCAACTAAGTTACTTCTTTCAATTTCAAGAACACAACCCAATCCTCTTAATCATACAAACAATACACATGTACTCACATGTAGTTCCAACATGAGAATTCTAGGCATGAGTTACAATTTCCCTCATATAACCCAAATTAGATCCCAAACAAGCAAATAAGAAGTATAATTTTCCAATTAGGCAAGCATCACACACAACTTCAATCATAAACCCTAGTCCTCACAAGTGAGAGGAGAATTCTCACACATGTTCAAAAGAGAGCTTATGTAGAGTAACTTTTACATACCTTGAGTTCAAATTCTACAACCCTCACAAAGTTTCCCAATTTTCTTCTTGAAGAACTTCCTCTCAAACCCTCTTCTTCCCTAAGTTTTCTCTCTCAGGATATTTCCTTGTAATGACTCTAAGTCAAAGGTCCAAAGAACATAGATATATATATATAAAGTGAGTAAAGACAAAAATCAATCAGTTTAATCATCCCAAATCAAATTTTCACAAAAATGCTTACTATGACTTAAAAATTATGCTGATTTCAAATGTAAAATCAATTTCAGATTATTAAGCCTCTAAGGCTCTCAATTCTTGATCCAAACATTATAATCGTAACAAATACTTTCTTATTAAACAGATATAGGTCTCTAATCATAAGACCCATTTGCTTAAACTTAATTTCACATGAACTTTCACATTAAGCATTTAAATGCACAGAATAAGGGACTAAAAGTATACCAGAAACATATGCGAGGGTCGGGTTATTACAGTTCCAGTAATTAAAAATTGGGCTCATCTTGCCCTGTCATCATTCTTTAAAAAAATTTGATTCATGAAGCCTGATTTGAGAAAGGTAAAATGTCGCAAAGCAACTGTGATCATCGGGATAAGTGATTTTTTGATGTTTTAGAATTATATTTGTTTTTGGTTTATTGATGCAAAATAAGAAACAATACATCATCAACATTTTTTTTTTGTTTATTTGGTGTATTAAGGAAATGAATCATTATCAATATCTTTTCTGCAATTGGGGTTGTTGTAGCTGATGAGCATTACAAGATTTCTTTCGGTCCTTTTTTTATCAACTAAAATCAATAACATGCTTGTTCTTTTTCTTTTTGTGTCATCAGAAAAATAAGACTCTTGCAGTAAAGGCAGAACAATGTTGAGCAACATTGATCAAAATTTACCTGAAGATGTTATGAATAAGTTACTCTCAAGGTTGCCCGTGAAATCCCTATTGCGATTCAAATGTGTTTGCAGGTACTAGTACACTCTAATTAAAAGCCCTGATTTCATTAGCAAGCACTTTAACCAGGAAAATTGTTGGGTATACCTCCTTAGTGGAGTAAGGGACCCAATTAGTTTATTAAAATATTTAGTTTGGTTTGGTGTTATTTATAATATATTATTCCTAACTTTTGGAGGCCCAATGGGTATTTAATAATCAGTTTGATAGCAACTAGGGTTTTGTTAAAAAGCCCAAGATTGAATAATATATTGATATATATATTTGCTAGGAGGCAACAGTTGATTATCTTTTATTTTTGGGTTTGGTTTTGGGCAACAACATAGAACTTTGTAAAAGTTCAATTGGTGATTTCCATTGGTACAATGGCTGCATGTAATTTGCTTTGCTTCACTTTGTTTGGACGTTTTGACGACTCTAGCTCCACATTGAAGGTGTTGGTTTTGGTTCATTGTTTTGGATCTTCTACAACTCTGTTTTGAAGACTTTTTGGTAAGGTCTTTCCTTTTGATTATTTGTGATTATTTGGAATTCACCTAAGGGTGGTTTTGTGAGACCATTCGTGTCTCATTTGTAATCGTTTAGAAACTTTTTGGTTGATAGTGGAATCGGATTTCGATCCCGTGGATGTACCTCACATTAAGCGAACCAGGTAAAAATTCCTGTGTCAGTGTTGATTTAATTTTTATGCGTTAGTTTTTATTCCCATTGATTGATTTACTTGTGATAAATCATCTATTTTCCCTAACAACTGGTATCAGAGCTTATGGTTTATTTGAGTTTATTTATTTGTGTAAATCAATGGAGGGGAATGTAGGTCGCATATCTAGCTTCAATGAAAGCAATAGGGTAACTTGAAAAACTAAAATGGAGGACTTATTATTTTGTAAAGATATGTATGGGCGTATTGAGGGTGATAGTGACAAACCCAATGGTATGAAAGATGATGAATGGAAGGGGCTTAATCGAAAAGCCGTTGGTGTTATCCGTCAATGGATTGATGACAGTGTGTTTCATCATGTTGCTATTAAAACTTCATGTCACGACCCAAACTAGCCCCTAAAAGTTTAGACATGACCGGCCTGAACTTAGGCCTCGAACTCAAGAGCAACATATAATCCATATCATAGTAGGGCCTAGCAGAAGAAAATAATAACCAATTGAAACGCCCATTGAGCAATTTCTAAATGCCAGGATCTCAAAACATTTCATCACATTTCATCACACATCATAATACACATATGGTCCACATATATATCTACAAATATATACAAACCCCCCCTTCATGGGGTATAATCAAAACGTTGAGAAATTTAAAGTTATACATATTAAGAACACGTTTGACAAGATCATTAATGACCCATGTGCTAAAAGAGGGAATTCTGCAAAAAGCAAAAGACTCTACTTTGCTCGGCTTGACACAGTAGAGTTAACAAAAGGTTATAGGAACTGAACTAGGGCTGGCCCCCGGGTCCATCACCTACGTAACATACACACAAACGAGTGAGCGAGGCTCAGTGAATAATAGCAATATAAAAGGATTCATATGAATAGACATAAGATACGTAGCATATAAATTCATAGGTTATTTGTTTGCCTCAGACATGAATCCATAGCAAAACAGCCTCGGGCCCAACTTTATTCAGAACGGCCTTAGGCCCAACAGAATACAAAATCAAAACAACCTTCGGTCCATATTTCATATGCTATAGTTCAATCATTTCAGTCATACCATCGAACACAACTCATATAACATATGCCATTCACTAGCAAACTAGATTAGTAATTGAATAAAACATATGAGTACAATACGTGTATAAAGCATATCGTTATACTACTATTACTCACAGTGATGTGGACAAGTAACAGTTCCTTCTTGTACGTGACCTACACATAGCATACACCTCACAAGTAAGTTACTTCCCTTTAGCTTTTTTTTTCTACTAAATGTTCGATTCATTATTCCGTGTGAAATTGTGAGCATTTCTAAAAGATCAAACGTACATATTAATAATTTTAGAGTGTCAAACAGAGCTAAATAAAGTGACAGAAATTTTCTCCATGTGCCGCATGTGTGGAAGTCTCCCACCGCACGTGCGGCCCGCACGTGCTTTTATTGCAGAAAGTTCCAATCTGTCTCCCCTGTTTTCCGCACGTGCGGCTGTGAGCCCCGCACGTGCGGCAATACATCCCGCACGTGCGGCTATACATCCCACACGTGCGGCCATGGCCCCCACACGTACGATCGTATGCTCTGTTTTGAGCAATCCGAACATCTCCAAACACCAAACTTTCCAAGACCAATTTAAGGTGAAAAACAAGCAAATTTTTCCTTCAATATCACCACATGTGAACATAATAAACATGAATCTCATACATAATTAGATCATGACTCATTTAAAAGGAAATTCATGCAATTTGATGATCATATTTCATTTTATCCATTTACATTTTCAAGGTTAACCAAAAGAGAGACAAACATATAGAGATCAAAACTTGAAAGCTTGAAGATATCTTCTCAAGTTAACTCAAACAAACCCAAAATACAAGAATTAACTCTCAAATTAGATAAATACAATGCATCTTGATGCTTTCCATGGATATTTCCTCAAACAAGGTTTTTATATCAAAACCCTAACTTATATGAGTGAAAAGCTTCATTTACATGCTTGATAACAATCAAATGAAGGGAGGTTTAGGATATTTGAGTTGATATATACTCACTTTGATCTCCAATCTTTGAACTCCCTCAAATTCTTCAAGCTTCTAGTTGATTCCCCTTTTCTCTCTCTCTCTTTTCTCTTCTCTTTTCTTCTTTCTCCAGGAATGTTTTATGTTTTTTATTCTAAGTATTCCTTATATCTCTTATATCTAAGGCTTATCTAAGGCTAGTCCAATTAAATCAATTTAATTCATTACGAATCAAATTTTTTTACGAAAATTTATATTATGTCCTAAAAATCATGCTAATCATAAATGTAAAGACAATTTCGAGTTATCGCGCCCCTAAGGCTTTCAATTTCTAGTCCAAACATCTCAATTTCAACAGATTTTCTCATAACCGACAGATATGATTTCGTAATTATATAATTCACCTAATTAAACACAATTTCACATAGAATTTCACATCAAGCATATAATCACACATATAACTAAAGACATAAAGCATATATGAGGGTCAGGTTATTACACTTCAACACATGATTTATGGAAAAAATTAGAAGGCCTTTATGGCAAAAAATCAGCCACAAATAAAGCCTTTTGTAGACACCCCATTTTTTGACCGACCTTAAGACTCAGACGTCACCGATTGAGCGCTCGGTGATATTGCATGTTGTGCTCGTTCAGAAGTTTCAGAGTCTCGGCTGCGAGCCTTGCCTCCGGACTTTCGGGCACTTTCGTGTCTTGTCTCGGTTTGCGAACCAGGCTCCGTTTTCTCTGTTTTCTCTTCCCGAAGGGAGGGAGTGGCCTCGTAGATCATCTCTCAGTGGCCGTAGGCTATGTTTCGTGGTCGTAGGCCATTTTTCCCGTTTGGAGCCCTGTTTCCGGTTTTTCGGAGCCAACGGCCGTGTGCCTCGGTTCGAGACCGCATAACCACCTCCGTTTGCTCCGGTTTTTGGTATACACCCCACCACCATACATTCCAACAACTTGGAGCTATTTTTTAGAGCTTAGGAGCACCATTTCTCAAACCAAGAGCTGCTGGTCCATTGGTCTTCAAGGGTAAGCTTCTTTTCCCTTTTTTTTGTTCCTATCTTGCTCTATATCTAAGCCTTGCTTGCAAGCATTTTTGGGCTCCGACCCAAACTGTAAATAGTCATATTTTGAGCTCCTTTTCATGTTTGATTAAGGACCTTTTGCTGTTTGGGATCTCCTACTATCACTTGCCTCTTTAACTCTCTTTTAGGCCTATTTTTGAATGATATTTTAGGCCGACTTGTGTTTATTTTCGTGGCTTCTCATAAACTATAAAGTGCCTTGTTTTGGGCCCCTCTTCAACATTGTTGAAGGGCCCTCATCTGTTTGAGATCAGCAGTTGCCACTTGCTTCATTATCTCCCTTTCGGGGCCATTTTTGCATGCTAGCTTAGCCCCATTTGTGTTCACTGTTTGGCCTTGCTTAAAACTGTAAATATGCTTTTTTTGGGGCTACCTTGCTTCTATATTCATTCTTCATGGCCAAATAATGCATGCTTGATGTAGCTACAAGTCATTTCATGTGCCTAATCTTGTATTTCGGGATCATTCCTTGCATCGGGTGCCATGTTTCCATGTTTCGGGATTGTTTTGTGTCACATTTCAGTGCTGAAATTTGCATGTTTGCATATCATGTTTCATACCTTGCCATGCTTTGGTAGAGTGGCATTCGTGCCTTAGGTTCGGTCCTCGGTTTGCGTGCATATGTGCACGCATTTTGAGTGTCTCATTTTCATCTCATGGCCACTGATGTGAGTGCGGCTGAGGTCCACTCACATTGGTATAAGTCCATCTTGCATTGTGTATGCCATGTTTCAATGCGTTGTGCATGTTATGTTGTTAGCATTGTGAGTGCCATGTAGTTGCATTGCATGTTTGTATGTTTGCTTGCATGCTTAGGTCGCATGTGCATTGTTGTGCATTGCCTCGCCTCTTGATCAACCATGATTGAGGTTGGGTCCCTTGTATGTTTTGTGTGCATTGCATTTGACATTGAAATGCATACTTGACTCTTTGGCCATCATGCATCGAAATGCGTGATTGGTGGCTCGAGGGTCGAAGGCCACGTTCCCTTGAGTCCATTGCATGATAGGGAGTGTGTCCGTGCATACATTTGCTTGAAATTCCATGCCATACACTGCTTGCCCTCTGCTGCTGTCAATTGTAGGTTCTGCAGGAAGTTTTGGCCGGTCGGCTACATACAGTGCCGACCGGCCAGTATTCTGTGGCCGATGGATTAAAATGCAGCCGGTGATCATCTACTTCAGCCGGTGGTGTTCCTCTTCAGCCGGTGGTACTCTACAGTGTCCAGGGAAGCATCCTTGGGATTTGTGCAAATTTTCGAGGAGTAGAGCAGTGCAAACAGAGGCAGTAGTGCTATGGCAGCGAGTTTCCGGGCAAGATGAATCCGAGCATGCATCATTCGCGCATCCCGAGGCAGGGGCTGCAGCCATCTTCTCTTTGCATTTAATTTTTTAATTAGATTAGAATTTTTGTAATAATTTAGTATTATTTATTCGGTCTGTATTATTCTTTTGGTCCCTCCGAGCGAGGGCAAATTTGTAATAAGTGTGGCTGCGTGTGTGCATGTCTTCCAACCCTCCACTTCTTTCTCCCTTTTACTTACCTGCTTTTGATGGTTAGTATTAGGGCATATTTAAATTAGCATACAGTATAATAACATGCGTGCATCCATACATTTGTCTTACATGCATTGGGCTCGGCACATCATGCTAACTGCATTTGTATTTCAATTCCGGATTAAGTACTTGTTAGTTGCAGCATTTCACATGCCATGTTTAGGATAGTCGAGCCTGTTTGGATTGCATTTTTGCATGTGTTGCATTAGCCATCTTAACATGAACTAGGATCATGCATATGATTACTAACTAGTTTCTGTTTTGGCTTGGAGTACTCGGTAAGCATTTATGCTTTAGCATATCGCATGCGTGTGAGTGTTGCCATAACAGCATGATTACCATGAGGCTAGCTGCTTATGTGATATAACTGCTTGAATGCCTGTGGATGGAGGTTGAATTACCTAAATTGGAATAAGACATTAAAACTGTGAGTTTTAAGCCCACTAAATAGTGGCAAAACCATTTTTTCTAAAGCCCACTCGAAAGTGGCAAAACCTGCATTTTAGCCTACTTGCGAGTAGCAAACCATTTTCAAAACAAACATGCTATGTTTTGTTCCAATTTAGGCGATTTGGTCTATACTTGTTTGCTGTGCGCACAACATAGTAATTCTAGGCTAATAACCGGAATAAGAACACATAACGTTTTCAAAATTGGATATCATGGTTAGTAGAGGCCGATCTTCGGATCGGGCGAGAGGGGGTGCTCATAGCTGACCTTCCCCAATCGTACCCAAGTTCCCGAGTCGAGGCAACTTTGGTGATGACGGACACGTGGCCTTTGGCACCGAGTCAGGGTTTCCTAGATTCCCCCAAAATAAAATATTTAGGTGGCGACTCTGTATCTGGCAAAGCAGTTAATGTTTGGCAATTCTTTCAAAAATCTGTTTTCTCAAAATGATTTGCCGAATTTGGACTCGTTGGTTCAGATTAAGAACCGTGACAATTTGAGTCCGAACTGTAGTAAACCCGCAAAACGAACGGAACGGGACCTCATCCTCTCGTGGCGTTCGGGGACGTCTACAGTTTCTGGCGACTCTGCTGGGGATTTAGAGAACTTGACTCGAACTCGTGATATCCTGTTTTGACTACACTTATGTGTTTCTTTGCATTGCATGTGCATTAGTGCGCCTAGGACACCGTGTTGGCCATCTACTATTCCTGAGCGGTTTGCTGGAGGCTTGTCTTGTCAAGGCATGACCATAAGGCTGACCGGTTGCAGGCTCTGCCAGTATGGGAACACAAACCCCGGTTTTACCGGGGCACCCTTTTTGACCATTCGACCTAGTGCATATTCGAATCTATAGTGACCATTCCAAACTAGGACAGGTTGCTTACCCGATATAGGTTGTTTGAAACCACTGCGTGTGTAGTGAAACCCTAGCTCCTGACAAAATAGGACAAGGAAACCCTACCCCAACATAGGGGTGTTTTGGCTCTCTTTGCTTGCTATGTGCTTTTAGAGTGCGTCTCTACAGGGAATGCATGTATCAGTTTGCAAGTTTGAGTATCAGGCCTGTGGGCATCAGGATCAGTATTTGGGGAATCAGTTTTACCTGAGGGTATCAGTTTACAGGCAGAATTTTGGGCAGAATTCAGTAGAGAGCACACTCATTCAACTATGCTCGTATCTGTTCAGGTGAAATCAGGCTGAGATGCTGTCTATTTTCTATCTTGCTAAGTGGTCTTGGAACCATAGCTTCAGAAGGGTCTGATTTCCCCCGGGTACTCTAGACTTATGTTGTTATGTGATCGGGGATGAACCACTTGCTGTTAGTGCTCAGTTTACTCCAGATGTGATGGATGGCACGCACTATTTTGAGCATTTGTGAGTGCTGCTTATTCTACTTTCTGACTTGGGTATTGAGTCTGTCTCGTTGTGTCGAGTCAGTCCTGTTGAGTCTACCTTGTTATATCAAGTCAATCCTGTTGAGTCTGTCTTGTTGTACCGAGTCAGTCTTGTTTTATTGGAGTCGGGTGATTCTGGGGGTGTTACCTCGGACATCACCATTTTGTTTTGTGTTTGTCTTTTTTGCTTTCTTTTGAGTCTGTTTCTGCCTTGGAGCCAGTTATGCCAACAGATCTGAAGAGAACAGCAGTGATTTTCACACTCTTGTGTTTGCTTCTGCCGTGTGCCAGTTGTGCCAGAATTTCTAAATGAGATGGCAGTATTTGACTAGAAGCTGCGTCTTTTCTGTGCCTTGAAATCATTGTAATGACCTGAGTTTTTCAAAACTTTTCGAACATTGTGGTGAAAACGAAGAGGAAGGAATTCCTCGGGTTTTGCAAAACTTGATCAATTGAGAGAAAGAGAGGCGTGCTAAGCCCTTAATGAATGAGATCATGCTCGTTAGTATGAGTACTAAGAAGGATCCTGACTTGATCCAGATTGGTCCTACACTGTCTTCTGCGCGAGCGATTTGTCGCCTTCTTAAAAAAAAATTTCAAAAAATATTTTGCGCGGTCCTGCGAAGACTTGTGTGGGATCGCTCTTGAGATTGTGCAGCTTAGGATCGCTCTCAGCCTCGAGATTCGACCCCTCAAGCCTTGAACCTGAGTTCAGAACGTTCAATGGTCAACCACAACGTGAGGCCTGTGTGGCCATTTTGAAGCAGCCCTCGAACAAGAGGCACCAAAGTCAGATCAAGAAGATCAGATCAAAGGAAGCTTGTAAAGCTAGATCAGAAGCCCCCCCCCTCAAACTAGGGGCAAAAATGTCAGATATGCTCAAAGAGCCGAAGATGGATCCTTCAGTAAATCAATACAACGGCCACTCTCTTGGATACAGATGGCTTTAAAACCCTAAAACCATTTGGCATGGACTTGTTACACTTTTACCCTTTGAGAGGCTCGCTGGGCCGAAAACCCGGAAGGGCGACCCAGGCAAAAGTTAGAGCAATAGAAAAATACAAAAATAGAAAGCAGAAAATGCAAAAGAAAAGAAAAAAAGAAAGAAAAAAAAAATGCAAAAAAAAAAAGAAAAGAAATGGAGAAAAAAAAATTGAAAAGAAAAGAAGAACAAAGCTCGCAAGGTCGAAAACCCGCAACGGGCGCCTTGGCAAAAGTTAGAGCTTAAAAAGGAGAGATTAATACCCAAGTGTACCTTAACCCCGAACTACGTAAGGCTTGATTCCCATCTTTGGGATACGTAGGCAACTTCATTCCGAAGTCCAGCCATAAACACTTCCAAATCGACTGTGTCCATGCGATCGTTTTGGTCATCTTTGTCTTCTCTGTATCTGAGAGTCTGGTTGTGTTCGTCACTTTGAGGACTGACTACAATGCGCTGCGGCATCATCCAAACAAGGGGCAACTCTCCGTTGCCATTCAGTGTGCTGCGGCGCCATTCAAACAAGGGGCAACTTTCCGTTGCCATTCAATGCGCCGCGGTGCCGTTCAAACAAGGGGCAACTTTCCGTTGCCATACAGCTCTTTTCAAGCATGGGGCAGTTTTCCTTTGGATCCGAGGTTGTGCATCTTAGGAGTAAGTTTCATGCTCGTTGAGCAAGTAGCCGTTTGCGAAAATAGTTTTTGAGAATTTTTACTGAGGTTGACTAATTTTCTCGAAAATTATTTCATTTTCCAAAACTGGACCATTTTCTTGGACCCAAAAAAGGGAAAATTTTCATTTCTCATAGCCTGACTTGCGTGATTTCAAATCAAAAAGTTGAACAAGCATGTTAATCTAACTCTCATGTTGGTCAAAACTGTTTTAGTAGAAAGCAAAAACAAAAAATGGTCCAAATGATGAACTAGGGGCACAGTTGAGTCAGGCTTCCTGTCTTTCCCCATTGTCAACATACTTGCCAAGAAGGACACTCTACCTGCCAGAAAAGGGCACAACAAATGGTAGAAAGCTCTTACATCCTCCAAGCAACGAGGTATCAAGCAAAGTGCGAAGCACGAACTAGAATGGGGCAAGATATTCCACTTCATCATCTGGACAGATCTGATCACGTCCAAACTCCCCAGCAGAGCATCGTCAACCGATGTCAGCTGCAAATTTGCTACACGCCCAGTTGTAGCGCAGCCCCTCTGTGGAAGAAACTCACTGTTGTGAACAAGAAGAAGAATCTGGTAGAATACCAGGAGCAAGAGCCCACAACTTCCTGCTTATCCATCAACCACCCAGGGGAGGGATTGAAAAATGAGAGATTGAAGAATAGAGAGATGTGCGATGAGAGAAAAAGTGAGAAAAGGGCTTTTTCAGAAAAATAGAGCTTGAGGGCCGAGTGATGTGAGGATCACAAATGAGAAAGGGTACGAAGCAATACCCGGTGAAACAGGCTCCCTGTGCACGTCAGTGTGTCGTGTCTTTTGTTTTATTTCGATTCTTGTCTTGAGTCGTTCCGAGCGTGTCTCGATGTATTTAGGTTGTTTACCTTTTGTTTTTCGTTGTTGAGTCTTTTTCACTCTGTTCAGTAGTCGACTCAATACCTGTTTAAGAACTCATTTCTTAATTTCAAAAATAAAATTGTTTTGTGCTCAGAGTGCTGTGCCATTCTTCACGTTTGTGCAAAACAAGATTCGTTCTTTCATAAAACCACAGGGTTCAACCTAGGTCATGTGAGAACAGTAAAATCAGGATCTATCCGAAGCTATATAGGTTCCGAACTGCAAAGCAAAAGAAAAGAGGGAAAATCGAAGCATCTGAGTATGTTTCACCTTCAGCAAATTCCGTGATTGTACTCCGGATGAACTAGGGGCACAGAAAAGCTTCGCTCAAGCCAAGAAAGCCTTGCTCGAGCCAACAACCCAGAAGCTCGCTCGAGCGAAGGAAATCTCGCTCGAGCGAAGAACTCAAACCCTCAGGTCTGTAACCAGACACACGCTCGAGCGAAGGAACTCTCGCTCGAGCGAAGAACGAACCAGCTCGCTCGAGCGAAGAAAAGCTCGCTCGAGCCAAAAACCACTGCTCTCAGGTCTTACTACTAGACGCAATCCTCGCTCGAGCGAAGAAACCCTGGCTCGAGCGACGGACCAAAACAAAGAGCTCGCTCAAGCGAAGAACTGCTCGCTCGAGCGAAGGGTCAAAATTCTGGGCAGCAACCCTTTGCTCCCAAGCTCAACCAACCTGCTACAAACCTGCCCATTGCATCCCCTAACTCAGAAATAGGAAATTAAAGGACGGTAACAACCATAATACAATGACAGGAGCTACGGAACCTAAGTCCGGATACAATAAACTAATGGGAAAAGACCGGGGTCGCTATAACCTCCCCCTCTTAAAAGAATTTCGTCTCCGAAATTAAGCATAAGTTTGTAAAAAAAACAAGTTTTTCTCAATTCCCAAAGATATTATATAGCAATAATAAACAACTTGACCCAATACTGGTCACTTCATCTCTTTATCAAGAGGCATCTCACAATATATATAAAACGACATATATTTCAACCTGCATCACTATTATGCATTATTCCTTTCAATGTTAACAATTCCCATATCATATTCAATTGCATGATATATACAACACATTCAACAATGTAATCAACATATGCAATGTTACACTAAACTTCTATAATGAAGCAAGTTTCAAGATACACCCATTTACCAAAACATACTCAATGTTTTACAACTTAAGACATATGTAAAGCTCTTAAGTTCAACAATATAACAGAATCTAATTATAAGATTACAAATCAACAAACATGTCCGGATATTTCTCGCGGACTTCCAATTCACGTTCCCAAGTGGCTTCCTCCACTCCGTGATGTTTCCACAAAACTTTTACCAAAGGGATGGTTTTTCCTCGCAAAACTTGATCCCGCCTATCCAAGACTCGAATCGGTCTCTCCTCATACGAGACATCCTCATCAACCACTAAATCGGTCCAATCCAACACATGTGATGGATCCGGCTCATACTTCCGAAGCATACTCACATGAAACACGTCATGTACTCCGGACAGCTGCGGCGGCAAAGCTAAACGATAAGCAGCCTCGCCAATCCTCTCAAGGATCTCAAACGGACCAATGAACCGAGGGGACAACTTCCCGCTCTTCCCAAACCTCATCAAACCCCGTCTAGGTGATATCTTCAGAAAGACATGATCACCCACCTCAAACACCAAAGGTCTCCTCCTACGGTCGGCATAAGATTTTTGACGACTCTGGGCTGTAACAAGCCTCTTACAGATAAGCTCAACTTTCTCCGTCGTTTCCCTCACCAACTCCGGACCCAACAGAGGTGCATCCCCCACCTCGGCCCAACAAACAGGAGATCTACAAGGTCGGCCATACAAGGCCTCAAACGGTGCCATACCAATGCTAGACTGGAAACTGTTGTTGTAGGCAAACTCTACCAATGGCAAGTGCCTCTCCCACGACCCACTGAAATCAAGGACACAACCCCGAAGCATATCCTCAAGGATCTGAATAGTACGCTCGGACTGCCCGTCAGTCTGAGGATGATAAGCCGTGCTAAAGGTCAATTTAGTGCCTAAGGCACTCTGCAAACTCTGCCACAACCTGGCAGTGAAACGAGGATCTCTATCTGAGACGATCGTCACTGGGACCCTGTGCAACCTCACTATGTCCCGAATATATAAATCGGCAAGATGATCTATGGAATCTCTAACGCGCATAGATATGAAGTGCGCCGACTTAGTCAACCGGTCTACAACCACCCAAATAGCATCACTACCCCGCTGAGTCCTCGGAAGACCCACAACGAAGTCCATAGTGACGTGTTCCCACTTCCACTCGGCAATAGGCAAGGGTTGCAACAAACCCGCTGGCCTCTGATGTTCGGCCTTCACTTGCTGACAAGTAAGGCACTTAGATACGAAAGCTGCCACATCTCTCTTCATACCCCGCCACCAGAACTGGCGACCCAAATCCCGATACATCTTAGTGCCTCCCGGATGCACCGCAAGGCGTGAATGATGAAACTCTCGGAGTACCTCCTCTCGGCAAGACTCCGGCACAAACAGATGGTCTCGGTATCTCACACTCAGGTCGGAATACACTGACAGACCCTTCTCAACCTTCCCACTGGAAATCTTCTCCCGAAGGGACTCTACCTCAAGGTCACCCCTCTGAGCCTCTAACACTCGAGTCACAAGTGTAGGCTGCGCAACAACAGAAAACAAGGCCGCAGTCTCAACGGATTCGCTCAGAAGCAAATCAAACTCTCCAAGGGCACCCAACATCTCCCACTCTCAGATGGCTATACTAGCTATGTCACCAACAGGTTTCCTGCTAAGGGTATCGGCCACCACATTGGCCTTTCCCGGATGATAATGCAACTCAAAGTCATAATCCTCTATGAACTCCATCCACCTCCTCTGCCTCAAGTTCAAGTCTTTCTGTGTAAACAAATATTTCAGACTCTTATGATCCGAGAATACCTCGAATCTCTCACCATAAAGATAATGCCTCCAAATCTTCAAGGCAAATATCACAGCTGCTAACTCTAGATCATGCGTAGGGTAATTCTGCTCGTGAGTTGTCAACTGACGTGAGCCATAGGCAACCACTTTCCCCTCCTGCATCAACACACAACCCAGACCCTCTCGTGAGGCGTCACAATAGACTGCATAACCCAACCCTCTCTCTAGAATAATCAATACTGGAGCGGTGGTCAGTCTAACTTTCAACTCCTGAAACGACTTTTCACAAGTCTCACTCCATACAAATTTGACTCCCTTCCGAGTCAATCTAGTCAAAGGCGAAGCTAATCTGGACAAATCTTTCACAAACCGGCGATAATACCCAGCTAACCCCAGAAAACTACGGATCTCAAACACACTCTTAGGCTGTGCCCAATCCTGCACTGCCTCAGTCTTAGATGTATCAACAGACACCCCTTCCCCAGAAACTACATGGCCTAAAAACTTCACCTCTTCTAGCCAGAACTCACACTTCCCAAACTTAGCATAAAGCTTATGGGCTCTAAGTAACTCAGGCACCACTCTCAAGTGTTCATCGCGCTCCTCCTCTGAAGGTGAATAAATCAGAATGTCGTCCACAAAGACGACTACAAAACCATCTAAGAATTCCCGGAAAATCCGGTTCATCAAATCTATAAACACTGCTAGTGCATTGGTGAGCCCAAATGGCATCACCAGAAACTCATAGTGGCCATACCGCGTACGGAATGCCGTCTTCGGAATATCCTCCTCCCTGACTCTCAACTGATGATAACCCGATCTCAAGTCTATCTTAGAGAAACAACGGGAACCCTTCAACTGATCAAACAAATCATCTATACGAGGTATAGGGTACTTATTCTTAACCGTAGGCCGATTCAATTTCCGGTAATCTATACAAAGTCTCAAAGCACCACCTTTCTTTCTAACAAAAAGGGCCGGTGCACCCCACGGCGAAACACTAGGACGGATATAGCCCTTATCTAGCAATTCCTGGAGCTGAATCTTCAACTCAACAAACTCGACTGGGGCAAAACGATAGGGTGCCATAGAAATCGGCGCCGTGCCGGGCACTAGGTCAATAGAGAATTCAATCTCTCGATGCGGTGGCAAACCAACAAGATCCTCGGGAAAGACGTTCGAGTACTCACAAACCACCCTTGGCAACACAATCTGAGTCTCATCATCCTCACTTATCGAAAGGTTAGCAAGTAGACCACTAAGCTCACTCCGTCCTCGCGGAACATACCCCGGTGGCAACACACTACCAACCCGGTCCCCCAAAAAATGAAAACACTCTCCGCTCACGGTACAACAAGTGACCCTCTGGCGGTAGCAATCAATAACTGCCCGGTATGACGACAACCAGTCCATACCCAAAATTACATCGAAGCCCCTCATAGGCATAACTACAAAGGAAAATGGGATTCTATGATAATCAACCTCTATATCACAACCCCTAACACCTTGTTTCAAAATCAATTCACCCCCAAGAGGTGACACTACACAAATAGGAGATGATAACTGTGCTAACTCCAACTCCAAAACAGATGCAAATACAGCAGACACAAAGGAATGAGATGCACCCGTATCAATCAAAACATTAGCAACCGAGTTGCAAAACAAAAAGGTACCTCTCACAACCGATGGAGCCGGTACGAGATCCTGCGCAGTAACAGCATACACGCGCCCAGACGACCTCTGATCAACTTGCTCACCCCTAGGAGCATAAGACTGCTGCACAGACTGGGACGATGAAGCCCCCTGATTGGCCCTCGAGGCCTGACCCGACTGTGCTGGCTGCTGACCCTGAGTCTGCCTCAAACCAGATGCACTAGGTGTGCCTCCCAACTGCGGGCAATACCTCTTCAAGTGCCCTGCCTGACCGCACTGAAAACAAGTGAGCGGCTGGCCTCTACCCTGACTCTGGCTCTGAGATCGAGCCGAAGAAGATGCTGCTCCCTGAATTCCTCCCCTCTGAGGACAAACTGGAGACTTGTGGCCCAGCTCACCACACTTGAAGCAAGTGATGTCTCCCTGACTGCCTTTCCCCGAACTAGCACTCGACATAGGAAAAGTAGATCTAGAGAAGCTACTCAGAGACTGCTGAGGAGTGAAACCTCTCTGCCTCCTGCCATCACTCTGGCCATCCTGACTCCTCTTGGAGCCTTTCTGCCCTTCCTCCTCCTCCTGTATCATAATCTCAGTATGAGCTGCCGCATCAACCAGACGCCCATAATCTCGGATCATAGACGCCACAACTCTCAACTTGAGGCCGCGCCTCAACTTCTTCTCAAACTCAATGCAACGGCGTTCCTTAGACGCCACCAACTCAGGTGCAAATCTGGACAAACTAGTGAATGCTGCCTCAAACTCAGCCACAGAAGAACTCGCCTACTTAAGCTGACAAAACTGGTCTCTCAGCTTCTCCCTGACTGCTGGAGATAAGAACCTCTCCTAGAAAGCATTCACAAATGCCTCCCACGTACCTCCAACACGAGCCTTAGTGAACTTCCACCACTGACCCGCATCCCCCTTCAGCTCGAAAGATGGCAAGCTCACCTTCAACCCCTCGTCTTCGATGCCAAGCATCTCAAACGTTTTCGTTGTCTGTTCGAGCCACTCATATGCCTTAAGCGGCTCTTTAGGATCCCCCAAAAATTCGTTCGGATTGGACCGGAAGAACTCCCTCTTCAGAAAAGAAGGTCCTACATCTACAGCAACAACCTGGGCTGGATTCGCAGCCCTCAGAATGCCAACTGATGCCTGAATTGCCCCTGCTATCTCCCGGGCCAAAGCACCCATAGCCTGTTGGCCCACTGGCTCGGCCACATTGGCCTGGCCAACTCCCTCCTGTACTTCCGGAATCTGAACTGCCGGAATCTCCTGTACCACCGGGACCTCCTCCGGCACAGGCACTTCCTGCCTACCCGGCCTACTACGCCTACCGCGTCCTCGTCCTCGTCCTCGTCCTCGTCCTGACATCCTATGAAAGGAAACAAAGACGTTAGCACATTAATAAATGTGCCGAAGCTAAACACTCACGCCCTAATGCATTGGACAACAATAATTCATTCCACGTAAGCACATAATCACATAAGCACCTACGAATTTCATTCCCGGATAATGATAGTCCCAATGCGTTACTATAGTTCCGGTTGGAAGCAGCAGTGATCAAGTGCCTTTCCAACAAGACTACTAGAAACTCAAGGGTCCAATCAACATCCTAGAAACTACATTCCATACCCACATAATCACATAAACATGTTATCACATAAGCATATAACATTACACTAAGTCTCTATCAAACGAGACGAACCCAATGTGATACTAATCACTTCCCACGTACCCAAAGTATTCAAACCCGGTACGCTCTGATACCAAGTTGTAACGCCCTCAAAAATAAACCCATTAAATATATATAACATCAACATGGAATGTTAAAAAGGAAACAATTCATTATAACATTCATCAGAGTCTTACTAAATAAAAGCATTACATGTAACATCAAATTAAATGCCCTACAGGCTTACATCTTTCCAAGCCAACACTTGGACACAAAAGTATGAGTTCTAACTCAAATACAAATAAAGCCCTAGGCTTGAGTGTTTACATGTACTAACAAATAAAAACAAATAACTGAAAATAGTCTTCAAAATCCAAGTCCTTCCAAGCTAAGTCCTTGGAGGTAGCTTATCACCTGAACCTGAAAATGATGTTCCCATATAGGGTGAGCCACAGCCCAGTAGAAATATACTAAACCAAATATAAGCAATGAATAAAACGATAGCATTCAATAGATGATTAACCTAGATAATCAATTACATCATTAAACTGTCTCATGACATTAATGTCTAAGACACGTTTTACTTTCCAACATTATCAATATGGCTCAGAACCTGGCCAAACTTACAACAGTGAACTATATATATCATATTCACATTCTTCCAATGTCAACAAACAAATGAGACTCAGGCTCAAATCAAAACACTTCATACTTCCAGTTTGATACACATTTTAGTGCTGTATCAATAAAAACACTTCAATATAAATAAGCACACATAAAAGTGATGCTAATGGAGTCCATCCCCTATCTCCTCCCAAACAAAATCCGGTTTAGAGGTCCATCCCCTATCTTCCCCTAAACCGTGGAGTACATCCCCTATCTCCTCCCACACAAAACAATGTATGTAAACACATAACATATACAACACACAATCAATACACATAATGTCTGTATTAATTCAACAGTCAAAATTGATGACTTAATCAATGATTAGTTTCAGTTATCCCTAATCCACATGCAGTGTCTACAACAATCACGACTATCCTCCACCGATAGCCCAAAACAGTTATTTCTAGACTTGGAAATAAATAACTCAACAATTAAATGGACGAGTGATTTAAATTAACCAACTACCCCATTTAATCAATAAATTGCTCAACCTCATGAATTTAACTAGTTTCCCCAATGTTCCTTAAATTAAATATACAATTCAATTTATTTAAACAACTAGGGTTTTTCCCAAAATTACCAAAATACCCCCAACATATTAAAATGCCAGAACTTAGGACAAAATGTATACATTGGAGTAGGAAATCCCTACCTCGAAGAAATCAACAAAAATGGAGAAGACGGAGATGACAACCCAAAACCCAAAGTGCTCCAAACTCAAGATTGTTCCGATCAAAACGAAGCCCTCGACCCACTCTATCTTTTTAATAAAGGATCTAAGGTAGAAACTCACACTAAGTAGATCAATCCTAAGAGATAAGGTTTGTAGAGGGAGAGAGAACTCGTACCTAGGGTTTTGGAATCTGAAAGTGGATGAAAAACTGATCTGAAACACGCTGCTGCCTATTTAAACCTGACAGGCTCGCTCGAGCGAAGACTTGGTCGCTCGAGCGACCAGACATAAAAAAGCTTCGCTCGAGCCAAGAAAGCCTTGCTCGAGCCAACAACCCAGAAGCTCGCTCGAGCGAAGGAAATCTCGCTCGAGCGAAGAACTCAAACCCTCAGGTCTGTAACCAGACACACGCTCGAGCGAAGGAACTCTCGCTCGAGCGAAGAACGAACCAGCTCGCTCGAGCGAAGAAAAGCTCGCTCAAGCCAAAAACCACTGCTCTCAGGTCTTACTACTAGACGCAATCCTCGCTCGAGCGAAGAAACCCTGGTTCGAGCGACGGACCAAAACAAAGAGCTCGCTCGAGCGAAGAACTGCTCGCTCGAGCGAAGAGTCAAAATTCTGGGCAGCAACCCTTTGCTCCCAAGCTCAACCAACCTGCTACAAACCTGCCCATTGCATCCCCTAACTCAGAAATAGGAAATTAAAGGACGGTAACAACCATAATACAATGACAGGAGCTACGGAACCTAAGTCCGGATACAATAAACAAATGGGAAAAGACCGGGGTCGCTATAACCTCCCCCCCCTTAAAAGAATTTCGTCCCCGAAATTAAGCATAAGTTTGTAAAAAAAACAAGTTTTTCTCAATTCCCAAAGATATTATATAACAATAATAAACAACTTGACCCAATACTGGTCACTTCATCTCTTTATCAAGAGGCATCTCACAATATATATAAAACGACATATATTTCAACCTGCATCACTATTATGCATTATTCCTTTCAATGTTAACAATTCCCATATCATATTCAATTGCATGATATATACAATACATTCAACAATGTAATCAACATATGCAATGTTACACTAAACTTCTATAATGAAGCAAGTTTCAAGATACACCCATTTACCAAAACATACTCAATGTTTTACAACTTAAGACATATGTAAAGCTCTTAAGTTCAACAATATAACAGAATCTAATTATAAGATTACAAATCAACAAACATGTCCGGATATTTCTCGCGGACTTCCAATTCACGTTCCCAAGTGGCTTCCTCCACTCCGTGATGTTTCCACAAAACGTTTACCAAAGGGATGGTTTTGCCTCGCAAAACTTGATCCCGCCTATCCAAGACTCGAATCGGTCTCTCCTCATACGAGACATCCTCATCAACCACTAAATCGGTCCAATCCAACACATGTGATGGATCCGGCTCATACTTCCGAAGCATACTCACATGAAACACGTCATGTACTCCGGACAGCTACGGCGGCAAAGCTAAACGATAAGCAGCCTCGCCAATCCTCTCAAGGATCTCAAACGGACCAATGAACCGAGGGGACAACTCCCCGCTCTTCCCAAACCTCATCAAACCCCGTCTAGGTGATATCTTCAGAAAGACAGGATCACCCACCTCAAACACCAAAGGTCTCCTCCTACGGTCGGCATAAGATTTTTGACGACTCTGGGCTGTAACAAGCCTCTTACGGATAAGCTCAACTTTCTCCGTCGTTTCCCTCACCAACTCCGGACCCAACAGAGGTGCATCCCCCACCTCGGCCCAACAAACAGGAGATCTACACGGTCGGCCATACAAGGCCTCAAACGGTGCCATACCAATGCTAGACTGGAAACTGTTGTTGTAGGCAAACTCTACCAATGGCAAGTGCCTCTCCCACGACCCACTGAAATCAAGGACACAACCCCGAAGCATATCCTCAAGGATCTGAATAGTACGCTCGGACTGCCCGTCAGTCTGAGGATGATAAGTCGTGCTAAAGGTCAATTTAGTACCTAAGGCACTCTTCAAACTCTGCCACAACCTGGCAGTGAAACGAGGATCTCTATCTGAGACGATCGTCACTGGGACCCCGTGCAACCTCACTATGTCCCGAATATATAAATCGGCAAGATGATCTATGGAATCTCTAACGCGTATAGATATGAAGTGCGCCGACTTAGTCAACCGGTCTACAACCACCCAAATAGCATCACTACCCCGCTGAGTCCTCGGAAGACCCACAACGAAGTCCATAGTGACGTGTTCCCACTTCCACTCGGCAATAGGCAAGGGTTGCAACAAACCCGCTGGCCTCTGATGTTCGGCCTTCACTTGCTGACAAGTAAGGCACTTAGATACGAAAGCTGCCACATCTCTCTTCATACCCCGCCACCAGAATTGGCAACCCAAATCCTGATGCATCTTAGTGCCTCCCGGATGCACCGCAAGGCGTGAATGATGAAACTCTCGGAGTACCTCCTCTCGGCAAGACTCCGGCACAAACAGACGGTCTCGGTATCTCACACTCAGGTCGGAATACACTGACAGACCCTTCTCCACCTTCCCACTGGAAATCTTCTCCTGAAGGGACTCTACCTCAAGGTCACCCCTCTGAGCCTCTAACACTCAAGTCACAAGTGTAGGCTGTGCAACAACAGAAAACAAGGCCGCAGTCTCAACGGATTCGCTCAGAAGCAAATCAAACTCTCCAAGTGCACCCAGCATCTCCCACTCTCGGATGGCTATACTAGCTATGTCACCAACAGGTTTCCTGCTAAGGGCATCGGCCACCACATTGGCCTTTCCCGGATGATAATGCAACTCAAAGTCATAATCCTCTATGAATTCCATCCACCTCCTTTGCCTCAAGTTCAAGTCTTTCTGTGTAAACAAATATTTCAGACTCTTATGATCCGAGAATACCTCGAATCTCTCACCATAAAGATAATGCCTCCAAATCTTCAAGGCAAATATCACAGCTGCTAACTCTAGATCATGCGTAGGGTAATTCTGCTCGTGAGTTTTCAACTGATGTGAGCCATAGGCAACCACTTTCCCCTCCTGCATCAACACGCAACCCAGACCCTCTCGTGAGGCGTCACAATAGACTGCATAACCCAACCCTCTCTCTGGAATAATCAATACTGGAGCGGTGGTCAGTCTAACTTTCAACTCCTGAAACGACTTTTCACAAGTCTCACTCCATACAAATTTGACTCCCTTCCGAGTCAATCTAGTCAAAGGCGAAGCTAATCTGGAGAAATCTTTCACAAACCGGCAATAATACCCAGCTAACCCCAGAAAACTACGGATCTCAAACACACTCTTAGGTTGTGCCCAATCCTGCACTGCCTCAGTCTTAGATGTATCAACAGACACCCCTTCCCCAGAAACTACATGGCCTAAAAACTTCACCTCTTCTAGCCAGAACTCACACTTCCCAAACTTAGCATAAAGCTTATGGGCTCTAAGTAACTCAGGCACCACTCTCAAGTGTTCATCGCGCTCCTCCTCTGAAGGTGAATAAATCAGAATGTCGTCCACAAAGACGACTACAAAACCATCTAAGAATTCCCGGAAAATCCGGTTCATCAAATCCATAAACACTGCTGGTGCATTGGTGAGCCCAAATGGCATCACCAGAAACTCATAGTGGCCATACCGCGTACGGAATGCCGTCTTCGGAATATCCTCCTCCCTGACTCTCAACTGATGATAACCCGATCTCAAGTCTATCTTAGAGAAACAACGGGAACCCTTCAACTGATCAAACAAATCATCTATACGAGGCATAGGGTACTTATTCTTAACCGTAGGCCGATTCAATTTTCGGTAATCTATACAAAGTCTCAAAGCACCACCTTTCTTTTTAACAAAAAGGGCCGGTGCACCCCACGGCGAAACACTAGGACGGATATAGCCCTTATCTAGCAATTCCTGGAGCTGAATCTTCAACTCAACTAACTCGGCTGGGGCAAAACGATAGGGTGCCATAGAAATCGGCGCCGTGCCGGGCACTAGGTCAATAGAGAATTCAATCTCCCGATGCGGTGGCAAACCAACATGATCCTCGGGAAAGACGTCCGAGTACTCACAAACCACCCTTGGCAACACAATCTGAGTCTCATCATCCTCACTAATCGAAAGGTTAGCAAGTAGACCACTAAGCTCACTCCGTCCTCGCGGAACATACCCCGGTGGCAACACACTACCAACCCGGTCCCCCAAAAAATGAAAACACTCTCCGCTCACGGTACAACAAGTGACCCTCTGGCGGTAGCAATCAATAACTGCCCGGTATGACGATAACCAGTCCATACCCAAAATTACATCGAAGCCCCTCATAGGCATAACTACAAAGGAAAATGGGATTCTATGATAATCAACCTCTATATCACAACCCCTAACACCTTGTTTCAAAATCAATTCACCCCCAAGAGGTGACACTACACAAATAGGAGATGCTAACTGTGCTAACTCCAACTCCAAAACAGATGCAAATGCAGCAGACACAAAGGAATGAGATGCACCCGTATCAATCAAAACATTAGCAACCGAGTTGCAAAACAAAAAGGTACCTCTTACAACCGATGGAGCCGGCACGAGATCCTGCGCAGTAATAGCATACACGCGCCCAGACGACCTCTGATCAACTTGCTCACCCCTAGGAGCATAAGACTTCTGCACAAACTGGGACGATGAAGCCCCCTGATTGGCCCTCGAGGCCTGACCCGACTGTGCTGGCTGCTGACCCTGAGTCTGCCTCAAACTAGATGCACTAGGTGTGCCTCCCAACTGCGGGCAATACCTCTTCAAGTGCCTTGCCTGACCGCACTGAAAACAAGTGAGCGGCTGGCCTCTACCCTGACTCTGGCTCTGAGATCGAGCCGAAGAAGATGCTGCTCTCTGAATTCCTCCCCTCTGAGGACAAACTGGAGACTTGTGGCTCAGCTGACCACACTTGAAGCAAGTGATGTCTCCCTGACTGCCTTTCCCCGAACTAGCACTCGACACAGGAAAAGTAGATCTAGAGAAGCAACTCTGAGACTGCTGAGGAGTGAAACCTCTCTGCCTCCTGCTATCACTCTGGCCATCCTGACTCCTCTTGGAGCCTTTCTGCCCTTCCTCCTTCTCCTGCATCATAATCTCACTATGAGCTGCCGCATCAACCAGACGCCCATAATCTCGGATTATAAAAGCCACAACTCTCAACTTGAGGCCGTGCCTCAACTTCTTCTCAAACTCAATGCAACGGCATTCCTCAGACGCCACCAACTCAAGTGCAAATCTGGACAAACTAGTGAATGCAGCCTCAAACTCAGCCACAGAAGAACTCGCCTGCTTAAGCTGACAAAACTGGTCTCTCAGCTTCTCCCTGACTGCTGGAGATAAGAACCTCTCCTGGAAAGCATTCACAAATGCCTCCCACGTACCTCCAACACGAGCCTTAGTGAACTTCCACCACTGACCCGCATCCCCCTTTAGCTGGAAAGATGCCAAGGTCACCTTCAACCCCTCGTCTTCGATGCCAAGCATCTCAAACGTTTTCGTTGTCTGTTCGAGCCACTCATCTGCCTTAAGCGGCTCTTTAGGATCCCTCAAAAATTCGTCCGGATTGGACCGGAAGAACTCCCTCTTCAGAAAAGAAGGTCCTGCAGCTACAGCAATAACCTGGGCTGGATTCGCAGCCCTCAGAATGCCAACTGACGCCTGAAATGCCCCTGCTATCTCCCGGGCCAAAGCACCCATAGTCTGCTGGCCCACTTGCTCGGCCACATTGGCCTGGCCAACTCCCTCCTGTACTTCCGGAATCTGAACTGCCGAAATCTCCTGTACCACCAGGACCTCCTCCGGCACAGGCACTTCCTGCCTACCCGGCCTACCACGCCTACCGCGTCCTCGTCCTCGTCCTCGTCCTGACATCCTATGAAAGGAAACAAAGACGTTAGTACATTAATAAATGTGCCGAAGCTAAACACTCACGCCCTAATGCATTGGACAACAATAATTCATTCCACGTAAGCACATAATCACATAAGCACCTACGAATTTCATTCCCGGATAATGATAGTCCCAATGCGTTACTATAGTTCCGGTTGGAAGCAGCAGTGATCAAGTGCCTTTCCAACAAGACTACTAGAAACTCAAGGGTCCAATCAACATCCTAGAAACTACATTCCATACCCACATAATCACATAAACATGTTATCACATAAGCATATAACATTACACTAAGTCTCTATCAAACGAGACGAACCCAATGTGATACTAATCACTTCCCACGTACCCAAAGTATTCAAACCCGGTACGCTCTGATACCAAGTTGTAACGCCCTCAAAAATAAACCCATTAAATATATATAACATCAACATGGAATGTTAAAAAGGAAACAATTCATTATAACATTCATCAGAGTCTTACTAAATAAAAGCATTACATGTAACATCAAATTAAATGCCCTACAGGCTTACATCTTTCCAAGCCAACACTTGGACACAAAAGTATGAGTTCTAACTCAAATACAAATAAAGCCCTAGGCTTGAGTGTTTACATGTACTAACAAATAAAAACAAATAACTGAAAATAGTCTTCAAAATCCAAGTCCTTCCAAGCTAAGTCCTTGGAGGTAGCTTATCACCTGAACCTGAAAATGATGTTCCCATATAGGGTGAGCCACAGCCCAGTAGAAATATACTAAACCAAATATAAGCAATGAATAAAACGATAGCATTCAATAGATGATTAACCTAGATAATCAATTACATCATTAAACTGTCTCATGACATTAATGTCTAAGACACGTTTTACTTTCCAACATTATCAATATGGCTCAGAACCTGGCCAAACTTACAACAGTGAACTATATATATCATATTCACATTCTTCCAATGTCAACAAACAAATGAGACTCAGGCTCAAATCAAAACACTTCATACTTCCAGTTTGATACACATTTTAGTGCTGTATCAATAAAAACACTTCAATATAAATAAGCACACATAAAAGTGATGCTAATGGAGTCCATCCCCTATCTCCTCCCAAACAAAATCCGGTTTAGAGGTCCATCCCCTATCTTCCCCTAAACCGTGGAGTACATCCCCTATCTCCTCCCACACAAAACAATGTATGTAAACACATAACATATACAACACACAATCAATACACATAATGTCTGTATTAATTCAACAGTCAAAATTGATGACTTAATCAATGATTAGTTTCAGTTATCCCTAATCCACATGCAGTGTCTACAACAATCACGACTATCCTCCACCGATAGCCCAAAACAGTTATTTCTAGACTTGGAAATAAATAACTCAACAATTAAATGGACGAGTGACTTAAATTAACCAACTACCCCATTTAATCAATAAATTGCTCAACCTCATGAATTTAACTAGTTTCCCTAATGTTCCTTAAATTAAATATACAATTCAATTTATTTAAACAACTAGGGTTTTTCCAAAATTACCAAAATACCCCCAACATATTAAAATGCCAGAACTTAGGACAAAACGTATACATTGGAGTAGGAAATCCCTACCTCGAAGAAATCAACAAAAATGGAGAAGACGGAGATGACAACCCAAAACCCAAAGTGCTCCAAACTCAAGATTGTTCCGATCAAAACGAAGCCCTCGACCCACTCTATCTTTTTAATAAAGGATCTAAGGTAGAAACTCACTCTAAGTAGATCAATCCTAAGAGAGAAGGTGTGTAGAGGGAGAGAGAACTCGTACCTAGGGTTTTGGAATCTGAAAGTGGATAAAAAACTGATCTGAAACACGCTGCTGCCTATTTAAACCTGATAGGCTCGCTCGAGCAAAGACTTGGCCGCTCGAGCGACCAGACACAGAAAAGCTTCGCTCGAGCCAAGAAAGCCTTGCTCGAGCCAACAACCCAGAAGCTCGCTCGAGCAAAGGAAATCTCGCTCGAGCGAAGAACTCAAACCCTCAGGTCTGTAACCAGACACACGCTCGAGCGAAGGAACTCTCGCTTGAGCGAAGAACGAACCAGCTCGCTCGAGCGAAGAAAAGCTCGCTCGAGCCAAAAACCACTGCTCTCAGGTCTTACTACTAGACGCAATCCTCGCTCGAGCGAAGAAACCCTGGCTCGAGCGACAGACCAAAACAAAGAGCTCGCTCGAGCGAAGAACTGCTCGCTCGAGCAAAGGGTCAAAATTCTGGGCAGCAACCCTTTGCTCCCAAGCTCAACGAACCTGTTACAAACCTGCCCATTGCATCCCCTAACTCAGAAATAGTAAATTAAAGGACGGTAACAACCATAATACAATGACAGAAGCTACGGAACCTAAGTCCGGATACAATAAACAAATGGGAAAAGACCGGGGTCGCTATACGCACCATTGTGGAAAGAACAAGGTAGCTTTCACTTGCTAAATTGCCAAGATCCTTTTGAGATGAGGCAATGAAGATAGCGGCTGACGTGATTAATTTGTCTCCTTCCTATCCTTTGAATGGTGATGTTCCAGAAAAAGTTTAGACCAGCAATGATGTGTCTTATGAGCATTTGAGAGTGTTTGGTTGCCAAGCCTTTGTTCAAATTCCAAAGGATGAGAGGTCCAAGCTTGATAGCAAGTCAAGACAATGCATTTTTCTTGGCTATGGGCATGATGACTTTGGTTATAGATTGTGGGATCCGATCAACAAGAAAGTCATTCGAAGCCATGATGCTGTGTTTCTTGAAGACCAAACAATTGAAGACTTTGGCAAAGGTGATCAACTTGAGCCAAAAACTAGTGATCTCATTGACATGGATCCATCTCCTTCGTCTTCAATTGATTATCAAAATGGGGGAGATATACAACCACCTCTTGAAGACGTAGATGATGATGCTACTCCAAATGAAGTTGAGCCAGAAATTGAGGAAGAGCATCCAACTCAAGAACCGCCACCACAACTTGAGTTGAGAAAATCTACAAGGGATCGGCAACCTTCGAGAAAGTATCCTCCCAATGAATTTGTGTTGATTTCTGATCAAGGGGAGCCCGAGAGCTACCAAGAAGCAATTGAGCATGCAAAGAAAGGTGATTGGAAAAAGGCCATGGAAGAGGAATTGAATTCCTTGCTTCAAAATCACACTAATGATTTAGTGAAGTTGCCTAAGAGGACGAAAATTCTGAAAAATAAGTGGGTTTTCAAATTGAAGAATGATGGCAAGAATCTGAGGTACAAAGCACGTCTTGTTGTGAAAGGCTTTGGGCAAAAGAAAGGTGTTAATTTGATGAAATTTTCTCGCCGGTTGTGAAGATGTCTTCTATTCGAGTTGTACTTGGCATGGCCCCAAGTATGAACTTTGAAGTTGAGCAACTTGATGTGAAGACCGCATTTCTCCATGGTGACCTTGAAGAATAAATTTACATGGAGCAACCGGAAGGTTTTGTGGAGAAAGCGAAAGAGAAATTTGTTTGCAAATTGAAGAAAAATTTGTATGGCCTCAAGAAAGCCCTGCGACAATGGTACAAAAAGTTTGACTCTTTCATGATGAATAATGGTTTTTCTAAAACCACTTCGGATCATTGTGTGTTTGTGAAAAAAATTTCAGATGGCAAATTTATTATTCTTTTACTTTATGTGGATGACATATTAATTGTTGGTCAAGATTACACTATGATTAACAGGTTGAAATTGGAGTTAAGAAAATCGTTTGTTATGAAAGATTTGGGACTAGCAAAGCAAATACTTGGTATGAAAATTGTTCGTGATCGCAAAAAGGCACTAATTTGGTTGTCTCAAGAAAGCTACATTGAAAAGTTTCTTGATAGGTTCAACATGGATAAAGCAACGCCGGTTGGTTGTCCACTTGCGGGTCACTTCAAGCATAGTTAGAATCAATGTCCTATAAATGAGAAAGACAAGGGAGAGATGCAGAAAATTCCTTATGCTTCAACGGTTGGTTCTTTGATGTACGCCATGGTTTATACAAGGCCAGATATTGCGTACTCCGTGGTGTGGTGAGTTGTTTTCTCTCTAATATGGGTAAAGAATATTGGGCAGTGGTAAAATTGATTCTAAGGTATCTTTGAGGGACTTCGAAGGTGTGTTTGTGTTTTGGGGATGGTAAACCGATGCTTGATGGGTTCACAGATTCTAACATGGCCGGTGATGTTGATTCTAGGAAATCTACTTTGGGGTATTTGATGACTTTTGTAGGGGGAACTGTGGCATGGCAATCTAAATTACAAAAATACATTGCTCTCTCAACTACCGAAGCTAAATTTATTGCCATTACGGAAACTTATAAAAAAGAGTTATGGTTGAAGAAATTTTTGTAGGAATTGGGTTTGAAGCAACAAAGATATATGCTTTATTGTGATAGTCAAAGTGCTATTCATTTGAGTAAAATTTCTACTTTTCATTCAAGGTCGAAACACATTGATGTGAGATACCATTAGATTCGTGATGTGTTAGATTCGAAATTGTTGCAACTCGAAAAGGTTCACACGGATGATAATATTTCGGATATGTTGACTAAGACTTTGTCGAGGGATAAACATTTGAAGTGTCGAACTTTAGAGAGTATGGTTGATATCTCCACCTAAGTCGGTAGTGAGAGAATTGTTGGGTATACCTCCTTAATGGAGTAAAGGACCCAATTGGTTTATTAAAATATTTAGTTTGGTTTGGTGTTGGTTATAATATATTTTTACTATATTATACCTAACTTTTGGAGGCCCAATGGGTATTTAATAATCAGTTTGATAGCAGCTAAGGTTTTGTTAAAAAAACCCAAGATTAAATAATATATTGATATATATATTTGCTAGGAGGCAGCGGCTGATTATCTTTTATTTTTGGGTTTGGTTTTGGGCAACAACATAGAACTTTGTAAAAGTTCAATTGGTGATTTCCATTGGTACAGTGGCGACATGTAGTTTACTTTGCTTCACTTTGTTTGGACGTTTTGACAACTCCGCCTTCGCATTGAAGATGTTGGTTTTGGTTCATTATTTTTGGATCTTCTACAATTTTGTTTCGAAGACTTTTTGGTAAGGTCTTTCCTCTTGATTATTTGTGATTATTTGAAATTCACCTAAGGGTGGTTTTGTGAGACCATTCGTGTCTCGTTTGTAATCGTTTGGAAACTTTTTGGTTGATAGTGGAATCGGATTTCAATCCCGTGGATGTACCTCACATTGAGGGAACCATATAAAAATTCTCGTGTCGCGGTAGATTTAATTTTTTTGCATTAATTTTTATTCCCATTGATTGATTTACTTGTGGGAAATCATCTATTTTCCCTAACAAAAACAATAATGGCCGTCTCATGGTTCATCATTATATTTCTGACATTGATAGATATGCTATCGCACTTTTCCCTGATGAAACATTTGTTGGTATACTGCATTTGCATGAAAATCTTGATCATCTATCGAGCCCAGAAGATATGGGCAATGCTGTTGGCCCCATTGACGGCATATTTTTGCTGCACATTCTTGGGTATTATAGCAACAGCGACCGTATGGCTCTGTGAAACCCTGCTATGTGAGAGTTCAACCACCTCCATGTATTCGAACCTATCTTTCCACCGAATTTTCATGCCCTTACAAATGTGATTGGATTTGGGTTGGGCCCATATTACAAGATTATTTGGATTCGCTACTTTATTGAAAGGATTAGTGATGAAACATATGATATATAGGCTATCCTTATCATGTTGTTGTAATATACACTCTAGGTAAAGATTTGTGGAGACATTTCGATCTTCTTACAATACCTAAAGGCCGTACTATCTATAATTCTTTGTGTGCCACATGCATAAATGGAGCATATTATTGGTTGTCTGGTATGGATTATATTAAATATAGGATCCTTTCATTTGACATGCGGCTGGAGGAATTTAGAGAGATAGAGGGGCCTGATCATTCTGAGCATAAATGGGGGTTTCTTTCATTGTACAATGATTCTATTGGTTTGTTCCTTCGTCAAACTGGTGTGATTTTGCAATCTATTATTGATATATGGGTGATGGAGGAGGAAGGATGTTGGACCAAACTAATAACAGTAAATTCGTTTCTAGAAGTTTTTCTTCTGCGTGGGTTTTGGAATGAGGAGCTTTTGTTTGAAAGTCAGACGAATGAGCTGGTGTTGTACAACCATGAAACCCATGAGATGTGAAATCTTGAAATCTACGGATGTGGCTATGAAGCACGGATACTTCAAATAGGAAGACGTATCTGTATCAGATACTAATACTCCTTGGATACTTATGGATAAGTATCAGATACTTATTAAAAGTATCGGATACTTCTTAATTAATTTTTCATTAATTTTGAAGTATCGGATATTTAGTTTTGAAGTATCAAATGCTCCAAGTCACATATTATCGAATACTTCTTAATTAATTTTGAAGTATCAAACGCTCCAAGTCATGAATTACTCCTTTTACGAAATTAGAATTGTATCATTTCTTGCATAACATCATAATATAATATAACTGCAGGATAAATAGAATATTTTTATAATACTTTGCTTAGTTTTTTTTATAAAAATAACATTGTAAGCTAAAGTAATAGAATTCATCAAATTGACATATCTTCATTGTATCATGCATGTCCCCTATAACTACATAGAAGTAAGGATTAATAAGATAATATAACAATAGTAAAATTAAATATCAATAAATAAATAAGCAAATAAACTTGCATAGAATATTTTTGACTAGTACAAAAGGAAAAAACATAGGGTCAAGCTGTAGATTGTTTTGATATTATAATATCAACATATTAGACTTGATATTGAAATAAAATATTTGCAAGACCTATTGAAAATTTAAAAACTAAACTAGCTACTGGCTTAAATTAATACCTAATTCCTAAAAGATTAGTATTTTGCATTATAAAGTTACTGTGGTTTCTCAATATTCTTGAGCTTATGTGTAACTCACTGTTAATAATTTTTTTATTTTTTATTTTTTACAAACGTATCCTAGCCGTACCCGTATCCGTATCCTACTTTTTTAGGTTTTGTTGTATCACCATATCCATATCGTATCGTATCCGTACCTCGTATCCGTATCTGTGCTTTCTAGGGATGTGGCAATGCTCTTGGGCTTTGGGCTATTTGTTACAAGGAGAGCTTAGTTTCAATGTTTGGACAAAATGATGAGGATGGGAGGAGGAGGGGCTACCAATTCTCTAATGCGGTTCATGACTTCCTTATTACTGGTTGCTGCACGAGCTTAGGACTAGGAATCCAAAACCCGAATAACTTGTTTATTCTTATCCTGATTGTCTATCTTCGGACTCACTCTGTTTTATTATGGGCATGTTTTCTCATTGGTTTATTCTCTATTTTGAAAAATACTACTTTTTTATGGATGCTAAAATTAATAATTTTTTTTAAGTAGTAACTCTTTAACATCCAAACAACCCAATCTGACATTTGTCAGTGCTCAAATTAAGGGAAAATATCATTTAAGTGGAATGTAAGATAAATAATCTTAAATTAATGAAAAACTTTGCAACATTAAGACATAATTTTATATACTTTTTCATGAATTTGGTACTATTTTTTAACATTATACTGACACATTATTTCCCCTAAAATTAACAATTCCAAACTCTCTTCAGGGCACCTAGCCACTAAAACATAACACATCTCTTTGTTTTTACAATTGATGCTTCAATTATTTGGATTACTGATTTATTAAAAATTGAAAGTTAAGTTAAAAGAGAAAACTGTTGAGCTAAATAAATATATGCGTTGTTACCATTTTTTTCCTCCATTGTGATCCATCCAAACACATTGTAGAACAAAGACTTCATTTGTCTTCTTCGTTGTAATTTATCCACAACCACTTTGGTATGCAAAGAAAATGAAGAAGAGATAATAGTATTGGCATGGAGGCCTCCAGTTAAAAAAACACAAAAATAAAAGAAGATAATTTACGATCTCATATTAGACACATTGTGCTCTTGACTTAGGGTTGATTTGGAATGTTCTAAAAAAATGTACTTTTTGACTTATTGGTTTATATGGGTTGCGTTTGGATTGGGTTTGATGTGATGTGTTAGAGAGGTGATGTAATTTAAATAAGATGATGTGACTTAAATAGGATAGTGACTTTTTGACTTTTTGTATTATTTAGGTTATGCCAAGCTTAGCCTTATTGTGTTATAAGATAAATAGGTTTGATTTATTTTTTGAGAAACGAAAAAAGACTACATTATATTTTTTATTCTTTTGTTTTCATTTTTAAGATGCACACTATCCATACCAAAAATGGTAAAAACTATAAAACATAGAGAAATTGTTTAGTTTTATTGGAATAAATATAAATGTTACATGTGCTCTAATTTTATAATTGTTGATATAAATAACACAACTTATCACTTTTGTGTTATTATTCATTCTTCAAATGTGTGGTGTATAACATACAACCTATCCTAAATTATCATGACTTTCTTGATTCAATCGAAAAGGCAAAAAACTATTTTGTTGGCTTTGATTTTAAAAATATATATTAAAAGTTGGAGATTTGATTACGTATGGTATAATTTATTCCTATTTTAGAATACTTATAATTTCTTTTCATAATCTAAAAAAATTAAAAAGTTACTATTCTATTTAAGTCACATCATCTTATTTAAGTCACATCACCTCTCTACCACATCACTTCAAACCCAACCTATACCCAGCCCATATTTCATAAAAAGTCAAAAAGTACAGTTATTTAAATCATCTCAAACCACCTCAAAATGTCCATGTATAAAGATGGTAAATAAAGATCTCATTTTTATTCTGGGATTAATGATTCTTTCTTTTTTTACTTTTTTTCGTTTCAACAAAACAAATGTCTTCTTTATTAAGTTCATTGGGCCGTGATTGGATTGAGTTTACCTAATAATAATAATAATAATTAGCAGCTTGACACATGGGATGTATGTGCAAATTCGTAAAATAAATATAGCTTCAAATAGTGCATTCAATATATTGAATATATAAATTTTTTAAAAACAAAAATTGAATATATAAATAATTTTGGCTGAACTCAGTATCTTTAACTGAATTTAAAATTTTTAAAAATTGAATATAAAAATAATTAAACGCAAATTGAAAGACTAAGGTGCCGTTTAGTAACACTTACATTTTCAGTTTTCTGTTTATATTTACAAAAATTTTAAAAACTCAAATAAAAACTTGTTTGGTAAATTTTTAATTTATAAATCAGTGGTCTCAGTTTATAAATTTGGCCAAAAAATGTAAACTCAAAAAATGTGTTTTCGTTTTGAGTTTTGAGTTTTTTTTTTTTTTTACCACCCAACATTAGCCACCACCCGCCACTATTTTCCACCACCGTCTTCCGCCGCCACCACCACCACCACCACCTACCCCCTACCACCACCTGCTATCACCACTCACCACCCACCTGCCACCACCACCCATCACCCGCCACCACCACCCACCTGCCACCAACCAACCACCACCACCCACCTGCCACCCACTCGCCACCACCACCCACCCATCGCCACCGCCACCACCACCACCACCACCACCACCCACCTCCCACTTACCATCCACCCTCCACCACCCACCACCCGCCACTACCATCCACCGTCCGCCACTACCATCCACCGCCCCCCGCCACCACTCACCACCCACCTGCCACTACTATCCACCACCCGCCACCACCACCCACCTGCCACCTACCATCACCACCACCCACCCGCCACCCATCTGCCACCACCACCCACCCCCACCACCCACTTGCTACCACCCACCACCCGCCACCGTCACCCACCCACCTACCATTACCACCACTTGCCACCTACCCGTCATCCACCACCCACCTGCCACCACCACCCGCCACCACCACCGCCACCGCCACCGTCACCCACCACCATCCGCCACCGTCACCGTCACCCACCAATCCACCATCACCACCCGCCACCTACTCGCTGCCACCACCCACCCGCCACCACCCACCACCACCACCACCATCCACTCGTTACCACCCACCACCCGCCGCCGTCACCCACCTACCCACCACCGCCACCCACCCGCCACCACCTACCACCACCCGCCACCACCACCACCCACTCGCTACCACCCACCACCCGCCACCGTCACCCACCCACCCACCACCCACCCGCCACCACCCGCTACCCATCGTCACCACTTTCCACCACCGTTTTCCGCCGCCACTTGTCACCACTTGCCATTTCTCACTCTTTTTTATATTTTTAAAATTTTTTAAATATTTTGTCAATTACCAAACGTGTTTGTAGTTTATGTTTTTCTAAAAATAAATAAAAAATAAACAAAAACCAGATAAAATTTTTGTAAATAAAAACTGAAAAACGTAAACTTTATCAAACAGACCCCAAACATTTGTAATAAAAGAGATTTGATAAATATGAAAAAAAAAATTAATTAATTCAAAAAAATTTTAAAAAAAAGGGATATTTGCCAATAAATCTCATCTCGCAAACAAGATTCCAATTAATCTCAAGTTTTTTCTATTAATCTATTAAGTCCTATTAGTGGAGAGTTTCTTTCCGTGTGGTTCTATTTGTGATTTTAATAGTGTTTTGTAGGGCTAAGCAAGGAATTCGTAAAATCCGTAATCCGATCCGGTCCAGTTCAATTCAGTAGGTTTGGATTGATTTTTTAAATCCATGGTTCCGTTTCGGATTGAAAAATTAAAAATTCGTAGTCCACAGATCGGTTTCGGATTGAACCCATGGTTCCGAATTGAAACCGATCCGGACCGTATACAAATAGCCTATATTTATATTATACACCCTCCCACATAATGTTTTCTCTTATTCTGTATAAAACATAAACCCAAACCTAAATCCGCATAGTATCTTTTTTTATTGTTTTTGTTTGTTAATTTAAATATTTATGGTGGAACCAGTTTTCTTATGGTTGTTTAAATTCTAAAACAGTATGTCGCTATTGTAGAAAGACATGTTACTATTGTGGAACTGATATGATGCTATGTTTATGTTTTTATGAAATTAAAATGTTTTATATCTTTTTTGTTATTTAATTATGTGAATCTGTGGTCCTAAATCGATTCGATACGTGTTTAAATAGATTGGTTCGGATTGGTTCCACGATTTAAACAGATTGGATTGGTTCCAATTTTTCAAGAACCGTAGATAACGAGCTAGTCCTAATTTTATCTCAATCCGGACCATACTCACCCCTAGTGTTCTGGTGGACAGCTATACCCTTTTATTAATGTGACAGGTATAATGTAATACTCCAATATGGCAAGTATTAATATGTCACTCTAACGATGTGACACTTTAAAAAAATTAAAAATTCTTTAGTGTACTTTTCTTAAATGTTACAACGTGGCAAGTATGATGTCATACTCCATAACTTTTACTAAAAAAAAATAAAAATAAAAAAAATAAAAATTCCTTAGTGTATTTTTCCCAAGTGTGACAACGAGGTGGGTATGATGTAACACTTCAAAAAAAATAAAGACTCCTTAGTATATTTTTCTGAAACGTAACAACATAACGGGTATGATGTGACACTCTAAAAAAAATTGAAAACTCCTTGGAGCACTTTTTCCAAACGTGACAACGTGGCGGGTATGATGTGACACTCTAAAAAAAATTTAAAACTCCTTAATATACTTTTCTCAAACGTGATACGTGACACTCATTAGTGTACTTTTCCCAAACGTGACAACATGGCGAGTATGATGTGACGCTCTAAAAAAATTTAAAAAAAAACTTCTTAATGTATTTTTCTCAAACGTGGCAACGTGGCAGATATGATATGACACTCCAACATGGCAGGTATGATATGACACTCTAAAAAAATTAAAAACTCTTTAATGTACTTTTTCTAAATGTGAAACTCTAACGTGACGGGTATAATGTGACACTAAAAAACTCTTTAGTATACTATTTCAAATGTGATACTCCAATGTGACAGACAAATGAGTCATTATACATTCAAAATGACTAAATGGATCACAAGAAAAAAAAAATGAGACTTATTAATCAATCTCCTCCAAAAAAAATTCAAAGATAATGCAAAAGTATATGGGTGATATATATATATATATATATATCATATCAAACCTTGAAATTGAAATTAGGGGATGGAACATTTTCACATTTTTTATCTCAATCTCTTTATTAATTAACTAGTAGATATTTTGTGCGATACATGATAATTTATTTTTAAAATGAAAAATTAATTTCGAATCTTAATATTTTATGTAAAAAAATTCTAACAACTGAAAGCCAAATTACAAATAGATTTGCTAATGATTGATAAAAATTTATGTCACTACATGTGTTATCCTTTGTAAAAGGCTTATAAAAAAAATTAAAAATAATTTTTAAAAAATTTACATTTTTAACTTGGGGTTTTTTTTTTTTAGATTGGAAAGAAGAAAGAACTAAAGAAAAATCAAATTCTTGAGTTGGATAGTTAGGTATGGTGAGCCTATTTTGGGGCATGTTATAAAAATATTAATACAAAAAATTGAGATGGTTGGATATTAGTAGTTATATTTTTATATCAAATTTATCTTAAAAAAATAGACAGGAATATAATTTTAATGATAGACCATTCTTTTTTCATTTGGTGTATTAAGGAAATGAATCATTATAATAATTAATTAATTCAAAAAATTCAAAAAAAAAAGGGGGGGTACTTGCCAATAAATCTCATTTCACAAACAAGATTTCAATTAATCTCAAGTTTTTTCTATTAATCTGTTAAGTCCTATTAGTGGAGAGTTTCTTTCCGTGTGGTTCTGTTTGTGATTTTAATAGTGTTTTGTACGGCTAAGCAAGGAATTCGTAAAATCCGTAATCCGATCCGGTCCAGTTCAATTTAGTAAGTTTGGATTTATTTTTTGAATCCATGGCTCCGTTTCAGATTGAAAAATTAAAAATTCGTAGTCCACGGATCGGTTCTGGATTGAACCCCATGGTTCCGGATTGAAACCGATCCTGACCGTATACAAATAGTCTATATTTATATTATACACCCTCCCACATAATGTCTTCTCTTATTCCGTATAAAACATAAACCCAAACCTAAATCCACATAGTATCTTTTTTTATTGTTTTTGTTTGTTAGTTTAAATATTTATGGTGGAGCCAATTTTCTTATAGTTGTTTAAATTCTAAAACAGTATGTCGCTATTGTAGAAAGACATGTTACTATTGTGGAACTAATATGATGTTATGTTTATGTTTTTACGAAATTAAAATGTTTTGTATCTTTTTTGTTATTTAATTATGTGAATATGTCATCCTAAACCGATCCGATCCGTGTTTAAATAGATTGGTTTGGATTGGTTCCACAATTTAAACGGATTGGATTGGTTCCAATTTTTCAAGAACCGTAGATAACGAGCTAGTCCTAATTTTACCTCAATCCAGATCATACTCACCCCTAGTGTTCTGGTAGACAGCTATACCCTTTTATTAATGTGACAGGTATAATGTGATACTCCAATATGGCAAGTATTAATATGACACTCCAACGATGTGACACTTTAAAAAAATTAAAAATTCTTTAGTGTACTTTTCCTAAATGTTACAACGTGACAAGTATGATGTCATACTCCATAACTTTTACTATAAAAAAATAAAAATTCCTTGGTGTATTTTTCCCAAGTGTGACAATGAAGCGGGTATGATGTAACACTTCAAAAAAAATAAAGACTCCTTAGTATATTTTTCTGAAACGTAACAACATAACGGGTATGATGTGACACTCTAAAAATAATTGAAAACTCCTTGGCGCATTTTTTCCAAACGTGACAACGTGGCGGATATAATGTAGCACTCTAAAAAAAATTTAAAGCTCCTTAATATACTTTTCTCAAACGTGATACGTGACAGTCTTTAGTATACTTTTTCCAAACGTGACAACATGGCGAGTATGATGTGACGCTCTAAAAAAAAAAAAACTTCTTAATGTATTTTTCTCAAATGTGACAACGTGACAGATATGATATGACACTCTAACATGGCAGGTATGATATGACACTCTAAAAAAATTAAAAACTCTTTAATGTACTTTTTCTAAATGTGAAACTCTAACGTGACGGGTATAATGTGACACTAAAAAACTCTTTAGTATACTATTTCAAATGTGATACTCCAATGTGACGGACAAATGAGTCATTATACATTCAAAATAACTAAATGGATCACAAGAAAAAAAAAATATGAGACTTATTAATCAATCTCCTCCAAAAAAATTCAAAGATAATGCAAAAGTATATGAGTGATATATATATCATATCAAACCTTGAAATTGAAATTTTTTTCGAAAATCTTACTTCCCCTCTTACTTCCCCCCCCCCCCCCCAAAAAAAAATCTGAATATCTATTCCTTACTCATTATTTTTTCTAAAATAAGTAAATTTTCATAATATATTTTCAACTTACTATTCTCAACCATCCAAGAAATAAGAATTTTTTTTTTTATTTTTTAATATTTTATTATTATCATTATTTTTTGTGTTTCAAAAAATGTTTAAGAACATCCTCATTCTTTTTTTGTGTGTGCAATTTTTATTTTATTTTTTTGGAAAAGTTTGGAATACTATTGTTTTGGAAACAATTTGAAAATTGAAAAAGAGTCTACCTACATTTTAAAGAAATATAGAAAGAAAAAAAAAATTGAGAACACAATGAATAAAAAAAAAATTATTCCCTTTTTTGTTTTCTTTTTCTGACTTCTCTATTAACCTGTTAAATCAATATGCAAAATAAACAAAGAACTTTTTCTTTTGAAGAACACAATGTCGTAAAAACTTTATATATATATATATATATATATATTTAAAATGTTTACAAAAAAATTATATAAAAATAAGTTTAAACTCAGAATGCTACCCTATATAATTTAAATTCACTAGAAACAAAAAAAAAAACTAAAAATAATAGAAAAAAATACTAAAAATAAAAAAACTCAATTTCAAAAAAATTGAATTCAGAAAATTGGAACCCGGTGAATTTTTCATCTCAAAAATGAAAAAAAAAAGTTTAAACATTAAATAAATTCTTTAGACAATAATAGAATTTTAATTTTGTTTTACCCACTTAATTTTGAAATTACTATAAGTCGATCGATTCTATAAAAATTAATTTGGGGAATAATCTAGTTACAAGTATGTGCATGCGTACACATAAAGTAGCCAATAAATTTTCGACTCAATTAGTTTATTCAGTATGGACTCTGGATAATTTGAAACTTAAAAAGATAATTCTAAATGAGGAATTTTATATATTTTTATTATTTTTTTGTAAAGTATATTATTTAAAATTTAATTTGTTTATATTTAGGGGACTTATTGATTTTTAAGGCATAGTTTGGAGGTAAAATAAAATTCCAAATTAAATTTAGTGCTAAGTCAGCAAATTTCGTTTGATTGTAAATGAAAATAGACGACGAGAAGTAAATTGGACAATTTTTTTTTCAAAAAATAAGAATTAAATTAAAATAATACAAAATCTTAATGCCAAATTAATTTTTGTATAATAATTTAAAAAACAAAATAATATTTTCTTGATATTTTATCTTAAACTATTTTAATATTTTTATTTTTATTTTTATTTTTATTGACACCAAAATACATCATCCCATCGTTCAAAAAAAAAAAAAAAAAGGGATGCATCAATAAATTCCAAATTAATAACTTATACACTGTTTAGTCCTAAAAGTTTCTTATAGACTGAAAGGTCCCATTACAATGTTTCAAACATTAGATTAATGTTTCGAATATTAGATTTCGAACATCAGATTAATGTTTCGAACATTAGATTTCGAACATCAGATTAATGTTCAAACATTAGATTGATGTGCAAATAGAACTAAATGGAGCATAAGAAAACTTTTAGAACTAAATGGTTCAACTTTTCAGAAACTAGGACTTATGGGTAAATTTTCCAAAAAAAAATACATCATCCCAAATCAAACCACCCCTAATTCACCCCAACAACATCTCGTTTCGTTCATCGTATTTGTGAGAAACTCTCTCGTCTCCCTCTGGCTCCTCCTCCTCAACTTGTCGGTTGCCGCCACCGCCGTCGCTAGCCTTGTCGGTCGCCGTCGATCATCCTCTCAGATCGCTGATTTGGTAACGGGTAAGTCTCCCTTTCTCTTTGCTTTCTTATTTACTCTCCAGATTTGTTTCTCTTGCTCTTCTATTTACTCTCCTTTTGCTATCCAGGTTGTGGGCATTTTTTTAATATTATTTTTTGATCTTGGAGTGCAATGACCACAGTTGTTTGTCTGTATTAGTTTAATTTGGACTGACTAATATTATTTTGTGTTAGATTGTGGCTGTTCTTATTAATCTCTCCTGTTGAAATTGTGGAGATTTTAGGTATATAGACATCTCTCAACCACATCGCCCGAAGCAATCTCTCTCTCTCTCTCTCTCTCTCTCTCTCTCTCTGCGTTAACATTTGAAGCTGGTTCTCTCTTTTTTACTTTATTTTTCTGTGCTTCTTATCTGTCAATTGTCTGGTTTTTACCGATCTATTCATATGTTTTTGGTTTATTGATTTATTTCCATGTCTTAGAATCTCTCCATCTATTCCTCAGAAATTCCATATATTTCTATAGGTGAACTTGTTTATTAGGGGGGAAAAAAGAAAAAAGAAACAAAAAACTCCAAAACTAAAAACTAATCGGATGAGTTTTTTTTTTTTTTTCACAGTTCCAGAAATATTAATAAATTTTTTGAATTCTCAAAAAATAATATTTCATCTTTTTCCAAATGCAACACTTTGCCAAACGTTAAGACTTTTGAAGTGCAATGTTATATCTTTGCTATTAGTTCAAAGTTGTCAATTCATTCCTTATTCTTTGTTTTAGGTAGTGTTCTGCTGTCACCTTTCTTAAAAAAGGATTTGATTCATGAAACATTATTTGAGAGAGGTAAAATGTCGCAGAGCAACTGTGATCATCGTGATAAATGATTGTTTGATGTTATAGATTTTTTTTTTGGATTTATTGTCTCAAAATCACATACGATACGTCAACCTATATTTCTTTTTATATTATTTGGTGTATTAAGGAAATGAATCATTATCAATATCTTTTTTGGAATTGAGGTTGTTGCGGCTGGTGAGCATTACAAGATTTCTTTTTGTCCTTTTTCACTCAACTAAAATGCAGGTTTGTTCTTTTTATTTTTGTGTCATCAGAAAAATAAGGCTCGACAGCAGAGGTGGTAAAATGTTGAGCACTAGGGATCGAAATTTACCTGAAGATGTTGTGAATGAGATACTCTCAAGGCTGCCCGTGAAATCCCTATTGCGATTCAAATGTGTGTGCAGGTACTGGTACACACTAATTAAAAATCCTGATTTCATTAGCAAACACTTTAACCAAAAAAACAATAATGGCCGTCTCCTTGTTCATCATTATATTTCCGACATTGATAGATATGCTATCGCTCTTTTCCCTGATGAAACACTTGCTGGCATACCGCCTTTACATGAAAATCTTGATCATCTACAGATCCCAGATTGTATGGGAGATGTTGTTGGCCCCATTGACGGCATATTTTTGGTATACACTTGGTATAGTGATGGCGACCGTATGGCTCTGTGGAACCCTGCTATGAGAGAGTTTAGACGCCTCCATGTACTCGAACCAATTTTTCCACCAAATTTTCATGCCATTAGAAATGTAGTTGGATTTGGGTTGGATCCATTGACTAGGGATTACAAGATTATTTGGATTCGCAACTTTTATGAAGTGATTGGTGATGAATCAGGTGATGAATGGGATGATGACATATATTATCCTTATTATGTTGTTGCAGTGTACACTCTAGGTAAAGATTCGTGGAGACATTTCGATCTTCTTACGATGCCTACACGTCGTTCCATCTATAATTCTTTATGTGCCACATGCATAAATGGAGCATATTATTGGCTGTGTAGTGTAGTTAATGATGCTAATCGATATGGCATCCTTTCATTTGACATGAGGCTAGAGGAGTTTAGAGAGATAGAGGTGCCTGCTAGTACTAAACATAAATGGGGGTCTCTTTCATTGTACAACGGTTCTATTGGTTTGTTCTTTTCTCAGACTGATTTGACTTTGGAATGTATTATTGATATATGGGTGATGGAGGAGGAAGGGTGTTGGATCAAACTAGTAACAGTAAAACCCTTTCCAGAAGTTTCACGTCTGTGTGGGTTTTGGAAGGAGAAGGAGCTTTTCTTTGAAACTCGGACGAACGAGCTGGTGTTGTTCAACCATGAAACTCATGAGATTAGAAATCTTGAAATGTACGGAGATGGCGGTTTTCTTGCGCTTTGGGCTGTTTGCTACAAAGAGAGCTTAGTTTCATTGTTCGGACAAAATGATGAGGATGGGAGGAGGTGCTACCAATTCTCTGATGCGGTTCATGACTTCTTTAGGAAACCAGAGCCTAGCGTTTAGGGAACCAAATCCAAAATGAACTATTATTATTGTTATCTGATTGTCCTCTTCGGTTTCCCCCTCTTTTTTTTCTTTCTTTTTTTTTTTTTTTTTTTTTTTGTTGTTGTGTGTGTAGGTTGTCTCGTTGGTTTATTTTCTCTCTTCTGAAAATTTGTACTTTTTTTTATGGATGTTGAAATTAATAAATCAAAATTATATATGTTGACCAACGAATTGTACTTTTTATTATTATTTTGAAGAGTAATACTACATCTCCTAATTTCTACCCCCGAACTCCCTCGAATGATACCAATTTATTTTTTGCCATATCATTGGGTGAGTTTGGAAAAATTAGGGGATGGAACATTTTCACACTTTTTATCTCAATCTCTTTATTAATTAACTAGTAGGTATTTTGTGCGATACATGATAATTTATTTTTAAAATGAAAAATTAATTTTGAATCTTAATATTTTGTGTAGAAAAATTCTAACAATTGAAAGCCAAATTACAAATCGATTTGCTAATGATTGATAAAAAATTGTCACTATATGTGTTATCCTTTGTAAAAGGCTTATAAAAAAAATTCAAATAATTTTTAAAAAAATTATATTTTTAACTTGAAATCAAACCATCATTTGTATTAATCTAATTTATCAAAAAAATTATGAATTTCACTTATATCGAAATATTTTTTTATGAAAAAAATAAAAATAACGAAAAAATTTATAATATATATAAATATTGACTTGATTATAACTCATGATGTAATTTTTTTGATTATTAATTGAAAAGACTTTTGCTAATTTTTTTTGTTTTTAATTGTATCTAAAGTGATGCATCAGGTCGTTAATTATATCTTAAGGTGGATTTACTCAAAGGTGGGACAGTAAGAGTTATTCACATTGATGCATAAAAAATTACAAATTCAAATCATAAATAGTGTTTTTAAAAGGAATTAGGCACAAAATTTCTATAACTTTAATAGTTTCAGTTCTTAAAAAGATTCTGATTAATTATATGACACATCATAATAATTGCAAATTTTTTATTCCAGCTAAATTATTTTTGCATACATCTTTTGGCAGGGCTAATGAAGGTACATTATCAATAATATGAAAATTTCAAAATTTTTATTTAAAAACTACTCAAGAAACATCAATAGGTGCCTTAAATATGTACAATTATTTTTGATGAATCATTATTCTTTAAAATAATACTCTACCATTTATCATTTGGCATTTGTTAAAAATTTAACAAAAAAAAATATTGAATTCTATTATTTTAATTAAACAATATTAAATTGAACGCTACACGTGTATATAAATTATTTTTAAAACTAACCGGATGAGTTTTTTTTTTTTCACAGTTCCAGAAATATTAATAAATTTTTTGAATTCTCAAAAAATAATATTTCATCTTTTTCCAAATGCAACACTTTGCCAAACGTTAAGACTTTTGAAGTGCAATGTTATATCTTTACTATTAGTTCAAAGTTATCAATTCATTCCTCATTCTTTCTTTTAGGTAGTGTTCTGCTGTCACCTTTCTTAAAAAAGGATTTGATTCATGAAACATTATTTGAGAGAGGTAAAATGTCGTAGAGCAACTGTGATCATCGTGATAAATGATTGTTTGATGTTATAGATTTTTTTTTTTTTTTGATTTATTGTCTCAAAATCACATATGATACGTCAACCTATATTTCTTTTTATATTATTTGGTGTATTAAGGAAATGAATCATTATCAATATCTTTTTTGCAATTGAGATTGTTGCAGCTGGTGAGCATTACAAGATTTCTTTTTGTTCTTTTTCACTCAACTAAAATGCAAGTTTGTTCTTTTTATTTTTGTGTCATCAGAAAAATAAGGCTCGACAGCAGAGGTGGTAAAATGTTGAGCACTAGGGATCGAAATTTACCTGAAGATGTTGTGAATGAGATACTCTCAAGGTTGCCCGTGAAATCCCTATTGCGATTCAAATGTGTGTGCAGGTACTGGTACACTCTAATTAAAAATCTTGATTTCATTAGCAAGCACTTTAACCAAGAAAACAATAATGGCCGTCTCCTAGTTCATCATTATATTTCCGACACTGATAGATATGCTATCGCTCTTTTCACTGATGAAACACTTGCTGGCATACCGCCTTTACATGAAAATCTTGATCATCTACAGATCCCAGATTGTATGGGAGATGTTGTTGGCCCCATTGACGGCATATTTTTGGTATGCACTTGGTATAGTGATGGCGACCATATGGCTCTGTGGAACCCTGCTATGAGAGAGTTTAGACGCCTCTATGTACTCGAACCAATTTTTCCACCAAATTTTCATGCCATTAGAAATGTAGTTGGATTTGGGTTGGATCCATTGACTAGGGATTACAAGATTATTTGGATTCGCAACTTTTATGAAGCGATTGGTGATGAATCAGGTGATGAATCGGGTGATGACATACATTATCCTTATTATGTTGTTGCAGTGTACACTCTAGGTAAAGATTCATGGAGACATTTCGATCTTCTTACGATACCTACAGGTCGTTCCATCTATAATTCTTTATGTGCCACATGCATAAATGGAGCATATTATTGGCTGTGTACTGTAGGTAATGCTAATCGATATGGCATCCTTTCATTTGACATGAGGCTAGAGGAGTTTAGAGAGATAGAGGTGCCTGCTAGTACTGAACATAAATGGGGGTCTCTTTCATTGTACAACGGTTCTATTGGTTTGTTCTTTTCTCAAACTGATTTGACTTTGGAATGTATTATTGATATATGGGTGATGGAGGAGGAAGGGTGTTGGATCAAACTAGTAACAGTAAAACCCTTTCCAGAAGTTTCACGTCCGTGTGGGTTTTGGAAGGAGAAGGAGCTTTTCTTTGAAACTCGGACGAACGAGCTGGTGTTGTTCAACCATGAAACTCATGAGATTAGAAATCTTGAAATGTACGGATGTGGCAGTTTTCTTGGGCTTTGGGCTGTTTGCTACAAAGAGAGCTTAGTTTCATTGTTCGGACAAAATGATGAGGATGGGAGGAGGTGCTACCAATTCTCTGATGCGGTTCATGACTTCTTTATTACCAGTCGCCAGAGCCTAGCGTTTAGGAAACCAAATCCAAAATGACCTATTATTATTGTTATCTGATTGTCCTCTTCGGTTTCCTTTTTTTTTCTTTTTTTTTGTGTAGGTTGTCTCGTTGGTTTATTTTCTCTCTTCTGAAAATTTGTACTTTTTTTTATGGATGTTGAAATTAATAAATCAAAATTATATTTGTTGACCTGTTTTTACTTTTTATTATTATTTTGAAGAGTAATACTACATCTCCTAATTTCTACCCACGAACTCCCTCGAATGATAACAATTTATTATTTGCCATATCATTGGGTGAGTTTGGAAAAATTAGGGGATGGAACATTTTCACACTTTTTATCTCAATCTCTTTATTAATTAACTAGTAGGTATTTTGTGCGATACATGATAATTTATTTTTAAAATGAAAAATTAATTTTGAATCTTAATATTTTGCGTAGAAAAATTCTAACAATTGAAAGCCAAATTAAAGAACAATTGCATCCTTTATTATTTTATTTATGATCAGATACATTGTATATTTATACAGATACCATGTAACAAACTTCTAACAAACTATAACAAACTCTAACTAACTTTGAGTTAACAAACTCTAATTACTAACTAACCTGGGTTCAACAAACTAACTGCTTAACTAACTATCTTGAGTTCTTGAGCTTGCTGCAGACCCATCTGGTGCTTCTGATGCAAAGTGAGAATCTGGTGCAGAGAGAGTCTTATGGGACTGCTGCAGAGAGACTGCTGCAGAGAGAGTCTTATTATCATCCCCCTGCAAGCGGATGGGAGGAGAAGTGACCAGCAGCTTGGATTAAAGGTACTGAAACCGAGCAACAGACAATGGTTTGGTGAAGATATCTGCAATTTGCTCTGCAGAGGGTATGTAGTAAACAAGAAGCTTCTTGGAAGCAATTTTGTCACGAATAAAGTGACAATCAACTTCGATATGTTTGGACCTTGTGTGAAACACATGATTTGAGGCTAAGGCAATGGCAGATAAGTTGTCACACCAAAGAATGGGAGTGGTTACAATAGGGAGAGAAAGATCATGAAGAAGCATTTGTAACCAACTAAGTCCAGCTGTAGCATGAGCAAGAGAACGATACTCCACTTCGGTGCTGGATCGGGACACAGTAGGCTGCTTTTTAGCAGACCAAGAGATGATGTTAAAACCAAGGAAAACACAGTAGCCAGAGGTAGATTTGCGATCAACAGTGTCACCAGCCCAATTTGAATCAGAAAAGGCCTGAAGCTCAAACGAACTAGGATGAAAAGTCAAGCCATAAGAAAGGGAACTCTGAACAAACCGAAGAATGCGTTTGAGCAGAGTAAAGTGAGCATTAGTAGGGGCATGCATGTATTGACAAGCTTGATTGACAGCGAAAGACAGATCGAGACGAGTAAGAGTTAGATACTGTAAAGCACCTACCAAACTTCTGTATAACTGAGGCTGATGAAAAGGAAGATTAGCAGTAGGAGTATCAACAAGTTTCATTGACAGAGGAGTAGGACATGGTTTACAAGAGGTCATTCCAGCTTTAAGAAGAATGTCAGAGGCATATTTAGATTGAGACAGAAAATAAGAGTCACCCACTGCTTGAATAGAAATACCCAAGAAATAAGAAAGATCACCCAATTCTTCATGGCAAAAGCAGAGTGCATCTGGTGAATGAGAGCTTGAAGATGAGAGGGACTATTACCAGTAAGTAAAGTGTCGTCGACGTACACCAGAAGGACCGTTATGCTAGTGGAAGTCTTGTGAATAAAGAGAGAGTTATCACAATGACTATTGACAAACCCTTGAGATAATAAGAACTTGGAGAAAGTAGAATACCAAGCACGAGGAGCCTGTTTGAGGCCATAAAGAGCTTTCTGAAGTTTGCATACATGATGAGGAGAGGAAGAGCTAACAAAACCCGGTGGTTGAGTCATATATACTTCCTCATCCAAACTGCCGTGAAGAAAGGCATTGCTGATGTCTAGTTGCTTTAATGGCCAATGATAATGTAATGCCATACAAAGCAAAACCCGGATAGTGGGATGTTTAGCCACAAGGCTAAAAGTTTCAGTATAATCAAGGCCCCCTTGCTGTAAAAATCCCTTAGCAACCAACCGAGCTTTATATCGGGCAATAGAACCATCACTGTTGCGTTTGATTCGAAAAACCCACTTACAACCAATAGCCTTCTTAGTAGAAGGAAGAGGGACAAGAGACCAAGTACCCTGAGCAAGTAAGGCATTATATTCTTCAAGCATTGCTGAATGCCAAAGAGGGGAAGCAAGAGCTTGTTGATGAGAAGAAGGTTCAATATCAGAAAAGGAAGGAGTAGTACAAGCGACAAGACCCTTAGTTTTAGATCTAGTAAGCATGGGATGAGAATTAGTAGAAAAAGAGAGAGGAGGAATAGATGAAGTGAAAGGAGGTAAAGAAGGTAAATGAATAAAAAGCGAATCAATTGGAATAGGGTGAGAAGATGCAATAGGTTGTGAGGAAGGCCCAGATAAAGGTGGAGCAGAAAGTTGGACAGCAGAACAGGGCTGAGAAACTGGAGAAATAACAGCAGCAGTGCTGGCCGGAGAACAAACCAGAGGAGCTAGAGAGGATGCAGGCAGAGGTGCTGGTGAGGAACATGGGTGAGGAACTGAGGAAGGAACAACAGGAGGTCTGTTAGAAGAACAGAAAGGAGGAGCTCCAGAGGAAGAAGGCAAAGGGGCTGCGGGTGAACAAGACGGAAGAGCAGCAACAGCAGATCGGGAGGAAGGTGGAGCAGGAGTAGATGTAGGCCAAAAGAAAGAATGAAGATGAGAGAAAGATTGAGTAGGGGCAGATGAATAAGTAGAAAAAGGAAAAACATTTTCATGAAATTCAACATGTCGAGTAATATAGACTTGACCCGTGGTCATGTCCATACAACGATAGCCTTTATAAGATGAGTGATAGCCAAGAAAAACACATAAAAAGGATCGAGGCTGCAACTTAGAATGAGTGTAAGGTCTTAACCAAGGAAAGCATTGGCAGCCAAATACCTTCAAAAAAGAATAATCAGGTAAGACATGATAAAGGAGCTCAAAAGGAGATTTGTTAGACAATTTTACACTGGGCATTCTATTAATGAGATGAATGGCAGTAGCAACTGCATCAAACCAGAATGTAGTGGGAACAGAAGAATGGTGAAGCAACGCAATAGTAGTCTTAACAATGTGTCTATGTTTACGTTCAGAGACACCATTTTGTAGGGGAGTATAAGGACAAGATAGTTGATGGACTATTCCTTGAGCTTTTAAGAATTTAGTCATGGAAGAGTTCACAAATTCAGTGCCACCATCAGTCCTTAATACTTGAAGTTTAGTAGAAAATTGAGTCTCAGCATAGGCTTTAAATTCTAAAAATTTGGAGAAAACTTCACTTTTGTAACATAGAGGATAAAGCCAAGTAAAGCGACTACAATCATCAATGAAAAGCACATAATACTTGTATTCAGATGAAGTAGAATGAAAAGGTCCCCATACATCACTATGAATGAGAGAAAATGGATTATTCACAGTAGAATTTGACAGTTTAAAAGGAAGTCTATGACTCTTAGCTATACTACAATGTGTACAAGAACTAAGATCAGACTTTGTTTTATTAAAAGAAAAAGGCAAATGCTTCTTTAAAACAGTAAACTTCAATGGAGATGGATGGCCCAATCGTTTGTGCCAAGTATCTGCAGAAGCACAGGCAGAGGTCTTTGTTAAGAAGGCAGTAGATGAGGCTGGAGAAGGATGCATAGCAGTAAGATGATGAGAAGAAGACAACAGAGATGGAAAGTGATACAGGCCATTAGCATTATATCCTTTGTGCAAAATGGCCTTGGTGGTCTTGTCCTGAACCACAAAGGAAGAAGCATCAAAAGTAATAGTGCAATTATTATCTTTGGTGAGTTGATGAACAGAGAGAAGATTGGAAGAGATGGGAGCATGAAGAAGTTTATTTAGTTTGAAAGAAAAATGAGGAGTAGGAAGGAGTCCTTTACCTGTGTGATGAATAGGAATAGAAGTGCCATTTCCAACCATAATCTGATCAGAACCAGTATAGGATTGTGATATGTTGAGATTGGAGAGATCATTAGTAATATGATCAGAGGCAGCCGAATCAAGGTACCAGGGAGCAGTCTCAGATAGAGAAGGAGGAGGCACAGAAGTAACATAGGCTCTTGGTGAAGGATAAACAGAAGAGAGTTCAGAAACAGACTGTGATGAAAAAGTTGGAGCAGAAGCATGTGGAGGAACAGTCTGATGAAAGTTCAGATCCAGTCTGTGCCAACAATCAATAGTCGTATGATTACCTTTGCCACAGATTTGACAAAGTTTAGCAGATGAATAGAATCGACCTCTACCTCGAGAATTATGTCGTCCAGTACCACGAAAAGAGCCTCGATAGCCTCCTCTCTGATTTTGAAAAGAAGATCGTCCTCCTCTTGAAGAAAAAGATCCACTGGTGGATACATAGGCAACTGTGTTTTCATGAGATTGTAATTTTTTCTGTTTGAAGTCTATATGAAGAGACTCAGAACACAAAAGAGAAGATAAGTCCACCATGGAAATAGGCTCAATTCGAGCACGGATAGCAGTTTTAAGAGCATCAAACTCATCCGGCAAGCCATTCAGAGTGATCAGTACCAAATCTTCATCATCCATAGGTGATGAAGCAATAGCTAATTTATCAGCAAGTTCTTTGATTTGAAGCAAATATTCTTTAATTGATTTGGAGCCTTTGGTTAACTGAGTCAATTGATTCTTGATTTGATGGATGTGAGAACGAGACACCATGGTGGACCGGTTGCAAAGAGCAGTCCAGACCTCAAAACTGTGTTGCAGATGAAGAACAGCGGAAAAAAATGTAGGTGTAAGAGTAGCAGTTATACAACTGAGCAGATGAGCATCAGTCTTGTTCCAAATGACTCGATCTGGTTTCAAAACTTCAACACCATTAGAGTTGGTGATCATCAATGAAGGACATGGAACTGATCCAATTGCAAAGTCTAACAGATCTGTAGCTCGTAGAACATTCTAAAATTGACTTCGCCATATAAGAAAATTGGTAGAATCGAATTTAATAGTGATAAAAGAATTCAGATTGGAAATCAAGAGATTAAGATTTGCAGGTAAAGAAGAAGAAGATGAAGAAGATGATGAAGCAGCCATATATGAATATATGGATTGAAACTATGCTCGTAGGAGCTCTATGGAGGCTCTGATACCATGAAGAACAATTGAATCCTTTATTATTTTATTTATGATCAGATACATTGTATATTTATACAGATACCATGTAACAAACTTCTAACAAACTATAACAAACTCTAACTAACTTTGAGTTAACAAACTCTAATTACTAACTAACCTGGGTTCAACAAACTAACTGCTTAACTAACTATCTTGAGTTCTTGAGCTTGCTGCAGACCCATCTGGTGCTTCTGATGCAAAGTGAGAATCTGGTGCAGAGAGAGTCTTAGGGGACTGCTGCAGAGAGACTGCTGCAGAGAGAGTCTTATTATCACAAATTACAAATAGATTTGCTAATGATTGATAAAAATTTATGTCACTATGTAAAAGGCTTATAAAAAAATATTCAAATAATTTTTTTAAAAATTATATTTTTAACTTAAAATCGAATCATCATTTGTATTAATCTAATTTATCAAAAAATTATGAATTTCACTTATATCAAAATATTTTTTTCTGAAAAAAATAAAAATAACTAAAATTTTTATAATATATATAAATTATGACTTGATTATAACTCATGGTATATTATTTTGATTATTAATTGAAAAGATTTTTGCTAATTTCTTTTGTTTTTAATCGTATCTAAAGTGATGCATCAGGTCTTTAATTATATCTTAAGGTGGGTTTACTCAAAGGTAGGATAGTAAGAGTTATTCACATTGATGCATAAAAAATTATAAATTCAAATCATAAATAGTGTCTTTAAAAAGAATTAGGCACAAAATCTCTATAACCTTAATAGGTTCAGTTCTTAAAAGGATTCTGATTAATTATATGACACATCATAATAATTGTAAATTTTTTATTCAAGCTAAATTATTTTTGCATACATATTTTGGCAGAGCTAATGAAGGTACATTATCAATAATATTAAAATTTCAAAATTTTTATTTAAAAACTACTCAAGAAACATGCCTTAAATATATACAATTATTTTTGATGAATCATTATTCTTTAAAATAATACTCTTACCATTTATCATTTGGCATTTGTTAAAAATTTAACAAAAAAAAAAAGTATTGAATTCTATTATTTCAATTAATCAATATTAAATTAGACGTTACACGTGTATATAAATTATTTTTAGAAATGACCGTCGGAACTTTTTGTTAGTAGTTTATCCGAGTTGAATAGAGCGAGTTAACTGGGACAGACAGATATTTGAACAGTCCTAAATCCCAGATTGTCAATCCGCCTGCCCCACTCCCTCAATTGAGTTATCAGATTACAAGTATTTTCATAGAATTTATAACTAAATAATTTTTTTCCAAATAAATAAAGAAATGATAAATAAAAAGTAAATTATCATTAAATGGATATACATGGACACCTGATGAAAGTAACACATTGGCCATTTATTAGTCTTGTAACTTTCTGCTAGAATCAATTAGGCCCAACATAGCCCAACCTCTAAGATCTCCAGTGCAGCCGATGTTCAAAGTACACTGGTGTTGCCTTTCTTGTAATTAGGGATGACAATTTACATAATCACATAGAAAAATGAAAAGAAATGTTACTAAAACAGTATGTCGCTATTGTGGAAAGACATGTTACTATTATAGAACTAATATGATGCTATGTTTATGTTTTTATGAAATTAAAATGTTTTATATCGTTTTTGTTATTTAATTATGTGAATCTGTGGTCTTAAACCGATCTGATCCGTGTTTAAATAGATTGGTTCAGATTAGTTCCACGATTTAAACGGATTGGATTGGTTCCAATTTTTCAAAAACCATAGATAACGGGCTAGTTCTAATTTTACCTCAATCCGGACCATACTCACCCCTAGTGTTCTGGTGGACAGCTGTACCCTTTTATTAATGTGACAGGTATAATGTGATACTGCAATATGGCATGTATTAATATGACGCTACAACGATGTGACACTTCAAAAAAATTAAAAATTCTTTAGTGTACTTTTCCTAAATGTTACAACATGACAAGTATGATGTCATACTCCATAACTTTTACTAAAAAAAAAATAAAAATAAAAAAAATAAAAATTCCTTATTGTATTTTTCCCAAATGTGACAACGAGGCGGATATAATGTAACACTTCAAAAAAAATAAAGACTCCTTAGTATATTTTTCTGAAACGTAATAATATGACGGGTATGATGTGACACTCTAAAAAAATTGAAAACTCCTTGGAGCATTTTTTCCAAACGTGACAACGTAGCGGGTATGATGTGGCACTCTTAAAAAAAATTTAAAACTCCTTAATATACTTTTCTCAAACGTGATACGTGACACTCTTTAGTATACTTTTCCTAAACGTGACAACATGGCGAGTATGATGTGACGTTCTAAAAAAATAAAAATAAAAAACTTCTTAATGTATTTTTCTCAAACGTGACAACGTGACGGATATGATATGACACTCCAACATGGCAGGTATGATATGACATTCTAAAAAAATTAAAAACTCTTTAATATACTTTTTCCAAATGTGACACTCTAACGTGACGAGTATAATGTGACACTAAAAAACTCTTTAGTGTACTATTTCTAATGTGACACTCCAATGTGACGGACAAATGAGTCATTATACATTCAAAATGACTAAATAGATCACAAGAAAAAAAAATATGAGACTTATTGATCAATCCCCCCCCCCCCCCCAAAAAAAAAATTCAAAGATAATGCAAAAGTATATGGATGATATATATATATATATCATATCAAACCTTGAAATTGAAATTTTTTTCTGAATATTTATTTCTTACTTCCCCTCCTCCCCCCCTCAAAAAAAAAAAAAAAATCTGAATATCTATTCCTTACTCATTATTTTTTCTAAAATAAGTAAATTTTCATAATATATTTTCAACTTACTATTCTCAGCCATCCAAGAAATAAGAATTTTTTTTATTTTTTAATATTTTATTATTATAATTGTTTTTTGTGTTTCAAAAAATGTTTAAGAACATCCTCATTCTTTTTTTGTGTGTGCAATTTTTATTTTATTTTTTTGGAAAAGTTTGGAATACTATTGTTTTGGAAACAATTTGAAAATTGAAAAACAGTCTACCTACATTTTAAAGAAATATAGAAAGAAAAAAAAATTGAGAACACAATGAATAAAAAAAAAATTATTCCCTTTTTTGTTTTCTTTTTCTGACTTCTCTATTAACCTGTTAAATCAATATGCAAAATAAACAAAGAACTTTTTCTTTTGAAGAACACAATGTCGTAAAAACTTTATATATATATATATATATATTTAAAATGTTTACAAAAAAATTATATAAAAATAAGTTTAAACTCAGAATGCTACCCTATATAATTTAAATTCACTAGAAACAAAAAAAAATACTAAAAATAATAGAAAAAAATACTAAAAATAAAAAAACTCATTTTCAAAAAAATTGAATTCAGAAAATTGGAACCCGGTGAATTTTTCATCTCAAAAATGAAAAAAAAAAGTTTAAGCATTAAATAAATTCTTTAGACAATAATTGAATTTTAATTTTGTTTTACCCACTTAATTTTGAAATTACTATAAGTCGATCGATTCTATAAAAATTAATTTGGGGAATAATCTAGTTACAAGTATGTGCATGCGTACACATAAAGTAGCCAATAAATTTTCGACTCAATTAGTTTATTCAGTATGGACTCTGGATAATTTGAAACTTAAAAAAGATAATTCTAAATGAGGAATTTTATATATTTTTATTATTTTTTTGTAAAGTATATTATTTAAAATTTAATTTGTTTATATTTAGGGGACTTATTGATTTTTAAGGCATAGTTTGGAGGTAAAATAAAATTCCAAATTAAATTTAGTGCTAAGTCAGCAAATTTCGTTTGATTGTAAATGAAAATAGACGACGAGAAGTAAATTGGACAATTTTTTTTTCAAAAAATAAGAATTAAATTAAAATAATACAAAATCTTAATGCCAAATTAATTTTTTGTATAATAATTTAAAAAACAAAATAATATTTTCTTGATATTTTATCTTAAACTATTTTAATATTTTTATTTTTATTTTTATTTTTATTGACACCAAAATACATCATCCCATCGTTCAAAAAAAAAAAAAAAGGGATGCATCAATAAATTCCAAATTAATAACTTATACACTGTTTAGTCCTAAAAGTTTCTTATAGACTGAAAGGTCCCATTACAATGTTTCAAACATTAAATTAATGTTTCGAATATTAGATTTCGAACATCAGATTAATGTTTCGAACATTAGATTTCGAACATCAGATTAATGTTCAAACATTAGATTGATGTGCAAATAGAACTAAATGGAGCATAAGAAAACTTTTAGAACTAAATGGTTCAACTTTTCAGAAACTAGGACTTATGGGTAAATTTTCCAAAAAAAAATACATCATCCCAAATCAAACCACCCCTAATTCACCCCAACAACATCTCGTTTCGTTCATCGTATTTGTAAGAAACTCTCTCGTCTCCCTCTGGCTCCTCCTCCTCAACTTGTCGGTTGCCGCCACCGCCGTCGCTAGCCTTGTCGGTCGCCGTTGATCATCCTCTCAGATCACCGATTTGGTAACGGGTAAGTCTCCCTTTCTCTTTGCTCTCTTATTTACTCTCCAGATTTGTTTCTCTTGCTCTTCTATTTACTCTCCTTTTGCTATCCAGGTTGTGGGCATTTTTTTTAATATTATTTTTTGATCTTGGAGTGCAATGACCACAGTTGTTTGTCTGTATTAGTTTAATTTGGACTGACTAATATTATTTTGTGTTAGATTGTGGCTGTTCTTATTAATCTCTCCTGTTGAAATTGTGGAGATTTTAGGTATATAGACATCTCTCAACCACATTGCCCGAAGCAATCTCTCTCTCTCTCTCTCTCTCTCTCTCTCTGCGTTAACATTTGAAGCTGGTTCTCTCTTTTTTACTTTATTTTTTTGTGCTTCTTATCTGTCAATTGTCTGGTTTTTACCGATCTATTCATATGTTTTTGGTTTATTGATTTATTTCCATGTCTTAGAATCTCTCCATCTATTCCTCAGAAATTCCATATATTTCTATAGGTGAACTTGTTTATTAGGGGGGAAAAAAGAAAAAAGAAACAAAAAACTCCAAAAACTAAAAACTAACCGGATGAGTTTTTTTTTTTTTCACAGTTCCAGAAATATTAATAAATTTTTTGAATTCTCAAAAAATAATATTTCATCTTTTTCCAAATGCAACACTTTGCCAAACGTTAAGACTTTTGAAGTGCAATGTTATATCTTTGCTATTAGTTCAAAGTTGTCAATTCATTCCTCATTCTTTGTTTTAGGTAGTGTTCTGCTGTCACCTTTCTTAAAAAAGGATTTGATTCATGAAACATTATTTGAGAGAGGTAAAATGTCGCAGAGCAACTGTGATCATCGTGATAAATGATTGTTTGATGTTATAGATTTTTTTTTTGGATTTATTGTCTCAAAATCACATACGATACGTCAACCTATATTTCTTTTTATATTATTTGGTGTATTAAGGAAATGAATCATTATCAATATCTTTTTTGGAATTGAGGTTGTTGCGGCTGGTGAGCATTACAAGATTTCTTTTTGTCCTTTTTCACTCAACTAAAATGCAGGTTTGTTCTTTTTATTTTTGTGTCATCAGAAAAATAAGGCTCGACAGCAGAGGTGGTAAAATGTTGAGCACTAGGGATCGAAATTTACCTGAAGATGTTGTGAATGAGATACTCTCAAGGCTGCCCGTGAAATCCCTATTCCGATTCAAATGTGTGTGCAGGTACTGGTACACACTAATTAAAAATCCTGATTTCATTAGCAAGCACTTTAACCAAGAAAACAATAATGGCCGTCTCCTTGTTCATCATTATATTTCCGACATTGATAGATATGCTATCGCTCTTTTCCCTGATGAAACACTTGCTGGCATACCGCCTTTACATGAAAATCTTGATCATCTATAGATCCCAGATTGTATGGGAGATGTTGTTAGCCCCATTGACGGCATATTTTTGGTATACACTTGGTATAGTGATGGCGACCGTATGGCTCTGTGGAACCCTGCTATGAGAGAGTTTAGACGCCTCCATGTACTCGAACCAATTTTTCCACCAAATTTTCATGCCATTAGAAATGTAGTTGGATTTAGGTTGGATCCATTGACTAGGGATTACAAGATTATTTGGATTCGCAACTTTTATGAAGTGATTGGTGATGAATCAGGTGATGAATGGGATGATGACATATATTATCCTTATTATGTTGTTGCAGTGTACACTCTAGGTAAAGATTCGTGGAGACATTTCGATCTTCTTACGATGCCTACACGTCGTTCCATCTATAATTCTTTATGTGCCACATGCATAAATGGAGCATATTATTGGCTGTGTAGTGTAGTTAATGATGCTAATCGATATGGCATCCTTTCATTTGACATGAGGCTAGAGGAGTTTAGAGAGATAGAGGTGCCTGCTAGTACTAAACATAAATGGGGGTCTCTTTCATTGTACAACGATTCTATTGGTTTGTTCTTTTCTCAGACTGATTTGACTTTGGAATGTATTATTGATATATGGGTGATGGAGGAGGAAGGGTGTTGGATCAAACTAGTAACAGTAAAACCCTTTCCAGAAGTTTCACGTCCGTGTGGGTTTTGGAAGGAGAAGGAGCTTTTCTTTGAAACTCGGACGAACGAGCTGGTGTTGTTCAACCATGAAACTCATGAGATTAGAAATCTTGAAATGTACGGAGATGGCGGTTTTCTTGCGCTTTGGGCTGTTTGCTACAAAGAGAGCTTAGTTTCATTGTTCGGACAAAATGATGAGGATGGGAGGAGGTGCTACCAATTCTCTGATGCGGTTCATGACTTCTTTAGGAAACCAGAGCCTAGCGTTTAGGGAACCAAATCCAAAATGAACTATTATTATTGTTATCTGATTGTCCTCTTCGGTTTCCCTTTCTTTTCTTTTTTTTCTTTTTTTTTTTTTTTTTTTTGTAGGTTGTCTCGTTGGTTTATTTTCTATCTTCTGGAAATTTGTACTTTTTTTTATGGATGTTGAAATTAATAAATCAAAATTATATATGTTGACCTGTCTTTACTTTTTATTATTATTTTGAAGAGTAATACTACATCTCCTAATTTCTACCCCCGAACTCCCTCGAATGATAACAATTTATTTTTTGCCATATCATTGGGTGAGTTTGGAAAAATTAGGGGATGGAACATTTTCACACTTTTTATCTCAATCTCTTTATTAATTAACTAGTAGGTATTTTGTGCGATACATGATAATTTATTTTTAAAATGAAAAATTAATTTTGAATCTTAATGTTTTGTGTAGAAAAATTCTAACAATTGAAAGCCAAAGTATAAATAGATTTGCTAATGATTGATAAAAATTTATGTCACTATGTAAAAGGCTTATAAAAAAAATTCAAATAATTTTTTAAAAAATTGTATTTTTAACTTGAAATCAAATCATCATTTGTATTAATCTAATTTATCAAAAAATTATGAATTTCACTTATTTCAAAATATTTTTTTCTGAAAAAAATAAAAATAACTAAATTTTTTATAATATATATAAATTATGACTTGATTATAACTCATGGTGTATTATTTTGATTATTAATTGAAAAGATTTTTACTAATTTCTTTTGTTTTTAATCATATCTAAAGTGATATATTAGGTCTTTAATTATATCTTAAGGTGGGTTTACTCAAAGGTAGGATAGTAAGAGTTATTCACATTGATGCATAAAAAATTATAAATTCAAATCATAAATAGTGTTTTTAAAAAGAATTAGGCACAAAATCTCTATAACCTTAATAGGCTCAGTTCTTAAAAGGATTCTGATTAATTATATGACACATCATAATAATTGTAAATTTTTTATTAAAGCTAAATTATTTTTGCATGCATATTTTGGCAGAGCTAATGAAGGTACATTATCAATAATATTAAAATTTCAAAATTTTTATTTGAAAACTACTCAAGAAACATGCCTTAAATATATATAATTATTTTTGATGAATCATTATTCTTTAAAATAATACTCTTACTATTTATCATTTGGCATTTGTTAAAAATTTAACCAAAAAAAGTATTGAATTCTATTATTTCAATTAATCAATATTAAATTAGACGTTACACGTGTATATAAATTATTTCTAGAAATGACTGTGGGAACCTTTTGTTAGTAGTTTATCCGAGTCGAATAGAGCGAGTTAACTGGGACAGACAGATATTTGAACAGCCCTAAATCCCAGATTGTCAATCCGCCTGCCCCACTCCCTCAATTGAGTTATCAGATTACAAGTTTTTTTATAGAATTTATAACTAAATAATTTTTTTCCAAATAAATAAAGAAATGATGAATAAAAAGTAAATTATCATTAAATGCATATACATGGACACCTGATGAAAGTAACACATTGGCCATTTATTAGTCTTGTAACTTTCTGCTAGAATCAATTAGGCCCAACATAGCCCAACCTCTAAGATCTCCAGTGCAGCCGATGTTCAAAGTACACTGTTGTTGCCTTTCTTGTAATTAGGGATGACAATTTACATAATCACATAGAAAAATGAAAAGAAATGGTGACAAATGCTCTATAAATGCATTTGTCCCTAACATTTGTTACTTATCTTTAAAATATTTAATAATTTTAATAACACATACCTTAAAGACACATATCAATAAGTTTTTAAATATTATACATTTTGCAAGAAAATATAAAATTTTCTTAACCTATGTAAACAAGAGCTAATATTTATATTTTAGAAATAGATCAATAGTTAGAATTTGCCCAGTTGTTCATATTTTAATTTGATGAACTCCTCTCACGTGTGGAATGATTTAGTGTACATTATTATGATCAGATTTTAATATATAGTATATAACATGCGTACATGTTACTACTATCTAGGCCAGCTTTTGCTTCATTGTTCTTGGACATGAAAAGTTGCAATTACTAGATAGTTTGTCCAAAACATGAGAAATTATTCAAGAATTTGTTTTTTCTTGGGGTTTTTGCCTAAGAGTGAACATTTTCGTTATTTAGGGTCGATTATCACAACAGCGGGAGAGATTGATGCAGATGTGGCCCATAGGATTAAGGCGGGATGGTGTAAGTGGAGAAGTGCGTCTGGGGTATTGTGCGATAAACGAATACCCACTAGACTAAAAGGTAAGTTTTATAGAACGGCTATTAGACCAGCTATGTTGTATGGGACAGAGTGTTGGACAACCAAGAAACAACATGTAGATAAGATGAGTGTGACTGAGATGAGGATGCTAAGGTGGATGTGTGGTAAGACTAGACAGGACAAGATTAGGAATGAGTGTATTCGGAAATGGGTAGGAGTGGCACCGATAGAAGATAAGTTGAGAGAGAATCGTTTGAGATGGTTTGCTCATATTCAACGGAGACCAACAGAGGCAGTAGTGAAGAGATGCGATGTTATAACGGTAGATGGAAGTGTTAGGGGACGGGGTAGGCCTAGATTAACATTGACTAGCGTTATAAATAGAGATATGAATCTACTTAATTTGACTAATGAAATGGCCTTTGATAGAGCCGCGTGGAGAAGAAGGATTCATGTAGCCGACCCCATTTGATGGGACTTAAGGCTTGGTTTGGTTTGGTTTGGTTTGGTTTGGAAAGAAGAAAAAAGAACTAAAGAAAAATCAAATTCTTGAGTTGGATAGTTAGGTATGGTGAGCCTATTTTGGGGCATGTTATAAAAATATTAATACAAAAAATTGAGATGGTTGGATATTAGTAGTTATATTTTTATATCAAATTTATCTTTAAAAAATAGACAGAAATATAATTTTAATAATAGACCATTCTTTTTTCATTTGGTGTATTAAGGAAATGAATCATTATAAATATCTTTTTTGCAATTGGGGTTGTTGCAAGTGGTGAGCATTACAAGATTTCTTTTGGTCCTTTTTTTCTCAACTAAAATCAATAACAAAATTGTACTTTTTATTTTGTGTCATCAGAAAAAATAAGGCTCTTGCCGCAGAGACAGTAAAATGTTGAGCAACAGCGATCAAAATTTACCTGAAGATGTTGTGAATGAGATACTCTCAAGGCTGTCCGTGAAATCCCTGTTGCGATTCAAATATGTCTACAGGTATTGGTACACTCTAATTAAAAGCCCTGATTTCATTAGCAAGCACTTTAACCAGGAAATTAATAATGGTCGTCTCCTTGTTCAGCATTATATTTCCGACATTGATAGATATGCTATCGCTCTTTTCCCTGATGAAACACTTGCTGACATACCACCTTTGCATGAAAATCTTGATCATCTACAGAGCCCAAAAGATATAGGAAATTTTTTGGCCCCATTGACTGTAACGCCCTCAAAATAATACATAAAATCCATCATTTTAGACTTGCAATGATATAAGAGGAATTAACACCTTTCTATTCACCAGAGTAGTTCTTACAACAATATTACATGTTAACAATAAAAGCAAATGCCTTAGAGGCTTACAGCTTTCCAAGTCAACACTTGGTTACAAAGAGAAGAGTACTAACTCTATACAAAATAAGCCCTTGGCTTGAAATACATGTAATACAAACAAAATAATCAAAAAGAGCCTTTTACTCCCAGAACCATCCAAGCTATGTCCTTGGAGATGGCATGCTACCTGTACCTGAAAATGATGTCCCATAAAGGGTGAGCCAACGTCCAGTAGAGATATGCTAAACACAACATGAGCAGTAACTAAGACATTAGCAATTGATAAATGTTTGACTCACATAAGCCAATTCATACACCATTTTCATTGCATGACAACTGTGTCCATGTTTCCTTTCATTTTTCCATTTCTTATCACATTCTCAATTCATGACTATGGCTCAGAACCTGGCCAACAATTTAATAGTAATTTATACTAAACATTTCCCATTTCACAATAGATAAGCGCACTAGCTATATCAACTCCTCGATAGATAGGCATACAAGCTATACCAACATTCCAACAGATAAGCATATGAGTTGTATCCACACTTCAACAGATAAGCATATGAGCTATATCAACACTTCCATAGATAAGCATATGAGCTATATCAACACATTAGCTAACAAGCATATGAGCTGTGTCAACGTAGTCCATCCCCTATCTTCTCCCATACAGTATCCGGTTTAGAGGTCCATCCCCCATCTTCTCCTAAACCGTGGAGTACATCCCCTATCTCCTCCCATACACACAACGTATATACACATAAGTCATATGCATAATCAATCAATACATAAAGTTAATGTATTCTGTCAACCGTCATACTCTATGACACATCTAATTGATTAGTTTTAGTTTTCCTAATCATCATGCATTGTCTACAACAATCAAGACTACCCTCCACCGGTAGCCCAAAGCAATTATTTCTAAACAGATAAATAATGCATCAACAAATAATTTATCCATATTTCCAAAAGTGAGCGATTAACAAATCCAACTTCACTATTCCATCTCATAATGAACCAATTTCATTATATTCAACTCAATTTCACAAATCCATAACTTTCCTAAATTAATTATACCAATTAATTTATATACAAATTAGGGCTTTCTTCCCATTTTCTCAATATTAACCCAATGGTTCAAATATCAACAACCAACAACAATAACTTCATTTTGAAACCCAAATTACACATTTAAGAATTAAAATAACAAAACCCTCTTTCATAACTTTTGAAACCCTAAGTCCCAAAACCAAACCATCTAAACAACATGCTCAAAATCTAGGTCAAAACCCATAAGAGTGAGTAGGAATCCCTACCTCAAATTCGGAGCTCAAAAGAAGAAAATGACGAAACTCAAAGTGCTCCAAAACTCAATATGCTAGGATCAAAACGTAGCCCTCGACGATCAACACAACTTTTGTAAAGGCCCAAGGTGAGGAAATCACTCATACAAGATCAATACCTAGAGAGAAGTTGAGGTTCTAGTGAGAGAAGCTCTCCAATGGTGTTTTTGAAAAGTAAGAGAGAGAAATGGAGTTGAAAAAGTGATCCAAAAAGTCGGATCTCGGAGTGATATACTCGTCGCCCCGCTTGAGCGTGGAAACCCCTGCTCGAGCGTCACTCACAGACTCCTGCTCGAGCGTCCAAACCGCCGCTCGAGCGCCGGATACACGCTCCCAGAACTTTTGCAGAACCAAGTCCCCGCTCGAGCGTCACACACACAAACTCCCGCTCGAGTGTCCAACGCTGAAGAGGAAAATACTGGGAGATGGATTTTCCCACTCGAGCGCCAAAACCCCCGCTCGAGCGGACAGGCCAAAATCTAGGCAACTACTTTTGGTTTCTAAGCTCAACCAACCTGTTTCAAACCTGCCCAACACAACCCAAGACTCAAAGAGTAAAGGATGTAAACAAGATATACACAACAACCAACTCCACGGAACCTAAGTCCGGATACAACAAATAAAGAAAGGGAAGCCGGGATCGCTATAACCTCCCCCCCTTAAAGAATTTCGTCCCCGAAATTAAATATGAGTTTTCAAAAACAAGTTTTCTCCATTCCCAACAATATTACAACATAATGTTAAACAACCCGACCCATTACCGGTCAATTTCATCTCTTTTCAAGAGACAAATCCCAATATATAAAACAACCTGCATTATCAACATGCATTCCTTTGAAATTTGAAAATTTCATCACATTTTCCATAATTCCATAACACATGCAACATTAATATCATGCTTGCATTTCCACAACATACTTAACATACACAATGTTAACACAAACTTCCATTTTGAGGCAAGTTCCAAAGCATACTTCCATAAACCAAAACATCTACAATGTTTCACAACTTAAGACATATATAATGCTCTTAAAGTTCGATAATATTACAAAATTTCAATGCATGATTACACATCAACAAACATGTCCGGATATTTCTCGCGGACCTCCAACTCACGTTCCTAAGTGGCTTCCTCCACTCCGTGATGTTTCCACAAAACCTTTACCAAGGGAATGGTCTTGCCTCGCAAGACTTGATCCCGCCTATCCAAGACCCGAACCGGTCTCTCCTCATACGAGGCATCCTCATCTACCTCTAAATCGGTCCAATCCAACACATGGGACGGATACAGCTCGTACTTCTGAAGCATGCTAACATGAAACACGTCATGTACCCCGGACAACTGCGGTGGCAAAGCCAAGTGGTAAGCAACCTCCCCAATTCTCTCAAGGATCTCAAAGGGACCGATAAACCAAGGGGATAACTTCCCACTCTTCCCGAACCTCATCAAACCTCGCCTAGGTGATATTTTCAAGAAAACATGATCACTCGTCTCTAATGCCAAAGGCCTCCTCCTACGGTCGGCATAACTCTTTTGGCGACTCTGGGCTGTAACAAGCCTCCTACGGATAAGCTCCACTTTCTCCGTCGTCTCTCTAACCAACTCCGGGCCCAACAAAGGGGCATCACCCACCTCGGCCCAACAAACTGGAGACCTACACGGTCGGCCATACAAGGCCTCAAACGGTGCCATACCGATACTCGACTGAAAACTGTTATTGTAGGCAAATTCCACCAATGGTAAGTGCCTCTCCCACGTCCCACTAAAATCAAGGACACAGTCCCGAAGCATATCCTCCAGGATCTGAATAGTACGCTCGGACTGCCCGTTAGTCTGAGGATGATAAGCCGTACTAAAGGTCAACTTAGTACCCAAGGCACTCTGCAAACTCTGCCACAACCTAGCAGTAAAATGAGAATCTCTATCTGAGACGATCGTCACTGGGACCCCGTGCAACCTCACTATGTCCCAAATATAGAAGTCGGCAAAGTGATCTACCGAATCTCTCACGCGCATAGGGATAAAGTGCGCCAACTTAGTCAACCGGTCTACAACCACCCAAATAGCATCACTACCCCGCTGAGTCCTCGGAAGACCCACAACGAAGTCCATAGTGACATGCTCCCACTTCCACTCAGCAATAGGCAAGGGTTGCAACAAACCCGCTGGCCTCTGATGCTCGGCCTTCACTTGCTGGCAAGTAAGGCACTTGGACACGAAAACTGCCACATCTCTCTTTATATCCCGCCACCAAAACTGGCAACCCAAATCCCGATACATCTTAGTGCCTCCCGGATGCACCGCAAGACGTGAATTGTAAAACTCTCGGAGTACCTCCTCTCAGCAAGACTCTGGCACGAACCAACGGTCTCGGTATCTCACACTCTGGTCGGGATACACAGACAAACCCTTCTCTACCTTCCCACTGGAGATCTTCTCTTGGAGGGATTCTACCTCAAGGTCACCTCTCTGTGCCTCTAACACTCTAGCCACAAGTGTAGGCTGTGCAATAATAGAAAACAAGGCCGCAGCCTCAACAGATTCGCCCAAAAGCAAATCAAACTCGCCGAGTGCACCCAACATCTCCCATTCCCGGATGGCTATACAAGCTACATCACTAATGGATTTCCTACTAAGGGCATCGGCCACAACATTGGCCTTTCCCGGGTGATAGTGCAACTCAAAATCATAGTCCTCAATGAACTCCATCCACCTTCTCTGCCTCAAATTGAAGTCTCTCTGTGTGAACAGATACTTCAAACTTTTATGGTCCGAGAACACCTCGAACCTCTCACCATAAAGGTAGTGCCTCCAAATCTTCAAGGCAAAGATCATTACCGCTAACTCTAGGTCATGTGTAGGGTAATTCTTCTTGTGTATTTTCAACTGACGTGAGCCATAAACTACCACTTTCCCCTCTTGCATCAACACACAACCCAAGCCCTCTCGTGAGGCATCACAGTAAACCGCATAACCCAAACCTCTCTCCGGAATAATCAAAACTGGAGCGGTGGTCAATCTAACTTTCAACTCCTAGAACAACTTTTCACAAGTCTCACTCCATACAAACTTGACCCCTTTTCGCGTCAATCTAGTCAACGGTGAAGCCAGCCTGGAGAAATCCTTCACAAACCGGCGGTAATACCCAGCTAATCCCAGAAAACTACAGATCTCAAAAATGCTCTTAGGCTGTGCCCAATCTTGCACTACCTCAGTCTTGGATGTATCAACAGACACCCTTTCCCCAGAAACCACATGGCCTAAGAACTTGACTTCTCCTAGCCAGAACTCACATTTCCCAAATTTGGCATACAGCTTATGGGCTCTAAGCAATTTAAGCACCACTCTCAAGTGTTCCTCGTGCTCCTCCTCAGATGGCGAATAGATAAGAATGTCGTCCACGAAGACGACCACAAAGCAATCCAAGAATTCCTGGAAGATCCGGTTCATCAAGTCCATAAAGACTGTCGGTGCATTGGTAAGCCCAAATGGCATTACTAGAAACTCATAATGGCCATACCGCATACGGAATGCCGTCTTCGGAATATCCTCCTCCCTAACCCTCAACTGGTGGTAACCCGATCTCAAATCTATCTTAGAGAAACAACGAAAACCCTTCAATTGGTCAAACAGATCATCTATACGGGGCATAGGGTACTTATTCTTAACCGTAGCCCGATTCAACTTTCGGTAGTCGATACAAAGTCTCAAGGCGCCATCTTTCTTTTTAACAAAGAGGGCCGGTGCTCCCCACGGCGAAACACTAGGGCGTAAAAATCCCTTATCTAGCAATTCATGGAGCTGAATCTTCAACTCACTCAACTCAGCTGGGGCAAAACGATAAGGTGCCATAGAAATCGGCGCCGTGCCGGGCACTAAATCAATAGAGAACTCTATCTCTCGGTGAGGTGGCAAATTAACGAGATCCTCGGGAAAAACATCCGAATGCTCACAAACCACCCTCGGCAATACAATCTGGGTCTCATCACACTCACCACTCATAAAGCTAGCAAGTAGACCACTAAGCTCACTCCGCTCTCGCGGATCATAAACCGGTGGCAACACACTACCAACCCGATCCCCTAAGAAATGGAAACACTCCCCGCTCAAGGTACATACCGTGACCCTCTGGCGGTAGTAATCAATAACTGCCCGGTATAACGATAGCCAATCCATACCCAAAATAACATCAAAACCCTTCATGGGCATAACTACAAAAGGAAACGGAAGCCTACGATCGGTGACCTCTATCACACAACCTCTACATCCGTGTTTCAAAATCAATTCACCCCTAGCAGGTGATACAACACATATAGGAGATGCTAATAGTGCCAACTCCAACTCCAACACAGATGCAAATGCAGCAGATACAAAAGAATGAGATGCACCCGTATCAATCAACACCCTAGCAGCCGAGTTGCAAAACAGAAAGGTACCTCTCACCACTGATAGAGCCAGTACTAGGTCCTGCGCGGTAACAGCATACACGCGCCCTGTAGGCCCCTGATCCACCTGCTCACCTCTAGGAGCAAAAGACTGTTGCACAGACTGGGATGACGAAGCTCCCGGATTGGCCCTCGAGGCCTGCACAGACTGAACTGGCTGATAACTCTGCGTCTGCCTAGAACCAGACGCTCCTAAAGTGGCACTCAACTGTGGGCAGAACCTCTTTAGGTGCCTAGGTTGACCACACTGATAGCAAGACAAAGGCTGGCCCCTGCCTTGACTCTGGACCTGAGGTCTAGCTGAAGAAGAAGCAGCTCGCTGACCCCTCCCTTCTGCGGGTAAACCGAAGACTTGTGACCCAGTTGGCCACATGTAAAACAAGTCAAGCCTCCCTAATTACCTCTCCCGGAGCCTGCACTCTGCATTGGAAAGGTCGATCTAGCCAAACCACCCTGAGACTGCCGAGGGTTAAAACCCCTCTGTCTCCTGCCATCACCCTGACTATCTTGGCTCCTCTTGGAGCCTCTATGCTTCTCATCATCCTCCTCCTACATCATAAGCTCCATATGAGCTGCAGCATCCACTAAACGTCTATACTCTCGAATGAAAGATCCTTCAACCCTCAGCTTGAGTCCACGCCTTAACTTCCGCTCAAACTCAAAGCAACGGCGTTCCTCAGACGCCACAACCTCAAGTGCAAACCTGGACAAACTGGTAAATGTAGCCTCAAACTTGGCCATTGACAAGCCCTGCTGTTTAAGCTAGCAGAACTGTTTCCTCAGCTTCTCCCTAGCAGCTGAAGACAAGAACTTCTCCTGGAAGGCATCTACAAAAGGCCCCCACGTACCACCAACACGGCTCTTCTCGTACTTTCACCATTGACCCGCATCTCCCTTAAGCTGGAAGGATGCCAAGGTCACCTTCAATGCTCCGTCCTCGATGCCAAGCATCTCGAACGTCTTACTCATCTGCTCCAACCACTCGTCAGCCTTAAGTGGCTCTTTCGGGTCCCCAACAAACTCGTCCGGGTTAGACCGGAAAAACTCCCTCTTCAAGAAAGAAGTCCCTACCTTAGCAACTTGATTCTCAGCTCTGAGAATACCCAAAGCTCCTGCTATCTCTCGGGCCAAGGCACTCATGGCCTGTTGACCCACTGGCTTGGCCACATTGGCCTGGCCAACTCCCTCTTGCTGTTCCGGAATCTCATCCGGTAGAGGCACCTCCTACCTCCTAGGCCTACCACGCCTACCTCCCCGTCCTCGTCCTGACATCCTAATAAAGGTAACGAAGACGTTAGCACATTCATAAATGTGCCGAAACTAAACACTCGCGTTCTAATGCATGGACAACTGTAATTCACTCCACGTAAGCACATAAACACATAAACACTTACGAATTTCATTCTCGGATAATGATAGTCCCGAGGCGTTACTAAAGTTCCGGTCAGAAACAGTATTGATCAAGTGCTTTTCCCACAAGACTCACAGAAACCCAAGGATCCAATCAACATCCTAGAAATTAAATCTCATACCCAAATAGTCACATAAGCATGTTATCACATAAGCACATAACATTACATCTAAATCTCTAACCAAGCGAGACAAACCCATTGTGATACTAATCACTTCCCACGTACCCAAAGTATTCGAACCCGGTACGCTCTGATACCAAGTTGTAACGCCCTCAAAATAATGCATAAAACCCATCATTTTAGACTTGCAATGATATAAGAGGAATCAACACCTTTCTATTCATCAAAGTAGTTCTTACAACAGTATTACATGTTAACAACAAAAGCAAATGCCCTAGAAGCTTACAGCTTTCCAAGTCAACACTTGGTTACAAAGAGAAGAGTACTAACTCTATACAAAATAAGCCCTTGGCTTGAAATACATGTAATACAAACAAAATAATCAAAAAGAGCCTTCTACTCCTAGAACCATCCAAGCTATGTCCTTGGAGATGACATGCTACCTGTACCTAAAAATGATGTCCCATAAAGGGTGAGCCAACGCCTAGAGATATGCTAAACACAACATGAGCAGTAACTAAGACATTAGCAATTGATAAATGTTTGACTCACATAAGCCAATTCATACACCATTTTCATTGCATGGCAACTATGTCCATGTTTCCTTTCATTTTTCCATTTCTTATCACATTCTCAATTCATGACTATGGCTCAGAACCTGGCCAACAATTTAATAGTAATTCATACTAAACATTTCCTATTTCACAATAAATAAGCACACTAGCTATATCAACTCCTCGATAGATAGGCATACAAGCTATACCAACATTCCAACAGATAAGCATATGAGCTGTATCCACACTTCAACAGATAAATATATGAGCTATATTAACACTTCCATAGATAAGCATATGAGCTATATTAACACATTAGCTGACAAGCATATGAGCTGTGTCAACGGAGTCCATCCCCTATCTTCTCCCATACAGTATCCGGTTTAGAGGTCCATCCCCCATCTTTCCCTAAACCGTGGAGTACATCCCCTATTTTCTCCCATACACACAACGTATATACACATAGGTCATATGCATAATCAATCAATACATAAAGTTAATGTATTCTGTCAACCGTCATACTCTATGACACATCCAATTGATTAGTTTTAGTTTGCCTAATCATCATGCATTGTCTACAACAATCAAGACTACCCTCCACCGGTAGCCCAAAGCAATTATTTCTAAACAGATAAATAATGCATCAACAGATAATTTATCCATATTTCCAAAAGTGAGCGATTAACAAATCCAACTTCACTATTCCATCTCATAATGAACCAATTTCATTATATTCAACTCAATTTCACAAATCCATAACTTTCCCAAATTAATTATACCAATTAATTTATATACAAATTAGGGCTTTCTTCCCATTTTCTCAATATTAACCCAATGGTTCAAATATCAACAACCAACAACAATAACTTCATTTTGAAACCCAAATTACACATTTAAGAATCAAAATAACAAAACCCTCTTTCATAACTTTTGAAACCCTAAGTCCCAAAACCAAACCATCTAAACAACATGCTCAAAATCTAGGTCAAAACCCATAAGAGTGAGTAGGAATCCCTACCTCAAATTCGGAGCTCAAAGAAAGAAGATGACGAAACTCAAAGTGCTCCAAAACTCAATATGCTCGGATCAAAACGTAGCCCTCGACGATCAACACAACTTTTGTAAAGGCCCAAGGTAAGGAAATCACTCCTACTAGATCAATACCTAGCGAGAAGTTGAGGTTCTAGTGAGAGAAGCTCTCCAATGGTGTTTTTGAAAAGTATGAGAGAGAAATGGAGTTGAAAAAGTGATCCAAAAAGTCGGATCTCGGAGTGATATACTCGTCGCCCCGCTCGAGCGTGGAAACCCCCGCTCGAGCGACACTCACAGACTCCTGCTCAAGCGTCCAAGCCGCCGCTCGAGCGCTGGATACACGCTCCCAAAACTTTTGCAGAACCAGGTCCCCGCTCGAGCGTCACACACACAAACTCCCGCTCGACCGTCAAAACGCCCGCTCGAGCGTCCAATACTGCAGAGAAAAATACTGGGAGATGGATTTTCCCGCTCGAGCGGACAGGCCAAAATCTGGGCAACTACTTTTGGTTTCTAAGCTCAACCAACCTGTTTCAAACCTGCCCAACACAACCCAAGACTCAAATACAAAGAGTAAAGGATGTAAACAAGATATACACAACAACCAACTCCATGGAACCTAAGTCCGGATACAACAAATAAAGAAAGGGAAGCCAGGATCGCTATATTGACGACATATTTTTGTTGCACATTCCTGGGTATTATAGCAACAATGACCATATGGCTTTGTGGAACCCTGCTATGAGAGAGTTTAACCGCCTCCATGTGCTTGAACCTATCTTTCCCTTGAATTTTCATGCCCTTACAAGTGTGGTTAGATTTGGGTTGGACCCATTGACTAGGGATTACAAGATTATTTGGATTCGCAACTTTGTTAAAAGGATTGGTGATGAAACATATGATATAGACTATCCTTATCATGTTGCTGCAATATACACTCTAAGTAAAGAATCGTGGAGACATTTCGATCTTCTTACAATACCTAAAGACCGTAATATCTATAATTCTTTGTGTGCCACATGCATAAATAGAGCATATTATTGGTTGTCTGGTTTGGATTATAGTGAACATAGGATCCTTTCATTTCACATGCGGCTGGAGGAATTTAGAGAGAGAGAAGAGCCTGATCATCCTGAACCTCAATGGGGGTTTCTTTCATTGTACAGTGATTCTATTGGTCTGTTCCTTTGTCAAACTGGTGTGATTTTGCAATCTATTATTGATATATGGGTGATGGAGGATGAAGGGTGTTGGACCAAACTAATAACAGTAAATCCATTTCCAGAAGTTTTTCTTCCGCGTGAGTTTTAGAAGGAGGAGCTTTTGTTTGAAAGTTAGACGAATGAGCTAGTGTTGTATAACCATGAAACCTATGAGATGAGAAATCTTGAGTTCTACGGATGTGGCAATGCTCTTGGGCTTTGGGCTATATGTTACAAAGAGATCTTAGTTTCAGTGTTTGGACAAAATGATGATGAGGGGCTACCAATTCTCTAATGTGGTTCATGACTTCTTTATTGTTGGTTGCTGCACGAGCTTAGCATCTCCAACGCATGAGGCAAACGGAGGGAATTAGGCATTTTGCCTATTGAAGCTGCATTTCTAGGGTTCCAACGCATGAGGCAATGGTGAGGCATTTTGCCCATTCTCGTTTTGGTTCTCCACAAGTAGCCAGCCTCCATTGCTAGGCAAAGTGTGTTCTCGCCAACTCAGGTGACTCTCTTTCTCTTTTCTCTCTCTTTCTCCCTTTCCCATTCTTCCCCATCAACGATCTCTCTCAACCCACCTCCTGCACTACGAAACCCTTCCCCTTCTGTTTGATCTCGCTAAGCTTAGTTTACTTCTTGTGATTCAGGAAGATTCAAGAGGTCTGAACATTGGATTTCAAGGTCAGAACTCTTTGAACCCTAAATTAATACATTTGCTTCACTTTGATTTCTTTCTTTGTTTCCTAGTATGTTTGTCATCAATTTATTCGACTCAATGAGGTTCCTCTTAATGTTTATAATAGTTTTCTTTTAAAAATTAGTTAAGTTAGTTTGATTGGTTAGCTAAAATGAAGAGTATGATTAGAGTGTACACTAGTTAAACTAGTTAGGCAAAATAAAGAAGGTAGTTTTCTGTGTACTTTGAGGAGGCATTTTAGAGAGTATGGCTGGAGATGCTCTAGGGTCTAGGACTCCAAATTCCGAATAACTTATTTATTCTTGTCTTGATTGTCTATCTTCGGACTCACTCTGTTTTACTATGGGTATGTTTTCTCAGTAGTTTATTCTCTGTTTTGAAAAATACTACTTTTTTATGGATGCTGAAATTAATAATTTTTGTAATAACTCGGATTTATTTATTTTTAAATCATTACATAATTTAATTGAATGGTTGTCGCACCCCGTGATTGGTGATATTTGTTTTATATGAAAAGATCATTTGTAAATGGGTTTATGATAATTGAAAAATAGTTCTTTATTTGTTACACAAGTTCGAGGTGAAATTTGTGTCTCTCGAGTTGAAGACCTTGCTTTTGTAAAATTTTAAAAATAGTAGTATAGCTCTAACACTGACGAAAATTTTATGAAGTGTTTACGCATGAGTATTTATTTTCTGAAAATTTAAGAATTGAACAGTGTTAAGTTTAATGTACAGTAGAATTTTTGTGTTGATATTTGATATTAAAATCATGACTTGAGGTAAAACTTATTTGGTTTAGTTTTGTATATATTTGGGGCATGTTTAGTTAGTTCATGGGTGGAAATTTAATTCAAGAGCCATAATTTAGAATCAATTTAATTTGGGCTCATGTAATACATGTTTAATTGTTTGGTCCTTTTTAACTACATGAATGGAAAGTACCACTTCGAGAGTTGTTATTATTTGTTATATTGTATTATAAATGTTTGAAATGTGAATTTATGGTGTGTTTTATCAAACGGAAAATATATTTTGTGATGAGACAAATTATATTATTTTATGTTACAAAATATTAAAATGTTGTTAAAATAATTTTAATTGATGTATATATATAGATATATGTATAAATTAAAAATAAGTAAATAAATAAATAAAAAAAAAAAAAAAGAAGAAGAGGCAACCCACGTGGGGCTGCCCCCACCCCATTTCCTTTTTACCTTTTCTTTCCTCCTTCTGCTTCATTTTCTTTTCCTTTGCCAGAGAGTTGGTTCCGTCTCTCTCTCTCTCTCTCCAATTTCCACCATTGTTGCTCAAGCTTTGAGCTTAGAGTGGAAGTCCTTAGAGCGAGATTTTGCACAATCTTTGTAAATGGAAGTTGGAGAGCCCGCTGCACTTTTCACACCGGTAGTCTTGGATTCTTGATCCGGCAAGCTTGCATTTCAGATTTGTTTTTCTTCATATTTTGAGGCAAGGATCTCTTTGATTCTTTTCAATATATCACTATAGATGGATATGTGGTACTTTTTATGGCATGAAAAACATGAGTTTACAAGTGATTTTTTTTGAAATACATGTAGATGAGATTTAGGGTTTTGAATCAAATAGTTTAATCTCATATTTTGTTGTTGATTATGGAAATTTAAGCTAATAGAACATGTTTATGATGGTTGAAATATAAAGCCCTAATTTTTAATTTAATGTTTATGAGAATGAAAAGAAAAGATGGTATTTTTTTATATATAAATATTGAGTCATGTTGATTTTTTTGTGAATAAGAAATGTTAAATGGGAAGAGAAGGAAATTTAAATGGTTGATCTTGTGATGTCTTGGTTAATATGATGAATGGATGCTATTAAAAGTTAGTTATGAAGTTTAAAATGAAAAACCCTAATTTTTATTTGATGGTTATGTAATATGAAAAAGGGTTAATGTTTATGAATGGTTGAGCTAGGTATTGTCATTGGTAAATTGAAAAATTTGATAGTTAAAAAGTAATTAATAGATGATTGTAATAATTATTGTGAACTAGAAATGGAAAGTAGAGAGAGAATGAAGTAAATGATTATCATGAAATTGGTCTATGTTGTAAGTATTGGTGATCAAAAGTAGTGGAATCAATTGTGGACATTACGAGATGGTATAATTTTTAATCTAACTCTAGACAACGATGGTAATATTGAGGTATGGAAATGTTATGAGAATCACACTATCTTGTTTATAAGAATTTATATTATTACTATTAAATGCTTAGAGGTTTTGTCCTTGGCCATCGATGAAGGATGGTATTACTTGTTGTAGAATTGATGTGAAATAGGTTGATATGAAACCTTATGTGTTGTTGAATAACTGCATAATTACATAATTATATGTGAATGGATGGAAGGAAATTGAGATGCACGTGTTATGGAATGTGGTTGTGCTATTTAGAGGTAACGCGATCCTTTCAACTAGCAACCGGTAAAGCGGGCTGATGTGCTATATAGAGGTAATGCGTTCCTTCCAATTAGCACCCGCTAAAACAGGTTGTGCTATGTAAAGGTAATGCGTTCCTTCCAGTTAGCATCCGGTAAAGCAGGCTATGCTATGTAAAGGTAATGCGTTCCTTCCGACTAGCAACCGGTAAAGCAGGCAGACGTGGGTCTTGGCGAGACCACGATGGTAATGTGGGGCTTGGCGAGACCTTGAGTTGTTTATTTTATTATGAGATTTTATTGCTAATGTGTGTATATTTGTAGAGATTATTGTTGACGAAAATATGTATTGAGAATATAGTTGAAGTTGTGTTATGAGGTGAATTGATTCTATTGAGAATATAATTGTTATGTTTATTAGTGTTGTTTGATGTAAATGAGTAGCACGAGAGTATAAAGGATTAATTGTGGATTGATTTTGAAAATAAACAACGTGATGAAATCATTTGGATTATAAAAGATGAGTCATAGAGTTGCCGAAATGGTTATTGTGTGTGATATTCGAGATGTGACTTCGGTTTGGAAATCTTTTGAATTGAAAATAATGAGTTATGAAGGTCTGAAAAATGGATTTTTCTTGAAATGATAAAGAACGATTCTTTTGAGAAAAGTATACGTATGTATGTATATTTTGGATATGCAAAACAACACTATCTATGTATATTTATTGAGCTAAAGCATTCATGATCATATATAGTTATATTTTACTATTGTTTAGAATCACTGGGATCTCTACTGGACATTAGTCTTCATCCCACGTTGTTAACTATTTTTCAAGTGAGAAGTTTGGAATATTGTTCAAGACCATAGAGTCTCCTTATTTGTTGACCACGGGGTCTATTACTTGTAGGCGGAATGCCATCTTATTGTAATAAGGGTTGATCCCTTTTTATTTATTTGTTTTGTTTTATTTTCTTCTATGTAAGCCTAAGGGCACATGTTATAAATTATTATAATTGAATAGTTTATCATCTTGCATACGAGAGAGAACATTTATTGCTGAGCTATTTATTCTTGCTTCCGCTTTTATTATTATGGAAATGAACTATAATCAGGGATTGGATAATGATATTCGAGTAATAAAACATGAGGTGTTACAATTTTTTTTAAGTAGTAATCTTTAAAACAACCCAGTCTGACATCTGCCTGTACTCAAATTAAGAGAAAATATCATTTAAGTGGAATGTAAGATAAATAATCTTAAATTAATGAAAATCTTTGCAACACTAAGACACTTTTATAAACTTTTGCTTAAAGTTGGTACTATTTTTTTAACATTATACTGACATATTATTTTCCCTATAATTAACAATTCCAAACTCTCTTCTGGGTGCCTAGCCACTAAAACATAACACATCTCTTTGTTTTTACAAGTAATGCTTCAATTATTTGGATCACTGATTTATTGAAAATAGAAAGTTAAGTTAAAAGAGAAAACTGTTGAGCTAAATAAATGTATGTGTTGTAACCACTTTTTTCTCCATTGTGAGTCTTTGATCCATTCAAACTAGGGGTGGGTAACGGTTTATCCGATCCACACAACCCGCGCCAAACCGACCCTACCCGCACAAATCTGACCCTACCTGCATGCATAAATAGTGCGGGTGCGGATCTATTTTTTCATATAAAATCGGGTTCGGGTCAGACCCGACCCTATCCGTGCAAATCCGAAACCCGCCCGCATAATCCGCAGATTATGTTTTAAAAAAAAAAAAATCTCTTTACATGTTAATTCATTTTTTGATCCTTTCATTTTTTTGATCCTCCTTTACTGTTTCTCTCTCTTTCTCTCATCTAGGTTTCTCTCTCTCTCTCTCTCCCTCTCTCTCTTATCTCGCCTACTTCTCTCTTCCCTCATCCCCGTCACCGTCACCACCACCATCTCTCGCCCCTTGCTCGCCATCTCTTTCATCTCCTCATCGTCGCCATTTCTCTCATCTCCTCTACCGTCGCCGTCGTCTCTCGCAGATCAACCTTACTCCATCGCCGTCGTCTCTCCATCTTCTTCTCTTCTCCCTGTCACAGTGTCGCCGTCGCCCAATCGCAAACTAGATCTGGAGATGCCAGATCTGGAAGATCTACTATGTATTTGGGATTTGCTCATGCTCTGTTTCGTGTTTTGATTTGAACAAACACTTTTGGAGTGAGGTCCAGACACTTAGGCCTCCTGGGGTTTTGTTTTCATTCTTGGTTTCTTGTCAAGATCAACTTGTATTAGCTGGATTGTGCAATGGCCCTCGTGGCCCGGCGTTTAATTGGTGGAAGATTGATGAGAAAACAATGGAGTTCAGTAAGATAGCAATCATGCCTCAAGACTTGCTTTATTGTTTGTTTGATAGTGATGGCTTTGTAACTTTTTGCTTCTTTTATTTAATAAAAGAAAATGCTTTTGATTGTATTGTGTTGTGGGCAAGATGATATAGATCCAGAAAATATGACTTACGAGGGACAAGTTTATAGATATACACTACAATCTTTTTCATTTTGTTGTGTGAATTTCATACTAAATTCAAAGCAAAAAGTTATAAATATTTCAGTCTAATTTTTGTCCCATACAGAACCTCCAACTGCAATTGAAATACAAAAATAATTTTATTTTTTTCAAAAAAAAATCTAATTCACAAACTGCCTACATCACCCGCACAACCGCATGACCCACCCATTCAATCCGCAACCCGCACTGCGGGCGGACGTGGTTCCATTTTTTCCCAACCCACACTCCATCGGGCGGGTCCAACCCGTTATCCGAACCGCACGAAACCAATCCGTGAACACCTCTAATTCAAACACAATGTAAAAACAAAGCCTTCCATTTGTCTTCTTCGTCGTGATTTATCAATAACTTCCCACTTTAGTATTCAAAGAAAATGAAGAAGAGAGAATAGTATTGGCATGGAGGCCTCGAGTAAAAAAACACAAAAATAAAAGAAGATAATTTATGGTCTCACATTAGACACATTGTGCTCTCAACTTATTGCGTTAAGAAAAATACATTTAGTCTTCGTTTGGCATTGGCTTTTTTAGTTGGCTTTTTTGTGTTAGGACTTTTTTAGCCTCGTTTGGTTTGGCTTTTTTTTATTTTTCTGACTTTTGTGAGAGAAAAAGTATAATAATTATGGTTTGGATGTGATATTTTATCTTATTGGCTTATGTAGCCAATTTTATCTTTTTGTCATTTTTTAGCCAAAAATCAAATGCCAAATGAATCTTTAAATTAATATTTTGAGAAACAAAAAAAACACTATATTATATTTTTTATTCTTCTATTTTCATTTTTAAGATGCACACTACCCGCACCCAAAATGGTAAAAACTATAAACATAGAGAAATTGTTTAGTATTATTGGAATAAATATAAGTGTTGCAAGTGGCGGAGGGAGTGAAGGCTCAGAGGGGTCACGTGCCCTCCTTAGATTTTGGAATTTTTTTTAATTTTTTTTTTTTTGCAAACATAAAGAAAATATTTTAAATAAAAAAAATTACAAAAATATTATTAGAGTGAAATGTTAATGACATTTTAGAAATTATGAGGATAATAATAGTTGTTTTAATTGAAAATGACAAGACTACTATAAACCATAATATCTATGAAAATTTTTGAATGTAACGGTGATGTCATTATTATTGACATGCAAGTATAAGATAGCGTTTGGTAGAATTTTCTAAATATGATTTGAGAATAAGAGTTGTATTTTGAGTTTATAAGTTTTGGAATTATGATTTGAGTGTGGAAAATTTATTTGGTGAATGAATTTTGAAAATAGTTTAGAATTGAGTGGGAAATTTTTGATGTGACATATGATATTTGATACAGAAACTTACAACTCATAACCAAACACACAACTTAAAATTCTATTCAAAACTCATAAAAAAATTTAAAAATTCCAAATTTTGTTTATTTAAAATATAAAAAATAATAGGTGCCAATTGTTAAAAATAATAAATAAATAAATTGCACTGTTCCGATCAACCGGCCGAACATCCGGGAGGATGACCAGTTAGTCCAAATTTTCCCGCCGTGGAAAGAGTTTTCAAAAGTGAATGTGGAATTAATTTTTGAAAACTGTAACCAAATACCACGTGCAAATCAAGAGGTATAATTATATTTTCAAAGCTCTTCCAAACCGAGCCTTAGATTCACAATTTAGAAATTAGATTCTTACCTAAAGTCTTCAATTAGTTAGATATTAGCACAATCTTGAAGAATTCAAGCCAAAGCCTTCAATTTCTCTTCAATTCCTACACTTTCTCACTCTAAAAGTGAACTCACTCTCTCTCTAGAATACAATCTTAGATTTTTGCTCTCAACAATGGGCAAAGATGAGCTCAAATGAGCTTAAGGGTCACGTTTATATAATTATAGTGGCTTAATACAATAATTAGAACATTTGGCCAACCAAACACAACTTAATTAAGTAAACTGAATCAGTTTTTAATAAAATTTGTCATATGATTCTAAAAATTCCGAATAACATATTGATGTAACCAATTTTGGTTTCGGAGGCCAATAAGGCTTTCAGTTTTCAAATCAAAGCAGAATTCCAGATAGATAGTTCTACAAGTAACAGATAGAAAGCCAAATAACATACAAAATACACGATAAACATATAATTTATTTTAATCACTTAATTAACATCGTTAATTATGGATTACTAATTAATTACGGATCGGGATTGTTACAGCTAACAAGTACCTGCTAGGCATTGTTCAATTTTGAAAAGTGTGTAAAAAGTATCTTAAAATATATATAAAAATGTTAAAAGTGTATTAATTTCAATAAAAGTGTATTAAATTTAGCAAAAAATGACTCGTATTTTTAATTCTTTTGTTTTTTAGTTGTGTCTTAGGGACACTTGTTTGCAAGACACATCAATCAGTCCTTCTGCGGTAGAGGGTTGCACGTCAAGCAGATCAATCCCTCTGTAAAGTGGTTTAGGAGTTTTTTTTAGGTCTATTTTTAATAATTTGAATTGTTTATATTATATGATTTGTCAAGTATATTATTTATAAAAAAAATAAGTTAATCATACATTCTTAACCGCAAAATTAGGTTCCAATTATTTTTAAAAAATTATCTAAATCATGTTAAGTATTTATTTTTGAAAAAATAAATGTGCTTATGGTATGGAGCTACAAATATTCAATCAATTGAATTTTATTACATGAATGATCTAGTCAATAAAATCTACAATATGAATAATTCAGATAATTGAAAAAGACTTGAAACAATTCCAAGAATCTCAACTCCAGAGATTAATAGGAATCCTAGCTCCAAAAATTAACATATTAAGGTCTCATTTAGAAACAGGTTATTTTAGTAATTTTTTTGTTTTTTTACTAAAATATGAGGTAGAGAGATGTGTTTTAGGGATAAAAAGTACGAAAAGTTGTTTGGTTTGGTTTTTTTCAAAAGATGTTTTGGAAAATTATTTTGAGAGAGAGTTTTGGAAAAAGTGATTGATTTGATGTGTGTGAGAGAGAAATTTGTTTGGAAAACTTGTTTGGTTTACAAGTTTTGAAAAAAAAAATTTGGAAAAATTTGTTTGGTTTGATTACTTTTAAAAACTTATTTGTAGAGAAAATTTCTCAAAATTTTTTCCGAAATACAAACCAAACGAACCCACTGTTTGGAATGACTTTTTAATTTTTTACGAAAAGATATGCAAAAAGTAGAGACAAAAGTGAATCTTTGACTTTTTTGTATAAGTTATAAGTTTTTTGATTTTTTGAATAACTTTTTGACTTTTAGGCTAGAAGTGTTGTTATGCCAAACGAGACCTAAGAAACGTTGTGTCCTTGGGCTTCGAAGCAAAGCACTTATTAGTCTCGTTTGGAAAGTTTGTTATTTTAATATACTATTTTAGTTTTTAACTCTTTTAGTAAGTTAAAATTTTTGTATTTAAGAAGATGGTTGGATTTTTTTGTAATTGAATGTGATATTTGTAAAAGAAAAAGTGAAATGATTATGGGTTTGATGTGACATTTTGTCTTATTGATTATTTTAGCCTATTTTGTCTTGTTGTAAATTTTAACTTTAAAAAAGTTCTAAATCCGATTCCCAAACAGGATTAGTCCTTTTTTTTTATTTTTAGAAATTAGTAAGTTGGATTATAAAAAAAAAGGAACACAATCATTAAATCGATTATCTGAATCTCTAATTCTCTCACTATTCTTAAATTTAGGTAACAATTGGTTTATTTTTCAAAACTCAACTTTGTTTTTAAATTATGATTTGGATCAAAACTGATAATCAAACAAAATTTTAAAATACAACTCAAAATTACTTTCAAAACACCTCTTTTTTTCCTTTTTATTATTATTAGCCAATCAATCAATCAATCACTTTTTCTCACTCATCTCTCCTTTCACATTCTCACATATTTTATATATCAATCAATCAAATAAAAAAAATTACAAATAATCTCAAACTTATTTTTAAAACTCATAACCAAACAAATTTTTTCTTTTCAAATCATTGTTCAAAAATTTAAAACTTGAAACACAACATTTTACTCAAATCATAATTCTAAAGTTAAACCAAGCCAACCACAAATTTTCTCACTATCCCAATACAATTACATAATGTTCTGGACAAACTACCTCTTCTTCCCGTTCAAAAAATAATAAAAATAAATAAAATAAAATAAAACTGCCTCCTCTTCGAGGCTTGAGCTCCCGCAATATCCACGTGATAAATTATAAGGAGTAATGATTGAGACTCTCATCTTATAAGATCCTCACAAGACTCTTCTAAATTTGAATCACTCATAATATAAACTCTACATATATATATAAAAGTGAACCCTATACATATATGGAGGACCAAGATTACTTTAGGAATATGGGAGTCATCCTCAAAAGATCTCAAACATTCTCCAATTGTAAGTGCTTTGACGACGGTTCCATTATAGGCCCATGGATCTAGCCTTGGGACGCATGGAAGTCGTCACAAGATTCACGCTTTGTCGTCTTGCTTCCGGGAAGAATCACGCTTGTTACCAACAATGCTTGCTAATTATTCAGTAATCCCATGATATATGAATACATGATATTTTATAACATTATGTGTCACGCCCCCAAACCGCCCCTAGTAGTTTGGTGTCGTGATGGCCAGTAATCCGTAATTACCGAAGGCCAACTTTTCAAAACTTAACACAATCAGAGTATGAATATAGGGGGCTCACAAATGCGGAAGCAATAAATCAAACACAAGTGGTCCATAAGAGCTGTGCGTAGATCAAAGCAATGCCAAACATTCCAATTAACTTTACAACTTAAATACAACAAGGTAAAAAGATACATGTTACATCTTGATCAAAAGGCTTCTCGAGCCGACATATACAAAATACAGCTAATACAAGTCAAGAAGCATGATTTTCAAGATTTGCCGACGTGCAAAACAGGGCATCGCCGACGTAAATACAAAAGCAAGCCGACATAAGTACAAATCCAAAACAAGCATCCAAACGATCTAGGCGTCGCCGCCGTCCTGCTCATCACCTACATATATATAGAGGGGTGAGTACAAAACTCAGTGAATGGTACTAAAAATAAAGGTTTTACATGAATAAAGCCGAGGTCCTTCAAAACGAAACGCATCAAACTTAGCAAGGTAAGGGATGAACCGTATTCATCAATCAAACATTACAAGTATCCAAAGGTGTTTACTGACATAGGCAAAACAAGGGATGAACCGTATTCATCATACAAGTATCAAAACATCGGCGAAGCAAGGGATGAACCGTATTCATCATTCAAGTATCATAACATCGGCGAAGCAAGGGATGAACCGTATTCGTCATTCAAGTATCATAACATCGGCGAAGCAAGGGATGAACCGTATTCATCATTCAAGTATCATAACATCGGCGAAGCAAGGGATGAACCGTATTCATCATACAAGTATCAAAACATCGGCGAAGCAAGGGATGAACCGTATTCATCATACAAGTATCAAAACATCGGCGAAGCAAGGGATGAACCGTATTCATCAGTCAAGTATCAAAACATCGGCGAAGCAAGGGATGAACCGTATTCATCATTCAAGTATCAAAACATCGGCGAAGCAAGGGATGAACCGTATTCATCATTCAAGTATCAAAAGCTATACGATCCGTAATCGTTTGGTCAAAAGTATTGCGAAAGTTTAGAGTCCTCCAATACAAGGGACTTGTGTTACTTAGGCCCGTAGCCCGTTTTAACAAGGACCGTATCCTTTTACACTGGGTACTGCGAAAGTTTAGAGTCCTCCAGCACAAGGGACTTGTGTTACTTAGGCCCGTAGCCCGATTTAACAAGGACCGTGTCCTTTTACACTTGGTACTGCGAAAGTTTAGAGTCCTCCAGCACAAGGGACTTTCCGAGGTTAACAATCAAACAAGGCCATTTATTCATGCTTAGCAAATACCACGTCAAAACAAACAAAACGAGATTTATCAAGAACAAGTGTAACATAGCTTTATTAGAAATACCACTCACCTAGTTCTTCAGGTGTAGACTCAAAGCAAACATCAAGGACCTACAATCACATGGCAAGTCACATTCTCAAAGCAAGCTCTATATACATGCAAATGATCTCGGCATTCATGCCAGATCTAAGTCAAAGACAAAACAAAACAAGCTGGGAGCTTAACCACTGCTCCCGTTTTCTCGAAAACACACTGGGTACTGTCCAGGGTTAAGCCGAGGTCCCGTTAAACAAAGTCAGGAAAGACCTGGGTTTTCCTTTGAAGAATATGAAGAGCATGATCATTTGAAAGATGGATGCAAGTTCACAACTTGTTACAAAAATCTGAGTCTTCATGCCAAGAGTTCAAAATATGGACCTAAGTACCCATTCAAGAAGGTCATGCAAGAACAAACACAAAAACATGGTTTTCGTTCCAAACTCTACGATCAAAATGAGACTTTGTTCAAGAACACATGAAAAACCATTCTCTCTTTCTAAAACCAACTTCAAAACGATGCATGACATGCAAAACAAAACCGATCATGCAATGCAGCTAGGTATTTAGTAAGAACAATCAAAGGAGATCAAGATTCTAACCTCAAAACTCGGATCTAACGGTTCAAGCCACAAGGATCAAGCTTGGAAGACAACTCTCACTCAAGAACTCTTCTTCCTCCTTTCTAGAGCTTCTCTCTCTAAAACAAAGATTTGAGACAAGAAATGATTTGTTTCAAGGTCTGTCGGCTGCCTTAACAAACAGCTCGGACACGTGGCATTATCGGGTTGGTTCAGCTCCAAAAAGGTGATTGATAGACAAGACAAGTCTCTGACAAATCGTATGCAGCAAGCTCGGGCAAGACACATCGGCAAAGAGATGACATCGGCTCTAAACAAGGATCCAGCAACAGGATAGAAAAACATCGACTAGGGAGGACGACACTTGACTAAGCTGTGCCACACCTTGGCCGGGGTGCGCCACATCTCGGCCTAGGCCATACCTGCCTGCGGACAAGGTTCAAGTGCGGAACATCTCGGCAAAGAATGCCCGAGGTGAAGATGGGGTTGAACAAGACCTCAAGATGGTTCTAAGTACAAGGGTCAAAGGCGGACTAAACTCAAGATGATCTCGGCTACGCACACGCACTAAGCAAGGAACAAAATCGTGCAAGCAACTTAAGCAAATCAAGCCAAGATAAAACCTTTAAATTAACATAAGCAGCAAGACCATGCAAGAGTGTATGCAAGTATGGCAAGAGTAAGGTGAGGGTTGTTACATCCTACCCCCCTTAAAGAAGTTTGGTCCCCAAACTTAGATTACCTTGCTCTATGAACAGCTCTGGATAGCGGATTCTCACATCCTCATCCCTTTCCCACGTGGCTTCTGTGCCATAATGTTCCTTCCATTCGACCTTTACCATCGGTATCGATCTGTTCCTCAATTGCCTCACTTGTCGGTCAACAATCCTCATTGGCTTCTCCTCGTAGCCCAAATCTTCATTAACTGTGATCTCGGAATGATCAATTACATGTAGTGGATCTCGGATGTACTTCCTCAACATCGAAACATGAAACACATTGTAGACTTGGCTCAAATCTGGCGGCAAGGCAAGTCTGTAGGCAACAGGATTAATTCTCTCAAGAATTTCAAATGGCCCAATATAGCGAGGTACTAACTTACCTTTCCTTCCAAATCTGGAAACTCCTTTCATCGGTGAGATCTTCAGGAATACGTGATTCCCAACTTCGAACTCTAACTCATTCCTTCTCTGGTCGGCGTAGCTCTTTTGTCGGCTTTGGGCAGCCCTAATCCTCTGTTGGATAAGTTTAATCTTCTCTGTTGTCACTTGAATCAATTCGGGACCAAGCAGGGCTCTGTCTCCGACTTCGGTCCAACATGTCGGCGATCTACATTTCCTTCCGTACAAGGCTTCATACGGCGCCATGCCAATGCTAGCTTGATAACTGTTATTGTAAGCGAATTCCACTAAGGGTAGATGTGTTCCCCAACTTCCTTGGAGGTCCAATACACAAAGTCTAAGCATATCTTCAAGCGTCTGAATTGTCCTCTCAGTCTGCCCATCTGTCTGGGGATGAAAGGTTGTACTAAATCTCAGCTCGGCTCCAAAAGCCCTCTGTAGACTCTGCCAAAATCTAGAAACAAATTTAGGATCTCGGTCTGAAACAATTGACATCGGTACTCCATGAAGTCTGACAATCTCGTTCACATATAGCAAGGCAAGTTGATTGGCGTTGAAGGTAGTCTTAACGGGTAGAAAGTGTGCTGACTTAGTTAACCTATCCACCACAACCCAAATTGAATCCATACCCTTTGGCGTTTTCGGCAAACCAATCACAAAATCCATGGAGATGTCCTCCCATTTCCACTCAGGAATCGGCAAAGGTTGAAGAAGTCCTGCTGGTCTTTGATGTTCTGCTTTCACTTGCTGACAATGTAAACACTGGGACACGAATTCGGCTATTTCTCTCTTCATATTTGGCCACCAGAAGGTCTGCTTCACATCTTGATACATCTTGGTGTTCCCTGGATGGACAGCAAATTTAGTGCTATGAGCTTCCTGCAAAATCTTTTTCTTCAGCTCTGGGATGTCGGCCACACATAACCTTCCCTCAAACTTGAGTACTTGGTTTTCGATGGTATACCCTGGTCTCGGCCTTGTGCCAATTTCCTCGGCTATTTTCTTGAGGAAGTTATCCTCCATCTGTCTTGTCTTTACTTCATTAACGATAGTCGGCTCCACTGACATCACGGTTAAACACGCCAAATTTCCATCTGACTTCCTGCTCAAAGCGTCGGCTACACTGTTAGCTTTCCCGGGGTGATATTGAATTTGCATATCATAGTCCTTCAACAATTCAAGCCACCGTCTCTGTCTCAGATTCAATTCCTTCTGGGTGAATAGATACTTTAAGCTCTTATGATCTGTAAAAACCTGACAAGTAGCTCCATACAAGTAGTGACGCCAAATCTTTAAAGCAAATACTACGGCCGCCAATTCTAAGTCATGGGTAGGGTAATTTTTCTCATGAGGTTTCAACTGACGAGATGCATAAGCTATAACCTTACCCTTTTGCATTAATACACAACCCAAACCCTTATGCGATGCATCACTATAGACATGAAATTCTTCGTTACCTGATGGTAGTACAAGTACTGGTGCTGTAATTAACCTCGTCTTCAGTTCCTGGAAGGCTGACTCCCGATCTTTAGTCCATTCATACAGTGTTCCCTTCTTAGTCAGTTGCGTTAACGGAATTGCAATCCTTGAGAAATCTTTCACAAATTTTCTGTAGTAACCTGCCAAACCCAGAAAACTACGAATCTCGGACACATTAGTCGGCCTCGGCCAATTTACTACGGCTTCAACTTTGCTAGGATCTACTGCAATACCTTCTTCATTAATCACATGGCCCAAAAATGAGATGGTAGAAAGCCAAAACTCACACTTGTTAAACTTCGCATACAATTTCTGTTCTCTCAAAATCTGTAAGGCAAGTCTCAAATGGTTTTCATGTTCAACATTGCTCTTGGAATAGATCAATATATCATCAATGAAAACAACTACAAATTCATCTAAATATAGTTTGAAGATTCGGTTCATTAAATCCATAAATGCAGCAGGGGCATTGGTCACTCCAAAAGGCATTACTAAAAACTCGTAGTGGCCATATCTTGTTCGAAAAGCAGTCTTCTCAACATCTTCGGCTTTAACTTTAAGCTGATGGTAACCAGACCGAAGGTCGATCTTAGAAAAGACTCGTGCTCCTTGTAACTGATCAAGCAAATCATCAATTCTAGGTAACGGGTACTTGTTCTTGATGGTGACCTTATTAAGTTCTCTATAGTCAATACAAAGACGGAGTGTGCCATCCTTCTTCTTAACAAATAAAACAGGTGCTCCCCATGGTGAAGTGCTCGGCCTAATAAATCCCTTATCTAACAACTCTTGCAATTGCAGTTTCAATTCTCTAAGTTCAGCGGGGGCCATCCTATAAGGTGTTTTGGAGATCGGCTGTGTTCCCGACACGATGTCAACAGTAAACTCTATTTCTCTATCGGTCAAGTGGCCAGGCAATTCGTCCGGAAAGACGTCGGGGAAATCACTAACAATCGGAATGTCGGCTAAGTTAACATTTCCATTCTGATCACTCAGTATACTACACAAGTAACCTCGACACCCTTTCTGAATTAACTTACAGGCCTTAATGGACGAAATCAAGTATGGTGGGGGCACTACCCCTTTACCCTGGAAAGTAACCTCGGCTAGGTTTGGGGGTCTCAGTGTGACACTTTTCGAAACGCAATTAATAGATGCATCGTTCGCAACTAACCAGTCCATTCCCAGTATAATATCAAAATGAGCTAGGTCTAGAGGCATTAAATCTACTAGCAATTCAACATTCTCAATCGCAACAACACATGCTCTTTAAATGGATGCAACAATCATAGATCTCCCAGACGGAGTAGACACAGATAACACATAATCAAGGGGCTCTAGTTCTCTATTAATTTTCTCGGCAAACTTAGCAGATATAAACGAATGAGTAGAACCCGAATCAATCAATACATAGGCATCTTGGGAGCAAATTAGTAAAATACCTGACACCACTGCCTCAGCATTCTGAGTGTCTCCTGGTACTAATGCAAACACTCTGCCCTGTCTCATCTGTCCTTTCCCAGCATTTCCCTTCTGAACGGAACCCGAGGTATTCTCACTTTTCTTCTTGTCATCAGTCTTTGTTTTGGGGCAATCCCTCACATAATGGCCCATCTCGCCACATTCATAACAGGCTCCAGACGTTCGTCGGCAGATCCCGAAATGCTGTTTCCCACAATCCGAACACGTCGGTTTAACACTCCCTTCCTGCCTTAGGTTACCAGTACTGTCCATGTTCGTTCTCTTCTTGGTGTTCAGCTGTCCTCGGCGATTGTCATAATTCTGCCTCTTCCGCTGATTTTCTCCCGAGCTCTGGTATCGGTTCAAATTAGCTTCGGCGTGAATGGCTTTATCCAATACTTCGGCATAAGTCGGCATATCGAGTAAACTCACCCGGTCTTGAATCGGTCCACGAAGCCCACACTCGAACTTCCTGGCCTTCATATATTCATCGTTGGTCATGTGAGGTACAAACCTTACTAATTCAGTAAAAGCGCGGTCATATTCCGCCACTGTTTTGTTGCCTTGCGTCAGAGTATGAAACTCGGTAGCCTTGCGGTTTCGAACACTTAGGGGAAAATGTTTCTTGTAAAATAACTCTAAGAATCGGGTCCAAGTCAAATCTGGATTGCTCCCTCTAACCGTCATCCACCACCTGCGGGCGTCATCATCCAATGTGAATGCTGCCAACGTCACTTTCTGTGCGTCGGTGCTAGGGAAGATCTCGAATAACTTTTCCATTTCCAACACCCATGCTTCAGCCTTCATCGGCTCTATACCCCCGGAGAACCTTGGTGGTCTCATTTTCTTGAATTCCCTGATCAAAGCTATCGTCCCATCCCCATACAAGGCTGGTTGCGGGGGAACCTGCGGCACTGGAGGAGGTGGAGGTGGAGCTACATTTCGGCCGTTGGTCTGCTCGGCCTGAGTCAACGTAGCACTAGCGAACTGCTGTCTGGTTTGCCTCAGCTCGCGGGCCAAACCTTCAACTAATCTTTCCAATCTGTCCATTCTGTCTTCAGGCTGATCTCGGCCAAGTGGTGGTCTACCCCTCCTCATGATACTATGAGTATGCAAGGTATGACTTTAAAACATTTAAGCAAATAACCACATAGGTAAATAGCAAATAAGCATATCAAGACAATGCACACTTCACTCAAACAACAAATACCATGATGCAACCCTAACACCCTTCTAAGGGAAATCCTATGCTCTTCAGGACTCAAAGTGTGTGAATAACGTATACCGAGGAACTTGTGCTCTGATACCATTCTGTCACGCCCCCAAACCGCCCCTAGTAGTTTGGTGTCGTGATGGCCAGTAATCCGTAATTACCGAAGGCCAACTTTTCAAAACTTAACACAATCAGAGTATGAATATAGGGGGCTCACAAATGCGGAAGCAATAAATCAAACACAAGTGGTCCATAAGAGCTGTGCGTAGATCAAAGCAATGCCAAACATTCCAATTAACTTTACAACTTAAATACAACAAGGTAAAAAGATACATGTTACATCTTGATCAAAAGGCTTCTCGAGCCGACATATACAAAATACAGCTAATACAAGTCAAGAAGCATGATTTTCAAGATTTGCCGACATGCAAAACAGGGCATCGCCGACGTAAATACAAAAGCAAGCCGACATAAGTACAAATCCAAAACAAGCATCCAAACGATCTAGGCGTCGCCGCCGTCCTGCTCATCACCTACATATATATAGAGGGGTGAGTACAAAACTCAGTGAATGGTACTAAAAATAAAGGTTTTACATGAATAAAGCCGAGGTCCTTCACAACGAAACGCATCAAACTTAGCAAGGTAAGGGATGAACCGTATTCATCAATCAAACATTACAAGTATCCAAAGGTGTTTACTGACATAGGCAAAACAAGGGATGAACCGTATTCATCATACAAGTATCAAAACATCGGCGAAGCAAGGGATGAACCGTATTCATCATTCAAGTATCATAACATCGGCGAAGCAAGGGATGAACCGTATTCGTCATTCAAGTATCATAACATCGGCGAAGCAAGGGATGAACCGTATTCATCATTCAAGTATCATAACATCGGCGAAGCAAGGGATGAACCGTATTCATCATACAAGTATCAAAACATCGGCGAAGCAAGGGATGAACCGTATTCATCAGTCAAGTATCAAAACATCGGCGAAGCAAGGGATGAACCGTATTCATCAGTCAAGTATCAAAACATCGGCGAAGCAAGGGATGAACCGTATTCATCATTCAAGTATCAAAACATCGGCGAAGCAAGGGATGAACCGTATTCATCATTCAAGTATCAAAAGCTATACGATCCGTAATCGTTTGGTCAAAAGTATTGCGAAAGTTTAGAGTCCTCCAATACAAGGGACTTGTGTTACTTAGGCCCGTAGCCCGTTTTAACAAGGACCGTATCCTTTTACACTGGGTACTGCGAAAGTTTAGAGTCCTCCAGCACAAGGGACTTGTGTTACTTAGGCCCGTAGCCCGATTTAACAAGGACCGTGTCCTTTTACACTTGGTACTGCGAAAGTTTAGAGTCCTCCAGCACAAGGGACTTTCCGAGGTTAACAATCAAACAAGGCCATTTATTCATGCTTAGCAAATACCACGTCAAAACAAACAAAACGAGATTTATCAAGAACAAGTGTAACATAGCTTTATTAGAAATACCACTCACCTAGTTCTTCAGGTGTAGACTCAAAGCAAACATCAAGGACCTACAATCACATGGCAAGTCACATTCTCAAAGCAAGCTCTATATACATGCAAATGATCTCGGCATTCATGCCAGATCTAAGTCAAAGACAAAACAAAACAAGCTGGGAGCTTAACCACTGCTCCCGTTTTCTCGAAAACACACTGGGTACTGTCCAGGGTTAAGCCGAGGTCCCGTTAAACAAAGTCAGGAAAGACCTGGGTTTTCCTTTGAAGAATATGAAGAGCATGATCATTTGAAAGATGGATGCAAGTTCACAACTTGTTACAAAAATCTGAGTCTTCATGCCAAGAGTTCAAAATATGGACCTAAGTACCCATTCAAGAAGGTCATGCAAGAACAAACACAAAAACATGGTTTTCGTTCCAAACTCTACGATCAAAATGAGACTTTGTTCAAGAACACATGAAAAACCATTCTCTCTTTCTAAAACCAACTTCAAAACGATGCATGACATGCAAAACAAAACCGATCATGCAATGCAGCTAGGTATTTAGTAAGAACAATCAAAGGAGATCAAGATTCTAACCTCAAAACTCGGATCTAACGGTTCAAGCCACAAGGATCAAGCTTGGAAGACAACTCTCACTCAAGAACTCTTCTTCCTCCTTTCTAGAGCTTCTCTCTCTAAAACAAAGATTTGAGACAAGAAATGATTTGTTTCAAGGTCTGTCGGCTGCCTTAACAAACAGCTCGGACACGTGGCATTATCGGGTTGGTTCAGCTCCAAAAAGGTGATTGATAGACAAGACAAGTCTCTGACAAATCGTATGCAGCAAGCTCGGGCAAGACACATCGGCAAAGAGATGACATCGGCTCTAAACAAGGATCCAGCAACAGGATAGAAAAACATCGACTAGGGAGGACGACACTTGACTAAGCTGTGCCACACCTTGGCCGGGGTGCGCCACATCTCGGCCTAGGCCATACCTGCCTGCGGACAAGGTTCAAGTGCGGAACATCTCGGCAAAGAATGCCCGAGGTGAAGATGGGGTTGAACAAGACCTCAAGATGGTTCTAAGTACAAGGGTCAAAGGCGGACTAAACTCAAGATGATCTCGGCTACGCACACGCACTAAGCAAGGAACAAAATCGTGCAAGCAACTTAAGCAAATCAAGCCAAGATAAAACCTTTAAATTAACATAAGCAGCAAGACCATGCAAGAGTGTATGCAAGTATGGCAAGAGTAAGGTGAGGGTTGTTACATCCTACCCCCCTTAAAGAAGTTTGGTCCCCAAACTTAGATTACCTTGCTCTATGAACAGCTCTGGATAGCGGATTCTCACATCCTCATCCCTTTCCCACGTGGCTTCTGTGCCATAATGTTCCTTCCATTCGACCTTTACCATCGGTATCGATCTGTTCCTCAATTGCCTCACTTGTCGGTCAACAATCCTCATTGGCTTCTCCTCGTAGCCCAAATCTTCATTAACTGTGATCTCGGAATGATCAATTACATGTAGTGGATCTCGGATGTACTTCCTCAACATCGAAACATGAAACACATTGTAGACTTGGCTCAAATCTGGCGGCAAGGCAAGTCTGTAGGCAACAGGATTAATTCTCTCAAGAATTTCAAATGGCCCAATATAGCGAGGTACTAACTTACCTTTCCTTCCAAATCTGGAAACTCCTTTCATCGGTGAGATCTTCAGGAATACGTGATTCCCAACTTCGAACTCTAACTCATTCCTTCTCTGGTCGGCGTAGCTCTTTTGTCGGCTTTGGGCAGCCCTAATCCTCTGTTGGATAAGTTTAATCTTCTCTGTTGTCACTTGAATCAATTCGGGACCAAGCAGGGCTCTGTCTCCGACTTCGGTCCAACATGTCGGCGATCTACATTTCCTTCCGTACAAGGCTTCATACGGCGCCATGCCAATGCTAGCTTGATAACTGTTATTGTAAGCGAATTCCACTAAGGGTAGATGTGTTCCCCAACTTCCTTGGAGGTCCAATACACAAAGTCTAACTTAATTTTATGGCTCCGCCACTGACTACACTACAACAACACCTCTCACATGGGCTGTTTGTTTGGATTTTTTTGAGCTAATTTATAATTTTTAACTTCTAACTTTGAAAAATTTATTTTGGACTGTTTGGTTAAATTTATTTCAATTTTTTTTTAATTCTAACAGCTTATTTTAACTCAAAAAAATTGATTCTGAGAAGCAGTTTACCCATTACTTCTGATTATCAGCTTCTACGGTAGACATGTTAATTTAGGGCTATACTGTTAGATTTGATTTTTTTTTTTTTGAAAATAGAAAAAAAAAATCAAATGGATTATAGATTATTGTTATTTTTTATGAAAAATGTAGACAAGTAATGAATAACAAAAAAAAAAAATTTAATTGAAAAAGTTACTTCACAACTTAATTAGCAAATACTACATAACAAATTAAGTATATAATTCAACAATTACACCAAATAGAATAATAATTTCTGATTAAAATTATAATATATAATCTATTAAAATATAATCTATAATCTATAATCTGTTTTAACAATTAAATCAAACAACAATGTTACAGACCCCAGTACGAACGACCTCCACCGACCCCCAGTGCCACGTGTCAGCCTGAGATTGGCCGAGAACTTAAAAAAAAAAAAAAATTATTTTTTTTGTCCAATCATGAGCGACCCCAGCACCCCAACTGGGTCCAAGTCATTTTTCTTACATCAAAATCTAACTATACTGCTCCGCTGTCAAACGGCGAAGTGTTGTCATCTCGCTGTTTGGTCTCTGGTGGGTGGTGAAGTGGACCCCACCATTAATGTCACTTGTAGGACACGTTGTGGCTTCTAACGAACTGCGCCACATGCAATATTATTTTTAAATTGCCAGCTCTCTCCGTTACATAGGTGGCCTGACCTCACCTTCCTCCCTTAGGGTACGTTTGTGACGTGGGCTGATTTTTTATTTTTTAATTATTTTAATTTAGATTAAATTTTTTTTATTTGGGATGGACATTTTAATTTTTTTGATTTTTGTAAAAAAAAAATAATAATTATAGTTTAAATATGATATTTTATCTTATTAATTTATTTTATTTTTTATGACTATTTTAACCTAAGATTAGGATGTCAAACGAAGACTTAATTGTTGTCTATTATTTTGTTAATTATACTTCATCACGCATTTGCCCCTCATATTTTTTTTGTTCAAACAATTTTTTATCTACAAATTTCATATTTGTAATTAGGCCTCCTGTGATATTTATAGAGGTGAGTATAGTTCAGATTGATTCGAATTAAGAGTAAACTAGGATCAAATCATTACTTATGGTTCTATAAAATTTGAAATCAAACCAAAATCATAAAAATTTTGAAACCAAACCAAACCGAACCAATAAATCACTATTTAGTTCAGTTTGAAATCATGATTTTTTGAAATACTGTCATCATTCACAACACAACCATGAAATATTATTCGCAACTTAATAATTATTTAGAATTAGTTCTACCACTATACAAAAATAAACTTGTAAGAGTGAAATGTTACAACTTATAAATATATATTTGATATTACTAAGATATTTGAATGTTTACGGTAGATAACAAATTATATGTGTATACACTAAACGGTCCAGTTTGGTTTTAAATTGGATCTGTAACTATAAAATCACAGAATGAACCATGAAGTACAGTTCCCTTATTTTAAGAATCAGGACCGAATTATATATTGAGAAAACCAAACCAAACCGTGTGTACGATTTGGTTTGGATCGAATCAGTTTGCAATGTTTCAATTTCTTATTAAGCTCTATTTATCATTTTGATAGGTTTGTTTGAGGATATATAGGGAGGATATAGAACAGATAACTAGTTACCACTAATCTTATATATGAGTAATTTTAATGGTAAAAGTTAAAATTATTTTGTTAAAATTATTTTTTAATTTATTATGATATAAAAAAAGAGTTAAAATTATAACCACTCTCTTTAGTTTCCATTTTCAGAATTCACTTTTTAAAATTTTTTATTGTTTCAATTTTTTGTATTTTTTTTGTTTTCACTAAATTTTTTTTAATATTTCAAGCAATTTTTTTTTTTAAATTTTTAGACACACCTAACATAAATACACTTAAAAAGCATAATATTTGTGAAAAAAATTCACTAAATACCAAAGATACAAAAAAAAAAAAACATTTAGTATATTTTTAATATTTTTGTGTATTTATTAATTTTTTAAAATATTTTTTCACAAATATTTTACTCTTTAGATACATCTAAAAAAAAGTAAAAAAAAAAAATGCTTAAAATTTTAAAAATATTCACTAAAAACTAAAAAATACGGAAAACAAAAAATTTAATTTTCAAAATAATGAATTCAAAAAATTAAAACCAAACACACTGAATATTTTTTTTGGTTATACTATTTTAATAGTGGGTTGTCATTTTAGTACAACTAGTTTTGCAATATCATTATCTATTAATTTTTGTTCATTCAATTAAGGCTTTTGGTTTAGTGATTTTATGTAGCATTAGGTTTCGTTTGTCAACTATAGATTTTAGTGAAAAAGTTAAAAAGTTACTATAAGTTGTCACATCACTCTCTCTATTTTTTTACACATCTTTTCATAAAAAATTAAAAAAAATATTAGAATAGTCTGTTCCCAAACGAGACCATTTTGTAGTATGAGATTGTGGATTTAACTCCGATGGAAAGGAGTTTGTTTTTCTCTAATTATGAGGCTAGCTGGTGATGATTATTGGGCTTGGTGATTGTATGAATATCAAATTCTTGCTTCTTTTTTTTTTAAATTTCTTTTTCTTTAAAGATAAATACATTTTGATTAGTGGTGCAATTTATTTATTTATTTATTTGTAATTATGATTTTTAGTATTGTCAAGTTTTACTAATTTGTAGAATTTTACGTAGTTTATTTATTTATTTTATTTTGAGTTTTTATTTATGAAAATTGTGAACTTTGGCAATGAAAAAAAAAGTAAAATTTTTATTTGGCTCATTGTTGGATAGGAATTTTGTCTTTTGTGTGTGTGTGTGTGTGTGTAAAATAAAGGATTTGACAAGCCTTTTGACTTGATTTCTCAAACCGATTGATTGAAATAGATCGAAATTGTAGTTTTCGATATGTTTTTCAAAACATACTTATGTGTATTAAAATGTGATCACACAACCAAACTGAATCCTACTTTGAGATTCTAAGAACAAAGTCGAAAAGCACGTGCACTATGACGCTCCAAAAATCGAGAACATCAAGGAATACATTAACAAATAAATATAGGATTTTTCTACGGTTACAAGTGTGGCATTCCAAGATTTACTTTAAGGGTGAAGTTTGGGAAACGTCACTAATGAGTCTTTTGGTTAATAACCAAGTAAGATCCTAGGAAAGATCAGAAAAGTCAATATAATTTTCTTTCAAAGTCCAATCTCCTTAGATAACAAAATTACCTTTTTGATAGATCTTAACAAGATATTAATACAAGGTCTACATGAAGTGACGGAAAATAAGGATATGTTACAAAAGATATGTATAGATATAGTAAAAGAATACAATTATCCAAACAGGATTACAAAACGAGATTCAACAAAACCAATTCCTAATTCTTCTAAGATAATCATATGTTTTCAAATGCTCCAACTTCGTCTTTATTACCTGGCATGAAATGCTATGAGCTTTATAGCGATTCCTGTTGTGACCCGACTATTGTTGTATCCCAAACTCAGGTTTAATGGTTTTATATTGTTGGTTATATCTTGCTTCCCTTGTGTTTATTAGAAATTTGGTTATTAGGTTGTTGTGGTTGCGTTTGGAACAGGTTGGTTACATGGGTTTCAAACCTTTTGTTGCCGAGGATTTTGCTCCTCCACTCGAGTGACACTTCTTGTGCTCGAGCAGGCTTTGTGAACTCTCAATATTTTTGCAGGTCTGCAAAATTAAAAATATTGGGAGAGTGTATTCTACGCTTGAGCGACCTTTCTTGCACTATAGCGTTGGTCTGTTATCTGCAAAACTACTAGGAGTGTGCATTCTATGCCCGAGCGTTACTTTTTGCGCTCGAGCGGAACAATTTATTGTGTCTGACGCTCGAGCAACACTTCTTGCGCTCGAGCGGACTATGCATATATCAGTTCGTAACAAGGTCATTTTACATCACTTTTCAGATCTATTTCTCTCTAAACCCTAAAGTTGAGACCCTCTCTCTCTAAAACCTACATTTTCTCTACTTTTTCATTTAGATCTAGTGATTTTTCCACTTTTGTGCCTTTGTTAAAAAGGTAGAATGCCTCAAGAGCTCCATTTTGGTCTGAACAAGATTTGATTTCGGTGTCTTTCAAGTTCCTCCATTGTTGTTTTGGTCTTCTAAGCTTGAGGTAGGGACTTTCTATACTCTATTATAAGTTTTAACTTAGTTATCTGTTGATGTGTAAGAAATATTGAGATTTGAGGTAATTTTGAACAAACCTAGGGTTTTGGTTTAAAATCAAAAAAGAGGTTTTTGAATGGATGTATTAGAAATGGTTATGGGAGTAAGTATGAGCTTGTGCTAGGTTAAAATGCTAAACCAAACCAAACCAAACGAAGCCTTAAGTCCCATCAAATGGGGTAAATTCTTGTAAATTTTTGCAGTTGTTCTGTTTGCAGGTGTTGGTAATTTCTTTGCTATATTTTTGTTTCCCATACTTATGTATTATTTTCAGTTTGGCGTGACTGGAGCAGCCATTTCCATTGTTATCTCTCAGTATGTATTTTCTGTATTTATTCTATTTTAAAATTTTCTTCTGCTTTATTGAAGAATGACTGTGCTAGGTTTTCTATGTTTCAGATATATCGTTACCTTCTTAATGATCTGGCATCTTAATAAGAGAGCTGTGTTATTGCCTCCAAGGTTAAGAGATCTGCAATTTGGAGGTTATATAAAATTTGGTAAGTGTCTCTTTATTTTAAGATGCTGCTGGTGTGATTAAAATCTATTAGCATGCGTCTGAAAGATGCGATTTACGCTGACATTTTATTGTAATTCTGTGAGAGTATGGAATTTGAATATTAATATTACACTGGATTAGGACCATAAGTCCTGTCTAAGGTGGATTAGTTCTAGTAGTTCATCTAGCGGCAGAACACTGGGACAGACTGTTTTGTTGCATGTGGGAGCTAACCTTTCTAATGTGACTAGTGTTGGAAGGCACACTCAAATGGAGTCTGTAAGTTCATATATCCTTGCTTGTTGCTTCCTAAGGAGCTAGTATTGTACCCAAAAACCTTGAGGTTCTCATGAGCATTGTACATTAACTTCCTAGTGGCGCGGGTTTGAGTCGCAGAAACAATCTCTCAAAAATAACAGCAAGGTTATGTACATTTTGCCCTCCCTAGATTGTGCTTTCGTGGGAGCCTTGTGCACTGGTTGACCACTTTTGTGTTAAATATGTCGGTATATTAGCTTCGAAGGAGGAGGAAGAATTTTAGGTATATGTTGTCCATTAGTTGCAGTTGAAGTAAAAAGAGTATGAAACTAGGGTTAAGGTTTGAGAAAGAGAGAGAAGAGAGGTGAGAAGGAGAAGAAGTTTGAACTAATTGGCTTAGAGTTTTAATTAACCCTATACCAATAGTATATATATAGTTATGGTGTCCAATATTACATGATGACCAAAATACCCTCAACATAATAACAAAAATATCAATAACACCCCAACTATTCTAACAGTCGCTATTCTTTTTTTCCTACTGTTCTAAAGTATACAAGACAGGTACTGGTTGGCAATATGACTTGAGTGATAGTCATGCACCATTCTGGTGCTTGAAGAATGATCCTTGGTGATAAGACAATTATCCAAATATGCAAAAATTTCTGAAGTGTTGGATTGATGATGTTGGGACATCATGACTTTCATGATTTATTTTATATGGATGGTAGCTTTTCTCAACTTCTAAAGGATTCTTAAATCTTGAGGGAAAGATGGTTTCACCACCATGGTGCTATGTATGGAGAACAATTATGCTGTGCGGTCAATACTAATCACTCCAAGTGCATGGCATGTACTTTTATACCTTACTCAGTGGCAGTGTTATAGGACACCTTGGAGAGAGTCTCACTTTTAGGATCAAGTTTAATAAGAGTGCCCTTTATTTTCTCCATATGCAACATACAAATGGTCGAGTTCTGGTTGACTTATTTTTGCATTGAAAAGCAGAACACAATGGTCAATTTGTGCCTCATTGGCTCTGTTTTTCAATATTTAAAATGACCTAACACAAACACGAAATCATTAGATTTCATACATAAAATAGTTTGTTTTTCACCCTTTGTGGTCTTGTTCTTTCTAGAATCCTAGATTGTGATGCTTTTTACACATTCTTCACTCCTCTAGGTGGTTTTCTTATCAGCAGAACTCTTGCTATTCTTGTGACCATGACACTGGGGACATCAATGGCTGCTCGTCAAGGAACGGTAGCTATAGCGATCCCGGTTTTCCTTCCTTTATTTATTGTATTCCGGACTCGGTTCCGTGGATGTATTGTTATCTCATTCTCATTTCCATCCTTTACTCTTTATAGTTGAGTCTTGGATTGTGTTGTGCAAGTTTGAAACAGGTTGGTTGTGTTTGGAAACCTAGAGTTGATGCCCAGAATTTGGCCTTCACGCTCGAGCGGGGCTTTTGACGCTCGAGCGGGCCCTTCGTTGTTGCTTCTCCGCTCGAGTGGGGAGTTTTGACGCTCGAGCGTGAATTCTCATCTCCCAGTATTTTTCTCTGCAGGTCGTCGGACGCTCGAGTGGGGATCATGTCTACAAAACTTCTACAGGTGTGCAATCGACGCTCGAGCGGCGCTTTGGACGCTCGAGCGTGAATCTGTGTCTGACGCTCGAGCGGGGGTTTCCATGCTCGAGCGGGAAGTCGATTATATCAGTCCAAGATTTCACTTTTTGGATCACTTTTTCAACACTCTTTCTCTCTCTTACTTTCCCAAAAACGTTTTTGAGAGCTCCTCTCTCTAGAATCTCCCTTCTCTCTAGGGTTTGATCTAGCTAGAGTGTTTTCCTAACCTTTCGCCTTTGTAAAAAGTGTGTTGATCGTCGAGGGATTCCTTTTGATCCAAAAATTTGTGGATTTGGAGCACTTTGGTTTTGGTCTTCTTCTCCTTTTGAGCTCTAACTTCGAGGTAAGGATATCCTACTCCATCTTATGAGCTTTGTCTTTAAATTTTAGCATTTTGATATGTTGGGGGTTGTTGGGTAATTTTGAGAAGGTTTGGGATCATGATGTAATTTTCAAAAGATGGGATTTTCATATATATAAACCCACATGTATGTAATACATTGAGAAAAGGAATAAATGTTGGATTATTGATGAAAATGGAACCTTAGGGTTGTTGTTTGAATTATGGGAAAATGCCCTAATTAGTTTGATAAATTAATTTGTATAATTAATTTTGAGAAATGAAAAATTGAATTGAGAATAATGGAATTGAAAGGATATGGAATCAAAGGGTGGAATTGGATTTGTTTATCGCTCACCTAGTCAAAATGTCGATATTATGTCCATTTGATGCATTTATTTTCTGTTTAGAAATAACTGCTTTGGGCTATCGGTGGAGGATAGTCTTGATTGTTGTAGATAATGCATAATGATTAGGCAAACTAAAACTAATCAATTGAATGTGTCATCGAATATGATGGTTGGAATAATACATTAACCTTATGTATTGATTGATTATGTATATGATAATTGTTTATATACATTGTGTTATGTGGGAGGAGATAGGAGATGTATTCCACGGTTTAGGGGAAGATAGGGGATGAACCTCTAAATCGAAAATTGTTTGACATCGATACAGTACTACAATGTGTATCAATTGTGAAGTATGGAAGTGATTGTTTGATTTGATACAGCACTAAAATGTATATCATTATCAATTGTGAAGTATAAAAATGTTTCTATGTTTATTTGATACAGCACCAAAATGTGTATCATGTGTGAAGTATGGAAGTGATATCATGTGTTACTGATACGGCATCGAAATGTGTATCTGTTATGATTTTCGAAAGTATTTTAATGGTGAATTATAATCTCATTAAACTGGTTGGCCAGGATCTGAGCCTTATTTTTGAACTTAAAGTCGAATGAGAAATGGAAAAAGGAAATGTAGCATGGACATGATTGTCATGAAACTGTAATATGATATGAGTTGGAACTATCAACTGCTAATCTTTTAGTCATTGTTTATAGTTGGTTTAGTATATTTCTACTGGGTTGTGACTCACCCTATATGGGACATCATTTTCAGGTACAGGCAGCATGCCACCTCCAAGGACATAGCTTGGGAGGCTAGAGGCAGGCAGACTTTTGTTGGATTGCTTTCTTTTGATGTATTACATGTAAATTCAAGCCAAGGGCTTAATATGTATATGAGTTAGTACTCATTTCTTGTAACCAAGTGTTGGCTTGGAAAGTTGTAAGCCTTTAAGGCGTTTACTTTTATTGTCAACATGTAATACTTTTGTAAGAATTACTCTGATAAATAAAAAGATGTTTATTTTCCTTATATTGTTGCATGTCAAGAATGATGGGTTTTATGTATTTTTTGAGGGTGTTACAACTTGGTATCAGAGCGTACCGGGTTTGAATACTTTGGATACGTGGGAAGTGATTAGTATCACAATGGGTTTGTCTCACTTGTTAGAGACTTAGATGTAATGTTATGTGCTTATGTGATAACATGTTTATGTGACTACCTGGGTATGGGATTTAATTTCTAGGATGTTGATTGGATCCTTAGGTTTCTGTGAGTCTTGTTGGAAAAGCACTTGATTAATGCTGTTTCTAACTGGAACTCTAGCAACGCCTCGGGACTATCATTATCCGGAAATGAAATTCGTAGGTGCTTATGTGATTATGTACTTACGTGGAGTGAATTACAGTTGTCCAGTGTATTAGGACGTGAGTGTTATAGCTTCGACACATTTGTGGATGTGCTAATGTTCTTCGTTACCTTTATTAGGATGTCAGGACGAGGACGAGGACGAGGAGGTAGGCGAGGTAGGCCTAGAAGGCAGGAGATGCCTATACCGGAGGAGATTCCGGAACAGCAGGAGAGGGTTGGTCAGGCCAATGTGGCCGAGCTAGCAGGTCAGCAGGCTATGGGCGTCTTAGCCCGAGAGATAGCAGGAGCTTTGGGAGAGTCTATGGGCATTCTCAGAGCTGAGAATTAGGTTCAGGCCCACGTTACTGAGGCAGGGCCTTCCTTTTTGAAGAGGGAGTTTTTCCGGTCGAATCCGGACGAATTTGTTGGGAATCTGAAGGAGCCCCTTAAGGCTGATGAGTGGTTAGAGCAGATAACGAAGACGTTCGAGATGCTAGGCATCGAGGACGGAGCATTGAAAGTGACCTTGGCACCTTTCCAGCTTAAGGGAGATGCGGGTCAGTCGTGGAAGTTTGTGAAGGGTCGTATTGATGGCACTTGGAAGGCTTTTGTGAATGCTTCCTAGGAGAAATTCTTATCTCCAACTGTCAGGGAGAAGTTGAGAGACCAGTTCTGCCAGCTCTTGCAATTGAGTTCTTCAGTGGCCGAGTTTGAGGTTGCTTTTACTAGTCTGTCTAGGTTTGCACCTGAGCTCGTGGCGTCCGAGGAGCGCCGTTGTATCGAGGTTGAGAAGAAGTTAAGGCGCGGCCTCAAGATGAGGGTTGGGGGTTCTATGACCCGAAACTATAGGCGCTTGGTTGATGCTACAGCCCATATGGAGATCATGATACATGAGGAGGAGGGACAGAGGGGCTCTAAGAGGAGCCAGGATGGCCAGGGTGATGGCAGGAGACAGAGGGGTTCTAACCCTCAGCAGTCTCAGGGAGGTTTTATTAGATCAACCTTTCCAGTGCCAAGTGTAGGTTCTGGGAGAGGCAGCCAGGGAGGCGTGACTTGTTATAAGTGTGGTCAGTTGGGCCACAAGTCTCCAGCTTGCCCGCAGAAGGGAGGAGGTTAGAGAGCTGCTTCATCTTCGGCTCGACTTCAGGACCAGAGTCAGGGCAGAGGCCAGCCTTTGTCGTGTTATCAGTGTGGTCAAGAGGGGCACCTGAAGAGGTTTTGCCCGTAGTTGAGTGGCACATCTGGTGCATCTGGGCAGAGGCAGAGGCAGAGTTTTCAGCCAGCTCAGTCAGTTCAGGCCTTGAGGGCCAATCAGGGGGCTTCATCGTCCCAGTCTGTGCAGCAGTCCTTTGCTCCTAGGGGTGAGCAGGTGGATCAGGGGCCTACAGGGCCCGTGTATGCTGTTACCGCGCAGGACCTAGTACCGGCTCCATCAGTTGTGAGAGATACCTTTTTGTTTTGCAACTCGGTTGCTAGTGTGTTGATTGATACAGGTGCATCTCATTCTTTTGTATCTGCTGCATTTGCATCTGTTTTGGGTTTGGAGTTGGCATAGTTAGCATCTCCTATTTGTGTTGTATCACTTGTTGGGGGTGAGTTGATTTTGAAACAAGGGTGTAGAGGTTGTGATATAGAGGTAGCAGATCGTCGACCTCCGTTTCCTTTTGTAGTTATGCCCATGTCGGGATTTGATGTTATTTTGGGTATGGACTGGCTATCGTCATACCGAGCAGTTATTGATTGTTACCGCCAGAGGGTCACAGTATGTACCTTGAGCGGGGATTGTTTCCATTTCTTGGGGGATCGGGTTAGTAGTGTGTTGCCACCGGTGTATGATCCGCGAGGGCGGAGTGAGCTTAGTGGTCTTCTTGCTAGCCTTTCGAGTAGTGAGTGTGATGAGACCCAGATTGTATTGCCGAGAGTGGTCTGTGAGTATTCGAATGTTTTTTCCGAGAACCTCGTTAGTTTGCCACCTCACCGAGAGATTGAGTTCTCTATTGATCTAGTGCCCGGTACGGCACCGATTTCTATGGCACCATATCATTTTGCCCCAGCCGAGTTGAGTGAGCTGAAGATTCAGCTTCAGGAGTTGCTAGATAAGGGCTTTATTCGCCCTAGTGTTTCGCCGTGGGGAGCACCGGCCCTCTTTGCTAAAAAGAAAGATGGTGCCTTGAGACTTTGTATCGACTACCGGAAGTTGAATCGGGCTACTGTCAAGAATAAGTACCCTATGCCCCGTATAGATGATTTGTTTGACCAATTGAAGGGTTCTCGTTGTTTCTCTAAGATAGATTTGAGATCGGGTTACCACCAGTTGAGGGTCAGGGAGGAGGATATTCCGAAGACGGCATTCCGTACGCGGTATGGCCACTATGAGTTTCTGGTGATGCCATTTGGGCTCACCAATGCACTGGCAGTGTTTATGGATTTGATGAACCGGATATTCCGGGAATTCTTGGATCGTTTTGTAGTCGTCTTCGTGGACGACATTCTAATTTATTCACCTTCTGAGGAAGAGCGTGAGGAACACTTGAGAGTGGTGCTTGAGTTGCTTAGAGCCCATAGGCTGTATGCCAAGTTTGGAAAATGTGAGTTCTGACTAGGAGAAGTTAAGTTCTTAGGCCATGTGGTCTCCGGGGAAGGGGTGTCTGTTGATACATCCAAGATAGAGGCAGTGCAGGATTGGGAACAGCCTAAAAGTGTTTTTGAGATCCGCAATTTTCTGGAATTAGCTGGGTATTACCGCCGGTTTGTGAAGGATTTCTCCAGGCTAGCTTCGCCGTTGACTAGATTGACTCGAAAGGAAGTCAAATTTGTATGGAGTGAGACTTATGAAAAGTCGTTCCAAGAGTTGAAGGTTAGATTGGCCACCACTCCGGTTTTGATTATCCCAGAGAGAGGTTTGGGTTATGCGGTTTACTGTGATGCCTCACGAGAGGGTTTGGGTTGTGTGTTGATGCAAGAGGGGAAAGTGGTAGCTTATGGCTCACGTCAATTGAAAATTCACGAGAGGAATTACGGTACACATGACTTGGAGTTAGCAGCTGTCCTTTTTGCATTGAAGATTTGGAGGCACTACCTTTATGGTGAGAGGTTCGAGGTATTCTCGGATCATAAGAGTCTGAAGTATCTGTTTACACAGAGAGACTTGAATTTGAGACAGAGGAGGTGGATGGAGTTCATTGAGGACTACGATTTCAAGTTGCACTATCACCCGGGTAAGGCCAATGTTGTGGCCGATGCCCTTAGTAGGAAATCCATTAGTGATGTAGCTTGTATAGCCATCCGGGAGTGGGAAATGTTGGGTGCACTTGGGGAGTTTGATTTGCTTCTGGGCGAATCCGTTGAGGCTGCGACTCTGTTTTCTGTGGTTGCGTAACCTACACTTGTGAGTTGAGTGTTAGAGGCACAAAGAGGTGACCTTGAGGTAGAGTCCATCCGAGAGAAGATCTCCAGTGGGAAGACTGAGAAGGGTTTGTCTGTGTATCTTGACCTGAGTGTGAGATACCGAGACCGTCTGTTTGTGCCGAAGGCTTGCCGAGAGGAGGTACTCCGAGAGTTTCACCATTCACGTCTTGCAGTGCATCCGGGAGGCACTAAGATGTATCGTGATTTGGGTCGCCAGTTTTGGTGACAGGGTATGAAGAAAGATGTGGCAGTTTTCGTGTCTAAGTGCCTTACTTGTCAGCAAGTGAAGGCTGAGCATCAGAGGCCAGCGGGTTTGTTGCAACCCTTGCCTATTGCCGAGTGGAAGTGGGAGCATGTCACTATGGACTTCGTTGTAGGTCTTCCGAGGACTCAGCAGGGTAGTGATGCTATTTAGGTGGTTGTAGACTAGTTGACTAAGTCGGCGCACTTTATCCCTATGCGCGTGAAAGATTTGGTAGATCATCTAGCTGATTTGTATATTCGGGACATAGTGAGGTTGCACGGGGTCCCAGTGACGATCGTCTCAGATAAAGATCCTCGTTTTACTGCTAGGTTGTGGCAGAGTTTGCAGAGTGCCTTGGGCACTAAGTTGACCTTTAGCACGGCTTATCATCCTCAGACTGACGGGCAGTCCGAGCATACTATTCAGATCCTTGAGGATATGCTTCGAAGTTGTGTCCTTGACTTTAGTGGGTCGTGGGAGAGGCACTTGCCCTTGGTGGAATTTGCCTACAACAACAGTTTCCAGTCGAGTATCGGTATGGCACCGTTTGAGGCCTTGTATGGCCGACCTTGCAGGTCTCCAGTTTGTTGGGCCGAGGTGGGTGATGCACCGTTGTTGAGCCCGGAGTTGGTGAGGGAAACAACGGAGAAAGTCGAGCTTATCCGTAGGAGGCTTGTTACAGCCCAGAGTCGCCATAAGAGTTATGCCAACCATAGGAGGAGGCCTTTGGCATTTGAAACGGGTGATCATGTTTTTCTAAAAATATCACCTAGACAAGGTTTGATGAGGTTCGGGAAGAGTGGGAAGTTATCCCCTTGGTTTATTGGTCCCTTTGAGATCCTTGAGAGGATTGGGGAGGTTGCGTACCGTTTAGCCTTACCGCCGCAGTTATCCGGGTTACATAACGTGTTTCATGTTAGTATGCTTCGGAAGTATGAACTAGATCCATCCCATGTGCTAGATTGGACCGATTTGGAGGTTGACGAGGATATCTCATATGAGGAGAGACCGGTTCGGGTCTTGGATAGAAGGGATCAAGTCTTGTGAGGTAAGATCATTCCCTTGGTAAAAGTTTTGTGGAAACATCATGGAGTGGAAGAAGCCACTTGGGAACGTGAGGTGGATGTCCGTGAGAAATATCCGGACTTGTTTGTAAATGCTTGACCTTGTATTGGGATTTTGTAATGTTAGTAAATTTTAAGAGCATTATATATGTCTTAAGTTGTAAAATATTGTGTATGTTTTGGTTTACGGAGATAATTTGAAACTTGCCTCGAAATGGAAGTTATTGTAACATTGTATACGTTGAATGTATTGTAAAAATGGAATATATCATGAATATTGAATATGATATGGGAATTGTGGAATAAATGTTGAAATCGTTGAATTTCGAGGAAAAGCATGCTAATAATACGTATTGAGTTATATTGTGAAATGCCTCTTGAATAGAGATGGAATGACCGGTAATGGGTCAGATGGGTGAGTAATGAATTGTAATATTGTTGAGAATTGAGAAAAACTTGTTTTTGAAAACTTGTACTTAATTTTGGGGACGAAATTCTTTAAGGGGGGAAGGTTATAGCGATCCCGGTTTTCCTTCCTTTATTTATTGTATTCCGAACTCGGTTCTGTGGATGTATTGTTGTCTCATTCTCATTTCCATCCTTTACTCTTTATATTTGAGTCTTGGGTTGTGTTGGGCAGGTTTGAAATAGGTTGGTTGTGTTTGGAAACCTAGAGTTGATGCCCAGAATTTGGCCTTCACGTTCGAGCGGGGCTTTTGACGCTCGAGCGGGCCCTTCGTTGTTGCTTCTTCGCTCGAGCGGGGAGTTTTGACGCTCGAGCGTGAATTCTCATCTCCCAGTATTTTTCTATGCAGGTCGTCAGACGCTCGAGCGGGAGTTTGGACGCTCGAGCGTGAATCTGTGTCTGACGCTCGAGCGGGGGTCTCCATGCTCGAGCGAGAAGTCGATTATATCAGTCCGAGATTTCACTTTTTGGATCACTTTTTCAACACTCTTTCTCTCTCTTACTTTCCCAAAAACGTTTTTGAGCTCCTCTCTCTAGAATCTCCCTTCTCTCTAGGGTTTGATCTAGCTAGAGTGTTTTCCTAACCTTTCGCCTTTGTAAAAAGTGTGTTGATCGTCGATGGCTTCCTTTTGATCAAAAAATTTGTGGATTTGGAGCACTTTGGTTTTGGTCTTCTTCTCCTTTTGAGCTCTAACTTCGAGGTAGGGATATCCTACTCCATCTTATGAGCTTTGTCTTTAAATTTTAGCATTTTAATATGTTGGGGGTTATTGGGTAATTTTGAGAAAGTTTGGGATCATGATGTAATTTTCGAAAGATGGGGTTTTCATATATATAAACCCACATGTATGTAATACATTGAGAAAAGGAATAAATGTTGGATTATTGATGAAAATGGAACCTTAGGGTTGTTGTTTGAATTATGGGAAAATGTCCTAATTAGTTTGATAAATTAATTTGTATAATTAATTTTGAGAAATGAGAAATTGAATTGAGAATAATGGAATTGAAATGATACGGGATCAAAGGGTGGAGTTGGATTTGTTTATCACTCACCTAGTCAAAATGTCGATATTATGTCCATTTGATGCATTTATTTTCTGTTTAGAAATAACTGTTTTGTGCTATCGGTGGAGGATAGTCTTGATTGTTGTAGATAATTCATAATGATTAGGCAAACTAAAACTAATCAATTGAATGTGTCATCGAATATGACGGTTGGAATAATACATTAACCTTATGTATTGATTGATTATGTATATGATAATTGTTTATATACATTGTGTTATGTTGGAGGAGATAGGGGATGTACTCCACGGTTTAGGGGATGGACCTCTAAACCAGAAACTGCTTGACATCAATACAACACTACAATGTGTATCAATTGTGAAGTATGGAAGTGATTGTTTGATTTGATATAGCACTAAAATGTATATCATTATCAATTGTGAAGTATAGAAATGTTTCTATGTTTATTTGATACAGCACCAAAATGTGTATCATGTGTGAAGTATGGAAGTGATATCATGTGTTACTGATACGGCATCGAAATGTGTATCCGTCATGATTTTCGAAAGTATTTTAATGATGAATTATAATCTCATTAAACTGGTTGGCCAAGATCTGAGCCTTATTTTTGAACTTAAAGTCGAATGAGAAATGGAAAAAGGAAATGTAGCATGGACATGATTGTCATGAAACTGTAATATGATATGAGTTGGAATATAAGTGTTGACCATCTATCAACTGCTAATCTTTTAATCATTGTTCATAGTTGGTTTAGTATATTTCTACTGGGCTGTGGCTCACCCTATATGGGACATCATTTTCAGGTACAGGGCTTAATATGCAGACTTTTGTTGGATTGCTTTCTTTTGATGTATTACATGTAAATTCAAGCCAAGGGCTTAATATGTATATGAGTTAGTACTCATTTCTTATAACCAAGTGTTGGCTTGGAAAGTTGTAAGCCTTTAGGGCGTTTACTTTTGTTGTCAACATGTAATACTTTTGTAAGAATTACTCTGATAAATAGAAAGATGTTTATTTTCCTTATATTGTTACATGCCAAGAATGATGGGTTTTATGTATTTTTTGAGGGCGTTACAGTAGCTATGCTTGCTCATCAAATATGCTTACAAGTATGGTTGGCTGTATCTCTCCTCACAGATGCATTGGTGGCATCTGGTCAGGTACAAAATTTTGTTTGTAAAGATTGTTTGATATATGCTCTCCCAATACATATGTACTTGTTTGGACTTGTGGTCTCATTACAATCTATATGGTCATATTATCTGAGTTAGGATGGGACGTTGCTTGTTGATGCTGACTCCACTCAAAACTGCCAGAATTGTCACTAGGAAAAGAAACTGTGCATCTACAGAGTTTAGTGTGTGTTTTTCCTCTCTGAAATCAAATTTGTGTTTCTTGTAGGCCTTGATTGCAAGTTCTTCTTCAAAAGGTGATTACAGAACTTTGAGGGAGGTTGCAAACTTTGCGTTAAAGGTTAGTCATTCCTGTATGCCTCCCCATTATGCTTCGGCATTCTTCTACTTGGGACCAAATGAATTTTAGGTTTACTAGGTGTTTAGGCTCTTTGTGTTGGAGTTGCAATATTTCTTGATAGTGGTTCAAATCTTATTCACATGTTTTTGCAGATAGGATTGCTCACAAGGTTTCCTTGGCTGCAATTTTGGGTTTATCTTTTGGTTCTTTAGCTACCTTATTCACTAAGGATGCTGAAGTCTTAGGAGTTGTCAGAACTGGGGTTTTGGTATGTTTGCTCGCCATGTCATCCTATCTATCAATTTTTGTTAGTTTATCTGAATGGTCAAGTGCTAAGATCTTTCTTGTGTGGCGTTTCCTGAAATTGTTACATTTTGTCAGTGCCAGCCAACCTGTAAATGCTCTAGCTTTTATTTTTGATGGTCTTCATTATGGTGTTTCAGACTTCCCATATGCAGCTTGTTCCATGGTAAGCTTATACAGTTAAATTTCTCTGTGATGCTATTAGCTGGCTGTGAAGATTGTACAATGGCCTCTATTAACAATTTTTAAATAAATTACAGATGGTGGTAGGGGCAATATCTTCTGCATTTCTGCTATATGTTCCTTCAATTTTTGGTCTTCGTGGTGTGTGGGCAATCTTGGCTCTTTTTATGGGGCTGCATACGTTGGCAGGATATATCAGGTAAACTATAGGATATTATGGCATGTCTGTTGTCTCTTAAAAATTTCTATTTGCAATTCGTGTTTTCTTGTCTATGACGTGATTATTCTATTTTTACCATGAACCTCCATTTCAGTTTAATTGAAAACTGGTGTAATATGAGAGATAGGGCATTGGTTACGTTGTTTAGAGTTGGTTTTCCGATAAATAATTTCATGAACATATTTGTGGTTTAAAGGCATGCCAAAATTTTTGGTACTGCTTTCTAGTGCAATTTTAATGACATTGTTATTGAAGAACTGTGCTGCGTTTTTCTTGCATTTTTCACTAGGATAGTATATTTATTGGTCCTCTCTTTTCTTTCGCTTTTTTTTTTATACTTTTTTTCAATAGATATTAATTGTTATTCCACTTGCATGTTCAGAATATCATCCAAAAATGGTCCATGGTGGTTTCTGCATCAGGGATTGAAGGGATCTGAGGTTGGTAGTTTTTTGTTCATTGCTTTCTCTGTATTATATTAGTTGAAACAATCTGCCTTTTTATTGTTGCTTTTCCTACTATTTTTACCTGTTTGTCTTGTTTTTGCCATTGTCACTAATTTACTAATTTTTACCTATCTTGCATCAATGCTTGAGATGGGTGTAATCAGGATTCAGGAATCTATTGCTTGTCATTATCTATTCGTTAAGTATGACTTGTAATCCCTGATTCCTATCTAAAATGGTGAGTAATGCTATTTGATGATTTAGTCCTGTGGGCTGATGCCCACTTTTTGGTTTTCAAATGTTACAACGAGAATACTTTTACCAGAGCCTTGGAAATCTCTCTCTCTGTCTCTCTCAACACCAAAAAGTGAAACTATATGTAAATTGAAAATTTCTTATTTATGTATTGATGCCCACTTTTTGGTTTTCAAATATTACAATGAGAATCCTTCTAATAGTCTTGGAAATCTCTCTCTTTCTCTCTCTCTCTCTCTCTCTCTCTCATTAAGCCTCGACGGTTTAACCGAAAGAAAGTGTTGGTTCAGTTTGGACGTATGCATTTTCGAAATCCAGTTGTGGTCATGGTTGTTTGAACCCTAGTTTGTTTACTAGGAACATAATTTCCAGTTCTCCAACTTCATTCATGGTTGGTTTTTTTTTGGATCAGCAACAAAAAGTGTTTATTAATAATGAAAAAGGAGACACAAAGGGAGGACAAGAAGTCCTCTTACAAGGAAAGAAAACCAAATGAAATAATTAAGCCACCCATAGCACACCAACACCCTTTTTTAGTGCACCTGGAGCTTTAGCTTTAATGTTGAGCATAATCCGTTGGGTCGTAAGGTCAATCAACTCGGCAATGAATCCCTTCTTCCTCTTAGGGTTCCATTCCATGTCCTTGCAGAGTTGATCATTGTACCTATATGAAGGGTACCAATGCAAGATCTCTGATAGTACTTGTCAGATTATCGCTTCATGTATTTATCCCATTCCAATACATCTTTTCCCGTCTCTTTAATGCTGGGTAGCTTGATTGTGCCATCAAGAAGCTTTGCTAGCCATCGGCACCTTATCTCTGAAATATATAGGTTTGCTATACTCTCCGAGAATCCAATTATCGCTAGCTGTGGAATTCGGGGATGAATGCATCCCTTTGAAAACAAAAAGTTAGTATCGATATGCTTCTAGTCACCGTACCCTTGCTTAGAACATCTCCAATGGATGGCTAAATCAGCTGCCAAAGCCATAATATAGCAGTTTGGTAAATCTTGGCTTCTCCAATGGCATGCTATAACAGCTGCCAAATCTGCCAAGTCACCCAAAATTAAACTGTTTTCTTTCTTCCCTCCTTCCCTTTCAGTTTGGGATTTTCCATAATGCTTGAAGTTTTTTTTTTAAAGAAATGAAATTCACTAAGTCGTTTAAAATAGAAATCATCACAAATTAATCATAATGAACAAGAATTTCAGCAAATTCATCAATATTCATACCAAATTCATCAAGAATTTTAGCAATATCACAAATTCATCAATGAACAAGAATCTCCAAATATTCAAAGAATCAATGAACAAATTCATCAAAGAATTTTTGCAATGAACAAGAATCTGCAATATTCACAAATTCATCAATATCAATTTCTTTAATATTCCAATATTCACAAATTCTCCAATATCAATATTCACAAATTCATCAAGAAAAATACCTGGATGAGAGAAGGTTGATCCGAAGGTGGATGATCTGGTGGTGGATGAGAGAAGGTTGATCTGAAGGAGAGAGAGAGAGAGAGAGAGAGAGAGAGAGAGAGAGAGAGCTTCGGGTGAGAGAAGATGGGAGCTTCGGGTGAGAGAAGGATGATCTGATGAAAATCATTGTTCCGAAGCTCTCTCTCTCTGATCTTCACTGATCCAAGAAACAAGAAGAGAGAGAAGGCGAGAACCAGCCGTTGATTAATGGGCAGGAGTGTTTCGAAGTGATCTTCACTGATCCAGAGTGTTTCGAAGCTCTCTCTCTCTAATCTTCTCTGAAGTTTATCTGAAGTGTGCTATCTCTCTCTCTGAAGTTTCGCAGCTCTCTCTCTCTCTGATCTTCTCTAAAGTCTCTCTCTGAAGTTTATCCGAAGTGTTTCGAAGCTCTCTCTCACACAGACACATGATTAATCTCAGTCGTTGATTAATAACAATCCAACGACTGAGATCCAAGTGTGCTACTTTATTCATTAAAAATTAAATAAAAACATAAGTGAAACATATCCACTACGGATATAAACGATCATATTTTTATATTAAAACGGCTATAAAAAAACGGCTTTTTTTTTTTATAAATACAAACCTTCTCTCCTCTGTTTTTACTCAATTTTATTTCACAACAAACTTTCTAAGTTACATTTTTATTTATATTTTCTTTACACATTCGGTATGGAAGATTCATCAAAAATAAAGAGAGGAAAATCATTCACCATTGCTGAAGATATGACACTTTGTAAAGCTTAGTGTCACATTTTTGAAGACCCAATTGTTAGCAATTCACAATCTTATGCTCACTTTTGGGGAAGAATTTATGCAAATTATTGCTCCCTTCAGAATGATCAGTCAAGAACACAAGTTTCTATCCAATCTCGGTGGGGTACAATCATGAAATGTTCTAACAAATTTCGTGGATGTTTAGCGCAAGTCGAAAATCTACACCTATGTGGGATGTCTCAAGTTGATCTAGTAAGATTTCATCTTCATTTATTACGTTAGTTTTTTATTTTATTTTATTTCGTCTCATATAAAAATTAAATAATTACTTAATTTAATATTTTATTGATACAAATGCTTCAAGGAAAACTTTTATACCATCAAGATGAAAAGAAACATTTTGCTTTTGAACATTGTTGGTCAATCTTGCAAAACAATATCAGGTGGCAAGATGTAACTCCTACGAATACGGTGAAGTCAAGGATACATACACCATTTTTCCCTGATTCAGCCTCCGATTCCCCTATGGATAACTGCATTTCTCTTGAAGATCACACCAGTCCAAGTGTTGGTAACAATCCAACTGTTGGTGAGGGCAGTGTCTCTGCAAGGGGTAAAAAGCCTATGGGTAGGAAAGCTTCAAAAGAATTATTTCGGAGGAATCAAGTGGTTGAATTTGAAGTCCAAAAAATGAGCATACAATTGGAGACATTTAACTAACACCTTGTTGAGAAGGAAAAGAAAAAAGATGAAAGAGAAGAAAAAAGGATTCAAGTACTGCAAGAAATGAAAGAACTTGAGATCAGAAAAGAAGAACATGAGATAATGACTACGGACATTTCTCTTTTGGACCCTCAGACAAAAGTATATTACGCAATGCGAAAAAATGAGATTTTCGCCAAGTGGTCCTCAAATGTCAGTAGCCTAAATTACTATTTTCCCATGCCTCCTGATGAATAATTACGGGATAATGTATTTTTAAATTTAGCAATGTCATTTAATTTTTAATTTGGATGGTTGTTGGTGGTTGGTGGGTAATTGGTGATTGTTTATTTTTTATGTGTAGTTAAAAAAATTTATTAAATATGTAGTGATATATTTTTTGGTGGGGTGAATTAATCAAACAAATTTTTTTTTCCAATTTTTCATTTTTTTAATTTTTTATATTTGTCTAGTTGGGAATAATATAAATATATAATTTTTTTAACAAACAGGTAAAAAAATATCACAAAAGACAAAATAAACAAAAATAAAATCACAAAAAAATTTATATCCAAACAACACCTACAAACTTGGAGGGAAAGTTGGTTAAGATTTGCTAAAAATAGCAAATGACCATTGGAGCACCATTGCTATAATTTGGCAAAATAACACTATTCAATGTCAAATTATAGCAATAGCATTATAGCAATAATGATTGGAGATGCTCTTAACAATATAGTCATCTAAGATTTTACTTTTTTTGATGAAGTAATCTAATATTTTGGGAACATCATATCTACTTACTAATAAGGGGGTATGTGACCATTTTCTAGAAATATATAAACAAAATTACCACATGACTGCATGCCATTAAACCACCACACGATTGAACTGAAATTTTTGACTCACCTAATATTTTTTGCTTTTGCAATTTTAATTAGTCAAAACATTTTATGCTGATTAAATTCAATGCATATTTTGACTTTATGTTTTGATATTAAATTTCAGCAATTACAACTATGGACAAGTTGGAGAGGCCTTAGGGTTGGATCTCCTAAACAACCCTGATCTAGTAGAAACTGACCTGATCATCTCATTCAAGATAGCCTTATAGTTCTGGATGACCCCACAATCACCAAAGCCTTCGTGCCACACGGTCATCACCGAAACTTGGATGCCGTCTACAGCTGACCAATCAGCAAGTTGGGTTCCTGAGTACGGTGTCATCACAAACATCATATATGGCAATCTCAAATGCAGTCATGGCACGGATTCAAGGGTTGAGAGTCGCATTGGGTTCTGTCAAAGGTATTGTAATGATGAAATATTCGGGGTTAGCACTGGTTGACTGCAACAACCAAAGGCCTTTCGGATTCAGACACTTGCTTGACTCTACGTAATTGCAACATCCCTACAGTTTTTGCATCAGTGCAAAACTGCACAAGCCACTGTCGTACTAAGTACAATAAGTGTACAATAGTAATGACTCTTTTAAGTTTTTCTGCCCTGGGTCCAAGTAGTTGCAATGAATTAATGAACTATTTACAATATGTGATCCAAATAAAATAATAGGTAGATGTAAGAGTACAATTTGTTCAAAAATTGTCCCTATCCCATCCTAACGTTCCGTTTGTTTGACTGAAAACATATTTTGAAAAATATTTTTTATTTTTTGACATTCTAAAAAATTTAACAGAAATTCAAAACAAACTCATTTGAAAAAAAAACAAGTTTTATTTTTGAAAGTGATAACGTTTTCCCAACTAAATCTTACTAATGTTGCCACTACACCACCGTCACCCCCACCCACTTGCCCCTCCACCTCCACCTCCACCACCAGCACCACCAACACAACCACCTTCACCACTACTAATACAACCACTAGCCAGCACATTAGTTTTAAGGTTGCAACCAAACATAAAAAAATGTGATCTACAAAGAACATTTTTTTAATAAATATTTTTGTAAAGAATTTTTTTGCCAAATCAAAGGAAATCCAAGTAACACTACATTAAATATTACTTAAAAGCTTATTCATGAATTACAACAAAATTGGCTACTACTAACTTCCATTACACTACATTTCCTGCCATTAGATATGTCTGTGTGGGATAGATCCAACCTGTATGGGCACTGTTCAAACCTCACCAATGGAAGAACTGGAGGAGATGCCGCAAATGGGATGTCTTTATATATGCATACCAATTGCAGAGACTTTAAATTTCTTGTACCCGGCCTCGTAGAATATGTCATGCCTATATCTCCTCAACAACCCCTTCAAGCTTTGGTTTGCTCTTGGCTCAGCCACATCGTTTTACATCTTTACCCAACAAAAGCTCTAATGCTTTCTCAAAGGTTATATCATTCGGCTTCAAGTTCTGTACAGAAGGTTTAAATAGATGAAAACCAAGTTAACAAAATAAGAATTCTCAAAGATGACAAATATATGAATGGAAAAAAGTGACTATCAAAACAAATAATATGCACTCTGAATGAAATAATCTGAACAGGGACCAGAGAATATTTTTTAAAAAGAATTTTCCTCTGCTCCACCCCATCTCAACAAGTAACTGAGATGTATACTGTTCATTAGACTATTCATTAGACTTCTTCCGAGCTGTACTTGCCTCTTTGGATCTTTCAAGTTACAGTGTGTTTCGTTTCTGTTTCCCCTTCTACTAGTAGACAATGGAGTTGGGATCTGAAAACTTTGACTCACAATCTCATGCAAACTTTCCAAGTCGCACTAAATCTTTGCATCATGGATGGGCAGTAAATTTAACATGGTTTACCAATTAGGGTGAATGTTATGCGTGTATTACTATGTTACACGGACTCTTCTGTTTCCCCCACAATACCCGTGTCCACCGGATATGACATTGGTATGGGTGTGGGATATGTGTCCGACGCTCGTACCCAATTTAGACACTCAGATCCTTTAATTTATGACAATACATGAAGAAGAAGAAATTCATTTTTGTTTGTAAAGCAATATTTTTAGGCTCCCACATGAATTAGATATAGAAATTTCATATTTTTTCTGAATCATATTTAATTTCTAATATATTTCAACATAATTTAAAACATCTCATCTGAGAATATTATATAATATGCAATATATATGTACATATGACGTGTCCCCATACCCATATCTAATTTTGGATATGTATCCCAAGATCCTAAGATTTAAATTTATGAAGGTCTGACGCTTGGATATACACCCGCACCCGACACTCGTACCCGAGTCCATGTAACATAGGTGTATTATTTTTTTTCTCTTCTTTTTGATGTGAAACAAATTCAATTAAAAAATACAGACTTAAGGTTCAAACAGCAGTCTCTCGGAAGCAAGAAAAACGTGTATGTATTGAACCAGCATAGGAAAACAAATACAAAAGCTAATCAAGAAGTAATAATCTCACCAACACAGTGAATCCACATCAAATTTGCTTGATATGCATTTTAAAGATCTTAATATCACAAATCTGCACTTGAGTTTGTGAAAAGATTTTTCTTTTTTTTTTCCCAATTCTTGATCCAATTTTCCATCCACTTAATCCAAATTTTAAAACATTTATGATGGGAAGATTTACAAGAGGAATTCACCAGTTGAGTTCAAGGGAAAATAATTGTTTGCCAGTAATGATTTGCATTCCTCGGACATCACTAAATGTATATCACATATCCATTCCAAACAACACTCAATCTCTATGACTACACTCCTAAAGGTTTATTTAATTATAAGCCCACCAAATTCAATGCATCACTCCTAAAGGTTTATTTAATTATACGCCCACCAAATTCAATGTATCATACAGTGTGCAGCTGTTTGTCCATATATCAGCCCGCCTACTCAATCCTATTACTGCACTCCTAACGGTTCATTTAATTATAAACCCACTAAATTCAATGTATAATACAGTATGCAGATCGGCCAATCTACTCAATCCTTATGACTGCACTCCTAAAGGTTTATTCATATATTTATTATTTAAATTAATAGTCTATATTTTTCTTTTTTTTGGGTACATTGGAGGCTGTAGCCTAAGGGAAGTCTTGCCTGTGACAAGACTTAAAATCTTGACCTCCTAATGAGATGTAGGTGTTCCAGCCAACTGGATTATTCCAGTAGGTCATAATCTTTCTCTTCTTGTTAGTTTAAGAGGGCAGCCCTCTAGCAGAGCTGTAGTTCTGCCGCTAAAGCATTTCCGAGGGTCCAATACTTTGGAAAAGTTGTACATTGCTTTTGCAAAAGCCAAAAATACTCCCAATAGTTGTATGTTTCTTTCTTCCTTTCTATTCTTATTTTTTTCATTTCCCTCCTTGTTTTGGAGAGGCTTAATATTTGCCCGTTTTGCCTTAAATTTGGTCTCTGAAATCAAGAACAGAATATGTCTATGGCAGGACCCTTGAGATTCAATCTTCCCACCTCACAAGGGGAAGACAGGAAAAGGAAAAAGGCAATCTCACAAATAAATACACGTGCAATTGGTTGGTACTTGATAGTTAAAAGTATAGCATATGTGCATGGTTCATCATGTGTAATTTAATCAATATTTAAGACATATAGACAACTCAGGCCTGTCGTTACGTGACAAGCATTTCATGCTGGAAATTCATTCTTTTGTTTTGCCAAATTATTACTCAAGTTATGTTTCACAAACTTTCATATAACGCTTTAGTAATTCTTTTCATCGCTGTCTGCACAACTTGTTCAGTATTCAATGTCTTTGACAGTGTCTTCTCATTATTTTGGGACCTCAAAATGACAGTGACGGCAGATATTTCACTCCATAAATAACACTTCCTATATATGTATTAACATAGTTCTCCATTAGGTGTTTCATATCTAATTTTTTAATAAGTACTAGGTGTTCATATTCAATTTTTTATAAGTATTAGGTGTTCATATTCATCTAAAATAATACACCTACCCCCAAGTGCCACATTTAAGGGCAGATTTCGGCTTCTGGCCCATCCAACTCCTATACCTACTTCACAAATTGATAAAAATACTCCGAACTATGTATGGCTGAGAATTGACCTATACACACCAGCTGTCTAGTTTTAAGAACCCATTTGTAAGGTTTTGCTATAGGAGGCTAATATGGTGGCCAATAGCTTATTAGTTAAACTTGCTGTGGATACTTCTCATACTCAAATGAGTACTACAATAGGAGATTCAAGCTGAATTTAGTGAAGAAAAAGAGTTGGAAAATACCATAACTATTTAATAAAGACATGCTTAACAAAGAAAGATATACCTCAGGTACAGGCGCGATTGTGTGTCGATGTCTAATGGAAAATCCAAACTTTTCAAGCTTCAATACAACTGGCTGGCCATCATCAGGATGGTTTCCCTAACATAGATACAGGAAAACTAAGTTTGACAATGATAAATAAAAAAAATTTAAAAAACGAGTATTTAGATGAAGACATACCAATGTTGCAGGCTAGTGCAGCAACTCAATAGCATCTTGCAGGGTAATAGAGTCTATATTTTTTTTATCTGAAATAACAAATGTTACTTGTCAAAAAAAAATTCTGAAATAATAAATGTTTTCAATCATGTATGAATTAAATATTACAACAAATACAAGTCATTTTATTCGTTTATTTTATTTTTTATTTTTTTTTTGAGGGGGGCGAAAGAAGCAGGTAGTGTTTTACAGATGCATGAACTGCCATATCGAAACAGTTCATAAAAAAGTTCTGAACTGAAGCTTGTGTATGATATCTTAAAAAAATAAAATGAAGGCATGGATCAAAGTCGATCTCCCATCTGTAGATGCCTAGATGCACCAAGAGACCTCAGAGAGCATCCACATAATCCATATTTTTAAGATTCTTTTTCTTTTCTTTCTGTTTTTATTATTTATAAATCCATATTTTTACAATTAATCCACAACAGCCAGAATTTTTGAGCACCAAGCTATTGCATCATGGCCAAATGCAATTATCCTCCAGGTACTCCCCTTGGAGGAAAGAATAATTTTCTCCATAATAATAAAAACAGAAACATACTGATGAAAAATATATTAGTGCATATCAACTTTGGTGCTTAAAAACCTTAGTGGAAGCTTCACGTGCTTTAGTAAAGGTTTTTAAAAGGGGGAATTAAACAAACTAGTAAATTTTTTTGACATTCTATAGTTATATGATTGTAAATATGTCATACATTAGTTATATTCTTTTACCTATAAAAAATATCATGCAGGACTTTTCATACTTGCGGATAGCATCTTTTTTGCCCTAGGCACATGATAAAAAATTTTAACAATTAGAGGAAAATAGATATTCTAATACCGAAATCAAATTGTGATACAAACAAAAACTGGATGAAATGCGACTTTTAACTTTGACAAAATCATATTGGCGCAAAACTAGATATTCTAATACCAAAATGTTTCAGAAGTAGGACCAAGACAAGGAAAAGAAGAAAGGGATGAAGTATAAAAGGAAGATTGATGACCAAATGATCCGACAATATGATTGAGAGATAACCAGAGACACTGGAATGGAGTTTCAGCTCAGTGGTTGAAGCACAGTTGGCTCTAGAATAATGTGACAAACATTGGCAAGAATAGAGGGGCAGCTGCCTAAAGCAGAGAAGATTTTCAGGAATAACAAATGAGTCATTATTCAGCCAGTGAGGATCATGCGGGAACAGGTGAACCTTCCAAAAAAAATCAAGAAGTCTAAAAGGACATGAATGGAAGTAGTGAGAAAAACGACCTGCAAGGTCAAGAATAAGGGAAAATTGCTTTAAAGATTAATGGAATTTATGAAATTAACTACAAAAGTAGTAGTGATATTCTGGGAGGATGATGTGACCACTGTCAATTCTATAGGGAGCTGATAAACTGCACTTTTTGTATCCCACTTTTAATTATTCAATACTGATGAAACACAAGGAGCAGAGGCTATATAGCAACAAACAAAAATTATTCATTAACGACAAATTAATATGACACACTATTGGATTCAGATAATAATAAGAACAACGACGACTACTGCATCTGCATCTACAATACTAACAACAAAAGAAAAGAAAAACACTCTAGAAATGGGTATCAACAGAAGAAGCAAGATATTCATGTGGCCAATGGTGGAGCCATCATTGGCCCAGAGGGGGCAGTGCCTCCCCTCAACTCTTTTAAAATTACAAGTTAACCTGTACTTATAAAGTGCTTCAAATTGGCCCCTTTGAAATTTTATACATGCCCCTTAATCTTTTATAATCCATCTTTTTTTCTATCATGCAGTTCACAACACAAATATGCAAAATAAAAGACATATTCCACAAGGTGTATTCTTCTTCCAAGAGAACAAGTGTCAGCACATGAATGCTTGCATAAAGAGAGAAAAGCATGCAAGAGCAGTCTAGAATCTCTAGATATGTTTATGTTCAGTCTTATGTTTATAGATTTTATGATAATATTATGCATAAATTTATGTTTAGATTTATTGATTTCAGTCTGTATATGTATGGATTTTTTGAAATTTGAAGGCCTGATTTGAATAACCAAATTAAACCAAACAGGCATGACCCAACCCTTTGTATCAGATCCACAGATGATCCCTTGATGTTAATTGTTTTGAAGGGGAAAAAAAAGGAAGAAAATTAACATCACAAGACTTCCCTAATGACCAGTAGTGGCTAAGTATTCATCCCTAATTTACTTGAAAAGAAAACGAAGCATAGATGCTTAACTTAAGCATTTACATATATGCAGATAATGGCAGTAGGCCAGGAATTAAAGCTCCAAAAATTTAGTAGTCCCATTACAAATACAAATGAGGCTAAACATACTTGGGAAACCGAGGCTCTTTAGGCAAGTATCCCTTCCTGTCCTCACCAAGCTGAACATAGAACCCATAAGGACCATTCTTCAAGAGAATCTAAAAAATAAAAATAATTCCAATACATACATTAAAAGCAGTAATAAGCTTCTGAAGATGATAAAGATTCATTTTTCACATAATTGATGTTAAATCAAAACAAGGAAAACCTTCTCATTTGATCCAGGGTAAAGGCCTAAACATTTTGGCTCCTCCCCTGTGTCGCTATTCTGAGGAGTAACCTCTTCATCATCATCACCGTACAATGTCTTAGCAATGTACCTGCAAACAACCCAACCATAAAACCTATTTATAGTGACCAAATAACAAAATATTATTTATCCATAAAGATTGTTTGCAATCAAAACTTGAAAAGCTTAAAAATTATAAATGAATAATTACTACTAATTATTTCCTACAATCAGGAATACAAGAAAATGGGTTAAAAAAAAATTGAGAATATACTAATTTAGTGGCTTAAATATGAGATAAATGACTATATCTCATTAAACCTTTAAACACTAGATTGGACAATGTTCCATAACAAAATTGAGAAAGAAGCAAACCCTAATCGCGCAAGTGTCAAAGAAGCTCATCAATGGAGATCGCATAAAGTATGAATTTAGGCACTAGAGTCAAGGATGTAGAGATATCAGGCAATTGGTGATGAAGTCCTCTGTCAAAACCCATTCCAAATTGTGCACTTTGTAAATTTTGGGTTTTGGGTAGTTCTAGTGGTTAGGTTTTAGGTCAACTACGGTGTTGGGTTGAGTAGGAATGATTTGAGGGTAGCAAAGGTAGGTAGGGAAATTGCGGATATTGGTAGGGGAGTGACGGAGGTAAGTAGAGATGATCGAGATAGGTGGAGAGGAGTGGAGGAGTGCTGGAGGCAGATGGGGAAGTTGTAGAGGTGGCGAGGGAGGGTGAAGGAATGTGCGGACGCAGGTTGTTTGCAAAAGACATTGAAAAAAACAAGGCTACTTTTGTTATTTTATAAAAATATGTCATGATTTTTTTAGGTTTTTTGAGTCTTCCATAGTTGTTATTTTTAAAAAGTTGGCACTATTTTGTAACATTAGTTTCAAGAACCCAACCAAACATAGGGAGACATTTTTTCTAAAAATGTTTTTCGTAGAAAATGTTTTCCATGGAAAAATGTTTTTTGTTTAAACAAACGAAGCGCAAGTTACAATAAAAATACAAGTACGGAGGCCTATATTTGTTGCATTTTACTAGGATAAATAAACCAATAAGGAAATGAACAATATATAAAAGGTAACATGATTTATAGGAAATTGCTAAAAAAATGTGAAACTATCATTGCAATTGTAGGAATTTGTATTCAATTCACTACACCATAACAATATCAAAATGATTCTGATGACTCACCGACAAATGGAGCTTATGCAGAAGAGAAGAAGCATTTATGAGCGAAGTAAGAGAGAGAAGGTTAAAGTCTGATGATACCATAACAAGCAACTCCAATTGTTTGAGAGAGTTGAATCTAGTTATCCTTGCAGGTATTGGGAGGACTTGAAGAGAAAAGAAGAAAAAAGTTTTATATAGAAAAATATCCCATTTCCATACACAAAATGAAAAAGTACACTATAAAGAGTAATAATTCTTTCATTTTTTTCATCTCATCTGTTGTCAAAACTAGTGATAGGGTTTGAAGCCGAGGAAGATCATTTGCAATTCCATTGAACATATATATATTGTGTGCCCCTCTCATATGCAACCATGAACCTGATATGCACTTTTTCCAGCCGAGGAACGTCAAGAAAAGAGAAGTATTTCACTTCACCAATATATGCAAATGTGGTAAGACCAATAGAAAAAATCTCAAACTGCTCCACTCCATAGCATTTATGCACAATCAAAATCTTCAAATGGAGGGATGGACCATGAATGCATAAAGTTTCAGGTAGAATACTGTTCTTTAGCCTCAACCATTCAAGGTTTAAACAACTAGAAAGGATACTGTTAGGACAACTTTGATTTAGAGGCACATGTTCTAAATCAAGGGATTTAAGAAGACGAGCCTGCTTACGTGATTAGGGGTTGGCCTTAGGTTGCATGATTTTAGGCACAAATATTTTAATTGAGATTAATCACCTTGAGGTTGAGGAAGAAGCTGACAGGGAAAATCATATAAGTTATTACTTTGGCTTTTCAGTTTTCATTATAATTGCAAATCTAATCCACCTATCAACATAACCAGCGTACTCGTTACCAAGACAAAAACAAATCCTGAGAGTGAGTAGCCTTTGACCATTGTATAGCTCCAAAATTTGATCAACTCCAGTTACAAACTTACTCTTATCCTCCCATGAGATATCTGAATCTCCATTTGAGTACCTTGCTTTGTAGTTGATTCCGAGCACAGTATGAAGATCAAAATCAAGATTCAACATGAATGGACAGATATATTTCCATCTTCTAGATAGTATCCTTGCCTTGATAGAATCTCTAATACTCAAAAACGAGAGAATGAAAGAGAGAATGTCATCTGGCATTTCAGTAAGATGATCAATGGGTTTGAGGTCATTGCCCTAACATATTTCAACCAACGAACATGTATATTAGCAAACAGTAAATTACTTTAATGGGCACAAGTATTTTCTAGGGCTGAGCAAGAAATTAGTATAATTCGTAATTGGATATTTAGTTTGATCTGATAAATTTGAATTGGTTTTTTGAATTTGTGTTTTGGTTTCGGATTGAAAATTTAAAAACCCGTAAGTCACAAACCAATTTTGGATTGAATCTCACGATTCCAGATTGGAACTGATCTGGATCATATAGAAATAATTTATATTTATATTTATACTATATACCCTCCCATGTAATATAATTTATTGTTTCATATAAAAGCTAAAGTCTAACCCTAATTCATTCACGCCACACAGTCTCTAACACTCTCATCTCTCTCTCGGTACTCTCTCTCGCCACACTGTCTCTAACACTATTATCTCTCTCTCGGTACTCTCTCTCTCTTCTCTTTCTCATCTTAGATTGAGTTCTCTCTCTCTCTCGATACTGTCTCTCACACTCTCATCCATCTCAGATCAGATCGGTGAGCTACTTGTCTCTCTCTTGGTGAGCTGTCTCTCTCTCTCTCTCTCGATGACACTGTTTTTCTATTTCTGAAATTGGTGTGGGTGTGTAAGTAAGAGTTTTTATTTTTATTTTTTTCTATTTTTATCTTAAATGGGTGTGTGTATATTTTTTCCTGATTTTATTTTTTTCTAAAACAATGACTTCTTTATATAAGGAGAGAAATAGTGTATCTTAAATGGGTGTGTGTGTATTATATGATTCCTGTTTTTATTTTCTTCTTTGGTTTCTGTGGTGTGGATAAATTTTTTTTCTTTGATTTCTAGTATGATTTCTGTGGTATGGAGAGAAACCGTGTATATTTTTTCTTTGATTTCTGGTATGATTTCTATTCTCTAATAATATTAATCCTATTTTTTTGATGTATTTCTTTTTCTTGTTTGATAGATGCGTACTGGAGAGACAAATGATGTCATGACCTCTCTCAGTCTCAGTCTGAGCCAGAGTATGATCCTCAACCTGAAACTCCTTCTGGTTCAAAGGTATGCCCCCCTTTTAAAACCAGTTTATCTCTGTTTGTTTGCTTAGAATTTGTGGAAAGGGAAATGCCTACTACTGTTAAATTTGTTTGTTGTTGTCTACTACTACTGCTATTTGTTTGCTTGGAATTTTGTTACATAAGATGACATTTTGGAGAATTGGTGATACTATTTTAATGGGTTTTTGTTATTTTATATGTTGATCAGTTCACACATGATGCTGTTTGCTTTTGTTTGCTTTAAATGTTCTATATTTTTTTTGTTATTTAATTATGTGAATCTGTAATCCTAAATCGATCCAATCCGTGTTTAAACAGATTGGTTCAGATTGGTTCCACGATTTAAACGGATTGGATTGGTTCTAATTTCTCAGGAACCGTAGATAACGGATTGGTCCTAATTTTACCCCAATCCGGACCATGCTCACTCCTAGTATTTTCACAATTTCTAACCACCATACAGAAACCAAAGTGGCATAGATTGGTCTTTTTCCCAGGAGAATTATTGAAGGATTATGTTCCTAAGAGATAACCGAGACAAAAGTACCATTAGTAGTGATAGCATATCTACACTTATATTCATGTATGGTCTTCTTATAATGTATAGCATCTCTATTTAGTATAGTCATTAAGGCGTTTACTTTCTAACAATGGTGAAATATCATGTTATCTGTTGTTGTATTAGGCAAGTTTCATTGCCAAGGAATGAAAGATCATTAATCACATCACTTTGGATCTCTTTGCAACGTCAATATAAACATTTGAACACTTATCTACATTTTTGTTGATGGTTTTAACTTTCAACCAAGATCTAGTGCAAGCTCTAACAAAAACTACTTGATTTGCGAAACTAATTGGTATTGTAGTGTAAATCATATGTGTTTTTCTCATGAAGCATTGACAATACACACTATTGGGGTTGTAGTTTGACCCAATGATGCTCTTCCATGAGATAGATAGGGAATGTATTGTAAATTGGTCTCGTTAACTTGTTCAAATTGTCTAACTATTTATAGACAGAGATAAACTATTTGTTATTATTTTAATGGAAATAGAATAAAGTCAAAGATAGTATTGCTCATATAAAATTTCTAGCTCTCAACGGTAATTTGGTTGGATTTTCAATTTCAACACTTCAACATATTGTCCAAAAATTAGCACAAAATGACTTGCATTTTCTCCTATAATAAGGCAACAGTTAAGACTTATCCCGTATAGAAATCTGCAAAGTAGGGTCATGCTTATAATATGGGGCAGTTACAGGCTAGTCCTATGAACCGTACCAAAAAAGCCTGCTCAAGCTTTCAACGATTAAAAATAAATCAAAACTCGCAAACAAAAACCAAAATGTCCCAACCATTTATCAGTTTTATAAATTTTTCACTATCATTACCAGTACCAAATGATTATTCCACAAACATAAAATATAAAATATACATCTAAAAATTCTAAAAAAATTCTCATTATCAAAACGAGAGGTAAACACGTAAAATTTTTTACTCAAGACTTATGAGTCTGGTCCAGTCCATAAGATCCGCCAGTAATTATCCCTTATAGTAAAATGTTGTGTTATGTTATTTTGAATACATATCATTTATGTTTAAATAATTGAATCACTTGAACTACAAAAAATCTTGTTTTATTGCCTCAATTGTGTCCGATGGTAGGACCACGAACAGAGAGAGGATTTTACACTGAAGGGGGGCAACTAGTGCCGTCTTCATAAATTTTTATTCAATGCGGCGTTCAACAGCAATTTTTTTCAACTTAACCGGCCTTGTGTCACGTACCAACTCATTAGGGATGTAAGTTCTACACCAAGCACCTTGCAAGCGCATTAGTTTGTAAGCAGCAAGGCAGGTAAGGTAGATCTCTATTGCATTTACTGAGTTAGTCCGTGGGTGTAATTCATGGGATATGTAGTATCACTCGTGAAGCCGGCTTCTCGGGGGATGACAAGCGCCTAGTCCGTGTCACTTGGCAGGTTGAAATTTTCATCACCCACATCCAAATCAGACTGGCCAGTGAGTTGAATTCTTTAAGCGATTTCGATTTGGTGGATTAGGCAGGTTGAGTGTGTGTTAAATCTGGAATCCAAAATTTGGACTTTCTTTTTCTTTTTGACACGATTAAAATCTAATCGACGCCGACCAAGGAAAAGAAAATTTAAAAAAAAAAACTACATATACATCCTCAGAATACAAGAAACTTCCAATAATCATAATCATAAACAAAATACAAACAACAAACATAGAAATATAAAAATTATCAAAAAAAACATATTAGTTACAAAAAAAATGAACTTCGTATACATCTCACAAAATCAACATTCTTACACATCAATACAAGAAAAAATTGAAACAAAAAACACAGTCTGTACAAACAAGAAAAACAAAAGCAAATCTTTTTTTTTTTAATTAGAAGAAGGAAAAAAAACACACACACACACACACACACAAAAGTGGGGAGTTTTCGGTAAATGACGTCCAAAGGGTGCCTGAGGGCAGGGGTTGCAAACTTGCAGTTGCAGCAGTGTGGGCATGTGGGGAGCAGAGAGAGAGAGAGTACCTTGGAGGCGACGCCGGAGTGACTGGTTGAAGTAGCGAACGCCAGTGGTTGGATGAGTCTGAGGGTGTGATCGACATTAGAGAGACATCGAGATCTGCATGACAAAAAGCGCCGTTCCAGTGTGTGTCCAGATACGTCATTTTGGGGCAAAATTTACACACACACACCCAAAATAAAATAAAATAAATTGAGAAGAAGTAGAAGACACAGAGAGAGGAGACGAAATGTAATAACCTGACTCTCGTATGTGATTCTGATATATTTTACGTCCCTTATTCTGTGCTTTCAAATGCTAAATGTGAAACTTCATGAGAAATTAAGTTTAAGTATATATATCTTATGAATTGAACCTGTATCTGTTAGGTAAGGAAAGTATCTGTTACATTTAGAATGTTAAATCAAAAATTGAGGACCTTAGAGGCTTGAGAATCCCAAATTGATTACATAATTGGAATCAGCATAATTTTTAAGTAATAATGAGCCTTCCTATGAAATTTTAATTTGGGATGATTAAACGATTGATTTTCGTCCTATTCCCTCCTTATGTATATATGTGTATTCTTTGACCCTTTTGATAAAAGAAGTTTCTAACTCAAACACATCTCCTGAGAGAGGGTTAGGGAGAGAAAGAGAGCTTGAGAGGGAGGAGAGGAGGAATTGAGAGAGAGTTTGTGAAGATTTGGCTCAAGGTATGTATGAATCACCTCCTTTCTAACCTCTTCTTAAACTCCTCTTACTTTCATGGAGTTTGACATTGAGAACATGTATGTGGGCATTATTTTCTTGGGAAGTATTCTTATCATTTGATTGTGTTAAAGGTAAAGTAGGTATAAAGAGGAGTTGTAACTTATCCTTTGAATTTTCATGTAGAAATTACATGTGGCACATGAATATTGTTTGTATGATGAAGAGAATTGAGTGGTGTTGCAAAATTGGGAAGAATTAATGTAACTGAGCTTGTGGTTTATGATTATTGTGGCATCATATACTTATAATCCATGTTATCATGATGTTAAGCTATGGTATTGCCTTAATTTTCCCTCGTTTGTGCCTTAACATGTGCCTACCAAGTTGTGGGTTTTGTCTAAATTTCAAACTGCAGATTGTGCAAAATCGCCGCACGTGCGGGGGTCATGGCCGCACGTGCGGGAAGCCTTGCCGCACGTGCGGGGCTCACAGCCGCACGTGCGGAAAACAGGGGAAAATTCGGCGATAGACACTGAAAAAAAGGCACGCGCGGGACCCTTCTGCCGCACGTGCGGGAGCCACTGCCGCACATGCGAGGCTCACAGCCGCACGTGCGGCCCATGCTGTAAAATCCTGTCTGCTCCGTTTTATCTGTTTAACCCTCTGGAATGGTTAAAATTAGTATTTGAAGTTTTTAAAATGCTTATTAATGTACTGAAGTTATTGAATCAAATGTGAGTTTAAAGAAAAAGGAAGTTGACTAATTTGTGGGTTCTATGTGTGCATAGGTCACATACTAGAAGGAACTGTTGCGCCATCAATGCACTGTGAGTAGTAGTACTGTTATAGTACGCCTTTCTACAGCTAATGATTTCTATGCGCGTTCTGTTAATGCATGTCAATTATGCAACTTCTAGGAATGTTAGAAAAGATGTGAATGAATGATGTAAAAGAATGGAAATGTTTTCATATGACCCTGCAACTACTCTGTTTTTCGGTTATGATTAGTGGCCATCATTAATGTGATATAACTTGTAAGTTACTTATGATTTCGTATAAGAATTACATATGAATTATTAATATTGTGCAATTGATTGATGAAAAAGGAATTAGGGACGTAAACCCCGTTTACAGAAACATAATCTTTTGAATGTCCTATTTTGGACTCCTATAATCTGATTGATTTGGCGCACGTTTTATGTCACTGATATCTGCCTAGAATGGATTATCGAAATGAATACTCGGATAACGTCAAAGAATCGAATATCAACAATATTGTTATATGACCCAAGTTAGGGCGTGAATTGGTCCGTCCTCATGAATAGTGCTGTAATGACACCTGTGACTTTTGTCGATGAGTATTGTTAATGTTCTGATATGCAAGATAATTATGTTAATTTGTAAGAACCCATGGGGTACCTTATGAACACTATTATGGAATTATCTTCTTATGAACCCGGGAATATTCTGTTCTGTTTAATCGATATGTTTATGCCATGACGTGATATGAATGGTTCTGTTCTTAAAACCTATGAATTTCTGGTATGGAGCAAAGTGTTGTACGGAACTAAGTGCTGCAGTGCGAGTCACCTCTAGAATCCGTACGAGCCACCTCTTGAGTCCATACTTGTGTGTACTAGGCTTAAAGTCGTTTTGTGAAAGTTAAGAGGCCTATGGCCACTCTGTGAAAGTTATGAGGCCTATGGCCGTTCTGTGAAAGTTATGAGGCCTATGGCCGTTCTGTACCATCTGTGAGGCCTATGGCCAATTTGTGACATCTGGGCCTATGGCCATTCTGTATGATCTGTTAGTATGAAACAAAGTGCTGCACGGAACTAAGTGCTACCATGCGAGTTACCTCTAGAATCCGTGCGAGCCACCTCTTGAGTTCATACATTCTGATAAGGGCTGTATGCCATTCTGATAAGGGCGTTATGCCATTCTGATAAGGGCTTAATGCCATTTTGATAAGGGCTTTATGTCATTCTGATAAGGGCTTAATGCCATTATGATTATGGCTTAATGCCATTCTGATAAGAGGCTTAATGCCATTTTGATAAGGGCTGAATGCCATTCTATTTAAGGGCCAAATTGTGAAGTTATGAATCTATGAGGCCGAGGGCCAATTTGTGAATGTGTGAACCCATCAGGCCAAGGGCTAATTTGTGAAGTTGAAAACCGACAAGACCGCTTTGAAATTAGTACAAAATCAGCTTAACCACATGATCTCTGCATTTACATACACATTGTTATGTATCATGATTTAAGTTGTTCATTGAGTTATTAAAGTACTATTATTCACTGAGATCATCTCACTTTGAATTTTGTCTGATTCTGTAGGTAATAATCTGGAGGTCAGCCATAACCCTCGATGCTCGTCTCCCTTTGTCAGCCTCTGTGTGTCCAGGCATTTGGGTGAAGTCTGCCCGTTTTTGTGTAGTCTACTATGTTTCGGCTTATACTCTGATTGTCTGCAATATATTGAAATTTCCAATGTTTTGTTATACGCCCAATCAAGGGGCGGTGTTTTGTTTATGTATATGTTAATATTTATCATCTGATACACTGTTTGTGATCCTGGCATGATAGTGGTCGCTCAGTGGATGTAATTCTTTTTACTTTATGTTATTTTTTATATTTAATGCTTCCGTTCAGGCCCCGTATGTTACGTATACCAGGTCAATGTCCGTATCTGAAGTAGTCATGCCCAAACTTTTAGGGGCGGGTTTGGGGTGTGACACAAAACTTCTCCGGCACACTCTCGGCAACTCACACCACCGCGACCCCTACTATTCGGCCACTCTCTGACCCCCACAGCACCACTGTCGCAAACTCACTCATCCTCTTCCTTCTTGTTCTTCTTTCTCTTCCGATTGAGGAGGTTGGTTGCGGTGGCGGTCGCTAGGAAGGAAGAGGGCACAAACAAGATTTTCTTTTCAAAATCTTAGAAAGCATCACTGTGTGTACAAATCTCACTTTGAAACCAAAACCCTCAATCTTTCCCACCCCATTTTCAGAGATTTCAACCATTATTGACTCACATAATTCTTTTTCAAACTTCAAATCTTCAACCCTCAAACCTTTTTGTGTTAATTATAATTATATTCCAATACTTCACTCATCAAATACATAATGAATATAACCTTATTTGTTGGACTCTTTCTGAAATATTATCCATTCTAAGGGCTATCAGAAGAAGTGTGAAAATGGGTCTCTGTTTTTTGGTTTTGAATATGGGTTTAGATTTGGTGGGTGGAGAGGTAGTGATGGGTTGGGTTCCTGCGATCTGAGTCTGTAGAGATTGAATGATCTGAGATGATGTATTTGATGGGTTCCTGTAAATGGGTTGGGTTCCTGCAAAACCATATTCAAAACCACCTGAGTTTGGATCTGAGTCTGTTGAGGGAAGGTTGAGTTCGTGGAGGTGGACTGCGAATAAGGGTGGGCGGAGGTGGATTGCGGCGGCGAGGTGGTGGTGCGCCGATTGATGTATAGAGGGAGCGGGTGGAAAAGAGTTTGGGATGGCGATTCTTCTCTCTGTCTTCTCATTTTTCTTTTTTCTTTTTTTTTTTCTTTTTTTGGTGTAAATTTTGTCCCAAAACGACGTCGTTTGGGGACACTACAGGAACCATGGCAAGGAACATGGCAGAGGATCCGGACTCATGTGGGATAGAGATAAATATAGAGTTATGTTAGGGCCCAAATAAATTATCAAATTATAAATTATTAAATTTTTTATCAAATTTAGGGGTTGTTTGGGGTGTCCTAAATAAGTGCACTTTTTGTCTTTTTAGACTAAAAAGTTGAGGAAAAAAATATGAATGTTTGGGTTAACTTTTTGCGAACCCGCTAGGTAGCTTGAAAGATGGGAGGCTCGACTGGCTCGAGACCAAAACGATGTCTTTTGGTTTTTTTTTTTTTTTTCATAACTCACAAGTTCCATAGAGAAGGAAGAAAGAAGAGAAGAGGAGAGGAAGAACCAGACAAATCAAACCCAAAACTCAAAACCAAAAATCAAACTCACAAATCAAACCCACAAATTAAAACCAAAAATTCAACTCAAAGAGATTCAAATCAAAACCAAAAATCAAACCCACAAATTAAAACCAAAAATCAAACCTAAAGAGATTCAAATCAAAACCAAAAATAAAACCCAGAGAGATTCAAATCAAAGCTGTGTGTGGCAGAGAGATGAGATGAGAGACAACCATAATAATAGAGAGGCCATTGAATGCTTCACCACCCACCTTACCTAAACTTCATTAATAAGTAGCTCATCAAGCTCTCCTAACACACAGACACACACAAGAGAGAGAGAGAGAGAGAGAGAGAGAGAGAAAAAGAGTCTCATTTGTGTGATATATACAGATCTGTTTGTATATAGATCCATTCCTCCTCTCCATTTTTTTTTCTCATCCTCTTCTTCCTCCTCTTTATCTTTCCTCCTTCTCTCTCTCCATCTTCTGTCGATTTCAAAGAAAAAAAATATGTCGATTTTCAGATCTATTCCCCCTCTCTGTAAACGAGAAAGAAAAAATTGAAAAAATAAAAATAAAAAATACCCAAAACGACGTCGTTTTGGGTATTCAAGCCAGTTCAAGCCACATGTTTTTCAAGCTACGAAGTATTTTCTAATTTTTTTTTATCTTTTTACAAAAAATGTGTAATAAAAAATTATATAAATAAGTGTATAGGAGAAGTAAGTGTAATGGCCTGTACGACACCTTTTTCTAGGCAGAGTGCAGGAGATAAGGACATTATTACCTCCTTCACGGGCAACCATTTGGACTGTGTTATTCAGCCCGTGGGGCCCACCACGAGTCCCATTTTGATCATCTGAACCGTTCAATTTATAGAACTCATCGAGTATTATATGCCTGTAAAAAAATCACATTGATCAGATATCGAAATCACATTGATCGGATTAGTTTTTGTTCACCAGTTAACTATAACACCATCCATTTTTTTTTATACAAAACTGATTTGATCATATAGTTAGCGATATCCGATCAACGTGATTTTTTATAGGCATATAGTACTCAACGGGTTCTACATATTAAACAGTTCAGATTATCAAAATGTGATCCGTGGTGGCCCTCACGGGGCGAACATCACAGTCTAAATGGTTGCCCGCGAAGGAGGCAGTCATTTCTAGATTAGTACAGCATGCTAATCACGCGGACAACCCATCACTTCAGCAAAAAATTGAGTTGTATTTTTTTTATGTGTAAATTTATTTTTATTTTTTTGTGTGAATAGTGATAACTTTTTATCTTTTTAAGTAACTTTTTGATTTTTTGTCTTTTTCAAGACGTTCCAAACCAGGCCTTAGTATGGAACTTACACAAATCACATGGATTCCACATTTATATGAAAGATTTGGTAAAAAAATTAGTAATTTATTTGAGATCCATAGCATTTTTATAAACCTATTCTATTAGGTTAATTTCGGTTTTTCCCTAAATTATCACCAATTTCCCTATTTCATTCCCAGATTATTAATTTAGTTTACTTTTTATATTTATGTTTATGTGATTTAATTGGAGACGATTTTACAAATTATTAATCGTTGAACCCTAATTTAATGGGCAAGAAGGTAATTTTATTTTCATTTGAAACAACTTAAATTATACAACCAAATGGCCATTAAATTAGTTGTGACGTGTTGTTTGTTCAAAAAAAAAAAAGAAAAATGAATATTTTGTTATATGATTTAAGTTGTTTAAATTTTGAAATAAAATTTGAAGAAATTAGAAATAAATAAAACCCAGGGTTTGCCCTTAGTAAAATATCAAACCCTGAGATTTTTATTTCTTCAATTCCAACCATAAGTTTTTGAAATAAATTAAATTTGAACCATTTGTCCATATCTAATTAAAACCATTAACGAAGAAAATTATTTTGCAATACCTAGCATTATATTATTCACTCTTCCAACTCTAAGTCAATTACAATTTCACCTAAACCACACATAATCACAACCATCTTTACCAATCATCATACCCTTCCATCACCACCTTATTATGCATCTCACTATACTTGATTATCCTCTTCCACTCCTTCTTGCCCATACCCTATTGTCACGACCCAAATCCGCCCCGATAAGTTTAGCATCGTAACCGGCCAGTAATCCTTGGATTACCGAAGGCCTTCCTGTATAATCAAAATAATCGGGGCTTGCGAAAGCTATAAACAAAACACCAATAGTCCAACGAGCTGTGCATCTACTTGAACAAATAATCATATGCAAAAGCGTTAATTTACCCACTTACATTACATAACATATAACACAATATCTTATACAAAAAAACAGATGTACGGGACAAAAATGTATAACATAACAGAAAGCTTGCTAACGGCCTTCCAGGCCTAGCCCCAACTCGGAGGCACCCAAAACACTTGGTAGGCTTCAAAACAGTGGCTCAGTAAAAATCCTCCTACACTTGCCCTCCAGAACGCTCATTTATAAATATATATATAAAAACAGTGAGCTAGAGCCCAGTGAATAACGTTAAAGTAAAGGGGTTAGTGAACGAATTCCAAATATATCATATCCGTAAAACAAATCATGACACAATCATTCATATCAATCTCATATCAGAACATAACATAATGGTACATCTCATAGAACATATTACATATCGTCTTTCGACTAGAGTAATCGGTTCCGGATACCGATTAAGCACATATCACCACAATGAAGTGGCTAACGAGATCTTATATTCACATTTATGTCATGGACTCGCATTTACATGCCGTTCCCCATGACTTGGGACTATCTATGGATGTCATAGTAGATTTCAAACATGGGACATTCGTTCATGTAAACAATATCATTTCAGAAATCATAACATATCATAACTCGTTTGGAACATAATTCATATCAACATATCTTTACAGAAATGTTACTCACAGTGGGCTTCCAGAAACGGTTGGTCAGTCTTTGAGTCTTGACCTACAAACATAAATGTACATGGCACAAAACATGTCTCATTATTACTCATTCATGTGGCCATACATGGCTTAGCTTTCTCACTTAATTTCCCATTCATTCCATGCTACATAACTTGTTCATATTGCCCATATACTCGGATTCAACACATAATTTCTAATTCACTTACTTATGTTGTTTCTTAGCTTATTAATCTTTAACGGCTCATAAATCATGCCTAAGAATGCCTATAAAGAGATGGGAGTGAAGATATGTACTTAAAATATCTTTTGAAAACATGCTGAAAATAAGTTGATGGCTAGAGCCAGCAGAAGGCAAAAATAGAGCTCGCTCGAGCCAGCTTCTACAGAGTTCAAAATTCTGAGAGCTCGTAATGTTGGCTCGAGCCACCACTTCTTCGCTCGAGCCAACTGTAAATTTTTGGGCACCAAGCTTAACAAAAATGGCTTCCAAACCACTTTCAAACCTTAGGGTCTTGCATGGTTTGATCAAACACATAAAATAGCTTTAGAAAACTTCAATACAAGACCCTTGAAACATCTTTTATTCAAAAACTCATCAATTCTTGAAAGATTTGAATCAAAATTCCTTCATGCAATATTTCAACTCTTTTCATGGTTTTCATAACATGCAATTGGTGATCAAGAAACTCATGAATTTCTGAAACATTAAACATGATAATCTCTTGAAGATGACAAGTAAAATTCACATCCATGCAAAGATTTCAAGACCAAAACCCAAAACATGAATGAACAAGGTATAATCTTCCATAAACATGCATACAAGCCACTTTCTTGCTCAAAACCCATCTTCATTTCAAATTCCATTAGATGATTCAATAATTTTCTTAATACATGATGCATGGAGGAATAGCTACAGAAATTAGACATAGAATCCTTACCTACAGCTTTAATTTCATAAATGTGAGTTGAATCTCCCTAGTTTCTTCAATCTCTAGCACAAAAACAAGCTTCTCTCTCTAGAATGAGCTATCTCTCTCTCTAGCTCAAGACATGGATGAACTCAATGAAGCCAAATGAATGATACAACATTCCCAACTCATCAGAATGTACACAACACACACCTCACTTTGAGCACAATACACGTGCACACACATGCAAAATTCCAACACACACACACAAGGGTTTTAATCCCCTACACTCAACACCACAAAATGTCTTAGCACATCATACACTTAATCACATCTTGGATCATTAATAGGATTAGATTAGGTACCAATCATGCATCATTTAAATCAAACACAAGTAACCTTAATTAGTCAAGGTTAGCACAAAATTCAATTATTCAAAAATAGTTCCAATTAAAGCTTAATTTAATCACATGCAATTTTACTAAACTGAATCAGTTTTTAACAAAACTTCTCAGATGGTTCCAAAAATTCTAATTACCCAATCCATGTGCTCAATTTCAATTTCTGAGACCGTTTAGGCTATCAAATTCATATCAAAGCATAAATCATTTCATATCAAAGCATAAATCATAATAAATATTACTACGAGTAGCAAATTGAAGGCCCTAATAACATACAAAATACATAATAAACACATAACTCTTTTTAACCACTTAATTAACATCCTTAATTACGAATTAGTAGTTAATTACGAACCGGGGTTGTTACACCTATCGTGATCCAACCCTTCCTATTCAACTTTACATTCCGCTATAGCCATTGCTAGTCTCCCTTTCCCTTTGCCTGCAACTATCTATCACTATCCTCCCATTCACTACCTCCTTCCCCTCTTCCCTCTGCCAGTGCCCCTACCTCAATTGCCATTGTCTTTGCTACTATCTTCCTCTCATTCAGCTTCACCACCATTTCATTCCCTTTCCGTCAACGACAACCACATCCTTCATTCCCTTTCATTGGCGACTACCACCTATTATTTTATTTTATTTTCCAATGGCGACACCACCTCCTCTTACTTTCCACATACGACCACCACACACTTTCTTTTTTCCACCAACAATTACTACTTCTTCATTTTCCACAACAACCACCACGTGTTCTCTCTTTTCCACTGATGACTACCACCACCGTCTCCCCTTCTCTGTTGGTTCCTATTGCTCATTCTCATCGATCACTATTCTTATACTTCTTGATCTACATTCCCCATACCTATTGATCCTCATTCCCTCTTTCCCTTTTCATACACAACTAGTGCCTCCCTCACCAAATTCATACCCATATTAAAGCTGCGAGTCAAATGTAGATTTTTAGATAACAAATTTTAAAGATTTTCAGATCTCTATCTCCATAAATGCCTGCGATTTTGCTTGTTGGTTTTGTTTAAATCTCTATTGAGAACGGGAGAGGATGAATGTAGTGCTAGGGAAGGAGAAAGAATAAAATAAGGTTGATGTTAAAGAACAATGGAATGAAGAGTGAGAATGGTGGATCAAGGCAATGGTGGTTGCATCTAAGGAAAGAAAAACATTGTTGAATGTTGAGAATGGGTGGGAGAGATGAAAGAGTGGATGTGGAAAGAAATAATGAAAGCAAATGACTAAAAGACCATTTTCTATTTATTTTACTTAACAGAGATGGACGGATGTATGAAATTGGGATCAAATAAAAAACTCAGGGTTGAAATTGAAAAAAATAAAACCTCGGGGTTTGATCTGTTACTTGAGTCAAACCTTGGGTTTTTTTTTTTGTTGTTGTAATTTTCCTAGTATTTTTTATTTTTCAATTAAATTAGACTTTAACGGTTAATGATTTGTAGAATCATCTCCAATTGGACTACATGAACATAAATTAAAAAATTTATGGACTAAATAGACATAATTAATAGTTTAGGGATGAAATAGAAAAAATGGTCATAGCTTGGGAAATAAAAGTGAAATTAACCCACTCCATTACCATATAACGTTATCCCACATCGAGAAGGCAACAAAGCATTAGTTATCCCACCTTCTATAAATAACGGTGATTTATCATTTTGGCACAATTAGGTTCACATCACCATTATCCTATCATTATCATTTTATCTCGTTGATCTAGATGAATATCAAGTTTTTGATTTTGTGATTTCTTATTGTTTGAAGATAAATAAATTGTGATTTGGTGTTATTTAGGCCTTGTTTTGTAATCATTTTGTTTTCAGTTTTCAATTTATATTTACAAAAATTTTAAAAATTATCATAAAACTTGTTTGGTAAATTTTTTGGTTTATAAAATAGTTCTCAGTTTGTAAATTTGACCCAAAAAATGTAAACTCAAAAAATGTGTTCCCATTGGTTTATAAACAGAAAAACGTAAGCCACTGTAGCAGAAGTTACTGTAGCGGAGCTACAATAAATGAGTTGTGGGCAGAACGACCACGGTTCGAATCTTCGGAGCACCACATTTCAATTTGTTTTCTCCAACGGTAATAAAACTTGTATCTAACCTTATCATCTTCTTTCTTTGCTTCATGTTGAAAGAATCTTGAAGATCAGGTGAGTCTCTCTCTTCTCTCCCCTCTCTTCTTTTTCTCTTCTCTCTATTCCCTCTCTTCTCTGTGTTTTACCACGCTTCCATGTTTTTTTTTCCTTCTAAAACATTACTAATGTTGCAAATCTGCAGATCTTCGCAGATCTTCCAAGCAAATCGATCTCAGGTCTCTCTCGCTCTCTCTCTCTCTCCTCTCTCTTCTTTGTGTTTCATCGAGCTTTTATGTTTTTTTTTTCTTTCTAAAACAACAAATCTGTTGCAAATTTCCAAACCAAATCAATCTTAGGTCACTCTATCTTCCCTCTCTTCTCTCTTCTCTCTCTTTCTCTCTCTCTCGTTCTCATTTTCACAGAGAGCTTGAGCTTCTGTTTTTTTAACAGCATATCTACTGTATCAATGGTTGGTATTATATTGTATCAACATATTTATTTATCTATGGTTGGTATTGTATTTATTTATCTATGGTTGGTATTGTATTTATCAACATATGGTTTATGAAGAGAAACCCTTTCGAATCCTTGATCGGCAAGTCAAACAACTAAGGAGCAAGACTATCCCAATGGTAAAAGTGGAATGGAGGGAACATCATGGAAGTGAAGCCACTTGGGAACGAAAAGAAGAAATGTGACAACGATATCCATAATTATTTTCTACTTGAGGTAAACAAGTTTGGGGGACTAAACTTCCTAAAGGGAGGAAGACTGTGATAACCTAACTCGTACTGTGCTTAATTATGCATGTGATTATGTGTTTGATATGAATTTGCAAGTTTAAGTATGGAAAATATGTGAATTTGGAAAAGTATTTGTTGCAATTGAAACTTTAAGTTGAAATTGAAAGCCTTAGAGGCGCAACAAACAAAAACTGACTTCATATCTGTGATTAGCATGATTTATAGAGCTTACGGTGAAATTTTGAAAAATTATGATTCGTAATGAATAAATTAAGATTTATGAATTAAGTTGTATATGTTTAGTCCTTTTTTTGTTCTTCATTGTTGGAGGAGAGCTCTAAGAGTGAGTTAGAGAGAGAGAAAGAGAGAAAGCTAGGGATTTTGAAGAGAAACAAGGGGCAAACCTTAGATTGTGGTAAGGTATGTTAATTTACTTACAATATTTGTCTCTAACTCATCTTTGTTATGAAATCAAGAAGAAATTAGGAATTTTGAGCTAGGGTTTTGAGTTGTGTGATGGCTTAAGCTAAAGGCATAAAATTGAACCCTAATCTCTTCATCTTTGTTTGATTTGAGTTCATTCTTGTGATTGATCCATGAAACAAACCCTAGATGATTCATGAAAATAAGATTTGTTGGAGGATTATTCATGGGTTATGTATTTTGAACTTGTTTATGTAATGTATGAATATGAGAAAGAAATAAGTCCATGAATTTGATGTTGATGCAAGATTGATATGTTTAATATGGAATTACACTTATATCATGCTTATATATCATGTTTTTGAGTTGGTTTTGCATGAATTTGGGCTTGGAAATGAGGTGGGAGAGTTTGTATCTTTGTGCCATTTTTAGACTGTCTAGGTGTGCCCAGTCGCTCGTGCGGCCACGGGGCTTTGCACGAGTGGCCCATGCCTTGAACCAAAAATGGACTGCACTGTGCACTCAAGTGATTGTAATTTCTGCAAGTGTAGAGCCAGACCGCTCGAGCGATTGGATCGGCCGTACGTGCGGCTAGGCAAAAAAAATCTGTGTTGTTTTGTGTTGCTACTCCCGACCTCTGGAATGCATTCCTTATCTTATTTACACCCTTTTAGGAGTGAAATGATGATTAGAAATTCATTAAAGAAGGTTGCGAATTATGAAAGATAAGTGTTCGAATTGAAACAAATGATTTATCGAATGTGTGCGTGAAATGTTTGTGTAGGTCGTGTGGCAGATGAGACGCCGCGAAATCAAACACGCTGTGAGTAGTAATATTGTACATTTATGCTTTTTATTGCGTACCTTAAAGCATGAATGGTGAATGGTGCCAACATTATGAATTGATTGGAAATAAAGAAAATTTATTAATATTATATGACATGTCCTCTATGATTGGGCCCAAGGCCACTTGTTATATGATTGGGCCTGAGGCCACTTCTTATATGATTGGGCTCAAGGCCGCTTCTTATATGATTGGGCCTGAGACCGTTTGTTATATGATTGAGCTTGAGGCCGCTTATTATATGATTGGGCCCGAGGCTACTTAGTTTATATGATTGATGGATACTGTGACAACCTTATGATCATCTATTTACATTGCTTTACTGTATTATTACTCATTGAGCTTCACTCACCCAATTTTATGTATGTACATGTAGGTGATCCGCAACATGGAGCATACCCCTAGAGTCAGCTTCAAGAGCCTTTTTGTGACCCAATCGAGTCATGTCTCTGTGGCAGAGTTTTGTCTTTGACTCGTACCATACCTTGGCCTTGTTTTGTTTTTGCTTTTATGGTCTTCAGTTTGTAAACACTATGTACAAATTTCCTTTGGCTCTCATATTTTTGTTGGGCATGTAAATGCATTAATGTGCTACGTGTTTAACTCTATAATTTTGCTCATGATTGGCACAGCTCAATGGACTTCTCTTTATTATATGCTTCTGTTTATGGCCCCATTAGCATAAATATTTTGTTTGATAGTATGAGGCCTTCGGTAATCTACGGATTACTGGCTGGTTATGACCCAAACTTTTAGGGGCGGGTTCAGGTCATGACACACCCTCATCATTTAACAATGTTTTTCTTCCCTCAGATGCAATCACCATTGCCTTGATCTACTATTCTCTCTATTCCTTCTATTGTTCTTTGACAACAGCCCTATTTATTCTTTCTCCTTCTCCAACACTACATTTATCATCTCCCATTCTCGATTGAGATCTAAACAAAATCAACAAGCAAAATCACAGGCATTTATGGGGATAAAGATCTGAAAATCTTTAAAATTTGTAGTCTAAAAATCTGTATTTGACTCGCATCTTTAGTATGGATATGAATTTGGCGAGGAAGGCATTGGTTGTATATGAAAATGGAAAGAGGGAATAGGGATCAATAGGTATAGGGAATGTAGATCAAGAAGTATAAGAATAGTGATTGATGAGTATAAATAAGGAAACAAATGGAGAATGGGAGATGGTGGTGGTAGTCATCGGTGGAAAAGAGAAAGCAAGTGGCGGTTGCTGTGGAAAAGGAAGAAGAAGTAGTAATTGTTGGTGGAAAAAAAAAAGTGTGTGGCGGTCGTAGGTGGAATGTAAGAGGATGTGGTGTCGCCATTGGAAAAAAAAAAGTAGTAGTCATCAGTGGAAGGAAATGAAGGATGTGGTTGTTGCTGATGGAAAGGAAGGGAAGTGATAGTGATTAAAGATGAATGAGAGGAAGATATAGCAAAGACAATGGCAATTGAGGTAGGGGCACTGGCAGTGGGAGGAGTGGAAGGTGGCAGTGAATTGGGGGATAGTGATGGATGGTTCCAGGCAAAGGGAAAGGGAGATTGGCGATGGCTATGGTGGAATGTGAAGTTGAACAGGAAGGGCTGGATCACGATAGGGTATGGGCAAGGAGGAGTGGAAGAGGATAATCAAGTATAGTGGGATGTATAATAAGGTTGTGATGGAAGGTTATGATGATTGGTAAAGATGGTTATGATGATTGGTAAAGATAGCTGTGATTATGTGTCGTTTTGGTGAAACTGTAATTGACTTAGAGTTGGAATAGTGAATAATATAATGCTACGTGTTACAAAATAATTTTTTTTTGTTAATGGTTTTAAATAGATATGAACGGATGGTTCAAATTGAATTTATTTCAAAAACTTACTGTTAGAATTGAAGAATTAAAAATCTCAGGGTTTGATATTTTACTAAGGGCAAACTTGGGTTTTATTTATTTATAATTTCTTCAAATTTTATTTCAAAATTTAAACAACTTAAATCATATAGCAAAATATTTATTTTTCTTACTATGTTGAACAAACAATACCTCACAACCAATTTAATGAGTGTTTAGTTATATAATTTAAGCTATTTCAAATAATAATAAAAAAAATACATTCTTACCGATTAAATTAGGGTTCAACGATTAATAATTTGTAGCTTAAATTAATAATTTGGGAATGAAATACGGAAATTGGTGATAATTTATCTCTCTCACACACACACACTCGAACGGCGCTTCTGTCATGCAATCTCGATGTCTCTCTCTAATGTTGATCACCCCCTTAGACTCATCCAACCACTGGCGTACGCTACATCAACCGGTCACTCCGGTGTCGCCTCCAAGGTACTGTACTCTCTCTCCCTCTTCTCCCCCACATGCCCACACTTCTGCAAGTCTGTAACCCCTGCCCTCAGGCACCCTGTGGACCTCATTTACAGAAAACCCCCCACTTTTGTGTTTTTTTTTTCTAATTAAAATAAAAAAGATTTGGTTTTGCTTTTCTTGTCTGTATAGACTGTGTTTTTTGTTTCATTTTTTTCTTGTATTGATGCGTAAGATGTATACGAAGTTCATTTATTTTTTTAACTAATATGTTTTTTTTTATAATTTTTATATTTCAATGTTTGTTGTTTGTATTTTGTTTATGATTATGATTATTGGAAGTTGCTTGTATTCTGAGTATGTATATGAAGTGTTTTTTTTTTTTTAAATTTTCTTTTCCTTGGTCGCCGTTGATCGGATTTTAATCGTGTCAAAAATAAATTAAAAAAAGTCCAGATTTTGGATTCCAGATTTAATCACACACTAAACCTACCTAATCTGCCAAATTGAAATCGCTTAAAGAATTCAACTCACTGGCAAGTTTGATTTGGATGTGGGTGATGAAAATTCCAAACTGCCAAGGCCTGTTAAGTCGAAAAAAATTGCTGTTGAACGTTGCATTGAACAAAAATTTATGGAGACGGCACTGGTTCAGTGTAAAATCCTGTCTCCGTTCGTGGTCCTACCATCGGATCTTATGGACTGGACCAAACTCATAGGTCAGAGTTTTAAAAGGCTTTCTTGAGGCTCGCCTCGATGCTCGCCTCGCATTGAGGCTAAGGTAAAACGCATCAAAGCTTTGATTTTTAGGCATTACTCCCCAAAGGCTTGCGCATCATAGTTTGAGACATGCGCCTTAAGTGCACTTTTTACGCTTTTTGCGCATAAGCATGTGAGGAGTATGCACATGCAGAAGTTGCCCTGAGCATTTGTTAAACTTATTAGATTGTTTAAACATAAAAAATTAAAAAGAATCCATTTTTACAACTATATTCTACAGGAAAAATTAAGTAAATGATCAATCAAGAAAAACACAGTTAATGGTCAAGTGAGAAACTCAATCACTGAAGTTAAGAATATCGATTTCTCTTTCAATGAAGGAAAACTTCCTTCTATGCAGTAAAATGTTCAACGCATTAAAGCGAAAAGTATTTACACATTTATATTTAATTTTGTTTTTATTTTTTTTAACTATTTAAAAATATTTAATTTATTCAGTTAATATTAAAATTTGAAATTTGAAATGCTTGCGCCTCAACGTCCTGAGGCTTACGCCCCGCCTCATGAGGGGTAAACGCCTCAAGGTACGCATTCGCCTTTAAAAACTTTGGTCTTGAGTAAACAATTTTAGTGTTTTCCTTTCGTTTTGATAATGAGAATTTTTTTAGACTTTTTAGATGTATATTTTATATTTTATGTTTGAGAAATAATCATTTGGTACTGGTAATGATATTGAAAAATTTATAAAAGTCATAAATGATTTGGACATTTTGGTTTTTGTTTTTGAGTTTTGATTTATTTTTAGTCTATTTTTAATCGCCGAAAGTTTGAGCAGGCTTTATTGGTAAATAAGTCCGGTTCATAGGACTGGTCCGTAACTGTCCCATATTATAAGCATGACCCTACTTTGCAGATTTCTATATGGGATAAGTGTTAACTGTTGCCTTATTATTGGAGAAAATGCAAGTTATTTTGTGCTAATTTTTGGACAATATATTGATGTCTTAATATTGAAAATGATCCAACCAAATTACCGTTGAGAGTTAGAAATTTTATATGAGAAATACTATCTTCGACTTTATTCTATTTCCACTAAAATAATAACAAATAATTTATCTTTGTCTGTATATGGTCAGACAATTTGAACAAGTTAACGAGACCAATTTACAATACATTCCCTATCTATCTCATGGAAAAGCATTCCTAGGTCAAACTACAACCCCAACAGTGTGTATTGTCAATGCTTCATGAGAAAAACACATATGATTTACACTACAATGCCAATTAGTTTTGCAAATCAAGCAGTTTTTGTTAGAGCTTGCACTACATCTTGGTTGAAAGTTGAAACCATCAACAACGACGTAGATAAGTGTTCAAATGTTTATATTGACATTACAAAGAGATCCAAAGGGAGGTGGTTAATGATCATTCATTCCTTGGCAATGAAACTTGCCTAATACAACAACAGATAACAGGATATTTCACCATTGTTAGAAAGTAAACGCCTTAATGACTATACTAAATAGAGATGCTATACATTATAAGATGACCATACATGAATATAAGTGTAGATATGCTAACACTGCTAATGCTACTTTTGTCTCAGTTTTCTCCAAGGAACATAATCCCTCAATAATTCTTCTGGGAGAAAGACCAATCTATGCCACTTTGGCTTCTGTATGGTGGTTAGAAATTGTGAAAATACTTGTGCCCATTAAATTAATTTATTATTTGCTAATATACATGTTCTTTGGTTGAAATATGTAAGGGCAATGACCTCAAACCCATTGATCGTCTTATTGAAATGCCAGATGACATTCTCTCTTTCATTCTCTCGTTTTTGAGTATTAGAGATTCTGTCAAGGCAAGGATACTGTCTAGAAGATGGAGATATATCTGTTCATTCATGTTGAATCTTGATTTTGATCTTCATACCGTGCTTGGAATCAACTACAAAGCAAGGTACTCAAATGGAGATTCAGATATCTCATGGGAGGATAAGAATAAGTTTGTAACTGGAGTTGATCAGTTTTTGGAGCTATACAATGGTCAAAAGCTACTTTCTCTCAGGATCTTGGTAACGAGTACGCTGGTTATGTTGATAGGTGGATTAGATTTGCAATTATAATGAAAACTGAAAAGCTTGATCTTGAGTTTTCTGCTAGTCCTGAAAGTCAAAGTAATAAGTTATATGATTTTCCCTGTCAGCTTTTTCCTTAAGGTGATTCATCTCAATTAAAGTATTTGTGCCTAAAATCATGCAACCTAAGGCCAACCCCTAATCTCGCAAGCAGGCTCGTCTCCCTAAAATCCCTTGATTTAGAACATGTGCCTCTAAATCAAAGTTGTGCCAATAGTATCCTTTCTAGTTGTTTAAACCTTGAATGGTTGAGGCTAAAGAACAGTATTCTACCTGAAACTTTATGCATTCATGGTCCATCCCTCCATTTGAAGATTTTGATTGTGCATGAATGCTATGGAGTAGAGAAGTTTGAGATTTCTTCTATTGATCTTACCACATTTGAATATATTGGTAAAGTGAAAAACTTCTCTTTTCTTGACGTTCCTCTGCTGGAAAAAGTGCATTTCAGGTTCATGGTTGCATATGAGAGGGGCACACAATATATGTTCAATGGAATTGCAAATGATCTTCCTCGGCTTCAAACCCTATCACTAGTTTTGACAACGGATGAGGTGAGGAAAAAATGAAAGAATTATTACTCTTTAGTGTGTACTTTTTCATTTTGTGTATGAAAATGGGATATTTCTCTATATAAAACTTTTTTTTCTTCTTTTCTCTTCAGGTCCTCCCAATACCTGCAAGGATAACTAGATTCAACTCTCTCAAACAATTGGAGTTGTTTGTTATGGTATCATCAGATTTTAACCTTCTCTCTCTTACTTTGCTCTTAAATGCTTCTTCTCTTCTGTAGAAGCTCCATTTGTCGGTGAGTCATTAGAATCATTCTTATGAGGATAAAATTTGATATTGTTATGCTATAGTGAATTGAATACAAATTCCTACAATTGCAATGATAGTTTCATATTTTTTTAGCAATTTCCTATAAATCATGTTACCTTTTATATATTGTTCATTTCCTTATTGGTTCATTTTTTTTAGTCAAATATGGGCCTCTGTACTTGTATTTTTACTGTAACTTACGCTCCATTTGTTTAAACAAAAAACATTTTTCAATGGAAAACATTTTTATACGAAAAACATTTTTAGAAAAAATTTCTCCCTATGTTTGGTTGGGTTCTTGAAACTAATGTACTAATGATTGTATTAGTGGTTGTGGGGTGGTGATAGTGGAGGTGGAGGTGGAGTGGTGGTGGTGGGGTGGAGGTAGTGGTGGTGTTGGTGTTGAGGGGAGGGTGATGGTGGTGGCAGCAGCAATGGAGGTGGTGGTGGTGGTGGTAGTTTTGTGGCATTGGTAATACTTAAGTTTGGAAAATGTTTTCCCCAGGAAAAGGTTTTCCTCAGGAAAAGGTTTTCCTCATTTTAAAAGTGGAAATCATCTTCCTCTCATATAGGCTTGTTTTTTGTTGATCACGGAAAGAGTGTTTTGTTGACTTTTGTTTTTCATTGTACCAAACACCAGAAAACTCAAAAAACAATTTTCCGACCAAACAAATGAAGCATTAGTTTTATTGATTAGGGTGGTGGTTGGTTGGTTTATCTACGTACTGTTCTTGTTGACATAGTTATTTTGGTTGTGGTAATCCCTCATTATGCTGCCTTTAGTTGAATTTGGTAATCCTTCATTATGTGTTAATTGGTTGCAGGTTCTATAATTTCTTTGTTTATTATTTCTTTTAGGCAAAACATAGATTTAAAAGCAGTGGCATGCTTCTGTTGAACATTATTGAGAGCATCTCCATCAAACTAACTATTTTTATTTTTTAGCTAAAATAAAATAGTGAGTAAGTCCCCAAAATTTAAAACTAACAATCAAATTAGCTATTTTAGTTTTGGTGATTTTGGCTAGTCAAACATTAAAAAAATATGATTTGTGATATTTTGGAGTTAGTTGTGTTGAGTTTATCAAAAATATTTTTGCATTAAAATTGTTGGAGTTTTTTATATTGTTTCATTGCTGAAATCCTAGCCTCGTCTTTCCATCTCTTTGTTCTCTCATTCTTTATTTTTTGGATCAACAACAAAAGAAAATTTTATAGATTAACAAGAAGTACATAATGAGGACAAAGAGTTCTCTCAAAATGAATATACACAATAAGAAGCCTAACCAAAGATAAACAGACTATACATCACAAATAGGTGTGCAATCCCTTGATATCAATAAACGTGGAATCCCTTTAAACACTGGCGAAATGGAGGCCCATAATGAAGCTGAGTAACACACTCTATCCCACAATGACTCCGTGTCTTCAAACTTGTCCTCAAAGATCCCTGTGTTCCTTCCAACCTAATGACCCAAAAGATTGACAATGCCATAAAATCACAACACTTTTGCTCTTTTTTTACCTCAAAATCCACAAAAATCAATTGAACACAAGTGCCTGGCATAACCCAAAGTATCAACCAAACAAAAGAGTTGGTGAATGCTCAAAGGATTCCCCACTTTGCCTACACATGATACACCATTGAGGACAAAGATAGCGATTAGGCCTTCTTTTTTGAAAGGTATCATTAGTCATGATTCTACCATGAGCCAATGACCACATAAAAATCTTCACTTTAAGAGGCACTGCTGCTTTCTAGATTCTTTTGTGAGTAGAAGGAGGAACCTTGGGTTTATCGCTGATTTTGTCAAAGAGAGATTTGCTTAAAAAGTCACCAGAGTGAATTGACCAAACCCGCTTATTAGACACATTTGGAGACAATGAGACTTCATGAAGTAAGGACAACAATGATGCCAACTCAATAATTTCCTGATCATTAAGATTTCTTATGAAATTGAAATTCCACGAAATCGGTGCCAAAGTAGAGCAAACTAAAGAAGTGATGGAAGCATTATGAGGACAAGCCACACGAAATAAATGTGGAAATGTCCCATCAAAAGAGGAATTACCCACCCAAACATCCTCCCTGAATCGGACACTCTCTCCATTACCCACTTTTAGAGAAAAAAATGGATACAAGTGGAAGCAACTGGGAGATAGATTTCTGATGGATCATTTTGCACACCAAAAAATAAAATAAAATATTGAACCGAGCTTAAACCCCAATTCAAATAGAATAGTTTCGAGTCTAGATGTCGATCCTCAAGAACAAAAGGCTATGTTGTTTTAAATCTTGGAAATCTCTTTTTAAATTAATTCGAGAGAATGAGGTTTTATGAAGTGAAAGACGAAAACTAATTAAAAATAAAAGTTAAATGGGTAATTCAATATAAAAAGACTTGGGGATTTGAATCCACCTCTAGCTTCATAATGATAATCATTTTATCAATTTCAGGAATTGATTGCTTAATACAATAGTGACCCATCGTGGCTGCTAGCCGTAACAGTGTCTTCAAGAGGATTCATGAATTTAAGAATTAGGTATAACTCATCTTAGATTGGCAAGACACGTCTACACTAAACTAGGGTTGTAGCACGTCTCGTCTTCTCTAAGCATGAATTATCTCAACTCTTAAATACATGCACAAAGATTACTATTGTATAATTTAAAATCGCAGAAATTAAATACATTAAACAAGATTGGATGAATAAATTCAATTCAGTAGAAATTTTTCGCAAAATTTTACAATTATTGTATTAATAATCAATCCCAAAAGCAAATACACAAAATAAGGTTACTTGGCTAGGGTTTCATCTACACCCTAAGGAAGAAGATTAGTTGCCCATAGAGAAGGTGAAGAACGCCATGGATGTAGAGAACTCCATCCTTGGAACCTTGGGTTGCCTCCCTCTTGCCTATTGTGCCGTCTTTCAATATGTGAAGAACTCCATTTTTTTAAGCCTAGGTCATCCTTTTATAGTTCCCTCTTAATTAGGGTTGGATTGGGCTCAAAACAAGCATGAGAATTATATTTTCGGACTTCTTATGCGTTGTGCGCCCGGGCTCACCGCGACCTGCGCTCGGGCTCACTTGGACAGTAGCTTCACTCATGTGCGCCCAAGCTCACCACGGCTTGTGCCCGGGCTTACTCAGATAGTACTCAGCTTCTTGTGCGCCCAGGCACACTACAACTTGAGCCCGGGCTCACCTCAACATTGAGCTCTTTCCATCTTGCTTTGCTTGGCCTCACCTTGTGGTCCTTTAATATTACCATTTCTTCTCATTTTCATCACAAGAGCTCAATTAACCTACATAACACACAAATCCATTAGAATAAGGAAAAAATAACAATTATGGACTTAACAAGCGTAGCTTAGGGGGACTAAATGTGTGCATTTAGGCACCTATCAATCTCCATGGAGACCGGCAATTACCCCTACTAACTATAGGAGTGTCCTCGCCCCTAGTTATGGATAGGTTGAATCTACCAGAAGCCCGTTTCTATGCTTCTAATTGGTTGTTCTCTTCTCCCCGTATTATGATAGAGCAGTGTCTAGGGCTTCTAAACTTTGATACCGTGCCAATTTACTTGAGGGAAAGAGAAAATATCAGAGGAAATTTCTAAGAATTGAGGTAAAGTGATATGGCTACCAAAGAAAGCAGTAACAAAATGACAAAACCCTGAATTGCTGTTTCTCCTTTATTCAAATTTCTAGAAACAACTGCAAAACCAAAAGTTAAACCCTAATTCTCTCACTGATTTAGAGACAAAAAATAGCAGAGGGAATTGAATAGAATTGAGCAGTGTTTGACCAAATAGTGCTTTTTAATGAGACATATAGGGAATGTATTATAATATGGTCTGGTTAACTTGATCAAAATGTCTGACCATTTATAGTCAGGGATACACTATTTGTTATTATTATTATTTTTGAGGGGAATAGAAGGTCCATGATAGTGCTTCTCAGTTAAATTATCTAGTCTTTACCGTATTTTGGTGATACACTATTTGCTATTATTTTTTTTTCTTTAATGGGAATAGAGGGTCCATGCTAATGTTTCTCAGATAACATACCTAGTCTTTGCCATAATTTTAGTTGGGTCATCTGGGAACTCTTTCATTATCAAGACTGATATATTGTCATAAAAACCACAAAAATAACTTGCATGTTTAATAGGTAGCAGTGAAGAACATCTTATTAAGACAGTTTGAGAACACATTCATGTTTAAAATGACCTGCACAATCATGCAAGTATAGAAAATATCCTTATTACCAATGTATTATTTTTTTTAAAAAATGCAAATTTGACCTCCAAATTAAATGCAGTCCGAGTTCAAGGACAAATAATACCTTAGGGGTCTTGCGTATCTGTCTCTGGTGATGATTTAACACAGTGGTACTATATGTGTGTTTTGCATCGTGAATTCAAAGATTGTACTTCAAATAGGAAAGGGAAAAACTAATTTTGTAGGCATTTTCATCAATATATCAATTTTTTTGTTCTTATTTTAGTTTTTTTTGTTAGCCTTCACTCTGGAAACCCATTTTGTTCCTTGTAGGTCTTTATTAGCCATTCAATTTTTCATATCTATGTATCGCTTCAAACAACTCACTTCCCTCCCTTGTGTGCATTTGTGCATGTGTGCATCTTAGTTACAAGAAGCGGGGGTGGGGACAGGAGCGAGAGTGAGGGCATATAGAAGTTTCTAAGGTTGGGAGCGCCTATGGGAGCGTGTATATATTACATATATAAATATATTCTAATAATTATGTTTTTTGTTTAGTTGTAATATATTTGTTAAAACATGAATTATTATTGGAGATTGATGTCTACTATAAATTGTCGTTGTTAAGTATAAATAAATATTATGTAAATAGGAAGTACTAGAATAAGTTTTAGTTTTTATTTTTTTTTTCAAAGATTTGTATGCTTGAGAGGTTCTATCTTAGATGGGAGCGATTTTTTTCCTCGATGGGTGTGAGTTTCTTACAGGTTTCTTACTTGGGAGCGCAGAATCGTGTGTCTTAGTAAGAAATGTCACCCAAGTAGGAGCTTCCTGCAATTAAGGTGTGCATTCACTTTCACAATTGCTAAGGTGTTTTTTAAGAGTAATGTTGTACATACTCCTAGATCTTATCCTATTTTCTCACTCTTAGACACAATGCAATGGGACCCACATTAATAAATGTACATGGGATCCACTCACTTGTGCCTAAAGGTGAGAAAATACATTAAGAAATGAGATATGCTGATAATAAATTGAAACTAGTAAAAAAAAAGAAAGAGTTGAGAGCAGGCACTTGTTTGAGAGTTTTACTTTCTGTTGGTTTTTGTCAAAGAAAGTAGGTCTAGGAAAAAGGTTGCAATGAGAACTGATAGGTTTGTGGGATAAATCTATCTAAAGCACCAAACAGTCATGTAAGGCCAATAAACAATCCAACTCCTTGTCCACTAGGCATACATTCGAGTGCGGCTTAGGTGGATGGAGTCAACCACTATTATACCATCTGTTATGTATCCAAGTCCAATGGACTCACCAACTCCTTGTCTACTAGGCATAAATGTAAGAAACAAAATATTGATTGTAGTTCTACCATAAGCTATGGGTTCGAGTCTAACAGAAATTCTAGAGAATGTTTGCTACATGAAAATTTTGTTTTTGAAGCCAATGTTAATTTCTTTTTTGGGCTAATTACACAAACCTCCCTTAAGGTTTCTAACAATTACATGGATCTCCCTTGGAGTTTTTGAAATTACACTGCCTCCCTTGTTAGAGTTGTTAAGAAACAATTATTGACAATGGTTGTGATTTTACACATTTACCCCTATTAGTTAACCTATTTTTTAATCCTTGTAACCAAACACTTCTAACTTAAACATCCTACCCAAACATCCAAACATCATCATCTTCTTGTTCCTTCATCTCTTTGTTTCCTTTTCTCTTTTCTCGCTCCCACAGTTGCAACCACCCCTCCAACACAACCCCTCTTCATCTCCCTCCATCGTCACAACCATTGTCTATCGGCAACCATAATCACTGTCTCTTTACCAATCCCTTCCTCTTCTTGCCTGTTCCCTCCCCACCACCACACCCAGCACAACGGGCACCCTAAGGCCCCGTTTGTTTTCAGAGGTAGAATGGAGGAGATTAATAGTGAAGGGATTGTTAGTGAGGAGATTACACTTGGGGGGTGTAGCCTTTATATAGGAGTGTCATTTCACTTTTACAAATTTTCTTTTCCATCTAGGAATACACTTTCCTAGCAAGGACACCTTCCTAAGTAGATTAGGTTCTACTTCTTAAGGTAACATTTCCTTATCCAATTAGTTAGTTCCTTCTCACACTAAGATTACACAGCCTATGTATCATATTTTGACTAGGCTTTGACCACTGCCCTGACCTGTGTGGTTCGTGTTTCGCCACATGGTATCTCTATCAGAGGTCATGCTGCATCATCTGACCTTGAACCCACTTGGTCCTGCTCAAAAAATACATCCCCACATTTTATAGAAGAAAGGCTTTCTCAAAATTTTGTTTTAACTGGTCGAGGAGTTAAACTTTTATTTAATTAAGGCAAGAGGGTTGAAACATTACAATTTTGACACTTCGAAAAATGTATGATTTCATTCATTTTAAAATCATTTTCAGACTTTCTTGGTATGTTGTTTTGGTTAGCATGGACATGTTTAGGCCAATGATCAAATTTTGTTTTTAGTGTATTGTTTTGGTTAGCATGGACATGTTTTGGAAACAACAGATGAAATGAGAAATGAATTTGGAAACATATGGAAATATTAGAAACACAAACTAAAACCTGAGGAGGTCTGTGCATATCTTTACATAAAGGGCACAACTATGCAATCCTGAAGTAAATGCTATCCAAGAATTGTTATACAATCTGGATGTATAAGAAGGTGCATAATTCAGGATTGCATAGTTGTAACAAAGAAAGAATTTTAAGTGATTAAACATGCTTGTTTATCTTCTCCTCTCTCTCATTTCCTACTTCGTAATAAATTTAAGAATTTTCTTTGTTTTTAAATGCCTTTCTATAAACAAAAAGCGGCAAATAGAAATAATTATTGTTGGATATTCATAGTAGGTGGTGAAAGGACTCATTGTTTCATTGCCTATCAATGGAAACACAGGAATTTCGGTATTGCACTAGTTTTTTGTGTTGGTTTCTAGGAAAAGGAGCCGTTTCAACCACTTGATGGAAAGAAAACAAAGTTTTGTTCCTTGCTTGTGTCTGATTTTCAAAATGTTATGAGAAAATGTCATCAGTTAAGATATCTCTGGGAGCTGTAACAAAGATTTCAAAAAGGCTAGACAGTTAAAGTGATTTTGTAGCTCCATGGCCTACATCTCGTTAATGTTTTTCATGGTGAATGGTTTTTGGGTTCGTATTGGGGAGTTGTGTTGAGATTTATTTTGTAAATTGTAAGGCATATATTTATATATATATATATATATATTGAAGTTTTTGCGTGTTCTTATGGTTTTGCATTTTTGGTTGTGGCTTGTGTTTTTGTTCTAGACTCTTGGTATGATATAATGAAGTTTTGTTAAGTGATAGGTTATTTATCATAAAAGAATATAAATATATTTTTGGTTGGTGGCAGTTCCACACTGGGAGATCGAGAGGTCGAAGAATAGAGCAGCAGTACTCAAAACATATACATTGTGAACTGAAAGAGGTTGAAGTACACGGTTTCTTGGGGAGATCGAATGAGATGGAACTTGCTATTTATTTGCTCAAGAATGCTGTCTCACTTGAGCGAATGATTCTGAGTGCCCAAAAGAGATTGTACCATGGAGGTGGAAAGTGGACGAGCTCCCGATGCCCATGGTTTGAATGGCAAGAAAGAAGGCCTGTGCCTATGATTTGCTCCAAAAAGAAAAAGTCAATTCACATACAGAACTACTTTTCTTATGACAAATATTTATGCTATAAAAACTATTTAGCTAGAATCCATGTTTTGTAAAACATAATTTATAGTTTTTTTTTAAAATTTTAGTTTGTAACTATTTATTAGTGTAGACTTGAATATGTGGATGTAATTTATTGGTTAAAATGTTTTTACTAATATTGTCATCTCACAGTTAGGTTTGCAACTTGAGCAAACTCAAGTCAAGTCTAGTTTGATAAATTGTATTTCCACTTTTAAGGGGGGAAAAAACAATTTATTGGATTTTAAATAACTCAGATGAATTCAACCCATTACATTTCATTCTTTTTATTTTATTTATTTTATTCATTTTTAGTGTTTTCTTACTGTTTACTTACGTTGTGTTTGATTGAGAGATTTGAGGAGGACTTTAGAAAGGAAAGGGAAAAGGTGTATGAAACTAGGTAAAATGTAGATATAATTTATTTACATTTCACTTACTTTTTTCATTTCTGTTTCCATATCCCTCATCAAATCCTTACATTTTACGTACCTTTTTTTTCTCTTTCCATATCCCTCATCAAATCCCCTAACTAAACACAGTATTAGAGAAAATCTCAATTCTTTATTTTTTTCTCACTCAACTTATTTACGAAAGAGCTATAATATATTATTTAATTATTTCATCAATTTTTTATTTTTTATTTATTATGTTGCTTCTTATGCTATGTGATACATTTTAATATTTTTCTAAAAAACATATGATAAATTTTACATAGGATGTTTTTCTCTCATCAATTATTTGAATCATAACTTCTTATTCAGTCCATTATAAATCTATTAATTTGAAGGGTTTATTTTTAATGACTTTAATAGATTATTTATTTAAAATTAAATTTATCATACATGAATAATGACATGTTTAAATCATATTTACTTTTAAAAATGAATATTATTGTGGGAGCCAGAAAAATATAGGTACTAGCTTATTGGGCCTAACCCAAACAAAGCCTACAGTGGGTCCAGCCCAAACAAATATCACACCCCCACACACACCCCTTCAAATATATACTATTTACTTCTTGATTCAATGACTAACTTCATCATCGGAGTACTCCCGACTGGCAACTCCGGTTGGGTGGCACCGACTATGTTCATTATTGCAGATCTACAAGGGTGAATCTCTTCTCTTCGTTGGATTCTACAACATCCATGTGAGAGGATATTTCATGGTCTCACAATTGGCGCCGTCTGTGGAAAACGTCTAACAGAGTTCAACGAAGAAGACAACAAATACCATACTCAAGATGCTCAGATCATTGTTACATGTTACTATAAACATGGCCCACAGTTAATCCTATCTTTTTACTCTTTGTTTAAATTGATCTCTGAAATTCAATCTTACTATCTATATGCATATACATATATATAGATATATATGTGTATATATTTATGCTCATAGATTTGGTCCAAACATTTATTCAATATAGTCGGCACATACTAAACCCATTGAAATGCCTTTGGTTGGATTTACTTTTGCATTTTTATTCTCTCTCTAAAAATGGATTTCACTCTTATTTTTGCTAGCTTCTTTTCGGCATTATATAATGGATTCACACTCTTTGATTCTTGAGATATACTTCCACCATGAGTTACTAATCCAATTTTTGTGGTAGTCGGCTGCTTATAAAGTTCAAAAATTCAGCAGTCGGCTAATCAAGAAGTTATTCGGCAACCAAACGAGGATGCATACAAAAAGTTATGGCCATGAAAATTTGTTTTTCGGCTTTTGAAAAAACCGTATATTTTATTCGGCAATGTGAATTTCATAGGCAAATATTTCATTACCTTACGTCATATTTACAAGTTTAATTTTATTCCTTACATCATTATATTTTCAAGTTCAATTTTATTCGGCAAACAATTCATTACCTTATGTTAATTTTATTCGGAAAATATTTCATTACCTTACGCCATTATATTTTCAAGTTTAATATACGGTTGACATTATTTGGTCACAGGAAAATTTTCATGGTTTCACTACCTACATCATGTATTTATCCGGCAACTGAAATTTCCGACGCAGTCAAACCCAAGTTCTGACTATACACCACGATTCTGATTGCCGATCAAGTATGAGGCAAGTCAAGAACAAAAGGGAAGTACTACACAGGTGTGCTCGGCCAGACAAACTCAAAATTTGGCGTGCGAGCGAATGCATTCGCATTTCAGCAGTGCCGTAACTTATAATAAATTGATCGGCAAAGCTCCAAAGCTACTCTGCACTTATTTGGCTTATTATTTGGCATGACAAGTCTGCAAACTCACAACTTATTCGACATTTCATTTGGCATATCAACATTTTTATCAACGCCGCAAGATTATTCGGCACCTCTACAACTCGGTTTAGACAACTTATTCGGTTTATTATTTGGCACAACTTTGCAAACTCACAATCTATTCGGCATTTCAATTTGGCATATCAACATATTAATATCAACGCCACATCGTCTAGCAATGACAACTTATTCGGCTTTAACATCTCGGCTTCGACATTGCTTATCAACTCCATTATACAATTGTCACGACCCCAAACCGCCCCTAGTAGAATGGCGCCGTGATGGCCAGTAATCCGAGATTACCGAAGGCCAACTTACAAGGATCACACACAATCAGAGTATAAAATATGGGGCTTACAAGTGCGAAAGCATTATACACTGAATCTAAGTAGTCCATGAGAGCCGTGCATAAGTCCAATGAAATGACATACATCTTTACAAAGTCTTACAACTTAGATACAATAAGGAAATGAGATACAAAATACATCTTGACCAAAAGGCTTCTCAAGCCGACATATACAAATACACATGAAATATAAGCTAAGAAGCATGATCTTCAAGATGGTACAAAATGTGAATCCCAAAACATGTCCGCAATGCACCCAATAACATATCGGCAACACGTCTAGGCCTCATTGCCTTCTTGCTCATCACCTACATATATATAGAGAGGGTGAGCTTGGATACTCAGTGAATGATATTAGAAATAAAGGTTTTGCATGATTGATATCCAAGATCTCTTCCAAAACAATACATAGCATACTTTACAATCAAGGGGGAAAATCAAGTTCGTTTGCCGATTTTTCAAGTTCCTTGGATGTTAATAACATCTACATAATACATGGGGCGATGACATTCCAAGACAAGGGTGCAGTTGCATTATAGTCCCCTGGCACTAAGGACTTTCAAGACAAGAGTGCAGTTGCATTATAGTCCCCTGGCACTAAGGACTTTCAAGACAAGAGTGCAGTTGCATTATAGTCCCCTGGCACTACGGACTTTCAAGAAATGTCATCAAAACAAGATAGTGCTTGATATACAAATAGGGATAGTCATTCATGCGAAATCAAATACTTTTCAAAACAAGGCAAAGCAAAGTTTATCAAAACATGATAACATAGCTTTATTAAAAATACCACTCACTTAGTTCTTCAAACGTCGGGGTCGAGACAAGCCCAAGTCCTACAACACAGGGTAAGGCCTATTGAATACACTTCCAAACAAGCTTCATATGTATACAAATGATCTCGGAAAAACATTCTGGGCACCAACCAGGCCTAGGCCGAGGTTCCACACCTTTTCGCCGAGGTGTGTTCCCGAGGGCCTCATTCAAGGAAAAGAGGTCGGGAAAAATCTGGGTTTCCCTCTGCTGATGAACATGAAGAACATGAGCATGAAAAACATGAAAAATATGGATGCTCAATCCCAACCTGTTATCACGAAATCTGGGATTTTCATGCTACGAGTTCGAAAACATGGACCTGGGTACCCATACTTGAAGTTCTTGCGGAAACAAACACAAAAACATGATTCTCAATGCAAACTTTCGGATCAAAACAAGACTTTTTCTTCAAGAACATATGAACACTATTTTCTCTTTTTAAAACCAGTTTCAAATTAATGCATGACGTGCAGAACAGGTTCGATCGTGCAATGCAGCTAGATAAACACAAGGAACAACAAGAGTAAGCCAAGGGTCTAACCTCAATACACGAATCTAACGGTTCGATCTCTTGGAATCAAGTTCGAAGATTTACTTTCTCGCTCTAAAACTTCTTCTTCCTCCTAGAGCTTCTCTCTCTAAAGGCAAGGATATGATACCAAATGATAGGTTCTCTCACTCGGTTCTGGGCTTAACCCTCTGCTGGGATACGTGGCGGCGACTGGTTGGGTTTTCCCTCAAAAGGTGGCTGACAGACCAGACAAAAGCATGGCGAAAGAGTGTTCAACAAGCAAAGCGGTATGGGCTCTCTGGCGAGGCAATAAAATCGGCTAAGAACAAGGCATCGGCAAGTAGGGTGACAATGATCTCGGCTGGGAAGGACAACACTTTGACCTAGCTGTGCCACACCTTGGCCTAGATGTGCCACACCTCGGTCTAGGTCGTACCGATCTAGGAATAAGATCACTTGGGTTCAAGGATAACATCTCGGCCTAGATGATACACATCTCGGCCAATATGCCAGAACGAAGGTAGAGGTCAACCAAAGTGGTTCCAAGGTGGTTCTAGGCTTAGGATGACCTCGGCTTGGAATAACCTAGGCTTAACATCTCTTAGGCTTGAGACAGCAAGGAAGGAACAAAGCATGCACATAACACTTAGGCAAAACAAGATAAGATTCATGAATGTAAACTTAACAAGACAAGGTTATGTAAGTGCACATGAACATGACTAAGACATGCATGTGGGTTATTACAATCTACCCTCCTTAAAGAAGTTTGGTCCCCAAACTCAAGTTACCTTGCTCTACGAATAACTCTGGATAACGGATTTTCATTTCCTCTTCCTTTTCCCACGTGGCCTCCTTGCCATAATGCTGCTTCCATACGATTTTTACCATCGGTATCTACTTGTTTCTTAACTGTCTCATTTGTCTGTCAATAATTCTCATCGGCTTCTCCTCGTAGCCTAGGTCTTCGTTAACTACAACCCCGGAATAATCTATTACATGCAGTGGGTCTCGAATATATTTCCTCAACATCGAAACATGGAACACGCTGTGGACTTGGCTCAAATCTAGCGGCAGAGCAAGTCTGTAAGCAACGGTGTTAACTCTCTCAAGAATTTCAAATGGCCCAATATATCGGGGTGCAAGTTTACCCTTCTTCCCAAATCTCGAAACTCCTGTCATCGGCGAGACCTTCAAAAATACATGATCCCCAATTTCAAATTCTAACTCCCTCCTTCTCTGGTCGGCATAACTCTTTTGTCGACTCTGTGCGGTTTTAATCCTCTGCTGAATGAGTTTAATCTTTTCAGTTGTCATTTGAACCAACTCGGGGCCAATTAGAGCTTTGTCTCCTACTTCAGTCCAACATATCAGCGATCTGCACTCCCTTCCATATAAAGCTTCATACGGCGCCATGCCAATGCTGGCTTGGTAACTGTTGTTGTACGCGAACTCCACTAATGGAAAATGCGATTCCCAACTTCCCTGGAAATCCAACACACACAGTCTGAGCATATCTTCGAGTGTCTGAATCGTTCTTTTTGTTTGCCCGTCGGTCTGGGGGTGAAAGGCTGTGCTAAATCTCAGCTCGGTTCCCAAGGCTCCTTGTAGACTCTGCCAAAATCTAGAAATGAACTTCGGATCTCGGTCTGACACAATGGACATTGGCACGCCATGAAGCCTAACGATCTCATTCATATACAATTCAACAAGTCGGTCGGCATTGAATGTAGTCTTGACAGGCAAAAAGTGTGCTGACTTAGTAAATCTATCAACTATAACCCAAATTGAGTTCATACCTTTTTGCGTCCTCGGCAAACCTACCACGAAATCCATGGAGATGTGTTCCCATTTCCACTCAGGAATTGACAAGGGTTGAAGAAGTCCTGCCGGTCTCTGGTGTTCTGCCTTCACTTGCTGACAACACAGACACTAAAATACAAACTCGGCTATCTCTCTTTTCATGTTTGGCCACCAAAAAGTCCGCTTTACGTCCTGATACATCTTGGTGCTCCCTGGATGAATGGCAAACTTGGAGTTATGGGGCCTCTTGCAAAATCTTCCTTTTCAACTCTGGCACGTCGGCCACGCACAATCTTCCTTCAAACTTAAGCACTTGATTTTCAATGGTGTATCCTGGCCTCGGCTTGGTGACGAATTCATCAATTACCTTCTTGAGGAATTTATTCTCCATCTGTCTGGTCTTCACTTCCTCAATAATGGTCGGTTCCACTGAAATTGTTGTCAGGCACGCTAAACTTCCAACTAACTTCCTACGCAATGCGTCGGCTATGGAGTTTGCCTTACCTGGATGATACTGAATCTGCATGTCATAGTCCTTCAATAGCTCAAGCCATCTTCTCTGCCTCATATTTAACTCTTTTTGAGTGAACAAGTACTTCAGACTCTTGTGGTCTGTGAAAACTTGGCAAGAAGTTCCATACAAGTAATGACGTCATATCTTCAAAACAAAAACTACGGCAGCCAGCTCCAAATCATGGGTAGGATAGTTCTTTTCATTGGGCTTCAACTGACGAGACGCGTATGCTATGACTTTACCTTCTTGCATTAACACGCAACCCAAACCCTTATGTGAAACATCACTGTAAATCTGAAATTCCTCATTACCTGATGGTAGTACAAGAACTGGTGCTGTAACTAACCTCGTCTTCAACTCCTGGAAGGCTGATTCTCTATCATTGGTCCATTCATATGCTGCTCCCTTCTTAGTTAGTTGTGTCAATGGTACTGCAATCCTCGAGAAGTCCTTTACAAACTTTCTGTAATAACCTGCCAAGCCCAGAAAACTACGAACCTCGGACACGTTGGTCGGCGTCGGCCAATTCACAATGGCTTCAATCTTACTGGGGTCAACTGATATACCCTCTTCATTAATCACATGCCCTAAAAATGAAATGCTGGAAAGCCAAAACTCGCATTTACTCAACTTGGCGTACAACTTCCTATCTTTCAAGATTTGCAGGGCAAGTCTCAGATGATTCTCGTGCTCACTCGTACTCTCGGAATAGATCAATATGTCGTCAATAAAAATAATTACGAACTCATCTAGATACGGCTTAAAGACTCTGTTCATCAAGTCCATGAATGCTGTTGGGGCATTGGTCACTCCGAAGGGCATTACCAAAAATTCGTAGTGGCCATATTTTGTCCGAAAAGCAGTTTTCTCAATGTCCTCGACTTTAACCTTCAACTGATGGTAGCCCGACCTAAGGTCAATCTTGGAAAAGACTCGTGCTCCTCGTAGTTGATCAAGCAAATCATCGATCCTAGGCAATGGGTACTTGTTCTTAATGGTCACCTTATTAAGTTCTCTATAGTCAATGCAAAGGCGAAGTGTGCCATCCTTTTTCTTAACAAATAGAACGGGTGCTCCCCACGGTGAAGTGCTCGGCCTAATAAATCCTTTATCCAACAATTCTTGTAATTGCAATTTCAGTTCTCTAAGTTCGGCTGGGGCCATCCTATAGGGTGTTTTGGAGATAGGTTGTGTTCCCGACAGGATGTCCACAGTAAACTCTATTTCCCTATCGACTAAGTGGCCAGGCAACTCATTTGGAAAGACATTGGGGAATTCCTTAACAACGGGTATGTCGGCTAACTCAACACTTCCATTCAAATCACTTAGTATACTGCACAAATAACCCTGACATCCTTTTTGGATCAACTTATAGGCTTTCATGGATGAGATTAAGTAAGGTGGGGGTACTACTCCTTTACCCTGGAAAATGACCTCGGCTTGGCTTGGGGTCTTCAATGTGACGCTCTTAGTAACACAATTAATGGATGCATGATTCGCTACTAACCAATCCATTCCCAATATGACATCGAAGTGGGTCATGCTTAATGGCATCAAATCAACTAACAACTCTACACCCTCAATCACAACAATACACGCCCTATAAATGGATGCAACAATCATATTTCTCCCAGATGGAGTAGACACAGATAATACATAATCAAGGGGTTCTAATTTCCTATTCAACTTCTCGGCGAATATAGCAAACACAAATGAATACGTAGAACCCGAATCAATCAATACGTATGCATCTTGAGAACAAATTGGAAGGGTACCTGACACTACCGCCTCAGCACTCTGGGCGTCTCCTGGTACTAATGCAAAAACTCTGCCCTGCCTCGCCTGTATCCTCCCGACGTTGTTCTTCTGTGCAGGGCCCGAGGTGCTTCCATTCCTCTTTCCGTCGTCAGCCTTTGCTTTCGGGCAGTCCTTCACACGATGACCTATCTCGCCACACTCATAGCAAGCCCCTGTTGCCCAACGACAGACCCCGAAATGTAGCTTTCCACAACTCGCACACGTCGGCTTAGCATTACCTTCCTGATTTGAGTTGCTGGAACTGTCCATATTCATCTTCTTCTTGGCATTGAACGGAACTCGGCGATTATCATAATTCTGTCGTTTCCTCTGACTCTCACCTGAACCCTGGTATCGATTCAAGTTAGCTTCAGCCAGGATGGCCTTGTCCAGTACTCCGGCGTATGTCGGCATATTGAGCATGTTGACCCGATCTTGTATCGGTCCACGCAACCCACTTTCGAACTTCCTCGCCTTTCGGTATTCGTCGTCAACCATGTGAGGCGCATATCTCACCAGTTCAGTAAAGGCACGGTCGTATTCTGCCACTGTCTTGTTCCCTTGTATCAGATTCTGGAACTCCGTGGTCTTTCGATCTCGGACGCTAAAGGGGAAATGCTTGTTGTAGAACAACTCCAAAAATCTGGCCCAAGTCAAACCCGAATTACTTTTTCGGACCATCATCCACCACCTACGAGCGTCGTCGTCTAATGTGAATGCTGCCAAAGATACCTTCTGGGCGTCTGTACTGGGGAAGATTTCAAACAACTTCTCCATCTCTAAAACCCATGCCTCGGCTTTCATTAGTTCTATACCTCCTTGAAATCTCGGCGGTTTCATTTTCTTGAACTCTCTGATCAGGGTTATCGTGTCGTTTCCATACAAAGCTTGCTGTAGAGGCACTTGTGGCACTGGAGGAGGTGGAGCTGTACATCGGCCATTCGTCTGCTCGGCCTGCGTGGAAGTGGTACCAGTATCCTGTGGCCTAGGTTGTCTCTGCTCACGAACCAAGCCTTCGACTAACCTTTCCAGTCTCTCCAATCTATCTTCTGAATGATCTCGGCCAACTGGAGGTCTACCTCTCCTCATGATGCTAGGAGGATGTAAAATGTGACTTTAAAACAATTGAACAGATAATACGTATACAAGTAACAAATGTCCATGCCGAAATGATGCACACATAGTCAAGTAGCAAGCAATATGATGCGATCCTAACATCATTCTAAGGAAAATCCTATGTTCTTTAGGACTCAAGGTGTGTGATTAACGTACTATAAGGATCCTGTGCTCTGATACCAATCTGTTACGACCCCAAACCGCCCCTAGTAGAATGGTGCCGTGATGGCCAGTAATCCGAGATTACCAAAGGCCAACTTACAAGGATCACACACAATAAGAGTATAAAATATGGGGCTTACAAGTGCGGAAGCAATATACACTGAATCTATGTAGTCCATGAGAGCCGTGCATAAGTCCAATGAAATGACTTACATCTTTACAAAGTCTTACAACTTAGATACAATAAGGAAATGAGATACAAAATACATCTTGACCAAAAGGCTTCTCAAGCCGACATATACAAATACACATGAAATATAAGCTAAGAAGCATGATCTTCAAGATGGTACAAAATGTGAATCCCAAAACATGTCCGCAATGCACCCAATAACATATCGGCAACACGTCTAGGCCTCATTGCCTTCTTGCTCATCACCTACATATATATAGAGAGGGTGAGCTTGGATACTCAGTGAATGATATTAGAAATAAAGGTTTTGCATGATTGATATCCAAGATCTCTTCCAAAACAATACATAGCATACTTTACAATCAAGGGGGAAAATCAAGTTCGTTTGCCGATCTTTCAAGTTCCTTGGATGTTAATAACATCTACATAATACATGGGGCGATGACATTCCAAGACAAGGGTGCAGTTGCATTATAGTCCCCTGGCACTAAGGACTTTCAAGACAAGAGTGCAGCTGCATTATAGTCCCCTGGCACTAAGGACTTTCAAGACAAGAGTGCAGTTGCATTATAGTCCCCTGGCACTAAGGACTTTCAAGAAATGTCATCAAAACAAGATAGTGCTTGATATACAAATAGGGATAGTCATTCATGCGAAATCAAATACTTTTCAAAACAAGGCAAAGCAAAGTTTATCGAAACATGATAACATAGCTTTATTAAAAATACCACTCACTTAGTTCTTCAAACGTCGGGGTCGAGACAAGCCAAGTCCTACAACACAGGGTAAGGCCTATTGAATACACTTCCAAACAAGCTTCATATGTATACAAATGATCTCGAAAAAACATACTGGGCACCAACCAGGCCTAGGCCGAGGTTCCACACCTCTTCGCTGAGGTGTGTTCCCGAGGGCCACATTCAAGGAAAAGAGGTCGGGAAAAATCTGGGTTTCCCTCTGCTGATGAACATGAAGAACATAAGCATGAAAAACATGAAAAATATGAATGCTCAATCACAACCTGTTATCACGAAATCTGGGATTTTCATGCTATGAGTTCGAAAACATGGACCTGGGTACCCATACTTGAAGTTCTTGCGGAAACAAACACAAAAACATGATTCTCAATGCAAACTTTCGGATCAAAACAAGACTTTTTCTTCAAGAACATATGAACACTATTTTCTCTTTCTAAAACCAGTTTCAAATTAATGCATGACGTGCAGAACAGGTTCGATCGTGCAATGCAGGCAAATTGTCGCACAACAACTGTGATCATCGTGATAAATGATTGTTTGATGTTATAAAATTATATTTTTTTTTTGATTTATTGACTCAAAATCACATACGATACATCAACCTATTTTTATTTTTATATTATTTGGTGTATTAAGGAAATGAATCATTATCAATATCTTTTTTGCAATTGAGGTTGTTGCAGTTGGTGAGCATTACAAGATTTCCTTTTGTCCTTTTTTACTCCACTAAAATCAGTAACATGTTTGTTTTGTTTATTTTTGTGTCATCAGAAAAATAAGGCTCTTGACAACAAAGGTGGAAAAATGTTGAGCAACAGGGATCAAAATTTACCTGAAGATGTTGTGAATGAGATACTCTCAAGGCTACCCGTGAAATCCCTGTTGCGATTCAAATGTGTCTGTAAGTACTGGTACACTCTAATTAAAAGCCTTGATTTCATTAGCAAGCACTTTAACCAGGAAAACAATAATGTTCGTCTCCTTGTTCATTATTATGTTTCCGATATTGATAGATATGTTATCGCTCTTTTCCCTAATGAAGCACTTGTTGGCATACCGCCTTTACATGAAAATTTTGATCATTTACAGATCCCAGATCCTATACGACATGTTGTTGGCCCCATTGACGGCATATTTTTGGTATACACTTATGGGTATAGTGATGGCAACCATATGGCTCTGTGGAACCTTGCTATGAGAGAGTTTAGACTCTTCCATATACTTGAGCCAATTTTTCCACCGAATTTTCATGCTGTTGTAAATGTAGTTGGATTTGGGTTAGACCCATTGACTAGGGATTACAAGATTATTTGGATTCGCAACTTTGTTGAAAGGATTGGTGATGTATCAAGTGATGACATAGATTATCCTTATTATGTTGTTGCACTATACACTCTAGGTAAATATTTGTGGAGACATTTTTGATCTTCTTACAATACCTACAGAACATTTCATCTATAATTCTTTGTGTGCGACATGCATAAATGGAGCATATTATTGGTTGTGTTTTGTAGGTGATGATAGTAGATATGGGATCCTTTCATTTGATATGAGGCTAGAGGAGTTTAGAGAGATAAAAGTGCCAGCTAATCCTGAACAGAAATTGGGGTCTCTTTCATTGTACAATGATTCTATTGGTTTGTTCTTTTGTCAAACTTATGCGATTTTGGAATGTAGAATTGATATATGGGTGATGGAGGAGGAAGGGCGTTGGATCAAACTAGTAACAATAAAACCCTTTCCAGAAGTTTTACGTCCATGCGGGTTTTAGAAAGAGAAGAGCTTTTGTTTGAAAGTCGAATGAATGAGCTGGTTGTTAGGATCAAACACACCCATAAAATAAATCACACACACAGAGAACACAATATTTACGTAGTTCGGCCCAATACCTACGTCCACGGAGCAGAAATGAAAATTTTCACTAAAACAGAGCAAAAAATACAAAACGGAGGAGGAGGAGTATCTTACTCTCTCTACTCAACTCAGAGCTCTCATACATTTCTCACAACTCTCTTTTTTTTCTGATACAAATCACCCTCTCCCTCTCGTCTCTATTTATACACAGAGAGAGAGAGAGAGAGAGAGATAGAGAGAGGCAAATCCCACCCAAAAATTCTATCTTCTTTAATGGTTAATGGTGAGAATCAACAAAGGCAACAACGTGAGGAGAAGGAAGAGTTTTTCAGATGCCCAGCTCAGACTTTCACTTGTGGTGAAGGTCTTCTTACGCCATTCTTCCTTGACTCTCTCCTCTACATACATGGGGTTAGAGCTAACAATTCTATCCCTCCATACCCACATGCATGACTGACTTCTCACTTGAAGTCCATCCCTGCAATGTCTCCACAAATTTCGAGTTTGTCTCTCGAGACCATCTTTGTAAGCATGTCAGCCAGATTCTTATCTGTGTGGATCTTGACCAATTCCAATAACTGCTTTTCCATCACTTCGCGTATCCAATGATACCAAACATCAATGTGCTTTGTGCGAGAATGGTACATTGAATTCTTGCTCAGGTCTATGGCACTCTAGCTATCACAATGTACCGTGAACTTTTCTTGCTTTAATCCCAACTCTTGGAGAAACCGCTTCAACCACAACATCTCTTTCCTAGCTTCCACTGCGGCAATATATTCTGCCTTGGTTGTGGATAAAGCAATACACTTTTGTAGCTTGGATTGCCAAGACATAGCTCCCTCTGCGAAAGTGAACTGAAATCCTGATGTAGATTTTCTACCATCAAGATCTCCCGCCATATCTGAATCCGTATAGCCTTCCAAGACTGGTTTAGCATCATTAAAGCACAAACACATTTTTGTTGTACCCTTAAGGTACCTCAGAATCCACTTGACTACTTCCCAATGTTCTTTCCCTGGACTGGAAAGGAATCTTCTTACAACTTCAACAGCATGAGCAATATCTAGTCGGGTGGACACCATTGCATACATTAAACTCCCTACGGCGAATGAGTAGGGAATATCCTCCATCTCTTCTCTTTCTTTTGTAGAGGAGGGACAAGAACTCTTGCTTAGCTTGAAATGATTAGCCAGCGGAGTACTGACTGGCTTGGCATCTTTCATGTTGAACTTCTCAATCATCTGTTCAACGTACTTCTCTTGTGACAGCCATAACTTCTTGGCTTTCCTATCACGTATAATTTCCATACCCAAAATTTTTTGTGTAGGGCCTAGGTCCTTCATGTCAAAGGACTGTGATAACTCCTTCTTCAGTGATTTGATTGTTGTGGCATCCTATCCAACGATTAGCATGGAGCATGAGTAGGATGAAGTTTCCACTAGGAAATTTCCTGACATAAACACACTGGTCTACAACAGTTCTTTTGTGCTTGTGACCCAACATGAATGAGTCAAACTTCTTGTACCACTGTCTCGGCGCTTGTTTGAGGCTGTAGAGACTTTTCTTCAATTTGCAGACTAAGTTTTCTTTCTCTTTGACTTCAAAACCTTCTGGCTGCTCCATGTAAATTTCTTCCTTCAGATCACCATGGAGAAATGCCGTCTTCTCATCTATCTGGTCAAGTTCCAAATTCAATTGGCTGCTAGTCCCAAAACTACTCAAATGGATGACATTTTCACAACTGGCGAGAAGATTTCATCAAAATCAATACCTTTCTTCTGCCCAAAACCTTTGACAACCAATTGGGCCTTATACTTGACTAGCTTCCCACTGCCATCTTTTTTCAACTTGAACGCCCATTTGTCCTACAATGCTTTGCAACCCTGGGGAAGTTTGACCAAATCATAAGTCCTATTCTTCTACAAGGATTGCATCTCCTCTTGCATAGTTTACTGCTAGCTACTCTTCTCCTTATGATTCTGAGCTTCTTGAAAACTTTCTGACTCCCCCTCATTAGTAAGCAAAATATACTCAGAAGCACGGTATTTGGATGATGGCTTAGGCTCTTTTGTTGATCTTCGAATTGTGGACCAACAGTCTCTGGCAGAGGTAGTTGTGGCTCCCCCTGCTCAACACCCTCTACTTCTAGACCTTCTTCTTTTGGAAATCCATCCTGTAACTTTACATCATTGGTTGCATGCTACGGTAGCTCTTCTTCATCAGTGGCATGCTGTGATGGTGTAGGATTGGGAATAATTTCTAAAACATGATCAACTTTGGGTTTGGCTGGTTGCCCAAAGTCTTCTAAGGTTTGGCTTTCTTAAAACACCACATCTCGGCTTCGAATGACCTTCTTATTTTTCAAATCCCATAATATGTATCTAAATTCTTCATCTCCATAGCCAATAAAGATGCATGAAGTAGCTTTATCATCTAGCTTTTGTCTGTGCTCTTTGGATACATGTACAAATGCTTTGCACCTAAACACTCTCAAGTGAGAGTAAGAAATCTCCATTCCAGACCATATTTCTTATGGAATCTGAAAATTCAGTGGAACGGATGGCGATCTGTTAATCAGATTGTCACGACCCAAACCTGCCCCTATGGGTTTAGCACCGTAACCGGCCAGTAATCCGAGATTATCGAAGGCCTGCTTAACAGTAATACAGTAATACAGAATACAGGGGCTGGCAGAAGCCAAAACAGTAATTAAACAATGTCCAATGAGCTGTGACAGTCTGTATGCAAAAAGACTTTTCATACATATACATATACAAACAGTACAGAACAGTAGGTACAATATTTATATTCATTCAGGGCAGGGACTTAATCCCTATTAAAACAGTATAGTAACAGTCTATACAGTTTACAAAACAGATGGGGGAAGCTAGAACACCCCAAAGTCGTAGCTTGAACAGTTCTGGAACCTCAACGTGAGGCACAAAGGTTGGCCTGACAAAACAGTGCTAGCCTGACGCCCCTAGCAGCGGTCCGGTGCCGGAACACCTACATATATATATGAGCAGTGAGCTAAAGCCCAGTGAATAACATAATGCGTAAAGAGGTTAAGGATGACTGTCCTTTCAGTATTGAAAACAGTCAATTGATTCAGTATTTCAATCATTCAGTCATAACAGTCATATATGGTACACCCATTAGCATAGCAGTACAGTAAACAGTAGGTCTTGAAAGACCGAACAGTCAATGATGGCCATCATAATAGTAAACAGAAGTTCCAAGATAGGAACTGACAGAGATCTCTGTAACAGTAGCAGTAACAGTAAACAGTAGTTGCCATGGATGCCACAATACAGTTCAGAATAGAGGACATACATTCATTCAGTTAACAGTATCGATTCAGAAAGCAGTTCAGTTAAACAGTTAGAAATATTCATATTTGAACATATCTTTACACAGTTGTTACTCACAGAGTTCTGGGCTACAGTTAAGCTAGAGTGCGTCCTCAGATGCCAACCCTACACAGTTTACAGGATGAACACACAGTAAGTTCATATTCGGGAAGCAAAGATTTAGCCCCTACTAAGACTCGGTGTAGTTCTACCTCTATATCCTCACTAAGATGCCTTAAACTAGGCCTAAGAATGCCTAGGATAGAATGAGGATGCAAAGATGCACTTTGAAAACATTTTCAGAATTTTCAGAAAACAGAGGTCCCGCTCGAGCGTGGGTTTCCCCGCTCAAGCGGACATGTAGACAAAGGTTTCCGCTCAAGCGTATAATTAACCCCTCGAGTGTACTGCAAAACAGTCAAAAGTGCTGGATGTGCGAAAATCACGCTCGATTGGGCGCTCGACACCCGCTCGAGCGTAAGACACAAGGTCCCGCTCGAGCGTCAATTCCTCCGCTCGAGCGGACTGTAAAACAATGCAAAGTGCTGGGAGCACGAATTTCACGCTCGAGCGCCAGTCACCCCGCTCGAGCGTGAGTTCAAAATCTGAAATTCCCAGAGTTGAACCTCAAGCTCAAATTCAACTTTCAAAGCATCAAATCCGATCCTTTTGGGCTAATTTTCTGGAAACAATTCAAAACTCATAATATAATATGTTTCCAAGATCAATTTGAGAAATCAAAGCCCAAAGGTAGTTCAATTAAATCCAATTTCAAACCAAACTTCATGAACATAATTCAAACATGACATGCATGAGTTTAAACAAATTCCAAGCTTCAAATACTTGCTCCAATGAGCCAATTCTTTCGAAACATGATGAATTCATGGTCCTTAACATTAACATGAACATGCATGTAACAATCTTCCATGAAAATAACTTTAATTTCATCAATATAGGCATGCATGCATGGAATGAGCTTCAATTCAACAATTTAAAGCTAATTCTAGACTCTAAACTTCAATAGACCAAGAACCAAGCAAGAACAATCCTAAATACAAGTTCAAGAAGGTGGATGTTCTACCTTAAGTCTTGTATTCAAGGTCTAGGAGCTCAATTTGACAATTCTCTAACAATTTCTTCAAGTTTCCAAGCAAAATTCAAGATGAACAACTCAATTCTCTCACTCTCTCTTTCTTGGTCGGTTGAGGGCTCAAGAATGGCTGAACATATGCCTTGTTTGAATGCAATAAGGCTTCAATATGTGTTGGCTAAGTGGCCCACTCAATGGTAAGGTTGTAAATAAACCTAACTTGTGTAATTTAGCTCATTTTAATCTAATTCAATCATACCAAATCACATTTCAGATAATTATGCCATAGAATCACATTAATTCTAACTAGTACAGAACATCAATCAATTTCAGATTCGGCCGCCGATAAGGCCTTCAATTCGCAGTTTAAACATAAAACATAAACAGATAATCTAGCGATTCGAACAGATAGACATGCAATTTAACTAACATATTCAATCAGTCAGTTCAGTATTTCAGTCGATTCATTTACTTATCATAATCCGTCTCAGTTTAGCAGTAATCAGTGGTTAACCAGTAATCAGTGGTGAGGGTTATTACACAGATAGCAGGCAACACGAACAGCTTGTAACGCTCTCAAAATAATACATAAACCCAACATTCAAGATAACCATAGACATACGAGAATAAAGCATATTTCCATTCATCAGAGTATTAAGTACAAAAGTATTACATGTTGACAACAAAAGTAAATGCCCTATAGGCTTACAACTTTCCAAGTCAACACTTGGGTTTAATAAGAGTAGAGTTCTAACTCTTTACACAAAATAAGCCATTGGCTTGATATACATGTAATAACAATAACCACAAAAAGATCCCTCAGCCTTAAGGCCTCCCAAGCTACGTCCTTGGAGGTGGCATGTCACCTGAACTTGAAAATGATGTCCCATATAGGGTGAGCCAATGCCCAGTAGAGATATACTAAACCAATTATGAACAATAACTAAAATATTAGCATTCGATAAATGGTTAAAACTTATAAACCAACTTATAACACAATCCAGTTCCATGACAAATATGTACATGTTTCATTCCACTTTCCTTTACTTAACCAATTCAATTCATAAACATGGCTCAGAACCTGGCCAAACAATTAAATGAGACTACAGCCCATATTAAAACACTTCATTTATTCACAATTCAAATGAGACTACAACTCATGTCAAAAACACTTCCAATACTTCAATTATCTACGTTATGCAAATGCAATTAGAATTTCGGGACTTTCACCCTGGACACTCTGGCCAACTTAGTTATCAATGGATTCTATCCCCTATCTCCTCCCAAACAGGTTTGCGAGTCCATTCCCTATCTCCTCTCAAACCATGGAGTACATCCCCTATCTCCTCCCAAACAACATACATATACAATGTATTTAACAAATATCATATACAATGATCAATCAATACACATATTCGATATATTATTCCAACCGTCATATTCAATGACATATTCCACATGATTAGTTTCAGTTTTCCCTAATCAATATACAGTGTCTACAACAATCAAGACTATCCTCTACCAATAGCCCAAAGCAGTTATCTCTAAACAGATAATAAATTTATCAAACAGATAAAATCTCAACATTTTCATGGGTGAGTGATTAATTAATCCAACTATACCATTCAATCTCATAATTTCCCAATTTCATAGTTTCCAACTCAATTTCATATTTTCCCAAAATTAATTATACTAATTAATTTATCACATTAATTAGGACATTTCCCTCCCTCTTTCAAATATCAACCCTAAGGTTCAATTTCATCAATTAAACAACAATAATACCATTTTCCAAGACCTCTCATACGCATGGAGTTTAACATTTGAAAACCCCCTTTTTAAAACTCTACAACAAACCCTAACTTTCCCAAAATCACCAAACAACCCCATCTATCCAAAATACACAATATTTATGTCAAAACTCATAGAGAGGAGTAGGTTATCCCTACCTCAAATGACGAGACCAAATGGAGAAGGTGATGAAAACTCAAAATACTCCAAACTCAAAGATTTTCAGATCCAAATGTAGCCCACACCAAGCTCTACACTTTATGCGAAGGAACTATAGTAGAAGATCACTCAAACTAGATGATTTCTTAGAGGGAAGTTGTATTCTAGAGAGAGGAGTTCTTAAATGAGGGTTTTGAAAAGTTAGAGAGAGAGAGTAGGTCGAAAAAGTGACTTAAAACGACATAGTCAAGATCTGATATACGTATAGTCCGCTCGAGCGGAGAATAGGACGCTCGAGCATAAGACACAAAAACTTTACCCGCACGAGCGCAAAAATACCCGCTCGAGCGCCAAGGCACAACTGCAAAGCACCGCCCGCTCGAGCGCAAAGGGACCCGCTCGAGTATAGAATACACTCTTCCAGTACTTTTACAGACTCCAGACACCCGCTCGAGTGCAACAAACCCGCTCGAGTGTAAGAAACTCCGCTCGAGCATAAGGAACTTCGCTCGAGCACGAAAAACACTTCTGCAGTACTTTTGCAGACACACCAAAATGCTGAAAGGATGCAAACTCCGCTCGAGCGTAACAAGACCCACTCGAGCGGATCAGCAAAAATCTGGGCAACAAGTTTTGAGACTAAAACTCAACCAACCTATTTGAAACACGCTCAAGACATTTCTAAACTCAAATTCAAAAAGTTAAAGGATGGAAATGCAACACATGCAACAATAGACATCCATGGAACCGAGCCTGAAATACAAAACCAATGGAGTGAAAACCAGGATCGCTATACAGCTTCTCCTCAAAATGGCTTTGGCAACTTTGCCATTTTGAGCATACATCTGACCTTCTCCACAATGGTCCGGTTCATTCTCTTGGCTACATCATTGTGTTGTGGGGTTCCTGGAACAGTCTTCTCATGTCGGATGCCGCGAGTTGCACAGTAGGCTTCAAACTTCTTTGACGTGTACTCACCTCCATTGTCTGTTTGGAGACACTTCAGCTTCTTTCCGGTCTCCCTTTCCACCATAGCATGGAATGTCTGAAAATGCTGGAACACCTTAACTTTGGTCTTTAGGACATAAACCCATACCTTCCGTGATGCATCATCAATAAACGCCAGGAAGTATTTTCTGCCACCCAAAGATTCCACTTCTATGGGATCGTATACATCAGAGTATACTCTGCTCAACAACTCTGATTGTCTTCTGGATAATGAGTGGAAAGGGACTCTATGATGCTTCCTAAATAAGCAGTTGTTACAAGGATTCAATTTTGCATCTTTGGCAAAAGGAATAAGAGACTTCTTTGCCAAAATCTACAACCCTTTCTCACTCATGTGACCCAGCCTTTTGTGCCACAAATTTGGTGATGCCTCATTTTCTGCTGCATTAAGGTTGTCTAAATTCACCTCCACATGAGTCTTGTATAGTGTGCCAATTGCCTGTCCTCTGGCTACCACCAGAGATCCCTTCTTCAACTTCCATATGCCTTTGCCGAAGTAGTTCTCATAGCCTTGTCGATCTAAGGCTATCCCTGGGATAAGATTCAGGCGTAAATCGGGAACATGCCTGACATCTTTCAACACCATCGTGCACCCAACTTTGGTTTGGATGCGGACTTCATCGATTCCCACAATGTTTGAAAAACTGGAGTTGTCCATCTTTACTGTACCAAAATCTCCAGCTTGGTACGTATTGAAAAACTCCTTATGGAATGTAGCATGGTAGGAAGCTACTACATTTACCACCCACTCGGTGTCGTTGTCTGACATATAGAGGCATTCTTCTTCTTCAACAGAGAATAATGAAATATCCTCTAAGACAGTAACTGCAGTGTTCCCATCTTCAGTCTTTGGCTGTCTATTGCCTTGTTTTTGTTCTTCTTTCAAGGCATAACAGTATTTCTTTATGTGACCCTCCTGGCCACAATGGTAACACTTGAACCTTGGTTGGCTCGTACCTTCTCTGGATTTCCCTCTGTCTTGAGATCTTTCTCTACTGCGTCCTCTACTTTTTCTTCTTCCTCTGCCTTTGCCTTTATTTTCTATGACGAGTGCATGTGATTGATCTCCACCCATGTCTTTTTTTCTTGCCTCTTCACTGAATAAAGCATCTGTAACCATGCTCATAGTCAATTTTCCTTTTGGTGCAGAGTTGCTGAGGGACACCACCAATGTCTCCCAACTATCTGGCAAAGAGCTGAGTAATAATATGGCCTGCATCTCATCATCCAGCTCCATTTTGACAATTTCCAGTTGGTTCACCAGATTTTGAAACTCACTAGTGTGTTCAGCAACAGAGATATCGCATTTCAGCTTCAAATTTACAAGTCTTCTCGTTAGGAGGGCTTTGTTCCGAGTAGTCTTCGACTGGTACATGCCTTCTAACTTTGTCCAAAGAGCATAGGCATCAGTCTCCTGGACGACATGGTGGAAGACACTGTGATCGATCCATTGTCTGATCTAGCCAATGGTTTTCCGATTCTTCCGTTTCCAGTCTTCATCGGTTTCTGCTGTTGGTTTAACTCCATTAAGCTTAATAGGGTCAAACAAATCTCGGCAATACAGCACATCGTCCATTCTGGGCTTTCAAATTACATATTTAAAAGCATTCAACTTTATCATGGATCTCGAAATCAACGTTGATTCCTCCATCAGACTTTGCCGTTGAGTCCAGACTGGTCAAATTAGCCGAAAAAGCACTTTGGATTGCCAAAATAAAAAACTGGAAGTTTTTGAAAATTGATTTGCAAAATTTGACCGTATGGATGTGTCTGAAATATTTCAAATAGTTGGAAAGCACTATTGGATCGCCCAAATCGGACTTTAAGTGGCTCTGATAAAGCCAAAACAAGTTGAATGGTTCAGATCGCTGAATTCTGGAGAGCCTGAGAAGCACCAGATTATTTCTCTGGATCAACTAACGTTAGCGGCTCAGACAATGGCTTGGTCAGTGGCGCGACTTGGTCAGCGGCTCCAGATCGGCTTATCGGCTCCGGCACGGCTCTGCGCGCAGCTCGGATAATGTCAGCGTCTGTTGTGCGCTTGTGGCAAGTGTTGCGCGTGAGATCATGCGTCTTCTTCCTTTGGAAGCGTGTGCGGTGCGTGGGCGCGTGGAAGCGCGTGAGAACTGCATCAAGTGGTACGTATGACGCGTGCGGGCCCGTCCAAACTTCTTTTCCGACGCGGTTTTCACGGTTGTGCTCGTCTGGTCGAGGGCTTGCACCTAGTGTACTCAAAAGTGGATTTTAGCCACTTTGATTTCTAGGCAATTTTTAAAAACACACTCTGTTTTGCCGAAAACACACAAAACTAGCTCTGATACCACTTTGTTGGGATCAAACACACCCAAAAAATAAATCATACACACAGAGAACACAATATTTACGTGGTTCGACCCAATACGTTCACGAAGCAGAAATGAGAATTTTCACTAAAACGGAGCAAAAAATACAAAACGGATGAGAAGTATCTCACTCTCTCTACTTAACTCAAAGCTCTCATACACTTCTCACAACTTTCTCTTTTTTTTATACAAATCACCCTCTTCCTCCAATCTCTATTTATACACACACACACACACACACACACACAGAGAAAGAGGCAACTCCCCCCAAAAATTTCTACCTTCTTTAATGGTTAATGGTGAGAATCAACAAAGGCAACAATGTGAAGAGAAGGGAGACTTTTTCAGATGCCCAACTCAGACTTTCACTTATGGTGGAGGTCTTCCTACGCCATTCTTCATTGACCCTCTCCTCTGCATGCATGGGGTTAGAGCTAACATTGGTATTGTTTAACAATGAAACCCATGAGATCAGAAATCTTGAAATGTACGGATGTGGCAATGCTCTTGGGCTTTGGGCTATTTGTTACAAAGAGTGCTTAGTTTCATTGTTTGGACAAAATGATGAGGATGGGAGGAGAGGCTACCAATTCTCTGATGCGGTTCATGACTTCTTTATTACTGGTTGCAGCAAGAACCTAGGGTTTAGGAATCCAAATCCAAAATAACATATTATTATTGTTATCTGATTATCCTCTTTGGTTTCCCTTTTTTTTTTTTTTTTTTTTTGGGTGTAGGTTGTCTCGTTGGTTAATTTTCTCTGTTTTGAAAATTAGTACTTTTTATGGATGTTGAAATTAATAAATCGAAACTAGGGTTGTTTGGGATGTCCTAAATAAGTACACTTTTTGACTTTTTGGACTAAAAAGTTTAGGAAAAAAATACAGTTGTTTGGGATATCTTTTTGGATTTTTACGAAAAAAATGTGTATTAAAAAATTGTATAAATTAGTGTATAGAAGAAGCTTAGGAAAGAAGAATAGGCAGTACGGTGGATGTCCTAGCTGGCAGCGTGTGCAGAGTAGTGTATAGGAGATGGTTTCCTCCCTTTCGGGCATTGAATTGGACGGTGTTGTTTGTTTCGTAGGAGCCCACCACAGGTCCCGTTTTGCTCATCGGAACCGTTCAATGTGTAGAACTCGTCGAGTACTATATGCTTGTAAAAAATCATGTTGATCGGATATCGATAGCTATCTGATTGGATTAGTTTTTTTTGTTACACCATCCATTTTGTATACAAACCTAATTTGATCATGTAGTTAGCTATATCCGATCAACGTGATTTTTTACAAGCATATAATACTCGACGATTTCTACACATTGAACGATTCAGATTATCACAACGGGACCCGTGATGGGCCCCTATGGGCCTAACAACACCGTCTTGTTTGCTTCTTAGACTGTTTCCTTTGTACAAACGGTGGGCAGCTAAAGTACAACTCACGTGACATGTAAGTTGTACTTTTTTTTTGTAAAATTAATTTTTTTTATATTTTTTTGGTGAATAATGATAAATTTTTAACTTTTTTGGTAACTTTTTGACTTTTTTGAGGTATGTCAAACCAGCCCATATATGTTGACTTTTTTTTACCTTGTATTATTATTTTGAAGAACAATACTATATCTTCTTAATTTCTACCCCCAAACTCCCTTTCAATGATAACAATTTATTATTTGTCACGTCATTGGAGGGGTTTGTATTATTATTTTGAAGAGCAATACTACATCTCCCTAATTTCTACCCCCAAACTCCCTTCCAATGATAACAATTTATTATTTGCCACGTCATTGGAGGATGGGACATTTTTGACACTTTTTTTTATCTCAATCTCATTATTAATTAACTAGTAGTGCGATACACAAGAATTTATTTTTAAAATAAAAAATTAATTTTGAATCTTAATACTTTACGTGTGAAAAATTTTGAGTTGGTTTGGTTTAGTTTTTTAAATGAGTTTTGAGTTGTATTTTGAAAAATAAGTTGTTGAAAAGAGTTTTAAAAGTTGAAAATTTGTTTGGTTATAAGTTTTGAAAATAGTTTGGAGATGATTTGTAAAATTTTTTTTTGTTTTTATATTTATTTTTAGTTAAATAGATGAGTGAAAGAAGATTTAATTGATTGAGCTCTAGAATGTGAGAGAGAAGAGAGAAAAAAGAGGAGTAGTTCTGTTTTTTTAAATTAATTATTTAATCTTTATCTTTGTTTGTAGGTCATGAAATTATTTTTAATAAATTATCAATTTATGGGGAAAAAATTCAAATTCAAATATTTATCTATAAGTCATGAAATTAATTTTTTAATTAATTATTTCATTTTATTTTTATTTATAGGTCGTGAAATTAATTTTATAAATTTTTTATTAGTTTTATATGTTTATCTATAATGAAATTAATTAAAGTACAAATGAGAAGAAAAAAAGAAAAGAAAAAAAAAGTGCTTTTTTTTAAAAAAAAAAATCAATTATTTTATCTTTATCTGTAGGTCATGAAATTAAATTTTTTAAATTAATTTTGGGAGGATTTACATGTAACTCTTAATAAATGAACTTATTGTCCAGTAGTCCTGTTAGAATTAATGGTCTTTTTCATTAAATACCATTAAAAAATATCACTAATTATTAATTTTCAGTGATGGTATGAAAATTTTGTTACAAAAAATGTCATTAATTATAAATTTTAGTAACAGTTTAACAAAAACATCACTAATTTTTAATTTTCAACGGCAGTTTAAAAAATTTGTCATAGAAAAACGTGATTAATTGTAAGTTTTAACGACAATTATAAAAATCGTGATAAAAGTCACTAATTGTTAATTTTTAGTGACATATTTAAAAAAATCAACACAAATTTTATTTTTAACAATGATTTTATTAGGACTTATTTTCAATAGGACCTAATGAAAATTAAATCCAACTATTAGGACATATTAGTAGTTTATCCTTAATTTTGATATGTTTGTCTATGAGAAGGAAGTTTATAATTCAAATCTTTATCTATAAGTTATGAACTTAATTTTTTTTAATCACTTATTTGATTTTTATCTTTATCTATAAGTCATGAAATTAATTTTCATAAATTAGTTATAATTTTTTTATGTTTATAGGGAGAAACTTTGAAATTCAAATTTTTATCCATATGCCATGAAGTTAATTTCCATTTCAATTAATCAAACAATTAAAAAATAGAGGAAAAAGTAAAACATGAAAGACAATTTAGGAAAGAGGAAATTTTAAAATTATGAAAATCTAGGAATAGAATTTTGCAGTTTTTTTATTATTATTATTTTTTTAAAGAAAATACTACATTTGCTTATATATAGTATCGATAGATAGATAGATACTTAGATAGATAGATAGATGCATGGCACATTGTTCATATGCAGCAGATGACCTGTCTGTGATGTTTATTCAAAGAACAATTGCAAACAACCCCACTCCAAGATCCAAGTCCAAATCTAATTTTAAAATTGTGTTTCAATCAATAATTTGAGGAGATATTTGTAGAGCAAAACGAAGAAGAAAAAAAAAATCAATAAAATTGAAGCTATTTTTTCCGTACTTTCTTTTCTTTTTCTTCACAAATCCACACATTTGTAACATTTGGGGGAGTTACATAGGCATTTAGGCCACGTTTGTTTGGCAGATTAGATTGGATGGGATTATTAGTAAGAGGATTGTTAGTGAAGAGATTGTTAATGTGTGGATTGTTAGTGAGGGGATTAAGTAAAAGTGTGTTTGTTTTGATGATAGTGTGGGAGATGATTAGTGATGGGATTGTTAAATTATTTTTATATAAAATAAATAAATAAATTATTTCTATATTAAAAAAAATTAAAACAAATATTAAAACAACTAAGAGCACTTGGTAAAAAAAAAAAATTAAAATAATAAATTTTTTATATAAAATAGACTCAATCCCCTCACTATTTTCCTAATCCCACCTAAAATTCACCCAAGCTAATCCCCCAACAGAGCGGGATTACTAAGCCCCCTTCACTGCTAATCCTATCACATTGTGTTGCATCCAAACAAGGGTTTGGTGGGTCCCACGGATTGCTAATCCAATCCACCCTCCCAAATCCCCAATCAAACATGGCCTTAAAGTTGTGTTTCGATTATGAATTTTAATAAAAATTTAAAAAGAAAAAAAAAAGTAAAAAAAATGTGAACAAAATATAAACTTTTTATTTTTGATTTTTTATTTCCTTTGCCTTTTCTCTTTCTTTTCCGCTTTCCTCTTCAAACCACATAAAGAAAAAATTATTAAATGCACTTCGAGATGAGTCCACACCAATCACCAATTGAAATATCTCATATTGTCTTTCCAAATATTAATTACACAAACAAAAGTTATATATCATTCACATTCAAGACTTTAAAATAGCAAGCTGTGACCACCACTTCTCCACTTGAAGAGGTAAATGAACTCTCACAGCATACTGCCAAGTTTGCAAACAGAGTGTGCTTTAAAGATCCTGACTCACACCATAATTCAAATGCAAAGAACATTTTCAACCAAAAGAGAGTAGCAGTAAGGCTTCATAAAGAATGTTGGTGATGACTTTGTTCTCACAATTTAATGTGTTGGACCCCTCTACTCTACTGACCTCCTTCTAATTCTCTTTACGGTGATGACTTCATTCTCACAATTCAATGTGTTGGACCCCTCTGCTCTACTCACCTCCTTCTAATTCTGTAAAGATTAACCTTAAATTCTTTCATTTCAAATTTATTACTTGTCTAAATGAAACCAAAGTTAATAAGAAGCAGTTGGGGTGGTTTACAATATTAAATGATATATATCATCAATATAATTTGGCAATATAATTTTTGAAGCTGAATTTCAATAGATAATTTCAACAAATAAATTTTTTAACAGATAATTTCAACAGATAATCAAAAAAAATTAAACAGATAGATATTTGAACCACTAGTCAAAAAAATTAAAAGATAGATTAAAGGTGTAAAATTATAAATAAAATGTGTTCCAAAATAATAAAATGTATTTTTCACCACAATATTTGATAAAGAGTATACTTTTCACCCCCCCCCCAAAAAAAAAAAAAAAAAAACTCATGAGACCTAATTACACCCTCTTTAAAATGAAATTTTCATCAATTTTCTCTAGTAATAATAATAATAATAATAATAATAATAATAATAATAATAATAATAATAATAATAATAATAATAATAATAATCTCCTGAACTTCTTTTAACGAGCAAAATAGTTTAGAGATTTTTTTATTTTGTTATTTACTTTTGAACTTGTTAAATTCACATAATTTTTTCCTTTTATTTTGATCTTATAAAATACTTCACATTCGCAACCATGCTAATGAAGTTCAGACGCATGGCACGTGTCACCCAACCCAAGTAACCTTTGTAAGTCTTCAAGGCTTTCTGAAAAAGAAAAAAGAATGCAAGTCTTCTACATTCTATAATTCCTCCTAATTTCTACCCTTCAATTCTCTCTCCCAACCAATTCGAATTAATTACCCTATCCACCACCTTCTCCACCATTATAAATATGGATGGATTTCCATAAAGAAATCTCAAAAATCTTGAGTTGGGTGTGAAAAAATGAAGTTCATCAATCTAGTGTTTCTTTTGGGCTTGCTCTGGACGCCCAACCCAGTTACTTGCCAAATACCTTACAATCAATTCCAACTTGTCCAAGCTTGGATACCGACATTTTGCAAGAAATACAATGGCTGTTTTCCGAATTTGACACCAAACTTCACCCTTCACGGCCTTTGGCCAGCTACAAGCACCGGGAACTTAGTGTTGAATTGTGGCACAGGTTGGAACGATTCTAATATTCGACCCGAGGTAATAAAATCCTTTCTTAATTAAACTTAAATTGTTGTTGTGCTTCATTTCTCCAAGTGTTACAAATTTGATTTGATTGATTATTATTAAACAATCACAACTATCCAATTACTTATGGCTTATTTTCTTAATTTATTTATTTATTTTTCTTGGTTTGATATGTATTGCATGTGGGATATCATCACCCCATGTGAGGGGTGAAGCCAACACACATGAGTTGGCCATGTTAGGAAGCCAGCCTTTAGCCATGTGAAGAAGGGGTTGGCACAAGCTGGCCATGTGCTGGCCAGCCTCTCCACCTGCATTCTGTTAGTGTATAAATGGAGGCTGAGGGGAGGGTTTGATATAGAGAGCAGAGCAAGCCACGGAGAGTGAGATATCTGAGGCAGAGAAACCGTCTTCCTTGGTGTGAGCAAGGGAGACGGGTGAGTGGGTGAGTGAGGAGAGTGTGAGCTCCTCCTCTATTGTAATCTTTCTGTAATATCTCCATTGTTATAGTGATAACCGGCTACTCTCCCGTGGACGTAGGCATTGAGGCCGAACCACGTTAAATATTGTGTCTCCTTGAGTGTGGGTGTGTTTTTCTGCTTGGTATAATTTCTATAAGGTCTTGGGCGGGATCCCAGATCCCAACAAGTGGTATCAGAGCCTCGTTGGTGGCGTTTCGGAACAAAAACAGCGTGTTGTTTGAAACTGCCCAGAAATCAAGTTGCTCGAAATCAGATTTTGAGCATACCAGGAGCAAGGGCTTGAGAAGAGAAGTCCAACCATGTAAAGACGATACCCAGAGGAGTCTCCACGCGCCCTCACGCGCCCCCTGAAGAAGGCGCGTGAGGCCCAGTCTCTGCACGCGCCCGCACGCGCCGTGAAGGCATTTAGGCCACGTTTGTTTGGCAGATTAGATTGGATGGGATTATTAGTAAGAGGATTGTTAGTGAAGAGATTGTTAATGTGTGGATTGTTAGTGAGGGGATTAAGTAAAAGTGTGTTTGTTTTGATGATAGTGTGGGAGATGATTAGTGATGGGATTGTTAAATTATTTTTATATAAAATAAATAAATAAATTATTTCTATATTAAAAAAAATTAAAACAAATATTAAAACAACTAAGAGCACTTGGTAAAAAAAAAAAAATTAAAATAATAAATTTTTTATATAAAATAGACTCAATCCCCTCACTATTTTCCTAATCCCACCTAAAATTCACCCAAGCTAATCCCCCAACAGAGCGGGATTACTAAGCCCCCTTCACTGCTAATCCTATCACATTGTGTTGCATCCAAACAAGGGTTTGGTGGGTCCCACGGATTGCTAATCCAATCCACCCTCCCAAATCCCCAATCAAACATGGCCTTAAAGTTGTGTTTCGATTATGAATTTTAATAAAAATTTAAAAAGAAAAAAAAAAGTAAAAAAAATGTGAACAAAATATAAACTTTTTATTTTTGATTTTTTATTTCCTTTGCCTTTTCTCTTTCTTTTCCGCTTTCCTCTTCAAACCACATAAAGAAAAAATTATTAAATGCACTTCGAGATGAGTCCACACCAATCACCAATTGAAATATCTCATATTGTCTTTCCAAATATTAATTACACAAACAAAAGTTATATATCATTCACATTCAAGACTTTAAAATAGCAAGCTGTGACCACCACTTCTCCACTTGAAGAGGTAAATGAACTCTCACAGCATACTGCCAAGTTTGCAAACAGAGTGTGCTTTAAAGATCCTGACTCACACCATAATTCAAATGCAAAGAACATTTTCAACCAAAAGAGAGTAGCAGTAAGGCTTCATAAAGAATGTTGGTGATGACTTTGTTCTCACAATTTAATGTGTTGGACCCCTCTACTCTACTGACCTCCTTCTAATTCTCTTTACGGTGATGACTTCATTCTCACAATTCAATGTGTTGGACCCCTCTGCTCTACTCACCTCCTTCTAATTCTGTAAAGATTAACCTTAAATTCTTTCATTTCAAATTTATTACTTGTCTAAATGAAACCAAAGTTAATAAGAAGCAGTTGGGGTGGTTTACAATATTAAATGATATATATCACCAATATAATTTGGCAATATAATTTTTGAAGCTGAATTTCAATAGATAATTTCAACAAATAAATTTTTTAACAGATAATCAAAAAAAAATTAAACAGATAGATATTTGAACCACTAGTCAAAAAAATTAAAAGATAGATTAAAGGTGTAAAATTATAAATAAAATGTGTTCCAAAATAATAAAATGTATTTTTCACCACAATATTTGATAAAGAGTATACTTTTCACCCCCCCCCCCCAAAAAAAAAAAAAAAAAAACTCATGAGACCTAATTACACCCTCTTTAAAATGAAATTTTCATCAATTTTCTCTAATAATAATAATAATAATAATAATAATAATAATAATAATAATAATAATAATCTCCTGAACTTCTTTTAACGAGCAAAATAGTTTAGAGATTTTTTTATTTTGTTATTTACTTTTGAACTTGTTAAATTCACATAATTTTTTCCTTTTATTTTGATCTTATAAAATACTTCACATTCGCAACTATGCTAATGAAGTTCAGACGCATGGCACGTGTCACCCAACCCAAGTAACCTTTGTAAGTCTTCAAGGCTTTCTGAAAAAGAAAAAAGAATGCAAGTCTTCTACATTCTATAATTCCTCCTAATTTCTACCTTTCAATTCTCTCTCCCAACCAATTCGAATTAATTACCCTACCCACCACCTTCTCCACCATTATAAATATGGATGGATTTCCATAAAGAAATCTCAAAAATCTTGAGTTGGGTGTGAAAAAATGAAGTTCATCAATCTAGTGTTTCTTTTGGGCTTGCTCTGGATGCCCAACCCAGTTACTTGCCAAATACCTTACAATCAGTTCCAACTTGTCCAAGCTTGGATACCGACATTTTGCAAGAAATACAGTGGCTGTTTTCCGAATTTGACACCAAACTTCACCCTTCACGGCCTTTGGCCAGCTACAAGCACCGGGAACTTAGTGTTGAATTGTGGCACAGGTTGGAACGATTCTAATATTCGACCCGAGGTAATAAAATCCTTTCTTAATTAAACTTAAATTGTTGATGTGCTTCATTTCTCCAAGTGTTACAAATTTGATTTGATTGATTATTATTAAACAATCACAACTATCCAATTACTTATGGCTTATTTTCTTAATTTATTTATTTATTTTTCTTGGTTTGATATGTATTGCATTTGCAGACAAGGGTCTTAGCGGGTCCTTTGGCCAGCGCATGGCCGAGCATTATAATTGGCAGAACGGATTCACAGCTTTGGCAGTATGAATGGGACAAACATGGGACTTGTTGTTTGTCCAGAATGACGAAAATGGATTACTTTGTGAGCGTAATCCGAGAAAGAAATAAGATGGACTTGCTCAGCATCCTAGGCAATGCCAACATAGTACCGCGCTCCGATGTATCGTATACCAAGCTTGATTTCGAAAATGCTCTTACTCAGTTCACTGGAGTGGGAAATAGCATTTACGTTTCGTGCTATGCTCTTAACAACACGCATGTGCAACTGTTTGAGATTTACACTTGTCTCAACTACCTTGCAACCCAAGTGATTCCCTGTCCAGTAAGTACCAAACAAAGGGGTTGTACCGGGAGCATTGTATTTCTCCCGTAGTAGTAGCAACTTATGTTGGAATAATTAGTGTGGTTGATGAACCGCAACAGTGTTTTATTAAAGTAAATGTTTGAAATTGACTGTAGCATGCTATGTTGGTTCATTCAATTTTTTCTTTGCTAGATTCATTAACTGTTTATCAACTTGAAATTGCAAAATCTTCTTAGTTTCAATAGATTGTGAAATATCTGTTGTAGAAATGTCTACAACACCCCAAATGATAAAATGGCCCCAGAACCAATCCACTCCCGGAAGAAATGGAATAGTGATGAAAATTCTCCAAAAGCTACAAAAGGGTTCAGAAAGCTTCTCTTGAATAAAAATTGCAGCAAGGGATGGGGTTCAATATATTTCACCACCGCATCCACTTACAAAATGTTCTGTTACTTGAATTGCTCTTCACATAATCTTTCTTGTACTTTGTAAATGTGGCTACTAATTCATCATAGTCTGGAAGCTTTGGGTGGACATAGCTCAACTGAGGCCTGGACTCTTCATCTTCTTCCATTTCCTCCAGATGATCATGACATGAGCTACAAGAATTGTGCATTAAAATCCCTTCCTTGACTATCATGTTTTGATAATTCACTTCGTTCTGATGTTTTGATAATCCATCATATTTTGCGCACGCTCCATCTTTCTTGATCATGGCATTGCGTCTATGTGCTAAACTCTTCTTCTTCACGAAACTTTTACCTAACATTTCTATCCCATGATTCCAAACTATTAATTTCATTTTTGCCACTAAAATCTTCTTTGTTTGATAACTGATCTTCCATGTCATCGAGGTAGACAATGGCTGTCTCTTGAATTGGAGGTGAACTATCTGGTGTGTAGTCCTATTTGATTAACTATCATAAGAATCACAAGGAAAGGTCACCAAGATCCTAGAATTGGTGCAAGAAAATCTTGATCCAATTCTCCAGAACTTGTCCTTCATTTTTTATTTCGGCATTTGATCACTATCTTGAATTACCAAATCAAAAGATTGATCTTTATTTCTAGTTTCACATTTTTTTTCTCCAAAAAACTGGGAGCTACAAGTTAAGAAGACTTGGACTCATAAGTTGTATGACATAAATATGTGATCTATGTGAAAGTATCAGTGTTGGCCATCTATCAATTACTAATCTTTTAGTCATTGTTCATGGTTGGTTTAGTGTATTTCTACTGGGCTGTGGCTCACCCTATATGGGAATATCACTTTCAGGTACAGGTAGCATGCCACCTCCAAGGACATAGCTTGAGAGGCTAGAGGCGGACATACTTTTGTCGTTTCATATTTGATGTATTATATGTAAATTCAAGGCAAGGACTTGATGTGTAAACGAGTTAGTACTCTTATATTGTCACCAAGTGTTCACTTGGAAAGCTGTAAGCCTGTAGGGCATTTTGCTTTTGTTGTTAGCATGTAATACTTCTGTAATGAAACTCTGATAAATAGAAGAATGTGGTTATTTCATATGTTAATGAATGTCTTATTTGATGGGCTAAATGCCGTTATTTTGAGGGCGTTACAATTAGGCTGTACAAAAAAGACCAATGAGGCTAACCTTGTCTCTCACCCAACAAACCAAGATAAATTTATAAATTTATGAGTATAATAGATGAGAATAAAAAAGGGGAAATTACTATTGGGTAATTTCAAAAAATATTTAAAATTTATGCAAAATTTTATAATTTTAATTATTAATATTTATAATTTTTATCATTTATGTGCGATTATTTTTTAAATAATACACTGCACTGAAATTTTCCCAATAAAAAATACAAAAATATAGTGATTTCTCATCTATTTATGTAAAAAGAAAATCATGATTGTGTGTTTTCTCCCTATATTTTTGGATGAGTAAAATAATAAAATATGTGAGATACGAATATGAGTGAATTTTTTTTTTCTTCTTTATTGTGTATTTTAATGGACAATCACGATATTATAATTTTATTTTTATTTTATAACTAACCAATTTGTTTCTTTTCAGTTTTTCTTATCACAATTTCTCACCAAATTTATAAATCAAATATAAGAAAATTTCTCTTTCTATTCATTTCTTACCAAACCATCTCATCCAAATAAACTATATAGTTAAATGGACAGTGAAAAAAAAAAGTGATAAAAATAAAAGTTATATGTGTCACTTTCTCTTCTTTGTACACATAAAAGTTAAAGTTAAATGTAAACATAAATTTTATGAAAATCAGACGTGTAAAACAAAAGTAATGAAAATTTACAATTATGAAACATTGAAAAAAAAATAAAATAATTACTTTATACATTAATTTGGTTGTTATGCACAAATGACAAAGAACAATGACCAAAATGAAATAAAATTAGGGTTAAATAGGTAAGGGACCAACAAATACCCAAAAACTAGACAGCAGATCTAGTAGATACACAGCATAGAGGCACAAAGTGAAGCAGAGTTTGCTCCCAGCCAATGGTGGCAGGCCAGAAGATGTTATGCAAACCAGCAAAGCAAGATAGATACATAGAAACACAGACAGGACAGAAACCAGCATGCTACCACTGAGACAGATAGATACATAGCCAGCACTGGAGCAGGTAATACCCAAGCCAGCAAACCAGCACACCAGCAGACTCCAAAAGCCACCCAAAACACCAAAACATCAACCAGCCAATGACAGAACAAGTCACAGCAAATGGTGGCAGACCAAGGTACCAACTAGTTAGTAGCCCTCAACTGCAGACCTTAAACTGCTGCAGATACAGAAATACGCAATAGCAGAGCTTGCACAAATAGATACAGTACAACATAGCTATGAAGACAGAAGTGTTGTAGCAGAACAATCAGCACCAGAGCAAGCACCAAGGTAAAAGACACCAAAGTGATAATATTCACGACACACAAGCAGCCGCAACACAGATTACTAGATTACAGATGTACCAGGTAACAACATAAACACCATAAAAGCATAATACAACACAGATGCAGCAGAGCAACAAACAGAAGCAGGGGCAAACACACTTAACAGCAGAGGGATAAAAGGTGATTCCATAGATAATGTTGTTAGTATTTATTAGAATTAGAAATAGTTTTACAACATAAATTATAACTTATAAAAAATTTCTTCAATTTAATGATAAATATCGACAACTTCAAATGACTTATTTGAAATCATTGATAAGAGGTGGAATCTTCAGACGAGTTATTTGAAATCCAAGTTTACAATTATTTTTTTGTTATGCTAATTAATGAATTTTTGATGGCGAATCGATCGACCCATCTTAACACAAAAAACAAAAAAACACGAGAGTGATCCTGATTTGACTTGAATTTCATTCAACCCAAGTTGAAATAACATTACAGAAGCTTATGGAAGTGAGGCTAGCATGTTTGGCCCACTGAGCCACTCTCCATTTGACATTAACACTCAAATCCTTAAGATTAGGCTGACTCCCATTGAAGATTCAATGGGAGTTTCTCTTTTCCATATGTCAAACTAACACCTCCAAACAAAACTGGTTGCATCAAAACCACCAGTGTTTTTCTTTGTCATGTTATTGTTTCGCACCAAACCAAACATGTACATTGGAGAAGACTACTAAAGGGTACCCCGCCACCATTGTTGTTTTCTTTCCCATGGACAACATCTCCTTTTAATTAGTCACCAATGAACAACAAACAAATATTTTAAACAAAAGAAAGCTCCAAACAAAGTAAGATTGGCTATGTCATTCTCCTTCCCCCCCCCCCCCCCCCCCCAATTCCATGCCCTCTCTCTACAACAGGATTAAAGTCAGATTGTTTAGGTGTTCATGGGGTGTGTTATGTACTATAGTTCAGAACATTCAATAAAGTTATATCACAATTTGTAAAAAAAAAAATTTGTAACTTCCTATAATTAATCACAAAAAATTCTAAAGCTTACAAAGTTCTTTCTTTAAATTTTAACAATTCACCTATCAGGTGTACAGACACCACTAATTTTAATTTCTATTTGATTAATTAATTACTCAATGAAAGTGAATGGATATGAGGTAGTAGGAGCATCCATGATCCCTTAAAAGTGCAAAAGAAGAAAAAAGATAAGTGAAAGAGACAGGTTTGGTAATCAATCTGCGCATGTTTGTTTGTGAGGAAATGAAGTTAAGGTGCTTCATGCACCTAATTACAGATTTTTGGATTAACATGGCTTGTTCTTCAGTGGTTTTAGTCACCGAGTCACTGTTAATTATTTTTCATGGGTTAATTGTATTTTTTAAATGAAAAACATTTTAATTGTGTCAAAGGTGATTCCATAGATAATGTTGTTAGTATTTATCATTAGAATTATAAATAGTTTTACAACATAAATTATAACTTATAAAAAATTTCTTAATTTTAATGATAAATATCGACAACTTCACAGTACAGGGATAAAAGGTGTTATTTGATTAGTTTAAAGTATACAATTTACACTTGGTGATTAAGAAAATTCATTCAATTTTGGCATACGTTAGTTATGATTTATATAGTTGGGGAGAGAAATGTATGTTTTGCTGTGTAGGCCAAGTGAATGAATCTTATAATAATATGTTAATTCACTGTATCTTATCAAATATGTAAGAGATAATAAACAATTAGCAAATCATTGGTAAGAGGTGGAATCTTCAGACGTATTTGAAATCCAAGTTTACAATTATTTTTTTGTTATGCTAATTAATGATTTTGTGATGGCGAATCGATTGACCCATCTTAACACAAAAAACAAGAAAACATGAGAGTGGTCCTAATTTAACCTGAATTTCATTCAACCCAAGTTGAAATAACATTACAGCAGCTTATGGAAGTTAGGCTACCATGTTGATTAATTAACAATTGATTAATCAATAGTTAATTAACTAATTAATGAGCCGATTTAGCTGAAACAGAGACACATTTGGTCATATAGTGGGCTTTCAGTTTCACTTTCGAATCTATGTGTGTTTTCGGATAGATGGGGGGCCACCCCCAATGCCTAACATAGCTTAACAATTACAAATTGCAATTACACGCAGCAGCTAAACAGATGAAACATCATGTCAATAGATACAGACCTCTCCCCTCTTTCAGAAACCAACCTGAATTTTTAAACCCTAAAATCATTAATGTACTCCACTTATTAATCTATGTCATTACCTTAATAATTTATTATACGGTGTACATATACGACGCCTATCCAATCCAAACACAATTCTATTATAAACACAGAAACAAACATATAATAGCAGTAAAGAAGTTGCACTCACTAAATTCAAAATCATAGATGGAATTTGCAGTGGTGATGGGTTATTGTGCAGGTGGTGCTGAATTAAGAGAACTTACATGCAAGTCCTAATAAAATTTGGCACAACAAAATGTCACTAATTGTCTTTTGCTAGAACCAACTTTCATGAAGAATTGATAGAACTTAATGAAAATTAAGTCTAAATATTAGGACCTACTAGTAATTTACCCTTGAATTTTGAATTAATGGATAAACACTTTGTCCTTTGCAAGGGTGGAGAGGCTAATTCCAATAAGTGCTAATCAAACGACTGATTTTCACCCATAAAATATATATATATATATATCAAGCTAAGAGAAGCATCGAAAGGACGCGGTAAACTAACACCTTCCTTAAACACAATGGTAAACCTCTGAATTCAACTGTTGTTTTGTCAAAACCAAAACTTTGAGTTATTTAAGAGTTAAACATACTCAAAACAGGGTTTAAATATTATATTTCAAATAATATTTGCAAATAGATAGTTCTATCTCAGCTTTTATTTGGTTTACAGTACTTGATTCGCACGAAATTAAGATTGTTTCATATCCATTAGTGCATGTGCGCATAGCTAACGCTAGGAAATATCTAGGCACAACATGTCATATGCAAATTATAGTTTAAATTAGTGTTGATTACAAACTACTCTGATATTTTAAATTAGTGATGTTACAAATCAATGCAACTATAATTTTTTTTTAAAAATCCAATGAAGGAAAAAAGTAAGTACATAGGGTATGCACATTTTTTTGAATTATATTTTTAAAATTATTTCTGCTTTGCAACATTGTCATAGTTTGTTTTCCGCTTGATATATAAGCCCAGACAAAGAACAATTTATGTGGGGAAAAAAAAGGGCAACCAAAAAAAAATCAAAAAGGGCTGCCACCACCATAGAATCATCATCTAGACAGTTCATGATCTCACAGCCGTGGCATGTTAACATAAATTTCAGAACATGAAACTTCATGTTTCGGATCATCTACCATGTATATCATCAAGAAATCAAGACAAAATGACATACCTGAATCCATCGATGAACGGTTAAACGGAAGCGTCTGATTGTCAATAAAACCTTGATATTGACTATGTTATTGTCTTCTAATCCTTTCACTTTTGGTGCCTTATGTTTCTCCTTGAGAGGATTTAGAAAAACAAAACAATGTTCTTATTTTTCCACCTTGGGAAGGAATCCCATTGAGACATTATCTAACATGGCAAGCCAGACACCCAAGAAACTAAAATATATTTAGCAAACCTAGATCAAATGAGATGGCCATTCCACAGCAATCAGAAGTAATCAAGTAAAAATTTGGCAAACAATATCATCACTATCTGGTAGCAAATAAAAGAAGACATCATCAAAGCCCACTCTTTAACAAAATCATAATACATAACTTTATAAAATTCTATTGGATAATACTATACCTTTAACACAACATCAATATTCTCACAATATATAGATCAATGCCACCACAGCCAACAATTTATAGTTAATTGACAATTTTGCAATCAAAGTTCACTAATTCAGTGCCTAGGGGTAGTTTTGTTTCCAGCTGCTTGGCACGTTCTCTAGCAACATCATTTCCCTCACCTATTTGGTCATTTAAATCACACTCAAGTCAGAGGAGTCCATGGGTGCTATAATTTTGCTCCCAAATCAGACCAATGAGTGTGGAGAGATCGAGCAACAAATCGGAGTCCAACAAGATCCCAAATGTTTGATATTGCACAATTTTTTTATTTTTTTTATTTGGATACCTAGCATTTGTAATATAAGAAAGTCGTTCTTCTCAATTGACTCTGAAAAACCTAACACTAAAGATTGAAATTTCAACAATCCAAAATCCACAATCCGAAATAAAACCACTTCAACCAAACCCATTTACGAAATCAACACAAAATGAAAGAAAAAAAAAATCATATAAAAACCCTACAGAAAGCGTGAGAAATGGGGAAGGGAGAGACAGCGAGAAAGAGAGAGAAAAAGCGAATCCAGATCGACAGAGAAGGAGAGAGACCGAGAGACAAATACCTATAATCAGTGGTGGTGCTGATTTGCAGTGATCGTGGTGGCGAGCGTCGGTGGCCAGCGAGGGTGATGATCGACGGTGGTGAGCGGCTGTGAGGTTTGGTATCGACTGCTCTCTATGTTGGTGTGTGAGACATAACAGAACCGAAATGTGTTTTCCTGTAAATGGGATACTGGGCGCGAATATTAATGACTTTCCCTCTAAAAAAATTTCGAAGCTTTAGCGACTAAACGATTATTTGTCGCAAATACTCATTAACAGCGACTAAATATTGGTCGCCAAAGGTAACATTTTTGGCTACTAATGTTTACTTTCTTCGGCAATCTTTAATATACAATGACTAAATGATTTGTTGTCGTCAAAAATTCATCTAAATGTGTCATTTTTGTGCAACTAAATCGGTTTTTGTCGGCAAATGACATTATACGCCGACTAAATGAAGAATTAGTAGCATAAAATGACAAAAAACACCGACTATAGCTATTTTTGGTTGCCAATAAGAACTCTATGTCAACCAAAATCATATAGTAGCTAAAAAATGCGATCAATGCCAACTAAATCAACTTTTGGTCGCCCAAAGCACTATTTTTGGCTACTAAAATTGTTTTGGTCGCCAATTTTAGTCACCAAATGTGCAGTTTATAAAGTAAAAAAAAAAAAAAAGTAAAATAAGAAATAAAATAAGAAGATAATTTAGGTCTCATTAGACACTCTGTGCTCTCGACTTACTGCATTAAGAAAAATACGTTTGATTTGTATTTTGAGAAAAAAAAAAACACTGCTTTCTAATTTTTATTTTTCCATTTTCATTTTTAAGATACACACTATCCACACAAAAAATGGTAAAAACTATAAAACATAGAGAAATTGTTTAGTGTTATTGGAATAAATATAAGTGGTGCATGTGCTCTAATTTTATAATTGTTGATTTAAGTAGCACAATTTTTCACTTTTGTGCTATTGTTCATTCTTCAAATGTGTGGTATATAACATACAATATATCCTAGATGATCACGACTGTCTTGATTCAATTGAAAAGGTAAAAGACTATTTTGTTAGCTTTGATTTTAAAAATACCAGCTGTCCACATATGCAATATGTGTGTAAATCGAGGGAAAAAAAAAACGAGTAATATCATATAAATAATGACAAGAAAATATGCTTATATTGTAAGGTCCCAATGTCCCACATCGGGAATTGAGGGAGAGTTCCTGGGCTATAAAAGTAAAAACCTGGACCCTTATATAGCATCAAGGTCTTTTCCCGAGTGGTGAAACAATGTCGATGACATATGAATGGTTGGGGTGTTACAAATGGTATCAAAGCCAACTCTTCGGAGTACCGAGTGCGGACCCTTTGCATCTCTCGATGCATGTGGGTGGGCTTAAGAGCAAGCAGGCTACTGCATGGGGACGTGCAGCTTTAAGAGGGGGTGATTGTAAGGTCCCGGTGTCCCATATCGGGAATGAAGGGAGAGTTCATGAGCTATAAAAGTAAAAACTTGGACCCTTATAGAGCATAGAGGCCTTTTCCCGAGTGGTGAAATCCCTAGCAGAACTCTTCAGTTAAGCGTGCTTAAGCTGGAGTAGTTATGGGATGGTTGACCCACTGGGAAAACAAATCTGTGTGAAGGGTTGGGTGTTACATATATAGTGTGTTGCTGAAGTGGAAAGTATGTTCTTTTTCAGATAAAGGTTTATGGGCCAAACCTTACACATTTCATTATATAATTTTATATTTTTAAATAAGTTAGAAAGGCATTTTCAAAAATGTCACAAAATGTCAACACCGTCTCCAGCCTTCATATATTATAATAGAATAGATAGATATATTAGAGGCTAGAAATTTGATTTAATATGGTATGATTTATTCTTGTTTTAGAATATTTATCACTGTGTTTGGTTTCAATTTTCTAGAAATTGAATTTTTTTTTTTTATGCAATTGTTCTCTTCGCCGTTTGCTAACAAATTCGTTCTTAGCAAAGAGGAAGAGATCTGGAATGCGAGAAAAATCTAGAAGAGAGAAAAAAGATAGAGGAGAGAGAGAGAGGTTGTGGCTTAGATCTATTCAAAAAATTGAACATGTAAGGGAAATATGCTTGATAAATTTCAAGGGAAAAATGCTTAAGCTGAATTTCAATAGATAATTTCAACAGATAGATTTTTTAACAGATGACTTCAACAGATAATCAAAAAAAAATTAAATAGATAAAATATTTGACCAATAGTCAAAAAAATTAAACAAATAAAAAAATTAACAAATAGATTAAAGGGGTAAAATTATAAATAAAATGTGTTCCAAAATAATAAAATGTATTTTTCACCACAATATTTGATAAAGAGTCCCCCAAAAAAAAAAAAAAATACTCATGAGACCTAATTACACCCTCTTTAAAATGAATTTTTCATCAATTTTCTCTAATAATAATAATCTCCTGAACTTCTTTTAACTAGAAAAATAGTTTAGAGATTTATTTTTTAATTTTATCTACGTTCATGACGTTCAAACGCATGGCAAGTGTCACCCAAGTAACCTTTGTAAGTCTTCAGCACTTTCTGAAAAAGAAAAACGAATGCAAGTCTTCTACATTCTATTTTTGGACCTTTTTACTTAGTCTTTTACATTCTATTTTTGGACATTTTTATTGCGCGTTTTGGTCTTTTTATTTATTTATTTTTTAATTTTATCTTCGTACATCTTAAAAAATTAATAAGTCACTCAAAATTGTTAATTTTAATCTTCAATTTAAACAAAAAAGAACTAAATTAAACTAGATTTAAAGTGATAAATGTCTAAAAATTATTATTTTTAATCTTTAATTTAGACATAAAAATTAAATTGAAATTATACTTAAAGTACAGAGACCAAATTATTCAAATTATAATTATCATAATGATAAATTTGTATGATAATGTTTATACATATTGTATTTTTGAACTACAAAATATCATAAATGATGAAATATTTTTTTTAGAAGGATAAATGATGAAATATTTATTCAAAAAATATATGGAAATTTTAAATAAATATATGTGTAGGACCTCAGTGCTTACCCCCCAGCACCTGCCCGCAAAGGGCAGGCTCTCCCAATTGTAAGAAATCAGCGCTTACCATCTCAGCAAAACCCATATGTAGTAGTAAAGGTGCAACTTTATTCCCTTAAAGGGTACAGCGTCAAGCACCACAAGTCGACTGTGACTCGGCCTTACCCTAGGCCTCTGCCATGGTAGGATGCTAGCGCAAACCCAAGCCAACAATATGGAAAATTTTGATTTAGATATATCTTTCAATTTGGAAATTTTGATTTTTAGTCAAAAGGCCATTATAAATTGGCACATTATTTTTTTTTTAATTTCTTACACATTTTTTTTATATAAAAACTTTTAAAAAAATAACTAAAATAATTTATTTCTAAATGGTTTACAACCGCAAAGACTATACAAAATACTGCCAAAGTCTTGCCGAATTGCGCCAAATCATGCATTTTTTGAGTTGTGACAATGCAGGTTGGGTAGGTTGGGTTTTGATTGTGATGAACCATCCGATTGAAGGTTTCAAGAAAACCAACCCGCCTACCAAACTACCCAACTCTTTATTTTCCAACCAAACCTAAGCCTTTGAGTTTGGAAATTTGACTATTTTATCAGATAAAAAAATTTGTGTGAGATGATTCATGGATTTTTTGTAATTAATTAGATGGTTATGAGAGAAAAATTTATAAATTAATATATAGAATCTGATATTTTATCTTATTAACTATTTTAATAATTTAAAATTTTTATTGACTATTTTAACCAAAATAAATCATCTCAAACAACCCCTAATTCACGCGTTCAGGACACCTGTCCCACTAATGGAACCAGTGGTTGAGATCAATCATCCACCAAAACGACATCATTTTGGTGGGGGAGATAAAAAAACAAATTCTTGGGTTTTAGATTTTCAGTCGTGCAAACACGAACGTGAGAGAGAGTGGAGGGGTTAAAGAAGAAGGAAGTTGTTGTCGCCCCGTCCGCCGCCGCCAACGGACCTATTCTTCAAGGTTTGGTTTGGTTCTGCTCTTTTTCCCTGGTAAGTGGGTTTTCTTTGCTCTCTCTGCTTGTGATTTCTCTTACTTTTTCTCTTTCAAATCTGTAAAAATACTCTGTTTGAAACAAAAAAGCAATTAGCTATCAAGCTACTACTATTGAACAATACTACTCTTGAATTGAATGTGATTGTGCTTCATTGATTACCTGTTTGACGGATCTAAAATTATCTTTGAATAGATCCACCAGGTATTCTTTCGTTTTACTTTTAATTTTAGTTATTGATGATGGTTTTGCTTTAATTTGTATTTGCCGATCTGTGCTATGTATATGTAGATTTAGAAAGTTATGTATGATCTACAAATTTGATCACTAAACTCGTGTTATTTTGAAACAGAATACCAAGTTGTTTTAAACTTATTTCACATCCTGGGTTTGAGAAATAAGTTTAGGGTAATTTGTTCGAAAATGACATTGGTTTAGTTAATAACTCCGTGATCTTCAGTGCTTCGACAGGGCGGCGGCGACGCCATGAACTTCTTCCTTAGCCCCTTCTCTCTCTTCTTCATTCCCTCTCTCCCTCTCTTCACATTTGAACTGTAAAACCTAGGGAGGGAAATTGGTCTCCCCCAAAATGATGTCAGTTGGGTGAGGGAGTAATCTCTGCCACAGATCCCTTCACTAGATCACTCTAGAGGATCCGAATGCCTAATTCACCCCCAACATCTCGAGAAATTATTCATTTGTCTAAGGGCACCACGTCACTAATGCCAGGTGGTGCCCCATCCCAATAGTTGCGCACCACCTGTCTATATTGCCAGTTGCTCTACCACATAATTAACACAAATAATACACATGAAAGACTCTGAACGCGTTAATGTTAAAGAGATTTAAAATAATTTATTATTGTTTTATATTACCGCTTCAACTCCAAAATTTGAAGTTTGAAAATTTGAATTCAAACCCACTCAACATAAACAAACATTTGTCTCCCTCCTCTATTCAATCTCTCTCTACCACATGTGTTTAAGTGATAGACATGTGTGTCCTCCAAGTATCCAAAGAGTGTCAAAGTCTTTAAAAAAAATTAAAAAATAGGACATGTTTTGAAAAGTGTTGGACACGTGTCGGGAAAATGTCCAAAGAGTGTCGGTATCTGACACAGACACGACACAGATACGTCGCTTTCTTAGAAGTGTCCGTACTTCTTAGTTGTCCACCAAGTCCACCATCAATGCCAAATAACCTTAGTGGACCAAGCAGATATCTTAACCTTGAAAAAATATCCATTAATGAGTATATAGTACCTACTTTTTCATCACTTAGCTCTTGCACAACCTTTGAGAACAACAGATTAGCTAAGTAGTAGTCTAGTATGAGATCAAAGATGATAATCTCATAAGAAAGCGTAGTAGTCAACAAGCAATAAACACGAGGCACACTTAAGCACAATGGCCTCCTATCTCCTGCGTCTTGGAACCTAAGCGCAAAGCCAGCGTGCGAGTAAAATGGTTAGTCCTACACAAGTGTATAAATGTTATATGTGCAATGGAATTCAATTTGGAAAGTCTTGGGGAATGTAACCTAAGAGTTTCTAAAACTAAGAAACACAAACAGGTACACATGAAAAATTTTAATAAATAAAGGAAACGTGGAGGACCCAAAAAATTATAATTTTATGTATTTATTATATATCATATATATAAATATAAATACTGCATTCAAGGATAATAAGAAAATGCAACTTGATATTGTTTCCTATAAATTTACTTTCTTATTCCTTTTCTTTTATCATTTTATCCCCTATTTATTTTGTTCAAATTTGTAATTAGTTTCATTTGTGTCTAAACTATGGTTACATTATGTCCTCCAAGAGTTTGAAGCATGTTTGATTCTTTTTTCTTTTTTCTTTTTTTTTGGTTAAATGACATGTTTGGATAAGTGTCGGACATGTGTCTGGAAGTGTTTAACATGTTTTGGTTAGTAACATGGACATGCTATCTTGTTAGAAGTGTTCATGCTTCTTAGTTGCAAAACAAAAAACCTACAAAGAGAACATAGACTATTAAGTTCATTTCCTTGATTGGTTGATTCGACTCTTACGTCATAATCACATGAAATCTTGGAAGTGATTTTTCAATATTTGATTGGCCTCTCCTATCTAATTATTTGATTTTTTTCGATTTGATAAATAGTGTTCTTATTTAATTATATTTTGTTTGGGCAATTGTTTGGTATTTATTTTGATAAGAATTGGGATTTGATGACTTGTGAGTTTTTTTTTTTTAAATTGATGTCCGTTGGAAATAGAAAAAGAATAGGATGGCAATTTTTGACAACATTATCTCGCCCTGTCTTTGTGTTCAATATTTTACCCTTATAGGGCTTCTGGCAATATCAAATGTGGGATCCCCAATTGAATTTGGTATTGGAATGATATGAATTTCCTTGTCTCGTATCCTTCCCATCAACCCTCTGTAATATAGTATGTATATATCTTTCAAGAATTTAATCTTGAAACATTAATTTTCTTCATAAGAACAATCTATTTATCGAACAAAATGTAGTAGAAAAATATTATATGCTTATCAAAACATGTGTCTTTGGCTTCAAATTACTCATGTGGGCATCATGACTTCAAATTAGTTTTGAATTTTTACTAAAGCCAACCTGATGGGGAATCTGTCTCATTAGGGGACAAGGATGGTAGATGTAGAAATATTCTTTGATAGGGATCAAGGATGGTACTTGGAATATTCTTCGACGGGGTTCCTGTCACGCCCCAAACCCGCCCCTAAAAGTTTGGGCATGACCACTTCAGAAACAGACACTTAACTCAATACTCATAACGTATAGGGCCTGAACGAAAGCATTTAATATCATAATCATTAATATAAAATCACATCCATTGAGCTATCACTATTATGTCAGGATCACAAACAATGCATCACGTAAATAAACATACAGAGAACATGCACTTGAAAATTAGTTATATACATACGCATACACAGACCTAGCCCCAAGGTTGGGCGTATAACAAAAGCATTGGATGGTGAAGAAGTTATGTACATTTCAACCTTAGGCAGATAATTAGAGTACAAGCCAAAAGTCTAACAAAACTTCACAAAATGTTCGGGTTTCGTCTAAGTGCCTGGACATACGGGGATTGACAAAAGAGAGACAGGCACCGAGGGTAAAGGCTGACCTCCAGATTGATTACCTACAGAATCAGACAAAATACAGAGTGAGCCAAGCTCAGTGAATAATAGTACCCAAATAATTCAATGATCAACTTGAATTATAATGCATATCAATGCGTATATAAATACAAAAGACATATAGTTAATCTGATACTGTAACTATTTCCATAACGGCCTTGAGCCCAGTTTTAAGACGGAGTGGCTTTAAGCCCAGATTAAACAGAGTGGCTTTAAGCCCAGAGATATACAGAACGGCCTTAAGCCTGACAGATTTTACAGATTGGCCATAGGCCTAACAGATTCCACAAATTGGTCGTAGGCCTAACAGAGTTTACAGATTGGCCATAGGCCTAACAGAGTTTACAGATTGGCCATAGGCCCAGATATCATCAGAGTAGACTAGTTTCAGAGTCTTACAAAGTTTTAGAGGCATATGAAGATACACACATTCTTTCAATCGTTCATATAAGTTAACATAGTTAATTTACGATTAACAAGGTGCTAATGGTAACATTAGCGATAGGTAAAGTGTACTACTACAGTACTACTACTCACAGTGTTATGGCGGATCTATACTTCCTCCTGGAGGGTGTCCTACACACATACAAAGTCACACATTAATCCAATTCCTTCTTAAATTCACATTTGATTCGATAACTTCAAGTAAATTAAGAAGCATTTTAAAGATTTCAAATACTAATTTAACCATCCCAGAGGGTCAAACACGTAAAACGGAGCGGGTAAAATTTTACAGCATGGGCCGCACGTGCGGCGGTTGGTCCCACACCTATGGTTGGGAAGTCCCCCACGTGCCTTTTTAGCAGTAGCCAAAACCCAAAATTTTCCCATTTCCCGCACGTACGGCCATGACTCCCGCACGTGCGGCAGTGCTCCCGCAAGTGTGGCGATGACCCCCGCACGCGCGGTGATTCTGTACAATTTCAGTCCGAAATTTCAAGCAACTCTTCACTTAGCAAATTCAATATAAAGCCCAAATTAAGGAAGATTCATGCAACATAATGGTTCAATACTATAATAACATGAATTATAAGTGTATAATGTTACAAGAATTGTTAGTTACAAACCCAACTAAGTTACTTCTTTCAATTTCAAGAACACAACCCAATCCTCTTAATCATACAAACAATACACATGTACTCACATGTAGTTCCAACATGAGAATTCTAGGCATGAGTTACAATTTCCCCCATATAACCCAAATTAGATCCCAAACAAGCAAATAAGAAGTATAATTTTCCAATTAGGCAAGCATCACACACAACTTCAATCATAAACCCTAGTCCTCACAAGTGAGAGGAGAATTCTCACACATGTTCAAAAGAGAGCTTATGTAGAGTAACTTTTACATACCTTGAGTTCAAATTCTACAACCCTCACAAAGTTTCCCAATTTTCTTCTTGAAGAACTTTCTCTCAAACCCTCTTCTTCCCTAAGTTCTCTCTCTCAGGATATTTCCTTGTAATGACTCTAAGTCAAAGGTCCAAAGAACATAGATATATATATAAAAAGTGAGTAAAGACGAAAATCAATCAGTTTAATCATCCCAAATCAAATTTTCACAAAAATGCTTACTATGACTTAAAAATTATGCTGATTTCAAATGTAAAATCAATTTCAGATTATTAAGCCTCTAAGGCTCTCAATTCTTGATCCAAACATTATAATCGTAACAGATACTTTCTTATTAAACAGATATAGGTCTCTAATCATAAGACCCATTTGCTTACACTTAATTTCACATGAACTTTCACATTAAGCATTTAAATGCACAGAATAAGGGACTAAAAGTATACCAGAAACATATGCGAGGGTCGGGTTATTACAGTTCCAGTAATTAAAAATTGGGTTCATCTTGCCCTGTCATCATTCTTTAAAAAAATTTGATTCATGAAGCCTGATTTGAGAAAGGTAAAATGTTGCAAAGCAACTGTGATCATCAGGATAAGTGATTTTTTGATGTTTTATAATTATATTTGTTTTTGGTTTATTGATGCAAAATAAGAAACAATACATCATCAACATTTTTTTTTTTTGTTTATTTGGTGTATTAAGGAAATGAATCATTATCAATATCTTTTCTGCAATTGGGGTTGTTGTAGCTGATGAGCATTACAAGATTTCTTTCGGTCCTTTTTTTATCAACTAAAATCAATAACATGCTTGTTCTTTTTCTTTTTGTGTCATCAGAAAAATAAGACTCTTGCAGTAAAGGCAGAACAATGTTGAGCAACATTGATCAAAATTTACCTGAAGATGTTATGAATAAGTTACTCTCAAGGTTGCCCGTGAAATCCTTATTGCGATTCAAATGTGTTTGCAGGTACTAGTACACTCTAATTAAAAGCCCTGATTTCATTAGCAAACACTTTAACCAGGAAAATTGTTGGGTATACCTCCTTAGTGGAGTAAGGGACCCAATTAGTTTATTAAAATATTTAGTTTGGTTTGGTGTTATTTATAATATATTTTTAATATATTATTCCTAACTTTTGGAGGCCCAATGGGTATTTAATAATCAGTTTGATAGCAACTAGGGTTTTGTTAAAAAGCCCAAGATTGAATAATATATTGATATATATATTTGCTAGGAGGCAACAGTTGATTATCTTTTATTTTTGGGTTTGGTTTTGGGCAACAACATAGAACTTTGTAAAAGTTCAATTGGTGATTTCCATTGGTACAATGGCTGCATGTAATTTGCTTTGCTTCACTTTGTTTGGACGTTTTGACGACTCGAGCTCCACATTGAAGGTGTTGGTTTTGGTTCATTGTTTTGGATCTTCTACAACTCTGTTTTGAAGACTTTTTGGTAAGGTCTTTCCTTTTGATTATTTGTGATTATTTGGAATTCACCTAAGGGTGGTTTTGTGAGACCATTCGTGTCTCATTTGTAATCGTTTAGAAACTTTTTGGTTGATAATGGAATCGGATTTCGATCCCATGGATGTACCTCACATTAAGCGAACCACGTAAAAATTCCTGTGACAGTGTTGATTTAATTTTTATGCATTAGTTTTTATTCCCATTGATTGATTTACTTGTGATAAATCATTTATTTTCCCTAACAACTGGTATCAGAGCTTATGGTTTATTTGAGTTTATTTATTTGTGTAAATCAATGGAGGGGAATGTAGGTCGCATATCTAGCTTCAATGAAAGCAATAGGGTAACTTGGAAAACTAAAATGGAGGACTTATTATTTTGTAAAGATATGTATGGGCGTATTGAGGGTGATAGTGGCAAACCCAATGGTATGAAAGATGATGAATGGAAGGGGCTTAATCGAAAAGCCGTTGGTGTTATCCGTCAATGGATTGATGACAGTGTGTTTCATCATGTTGCTATTAAAACTTCATGTCACGACCCAAACTAGCCCCTAAAAGTTTAGACATGACCGGCCTGAACTTAGGCCTCGAACTCAAGAGCAACATATATTCCATATCATAGTAGGGCCTAGCGGAAGCAAATAATAACCAATTGAAACGCCCATTGAGCAATATCTAAATGCCAGGATCTCAAAACATTTCATCACATTTCATCACACATCATAATACACATATGGTCCACATATATATCTACAAATATATACAAACCCCCCCTTCATGGGGTATAATCAAAACGTTGAGAAATTTAAAGTTATACATATTAAGAACACGTTTGACAAGATCATTAATGACCCATGTGCTAAAAGAGGGAATTCTGCAAAAAGCAAAAGACTCTACTTTGCTCGGCTTGACACAGTAGAGTTAACAAAAGGTTATAGGAACTGAACTAGGGCTGGCCCCCGGGTCCATCACCTACGTAACATACACACAAACGAGTGAGCGAGGCTCAGTGAATAATAGCAATATAAAGGGATTCATATGAATAGACATAAGATACGTAGCATATAAATTCATAGGTTATTTGTTTGCCTCAGACATGAATCCATAGCAAAACAGCCTCAGGCCCAACTTTATTCAGAACGGCCTTAGGCCCAACAGAATACAAAATCAAAACAACCTTCGGTCCATATTTCATATGCTATAGTTCAATCATTTTAGTCATACCATCGAACACAACTCATATAACATATGCCATTCACTAGCAAACTAGATTAGGAATTGAATAAAACATATGAGTACAATACGTGTATAAAGCATATCGTTATACTACTATTACTCACAGTGATGTGGACAAGTAACAGTTCCTTCTTGTACGTGACCTACACATAGCATACACCTCACAAGTAAGTTACTTCCCTTTAGCTTTTTTTTTCTACTAAATGTTCGATTCATTATTCCGTGTGAAATTGTGAGCATTTCTAAAAGATCAAACGTACATATTAATAATTTTAGAGGGTCAAACAGAGCTAAATAAAGTGACAGAAATTTTCTCCATGTGCCGCATGTGTGGAAGTCTCCCACCGCACGTGCGGCCCGCACGTGCTTTTATTGCAGAAAGTTCCAATCTGTCTCCCCTGTTTTTCGCACGTGCGGCTGTGACCCCCGCACGTGCGGCAATACATCCCGCACGTGCGGCTATACATCCCACACGTGCGGCCATGGCCCCCACACGTACGATCGTATGCTCTGTTTTGAGCAATTCGAACATCTCCAAACACCAAACTTTCCAAGACCAATTTAAGGTGAAAAACAAGCAAATTTTTCCTTCAATATCACCACATGTGAACATAATAAACATGAATCTCATACATAATTAGATCATAACTCATTTAAAAGGAAATTCATGCAATTTGATGATCATATTTCATTTTATCCATTTACATTTTCAAGGTTAACCAAAAGAGAGACAAACGTATAGAGATCAAAACTTGAAAGCTTGAAGATATCTTCTCAAGTTAACTCAAACAAACCCAAAATACAAGAATTAACTCTCAAATTAGATAAATACAATGCATCTTGATGCTTTCCATGGATATTTCCTCAAACAAGGTTTTTATATCAAAACCCTAACTTATATGAGTGAAAAGCTTCATTTACATGCTTGATAACAATCAAATGAAGGGAGGTTTAGGATATTTGAGTTGATATATACTCACTTTGATCTCCAATCTTTGAACTCCCTCAAATTCTTCAAGCTCCTAGTTGAATCCCCTTTTCTCTCTCTCTCTTTTCTCTTCTCTTTTCTTCTTTCTCCAGGAATGTTTTATGTTTTTTATTCTAAGTATTCCTTATATCTCTTATATCTAAGGCTTATATAAGGCTAGTCCAATTAAATCAATTTAATTCATTACGAATCAAATTTTTTTACGAAAATTTATATTATGTCCTAAAAATCATGCTAATCATAAATGTAAAGTCAATTTCGAGTTATCGTGCCCCTAAGGCTTTCAATTTCTAGTCCAAACATCTCAATTTCAACAGATTTTCTCATAACCGACAGATATGATTTCGTAATTATATAATTCACCTAATTAAACACAATTTCACATAGAATTTCACATCAAGCATATAATCACACATATAACTAAAGACATAAAGCATATATGAGGGTCAGGTTATTACACTTCAACACATGATTTATGGAAAAAATTAGAAGGCCTTTATGGCAAAAAATCAGCCACAAATAAAGCCTTTTGTAGACACCCCATTTTTTGACCGACCTTAAGACTCAGATGTCACCGATTGAGCGCTCGGTGATATTGCATGTTGTGCTCGTTCAGAAGTTTCAGAGTCTCGGTTGCGAGCCTTGCCTCCGGACTTCCGGGCTCTTTTGTGTCTTGCCTCGGTTTGCGAACCAGGCTCCGTTTTCTCTGTTTTCTCTTCCCGAAGGGAGGGAGTGGTCTCATAGATCATCTCTCAGTGGCCGTAGGCTATGTTTCGTGGTCGTAGGCCATTTTTCCCGTTTGGAGCCCTGTTTCCGATTTTTCGGAGCCGACGGCCGTGTGCCTCGGTTCGAGACCGCATAACCACCTCCGTTTGCTCCGGTTTTTGGTATACACCCCACCACCATCCATTCCAACAACTTGGAGCTATTTTTTAGAGCTTAGGAGCACCATTTCTCAGACCAAGAGCTGCTGGTCCATTGGTCTTCAAGGGTAAGCTTCTTTTCCCTCTTTTTTGTTCCTATCTTGCTCTATATCTAAGCCTTGCTTGAAAGCATTTTTGGGATCCGACCCAAACTGTAAACAGTCATATTTTGAGCTCCTTTTCATGTTTGATTAAGGACCTTTTGCTGTTTGGGATCTCCTACTATCACTTGCCTCTTTAACTCTCTTTTAGGCCTATTTTTGAATGATATTTTAGGCCGACTTGTGTTTATTTTCGTGGCTTTTCATAAACTATAAAGTGCCTTTTTTTGGGCCCCTCTTCAACATTGTTGAAGGGCCCTCATCTGTTTGAGATCAGAAGTTGCCACTTGCTTCATTATCTCCCTTTCGGGGCCATTTTTGCATGCTAGCTTAGCCCCATTTGTGTTCATTGTTTGGCCTTGCTTAAAACTGTAAATATGCTTGTTTTTGGGCTACCTTGCTTCTATCTTCATGCTTCATGGCCAAATAATGCATGCTTGATGTAGCTACAAGTCATTTCATGTGCCTAATCTTGCATTTCGGGATCATTCCTTGCATCGGGTGCCATGTTTCCATGTTTCGGGACTGTTTTGTGTCACATTTCAGTGCTGAAATTTGCATGTTTGCATATCATGTTTCATACCTTGCCATGCTTTGGTAGAGTGGCATTCATGCCTTAGGTTTGGTCCTCGGTTTGCGTGCATATGTGCACGCATTTCGAGTGTCTCATTTTCATCTCATGGCCACTGATGTGAGTGCGGCTGAGGTCCACTCACATTGGTATAAGTCCATCTTGCATTGTGTATGCCATGTTTCAATGCATTGTGCATGTTATGTTGTTAGCATTGTGAGTGCCATGTAGTTGCATTGCATGTTTGTATGTTTGCTTGCATGCTTAGGTCGCATGTGCATTGTTGTGCATTGCCTCGCCTCTTGATCAACCATGATTGAGGTTGGGTCCCTTGTATGTTTTGTGTGCATTGCATTTGACATTGAAATGCATACTTGACTCTTTGGCCATCATGCATCGAAATGCGTGATTGGTGGCTCGAGGGTCGAAGGCCACGTTCCCTTGAGTCCATTGCATGATAGGGAGTGTGTCCGTGCATACATTTGCTTGAAATTCCATGCCATACACTGCTTGCCCTCTGCTGCTGTCAATTGCAGGTTCTGCAGGAAGTTTTGGCCGGTCGGCTACATACAGTGCCGACCGGCCAGTATTCTGTGGCCGATGGATTAAAATGCAGCCGGTGATCATCTACTTCGGCCGGTGGTGTTCCTCTTCAGCCGGTGGTACTCTACAGTGTCCAGGGAAGCATCCTTGGGATTTGTGCAAATTTTCAAGGAGTAGAGCAGTGCAAACAGAGGCAGCAGTGCTATGGCAGCGAGTTTCCGGGCAAGATGAATCCGAGCATGCATCATTCGCGCATCCTGAGGCGAGGGCTGCGACCATCTTCTCTTTGCATTTAATTTGTTAATTAGATTAGAATTTTTGTAATAATTTAGTATTATTTATTCGGTCTGTATTATTCTTTTGGTCCCTCCGAGCGAGGGCAAATTTGTAATAAGTGTGGCTGCGTGTGTGCATGTCTTCCAACCCCCCACTTCTTTCTCCCTTTTACTTACCTGCTTTTGATGGTTAGTATTAGGGCATATTTAATTTAGCATACAGTATAATAGCATACGTGCATCCATACATTTGTCTTACATGCATTGGTCTCGGCACATCATGCTAACTGCATTTGTATTTCAATTCCGGATTAAGTACTTGTTAGTTGCAGCATTTCACATGACATGTTTAGGATAGCCGAGCCTGTTTGGATTGCATTTTTGCATGTGTTGCATTAGCCATCTTAACATGAACTAGGATCATGCATATGATTACTAACTAGTTTCTGTTTTGGCTTGGAGTACTCGGTAAGCATTTATGCTTTAGCATATCGCATGCGTGTGAGTGTTTCCATAACAGCATGATTACCATGAGGCTAGCTGCTTATGTGATATAACTGCTTGAATGCCTGTGGATGGAGGTTGAATTACCTAAATTGGAATAAGACATTAAAACTGTGAGTTTTAAGCCCACTAAATAGTGGCAAAACCATTTTTTCTAAAGCCCACTTGAAAGTGGCAAAACCTGCATTTTAGCCTACTTGCGAGTAACAAACCATTTTCAAAACAAACATGCTATGTTTTGTTCCAATTTAGGCGATTTGGTCTATACTTGTTTGCTGTGCGCGCAACATAGTAATTCTAGGCTAATAACCGGAATAAGAACACATAACGTTTTCAAAATTGGATATCATGGTTAGTAGAGGCCGATCTTCGGATCGGGCGAGAGGGGGTGCTCATAGCTGACCTTCCCCAATCGTACCCAAGTTCCCGAGTCGAGGCAACTTTGGTGATGACGGACACGTGGCCTTTGGCACCGAGTCAGGGTTTCCTAGATTTCCCCAAAATAAAATATTTAGGTGGCGACTCTGTATCTGGCAAAGCAGTCAATGTTTGGCAATTCTTTCAAAATCTGTTTTCTCAAAACGATTTGCCGGATTTGGATTCGTTGGTTCAGAGTAAGAACCGTGACAATTTGAGTCCGAACTGTAGTAGACCTGCAAAACGAACGGAACGGGACCTCATCCTCCCGTGGCGTTCGAGGACGTCTACAGTTTCTGGCGACTCTGCTGGGGATTTAGAGAACTTGACTCGAACTCGTGATATCTTGTTTTGACTACACTTATGTGTTTCTTTGCATTGCATGTGCATTGGTGCGCCTAGGACACCGTGTTGGCCATCTACTATTCCTGAGCGGTTTGCTGGAGGCTTGTCTTGTCAAGGCATGACCATAAGGCTGACCGGTTGCGGGCTCTGCCAGTATGGGAACACAAACCCCGGTTTTACCGGGGCACCCTTTTTGACCATTTGACCTAGTGCATATTCGAATCCATAGTGACCATTCCAAACTTTTAGAGTGCGTCTCTACAGGGAATGCATGTATCAGTTTGCAAGTTTGAGTATCAGGCTTGTGGGCATCAGGATCAGTATTTGGGGAATCAGTTTTACCTGAGGGTATCAGTTTACAGGCAGAATTTTGGGCAGAATTCAGTAGAGAGCACACTCATTCAACTATGCTCGTATCTGTTCAGGTAAAATCAGGCTGAGATGCTGTCTATTTTCTGTCTTGCTAAGTGGTCTTGGAACCATAGCTTCAGAAGGGTCTGATATCCCTCGGGTACTCTGGACTTATGTTGTTATGTGATTGGGGGATGAACCACTTGCTGTCAGTGCTCAGTTTACTCCAGATGTGATGGATGGCACGCGCTATTTTGAGCATTTGCGAGTGCTGCTTATTCTACTTTCTGACTTGGGTATTGAGTCTGTCTCGTTGTGTCGAGTCAGTCCTGTTGAGTCTACCTTGTTATATCAAGTCAATCCTGTTGAGTCTGTCTTGTTGTACCGAGTCAGTCTTGTTTTATTGGAGTCGGGTGATTCTGGGGGTGTTACCTCGGACATCACCATTTTGTTTTGTGTTTGTCTTTTTTGCTTTCTTTTGAGTCTGTTTCTGCCTTGGAGCCAGTTATGCCAACAGATCTGAAGAGAACAGCAGTAATTTTCACACTCTTGTGTTTGCTTCTGTCGTGTGCCAGTTGTGCCAGAATTTCTAAATGAGATGGCAGTATTTGACTAGAAGCTGCGTCTTTTCTGTGCCTTGAAATCATTGTAATGACCTGAGTTTTTCAAAACTTTTCGAACATTGTGGTGAAAACGAAGATGAAGGAATTCCTCGGGTTTTGCAAAACTTGATCAATTGAGAGAAAGAGAGGCGTGCTAAGCCCTTAATGAATGAGATCATGCTCGTTAGTATGAGTATTGAGAAGGATCCTGGCTTGATCCAGATTGGTCCTACACTGTCTTCTGCGCGAGCGATTTGTCGCCTTCTTAAAAAAAAAGTTCAAAAAATATTTTGCGCGGTCCTGCGAAGACTTGTGTGGGATCGCTCTTGAGATTGTGCAGCTTAGGATCGCTCTCAGCCTCAAGATTCGACCCCTCCAGCCTTGAACCTGAGTTCAGAACGTTCAATGGTCAACCACAACGTGAGGCCTGTGTGGCCATTTTGAAGCAGCCCTCGAACAAGCGGCACCAAAGTCAGATCAAGAAGATCAGATCAAAGGAAGCTTATAAAGCTAGATCAGAAGCCCCCCCCCCTCAAACTAGGGGCAAAAATGTCAGATATGCTCAAAGAGCCGAAGATGGATCCTTCAGTAAATCAATACAACGGCCACTCTCTTGGATACAGATGGCTTTAAAACCCTAAAACCATTTGGCATGGACTTGTTACACTTTTACCCTTTGAGAGGCTCGCTGGGCCGAAAACCCGGAAGGGCGACCCAGGCAAAAGTTAGAGCAATAGAAAAATACAAAAAAAGAAAGCAGAAAATGCAAAAGAAAAGAAAAAAAGAAAGAAAGAAAAAATGCAAAAAAAAAAAAGAAAAGAAATGGAGAAAAAAAAATTGAAAAGAAAAGAAGAACAAAGCTCGCAAGGTCGAAAACCCGCAACGGGCGCCTTGGCAAAAGTTAGAGCTTAAAAAGGAGAGGTTAATACCCGAGGGTACCTTAACCCCGAACTACGTAAGGCTTGATTCCCATCATTGGGATACGTAGGCAACTTCATTTCGAAGTCCAGCCATAAACACTTCCAAATCGACTGTGTCCATGTGATCGTTTTGGTCATCTTTGTCTTCTCTGTATCTGAGAGTCTGGTTGTGTTCGTCGCTTTGAGGACTGACTACAATGCGCTGCGGCATCATCCAAACAAGGGGCAACTCTCCATTGCCATTCAGTGTGCTGCGGCGCCATTCAAACAAGGGGCAACTTTCCGTTGCCATTCAATGCGCCGCGGTGCCGTTCAAACAAGGGGCAACTTTCCGTTGCCATACAGCTCTCTTCAAGCATGGGGCAGTTTTCCTTTGGATCCGAGGTTGTGCATCTCAGGAGTAAGTTTCATGCTCGTTGAGCAAGTGGCCGTTTGCGAAAATAGTTTTTGAGAATTTTTACTGAGGTTGACTAATTTTCTCGAAAATTATTTTATTTTCCAAAACTGGACCATTTTCTTGGACCCAAAAAAGGGAAAATTTTCAGTGCTCATAGCCTGACTTGCGTGATTTCAAATCAAAAAGTTGAACGAGCATGTTAATCTAACTCTCATGTTGGTCAAAACTGTTTTAGTAGAAAGCAAAAACAAAAAATGGTCCAAATGATGAACTAGGGGCACAGTTGAGTCAGGCTTCCTGTCTTTCCCCATTGTCAACATACTTGCCAAGAAGGACACTCTACCTGCCAGAAAAGGGCACAACAAAGGGCAAAAAGCTCTTACATCCTCCAAGAAACGAGGTATCAAGCAAAGTGCGAAGCACGAACTAGAATAGGGCAAGATATTCCACATCATCATCTGGACAGATCTGATCACGTCCAAACTCCCCAGCAGAGCATCGTCAACCGATGTCAGCTACAAATTTGCTACACGCCCAGTTGTAGCGCAGCCCCTCTGTGGAAGAAACTCACTGTTGTGAACAAGAAGAAGAATCTGGTAGAATACCAGGAGCAAGAGCCCACAACTTCCTGCTTATCCATCAACCACCCAGGGGAGGGATTGAAAAATGAGAGATTGAAGAATAGAGAGATGTGCGATGAGAGAAAAAGTGAGAAAAGGGCTTTTTCAGAAAAATAGAGCTTGAGGGCCGAGTGATGTGAGGATCACAAATGAGAAAGGGTAGGAAGCAATACCCGGTGAAACAGGCTCCCTGTGCACTTCTGTGTGTCGTGTCTTTTGTTTTATCTCGATTCTTGTCTTGAGTCGTTCCGAGCGTGTCTCGATGTATTTAGGTTGTTTACCTTTTGTTTTTCGTTGTTGAGTTTTTTTCACTCTGTTCAGTCGTCGGCTCAATACCTGGTTAAGAACTCATTTCTTAATTTCAAAAATAAAATTGTTTTGTGCTCAGAGTGCTGTGCCATTCTTCACGTTTGTGCAAAACAAGATTCGTTCTTTCATAAAACCGCAGGGTTCAACCTAGGTCATGTGAGAACAGTAAAATCAGGATCTATCCGAAGCTATATAGGTTCCGAACTGCAAAGCAAAAGAAAAGAGGGAAAATCGAAGCATCTGAGTATGTTTCACCTTCAGCAAATTCCGTGATTGTACTCCGGATGAACTAGGGGCACAGAAAAGCTTCACTCGAGCCAAGAAAGCCTTGCTCGAGCCAACAACCCAGAAGCTCGCTCGAGCAAAGGAAATCTCACTCGAGCGAAGAACTCAAACCCTCAGGTCTGTAACCAGACACACGCTCGAGCGAAGGAACTCTCGCTCGAGCGAAGAACGAACCAGCTCGCTCGAGCGAAGAAAAGCTCGCTCGAGCCAAAAACCACTGCTCTCAGGTCTTACTACTAGACGCAATCCTCGCTCGAGCGAAGAAACCCTGGCTCGAGCGACGGACCAAAACAAAGAGCTCGCTCGAGCGAAGAACTACTTGCTCGAGCGAAGGGTCAAAATTCTGGGCAGCAACCCTTTGCTCCCAAGCTCAACCAACCTGCTACAAACCTGCCCATTGCATCCCCTAACTCAAAAATAGGAAATTAAAGGACGGTAACAACCATAATACAATGACAGGAGCTACGGAACCTAAGTCCGGATACAATAAACAAATGGGAAAAGACCGGGGTCGCTATAACCTCCCCCCTTTAAAAGAATTTCGTCTCCGAAATTAAGCATAAGTTTGTAAAAAAAATAAGTTTTTCTCAATTCCCAAAGATATTATATAACAATAATAAACAACTTGACCCAATACTAGTCACTTCATCTCTTTATCAAGAGGCATCTCACAATATATATAAAACAACATATATTTCAACCTGCATCACTATTATGCATTATTCCTTTCAATGTTAACAATTCCTATATCATATTCAATTGCATGATATATACAACACATTCAACAATGTAATCAACATATGCAATGTTACACTAAACTTCTATAATGAAGCAAGTTTCAAGATACACCCATTTACCAAAACATACTCAATGTTTTACAACTTAAGACATATGTAAAGCTCTTAAGTTCAACAATATAACAGAATCTAATTATAAGATTACAAATCAACAAACATGTCCGGATATTTCTCGCGGACTTCCAATTCACGTTCCCAAGTGGCTTCCTCCACTCCGTGATGTTTCCACAAAACTTTTACCAAATGGATGGTTTTGCCTCGCAAAACTTGATCCCGCCTATCCAAGACTCGAATCGGTCTCTCCTCATATGAGACATCCTCATCAACCACTAAATCGGTCTAATCCAACACATGTGATGGATCCGGCTCATACTTCCGAAGCATACTCACATGAAACACGTCATGTACTCCGGACAGCTGCGGCGGCAAAGCTAAACGATAAGCAGCCTCGCCAATCCTCTCAAGGATCTCAAACGGACCAATGAACCGAGGGGACAACTTCCCGCTCTTCCCAAACCTCATCAAACCCCGTCTAGGTGATATCTTCAGAAAGACATGATCACCTACCTCAAACACCAAAGGTCTCCTCCTACGGTCGGCATAAGATTTTTGACGACTCTGGGCTGTAACAAGCCTCTTACGGATAAGCTCAACTTTCTCCGTCGTTTCCCTCACCAACTCCGGACCCAACAGAGGTGCATCCCCCACCGCGGCCCAACAAACAGGAGATCTACACGATCGGCCATACAAGGCCTCAAACGGTGCCATACCAATGCTAGACTGGAAACTGTTGTTGTAGGCAAACTCTACCAATGGCAAGTGCCTCTCCCACGACCCACTGAAATCAAAGACACAACCCCGAAGCATATCCTCAAGGATCTGAATAGTACGCTCGGACTGCCCGTCAGTCTGAGGATGATAAGCCGTGCTAAAGGTCAATTTAGTGCCTAAGGCACTCTGCAAACTCTGCCACAACCTGGCAGTGAAACGAGGATCTCTATCTGAGACGATCGTCACTGGGACCCCGTGCAACCTCACTATGTCCCGAATATATAAATCGGCAAGATGATCTATGGAATCTCTAACGCGCATAGATATGAAGTGCGCCGACTTAGTCAACCGGTCTACAACCACCCAAATAGCATCACTACCCCGTTGAGTCCTCGGAAGACCCACAACGAAGTCCATAGTGACGTGTTCCCACTTCCACTCGGCAATAGGCAAGGGTTGCAACAAACCCGCTGGCCTCTGATGTTCGGCCTTCACTTGCTGACAAGTAAGGCACTTAGATACGAAAGCTGCCACATCTCTCTTCATACCCCGCCACCAGAACTGGCGACCCAAATCCCGATACATCTTAGTGCCTCCTGGATGCACCGCAAGGCGTGAATGATGAAACTCTCGGAGTACCTCCTCTCGGCAAGACTCCGGCACAAACAGACAGTCTCGGTATCTCACACTCAGGTCGGAATACACTGACAGACCCTTCTCAACCTTCCCACTGGAAATCTTCTCCCGAAGGGACTCCACCTCAAGGTCACCCCTCTGAGCCTCTAACACTCGAGTCACAAGTGTAGGCTGCGCAACAACAGAAAACAAGGCCGCAGTCTCAACGGATTCGCTCAGAAGCAAATCAAACTCTCCAAGTGCACCCAACATCTCCCACTCTCGGATGGCTATACTAGCTATGTCACCAACAGGTTTCCTGCTAAAGGCATCGGCCACCACATTGGCCTTTCTCGGATGATAATGCAACTCAAAGTCATAATCCTCTATGAACTCCATCCACCTCCTCTGCATCAAGTTCAAGTCTTTCTGTGTAAACAAATATTTCAGACTCTTATGATCCGAGAATACCTCGAATCTCTCACCATAAAGATAATGCCTCCAAATCTTCAAGGCAAATATCACAGCTGCTAACTCTAGATCATGCGTAGGGTAATTCTGCTCGTGAGTTTTCAACTGACGTGAGCCATAGGCAACCACTTTCCCCTCCTGCATCAACACACAACCCAGACCCTCTCGTGAGGCGTCACAATAGACTGCATAACCCAACCCTCTCTCTGGAATAATCAATACTGGAGCGGTGGTCAGTCTAACTTTCAACTCCTGAAACGACTTTTCACAAGTCTCACTCCATACAAATTTGACTCCCTTCCGAGTCAATCTAGTCAAAGGCGAAGCTAATCTGGAGAAATCTTTCACAAACTGGCGATAATACCCAGCTAACCCCAGAAAACTACGGATCTCAAACACACTCTTAGGCTGTGCCCAATCCTGCACTACCTCAGTCTTAGATGTATCAACAGACACCCCTTCCCCAGAAACTACATGGCCTAAAAACTTCACCTCTTCTAGCCAGAACTCACACTTCCCAAACTTAGCATAAAGCTTATGGGCTCTAAGTAACTCAGGCACCACTCTCAAGTGTTCCTCGTGCTCCTCCTCTGAAGGTGAATAAATCAGAATGTCGTCCACAAAGACGACTACAAAACGATCTAAGAATTCCCGGAAAATCCGGTTCATCAAATCCATAAACACTGCTGGTGCATTGGTGAGCCCAAATGGCATCACCAGAAACTCATAGTGGTCATACCGCGTACGGAATGCCGTCTTCGGAATATCCTCCTCCCTGACTCTCAACTGATGATAACCCGATCTCAAGTCTATCTTAGAGAAACAACGGGAACCCTTCAACTGATCAAACAAATCATCTATACGAGGCATAGGGTACTTATTCTTAACCGTAGGCCGATTCAATTTCCGGTAATCTATACAAAGTCTCAAAGCACCACCTTTCTTTTTAACAAAAAGGGCCGGTGCACCCCACGGCGAAACACTAGGACGGATATAGCCCTTATCTAGCAATTCCTGGAGCTGAATCTTCAACTCAACTAACTCGGCTGGGGCAAAACGATAGGGTGCCATAGAAATCGGCGCCGTGCCGGGCACTAGGTCAATAGAGAATTTAATCTCTCGATGCGGTGGCAAACCAACAAGATCCTCGGGAAAGACGTCCGAGTACTCGCAAACCACCCTTGGCAACACAATCTGAGTCTCATCATCCTCACTAATCAAAAGGTTAGCAAGTAGACCACTAAGCTCACTCCGTCCTTGCAGAACATACCCCGGTGGCAACACACTACCAACCCGGTCCCCCAAAAAATGAAAACACTCTCCACTCACGGTACAACAAGTGACCCTCTGGCGGTAGCAATCAATAACTGCCCGGTATAACGATAACCAGTCCATACCCAAAATTACATCGAAGCCCCTCATAGGCATAACTACAAAGGAAAATGGGATTCTATGATAATCAACCTCTATATCACAACCCCTAACACCTTGTTTCAAAATCAATTCACCCCCAAGAGGTGACACTACGCAAATAGGAGATGCTAACTGTGCTAACTCCAACTCCAAAACAGATGCAAATGCAGCAGACACAAAGGAATGAGATGCACCCGTATCAATCAAAACATTAGCAACCGAGTTGCAAAACAAAAAGGTACCTCTCACAACCGATGGAGCCGGTACGAGATCCTGCGCAGTAACAGCATACACGCGCCCAGACGACCTCTGATCAACTTGCTCACCCCTAAGAGCATAAGACTGTTGCACAGACTGGGACGATGAAGCCCCCTGATTGGCCCTCGAGGCCTGACCCGACTGTGCTGGCTGCTGACCCTGAGTCTGCCTCAAACCAGATGCACTAGGTGTGCCTCCCAACTGCGGGCAATACCTCTTCAAGTGCCCTGCCTGACCGCACTGAAAACAAGTGAGCGGCTGGCCTCTACCCTGACTCTGGCTCTGAGATCGAGCCGAAGAAGATGCTGCTCTCTGAATTCCTCCCCTCTGAGGACAAACTGGAGACTTGTGGCCCAGCTGACCACACTTGAAGCAAGTGATGTCTCCCTGACTGCCTTTCCCCGAACTAGCACTCGACACAGGAAAAGTAGATCTAGAGAAGCTACTCTGAGACTGCTGAGGAGTGAAACCTCTCTGCCTCCTACCATCACTCTGGCCATCCTGACTCCTCTTGGAGCCTTTCTGTCCTTCCTCCTCCTCCTGCATCATAATCTCAGTATGAGCTGCCGCATCAACCAGACGCCCATAATCTCGGATCATAGACACCACAACTCTCAACTTGAGGCCGCGCCTCAACTTCTTCTCAAAATTAATGCAACGGCGTTCCTCAGACGCCACCAACTCAGGTGCAAATCTGGACAAACTAGTGAATGCAGCCTCAAACTCAGCCACAGAAGAACTCGCCTGCTTAAGCTGACAAAACTGGTCTCTCAGCTTCTCCCTGACTGCTGGAGATAAGAACCTCTCCTGGAAAGCATTCACAAATGCCTCCCACGTACCTCCAACACTAGCCTTAGTGAACTTCCACCACTGACCCGCATCTCCCTTCAGCTGGAAAGATGCCAAGGTCACCTTCAACCCCTCGTCTTCGATGCCAAGCATCTCAAACGTTTTCGTTGTCTGTTCGAGCCACTCATCTGCCTTAAGCGGCTCTTTAGGATCCCCCAAAAATTCGTTCGGATTGGACCGGAAGAACTCCCTCTTCAGAAAAGAAGGTCCTGCATCTACAGCAACAACCTGGGCTGGATTCGCAGCCCTCAGAATGCCGACTGACGTCTGAAATGCCCCTGCTATCTGCCGGGCCAAAGCACCCATAGCCTGCTGGCCTACTGGCTCGGCCACATTGGCCCGGCCACATTGGCCTGGCCAACTCCCTCCTGTACTTCCGGAATCTGAACTGCCGAAATCTCCTGTACCACCGGGACCTCCTCCGGCATAGGCACTTCCTGCCTACCCGGCCTACCACGCCTACCGCGTCCTCGTCCTCGTCCTGACATCCTATGAAAGGAAACAAAGACGTTAGCACATTAATAAATGTGCCGAAGCTAAGCACTCACGCCCTAATGCATTGGACAACAATAATTCATTCCACGTAAGCACATAATCACATAAGCACCTACGAATTTCATTCCTGGATAATGATAGTCCCAATGTGTTACTATAGTTCCGGTTGGAAGCAACAGTGATCAAGTGCCTTTCCAACAAGACTACTAGAAACTCAAGGGTCCAATCAACATCCTAGAAACTACATTTCATGCCCACATAATCACATAAACACGTTATCACATAAGCATATAACATTACACTAAGTCTCTATCAAACGAGACGAACCCAATGTGATACTAATCACTTCCCACGTACCCAAAGTATTCAAACCCGGTACGCTCTGATACCAAGTTGTAACGCCCTCAAAAATAAACCCATTAAATATATATAACATCAACATGCAATGTTAAAAAGGAAACAATTCATTATAACATTCATCAGAGTCTTACTAAATAAAAGCATTACATGTAACATCAAATTAAATCCCCTACAGACTTACATCTTTCCAAGCCAACACTTGGACACAAAAGTATGAGCTCTAACTCAAATACAAATAAAGCCCTAGGCTTGAGTGTTTACATGTACTAACAAATAAAAACAAATAACTGAAAATAGTCTTCAAAATCCAAGTCCTTCCAAGCTAAGTCCTTGGAGGTAGCTTATCACCTGAACCTGAAAATGATGTTCCCATATAGGGTGAGCCACAGCCCAGTAGAAATATACTAAACCAAATATAAGCAATGAATAAAGCGATAGCATTCAATAGATGATTAACCTAGATAATCAATTACATCATTAAACTGTCTCATGACACTAATGTCTAAGACACGTTTTACTTTCCAACATTATCAATATGGCTCAGAACCTGGCCAAACTTACAACAGTGAACTATATATATCATATTCACATTCTTCCAATGTCAACAAACAAATGAGACTCAGGCTCAAATCAAAACACTTCATACTTCCAGTTTGATACACATTTTAGTGTTGTATCAATAAAAACACTTCAATATAAATAAGCACACATAAAAGTGATGCTAATGGAGTCCATCCCCTATCTCCTCCCAAACAAAATCCGGTTTAGAGGTCCATCCCCTATCTTCCCCTAAACCGTGGAGTACATCCCCTATCTCCTCCCACACAAAACAATATATGTAAACACATAACATATACAACACACAATCAATACACATAATGTCTGTATTAATTCAACAGTCAAAATTGATAACTTAATCAATGATTAGTTTCAGTTATCCCTAATCCACATGCAGTGTCTACAACAATCACGACTATCCTCCACCGATAGTCCAGAACAGTTATTTCTAGACTTGGAAATAAATAACTCAACAATTAAATGGACGAGTGATTTAAATTAACCAACTACCCCATTTAATCAATAAATTGCTCAACCTCATGAATTTAACTAGTTTCCCTAATGTTCCTTAAATTAAATATACAATTCAATTTATTTAAACAACTAGGGTTTTTCCCAAAATTACCAAAATACCCCCAACATATTAAAATGCCAGAACTTAGGACAAAACGTATACATTGGAGTAGGAAATCCCTACCTCGAAGAAATCAACAAAAATGGAGAAGACGGAGATGACAACCCAAAACCCAAAGTGCTCCAAACTCAAGATTGTTCCGATCAAAACGAAGCCCTCGACCCACTCTATCTTTTTAATAAAGGATCTAAGGTAGAAACTCACTCTAAGTAGATCAATCCTAAGAGAGAAGGTGTGTAGAGGGAGAGAGAACTTGTACCTAGGGTTTTGGAATCTGAAAGTGGATGAAAAACTGATCTGAAACACGCTGCTGCCTATTTAAACCTGACAGGCTCGCTCGAGCGAAGACTTGGTCGCTCGAGCGAGCAGACACAGAAAAGCTTCGCTCGAGCCAAGAAAGCCTTGCTCGAGCCAACAACCCAGAAGCTCGCTCGAGCGAAGGAAATCTCGCTCGAGCGAAGAACTCAAACCCTCAGGTCTGTAACCAGACACACGCTCGAGCGAAGGAACTCTCGCTCGAGCGAAGAACGAACCAGCTCGCTCGAGCGAAGAAAAGCTCGCTCAAGCCAAAAACCACTACTCTCAGGTCTTACTACTAGACGCAATCCTCGCTCGAGCGAAGAAACCCTGGCTCGAGCGACGGACCAAAACAAAGAGCTCGCTCGAGCGAAGAACTGCTCGCTCGAGCGAAGGGTCAAAATTTTGGGCAGCAACCCTTTGCTCCCAAGCTCAACCAACCTGCTACAAACCTGCCCATTGCATCCCCTAACTCAGAAATAGGAAATTAAAGGACGGTAACAACCATAATACAATGACAGGAGCTACGGAACCTAAGTCCGGATACAATAAACAAATGGGAAAAGACCGGGGTCGCTATACTCACCATTGTGGAAAGAACAAGGTATCTGCTTTCACTTGCTAAATTGCCAAGATCCTTTTGAGATGAGGCAATGAAGACAGCGGCTGACGTGATTAATTTGTCTCCTTCCTATCCTTTGAATGGTGATGTTCCAGAAAAAGTTTAGATCGGCAATGATGTGTCTTATGAGCATTTGAGAGTGTTTGGTTGCCAAGCCTTTGTTCAAATTCCAAAGGATGAGAGGTCCAAGCTTGATAGCAAGTCAAGACAATGCATTTTTCTTGGCTATAGGCATGATGACTTTGGTTATAGATTGTGGGATCCGATCAACAAGAAAGTCATTCGAAACCATGATGCTGTGTTTTTTGAAGACCAAACAATTGAAGACTTTGGCAAAGGTGATCAACTTGAGCCAAAAAATAGTGATCTCATTGACATGGATCCATCTCCTTCATCTTCAATTGATTATCAAAATGGGGGAGATATACAGCCACCTCTTGAAGACGTAGATGATGATGCTACTCCAAATGAAGTTGAGCCAGAAATTGAGGAAGAGCATCCAACTCAAGAACCGCCACCACAACTTGAGTTGAGAAAATCTACAAGGGATCGGCAACCTTCGAGAAAGTATCCTCCCAATGAATTTGTGTTGATTTCTGATCAAGGGGAGCCCGAGAGCTACCAAGAAGCAATTGAGCATGCAAAGAAAGGTGATTGGAAAAAGGCCATGGAAGAGGAATTGAATTCCTTGCTTCAAAATCACACTAATGATTTAGTGAAGTTGCCTAAGAGGACGAAAATTCTGAAAAATAAGTGGGTTTTCAAATTGAAGAATGATGGCAAGAATCTGAGGTACAAAGCACGTCTTGTTGTGAAAGGCTTTGGGCAAAAGAAAGGTGTTAACTTTGATGAAATTTTCTCGCCGGTTGTGAAGATGTCTTCTATTCGAGTTGTACTTGGCATGGCCGCAAGTATGAACTTTGAAGTTGAGCAACTTGATGTGAAGACCGCATTTCTCCATGGTGACCCTGAAGAATAAATTTACATGGAGCAACCGGAAGGTTTTGTGGAGAAAGCGAAAGAGAAATTTGTTTGCAAATTGAAGAAAAATTTGTATGGCCTCAAGCAAGCCCTGCAACAATGGTACAAAAAGTTTGACTCTTTCATGATGAATAATGGTTTTTCTAAAACCACTTCGGATCATTGTGTGTTTGTGAAAAAAATTTCAGATGGCAAATTTATTATTCTTTTGTTTTATGTGGATGACATATTAATTGTTGGTCAAGATTACACTATGATTAACAGGTTGAAATTGGAGTTAAGAAAATCGTTTGTTATGAAAGATTTGGGACTAGCAAAGCAAATACTTGGTATGAAAATTGTTCGTGATCGCAAAAAGGCACTGATTTGGTTGTCTCAAGAAAGCTACATTGAAAAGTTTCTTGATAAGTTCAACATGGATAAAGCAAAGCCGGTTGGTTGTCCACTTGCGGGTCACTTCAAGCATAGTTAGAATCAATGTCCTATAAATGAGAAAGACAAGGGAGAGATGCAGAAAATTCCTTATGCTTCAACGGTTGGTTCTTTGATGTACGCCATGGTTTATACAAGGCCAGATATTGCTTACTCCGTTGGTGTGGTGAGTTGTTTTCTCTCTAATATGGGTAAAGAATATTGGGCAGTGGTAAAATTGATTCTAAGGTATCTTTGAGGGACTTCGAAGGTGTGTTTGTGTTTTGGGGATGGTAAACCGATGCTTGATGGGTTCACAGATTCTAACATGGCCGGTGATGTTGATTCTAGGAAATCTACTTTGGGGTATTTGATGACTTTTGTAGGGGGAACTGTGGCATGGCAATCTAAATTACAAAAATACATTGCTCTCTCAACTACCGAAGCTAAATTTATTGCCATTACGGAAACTTATAAAAAAGAGTTATGGTTGAAGAAATTTTTGTAGGAATTGGGTTTGAAGCAAGAAAGATATATGCTTTATTGTGATAGTCAAAGTGCTATTCATTTGAGTAAAATTTCTACTTTTCATTCAAGATCGAAACACATTGATGTGAGATACCATTAGATTCGTGATGTGTTAGATTCGAAATTGTTGCAACTCGAAAAGGTTCACACGGATGATAATATTTCGGATATGTTGACTAACACTTTGTCGAGGGATAAACATTTGAAGTGTCGAACTTTAGAGAGTATGGTTGATATCTCCACCTAAGTCGGTAGCGAGAGAATTGTTGCGTATACCTCCTTAATGGAGTAAAGGACCCAATTGGTTTATTAAAATATTTAGTTTGGTTTGGTGTTGGTTATAATAAATTTTTACTATATTATACCTACATTTTGGAGGCCCAATGGGTATTTAATAATCAGTTTGATAGCAGCTAAGGTTTTGTTAAAAAAACCCAAGATTAAATAATATATTGATATATATATTTGCTAGGAGGCAGCGACTGATTATCTTTTATTTTTGGGTTTGGTTTTGGGCAACAACATAGAACTTTGTAAAAGTTCAATTGGTGATTTCCATTGGTACAGTGGCGACATGTAGTTTACTTTGCTTCACTTTGTTTGGACGTTTTGACAACTCCGCCTTCGCATTGAAGATGTTGGTTTTGGTTCATTATTTTGGATCTTCTACAACTTTGTTTCGAAGACTTTTTGGTAAGGTCTTTCCTCTTGATTATTTGTGATTATTTGAAATTCACCTAAGGGTGGTTTTGTGAGACCATTCGTGTCTCGTTTGTAATCGTTTGGAAACTTTTTGGTTGATAGTGGAATTGGATTTCAATCCCGTGGATGTACCTCACATTGAGGGAACCATATAAAAATTCTTGTGTCGCGGTAGATTTAATTTTTTTGCATTAATTTTTATTCCCATTGATTGATTTACTTGTGGGAAATCATCTATTTTCCCTAACAAAAACAATAATGGCCGTCTCATTGTTCATCATTATATTTCTGACATTGATAGATATGCTATCGCACTTTTCCCTGATGAAACATTTGTTGGTATACTGCCTTTGCATGAAAATCTTGATCATCTACCGAGCCCAGAAGATATGGGCAATGCTGTTGGCCCCATTGACGGCATATTTTTGCTGCACATTCCTGGGTATTATAGCAACAGCGACCGTATGGCTCTTTGAAACCCTGCTATGTGAGAGTTCAACCACCTCCATGTATTCGAACCTATCTTTCCACCGAATTTTCATGCCCTTACAAATGTGATTGGATTTGGGTTGGGCCCATATTACAAGATTATTTGGATTCGCGACTTTATTGAAAGGATTAGTGATGAAACATATGATATATAGGCTATCCTTATCATGTTGTTGTAATATACACTCTAGGTAAAGATTTGTGGAGACATTTCGATCTTCTTACAATACCTAAAGGCCGTACTATCTATAATTCTTTGTGTGCCACATGCATAAATGGAGCATATTATTGGTTGTCTGGTATGGGTTATATTAAATATAGGATCCTTTCATTTGACATGCGGCTGGAGGAATTTAGAGAGATAGAGGGGCCTGATCATTCTGAGCATAAATGGGGGTTTCTTTCATTATACAATGATTCTATTGGTTTGTTCCTTCGTCAAACTGGTGTGATTTTGCAATCTATTATTGATATATGGGTGATGGAGGAGGAAGGATGTTGGACCAAACTAATAACAGTAAATTCGTTTCTAGAAGTTTTTCTTTTGCGTGGGTTTTGGAATGAGGAGCTTTTGTTTGAAAGTCAGACGAATGAGCTGGTGTTGTACAACCATGAAACCCATGAGATGTGAAATCTTGAAATCTACGGATGTGGCTATGAAGCACGGATACTTCAAATAGGAAGACGTATCCGTATCAGATACTAATACTCCTTGGATACTTATGGATAAGTATCAGATACTTATTAAAAGTATCGGATACTTCTTAATTAATTTTTCATTAATTTTGAAGTATCGGATATTTAGTTTTGAAGTATCAAATGCTCCAAGTCACATATTATCGAATACTTCTTAATTAATTTTGAAGTATCAAACGCTCCAAGTCATGAATTACTCCTTTTACGAAATTAGAATTGTATCATTTCTTGCATAACATCATAATATAATATAACTGGGAGGATAAATAGAATATTTTTATAATACTTTGCTTAGTTTTTTTTATAAAAATAACGTTGTAAGCTAAAGTAATAGAATTCATCAAATTGACATATCTTCATTGTATCATGCATGTCCCCTATAACTACATAGAAGTAAGGATTAATAAGATAATATAACAATAGTAAAATTAAATATCAATAAATAAATAAGCAAATAAACTTGCATAGAATATTTTTGACTAGTACAAAAGGAAAAAACATAGGGTCAAGCTGTAGATTGTTTTGATATTATAATATCAACATATTAGACTTGATATTGAAATAAAATATTTGCAAGACCTATTGAAAATTTAAAAACTAAACTAGCTACTGGCTTAAATTAATACCTTATTCTTAAAAGATTAGTATTTTGCATTATAAAGTTACTGTGGTTTCTCAATATTCTTGAGCTTATGTGTAACTCACTGCTAATAATTTTTTTATTTTTTATTTTTTACAAACGTATCCTAACCGTACCCGTATCCGTATCCTACTTTTTAGGTTTTGTTGTATCACCATATCCATATCGTATCGTATCCGTACCTCATATCCGTATCTGTGCTTTCTAGGGATGTGGCAATGCTCTTGGGCTTTGGGCTATTTGTTACAAGGAGAGCTTAGTTTCAATGTTTGGACAAAATGATGAGGATGGGAGGAGGAGGGGCTACCAATTCTCTAATGCGGTTCATGACTTCCTTATTACTGGTTGCTGCACGAGCTTAGGACTAGGAATCCAAAACCCAAATAACTTGTTTATTCTTATCCTGATTGTCTATCTTCGGACTCACTCTGTTTTATTATGGGCATGTTTTCTCATTGGTTTATTCTCTATTTTGAAAAATACTACTTTTTTTTATGGATGCTAAAATTAATAATTTTTTTTAAGTAGTAACTCTTTAACATCCAAACAACCCAATCTGACATTTGTCAGTGCTCAAATTAAGGGAAAATATCATTTAAGTGGAATGTAAGATAAATAATCTTAAATTAATGAAAAACTTTGCAACATTAAGACATAATTTTATATACTTTTTCATGAATTTGGTACTGTTTTTTAACATTATACTGACACATTATTTCCCCTAAAATTAACAATTCCAAACTCTCTTCAGGGCGCCTAGCCACTAAAACATAACACATCTCTTTGTTTTTACAATTGATGCTTCAATTATTTGGATTACTGATTTATTAAAAATTGAAAGTTAAGTTAAAAGAGAAAACTGTTGAGCTAAATAAATATATGCGTTGTTACCACTTTTTTCCTCCATTGTGATCCATCCAAACACATTGTAGAACAAAGACTTCATTTGTCTTCTTCGTTGTAATTTATCCACAACTTCCCACTTTGGTATTCAAAGAAAATGAAGAAGAGATAATAGTATTGGCATGGAGCCCTCCAGTAAAAAAAACACAAAAATAAAAGAAGATAATTTACGATCTCATATTAGACACATTGTGCTCTCGACTTATTGTGTTATAAGATAAATAGGTTTGATTTATTTTTTGGGAAACAAAAAAAGACTACATTATATTTTTTATTCTTTTGTTTTCATTTTTAAGATGCACACTATCCATACCAAAAATGGTAAAAACTATAAAACATAGAGAAATTGTTTAGTTTTATTGGAATAAATATAAATGTTGCATGTGCTCTAATTTTATAATTGTTGATATAAATAACACAACTTATCACTTTTGTGTTATTATTCATTCTTCAAATGTGTGGTGTATAACATACAACCTATCCTAAATGATCACGACTTTCTTGATTCAATCGAAAAGGTAAAAAACTATTTTGTTGGCTTTGATTTTAAAAATATATATTAAAAGTTGGAGATTTGATTACGTATGGTATGATTTATTCCTATTTTAGAATACTTATAATTTCTTTTCATAATTTAAAAAAGTCAAAAAGTTACTATTCTATTTAAGTCACATCAACTCTCTACCACATCACTTCAAACCCAACCTATACCCAACCCATGTTTCATAAAAAGTCAAAAAGTACAGTTATGTAAATCATCTCAAACCACCTCAAAATGTCCATGTATAAAGATGGTAAATAAATATCTCATTTTTATTTTGGGATTAATGATTCTTTCTTTTTTTACTTTTTTTCGTTTCAACAAAACAAATGGCTTCTTTATTAAGTCCATTGGGCCGTGATTGGATTGAGTTTACCTAATAATAATAATAATAATTAGCGGCTTGACACATGGGATGTATGTGCAAATTCGTAAAATAAATATAGCTTCAAATAGTGCATTCAATATATTGAATATATAAATTTTTTAAAAACAAAAATTGAATATATAAATAATTTTGGCTGAACTCAGTATCTTTAACTGAATTTAAAATTTTAAAAAATTGAATATAAAAATAATTAAACGCAAATTGAAAGACTAAGGTACCGTTTAGTAACACTTACATTTTCAGTTTTCTGTTTATATTTACAAAAATTTTAAAAACTCAAATAAAAACTTGTTTGGTAAATTTTTAATTTATAAATCAGTGGTCTCAGTTTATAAATTTAGCCAAAAAAATGTAAACTCAAAAAATGTGTTTTCGTTTTGAGTTTTGAGTTTGTTTTTTTTTTTACCACCCAACATTAGCCACCACCCGCCACTATTTTTCACCACCGTCTTCCACCACCACCACCACCACCACCTACCCTCTACCACCACCTGCTATCACCACTCACCACCCACCTGCCACCACCACCCATCACCCGCCACCACCACCCACCTGCCACCAACCAGCCACCACCACCCACCTGCCACCCACTCGCCACCACCACTCACCCACCGCCACCGCCACCGCCACCACCACCCACTTACCATCCACCCTCCACCACCCACCACCCGCCACTACCATCCACCGTCCGCCACTACCATCCACCGTCCGCCACTACCATCCACCGCCCGCCACCACCACTCACCACCCACCTGCCACTACTATCCACCACCCGCCACCACCACCCACCTGTCACCTACCACCACCACCACCCACCCGCCACCCATCTGCCACCACCACCCACCCCCACCACCCACTCGCTACCACCCACCACCCGCCACCGTCACCCACCCACCCACCATCACCACCACTTGCCACCTACCCGCCATCCGCCACCCACCTGCCACCACCACCCGCCACCACCACCGCCACCGCCACCGTCACCCACCACCATCCGCCACCGTCACCGTCACCCACCCACCCACCATCACCACCCGCCACCTACTCGCTGCCACCACCCACCCACCACCTACTCGCCACCATTACCCACCACCACCCGCCACCAGCACCACCACCACCACCATCCACTCGTTACCACCCACCACCCGCCATCGTCACCCACCTACCCACCACCACCACCCACCCGCCACCACCTACCACCACCCGCCACCACCACCACTCACTCGCTACCACCCACCACCCGCCACCGTCACCCACCCACCCACCACCCACCCGCCACCACCCGCTACCCATCGTCACCACTTTCCACGACCGTTTTCCGCCGCCACTTGTCACCACTTGCCATTTCTCACTCTTTTTTATATTTTTAAAATTTTTTAAATATTTTGTCAATTACCAAACGTGTTTGTAGTTTATGTTTTTCTAAAAATAAATAAAAAATAAACAAAAACCAGATAAAATTTTTGTAAATAAAAACTGAAAAACGTAAACGTTATCAAACAGACCCCAAACATTTGTAATAAAAGAGATTTGATAAATAAGAAAAAAAAATTAATTAATTCAAAAAAAATTTTAAAAAAAAGGGATATTTGCCAATAAATCTCATCTCGCAAACAAGATTCCAATTAATCTCAAGTTTTTTCTATTAATCTGTTAAGTCCTATTAGTGGAGAGTTTCTTTCCGTGTGGTTCTATTTGTGATTTTAATAGTGTTTTGTGGGGCTAAGCAAGGAATTCGTAAAATCCGTAATCTGATCCGATCCAGTTCAATTCAGTAGGTTTGGATTGATTTTTTTAATCCATGGTTCCGTTTCGGATTGAAAAATTAAAAATTCGTAGTCCACGGATCGGTTCCGGATTGAACCCATGGTTCCGAATTGAAACCGATCCGGACCGTATACAAATAGCCTATATTTATATTATACACCCTCCCACATAATGTTTTCTCTTATTCTGTATAAAACATAAACCCAAACCTAAATCCGCATAGTATCTTTTTTTATTGTTTTTGTTTGTTAATTTAAATATTTATGGTGGAACCAGTTTTCTTATGGTTGTTTAAATTCTAAAACAGTATGTCGCTATTGTAGAAAGACATGTTACTATTGTGGAACTAATATGACGCTATGTTTATGTTTTTATGAAATTAAAATGTTTTATATCTTTTTTGTTATTTAATTATGTGAATCTGTGGTCCTAAATCGATTCGATACGTGTTTAAATAGATTGGTTCGGATTGGTTCCACGATTTAAACAGATTGGATTGGTTCCAATTTTTCAAGAACCGTAGATAACGGGCTAGCCCTAATTTTATCTCAATCCGGACCATACTCACACCTAGTGTTCTGGTGGACAGCTATACCCTTTTATTAATGTGACATGTATAATGTGATACTCCAATGTGGCAAGTATTAATATGACACTCTAACGATGTGACACTTTAAAAAAATTAAAAATTCTTTAGTGTACTTTTCTTAAATGTTACAACGTGACAAGTATGATGTCATACTCCATAACTTTTACTTAAAAAAAATAAAAATAAAAAAAATAAAAATTCCTTAGTGTATTTTTCCCAAGTGTGACAACGAGGCGGGTATGATGTAACACTTCAAAAAAAATAAAGACTCCTTAGTATATTTTTCTGAAACGTAACAACATAACGGGTATGATGTGACACTCTAAAAAAAATTGAAAACTCCTTGGAGCACTTTTTCCAAACGTGACAACGTGGCGGGTATGATGTGACACTCTAAAAAAAATTTTAAACTCCTTAATATACTTTTCTGAAACGTGATACGTGACACTCATTAGTGTACTTTTCCCAAACGTGACAACATGGCGAGTATGATGTGACGCTCTAAAAAAATTTAAAAAAAAACTTCTTAATATATTTTTCTCAAACGTGGCAACGTGGCAGATATGATATGACACTCCAACATGGCATGTATGATATGACACTCGAAAAAAATTAAAAACTCTTTAATGTACTTTTTCTAAATGTGAAACTCTAACGTGACGGGTATAATGTGACACTAAAAAACTCTTTAGTATACTATTTCAAATGTGATACTCCAATGTGACAGACAAATGAGTCATTATACATTCAAAATGACTAAATGGATCACAAGAAAAAAAAATATGAGACTTATTAATCAATCTCCTCCAAAAAAATTCAAAGATAATGCAAAAGTATATGGGTGATATATATATATATATACATATCATATCAAACCTTGAAATTGAAATTAGGGGATGGAACATTTTCACATTTTTTATCTCAATCTCTTTATTAATTAACTAGTAGATATTTTGTGCGATACATGATAATTTATTTTTAAAATGAAAAATTAATTTTGAATCTTAATATTTTATGTAAAAAAATTCTAACAACTGAAAGCCAAATTACAAATAGATTTGCTAATGATTGATAAAAATTTATGTCACTACATGTGTTATCCTTTGTAAAAGGCTTATAAAAAAAATTAAAAATAATTTTTAAAAAATTTACATTTTTAACTTGAAATCAAATCATCATTTGTATTAATCTAATTTATCAAAAAATTATGAATTTCACTTATATCAAAATATTTTTTTCTGAAAAAAATGAAAATAATGAAAAAATTTATAATATATATAAATTATGATTTGATTATAACTCATGATGTATTTTTTTGATTATTAATTGAAAAGAATTTTGCTAATTTCTTGAGTGGCCTCTAAGATCTCCAGTCCAGCCGATGTTCAAAGTACACTGTTGTTGCCTTTGTTGTAATTAGGGATGACAATTTACATAATCACATAGAAAAATGAAAAGAAATGGTGACAAATGCTCTATAAATGCATTTGTCCCTAACATTTGTTACTTATCTTTAAAATATTTAATAATTTTATTAACACATACCTTAAAGACACATATCAATAAGTTTTAAAATATTATACATTTTGTAAGAAAATATAAAATTTTCTTAACCTATGTAAACAAGAGCTAATATTTATATTTCAAAAATAGATCAATAGTTAGAATTTGGCCAGTTGTTCATATTTTAATTTGATGAACTCCTCTCACGTGTGGAATGATTTAGTGTACATTATTATGATCAGATTTTAATATATAGTATATAACATGCGTACATGTTACCACTATCTAGGCCAGCTTTTGCTTCATTGTTCTTGGAGATGAAAAGTTGCAATTACTAGATAGTTTGTCCAAAACATGAGAAATTATTCAAGAACTTGTTTTTTCTTGGGGTTTTTTTTTTTTTTTAGATTGGAAAGAAGAAAGAACTATAGAAAAATCAAATTCTTGAGTTGGATAGTTAGGTATGGTGAGCCTATTTTGGGGCATGTTATAAAAATATTAATACAAAAAATTGAGATGGTTGGATATTAGTAGTTATATTTTTATATCAAATTTATCTTAAAAAAATAGACAGAAATATAATTTTAATGATAGACCATTCTTTTTTCATTTGGTGTATTAAGGAAATGAATCATTATAATAATTAATTAATTCAAAAAATTCAAAAAAAAAAAGGGGGTACTTGCCAATAAATCTCATTTCACAAACAAGATTCCAATTAATCTCAAGTTTTTTCTATTAATCTGTTAAGTCCTATTAGTGGAGAGTTTCTTTCCGTGTGGTTCTGTTTGTGATTTTAATAGTGTTTTGTACGGCTAAGCAAGGAATTCGTAAAATCCGTAATCCGATCCGGTCCAGTTCAATTTAGTAAGTTTGGATTGATTTTTTGAATCCATTGCTCCGTTTCAGATTGAAAAATTAAAAATTCGTAGTCCACGAATCGATTCTGGATTGAACCCCATGGTTCCGGATTGAAACCGATCCTGACCGTATACAAATAGTCTATATTTATATTATACACCCTCCCACATAATGTCTTCTCTTATTCCGTATTAAACATAAACCCAAACCTAAATCCGCATAGTATCTTTTTTTATTGTTTTTGTTTGTTAGTTTAAATATTTATGGTGGAGCCAATTTTCTTATAGTTGTTTAAATTCTAAAACAGTATGTCGCTATTGTAGAAAGACATGTTACTATTGTGGAACTAATATGATGTTATGTTTATGTTTTTATGAAATTAAAATGTTTTATATCTTTTTTGTTATTTAATTATGTGAATATGTCATCCTAAACCGATCCGATCCGTGTTTAAATAGATTGGTTTGGATTGGTTCCACAATTTAAACGGATTGGATTGGTTCCAATTTTTCAAGAACCGTAGATAACGAGCTAGTCCTAATTTTACCTCAATCCGGATCATACTCACCCCTAGTGTTCTGGTAGACAGCTATACCCTTTTATTAATGTGACAGGTATAATGTGATACTCCAATATGGCAAGTATTAATATGACACTCCAACGATGTGACACTTTAAAAAAATTAAAAATTCTTTAGTGTACTTTTCCTAAATGTTACAACGTGACAAGTATGATGTCATACTCCATAACTTTTACTATAAAAAAATAAAAATTCCTTGGTGTATTTTTCCCAAGTGTGACAATGAAGCGGGTATGATGTAACACTTCAAAAAAAATAAAGACTCCTTAGTATATTTTTCTGAAACGTAACAACATAACGGGTATGATGTGACACTCTAAAAATAATTGAAAACTCCTTGGCGCATTTTTTCCAAACGTGACAACGTGGCGGATATAATGTGGCACTCTAAAAAAAATTTAAAGCTCCTTAATATACTTTTCTCAAACGTGATACGTGACACTCTTTAGTATACTTTTTCCAAACGTGACAACATGGCGAGTATGATGTGACGCTCTAAAAAAAAAAAAAAACTTCTTAATGTATTTTTCTCAAACGTGACAACGTGACAGATATGATATGACACTCTAACATGGCAGGTATGATATGACACTCTAAAAAAATTAAAAACTCTTTAATGTACTTTTTCTAAATGTGAAACTCTAACGTGACGGGTATAATGTGACACTAAAAAACTCTTTAGTATACTATTTCAAATGTGATACTCCAATGTGACGGACAAAAGAGTCATTATACATTCAAAATAACTAAATGGATCACAAGAAAAAAAAAATATGAGACTTATTAATCAATCTCCTCCAAAAAAATTCAAAGATAATGCAAAAGTATATGAGTGATATATATATATCATATCAAACCTTGAAATTGAAATTTTTTTCGAAAATCTTACTTCCCCCCCCCAAAAAAAAAAAATCTGAATATCTATTCCTTACTCATTATTTTTTCTAAAATAAGTAAATTTTCATAATATATTCTCAACTTACTATTCTCAACCATCCAAGAAATACGAATTTTTTTTAATATTTTATTATTATCATTGTTTTTGGTGTTTCAAAAAATGTTTAAGAACATCCTCATTCTTTTTTTGTGTGTGCAATTTTTATTTTATTTTCTTGGAAAAGTTTGGAATACTATTGTTTTGGAAACAATTTGAAAATTGAAAAACAGTCTACCCACATTTTAAAGAAATATAGAAAGAAAAAAAATTGAAAACACAATGAATAAAAAAAAATTATTCCCTTTTTTGTTTTCTTTTTCTGACTTCTCTATTAACCTGTTAAATCAATATGCAAAATAAACAAAGAACTTTTTCTTTTGAAGAACACAATGTCGTAAAAACTTTATATATATATATATATTTAAAATGTTTACAAAAAAATTATATAAAAATAAGTTTAAACTCAGAATGCTACCCTATATAATTTAAATTCACTAGAAACAAAAACAAAATACTAAAAATAATAGAAAAAAATACTAAAAATAAAAAAACTCATTCTCAAAAAAATTGAATTCAGAAAATTGGAACCCGGTGAATTTTTCATCTCAAAAATGGAAAAAAAAAGTTTAAACATTAAATAAATTCTTTAGACAATAATTGAATTTTAATTTTGTTTTACCCACTTAATTTTGAAATTACTATAAGTCGATCAATTCTATAAAAATTAATTTGGGAAATAATCTAGTTACAAGTATGTGCATGCGTACACATAAAGTAGCCAATAAATTTTCGACTCAATTAGTTTATTCAGTATGGACTCTGGATAATTTGAAACTTAAAAAGATAATTCTAAATGAGGAATTTTATATATTTTCATTATTTTTTTGTAAAGTATATTATTTAAAATTTAATTTGTTTATATTTAGGGGACTTATTGATTTTTAAGGCATAGTTTGGAGGTAAAATAAAATTCCAAATTAAATTTAGTGCTAAGTCAGCAAATTTCGTTTGATTGTAAATGAAAATAGACGACGAGAAGTAAATTGGACAATTTTTTTAAAAAAAAATAAGAATTAAATTAAAATAATACAAAATCTTAATGCCAAATTAATTTTTGTATAATAATTTAAAAAACAAAATAATATTTTCTTGATATTTTATCTTAAACTATTTTAATATTTTTATTTTTATTTTTATTTTTATTGACACCAAAATACATCATCCCATCGTTCAAAAAAAAAAAAAAGGATGCACCAATAAATTCCAAATTAATAACTTATACACTGTTTAGTCCTAAAAGTTTTCTTATAGACTGAAAGGTCCCATTACAATGTTTCAAACATCAGATTAATGTTTCGAACATTAGATTTCGAACATCAGATTAATGTTCAAACATTAGATTGATGTGCAAATGGAACTAAATGGAACATAAAAAAACTTTTAGAACTAAATGGTTCAACTTTTCAGAAACTAGGACTTATGGGTAAATTTTTCAAAAAAAAATACATCATCCCAAATCAAACCACCTCTAATTCACCCCAACAATATAGCGATCCCGGGTTTACCCTTGTTGTACAGTGATCCGGACATGTGTCCGTGGATGTTGGTAGTTGTTCATTACCTAGTTTGCATCCTCTTTACTTCGTATTTGGGTTATAGGATGTGTTGGGCGGATTTGTTTCAGGTTGATTGAGTTTAGAAACCAAAACTAGTTGCCCAGATTTTTGGCCTGTCCGCTCGAGCGGAGGTGTTGGCGCTCGAGCGTAGATTACACCCATTCAGTATTTTCCTGTGCAGCGTTGTACGCTCGAGCGTGGTATTGGCCGCTCGAGCGGGGTTGTCTGAGTGCCGCTCGAGCGTAGAGTTGGGAGCTCGAGCGGAGGCCTGGTTCTGTATAAATGCTGGGAGAGTGCATCCGGCGCTCGAGCGGAAGTTTGGACGCTCGAGCGGGAATCTGTGAGTGACGCTCGAGCGGGGTGTTTTACGCTCGAACGGAGACCTGGGTTAAAGTCCCGAAATTGTGACTTTTCAAATCACTTTTTCACTTTCTCTTCTCTCTCTTACTTTTCCAAAATCACCATTGTTGAGCCTCTCACTCTAGACTCTACCTTCTCTCTAGGTTTTGATCTAGTAGGAGTGATTTACTCACCTTTGGCCTTTACAAAAAAGTTGTTGATCGTCGAGGGCTTCATTTTAATCTGAAAATCTCGGGTTTTGGAGCACGTTGGGTTTTGTCGTCTTCTCCTTTGGGACTCCGAATTTGAGGTAGGGATATCCTACTCCTCTCTATGGGTTTTGTCTTTAAATTTTGGTATTTTGAGATGTTGGGCTTAGTTTGGTAATTTTGTGAAAGTTTGGGGCTTTTGTGTAATTTTAAAAAAGTTGGGGTTTTATTCATAATAAACCTAGATGCATGTTTGGCATGGAAAAATGGAATAAATGTTAATTCATTGATGGAAAATGGGACCTAAGGGTTGAAATGGTAATTATGGAAATTAGCCTAATTACGTTGATTAATTAATTGGGATAATTAATGGTGAGAAATGAGGAAATGAAATGTTGATTGAATATCCATTTGTGCATTTATATTCTGTTTAGAAATAACTGCTTGGGCTATCGGTGGAGGATAGTCGTGATTGTTGTAGACAATGCATGATGATTAGGTAAACTGAAACTAATCAATGAAATGTGTCATGGAACTTGACGGTTGATAGAATACATTAATTGTATGTATTGGGTGATTGTATATAGAACCAATGTGTTTGTATACGTTATGTGTAGAGGAGGAGATAGGGGATGTACTCCGCGGTTTAGGGGAAGATAGGGGATGTACCTCTAAACCGGATAAGTATTGGGAGAAGATAGGGGATGAACTCCGTAGACACAGCTCATATGCTTGTCTAGAGAAGTGAAGATAGAGCTCATATGCTTATCTTTGTGAAGTGTGGATACAGCTTATATGCTTATCTGTGAATGTGGGATATTGTTGTTATACATATCTGTTGAGAATGTGGATATAGCTTTTATGCTTATCTGAATGTGAGATATAGTTTTTATACATATCTGTGGAAATGATGATAGAGCTAGCATGCTTATCTGTTGAAAAAGGGAAAATGAAAGGTAACTTAGACTCATAAGTTGTATGACATAAATGTGTAATTTATGTGGATGTATCAGTGTTGGCCATCTATCAATTGCTAATATTTTAGTCATTGTCCATGGTTGGTTTAGTGTATTTCTACTGGGCTGTGGCTCACCCTATATGGGAATATCATTTTCAGGTGCAGGAAGCATGCCACCTCCAAGGACATAGCTGGGAGGCTAGTGGCGGACATACTTTTGTCGCTTAACTTTTGATGTATTACATGTAACTTCAAGCCTAGGGCTTAATGTGTAAACGAGTTAGTACTCTTTTGTTGTAACCAAGTGTTAACTTGGAAAGTTGTAAGCCCGTAGGGCATTTTGTTATGATGTTAACATGTAATACTTAAGTAATGGAACTCTAATGAATAAAAGAATGTGGTTAGTTTATATGTAAATGCACGTCTTATCTGATGGGTTTATTGTTGTTATTTTGAGGGCGTTACAAACAACATCTCGTTTCGTTCATCGTATTTGTAAGAAACTCTCTCGTCTCCCTCTGGCTCCTCCTCCTCAACTTGTCGGTTGCCGCCACCGCCGTCGCTAGCCTTGTCGGTCGCCGTCGATCATCCTCTCAGATCGCCGATTTGGTAACGGGTAAGTCTCCCTTTCTCTTTGCTCTCTTATTTACTCTCCAGATTTGTTTCTCTTGCTCTTCTATTTACTCTCCTTTTGCTATCCAGGTTGTGGGCATTTTTTTTAATATTATTTTTTGATCTTGGAGTGCAATGACCACAGTTGTTTGTCTGTATTAGTTTAGTTTGGACTGACTAATATTATTTTGTGTTAGATTGTGGCTGTTCTTATTAATCTCTCCTGTTGAAATTGTGGAGATTTTAGGTATATAGACATCTCTCAACCACATCGCCCGAAGCAATCTCTCTCTCTCTCTCTCTCTCTCTCTCTCTCTGCGTTAACATTTGAAGCTGGTTCTCTCTTTTTTACTTTATTTTTCTGTGCTTCTTATCTGTCAATTGTCTGGTTTTTACCGATCTATTCATATGTTTTTGGTTTATTGATTTATTTCCATGTCTTAGAATCTCTCCATCTATTCCTCAGAAATTCCATATATTTCTATAGGTGAACTTGTTTATTAGGGGGGAAAAAAGAAAAAAGAAACAAAAAACTCCAAAAACTAAAAACTAACCGGATGAGGTTTTTCTTTTTTTTTCACAGTTCCAGAAATATTAATAAATTTTTTGAATTCTCAAAAAATAATATTTCATCTTTTTCCAAATGCAACACTTTGCCAAACGTTAAGACTTTTGAAGTGCAATGTTATATCTTTGCTATTAGTTCAAAGTTGTCAATTCATTCCTCATTCTTTGTTTTAGGTAGTGTTCTGCTGTCACCTTTCTTAAAAAAGGATTTGATTTATGAAACATTATTTGAGAGAGGTAAAATGTCGCAGAGCAACTGTGATCATCGTGATAAATGATTGTTTGATGTTATAGATTTTTTTTTTTTTGGATTTATTGTCTCAAAATCACATACGATACGTCAACCTATATTTCTTTTTATATTATTTGGTGTATTAAGGAAATGAATCATTATCAATATCTTTTTTGGAATTGAGGTTGTTGCGGCTGGTGAGCATTACAAGATTTCTTTTTGTCCTTTTTCACTCAACTAAAATGCAGGTTTGTTCTTTTTATTTTTGTGTCATCAGAAAAATAAGGCTCGACAGCAGAGGTGGTAAAATGTTGAGCACTAGGGATCGAAATTTACCTGAAGATGTTGTGAATGAGATACTCTCAAGGCTGCCCGTGAAATCCCTATTGCGATTCAAATGTGTGTGCAGGTACTGGTACACTCTAATTAAAAATCCTGATTTCATTAGCAAGCACTTTAACCAAGAAAACAATAATGGTCGTCTCCTTGTTCATCATTATATTTCCGACATTGATAGATATGCTATCGCTCTTTTCCCTGATGAAACACTTGCTGGCATACCGCCTTTACATGAAAATCTTGATCATCTACAGATCCCAGATTGTATGGGAGATGTTGTTGGCCCCATTGACGGCATATTTTTGGTATACACTTGGTATAGTGATGGCGACCGTATGGCTCTGTGGAACCCTGCTATGAGAGAGTTTAGACGCCTCCATGTACTCGAACCAATTTTTCCACCAAATTTTCATGCCATTAGAAATGTAGTTGGATTTTGGTTGGATCCATTGACTAGGGATTACAAGATTATTTGGATTCGCAACTTTTATGAAGTGATTGGTGATGAATCAGGTGATGAATGGGATGATGACATATATTATCCTTATTATGTTGTTGCAGTGTACACTCTAGGTAAAGATTCATGGAGACATTTCGATCTTCTTACGATGCCTACACGTCGTTCCATCTATAATTCTTTATGTGCCACATGCATAAATGGAGCATATTATTGGCTGTGTAGTGTAGTTAATGATGCTAATCGATATGGCATCCTTTCATTTGACATGAGGCTAGAGGAGTTTAGAGAGATAGAGGTGCCTGCTAGTACTAAACATAAATGGGGGTCTCTTTCATTGTACAACGGTTCTATTGGTTTGTTCTTTTCTCAAACTGATTTGACTTTGGAATGTATTATTGATATATGGGTGATGGAGGAAGAAGGGTGTTGGATCAAACTAGTAACAGTAAAACCCTTTCCAGAAGTTTCACGTCCGTGTGGGTTTTGGAAGGAGAAGGAGCTTTTCTTTGAAACTCGGACGAACGAGCTGGTGTTGTTCAACCATGAAACTCATGAGATTAGAAATCTTGAAATGTACGGAGATGGCGGTTTTCTTGGGGTTTGGGCTGTTTGCTACAAAGAGAGCTTAGTTTCATTGTTCAGACAAAATGATGAGGATGGGAGGAGGTGCTACCAATTCTCTGATGCGGTTCATGACTTCTTTAGGAAACCAGAGCCCAGCGTTTAGGGAACCAAATCCAAAATGAACTATTATTATTGTTATCTGATTGTCCTCTTCGGTTTCCCTTTCTTTTTTTTCTTTTTTTTTTTCTTTTTTTTTTTTTTTTGTAGGTTGTCTCGTTGGTTTATTTTCTCTCTTCTGAAAATTTGTACTTTTTTTATGGATGTTGAAATTAATAAATCAAAATTATATATGTTGACCTGTCTTTACTTTTTATTATTTTTTGGAAGAGTAATACTACATCTCCTAATTTCTACCCCCGAACTCCCTCGAATGATAACAATTTATTTTTTGCCATATCATTAGGTGAGTTTGGAAAAATTAGGGGATGGAACATTTTCACACTTTTTATCTCAATCTCTTTATTAATTAACTAGTAGGTATTTTGTGCGATACATGATAATTTATTTTTAAAATGAAAAATTAATTTTGAATCTTAATGTTTTGTGTAGAAAAATTCTAACAATTGAAAGCCAAAGTATAAATAGATTTGCTAATGATTGATAAAAATTTATGTCACTATGTAAAAGGCTTATAAAAAAAATTCAAATAATTTTTTAAAAAATTGTATTTTTAACTTGAAATCAAATCATCATTTGTATTAATCTAATTTATCAAAAAATTATGAATTTCACTTATATCAAAATATTTTTTTCTGAAAAAAATAAAAATAACTAAATTTTTTATAATATATATAAATTATGACTTGATTATAACTCATGGTGTATTATTTTGATTATTAATTGAAAAGATTTTTACTAATTTCTTTTGTTTTTAATCATATCTAAAGTGATATATCAGGTCTTTAATTATATCTTAAGGTGGGTTTACTCAAAGGTAGGATAGTAAGAGTTATTCACATTGATGCATAAAAAATTATAAATTCAAATCATAAATAGTGTTTTTAAAAAGAATTAGGCACAAAATCTCTATAACCTTAATAGGCTCAGTTCTTAAAAGGATTCTGATTAATTATATGACACATCATAATAATTGTAAATTTTTTATTCAAGCTAAATTATTTTTGCATGCATATTTTGGCAGAGCTAATGAAGGTACATTATCAATAATATTAAAATTTCAAAATTTTTATTTGAAAACTACTCAAGAAACATGCCTTAAATATATATAATTATTTTTGATGAATCATTATTCTTTAAAATAATACTCTTACTATTTATCATTTGGCATTTGTTAAAAATTTAACAAAAAAAAGTATTGAATTCTATTATCTCAATTAATCAATATTAAATTAGACGTTACACGTGTATATAAATTATTTCTAGAAATGACTGTCGGAACCTTTTGTTAGTAGTTTATCCGAGTCGAATAGAGCGAGTTAACTGGGACAGACAGATATTTGAACAGCCCTAAATCCCAGATTGTCAATCCGCCTGCCCCACTCCCTCAATTGAGTTATCAGATTACAAGTATTTTTATAGAATTTATAACTAAATAATTTTTTTCCAAATAAATAAAGAAATGATGAATAAAAAGTAAATTATCATTAAATGGATATACATGGACACCTGATGAAAGTAACACATTGGCCATTTATTAGTCTTGTAACTTTCTGCTAGAATCAATTAGGCCCAACAGAGCCCAACCTCTAAGATCTCCAGTGCAGCCGATGTTCAAAGTACACTGTTGTTGCCTTTCTTGTAATTAGGGATGACAATTTACATAATCACATAGAAAAATGAAAAGAAATGGTGACAAATGCTCTATAAATGCATTTGTCCCTAACATTTGTTACTTATCTTTAAAATATTTAATAATTTTAATAACACATACCTTAAAGACACATATCAATAAGTTTTAAAATATTATACATTTTGCAAGAAAATATAAAATTTTCTTAACCTATGTAAACAAGAGCTAATATTTATATTTCAGAAATAGATCAATAGTTAGAATTTGCCCAGTTGTTCATATTTTAATTTGATGAACTCCTCTCACGTGTGGAATGATTTAGTGTACATTATTATGATCAGATTTTAATATATAGTATATAACATGCGTACATGTTACTACTATCTAGGCTAGCTTTTGCTTCATTGTTCTTGGACATGAAAAGTTGCAATTACTAGATAGTTTGTCCAAAACATGAGAAATTATTCAAGAATTTGTTTTTTCTTGGGGTTTTTTCCTAAGAGTGAACATTTTCATTATTTAGGGTCGATTATCACAACAGCGGGAGAGATTGATGCAGATGTGGCCCATAGGATTAAGGCGGGATGGTGTAAGTGGAGAAGTGCGTCTGGGGTATTGTGCGATAAACGAATACCCACTAGACTAAAAGGTAAGTTTTATAGAACGGCTATTAGACCAGCTATGTTGTATGAGACAGAGTGTTGGGCAACCAAGAAACAACATGCAGATAAGATGAGTGTGACTAAGATGAGGATGCTAAGGTGGATGTGTGGTAAGACTAGACAGGACAAGATTAGGAATGAGTGTATTCGGGAATGGGTAGGAGTGGCACCGATAGAAGATAAGTTGAGAGAGAATCGTTTGAGATGGTTTGCTCATATTCAACGGAGACCAACAGAGGCAGTAGTGAAGAGATGCGATGTTGTAACGGTAGATGGAAGTGTTAGGGGACGGGGTAAGCCTAGATTAACGTTGACTAGCGTTATAAATAGAGATATGAATCTACTTAATTTGACTAATGAAATGGCCTTTGATAGAGCCGCGTGGAGAAGAATGATTCATGTAGCCGACCCCATTTGATGGGACTTAAGGCTTGGTTTGGTTTGGTTTGGAAAGAAGAAAAAAGAACTAAAGAAAAATCAAATTCTTGAGTTGGATAGTTAGGTATGGTGAGCCTATTTTGGGGCATGTTATAAAAATATTAATACAAAAAATTGAGATGGTTGGATATTAGTAGTTATATTTTTATATCAAATTTATCTTTAAAAAATAGACAGAAATATAATTTTAATAATAGACCATTCTTTTTTCATTTGGTGTATTAAGGAAATGAATCATTATAAATATCTTTTTTGCAATTGGGGTTGTTGCAAGTGGTGAGCATTACAAGATTTCTTTTGGTCCTTTTTTCTCAACTAAAATCAATAACAAAATTGTACTTTTTATTTTGTGTCATCAGAAAAAATAAGGCTCTTGCCGCAGAGGCAGTAAAATGTTGAGCAACAGCGATCAAAATTTACCTGAAGATGTTGTGAATGAGATACTCTCAAGGTTGTCCGTGAAATCCCTGTTGCGATTCAAATATGTCTACAGGTATTGGTACACTCTAATTAAAAGCCCTGATTTCATTAGCAAGCACTTTAACCAGGAAAATAATAATGGTCGTCTCCTTGTTCAGCATTATATTTCCGACATTGATAGATATGCTATCGCTCTTTTCCCTGATGAAACACTTGCTGACATACCACCTTTGTATGAAAATCTTGATCATCTACAGAGCCCAAAAGATATAGGAAATGTTGTTGGCCCCATTGACTGTAACGCCCTCAAAATAATACATAAAATCCATCATTTTAGACTTGCAATGATATAAGAGGAATTAACACCTTTCTATTTACCAGAGTAGTTCTTACAGCAATATTACATGTTAACAATAAAAGCAAATGCCTTAGAGGCTTACAGCTTTCCAAGTCAACACTTGGTTACAAAGAGAAGAGTACTAACTCTATACAAAATAAGCCCTTGGCTTGAAATACATGTAATACAAACAAAATAATCAAAAAGAGCCTTTTACTCCCAGAACCATCCAAGCTATGTCCTTGGAGGTGGCATGCTACCTGTACCTAAAAATGATGTCCCATAAAGGGTGAGCCAACGTCCAGTAGAGATATGCTAAACACAACATGAGCAGTAACTAAGACATTAGCAATTGATAAATGTTTGACTCACATAAGCCAATTCATACACCATTTTCATTGCATGACAACTGTGTCCATGTTTCCTTTCATTTTTCCATTTCTTATCACATTCTCAATTCATGACTATGGCTCATAACCTGGCCAACAATTTAATAGTAATTTATACTAAACATTTCCCATTTCACAATAGATAAGCGCACTAGCTATATCAACTCCTCGATAGATAGGCATACAAGCTATACCAACATTCCAACAGATAAGCATATGAGTTGTATCCACACTTCAACAGATAAGCATATGAGCTATATCAACACTTTCATAGATAAGCATATGAGCTATATCAACACATTAGCTGACAAGCATATGAGCTGTGTCAACGGAGTCCATCCCCTATCTTCTCCCATACAGTATCCGGTTTAGAGGTCCATCCCCCATCTTCTCCTAAACCGTGGAGTACATCCCCTATCTCCTCCCATACACATAACGTATATACACATAGGTCATATGCATAATCAATCAATACATAAAGTTAATGTATTCTGTCAACCGTCATACTCTATGACACATCTAATTGATTAGTTTTAGTTTGCCTAATCATCATGCATTGTCTACAACAATCAAGACTACCCTCCACCGGTAGCCCAAAGCAATTATTTCTAAACAGATAAATAATACATCAACAGATAATTTATCCATATTTCCAAAAGTGAGCGATTAACAAATCCAACTTCACTATTCCATCTCATAATGAACCAATTTCATTATATTGAACTCAATTTCACAAATCCATAACTTTCCCAAATTAATTATACCAATTAATTTATATACAAATTAGGGCTTTCTTCCCATTTTCTCAATATTAACCCAATGGTTCAAATATCAACAACCAACAACAATAACTTCATTTTGAAACCCAAATTACACATTTAAGAATCAAAATAACAAAACCCTCTTTCATAACTTTTGAAACCCTAAGTCCCAAAACCAAACCATCTAAACAACATGCTCAAAATCTAGGTCAAAACCCATAAGAGTGAGTAGGAATCCCTACCTCAAATTCGGAGCTCAAAGGAAGAAAATGACGAAACTCAAAGTGCTCCAAAACTCAATATGCTAGGATCAAAACATAGCCCTCGACGATCAACACAACTTTTGTAAAGGCCCAAGGTGAGGAAATCACTCATACTAGATCAATACCTAGAGAGAAGTTGAGGTTCTAGTGAGAGAAGCTCTCCAATGGTGTTTTTGAAAAGTAAGAGAAAGAAATGGAGTTGAAAAAGTGATCCAAAAAGTCGGATCTCGGAGTGATATACTCGTCGCCCCACTTGAGCATGGAAACCCCTGCTCGAGCGTCACTCACAGACTCCTGCTCGAGCGTCCAAACCGCCGCTCGAGCGCCGGATACATGCTTCCAGAACTTTTGCAGAACCAGGTCCCCGCTCGAGCGTCAAACTCCCCGCTCGAGCGTCACACACACAAACTCCCGCTCGAGTGTCCAACGCTGAAGAGGAAAATACTGGGAGATGGATTTTCTCACTCGAGCGCCAAAACCCCCACTCGAGCGGACAGGCCAAAATATGGGCAACTACTTTTGGTTTCTAAACTCAACCAACCTGTTTCAAACCTGCCCAACACAACCCAAGACTCAAAGAGTAAAGGATGTAAACAAGATATACACAACAACCAACTCCACGGAACCTAAGTCCGGACACAACAAATAAAGAAAGGGAAGCCGGGATCGCTATAACCTCCCCCCCTTAAAGAATTTCGTCCCCGAAATTAAATATGAGTTTTCAAAAACAAGTTTTCTCCATTCCCAACAATATTACAACATAATGTTAAACAACCCGACCCATTACCGGTCAATTTCATCTCTTTTCAAGAGGCAAATCACAATATATAAAACAACCTGCATTATCAACATGCATTCCTTTGAAATTTGAAAATTTCATCACATTTTCCATAATTCCATAACACATGCAACATTAATATCATGCTTGCATTTCCACAACATACTTAACATACACAATGTTAACACAAACTTCCATTTTGAGGCAAGTTCCAAAGCATACTTCCATAAACCAAAACATCTACAATGTTTCACAACTTAAGACATATATAATGCTCTTAAAGTTCGATAATATTACAAAATTTCAATGCATGATTACATATCAACAAACATGTCTGGATATTTCTCGCGGACCTCCAACTCACGTTCCTAAGTGGCTTCCTCCACTCCGTGATGTTTCCACAAAACCTTTACCAAGGGAATGGTCTTGCCTCGCAAGACTTGATCCCGCCTATCCAAGACTCGAACCGGTCTCTCCTCATACGAGGCATCCTCATCTACCTCTAAATCGGTCCAATCCAACACATGGGACGAATACGGCTCATACTTCCGAAGCATGCTAACATGAAACACGTCTTGTACCCCGGACAACTGCGGTGGCAAAGCCAAGTGGTAAGCAACCTCCCCAATCCTCTCAAGGATCTCAAAGGGACCGATAAACCAAGGGGATAACTTCTCACTCTTCCCGAACCTCATCAAACCTCGCCTAGGTGATATTTTCAAGAAAACATGATCACTCGTCTCCAATGCCAAAGGCCTCTTCCTACGGTCGGCATAACTCTTTTGGCGACTCTGGGCTGTAACAAGCCTCCTACGGATAAGCTCCACTTTCTCCGTCGTCTATTTAACCAACTCCGGGCCCAACAAAGGGGCATCACCCACCTCGGCCCAACAAACTGGAGACCTACACGGTCGGCCATACAAGGCCTCAAACGGTGCCATACCGATACTCGACTGAAAACTGTTGTTGTAGGCAAATTTCACCAATGGTAAGTGTCTCTCCCACGTCCCACTAAAGTCAAGGACACAACCCCGAAGCATATCCTCCAGGATCTGAATAGTACGCTCGGACTGCCCGTTAGTCTGAGGATGATAAGCCGTACTAAAGGTCAACTTAGTACCCAAGGCACTCTGCAAACTCTGCCACAACCTAGCAGTAAAACGAGGATCTCTATCTGAGACGATCGTCACTGGGACCCCGTGCAACCTCACTATGTCCCGAATATACAAGTCGGTAAGGTGATCTACCGAATCTCTCACGCGCATAGGGATAAAGTGCGCCAACTTAGTCAACCGGTCTACAACCACCCAAATAGCATCACTACCCCGCTGAGTCCTCGGAAGACCCACAACGAAGTCCATAGTGACATGCTCCCACTTCCACTCAGCAATAGGCAAGGGTTGCAACAAACCCGCTGGCCTCTGATGCTCGACCTTCACTTGCTGGGAAGTAAGGCACTTGGACACGAAAACTGCCACATCTCTCTTCATACCCCGCCACCAAAACTGGCGACCCAAATCCCGATACATCTTAGTGCCTCCCGGATGCACCGCAAGACGTGAATGGTAAAACTCTCGGAGTACCTCCTCTCGGCAAGACTCCGGCACGAACCAACGGTCTCGGTATCTCACACTCTGGTCGGGATACACAGACAAACCCTTCTCTACCTTCCCACTGGAGATCTTCTCTTGGAGGGATTCTACCTCAAGGTCACCTCTCTGTGCCTCTAACACTCTAGCCACAAGTGTAGGCTGTGCAATAATAGAAAACAAGGCCGCAGCCTCAACAGATTCGCCCAAAAGCAAATCAAACTCGTCGAGTGCACCCAACATCTCCCATTCCCGGATGGCTATACAAGCTACATCACTAATGGATTTCCTACTAAGGGCATCGGCCACAACATTGGCCTTTCCCGGGTGATAGTGTAACTCAAAATCATAGTCCTCAATGAACTCCATCCACCTTCTCTGCCTCAAATTGAAGTCTCTCTGTGTGAACAGATACTTCAAACTCTTATGGTCCGAGAACACCTCGAACCTCACACCATAAAGGTAGTGCCTCCAAATCTTCAAGGCAAAGATCATTACCGCTAACTCTAGGTCATGTATAGGGTAATTCTTCTTGTGTATTTTCAACTGACGTGAGCCATAAGCTACCACTTTCCCCCTCTTGCATCAACACACAACCCAAGCCCTCTCGTGAGGCATCACAGTAAACCGCATAACCCAAACCTCTCTCCGGAATAATCAAAACCGGAGCGGTGGTCAATCTAACTTTCAACTCCTGGAACGACTTTTCACAAGTCTCACTCCATACAAACTTGACCCCTTTCCGCGTCAATCTAGTCAACGGTGAAGCCAGCCTGGAGAAATCCTTCGCAAACCGACGGTAATACCCAGCTAATCCCAGAAAACTGCGGATCTCAAAAATGCTCTTAGGCTGTGCCCAATCTTGCACTGCCTCAGTCTTGGATGTATCAATAGACACCCCTTCCCCAGAAACCACATGGCCTAAGAACTTGACTTCTCCTAGCCAGAACTCACATTTCCCAAATTTGGCATACAGCTTATGGGCTCTAAGCAATTTAAGCACCACTCTCAAGTGTTCCTCGTGCTCCTCCTCAGATGGCGAATAGATAAGAATGTCGTCCACGAAGACGACCACAAAGCAATCCAAGAATTCCTAGAAGATCCGGTTCATCAAGTCCATAAAGACTGCCGGTGCATTGGTAAGCCCAAATGGCATTACTAGAAACTCATAATGGCCATACCGCATACGGAATGCCGTCTTCGGAATATCCTCCTCCCTGACCCTCAACTGGTGGTAACCCGATCTCAAATCTATCTTAGAGAAACAACGGAAACCCTTCAATTGGTCAAACAGATCATCTATACGGGGCATAGGGTACTTATTCTTAACCGTAGCCCGATTCAACTTTCGGTAGTCGATACAAAGTCTCAAGGCGCCATCTTTCTTTTTAGCAAAGAGGGCCGGTGCTCCCCACGGCGAAACACTAGGGCGTACAAATCCCTTATCTAGCAATTCATGGAGCTGAATCTTCAACTCACTCAACTCAGCTGGGGCAAAACGATAAGGTGCCATAGAAATCGGCACCGTGCCGAGCACTAAATCAATAGAGAACTCTATCTCTCGGTGAGGTGGCAAATTAACGAGATCCTCGGGAAAAACATCCGAATACTCACAAACCACCCTCGGCAATACAATCTGGGTCTCATCACACTCACCACTCATAAAGCTAGCAAGTAGACCACTAAGCTCACTCCGCTCTCACGGATCATAAACCGGTGGCAACACACTACCAACCCGATCCCCTAAGAAATGGAAACACTCCCCGCTCAAGGTACATACCGTGACCCTCTGGCGGTAGTAATCAATAACTGCCCGGTATGACGATAGCCAATCCATACCCAAAATAACATCAAAACCCTTCATGGGCATAACTACAAAAGGAAACGGAAGCCTACGATCGGTGACCTCTATATCACAACCTCTACATCCGTGTTTCAAAATCAATTCACCCCCAGCAGGTGATACAACACATATAGAAGATGCTAATAGTGCCAACTCCAACTCCAACACAGATGCAAATGTAGCAGATACAAAAGAATGAGATGCACCCGTATCAATCAACACCCTAGCAACCGAGTTGCAAAACAGAAAGGTACCTCTCACCACTGATGGAGCCGGTACTAGGTCCTACGCGGTAACAGCATACATGCGCCCTGTAGGCCCCTGATCCATCTGCTCACCTCTAGGAGCAAAAGACTGTTGCACAGACTGGGATGACGAAGCTCCCGGATTGGCCCTCGAGGCCTGCACAGACTGAACTGGCTCATAACTCTGCTTCTGCCTAGAACCAGACGCTCCTAAAGTGGAACTCAACTGTGGGCAGAACCTCTTTAGGTGCCTAGGTTGACCACACTGATAGCAAGACAAAGGCTGGCCCCTGCCTTGACTCTGGACCTGAGGTCTAGCTGAAGAAGAAGCAGCTCACTGACCCCTCCCTTCTGCGGGTAAACCGAAGACTTGTGACCCAGTTGGCCACATGTAAAACAAGTCAAGCCTCCCTAATTACCTCTCCCGGAGCCTGCACTCTGCATTGGAAAGGTCGATCTAGCCAAACCACCCTGAGACTGCTGAGGGTTAAAACCCCTCTGTTTCCTGCCATCACCCTGACTATCTTGGCTCCTCTTGGAGCCTCTATGCTTCTCATCATCCTCCTCCTACATCATAAGCTCCATATGAGCTGCAGCATCCACTAAACGTCTATACTCTCGAATGAAAGATCCTTCAACCCTTAGCTTGAGTCCACGCCTTAACTTCCGCTCAAACTCAAAGCAACGGCATTCCTCAGACGCCACAAGCTCAAGTGCAAACCTGGACAAACTGGTAAATGTAGCCTCAAACTCGGCCACTGACAAGCCCTGCTATTTAAGCTAGCAGAACTGTTTCCTCAGCTTCTCTCTAGCAGCTGAAGACAAGAACTTCTCCTGGAAGGCATCTACAAAAGGCCCCCACGTACCACCAATACGGCTCTTCTCGTACTTCCACCATTGACCCGCATCTCCCTTAAGCTGGAAGGATGCCAAGGTCACCTTCAATGCTCCGTCCTCGATGCCAAGCATCTCGAACGTCTTACTCATCTGCTCCAACCACTCGTCAGCCTTAAGTGGCTCTTTCGGGTCCCCAACAAACTCGTCCGGGTTAGACCGGAAAAACTCCCTCTTCAAGAAAGAAGTCCCTACCTCAGCAACTTGATTCTCAGCTCTGAGAATACCCAAAGCTCCTGCTATCTCTCGGGCCAAGGCACTCATGGCCTGTTGACCCACTGGCTTGGCCACATTGGCCTGGCCAACTCCCTCTTGCTGTTCCGGAATCTCATCCGGTAGAGGCATCTCCTACCTCCTAGGCCTACCACGCCTACCTCCCCGTCCTCGTCCTGGCATCCTAATAAAGGTAACGAAGACGTTAGCACATTTATAAATGTGCCGAAACTAAACACTCGCGTCCTAATGCATGGACAACTGTAATTCACTCCACGTAAGCACATAAACACATAAACACTTACGAATTTCATTCCCGGATAATGATAGTCCCGAGGCGTTACTAGAGTTCCGGTTATAAACAGTATTGATCAAGTGCTTTTCCAACAACACTCACAGAAACCCAAGGATCCAATCAACATCCTAGAAATTAAATCTCATACCCAAATAGTCACATAAGCATGTTATCACATAAGCACATAACATTACATCTAAATCTCTAACCAAGCGAGACAAACCCATTGTGATACTAATCACTTCCCATGTACCCAAAGTATTCGAACCCGGTACGCTCTGATACCAAGTTGTAACGCCCTCAAAATAATGCATAAAACCCATCATTTTAGACTTGCAATGATATAAGAGGAATCAACACCTTTCTATTCATCAAAGTAGTTCTTACAACAGTATTACATGTTAACAACAAAAGCAAATGCCCTAGAGGTTTACAGCTTTCCAAGTCAACACTTGGTTACAAAGAGAAGAGTACTAACTATATACAAAATAAGCCCTGGCTTGAAATACATGTAATACAAACAAAATAATCAAAAAGAGCCTTCTACTCCCAGAACCATCCAAGCTATGTCCTTGGAGATGACATGCTACCTGTACCTGAAAATGATGTCCCATAAAGGGTGAGCCAACGCCCAGAGATATGCTAAACACAACATGAGCAGTAACTAAGACATTAGCAATTGATAAATGTTTGACTCACATAAGCCAATTCATACACCATTTTCATTGCATGACAACTGTGTCCATGTTTCCTTTCATTTTTCCATTTCTTATCACATTCTCAATTCATGACTATGGCTCAGAACCTAGCCAACAATTTAATAGTAATTCATACTAAACATTTCCCATTTCACAATAAATAAGCACACTAGCTATATCAACTTCTCGATAGATAGGCATACAAGCTATACCAACATTCCAACAGATAAGCATATGAGCTGTATCCACACTTCAACAGATAAATATATGAGCTATATTAACACTTCCATAGATAAGCATATGAGCTATATTAACACATTAGCTGACGAGCATATGAGCTGTGTCAACGGAGTCCATCCCCTATCTTCTCCCATACAGTATCCGGTTTAGAGGTCCATCCCCCATCTTTCCCTAAACCGTGGAGTACATCCCCTATTTCCTCCCATACACACAACGTATATACACATAGGTCATATGCATAATCAATCAATACATAAAGTTAATGTATTCTGTCAACCGTCATACTCTATGACACATCCAATTGATTAGTTTTAGTTTGCCTAATCATCATGCATTGTCTACAATAATCAAGACTACCCTCCACCGGTAGCCCAAAGCAATTATTTCTAAACAGATAAATAATGCATCAACAGATAATTTATCCATATTTCCAAAAGTGAGCGATTAACAAATCCAACTTCACTATTCCATCTCATAATGAACCAATTTCATTATATTCAACTCAATTTCACAAATCCATAACTTTCCCAAATTAATTATACCAATTAATTTATATACAAATTAGGGCTTTCTTCCCATTTTCTCAATATTAACCCAATGGTTCAAATATCAACAACCAACAACAATAACTTCATTTTGAAACCTAAATTACACATTTAAGAATAAAAATAACAAAACCCTCTTTCATAACTTTTGAAACCCTAAGTCCCAAAACCAAACCATCTAAACAACATGCTCAAAATCTAGGTCAAAACCCATAAGAGTGAGTAGGAATCCCTACCTCAAATTCGGAGCTCAAAGAAAGAAGATGACGAAACTCAAAGTGCTCCAAAACTCAATATGCTCGGATCAAAACGTAGCCCTCGACGATCAACACAACTTTTGTAAAGGCCCAAGGTAAGGAAATCACTCTTACTAGATCAATACCTAGAGAGAAGTTGAGGTTCTAGTGAGAGAAGCTCTCCAATGGTGTTTTTGAAAAGTATGAGAGAGAAATGGAGTTGAAAAAGTGATCCAAAAAGTCGGATCTCGGAGTGATATACTCGTCGCCCCGCTCGAGCGTGGAAACCCCCGCTCGAGCGTCACTCACAGACTCCCGCTCAAGCGTCCAAGCCGCCGCTCGAGCGCTGGATACACGCTCCCAGAACTTTTGCAGTACCAGGTCCCCGCTCGAGCGTCACACACACAAACTCCCGCTCGAGCGTCCAATACTGCAGAGGAAAATACTGGGAGATGGATTTTCCCGCTCGAGCGGACAGGCCAAAATCTGGGCAACTACTTTTGGTTTCTAAGCTCAACCAACCTATTTCAAAACTGCCCAACACAACCCAAGACTCAAATACAAAGAGTAAAGGATGTAAACAAGATATACACAACAACCAACTCCACGGAACCTAAGTCCGGATACAACAAATAAAGAAAGGGAAGCCAGGATCGCTATATTGACGACATATTTTTGTTGCACATTCCTGGGTATTACAGCAACAATGACCATATGGCTTTGTGGAACCCTGCTATGAGAGAGTTCAACCGCCTCCATGTGCTTGAACCTATCTTTCCCTTGAATTTTCATGCCCTTACAAGTGTGGTTAGATTTGGGTTGGACCCATTGACTAGGGATTACAAGATTATTTGGATTCGCAACTTTGTTAAAAGGATTGGTGATGAAACATATGATATAGACTATCCTTATCATGTTGCTGCAATATACACTCTAAGTAAAGAATCGTGGAGACATTTCGATCTTCTTACAATACCTAAAGACCGTAATATCTATAATTCTTTGTGTGCCACATGCATAAATAAAGCATATTATTGGTTGTCTGGTTTGGATTATAGTGAACGTAGGATCCTTTCATTTCACATGCGGCTGGAGGAATTTAGAGAGAGAGAAGAGCCTGATCATCCTGAACCTCAATGGGGGTTTCTTTCATTGTATAGTGATTCTATTGGTCTGTTCCTTTGTCAAACTGGTGTGATTTTGCAATCTATTATTGATATATGGGTGATGGAGGATGAAGGGTGTTGGACCAAACTAATAACAGTAAATCCCTTTCCAGAAGTTTTTCTTCCGCCTGAGTTTTAGAAGGAGGAGCTTTTGTTTGAAAGTTAGACGAATGAGCTAGTGTTGTATAACCATGAAACCTATGAGATGAGAAATCTTGAGTTCTACGGATGTGGCAATGCTCTTGGGCTTTGGGCTATATGTTACAAAGAGATCTTAGTTTCAGTGTTTGGACAAAATGATGATGAGGGGCTACCAATTCTCTAATGTGGTTCATGACTTCTTTATTGTTGGTTGCTGCACGAGCTTAGCATCTCCAACGCATGAGGCAAATGGGGGGAATTAGGCATTTTGCCTATTGAAGCTGCATTTCTAGGGTTCCAACGCATGAGGCAATGGTGAGGCATTTTGCCCATTCTCGTTTTGGTTCTCCACAAGTAGCCAGCCTCCATTGCTAGGCAAAGTGTGTTCTCGCCAACTCAGGTGACTCTCTTTCTCTTTTCTCTCTCTTTCTCCCTTTCCCATTCTTCCCCATCAACGATCTCTCTCAACCCACCTCCTGCACTACGAAACCCTTCCCCTTCTGTTTGATCTCGCTAAGCTTAGTTTACTTCTTGTGATTCAGGAAGATTCAAGAGGTCTGAACATTGGATTTCAAGGTCAGAACTCTTTGAACCCTAAATTAATACATTTGCTTCACTTTGATTTCTTTCTTTGTTTCCTGGTATGTTTGTCATCAATTTATTCGACTCAATGAGGTTCCTCTTAATGTTTATAATAGTTTTCTTTTAAAAATTAGTTAAGTTAGTTTGATTGGTTAGCTAAAATGAAGAGTATGATTGGAGTGTACACTAGTTAAACTAGTTAGGCAAAATAAAGAAGGTAGTTTTCTGTGTACTTTGAGGAGGCATTTTAGAGAGTATGGCTGGAGATGCTCTAGGGTCTAGGAATCCAAATCCCGAATAACTTATTTATTCTTGTCTTGATTGTCTATCTTCGGACTCACTCTGTTTTACTATGGGTAAGTTTTCTCAGTAGTTTATTCTCTGTTTTGAAAAATACTACTTTTTTATGGATGCTGAAATTAATAATTTTTGTAATAACTCGGATTTATTTATTTTTAAATCATTACATAATTTAATTGAATGGTTGTCGCACCCCGTGATTGGTGATATTTGTTTTATATGAAAAGATCATTTGTAAATGGGTTTATGATAATTGAAAAATAGTTCTTTATTTGTTACACAAGTTCGAGGTGAAATTTGTGTCTCTCGAATTGAAGACCTTGCTTTTGTAAAATTTTAAAAATAGTAGTATAGCTCTAACACTTACGAAAATTTTATGAAGTGTTTACGCATGAGTATTTATTTTCTGAAAATTTAAGAATTGAACAGTGTTAAGTTTAATGTATAGTAGAATTTTTGTGTTGATAATTGATATTAAAATCATGACTTGAGGTAAAACTTATTTGGTTTAGTTTTGTATATATTTGGGGCATGTTTAGTTAGTTCATGGGTGGAAATTTAATTCAAGAGCCATAATTTAGAATCAATTTAATTTGGGCTCATGTAATACATGTTTAATTATTTGGTCCTTTTTAACTACATGAATAGAAAGTACCACTTCGAGAGTTGTTATTATTTGTTATATTGTATTATAAATGTTTGAAATGTGAATTTATGGTGTGTTTTATCAAACGGAAAATATATTTTGTGATGAGACAAATTATATTATTTTATGTTACAAAATATTAAAATGTTGTTAAAATAATTTTAATTGATGTATATATATAGATATATGTATAAATTAAAAATAAATAAATAAATAAATAAAAGGAAGAGGCAACCCACGTGGGGCTGCCCCCACCCCATTTCCTTTTTACCTTTTCTTTCCTCCTTCTGCTTCATTTTCTTTTCCTTTGCCAGAGAGTTGGTTCCGTCTCTCTTTCTCTCCAATTTCCACCATTGTTGCTCAAGCTTTGAGCTTAGAGTGGAAGTCCTTAGAGCGAGATTTTGCACAATCTTTGTAAATGGAAGTTGGAGAGCCCGCTGCACTTTTCACACCGGTAGTCTTGGATTCTTGATCCGGCAAGCTTGCATTTCAGATTTGTTTTTCTTCATATTTTGAGGCAGGGATCTCTTTGATTCTTTTCAATATATCACTATAGATGGATATGTGGTACTTTTTATGGCATGAAAAACATGAGTTTACAAGTGATTTTTTTTGAAATACATGTAGATGAGATTTAGGGTTTTGAATCAAATAGTTTAATCTCATATTTTGTTGTTGATTATGGAAATTTAAGCTAATAGAACATGTTTATGATGGTTGAAATATAAAGCCCTAATTTTTAATTTAATGTTTATGAGAATGAAAAGAAAAGATGGTATTTTTTTTATATATAAATATTGAGTCATGTTGATTTTTTTGTGAATAAGAAATGTTAAATGGGAAGAGAAGGAAATTTAAATGGTTGATCTTGTGATGTCTTGGTTAATATGATGAATGGATGCTATTAAAAGTTAGTTATGAAGTTTAAAATGAAAAACCATAATTTTTATTTGATGGTTATGTAATATGAAAAAGGGTTAATGTTAATGAATGGTTGAGCTAGGTATTGTCATTGGTAAATTGAAAATTTTGATAGTTAAAAAGTAATTAATAGATGATTGTAATAATTATTGTGAACTAGAAATGGAAAGTAGAGAGAGAATGAAGTAAATGATTATCATGAAATTGGTCTATGTTGTAAGTATTGGTGATCAAAAGTAGTGGAATCAATTGTGGACATTACGAGATGGTATAATTTTTAATCTAACTCTAGACAACGATGGTAATATTGAGGTATGGAAATGTTATGAGAATCACACTATCTTGTTTATAAGAATTTATATTATTACTATTAAATGCTTAGAGGTTTTGTCCTTGGCCATCGGTGAAGGATGGTATTACTTGTTGTAGAATTGATGTGAAATAGGTTGATATGAAACCTTATGTGTTGTTGAATAACTGCATAATTACATAATTATATGTGAATGAATGGAAGGAAATTGAGATGCACGTGTTATGGAATGTGGTTGTGCTATTTAGAGGTAACGCGATCCTTTCGACTAGCAACCGGTAAAGCGGGCTGATGTGCTATATAGAGGTAATGCGTTCCTTCCAATTAGCACCCGCTAAAACAGGTTGTGCTATGTAAAGGTAATGCGTTCCTTCCAGTTAGCATCCGGTAAAGCAGGCTATGCTATGTAAAGGTAATGCGTTCCTTCCGACTAGCAACCGGTAAAGCAGGCAGACGTGGGTCTTGGCGAGACCACGATGGTAATGTGGGGCTTGGCGAGACCTTAAGTTGTTTATTTTATTACAAAATTTTATTGCTAATGTGTGTATATTTGTAGAGATTATTGTTGACGAAAATATGTATTGAGAATATAGTTGAAGTTGTGTTATGAGGTGAATTGATTCTATTGAGAATATAATTGTTATGTTTATTAGTGTTGTTTGATGTAAATGAGTAGCACGAGAGTATAAAGGATTAATTGTGGATTGATTTTGAAAATAAACAACGTGATGAAATCATTTGGATTATAAAAGATGAGTCATAGAGTTGCCGAAATGGTTATTGTGTGTGATATTCGAGATGTGACTTCGGTTTGGAAATCTTTTGAATTGAAAATAATGAGTTATGAAGGTCTGAAAAATGGATTTTTCTTGAAATGATAAAGAACGATTCTTTTGAGAAAAGTATACGTATGTATGTATATTTTGGATATGCAAAACAACACTATCTATGTATATTTATTGAGCTAAAGCATTCATGATCATATATAGCTATATTTTACTATTTTTTAGAATCACTGGGATCTCTATTGGACATTAGTGTTCATCCCACGTTGTTAACTATTTTTCAAGTGAGAAGTTTGGAATATTGTTCAAGACCATAGAGTCTCCTTATTTGTTGACCACTGGGTCTATTACTTGTAGGCGGAATGCCATCTTATTGTAATAAGGGTTGATCCCTTTTTATTTATTTGTTTTGTTTTATTTTCTTCTATGTAAGCCTAAGGGCACATGTTATAAATTATTATAATTGAATAGTTTATCATCTTACATACGAGAGAGAACATTTATTGCTGAGCTATTTATTCTTGCTTCCGCTTTTATTATTATGGAAATGAACTATAATCAGGGATTGGATAATGATATTCGAGTAATAAAACATGAGGTGTTACAATTTTTTTTAAGTAGTAATCTTTAAAACAACCCAGTCTGACATCTGCCTGTACTCAAATTAAGAGAAAATATCATTTAAGTGGAATGTAAGACAAATAATCTTAAATTAATGAAAATCTTTGCAACACTAAGACACTTTTATAAACTTTTGCTTAAAGTTGGTACTATTTTTTTAACATTATACTGACATATTATTTTCCCTATAATTAACAATTCCAAACTCTCTTCTGGGTGCCTAGCCACTAAAACATAACACATCTCTTTGTTTTTACAAGTAATGCTTCAATTATTTGGATCACTGATTTATTGAAAATAGAAAGTTAAGTTAAAAGAGAAAACTGTTGAGCTAAATGTATGTGTTGTAATCACTTTTTTCTCCATTGTGAGTCTTTGATCCATTTAAATTAGGGATGGGCAACGGTTTATCCGATCCGTACAACCCGCGCCAAACCGACCCTACCCGCACAAATCTGACCCTACCCGCATGCATAAATAGTGCGGGTGCGGGTCTATTTTTTCATATAAAATCGGGTTCGGGTCAGACCCGACCCTATCCGTGCAAATCCGAAACCCGCCGGCATAATCCGCAGATTATGTTTTAAAAAAAAAAATCTCTTTACATGTTAATTCATTTTTTGATCCTTTCATTTTTTTGATCCTCCTTTACTGTTTCTCTCTCTTTCTCTCATCTAGGTTTCTCTGTCTCTCTGTCTCTCTCTCTCTCTCTCTCTCTCTCTCTCTCTCTCTTATCTCGCCTACTTCTCTCTTCCCTCATCCCCGTCACCGTCACCACCACCATCTCTCGCCCCTTGCTCGCCATCTCTTTCATCTCCTCCTCGTCGCCATTTCTCTCATCTCCTCTACCGTCGCCGTCGTCTCTCCCAGATCAACCTTACTCCATCGCCGTCGTCTCTCCATCTTCTTCTCTTCTCCCTGTCACAGTGTCGCCGTCGCCCAATCGCAAACTAGATCTGGAGATGCCAGATCTGGAAGATCTACTATGTATTTGGGATTTGCTCATGCTCTGTTTCGTGTTTTGATTTGAACAAACACTTTTGGAGTGAGGTCCAGACACTTAGGCCTCCTGGGGTTTTGTTTTCATTCTTGGTTTCTTGTCAAGATCAACTTGTATTAGCTGGATTGTGCAATGGCCCTCGTGGCCCGGCGTTTAATTGGTGGAAGATTGATGAGAAAACAATGGAGTTCAGTAAGATAGCAATCATGCCTCAAGACTTGCTTTATTGTTTGTTTGATAGTGATGGCTTTGTAACTTTTTGCTTCTTTTATTTAATAAAAGAAAATGCTTTTGATTGTATTGTGTTGTGGGCAAGATGATATAGATCCAGAAAATATGACTTACGAGGGACAAGTTTATAGATATACACTACAATCTTTTTCATTTTGTTGTGTGAATTTCATACTAAATTCAAAGCAAAAAGTTATAAATATTTCAGTCTAATTTTTGTCCCATATAGAAACTCCAACTGCAATTGAAACACAAAAATAATTTTATTTTTTTAAAAAAAAAATCTAATTCACAAACTGTCTACATCCGTCCCCACAACCGCATGACCCACCCATTCAATCCGCAACTCGCACTGCGGGCGGACGCGATTCCATTTTTTTCCAACCCACATCCCATCGGGCGGGTCCAACCCGCCCAACCCGTTATCCGAACCGCACGAAACCAATCCGTGAACACCTCTAATTCAAACACAATGTAAAAACAAAGCCTTCCATTTGTCTTCTTCGTTGTGATTTATCAATAACTTCCCACTTTAGTATTCAAAGAAAATGAAGAAGAGAGAATAGTATTGGCATGAAGGCCTCGAGTAAAAAAACACAAAAATAAAAGAAGATAATTTATGGTCTCACATTAGACACATTGTGCTCTCAACTTATTGCGTTAAGAAAAATACATTTAGGCCTCGTTTGGCAAGAGGCTATTTTAGCCAATTAGCCAAAAAGTTACTAAATTAATCAAAAAGCCAACAATCCATACCAAAAAGTCAAAGATTCTCTTTTCTCTCTACTTTTTGCACATCTTTTAGTAATTAGCCAAAAAGTCATCCCAACATACAAGTTTTTTTTACCTACCTTTTTAGCCAAATAGCCAAAAAGTTACTAAATTAGCCTGTTCGCAAACGAGGCCTTAGTCTTCGTTTGGCATTGGCTTTTTTAGTTAGCTTTTTTGTGTTAGGACTTTTTTAGCCTTGTTTGGTTTGGCTTTTTTTTATTTTTCTGACTTTTGTGAGAGAAAAAGTGTAATGATTATGGTTTGAATGTGATATTTTATCTTATTGGCTTATGTAGCCAATTTTATCTTTTTGTCCTTTTTTAGCCAAAAATCAAATGCCAAATGAATCTTTAAATTAATATTTTGAGAAACAAAAAAAGCACTATATTATATTTTTATTCTTCTATTTTCATTTTTAAGATGCACACTACCCGCACCCAAAATGGTAAAAACTATAAACATAGAGAAATTGTTTAGTATTATTGGAATAAATATAAGTGTTGCAAGTGGCGGAGGGAGTGAAGGCTCAGAGGGGTCACGTGCCCTCCCTAGATTTTGGAATTTTTTTTAATTTTTTTTTTTTTGCAAACATAAAGAAAATATTTTAAATAAAAAAAAATTACAAAAATATTATTAGAGTGAAATGTTAATGACATTTTAAAAATTATGAGGATAATAATGATTGTTTTAATTGAAAATGACAAGACTACTATAAACCATAATATCTATGAAAATTTTTGAATGTAACGGTGATATCGTTATTATTGACATGCAAGTATAAGATAGCATTTGGTAGAATTTTCTAAATATGATTTGAGAATAAGAGTTGTATTTTGAGTTTATAAGTTTTGGAATTATGATTTGAGTGTGGAAAATTTATTTGGTGAATGAATTTTGAAAATAATTTAGAATTGAGTGGGGAATTTTTGATGTGACATATGATATTTGATACAGAAACTTACAACTCATAACCAAACACACAACTTAAAATTCTATTCAAAACTCATAAAAAAATTTAAAAATTCCAAATTTTGTTTATTTAAAATATAAAAAATAATAGGTGCCAATTGTTAAAAATAATAAATAAATAAATAAATTGCACTGTTCCGATCAACCGGCCGAACATCCGGGAGGATGACCAGTTAGTCCAAATTTTCCCGCCGTGGAAAGAGTTTTCAAAAGTGAATGTGTAATTAATTTTTGAAAACTGTAACCAAATACCACGTGCAAATCAAGAGGTATAATTATATTTTCAAAGCTCTTCCAAACCGAGCCTTAGATTCACAATTTAGAAATTAAATTCTTACCTTAAAGTCTTCAATTAGTTAGATATTAGCACAATCTTAAAGAATTCAAGCCAAAGCCTTCAATTTCTCTTCAATTCCTACACTTTCTCACTCTAAAAGTGAACTCACTCTCTCTCTAGAATACAATCTTAGATTTTTGCTCTCAACAATGGGCACAGATGAGCTCAAATGAGCTTAAGGGTCACGTTTATATAATTATAGTGGCTTAATACAATAATTAGAACATTTGGCCAACCAAACACAACTTAATTAAGTAAACTGAATCAGTTTTTAATAAAATTTGTCATATGATTCTAAAAATTCCGAATAACATATTGATGTAACCAATTTTGGTTTCGGAGGCCAATAAGGCTTTCAGTTTTCAAATCAAAGCAGAATTCCAGATAGATAGTTTTACGAGTAACAGATAGAAAGCCAAATAACATACAAAATACACGATAAACATATAATTTATTTTAATCACTTAATTAACATCGTTAATTATGGATAACTAATTAATTACGGATCGGGATTGTTACAGCTAACAAGTACCTACTAGGCATTGTTCAATTTTGAAAAGTGTGTAAAAAGTATCTTAAAATATATATAAAAATGTTAAAAGTGTATTAATTTCAATAAAAGTGTATTAAATTTAGCAAAAAATGACTCGTATTTTTAATTCTTTTGTTTTTTAGTTGTGTCTTAGGGACACTTGTTTGCAAGACACATCAATCAGTCCTTCTGCGGCAGAGGGTTGCACGTCAAGCAGATCAATCCCTCTGTAAAGTGGTTTAGGAGTTTTTTTTAGGTCTATTTTTAATAATTTGAATTGTTTATATTATATGAGTTGTCAAGTATATTATTCATTAAAAAAAATAAGTTAATCATACATTCTTAACCGCAAAATTAGGTTCCAATTATTTTTAAAAAATTATCTAAATCATGTTAAGTATTTATTTTTGAAAAAATAAATGTGCTTATGGTATGGAGCTACAAATATTCAATCAATTGAATTTTATTACATGAATGATCTAGTCAATAAAATCTACAATATGAATAATTCAGATAATTGAAAAAGACTTGAAACAATTCCAAGAATCTCAACTCTGGAGATTAATAGGAATCCTAGCTCCAAAAATTAACATATTAAGGCCTCATTTGGAAACATGTTATTTTAGTAATTTTTTTGCTTTTTTACTAAAATATGAGGTAAAAAAATAGTATGTTTGGAATGACTTTTTGATTTTTTACGAAAATATATGCAAAAAGTAGAGACAAAAGTAAATCTTTGACTTTTTTGTATAAGTTATAAGTTTTTTGATTTTTTGAATAACTTTTTGACTTTTAGGCTAAAAGTGTTGTTATGCCAAACGAGACCTAAGAAACGTTGTGTCCTTGGGCTTCAAAGCAAAGCACTTATTAGTCTCGTTTGGAAAGTTTGTTATTTTAATATACTATTTTAGTTTTTAACTATTTTAGTAAGTTAAAATTTTTGTATTTAAGAAGATGGTTGGATTTTTTTGTAATTGAATGTAATATTTGTAAAAGAAAAAGTGAAATGATTATGGGTTTGATGTGACATTTTGTCTTATTGATTATTTTAGTCTATTTTGTCTTGTTGTAAATTTTAACTTTAAAAAAGTTCTAAATTCGATTCCCAAACAGGGTTAGTCCTTTTTTTTTATTTTTAGAAATTAGTAAGTTGGATTATAAAAAAAAAAAGGAACACAATCATTAAATCGATTATCTGAATCTCTAATTCTCTCACTATTCTTAAATTTAGGTAACAATTGGTTTATTTTTCAAAACTCAACTTTGTTTTTAAATTATGATTTGGATCAAAACTGATAATCAAACAAAATTTTAAAATACAACTCAAAATTACTTTCAAAACACCTCTTTTTTTCCTTTTTATTATTATTAGTCAATCAATCAATCAATCACTTTTTCTCACTCATCTCTCATTTCACATTCTCACATATTTTATATATCAATCAATCAAATAAAAAAAATTACAAATAATCTCAAACTTATTTTTAAAACTCATAACCAAACAAATTTTTTCTTTTCAAATCATTGTTCAAAAATTTAAAACTTGAAACACAACATTTTACTCAAATCATAATTCTAAAGTTAAACCAAGCCAACCACAAATTTTCTCACTATCCCAATACAATTACATAATGTTCTGGACAAACTACCTCTTCTTCCCGTTCAAAAAATAATAAAAATAAATAAAATAAAATAAAACTGCCTCCTCTTCGAGGCTTGAGCTCCCACAATATCCACGTGATAAATTATAAGGAGTAATGATTGAGACTCTCATCTTATAAGATCCTCACAAGACTCTTCTAAATTTGAATCACTCATAATATAAACTCTACATATATATATAAAAGTGAACCCTATACATATATGGAGGACCAAGATTACTTTAGGAATATGGGAGTCATCCTCAAAAGATCTCAAACATTCTCCAATTGTAAGTGCTTTGACGACGGTTCCATTATAGGCCCATGGATCTAGCCTCGGGACGCATGGAAGTCGTCACAAGATTCACGCTTTGTCGTCTTGCTTCCGGGAAGAATCACGCTTGTTACCAACAATGCTTGCTAATTATTCAGTAATCCCATGATATATGAATACATGATATTTTATAACATTATGATTGGTAAAAAAGATGAGTAGGTAGAATATTGTGTTGTGTGATTAAAAAACATAAGAAATACATTAAATAATAATTAGTTAAAAAATACAGACACATAATATTTCGAAAATATTAAATAATTTCCCAACACCACACCCAGGGGCGGAGGCAGCATAGGCTGAGGGGGTCACGTGCCCCCTCAGTTTTGTAAAAAATTTTTTTATTATTATTTGTCATGTATAAAATGTGTTCTTTTTTTTTTTTTCTTAATATGTTCTTTGGCTAATGATTTATTATATTATTCACAACAAGTAGTTATTTGATATTGTGAAAACACTATGTGGTATTATCTATGTAGTAGTTTAAATCAATAGTATAGCGAAAAATATTATAGATTGGATATAATAAACTCATTATTTTCAAATAGTTGACATACCACTTACTGTGATTTGTGATTTTTTATGCTTTGAGCATTACATAAGTAACGTCATATGGTACTCTAAGACTGTTTAATAATTTTCATTCAAAACACATAATTTATAAGCAATGTCATCTCTTTAATATTTTTTTGTCAAACAAAAATTAAATAGATTTTATAATAATTTGTGCTATAAATCAAGTGTTTTTATTTTTTAAAATTAGGAATTTTGATCCATAATTTTTTGTGCTAAAATTACAAACTTACATCATCATCTCACACCGAGCTATTCCACACTATTATAGAATTTTGATTTGTTCTTATTAATAATGAATATGTAATTTTTTATGTTTAAATTTATCTCATAAAATGATTATTATCTTAATGTTGGTCATGAATTTTTTTAAAATAAAAAAATATAATTAATAAGTGCCCCCTCTAACTTAATTTTATGGCTCCGCCACTGACTACACTACAACAACCTCTCTCACATGGGCTGTTTGTTTGGATTTTTTTGAGCTAATTTATAATTTTTAACTTCTAACTTTGAAAAAGTTATTTTGGACTGTTTGGTTAAATTTATTTCAAATTTTTTTTAATTCTAATAGCTTATTTTAACTCAAAAAAATTGATTCTGAGAAGCAGTTTACCCATTACTTCTGATTATCAGCTTCTGCGGTAGACATGTTAATTTAGGGTTATACTGTTAGATTTTATTTTTTTTTTGAAAATAGAAAAAAAAAAATCAAATGGATTATAGATTATTGTTATTTTTTATGAAGAATGTAGACAAGTAATGAATAACAAAAAATAAAAATTAATTGAAAAAGTTACTTCACAACTTAATTAACAAATACTACATAACAAATTAAGTATATAATTCAACAATTACACCAAATAGAATAATAATTTCTGATTAAAATTATAATATATAATCTATTAAAATATAATCTATAATCTATAATATATAATTTGTTTTAACAATTACATCAAACAACAGTGCTATAGACCCCCAGTACAAACGACCCCCACCGACCCCCCAGTGCCACGTGTCGGCCTGGGATTGGCCGGGAACTTAAAAAAAAAAAAAATTGTTTTTTTTGCCCAATCATGGGCGACCCCAGCACCCCCAGCTGGGGGTCCAAGTCATTTTTCTTACATCAAAATCTAACTATACTGCTCCGCTGTCAAACGGCGAAGTGTTGTCATCTCGCTGTTTGGTGTCTGGTGGGTGGTGAAGTGGACCCCACCATTAATGTCACTTGTAGGACACGTTGTGCATCTCCAACGGTAGTAGGCATTTTACCTATCCAAATATTACTATAAAGTATATATTTTATTTTGTCTATCAACTGTTTTATGTTTTTACTCCAACCATGCTCTTTATTTTAGCTATTTATCCAAATACTATTAATTTTATAGAATGCCACGTCAACAAAAAAGATGGAGGGAAATGATCCTAATGATTGAATACATTTTGCCTAGCGTTGAAGGCTAGCTACATGTAGCTAGTGAATATGAGTTGAGCCAAAATGCCTAATCATATGCCTAGTGCATTGGAATTGAAAAAAGTGAATCACACTAGGTATTTTAACTAACAAGTATTATATGCCTAGTGCATTGGAGATGCTCTAACGAACTGCGCCACATGCAATATTATTTTTAAATTGCTAGCTCTCTTCGTTACATAGGTGGCCTGACCTCACCTTCCTCCCTTAGGGTACGTTTGTGACGTGGGCTGATTTTTTATTTTTTAATTATTTTAATTTAGATTAAATTTTTTTTATTTGGGATGGACATTTTAATTTTTTTGATTTTTGTAAAAAAAAAATAAAATAATTATAGTTTAAATATGATATTTTATCTTATTAGTTTATTTTATTTTTTATGACTATTTTAACCTAAGATTAGGATGTCAAACGAAGACTTAATTGTTGTCTATTATTTTGTTAATTATACTTCATCACGCATTTGCCCCTCATATTTTTTTTGTTCAAACAATTTTTTATCTACAAATTTCATATTTGTAATTAGGCCTCCTGTGATATTTATAGAGGTGAGTATAGTTCAGATTGATTCGAATTAAGAGTAAATTAGGATCAAATCATTACTTATGGTTCTATAAAATTTGAAATCAAACCAAAATCATAAAAATTTTGAAACCAAACCAAACCGAACCAATAAATCACTATTTAGTTCAGTTTGAAATCATGATTTTTAGAAATACTGTCATCATTCACAACACAACCATGAAATATTATTCGCAACTTAATAATTATTTAGAATTAGTTCTACCACTATACAAAAATAAACTTGTAAGAGTGAAATGTTACAACTTATAAATATATATTTGATATTACTAAGATATTTGAATGTTTACGGTAGATAAGAAATTATATGTGTATACACTAAACGGTCCAGTTTGGTTCTAAATTGGATCTGTAACTATAAAATCACAGAATGAATCATGAAGTATAGTTCCCTTATTTTAACGATTTGGTTTGGATCGAATCAGTTTGCAATGTTTCAATTTCTTATTAAGCTCTATTTATCATTTTGATAGGTTTGTTTGAGGATATATAGGGAGGATATAGAACAGATAACTAGTTACCACTAATCTTATATATGAGTAATTTTAATGGTAAAAGTTAAAATTATTTTGTTAAAATTATTTTTTAATTTATTATGATATAAAAAAAAGAGTTAAAATTATAATCACTCTCTTTAGTTTCCATTTTCAGAATTCACTTTTTAAATTTTTTATTGTTTCAATTTTTTGTATTTTTTTTGTTTTCACTAATTTTTTTTTAATATTTCAAGCAATTTTTTTTTTAAATTTTTAGACACACCTAACATAAATACACTTAAAAAGCATAATATTTGTGAAAAAAATTCACTAAATACCAAAGATACAAAAAAAAAAACATTTAGTATATTTTTAATATTTTTGTGTATTTATTAATTTTTTAAAATATTTTTTCACAAATATTTTACTCTTTAGATACATCTAAAAAAAGTAAAAAAAAATTGCTTAAAATTTTAAAAATATTCACTAAAAACTAAAAAATACAGAAAACAAAAAATTTAATTTTCAAAATAATGAATTCAAAAAATTAAAACCAAACACACTGAATATTTTTTTTGGTTATACTATTTTAATAGTGGGTTGTCATTTTAGTACAACTAGTTTTGCAATATCATTATCTATTAATTTTTGTATATTCAATTAAGGCTTTTGGTTTAGTGATTTTATGTAGCATTAGGTTTCGTTTGTCAACTATAGATTTTAGTGAAAAAGTTAAAAAGTTACTATAAATTATCACATCACTCTCTCTATTTTTTTACACATCTTTTCATAAAAATTAAAAAAAATATTAGAATAGTCTGTTCCCAAACGAGACCATTTTGTGGTATGAGATTGTGGATTTAACTCCGATGGAAAGGAGTTTGAATTCTTTGTTGTGTTTATTTTTCTCTAATTATGAGGCTAGCTGGTGATGATTATTGGGCTTGGTGATTGTATGAATATCAAATTCTTGCTTCTTTTTTTTTTTTAAATTTCTTTTTCTTTAAAGATAAATACATTTTGATTAGTGGTGCAATTTATTTATTTGTAATTATGATTTTTAGTATTGTCAAGTTTTACTAATTTGTAGAATTTTACGTAGTTTATTTATTTATTTTATTTTGAGTTTTTATTTATGAAAATTGTAAACTTTGGCAATGAAAAAAAAAGTAAAATTTTTATTTGGCTCATTGTTGGATAGGAATTTTGTCTTTTGTGTGTGTAAAATAAAGGATTTGACAAGCCTTTTGCCTTGATTTCTCAAACCGATTGATTGAAATAGATCGAAATTGTAGTTTTCGATATGTTTTTCAAAACATACTTATGTGTATTAAAATGTGATCACACAACCAAACTGAATCCTACTTTGAGATTCTAAGAACAAAGTCGAAAAGCACGTGCACTATGACGCTCCAAAAATCGAGAACATCAAGAAATACATTAACAAATAAATATAGGATTTTTTTACGGTTACAAGTGTGGCATTCCAAGATTTACTTTAAGGGAGAAGTTTGGGAAACGTCACTAATGAGTCTTTTGGTTAATAACCAAGTAAGATCCTAGGAAAGATCAGAGAAGTCAATATAATTTTCCTTCAAAGTCCAATCTCCTTAGATAACAAAATTACCTTTTTGATAGATCTTAACAAGATATTAATACAAGGTCTACATAAAGTGACGGAAAATAAGCATATGTTACAAAAGATATGTATAGATATAGTAAAAGAATACAATTATCCAAACAGGATTACAAAACGAGATTCAACAAAACCAATTCCTAATTCTTCTAAGATAATCATATGTTTTCAAATGCTCCAACTTCGTCTTTATTACCTGGCATGAAATGCTATGAGCTTTATAGCGATTCCTGTTGTGACCCGACTATTGTTGTATCCCAAACTCAGGTTTAATGGTTTTATATTGTTGGTTATATCTTGCTTCCCTTGTGTTTATTAGAAATTTGGTTATTAGGTTGTTGTGGTTGCGTTTGGAACAGGTTGGTTACATGGCTTTCAAACCTTTTGTTGCCGAGGATTTTGCTCCTCCACTCGAGTGACACTTCTTGTGCTCAAGCAGGCTTTGTAAACTCTCAATATTTTTGCAGGTCTGCAAAATTAAAAATATTGGGAGAGTGTATTCTACGCTCGAGCGACCTTTCTTGCACTATAGCGTTGGTCTGTTATCTGCAAAACTACTAGGAGTGTGCATTCTATGCCCGAGCGTTACTTTTTGCGCTCGAGCGGAACAATTTATTGTGTCTGACGCTCGAGCAACACTTCTTGCGCTCGAGCGGACTATGCATTTATCAGTTCGTAACAATGTCATTTTACATCACTTTTTCAGATCTATTTCTCTCTAAACCCTAAAGTTGAGACCCTCTCTCTCTAAAACCTACATTTTCTCTACTTTTTCATTTAGATCTAGTGATTTTTCCACTTTTGTGCCTTTGTTAAAAAGGTAGAATGCCTCAAGAGCTCCATTTTGGTCTGAACAAGATTTTATTTCGGTGTCTTTCAAGTTCCTCCATTGTTGTTTTGGTCTTCTAAGCTTGAGGTAGGGACTTTCTATACTCTATTATAAGTTTTAACTCAGTTATCTGTTGATGTGTAAGAAATATTGAGATTTGAGGTAATTTTGAACAAACCTAGGGTTTTGGTTTAAAATCAAAAAAGAGGTTTTTGAATGGATGTATTAGAAATGGTTATGGGAGTAAGTATGAGCTTGTGCTAGGTTAAAATGCTAAACCAAACCAAACCAAACGAAGCCTTAAGTCCCATCAAATGGGGTAAATTCTTGTAAATTTTTGCAGTTGTTCTGTTTGCAGGTGTTGGTAATTTCTTTGCTATATTTTTGTTTCCCATACTTATGTATTATTTTCAGTTTGGCGTGATTGGAGCAGCCATTTCCATTGTTATCTCTCAGTATGTATTTTCTGTATTTATTCTATTTTAAAATTTTCTTTTGCTTTATTGAAGAATGACTGTGCTAGGTTTTCTATGTTTCAGATATATCGTTACCTTCTTAATGATCTGGCATCTTAATAAGAGAGCTGTGTTATTGCCTCCAAGGTTAAGAGATCTGCAATTTGGAGGTTATATAAAATTTGGTAAGTGTTTCTTTATTTTAAGATGCTGCTGGTGTGATTAAAATCTATTGGCATGCGTCTGAAAGATGCGATTTACACTGACATTTTATTGTAATTCTGTGAGAGTATGGAATTTGAATATTAATATTACACTGGATTAGGACCATAAGTCCTGTCTAAGGTGGATTAGTTCTAGCAGTTCATCTAGCGGCAGAACACTGGGACAGACTGTTTTGTTGCATGTGGGAGCTAACCTTTCTAATGTGACTAGTGCTGGAAGGCACACTCAAATGGAGTCTGTAAGTTCATATATCCTTGCTTGTTGCTTCCTAAGGAGCTAGTATTGTACCCAAAAACCTTGAGGTTCTCATGAGCATTGTACATTAACTTCCTAGTGGCGCGGGTTTGAGTCGCAGAAACAATCTCTCAAAAATAACAGCAAGGTTATGTACATTTTGCCCTCCCTAGATTGTGCTTTCGTGGGAGCCTTGTGCACTGGTTGACCACTTTTGTGTTAAATATGTCGGTATATTAGCTTCGAAGGAGGAGGAAGAATTTTAGGTATATGTTGTCCATTAGTTGCAGTTGAAGTAAAAAGAGTATGAAACTAGGGTTAAGGTTTGAGAAAGAGAGAGAAGAGAGGTGAGAAGGAGAAGAAGTTTGAACTAATTGGCTTAGAGTTTTAATTAACCCTATACCAATAGTATATATATAGTTATGGTGTCCAATATTACATGATGACCAAAATACCCTCAACATAATAACAAAAATATCAATAACACCCCAACTATTCTAACAGTCGCTATTCTTTTTTTCCTACTGTTCTAAAGTATACAAGACAGGTACTGGTTGGCAATATGACTTGAGTGATAGTCATGCACCATTCTGGTGCTTGAAGAATGATCCTTGGTGATAAGACAATTATCCAAATATGCAAAAATTTCTGAAGTGTTGGATTGATGATGTTGGGACATCATGACTTTCATGATTTATTTTATATGGATGGTAGCTTTTCTCAACTTCTAAAGGATTCTTAAATCTTGAGGGAAAGATGGTTTCACCACCATGGTGCTATGTATGGAGAACAATTATGCTGTGCGGTCAATACTAATCACTCCAAGTGCATGGCATGTACTTTTATACCTTACTCAGTGGCAGTGTTATAGGACACCTTGGAGAGAGTCTCACTTTTAGGATCAAGTTTAATAAGAGTGCCCTTTATTTTCTCCATATGCAACATACAAATGGTCGAGTTCTGGTTGACTTATTTTTGCATTGAAAAGCAGAACACAATGGTCAATTTGTGCCTCATTGGCTTTGTTTTTCAATATTTAAAATGACCTAACACAAACACGAAATCATTAGATTTCATACATAAAATAGTTTGTTTTTCACCCTTTGTGGTCTTGTTCTTTCTAGAATCCTAAATTGTGATGCTTTTTACACATTCTTCACTCCTCTAGGTGGTTTTCTTATCAGCAGAACTCTTGCTATTCTTGTGACCATGACACTGGGGACATCAATGGCTGCTTGTCAAGGAACGGTAGCTATAGCGATCCCGGTTTTTCTTCCTTTATTTATTGTATTCCGGACTCGGTTCCGTGGATGTATTGTTATCTCATTCTCATTTCCATCCTTTACTCTTTATAGTTGAGTCTTGGATTGTGTTGGGCAGGTTTGAAACAGGTTGGTTGTGTTGGGAAACCTAGAGTTGATGCCCAGAATTTGGCCTTCACTCTCGAGCGGGGCTTTTGACGCTCGAGCGGGCCCTTCGTTGTTGCTTCTCCGCTCGAGCGGGGAGTTTTGACGCTCGAGCCTGAATTCTCATCTCCCAGTATTTTTCTCTGCAGGTCGTCGGACGCTCGAGTGGGGACCATGTCTGCAAAACTTCTACAGGTGTGCAATCGATGCTCAAGCGGCGCTTTGGACGCTCGAGCGTGAATCTGTGTCTGACGCTCGAGCGGGGGTTTCCATGCTCGAGCGGGGAGTCGATTATATCAGTCCAAGATTTCACTTTTTGGATCACTTTTTCAACACTCTTTCTCTCTCTTACTTTCCCAAAAACGTTTTTGAGAGCTCCCCTCTCTAGAATCTCCCTTCTCTCTAGGGTTTGATCTAGCTAGAGTGTTTTCCTAACCTTTTGCCTTTGTAAAAAGTGTGTTGATCGTCGAGGGCTTCCTTTTGATCCAAAAATTTGTGGATTTGGAGCACTTTGGTTTTGGTCTTCTTCTCCTTTTGAGCTCTAACTTCGAGGTAGGGATATCCTACTCCATCTTATGAGCTTTGTCTTTAAGTTTTAGCATTTTGATATGTTGGGGGTTGTTGGGTAATTTTGAGAAGGTTTGGGATCATGATGTAATTTTCAAAAGATGGGATTTTCATATATATAAACCCACATGTATGTAATACATTGAGAAAAGGAATAAATGTTGGATTATTGATGAAAATGGAACCTTAGGGTTGTTGTTTGAATTATGGGAAAATGCCCTAATTAGTTTGATAAATTAATTTGTATAATTAATTTTGAGAAATGAAAAATTGAATTGAGAATAATGGAATTGAAAGGATATGGGATCAAAGGGTGGAGTTGGATTTGTTTATCGCTCACCTAGTCAAAATGTCGATATTATGTCCATTTGATGCATTTATTTTCTGTTTAGAAATAACGGCTTTGGGCTATCGGTGGAGGATAGTCTTGATTGTTGTAGATAATGCATAATGATTAGGCAAACTAAAACTAATCAATTGAATGTGTCATCGAATATGATGGTTGGAATAATACATTAACCTTATGTATTGATTGATTATGTATATGATAATTGTTTATATACATTGTGTTATGTGGGAGGAGATAGGGGATGTATTCCACGGTTTAGGGGAAGATAGGGGATGGACCTCTAAACCGGAAATTGTTTGACATCGATACAGTACTACAATGTGTATCAATTGTGAAGTATGGAAGTGATTGTTTGATTTGATATAGCACTAAAATGTATATCATTATCAATTGTGAAGTATAGAAATGTTTCTATGTTTATTTGATACAGCACCAAAATGTGTATCATGTGTGAAGTATGGAAGTGATATCATGTGTTACTGATACGGCATTGAAATGTGTATCTGTCATGATTTTTGAAAGTATTTTAATGATGAATTATAATCTCATTAAACTGTTTGGCCAGGATCTGAGCCTTATTTTTGAACTTAAAGTCGAATGAGAAATGGAAAAAGGAAATGTAGCATGGACATGATTGTCATGAAACTGTAATATGATATGAGTTGGAATATAAGTGTTGACCATCTATCAACTGCTAATATTTTAGTCATTGTTTATAGTTGGTTTAGTATATTTCTACTGGGTTGTGACTCACCCTATATGGGACATCATTTTCAGGTACAGGCAGCATGCCACCTCCAAGGACATAGCTTGGGAGGCTAGAGGCAGGCAGACTTTTGTTGGATTGCTTTCTTTTGATGTATTACATGTAAATTCAAGCCAAGGGCTTAATATGTATATGAGTTAGTACTCATTTCTTGTAACCAAGTGTTAGCTTGGAAAGTTGTAAGCCTTTAAGGCGTTTACTTTTATTGTCAACATGTAATACTTTTGTAAGAATTACTCTGATAAATAAAAAGATGTTTATTTTCCTTATATTGTTGCATGTCAAGAATGATGGGTTTTATGTATTTTTGAGGGTGTTACAACTTGGTATCAGAGCGTACCGGGTTTGAATACTTTGGGTACGTGGGAAGTGATTAGTATCACAATGGGTTTGTCTCGCTTGTTAGAGACTTAGATGTAATGTTATGTGCTTATGTGATAACATGTTTATGTGACTACCTGGGTATGGGATTTAATTTCTAGGATGTTGATTGGATCCTTAGGTTTCTGTGAGTCTTGTTGGAAAAGCACTTGATTAATGCTGTTTCTAACTGGAACTCTAGCAACGCCTCGGGACTATCATTATCCGGAAATGAAATTCGTAGGTGCTTATGTGATTATGTACTTACGTGGAGTGAATTACAGTTGTCCAGTGTATTAGGACATGAGTGTTATAGCTTCGACACATTTGTGGATGTGCTAATGTTCTTCGTTACCTTTATTAGGATGTCAGGACGAGGACGAGGAGGTAGGCGAGGTAGGCCTAGAAGGCAGGAGATGCCTATACCGGAGGAGATTCCGGAACAGCAGGAGGGGGTTGGTCAGGCCAATGTGGCCGAGCTAGCAGGTCAGCAGGCTATGGGCGTCTTAGCCCGAGAGATAGCAGGAGCTTTGAGAGAGTCTATGGGCATTCTCAGAGCTGAGAATCAGGTTCAGGCCCACGTTACTGAGGCAGGGCCTTCCTTCTTGAAGAGGGAGTTTTTCCGGTCGAATCCGGACGAATTTGTTGGGAATCCGAAGGAGCCCCTTAAGGCTGATGAGTGGTTAGAGCAGATGACGAAAACGTTCGAGATGCTAGGCATCGAGGACGGAGCATTGAAAGTGACCTTGGCACCTTTCCAGCTTAAGGGGGATGCGGGTCAGTCGTGGAAGTTTATGAAGGGTCGTATTGATGGCACTTGGAAGGCTTTTGTGAATGCTTCCTAGGAGAAATTCTTATCTCCAACTGTCAGGGAGAAGCTGAGAGACCAGTTCTGCCAGCTCTTGCAATTGAGTTCTTCAGTGGCAGAGTTTGAGGCTGCTTTTACTAGTCTGTCCAGGTTTGCACCTGAGCTCGTGGCGTCCGAGGAGCGCCGTTGTATCGAGGTTGAGAAGAAGTTAAGGCGCGGCCTCAAGATGAGGGTTGGGGGTTCTATGACCCGAAACTATAGGCGCTTGGTTGATGCTGCAGCCCATATGGAGATCATGATACAGGAGGAGGAGGGACAGAGGGGCTCTAAGAGGAGCCAGGATGGCCAGGGTGATGGCAGGAGACAGAGGGGTTCTAACCCTCAGCAGTCTCAGGGAGGTTTTATTAGATCAACCTTTCCAGTGCCGAGTGTAGGTTCTGAGAGAGGCAGCCAGGGAGACGTGACTTGTTATAAGTGTGGTCAGTTGGGCCACAAGTCTCCAGCTTGCCCGCAGAAGGGAGGAGGTTAGAGAGCTGCTTCATCTTCGGCTCGACTTCAGGACCAGAGTCAGGGCAGAGGCCAGCGTTTGTCGTGTTATCAGTGTGGTCAAGCGGGGCACTTGAAGAGGTTTTGCCCGTAGTTGAGTGGCACATCTGGTGCATCTGGGCAGAGGCAGAGTTTTCAGCCAGCTCAGTCAGTTCAGGCCTTGAGGACCAATCAGGGGGCTTCATCGCCCCAGTCTGTGCAGCAGTCCTTTGCTCCTAGGGGTGAGCAGGTGGATCAGGAGCCTACAGGGCGCGTGTATGTTGTTACCGCGCAGGACCTAGTACCGGCTCCATCAGTTGTGAGAGATACCTTTTTGTTTTGCAACTCGGTTGCTAGTGTGTTGATTGATACAGGTGCATCTCATTCTTTTGTATCTGCTGCATTTGCATCTGTTTTGGGTTTGGAGTTGGCATAGTTAGCATCTCTTATTTGTGTTGTATCACTTGTTGGGGGTGAGTTGATTTTGAAACAAGGGTGTAGAGGTTGTGATATAGAGGTAGCAGATCGTCGACCTCCGTTTCATTTTGTAGTTATGCCCATGTCGGGATTTGATGTTATTTTGGGTATGGACTGGCTATCGTCATACCGAGCAGTTATTGATTGTTACCGCCAGAGGGTCACAGTATGTACCTTGAGCGGGGATTGTTTCCATTTCTTGGGGGATCGGGTTGGTAGTGTGTTGCCACCGGTGTATGATCCGCGAGGGCGGAGTGAGCTTAGTGGTCTTCTTGCTAGCCTTTCGAGTAGTGAGTGTGATGAGACCCAGATTGTATTGCCGAGAGTGGTCTGTGAGTATTCGAATGTTTTTCCCGAGGACCTCGTTAGTTTGCCATCTCACCGAGAGATTGAGTTCTCCATTGATCTAGTGCCCGGTACGGCACCGATTTCTATGGCACCATATCATTTTGCCCCAGCCGAGTTGAGTGAACTGAAGATTCAGCTTCAGGAGTTGCTAGATAAGGGCTTTATTCGCCCTAGTGTTTCGCCGTGGGAAGCACCGGCCCTCTTTGCTAAAAAGAAAGATGGTGCCTTGAGACTTTGTATCGACTACCGGAAGTTGAATCGGCCTACGGTCAAGAATCAGTACCCTATGCCCCGTATAGATGATTTGTTTGACCAATTGAAGGGTTCCCGTTGTTTCTCTAAGATAGATTTGAGATCGGGTTACCACCAGTTGAGGGTCAGGGAGGAGGATATTCCGAAGACGGCATTTCGTACGCGGTATGGCCACTATGAGTTTCCGGTGCTGCCATTTGGGCTCACCAATGCACTGGCAGTGTTTATGGATTTGATGAACCGGATATTCCGAGAATTCTTGGATCGTTTTGTAGTCGTCTTCGTGGACGACATTCTAATTTATTCACCTTCTGAGGAAGAGCGCGAGGAACACTTGAGAGTGGTGCTTGAGTTGCTTAGAGCCCATAGGCTGTATGCCAAGTTTGGAAAATGTGAGTTCTGGCTAGGAGAAGTTAAGTTCTTAGGCCATGTGGTCTCCGGGGAAGGGGTGTCTGTTGATACATCCAAGATAGAGGCAGTGCAGGATTGGGCACAGCCTAAAATTTTTTTAAGATCCGCAGTTTTCTGGAATTAGCCGGGTATTACCGCCGGTTTGTGAAGGATTTCTCCAAGCTAGCTTCGCCGTTGACTAGATTGACTCGGAAGGGAGTCAAATTTGTATGGAGTGAGACTTATGAAAAGTCGTTCCAAGAGTTGAAGGTTAGATTGGCCACCACTCCGGTTTTGATTATCCCAAAGAGAGGTTTGGGTTATGCGGTTTACTGTGATGCCTCACGAGAGGGTTTGGGTTGTGTGTTGATGGAAGAGGGGAAAGTGGTAGCTTATGGCTCACGTCAATTGAAAATTCACGAGAGGAATTACCGTACACATGACTTGGAGTTAGCAGCTGTCCTTTTTGCATTGAAGATTTGGAGGCACTACCTTTATGGTGAGAGGTTCGAGGTATTCTCGGATCATAAGAGTCTGAAGTATCTGTTTACACAGAGAGACTTGAATTTGAGGCAGAGGAGGTGGATGGAGTTCATTGAGGACTACGATTTCAAGTTGCACTATCACCCGGGTAAGGCCAATGTTGTGGCCGATGCCCTTAGTAGGAAATCCATTAGTGATGTAGCTTGTATAGCCATCCGGGAGTGGGAAATGTTGGGTGCACTTGGGGAGTTTGATTTGCTTCTGGGCAAATCCGTTGAGGCTGCGACTCTGTTTTCTGTGGTTGCGTAACCTACACTTGTGAGTTGAGTGTTAGAGGCACAAAGAGGTGACCTTGAGGTAGAGTCTATCCGAGAGAAGATCTCCAGTGGGAAGACTAAGAAGGGTTTGTCTGTGTATCCCGACCTAAGTGTGAGATACCAAGACCGTCTGTTTGTGCCGAAGGCTTGCCGAGAGGAGGTACTCCGAGAGTTTCACCATTCACGTCTTGCAGTGCATCCGGAAGGCACCAAGATGTATCGTGATTTGGGTCGCCAGTTTTGGTGACAGGGTATGAAGAAAGATGTGGCAGTTTTCGTGTCTAAGTGCCTTACTTGTCAGCAAGTGAAGGCTGAGCATCAGAGGCCAGCAGGTTTGTTGCAACCCTTGCCTATTGCCGAGTAGAAGTGGGAGCATGTCACTATAGACTTCGTTGTAGGTCTTCTGAGGACTCAGCAGGGTAGTGATGCTATTTAGGTGGTTGTAGACCAGTTGACTAAGTCGACGCACTTTATCCCTATGCGCGTGAAAGATTCGGTAGATCATCTAGCCGATTTGTATATTCGGGACATAGTGAGGTTGCACGGGGTCCTAGTGACGATCGTCTCAGATAAAGATCCTCGTTTTACTGCTAGGTTGTGGCAGAGTTTGCAGAGTGCCTTGGGCACTAAGTTGACCTTTAGCACGGCTTATCATCCTCAGACTGACGGGCAGTCCGAGCATACTATTCAGATCCTTGAGGATATGCTTCGAAGTTGTGTCCTTGACTTTAGTGGGTCGTGGGAGAGGCACTTGCCCTTGGTGGAATTTGCCTACAACAACAGTTTCCAGTCGAGTATCGGTATGGCACCGTTTGAGGCCTTGTATGGCCGACCTTGCAGGTCTCTAGTTTGTTGGGCCGAGGTGGGTGATGCACCGTTGTTGAGCCCGGAGTTGGTGAGGGAAACAACGGAGAAAGTCGAGCTTATCCGTAGGAGGCTTGTTATAGCCCAGAGTCGCCATAAGAGTTATGCCAACCGTAGGAGTAGGCCTTTGGCATTTGAAACGGGTGATCATGTTTTTCTGAAAATATCACCTAGACGAGGTTTGATGAGGTTCGGGAAGAGTGGGAAGTTATCCCCTTGGTTTATTGGTCCATTTGAGATCCTTGAGAGGATTGGGGAGGTTGCGTACCGTTTAGCCTGACCGCCGCAGTTATCCGGGTTACATAACGTGTTTCATGTTAGTATGCTTCGGAAGTATGAACTAGATCCGTCCCATGTGCTAGATTGGACCGATTTGGAGGTTGACGAGGATATCTCATATGAGGAGAGACCGGTTCGGGTCTTGGATAGAAGGGATCAAGTCTTGTGAGGTAAGATCATTCCCTTGGTAAAAGTTTTGTGGAAACATCACGGAGTGGAAGAAGCCACTTGGGAACGTGAGGTGGATGTCCGTGAGAAATATCCAGACTTGTTTGTAAATGCTTGACCTTGTATTGGGATTTTGTAATGTTAGTAAATTTTAAGAGCATTATATATGTCTTAAGTTGTAAAATATTGTGTATGTTTTGGTTTATGGAGATAATTTGAAACTTGCCTCGAAATGGAAGTTATTGTAACATTGTATACGTTGAATGTATTGTAAAAATGGAATATATCATGAATATTGAATATGATATGGGAATTGTGGAATAAATGTTGAAATCGTTGAATTTCGAGGAAAAGCATGCTAATAATACGTATTGAGTTATATTGTGAAATGCCTCTTGAATAGAGATAGAATGACCGGTAATGGGTCAGATGGGTGAGTAATGAATTGTAATATTGTTGAGAATTGAGAAAAACTTATTTTTGAAAACTTGTACTTAATTTCGGGGACGAAATTCTTTAAGGGGGGAAGGTTATAGCGATCCTGGTTTTCCTTCCTTTATTTATTGTATTCCGGACTCGGTTCCGTGGATGTGTTGTTGTCTCATTCTCATTTCCATCCATTACTCTTTATATTTGAGTCTTGGGTTGTGTTGGGCAGGTTTGAAATAGGTTGGTTGTGTTTGGAAACCTAGAGTTGATGCCCAGAATTTGGCCTTCACGTTCGAGCGGGGCTTTTGACGCTCGAGCGGGCCCCTCGTTGTTGCTTCTTCGCTCGAGCGGGGAGTTTTGACGCTCGAGCGTGAATTCTCATGTCCCAGTATTTTTCTATGTAGGTCGTCAGACGCTCGAGTGGGAGTTTGGACGCTCGAGCGTGAATCTGTGTCTGACGCTCGAGCGGGGGTTTCCATGCTCGAGCGAGAAGTCGATTATATCAGTCTGAGATTTCACTTTTTGGATCACTTTTTCAACACTCTTTCTCTCTCTTACTTTTCCAAAAATGTTTTTGAGAGCTCCTCTCTCTAGAATCTCCCTTCTCTCTAGGGTTTGATCTAGCTAGAGTGTTTTCCTAACCTTTCGCCTTTGTAAAAAGTGTGTTGATCGTCGAGGGCTTCCTTTTGATCCAAAAATTTGTGGATTTGGAGCACTTTGGTTTTGGTCTTCTTCTCCTTTTGAGCTCTAACTTCGAGGTAGGGATATCCTACTCCATCTTATGAGCTTTGTCTTTAAATTTTAGCATTTTGATATGTTGGGGGTTGTTGGGTAATTTTGAGAAAGTTTGGGATCATGATGTAATTTTCAAAAGATGGGGTTTTCATATATATAAACCCACATGTATGTAATACATTGAGAAAAGGAATAAATGTTGGATTATTGATGAAAATGGAACCTTAGGGTTGTTGTTTGAATTATGGGAAAATGCCCTAATTAGTTTGATAAATTAATTTGTATAATTAATTTTGAGAAATGAGAAATTGAATTGAGAATAATGGAATTGAAATGATATGGGATCAAAGGGTGGAGTTGGATTTGTTTATCACTCACCTAGTCAAAATGTCGATATTATGTCCATTTGATGCATTTATTTTCTGTTTAGAAATAACTGTTTTGGGCTATCGGTGGAGGATAGTCTTGATTGTTGTAGATAATGCATAATGATTAGGCAAACTAAAACTAATCAATTGAATGTGTCATCGAATATGACGGTTGGAATAATACATTAACCTTATGTATTGATTGATTATGTATATGATAATTGTTTATATACATTGTGTTATGTGGGAGGAGATAGGGGATGTACTCCACGGTTTAGGGGATGGACCTCTAAACCAGAAACTGCTTGACATCGATACAGCACTACAATGTGTATCAATTGTAAAGTATGGAAGTGATTGTTTGATTTGATATAGCACTAAAATGTATATCATTATCAATTGTGAAGTATAGAAATGTTTCTATGTTTATTTGATACAGCACCAAAATGTGTATCATGTGTGAAGTATGGAAGTGATATCATGTGTTACTGATACGGCATCGAAATGTGTATCCGTCATGATTTTTGAAAGTATTTTAATGATGAATTATAATCTCATTAAACTGGTTGGCCAAGATCTGAGCCTTATTTTTGAACTTAAAGTCGAATGAGAAATGGAAAAAGGAAATGTAGCATGGACATGATTGTCATGAAACTGTAATATGATATGAGTTGGAATATAAGTGTTGACCATCTATCAACTGCTAATCTTTTAATCATTGTTCATAGTTGGTTTAGTATATTTCTACTGGGTTGTGGCTCACCCTATATGGGACATCATTTTCAGGTACAGGGCTTAATATGCAGACTTTTGTTGGATTGCTTTCTTTTGATGTATTACATGTAAATTCAAGCCAAGGGCTTAATATGTATATGAGTTAGTACTCATTTCTTGTAACCAAGTGTTGGCTTGGAAAGTTGTAAGCCTTTAGGGCGTTTACTTTTGTTGTCAACATGTAATACTTTTGTAAGAATTACTCTGATAAATAGAAAGATGTTTATTTTCCTTATATTGTTGCATGCCAAGAATGATGGGTTTTATGTATTTTTTGAGGGCGTTACAGTAGCTATGGCTGCTCATCAAATATGCTTACAAGTATGGTTGGCTGTATCTCTCCTCACAGATGCATTGGTGGCATCTGGTCAGGTACAAAATTTTGTTTGTAAAGATTGTTTGATATATGCTCTCCCAATACATATGTACTTGTTTGGACTTGTGGTCTCATTACAATCTATATGGTCATATTATCTGAGTTAGGATGGGACGTTGCTTGTTGATGCTGACTCCACTCAAAACTGCCAGAATTGTCACTAGGAAAAGAAACTGTGCATCTACAGAGTTTAGTGTGTGTTTTTCCTCTCTGAAATCAAATTTGTGTTTCTTGTAGGCCTTGATTGCAAGTTCTTCTTCAAAAGGTGATAACAGAACTTTGAGGGAGGTTGCAAACTTTGCGTTAAAGGTTAGTCATTCCTGTATGCCTCCCCATTATGCTTCGGCATTCTTCTACTTGGGACCAAATGAATTTTAGGTTTACTAGGTATTTAGGCTCTTTGTGTTGGAGTTGCAATATTTCTTGATAGTGGTTCAAATCTTATTCACATGTTTTTGCAGATAGGATTGCTCACAAGGTTTCCTTGGCTGCAATTTTGGGTTTATCTTTTGGTTCTTTAGCTACCTTATTCACTAAGGATGTTGAAGTCTTAGGAGTTGTCAGAACTGGGGTTTTGGTATGTTTGCTCGCCATGTCATCCTATCTATCAATTTTTGTTAGTTTATCTAAATGGTCAAGTGCTAAGATCTTTCTTGTGTGGCGTTTCCTGAAATTGTTACATTTTGTCAGTGCCAGCCAACCTGTAAATGCTCTAGCTTTTATTTTTGATGGTCTCCATTATGGTGTTTCAGACTTCCCATATGCAGCTTGTTCCATGGTAAGCTTATACAGTTAAATTTCTCTGTGATGCTATTAGCTGGCTGTGAAGATTGTACAATGGCCTCTATTAACAATTTTTAAATAAATTACAGATGGTGGTAGGGGCAATATCTTCTGCATTTCTGCTATATGTTCCTTCAATTTTTGGTCTTCGTGGTGTGTGGGCAATCTTGGCTCTTTTTATGGGGCTGCATACGTTGGCAGGATATATCAGGTAAACTGTAGGATATTATGGCATGTCTGTTGTCTCTTAAAAATTTCTATTTGCAATTCGTGTTTTCTTGTCTATGACGTGATTATTCTATTTTTACCATGAACCCCCATTTCAGTTTAATTGAAAACTGGTGTAATATGAGAGATAGGGCATTGGTTACGTTGTTTAGAGTTGGTTTTCCGATAAATAATTTCATGAACATATTTGTGGTTTAAAGGCATGCCCAAATTTTTGGTACTGCTTTCTAGTGCAATTTTGATGACATTGTTATTGAAGAACTGTGCTGCGTTTTTCTTGCATTTTTCACTAGGATAGTATATTTATTGGTCCTCTCTTTTCTTTCGCTTTTTTTTTTTATACTTTTTTTCAATAGATATTAATTGTTATTCCACTTGCATGTTCAGAATATCATCCAAAAATGGTCCATGGTGGTTTCTGCATCAGGGATTGAAGGGATCTGAGGTTGGTAGTTTTTTGTTCATTGCTTTCTCTGTATTATATTAGTTGAAACAATCTGCCTTTTTATTGTTGCTTTTCCTACTATTTTTACCTGTTTGTCTTGTTTTTGCCAATGTCACTAATTTACTAATTTTTACCTATCTTGCATCAATGCTTGAGATGGGTATAATCAGGATTCAGGAATCTATTGCTTGTCATTATCTATTCTTTAAGTATGACTTGTAATCCCTGATTCCTATCTAAAATGGTGAGTAATGCTATTTGATGATTTAGTCCTGTGGGCTAATGCCCACTTTTTGGTTTTCAAATGTTACAACGAGAATACTTTTACCAGAGCCTTGGAAATCTCTCTCTCTGTCTCTTTCAACACCAGAAAGTGAAACTATATGTAAATTGAAAATTTCTTATTTATGTATTGATGCCCACTTTTTGGTTTTCAAATATTACAATGAGAATCCTTCTAATAGTCTTGGAAATCTCTCTCTTTCTCTCTCTCTCTCTCTCTCTCTCTCTCTCTCTCTCATTAAGCCTCGACGGTTTAACCGAAAGAAAGTGTTGGTTCAGTTTGGATGTATTCATTTTCGAAATCCAGCTATGGTCATGGTTGTTTGAATCCTAGTTTGTTTACTAGGAACATAATTTCCAGTTCTCCAACTTCATTCATGGTTGGTTTTTTTTTGGATCAGCAACAAAAAGTGTTTATTAATAATGAAAAAGGAGACAGTCCTCTTACAAGGAAAGAAAACCAAATGAAATAATTAAGCCACCCATAGCACACCAACACCCTTTTTTAGTGCACCTGGAGCTTTAGCTTTAACGTTGAGCATAATCCGTTGGGTCGTAAGGTCAATCAACTCGGCAATGAATCCCTTCTTCCTCTTAGGGTTCCATTCCATGTCCTTGCAGAGTTGATCATTGTACCTATATGAAGGGTACCAATGCAAGATCTCTGATAGTACTTGTCAGATTATCACTTCATGTATTTATCCCATTCCAATACATCTTTTCCCGTCTCTTTAATGCTGGGTAGCTTGATTGTGCCATCAAGAAGCTTTGCTAGCCATCGGCACCTTATCTCTGAAATATATAGGTGTAGACGCGCCCGCGGGCCTCATGCTACAGTTCGGACTCGATTTGTGTCACGGTTCTTAATCTAAACCAAAGAGTCCAAATCTGGCAAATCGTTTTGAGAAACAGATTTTTGAAAAAGTAGTGCCAAACATGGACTGCTTTGCCAGATACAGAGTCGCCACCTAAATATTTTTAGAATGGGGAATTTAGGAAACCCTGACTCGGTGCCGAAGGCCACATGTCCGTCATCACCGGAGTTGTCTCGGCTCGGGAGTTTGGGTACGATCGGGGAAGGTCAGCTATGAGCACCCCCTTTCGCCCGGTCCGAAGACCGGCCTCTACTAACCGTGATATCCGTTTTTGAAAATTTTATGTGTTCTTAAACCAATTGTTAGCCTAGAATTACTATGTCATGCGCGCAGCAAACAAGTATAGACCAAATCGCTCAAATTGGAATAAAAAAAGCGTTTCATGTTTGTTTTGAAAATGGTTTGCTACTCGCAAGTAGGCTAAAATGCAGATTTTGCCACCATCAAGTGGGCTTTTGGAAAAGACGGTTTTGCCACTATCCGGTGGGCTTTAAAACAAATATAGCTTTAACGCACTATCCCAATTTAAGCAATTTGACCTCCACCCACAGGCATTCAAGCAATTTATCTCATGTAAACACTTAGCCGCATGGAAAGCATACTATTATGGCAACATTCACACGCATGTTGGATGCTAAAGCATAACCACTTACATTGTACTCCGTGCCAAAACAATAAACTAGTTAGCAAATGTGCGTGTCCTAGTTCATGTTATCTTGCCTAATGCAACACATACAAGATGCAATTTTAGTTAGGCTCGGCTAACCTAAATATGGCATGCGGTATGCAACCAACTGATCCATGTATTCAATTTTGGAATTTGAAAATACGAATGCGGTTAGTATGATGTACCGAGCCCGGTGCATGTCAACAGATGCATGAATGCACGCATGCACATCATAAGGTATGCTAATTTCAAAAATGCCCTAACCTACCATCATAAGCAGGTAAATAAAAGGGGAGAAAGAAATGGGGATTGGAAGACATACACACACTCACCCACACTTATTACATGTTTACCCTCACTCAGAGGGTCCGAATTAATATTACAGTCCCAAATAATAAACAAATAAAATTATTACAAAACAAAAAAAAAAAATTCTAATTTAATTTAAAGGAAAGGAAAAGGGTAGCCGCAGCCTCTGCCTCGGGATGCGCGAGTGATGCATGCTTGAAGCCGCCTCGTCCGGAAAACCCGTACTGTACTCCTGTCGCCTCTGTTTGTACTGCCTTGTCTTTCTGAAAATTTCCAAAGTACTAGAACAAGTTCCTTGCGTCCTGCAGAGCACCACCGGCCGGACAGAATTACCACCGACACTTCACAGTTCCCATCGGCACTTTATTGGATTCATCGGCACTCCAGATAGTGCCGGTCGGCACTAAATTCTGCCGGTCGGTAGAAACTTCCTGCAGAAGACAATTTGACAGCAAACAGAGAACAGACAGTGCATGGTATGGAGTTCTTGGACACATGTAAGCATGGTCCTACTTCTTATCATATTTTGAACTCAAAGAAGCATGACCTTCGACCTTTGAGCCATCAATGTTGCATGATGACTCAAGGGATCAAATTTGCCATTTAATGTAAGGATGTATGCAACAAACAACATGAAAACCGAGGCCTTATCAAGTTGGAGTCAAAGGTCCCGATGACTGGGAATCGAGGCACATTGCATCACTTGAAGTATGAATGGTCCTTGATTCCCAAACTTAGTTTGACACCCCAAACCAAGTAAATGCAATGCATGTAATGCTCAACAAGGCTCAAATGTATCATGCCACCAAGATATAAAGCACAACAAGCATTATGCAACCAACATGACAAATGTACAATGCTAAGCATACAAGGTACAAAAATGGTGCAAACATGGACCAATTTGACCATGGGATTGATAAGCTACATGGCTTAATGGAACAACTATGCAACAAACATGGAGCAAGCATGCAAGAGGGCTTAAAATGGCAAAGGGGCAGGCCCTCACCCTTCTCAAAACAGTGGCCAAAAGTGCTCAAAATGATGAACAATCAACTCATGTTAACAAGTAAGCTCATGGTCCCAAAGTTAAGGCACAAAAGGAGACAACTCCCCCCCACCAACATGACCTCTCATGGCATGATCAAAACAAGTAAAAACAGAGTTTTTGCATGCAAAATAGGACCCCAAAAACTCCTAATATGGCAGCTAAAGTATCCCCCATGAAACGAATGCGCTAAGGCCCACTCCTAGGCCTAAGAGGACACACCCTCAAGGTATGAAAGAGGCCATGCATGCACACATACAAGCATGTTTCTTGGACTAAAATGTGGTCCTTAGATGATGTTAAATCATGAGGATAATCACAAACATACATGTTAGAGGTCAACATGCTCAAAGCTTTTAAGCTAAAATACAAAGCAACCCTAACAAACATGTCAAGCATGACTAAATGGATAACCAATAAACCTTAAGCATGGAAAAACATCACTAAGAACTTCATGGAACTAAACCAACTCTCACAAGAATCATGGCCTAATCATGAGATGTATTTCTAAGCAAGATGGAGCAATACAAAGCAAGTATTACAAGCATACAAGGAGGCCCAAATCCGACCAAAAACAGAGGTTATATATGACCTAAGATGCCTAAAAAAATACTGAAATGAAGCCAAGAAACAACAAGCACACATGCTATCCTTTTGAGCCCAAAAAGCAAGGAAACAAAACCATAAAGGGAGAGGGGTGTCCCTCCCCTATGCAAGGCTTCAAACCAACTTTTTTGACACTAAAATACACTGATTTTTAGTGATGAAAAGATCAAAATGCTGAAGTGAACAAAACCTTATCAAAGAGGCACCAAAATAGACCAAACAAGGCCTATGAGGGTGAGTTTGCACTCAAACCACAAAACGACCTTAATGAAAGTGCTAGAGCAGGAAAATTTAAGCCTTTTTCATGCTATACACAAGAGCTAAAACAGTAAACAAAATAGGTAGAAAACCAATGCAAGTTTGGGGAATAAAAAGGAAAATGCTCACCCTTGAAGAACCCTTGAAGAACAAATGGTCTAGCCTCCTTCTTTGGATCAAAACCAGCCCAAAACTCAAGAAACAACTCCTCCAAGTCCCTCAATCTCGGAGTAAGGTGTAATGGTGTGTGTAATGGTGCAAAAGTAAGGTAAAACACACCTTTTAAGCTAAAAAACACACACAAAGGAGGAGAGAGGGGGAGGTATAGAGATAATATGTATCTATATTGCTAAGGGCTGGTTTTTGCTTCTGTTTTTCTAACCTAGAACCAAGAGGAAAGCCCCTCTCTTATAGGACTCCCTCTTGCAAAGCTTATACAACAAGCTTGGCTAGAGGGAAATCCCTCCATACACGTGTATGGAGGGGGGAAGAGTTGGTGCCAGCTATCACAGCTGGCACAAAATATCTCCATAAAGTGGATGAACAGTGGTCGGCTGCCCAAAAATGCTATTTCGGCAAAAAACAGTGCCGACCGGCAACATATTATGCCGACTGGCAATAAAGTGTGCCGACCGGCAAACAAAAGTGCCGATGGCAGAAAAAGACCAGCCGGTGGCCTCCAGCCACTGCCGGTGGTGTGTGGGGATGCCTTACATGGCATTCCCTGCCTCTCAAGGGCAAGATGCAAGTGTTTGGTGCAAAACCAGACACTAAACGGTTGAGTTCGGAGATTCTGAGGCAGGGCACGCGAGCTGAGACCTCCGGGAACTCCAAACGAACACGATCATGGATGATCACCGAGTGTTCAAACGGTGACGTCCAAGTCTTGAGGACGGTCAAAAATGGGGTGTCTACAGTTGTCCCTCTTTGACAGAACTCGAAAGTCATAACAATGACGGGAGTGAATGTCAAAGCCCAAAGACGACCCACTTTTGACAAGGCCGAAGACTCAGACAAACATACAAGACAAATAAGATATGCGCCCGAAGGCAGGGGCAAAATGCAAGACAATGCACGGAGCCGAGCATAACTTATGATCATGCAAAGAAAACTGTAACGAAGCAAACATGCGACAGTTTTAAGCTAGCATACCAAACTACACTACAATGCAGAAAGGATGTAAGAGAATTATGGAATTCTCAATACGTCTCACTCGGAGATAAAATACCTGTGCGGCCCGTCTGGTTGCACCAGCTTCAAATGAACCGTACATACAATATCGTGCCTGCAAAGAAAACAAACTTAACAGGTACAGTATTGTTAACAACATGCACAATAGCATATTCGAAATGCGTGACAGCGCAAAGCAAGTGGGGGCATAACAATGCTATGAAAATACAAACATGTAAGTGGAGCATGCGGTCTACGCAGGCAACAAAATTGATCATGAACATGCGGTCTACGCAGGTGATGATATTTAGCGAATATGCGGTCTACGCAATCAAAGCATGCGGTCTATGCAGGTAATGAAATTGATAATGCGGTCTACGCAATCAAAACATGCGGTCTACGCAGGTATTGAAATTAAACATGCGGTCTACGCAGGTATTGAAATTAAACATGCGGTCTACGCAGGTAATGAAATTGATAAACATGTGGTCTACGCAATCAAAACATGCGGTCTACGCAGGTATTGAAGTTAAACATGCGGTCTACGCAGGTAATGAAATTGATAAACATGTGGTCTACGCAATCAAAACATGCGGTCTACGCAGGTAATGGAATTAGGCATGCGGTCTACGCAATCTAAACATGCGGTCTACGCAGGTAATGAAATTGATAAACATGCGGTCTACGCAATCAAAACATGCGGTCTACGCAGGTATTGAAGTTAAACGTGCGGTCTACGCAGGTATTGAAGTTAAACGTGCGGTCTACGCAATCAAAACATGCGGTCTACGCAGGTAATGAAATTGATAAACATGCGGTCTACGCAATCAAAACATGCGGTCTACGCAGGTAATGGAATTAGGCATGCGGTCTACGCAATCTAAACATGCGGTCTACGCAAGTAATGGAATTAAGCATGCGGTCTACGCAATCTAAACATGCGGTCTACGCAGGTAATGGAATTAAGCATGCGGTCTACGCAATCTAAACATGCGGTCTACGCAGGTAATGGAATTAAGCATGCGGTCTACGCAATCTAAACATGCGGTCTACGCAGGTAATGGAATTAAGCATGCGGTCTACGCAATCTAAACATGCGGTCTACGCAAGTAATGGAATTAAGCATGCGGTCTACGCAATCTAAACATGCGGTCTACGCAGGTAATGGAACGTACTATTACACAGCATAATCGAAACAATTTGCGGGGCTCACAAAGCATGAAAAGGATACGGGGCGGGACATTCTTCGCACGCATCGAGCGTTGCTCGCAGAAGTTGTGGCCTGAGGTCAACTCAAAGGTTCACGTTTCAAAGGTGTGATTTCCCGTATTGTGAGAGTGTCCAATGACGCGGTTGACCCGAACAAAGATGCGGAAGGTGCGTTAGTCGCAAGGGGAGTTTCACCGGTATCAATTCTGATACTTGGCTGCCCTGCCATTCTACGCTTTATTTTCCTTTTTACTAGTAGTTTAAGCACATTGCACTGCCTCAGGCAGGTTTATTTTCTTTCTCAAAATTCACACACTTTGCAAAACATGTGATGGAAATGAAACGAATCATTTTTTTCAAAAGATGTTGCATTTGGGGACCTTCTATGCATCGCATCGCAGGGTATCACACCACAATGTGAACGAAATTGAACTCATTTCAGAAAGTTGCCATCGTAATAATCAGGTAGTGAACCGACTTACAACTCGATAAGCAAAACAAGGACACGACACAACCAAACAAGTGTGAATACAACTCGATAAACAAATCGAGAGCTACAAGAGAGCGAAATACAACTCGATAAGCAAATGTTCAAAACTCGACAAGCAGACGGGCGTGGCTTCGCAAGAGTTTATCGCCGGGGGGGGTTTGGAGGTGGTGAAGTTCCCCACTTCTTAGCATAAACAGCTCAGGAAACCAGAAGGAAGTCCACCGGCATGGTGTAGGGACCACCGGCTGCAAGGAGTGGCCACCGGCCATATATCTGTTTTGTCGGCAAACTAAGATGGTCGGTCGGCATATTTTTTTGGCTGGTCGGCACTAAACGAGGGGGACCACCAGAATGTTGACACCTGTCCCCCACTCAACCTTATCTCCTACAAAAGATCCCAGCTTCGTAGTTTTTCTCATTTTCACACTGATTTGCTCCAATGGAAGAGTTTCTTGCCCAAAATCTCACAGCTTGGATTGCTAGCTTGAATGGCTCGGAAAAAGTGAATTTCCGGGGCTTTGGCATAAATGCACTGTTCACTCTGGGTCGTACCCCGTTGCATCTCCCGTTTCTTCATGCCGCGGCAAGGTTTTGGAATCCGGTGACACATGTCTTTAGCTTCGCCGGGCAAGAGATGTGTCCTACCTTCGAAGATTTTCGAGCTCTAATGGAGTCCGAGCGCGACGAGGAGCTCCTGCCCCAACTTAATTTTGGTCATGCCCAATCCTTAGGGCGAATGTGTGGACTCAGCATGCGTGACGCTCGGTCTCTGATTTGTGACGGGATGCTGGACATTCCGAGTTTGACGGATCGGTTTTCCGATGCTGGTGATCGCAACAACCATCACTGGCAAGGCTTCCGGCGTCATGCCCTCTGCTTGTGCATGCTATTCCATTTTCTATTCGTCTCAGGCTCTGGAGGGGCTAGTGTCCGGCTGATTGAGGTCGCCCAAGGCTTGAAGGAGGGCAAGAGCTGCATTGCGATGACTCTGGCCGAGACGCTAATGGGCTTAGACGCTTTTTACCGTCATGAGACGTGCAGATTGGTGGGGAGTCCACTACTACTACAGGTAATGTTTCCCACCCGATCTCGCATTTCTGTATTGCTCACATCACTCGGCCCTCGAGCTCAGTCTTTTCTCACAAAACCCCATTCTCACTCTTCTCTCCTCGTACATCTCTCTATTCTTTAATCTCTCATTTTTTTCAATCCCTCCCCAGGTGTGGCTGATGGATAAATTGCAGGTTGTGGACTCCTGCCCAGCATATTCAGCTCGCGGCTACTTCTTCCGGCATCGTCTAGTCAATGCCTTGGATGAGGAATGGTGGTTCGCTTGGATGTGCCACTTGTCCGCAGACCGTATTGCTTGGCGGTGCCCTTGGTTGAACCTTCCGGCAATGAGTTACAATATGCCTCGGCAGACCGGGATTCAACTGGTTGGTCTTACTCATTGTGTATTCTATTTCCCATTTCGGATTCGACGCCAATTTGGCCATGATCAGACCTGCCCGCCAGAGGGGATAGAGTATCCTGCTGCATTTCCAGCCCGAGGCGCGCAGCTTGCTTGGCAGGCCACTGCGTGGAGGATGAGAGAACTCCTGGCCCCCGCTCCTACTTTTAGTTGCACTTTGTCTGACGAGTGCATAGATTGGCTCAATGAAGAAGCACAGATCGGGCCCAGCTTGGCATCAGAGGCTTCGACCAGCTCTGGGAGGGGGCGCAGGAACACCTGACTTGACTATGCCCCAGATTTATTGCTTTATTAGTACTTTCAAGTTTTCTTTTATGAATGTAATAAAAAGAAACTTCAATTGTATGTAAGAGCAGGAGAACTCTGTTTTGAAATCAAAGAAATTGAAAGTTGTGGCACTGAAAATTTTTCACCTTGGTCCAAAAATGGTCAAAGTTGTAAAAAGATTATTTGAACAAAACCAGCTTATATTAAAACTTTTCAAAGATATTTTTGATGTGGATTAGAACTGGACACGCCTGAGATCTGTCATTCGAGATGCACAACCCCAGATTCCTGCAACTGGAAAGTTGCCCCTAGTCTGAAGAGCGCCACAGCACTGTATAGCAACGGAAAGTTGCCCCTAGTCTGAGTGGCACTGCACCGGGGATTCCAACAAATGCTGATGAACAAAGATGGCCGAGATGATCAAATGGACAAAGTTGATCGGGGAAGTGTTATGGCTGAACTTCGGGATGAAGCTGCCTACGTATCCCAAACATGGGAATCAAGCCTTAAGTAGTTCCGGCTTGGGTTCGCTCCAGTATTTTCACTCTCCTTTTGCGCTCTAACTTTTGCCAAGGCCGCCCTTTGCGGGTTTTCGGCCTTGCGAGCTCAGTTTTTATATTTTTTAATTTTTTGTGCTCTAACTTTTGCCTAGGTCGCCCTTTCGGGTTTTCGGCCTAGCGAGCCTCTAAAGGATAGTATTTCTTCAACTTGTCCATATTGATCGGTTGAGAGAATTCCAAGCCATCTAGATCCATCAGAACCACAGCCCCACCTGACCAGATAGCTTTGATGATGTAGGGACCAGTCCAATTGGGTCTGAACTTGCCCCTCGGGTCGTGGATGGGAGCTCGGTTGTCTTTGAGTACCAAATCCCCTTCTTTTAGATTTCTGGACTTAACCTTCTTGTTAAAAGCCCGAGCAATCCTGCGCTGATAACTCTGAACATGGTACAGTGCTTTCAGTCTTCTTTCGTCAAAGAGCATAAATTCCTCGAACCTGCTCTGCTGCCAATCTGCCTCAGCTATCTGACACTCGGCCAATACCCGTAAAGACGGAACTTCAATTTCAATAGGTAGAACAGCCTCCATTCCATAAACTAACGAATACGGAGTTGCTCCGGTAGAAGTTCTAATTGAAGTCCTGTAGCCCCACAGAGCAAACGGCAACTTATCTGGCCAATCTCGATAGGTTTCCACCATTTTTCGCAGTATATGTTTGATGTTCTTGTTGGCGGCCTCAACTGCTCCATTGGTTTGCGGCCGATACGTAGATGACTTATGAAAAGCCACGTTATACTTTTCCAACAAGTCGACCACTTCTTTCTTAAAGTGGGATCCATTATCCGAGACGATCTCATTTGGCACCCCGTAGCGACAAATAATGTTGTTTCTGATGAACTTTGCGACGTGCGACGCTTTCAACACCGCGTATGATTGGGCCTCGACCCACTTTGTGAAATAATCTATCGCTACCAGGATATACTCATGCCCGTTCGACCCCTTCGGGGTAACAGCTCCGATCACATCGATCCCCCATACGGAAAATGGCCACGGGGAAGTCATATTATACAACTTGGATGGTGGGATATTCATACGGTTTGCATGGATCTGGCATTTGTGGCATCGCCGAACAAAGCCGATACAATCCTCTTCCATGGTCGACCAGTAGTAACCCTGCCTAAGGATCTTTCTGGACAACATTACTCCATTCATGTGTGCACCACACTCTCCTCCGTGGATGGCCTCCATTAGGCGCTTCGACTCTTCAGCTTCTACACAGAGCTTATGCATTCCCAGATGACCTCTTTTGTACAGCTTACCTCCGCAGATGATGAACTGAATAGCCATTCTTCTAATGGCCTTTTTATCCTTGGCGCTTGCCCCTAGTGGATACGTCTCCTTTTCCAAGAAGTTCCAAATATCGTAATACCAGGGGTTGTCATCTTGGGCCTCATCTATGGCAGAAATTGACTCGTACGCTGGCGCAAACTTCTGATCAATGATGATTGGACGCATCCGGACTCCCGACAGGATGTCTATCATGGAAGATAGAGTTGCTAGTGAATCTGCGAACCTGTTGTTTTCTCTTACGAGGTGGGTGAAATTTAGCTTCTCAAATCGAGGAATTAACAAATCCAAGGTTTGGTGGTAAATTATCATCCTTTCCTCCTTGACTTTCCAGTCTCCTTTCGCTTGAGACACAACAAGATTCGAGTCCCCAATGACGTCCAACCGTCTTACCCCTAGCTCTAGGGCTGCTTCCAGACCAGCAATACATGCCTCATACTCTGCCTCATTGTTCGAGACTCTGAACTGGAGCTTGAATGCTAAAGGGATACGGGAATCGTCAGGCGCTATCAGTAACACCCCTATCCCATACCCATACTGGTTTGATGCTCCGTCAAAGTACATCGTCCAAGTTTCATCCTCGATATGCAGAATGGCTTCATCTGGGAATAGGTACTCAACCGCTTCATCCCCCTCAACCGGGTGGTCGGCAAGGAACTCCGCTACCGCTCTCCCTTTCACCGACTTGCGTGTTACATACTTCAAGTCAAATTTGGAAAGCAATAGCAACCAACGAGCTAGCCTACCCGTAAGTGCTGGTTTCTCGAAAAGATATTTGATGGGATCCAAACGTGAAACCAACATTACAGAGTGAGCTAACAGGTAGTGCCGCAGCTTCCTGGTAGCCCATACCAAGGCCAAACAAGCCTTCTCCAGTGGTGTATAGCGGGTCTCGTAATCCAGCATCTTCTTGCTCAGATAGTAGATAGCCCTTTCCACTTTATCTTCTGACTCCTGTGCGAGCATGCAGCCCATGGTGGTCTCAGTTACCGAAAGATACAATATCAACGGTCTCCCCGGTTCTGGCGGTGACAACACAGGCGGGTTCTATAGGTACTCTTTGATCTGTTCAAAAGCTGCTTGACATCGGCCGTCCCATTGGAATTTCTTTCCTTTCTTCAGGAGGCCAAAAAGTGGTTCACAAGTCAAGGTTAATTTAGAGATAAACCGCCTTATGAATTGCACTTTACCTAGAAAGCCTCGCACCTCCTTTTCAGTCCTCGGTGGTGGCATTTCTAAGATGGCCTTGATTTTGGAAGGGTCGACCTCGATGCCCCTTTGCGTTATCAGAAACCCTAGCATCTTTCCTGCTGTAACACCAAAAGTACACTTCTGGGGATTCAGCCGCAGCCGAAATTCTCTGATCCTTTGAAAAAACTTTTGTAAGGCGGTGTAGTGGCCCTCTCTTTCTTTGGACTTGACAATCATGTCGTCCACATACACCTCTACCTCTTTATGGATCATATCATGCAATATTGTAGTTGCTGCCCGTTGATAGGTAGCTCCCGCGTTTTTCAGCCCAAATGGCATTACTCGATAGCAATATGTACCCCACGGGGTAGTGAATGCAGTCTTCTCCCGGTCTTCGGGTGCCATTACTATCTGATTATAGCCTGAGAAACCATCCATAAACGAAAGCAAGGCATGTCCTGCCGTGAAATCTATCAGTTCATCAATGTGCGGCAAGGGAAAGTCGTCCTTCGGACTGGCCCTGTTCAAATCTCTGAAGTCTACACAGACCCGAATTTTGCCGTCTTTCTTCGGCACCGGAACAATGTTGGCCAGCCAAGTCGGGTACTCAGACACCAACAGGAAGCCTGCATCAATCTGCTTGGTGACCTCTTCCTTGATCTTAATGGCCCAATCAGGGCGGATCCTCCTGAGCTTCTGTTTGACAGGTCGGGCCTCGGGATCAAGAGGGATCCGGTGCTGTACAATCTCATGATCGATTCCAGGCATGTCTTCGTAGGACCACGCGAAAACATCTTTGAAATCTTTTAACAAAGCGACTAAGCGCTCGCGTTCCTCAGAAGACAACGTGGACCCGATCTGGACCAGCCGCGGGTCCTTCTCAGTACCAACATTCACTGTAGTGATTTCATCCATTAAAGGTTTAACAAATCTTTCCTGCTCTTGATCAATTAACCGTTGCAAAGCCGGAGGAATTTCTTCCTCGTCGTTTTCATCAAAATTTTGAAAATCCTGATTTAAACAATAAATCAAAGGCACAGAAAAATACTCCGAAACCACATCCACGTCATTCTCATTAAATACTTCCGAGCCGTCAGATTCCTCTGTTACAACAGACACAAAAGAAAATGAAAAAGACGACCTAGACAGGACTGTGGCATCCGGGTTATCACCCCCGGGAATACCGGACTCAGACTCAGTTGAGCTGGAATCTGATTCCGACGTACAAGATTCGGCAGAATCAGATTCCGGCTCACTACCTGACCCGGTGCTGCTTGATAGAAAGCCTTCTTCATATTGCCAGATGAGAGAAGGTGCGATGGATGCATCCAAAATAGCTAATGGTAGGCCCGCAGCCGCTTCATTCCCAATCACACATACCGAGGAGCTATCCCCCAAGCACCTCTGTTCGATCGGAGGATCTGAAAGCAGACACGCCAGCGCTGCCCCCATTTCATTTTCAGCGTCCTCAGACTGCACTTCCTTACTTTGCTCAGCCTCAGCCGATAGATCTGCCTGCCCTTCGGCGATGTCATCCTCAGGTAACTGTAAATCAAAGAAGATCTCAAACCCCGGTACGCGCTTCTTCTCCGCGTTGAGCCACGGCTCTGGGAAGCCACAGAACGGAAAGTCCTCCCCTTCCCGGACGAAACGTCCATTCAGGGTCCCCCGAATGGGCTGGTGCATTAAGTCAAAGGGCTTTCCCATCTGTTTCGCCCTGGCCCTTCCGGCCATTTCCTTTCCTTTCCTTATCCAATCCTCTTTGGTGGGTAGGTAGCCCAAACCAAAGGTATGGGGGTTATGTGGCACTTCGGCCGATGTTGCGGCGCCTTTCCTACCGCTCTTGCCTAATCCCATCCTGGGATGTGCTGGAGTTTGTTCATGAGATAAACTGCTTGGGCACTGACATACACCCCTTCGTTAGCTGCCATGATGTTCTGTACGACCCGAGCCTCGGCCAAGGTAAAACCTGATATGAACACATCTTCCATACCGTGCTCAATTTCTAGAACAGGCGTAGATACCTCTGGTGGTGGATGAATTGATGAGTTTCCAAAAACAATGGCTACTCCCTTCCCATAGGGGTATTTCACCACTTGATGTAGGGTAGAGGAGACCGCCTTTACCTGATGCAGCCACGGCCGACCCAAAAGCAAGTTGAACGTTGCAGGAACCTCCAAGACATGGAAATCTATCTCGTGCTGTCCTGGCCCAACCTTTGTTTGAATCTTAACTGTCCCCATCACTTCCCGGCTTCTGTTGTCATATGCCCGAATCACCTGGGCCGTTGGCACAAAATCCGCGACTTTCAAACCAATCGCATAAGCTGTCCTTGCCGGACAGACGTTGATGGCGGACCCCGTGTCGACAAGTACCACAGGTATCCATTTATCTCTGCACTCGACAGAGATGTAGAGCGGTTTGTTATGGTTCGCACCCTCGGGTGGCAGCTCTTTGTCAGAAAAACTCAATGCTGGGGAACTTTCTCCCGAAAAGACTAAGCCCACCAGCTGTTCGGGCGTGGTATCTATGGAAAGTTTGGCCTTATCCATGGCTGACAGGACAGCCTGCCTATGTACTCGAGAAGCCATAAGCAGTCCCCAGATGGAGATGTCTGCTTGTATCTTTTTCAATTGTCTCAGTACGGCCTCATCTTCGAGTTGCTTCTCCTTTTGTTTCTCTGCTTCATTATCTTTTCCAGACGCCTCTGGTTGATCTAGGTGTGGAGGCTTGAAATACCATCCACTCCTAGTCATGTGATCGACTTCGCCGATATACCAGGTATCATCTGGTTGGTTACCTTTCCAATCCTCGTCCGTGTGGGCAAGACATAGATCGTCGTCTTCCCACCACATACCATCCGCAGCTGACAAGCATCTGTCTGGTTCTGGCACAACTATCCCGATACTTGCAGTACCTTTTATCCCTATGCTCGCAGCATCCTTCGTTTCCGTACTTGTGGCGGTTTCGACCCCCACGTGGCCTTTTGCTTTCCTGATCCTCTCAGAATCCTCGAATCTTTCTTGTTCTGACTGTGTCAATGCAGTAGGTTGCTCACTGATCCCTGTACTCAAAATGCTCCATTCCCGAGCGAAACTCTCGACACCGGCGCTCTCCGGCGATGTATTCTGCTCTTCGACACTCCCGGCCGTCGTTGACATTCCTGCCCCTGCCGGGCCTTGTTCTGACTGGAACTCCTCTATCACATCCGGTTGATCGTCTAACCACCCCGTGGCTTCTGCTGACTCTTCATAATCGAACCAGTTGATGGCTGAGTCTTGGTCATCGTGAAATTGGAACTTGACAAAATCCCCTTCCATGGCTGCCAAATCATCTGTTCCCTGTCTTGGACTGTTCCCTCTAATTACACACAGCTCTCCTTCGATTGGAAATCCGACATTTGGTCTATTCTGGCCCACTGGTGAAATGTAGTCACTCGGACTGTAAGCATTCCCAACATCATTCTCAGACTCCGCAGACTTCGGTTTGACAACCTCTTTCCTGTTCTCGATGGTCACCACCACTGGCTTGGGTTGGGTTATGGAGACGTCCATCATGCACAAATCGGTGCAATCAGGGAGGAAAACTTTAGGTTTAGGCAGGTAGGAGGGTGTGATGTAGATACTAGGATCGTAGGATGCGACCCCAGTGTAGATGAAGTTGATTCTTTTGGGTGGTGGAACTTGGTTATGTGTGGGGAGAGGATTTGTGGTAACATTGGGTTTCTCAGGGGGTAAAATCACCCCATTATCAATGAGATCTTGAATTTCATGACGTAAACGAAAGCATAGGTCAGTGTCATGACCGTGCTGCTGGTGGAACGCACAATATTTGGCTGGGTTGTGGGTGGCGGGTAGTCTGTCGGGTAAGGGCCACGGCTCTAGGGGCTTCAGATGCCCTTTTCTGATCAAAACCCCCAAAGCTTTAGACAGGGGCATATAAAGTGGAGCGAAAGTTCTGGTGTTTCTGGGAGGGTATTTGGCTGTTTGTGAGTTGCTTCCGGACGCACCGGAGAATGGCGTGGCTGTCGTATTTCTTGGGGAAGGGTTAGTGGTGACCATACTCACTTCGGAGGTCCTGGCAGTCGTAGCGCCACTCGGGCCTGCATTAGCACTACGATTCAAATTTCTGCGGGGTTGCTCCCGGTCATTGTCAATCCACCCTTGTCTTAGGGCGTCTTCGATCTGCACCCCCATTTCATGCAGATCAGCAAAAGTAGGAAAGGGGACTACAATCATCTTTTGCATTAGCCTCGGCTGGAGATTGCGCACAATCATCCGAATCTGGTCCTTGTCCGTGGGTCTTAAGGTCATCATCGAAGCCTTAGCTCGCCATCTGGTTACAAATTCTGAGAAACTCTCCTTGGGTTCTTGTCTCGTTGTCTCGAGATCTCAGGTCGTGATCTCGATTTGTGTGTTATATGAGTATTGCAGGATGAAGGCCTCAGCCATCTCGTCCCAACTTCTCTTGACGTCATCCTCCAACTTGGCGTACCACGCGGACACTACACCCGACAGGGTACGGCCGAATAAAGACAGCTTCTGTAATCTGGTGAGGCCCATTGGCCTTAGGACGTCTGAAAACAGTCGCAGGTGTACCATGGGATCCTCAGATCCGTCAAAACGATCGATTTGGGGCATCTTAAACCGATCTGGCAGCGTCACAGCTGTGTCGATGTATCCATCTCCAATGTCCGGAATGGACTTCGCACCTTGAGATTTCTTGAACAGCTTTTCAAGCTTGTGCATTTTTAACGTCATGGGGTCTACCTCAGACTCAAAGGGAGAATCCGATACATTAATGGGAGTGGGTGCCTTGGATTGTTGAGGCGGAATCGGGGGTGGAGCCGGCCCTGTTGGGATGTCTGTATCTTCTTGGACATTCCGGGCGTTTGGTGTCTCTTCGGGTATTGGAACCCTTAATGGAGGAGGGATTTGCTGTGAAGGTGATGCCCCAGTTTGCTGTTGCAATCTCCCAATTAAATCCGCTTGCTCACTCATAACTGTAGCCTGTTGCCTGGAAAATTCTGCTTGTCGGGCAGCATCTTGCTGCATCATTTTCATGCTTTCCTGAAGTTGGCGCACCATCTCCTCTAAGCTAGCCATACTGTTCTGCTCTGGTTGAATTGCTGGTATGCGTTCCCTCTCTGTGGGTGAAACGGGATCCTGATCCCTACTATACACAGGTGGGGTAGACAAAGCCCTCTGTACTAATTGTTGAACTGGTGCCCTTTGCCTAGTTGCTTTCCGTTTAGTAACCGGGGGTAGAGAATGGTACACTGGTTGTCCTTCTATCAGATCCTCAGATCGATGGAGCCGGCGACCTCTGATCCAGAGTGCTTGGGGAATGTCTACTGGGTTGGACGCAATGATGCTAAACTACCTAGCAAAAAGATAAATAAAGCAATAAATACCAACAACTGGACAGCACAACGGCATAAAATAAACAAATAATATATAGTTGGATATTCAAAACACATAGTCGATAAGCCGAACACACTGTTCCTCGATACTGATCACTGTTCTCAAAATCTCTATTCCCAATACTGAACCCTGATACCCGCAGATAACTGATTCTCTTAAAGCTGATACTGATGCCCTCAGGCCTGATGCCCAGACTTACAAACTGGTGTGTTCATTTCCCTGCAGAAATACATTCTAACAGCACATAGCAAGTAAAGAGAGCCAAAACACCCCTATGTTGGGGTAGGGTTTCCCTATCCTATTTTGTCAGGAGCTAGGGTTTCACTACGCACACAGCGGTTCTCAAACAACCTAATATCGGGTAAGCAGCCTGTCCTAATTTGGAATGGTCACTATGGATCCGAATATGCACTAGGTCGAATGGTCGAAAAGGGTGCCCCGGGAAACCGGGGTTTGTGTTCCCATGCTGTCAGAGCCCATAGCCGGTCAACCTTACGGACATGCCTTGACAAGACAAGCCTCCGGCAAACCGTTCAGGAATGGCAGATGGCAAACACTGTGTTCCTAGGCGCACCAATGCACATGCAATGCAAAGAAACACATAAATGAGATCAAAACAGGATATCACGAGTTCGAGTCAAGCTTTCTAAATATCCCCAGCAGAGTCGCCAGAAACTGTAGACGCGCCCGCGGGCCTCATGCTACAGTTCAGACTCGATTTGTGTCACGGTTCTTAATCTGAACCAAAGAGTCCAAATCTGGCAAATCGTTTTGAGAAACAGATTTTTGAAAAAGTAGTGCCAAACATGGACTGCTTTGCCAGATACAGAGTCGCCACCTAAATATTTTTAGAATGGGGAATTTAGGAAACCCTGACTCGGTGCCGAAGGCCACATGTCCGTCATCACCGGAGTTGTCTCGGCTCGGGAGCTTGGGTACGATCGGGGAAGGTCAGCTATGAGCACCCCCTTTCGCCCGGTCCGAAGACCGGCCTCTACTAACCGTGATATCCGTTTTTGAAAATTTTATGTGTTCTTAAACCAATTGTTAGCCTAGAATTACTATGTCATGCGCGCAGCAAACAAGTATAGACCAAATCGCTCAAATTGGAATAAAAAAAGCGTTTCATGTTTGTTTTGAAAATGGTTTGCTACTTGCAAGTAGGCTAAAATGCAGATTTTGCCACCGTCAAGTGGGCTTTTGGAAAAGACGGTTTTGCCACTATCCGGTGGGCTTTAAAACAAATATAGCTTTAACGCACTATCCCAATTTAAGCAATTTGACCTCCACCCACAGGCATTCAAGGAATTTATCTCATGTAAACACTTAGCCGCATGGAAAGCATACTATTATGGCAACATTCACACGCATGTTGGATGCTAAAGCATAACCACTTACATTGTACTCCGTGCCAAAACAATAAACTAGTTAGCAAATGTGCGTGTCCTAGTTCATGTTATCTTGCCTAATGCAACACATACAAGATGCAATTTTAGTTAGGCTCGGCTAACCTAAATATGGCATGCGGTATGCAACCAACTGATCCATGTATTCAATTTTGGAATTTGAAAATACAAATGCGGTTAGTATGATGTACCGAGCCCGGTGCATGTCAACAGATGCATGAATGCACGCATGCACATCATAAGGTATGCTAATTTCAAAAATGCCCTAACCTACCATCATAAGCAGGTAAATAAAAGGGGAGAAAGAAATGGGGATTGGAACACATACACACACTCACCCACACTTATTACATGTTTACCCTCACTCAGAGGGTCCGAATTAATATTACAGTCCCAAATAATAAACAAATAAAATTATTACAAAACAAAAAAAAAAAAATCTAATTTAATTTAAAGGAAAGGAAAAGGGTAGCCGCAGCCTCTGCCTCGGGATGCGCGAGTGATGCATGCTCGAATCCGCCTCGTCCGGAAAACCCGTACTGTACTCCTGTCGCCTCTGTTTGTACTGCCTTGTCTTTCTGAAAATTTCCAAAGTACTAGAACAAGTTCCTTGCGTCCTGCAGAGCACCACCGGCCGGACAGAATTACCACCGGCACTTCACAGTTCCCATCGGCACTTTATTGGATTCATCGGCACTCCAGATAGTGCCGGTCGGCACTAAATTCTGCCGGTCGGTAGAAACTTCCTGCAGAAGACAATTTGACAGCAAACAGAGAACATACAGTGCATGGTATGGAGTTCTTGGACACATGTAAGCATGGTCCTACTTCTTATCATATTTTGAACTCAAAGAAGCATGACCTTCGACCTTTGAGCCATCAATGTTGCATGATGACTCAAGGGATCAAATTTGCCATTTAATGTAAGGATGTATGCAACAAACAACATGAAAACCGAGGCCTTATCAAGTTGGAGTCAAAGGTCCCGATGACCGAGAATCGAGGCACATTGCATCACTTGAAGTATGAATGGTCCTTGATTCCCAAACTTAGTTTGACACCCCAAACCAAGTAAATGCAATGCATGTAATGCTCAACAAGGCTCAAATGTATCATGCCACCAAGATATAAAGCACAACAAGCATTATGCAACCAACATGACAAATGTACAATGCTAAGCATACAAGGTACAAAAATGGTGCAAACATGGACCAATTTGACCATGGGATTGATAAGCTACAAGGCTTAATGGAACAACTATGCAACAAACATGGAGCAAGCATGCAAGAGGGCTTAAAATGGCAAAGGGGCAGGCCCTCACCCTTCTCAAAACAGTGGCCAAAAGTGCTCAAAATGATGAACAATCAACTCATGTTAACAAGTAAGCTCATGGTCCCAAAGTTAAGGCACAAAAGGAGACAACTCCCCCCCACCAACATGACCTCTCATGGCATGATCAAAACAAGTAAAAACAGAGTTTTTGCATGCAAAATAGGACCCCAAAAACTCCTAATATGGCAACTAAAGTATCCCCCATGAAACGAATGCGCTAAGGCCCACTCCTAGGCCTAAGAGGACACACCCTCAAGGTATGAAAGAGGCCATGCATGCACACATACAAGCATGTTTCTTGGACTAAAATGTGGTCCTTAGATGATGTTAAATCATGAGGATAATCACAAACATACATGTTAGAGGTCAACATGCTCAAAGCTTTTAAGCTAAAATACAAAGCAACCCTAACAAACATGTCAAGCATGACTAAATGGATAACCAATAAACCTTAAGCATGGAAAAACATCACTAAGAACTTCATGGAACTAAACCAACTCTCACAAGAATCATGGCCTAATCATGAGATGTATTTCTAAGCAAGATGGAGCAATACAAAGCAAGTATTACAAGCATACAAGGAGGCCCAAATCCGACCAAAAACAGAGGTTATATATGACCTAAGATGCCTAAAAAAATACTGAAATGAAGCCAAGAAACAACAAGCACACATGCTATCCTTTTGAGCCCAAAAAGCAAGGAAACAAAACCATAAAGGGAGAGGGGTGTCCCTCCCCTATGCAAGGCTTCAAACCAACTTTTTTGACACTAAAATACACTGATTTTTAGTGATGAAAAGATCAAAATGCTGAAGTGAACAAAACCTTATCAAAGAGGCACCAAAATAGACCAAACAAGGCCTATGAGGGTGAGTTTGCACTCAAACCACAAAACGACCTTAATGAAAGTGCTAGAGCAGGAAAATTTAAGCCTTTTTCATGCTATACACAAGAGCTAAAACAGTAAACAAAATAGGTAGAAAACCAATGCAAGTTTGGGGAATAAAAAGGAAAATGCTCACCCTTGAAGAACCCTTGAAGAACAAATGGTCTAACCTCCTTATTTGGATCAAAACCAGTCCAAAACTCAAGAAACAACTCCTCCAAGTCCCTCAATCTCGGAGTAAGGTGTAATGGTGTGTGTAATGGTGCAAAAGTAAGGTAAAACACACCTTTTGAGCTAAAAAACACACACAAAGGAGGAGAGAGGGGGAGGTATAGAGATAATATGTATCTATATTGCTAAGGGCTGGTTTTTGCTTCTGTTTTTCTAACCTAGAACCAAGAGGAAAGCCCCTCTCTTATAGGACTCCCTCTTGCAAAGCTTATACAACAAGCTTGGCTAGAGGGAAATCCCTCCATACACGTGTATGGAGGGGGGAAGAGTTGGTGCCAGCTATCACAGCTGGCACAAAATATCTCCATAAAGTGGATGAACAGTGGTCGGCTGCCCAAAAATGCTATTTCGGCAAAAAACAGTGCCGACCGGCAACATATTATGCCGACCGGCAATAAAGTGTGCCGACCGGCAAACAAAAGTGCCGATGGCAGAAAAAGACCAGCCGGTGGCCTCCAGCCACTGCCGGTGGTGTGTGGGGATGCCTTACATGGCATTCCCTGCCTCTCAAGGGCAAGATGCAAGTGTTTAGTGCAAAACCAGACACTAAACGGTTGAGTTCGGAGATTCTGAGGCAGGGCACGCGAGCCGAGACCTCCGGGAACTCCAAACGAACACGATCATGGATGATCACCGAGTGTTCAAACGGTGACATCCAAGTCTTGAGGACGGTCAAAAATGGGGTGTCTACAATAGGTTTGCTATACTCTCCGAGAATCCAATTATCGCTAGCTGTGGAATTCGGGGATGAATGCATTCCCTTTGAAAACAAAAAGTTAGTATCGATACGCTTCTAGTCACCGTACCCTTGCTTAGAACATCTCCAATGGATGGCTAAATCAGCTGCCAAAGCCATAATATAGCAGTTTGGTAAATCTTGGCTTCTCCAATGGCATGCTATAACAGCTGCCAAATTTGGCAGCTACTTTGGCAGCTGCCAAATCAGCCAAGTCACCCAAAATTAAACTGTTTTCTTTCTTCCCTCCTTCCCTTTCAATTGGGATTTTCCATAATGCTTGAAGTTTTTTTTTAAAGAAATGAAATTCACTAAGTCGTTTAAAATAGAAATCATCACAAATTAATCATAATGAACAAGAATTTCAGCAAATTCATCAATATTCATACCAAATTCATCAAGAATTTTAGCAATATCACAAATTCATCAATGAACAAGAATCTCCAAATATTCAAAGAATCAATGAACAAATTCATCAAAGAATTTCTGCAATGAACAAGAATCTGCAATATTCACAAATTCATCAATATCAATTTCTTTAATATTCCAATATTCACAAATTCTCCAATATCAATATTCACAAATTCATCAAGAAAAATACCTGGATGAGAGAAGGTTGATCCGAAGGTGGATGATCTGGTGGTGGATGAGAGAAGGTTGATCTGAAGGGGAGAGAGAGAGAGAGAGAGAGAGAGAGAGCTTCGGGTGAGAGAAGATGGGAGCTTTGGGTGAGAGAAGGATGATCTTCTGAAAATCATTGTTCCGAAGCTCTCTCTCTGATCTTCACTGATCCAAGAAATAAGAAGAGAGAGAAGGCGAGAACCAGCCGTTGATTAATGGGCAGGAGTGTTTCGAAGTGATCTTCACTGATCCAAAGTGTTTTGAAGCTCTCTCTCTCTAATCTTCTCTGAAGTTTATCTGAAGTGTGCTATCTCTCTCTCTGAAGTTTCGCAGCTCTCTCTCTCTCTGATCTTCTCTAAAGTCTCTCTCTGAAGTTTATTCGAAGTGTTTCGAAGCTCTCTCTCACACAGACACATGATTAATCTCAATCGTTGATTAATAACAATCCAACGACTAAGATCCAAGTGTGCTACTTTATTCATTAAAAATTAAATAAAAACATAAGTGAAACATATCCACTACGGATATAAACGATCATATTTTTATATTAAAACGGCTATAAAAAAATGGTTTTTTTTTTTTTATAAATACAAACCTTCTCTCCTCTATTTTTACTCAATTTTATTTCACAACAAACTTTCTAAGTTACATTTTTATTTATATTTTCTTTACACATTCGGTATGGAAGATTCATCAAAAATAAAGAGAGGAAAATCATTCACCATTGCTGAAGATATGGCACTTTGTAAAGCTTGGTGTCACATTTCTGAAGACCCAATTGTTAGCAATTCACAATCTTATGCTCACTTTTGGGGAAGAATTTATGCAAATTATTGCTCCCTTCAGAATGATCAGTCAAGAACACAAGTTTCTATCCAATCTCGGTGGGGTACAATCATGAAATGTTCTAACAAATTTTGTGGATGTTTAGCGTAAGTCGAAAATCTACACCTAAGTGGGATGTCTCAAGTTGATCTAGTAAGATTTCATCTTCATTTATTACATTAGTTTTTTATTTTATTTTATTTCGTCTCATATAAAAATTAAATAATTACTTAATTTAATATTTTATTGATACAAATGCTTCAAGCAAAACTTTTATACCATCAAGATGAAAAGAAACATTTTGCTTTTGAACATTGTTGGTCAATCTTGCAAAACAATATCAGGTGGCAAGATGTAACTCCTACGAATACGGTGAAGTCAAGGATACATACACCATTTTTCCCTGATTCAGCCTCCGATTCCCCTATGGATAACTGCATTTCTCTTGAAGATCACACCAGTCCAAGTGTTGGTAACAATCCAACTGTTGGTGAGGGCAGTGTCTCTGCAAGGGGTAAAAAGCCTATGGGTAGGAAAGCTTCAAAAGAATTATTTCGGAGGAATCAAGTGGTTGAATTTGAAGTCCAAAAAATGAGCATACAATTGGAGACATTTAACTAACACCTTGTTGAGAAGGAAAAGAAAAAAGATGAAAGAGAAGAAAAAAGGATTCAAGCACTGCAAGAAATGAAAGAACTTGAGATCAGAAAAGAAGAACATGAGATAATGACTACGGACATTTCTCTTTTGGACCCTCAGACAAAAGCATATTACGCAATGCGAAAAAATGAGATTTTCGCCAAGTGGTCCTCAAATGTCAGTAGCCTAAATTACTATTTTCCCATGCCCCTGATGAATAATTACGGGATAATGTATTTTTAAATTTAGCAATGTCATTTAATTTTTAATTTGGATGGTTGTTGGTGGTTGGTTGTTGGTGGGTAATTGGTGATTGTTTATTTTTTATATGTAGTTAAAAAAATTTATTAAATATGTAGTGATATATTTTTTGGTGGGGTGAATTAATCAAACAAATTTTTTTTTTCCAATTTTTCATTTTTTTTTATTTTTTATATTTGTCTAGTTGGGAATAATATAAATATATAATTTTTTTAACAAACAGGTAAAAAAATATCACAAAAGACAAAATAAACAAAAATAAAATCACAAAAAAATTTATATCCAAACAACACCTACAAACTTGGAGGGAAAGTTGGTTAAGATTTGCTAAAAATAGCAAATGACCATTGGAGCACCATTGCTATAATTTAACAAAATAATACTATTCATTGTCAAATTATAGCAATAGCATTATAGCAATAATGATTGGAGATGCTCTTAGCAATATAGTCATCTAAGATTTTACTTTTTTTGATAAAGTAATCTAATATTTTGGGAACATCATATCTACTTACTAATAAGGGGGTATGTGACCATTTTCTAAAAATATATAAACAAAATTACCACATGACTGCATGCCATTAAACCACCACACGATTGAACTGAAATTTTTGACTCACCTAATATTTTTTGCTTTTGCAATTTTAATAACTAGTCAAAACATTTTATGCTGATTAAATTCATTGCATATTTTGACTTTATGTTTTGATATTAAATTTCAGCAATTACAACTATGGACAAGTTGGAGAGGCCTTAGGGTTGGAGCTCCTAAACAACCCTGATCTAGTAGAAACTGACCTGATCATCTCATTCAAGATAGCCTTATAGTTCTGGATGACCCCACAATCACCAAAGCCTTCGTGCCACACGGTCATCACCGAAACTTGGATGCCGTCTACAACTGACCAATCAGCAAGTTGGGTTCCCGAGTACGGTGTCATCACAAACATCATATATGGCAATCTCAAATGCAGTCATGGCACGGATTCAAGGGTTGAGAGTCGCATTGGGTTCTGTCAAAGGTATTGTAATGATGAAATATTCGGGGTTAGCACTGGTTGACTGCAACAACCAAAGGCCTTTCGGATTCAGACACTTGCTTGACTCTACGTAATTGCAACATCCCTACAGTTTTTGCATCAGTGCAAAACTGCACAAGCCACTGTCGTACTAAGTACAATAAGTGTACAATAGTAATGACTCTTTTAAGTTTTTCTGCCCTGGGTCCAAGTAGTTGCAATGAATTAATGAACTATTTACAATATGTGATCCAAATAATATAATAGGTAGATGTAAGAGTACAATTTGTTCAAAAATTGTCCCTATCCCATCCTAACGTTCCGTTTGTTTGACCGAAAACATATTTTGAAAAATATTTTTTATTTTTTGACATTCTAAAAAATTTAACAGAAATTCAAAACAAACTCATTTGGAATAAAAACATGTTTTATTTTTGAAAGTGATAACGTTTTCCCAACTAAATCTTACTAATGTTGCCACTACACCACCGCCACCCCCACCCACTTGCCCCTCCACCTCCACCACCAGCACCACCAACACAACCACCTTCACCACTACTAATACAATCACTAGCCAGCACATTAGTTTTAAGGTTGCAACCAAACATAAAAAAATGTGATCTACAAAGAACATTTTTTTAATAAATATTTTTGTAAAGAATTTTTTTGCCAAATCAAAGGGAATCCAAGTAACACTACATTAAATATTACTTAAAAGCTTATTCGTGAATTACAACAAAATTGGCTACTACTAACTTCCATTACACTACATTTCCTGCCATTAGATATGTCTGTGTGGGATAGATCCAACCTGTATGGGCTCTGTTCAAACCTCACCAATGGAAGAACTGGAGGAGATGCCGCAAATGGGATGCCTTTATATATGCATACCAATTGCAGAGACTTTAAATTTCTTGTACCCGGCCTTGTAGAATATGTCATGCCTATATCTCCTCAACAACCCCTTCAAGCTTTGGTTTGCTCTTGGCTCAGCCACATCGTTTTACATCTTTACCCAACAAAAGCTCTAATGCTTTCTCAAAGGTTATATCATTCGGCTTCAAGTTCTGTACAGAAGGTTTAAATAGATGAAAACCAAGTTTAACAAAATAAGAATTCTCAAAGATGACAAATATATGAATGGAAAAAAGTGACTATCAAAACAAATAATATGCACTCTGAATGAAATAATCTGAACAGGGACCAGAGAATATTTTTTAAAAAGAATTTTCCTCTGCTCCACCCCATCTCAACAAGTAACTGAGATGTATACTGTTCATTAGACTATTCATTAGACTTCTTCCGAGCTGTACTTGCCTCTTTGGATCTTTCAAGTTACAGTGTGTTTCGTTTCTGTTTCCCCTTCTACTAGTAGACAATGGAGTTGGGATCTGAAAACTTTGACTCACAATCTCATGCAAACTTTCCAAGTCGCACTAAATCTTTGCATCATGGATGGGCAGTAAATTTAACATGGTTTACCAATTAGGGTGAATGTTATGCGTGTATTATTTTTTTTTCTCTTCTTTTTTGATGTGAAACAAATTCAATTAAAAAATACAGACTTAAGGTTCAAACAGCAGTCTCTCGGAAGCAAGAAAAACGTGTATGTATTGAACCAGCATAGGAAAACAAATACAAAAGCTAATCAAGAAGTAATAATCTCACCAACACAGTGAATCCACATCAAATTTGCTTGATATGCATTTTAAAGATCTTAATATCACAAATCTGCACTTGAGTTTGTGAAAAGATTTTTCTTTTTTTTTTTCCCAATTCTTGATCCAATTTTCCATCCACTTAATCCAAATTTTAAAACATTTATGATGGGAAGATTTACAAGAGGAATTCACCAGTTGAGTTCAAGGGAAAATAATTGTTTGCCAGTAATGATTTGCATTCCTCGGACATCACTAAATGTATATCACATATCCATTCCAAACAACACTCAATCTCTATGACTACACTCCTAAAGGTTTATTTAATTATAAGCCCACCAAATTCAATGCATCACTCCTAAAGGTTTATTTAATTATACGCCCACCAAATTCAATGTATCATACAGCGTGCAGCTGTTTGTCCATATATCAGCCCGCCTACTCAATCCTATTACTGCACTCCTAACGGTTCATTTAATTATAAACCCACTAAATTCAATGTATAATACAGTATGCAGATCGGCCAATCTACTCAATCCTTATGACTGCACTCCTAAAGGTTTATTCATATAATTATTATTTAAATTAATAGTCTATATTTTTCTTTTTTTTGGGTACATTGGAGGCTGTAGCCTAAGGGGAGTCTTGCCTGTGACAAGACTTAAAATCTTGACCTCCTAATGAGATGTAGGTGTTCCAGCCAACTGGATTATTCCAGTAGGTCATAACTTTCTCTTCTTGTTAGTTTAAGAGGGCAGCCCTCTAGCAGAGCTGTAGTTCTGCCGCTAAAGCATTTCCGAGGGTCCAATACTTTGGAAAAGTTGTACATTGCTTTTGCAAAAGCCAAAAATACTCCCAATAGTTGTATGTTTCTTTCTTCCTTTCTATTCTTATTTTTTTCATTTCCCTCCTTGTTTTGGAGAGGCTTAATATTTGCCCGTTTTGCCTTAAATTTGGTCTCTGAAATCAAGAACAGAATATGTCTATGCAGAACCCTTGAGATTCAATCTTCCCACCTCACAAGGGGAAGACAGGAAAAGGAAAAAGGCTATCTCACAAATAAATACACGTGCAATTGGTTGGTACTTGATAGTTAAAAGTATAGCATATGTGCATGGTTCATCATGTGTAATTTAATCAATATTTAAGACATATAGACAACTCAGGCCTGTCGTTACGTGACAAGCATTTCATGCTGGAAATTCATTCTTTTGTTTTGCCAAATTATTACTCAAGTTATGTTTCACAAACTTTCATATAACGCTTTAGTAATTCTTTTCATCGCTGTCTGCACAACTTGTTCAGTATTCAATGTCTTTGACAGTGTCTTCTCATTATTTTGGGACCTCAAAATGACAGTGACGGCAGATATTTCACTCCATAAATAACACTTCCTATATATGTATTAACATAGTTCTCCATTAGGTGTTTCATATCTAATTTTTTAATAAGTACTAGGTGTTCATATTCAATTTTTTATAAGTATTAGGTGTTCATATTCATCTAAAATAATACACCTACCCCCAAGTGCCACATTTAAGGGCAGATTTCGGCTTCTGGCCCATCCAACTCCTATACCTACTTCACAAATTGATAAAAATACTCCGAACTATGGATGGCTGAGAATTGACCTATATACACCAGCTGTCTAGTTTTAAGAACCCATTTGTAAGGTTTTGCTATAGGAGGCTAATATGGTGGCCAATAGCTTATTAGTTAAACTTGCTGTGGATACTTCTCATACTCAAATGAGTACTACAATAGGAGATTCAAGCTGAATTTAGTGAAGAAAAAGAGTTGGAAAATACCATAACTATTTAATAAAGACATGCTTAACAAAGAAAGATATACCTCAGGTACAGGCGCGATTGTGTGTCGATGCCTAATGGAAAATCCAAACTTTTCAAGCTTCAATACAACTGGCTGGCCATCATCAGGATGGTTTCCCTAACATAGATACAGGAAAACTAAGTTTGACAATGATAAATAAAAAAAAAAAAATTAAAAAACGAGTATTTAGATGAAGACATACCAATGTTGCAGGCTAGTGCAGCAACTCAATAGCATCTTGCAGGGTAATAGAGTCTATATTTTTTTTTATCTGAAATAACAAATGTTACTTGTCCAAAAAAAATTCTGAAATAATAAATGTTTTCAATCATGTATGAATTAAATATTACAACAAATACAAGTCATTTTATTCATTTATTTTATTTTTTATTTTTTTTTGAGGGGGGCGAAAGAAGCAGGTAGTGTTTTACAGATGCATGAACTGCCATATCGAAACAGTTCATAAAAAAGTTCTGAACTGAAGCTTGTGTATGATATCCTAAAAAAATAAAATGAAGGCATGGATCAAAGTTGATCTCCCATCTGTAGATGCCTAGATGCACCAAGAGACCTCAGAGAGCATCCACATAATCCATATTTTTAAGATTCTTTTTTCTTTTCTTTCTTTTTTTATTATTTATAAATCCATATTTTTACAATTAATCCACAACAGCCAGAATTTTTTAGCACCAAGTTATTGCATCATGGCCAAATGCAATTATCCTCCAGGTACTCCCCTTGGAGGAAAGAATAATTTTCTCCATAATAATAAAAACAGAAACATACTGATGAAAAATATATTAGTGCATATCAACTTTGGTGCTTAAAAACCTTAGTGGAAGCTTCACGTGCTTTAGTAAAGGTTTTTAAAAGGGGGAATTAAACAAACTAGTAAATTTTTTTGACATTCTATAGTTATATGATTGTAAATATGTCATACATTAGTTATATTCTTTTACCTATAAAAAATATCATGCAGGACTTTTCATACTTGCGGATAGCATCTTTTTTGCCCTAGGCACATGATAAAAAATTTTAACAATTAGAGGAAGCTAGATATTCTAATACCGAAATCAAATTGTGATACAAATAAAAACTGGATGAAATGCGACTTTTAACTTTGACAAAATCATATTGGCGCAAAACTAGATATTCTCATACCAAAATGTTTCAGAAGTAGGACCAAGACAAGGAAAAGAAGAAAGGGACGAAGTATAAAAGGAAGATTGATGACCAAATGATCCGACAATATGATTGAGAGATATCCAGAGACACTGGAATGGAGTTTCAGCTCAGTGGTTGAAGCACAGTTGGCTCTAGAATAATGTGACAAACATTGGCAAGAATAGAGGGGCAGCTGCCTAAAGCAGAGAAGATTTTCAGGAATAACAAATGAGTCATTATTCAGCCAGTGAGGATCATGCTGGAACAGGTGAACCTTCCAAAAAAAATCAAGAAGTCTAAAAGGACATGAATGGAAGTAGTGAGAAAAACGACCTGCAAGGTCAAGAATAAGGGAAAATATTGCTTTAAAGATTAATGGAATTTATGAAATTAACTACAAAAGTAGTAGTGATATTCTGGGAGGATGATGTGACCACTGTCAATTCTATAGGGAGCTGATAAACTGCACTTTTTGTATCCCACTTTTAATTATTCAATACTGATGAAACACAAGGAGCAGAGGCTATATAGCAACAAACAAAAATTATTCATTAACGACAATAAATATGACACACTATTGGATTCAGATAATAATAAGAACAACGACGACTACTGCATCTGCATCTACAATACTAACAACAAAAGAAAAGAAAAACACTCTAGAAATGGGTATCAACAGAAGAAGCAAGATATTCATGTGGCCAGTGGTGGAGCCATCATTGGCCCAGAGGGGGCAGTGCCTCCCCTCAACTCTTTTAAAATTACAAGTTAACCTGTACTTATAAAGTTCTTCAAATTGGCCCCTTTGAAATTTTATACATGCCCCTTAATCTTTTATAATCCATCTTTTTTTCTATCATGCAGTTCACAACACAAATATGCAAAATAAAAGACATATTCCACAAGGTGTATTCTTCTTCCAAGAGAACAAGTGTCAGCACATGAATGCTTGCATAAAGAGAGAAAAGCATGCAAGAGCAGTCTAGAATCTCTAGATATGTTTATGTTCAGTCTTATGTTTATAGATTTTATGATAATATTATGCATAAATTTATGTTTAGATTTATTGATTTCAGTCTGTATATGTATGGATTTTTTGAAATTTGAAGGCCTGATTTGAATAACCAAATTAAACCAAACAGGCATGACCCAACCCTTTGTATCTGATCCACAGATGATCCCTTGATGTTAATTGTTTTGAAGGGGAAAAAAAAGGAAGAAAATTAACATCACAAGACTTCCCTAATGACCAGTAGTGGCTAAGTATTCATCCCTAATTTACTTGAAAAGAAAACGATGCATAGATGCTTAACTTAAGCATTTACATATATGCAGATAATGGCAGTAGGCCAGGAATTAAAGCTCCAAAAATTTAGTAGTCCCATTACAAATACAAACGAGGCTAAACATACTTGGGAAACCGAGGCTCTTTTAGGCAAGTATCCCTTCCTGTCCTCACCAAGCTGAACATAGAACCCATAAGGACCATTCTTCAAGAGAATCTAAAAAATAAAAATAATTCCAATACATACATTAAAAGCAGTAATAAGCTTCTGAAGATGATAAAGATTCATTTTTCACATAATTGATGTTAAATCAAAACAAGGAAAACCTTCTCATTTGATCCAGGGTAAAGGCCTAAACATTTTGGCTCCTCCACTGTGTCGCTATTCTGAGGAGTAACCTCTTCATCATCATCACCGTACAATGTCTTAGCAATGTACCTGCAAACAACCCAACCATAAAAGCTATTTATAGTGACCAAATAACAAAATATTATTTATCAATAAAGATTGTTTGCAATCAAAACTTGAAAAGCTTAAAAATTATAAATGAATAATTACTACTAATTATTTCCTTCAATCAGGAATACAAGAAAATGGGTTTAAAAAAAATTGAGAAAATACTAATTTAGTGGCTTAAATATAAGATAAATGACTATATCTCATTAAACCTTTAAACACTAGATTGGACAATGTTCCATAACAAAATTGAGAAAGAAGCAAACCCTAATCGAGCAAGTGTCAAAGAAGCTCATCAATGGAGATCGCATAAAGTATGAATTTAGGCACTAGAGTCAAGGATGTAGAGATATCAGGCAATTGGTGATGAAGTCCTCTGTCAAAACCCATTCCAAATTGTGCACTTTGTAAATTTTGGGTTTTGGGTAGTTCTAGTGGTTAGGTTTTAGGTCAACTACGGTGTTGGGTTGAGTAGGAATGATTTGAGGGTAGCAAAGGTAGGTAGGGAAATTGCGGATATTGGTAGGGGAGTGACGGAGGTAAGTAAAGATGATCGAGATAGGTGGAGAGGAGTGGAGGAGTGATGGAGGCAGATGGGGAAGTTGTAGAGGTGGCGAGGGAGGGTGAAGGAATGTGCGGACGCAGGTTGTTTGCAAAAGACATTGAAAAAAACAAGGCTACTTTTGTTATTTTATAAAAATATGTCATGATTTTTTTAGGTTTTTTTAGTCTTCCATAGTTGTTATTTTTAAAAAGTTGGCACTATTTTGTAACATTAGTTTTAAGAACCCAACCAAACATAGGGAGACATTTTTTCTAAAAATGTTTTTCGTAGAAAATGTTTTCCATGGAAAAATGTTTTTTGTTTAAACAAACGAAGCGCAAGTTACAATAAAAATACAAGTACAGAGGCCCATATTTGTTGCATTTTACTAGGATAAATGAACCAATAAGGAAATGAACAATATATAAAAGGTAACATGATTTATAGGAAATTGCTAAAAAAATGTGAAACTATCATTGCAATTGTAGGAATTTGTATTCAATTCACTACACCATAACAATATCAAAATGATTCTGATGACTCACCGACAAATGGAGCTTATGCAGAAGAGAAGAAGCATTTAAGAGCGAAGTAAGAGAGAGAAGGTTAAAGTCTGATGATACCATAACAAGCAACTCCAATTGTTTGAGAGAGTTGAATCTAGTTATCCTTGCAGGTATTGGGAGGACTTGAAGAGAAAAGAAGAAAAAAGTTTTATATAGAAAAATATCCCATTTTCATACACAAAATGAAAAAGTACACAATAAAGAGTAATAATTCTTTCATTTTTTTCATCTCATCTGTTGTCAAAACTAGTGATAGGGTTTGAAGCCGAGGAAGATCATTTGCAATTCCATTGAACATATATATATTGTGTGCCCCTCTCATATGTAACCATGAACCTGATATGCACTTTTTCCAGCCGAGGAACGTCAAGAAAAGAGAAGTATTTCACTTCACCAATATATGCAAATGTGGTAAGACCAATAGAAAAAATCTCAAACTGCTTCACTCCATAGCATATATGCACAATCAAAATCTTCAAATGGAGGGATGGACCATGAATGCATAAAGTTTCAGGTAGAATACTGTTCTTTAGCCTCAACCATTCAAGGTTTAAACAACTAGAAAGGATACTGTTAGCACAACTTTGATTTAGAGGCACATGTTCTAAATCAAGGGATTTAGGAAGACGAGCCTGCTTACGTGATTAGGGGTTGGCCTTAGGTTGCATGATTTTAGGCACAAATACTTTAATTGAGATTAATCACCTTGAGGTTGAGGAAGAAGTTGACAGGGAAAATCATATAAGTTATTACTTTGGCTTTTCAGTTTTCATTATAATTGCAAATCTAATCCACCTATCAACATAACCAGCGTACTCGTTACTAAGACAAAAACAGATCCTGAGAGTGAGTAGCCTTTGACCATTGTATAGCTCCAAAATTTGATCAACTCCAGTTACAAACTTACTCTTATCCTCCCATGAGATATCTGAATCTCCATTTGAGTACCTTGCTTTGTAGTTGATTCCGAGTACAGTATGAAGATCAAAATCAAGATTCAACATGAATGGACAGATATATTTCCATCTTCTAGACAGTATCCTTGCCTTGATAGAATCTCTAATACTCAAAAACAAGAGAATGAAAGAGAGAATGTCATCTGGCATTTCAGTAAGATGATCAATGGGTTTGAGGTCATTGCCCTAACATATTTCAACCAACGAACATGTATATTAGCAAACAGTAAATTACTTTAATGGGCACAAGTATTTTCTAGGGCTGAGCAAGAAATTAGTATAATTCGTAATTGGATATTTAGTTTGATCTGATAAATTTGAATTGGTTTTTTGAATTTGTGTTTTGGTTTCGGATTGAAAATTTAAAAACCCGTAAGTCACAAACCAATTTTGGATTGAATCTCACGATTCCGGATTGGAACTGATCTGGATCATATAGAAATAATTTATATTTATATTTATACTATATACCCTCCCATGTAATATAATTTATTGTTTCATATAAAAGCTAAAGTCTAACCCTAATTCATTCACGCCACACAGTCTCTAACACTCTCATCTCTCTCTCGGTACTCTCTCTCGCCACACTGTCTCTAACACTGTTATCTCTCTCTCGGTACTCTCTCTCTCTTCTCTTTCTCATCTTAGACTGAGTTCTCTCTCTCTCGATACTGTCTCTCACACTCTCATCCATCTCAGATCAGATCGGTGAGCTACTTGTCTCTCTCTCTCTCTCTCGATGACACTGTTTTTCTGTTTCTGAAATTGGTGTGGGTGTGTAAGTAAGAGTTTTTATTTTTATTTTTTTCTATTTTTATCTTAAATGGGTGTGTGTATATTTTTTCCTGTTTTTATTTTTTTTTCTAAAACAATGACTTCTTTATATAAGGAGAGAAATAGTGTATCTTAAATGGGTGTGTGTGTATTATATGATTCCTGTTTTTATTTTTTTCTTTGGTTTCTGTGGTGTGGATAAATTTTTTTTCTTTGATTTCTAGTATGATTTCTGTGGTATGGAGAGAAACCGTGTATATTTTTTCTTTGATTTCTGGTATGATTTCTATTCTCTAATAATATTAATCCTATTTTTTTGATGTATTTCTTTTTCTTGTTTGATAGATGCGTACTAGAGAGACAAATGATGTCATGACCTCTCTCAGTCTCAGTCTGAGCCAGAGTATGATCCTCAACCTGAAACTCCTTCTGGTTCAAAGGTATGCCCCCCTTTTAAAACCAGTTTATCTCTGTTTGTTTGCTTAGAATTTGTGGAAAGGGAAATGTCTACTACTGTTAAATTTGTTTGTTGTTGTCTACTACTACTGCTATTTGTTTGCTTGGAATTTTGTTACATAAGATGACATTTTGGAGAATTGGTGATACTGTTTTAATGGGTTTTTGTTATTTTATATGTTGATGTTTTTGTTGATCAGTTCACACATGATGCTATTTGCTTTTGTTTGCTTTAAATGTTCTATATTTTTTTTGTTATTTAATTATGTGAATCTATAATCCTAAATCGATCCAATCCGTGTTTAAACAGATTGGTTCAGATTGGTTCCACGATTTAAACGGATTGGATTGGTTCTAATTTCTCAGGAACCGTAGATAACGGATTGGTCCTAATTTTACCCCAATCCGGACCATGCTCACTCCTAGTATTTTCACAATTTCTAACCACCATACAGAAACCAAAGTGGCATAGATTGGTCTTTTTCCCAGGAGAATTATTGAAGGATTATGTTCCTAAGAGATAACCGAGACAAAAGTACCATTAGTAGTGATAGCATATCTACACTTATATTCATGTATGGTCTTCTTATAATGTATAGCATCTCTATTTAGTATAGTCATTAAGGCGTTTACTTTCTAACAATGGTGAAATATCATGTTATCTGTTGTTGTATTAGGCAAGTTTCATTGCCAAGGAATGAAAGATCATTAACCACATCACTTTGGATCTCTTTGCAACGTCAATATAAACATTTGAACACTTATCTACATTTTTGTTGATGGTTTTAACTTTCAACCAAGATCTAGTGCAAGCTCTAACAAAAACTGCTTGATTTGCGAAACTAATTGGTATTGTAGTGTAAATCATATGTGTTTTTCTCATGAAGCATTGACAATACACACTATTGGGGTTGTAGTTTGACCCAATGATGCTCTTCCATGAGATAGATAGGGAATGTATTGTAAATTGGTCTCGTTAACTTGTTCAAATTGTCTAACTATTTATAGACAGAGATAAACTATTTGTTATTATTTTAATGGAAATAGAATAAAGTCAAAGATAGTATTGCTCATATAAAATTTCTAGTTCTCAACGGTAATTTGGTTGGATTTTCAATTTCAACACTTCAACATATTGTCCAAAAATTAGCACAAAATGACTTGCATTTTCTCCTATAATAAGGCAACAGTTAAGACTTATCCTGTATAGAAATCTGCAAAGTAGGGTCATGCTTATAATATGGGGCAGTTACAGGCCAGTCCTATGAACCGTACCAAAAAAGCCTGCTCAAGCTTTCAACGATTAAAAATAAATCAAAACTCGCAAACAAAAACCAAAATGTCCCAACCATTTATCAGTTTTATAAATTTTTCACTATCATTACCAGTACCAAATGATTATTCCACAAACATAAAATATAAAATATACATCTAAAAAGTCTAAAAAAATTCTCATTATCAAAACGAGAGGTAAACACGTAAATTTTTTTACTCAAGACTTATGAGTCTAGTCCAGTCCATAAGATCCGCCAGTAATTATCCCTTATAGTAAAATGTTGTGTTATGTTATTTTGAATACATATCATTTATGTTTAAATAATTGAATCACTTGAATTACAAAAAATCTTGTTTTATTGCCTCAATTGTGTTTGATGGTAGGACCACGAACAGAGAGAGGATTTTACACTGAGGGGGGGCAACTAGTGCCGTCTCCATAAATTTTTATTCAATGCGGCGTTCAACAGCAATTTTTTTCAACTTAACCGGCCTTGTGTCACGTACCAACTCATTAGGGATGTAAGTTCTACACCAAGCACCTTGCAAGTGCATTAGTTTGTAAGCAGCAAGGCAGGTAAGGTAGATCTCTATTGCATTTACTGAGTTAGTCCGTGGGTGTAATTCATGGGATATGTAGTATCACTCGTGAAGCCGGCTTCTCGGGGGATGACAAGCACCCAGTCCGTGTCACTTGGCAGGTTGAAATTTTCATCACCCACATCCAAATCAGACTGGCCAGTGAGTTGAATTCTTTAAGCGATTTCGATTTGGTGGATTAGGCAGGTTGAGTGTGTGTTAAATCTGGAATCCAAAATCTAGACTTTCTTTTTCTTTTTGACACGATTAAAATCTAATCGACACCGACCAAGGAAAAGAAAATTTTAAAAAAAAAACTACATATACATCCTCAGAATACAAGAAACTTCCAATAATCATAGTCATAAACAAAATACAAACAACTAACATAGAAATATAAAAATTATCAAAAAAACATATTAGTTACAAAAAAAATGAACTTCGTATATGTACGGGGAGGAAATAATTCTCCTCGTATAATCCTGTTGACCAAGTCCACGCTCCTCCGTACGACGTCGCTTTGTCACCTGAAAACACAAACGTGAGCTAGCCGGCGGGTGTGTGCCGGAAACCTCTCCGATGCCTAAGTCAGAAAACTTGACAAATAGACAAAGCTCTAAGTTCTCAGAAAGATTGTGTTCAATTACCTCCTCCAAGGTGATGCTTGTGAGCTTTTATAAGTTTCCCGTGGCACAATCCTAGTAGGACTTGTATTTCTCCATGCAGAGTCCTCCTAGGATTCATTCTCCTAAGGATAATGCTTATCCTTTTACACCCTCCCCCACTGCTTAAACCAAGTGGGATGGTTTTCTTTATGGCCGAACTTCCATTTGACCGAAGTAAAATTGGCTATACCGAGCCACAGAGGGCCGAACTATCCTTAGCTCGGTCTTCTGCGCCAACTCCTTACTTCGGCTGCCCTGTTCAACCTTGATGTGCTTAGATCAAACTTCCAAGTAACAAGTTCTGACCGTCCTAACCATTGTATGTCACGACCGGTTTAATTCTGAAACCGGCCTTCCCAGAACATACTGCGACTGGACTAACTGAGACTGGCCTAACTGTGAGTTGCCTCCAGACCGGAGTAGTTTTACTCTTCCTTGGGCCGAAGTAATCTCACCTCCTTGGGCCGGAGTGAGTCAACATCTCCTCAGAACCGGAATAAATCTATCGTTCTTGACCGGAGTAACTCTAACAGCTTTGGCCGGAGTGCCTTTTATCTCTCCTGGGCCGGAATACCCTTGCGGCCTTTTCACCAAGGCCTTGGTGCTTTGGGCCACGAAGCCCATCACATAGCTTGGCCCAATTTTTACCAAAAATTACCCTCTCAATTGCCCCCTTAATTCCATCTGCATTGCATGATTGGGATTACCAGTCCACCAATCGAGCTGGCGCCTGTTTTAAGCATTTTCAGCCGAACTAAAAATACTTTAGCCTCTCCAGCCGTGCTAAAAACTCTCGAACTTTTAAGCCGAGCTAAATTTTACTTCGGTCTCCGTTTTGTCCGGTAAAAAACGTCTCTCCAATCATAGCGTCTGTAACGCTTCCCATTCCAGTGACACGTGGCAGGCTCTGATTGGCTAAGGATGGCTGTCACGCCGTCTTCGTGCTTCGTGAATTTGAAACAATTCCCGCCCTTTCTGCTTTTACACAGGACAGTCCCTTTCATTTTTCGACTTACTCACTCTATTGCTGTTCATCTTCTCTCTCTGAGCCTTTGCTTTTTAAACTATTATCAAGCTCGTGTTTCTTCGTTTGCTGTGACCGTTCCATCTGTAGTTCCTTCTTCAATCTGGTAAGTAAATCCATTCTCTTCTTCTGTTTTCGCTTATGTTGCTTTCTATGCTTTTGCGAAACATTTCTTCCATTTTTGCTATGCTTCTGTATTTTTACGAAAAAACCAGTAGAACTCATGTGTGTATTAACTATTTTGTAGGAAAATAGTCTTAGATCCAAAATCACCTAGCAACCGGACTAGGATACTGTTTGTGTTATGTATGTAGATAGATTCAGAAAATAACCGAACTAGAGCTTGTAGGAATATCAGTAGTTTCTTCTGAACCACTCTAGCCGAGATAAGATCACCGAACAAGCTTGCACATACCGAACTAGGTACTTCGGTCTATAACCGAGCTAAGCTTTCGGGGCCAAGCCGGTTTTCTTCGTTCTTAAACCGAACTCGGAAAGCCGCCCCTAGAGGCTTAACCGAAGTAACTCTATTCATACTACAACCGATTTAGGCCTTGGGGCTAAACCAGCTTTCTTAGTTTTTTAGACCGAACTCGGAAAGCTGCCCCTAGACGATAAACCGGTCTAATCTGCTCAAAACCGAGCTAACAAACCTTCTGATGAACCGAGGTAGAACCAGCCCACTAAGCCGAAGTAGGATTTGTATATCTTGCTTATAATTTGTAGCGCGGTCCAACGATCTGTGCTTAACCCCTTTGTTTTCTACTTTGCAGACTTAGGTTGCCCAGGCACTCCTGCGTGTGCTCAACCGAGCTATTGAGCCAAATTTTTGTACCGACATAAATTATAAGTAATTTATTCACCAGATGGGTAAGTATAGATATTTAGTCGAAACCCCTGGTGGCATGGCCGAATTTAGGCAAGATTACCAGATTCCTGATGATGTCCAACTGGTGTTGGCCAAGAAAGATGCTACTCCCTGGGACAATGAAGGCTTCGTCCCTTTTACCCTTCAATCCATAATAGAAACCGGACTACGGTTTCCTGTCCAACCGCTAATCTGCGAATTTCTTAGACAGACTAGGTTGTGCCCTACCGAACTGTCCACTAATACATATCGTATTATAATGGGAATAGCCGCACTAAACCACCAAACAGGACTAAACCTTGGTCTGGCCGAAATCTTTCATCAGTACTCCATTGGCTCAAAGAATGCTGGGTGGGTCTATTACCTTAGGATTCGCCGTCGCCGAGAGAAGATAGTTAAACACACTCCGGACAAAGATCTTGATGATGATGATTTCTTTTGGGTCTCTGGGAACTTTGAGGATTTTCAAGCCCAAATTCCTGGCCGACCTATAAATTGGAAAATGGGAGAGCCTAGTAATTCAACTTCGGTCTTCTTCCTTGTACGTTTATATCGGTTTTACTAGTCTGCTGACCGAACATACCCTTTCTTTTTTGCAGATTTTGCCCACCTCCGTTCTCTATATAGCTATCCCAACCTTGCAATTTTGCGAGCCGCACTACGGTGCCAAGAGAGGAGTTGGGCTAAGCTTCTGAACTTTGAGCCGACCTACCGGTACAGCGGTCGCCGAAAAGCAAGGGTAACCGATTTTCTTCTTGAGGAAGACCCAGAACCGGACCCAACTTTGCCCGAAATAAGACTTGTTCCATTAACTGCTGAGGAAGAAATGGCAAAGAAGAGCAGAGTCAGGGCCCTTCTAACTTCAACAACCAGAGCCGAAGTACAGCCATCCATCGAGGCACAACCTGCCGTTGTGGCCCTCCCTTCTCAGTGGCCTTCATCATCTCGCCCTTCCAAACGCGCCCGACCTACATCGACCGAACAGCAACTTGTCGATGAGGTTGAATCCATCCCCCAGAGTCCTCAACCTTCCCCTCAACCGGAGCAAACTGACCGAGCTGAATCTCCGAAGTGGGCTCCGCCGCTGACCTTCAACGACCGAAACATCAAAACCACTGACTCGGTCGTAGCTAAAAAAGACCACCAACTGACCTTTAACCTGGCCAAAAGTGTGTGCCTCCCCAAGGACATGGAGCACCACTTGAAGCAGCTGAACACCGAAATGAAATCAATTCGGTCTGCTTCCAAGTCCATGATCTTGGTAAGTAGCTCTGTCTGTTTTTTTGTCTAAAATTTTTTTCCAACTTTTACTTCGGCTGAGATGAAATTTTTGTTTTGCCAGGCCTTGCAAAAGAACAATGTCACTTATAGGAAAGTCCAAGAACTCCGCAAAACCACAAGGCAGGCGATGGCGGAAGCCGAAGCAAAGGCGGCCGAACTACTACAAGCCGAAAAGAAAATGGCCGAGCTAGAAGCGGAGAACGGCCGTCTTGCCGATCTAGTTAGTTCGGCGGAAGCGGAGAAGCAGAAAGCAGCCATCGTTATGAAGGACAAGTATCTGCGGGAGTTGTTGAAGCTTGAGAAGAGAAAGGACGCCAAAATAAGCGAACTGAAAAAGAACATGGAGGCGGTCGAAAAGGAGGGGTACAAGCGGGGTTACAAGGAAGCGGAGGAAGCCTATGTCAAGCAATGCGACGCCGCCAAGGAGCTTTTCTTCAAATGTGGCTGGAGGGCGGCTGTTGAGCAGCTCGGTCATGACCAACAGACCGAGGTCTACGACCCTCCAGAATACTTCATACCGAAGTCCCTTGTGGCGTATGCAGACGCTCTGCAACAAGAGTTTCTGGAGGACTCAGACACTGATGACTCCTCTGCTCCTGAAGACATTCCGGTTGTTGGTGTAAGCCCGTCTCTTCGGTTGGAGCCCATGGTAGAGGACCCTCCTATTGAACAACCAAGTGACACCGCGGTTCCGACCGAAACTAACCCGGCGACCGAGCGTGATCTTCCCCTTGAAACCGGTTTTCAAGTTGATGGTGATGCGGCCTTTGACGCTGAAATACAAGAACTCTTTTCTTGACTTTGTACTTTTTCTTTTGTTATTTCGTCTTTGTAACCGGGCTATGCCCCTCTTGTACTTACTTTTTTAATGAATGGAAATTTTGCGCAACTCTTACTCCGGTCTTGATGTGTATGCTTGCACTTGTGATGTCTTCTAATTACTTCAACTGTTATTACGGTTTAGGCTGGTTAAAATATGCTTACTAGCCAACCACTCCTTAGCCGATATGATTACTTCGGCTGAGGAGTACCAAGTGTTGGTTTATTCCAGCCAACCACTCTTCAGCCATGCACTTACTTCGGCTGAAGAGTAACAAGAGTTGGTTTATTCCAGCCAACCACTCTTCAGCCTTGCACTTACTTCGGCTGAAGAGTAACATGTGTTGGTTTATTTCAGCCAACCACTCTTCAGCATTGCACTTACTTCGGCTGAAGAGTAACAGGTTGGTTTATTCCAGCCAACCACTCTTCAACCTTGTACTTACTTCGGCTGAAGAGTAACAGGTTGGTTTATTCCAGCCAACCACTCTTCAGCCTTGCACTTACTTCGGCTGAAGAGTAACAAGTGTTGGTTTATTCCAGCCAACCACTCTTCAGCTGTGCACTTACTTCGGCTGAAGAGTAACAAGTGTTGGTTTATTCCAGCCAACCACTCTTCAGCCTTGCACTTACTTCGGCTGAAGAGTAACAAGTGTTGGTTTATTCCAGCCAACCACTCTTCAGCCGTGCACTTACTTCGGCTGAAGAGTAACAGGTGTTGGTTTATTCCAGCCAACCACTCTTCAGCCTTGCACTTACTTCGGCTGAAGAGTAACAAGTGTTGGTTTATTCCAGCCAACTATTGAAGTTAGTTTTTCCAGCTAACTTATAGTATTTGGTTATTCCGACCAAATGTCCTGCAGCCTGGATCCTTATTCTGGGCTTAGGAGGGGTGTTGGTTTAATCCAGCCAACCTCTAAGTTAGTTTTTCCAGCTAACTTAGAATAGAATGCTTGCAATATACTTAGTCTTTCAAGCTAACTTTTACAAAGAATAATTCGTGCTAAAAAGAATTTCTCATTTTATTGAAGGAAGAGAAAATTACATATGTTTGAAAAAAGAAAAGCTAAAAGTAAAATAACTTGAGATTGGCCGTATTCCATGGCCTAGGGATTGCCTTGCCATCCTTGTCTTCTAGGTGGTATGCCCCTTTGCCTGCTAACCCAACCACCTTATAAGGACCTTCCCAATTTGGGCCTAACTTGCCGTCTCCTGGGATCAGGGTGTTTCCCATCACTTTGCGTAGTACCCAATCCCCAATCTTGAATTGTCTTGGATGTACCTTTTTGCTGTATTTTCTGATTAACTCTCGTTGGTATGAGGCGATGTGGACCAACGCTCTTTCTCTTCTTTCTTCTGCAAGGTTGAGTTCTAAGGCTATGGCTTCTCCATTTAAGTCTGGATCAAAATTTTCGCTTCGAATTGTGGGGAGGCCAACTTCTAGTGGGATCACTGCCTCCATTCCATAGGCTAAGGAGAATGGTGTTTCTCCAGTTGATCGCCGAGGAGTGGTGCGGTAAGCCCATAAGACGTGAGGAAGTTCATCCGCCCACTTGCCTTTTGCTTTCTCTAGCCTTTTCTTTAGTCCATCCAAGACGACTTTATTTGATGCTTCAGCCTGCCATTTGCTTGAGGATATGCCGGTGTGGAATTGTAGAACTCTATCTTGTATTCTTCACAAAAGCTTCTAAAGATTCTGCCGTCGAACTGAGTTCCATTGTCTGAGATCAGTGCTTTTGGTATGCCAAACCGAGTGATAATATTCTGCCAAACAAACTTCTTCACATCTTTTTCTTTGATTGACGCCAATGCTTCTGCTTCCACCCACTTTGTGAAGTAGTCTGTTGCTGCGAGGAAGAATTTTCTGCCCCCGGGTGCTGTTGGAAGTGGTCCTACTATGTCTAAGCCCCACATTGCGAAAGGCCATGGGCTAGTTAAGGGTAGGAGTTCTCTTGCTGGTTGATGTATTTGGTGTGCGAATTTCTGGCATTTTTCACACTTCTTTACATATTTCTCTGAGTCTGCTTGCATATATGGCCACCAATATCCTTGTGAAATAGCCCTGTAAGCGAGCGACCTTCCCCCTTGATGACTTCCACATACCCCTTCATGTATTTCGAACAGGAATGCTTCTACTTTGCTGGGATGAACGCACTTGAGGTAAGGCCCAGAGAACGACTTCTTGTATAATGCCAAAGATGGAGATAGCCAAAATCGCTGCGACTTTGCCCTTATTCTGTTGGCTTCTTTTTTCTCTTCTGGTAGGATGCCGTCTTTCAGGAACAGGATGATGGGATCCATCCAAGAAGGGCCTAATTCTGCGCAACATACTTCTTCTGCTTCGGGGTCTTCTATGCTTGGTCTTGGTAAGAAGTCGATGAGTAATGGATGAGGGATTGATGTATCTTCCATTGAGGCCAGGCCTGCTAGCTCATCCGCTCGGCTGTTCTCCTCCCTGCCAATTTGTTCTATCCTTACCACATCAAACTTCTTGATCTCCGTTCTGACTAACTCTTGGTATTTGGCCATTCTGTCATCCTTTGCTTCGTATTCGCCAGAAATTTGGTTTACCACCAGCAGAGAGTCACTGTATACCATTAGTTCGGTTGCTTTCATGAAGTGTGCCGATTTGAGTCCTGCGAGAAGCGCCTCATACTCCGCTTCATTGTTGGATGCTGGGAAGCCAAGGTTGATTGCTTGCTCTATAACCAGGCCGTCTGGAGAGATGAGGACTATGCCAAGCCCTGCACCATGTCGGTTGGATGCTCCATCCACAAAGAGCTTCCACATCTCTCCAACGAATAGTTTCCAGCAGGTGGAAGGGTCAGACGATGCCGTGGGGTCAAGGATGGTGTTTTCTTCAAAGTCCATATTGGCTGTCTGCCCTTCGTCCTCTGTTTGAACTGCTGGTGAGCCTTTGTTCGTTGCTTCCTTGTTGTCCTTAGTATGGTCTGCCTTGGTGTTTGATTGACTACCTTCTGCTAGGGGTTGCGCTATTCCGGCGTCAACTTCGGTCCCTAGTTCGGTTGTGTCAGTTAGGTCGACTGGGCAGATATGATGACTTCCAGGAGTAAATTCTGCGACGAAGTCTGCCAAAGATTGGGCTTTTATTGCTGTCTTGGGTTGGAACTTGATGTCGAATTGTCCCAACTCCACTGCCCACTTCAAAATTCGCCCACTAAAGTTCGCCCTTTCAAACAGAGCCTTCAGTGGAAAGGCCGTGAGGACGACTATGGTGTGGGCATGAAAGTAGTGCGCCAATTTTCTGGATGCCATCATTAATGCTAATGCTAGTTTTTCCAAGGGCAAGTACCTTGTTTCGGCTCCCAACAATGTCTTGCTGACATAAAAGATGGGCAAGTGTTGTATTCCTTCTGCACGAACCAACACTGCGCTGACTGCGTGCTGAGAGACTGCCAGGTATAAAAAGAGTTCTTCACCAGGTACTGGAGTAACAAGTAGTGGTGGGGAAGACATATATTCCTTCAAGCTTTCTAGAGCTCGGTCGCATTCTTCATCCCACTCAAACTTGGCCTTTAAAGCTTGGAAGAATGGTCGTAGTCTGTCTGACGACCTGCTTATGAACCGGTTGAGTGCAGCCGCCATGCCAGTGAGATGCTGCACTTCTTTGACTGAGTTTGGTCTCTCCAACTCCTGGATTGCTTTAATCTGAGAGGGGTCTGCTTCTATACCTCGGTTGGTCACCAGGAAACCCAAGAATTTTCCAGATCCAACTCCGAATGCGCATTTGGACGCATTGAGGCGCAGCTTGTGTTTCTTCAGGATCTGGAACATCTCGCCTAGGTCTTTAAGATGGTCATTCTCATCCTTGCTTTTGACCACCATGTCGTCGATGTAAGCCTCCATTGTTCTGCCTAACAATGGTTCGAACATCTTGGTGACCATCCTTTGGAATGTCGCCCCAGCGTTCTTTAGGCCAAAGGGCATGACCTTGTAGCAATATAACCCCCTTGGTGTTGTGAAGGATGTGACCTCCTGGTCTGGTTCATGCATGGCGATCTGGTGGTAGCCTCTGTATGCATCCAAAAAGCTAAGTCGGTTATGCCCTGCCGTTAGGTCCACCAATTGATCTATCCTTGGTAGAGGGAAGCTATCTTTGGGGCACGCCTTGTTGACTGTTTTGTAGTCGACGCAGACACGCCATTTACCATTCTTTTTTGGCACTACGACTGTGTTGGAGATCCATCTTGGGTAGTGCACTTCCCTTATTGCTCCTGCCTCCAGCAGGTTGCCTACCTCTTCTGCCACTATTTCGGCGTGGTGGAGTGCCGATCTGCGTGTGCGTTGAATAACAGGTCTGGCGGATGGGTGGACATTGAGTTGGTGGCTGATGAAGTTTGGATCAATGCCTGGCATGTCGTAAGGTGTCCAGGCAAACACTTCGATATTAGAGGTCAAGAATTCCAAGACCTCTAATCTCTCAGTGCTGGACAACGATGAGCCAAGCAAGAAGAACTTATCCGGGTTCTTCTCATCTATTTTTACCTCCACCAAGTCCTCCACCGCTTTCTGATCAGCCTCTTTGCCGACATCCGCGAATAGTTCATTACTTTCTGGCTCTTCCACCGAATGAACGTATCCTTTGGCAGCTCGGCTTCCATTCGCTGTGGCGAAGCACTGTTTTGACATGATCTGATCGCCATAGACTTCTTCAATTATACCGGCGTCATTGGGGAATCGCATTACCTGATGGTATGATGACGCTACCGAACGCATGGCATGCAGCCATGTTCTGCCCAGGATGATGTTGTAGGTGGAGGGGACCTTCAATACCCAGAACTCTACTTGTTTTGTTACACTTCCTGCTCTGACTGGAAGGATTATTTTGCCGACGGGCCACTCTGGCATGGAGTTGAATCCAATCAGGGGAGAAACTGCAGGTGCCAAGTCTTTGTCTTGCAGCTTTAGTTGCTTGAATGTGTCGTAATACATGATCTCACATGAACTACCCTGGTCAATCAGAATCCGCTTGACGTCAAAATCCTTGACTCGGAGAGTGACAACCAGGGCATCATTATGGGGACAGTAAATTCGTTCCAAGTCCTTATCCGAAAAGGACATGACGTTTGTTGCCTCTGTCCTCCCCTTCTTGATGGCAGGTTGGGCACTTAATACTTCCCTAAAGTGTTCAGCCTTCTTGATTGAACCCCTGAGCTCGCATACGCGCTCAGGTTCAAAAACTCCATGAATTACATTGATAATGCCTTGAGGTGGTGCATCGATTGGCATTCTATTGGGATGGTCATTATGATCTTGGGGGGCCGGTTGCGCTCCTCCTTCAATGTATTTGTCCAAGTGGCCTGCTGCCACCAATTCTTCCAAGTGCTGTCTTAGTGGCGTGCAATTCTCAGTTCGGTGCCCCTTTTCTTTGTGGAAGGTGCACCGGGATCTGTCGTCGTAATTCTTCTGAGCTTCCCCTAGCTTGGCTGGCCACTTCACAAATGGCTCGTCCTTTATTTCGCTCAGAATCCGATATATTGGTTTTTTGAATACTGTTGTTATGGCAGTGCGGATTCTCAACCATCTTTTGTCTGGGTCTTCTCCGTTATCTCGTCTGCCACGCCCGTTTTTATTCTGCCGATCCACTGTATTGACCTTTGCTGAGGTCTTCTTTTCTGGTACTACGGTTGCACTAGATTTTGCTTTTGCACGTGCGCCATCCTCTTCTACCCTGATGTGCTGATGCACTCTCTCCATCAGGGCCTCCATGGTGAGGGGTGGCGTCATGGTAATTGAATCCCTTAGTCGGTTCCCTACTGGTAGGCCTCTTTTATATTGCGCAATGGCTAGATTGGTGGGGCAGTCTCCAATCTGGTTGAATGTTTCCCAGTGGCGACTGTTGTAAGATCTGAGGGTCTCTTTTTCTCCCATGTCGATGGAGAGTAACTGGTCTATCTCCACCGGTGTTTTAGTATTTGTCCGAAACCTCGTTACGAACGCTTCTGCCAATTAGGCCCAGGAGGCTATGCTGCCCTCTGGGAGCTTTTCGAACCAAGTCAAGCCTAGGTCGCCCAGACTTGACGGGAAGAGTATGCACATTAGGGCCTCGTTTCGCCTGTACACAGCCATGACTTGGCGAAAGTGGCTCAGGTGTGAATACGGGTCCGTCTTCCCTTCATATGTATTGAATTTCGGCTGAAGGAAGCCTGATGGTAGGGGCGCGTTTTCGATTGCTGGGACAAACGGCGAAGTCTGTAGTCTCGCCAATGCCTTGTCCGTTGGTTCGTAGGCCAGTCGCGGTATTGGCATTCCAACCTCGACGCTTCCATGCGTCCGAGGAGCCAACCGTTGTAAGGCCGAAACTCGGTGTGGATCCCTTGCCCTGGCATCCTCCTTGCATCGTGCTTTTTCTTCTAGTACGGCTCGTAAGTCGGATGACCTGGGTAGCTCTGTTTGTCTGGATCTGGTTTGGTGTGAATGTGAAGGCCAATACGTGCTTTCTTCAGTGTATGATCTTTCGGATCTCGTCCTCTCAGACCTGGAGTGACGAGTCCTTGAAGATAAGGAGTGAGTGTCGCCTGTCCTGAGGCTTCTGCTCTCTCCTTGGGAGGGTGTAGTATTCCTACTACGATTCTCTGAGTGGCGAGGGGGCGTTTTGTGCTTGCGCCCCTCTCCTGTCGCCACCTCTTTAGTCTTCATCTGGCGTTTTAATGCTTCCATGTCCGCCGCCATCTTTCGAATTAATTCACCTTGTTCCTTTACGCGATCTTCCAGGGCTTGAGGATCAATCCTCCTCCTTTGCCTGTCGGGACTTTGAGAGTGATGAGGGCTGCCATTCCGCCTTCCCCTGCCACTCCTCCTGGAATTATGTTGTTGGGGCTCCAAGTCCGCCATGGGAGGGACAGCAGGTAATCCTTCACGCCTTGCGCCCTCTTCTGGAGTTAGTCCGTCGACGGCGGACTGCGGCAAGTCTTCAATGTGTGCCATTGAATGAGAAAAGGAGAAGCTTAGTCAAGAGGTTTTTTGTTCTTGTCTGTTCTTCCCACAGACGGCGCCAATTGTACGGGGAGGAAATAATTCTCCTCGTATAATCCTGTTGACCAAGTCCACGCTCCTCCGTACGACGTCGCTTTGTCACCTGAAAACACAAACGTGAGCTAGCCGGCGGGTGTGTGCCGGAAACCTCTCCGATGCCTAAGTCAGAAAACTTGACAAATAGACAAAGCTCTAAGTTCTCAGAAAGATTGTGTTCAATTACCTCCTCCAAGGTGATACTTGTGAGCTTTTATAAGTTTCCCGTGGCACAATCCTAGTAGGACTTGTATTTCTCCATGCAGAGTCCTCCTAGGATTCATTCTCCTAAGGATAATGCTTATCCTTTTACACCCTCCCCCACTGCTTAAACCAAGTGGGATGGTTTTCTTTATGGCCGAACTTCCATTTGACCGAAGTAAAATTGGCTATACCGAGCCACAAAGGGCCGAACTATCCTTAGCTCGGTCTTCTGCGCCAACTCCTTACTTCGGCTGCCCTGTTCAACCTTGATGTGCTTAGATCAAACTTCCAAGTAACAAGTTCTGACCGTCCTAACCATTGTATGTCACGACCGGTTTAATTCCGAAACCGGCCTTCCTAGAACATACTGCGACCGGACTAACTGAGACCGGCCTAACTGTGAGTTGCCTCCAGACCGGAGTAGTTTTACTCTTCCTTGGGCCGAAGTAATCTCACCTCCTTGGGCCGGAGTGAGTCAACATCTCCTCAGAACCGGAATAAATCTATCGTTCTTGACCGGAGTAACTCTAACAGCTTTGGCCGGAGTGCCTTTTATCTCTCCTGGGCCGGAATACCCTTGCGGCCTTTTCACCAAGGCCTTGGTGCTTTGGGCCACGAAGCCCATCACATAGCTCGGCCCAATTTTTACCAAAAATTACCCTCTCAGTATACATCTCACAAAATCAACATTCTTACACATCAATACAAGAAAAAATTGAAACAAAAAACACAGTCTGTACAGACAAGAAAAGCAAAAGCAAATCTTTTTTTTTTTAATTAGAAGAAGGAAAAAAAAAACACACACACACAAAAGTGGGGAGTTTTCGGTAAATGACGTCCAAAGGGTGCCTGAGGGCAGGGGTTGCAAACTTGCAGTTGCAGCAGTGTGGGCATGTGGGGAGCAGAGAGAGAGAGAGAGTACCTTGGAGGCGACGCCGGAGTGACTGGTTGAAGTAGCGGACGCCAGTGGTTGGATGAGTCTGAGGGTGTGATCGACATTAGAGAGACATCGAGATCTGCATGACAAAAAGCACCGTTCCAGTGTGTGTCCAGATACGTCATTTTGGGGCAAAATTTACACACACACCCAAAATAAAATAAAATAAATTGAGAAGAAGTAGAAGACACAGAGAGAGGAGAGGAAATGTAATAACCTGACTCTCGTATGTGATTCTGATATATTTTACGTCCCTTATTCTGTGCTTTCAAATGCTAAATGTGAAACTTCATGAGAAATAAAGTTTAAGTATATATATCTTATGAATTGAACCTGTATCTGTTAGGTAAGGAAAGTATCTGTTACATTTAGAATGTTAAATCAGAAATTGAGGACCTTAGAGGCTTGAGAATCCCAAATTGATTACATAATTGGAATCAGCATAATTTTTAAGTAATAATGAGCCTTCCTATGAAATTTTAATTTGGGATGATTAAATGACTGATTTTCGTCCTATTCCCTCCTTATGTATATATGTGTATTCTTTGACCCTTTTGATAAAAGAAGTTTCTAACTCAAACACATCTCCTGAGAGAGGGTTAGGGAGAGAAAGAGAGCTTGAGAGGGAGGAGAGGAGGAATTGAGAGAGAGTTTGTGAAGATTTGGCTCAAGGTATGTATGAATCACCTCCTTTCTAACCTCTCCTTAAACTCCTCTTACTTTCATGGAGTTTGACATTGAGAACATGTATGTGGGCATTATTTTCTTGGGAAGTATTCTTATCATTTGATTGTGTTAAAGGTAAAGTAGGTATAAAGAGGAGTTGTAACTTATCCTTTGAATTTTCATGTAGAAATTACATGTGGCACATGAATATTGTTTGTATGATGAAGAGAATTGAGTGGTGTTGCAAAATTGGGAAGAATTAATGTAATTGAGCTTGTGGTTTATGAATATTGTGGCATCATATACTTATAATCCATGTTATCATGATGTTAAGCTATGGTATTGCCTTAATTTTCCCTAATTTGTGCCTTAACATGTGCCTACCAAGTTGTGGGTTTTGTCTAAATTTCAAACTGCAGATTGTGCAGAATCGCCGCACGTGCGGGGGTTATGGCCGCAAGTGCGGAAAGCCTTGCCGCACGTGCGGGGCTCACAGCCGCACGTGCGGAAAACAGGGGAAAATTGGGCGATAGACACTGAAAAAAAGGCACGCGCGGGACCCTTCTGCCGCACGTGCGGGAGCCACTACCGCACATGCGGGGCTCACAGCCGCACGTGCGGCCCATGCTGTAAAATCCTGTCTGCTCCGTTTTATCTGTTTAACCCTCTGGAATGGTTAAAATTAGTATTTGAAGTTTTTAAAATGCTTATTAATGTACTGAAGTTATCGAATCAAATGTGAGTTTAAAGAAAAAGGAAGTTGACTAATTTGTGGGTTCTATGTGTGCATAGGTCACATACTAGAAGGAACTGTTGCGCCATCAATGCAATGTGAGTAGTAGTACTGTTATAGTACGCCTTTCTACAGCTAATGATTTCTATGCGCGTTCTGTTAATGCATGTCAATTATGCAACTTCTAGGAATGTTAGAAAAGATGTGAATGAATGATGTAAAAGAATGGAAATGTTTTCATATGACCCTGCAACTACTCTGTTTTTCGGTTATGATTAGTGGCCATCATTAATGTGATATAACCTGTAAGTTACTTATGATTCCGTATAAGAATTACATACGAATTATTAATATTGTGCAATTGATTGATGAAAAAGGAATTAGGGACGTAAACCCCGTTTACAGAAACATAATCTTTTGAATGTCCTATTTTGGACTCCTATAATCTGATTGATTTGGCGCACGTTTTATGTCATTGATATCTGTCTAGAATGGATTATCGAAATGAATACTCGGATAACGTCAAAGAATCGAATATCAACAATATTGTTATATGACCCAAGTTAGGGCGTGAATTGGTCCGTCCTCATGAATAGTGCTGTAATGACACCTGTGACTTTTGTCGATGAGTATTGTTAATGTTCTGATATGCAAGATAATTATGTTAATTTGTAAGAACCCATGGGGTACCTTATGAACACTATTATGGAATTATCTTCTTGTGAACCCGGGAATATTCTGTTCTGTTTAATCGATATGTTTATGCCATGACGTGATATGAATGGTTCTGTTCTTAAAACCTATGAATTTCTGGTATGGAGCAAAGTGTTGTACGGAACTAAGTGCTGCAGTGCGAGTCACCTCTAGAATCCGTACGAGCCACCTCTTGAGTCCATACTTGTGTGTACTAGGCTTAAAGTCGTTTTGTGAAAGTTAAGAGGCCTATGGCCACTCTGTGAAAGTTATGAGGCCTATGGCCGTTCTGTGAAAGTTATGAGGCCTATGGCCATTCTCTACCATCTGTGAGGCCTATGGCCAATTTGTGACATCTGGGCCTATGGCCATTCTGTATGATCTGTTAGTATGAAACAAAGTGCTGCACAGAACTAAGTGCTACCATGCGAGTTACCTCTAGAATCCGTGCGAGCCACCTCTTGAGTTCATACATTCTGATAAGGGCTGTATGCCATTCTGATAAGGGCGTTATGCCATTCTGATAAGGGCTTAATGCCATTTTGATAAGGGCTTAATGCCATTCTGATTATGGCTTAATGCCATTCTGATAAGAGGCTTAATGCCATTTTGATAAGGGCTGAATGCCATTCTATTTAAGGGCCAAATTGTGAAGTTATGAATCTATGAGGCCGAGGGCCAATTTGTGAATGTGTGAACCCATCAGGCGAAGGGCTAATTTGTGAAGTTGAAAACCGACAAGACTGCTCTGAAATTAGTACAAAATCAGCTTAACCACATGATCTCTGCATTTACATACACATTGTTATGTATCATGATTTAAGTTGTTCATTGAGTTATTAAAGTACTATTATTCACTGAGATCATCTCACTTCGAATTTTGTCTGATTCTGTAGGTAATAATCTGGAGGTCAGCCATAACCCTCGATGCTTGTCTCCCTTTGTCAGCCTCTGTGTGTCCAGGCATTTGGGTGAAGTCTGCCCGTTTTTGTGTAGTCTACTATGTTTCGGCTTATACTCTGATTGTCTGCAATATATTGAAATTTCCAATGTTTTGTTATACGCCCAATCAAGGGGCGGTGTTTTGTATATGTATATGTTAATATTTATTATCTGATACACTGTTTGTGATCCTGGCATGATAGTGGTCGCTCAGTGGATGTAATTCTTTTTACTTTATGTTATTTTTTATATTTAATGCTTCCGTTCAGGCCCCGTATGTTACGTATACCAGGTCAATGTCCGTATCTGAAGTAGTCATGCCCAAACTTTTAGGGGCGGGTTTGGGGTGTGACACGAAACTTCTCCGGCACACTCTCGGCAACTCACACCACCGCGACCCCTACTATTCGGCCACTCTCTGACCCCCACAGCACCACTGTCGCAAACTCACTCATCCTCTTCCTTCTTGTTCTTCTTTCTCTTCCGATTGAGGAGGTTGGTTGCGGTTGCGGTGGCGGTCGCTAGGAAGGAAGAGGGCACAAACAAGATTTTCTTTTCAAAATCTTAGAAAGCATCACTGTGTGTACAAATCTCACTTTGAAACCAAAACCCTCAATCTTTCCCACCCCATTTTCAGAGATTTCAACCATTATTGACTCACATAATTCTTTTTCAAACTTCAAATCTTCAACCCTCAAACCTTTTTGTGTTAATTATAATTATATTCCAATACTTCACTCATCAAATACATAATGAATATAACCTTATTTGTTGGACTCTTTCTGAAATATTATCCATTCTAAGGGCTATCAGAAGAAGTGTGAAAATGGGTCTCTGTTTTTTGGTTTTGAATATGGGTTTAGATTTGGTGGGTGGAGAGGTAGTGATGGGTTGGGTTCCTGCGATCTGAGTCTGTAGAGATTGAATGATCCGAGACGATGTATTTGATGGGTTCCTGCAAATGGGTTGGGTTCCTGCAAAACCATATTCAAAACCATCTGAGTTTGGATCTAAGTCTGTTGAGGGAAGGTTGAGTTCGTGGAGGTGGACTGCGAATAAGGGTGGGCGGAGGTGGATTGCGGCGGCGAGGTGGTGGTGCGCCGATGGATGTATAGAGGGAGCGGGTGGAAAAGAGTTTGGGATGGCGATTCTTCTCTCTGTCTTCTCATTTTTCTTTTTTCTTTTTTTTTTCTTTTTTTGGTGTAAATTTTGTCCCAAAACGACGTCGTTTGGGGACACTACAGGAACCATGGCAAGGAACATGGCAGAGGATCCGGACTCATGTGGGATAGAGATAAATATAGAGTTATGTTAGGGCCCAAATAAATTACCAAATTATAAATTATTAAATTTTTTATCAAATTTAGGGGTTGTTTGGGGTGTCCTAAATAAGTGCACTTTTTGTCTTTTTAGACTAAAAAGTTGAGGAAAAAAATATGAATGTTTGGGTTAACTTTTTGCGAACCCGCTAGGTAGCTCGAAAGATGGGAGGCTCGACTGGCTCAAGACCAAAACGATGTCTTTTGGTTTTTTTTTTTTTTTCATAACTCACAAGTTCCATAGAGAAGGAAGAAAGAAGAGAAGAGGAGAGGAAGAATCAGACAAATCAAACCCAAAACTCAAAACCAAAAATCAAACTCACAAATCAAACCCACAAATTAAAACCAAAAATTCAACTCAAAGAGATTCAAATCAAAACCAAAAATCAAACCCACAAATTAAAACCAAAAATCAAACCTAAAGAGATTCAAATCAAAACCAAAAATAAAACCCAGAGAGATTCAAATCAAAGCTGTGTGTGGCAGAGAGATGAGATGAGAGACAACCATAATAATAGAGAGGCCATTGAATGCTTCACCACCCACCTTACCTAAACTTCATTAATAAGTAGCTCATCAAGCTCTCCTAACACACAAACACACACAAGAGAGAGAGAGAGAGAGAAAGAGTCTCATTTGTGTGACATATACAGATCTGTTTGTATATAGATCCATTCCTCCTCTCCATTTTTTTTTTCTCATCCTCTTCTTCCTCCTCTTCATCTTTCCTCCTTCTCTCTCTCCATCTTCTGTCGATTTCAAAGAAAACAAATATGTCGATTTTCAGATCTATTCCCCCTCTCTGTAAACGAGAAAGAAAAAATGGAAAAAATAAAAATAAAAAATACCCAAAACGACGTCGTTTTGGGTATTCAAGCCAGTTCAAGCCACATGTTTTTCAAGCTACGAAGTATTTTCTAATTTTTTTTTTATCTTTTTACAAAAAATGTGTAATAAAAAATTATATAAATAAGTGTATAGGAGAAGTAAGTGTAATAGGCTGTACGACACCTTTTTCTAGGCAGAGTGCAGGAGATAAGGACATGATTACCTCCTTCACGGGCAACCATTTGGACTGTGTTATTCAGCCCGTGGGGCCCACCACGAGTCCCATTTTGATCATCTGAACCGTTCAATTTATAGAACTCATCGAGTATTATATGCCTGTAAAAAAATCACATTGATCAGATATCGAAATCACATTGATCGGATTAGTTTTTGTTCACCAGTTAACTATAACACCATCCATTTTTTTTTTATACAAAACTGATTTGATCATATAGTTAGCGATATCCGATCAACGTGATTTTTTATAGGCATATAGTACTCAACGGGTTCTACATATTAACAGTTCAGATTATCAAAATGTGATCCGTGGTGGCCCTCACGGGCCGAACATCACAGTCTAAATGGTTGCCCGCGAAGGAGGCAGTCATTTCTAGATTAGTACAGCATGCTAATCACGCGGACAACCCATCACTTCAGCAAAAAATTGAGTTGTATTTTTTTTATGTGTAAATTTATTTTTATTTTTTTGTGTGAATAGTGATAACTTTTTAGCTTTTTAAGTAACTTTTTGATTTTTTGTCTTTTTCAAGACGTTCCAAACCAGGCCTTAGTATGGAACTTACACAAATCACATGGATTCCACATTTATATGAAAGATTTGGTAAAAAAATTAGTAATTTATTTGAGATCCATAGCATTTTTATAAAACCTATTCTATTAGGTTAATTTCGCTTTTTCCCTAAATTATCACCAATTTCCCTATTTCATTCCCAGATTATTAATTTAGTTTACTTTTTATATTTATGTTTATGTGATTTAATTGGAGACGATTTTACAAATTATTAATCGTTGAACCCTAATTTAATGGGCAAGAAGGTAATTTTATTTTCATTTGAAACAACTTAAATTATACAACCAAATGGCCATTAAATTAGTTGTGACGTGTTGGTTGTTCAAAAAAAATAAGAAAAATGAATATTTTGTTATATGATTTAAGTTGTTTAAATTTTGAAATAAAATTTGAAGAAATTAGAAATAAATAAAACCCAGGGTTTGCCCTTAGTAAAATATCAAACCCTGAGATTTTTATTTCTTCAATTCCAACCATAAGTTTTTGAAATAAATTAAATTTGAACCATTTGTCCATATCTAATTAAAACCATTAACGAAGAAAATTATTTTGCAATACCTAGCATTATATTATTCACTCTTCCAACTCTAAGTCAATTACAATTTCACCTAAACCACACATAATCACAACCATCTTTACCAATCATCATACCCTTCCATCACCACCTTATTATGCATCTCACTATACTTGATTATCCTCTTCCACTCCTTCTTGCCCATACCCTATTGTCACGACCCAAATCCGCCCCGATAAGTTTAGCATCGTAACTGGCCAGTAATCCTTGGATTACCGAAGGCCTTCCTGTATAATCAAAATAATCGGGGCTTGCGAAAGCTATAAACAAAACACCAATAGTCCAACGAGCTGTGCATCTACTTGAACAAATAATCATATGCAAAAGCGTTAATTTACCCACTTACATTACATAACATATAACACAATATCTTATACAAAAAAACAGATGTACGGGACAAAAATGTATAACATAACAGAAAGCTTGCTAACGGCCTTCCAGGCCTAGCCCCAACTCGGAGGCACCCAAAACACTTGGTAGGCTTCAAAACAGTGGCTCAGTAAAAATCCTCCTACACTTGCCCTCCAGAACGCTCATTTATAAATATATATATAAAAACAGTGAGCTAGAGCCCAATGAATAACGTTAAAGTAAAGGGGTTAGTGAACGAATTCCAAATATATCATATCTGTAAAACAAATCATGACACAATCATTCATATCAATCTCATATCAGAACATAACATAATGGTACATCTCATAGAACATATTACATATCGTCTTTCGACTAGAGTAATCGGTTCCGGATACCGATTAAGCACATATCACCACAATGAAGTGGCTAACGAGATCTTATATTCACATTTATGTCATGGACCCGCATTTACATGCCGTTCCCCATGACTTGGGACTATCTATGGATGCCATAGTAGATTTCAAACATGGGACATTCGTTCACGTAAACAATATCATTTCAGAAATCATAACATATCATAACTCGTTTGGAACATAATTCATATCAACATATCTTTACAGAAATGTTACTCACAGTGGGCTTCTAGAAACGGTTGGTCAGTCTTTGAGTCTTGACCTACAAACATAAATGTACATGGCACAAAACATGTCTCATTATTACTCATTCATGTGGCCATACATGGCTTAGCTTTCTCACTTAATTTCCTATTCATTCCATGCTACATAACTTGTTCATATTGCCCATATACTCGAATTCAACACATAATTTCTAATTCACTACTTATGTTGTTTCTTAGCTTATTAATCTTTAACGGCTCATAAATCATGCCTAAGAATGCCTATAAAGAGATGGGAGTGAAGATATGTACTTAAAACATCTTTTGAAAACATGTTGAAAATAAGTTGGTGGCTAGAGCCAGCAGAAGGAAAAAATAGAGCTCGCTCGAGCCAGCTTCTGCAGAGTTCAAAATTCTGAGAGCTTGTAATGTTGGCTCGAGCCACCACTTCTTCGCTCGAGCCAACTGTAAATTTTTGGGCACCAAGCTTAACAAAAATGGCTTCCAAACCACTTTCAAACCTTAGGGTCTTGCATGGTTTGATCAAACACATAAAATAGCTTTAGAAAACTTCAATACAAGACCCTTGAAACATCTTTTATTCAAAAACTCATCAATTCTTGAAAGATTTGAATCAAAATTCCTTCATGCAATATTTCAACTCTTTTCATGGTTTTCATAACATGCAATTGGTGATCAAGAAACTCATGAATTTCTGAAACATTAAACATGATAATCTCTTGAAGATGACAAGTAAAATTCACATCCATGCAAAGATTTCAAGACCAAAACCCAAAACATGAATGAACAAGGTATAATCTTCCATAAACATGCATACAAGCCACTTTCTTGCTCAAAACCCATCTTCATTTCAAATTCCATTAGATGATTCAATAATTTTCTTAATACATGATGCATGGAGGAATAGCTACAGAAATTAGACATAGAATCCTTACCTAAAGCTTTAATTTCATAAATGTGAGTTGAATCTCCCTAGTTTCTTCAATCTCTAGCACAAAAACAAGCTTCTCTCTCTAGAATGAGCTATCTCTCTCTCTCTAGCTCAAGACATGGATGAACTTAATGAAGCCAAATGAATGATACAACATTCCCAACTCAGCAGAATGTACACAACACACACCTCACTTTGAGCACAATACACGTGCACACACATGCAAAATTCCAACACACACACACAAGGGTTTTAATCCCCTACACTCAACACCACAAAATGTCTTAGCACATCATACACTTAATCACATCTTGGATCATTAATAGGATTAGATTAGGTACCAATCATGCATCATTTAAATCAAACACAAGTAACCTTAATTAGTCAAGGTTAGCACAAAATTCAATTATTCAAAAATAGTTCCAATTAAAGCTTAATTTAATCACATGCGATTTTACTAAACTGAATCAGTTTTTAACAAAACTTCTCAGATGGTTCCAAAAATTCTAATTAGCCAATCCATGTGCTCAATTTCAATTTCTGAGACCGTTTAGGCTATCAAATTCATATCAAAGCATAAATCATTTCATATCAAAGCATAAATCATAATAGATATTACTACGAGTAGCAAATTGAAGGCCCTAATAACATACAAAATACATAATAAACACATAACTCTTTTTAACCACTTAATTAACATCCTTAATTACAGATTAGTAGTTAATTACGAACCGGGGTTGTTACACCTATCGTGATCCAACCCTTCCTATTCAACTTTACATTCCGCTATAGCCATTGCTAGTCTCCCTTTCCCTTTGCCCGCAACTATCTATCACTATCCTCCCATTCACTACCTCCTTCCCCTCTTCCCTCTGCCAGTGCCCCTACCTCAATTGCCATTGTCTTTGCTACTATCTTCCTCTCATTCAGCTTCACCACCATTTCATTCCCTTTCCGTCAACGACAACCACATCCTTCATTCCCTTTCATTGGCGACTACCACCTATTATTTTATTTTATTTTCCAATGGCGACACCACCTCCTCTTACTTTCCACATACGACCACCACACACTTTCTTTTTTCCACCAACAATTACTACTTCTTCATTTTCCACAACAACCACCACGTGTTCTCTCTTTTCCACTGATGACTACCACCACCGTCTCCCCTTCTCTGTTGGTTCCTATTGCTCATTCTCATCGATCACTATTCTTATACTTCTTGATCTACATTCCCCATACCTATTGATCCTCATTCCCTCTTTCCCTTTTCATACACAACTAGTGCCTCCCTCACCAAATTCATACCCATATTAAAGCTGCGAGTCAAATGTAGATTTTTAGATAACAAATTTTAAAGATTTTCAGATCTCTATCTCCATAAATGCCTGCGATTTTGCTTGTTGGTTTTGTTTAGATCTCTATTGAGAACGGGAGAGGATGAATGTAGTGCTAGGGAAGGAGAAAGAATAAAATAAGGTTGATGTTAAAGAACAATGGAATGAAGAGTGAGAATGGTGGATCAAGGCAATGGTGGTTGCATCTAAGGAAAGAAAAACATTGTTGAATGTTGAGAGTGGGTGGGAGAGATGAAAGAGTGGATGTGGAAAGAAATAATGAAAGCAAATGACTAAAAGACCATTTTCTATTTATTTTACTTAACAGAGATGGACGGATGTATGAAATTGGGATCAAATAAAAAACTCAGGGTTGAAATTGAAAAAATAAAACCTCGGGGTTTGATCTGTTACTTGAGTCAAACCTTGGGTTTTTTTTTTGTTGTTGTAATTTTCCTAGTATTTTTTATTTTTCAATTAAATTAGACTTTAACGGTTAATGATTTGTAGAATCATCTCCAATTGGACTACATGAACATAAATTAAAAAAATTATGGACTAAATAGACATAATTAATAGTTTAGGGATGAAATAGAAAAAATGGTCATAGCTTGGGAAATAAAAGTGAAATTAACCCACTCCATTACCATATAACGTTATCCCACATCGAGAAGGCAACAAAGCATTAGTTATCCCACCTTCTATAAATAACGGTGATTTATCATTTTGGCACAATTAGGTTCACATCACCATTATCCTATCATTATCATTTTATCTCGTTGATCTAGATGAATATCAAGTTTTTGATTTTGTGATTTCTTATTGTTTGAAGATAAATAAATTGTGATTTGGTGTTATTTAGGCCTTGTTTTGTAATCATTTTGTTTTCAGTTTTCAGTTTATATTTACAAAAATTTTAAAAATTATCATAAAACTTGTTTGGTAAATTTTTTGGTTTATAAAATAGTTCTCAGTTTGTAAATTTGACCCAAAAAATGTAAACTCAAAAAATGTGTTCCCATTAGTTTATAAACAGAAAAACCTAAGCCACTGTAGCAGAAGTTACTGTAGCGGAGCTACAATAAATGAGTTGTGGGCAGAACGACCACGGTTCGAATCTTCGGAGCACCACATTTCAATTTGTTTTTTCCAACGGTAATAAAACTTGTATCTAACCTTATCATCTTCTTTCTTTGCTTCATGTTGAAAGAATCTTGAAGATCAGGTGAGTCTCTCTCTTCTCTCCCCTCTCTTCTTTTTCTCTTCTCTCTATTCCCTCTCTTCTCTGTGTTTTACCACGCTTCCATGTTTTTTTTTTCTTCTAAAACATTACTAATGTTGCAAATCTGCAGATCTTCGCAGATCTTCCAAGCAAATCGATCTTAGGTCTCTCTCTCTCTCTCCTCTCTCTTCTCTATGTTTCATCGATCTTTTATGTTTTTTTTTTCTTTCTAAAACAACAAATCTGTTGCAAATTTCCAAACCAAATCAATCTTAGGTCACTCTATCTTCCCTCTCTTCTCTCTCTTTCTCTCTCTCTCGTTCTCATTTTCACAGAGAGCTTGAGCTTCCGTTTTTTTAACAGCATATCTATTGTATCAATGGTTGGTATTATATTGTATCAACATATTTATTTATCTATGGTTGGTATTGTATTTATTTATCTATGGTTGGTATTGTATTTATCAACATATGGTTTATGAAGAGAAACCCTTTCGAATCCTTGATCGGCAAGTCAAACAACTAAGGAGCAAGACTATCCCAATGGTAAAAGTGGAATGGAGGGAACATCATGGAAGTGAAGCCACTTGGGAACGAAAAGAAGAAATGTGACAACGATATCCATAATTATTTTCTACTTGAGGTAAACAAGTTTGGGGGACCAAACTTCCTAAAGGGAGGAAGACTGTGATAACCTAACTCGTACTATGCTTAATTATGCATGTGATTATGTGTTTGATATGAATTTGCAAGTTTAAGTATGGAAAATATGTGAATTTGGAAAAATATCTGTTGCAATTGAAACTTTAAGTTGAAATTGAAAGCCTTAGAGGCGCAACAAACAAAAACTGACTTCATATCTGTGATTAGCATGATTTATAGAGCTTACGGTGAAATTTTGAAAAATTATGATTCGTAATGAATAAATTAAGATTTATGAATTAAGTTGTATATGTTTAGTCCTTTTTTTGTTCTTCATTGTTGGAGGAGAGCTCTAAGAGTGAGTTAGAGAGAGAGAAAGAGAGAAAGCTAGGGATTTTGAAGCGAAACAAAGGGCAAACCTTAGATTGTGGTAAGGTATGTTAATTTACTTACAATATTTGTCTCTAACTCATCTTTGTTATGAAATCAAGAAGAAATTAGGAATTTTGAGCTAGGGTTTTGAGTTGTGTGATGGCTTAAGCTAAAGGCATAAAATTGAACCCTAATCTCTTCATCTTTGTTTGATTTGAGTTCATTCTTGTGATTGATCCATGAAACAAACCCTAGATGATTCATGAAAATAAGATTTGTTGGAAGATTATTCATGGGTTATGTATTTTGAACTTGTTTATGTAATGTATGAATATGAGAAAGAAATAAGTCCATGAATTTGATGTTGATGCAAGATTGATATGTTTAATATGGAATTACACTTATATCATGCTTATATATCATGTTTTTGAGTTGGTTTTGCATGAATTTGGGCTTGGAAATGAGGTGGGAGAGTTTGTATCTTTGTGCCATTTTTAGACTGTCTAGGTGTGCCCAGTCGCTCGTGCGGCCACGGGGCTTTGCACGAGTGGCCCATGCCTTGAACCAAAAATGGACTGCACTGTGCACTCAAGTGATTGTAATTTATGCAAGTGCAGAGCCAGACCGCTCGAGCGATTGGATCGGCCGTACGTGCGGCCAGGCAAAAAAAATCTGTGTTGTTTTGTGTTGCTACTCCCGACCTCTGGAACGCATTCCTTATCTTATTTACACCCTTTTAGGAGTGAAATGATGATTAGAAATTCATTAAAGAAGGATGCGAATTATGAAAGATAAGTGTTCGAATTGAAACAAATGATTTATCGAATGTGTGCGTGAAATGTTTGTGTAGGTCGTGTGGCAGATGAGACGCCGCGAAATCAAACACACTGTGAGTAGTACTATTGTACATTTATGCTCTTTATTGCGTACCTTAAAGCATGAATGGTGAATGGTGCCAACATTACGAATTGATTGGAAATAAAGAAAATTTATTAATATTATATGACATGTGCTCTATGATTGGGCCCAAGGCCACTTGTTATATGATTGGGCCTGAGACCACTTCTTATATGATTGGGCTCAAGGCCGCTTCTTATATGATTGGGCCTGAGACCGTTTGTTATATGATTGAGCTTGAGGCCGCTTATTATATGATTGGGCCCGAGGCTACTTAGTTTATATGATTGATGGATACTGTGACAACCTTATGATCATCTATTTACATTGCTTTACTGTATTATTACTCATTGAGCTTCGCTCACCCAATTTTATATATGTACATGTAGGTGATCCGCAACATGGAGCATACCCCTAGAGTCAGCTTCAAGAGCCTTTTTGTGACCCAATCGAGTCATGTCTCTGTGGCAGAGTTTTGTCTTTGACTCGTACCATACCTTGGCCTTGTTTTGTTTTTGCTTTTATGGTCTTCAGTTTGTAAACACTATGTACAAATTTCCTTTGGCTCTCATATTTTTGTTGGGCATGTAAATGCATTAATGTGCTACGTGTTTAACTCTATAATTTTGCTCATGATTGGCACAGCTCAATGGACTTCTCTTTATTATATGCTTCTGTTTATGGCCCCATTAGCATAAATATTTTGTTTGATAGTATGAGGCCTTCGGTAATCTACGAATTACTGGCTGGTTATGACCCAAACTTTTAGGGGCGGGTTCAGGTCATGACACACCCTCATCATTTAACAATGTTTTTCTTCCCTCAGATGCAATCACCATTGCCTTGATCTACTATTCTCTCTATTCCTTCTATTGTTCTTTGACAACAGCCCTATTTATTCTTTCTCCTTCTCCAACACTACACTTATCATCTCCCATTCTCGATTGAGATCTAAACAAAATCAACAAGCAAAATCGCAGGCATTTATGGGGATAAAGATCTGAAAATCTTTAAAATTTGTAGTCTAAAAATCTGTATTTGACTCGCATCTTTAGTATGGATATGAATTTGGCGAGGAAGGCATTGGTTGTATATGAAAATGGAAAGAGGGAATAGGGATCAATAGGTATAGGGAATGTAGATCAAGAAGTATAAGAATAGTGATTGATGAGTATAAATAAGGAAACAAATGGAGAATGGGAGATGGTGGTGGTAGTCATCGGTGGAAAAGAGAAAGCAAGTGGCGGTTGCTGTGGAAAAGGAAAAAGAAGTAGTAATTGTTGGTGGAAAAAAAAAAGTGTGTGGCGGTCGTAGGTGGAATGTAAGAGGATGTGGTGTCGCCATTGGAAAAAAAAAAGTAGTAGTCATCAGTGGAAGGAAATGAAGGATGTGGTTGTTGCTGATGGAAAGGAAGGGAAGTGATAGTGATTAAAGATGAATGAGAGGAAGATATAGCAAAGACAATGGCAATTGAGGTAGGGGCACTGGCAGTGGGAGGAGTGGAAGGTGGCAGTGAATTGGGGGATAGCGATGGATGGTTCCAGGCAAAGGGAAAGGGAGATTGGCGATGGCTATGGTGGAATGTGAAGTTGAACAGGAAGGGCTGGATCACGATAGGGTATGGGCAAGGAGGAGTGGAAGAGGATAATCAAGTATAGTGGGATGTATAATAAGGTTGTGATGGAAGGTTATGATGATTGGTAAAGATGGTTATGATGATTGGTAAAGATAGCTGTGATTATGTGTCGTTTAGGTGAAACTGTAATTGACTTAGAGTTGGAATAGTGAATAATATAATGCTACGTGTTAGAAAATAATTTTTTTTTGTTAATGGTTTTAAATAGATATGAACGGATGGTTCAAATTGAATTTATTTCAAAAACTTACTGTTAGAATTGAAGAATTAAAAATCTCAGGGTTTGATATTTTACTAAGGGCAAACTTGGGTTTTATTTATTTATAAGTTCTTCAAATTTTATTTCAAAATTTAAACAACTTAAATCATATAGCAAAATATTTATTTTTCTTACTATGTTGAACAAACAATACCTCACAACCAATTTAATGAGTGTTTAGTTATATAATTTAAGCTATTTCAAATAATAATAAAAAAATACATTCTTACCGATTAAATTAGGGTTCAACGATTAATAATTTGTAGCTTAAATTAATAATTTGGGAATGAAATAGGGAAATTGGTGATAATTTATCTCTCTCACACACACACACTCGAACGGCACTTCTGTCATGCAATCTCGATGTCTCTCTCTAATGTTGATCACCCCCTTAGACTCATCCAACCACTGGCGTACGCTACATCAACCGGTCACTCCGGTGTCGCCTCCAAGGTACTGTACTCTCTCTCCCTCTTCTCCCCCACATGCCCACACTTCTGCAAGTCTGTAACCCCTGCCCTCAGGCACCCTGTGGACCTCATTTACAGAAAACCCCCCACTTTTGTGTTTTTTTTTTCTAATTAAAATAAAAAAGATTTGGTTTTGCTTTTCTTGTCTGTATAGACTGTGTTTTTTGTTTAATTTTTTTCTTGTATTGATGCGTAAGATGTATACGAAGTTCATTTATTTTTTTAACTAATATGTTTTTTTTATAATTTTTATATTTCAATGTTTGTTGTTTGTATTTTGTTTATGATTATGATTATTGGAAGTTGCTTGTATTCTGAGTATGTATATGAAGTGTTTTTTTTTTTTAATTTTCTTTTCCTTGGTCGCCGTTGATCGGATTTTAATCGTGTCAAAAATAAATTAAAAAAAGTCCAGATTTTGGATTCCAGATTTAATCACACACTAAACCTACCTAATCTGCCAAATTGAAATCGCTTAAAGAATTCAACTCACTGGCAAGTTTGATTTGGATGTGGGTGATGAAAATTCCAAACTGCCAAGGCCTGTTAAGTCGAAAAAAATTGATGTTGAACGTTGCATTGAACAAAAATTTATGGAGACGGCACTGGTTCAGTGTAAAATCCTGTCTCCGTTCGTGGTCCTACCATCGGATCTTATGGACTGGACCAAACTCATAGGTCTTGAGCAGAGTTTTAAAAGGCTTTCTTGAGGCTCGCCTCGATGCTCGCCTCTAAGGTAAAACGCATCAAAGCTTTGATTTTTAGGCATTACTCCCCAAAGGCTTGCGCATCATAGTTTGAGACATGCGCCTTAAGTGCACTTTTTACGCTTTTTGCGCATAAGCATGTGAGGAGTATGCACATGCAGAAGTTGCCCTGAGCATTTGTTAAACTTATTAGATTGTTTAAACATAAAAAATTAAAAAGAATCCATTTTTACAACTATGTTCTACAGGAAAAATTAAGTAAATGATCAATCAAGAAAAACACAGTTAATGGTCAAGTGAGAAACTCAATCACTGAAGTTAAGAATATCGATTTCTCTTTCAATGAAGGAAAACTTCCTTCTGTGCAGTAAAATGTTCAACGCATTAAAGCGAAAAGTATTTACACATTTATATTTAATTTTGTTTTTATTTTTTTTAACTATTTAAAAATATTTAATTTATTCAGTTAATATTAAAATTTGAAATTTGAAATGCTTGCGCCTCAACGTCCTGAGGCTTACGCCCCGCCTCATGAGGGGTAAACGCCTCAAGGTACGCATTCGCCTTTAAAAACTTTGGTCTTGAGTAAACAATTTTAGTGTTTTCCTTTCGTTTTTATAATGAGAATTTTTTTAGACTTTTTAGATGTATATTTTATATTTTATGTTTGAGAAATAATCATTTGGTACTGGTAATGATATTGAAAAATTTATAAAAGTCATAAATGATTTGGACATTTTGGTTTTTGTTTTTGAGTTTTGATTTATTTTTAGTCTATTTTTAATCGTCGAAAGTTTGAGCAGGCTTTATTGGTAAATAAGTCCGGTTCATAGGACTGGTCCGTAACTGTCCCATATTATAAGCATGACCCTACTTTGCAGATTTCTATATGGGATAAGTGTTAACTGTTGCCTTATTATTGGAGAAAATGCAAGTTATTTTGTGCTAATTGTTGGACAATATATTGATGTCTTAATATTGAAAATGATCCAACCAAATTATCGTTGAGAGTTAGAAATTTTATATGAGAAATACTATCTTTGACTTTATTCTATTTCCATTAAAATAATAACAAATAATTTATCTTTGTCTGTATATGGTCAGACAATTTGAACAAGTTAACGAGACCAATTTACAATACATTCCCTATCTATCTCATGGAAAAGCATTCCTAGGTCAAACTACAACCCCAACAGTGTGTATTGTCAATGCTTCATGAGAAAAACACATATGATTTACACTACAATGCCAATTAGTTTTGCAAATCAAGCAGTTTTTGTTAGAGCTTGCACTACATCTTGGTTGAAAGTTGAAACCATCAACAACGACGTAGATAAGTGTTCAAATGTTTATATTGACATTACAAAGAGATCCAAAGGGAGGTGGTTAATGATCATTCATTCCTTGGCAATGAAACTTGCCTAATACAACAACAGATAACAGGATATTTCACCATTGTTAGAAAGTAAACGCCTTAATGACTATACTAAATAGAGATGCTATACGTTATAAGATGACCATACATGAATATAAGTGTAGATATGCTAACACTGCTAATGCTACTTTTGTCTCAGTTTTCTCCAAGGAACATAATCCCTCAATAATTCTTCTGGGAGAAAGACCAATCTATGCCACTTTGGCTTCTGTATGGTGGTTAGAAATTGTGAAAATACTTGTGCCCATTAAATTAATTTATTATTTGCTAATATACATGTTCTTTGGTTGAAATATGTAAGGGCAATGACCTCAAACCCATTGATCGTCTTATTGAAATGCCAGATGACATTCTCTCTTTCATTCTCTCGTTTTTTAGTATTAGAGATTCTGTCAAGGCAAGGATACTGTCTAGAAGATGGAGATATATCTGTTCATTCATGTTGAATCTTGATTTTGATCTTCATACCGTGCTTGGAATCAACTACAAAGCAAGGTACTCAAATGGAGATTCAGATATCTCATGGGAGGATAAGAATAAGTTTGTAACTGGAGTTGATCAGTTTTTGGAGCTATACAATGGTCAAAAGCTACTTTCTCTCAGGATCTTGGTAACGAGTACGCTGGTTATGTTGATAGGTGGATTAGATTTGCAATTATAATGAAAACTGAAAAGCTTGATCTTGAGTTTTCTGCTAGTCCTGAAAGTCAAAGTAATAAGTTATATGATTTTCCCTGTCAGCTTCTTCCTTAAGGTGATTCATCTCAATTAAAGTATTTGTGCCTAAAATCATGCAACCTAAGGCCAACCCCTAATCTCGCAAGCAGGCTCGTCTCCCTAAAATCCCTTGATTTAGAACACGTGCCTCTAAATCAAAGTTGTGCCAATAGTATCCTTTCTAGTTGTTTAAACCTTGAATGGTTGAGGCTAAAGAACAGTATTCTACCTGAAACTTTATGCATTCATGGTCCATCCCTCCATTTGAAGATTTTGATTATGCATGAATGCTATGGAGTAGAGAAGTTTGAGATTTCTTCTATTGATCTTACCACATTTGAATATATTGGTAAAGTGAAAAACTTCTCTTTTCTTGACGTTCCTCTGCTGGAAAAAGTGCATATCAGGTTCATGGTTGCATATGAGAGGGGCACACAATATATGTTCAATGGAATTGCAAATGATCTTCCTCGGCTTCAAACCCTATCACTAGTTTTGACAACGGATGAGGTGAGGAAAAAATGAAAGAATTATTACTCTTTAGTGTGTACTTTTTCATTTTGTGTATGAAAATGGGATATTCCTCTATATAAAACTTTTTTTTCTTCTTTTCTCTTCAGGTCCTCCCAATACCTGCAAGGATAACTAGATTCAACTCTCTCAAACAATTGGAGTTGTTTGTTATGGTATCATCAGATTTTAACCTTCTCTCTCTTACTTTGCTCTTAAATGCTTCTTCTCTTCTGTAGAAGCTCCATTTGTCGGTGAGTCATTAGAATCATTCTTATGAGGATAAAATTTGATATTGTTATGGTGTAGTGAATTGAATACAAATTCCTACAATTGCAATGATAGTTTCATATTTTTTTAGCAATTTCCTATAAATCATGTTACCTTTTATATATTGTTCATTTCCTTATTGGTTCATTTTTTTTAGTCAAATATGGGCCTCTGTACTTGTATTTTTACTGTAACTTACGCTCCATTTGTTTAAACAAAAAACATTTTTCAATGGAAAACATTTTTATACGAAAACATTTTTAGAAAAAATGTCTCCCTATGTTTGGTTGGGTTCTTGAAACTAATGTACTAATGATTGTATTAGTGGTTGTGGGGTGGTGATAGTGGAGGTGGAGGTGGAGTGGTGGTGGTGGGGTGGAGGTAGTGGTGGTGTTGGTGTTGAGGGGAGGGTGATGGTGGTGGCAGCAGCAATGGAGGTGGTGGTGGTGGTGGTAGTTTTGTGGCATTGGTAATACTTAAGTTTGGAAAATGTTTTCCACAGGAAAAGGTTTTCCTCATTTTAAAAGTGGAAATCATCTTCCTCTCATATAGGCTTGTTTTTTGTTGATCACGGAAAGAGTGTTTTGTTGACTTTTGTTTTTCATTGTACCAAACACCAGAAAACTCAAAAAACAATTTTCCGACCAAACAAATGAAGCATTAGTTTTATTGATTAGGGTGGTGGTTGGTTGGTTTATCTACGTACTGTTCTTGTTGACATAGTTATTTTGGTTGTGGTAATCTCTCATTATGCTGCCTTTAGTTGAATTTGGTAATCCTTCATTATGTGTTAATTTGTTGCAGGTTCTATAATTTCTTTGTTTATTATTTCTTTTAGGCAAAACATAGATTTAAAAGCAGTGGCATGCTTCTGTTGAACATTATTGAGAGCATCTCCATCAAACTAACTATTTTTATTTTTTAGCTAAAATAAAATAGTGAGTAAGTCCCCAAAATTTAAAACTAACAATCAAATTAGCTATTTTAGTTTTGGTGATTTTGGCTAGTCAAACATTAAAAAAATATGATTTGTGATATTTTGGAGTTAGTTGTGTTGAGTTTATCAAAAATATTTTTGCATTAAAATTGTTGGAGTTTTTTATATTGTTTCATTGCTGAAATCCTAGCCTCGTCTTTCCATCTCTTTGTTCTCTCATTCTTTATTTTTTGGATCAACAACAAAAGAAAATTTTATAGATTAACAAGAAGTACATAATGAGGACAAAGAGTTCTCTCAAAATGAATATACACAATAAGAAGCCTAACCAAAGATAAACAGACTATACATCACAAATAGGTGTGCAATCCCTTGATATCAATAAACGTGGAATCCCTTTAAACACTGGCTAAATGGAGGCCCATAATGAAGCTGAGTAACACACTCTATCCCACAATGACTCCGTGTCTTCAAACTTGTCCTCAAAGATCCCTGTGTTCCTTCCAACCTAATGACCCAGAAGATTGACAATGCCATAAAATCACAACACTTTTGCTCTTTTTTTACCTCAAAATCCACAAAAATCAATTGAACACAAGTGCCTGGCATAACCCAAAGTATCAACCAAACAAAAGAGTTGGTGAATGCTCAAAGGATTCCCCACTTTGCCTACACATGATACACCATTGAGGACAAAGATAGCGATTAGGCCTTCTTTTTTGAAAGGTATCATTAGTCATGATTCTACCATGAGCCAAAGACCACATAAAAATCTTCACTTTAAGAGGCACTGCTGCTTTCTAGATTCTTTTGTGAGTAGAAGGAGGAACCTTGGGTTTATCGCTGATTTTGTCAAAGAGAGATTTGCTTAAAAAGTCACCAGAGTGAATTGACCAAACCCGCTTATTAGACACATTTGGAGACAATGAGACTTCATGAAGTAAGGACAACAATGATGCCAACTCAATAATTTCCTGATCATTAAGATTTCTTATGAAATTGAAATTCCACGAAATCGGTGCCAAACTAGAGCAAACTAAAGAAGTGATGGAAGCATTATGAGGACAAGCCACACGAAATAAATGTGGAAATGTCCCATCAAAAGAGGAATTACCCACCCAAACATCCTCCCTGAATCGGACACTCTCTCCATTACCCACTTTTAGAGAAAAAAATGGATACAAGTGGAAGCAACTGGGAGATAGATTTCTGATGGATCATTTTGCACACCAAAAAATAAAATAAAATATTGAACCGAGCTTAAACCCCAATTCAAATAGAATAGTTTCGAGTCTAGATGTCGATCCTCAAGAACAAAAGGCTATGTTGTTTTAAATCTTGGAAATCTCTTTTTAAATTAATTCGAGAGAATGAGGTTTTATGAAGTGAAAGATGAAAACTAATTAAAAATAAAAGTTAAATGGGTAATTCAATATAAAAAGACTTGGGGATTTGAATCCACCTCTAGCTTCATAACGATAATCATTTTATCAATTTCAGGAATTGATTGCTTAATACAATAGTGACCCATCGTGGCTGCTAGCCGTAACAGTGTCTTCAAGAGGATTCATGAATTTAAGAATTAGGTATAACTCATCTTAGATTGGCAAGACACGTCTACACTAAACTAGGGTTGTAGCACGTCTCGTCTTCTCTAGGCATGAATTATCTCAACTCTTAAATACATGCACAAAGATTACTATTGTATAATTTAAAATCGCAGAAATTAAATACATTAAACAAGATTGGAAGAATAAATTCAATTCAGTAGAAATTTTTCGCAAAATTTTACAATTATTGTATTAATAATCAATCCCAAAAGTAAATACACAAAATAAGGTTACTTGGCTAGGGTTTCATCTACACCCTAAGGAAGAAGATTAGTTGCCCATAGAGAAGGTGAAGAACGCCATGGATGTAGAGAACTCCATCCTTGGAACCTTGGGTTGCCTCTCTCTTGCCTATTGTGCCGTTTTTCAATATGTGAAGAACTCCATTTTTTTAAGCCTAGGTCATCCTTTTATAGTTCCCTCTTAATTAGGGTTGGATTGGGCTCAAAACAAGCATGAGAATTATATTTTCGGACTTCTTATGCGTTGTGCGCCCGGGCTCACCGCGACCTGCGCTCGGGCTCACTTGGACAGTAGCTTCACTCATGTGCGCCCAAGCTCACCACGGCTTGTGCCCGGGCTCACTCAGATAGTACTCAGCTTCTTGTGCGCCCAGGCACACTACAACTTGAGCCCGGGCTCACCTCAACATTGAGCTCTTTCCATCTTGCTTTGCTTGGCCTCACCTTGTGGTCCTTTAATATTACCATTTCTTCTCATTTTCATCACAAGAGCTCAATTAACCTACACAACACACAAATCCATTAAAAATAACAATTATGGACTTAACAAGCGTAGTTTAGGGGGACTAAATGTGTGCATTTAGGCACCTATCAATCTCCATGGAGACCGGCAATTACCCCTACTAACTATAGGAGTGTCCTCGCCCCTAGTTATGGATAGGTTGAATCTACCAGAAGCCCGTTTCTATGCTTCTAATTGGTTGTTCTCTTCTTCCCGTATTATGATAGAGCAGTGTCTAGGGCTTCTAAACTTTGATACCGTGCCAATTTACTTGAGGGAAAGAGAAAATATTAGAGGAAATTTCTAAGAATTGAGGTAAAGTGATATGGCTACCAAAGAAAGCAGTAACAAAATGACAAAACCCTGAATTGCTGTTTCTCCTTTATTCAAATTTCTAGAAACAACTGCAAAACCAAAAGTTAAACCCTAATTCTCTCACTGATTTAGAGACAAAAAATAGCAGAGGGAATTGAATAGAATTGAGCAGTGTTTGACCAAATAGTGCTTTTTAATAAGACATATAGGGAATGTATTATAATATGGTCTGGTTAACTTGATCAAAATGTCTGACCATTTATAGTCAGGGATACACTATTTGTTATTATTATTATTTTTGAGGGGAATAGAAGGTCCATGATAGTGCTTCTCAGTTAAATTATCTAGTCTTTACTGTATTTTGGTGATACACTATTTGCTATTATTTTTTTTTCTTTAATGGGAATAGAGGGTCCATGCTAATGTTTCTCAGATAACATACCTAGTCTTTGCCATAATTTTAGTTGGGTCATCTGGGAACTCTTTCATTATCAAGACTGATATATTGTCATAAAAACCACAAAAATAACTTGCATGTTTAATAGGTAGCAGTGAAGAACATCTTATTAAGACAGTTTGAGAACACATTCATGTTTAAAATGACCTGCACAATCATGCAAGTATAGAAAATATCCTTATTACCAATGTATTATTTTTTAAAAAAAATGCAAATTTGACCTCCAAATTAAATGCAGTCCGAGTTCAAGGACAAATAATACCTTAGGGGTCTTGCGTATCTGTCTCTGGTGATGATTTAACATAGTGGTACTATATGTGTGTTTTGCATCGTGAATTCAAAGATTGTACTTCAAATAGGAAAGGGAAAAACTGATTTTGTAGGCATTTTCATCAATATATCAAATTTTTTGTTCTTATTTTAGTTTTTTTTGTTAGCCTTCACTCTGGAAACCCATTTTGTTCCTTGTAGGTCTTTATTAGCCATTCAATTTTTCATATCTATGTATCGCTTCAAACAACTCACTTCCCCCCCTTGTGTGCATTTGTGCATGTGTGCATCTTAGTTACAAGAAGCGGGGGTGGGGACAGGAGCGAGAGTGAGGGCATATAGAAGTTTCTAAGGTTGGGAGCGCCTATGGGAGCGTGTATATATTACATATATAAATATATTCTAATAATTATGTTTTTTGTTTAGTTGTAATATATTTGTTAAAACATGAATTATTATTGGAGATTGATGTCTACTATAAATTGTCTTTGTTAAGTATAAATAAATATTATGTAAATAGGAAGTACTAGAATAAGTTTTAGTTTTTATTTATTTATTTTTTTTTTCAAAGATTTGTATGCTTGAGAGGCTCTATCTTAGATGGGAGCGATTTTTTTCCTCAATGGGTGTGAGTTTCTTACAGGTTTCTTACTTGGGAGCGCAGAATCGTGTGTCTTAGTAAGAAACGTCACCCAAGTAGGAGCTTCCTGCAATTAAGGTGTGCATTCACTTTCACAATTGCTAAGGTGTTTTTTAAGAGTAATGTTGTACATACTCCCAGATCTTATCCTATTTTCTCACTCTTAGACACAATGCAATGGGACCCACGTTAATAAATGTACATGGGATCCACTCACTTGTGCCTAAAGGTGAGAAAATACATTAAGAAATGAGATATGCTGATAATAAATTGAAACTAGTAAAAAAAAAGAAAGAGTTGAGAGCAGGCACTTGTTTGAGAGTTTTACTTTCTGTTGGTTTTTGTCAAAGAAAGTAGGTCTAGGAAAAAGGTAGCAATGAGAACTGATAGGTTTGTGGGATAAATCTATCTAAAGCACCAAACAGTCATGTAAGGCCAATAAACAATCCAACTCCTTGTCCACTGGGCATACATTCGAGTGCGGCTTAGGTGGATGGAGTCAACCACTATTATACCATCTGTTATGTATCCAAGTCCAATGGACTCACCAACTCCTTGTCTACTAGGCATAAATGTAAGAAACAAAATATTGATTGTAGTTCTACCATAAGCTATGGGTTCGAGTCTAACAGAAATTCTAGAGAATGTTTGCTACATGAAAATTTTGTTTTTGAAGCCAATGTTAATTTCTTTTTTGGGCTAATTACACAAACCTCCCTTAAGGTTTCTAACAATTACATGGATCTCCCTTGGAGTTTTTGAAATTACACTGCCTCCCTTGTTAGAGTTGTTAAGAAACAATTATTGACAATGGTTGTGATTTTACACATTTACCCCTATTAGTTAACCTATTTTTTAATCCTTGTAACCAAACACTTCTAACTTAAACATCCTACCCAAACATCCAAACATCATCATCTTCTTGTTCCTTCGTCTCTTTGTTTCCTTTTCTCTTTTCTCGCTCCCACAGTTGCAACCACCCCTCCAACACAACCCCTCTTCATCTCCCTCCATCGTCACAACCATTGTCTATCGGCAACCATAATCACTGTCTCTTTACCAATCCCTTCCTCTTCTTGCCTGTTCCCTCCCCACCACCACACCCAGCACAACGGGCACCCTAAGGCCCCATTTGTTTTCAGAGGTAGAATGGAGGAGATTAATAGTGAAGGGATTGTTAGTGAGGAGATTACACTTGGAGGGTGTAGCCTTTATATAGGAGTGTCATTTCACTTTTACAAATTTTCTTTTCCATCTAGGAATACACTTGCCTAGCAAGGACACCTTCCTAAGTAGATTAGGTTCTACTTCTTAAGGTAACATTTCCTTATCCAATTAGTTGGTTCCTTCTCACACTAAGATTACACATCCTATGTATCATATTTTGACTAGGCATTGACCACTACCCTGACCTGTGTGGTTCATGTTTCGCCACATGGTATCTCTATCAGAGGTCATGCTGCATCATCTGACCTTGAACCCACTTGGTCCTGCTCAAAAAATACATCCCCACATTTTATAGAAGAAAGGCTTTCTCAAAATTTTGTTTTAACTGGCCGAGGAGTTAAACTTTTATTTAATTATGGCAAGAGGGTTGAAACATTACAATTTTGACAGTTTGAGAAATGTATGATTTCATTCATTTTAAAATCATTTTCAGACTTTCTTGGTATGTTGTTTTGGTTAGCATGGACATGTTTTGGCCAATGATCAAATTTTGTTTTTAGTGTATTGTTTTGGTTAGCATGGACATGTTTTGGAAACAACAGATGAAATGAGAAATGAATTTGGAAACATATGGAAATATTTAGAAACACAAACTAAAACCTGAGGAGGTCTGTGCATATCTTTACATAAAGGGCACAACTATGCAATCCTGAAGTAAATGCTATCCAAGAATTGATATACAATCTGGATGTATAAGAAGGTGCATAATTCAGGATTGCATAGTTGTAACAAAGAAAGAATTTTAAGTGATTAAACATGCTTGTTTATCTTCTCCTCTCTCTCATTTCCTACTTCGTAATAAATTTAAGAATTTTCTTTGTTTTTAAATGCCTTTCTATAAACAAAAAGCGGCAAATAGAAATAATTATTGTTGGATATTCATAGTAGGTGGTGAAAGGACTCATTGTTTCATTGCCTATCAATGGAAACACAGGAATTTCGGTATTGCACTAGTTTTTTGTGTTGGTTTCTAGGAAAAGGAGCCGTTTCAACCACTTGATGGAAAGAAAACAAAGTTTTGTTCCTTGCTTGTGTCTGATTTTCAAAATGTTATGAGAAAATGTCATCAGTTAAGATATCTTTGGGAGCTGTAACAAAGATTTCAAAAAGGCTAGACAGTTAAAGTGATTTTGCAGCTCCATGGCCTGCATCTCGTTAATGTTTTTCATGGTGAATGGTTTTTGGGTTCGTATTGGGGAGTTGTGTTGAGATTTATTTTGTAAATTGTAAGGCCTATATTTATATATATATATATATATATATTGAAGTTTTTGCGTGTTCTTATGGTTTTGCATTTTTGGTTGTGGCATGTGTTTTTGTTCTAGACTCTTGGTATGATATAATGAAGTTTTGTTAAGTGATAGGTTATTTATCATAAAAGAATATAAATATATTTTTGGTTGGTGGCAGTTCCACACTGGGAGATCGAGAGGTCGAAGAATAGAGCAGCAGTACTCAAAACATATACATTGTGAACTGAAAGAGGTTGAAGTACATGGTTTCTTGGGGAGATCGAATGAGATGGAACTTGCTATTTATTTGCTCAAGAATGCTGTCTCACTTGAGCGAATGATTCTGAGTGCCCAAAAGAGATTGTACCATGGAGGTGGAAAGTGGACGAGCTCCCGATGCCCATGGTTTGAATGGCAAGAAAGAAGGCCTGTGCCTATGATTTGCTCCAAAAAGAAAAAGTCAATTCACATACAGAACTACTTTTCTTATGACATATATTTATGCTATAAAAACTATTTAGCTAGAATCCATGTTTTGTAAAACATAATTTATAGTTTTTCTTTAAAATTTTAGTTTGTAACTATTTATTAGTGTAGACTTGAATATGTGGATGTAATTTATTGGTTAAAATGTTTTTACTAATATTGTCATCTCACAGTAAGGGTTGCAACTTGAGCAAACTCAAGTGAAGTCTAGTTTGATAAATTGTATTTCCACTTTTAAGGGGGAAAAAAACAATTTATTGGATTTTAAATAACTCAGATGAATTCAACCCATTACATTTCATTCTTTTTATTTTATTTATTTTATTCATTTTTAGTGTTTTCTTACTATTTACTTACGCTGTGTTTGATTGAGAGATTTGAGGAGGACTTTAGAAAGAAAAGGGAAAAGGTGTATGAAACTAGGTAAAATGTAGATATAATTTATTTACATTTCACTTACTTTTTCCATTTCTGTTTCCATATCCCTCATCAAATCCTTACATTTTACCTACCTTTTCTTTTTCTCTTTCCATATCCCTCATCAAATCCCCTAACTAAACACAGTATTAGAGAAAATCTCAACTCTTTATTTTTTTCTCACTCAACTTATTTACGAAAGAGCTATAATATATTATTTAATTATTTCATCAATTTTTTATTTTTTATTTATTATGTTGCTTCTTATGCTATGTGATACATTTTAATATTTTTCTAAAAAACATATGATAAATTTTACATAGGATGTTTTTCTCTCATCAATTATTTGAATCATAACTTCTTATTCAGTCCATTATAAATCTATTAATTTGAAGGGTTTATTTTTAATGACTTTAATAGATTATTTATTTAAAATTAAATTTATCATACATGAATAATGACATGTTTAAATCATATTTACTTTTAAAAATGAATATTATTGTGGGAGCCAAAAAAATATAGGTACTAGCTTATTAGGCCTAACCCAAACAAGCCTACAGTGGGTCCAGCCCAAACAAATATCACACCCCCACACACAGCCCTTCAAATATATACTATTTACTTCTTGATTCAATGACTAACTTCATCATCGGAGTACTCCCGACTGGCAACTCCGGTTGGGTGGCACCGACTATGTTCATTATTGCAGATCTACAGGGGTGAATCTCTTCTCTTCGTTGGATTCTACAACATCCATGTGAGAGGATATTTCATGGTCTCACAATTGGCGTCGTCTGTGGAAAACGTCTAACAGAGTTCAACGAAGAAGACAACAAATACCATACTCAAGATGCTCAGATCATTGTTACATGTTACTATAAACATGGCCCACAGTTAATCCTATCTTTTTACTCTTTGTTTAAATTGATCTCTGAAATTCAATCTTACTATCTATATGCATATACATATATATAGATATATATGTGTATATATTTATGCTCATAGATTTGGTCCAAACATTTATTCAATATAGCCGGCACATACTAAACCCATTGAAATGCCTTTGGTTGGATTTACTTTTGCATTTTTATTCTCTCTCTAAAAATGGATTTCACTCTTATTTTTGCTAGCTTCTTTTCGGCATTATATAATGGATTCACACTCTTTGATTCTTGAGATATACTTCCACCATGAGTTACTAATCCAATTTTTGTGGTAGTCGGCTGCTTATAAAGTTCAAAAATTCAGCAGTCGGCTAATCAAGAAGTTATTCGGCAACCAAACGAGGATGCATACAAAAAGTTATGGCCATGAAAATTTGTTTTTCGGCTTTTGAAAAAACCGTATATTTTATTCGGCAATGTGAATTTCATAGGCAAATATTTCATTACCTTACGTCATATTTACAAGTTCAATTTTATTCCTTACATCATTATATTTTCAAGTTCAATTTTATTTATGTCATTATATTTTCAAGTTCAATTTTATTCGGCAAACAATTCATTACCTTATGTTAATTTTATTCGGAAAATATTTCATTACCTTACGCCATTATATTTTCAAGTTTAATATACGGTTGACATTATTTGGTCACAGGATAATTTTCATGGTTTCACTACCTACATCATGTATTTATCCGGCAACTGAAATTTCCGACGCAGTCAAACCCAAGTTCTGACTATACACCACGATTCTGATTGCCGATCAAGTATGAGGCAAGTCAAGAACAAAAAGGAAGTACTACACAGGTGTGCTCGGCCAGACAAACTCAAAATTTGGCGTGCGAGCCCATGCATTCGCATTTCAGCAGTGCCGTAACTTATAATCAATTGATCGGCAAAGCTCCAAAGCTACTCTGCACTTATTTGGCTTATTATTTGGCATGACAAGTCTGCAAACTCACAACTTATTTGACATTTCATTTGGCATATCAACATTTTTATCAACGCCGCAAGATTATTCGGCACCTCTACAACTCGGTTTAGACAACTTATTCGGTTTATTATTTGGCACAACTTTGCAAACTCACAATCTATTCAGCATTTCAATTTGGCATATCAACATATTAATATCAACGCCACATCGTCTAGCAATGACAACTTATTCAGCTTTAACATCTCGGCTTCGACATTGCTTATCAACTCCATTATACAATTGTCACGACCCCAAACTGCCCCTAGTAGAATGGTGCCGTGATGGCCAGTAATCCGAGATTACCGAAGGCCAACTTACAAGGATCACACACAATCAGAGTATAAAATATGGGGCTTACAAGTGCGAAAGCAATATACACTGAATCTAAGTAGTCCATGAGAGCCGTGCATAAGTCCAATGAAATGACATACATCTTTACAAAGTCTTACAACTTAGATACAATAAGGAAATGAGATACAAAATACATCTTGACCAAAAGGCTTCTCAAGCCGACATATACAAATACACATGAAATATAAGCTAAGAAGCATGATCTTCAAGATGGTACAAAATGTGAATCCCAAAACATGTCAGCAATGCACCCAATAACATATCGGCAACATGTCTAGGCCTCATTGCCTTCTTGCTCATCACCTACATATATATAGAGAGGGTGAGCTTGGATACTCAGTGAATGATATTAGAAATAAAGGTTTTGCATGATTGATATCCAAGATCTCTTCCAAAACAATACATAGCATACTTTACAATCAAGGGGGAAAATCAAGTTCGTTTGCCGATCTTTCAAGTTCCTTGGATGTTAATAACATCTACATAATACATGGGGCGATGACATTCCAAGACAAGGGTGCAGTTGCATTATAGTCCCCTGGCACTAAGGACTTTCAAGACAATAGTGCAGTTGCATTATAGTCCCCTGGCACTAAGGACTTTCAAGACAAGAGTGCAGTTGCATTATAGTCCCCTGGCACTACGGACTTTCAAGAAATGTCATCAAAACAAGATAGTGCTTGATATACAACTAGGGATAGTCATTCATGCGAAATCAAATACTTTTCAAAACAAGGCAAAGCAAAGTTTATCGAAACATGATAACATAGCTTTATTAAAAATACCACTCACTTAGTTCTTCAAACGTCGGGGTCGAGACAAGCCCAAGTCCTACAACACAGGGTAAGGCCTATTGAATATACTTCCAAACAATCTTCATATGTATACAAATGATCTCGGAAAAACATACTGGGCACCAACCAGGCCTAGGCTGAGGTTCCACACCTCTTCGCCGAGGTGTGTTCCCGAGGGCCACATTCAAGGAAAAGAGGTCGGGAAAAATCTGGGTTTCCCTTTGCTGATGAACATGAAGAACATGAGCATGAAAAACATGAAAAATATGAATGCTCAATCACAACCTGTTATCACGAAATCTGGGATTTTCATGCTACGAGTTCGAAAACATGGACCTGGGTACCCATACTTGAAGTTCTTGCGGAAACAAACACAAAAACATGATTCTCAATGCAAACTTTCGGATCAAAACAAGACTTTTTCTTCAAGAACATATGAACACTATTTTCTCTTTCTAAAACCAGTTTCAAATTAATGCATGACGTGCAGAACAGGTTCGATCGTGCAATGCAGCTAGATAAACACAAGGAACAACAAGAGTAAGCCAAGGATCTAACCTCAATACACGAATCTAACGGTTCGATCTCTTGGAATCAAGTTCGAAGATTTACTTTCTCACTCTAAAACTTCTTCTTCCTCCTAGAGCTTCTCTCTCTAAAGGCAAGGATATGATACCAAATGATAGGTTCTCTCACTCGGTTCTGGGCTTAACCCTCTGCTGGGACACGTGGCGGCGACTGGTTGGGTTTTCCCTCAAAAGGTGGCTGACAGACCAGACAAAAGCATGGCGAAAGAGTGTTCAACAAGAAAAGCGGTATGGGCTCTCTGGCGAGGCAATAACATCGGCTAAGAACAAGGCGTCGGCAAGTAGGGTGACAATGATCTCGGCTGGGAAGGACAACACTTTGACCTAGCTGTGCCACACCTTGGCCTAGATGTGCCACACCTCGGTCTAGGTCGTACCGATCTAGGAATAAGATCACTTGGGTTCAAGGATAACATCTCGGCCTAGATGATACACATCTTGGCCAATATGCCAGAACGAAGGTAGAGGTCAACCAAAGTGGTTCCAAGGTGGTTCTAGGCTTAGGATGACCTCGGCTTGGAATAACCTAGGCTTAACATCTCTTAGGCTTGAGACAGCAAGGAAGGAACAAAGCATGCACATAACACTTAGGCAAAACAAGATAAGATTCATGAATGTAAACTTAACAAGACAAGGTTATGCAAGTGCACATGAACATGACTAAGACATGCATGTGGGTTATTACAGTCTACCCTCCTTAAAGAAGTTTGGTCCCCAAACTCAAGTTACCTTGTTCTACGAATAACTCCGGATAACGGATTTTCATTTCCTCTTCCTTTTCCCACATGGCCTCTGTGCCATAATGCTCCTCCCATTCGATTTTTACCATTGGTATCGACTTGTTTCTCAACTGTCTCATTTGTTTGTCAATAATTCTTATCGCCTTCTCCTCGTAGCCTAGGTCTTCGTTAACTACAACCCCGGAATAATCTATTACATGCAGTGGGTCTCGGATATATTTCCTCAACATCGAAACATGGAACACGCTGTGGACTTGGCTCAAATCTGGCGGCAGAGCAAGTCTGTAAGCAACGGTGTTAACTCTCTCAAGAATTTCAATTGGCCCAATATATCGGGGTGCAAGTTTACCCTTCTTCCCAAATCTCGAAACTCCTGTCATCGGCGAGACCTTCAAAAATACATGATCCCCAATTTTAAATTCTAACTCCCTCCTTCTCTGGTCGGCATAACTCTTCTGTCGACTCTGTGCGGTTTTAATCCTCTGATGAATGAGTTTAATCTTTTCAGTTGTCATTTGAACCAACTCGGGGCCAATTAGAGCTTTGTCTCCTACTTCAGTCCAACATATCGGCGATCTGCATTCCCTTCCATATAAAGCTTCATACGGCGCCATGCCAATGCTGGCTTGGTAACTGTTGTTGTACGCGAACTCCACTAATGGCAAATGCGATTCCCAACTTCCCTGGAAATCCAACACACACAGTCTGAGCATATCTTCGAGTGTCTGAATCGTTCTTTTTGTTTGCCCGTCGGTCTGGGGGTGAAAGGCTGTGCTAAATCTCAGCTCGGTTCCCAAGGCTCCTTGTAAACTCTGCCAAAATCTAGAAACGAACTTCGGATCTCGGTCTGACACAATGGACATTGGCACGCCATGAAGCCTAACGATCTCATTCATATACAATTCAGCAAGTCGGTCGGCATTGAATGTAGTCTTGACAGGCAAAAAGTGTGCTGACTTAGTAAATCTATCAACTATAACCCAAATTGAGTTCATACCTTTTTGCATCCTCGGCAAACCTACCACGAAATCCATGGAGATGTGTTCCCATTTCCACTCAGGAATTGACAAGGGTTGAAGAAGTCCTGCCGGTCTCTGGTGTTCTGCCTTCACTTGCTGACAACACAGACACTAAAATACAAACTCGGCTATCTCTCTTTTCATGTTTGGCCACCAAAAAGTCCGCTTTACATCCTGATACATCTTGGTGCTCCCTGGATGAATGGCAAACTTGGAGTTATGGGCCTCTTGCAAAATCTTCCTTTTCAACTCTGGCACGTCGGCCACGCACAATCTTCCTTCAAACTTAAGCACTTGATTTTCAATGGTGTATCCTGGCCTCGGCTTGGTGACGAATTCATCAATTACCTTCTTGAGGAATTTATCCTCTATCTGTCTGGTCTTCACTTCCTCAATAATGGTCGGTTCCACTGAAATCGTTGTCAGGCATGCTAAACTTCCAACTAACTTCCTACTCAATGCGTCGGCTATGGAGTTTGCCTTACCTGGATGATACTGAATCTGCATGTCATAGTCCTTCAATAGCTCAAGCCATCTTCTCTGCCTCATATTTAACTCTTTTTGAGTGAACAAGTACTTTAGACTCTTGTGGTCTGTGAAAACTTGGCAAGAAGTTCCATACAAGTAATGACGTCATATCTTCAAAGCAAAAACCATGGCAGCCAGCTCCAAATCATGGGTAGGATAGTTCTTTTCATTGGGCTTCAACCGATGAAACGCGTATGCTATGACTTTACCTTCTTGCATTAACACGCAACCCAAACCCTTATGTGAAGCATCACTGTAAATCTGAAATTCCTCATTACCTGATGGTAGTACAAGAACTGGTGCTGTAACTAACCTCATCTTCAACTCCTGGAAGGCTGATTCTCTATCATTGGTCCATTCATATGCTGCTCCCTTCTTAGTTAGTTGTGTCAATGGTACTGCAATCCTCGAGAAGTCCTTTACAAACTTTCTGTAATAACCTGCCAAGCCCAGAAAACTACGAACCTCGGACACGTTGGTCGGCGTCGGCCAATTCACAATGGCTTCAATCTTACTGGGGTCAACTGATATACCCTCTTCATTAATCACATGCCCTAAAAATGAAATGCTGGAAAGCCAAAACTCGCATTTACTTAACTTGGCGTACAACTTCCTATCTCTCAAGATTTGCAGGGCAAGTCTCAGATGATTCTCGTGCTCACTCGTACTCTCGGAATAGATCAATATGTCGTCAATAAAAATAATTACGAACTCATCTAGACACGGCTTAAAGACTCTGTTCATCAAGTCCATGAATGCTGTTGGGGCATTGGTCACTCCGAAGGGCATTACCAAAAATTCGTAGTGGCCATATCTTGTCCGAAAAGCAGTTTTCTCAATGTCCTCGACTTTAACCTTCAACTGATGGTAGCCCGACCTAAGGTCAATCTTGGAAAAGACTCGTGCTCCTCGTAGTTGATCAAGCAAATCATCGATCCTAGGCAATGGGTACTTGTTCTTAATGGTCACCTTATTAAGTTCTCTATAGTCAATGCAAAGGCGAAGTGTGCCATCCTTTTTCTTAACAAATAGAACGGGTGCTCCCCACGGTGAAGTGCTCGGTCTAATAAATCCTTTATCCAACAATTCTTGTAATTGCAATTTCAGTTCTCTAAGTTCGGCTGGGGCCATCCTATAGGGTGTTTTGGAGATAGGTTGTGTTCCCGACAGGATGTCCACAGTAAACTCTATTTCCCTATCGACTAAGTGGCCAGGCAACTCATTTGGAAAGACGTCGGGGAATTCCTTAACAACGGGTATGTCGGCTAACTCAACACTTCCATTCAAATCACTTAGTATACTGCACAAATAACCCTGACATCCTTTTTGGATCAACTCATAGGCTTTCATGGATGAGATTAAGTAAGGTGGGGGTACTACTCCTTTACCCTGGAAAATGACCTCGGCTTGGCTTGGGGTCTTCAATGTGACGCTCTTAGTAACACAATTAATGGATGCATGATTCGCTACTAACCAATCCATTCCCAATATGACATCGAAGTGGGTCATGCTTAATGGCATCAAATCAACTAACAACTCTACACCCTCAATCACAACAATACACGCCCTATAAATGGATGCAACAATCATATTTCTCCCAGATGGAGTAGACACAGATAATACATAATCAAGGGGCTCTAATTTCCTATTCAACTTCTCGGCGAATATAGCAGACACAAATGAATGCGTAGAACCCGAATCAATCAATACGTATGCATCTTGAGAACAAATTGGAAGGGTACCTGACACTACCGCCTCAGCACTCTGGGCGTCTCCTGGTACTAATGCAAAAACTCTGCCCTGCCTCGCCTGTATCCTCCCGACGTTGTTCTTCTGTGCAGGGCCCGAGGTGCTTCCATTCCTTTTTCCGTCGTCAGCCTTTGCTTTCGGGCAGTCCTTCACACGATGACCTATCTCGCCACACTCGTAGCAAGCCCCTGTTGCCCAACGACAGACCCCGAAATGTAGCTTTCCACAACTCGCACACGTCGGCTTAGCATTACCTTCCTGATTTGAGTTCCTGGAACTGTCCATATTCATCTTCTTCTTGGCATTGAACGGAACTCGGCGATTATCATAATTCTGTCACTTCCTCTGACTCTCACCTGAACCCTGGTATCGATTCAAGTTAGCTTCAGCCAGGATGGCCTTGTCCAGTACTCCGGTGTATGTCGGCATATTGAGCATGTTGACCCGATCTTGTATCGATCCACGCAACCCACTTTCGAACTTCCTCGCCTTTCGGTATTCGTCGTCAACCATGTGAGGCGCATATCACGCCAGTTCAGTAAAGGCACGGTCGTATTCTGCCACTGTCTTGTTCCCTTGTATCAGATTTTGGAACTCCGTGGTCTTTCGATCTCGGACGCTAAGGGGGAAATGCTTGTTGTAGAACAACTCCAAAAATCTGGCCCAAGTCAAACCCGAATTACTTTTTCGGACCATCATCCACCACCTACGAGCGTCGTCGTCTAATGTGAATGCTGCCAAAGATACCTTCTGGGCGTCTGTACTGGGGAAGATTTCAAACAACTTCTCCATCTCTAAAACCCATGCCTCGGCTTTCATTAGTTCTATACCTCCTTGAAATCTCGGCGGTTTCATTTTCTTGAACTCTCTGATTAGGGTTATCGTGTCGTTTCCATACAAAGCTTGCTGTAGAGGCACTTGTGGCACTGGAGGAGGTGGAGTTGTACATCGGCCATTCGTCTGCTCGGCCTGCGTGGAAGTGGTACCAGTATCCTGTGGCCTAGGTTGTCTCTGCTCACGAACCAAGCCTTCGACTAACCTTTCCAGTCTCTCCAATCTATCTTCTGAATGATCTCGGCCAACTGGAGGTCTACCTCTCCTCATGATGCTAGGAGGATGTAAAATGTGACTTTAAAACAACTGAACAGATAATACGTATACAAGTAACAAATGTCCATGCCGAAATGATGCACACATAGTCAAGTAGCAAGCAATATGATGCGATCCTAACATCATTCTCAGGGAAATCCTAGGCTCTTTAGGACTCAAGGTGTGTGATTAACGTACTATAAGGATCCTGTGCTCTGATACCAATCTGTCACGACCCCAAACCGCCCCTAGTAGAATGGTGCTGTGATGGCCAGTAATCCGAGATTACCGAAGGCCAACTTACAAGGATCACACACAATCAGAGTATAAAATATGGGGCTTACAAGTGCGGAAGCAATATACACTGAATCTATGTAGTCCATGAGAGCCGTGCATAAGTCCAATGAAGTGACATACATCTTTACAAAGTCTTACAACTTAGATACAATAAGGAAATGAGATACAAAATACATCTTGACCAAAAGGCTTCTCAAGCCGACATATACAAATACACATGAAATATAAGTTAAGAAGCATGATCTTCAAGATGGTACAAAATGTGAATCCCAAAACATGTCGGCAATGCACCCAATAACATATCGGCAACACGTCTAGGCCTCATTGCCTTCTTGCTCATCACCTACATATATATAGAGAGGGTGAACTTGGATACTCAGTGAATGATATTAGAAATAAAGGTTTTGCATGATTGATATCCAAGATCTCTTCCAAAGCAATACATAGCATACTTTACAATCAAGGGGGAAAATCAAGTTCGTTTACCGATCTTTCAAGTTCCTTGGATGTTAATAACATCTACATAATACATGGGGCGATGACATTCCAAGACAAGGGTGCAGTTGCATTATAGTCCCCTGGCACTAAGGACTTTCAAGACAAGAGTGCAGTTGCATTATAGTCCCCTGGCACTAAGGACTTTCAAGAAATGTCATCAAAACAAGATAGTGCTTGATATACAAATAGGGATAGTCATTCATGCGAAATCAAATACTTTTCAAAACAAGGCAAAGCAAAGTTTATCGAAACATGATAACGTAGCTTTATTAAAAATACCACTCACTTAGTTCTTCAAACGTCGGGGTCGAGACAAGCCCAAGTCCTACAACACAGGGTAAGGCCTATTGAATACACTTCCAAACAAGCTTCATATGTATACAAATGATCTCGGAAAAACATACTGGGCACCAACCAGGCCTAGGCCGAGGTTCCACACCTCTTCGCTGAGGTGTGTTCCCGAGGGCCACATTCAAGGAAAAGAGGTCGGGAAAAATCTGGGTTTCCCTCTGTTGATGAACATGAAGAACATGAGCATGAAAAACATGAAAAATATGAATGCTCAATCACAACCTGTTATCACGAAATCTGGGATTTTCATGCTACGAGTTCGAAAACATGGACCTGGGTACCCATACTTGAAGTTCTTGCGGAAACAAACACAAAAACATGATTCTCAATGCAAACTTTCGGATCAAAACAAGACTTTTTCTTCAAGAACATATGAACACTATTTTCTCTTTCTAAAACCAGTTTCAAATTAATGCATGACGTGCAGAACAGGTTCGATCGTGCAATGCAGGTAAATTGTCGCACAACAACTGTGATCATCGTGATAAATGATTGTTTGATGTTATAAAATTATATATTTTTTTTGATTTATTGACTCAAAATCACATACGATACATCAACCTATTTTTATTTTTATATTATTTGGTGTATTAAGGAAATGAATCATTATCAATATCTTTTTTGCAATTGAGGTTGTTGCAATTGGTGAGCATTACAAGATTTCCTTTTGTCCTTTTTTACTCCACTAAAATCAGTAACATGTTTGTTTTGTTTATTTTTGTGTCATCAGAAAAATAAGGCTCTTGACAACAGAGATGGTAAAATGTTGAGCAACAGGGATCGAAATTTACCTGAAGATGTTGTGAATGAGATACTCTCAAGGCTACCCGTGAAATCCCTGTTGCGATTCAAATGTGTCTGTAAGTACTAGTACACTCTAATTAAAAGCCTTGATATCATTAGCAAGCACTTTAACCAGGAAAACAATAATGTTCGTCTCCTTGTTCATTATTATGTTTCCGATATTGATAGATATGCTATCGCTCTTTTCCCTAATGAAGCACTTGTTGGCATACCGCCTTTACATGAAAATTTTGATCATTTACAGATCCCAGATCCTATGCGACATGTTGTTGGCCCCATTGACGGCATATTTTTGGTATACACTTATGGGTATAGTGATGGCAACCATATGGCTCTGTGGAACCTTGCTATGAGAGAGTTTAGACTCTTCCATATACTTGAGCCAATTTTTCCACCGAATTTTCATGCTGTTGTAAATGTAGTTGGATTTGGGTTGGACCCGTTGACTAGGGATTACAAGATTATTTGGATTCGCAACTTTGTTGAAAGGATTGGTGATGTATCAGGTGATGACATAGATTATCCTTATTATGTTGTTGCACTATACACTCTAGGTAAAGATTTGTGGAGACATTTTTGATCTTCTTACAATACCTACAGGCCATTTCATCTATAATTCTTTGTGTGCGACATGCATAAATGGAGCATATTATTGGTTGTGTTTTGTAGGTGATGATAGTAGATATGGGATCCTTTCATTTGACATGAGGCTAGAGGAGTTTAGAGAGATAAAAGTGCCAGCTAATCCTGAACAGAAATTGGGGTCTCTTTCATTGTACAATGATTCTATTGGTTTGTTCTTTTGTCAAACTTATGCGATTTTGGAATGTAGTATTGATATATGGGTGATGGAGGAGGAAGGGTGTTGGATCAAACTAGTAACAATAAAACCCTTTCCATAAGTTTTACGTCCATGCGGGTTTTAGAAAGAGAAGAGCTTTTGTTTGAAAGTTGAATGAACGAGCTGGTTGTTAGGATCAAACACACCCATAAAATAAATCACACACACAGAGAACACAATATTTACGTAGTTCGGCCCAATCCCTACGTCCACGGAGCAGAAATGAAAATTTTCACTAAAACAGAGCAAAAAATACAAAACGGAGAAGAAGGAGTATCTTACTCTCTCTACTCAACTCAGAGCTCTCATACATTTCTCACAACTCTCTTTTTTTTCTGATACAAATCACCCTCTCCCTCTCGTCTCTATTTATACACAAAGAGAGAGAGAGAGAGAGAGAGAGAGAGAGAGAGAGAGGCAAATCCCACCCAAAAATTCTATCTTCTTTAATGGTTAATGGTGAGAATCAACAAAGGCAACAACGTGAGGAGAAGGAAGAGTTTTTCAGATGCCCAGCTCAGACTTTCACTTGTGGTGAAGGTCTTCTTACGCCATTCTTCCTTGACTCTCTCCTCTACATACATGGGGTTAGAGCTAACAATTCTATCCCTCCATACCCACATGCATGACTGACTTCTCACTTGAAGTCCATCCCTGCAATGTCTCCGCAAATTTCGAGTTTGTCTCTCGAGACCATCTTTGTAAGCATGTCAGCCAGATTCTTATCTGTGTGGATCTTGACCAATTCCAATAACTACTTTTCCATCACTTCGCGTATCCAATGATGCCAAACATCAATGTGCTTTGTGCGAGAATGGTACATTGAATTCTTGCTCAGGTCTATGGCACTCTAGCTATCACAATGTACCGTGAACTTTTCTTGCTTTAATCCCAACTCTTGGAGAAACCACTTCAACCACAACATCTCTTTCCTAGCTTCCACTGCGGCAATATATTCTGCCTTGGTTGTGGATAAAGCAATACACTTTTGTAGCTTGGATTGCCAAGACACAGCTCCCTCTGCGAAAGTGAATTGAAATCCTGATGTAGATTTTCTACCATCAAGATCTCCCGCCATATCTGAATCCGTATAGCCTTCCAAGACTGGTTTAGCATCATTAAAGCATAAACACATTTTTGTTGTACCCTTAAGGTACCTCAGAATCCACTTGACTACTTCCCAATGTTCTTTCCCTGGATTGGAAAGGAATCTGCTTACAACTTCAACAGCATGAGCAATATCTGGTCGGGTGGACACCATTGCATACATCAAACTCCCTACGGCGAATGAGTAGGGAATATCCTCCATCTCTTCTCTTTATTTTGTAGAGGAGGGACAAGAACTCTTGCTTAGCTTGAAATGATTAGCCAGCGGAGTACTGACTGCCTTAGCATCTTTCATGTTGAACTTCTCAATCATCTGTTCAACGTACTTCTCTTGTGACAGCCATAACTTCTTGGCTTTCCTATCACGTATAATTTCCATACCCAAAATGTTTTGTGTAGGGCCTAGGTCCTTCATGTCAAAGGACTGTGATAACTCCTTCTTCAGTGATTTGATTGTTGTGGCATCCTATCCAACGATTAGCATAGAGCATGAGTAGGATGAAGTTTCCACTAGGAAATTTCCTGACATAAACACACTGGTCTGCAACAGTTCTTTTGTGCTTGTGACCCAACATAAATGAGTCAAACTTCTTGTACCACTGTCTCGGCGCTTGTTTGAGGCTGTAGAGACTCTTCTTCAATTTGCAGACTAAGTTTTCTTTCTCTTTGACTTCAAAACCTTCTGGCTGCTCCATGTAAATTTCTTCCTTCAGATCACCATGGAGAAATGCCATCTTCTCATCTATCTGGTCAAGTTCCAAATTCAAATTGGCCGCTAGTCCCAAAACTACTCAAATGGATGACATTTTCACAACTGGCGAGAAGATTTCATCAAAATCAATACCTTTCTTCAGCCCAAAACCTTTGACAACCAATTGGGCCTTATACTTGACTAGCTTCCCACTGCCATCTTTTTTCAACTTGAACACCCATTTGTCCTACAATGCTTTGCAACCCTGGGGAAGTTTGACCAAATCATAAGTCTTATTCTTCTACAAGGATTGCATCTCCTCTTGCATAGTTTACTGCTAGCTACTCTTCTCCTTATGATTCTGAGCTTCTTGAAAACTTTCTGACTCCCCCTCATTAGTAAGCAAAATATACTCAGAAGCACGGTATTTGGACGATGGCTTAGGCTCTTTTGTTGATCTTCGAATTGTGGACCAACAGTCTCTGGCAGAGGTAGTTGTGGCTCCCCCTGCTCAACACCCTCTACTTCTAGACCTTCTTCTTTTGGAAATCCATCCTGTAACTTTACATCATTGGTTGCATGCTACGGTAGCTCTTCTTCATCAGTGGCATGCTGTGATGGTGTAGGATTGGGAATAATTTCTAAAACATGATCAACTTTGGGTTTGGCTGGTTGCCCAAAGTCTTCTAAGGTTTGGCTTTCTTAAAACACCACATCTCGACTTCGAATGACCTTCTTATTTTTCAAATCCCATAATCTGTATCTAAATTCTTCATCTCCATAGCCAATAAAGATGCATGAAGTAGCTTTATCATCTAGCTTTTGTCTGTGCTCTTTGGATACATGTACAAATGCTTTGCACCTAAACACTCTCAAGTGAGAGTAAGAAATCTCCATTCCATACCATATTTCTTCTGGAATCTGAAAATTCAGTGGAACGGATGGTGATCTGTTAATCAGATTGTCACGACCCAAACCTGCCCCTATGGGTTTAGCACCGTAACCGGCCAGTAATCCGAGATTACCGAAGGCCTGCTTAACAGTAATACAGTAATACAGAATACAGGGGCTGGCAGAAGCCAAAACAGTAATTAAACAATGTCCAATGAGCTGTGACAGTTTGTATGCAAAAAGACTTTTCATACATATACATATACAAACAGTACAGAATAGTAGGTACAACATTTATATTCATTCAGGGCAGGGACTTAATCCCTATTAAAACAGTACAGTAACAGTCTATACAGTTTACAAAACAGATGGGGGAAGCTAGAACACCCCAAAGTCGTAGCTTGAACAGTTCTGGAACCTCAACGTGAGGCACAAAGGTTGGCCTGACAAAACAGTGCTAGCCTGACGCCCCTAGCAGCGGTCCGGTGCCGGAACACCTACATATATATATGAGCAGTGAGCTAAAGCCTAGTGAATAACATAATGCGTAAAGAGGTTAAGGATGAATGTCCTTTCAGTATTGAAAACAGTCAATTGATTCAGTATTTCAATCATTCAGTCATAACAGTCATATATGGTACACCCATTAGCATAGCAGTACAGTAAACAGTAGGTCTTGAAAGACCGAACAGTCAATGATGGCCATCATAATAGTAAACAGAAGTTCCAAGATAGGAACTGACAGAGATCTCTGTAACAGTAGCAGTAACAGTAAACAGTAGTTGCCATGGATGCCACAATACAGTTCAGAATAGAGGACATACATTCATTCAGTTAACGGTATCGATTCAGAAAGCAGTTCAGTTAAACAGTTAGAAATATTCATATTTGAACATATCTTTACACAGTTGTTACTCACAGAGTTCTGGGCTACAGTTAAGCTAGAGCGCGTCCTCAGATGCCAACCCTACACAATTTACAGGATGAACACACACTAAGTTCATATTCGGGAAGCAAAGATTTAGCCCCTACTAAGACTCGGTGTAGTTCTACCTCTATATCCTCACTAAAATGCCTTAAACTAGGCCTAAGAATGCCTAGGATAGAATGAGGATGCAAAGATGCACTTTGAAAACATTTTCAGAATTTTCAGAAAACAGAGGTCCCGCTCGAGCGTGGGTTTCCCCGCTCAAGCGGACATGTAGACAAAGGTTTCCGCTCAAGCGTATAATTAACCCCTCGAGTGTACTGCAAAACAGTCAAAAGTGCTGGATGTGCGAAAATCACGCTCGATTGGGCGCTCGACACCCGCTCGAGCGTAAGACACAAGGTCCCGCTCGAGCGTCAATTCCTCCGCTCGAGCGGACTGTAAAACAATGCAAAGTGCTGGGAGCACGAATTTCACGCTCGAGCGCCAGTCACCCCGCTCGAGCGTGAGTTCAAAATCTGAAATTTCCAGAGTTGAACCTCAAGCTCAAATTCAACTTTCAAAGCATCAAATCCGATCCTTTTGGGCTAATTTTCTGGAAACAATTCAAAACTCATAATATAATATGTTTCCAAGATCAATTTGAGAAATCAAAGCCCAAAGGTAGTTCAATTAAATCCAATTTCAAACCAAACTTCATGAACATGATTCAAACATGACATGCATGAGTTTAAACAAATTCCAAGCTTCAAATACTTGCTCCAATGAGCCAATTCTTTCGAAACATGATGAATTCATGGTCCTTAACATTAACATGAACATGCATGTAACAATCTTCCATGAAAATAACTTTAATTTCATCAATATAGGCATGCATGCATGGAATGAGCTTCAATTCAACAATTTAAAGCTAATTCTAGACTCTAAACTTCAATAGACCAAGAACCAAGCAAGAACAATCCTAAATACAAGTTCAAGAAGGTGGATGTTCTACCTTAAGTCTTGTATTCAAGGTCTAGGAGCTCAATTTGACAATTCTCTAACAATTTCTTCAAGTTTCCAAGCAAAATTCAAGATGAACAACTCAATTCTCTCACTCTCTCTTTCTTGGTCGGTTGAGGGCTCAAGAATGGCTGAACATATGCCTTGTTTGAATGCAATAAGGCTTCAATATGTGTTGGCTAAGTGGCCCACTCAACGGTAAGGTTGTTAATAAACCTAACTTGTGTAATTTAGCTCATTTTAATCTAATTCAATCATACCAAATCACATTTCAGATAATTATGCCATAGAATCACATTAATTCTAACTAGTACAGAACATCAATCAATTTCAGATTCGGCCGCCGATAAGGCCTTCAATTCGCAGTTTAAACATAAAACATAAACAGATAATCTAGCGATTCGAACAGATAGACATGCAATTTAACTAACATATTCAATCAGTCAGTTCAGTATTTCAGTCGATTCATTTACTTATCATAATCCGTCTCAGTTTAGCAGTAATCGGTGGTTAACCAGTAATCAGTGGTGAGGGTTATTACACAGATAGCGGGCAACACGAACAGCTTGTAACGCTCTCAAAATAATACATAAACCCAACATTCAAGATAACCATAGACATACGAGAATAAAGCATATTTCCATTCATCAGAGTATTAAGTACAAAAGTATTACATGTTGACAACAAAAGTAAATGCCCTATAGGCTTACAACTTTCCAAGTCAACACTTGGGTTTAATAAGAGTAGAGTTCTAACTCTTTACACAAAATAAGCCATTGGCTTGATATACATGTAATAACAATAACCACAAAAAGATCCCTCAGCCTTAAGGCCTCCCAAGCTACGTCCTTGGAGGTGGCATGTCACCTGAACTTGAAAATGATGTCCCATATAGGGTGAGCCAATGCCCAGTAGAGATATACTAAACCAATTATGAACAATAACTAAAATATTAGCATTCGATAAATGGTTAAAACTTATAAACCAACTTATAACACAATCCAGTTCCATGACAAATATGTACATGTTTCATTCCACTTTCCTTTACTTAACCAATTCAATTCATAAACATGGCTCAGAACCTGGCCAAACAATTAAATGAGACTACATCCCATATTAAAACACTTCATTTATTCACAATTCAAATGAGACTACAACTCATGTCAAAAACACTTCCAATACTTCAATTATCTACGTTATGCAAATGCAATTAGAATTTCGGGACTTTCACCCTGGACACTCCGGCCAACTTAGTTATCAATGGAGTCTATCCCCTATCTCCTCCCAAACAGGTTTGCGAGTCCATTCCCTATCTCCTCTCAAACCATGGAGTACATCCCCTATCTCCTCCCAAACAACATACATATACAATGTATTTAACAAATATCATATACAATGATCAATCAATACACATATTCGATATATTATTCCAACCGTCATATTCAATGACATATTCCACATGATTAGTTTCAGTTTTCCCTAATCAATATACACTGTCTACAACAACCAAGACTATCCTCTACCAATAGCCCAAAGCAGTTATCTCTAAACAGATAATAAATTTATCAAACAGATAAAATCTCAACATTTTCATGGGTGAGTGATTAATTAATCCAACTATACCATTCAATCTCATAATTTCCCAATTTCATAGTTTCCAACTCAATTTCATATTTCCCCAAAATTAATTATACTAATTAATTTATCACATTAATTAGGACATTTCCCCCCCTCTTTCAAATATCAACCCTAAGGTTCAATTTCATCAATTAAACAACAATAATACCATTTTCCAAGACCTCTCATACGCATGGAGTTTAACATTTGAAAACCCCCTTTTTAAAACTCTACAACAAACCCTAACTTTCCCAAAATCACCAAACAACCCCATCTATCCAAAATACACAATATTTATGTCAAAACTCATAGAGAGGAGTAGGTTATCCCTACCTCAAATGACGAGACCAAATGGAGAAGGTGATGAAAACTCAAAATACTCCAAACTCAAAGATTTTCGGATCCAAATGTAGCCCACACCAAGCTCTACACTTTATGCGAAGGAACTATAGTAGAAGATCACTCAAACTAGATGATTTCTTAGAGGGAAGTTGTATTCTAGAGAGAGGAGTTCTTAAATGAGGGTTTTGAAAAGTTAGAGAGAGAGAGTAGGTCGAAAAAGTGACTTAAAATGACATAGTCAAGATCTGATATACGTATAGTCCGCTCGAGCGGAGAATAGGACACTCGAGCATAAGACACAAAAACTTTACCCACACGAGCGCAAAAATACCCGCTCGAGCGCCAAGGCACAACTGCAAAGCACCGCCCGCTCGAGCGCAAAGGGACCCGCTCGAGTATAGAATACACTCTTCCAGTACTTTTACAGACTCCAGACACCCGCTCGAGTGCAACAAACCCGCTCGAGTGTAAGAAACTCCGCTCGATCATAAGGAACTTCGCTCGAGCACGAAAAACACGTCTGCCGTACTTTTGCAGATACACCAAAATGCTGAAAGGATGCAAACTCCGCTCGAGCGTAACAAGACCCGCTCGAGCGGATCAGCAAAAATCTGGGCAACAAGTTTTGAGACTAAAACTCAACCAACCTGTTTGAAACACGCTCAAGACATTTCTAAACTCAAATTCAAAAAGTTAAAGGATGGAAATGCAACACATGCAACAATAGACATCCATGGAACCGAGCCTGAAATACAAAACCAATGGAGTGAAAACCAGGATCGCTATACAGCTTCTCCTCAAAATGGCTTTGGCAACTTTGCCATTTTGAGCATACATCTGACCTTCTCCACAATGGTCCGGTTCATTCTCTTGGCTACATCATTGTGTTGTGGGGTTCCTGGAACAGTCTTCTCATGTCGGATGCCGCGAGTAGCACAGTAGGCTTCAAACTTCTTTGACGTGTACTCACCTCCATTGTCTGTTTGGAGACACTTCAGCTTCTTTCCGGTCTCCCTTTCCACCATAGCATGGAATGTCTGAAAATGCTGGAACACCTTAACTTTGGTTTTTAGGACATAAACCCATACCTTCCGTGATGCATCATCAATAAACGCCAGGAAGTATTTTCTGCCACCCAAAGATTCCACTTCTATGGGATCGTATACATCAGAGTATACTCTGCTCAACAACTCTGATTGTCTTCTGGATAATGAGTGGAAAGCGACTCTATGATGCTTCCCAAATAAGCAGTTGTTACAAGGATTCAATTTTCATCTTTGGCAAAAGGAATAAGAGACTTCTTTGCCAAAATCTATAACCCTTTCTCACTCATGTGACCCAGCCTTTTGTGCCACAAATTTGGTGATGCCTCATTTTCTGCTACATTAAGGTTGTCTAAATTCACCTCCACATGAGTCTTGTATTGCCAATTGCCTGTCCTCTGGCTACCACCAGAGATCCCTTCTTCAACTTCCATATGCCTTTGCCGAAGTAGTTCTCATAGCCTTGTCGATCTAAGGCTATCCCTGGGATACGATTCAGGCGTAAATCGGGAACATGCCTGACATCTTTCAACACCATCGTGCACCCAACTTTGGTTTGGATGCGGACTTCATTGATTCCCACAATGTTTGAAAAACTGGAGTTGCCCATCTTTACTGTACCAAAATCTCCAGCTTGGTACGTATTGAAAAACTCCTTATGTAATGTAGCATGGTAGGAAGCTACTACATTTACCACCCACTCGGTGTCGTTGTCTGACATATAGAGGCATTCTTCTTTTTCAACAGAGAATAATGAAATATCCTCTAAGACAGTAACTGCAGTGTTCCCATCTTCAGTCTTTGGCTGTCTATTGCCTTGTTTTTGTTCTTCTTTCAAGGCATAACAGTATTTCTTTATGTGACCCTCCTGGCCACAATGGTAACACTTGAACCTTGGTTGGCTCGTACCTTCTCTGGATTTCCCTCTGTCTTGAGATCTTTCTCTACTGCGTCCTCTACTTTTTCTTCTTCCTCTGCCTTTGCCTTTATTTTCTATGACGAGTGCATGTGATTGATCTCCACCCATGTCTTTTTTTCTTGCCTCTTCACTGAATAAAGCATCTGTAACCATGCTCATAGTCAATTTTCCTTTTGGTGCAGAGTTGCTGAGGGACACCACCAATGTCTCCCAACTATCTGGCAAAGAGCTGAGTAATAATATGGCCTGCATCTCATCATCCAGCTCCATTTTGACAGTTTCCAGTTGGTTCACCAGATTTTGAAACTCACTAGTGTGTTCAGCAACAGAGATATCGCATTTTAGCTTCAAATTTACAAGTCTTCTCGTTAGGAGGGCTTTGTTCCGAGTAGTCTTCGACTGGTACATGCCTTCTAACTTTGTCCAAAGAGCATAGGCATCAGTCTCCTGGACGACATGGTGGAAGACACTGTGATCGATCCATTGTCTGATCTAGCCAATGGTTTTCCGATTCTTCCGTTTCCAGTCTTCGTCGGTTTCTGCTGTTGGTTTAACTCCATTAAGCTTAATAGGGTCAAACAAATCTCGGCAATGCAGCACAACGTCCATTCTGGGCTTTCAAATTACATATTTGAAAGCATTCAACTTTATCATGGATCTCGAAATCAACGTTGATTCCTCCATCAGACTTTGCCGTTGAGTCCAGACTGGTCAAATTAGCCGAAAAAACACTTTGGATTGCCAAAATAAAAACTGGAAGTTTTTGAAAATTGATTTTCAAAATTTGACCGTATGGATGTGTCTGAAATATTTCAAATAGTTGGAAAACACTATTGGATCGCCCAAATCGGACTTTAAATGGCTCTGATAAAGCCAAAACAAGTTGAATGGTTCAGATCGCTGAATTCTGGAGAGCCTGAGAAGCACCAGATTATTTCTCTGGATCAGCTAACGTTAGCGGCTCAGACAATGGCTTGGTCAGTGGCGCGACTTGGTCAGCGGCTCCAGATCGGCTTATCGGCTCCGGCACGGCTCCGCGCGCAGCTCGGATAATGTCAGCGTCTGTTGTGCGCTTGTGGCAAGTGTGGCGCGTGAGATCATGCGTCTTCTTCCTTTGGAAGCGTGTGCGGTGCGTGGGCGCGTGGAAGCGCGTGAGAACTGCATCAAGTGGTACGTATGACGCGTGCGGGCCCGTCCAAACTTCTTTTCCGACGCGGTTTTCACGGTTGTGCTCATCTGGTCGAGGGCTTGCACCTAGTGTACTCAAAAGTGGATTTTAGCCACTTTGATTTCTAGGCAATTTTTAAAAACACACTCTGTTTTGCCGAAAACGCACAAAACTAGCTCTGATACCACTTTGTTGGGATCAAACACACCCAAAAAATAAATCATACACACAGAGAACACAATATTTACGTGGTTCGACCCAATACGTTCACGGAGCAGAAATGAGAATTTTCACTAAAACGGAGCAAAAAATACAAAACGAAGGAGAAGTATCTCACTCTCTCTACTTAACTCAAAGCTCTCATACTTCTCACAACTCTCTCTTTTTTGATACAAATCACCCTCTTCCTCCAATCTCTATTTATACACACACACACACACACACACACACACACACACAGAGGCAACTCCTCCCCACACACACCGAGGCAACTCCCCCCAAAAATTTCTACCTTCTTTAATGGTTAATGGTGAGAATCAACAAAGGCAACAATGTGAAGAGAATGGAGAGTTTTTCAGATGCCCAACTCAGACTTTCACTTATGGTGGAGGTCTTCCTACGCCATTCTTCATTGACTCTCTCCTCTGCATGCATGGGGTTAGAGCTAACATTGGTGTTGTTCAACAATGAAACCCATGAGATCAGAAATCTTGAAATGTACGGATGTGGCAATGCTCTTGGGCTTTGGGCTATTTGTTACAAAGAGTGCTTAGTTTCATTGTTTGGACAAAATGATGAGGATGGGAGGAGAGGCTACCAATTCTCTGATGCGGTTCATGACTTCTTTATTACTGGTTGCAGCAAGAACCTAGGGTTTAGGAATCCAAATCCAAAATAACATATTATTATTGTTATCTGATTATCCTCTTTGGTTTCCCTTTTTTTTTTTTTTTTTTGGGTGTAGGTTGTCTTGTTGGTTAATTTTCTCTGTTTTGAAAATTAGTACTTTTTATGGATGTTGAAATTAATAAATCGAAACTAGGGTTGTTTGGGATGTCCTAAATAAGTACACTTTTTGACTTTTTGGACTAAAAAGTTTAGGAAAAAAATACAGTTGTTTGGGATATCTTTTTGGATTTTTACGAAAAAAATGTGTATTAAAAAATTGTATAAATTAGTGTATAGAAGAAGCTTAGGAAAGAAGAATAGGCAGTACGGTGGATGTCCTAGCTGGCAGCGTGTGCAGAGTAGTGTATAGGAGATGGTTTCCTCCCTTTCGGGCATTGAATTGGACGGTGTTGTTTGGCTCGTAGGAGCCCACCACAGGTCCCGTTTTGCTCATTGGAACCGTTCAATGTGTAGAACTCGTCGAGTACTATATGCTTGTAAAAAATCACGTTGATCGGATATCGATAGCTATCTGATTGGATTAGTTTTTTTTGTCACACCATCCATTTTGTATACAAAACTAATTTGATCATGTAGTTAGCTATATCCGATCAACGTGATTTTTTACAAGCATATAATACTCGACGATTTCTACACATTCAACGATTCAGATTATCACAACGGGACCCGTGATGGGCCCCTATGGGCCTAACAACACCGTCTTGTTTGCTTCTTAGACTGTTTCCTTTGTACAAACGGTGGGCAGCTAAAGTACAACTCACGTGACATGTAAGTTGTACTTTTTTTTTGTAAAATTAATTTTTTTTATATTTTTTTTGGTGAATAATGATAAATTTTTAACTTTTTTGGTAACTTTTTGACTTTTTTGAGGTATGTCAAACCAGCCCATATATGTTGACTTTTTTTTACCTTGTATTATTATTTTGAAGAACAATACTATATCTTCTTAATTTCTACCCCCAAACTCCCTTTGTACAAACGGTGGGCAGCTAAAGTACAACTCACGTGACATGTAAGTTGTACTTTTTTTTTGTAAAATTAATTTTTTTTATATTTTTTTTGGTGAATAATGATAAATTTTTAACTTTTTTGGTAACTTTTTGACTTTTTTGAGGTATGTCAAACCAGCCCATATATGTTGACTTTTTTTTACCTTGTATTATTATTTTGAAGAACAATACTATATCTTCTTAATTTCTACCCCCAAACTCCCTTTCAATGATAACAATTTATTATTTGTCACGTCATTGGAGGAGTTTGTATTATTATTTTGAAGAGCAATACTACATCTCCCTAATTTCTACCCCCAAACTCCCTTCCAATGATAACAATTTATTATTTGCCACGTCATTGGAGGATGGGACATTTTTGACACTTTTTTTTATCTCAATCTCATTATTAATTAACTAGTAGTGCGATACACAAGAATTTATTTTTAAAATAAAAAATTAATTTTGAATCTTAATACTTTACGTGTGAAAAATTTTGAGTTGGTTTGGTTTAGTTTTTTAAATGAGTTTTGAGTTGTATTTTGAAAAATAAGTTGTTGAAAAGAGTTTTGAAAGTTGAAAATTTGTTTGGTTATAAGTTTTGAAAATAGTTTGGAGATGATTTGTAAATTTTTTTTTTTGTTTTTATTTTTAGTTAAATAGATGAGTGAAAGAAGATTTAATTGATTGAGCTCTAGAATGTGAGAGAGAAGAGAGAAAAAAGAGGAGTAGTTCTGTTTTTTTAAATTAATTATTTAATCTTTATCTTTGTTTGTAGGTCATGAAATTATTTTTAATAAATTATCAATTTATGGGGAAAAAAATTCAAATTCAAATATTTATCTATAAGTCATGAAATTAATTTTTTAATTAATTATTTCATTTTATTTTTATTTATAGGTCGTGAAATTAATTTTATAAATTTTTTATTAGTTTTTATATGTTTATCTATAATGAAATTAATTAAAGTACAAATGAGAGGAAGAAAAGAAAAGAAAAAAAAGTGCTTTTTTTTTAAAAAAAAAAAATCAATTATTTTATCTTTATCTGTAGGTCATGAAATTAAATTTTTTAAATTAATTTTGGGAGGATTTACATGTAACTCTTAATAAATGAACTTATTGTCCAGTAGTCCTGTTAGAATTAATGGTCTTTTTCATTAAATACCATTAAAAAATATCACTAATTATTAATTTTCAGTGATGGTATGAAAATTTTGTTACAAAAAATGTCATTAATTATAAATTTTAGTAACAGTTTAACAAAAACATCACTAATTTTTAATTTTCAACGACAGTTTAAAAAATTTGTCATAGAAAAACATGATTAATTGTAAGTTTTAACGACAATTATAAAAATCGTGATAAAAGTCACTAATTGTTAATTTTTAGTGACATATTTAAAAAAATCAACACAAAAATTTTATTTTTAACAATGATTTTATTAGGACTTATTTTCAATAGGACCTAATGAAAATTAAATCCAACTATTAGGACATATTAGTAGTTTATCCTTAATTTTGATATGTTTATCTATGAGAAGGAAGTTTATAATTCAAATCTTTATCTATAAGTTATGAACTTAATTTTTTTTAATCACTTATTTGATTTTTATCTTTATCTATAAGTCATGAAATTAATTTTCATAAATTAGTTATAATTTTTTTATGTTTATAGGGAGAAACTTTGAAATTCAAATTTTTATCCATATGCCATGAAGTTAATTTCCATTTCAATTAATCAAACAATTAAAAAATAGAGGAAAAAGTAAAACATGAAAGACAATTTAGGAAAGAGGAATTTTTAAAATTATGAAAATCAAGGAATAGAATTTTGCAGTTTTTTTTTATTATTATTTTTTTAAAGAAAATACTACATTTGCTTATATATAGTATCGATAGATAGATAGATACTTAGATAGATAGATAGATGCATGGCACATTGTTCATATGCAACAGATGACCTGTCTGTGATGTTTACTCAAAGAACAATGGCAAACAACCCCACTCCAAGATCCAAGTCCAAATCTAATTTTAAAATTGTGTTTAAATCAATAATTTGAGGAGATATTTGTAGAGCAAAAAGAAGAAGAAAAAAAAAATCAATAAAATTGAAGCTATTTTTTCCGTACTTTCTTTTCTTTTTCTTCACAAATCCACACATTTGTAACATTTGGGGGAGTTAGATAGGCATTTAGGCCACGTTTGTTTGGCAGATTAGATTGGATGGGATTATTAATAAGAGGATTGTTAGTGAAGAGATTGTTAATGTGTGGATTGTTAGTGAGGGGATTAAGTAAAAGTGTGTTTGTTTTGATGATAGTGTGGGAGATGATTAGTGATGGGATTGTTAAATTATTTTTATATAAAATAAATAAATAAATTATTTCAATATTAAAAAAAATTAAAACAAATATTAAAACAACTAAGAGCACTTGGTAAAAAAAAAAATTAAAATAATAAATTTTTTATATAAAATAGACTCAATCCCCTCACTATTTTCCTAATCCCACCTAAAATTCACCCAAGCTAATCCCCCAACAGAGGGGGATTACTAAGCCCCCTTCACTGCTAATCCTATCACATTGTGTTGCATCTAAACAAGGGTTTGGTGGGTCCCACGGATTGCTAATCCAATCCACCCTCCCAAATCCCCAATCAAACATGGCCTTAAAGTTGTGTTTCGATTATGAATTTTAATAAAAATTTAAAAAGAAAAAAAAAAGTAAAAAAAACGTGAACAAAATATAAACTTTTTATTTCTGATTTTTTATTTCCTTTGCCTTTTCTCTTTCTTTTCCGCTTTCCTCTTCAAACCACATAAAGAAAAAATTATTAAATGCACTTCGAGATGAGTCCACACCAATCACCAATTGAAATATCTCATATTGTCTTTCCAAATATTAATTACACAAACAAAAGTTATATATCATTCACATTCAAGACTTTAAAATAGCAAGCAGTGACCACCACTTCTCCACTTGAAGAGGTAAATGAACTCTCACAGCATACTGCCAAGTTTGCAAACAGAGTGTGCTTTAAAGATCCTGACTCACACCATAATTCAAATGCAAAGAACATTTTCAACCAAAAGAGAGTAGCAGTAAGGCTTCATAAAGAATGTTGGTGATGACTTTGTTCTCACAATTTAATGTGTTGGACCCCTCTACTCTACTGACCTCCTTCTAATTCTCTTTACGGTGATGACTTCATTCTCACAATTCAATGTGTTGGACCCCTCTGCTCTACTCACCTCCTTCTAATTCTGTAAAGATTAACCTTAAATTCTTTCATTTCAAATTTATTACTTGTCTAAATGAAACCAAAGTTAATAAGAAGCAGTTGGGGTGGTTTACAATATTAAATGATATATATCATTAATATAATTTGGCAATATAATTTTTGAAGCTGAATTTCAATAGATAATTTCAACAAATAAATTTTTTAACAGATAATTTCAACAGATAATCAAAAAAAATTAAACAGATAGATATTTGAACCACTAGTCAAAAAAATTAAAAGATAGATTAAAGGTGTAAAAATATAAATAAAATGTGTTCCAAAATAATAAAATGTATTTTTCACCACAATATTTGATAAAGAGTATACTTTTAACCCCCCCCCAAAAAAAAAAAAAAAAAAAAAAAAAAAAAAAAAAAAACTCATGAGACCTAATTACACCCTCTTTAAAATGAAATTTTCATCAATTTTCTCTAATAATAATAATAATAATAATCTCCTGAACTTCTTTTAACGAGCAAAATAGTTTAGAGATTTGTTTATTTTGTTATTTACTTTTGAACTTGTTAAATTCACATAATTTTTTCCTTTTATTTTGATCTTATAAAATACTTCACATTCGCAACCATGCTAATGAAGTTCAGACGCATGGCACGTGTCACCCAACCCAAGTAACCTTTGTAAGTCTTCAAGGCTTTCTGAAAAAGAAAAAAGAATGCAAGTCTTCTACATTCTATAATTCCTCCTAATTTCTACCCTTCAATTCTCTCTCCCAACCAATTCGAATTAATTACCCTACCCACCACCTTCTCCACCATTATAAATATGGATGGATTTCCATAAAGAAATCTCAAAAATCTTGAGTTGGGTGTGAAAAAATGAAGTTCATCAATCTAGTGTTTCTTTTGGGCTTGCTCTGGACGCCCAACCCAGTTACTTGCCAAATACCTTACAATCAGTTCCAACTTCTCCAAGCTTGGATACCGACATTTTGCAAGAAATACAATGGTTGTTTTCCGAATTTGACACCAAACTTCACCCTTCACGGCCTTTGGCCAGCTACAAGCACCGGGAACTTAGTGTTGAATTGTGGCACAGGTTGGAACGATTCTAATATTCGACCCGAGGTAATAAAATCCTTTCTTAATTAAACTTAAATTGTTGTTGTGCTTCATTTCTCCAAGTGTTACAAATTTGATTTGATTGATTATTATTAAACAATCACAACTATCCAATTACTTATGGCTTATTTTCTTAATTTATTTATTTATTTTTCTTGGTTTGATATGTATTGCATGTGGGATATCATCACCCCATGTGAGGGGTGAAGCCAACACACATGAGTTGGCCATGTTAGGAAGCCAGCCTTTAGCCATGTGAAGAAGGGGTTGGCACAAGCTGGCCATGTGCTGGCCAGCCTCTCCATCTGCATTCTGTTAGTGTATAAATGGAGGCTGAGGGGAGGGTTTGATATAGAGAGCAGAGCAAGCCACAGAGAGTGAGATATCTGAGGCGGAGAAACCGTCTTCCTTGGTGTGAGCAAGGGAGACGGGTGAGTGGGTGAGTGAGGAGAGTGTGAGCTCCTCCTCTATTGTAATCTTTCTGTAATATCTCCATTGTTATAGTGATAACCGGCTACTCTCCCGTGGACGTAGGCATTGAGGCCGAACCACGTTAAATATTGTGTCTCCTTGAGTGTGGGTGTATTTTTCTGCTTGGTATAATTTCTATAATGTCTTGGGCGGGATCCCAGATCCCAACAAGTGGTATCAGAGCCTCGTTGGTGGCGTTTCGGAACAAAAACAGCGTGTTGTTTGAAACTGCCCAGAAATCAAGTTGCTCGAAATCAGATTTTGAGCATACCAGGAGCAAGGGCTCGAGAAGAGGAGTCCAACCATGTAAAGACGATACCCAGAGGAGTCTCCACGAGCCCTCACGCGCCCCCTGAAGAAGGCGCGTGAGGCCCAGTCTCTGCACGCGCCCGCACGCGCCGTGATGGCATTTAGGCCACGTTTGTTTGGCAGATTAGATTGGATGGGATTATTAGTAAGAGGATTGTTAGTGAAGAGATTGTTAATGTGTGGATTGTTAGTGAGGGGATTAAGTAAAAGTGTGTTTGTTTTGATAATAGTGTGGGAGATGATTAGTGATGGGATTGTTAAATTATTTTTATATAAAATAAATAAATAAATTATTTCAATATTAAAAAAAATTAAAACAAATATTAAAACAACTAAGAGCACTTGGTAAAAAAAAAAATTAAAATAATAAATTTTTTATATAAAATAGACTCAATCCCCTCACTATTTTCCTAATCCCACCTAAAATTCACCCAAGCTAATCCCCCAACAGAGGGGGATTACTAAGCCCCCTTCACTGCTAATCCTATCACATTGTGTTGCATCCAAACAAGGGTTTGGTGGGTCCCACGGATTGCTAATCCAATCCACCCTCCCAAATCCCCAATCAAACATGGCCTTAAAGTTGTGTTTCGATTATGAATTTTAATAAAAATTTAAAAAGAAAAAAAAAGTAAAAAAAATGTGAACAAAATATAAACTTTTTATTTTTGATTTTTTATTTCCTTTGCCTTTTCTCTTTCTTTTCCGCTTTCCTCTTCAAACCACATAAAGAAAAAATTATTAAATGCACTTCGAGATGAGTCCACACCAATCACCAATTGAAATATCTCATATTGTCTTTCCAAATATTAATTACACAAACAAAAGTTATATATCATTCACATTCAAGACTTTAAAATAGCAAGCAGTGACCACCACTTCTCCACTTGAAGAGGTAAATGAACTCTCACAGCATACTGCCAAGTTTGCAGACAGAGTGTGCTTTAAAGATCCTGACTCACACCATAATTCAAATGCAAAGAACATTTTCAACCAAAAGAGAGTAGCAGTAAGGCTTCATAAAGAATGTTGGTGATGACTTTGTTCTCACAATTTAATGTGTTGGACCCCTCTACTCTACTGACCTCCTTCTAATTCTCTTTACGGTGATGACTTCATTCTCACAATTCAATGTGTTGGACCCCTCTGCTCTACTCACCTCCTTCTAATTCTGTAAAGATTAACCTTAAATTCTTTCATTTCAAATTTATTACTTGTCTAAATGAAACCAAAGTTAATAAGAAGCAGTTGGGGTGGTTTACAATATTAAATGATATATATCACCAATATAATTTGGCAATATAATTTTTGAAGCTGAATTTCAATAGATAATTTCAACAAATAAATTTTTTAACAGATAATTTCAACAGATAATCAAAAAAAATTAAACAGATAGATATTTGAACCACTAGTCAAAAAAATTAAAAGATAGATTAAAGGTGTAAAATTATAAATAAAATGTGTTCCAAAATAATAAAATGTATTTTTCACCACAATATTTGATAAAGAGTATACTTTTCACCCCAAAAAAAAAAAAAAAAAAAACTCATGAGACCTAATTACACCCTCTTTAAAATGAAATTTTCATCAATTTTCTCTAATAATAATAATAATAATAATAATCTCCGGAACTTCTTTTAACGAGCAAAATAGTTTAGAGATTTTTTTATTTTGTTATTTACTTTTGAACTTGTTAAATTCACATAATTTTTTCCTTTTATTTTGATCTTATAAAATACTTCACATTCGCAACCATGCTAATGAAGTTCAGACGCATGGCACGTGTCACCCAACCCAAGTAACCTTTGTAAGTCTTCAAGGCTTTCTGAAAAAAAAAAAAGAATGCAAGTCTTCTACATTCTATAATTCCTCCTAATTTCTACCCTTCAATTCTCTTTCCCAACCAATTCGAATTAATTACCCTAACCACCACCTTCTCCACCATTATAAATATGGATGGATTTCCATAAAGAAATCTCAAAAATCTTGAGTTGGGTGTGAAAAAATGAAGTTCATCAATCTAGTGTTTCTTTTGGGCTTGCTCTGGACGCCCAACCCAGTTACTTGCCAAATACCTTACAATCAGTTCCAACTTGTCCAAGCTTGGATACCGACATTTTGCAAGAAATACAGTGGCTGTTTTCCGAATTTGACACCAAACTTCACCCTCACGGCCTTTGGCCAGCTACAAGCACCGGGAACTTAGTGTTGAATTGTGGCACAGGTTGGAACGATTCTAATATTCGACCCGAGGTAATAAAATCCTTTCTTAATTAAACTTAAATTGTTGTTGTGCTTCATTTCTCCAAGTGTTACAAATTTGATTTGATTGATTATTATTAAACTACCACAACTATCCAATTACTTATGGCTTATTTTCTTAATTTATTTATTTATTTTCCTTGGTTTGATATGTATTGCATGTGGGATATCATCACCCCATGTGAGGGGTGAAGCCAACACACATGAGTTGGCCATGTTAGGAAGCCAGCCTTTAGCCATGTGAAGAAGGGGTTGGCACAAGCTGGCCATGTGCTGGCCAGCCTCTCCATCTGCATTCTGTTAGTGTATAAATGGAGGCTGAGGGGAGGGTTTGATATAGAGAGCAGAGCAAGCCACAGAGAGTGAGATATCTGTGGCGGAGAAACCGTCTTCCTTGGTGTGAGCAAGGGAGACGGGTGAGTGGGTGAGTGAGGAGAGTGTGAGCTCCTCCTCTATTGTAATCTTTCTGTAATATCTCCATTGTTATAGTGATAACCGGCTACTCTCCCGTGGACGTAGGCATTAAGGCCGAACCACGTTAAATATTGTGTCTTCTTGAGTGTGGGTGTGCTTTTCTGCTTGGTATAATTTCTACAAGGTCTTGGGCGGGATCCCAGATCCCAACAAGTGGTATCAGAGCCTCGTTGGTGGCGTTTCGGAACAAAAACAGCGTGTTGTTTGAAACTGCCCAGAAATCAAGTTGCTCGAAATCAGATTTTGAGCATACCAGGAGCAAGGGCTCGAGAAGAGGAGTACAACCATGTAAAGACGATACCCAGAGGAGTCTCCACGCGCCCTCACGCGCCCCCTGAAGAAGGCGCGTGAGGCCCAGTCTCTGCACGCGCCCGCACGCGCCGTGAAGGCATTTAGGCCACGTTTGTTTGGCAGATTAGATTGGATGGGATTATTAGTAAGAGGATTGTTAGTGAAGAGATTGTTAATGTGTGGATTGTTAGTGAGGGGATTAAGTAAAAGTGTGTTTGTTTTGATAATAGTGTGGGAGATGATTAGTGATGGAATTGTTAAATTATTTTTATATAAAATAAATAAATAAATTATTTCTATATTAAAAAAAATTAAAACAAATATTAAAACAACTAAGAGCACTTGGTAAAAAAAAAATTAAAATAATAAATTTTTTATATAAAATAGACTCAATCCCCTCACTATTTTCCTAATCCCACCTAAAATTCACCCAAGCTAATCCCCCAACAGAGGGGGATTACTAAGCCCCCTTCACTGCTAATCCTATCACATTGTGTTGCATCCAAACAAGGGTTTGGTGGGTCCCACGGATTGCTAATCCAATCCACCCTCCCAAATCCCCAATCAAACATGGCCTTAAAGTTGTGTTTCAATTATGAATTTTATTAAAAATTTAAAAAGAAAAAAAAAAGTAAAAAAAATGTGAACAAAATATAAACTTTTTATTTTTGATTTTTTATTTCCTTTGCCTTTTCTCTTTCTTTTCCGCTTTCCTCTTCAAACCACATAAAGAAAAAATTATTAAATGCACTTCGAGATGAGTCCACACCAATCACCAATTGAAATATCTCATATTGTCTTTCCAAATATTAATTACACAAACAAAAGTTATATATCATTCACATTCAAGACTTTAAAATAGCAAGCAGTGACCACCACTTCTCCACTTGAAGAGGTAAATGAACTCTCACAGCATACTGCCAAGTTTGCAGACAGAGTGTGCTTTAAAGATCCTGACTCACACCATAATTCAAATGCAAAGAACATTTTCAACCAAAAGAGAGTAGCAGTAAGGCTTCATAAAGAATGTTGGTGATGACTTTGTTCTCACAATTTAATGTGTTGGACCCCTCTACTCTACTGACCTCCTTCTAATTCTCTTTACGGTGATGACTTCATTCTCACAATTCAATGTGTTGGACCCCTCTGCTCTACTCACCTCCTTCTAATTCTGTAAAGATTAACCTTAAATTCTTTCATTTCAAATTTATTACTTGTCTAAATGAAACCAAAGTTAATAAGAAGCAGTTGGGGTGGTTTACAATATTAAATGATATATATCACCAATATAATTTGGCAATATAATTTTTGAAGCTGAATTTCAATAGATAATTTCAACAAATAAATTTTTTAACAGATAATTTCAACAGATAATCAAAAAAAATTAAATAGATAGATATTTGAACCACTAGTCAAAAAAATTAAAAGATAGATTAAAGGTGTAAAATTATAAATAAAATGTGTTCCAAAATAATAAAATGTATTTTTCACCACAATATTTGATAAAGAGTATACTTTTCACCCAAAAAAAAAAAAAAAAAAACTCATGAGACCTAATTACACCCTCTTTAAAATGAAATTTTCATCAATTTTCTCTAATAATAATAATAATAATAATAATAATAATAATCTCCTGAACTTCTTTTAACGAGCAAAATAGTTTAGGGATTTTTTTATTTTGTTATTTACTTTTGAACTTGTTAAATTCACATAATTTTTTCCTTTTATTTTGATCTTATAAAATACTTCACATTCGCAACCATGCTAATGAAGTTCAGACGCATGGCACGTGTCACCCAACCCAAGTAACCTTTGTAAGTCTTCAAGGCTTTCTGAAAAAGAAAAAAGAATGCAAGTCTTCTACATTCTATAATTCCTCCTAATTTCTACCCTTCAATTCTCTTTCCCAACCAATTCGAATTAATTACCCTACCCACCACCTTCTCCACCATTATAAATATGGATGGATTTCCATAAAGAAATCTCAAAAATCTTGAGTTGGGTGTGAAAAAATGAAGTTCATCAATCTAGTGTTTCTTTTGGGCTTGCTTTGGACGCCCAACCCAGTTACTTGCCAAATACCTTACAATCAGTTCCAACTTGTCCAAGCTTGGATACCGACATTTTGCAAGAAATACAGTGGCTGTTTTCCGAATTTGACACCAAACTTCACCCTCACGGCCTTTGGCCAGCTACAAGCACCGGGAACTTAGTGTTGAATTGTGGCACAGGTTGGAACGATTCTAATATTCGACCCGAGGTAATAAAATCCTTTCTTAATTAAACTTAAATTGTTGTTGTGCTTCATTTCTCCAAGTGTTACAAATTTGATTTGATTGATTATTATTAAACAACCACAACTATCCAATTACTTATGGCTTATTTTCTTAATTTATTTATTTATTTTCCTTGGTTTGATATGTATTGCATGTGGGATATCATCACCCCATGTGAGGGGTGAAGCCAACACACATGAGTTGGCCATGTTAGGAAGCCAGCCTTTAGCCATGTGAAGAAGGGGTTGGCACAAGCTGGCCATGTGCTGGCCAGCCTCTCCATCTGCATTCTGTTAGTGTATAAATGGAGGCTGAGGGGAGGGTTTGATATAGAGAGCAGAGCAAGCCACAGAGAGTGAGATATCTGTGGCGGAGAAACCGTCTTCCTTGGTGTGAGCAAGGGAGACGGGTGAGTGGGTGAGTGAGGAGAGTGTGAGCTCCTCCTCTATTGTAATCTTTCTGTAATATCTCCATTGTTATAGTGATAACCGGCTACTCTCCCGTGGACGTAGGCATTGAGGTCGAACCACGTTAAATATTGTGTCTCCTTGAGTGTGGGTGTGCTTTTCTGCTTGGTATAATTTCTACAAGGTCTTGGGCGGGATCCCAGATCCCAACAAGTGGTATCAGAGCCTCGTTGGTGGCGTTTCGGAACAAAAACAGCGTGTTGTTTGAAACTGCCCAGAAATCAAGTTGCTCGAAATCAGATTTTGAGCATACCAGGAGCAAGGGCTCGAGAAGAGGAGTACAACCATGTAAAGACGATACCCAGAGGAGTCTCCACGCGCCCTCACGCACCCCCTGAAGAAGGCGCGTAAGGCCCAGTCTCTGCACGCGCCCGCACGCGCCGTGATGGCATTTAGGCCACGTTTGTTTGGCAGATTAGATTGGATGGGATTATTAGTAAGAGGATTGTTAGTGAAGAGATTGTTAATGTGTGGATTGTTAGTGAGGGGATTAAGTAAAAGTGTGTTTGTTTTGATAATAGTGTGGGAGATGATTAGTGATGGGATTGTTAAATTATTTTTATATAAAATAAATAAATAAATTATTTCAATATTAAAAAAAATTAAAACAAATATTAAAACAACTAAGAGCACTTGGTAAAAAAAAAATTAAAATAATAAATTTTTTATATAAAATAGACTCAATCCCCTCACTATTTTCCTAATCCCACCTAAAATTCACCCAAGCTAATCCCCCAACAGAGGGGGATTACTAAGCCCCCTTCACTGCTAATCCTATCACATTGTGTTGCATCCAAACAAGGGTTTGGTGGGTCCCACGGATTGCTAATCCAATCCACCCTCCCAAATCCCCAATCAAACATGGCCTTAAAGTTGTGTTTCGATTATGAATTTTAATAAAAATTGAAAAAGAAAAAAAAAAAGTAAAAAAAATGTGAACAAAATATAAACTTTTTATTTTTGATTTTTTATTTCCTTTGCCTTTTCTCTTTCTTTTCCGCTTTCCTCTTCAAACCACATAAAGAAAAAATTATTAAATGCACTTCGAGATGAGTCCACACCAATCACCGATTGAAATATCTCATATTGTCTTTCCAAATATTAATTACACAAACAAAAGTTATATATCATTCACATTCAAGACTTTAAAATAGCAAGCAGTGACCACCACTTCTCCACTTGAAGAGGTAAATGAACTCTCACAGCATACTGCCAAGTTTGCAGACAGAGTGTGCTTTAAAGATCCTGACTCACACCATAATTCAAATGCAAAGAACATTTTCAACCAAAAGAGAGTAGCAGTAAGGCTTCATAAAGAATGTTGGTGATGACTTTGTTCTCACAATTTAATGTGTTGGACCCCTCTACTCTACTGACCTCCTTCTAATTCTCTTTACGGTGATGACTTCATTCTCACAATTCAATGTGTTGGACCCCTCTGCTCTACTCACCTCCTTCTAATTCTGTAAAGATTAACCTTAAATTCTTTCATTTCAAATTTATTACTTGTCTAAATGAAACCAAAGTTAATAAGAAGCAGTTGGGGTGGTTTACAATATTAAATGATATATATCACCAATATAATTTGGCAATATAATTTTTGAAGCTGAATTTCAATAGATAATTTCAACAAATAAATTTTTTAACAGATAATTTCAACAGATAATCAAAAAAAATTAAACAGATAGATATTTGAACCACTAGTCAAAAAAATTAAAAGATAGATTAAAGGTGTAAAATTATAAATAAAATGTGTTCCAAAATAATAAAATGTATTTTTCACCACAATATTTGATAAAGAGTATACTTTTCACCCAAAAAAAAAAAAAAAAAAAAAAACTCATGAGACCTAATTACACCCTCTTTAAAATGAAATTTTCATCAATTTTCTCTAATAATAATAATAATAATAATAATAATCTCCTGAACTTCTTTTAACGAGCAAAATAGTTTAGAGATTTTTTTATTTTGTTATTTACTTTTGAACTTGTTAAATTCACATAATTTTTTCCTTTTATTTTGATCTTATAAAATACTTCACATTCGCAACCATGCTAATGAAGTTCAGACGCATGGCACGTGTCACCCAACCCAAGTAACCTTTGTAAGTCTTCAAGGCTTTCTAAAAAAGAAAAAACAATGCAAGTCTTCTACATTCTATAATTCCTCCTAATTTCTACCCTTCAATTCTCTCTCCCAACCAATTCGAATTAATTACCCTACCCACCACCTTCTCCACCATTATAAATATGGATGGATTTCCATAAAGAAATCTCAAAAATCTTGAGTTGGGTGTGAAAAAATGAAGTTCATCAATCTAGTGTTTCTTTTGGGCTTGCTCTGGACGCCCAACCCAGTTACTTGCCAAATACCTTACAATCAGTTCCAACTTGTCCAAGCTTGGATACCGACATTTTGCAAGAAATACAGTGGCTGTTTTCCGAATTTGACACCAAACTTCACCCTCACGGCCTTTGGCCAGCTACAAGCACCGGGAACTTAGTGTTGAATTGTGGCACAGGTTGGAACGATTCTAATATTCGACCCGAGGTAATAAAATCCTTTCTTAATTAAACTTAAATTGTTGATGTGCTTCATTTCTCCAAGTGTTACAAATTTGATTTGATTGATTATTATTAAACAACCACAACTATCCAATTACTTATGGCTTATTTTCTTAATTTATTTATTTATTTTTCTTGGTTTGATATGTATTGCATTTGCAGACAAGGGTCTTAGCGGGTCCTTTGGCCAGCGCATGGCCAAGCATTATAATTGGCAGAACGGATTCACAGCTTTGGCAGTATGAATGGGACAAACATGGGACTTGTTGTTTGTCCAGAATGACGAAAATGGATTACTTTGTGAGCGTAATCCGAGAAAGAAATAAGATGGACTTGCTCAGCATCCTAGGCAATGCCAACATAGTACCGCGCTCCGATGTATCGTATACCAAGCTTGATTTCGAAAATGCTCTTACTCAGTTCACTGGAGTAGGAAATAGCATTTACGTTTCGTGCTATGCTCTTAACAACACGCATGTGCAACTGTTTGAGATTTACGCTTGTCTCAACTACCTTGCAACCCAAGTGATTCCCTGTCCAGTAAGTACCAAACAAAGGGGTTGTACCGGGAGCATTGTATTTGTAAGATAAATTGATAGAGAGAGAGAAAATAAATTGTGTATTGATGAATGTTGTATTTGTTATGTTTACAATGATCATATATATAGAAGAGAAGAAGGTAGTAGGTGAAATGGTAGGGGGTGAAGTGGAGGTGGTAGTGGTAGGTTAGGTGAGGAGTAGGTGAGGAGGTGAGTGTGTGTGGTAGGTGGTAGTGGTAGGTTAATACAATTTACAGTGGTAGGTTAATACAATTTACATTAATAGCCCCCCTCAAACTCAAGGAGGATAGGTACTAGCCAACTTGAGTTTGGAGAGAATAACAAAACAGAAAAATAAGCTGACAATTAAAAAATGGGATAGGAGACACTGTATGGTTGTGTCAGACCGATGTAGCAGATAGTTTATGGGGTCATGTCGGACCGTTGTAGCAGACAGTTTACGGGGTCATGTCGGACCGTTGTAGCAGATACTGTGTGGTCGTGTCAAACCGATGTAGAAGACAGTTTATGGGGTCATGTCGGACCGTTGTAGAAGACAGTTTATGGGGTCATGTCGGACCGGTGTAGAAGACAGTTTACGGGGTCATGTCGGACCATTGTAGCAGACACTGTGTGGTCGTGTCAGACCGTTGTTGTAGAAGCTAACCGGAATCAATGTCGGGACAGTTTATGGGGTCATGTCGGACCGATGTAAAAGATTGTGGTGGTGCACCAAGGGGGCGACTTAGGGAGTGCGCCATGAGCGACTTATACATGATACTGTGTATAACCCCCCCTCAAACTCAAATAGGTGTGAAGATAGAAACCTATTTGAGGTTGAAACAAAGGGATTGATAAAGCTGATCGGTGTAGAAGACACTGTATGAGGGTGTATATAGGCTGCCCAAAAAATATACATGGATGTAGATATCGAGCCCTCAAAAGTCATGCCCTCAAAAGGTGTGCCCAATCTGGCAAAAGGCGTGCCATCAAAAGGCGTGCCCGATGCAGCAAAAGACGTGCCAGATATGATGGCAAGGCACGTGAGTGCCTTGGCTGGCGTGCCCGTTTGTCTAGCATCAAGAGGCGCGCGATGCGCGTGGCTGCCTCGGCTATTTAACCAAGACAGAGCCTGAGGCCGAGGCAGAAGACAAACAACTTGCGAAAAAACTTCTGAAAAACGCTTCGGTGTGCTGAGAGAGATAGGCTGTAACACTCTGTTGCGAGAGATGGCTTCGTCGTCCCGTGGTCTGCTGACTCTCTTTCCCGACCTCAACGAGTCAACAAGAGAGATAACGGGTGCGGTGTCCCGTGAACCTCAACCAAACACCACTGGGTTTGCTCCGTTGAACTTTCCGATGCAGTCGGTGGAGCAAAAAATGGCAGTGCAAACGGATGTGGAGGCGAATCAGTATACTTTGAAGGCATGTGTGGAGTCCATGACGGCGGTCACAAACTTATCGCACCGGCTGCAGAGTAGGACAAATGAGGTGCAGCAATTAAACGCCCAACTGGCTCTGCTCCAACGCATGTATAAGGATGCGCGAGCAGAGATAAGCGTGCTAAGGGCAGAAAACAAGGAGCTGAAGCGGAAGGCCACCGTGATGTTCCGATTTGGAGGTCCGCCATATGCTGCAGTGGAGGAACAGGGAGTAGTGATCGTGCCCAGTGGAGTGGGAAACACGGAGGCAACACCGGCAAGGACCGCCCAGGACGGAGGTAAAAAGAAGAGACCGGCGACAGAGTAGAGAAGGGAAAATGGATGAGGTTGTTGTGTGTGGGTTATTGTGTTTTTTTTTTTTTTTTTTGTGTAAAATGGTGCTCGGGGTGAGCCCCGACATGAATAAAATGAGTTTGGTGTGCAGTTCGTCTTCTGCGTTTGTTTTTTTTTTTTTTTTTGTTTTTTTTTTTTTTAAATGGAGAGTGTTTGGTTTGGAAGGGTAATCAAAATATATTTGTGGGTGTGTTGATTATGAAAAACTAATGTGCCGGTGCTGTGTTGGAAAGTTCAAAAAGAGAGATAAGAAAAGAAAATAAAATAAGCACCCAGAGGAGACATGCCCAGATGGGTGGAGGAATAAAAAAAAATAATAATAATAAAAATAAAAAAAGAAAAACAAAACGAAAAGGTGAAAATATTAAAAAAAAAAATGCGGTGGGTATGTGAGTAGTGGGAAACATGGGTGTAAAAGGGGCTCACCAACTAAGTGTTTAATAATAAAAGAAAAAGAAGCACCACACCACTACATCCCAATTAAGCAACTAGAGAGAGAGAGAGAGAAAAAAAAAAAAAGATAACCCGTGTATGTGTGTATGCATGTATCTGGGTGTGTGTTGGGTCTCTCTTCCCACTTTCTCTCACTTTTCTCTCCCTGAGAGAGAGAGATAGATGGGTTTGCATGTGTGGGGTCTCTGCCGTTGTGATCAGGGTGGAGAATGTGATCTCCAAGATCAGTCTATGGCTTTTGGTTCTGATCGGGGCCGGTTTACAGAAATGAAAAGATCTGTGGTTGATAAGAATCTGGGTCCATTGGTTAAGACTGTTATGACTCGGGCTGAGAGAGTGTATCAATGGCGATTCACAGCTCGAATTCCGTTGAAACAAAAGCTTCAACACCTCATTGCAGCAAGGCCAATCACAACCAGTTCTTCGTATGGAGAGAATTCTTGTGGGGAGGTATTGCTGGTGCTTTTGGGGAAGGAATGATGCATCCAATTGATACTGTAAAGACACGGATGCAAAGTCAAGCCATTTTTAATGGATGTCAGAATCAGAAAAGCACATTACAGATGGTTCGGACAGTCTGGGTCACTGATGGGCTAAGAGGCTTCTACAGAGGAATAGCTCCTGGGGTTACTGGATCTCTTGCAACTGGAGCAACGTATTTTGGTGTTATAGAGTCCACTAAGAAGTGGATTGAAGAAAAACACCCTAGCCTTGCGGGCCACTGGGCACATTTTATCGCTGGAGGTCTTGGAGATACACTTGGCTCTTTTGTGTATGTTCCATGCGAAGTGATAAAGCAACGCATGCAGATTCAAGGCACTAGAAAATATTGGAGTTCTGTAGTCATAAAGGACAATATGAAACCTGGCATGCAAATATATGGCTACTATTCAGGAATGTTTCAGGCTGGCTCTTCAATATTGAAGGAAAAGGGGCTAAAAGAGGTTGGTCACGAGAAATTGCTCGGCGGGGACGGAGTGGTGGAGGGAGAGACCAGGGAACTCAAGGTTGACGCCGACGAAGATCCGACCGTCGGATCCTAATCCGACGGCGCCGACGTGTGTCTCAGTCTCATCCATCATGAATAGAAGATGCCTTTGGCTCCCTAACCTCTCTCCCCCCCAAACCGAGAGAGAGAGATCGAGAGTGGTCTGATTGCCTCAGATCAGTTGAGGGCGACTTCGGCGGCGGCGTGTTCGGCCTGGCGAAGGTGGAGAAGGCGGCGTGGCGCAACGCCGAGCTATCTGCGAGGGTGGCGCAGCTGAGCGCGGAGGCGCAGGCAGGGCAGGCTCGGGCGAGGGAGCGGGAGGCCACGGCTGAGATCATCATCTTTGAGAGTAAGGTGGATGAGATCCAAGGGCAATTTGAGAGTAAACTTTTGCATCATCATCTTTTCGGCTGCTGAGGAGCTCGCGCCATGGGCGGCGCGTGGGTGCGTGTTGGCTCTGACTTGGCTAACTCGGGCAATGGCACAGGAGGCCACTGGTTTTGATTGATGAGAGGAAAAGTGGGATCCAACGGTTGTGATCGGATCTGGTGTTGCGGTGGTGAAAGTGTTGTTGAAGAATCTGCCATTGAAGAAGAAATTAGGGAAATTTGGATTTGTCCGGCGGGCGGCCAAGGCGAGGTTGCCGCCCGCCGGTGAAACAAAATTATTAGGTTCTTAACCTAGCTCTGATACCATGTAAGATAAATTGATAGAGAGAGAGAAAATAAATTGTGTATTGATGAATGTTGTATTTGTTATGTTTACAATGATCATATATATAGAAGAGAAGAAGGTAGTAGGTGAAGTGGTAGGGGGTGAAGTGGAGGTGGTAGTGGTAGGTTAGGTGAGGAGTAGGTGAGGAGGTGAGTGTGTGTGGTAGGTGGTAGTGGTAGGTTAATACAATTTACAGTGGTAGGTTAATACAATTTACATTAACAGTATTTCTCCCGTAGTAGTAGCAACTTATGTTGGAATAATTAGTGTGCTTGATGAACCGCAACAGTGTTTTATTAAAGTAAATGTTTGAAATTGACTGTAGCATGCTATGTTGGTTCATTCAATTTTTTCTTTGCTAGATTCATTAACTGTTTATCGACTGGAAATTGCAAAAATTTTCTTAGTTTCAATAGATTGTGAAATATCTGTTGTAGAAATGTCTACAACACCCCAAATGATAAAATGGCCCCAGAACCAATCCACTCCCGGAAGAAATGGAATAGTGATGAAAATTCTCCAAAAGCTACAAAAGGGTTCAGAAAGCTTCTCTTGAATAAAAATTGCAGCAAGGGATGGGGTTCAATATATTTCACCACCGCATCCACTTACAAAATGTTCTGTTACTTGAATTGCTCTTCACATAATCTTTCTTGTACTTTGTAAATGTGGCTACTAATTCATCATAGTCTGGAAGCTTTGGGTGGACATAGCTCAACTGAGGCCTGGACTCTTCATCTTCTTCCATTTCCTCCAGATGATCATGACATGAGCTACAAGAATTGTGCATTAAAATCCCTTCCTTGACTATCATGTTTTGATAATTCACTTCGTTCTGATGTTTTGATAATCCATCATATTTTGCGCACGCTCCATCTTTCTTGATCATGGCATTGCGTCTATGTGCTAAACTCTTCTTCTTCACGAAACTTTTACCTAACATTTCTATCCCATGATTCCAAACTATTAATTTCATTTTTGCCACTGAAATCTTCTTTGTTTGATAACTGATCTTCCATGTCATCGAGGTAGACAATGGCTGTCTCTTGAATTGGAGGTGAACTATCTGGTGTGTAGTCCTATTTGATTAACTATCATAAGAATCACAAGGAAAGGTCACCAAGCTCCTAGAATTGGTGCAAGAAAATCTTGATCCAATTCTCCAGAACTTGTCCTTCATTTTTTATTTCGGCATTTGATCACTATCTTGAATTACCAAATTAAAAGATTGATCTTTATTTCTAGTTTCACATTTTTTTTCTCCAAAAAACTGGGAGCTACAAGTTAAGAAAAATAATTGTTTGAAGTCCGAGATATTTGTAAAAGAAAAATTATTCAATAGTTTCAAAGCATCCCGAGAGCACCACCGTGGCATGTGCACATGGTGCTCCTAACCAATTAGGCTGTACAAAAAAGACCAATGAGGCTAACCTTGTCTCTCACCCAACAAACCAAGATAAATTTATAAATTTATGTGTATAGTAGATGAGAATAAAAAAGGGGAAATTACTATTGGGTAATTTCAAAAAATATTTTAAATTTATGCAAAATTTTATAATTTTAATTATTAATATTTATAATTTTTATCATTTATGTGCGATTATTTTTTAAATAATACACTGCACTGAAATTTTCCCAATAAAAAATACAAAAATATAGTGATTTCTCATCTATTTATGTAAAAAGAAAATCATGATTGTGTGTTTTCTCCCTATATTTTTGGATGAGTAAAATAATAAAATATGTGAGATACGAATATGAGTGAATTTTTTTTCTTCTTCTTTATTGTGTATTTTAATGGACAATCACGATATTATAATTTTATTTTTATTTTATAACTAACCAATTTGTTTCTTTTCAGTTTTTCTTATCACAATTTCTCACCAAATTTATAAATCAAATATAAGAAAATTTCTCTTTCTATTCATTTCTTACCAAACCATCTCATCCAAATAAACTACATAGTTAAATGGACAGTGAAAAAAAAAGTGATAAAAATAAAAGTTAAATGTGTCACTTTCTCTTCTTTGTACACATAAAAGTTAAAGTTAAATGTAAACATAAATTTTATGAAAATCAGACGTGTAAAACAAAAGTAATGAAATTTTACAATTATGAAACATTGAAAAAAAAATAAAATAATTACTTTATACATTAATTTGGTTGTTATGCACAAATGACAAAGAACAATGACCAAAATGAAATAAAATTAGGGTTAAATAGGTAAGGGACCAACAAATACACAAAAACTAGACAGCAGATCTAGTAGATACACAGCATAGGGGCACAAAGTGAAGCAGAGTTTGCTCCCAGCCAATGGTGGCAGGCCAGAAGATGTTACGCAAACCAGCAAAGCAAGATAGATACATAGAAACACAGACAGGACAGAAACCAGCATACTACCACTGAGACAGATAGATACATAGCCAGCACTGGAGCAGGTAATACCCAAGCCAGCAAACCAGCACACCAGCAGACTCCAAAAGCCACCCAAAACACCAAAACATCAACCAGCCAATGACAGAACAAGTCACAGCAAATGGTGGCAGACCAAGGTACCAACTAGTTAGTAGCCCTCAACTGCAGACCTTAAACTGCTGCAGATACAGAAATACGCAATAGCAGAGCTTGCACAAATAGATACAGTACAACATAGCTATGAAGACAGCAGTGTTGTAGCAGAACAATCAGCACCAGAGCAAGCACCAAGGTAAAAGACACCAAAGTGATAATATTCACCACACACAAGCAGCCCCAACACAGATTACCAGATTACAGATGTACCAGGTAACAACATAAACACCATAAAAGCATAATACAACACAGATGCAGCAGAGCAACAAACAGAAGCAGGGGCAAACACATTTAACAGCAGAGGGATAAAAGGTGATTCCATAGATAATGTTGTTAGTATTTATTAGAATTAGAAATAGTTTTACAACATAAATTATAACTTATAAAAAATTTCTTCAATTTAATGATAAATATCGACAACTTCAAACGACTTATTTGAAATCATTGATAAGAGGTGGAATCTTCAAACGAGTTATTTGAAATCCAAGTTTACAATTATTTTTTTGTTATGCTAATTAATGAATTTTTGATGGCGAATCGATCGACCCATCTTAACACAAAAAACAAAAAAACACGAGAGTGATCCTGATTTGAGTTGAATTTCATTCAACCCAAGTTGAAATAACATTACAGAAGCTTATGGAAGTGAGGCTAGCATGTTTGGCCCACTGAGCCACTCTCCATTTGACATTAACACTCAAATCCTTAAGATTAGGCTGACTCCCATTGAAGATTCAATGGGAGTTTCTCTTTTCCATATGTCAAACTAACACCTCCAAACAAAACTGGTTGCATCAAAACCACCAGTGTTTTTCTTTGTCATGTTATTGTTTCGCACCAAACCAAACACGTACATTGGAGAAGACTACTAAAGGGTACCCCGCCACCATTGTTGTTTTCTTTCCCATGGACAACATCTCCTTTTAATTAGTCACCAATGAACAACAAACAAATATTTTAAACAAAAGAAAGCTCCAAACAAAGTAAGATTGGCTATGTCATTCTCCTTCCCCCCCCCCCCCCCCCCCCAATTCCATGCCCTCTCTCTACAACAGGATTAAAGTCAGATTGTTTAGGTGTTCATGGGGTGTGTTATGTACTATAGTTCAGAACATTCAATAAAGTTATATCACAATTTGTAAAAAAAAAAAATTTGTAACTTCCTATAATTAATCACAAAAAATTCTAAGGCTTACAAAGTTCTTTCTTTAAATTTTAACAATTCACCTATCAGGTGTACAGACACCACTAATTTTAATTTCTATTTGATTAATTAATTACTCAATGAAAGTGAATGGATATGAGGTAGTAGGAGCATCCATGATCCCTTAAAAGTGCAAAAGAAGAAAAAAGATAAGTGAAAGAGACAGGTTTGGTGATCAATTTGCGCATGTTTGTTTGTGAGGAAATGGAAGTTAAGGTGCTTCATGCACCTAATTACAGATTTTTGGATTAACATGGCTTGTTCTTCAGTGGTTTTAGTCACCGAGTCACTGTTAATTATTTTTCATGGGTTAATTGTATTTTTGAAATGAAAAACATTTTAATTGTGTCAAAGGTGATTCCATAGATAATGTTGTTAGTATTTATCATTAGAATTATAAATAGTTTTACAACATAAATTATAACTTATAAAAAATTTCTTAATTTTAATGATAAATATCCACAACTTCACAGTACAGGGATAAAAGGTGTTATTTGATTAGTTTAAAGTATACAATTTACACTTGGTGATTAAGAAAATTCATTCAATTTTGGCATACGTTAGTTATGATTTATATAGTTGGGGAGAGAAATGTATGTTTTGCTATGTAGGCCAAGTGAATGAATCTTATAATAATATGTTAATTCATTGTACCTTATCAAATATGTAAGAGATAATAAACAATTAGCAAATCATTGGTAAGAGGTGGAATCTTCAGACGACGTATTTGAAATACAAGTTTACAATTATTTTTTTGTTATGCTAATTAATGATTTTGTGATGGCGAATCGATTGACCCATCTTAACACAAAAAACAAGAAAGCATGAGAGTGGTCCTAATTTAACCTGAATTTCATTCAACCCAAGTTGAAATAACATTACAGCAGCTTATGGAAGTTAGGCTACCATGTTGATTAATTAACAATTGATTAATCAATAGTTAATTAACTAATTAATGAGCCGATTTAGCTGAAACAAAGACACATTTGGTCATATAGTGGGCTTTCAGTTTCACTTTCGAATCTAAGTGTGTTTTCGGATAGATGGGGGGCCACCCCCAATGCCTAACATAGCTTAACAATTACAAATTGCAATTACACGCAGCAGCTAAACAGATGAAACATCATGTCAATAGATACAGACCTCTCCCCTCTTTCAGAAACCAACCTGAATTTTTAAACCCTAAAATCATTCATGTACTCCACTTATTAATCTATGTCATTACCTTAATAATTTATTATACGGTGTACATATACGACGCCTATCCAATCCAAACACAATTCTATTATAAACACAGAAACAAACATATAATAGCAGTAAAGAAGTTGCACTCACTAAATTCAAAATCATAGATGGAATTTGCAGTGGTGATGGGTTATTGTGCAGGTGGTGCTGAATTAAGAGAACTTACATGCAAGTCCTAATAAAATTTGGCACAACAAAATGTCACTAATCGTCTTTTGCTAGAACCAACTTTCATGAAGAATTGATAGAACTTAATGAAAATTAAGTCTAAATATTAGGACCTACTAGTAATTTACCCTTGAATTTTGAATTAATGGATAAACACTTTGTCCTTTGCAAGGGTGGAGAGGCTAATTCCAATAAGTGCTAATCAAACGACTGATTTTCACCCATAAAATATATATATATATATATCAAGCTAAGAGAAGCATCGAAAGGACGCGGTAAACTAACACCTTCCTTAAACACAATGGTAAACCTCTAAATTCAACTGTTGTTTTGTCAAAACCAAAACTTTGAGTTATTTAAGAGTTAAACATACTCAAAACAGGGTTTAAATATTATATTTCAAATAATATTTGCAAATAGATAGTTCTATCTCAGCTTTTATTTGGTTTACAGTACTTGATTCGCACGAAATTAAGATTGTTTCATATCCATTAGTGCATGTGCGCATAGCTAACACTAGGAAATATCTAGGCACAACATGTCATATGCAAATTATAGTTTAAATTAGTGTTGATTACAAACTATTCTGATATTTTAAATTAGTGATGTTACAAATCAATGCAACTATAATTTTTTTTTAAAAATCCAATGAAGGAAAAAAGTAAGTACATAGGGTATGCACATTTTTTTGAATTATATTTTTAAAATTATTTCTACTTTGCAACATTGTCATAGTTTGTTTTCTGCTTGATATATAAGCCCAGACAAAGAACAATTTATGTGGGGAAAAAAAAGGGCAACCAAAAAAAAAAATCAAAAAGGGCTGCCACCACCATAGAATCATCATCTAGACAGTTCCTGATCTCACAGCCGTGGCAAGCCAGACACCCAAGAAACTAAAATATATTTAGCAAACCTAGATCAAATGAGATGGCCATTCCACAGCAATCAGAAGTAATCAAGTAAAAATTTGGCAAACAATATCATCACTATCTGGTAGCAAATAAAAGAAGACATCATCAAAGCCCACTCTTTAACAAAATCATAATACATAACTTTATAAAACTCTATTGGATAATACTATACCTTTAACACAACATCAATATTCTCACAATATATAGATCAATGCCACCACAACCAACAATTTATAGTTAATTGACAATTTTGCAATCAAAGTTCACTAATTCAGTGCCTAGGGGTAGTTTTGTTTCCAGCTGCTTGGCACGTTCTCTAGCAACATCATTTCCCTCACCTATTTGGTCATTTAAATCACACTCAAGTTAGAGGAGTCCATGGGTGCTATAATTTTGCTCCCAAATCAGACCAATGAGTGTGGAGAGATCGAGCAACAAATCGGAGTCCAACAAGATCCCAAATGTTTGATATTGCACAATTTTTTTTTTTTATTTATTTGGATACCTAGCATTTGTAATATAAGAAAGTCGTTCTTCTCAATTGACTCTGAAAAACCTAACACTAAAGATTGAAATTTCAACAATCCAAAATCCACAATCCGAAATAAAACCACTTCAACCAAACCCATTTACGAAATCAACACAAAATGAAAGAAAAAAAAATCATATAAAAACCCTACAGAAAGCGTGAGAAATGGGAAAGGGAGAGACAGCGAGAAAGAGAGAGAAAAAGCGAGTCCAGATCGACAGAGAAGGAGAGAGACCGAGAGACAAATACCTATAATCAGTGGTGGTGCTGATTTGCAGTGATCGTGGTGGCGAGCGTCGGTGGCCAGCGAGGGTGATGATCGACGGTGGTGAGCGGCTGTGAGGTTTGGTATCGACTGCTCTCTATGTTGGTGTGTGAGACATAACAGAACCGAAATGTGTTTTCCTGTAAATGGGATACTGGGCGCGAATATTAATGACTTTCCCTCTAAAAAAATTTCGAAGCTTTAGCGACTAAACGATTATTTGTCGCAAATACTCATTAACAGCGACTAAATATTGGTCGCCAAAGGTAACATTTTTGGCTACTAATGTTTACTTTCTTCGGCAATCTTTAATATACAATGACTAAATGATTTGTTGTCGTCAAAAATTCATCTAAATGTGTCATTTTTGTGCAACTAAATCGGTTTTTGTCGGCAAATGACATTATACGCCGACTAAATGAAGAATTAGTAGCATAAAATGACAAAAAAACACCGACTATAGCTATTTTTGGTTGCCAATAAGAACTCTATGTCGACCAAAATCATATAGTAGCTAAAAAATGCGATCAATGCCAACTAAATCAACTTTTGGTCGCCCAAAGCACTATTTTTGGCGACTAAAATTGTTTTGGTCGCCAATTTTAGTCGCCAAATGTGCAGTTTCTTGTAGTGTAAAGTAAAAAAAAAAAAAGTAAAACAAGAAATAAAATAAGAAGATAATTTAGGTCTCATTAGACACTTTGTGCTCTCGACTTACTGCATTAAGAAAAATACGTTTGATTTGTATTTTGAGAAACAAAAAACAATGCTTTCTAATTTTTATTTTTCCATTTTCATTTTTAAGATACACACTATCCACACAAAAAATGGTAAAAACTATAAAACATAGAGAAATTGTTTAGTGTTATTGGAATAAATATAAGTGGTGCATGTGCTCTAATTTTATAATTGTTGATTTAAGTAGCACAATTTTTCACTTTTGTGCTATTGTTCATTCTTCAAATGTGTGGTATATAACATACAATATATCCTAGATGATCACGACTGTCTTGATTCAATTGAAAAGGTAAAAGACTATTTTGTTAGCTTTGATTTTAAAAATACCAGCTGTCCACATATGCAATATGTGTGTAAATCGAGGGAAAAAAAAAACGAGTAATATCATATAAATAATGACAAGAAAATATGCTTATATTGTAAGGTCCCGATGTCCCACATCGGGAATTGAGGGAGAGTTCCTAGGCTATAAAAGTAAAAACCTGGACCCTCATATAGCATCAAGGTCTTTTCCCGAGTGGTGAAACAATGTCGATGACATATGAATGGTTGGGGTGTTACAAATGGTATCAAAGCCAACTCTTCGGAGTGCCAAGTGCAGGCCCTTTGCGTCTCTCGATGCATGTGGGTGGGCTTAAGAGCAAGCAGGCTACTGCATGGGGACGTACAGCTTTAAGAGGGGGTGATTGTAAGGTCCCAGTGTCCCATATCGGGAATGGAGGGAGAGTTCATGAGCTATAAAAGTAAAAACTTGGACCCTTATAGAGCATAGAGGCCTTTTCCCGAGTGGTGAAATCCCTAGCAGAACTCTTCAGTTAAGCGTGCTTAGGCTGGAGTAGTTATGGGATGGTTGACCCACTGGGAAAACAAATCTGTGTGAAGGGTTGGGGTGTTACATATATAGTGTGTTGCTAAAGTGGAAAGTATGTTCTTTTTCAGATAAAGGTTTATGGGCCAAACCTTACACATTTCATTATATAATTTTATATTTTTAAATAAGTTAGAAAGGCATTTTAAAAAATGTCACAAAATGTCAACACCATTTCCAGCCTTCATATATTATAATAGAATAGATAGATATATTAGAGGCTAGAAATTTGATTTAATATGGTATGATTTATTCTTGTTTTAGAATATTTATCACTGTGTTTGGTTTCAATTTTCTAGAAATTGAATTTTTTTTTTTTATGCAATTGTTCTCTTCGCCGTTTGCTAACAAATTCGTTCTTAGCAAAAGAGGAAGAGATCTGGAATGCGAGAAAAATCTTGAAGAAGTGAGAAAAAAGATAGAGAAGAGAGAAAAAAGATAGAGGAGAGAGAGAGAGGTTGTGGCTTAGATCTATTCAAAAAATTGAACATGTAAGGGAAATATGCTTGATAAATTTCAAGGGAAAAATGCTTAAGCTAAATTTCAATAGATAATTTCAACAGATAGATTTTTTAACAGATAACTTCAACAGATAATCAAAAAAAAAATTAAATAGATAAAATATTTGACCAATAGTCAAAAAAATTAAACAAATAAAAAAATTAACAAATAGATTAAAGGGGTAAAATTATAAATAAAATGTGTTCCAAAATAACAAAATGTATTTTTCACCACAATATTTGATAAAGAGTCCCCCAAAAAAAAAAAATACTCATGAGACCTAATTACACCCTCTTTAAAATGAATTTTTCATCAATTTTCTCTAATAATAATAATCTCCTGAACTTCTTTTAACTAGAAAAATAGTTTAGAGATTTATTTTTTAATTTTATCTACGTTCATGACGTTCAAACGCATGGCAAGTGTCACCCAAGTAACCTTTGTAAGTCTTCAGCACTTTCTGAAAAAGAAAAACGAATGCAAGTCTTCTACATTCTATTTTTGGACCTTTTCACTTAGTCTTTTACATTCTATTTTTGGACATTTTTATTGCGCGTTTTGGTCTTTTTATTTATTTATTTTTTAATTTTATCTTCGTACATCTTAAAAAATTAATAAGTCACTCAAAATTGTTAATTTTAATCTTCAATTTAAACAAAAAAGAACTAAATTAAACTAGATTTAAAGTGATAAATGTCTAAAAATTATTATTTTTAATCTTTAATTTAGACATAAAAATTAAATTGAAATTATACTTAAAGTACAGAGATCAAATTATTCAAATTATAATTATCATAATGATAAATTTGTATGATAATGTTTATACATATTGTATTTTTGAACTACAAAATATCATAAATGATGAAATATTTTTTTTAGAAGGATAAATGATGAAATATTTATTCAAAAAATATATGGAAATTTTAAATAAATATATGTGTAGGACCTCAGTGCTTACCCCCCAGCACCTGCCCGCAAAGGGCATGCTCTCCCAATTGTAAGAAATCGGCGCTTACCATCTCAGCAAAACCCATATGTAGTAGTAAAGGTGCAACTTTATTCCCTTAAAGGGTACAGCGTCAAGCACCACAAGTCGACTGTGACTCGGCCTTACCCTAGGCCTCTGCCATGGTAGGATGCTAGCGCAAACCCAAGCCAACAATATGGAAAATTTTGATTTAGATATATCTTTCAATTTGGAAATTTTGATTTTTAGTCAAAAGGCCATTATAAATTGGCACATTATTTTTTTTTTAATTTCTTACACATTTTTTTTATATAAAAACTTTTAAAAAAATAACTAAAATAATTTATTTCTAAATGGTTTACAACCGCAAAGACTATACAAAATACTACCAAAGTCTTGCCGAATTGCGCCAAATCAAGCATTTTTTGAGTTGTGACAATGCGGGTTGGGTAGGTTGGGTTTTGATTGTGATGAACCATCCGATTGAAGGTTTCAAAAAACCAACCCGCCTACCAAACTACCCAACTCTTTATTTTCCAACCAAACCTAAGCCTTTGAGTTTGGAAATTTCACTATTTTATCAGATAAAAAAATTTGTGTGAGATGATTCATGGATTTTTTGTAATTAATTAGATGGTTATGAGAGAAAAATTTATAAATTAATATATAGAATCTGATATTTTATCTTATTAACTATTTTAATAATTTAAAATTTTTATTGACTATTTTAACCAAAATAAATCATCTCAAACAACCCCTAATTCACGCGTTCAGGACACCTGTCCCACTAATGGAACCAGTGGTTGAGATCAATCATCCACCAAAACGACATCATTTTGGTGGGGGAGATAAAAAAACAAATTCCTGGGTTTTAGATTTTCAGTCGTGCAAACACGAACGTGAGAGAGAGTGGAGGGGCTAAAGAAGAAGGAAGTTGTTGTCGCCCCGTCCGCCGCCGCCAACGGACCTATTCTTCAAGGTTTGGTTTGGTTTGGTTCTGCTCTTTTTCCCTAGTAAGTGGGTTTTCTTTGCTCTCTCTGCTTGTGATTTCTCTTACTTTTTCTCTTTCAAATCTGTAAAAATACTCTGTTTGAAACAAAAAAGCAATTAGCTATCAAGCTACTACTATTGAACAATACTACTCTTGAATTGAATGTGATTGTGCTTCATTGATTACCTGTTTGACGGATCTAAAATTATCTTTGAATAGATCCACCAGGTATTCTTTCGTTTTACTTTTAATTTTAGTTATTGATGATGGTTTTGCTTTAATTTGTATTTGTCGATCTGTGCTATGTATATGTAGATTTAGAAAGTTATGTATGATCTACAAATTTGATCACTAAACTCATGTTATTTTGAAACAGAATACCAAGTTGTTTTAAACTTATTTCACATCCTGGGTTTGAGAAATAAGTTTAGGGTAATTTGTTCGAAAATGACATTGGTTTAGTTAATAACTTCGTGATCTTCAGTGCTTCGACAGGGCGGCGGCGACGCCATGAACTTCTTCCTTAGCCCCTTCTCTCTCTTCTTCATTCCCTCTCTCCCTCTCTTCACATTTGAACTGTAAAACCTAGGGAGGGAAATTGGTCTCCCCCAAAATGATGTCAGTTGGGTGAGGGAGTAATCTCTGCCACAGATCCCTTCACTAGATCACTTTAGAGGATCCGAATGCCTAATTCACCCCCAACATCTCGAGAAATTATTCATTTGTCTAAGGGCACCACGTCACTAATGCCAGGTGGTGCCCCATCCCAATAGTTGCGCACCACCTGTCTATATTGCCAGTTGCTCTACCACATAATTAACATAAATAATACACATGAAAGACTCTGAACGTGTTAATGTTAAAGAGATTTAAAATAATTTATTATTGTTTTATATTACCGCTTCAACTCCAAAATTTGAAGTTTGAAAATTTGAATTCAAACCCACTCAACATAAACAAACATTTGTCTCCCTCCTCTATTTAATCTCTCTCTACCACATGTGTTTAAGCGATAGACATGTGTGTCCTCCAAATATCCAAAGAGTGTCAAAGTCTTTAAAAAAAATTAAAAAATAGGACATGTTTTGAAAAGTGTTGGACACGTGTCGGGAAAATGTCCAAAGAGTGTCGGTATCTGACACAAACACGACACAGATACGTCGCTTTCTTAGAAGTGTCCGTACTTCTTAGTTGTCCACCAAGTCCGCCATCAATGCCAAATAACCTTAGTGGACCAAGCAGATATCTTAACCTTGAAAAAATATCCATTAATGAGTATATAGTACCTACTTTTTCATCACTTAGCTCTTGCACAACCTTTGAGAACAACAGATTAGCTAAGTAGTAGTCTAGTATGAGATCAAAGATGATAATCTCATAAGAAAGCGTAGTAGTCAACAAGCAATAAACACGAGGCACACTTAAGCACAATGGCCTCCTATCTCCTGCGTCTTGGAACGTAAGTGCAAAGCTAGCGTGCGAGTAAAATGGTTGGTCCTACACAAGTGTATAAATGTTATATGTGCAATGGAATTCAATTTGGAAAGTCTTGGGGAATGTAACCTAAGAGTTTCTAAAACTAAGAAACACAAACAGGTACACATGAAAAATTTTAATAAATAAAGGAAACGTGGAGGACCCAAAAAAATTATAATTTTATGTATTTATTATATATCATATATATAAATATAAATACTGCATTCAAGGATAATAAGAAAATGCAACTTGATATTGTTTCCTATAAATTTACTTTCTTATTCCTTTTCTTTTATCATTTTATCCCCTATTTATTTTGTTCAAATTTGTAATTAGTTTCATTTGTGTCTAAACTATGGTTACATTATGTCCTCCAAGAGTTTGAAGCATGTTTGATTCTTTTTTCTTTTTTTTTTTTTTGGTTAAATGACATGTTTGGATAAGTGTCGGACATGTATCTGGAAGTGTTTAACATGTTTTGGTTAGTAACATGGACATGCTATCTTGTTAGAAGTGTTCATGCTTCTTAGTTGCAAAACAAAAAACCTACAAAGAGAACATAGACTATTAAGTTCATCTCCTTGATTGGTTGATTCGACTCTTACGTCATAATCACATGAAATCTTGGAAGTGATTTTTCAATATTTGATTGGCCTCTCCTATCTAATTATTTGATTTTTTTTGATTTGATAAATAGTGTTCTTATTTGATTATATTTTGTTTGGGCAATTGTTTGGTATTTATTTTGATAAGAATTGGGATTTGATGACTTGTGATTTTTTTTTTTTAAATTGATGTCCGTTGGAAATAGAAAAAGAATAGGATGGCGATTTTTGACAACATTATCTCGCCCTGTCTTTGTGTTCAATATTTTCCCCTTATAGGGCTTCTGGCAATATCAAATGTGGGATCCCCAATTGAATTTGGTATTGGAATGATATGAATTTCCTTGTCTCGTATCCTTCCCATCAACCCTCTGTAATATAGTATGTATATATCTTTTAAGAATTTAATCTTGAAACATTAATTTTCTTCATAAGAACAATCTATTTATCGAACAAAATGTAGTAGAAAAATATTATATGCTCATCAAAACATGTGTCTTTGGCTTCAAATTACTCATGTGGGCATCATGACTTCAAATTAGTTTTGAATTTTTACTAAAGCCAACCTGATGGGGAATCTGTCTCATTAGGGGACAAGGATGGTAGATGTAGAAATATTCTTTGATAGGGATCAAGGATGGTACTTGGAATATTCTCCGACGGGGTTCCTGTCACGCCCCAAACCCGCCCCTAAAAGTTTGGGCATGACCACTTCAGAAACAGACACTTAACTCAATACTCATAACGTATAGGGCCTGAATGAAAGCATTTAATATCATAATCATTAATATAAAATCACATCCATTGAGCTATCACTATTATGTCAGGATCACAAACAATGCATCACGTAAATAAACATACAGAGAACATGCACTTGAAAATTAGTTATATACATACGCATACACAGACCACTTCAGAAACAGACACTTAACTCAATACTCATAACGTATAGGGCCTGAATGAAAGCATTTAATATCATAATCATTAATATAAAATCACATCCATTGAGCTATCACTATTATGTCAGGATCACAAACAATGCATCACGTAAATAAACATACAGAGAACATGCACTTGAAAATTAGTTATATACATACGCATACACAGACCTAGCCCCAAGGTTGGGCGTATAACAAAAGCATTGGATGGTGAAGGAGTTATGTACATTTCAACCTTAGGCAGATAATTAGAGTACAAGCCAAAAGTCTAACAAAACTTCACAAAATGTTCGGGTTTCGTCTAAGTGCCTGGACATACGGGGATTGACAAAAGAGAGATAGGCACCGAGGGTAAAGGCTGACCTCCAGATTGATTACCTACAGAATCAGACAAAATACAAAGTGAGCCAAGCTCAGTGAATAATAGTACCCAAATAATTCAATGATCAACTTGAATTATAATGCATATCAATGCGTATATAAATACAAAAGACATATAGTTAATCTGATACTGTAACTATTTCCATAACGGCCTTGAGCCCAGTTTTTAGACGGAGTGGCTTTAAGCCTAGATTAAACAGAGTGGCTTTAAGCCCAGAGATATACAGAACGGCCTTAAGCCTGACAAATTTTACAGATTGGCCATAGGCCTAACAGATTCCACAGATTGGCCGTAGGCCTAACAGAGTTTACAGATTGGCCATAAGCCTAACAGAGTTTACAGATTGGCCATAGGCCCAGATATCATCAGAGCAGACTAGTTTCAGAGTCTTACAAAGTTTTAGAGGCATATGAAGATACACACATTCTTTCAACCGTTCATATAAGTTAACATAGTTAATTTACGATTAACAGGGTGCTAATGGTAACATTAGCGATAGGTAAAGTGTACTACTACAGTACTACTACTCACAGTGTTATGGCGGATCTCTACTTCCTCCCAGAGGGTGTCCTACACACATACAAAGTCACACATTAATCCAATTCCTTCTTAAATTCACATTTGATTCGATAACTTCAAGTAAATTAAGAAGCATTTTAAAGATTTCAAATACTAATTTTAACCATCCCAGAGGGTCAAACACGTAAAACGGAGCGGGTAAAATTTTACAGCATGGGCCGCACGTGCGGCGGTTGGTCCCACACCTATGGTTGGGAAGTCCCCCACGTGCCTTTTTAGCAGTAGCCAAAACCCAAAATTTTCCCATTTCCCACACGTACGGCCATGACTCCCGCACGTGCGGCAGTGCTCCCGCAAGTGTGGCGATGACCCCCGCACGCGCGGCGATTTTGTACAATTTCAGTCCAAAATTTCAAGCAACTCTTCACTTAGCAAATTCAATATAAAGCCCAAATTAAGGAAGATTTATGCAACATAATGGTTCAATACTATAATAACATGAATTATAAGTGTATAATGTTACAAGAATTGTAAGTTACAAACCCAACTAAGTTACTTCTTTCAATTTCAAGAACACAACCCAATCCTCTTAATCATACAAACAATACACATGTACTCACATGTAGTTCCAACATGAGAATTCTAGGCATGAGTTACAATTTCCCCCATATAACCCAAATTAGATCCCAAACAATTTTCCAATTAGGCAAGCATCACACACAGCTTCAATCATAAACCCTAGTCCTCACAAGTGAGAGGAGAATTCTCACACATGTTCAAAAGAGAGCTTATGTAGAGTAACTTTTACATACCTTGAGTTCAAATTCTACAACCCTCACAAAGTTTCCCAATTTTCTTCTTGAAGAACTTCCTCTCAAACCCTCTTCTTCCCTAAGTTCTCTCTCTCAGGATATTTCCTTGTAATGACTCTAAGTCAAAGGTCCAAAGAACATAGATATATATATAAAAAGTGAGTAAAGACGAAAATCAATCAGTTTAATCATCCCAAATCAAATTTTCACAAAAATGCTTACTATGACTTAAAAATTATGCTGATTTCAAATGTAAAATCAATTTCAGATTATTAAGCCTCTAAGGCTCTCAATTCTTGATCCAAACATTATAATCATAACAGATACTTTCTTATTAAACAGATATAGGTCTCTAATCATAAGACCCATTTCCTTAAACTTAATTTCACATGAACTTTCACATTAAGCATTTAAATGCACAGAATAAGGGACTAAAAGTATACCAGAAACATATGCGAGGGTCGGGTTATTACAGTTCCAGTAATTAAAAATTGGGCTCATCTTGCCCTGTCATCATTCTTTAAAAAAATTTGATTCATGAAGCCTGATTTGAGAAAGGTAAAATGTCGCAAAGCAACTGTGATCATCGGGATAAGTGATTTTTTGATGTTTTAGAATTATATTTGTTTTTGGTTTATTGATGCAAAATAAGAAACAATACATCATCAACATTTTTTTTTTGTTTGTTTATTTGGTGTATTAAGGAAATGAATCATTATCAATATCTTTTCTGCAATTGGGGTTGTTGTAGCTGATGAGCATTACAAGATTTCTTTCGGTCCTTTTTTTATCAACTAAAATCAATAACATGCTTGTTCTTTTTCTTTTTGTGTCATCAGAAAAATAAGACTCTTGCAGTAAAGGCAGAACAATGTTGAGCAACATTGATCAAAATTTACCTGAAGATGTTATGAATAAGTTACTCTCAAGGTTGCCCGTGAAATCCCTATTGCGATTCAAATGTGTTTGCAGGTACTAGTACACTCTAATTAAAAGCCCTGATTTCATTAGCAAGCACTTTAACCAGGAAAATTGTTGGGTATACCTCCTTAGTGGAGTAAGGGACCCAATTAGTTTATTAAAATATTTAGTTTGGTTTGGTGTTATTTATAATATATTTTTAATATATTATTCCTAACTTTTGGAGGCCCAATGGGTATTTAATAATCAGTTTGATAGCAACTAGGGTTTTGTTAAAAAGCCCAAGATTGAATAATATATTGATATATATATATTTGCTAGGAGGCAACAGTTGATTATCTTTTATTTTTGGGTTTGGTTTTGGGCAACAACATAGAACTTTGTAAAAGTTCAATTGGTGATTTCCATTGGTACAATGGCTGCATGTAATTTGCTTTGCTTCACTTTGTTTGGACGTTTTGACGACTCTAGCTCCACATTGAAGGTGTTGGTTTTGGTTCATTGTTTTGGATATTCTACAACTCTGTTTTGAAGACTTTTTGGTAAGGTCTTTCCTTTTGATTATTTGTGATTATTTGGAATTCACCTAAAGGTGGTTTTGTGAGACCATTCGTGTCTCATTTGTAATCGTTTAGAAACTTTTTGGTTGATAGTGGAATCGGATTTCGATCCCGTGGATGTACCTCACATTAAGCGAACCACGTAAAAATTCCTGTGTCAGTGTTGATTTAATTTTTATGCGTTAGTTTTTATTCCCATTGATTGATTTACTTGTGATAAATCATCTATTTTCCCTAACAACTGGTATCAGAGCTTATGGTTTATTTGAGTTTATTTATTTGTGTAAATCAATGGAGGGGAATGTAGGTCGCATATCTAGCTTCAATGAAAGCAATAGGATAACTTGGAAAACTAAAATGGAGGACTTATTATTTTGTAAAGATATGTATGGGCGTATTGAGGGTGATAGTGGCAAACCCAATGGTATGAAAGATGATGAATGGAAGGGGCTTAATCGAAAAGCCGTTGGTGTTATCCGTCAATGGATTGATGACAGTGTGTTTCATCATGTTGCTATTAAAACTTCATGTCACGACCCAAACTAGCCCCTAAAAGTTTAGACATGACCGGCCTGAACTTAGGCCTCGAACTCAAGAGCAACATATATTCCATATCATAGTAAGGCCTAGCGGAAGCAAATAATAACCAATTGAAACGCCCATTGAGCAATATCTAAATGCCAGGATCTCAAAACATTTCATCACATTTCATCACACATCATAATACACATATGGTCCACATATATATCTACAAATATATACAAACCCCCCTTTCATGGGGTATAATCAAAACGTTGAGAAATTTAAAGTTATACATATTAAGAACACGCTTGACAAGATCATTAATGACCCATGTGCTAAAAGAGGGAATTCTGCAAAAAGAAAAAGACTCTACTTTGCTCGGCTTGACACAGTAGAGTTAACAAAAGGTTATAGGAACTGAACTAGGGCTGGCCCCCGGGTCCATCACCTACGTAACATACACACAAACGAGTGAGCGAGGCTCAGTGAATAATAGCAATATAAAGGGATTCATATGAATAGACATAAGATACGTATCATATAAATTCATAGGTTATTTGTTTGCCTCAGACATGAATCCATAACAAAACAGCCTCGGGCCCAACTTTATTCAGAACGGCCTTAGGCCCAACAGAATACAAAATCAAAACAACCTTCGGTCCATATTTCATATGCTATAGTTCAATCATTTCAGTCATACCATCGAACACAACTCATATAACATATGCCATTCACTAGCAAACTAGATTAGGAATTGAATAAAACATATGAGTATAATACGTATATAAAGCATATCGTTATACTACTATTACTCACAGTGATGTGGACAAGTAACAGTTCCTTCTTGTACGTGACCTACACATAGCATACACCTCACAAGTAAGTTACTTCCCTTTAGCTTTTTTTTTCTACTAAATCTTCGATTCATTATTCCATGTGAAATTGTGAGCATTTCTAAAAGATCAAACGTACATATTAATAATTTTAGAGGGTCAAACAGAGCTAAATAAAGTGACAGAAATTTTCTCCATGTGCCGCATGTGTGGAAGTCTCCCACCGCACGTGCGGCCCGCACATGCTTTTATTGCAGAAAGTTCTAATCTGTCTCCCCTGTTTTCCACACGTGCGGTTGTGAGCCCCGCACGTGCAGCAATACATCCCGCACGTGCGGCTATACATCCCACACGTGCGGCCATGGCCCCCACACGTACGATCGTATGCTCTGTTTTGAGCAATCCGAACATCTCCAAACTTTCCAAGACCAATTTAAGGTGAAAAACAAGCAAATTTTTCCTTCAATATCACCACATGTGAACATAATAAACATGAATCTCATACATAATTAGATCATAACTCATTTGAAAGGAAATTCATGCAATTTGATGATCATATTTCATTTTATCCATTTACATTTTCAAGGTTAACTAAAAGAGAGACAAACATATAGAGATCAAAACTTGAAAGCTTGAAGATATCTTCTCAAGTTAACTCAAACAAACCCAAAATACATGAATTAACTCTCAAATTAGATAAATACAATGCATCTTGATGCTTTCCATGGATATTTCCTCAAACAAGGTTTTTATATCAAAACCCTAACTTATATGAGTGAAAAGCTTCATTTACATGCTTGATAACAATCAAATGAAGGGAGGTTTAGGATATTTGAGTTGATATATACTCACTTTGATCTCCAATCTTTGAACTCCCTCAAATTCTTCAAGCTCCTAGTTGATTCCCCTTTTCTCTCTCTCTCTTTTCTCTTCTCTTTTCTTCTTTCTCCAGGAATGTTTTATGTTTTTTATTCTAAGTATTCCTTATATCTCTTATATCTAAGGCTTATATAAGGCTAGTCCAATTAAATCAATTTAATTCATTACGAATCAAATTTTTTTACGAAAATTTATATTATGTCCTAAAAATCATGCTAATCATAAATGTAAAGTCAATTTCGAGTTATCGCGCCCCTAAGGCTTTCAATTTCTAGTCCAAACATCTCAATTTCAACAGATTTTCTCATAACCGACAGATATGATTTCGTAATTATATAATTCACCTAATTAAACACAATTTCACATAGAATTTCACATCAAGCATATAATCACACATATAACTAAAGACATAAAGCATATATGAGGGTCAGGTTATTACACTTCAACACATGATTTATGGAAAAAATTAGAAGGCCTTTATGGCAAAAAATCAGCCAAAATAAAGCCTTTTGTAGACACCCCATTTTTTGACCGACCTTAAGACTCAGACGTCACCGATTGAGCGCTCGGTGATATTGCATGTTGTACTCATTCAGAAGTTTCAGAGTCTCGGCTGCGAGCCTTGCCTCCGGACTTCCGGGCTCTTTCGTGTCTTGCCTCGGTTTGCGAACCAGGCTCCGTTTTCTCTGTTTTCTCTTCCCGAAGGGAGGGAGTGGTCTCGTAGATCATCTCTCAGTGGCTGTAGGCTATGTTTCGTGGTCGTAGACCATTTTTCCCGTTTGGAGCCCTGTTTCCGGCTTTTCGGAGCCGACGGCCGTGTGCCTCGGTTCGAGACCGCATAACCACCTCCGTTTGCTCCGGTTTTTGGTATACACCCCACCACCATCCATTCCAACAACTTGGAGCTATTTTTTAGAGATTAGGAGCACCATTTCTCAGACCAAGAGCTGCTGGTCCATTGGTCTTCAAGGGTAAGCTTCTTTTCTCTCTTTTTTGTTCCTATCTTGCTCTATATCTAAGCCTTGCTTGCAAGCATTTTCGGGCTCCGACCCAAACTGTAAATAGTCATATTTTGAGCTCCTTTTCATGTTTGATTAAAGACCTTTTGCTGTTTGGGATCTCCTACTATCACTTGCCTCTTTAACTCTCTTTTAGGCCTATTTTTGAATGATATTTTAGGCCGACTTGTGTTTATTTTCGTGGCTTGTCATAAACTACAAAGTGCCTTGTTTTGGGCCCCTCTTAAACATTGTTGAAGGGCCCTCATCTGTTTGAGATCAGCAGTTGCCACTTGCTTCATTATCTCCCTTTCGGGGCCATTTTTGCATGCTAGCTTAGCCCCATTTGTGTTCACTGTTTGGCCTTGCTTAAAACTGTAAATATGCTTTTTTTGGGGCTACCTTGCTTCTATCTTCATGCTTCATGGCCAAATAATGCATGCTTGATGTAGCTACAAGTCATTTCATGTGCCTAATCTTGCATTTCAGGATCATTCCTTGCATCGGGTGCCATGTTTCCATTTTTCGGGACTGTTTTGTGTCACATTTCAGTGCTGAAATTTGCATGTTTGCATATCATGTTTCATACCTTGTCATGCTTTGGTAGAGTGGCATTCGTGCCTTAGGTTTGGTCCTCGGTTTGCGTGCATATGTGCACGCATTTCGAGTGTCTCATTTTCATCTCATGGCCACTGATGTGAGTGCGGCTGAGGTCCACTCACATTGGTATAAGTCCATCTTGCATTGTGTATGCCATGTTTCAATGCGTTGTGCATGTTATGTTGTTAGCATTGTGAGTGCCATGTAGTTGCATTGCATGTTTGTATGTTTGCTTGCATGCTTAGGTCGCATGTGCATTGTTGTGCATTGCCTCGCCTCTTGATCAACCATGATTGAGGTTGGGTCCCTTGTATGTTTTGTGTGCATTGCATTTGACATTGAAATGCATACTTGACTCTTTGGCCATCATGCATCGAAATGCGTGATTGGTGGCTCGAGGGTCGAAGGCCACGTTCCCTTGAGTCCATTGCATGATAGGGAGTGTGTCCGTGCATACATTTGCTTGAAATTCCATGCCATACACTGCTTGCCCTCTGCTGCTGTCAATTGCAGGTTCTGCAGGAAGTTTTGGCCGGTCGGCTACATACAGTGCCGACCGGCCAGTATTCTGTGGCCAATGGATTAAAATGCAGCCGGTGATCATCTACTTCGGCCGGTGGTGTTCCTCTTCAGCCGGTGGTACTCTACAGTGTCCAGGGAAGCATCCTTGGGATTTGTGCAAATTTTCGAGGAGTAGAGCAGTGCAAACAGAGGCAGTAGTGCTATGGCAGCGAGTTTCCAGGCAAGATGAATCCGAGCATGCATCATTCACGCATCCCGAGGCGGGGGCTGCAGCCATCTTCTCTTTGCATTTAATTTGTTAATTAGATTAGAATTTTTGTAATAATTTAGTATTATTTATTCGGTCTGTATTATTCTTTTGGTCCCTCCGAGCGAGGGCAAATTTGTAATAAGTGTGGCTGCGTGTGTGCATGTCTTCCAACCCCCCACTTCTTTCTCCCTTTTACTTACCTGCTTTTGATGGTTAGTATTAGGGCATATTTAATTTAGCATACAGTATAATAGTATGCGTGCATCCATACATTTGTCTTACATGCATTGGGCTCGGCACATCATGCTAACTGCATTTGTATTTCAATTCCGGATTGAGTACTTGTTAGTTGCAGCATTTCACATGCCATGTTTAGGATAGCCGAGCCTGTTTGGATTGCATTTTTGCATGTGTTGCATTAGCCATCTTAACATGAACTAGGATCATGCATATGATTACTAACTAGTTTCTGTTTTGGCTTGGAGTACTCGGTAAGCATTTATGATTTAGCATATCGCATGCGTGTGAGTGTTGCCATAACAGCATGATTACCATGAGGCTAGCTGCTTATGTGATATAACTGCTTGAATGCCTGTGGATGGAGGTTGAATTACCTAAATTGGAATAAGACATTAAAACTGTGAGTTTTAAGCCCACTAAATAGTGGCAAAACCATTTTTTCTAAAGCCCACTCGAAAGTGGCAAAACCTGCATTTTAGCCTACTTGCGAGTAGCAAACCATTTTCAAAACAAACATGCTATGTTTTGTTCCAATTTAGGCGATTTGGTCTATACTTGTTTGCTGTGCGCACAACATAGTAATTCTAGGCTAATAACCGGAATAAGAACACATAACGTTTTCAAAATTGGATATCATGGTTAGTAGAGGTCGATCTTCGGATCGGGCGAGAGGGGGTGCTCATAGCTGACCTTCCCCAATCATACCCAAGTTCCCGAGTCGAGGCAACTTTGGTGATGACGGACACGTGGCCTTTGGCACCGAGTCAGGGTTTCCTAGATTCCCCCAAAATAAAATATTTAGGTGGCGACTCTGTATCTGGAAAAGCAGTCAATGTTTGGCAATTCTTTCAAAAATCTGTTTTCTCAAAACGATTTGCCGGATTTGGACTCTTTGGTTCAGATTAAGAACCATGACAATTTGAGTCCGAACTGTAGTAGACCCGCAAAATGAACGGAACGGGACCTCATCCTCCCGTGGCGTTCGGGGACGTCTACAGTTTCTGGCGACTCTGCTGGGGATTTAGAGAACTTGACTCGAACTCGTGATATCCTGTTTTGACTACACTTATGTGTTTCTTTGCATTGCATGTGCATTGGTGCGCCTAGGACACCGTGTTGGCCATCTACTATTCCTGAGCGGTTTGCTGGAGGCTTGTCTTGTCAAGGCATGACCATAAGGCTGACCAGTTGCGGGCTCTGCCAGTATGGGAACACAAACCCCGGTTTTACTGGGGCACCCTTTTTGACCATTCGACCTAGTGCATATTCGAATCCATAGTGACCATTCCAAACTAGGACAGGTTGCTTACCTGATATAGGTTGTTTGAAACCGCTGCGTGTGTAGTGAAACCCTAGCTCCTGACAAAATAGGGCAGGGAAACCCTACCCCAACATAGGGGTGTTTTGGCTCTCTTTGCTTGCTATGTGCTTTTAGAGTGCGTCTCTACAGGGAATGCATGTATCAGTTTGCAAGTTTGAGTATCAGGCCTGTGGGCATCAGGATCAGTATTTGGGGAATCAGTTTTACCTGAGGGTATCAGTTTACAGGCAGAATTTTGGGCAGAATTCAGTAGAGAGCACACTCATTCAACTATGCTCGTATCTGTTCAGGTGAAATCAGGCTGAGATGCTGTCTGTTTTCTGTCTTGCTAAGTGGTCTTGGAACCATAGCTTCAGAAGGGTCTGATATCCCCCGGGTACTCTGGACTTATGTTGTTATGTAATCAGGGAATGAACCACTTGCTGTCAGTGCTCAGTTTACTCCAGATGTGATGGATGGCACGCGCTATTTTGAGCATTTGCGAGTACTGCTTATTCTACTTTCTGACTTGGGTATTGAGTCTGTCTCGTTGTGTCGAGTCAGTCCTGTTGAGTCTACCTTGTTATATCAAGTCAATCCTGTTGAGTCTGTCTTGTTGTACCGAGTCAGTCTTGTTTTATTGGAGTCGGGTGATTCTGGGGGTGTTACCTCAGACATCACCATTTTGTTTTGTGTTTTTATTTTTTGCTTTCTTTTGAGTCTGTTTCTGCCTTGGAGCCAGTTATGCCAACAGATCTGAAGAGAACAGCAGTGATTTTCACACTCTTGTGTTTGCTTCTGCCGTGTGCCAGTTGTGCCAGAATTTCTAAATGAGATGGCAGTATTTGACTAGAAGCTGCGTCTTTTCTGTGCCTTGAAATCATTGTAATGACCTGAGTTTTTCAAAACTTTTCGAACATTGTGGTGAAAACGAAAAGAAAGGAATTCCTCGGGTTTTGCAAAACTTGATCAATTGAGAGAAAGAGAGGCGTGCTAAGCCCTTAATGAATGAGATCATGCTCGTTAGTATGAGTACTGAGAAGGATCCTGGCTTGATCCAGATTGGTCCTACACTGTCTTCTGCGCGAGCGATTTGTCGCCATCTTAAAAAAAAATCTCAAAAAATATTTTGCGTGGTCCTGCGAAGACTTGTGTAGGATCACTCGTGAGATTGTGCAGCTTAGGATCGCTCTCAGCCTCGAGATTCGACCCCTCAAGCCTTGAACCTGAGTTCAGAACGTTCAATGGTCAACCACAACGTGAGGCCTGTGTGGCCATTTTGAAGCAGCCCTCGAACAAGAGGCACCAAAGTCAGATCAAGAAGATCAGATCAAAGGAAGCTTGTAAAGCTAGATCAGAAGGCCCCCCTCAAACTAGGGGCAAAAATGTCAAATATGCTCAAAGAGCCGAAGATGGATCCTTCAGTAAATCAATACAACGGCCACTCTCTTGGATACAGATGGCTTTAAAACCCTAAAACCATTTGGCATGGACTTGTTACACTTTTACCCTTTGAGAGGCTCGCTGGGCCGAAAACCCGGAAAGACGACCCAGGCAAAAGTTAGAGCAATAGAAAAATACAAAAAAAAAAGCAGAAAATGCAAAAGAAAAGAAAAAAAGAAAGAAAGAAAAAATGCAAAAAAAAAAAAAAGAAAAGAAATGGAGAAAAAAAAATTGAAAAGAAAAGAAGAACAAAGCTTGCAAGGTCGAAAACCCGCAACGGGCGCCTTGGCAAAAGTTAGAGCCTAAAAAGGAGAGGTTAATACCCGAGTGTACCTTAATCCCGAACTACGTAAGGCTTGATTCCCATCTTTGGGATACGTAGGCAACTTCATTCCGAAGTCTAGCCATAAACACTTCCAAATCGACTGTGTCCATGCGATCGTTTTGGTCATCTTTGTCTTCTCTGTATCTGAGAGTCTGGTTGTGTTTGTCGCTCTGAAGACTGACTACAATGCGCTGCGGCATCATCCAAACAAGGGGCAACTCTCCGTTGCCATTCAGTGTGCTGCGGCACCATTCAAACAAGGGGCAACTTTCCGTTGCCATTCAATGCGCCGCGGTGCCGTTCAAACAAGGGGCAACTTTCCGTTGCCATACAGCTCTCTTCAAGCATGGGGCAGTTTTCCTTTGGATCCGAGGTTGTGCATCTCAGGAGTAAGTTTCATGCTCGTTGAGCAAGTGGCCGTTTGCGAAAATAGTTTTTGAGAATTTTTACTGAGGTTGACTAATTTTCTCGAAAATTATTTCATTTTCCAAAACTGGACCATTTTTTTGGACCCAAAAAAGGGAAAATTTCCAGTGCTCATAGCCTGACTTGCGTGATTTCAAATCAAAAAGTTGAACAAGCATGTTAATCTAACTCTCATGTTGGTCAAAACTGTTTTAGTAGAAAGCAAAAACAAAAAATGGTCCAAATGATGAACTAGGGGCACAGTTAAGTCAGGCTTCCTGTCTTTCCCCATTGTCAACATACTTGCCAAGAAGGACACTCTACCTGCCAGAAAAGGGCACAACAAAGGGCAGAAAGCTCTTACATCCTCCAAGCAACGAGGTATCAAGCAAAGTGCGAAGCACGAACTAGAATGGGGCAAGATATTCCACTTCATCATCTGGACAGATCTGATCACGTCCAAACTCCCCAGCAGAGCATCGTCAACCGATGTCAGCTGCAAATTTGCTACACACCCAGTTGTAGCACAGCCCCTCTGTGGAAGAAACTCACTGTTGTGAACAAGAAGAAGAATCTGGTAGAATACCAGGAGCAAGAGCCCACAACTTCCTGCTTATCCATCAACCACCCAGGGGAGGGATTGAAAAATGAGAGATTGAAGAATAGAGAGATGTGCGATGAGAGAAAAAGTGAGAAAAGGGCTTTTTCAGAAAAATAGAGCTTGAGGGCCGAGTGATGTGAGGATCACAAATGAGAAAGGGTAGGAAGCAATACCCGGTGAAACAGGCTCCCTGTGCACGTCTGTGTGTCGTGTCTTTTGTTTTATCTCGATTCTTGTCTTGAGTCGTTCCGAGCGTGTCTCGATGTATTTAGGTTGTTTACCTTTTGTTTTTCGTTGTTGAGTCTTTTTCACTCTGTTCAGTCGTCGGCTCAATACCTGGTTAAGAACTCATTTCTTAATTTCAAAAATAAAATTGTTTTGTGCTCAGAGTGCTGTGCCATTCTTCACGTTTGTGCAAAACAAGATTCGTTCTTTCATAAAACTGCAGGGTTCAACCTAGGTCATGTGAGAACAGTAAAATCAGGATCTATCCAAAGCTATATAGGTTCCGAACTGCAAAGCAAAAGAAAAGAGGGAAAATAGAAGCATCTGAGTATGTTTCACCTTCAGCAAATTCCGTGATTGTACTCCGGATGAACTAGGGGCACAGAAAAGCTTCGCTCGAGCCAAGAAAGCCTTGCTCGAGCCAACAACCCAGAAGCTCGCTCGAGCGAAGGAAATCTTGCTCGAGCGAAGAACTCAAACCCTCAGGTCTGTAACCAGACACACGCTCGAGCGAAGGAACTCTCGCTCGAGCGAAGAAAAGCTCGCTCGAGCCAAAAACCACTGCTCTCAGGTCTTACTACTAGACGCAATCCTCGCTCGAGCGAAGAAACCCTGGCTCGAGTGACGGACCAAAACAAAGAGCTCGCTCGAACGAAGAACTGCTCACTCGAGCAAAGGGTCAAAATTCTGGACAGCAACCCTTTGCTCCCAAGCTCAACCAACCTGCTACAAACCTGCCCATTGCATCCCCTAACTCAGAAATAGGAAATTAAAGGACAGTAACAACCATAATACAATGACAGGAGCTACGGAACCTAAGTCCGGATACAATAAACAAATGGGAAAAGACCGGGGTCGCTATAACCTCCCCCCCTTAAAAGAATTTTGTCCCCGAAATTAAGCATAAGTTTGTAAAAAAAACAAGTTTTTCTCAATTCCCAAAGATATTATATAACAATAATAAACAACTTGACCCAATACTGGTCACTTCATCTCTTTATCAAGAGGCATCTCACAATATATATAAAACAACATATATTTCAACCTGCATCACTATTATGCATTATTCCTTTCAATGTTAACAATTCCCATATCATATTCAATTGCATGATATATACAACACATTCAACAATGTAATCAACATATGCAATGTTACACTAAACTTCTGTAATAAAGCAAGTTTCAAGATACACCCATTTACCAAAACATACTCAATGTTTTACAACTTAAGACATATGTAAAGCTCTTAAGTTCAACAATATAACAGAATCTAATTATAAGATTACAAATCAACAAACATGTCCGGATATTTCTCGCGGACTTCCAATTCACATTCCCAAGTGGCTTCCTCCACTCCGTGATGTTTCCACAAAACTTTTACCAAAGGGATGGTTTTGCCTCGCAAAACTTAATCCCGCCTATCCAAGACTCGAATCGGTCTCTCCTCATACGAGACATCCTCATTAACCACTAAATCGGTCCAATCCAACACATGTGATGGATCCGGCTCATACTTCCGAAGCATACTCACATGAAACACGTCATGTACTCCGGACAGCTGCGGCGGCAAAGCTAAACGATAAGCAGCCTCGCCAATCCTCTCAAGGATCTCAAACGGACCAATGAACCGAGGGGACAACTTCCCGCTCTTCCCAAACCTCATCAAACCCCGTCTAGGTGATATCTTCAGAAAGACATGATCACCCACCTCAAACACCAAAGGTCTCCTCCTACGGTCAGCATAAGATTTTTGACGACTCTGGGCTGTAACAAGCCTCTTACGGATAAGCTCAACTTTCTCCGTCGTTTCCCTCACCAACTCCGGACCCAACAGAGGTGCATCCCCCACCTCGGCCCAACAAACAGGAGATCTACACGGTCGGCCATACAAGGCCTCAAACGGTGCCATACCAATGCTAGACTGGAAACTGTTGTTGTAGGCAAACTCTACCAATGGCAAGTGCCTCTCCCACGACCCAATGAAATCAAGGACACAACCCCGAAGCATATCCTCAAGGATCTGAATAGTACGCTCGGACTGCCCGTCAGTCTGAGGATGATAAGCCGTGCTAAAGGTCAATTTAGTGCCTAAGGCACTCTGCAAACTCTGCCACAACCTGGCAGTGAAACGAGGATCTCTATCTAAGACGATCGTCACTGGGACCCCGTGCAACCTCACTATGTCCCGAATATATAAATCGGCAAGATGATCTATGGAATCTCTAACGCGCATAGATATGAAGTGCGCCGACTTAGTCAACCGGTCTACAACCACCCAAATAGCATCACTACCCCGCTAAGTCCTCGGAAGACCCACAACGAAGTCCATAGTGACGTGTTCCCACTTCCACTCGGCAATAGGCAAGGGTTGCAACAAACCCGCTGGCCTCTGATGTTCGGCCTTCACTTGCTGACAAGTAAGGCACTTAGATACGAAAGCTGCCACATCTCTCTTCATACCCCGCCACCAGAACTGGCGACCCAAATCCCGATACATCTTAGTGCCTCCCGGATGCACCGCAAGGCGTGAATGATGAAACTCTCGGAGCACCTCCTCTCGGCAAGACTCCGGCACAAACAGACGGTCTCAGTATCTCACACTCTGGTCGGAATACACTGACAGACCCTTCTCAACCTTCCCACTGGAAATCTTCTCCCGAAGGGACTCCACCTCAAGGTCACCCCTCTGAGCCTCTAACACTCGAGTCACAAGTGTAGGCTGCGCAACAACAGAAAACAAGGCCGCAGTCTCAACGGATTCGCTCAGAAGCAAATCAAACTCTCCAAGTGCACCCAACATCTCCCACTCTCGGATGGCTATACTAGCTATGTCACCAACAGGTTTCCTGCTAAGGGCATCGGCCACCACATTGGCCTTTCCCGGATGATAATTTAACTCAAAGTCATAATCCTCTATGAACTCCATCCACCTCCTCTGCCTCAAGTTCAAGTCTTTCTGTGTAAACAAATATTTCAGACTCTTATGATCCGAGAATACCTCGAATCTCTCACCATAAAGATAATGCCTCCAAATCTTCAAGGCAAATATCACAGCTGCTAACTCTAGATCATGCGTAGGGTAATTCTGCTTGTGAGTTTTCAACTGACGTGAGCCATAGGCAACCACTTTCCCCTCCTGCATCAACACACAACCCAGACCCTCTCGTGAGGCGTCACAATAGACTGCATAACCCAACCCTCTCTTTGGAATAATCAATACTACAGCAGTGGTCAGTCTAACTTTCAACTCCTGAAACGACTTTTCACAAGTCTCACTCCATACAAATTTGACTCCCTTCCGAGTCAATCTAGTCAAAGGCGAAGCTAATCTGGAGAAATCTTTCACAAACCGGCGATAATACCCAGCTAACCCCAGAAAACTACGGATCTCAAACACACTCTTAGGCTGTGCCCAATCCTGCACTGCCTCAATCTTAGATGTATCAACAAACACCCCTTCCCCAGAAACTACATGGCCTAAAAACTTCACCTCTTCTAGCCAGAACTCACACTTCCCAAACTTAGCATAAAGCTTATGGGCTCTAAGTAACTCAGGCACCATTCTCAAGTGTTCCTCGTGCTCCTCCTCTGAAGGTGAATAAATCAGAATGTCGTCCACAAAGACGACTACAAAACGATCTAAGAATTCCCGGAAAATCGGGTTCATCAAATCCATAAACACTGCTGGTGCATTGGTGAGTCCAAATGGCATCACCAGAAACTTATAGTGGCCATACCGCGTACGGAATGCCGTCTTCGGAATATCCTCCTCCCTGACTCTCAACTGATGATAACCCGATCTCAAGTCTATCTTAGAGAAACAATGGGAACCCTTCAACTGATCAAACAAATCATCTATATGAGGCATAGGGTACTTATTCTTAACCGTAGCCCGATTCAATTTCCGGTAATCTATACAAAGTCTCAAAGCACCACCTTTCTTTTTAACAAAAAGGGCCGGTGCACCCCACGGCGAAACACTAGGACGGATATAGCCCTTATCTAGCAATTCCTGGAGCTGAATCTTCAACTCAACTAACTCGACTGGGGCAAAACGATAGGGTGCCATAGAAATCGGCGCCGTGCCAGGCACTAGGTCAATAGAGAATTCAATCTCTCGATGCGGTGGCAAACCAACAAGATCCTCGGGAAAGACGTCCGAGTACTCACAAACCACCCTTGGCAACACAATCTGAGTCTCATCATCCTCACTAATCGAAAGGTTAGCAAGTAGACCACTAAGCTCACTCCGTCCTCGCGGAACATACCCCGGTGGCAACACACTACCAACCCGGTCCCCCAGAAAATGAAAATACTCTCCGCTCACGGTACAACAAGTGACCCTCTGGCGGTAGCAATCAATAACTGCCCGGTATGACGATAACCAGTCCATACCCAAAATTACATCGAAGCCCTTCATAGGCATAACTACAAAGGAAAATGGGATTCTATGATAATCAACCTCTATATCACAACCCCTAACACCTTGTTTCAAAATCAATTCACCCCCAAGAGGTGACACTACACAAATAGGAGATGCTAACTGTGCTAACTCCAACTCCAAAACAGATGCAAATGCAGCAGACACAAAGAAATGAGATGCACCCGTATCAATCAAAACATTAGCAACCGAGTTACAAAACAAAAAGGTACCTCTCACAACCGATGGAGCCGGTACGAGATCCTACGTAGTAACAGCATACACGCGCCCAGACGACCTCTGATCAACTTGCTCACCCCTAGGAGCATAAGACTGCTGCACAGACTGGGAAGATGAAGCCCCCTGATTGGCCCTCAAGGCCTGACCCGACTGTGCTGGCTGCTGACCCTGAGTCTGCCTCAAACCAGATGCACTAGGTGTGCCTCCCAACTGCGGGCAATACCTCTTCAAGTGCCCTGCCTGACCGCACTGAAAACAAGTGAGCGGCTGGCCTCTACCCTGACTCTGGCTCTGAGATCGAGCCAAAGAAGATGCTGTTCTCTGAATTCCTCCCCTTTGAGGACAAACTGGAGACTTGTGGCCCAGCTGACCACACTTGAAGCAAGTGATGTCTCCCTGACTGCCTTTCCCTGAACTAGCACTCGACACAGGAAAAGTAGATCTAGAGAAGCTACTCTGAGACTGCTGAGGAGTGAAACCTCTCTGCCTCCTGCCATCACTTTGGCCATCCTGACTCCTCTTGGAGCCTTTCTACCCTTCCTCCTCCTCCTGCATCATAATCTCAGTATGAGCTGCCGCATCAACCAGACACCCATAATCTTGGATCATAGACGCCACAACTCTCAACTTGAGGTCGCGCCTCAACTTCTTCTCAAACTCAATGCAACGGCGTTCCTCAGACGCCACCAACTCAGGTGCAAATCTGGACAAACTAGTGAATGCAGCCTCAAACTCAGCCACAGAAGAACTCGCCTGCTTAAGCTGACAAAACTGGTCTCTCAGCTTCTCCCTGACTGCTGGAGATAAGAACCTCTCCTGGAAAGCATTCACAAATGCCTCCCACGTACCTCCAACACGAGCCTTAGTGAACTTCCACCACTGACCCGCATCCCCCTTCAGCTGGAAAGATGCCAAGGTCACCTTCAACCCCTCGTCTTCGATGCCAAGCATCTCAAACGTTTTCGTTGTCTGTTCGAGCCACTCATCTGCCTTAAGCGGCTCTTTAGGATCCCCCAAAAATTCGTCCAGATTGGACCGGAAGAACTCCCTCTTCAGAAAAGAAGGTCCTGCATCTACAGCAACAACCTGGGCTGGATTCGCAGCCCTCAGAATGCCAACTGACGCCTAAAATGCCCCTGCTATCTCCCGGGCCAAAGCACCCATAGCCTGCTAGCCCACTGGCTCGGCCACATTGGCCTGGCCAACTCTCTCCTGTACTTCCGGAATCTGAACTGCCGGAATCTCCTGTACCACCGAGACCTCCTCCGGCACAGGCACTTCCTGCCTACCCGGCCTACCACGCCTACCGCGTCCTCGTCCTCGTCCTGACATCCTATGAAAGGAAACAAAGACGTTAGCACATTAATAAATGTGCCGAAGCTAAACACTCATGCCCTAATGCATTGGACAACAATAATTCATTCCACGTAAGCACATAATCACATAAGCACCTACGAATTTCATTCCCGGATAATGATAGTCCCAATGCGTTACTATAGTTCCGGTTGGAAGCAGCAGTGATCAAGTGCCTTTCCAACAAGACTACTAGAAACTCAAGGGTCCAATCAACATCCTAGAAACTACATTCCATACCCACATAATCACATAAACATGTTATCACATAAGCATATAACATTACACTAAGTCTCTATCAAACGAGACGAACCCAATGTGATACTAATCACTTCCCACGTACCCAAAGTATTCAAACCCGGTACGCTCTGATACCAAGTTATAACGCCCTCAAAAATAAACCCATTAAATATATATAACATCAACATGCAATGTTAAAAAGGAAACAATTCATTATAACATTCATCAGAGTCTTACTAAATAAAAGCATTACATGTAACATCAAATTAAATGCCCTACAGGCTTACATCTTTCCAAGCCAACACTTGGACACAAAAGTATGAGTTCTAACTCAAATACAAATAAAGCCCTAGGCTTGAGTGTTTACATGTACTAACAAATAAAAACAAATAACTGAAAATAGTCTTCAAAATCCAAGTCCTTCCAAGCTAAGTCCTTGGAGGTAGCTTATCACCTGAACCTGAAAATGATGTTCCCATATAGGGTGAGCCACAGCCCAGTAGAAATATACTAAACCAAATGTAAGCAATGAATAAAGTGATAGCATTCAATAGATGATTAACCTAGATAATCAATTACATCATTAAACTGTCTCATGACACTAATGTCTAAGACACGTTTTACTTTCCAACATTATCAATATGGCTCAGAACCTGGCCAAACTTACAACAGTGAACTGTATATATCATATTCACATTCTTCCAATGTCAACAAACAAATGAGATTCAGGCTCAAATCAAAACACTTCATACTTCCAGTTTGATACACATTTTAGTGCTGTATCAATAAAAACACTTCAATATAAATAAGCACACATAAAAGTGATGCTAATGGAGTCCATCCCCTATCTCCTCCCAAACAAAATCCGGTTTAGAGGTCCATCCCCTATCTTCCCCTAAACCGTGGAGTACATCCCCTATCTCCTCCCACACAAAACAATGTATGTAAACACATAACATATACAAACACACAATCAATACACATAATGTCTGTATTAATTCAACAGTCAAAATTGATGACTTAATCAATGATTAGTTTCAGTTATCCCTAATCCACATGCAGTGTCTACAACAATCACGACTATCCTCCACCGATAGCCCAAAACAGTTATTTCTAGACTTGGAAATAAATAACTCAACAATTAAATGGACGAGTGATTTAAATTAACCAACTACCCCATTTAATCAATAAATTGCTCAACCTCATGAATTTAACTAGTTTCCCCAATGTTCCTTAAATTAAATATACAATTCAATTTATTTAAACAACTAGGGTTTTTCCCAAAATTACCAAAATACCCCCAACATATTAAAATGCCAAAACTTAGGACAAAACGTATACATTGGAGTAGGAAATCCCTACCTCAAAGAAATCAACAAAAATGGAGAAGACGGAGATGACAACCCAAAACCCAAAGTGCTCCAAACTCAAGATTGTTCCGATCAAAACGAAGCCCTCGACCCACTCTATCTTTTTAATAAAGGATCTAAGGTAGAAACTCACTCTAAGTAGATCAATCCTAAGAGAGAAGCTGTGTAGAGGGAGAGAGAACTCGTATCTAGGGTTTTGGAATCTGAAAGTGGATAAAAAACTGATCTGAAACACGCTGCTGCCTATTTAAACCTGATAGGCTCGCTCGAGCGAAGACTTGGTCGCTCGAGCGACCAGACACAGAAAAGCTTCGCTCGAGCCAAGAAAGCCTTGCTCGAGCCAACAACCCAGAAGCTCGTTCGAGCGAAGGAAATCTCGCTCGAGCGAAGAACTCAAACCCTCAGGTCTGTAACCAAACACACGCTCGAGCGAAGGAACTCTCGCTCGAGCGAAGAACGAACCAGCTCGCTCGAGCGAAGAAAAGCTCGCTCGAGCCAAAAACCACTGCTCTCAGGTCTTACTACTAGACGCAATCCTCGCTCGAGCGAAGAAACCCTGGCTCGAGCGACTGACCAAAACAAAGAGCTCGCTCGAGCGAAGAACTGCTCGCTCGAGCGAAGGGTCAAAATTCTGGGCAGCAACCCTTTGCTCCCAAGCTCAACCAACCTGTTACAAACCTGCCCATTGCATCCCCTAACTCAGAAATAGGAAATTAAAGGACGGTAACAACCATAATACAATGACAGGAGCTACGGAACCTAAGTCCGGATACAATAAACAAATGGGAAAAGACCGGGGTCGCTATACGCACCATTGTGGAAAGAACAAGGTATCTGCTTTCACTTGCTAAATTGCCAAGATCCTTTTGAGATGAGGCAATGAAGACAACGGCTGACGTGATTAATTTGTCTCCTTCCTATCCTTTGAATGGTGATGTTCCAGAAAAAGTTTAGACCGGCAATGATGTGTCTTATGAGCATTTGAGAGTGTTTGGTTGCCAAGCCTTTGTTCAAATTCCAAAGGATGAGAGGTCCAAGCTTGATAGCAAGTCAAGACAATGCATTTTTCTTGGCTATGGGCATGATGACTTTGGTTATAGATTGTGGGATCCGATCAACAAGAAAGTCATTCGAAGCCATGATGTTGTGTTTCTTGAAGACCAAACAATTGAAGACTTTGGCAAAGGTGATCAACTTGAGCCAAAAACTAGTAATCTCATTGACATGGATCCATCTCCTTCATCTTCAATTGATTATCAAAATGGGGGAGATATACAGCCACCTCTTGAAGATGTAGATGATGATGCTACTCCAAATGAAGTTGAGCCAGAAATTGAGGAAGAGCATTCAACTCAAGAACCGCCACCACAACTTGAGTTGAGAAAATCTACAAGGGATCGGCAACCTTCGAGAAAGTATCCTCCCAATGAATTTGTGTTGATTTCTGATCAAGGGGAGCCCGAGAGCTATCAAGAAGCAATTGAGCATGCAAAGAAAGGTGATTGGAAAAAGGCCATGGAAGAGGAATTGAATTCCTTGCTTCAAAATCACACTAATGATTTAGTGAAGTTGCCTAAGAGGACGAAAATTCTGAAAAATAAGTGGGTTTTCAAATTGAAGAATGATGGCAAGAATCTGAGGTACAAAGCACGTCTTGTTGTGAAAGGCTTTGGGCAAAAGAAAGGTGTTAACTTTGATGAAATTTTCTCGCCGGTTGTGAAGATGTCTTCTATTCGAGTTGTACTTGGCATGGCCGCAAGTATGAACTTTGAAGTTGAGCAACTTGATGTGAAGACCGCATTTCTCCATGGTGACCTTGAAGAATAAATTTACATGGAGCAACCGGAAGGTTTTGTGGAGAAAGCGAAAGAGAAATTTGTTTGCAAATTGAAGAAAAATTTGTATGGCTTCAAGCAAGCCCTGCGACAATGGTACAAAAAGTTTGACTCTTTCATGATGAATAATGGTTTTTCTAAAACCACTTCGGATCATTGTGTGTTTGTGAAAAAAATTTCAGATGGCAAATTTATTATTCTTTTGCTTTATGTGGATGACATATTAATTATTGGTCAAGATTACACTATGATTAACAGGTTGAAATTGGAGTTAAGAAAATCGTTTGTTATGAAAGATTTGGGACTAGCAAAGCAAATACTTGGTATGAAAATTGTTCGTGATCGCAAAAAGGCACTGATTTGGTTGTCTCAAGAAAGCTATATTGAAAAGTTTCTTGATAGGTTCAACATGGATAAAGCAAAGCCGGTTGGTTGTCCACTTGCGGTTCACTTCAAGCATAGTTAGAATCAATGTCCTATAAATGAGAAAGACAAGGGAGAGATGCAGAAAATTCCTTATGCTTCAACGGTTGGTTCTTTGATGTACGCCATGGTTTATACAAGGCCGGATATTGCTTACTCCGTTGGTGTAGTGAGTTGTTTTCTCTCTAATATGGGTAAAGAATATTGGGCAGTGGTAAAATTGATTCTAAGGTATCTTTGAGGGACTTCGAAGGTGTGTTTGTGTTTTGGGGATGGTAAACCGATGCTTGATGGGTTCACAGATTCTAACATGGCCGGTGATGTTGATTCTAGGAAATCTACTTTGGGGTATTTGATGACTTTTGTAGGGAGAACTGTGGCATGACAATCTAAATTACAAAAATACATTGCTCTCTCAACTACCGAAGCTAAATTTATTGCCATTACGGAAACTTATAAAAAAGAGTTATGGTTGAAGAAATTTTTGTAGGAATTGGGTTTGAAGCAAGAAAGATATATGCTTTATTGTGATAGTCAAAGTGCTATTCATTTGAGTAAAATTTCTACTTTTCATTCAAGATCGAAACACATTGATGTGAGATACCATTAGATTCGTGATGTGTTAGATTCAAAATTGTTGCAACTCGAAAAGGTTCACACGGATGATAATATTTCGGATATGTTGACTAAGACTTTGTCGAGGGATAAACATTTGAAGTGTCGAACTTTAGAGAGTATGGTTGATATCTCCACCTAAGTCGGTAGCGAGAGAATTGTTGGGTATACCTCCTTAATGGAGTAAAGAACTCAATTGGTTTATTAAAATATTTAGTTTGGTTTGGTGTTGGTTATAATATATTTTTACTATATTATACCTAACTTTTGAAAGCCCAATGGGTATTTAATAATCAGTTTGATAGCAGCTAAGGTTTTGTTAAAAAAACCCAAGATTAAATAATATATTGATATATATATTTGCTAGGAGGCAGCGACTGATTATCTTTTATTTTTGGGTTTGGTTTTGGGCAACAACATAGAACTTTGTAAAAGTTCAATTGGTGATTTCCATTGGTACAGTGGCGACATGTAGTTTACTTTGCTTCACTTTGTTTGGACGTTTTGACAACTCCGCCTTCGCATTGAAGATGTTGGTTTTGGTTCATTATTTTGGATCTTCTACAACTTTGTTTCGAAGACTTTTTGGTAAGGTCTTTCCTCTTGATTATTTGTGATTATTTGAAATTCACCTAAGGGTGGTTTTGTGAGACCATTCGTGTCTCGTTTGTAATCGTTTGGAAACTTTTTGGTTGATAGTGGAATCGGATTTCAATCCCGTGGATGTACCTCACATTGAGGGAACCATATAGAAATTCTTGTGTTGCGGTAGATTTAATTTTTTTGCATTAATTTTTATTCCCATTGATTGATTTACTTGTGGGAAATCATCTATTTTCCCTAACAAAAACAATAATGGCCGTCTCATTATTCATCATTATATTTCTGACATTGATAGATATGCTATCGCACTTTTCCCTGATGAAACATTTGTTGGTATACTACCTTTGCATGAAAATCTTGATCATCTACCAAGCCCAGAAGATATGGGCAATGCTGTTGGCCCCATTGACGGCATATTTTTGCTGCACATTCCTGGGTATTATAGCAACAGCGACCGTATGGCTCTGTGAAACCCTGCTATGTGAGAGTTCAACCACCTCCATGTATTCGAACCTTTCTTTCCACCGAATTTTCATGCCCTTACAAATGTGATTGGATTTGGGTTGGGCCCATATTACAAGATTATTTGGATTCGCGACTTTATTGAAAGGATTAGTGATGAAACATATGATATATAGGCTATCCTTATCATGTTGTTGTAATATACACTCTAGGTAAAGATTTGTGGAGACATTTCGATCTTCTTACAATACCTAAAGGCCGTACTATCTATAATTCTTTGTGTGCCACATGCATAAATGGAGCATATTATTGGTTGTCTGGTATGGATTATATTAAATATAGGATCCTTTCATTTGACATGCGGCTGGAGGAATTTAGAGAGATAGAGGGGCCTGGTCATTCTGAGCATAAATGGGGGTTTCTTTCATTATACAATGATTCTATTGGTTTGTTCCTTCGTCAAACGGGTGTGATTTTGCAATCTATTATTGATATATGGGTGATGGAGGAGGAAGGATGTTGGACCAAACTAATAACAGTAAATTCGTTTCTAGAAGTTTTTCTTCTGCGTGGGTTTTGGAATGAGGAGCTTTTGTTTGAAAGTCAGACGAATGAGCTGGTGTTGTACAACCATGAAACCCATGAGATGTGAAATCTTGAAATCTACGGATGTGGCTATGAAGCACGGATACTTCAAATAGGAAGACGTATCCGTATCATATACTGATACTCTTTGGATACTTATGGATAAGTATCAGATACTTATTAAAAGTATCGGATACTTCTTAATTAATTTTTCATTAATTTTGAAGTATCGGATATTTAGTTTTGAAGTATCAAATGCTCCAAGTCACATATTATCGAATACTTCTTAATTAATTTTGAAGTATCAAACGCTCCAAGTCATGAATTACTCCTTTTACGAAATTAGAATTGTATCATTTCTTGCATAACATCATAATATAATATAACTGCGAGGATAAATAGAATATTTTTATAATACTTTGCTTAGTTTTTTTTATAAAAATAACGTTGTAAGTTAAAGTAATAGAATTCATCAAATTGACATATCTTCATTGTATCATCAATGTCCCCTATAACTACATAGAAGTAAGGATTAATAAGATAATATAACAATAGTAAAATTAAATATCAATAAATAAATAAGCAAATAAACTTGCATAGAATATTTTTGACTAGTACAAAAGGAAAAAACATAGGGTCAAGTTGTAGATTGTTTTGATATTATAATATCAACATATTAGACTTGATATTGAAATAAAATATTTGCAAGACCTATTGAAAATTTAAAAACTAAACTAGCTACTGGCTTAAATTAATACCTAATTCTTAAAATATTAGTATTTTGCATTATAAAGTTACTGTGGTTTCTCAATATTCTTGAGCTTATGTGTAACTCACTGCTAATAATTTTTTTATTTTTTATTTTTTACAAACGTATCCTAGCCGTACCCGTATCCGTATCCTACTTTTTTAGGTTTTGTTGTATCACCATATCCATATTGTATCGTATCCGTACCTCGTATCCGTATCTGTGCTTTCTAGGGATGTGGCAATGCTCTTGGGCTTTGGGCTATTTGTTACAAGGAGAGCTTAGTTTCAATGTTTGGACAAAATGATGAGGATGGGAGGAGGAGGGGCTACCAATTCTCTAATGCGGTTCATAACTTCCTTATTACTGGTTGCTGCACGAGCTTAGGACTAGGAATCCAAAACCCGAATAACTTGTTTATTCTTATCCTGATTGTCTATCTTCGGACTCACTCTGTTTTATTATGGGCATGTTTTCTCATTGGTTTATTCTCTATTTTGAAAAATACTACTTTTTTATGGATGCTAAAATTAATAATTTTTTTTAAGTAGTAACTCTTTAACATCCAAACAACCCAATCTGACATTTGTCAGTGCTCAAATTAAGGGAAAATATCATTTAAGTGGAATGTAAGATAAATAATCTTAAATTAATGAAAAACTTTGCAACATTAAGACATAATTTTATATACTTTTTCATGAATTTGGTACTATTTTTTAACATTATACTGACACATTATTTCCCCTAAAATTAACAATTCCAAACTCTCTTCAGGGCGCCTAGCCACTAAAACATAACACATCTCTTTGTTTTTACAATTGATGCTTCAATTATTTGGATTACTGATTTATTAAAAATTGAAAGTTAAGTTAAAAGAGAAAACTGTTGAGCTAAATAAATATATGCGTTGTTACCACTTTTTTCCTCCATTGTGATCCATCCAAACACATTGTAGAACAAAGACTTCATTTGTCTTCTTCGTTGTAATTTATCCACAACTTCCCACTTTGGTATTCAAAGAAAATGAAGAAGAGATAATAGTATTGGCATGGAGCCCTCCAGTAAAAAAAACACAAAAATAAAAGAAGATAATTTACGATCTCATATTAGACACATTGTGCTCTCCACTTATTGTGTTATAAGATAAATAGGTTTGATTTATTTTTTGGGAAACAAAAAAAGACTACACTATATTTTTTATTCTTTTGTTTTCATTTTTAAGATGCACACTATCCATACCAAAAATGGTAAAAACTATAAAACATAAAGAAATTGTTTAGTTTTATTGGAATAAATATAAATGTTGCATGTGCTCTAATTTTATAATTGTTGATATAAATAACACAACTTATCACTTTTGTGTTATTATTCATTCTTCGAATGTGTGGTGTATAACATACAACTTATCCTAAATGATCACGGCTTTCTTGATTCAATCGAAAAGGCAAAAAACTATTTTGTTGGCTTTGATTTTAAAAATATATATTATTAAGTTGGAGATTTGATTACGTATGGTATGATTTATTCCTGTTTTAGAATACTTATAATTTCTTTTCATAACCTAAAAAAGTCAAAAAGTTACTATTCTATTTAAGTCACATCATCTTATTTAACTCACATCACCTCTCTACCACATCACTTCAAACTCAACCCATATCCAACCCATATTTTATAAAAAGTTAAAAAGTATAGTTATTTAAATCATCTCAAACCACCTCAAAATGTCCATGTATAAAGATGATAAATAAAGATCTCATTTTTATTCTGGGATTAATGATTCTTTCTTTTTTTACTTTTTTTCGTTTCAACAAAACAAATGGCTTCTTTATTAAGTCCATTGGGCCGTGATTGGATTGAGTTTACCTAATAATAATAATGATTAGCGGCTTGACACATGGGATGTATGTGCAAATTCGTAAAATAAATATAGCTTCAAATAGTGCATTCAATATATTGAATATATAAATTTAAAAAAAAAAATTGAATATATAAATAATTTTGGCTGAACTCAGTATCTTTAACTGAATTTAAAATTTTTAAAAATTGAATATAAAAATAATTAAACACAAATTGAAAGACTAAGATGTCGTTTGGTAACACTTACATTTTCAGTTTTCTATTTATATTTACAAAAATTTTAAAAACTCAAATAAAAACTTGTTTGGTAAATTTTTAATTTATAAATCAACAGTCTCAGTTTATAAATTTGGCCAAAAAATGTAAACTCAAAAAATGTGTTTTCATTTTGAGTTTTGAGTTTTTTTTTTTTTTTTACCACCCAACATTAGCCACCACCTGCCACCATTTTCCACCACCGTCTTCCGCCGCCACCACCACCACCACCTACCCCCTACCACCACCTGCTATCACCACTCACCACCCACCTGCCACCACCACCCACCTGCCACTAACCAGCCACCACCACCCACCTGCCACCCACTCGCCACCACCACTCATCCATCGCCACCACCACCCACCACGCACCTACCATCCACCCGCCACCCGCCACTACCATCCACCGCCCGCCACTACCACCCACCACTACCATCCACCGCCCGCCACCACCATTCACCACCCACCTGCCACTACCATCCACCACCCACCACCACCACCACCCACCTGCCACCCACCACCACCACCACCCACCCGCCACCCATCTGCCACCACCACCCACCACCCACCACCACCACCCACTCGCTACTACCCACCATCTGCCACCATCACCCACCCACCCACCACCACCACAACCACCACCTGTCACTTACCCGCCATCCGCCACCCACCTGCCACCACCACCTACCACCAGCCACCACCACCACCCACCACCCGCCACTGTCACCCACCCACCCACCATCACCCACCCGCCACCTACTCGCTATTACCACCCACCCGCCACCTACTCGCTACCACCACCCACCCGCCACCTACTCGCTACCACCACCCACTCGCCACCACCCACCACCACCACCCACAACCCGCCACCACCACCACCACCACCACCACCCACTCGCTACCACCCACCACCCGCCACCGTCACCCACCCACCCACCCACCACCACCACCCATCTGCCACCACCCGCCACCACCACCACCCACTTGCTACCACCCACCACCTGCCACCGTCACCCACCCACCCGCCACCACCCACCACCACTCGCTACCCATCGTCACCACTTTCCACCACTGTTTTCCGCCGCCACTTGTCACCACTTGCCATTTCTCACTCTTTTTTATATTTTTAAATTTTTTTAAATATTTTGTCAATTACCAAACGTGTTTGTAATTTATGTTTTTCTAAAAATAAATAAAAAATAAACAAAAACCAAATAAAATTTTTGTAAATATAAACTGAAAAACGTAAACATTATCAAACAGACCCCAAACATTTGTAATAAAAGAGATTTGATAAATATGAAAAAAAAAATAATTAATTAATTCAAAAAATTCAAAAAAAAAAAGGGGGATATTTGCCAATAAATCTCATCTCGCAAACAAGATTCCAATTAATCTCAAGTTTTTTCTATTAATCTGTTAAGTCCTATTAGTGGAGAGTGTATTTCCGTGTGGTTCTATTTGTGATTTTAATAGTGTTTTGTGGGGCTAAGCAAGGAATTCGTAAAATCCGTAATCCGATCCGGTCCAGTTCAATTCAGTAGGTTTGGATTGATTTTTTTAATCCATGGTTCCGTTTCGGATTGAAAAATTAAAAATTCGTAGTCCATGGATCGGTTCCGAATTGAACCCATGGTTCCGAATTGAAACCGATCCGGACCGTATACAAATAGCCTATATTTATATTATACACCCTCCCACATAATGTTTTCTCTTATTCCGTATAAAACATAAACCCAAACCTAAATCCGCATAGTATTTTTTTTTTTATTGTTTTTGTTTGTTAATTTAAATATTTATGGTGGAACTAGTTTTCATATGGTTGTTTAAATTCTAAAACAGTATGTCGCTATTGTGGAAAGACATGTTACTATTGTGGAACTAAAATGATGCTATGTTTATGTTTTTATGAAATTAAAATGTTTTATATCTTTTTTGTTATTTAATTATGTGAATCTGTGGTCCTAAATCGATTTGATACGTGTTTAAATAGATTGGTTCGGATTGGTTCCACGATTTAAACAGATTGGATTGGTTCCAATTTTTCAAGAACCGTAGATAACGGGCTAGTCCTAATTTTATCTCAATCCGGACCATACTCACCCCTAGTGTTCTGGTGGACAGCTATACCCTTTTATTAATGTGACAGGTATAATGTGATACTCCAATATGGCAAGTATTAATATGACACTCCAACGATGTGACACTTTAAAAAAATTAAAAATTCTTTAGTGTACTTTTCTTAAATGTTACAACGTGACAAGTATGATGTCATACTCCATAACTTTTACTTAAAAAAAATAAAAATAAAAAAAATAAAAATTCCTTAGTGTATTTTTCCCAAGTGTAACAACGAGGCGGGTATGATGTAACACTCTAGAAAAAATTGAAAACTCCTTGGAGCACTTTTTCCAAACGTGACAACGTGGCGGGTATGATGTGGCACTCTAAAAAAAATTTAAAACTCCTTAATATACTTTTCTGAAACGTGATACGTGACACTCTTTAGTATACTTTTCCCAAACGTAACATGGCGAATATGATGTAACGCTCTAAAAAAATTTTAAAAAAACTTCTTAATGTATTTTTCTCAAACGTGACAACGTGGCAGATATGATATGACACTCCAACATGGCAGGTATGATATAAAAAAATTAAAAACTCTTTAATGTACTTTTTCTAAATGTGAAACTCTAACGTGACGGGTATAATGTGACACTAAAAAACTCTTTAGTATACTATTTCAAATGTGATACTCCAATGTGACGGACAAATGAGTCATTATACATTCAAAATGACTAAATGGATCACAAGAAAAAAAAAAATATGAGACTTATTAGTCAATCTCCTCCAAAAAAATTCAAAGATAATGCAAAAGTATATGAGTGATATATATATATATATATCATATCAAACCTTGAAATTGAAATTAGGGGATGGAACATTTTCACATTTTTTATCTCAATCTCTTTATTAATTAACTAGTAGATATTTTGTGCGATACATGATAATTTATTTTTAAAATGAAAAATTAATTTTGAATCTTAATATTTTGTGTAAAAAAATTCTAACAACTGAAAGCCAAATTACAAATAGATTTGCTAATGATCGATAAAAATTTATGTCACTACATGTGTTATCCTTTGTAAAAGGCTTAAAAAAAAAAAATTTAAAAATAATTTTTAAAAAATTTACATTTTTAACTTGAAATCAAATCATCATTTGTATTAATCTAATTTATCAAAAAATTATGAATTTCACTTATATCAAAATATTTTTTTCTGAAAAAAATAAAAATAACGAAAAAATTTATAATATATATAAATTATGATTTGATTATAACTCATGATGTATTTTTTTGATTATTAATTGAAAAGAATTTTGCTAATTTCTTGTGTGGCCTTTGGGCTACCTCTAAGATCTCCAGTCCAGCCGATGTTCAAAGTACACTGTTGTTGCCTTTGTTGTAATTAGGGATGACAATTCACATAATCACATAGAAAAATGAAAAGAAGTGGTGACAAATGCTCTATAAATGCATTTGTCCGTAACATTTGTTACTTATTTTTAAAATATTTAATAATTTTATTAACACATACCTTAAAGACACATATTAATAAGTTTTAAAATATTATACATTTTGTAAGAAAATATAAAATTTTCTTAACCTATGTAAACAAGAGCTAATATTTATATTTCAAAAATAGGTCAATAGTTAGAATTTGGCCAGTTGTTCATATTTTAATTTGATGAACTCCTCTCACGTGTGGAATGATTTAGTGTACATTATTATGATCATATTTTAATATATAGTATATAACATGCATACATATTACCACTATCTAGGCCAGCTTTTGCTTCATTGTTCTTGGAGATGAAAAGTTGCAATTACTAGATAGTTTGTCCAAAACATGAGAAATTATTCAAGAATTTGTTTTTTCTTGGGGTTTTTTTTTTTTTTTTTTTAGATTGGAAAGAAGAAAAAAGAACTAAAGAAAAATCAAATTCTTGAGTTGGATAGTTAGGTATGGTGAGCCTATTTTGGAGCATGTTATAAAAATATTAATACAAAAAATTGAGATGGTTGGATACACTACAACAAAATTGAATTTTTACGGCTTGCGATGCATACCGTAAAAACTCTTTCACGGCATGCACACAAATGCCGTTATATGACATGCCGTGGAAAGTTAAGCATTATTTACGGCATGCAGGTAAAGTTGTAAAAGGTAATAAATTAAACATTAATGACATACTTTGTATGTCGTATATAACTTTTTACGACATTTTTGTCATGCCATAAATCATCATACTTTCCGTGACATAATTTTGCATGCCGTAGAAGGTTATTTTTGATATATTTATGACATACTTTGTATGCCGTATATAATATTTTACGGCATTTTCTTGCATGTCATAAATCATCACACTTTTCACGACATAATTTTGTATGCCGTAGAAGGTCATTTTTAATATATTTATGACATAATTTGTATGCCGTATATAATCTATTACGACATTTTCTTACATGCTATAAATTATTACACTTTTCACGGCATAATTTTGCATGCCATAAAAAGTTATTTTTAAAATATATATATATATATATACATACAAACGCACAAGAACATAACCTTGCCTAGCCGTATGCACATCCAAACAAAGGCAGCAGCTTATAAAGTGCGGCAACTTGTGAACAAACCAAGTAGTTGCTTATAAACTTAAAGCCCTAAATCTCTAAGGCATTAGCATTTTTTGGTAACACTGTTAGAAATATTTCAATTAAATTTGGCTCTTAAACAAGTTAGCTAGACTCATGCAATAAAAAATATGTTAGCATTTTCACTTCCATCATCTAATCTAACCTACATACAGATACATCTCTAAAATACTGCGCTTCCCTTGCAAGATAAATGTGTCAGTATACTTAACTAAGCAAGAACTTGCAGATTTTAACAAAAGAAAAATCAAACCAAATTTACTACTGAATTTTCCACTAAGATTAAAATTTCAATATTGGAAAATCCCCTTTATTTTATATCTCAGCATCACTGTCAATAAACATACACCAGTTTTGTCATGAAACTAGAACTATGCACATCTATGAAGATCCAACATAAATCTGGCAAAAAAAGAAAAAAAGAAAAAGAAGCAATTGACATATTACAAATCAACTAAAGACACCTCATTCACATATTACATTAAGAAAAATGCAAACCTTAGAAGCTGCTTCCAAATGAACGAGATCCTTATCAAAATCCAGCAACTCTGGCATCTTCTCGGCAATGAGCTAATGAAGACAGGAAAACAATTAACATACTTGGCATCTTCTCGGCAATGAGCTGTTTCAGCAGTGTTATTTATCTTTGCTACCCCAGTAGAGGATTTCATTCAATGTTTCAGCTTCAAAGATCAACAAAAAAAAAAAAACAATATAAGGTATTTAAATAGATTTAGTTTCAAATATACTGATGTTACTTTTATTTTGCCATTGCTATGTCTATGTAAATATATAGAAAAGATGAGCTGCTGAGATTACCGGTGGAGGTGAAGTCTGATGATGATCTAGCAGCAGCTGCTAATGGAAGACCAGTCTACGGCAGAGATAGGTTTTATCGTGCATTAGCAGGAGGCCAATTCTCAGCTGAATATAAACCCTAAACCCTAGTTCGTTCCATTTTTCTCAGATGATTCAACCATAAGGTGAACAAGTTGTTCTAGAAATTTTAAAGTGAATCCCCTATAGTTTTACTCTACATCAGAGAGAAGTAAAATAACTTAACATTCAGGTCAGCTCTATAGCGATCCCGGGTTTACCCTTGTTGTATAGTGATCCGGACATGTGTCCGTGGATGTTGGTAGTTGCTTATTATCTTGTTTACATCCTTTCTTACTTTGTATGTGAGTTATAGGATGTGTTGAGCGGGTTTGTTACAGGTTGGTTGAGTTTAGAAACCAAAACTAGTTGCCCAGATTTTTGGCCTGTACGCTCGAGCGGAGGTGTTGGCGCTCGAGCGTAGATTACATCCTTCCGGTATCTTGTTGTGCAGTGTTGTGAGCTCGAGCGTAGGGTTGGGAGCTCGAGCGGAGGCCTGGTTCTGCAAAAGTGCTGGGCGAGTGCATTCTGCGCTCGAGCGGGAGGTTGGCCGCTCGAGCGGAAGTCTGTGAGTGGCCGCTCGAGCGGGGTGTTTTAAGCTCGAGCGGAAGACTGGGTTTAAGTCCCGAAATTGTGACTTTTCAAATCACTTTTTCACTTTCTCTTCTCTCTCTTACTTTTCCAAAAACACCATTGTTGAGTCTTTCTCTCTAGATACTACCTTCTCTCTAGGTTTTGATCTAGTAGGAGTGGTTTACTCACCTTTGGCCTTTACAAAAAAGTTGTTGATCGTCGAGGGCTTCATTTTAATCTGAAAATCACGGGTTTTGGAGCACGTTGGGTTTTGTCGTCTTCTCCTTTGGGACTCCGAATTTGAGGTAGGGATAACCTACTCCTCTCTATGGGTTTTGTCTTTAAATTTTGGTGTTTTGAGATGTTGGGCTTGGTTGGGTAATCTTGTAAAGGTTTGGGGCTTTTGTGTAATTTTTACAAAAGTTGGGGTTTTATTCATAATAAACCTAGATGCATGTTTGGCATGGAAAATGGAATTAATGTTGAATCATTGATGAAAATGGGACCTAAGGGTTAAAATGTTAATTATGGGAATTGACCTAATTACATTGTTTAATTAATTGGGATAATTAATTGAGAAGAATGAAGGAATGAAATGTTGATTGAATATCCATTGTGCATTTATTTTCTGTTTAGAAATAACTGCTTTGGGCTATCGGTGGAGGATAGTCGTGATTGTTGTAGACAATGCTTGATGATTAAGTAAACTGAAACTAATCAATGGAATGTGTCATGGAATTTGACAGTTGATAGAATACATTAAATGTGTGTATTGTGTGATTGTATATAGAACCAATGTGTTTATATGCGTTATGTGTAGAGGAGGAGATAGGGGATGTACTCCGCGGTTTAGGGGAAGATAGGGGATGTACCTCTAAACCGGATAGGTATTTGGAGGAGATAGGGGATGTACTCCGTGGACAGAGCTCATATGCTTGTCTGAGAAGTGAAGATAGAGCTCATATGCTTATCTTTGTGAAGTGAAGTGTGGATACAGCTTGTATGCTTATCTGTGGATATTGTTGATATACATATCTGTTGTAGAGTGTGGATACAGCTTGTATGCTTATCTGTGGATATTGTTGATATACATATCTGTTGAGATTGTGGATATAGCTTTTATGCTTATCTGAATGTGAGATATAGTTTTTATACATATCTGTGGAAATGATGATAGAGCTAGCATGCTTATCTGTTGAAAAAGGGAAAATGAAAAGTAATTGGGACTTGTAAGTCGTTGACATAAATATGTAATTTATGTGATTGTATCAGTGTTGACCAACTATCAATTGCTAATGTTTTAGTCATTGTCCATGGTTGGTTTAGTGTATTTCTACTGGGCTGTGGCTCACCCTATATGGGAACATCATTTTCAGGTACAGGAAGCATGCCACCTCCAAGGACATAGCTGGGAGGCTTGTGGCGGGCATAGTTTTGTCGTTTTACTTTGATGTATTACATGTAATTTCAAGCCAAGGGCTTAATGTGTAAACGAGTTAGAACTCTTTGTTGTAACCAAGTGTTAACTTGGAAAGCTGTAAGCCCGTAGGGCATTTTGTTATGAGATTAACATGTAATACTTATGTAATGGAATTCTAATGAATGATAGAAGGTGGTTAGTTTATCTATCAACGCTCGTCTTATTTGTTGGGTTTAATGTTTTTATTTTGAGGGCGTTACAACTTGGTATCAGAGCGTACCGGGTTCGAATACTTTGGGTACGTGGGAAGTGATTAGGATCACAATGGGTTTGTCTCGCTTGATAGAGACTTAGATGTGGTATCATAGGCTATGTGCTTAAGTGATAACATGCTTATGTGACTATGTGGGTATGGGATTTAATTTCTAGGATGTTGATTGGATCCTTGAGTTTCTGGGAGTCTTGTTGGAAAAGCACTTGATCAATGCTGTTTCTAACCGGAACTCTAGTAACGTCTCGGGACTATCATTATCCGGAAATGAAATTCGTAAGTGCTTATGTGTTTATGTGCTTATGTGGAGTGAATTACAGTTGTCCATGCATTAGGACGTGAGAGTTTAGTTTCGGCACACCTATGAATGTGCTAACGTTCTGTGTTACCTTTATTAGGATGTCAGGACGAGGAAGAGGTGCTAGGCGTGGTAGACCTGCGAGGCAGGAAGCACCGTTACCGGGTGAGATTCCGGCAGTGCAGGAGGGAGTTGGGCAGGCCAATGTGGCCGAGCCAGTGGGTCAGCAGGCTATGGGTGCCTTGGCCAGAGAGATAGCAGGAGCTTTAGGTATTCTTAGAGCTGGGAATCAGGCAGCTGAGACAGGGCCTTCCTTCTTGAAGAGGGAGTTCTTTCGGTGTAATCCGGATGAGTTTATCGGGGATCCTAAAGAGCCGCTTAAGGCAGATGAATGGCTCGAACAGACAACGAAGACGTTTGAGATGCTTGGCATCGAGGACGGAGCACTGAAAGTGACCTTGGCATCCTTCCAACTGAAGGGAGATGCGGGTCAATGGTGGAAGTACGAGAAGGCTCGTGTTGGTGGTACTTGGGAGGCGTTTGTGAATGCTTTTCAGGAGAGGTTTTTGTCTGCAGTAGCAAGAGAGAAGCTGAGGGATCAGTTTAGCCGGCTTAATCAGCAGGGCTTGTCAGTGGCCGAGTTTGAGGCTACTTTTACCAGTCTGTCCAGGTTTGCACCTGAACTGGTGGCGTCTGAGGAACGCCGTTGCTATGAGTTTGAGCGGAAGTTGAGGCGGGGCCTCAAGTTGAGAGTTGGTGGGTCTTATATTCGAGAGTATAGACACCTAGTGGATGCTGCAGCTCATATGGAGCTTATGATGCAGGAGGAGGATGAAGGTCAGAGAGGCTCCAAGAGGAGCCAGGATAGTCAGAGTGATGGCAGGAGGCAGAGGGGTTCTAACCCTCAGCAGTCTCAGGGTGCAGTCTCTAGATCGACCTTTCCAGTGCCTAGTGTAGGCTCGGGGAGAGGCAGTCAGGGAGAATTCACTTGTTACAAGTGTGGCCAGCTGGGTCACAAGGTTTCTGTTTGCCCGCAGAAGGGTGGGGGTCAGAAAGCTGCTTCTTCTTCAGCTAGACCGCCGAGTCAGAGTTTGGGCAGGGGGCAGCTCTTGATTTGTTATCAGTGTGGACAACCTGGGCACATGAAGAGGTTTTGCCCACAGTTGAGTGCCACTTCGGGAGCGTCTGGTTCTAGGCAGACGCAGGGTTTTCAGCCAGCTCAGTCTGTGCAGGCCTCGAGGGCCAATCCGGGAGCTTCGTCATCCCAGTCTGTGCAGCAGTCTTTTGCTCCGAGAGGTGAGCAGGTAGACCAGGGGCCTACGGGGCGCGTGTATGCTGTTACCGCGCAGGATTTAGTACCGGCTCCATCAGTAGTGAGAGGTACTTTTCTGTTTTGCAACTCAGTTGCTAATGTGTTGATAGACACGGGTGCATCTCATTCTTTTGTATCTGCTGCATTTGCATCTGTTTTTGGAATTGGAGTTAGCACAGTTAGCATCTCCTATTTGTGTGGTATCGCCTTTGGGTGGTGAGTTGATTCTGAAACAGGGTGTTAGAGGATGTGATATAGAGGTCGCCGACTATAGGCTTCCTTTTCCGTTTGTTGTCATGCCCATGAGGGGTTTTGATGTTATTTTGGGTATGGACTGGTTATCGTCATACCGGGCTGTTATTGATTGCTACCGCCAGAGGGTTACATTATGTACCTTGAGCGGGGAGTGGTTCCATTTCTTGGGAGACCGGGTTGGTAGTGTTTTGCCACCGGGGTATGATTCGCGAGGGCGAAGTGAGCTTAGTAGTCTACTTGCTAGCTTTGAGAGTGGTGAGTGTGGTGAGACCCAGCATGTATTGCCGAGGGTGGTTTGTGAGTATTCGGATGTCTTTCCCGAAGATCTTGTTAGTTTGCCACCTCACCGAGAGATAGAGTTTTCTATTGATTTAGTGCCTGGTACGGCGCCGATTTCTATGGCACCTTACCGTTTTGCTCCAGCAGAGTTGGTTGAGTTGAAAGTTCAACTCCAGGAATTGCTAGATAAGGGCTTTGTTCGCCCTAGTGTTTCACCGTGGGGAGCACCGGCCCTCTTTGTTAAAAAGAAAGATGGTGCCTTGAGATTGTGTATAGACTACCGGAAGTTGAATCGGGCTACGGTTAAGAATAAGTACCCTATGCCCCGTATAGATGATTTGTTTGACCAGTTGAAGGGTTCCCGTTGTTTCTCTAAGATAGACTTGAGATCGGGTTACCATCAGTTGAGGGTCAGGGAGGAAGATATTCCGAAGACGGCATTCCGTACGCGGTATGGCCATTATGAGTTTTTGGTGATGCCATTCGGGCTTACCAATGCACCGGCAGTCTTTATGGACTTGATGAACCGGATTTTCCGGGAGTTCTTAGACCGATTTGTGGTTGTCTTCGTGGACGATATCCTTATCTATTCGTCTTCTGAGGAGGAGCACGAGGCACACTTGAGAGTGGTGCTTGAGTTACTTAGAGCCCATAGACTGTATGCCAAGTTTGGGAAGTGTGAGTTCTGGCTGGGGGAAGTCAAATTCTTAGGCCACGTGGTATCCGGGGAAGGGGTGTCTGTTGATACATCCAAGGTTGAGGCAGTGCAAGGTTGGGCACAGCCTAAGAGTGTATTTGAGATCCGCAGTTTTCTGGGATTAGCTGGGTATTACCGTCGGTTTGTGAAAGATTTCTCCAGGTTAGCGTCACCGTTGACTAGGCTGACTCGGAAGGGAGTCAAGTTTGTGTGGAGTGAGACTTGTGAAAAGTCGTTCCAAGAGTTGAAAGTTAGATTGACCACCGCTCCGGTGTTGATTATTCCGGAGAGAAGGTTGGGTTATGCGGTTTATTGTGATGCCTCACGAGAGGGTTTGGGTTGTGTGTTGATGCAAGAGGGAAAAGTGGTAGCTTATGGCTCACGTCAGTTGAAAATACACGAGAAAAATTACCCCACACACGACCTAGAGTTAGCAGCTGTGATCTTTGCCTTGAAAATCTGGAGGCACTACCTTTATGGTGAGAGGTTCGAGGTATTCTCGGATCATAAGAGTTTGAAGTATCTGTTTACACAGAGAGACTTGAATCTGAGGCAGAGAAGATGGATGGAGTTCATCGAGGATTATGATTTTGAGTTACATTATCATCCGGGAAAGGCCAATGTTGTGGCCGATGCCCTTAGTAGGAAAACCATTAGTGATGTAGCTTGTATAGCCATCCGGGAATGGGAGATGTTGGGAACACTTGGCGAGTTTGATTTGCTACTGGGCGAATCTGTCGAGGCTGCGGCCTTGTTTTCTGTTGTTGCGCAGCCTACACTTATGATTAGAGTGTTAGAGGCACAGAGAGGTGACCTTGAGGTAGAATCCCTCCGAGAGAAGATCTCCAGTGGGAAAGTTGAGAAGGGTTTGACGGTGTATCCCGACCTGAGTGTGAGATACCGAGACCGTTTGTTTGTACCGGAGTCTTGCCGAGAGGAAGTACTCCGAGAGTTTCACCATTCGCGCCTTGCGGTGCATCCGGGAGGTACTAAGATGTATCAGGATTTGGGTCGCCAGTTTTGGTGGCGGGGTATGAAAAGAGATGTGGCTGTTTTCGTATCGAAGTGCCTTACTTGCCAGCAAGTGAAGGCCGAGCATCAGAGGCCAGCGGGTTTGTTGCAACCCTTGCCTATTGCCGAGTGGAAGTGGGAGCATGTCACTATGGACTTCGTTGTAGGTCTTCCGAGGACTCAGCGGGGTAGTGATGCTATTTGGGTGGTTGTAGACCGGTTGACTAAGTCGGCGCACTTTATTTCTATGCGCGTGAGAGATTCGGTGGATCATCTTGCCGACTTGTATATTCGGGACGTAGTGAGATTGCACGGGGTCCCAGTGACGATCGTCTCAGATAGAGATCCTCGTTTTACTGCCAGGTTGTGGCAGAGTTTGCAGAGTGCCTTGGGCACTAAGTTGACCTTTAGTACGGCCTATCATCCTCAGACTGACGGGCAGTCCGAGCGTACTATTCAGATCCTCGAGGATATGCTTCGGGGTTGTGTCCTGGACTTCAGTGGGACGTGGGAGAGGCACTTGCCATTGGTAGAGTTTGCCTACAACAACAGTTTTCAGTCTAGCATCGGTATGGCACCGTTTGAGGCCTTGTATGGCCGACCGTGTAGGTCTCCAGTTTGTTGGGCCGAGGTGGGTGATGCACCTTTGTTGGGTCCGGAGTTGGTTAGGGAGACGACGGAGAAAGTTGAGCTTATCCGTAGGAGGCTTGTTACAGCCCAGAGTCGACAAAAGAGTTATGCCGACCGTAGGAGGAGGCCTTTGGCGTTTGAGGTAGGTGATCATGTCTTTCTGAAGATATCACCTAGGCGAGGCCTGATGAGGTTTGGGAAGAGTGGGAAGTTGTCCCCTCGGTTTATTGGTCCTTTTGAGATCCTTGAGAGGATAGGTGAGGTTGCTTATCGGTTAGCCTTACCGCCGCAGTTGTCCGGAGTGCATGACGTGTTTCATGTGAGTATGCTTCGGAAGTATGAGCCAGATCCATCACATGTGTTGGATTGGACTGATTTAGAGGTAGATGAGGATGCCTCGTATGAGGAGAGACCGGTTCGGGTCTTGGATAGGCGGGATCAGGTCCTGCGTGGCAAGACCATTCCTTTGGTGAAAGTCTTGTGGAAACATCACGGAGTGGAGGAAGCCACTTGGGAACGTGAGTTGGAAGTCCGAGAGAAATATCCGGACTTGTTTGTTGATATGTAATCTTATATTTAAATTTTACATTTTTGTTGAACTTAAGAGCTTTTATATATGTCTTAAGTTGTGAAACATTGAAAATGTTTTGGTTATTGGAAGTATGTTTTGGAACTTGCCTCATATGGAAGTTGAAAGTGACATTATATGTGTTAAATATATTGTTGAAACTGGAAGGATAGTGCATAATGATGATGCATGTTGAAAATACATATGTTGTTTACATATTGTGATATGTCTCTTGTTAAAGGGATGGGATGACCGGTAATGGGTCGAATTGTTGAATGTTAAAATGTAACATTGTTTAAAATGGAGGAAAACTTGTTTTTGAAAACTTGTGTTTAATTTCGGGGACGAAATTCTTTAAGGGGGGGAGGTTATAGCGATCCCGGGTTTACCCTTGTTGTATAGTGATCCGGACATGTGTCCGTGGATGTTGGTAGTTGCTTATTATCTTGTTTACATCCTTTCTTACTTTGTATGTGAGTTATAGGATGTGTTGAGCGGGTTTGTTACAGGTTGGTTGAGTTTAGAAACCAAAACTAGTTGCCCAGATTTTTGGCCTGTACGCTCGAGCGGAGGTGTTGGCGCTCGAGCGTAGATTACATCCTTCCGGTATCTTGTTGTGCAGTGTTGTGAGCTCGAGCGTAGGGTTGGGAGCTCGAGCGGAGGCCTGGTTCTGCAAAAGTGCTGGGCGAGTGCATTCTGCGCTCGAGCGGGAGGTTGGCCGCTCGAGCGGAAGTCTGTGAGTGGCCGCTCGAGCGGGGTGTTTTAAGCTCGAGCGGAAGACTGGGTTTAAGTCCCGAAATTGTGACTTTTCAAATCACTTTTTCACTTTCTCTTCTCTCTCTTACTTTTCCAAAAACACCATTGTTGAGTCTTTCTCTCTAGATACTACCTTCTCTCTAGGTTTTGATCTAGTAGGAGTGGTTTACTCACCTTTGGCCTTTACAAAAAAGTTGTTGATCGTCGAGGGCTTCATTTTAATCTGAAAATCACGGGTTTTGGAGCACGTTGGGTTTTGTCGTCTTCTCCTTTGGGACTCCGAATTTGAGGTAGGGATAACCTACTCCTCTCTATGGGTTTTGTCTTTAAATTTTGGTGTTTTGAGATGTTGGGCTTGGTTGGGTAATCTTGTAAAGGTTTGGGGCTTTTGTGTAATTTTTACAAAAGTTGGGGTTTTATTCATAATAAACCTAGATGCATGTTTGGCATGGAAAATGGAATTAATGTTGAATCATTGATGAAAATGGGACCTAAGGGTTAAAATGTTAATTATGGGAATTGACCTAATTACATTGTTTAATTAATTGGGATAATTAATTGAGAAGAATGAAGGAATGAAATGTTGATTGAATATCCATTGTGCATTTATTTTCTGTTTAGAAATAACTGCTTTGGGCTATCGGTGGAGGATAGTCGTGATTGTTGTAGACAATGCTTGATGATTAAGTAAACTGAAACTAATCAATGGAATGTGTCATGGAATTTGACAGTTGATAGAATACATTAAATGTGTGTATTGTGTGATTGTATATAGAACCAATGTGTTTATATGCGTTATGTGTAGAGGAGGAGATAGGGGATGTACTCCGCGGTTTAGGGGAAGATAGGGGATGTACCTCTAAACCGGATAGGTATTTGGAGGAGATAGGGGATGTACTCCGTGGACAGAGCTCATATGCTTGTCTGAGAAGTGAAGATAGAGCTCATATGCTTATCTTTGTGAAGTGAAGTGTGGATACAGCTTGTATGCTTATCTGTGGATATTGTTGATATACATATCTGTTGTAGAGTGTGGATACAGCTTGTATGCTTATCTGTGGATATTGTTGATATACATATCTGTTGAGATTGTGGATATAGCTTTTATGCTTATCTGAATGTGAGATATAGTTTTTATACATATCTGTGGAAATGATGATAGAGCTAGCATGCTTATCTGTTGAAAAAGGGAAAATGAAAAGTAATTGGGACTTGTAAGTCGTTGACATAAATATGTAATTTATGTGATTGTATCAGTGTTGACCAACTATCAATTGCTAATGTTTTAGTCATTGTCCATGGTTGGTTTAGTGTATTTCTACTGGGCTGTGGCTCACCCTATATGGGAACATCATTTTCAGGTACAGGAAGCATGCCACCTCCAAGGACATAGCTGGGAGGCTTGTGGCGGGCATAGTTTTGTCGTTTTACTTTGATGTATTACATGTAATTTCAAGCCAAGGGCTTAATGTGTAAACGAGTTAGAACTCTTTGTTGTAACCAAGTGTTAACTTGGAAAGCTGTAAGCCCGTAGGGCATTTTGTTATGAGATTAACATGTAATACTTATGTAATGGAATTCTAATGAATGATAGAAGGTGGTTAGTTTATCTATCAACGCTCGTCTTATTTGTTGGGTTTAATGTTTTTATTTTGAGGGCGTTACAAGCTCCATTTAGAAAACCAGAAACCCACTGACTCAGATTCTAGGTAGACAATATACAAAAGTGTTTTAAAGTATGCTGCACAAGTTTTTATAAACAACATTGAAATAAGTACCTGAAATTGCCTTAGTTTGTGCAGTAACAACATCCATGGTAGATCCTGATTCTCGCTGCTCAAGAGTCTCTCCAATACAAGCAATTACCTTCAAACCTTGAGAAAGAGCATATGCAACCTTATCTCCAACAAACTGAAATGAAAATGTCCCAAATTATGAACATGTGAAATAATAATCAACAACATAGTTGGCATCATCATAAATGAATAATCGTTGCACCATGAATGAAACAAGGGTTACCTCATTTGATTCATTTAACAGAGCCCTCCTCTCAGAATGACCAAGAATGACCCAAGGAATGCCCATCTTGACGAGCATCTCTACACTGCACATTCAAAAGAACCAATTTAAATTTTTTGCATTGAAGAAATTTGAAGTACATGATAGATGCTCAGAAATTTGAAGCACATTGTAAAAATGGATAGCTGTAGAAAAAGTTATAATAACTCTAAAGAAGACTAAACTAGGAAATGGGATGCTGAAGTAAATTCATAAAATTAAAATCAGAAATATATGAAACCATTTCTCGATAGAAGGATCATGGTGGGACTAGTGGTGCATTAGGAAATACCTCATCTTTCAAAGTGGGACATGATACTCAAATAATACGTGTTGATTACTTATCCTTGAGCCATAACACAAGGAAACCTCCTACAACTTTCCAAATGACAATTCCAAAGGAGCAACTGAATGCCTTTTAATTAATTCAACACTTGCCAATGCAATACAGATTATTAACAGCATGATGAACCATACCTAACCTCACCAGTGAAAGCACCTCCCTTTTTGACCCAACAATTTTGAATCATTATAATAATGTAACACTTCAAAAAAATAGTTATATTTTTATATCAAATTTATCTTAAAAAAATAGACAGAAATATAATTTTAATAATAGACCATTCTTTTTTCATTTGGTGTAGTAAGGAAATGAATCATTATAATAATTAATTAATTCAAAAAATTCAAAAAAAAAAGGGGGGGGTATTTGCCAATAAATCTCATTTCACAAACAAGATTCCAATTAATCTCAAGTTTTTTCTATTAATCTGTTAAGTCCTATTAGTGGAGAGTTTCTTTCCGTGTGGTTCTGTTTGTGATTTTAATAGTGTTTTGTACGGCTAAGCAAGGAATTCGTAAAATCCGTAATCCGATCCGGTCCAGTTCAATTCAGTAAGTTTGGATTGATTTTTTGAATCCATGGCTCCGTTTCAGATTGAAAAATTAAAAACTCGTAGTCCACGGATCGGTTCCGGATTGAACCCCATGGTTCCGGATTGAAACCGATCCGGAACGTATACAAATAGTCTATATTTATATTATACACCCTCCCACATAATGTCTTCTCTTATTCCGTATAAAACATAAACCCAAACCTAAATCCGCATAGTATCTTTTTTTATTGTTTTTGTTTGTTAGTTTAAATATGTATGGTGGAGCCAATTTTCTTATAGTTGTTTAAATTCTAAAACAGTATGTCGCTATTGTAGAAAGACATGTTACTATTGTGGAACTAATATGATGTTATGTTTATATTTTTATGAAATTAAAATGTTTTATATCTTTTTTGTTATTTCATTATGTGAATTTGTCATCATAAACCGATCCGATCCGTGTTTAAATAGATTGGTTTGGATTGGTTCCACAATTTAAACGGATTGGATTGATTCCAATTTTTCAAGAACCGTAGATAACGAGCTAGTCCTAATTTTACCTCAATCCGGATCATACTCACCCCTAGTGTTCTGGTGGACAGCTATACCCTTTTATTAATGTGACAGGTATAATGTGATACTCCAATATGGCAAGTATTAATATGACGCTCCAACGATGTGACACTTCAAAAAAATTAAAAATTCTTTAGTGTACTTTTTCTAAATGTTACAACGTGACAAGTATGATGTCATACTCCATAACTTTTACTATAAAAAAAATAAAAATTCCTTAGTGTATTTTTTTCAAGTGTGACAACGAAGCGGGTATGATGTAACACTTCAAAAAAAATAAAGACTCCTTAGTATATTTTTCTGAAACGTAACAACATAACGGGTATGATGTGACACTCTAAAAAAATTGAAAACTCCTTGGAGCACTTTTTCCAAACGTGACAACGTGGCGGGTATGATGTGGCACTCTAAAAAAAATTTAAAGCTCCTTAATATACTTTTCTCAAACGTGATACGTGACACTCTTTAGTGTACTTTTTCCAAACGTGACAACATGGCGAGTATGATGTGACACTCTAAAAAAAAAAAAACTTCTTAATGTATTTTTCTCAAACGTGACAACGTGGCAGATATGATATGACACTCTAAAAAAATTAAAAACTCTTTAATGTACTTTTTCTAGATGTGAAACTCTAACGTGACGGGTATAATGTGATACTAAAAAACTCTTTAGTATACTATTTCAAATGTGATACTCCAATGTGACGGACAAATGAGTCATTATACATTCAAAATGACTAAATGGATCACAAGAAAAAAAAATATGAGACTTATTAATCAATCTCCTCTAAAAAAATTCAAATATCAAACCTTGAAATTGAAATTTTTTTCTAAAAATCTATTTCTTACTCCCCCCCCCCCCCAAAAAAAAAAAAATATTTTGAATATCTATTCCTTACTCATTATTTTTTCTAAAATAAGTAAATTTTTAGAATATATTTTCAACTTACTATTCTCAACCATCCAAGAAATAAGAATTTTTTTTGTTTTTTAATATTTTATTATTATCATTGTTTTTGGTGTTTCAAAAAATGTTTAAGAACATCCTCATTCTTTTTTTGTGTGTGCAATTTTTATTTTATTTTTTTGGAAAAGTTTGAAATACTATTGTTTTGGAAACAATTTGAAAATTAAAAAACAGTTTACCTACATTTTAAAGAAATATAGAAAGAAAAAAAAATTGAAAACACAATGAATAAAAAAAAATTATTCCCTTTTTTGTTTTCTTTTTCTGACTTCTCTATTAACCTGTTAAATCAATATGCAAAAAAAACAAACAACTTTTCTATTGAAGAACACAATGTCGTAAAAACTTTATATATATATATATATATATTTAAAATGTTTACAAAAAAATTATATAAAAATAAGTTTAAACTCAGAATGCTACCCTATATAATTTAAATTCACTAGAAACAAAAAAAAAATACTAAAAATAAAAAAACTCATTGTCAAAAAAATTGAATTCAGAAAATTGGAACCAGGTGAATTTTTCATCTCAAAAATGAAAAAAAAAAAATTTAAACATTAAATAAATTCTTTAGACAATAATTGAATTTTAATTTTGTTTTACCCACTTAATTTTGAAATTACTATAAGTCGATCGATTCTATAAAAATTAATTTGGGGAATAATCTAGTTACAAGTACGTGCATGCATACAGATAAAGTAGCCAATAAATTTTCGACTCAATTAGTTTATTCAGTATGGACTTTGGATAATTTGAAACTTAAAAAGATAATTCTAAATGAGGAATTTTATATATTTTTATTATTTTTTTGTAAAGTATATTATTTAAAATTTAAATTTTTTTTATATTTAGGGGGCTTATTGATTTTTAAGGCATAGTTTGGAGGTAAAATAAAATTCCAAATTAAATTTAGTGCTAAGTCAGCAAATTCCATTTGATTGTAATTGAAAATAGATGACGAGAAGTAAATTGGACAAATTTTTTTTAAAAAAATTAAGAATTAAATTAAAATAATACAAAATCTTATTGCCAAATTAATTTTTGTATAATAATTTAAAAAAATAATAATATAAAATTTTCTTGATATTTTATCTTAAAATATTTTAATATTTTTATTTTTATTTTTATTTTTATTGACACCAAAATACATCATCCCATCGTTCAAAAAAAAAATAAAAATAAATAAAAATACATCATCCCAAACCAAACCAAACCATCCCTAATTCACCCCAACATCTCGTTTCATTCATCGTAGTTGTAAGAAACTCTCGTCTCTCTCCGTCTCGCTCCTCCTCAACTTGTCGGTTGCCGCCACCGCCGTCGCTAGCCTTGTCGGTCGCCGTCGATCATCCTCTCAGATCGCCGATTTGGTAACTGGTAAGTCTCCTTTTCTCTTTGCTCTCTTATTTACTCTCCAGATTTGTTTCTCTTGCTCTTCTATTTACTCTCCTTTTGCTATCCAGGTTGTGGGCATTTTTTTTAATATTATTTTTTGATCTTGGAGTGCAATGACCACAGTTGTTTGTCTGTATTAGTTTAATTCGGACTGACTAATATTATTTTGTGTTAGATTGTGGCTGTTCTTATTAATCTCTCCTATTGAAATTGTGGAGAATTTAGGTATATAGACATCTCTCAACCACATCGCCCGAAGCAATCTCTCTCTCTCTCTCTCTCTCTCTCTCTCTCTGCGTTAACATTTGAAGCTGGTTCTCTGTTTTTTACTTTATTTTTCTGTGCTTCTTATCTGTCAATTGTCTGGTTTTTGCCGATCTATTCATATGTTTTTGGTTTATTGATTTATTTCCATGTCTTAGAATCTCTCCATCTATTCCTCAGAAATTCCATATATTTCTATAGGTGAACTTGTATATTAGGGGGAAAAAAGAAAAAAGAAAAAAAAAACTCCAAAAACTAAAAACTAACCGGATGAGTTTTTTTTTTTTACAGTTCCAGAAATATTAATAAATTTTTTGAATTCTCAAAAAATAATATTTCATCTTTTTCCAAATGCAACACTTTGCCAAAGGTTAAGACTTTTGAAGTGCAATGTTATATCTTTGCTATTAGTTCAAAGTTATCAATTCATTCCTCATTCTTTCTTTTAGGTAGTGTTCTGCTGTCACCTTTCTTAAAAAAGGATTTGATTCATGAAACATTATTTGAGAGAGGTAAAATGTCGCAGAGCAACTGTGATCATCGTGATAAATGATTGTTTGATGTTATAGAATTTATTTTTTTTTTTTTTTTTTTTTTTTTTTTATTGTCTCAAAATCACATACGATACGTCAACCTATATTTCTTTTTATATTATTTGGTGTATTAAGGAAATGAATCATTATCAATATCTTTTTTGCAATTGAGGTTGTTGCAGCTGGTGAGCATTACAAGATTTCTTTTTGTCCTTTTTCACTCAACTAAAATGCAGGTTTGTTCTTTTTATTTTTGTGTCATCTTGACAGCAGAGGTGGTAAAATGTTGAGCACTAGGGATCGAAATTTACCTGAAGATGTTGTGAATGAGATACTCTCAAGGCTGCCCGTGAAATCCCTGTTGCGATTCAAATGTGTCTGCAAGTACTGGTACACACTAATTAAAAATCCTGATTTCATTAGCAAGCACTTCAACCAAGAAAACAATAATGGCCGTCTCCTTGTTCATCATTATATTTCCGACATTAAAAGATATGCTATCGCTCTTTTCCCTGATGAAACACTTGCTGGCATACCGCCTTTACATGAAAATCTTGATCATCTACAGATCCCAGATTGTATGGGAGATGTTGTTGGCCCCATTGACGGCATATTTTTGGTATACACTTGGTATAGTGATGGCGACCGTATGGCTCTGTGGAACCCTGCTATGAGAGAGTTTAGACGCCTCCATGTACTCGAACCAATTTTTCCACCAAATTTTCATGCCATTAGAAATGTAGTTGGATTTGGGTTGGATCCATTGACTAGGGATTACAAGATTATTTGGATTCGCAACTTTTATGACATATTTTATCCTTATTATGTTGTTGCAGTGTACACTCTAGGTAAAGATTCATGGAGACATTTCGATCTTCTTACAATGCCTACACATCGTTCCATCTATAATTCTTTATGTGCCACATGCATAAATGGAGCATATTATTGGCTGTGTACTGTAGTTAATGATGGTAATGGATATGGCATCCTTTCATTTGACATGAGGCTAGAGGAGTTTAGAGAGATAGAGGTGCCTGCTAGTACTGAACATAAATGGGGGGATCTTTCATTGTACAACGGTTCTATTGGTTTGTTCTTTTCTCAAACTGATTTGACTTTGGAATGTATTATTGACATATGGGTGATGGAGGAGGAAGGGTGTTGGATCAAACTAGTAACAGTAAAACCCTTTCCAGAAGTTTCACGTCCGTGTGGGTTTTGGAAGGAGAAGGAGCTTTTCTTCGAAACTCGGAGGAACGAGCTGGTGTTGTTCAACCATGAAACTCATGAGATTAGAAATCTTGAAATGTACGGATGTGGCGGTTTTCTTGGGCTTTGGGCTGTTTGCTACAAAGAGAGCTTAGTTTCATTGTTCGGACAAAATGATGAGGATGGGAGGAGGTGCTACCAATTCTCTGATGCGGTTCAGGATTTCTTTAGGAAACCAGAGCCTAGCGTTTAGGGAACCAAATCCAAAATGAACTATTATTATTGTTATCTGATTGTCCTCTTCGGTTTCCTTTTTTTTTTTTTTTTTTTTTTTTTGGTGGGTAGGTTGTCTCATTGGTTTATTTTCTCTCTTCTGAAAATTTGTACTTTTTTTTATGGATGTTGAAATTAATAAATCAAAATTATATATGTTGACCTGTCTTTACTTTTTATTATTATTTTGAAGAGTAATACTACATCTCCTAATTTCTACCCCCGAACTCCCTCGAATGATAACAATTTATTATTTGCCATGTCATTGGGTGAGTTTGGAAAAATTAGGGGATGGAACATTTTCACACTTTTTATCTCAATCTCTTTATTAATTAACTAGCAGGTATTTTGTGCGATACATGATAATTTATTTTTAAAATGAAAAATTAATTTTGAATCTTAATATTTTGTGTAGAAAAATTCTAACAATTGAAAGCCAAATTACAAATAGATTTGCTAATGATTGATAAAAATTTATGTCACTATGTAAAAGGCTTATAAAAAAAATTCAAATAATTTTTAAAAAAATTATATTTTTAACTTAAAATTGAATCATCATTTGTATTAATCTAATTTATCAAAAAATTATGAACTTCACTTATATCAAAATATTTTTTTTTGAAAAAAATAAAAATAACTAAAATTTTTATAATATATATAAATTATGACTTGATTGTAAACCATGGTATATTATTTTGATTATTAATTGAAAAGATTTTTACTAATTTCTTTTGTTTTTAATCATATCTAAAGTGATATATCAGGTCTTTAATTATATCTTAAGGTGGGTTTCCTCAAAAGTAGGATAGTAAGAGTTATTCACATTGATGCATAAAAAATTATAAATTTAAATCATAAATAGTGTTTTTAAAAAGAATTAGGCACAAAATCTCTATAACCTTAATAGACTCAGTTCTTGAAAGGATTCTGATTAATTATATGACACATCATAATAATTGTAAATTTTTTATTCCAGCTAAATTATTTTTGCATGCATATTTTGGCAGAGCTAATGAAGGTACATTATCAATAATATTAAAATTTCAAAATTTTTATTTAAAAACTACTCAAGAAACATGCCTTAAATATATATAATTATTTTTGATAAATCATTATTCTTTAAAATAATACTCTTACCATTTATCATTTGGCATTTGTTAAAAATTTAACAAAAAAAAGTATTGAATTCTATTATTTCAATTAATCAATATTAAATTAGACGTTACACGTGTATATAAATTATTTTTAAAAATGACTGTCGGAACCTTTTGTTAGTAGTTTATCCGAGTCGAATAGAGCGAGTTAACTGGGACAGACAGATATTTGAACAGCCCTAAATCCCAGATTGTCAATCCGCCTGCCCCACTCCCTCAATTGAGTTATCAGATTACAAGTATTTTTATAGAATTTATAACTAAATAATTTTTTTCCAAATAAATAAAGAAATGATGAATAAAAAGTAAATTATCATTAAATGGATATACATGGACACCTGATGAAAGTAACAAGTTGGCCATTTATTAGTCTTGTAACTTTCTGCTAGAATCAATTAGGCCCAACATAGCCCAACCTCTAAGATCTCCAGTCCAGCCGATGTTCAAAGTACACTGTTGTTGCCTTTCTTGTAATTAGGGATGACAATTTACATAATCACATAGAAAAATGAAAAGAAATGGTGACAAATGCTCTATAAATGCATTTGTCCCTAACATTTGTTACTTATCTTTAAAATATTTAATAATTTTATTAACACATACCTTAAAGACACATATCAATAAGTTTTAAAATATTATACATTTTGCAAGAAAATATAAAATTTTCTTAACCTATGTAAACAAGAGCTAATATTTATATTTCAGAAATAGATCAATAGTTAGAATTTGCCCAGTTGTTCATATTTTAATTTGATGAACTCCTCTCACGTGTGGAATGATTTAGTGTACATTATTATGATCAGATTTTAATATATAGTATATAACATGCGTACATGTTACTACTATCTAGGCCAGCTTCTGCTTCATTGTTCCTGGACATGAAAAGTTGCAATTACTAGATAGTTTGCCCAAAACATGAGAAATTATTCAAGAATTTGTTTTTTCTTGGGGTTTTTTTTTTTTAGATTGGAAAGAAGAAAAAAGAACTAAAGAAAAATCAAATTCTTGAGTTGGATAGTTAGGTATGGTGAGCCTATTTTGGGGCATGTTATAAAAATATTAATACAAAAAATTGAGATGGTTGGATATTAGTAGTTATATTTTTATATCAAATTTATCTTTAAAAAATAGACAGAAATATAATTTTAATAATAGACCATTCTTTTTTCATTTGGTGTATTAAGGAAATGAATCATTATAAATATCTTTTTTGCAATTAGGGTTGTTGCAAGTGGTGAGCATTACAAGATTTCTTTTGGTCCTTTTTTCCTCAACTAAAATCAATAACAAAATTGTTCTTTTTATTTTGTGTCATCAGAAAAAATAAGGCTCTTGCCGCAGAGGCAGTAAAATGTTGAGCAACGGCGATCAAAATTTACCTGAAAATGTTGTGAATGAGATACTCTCAAGGCTGCTCGTGAAATCCCTGTTGCGATTCAAATATGTCTACAGGTATTGGTACACTCTAATTAAAAGCCCTGATTTCATTAGTAAGCACTTTAACCAGGAAAATAATAACGGTCGTCTCCTTGTTCAGCATTATATTTCCGACATTGATAGATATGTTATCGCTCTTTTCCCTGATGAAACACTTGCTGACATACCACCTTTGCATGAAAATCTTGATCATCTACAGAGCCCAAAAGATATAGGAAATGTTGTTGGCCCCATTGACTGTAACGCCCTCAAAATAATACATAAAATCCATCATTTTAGACTTGCAATGATATAAGAGGAATCAACACCTTTCTATTCATCAGAGTAGTTCTTACAACAATATTACATGTTAACAACAAAAGCAAATGCCTTAGAGGCTTACGACTTTCCAAGTCAACACTTGGTTACAAAGAGAAGAGTACTAACTCTATACAAAATAAGCCCTTGGCTTGAAATACATGTAATACAAACAAAATAATCAAAAAGAGTCTTTTACTCCCAGAACCATCCAAGTTATGTCCTTGGAGGTGGCATGCTACCTGTACCTGAAAATGATGTCCTATAAAGGGTGAGCCAACGCCCAGTAGAGATATGCTAAACACAACATGAGCAGTAACTAAGACATTAGCAATTGATAAATGTTTGACTCACATAAGCCAATTCATACACCATTTTCATTGCATGACAACTGTGTCCATGTTTCCTTTCATTTTTCCATTTCTTATCACATTCTCAATTCATGACTCTGGCTCAGAACCTGGCCAACAATTTAATAGTAATTCATACTAAACATTTCCCATTTCACAATAGATAAGCACACTAGCTATATCAACTCCTCGATAGATAGGCATACAAGCTATACCAACATTCCAACAGATAAGCATATGAGCTGTATCCACACTTCAACAGATAAGCATATGAGTTATATCAACACTTCCATAGATAAGCATATGAGCTATATCAACACATTAGCTGACAAGCATATGAGCTGTGTCAACGGAGTCCATCCCATATCTTCTCCCATACAGTATCCAGTTTAGAGGTCCATCCCCCATCTTCTCCTAAACCGTGGAGTACATCCCCTATCTCCTCCCATACACATAACGTATATACACATAGATCATATGCATAATCAATCAATACATAAAGTTAATGTATTCTGTCAACCGTCATACTCTATGACACATCCAATTGATTAGTTTTAGTTTGCCTAATCATCATGCATTGTCTACAACAATCAAGACTACCCTCCACTGGTAGCCCAAAGTAATTATTTCTAAATAGATAAATAATGCATCAACAGATAATTTATCCATATTTCCAAAAGTGAGCGATTAACAAATCAAACTTCACTATTCCATCTCATAATGAACCAATTTCATTATATTCAACTCAATTTCACAAATCCATAACTTTTCCAAATTAATTATACTAATTAATTTATATACAAATTAGGGCTTTCTTCCCATTTTCTCAATATTAACCCAATGGTTCAAATATCAACAACCAACAACAATAACTTCATTTTGAAACCCAAATTACACATTTAAGAATCAAAATAATAAAACCCTCTTTCATAACTTTTGAAACCCTAAGTCCCAAAACCAAACCATCTAAACAACATGCTCAAAATCTAGGTCAAAACCCATAAGAGTGAGTAGGAATCCCTACCTCAAATTCGGAGCTCAAAGGAAGAAAATGACGAAACTCAAAGTGCTCCAAAACTCAATATGCTAGGATCAAAACGTAGCCCTTGACGATCAACACAACTTTTGTAAAGGCCCAAGGTGAGGAAATCACTCATACTAGATCAATACATAGAGAGAAGTTGAGGTTCTAGTGAGAGAAGCTCTCCAATGGTGTTTTTGAAAAGTAAGAGAGAGAAATGGAGTTGAAAAAGTGATCCAAAAAGTCGGATCTCGGAGTGATATACTCGTCGCCCCGCTTGAGCGTGGAAACCCCCGCTCGAGCGTCACTCACAGAGTCCCGCTCGAGCGTCCAAACCGCCGCTCGAGCACCGGATACACGCTCCCAGAACTTTTGCAGAACCAGGTCCCCGCTCGACCGTCACACACACAAACTCCCGCTCGAGTGTCCAACGCTACAGAGGAAAATACTGGGTGATGGATTTTCCCACTCGAGCGCCAAAACCCCCGCTCGACGAACAGGCCAAAATCTGGACAACTAATTTTGGTTTCTAAACTCAACCAACCTGTTTCAAACCTGCCCAACACAACCCAAGACTCAAAGAGTAAAGGATGTAAACAAGATATACACAACAACCAACTCCACGGAACCTATGTCCGAATACAACAAATAAAGAAAGGGAAGCCGGGATCGCTATAACCTCCCCCCCTTAAAGAATTTCATCCCCGAAATTAAATACAAGTTTTCAAACACAAGTTTTCTCCATTCCCAACAATATTACAACATAATGTTAAACAACCCGACCCATTACCGATCAATTTCATCTCTTTTCAAGAGGCAAATCACAATATATAAAACAACCTGCATTATCAACATGCATTCCTTTGAAATTTGACAATTTCATCACATTTTCCACAATTCCATAACACATGCAACATTAATATCATGCTTAACATACACAATGTTAACACAAACTTCCATTTTGAGGCAAGTTCCAAAGCATACTTCCATAAACCAAAACATCTACAATGTTTCACAACTTAAGACATATATAATGCTCTTAAAGTTCGATAATATTACAAAATTTCAATGCATGATTACACATCAACAAACATGTCCGGATATTTCTCGCGGACCTCCAACTCACGTTCCCAAGTGGCTTCCTCCACTCCGTGATGTTTCCACAAAACCTTTACCAAGGGAATGGTCTTGCCTCGCAAGACTTGATCCCGCCTATCCAAGACCCGAACCGGTCTCTCCTCATACGAGGCATCCTTATCTACCTCCAAATCGGTCCAATCCAACACACGGGACGGATCCGGCTCGTACTTCTGAAGCATGCTAACATGAAACACGTCATGTACCCCGGACAACTGCGGTGCAAAGCCAAGTGGTAAGCAACCTCCCCAATCCTTTCAAGGATCTCAAAGGGACCGATAAACCAAGGGGATAACTTCCCACTCTTCCCAAACCTCATCGAACCTCGCCTAGGTGATATTTTCAAGAAAACATGATTACTCGTCTCCAATGCCAAAGGCCTCCTCCTACGGTCGACATAACTCTTTTGACGACTCTGGGCTGTAACAAGCCTACTACGGATAAGCTCAACTTTCTCCGTCGTCTCTCTAACCAACTCCGGGCCCAACAAAGGTGCATCACCCACCTCGGCCCAACAAACTGGAGACCTACACGGTCAACCATACAAGGCCTCAAACGGTGCCATACCGATACTCGACTGAAAACTATTGTTATAGGCAAATTCTTCCAATAGTAAGTGCCTCTCCCACGTCCCACTAAAGTCAAGGACACAACCCCGAAGCATATCCTCCAGGATCTGAATAGTACGCTCGGACTGCCCGTCAGTCTAAGGATGATAAGCCGTACTAAAGGTCAACTTAGTACCCAAGGCACTCTGCAAACTCTGCCACAACCTAGCAGTAAAACGAAGATCTCTATCTGAGACGATCGTCACTGGGACCCCGTGCAACCTCACTATGTCCCGAATATATAAGTCGGCAAGGTGATCTACCGAATCTCTCACGCGCATAGGGATAAAGTGTGCCGAATTAGTCAACCGGTCTACAACCACCCAAATAGCATCACTACCCCGCTGAGTCCTCGGAAGACCCACAACGAAGTCCATAGTGACATGCTCCCACTTCCACTCTGCAATAGGCAAGGGTTGCAACAAACCCGCTGGCCTCTGATGCTCGGCGTTCACTTGCTGGCAAGTAAGGCACTTGGACACGAAAACTGCCACATCTCTCTTCATACCCCGCCACCAAAACTGGCGACCCAAATCCCAATACATCTTAGTGCCTCCCGGATGCACTGCAAGACGTGAATGGTAAACCTCTCGGAGTACCTCCTCTCGGCAAGACTCCGGCACGAACCAACGGTCTCGGTATCTCACACTCTGGTCGGGATACACAGACAAACCCTTCTCCACCTTCCCACTGGAGATCTTCTCTCGGAGGGATTCTACCTCAAGGTCACCTCTCTGTGCCTCTAATACTCTAGCCACAAGTGTAGGCTGTGCAATAACAGAAAACAAGGCCGCAGGCTCAACAGATTCGCCCAAAAGCAAATCAAACTCGCCGAGTGCACCCAACATCTCCTATTCCCGGATGGCTATACAAGCTACATCACTAATGGATTTCCTACTAAGGGCATCGGCCACAACATTGGCCTTTCCCGGGTGATAGTGCAACTCAAAATCATAGTCCTCAATGAACTCCATCCACCTTCTCTGCCTCAAATTGAAGTCTCTCTGTGTGAACAGATACTTCAAACTCTTATGGTCCGAGAACACCTCGAACCTCTCACCATAAAGGTAGTGCCTCCAAATCTTCACGGCAAAGATCACTACCGCTAACTCTAGGTCATGTGTAGGGTAATTCTTCTTGTGTATTTTCAATTGACGTGAGTCATAAGCTACCACTTTTCCCTCTTGCATCAACACACAACCCAAGCCCTCTCGTGAGGCATCACAGTAAACCGCATAACCCAAACCTCTCTCCGAAATAATCAAAACCGGAGCGGTGGTCAATCTAACTTTCAACTCCTGGAACGATTTTTCACAAGTCTCACTCCATACAAACTTGACCCCTTTCCGCGTCAATCTAGTCAACGGCGAAGCTAGCCTGGAGAAATCCTTCACAAACCGGCGGTAATACCCAGCTAATCCCAGAAAACTGCGGATCTCAAAAATGCTCTTAGGCTGTGCCCAATCTTGCACTGCCTCAGTCTTGGATGTATCAACAGACACCCCTTCCCCAGAAACCACATGGCCTAAGAACTTGACTTCTCCTAGCCAGAACTCACATTTCCCAAATTTGGCATACAGCTTATGGGCTCTAAGCAATTCAAGCACCACTCTCAAGTGTTCCTCGTGCTCCTCCTCAGATGGCGAATAGATAAGAATGTCGTCCACGAAGACGACCACAAAGCAATCCAAGAATTCCTGGAAGATCCGGTTTATCAAGTCCATAAAGACTGCCGATGCATTGGTAAGCTCAAATGGCATTACTAAAAACTCATAATGGCCATACCGCATACGGAATGCCGTCTTCGGAATATCCTTCTCCCTGACCCTCAACTGGTGGTAAAATACAAAAAATAGACCATTCTTTTTTCAAAAAATAGACCATTCTATTTTGGGGCATGTTATAAAAATATTAATACAAAAAATTGAGATAGTTGGATATTAGTAGTTATATTTTTATATCAAATTTATCTTAAAAAAATAGACAGAAATATAATTTTAATAATAGACCATTCTTTTTTCATTTGGTGTATTAAGGAAATGAATCATTATAATAATTAATTAATTCAAAAAATTCAAAAAAAAAAAGGGGGATATTTGCCAATAAATCTCATTTCACAAACAAGATTCCAATTAATCTCAAGTTTTTTCTATTAATCTGTTAAGTCCTATTAGTGGAGAGTTTCTTTCCCTGTGGTTTTGTTTGTGATTTTAATAGTGTTTTGTGGCTAAGCAAGGAATTCGTAAATCCGTAATCCGATCCGGTCCAGTTCAATTCAGTAAGTTTGGATTGATTTTTTAAATCCATGGCTCCATTTCAGATTGAAAAATTAAAAATTCGTAGTCCACGGATCGATTCCGGATTGAACCCCATGGTTCCGGATTGAAACCGATCCGGACCATATACAAATATTCTATATTTATATTATACACCCTCCCACATAATGTCTTCTCTTATTCTGTATAAAACATAAACCCAAACCTAAATCCACATAGTATCTTTTTTTATTGTTTTTGTTTGTTAGTTTAAATATTATGGTGGAGCCAATTTTCTTATAGTTGTTTAAATTCTAAAACAGTATGTCGCTATTGTAGAAAGACATGTTACTATTGTGGAACTAATATGATGTTATGTTTATATTTTTATGAAATTAAAATGTTTTATATCTTTTTTGTTATTTCATTATGTGAATTTGTCATCATAAACCGATCCGATCCGTGTTTAAATAGATTGGTTTGGATTGGTTCCACAATTTAAACGGATTGGATTGATTCCAATTTTTCAAGAACCGTAGATAACGAGCTAGTCCTAATTTTACCTCAATCCGGATCATACTCACCCCTAGTGTTCTGGTGGACAGCTATACCCTTTTATTAATGTGACAGGTATAATGTGATACTCCAATATGGCAAGTATTAATATGACGCTCCAACGATGTGACACTTCAAAAAAATTAAAAATTCTTTAGTGTACTTTTTCTAAATGTTACAACGTGACAAGTATGATGTCATACTCCATAACTTTTACTATAAAAAAAATAAAAATTCCTTAGTGTATTTTTTTCAAGTGTGACAACGAAGCGGGTATGATGTAACACTTCAAAAAAAATAAAGACTTCTTAGTATATTTTTCTGAAACGTAACAACATGATGGGTATGATGTGACACTCTAAAAAAAATTGAAAACTCCTTGGGAGCACTTTTTCCAAACGTGACAATGTGGCGGATATGATGTGGCACTCTAAAAAAAATTTAAAACTCCTTAATATACTTTTCTCAAGCATGATACGTGACACTCTTTAGTGTACTTTTTCCAAACGTGACAACATGACGAGTATGATGTGAAGCTCTAAAAAAATTAAAAAAAAAAAACTTTTTAATGTATTTTTCTCAAACGTGACAACGTGACAGATATGATATGACACTCCAACATGGTAGGTATGATATGACACTCTAAAAAAATTAAAAACTCTTTAATGTACTTTTTCTAAATGTGAAACTCTAACGTGACGGGTATAATGTGACACTAAAAAACTCTTTAGTACACTATTTCAAATGTGATACTCCAATGTGACGGACAAATGAGTCATTATACATTCAAAATGACTAAATGGATCACAAGAAAAAAAAAATATAAGACTTGTTGATCAATCTCCTCCAAAAAAATTCAAAGATAATGCAAAAGTATATGAGTGATATATATATATATATATATATATGATATATATATCATATCAAACCTTGAAATTGAAATTTTTTTCTAAAAATCTATTTCTTACTCCCCCCCAAAAAAAAAATCTGAATATCTATTCCTTACTCATTATTTTTTCTAAAATAAGTAAATTTTCAGAATATATTTTCAACTTACTATTCTCAACCATCCAAGAAATAAGAATTTTTTTTTGTTTTTTAATATTTTATTATTATCATTGTTTTTGGTGTTTCAAAAAATGTTTAAGAACATCCTCATTCTTTTCTTGTGTGTGCAATTTTTATTTTATTTTTTTGGAAAAGTTTGGAATACTATTGTTTTGGAAACAATTTGAAAATTGAAAAAAAGTTTACCTACATTTTAAAGATATATAGAAAGAAAAAAAAAATTGAAAACACAATGAATAAAAAAAAATTATTCCCTTTTTTGTTTTCTTTTTTTGACTTCTCTATTAACCTGTTAAATCAATATGCAAAAAAAACAAACAACTTTTCTTTTGAAGAACACAATGTGGTAAGCATATGAGCTATATCAACACTTATATAGATAAGCATATGAGCTATATCAACACATTAGCTGACAAGCATATGAGCTGTGTCAACGGAGTCCATCCCCTATCTTTTCCCATACAGTATCCGGTTTAGAGGTCCATCCCCCATCTTCTCCTAAACCGTGGAGTACATCCCCTATCTCCTCCCATACACATAACGTATATACACATAGGTCATATGCATAATCAATCAATACATAAAGTTAATGTATTCTGTCAACCGTCATACTCTATGACACATCCAATTGATTAGTTTTAGTTTGCCTAATCATCATGCATTGTCTACAACAATCAAGACTACCCTCCACCGGTAGGCCCAAGTAATTATTTCTAAATAGATAAATAATGCATCAACAGATAATTTATCCATATTTCCAAAAGTGAGCAATTAACAAATCCAACTTCACTATTCCATCTCATAATGAACCAATTTCATTATATTCAACTCAATTTCACAAATCCATAACTTTCCCAAATTAATTATACTAATTAATTTATATACAAATTAGGGCTTTCTTCCCATTTTCTCAATATTAACCCAATGGTTCAAATATCAACAACCAACAACAATAACTTCATTTTGAAACCCAAATTACACATTTAAGAATCAAAATAACAAAACCCTCTTTCATAACTTTTGAAACCCTAAGTCCCAAAACCAAACCATCTAAACAACATGCTCAAAATCTAGGTCAAAACCCATAAGAGTGAGTAGGAATCCCTACCTCAAATTCGGAGCTCAAAGGAAGAAAATGACGAAACTCAAAGTGCTCCAAACCTCAATATGCTAGGATCAAAACGTAGCCCTCGACGATCAACACAACTTTTGTAAAGGCCCAAGGTAAGGAAATCACTCATACTAGATCAATACCTAGAGAGAAGTTGAGGCTCTAGTGAGAGAAGCTCTCCAATGGTGTTTTTGAAAAGCAAGAGAGAGAAATGGAGTTGAAAAAGTGATCCAAAAAGTTGGATCTCGGAGTGATATACTCATCGCCCCGCTCGAGCGTCACTCACAGACTCCCGCTCGAGCATCCAAACCGCCGCTCGAGCACCGGATACACGCTCCCAGAACTTTTGCAGAACCAGGTCCCCGCTCGAGCGTCACATACACAAACTCCCGCTCGAGTGTCCAACGCTGTAGAGGAAAATACTGGGAGATGGATTTTCCCACTCGAGCGCCAAAACCCCCGCTCGAGCGGACAGGCCAAAATCTAGGCAACTACTTTTGGTTTCTAAGCTCAACCAACCTGTTTCAAACCTGCCCAACACAACCCAAGACTCAAAGAGTAAAGGATGTAAACAAGATATACACAACAACCAACTCTATGGAACCTAAGTCCGGATACAACAAATAAAGAAAGGGAAGCCGGGATCGCTATAACCTCCCCCCCTTAAAGAATTTCGTCCCCGAAATTAAATACGAGTTTTCAAAAACAAGTTTTCTCCATTCCCAACAATATTACAACATAATGTTAAACAACCCGACACATTACCGGTCAATTTCATCTCTTTCAAGAGGCAAATCATAATATATAAAACAACCTGCATTATCAACATGCATTCCTTTGAAATTTGACAATTTCATCACATTTTCCACAATTCCATAACACATGCAACATTAATATCATGCTTGCATTTCCACAACATACTTAACATACACAATGTTAACACAAACTTCCATTTTGAGGCAAGTTCCAAAGCATACTTCCATAAACCAAAACATCTACAATGTTTCACAACTTAAGACATATATAATGCTCTTAAAGTTCGATAATATTACAAAATTTCAATGCATGATTACACATCAACAAACATGTCCGGATATTTCTCGCGGACCTCCAACTCACGTTCCCAAGTGGCTTCCTCCACTCCGTGATGTTTCCACAAAACCTTTACCAAGGGAATAGTCCTGCCTCACAAGACTTGATCCCGCCTATCCAAGACCCGAACCGGTCTCTCCTCATACGAGGCATCCTCATCTACCTCCAAATCGGTCCAATCCAACACATGGGACGGATCCGGCTCGTACTTCCGAAGCATGCTAACATGAAACACGTCATGTACCCCGGACAACTGCGGTGGCAAAGCCACGTGGTAAGCAACCTCCCCAATCCTCTCAAGGATCTTAAAGGGACCGATAAACCAAGGGGATAACTTTCCACTCTTCCCGAACCTCATCAAACCTCGCCTAGGTGATATTTTCAAGAAAACATGATCACTCGTCTCCAATGCCAAAGGCCTCCTCCTACGGTCGGCATAACTCTTTTGGCGACTCTGGGCTGTAACAAGCCTCCTACGGATAAGCTCAACTTTCTCCGTTGTCTCTCTAACCAACTCCGGGCCCAACAAAGTTGCATCACCCACCTCGGCCCAACAAACTGGAGACCTACACGATCGGCCATACAAGGCCTCAAACGGTGCCATACCGACACTCGACTGAAAATTGTTATTGTAGGCAAATTCCACCAATGGTAAGTGCCTCTCCCACGTCCCACTAAAGTCAAGGACACAACCCCGAAGCATATCCTCCAGGATCTGAATAGTACGCTCGGACTGCCCGTCAGTTTGAGGATGATAAGCCGTACTAAAGGTCAACTTAGTACCCAAGGCACTCTGCAAACTCTGCCATAACCTAGCAGTAAAACGAGGATCTCTATCTGAGACGATCGTCACTGGGACCCCGTGCAACCTCACTATGTCCCGAATATACAAGTCGGCAAGGTGATCTACTGAATCTCTCACGCGCATAAGGATAAAGTGCGCCGACTTAGTCAACCGCTCTACAACCACCCAAATAGCATCACTACCCCGCTGAGTCCTCAGAAGACCCACAACGAAGTCCATAGTGACATGCTCCCACTTCCACTCAGCAATAGGCAAGGGTTGCAACAAACCCGCTGGCCTCTGATGCTCGGCCTTCACTTGCTGGCAAGTAAGGCACTTGGACATGAAAACTGCCACATCTCTCTTCATACCCCGCCACCAAAACTGGCGACCCAAATCCCGATACATCTTAGTGCCTCCCGGATGCACCGCAAGACGTGAATGGTAAACCTCTCGGAGTACCTCCTCTCGGCAAGACTCTGGTACGAACCAACGGTCTCGGTATCTCACACTTTGGTCGGGATACATAGACAAACCCTTCTCCACCTTCCCACTGGAGATCTTCTCTCAGAGGGATTCTACCTCAAGGTCACCTCTCTGTGCCTCTAACACTCTAGCCACAAGTGTAGGCTGTGCAATAACAGAAAACAAGGCCGCAGCCTCAACAGATTTGCCCAAAAGCAAATCAAACTCGCCGAGTGCACCCAACATCTCCCATTCCCGGATGGCTATACAAGCTACATCACTAATGGATTTCCTACTAAGGGCATCGGCCACAACATTGGCCTTTCCCGGGTGATAGTGCAACTCAAAATCATAGTCCTTAATGAACTCCATCCACCTTCTCTGCCTCAAATTGAAGTCTCTCTGTGTGAACAGATACTTCAAACTCTTATGGTCTGAGAACACCTCACCATAAAGGTAGTGCCTCCAAATCTTCAAGGCAAAGATCACTACCGCTAACTCTAGGTTATGTGTAGGGTAATTTTTCTTGTGTATTTTCAACTGACGTGAGCCATAAGCTACCACTTTCCCCTCTTGCATCAACACACAACCCAAGCCCTCTCGTGAGGCATCACAATAAACCGCAAAACCCAAACCTCTCTCCGGAATAATCAAAACCGGAGCGGTGGTCAATCTAACTTTCAACTCCTGGAACGACTTTTCACAAGTCTCACTCCATACAAACTTGACCCCTTTCCGCATCAATCTAGTCAACAACGAAGCTAGCCTGGAGAAATCCTTCACAAACCGGTGATAATACCCAGCTAATCCCAGAAAACTACGGATCTCAAAAATGCTCTTAGGCTGTGCCCAATCTTGCACTGCCTCAGTCTTGGATGTATCAACGGACATCCCTTCCCTAGAAACCACATGGCCTAAGAACTTGACTTCTCCTAGCCAGAATTCACATTTCCCAAATTTGGCATACAACTTATGGGCTCTAAGCAATTCAAGCACCACTCTCAAGTGTTCCTCGTGCTCCTCCTCAGATAGCGAATAGATAAGAATGTCGTCCACGAAGACGACCACAAAGCAATCCGAGAATTCTTGGAAGATCCGGTTCATCAAGTCCATAAAGACTGCCGGGGCATTGGTAAGCCCAAATGGCATTACTAGAAACTCATAATGGCCATACCGCATACGGAATGCCGTCTTCGGAATATCCTCCTCCCTGACCCTCAACTGGTGGTAACCTGATCTCAAATCTATCTTAGAGAAACAACGGAAACCCTTCAATTGGTCAAACAGATCATCTATATGGGGCATAGGGTACTTATTCTTAACCGTAGCCCGATTCAACTTTCGGTAGTCGATACAAAGTCACAAGGCGCCATCTTTCTTTTTAGCAAAGAGGGCCGGTGCTCTCCACGGCGAAACACTAGGGCGTACAAATCCCTTATCTAGCAATTCCTGGAGCTGAATCTTCAACTCACTCAACTCGGCTGGGGCAAAATGATAAGGTGCCATAGATATCGGCGCCGTGCCGGGCACTAAATCAATAGAGAACTCTATCTCTCGGTGAGGTGGCAAATTAACGAGATCCTCGGGAAAAACATCCGAATACTCACAAACCACTCTCGGCAATACAATCTGGGTCTCATCACACTCACCACTCATAAAGCTAGCAAGTAGACCACTAAGCTCACTCCGCCCTCACGGATCATAAACCGGTGGCAACACACTACCAACCCGATCCCCCAAGAAATGGAAACACTCCCCACTCAAGGTACATACCGTGACCCTCTGGCGGTAGCAATCAATAACTGTCCGGTATGACGATAGCCAATCCATACCCAAAATAACATCAAAACCCTTCATGGGCATAACTACAAAAGGAAACGGAAGCCTACGATCGGTGACCTCTATATCACAACCTCTACATCCGTGTTTCAAAATCAATTCACCCCCAGCAGGTGATACAACACATATAGGAGATGCTAATAGTGCCAACTCCAACTCCAACACAGATGCAAATGTAGCAGATACAAAAGAATGAGACGCACCCGTATCAATCAACACCCTAGCAACCGAGTTGCAAAACAGAAAGGTACCTTTCACCACTGATGGAGCCGGTACTAGGTCCTGCGCGGTAACAGCATACACGCGCCCTGTAGGCCCCTGATCCACCTGCTCACCTCTAGGAGCAAAAGACTGTTGCACAGACTGGGATGATGAAGCTCCCGGATTGGCCCTCGAGGCCTGCACAGACTGAACTGGCTGATAACTTTGCGTCTGCCTAGAACCAGACGCTCCTAAAGTGGCACTCAACTGTGGGCAGAACCTCTTTAGGTGCCTAGGTTGACCACACTGATAGCAAGACAAAGGCTGGCCCCTGCCCTGACTCTGGACCTGAGGTCTAGCTGAAGAAGAAGCAGCTCGTTGACCCCCTCCCTTCTGCGGGTAAACCGAAGACTTGTGACCCAATTGGCCACATGTAAAACAAGTCAAGCCTCCCTGATTACCTCTTCCGGAGCCTGCACTCTGCATTGGAAAGGTCGATCTAGCCAAACCACCCTGAGACTGCTGAGGGTTAAAACCCCTCTGTCTCCTGCCATCACCCTGACTATCTTGGCTCCTTTTGGAGCCTCTATGCTTCTCATCATCCTCCTCCTGCATCATAAGCTCCATATGAGCTGCAGCATCCACTAAACGTCTATACTCTCAAATGAAAGATCCTTCAACCCTCAGCTTGAGTCCACGCCTTAACTTCCGCTCAAACTCAAAGCAACGGCGTTCCTCAGACGCCACAAGCTCAGGTGCAAACCTGGACAAACTGGTAAATGTAGCCTCAAACTCGGCCACTGACAAGCCCTGCTGTTTAAGCGAGCAGAACTGTTCCCTCAGCTTCTCCCTAGCAGCTGAAGACAAGAACTTCTCCTGGAAGGCATCTACAAAAGGCCCCCACGTACCACCAACACGGCCTTTCTCGTACTTCCACCATTGACCCGCATCTCCCTTAAGCTGGAAGAATGCCAAGGTCACCTTCAATGCTCTGTCCTCGATGCCAAGCATCTTGAACGTCTTACTCATCTGCTCCAACCACTCGTCAGCCTTAAGTGGCTCTTTCGGGTCCCCAACAAACTCGTCCGGGTTAGACCGGAAAAACTCCCTCTTCAAGAAAGAAGTCCCTACCTCAGCAACTTGATTCTCAGTTCTGAGAATACCCAAAGCTCCTGCTATCTCTCAGGCCAAGGCACTCATGGCCTGTTGACCCATTGGCTTGGCCACATTGGCCTGGCCAACTCCCTCTTGCTGTTCCGGAATCTCATCCGGTAGAGGCACCTCCTGCCTCCTAGGCCTACCACGCCCACCTCCCCATCCTCGTCCTGACATCCTAATAAAGGTAACGAAGACGTTAGCACATTCATAAATGTGCCGAAACTAAACACTCGCGTCCTAATGCATGGACAACTGTAATTCACTCCACGTAAGCACATAAACACATAAACACTTACGAATTTCATTCCCGGATAATGATAGTCCCGAGGCGTTACTAGAGTTCCAGTTAGAAACAGCATTGATCAAGTGCTTTTCTAACAAGACTCACAGAAACCCAAGGATCCAATCAACATCCTAGAAATTAAATCCCATACCCAAATAGTCACATAAGCATGTTATCACATAAGCACATAACATTACATCTAAATCTCTAACCAAGCGAGACAAACCCATTGTGATACTAATCACTTCCCACGTACCCAAAGTATTCGAATCCGATACGCTCTGATACCAAGTTGTAACGCCCTCAAAATAATACATAAAACCCATCATTTTAGACTTGCAATGATATAAGAGGAATCAACACCTTCCTATTCATCAGAGTAGTTCTTACAACAGTATTACATGTTAACAACAAAAGCAAATGCCCTAGAGGCCTACAGCTTTCCAAGTCAACACTTGGTTACAAAGAGAAGAGTACTAACTCTATACAAAATAAGCCCTTGGCTTGAAATACATGTAATACAAACAAAATAATCAAAAAGAGCCTTCTACTCCCAGAATCATCCAAGCTATGTCCTTAGAGATGGCATGCTACCTGTACCTGAAAATGATGTTCCATAAAGGGTGAGCCAACGCCTAGTAGAGATATGCTAAACACAACATGAGCAGTAACTAAGACATTAGCAATTGATAAATGTTTGACTCACATAAGCCAATTCATACACCATTTTCATTGCATGACAATTGTGTCCATGTTTCCTTTCATTTTTCCATTTCTTATCACATTCTCAATTCATGACTATGGCTCAGAACCTGGCCAACAATTTAATAGTAATTCATACTAAACATTTCCCATTTCACAATAAATAAGCACATTAGCTATATCAACTCCTCGATAAATAGGCATACAAGCTATACCAACATTCCAATAGATAAGCATATGAGCTGTATCCACACTTCAACAGATAAGTATATGAGCTATATCAACACTTCCATAGATAAGCATATGAGCTATATCAACACATTAGCTGACAAGCATATGAGCTGTGTCAACGGAGTCCATCCCCTATCTTCTCCCATACAGTATCCGGTTTAGAGGTCCATCTCCCATCTTCCCCTAAACCGTGGAGTACATCCCCTATCTCCTCCCATACACACAACGTATATACACATAGGTCATATGCATAATCAATCAATACATAAAGTTAATGTATTCTGTCAACCGTCATACTCTATGACACATCCAATTGATTAGTTTTAGTTTGCCTAATCATCATGCATTGTCTACAACAATCAAGAGTACCTTCCACCGGTAGTCCAAAGCAATTATTTCTAAACAGATAAATAATGCATCAACAGATAATTTATCCATATTTCAAAAAGTGAGCGATTAACAAATCCAACTTCACTATTCCATCTCATAATGAACCAATTTCATTATATTCAACTCAATTTCACAAATCCATAACTTTCCCAAATTAATTATACTAATTAATTTATATACAAATTAGGGCTTTCTTCCCATTTTCTCAATATTAACCCAATGGTTCAAATATCAACAACCAACAACAATAACTTCATTTTGAAACCCAAATTACACATTTAAGAATCAAAATAACAAAACCCTCTTTCATAACTTTTGAAACACTAAGTCCCAAAACCAAACCATCTAAACAACATACTCAAAATCTAGGTCAAAACCCATAAGAGTGAGTAGGAATCCCTACCTCAAATTCAGAGCTCAAAGAAAGAAGATGACGAAACTCAAAGTGCTCCAAAACTCAATATGCTCGAATCAAAACGTAGCCCTCGACGATCAACACAACTTTTGTAAAGGCCCAAGGTAAGGAAATCACTCATACTAGATCAATACCTAGAGAGAAGTTGAGGTTCTAGTGAGAGAAGCTCTCTAATGGTGTTTTTGAAAAGTAAGAGAGAGAAATGGAGTTGAAAAAGTGATCCAAAAAGTCGGATCTCAGAGTGATATACTCGTCGCCCCGCTCGAGCGTGGAAACCCCCGCTCGAGCGTCACTCACAGACTCCCGCTCGAGCGTCCAAGCCGCCGCTCGAGCGCTGGATATACGCTCCCAGAACTTTTGCAGAACCAGGTCCCCGCTTGAGAGTCACACACACAAACTCCCGCTCGAGCGTCAAAACGCCCGCTCGAGCGTCCAACACTGCAGAGGAAAATACTGGGAGATGGATTTTCCCGCTCGAGCGCCAAAACCCCTGCTCGAGCGGACAAGCCAAAATCTGGGCAACTACTTTTGGTTTCTAAGGTCAACCAACCTGTTTCAAACCTGCCCAACACAACCCAAGACTCAAATACAAAGAGTAAAGGATGTAAACAAGATATACACAACAACCAACTCCATGGAACCTAAGTCCGGATACAACAAATAAAGAAAGGGAAGCCGGGATCGCTATATTGACGACATATTTTTGTTGCACATTCCTGGGTATTATAGCAACAATGACCGTATGGCTTTGTGGAACCCTGCTATGAGAGAGTTCAACCGCCTCCATGTACTTGAACCTATCTTTCCCTTGAATTTTCATGCCCTTACAAGTGTGGTTAGATTTGGGTTGGACCCATTGACTAGGGATTACAAGATTATTTGGATTCGCAACTTTGTTAAAAGGATTGGTGATGAAACATATGATATAGACTATCCTTATCATGTTGCTGCAATATATACTCTAAGTAAAGAATCGTGGAGACATTTCGATCTTCTTACAATACCTAAAGACCGTAATATCTATAATTCTTTATGTGCTACATGCATAAATAAAGCATATTATTGGTTGTCTGGTTTGGATTATAGTGAACATAGGATCCTTTCATTTCACATGTGGCTGGAGGAATTTAAAGAGAGAGAAGAGCCTGATCATCCTGAACCTCAATGGGGGTTTCTTTCATTGTACAGTGATTCTATTGGTCTGTTCCTTTGTCAAACTGGTGTGATTTTGCAATCTATTATTGATATATAGGTGATGGAGGATGAAGGGTGTTGGACCAAACTAATAACAGTAAATCCCTTTCCAGAAGTTTTTCTTCCGCGTGAGTTTTAGAAGGAGGAGCTTTTGTTTGAAAGTTAGACGAATGAGTTAGTGTTGTATAACCATGAAACCTATGAGATGAGAAATCTTGAGTTCTACGGATGTGGCAATGCTCTTGGGCTTTGGGCTATATGTTACAAGGGGATCTTAGTTTCAGTGTTTGGACAAAATGATGAAGAGGGGCTACCAATTCTCTAATGTGGTTCATGACTTCTTTATTGTTGGTTGCTGCACGAGCTTAGCATCTCCAACGCATGAGGCAAATGGAGAGAATTAGGCATTTTGCCTATTGAAGCTACATTTCTAGGGTTCCAATGCATGAGGCAATGGTGAGGCATTTTGCCCATTCTCGTTTTGGTTCTCCACAGGTAGCCAGCCTCCATTGCTAGGCAAACTGTGTTCTCGCCAACTCAGGTGACTCTCTTTCTCTTTTCTCTCTCTTTCTCCCTTTCCCGTTCTTCCCCATCAACAATCTCTCTCAACCCACCTCCTGCACTACGAAACCCTTCCCCTTCTGTTTGATCTCGCTAAGCTTAGTTTACTTCTTGTGATTCAGGAAGATTCAAGAGGTCTGAACATTGGATTTCAAGGTCAGAACTCTTTGAACCCTAAATTAATACATTTGCTTCACTTTGATTTCTTTCTTGGTTTCCTGGTATGTTTGTCATCAATTTATTCGACTCAATGAGGTTCCCCTTAATGTTTATAATAGTTTTCTTTTAGAAATTAGTTAAGTTAGTTTGATTGGTTAGCTAAAATGAAGAGTATGATTGGAGTGTACACTAGTTAAACTAGTTAGGCAAAATAAAGAAGGTAGTTTTCTATGTACTTTGAGGAGGCATTTTAGAGAGTATGGTTGGAGATGCTCTAGGGTCTAGGAATCCAAATCCCGAATAACTTATTTATTCTTGTCTTGATTGTCTATCTTCGGACTCACTTTGTTTTACTATGGGTATGTTTTCTCAGTAGTTTATTCTCTGTTTTGAAAAATACTACTTTTTTATGGATGCTAAAATTAATAATTTTTGTAATAACTTGGATTTATTTTTTTTTTAAATCATTACATAATTTAATTGAATGGTTGTCGCACCCCGTGATTGGTGATATTTGTTTTATATGAAAAGATCATTTGTAAATGGGTTTATGATAATTGAAAAACAGTTCTTTATTTGTTACACAAGTTCGGGGTGAAATTTGTGTCTCTCGAGTTGAAGACCTTGCTTTTGTAAAATTTTAAAAATAGTAGTATAGCTCTAACACTTACGAAAATTTTATGAAGTGTTTACGCATGAGTATTTATTTTCTAAAAATTTAAGAATTGAACAGTGTTAAGTTTAATGTACAGTAGAATTTTTGTGTTGATATTTGATATTAAAATCATGACTTGAGGTAAAACTTATTTGGTTTAGTTTTGTATATATTTGGGGCATGTTTAGTTAGTTCATGGGTGGAAATTTAATTCAAGAGCCATAATTTAGAATCAATTTAATTTGGGTTCATGTAATACATGTTTAATTGTTTGGTTCTTTTTAATTATATGAATGAAAAGTACCACTTCGAGAGTTGTTATTATTTGTTATATTGTATTATAAATGTTTGAAATGTGAATTTATGGTGTGTTTTATCAAACGGAAAATATATTTTGTGATGAGACAAATTATATTATTTTATGTTACAAAATATTAAAATGTTGTTAAAATAATTTTAATTGATGTATATATATAGATATATGTATAAATTAAAAATAAATAAATAAATAAAAATAAAAAAAAAGGAAGAGGCAACCCACGTGGGGCTGCCCCCACCCCATTTCCTTTTTACCTTTTCTTTCCTCCTTCTGCTTCATTTTCTTTTCCTTTGCCAGAGAGTTGGTTCCGTCTCTCTCTCTCTCCAATTTCCACCATTGTTGCTCAAGCTTTGAGCTTAGAGTGGAAGTCCTTAGAGCGAGATTTTGCACAATCTTTGTAAATGGAAGTTGGAGAGCCCACTGCACTCTTCACACCGGTAGTCTTGGATTCTTGATCCGGCAAGCTTGCATTTCAGATTTGTTTTTCTTCATATTTTGAGGCAGGGATCTCTTTGATTCTTTTCAATATATCACTATAGATGGACATGTGGTACTTTTTATGGCATGAAAAACATGAGTTTACAAGTGATTTTTTTTGAAATACATGTAGATGAGATTTAGGGTTTTGAATCAAATAGTTTAATCTTATATTTTGTTGTTGATTATGGAAATTTAAGCTAATAGAACATGTTTATGATGGTTGAAATAAAAGGCCCTAATTTTTAATTTAATGTTTATGAGAATGAAAAGAAAAGATGGTATTTTTTTTTATATAAATATTGAGTCATGTTGATTTTTTTGTGAATAAGAAATGTTAAATGGGAAGAGAAGGAAATTTAGATGGTTGATCTTGTGATGTCTTGGTTAATATGATGAATGGATGCTATTAAAAGTTAGTTATGAAGTTTAAAATGAAAAACCCTAATTTTTATTTGATGGTTATGTAATATGAAAAAGGGTTAATGTTTATGAATGGTTGAGCTAGGTATTGTCATTGGTAAATTGAAAAATTTGATAGTTAAAAAGTAATTAATAGATGATTCTAATAATTATTGTGAACTAGAAATGGAAAGTAGAGAGAGAATGAAGTAAATGATTATCATGAAATTGGTCTATGTTGTAAGTATTGGTGATCAAAAGTAGTGGAATCAATTGTGGACATTACGAGATGGTATAATTTTTAATCTAACTCTAGACAACGATGGTAATATTGAGGTATGGAAATGTTATGAGAATCACACTATCTTGTTTATAAGAATTTATATTATTACTATTAAATGCTTAGAGGTTTTGTCCTTGGCCATCGGTGAAGGATGGTATTACTTGTTGTAGAATTGATGTGAAATAGGTTGATATGAAACCTTATGTGTTGTTGAATAACTGCATAATTACATAATTATATGTGAATGAATGGAAGGAAATTGAGATGCACGTGTTATGGAATGTGGTTGTGCTATTTAGAGGTAACACGATCCTTTCGACTAGCAACCGGTAAAACGGGCTGATGTGCTATATAGAGGTAATGCGTTCCTTCCAATTAGCACCCGCTAAAACAAGTTGTGCTATGTAAAGGTAATGCGTTCCTTCCAGTTAGCATCCGGTAAAGCAGGCTATGCTATGTAAAGGTAATGCGTTCCTTTCGACTAGCAACCGGTAAAGCAGGCAGACGTGGGTCTTGGCGAGACCACGATGGTAATGTGGGGCGTGGCGAGACCTTAAGTTGTTTATTTTATTACGAAATTTTATTGCTAATGTGTGTATATTTGTAGAGATTATTGTTGACGAAAATATGTATTGAGAATATAGTTGAAGTTGTGTTATGAGGTGAATTGATTCTATTGAGAATATAATTGTTATGTTTATTAGTGTTGTTTGATGTAAATGAGTAGCACAAGAGTATAAAGGATTAATTGTGGATTGATTTTGAAAATAAACAACGTGATGAAATCATTTGGATTATAAAATATGAGTCATAGAGTTGCCGAAATGGTTATTGTGTGTGATATTCGAGATGTGACTTCGGTTTGGAAATCTTTTGAATTGAAAATAATGAGTTACGAAGGTCTGAAAAATGGATTTTTCTTGAAATGATAAAGAATGATTCTTTTGAGAAAAGTATATGTATGTATGTATATTTTGGATATGCAAAACAACACTATCTATATATATTTATTGAGCTAAAGCATTCATGATCATATATATCTATATTTTACTATTGTTTAGAATCACTGGGATCTCTACTGGACATTAGTGTTCATCCCACGTTGTTAACTATTTTTCAAGTGAGAAGTTTGGAATATTTTTCAAGACCATAGAGTCTCCTTATTTGTTGACCACGGGGTCTATTACTTGTAGGCGGAATGCCATCTTATTGTAATAAGGGTTGATCCCTTTTTATTTATTTGTTTTGTTTTATTTTCTTCTATGTAAGCCTAAGGGCACATGTTATAAATTATTATAATTGAATAGTTTATCATCTTACATACGAGAGAGAACATTTATTGCTGAGCTATTTATTCTTGCTTCTGCTTTTATTATTATGGAAATGAACTATAATCAGGGATTGGATAATGATATTCGAGTAATAAAACACGGGGCGTTACAATTTTTTTTAAGTAGTAATCTTTAAAACAACCCAGTCTGACATCTGCCTGTACTCAAATTAAGAGAAAATATCATTTAAGTGGAATGTAAGATAAATAATCTTAAATTAATGAAAATCTTTGCAACACTAAGACACTTTTATAAACTTTTGCTTAAAGTTGGAACTATTTTGTTAACATTATACTGACATATTATTTTCCCTATAATTAACAATTCCAAACTCTCTTCTTGGTGCCTAGCCATTAAAACATAACACATCTCTTTGTTTTTACAAGTAATGCTTCAATTATTTGGACCATTGATTTATTGAAAATAGAAAGTTAAGTTAAAAGAGAAAACTGTTGAGCTAAATAAATGTATGTGTTGTAACCACTTTTTTCTCCATTGTGAGTCTTTGATTCATTCAAATTAGGGGTGGGCAACGGTTTATCCGATCCGCACAACCCGCGCCAAACCGATCCTACCCGCACAAATCTGACCCTACCCGCATGCATAAATAGTGCGGGTGCGGGTCTATTTTTTCATATAAAAATCGGGTTCGGGTCAGACCCGACCCTATCCGTGCAAATCAGAAACCCGCCCGCATAATCCGCAGATTATGTTTAAAAAAAAAAAAATCTCTTTACATGTTAATTCATTTTTTGATCCTCTCATTTTTTTGATCCTCCTTTACTTTTTCTCTCTCTTTCTCTCATCTAGGTCTCTCTCTCTCTCTCTCTCTCTCTTATCTTGCCTACTTCTCTCTTCCCTCATCCCCGTCACCGTCACCACCACCATCTCTCGCCCCTTGCTCGACATCTCTTTCATCTCCTCCTCGTCGCCATTTCTCTCATCTCTTCTACCGTCGCCGTCGTCTCTCGCAGATCAACCTTACTCCATCGCCGTCGTCTCTCCATCTTCTTCTCTTCTCCCTGTCACAGTGTCGCCGTCGCCCAATCGCAAACTAGATCTGGAGATGCCAGATCTGGAAGATCTACTATGTATTTGGGATTTGCTCATGCTCTGTTTCGTGTTTTGATTTGAACAAACACTTTTGGAGTGAGGTCCAGACACTTAGGCCTCCTGGGGTTTTGTTTTCATTCTTGGTTTCTTGTCAAGATCAACTTGTATTAGCTGGATTGTGCAATGGCCCTCGTGGCCCGGCGTTTAATTGGTGGAAGATTGATGAGAAAACAATGGAGTTCAGTGAGATAGCAATCATGCCTCAAGACTTGCTTTATTGTTTGTTTGATAGTGATGGCTTTGTAACTTTTTGCTTCTTTTATTTAATAAAAGAAAATGCTTTTATTGTATTGTGTTGTGGGCAAGATGATATAGATCCAGAAAATATGACTTACGAGGGACAAGTTTAAAGATATACACTACAATCTTTTTCATTTTGTTGTGTGAATTTCATACTAAATTCAAAGCAAAAAGTTATAAATATTTCAGTCTAATTTTTGTCCCATACAGAACCTCCAACTGCAATTGAAACACAAAAAAAAATTTATTTTTTTTTAAAAAAAAATCTAATTCACAAACTGTCTACATCCGCCTGCACAACCGCATGACCCACCCATTCAATCCGCAACCCGCACTGCGAGCGGACGCGGTTCCATTTTTTCCCAACCCGCACCCCATCGGGCGGGTCCAACCCGTTATCCGAACCGCACGAAACTGATCCGTGAACACCTCTAATTCAAATACAATGTAAAAACAAAGCCTTCCATTTGTCTTCTTCGTTGTAATTTATCAATAACTTCCCACTTTAGTATTCAAAGAAAATGAAGAAGAGAGAATAGTATTGGCATGGAGGCCTCGAGTAAAAAAACACAAAAATAAAAGAAGATAATTTATGGTCTCACATTAGACACATTGTGCTCTCAACTTATTTCGTTAAGAAAAATACATTTAGTCTTCGTTTGGCATTGGCTTTTTTAGTTGGCTTTTTTGTGTTAGGACTTTTTTAGCCTCGTTTGGTTTGGCTTTTTTTTATTTTTCTGACTTTTGTGAGAGAAAAAGTGTAATGATTATGGTTTGGATGTGATATTTTATCTTATTGGCTTATGTAGCCAATTTTATCTTTTTGTCCTTTTTTAGCCAAAAATCAAATGCCAAATGAATCTTTAAATTTATATTTTAAGAAACAAAAAAAACACTATATTATATTTTTTATTCTTCTATTTTCATTTTTAAGATGCACACTACCCATACCCAAAATGGTAAAAACTATAAACATAGAGAAATTGTTTAGTATTATTGGAATAAATATAAGTGTTGCAAGTGGCGGAGGGAGTGAAGGCTCAGAGGGGTCACGTGCCCTCCCTAGATTTTGGAATTTTTTTATTTTTATTTTTTTTTGCAAACATAAAGAAAATATTTTAAATAAAAAAAATTACAAAAATATTATTAGAGTGAAATGTCAATGACATTTTAAAAATTATGAGGATAATAATGGTTGTTTTAATTGAAAATGACAAGACTACAATAAACCATATTATCTATGAAATTTTTTGAATGTAACGGTGATGTCATTATTATTGACATGCAAGTATAAGATAGCGTTTGGTAGAATTTTCTAAATATGATTTGAGAATAAGAGTTGTATTTTGAGTTTATAAGTTTTGGAATTATGATTTGAGTGTGGAAAATTTGTTTGGTGAATGAATTTTGAAAATAGTTTAGAATTGAGTGGGGAATTTTTGATGTGACATATGATATTTGATACAGAAACTTACAACTCATAACCAAACACACAACTCAAAATTCTATTCAAAACTCAAAAAAAAATTTAAAAATTCCAAATTTTGTTTATTTAAAATATAAAAAATAATAGGTGCCAATTGTTAAAAACAATAAATAAATAAATAAATTGCACTGTTCCGATCAACCGGCCGAACATCCGAGAGGACGACCGGTTAGTCCAAATTTTCCCGCCGTGGAAAGAGTTTTCAAAAGTGAATGTGAAATTAATTTTTGAAAACTGTAACCAAATACCACGTGCAAATCAAGAGGTATAATTATATTTTCAAAGCTCTTCCAAACCGAGCCTTAGATTCACAATTTAGAAATTAAATTCTTACCTAAAGTCTTCAATTAGTTAGATATTAGCACAATCTTGAAGAATTCAAGCCAAAGCCTTCAATTTCTCTTCAATTCCTACACTTTCTCACTCTAAAAGTGAACTCACTCTCTCTCTAGAATACAATCTTAGATTTTTGCTCTCAACAATGGGCAAAGATGAGCTCAAATGAGCTTAAGGGTCACGTTTATATAATTATAGTGGCTTAATACAATAATTAGAACATTTGGCCAACCAAACACAACTTAATTAAGTAAACTGAATCAGTTTTTAATAAAATTTGTCATATGATTCTAAAAATTCCAAATAACATATTGATGTAACCAATTTTGGTTTCGGAGGCCAATAAGGCTTTCAATTTTCAAATCAAAGCAGAATTCCAGATAGATAGTTCTACGAGTAACAGATAAAAAGCCAAATAACATACAAAATACACGATAAACATATAATTTATTTTAATCACTTAATTAACATCGTTAATTATGGATTACTAATTAATTACGGATCGGGGTTGTTACAGCTAACAAGTACCCTCTAGGCATTGTTCAATTTTGAAAAGTGTGTAAAAAGTATCTTAAAATATATATAAAAATGTTAAAAGTGTATTAATTTCAATAAAAGTGCATTAAATTTAGCAAAAAATGACTCGTATTTTTAATTCTTTTGTTTTTTAGTTGTGTCTTAGGGACACTTGTTTGCAAGACACATCAATCAGTCCTTCTACGGCAGAGGGTTGCCCGTCAAGCAGATCAATCCCTCTGTGAAGTGGTTTAGGAGTTTTTTTTAGGTCTATTTTTAATAATTTGAATTGTTTATATTATATGATTTGTCAAGTATATTATTCATTAAAAAAAATAAGTTAATCATACATTCTTAACCGCAAAATTAGGTTCCAATTATTTTTTAAAAATTATCTAAATCATGTTAAGTATTTATTTTTGAAAAAATAAATGTGCTTATGGTATGGAGCTACAAATATTCAATCAATTGAATTTTATTACATGAATGATCTAGTCAATAAAATCTACAATATGAATAATTCAGATAATTAAAAAAGACTCGAAACAATTCCAAGAATCTCAACTCCAGAGATTAATAGGAATCCTAGCTCCAAAAATTAACATATTAAGGCCTCATTTGGAAACATGTTATTTTAGTAATTTTTTTACTTTTTTACTAAAATATGAGGTAAAAAATAGTATGTTTGGAATGACTTTTTGATTTTTTATGAAAAGATATGTAAAAAGTAGAGACAAAAGTGAATCTTTGACTTTTTTGTATAAGTTATAGGTTTTTTGATTTTTTGAATAACTTTTTGACTTTTAAGCTAAAAGTATTGTTATGCCAAACGAGACCTAAGAAACGTTGTGTCCTTGGGCTTCAAAGCAAAGCACTTATTAGTCTCTTTTGGAAAGTTTGTTATTTTAATATACTATTTTAGTTTTTAACTATTTTAGTAAGTTAAAATTTTTGTATTTAAGAAGATGGTTGTATTTTTTTGTAATTGGATGTGATATTTGTAAAAGAAAAAGTGAAATGATTATGGGTTTGATGTGACATTTTGTCTTATTGATTATTTTAGCCTATTTTGTCTTGTTGTAAATTTTAACTTTAAAAAAGTCCTAAATCCGATTCCCAAACAGGGTTAGTCCTTTTTTTTTTTTTTTTAAGAAATTAGTAAGTTGGATTATAAAAAAAAGAAGGAACGCAATCATTAAATCGATTATCTGAATCTCTAATTCTCTCACTATTCTTAAATTTAGGTGACAATTGGTTTATTTTTCCAAACTCAACTTTGTTTTTAAATTATGATTTGGATCAAAACTGATAATCAAACAAAATTTTAAAATACAACTCAAAATTACTTTCAAAACTCCTCTTTTTTTCCTTTTTATTATTATTAGCCAATCAATCAATCACTTTTTCTCACTCATCTCTCCTTTCACATTCTCACATATTTTATATATCAATCAATCAAATAAAAAAAATTACAAATAATCTCAAACTTATTTTTAAAACTCATAACCAAACAAATTTTTTCTTTTCAAATCATAGTTCAAAAATTTAAAACTTGAAACACAACATTTTACTCAAATCATAATTCTAAAGTTAAACCAAGCCAACCACAAATTTTCTCACTATCCCAATACAATTACATAATGTTCTGGACAAACTACCTCTTCTTCCAGTTCAAAAAATAATAAAAATAAATAAATAAAATAAAACTGCCTCCTCTTCAAGGCTTGAGCTCCCACAATATCCACGTGATAAATTATAAGGAGTAATGATTGAGACTCTCATCTTATAAGATCCTCACAAGACTCTTCTAAATTTGAATCACTCATAATATAAACTCTACATATATATATAAAAGTGAACCCTATACATATATGGAGGATCAAGATTACTTTAGGAATCTGGGAGTCATCCTCAAAAGATCTCAAACATTCTCCAATTGTAAGTGCTTTGACGACGGTTCCATTATAGGCCCATGGATCTAGCCTCGGGACGAATGGAAGTCGTCACAAGATTCACGCTTTGTCGTCTTGCTTTCGGGAAGAATCACGCTTGTTACCAACAATGCTTGCTAATTATTCAGTAATCCCATGATATATGAATACATGATATTTTATAACATTATGATTGGTAAAAAAGATGAGTAGGTAGAATATTGTGTTGTGTGATTAAAAAACATAAGAAATACATTAAATAATACTCACTCCGTCCCAAAATATTAGTCCCTTATTCTATTTTTCATTGTCCCAAAATATTAGTCCCTCTTCAAAAATCAAGTACAAAAATAATATAAATTTCTATTTTGCCATTCTTTTAAATTCATAAACAATATAAAAAATACAATTATGACATTGATATTTTCTAAAAAATGTACTATCAAAGGGTAATTTTGGAAAATCATTTTTTTTTAAAGTACAATAATTGTACTATTAAAAAAAGTTGAATTTCCCAAAAGGGATCATTATTTTGGGACGGAAGGAGTAATTAGTTAAAAAATACAAACACGTAATATTTCAAAAATATTAAATAATTTCCCAACACCACACCCAGGGGCGGAGGCAGCATAGGCTGAGGGGGGTCACGTGCGCCCTCAGTTTTGTAAAAATTTTTTTTTTTATTATTTGTCATGTATAAAATGTGTTCTTTTTTTTTTCTTAACATGTTCTTTGGCTAATGATTTATTATATTATTCACAACAAGTAGTTATTTGATATTGTGAAAACACTATGTGGTATTATCTATGTAGTAGTTTAAATCAATAGTATAGCGAAAAATATTATAGATTAGATATAATAAACTCATTATTTTCAAATAGTTGACATACCACTTACTGTGATTTGTGATTTTTTATGCTTTGAGCATCACATAAGTAACGTCATATGGTACTCTAAGACTGTTTAATAATTTTCATTCAAACCACATAATTTATAAGCAATGTCATCTCTTTAATATTTTTTTGTCAAACAAAAATTAAATAGATTTTATAATAATTTGTGCTATAAATCAAGTGTTTTTAATTTTTAAAATTAGGAATTTTGATCCATAATTTTTTGTGCTAAAATTACAAACTTACATCATCATCTCACACCGAGCTATTCCACACTATTATAGAATTTTGATTTGTTCTTATTAATAATGAATATGTAATTTTTTATGTTTAAATTTATCTCATAAAATGATTATTATCTTAATGTTGGTCATGAATTTTTTTAAATAAAAAAATATAATTAATAAGTGCCCCCTCTAACTTAATTTTCTGGCTCCACCACTGACTACACTACAACAACACCACTCTCACATGGGCTGTTTGTTTGGATTTTTTTCAGCTAATTTATAATTTTTAACTTCTAACTTTAGAAAAGTTATTTTGGACTGTTTGGTTAAATTTATTTCAAATTTTTTTTAATTCTAACAGCTTATTTTAACTCAAAAAAACTGATTCTGACAAGCAGTTTACCCATTACTTCTGATTATCAGCTTCTGCGGTAGACATGTTAATTTAGGGTTATACTGTTAGATTTTATTTTTTTTTTGAAAATAGAAAAAAAAAATCAAATGAATTATAGATTATTGTTATTTTTTATGAAAAATGTAGACAAGTAATGAATAACAAAAAATAAAAATTAATTGAAAAAGTTACGTCACAACTTAATTAACAAATACTACATAACAAAATAAGTATATAATTCAACAGTTACACTAAATAGAATAATAATTTCTGATTAAAGGTATAATATATAATCTATCTATAGTGCTCCGCTGTCAAGCGGCGAAGTGTTGTCATCTCGCTGTTTGGTGTCTGGTGGGTGGTGAAGTGGACCCCACCATTAATGTCACTTGTAGGACACGTTGTGGCTTCTAACGAACTGCGCCACATGCAATATTATTTTTATATTGCTAGCTCTCTCCGTTACATAGGTGGCCTGACCTCACCTTCCTCCCTTAGGGTACGTTTGTGATGTGGGGCTGATTTTTTATTTTTTAATTATTTTAATTTAGATTAAATTTTTTTTATTTGGGATGGATATTTTAATTTTTTTTAATTTTTATAAAAGAAAAAATAAAATAATTATAGTTTAAATATGATATTTTATCTTATTAGTTTATTTTATTTTTTATGACTATTTTAACCTAAGATTAGGATGTCAAACGAAGGCTTAATTGTTGTCTATTATTTTGTTAATTATACTTCATCACGCATTTGCCCCTCATATTTTTTTTGTTCAAACAATTTTTTATCTACAAATTTCATATTTGTAATTGGGCCTCCTGTGATATTTATAGAGGTGAGTATAGTTCAGATTGATTCGAATTAAGAGTAAATTAGGATCAAATCATTACTTATGGTTCTATAAAATTTGAAATCAAACCAAAATCATAAAAATTTTGAAACCAAACCAAACCGAACCAATAAATCACTATTTAGTTCAGTTTGAAATCATGATTTTTAGAAATACTGTCATCATTCACAACACAACCATGAAATATTATTCGCAACTTAATAATTATTTAGAATTAGTTCTACCACTATACAAAAATAAACTTGTAAGAGTGAAATGTTACAACTTATAAATATATATTTGATATTACTAAGATATTTGAATGTTTACGGTAGATAACAAATTATATGTGTATATACTAAACGGTCCAGTTTGGTTCCAAATTGAATCTGTAACTATAAAATCACAGAATGAACCATGAAGTACGGTTCCTTTATTTTAAGAATAAGGACCGAATTATATATTGAGAAAACCAAACCAAACCGTGTTTACGGTTTGGTTTTGATCGAATCAGTTTGCAATGTTTCAATTTCTTATTAAGCTCTATTTATCATTTTGATAGGTTTGTTTGAGGATATATAGGGAGGATATAGAACAGATAACTAGTTACCACTAATCTTATATATGAGTAATTTTAATGGTAAAAGTTAAAATTATTTTGTTAAAATTATTTTTTAATTTATTATGATATAAAAAAAAGAGTTAAAATTATAATCACTCCCTTTAGTTTCCATTTTCAGAATTCACTTTTTAAAATTTTTTATTGTTTCAATTTTTTGTATTTTTTTTGTTTTCACTAAATTTTTTTTAATATTTCAAGCAATTTTTTTTTAAAAAATTTTTAGAGACACCTAACATAAATACACTTAAAAAGTATAATATTTGTGAAAAAAATTCACTAAATACCAAAGATACAAAAAAAAAAAAAAAAACATTTAGTATATTTTTAATATTTTTGTGTATTTATTAATTTTTTAAAATATTTTTTCACAAATATTTTACTCTTTAGATACATATAAAAAAAGTAAAAAAAAAAATTGCTTAAAATTTTAAAAATATTCACTAAAAACTAAAAAATATGGAAAACAAAAAATTTAATTTTCAAAATAATGAATTCAAAAAATTAAAACCAAACACACTGAATATTTTTTTTTGTTATACTATTTTAATAGTGGGTTGTCATTTTAGTACAACTAGTTTTGCAATATCATTATCTATTAATTTTTGTATATTCAATTAAGGCCTCGTTCTAATTTAGTAACTTTTTAGCTATTTGGCTAAAAAGGTAGGTAAAAAAAACTTGTATGTTTGGGATGACTTTTTGGCTAATTACGAAAAGATGTGCAAAAAGTAGAGAGAAAAGAGAATCTTTGACTTTTTGGTATGGGTTGTTGACTTTTTGGCTAATTAGTAACTTTTTGGCTAATTGGCTAAAATAGCCTCTTGCCAAACGAGGCCTAAGGCTTTTGGTTTAGTGATTTTATGTAGCATTAGTTTCGTTTGTCAACTATAGATTTTAGTGAAAAAGTTAAAAAGTTACTATAAGTTGTCACATCACTCTCTCTATTTTTTTACACATCTTTTCATAAAAAATTAAAAAGAATATTAGAATAACCAGTTCCCAAACGAGACCATTTTGTGGTATGAGATTGTGGATTTAACTCCGATGGAAAGGAGTTTGAATTCTTTGTTGCGTTTATTTTTCTCTAATTATGAGGCTAGCTGGTGATGATTATTGGGCTTGGTGATTGTATGAATATCAAATTCTTGCTTCTTTTTTTTTTAAAATTTCTTTTTCTTTAAAGATAAATACATTTTGATTAGTGGTGCAATTTATTTATTTATTTATTTGTAATTATGATTTTTAGTATTGTCAAGTTTTACTAATTTGTAGAATTTTACGTAGTTTATTTATTTATTTTATTTTGAGTTTTTATTTATGAAAATTGTGAACTTTGGCAATGAAAAAAAAAGTAAAATTTTTATTTGGCTCATTGTTGGATAGGAATTTTGTCTTGTGTGTGTGTGTGTGTGTGTATAAAATAAAGGATTTGACAAGCCTTTTGACTTGATTTCTCAAACCGATTGATTGAAATAGATCGAAATTGTAGTTTTCGATATGTTTTTCAAAACATACTTATGTGTATTAAAATGTGATCACACAACCAAACTGAATCCTACTTTGAGATTCTAAGAACAAAGTCGAAAAGCATGTACACTATGACACTCCAAAAATCGAGAACATCAAGGAATACATTAACAAATAAATATAGGATTTTTCTACGGTTACAAGTGTGGCATTCCAAGATTTACTTTAAGGGTGAAGTTTGGGAAACGTCACTAATGAGTCTTTTGGTTAATAACCAAGTAAGATCCTAGGAAAGATCAGAGAAGTCAATATAATTTTCCTTCAAAGTCCAATCTCCTTAGATAACAAAATTACCTTTTTGATAGATCTTAACAAGATATTAATACAAGGTCTACATAAAGTGACGGAAAATAAGGATATGTTACAAAAGATATGTATAGATATAGTAAAAGAATACAATTATCCAAACAGGATTACAAAACGAGATTCAACAAAACCAATTCCTAATTCTTCTAAGATAATCATATGTTTTCAAATGCTCCAACTTCGTCTTTATTACCTGGCATGAAATGCTATGAGCTTTATAGCGATTCCTGTTGTGACCCAACTATTGTTGTATCCCAAACTCAGGTTTAATGGTTTTATATTGTTGGTTATATCTTGCTTCCCTTGTGTTTATTAGAAATTTGGTTATTAGGTTGTTGTGGTTGCGTTTGGAATAGGTTGGTTACATGGTTTTCAAACCTTTTGTTACCTAGGATTTTGCTCCTTCACTCGAGTGACACTTCTTGTGCTCGAGCGGGCTTTGTGAACTCTCAATATTTTTGCAGGTCTGCAAAATTAAAAATATTGGGAGAGTGTATTCTACGCTCGAGCGACCTTTCTTGCACTATAGCGTTGGCCTGTTATCTGCAAAACTACTAGGAGTGTGCATTCTATGCCCGAGCGTTACTTTTTGCACTCGAGCGGAACAATTTATTGTGTCTAACGCTCGAGCAACACTTCTTGCGCTCGAACGGACTATGCATATATCAGTTCGTAACAAGGTCATTTTACATCACTTTTTCAGATCTATTTCTCTCTAAACCCTAAAGTTGAGACCCTCTCTCTCTAAAACCTACATTTTCTCTACTTTTTCATCTAGATCTAGTGATTTTTCCACTTTTGTGCCTTTGTTAAAAAGGTAGAGTGCCTCAAGAGCTTCATTTTGGTCTGAACAAGATTTGATTTCGGTGTCTTTCAAGTTCCTCCATTGTTGTTTTGGTCTTCTAAGCTTGAGGTAAGGACTTTCTATACTCTATTATAAGTTTTAACTTAGTTATCTGTTGATGTGTAAGAAATATTGAGATTTGAGGTAATTTTGAACAAACCTAGTGTTTTGGTTTAAAATCAAAAAAGAGGTTTTTGAATGGATGTATTAGAAATGGTTATGGGAGTAAGTATGAGCTTGTGCTAGGTTAAAATGCTAAACCAAACCAAACCAAACGAAGCCTTAAGTCCCATCAAATGGGGTAAATTCTTGTAAATTTTTGCAGTTGTTCTGTTTGCAGGTGTTGGTAATTTCTTTGCTATATTTTTGTTTCCCATACTTATGTATTATTTTCAGTTTGGCGTGACTGGAGCAGCCATTTCCATTGTTATCTCTCAGTATGTATTTTCTGTATTTATTCTATTTTAAAATTTTCTTCTGCTTTATTGAAGAATGACTGTGCTAGGTTTTCTATGTTTCAGATATATCGTTACCTTCTTAATGATCTGGCATCTTAATAAGAGAGCTGTGTTATTGCCTCCAAGGTTAAGAGATCTGCAATTTGGAGGTTATATAAAATTTGGTAAGTGTTTCTTTATTTTAAGATGCTGCTGGTGTGATTAAAATCTATTGGCATGCGTCTGACAGATGCGATTTACGCTGACATTTTATTGTAATTCTGTGAGAGTATGGAATTTGAATATTAATATTACACTGGATTAGGACCATAAGTCCTGTCTAAGGTGGATTAGTTCTAGCAGTTCATCTAGCGGCAGAACACTGGGACAGACTGTTTTGTTGCATGTGGGAGCTAACCTTTCTAATGTGACTAATGCTGGAAGGCACACTCAAATGGAGTCTGTAAGTTCATATATCCTTGGCTGTTGCTTCCTAAGGAGCTAGTATTGTACCCAAAAACCTTGAGGTTCTTATGAGCATTGTACATTAACTTCCTAATGGCGCGGGTTTGAGTCGCAGAAATAATCTCTCAAAAATAACAGCAAGGTTATGTACATTTTGCCCTCCCTAGATTGTGCTTTCGTGGGAGCCTTGTGCACTGGTTGACCACTTTTGTGTTAAATATGTCGGTATATTAGCTTCGAAGGAGGAGGAAGAATTTTAGGTATATGTTGTCCATTAGTTACAGTTGAAGTAAAAAGAGTATGAAACTAGGGTTAGGGTTTGAGAAAGAGAGAGAAGAGAGGTGAGAAGGAGAAGAAGTTTGAACTAATTGGCTTAGAGTTTTAATTAACCCTATACCAATAGTATATATATAGTTATAGTGTCCAAATTACATGATGACCAAAATACCCTCAACGTAATAACAAAAATATCAATAACACCCCAACTATTCTAACAGTCGCTATTCTTTTTTTCCTGCTGTTCTAAAGTATACAAGACAGGTACTGGTTGGCAATATGACTTGAGTGATAGTCATGCACCATTCTGGTGCTTGAAGAATGATCCTTGGTGATAAGACAATTATCCAAATATGCAAAAATTTCTGAAGTGTTGGATTGATGATGTTGGGACATCATGACTTTCATGATTTATTTTATATGGATGGTAGCTTTTCTCAACTTCTAAAGGATTCTTAAATCTTGAGGGAAAGATGGTTTCACCACCATGGTGCTATGTATGGAGAACAATTGTGCTGTGCGGTCAATACTAATCACTCCAAGTGCATGGCATGTACTTTTATACCTTACTCAGTGGCAGTGTTATAGGACACCTTGGAGAGAGTCTCACTTTTAGGATCAAGTTTAATAAGAGTGCCCTTTATTTTCTCCATATGCAACATACAAATGGTCGAGTTCTGGTTGACTTATTTTTGCATTGAAAAGTAGAACACAATGGTCAATTTGTGCCTCATTGGCTCTGTTTTTTCAATATTTAAAATGACCTAACACAAACATGAAATCATTAGATTTCATACATAAAATAGTTTGTTTTTCACCCTTTGTGGTCTTGTTCTTTCTAGAATCCTAGATTGTGATGCTTTTTACACATTCTTCACTCCTCTAGGTGGTTTTCTTATCAGCAGAACTCTTGCTATTCTTGTGACCATGACACTGGGGACATCAATGGCTGCTGGTCAAGGAACGGTAGCTATAGCGATCCCGGTTTTCCTTCCTTTATTTATTGTATTTCGGACTCGGTTCCGTGGATGTATTGTTATCTCATTCTCATTTCTATCCTTCACTCTTTATAGTTGAGTCTTGGATTGTGTTCGGCAGGTTTGAAACAAGTTGGTTGTGTTTGGAAACCTAGAGTTGATGCCCAGAATTTGGCCTTCGTGCTCGAGCGGGGCTTTTGACGCTCGAGCGGGCCCTTCGTTGTTGCTTCTCCGCTCGAGCGGGGAGTTTTGACGCTCGAGCGTGAATTCTCATCTCCCAGTATTTTTCTCTACAGGTCGTCGGACGCTCGAGCGGGAGTTTGGACGCTCGAGTGGGGACCATGTCTGCAAAACTTCTGCAGGTGTGCAATCGACGCTCGAGCGGCGCTTTGGACGCTCGAGCGTGAATCTGTGTCTGACACTCGAGCGGGGGTTTCCATGCTCGAGCGGGGAGTCGATTATATCAGTCTGAGATTTCACTTTTTGGATCACTTTTTCAACACTCTTTCTCTCTCTTACTTTCCCAAAAATGTTTTTGAGAGCTCCTTTCTCTAGAATCTCCCTTCTCTCTAGGGTTTGATCTAGCTAGAGTTGTGATACCCCTGTTCCGTAGTATGCTAATTGGTCCTTAAATTGAGTATGATTATGTGTTTACCATGATTTTATGTGCCATTATGTGAATATATGTGATTTTGAAGTTTTATCTGTTCACCGTAGGAATATCTGTTTGAATAATCAGCTTTGGAAATTTAATTGAGGGCCTTATCGGCCATAGAACCCGAAATTGATTACGCCATTGTGATTGGCATAATGTTTAGAGCCTACGGTGAAATTTAATTGAAACATTGATTCAGGCCAGATTAAATTGATTAATTAATGAATTGGTGCTCAAATATGTGATATTAGATTAATGGGGCTTAGTGGGGTTATATGAGACCCTTATGTATTCAACTCCCTCCTTTTATTTCATTCTGGGCTGATTAAACTCTCTAGAGGAGGAGAGACCCGAACTAGAGAGAGAGATGGGAGAAAATCAAAGTTTTGCTCTTGAATTTTGGAAGTCTTGAAGACAACTCTAGACTTGACCATAAATTGGAAGAATTGAGCCTCTAGGTAAGCATTGATTCTTGAATTCATGAGTTAATGTGTAATATTGTGTGTTCAAGGGTTGTGGTGATCAAGAGCATGATTTGAGCTGGTTTTATTGTAATTGAGGCTTGATATGTGCATGCATGTAAAGAACTCCTATGGAATCACAAAATCTAGCATGTAATTTGTGAAATTGTGAAAGATTGGTAGTGTAATCCCACATGCAAGCATGTCTTTGTTGAGTCTTATAGCAGTGAGCACTAATTGCATTATTTGAAATGAATATGAAGTCAAAATGGGCATGCATGTATAAATCACGGGGGTATAAATCTTGAATGTGTGAATTTGATATGTTAGTAATGAATTTGGATTAATTTGAGGCATGCATGTAAATGATGTAAGAAATTGAGCCTCCTAAGGTTGTGATTTCGTATTGGTAGCATGTTAACATGTGTAAATGTGTAATTTGAGCCATTGCATGCAAGTAATGTGGTTGAAATGTCGAAGTCGAGCTCAAGAACACCATTCTGGGTTTTCCAGAATTTTGACTTCCGCTCGAGTGGGGGAAGGGCCGCTCGAGCTGATAAATCGTGCTCCCAGCACTTTTTGCAGAGTTGGATGTCCGCTCGAGCGGGATATCTTGCGCTCGAGCGGGGAGTTTTTGTAGACAGGCCTTCCGCTCAAGCGCTCTATTCCACGCTCGAGCATATTTTTCATGTAACCAGTACTTTTGCAGGCCTCAAAGGTCCGCTCGAGCGGGGACCCTATTTTCTGAAATTCTGGAATTGCATTTTGTGTTCTGTTTTCCCGTTCTCTTTCACTTACAAGCACTCTTAGGCATATGTTAAGCATTGTAAATGAGCTAATGAAATGTGAATTAAGCCTAAAGAGAGATATGTGAATTAAAGAACGGATTGAACTGTTAGTGACCCTTTTGTGCTCATGAAATGTGTAGGGTCAAGTTCCAGGGCAAATCCACAAGCCGATCACTGTGAGTAATATCAATATTTGAAAGCTTGTCAATGTCCAATTGTTTATTCCCTTATAAACTTTATGAGTTGTTAATTGGGATTGTGGACAAAAGTTTGATAGGAATGAATGGACCAAAGGTCGTTTTGATGTAAATGAATGGACCAAAGGTCGTTTTGATAGGAATGAATGAATGGACCAAAGGTCGTTTTGATAAGAATGAATGGACCGAAGGTCGTTTTGATGTGAATGAATGGACTGAAGGTCGTTCTGACATGAATGAGTGGGTCGAAGGCCGTTTTGACGTAAATGAATGGGCTAAAGGCCGTTTTAATATAAATGAATAGGCCGAAGGCCGTTTTGATGTAAATGAATGGGCTAAAGGCCGTTTTGATATAAATGAATGGGCCGAAGGCCGTTTTGACGTAAATGAATGGGCTAAAGGCCGTTTTGATATAAATGAATGGGCCGAAGGCCGTTTTGACATAAACGGATGGGCCGAAGGCCGTTTTGATATAAATGAATGGGCCGAAGGCCGTTTCGACAGGAATGAAAATCTGAATGGGCCAAAGGCCAGTATGTTGGAACTACAGTTACTTGATCTAAATTTTGTATAAGTATATATATGTTAAGTAGAAATGTGAATTGGGCCAAAGGCCGTTTGGAACATGATGTTCTACATTGTTATGTAATTTTTGTATTTGATATTATTCACTGGGCTATTGCTCACGCTCATTCATGTGTTTGTAGGTGAGCCAAGAGAAGTCCAAACCCAGCCCCAGTGAAGTCTGCCAGGAACAACATGAGTTCTGGAGAGTCAGCCTTGTGTCTCACGCACGAGACCCATCCTTGCCATTTTGTTATGCATTCATAGTTTGTTTTGTTGGCAAGGACTTTATGTATATTTGTATATAGTTTTGATATGGGTTGACTCAGTATGGATGATCCTGTCTGTAAAGGATTTTATGGTACTGTATTTTGTTGTGGGTTATTAACATATACGTGTATGGTTTGTTTGATGTGCGTATAAGCACGGCTCTATGGACAAAGTTTTTAATTATTGCTTCCGTTTGGCCCCTTTATTCTGACGAGTTATGTCTGTTTTGGTCTGAGGCCGTAGGTAATCTCAGGATTACTGGCCGGTTATGTCCTTAACCCATAGGGGCGGGTTCGGGTCATGACAAGAGTGTTTTCCTAACCTTTCGCCTTTGTAAAAAGTGTGTTGATCGTCGAGGGCTTCCTTTTGATCCAAAAATTTGTGGATTTGGAGTACTTTGGTTTTGGTCTTCTTCTCCTTTTGAGCTCTAACTTCGAGGTAGGGATATCCTACTCCATCTTATGAGCTTTGTCTTTAAATTTTAGCATTTTGATATGTTGGGGGTTGTTGGGTAATTTTGAGAAGGTTTGGGATCATGATGTAATTTTCAAAAGATGGGGTTTTCATATATATAAACCCACATGTATGTAATACATTGAGAAAAGGAATAAATGTTGGATTATTGATGAAAATGGAACCTTAGGGTTGTTGTTTGAATTATGGGAAAATGCCCTAATTAGTTTGATAAATTAATTTCTTTAATTAATTTTGAGAAATGAGAAATTGAATTGAGAATAATGGAATTAAAAGGATATGGGATCAAAGGGTGGAGTTGGATTTGTTTATCGCTCACCTAGTCAAAATGTCGATATTATGTCCATTTGATGCATTTATTTTCTGTTTAGAAATAACTGCTTTGGGCTATCAGTGGAGGATAGTCTTGATTGTTGTAGACAATGCATGATGATTAGGCAAACTAAAACTAATCAATTGAATGTGTCATCGAATATGATGGTTGGAATAATACATTAACCTTATGTATTGATTGATTATGTATATGATAATTGTTTATATACATTGTGTTATGTGAGAGGAGATAGGGGATGTATTCCACGGTTTAGGGGAAGATAGGGGATGGACCTCTAAATCGGAAACTGTTTGACATCGATACAGCACTACAATGTGTATCAATTGTGAAGTATGGAAGTGATTGTTTGATTTGATATAGCACTAAAATGTCTATCATTATCAATTGTGATGTATAGAAATGTTTCTATGTTTATTTGAGATAGCACCAAAATGTGTATCATGTGTGAAGTATGGAAGTGATATCATGTGTTACTGATACGGCATTGAAATGTGTATCTGTCATGATTTTCGAAAATATTTTAATGATGAATTATAATCTCATTAAATTGGTTGGCCAGGATCTGAGCCTTATTTTTTAACTTAAAGTCGAATGAGAAATGGAAAAAGGAAATGTAGCATGGACATGATTGTCATGAAACTGTAATATGATATGAGTTGGAATATAAGTGTTGACCATCTATCAACTGCTAATCTTTTAGTCATTGTTTATAGTTGGTTTAGTATATTTCTACTAGGTTGTGGCTCACCCTATATGGGACATCATTTTCAGGTACAGGCAGCATGCCACCTCCAAGGACATAGTTTGGGAGGGTAGAGGCAGGCATACTTTTGTTGGATTGCTTTCTTTTGATGTATTACATGTAAATTCAAGCCAAGGGCTTAATATGTATATGAGTTAGTACTCATTTTTTTAACCAAGTGTTGGCTTGGAAAGTTGTAAGCCTTTAGGGCGTTTACTTTTGTTGTCAACATGTAATACTTTTGTAAGAATTACTCTGATAAATAAAAAGATGTTTATTTTCCTTATATTGTTGCATGTCAAGAATGATGGGTTTTATGTATTTTTTGAGGGCGTTACAACTTGGTATCAGAGCGTACCGGGTTTGAATACTTTGGGTACGTGGGAAGTGATTAGTATCACAATGGGTTTGTCTCGCTTGTTAGAGACTTAGATGTAATGTTATGTGCTTATGTGATAACATGTTTATGTGACTACCTGGGTATGGGATTTAATTTCTAGGATGTTGATTGGATCTTTAGGTTTCTGTGAGTCTTGTTGGAAAAGCACTTGATTAATGCTGTTTCTAACTAGAACTCTAGCAACGCCTCGGGACTATCATTATTCGGAAATGAAATTCGTAGGTGCTTATGTGATTATGTGCTTACATGGAGTGAATTACAGTTGTCCAGTGTATTAGGACGTGAGTGTTATAGCTTCGGCACATTTGTGGATGTGCTAATGTTCTTCGTTACCTTTATTAGGATGTCAGGACGAGGACGAGGAGGAGGAGGTAGGCGAGGTAGGCCTAGAAGGCAGGAGATGCCTATACTGGAGGAGATTCTGGAACAGCAGGAGGGGGTTGGTCAGGCCAATGTGGCCGAGCCAGCAGGTCAGCAGGCTATGGGCGTCTTAGCCCGAGAGATAGTAGGAGCTTTGAGAGAGTCTATGGGCATCTCAGAGTTGAAAATCAGGTTCAGGCCCACATTACTGAGGCAAGGCCTTCCTTCTTGAAGAGGGAGTTTTTCCGGTCGAATCCGGACGAATTTGTTGGGGATCCGAAGGAGCCCCTTAAGGCTGATGAGTGGTTAGAGCAGATGACGAAGACGTTCGAGATGCTAGGCATCGAGGACGGAGCATTGAAAGTGACCTTGGCACCTTTCCAGCTTAAGGGGGATGCGGGTCAGTCGTGGAAGTTTGTGAAGGGTCGTATTGATGGCACTTGGGAGGCTTTTGTGAATGCTTCCTAGGAGAAATTCTTATCTCCAACTGTCAGGGAGAAGCTGAGAGACCAGTTTTGCCAGCTCTTGCAATTGAGTTCTTCAGTGGCCGAGTTTGAGGCTGCTTTTACTAGTCTGTCCAGGTTTGCACCTGAGCTCGTGGCGTCTGAGGAGCGCCGTTGTATCGAGGTTGAGAAGAAGTTAAGGCGCGGCCTCAAGATGAGGGTTGGGGGTTCTATGACCCGAGACTATAGGCGCTTGGTTGATGCTGCAGCCCATATGGAGATCATGATACAGGAGGAGGAGGGGCAGAAGGGCTCTAAGAGGAGCCAGGATGGCCAGGGTGATGGCAGGAGACAGAGGGGTTCTAACCCTCAGTAGTCTCAGGGAGGTTTTGTTAGATCGACCTTTCCAGTGCCAAGTGCAGGTTCTGGGAGAGGCAGCCAGGGAGACGTGACTTGTTATAAGTGTGGTCAGTTGGGCCACAAGTCTCCAGCTTGCCCGCAGAAGGGAGGAGGTTAGAGAGCTGCTTCATCTTCGGCTCGACTTCAGGGCCAGAGTCAGGGCACAGGCCAGCCTTTGTCGTGTTATCAGTGTGGTCAAGCGGGGAACCTGAAGAGGTTTTGCCCGCAGTTGAGTGGCACATTTGGTGCATCTGGGCAGAGGCAGAGTTTTTAGCCAGCTCAGTCAGTTTAGGCCTTGAGGGCCAATCAGGGGGCTTCATCGTCCCAGTCTGTGCAGCAGTCCTTTGCTCCTAGGGGTGAGCAGGTGGATCAGGGGCCTATAGGGCGCGTGTATGCTGTTATCGCGCAGGACCTAGTACTGGCTCCATCAGTTGTGAGAGGTACCTTTCTGTTTTGCAACTCGGCTGCTAGTGTGTTGATTGATACAGGTGCATCTCATTCTTTTGTATCTGCTGCATTTGCATCTGTTTTGGGTTTGGAGTTGGCATAGTTAGCATCTCCTCCTTGTGTTGTATCACCTGTTGGGGGTGAGTTGATTTTGAAACAAGGGTGTAGAGGTTGTGATATAGAGGTAGCAGATCGTCGACCTCCGTTTCCTTTTGTAGTTATGCCCATGTCGGGATTTGATGTTATTTTGGGTATGGACTGGCTATCGTCATACCGAGCAGTTATTGATTGTTACCGCCAGAGGGTCACAGTATATACCTTGAGCGGGGATTGTTTCCATTTCTTGGGGGATCGGGTTGGTAGTGTGTTGCCACCGGTGTATGATCCGCGAGGGCGGAGTGAGCTTAGTGGTCTTCTTGCTAGCCTTTCGAGTAGTGAGTGTGATGAGCCCCAGATTGTATTGCTGAGAGTGGTCTGTGAGTATTCGAATGTTTTTCCCGAGGACCTCGTTAGTTTGCCACCTCACCGAGAGATTGAGTTCTCCATTGATCTAGTGCCCGGTACGGCACCATATCATTTTGCCCCAGCCGAGTTGAGTGAGCTGAAGATTCAGCTCCAGGAGTTGCTAGATAAGGGCTTTATTCGCCCTAGTGTTTCGCCGTGGGGAGCACCGGCCCTCTTTGCTAAAAAGAAAGATGGTGCCTTGAGACTTTGTATCGACTATCGGAAGTTGAATCGGGCTACGGTCAAGAATAAGTACCCTATGCCCCGTATAGATGATTTGTTTGACCAATTGAAGGGTTCCCGTTGTTTCTCTAAGATAGATTTGAGATCGGGTTACCACCAGTTGAGGGTCAGGGAGGAGGATATTCCGAAGACGACATTCCGTACGCGGTATGGCCACTATGAGTTTCTGGTGATGCCATTTGGGCTCACCAATGCACTGGCAGTGTTTATGGATTTGATGAACCGGATATTCCGGGAATTCTTGGATCGTTTTGTAGTCGTCTTCGTGGACGACATTCTAATTTATTCACCTTCTGAAGAAGAGCACGAGGAACACTTGAGAGTGGTGCTTGAGTTGCTTAGAGCCCATAGGCTGTATGCCAAGTTTGGAAAATGTGAGTTCTGGCTAGGAGAAGTTAAGTTCTTAGGCCATGTGGTCTCCGGGGAAGGGGTGTCTGTTGATACATCCAAGATAGAGGCAGTGCAGGATTGGGCACAACCTAAAAGTGTTTTTGAGATCCGCAGTTTTCTGAAATTAGCTGGGTATTACCGCCGGTTTGTGAAGGATTTCTCTAGGCTAGCTTCGCCATTGACTAGATTGACTCAGAAGGGAGTTAAATTTGTATGGAGTGAGACTTATGAAAAGTCGTTCCAAGAGTTGAAGGTTAGATTGACCACCGCTCCGGTTTTGATTATCCCAGAGAGAGGTTGGGGTTATGCGGTTTACTGTGATGCCTTACGAGAGGGTTTGGGTTGTGTGTTGATGCAAGAGGGGAAAGTGGTAGCTTATGGCTCACGTCAATTGAAAATTCACGAGAGGAATTACTGTACACATGACTTAGAGTTAGCAGCCGTCATTTTTGCATTGAAGAATTGGAGGCACTACCTTTATAGTGAGAGGTTCGAGGTATTCTCGGATCATAAGAGTCTGAAGTATCTGTTTATACAGAGAGACTTGAATTTGAGGCAGAGGAGGAGGATGGAGTTCATTGAGGACTATGATTTCAAGTTGCACTATCACCCGGGTAAGGCCAATGTTGTGGCCGATGCCCTTAGTAGGAAATCCATTAGTGATGTAGCTTGTATAGCCATCCGGGAGTGGGAAATGTTAGGTGCACTTGGGGAGTTTGATTTGCTTCTGGGGGAATCCGTTGAGGCTGCGACTCTGTTTTCTGTGGTTGCGCAACCTACACTTGTAAGTTGAGTGTTAGAGGCACAAAGAGGTGACCTTGAGGTAGAGTCCATCCGAGAGAAGATCTCCAGTGGGAAGACTGAGAAGGGTTTGTCTGTGTATCCCGACCTGAGTGTGAGATATCGAGACCGTCTGTTTGTGCCGAAGGCTTGCCGAGAGGAGGTACTCCGAGGGTTTCACCATTCACGTCTTGTAGTGCATCCGGGAGGCACCAAGATGTATCGTGATTTGGGTCGCCAGTTTTGGTGACAGGGTATGAAGAAAGTTGTGGCAGTTTTTGTGTCTAAGTGCCTTACTTGTCAGCAAGTGAAGGCTGAGTATCAGAGGCCAGCGGGTTTGTTGCAACCCTTGCCTATTGCCGAGTGGAAGTGGGAGCATGTCACTATGGACTTCGTTGTAGGTCTTCCGAGGATTCAGCAGGGTAGTGATGCTATTTAGGTGGTTGTAGACCGGTTGACTAAGTCAGCGCACTTTATCCCTATGCGCGTGAAAGATTCGGTAGATCATCTAGCCGATTTGTATATTCGGGACATAGTGAGGTTGCACGGGGTCCCAGTGACGATCGTCTCAGATAGAGATCCTCGTTTTACTGCTAGGTTGTGGCAGAGTTTGCAGAGTGCCTTGGGCACTAAGTTGACCTTTAGCACGGCTTATCATCCTCAGACTGACGGACAGTCCGAGCATACTATTCAGATCCTTGAGGATATGCTTCGAAGTTGTGTCCTTGACTTTAGTTGGTCGTGGGAGAGGCACTTGCCCTTGGTGGAATTTGCCTACAACAATAGTTTCCAGTCGAGTATCGGTATGGCACCGTTTGAGGCCTTGTATGGCCGACCTTGTAGGTCTCCAGTTTGTTGGGCCGAGGTGGGTGATGCACCGTTGTTGGGCCCGGAGTTAGTGAGGGAAACAACGGAGAAAGTCGAGCTTATCCGTAGGAGGCTTGTTACAGCCCAGAGTCGCCATAAGAGTTATGCCGATCGTAGGAGGAGGCCTTTGGCATTTGAAACGGGTGATCATGTTTTTCTAAAAATATCACCTAGACGAGGTTTGATGAGGTTCGGGAAGAGTGGGAAGTTATCCCCTTGGTTTATTGGTCCCTTTGAGATCCTTGAGAGGATTGGGGAGGTTGCGTACCGTTTAGCCTTACCGCCGCAGTTATCCGGGTTACATAACGTGTTTCATGTTAGTATGCTTCGGAAGTATGAACCAGATCCGTCCCATGTGCTAGATTGGACCGATTTGGAGGTTGACGAGGATATCTCATATGAGGAGAGACCGGTTCGGGTCTTGGATAGAAGGGATCAAGTCTTGCGAGGCAAGATCATTCCCTTGGTAAAAGTTTTTTGGAAACATCACAGAGTGGAAGAAGCCACTTGGGAACGTGAGGTGGATGTCCGTGAGAAATATCCGGACTTGTTTGTAAATGCTTGACCTTGTATTGGGATTTTGTAATGTTAGTAAACTTTAAGAGCATTATATATGTCTTAAGTTGTAAAACATTGTGTATGTTTTGGTTTATAGAGATAATTTGAAACTTGCCTCGAAATGGAAGTTATTGTAACATTGTATACGTTGAATGTATTGTAAAAATGGAATATATCATGAATATTGAATATGATATGGGAATTGTGGAATAAATGTTGAAATCGTTGAATTTCGAGGAAAAGCATGCTAATAATACGTATTGAGTTATATTGTGAAATGCCTCTTGAATAGAGATGGAATGACCGGTAATGGGTCAGATGGGTGAGTAATGAATTGTAATATTGTTGAGAATTGAGAAAAACTTGTTTTTGAAAACTTGTACTTAATTTCGGAGACGAAATTCTTTAAGGGGGGAAGGTTATAGCGATCCCGGTTTTCCTTCTTTTATTTATTGTATTCCGGACTCGGTTCCGTGGATGTGTTGTTGTCTCATTCTCATTTCCATCCTTTACTCTTTATATTTGAGTCTTGGGTTGTGTTGGGCAGGTTTGAAACAGGTTGGTTGTGTTTGGAAACCTAGAGTTGATGCCCAGAATTTGGCCTTCACGTTCGAGCGGGGCTTTTGACGCTCGAGCGGGCCCTTCGTTGTTGCTTCTCCGCTCGAGCGGGGAGTTTTGACGCTCGAGCGTGAATTCTCATCTCCTAGTATTTTTCTCTGCAGGTCGTCGGACGCTCGAGCGGGAGTTTGGACGCTCGAGCGGGGACCATGTCTGCAAAACTTCTGCAGGTGTGCAATCGACGCTTGAGCGGCGCTTTGGACGCTCGAGCGTGAATCTGTGTCTGACGCTCGAGCGGGGGTTTCCACGCTCGAGCGAGAAGTCGATTATATCAGTCCGAGATTTCACTTTTTGGATCACTTTTTCAACACGCTTTCTCTCTCTTACTTTTCCAAAAACGTTTTTGAGAGCTCCTCTCTCTGGAATCTCCCTTCTCTCTAGGGTTTGATCTAGCTAGAGTGTTTTCCTAACCTTTCGCCTTTGTAAAAAGTGTGTTGATCGTCGAGGGCTTCCTTTTGATCCGAAAATTTGTGGATTTGGAGCACTTTGGTTTTGGTCTTCTTCTCCTTTTGAGCTCTAACTTCGAGGTAGGGATATCCTACTCCATCTTATGAGCTTTGTCTTTAAATTTTAGCATTTTGATATGTTGGGGGTTGTTGGGTAATTTTGAGAAGGTTTGGGATCATGATGTAATTTTCAAAAGATGGGGTTTTCATATATATAAACCCACATGTATGTAATACATTGAGAAAAGGAATAAATGTTGGATTATTGATGAAAATGGAACCTTAGGGTTGTTGTTTGAATTATGGGAAAAGGAACATGGAGTTGGATTTGTTTATCGCTCACCTAGTCAAAATGTCGATATTATGTCCATTTGATGCATTTATTTTCTGTTTAGAAATAATTGCTTTGGGCTATCGGTGGAGGATAGTCTTGATTGTTGTAGATAATGCATACTGATTAGGCAAACTAAAACTAATCAATTGAATGTGTCATCGAATATGACGGTTGGAATAATACATTAATCTTATGTATTGATTGATTATGTATATGATAATTGTTTATATACATTGTGTTATGTGGGAGGAGATAGGGGATGTACTCCACGGTTTAGGGGATGGACCTCTAAACTGGAAACTGCTTGACATCGATACAGCACTACAATGTGTAGCAATTGTGAAGTATGGAAGTGATTGTTTGATTTGATATAGCACTAAAATGTATATCATTATCAATTGTGAAGTATAGAAATGTTTCTATGTTTATTTGATACAGCACCAAAATGTGTATCATGTGTGAAGTATGGAAGTGATATCATGTGTTACTGATATGGCATCGAAATGTGTATCCGTCATGATTTTCGAAAGTATTTTAATGATAAATTATAATCTCATTAAACTGGTTGGCCAGGATCTGAGCCTTATTTTTGAACTTAAAGTCGAATGAGAAATGGAAAAAGGAAATGTAGCATGGACGTGATTGTCATGAAACTGTAATATGATATGAGTTGGAATATAAGTGTTGACTATCTATCAACTGCTAATCTTTTAGTTATTGTTTATAGTTGGTTTAGTATATTTCTACTGGGCTGTGGCTCACCCTATATGGTACATCATTTTCAGGTACAAGCAGCATGCCACCTCCAAGGACATAGCTTGGGAGGCTAGAGGTAGGCAGACTTTTGTTGGATTGCTTTCTTTTGATGTATTACATATAAATTCAAGCCAAGGGCTTAATATGTATATGAGTTAGTACTCATTTCTTGTAACCAAGTGTTGGCTTGGAAAGTTGTAAGCGTTTAGGGCGTTTACTTTTGTTGTCAACATGTAATACTTTTGTAAGAATTACTCTGATAAATAGAAAGATGTTTATTTTCCTTATATTGTTGCATGCCAAGAATGATGGGTTTTATGTATTTTTTGAGGGCGTTACACTAGCTATGGCTGCTCATCAAATATGCTTACAAGTATGGTTGGCTGTATCTCTCCTCACAGATGCATTGGTGGCATCTGGTCAGGTACAAAATTTTGTTTGTAAAGATTGTTTGATATATGCTCTCCCAATACATATGTACTTGTTTGGACTTGTGGTCTCATTACAATCTCTATGGTCATATTATCTGAGTTAGGATGGGACGTTGCTTGTTGATGCTGACTCCACTCAAAACTGCCAGAATTGTCACTAGGAAAAGAAACTGTGCATCTACAGAGTTTAGTGTGTGTTTTTCCTCTCTGAAATCAAATTTGTGTTTCTTGTAGGCCTTGATTGCAAGTTCTTCTTCAAAAGGTGATTATAGAACTTTGAGGGAGGTTGTAAACTTTGCGTTAAAGGTTAGTCATTCCTGTATGCCTCCCCATTATGCTTCGGCATTCTTCTACTTGGGACCACATGAATTTTAGGTTTACTAGGTGTTTAGGCTCTTTGTGTTGGAATTGCAATATTTCTTGATAGTGGTTCAAATCTTATTCACATGTTTTTGCAGATAGGATTGCTCACAAGGTTTCCTTGGCTGCAATTTTGGGTTTATCTTTTGGTTCTTTAGCCACCTTATTCACTAAGGATGCTGAAGTCTTAAGAGTTGTCAGAACTGGGGTTTTGGTATGTTTGCTCGCCATGTCATCCTATCTATCAATTTTTGTTAGTTTATCTGAATGGTCAAGTGCTAAGATCTTTCTTGTGTGGCGTTTCCTGAAATTGTTACATTTTGTCAGTGCCAGCCAACCTGTAAATGCTCTAGCTTTTATTTTTGATGGTCTCCATTATGGTGTTTCAGACTTCCCATATGCAGCTTGTTCCATGGTAAGTTTATACAGTTAAATTTCTCTGTGATGTTATTAGCTGGCTGTGAAGATTGTACAATGGCCTCTATTAACAATTTTTAAATAAATTATAGATGGTGGTAGGGGCAATATCTTCTGCATTTCTGCTATATGTTCCTTCAATTTTTGGTCTTCGTGGTGTGTGGGCAGTCTTGGCTCTTTTTATGGGGCTGCATACGTTGGCAGGATATATCAGGTAAACTGTAGGATATTGTGGCATGTCTGTTGTCTCTTAAAAATTTCTATTTGCAATTCGTGTTTTCTTGTCTATGACGTGATTATTCTATTTTTACCATGAACCTCCATTTCAGTTTAATTGAAAACTGGTGTAATATGAGAGATAGGGCATTGGTTATGTTGTTTAGAGTTGGTTTTCCGATAAATAATTTCATGAACATATTTGTGGTTTAAAGGCATGCTCAAATTTTTGGTACTGCTTTCTAGTGCAATTTTGATGACATTGTTATTGAAGAACTGTGCTGCGTTTTTCTTGCATTTTTCACTAGGATAGTATATTTATTGGTCCTCTCTTTTCTTTCGCTTTTTTTTTTTTTTTTTTTTTTTAATTTTTTTCAATAGATGGTAATTGTTATTCCACTTGTATGTTCAGAATATCATCCAAAAATGGTCCATGGTGGTTTCTGCATCAGGACTTGAAGGGATCTGAGGTTGGTAGTTTTTTGTTCATCGCTTTCTCTGTATTATATTAGTTGAAACAATCTGCCTTTTTGTTGTTGCTTTTCCTACTATTTTTACCTGTTTGTCTTGTTTTTGCCATTGTCACTAATTTACTAATTTTTACCTATCTTGCATCAACGCTTGAGATGGGTGTAATCAGGATTCAGGAATCTATTGCTTGTCATTATCTATTCTTTAAGTATGACTTGTAATCCCTGATTCCTATCTAAAATGGTGAGTAATGCTATTTGATGATTTAGTCCTGTGGGCTGATGCCCATTTTTTGGTTTTCAAATGTTACAACGAGAATACTTTTACCAGAGCCTTGGAAATCTCTCTCTCTGTCTCTCTCAACACCAGAAAGTGAAACTATATGTAAATTGATGCCCACTTTTTGGTTTTCAAATATTACAATGAGAATCTTTCTAATAGTCTTGGAAATCTCTCTCTCTCTCTCTCTCTCTCTCTCTCATTAAGCCTCGACGGTTTAACCGAAAGAAAGTGTTGGTTCAGTTTGGATGTATGCATTTTCGAAATCCAGCTGTGGTCATGGTTGTTTGAATCCTAGTTTGTTTACTAGGAACATAATTTCCAGTTCTCCAACTTCATTCATGGTTGGTTTTTTTTTTTTTTTTTTGGATCAGCAACAAAAAGTGTTTATTAATAATGAAAATGGAGACACAAAGGGAGGACAAGAAGTCCTCTTACAAGGAAAGAAAACCAAATGAAATAATTAAGCCACCCATAGCACACCAACACCCTTTTTTAGCGCACCTGGAGCTTTAGCTTTAAGGTTGAGCATAATCCGTTGGGTCGTAAGGTCAATCAACTCGGCAATGAATCCCTTCTTCCTCTTAGGGTTCCATTCCATGTCCTTGCAGAGTTGATCATTGTACCTATATGAAGGGTACCAATGCAAGATCTCCGATAGTACTTGTCAGATTATCGCGTCATGTATTTATCCCATTCCAATACATCTTTTCCCGTCTCTTTAATGCTGGGTAGCTTGATTGTGCCATCAAGAAGCTCTGCTAGCCATCGGCACCTTATCTCTGAAATATATAGGTTTGCTATACTCTCCAAGAATCCAATTATCGCTAGCTGTGGAATTCGGGGATGAATGCATTCCCTTTGAAAACAAAAAGTTAGTATCGATATGCTTCTAGTCACCGTACCCTTGCTTAGAGCATCTCCAATGGATGGCTAAATCAGCTGCCAAAGCCATAATATAGCAGTTTGGGAAATCTTGGCTTCTCCAATGGCATGCTATAACAGCTGCCAAATTTGGCAGCTACTTTGGCAGCTGCCAAATCTGCCAAGTCACCCAAAATTAAACTGTTTTCTTCCTTCCCTCCTTCCTTTCAGTTGAGATTTTCCATAATGCTTGAAGTTTTTTTTTAAAGAAATGAAATTCACTATGTCGTTTAAAATAGAAATCATCACAAATTAATCAGAATGAACAAGAATTTCAGCAAATTCATCAATATTCATACCAAATTCATCAAGAATTTTAGCAATATTACAAATTCATCAATGAACAAGAATCTCCAAATATTCAAAGAATCAATGAACAAATTCATCAAAGAGTTTCATCAATGAACAAGAATCTCCAATATTCACAAATTCATCAATATCAATTTCTCCAATATTCCAATATTCACAAATTCTCCAATATCAATATTCACAAATTCATCAAGAAAAATACCTGGATGAGAGAAGGTTGATCCGAAGGTGGATGATCTGGTGGTGGATGAGAGAAGGTTGATCCGAAGGAGAGAGAGAGAGAGAGAGAGAGAGAGAGAGAGAGAGAGAGAGAGAGAGCTTCGGGTGAGAGAAGATGGGAGCTTCGGGTGAGAGAAGGATGATCTTCTGAAAATCATTGTTCCGAAGCTCTCTCTCTGATCTTCACTAATCCAAGAAACAAGAAGAGAGAGAAGGCGAGAACCAGCTGTTGATTAATGGGCGGGAGTGTTTCGAAGTGATCTTCACTGATCCAAAGTGTTTCGAAGCTCTCTCTCTCTAATCTTCTCTGAAGCTTATCTGAAGTGTGCTATCTCTCTCTCTGAAGTTTCGCAGCTCTCTCTCTCTCTGATCTTCTCTAAAGTCTCTCTCTGAAGTTTATCTGAAGTTTATCCGAAGTGTTTCGAAGCTCTCTCTCACACAGACACATGATTAATCTCAGTCGTTGATTAATAACAATCCAACGACTGAGATCCAAGTGTGCTACTTTATTCATTAAAAATTAAATAAAAACATAAGTGAAACATATCCACTACGGATATAAACGATCATATTTTTATGTTAAAACGGCTATAAAAAAACGGCTTTTTTTTTCTTCTATAAATACAAACCTTCTCTCCTCTGTTTTTACTCAATTTCATTTCACAACAAACTTTCTAAATTACATTTTTATTTATATTTTCTTTACACATTCGGTATGGAAGATTCATCAAAAATAAAGAGAGGAAAATCATTCACCATTGCTGAAGATATGGCACTTTGTAAAGCTTGGTGTCACATTTCTGAAGACCCAATTGTTAGCAATTCACAATCTTATGCTCACTTTTGGGGGGAGAATTTATGCAAATTATTGCTCCCTTCAGAATGATCAGTCAAGAACACAAGTTTCTATCCAATCTCGGTGGGGTACAATCATGAAATGTTCTAACAAATTTTGTAGATGTTTAGCGCAAGTCGAAAATCTACACCTAAGTGGGATGTCTCAAGTTGATCTAGTAAGATTTCATCTTCATTTATTACGTTAGTTTTTTATTTTATTTTATTTCATCTCATATAAAAATTAAATAATTACTTAATTTAATATTTTATTGATACAGATGCTTCAAGCAAAACTTTTATACCATCAAGATGAAAAGAAACATTTTGCTTTTGAACATTGTTGGTCAATCTTGCAAAACAATATCAGGTGGTAAGATGTAGCTCCTACGAATACGGTGAAGTCAAGGATACATACACCATTTTTCACTGATTCAGCCCCCGATCCCCTATGGATAACTGCATTTCTCTTGAAGATGACACCAGTCCGAGTGTTGGTAACAATCCAACTGTCGGTGAGGGCAGTGTCTCTGCAAGGGGTAAAAAGCCTATGGGTAGGAAAGCTTCAAAAGAATTATTTCGGAGGAATCAAGTGGTTGAATTTGAAGTCCAAAAAATGAGCATACAATTGGAGACATTTAACTAACACCTTGTTGAGAAGGAAAAGAAAAAAGATGAAAGAGAAGAAAAAAAGGATTCAAGCACTGCAAGAAATGAAAGAACTTGAGATCAGAAAAGAAGAACATGAGATAATGACTACGGACATTTCTCTTTTAGACCCTCAGACAAAAGCATATTACGCAATGCGGAAAAATGAGATTTTCGCCAAGTGATCCTCAAATGTCAGTAGCCTAAATTACTATTTTCCCATGCCTCCTGATGAATAATTACGGGATAATGTATTTTTAAATTTAGCAATGTCATTTAATTTTTAATTTGGATGGTTGTTGGTGGTTGGTTGTTGGTGGGTAGTTGGTGATTGTTTATTTTTTATGCGTAGTTAAAAAAATTTATTAAATATGTAGTGATATATTTTTTGGTGGGGTGAATTAATCAAACAAATTTTTTTTTTCCAATTTTTCATTTTTTTTATTTTTTATATTTGTCTAGTTGGGAATAATATAAATATATAATTTTTTTAACAAACAGGTAAAAAAATATCACAAAAGACAAAATAAACAAAAATAAAATCACAAAAAAATTTATATCCAAACAACACCTACAAACTTGGAGGAAAAGTTGGTTAAGATTTGCTAGATTTGCTAAAAATAGCAAATGACCATTGGAGCACCATTGCTATAATTTGACAAAATAACACTATTCATTGTCAAATTATAGCAATAGCATTATAGCAATAATGATTGGAGATGCTCTTAGCAATATAGTCATCTAAGATTTTACTTTTTTTGATAAAGTAATCTAATATTTTGGGAACATCATATCTACTTACTAATAAGGGGGTATGTGACCATTTTCTAAAAATATATAAACAAAATTACCACATGACTGCATGCCATTAAACCACCACACGATTGAACTGAAATTTTTGACTCACCTAATATTTTTTGCTTTTGCAATTTTAATAACTAGTCAAAACATTTTATGCTGATTAAATTCATTGCATATTTTGACTTTATGTTTTGATATTAAATTTCAGCAATTACAACTATGGACAAGTTGGAGAGGCCTTAGGGTTGGAGCTCCTAAACAACCCTGATCTAGTAGAAACTGACCTGATCATCTCATTCAAGATAGCCTTATAGTTCTGGATGACCCCACAATCACCAAAGCCTTCGTGCCACACGGTCATCACCGAAACTTGGATGCCGTCTACAACTGACCAATCAGCAAGTTGGGTTCCCGAGTACGGTGTCATCACAAACATCATATATGGCAATCTCAAATGCAGTCATGGCACGGATTCAAGGGTTGAGAGTCGCATTGGGTTCTGTCAAAGGTATTGTAATGATGAAATATTCGGGGTTAGCACTGGTTGACTGCAACAACCAAAGGCCTTTCGGATTCAGACACTTGCTTGACTCTACGTAATTGCAACATCCCTACAGTTTTTGCATCAGTGCAAAACTGCACAAGCCACTGTCGTACTAAGTACAATAAGTGTACAATAGTAATGACTCTTTTAAGTTTTTCTGCCCTGGGTCCAAGTAGTTGCAATGAATTAATGAACTATTTACAATATGTGATCCAAATAATATAATAGGTAGATGTAAGAGTACAATTTGTTCAAAAATTGTCCCTATCCCATCCTAACGTTCCGTTTGTTTGACCGAAAACATATTTTGAAAAATATTTTTTATTTTTTGACATTCTAAAAAATTTAACAGAAATTCAAAACAAACTCATTTGGAATAAAAACATGTTTTATTTTTGAAAGTGATAACGTTTTCCCAACTAAATCTTACTAATGTTGCCACTACACCACCGCCACCCCCACCCACTTGCCCCTCCACCTCCACCACCAGCACCACCAACACAACCACCTTCACCACTACTAATACAATCACTAGCCAGCACATTAGTTTTAAGGTTGCAACCAAACATAAAAAAATGTGATCTACAAAGAACATTTTTTTAATAAATATTTTTGTAAAGAATTTTTTTGCCAAATCAAAGGGAATCCAAGTAACACTACATTAAATATTACTTAAAAGCTTATTCGTGAATTACAACAAAATTGGCTACTACTAACTTCCATTACACTACATTTCCTGCCATTAGATATGTCTGTGTGGGATAGATCCAACCTGTATGGGCTCTGTTCAAACCTCACCAATGGAAGAACTGGAGGAGATGCCGCAAATGGGATGCCTTTATATATGCATACCAATTGCAGAGACTTTAAATTTCTTGTACCCGGCCTTGTAGAATATGTCATGCCTATATCTCCTCAACAACCCCTTCAAGCTTTGGTTTGCTCTTGGCTCAGCCACATCGTTTTACATCTTTACCCAACAAAAGCTCTAATGCTTTCTCAAAGGTTATATCATTCGGCTTCAAGTTCTGTACAGAAGGTTTAAATAGATGAAAACCAAGTTTAACAAAATAAGAATTCTCAAAGATGACAAATATATGAATGGAAAAAAGTGACTATCAAAACAAATAATATGCACTCTGAATGAAATAATCTGAACAGGGACCAGAGAATATTTTTTAAAAAGAATTTTCCTCTGCTCCACCCCATCTCAACAAGTAACTGAGATGTATACTGTTCATTAGACTATTCATTAGACTTCTTCCGAGCTGTACTTGCCTCTTTGGATCTTTCAAGTTACAGTGTGTTTCGTTTCTGTTTCCCCTTCTACTAGTAGACAATGGAGTTGGGATCTGAAAACTTTGACTCACAATCTCATGCAAACTTTCCAAGTCGCACTAAATCTTTGCATCATGGATGGGCAGTAAATTTAACATGGTTTACCAATTAGGGTGAATGTTATGCGTGTATTATTTTTTTTTCTCTTCTTTTTTGATGTGAAACAAATTCAATTAAAAAATACAGACTTAAGGTTCAAACAGCAGTCTCTCGGAAGCAAGAAAAACGTGTATGTATTGAACCAGCATAGGAAAACAAATACAAAAGCTAATCAAGAAGTAATAATCTCACCAACACAGTGAATCCACATCAAATTTGCTTGATATGCATTTTAAAGATCTTAATATCACAAATCTGCACTTGAGTTTGTGAAAAGATTTTTCTTTTTTTTTTTCCCAATTCTTGATCCAATTTTCCATCCACTTAATCCAAATTTTAAAACATTTATGATGGGAAGATTTACAAGAGGAATTCACCAGTTGAGTTCAAGGGAAAATAATTGTTTGCCAGTAATGATTTGCATTCCTCGGACATCACTAAATGTATATCACATATCCATTCCAAACAACACTCAATCTCTATGACTACACTCCTAGTTTATTTAATTATAAGCCCACCAAATTCAATGCATCACTCCTAAAGGTTTATTTAATTATACGCCCACCAAATTCAATGTATCATACAGCGTGCAGCTGTTTGTCCATATATCAGCCCGCCTACTCAATCCTATTACTGCACTCCTAACGGTTCATTTAATTATAAACCCACTAAATTCAATGTATAATACAGTATGCAGATCGGCCAATCTACTCAATCCTTATGACTGCACTCCTAAAGGTTTATTCATATATTTATTATTTAAATTAATAGTCTATATTTTTCTTTTTTTTGGGTACATTGGAGGCTGTAGCCTAAGGGGAGTCTTGCCTGTGACAAGACTTAAAATCTTGACCTCCTAATGAGATGTAGGTGTTCCAGCCAACTGGATTATTCCAGTAGGTCATAACTTTCTCTTCTTGTTAGTTTAAGAGGGCAGCCCTCTAGCAGAGCTGTAGTTCTGCCGCTAAAGCATTTCCGAGGGTCCAATACTTTGGAAAAGTTGTACATTGCTTTTGCAAAAGCCAAAAATACTCCCAATAGTTGTATGTTTCTTTCTTCCTTTCTATTCTTATTTTTTTCATTTCCCTCCTTGTTTTGGAGAGGCTTAATATTTGCCCGTTTTGCCTTAAATTTGGTCTCTGAAATCAAGAACAGAATATGTCTATGCAGAACCCTTGAGATTCAATCTTCCCACCTCACAAGGGGAAGACAGGAAAAGGAAAAAGGCTATCTCACAAATAAATACACGTGCAATTGGTTGGTACTTGATAGTTAAAAGTATAGCATATGTGCATGGTTCATCATGTGTAATTTAATCAATATTTAAGACATATAGACAACTCAGGCCTGTCGTTACGTGACAAGCATTTCATGCTGGAAATTCATTCTTTTGTTTTGCCAAATTATTACTCAAGTTATGTTTCACAAACTTTCATATAACGCTTTAGTAATTCTTTTCATCGCTGTCTGCACAACTTGTTCAGTATTCAATGTCTTTGACAGTGTCTTCTCATTATTTTGGGACCTCAAAATGACAGTGACGGCAGATATTTCACTCCATAAATAACACTTCCTATATATGTATTAACATAGTTCTCCATTAGGTGTTTCATATCTAATTTTTTAATAAGTACTAGGTGTTCATATTCAATTTTTTATAAGTATTAGGTGTTCATATTCATCTAAAATAATACACCTACCCCCAAGTGCCACATTTAAGGGCAGATTTCGGCTTCTGGCCCATCCAACTCCTATACCTACTTCACAAATTGATAAAAATACTCCGAACTATGGATGGCTGAGAATTGACCTATATACACCAGCTGTCTAGTTTTAAGAACCCATTTGTAAGGTTTTGCTATAGGAGGCTAATATGGTGGCCAATAGCTTATTAGTTAAACTTGCTGTGGATACTTCTCATACTCAAATGAGTACTACAATAGGAGATTCAAGCTGAATTTAGTGAAGAAAAAGAGTTGGAAAATACCATAACTATTTAATAAAGACATGCTTAACAAAGAAAGATATACCTCAGGTACAGGCGCGATTGTGTGTCGATGCCTAATGGAAAATCCAAACTTTTCAAGCTTCAATACAACTGGCTGGCCATCATCAGGATGGTTTCCCTAACATAGATACAGGAAAACTAAGTTTGACAATGATAAATAAAAAAAAAAAAATTAAAAAACGAGTATTTAGATGAAGACATACCAATGTTGCAGGCTAGTGCAGCAACTCAATAGCATCTTGCAGGGTAATAGAGTCTATATTTTTTTTTATCTGAAATAACAAATGTTACTTGTCCAAAAAAAATTCTGAAATAATAAATGTTTTCAATCATGTATGAATTAAATATTACAACAAATACAAGTCATTTTATTCATTTATTTTATTTTTTATTTTTTTTTGAGGGGGGCGAAAGAAGCAGGTAGTGTTTTACAGATGCATGAACTGCCATATCGAAACAGTTCATAAAAAAGTTCTGAACTGAAGCTTGTGTATGATATCCTAAAAATATAAAATGAAGGCATGGATCAAAGTTGATCTCCCATCTGTAGATGCCTAGATGCACCAAGAGACCTCAGAGAGCATCCACATAATCCATATTTTTAAGATTCTTTTTTCTTTTCTTTCTTTTTTTATTATTTATAAATCCATATTTTTACAATTAATCCACAACAGCCAGAATTTTTTAGCACCAAGTTATTGCATCATGGCCAAATGCAATTATCCTCCAGGTACTCCCCTTGGAGGAAAGAATAATTTTCTCCATAATAATAAAAACAGAAACATACTGATGAAAAATATATTAGTGCATATCAACTTTGGTGCTTAAAAACCTTAGTGGAAGCTTCACGTGCTTTAGTAAAGGTTTTTAAAAGGGGGAATTAAACAAACTAGTAAATTTTTTTGACATTCTATAGTTATATGATTGTAAATATGTCATACATTAGTTATATTCTTTTACCTATAAAAAATATCATGCAGGACTTTTCATACTTGCGGATAGCATCTTTTTTGCCCTAGGCACATGATAAAAAATTTTAACAATTAGAGGAAGCTAGATATTCTAATACCGAAATCAAATTGTGATACAAATAAAAACTGGATGAAATGCGACTTTTAACTTTGACAAAATCATATTGGCGCAAAACTAGATATTCTCATACCAAAATGTTTCAGAAGTAGGACCAAGACAAGGAAAAGAAGAAAGGGACGAAGTATAAAAGGAAGATTGATGACCAAATGATCCGACAATATGATTGAGAGATATCCAGAGACACTGGAATGGAGTTTCAGCTCAGTGGTTGAAGCACAGTTGGCTCTAGAATAATGTGACAAACATTGGCAAGAATAGAGGGGCAGCTGCCTAAAGCAGAGAAGATTTTCAGGAATAACAAATGAGTCATTATTCAGCCAGTGAGGATCATGCTGGAACAGGTGAACCTTCCAAAAAAAATCAAGAAGTCTAAAAGGACATGAATGGAAGTAGTGAGAAAAACGACCTGCAAGGTCAAGAATAAGGGAAAATATTGCTTTAAAGATTAATGGAATTTATGAAATTAACTACAAAAGTAGTAGTGATATTCTGGGAGGATGATGTGACCACTGTCAATTCTATAGGGAGCTGATAAACTGCACTTTTTGTATCCCACTTTTAATTATTCAATACTGATGAAACACAAGGAGCAGAGGCTATATAGCAACAAACAAAAATTATTCATTAACGACAATAAATATGACACACTATTGGATTCAGATAATAATAAGAACAACGACGACTACTGCATCTGCATCTACAATACTAACAACAAAAGAAAAGAAAAACACTCTAGAAATGGGTATCAACAGAAGAAGCAAGATATTCATGTGGCCAGTGGTGGAGCCATCATTGGCCCAGAGGGGGCAGTGCCTCCCCTCAACTCTTTTAAAATTACAAGTTAACCTGTACTTATAAAGTTCTTCAAATTGGCCCCTTTGAAATTTTATACATGCCCCTTAATCTTTTATAATCCATCTTTTTTTCTATCATGCAGTTCACAACACAAATATGCAAAATAAAAGACATATTCCACAAGGTGTATTCTTCTTCCAAGAGAACAAGTGTCAGCACATGAATGCTTGCATAAAGAGAGAAAAGCATGCAAGAGCAGTCTAGAATCTCTAGATATGTTTATGTTCAGTCTTATGTTTATAGATTTTATGATAATATTATGCATAAATTTATGTTTAGATTTATTGATTTCAGTCTGTATATGTATGGATTTTTTGAAATTTGAAGGCCTGATTTGAATAACCAAATTAAACCAAACAGGCATGACCCAACCCTTTGTATCTGATCCACAGATGATCCCTTGATGTTAATTGTTTTGAAGGGGAAAAAAAAGGAAGAAAATTAACATCACAAGACTTCCCTAATGACCAGTAGTGGCTAAGTATTCATCCCTAATTTACTTGAAAAGAAAACGATGCATAGATGCTTAACTTAAGCATTTACATATATGCAGATAATGGCAGTAGGCCAGGAATTAAAGCTCCAAAAATTTAGTAGTCCCATTACAAATACAAACGAGGCTAAACATACTTGGGAAACCGAGGCTCTTTTAGGCAAGTATCCCTTCCTGTCCTCACCAAGCTGAACATAGAACCCATAAGGACCATTCTTCAAGAGAATCTAAAAAATAAAAATAATTCCAATACATACATTAAAAGCAGTAATAAGCTTCTGAAGATGATAAAGATTCATTTTTCACATAATTGATGTTAAATCAAAACAAGGAAAACCTTCTCATTTGATCCAGGGTAAAGGCCTAAACATTTTGGCTCCTCCACTGTGTCGCTATTCTGAGGAGTAACCTCTTCATCATCATCACCGTACAATGTCTTAGCAATGTACCTGCAAACAACCCAACCATAAAAGCTATTTATAGTGACCAAATAACAAAATATTATTTATCAATAAAGATTGTTTGCAATCAAAACTTGAAAAGCTTAAAAATTATAAATGAATAATTACTACTAATTATTTCCTTCAATCAGGAATACAAGAAAATGGGTTTAAAAAAAATTGAGAAAATACTAATTTAGTGGCTTAAATATAAGATAAATGACTATATCTCATTAAACCTTTAAACACTAGATTGGACAATGTTCCATAACAAAATTGAGAAAGAAGCAAACCCTAATCGAGCAAGTGTCAAAGAAGCTCATCAATGGAGATCGCATAAAGTATGAATTTAGGCACTAGAGTCAAGGATGTAGAGATATCAGGCAATTGGTGATGAAGTCCTCTGTCAAAACCCATTCCAAATTGTGCACTTTGTAAATTTTGGGTTTTGGGTAGTTCTAGTGGTTAGGTTTTAGGTCAACTACGGTGTTGGGTTGAGTAGGAATGATTTGAGGGTAGCAAAGGTAGGTAGGGAAATTGCGGATATTGGTAGGGGAGTGACGGAGGTAAGTAAAGATGATCGAGATAGGTGGAGAGGAGTGGAGGAGTGATGGAGGCAGATGGGGAAGTTGTAGAGGTGGCGAGGGAGGGTGAAGGAATGTGCGGACGCAGGTTGTTTGCAAAAGACATTGAAAAAAACAAGGCTACTTTTGTTATTTTATAAAAATATGTCATGATTTTTTTAGGTTTTTTTAGTCTTCCATAGTTGTTATTTTTAAAAAGTTGGCACTATTTTGTAACATTAGTTTTAAGAACCCAACCAAACATAGGGAGACATTTTTTCTAAAAATGTTTTTCGTAGAAAATGTTTTCCATGGAAAAATGTTTTTTGTTTAAACAAACGAAGCGCAAGTTACAATAAAAATACAAGTACAGAGGCCCATATTTGTTGCATTTTACTAGGATAAATGAACCAATAAGGAAATGAACAATATATAAAAGGTAACATGATTTATAGGAAATTGCTAAAAAAATGTGAAACTATCATTGCAATTGTAGGAATTTGTATTCAATTCACTACACCATAACAATATCAAAATGATTCTGATGACTCACCGACAAATGGAGCTTATGCAGAAGAGAAGAAGCATTTAAGAGCGAAGTAAGAGAGAGAAGGTTAAAGTCTGATGATACCATAACAAGCAACTCCAATTGTTTGAGAGAGTTGAATCTAGTTATCCTTGCAGGTATTGGGAGGACTTGAAGAGAAAAGAAGAAAAAAGTTTTATATAGAAAAATATCCCATTTTCATACACAAAATGAAAAAGTACACAATAAAGAGTAATAATTCTTTCATTTTTTTCATCTCATCTGTTGTCAAAACTAGTGATAGGGTTTGAAGCCGAGGAAGATCATTTGCAATTCCATTGAACATATATATATTGTGTGCCCCTCTCATATGTAACCATGAACCTGATATGCACTTTTTCCAGCCGAGGAACGTCAAGAAAAGAGAAGTATTTCACTTCACCAATATATGCAAATGTGGTAAGACCAATAGAAAAAATCTCAAACTGCTTCACTCCATAGCATATATGCACAATCAAAATCTTCAAATGGAGGGATGGACCATGAATGCATAAAGTTTCAGGTAGAATACTGTTCTTTAGCCTCAACCATTCAAGGTTTAAACAACTAGAAAGGATACTGTTAGCACAACTTTGATTTAGAGGCACATGTTCTAAATCAAGGGATTTAGGAAGACGAGCCTGCTTACGTGATTAGGGGTTGGCCTTAGGTTGCATGATTTTAGGCACAAATACTTTAATTGAGATTAATCACCTTGAGGTTGAGGAAGAAGTTGACAGGGAAAATCATATAAGTTATTACTTTGGCTTTTCAGTTTTCATTATAATTGCAAATCTAATCCACCTATCAACATAACCAGCGTACTCGTTACTAAGACAAAAACAGATCCTGAGAGTGAGTAGCCTTTGACCATTGTATAGCTCCAAAATTTGATCAACTCCAGTTACAAACTTACTCTTATCCTCCCATGAGATATCTGAATCTCCATTTGAGTACCTTGCTTTGTAGTTGATTCCGAGTACAGTATGAAGATCAAAATCAAGATTCAACATGAATGGACAGATATATTTCCATCTTCTAGACAGTATCCTTGCCTTGATAGAATCTCTAATACTCAAAAACAAGAGAATGAAAGAGAGAATGTCATCTGGCATTTCAGTAAGATGATCAATGGGTTTGAGGTCATTGCCCTAACATATTTCAACCAACGAACATGTATATTAGCAAACAGTAAATTACTTTAATGGGCACAAGTATTTTCTAGGGCTGAGCAAGAAATTAGTATAATTCGTAATTGGATATTTAGTTTGATCTGATAAATTTGAATTGGTTTTTTGAATTTGTGTTTTGGTTTCGGATTGAAAATTTAAAAACCCGTAAGTCACAAACCAATTTTGGATTGAATCTCACGATTCCGGATTGGAACTGATCTGGATCATATAGAAATAATTTATATTTATATTTATACTATATACCCTCCCATGTAATATAATTTATTGTTTCATATAAAAGCTAAAGTCTAACCCTAATTCATTCACGCCACACAGTCTCTAACACTCTCATCTCTCTCTCGGTACTCTCTCTCGCCACACTGTCTCTAACACTGTTATCTCTCTCTCGGTACTCTCTCTCTCTTCTCTTTCTCATCTTAGACTGAGTTCTCTCTCTCTCGATACTGTCTCTCACACTCTCATCCATCTCAGATCAGATCGGTGAGCTACTTGTCTCTCTCTCTCTCTCTCGATGACACTGTTTTTCTGTTTCTGAAATTGGTGTGGGTGTGTAAGTAAGAGTTTTTATTTTTATTTTTTTCTATTTTTATCTTAAATGGGTGTGTGTATATTTTTTCCTGTTTTTATTTTTTTTCTAAAACAATGACTTCTTTATATAAGGAGAGAAATAGTGTATCTTAAATGGGTGTGTGTGTATTATATGATTCCTGTTTTTATTTTTTTCTTTGGTTTCTGTGGTGTGGATAAATTTTTTTTCTTTGATTTCTAGTATGATTTCTGTGGTATGGAGAGAAACCGTGTATATTTTTTCTTTGATTTCTGGTATGATTTCTATTCTCTAATAATATTAATCCTATTTTTTTGATGTATTTCTTTTTCTTGTTTGATAGATGCGTACTGGAGAGACAAATGATGTCATGACCTCTCTCAGTCTCAGTCTGAGCCAGAGTATGATCCTCAACCTGAAACTCCTTATGGTTCAAAGGTATGCCCCCCTTTTAAAACCAGTTTATCTCTGTTTGTTTGCTTAGAATTTGTGGAAAGGGAAATGTCTACTACTGTTAAATTTGTTTGTTGTTGTCTACTACTACTGCTATTTGTTTGCTTGGAATTTTGTTACATAAGATGACATTTTGGAGAATTGGTGATACTGTTTTAATGGGTTTTTGTTATTTTATATGTTGATGTTTTTGTTGATCAGTTCACACATGATGCTGTTTGCTTTTGTTTGCTTTAAATGTTCTATATTTTTTTTGTTATTTAATTATGTGAATCTGTAATCCTAAACCGATCCAATCCGTGTTTAAACAGATTGGTTCAGATTGGTTCCACGATTTAAACGGATTGGATTGGTTCTAATTTCTCAGGAACCGTAGATAACGGATTGGTCCTAATTTTACCCCAATCCGGACCATGCTCACTCCTAGTATTTTCACAATTTCTAACCACCATACAGAAACCAAAGTGGCATAGATTGGTCTTTTTCCCAGGAGAATTATTGAAGGATTATGTTCCTAAGAGATAACCGAGACAAAAGTACCATTAGTAGTGATAGCATATCTACACTTATATTCATGTATGGTCTTCTTATAATGTATAGCATCTCTATTTAGTATAGTCATTAAGGCGTTTACTTTCTAACAATGGTGAAATATCATGTTATCTGTTGTTGTATTAGGCAAGTTTCATTGCCAAGGAATGAAAGATCATTAACCACATCACTTTGGATCTCTTTGCAACGTCAATATAAACATTTGAACACTTATCTACATTTTTGTTGATGGTTTTAACTTTCAACCAAGATCTAGTGCAAGCTCTAACAAAAACTGCTTGATTTGCGAAACTAATTGGTATTGTAGTGTAAATCATATGTGTTTTTCTCATGAAGCATTGACAATACACACTATTGGGGTTGTAGTTTGACCCAATGATGCTCTTCCATGAGATAGATAGGGAATGTATTGCAAATTGGTCTCGTTAACTTGTTCAAATTGTCTAACTATTTATAGACAGAGATAAACTATTTGTTATTATTTTAATGGAAATAGAATAAAGTCAAAGATAGTATTGCTCATATAAAATTTCTAGCTCTCAACGGTAATTTGGTTGGATTTTCAATTTCAACACTTCAACATATTGTCCAAAAATTAGCACAAAATGACTTGCATTTTCTCCTATAATAAGGCAACAGTTAAGACTTATCCCGTATAGAAATCTGCAAAGTAGGGTCATACTTATAATATGGGGTAGTTACAGGCCAGTCCTATGAACCGTACCAAAAAAGCCTGCTCAAGCTTTCAACGATTAAAAATAAATCAAAACTCGCAAACAAAAACCAAAATGTCCCAACCATTTATCAGTTTTATAAATTTTTCACTATCATTACCAGTACCAAATGATTATTCCACAAACATAAAATATAAAAAATACATCTAAAAAGTCTAAAAAAATTCTCATTATCAAAACGAGAGGTAAACACGTAAAATTTTTTACTCAAAACTTATGAGTCTGGTCCAGTCCATAAGATCCGCCAGTAATTATCCCTTATAGTAAAATATTGTGTTATGTTATTTTGAATACATATCATTTATGTTTAAATAATTGAATCACTTGAACTACAAAAAATCTTGTTTTATTGCCTCAATTGTGTCCGATGGTAGGACCACGAACAGAGAGAGGATTTTACACTGAGGGGGGGCAACTAGTGCCGTCTCCATAAATTTTTATTCAATGCGGCATTCAACAGCAATTTTTTTCAACTTAACCGGCCTTGTGTCACGTACCAACTCATTAGGGATGTAAGTTCTACACCAAGCACCTTGCAAGCGCATTAGTTTGTAAGCAGCAAGGCAGGTAAGGTAGATCTCTATTGCATTTACTGAGTTAGTCCGTGGGTGTAATTCATGGGATATGTAGTATCACTCGTGAAGCCGGCTTCTCGGGGGATGACAAGCGCCCAGTCCGTGTCACTTGGCAGGTTGAAATTTTCATCACCCACATCCAAATCAGACTGGCCAGTGAGTTGAATTCTTTAAGCGATTTCGATTTGGTGGATTAGACAGGTTGAGTGTGTGTTAAATCTGGAATCCAAAATCTGGACTTTCTTTTTCTTTTTGACACGATTAAAATCTAATCGACGCCGACCAAGGAAAAGAAAATTTAAAAAAAAAAACTACATATACATCCTCAGAATACAAGAAACTTCCAATAATCATAGTCATAAACAAAATACAAACAACAAACATAGAAATATAAAAATTATCAAAAAAACATATTAGTTACAAAAAAAATGAACTTCGTATACATCTCACAAAATCAACATTCTTACACATCAATATAAGAAAAAATTGAAACAAAAAACACAGTCTGTACAGACAAAAAAAGCAAAAGCAAATCTTTTTTTTTTAATTAGAAGAAGGAAAAAAAAACACACACACACACACACATACACAAAAGTGGGGAGTTTTCGGTAAATGACGTCCAAAGGGTGCCTGAGGGCAGGGGTTGCAAACTTGCAGCTGCAGCAGTGTGGGCATGTGGGGAGCAGAGAGAGAGAGAGTACCTTGGAGGCGACGCCGGAGTGACTGGTTGAAGTAGCGGACGCCAGTGGTTGGATGAGTCTGAGGGTGTGATCGACATTAGAGAGACATCGAGATCTGCATGACAAAAAGCGCCGTTCCAGTGTGTGTCCAGATAAGTCATTTTGGGGCAAAATTTACACACACACCCAAAATAAAATAAAATAAATTGAGAAGAAGTAGAAGACACAGAGAGAGGAGACGAAATGTAATAACCTGACTCTCGTATGTGATTCTGATATATTTTACGTCCCTTATTCTGTGCTTTCAAATGCTAAATGTGAAACTTCATGAGAAATTAAGTTTAAGTATATATATCTTATGAATTGAACCTATATCTGTTAGGTAAGGAAAGTATCTGTTACATTTAGAATGTTAAATCAGAAATTGAGGACCTTAGAGGCTTGAGAATCCCAAATTGATTACATAATTGGAATCAGCATAATTTTTAAGTAATAATGAGCCTTCCTATGAAATTTTAATTTGGGATGATTAAAGGATTGATTTTCGTCCTATTCCCTCCTTATGTATATATGTGTATTCTTTGACCCTTTTGATAAAAGAAGTTTCTAACTCAAACACATCTCCTGAGAGAGGGTTAGGGAGAGAAAGAGAGCTTGAGAGGGAGGAGAGGAGGAATTGAGAGAGAGTTTGTGAAGATTTGGCTCAAGGTATGTATGAATCACCTCCTTTCTAACCTCTTCTTAAACTCCTCTTACTTTCATGGAGTTTGACATTGAGAACATGTATGTGGGCATTATTTTCTTGGGAAGTATTCTTATCATTTGATTGTGTTAAAGGTAAAGTAGGTATAAAGAGGAGTTGTAACTTATCCTTTGAATTTTCATGTAGAAATTACATGTGGCACATGAATATTGTTTGTATGATGAAGAGAATTGAGTGGTGTTGCAAAATTAGGAAGAATTAATGTAATTGAGCTTGTGGTTTATGAATATTGTGGCATCATATACTTATAATCCATGTTATCATGATGTTAAGCTATGGTATTGCCTTAATTTTCCCTCCTTTGTGCCTTAACATGTGCCTACCAAGTTGTGGGTTTTGTCTAAATTTCAAACTGCAGATTGTGCAGAATCGCCACACGTGCGGGGGTCATGGCCGCACATGCGGGGAGCCTTGCCGCACGTGCGGGGCTCACAGCCGCACGTGCGGAAAACAGGGGAAAATTGGGCGATAGACACTGAAAAAAAGGCACGCGCGGGACCCTTCTGCCGCACGTGCGGGAGCCACTGCCGCACATGCGGGGCTCACAGCCGCACGTGCGGCCCATGCTGTAAAATCCTGTTTGCTCCGTTTTATCTGTTTAACCCTCTGGAATGGTTAAAATTAGTATTTGAAGTTTTTAAAATGCTTATTAATGTACTGAAGTTATCGAATCAAATGTGAGTTTAAAGAAAAAGGAAGTTGACTAATTTGTGGGTTCTGTGTGTGCATAGGTCACATACTAGAAGGAACTGTTGCGCCATCAATGCACTGTGAGTAGTAGTACTGTTATAGTATGCCTTTCTACAGCTAATGATTTCTATGCGCGTTCTGTTAATGCATGTCAATTATGCAACTTCTAGGAATGTTAGAAAAGATGTGAATGAATGATGTAAAAGAATGGAAATGTTTTCATATGACCCTGCAACTACTCTGTTTTTCGGTTATGATTAGTGGCCATCATTAATGTGATATAACCTGTAAGTTACTTATGATTCCGTATAAGAATTACATACGAATTATTAATATTGTGCAATTGATTGATGAAAAAGGAATTAGGGACGTAAACCCCGTTTACAGAAACATAATCTTTTGAATGTCCTATTTTGGACTCCTATAATCTGATTGATTTGGCGCACGTTTTATGTCATTGATATCTGCCTAGAATGGATTATCGAAATGAATACTCGGATAACGTCAAAGAATCGAATATCAACAATATTGTTATATGACCCAAGTTAGGGCGTGAATTGGTCCGTCCTCATGAATAGTGCTGTAATGACACCTGTGACTTTTGTCGATGAGTATTGTTAATGTTCTGATATGCAAGATAATTATGTTAATTTGTAAGAACCCATGGGGTACCTTATGAACACTATTATGGAATTATCTTCTTATGAACCCGGGAATATTCTGTTCTGTTTAATCGATATGTTTATGCCATGACGTGATATGAATGGTTCTGTTCTTAAAACCTATGAATTTCTGGTATGGAGCAAAGTGTTGTACGGAACTAAGTGCTGCAGTGCGAGTCACCTCTAGAATCCGTACGAGCCACCTCTTGAGTCCATACTTGTGTGTACTAGGCTTAAAGTCGTTTTGTGAAAGTTAAGAGGCCTATGGCCACTCTGTGAAAGTTATGAGGCCTATGGACGTTCTGTGAAAGTTATGAGGCCTATGATCGTTCTGTACCATCTGTGAGGCCTATGGCCAATTTGTGACATCTGGGCCTATGGCCATTCTGTATGATCTGTTAGTATGAAACAAAGTGCTGCACGGAACTAAGTGCTACCATGCGAGTTATCTCTAGAATCCGTGCGAGCCACCTCTTGAGTTCATACATTCTGATAAGGGCTGTATGCCATTCTGATAAGGGCTTTATGCCATTCTGATAAGGGCTTTATGCCATTCTGATAAGGGCTTAATGCCATTCTGATTATGGCTTAATGCCATTCTGATAAGAGGCTTAATGCCATTTTGATAAGGGCTGAATGCCATTCTATTTAAGGGCCAAATTGTGAAGTTATGAATCTATGAGGCCAAGGGCCAATTTGTGAATGTGTGAACCCATCAGGCCAAGGGCTAATCTGTGAAGTTGAAAACCGACAAGACCGCTCTGAAATTAGTACAAAATCAGCTTAACCACATGATCTCTGCATTTACATACACATTGTTATGTATCATGATTTAAGTTGTTCATTGAGTTATTAAAGTACTATTATTCACTGAGATCATCTCACTTCGAATTTTGTCTGATTCTGTAGGTAAAAATCTGGAGGTCAGCCATAACCCTCGGCCTCTGTGTGTCCAGGCATTTGGGTGAAGTCTGCCCGTTTTTGTGTAGTCTACTATGTTTCAGCTTATACTCTGATTGTCTGCAATATATTGAAATTTCCAATGTTTTGTTATACGCCCAATCAAGGGGCGGTGTTTTGTATATGTATATGTTAATATTTATCATCTGATACACTGTTTGTGATCCTGGCATGATAGTGGTCGCTCAGTGGATGTAATTCTTTTTAATTTATGTTATTTTTTATATTTAATGCTTCCGTTCAGGCCCCGTATGTTGCGTATACCAGGTCAATGTCCGTATCTGAAGTAGTCATGCCCAAACTTTTAGGGGCGGGTTTGGGGTGTGACACGAAACTTCTCCGGCACACTCTCGGCAACTCACACCACCGCGACCCCTACTATTTGGCCACTCTCTGACCCCCACAGCACCACTGTCGCAAACTCACTCATCCTCTTCCTTCTTGTTCTTCTTTCTCTTCCGATTGAGGAGGTTGGTTGCGGTGGCGGTCGCTAGGAAGGAAGAGGGCACAAACAAGATTTTCTTTTCAAAATCTTAGAAAGCATCACTGTGTGTACAAATCTCACTTTGAAACCAAAACCCTCAATCTTTCCCACCCCATTTTCAGAGATTTCAACCATTATTGACTCACATAATTCTTTTTCAAACTTCAAATCTTCAACCCTCAAACCTTTTTGTGTTAATTATAATTATATTCCAATACTTCACTCATCAAATACATAATGAATATAACCTTATTTGTTGGACTCTTTCTGAAATATTATCCATTCTAAGGGCTATCAGAAGAAGTGTGAAAATGGGTCTCTGTTTTTTGGTTTTGAATATGGGTTTAGATTTGGTGGGTGGAGAGGTAGTGATGGGTTGGGTTCCTGCGATCTGAGTCTGTAGAGATTGAATAATCTGAGATGATGTATTTGATGGGTTCCTGCAAATGGGTTGGGTTCCTGCAAAACCATATTCAAAACCATCTGAGTTTGGATCTAAGTCTGTTGAGGGAAGGTTGAGTTCGTGGAGGTGGACTGCGGATAAGGGTGGGCGGAGGTGGATTGCGGCGGCGAGGTGGTGGTGGTGTGCCGATGGATGTATAGAGGGAGCGGGTGGAAAAGAGTTTGGGATGGCGATTCTTCTCTCTGTCTTCTCATTTTTCTTTTTTCTTTTTTTTTTCTTTTTTTGGTGTAAATTTTGTCCCAAAACGACGTCGTTTGGGGACACTACAGGAACCATGGCAAGGAACATGGCAGAGGATTCGGACTCATGTGGGATAGAGACAAATATAGAGTTATGTTAGGGCCCAAATAAATTACCAAATTATAAATTATTAAATTTTTTATCAAATTTAGGGGTTGTTTGGGGTGTCCTAAATAAGTGCACTTTTTGTCTTTTTAGACTAAAAAGTTGAGGAAAAAAATATGAATGTTTGGGTTAACTTTTTGCGAACCCGCTAGGTAGCTCGAAAGATGGGAGGCTCGACTGGCTCGAGACCAAAACGATGTCTTTTGGTTTTTTTTTTTTTTTTTTTTTTTTTTTTTTTTTTTTTTTTTTTTTCATAACTCACAAGTTCCATAGAGAAGGAAGAAAGAAGAGAAGAGGAGAGGAAGAATCAGACAAATCAAACCCAAAACTCAAAACCAAAAATCAAACTCACAAATCAAACCCACAAATTAAAACCAAAAATTCAACTCAAAGAGATTCAAATCAAAACCAAAAATCAAACCCACAAATTAAAACCAAAAATCAAACCTAAAGAGATTCAAATCAAAACCAAAAATAAAACCCAGAGAGATTCAAATCAGAGCTGTGTGTGGCAGAGAGATGAGATGAGAGACAACCATAATAATAGAGAGGCCATTGAATGCTTCACCACCCACCTTACCTAAACTTCATTAATAAGTAGCTCATCAAGCTCTCCTAACACACAGACACACACAAGAGAGAGAGAGAGAGAGAGAGAGAGAGAGAAAGAGAAAAAGAGTCTCATTTGTGTGATATATACAGATCTGTTTGTATATAGATCCATTCCTCCTCTCCATTTTTTTTTCTCATCCTCTTCTTCCTCCTCTTCATCTTTCCTCCTTCTCTCTCTCCATCTTCTGTCGATTTCAAAGAAAAAAAATATGTTGATTTTCAGATCTATTCCCCCTCTCTGTAAACGAGAAAGAAAAAATTGAAAAAATAAAAATAAAAAATACCCAAAACGACGTCGTTTTGGGTATTCAAGCCAGTTCAAGCCAAATGTTTTTCAAGCTACGAAGTATTTTCTAATTTTTTTTTTATCTTTTTACAAAAAATGTGTAATAAAAAATTATATAAATAAGTGTATAGGAGAAGTAAGTGTAATAGGCTGTACGACACCTTTTTCTAGGCAGAGTGCAGGAGATAAGGACATGATTACCTCCTTCACGGGCAACCATTTGGACTGTATTATTCAGCCCGTGGGGCCCACCACGAGTCCCATTTTGATCATCTGAGCCGTCAATTTATAGAACTCATCGAGTATTATATTCCTGTAAAAAAATCACATTGATCAGATATCGAAATCACATTGATCGGATTACTTTTTGTTCACCAGTTAACTATAACACCATCCATTTTTTTTTATACAAAACTGATTTGATCATATAGTTAGCGATATCCGATCAACGTGATTTTTTATAGGCATATAGTACTCAACGGGTTCTACATATTAAACAGTTCAGATTATCAAAATGTGATCCGTGGTGGCCCTCACGGGCCGAACATCATAGTCTAAATGGTTGCCCGCGAAGGAGGTAGTCATTTCTAGATTAGTACAGCATGCTAATCACGCGGACAACCCATCACTTCAGCAAAAAATTGAGTTGTATTTTTTTTTATGTGTAAATTTATTTTTATTTTTTTGTGTGAATAGTGATAACTTTTTAGCTTTTTAAGTAACTTTTTGATTTTTTGTCTTTTTCAAGACGTTCCAAACCAGGCCTTAGTATGGAACTTACACAAATCACATGGATTCCACATTTATATGAAAGATTTGGTAAAAAAATTAGTAATTTATTTGAGATCCATAGCATTTTTATAAACCTATTCTATTAGGTTAATTTCGCTTTTTCCCTAAATTATCACCAATTTCTCTATTTCATTCCCAGATTATTAATTTAGTTTACTTTTTATATTTATGTTTATGTGATTTAATTGGAGACGATTTTACAAATTATTAATCGTTGAACCCTAATTTAATGGGCAAGAAGGTAATTTTATTTTCATTTGAAACAACTTAAATTATACAACCAAATGGCCATTAAATTAGTTGTGACGTGTTGTTTGTTCAAAAAAAAATAAGAAAAATGAATATTTTATTTTATGATTTAAGTTGTTTAAATTTTGAAATAAAATTTGAAGAAATTAGAAATAAATAAAACCCAGGGTTTGCCCTTAGTAAAATATCAAACCTTGAGATTTTTATTTCTTCAATTCCAACCATAAGTTTTTGAAATAAATTAAATTTGAACCATTTGTCCATATCTAATTAAAACCATTAACGAAGAAAATTATTTTGCAATACCTAGCATTATATTATTCACTCTTCCAACTCTAAGTCAATTACAATTTCATCTAAACCACACATAATCACAACCATCTTTACCAATCATCATACCCTTCCATCACCACCTTATTATGCATCTCACTATACTTGATTATCCTCTTCCACTCCTTCTTGCCCATACCCTATTGTAACGCCCTCAAAAATAAGCCCATTATATATATATATCATTGACATGCATTATTTAAAGGAAACACTTTAATAATTCATTATAATATCCATCAGAGTCTTACAACAACAAAAGCATTACATGTAACATCAAAGTAAATGCCCTACCGGCTTACATCTTTCCAAGCCAACACTTGGACACAAAGTATGAGTTCTAACTCAAATATAAATAAAGCCCTAGGCTTGAGTGTTTACATGTATTAGCAATGAAAAACGAATAACTAAAAGTAGTCTTCAAAAAAATCCAGGTCCTTCCAAGCTAAGTCCTTGGAGGTAGCTTATCACCTGAACCTGAAAATGATGTTCCCATAAAGGGTGAGCCACAGCCCAGTAGAAATATACTAAACCACATATAAGCAATGAATAAAGCAATGGCATTCAACAGATGGTTAACCAAGATAATCAATTACTTCATTTTACTGTCTCATGACACTATTGTCTAAGACTCTTTTACTTTCCAATTTTATCAACATGACTCAGTACCTGGCCAAACTTACAACAGTGAATTACAAATGTCATATTCACGTCCTTCCAATACCAACAAACAAATGAGACTCAAGCTCAAATCAAAACACTTCATACTTCCAGATTGATACACATTTTAGTGCTGTATCAACAAAACACTTCTATATAAATAAGCACACATAAAAGTGATGCTAATGGAGTCCATCCCCTATCTCCTCCCAAACAAAATCCGGTTTAGAGGTCCATCCCCTATCTTCCCCTAAACCGTGGAGTACATCCCCTATCTCCTCCCACACAAAAACAATGTATGCAAATGCAATGCTCAATCAATACACGTATTTTCTGAATCAATGCAACAGTCAAAATCAATGACTTAACCAATGTGATTAGTTTCAGTTATTCCTAATCCACATGCAATGTCTACAACAATCACAACTATCCTCCACCGATAGCCCAAAACAGTTATTTCTAAACTGAAAATAACTATGTCAACAATTCAATAGACAAGTGATTTAAATTATCCAACTATGCCATGTAATCAATGAATTCTTCAATTCCATGAATTTAACCATCCTTCCCCAATTCCATGTATTAATTATACTAATTAATTTAATAATACAACTAGGGTTTTTCCCAAAATTTACCAAAGTATCCCCAACATATCAAAATACCAAAACTTAGAACAAAACCTATACAATGGAGTAGGAAATCCCTACCTCAGAGAAAACAACCCAAATGATGAAGACAGAGATGAGTGCCCAAATACCAAAATGCTCCAAATCGCCAAATGTCCAGATTAAATGAAAGCCCTCGACTCCCTCTATCTTTTTAATAAAGCAACTAGGGTTGAAACACACTCTAAACAGATCAAACCTAAGAGAGAAGATGAGTAGGGAGAGAGAAATGTCGAACCTAGGGTTTGAAATCCAAAAGAATATGAAAAAGACTGATCAAATCCCGCTGCTGTGTATATAAACTGGACAGGCTCGCTCGAGCGAAGACTTGGTCGCTCGAGCTACCAGACACAAAGAAACTACGCTCGAGCCAAGGAAGCCTTGCTCGAGCCAACAGCCCAAAAGCTCGCTCGAGCGAAAGAAAACTCGATCGAGCGAAGAACTCAAACCCTCAGGCCTGAAACCAGACTCACGCTCGAGCGAATGAACTATTGCTCGAGCGAAGAACGAACTAACTCGCTCGAGCGAAGAAAAGCTCGCTCGAGCCAAGAATGCAAAGCTACAGGTCCAACCCAGACGCAAACTCTTGCTCGAGCTACCAAACCCCGGCTCGAGCGAAGAACCAAAACAACATCTCGCTCGAGCGACGAACTCCTCGCTCGAGCGAAGATCCAAAATTCTGGACAGCAACACTTGGTTTCTAAACCCAACCAACCTGAAACAAACCTGCCCAACACATCCTATAATTCCAAAAGAGAAAATAAAGGACCACAACAACAACCATTATACAATGACAGAATCTACGGAACATTCCAGATACAATAATCAAATGGGAAAAGACCGGGGTCGCTATAACCTCCCCCCCTTAAAAGAATTTCGTCCCCGAAATTAGGCACAAATTTTGAAAACAGGTTTTTCTCAATTCCCAAAGATAGTATCTAACAATAATAAACAACTTGACCCAATTCTGGTCACTTCATCTCTTTATCAAGAGGCATCTCACATTATATATATAAAACAACATATACTCAACCTGTATCATTATTATGCATTATTCCTTTCAATGTTAACAATTCCCATATCATATTTAATCACATGATATATACAACCCATTCAGCAATGTACTCAACAAATGCAATGTTACACTAAACTTCTATAATGAAGCAAGTTTCAAGATACATCCCTTTACCAGTACAAACTTAATGTTTTACAACTTAAGATATATGTTAAGCTCTTAAGTTCAACAATGAAACAAATTCTAAATACAAGATTACAAATCGATAAACATGTCCGGGTATTTTTCGCGGACTTCCAATTCACGTTCCCAGGTGGCTTCCTCCACGCCGTGATGTTTCCACAAAACTTTTACCAAAGGGATGGTCTTGCCTCGCAAAACTTGATCCCGCCTATCCAATACCCGAACCGGTCTCTCCTCATATGAGACATCCTCATCAACCACTAAATCAGTCCAATCCAACACATGTGATGGATCCGGCTCATACTTCCGAAGCATACTCACATGAAACACGTCATGTACTCCGGACAACTGCGGCGGCAAGGCTAAACGATAAGCAGCCTCGCCAATTCTCTCAAGGATCTCAAACGGACCAATAAACCTAGGGGACAACTTCCCACCCTTCCCAAACCTCATCAAACCCCGTCTAGGTGATATCTTCAGAAAGACATGATCACCCACCTCAAACACCAAAGGTCTCCTCCTACGGTCGGCATACGATTTCTGACGACTCTGTGCTGTAACAAGCCTCTTACGGATAAGCTCAACTTTCTCCGTCGTTTCCCTCACCAACTCTGGACCCAACAGAGGTGCATCACCCACCTCGGCCCAACACACAGGAGATCTACACGGTCGGCCATACAAGGCCTCAAATGGTGCCATACCGATACTAGACTGGAAACTGTTATTGTAGGCAAACTCCACCAACGGCAAGTGCCTCTCCCACGACCCACTAAAGTCTAGAGCACAACCCCGAAGCATATCCTCAAGGATCTGAATAGTACGCTCGGACTGTCCGTCAGTCTGAGGATGATAAGCCGTGCTAAAGGTCAACTTAGTGCCTAAGGCACTCTGCAAACTCTGCCACAACCTGGCAGTAAAACGAGGATCTCTATCTGAGACGATCGTCACTGGAACCCCGTGTAACCTCACTATGTCCCGAATGTACAAGTCGGCAAGATGATCTACCGAATCTCTCACGCGCATAGGAATGAAGTGCGCCGACTTAGTCAACCGGTCTACAACCGCCCAAATAGCATCACTACCCCTCTGAGTCCTCGGAAGACCTACAACAAAGTCCATAGTGACATGCTCCCACTTCCACTCGGCAATAGGCAAGGGTTGCAACAAACCCGCTGGCCTCTGATGCTCGGCCTTCACTTGCTGACAAGTAAGGCACTTAGATACGAAAGCTGCCACATCTCTTTTCATACCCCGCCACCAAAACTGGCGACCCAAATCCCGATACATCTTAGTGCCTCCCGGATGCACCGCAAGGCGTGAATGATGAAAAACTCGGAGTACCTCCTCTCGACAAGACTCTGGCACAAACAGACGGTCTCGGTATCTCACACTCAGGTCGGGATACACCGTCAAACCCCTCTCAACCTTCCCACCGAAAATCTTCTCACGGAGAGATTCTACCTCAAGGTCACCTCTCTGAGCCTCTAACACTCGAGTCACAAGTGTTGGCTGTGCAACAACAGAAAACAAGGCCGCAGTCTCAACGGACTCGCCTAGAAGTAAATCAAACTCCCCAAGTACACCCAACATCCCCCACTCTCGGATGGCTATACTAGCTATGTCACCAACAGGTTTCCTGCTAAGGGCATCGGCCACCACATTGGCCTTTCCCGGGTGATAATGCAACTCAAAGTCATAATCCTCTATAAATTCCATCCACCTTCTCTGCCTCAAGTTCAAGTCTTTCTGTGTAAACAAATATTTCAGACTTTTATGATCCGAGAATACCTCAAATTTCTCACCATAAAGATAATGCCTCCAAATCTTCAAGGCAAAAATCACAGCTGCTAACTCTAGATCATGCGTAGGGTAATTCTGCTCGTGAATTTTCAACTGACGTGAGCCATAGGCAACTACTTTCCCCTCTTGCATTAACACACAACCCAGACCCTCTCGTGAGGCATCACAATAGACTGCATAACCCAACCCTCTCTCTGGAATAATCAATACTGGAGCGGTGGTCAGTCTAACTTTTAACTCCAGAAACGACTTTTCACAAGTCTCACTCCATACAAATTTGACTCCCTTCCGAGTCAGTTTAGTCAATGGTGACGCTAACCTGGAGAAATCTTTCACAAACCGACGGTAATACCCAGCTAATCCCAGGAAACTGCGGATCTCAAACACACTCTTAGGCTGTGCCCAATCCTGCACTGCCTCAACCTTGGATGTATCAACGGACACACCTTCCCCGAATACCACATGTCCTAAGAATTTGACTTCCCTCAGCCAGAACTCACACTTCCCAAACTTGGCATACAGCCTATGGGCTCTAAGTAACTCAAGCACCACCCTCAAGTGTGCCTCGTGCTCCTCCTCAGAAGGCGAATAGATAAGGATGTCGTCCACAAAAACGACTACAAACTGATCCAAAAATTCCCGAAAGATCCGGTTCATCAAGTCCATAAAGACTGCCGGTGCATTGGTGAGCCCAAATGGCATCACCAAAAACTCATAGTGGCCATACCGTGTACCGAATGCCGTCTTCGGAATATCCTCCTCCCTGACCCTTAACTGGTGGTAACCCGATCTCAAGTCTATCTTAGAGAAACAACGGGAACCCTTCAACTGGTCAAACAAATCATCTATACGAGGCATAGGGTACTTATTCTTAACCGTAGCCCGATTCAATTTTCGGTAATCTATACAAAGTCTCAAAGCACCACCTTTCTTTTTAACAAAGAGGGCCGGTGCTTCCCACGGCGAAACGCTAGGACGTATAAAGCCCTTATCTAGCAACTCCTGGAGCTGAATCTTCAACTCAACTAACTCGGCTGGGGCAAAACGATAAGGTGCCATAGAAATCGGCGCCGTGCCGGGCACTAGGTCAATAGAGAATTCAATCTCCCGATGTGGTGGCAAACCGACAAGATCCTCGGGAAAGACGTCCGAGTACTCACAAACCACCCTTGGCAACACAATCTGAGTCTCATCATCCTCACTAATCGAAAGGTTAGTAAGTAGACTACTAAGCTCACTCCGTCCTCGCGGAACGTACCCCGGTGGCAACACATTACCAACCCGGTCCCCCAGAAAATGAAAATACTCCCCGCTCACGGTACAACAAGTGACCCTCTGGCGATAACAATCAATAACTGCCCGGTATGACGATAACCAGTCCATACCCAAAATAACATCGAAACCTCTCATAGGCATAACTACAAAGGAAAATGGGATCCTATGATAATCAACCTCTATATCACAACCCCTAACACCTTGTTTCAAAATCAATTCACCTCCAAGAGGTGACACTACACAAATAGGAGATGCTAACTGTGCTAACTCCAACTCCAAAACAGATGCAAATACAGCAGACACAAAGGAATGAGATGCACCCGTATCAATCAAAACATTAGCAACCGAGTTGCAAAACAAGAAGGTACCTCTCACAACTGATGGTGCTGGCACAAGATCCTGCGCGGTAACAGCATACACGCGCCCAGATGACCTCTGATCCACCTGCTCAACCCTAGGAGCATAAGATTGCTGCACTGACTGGGACGATGAAGCCCCCTGATTGGCCCTCGAGGCCTGACCTGACTGAGCTGGCTGCTGACCCTGAATCGGCCTCAAACCAGATGCACCAGGTGTGCCACCCAACTGCGGGCAATACCTCTTCATATGCCCTGGCTGGCCACATTGATAACACGAGAGTGGCTGGCCTCTACCCTGACTCTGGCTCTGAGATCGAGCCGAAGAAGATGCTGCTCTCTGAACTCCTCCCCTCTGAGGACAAACTGGAGACTTGTGGCCCAGCTGGCCACACTTGAAACAGATAATGTCTCCTTGACTGCCTTTCCCTGAACTAGCACTCGGTACAGGAAAAGTCGATCTAGAAAAACTACCCTGAGACTGCTGGGGATTAAAACCCTTTTGTCTCTTACCATCATTTTGACCATCCTGACTCCTCTTGGAGCCCTTCTGTCCTTCCTCCTCCTCCTGCATCATGATCTCCATATGGGCTGCAGCATCAACCATACGCCCATAATCCCGAATCATAGTTCCCCCAACTCTCAGCTTGAGGCCACGCCTCAACTTCTTCTCGAACTCGATACAACGGCGTTCCTCAGACGCCACCAACTCAGGTGCAAACCTGGACAAGCTAGTAAATGCAGCCTCAAACTCGGCCACTGAAGAACTCGCCTGCTTAAGCTGGCAGAACTGATCTCTCAACTTCTCCCTAACTGCTGGAGATAAAAACTTTTCCTGGAAAGCATTCACAAAAGCCTCCCATGTACCTCCTATACGACCCTTAGTAAATTTCCACCACTGACCCGCATCCCCCTTCAACTGGAAAGATGCCAAGGTCACCTTCAACCCTTCGTCTTCGATGCCAAGCATCTCAAACGTCTTCGTTGTCTGTTCGAGCCATTCATCTGCCTTAAGCGGCTCTTTAGGATCACCCACGAATTCATCCGGATTAGACCGGAAGAACTCCCTCTTCAGAAAGGCAGGTCCAGTATCTGCAACAACAGCCTGAGCTTGATTCTCAGCTCTGAGAATGCCTACTGACTCCCTGAATGCCCCTGCTATCTCTCGAGCTAGAGCGCCCATAGCCTGCTGGCCTACTGGCTCGGCCACATTGGCCTGGCCAACTCCCTCCTGAACTGCCGGAATCTCCTCTGGCACAGGCACCTCCTGCCTACCCGGCCTACCACGCCTACCGCGTCCTCGTCCTCGTCCTGACATCCTAATAAAGGAAACAAAGACATTAGCACATTAATAAATGTGCCGAAACTAAACACTCGCGTCCTAATGCATGGGACAACAATAATTCATTCCACGTAAGCACATAATCACATAAGCACCGACGAATTTCATTCCTGGATAAATGATAGTCCCAATGCGTTACTATAGTTCCGGTTGGAAGCAGCAGTGATCAAGTGCCTTTCCAACAAGACTACTAGAAACTCAAAAGTCCAATCAGTATCCTAGAAACTACATTCCATACCCACATAATCACATAAACATGTTATCACTTAAGCATATAACATTACACGAAGTCTCTATCAAACGAGACGAACCCAATGTGATACTAATCACTTCCCACGTACCCAAAGTATTCAAACTCGGTACGCTCTGATACCAAGTTGTAACGCCCTCAAAAATAAGCCCATTATATATATATCATTGACATGCATTATTTAAAGGAAACACTTTAATAATTCATTATAATATCCATCAGAGTCTTACAACAACAAAAGCATTACATGTAACATCAAAGTAAATGCCCTACCGGCTTACATCTTTCCAAGCCAACACTTGGACACAAAGTATGAGTTCTAACTCAAATATAAATAAAGCCCTAGGCTTGAGTGTTTACATGTATTAGCAATGAAAAACGAATAACTAAAAGTAGTCTTCAAAAAAATCCAGGTCCTTCCAAGCTAAGTCCTTGGAGGTAGCTTATCACCTGAACCTGAAAATGATGTTCCCATAAAGGGTGAGCCACAGCCCAGTAGAAATATACTAAACCACATATAAGCAATGAATAAAGCAATGGCATTCAACAGATGGTTAACCAAGATAATCAATTACTTCATTTTACTGTCTCATGACACTATTGTCTAAGACTTTTACTTTCCAATTTTATCAACATGACTCAGTACCTGGCCAAACTTACAACAGTGAATTACAAATGTCATATTCACGTCCTTCCAATACCAACAAACAAATGAGACTCAAGCTCAAATCAAAACACTTCATACTTCCAGATTGATACACATTTTAGTGCTGTATCAACAAAACACTTCTATATAAATAAGCACACATAAAAGTGATGCTAATGGAGTCCATCCCCTATCTCCTCCCAAACAAAATCCGGTTTAGAGGTCCATCCCCTATCTTCCCCTAAACCGTGGAGTACATCCCCTATCTCCTCCCACACAAAAACAATGTATGCAAATGCAATGCTCAATCAATACACGTATTTTCTGAATCAATGCAACAGTCAAAATCAATGACTTAACCAATGTGATTAGTTTCAGTTATTCCTAATCCACATGCAATGTCTACAACAATCACAACTATCCTCCACCGATAGCCCAAAACAGTTATTTCTAAACTGAAAATAACTATGTCAACAATTCAATAGACAAGTGATTTAAATTATCCAACTATGCCATGTAATCAATGAATTCTTCAATTCCATGAATTTAACCATCCTTCCCCAATTCCATGTATTAATTATACTAATTAATTTAATAATACAACTAGGGTTTTTCCCAAAATTTACCAAAGTATCCCCAACATATCAAAATACCAAAACTTAGAACAAAACCTATACAATGGAGTAGGAAATCCCTACCTCAGAGAAAACAACCCAAATGATGAAGACAGAGATGAGTGCCCAAATACCAAAATGCTCCAAATCGCCAAATGTCCAGATTAAATGAAAGCCCTCGACTCCCTCTATCTTTTTAATAAAGCAACTAGGGTTGAAACACACTCTAAACAGATCAAACCTAAGAGAGAAGATGAGTAGGGAGAGAGAAATGTCGAACCTAGGGTTTGAAATCCAAAAGAATATGAAAAAGACTGATCAAATCCCGCTGCTGTGTATATAAACTGGACAGGCTCGCTCGAGCGAAGACTTGGTCGCTCGAGCTACCAGACACAAAGAAACTACGCTCGAGCCAAGGAAGCCTTGCTCGAGCCAACAGCCCAAAAGCTCGCTCGAGCGAAAGAAAACTCGATCGAGCGAAGAACTCAAACCCTCAGGCCTGAAACCAGACTCACGCTCGAGCGAATGAACTATTGCTCGAGCGAAGAACGAACTAACTCGCTCGAGCGAAGAAAAGCTCGCTCGAGCCAAGAATGCAAAGCTACAGGTCCAACCCAGACGCAAACTCTTGCTCGAGCTACCAAACCCCGGCTCGAGCGAAGAACCAAAACAACATCTCGCTCGAGCGACGAACTCCTCGCTCGAGCGAAGATCCAAAATTCTGGACAGCAACACTTGGTTTCTAAACCCAACCAACCTGAAACAAACCTGCCCAACACATCCTATAATTCCAAAAGAGAAAATAAAGGACCACAACAACAACCATTATACAATGACAGAATCTACGGAACATTCCAGATACAATAATCAAATGGGAAAAGACCGGGGTCGCTATACTATTGTCACGACCCAAATCCGCCCCGATAAGTTTAGCATCGTAACCGGCCAGTAATCCTTGGATTACCGAAGGCCTTCCTATATAATCAAAATAATCGGGGCTTGCGAAAGCTATAAACAAAACACCAATAGTCCAACGAGCTGTGCATCTACTTGAACAAATAATCATATGCAAAAGCGTTAATTTACCCACTTACATTACATAACATATAACACAATATCTTATACAAAAAAACAGATGTACGGGACAAAAATGTATAACATAACAGAAAGCTTGCTAACGGCCTTCCAGGCCTAGCCCCAACTCGGAGGCACCCAAAACACTTGGTAGGCTTCAAAACAGTGGCTCAGTAAAAATCCTCCTACACTTGCCCTCCAGAACGCTCATTTATAAATATATATATAAAAACAGTGAGCTAGAGCCCAGTGAATATTGTTAAAGTAAAGGGGTTAGTGAACGAATTCCAAATATATCATATCCGTAAAACAAATCATGACACAATCATTCATATCAATCTCATATCAGAACATAACATAATGGTACATCTCATAGAACATATTACATATCGTCTTTCGACTAGAGTAATCGGTTCCGGATACCGATTAAGCACATATCACCACAATGAATTGGCTAACGAGATCTTATATTCACATTTATGTCATGGACCCGCATTTACATGCCGTTCCCCATGACTTGGGACTATCTATGGATGCCATAGTAGATTTCAAACATGGGACATTCGTTCACGTAAACAATATCATTTCAGAAATCATAACATATCATAACTCGTTTGGAACATAATTCATATCAACATATCTTTACAGAAATGTTACTCACAGTGGGCTTCCAGAAACGGTTGGTCAGTCTTTGAGTCTTGACCTACAAACATAAATGTACATGGCACAAAACATGTCTCATTATTACTCATTCATGTGGCCATACATGGCTTAGCTTTCTCACTTAATTTCCCATTCATTACATGCTACATAACTTTTTCATATTGCCCATATACTCGGATTCAACACATAATTTCTAATTCACTTACTTATGTTGTTTCTTAGCTTATTAATCTTTAACGGCTCATAAATCATGCCTAAGAATGCCTATAAAGAGATGGGAGTGAAGATATGTACTTAAAACATCTTTTGAAAACATGCTGAAAATAAGTTGGTGGCTAGAGCCAGCAGAAGGCAAAAATAGAGCTCGCTCGAGCCAGCTTCTGCAGAGTTCAAAATTCTGAGAGCTCGTAATGTTGGCTCGAGCCACCACTTCTTCGCTCGAGCCAACTGTAAATTTTTGGGCACCAAGCTTAACAAAAATGGCTTCCAAACCACTTTCAAACCTTAGGGTCTTGCATGGTTTGATCAAACACATAAAATAGCTTTAGAAAACTTCAATACAAGACCCTTGAAACATCTTTTATTCAAAAACTCATCAATTCTTGAAAGATTTGAATCAAAATTCCTTCATGCAATATTTCAACTCTTTTCATAGTTTTCATAACATGCAATTGGTGATCAAGAAACTCATGAATTTCTGAAACATTAAACATGATAATCTCTTGAAGATGACAAGTAAAATTCACATCCATGCAAAGATTTCAAGACCAAAACCCAAAACATGAATGAACAAGGTATAATCTTCCATAAACATGCATACAAGCCACTTTCTTGCTCAAAACCCATCTTCATTTCAAATTCCATTAGATGATTCAATAATTTTCTTAATACATGATGCATGGAGGAATAGCTACAGAAATTAGACATAGAATCCTTACCTAAAGCTTTAATTTCATAAATGTGAGTTGAATCTCCCTAGTTTCTTCAATCTCTAGCACAAAAACAAGCTTCTCTCTCTAGAATGAGCTATCTCTCTCTCTAGCTCAAGACATGGATGAACTCAATGAAGCCAAATGAATGATACAACATTCCCAACTCATCAGAATGTACACAACACACACCTCACTTTGAGCACAATACACGTGCACACACATGCAAAATTCCAACACACACACACAAGGGTTTTAATCCCCTACACTCAACACCACAAAATGTCTTAGCACATCATACACTTAATCACATCTTGGATCATTAATAGGATTAGATTAGGTACCAATCATGCATCATTTAAATCAAACACAAGTAACCTTAATTAGTCAAGGTTAGCACAAAATTCAATTATTCAAAAATAGTTCCAATTAAAGCTTAATTTAATCACATGCGATTTTACTAAACTGAATCAGTTTTTAACAAAACTTCTCAGATGGTTCCAAAAATTCTAATTAGCCAATCCATGTGCTCAATTTCAGTTTCTGAGACCGTTTAGGCTATCAAATTCATATCAAAACATAAATCATTTCATATCAAAGCATAAATCATAATAGATATTACTACGAGTAGCAAATTGAAGGCCCTAATAACATACAAAATACATAATAAACACATAACTCTTTTTAACCACTTAATTAACATCCTTAATTACGGATTAGTAGTTAATTACGAACCGGGGTTGTTACACCTATCGTGATCCAACCCTTCCTATTCAACTTTACATTCCGCTATAGCCATTGCTAGTCTCCCTTTCCCTTTGCCCGCAACTATCTATCACTATCCTCCCATTCACTACCTCCTTCTCCTCTTCCCTCTGCCAGTGCCCCTACCTCAATTGCCATTGTCTTTGCTACTATCTTCCTCTCATTCAGCTTCACCACCATTTCATTCCCTTTCCGTCAACGACAACCACATCCTTCATTCCCTTTCATTGGCGACTACCACCTATTATTTTATTTTATTTTCCAATGGCGACACCACCTCCTCTTACTTTCCACATACGACCACCACACACTTTCTTTTTTCCACCAACAATTACTACTTCTTTATTTTCCACAACAACCACCACGTGTTCTCTCTTTTCCACTGATGACTACCACCACCGTCTCCCCTTCTCTGTTGGTTCCTATTGCTCATTCTCATCGATCACTATTCTTATACTTCTTGATCTACATTCCCCATACCTATTGATCCTCATTCCCTCTTTCCCTTTTCATACACAACTAGTGCCTCCCTCACCAAATTCATACCCATATTAAAGCTGCGAGTCAAATGTAGATTTTTAGATAACAAATTTTAAAGATTTTCAGATCTCTATCTCCATAAATGCCTGCGATTTTGCTTGTTGGTTTTGTTTAGATCTCTATTGAGAACGGGAGAGGATGAATGTAGTGCTAGGGAAGGAGAAAGAATAAAATAAGGTTGATGTTAAAGAACAATGGAATAAAGAGTGAGAATGGTGGATCAAGGCAATGGTGGTTGCATCTAAGGAAAGAAAAACATTGTTGAATGTTGAGAGTGGGTGAGAGAGATGAAAGAGTGGATGTGGAAAGAAATAATGAAAGAAAATGACTAAAAGACCATTTTCTATTTATTTTACTTAACAGAGATGGACGGATGTATGAAATTGGGATCAAATAAAAAACTCAGGGTTGAAATTGAAAAAAATAAAACCTCGGGGTTTGATCTGTTACTTGAGTCAAACCTTGGGTTTTTTTTTTGTTGTTGTAATTTTCCTAGTATTTTTTATTTTTCAATTAAATTAGACTTTAACGGTTAATGATTTGTAGAATCATCTCCAATTGGACTACATGAACATAAATTAAAAAATTTATGGACTAAATAGACATAATTAATAGTTTAGGGATGAAATAGAAAAAATGGTCATAGCTTGGGAAATAAAAGTGAAATTAACCCACTCCATTACCATATAACGTTATCCCACATCGAGAAGGCAACAAAGCATTAGTTATCCCACCTTCTATAAATAACGGTGATTTATCATTTTGGCACAATTAGGTTCACATCACCATTATCCTATCATTATCATTTTATCTCGTTGATCTAGATGAATATCAAGTTTTTGATTTTGTGATTTCTTATTGTTTGAAGATAAATAAATTGTGATTTGGTGTTATTTAGGCCTTGTTTTGTAATCATTTTGTTTTCAGTTTTCAGTTTATATTTACAAAAATTTTAAAAATTATCATAAAACTTGTTTGGTAAATTTTTTGGTTTATAAAATAGTTCTCAGTTTGTAAATTTGACCCAAAAAATGTAAACTCAAAAAATGTGTTCCCATTGGTTTATAAACAGAAAAACGTAAGCCACTGTAGCAGAAGTTACTGTGGCGGAGCTACAATAAATGAGTTGTGGGTAGAACGACCACGGTTCGAATCTTCGGAGCACCACATTTCAATTTGTTTTCTCCAACGGTAATAAAACTTGTATCTAACCTTATCATCTTCTTTCTTTGCTTCATGTTGAAAGAATCTTGAAGATCAGGTGAGTCTCTCTCTTCTCTCCCCTCTCTTCTTTTTCTCTTCTCTCTATTCCCTCTCTTCTCTGTGTTTTACCACGCTTCCATATTTTTTTTTTCTTCTAAAACATTACTAATGTTGCAAATCTGCAGATCTTCGCAGATCTTCCAAGCAAATCGATCTCAGGTCTCTCTCTCTCTCTCTCTCCTCTCTCTTCTCTGTGTTTCATCGAGCTTTTATGTTTTTTTTTTCTTTCTAAAACAACAAATCTGTTGCAAATTTCCAAACCAAATCAATCTTAGGTCACTCTATCTTCCCTCTCTTCTCTCTTCTCTCTCTTTCTCTCTCTCTCGTTCTCATTTTCACAGAGAGCTTGAGCTTCCATTTTTTTAACAGCATATCTACTGTATCAATGGTTGGTATTATATTGTATCAACATATTTATTTATATATGGTTGGTATTGTATTTATTTATCTATGGTTGGTATTGTATTTATCAACATATGGTTTATGAAGAGAAACCCTTTCGAATCCTTGATCGGCAAGTCAAACAACTAAGGAGCAAGACTATCCCAATGGTAAAAGTGGAATGGAGGAAACATTATGGAAGTGAAGCCACTTGGGAACGAAAAGAAGAAATGTGACAACGATATCCATAATTATTTTCTACTTGAGGTAAACAAGTTTGGGGGACCAAACTTCCTAAAGGGAGGAAGACTGTGATAACCTAACTCGTACTATGCTTAATTATGCATGTGATTATGTGTTTGATATGAATTTGCAAGTTTAAGTATGGAAAATATGTGAATTTGGAAAAATATCTGTTGCAATTGAAACTTTAAGTTGAAATTGAAAGCCTTAGAGGCGCAACAAACAAAAACTGACTTCATATCTGTGATTAGCATGATTTATAGAGCTTACGGTGAAATTTTGAAAAATTATGATTCGTAATGAATAAATTAAGATTTATGAATTAAGTTGTATATATTTAGTCCTTTTTTTGTTCTTCATTGTTGGAGGAGAGCTCTAAGAGTGAGTTAGAGAGAGAGAAAGAGAGAAAGCTAGGGATTTTGAAGAGAAACAAGGGGCAAACCTTAGATTGTGGTAAGGTATGTTAATTTACTTACAATATTTGTCTCTAACTCATCTTTGTTATGAAATCAAGAAGAAATTAGGAATTTTGAGCTAGGGTTTTGAGTTGTGTGATGGCTTAAGCTAAAGGCATAAAATTGAACCCTAATCTCTTCATCTTTGTTTGATTTGAGTTCATTCTTGTGATTGATCCATGAAACAAACCCTAGATGATTCATGAAAATAAGATTTGTTGGAAGATTATTCATGGGTTATGTATTTTGAACTTGTTTATGTAATGTATGAATATGAGAAAGAAATAAGTCCATATGATGTTGATGCAAGATTGATATGTTTAATATGGAATTACACTTATATCATGCTTATATATCATGTTTTTGAGTTGGTTTTGCATGAATTTGGGCTTGGAAATGAGGTGGGAGAGTTTGTATCGTTGTGCCATTTTTAGACTGTCTAGGTGTGCCCAGTCGCTCGTGCGGCCACGGGGCTTTGCACGAGCGGCCCATGCCTTGAACCAAAAATGGACTGCACTGTGCACTCAAGTGATTGTAATTTCTGCAAGTGCAGAGCCAGACCGCTTGAGCGATTGGATCGGCCGTACGTGCGGCCAGGCAAAAAAAATCTGTGTTGTTTTGTGTTGTTACTCCCGACCTCTGGAACGCATTCCTTATCTTATTTACACCCTTTTAGGAGTGAAATGATGATTAGAAATTCATTAAAGAAGGTTGCGAATTATGAAAGATAAGTGTTCGAATTGAAACAAATGATTTATCGAATGTGTGCGTGAAATGTTTGTGTAGGTCGTGTGGTAGATGAGACGCTGCGAAATCAAACACACTGTGAGTAGTAATATTGTACATTTATGCTCTTTATTGCGTACCTTAAAGCATGAATGGTGAATGGTGCCAACATTACGAATTGATTGGAAATAAAGAAAATTTATTAATATTATATGACATGTGCTCTATGATTGGGCCCAAGGCCACTTGTTATATGATTGGGCCTGAGGCCACTTCTTATATGATTGGGCTCAAGGCCGCTTCTTATATGATTGGGCCTGAGACCGTTTGTTATATGATTGAGCTTGAGGCCGCTTATTATATGATTGGGCCCGAGGCTACTTAGTTTATATGATTGATGGATACTGTGACAACCTTATGATCATCTATTTACATTGCTTTATTGTATTATTACTCATTGAGCTTCGCTCACCCAATTTTATGTATGTACATGTAGGTGATCCGCAACATGGAGCATACCCCTAGAGTCAGCTTCAAGAGCCTTTTTGTGACCCAATCGAGTCATGTCTCTGTGGCAGAGTTTTGTCTTTGACTCGTACCATACCTTGGCCTTGTTTTGTTTTTGCTTTTATGGTCTTCAGTTTGTAAACACTATGTACAAATTTCCTTTGGCTCTCATATTTTTGTTGGGCATGTAAATGCATTAATGTGCTACGTGTTTAACTCTATAATTTTGCTCATGATTGGCACAGCTCAATGGACTTCTCTTTATTATATGCTTCTGTTTATGGCCCCATTAGCATAAATATTTTGTTTGATAGTATGAGGCCTTCGGTAATCTACGGATTACTGGCTGGTTATGACCCAAACTTTTAGGGGCGGGTTCAGGTCATGACACACCCTCATCATTTAACAATGTTTTTCTTCCCTCAGATGCAATCACCATTGCCTTGATCTACTATTCTCTCTATTCCTTCTATTGTTCTTTGACAACAGCCCTATTTATTCTTTCTCCTTCTCCAACACTACATTTATCATCTCCCATTCTCGATTGAGATCTAAACAAAATCAACAAGCAAAATCGCAGGCATTTATGGGGATAAAGATCTGAAAATCTTTAAAATTTGTAGTCTAAAAATCTGTATTTGACTCGCATCTTTAGTATGGATATGAATTTGGGGAGGAAGGCATTGGTTGTATATGAAAATGGAAAGAGGGAATAGGGATCAATAGGTATAGGGAATGTAGATCAAGAAGTATAAGAATAGTGATTGATGAGTATAAATAAGGAAACAAATGGAGAATGGGAGATGGTGGTGGTAGTCATCGGTGGAAAAGAGAAAGCAAGTGGCGGTTGCTGTGGAAAAGGAAGAAGAAGTAGTAATTGTTGGTGGAAATAAAAAATGTGTGGCGGTCGTAGGTGGAATGAAAGAGGATGTGGTGTCGCCATTGGAAAAAAAAAGTAGTAGTCATCAGTGGAAGGAAATGAAGGATGTGGTTGTTGCTGATGGAAAGGAAGGGAAGTGATAGTGATTAAAGATGAATGAGAGGAAGATATAGCAAAGACAATGGCAATTGAGGTAGGGGCACTGGCAGTGGGAGGAGTGGAAGGTGGCAGTGAATTGGGGGATAGTGATGGATGGTTCTAGGCAAAGGGAAAGGGAGATTGGCGATGGCTATGGTGGAATGTGAAGTTGAACAGGAAGGGCTGGATCACGATAGGGTATGGGCAAGGAGGAGTGGAAGAGGATAATCAAGTATAGTGGGATGTATAATAAGGTTGTGATGGAAGGTTATGATGATTGGTAAAGATGGTTATGATGATTGGTAAAGATAGCTGTGATTATGTGTCGTTTAGGTGAAACTGTAATTGACTTAGAGTTGGAATAGTGAATAATATAATGCTACGTGTTACAAAATAAATTTTTTTTGTTAATGGTTTTAAATAGATATGAACGGATGGTTCAAATTGAACTTATTTCAAAAACTTACTGTTAGAATTGAAGAATTAAAAATCTCAGGGTTTGATATTTTACTAAGGGCAAACTTGGGTTTTATTTATTTATAATTTCTTCAAATTTTATTTCAAAATTTAAACAACTTAAATCATATAGCAAAATATTTATTTTTCTTACTATGTTGAACAAACAATACCTCACAACCAATTTAATGAGTGTTTAGTTATATAATTTAACCTATTTCAAATAATAAAAAAAAAAATACATTCTTACCGATTAAATTTGGGTTCAACGATTAATAATTTGTAGCTTAAATTAATAATTTGGGAATGAAATAGGGAAATTGGTGATAATTTATCTCTCTCGCACACACACACTCGAACGGCGCTTCTGTCATGCAATCTCGATGTCTCTCTCTAATGTTGATCACCCCCTTAGACTCATCCAACCACTGGCGTACGCTACATCAACCGGTCACTCCGGTGTCGCCTCCAAGGTACTGTACTCTCTCTCCCTCTTCTCCCCCACATGCCCACACTTCTGCAAGTCTATAACCCCTGCCCTCAGGCACCCTGTGGACCTCATTTACAGAAAACCCCCCACTTTTGTGTTTTTTTTTTTCTAATTAAAATAAAAAAGATTTGGTTTTGCTTTTCTTGTCTGTATAGACTGTGTTTTTTGTTTCATTTTTTTCTTGTATTGATGCGTAAGATGTATACGAAGTTCATTTATTTTTTTAACTAATATGTTTTTTTTATAATTTTTATATTTCAATGTTTGTTGTTTGTATTTTGTTTATGATTATGATTATTGGAAGTTGCTTGTATTCTGAGTATGTATATGAAGTGTTTTTTTTTTTAAATTTTCTTTTCCTTGGTCGCCGTTGATCGGATTTTAATCGTGTCAAAAATAAATTAAAAAAAGTCCAGATTTTGGATTCCAGATTTAATCACACACTAAACCTGCCTAATCTGCCAAATTGAAATCGCTTAAAGAATTCAACTCACTGGCAAGTTTGATTTGGATGTGGGTGATGAAAATTCCAAACTGCCAAGGCTTGTTAAGTCGAAAAAAATTGCTGTTGAACGTTGCATTGAACAAAAATTTATGGAGACGGCACTGGTTCAGTGTAAAATCCTGTCTCCGTTCGTGGTCCTACCATCGGATCTTATGGACTGGACCAAACTCATAGGTCTTGATCAGAGTTTTAAAAGGCTTTCTTGAGGCTCGCCTCGATGCTCGCCTCGCATTGAGGCTAAGGTAAAACGCATCAAAGCTTTGATTTTTAGGCATTACTCCCCAAAGGCTTGCGCATCATAGTTTGAGACATGCGCCTTAAGTGCACTTTTTACGCTTTTTGCGCATAAGCATGTGAGGAGTATGCACATGCAGAAGTTGCCCTGAGCATTTGTTAAACTTATTAGATTGTTTAAACATAAAAAATTAAAAAGAATCCATTTTTACAACTATATTCTACAGGAAAAATTAAGTAAATGATCAATCAAGAAAAACACAGTTAATGGTCAAGTGAGAAACTCAATCACTGAAGTTAAGAATATCGATTTCTCTTTCAATGAAGGAAAACTTCCTTCTATGCAGTAAAATGTTCAACGCATTAAAGCGAAAAGTATTTACACATTTATATTTAATTTTGTTTTTATTTTTTTTAACTATCTAAAAATATTTAATTTATTCAGTTAATATTAAAATTTGAAATTTGAAATGCTTGCGCCTCAACGTCCTGAGGCTTACGCCTCGCCTCATGAGGGGTAAACGCCTCAAGGTACGCATTCGCCTTTAAAAACTTTGGTCTTGAGTAAACAATTTTAGTGTTTTCCTTTCGTTTTGATAATGAGAATTTTTTTAGACTTTTTAGATGTATATTTTGTATTTTATGTTTGAGAAATAATCATTTGGTACTGGTAATGATATTGAAAAATTTATAAAAGTCATAAATGATTTGGACATTTTGGTTTTTGTTTTTGAGTTTTGATTTATTTTTAGTCTATTTTTAATCGTCGAAAGTTTGAGCAGGCTTTATTGGTAAATAAGTCCGGTTCATAGGACTGGTCCGTAACTGTCCCATATTATAAGCATGACCCTACTTTGCAGATTTCTATATGGGATAAGTGTTAACTGTTGCCTTATTATTGGAGAAAATGCAAGTTATTTTGTGCTAATTTTTGGACAATATATTGATGTCTTAATATTGAAAATGATCCAACCAAATTACCATTGAGAGTTAGAAATTTTATATGAGAAATACTATCTTCGACTTTATTCTATTTCCATTAAAATAATAACAAATAATTTATCTTTGTCTGTATATGGTCAGACAATTTGAACAAGTTAACGAGACCAATTTACAATACATTCCCTATCTATCTCATGGAAAAGCATTACTAGGTCAAACTACAACCCCAACAGTGTGTATTGTCAATGCTTCATGAGAAAAACACATATGATTTACACTACAATGCCAATTAGTTTTGCAAATCAAGCAGTTTTTGTTAGAGCTTGCACTACATCTTGGTTGAAAGTTGAAACCATCAACAACGACGTAGATAAGTGTTCAAATGTTTATATTGACATTACAAAGAGATCCAAAGGGAGGTGGTTAATGATCATTCATTCCTTGGCAATGAAACTTGCCTAATACAACAACAGATAACAGGATATTTCACCATTGTTAGAAAGTAAACGCCTTAATGACTATACTAAATAGAGATGCTATACGTTATAAGATGACCATACATGAATATAAGTGTAGATATGCTAACACTGCTAATGCTACTTTTGTCTCAGTTTTCTCTAAGGAACATAATCCCTCAATAATTCTTCTGGGAGAAAGACCAATCTATGCCACTTTGGCTTCTGTATGGTGGTTAGAAATTGTGAAAATACTTGTGCCCATTAAATTAATTTATTATTTTCTAATATACATGTTCTTTGGTTGAAATATGTAAGGGCAATGACCTCAAACCCATTGATCGTCTTATTGAAATGCCAGATGACATTCTCTCTTTCATTCTCTCGTTTTTGAGTATTAGAGATTCTGTCAAGGCAAGGATACTGTCTAGAAGATGGAGATATATCTGTTCATTCATGTTGAATCTTGATTTTGATCTTCATACCGTGCTTGGAATCAACTACAAAGCAAGGTACTCAAATGGAGATTCAGATATCTCATGGGAGGATAAGAATAAGTTTGTAACTGGAGTTGATCAGTTTTTGGAGCTATACAATTGTCAAAAGCTACTTTCTCTCAGGATCTTGGTAACGAGTACGCTGGTTATGTTGATAGGTGGATTAGATTTGCAATTATAATGAAAACTGAAAAGCTTGATCTTGAGTTTTCTGCTAGTCCTGAAAGTCAAAGTAATAAGTTATATGATTTTCCCTGTCAGCTTCTTCCTCAAGGTGATTCATCTCAATTAAAGTATTTGTGCCTAAAATCATGCAACCTAAGGCCAACCCCTAATCTCGCAAGCAGGCTCGTCTCCCTAAAATCCCTTGATTTAGAACATGTGCCTCTAAATCAAAGTTGTGCCAATAGTATCCTTTCTAGTTGTTTAAACCTTGAATGGTTGAGGCTAAAGAACAGTATTCTACCTGAAACTTTATGCATTCATGGTCCATCCCTCCATTTGAAGATTTTGATTGTGCATGAATGCTATGGAGTAGAGAAGTTTGAGATTTCTTCTATTGATCTTACCACATTTGAATATATTGGTAAAGTGAAAAACTTCTCTTTTCTTGACGTTCCTCTGCTGGAAAAAGTGCATATCAGGTTCATGGTTGCATATGAGAGGGGCACACAATATATGTTCAATGGAATTGCAAATGATCTTCCTCGGCTTCAAACCCTATCACTAGTTTTGACAACGGATGAGGTGAGGAAAAAATGAAAGAATTATTACTCTTTAGTGTGTACTTTTTCATTTTGTGTATGAAAATGGGATATTTCTCTATATAAAACTTTTTTTTCTTCTTTTCTCTTCAGGTCCTCCCAATACCTGCAAGGATAACTAGATTCAACTCTCTCAAACAATTGGAGTTGTTTGTTATGGTATCATCAGATTTTAACCTTCTCTCTCTTACTTTGCTCTTAAATGCTTCTTCTCTTCTGTAGAAGCTCCATTTGTCGGTGAGTCATTAGAATCATTCTTATGAGGATAAAATTTGATATTGTTATGGTGTAGTGAATTGAATACAAATTCCTACAATTGCAATGATAGTTTCATATTTTTTTAGCAATTTCCTATAAATCATGTTACCTTTTATATATTGTTCATTTCCTTATTGGTTCATTTTTTTTAGTCAAATATGGGCCTCTGTACTTGTATTTTTACTGTAACTTACGCTCCATTTGTTTAAACAAAAAACATTTTTCAATGGAAAACATTTTTATACGAAAAACATTTTTAGAAAAAATGTCTCCCTATGTTTGGTTGGGTTCTTGAAACTAATGTACTAATGATTGTATTAGTGGTTGTGGGGTGGTGATAGTGGAGGTGGAGGTGGAGTGGTGGTGGTGGGGTGGAGGTAGTGGTGGTGTTGGTGTTGAGGGGAGGGTGATGGTGGTGGCAGCAACAATGGAGGTGGTGGTGGTGGTGGTAGTTTTGTGGCATTGGTAATACTTAAGTTTGGAAAATGTTTTCCACAGGAAAAGGTTTTCCTCATTTTAAAAGTGGAAATCATCTTCCTCTCATATAGGCTTGTTTTTTGTTGATCACGGAAAGAGTGTTTTGTTGACTTTTGTTTTTCATTGTACCAAACACCAGAAAACTCAAAAAACAATTTTCCGACCAAACAAATGAAGCATTAGTTTTATTGATTAGGGTGGTGGTTGGTTGGTTTATCTACGTACTGTTCTTGTTGACATAGTTATTTTGGTTGTGGTAATCCCTCATTATGCTGCCTTTAGTTGAATTTGGTAATCCTTCATTATGTGTTAATTTGTTGCAGGTTCTATAATTTCTTTGTTTATTATTTCTTTTAGGCAAAACATAGATTTAAAAGCAGTGGCATGCTTCTGTTGAACATTATTGAGAGCATCTCCATCAAACTAACTATTTTTATTTTTTAGCTAAAATAAAATAGTGAGTAAGTCCCCAAAATTTAAAACTAACAATCAAATTAGCTATTTTAGTTTTGGTGATTTTGGCTAGTCAAACATTAAAAAAATATGATTTGTGATATTTTGGAGTTAGTTGTGTTGAGTTTATCAAAAATATTTTTACATTAAAATTGTTGGAGTTTTTTATATTGTTTCATTGCTGAAATCCTAGCCTCGTCTTTCCATCTCTTTGTTCTCTCATTCTTTATTTTTTGGATCAACAACAAAAGAAAATTTTATAGATTAACAAGAAGTACATAATGAGGACAAAGAGTTCTCTCAAAATGAATATACACAATAAGAAGCCTAACCAAAGATAAACAGACTATACATCACAAATAGGTGTGCAATCCCTTGATATCAATAAACGTGGAATCCCTTTAAACACTGGCGAAATGGAGGCCCATAATGAAGCTGAGTAACACACTCTATCCCACAATGACTCCGTGTCTTCAAACTTGTCCTCAAAGATCCCTGTGTTCCTTCCAACCTAATGACCCAAAAGATTGACAATGCCATAAAATCACAACACTTTTGCTCTTTTTTTACCTCAAAATCCACAAAAATCAATTGAACACAAGTGCCTGGCATAACCCAAAGTATCAACCAAACAAAAGAGTTGGTGAATGCTCAAAGGATTCCCCACTTTGCCTACACATGATACACCATTGAGGACAAAGATAGCGATTAGGCCTTCTTTTTTGAAAGGTATCATTAGTCATGATTCTACCATGAGCCAAAGGCCACATAAAAATCTTCACTTTAAGAGGCACTGCTGCTTTCTAGATTCTTTTGTGAGTAGAAGGAGGAACCTTGGGTTTATCGCTGATTTTGTCAAAGAGAGATTTGCTTAAAAAGTCACCAGAGTGAATTGACCAAACCCGCTTATTAGACACATTTGGAGACAATGAGACTTCATGAAGTAAGGACAACAATGATGCCAACTCAATAATTTCCTGATCATTAAGATTTCTTATGAAATTGAAATTCCACGAAATCGGTGCCAAACTAGAGCAAACTAAAGAAGTGATGGAAGCATTATGAGGACAAGCCACACGAAATAAATGTGGAAATGTCCCATCAAAAGAGGAATTACCCACCCAAACATCCTCCCTGAATCGGACACTCTCTCCATTACCCACTTTTAGAGAAAAAAATGGATACAAGTGGAAGCAACTAGGAGATAGATTTCTGATGGATCATTTTGCACACCAAAAAATAAAATAAAATATTGAACCGAGCTTAAACCCCAATTCAAATAGAATAGTTTCGAGTCTAGATGTCGATCCTCAAGAACAAAAGGCTATGTTGTTTTAAATCTTGGAAATCTCTTTTTAAATTAATTCGAGAGAATGAGGTTTTATGAAGTGAAAGATGAAAACTAATTAAAAATAAAAGTTAAATGGGTAATTCAATATAAAAAGACTTGGGGATTTGAATCCACCTCTAGCTTCATAACGATAATCATTTTATCAATTTCAGGAATTGATTGCTTAATACAATAGTGACCCATCGTGGCTGCTAGCCGTAACAGTGTCTTCAAGAGGATTCATGAATTTAAGAATTAGGTATAACTCATCTTAGATTGGCAAGACACGTCTACACTAAACTAGGGTTGTAGCACGTCTCGTCTTCTCTAGGCATGAATTATCTCAACTCTTAAATACATGCACAAAGATTACTATTGTATAATTTAAAATCGCAGAAATTAAATACATTAAACAAGATTGGAAGAATAAATTCAATTCAGTAGAAATTTTTCGCAAAATTTTACAATTATTGTATTAATAATCAATCCCAAAAGCAAATACACAAAATAAGGTTACCTGGCTAGGGTTTCATCTACACCCTAAGGAAGAAGATTAGTTGCCCATAGAGAAGGTGAAGAACGCCATGGATGTAGAGAACTCCATCCTTGGAACCTTGGGTTGCCTCCCTCTTGCCTATTGTGCCGTCTTTTAATATGTGAAGAACTCCATTTTTTTAAGCCTAGGTCATCCTTTTATAGTTCCCTCTTAATTAGGGTTGGATTGGGCTCAAAACAAGCATGAGAATTATATTTTCGGACTTCTTATGCGTTGTGCGCCCGGGCTCACTGCGACCTGCGCTCGGGCTCACTTGGACAGTAGCTTCACTCATGTGCGCCCAAGCTCACCACAGCTTGTGCCCGGGCTCACTCAGATAGTACTCAGCTTCTTGTGCGCCCAGGCACACTACAACTTGAGCCCGGGCTCACCTCAACATTGAGCTCTTTCCATCTTGCTTTGCTTGGCCTCACCTTGTGGTCCTTTAATATTACCATTTCTTCTCATTTTCATCACAAGAGCTCAATTAACCTACACAACACACAAATCCATTAGAATAAGGAAAAAATAACAATTATGGACTTAACAAGCGTAGTTTAGGGGGACTAAATGTGTGCATTTAGGCACCTATCAATCTCCATGGAGACCGGCAATTACCCTACTAACTATAGGAGTGTCCTCGCCCCTAGTTATGGATAGGTTGAATCTACCAGAAGCCCGTTTCTATGCTTCTAATTGGTTGTTCTCTTCTCCCCGTATTATGATAGAGCAGTGTCTAGGGCTTCTAAACTTTGATACCGTGCCAATTTACTTGAGGGAAAGAGAAAATATCAGAGGAAATTTCTAAGAATTGAGGTAAAGTGATATGGCTACCAAAGAAAGCAGTAACAAAATGACAAAACCCTGAATTGCTGTTTCTCCTTTATTCAAATTTCTAGAAACAACTGCAAAACCAAAAGTTAAACCCTAATTCTCTCACTGATTTAGAGACAAAAAATAGCAGAGGGAATTGAATAGAATTGAGCAGTGTTTGACCAAATAGTGCTTTTTAATGAGACATATAGGGAATGTATTATAATATGGTCTGGTTAACTTGATCAAAATGTCTGACCATTTATAGTCAGGGATACACTATTTGTTATTATTATTATTTTTGAGGGGAATAGAAGGTCCATGATAGTGCTTCTCAGTTAAATTATCTAGTCTTTACCGTATTTGGGTGATACACTATTTGCTATTATTTTTTTTTCTTTAATGGGAATAGAGGGTCCATGCTAATGTTTCTCAGATAACATACCTAGTCTTTGCCATAATTTTAGTTGGGTCATCTGGGAACTCTTTCATTATCAAGACTGATATATTGTCATAAAAACCACAAAAATAACTTGCATGTTTAATAGGTAGCAGTGAAGAACATCTTATTAAGACAGTTTGAGAACACATTCATGTTTAAAATGACCTGCACAATCATGCAAGTATAGAAAATATCCTTATTACCAATGTATTATTTTTTTAAAAAAAATGCAAATTTGACCTCCAAATTAAATGCAGTCCGAGTTCAAGGACAAATAATACCTTAGGGGTCTTGCGTATCTGTCTCTGGTGATGATTTAACACAGTGGTACTATATGTGTGTTTTGCATCGTGAATTCAAAGATTGTACTTCAAATAGGAAAGGGAAAAACTGATTTTGTAGGCATTTTCATCAATATATCAAATTTTTTGTTCTTATTTTAGTTTTTTTTGTTAGCCTTCACTCTGGAAACCCATTTTGTTCCTTGTAGGTCTTTATTAGCCATTCAATTTTTCATATCTATGTATCGCTTCAAACAACTCACTTTCCTCCCTTGTGTGCATTTGTGCATGTGTGCATATTAGTTACAAGAAGCGGGGGTGGGGACAGGAGCGAGAGTGAGGGCATATAGAAGTTTCTAAGGTTGGGAGCGCCTATGGGAGCGTGTATATATTACATATATAAATATATTCTAATAATTATGTTTTTTGTTTAGTTGTAATATATTTGTTAAAACATGAATTATTATTGGAGATTGATGTCTACTATAAATTGTCTTTGTTAAGTATAAATAAATATTATGTAAATAGGAAGTACTAGAATAAGTTTTAGTTTTTATTTATTTATTTTTTTCAAAGATTTGTATGCTTGAGAGGTTCTATCTTAGATGGGAGCGATTTTTTTCCTCGATGGGTGTGAGTTTCTTACAGGTTTCTTACTTGGGAGCGTAGAATCGTGTGTCTTAGTAAGAAACGTCACCCAAGTAGGAGCTTCCTGCAATTAAGGTGTGCATTCACTTTCACAATTGCTAAGGTGTTTTTTAAGAGTAATGCTGTACATACTCCCAGATCTTATCCTATTTTCTCACTCTTAGACACAATGCAATGGGACCCACGTTAATAAATGTACATGGGATCCACTCACTTGTGCCTAAAGGTGAGAAAATACATTAAGAAATGAGATATGCTGATAATAAATTGAAACTAGTAGAAAAAAAGAAAGAGTTGAGAGCAGGCACTTGTTTGAGAGTTTTACTTTCTGTTGGTTTTTGTCAAAGAAAGTAGGTCTAGGAAAAAGGTAGCAATGAGAACTGATAGGTTTGTGGGATAAATCTATCTAAAGCACCAAACAGTCATGTAAGGCCAATAAACAATCCAACTCCTTGTCCACTGGGCATACATTCGAGTGCGGCTTAGGTGGATGGAGTCAACCATTATTATACCATCTGTTATGTATCCAAGTCCAATGGACTCACCAACTCCTTGTCTACTAGGCATAAATGTAAGAAACAAAATATTGATTGTAGTTCTACCATAAGCTATGGGTTCGAGTCTAACAGAAATTCTAGAGAATGTTTGCTACATGAAAATTTTGTTTTTGAAGCCAATGTTAATTTCTTTTTTGGGCTAATTACACAAACCTCCCTTAAGGTTTCTAACAATTACATGGATCTCCCTTGGAGTTTTTGAAATTACACTGCCTCCCTTGTTAGAGTTGTCAAGAAACAATTATTGACAATGGTTGTGATTTTACACATTTACCCCTATTAGTTAACCTATTTTTTAATCCTTGTAACCAAACACTTCTAACTTAAACATCCTACCCAAACATCCAAACATCATCATCTTCTTGTTCCTTCGTCTCTTTGTTTCCTTTTCTCTTTTCTCGCTCCCACAGTTGCAACCACCCCTCCAACACAACCCCTCTTCATCTCCCTCCATCGTCACAACCATTGTCTATCGGCAACCATAATCACTGTCTCTTTACCAATCCCTTCCTCTTCTTGCCTATTCCCTCCCCACCACCACACCCAGCACAACGGGCACCCTAAGGCCCCGTTTGTTTTCAGAGGTAGAATGGAGGAGATTAATAGTGAAGGGATTGTTAGTGAGGAGATTACACTTGGGGGGTGTAGCCTTTATATAGGAGTGTCATTTTACTTTTACAAATTTTCTTTTCCATCTAGGAATACACTTGCCTAGCAAGGACACCTTCCTAAGTAGATTAGGTTCTACTTCTTAAGGTAACATTTCCTTATCCAATTAGTTGGTTCCTTCTCACACTAAGATTACACATCCTATGTATCATATTTTGTCTAGGCTTTGACCACTGCCTTGACCTGTGTGGTTCGTGTTTCGCCACATGGTATCTCTATCAGAGGTCATGCTGCATCATCTGACCTTGAACCCACTTGGTCCTGCTCAAAAAATACATCCCTACATTTTATAGAAGAAAGGCTTTCTCAAAATTTTGTTTTAACTGGCCGAGGAGTTAAACTTTTATTTAATTAAGGCAAGAGGGTTGAAACATTACAATTTTGACACTTCGAGAAATGTATGATTTCATTCATTTTAAAATCATTTTCAGACTTTCTTGGTATGTTGTTTTGGTTAGCATGGACATGTTTTGGCCAATGATCAAATTTTGTTTTTAGTGTATTGTTTTGGTTAGCATGGACATGTTTTGGAAACAACAGATGAAATGAGAAATGAATTTGGAAACATATGGAAATATTTAGAAACACAAACTAAAACCTGAGGAGGTCTGTGCATATCTTTACATAAAGGGCACAACTATGCAATCCTGAAGTAAATGCTATCCAAGAATTGTTATACAATCTGGTTGTATAAGAAGGTGCATAATTCAGGATTGCATAGTTGTAACAAAGAAAGAATTTTAAGTGATTAAACATGCTTGTTTATCTTCTCCTCTCTCTCATTTCCTACTTCGTAATAAATTTAAGAATTTTCTTTGTTTTTAAATGCCTTTCTATAAACAAAAAGTGGCAAATAGAAATAATTATTGTTGGATATTCATAGTAGGTGGTGAAAGGACTCATTGTTTCATTGCCTATCAATGGAAACACAGGAATTTCGGTATTGCACTAGTTTTTTGTGTTGGTTTCTAGGAAAAGGAGCCGTTTCAACCACTTGATGGAAAGAAAACAAAGTTTTGTTCCTTGCTTGTGTCTGATTTTCAAAATGTTATGAGAAAATGTCATCAGTTAAGATATCTCTAGGAGCTGTAACAAAGATTTCAAAAAGGCTAGACAGTTAAAGTGATTTTGTAGCTCCATGGCCTGCATCTCGTTAATGTTTTTCATGGTGAATGGTTTTTGGGTTCGTATTGGGGAGTTGTGTTGAGATTTATTTTGTAAATTGTAAGGCCTATATTTATATATATATTTATTGAAGTTTTTGCGTGTTCTTATGGTTTTGCATTTTTGGTTGTGGCATGTGTTTTTGTTCTAGACTCTTGGTATGATATAATGAAGTTTTGTTAAGTGATAGGTTATTTATCATAAGAGAATATAAATATATTTTTGGTTGGTGGCAGTTCCACACTGGGAGATCGAGAGGTCGAAGAATAGAGCAGCAGTACTCAAAACATATACATTGTGAACTGAAAGAGGTTGAAGTACACGGTTTCTTGGGGAGATCGAATGAGATGGAACTTGCTATTTATTTGCTCAAGAATGCTGTCTCACTTGAGCGAATGATTCTGAGTGCCCAAAAGAGATTGTACCATGGAGGTGGAAAGTGGACGAGCTCCCGATGCCCATGGTTTGAATGGCAAGAAAGAAGGCCTGTGCCTATGATTTGCTCCAAAAAGAAAAAGTCAATTCACATACAGAACTACTTTTCTTATGACATATATTTATGCTATAAAAACTATTTAGCTAGAATCCATGTTTTGTAAAACATAATTTATAGTTTTTCTTTAAAATTTTAGTTTGTAACTATTTATTAGTGTAGACTTGAATATGTGGATGTAATTTATTGGTTAAAATGTTTTTACTAATATTGTCATCTCACAGTTAGGGTTGCAACTTGAGCAAACTCAAGTCAAGTCTAGTTTGATAAATTGTATTTCCACTTTTAAGGGGGAAAAAAACAATTTATTGGATTTTAAATAACTCAGATGAATTCAACCCATTACATTTCATTCTTTTTATTTTATTCATTTTTAGTGTTTTCTTACTGTTTACTTACGCTGTGTTTGATTGAGAGATTTGAGGAGGACTTTAGAAAGGAAAGGGAAAAGGTGTATGAAACTAGGTAAAATGTAGATATAATTTATTTACATTTCACTTACTTTTTCCATTTCTGTTTCCATATCCCTCATCAAATCCTTACATTTTACCTACCTTTTCTTTTTCTCTTTCCACATCCCTCATCAAATCCCCTAACTAAACACAGTATTAGAGAAAATCTCAATTCTTTATTTTTTTCTCACTCAACTTATTTACGAAAGAGCTATAATATATTATTTAATTATTTCATCAATTTTTTATTTTTTATTTATTATGTTGCTTCTTATGCTATGTGATACATTTTAATATTTTTCTAAAAAACATATGATAAATTTTACATAGGATGTTTTTCTCTCATCAATTATTTGAATCATAAAATGAATATTATTGTGGGAGCCAGAAAAATATAGGTACTAGCTTATTGGGCCTAACCCAAACAAAGCCTACAGTGGGTCCAGCCCAAACAAATATCACACCCCCACACACACCCCTTCAAATATATACTATTTACTTCTTGATTCAATGACTAACTTCATCATCGGAGTACTCCCGACTGGCAACTCCGGTTGGGTGGCACCGACTATGTTCATTATTGCAGATCTACAGGGGTGAATCTCTTCTCTTCGTTGGATTCTACAACATCCATGTGAGAGGATATTTCATGGTCTCACAATTGGCGCCGTCTGTGGAAAACGTCTAACAGAGTTCAACGAAGAAGACAACAAATACCATACTCAAGATGCTCAGATCATTGTTACATGTTACTATAAACATGGCCCACAGTTAATCCTATCTTTTTACTCTTTGTTTAAATTGATCTCTGAAATTCAATCTTACTATCTATATGCATATACATATATATATAGATATATATGTGTATATATTTATGCTCATAGATTTGGTCCAAACATTTATTCAATATAGTCGGCACATACTAAACCCATTGAAATGCCTTTGGTTGGATTTACTTTTGCATTTTTATTCTCTCTCTAAAAATGGATTTCACTCTTATTTTTGCTAGCTTCTTTTCGGCATTATATAATGGATTCACACTCTTTGATTCTTGAGATATACTTCCACCATGAGTTACTAATCCAATTTTTGTGGTAGTCGGCTGCTTATAAAGTTCAAAAATTCAGCAGTCGGCTAATCAAGAAGTTATTCGGCAACCAAACGAGGATGCATACAAAAAGTTATGGCCATGAAAATTTGTTTTTCGGCTTTTGAAAAAATCGTATATTTTATTCGGCAATGTGAATTTCATAGGCAAATATTTCATTACCTTACGTCATATTTACAAGTTCAATTTTATTCCTTACATCATTATATTTTCAAGTTCAATTTTATTTATGTCATTATATTTTCAAGTTCAATTTTATTCGGCAAACAATTCATTACCTTATGTTAATTTTATTCGGAAAATATTTCATTACCTTACGCCATTATATTTTCAAGTTTAATATACGGTTGACATTATTTGGTCACCGGAAAATTTTCATGGTTTCACTACCTACATCATGTATTTATCCGGCAACTGAAATTTCCGACGCAGTCAAACCCAAGTTCTGACTATACACCACGATTCTGATTGCCGATCAAGTATGCGGCAAGTCAAGAACAAAAGGGAAGTACTGCACAGGTGTGCTCGGCCAGACAAACTCAAAATTTGGCGTGCGAGCCCATGCATTCGCATTTCAGCAGTGCCGTAACTTATAATCAATTGATCGGCAAAGCTCCAAAGCTACTCTGCACTTATTTGGCTTATTATTTGGCATGACAAGTCTGCAAACTCACAACTTATTCGACATTTCATTTGGCATATCAACATTTTTATCAACGCCGCAAGATTATTCGGCACCTCTACAACTCGGTTTAGACAACTTATTCGGTTTATTATTTGGCACAACTTTGCAAACTCACAATCTATTCGGCATTTCAATTTGGCATATCAACATATTAATATCAACGCCACATCGTCTAGCAATGACAACTTATTCGGCTTTAACATCTCGGCTTCGACATTGCTTATCAACTCCATTATACAATTGTCACGACCCCAAACCGCCCCTAGTAGAATGGTGCCGTGATGGCCAGTAATCCGAGATTACCGAAGGCCAACTTACAAGGATCACACACAATCAGAGTATAAAATATGGGGCTTACAAGTGCGAAAGCAATATACACTGAATCTAAGTAGTCCATGAGAGCCGTGCATAAGTCCAATGAAATGACATACATCTTTACAAAGTCTTACAACTTAGATACAATAAGGAAATGAGATACAAAATACATCTTGACCAAAAGGCTTCTCAAGCCGACATATACAAATACACATGAAATATAAGCTAAGAAGCATGATCTTCAAGATGGTACAAAATGTGAATCCCAAAACATGTCGGCAATGCACCCAATAACATATCGGCAACACGTCTAGGCCTCATTGCCTTCTTGCTCATCACCTACATATATATAGAGAGGGTGAGCTTGGATACTCAGTGAATGATATTAGAAATAAAGGTTTTGCATGATTGATATCCAAGATCTCTTCCAAAACAATACATAGCATACTTTACAATCAAGGGGGAAAATCAAGTTCATTTGCCGATCTTTCAAGTTCCTTGGATGTTAATAACATCTACATAATGCATGGGGCGATGACATTCCAAGACAAGGGTGTAGTTGCATTATAGTCCCCTGGCACTAAGGACTTTCAAGACAAGAGTGCAGTTGCATTATAGTCCCCTGGCACTAAGGACTTTCAAGACAAGAGTGCAGTTGCATTATAGTCCCCTGGCACTACGGACTTTCAAGACAAGAGTGCAGTTGCATTATAGTCCCCTGGCACTAAGGACTTTCAAGACAAGAGTGCAGTTGCATTATAGTCCCCTGGCACTACGGACTTTCAAGAAATGTCATCAAAACAAGATAGTGCTTGATATACAAATAGGGATAGTCATTCATGCGAAATCAAATACTTTTCAAAACAAGGCAAAGCAAAGTTTATCGAAACATGATAACATAGCTTTATTAAAAATACCACTCACTTAGTTCTTCAAACGTCGGGGTCGAGACAAGCCCAAGTCCTACAACACAGGGTAAGGCCTATTGAATACACTTCCAAACAAGCTTCATACGTATACAAATGATCTCGGAAAAACATACTGGGCACCAACCAGGCCTAGGCCGAGGTTCCACACCTCTTCGCCGAGGTGTGTTCCCGAGGGCCACATTCAAGGAAAAGAGGTCGGGAAAAATCTGGGTTTCCCTCTGCTGATGAACATGAAGAACATGAGCATGAAAAACATGAAAAATATGAATGCTCAATCACAACCTGTTATCACGAAATCTGGGATTTTCATGCTACGAGTTCGAAAACATGGACCTGGGTACCCATACTTGAAGTTCTTGCGGAAACAAACACAAAAACATGATTCTCAATGCAAACTTTCGGATCAAAACAAGACTTTTTCTTCAAGAACATATGAACACTATTTTCTCTTTCTAAAACCAGTTTCAAATTAATGCATGACGTGCAGAACAGGTTCGATCGTGCAATGCAGGTAAATTGTCGCACAACAACTGTGATCATCGTGATAAATGATTGTTTGATGTTATAAAATTATATATTTTTTTGATTTATTGACTCAAAATCACATACGATACATCAACCTATTTTTATTTTTATATTATTTGGTGTATTAAGGAAATGAATCATTATCAATATCTTTTTTGCAATTGAGGTTGTTGCAGTTGGTGAGCATTACAAGATTTCCTTTTGTCCTTTTTTACTCCACTAAAATCAGTAACATGTTTGTTTTGTTTATTTTTGTGTCATCAGAAAAATAAGGCTCTTGACAACAGAGGTGGTAAAATGTTGAGCAACAGGGATCGAAATTTACCTGAAGATGTTGTGAATGAGATACTCTCAAGGCTACCCGTGAAATCCCTGTTGCGATTCAAATGTGTCTGTAAGTACTGGTACACTCTAATTAAAAGTCTTGATTTCATTAGCAAGCACTTTAACCAGGAAAACAATAATGTTCGTCTCCTTGTTCATTATTATGTTTCCGATATTGATAGATATGCTATCGCTCTTTTCCCTAATGAAGCACTTGTTGGCATACCGCCTTTACATGAAAATTTTGATCATTTACAGATCCCAGATCCTATGCGACATGTTGTTGGCCCCATTGACGGCATATTTTTGGTATACACTTATGGGTATAGTGATGGCAACCATATGGCTCTGTGGAACCTTGCTATGAGAGAGTTTAGACTCTTCCATATACTTGAGCCAATTTTTCCACCGAATTTTCATGCTGTTGTAAATGTAGTTGGATTTGGGTTGGACCCATTGACTAGGGATTACAAGATTATTTGGATTCGCAACTTTGTTGAAAGGATTGGTGATGTATCAGGTGATGACATAGATTATCCTTATTATGTTGTTGCACTATACACTCTAGGTAAAGATTTGTGGAGACATTTTTTATCTTCTTACAATACCTACAGGCCATTTCATCTATAATTCTTTGTGTGCGACATGCATAAATGGAGCATATTATTGGTTGTGTTTTGTAGGTGATGATAGTAGATATGGGATCCTTTCATTTGACATGAGGCTAGAGGAGTTTAGAGAGATAAAAGTGCCAGCTAATCCTGAACAGAAATTGGGGTCTCTTTCATTGTACAATGATTCTATTGGTTTGTTCTTTTGTCAAACTTATGCGATTTTGGAATGTAGTATTGATATATGGGTGATGGAGGAGGAAGGGTGTTGGATCAAACTAGTAACAATAAAACCCTTTCCAGAAGTTTTACGTCCATGCGGGTTTTAGAAAGAGAAGAGCTTTTGTTTGAAAGTCGAATGAACGAGCCGGTTGTTAGGATCAAACACACCCATAAAAAAAATCACACACACAGAGAACACAATATTTACGTAGTTCGGCCCAATACCTACGTCCACGGAGCAGAAATGAAAATTTTCACTAAAACAGAGCAAAAAATACAAAACGGAGGAGGAGGAGTATCTTACTCTCTCTACTCAACTCAGAGCTCTCATACATTTCTCACAACTCTCTTTTTTTTCTTATACAAATCACCCTCTCCCTCTCGTCTCTATTTATACACAAAGAGAGAGAGAGAGAGAGAGAGAGGCAAATCCCACCCAAAAATTCTATCTTCTTTAATGGTTAATGGTGAGAATCAACAAAGGCAACAACGTGAGGAGAAGGAAGAGTTTTTCAGATGCCCAGCTCAGACTTTCACTTGTGGTGAAGGTCTTCTTATGCCATTCTTCCTTGACTCTCTCCTCTACATACATGGGGTTAGAGCTAACAATTCTATCCCTCCATACCCACATGCATGACTGACTTCTCACTTGAAGTCCATCCCTACAATGTCTCCGCAAATTTTGAGTTTTTCTCTCGAGACCATCTTTGTAAGCATGTCAGCCAGATTCTTATCTGTGTGGATCTTGACCAATTCCAATAACTACTTTTCCATCACTTCGCGTATCCAATGATGCCAAACATCAATGTGCTTTGTGCGAGAATGGTACATTGAATTCTTGCTCAGGTCTATGGCACTCTAGCTATCACAATGTACCGTGAACTTTTCTTGCTTTAATCCCAACTCTTGGAGAAACCGCTTCAACCACAACATCTCTTTCCTAGCTTCCGCTGCGGCAATATATTCTGCCTTGGTTGCGGATAAAGCAATACACTTTTGTAGCTTGGATTGCCAAGACACAGCTCCCTCTGTGAAAGTGAACTGAAATCCTGATGTAGATTTTCTACCATCAAGATCTCCCGCCATATCTGAATCCGTATAGCCTTCCAAGACTGGTTTAGCATCATTAAAGCACAAACACATTTTTGTTGTACCCTTAAGGTACCTCAGAATCCACTTGACTACTTCCCAATGTTCTTTCCCTGGATTGGAAAGGAATCTGCTTACAACTTCAACAGCATGAGCAATATCTGGTCGGGTGGACACCATTGCATACATCAAACTCCCTACGGCGAATGAGTAGGGAATATCCTCCATCTCTTCTCTTTCTTTTGTAGAGGAGGGACAAGAACTCTTGCTTAGCTTGAAATGATTAGCCAGCGGAGTACTGACTGGCTTGGCATCTTTCATGTTGAACTTCTCAATCATCTGTTCAACGTACTTCTCTTGTGACAGCCATAACTTCTTGGCTTTCCTATCACGTATAATTTCCATACCCAAAATTTTTTGTGTAGGGCCTAGGTCCTTCATGTCAAAGGACTGTGATAACTACTTCTTCAGTGATTTGATTGTTGTGGCATCCTATCCAACGATTAGCATAGAGCATGAGTAGGATGAAGTTTCCACTAGGAAATTTCCTGACATAAACACACTGGTCTGCAACAGTTCTTTTGTGCTTGTGACCCAACATGAATGAGTCAAACTTGTTGTACCACTGTCTCGGCGCTTGTTTGAGGCTGTAGAGACTCTTCTTCAATTTGCAGACTAAGTTTTCTTTCTCTTTGACTTCAAAACCTTCTGGCTGCTCCATGTAAATTTCTTCCTTCAGATCACCATGGAGAAATGCCGTCTTCTCATCTATCTGGTCAAGTTCCAAATTCAAATTGGCCGCTAGTTCCAAAACTACTCAAATGGATGACATTTTCACAACTGGCGAAAAGATTTCATCAAAATCAATACCTTTCTTCTGCCCAAAACCTTTGACAACCAATTGGGCCTTATACTTGACTAGCTTCCTACTGCCATCTTTTTTCAACTTGAACACCCATTTGTCCTACAATGCTTTGTAACCCTGGGGAAGTTTGACCAAATCATAAGTCCTTCTTCTACAAGGATTGCATCTCCTCTTGCATAGTTTACTGCTAGCTACTCTTCTCCTTATGATTCTGAGCTTCTTGAAAACTTTCTGACTCCCCCTCATTAGTAAGCAAAATATACTCAGAAGCACGGTATTTGGATGATGGCTTAGGCTCTTTTGTTGATCTTCGAATTGTGGACCAACAGTCTCTGGCAGAGGTAGTTGTGGCTCCCCCTGCTCAACACCCTCTACTTCTAGACCTTCTTCTTTTGGAAATCCATCCTGTAACTTTACATCATTGGTTGCATGCTACGGTAGCTCTTCTTCATCAGTGGCATGCTGTGATGGTGTAGGATTGGGAATAATTTCTAAAACATGATCAACTTTGGGTTTGGCTGGTTGCCCAAAGTCTTCTAAGGTTTGGCTTTCTTAAAATACCATATCTCGGCTTCGAATGACCTTCTTATTTTTCAAATCCCATAATCTGTATCTAAATTCTTCATCTCCATAGCCAATAAAGATGCATGAAGTAGCTTTATCATCTAGCTTTTGTCTGTGCTCTTTGGATACATGTGCAAATGCTTTGCACCTAAACACTCTCAAGTGAGAGTAAGAAATCTCCCTTCCAGACCATATTTCTTTTGGAATCTGAAAATTCAGTGAAACGGATGGTGATCTGTTAATCAGATTGTCACGACCCAAACCTGCCCCTATGGGTTTAGCACCGTAATCGGCCAGCAATCCGAGATTACCGAAGGCCTGCTTAACAGTAATACAGTAATACAGAATACGGGGGCTGGCAGAAGCAAAACAGTAATTAAACAATGTCCAATGAGCTGTGACAGTCTGTATGCAAAAAGACTTTTCATACATATACATATACAAACAGTACAGAATAGTAGGTACAACATTTATATTCATTCAGGGCAGGGACTTAATCCCTATTAAAACAGTACAGTAACAGTCTATACAGTTTACAAAACAGATAGGGGAAGCTAGAACACCCCAAAGTCGTAGCTTGAACAGTTCTGGAACCTCAACGTGAGGCACAAAGGTTGGCCTGACAAAACAGTGCTAGCCTGATGCCCCTAGCAGCGGTCCGGTGCCGGAACACCTACATATATATATATGAGCAGTGAGCTAAAGCCCAGTGAATAACATAATGCGTAAAGAGGTTAAGGATGACTGTCCTTTCAGTATTGAAAACAGTCAATTGATTCAGTATTTCAATCATTCAGTCATAACAGTCATAGATGGTACACCCATTAGCATAGCAGTACAGTAAACAGTAGGTCTTGAAAGACCGAACAGTCAATGATGGCCATCATAATAGTAAACAGAAGTTCCAAGATAGGAACTGACAGAGATCTCTATAACAGTAGCAGTAACAGTAAACAGTAGTTGCCATGGATGCCACAATACAGTTCAGAATAGAGGACATACATTCATTCAGTTAACAGTATTGATTCAGAAAGCAGTTCAGTTAAACAGTTAGAAATATTCATATTTGAACATATCTTTACACAGTTGTTACTCACAGAGTTCTGGGCTACAGTTAAGCTAGAGCGCGTCCTCAGATGCCAACCCTACACAGTTTACAGGATGAACACACACTAAGTTCATATTCGGGAAGCAAAGATTTAGCCCCTACTAAGACTCGGTGTAGTTCTACCTCTATATCCTCACTAAGATGCCTTAAACTAGGCCTAAGAATGCCTAGGATAGAATGAGGATGCAAAGATGCACTTTGAAAACATTTTCAGAATTTTCAGAAAACAGAGGTCCCGCTCGAGCGTGGGTTTCCCCGCTCAAGCGGACATGTAGACAAAGGTTTCCGCTCAAGCGTATAATTAACCCCTCGAGTGTACTACAAAACAGTCAAAAGTGCTGGATGTGCGAAAATCACGCTCGATTGGGCGCTCGACACCCGCTCGAGCGTAAGACACAAGGTCCCGCTCGAGCGTCAATTCCTCCGCTCGAGCGGACTATAAAACAATGCAAAGTGCTGGGAGCACGAATTTCACGCTCGAGCGCCAGTCACCCCGCTCGAGCGTGAGTTCAAAATCTGAAATTCCCAGAGTTGAACCTCAAGCTCAAATTCAACTTTCAAAGCATCAAATCCGATCCTTTTGGGCTAATTTTCTGGAAACAATTCAAAACTCATAATATAATATGTTTCCAAGATCAATTTGAGAAATCAAAGCCCAAAAGTAGTTCAATTAAATCCAATTTCAAACCAAACTTCATGAACATAATTCAAACATGACATGCATGAGTTTAAACAAATTCCAAGCTTCAAATACTTGCTCCAATGAGCCAATTCTTTCGAAACATGATGAATTCATGGTCCTTAACATTAACATGAACATGCATGTAACAATCTTCCATGAAAATAATTTTAATTTCATCAATATAGGCATGCATGCATGGAATGAGCTTCAATTCAACAATTTAAAGCTAATTCTAGACTCTAAACTTCAATAGACCAAGAACCAAGCAAGAACAATCCTAAATACAAGTTCAAGAAGGTGGATGTTCTACCTTAAGTCTTGTATTCAAGGTCTAGGAGCTCAATTTGACAATTCTCTAACAATTTCTTCAAGTTTCCAAGCAAAATTCAAGATGAACAACTCAATTCTCTCACTCTCTCTTTCTTGGTCGGTTGAGGGCTCAAGAATGGCTGAACATATGCCTTGTTTGAATGCAATAAGGCTTCAATATGTGTTGGCTAAGTGGCCCACTCAATGGTAAGGTTGTAAATAAACCTAACTTGTGTAATTTAGCTCATTTTAATCTAATTCAATCATACCAAATCACATTTCAGATAATTATGCCATAGAATCACATTAATTCTAACTAGTACAGAACATCAATCAATTTCAGATTCGGCCGCCGATAAGGCCTTCAATTCGCAGTTTAAACATAAAACATAAACAGATAATCTAGCGATTCGAACAGATAGACATGCAATTTAACTAACATATTCAATCAGTCAGTTCAGTATTTCAGTCGATTCATTTACTTATCATAATCCGTCTCAGTTTAGCAGTAATCAGTGGTTAACCAGTAATCAGTGGTGAGGGTTATTACACAGATAGCAGGCAACACGAACAGCTTGTAACGCTCTCAAAATAATACATAAACCCAACATTCAAGATAACCATAGACATATGAGAATAAAGCATATTTCCATTCATCAGAGTATTAAGTACAAAAGTATTACATGTTGACAACAAAAGTAAATGCCCTATAGGCTTACAACTTTCCAAGTCAACACTTGGGTTTAATAAGAGTAGAGTTCTAACTCTTTACACAAAATAAGCCCTTGGCTTGATATACATGTAATAACAATAACCACAAAAAGATCCCTCAGCCTTAAGGCCTCCCAAGCTACGTCCTTGGAGGTGGCATGTCACCTGAACTTGAAAATGATGTCCCATATAGGGTGAGCCAATGCCCAGTAGAGATATACTAAACCAATTATGAACAATAACTAAAATATTAGCATTCGATAAATGGTTAAAACTTATAAACCAACTTATAACACAATCCAGTTCCATGACAAATATGTACATGTTTCATTCCACTTTCCTTTACTTAACCAATTCAATTCATAAACATGGCTCAGAACCTGGCCAAACAAGTAAATGAGACTACATCCCATATTAAAACACTTCATTTATTCACAATTCAAATGAGACTACAACTCATGTCAAAAACACTTCCAATACTTCAATTATCTACGTTATGCAAATGCAATTAGAATTTCGGGACTTTCACCCTGGACACTCCGGCCAACTTAGTTATCAATGGAGTCTATCCCCTATCTCCTCCTAAACAGGTTTGCGAGTCCATTCCCTATCTCCTCTCAAACCATGGAGTACATCCTCTATCTCCTCCCAAACAACATACATATACAATGTATTTAACAAATATCATATACAATGATCAATCAATACACATATTCGATATATTATTCCAACCGTCATATTCAATGACATATTCCACATGATTAGTTTCAGTTTTCCCTAATCAATATACAGTGTCTACAACAATCAAGACTATCCTCTACCAATAGTCCAAAGCAGTTATCTCTAAACAGATAGTAAATTTATCAAACAGATAAAATCTCAACATTTTCATGGGTGAGTGATTAATTAATCCAACTATACCATTCAATCTCATAATTTCCCAATTTCATAGTTTCCAACTCAATTTCATATTTCCCCAAAATTAATTATACTAATTAATTTATCACATTAATTAGGACATTTCCCCCCCCCTCTTTCAAATATCAACCCTAAGGTTCAATTTCATCAATTAAACAACAATAATACCATTTTCCAAGACCTCTCATACGCATGGAGTTTAACATTTGAAAACCCCCTTTTTAAAACTCTACAACAAACCCTAACTTTCCCAAAATCACCAAACAACCCCATCTATCCAAAATACACAATATTTATGTCAAAACTCATAGAGAGGAGTAGGTTATCCCTACCTCAAATGACGAGACCAAATGAAGAAGGTGATGAAAACTCAAAATACTCCAAACTCAAAGATTTTCGGATCCAAATGTAGCCCACACCAAGCTCTACACTTTATGCGAAGGAACTATAGTAGAAGATCACTCAAACTAGATGATTTCTTAGAGGGAAGTTGTATTCTAGAGAGAGGAGTTCTTAAATGAGGGTTTTGAAAAGTTAGAGAGAGAGAGTAGGTCGAAAAAGTGACTTAAAATGACATAGTCAAGATCTGATATACGTATAGTCCGCTCGAGCGGAGAATAGGACGCTCGAGCATAAGACACAAAAACTTTACCCGCACGAGCGCAAAAATACCCGCTCAAGCGCCAAGGCACAACTGCAAAGCACCGCCTGCTCGAGCGCAAAGGGACCCGCTCGAGTATAGAATACACTCTTCCAGTACTTTTACAGACTCCAGACACCCGCTCGAGTGCAACAAACCAGCTCGAGTGTAAGAAACTCCGCTCGAGCATAAGGAACTTCGCTCGAGCACGAAAAACACTTCTGCAGTACTTTTGCAGACACACCAAAATGCTGAAAGGATGCAAACTCCGCTCGAGCGTAACAAGACCCGCTCGAGCGGATCAGCAAAAATCTGGGCAACAAGTTTTGAGACTAAAACTCAACCAACCTGTTTGAAACACGCTCAAGACATTTCTAAACTCAAATTCAAAAAGTTAAAGGATGGAAATGCAACACATGCAACAATACACATCCATGGAACCGAGCCTGAAATACAAAACCAATGGAGTGAAAACCAGGATCGCTATACAGCTTCTCCTCAAAATGGCTTTGGCAACTTTGCCATTTTGAGCATACATCTGACCTTCTCCACAATGGTCCGGTTCATTCTCTTGGCTACATCATTGTGTTGTGGGGTTCCTGGAACAGTCTTCTCATGTCGGATGCCGCGAGTAGCACAGTAGGCTTCAAACTTCTTTGACGTGTACTCACCTCCATTGTCTGTTTGGAGACACTTCAGCTTCTTTCCGATCTCCCTTTCCACCATAGCATGGAATGTCTGAAAATGCTGGAACACCTTAACTTTGGTCTTTAGGACATAAACCCATACCTTCCGTGATGCATCATCAATAAACGCCAGGAAGTATTTTCTGCCACCCAAAGATTCCACTTCTATGGGATCGTATACATCAGAGTATACTCTGCTCAACAACTCTGATTGTCTTCTGGATAATGAGTGGAAAGCGACTCTATGATGCTTCCCAAATAAGCAGTTGTTACAAGGATTCAATTTTGCATCTTTGGCAAAAGGAATAAGAGACTTCTTTGCCAAAATCTACAACCCTTTCTCACTCATGTGACCCAGCCTTTTGTGCCACAAATTTGGTGATGCCTCATTTTCTGCTACATTAAGGTTGTCTAAATTCACCTCCACATGAGTCTTGTATAGTGTGCCAATTGCCTGTCCTCTGGCTACCACCAGAGATCCCTTCTTCAACTTCCATATGCCTTTGCCGAAGTAGTTCTCATAGCCTTGTCGATCTAAGGCTATCCCTGGGATAAGATTTAGGCGTAAATCGGGAACATGCCTGACATCTTTCAACACCATCGTGCACCCAACTTTGGTTTGGATGCGGACTTCATCGATTCCCACAATGTTTGAAAAACTGGAGTTGCCCATCTTTACTGTACCAAAATCTCCAGCTTGGTACGTATTGAAAAACTCCTTATGGAATGTAGCATGGTAGGAAGCTGCTACATTTACCACCCACTCGGTGTCGTTGTCTGACATATAGAGGCATTCTTCTTCTTCAACAAAGAATAATGAAATATCCTCTAAGACAGTAACTGTAGTGTTCCCATCTTCAGTCTTTGGCTGTCTATTGCCTTGTTTTTGTTCTTCTTTCAAGGCATAACAGTATTTCTTTATGTGACCCTCCTGGCCACAATGGTAACACTTGAACCTTGGTTGGCTCGTACCTTCTCTGGATTTCCCTCTGTCTTGAGATCTTTCTCTACTGCGTCCTCTACTTTTTCTTCTTCCTCTGCCTTTGCCTTTATTTTCTATGACGAGTGCATGTGATTGATCTCCACCCATGTCTTTTTTTCTTGCCTCTTCACTGAATAAAGCATCTGTAACCATGCTCATAGTCAATTTTCCTTTTGGTGCAGAGTTGCTGAGGGACACCACCAATGTCTCCCAACTATCTGGCAAAGAGCTGAGTAATAATATGGCCTGCATCTCATCATCCAGCTCCATTTTGACAGTTTCCAGTTGGTTCACCAGATTTTGAAACTCACTAGTGTGTTCAGCAACAGAGATATCGCATTTCAGCTTCAAATTTACAAGTCTTCTCGTTAGGAGGGCTTTGTTCCGAGTAGTCTTCGATTGGTACATGCCTTCTAACTTTGTCCAAAGAGCATAGGCATCAGTCTCCTGGACGACATGGTGGAAGACACTGTGATCGATCCATTGTCTGATCTAGCCAATGGTTTTCCGATTCTTCCGTTTCCAGTCTTCGTCGGTTTCTGCTGTTGGTTTAACTCCATTAAGCTTAATAGGGTCAAACAAATCTCGGCAATACAGCACATCGTCCATTTTGGGCTTTCAAATTACATATTTGAAAGCATTCAACTTTATCATGGATCTCGAAATCAACGTTGATTCCTCCATCAGACTTTGCCGTTGAGTCCAGACTGGTCAAATTAGCCGAAAAAGCACTTTGGATTGCCAAAATAAAAACTGGAAGTTTTTGAAAATTGATTTGCAATATTTGACCGTATGGATGTGTCTGAAATATTTCAAATAGTTGGAAAGCACTATTGGATCGCCCAAATCGGACTTTAAATGGCTCTGATAAAGCCAAAACAAGTTGAATGGTTCAGATCGCTGAATTCTGGAGAGCCTGAGAAGCACCAGATTATTTCTCTGGATCAGCTAACGTTAGCGGCTCAGACAATGGCTTGGTCAGTGGCGCGACTTGGTCAGCGGCTCCAGATCGGCTTATCGACTCCAGCACGGCTCCGCGCGCAGCTCGGATAATGTCAGCGTCTGTTGTGCGCTTGTGGCAAGTGTTGCGCGTGAGATCATGCGCCTTCTTCCTTTGGAAGCGTGTGCGGTGCGTGGGCGCGTGGAAGCGCGTGAGAACTGCATCAAGTGGTACGTATGACGCGTGCGGGCCCGTCCAAACTTCTTTTCCAACGCGGTTTTCACGATTGTGCTCGTCTGGTCGAGGGCTTGCACCTAGTGTACTCAAAAGTGGATTTTAGCCACTTTGATTTCTAGGCAATTTTTAAAAACACACTCTGTTTTTCCGAAAACGCACAAAACTAGCTCTGATACCACTTTGTTGGGATCAAACACACCCAAAAAATAAATCATACACACAGAGAACACAATATTTACGTGGTTTGACCCAATACGTTCACGGAGCAGAAATGAGAATTTTCACTAAAACGGAGCAAAAAATACAAAACGGAGGAGAAGTATCTCACTCTCTCTACTTAACTCAAAGCTCTCATACACTTCTCACAACTCTCTCTTTTTTGATAAAAATCACCCTCTTCCTCCAATCTCTATTTATACACACACACACACACGCACACACACACAGAGGCAACTCCCCCCCACACACACCGAGGCAACTCCCCCCAAAAATTTCTACGTTCTTTAATGGTTAATGGTGAGAATCAACAAAGGCAACAATGTGAAGAGAATGGAGAGTTTTTCAGATGCCCAACTCAGACTTTCACTTATGGTGGAGGTCTTCCTATGCCATTCTTCATTGACTCTCTGCTCTGCATGCATGGGGTTAGAGCTAACATTGGTGTTGTTCAACAATGAAACCCATGAGATCAGAAATCTTGAAATGTACGGATGTGGCAATGCTCTTGGGCTTTGGGCTATTTGTTACAAAGAGTGCTTAGTTTCATTGTTTGGACAAAATGATGAGGATGGGAGGAGAGGCTACCAATTCTCTGATGCGGTTCATGACTTCTTTATTACTGGTTGCAGCAAGAACCTAGGGTTTAGGAATCCAAATCCAAAATAACATATTATTATTGTTATCTGATTATCCTCTTTGGTTTCCCTTTTTTTTTTTTTTTTTTTTTTTGGGTGTAGGTTGTCTCGTTGGTTAATTTTCTCTGTTTTGAAAATTAGTACTTTTTATGGATGTTGAAATTAATAAATCGAAACTAGGGTTGTTTGGGATGTCCTAAATAAGTACACTTTTTGACTTTTTGGACTAAAAAGTTTAGGAAAAAAATACAGTTCTTTGGGATATCTTTTTGGATTTTTACGAAAAAAATGTGTATTAAAAAATTGTATAAATTAGTGTATAGAAGAAGCTTAGGAAAGAAGAATAGGCAGTACGGTGGATGTCCTAGCTGGCAGCGTGTGCAGAGTAGTGTATAGGAGATGGTTTCCTCCCTTTCGGGCATTGAATTGGACGGTGTTGTTTGGCTTGTAGGAGCCCACCACAGGTCCCGTTTTGCTCATCGGAACCGTTTAATGTGTAGAACTCGTCGAGTACTATATGCTTGTAAAAAATCACGTTGATCGGATATCGATAGCTATCTGATTGGATTAGTTTTTTTTGTCACACCATCCATTTTGTATACAAAACTAATTTGATCATGTAGTTAGCTATATCCGATCAACGTGATTTTTTACAAGCATATAATACTCGACGATTTCTACACATTGAACGATTCAGATTATCACAACGGGACCCGTGATGGGCCCCTATGGGCCTAACAACACCGTCTTGTTTGCTTCTTAGACTGTTTCCTTTGTACAAACGGTGGGCAGCTAAAGTACAACTCACGTGACATGTAAGTTGTACTTTTTTTTTGTAAAATTAATTTTTTTAATATTTTTTTTGGTGAATAATGATAAATTTTTAACTTTTTTGGTAACTTTTTGACTTTTTTGAGGTATGTCTAACCAGCCCATATATGTTGACTTTTTTTTACCTTGTATTATTATTTTGAAGAACAATACTATATAAATTTTCAAATTCAAATATTTATCTATAAGTCATGAAATTAATTTTTTAATTAATTATTTCATTTTATTTTTATTTATAGGTCGTGAAATTAATTTTATAAATTTTTTATTAGTTTTTATATGTTTATCTATAATGAAATTAATTAAAGTACAAATGAGAGAAAAAAAAGAAAAGAAAAAAAAGGTGCTTTTTTAAAAAAAAAAAATCAATTATTTTATCTTTATCTGTAGGTCATGAAATTAAATTTTTTAAATTAATTTTGGGAGGATTTACATGTAACTCTTAATAAATGAACTTATTGTCCAGTAGTCCTGTTAGAATTAATGGTCTTTTTCATTAAATACCATTAAAAAATATCACTAATTATTAATTTTCAGTGATGGTATGAAAATTTTGTTACAAAAAATGTCATTAATTATAAATTTTAGTAACAGTTTAACAAAAACATCACTAATTTTTAATTTTCAACGGCAGTTTAAAAAATTTGTCATAGAAAAACGTGATTAATTGTAAGTTTTAACGACAATTATAAAAATCGTGATAAAAGTCACTAATTGTTAATTTTTAGTGACATATTTAAAAAAATCAACACAAAAATTTTATTTTTAACAATGATTTTATTAGGACTTATTTTCAATAGGACCTAATGAAAATTAAATCCAACTATTAGGACATATTAGTAGTTTATCCTTAATTTTGATATGTTTATCTATGAGAAGGAAGTTTATAATTCAAATCTTTATCTATAAGTTATGAACTTAATTTTTTTTAATCACTTATTTGATTTTTATCTTTATCTATAAGTCATGAAATTAATTTTCATAAATTAGTTATAATTTTTTTATGTTTATAGGGAGAAACTTTGAAATTCAAATTTTTATCCATATGCCATGAAGTTAATTTCCATTTCAATTAATCAAACAATTAAAAAATAGAGGAAAAAGTAAAACATGAAAGACAATTTAGGAAAGAGGAAATTTTAAAATTATGAAAATTTAGGAATAGAATTTTGCAGTTTTTTTTATTATTATTTTTTTAAAGAAAATACTACATTTGCTTATATATAGTATCGATAGATAGATAGATACTTAGATAGACAGATAGATGCATGGCACAATGTTCATATGCAGCAGATGACCTGTCTGTGATGTTTATTCAAAGAACAATTGCAAACAACCCCACTCCAAGATCCAAGTCCAAATCTAATTTTAAAATTGTGTTTAAATCAATAATTTGAGGAGATATTTGTAGAGCAAAAAGAAGAAGAAGAAGAAAAAAATCAATAAAATTGAAGCTATTTTTTCCGTACTTTCTTTTCTTTTTCTTCACAAATCCACACATTTGTAACATTTGGGGGAGTTAGATAGGCATTTAGGCCACGTTTGTTTGGCAGATTAGATTGGATGGGATTATTAGTAAGAGGATTGTTAGTGAAGAGATTGTTAATGTGTGGATTGTTAGTGAGGGGATTAAGTAAAAGTGTGTTTGTTTTGATGATAGTATGGGAGATGATTAGTGATGGGATTGTTAAATTATTTTTATATAAAACAAATAAATAAATTATTTCTATATTAAAAAAAATTAAAACAAATATTAAAACAACTAAGAGCACTTTTTAAAAAAAAACATTTAAAATAATAAATTTTTTATATAAAATAGACTCAATCCCCTCACTATTTTCCTAATCCCACCTAAAATTCACCCAAGCTAATCCCCCAACAGAGGGGGATTACTAAGCCCCCTTCACTGCTAATCCTATCACATTGTGTTGCATCCAAACAAGGGTTTGGTGGGTCCCACGGATTGCTAATCCAATCCACCCTCCCAAATCCCCAATCAAACATGGCCTTAAAGTTGTGTTTCGATTATGAATTTTAATAAAAATTTAAAAAGAAAAAAAAAGTAAAAAAAATGTGAACAAAATATAAACTTTTTATTTTTGATTTTTTATTTCCTTTGCCTTTTCTCTTTCTTTTCCGCTTTCCTCTTCAAACCACATAAAGAAAAAATTATTAAATGCACTTCGAGATGAGTCCACACCAATCACCAATTGAAATATCTCATATTGTCTTTCCAAATATTAATTACAATAACAAAAGTTATATATCATTCACATTCAAGACTTTAAAATAGCAAGCAGTGACCACCACTTCTCCACATGAAGAGGTAAATGAACTCTCACAGCATACTGCCAAGTTTGCAAACAGAGTGTGCTTTAAAGATCCTGACTCACACCATAATTCAAATGCAAAGAACATTTTCAACCAAAAGAGAGTAGCAGTAAGGCTTCATAAAGAATGTTGGTGATGACTTTGTTCTCACAATTTAATGTGTTGGACCCCTCTACTCTACTGACCTCCTTCTAATTCTCTTTACGGTGATGACTTCATTCTCGCAATTCAATGTGTTGGACCCCTCTGCTCTACTCACCTCCTTCTAATTCTGTAAAGATTAACCTTAAATTCTTTCATTTCAAATTTATTACTTGTCTAAATGAAACCAAAGTTAATAAGAAGCAGTTGGGGTGGTTTACAATATTAAATGATATATATCATCAATATAATTTGGCAATATAATTTTTGAAGCTGAATTTCAATAGATAATTTCAACAAATAAATTTTTTAACAGATAATTTCAACAGATAATCAAAAAAAATTAAACAGATAGATATTTGAACCACTAGTCAAAAAAATTAAAAGATAGATTAAAGGTGTAAAATTATAAATAAAATGTGTTCCAAAATAATAAAATGTATTTTTCACCACAATATTTGATAAAGAGTATACTTTTCACCCCCCCCCAAAAAAAAAAAAAAAAAAAAAAAAAACTCATGAGACCTAATTACACCCTCTTTAAAATGAAATTTTCATCAATTTTCTCTATTAATAATAATAATAATAATAATAATCTCCTGAACTTCTTTTAACGAGCAAAATAGTTTAGAGATTTTTTTATTTTGTTATTTACTTTTGAACTTGTTAAATTCACATAATTTTTTCCTTTTATTTTGATCTTATAAAATACTTCACATTCGCAACCATGCTAATGAAGTTTAGACGCATGGCACGTGTCACCCAACCCAAGTAACCTTTGTAAGTCTTCAAGGCTTTCTGAAAAAGAAAAAAGAATGCAAGTCTTCTACATTCTATAATTCCTCCTAATTTCTACCCTTCAATTCTCTCTCCCAACCAATTCGAATTAATTACCCTACCCACCACCTTCTCCACCATTATAAATATGTATGGATTTCCATAAAGAAATCTCAAAAATCTTGAGTTGGGTGTGAAAAAATGAAGTTCATCAATCTAGTGTTTCTTTTGGGCTTGCTCTGGACGCCGAACCCAGTTACTTGCCAAATACCTTACAATCAGTTCCAACTTGTCCAAGCTTGGATACCGACATTTTGCAAGAAATACAGTGGCTGTTTTCCGAATTTGACACCAAACTTCACCCTTCACGGCCTTTGGCCAGCTACAAGCACCGGGAACTTAGTGTTGAATTGTGGCACAGGTTGGAACGATTCTAATATTCGACCCGAGGTAATAAAATCCTTTCTTAATTAAACTTAAATTGTTGTTGTGCTTCATTTCTCCAAGTGTTACAAATTTGATTTGATTGATTATTATTAAACAATCACAACTATCCAATTACTTATGGCTTATTTTCTTAATTTATTTATTTATTTTTCTTGGTTTGATATGTATTGCATGTGGGATATCATCACCCCATGTGAGGGGTGAAGCCAACACACATGAGTTGGCCATGTTAGGAAGCCAGCCTTTAGCCATGTGAAGAAGGGGTTGGCACAAGCTGGCCATGTGCTGGCCAGCCTCTCCATCTGCATTCTGTTAGTGTATAAATGGAGGCTGAGGGGAGGGTTTGATATAGAGAGCAGAGCAAGCCACAGAGAGTGAGATATCTGAGGCGGAGAAACCGTCTTCCTTGGTGTGAGCAAGGGAGACGGGTGAGTGGGTGAGTGAGGAGAGTGCGAGCTCCTCCTCTATTGTAATCTTTCTGTAATATCTCCATTGTTGTAGTGATAACCGGCTACTCTCCCGTGGACGTAGGCATTGAGGCCGAACCACGTTAAATATTGTGTCTCCTTGAGTGTGGGTGTGTTTTTCTGCTTGGTATAATTTCTATAAGGTCTTGGGCGGGATCCCAGATCCCAACAAGTGGTATCAGAGCCTCGTTGGTGGCGTTTCGGAACAAAAACAGCGTGTTGTTTGAAACTGCCCAGAAATCAAGTTGCTCGAAATCAGATTTTGAGCATACCAGGAGCAAGGGCTCGAGAAGAGGAGTCCAACCATGTAAAGACGATACCCGGAGGAGTCTCCACGCGCCCTCACGCGCCCCCTGAAGAAGGCGCGTGAGGCCCAGTCTCTGCACGCGCCCGCACGCGCCGTGAAGGCATTTAGGCCACGTTTGTTGGGCAGATTAGATTGGATGGGATTATTAGTAAGAGGATTGTTAGTGAAGAGATTGTAAATGTGTGGATTGTTAGTGAGGGGATTAAGTAAAAGTGTGTTTGTTTTGATGATAGTGTGAGAGATGATTAGTGATGGGATTGTTAAATTATTTTTATATAAAATAAATAAATAAATTATTTCTATATTAAAAAAAATTAAAACAAATATTAAAACAACTAAGAGCACTTGGTAAAAAAAAAAAAAATTTAAAATAATAAATTTTTTATATAAAATAGACTCAATCCCCTCACTATTTTCCTAATCCCACCTAAAATTCACCCAAGCTAATCCCCCAACAGAGGGCGATTACTAAGCCCCCTTCACTGCTAATCCTATCACATTGTGTTGCATCCAAACAAGGGTTTGGTGGGTCCCACGGATTGCTAATCCAATCCACCCTCCCAAATCCCCAATCAAACATGGCCTTAAAGTTGTGTTTCGATTATGAATTTTAATAAAAATTTAAAAAGAAAAAAAAAGTAAAAAAATGTGAACAAAATAAAAACTTTTTATTTTTGATTTTTTATTTCCTTTGCCTTTTCTCTTTCTTTTCCGCTTTCCTCTTCAAACCACATAAAGAAAAAATTATTAAATGCACTTCGAGATGAGTCCACACCAATCACCAATTGAAATATCTCATATTGTCTTTCCAAATATTAATTACACAAACAAAAGTTATATATCATTCACATTCAAGACTTTAAAATAGCAAGCAGTGACCACCACTTCTCCACTTGAAGAGGTAAATGAACTCTCACAGCATACTGCCAAGTTTGCAAACAGAGTGTGCTTTAAAGATCCTGACTCACACCATAATTCAAATGCAAAGAACATTTTCAACCAAAAGAGAGTAGCAGCAAGGCTTCATAAAGAATGTTGGTGATGACTTTGTTCTCACAATTTAATGTGTTGGACCCCTCTACTCTACTGACCTCCTTCTAATTCTCTTTACGGTGATGACTTCATTCTCGCAATTCAATGTGTTGGACCCCTCTGGTCTACTCACCTCCTTCTAATTCTGTAAAGATTAACCTTAAATTCTTTCATTTCAAATTTATTACTTGTCTAAATGAAACCAAAGTTAATAAGAAGCAGTTGGGGTGATTTACAATATTAAATGATATATATCATCAATATAATTTGGCAATATAATTTTTGAAGCTGAATTTCAATAGATAATTTCAACAAATAAATTTTTTAACAGATAATTTCAACAGATAATCAAAAAAAATTAAACAGATAGATATTTGAACCACTAGTCAAAAAAATTAAAAGATAGATTAAAGGTGTAAAATTATAAATAAAATGTGTTCCAAAATAATAAAATGTATTTTTCACCACAATATTTGATAAAGAGTATACTTTTCACCCCCCCCAAAAAAAAAAAAAAAAAAAAAAAAAAAAAACTCATGAGACCTAATTACACCCTCTTTAAAATGAAATTTTCATCAATTTTCTCTATTAATAATAATAATAATAATAATAATCTCCTGAACTTCTTTTAACGAGCAAAATAGTTTAGAGATTTTTTTATTTTGTTATTTACTTTTGAACTTGTTAAATTCACATAATTTTTTCCTTTTATTTTGATCTTATAAAATACTTCACATTCGCAACCATGCTAATGAAGTTCAGACGCATGGCACGTGTCACCCAACCCAAGTAACCTTTGTAAGTCTTCAAGGCTTTCTGAAAAAGAAAAAAGAATGCAAGTCTTCTACATTCTATAATTCCTCCTAATTTCTACCCTTCAATTCTCTCTCCCAACCAATTCGAATTAATTACCCTACCCACCACCTTCTCCACCATTATAAATATGGATGGATTTCCATAAAGAAATCTCAAAAATCTTGAGTTGGGTGTGAAAAAATGAAGTTCATCAATCTAGTGTTTCTTTTGGGCTTGCTCTGGACGCCGAACCCAGTTACTTGCCAAATACCTTACAATCAGTTCCAACTTGTCCAAGCTTGGATACCGACATTTTGCAAGAAATACAGTGGCTGTTTTCCGAATTTGACACCAAACTTCACCCTTCACGGCCTTTGGCCAGCTACAAGCACCGGGAACTTAGTGTTGAATTGTGGCACAGGTTGGAACGATTCTAATATTCGACCCGAGGTAATAAAATCCTTTCTTAATTAAACTTAAATTGTTGTTGTGCTTCATTTCTCCAAGTGTTACAAATTTGATTTGATTGATTATTATTAAACAATCACAACTATCCAATTACTTATGGCTTATTTTCTTAATTTATTTATTTATTTTTCTTGGTTTGATATGTATTGCATTTGCAGACAAGGGTCTTAGCGGGTCCTTTGGCCAGCGCATGGCCAAGCATTATAATTGGCAGAACGGATTCACAGCTTTGGCAGTATGAATGGGACAAACATGGGACTTGTTGTTTGTCCAGAATGACGAAAATGGATTACTTTGTGAGCGTAATCCGAGAAAGAAATAAGATGGACTTGCTCAGCATCCTAGGCAATGCCAACATAGTACTGCGCTCCGATGTATCGTATACCAACCTTGATTTCGAAAATGCTCTTACTCAGTTCACTGGAGTGGGAAATAGCATTTACGTTTCGTGGTATGCTCTTAACAACACGCATGTGCAACTGTTTGAGATTTACACTTGTCTCAACTACCTTGCAACCCAAGTGATTCCCTGTCCAGTAAGTACCAAACAAAGGGGTTGTACCGGGAGCATTGTATTTCTCCCGTAGTAGTAGCAACTTATGTTGGAATAATTAGTGTGCTTGATGAACCGCAACAGTGTTTTATTAAAGTAAATGTTTGAAATTGACTATAGCATGCTATGTTGGTTCATTTAATTTTTTCTTTGCTAGATTCATTAACTGTTTATCAACTTGAAATTGCAAAATTTTCTTAGTTTCAATAGATTGTGAAATATCTGTTGTAGAAATGTCTACAACACCCCAAATGATAAAATGGCCCCAGAACCAATCCACTCCCGGAAGAAATGGAATAGTGATGAAAATTCTCCAAAAGCTACAAAAGGGTTCAGAAAGCTTCTCTTGAATAAAAATTGCAGCAAGGGATGGGGTTCAATATATTTCACCACCGCATCCACTTACAAAATGTTCTGTTACTTGAATTGCTCTTCACATAATCTTTCTTGTACTTTGTAAATGTGGCTACTAATTCATCATAGTCTGGAAGCTTTGGGTGGACATAGCTCAACTGAGGCCTGGACTCTTCATCTTCTTCCATTTCCTCCAGATGATCATGACATGAGCTACAAGAATTGTGCATTAAAATCCCTTCCTTGACTATCATGTTTTGATAATTCACTTCGTTCTGATGTTTTGATAATCCATCATATTTTGCGCACGCTCCATCTTTCTTGATCATGGCATTGCGTCTATGTGCTAAACTCTTCTTCTTCACGAAACTTTTACCTAACATTTCTATCCCATGATTCCAAACTATTAATTTCATTTTTGCCACTGAAATCTTCTTTGTTTGATAACTGATCTTCCATGTCATCGAGGTAGACAATGGCTGTCTCTTGAATTGGAGGTGAACTATCTGGTGTGTAGTCCTATTTGATTAACTATCATAAGAATCTCAAGGAAAGGTCACCAAGCTCCTAGAATTGGTGCAAGAAAATCTTGATCCAATTCTCCAGAACTTGTCCTTCATTTTTTATTTCGGCATTTGATCACTATCTTGAATTACCAAATCAAAAGATTGATCTTTATTTCTAGTTTCACATTTTTTTTCTCCAAAAAACTGGGAGCTACAAGTTAAGAAAAACAATTGTTTTAAGTCCGAGATATTTGTAAAAGAAAAATTATTCAATAGTTTCAAAGCATCCCGGGAGCACCACCGTGGCATGTGCACATGGTGCTCCTAACCAATTAGGCTGTACAAAAAAGACCAATGAGGCTAACCTTGTCTCTCACCCAACAAACCAAGATAAATTTATAAATTTATGAGTATAATAGATGAGAATAAAAAAGGGGAAATTACTATTGGGTAATTTCAAAAAATATTTTAAATTTATGCAAAATTTTATAATTTTAATTATTAATATTTATAATTTTTATCATTTATGTGCGATTATTTTTTAAATAATACACTGCACTGAAATTTTCCCAATAAAAAATACAAAAATATAGTGATTTCTCATCTATTTATGTAAAAAGAAAATCATGATTGTGTGTTTTCTCCCTATATTTTTGGATGAGTAAAATAATAAAATATGTGAAATACGAATATGAGTGAATTTTTTTTTTCTTCTTTATTGTGTATTTTAATGGACAATCACGATATTATAATTTTATTTTTATTTTATAACTAACCAATTTGTTTCTTTTCAGTTTTTCTTATCACAATTTCTCACCAAATTTATAAATCAAATATAAGAAAATTTCTCTTTCTATTCATTTCTTACCAAACCATCTCATCCAAATAAACTATATAGTTAAATGGACAGTGAAAAAAAAAGTGATAAAAATAAAAGTTAAATGTGTCACTTTCTCTTCTTTGTACACATAAAAGGTAAAGTTAAATGTAAACATAAATTTTATGAAAATCAAACGTGTAAAACAAAAGTAATGAAATTTTACAATTATGAAACATTGAAAAAAAAATAAAATAATTACTTTATACATTAATTTGGTTGTTATGCACAAATGACAAAGAACAATGACCAAAATGAAATAAAATTAGGGTTAAATAGGTAAGGGACCAACAAATACACAAAAACTAGACAGCAGATCTAGTAGATACACAGCATAGAGGCACAAAGTGAAGCAGAGTTTGCTCCCAGCCAATGGTGGCAGGCCAGAAGATGTTACGCAAACCAGCAAAGCAAGATAGATACATAGAAACACAGACAGGACAGAAACCAACATACTACCACTGAGACAGATAGATACATAGCCAGCACTGGAGCAAGTAATACCCAAGCCAGCAAACCAGCACACCAGCAGACTCCAAAAGCCACCCAAAACACCAAAACATCAACCAGCCAATGACAGAACAAGTCACAGCAAATGGTGGCAGACCAAGGTACCAACTAGTTAGTAGCCCTCAACTGCAGACCTTAAACTGCTGCAGATACAGAAATACGCAATAGCAGAGCTTGCACAAATAGATACAGTACAACATAGCTATGAAGACAGCAGTGTTGTAGCAGAACAATCAGCACCAGAGCAAGCACCAAGGTAAAAGACACCAAAGTGATAATATTCACCACACACAAGCAGCCCCAACACAGATTACCAGATTACAGATGTACCAGGTAACAACATAAACACCATAAAAGCATAATACAACACAGATGCAGCAGAGCAACAAACAGAAGCAGGGGCAAACACACTTAACAGCAGAGGGATAAAAGGTGATTCCATAGATAATGTTGTTAGTATTTATTAGAATTAGAAATAGTTTTACAACATAAATTATAACTTATAAAAAATTTCTTCAATTTAATGATAAATATCGACAACTTCAAACGACTTTGTTAGTATATGTATTATATGTTAGTGCATATATATATTAGCTCTAAAACACCAACTAGCTTTAATAATGTTGTCTTCTTAGTGTATACTTTCCCCTTTCGGTGACCACTTTCCCTTTAGGCCATGATGTTGTTTTGTATAGTGTGTATACCACTTAGGCCATTTTCTTCTATATAAAGGAGACCGTGTAGAACATTCAATACATCAATCATAATACATACAATTTATTCTCTCTCTATCAATTTATCTAACATGGTATCAGAGCTAGGTTAACAACCTAGTCATTTTGCTTCACCGGCGGGCGGCAGTCTCGCCTTGGCCGCCCGCCGGACCTCTACACATACCTTGACTCGGCTGCCACTAAACCCAATTCAACATTCACCTTCAAGATCAGAGCATCATCACCATCATCCATCTCTGATTTTGAGTTCAATGCTGTCTTTGTAAATCCTTCAACCAACACATCACATATTACCTCATTATTCAAATCATTCCTCACTTCATTAGTTGCATCATTACTTGACCCATTGTTCTCATCATTCCTTGCCTCAACATTCTCTCATGGGAACAGCCTTAGAGCCTAGTCAACCTCTGCATCCAAATCTTCATCTGGGTCATCCCTTCTCCTCCTTATTTGCTGATGTTGTGCCAACCTGGGCTATTTCTTCAGATGTGCTAATCATCCGTGCTCGGCTCTTCAAGTTTGTCACCACTGCATCAACAGCCCATTGTGATCCCACGTCTCAGGTCCATGGCATTCATTCCAGCTAAAACTGACTTGCATCCCTCAGAATATATGGCCCATCAACGACCTCAATCTCAGCTGCCATAGCCTTTGTTTCCTCCTCTGTATATGCCACACCCACCAAGTCACCTACACCGAAGCTCTCTCTCTCTCTCATACAACTCCTGATTCCTAAACCAGCAACCCCGAGAGAGAGAGAGAAAGAGAGAGAGAGAGAGAGAGAGAGAGAGAGAGAGAGAGATGGAAGACCTCCACTTTCCCAACGAAATGCCTGATTTCATCCCAGAAACACCCGAATCATCAGCCTCCGAAAGATCCGAAGATTCGCTCACCAAGCTTCTCTCTCTTCCTTACAAGACACTCGCTGAGAGACTCAATCGAGCAGCTCTGGACCTAAAACAAACTGTTGTGAAGGAGACATGGGGGAGCAGTGGGAGACGCGTACATGACGACTGTACTCTCTCTCTAGCCCGAGACCAATATATATCTCTCTCTCCATCACATGCGAGCCATCACATGCAAGCAAATACACCTCGTGGTGAACAATTTCCCATGAAACTCTGCCCTCAGCAAAGGCTCCTGCCCACATGGTCTTGTTCCCTTTTCTTATCTTCCAAAAAAAAAAAAAAAAAAAAAAAAAATTCATTCACCATTCACAATATCCGGTCAGCATGGTTCCACTCTTTTCAACTTTATTTTCTTTTTTATATATATACATATTTTTTTATTATTATCATATATTCTATCAATATACCAGTCCACATATTCAAATCCCCTTCATCATATCTTCATATTTGTTTAATCTATCAACATCCACCCACCTCCATTTTATTTTTGTTTACCATATCTTTGTTTCATCTGTCATTACCCACTTTCAGTATAATGGCTGGCACCATCATGTGTTGGTTTGAACAAAACCGTGAGTCCCATTACCACTTTATTTATTTTATTTTCTCTTCTTTTTTTTTTTTCCATTAAAACAACAAAAAAAAAAAAAAAAAACCATCCAGTTACAACCACCTCGGTTTTCATTCCACAAACTTGTCCTTTTTTTCCTCACAAGGATCAACCCTGATCACAATTACAAAAAAAAAAAAAACAAAACAAAAAAAAAAAAACAAAACAAACCAACAAACCAAATACACAAACCACCACCTCCACAGGCGGAATTTTTCTTCTCTACTCTGCAGCCGTTCTCTTCTTCTTGCCTCCGTCCTGAGCGGCCCTTGACGGTACTGCCTCTGTGTTTTCCACGCCGCCGAGCACGTTCACTCCCCCATACTCCTCCACTGCAGCATATGGCAGACCTCCAAATCGGAACATCACGGTGGCCTTCCGCTTCAGCTCCTTATTTTCCGCCTTTAGCACACTTATCTCTGCTCGCGCATCCTTATACATGCGTTGGAGCAGAGCCAGTTGGGCGTTTAACTGCTGCACCTCATTTGTTCTACTCTGCAGCCGGTGCGACAAGTTTGTGACCGCAGTCATGGTCTCCACGCATGACTTCAATGTATACTGATTGGCCTCAATATCCGTTTGCACCGCCATTTTTTGCTCCACCGATCGCATCGGAAAGTTCAATGGAGCAAAACCAGAGGTGTTTGGTTGAGGTTCACTGGCCACCGCACCAGTTATTTCTCTTGTGGACTCGTTCAGTTCTGGAAAGAGCGTGAGCAGACCACGGGAAGAGGAGGCCATGTTCTGGGTAGCTGGACGGGAAGAAGAAGAGGCCATGTTATGGGTTGCTGAGTGTTTCAGAGAAGGGTTGGTTACAGAATGTTTACAGAGTGTTTCAGAATGCCAATGTTCAGAGGTTTCAGACTGGTTTGCATAGCCTCCGCCTCAACCTTGGTTTAAATAGCCAGGGCCGATACGCGCATCGCGCGCCACTTGACGCCAGACGACAAAACGGGCGCGCAAGCCAAGGTAGTCACGTGCCTCGCCATCATGTCCGGCACACCTTTTTATGGATTGGGCACGCCTTTTGATGGCACACCTTTTGATAGATTGGGCACGACTTTTGAGGGTGCGATATATATATATCTATATATCTCTATCTTTTGGGCTCCCACGGTCTGACACGACCACACAGTGTCTTTTACATCGGTCCGGCATGACCCCGTAAACTGTCACAACATTGGCTCCTACAACGGTCTGACACGACCACACAGTGTCTGCTACATCGGTCCGACATGACCCCGTAAACTGTCTTGATCCCCTTTATCACTCACTTTATTTCAACCTCAAATAGTTTTCTATCTTCACACCTATTTGAGTTTGAGGGGGGGTTATACATATATCATGGTGAGCATGGTTACACACCATGGGAACCACTCAAGCCATCCCATGGCGCACTCCCTAAGTCGCCTCCTTGGTGCACCACCACAAGCTTTACAACGGTCCGGCATGACCCCATAAACTGTCCCGACATTGATTCCGGTTAGCATCTACATCGGTCCGGCATGACCTCGTAAATTATCCAGACATTATCTACTACAACGGTCCGACACGACCATACAGTGTCTTCTCCAACGGTGTGACACGACCATACCGTGTCTTCAATAACAATGTGACACAACCATACAGTGTCTCCTATCCTATTTTATTTTATTTGTCAGTTTATTTTCTTATTTTGTTACTCTCTCCAAACTCAAGTTGGTTAGTACCTATCCTCCTTGAGTTTGAGGGGGGCTGTTAGTATATGTATTATATGTTAGTGCATATATATATTAGCTCTAAAACACCAACTAGCTTTAATAATGTTGTCTTCTTAGTGTATACTTTCCCCTTTCGGTGACCACTTTCCCTTTAGGCCATGATGTTGTTTTGTATAGTGTGTATACCACTTAGGCCATTTTCTCTTATATAAAGGAGACCGTGTAGAACATTCAATACATCAATCATAATACATACAATTTATTATCTCTCTATCAATTTATCTAACAGACTTATTTGAAATCATTGATAAGAGGTGGAATCTTCAGACGAGTTATTTGAAATCCAAGTTTACAATTATTTTTTTGTTATGCTAATTAATGAATTTTTGATGGCGAATCGATCGACCCATCTTAACACAAAAAACAAAAAAACACGAGAGTGATCCTGATTTGACTTGAATTTCATTCAACCCAAGTTGAAATAACATTACAGAAGCTTATGGAAGTGAGGCTAGCATGTTTGGCCCACTGAGCCACTCTCCATTTGACATTAACACTCAAATCCTTAAGATTAGGCTGACTCCCATTGAAGATTCAATGGGAGTTTCTCTTTTCCATATGTCAAACTAACACCTCCAAACAAAATTGGTTGCATCAAAACCACCAGTGTTTTTCTTTGTCATGTTATTGTTTTGCACCAAACCAAACATGTACATTGGAGAAGACTACTAAAAGGTACCCCGCCACCATTGTTGTTTTCTTTCCCATGGAGAACATCTCCTTTTAATTAGTCACCAATGAACAACAAACAAATATTTTAAACAAAAGAAAGCTCCAAACAAAGTAAGATTGGCTATGTCATTCTCCTTTCCCCCAACCCCCCCCCCCCCAATTCCATGCCCTCTCTCTACAACAGGATTAAAGTCAGATTGTTTAGGTGTTCATGGGGTGTGTTATGTACTATAGTTCAGAACATTCAATAAAGTTATATCACAATTTGTAAAAAAAAAAATTTGTAACTTCCTATAATTAATCACAAAAAATTCTAAAGCTTACAAAGTTCTTTCTTTAAATTTTAACAATTCACCTATTAGGTGTACAGACACCACTAATTTTAATTTCTATTTGATTAATTAATTACTCAATGAAAGTGAATGGATATGAGGTAGTAGGAGCATCCATGATCCCTTAAAAGTGCAAAAGAAGAAAAAAGATAAGTGAAAGAGACAGGTTTGGTGATCAATTTGCGCATGTTTGTTTGTGAGGAAATGAAGTTAAGGTGCTTCATGCACCTAATTATAGATTTTTGGATTAACATGGCTTGTTCTTCAGTGGTTTTAGTCACCGAGTCACTGTTAATTATTTTTCATGGGTTAATTGTATTTTTTAAATGAAAAACATTTTAATTGTGTCAAAGGTGATTCCATAGATAATGTTGTTAGTATTTATCATTAGAATTATAAATAGTTTTACAACATAAATTATAACTTATAAAAAATTTCTTAATTTTAATGATAAATATCGACAACTTCACAGTACAGGGATAAAAGGTGTTATTTGATTAGTTTAAAGTATACAATTTACACTTGGTGATTAAGAAAATTCATTCAATTTTGGCATACGTTAGTTATGGTTTATATAGTTGGGGAGAGAAATGTATGTTTTGCTGTGTAGGCCAAGTGAATGAATCTTATAATAATATGTTAATTCATTGTACCTTATCAAATATGTAAGAGATAATAAACAATTAGCAAATCATTGGTAAGAGGTGGAATCTTCAGACGATGTATTTGAAATCCAAGTTTACAATTATTTTTTTGTTATGCTAATTAATGATTTTGTGATGGCGAATCGATTGACCCATCTTAACACAAAAAACAAGAAAACATGAGAGTGGTCCTAATTTAACCTGAATTTCATTCAACCCAAGTTGAAATAACATTACAGCAGCTTATGGAAGTTAGGCTACCATGTTGATTAATTAACAATTGATTAATCAACAGTTAATTAACTAATTAATGAGCCGATTTAGCTGAAACAGAGACACATTTGGTCATATAGTGGGCTTTCAGTTTCACTTTCGAATCTAAGTGTGTTTTCGGATAGATGGGGGGCCACCCCCAATGCCTAACATAGCTTAACAATTACAAATTGCAATTACACGCAGCAGCTAAACAGATGAAACATCATGTCAATAGATACAGACCTCTCCCCTCTTTCAGAAACCAACCTGAATTTTTAAACCCTAAAATCATTAATGTACTCCACTTATTAATCTATGTCATTACCTTAATAATTTATTATACGGTGTACATATACGACGCCTATCCAATCCAAACACAATTCTATTATAAACACAGAAACAAACATATAATAGCAGTAAAGAAGTTGCACTCACTAAATTCAAAATCATAGATGGAATTTGCAGTGGTGATGGGTTATTGTGCAGGTGGTGCTGAATTAAGAGAACTTACATGCAAGTCCTAATAAAATTTGGCACAACAAAATGTCACTAATCGTCTTTTGCTAGAACCAACTTTCATGAAGAATTGATAGAACTTAATGAAAATTAAGTCTAAATATTAGGACCTACTAGTAATTTACCCTTGAATTTTGAATTAATGGATAAACACTTTGTCCTTTGCAAGGGTGGAGAGGCTAATTCCAATAAGTGCTAATCAAACGACTGATTTTCACCCATAAAAAATATATATATATATATATCAAGCTAAGAGAAGCATCGAAAGGACGTGGTAAACTAACACCTTCCTTAAACACAATGGTAAACCTCTGAATTCAACTGTTGTTTTGTCAAAACCAAAACTTTGAGTTATTTAAGAGTTAAACATACTCAAAACAGGGTTTAAATATTATATTTCAAATAATATTTGCAAATAGATAGTTCTATCTCAGCTTTTATTTGGTTTACAGTACTTGATTCGCACGAAATTAAGATTGTTTCATATCCATTAGTGCATGTGCGCATAGCTAACGCTAGGAAATATCTAGGCACAACATGTCATATGCAAATTATAGTTTAAATTAGTGTTGATTACAAACTACTATGATATTTTAAATTAGTGATGTTACAAATCAATGCAACTATAATTTTTTTTTTTAAAATCCAATGAAGGAAAAAAGTAAGTACATAGGGTATGCACATTTTTTTGAATTATATTTTTAAAATTATTTCTACTTTGCAACATTGTCATAGTTTGTTTTCCGCTTGATATATAAGCCCAGACAAAGAACAATTTATGTGGGGGAAAAAAAGGGCAACCAAAAAAAAATCAAAAAGGGCTGCCACCACCATAGAATCATCATCTAGACAGTTCATGATCTCACAGCCGTGGCAAGCCAGACACCCAAGAAACTAAAATATATTTAGCAAACCTAGATCAAATGAGATGGCCATTCCACAGCAATCAGAAGTAATCAAGTAAAAATTTGGCAAACAATATCATCACTATCTGGTAGCAAATAAAAGAAGACATCATCAAAGCCCACTCTTTAACAAAATCATAATACATAACTTTATAAAACTCTATTGGATAATACTATACCTTTAACACAACATCAATATTCTCACAATATGTAGATCAATGCCACCACAGCCAACAATTTATAGTTAATTGACAATTTTGCAATCAAAGTTCACTAATTCAGTGCCTAGGGGTAGTTTTGTTTCCAGCTGCTTGGCACGTTCTCTAGCAACATCATTTCCCTCACCTATTTGGTCATTTAAATCACACTCAAGTCAGAGGAGTCCATGGGTGCTATAATTTTGCTCCCAAATCAGACCAATGAGTGTGGAGAGATCGAGCAACAAATCGGAGTCCAACAAGATCCCAAATGTTTGATATTGCACAATTTTTTTATTTTTTTTTATTTGGATACCTAGCATTTGTAATATAAGAAAGTCGTTCTTCTCAATTGACTCTGAAAAACCTAACACTAAAGATTGAAATTTCAACAATCCAAAATCCACAATCCGAAATAAAACCACTTCAACCAAACCCATTTACGAAATCAACACAAAATGAAAGAAAAAAAATCATATAAAAACCCTACAGAAAGCGTGAGAAATGGGGAAGGGAGAGACAACGAGAAAGAGAGAGAAAAAGCGAGTCCAGATCGACAGAGAAGGAGAGAGACCAAGAGACAAATACCTATAATCAGTGGTGGTGCTGATTTGCAGTGATCGTGGTGGCGAGCATCGGTGGCCAGCGAGGGTGATGATCGACGGTGGTGAGCGGCTGTGAGGTTTGGTATCGACTGCTCTCTATGTTGGTGTGTGAGACATAACAGAACCGAAATGTGTTTTCCTGTAAATGGGATACTGGGCGCGAATATTAATGACTTTCCCTCTAAAAAAATTTCGAAGCTTTAGCGACTAAACGATTATTTGTCGCAAATACTCATCAACAGCGACTAAATATTGGTCGCCAAAGGTAACATTTTTGGCTACTAATGTTTACTTTCTTCGGCAATCTTTAATATACAATGACTAAATGATTTGTTGTCGTCAAAAATTCATCTAAATGTGTCATTTTTGTGCAACTAAATCGGTTTTTGTCGGCAAATGATATTATACGCCGACTCAATGAAGAATTAGTAGCATAAAATGACAAAAAACACCGACTATAGCTATTTTTGGTTGCCAATAAGAACTCTATGTCGACCAAAATCATATAGTAGCTAAAAAATGCGATCAATGCCAACTAAATCAACTTTTGGTCGCCCAAAGCACTATTTTTGGCGACTAAAATTATTTTGGTCGCCAATTTTAGTCGCCAAATGTGCAGTTTCTTGTAGTGTAAAGTAAAAAAAAAAAGTAAAATAAGAAATAAAATAAGAAGATAATTTAGGTCTCATTAGACACTTTGTGCTCTCGACTTACTGCATTAAGAAAAATACGTTTGATTTGTATTTTGAGAAACAAAAAACACTGCTTTCTAATTTTTATTTTTCCATTTTCATTTTTAAGATACACACTATCCACACAAAAATTGGTAAAAACTATAAAACATAGAGAAATTGTTTAGTGTTATTGGAATAAATATAAGTGGTGCATGTGCTCTAATTTTATAATTGTTGATTTAAGTAGCACAATTTTTCACTTTTGTGCTATTGTTCATTCTTCAAATGTGTGGTATATAACATACAATATATCCTAGATGATCACGACTGTCTTGATTCAATTGAAAAGGTAAAAGACTATTTTGTTAGCTTTGATTTTAAAAATACCAGATGTCCACATATGCAATATGTGTGTAAATCGAGGGAAAAAAAATGAGTAATATATAGCGATCCCGGTTCTTTCTCCTTTGGTTGTAGTATTTGGACTTAGTTCCGTGGATTCCGGTTGTTGTTTTGAACTTGTTTCTGTCCTTTAATTCTTTAAATTTGAGTTATAGAATGTTTTGGACTTGTTCGTTCCAGGTTGGGTGTGTTTGGGAGCAGGTGGTTGCTGCCCAGGTTTTTAGTCCTTCGCTCGAGCGAGATGTCTGTCGCTCGAGCGAGCGTGGAGTTTTGTGTCTGGTGGCTCGAGCCAGGGTTTCTTCGCTCGAGCGAGTGTTTGCGTCTAGTATAGACCTGAGAGCAGTGTTTCTTCGCTCGAGCGAGAGTTTCTTCGATCGAGCGAGCTTCTGGGTTGCAGACCTGAAGCATCGAGTTTTTGGCTCGAGCGAGCTTTTCTTCGCTCGAGCGAGGCTTTCCTGTGTCTGGTCGCTCGAGCGACCAAGTCTTCGCTCGAGCGAGCCTGTCCAGTTTAAATAGGCAGCAGCGGGTTTTGATCAGTCTTTTCATCCTCTTCTAGTTTCCAAACCCTAGGTCCGACTTCTCTCTCTCTAAACTCATCTTCTTTCTAGGTTTTCATCTACTTCTAGTGTGAATCCATCTTAAGTTCTTTGTAAGAAAGATAGAGGGCGGCTTGGGCTTCATTCTAATCTGAAAAATAGTGGATTTGGAGCACTTGGATTTTGGGTCATCTTCTCCATTTTTGTTCTTCGTTCGAGGTAGGGATTCTCCTTGTTTCTTTTCAATACTTCGTCTATAGATAGACATGTGGTAGTTTTTGTATTGCATAAAAATGGTATCATGTTGGATTTGTGAAAATCATTGGGACTGAACCTGGGGTTGGTTGTTGAATTTGGGTTTATTATCATTAGTTGTGGTTTGGGCTAATTGGAGTGTTAATTAGCATGTAGTTGTTGATAGGAGAGGAAACCCTAATTTCTTTTATTTGATTTAATAAACTAATTGAGGGGTTTTGATCTTTGGGAAAATACTTAGGTATTTTGAGTCTTAATTGCGGTTATTGTTGTTTGTTGATGTTAATTGGGCCTTTTTGGTCAATATTGAGAAAGAGGAAGGAAAGACCCTAATTTATTGTTTATGACTTATTGTGCATAATTAGTTTGAAATGGCTTGAAAAGAATGTAGTGAATTTAAATGAAGTATGGCTTTTGTCCATGGGAATGATTTTTGTGAAAACAAAGGAAGTGGAATTCATTTTGTGAAATGGGAAAGGTATTTTGAAACAAGTATAATAAAATTGGAATGTTGTATCTTGAGTATTGAACACACTTGTGTGGGGTATAGCTTTAACTACCATGTTCATGTTGTTGCTGAGTTTTGTAATCTCATGTTAGTTGGGTCTGTTAATAGATGTATAATATGCATGCATCTGGAGATTTTGGTCATCGGTGGAGGATGATAAGGTTGTGTTGAATTGTTGTGTATGTATTACACCATTGTTGATTGAACATCATATGTAATGAAATGCTGAATTACATTATATTTGTATACTGGTTGGGGAGAAGAGAGGGGTTGTACTCCAGTGTGTGTGAGAAGATAGGGGATGGACTCCACACACTTATGTGTTCAGCGCTTATAATCAGAGGTATCATACCCTTCCAGCTAGCGCCTGGAGAACTGACGCGCTGATAATCTAAGGTACCATACCCTTCCAGCTAGCGCCTGGTAAACTGGTAGATTGTTGTGAGAAGTGTATCTTTGGCTTACTACGCATATAGCTAGTAGTGCAGTGTTGTTTTGTTATTGTTACAGTGTTGGACGGACGAGTTGACTCATTGATTGATTTTATGTATGTAGTTGAGTTGTTCTCTTTTTATAGAGGTGTGCATGGATAATTATGATATAATTGGAATTGCATTGAAATGCCAAATATGTTTTGAAAAGGCACATCTGTTGTATGTGTGGCAAATGGAAGAGTAACGGGCTTAACGAATCTATTTTTCTAAGTAGTTGTTAATGTTATAAAAGATTGGGAACGGGGGTTAATGAAAGGAAAAAGGAAGGAGAAATCGCTTATAGCGGTGAATTAAATGATTGTTTTCAAGAAAAGTTTATATATATATTTTGTATAAACTGTCACATTATTATTCTAGTATGAGAGTGGGTGTTCATGATCATAGCTATCTGTAATGTTGTTATTGTTAAGGAGCATGTTGAGTTCCCTACTGGACTATATGTTCATCCCACGTTGTTGAATCTTTTTCAGGTGTTTAGCAGGGTGTGCTACAAGTTTTGGATCTTCTTATTTGTTGGCCACGGGGCCTCAGTTATGTTGGCGGAATGCCATTGTTGTAAAGGGTTACACCCTTCTTCTTGTACTTTTAATGATGTAAGCCCAAGGGCAATTTATTAAGTTAGTTCATGTAATATTTACTTTGCATACGAATGAGAGTATTGTTAATCACTTCTACGGATTGAATGTATGAGTTTATTTCCGCATGTTATCTCTGAAATTGAATTAAGTTAAAGAATTTGGTAATGACTCCGAGTAATAAAAAGTGGGGCGTGACATAATATCATATAAATAATGACAAGAAAATATGCTTATATTGTAAGGTCCCGATGTCCCACATCGGGAATTGAGGGAGAGTTCCTGGGCTATAAAAGTAAAAACCTGGACCCTCATATAGCATCAGGGCTTTTCCCGAGTGGTGAAACAATGTCGATGACATATGAATGGTTGGGGTGTTACAAATGGTATCAAAGCCAACTCTTTGGAGTACCGAGTGTGGGCCCTTTGCATCTCTCGATGCATGTGGGTGGGCTTAAGAGCAAGCAGGCTACTGCATGGGGACGTGCAGCTTTAAGAGGGGCTGATTGTAAGGTCCCGGTGTCCCATATCGGGAATGGAGGGAGAGTTCATGAGCTATAAAAGTAAAAACTTGGACCCTTATAGAGCATAGAGGCCTTTTCCCGAGTGGTGAAATCCCTAGCAGAACTCTTCAGTTAAGCGTGCTTAGGCTGGAGTAGTTATGGGATAGTTGACCCACTGGGAAAACAAATCTGTGTGAAGGGTTGGGGTGTTACATATATAGTGTGTTGCTGAAGTGGAAAGTATGTTCTTTTTCAGATAAAGGTTTATGGGCCAAACCTTACACATTTCGAGAAATTATTCATTTGTCTAAGGGCACCACGTCACTAATGCCAGGTGGTGCCCCATCCCAATAGTTGCGCACCACCTGTCTATATTGCCAGTTGCTCTACCACATAATTAACACAAATAATACACATGAAAGACTCTGAACGCGTTAATGTTAAAGAGATTTAAAATAATTTATTATTGTTTTATATTACCGCTTCAACTCCAAAATTTGAAGTTTGAAAATTTGAATTCAAACCCACTCAACATAAACAAACATTTGTCTCCCTCTTCTATTCAATCTCTCTCTACCACATGTGTTTAAGTGATAGACATGTGTGTCCTCCAAGTATCCAAAGAGTGTCAAAGTCTTTAAAAAAAATTAAAAAATAGGACATGTTTTGAAAAGTGTTGGACACGTGTCGGGAAAATGTCCAAAGAGTGTCGGTATCTGACACAGACACGACACAGATATGTCGCTTTCTTAGAAGTGTCCGTACTTCTTAGTTGTCCACCAAGTCCACCATCAATGCCAAATAACCTTAGTGGACCAAGCAGATATCTTAACCTTGAAAAAATATCCATTAATGAGTATATAGTACCTACTTTTTCATCACTTAGCTCTTGCACAACCTTTGAGAACAATAGATTAGCTAAGTAGTAGTCTAGTATGAGATCAAAGATGATAATCTCATAAGAAAGCGTAGTAGTCAACAAGCAATAAACACGAGGCACACTTAAGCACAATGGCCTCCTATCTCCTGCGTCTTGGAACCTAAGCGCAAAGCCGGCGTGCGAGTAAAATGGTTAGTCCTACACAAGTGTATAAATGTTATATGTGCAATGGAATTCAATTTGGAAAGTCTTGGGGAATGTAACCTAAGAGTTTCTAAAACTAAGAAACACAAACAGGTACACATGAAAAATTTTAATAAATAAAGGAAACGTGGAGGACCCAAAAAATTATAATTTTATGTATTTATTATATATCATATATATAAATATAAATACTGCATTCAAGGATAATAAGAAAATGCAACTTGATATTGTTTCCTATAAATTTACTTTCTTATTCCTTTTCTTTTATCATTTTATCCCCTATTTATTTTGTTCAAATTTGTAATTAGTTTCATTTGTGTCTAAACTATGGTTACATTATGTCCTCCAAGAGTTTGAAGCATGTTTGATTCTTTTTTCTTTTTTTTTTTTTGGTTAAATGACATGTTTGGATAAGTGTCGGACATGTGTCTGGAAGTGTTTAACATGTTTTGGTTAGTAACATGGACATGCTATCTTGTTAGAAGTGTTCATGCTTCTTAGTTGCAAAACAAAAAACCTACAAAGAGAACATAGACTATTAAGTTCATTTCCTTGATTGGTTGATTCGACTCTTATGTCATAATCACATGAAATCTTGGAAGTGATTTTTCAATATTTGATTGGCCTCTCCTATCTAATTATTTGATTTTTTTCGATTTGATAAATAGTGTTCTTATTTGATTATATTTTGTTTGGGCAATTTTTTGGTATTTATTTTGATAAGAATTGGGATTTGATGACTTGTGATTTTTTTTTTTTTTTTTTAAATTGATGTCCGTTGGAAATAGAAAAAGAATAGGATGGCAATTTTTGACAACATTATCTCGCCCTATCTTTGTGTTCAATATTTTCCCCTTATAGGGCTTCTGGCAATATCAAATGTGGGATCCCCAATTGAATTTGGTATTGGAATGATATGAATTTCCTTGTCTCGTATCCTTCCCATCAACCCTCTGTAATATAGTATGTATATATCTTTCAAGAATTTAATCTTGAAACATTAATTTTCTTCATAAGAACAATCTATTTATCGAACAAAATGTAGTAGAAAAATATTATATGCTTATCAAAACATGTGTCTTTGGCTTCAAATTACTCATGTGGGCATCATGACTTCAAATTAGTTTTGAATTTTTACTAAAGCCAACTTGATGGGGAATCTGTCTCATTAGGGGACAAGGATGGTAGATGTAGAAATATTCTTTGATAGGGATCAAGGATGGTACTTGGAATATTCTTCGACGGGGTTCCTGTCACGCCCCAAACCCGCCCCTAAAAGTTTGGGCATGACCACTTCAAAAACAGACACTTAACTCAATACTCATAACGTATAGGGCCTGAACGAAAGCATTTAATATCATAATCATTAATATAAAATCACATCCATTGAGCTATCACTATTATGTCAGGATCACAAACAATGCATCACGTAAATAAACATACAGAGAACATGCACTTGAAAATTAGTTATATACATACGCATACACAGACCTAGCCCCAAGGTTGGGCATATAACAAAAGCATTGGATGGTGAAGGAGTTATGTACATTTCAACCTTAGGCAGATAATTAGAGTACAAGCCAAAAGTCTAACAAAACTTCACAAAATGTTCGGGTTTCGTCTAAGTGCCTGGACATACGGGGATTGACAAAAGAGAGACAGGCACCAAGGGTAAAGGCTGACCTCCAGATTGATTACCTACAGAATCAGACAAAATACAGAGTGAGCCAAGCTCAGTGAATAATAGTACCCAAATAATTCAATGATCAACTTGAATTATAATGCATATCAATGCGTATATAAATACAAAAGACATATAGTTAATCTGATACTGTAACTATTTCCATAACGGCCTTGAGCCCAGTTTTTAGACAGAGTGGCTTTAAGCCCAGAGATATACAGAACGGCCTTAAGCCTGACAGATTTTACAGATTGGCCATAGGCCTAACAGATTCCACAGATTGGCCGTAGGCCTAACAGAGTTTACAAATTGGCCATAGGCCTAACAGAGTTTACAGATTGGCCATAGGCCCAGATATCATCAGAGCAGACTAGTTTCAGAGTCTTACAAAGTTTTAGAGGCATATGAAGATACACACATTCTTTCAATCGTTCATATAAGTTAACATAGTTAATTTACGATTAACAGAGTGCTAATGGTAACATTAGCGATAGGTAAAGTGTACTATTACAGTACTACTACTCACAGTGTTATGGCGGATCTCTACTTCCTCCCGGAGGGTGTCCTACACACATACAAAGTCACACATTAATCCAATTCCTTCTTAAATTCACATTTGATTCGATAACTTCAAGTAAATTAAGAAGCATTTTAAAGATTTCAAATACTAATTTTAACCATCCCAGAGGGTCAAACACGTAAAACGGAGCGGGTAAAATTTTACAGCATGGGCCGCACGTGCGGCGGTTGGTCCCACACCTATGGTTGGGAAGTCCCCCACGTGCCTTTTTAGCAGTAGCCAAAACCCAAAATTTTTCCATTTCCCGCACGTACGGCCATGACTCCCGTACGTGCGGCAGTGCTCCCGCAAGTGTGGCGATGACCCCCGCACACGCGGCGATTCTGTACAATTTCAGTCCGAAATTTCAAGCAACTCTTCACTTAGCAAATTCAATATAAAGCCCAAATTAAGGAAGATTCATGCAACATAATGGTTCAATACTATAATAACATGAATTATAAGTGTATAATGTTACAAGAATTGTAAGTTACAAACCCAACTAAGTTACTTCTTTCAATTTCAAGAACACAACCCAATCCTCTTAATCATACAAACAATACACATGTACTCACATGTAGTTCCAACATGAGAATTCTAGGCATGAGTTACAATTTCCCCCATATAACCCAAATTAGATCCTAAACAAGCAAATAAGAAGTATAATTTTCCAATTAGGCAAGCATCACACACAACTTCAATCATAAACCCTAGTCCTCACAAGTGAGAGGAGAATTCTCACACATGTTCAAAAGAGAGCTTTTGTAGAGTAACTTTTACATACCTTGAGTTCAAATTCTACAACCCTCACAAAGTTTCCCAATTTTCTTCTTGAAGAACTTCCTCTCAAACCCTCTTCTTCCCTAAGTTCTCTCTCTCAGGATATTTCCTTGTAATGACTCTAAGTCAAAGGTCCAAAGAACATAGATATATATATAAAAAGTGAGTAAAGACGAAAATCAATCAGTTTAATCATCCCAAATCAAATTTTCACAAAAATGCTTACTATGACTTAAAAATTATGCTGATTTCAAATGTAAAATCAATTTCAGATTATTAAGCCTCTAAGGCTCTCAATTCTTGATCCAAACATTATAATCGTAACAGATTCTTTCTTATTAAACAGATATAGGTCTCTAATCATAAGACCCATTTGCTTAAACTTAATTTCACATGAACTTTCACATTAAGCATTTAAATGCACAGAATAAGGGACTAAAAGTATACCAGAAACATATGCGAGGGTCGGGTTATTACAGTTCCAGTAATTAAAAATTGGGCTCATCTTGCCCTGTCATCATTCTTTAAAAAAATTTGATTCATGAAGCCTGATTTGAGAAAGGTAAAATGTCACAAAGCAACTGTGATCATCGGGATAAGTGACTTTTTGATGTTTTAGAATTATATTTGTTTTTGGTTTATTGATGCAAAATAAGAAACAATACATCATCAACATTTTTTTTTTGTTTGTTTATTTGGTGTATTAAGGAAATGAATCATTATCAATATCTTTTCTGCAATTGGGGTTGTTGTAGCTGATGAGCATTACAAGATTTCTTTCGATCCTTTTTTTATCAACTAAAATCAATAACATGCTTGTTCTTTTTCTTTTTGTGTCATCAGAAAAATAAGACTCTTGCAGTAAAGGCAGAACAATGTTGAGCAACATTGATCAAAATTTACCTGAAGATGTTATGAATAAGTTACTCTCAAGGTTGCCCGTGAAATCCCTATTGCGATTCAAACGTGTTTGCAGGTACTAGTACACTCTAATTAAAAGCCCTGATTTCATTAGCAAGCACTTTAACTAGGAAAATTGTTGGGTATACCTCCTTAGTGGAGTAAGGGACCCAATTAGTTTATTAAAATATTTAGTTTGGTTTGGTGTTATTTATAATATATTTTTAATATATTATTCCTAACTTTTGGAGGCCCAATGGGTATTTAATAATCAGTTTGATAGCAACTAGGGTTTTGTTAAAAAGCCCGAGATTGAATAATATATTGATATATATATTTGCTAGGAGGCAACAGTTGATTATCTTTTATTTTTGGGTTTGGTTTTGGGCAACAACATAGAACTTTGTAAAAGTTCAATTGGTGATTTCCATTGGTACAATGGCTGCATGTATTTTGCTTTGCTTCACTTTGTTTGGACGTTTTGACGACTCTAGCTCCACATTGAAGGTGTTGGTTTTGGTTCATTGTTTTGGATCTTCTACAACTCTGTTTTGAAGACTTTTTGGTAAGGTCTTTCCTTTTGATTATATGTGATTATTTGGAATTCACCTAAGGGTGGTTTTGTGAGACCATTCGTGTCTCATTTGTAATCGTTTAGAAACTTTTTGGTTGATAGTGGAATCGGATTTCGATCCCGTGGATGTACCTCACATTAAGCGAACCACGTAAAAATTCCTGTGTCAGTGTTGATTTAATTTTTATGCGTTAGTTTTTATTCCCATTGATTGATTTACTTGTGATAAATCATCTATTTTCCCTAACAACTGGTATCAGAGCTTATGGTTTATTTGAGTTTATTTATTTGTGTAAATCAATGGAGGGGAATGTAGGTCGTATATCTAGCTTCAATGAAAGCAATAGGGTAACTTGGAAAACTAAAATGGAGGACTTATTATTTTGTAAAGATATGTATGGGTGTATTGAGGGTGATAGTGGCAAACCCAATGGTATGAAAGATGATGAATGGAAGGGGCTTAATCGAAAAGCCGTTGGTGTTATCCGTCAATGGATTGATGACAGTGTGTTTCATCATGTTGCTATTAAAACTTCATGTCACGACCCAAACTAGCCCCTAAAAGTTTAGACATGACCGGCCTGAACTTAGGCCTCGAACTCAAGAGCAACATATATTCCATATCATAGTAGGGCCTAGCGGAAGCAAATAATAACCAATTGAAACGCCCATTGAGCAATATCTAAATGCCAGGATCTCAAAACATTTCATCACACATCATAATACACATATGGTCCACATATATATCTACAAATATATGCAAACCCCCCCTTCATGGGGTATAATCAAAACGTTGAGAAATTTAAAGTTATACATATTAAGAACACGTTTGACAAGATCATTAATGACCAATGTGCTAAAAGAGGGAATTCTGTAAAAAGCAAAAGACTCTACTTTGCTCGGCTTGACACAGTAGAGTTAACAAAAGGTTATAAGAACTGAACTAGGGCTGGCCCCCGAGTCCATCACCTACGTAACATACACACAAACGAGTGAGCGAGGCTCAGTGAATAATAGCAATATAAAGGGATTCATATGAATAGACATAAGATACGTAGCATATAAATTCATAGGTTATTTGTTTGCCTCAGACATGAATCCATAGCAAAACAGCCTCGGGCCCAACTTTATTCAGAACGGCCTTAGGCCCAACAGAATACAAAATCAAAACAACCTTCGGTCCATATTTCATATGCTATAGTTCAATCATTTCAGTCATACCATCGAACACAACTCATATCACATATGCCATTCACTAGCAAACTAGATTAGGAATTGAATAAAACATATGAGTACAATACGTGTATAAAGCATATCGTTATACTACTATTACTCACAGTGATGTGGACAAGTAACAGTTCCTTCTTGTACGTGACCTACACATAGCATACACCTCACAAGTAAGTTACTTCCCTTTAGCTTTTTTTTTCTACTAAATGTTCGATTCATTATTCCGTGTGAAATTGTGAGCATTTCTAAAAGATCAAACGTACATATTAATAATTTTAGAGGGTCAAACAGAGCTAAATAAAGTGACAGAAATTTTCTCCATGTGCCGCATGTGTGGAAGTCTCCCACCGCACGTGCGGCCCGCACGTGCTTTTATTGCAGAAAGTTCCAATCTGTCTCCCCTGTTTTCCGCACGTGCGGCTGTGAGCCCCACACGTGCGGCAATACATCCCGCACGTGCGGCTATACATCCCACACGTGCGGCCATGGCCCCCACACGTACGATCGTATGCTCTGTTTTGAGCAATCCGAACATCTCCAAACACCAAACTTTCCATGACCAATTTAAGGTGAAAAACAAGCAAATTTTTCCTTCAATATCACCACATGTGAACATAATAAACATGAATCTCATACATAATTAGATCATAACTCATTTAAAAGGAAATTCATGCAATTTGATGATCATATTTCATTTTATCCATTTACATTTTCAAGGTTAACCAAAAGAGAGACAAACATATAGAGATCAAAACTTGAAAGCTTGAAGATATCTTCTCAAGTTAACTCAAACAAACCCAAAATACAAGAATTAACTCTCAAATTAGATAAATACAATGCATCTTGATGCTTTCCATGGATATTTCCTCAAACAAGGTTTTTATATCAAAACCCTAACTTATATGAGTGAAAAGCTTCATTTACATGCTTGATAACAATCAAATGAAGGGAGGTTTAGGATATTTGAGTTGATATATTCTCACTTTGATCTCCAATCTTTGAACTCCCTCAAATTCTTCAAGCTCCTAGTTGATTCCCCTTTTCTCTCTCTCTCTTTTCTCTTCTCTTTTCTTCTTTCTCCAGGAATGTTTTATGTTTTTTATTCTAAGTATTCCTTATATCTCTTATATCTAAGGCTTATATAAGGCTAGTCCAATTAAATCAATTTAATTCATTACGAATCAAATTTTTTTACGAAAATTTATATTATGTCCTAAAAATCATGCTAATCATAAATGTAAAGTCAATTTCGAGTTATCGCGCCCCTAAGGCTTTCAATTTCTAGTCCAAACATCTCAATTTCAACAGATTTTCTCATAACCGACAGATATGATTTCGTAATTATATAATTCACCTAATTAAACACAATTTCACATAGAATTTCACATCAAGCATATAATCACACATATAACTAAAGACATAAAGCATATATGAGGGTCAGGTTATTACACTTCAACACATGATTTATGGAAAAAAATAGAAGGCCTTTATGGCAAAAAAATCAGCCACAAATAAAGCCTTTTGTAGACACCCCATTTTTTGACCGACCTTAAGACTCAGACGTCACCGATTGAGCGCTCGGTGATATTGCATGTTGTGCTCGTTCAAAAGTTTCAGAGTCTCGGCTGCGAGCCTTGCCTCCGGACTTCCGGGCTCTTTCGTGTCTTGCCTCGGTTTGCGAATCGGGCTCCGTTTTTCCTGTTTTCTTTTCCCGAAGGGAGGGAGTGGTCTCGTAGATCATCTCTCAGTGGCCGTAGGCTATGTTTCGTGGTCGTAGGCCATTTTTCCCGTTTGGAGCCCTGTTTCTGGTTTTTCGGAGCCGACGGCCGTGTGCCTCAGTTCGAGACCGCATAACCACCTCCGTTTGCTCCGGTTTTTGGTATACACCCCACCACCATCCATTCCAACAACTTGGAGCTATTTTTTAGAGCTTAGGAGCACCATTTCTCAGACCAAGAGCTGCTGGTCCATTGGTCTTCAAGGGTAAGCTTCTTTTCCCTCTTTTTTGTTCCTATCTTGCTCTATATCTAAGCCTTGCTTGCAAGCATTTTTGGGCTCCGACCCAAACTGTAAATAGTCATATTTTGAGCTCCTTTTCATGTTTGATTAAGGACCTTTTGCTGTTTGGGATCTCCTACTATCACTTGCCTCTTTAACTCTCTTTTAGGCCTATTTTTGAATGATATTTTAGGCCGACTTGTGTTTATTTTCGTGGCTTGTTATAAACTATAAAGTGCCTTTTTTTGGGACCCTCTTCAACATTGTTGAGGGCCCTCATCTGTTTGAGATCAGCAGTTGCCACTTGCTTCATTATCTCCCTTTCGGGGCCATTTTTGCATGCTAGCTTAGCCCCATTTGTGTTCACTGTTTGGCCTTGCTTAAAACTGTAAATATGCTTGTTTTGGGGCTACCTTGCTTCTATCTTCATGCTTCATGGCCAAATAATGCATGCTTGATGTAGCTACAAGTCATTTCATGTGCCTAATCTTGCATTTCGGGATCATTCCTTGCATCGGGTGCCATGTTTCCATGTTTCGGGACTGTTTTGTGTCACATTTCAGTGCTGAAATTTGCATGTTTGCATATCATGTTTCATACCTTGCCATGCTTTGGTAGAGTGGCATTTGTGCCTTAGGTTCGGTCCTCGGTTTGCGTGCATATGTGCACGCATTTCGAGTGTCTTATTTTCATCTCATGGCCACTGATGTGAGTGCGGCTGAGGTCCACTCACATTGGTATAAGTCCATCTTGCATTGTGTATGCCATGTTTCAATGCGTTGTGCATGTTATGTTGTTAGCATTGTGAGTGCCATGTAGTTGCATTGCATGTTTGTATGTTTGCTTGCATGCTTAGGTCGCATGTGCATTGTTGTGCATTGCCTCGCCTCTTGATCAACCATGATTGAGGTTGGGTCCCTTGTATGTTTTGTGTGCATTGCATTTGACATTGAAATGCATACTTGACTCTTTGGCCATCATGCATCGAAATGCGTGATTGGTGGCTCGAGGGTCGAAGGCCACGTTCCCTTGAGTCCATTGCATGATAGGGAGTGTGTCCGTGCATACATTTGCTTGAAATTCCATGCCATACACTGCTTGCCCTCTGCTACTGTCAATTGCAGGTTCTGCAGGAAGTTTTGGCCGATCGGCTACATACAGTGCCGACCGGCCAGTATTCTGTGGCCGATGGATTAAAATGCAGCCGGTGATCATCTACTTCGGCCGGTGGTGTTCCTCTTCAGCCGGTGGTACTCTACAGTGTCCATGGAAGCATCCTTGGGATTTGTGCAAATTTTCGAGGAGTAGAGCAGTGCAAACAGAGGCAGTAGTGCTATGGCAGCGAGTTTCCGGGCAAGATAAATCCGAGCATGCATCATTCGCGCATCCCGAGGCGGGGGCTGCGGCCATCTTCTCTTTGCATTTAATTTGTTAATTAGATTAGAATTTTTATAATAATTTAGTATTATTTATTCGGTCTGTATTATTCTTTTGGTCCCTCCGAGCGAGGGCAAATTTGTAATAAGTGTGGCTGCGTGTGTGCATGTCTTCCAACCCCCCACTTCTTTCTCCCTTTTACTTACCTGCTTTTGATGGTTAGTATTAGGGCATATTTAATTTAGCATACAGTATAATAGCAAGCGTGCATCCATACATTTGTCTTACATGCATTGGGCTCGGCACGTCATGCTAACTGCATTTGTATTTCAATTCCGGATTAAGTACTTGTTAGTTGCAGCATTTCACATGCCATGTTTAGGATAGCCGAGCCTGTTTGGATTGCATTGTTGCATGTGTTGCATTAGCCATCTTAACATGAACTAGGATCATGCATATGATTACTAACTAGTTTCTGTTTTGGCTTTGAGTACTCGGTAAGCATTTATGCTTTAGCATATCGCATGCGTGTGAGTGTTGCCATAACAGCATGATTACCATGAGGCTAGCTGCTTATGTGATATAACTGCTTGAATGCCTGTGGATGGAGGTTGAATTACCTAAATTGGAATAAGACATTAAAACTGTGAGTTTTAAGCCCACTAAATAGTGGCAAAACCATTTTTTCTAAAGCCCACTCGAAAGTGGCGAAACCTGCATTTTAGCCTACTTGCGAGTAGCAAACCATTTTCGAAACAAACATGCTATGTTTTGTTCCAATTTAGGCGATTTGGTCTATACTTGTTTGCTGTGCGCACAACATAGTAATTCTAGGCTAATAACCGGAATAAGAACACATAACGTTTTCAAAATTGGATATCATGGTTAGTAGAGGCCGATCTTCGGATCGGGCGAGAGGGGGTGCTCATAGCTGACCTTCCCCAATCGTACCCAAGTTCCCGAGTCGAGGCAACTTTGGTGATGACGGACACGTGGCCTTTGGCACCGAGTCAGGGTTTCCTAGATTCCCCCAAAATAAAATATTTAGGTGGCGACTCTGTATCTGGCAAAGCAGTCAATGTTTGGCAATTCTTTCAAAAATCTGTTTTCTCAAAACGATTTGCCGGATTTGGACTCGTTGGTTCAGATTAAGAACCGTGACAATTTGAGTCCGAACTGTAGTAGACCCGCAAAACGAACGGAACGGGACCTCATCCTCCCGTGGCGTTCGGGGACGTCTACAGTTTCTGGCGACTCTGCTGGGGATTTAGAGAACTTGACTCGAACTCATGATATCTTGTTTTGACTACACTTATGTGTTTCTTTGCATTGCATGTGCATTGGTGCGCCTAGGACACCGTGTTGGCCATCTACTATTCCTGAGCGGTTTGCTGGAGGCTTGTCTTGTCAAGGCATGACCATAAGGCTGACCGGTTGCGGGCTCTGCCAGTATGGGAACACAAACCCCGGTTTTACCGGGGCACCCTTTTTGACCATTCGACCTAGTGCATATTCGAATCCATAGTGACCATTCCAAACTAGGACAGGTTGCTTACCCGATATAGGTTGTTTGAAACCGCTGCGTGTGTAGTGAAACCCTAGCTCCTGACAAAATAGGACAGGGAAACCCTACCCCAACATAGGGGTGTTTTGGCTCTCTTTGCTTGCTATGTGCTTTTAGAGTGCGTCTCTACAGGGAATGCATGTATCAGTTTGCAAGTTTGAGTATCAGGCCTGTGGGCATCAGGATTAGTATTTGGGGAATCAGTTTTACCTGAGGGTATCAGTTTACAGACAGAATTTTGGACAGAATTCAGTAGAGAGCACACTCATTCAACTATGCTCGTATCTGTTCAGGTGAAATCAGGCTGAGATGCTGTCTATTTTCTGTCTTGCTAAGTGGTCTTGGAACCATAGCTTCAGAAGGGTCTGATATCCCTCAGGTACTCTGGACTTATGTTGTTATGTGATCGGGGGATGAACCACTTGCTGTCAGTGCTCAGTTTACTCCAGATGTGATGGATGGCACGCGCTATTTTGAGCATTTGCGAGTGCTGCTTATTCTACTTTCTGACTTGGGTATTGAGTCTGTCTCGTTGTGTCGAGTCAGTCCTGTTGAGTCTACCTTGTTATATCAAGTCAATCCTGTTGAGTCTGTCTTATTGTACCGAGTCAGTCTTGTTTTATTGGAGTCGGGTGATTCTGGGGGTGTTACCTCGGACATCACCATTTTGTTTTGTATTTGTCTTTTTTGCTTTCTTTTGAGTCTGTTTCTGCCTTGGAGCCAGTTATGCCAACAGATCTGAAGAGAACAGCAGTGATTTTCACATTCTTGTGTTTGCTTCTGCTGTGTGCCAGTTGTGCCAGAATTTCTAAATGAGATGGCAGTATTTGATTAGGAGCTGCGTCTTTTCTGTGCCTTGAAATCATTGTAATGACCTGAGTTTTTCAAAACTTTTCGAACATTGTGGTGAAAATGAAGAGGAAGGAATTCCTCGGGTTTTGCAAAACTTGATCAATTGAGAGAAAGAGAGGCGTGCTAAGCCCTTAATGAATGAGATCATGCTCATTAGTATGAGTACTGAGAAGGATCCTGGCTTGATCCAGATTGGTCCTACACTGTCTTCTGCGCGAGCGATTTGTCGCCTTCTTAAAAAAAAATTCAAAAAATATTTTGTGCGGTCCTGCGAAGACTTGTGTGGGATCGCTCTTGAGATTGTGCAGCTTAGGATCGCTCTCAGCCTCGAGATTCGACCCCTCAAGCCTTGAACCTGAGTTCAGAACGTTCAATGGTCAACCACAACGTGAGGCCTGTATGGCCATTTTGAAGCAGCCCTCGAACAAGAGGCACCAAAGTCAGATCAAGAAGATCAGATCAAAGAAAGCTTGTAAAGCTAGATCAGAAGCCCCCCCCTCAAACTAGGGGCAAAAATTTCAGATATGCTCAAAGAGCCGAAGATGGATCCTTCAGTAAATCAATACAACGGCCACTCTCTTGGATACAGATGGCTTTAAAACCCTAAAATCATTTGGCATGGACTTGTTACACTTTTACCCTTTGAGAGGCTCGCTGGGCCGAAAACCCGGAAGGGCGACCCAGGCAAAAGTTAGAGCAATAGAAAAATATAAAAAAAGAAAGCAGAAAATGCAAAAGAAAAGAAAAAAAGAAAGAAAGAAAAAATGCAAAAAAAAAAAAGAAGAAAAGAAATGGAGAAAAAAAAATTGAAAAGAAAAGAAGAACAAAGCTCGCAAGGTCGAAAACCCGCAACGGGCGCCTTGGCAAAAGTTAGAGCTTAAAAAGGAGAGGTTAATACCCGAGTGTACCTTAACCCCAAACTACGTAAGGCTTGATTCCCATCTTTGGGATACGTAGGCAACTTCATTCCGAAGTCCAGCCATAAACACTTCCAAATCGACTGTGTCCATGCGATCGTTTTGGTCATCTTTGTCTTCTCTGTATCTGAGAGTCTGGTTGTGTTCGTCGCTTTGAGGACTGACTACAATGCGCTGCGGCATCATCCAAACAAGGGGCAACTCTCCGTTGCCATTCAGTGTGCTGCAGCGCCATTCAAACAAGGGGCAACTTTCAGTTGCCATTCAATGCGCCGCGGTGCCGTTCAAACAAGGGGCAACTTTCCGTTGCCATACAGCTCTCTTCAAGCATGGGGCAGTTTTCCTTTGGATCCGAGGTTGTGCATCTCAGGAGTAAGTTTCATGCTCGTTGAGCAAGTGGCCGTTTGCGAAAATAGTTTTTGAGAATTTTTACTGAGGTTGACTAATTTTCTCGAAAATTATTTCATTTTCCAAAACTGGACCATTTTCTTGGACCCAAAAAAGGGAAAATTTTCAGTGCTCATAGCCTGACTTGCGTGATTTCAAATCAAAAAGTTGAACAAGCATGTTAATCTAACTCTCATGTTGGTCAAAACTGTTTTAGTAGAAAGCAAAAACAAAAAATGGTCCAAATGATGAACTAGGGGCACAGTTGAGTCAGGCTTCCTGTCTTTCCCCATTGTCAACATACTTGCCAAGAAGGACACTCTACCTGCCAGAAAAGGGCACAACAAAGGGCAGAAAGCTCTTACATCCTCCAAGCAACGAGGTATCAAGCAAAGTGCGAAGCACGAACTAGAATGGGGCAAGATATTCCACTTCATCATCTAGACAGATCTGATCACGTCCAAACTCCCCAGCAGAGCATCGTCAACCGATGTCAGCTGCAAATTTGCTACACGCCCAGTTGTAGCGCAGCCCCTCTGTGGAAGAAACTCACTGTTGTGAACAAGAAGAAGAATCTGGTAGAATACCAGGAGCAAGAGCCCACAACTTCCTGCTTATCCATCAACCACCCAGGGGAGGGATTGAAAAATGAGAGATTGAAGAATAGAGAGATGTGCGATGAGAGAAAAAGTGAGAAAAGGGCTTTTTCAGAAAAATAGAGCTTGAGGGCCGAGTGATGTGAGGATCACAAATGAGAAAGGGTAGGAAGCAATACCCGGTGAAACAGGCTCCCTGTGCACGTCTGTGTGTCGTGTCTTTTGTTTTATCTCGATTCTTGTCTTGAGTCGTTCCGAGCGTGTCTCGATGTATTTAGGTTGTTTACCTTTTGTTTTTCGTTGTTGAGTCTTTTTCACTCTGTTCAGTCGTCGGCTAAATACCTAGTTAAGAACTCATTTCTTAATTTCAAAAATAAAATTGTTTTGTGCTCAGAGTGCTGTGTCAGTCTTCACGTTTGTGCAAAACAAGATTCGTTCTTTCATAAAACCGCAGGGTTCAACCTAGGTCATGTGAGAACAGTAAAATCAGGATCTATCCGAAGCTATATAGGTTCCGAACTGCAAAGCAAAAGAAAAGAGGGAAAATCGAAGCATCTGAGTATGTTTCACCTTCAGCAAATTCCGTGATTGTACTCCGGATGAACTAGGGGCACAGAAAAGCTTCGCTCGAGCCAAGAAAGCCTTGCTCGAGCCAACAACCCAGAAGCTCGCTCGAGCGAAGGAAATCTCGCTCGAGCGAAGAACTCAAACCCTCAGGTCTGTAACCAGACACACGCTCGAGCGAAGGAACTCTCGCTCGAGCGAAGAACGAACTAGCTCGCTCGAGCGAAGAAAAGCTCGCTCAAGCCAAAAACCACTGCTCTCAGGTCTTACTACTAGACGCAATCCTCGCTCGAGGAAAGAAACCCTGGCTCGAGCGACGGACCAAAACAAAGAGCTCGCTCGAGCGAAGGGTCAAAATTCTGGGCAGCAACCCTTTGCTCCCAAGCTCAACCAACCTGCTACAAACCTGCCCATTGCATCCCCTAACTCAAAAATAGGAAATTAAAGGACGGTAACAACCATAATACAATGACAGGAGCTACGGAACCTAAGTCCGGATACAATAAACAAATGGGAAAAGACCGGGGTCGCTATAACCTCCCCCCCTTAAAAGAATTTCGTCCCCGAAATTAAGCATAAGTTTGTAAAAAAAACAAGTTTTTCTCAATTCCCAAAGATATTATATAACAATAATAAACAACTTGACCCAATACTGGTCACTTCATCTCTTTATCAAGAGGCATCTCACAATATATATAAAACAACATATATTTCAACCTGCATCACTATTATGCATTATTCCTTTCAATGTTAACAATTCCCATATCATATTCAATTGCATGATATATACAACACATTCAACAATGTAATCAACATATGCAATGTTACACTAAACTTCTATAATGAAGCAAGTTTCAAGATACACCCATTTACCAAAACATACTCAATGTTTTACAACTTAAGACATATGTAAAGCTCTTAAGTTCAACAATATAACAGAATCTAATTATAAGATTACAAATCAACAAACATGTCTGGATATTTCTCGCGGACTTCCAATTCACGTTCCCAAGTGGCTTCCTCCACTCCGTGATGTTTCCACAAAACTTTTACCAAAGGGATGGTTTTGCCTCGCAAAACTTGATCCCGCCTATCCAAGACTCGAATCGGTCTCTCCTCATACGAGACATCCTCATCAACCACTAAATCGGTCCAATCCAACACATGTGATGGATCCGGCTCATACTTCCGAAGCATACTCACATGAAACACGTCATGTACTCCGGACAGCTGCGGCGGCAAAGCTAAACGATAAGCAGCCTCGCCAATCCTCTCAAGGATCTCAAACGGACCAATGAACCGAGGGGACAACTTCCCGCTCTTCCCAAACCTCATCAAACCCCGTCTAGGTGATATCTTCAGAAAGACATGATCACCCACCTCAAACACCAAAGGTCTCCTCCTACGGTCGGCATAAGATTTTTGACGACTCTGGGCTGTAACAAGCCTCTTACGGATAAGCTCAACTTTCTCCGTCGTTTCCCTCACCAACTCTGGACCCAACAGAGGTGCATCCCCCACCTCGGCCCAACAAACAGGAGATCTACACGGTCGGCCATACAAGGCCTCAAACGGTGCCATACCAATGCTAGACTGGAAACTGTTGTTGTAGGCAAACTCTACCAATGGCAAGTGCCTCTCCCACGACCCAATGAAATCAAGGACACAACCCCGAAGCATATCCTCAAGGATCTGAATAGTACGCTCGGACTGCCCGTCAGTCTGAGGATGATAAGCCGTGCTAAAGGTCAATTTAGTGCCTAAGGCACTCTGCAAACTCTGCCACAACCTGGCAGTGAAACGAGGATCTCTATCTGAGACGATCGTCACTGGGACCCCGTGTAACCTCACTATGTCCCGAATATATAAATCGGCAAGATGATCTATGGAATCTCTAACGCACATAGATATGAAGTGCGCCGACTTAGTCAACCGGTCTACAACCACCCAAATAGCATCACTACCCCGCTGAGTCCTCGGAAGACCCACAACGAAGTCCATAGTGACGTGTTCCCACTTCCACTCGACAATAGGCAAGGGTTGCAACAAACCCGCTGGCCTCTGATGTTCGGCCTTCACTTGCTGACAAGTAAGGCACTTAGATACGAAAGCTGCCACATCTCTCTTCATGCCCCGCCACCAGAACTGGCGACCCAAATCCCGATACATCTTAGTGCCTCCTGGATGCACTGCAAGGCGTGAATGATGAAACTCTCGAAGTACCTCCTCTCGGCAAGACTCCGGCACAAACAGACAGTCTCGGTATCTCACACTCAGGTCGGAATACACTGACAGACCCTTCTCAACCTTCCCACTAGAAATCTTCTCCCGAAGGGACTCCACCTCAAGGTCACCCCTCTGAGCCTCTAACACTCGAGTCACAAGTGTAGGCTGCGCAACAACAGAAAACAAGGCCGCAGTCTCAACGGATTCGCTCAGAAGCAAATCAAACTCTCCAAGTGCACCCAACATCTCCCACTCTCGGATGGCTATACTAGCTATGTCACCAACAGGTTTCCTGCTAAGGGCATCGGCCACCACATTGGCCTTTCCCGGATGATAATGCAACTCAAAGTCATAATCCTCTATGAACTCCATCCACCTCTTCTGCCTCAAGTTCAAGTCTTTCTGTGTAAACAAATATTTCAGACTCTTATGATCCGAGAATACCTCGAATCTCTCACCATAAAGATAATGCCTCCAAATTTTCAAGGCAAATATCACAGCTGCTAACTCTAGATCATGCGTAGGGTAATTCTGCTCGTGAGTTTTCAACTGACGTGAGCCATAGGCAACCACTTTCCCCTCCTACATCAACACACAACCCAAACCCTCTCGTGAGGCGTCACAATAGACTGCATAACCCAACCCTCTCTCTGGAATAATCAATACTGGAGCGGTGGTCAGTCTAACTTTCAACTCCTGAAACGACTTTTCACAAGTCTCACTCCATACAAATTTGACTCCCTTCCGAGTCAATCTAGTCAAAGGCGAAGCTAATCTGGAGAAATCTTTCACAAACCGGCGATAATACCCAGCTAACCCCAGAAAACTACAGATCTCAAACACACTCTTAGGCTGTGCCCAATCCTGCACTGCCTCAGTCTTAGATGTATCAACAGACACCCCTTCCCCAGAAACTATATGGCCTAAAAACTTCACCTCTTCTAGCCAGAACTCACACTTCCCAAACTTAGCATAAAGCTTATGGGCTCTAAGTAACTCAGGCACCACTCTCAAGTGTTCCTCGTGCTCCTCCTCTGAAGGTGAATAAATCAGAATGTCGTCCACAAAGACGACTACAAAACGATCTAAGAATTCCCGAAAAATCCGGTTCATCAAATCCATAAACACTACTGGTGCATTGGTGAGCCCAAATGGCATCACCAGAAACTCATAGTGGCCATACCGCGTATGGAATGCCGTCTTCGGAATATCCTCCTCCCTGACTCTCAACTGATGATAACCCGATCTCAAGTCTATCTTAGAGAAACAACGGGAACCCTTCAACTGATCAAACAAATCATCTATACGAGGCATAGGGTACTTATTCTTAACCGTAGCCCGATTCAATTTCCGGTAATCTATACAAAGTCTCAAAGCACCACCTTTCTTTTTAACAAAAAGGGCCGGTGCACCCCACGGCGAAACACTAGGACGGATATAGCCCTTATCTAGCAATTCCTAGAGCTGAATCTTCAACTCATCTAACTCGGCTGGGGCAAAACGATAGGGTGCCATAGAAATCGGCGCCGTGCCGGGCACTAGGTCAATAGAGAATTCAATCTCTCGATGTGGTGGCAAACCAACAAGATCCTCGGGAAAGACGTCCGAGTACTCACAAACCACCCTTGGCAACACAATCTGAGTCTCATCATCCTCACTAATCGAAAGGTTAGCAAGTAGACCACTAAGCTCACTCCGTCCTCGCGGAACATACCCCGGTGGCAACACACTACCAACCCAGTCCCCCAGAAAATGAAAACACCCTCCGCTCACGGTACAACAAGTGACCCTCTGGCGGTAGCAATCAATAACTGCCCGGTATGACGATAACCAGTCCATACCCAAAATTACATCGAAGCCCCTCATAGGCATAACTACAAAGGAAAATAGGATTCTATGATAATCAACCTCTATATCACAACCCCTAACACCTTGTTTCAAAATCAATGCACCCCCAAGAGGTGACACTACACAAATAGGAGATGCTAACTGTGCTAACTCCAACTCCAAAACAGATGCAAATGCAGCAGACACAAAGAAATGGGATGCACCCGTATCAATCAAAACATTAGCAACCGAGTTGCAAAACAAAAAGGTACCTCTCACAACCGATGGAGCCGGTACGAGATCCTGCGCAGTAACAGTATACACGCGCCCAGACGACCTCTGATCAACTTGCTCACCCCTAGGAGCATAAGACTGCTGCACAGACTGGGACGATCAAGCCCCCTGATTGGCCCTCGAGGCCTGACCCGACTGTGCTGGCTGCTGACCCTGAGTCTGCCTCAAACCAGATGCACTAGGTGTGCCTCCCAACTGCGGGCAATACCTCTTCAAGTGCCCTGCCTGACTGCACTGAAAACAAGTGAGCGGCTGGCCTCTACCCTGACTCTGGCACTGAGATCGAGCCGAAGAAGATGCTGCTCTCTGAATTCCTCCCCTCTGAGGACAAACTGGAGACTTGTGGCCCAGCTGACCACACTTGAAGCAAGTGATGTCTCCATGACTGCCTTTCCCCGAACTAGCACTCGACACAGGAAAAGTAGATCTAGAGAAGCTACTCTGAGACTGCTGAGGAGTGAAACCTCTCTGCCTCCTGCCATCACTCTGGCCATCCTGACTCCTCTTGGAGCCTTTCTGCCCTTCCTCCTCCTCCTGCATCATAATCTCAGTATGAGCTGCCGCATCAACCAGACGTCCATAATCTCGGATCATAGACGCCACAACTCTCAACTTGAGGCCGCGCCTCAACTTCTTCTCAAACTCAATGCAACGGCGTTCCTCAGACGCCACCAACTCAGGTGCAAATCTGGACAAACTAGTGAATGCAGCCTCAAACTCAGCCACAGAAGAACTCGCCTGCTTAAGCTGACAAAACTGGTCTCTCAGCTTCTCCCTGACTGCTGGAGATAAGAACCTCTCCTAGAAAGCATTCACAAATGCCTCCCACGTACCTCCAACACGAGCCTTAGTGAACTTCCACCACTGACCCGCATCCCCCTTCAGCTGGAAAGATGCCAAGGTCACCTTCAACCCCTCGTCTTTGATGCCAAGCATCTCAAACGTTTTCGTTGTCTGTTCGAGCCACTCATCTGCCTTAAGCGGCTCTTTAGGATCCCCCAAAAATTCGTCCGGATTGGACCGGAAGAACTCTCTCTTCAGAAAAGAAGGTCCTGCATCTACAGCAACAACCTAGGCTGGATTCGCGGCCCTCAGAATGCCAACTGACGCCTGAAATGCTCCTGCAATCTCCCGGGCCAAAGCACCCATAGCCTGCTGGCCCACTGGCTCGGCCACATTGGCCTGGCCAACTCCCTCCTGTATTTCCGGAATCTGAACTGCCGGAATCTCCTGTACCACCAGGACCTCCTCCGGCACAGGCACTTCCTGCCTACCCGACCTACCACGCCTACCGCATCCTCGTCCTCGTCCTGACATCCTATGAAAGGAAACAAAGACGTTAGCACATTAATAAATGTGCCGAAGCTAAACACTCACGCCCTAATGCATTGGACAACAATAATTCATTCCACGTAAGCACATAATCACATAAGCACCTACGAATTTCATTCCCGGATAATGATAGTCCCAATGCGTTACTATAGTTCCGGTTGGAAGCAACAGTGATCAAGTGCCTTTCCAACAAGACTACTATCCTAGAAACTACATTCCATACCCACATAATCACATAAACATGTTATCACATAAGCATATAACATTACACTAAGTCTCTATCAAACGAGACGAACCCAATGTGATACTAATCACTTCCCACGTACCCAAAGTATTCAAACCCGGTACGCTCTGATACCAAGTTGTAACGCCCTCAAAAATAAACCCATTAAATATATATAACATCAACATGCAATGTTAAAAAGGAAACAATTCATTATAACATTCATCAGAGTCTTACTAAATAAAAGCATTACATGTAACATCAAATTAAATGCCCTACAGGCTTACATCTTTCCAAGCCAACACTTGGACACAAAAGTATGAGTTCTAACTCAAATACAAATAAAGTCCTAGGCTTGAGTGTTTACATGTACTAACAAATAAAAACAAATAACTGAAAATAGTCTTCAAAATCCAAGTCCTTCCAAGCTAAGTCCTTGGAGGTAGCTTATCACCTGAACCTGAAAATGATGTTCCCATATAGGGTGAGCCACAGCCCAGTAGAAATATACTAAACCAAATATAAACAATGAATAAAGCGATAGCATTCAATAGATGATTAACCTAGATAATCAATTACATCATTAAACTGTCTCATGACACTAATGTCTAAGACACGTTTTACTTTCCAACATTATCAATATGGCTCAGAACCTGGCCAAACTTACAACAGTGAACTATATATATCATATTCACATTCTTCCAATGTCAACAAACAAATGAGACTCAGGCTCAAATCAAAACACTTCATACTTCTAGTTTGATACACATTTTAGTGCTGTATCAATAAAAACACTTCAATATAAATAAGCACACATAAAAGTGATGCTAATGGAGTCCATCCCCTATCTCCTCCCAAACAAAATCCGGTTTAGAGGTCCATCCACTATCTTCCCCTAAACCGTGGAGTACATCCCCTATCTCCTCCCACACAAAACAATGTATGTAAACACATAACATATACAACACACAATCAATACACATAATGTCTGTATTAATTCAACAATCAAAATTGATGACTTAATCAATGATTAGTTTCAGTTATCCCTAATCCACATGCAGTGTCTACAACAATCACGACTATCCTCCACCGATAGCCCAGAACAGTTATTTCTAGACTTGGAAATAAATAACTCAACAATTAAATGGACGAGTGATTTAAATTAACCAACTACCCCATTTAATCAATAAATTGCTCAACCTCATGAATTTAACTAGTTTCCCCAATGTTCCTTAAATTAAATATACAATTCAATTTATTTAAACAACTAGGGTTTTTCCCAAAATTACCAAAATACCCCCAACATATTAAAATGCCAGAACTTAGGACAAAGCGTATACATTGGAGTAGGAAATCCCTACCTCGAAGAAATCAACAAAAATGGAGAAGACGGAGATGACAACCCAAAACCCAAAGTGCTCCAAACTCAAGATTGTTCCGATCAAAACGAAGCCCTCGACCCACTCTATCTTTTTAATAAAGGATCTGAGGTAGAAACTCACTCTAAGTAGATCAATCCTAAGAGAGAAGGTGTGTAGAGGGAGAGAGAACTCGTACCTAGGGTTTTGGAATCTGAAAGTGGATAAAAAACTGATCTGAAACACGCTACTGCCTATTTAAACCTGATAGGTTCGCTCGAGCGAAGACTTGGTCGCTCGAGCGACCAGACACAGAAAAGCTTCGCTCGAGCCAAGAAAGCCTTGCTCGAGCCAACAACCCAGAAGCTCGCTCGAGCAAAGGAAATCTCGCTCGAGCGAAGAACTCAAACCCTTAGGTCTGTAACCAGACACACGCTCGAGCGAAGGAACTCTCGCTTGAGCGAAGAACGAACCAGCTCGCTCGAGCGAAGAAAAGCTCGCTCGAGCCAAAAACCACTGCTCTCAGGTCTTACTACTAAACGCAATCCTCGCTCGAGCAAAGAAACCCTGGGTCGAGCGACGGACCAAAACAAAGAGCTCGCTCGAGCGAAGAACTGCTCGCTCGAGCGAAGGGTCAAAATTCTGGGCAACAACCCTTTGTTCCCAAGCTCAACCAACCTGTTACAAACCTGCCCATTGCATCCCCTAACTCAGAAATAGGAAATTAAAGGATGGTAACAACCATAATACAATGACAGGAGCTACGGAACCCAAGTCCGGATATAATAAACAAATGGGAAAAGACCGGGGTCGCTATACGCACCATTGTGGAAAGAACAAGGTATCTGCTTTCACTTGCTAAATTGCCAAGATCCTTTTGAGATGAGGCAATGAAGACAGCGGCTGACATGATTAATTTGTCTCCTTCCTATCCTTTGAATGGTGATGTTCCAGAAAAAGTTTAGACCGGCAATGATGTGTCTTATGAGCATTTGAGAGTGTTTGGTTGCCAAGCCTTTGTTCAAATTCCAAAGGATGAGAGGTCCAAGCTTGATAGCAAGTCAAGACAATGCATTTTTCTTGGCTATGGGCATGATGACTTTGGTTATAGATTGTGGGATCCGATCAACAAGAAAGTCATTCGAAGCCATGATGCTGTGTTTCTTGAAGACCAAACAATTGAAGACTTTGGCAAAGGTGACCAACTTGAGCCAAAAACTAGTGATCTCATTGACATGGATCCATCTCCTTCATCTTCAATTGATTATCAAAATGAGGGAGATATACAGCCACCTCTTGAAGACATAGATGATGATGCTACTCCAAATGAAGTTGAGCCAGAAATTGAGGAAGAGCATCCAACTCAAGAACCGCCACCACAATTTGAGTTGAGAAAATCTACAAGGGATCGGCAACCTTCGAGAAAGTATCCTGCCAATGAATTTGTGTTGATTTCTGATCAAGGGGAGCCCGAGAGCTACCAAGAAGCAATTGAGCATGCAAAGAAAGGTGATTGGAAAAAGGCCATGGAAGAGGAATTGAATTCCTTGCTTCAAAATCACACTAATGATTTAGTGAAGTTGCCTAAGAGGACGAAAATTCTGAAAAATAAGTGGGTTTTCAAATTGAAGAATGATGGCAAGAATCTGAGGTACAAAGCACGTCTTGTTGTGAAAGGCTTTGGGCAAAAGAAAGGTGTTAACTTTGATGAAATTTTCTCGCCGGTTGTAAAGATGTCTTCTATTCGAGTTGTACTTGGCATGGCCGCAAGTATGAACTTTGAAGTTGAGCAACTTGATGTGAAGACCACATTTCTCCATGGTGACCTTGAAGAATAAATTTACATGGAGCAACCGGAAGGTTTTGTGGAGAAAGCGAAAGAGAAATTTGTTTGCAAATTGAAGAAAAATTTGTATGGCCTCAAGCAAGCCCTGCGACAATGGTACAAAAAGTTTGACTCTTTCATGATGAATAATGGTTTTTCTAAAACCACTTCGGATCATTGTGTGTTTGTGAAAAAAATTTCAGATGGCAAATTTATTATTCTTTTGCTTTATGTGGATGACATATTAATTGTTGGTCAAGATTACACTATGATTAACAGGTTGAAATTGGAGTTAAGAAAATCGTTTGTTATGAAAGATTTGGGACTAGCAAAACAAATACTTGGTATGAAAATTGTTCGTGATCGCAAAAAGGCACTGATTTGGTTGTCTCAAGAAAGCTACATTGAAAAGTTTCTTGATAGGTTCAACATGGATAAAGCAAAGCCGGTTGGTTGTCCACTTGCGGGTCACTTCAAGCATAGTTAGAATCAATGTCCTATAAATGAGAAAGACAAGGGAGAGATGCAGAAAATTCCTTATGCTTCAACGGTTGGTTCTTTGATGTACGCCATGGTTTATACAAGGCCAGATATTGCTTACTCCGTTGGTGTGGTGAGTTGTTTTCTCTCTAATATGGGTAAAGAATATTGGGCAGTGGTAAAATTGATTCTAAGGTATCTTTGAGGGACTTCGAAGGTGTGTTTGTGTTTTGGGGATGGTAAACCGATGCTTGATGGGTTCACAGATTCTAACATGGCCGGTGATGTTGATTCTAGGAAATCTACTTTGGGGTATTTGATGACTTTTGTAGGGGGAACTGTGGCATGGCAATCTAAATTACAAAAATACATTGCTCTCTCAACTACCGAAGCTAAATTTATTGCCATTACGGAAACTTATAAAAAAGAGTTATGGTTGAAGAAATTTTTGTAGGAATTGGGTTTGAAGCAAGAAAGATATATGCTTTATTGTGATAGTCAAAGTGCTATTCATTTGAGTAAAATTTCTACTTTTCATTCAAGATCGAAACACATTGATGTGAGATACCATTAGATTCATGATGTGTTAGATTCGAAATTGTTGCAACTCGAAAAGGTTCACACGGATGATAATATTTCGGATATGTTGACTAAGACTTTGTCGAGGGATAAATATTTGAAGTGTCGAACTTTAGAGAGTATGGTTGATATCTCCACCTAAGTCGGTAGCGAGAGAATTGTTGGGTATACCTCCTTAATGGAGTAAAGGACCCAATTGGTTTATTAAAATATTTAGATTGGTTTGGTGTTGGTTATAATATATTTTTACTATATTATACCTAACTTTTGGAGGCCCAATGGGTATTTAATAATCAGTTTGATAGCAGCTAAGGTTTTGTTAAAAAAACCCAAGATTAAATAATATATTGATATATATATTTGCTAGGAGGCAGCGGCTGATTATCTTTTATTTTTGGGTTTGGTTTTGGGCAACAACATAGAACTTTGTAAAAGTTCAATTGGTGATTTCCATTGGTACAGTGGCGACATGTAGTTTACTTTGCTTCACTTTGTTTGGACGTTTTGACAACTCCGCCTTCGCATTGAAGATGTTGGTTTTGGTTCATTATTTTGGATCTTCTACAACTTTGTTTCGAAGACTTTTTGGTAAGGTCTTTCCTCTTGATTATTTGTGATTATTTGAAATTCACCTAAGGGTGGTTTTGTGAGACCATTCGTGTCTCGTTTGTAATCGTTTGGAAACTTTTTGGTTGATAGTGGAATCGGATTTCAATCCCGTGGATGTACCTCACATTGAGGGAACCATATAAAAATTCTTGTGTCGCGGTAGATTTAATTTTTTTGCATTAATTTTTATTCCCATTGATTGATTTACTTGTGGGAAATCATCTATTTTCCCTAACAAAAACAATAATGACCGTCTCATTGTTCATCATTATATTTCTGACATTGATAGATATGCTATCGCACTTTTCCCTGATGAAACATTTGTTGGTATACTGCCTTTGCATGAAAATATTGATCATCTACCGAGCCCAGAAGATATGGGCAATGCTATTGGCCCCATTGACGGCATATTTTTGCTGCACATTCCTGGGTATTATAGCAACAGCGACCGTATGGCTCTGTGAAACCCTGCTATGTGAGAGTTCAACCACCTCCATGTATTCGAACCTATCTTTCCACCGAATTTTCATGCCCTTACAAATGTGATTGGATTTGGGTTGGGCCCATATTACAAGATTATTTGGATTCGCGACTTTATTGAAAGGATTAGTGATGAAACATATGATATATAGGCTATCCTTATCATGTTGTTGTAATATACACTCTAGGTAAAGATTTGTGGAGACATTTCGATCTTCTTACAATACCTAAAGGCCGTACTATCTATAATTCTCTGTGTGCCACATGCATAAATGGAGCATATTATTGGTTGTCTGGTATGGATTATATTAAATATAGGATCCTTTCATTTGACATGCGGCTGGAGGAATTAAGAGAGATAGAGGGGCCTGATCATTCTGAGCATAAATGGGGGTTTCTTTCATTGTACAATGATTCTATTGGTTTGTTCCTTCGTCAAACTGGTGTGATTTTGCAATCTATTATTGATATATGGGTGATGGAGGAGGAAGGATGTTGGACCAAACTAATAACAGTAAATTCGTTTCTAGAAGTTTTTCTTCTGCGTGGGTTTTGGAATGAGGAGCTTTTGTTTGAAAGTCAGACGAATGAGCTGGTGTTGTACAACCATGAAACCCATGAGATGTGAAACCTTGAAATCTACGGATGTGGCTATGAAGCACGGATACTTCAAATAGGAAGACGTATCCGTATCAGATACTAATACTCCTTGGATACTTATGGATAAGTATCAGATACTTATTAAAAGTATCGGATACTTCTTAATTAATTTTTCATTAATTTTGAAGTATCGGATATTTAGTTTTGAAGTATCAAATGCTCCAAGTTACATATTATCGAATACTTCTTAATTAATTTTGAAGTATCAAATGCTCCAAGTCATGAATTACTCCTTTTACGAAATTAGAATTGTATCATTTCTTGCATAACATCATAATATAATATAACTGCGAGGATAAATAGAATATTTTTATAATACTTTGCTTAGTTTTTTTATAAAAATAACGTTATAAGCTAAAGTAATAGAATTCATCAAATTGACATATCTTCATTGTATCATGCATGTCCCCTATAACTACATAGAAGTAAGGATTAATAAGATAATATAACAATAGTAAAATTAAATATCAATAAATAAATAAGCAAATAAACTTGCATAGAATATTTTTGACTAGTACAAAAGGAAAAAACATAGGGTCAAGCTGTAGATTGTTTTGATATTATAATATCAACATATTAGACTTGATATTGAAATAAAATATTTGCAAGACCTATTGAAAATTTAAAAACTAAACTAGCTACTGGCTTAAATTAATACCTAATTCTTAAAAGATTAATATTTTGCATTATAAAGTTACTGTGGTTTCTCAATATTCTTGAGCTTATGTGTAACTCACTACTAATAATTTTTTTATTTTTTATTTTTTACAAACGTATCCTAGCCGTACCCGTATCTGTATTCTACTTTTTTAGGTTTTGTTGTATCACCATATCCATATCGTATCGTATCCGTACCTCGTATCCGTATCTGTGCTTTCTAGGGATGTGGCAATGCTCTTGGGCTTTGGGCTATTTGTTACAAGGAGAGCTTAGTTTCAATGTTTGGACAAAATGATGAGGATGGGAGGAGGAGGGGCTACCAATTCTCTAATGCGGTTCATGACCTCCTTATTACTGGTTGCTGCACGAGCTTAGGACTAGGAATCCAAAACCCGAATAACTTGTTTATTCTTATCCTGATTGTCTATCTTCGGACTCACTCTGTTTTATTATGGGCATGTTTTCTCATTGGTTTATTCTCTATTTTGAAAAATACTACTTTTTTATGGATGCTAAAATTAATAATTTTTTTTAAGTAGTAACTCTTTAACATCCAAACAACCCAATCTGACATTTGTCAGTGCTCAAATTAAGGGAAAATATCATTTAAGTGGAATGTAAGATAAATAATCTTAAATTAATGAAAAACTTTGCAACATTAAGACATAATTTTATATACTTTTTCATGAATTTGGTACTATTTTTTAACATTATACTGACACATTATTTCCCCTAAAATTAACAATTCCAAACTCTCTTCAGGGCGCCTAGCCACTAAAACATAACACATCTCTTTGTTTTTACAATTGATGCTTCAATTATTTGGATTACTGATTTATTAAAAATTGAAAGTTAAGTTAAAAGAGAAAACTGTTGAGCTAAATAAATATATGCGTTGTTACCACTTTTTTCCTCCATTGTGATCCATCCAAACACATTGTAGAACAAAGACTTCATTTGTCTTCTTCGTTGTAATTTATCCACAACTTCCCACTTTGGTATTCAAAGAAAATGAAGAAGAGATAATAGTATTGGCATGGAGCCCTCCAGTAAAAAAAACACAAAAATAAAAGAAGATAATTTACGATCTCATATTAGACACATTGTGCTCTCGACTTATTGTGTTATAAGATAAATAGGTTTGATTTATTTTTTGGGAAACAAAAAAAGACTACATTATATTTTTTATTCTTTTGTTTTCATTTTTAAGATGCACACTATCCATACCAAAAATGGTAAAAACTATAAAACATAAAGAAATTGTTTAGTTTTATTGGAATAAATATAAATGTTGCATGTGCTCTAATTTTATAATTGTTGATATAAATAACACAACTTATCACTTTTGTGTTATTATTCATTCTTCAAATGTGTGGTGTATAACATACAACCTATCCTAAATGATCACGGCTTTCTTGATTCAATCGAAAAGGCAAAATAGTTTTTGTTGGCTTTGATTTTAAAAATATATATTATTTAAAAAGTTGGAGATTTGATTACGTATGGTATGATTTATTCCTGTTTTAGAATACTTATAATTTCTTTTCATAACCTAAAAAAGTCAAAAAGTTACTATTCTATTTAAGTCACATCATCTTATTTAACTCACATCACCTCTCTATCACATCACTTCAAACTCAACCCATATCCAACCCATATTTCATAAAAAGTTAAAAAGTATAGTTATTTAAATCATCTCAAACCACCTCAAAATGTCCATGTATAAAGATGGTAAATAAAGATCTCATTTTTATTCTGGGATTAATGATTCTTTCTTTTTTTACTTTTTTTTGTTTCAACAAAACAAATGGCTTCTTTATTAAGTCCATTGGGCCGTGATTGGATTGAGTTTACCTAATAATAATAATAATTAGCGGCTTGACACATGGGATGTATGTGCGAATTCGTAAAATAAATATAGCTTCAAATAGTGCATTCAATATATTGAATATATAAATTTAAAAAAAAAAATTGAATATATAAATAATTTTGGCTGAACTCAGTATCTTTAACTGAATTTAAAATTTTTAAAAATTGAATATAAAAATAATTAAACACAAATTGAAAGACTAAGATGTCGTTTGGTAACACTTACATTTTCAGTTTTCTATTTATATTTACAAAAATTTTAAAAACTCAAATAAAAACTTGTTTGGTAAATTTTTAATTTATAAATCAACAGTCTCAGTTTATAAATTTGGCCAAAAAATGTAAACTCAAAAAATGTGTTTTCATTTTGAGTTTTGAGTTTTTTTTTTTTTTTTACCACCCAACATTAGCCACCACCCGCCACCATTTTCCACCACCGTCTTCCGCCACCGCCACCACCACCACCTACTCCCTACCACCACCTGCTATCACCACTCACCACCCACCTGCCACCACCACCCACCTGCCACTAACCAGCCACCACCACCCACCTGCCACCCACTCGCCACCACCACCCATCCATCGCCACCGCCACGACCACCACCACCCACCACCCACCTACCATCCACCCGCCACCACCCGCCACCCGCCACTACCATCCACCGCCCGCCACTACCACCCACCACTACCATCCACCGCCCGCCACCACCACTCACCACCCACCTGCCACTACCATCCACCACCCGCCACCACCACCCACCTGCCACCCACCACCACCACCACCCACCCGCCACCCATCTGCCACCACCACCCACCACCCACCACTACCACCCACTCGCTACCACCCACCATCCGCCACCGTCACCCACCCACCCACCACCACCACCACCTGCCACTTACCCGCCATCCGCCACCCACCTGCCACCACCACCTACCACCCGCCACCACCACCACCCACCACCCGCCACTGTCACCCACCCACCCACCATCACCACCCGCCACCTACTCGCTATCACCACCCACCCGCTACCACCACCCACCCGCCACCTACTCGCCACCACCCACCACCACCACCCACAACCCGCCACCGCCACCACCACCACCCACTCGCTACCACCCACCACCCGCCACCGTCACCCACCCACCCACCCACCACCACCACCCATCTGCCACCACCCGCCACCACCACCACCCACTCGCTACCACCCACCACCCGCCACCGTCACCCACCCACCCGCCACCACCCACCACCACTCGCTACCCATCGTCACCACTTTTCCACCACCGTTTTCCGCCGCCACTTGTCACCACTTGCCATTTCTCACTCTTTTTTATATTTTAAAATTTTTTTAAATATTTTATCAATTACCAAACGTGTTTGTAATTTATGTTTTTCTAAAAATAAATAAAAAATAAACAAAAACCAGATAAAATTTTTGTAAATATAAACTGAAAAACGTAAACGTTATCAAACAGACCCCAAACATTTGTAATAAAAGAGATTTGATAAATATGAAAAAAAATAATTAATTAATTCAAAAAATTCAAAAAAAAAGGGGGGAATTTGCCAATAAATCTCATCTCGCAAACAAGATTCCAATTAATCTCAAGTTTTTTCTATTAATCTGTTAAGTCCTATTAGTGGAGAGTTTCTTTCCGTGTGGTTCTATTTGTGATTTTAATAGTGTTTTGTGGGGCTAAGCAAGGAATTCGTAAAATCCGTAATCCGATCCGGTCCAGTTCAATTCAGGAGGTTTGGATTGATTTTTTTAATCCATGGTTCCGTTTCGGATTGAAAAATTAAAAATTCGTAGTCCATGGATCGGTTCCGAATTGAACCCATGGTTCCGAATTGAAACCGATCCGGACCGTATACAAATAGCCTATATTTATATTATACACCCTCCCACATAATGTTTTCTCTTATTCCGTATAAAACATAAACCCAAACCTAAATCCGCATAGTATCTTTTTTTATTGTTTTTGTTTGTTAATTTAAATATTTATGGTGGAACTAGTTTTCTTATGGTTGTTTAAATTCTAAAACAGTATGTCGCTATTGTGGAAAGACATGTTACTATTGTGGAACTAATATGATGCTATGTTTATGTTTTTATGAAATTAAAATGTTTTATATCTTTTTTGTTATTTAATTATGTGATTCTGTGGTCCTAAATCGATTCGATACGTGTTTAAATAGATTGGTTCGGATTGGTTCCACGATTTAAACATATTGGATTGGTTCCAATTTTTCAAGAACCGTAGATAACGGGCTAGTCCTAATTTTATCTCAATCCGGACCATACTCACCCCTAGTGTTCTGGTGGACAGCTATACCCTTTTATTAATGTGGCAGGTATAATGTGATACTCCAATATGGCAAGTATTAATATGACACTCCAACGATGTGACACTTTAAAAAAATTAAAAATTCTTTAGTGTACTTTTCTTAAATGTTACAACGTGACAAGTATGATGTCATACTCCATAACTTTTACTAAAAAAAAATAAAAATAAAAAAAATAAAAATTCCTTAGTGTATTTTTCCCAAGTGTAACAACGAGGCGGGTATGATGTAACACTTCAAAAAAAATAAAGACTCCTTAGTATATTTTTCTGAAACGTAACAACATAACAGGTATGATGTGACACTCTAGAAAAAATTGAAAACTCCTTGGAGCACTTTTTCCAAATGTGACAACGTGGCGGGTATGATGTGGCACTCTAAAAAAATTTTAAAACTCCTTAATATACTTTTCTCAAACGTGATACGTGACACTCTTTAGTGTACTTTTCCCAAACGTAACAACATGGCGAATATGATGTAACGCTCTAAAAAAATTTAAAAAAAAACTTCTTAATGTATTTTTCTCAAACGTGACAACGTGGCAGATATGATATGACACTCCAACATGGCAGGTATGATATGACACTCTAAAAAAATTAAAAACTCTTTAATGTACTTTTTCTAAATGTGAAACTCTAACGTAACGGGTATAATGTGACACTAAAAAACTCTTTAGTATACTATTTCAAATGTGATACTCCAATGTGACGGACAAATGAGTCATTATACATTCAAAATGACTAAATGGATCACAAGAAAAAAAAAATATGAGACTTATTAATCAATCTCCTCCAAAAAAATTCAAAGATAATGCAAAAGTATATGAGTGATATATATATATATATATATCATATCAAACCTTGAAATTGAAATTAGGGGATGGAACATTTTCACATTTTTTATCTCAATCTCTTTATTAATTAACTAGTAGATATTTTGTGCGATACATGATAATTTATTTTTAAAATGAAAAATTAATTTTGAATCTTAATATTTTGTGTAAAAAAATTCTAACAACTGAAAGCCAAATTACAAATAGATTTGCTAATGATTGATAAAAATTTATGTCACTACATGTGTTATCCTTTGTAAAAGGCTTATAAAAAAAAATTTAAAAATAATTTTTAAAAAATTTACATTTTTAACTTGAAATCAAATCATCATTTGTATTAATCTAATTTATCAAAAAATTATGAATTTCACTTATATCAAAATATTTTTTTCTGAAAAAAATAAAAATAACGAAAAAATTTATAATATATATAAATTATGATTTGATTATAACTCATGATGTATTTTTTTGATTACTAATTGAAAAGAATTTTGCTAATTTCTTGTGTGGCCTTTGGGCTACCTTTAAGATCTCCAGTCCAGCCGATGTTCAAAGTACACTGTTGTTGCCTTTGTTGTAATTAGGGATGACAATTCACATAATCACATAGAAAAATGAAAAGAAGTGGTGACAAATGCTCTATAAATGCATTTGTCCGTAACATTTGTTACTTATCTTTAAAATATTTAATAATTTTATTAACACATACCTTAAAGACACATATTAATAAGTTTTAAAATATTATACATTTTGCAAGAAAATATAAAATTTTCTTAACCTATGTAAACAAGAGCTAATATTTATATTTCAGAAATAGATCAATAGTTAGAATTTGGCCAGTTGTTCATATGTTAATTTGATGAACTCCTCTCGCGTGTGGAATGATTTAGTGTACATTATTATGATCAGATTTTAATATATAGTATATAACATGCGTACATGTTACCACTATCTAGGCCAGCTTTTGCTTCATTGTTCTTGGAGATGAAAAGTTGCAATTACTAGATAGTTTGTCCAAAACATGAGAAATTATTCAAGAATTTGTTTTTTCTTGGGGTTTTTTTTTTATTTTTTTTTAGATTGGAAAGAAGAAAAAAGAACTAAAGAAAAATAAAATTCTTGAGTTGGATAGTTAGGTATGGTGAGCCTATTTTGGGGCATGTTATAAAAATATTAATACAAAAAATTGAGATGGTTGGATACACTACAACAAAATTGAATTTTTACGGCTTGCGATGCATACCGTAAAAACTCTTTCACGGCATGCACACAAATGCCGTTATATGACATGCCGTGGAAAGTTAAGCATTATTTACGGCATGCAGGTAAAGTTGTAAAAGGTAATAAATTAAACATTAATGACATACTTTGTATGTCGTATATAACTTTTTACGATATTTTTGTCATGCCATAAATCATCATACTTTCCGTGACATAATTTTGCATGCCGTAGAAGGTTATTTTTGATATATTTATGACATACTTTGTATGCCATATATAATATTTTACGGCATTTTCTTGCATGTCATAAATCATCACACTTTTCACGACATAATTTTGTATGCCGTAGAAGGTCATTTTTAATATATTTATGACATACTTTGTATGCCGTATATAATCTATTACGACATTTTCTTACATGCTATAAATTATTACACTTTTCACGGCATAATTTTGCATGCCATAAAAAGTTATTTTTAAAATATATATATATATACAAACGCACAAGAACATAACCTTGCCTAGCCGTAAGCACATCCAAACAAAGGCAGCAGCTTATAAAGTGCGGCAACTTGTGAACAAACCAAGTAGTTGCTTATAAACTTAAAGCCCTAAATCTCTAAGGCATTAGCATTTTTTGGTAACACTGTTAGAAATATTTCAATTAAATTTGGCTCTTAAACAAGTTAGCTAGACTCATGCAATAAAAAATATGTTAGCATTTTCACTTCCATCATCTAATCTAACCTACATACAGATACATCTCTAAAATACTGCGCTTCCCTTGCAAGATAAATGTGTCAGTATACTTAACTAAGCAAGAACTTGCAGATTTTAACAAAAGAAAAATCAAACCAAATTTACTACTGAATTTTCCACTAAGATTAAAATTTCAATATTGGAAAATCCCCTTTATTTTATATCTCAACATCATTGTCAATAAACATACACCAGTTTTGTCATGAAACTAGAACTATGCACATCTATGAAGATCCAACATAAATCTGGCAAAAAAAAAAAAAAGAAAAAGAAGCAATTGACATATTACAAATCAACTAAAGACACCTCATTCACATATTACATTAAGAAAAATGCAAACCTTAGAAGCTGCTTCCAAATGAACGAGATCCTTATCAAAATCCAGCAACTCTGGCATCTTCTCGGCAATGAGCTAATGAAGACAGGAAAACAATTGACATACTTGGCATCTTCTCGGCAATGAGCTGTTTCAGCAGTGTTATTTATCTTTGCTACCCCAGTAGAGGATTTCATTCAATGTTTCAGCTTCAAAGATCAACAAAAAAAAAAAAAAAACAATATAAGGTATTTAAATAGATTTAGTTTCAAATATACTGATGTTACTTTTATTTTGCCATTGCTATGTCTATGTAAATATATAGAAAAGATGAGCTGTTGAGATTACCGGTGGAGGTGAAGTCTGATGATGATCTAGCAGCAGCTGCTAATGGAAGGCCAGTCTACTGCAGAGATAGGTTTTACCGTGCATTAGCAGGAGGCCAATTCTCAGCTGAATATAAACCCTAAACCCTAGTTCGTTCCATTTTTCTCAGATGATTCAACCATAAGGTGAACAAGTTGTTCTAGAAATTTTAAAGTGAATCCCCTATAGTTCTACTCTACATCAGAGAGAAGTAAATAACTTAACATTCAGGTCAGCTCCATTTAGAAAACCAGAAACCCACTGACTCAGATTCTAGGTAGACAATATACAAAAGTGTTTTAAAGTATGCTGCACAAGTTTTTATAAACAACATTGAAATAAGTACCTGAAATTGCCTTAGTTTGTGCAGTAACAACATCCATGGTAGATCCTGATTCTCGCTGCTCAAGAGTCTCTCCAATACAAGCAATTACCTTCAAACCTTGAGAAAGAGCATATGCAACCTTATCTCCAACAAACTGAAATGAAAATGTCCCAAATTATGAACATGTGAAATAATAATCAACAACATAGTTGGCATCATCATAAATGAATAATCGTTGCACCATGAATGAAACAAGGGTTACCTCATTTGATTCATTTAACAGAGCCCTCCTCTCAGAATGACCAAGAATGACCCAAGGAATGCCCATCTTGACGAGCATCTCTACACTGCACATTCAAAAGAACCAATTTAAATTTTTTGCATTGAAGAAATTTGAAGTACATGATAGATGCTCAGAAATTTGAAGCACATTGTAAAAATGGATAGCTGTAGAAAAAGTTATAATAACTCTAAAGAAGACTAAACTAGGAAATGGGATGCTGAAGTAAATTCATAAAATTAAAATCAGAAATATATGAAACCATTTCTCGATAGAAGGATCATGGTGGGACTAGTGGTGCATTAGGAAATATCTCATCTTTCAAATTGGGACATGATACTCAAATAATACGTGTTGATTACTTATCCTTGAGCCATAACACAAGGAAACCTCCTACAACTTTCCAAATGACAATTCTAAAGGAGCAACTGAATGCCTTTTAATTAATTCAACACTTGCCAATGCAATACAGATTATTAACAGCATGATGAACCATACCTAACCTCACCAGTGAAAGCACCTCCCTTTTTGACCCAACAATTTTGAATCATTATAATAATGTAACACTTCAAAAAAATAGTTATATTTTTATATCAAATTTATCTTAAAAAAATAGACAGAAATATAATTTTAATAATAGACCATTCTTTTTTCATTTGGTGTAGTAAGGAAATGAATCATTATAATAATTAATTAATTCAAAAAATTCAAAAAAAAAAGGGGGGTATTTGCCAATAAATCTCATTTCACAAACAAGATTCCAATTAATCTCAAGTTTTTTCTATTAATCTGTTAAGTCCTATTAGTGGAGAGTTTCTTTCCGTGTGGTTCTGTTTGTGATTTTAATAGTGTTTTGTACGGCTAAGCAAGGAATTCGTAAAATCCGTAATCCGATCCGGTCCAGTTCAATTCAGTAAGGTTGGATTGATTTTTTGAATCCATGGCTCTGTTTCAGATTGAAAAATTAAAAACTCGTAGTCCACGGATCGGTTCCGGATTGAACCCCATGGTTCCGGATTGAAACCAATCCGGAACGTATACAAATAGTCTATATTTATATTATACACCCTCCCACATAATGTCTTCTCTTATTCCGTATTGTTAGGTTTTTATTCTTGGCAACCCCGTTTGACAAAACTCCTTTCAGATGTATTTATTTTCGCACTTTTATTTCAGTGAGGCTATGAGTTTATTAGATGCGAATCCAAACCCGAATCGAACCATGCAGAGAAGTTTGTGATGTTAATGCTTTCAAGATTGCCACTTCGCTGATTATTACGAGGTCGAGCTGCCCGGTCAGCTCGCGGCCGAAGCAAAATGCAAAATTGCATTCAAAATTGCATGTCCGTCGTTGCTCACTCGAGCCAAGGAATTCTCGCTCGAGCTAGGGCTTGCTCGCTCGAGCCAAGGAATGCGCGCTCGAGCCAAGGATTACGTCCATACAAAAACCTGAAAGAGTGTATTCCTCGCTCGAGCCAAGGATCCGTCGCTCGAGCCAAGGCACTAGTAGAAATCATGAAAAATACACTCCTCGCTCGAGCCAGCAAATCTTCGCTCGAGCGAGCCTCAGAATCCGGATTTCTCAAGGAGTTTGTTTTCTTCCCAATCTAGGATTACTTTTGGTTCTCTATAAATACTTGGTTTTCTCCCAAAACTAGGTGATTGATTGAAGTCCTCCAGATCTTCTTTTTGGTTCTTAAGGTTTATATCTGGGGATATTTTGTTCTTTTTTCCTTTGATGTTTTTATTGAGTCTTCAACTCATGATTTAAAGAGAGTACATCAAAGGTTTGTTTGTTATACACAAAAGAGAGAGTTATTCTTCAGTTGTGGATTCTGAAGAATTCGAGCCTGAAGCTTTGGTGGAATCCGAAGTGGCTCATCAGAAAGACAATTCCGTGGTGAAGATGGGGTTGGAAGAGGCACATAGAGGTTGGTTCAATTAGGCGTTGTGGATTCGCTAGGTAATTGAGAGTATACCTGTGTAATTCCTTTAAATCTTCTTAGTGGATTGTTCTTGTGGCTGTTGCCCGTGGTTTTTTTATCACAGTTGGAGGTGTCCAATTGTGGTTTTTTTCACGTTAAATCGTTGTGTCTCTTTGTCTTGATTGTTTGATTGGGATTGTTATATTCTGCTTAAAATTGATACATAATCACAAATCAACATCTAGGGGATTTCTAGTTTTTTCACGTATAAAACATAAATCCAAACCTAAATCCGCATAGTATCTTTTTTTATTGTTTTTGTTTGTTAGTTTAAATATTTATGGTGGAGCCAATTTTCTTATAGTTGTTTAAATTCTAAAACAGTATGTCGCTATTGTAGAAAGACATGCTACTATTGTGGAACTAATATGATGTTATGTTTATGTTATTATGAAATTAAAATGTTTTATATCTTTTTTGTTATTTAATTATGTGAATATGTCATCCTAAACCGATCCGATCCGTGTTTAAATAGATTGGTTTGGATTGGTTCCACAATTTAAACGGATTGGATTGGTTCCAATTTTTCAAGAACCGTAGATAACGAGCTAGTCCTAATTTTACCTCAATCCGGATCATACTCACCCCTAGTGTTCTGGTAGACAGCTATACCCTTTTATTAATGTGACAGGTATAATGTGATACTCCAATATGGCAAGTATTAATATGACACTCCAACGATGTGACACTTCAAAAAAATTAAAAATTCTTTACTGTACTTTTCCTAAATGTTACAACGTGACAAGTATGATGTCATACTCCATAACTTTTACTATAAAAAAATAAAAATAAAAAAAAATAAAAATTCCTTAGTGTATTTTTTCAAAGTGTGACAAGGAAGCGGGTATGATGTAACACTTCAAAAAAAATAAAGACTCCTTAGTATATTTTTCTGAAACGTAACAACATAACGGGTATGATGTGACACTCTAAAAAAAATTGAAAACTCCTTGGAGCACTTTTTCCAAACGTGACAACGTGGCGGGTATGATGTGACACTCTAAAAAAAATTTAAAGCTCCTTAATATACTTTTCTCAAACGTGATACGTGACACTCTTTAGTGTACTTTTTCCAAACGTGACAACATGGCGAGTATGATGTGACACTCTAAAAAAAAAAAAAAAAACTTCTTAATGTATTTTTCTCAAATGTGACAACGTGGCAGATATGATATGACACTCCAACATGGCAGGTATGATATGACACTCTAAAAAAATTAAAAACTCTTTAATGTACTTTTTCTAAATGTGAAACTCTAACGTGACGGGTATAATGTGACACTAAAAAACTCTTTAGTATACTATTTCAAATGTGATACTACAATGTGACGGACAAATGAGTCATTATACATTCAAAATGACTAAATGGATCACAAGAAAAAAAAATATGAGACTTATTAATCAATCTCCTCTAAAAAAATTCAAATATCAAACCCTGAAATTGAAATTTTTTTCTAAAAATCTATTTCTTACTCCCCCCCCCCCCCAAAAAAAAAAAAAATTTTTTGAATATCTATTCCTTACTCATTATTTTTTCTAAAATAAGTAAATTTTTAGAATATATTTTCAACTTACTATTCTCAACCATCCAAGAAATAAGAATTTTTTTTTGTTTTTTAATATTTTATTATTATCATTGTTTTTGGTGTTTCAAAAAATGTTTAAGAACATCCTCATTCTTTTTTTGTGTGTGCAATTTTTATTTTATTTTTTTGGAAAAGTTTGAAATACTATTGTTTTGGAAACAATTTGAAAATTAAAAAACAGTTTACCTACATTTTAAAGAAATATAGAAAGAAAAAAAAATTGAAAACACAATGAATAAAAAAAAATTATTCCCTTTTTTGTTTTCTTTTTCTGCTTCTCTATTAACCTGTTAAATCAATATGCAAAAAAAACAAACAACTTTTCTTTTGAAGAACACGATGTCGTAAAAACTTTATATATATATATATATATATATATATTTAAAATGTTTACAAAAAAATTATATAAAAATAAGTTTAAACTCAAACTGATACCCTATATAATTTAAATTCGCTAGAAACAAAAAAAAAAACTAAAAATAACAGAAAAAAATACTAAAAATAAAAAAATCATTTTCAAAAAAATTGAATTAAGAAAATTGGAACCATGGTTTAAAACTGTAAAATTGAATTAAGAAAATTGGAACCATGGTTTATTTTCTCCAGATTTGTTTCTCTTGCTCTTCTATTTACTCTCCTTTTGCTATCCAGGTTGTGGGCATTTTTTTTAATATTATTTTTTGATCTTGGAGTGCAATGACCACAGTTGTTTGTCTGAATTAGTTTAATTCGGACTGACTAATATTATTTTGTGTTAGATTGTGGCTGTTCTTATTAATCTCTCCTGTTGAAATTGTGGAGAATTTAGGTATATAGACATCTCTCAACCACATCGCCCGAAGCAATCTCTCTCTCTCTCTCTCTCTCTCTCTCTCTCTGCGTTAACATTTGAAGCTGGTTCTCTGTTTTTTACTTTATTTTTCTGTGCTTCTTATCTGTCAATTGTCTGGTTTTTACCGATCTATTCGTATGTTTTTGGTTTATTGATTTATTTCCATGTCTTAGAATCTCTCCATCTATTCCTCAGAAATTCCATATATTTCTATAGGTGAACTTGTATATTAGGGGGAAAAAAGAAAAAAGAAAAAAAAAAAACTCCAAAAACTAAAAACTAACCGGATGAGTTTTTTTTTTTTTTCACAGTTCCAGAAATATTAATAAATTTTTTGAATTCTCAAAAAATAATATTTCATCTTTTTCCAAATGCAACACTTTGCCAAACGTTAAGACTTTTGAAGTGCAATGTTATATCTTTGCTATTAGTTCAAAGTTATCAATTCATTCCTCATTCTTTCTTTTAGGTAGTGTTCTGCTGTCACCTTTCTTAAAAAAGGATTTGATTCATGAAACATTATTTGAGAGAGGTAAAATGTCGCAGAGCAACTGTGATCATCGTGATAAATGATTGTTTGATGTTATAGAATTTTTTTTTTTTTTTTTATTGTCTCAAAATCACATACGATACGTCAACCTATATTTCTTTTTATATTATTTGGTGTATTAAGGAAATGAATCATTATCAATATCTTTTTTGCAATTGAGGTTGTTGCAGCTGGTGAGCATTACAAGATTTCTTTTTGTCCTTTTTCACTCAACTAAAATGCAGGTTTGTTCTTTTTATTTTTGTGTCATCAGAAAAATAAGGCTCTTGACAGCAGAGGTGGTAAAATGTTGAGCACTAGGGATCGAAATTTACCTGAAGATGTTGTGAATGAGATACTCTCAAGGCTGCCCGTGAAATCCCTATTGCGATTCAAATGTGTCTGCAGGTACTGGTACACTCTAATTAAAAATCCTGATCTCATTAGCAAGCACTTTAACCAAGAAAACAATAATGGCCGTCTCCTTGTTCATCATTATATTTCCGACATTGATAGATATGCTATCGCTCTTTTCCCTGATGAAACACTTGCTGGCATACCGCCTTTACATGAAAATCTTGATCATCTACAGATCCCAGATTGTATGGGAGATGTTGTTGGCCCCATTGACGGCATATTTTTGGTACACACTAGGTACAGTGATGGCGACCGTATGGCTCTGTGGAACCCTGCTATGAGAGAGTTTAGACGCCTCCATGTACTCGAACCAATTTTTCCACCAAATTTTCATGCCATTAGAAATGTAGTTGGATTTGGGTTGGATCCATTGACTAGGGATTACAAGATTATTTGGATTTGCAACTTTTATGAAGTGATTGGTGATGAATCAGGTGATGAATGGGATGATGACATATATTATCCTTATTATGTTGTTGCAGTGTACACTCTAGGTAAAGATTCTTGGAGACATTTCGATCTTCTTACGATGCCTACACATCGTTCCATCTATAATTCTTTATGTGCCACATGCATAAATGGAGCATATTATTGGCTGTGTTCTGTAGTTAATGATGCTAATCGATATGGCATCCTTTCATTTGACATGAGGCTAGAGGAGTTTAGAGAGATAAAGGTGCCTGCTAGTACTAAACATAAATGGGGGTCTCTTTCATTGTACAACGGTTCTATTGGTTTGTTCTTTTCTCAAACTGATTTGACTTTGGAATGTATTATTGATATATGGGTGATGGAGGAGGAAGGGTGTTGGATCAAACTAGTAACAGTAAAACCCTTTCCAGAAGTTTCACGTCCGTGTGGGTTTTGGAAGGAGAAGGAGCTTTTCTTTGAAACTCGGACGAGCGAGCTGGTGTTGTTCAACCATGAAACTCATGAGATTAGAAATCTTGAAATGTACGGATGTGGCAGTTTTCTAGGGATTTGGGCTGTTTGTTACAAAGAGAGCTTAGTTTCATTGTTCGGACAAAATGATGAGGATAGGAGGAGGTGCTACCAATTCTCTGATGCAGTTCATGACTTTTTTATTACCAGTCGCCAGAGCCTAGGGTTTAGGAAACCAAATCAAAAATGACCTATTATTATTGTTATCTGATTGTCGTCTTCGGTTTGCTTTTTCTTTTTCTATTTTTTGTGTAGGTTGTCTCGTTGGTTTATTTTCTCTCTTCTGAAAATTTGTACTTTTTTTTATGGATGTTGAAATTAATAAATCAAAATTATATATGTTGACCTGTCTTTACTTTTTATTATTATTTTGAAGAGTAATACTACATCTCCTAATTTCTACCCCAAACTCCCTCGAATGATAACAATTTATTATTTGCCATATCATTGGGTGAGTTTGGAAAAATTAGGGGATGGAACATTTTCACACTTTTTATCTCAATCTCTTTATTAATTAACTAGTAGGTATTTTGTGCGATACATGATAATTTATTTTTAAAATGAAAAATTAATTTTGAATCTTAATATTTTGTGTAGAAAAATTCTAACAATTGAAAGCCAAATTACAAATCGATTTGCTAATGGTTGATAAAAAATTATGTCACTATGTAAAAGGCTTATAAAAAAAATTCAAATAATTTTAATAAAAATTATATTTTTAACTTGAAATCAAATCATCATTTGTATTAATCTAATTTATCAAAAAATTTTGAATTTCACTTATATCGAAATATTTTTTTCTGAAAAAAATAAAAATAACGAAAAAATTTATAATATATATAAATAATGAGTTGATTATAACTCATGATGTATTTTTTTTATTATTAATTGAAAAGACTTTTGCTAATTTTTTTTGTTTTTAATTGTATCTAAAGTGATGCATCAGGTCTTTAATTATATCTTAAGGTGGATTTACTCAAAGGTGGGATAGTAAGAGTTATTCACATTGATGCATAAAAAATTACAAATTCAAATCATAAATAGTGTTTTTAAAAGGAATTAGGCACAAAATTTCTGTAACTTTAATAGTTTCAGTTCTTAAAAAGATTCTGATTAATTATATGACACATCATAATAATTGTAAATTTTTTATACCAGCTAAATTATTTTTGCATACATCTTTTGGCAGGGCTAATGAAGGTACATTATCAATAATATTAAAATTTCAAAATTTTTATTTAAAAGCTACTCAAGAAACATCAACGGGTGCCTTAAATATATACAATTATTTTTGATGAATCATTATTCTTTAAAATAATACTCTACCATTTATCATTTGGCATTTGTTAAAAATTTAACCAAAAAAAATATTGAATTCTATTATTTTAATTAATCAATATTAAATTGAACGCTACACGTGTATATAAATTATTTTTAAAACTAACCGGATGAGTTTTTTTTTTTCACAGTTCCAGAAATATTAATAAATTTTTTGAATTCTCAAAAAATAATATTTCATCTTTTTCCAAATGCAACACTTTGCCAAACGTTAAGACTTTTGAAGTGCAATGTTTTATCTTTGCTATTAGTTCAAAGTTATCAATTCATTCCTCATTCTTTCTTTTAGGTAGTGTTCTGCTGTCACCTTTCTTAAAAAAGGATTTGATTCATGAAACATTATTTGAGAGAGGTAAAATGTCGCAGAGCAACTGTGATCATCGTGATAAATGATTGTTTGATGTTATAGAATTTTTTTTTTTTTTGATTTATTGTCTCAAAATCACATACGATACGTCAACCTATATTTCTTTTTATATTATTTGGTGTATTAAGGAAATGAATCATTATCAATATCTTTTTTGCAATTGAGGATGTTGCAGCTGGTGAGCATTACAAGATTTCTTTTTGTCCTTTTTCACTCAACTATAATGCAGGTTTGTTCTTTTTATTTTTGTGTCATCAGAAAAATAAGGCTCTTGACAGCAGAGGTGGTAAAATGTTGAGCACTAGGGATCGAAATTTACCTGAAGATGTTGTGAATGAGATACTCTCAAGGCTGCCCGTGAAATCCCTATTGCGATTCAAATGTGTCTGCAGGTACTGGTACACTCTAATTAAAAATCCTGATTTCATTAGCAAGCACTTTAACCAAGAAAACAATAATGGCCGTCTCCTTGTTCATCATTATATTTCCGACATTGATAGATATGCTATCGCTCTTTTCCCTGATGAAACACTTGCTGGCATACCGCCTTTACATGAAAATCTTGATCATCTACAGATCCCAGATTGTATGGGAGAAGTTGTTGGCCCCATTGATGGCATATTTTTGGTATACACTTGGTACAGTGATGGCGACCGTATGGCTCTGTGGAACCCTGCTATGAGAGAGTTTAGACGCCTCCATGTACTCAAACCAATTTTTCCACCAATTTTTCATGCCATTAGAAATGTAGTTGGATTTGGGTTGGATCCATTGACTAGGGATTACAAGATTATTTGGATTGGCAACTTTTATGAAGTGATTGGTGATGAATCAGGTGATGAATCGGATGATGACATATATTATCCTTATTATGTTGTTGCAGTGTACACTCTAGGTAAAGATTCATGGAGACATTTCGATCTTCTTACGATGCCTACACTTCGTTCCACCTATAATTCTTGATGTGCTACATGCATAAATGGAGCATATTATTGGCTGTGTACTGTAGTTAATGATGCTAATCGATATGGCATCCTTTCATTTGACATGAGGCTAGAGGAGTTTAGAGAGATAGAGGTGCCTGCTAGTACTAAACATAAATGGGGGGTCTCTTTCATTGTACAACGGTTCTATTGGTTTGTTCTTTTCTCAAACTGATTTGACTTTGGAATGTATTATTGATATATGGGTGATGGAGGAGGAAGGGTGTTGGATCAAACTAGTAACAGTAAAACCCTTTCCAGAAGTTTCACGTCCGTGTGGGTTTTGGAAGAAGAAGGAGCTTTTCTTTGAAACTCGGATGAACGAGCTGGTGTTGTTCAACCATGAAACTCATGAGATTAGAAATCTTGAAATGTACGGATGTGGCAGTTTTCTTGGGCTTTGGGCTGTTTGCTACAAAGAGAGCTTAGTTTCATTGTTCGGACAAAATGATGAGGATGGGAGGAGGTGCTACCAATTCTCTGATGCGGTTCATGACTTCTTTATTACCAGTCGCCAGAGCCTAGCGTTTAGGAAACCAAATCCAAAATGACCTATTATTATTGTTATCTGATTGTCTTCTTCGGTTTCCTTTTTTTGTTTTTCTTTTTTTTGTGTAGGTTGTCTCGTTGGTTTATTTTCTCTCTTCTGAAAATTTGTACTTTTTTTATGGATGTTGAAATTAATAAATCAAAATTATATTTGTTGACCTGTCTTTACTTTTTATTATTATTTTGAAGAGTAATACTACATCTCCTAATTTCTACCCCCGAACTCCCTCGAAAGATAACAATTTATTATTTGCCATATCTTTGGGTGAGTTTGGAAAAATTAGGGGATGGAACATTTTCACACTTTTTATCTCAATCTCTTTATTAATTAACTAGTAGGTATTTTTGTGCGATACATGATAATTTATTTTTAAAATGAAAAATTAATTTTGAATCTTAATATTTGTGTAGAAAAATTCTAACAATTGAAAGCCAAATTATAAATAGATTTGCTAATGATTGATAAAAATTTATGTCACTATGTAAAAGGCTTATAAAAAAAATTCAAATAATTTTTAAAAAAATTATATTTTTAACTTGAAATCAAATCATCATTTGTATTAATTTAATTTATCAAAAAATTATGAATTTCACTTATATCAAAATATTTTTTTCTGAAAAAAATAAAAATAACTAAAATTTTTATAATATATATAAATTATGACTTGATTATAACTCATGGTGTATTATTTTGATTATTAATTGAAAAGATTTTTACTAATTTCTTTTGTTTTTAATCGTATCTAAAGTGATGCATCAGGTCTTTAATTATATCTTAAGGTGGGTTTACTCAAATGTAGTATAGTAAGAGTTATTCACATTGATGCATAAAAAATTATAAATTCAAATCGTAAATAATGTTTTTAAAAAGAATTAGGCACAAAATCTCTATAACCTTAATTGGTTCAGTTCTTAAAAGGATTCTGATTAATTATATGACACATCATAATAATTGTAAATTTTTTATTCCAGCTAAATTATTTTTGCATACATATTTTGGCAGAGCGAATGAAGGTACATTATCAATAATATTAAAATTTCAAAATTTTTGTTTAAAAACTAGTCAAGAAACATGCCTTAAATATATATAATTATTTTTGATGAATCATTATTCTTTAAAATAATACTCTTACCATTTATCATTTGGCATTTGTTAAAAATTTAACAAAAAAAAATATTGAATTCTATTATTTCAATTAATCAATATTAAATTAGACGTTACACGTGTATATAAATTATTTTTAGAAATGACCATCGGAACCTTTCGTTAGTAGTTTATCCGAGTCGAATAGAGCGAGTTAACTGGGACAGACAGATATTTGAACAGCCCTAAATCCCAGATTGTCAATCCGCCTGCCCCACTCCCTCAATTGAGTTATCAGATTACAAGTATTTTTATAGAATTTATAACTAAATAATATTTTTCCAAATAAATAAAGAAACGATGTATAAAAAGTAAATTATCATTAAATGGATATACATGGACACCTGATGAAAGTAACACATTGGCCATTTATTAGTCTTGTAACTTTCTGCTAGAGTCAATTAGGCCCAACATAGCCCAACCTCTAATTTCTCCAGTCCAGCCGATGTTCAAAGTACACTGTTGTTGCCTTTCTTGTAATTAGGGATGACAATTTACATAATGGGGAAATTACCCATAGGTCCCATGGGAAACATGTGATCTCCATTTAATTCCATAACTTTTTCACTACACCCAAAAGTCCTTTCCTCTCTCTCTCTGCTTTTTGCTTCCCTTCCTCTCTCGTTGTTTTTTCTACATTTTTCTGTCACCGTGTTTGTCATGGAAGAGGACCACCGGTGATCATATCTTTCTCCATTGATCGGGGTTCATTGATAACCACCAAGCATTGAAATCAACTCCGACGAAGAAGATGATATATTTTCCGACGAAGAAGATGAATGGATCTACTTCGATCTGATATAGATCTACTCAGATCTACATCAGATCTGAGTAGATCTACACAGATTTGGTTAGACATCCGTCTTTCCCCTTCGATCTCTTTTTTTTTTTTTTCTCTCTCTGCTATACACTTCTGTTTTTCTGTTCTAATGGAGAAAATTTTCGAATTCTGAACAAGCAGTTTTCAAATTTTAGTTACAGGCGGTGAAAACTGTAAAATTTTGCAGTTTCAAATTTTTTTTTTGGTGCTGGAATGAATCATGGTTTAAAACTGTAAAATTTTGCAGTTTTATAACATTCTTTAGAACTGTAAAATTTTATAGTTTCATAACATGTTTTTTAATTTTTTTTTTCCGGCAATATTCTAGACATTCTGGTGCGTCTCCGGCGACCGTTAAACGGAAGTTCGACGGTAGTAAGATGTGAACAGTGTCTATAAATTAAAAAAAAAAAAAAATTGGTAACAATTAAAAATGTGTTGGACTAATTGGTGCAAGTATTTTGTTTTGGGATTAGTTGGGTTTTGAACTTGTTACATGGGACTTATCAGTAAGTTCCCCTTACATAATCACATAGAAAAATGAAAAGAAATGGTGACAAATGCTCTATAAATGCATTGGTCCCTAACATTTGTTACTTATCTTTAAAATGTTTAATAATTTTATTAACACATACCTTAAAGACACATATCAATAAGTTTTAAAATATTATACATTTTGCAAGAAAATATAAAATTTTCTTAACCTATGTAAACAAGAGCTAATATTTATATTTCAGAAATAGATCAATAGTTAGAATTTGGCCAGTTGTTCATATTTTAATTTGATGAACTCCTCTCACGTGTGGAATGATTTAGTGTACATTATTATGATCAGATTTTAATATATAGTATATAACATGCGTACATGTTACTACTATCTAGGCCAGCTTTTGCTTCATTGTTCTTGGACCTGAAAAGTTGCAATTACTAGATTGTTTGTCCAAAACATGAGAAATTATTCAAGAAATTGCTCTTTTTTTTTTTTTTTTTTAAGATTGGAAAGAAGAAAAAAGAACTAAAGAAAAATCAAATTCTTGAGTTGGATAGTCAGGTATGGTGAGCCTATTTTGGGGGATGTTATAAAAATATTAATACAAAAAATTGAGATGGTTGGATATTAGTTAGTTATATTTTTATATCAAATTTATCTTAAAAAAATAGACAGAAATATAATTTTAATAATAGACCATTCTTTTTTCATTTGGTGTATTAAGGAAATGAATCATTATAATAATTAATTAATTCAAAAAATTCAAAAAAAAAAAAGGGGGATATTTGCCAATAAATCTCATTTCACAAACAAGATTCCAATTAATCTCAAGTTTTTTCTATTAATCTGTTAAGTCCTATTAGTGGAGAGTTTCTTTCCGTGTGGTTCTGTTTGTGATTTTAATAGTGTTTTGTACTGCTAAGCAAGGAATTCGTAAAATTCGTAATCCGATCCGGTCCAGTTCAATTCAGTAAGTTTGGATTGATTTTTTGAATCCATGGCTCCGTTTCAGATTGAAAAATTAAAAATTCGTAGTCCACGGATCGGTTCCGGATTGAAACCGATCCGGACCGTATACAAATAGTTTATATTTATATTATACACCCTCTCACATAATGTCTTCTCTTATTCCGTATAAAACATAAACCCAAACTTAAATCCGCATAGTATCTTTTTTTATTGTTTTTGTTTGTTAGTTTAAATATTTATTGAGAGGGAGAATAATGATCTGGAACTGGCCCGGCAGTTTTGGGCCGGACAGGGTTACGCCGGACAGTTTGGTCGAGCAGGTGTTGGGCCAAGGATTGTGTGGCCCTGTCTTGAAAGAAGCTGCTTGGTTAAGGCCACGTTTGGCTGGACCGAGCTATATGGTTTCGTGGTGGCGGAGTCGGACAAGTGAAATGTCTGGCACTCGGTAAGGCATGATTGGACCGAGGTACTTGTTTGCTCGGCAGGTAGGCTGACTGCAGACAAGAATGAGCTTTCCCGAGCTCAGCTTTGCCGAGATGCCGCCGAGCTCGGTCTCCATTGAGCTTAGCTGTTGGTATACTTATGCATGGAGCACAGCATGGCCATTGACAGCCGAGATGGTGTAGCCCGGCTGCTGAGCTCCCAGTAGAGTGAGCAGGCAGTTGGGTTAGGTGATGGTCAGCAAGATTTGTGCTGACAGACGGGGTAGCAGAGCCACGTGTCGAGAGACCACTGGGAGTAGATTTGGGGCGCAGAAGGGTATATAGATATGTCTACACCCCCCATACGCGGACAGATGAACATTTGGTAAGAGAAATACTTACACTTAACTCTCTCCTCTCTCTCTATCCCAAGGTGTGTGCTAACTTGATCGTCGGAGGGGTTTTCCGGCCACACACCGCCGGGTAGCTCACCGCCGTTGTGCTCGCAGGTTGATCGGACAGACAGGAGCTTGGAAGAAAGGAGTACGGACTTGCCGGAATATTTGATCCCCGTACAATTGGCGCCGTCTGTGGGAAACTTGACAGATAAAACCTTGTCTTCCAGGCTCATCTGATCGCCGTCCATGGCGAACAACGACGAGATTCCGTTGTCCGCCATCGATGGAGCTACCCCGGAGTTCACCCGACGGAGAGAAGGACATCCTGCCATCCTTCCAATGGCGAACTTGGAGGCACCCCCCGGAGGACAGTCGGGAGACGCGCGAGATAAGCGCGGAAGAAGCTATGGTCATTCACATAGTCCAGACGGTCATCGGCGGCGTAGAGAGTCACATGCCAGGCGTCTGGAACATAAGCTAAGGGACCAGGACGCCGTTATCCGGCGAATGGCGGCAGAGATGGAGGAGCTGAAGCGGCATGTCAAAGGGAAGGGTGTAGCTGGAGTGGGAGACCACAATGAGCACGTCCAACCCCGCCGATTAGGCAGTCAGAGTCAGCGGCACAGTCCGTCCATCTCTATTACCAGAAGTTACAAGGTTGGTGATTCCGATATGTGTGCAGAGAAGTCCAGCACGCAAGACAGCACCTACCGGCCCTCACGTCCGGTGACGACGTCAAGGTACTCTTATTCCGCTCGTTCAGAGGATTTGCGGGTAGTCTTGAAGGAACGGACTCGCCGGCGCGAGGCTCAGAGGGTGCCGGCGTTCCCACGGCTATCCTATGGGGTTCACGCCAGTGCAGAGGTCAGAACGCCTCCACCCCGCCTTGCTGCGCCTCTCCTTCTAGACACAGATTTGGCAAGGCTGAGCGCCACCCCTTTCTCCCTGGAGGTAGAAACAACACTGCTTCCCGCGGGCTTTCACTAGCCAAAATTCACGCTCTATGATGGAAAGACGGATCCGTATATGCATGTGAGCCACTTCCGACAGGTCATGGCCAGACATAGGCGAAATGACGCTCTTATGTGCCTCATCTTCCAGTCAAGTTTGAGCGAGCTGGGCTTGAAATGGTTTGAGAGGCTGCCGGAGGGGAGCATAGAAGGGTGGCAGCAGTTGGCGGAAGCCTTTGTGATGCGCTTCAAAACCAACACCAAAACGCCAAAGGAAGTTGACCACCTTCTCAGGGTCAAGATGGAACCGAGCGACACTCTTAAGGCGTACAACTCCAGGTACTGGGAAACCTTCAATGAGATCCTAGATTGCCCGGTCAACCTGGCAATCACCCAATATAAGTGCGGTCTCCCAGTCGGACATAGGCTGAGGGATTCGTTTACAATGAGCCAGCAGACATCCATGTGGCACCTAATGTAGCGCATCAATGAGCACATCCGAGTAGAGGATGATGCAGCGACGTCCACCGCGGAGACAACCCCGGTGGCAACGGGCAAGTGGGCGACTGGGTTTTAAGGAAGGTCATGGGCAACGCACTAGTGCCGGGAAAAGGCAAGCTAGGGGCAAACTGGGAAGGGCCTTACAAGATAACCGAGCAAGGGGACATATCACTTAGAAGATTTGGATGGCAAAGGCGTACCCCGGCCATGGAATACAGCCTTATGTAATTTTTTGAGGAAGGACTTGTTTCCACTACACTTCTGAATGCAAATACACTTTCTGTCAATGTAATAGAAGTGAATTACTTTTGCTGAAGAGCTTTGTTGTGTTCGAAATAATAGTGGATGAGGGGCCTACTCTTTTGTTCTAGCCGAGATATTTTACTCCGGCTGACGGGTTGATGACTTGTTCAACTTCGAGGTTCCAGCCGAGATGATTTACTCCGGCTGAAGAGTTGATGATTTGCTCAACTGCGAGGTTCCAGCCGAGATGTTTTACTCCGGCTGACAGGTTGATGACTTGTTCAACTCCGAGGTTCTAGCTGAGATGATTTACTCCGGCTGACGGGTTGATGATTTGCTCAACTCCGAGGTTCCAGCCGAGATGATTTACTCCGGCTAGAGGAGTTGATGATTTGCTCAGCTCTGAAGTTTCGACCGAGCTGATGTTGCTCGCCAAGAAGGAAGTCGCGAAACGGACCTTGCTCGCCTTCTTTGAAGTTCCTTGACCGAGCTGATGTAGCTCGCCAAGAAGCAAGTCGCGGAGCGGACCTTGCTCCTCGACCTTGGTATTCCTTGCCGAGCTGATGTTGCTTGCCAAGAAGCAAGTCGCGGAGCGGATCTTGCTCCCCGACCTTAGTATTCCTGACCGAGCTGATGTTGCTCGCCAAGAAGGAAGTCGCGGAGCGGATCTTGCTCGCCTTCTTCGGAGTTCCTTAACCGAGCTGATGTTGCTCGCCAAGAAGCAAGTCGCGGAGCGGACCTTGCTTCCCGACCTTGGTATTCCTTGCCGAGCTGATGTTGCTCGCCAAGAAGCAAGTCGCGGAGCGGACCTTGCTCCCCGACCTTGGTATTCATTACCGAGCTGATGTTGCTCGCCAAGAAGCAAATCGCAGAGCGGACCTTGCTCCCCGACCTTGGTATTCCTTGACCGAGCTGATGTTGCTTGCCAAGAAGGAAGTCACGGAGCGGACCTTGCTCGCCTTCTTTGGAGTTCCTTGACCGAGCTGATGTTGCTCGCCAAGAAGCAAGTCGTGGAGCGGACCTTGCTCCCCGACCTTGGTATTCCTTGCCGAGCTGATGTTGCTCGCCAAGAAGCAAGTCGCGGAGCGGACCTTGCTTCCCGACCTTGGTATTCCTTGCCGAGCTGATGTTGCTCACCAAGAAGCAAGTCGCGGAGTGGACCTTGCTCCCCGACCTTGGTATTCCTTGCTGAGCTGATGTTGCTCGCCAAGAAGCAAATCGCGAAGCGGACCTTGCTCCCCAACCTTGGTATTCCTTGCCGAGCTGATGTTGCTCGCCAAGAAGCAAGTCGCGGAGCGGACCTTGCTCGCCAAGAAGCAAGTCGCGGAACGGACCTTGCTCGCCTTAGAATTCCTAAACCGAGCAAGCCAGGAACCGGGAATGTTGATTAGTGCGGTCACCGTCTTGCAAACTAAGAACCGAGGAAAAGTAACCTCGGTCAGACAGGTAATCCCAGTCACGCTTGCGCGGACGGAATTAAGGGGCAATTGAGAGGGAGAATAATGATCTGGAACTGGCCGGGCAGTTTTGGGCCAGACAAGGTTACGCCGGACAGTTTGGTCGAGCAGGTGTTGAGCCAAGGATTGTGTGGCCCTGTCTTGAAAGAAGCTGCTTGGTTAAGGCCACGTTTGGCTGGACCGAGCTATATGGTTTCGTGGTAGCGGAGTCGGACAAGTGAAATGTCTGGCACCCGGTAAGGCATGGTTGGATCGAGGTACTTGTTTGCTCGGCAGGTAGGCCGACTGCAGACAAGAATGAGCTTTCCCGAGCTCGGCTTTGCCGAGATGCCGCCAAGCTCAGCCTCCATTGAGCTTAGTTGTTGGTATACTTATGCATGGAGCACAGCATGGCCATTGACAGCCGAGATGGTGCAGCCCGGTAGCCGAGCTCCCAGTAGAGTGAGCAGGCAGTCGGGTTAGGTGATGGTCAGCAAGATTTGTACTGATAGACGGGATAGCAGAGCCACGTGTCGAGAAACCACTGGGAGTAGATTTGGGGCGCAGAAGGGTATATAGATATGTCTGCACCCCCCATACGCGGACAGATGAACATTTGGTAAGAGAAATACTTACACTTAACTCTCTCCTCTCTCTTTATCCCAAGGTGTGTGCTAACTTGATCGTCGGAGGGGTTTTCCGGCCACACACCGCCGGGTAGCTCACCGCCGTTGTGCTCGCAGGTTGATCGGACAGACAGGAGCTTGGAAGAAAGGAGTACGGGCTTGCCGGAATATTTGCTCCCCGTACATTTATGGTGGAGCCAATTTTCTTATAGTTGTTTAAATTCTAAAAGAATTATGTCGCTATTGTAGAAAGACATGTTACTATTGTGGAACTAATATGATGTTATGTTTATGTTTTTATGAAATTAAAATGTTTTATATCTTTTTTGTTATTTAATTATGTGAATCTGTCATCCTAAATCGATCCTATCCGTGTTTAAATAGATTGGTTCGGATTGGTTCCACGATTTAAACAGATTGGATTGGTTCCAATTTTTCAAGAACCGTAGATAGTCCTAATTTTATCTCAATCCGGACCATACTCACCCCTAGTGTTCTGGTGGACAACTATACCCTTTTATTAATGTGACAGGTATAATGTGATACTCCAATATGGCAAGTATTAATATGACACTCCAACGATGTGACACTTTAAAAAAATTAAAAATTCTTTAGTGTACTTTTCTTAAATGTTACAACGTGACAAGTATGATGTCATACTCCATAACTTTTACTAAAAAAAATAAAAATAAAAAAAATAAAAATTCCTTAGTGTATTTTTCCTAAGTGTGACAACGAGGCTGGTATGATGTAACACTTCAAAAAAAATAAAGACTCCTTAGTATATTTTTCTGAAACGTAACAACATAATAGGTATGATGTGACACTCTAGAAAAAATTGAAAACTCCTTGGAGCACTTTTTCCAAACGTGACAACGTGGCGGGTATGATGTGACACTCTAAAAAAATTTAAAACTCCTTAATATACTTTTCTCAAACGTGATACGTGACACTCTTTAGTGTACTTTTCCCAAACGTGACAATATAGCGAGTATGATGTGACGCTCTAAAAAAATTTAAAAAAAAACTTCTTAATGTATTTTTCTCAAACGTGACAACGTGGCAGATATGATATGACACTCCAACATGGCAGGTATGATATGACACTCTAAAAAAATTAAAAACTCTTTAATGTACTTCTTCTAAATGTGAAACTCTAACGTGACGGGTATAATGTGACACTAAAAAACTCTTTAGTATACTATTTCAAATGTGATACTCTAATGTGACGGACAAATGAATCATTATACATTCAAAATGACTAAATGGATCACAAGAAAAAAAAATATGAGACTTATTAATCAATCTCCTCCAAAAAAATTCAAAGATAATGCAAAAGTATATGAGTGATATATATATATATATATCAACCTTGAAATTGAAATTAGGGGATGGAACATTTTCACATTTTTTATCTCAATCTCTTTATTAATTAACTAGTAGATATTTTGTGCGATACATGATAATTTATTTTTAAAATGAAAAATTAATTTTGAATCTTAACATTTTGTGTAAAAAAATTCTAACAACTGAAAGCCAAATTACAAATAGATTTGCTAATGATTGATAAAAATTTATGTCACTACATGTGTTATCCTTTGTAAAAGGCTTATAAAAAAAAATTAAAAATAATTTTTAAAAAATTTACATTTTTAACTTGAAACCAAATCATCATTTGTATTAATCCAATTTATCAAAAAATTATGAATTTCACTTATATCAAAATATTTTTTTCTGAAAAAAATAAAAATAACGATAAAATTTATAATATATATAAATTATGATTTGATTATAACTCATGATGTATTTTTTTGATTATTAATTGAAAAGAATTTTGCTAATTTTTTGTGTGGCCTTTGGGCTACCTCTAAGATCTCCAGTCCAGCCGATGTTCAAAGTACACTGTTGTTGCCTTTGTTGTAATTAGGGATGACAATTTACATAATCACATAGAAAAATGAAAAGAAATGGTGACGAATGCTCTATAAATGCATTTGTCCGTAACATTTGTTACTTATCTTTAAAATATTTAATAATTTTATTAACACATACCTTAAAGACACATATCAATAAGTTTTAAAATATTATACATTTTGCAAGAAAATATAAAATTTTCTTAACCTATGTAAACAAGAGCTAATATTTATATTTCAGAAATAGATCAATAGTTAGAATTTGGCCAGTTGTTCATATGTTAATTTGATGAACTCCTCTCACATGTGGAATGATTTAGTGTACATTATTATGATCAGATTTTAATATATAGTATATAACATGCGTACATGTTACCACTATCTAGGCCAGCTTTTGCTTCATTGTTCTTGGAGATGAAAAGTTGCAATTACTAGATAGTTTGTCCAAAACATGAGAAATTCACTACAACAAAACTAACTATTCATGGCATCATGTTTACGACATGCATTAAATGCATGTCGTTGTTAGTACATTCTACGGCATTTTTTTTTTTGCAAGCCGTTAATGTTTTGTCAATAACAGCATACATACCATGTAAGTCGTTGATTTATATATTTATAGCATGCAAAAGTATGCCGTAAAAAATGTATGTTTTTACGACTTACAAAAATATGTCGTAAAATATTTGCATTTAAGACGACATACATTTCATGTTGTAAAATATTATGACTTTACACGGCATACATTAACATGTCGTGAAAACTTCTACCAAAAAAAAAAATAATAATCAAAATTTTTTTTTATGGCATGCAAAAGTATGCCATAAAAAATGTATATTTTCACGGCATACAAAAATATGTCATAAAATATTTGTACTTAAGATGACATACATTTCATGTCGTAAAATATGATAACTTTACACGGCATGCATTAGCATGTCGTGAAAACTTTTATTAAAAAAATTTCAATCCGATTTTTTTTTTATAAATACTAAAAATGATAAATCATGTGAATACTAAAAATGATAAATTTCAATCAGAAAAAAATACTAAAAATAAAAAAATCATTTTCAAAAAAATTGAATTAAGAAAATTGGAACCATGTGAATTTTTCATCTCAAAAATGAAAAAAAAAGTTTAAACATTAAATAAATTGTTTAGACAATAATTAAATTTTAATTTTTTTTTACCCACTCAATTTTGAAATTACTATAAGTCGATCGATTCTATAAAAATTAATTTGGGGAATAATCTAGTTACAAGTATGTGCATGCATACACATAAAGTAGCCAATAAATTTTCAACTCAATTAGTTTATCCAGTATGGACTCTAGATAATTTGAAACTTAAAAAGATAATTCTAAATGAGGAATTTTATATATTTTTATTATTTTTTGTAAAGTATATTATTTAAAATTTAATTTTTTTTATATTTAGGGGGCTTACTGATTGTAATTGAAAATAGACGACGAGAAGTAAATTGGACAAATTTTTTTTAAAAAAATTAAGAATTAAATTAAAATAATACAAAATCTTAATGCCAAATTAATTTTTGTATAATAATTTTAAAAACAAAATAATATAAAATTTTCTTGATATTTTAACTTAAACTATTTTAATATTTTTATTTTTGTTTTTATTGACACCAAAATACATCATCCCATCGTTCAAAAAAAATAAATAAATAAATAAAAATACATCATCCCAAACCAAACCAAACCATCCCTAATTCTCTCTCTGTCTCGCTCCTCCTCAACTTGTCGGTTGCCGCCACCGCCGTCGCTAGCCTTGTCGGTCGCCGTCGATCATCCTCTCAGATCGCCGATTTGGTAACTGGTAAGTCTCCCTTTCTCTTTGCTCTCTTATTTACTCTCCAGATTTGTTTCTCTTGCTCTTCTATTTACTCTCCTTTTGCTATCCAGGTTGTGGGCATTTTTTTTAATATTATTTTTTGATGTTGGAGTGCAATGACCACAGTTGTTTGTCTGTATTAGTTTAATTTGGACTGACTAATATTATTTTGTGTTAGATTGTGGCTGTTCTTATTAATCTCTCCTGTTGAAATTGTGGAGATTTTAGGTATATAGACATCTCTCAACCACATCGCCCGAAGCAATCTCTCTCTCTCTCTCTCTGCGTTAACATTTGAAGCTGGTTCTCTGTTTTTTACTTTATTTTTTGCCATATGATAGGATGTTAGGGGGTTAATGAGTTAGATTATAACAAAAGGGCCGCCGTAGCTCCATGGACTAAAACCCTGAACATCTAACCTTCTCACTGTCCAAAGGGACAGCTACATGGACTACTGGGCCAACTGCCCAGTCCTATTGGCCTCCGATTTAACAAACAATAAATATCTGTTGTTTAAGCCCTTTATTTGAAAATCCAGCAACTTCCAACTCGGAAGATTGAACCATTTTAAACCTTTCCCCTTCTGTGAACCATCAAACCTTTCATCTACCAATTCAAACCCCAACCATAGAAGCTCTACTAGCCATAAATCCACCACAAATCTCATTGTATACAACCTTAGGCCCTAATTTCCTAATATGTCATACATTATTAAGGCTTTTGTGTGATGATTGCACATCTAGAACAAGGCAAATGTTTTAATGATGGGAGCATAGATAATACCTTGTCCATAAGCCAAAAGCCAATGGTTGGCATGTACTGCACCAAGTACATAACTGCAAGTACAGGCTACAAGACAAACCAAGTATAAGAGCAAGGATCCTCTAGAGTGATTTTTCCCTAAAGTTTCCTAGAGTGTTACATTGTGTGGTTGAGATTTACTGGCAAGTCACATCAATTTTTCTGATGTGACTTGTCAGTAAATCTCAACCACACAATGTAGTACTCTAGGAAACTTTAGGAAAATTTCACTCTAGAGGATCCTTGGTGCAAGTATAAAACCCGATCAGAAATTTTAAATGTCATACATGAGTAGAGCAAACAAGTAACTTAAAACATATTAGAGCATGCCAAAGATGAATAAGGCAAACATTTGACCGGCTATAATAGTGAGGTCCACTCTTGAAACCTTGCCCAATGACGTCAGCAATACTGACTCGAATTTCAAGAAAAATAGTAAAAATTGCTTTGTAAGTGGGAGAGTGATTCATTTACCCTCAATGCCCACCTTTGAACCCAAATTTGCCGTTTGACCAAAGTACTCCCCAAACTCGCTGCAATGGTGTCCTTGTTCCACATGTCATTTTATGTTAAAAATCAATCTTGAGGTCATACTAAAACTAAGATGTTGGCCATGTTCTTAAGCAAGAAAAAAATGCCAAGGATGGGAAGAGAACTGACACCAACCTTTCAATGAACCACAATAAATTGCTTCCATATTATTTTTCTATTTTAGCTATGCTGCTGCCTATTGCATAGAGGATATACCCTTATGTCCACTATATTTCAGCAAATTATTTTATACCCTTATTTTTCACCACAATAAATTGCTTCCAAATTATTTTTCTTATATTAAAATAGTTTTTTTTTTTTTTTCACAGTTCCAGAAATATTAATAAATTTTTTGAATTCTCAAAAAATAATATTTCATCTTTTTCCAAATGCAACACTTTGCCAAACGTTAAGACTTTTGAAGTGCAATGTTATATCTTTGCTATTAGTTCAAAGTTATCAATTCATTCCTCATTCTTTGTTTTAGGTAGTGTTCTGCTGTCACCTTTCTTAAAAAAGGATTTGATTCATGAAACATTATTTGAGAGAGGTAAAATGTCGCAGAGCAACTGTGATCATCGTGATAAATGATTGTTTGATGTTATAGAATTTTTTTTTTTTTTTTTTTTATTGTCTCAAAATCACATATGATACGTCAACCTATATTTCTTTTTATATTATTTGGTGTATTAAGGAAATGAATCATTATCAATATCTTTTTTGCAATTGAGGTTGTTGCAGCTGGTGAGCATTACAAGATTTCTTTTTGTCCTTTTTCACTCAACTAAAATGCAGGTTTGTTCTTTTTATTTTTGTGTCATCAGAAAAATAAGGCTCTTGACAGCAGAGGTGGTAAAATGTTGAGCACTAGGGATCGAAATTTACCTGAAGATGTTGTGAATGAGATACTCTCAAGGCTGCCCGTAAAATCCCTATTGCGATTCAAATGTGTCTGCAGGTACTGGTACACTCTAATTAAAAATCCTGATCTCATTAGCAAGCACTTTAACCAAGAAAACAATAATGGCCGTCTCCTTGTTCATCATTATATTTCCGACATTGATAGATATGCTATCGCTCTTTTCCCTGATGAAACACTTGCTGGCATACCGCCTTTACATGAAAATCTTGATCATCTACAGATCCCAGATTGTATGGGAGATGTTGCTGGCCCCATCAACGGCATATTTTTGGTACACACTAGGTACAGTGATGGCGACCGTATGGCTCTGTGGAACCCTGCTATGAGAGAGTTTAGACGCCTCCATGTACTCTAACCAGTTTTTCCACCAAATTTTCATGCCATTATAAATGTAGTTGGATTTGGGTTGGATCCATTGACTAGGGATTACAAGATTATTTGGATTCGCAACTTTTATGAAGTGATTGGTGATGAATCAGGTGATGAATTGGGTGATGACATATATTATCCTTATTATGTTGTTGCAGTGTACACTCTAGGTAAAGATTCATGGAGACATTTCGATCTTCTTACGATGCCTACACATTGTTCCATCTATAATTCTTTATGTGCCACATGCATAAATGGAGCATATTATTGGCTGTGTTCTGTAGTTAATGATGCTAATCGATATGGCATCCTTTCATTTGACATGAGGCTAGAGGAGTTTAGAGAGATAGAGGTGCCTGCTAGTACTAAACATAAATGGGGGTCTCTTTCATTGTACAACGGTTCTATTGGTTTGTTCTTTTCTCAAACTGATTTGACTTTGGAATGTATTATTGATATATGGGTGATGGAGGAGGAAGGGTGTTGGATCAAACTAGTAACAGTAAAACCCTTTCCAGAAGTTTCACGTCCGTGTGGGTTTTGGAAGGAGAAGGAGCTTTTCTTCGAAACTCAGACGAGCGAGCTGGTGTTGTTCAACCATGAAACTCATGAGATTAGAAATCTTGAAATGTACGAATGTGGCAGTTTTCTTGGGCTTTGGGCTGTTTGTTACAAAGAGAGCTTAGTTTCATTGTTCGGACAAAATGATGAGGATGGGAGGAGGTGCTACCAATTCTCTGATGCGGTTCATGACTTCTTTATTACCAGTCGCCAGAGCCTAGCGTATAGGAAACCAAATCCAAAATGACCTATTATTATTGTTATCTGATTGTCCTCTTCGGTTTCCTTTTTTTTTTCTATTTTTTGTGTAGGTTGTCTCGTTGGTTTATTTTCTCTCTTCTGAAAATTTGTACTTTTTTTTATGGATGTTGAAATTAATAAATCAAAATTATATTTGTTGACCTGTCTTTATAATATATATAAATTATGACTTGATTATAACTCATGGTATATTATTTTGATTATTAATTGAAAAGATTTTTGCTAATTTCGTTTGTTTTTAATCGTATCTAAACTGATGCATCAGGTCTTTAATTATATCTTAAGGTGGGTTTACTCAAAGGTAGGATAGTAAGAGTTATTCACATTGATGTATAAAAAATTATAAATTCAAATCATAAATAGTGTTTTTAAAAAGAATTAGGCACAAAATCGCTATAACCTTAATAGGTTCAGTACTTAAAAAGATTCTGATTAATTATATGACGCATCATAATAATTGTAAATTTTTTATTCAAGCTAAATTATTTTTGCATACATATTTTGGCAAAGCTAATGAAGGTACATTATCAATAATATTAAAATTTCAAAATTTTTATTTAAAAACTACTCAAGAAACATGCCTTAGAGCATCTCCAACGGTGACTCAAATTTTTCACCAAATTTGAGTCAAAAATGACCCATTTCACTAATTTGATACCACTCGCTCCAACGGTTCACCTTTCACCAAATCTATCCCGGGACAATCGGGTGGTCGACCGGCCGGTTGACCGGTTAGGCAAAAAAAATTTTTTTTTTTTTTTTTTTTTTTGGTGAATTGTCTGAACTTTTCTTTGAACTTTCTGAACTTTTTCGGGACGACCGGGGTGGTCGACCGGCCGATTGACCGGTTAGGCAAATTTTTTTTTTTTTTTTTTTTAACGGTTTGAACTTTTTTTCCTGAACTATTTGAATCTTTTACTGGTTGACCGGTTGGTCAACCGACCGGGCAACCGGCTGGTTGACCGGTTGGTCAACCGACCGGGCAACCGGCTGGTTGACCGGTGTACCTCTTTCAACGGTCAGTAACAGTGATTTGGTAAAATCTGTGTCTCGTTCTCAGTTTGATACTTTTTTTGTTGAAATCTCATTTTGATATCAATCTGGTGCAACGGTTGGAGCTTGAAAAAGTAGGTTTTTCATCAAAATTTGAATTTGATGCTGGGTTTGGTTCACCGTTGGAGATGGTCTTAAATATATACAATTATTTTTGATGAATCATTATTCTTTAAAATAATACTCTTACCATTTATCATTTGGCATTTGTTAAAAATTTAACAAAAAAAAGTATTGAATTCTATTATTTCAATTAATCAATATTAAATTAGACGTTATACGTGTATATAAATTATTTTTAGAAATGACCGCCGGAACCTTTTGTTAGTAGTTTATCCGAGTCGAATAGAGCGAGTTAACTAGGACAGACAGATATTTGAACAGCCCTACATCCCAGATTGTCAATCCGCCTGCCCCACTCCCTCAATTGAGTTATCAGATTACAAGTATTTTTATAGAATTTATAACTAAATAATTTTTTTCCAAATAAATAAAGAAATGATGAATAAAAAGTAAATTATCATTAAATGGATATACATGGACACCTGATGAAAGTAACACATTGGCCATTTATTAGTCTTGTAACTTTCTGCTAGAATCAATTAGGCCCAACATAGCCCAACCTCTAAGATCTCCAGTCCAGGCGATGTTCAAAGTACACTGCTGTTGCCTTTCTTGTAATTGGGGATGACAATTAACATAATCACATAGAAAAATGAAAAGAAATGGTGACAAATGCTCTATAAATGCATTTGTCCCTAACATTTGTTACTTATCTTTAAAATATTTAATAATTTTATTAACACATACCTTAAAGACACATATCAATAAGTTTTAAAATATTATACATTTTGCAAGAAAATATAAAATTTTCTTAACCTATGTAAACAAGAGCTAATATTTATATTTCAGAAGTAGATCAATAGTTAGAATTTGCCTAGTTGTTCATATTTTAATTTGATGAACTCCTCTCACGTGTGGAATGATTTAGTGTACATTATTATGATCAGATTTTAATATATAGTATATAACATGCGTACATGTTACTACTATATCTAGGCCAGCTTTTGCTTCATTGTTCTTGGACATGAAAAGTTGCAATTACTAGATAGTTTGTCCAAAACATGAGAAATTATTCAAGAATTTGTTTTTCCTTGGGGTTTTTTTTTTTTTTAGATTGGAAAGAAGAAAAAAGAACTAAAGAAAAATCAAATTCTTGAGTTGGATAGTTAGGTATGGTGAGCCTATTTTGGGGCATGTTATAAAAATATTAATACAAAAAATCGAGATGGTTGGATATTACTAGTTATATTTTTATATCAAATTTATCTTAAAAAAATAGATAGAAATATAATTTTAATAATAGATCATTCTTTTTTCATTTGGTGTATTAAGGAAATGAATCATTATAATAATTAATTAATTCAAAAAATTCAAAAAAAAAAAAAGGGGGATATTTGCCAATAAATCTCATTTCACAAACAAGATTCCAATTAATCTCAAGTTTTTTCTATTAATCTGTTAAGTCCTATTAGTGGAGAGTTTCTTTCCGTGTGGTTCTGTTTGTGATTTTAATAGTGTTTTGTACTGCTAAGCAAGGAATTCGTAAAATTCGTAATCCGATCCGGTCCAGTTCAATTCAGTAAGTTTGGATTATTTTTTGAATCCATGGCTCCGTTTCAGATTGAAAAATTAAAAATTCGTAGTCCACGGATCGGTTCCGGATTGAAACCGATCCGGACCGTATACAAATAGTCTATATTTATATTATACACCCTCCCACATAATGTCTTCTCTTATTCCGTATAAAACAAAAACCCAAACCTAAATCCGCATAGTATCTTTTTTTATTGTTTTTGTTTGTTAGTTTAAATATTTATGGCGGAGCCAATTTTCTTATAGTTGTTTAAATTCTAAAAGAAGTATGTCGCTATTGTAGAAAGACATGTTACTATTGTGAAACTAATATGATGTTATGTTTATGTTTTTATGAAATTAAAATGTTTTATATCTTTTTTGTTATTTAATTATGTGAATCTGTCATCCTAAACCGATCCGATCCGTGTTTAAATAGATTGGTTTGGATTGGTTCCACAATTTAAACGGATTAGATTGGTTCCAATTTTTCAAGAACCGTAGATAACGAGCTAGTCCTAATTTTACCTCAATCCGAATCATACTCACCCCTAGTGTTCTGGTAGACAGCTATACCCTTTTATTAATGTGACAGGTATAATGTGATACTCCAATATGGCAACGATGTGACACTTCAAAAAAATTAAAAATTATTTAGTGTACTTTTCCTAAATGTTACAACATGACAAGTATGATGTCATACTCCATAACTTTTACTATAAAAAAATAAAAATAAAAAAAATAAAAATTCCTTAGTGTATTTTTCCCAAGTGTAACGATGACGCGGGTATGATGTAACACTTCAAAAAAAATAAAGACTCCTTAGTATATTTTTTTGAAACGTAACAACATAACGGGTATGATGTGACACTCTAAAAATAATTGAAAACTCCTTGGAGCATTTTTTCCAAACGTGACAACGTGGCGGGTATGATGTGCCACTCTAAAAAAAATTTAAAGCTCCTTAATATACTTTTCTCAAACGTGATACGTGACACTCTTTAGTGTACTTTTTCCAAACGTGACAACATGGCGAGTATGATGTGACGCTCTAAAAAAATAAAAAAAAAACTTTTTAATGTATTTTTCTCAAACGTGACAACGTGGCAGATATGATATGACACTCCAACATGGCAGGTATGATATGACACTCTAAAAAAATTAAAAACTCTTTAATGTACTTTTTGTAAATGTGAAACTCTAACGTGACGGATATAATGTGACACTAAAAATCTCTTTAGTATACTATTTCAAATGTGATACTCCAATGTGACGGACAAATGAGTCATTATACATTCAAAATAACTAAATGGATCACAAGAAAAAAAAATATGAGACTTATTAATCAATCTCCTCCAAAAAAATTCAAAGATAATGCAAAAGTATATGAGTGATATATATATATCTCATATCAAACCTTGAAATTGAAATTTTTTTCTAAAAATCTATTTCTTACTTCCTCCCCCCCCCCCAAAAAAAAAAAAAACTGAATATCTATTCCTTACTCATTATTTTTTCTAAAATAAGTAAATTTTCAGAATATATTTTCAACTTACTATTCTCAACCATCCAAGAAATAAGAATTTTTTTTGTTTTTTAATATTTTATTATTATCATTGTTTTTGGTGTTTCAAAAAATGTTTAAGAACATCCTCATTCTTTTTTTGTGTGTGCAATTTTTATTTTATTTTTTTGGAAAAGTTTGGAATACTATTGTTTTGGAAACAATTTGAAAACTGAAATACATTTTAAAGAAATACAGAAAGAAAAAAAAAATGAAAACACAATGAATAAAAAAAAATTATTCCCTTTTTTGTTTTCTTTTTCTGACTTCTCTATGAACCTGTTAAATCAATATGCAAAAAAAACAAACAACTTTTCTTTTGAAGAACACAATGTCGTAAAAACTTTATATATATATATATATATATATTTAAAATGTTTACAAAAAAATTATATAAAAATAAGTTTAAACTCAGAATGATACCCTATATAATTTAAATTCACTAGAAAAAAAAATACTAAAAATTACAGAAAAAATTACTAAAAATAAAAAACTCATTTTCAAAAAAATTGAATTCAGAAAATTGGAACCATGTGAATTTTTCATCTCAAAAATGAAAAAAAAAAGTTTAAACATTAAATAAATTATTTAGACAATAATTGAATTTTAATTTTTTTTTACCCACTCAATTTTGAAATTACTATAAGTCGATCGATTCTATAAAAATTAATTTGGGGAATAATCTAGTTACAAGTATGTGCATGCATACACATAAAGTAGCCAATAAATTTTCGACTCAATTAGTTTATCCAGTATGGACTCTGGATAATTTGAAACTTAAAAAGATAATTCTAAATGAGGAATTTTATATATTTTTATTATTTTTTGAAAAGTATATTATTTAAAATTTATTTTTTTTTATATTTAGGGGGCTTACTGATTGTAATTGAAAATAGACGATGAGAAGTAAATTGGACAAATTTTTTTAAAAAAAATTAAGAATTAAATTAAAATAATACAAAATCTTAATGCCAAATTAATTTTTGTATAATAATTTTAAAAACAAAATAATCTAAAATTTTCTTGATATTTTAACTTAAACTATTTTAATATTTTTATTTTTATTTTTATTGACACCAAAATACATCATCCCATCGTTCAAAAAAAATAAATAAATAAATAAAAATACATCATCCCAAACCAAACCAAACCATCCCTAATTCTCTCTCCGTCTCGCTCCTCCTCAACTTGTCGGTTGCCGCCACCGCCGTCGCTAGCCTTGTCGGTCGCCGTCGATCATCCTCTCAGATCGCCGATTTGGTAACTGGTAAGTCTCCTTTTCTCTTTGCTCTCTTATTTACTCTCCAGATTTGTTTCTCTTGCTCTTCTATTTACATCATCACAATGACCACAGTTGTTTGTCTGTATTAGTTTAATTTGGACTGACTAATATTATTTTGTGTTAGATTGTGGCTGTTCTTATTAATCTCTCCTGTTGAAATTGTGGAGATTTTAGGTATATAGACATCTCTCAACCACATCGCCCGAAGCAATCTCTCTCTCTCTCTCTCTCTCTCTCTCTCTGCGTTAACATTTGAAGCTGGTTCTCTGTTTTTTACTTTATTTTTCTGTGCTTCTTATCTGTCAATTGTCTGGTTTTTGCCGATCTATTCATATGTTTTTGGTTTATTGATTTATTTCCATGTCTTAGAATCTCTCCATCTATTCCTCAGAAATTCCATATATTTCTATAGGTGAACTTGTATATTAGGGGGAAAAAAGAAAAGAAAAAAAACTCCAAAAACTAAAAACTAACCGGATGAGTTTTTTTTTTTTCACAGTTCCAGAAATATTAATAAATTTTTTGAATTCTCAAAAAATAATATTTCATCTTTTTCCAAATGCAACACTTTGCCAAACGTTAAGACTTTTGAAGTGCAATGTTATATCTTTGCTATTAGTTCAAAGTTATCAATTCATTCCTCATTCTTTCTTTTAGGTAGTGTTCTGCTGTCACCTTTCTTAAAAAAGGATTTGATTCATGAAACATTATTTGAGAGAGGTAAAATGTCGCAGAGCAACTGTGATCATCGTGATAAATGATTGTTTGATGTTATAGAATTTTTTTTTTTTTTTTTTTTATTGTCTCAAAATCACATACGATAAGTCAACCTATATTTCTTTTTATATTATTTGGTGTATTAAGGAAATGAATCATTATCAATATCTTTTTTGGAATTGAGGTTGTTGCGGCTGGTGAGCATTACAAGATTTCTTTTTGTCCTTTTTCACTCAACTAAAATGCAGGTTTGTTCTTTTTATTTTTGTGTCATCTTGACAGCAGAGGTGGTAAAATGTTGAGCAATAGGGATCGAAATTTACCTGAAGATGTTGTGAATGAGATACTCTCAAGGCTGCCCGTGAAATCCCTGTTGCGATTCAAATGTGTCTGCAGGTACTGGTACACACTAATTAAAAATCCTGATTTCATTAGCAAGCACTTTAACCAAGAAAACAATAATGGCCGTCTCCTTGTTCATCATTATATTTCCGACATTGAAAGATATGCTATCGCTCTTTTCCCTGATGAAACACTTGCTGGCATACCGCCTTTACATGAAAATCTTGATCATCTACAGATCCCAGATTGTATGGGAGATGTTGTTGGCCCCATTGACGGCATATTTTTGGTACACACTAGGTACAGTGATGGCGACCGTATGGCTCTGTGGAACCCTGCTATGAGAGAGTTTAGACGCCTCCATGTACTCGAACCAATTTTTCCACCCAAATTTCATGCCATTAGAAATGTAGTTGGATTTGGGTTGGATCCATTGACTAGGGATTACAAGATTATTTGGATTCGCAACTTTTATGAAGTGATTGGTGATGAATCAGGTGATGAATGGGATGATGACATATATTATCCTTATTATGTTGTTGCAGTGTAGACTCTAGGTAAAGATTCATGGAGACATTTCGATCTTCTTACGATGCCTACACATCGTTCCATCTATAATTCTTTATGTGCCACATGCATAAATGGAGCATATTATTGGCTGTGTTCTGTAGTTAATGATGCTAATCGATATGGCATCCTTTCATTTGACATGAGGCTAGAGGAGTTTAGAGAGATAGAGGTGCCTGCTAGTACTAAACATAAATGGGGGTCTCTTTCATTGTACAACGGTTCTATTGGTTTGTTCTTTTCTCAAACTGATTTGACTTTGGAATGTATTATTGATATATGGGTGATGGAGGAGGAAGGGTGTTGGATCAAACTAGTAACAGTAAAACCCTTTCCAGAAGTTTCACGTCCGTGTGGGTTTTGGAAGGAGAAGCAGCTTTTCTTTGAAACTTGGATGAACGAGCTGGTGTTGTTCAACCATGAAACTCATGAGATTAGAAATCTTGAAATGTACGGATGTGGCAGTTTTCTTGGGCTTTGGGCTGTTTGTTACAAAGAGAGCTTAGTTTCATTGTTCGGACAAAATGATGAGGATGAGAGGAGGTGCTACCAATTCTCTGATGCGGTTCATGACTTTTTTATTACCAGTCGCCAGAGCCTAGGGTTTAGGAAACCAAATCAAAAATGACCTATTATTATTGTTATCTGATTGTCGTCTTCAGTTTCCTTTTTCTTTTTCTATTTTTTGTGTAGGTTGTCTCGTTGGTTTATTTTCTCTCTTCTGAAAATTTGTACTTTTTTTTATGGATGTTGAAATTAATAAATCAAAATTATATATGTTGACCTGTCTTTACTTTTTATTATTATTTTGAAGAGTAATACTACATCTCCTAATTTCTACCCCAAACTCCCTCGAATGATAACAATTTATTATTTGCCATATCATTGGGTGAGTTTGGAAAAATTAGGGGATGGAACATTTTCACACTTTTTATCTCAATCTCTTTATTAATTAACTAGTAGGTATTTTGTGCGATACATGATAATTTATTTTTAAAATGAAAAATTAATTTTGAATCTTAATATTTTGTGTCGAAAAATTCTGACAATTGAAAGCCAAATTACAAATCGATTTGCTAATGATTGATAAAAAATTATGTCACTATGTAAAAGGCTTATAAAAAAAATTCAAATAATTTTAAAAAAAATTATATTTTTAACTTGAAATCAAATCATCATTTGTATTAATCTAATTTATCAAAAAATTATGAATTTCACTTATATCGAAATATTTTTTTCTGAAAAAAATAAAAATAACAAAAAAATTTATAATATATATAAATAATGACTTGATTATAACTCATGATGTATTTTTTTGATTATTAATTGAAAAGACTTTTGCTAATTTTTTTTGTTTTTAATTGTATCTAAAGTGATGCATCGGTCTTTAATTATATCTTAAGGTGGATTTACTCAAAGGTGGGATAGTAAGAGTTATTCACATTGATGCATAAAAAATTACAAATTCAAATCATAAATAGTGTTTTTAAAAGGAATTAGGCACAAAATTTCTGTAACTTTAATAGTTTCAGTTCTTAAAAAGATTCTGATTAATTATATGACACATCATAATAATTGTAAATTTTTTATACCAGCTAAATTATTTTTGCATACATCTTTTGGCAGGGCTAATGAAGGTACATTATCAATAATATTAAAATTTCAAAATTTTTATTTAAAAGCTACTCAAGAAACATCAATAGGTGCCTTAAATATATACAATTATTTTTGATGAATCATTATTCTTTAAAATAATACTCTACCATTTATCATTTGGAATTTGTTAAAAATTTAACCAAAAAAAATATTGAATTCTATTATTTTAATTAATCAATATTAAATTGAACGCTACACGTGTATATAAATTATTTTTAAAACTAACCGGATGAGTTTTTTTTTTTCACAGTTCCAGAAATATTAATAAATTTTTTGAATTCTCAAAAAATAATATTTCATCTTTTTCCAAATGCAACACTTTGCCAAACGTTAAGACTTTTGAAGTGCAATGTTATATCTTTGCTATTAGTTCAAAGTTATCAATTCATTCCTCATTCTTTGTTTTAGGTAGTGTTCTGCTGTCACCTTTCTTAAAAAAGGATTTGATTCATGAAACATTATTTGAGAGAGGTAAAATGTCGCAGAGCAACTGTGATCATCGTGATAAATGATTGTTTGATGTTATAGAATTTTTTTTTTTTTTTTTTATTGTCTCAAAATCACATACGATACGTCAACCTATATTTCTTTTTATATTATTTGGTGTATTAAGGAAATGAATCATTATCAATATCTTTTTTGCAATTGAGGTTGTTGCAGCTGGTGAGCATTACAAGATTTCTTTTTGTCCTTTTTCACTCAACTAAAATGCAGGTTTGTTCTTTTTATTTTTGTGTCATCAGAAAAATAAGGCTCTTGACAGCAGAGGTGGTAAAATGTTGAGCACTAGGGATCGAAAATTTACCTGAAGATGTTGTGAATGAGATACTCTCAAGGCTGCCCGTGAAATCCCTATTGCGATTCAAATGTGTCTGCAGGTACTGGTACACTCTAATTAAAAATCCTGATCTCATTAGCAAGCACTTTAACCAAGAAAACAATAATGGCCGTCTCCTTGTTCATCATTATATTTCCGACATTGATAGATATGCTATCACTCCTTTCCCTGATGAAACACTTGCTGGCATACCGCCTTTACATGAAAATCTTGATCATCTATAGATCCCAGATTGTATGGGAGAAGTTGTTGGCCCCATTGACGGCATATTTTTGGTGTACACTTGGTACAGTGATGGCGACCGTATGGCTCTGTGGAACCCTGCTATGAGAGAGTTTAGACGCCTCCATGTACTCGAACCAATTTTTCCACCAATTTTTCATGCCATTAGAAATGTAGTTGGATTTGGGTTGGATCCATTGACTAGGGATTACAAGATTATTTGGATTGGCAACTTTTATGAAGTGATTGGTGATGAATCAGGTGATGAATGGGATGATGACATATATTATCCTTATTATGTTGTTGCAGTGTACAGTCTAGGTAAAGATTCATGGAGACATTTCGATCTTCTTACGATGCCTACACTTCATTCCACCTATAATTCTTGATGTGCTACATGCATAAATGGAGCATATTATTGGCTGTGTACTATAGTTAATGATGCTAATCGATATGGCATCCTTTCATTTGACATGAGGCTAGAGGAGTTTAGAGAGATAGGGGTGCCTGCTAGTACTAAGCATAAATGGGGGTCTCTTTCATTGTACAACGGTTCTATTGGTTTGTTCTTTTCTCAAACTGATTTGACTTTGGAATGTATTATTGATATATGGGTGATGGAGGAGGAAGGGTGTTGGATCAAACTAGTAACAGTAAAACCCTTTCCAGAAGTTTCACGTCCGTGTGGGTTGTGGAAGGAGTAGCAGCTTTTCTTTGAAACTTGGATGAACGAGCTAGTGTTGTTCAACCATGAAACTCATGAGATTAGAAATCTTGAAATGTACGGATGTGGCAGTTTTCTTGGGCTTTGGGCTGTTTGCTACAAAGAGAGCTTAGTTTCATTGTTCGGACAAAATGATGAGGATAGGAGGAGGTGCTACCAATTCTCTGATGCGGTTCATGACTTCTTTATTACCAGTCGCCAGAGCCTAGCGTTTAGGAAACCAAATCCAAAATGACCTATTATTATTGTTATCTGATTGTCTTTGAGAGGGTAATTTTTAGGAAAATTGGGCCGAGCTTCGAGTTGGGTTTTGAGGCCCAAAGCGCAGAGGACTAGGTAAAAAGGCCGTACTGAATACTCCGGCCTAGAGGGCAAGGTTACTCCGGCCTTGGGGAGACAAAGTTACTTCGGCCCAAGGAGGTGAGTTTATTCCGGCTCAAGAAGAGATAGTTGCTTCGGCCCAAGGAAGAGTAATTCTACTCCGGTCCAGAGACAACTCGGAGTAGGGTCTTAGAGTTAGTCCGGTCGCAGTATGCTCTGGGAAGACCGGCTTCGGAGTTAGTCCGGTCATGACATACTCTGGCTAGGTCAGTCAGAACTTGCTACTTGGAAGTTTGATCTAAACGCACCAAGGTTGAACAAGGGCAGCCGAAGTAATGAGTTAGAGGAGAAGACCGAGCTAAGGATAGTTCGGCCTTCTATGTGGCTCAGCATAGCCAGTGTTATTTCGGTCATGTTGTAGTTCGGCCATGAAGAAAACCATCCCACTTGGTTTAAGCAGTGGGGAGGGTGTAAAAGGATAAGCATTATCCTTAGGAGAATGAATCCTAGGAGGACTCCGTATGGAGAAATACAAGTCCTATTAGGATTGTGCCATATGAAACTTATAAAAGCTCACAAGCATCACCTTGGAGGAGGTAATTGAACATAATCTTTCTGAGAACTTAGAGCTTTGTCTATTTATCAAGTTTTCTGACTTAGGCATCGGAGAGGTTTCCGGCACACACCCGCCGGCTAGCTCACGTTTGTGTTTGCAGGTGACAAAGCGACGTCGTACGGAGAAGCGTGGACTTGGTCAACAGGATTATACGAGGAGAATTATTTCCTCCCCGTACAATTGGCGCCGTCTGTGGGAATTACAGACAAGAACAAAAACCTCTTGACTAAGCTTCTCCTTTTCTCATTCAATGGCACACATTGAAGACTTGCCGCAGTCCGCCGTCGACGGACTAACTCCAGAAGGGGGCGCAAGGCGTGAGGGATTACCTGCTGTCCCTCCCATGGCGGACTTGGAGCCCCAACAACATAATTCCAGGAGGAGCGGCAGGGGAAGGCGGAATGGCAGCCCTCGTCACTCTCAAAGTCCCGACAGGCAAAAGAGGAGGATTGATCCCCAAGTCCTGGAAGATCGCGTAAAGGAACAGGATGAACTGATTCGGAGGATGGCGGCGGACATGGAGGCCTTGAAACGCCAGATGAAGACCAAAGATGTGGCGACAGGAGAGGGGCGCAAGCACAAGACGCCCCCTCGCCACTCAGAGAGTCGTAGTAGGAATACTACACCTTCCCAAAGAGAGAGCAGAAGCCTCAGGACAGGCGACACTCACTCCTTATCTTCAAGAACTCGTCACTCCAGGTCTGAAAGGACGAGATCCGAAAGATCATACACTGAAGGAAGCACGTATTGGCCTTCACATTCACACCAAACCAAATCCAGACAAACCGAGCTACCCAGGTCATCCGACTTACGAACCGTGCTAGAAGAAAAAGCACGATGCAAGGAGGATGCCAGGGCAAAGGATCCACACCGAATTTCGGCCCTACAATGGTTGGCTCCTCGAACGCATGGAAGCGTCGAGGTTGGAATGCCAATACCGCGACCGGCCTACGAACCAGCGGACAAAGCATTGGCAAGACTACAGACTTCGCCGTTTGTCCCAGCGATCGAAAACGCGCCCCTACCATCAGGCTTCCTTCAGCCGAAATTCAATACATATGAAGGGAAGACGGACCCGTATTCACACCTAAGCCACTTTCGCCAAGTCATGGCTGTGTACAGGCGAAACGAGGCCTTAATGTGCATACTCTTCCCGTCCAGTCTTGGTGACCTAGGCTTGACTTGGTTCGAAAAGCTCCCAGAGGGCAGCATAGCCTCCTGGGCCCAATTGGCAGAAGCGTTCGTGACAAGGTTTCGGACAAACACAAAAACACCGGTGGAGATAGACCAGTTACTCTCCATCGACATGGGTGAAAAAGAGACCCTCAGATCTTACAACAGTCGCTACTGGGAGACATTCAACCAAATTGGAGACTGCCCAACCAATCTAGCCATTGCGCAGTATAAAAGAGGTCTACCAGTAGGGAATAGAAAGGGATTCAATTACAATGACGCCACCCCTCACCATGGAAGCCCTGATGGAGAGAGTGCATCAGCACATCAGGGTAGAAGAAGATGGCGCACGTTCCAAAGCCAAAACAAGTGCGGCCACGGTACCAGAAAAGAAAACCTCAGCAAAGGTTAATACGGTGGACCGAAGTAACAAAAATGGACGTGGCAGACGAGATAACGGAGAAGACCCAGACAAAAGATGGCTGAGAATTCGCACTGCCATAACCACGGTGTTCAAAAAACCAATATATCGGATTCTGAGCGAAATCAAGGATGAGCCTTTTGTCAAGTGGCCAGCCAAGCTTGGGGAAGCTCAGAAGAATTACGACGACAGATCACGGTGCACCTTCCACAAAGAAAAGGGGCACCGAACTGAGAATTGCACGCCCCTAAGACAGCATTTAGAAGAATTGGTGGCAGCAGGCCACTTGGACGAATACATTGAAGGAGGAGCGCAACCGGCCCCCCAAGATCATGACCAACCCAACAGAATGCCAAACGACGCACCACCGCAAGGCATTATCAATGTAATTCATGGAGTTTTTGAACCTGAGCGCGTATGCGAGCTTAGAGGTTCAATCAAGAAGGCTGAACACTTTAGGGAAGTATTAAGTTCCCAACCCGCCATCAAGAAGGGGAGGACAGAGGCAACAAACGTCATGTCCTTTTCGAATAAGGACTTGGAGCGAATTTACTGCCCCCATAATGATGCCCTGGTTGTCACTCTCCGAGTCAAGGATTTTGACGTCAAGCGGATTCTGATTGACCAGGGTAGTTCATGTGAGATCATGTATTACGACACATTCAAGCAACTAAAGCTGCAGGACAAAGACTTGGCACCCGCAGTTTCTCCCCTGATTGGATTCAACTCCATGCCAGAGTGGCCTGTCGGCAAAATAATCCTTCCAGTCAGAGCAGGAAGTGTATCAAAACAGGTGGAGTTCTGGGTATTGAAGGTCCCCTCCACCTACAACATCATCCTGGGCAGAACATGGCTGCATGCCATGCGTTCGGTAGCGTCATCATATCATCAGGTAATGCGGTTCCCCAATGACGCCGGTATAATCGAAGAAGTTTATGGCGATCAGATCATGTCAAAACAATGCTTCGCCACAGCAAATGGAAGCTGAGCTGCCAAAGGATATGTTCATTCGGTGGAGGAGCCAGAAAGTAATGAACTATTCGCTGACGTCGGCAAAGAGGCTGATCAAAAAGCAGTGGAAGACTTGGTGGAGGTAAAAATAGATGAGAAGAACCCGGATAAGTTCTTCTTGCTTGGATCATCGTTGTCTAACGCTGAGAGATTAGAGGTCCTGGAATTCTTGACCTCCAATATCGAAGTGTTTGCCTGGACACCTTACGACATGCCAGGCATTGATCCAAACTTCATCAGTCACCAACTCAATGTCCACCCATCCGCCAGACCAGTCATACAACGCACACGCAGATCGGCACTCCACCACGCCGAAATAGTGGCAGAAGAGGTGGGCAACCTGCTGGAAGCAGGAGCGATAAGGGAAGTGCACTACCCAAGATGGATCTCCAACACCGTCGTAGTGCCAAAAAAGAATGGTAAATGGCGTGTCTGCGTCGACTACAAAACAGTCAACAAAGCGTGCCCAAAAGATAGCTTCCCTCTACCAAGGATAGATCAACTGGTGGACTTAACAGCAGGACATAACCGACTTAGCTTTTTGGATGCATACAGAGGCTACCACCAGATCGCCATGCATGAACCAGACCAGGAGGTCACTTCCTTCACAACACCAAGGGAGTTATATTGCTACAAGGTCATGCCCTTTGGCCTAAAGAACGCGGGGGCGACATTCCAAAGGATGGTCACCAAGATGTTTGAACCATTGTTAGGCAGAACAATGGAGGCGTACATCGACGACATGGTGGTCAAAAGCAAGGATGAGAATGACCATCTGAAAGACTTAGGCGAGATGTTCCAGATCCTGAAGAAACACAAGTTGCGTCTCAACGCATCCAAATGCGCATTCGGAGTTGGATCTGGCAAATTCTTGGGCTTCCTGGTGACCAACCGAGGTATAGAAGCAGACCCCTCTCAGATCAAAGCAATCCAGGAGTTGGAGAGACCAAACTCAGTCAAAGAAGTACAGCATCTCACTGGAATGGCAGCTGCGCTAAACCGGTTCATAAGCAGGTCGTCAGACAGACTACGACCGTTCTTCCAAGCTTTAAAAGCCAAGTTTGAGTGGGATGAAGAATGCGACCGAGCTCTGGAAAGCTTGAAGGAATACATGTCTTCCCCACCACTACTTGTAACTCCAGTTCCTGGTGAAGAACTCTTTTTATACCTAGCAGTGTCTCAGCACGCAGTTAGCGCAGTGTTGGTTCGTGCAGAAGGAATACAACACCTGCCCATCTTTTATGTAAGCAAGACATTGTTGGGAGCCGAAACAAGGTACTTGCCCTTAGAAAAGCTAGCATTAGCGTTAATGATGGCATCTAGAAAGTTGGCGCATTACTTTCACGCCCACACCATAGTCGTCCTCACAGCCTTTCCACTAAAAGCTCTGTTTGAAAGGGCGAACTTCAGTGGGCGAATTTTGAAATGGGCAGTAGAGTTGGGACAATTCGACATGAAGTTCCAACCAAAGACAGCAATAAAAGCCCAATCTTTGGCGGACTTCGTCGCGGAATTTACTCCTGGAAGTCATCATATCTGCCCAGTCGACCTGACTGACACAACCGAACTAGGGACGGAAGTTGACGCCGGAATAGCGCAACCCCTAGTGGAAGGTAGTCCAACCGAACTAGGGACGGAAGTTGACGCCGGAATAACGCAACTCCTAGTGAAAGGTAGTCCATCAAGCACAAAGGCAGACTACATTAAGGACCACCAGGATGAGACGAACAAAGGCTCACCAGCAGTTCAAACAGAGGACGAAGGACAGACAGCCAATATGGACTTTGAAGAAAACACCATCCTTGACCCCACGGCATCGTCTGACCCTTCCACCTGCTGGAAACTATTCGTTGGAGAGATGTGGAAGCTCTTTGTGGATGGAGCATCCAACCGACATGGTGCAGGGCTTGGCATAGTCCTCATCTCTCCAGACGGCCTGGTTATAGAGCAAGCAATCAACCTTGGCTTCCCAGCATCCAACAATGAAGCAGAGTATGAGGCGCTTCTCGCAGGACTCAAGTCGGCACACTTCATGAAAGCAACCGAACTAATGGTGTACAGTGACTCACTGCTGGTGGTAAACCAAATTTCTGGCGAATACGAAGCAAAGGATGACAGAATGGCCAAGTACCAAGAGCTAGTCAGAACGGAGATCAAGAAGTTTGATGTGGTAAGGATAGAACAAATTGGCAGGGAGGAAAACAGCCGAGCGGACGAGCTAGCAGGCCTTGCCTCAATGGCAGATACATCAATCCCTCATCCATTACTCGTCGACTTCTTACCAAAACCAAGCATAGAAGACCCCGAAGCAGAAGAAGTATATTGCGCAGAATTAGGGCCCTCTTGGATGGATCCCATCATCCTGTTCCTAAAAGACGGCATCCTACCAGAAGAGAAAAAAGAAGCCAACAGAATAAGGGCGAAGTCGCAGCGGTTTTGGCTATCTCCATCTTTGGCATTATACAAGAAGTCATTCTCTGGGCCTTACCTCAAGTGCGTTCATCCCAGCAAAGTAGAAGCATTCCTGTTCGAAATACATGAAGGGGTATGTGGAAGTCACCAAGGGGGAAGGTCGCTCGCTTACAGGGCTATTTCGCAAGGATATTGGTGGCCATATATGCAAGCAGACTCAGAGAAATATGTGAAGAAGTGTGAAAAATGCCACCAAATACATCAACCAGCAAGAGAACTCCTACCTTTAACTAGCCCATGGCCTTTCGCAATGTGGGGCTTAGACATAGTAGGACCACTTCCAACAGCATCCGGAGGCAGAAAATTCTTTCTCGCAGCAACAGACTACTTCACAAAATGGGTGGAAGCAGAAGCATTGGCATCAATCAAAGAAAAAGATGTGAAGAAGTTCGTTTGGCAAAATATTATCACTCGGTTTGGCATACCAAAAGCACTGATCTCAGACAATGGAACTCAGTTCGACGGCAGAATCTTCAGAAGCTTTTGTGAAGAATACAAGATAGAGTTCTACAATTCCACACCAGCGTATCCTCAAGCAAATGGGCAGGCTGAAGCATCAAATAAAGTCGTCTTGGACGGACTAAAGAAAAGGCTAGAGAAAACAAAAGGCAAGTGGGCGGATGAACTTCCTCATGTTTTATGGGCTTACCGCACCACACCTCGGCGATCAACTGGAGAAACACCATTTTCCTTAGCCTATGGTATGGAAGCAGTGATCCCACTAGAAGTTGGCCTTCCCACAATTCGAAGCGAAAATTTTGACCCAGACTTAAATGGAGAAGCCATAGCCTTAGAACTCAACCTTGCAGAAGAAAGAAGAGAAAGAGCGTTGGTCCACATCGCCGCATACCAACGAGAGTTAATCAAAAAATACAGCAAAAAGGTTCATCCAAGACAATTCAAAATTGGCGATTGGGTACTGCGCAAAGTAATGGGAAACACCTTGGTCCTAGGAGACGGCAAGTTAGGCCCAAATTGGGAAGGTCCTTATAAGGTGGTTGGGTTAGCCGGCAAAGGGGCATACCACCTAGAAGACAAGGATGGCAAGGCAATCCCTAGGCCATGGAATACGGCCAATCTCAAGTTATTTTACTTTTAGCTTTTCTTTTTCAAACATGTAATTTTCTCTTCCTTCAATAAAATGAGAAATTCTTTTTGGCACAAATTACTCTTTGTAAAAGTTAGCTTTCAAGACTTAAGTATATTGCAAGCATTCCATTCTAAGTTAACCGGAAAAACTACCTTAGAGGTTGGCTGGATTAAACCAACACCCTTCCTAAGCCCAGGATAAGGATCCAGGCTGCAGGACATTTGGTCGGAATAACCAAAAACTAGAAGTTAGCTGGAAAAACTAACTTCAATAGTTGGCTGGAATAAACCAACACTTGTTACTCTTCAGCCGAAGTAAGTGTAAGGCTGAAGAGTGGTTGGCTGGAATAAACCAACACTTTGTACTCCTTAGCCGAAGTAAGTGCATGACTAAGGAGTGGTTGGCTGGAATAAACCAACTCTTGTTACTCTTCAGCCGAAGTAAGTGTAAGGCTGAAGAGTGGTTGGCTGGAATAAACCAACACTTGTTACTCTTCAGCCGAAGTAAGTGCAAGGCTGAAGAGTGGTTGGCTGGAATAAACCAACACTTGTTACTCTTCAGCCGAAGTAAGTGTAAGGCTGAAGAGTGGTTGGCTGGAATAAACCAACACTTGTTACTCTTCAGCCGAAGTAAGTGCAAGGCTGAAGAGTGGTTGGCTGGAATAAACCAACACTTGTTACTCTTCAGCCGAAGTAAGTGTAAGGCTGAAGAGTGGTTGGCTGGAATAAACCAACACTTTGTACTCCTTAGCCGAAGTAAGTGCATGACTAAGGAGTGGTTGGCTGGAATAAACCAACACTTGTTACTCTTCAGCCGAAGTAAGTGTAAGGCTGAAGAGTGGTTGGCTGGAATAAACCAACACTTTGTACTCCTTAGCCGAAGTAAGTGCATGACTAAGGAGTGGTTGGCTGGAATAAACCAACTCTTGTTACTCTTCAGTCGAAGTAAGTGTAAGGCTGAAGAGTGGTTGGCTGGAATAAACCAACTCTTGTTACTCTTCAGCCGAAGTAAAGTGCAAGGCTGAAGAGTGGTTGGCTGGAATAAACCAACTCTTCTTACTCTTCAGCCGAAGTAAGTGTATGGCTGAAGAGTGGTTGGCTGGAATAAACCAACTCTTGTTACTCTTCAGCCGAAGTAAGTGCAAGGCTGAAGAGTGGTTGGCTGGAATAAACCAACACCTGTAACTCTTCAGCCGAAGTAAGTGCAAGGCTGAAGAATGGTTGGCTGGAATAAACCAACACTTGTTACACTTAATACTCCTCAGCCGAAGTAATTATGTCGGCTAAGGAGTAGTTGGCTGGTAAGTATAGTTTAACCAACCAAAAACCGAAATAACACTTGGAGTGAAAGGAAGACATTACAAACGCAAGCATACACACAATAACCGGAATAAGAGAAGTAAAATTTTCATTCAAAGAGAAGTCATTACAAGGGGGCTTAGTTCGGTTACAAAGGAGAAAAAGTAAAAAATCAAGAGAAAAGTTCATCAATTTCAGCATCGAAAACCGCATCAGCATCAACTTGAAGACCGGTCTCCGGAGGGAGCTCATCCACACTAGGGCGAGCCACTTCGGCTACGGTTCCACTGGGAGGTTCAGCAGTTAGGTCTTCAGTAGTGGGCACCGACCGAACTGGCTGGTCCACATTTTCGGCCGGAGTATCTTCATCAGAGGCATCATCAGAGTCATCTTCCAAAAACTGTTGTTGCAGAGCAGTCGCGTACTCCGCCAGGGACTTCGGTATAAAATAATCTGGAGGGTTGAAGACCTCGGTCTGTTGATCTTGACCGAGCTTCTCCACTGCCGCCCTCCAGCCGCATTTAAAGAACAGCTCCTTTGCAGCGTCACATTGTTGGACGTAGGCGTCTTCGGCCTTCTTGTAACCTTGTTTATAGCCCTCCTTTTCGGCCTCCACCATGTTTTTTCTTAATTCACCTAGTTCGGCGTCTTTCCTCCTCTCAAGCTTCACCAACTCCCGCAAATACTTGTCCTTCATAACGATGGCAGCTTTCTGCTTCTCCGCTTCCGCCGAATTAACTAGATCGGCAAGACGGCCGTTTTCTGCTTCTAGCTCGGCCATCCTCTTTTCGGCTTGTAGTAGTTCGGCCGACTTGGCTTCGGCTTCCGCCATTGCCTGCCTTGTGGTTTTGCGGAGCTCTTGGACTTTCCTATAAGTGACATTGTTCTTTTGCAAGGCCTGGCAAAACAAAAATCTCATCTCAGCCGAAGTAAAAGTTAGAAAAATTTAGACAGGATAAAGCAGACAGAGCTACTTACCAAGATCATGGACTTGGAAGCAGACCGAATTGATTTCATTTCGGTGTTCAGTTGCTTCAAGTGGTGCTCCATGTCCTTGGGGAGGCACACACTTTTGGCCAGGTTAAAGGCCAGTTGGTGGTCTTTTTCAGCCACGACCGAATCAGTGGCTTTGATGTTTCGGTCATTGAAGATCAAAGGCGGAGCCCACTTCGGAGAACGAGCTCGGTCAGTTTGCACTGGTTGGGAAGCAGGACGAGGACTTTGGGGGACGGATTCGACTTCGTCAACAAGTTGCTGTTCGGCTGACGCAGATCGGGCGCGTTTTGAAGGGCGCGATGAAGAAGGCCGTTGTGAAGGAAGGGCTACGACGGCGGGCTGAACCTCAGTAGTCGGTGTTACTTCGGCCCTAGTTGTTGCGGTCAGGAGGGCCCTAACTCTGCTCCTTTTCGCCATCTCTTCTTCTGCTGTTAGAGGGACAAGCCTTATCTCGGGCAAAGTTGGGTCCGGCTCCGGTGCTTCCTCGAGAAGAAAATCGGTTACCTTTGCTTTGCGGCGACCGCTGTAACGGTAGGTCGGTTCGAAATTTAGAAGCTTGGCCCAATCTCTTTCTTTAACCCGAAATGCGGCTCGCAAAACTCCGAGGTTGGGATAGCTATACAAGGAATGGAGATGGACAAAATCTGCAAAAAAGAGAAGTGTTAGTTCAGCTAATAGACTAAACAACCGAGATAACTTACAAAGCAGAAGACCGAAGTAAAATTACCAGGCTCTCCCATTTTCCAATTTATAGGTCGGCCAGGAATTTGAGCTTGAAAATCCTCAAAGTTCCCAGAGACCCAAAAGAAATCATCATCGTTAAGATCTTTGTCCGGAGTGTGCTTAATTATCTTCTCTCGGCGGCGGCGAATTCTAAGGTAATATACCCACCCAGCATTCTTTGAACCGATGGAATACTGATGGAATATTTCGGCTAGGCCAAGATTTAGTCCGGTTTCATGGTTTAATGCGGCTATTCCCATTATGATACGATATGTATTGGTAGACAGTTGGGTGGGGCACAACCTAGTCTGTCTAAGAAATTCGCAGATTAGCGGTTGGACAGGAAACCGTAGTCCGGTTTCTATTATGGATTGAAGGGTAAAAGGGACGAAGCCTTCATTGTCCCAGGGAGTAGCATCTTTCTTGGCCAATACCAGTTGGACATCATCAGGAATCTGGTAGTCCTGCCTAAATTCGGCCATGCCACCAGGGGTTTCGACTAAATATCTATACTTACCCATTTATTGTATAATTTATGAATAAATTATTTCGGTACCAAAACTAGGCTCAGTAGCTCGGTTGAGCACACGCGGGAGTGCCTGGGCAACCTAAGTCTGCAAAGTAGAAAACAAAGGGGTTAAGCACAGATCGTTGGACCGCGCTACAAATTATAAGCAAGATATACAAATCCTACTTCGGCTTAGTGGGCTGGTTCTACCTCGGCTCTTCAGAATGTTTGTTAGCTCGGTTTTGAGCACATTAGACCGGTTTAACGTCTAGGGGCAGCTTTCTGAGTTCGGTCTAAAAAACTAAGAGAGCTGGTCTAGTCCCAAGGCCTAAAACGGTTACAGTATGAGGAAAATTACTTCGGTTGGGCTCTTAGGGGCGGCTTTCTGAGTTCGGTTTAAGAACTAAGAAAGCCGGCTTGGCCCCAAAATCTTAGCTCGGTTATAGACCGAAGTACCTAGTTCGGTATGAGCAAGCTTGTTCGGTGATCTTATCTTGGCTAGAGTGGTTCAGAGGAAACTACTGACATTCCTACAAGTTCTAGTTCGGTTATTGACTACAGAAGTCTACGTATTAGGGGCAAACAGAATCCTAGTTCGGTCGCAATGTGATTTTGGATCTGAGGCTTGTTTTTCTACATAACAGTTCATACACATACAAGTTCTATTCATTTTTTTCGTGAAAGTACAGAAGCAAAAACAAGGAATACACGAGCATGCTTCACCCAGATAGAAAAAACAGAAATGAAGAAAGCAAAAAACAACAACAAGTTTTCTCAGAACTTACCAGTTTGGAGAAGAAGAAGTCGAAGATGAAGCAGTGGCAGCAACGGAAGCACGAACACAGTAAGCTTAAAGCTCAAGAACTCGAGCAGCCAAAAAAGCAGAGGGAGAGTATGAAGGGTGGTAAAAGTGAAGATACCCTAGCCTTAGGGTTCACTTTTGTTAGAGAGCCCAAAATTTGGGCGGGAACCGTCTCGAGATCTCAAAGCACGAAGACGGCGTGACAGCCGTCCTTAGCCCATCAGAGCCTGCCACGTGTCACTGGAATGGGAAGCGTTACAGACAGTATGACTGAAGAGACGTTTTGACCGGACATAGTGATACCCGAGGTAAACTTAGTTCGGCTGGAAAGGCTAAAAGGGTTTTTGAGCTCGGCTGAAAAAGCGTAACAAACTCTAGCTCGGCCAGAAGGCTGGTAATCCCAATCATGTTGCACAGATGGAATTAAGGGGCAATTGAGAGGGTAATTTTTGGGAAAATTGGGCCGAGCTTCGAGTTGGGTTTTGAGGCCCAAAGCGCAGAGGACTAGGTAAAAAGGCCGTACTGAATACTCCGGCCTAGAGGGCAAGGTTACTCCGGCCTTGGGGAGACAAAGTTACTTCGGCCCAAGGAGGTGAGTTTATTCCGGCTCAAGAAGAGATAGTTGCTTCGGCCCAAGGAAGAGTAATTCTACTCCGGTCCAGAGACAACTCGGAGTAGGGTCTTAGAGTTAGTCCGGTCGCAGTATGCTCTGGGAAGACCGGCTTCGGAGTTAGTCCGGTCATGACATACTCTGGCTAGGTCAGTCAGAACTTGCTACTTGGAAGTTTGATCTAAACGCACCAAGGTTGAACAAGGGCAGCCGAAGTAATGAGTTAGAGGAGAAGACCGAGCTAAGGATAGTTCGGCCTTCTATGTGGCTCAGCATAGCCAGTGTTATTTCGGTCATGTTGTAGTTCGGCCATGAAGAAAACCATCCCACTTGGTTTAAGCAGTGGGGAGGGTGTAAAAGGATAAGCATTATCCTTAGGAGAATGAATCCTAGGAGGACTCCGTATGGAGAAATACAAGTCCTATTAGGATTGTGCCATATGAAACTTATAAAAGCTCACAAGCATCACCTTGGAGGAGGTAATTGAACATAATCTTTCTGAGAACTTAGAGCTTTGTCTATTTATCAAGTTTTCTGACTTAGGCATCGGAGAGGTTTCCGGCACACACCCGCCGGCTAGCTCACGTTTGTGTTTGCAGGTGACAAAGCGACGTCGTATGGAGAAGCGTGGACTTGGTCAACAGGATTATACGAGGAGAATTATTTCCTCCCCATACAGTCTTCTTCGGTTTCCTTTTTTTGTTTTTCTTTTTTTTGTGTAGGTTGTCTCGTTGGTTTATTTTCTCTCTTCTGAAAATTTGTACTTTTTTTTATGGATGTTGAAATTAATAAATCAAAATTATATTTGTTGACCTGTCTTTACTTTTTATTATTATTTTGAAGAGTAATACTACATCTCCTAATTTCTACCCCTGAACTCCCTCGAATGATAACAATTTATTATTTGCCATATCATTGGGTGAGTTTGGAAAAATTAGGGGATGGAACATTTTCACACTTTTTATCTCAATCTCTTTATTAATTAACTAGTAGGTATTTTTGTGCGATACATGATAATTTATTTTTAAAATGAAAAATTAATTTTGAATCTTAATATTTGTGTAGAAAAATTCTAACAATTGAAAGCCAAATTATAAATAGATTTGCTAATGATTGATAAAAAATTATGTCACTATGTAAAAGGCTTATAAAAAAAATTCAAATAATTTTTAAAAAAATTATATTTTTAACTTGAAATCAAATCATCATTTGTATTAATTTAATTTATCAAAAAATTATGAATTTCACTTATATCAAAATATTTTTTTCTGAAAAAAATAAAAATAACTAAAATTTTTATAATATATATAAATTATGACTTGATTATAACTCATGGTGTATTATTTTGATTATTAATTGAAAAGATTTTTACTAATTTATTTTGTTTTTAATCGTATCTAAAGTGATGCATCAGGTCTTTAATTATATCTTAAGGTGGGTTTACTCAAATGTAGTATAGTAAGAGTTATTCACATTGATGCATAAAAAATTATAAATTCAAATCGTAAATAATGTTTTTAAAAAGAATTAGGCACAAAATCTCTATAACCTTAATAGGTTCAGTTCTTAAAAGGATTCTGATTAATTATATGACAGATCATAATAATTGTAAATTTTTTATTCCAGCTAAATTATTTTTGCATACATATTTTGGCAGAGCGAATGAAGGTACATTATCAATAATATTAAAATTTCAAAATTTTTGTTTAAAAACTAGTCAAGAAACATGCCTTAAATATATATAATTATTTTTGATGAATCATTATTCTTTAAAATAATACTCTTACCATTTATCATTTGGCATTTGTTAAAAATTTAACAAAAAAAAATATTGAATTCTATTATTTCAATTAATCAATATTAAATTAGACGTTACACGTGTATATAAATTATTTTTAGAAATGACCATCGGAACCTTTTGTTAGTAGTTTATCCGAGTCGAATAGAGCGAGTTAACTGGGACAGACAAATATTTGAACAGCCCTAAATCCCAGATTGTCAATCCGCCTGCCCCACTCCCTCAATTGAGTTATCAGATTACAAGTATTTTTATAGAATTTATAACTAAATAATTTTTTTCCAAATAAATAAAGAAACGATGTATAAAAAGTAAATTATCATTAAATGGATATACATGGACACCTGATGAAAGTAACTCATTGGCCATTTATTAGTCTTGTAACTTTCTGCTAGAATCAATTAGGCCCAACATAGCCCAACCTCTAATTTCTCCAGTCCAGCCGATGTTCAAAGTACACTGTTGTTGCCTTTCTTGTAATTAGGGATGACAATTTACATAATGGGGAAATTACCCATAGGTCCCATGGGAAACATGTGATCTCCATTTAATCCCATAACTTTTTCACTACACCCAAAAGTCCTTTCCTCTCTCTCTCTGCTTTTTGCTTCCCTTCCTCTCTCGTTTTTTTTTCTACATTTTTCTGTCATCGTGTTTGTCATGGAAGAGGACCACCGGTGATCATATCTTTCTCCATTGATCGGGGTTCATTGATAACCACCAAGCATTGAAATCAACTCCGACGAAGAAGATGATATATTTTCCGACGAAGAAGATGAATGGATCTACTTAGATCTGATATAGATCTACTCAGATCTACATCAGATCTGAGTAGATCTACACAAATTTGGTTAGACATCCGTCTTTCCCCTTCGATCTCTTTTTTTTTTTTTTTTCTCTTTCTGCTATACACTTCTGTTTTTCTGTTCTAATGGAGAAAATTTTCGAATTCTGAACAAGCAGTTTTCGAGTTTTAGTTACAGGCGGTGAAAACTGTAAAATTTTGCAGTTTCAAATTTTTTTTTTGGTGCTGGAATGAATCATGGTTTAAAACTGTAAAATTTTGCAGTTTCATAACATGTTTTTTAATTTTTTTTTTCCGGCAATATTCTAGACATTCTGGTGAGTCTCCGGCGACCGTTAAACGGAAGTCCGACGGTAGTAAGATGTGAACAGTGTCTATAAATTAAAAAAAAAAAGAAAAGATTTTTTGGTAACAATTAAAAATGTGTTGGACTAATTGGTGCAAGTATTTTGTTTTGGGATTAGCTGGGTTTTGAACTTGTTACATGGGACTTATCAGTAAGTTCCCCTTACATAATCACATAGAAAAATGAAAAGAAATGGTGACAAATGCTCTATAAATGCATTGGTCCCTAACATTTGTTACTTATCTTTAAAATGTTTAATAATTTTATTAACACATACCTTAAAGACACATATCAATAAGTTTTAAAATATTACACATTTTGCAAGAAAATATAAAATTTTCTTAACCTATGTAAACAAGAGCTAATATTTATATTTCAGAAATAGATCAATAGTTAGAATTTGCCCAATTGTTCATATTTTAATTTGATGAACTCCTCTCACGTGTGGAATGATTTAGTGTACATTATTATGATCAGATTTTAATATATAGTATATAACATGCGTACATGTTACTACTATCTAGGCCAGCTTTTGCTTCATTGTTCTTGGACATGAAAAGTTGCAATTACTAGATTGTTTGTCCAACACATGAGAAATTATTCAAGAAATTGCTTTTTTTTTTTTTTTTTTTTAAGATTGGAAAGAAGAAAAAAGAACTAAAGAAAAATCAAATTCTTGAGTTGGATAGTCAGGTATGGTGAGCCTATTTTGGGGCATGTTATAAAAATATTAATACAAAAAATTGAGATGGTTGGATATTAGTTAGTTATATTTTTATATCAAATTTATCTTAAAAAAATAGACAGAAATATAATTTTAATAATAGACCATTCTTTTTTCATTTGGTGTATTAACGAAATGAATCATTATAATAATTAATTAATTCAAAAAATTCAAAAAAAAAAAAGGGGCGATATTTGCCAATAAATCTCATTTCACAAACAAGATTCCAATTAATCTCAAGTTTTTTCTATTAATCTGTTAAGTCCTATTAGTGGAGAGTTTCTTTCCGTGTGGTTCTGTTTGTGATTTTAATAGTGTTTTGTACTGCTAAGCAAGGAATTCGTAAAATTCATAATCCGATCCGGTCCAGTTCAATTCAGTAAGTTTGGATTGATTTTTTGAATCCATGGCTCCGTTTCAGATTGAAAAATTAAAAATTCGTAGTCCACGGATCGAATCCGGATTGAAACCGATCCAGACCGTATACAAATAGTTTATATTTATATTATACACCCTCTCACATAATGTCTTCTCTTATTCCGTATAAAACATTAACCCAAACTTAAATCCGCATAGTATCTTTTTTTATTGTTTTTGTTTGTTAGTTTAAATATTTATTGAGAGGGAGAATAATGATCTGGAACTGGCCGGGCAGTTTTGGGCCGGACAGGGTTACGCCGAACAGTTTGGTCGAGCAGGTATTGGGCCAAGGATTGTGTGGCCCTGTCTTGAAAGAAGCTGCTTGGTTAAGGCCACGTTTGGCTGGACCGAGCTATATGGTTTCGTGGTGGCGGAGTCGGACAAGTGAAATGTCTGGCACCCGGTAAGGCATGGTTGGACCGAGGTACTTGTTTGCTCAGTAGGTAGGCTGACTGCAGACAAGAATGAGCTTTCCCGAGCTCAGCTTTGCCGAGATGCCGCCGAGCTCGGTCTCCATTGAGCTTAGCTGTTGGTATACTTATGCATGGAGCACAACATGGCCATTGACAGCCGAGATGGTGTAGCCCGGCTGCCGAGCTCCCAGTAGAGTGAGCAGGCAGTTGGGTTAGGTGATGGTCAGCAAGATTTGTGCTGACAGACGGGGTAGCAAAACCACGTGTCGAGAGACCACTGGGAGTAGATTTGGGACGCAGAAGGGTATATAGATATGTCTGCACCCCCCATACGCGGACAGATGAACATTTGGTAAGAGAAATACTTACACTTAACTCTCTCCTCTCTCTCTATCCCAAGGTGTGTGCTAACTTGATCGTCGGACGGGTTTTCCGGCCACACGCCGCCGGGTAGCTCACCGCCGTTGTGCTCGCAGGTTGATCGGACAGACAGGAGCTTGGAAGAAAGGAGTACGGACTTGCCGGAATATTTGCTCCCCGTACAATTGGCGCCGTCTGTGGGAAACTTGACAGATAAAACCTTGTCTTCCAGGCTCATCTGATCGCCGTCCATGGCGAACAACGACGAGATTCCGTTGTCCGCCATCGATGGAGCTACCCCAGAGTTCACCCGACGGAGAGAAGGACATCCTGCCATCCTTCCAATGGCGAACTTGGAGGCACCCCTCGGAGGACAGTCGGGAGACGCGCGAGATAAGCGCGGAAAAAGCTATGGTCATTCACGTAGTCCAGACGGTCATCGGCGGAGTAGAGAGTCACATGCCAGGCGTCTGGAACATAAGCTATGGGACCAGGACGCCATTATCCGGCGAATGGCGGCAGAGATGGAGGAGCTGAAGCGGCATGTCAAAGGGAAGGGTGTAGCTGGAGTGGGAGACCACAATGAGCACGTCCAACCCCGCCGATCAGGCAGTCAGAGTCAGCGGCACAGTCCGTCCATCTCTATTGCCAGAAGTTACAAGGTTGGTGATTCCGATATGTGTGCAGAGAAGTCCAGCGCGCAAGACAGCACCTACCGGCCCTCACGTCCGGTGACGACGTCAAGGTACTCTTATTCCGCTCGTTCAGAGGATTTGCGGGTAGTCTTGAAGGAACGGACTCGCCGGCGCGAGGCTCAGAGGGTGCCGGCGTTCCCATGGCTATCCTATGGGGTTCACGCCAGTGCAGAGGTCAGAACGCCTCCACCCCGCCTTGCTGCGCCTCTCCTTCTAGACACAGATTTGGCAAGGCTGAGCGCCACCTCTTTCTCCCTGGAGGTAGAAACAACACTGCTTCTCGCGGGCTTTTACTAGCCAAAATTCACGCTCTATGATGGAAAGACGGATCCGTATATGTATGTGAGCCACTTCCGACAGGTCTTGGCCAGACATAGGCGAAATGACGCTCTTATGTGCCTCATCTTCCCGTCAAGTTTGAGCGAGCTGGGCTTGAAATGGTTTGAGAGGCTGCCGGAGGGGAGCATAGAAGGGTGGCAGCAGTTGGCGGAAGCCTTTGTGATGCGCTTCAAAACCAACACCAAAACGCCAAAGAAAGTTGACCACCTTCTCAAGGTCAAGATAGAACCGAGCGACACTCTCAAAGCGTACAACTCCAGGTACTGGGAAACCTTCAATGAGATCCTAGATTGCCCGGTCAACCTGGCAATCACCCAATATAAGCGCGGTCTCCCAGTCGGACATAGGCTGAGGGATTCGCTTACAATGAGCCAGCAGACATCCATGTGGCACCTAATGTAGCGCATCAATGAGCACATCCGAGTAGAGGATGATGCAGCGACGTCCACCGCGGAGACAACCCCGGTGGCAACGGGCAAGTGGGCGACTGGGTTTTAAGGAAGGTCATGGGCAACGCACTAGTGCCGGGCAAAGGCAAGCTAGGGGCAAACTGGGAAGGGCCTTACAAGATAACCGGGCAAGGGGGCATATCACTTAGAAGATTTGGATGGCAAAGGCGTACCCCGGCCATGGAATGCGGCCTTATGTAATTTTTTGAGGAATGACTTGTTTCCACTACACTTCTGAATGCAAATACTCTTTTTGTCAATGTAATAGAAGTGAATTACTTTTGCTGAAGAGCTTTGTTGTGTCCGAAATAATAGTGGATGAGCTCGCCTACTCTTTTGTTCTAGCCGAGATGTTTTACTCTGGCTGACGGGTTGATGACTTGTTCAACTTCGAGGTTCCAGCCAAGATGATTTACTCCAGCTGAAGAGTTGATGATTTGCTCAACTTCGAGGTTCCAGCCGAGATGATTTACTCCGGCTGAAGAGTTGATGATTTGCTCAACTGCGAGGTTCCAGCCGAGATGTTTTACTCCGGCTGACGGGTTGATGACTTGTTCAACTCCGAGGTTCTAGCTGAGATGATTTACTCCGGCTGACAGGTTGATGATTTGCTCAACTCCGAGGTTCCAGCCGAGATGATTTACTCCGGCTAGAGGAGTTGATGATTTGCTCAGCTCTGAAGTTTCAACCGAGCTGATGTTGCTCGCCAAGAAGGAAGTCGCGGAACGGACCTTGCTCGCCTTCTTTGGAGTTCCTTGACCGAGCTGATGTAGCTCGCCAAAAAGCAAGTCGCGGAGCGGACCTTGCTCCCCGACCTTGGTATTCCTTGTCGAGTTGATGTTGCTTGCCAAGAAGCAAGTCGCAGAGCGGACCTTGCTCCCCGACCTTAGTATTCCTGACCGAGCTGATGTTGCTCGCCAAGAAGGAAGTCGCGGAGGGGACCTTGCTCGCCTTCTTCGGAGTTCCTTAACCGAGCTGATGTTGCTCGCCAAGAAGCAAGTCGCGGAGCGGACCTTGCTTCCCGACCTTGGTATTCCTTGCCGAGCTGATGTTGCTCGCCAAGAAGCAAGTCGCGGAGCGGACCTTGCTCCCCGACCTTGGTATTCATTGCCGAGCTGATGTTGCTCGCCAAGAAGCAAATCGCGGAGCGGACCTTGCTCCCCGACCTTGGTATTCCTTGACCGAGCTGATGTTGCTTGCCAAGAAGGAAGTCACGGAGCGGACCTTGCTCGCCTTCTTTGGAGTTCCTTGACCGAGCTGATGTTGCTCGCCAAGAAGCAATTCGCGGAGCGAACCTTGCTCCCCGACCTTGGTATTTCTTGCCGAGCTGATGTTGCTCACCAAGAAGCAAGTCGCGGAGCGGACCTTGCTTCCCGACCTTGGTATTCCTTGCCGAGCTGATGTTGCTCGCCAAGAAGCAAGTCGCGGAGTGGACCTTGCTCCCCGACCTTGGTATTCCTTGCCGAGCTGATGTTGCTCGCCAAGAAGCAAATCGCGAAACGGACCTTGCTCTCCAACCTTGGTATTCCTTGCCGAGCTGATGTTGCTCGCCAAGAAGTAAGTCGCGAAGCGGACCTTGCTCGCCTTAGAATTCCTAAACCAAGCAAGCCAGGAACCGGGAATGTTGATTAGTGCGGTCACCGTCTTGCAAACTAAGAACCGAGGAAAAGTAACCTCGGTCAGACAGGTAATCCCAGTCACGCTTGCGCGGACGGAATTAAGGGGCAATTGAGAGGGAGAATAAAGATCTGGAACTGGCCGGGCAGTTTTGGGCCAGATAAGGTTACGCCGGACAGTTTGGTCGAGCAGGTGTTGGGCCAAGGATTGTGTGGCCCTGTCTTGAAAGAAGCTGCTTGGTTAAGGCCACGTTTGGCTGGACCGAGCTATATGGTTTCGTGGTAGCGGAGTCGGACAAGTGAAATGTCTGGCACCCGGTAAGGCATGGTTGGATCGAGGTACTTGTTTGCTCGGCAGGTAGGCCGACTGCAGACAAGAATGAGCTTTCCCGAGCTCGATTTTACCGAGATGCCGCCAAGCTCGGCCTCCATTGAGCTTAGTTGTTGGTATACTTATGCATGGAGCACAGCATGGCCGTTGACAGCCGAGATGGTGCAGCCCGGTAGCCGAGCTCCCAGTAGAGTGAGCAGGCAGTTAGGTTAGGTGATGGTCAGCAAGATTTGTGCTGACAGACGGGGTAGCAGAGCCACGTATAGCGATCCCGGTATTCCCTGTTGTTGTATAACTATAATCTGGACTCAGTTTCGTAGATTCGTTGTTGTCTTATCCTCATTTCTATCCCTTACTCTTTGTTTTAGAGTTTTGGGTTGTGTTGGGCAAGTTGGGAATTAGTTGGTTGTGTTTTAAAGCTTTGAAATTTTGCCCAGGTTTTGGTCTCTCCGCTCGAGCGGCGGTTTTGTGCTCGAGCGAGCTTTTGTTGCTGCCTTTACGCTCGAGCGGCAGTTTGGACGCTCGAGCGTGAATTTCCTTCTCTCAGCATTTCGGTCGTCTGCAGAAAATTCTGGGAGAGTGCACCCGGCGCTCGAGCGGATCTTTGGACGCTCGAGCGTGAACTTGTGTCTGTACGCTCGAGCGGGGTGTTGTACGCTCGAGCGGACCTGCTTTTATATCAGTTCGTGAAACAACCTTTTTGATCACTTTTTGATTTCCTTTCTCTCTCTTACTTTTTCAGAACCTCCATTGGAGAGCACCTCACTCTAAAACCGAACTTCTCTCTTAGGATTGATCTACCTAGAGTGTTTTCCTCACCTTGGGCCTTTGTAAGAAGTGTGTTGATCGTCGAGGGCTTTGTTGAGATCTGAGAAATTTGGGATTTGGAGCACTTCTGAGTTTTACTCATCTTCTCCCTTGGAGCTCTGAATTTGAGGTAGGGATATCCTACTCCTCTCCATGGATTTTGTCTTTAAATTTTGGTAATTTGAGATGTTGGGGTTGGTTTGGTAATTTTGTGAAAGTTTGGGCCATTTGTGTTATTTTACAAAAGTTGGGATTTTATTTGTAATAAACCTAGATGCATGTTTGGTATAGAGAAATGGAATAAATGTTGAATCATTGATGAAAATGGGACCTAAGGGTGGTAATGGTAATTATGGAAAATGACCTAATTACATTGTTTAATTAATTGAGATAATTAATTGTGGGAAATGAGGAAATGAAATGGAATTGCTGAGATTGGGAGTGCATGGGGTAAAAGGGTGTAGTTGAATTATTTATCACTCACCGAATTGAAATGTCGATTGAATATCCATTGTGCATTTATTTCCTGCTTAGAAATAATTGCTTTGGGCTACCGGTGGAGGGTAGTGTTGATTGTTGTAGACAATGCTTGATGATTAGGCAAACTAAAACTAATCAATTGGATGTGTCATAGAGCATGTCGGTTGATAGAATACATTAATTTTATGTATTGATTGATTGCATATGTGATTCTGTGTTTATATGCATTACTTGTGTATGGGAGGAGATAGGGGATGTACTCCACGGTTTAGGGGAAGATGGGGGATGTACCTCTAAACCGGTTAATGGTTTAGGGGAAGATGGGGGATGTACCTCTAAACCGGTTGTTGGAATGTTGATATAGCTCATATGCTTATCGGTTGAAGTGTTGATACAGCTCATATGCTTATCTATCGGAATGTTGATACAGCTCATATGCTTATCTGTTGTAGTAGTGATATAGCTCATATGCTTATCTATTGAAAAGTTTGTTTGATTTGATATAGCATTAAAATGTATATCATCATTGTTTGCGAAGTATGGGAGTAGTTTATGTGTTATTGATACAACAAAATAATGTGTATCCACCTTGGATTTCGAAAGTGTTCTAGTGATGAACTATAATCTCATCAAATGTTCTGGCCAGAGTACTGAGCCTTGTTTTCAAACTCAAAGTTGAACAAAAACGAAAAGTGAATTGTAACATAGACTTGGCTGTCATGGAAACGTAGGGGAATGTAAATGGAAGTGTCAGTGTTGACCGTCTATCAGTTGCTAATCTTTTAGTCATTGTTCATGGTTGGTTTAGTGTACTTCTACTGGGCTGTGGCTCACCCTATATGGGAATATCATTTTCAGGTACAGGTAGCATGCCACCTCCAAGGACGTAGCTTGGGAGGCCAGAGGCGGACTTTTTGTTGTTTTACTTGATGTATTACATGTAAATTCAAGCCAAGGGCTTAACGTGTTTGAGTTAGTGCTCTTTTGTTGTAACCAAGTGTTAACTTGGAAAGCTGTAAGCCCATAGGGCATTTGCTTTTGTTGTTAACATGTAATACTTTTTGTAATGAAACGCTGTTAAATGAAAGAATGTGGAGCTTTTGAATATCAATGCATGTCTTATTTAATGGGTTTAAAGCTATTATTTTGAGGGCGTTACAACTTGGTATCAGAGCGTACTGGGTTCGAATACCTTGGGTACGTGGGAAGTGATTAGTATCACAATGGGTTTCTCTCGCTTGTTAGAGACTTAGACGTAATGTTATGTACTTTTGTGATAACATGTTTATGTGACTATTTGGGTATAGAATGTAGTTTCTTGGATGTTGATTGGATCCTTGGGTTTCTGGGAGTCCTGTTGGAAAGGCACTTGATCAATGCTGTTTCTGATCGGAACTCTAGTAACGCCTCGGGACTATCATTATCTGGAAATGAAATTCGTAAGTGCTTACATGTTTATGTGCTTATGTGGAGTGAATTACAGTTATCCATGTGTTAGGATGTAAGTGTTCAGCTTCGGCACATGTATGAGTGTGCTAACGTGTCTCCGTTACTTTTACTAGGATGCCTAGGCGAGGAAGTTGCGATTTCCCTCCTTCCGCTCAGGAAGAGCTGCGGAAACAATTTGTGGAATTACGCCAAGGTACTACACCTTTGGTGCGGTTCGAAAGATGGTTTGCTAATCTGTCGAGGTTTGCTCCAGAATTGGTGGAGACGGAGTACTTACGTTGTTTCGAGTTTGAGAGTAAGCTGCGTGACGACATCCGTGTAAGGATAGCGGGGTCTTGGCATAAAAGATATGGGGCGCTTGTTGAGGCGGCCGCCCATGTAGAGGCTGCAGTGCTAGCAATGGGGCAGAGTGGGGAGGAAGCCATCTCGGCGACTCCTGTGACTCAGGGTGTTGGTAGGCCTTTTAAGAGGCAGAGGGTTTTAAACTCGCAACAGGAAGGACGGGCTAGAACTGCCCTTCCAGTGTCAGTTTTGGGTTCGGGGGAAAATAAGCAGAGGGGCATCATTTGTTTCAGATGTGGTCTGCTGGGCCACAGGGTTTCGGTTTGCCCACAGAAGAAAGGGGTGGGGTTAGCAGTTCAACCAGTAGTTGTACCAACAGGATCATCCAACCAGCTGGGTTTTGGACCGATTAAATGCTCAGTGGGGAGGCAGTTGTTGGGGTCTTCATCAGCCCAGATTCTGAACCAATCTCGTGCTCAGGCACCGCCTACCTGTTGGGTGTGTAATCAGCCGGGTCATATTCGACGTTTTTGTACTCAGTCGGGAGCTTCTTTAGGGGTTTTGCAACCTAGCCAGGCTCAGTTTCTTTCGACTGGGCAGGAACAGTATCGTTTTGGGGGACTAGCAGGCCAGATTGCGAGGGCCTCAGTAGAGTCGAGTTCCCAAGCCCCAGCTAGGGAAGTTTGTAGTTGTTCCAGGTGTGGGCAGAGGGGGCATACCAGTGGTTCTTGTCCGTGACTTGTAAGCTCGTAGGTTGCCTTATGTTCGGGGATGACCAACTTCGGCGGTCCAACAGGGGACGGTAGTAGTAGTAATACTGATGGGATGGTTTTGTTTTGACTAATCCGTTTTGTAATCAGTGGATTATTGTTTTGTGATCATTGGGTTCCGTTGTGTAACCAATGTGTTTTGGAAAGGTTGAAACATCTAAACTGTTTGTTTATCTATATATATACATATATGCTTGGTTTGTTAATTTCCCTAGAGTGGGTGAATTGGAGCATGTCGTAGCTCTAAAATTTTATTAATGTATAAAGTTGCTATAAAAAAAAAAATTTATGCTTGTGATTTGATTTGGGGAGGATGAGGGCTAGAGAGCCATGTTTTCAAAATTTGGAAGAACCACTGAGGGGTACGTGTCCTAGCCAAGGTAATATTGGAGCGAGAACTGTTTTACTTGCCGAGTGTGTGGAATTACATGGGTACGACCCATTTAAAGTTTTGTGCGTGGTATAGCTTTTGATCTACTGTCGAGTGAACTTGAGAGGACGTGAAGTGTACGATTAATACTAGATGTAACACGTATTTAATATGGTGTCCTACGGGGGCATGGCACATAATTTTGTCAAGGTTGGACTCGTACCTTCGTGGTAAGTAACGTTGTCAAGATTGCAGGTGTACTGATTGGCCGTTTCAAGTGAAGGGATGTCAGTCCCTATATAAGGTTGTGATTGTTGTATCGGGAGCGATGTGTTGTGAGTAGCTGGTACTATACCTCGGGCTGTAGTATAATGGATCTCTCCCTAAGTTTTCAAATTTCTTTATTTGGATTGAATGTGATAAGTTCGTACCTTAGCACTGGTCAAGTCAGAGGATATTATCAGAAGCGTTAATTGGGTATATAGCCCATGGTTAGAGTGTGACCCGTGGGTGGAGTCACAGTGGTATGGTGTTTGCGGATGAAGATGTGGGTTAATGACGAGGGAGGCGAGGACTTTTACCCCTCTGGAAAGTTAGAAGAGTGAATCTTTGGAAGCCCTATCGGCGACTTGTGACGGTGTCGGGGTTTGGTTCATGATGGTTGCCTAGCGGTAGTGTGGACTAGTGGTTTAGCACGGAGGCCGGGCCTCTTGATGGTACTCTCGAGATGAGTGACAAGTAAGATATAGAGTAACGAGTGGACCCTATGAGTTATTGGAGGATTCGGTGTAGGAGTAAGAGGGCTTGCAAAATAAGGAGGTTTGCCTAGTACGGTTGAATGTGTTAGATGGGATGGTTTCGAGAGTTGCGCGGTGTTGGCAAGACTATATGAGAATGTTCGAGGGAACGTGAGATTTGTATCTCGAGTTAGTGGGAATGGTACCTGTATGCTGGTTCGTGTGTTGGGCCTTGCTAGATAGTGAGTCCGTGGTGACCCCCTTGGTTGTATAGGGGTAGTGTTCATATTGTGATTGGTTATCCATTGTTGGGTGTGGGTTATGAGTGGATGCTGCCAGCATCCTTTGAATTAAGAGCAATTCGTGTTCTAAAGTAATGAGTATAGCGTGGGTCAAAGTAGTCCTTCGTATTCGGGATGTTGTGATTGAGGTTGACCATGTCGGTCTTCGGTCAAGGAAGTGAGCAGGCTTGCTAGATAACCATGGCGGGGGATGGTGATTCCCTTAGACGCGATGTTGAGGCGGTTAAATTTTAGGAAATCCGATGAGATTCCAAAATTTGTGGTTCGTGTAAAGAACTCTGTGGTTGGGGTTAGTGGTCTGAGTAGCACATCAGTGTGTGGATTACTGAGTGTAGAGTTTATTGAGTTGACTAGTCAGCTTGTCGGTATCGGGTGTTGGGGTGGCATTGGTCACCTTGAGTTTAGTCTCGTTCGTTGTAGACTCCGTATGTTGATTAAGGAAAACTGAAATTAATCGAACATGTTTTGTCGTTGAGTCTGACGGTTGGAATAATACATCTAATATATGTATTGATTGATCATTGTGAATGATTGGCTTTTTATACATTATGAATGTATGGTGTCTAGTTTGATGTTGATACAGCACTATAATGTGTATCATTTGTGTGTTTCTGAGCCGTGTTTATGATTATAAAGTGGTTAAGTAAAGGGAGGTGGGATAAAATTGCAAAACCATGAATTTCTTATACCTTATGTGTTGATAGTACGGTTGTTATTTCTATTACTTATCATTATAGAAATGTTGTGTTCCGTGTTGGTTGTGTCATCACTACGTGAGTGATGGTTGTTGATAGTGTTAATTTGGAAAGAAATGGAAAACAAAATTTTCCTAGTGTTTGGGGTCATCTAAATGCATTGTTGAAAAGTTGATTTAATTCAAGGATTTTCTTTTTAAGAATTCTAGATTACTCTTTTGGGCAAATAAACTGTGGATAACTCTGCGTTTTGGGTAACAGCGTATTTGTGAAAAATGTTTACAAAGCTTTTGAGTTTTCGTATGGAAAATGCAAGATTTATCCTGGAACGTTAACGTTGAAAATTTAAACATCTTTGAGAAATGCCTCTTGAACAAGAAAATGTTTTCTTATTATCTACTTTAAGATTTGCTTTAGTCGTGTTGTTGAGTAGTGACTAAGCTTGGAGCACTAGTCGGTTTTTGGTGAATTGTTTCGGGGGAGGTTTGGTTGTTGAGACTTGCGCACCTAAGGTGGTGTTATTTAGAATGTGTTCCCTTGGTTGGTCTTTTCCTTGGTAGAGTGAGTCGGAGGCTTGTTTTGAAAGTAATTTCTTTCCTTGGGGTTCGGTTGTTGAATGCTCTATGATCATTTGGCCTTGTGTTTTGATGTATCTTTAATTTCGAGGACGAAATTCTTTAAGGGGGGGAGGTTATAGCGATCCCGGTATTCCCTGTTGTTGTATAACTATAATCTGGACTCAGTTTCGTAGATTCGTTGTTGTCTTATCCTCATTTCTATCCCTTACTCTTTGTTTTAGAGTTTTGGGTTGTGTTGGGCAAGTTGGGAATTAGTTGGTTGTGTTTTAAAGCTTTGAAATTTTGCCCAGGTTTTGGTCTCTCCGCTCGAGCGGCGGTTTTGTGCTCGAGCGAGCTTTTGTTGCTGCCTTTACGCTCGAGCGGCAGTTTGGACGCTCGAGCGTGAATTTCCTTCTCTCAGCATTTCGGTCGTCTGCAGAAAATTCTGGGAGAGTGCACCCGGCGCTCGAGCGGATCTTTGGACGCTCGAGCGTGAACTTGTGTCTGTACGCTCGAGCGGGGTGTTGTACGCTCGAGCGGACCTGCTTTTATATCAGTTCGTGAAACAACCTTTTTGATCACTTTTTGATTTCCTTTCTCTCTCTTACTTTTTCAGAACCTCCATTGGAGAGCACCTCACTCTAAAACCGAACTTCTCTCTTAGGATTGATCTACCTAGAGTGTTTTCCTCACCTTGGGCCTTTGTAAGAAGTGTGTTGATCGTCGAGGGCTTTGTTGAGATCTGAGAAATTTGGGATTTGGAGCACTTCTGAGTTTTACTCATCTTCTCCCTTGGAGCTCTGAATTTGAGGTAGGGATATCCTACTCCTCTCCATGGATTTTGTCTTTAAATTTTGGTAATTTGAGATGTTGGGGTTGGTTTGGTAATTTTGTGAAAGTTTGGGCCATTTGTGTTATTTTACAAAAGTTGGGATTTTATTTGTAATAAACCTAGATGCATGTTTGGTATAGAGAAATGGAATAAATGTTGAATCATTGATGAAAATGGGACCTAAGGGTGGTAATGGTAATTATGGAAAATGACCTAATTACATTGTTTAATTAATTGAGATAATTAATTGTGGGAAATGAGGAAATGAAATGGAATTGCTGAGATTGGGAGTGCATGGGGTAAAAGGGTGTAGTTGAATTATTTATCACTCACCGAATTGAAATGTCGATTGAATATCCATTGTGCATTTATTTCCTGCTTAGAAATAATTGCTTTGGGCTACCGGTGGAGGGTAGTGTTGATTGTTGTAGACAATGCTTGATGATTAGGCAAACTAAAACTAATCAATTGGATGTGTCATAGAGCATGTCGGTTGATAGAATACATTAATTTTATGTATTGATTGATTGCATATGTGATTCTGTGTTTATATGCATTACTTGTGTATGGGAGGAGATAGGGGATGTACTCCACGGTTTAGGGGAAGATGGGGGATGTACCTCTAAACCGGTTAATGGTTTAGGGGAAGATGGGGGATGTACCTCTAAACCGGTTGTTGGAATGTTGATATAGCTCATATGCTTATCGGTTGAAGTGTTGATACAGCTCATATGCTTATCTATCGGAATGTTGATACAGCTCATATGCTTATCTGTTGTAGTAGTGATATAGCTCATATGCTTATCTATTGAAAAGTTTGTTTGATTTGATATAGCATTAAAATGTATATCATCATTGTTTGCGAAGTATGGGAGTAGTTTATGTGTTATTGATACAACAAAATAATGTGTATCCACCTTGGATTTCGAAAGTGTTCTAGTGATGAACTATAATCTCATCAAATGTTCTGGCCAGAGTACTGAGCCTTGTTTTCAAACTCAAAGTTGAACAAAAACGAAAAGTGAATTGTAACATAGACTTGGCTGTCATGGAAACGTAGGGGAATGTAAATGGAAGTGTCAGTGTTGACCGTCTATCAGTTGCTAATCTTTTAGTCATTGTTCATGGTTGGTTTAGTGTACTTCTACTGGGCTGTGGCTCACCCTATATGGGAATATCATTTTCAGGTACAGGTAGCATGCCACCTCCAAGGACGTAGCTTGGGAGGCCAGAGGCGGACTTTTTGTTGTTTTACTTGATGTATTACATGTAAATTCAAGCCAAGGGCTTAACGTGTTTGAGTTAGTGCTCTTTTGTTGTAACCAAGTGTTAACTTGGAAAGCTGTAAGCCCATAGGGCATTTGCTTTTGTTGTTAACATGTAATACTTTTTGTAATGAAACGCTGTTAAATGAAAGAATGTGGAGCTTTTGAATATCAATGCATGTCTTATTTAATGGGTTTAAAGCTATTATTTTGAGGGCGTTACACCACGTGTCGAGAAACCACTGGGAGTAGATTTGGGGCGCAGAAGGGTATATAGATATGTCTGCACCCCCCATACGCGGACAGATGAACATTTGGTAAGAGAAATACTTACACTTAACTCTCTCATCTCTCTCTATCCCAAGGTGTGTGCTAACTTGATCGTCGGAGGGGTTTTCCGGCCACACACCGCCGGGTAGCTCACCGCCGTTGTGCTCGCAGGTTGATCGGACAGACAGGAGCTTGGAAGAAAGGAGTACGGGCTTGCCGGAATATTTGCTCCCCGTACATTTATGGTGGAGCCAATTTTCTTATAGTTGTTTAAATTCTAAAAGAATTATGTCGCTATTGTAGAAAGACATGTTACTATTGTGGAACTAATATGATGTTATGTTTATGTTTTTATAAAATTAAAATGTTTTATATCTTTTTTGTTATTTAATTATGTGAATCTGTCATCCTAAATCGATCCGATCCGATCCGATCCGTGTTTAAATAGATTGGTTCGGATTGGTTCCACGATTTAAACAGATTGGATTGGTTCCAATTTTTCAAGAACCGTAGATAACGGGCTAGTCCTAATTTTATCTCAATCCGGACCATACTCACCCCTAGTGTTCTGGTGGACAGCTATACCCTTTTATTAATGTGACAGGTATAATGTGATACTCTAATATGGCAAGTATTAATATGACACTCCAACGATGTGACACTTTAAAAAAATTAAAAAAAATTTAGTGTACTTTTCTTAAATGTTACAACGTGACAAGTATGATGTCATACTCCATAACTTTTACTAAAAAAAAATAAAAATAAAAATTCCTTAGTGTATTTTTCCCAAGTGTGACAACGAGGCTGGTATGATGTAACACTTCAAAAAAAATAAAGACTCCTTAATATATTTTTCTGAAACGTAACAACATAACAGGTATGATGTGACACTCTAAAAAAAATTGAAAACTCCTTGGAGCACTTTTTCCAAACGTGACAACGTGGCGCGTATGATGTGACACTCTAAAAAAAATTTCAAACTCCTTAATATACTTTTCTCAAACGTGATGCGTGACACTCTTTAGTGTACTTTTCCCAAACGTGACAATATAGCGAGTATGATGTGACGCTCTAAAAAAATTTTAAAAAAAAACTTCTTAATGTATTTTTCTCAAACGTGACAACGTGGCAAATATGATATGACACTCCAACATGGCAGGTATGATATGACACTCTAAAAAAATTAAAAACTCTTTAATGTACTTTTTCTAAATGTGAAACTCTAACGTGACGGGTATAATGTGACACTAAAAAACTCTTTAGTATACTATTTCAAATGTGATACTCTAATGTGACGGACAAATGAATCATTATACATTCAAAATGACTAAATGGATCACAAGAAAAAAAAATATGAGACTTATTAATCAATCTCCTCCAAAAAAATTCAAAGATAATGCAAAAGTATATGAGTGATATATATATATATATATATATATATATCAAACCTTGAAATTGAAATTAGGGGATGGAACATTTTCACATTTTTTATCTCAATCTCTTTATTAATTAACTAGTAGATATTTTGTGCGATACATGATAATTTATTTTTAAAATGAAAAATTAATTTTGAATCTTAATATTTTGTGTAAAAAAATTCTAACAACTGAAAGCCAAATTACAAATAGATTTGCTAATGATTGATAAAAATTTATGTCACTACATGTGTTATCCTTTGTAAAAGGCTTATAAAAAAAATTAAAAATAATTTTTAAAAAATTTACATTTTTAACTTGAAATCAAATCATCATTTGTATTAATCTAATTTATCAAAAAATTATGAATTTCACTTATATCAAAATATTTTTTTCTGAAAAAAATAAAAATAACGAAAAAATTTATAATATATATAAATTATGATTTGATTATAACTCATGATGTATTTTTTTGATTATTAATTGAAAAGAATTTTACTAATTTTTTGTGTGGCCTTTGGGCTACCTCTAAGATCTCCAGTCCAGCCGATGTTCAAACTACACTGTTGTTGCCTTTGTTGTAATTAGGGATGACAATTTACATAATCACATAGAAAAATGAAAAGAAATGGTGACAAATGCTCTATAAATGCATTTGTCCGTAACATTTGTTACTTATCTTTAAAATATTTAATAATTTTATTAACACATACCTTAAAGACACATATCAATAAGTTTTAAAATATTATACATTTTGCAAGAAAATATAAAATTTTCTTAACCTATGTAAACAAGAGCTAATATTTATATTTCAGAAATAGATCAATAGTTAGAATTTGGCCAGTTGTTCATATGTTAATTTGATGAACTCCTCTCACATGTGGAATGATTTAGTGTACATTATTATGATCAGATTTTAATATATAGTATATAACATGCGTACATGTTACCACTATCTAGGCCAGCTTTTGCTTCATTGTTCTTGGAGATGAAAAGTTGCAATTACTAGATAGTTTGTCCAAAACATGAGAAATTCACTACAACAAAACTAACTATTCATGGCATCATGTTTACGACATGCATTAAATGCGTGTCGCAGTTAGTACATTCTACGGCATTTTTTTTTTTTGCAAGCCGTTAATGTTTTGTCAATAACAGCATACATACCATGTAAGTCTTTGATTCATATATTTATAGCATACAAAAGTATGCCGTAAAAAATGTATGTTTTTACGACTTACAAAAATATGTCGTAAAATATTTGCATTTAAGACGACATACATTTCATGTTGTAAAATATTATGACTTTACACGGCATACATTAACATGTCGTGAAAACTTCTACCAAAAAAAAATAATAATAATCAAAAAAAATTTTACGGCATGCAAAAGCATGCCGTAAAAAAATGTATATTTTCACGACATACAAAAATATGTCATAAAATATTTGTACTTAAGATGACATACATTTCATGTCGTAAAATATGATAACTTTACACGGCATGCATAAGCATGTCGTGAAAACTTTTATTAAAAAAATTTCAATCCGATTTTTTTTTTATAAATACTAAAAATGATAAATCATGTGAATACTAAAAATGATAAATTTCAATCAGAAAAAAATACTAAAAATAAAAAAACCATTTTCAAAAAAATTGAATTAAGAAAATTGAAACCATGTGAATTTTTCATCTCAAAAATGAAAAAAAAAGTTTAAACATTAAATAAATTGTTTAGACAATAATTAAATTTTAATTTTTTTTTACCCACTCAATTTTGAAATTACTATAAGTCGATCGATTCTATAAAAATTAATTTGGGGAATAATCTAGTTACAAGTATGTGCATGCATACACATAAAGTAGCCAATAAATTTTCGACTCAATTAGTTTATCCAGTATGGACTCTAGATAATTTGAAACTTAAAAAGATAATTCTAAATGAGGAATTTTATATATTTTTATTATTTTTTGTAAAGTATATTATTTAAAATTTAATTTTTTTTATATTTAGGGGGCTTACTGATTGTAATTGAAAATAGACGACGAGAAGTAAATTGGACAAATTTTTTTTAAAAAAATTAAGAATTAAATTAAAATAATACAAAATCTTAATGCCAAATTAATTTTTGTATAATAATTTTAAAAACAAAATAATATAAAATTTTCTTGATATTTTAACTTAAACTATTTTAATATTTTTAATTTTCTTGATATTTTAACTTAAACTATTTTAATATTTTTATTTTTATTTTTATTGACACCAAAATACATCATCCCATCGTTCAAAAAAAATAAATAAATAAATAAAAATACATCATCCCAAACCAAACCAAACCATCCCTAATTCTCTCTCCGTCTCGCTCCTCCTCAACTTGTCGGTTGCCGCCACCGCCGTCGCTAGCCTTGTCGGTCGCCGTCGATCATCCTCTCAGATCGCCGATTTGGTAACTGGTAAGTCTCCCTTTCTCTTTGCTCTCTTATTTACTCTCCAGATTTGTTTCTCTTGCTCTTCTATTTACTCTCCTTTTGCTATCCAGGTTGTGGGCATTTTTTTTAATATTATTTTTTGATGTTGGAGTGCAATGACCACAGTTGTTTGTCTGTATTAGTTTAATTTGGACTGACTAATATTATTTTGTGTTAGATTGTGGCTGTTCTTATTAATCTCTCCTGTTGAAATTGTGGAGATTTTAGGTATATAGACATCTCTCAACCACATCGCCCGAAGCAATCTCTCTCTCTCTCTCTCTCTCTCTCTGCGTTAACATTTGAAGCTGGTTCTCTGTTTTTTACTTTATTTTTCTGTGCTTCTTATCTGTCAATTGTCTGGTTTTTGCCGATCTATTCATATGTTTTTGGTTTATTGATTTATTTCCATGTCTTAGAATCTCTCCATCTATTCCTCAGAAATTCCATATATTTCTATAGGTGAACTTGTATATTAGGGGGAAAAAAGAAAAGAAAAAAAACTCCAAAAACTAAAAACTAACCGGATGAGTTTTTTTTTTTTTCACAGTTCCAGAAATATTAATAAATTTTTTGAATTCTCAAAAAATAATATTTCATCTTTTTCCAAATGCAACACTTTGCCAAACGTTAAGACTTTTGAAGTGCAATGTTATATCTTTGCTATTAGTTCAAAGTTATCAATTCATTCCTCATTCTTTGTTTTAGGTAGTGTTCTGCTGTCACCTTTCTTAAAAAAGGATTTGATTCATGAAACATTATTTGAGAGAGGTAAAATGTCGCAGAGCAACTGTGATCATCGTGATAAATGATTGTTTGATGTTATAGAATTTTTTTTTTTTTTTTTTTTCTTATTGTCTCAAAATCACATACGATACGTCAACCTATATTTCTTTTTATATTATTTGGTGTATTAAGGAATTGAATCATTATCAATATCTTTTTTGGAATTGAGGTTGTTGCGGCTGGTGAGCATTACAAGATTTCTTTTTGTCCTTTTTCACTCAACTAAAATGCAGGTTTGTTCTTTTTATTTTTGTGTCATCTTGACAGCAGAGGTGGTAAAATGTTGAGCACTAGGGATCGAAATTTACCTGAAGATGTTGTGAATGAGATACTCTCAAGGCTGCCCGTGAAATCCCTGTTGCGATTCAAATGTGTCTGCAGGTACTGGTACACACTAATTAAAAATCCTGATTTCATTAGCAAGCACTTTAACCAAGAAAACAATAATGGCCGTCTCCTTGTTCATCATTATATTTCCGACATTGAAAGATATGCTATCGCCCTTTTCCCTGATGAAACACTTGCTGGCATACCGCCTTTACATGAAAATCTTGATCATCTACAGATCCCAGATTGTATGGGACATGTTGTTGGCCCCATTGACGGCATATTTTTGGTATACACTTGGTATAGTGATGGCGACCGTATGGCTCTGTGGAGCCCTGCTATGAGAGAGTTTAGACGCCTCCATGTACTCGAACCAATTTTTCCACCAAATTTTCATGCCATTAGAAATGTAGTTGGATTTGGGTTGGATCCATTGACTAGGGATTACAAGATTATTTGGATTCGCAACTTTTATGAAGTGATTCGTGATGAATCAGGTGATGAATCGGGTGATGACATATTTTATCCTTATTATGTTGTTGCAGTGTACACTCTAGGTAAAGATTCATGGAGACATTTCGATCTTCTTACGATGCCTACACATCGTTCCATCTATAATTCTTTATGTGCCACATGCATAAATGGAGCATATTATTGGCTGTGTACTGTAGTTAATGATGGTAATCGATATGGCATCCTTTCATTTGACATGAGGCTAGAGGAGTTTAGAGAGATAGAGGTGCCTGCTAGTACTAAACATAAATGGGGGGATCTTTCATTGTACAACGGTTCTATTGGTTTGTTCTTTTCTCAAACTGATTTGACTTTGGAATGTATTATTGACATATGGGTGATGGAGGAAGGGTGTTGGATCAAACTAGTAACAGTAAAACCCTTTCCAGAAGTTTCACGTCCGTGTGGGTTTTGGAAGGAGAAGGAGCTTTTCTTCGAAACTCGGACGATCGAGCTTGTGTTGTTCAACCATGAAACTCATGAGATTAGAAATCTTGAAATGTACGGATGTGGCGGTTTTCTTGGGCTTTGGGCTGTTTGCTACAAAGAGAGCTTAGTTTCATTGTTCGGACAAAATGATGAGGATGGGAGGAGGTGCTACCAATTCTCTGATGCGGTTCAGGATTTCTTTAGGAAACCAGAGCCTAGCGTTTAGGGAACCAAATCCAAAATGAACTATTATTATTGTTATCTGATTGTCCTCTGCGGTTTCCTTTTTTTTTTTTTTTTTTTTTTTGGTGGGTAGGTTGTCTCATTGGTTTATTTTCTCTCTTCTGAAAATTTGTACTTTTTTTATGGATGTTGAAATTAATAAATCAAAATTATATATGTTGACCTGTCTTTACTTTTTATTATTATTTTGAAGAGTAATACTACATCTCCTAATTTCTACCCCCGAACTCCCTCGAATGATAACAATTTATTATTTGCCATATCATTGGGTGAGTTTGGAAAAATTAGGGGATGGAACATTTTCACACTTTTTATCTCAATCTCTTTATTAATTAACTAGCAGGTATTTTGTGCGATACATGATAATTTATTTTTAAAATGAAAAATTAATTTTGAATCTTAATATTTTGTGTAGAAAAATTCTAACAATTGAAAGCCAAATTACAAATAGATTTGCTAATGATTGATAAAAATTTATGTCACTATGTAAAAGGCTTATAAAAAAAATTCAAATAATTTTTAAAAAAATTATATTTTTAACTTGAAATCAAATCATCATTTGTATTAATCTAATTTATCAAAAAATTATGAATTTCACTTATATCAAAATATTTTTTTTGATAAAAATAAAAATAACTAAAATTTTTATAATATATATAAATTATGACTTGATTATAACTCATGGTGTATTATTTTGATTATTAATTGAAAAGATTTTTACTAATTTCTTTTGTTTTTAATCATATCTAAAGTGATATATCTGGTCTTTAATTATATCTTAAGGTGGGTTTACTCAAAAGTAGGATAGTAAGAGTTATTCACATTGATGCATAAAAAATTATAAATTCAAATCATAAATAGTGTTTTTAAAAAGAATTAGGCACAAAATCTCTATAACCTTAATAGGCTCAGTTCTTAAAAGGATTCTGATTAATTATATGACACATCATAATAATTGTAAATTTTTTATTCCAGCTAAATTATTTTTGCATGCATATTTTGGCAAAGCTAATGAAGGTACGTTATCGATAATATTAAAATTTCAAAATTTTTATTTAAAAACTACTCAAGAAACATGCCTTAAATATATATAATTATTTTTGATGAATCATTATTCTTTAAAATAATACTCTTACCATTTATCATTTGGCATTTGTTAAAAATTTAACAAAAAAAAGTATTGAATTCTATTATTTCAATTAATCAATATTAAATTAGACGTTACACGTGTATATAAATTATTTTTAAAAATGACTGTCGGAACCTTTTGTTAATAGTTTATCCGAGTCGAATAGAGCGAGTTAACTGGGACAGACAGATATTTGAACAGCCCTAAATCCCAGATTGTCAATCCGCCTGCCCCACTCCCTCAATTGAGTTATCAGATTACAAGTATTTTTATAGAATTTATAACTAAATAATTTTTTTCCAAATAAATAAAGAAATGATGAATAAAAAGTAAATTATCATTAAATGGATATACATGGACACCTGATGAAAGTAATACATTGGCCATTTATAGTCTTGTAACTTTCTGCTAGAATCAATTAGGCCCAACATAGCCCAACCTCTAAGATCTCCAGTCCAGCCGATGTTCAAAGTACACTGCTGTTGCCTTTCTTGTAATTAGGGATGACAATTTACATAATCACATAGAAAAATGAAAAGAAATGGTGACAAATGCTCTATAAATGCATTTGTCCCTAACATTTGTTACTTATCTTTAAAATATTTAATAATTTTATTAACACATACCTTAAAGACACATATCAATAAGTTTTAAAATATTATACATTTTGCAAGAAAATATAAAATTTTCTTAACCTATGTAAACAAGAGCTAATATTTATATTTCAGAAATAGATCAATAGTTAGAATTTGCCCAGTTGTTCATATTTTAATTTGATGAACTCCTCTCACGTGTGGAATGATTTAGTGTACATTATTATGATCAAATTTTAATATATAGTATATAACATGCGTACATGTTACTACTATCTAGGCCAGCTTCTGCTTCATTGTTCCTGGACATGAAAAGTTGCAATTACTAGATAGTTTGCCCAAAACATGAGAAATTATTCAAGAATTTGTTTTTTCTTGGGGGTTTTTTTTTTTTAGATTGGAAAGAAGAAAAAAGAACTAAAGAAAAATCAAATTCTTGAGTTGGATAGTTAGGTATGGTGAGCCTATTTTGGGGCATGTTATAAAAATATTAATACAAAAAATTGAGATGGTTGGATATTAGTAGTTATATTTTTATATCAAATTTATCTTTAAAAAATAGACAGAAATATAATTTTAATAATAGACCATTCTTTTTTCATTTGGTGTATTAAGGAAATGAATCATTATCAATATCTTTTTTGCAATTAGGGTTGTTGCAAGTGGTGAGCATTACAAGATTTCTTTTGGTCCTTTTTTCCTCAACTAAAATCAATAACAAAATTGTTCTTTTTATTTTGTGTCATCAGAAAAATAAGGCTCTTGCCGCAAAGGCAGTAAAATGTTGAGCAACAGCGATCAAAATTTACCTGAAAATGTTGTGAATGAGATACTCTCAAAGCTGCCCGTGAAATCCCTGTTGCGATTCAAATATGTCTACAGGTATTGGTACACTCTAATTAAAAGCCCTGATTTCATGAGTAAGCACTTTAACCAGGAAAATAATAATGGTCATCTCCTTGTTCAGCATTATATTTCCGACATTGATAGATATGTTATCGCTCTTTTCCCTGATGAAACACTTGCTGACATACCACCTTTGCATGAAAATCTTGATCATCTACAGAGCCCAAAAGATATAGGAAATGTTGTTGGCCCCATTGACTGTAACGCCCTCAGAATAATACATAAAATCCATCATTTTAGACTTGCAATGATATAAGAGGAATCAACACCTTTCTATTCATCAGAGTAGTTCTTACAACAATATTACATGTTAACAACAAAAGCAAATGCCTTAGAGGCTTACGGCTTTCCAAGTCAACACTTGGTTACAAAGAGAAGAGTACTAACTCTATACAAAATAAGCCCTTGGCTTGAAATACATGTAATACAAACAAAATAATCAAAAAGAGCCTTTTACTCCCAGAACCATCCAAGCTATGTCCTTGGAGGTGGCATGCTACCTGTACCTGAAAATGATGTCCTATAAAGGGTGAGCCAACGCCAGTAGAGATATGCTAAACACAACATGAGCAGTAACTAAGACATTAGTAATTGATAAATGTTTGACTCACATAAGCCAATTCATACACCATTTTCATTGCATGACAACTGTGTCCATGTTTCCTTTCATTTTTCCATTTCTTATCACATTCTCAATTCATGACTCTGGCTCAGAACCTGGCCAACAATTTAATAGTAATTCATACTAAACATTTCCCATTTCACAATAGATAAGCACACTAGCTATATCAACTCCTCGATAGATAGGCATACAAGCTATACCAACATTCCAACAGATAAGCATATGAGCTGTATCCACACTTCAACAGATAAGCATATGAACTATATCAACACTTCCATAGATAAGCATATGGGCTATATCAACACATTAGCTGACAAGCATATGAGCTGTGTCAACGGAGTCCATCCCATATCTTCTCCCATACAGTATCCGGTTTAGAGGTCCATCCCCCATCTTCTCCTAAACCGTGGAGTACATCTCCTATCTCCTCCCATACACATAACGTATATACACATAGATCATATGCATAATCAATCAATACATAAAGTTAATGTATTCTGTCAACCGTCATACTCTATGACACATCCAATTGATTAGTTTTAGTTTGCCTAATCATCATGCATTGTCTACCACAATCAAGACTACCCTCCACCGGTAGCCCAAAGTAATTATTTCTAAATAGATAAATAATGCATCAACAGATAATTTATCCATATTTCCAAAAGTGAGCGATTAACAAATCCAACTTCACTATTCCATCTCATAATGAACCAATTTCATTATATTCAACTCAATTTCACAAATCCATAACTTTCCCAAATTAATTATACTAATTAATTTATATACAAATTAGGGCTTTCTTCCCATTTTCTCAATATTAACCCAATGGTTCAAATATCAACAACCAACAACAATAACTTCATTTTGAAACCCAAATTACACATTTAAGAATCAAAATAACAAAACCCTCTTTCATAACTTTTGAAACCCTAAGTCCCAAAACCAAACCATCTAAACAACATGCTCAAAATCTAGGTCAAAACCCATAAGAGTGAGTAGGAATCCCTACCTCAAATTCGGAGCTCAAAGGAAGAAAATGACGAAACTCAAAGTACTCCAAAACTCAATATGCTAGGATCAAAACGTAGCCCTTGACGATCAACACAACTTTTGTAAAGGCCCAAGGTGAGGAAATCACTCATACTAGATCAATACCTAGAGAGAAGTTGAGGTTCTAGTGAAATAAGCTCTCCAATGGTGTTTTTGAAAAGTAAGAGAGAGAAATGGAGTTGAAAAAGTGATCCAAAAAGTCGGATCTCGGAGTGATATACTCGTCACCCCGCTTGAGCGTGGAAACCCCCGCTCGAGCGTCACTCACAGAGTCCCGCTCGAGCGTCCAAACCGCCGCTCGAGCGCCGGATACACGCTCCCAGAACTTTTGCAGAACCAGGTCCCCGCTCGAGCGTCACACACACAAACTCCCGCTCGAGTGTCCAACGCTATAGAGGAAAATACTGGGTGATGGATTTTCCCACTCGAGTGCCAAAACCCCCGCTCGAGCGGACAGGCCAAAATCTGGGCAACTACTTTTGGTTTCTAAGCTCAACCAACCTGTTTCAAACCTGCCCAACACAACCCAAGACTCAAAGAGTAAAGGATGTAAACAAGATATACACAACAACCAACTCCACGGAACCTATGTCCGAATACAACAAATAAAGAAAGGGAAGCCGGGATCGCTATAACCTCCCCCCCTTAAAGAATTTCGTCCCCGAAATTAAATACAAGTTTTCAAACACAAGTTTTCTCCATTCCCAACAATATTACAACATAATGTTAAACAACCCGACCCATTACCGATCAATTTCATCTCTTTTCAAGAGGCAAATCACAATATATAAAACAACCTGCATTATCAACATGCATTCCTTTGAAATTTGACAATTTCATCACATTTTCCACAATTCCATAACACATGCAACATTAATATCATGCTTGCATTTCCACAACATACTTAACATACACAATGTTAACACAAACTTCCATTTTGAGGCAAGTTCCAAAGCATACTTCCATAAACCAAAACATCTACAATGTTTCACAACTTAAGACATATATAATGCTCTTAAAGTTCGATAATATTACAAAATTTCAATGCATGATTACACATCAACAAACATGTCCGGATATTTCTCGCGGACCTCCAACTCACGTTCCCAAGTGGCTTCCTCCACTCCATGATGTTTCCACAAAACCTTTACCAAGGGAATGGTCTTGCCTCGCAAGACTTGATCCCGCCTATCCAAGACCCGAACCGGTCTCTCCTCATACGAGGCATCCTTATCTACCTCCAAATCGGTCCAATCCAACACACGGGACGGATCCGGCTCGTACTTCTGAAGCATGCTAACATGAAACACGTCATTACCCCGGACAACTGCGGTGGAAAAGCCAAGTGGTAAGCAACCTCCCCAATCCTCTCAAGGATCTCAAAGGGACCGATAAACCAAGGGGATAACTTCCTACTCTTCTCGAACCTCATCAAACCTCGCCTAGGTGATATTTTCAAGAAAACATGATCACTCGTCTCCAATGCCAAAGGCCTCCTCCTACGGTCGACATAACTCTTTTGACAACTCTGGGCTGTAACAAGCCTACTACGGATAAGCTCAACTTTCTCCGTCGTCTCTCTAACCAACTCCGGGCCCAACAAAGGTGCATCACCCACCTCGGCCCAACAAACTGGAGACCTACACGGTCGGCCATACAAGGCCTCAAATGGTGCCATACCGATACTCGACTGAAAACTATTGTTATAGGCAAATTCTACCAATAGTAAGTGCCTCTCCCACGTCCCATTAAAGTCAAGGACACAACCCCGAAGCATATCCTCCAGGATCTGAATAGTACGCTCGGACTGCCCGTCAGTCTGAGGATGATAAGCCGTACTAAAGGTCAACTTAGTACCCAAGGCACTCTGCAAACTCTGCCAAAACCTAGCAGTAAAACGAAGATCTCTATCTGAGACGATCGTCACTGGGACCCCGTGCAACCTCACTATGTCCCGAATATATAAGTCGGCAAGGTGATCTACCGAATCTCTCACGCGTATAGGGATAAAGTGCGCCGACTTATTCAACCGGTCTACAACCACCCAAATAGCATCACTACCCCGCTGAGTCCTCGGAAGACCTACAACGAAGTCCATAGTGACATGCTCCCACTTCCACTCAGCAATAGGCAAGGGTTGCAACAAACCCGCTGGCCTCTGATGCTCGGCCTTCACTTGCTGGCAAGTAAGGCACTTGGACACGAAAACTGCCACATCTCTCTTCATACCCCGCCACCAAAACTGGCGACCCAAATCCCAATACATCTTAGTGCCTCCCAGATGCACTGCAAGACGTGAATGGTAAAACTCTCGGAGTACCTCCTCTCGGCAAGACTCCGGCACGAACCAACGGTCTCGGTATCTCACACTCTGGTCGGGATACACAGACAAACCCTTTTCCACCTTCCCACTGGAGATCTTCTCTCGGAGGGATTCTACCTCAAGGTCACCTCTCTGTGCCTCTAATACTCTAGCCACAAGTGTAGGCTGTGCAATAACAGAAAATAAGGCCGCAGCCTCAACAGATTCGCCCAAAAGCAAATCAAACTCGCCGAGTGCACCCAACATCTCCTATTCCCGGATGGCTATACAAGCTACATCACTAATGGATTTCCTACTAAGGGCATCGGCCACAACATTGGCCTTTCCCGGGTGATAGTGCAACTCAAAATCATAGTCCTCAATGAACTCCATCCACCTTCTCTGCCTCAAATTGAAGTCTCTCTGTGTGAACAGATACTTCAAACTCTTATGGTCCGAGAACACCTCGAACCTCTCACCATAAAGGTAGTGCCTCCAAATCTTCACGGCAAAGATTACTACCGCTAACTCTAGGTCATGTGTAGGGTAATTCTTCTTGTGTATTTTCAACTGACGTGAGTCATAAGCTACCACTTTCCCCTCTTGCATCAACACACAACCCAAGCCCTCTCGTGAGGCATCACAGTAAACCGCATAACCCAAACCTCTCTCCGGAATAATCAAAACCGGAGCGGTGGTCAATCTAACTTTCAGCTCCTGGAACGATTTTTCACAAGTCTCACTCCATACAAACTTGACCCCTTTCCGCGTCAATCTAGTCAACGGCGAAGCTAGCCTGGAGAAATCCTTCACAAACCGGCGGTAATACCCAGCTAATCCCTGAAAACTGCGGATCTCAAAAATGCTCTTAGGCTGTGCCCAATCTTGCACTGCCTCAGTCTTGGATGCATCAACAGACACCCCTTCCCCAGAAACCACATGGCCTAAGAACTTGACTTCTCCTAGCCAGAACTCACATTTCCCAAATTTGGCATACAGCTTATGGGCTCTAAGCAATTCAAGCACCACTCTCAAGTGTTCCTCGTGCTCCTCCTCAGATGGCGAATAGATAAAAATGTCGTCCACGAAGACGACCACAAAGCAATCCAAGAATTCCTGGAAGATCCGGTTTATCAAGTCCATAAAGACTGCCGGTGCATTGGTAAGCCCAAATGGCATTACTAAAAACTCATAATGGCCATACCGCATACGGAATGCCGTCTTCGGAATATCCTTCTCCCTGACCCTCAACTGGTGGTAAAATACAAAAAATAGACCATTCTTTTTTCAAAAAATAGACCATTCTATTTTGGGGCATGTTATAAAAATATTAATACAAAAAATTGAGATAATTGGATATTAGTAGTTATATTTTTATATCAAATTTATCTTAAAAAAATAGACAGAAATATAATTTTAATAATAGACCATTCTTTTTTCATTTGGTGTATTAAGGAAATGAATCATTATAATAATTAATTAATTCAAAAAATTCAAAAAAAAAAAAGGGGGATATTTGCCAATAAATCTCATTTCACAAACAAGATTCCAATTAATCTCAAGTTTTTTCTATTAATCTGTTAAGTCCTATTAGTGGAGAGTTTCTTTCCCTGTGGTTTTGTTTGTGATTTTAATAGTGTTTTGTAGGGCTAAGCAAGGAATTCGTAAATCCGTAATCCGATCCGGTCCAGTTCAATTCAGTAAGTTTGGATTGATTTTTTGAATCCATGGCTCCGTTTCAGATTGAAAAATTAAAAATTCGTAGTCCACGGATCGATTCCGGATTGAACCCCATGGTTCCGGATTGAAACCGATCCGGACCATATACAAATATTCTATATTTATATTATACACCCTCCCACATAATGTCTTCTCTTATTCCGTATAAAACATAAACCCAAACCTAAATCCGCATAGTATCTTTTTTTATTGTTTTTGTTTGTTAGTTTAAATATTATGGTGGAGCCAATTTTCTTATAGTTGTTTAAATTCTAAAACAGTATGTCGCTATTGTAGAAAGACATGTTACTATTGTGGAACTAATATGATGTTATGTTTATATTTTTATGAAATTAAAATGTTTTATATCTTTTTTGTTATTTAATTATGTGAATCTGTCATCATAAACCGATCCGATCCGTGTTTAAATAGATTGGTTTGGATTGGTTCCACAATTTAAACGGATTGGATTGGTTCCAATTTTTCAAGAACCGTAGATAACGAGCTAGTCCTAATTTTACCTCAATCCGGATCATACTCACCCCTAGTGTTCTGGTGGACAACTATACCCTTTTATTAATGTGACATGTATAATGTGATACTCCAATATGGCAAGTATTAATATGACGCTCCAACGATGTGACACTTCAAAAAAATTAAAAATTCTTTAGTGTACTTTTTCTAAATGTTACAACGTGACAAGTATGATGTCATACTCCATAACTTTTACTATAAAAAAATAAAAATAAAAAAAATAAAAATTCCTTAGTGTATTTTTTCCAAGTGTGACAACGAAGCGGGTATGATGTAACACTTCAAAAAAAATAAAGACTTCTTAGTATATTTTTCTGAAACGTAACAACATGATGGGTATGATGTGACACTCTAAAAAAAAATTGAAAACTCCTTGGGAGCACTTTTTCCAAACGTGACAACGTGGCGGATATGATGTGGCACTCTAAAAAAAATTTAAAACTCCTTAATATACTTTTCTCAAGCGTGATACGTGACACTCTTTAGTGTACTTTTCCCAAACGTGACAACATGACGAGTATGATGTGAAGCTCTAAAAAAAAAAAAAAAAAAAAAAAAAAAACTTCTTAATGTATTTTTCTCAAACGTGACAACGTGACAGATATGATATGACACTCCAACATGGTAGGTATGATATGACACTCTAAAAAAATTAAAAACTCTTTAATGTACTTTTTCTAAATGTGAAACTCTAACGTGACGGGTATAATGTGACACTAAAAAACTCTTTAGTACACTATTTCAAATGTGATACTCCAATGTGACGGACAAATGAGTCATTATACATTCAAAATGACTAAATGGATCACAAGAAAAAAAAATATGAGACTTGTTGATCAATCTCCTCCAAAAAAATTCAAAGATAATGCAAAAATATATGAGTGATATATATATATATATATATATATATATATCATATCAAACCTTGAAATTGAAATTTTTTTCTAAAAATCTATTTCTTACTCCCCCCCAAAAAAAAAATCTGAATATCTATTCCTTACTCATTATTTTTTCTAAAATAAGTAAATTTTCAGAATATATTTTCAACTTACTATTCTCAACCATCCAAGAAATAAGAATTTTTTTTTGTTTTTTAATATTTTATTATTATCATTGTTTTTGGTGTTTCAAAAAATGTTTAAGAACATCCTCATTCTTTTTTTGTGTGTGCAATTTTTATTTTATTTTTTTGGAAAAGTTTGGAATACTATTGTTTTGGAAACAATTTGAAAATTGAAAAACAGTTTACCTACATTTTAAAGAAATATAGAAAGAAAAAAAAATTGAAAACACAATGAATAAAAAAAAATTATTCCCTTTTTTGTTTTCTTTTTTTGACTTCTCTATTAACCTGTTAAATCAATATGCAAAAAAAACAAACAACTTTTCTTTTGAAGAACACAATGTGGTAAAAACTTTATATATATATATATATATATATTTAAAATGTTTACAAAAAAATTATATACAAATAAGTTTAAACTCAGAATGATATCCTATATAATTTAAATTCACTAGAAACAAAAAAAAATAATAAAAAAAAAAACTCATTTTCAAAAAAATTGAATTCAGGAAATTGAAACCAGATGAATTTTTCATCTCAAAAATGAAAAAAAAGTTTAAACATTAAATAAATTATTTAGACAATAATTGAATTTTAATTTTTTTTTACCCACTCAATTTTGAAATTACTATAAGTCGATCGATTCTATAAAAATTAATTTGGGGAATAATCTAGTTACAAGTATGTGCATGCATACACATAAAGTAGCCAATAAATTTTCGACTCAATTAGTTTATCCAGTATGGACTCTACATAATTTGATACTTAAAAAGATAATTCTAAATGAGGAATTTTATATATTTTTATTATTTTTTGTAAAGTATATTATTTAAATTTTAATTTTTTTTTATATTTAGGGGACTTATTGATTTTTAAGGCATAGTTTGGAGGTAAAATAAAATTCCAAATTAAATTTAGTGCTAAGTCAGCAAATTTCGTTTGATTGTAAATGAAAATAGACGACGAGAAGTAAATTGGACAAATTTTTTTTTTAAAAATTAAGAATTAAATTAAAATAATACAAAATCTTAATGCCAAATTAATTTTTGTATAATAATTTAAAAAACAAAATAATATTTTCTTGATATTTTATCTTAAACTATTTTAATAATTTTATTTTTATTGACACCAAAATACATCATCCCATCGTTCAAAAAAGAAAAATACATCATCCCAAATCAAACCATCCCTAATTCACCCCAACAACATCTCGTTTCGTTCATCGTATTTGTAAGAAACTCTCTCGTCTCCCTCTGGCTCCTCCTCCTCAACTTGTCGGTTGACGCCACCGCCGTCGCTAGCCTTGTCGGTCGCCGTCGATCATCCTCTCAGATCGCCTCCGCTCGCCGATTTGGTAACTGGTAAGTCTCCCTTTCTCTTTGCTCTCTTCTTTACTCTCCAGATTTGTTTCTCTTGCTCTTCTATTTACTCTCCTGTTGCTGTCCAGGTTGCGGGCATTTTTTTTAATATTATTTTTTGATCTTGGAGTGCAATGACCACAGTTGTTTGTCTGTATTAATTTTGACTGACTAATATTATTTTGTGTTAGATTGTGGCTGTTCTTATTAATCTCTCGTGTTGAAATTGTGGAGATTTTAGGTATATAGACATCTCTCAACCACATCGCCCGAAGCAATCTCTCTCTCTCTCTCTCTGTTAACATTTGAAGCTGGTTCTCTCTTTTTTACTTTATTTTTCCGTGCTTCTTATCTGTCAATTGTCTGGTTTTTACCGATCTATTCATATGTTTTTGGTTTATTGATTTATTTCCATGTCTTAGAATCTCTCCATCTATTCCTCAGAAATTCCATATATTTCTATAGGTGAACTTGTTTATTAGGGGGGAAAAAAGAAAAAAGAAACAAAAAACTCCAAAAACTAAAAACTAACCGGATGAGTTTTTTTTTTTTCACAGTTTCAGAAATATTAATAAATTTTTTGAATTCTCAAAAAATAATATTTCATCTTTTTCCAAATGCAACACTTTGCCAAACGTTAAGACTTTTGAAGTGCAATGTTATATCTTTGCTATTAGTTCAAAGTTATCAATTCATTCCTCATTCTTTCTTTTAGGTAGTGTTCTGCTGTAACCTTTCTTAAAAAAGGATTTGATTCATGAAACATTATTTGAGAGAGGTAAAGTGTCGCAGAGCAACAGTGATCATCGTGATAAATGATTGTTTGATGTTATAGATTTTTTTTTTTTTTTTTTTTTTTTTTTTTTTGATTTATTGTCTCAAAATCACATACGGTACGTCAACCTATATTTCTTTTTATATTATTTGGTGTATTAAGGAAATGAATCATTATCAATATCTTTTTTGCAATTGAGGTTGTTGCGGCTGGTGAGCATTACAAGATTTCTTTTTGTCCTTTTTCACTCAACTATAATGCAGGTTTGTTCTTTTTATTTTTGTGTCATCAGAAAAATAAGGCTCTTGACAGCAGAGGTGGTAAAATGTTGAGCACTAGGGATCGAAATTTACCTGAAGATGTTGTGAATGAGATACTCTCAAGGCTGCCCGTGAAATCCCTGTTGCGATTCAAATGTGTCTGCAGGTACTGGTACACACTAATTAAAAATCCTGATTTCATTAGCAAGCACTTCAACCAAGAAAACAATAATGGCCGTCTCCTTGTTCATCATTATATTTCCGACATTGAAAGATATGCTATCGCTCTTTTCCCTGATGAAACACTTGCTGGCATACCTCTTTTACATGAAAATCTTGATCATCTACAGATCCCAGATTGTATGGGACATGTTGTTGGCCCCATTGACGGCATATTTTTGGTATACACTTGGTATAGTGATGGCGACCGTATGGCTCTGTGGAACCCTGCTATGAGAGAGTTTAGACGCCTCCATGTACTCGAACCAATTTTTCCACCAAATTTTCATGACATTGTAAATGTAGTTGGATTTGGGTTGGATCCATTGACTAGGGATTACAAGATTATTTGGATTCGCAACTTTGCTGAAGCGATTGGTGATGAATCAGGTGATGAATCGGGTGATGAAATAGATTATCCTTATTATGTTGTTGCAGTGTACACTCTAGGTAAAGATTCGTGGAGACATTTTGATCTTCTTACGATGCCTACACGTCGTTCCATCTATAATTCTTTATGTGCCACATGCATAAATGGAGCATATTATTGGCTGTGTACTGTAGTTAATGATGCTAATCGATATGGCATCCTTTCATTTGACATGAGGCTAGAGGAGTTTAGAGAGATAGAGGTGCCTGCTAGTACTGAACATAAATGGGGGTCTCTTTCATTGTACAACGGTTCTATTGGTTTGTTCTTTTCTCAAACTGGTTTGACTTTGGAATGTATTATTGATATATGGGTGATGGAGGAGGAAGGGTGTTGGATCAAACTAGTAACAGTAAAACCCTTTCCAGAAGTTTCACGTCCGTGTGGGTTTTGGAAGGAGAAGGAGCTTTTCTTTGAAACTCGGATGAACAAGCTGGTGTTGTTCAACCATGAAACTCATGAGATTATAAATCTTGAAATGTACGGATGTGGCGGTTTTCTTGGGCTTTGCGCTGTTTGCTACAAAGAGAGCTTAGTTTCATTGTTCGGACAAAATGATGAGGATGGGAGGAGGTGCTACCAATTCTCTGATGCGGTTCAGGACTTCTTTAGGAAACCAGAGCCTAGCGTTTAGGGAACCAAATCCAAAATGAACTATTATTATTGTTATTTGATTGTCCTCTTCGGTGTTGGCTTTTTTTTTTTTTTTTTTTTTTTTTTTTTTGTGTGTAGGTTGTCTCGTTGGTTTATTTTCTCTCTTCTGAAAATTTGTACTTTTTTTTATGGATGTTGAAATTAATAAATCAACATTATATATGTTGACCTGTCTTTACTTTTTATTATTATTTTGAAGAGTAATACTAGATCTCCTAATTTCTACCCCCGAACTCCCTCGAATGATAACAATTTATTTTTTGCCATATCATTGGGTGAGTTTGGAAAAATTAGGGGATGGAACATTTTCACACTTTTTATCTCAATCTCTTTATTAATTAACTAGTAGGTATTTTGTGCGATACATGATAATTTATTTTTAAAATGAAAAATTAATTTTGAATCTTAATATTTTGTGTAGAAAAATTCTAACAATCGAAAGCCAAAGTATAAATAGATTTGCTAATGATTGATAAAAATTTATGTCACTATGTAAAAGGCTTATAAAAAAAATTCAAATAATTTTTTAAAAAATTATATTTTTAACTTGAAATCAAATCATCATTTGTATTAATCTAATTTATCAAAAAATTATGAATTTCACTTATATCAAAATATTTTTTTCTGAAAAAAATAAAAATAACTAAATTTTTTATAATATATATAAATTATGACTTGATTATAACTCATGGTATATTATTTTGATTATTAATTGAAAAGATTTTTACTAATTTCTTTTGTTTTTAATCATATCTAAAGTGATATATCAGGTCTTTAATTATATCTTAAGGTGGGTTTACTCAAAGGTAGGATAGTAAGAGTTATTCACATTGATGCATAAAAAATTATAAATTCAAACCATAAATAGTGTTTTTAAAAAGAATTAGGCACAAAATCTCTATAACCTTAATAGGCTCAGTTCTTAAAAGGATTCTGATTAATTATATGACACATCATAATAATTGTAAATTTTTTATTCCAGCTAAATTATTTTTGCATGCATATTTTGGCAGAGCTAATGAAGGTACATTATCAATAATATTAAAATTTCAAAATTTTTATTTGAAAACTACTCAAGAAACATGCCTTAAATATATATAATTATTTTTGATGAATCATTATTCCTTAAAATAATACTCTTACCATTTATCATTTGGCATTTGTTAAAAATTTAACAAAAAAAAGTATTGAATTCTATTATTTCAATTAATCAATATTAAATTAGACGTTACACGTGTATATAAATTATTTTTAGAAATGACTGTCGGAACCTTTTGTTAGTAGTTTATCCGAGTCGAATAGAGCGAGTTAACTGGGACAGACAGATATTTGAACAGCCCTAATTCCCAGATTGTCAATCCGCCTGCCCGACTCTCTCAATTGAGTTATCAGATTACAAGTATTTTTATAGAATTTATAACTAAATAATTTTTTTCCAAATAAATAAAGAAATGATGAATAAAAAGTAAATTATCATTAAATGGATATACATGGACACCTGATGAAAGTAACACATTGGCCATTTATTAGTCTTGTAACTTTCTGCTAGAATCAATTAGGCCCAACATAGATCTGCAGTCCAGCCGATGTTCAAAGTACACAGCTGTTGCCTTTCTTGTAATTAGGGATGACAATTTACATAATCACATAGAAAAATGAAAAGAAATGGTGACAAATGCTCTATAAATGCATTTGTCCCTAACATTTGTTACTTATCTTTAAAATATTTAATTATTTTATTAACACATACCTTAAAGATACATATCAATAAGTTTTAAAATATTATACATTTTGCAAGAAAATATAAAATTTTCTTAACCTATGTAAGCAAGAGCTAATATTTATATTTCAGAAATAGATCAATAGTTAGAATTTGCCCAGTTGTTCATATTTTAATTTGATGAACTCCTCTCACGTGTGGAATGATTTAGTGTACATTATTATGATCAGATTTTAATATATAGTATATAACATGCGTACATGTTACTACTATCTAGGCTAGCTTTTGCTTCATTGTTCTTGGACATGAAAAGTTGCAATTACTAGATAGTTTGTCCAAAACATGAGAAATTATTCAAGAATTTGTTTTTTCTTGGGTTTTTTTTTTTTTTTTTAGATTGGAAAGAAGAAAAAAGAACTAAAGAAAAATCAAATTCTTGAGTTGGATAGTTAGGTATGGTGAGCCTATTTTGGGGCATGTTATAAAAATATTAATACAAAAAATTGAGATGGTTGGATATTAGTAGTTATATTTTTATATCAAATTTATCTTTAAAAAATAGACAGAAATATAATTTTAATAATAGACCATTCTTTTTTCATTTGGCGTATTAAGGAAATGAATCATTATAAATATCTTTTTTGCAATTGGGGTTGTTGCAAGTGGTGAGCATTACAAGATTTCTTTTGGTCCTTTTTTTCTCAACTAAAATCAATAACAAAATTGTTCTTTTTATTTTGTGTCATCAGAAAAAATAAGGCTCTTGCTGCAGAGGCAGTAAAATGTTGAGCAACAACGATCAAAATTTACCTGAAGATGTTGTGAATGAGATACTCTCAAGGCTGCCCGTGAAATCCCTGTTGCGATTCAAATATGTCTACAGGTATTGGTACACTCTAATTAAAAGCCCTGATTTTATTAGCAAGCACTTTAACCAGGAAAATAATAATGGTCGTCTCCTTGTTCAGCATTATATTTCCGACATTGATAGATATGCTATCGCTCTTTTCCCTGATGAAACACTTGCTGACATACCACATTTGCATGAAAATCTTGATCATCTACAGAGCCCAAAAGATATAGGAAATGTTGTTGGCCCCATTGACTGTAACGCCCTCAAAATAATACATAAAATCCATCATTTTAGACTTGCAATGATATAAGAGGAATTAACACCTTTCTATTCATGAGAGTAGTTCTTACAACAATATTACATGTTAACAATAAAAGCAAATGCCTTAGAGGCTTACAGCTTTCCAAGTCAACACTTGGTTACAAAGAGAAAAGTACTAACTCTATACAAAATAAGCCCTTGGCTTGAAATACATGTAATACAAACAAAATAATCAAAAAGAGCCTTTTACTCCCAGAACCATCCAAGCTATGTCTTTGGAGGTGGCATGCTACCTGTACCTGAAAATGATGTCCCATAAAGGGTGAGCCAACATCCAGTAGAGATATGCTAAACACAACATGAGCAGTAATTAAGACATTAGCAATTGATAAATGTTTGACTCACATAAGCTAATTCATACACCATTTTCATTGCATGACAACTGTGTCCATGTTTCCTTTCATTTTTCCATTTCTTATCACATTCTCAATTCATGACTATGGCTCAGAACCTGGCCAACAATTCAATAGTAATTTATACTAAACATTTCCCATTTCACAATAGATAAGCACACTAGCTATATCAACTCCTCGATAGATAGGCATACAACCTATACCAACATTCCAACAGATAAGCATATGAGTTGTATCCACACTTCAACAGATAAGCATATAAGCTATATCAACACTTCCATAGATAAGCATATGAGCTATATCAGCACATTAGCTGACAAGCATATGAGCTGTGTCAACGGAGTCCATCCCCTATCTTCTCCCATACAGTATCCGGTTTAGAGGTCCATCCCCCATCTTCTCTTAAACCGTGGAGTTCATCCCCTATCTCCTCCCATACACATAACGTATATACATATAGGTCATATGCATAATCAATCAATATATAAAGTTAATGTATTCTGTCAACCGTCATACTCTATGACACATCCAATTGATTAGTTTTAGTTTGCCTAATCATCATGCATTGTCTACAACAATCAAGACTACCATCCACCGGTAGCCCAAAGCAATTATTTCTAAATAGATAAATAATGCATCAACAGATAATTTATCCATATTTCCAAAAGTGAGCGATTAACAAATCCAACTTCACTATTCCATCTCATAATGAACCACTTTCATTATATTCAACTCAATTTCACAAATCCATAACTTTTCCAAATTAATTATACTAATTAATTTATATACAAATTAGGGCTTTCTTCCCATTTTCTCAATATTAACCCAATGGTTCAAATATCAACAACCAACAACAATAACTTCATTTTGAAACCCAAATTACACATTTAAGAATCAAAATAACAAAACCCTCTTTCATAACTTTTGAAACCCTAAGTCCCAAAACCAAACCATCTAAACAATATGCTCAAAATCTAGGTCAAAACCCATAAGAGTGAGTAGGAATCCCTACCTCAAATTCGGAGCTCAAAGGAAGAAAATGACGAAACTCAAAGTGCTCCAAAACTCAATATGCTAGGATCAAAACGTAGCCCTCGACGATCAACACAACTTTTGTAAAGGCCCAAGGTGAGGAAATCACTCACACTAGATCAATACCTAGAGAGAAGTTGAGGTTCTAGTGAGAGAAGCTCTCCAATAGTGTTTTTGAAAGTAAGAGAGAGAAATGGAGTTGAAAAAGTGATCCAAAAAGTCGGATCTTGGAGTGATATACTCGTCGCTCCGCTTGAGCGTGGAAACGCCCGCTCGAGCGTCACTCACAGACTCCTGCTCGAGCGTCCAAACCGCCGCTCGAGCACCGGATACACGCTCCCAGAACTTTTGCAGAACCAGGTCCCCGCTCGAGCGTCAAACTCCCCGCTCGAGCGTCACACACACAAACTCCCACTCAAGTGTCCAACGCTGTAGAGGAAAATACTGGAAGATGGATTTTCCCACTCGAGCGCCAAAACCCCCGCTCGAGCGGACAGGCCAAAATCTGGGCAACTACTTTTGGTTTCTAAGCTCAACCAACCTGTTTCAAACCTGCCCAACACAACCCAAGACTCAAAGAGTAAAGGTTGTAAACAAGATATACACAACAACCAACTTCACGGAACCTAAGTCCGGATACAACAAATAAAGAAAGGGAAGCCGGGATCGCTATAACCTCCCCCCCTTAAAGAATTTCGTCCCCGAAATTAAATATGAGTTTTCAAAAAAAGTTTTCTCCATTCCCAACAATATTACAACATAATGTTAAACAACCCGACCCATTACCGGTCAATTTCATCTCTTTTCAAGAGGCAAATCACAATATATAAAACAACCTGCATTATCAACATGCATTCCTTTGAAATTTGACAATTTCATCACATTTTCCATAATTCCATAACACGTGCAACATTAATATCATGCTTGCATTTCCACAACATACTTAACATACACAATGTTAACACAAACTTCCATTTTAAGGCAAGTTCCAAAGCATACTTCCATAAACCAAAACATCTACAATGTTTCACAACTTAAGACATATATAATGCTCTTAAAGTTCGATAATATTACAAAATTTCAATGCATGATTACACATCAACAAACATGTCCGGATATTTCTCGCGGACCTCCAACTCACGTTCCTAAGTGGCTTCCTTCACTCCGTGATGTTTCCACAAAACCTTTACCAAGGGAATGGTCTTGCCTCGCAAGACTTGATCCCGCCTATCCAAGACCCGAACCGGTCTCTCCTTATACGAGGCATCCTCATCTACCTCTAAATCGGTCCAATCCAACACATGGGACGGATCCGGCTCGTACTTCCGAAGCATGCTAACATGAAACACGTCATGTACCCCGGACAACTGCGGTGGTAAAGCCAAATGGTAAGCAACCTCCCCAATCCTCTCAAGGATCTCAAAGGGACCGATAAACCAAAGGGATAACTTCCCACTCTTCCCGAACCTCATCAAACCTCGCCTAGGTGATATTTTCAAGAAAACATGATCACTTGTCTCCAATGCCAAAGGCCTCCTCCTATGGTCGGCATAACTCTTTTGGCGACTCTGGGCTGTAACAAGCCTCCTACGGATAAGCTCCACTTTCTCCGTCATCTCTCTAACCAACTCCGGGCCCAACAAAGGTGCATCACCCACCTCGGCCCAACAAACTGGAGACCTACATGGTCGGCTATACAAGGCCTCAAACGGTGCCATACCGATACTCGACTGAAAACTGTTGTTGTAGGCAAATTTCACCAATGGTAAGTGCCTCTCCCACGTCCCACTAAGGTTAAGGACACAACCTCGAAGCATATCCTCCAGGATCTGAATAGTACGCTCGGACTGCCCGTCAGTCTGAGGATGATAAGCCGTACTAAAGGTCAACTTAGTACCCAAGGCACTCTGCAAACTCTGCCACAACCTAGCAGTAAAACGAGGATCTCTATCTGAGACGATCGTCACTGGGACCCCGTGCAACCTCACTATGTCCCGAATATACAAGTCGGCAAAGTGATCTACCGAATCTCTCATGCGCATAGGGATAAAGTGCGCCGACTTAGTCAACCGGTCTACAACCACCCAAATAGCATCACTACCCCGTTGAGTCCTCGGAAGACCCACAACGAAGTCCATAGTGACATGCTCCCACTTCCACTCAGCAATAGGCAAGGGTTGCAACAAACCCGCTGGCCTCTGATGCTCGGCCTTCACTTGCTGGCAAGTAAGGCACTTGGACACGAAAACTGCCACATCTCTCTTTATACCCCGCCACCAAAACTGGCGACCCAAATCCCGATACATCTTAGTGCCTCCCGGATGCACCGCAAGACGTGAATGGTAAAACTCTCGGAGTACCTCCTCTCGGCAAGACTCCGGCACGAACCAACGGTCTTGGTATCTCACACTCTGGTCGGGATACACAGACAAACCCTTCTCCACCTTCCCACTGGAGATCTTCTCTCGGAGGGATTCTACCTCAAGGTCACCTCTCTGTGCCTCTAACACTCTAGCCATAAGTGTAGGCTGTGCAATAACAGAAAACAAGGCCGCAGCCTCAACAGATTCGCCCAAAAGCAAATCAAACTCGCCGAGTGCACCCAACATCTCCCATTCCCGGATGGCTATACAAGCTACATCACTAATGGATTTCCTACTAAGGCATCGGTCACAACATTGGCCTTTCCCAAGTGATAGTGCAACTCAAAATCATAGTCCTCAATGAACTCCATCCACCTTCTCTGCCTCAAATTGAAGTCTCTCTGTGTGAACAGATACTTCAAACTCTTATGGTTCGAGAACACCTCGAACCTCTCACCATAAAGGTAGTGCCTCCAAATCTTCAAGGCAAAGATCACTACCGCTAACTCTAGGTCATGTGCAGGGTAATTCTTCTTGTGTATTTTCAACTGACGTGAGCCATAAGCTACCACTTTCCCCTCTTGCATCAATACACAACCCAAGCCCTCTCGTGAGGCATCACAGTAAACCGCATAACCCAAACCTCTCTCCGGAATAATCAAAACCGGAGCGGTGGTCAATCTAACTTTCAACTCCTGGAACGACTTTTCACAAGTCTCACTCCATACAAACTTGACCCCTTTCCGCGTCAATCTAGTCAACGGCGAAGCTAGCCTGGAGAAATCCTTCACAAATCGGCGGTAATACCCAGCTAATCCCAGAAAACTGCGGATCTCAAAAATGCTCTTAGGTTGTGCCCAATCTTGCACTGCCTCAGTCTTGGATGTATCAACAGACACCCCTTCCCCAGAAACCACATGGCCTAAGAACTTGACTTCTCCTAGCCAGAACTCACATTTTCCAAATTTGGCATACAGCTTATGGGCTCTAAGCAATTCAAGCACCACTCTCAAGTGTTCCTCGTGCTCCTCCTCAGATGGCGAATAGATAAGAATGTCGTCTACGAAGACGACCACAAAGCAATCCAAGAATTCCTGGAAGATCCGGTTCATCAAGTCCATAAAGACTGCCGGTGCATTGGTAAGCCCAAATGGCATTACTAGAAACTCATAATGGCCATACCGTATACGGAATGCCGTCTTCGGAATATCCTCCTCCCTGACCCTCAACTGGTGGTAACCCAATCTCAAATCTATCTTAGAGAAACAACGGAAACCCTTCAATTGGTCAAACAGATCATCTATACGGGGCATAGGGTACTTATTCTTAACCGTAGCCCGATTCAACTTTCGGTAGTCGATACAAAGTCTCAAGGCGCCATCTTTCTTTTTAGCAAAGAGGGCCGGTGCTCCCCATGGAGAAACACTAGGGCGTACAAATCTCTTATCTAGCAATTCCTGGAGCTGAATCTTCAACTCACTCAACTCGGCTGGGGCAAAACGATAAGGTGCCATAGAAATCGGCGCCGTGCCGGGCACTAAATCAATAGAGAACTCTATCTCTCGGTGAGGTGGCAAATTAACGAGATCCTCGGGAAAAACATCCGAATACTCACAAACCACCCTCGGCAATACAATCTGGGTCTCATCGCACTCACCACTCATAAAGCTAGCAAGTAGACCACTAAGCTCACTCCGCCCTCGCGGATCATAAACCGGTGGCAACACACTACCAACCCGATCTCCCAAGAAATGGAAACACTCTCCGCTCAAGGTACATACTGTGACCCTCTGGCGGTAGCAATCAATAACTGCCCGGTATGACGATAGCCAATCCATACCCAAAATAACATCAAAACCCTTCATGGGCATAACTACAAAAGGAAACGGAAGCCTACGATCGGTGACCTCTATATCACAACCTCTACATCCGTGTTTCAAAATCAATTCAACCCCAGCAGGTGATACAACACATATAGGAGATGCTAATAGTGCCAACTCCAACTCCAACACAGATGCAAATGCAGCAGATACAAAAGAATGAGATGCACCCGTATTAATCAACACCCTAGCAACCGACTTGCAAAACAGAAAGGTACCTTTCACCACTGATGGAGCCGGTACTAGGTCCTGCGCGGTAACAGCATACACGCGCCCTGTAGGCCCCTGATCCACCTGCTCACCTCTAGGAGCAAAAGACTGTTGCACAGACTGGGATGACGAAGCTCCCGGATTGGCCCTCGAGGCCTGCACAGACTGAATTGGCTAATAACTCTGCGTCTGCCTAGAACCAGACGCTTCTAAAGTGGCACTCAACTGTGGGCAGAACCTCTTTAGGTGCCTAGGTTGATCACACTGATAGCAAGACAAAGGCTGGCCCCTGCCCTGACTCTGGACCTAAGGTCTAGCTGAAGAAGAAGCAGCTCGCTGACCCCCTCCCTTTTGCGGGTAAACCGAAGACTTGTGACCCAGTTGGCCACATGTAAAACAAGTCAAGCCTCCCTGATTACCTCTCCCGGAGCCTGCACTCTGCATTGGAAAGGTCGATCTAGCCAAACCACCCTGAGACTGCTGAGGGTTAAAACCCCTCTGTCTCCTGCCATCACCCTGACTATCTTGGCTCCTCTTGGAGCCTCTATGCTTCTCATCATCCTCCTCCTGCATCATAAGCTCCATATGAGCTGCAGCATCCACTAAACGTCTATACTCTCGAATGAAAGATCCTTCAACCCTCAGCTTGAGTCCACGCCTTAACTTCCGCTCAAACTCAAAGCAACGGCATTCCTCAGACGCCACAAGCTCAAGTGCAAACCTAAACAAACTGGTAAATGTAGCCTCAAACTCGGCCACTGACAAGCCCTACTGTTTAAGCTAGCAGAACTGTTCCCTCAGCTTCTCCCTAGCAGCTGAAGACAAGAACTTCTCCTGGAAGGCATCTACAAAAGGCCCCCACATACCACCAACACGACCCTTCTCGTACTTCCACCATTGACCCGCATCTCCCTTAAGCTTGAAGGATGCCAAGGTCACCTTCAATGCTCCGTCCTCGATGCCAAGCATCTCGAACGTCTTACTCATCTGCTCCAACCACTTGTCAGCCTTAAGTGGCTCTTTCGAGTCCCCAACAAACTCGTCCGGGTTAGATCGGAAAAACTCCCTCTTCAAGAAAGAAGTCCCTACCTCAGCAACTTGATTCTCAGCTCTGAGAATACCCAAAGCTCCTGCTATCTCTCGGGCCAAGGCACTCATGGCCTGTTGACCCACTGGCTTGGCCACATTGGCCTGGCCAACTCCCTCTTGCTGTTCCGGAATCTCATCCGGTAGAGGCACCTCCTGCCTCCTAGGCCTACCACGCCTACCTCCCCGTCCTCGTCTTGACATCCTAATAAAGGTAACGAAGACGTTAGCACATTCATAAATGTGCCGAAACTAAACACTCGCGTCCTAATGCATGGACAACTGTAATTCACTCCATGTAAGCACATAAACACATAAACACTTACGAATTTCATTCCCGGATAATGATAGTCCCGAGGTGTTACTAGAGTTCCGGTTAGAAACAGCATTGATCAAGTGCTTTTCCAACAAGACTCACAGAAACCCAAGGATCCAATCAACATCCTAGAAATTAAATCCCATACCCAAATAGTCAAATAAGCATGTTATCACATAAGCACATAACATTACATCTAAATCTCTAACCAAGCGAGACAAACCTATTGTGATACTAATCACTTCCCACGTACCCAAAGTATTCGAACCCAGTACGCTCTGATACCAAGTTGTAACGCCCTCAAAATAATGCATAAAACCCATCATTTTAGACTTGCAATGATATAAGAGGAATCAACACCTTTCTATCCATCAGAGTAGTTCTTATAACAGTATTACATGTTAACAACAAAAGCAAATGCCCTAGAGACTTACAGCTTTCCAAGTCAACACTTGGTTACAAAGAGAAGAACACTAACTCTATACAAAATAAGCCCTTGGCTTGAAATACATGTAATACCAACAAAATAATCAAAAAGAGCCTTCTACTCCCAGAACCATCCAAGCTATGTCCTTGGAGATGGCATGCTACCTGTACCTGAAAATGATGTCCCATAAAGGGTGAGCCAACGCCCAGTAGAAATATGCTAAACACAACATGAGCAGTAACTAAGACATTAGCAATTGATAAATGTTTGACTCACATAAGCCAATTCATACACCATTTTCATTGCATGACAACTGTGTCCATGTTTCCTTTCATTTTTCCATTTCTTATCACATTCTCAATTCATGACTATGGCTCAGAACCTGGCCAACAATTTAATAGTAATTCATACTAAACATTTCCCATTTCACAATAAATAAGCACACTAGCTATATCAACTCCTCGATAGATAGGCATACAACCTATACCAACATTCCAACAGATAAGCATTGAGCTGTATCCACACTTCAACAGATAAATATATGAGCTATATCAACACTTCCATAGATAAGCATATGAGCTATATTAACACATTAGCTGACAAGCATATGAGCTGTGTCAACGGAGTCCATCCCCTATCTTCTCCCATACAGTATCCGGTTTAGAGGTCCATCCCCCATCTTTCCCTAAACCGTGGAGTACATCCCCTATCTCCTCCCATACACACAACGTATATACACATAGGTCATATGCATAATCAATCAATACATAAAGTTAATGTATTCTGTCAACCGTCATACTCTATGACACATCCAATTGATTAGTTTTAGTTTGCCTAATCATCATGCATTGTCTACAACAATCAAGACTACTCTCCACCGGTAGCCCAAAGTAATTATTTCTAAACAGATAAATAATGCATCAACAGATAATTTATCCATATTTCCAAAAGTGAGCGATTAACAAATCCAACTTCACTATTCCATCTTATAATGAACCAATTTCATTATATTCAACTCAATTTCACAAATCCATAACTTTCCCAAATTAATTATACCAATTAATTTATATACAAATTAGGGCTTTCTTCCCATTTTCTCAATATTAACCCAATGGTTCAAATATCAACAACCAACAACAATAACTTCATTTTGAAACCCAAATTACACATTTAAGAATCAAAATAACAAAACCCTCTTTCATAACTTTTGAAACCCTAAGTCCTAAAACCAAACCATCTAAACAACATGCTCAAAATCTAGGTCAAAACCCATAAGAGTGAGTAGGAATCCCTACCTCAAATTCAGAGCTCAAAGAAAGAAGATGACGAAACTCAAAGTGCTCCAAAACTCAATATGCTCGGATCAAAATGTAGCCCTCGACGATCAACACAACTTTTGTAAAGGTCCAAGGTAAGGAAATCACTCCTACTAGATCAATACCTAGAGAGAAGTTGAGGTTCTAGTGAGAGAAGCTCTCCAATGGTGTTTTTGAAAAGTAAGAGAGAGAAATGGAGTTGAAAAAGTGATCCAAAAAGTCGGATCTCGGAGTGATATACTCGTCGCCCCGCTCGAGCGTCACTTACAGACTCCCGCTCAAGCGTCCAAGCCGTCGCTCGAGCGCTGGATACACGCTCCCAGAACTTTTGTAGAACCAGGTCCCCGCTCGAGCGTCACACACACAAACTCCCGCTCGAGTGTCAAAACGCCCGCTCGAGCGTCCAACACTGCAAAGGAAAATACTGGGAGATGGATTTTCCCGCTCGAGGGGACAGGCCAAAATCTGGGCAACTACTTTTGGTTTCTAAGCTCAACCAACCTGTTTCAAACCTGCCCAACACAACCCAAGACTCAAATACAAAGAGTAAAGGATGTAAACAAGATATACACAACAACCAACTCTACGGAACCTAAGTCCGGATACAACAAATAAAGAAAGGGAAGCCGGGATCGCTATATTGACGACATATTTTTGTTGCACATTCCTGGGTATTATAGCAACAATGACCATATGGCTTTGTGGAACCCTGCTATGAGAGAGTTCAACCGCCTCCATGTACTTGAACCTATCTTTCCCTTGAATTTTCATGCCCTTACAAGTGTGGTTAGATTTGGGTTGGACCCATTGACTAGGGATTACAAGATTATTTGGATTCACAACTTTGTTAAAAGGATTGGTGATGAAACATATGATATAGACTATCCTTATCATGTTGCTGCAATATACACTCTAAGTAAAGAATCGTGGAGACATTTCGATCTTCTTACAATACCTAAAGACCGTAATATCTATAATTCTTTGTGTGCCACATGCATAAATAAAGCATATTATTGGTTGTCTGGTTTGGATTATAGTAAACATAGGATCCTTTCATTTCACATGCGGCTGGAGAAATTTAGAGAGAGAGAAGAGCCTGATCATCCTGAACCTCAATGGGGGTTTCTTTCATTGTACAGTGATTCTATTGGTCTGTTCCTTTGTCAAACTGGTGTGATTTTGCAATCTATTATTGATATATGGGTGATGGAGGATGAAGGGTGTTGGACCAAACTAATAACAGTAAATCCCTTTCCATAAGTTTTTCTTCCGCGTGAGTTTTAGAAGGAGGAGCTTTTGTTTGAAAGTTAGACGAATGAGCTAGTGTTGTATAACCATGAAACCTATGAGATGAGAAATCTTGAGTTCTACGGATGTGGCAATGCTCTTGGGCTTTGGGCTATATGTTACAAGGAGATCTTAGTTTCAGTGTTTGGACAAAATGATGAAGAGGGGCTACCAATTCTCTAATGTGGTTCATGACTTCTTTATTGTTGGTTGCTGCACGAGCTTAGCATCTCCAACGCATGAGGCAAATGGAGAGAATTAGGCATTTTGCCTATTGAAGCTGCATTTCTAGGGTTCCAACGCATGAGGCAATGGTGAGGCATTTTGCCCATTCTCGTTTTGGTTCTCCACAGGTAGCCAGCCTCCATTGCTAGGCAAAGTGTGTTCTCGCCAACTCAGGTGACTCTCTTTCTCTTTTCTCTCTCTTTCTCCCTTTCCCGTTCTTCCCCATCAACGATCTCTCTCAACCCACCTCCTGCACTACGAAACCCTTCCCCTTCTGTTTGATCTCGCTAAGCTTAGTTTACTTCTTGTGATTCAGGAAGATTCAAGAGGTCTGAACATTGGATTTCAAGGTCAGAACTCTTTGAACCCTAAATTAATACATTTGCTTCACTTTGATTTCTTTCTTTGTTTCCTGGTATGTTTGTCATCAATTTATTCGACTCAATGAGGTACCTCTTAATGTTTATAATAGTTTTCTTTTAAAAATTAGTTAAGTTAGTCTGATTGGTTAGCTAAAATGAAGAGTATGATTGGAGTGTACACTAGTTAAACTAGTTAGGCAAAATAAAGAAGGGAGTTTTCTGTGTACTTTGAGGAGGCATTTTAGAGAGTATGGTTGGAGATGCTCTAGGGTCTAGGAATCCAAATCCCGAATAACTTATTTATTCTTGTCTTGATTGTCTATCTTCGGACTCACTCTGTTTTACTATGGGTATGTTTTCTCAGTAGTTTATTCTCTGTTTTGAAAAATACTACTTTTTTATGGATGCTGAAATTAATAATTTTTGTAATAACTCGGATTTTTTTTTTTTAAATCATTACATAATTTAATTGAATGGTTGTCGCACCCCGTGATTGGTGATATTTGTTTTATATGAAAAGATCATTTGTAAATGGGTTTATAATAATTGAAAAACAGTTCTTTATTTGTTACACAAGTTCGAGGTGAAATTTGTGTCTCTCGAGTTGAAGACCTTGCTTTTGTAAAATTTTAAAAATAGTAGTATAGCTCTAACACTTACGAAAATTTTATGAAGTGTTTACGCATGAGTATTTATTTTCTGAAAATTTAAGAATTGAACAGTGTTAAGTTTAATGTACAGTAGAATTTTTGTGTCGATATTTGATATTAAAATCATGACTTGAGGTAAAACTTATTTTGTTTAGTTTTGTATATATTTGGGGCATGTTTAGTTAGTTCATGGGTGGAAATTTTATTCAAGAGCCATAATTTAGAATCAATTTAATTTGGGTTCATGTAATACATGTTTAATTGTTTGGTCCTTTTTAATTACATGAATGGAAAGTACCACTTCGAGAGTTGTTATTATTTGTTATATTGTATTATAAATGTTTGAAATGTGAATTTATGGTGTGTTTTATCAAACGGAAAATATATTTTGTGATGAGACAAATTATATTATTTTATGTTACAAAATATTAAAATGTTGTTAAAATAATTTTAATTGATGTATATATATAGATATATGTATAAATTAAAAATAAATAAATAAATAAAAATAAAAATAAAAAAAGGAAGAGGCAACCCACGTGGGGCTGCCCCTACCCCATTTCCTTTTTACCTTTTCTTTCCTCCTTCTGCTTCATTTTCTTTTCCTTTGCCAGAGAGTTGGTTCCATCTCTCTCTCTCTCTCTCCAATTTCCACCATTGTTGCTCAAGCTTTGAGCTTAGAGTGGAAGTCCTTAGAGCGAGATTTTGCACAATCTTTGTAAATAGAAGTTGGAGAGCCCGCTGCACTCTTCACACCGGTAGTCTTGGATTCTTGATCCGGCAAGCTTGCATTTCAGATTTGTTTTTCTTCATATTTTGAGGTAGGGATCTCTTTGATTCTTTTCAATATATCACTATAGATGGATATGTGGTACTTTTTATGGCATGAAAAACATGAGTTTACAAGTGATTTTTTTTGAAATACATGTAGATGAGATTTAGGGTTTTGAATCAAATAGTTTAATCTTATATTTTGTTGTTGATTATGGAAATTTAAGCTAATAGAACATATTTATGATGGTTGAAATAAAAAGCCCTAATTTTTAATTTAATGTTTATGAGAATGAAAAGAAAAGATGGTATTTTTTTTATATATAAATATTGAGTCATGTTGATTTTTTTGTGAATAAGAAATGTTAAATGGGAAGAGAAGGAAATTTAAATGGTTGATCTTGTGATGTCTTGGTTAATATGATGAATGGATGCTATTAAAAGTTAGTTATGAAGTTTAAAACGAAAAACCCTAATTTTTATTTGATGGTTATGTAATATGAAAAAGGGTTAATGTTTATGAATGGTTGAGCTAGGTATTGTCATTGGTAAATTGAAAAATTTGATAGTTAAAAAGTAATTAATAGATGATTGTAATAATTATTGTGAACTAGAAATGGAAAGTAGAGAGAGAATGAAGTAAATGATTATCATGAAATTGGTCTATGTTGTAAGTATTGGTGATCAAAAGTAGTGGAATCAATTGTGGACATTACGAGATGGTATAATTTTTAATCTAACTCTAGACAACGATGGTAATATTGAGGTATGGAAATGTTATGAGAATCACACTATCTTGTTTATAAGAATTTATATTATTACTATTAAATGCTTAGAGGTTTTGTCCTTGGCCATCGGTGAAGGATGGTATTACTTGTTGTAGAATTGATGTGAAATAGGTTGATATGAAACCTTATGTGTTGTTGAATAACTGCATAATTACATAATTATATGTGAATGAATGGAAGGAAATTGAGATGCACGTGTTATGGAATGTGGTTGTGCTATTTAGAGGTAACGCGATCCTTTCAACTAGCAACCGGTAAAGCGGGCTGATGTGCTATATAGAGGTAATGCGTTCTTTCCACTTAGCACCCGCTAAAACAGGTTGTGCTATGTAAAGATAATGCGTTCCTTCCAGTTAGCATCCGGTAAAGCAGGCTATGCTATGTAAAGGTAATGCGTTCCTTCCGACTAGCAACCGGTAAAGCAGGCAGACGTGGGTCTTGGCAAGACCACGATGGTAATGTGGGGCTTGGCGAGACCTTAAGTTGTTTATTTTATTACGAAATTTTATTGCTAATGTGTGTATATTTGTAGAGATTATTGTTGACGAAAATATGTATTGAGAATATAGTTGAAGTTGTGTTATGAGGTGAATTGATTCTATTGAGAATATAATTGTTATGTTTATTAGTGTTGTTTGATGTAAATGAGTAGCACGAGAGTATAAAGGATTAATTGTGGATTGATTTTGAAAATAAACAACGTGATGAAATCATTTGGATTATAGAAGATGAGTCATAGAGTTGCCGAAATGGTTATTGTGTGTGATATTCGAGATGTGACTTCGGTTTGGAAATCTTTTGAATTGAAAATAATGAGTTACGAAGGTCTGAAAAATGGATTTTTCTTGAAATGATAAAGAATGATTCTTTTGAGAAAAGTATACGTATGTATGTATATTTTGGATATTCAAAACAACACTATCTATGTATATTTATTGAGCTAAAGCATTCATGATCATATATAGCTATATTTTACTATTGTTTAGAATCACTGGGATCTCTACTGGACATTAGTGTTCATCCCACGTTGTTAACTATTTTTCAAGTGAGAAGTTTGGAATATTGTTCAAGACCATAGAGTCTCCTTATTTGTTGACCACGGGGTCTATTACTTGTAGGCGGAATGCCATCTTATTGTAATAAGGGTTGATCCCTTTTTATTTATTTGTTTTGTTTTATTTTCTTCTATGTAAGCCTAAGGGCACATGTTATAAATTATTATAATTGAATAGTTTATCATCTTACATACGAGAGAGAACATTTATTGCTGAGCTATTTATTCTTGCTTCCGCTTTTATTATTATGGAAATGAACTATAATCAGGGATTGGATAATGATATTCGAGTAATAAAACATGGGGCGTTACAATTTTTTTGAAGTAGTAATCTTTAAAACAACCCAGTCTAACATCTGCCTGTACTCAAATTAAGGGAAAATATCATTTAAGTGGAATGTAAGATAAATAATCTTAAATTAATGAAAATCTTTGCAACACTAAGACACTTTTATAAACTTTTGCTTAAAGTTGGTACTATTTTTTTAACATTATATTGACATATTATTTTCCCTATAATTAACAATTCCAAACTCTCTTCTGGGTGCCTAGCCACTAAAACATAACACATCTCTTTGTTTTTACAAGTAATGCTTCAATTATTTGGATCACTGATTTATTGAAAATAGAAAGTTAAGTTAAAAGAGAAAACTGTTGAGCTAAATAAATGTATGTGTTGTAACCACTTTTTTCTCCATTGTGAGTCTTTGATCCATTCAAACTAGGGGTGGGCAACGGTTTATCCGATCCGCACAACCTGCGCCAAACCGACCCTACCCGCATGCATAAATAGTGCGGGTGCGGGTCTATTTTTTCATATAAAATCGGGTTCGGGTCAGACCCGACCCTATCCGTGCAAATCCGAAACCCGCCCGCATAATCCGCAGATTATGTTTAAAAAAAAAAAAATCTCTTTACATGTTAATTCATTTTTTGATCCTCTCATTTTTTTGATCCTCCTTTACTGTTTCTCTCTCTTTCTCTCATCTAGGTTTCTCTCTCTCTCTCTCTCTCTCTCTCTCTCTCTCTCTCTCTCTCTCTCTCTCTCTTATCTCGCTTATTTCTCTCTTCCCTCATCCCCGTCACCGTCACCACCACCATCTCTCGCCCCTTGCTCGCCATCTCTTTCATCTCCTCCTCGTCGCCATTTCTCTCATCTCCTCTACCGTCGCCGTCGTCTCTTGCAGATCAACCTTACTCCATCGCCGTCGTCTCTCCATCTTCTTCTCTTCTCCCTGTCACAGTGTCGCCGTCGCCCAATCGCAAACTGGATCTGGAGATGCCAGATTTGGAAGATCTACTATGTATTTGGGATTTGCTCATGCTCTGTTTCGTGTTTTGATTTGAACAAACACTTTTGGAGTGAGTTCCAGACACTTAGGCCTCCTGGGGTTTTGTTTTCATTCTTGGTTTCTTGTCAAGATCAACTTGTATTAGCTGGATTGTGCAATGGCCCTCGTGGCCCGGCGTTTAATTGGTGGAAGATTGATGAGAAAACAATGGAGTTCAGTGAGATAGCAATCATGCCTCAAGACTTGCTTTATTGTTTGTTTGATAGTGATGGCTTTGTAACTTTTTGCTTCTTTTATTTAATAAAAGAAAATGCTTTTGATTGTATTGTGTTGTGGGCAAGATGATATAGATCCAGAAAATATGACTTACGAGCGACAAGTTTATAGATATACACTACAATCTTTTTCATTTTGTTGTGTGAATTTCATACTAAATTCAAAGCAAAAAGTTATAAATATTTCAGTCTAATTTTTGTCCCATACAGAACCTCCAACTGCAATTGAAACACAAAAATAATTTTATTTAAAAAAAAAAAATCTAATTCACAAACTGCCTACATCCGCCCGCACAACCGCATGACCCACCCATTCAATCCGCAACCCGCACTGCGGGCGGACGCGGTTCCATTTTTTCCCAACCCGCACCCCATCGGGCGGGTCTAACCCGTTATCCGAACTGCACGAAACCGATCCGTGAACACCTCTAATTCAAACACAATGTAAAAACAAAGCCTTCCATTTGTCTTCTTCGTTGTAATTTATCAATAACTTCCCACTTTAGTATTCAAAGAAAATGAAGAAGAGAGAATAGTATTGGCATGGAGGCCTCGAGTAAAAAAACACAAAAATAAAAGAAGATAATTTGTGGTCTCACATTAGACACATTGTGCTCTCAACTTATTGCGTTAAGAAAAATACATTTAGTCTTCGTTTGGCATTGGCTTTTTTAGTTGGCTTTTTTGTGTTAGGACTTTTTTAGCCTCGTTTGGTTTGGCTTTTTTATTTTTTATTTTTCTGACTTTTGTGAGAGAAAAAGTGTAATGATTATGGTTTGGATGTGATATTTTATCTTATTGGCTTATGTAGCCAATTTTATCTTTTTGTCCTTTTTTAGCCAAAAATCAAATGCCAAATGAATCTTTAAATTTATATTTTGAGAAACAAAAAAAACACTATTATATTTTTTATTCTTCTATTTTCATTTTTAAGATGCACACTACCCGCACCCAAAATGGTAAAAACTATAAACATAGAGAAATTGTTTAGTATTATTGGAATAAATATAAGTGTTGCAAGTGGCGGAGGGAGTGAAGGCCCAGAGGGGTCACGTGCCCTCCCTAGATTTTGGAATTTTTTTTAATTTTTTTTTTTTGCAAACATAAAGAAAATATTTTAAATAAAAAAAATTACAAAAATATTATTAGAGTGAAATATCAATGACATTTTAAAAATTATGAGGATAATAATGGTTGTTTTAATTGAAAATGACAAGACTACTATAAACCATATTATCTATGAAAATTTTTGAATGTAATGGTGATGTCATTATTATTGACATGCAAGTATAAGATAGCGTTTGGTAGAATTTTCTAAATATGATTTGAGAATAAGAGTTGTATTTTGAGTTTATAAGTTTTGGAATTATGATTTGAGTGTGAAAAATTTGTTTGGTGAATGAATTTTGAAAATAGTTTAGAATTGAGTGGGAAATTTTTGATGTGACATATGATATTTGATACAGAAACTTACAACTCATAACCAAACACACAACTCAAATTCTATTCAAAACTCATAAAAAAATTTAAAAATTCCAAATTTTGTTTATTTAAAATATAAAAAATAATAGGTGCCAATTGTTAAAAATAATAAATAAATAAATAAATTGCACTGTTCCGATCAACCGGCCGAACATCCGGGAGGATGACCAGTTAGTCCAAATTTCCCGCCGTGGAAAGAGTTTTCAAAAGTGAATGTGGAATTAATTTTTGAAAACTGTAACCAAATACCACGTGCAAATCAAGAGGTATAATTATATTTTCAAAACTCTTCCAAACCGAGCCTTAGATTCACAATTTAGAAATTAAATTTTTACCTAAAGTCTTCAATTAGTTAGATATTAGCACAATCTTGAAGAATTCAAGCCAAAGCCTTCAATTTCTCTTCAATTCCTACACTGTCTCACTCTAAAAGTGAACTCACTCTCTCTCTAGAATACAATCTTAGATTTTTGCTCTCAACAATGGGCAAAGATGAGCTCAAATGAGCTTAAGGGTCACGTTTATATAATTATAGTGGCTCAAAGCAGAATTCCAGATAGATAGTTCTGCGAGTAACAGATAGAAAGCCAAATAACATACAAAATGCACGATAAACATATAATTTATTTTAATCACTTAATTAACATCGTTAATTATGGATTACTAATTAATTACAGATCGGGGTTGTTACAGCTAACAAGTACCTGCTAGGCATTGTTCAATTTTGAAAAGTGTGTAAAAAGTATCTTAAAATATATATAAAAATGTTAAAAGTGTATTAATTTCAATAAAAGTGTATTAAATTTAGCAAAAAATGACTCGTATTTTTAATTCTTTTGTTTTTTAGTTGTGTCTTAGGGACACTTGTTTGCAAGACACATCAATCAGTCCTTCTGCAGCAGAGGGTTGCACGTCAAGCAGATCAATCCCTCTGTGAAGTGGTTTAGGAGTTTTTTTTAGGTCTATTTTTAATAATTTGAATTGTTTATATTATATGATTTGTCAAGTATATTATTCATTAAAAAAAAATAAGTTAATCATACATTCTTAACCGCAAAATTAGGTTCCAATTATTTTTAAAAAATTATCTAAATCATGTTAAGTATTTATTTTTGAAAAAATAAATGTGCTTATGGTATGGAGCTACAAATATTCAATCAATTGAATTTTATTACATGAATGATCTAGTCAATAAAATCTACAATATGAATAATTCAGATAATTGAAAAAGACTCGAAACAATTCCAAGAATCTCAACTCCAGAGATTAATAGGAATCCTAGCTCCAAAAATTAACATATTAAGGCCTCATTTGGAAACAGGTTATTTTAGTAATTTGTTTGCTTTTTTACTAAAATATATATGAGGTAAAAAAATAGTATGTTTGGAATGACTTTTTTGATTTTTTTACGAAAAGATATGCAAAAAGTAGAGATAAAAGTGAATCTTTGACTTTTTTGTATAAGTTATAAGTTTTTTGATTTTTTGAATAACTTTTTGACTTTTAGGCTAAAAGTGTTGTTATGCCAAACGAGACCTAAGAAACGTTGTGTCCTTGGGCTTCAAAGCAAAGCACTTATTAGTCTCGTTTGGAAAGTTTGTTATTTTAATATACTATTTTAGTTTTTAACTATTTTAGTAAGTTAAAATTTTTGTATTTAAGAAGATGGTTGGATTTTTTTGTAATTGGATGTGATATTTGTAAAAAAAAAAGTGAAATGATTATGAGTTTGATGTGACATTTTGTCTTATTGATTATTTTATCCTATTTTGTCTTGTTGTAAATTTTAACTTTAAAAAAGTCCTAAATCCGATTCCCAAACAGGGTTAGTCCTTTTTTTTAATTTTTAGAAATTAGTAAGTTGGATTATAAAAAAAAAAGGAACGCAATCATTAAATCGATTATCTGAATCTCTAATTCTCTCACTATTCTTAAATTTAGGTAACAATTGGTTTATTTTTCAAAACTCAACTTTGTTTTTAAATTATGATTTGGATCAAAACTGATAATCAAACAAAATTTTAAAATACAACTCAAAATTACTTTCAAAACTCCTCTTTTTTTCCTTTTTATTATTATTAGCCAATTAATCAATCAATCACTTTTTCTCACTCATCTCTCCTTTCACATTCTCACATATTTTATATATCAATCAATCAAATAAAAAAAATTACAAATAATCTCAAACTTATTTTTAAAATTCATAACCAAACAAATTTTTTCTTTTCAAATCATAGTTCAAAAATTTAAAACTTGAAACACAACATTTTACTCAAATCATAATTCTAAAGTTAAACCAAGCCAACCACAAATTTTCTCACTATCCCAATACAATTACATAATGTTCTGGACAAACTACCTCTTCTTCCAGTTCAAAAAATAATAAAAATAAATAAAATAAAATAAAACTGCCTCCTCTTCGAGGCTTGAGCTCCCACAATATCCACGTGATAAATTATAAGGAGTAATGATTGAGACTCTCATCTTATAAGATCCTCACAAGACTCTTCTAAATTTGAATCACTCATAATATAAACTCTACATATATATATAAAAGTGAACCCTATACATATATGGAGGACCAAGATTACTTTAGGAATATGGGAGTCATCCTCAAAAGATCTCAAACATTCTCCAATTGTAAGTGCTTTGACGACGGTTCCATTATAGGCCCATGGATCTAGCCTCGGGACGCATGGAAGTCGTCACAAGATTCACGCTTTGTCGTCTTGCTTCCCGGAAGAATCACGCTTGTTACCAACAATGCTTGCTAATTATTCAGTAATCCCATGATATATGAATACATGATATTTTATAACATTATGATTGGTAAAAAAGATGAGTAGGTAGAATATTGTGTTGTGTGATTAAAAAACATAAGAAATACATTAAATAATAATTAGTTAAAAAATACAGACACGTAATATTTCGAAAATATTAAATAATTTCCCAACACCACACCCAGGGGCGGAGGCAGCATAGGCTGAGGGGGGTCACGTGCCCCCTCAGTTTTGTAAAATTTTTTTTTTTTATTATTTGTCATGTATAAAATGTGTTCTTTTTTTTTTTCTTAACATGTTCTTTGGCTAATGATTTATTATATTATTCACAACAAGTAGTTATTTGATATTGTGAAAACACTATGTGGTATTATCTATGTAGTAGTTTAAATCAATAGTATAGCGAAAAATATTATAGATTGGATATAATAAACTCATTATTTTCAAATAGTTGACATACCACTTACTGTGATTTGTGATTTTTTATGCTTTGAGCATCACATAAGTAACGTCATATGGTACTCTAAGACTGTTTAATAATTTTCATTCAAAACACATAATTTATAAGCAATGTCATCTCTTTAATATTTTTTTGTCAAACAAAAATTAAATAGATTTTATAATAATTTGTGCTATAAATCAAGTGTTTTTTTTTTAAAATTAGGAATTTTGATCCATAATTTTTTGTGCTAAAATTACAAACTTACATCATCATCTCACACCGAGCTATTCCACACTATTATAGAATTTTGATTTGTTCTTATTAATAATGAATATGTAATTTTTTATGTTTAAATTTATCTCATAAAATAATTATTATCTTAATGTTGGTCATGAATTTTTTTAAAATAAAAAAATATAATTAATAAGTGCCCCCTCTAACTTAATTTTATGGCTCCGCCACTGACTACACTACAACAACACCACTCTCACATGGGCTGTTTGTTTGGATTTTTTTGAGCTAATTTATAATTTTTAACTTCTAACTTTGGAAAAGTTATTTTGGACTGTTTGGTTAAATTTATTTCAATTTTTTTTAATTCTAACAGCTTATTTTAACTCAAAAAAAACTGATTCTGAGAAGCAGTTTACCCATTACTTCTGATTATCAGTTTCTGCGATAGACATGTTAATTTAGGGTTATACTGTTAGATTTTATTTTTTTTTTGAAAATAGAAAAAAAAAATCAAATGGATTATAGATTATTGTTATTTTTTATGAAAAATATAGACAAGTAATGAATAATAAAAAATAAAAATTAATTGAAAAAGTTATTTCACAACTTAATTAACAAATACTACATAACAAATTAAGTATATAATTCAACAGTTACACCAAATAAAATAATAATTTCTGATTAAAATTATAATATATAATCTATTAAAATATAATCTATAATTTATAATCTGTTTTAATAATTACATCAAAACCTAACTATAGTGCTCCGCTGTCAAACGGCGAAGTGTTGTCACCTCGCTGTTTGGTGTGTGGTGGGTGGTGAAGTGGACCCCACCATTAATGTCACTTGTAGGACACGTTGTGGCTTCTAACGAACTGCGCCACATGCAATATTATTTTTAAATTGCTAGCTCTCTCCATTACATAGGTGGCCTGACCTCACCTTCCTCCCTTAGGGTAAGTTTGTAACGTGGGCTGATTTTTTATTTTTTAATTTAGATTAAATTTTTTTTATTTGGGATGGACATTATAATTTTTTTGATTTTTCTGAAAAAAAAAAATAATAATTATAGTTTAAATATAATATTTTATCTTATTAGTTTATTTTATTTTTTATGACTATTTTAACCTAAGATTAAGATGTCAAACGAAGGCTTAATTGTTGTCTATTATTTTGTTAATTATACTTCATCACGCATTTGCCCCTCATATTTTTTTTGTTCAAACAATTTTTTATCTACAAATTTCATATTTGTAATTAGGCCTCTTGTGATATTTATAGAGGTGAGTATAGTTCAGATTGATTCGAATTAAGAGTAAATTGGGATCAAATCATTACTTATGGTTCTATAAAATTTGAAATCAAACCAAAATCATAAAAATTTTGAAACCAAGCCAAACCGAACCAATAAATCACTATTTAGTTCAGTTTGAAATCATGATTTTTAGAAATACTGTCATCATTCACAACACAACCATGAAATATTATTCGCAACTTAATAATTATTTAGAATTAGTTCTATCACTATACAAAAATAAACTTGTAAGAGTGAAATGTTACAACTTATAAATATATATTTGATATTACTAAGATATTTGAATGTTTACGGTAGATAACAAATTATATGTGTATACACTAAACGGTCCAGTTTGGTTCCAAATTGGATTTGTAACTATAAAATCACAGAATGAACCATGAAGTACGGTTTCCTTATTTTAAGAATCAGGACCGAATTATATATTGAGAAAACCAAACCAAACCGTGTTTGGACCGAATCAATTTGCAATGTTTCAATTTCTTATTAAGCTCTATTTATCATTTTGATAGGTTTGTTTGAGGATATATAGGGAGGATATAGAACAGATAACTAGTTACCACTAATCTTATATATGAGTAATTTTAATGGTAAAAGTTAAAATTATTTTGTTAAAATTATTTTTTAATTTATTATGATATAAAAAAAAGAGTTAAAATTATAATCACTCTCTTTAGTTTCCATTTTCAGAATTCAATTTTTTAAATTTTTTATTGTTTCAATTTTTTGTATTTTTTTTGTTTTCACTAATTTTTTTTTAATATTTCAAGCATTTTTTTTTAAAAAATTTTTAGACACACCTAACATAAATACACTTAAAAAGTATAATATTTGTGAAAAAAATTCATTAAATACCAAAGATACAAAAAAAAAAAACATTTAGTATATTTTTAATATTTTTGTGTATTTATTAATTTTTTAAAATATTTTTTCACAAATATTTTACTCTTTAGATACATCTAAAAAAAGTAAAAAAAAAAATTGCTTAAAATTTTTAAAATATTCACTAAAAACTAAAAAATACGGAAAATAAAAAATTTAATTTTCAAAATAATGAATTCAAAAAATTAAAACCAAACACACTGAATATTTTTTTTGGTTATACTATTTTAATAGTGGGTTGTCATTTTAGTACAACTAGTTTTGCAATATCATTATCTATTAATTTTTGTATATTCAATTAGGCTTTTGGTTTAGTAATTTTATGTAGCATTAGGTTTCGTTTGTCAACTATAGATTTTAGTGAAAAAGTTAAAAAGTTACTATAAATTGTCACATCACTCTCTCTACTTTTTTACACATTTTTTCATAAAAAATTAAAAAGAATATTAGAATAGCCTGTTCCCAAATGAGACCATTTTGTGGTATGAGATTGTGGATTTAACTCCGATGGAAAGGAGTTTGAATTCTTTGTTGTGTTTATTTTTCTCTAATTATGAGGCTAGCTGGTGATGATTATTGGGCTTGGTGATTGTATGAATATCAAATTCTTGCTTCTTTTTTTTTTTTAAAATTTCTTTTTCTTTAAAGATAAATACATTTTGATTAGTGGTGCAATTTATTTATTTATTTATTTATTTGTAATTATGATTTTTAGTATTGTCAAGTTTTACTAATTTGTAGAATTTTACGTAGTTTATTTATTTGTTTTATTTTGAGTTTTTATTTATGAAAATTGTGAACTTTGGCAATGAAAAAAAAAGTAAAATTTTTATTTGGCTCATTGTTGGATAGGAATTTTGTCTTTTGTGTGTGTGTGTGTGTGTGTGTGTAAAATAAAGGATTTGACAAGCCTTTTGACTTGATTTCTCAAACCGATTGATTGAAATAGATCGAAATTGTAGTTTTCCATATGTTTTTCAAAACATAGTTATGTGTATTAAAATGTGATCACACAACCAAACTGAATCCTACTTTGAGATTCTAAGAACAAAGTCGAAAAGCACGTGCACTATGATGCTCCAAAAATCGAGAACATCAAGGAATACATTAACAAATAAATATAAGATTTTTCTACGGTTACAAGTGTGGCATTCCAAGATTTACTTTAAGGGTGAAGTTTGGGAAACGTCACTAATGAGTCTTTTGGTTCATAACCAAGTAAGATCCTAGGAAAGATCAAAGAAGTCAATATAATTTTCCTTCAAAGTCCAATCTCCTTGGATAACAAAATTACCTTTTTGATAGATCTTAACAAGATATTAATACAAGGTCTACATAAAGTGACGGAAAATAAGGATATGTTACAAAAGATATGTATAGATATAGTAAAAGAATACAATTATCCAAACAGGATTACAAAACGAGATTCAACAAAACCAATTCCTAATTCTTCTAAGATAATCATATGTTTTCAAATGCTCCAACTTCGTCTTTATTACCTGGCATGAAATGCTATGAGCTTTATAGCGATTCCTGTTGTGACCCGACTATTGTTGTATCCCAAACTCAGGTTTAATGGTTTTATATTGTTGGTTATATCTTGCTTCCCTTGTGTTTATTAGAAATTTGGTTATTAGGTTGTTGTGGTTGCGTTTGGAACAGGTTGTGTTACATGGTTTTCAAACCTTTTGTTGCCTAGGATTTTGCTCCTCCACTCGAGTGACATTTCTTGTGCTCGAGCGGGCTTTGTGAACTCTCAATATTTTTGCAGGTCTGCAAAATTAAAAATATTGGGAGAGTGTATTCTACGCTCGAGCGACCTTTCTTGCACTATAGCGTTGGTCTGTTATCTGCAAAACTACTGGAAGTGTACATTCTATGCCCGAGCGTTACTTTTTGCGCTCGAGCGGAACAATTTATTGTGTCTGACGCTCGAGCAACACTTCTTGCGCTCGAGCGGACTATGCATATATCAGTTCGTAACAAGGTCATTTTACATCACTTTTTCAGATCTATTTCTCTCTAAACCCTAAAGTTGAGACCCTCTCTCTCTAAAACCTACATTTTCTCTACTTTTTCATCTAGATCTAGTGATTTTTCCATTTTTGTGCCTTTGTTAAAAAGGTAGAGTGCCTCAAGAGCTTCATTTTGGTCTGAACAAGATTTGATTTCGGTGTCTTTCAAGTTCCTCCATTGTTGTTTTGGTCTTCTAAGCTTGAGGTAGGGACTTTCTATACTCTATTATAAGTTTTAACTTAGTTATCTGTTGATGTGTAAGAAATATTGAGATTTGAGGTAATTTTGAACAAACCTAGGGTTTTGGTTTAAAATCAAAAAAGAGGTTTTTGAATGGATGTATTAGAAATGGTTATGGGAGTAAGTATGAGCTTGTGCTAGGTTAAAATGCTAAACCAAACCAAACCAAACGAAGCCTTAAGTCCCATCAAATGGGGTAAATTCTTGTAAATTTTTGCAGTTGTTCTGTTTGCAGGTGTTGGTAATTTCTTTGCTATATTTTTGTTTCCCATACTTATGTATTATTTTCAGTTTGGCGTGACTGGAGCAGCCATTTCCATTGTTATCTCTCAGTATGTATTTTCTGTATTTATTCTATTTTAAAATTTTCTTCTGCTTTATTGAAGAATGACTGTGCTAGGTTTTCTATGTTTCAGATATATCGTTGCCTTCTTAATGATCTGGCATCTTAATAAGAGAGCTGTGTTATTGCCTCCAAGGTTAAGAGATCTGCAATTTGGAGGTTATATAAAATTTGGTAAGTGTTTCTTTATTTTAAGATGCTGCTGGTGTGATTAAAATCTAGAATAATGCTTGGGACCCCCTTTTGGGGGTCACCCCCTCACCCCCTTTGCCACATGGCAGGTGGTGATTGGAGGAGCAGGAAAAAAAAGAAAAAGAAAAAGAAAAAGTAAAAGTAACCAATGAGAGAGAGAGGGGGTCAAAGGGGGTGGGAGGAAAATGGGGGATGAATCATTGTTGTAAAATCTATTGGCATGCGTCTGACAGATGCGATTTACGCTGACATTTTATTGTAATTTTGTGAGAGTATGGAATTTGAATATTAATATTACACTGGATTAGGGCCATAAGTTCTGTCTAAGGTGGATTAGTTCTAGCAGTTCATCTAGCGGCAGAACACTGGGACAGACTGTTTTGTTGCATGTGGGAGCTAACCTTTCTAATGTGACTAGTGCTGGAAGGCACACTCAAATGGAGTCTGTAAGTTCATATATCCTTGCTTGTTGCTTCCTAAGGAGCTAGTATTGTACCCAAAAACCTTGAGGTTCTCATGAGCATTGTACATTAACTTCCTAGTGGCGCGGGTTTGAGTCGCAGAAACAATCTCTCAAAAATAACAGCAAGGTTATGTACATTTTGCCCTCCCTAGATTGTGCTTTCGTGGGAGCCTTGTGCACTGGTTGACCACTTTTGTGTTAAATATGTCGGTATATTAGCTTCGAAGGAGGAGGAAGAATTTTAGGTATATGTTGTCCATTAGTTGCAGTTGAAGTAAAAAGAGTATGAAACTAGGGTTAGGGTTTGAGAAAGAGAAAGAAGAGAGGTGAGAAGGAGAAGAAGTTTGAACTAATTGGCTTAGAGTTTTAATTAACCCTATACCAATAGTATATATATAGTTATGGTGTCCAATATTACATGATGACCAAAATACCCTCAACGTAATAACAAAAATATCAATAACACCCCAACTATTCTAACAGTCGCTATTCTTTTTTTCCTGCTGTTCTAAAGTATACAAGACAGGTACTGGTTGGCAATATGACTTGAGTGATAGTCATGCACCATTCTGGTGCTTGAAGAATGATCCTTGGTGATAAGACAATTATCCAAATATGCAAAAATTTCTGAAGTGTTGGATTGATGATGTTGGGACATCATGACTTTCATGATTTATTTTATATGGATGGTAGGTTTTCTCAACTTCTAAAGGATTCTTAAATCTTGAGGGAAAGATGGTTTCACCACCGTGGTGCTATGTATGGAGAACAATTGTGCTGTGCGGTCAATACTAATCACTCCAAGTGCATGGCATGTAATTTTATACCTTACTCAGTGGCAGTGTTATAGGACACCTTGGAGAGAGTCTCACTTTTAGGATCAAGTTTAATAAGAGTGCCCTTTATTTTCTCCATATGCAACATACAAATGGTCGAGTTCTGGTTGACTTATTTTTGCATTGAAAAGCAGAACACAATGGTCAATTTGTGCCTCATTGGCTCTGTTTTTTCAATATTTAAAATGACCTAACACAAACACGAAATCATTAGATTTCATACATAAAATAGTTTGTTTTTCACCCTTTGTGGTCTTGTTCTTTCTAGAATCCTAGATTGTGATGCTTTTTACACATTCTTCACTCCTCTAGGTGGTTTTCTTATCAGCAGAACTCTTGCTATTCTTGTGACCATGACACTGGGGACATCAATGGCTGCTCGTCAAGGAACGGTAGCTATAGCGATCCCGGTTTTCCTTCCTTTATTTATTGTATTCCGGACTCGGTTCCGTGGATGTATTGTTATCTCATTCTCATTTTCATCCTTTACTCTTTATAGTTGAGTCTTGGATTGTGTTGGGCAGGTTTGAAACAGGTTGGTTGTGTTTGGAAACCTAGAGTTGATGCCCAGAATTTGGCTTTCACGCTCGAGCGGGTCCTTCGTTGTTGCTTCTCCGCTTGAGCGGAGAGTTTTGACGCTCGAGCGTGAATTCTCATCTCCCAGTATTTTTCTCTGCAGGTCGTCGGACGCTCGAGTGGGGACCATGTCTGCAAAACTTCTGCAGGTGTGCAATCGACGCTCGAGCGGCGCTTTGGACGCTCGAGCGTGAATCTGTGTCTGACGCTCGAGCGGGGGTTTCCATGCTCGAGCAGGAAGTCGATTATATCATTCCGAGATTTCACTTTTTGGATCACTTTTTCAACACTCTTTCTCTCTCTTACTTTCCCAAAAACGTTTTTGAGAGCTCCTCTCTCTAGAATCTCCCTTCTCTCTAGGGTTTGATCTAGCTAGAGTGTTTTCCTAACCTTTCGCCTTTGTAAAAAGTGTGTTGATCGTCGAAGGCTTCCTTTTGATCCAAAAATTTGTGGATTTGGAGCACTTTGGTTTTGGTCTTCTTCTCCTTTTGAGCTCTACCTTCGAGGTAAGGATATCCTACTCCATCTTATGAGTTTTGTCTTTAAATTTTAGCATTTTGATATGTTGGGGGTTGTTGGGTAATTTTGAGAAGGTTTGGGATCATGATGTAATTTTCAAAAGATGGGGTTTTCATATATATAAACCCACATGTATGTAATACATTGAGAAAAGGAATAAATGTTGGATTATTGATGAAAATGGAACCTTAGGGTTGTTGTTTGAATTATGGGAAAATGCCCTAATTAGTTTAATAAATTAATTTGTATAATTAATTTTGAGAAATGAGAAATTGAATTGAGAATAATGGAATTGAAAGGATATGGGATCAAAGGGTGGAGTTGGATTTGTTTATCGCTCACCTAGTCAAAATGTCGATATTATGTCCATTTGATGCATTTATTTTCTGTTTAGAAATAACTGTTTTGGGCTATCGGTGGAGGATAGTCTTGATTGTTGTAGATAATGCATAATGATTAGGCAAACTAAAACTAATCAATTGAATGTGTCATCGAATATGACGGTTGGAATAATACATTAACCTTATGTATATGATAATTGTTTATATACATTGCGTTATGTGAGAGGAGATAGGGGATGTATTCCACGGTTTAGGGGAAGATAGGGGATGGACCTCTAAACCGGAAACTGTTTGACATCGATACAGCACTACAATGTGTATCAATTGTGAAGTATGGAAGTGATTGTTTGATTTGATATAGCACTAAAATGTATATCATTATCAATTGTGAAGTATAGAAATGTTTCTATGTTTATTTGATACAGCACCAAAATGTGTATCATGTATGAAGTATGGAAGTGATATCATGTGTTACTGATACGACATTGAAATGTGTATCTGTCATGATTTTCGAAAGTATTTTAATGATGAATTATAATCTCATTAAACTGGTTGGCCAGGATCTGAGCCTTATTTTTGAACTTAAAGTCGAATGAGAAATGGAAAAAGGAAATGTAGCATGGACATGATTGTCATGAAATTGTAATATGATATGAGTTGGAATATAAGTGTTGACCATCTATCAACTGCTAATCTTTTAGTCATTGTTTATAGTTGATTTAGTATATTTCTACTGGGTTGTGACTCACCCTATATGGGACATCATTTTCTGGTACAGGCAGCATGCCACCTCCAAGGACATAGCTTGGGAGGCTAGAGGCAGGCAGACTTTTGTTAGATTGCTTTTTTTTGATGTATTACATGTAAATTCAAGCCAAGGGCTTAATATGTATATGAGTTAGTACTCATTTCTTGTAACCAAGTGTAATAACCCTCACCACTGCCTACCGATAAACATTGATTACCGTTAAACTGAATTGATCATGACTGATAATTGAACTGATTAAAGCACTGAACTGACTGACTGAAAACTGGAACTGAATTGACTGAGTATGTATGCTAATCTGTATTCTATCTGTTTGATTGTTTACTTGATCTGTTTATGTTTTATGTTTAAACTGCTAATTGAAGGCTTATCGGCGGCCGAACCGGGAATTGATTGATGTTTCTTGACCCTCGTAATTAATGTGATTTTATGGTAAATTTATCCGAAAACTGATTAGGTATAATTAAATTAGATTAAATGTTGGTAAATTGCATTGTTACACTTATTTACCATTTTGCCACATGAGTGGACCACTACCTAGTCAATACTAGAGCCTTGCATACTTGAATCAAAACATTTTCCTCAGCCATATCTCTTGTTCAACCAACCTTAGAGAGAGTGAGAGTGAGTGAATTGAATTCAACTTGTTGTCTTGGCTTGGGGCTTGAAGGGATTGAAGTATAGATTGCTATTTTGAGCTTCTAGTCTTGCATTGAAGACCTAAGGTAGAATAACTACTCTCTTGTTCTTGAATATTAAGTGATTCATGCATGGTTCATGTCTAATTGAGGAGCTAAGTCATAATTTAGCTCTAACATGTTGAATTGAAGCTCATTCCATGCATGCATGTTTGTATTGTAGATGTTTGAGTTGTTTTCATGGTAAAATGTTACATGCATGTTCACAATTATGTTTAAGACCATGAACTCATCATGTTTTGAAAAGAATTGGCTCTTTTGGGCTAGTATTGGAAGCTTTGAATTGGTTTGAATTCATGCATGTTTGCATGTTCTCCATGTTCATGAAATTGGTTTGAAATTGGGTTTGAATTAAACACCCTTGGGCTTTGATTTCTCAAAATTGAGCTTTGAACCATGTTATTCTATGTGTTTACAAATGTTTTCTGGAAATTCAGCCCAAGAGGTCGAGTTTGAGTTGTTAAAAACTTGAGTTTGAGCTTGGAGGTGCAATCTGGAATTTCCAGATTTTGCACTTCCGCTCGAGCGGGGGAAGTGCCGCTCGAGCGTGGAATCCGAGCATCCAGCATCTTGCACTGTTTTACAGTCCGCTCGAGCGGAGGATTGGGCGCTCGAGCGGAGTCGTGTGTCTCAAGCTCGAGCGAGCGTCGAGCAGAGATTTCACCCATCCAGTACTTTTACAGTACGCTCGAGCGGAAGATTTGTACGCTCGAGCGTGTACCTTTGTTGCATGTCCGCTTGAGCGGGGAAACCTGCGCTCGAGCGGGACTCTGTTTTCTGAAAATTCTGAAAATGCTTTTAAAAGTGCATCTTTGCATCCTCATCCCATTCTAGGCATTCTTAGGCCTAGTTTAAGGCATCTTATTGAGGATATAGATGTAAAACACACCGAGGCAACTTAGGGATTAAGTTATTATCTTTCCCAGCTATGTAGCTTAGTGTGTTCAATCTGTTAACTGTGTAGGGTTGGCGACTGGGGAGACACGCTCTAGCTTACTGTAGCCCAGAACTCTGTGAGTAACGATTGTGTAAAGATATGTTCAAAAATGATTATTTTCTGAACCACTGAACTGTACTGTTTCCGAATTGAATACTGTTAATTGAATGAATGTATGTCCTATATTCTGAACTGTATTGTGGCATCCTTAGCACCTACTGTTTACTGTTTACTGTTACTGTTACAGAGATCTCTGTCGATTCCCTTGTTGGAACCACTACTGTTACTGACTGATGGCCATCATTTACTGCTCGGTCTTTTAAGACCTAGTGTTTACTGTACTGTTATGCTAATGGATGTACTATATATGACTGTACTGACTGAACGACTGAAATACTGATTTAATGAACTGTTTTCATTACTGTAAGGATATTCATTCTTAACCTCTTTACGCATTATGTTATTCACTGGGCTTTAGCTCACTGCTCATATATATATGTAGGTGTACAGGCACCAGACCACGGCTAGGAGCGTCAGGGTTACACCAGTTTTGTCAAGCCAGCCTATGTGCCTCACTGCGAGGTTCCAAGCCTATAATGCTAAGGCTTAGGGGTGTTTTAGAATTCCTCCTTCTGTACTGTCTTACTGTTTTGTAATAACCGAATGGATGGCATAGACTGAATGTTTACTGTACTGTTATGTAAGGGATGGAGTCCCTAGTCTGAATGAATGTAAATAATGTGCATACTGTCCTGTACTGGTTATGTATATATATGTGAAAAATCTTTTTGCATACAGACTGTCACAGCTCATTGGACACTGTTTATTTACTGTATTGGCTTCCGCCAGGCCCTGTACTCTGTTTTACTGTCTTACTGTTAAGCAGGCCTTCGGTAATCTCGGATTACTGGCCGGTTACGGTACTAAACCCATGGGGCCGGGTTTGGGTCGTGACACCAAGTGTTGGCTTGGAAAGTTGTAAGCCTTTAGGGCGTTTACTTTTGTTGTCAACATGTAATACTTTTGTAAGAATTACTCTGATAAATAAAAAGATGTTTATTTTCCTTATATTGTTGCATGTCAAGAGTGATGGGTTTTATGTATTTTTTGAGGGCGTTACAACTTGGTATCAGAGCGTACCGGGTTTGAATACTTTGGGTACGTGGGAAGTGATTAGTATCACAATGGGTTTGTCTCGCTTGTTAGAGACTTAGATGTAATGTTATGTGCTTATGTGATAACATGTTTATGTGACTACCTGGGTATGGGATTTAATTTCTAGGATGTTGATTGGATCCTTAGGTTTCTGTGAGTCTTGTTGGAAAAGCACTTGATTAATGCTGTTTCTAACTGGAACTCTAGCAACGCGTCTGGACTATCATTATCCGGAAATGAAATTCATAGGTGCTTATGTGATTATGTGCTTACGTGGAGTGAATTACAGTTGTCCAGTGTATTAGGACGTGAGTGTTATAGCTTCGGCACATTTGTGGATGTGCTAATGTTCTTCGTTACCTTTATTAGGATGTTAGGACGAGGACGAGAAGGTAGGCGAGGTAGGCCTAGAAGGCAGGAGATGCCTATACCGGAGGAGATTCTGGAACAGCAGGAGGGGGTTGGTCAGGCCAATGTGGCCGAGCCAGCAGGTCAGCAGGCTATGGGCGTCTTAGCCCGAGAGATAGCAGGAGCTTTGAGAGAGTCTATGGGCATTCTCAGAGCTGAGAATCAGGTTCAGGCCCACGTTACTGAGGCAGGGCCTTCCTTCTTGAAGAGGGAGTTTTTCCGGTCGAATCCGGACGAATTTGTTGGGGATCCGAAGGAGCCCCTTAAGGCTGATGAGTGGTTAAAGCAGATGACGAAGACGTTCGAGATGCTAGGCATCGAGGACGGAGCATTGAAAGTGACCTTGGCACCTTTCCAGCTTAAGGGGGATGCGGGTCAGTCGTGGAAGTTTGTGAAGGGTCGTATTGATGGCACTTGCGAGGCTTTTGTGAATACTTCCTAGGAGAAATTCTTATCTCCAACTGTCAGGGAGAAGCTGAGAGACCAGTTCTGCCAGCTCTTGCAATTGAGTTCTTCAGTGGCCGAGTTTGAGGCTGCTTTTACTAGTCTGTCCAGGTTTGCACCTGAGCTCGTGGCGTCCGAGGAGCGTCGTTGTATCGAGGTTGAGAAGAAGTTAAGGCGCGACCTCAAGATGAGGGTTGGGGGTTCTATGACCCGAGACTATAGGCGCTTGGTTAATGCTACAGCCCATATGGAGATCATGATACAAGAGGAGGAGGAGGGGCAGAGGGGCTCTAAGAGGAGCCAAGATGGCTAGGGTGATGGCAAGAAACAGAGGGGTTCTAACCCTCAGCAGTCTCAGTGAGGTTTTATTAGATCGACCTTTCCAGTGCCGAGTGCAGGTTCTGGGAGAGGCAGCCAGGGAGACGTGACTTGTTATAAGTGTGGTCAGTTGGGCCACAAGTCTCCAGCTTGCCCGCAGAAGGGAGGAGGTTAGAGAGCTGCTTCATCTTCGGCTCGACTTCAGGGCCAGAGTCAGGGCAGAGGCCAGCCTTTGTCGTGTTATCAGTGTGGTCAAGCGGGGCACTTGAAGAGGTTTTGCCCGCAGTTGAGTTGCACATCTGGTGCATCTGGGCAGAGGCAGAGTTTTCAGCCAGCTCAGTCAGTTCAGGCCTTGAGGGCCAATCAGGGGGCTTCATCGTCCCAGTCTGTGCAGCAATCCTTTGCTTCTAGGGTTGAGCAGGTGGATCAGGGGCCTACAGGGCGCGTGCATGCTGTTATCGCGCAGGACCTAGTACCGGCTCTATCAGTTGTGAGAGGTACCTTTCTGTTTTGCAACTCGGTTGCTAGTGTGTTGATTGATACAGGTTCATCTCATTCTTTTGTATCTGCTGCATTTGCATCTGTTTTGGGTTTGAAGTTGGTATGGTTAGTATCTCCTATTTGTGTTGTATCACCTATTGGAGGTGAGTTGATTTTGAAACAAGGGTGTAGAGGTTGTGATATAGAGGTAGCAGATCGTCGACCTCCGTTTCCTTTTGTAGTTATGCCTATGTCGGGATTTGATGTTATTTTGGGTATGCATTGGCTATCGGCATACCGAGCAGTTATTGATTCTTACCGCCAGAGGGTCACAGTATGTACCTTGAGCGGGGATTGTTTCCATTTCTTGGGGGATCGGGTTGGTAGTGTGTTGCCACCGGTGTATGATCCGCGAGGGCGGAGTGAGCTTAGTGGTCTTCTTGCTAGCCTTTCGAGTAGTGAGTGTGATGAGACCCAGATTGTATTGCCGAGAGTGGTCTGTGAGTATTCGGATGTTTTTCCCGAGGACCTCGTTAGTTTGCCACCTCACCGAGAGATTGAGTTTTCCATTGATCTAGTGCCCGGTACGGCACCGATTTCTATGGCACCATATCATTTTGCCCCAGCCGAGTTGAGTGAGCTGAAGATTCAGCTTTAGGAGTTGCTAGATAAGGGTTTTATTCGCCCTAGTGTTTCGCCGTGGGGAGCACCGGCCCTCTTTGCTAAAAAGAAAGATGGTGCCTTGAGACTTTGTATAGACTACCGGAAGTTGAATCGGGCTACGGTCAAGAATAAGTACCCTATGCCTCGTATAGATGATTTGTTTGACCAATTGAAGGGTTCCCGTTGTTTCTCTAAGATAGATTTGAGATTGGGTTACCACCAGTTGAGGGTCAGGGAGGAGGATATTCCGAAGACGGCATTCCGTACGTAGTATGGCCACTATGAGTTTCTGGTGATGCCATTTGGGCTCACCAATGCACTGGTAGTGTTTATAGATTTGATGAACCGGATATTCTGGGAATTCTTGGATCATTTTGTAGTCGTCTTCGTGGACGACATTCTAATTTATTCACCTTCTGAGGAAGAGCACGAGGAACACTTGAGAGTGGTGCTTGAGTTGCTTAGAGCCCATAGGCTGTATGCCAAGTTTGGAAAATGTGAGTTCTGGCTAAGAGAAGTTAAGTTCTTAGGCCATATGGTCTCCGGGGAAGGGGTGTCTGTTGATACATCCAAGATAGAGGTAGTGCAGGATTGGGCACAACCTAAAAGTGTTTTTGAGATCCGCAGTTTTTTGGAATTAGCTGGGTATTACCGCCGGTTTGTGAAGGATTTCTCCAGGCTAGCTTCACCGTTGACTAGATTGACTCGGAAGGGAGTCAAATTTGTATAGAGTGAGACTTATGAAAAGTTGTTCTAAGAGTTGAAGGTTAGATTGACCACCGCTCCGGTTTTGATTATCCCAGAGAGAGGTTTGGGTTATGCGGTTTACTGTGATGCCTCACGAGAGGGTTTGGGTTGTGTGTTGATGCAAGAGGGGAAAGTGGTAGCTTATGGCTCACGTCAATTGAAAATTCACGAGAGGAATTACCGTACACATGACTTAGAGTTAGCAGCTGTCCTTTTTGCATTGAAGATTTGGAGGCACTACCTTTATGGTGAGAGGTTCGAGGTATTCTCGGATCATAAGAGTCTGAAGTATCTGTTTACACGGAGAGACTTGAATTTGAGGTAGAGGAGGTGGATGGAGTTCATTGAGGACTACGATTTTAAGTTGCACTATCACCCGGGTAAGGCCAATGTTGTGGCCGATGCCCTTAGTAGGAAATCCATTAGTGATGTAGCTTGTATAGCCATCCAGGAGTGGGAAATGTTGGGTGCACTTGGGGAGTTTGATTTGCTTCTGGGCTAATCCGTTGAGGCTGCGACTCTGTTTTCTGTGGTTGCGCAACCTACACTTGTGAGTTGAGTGTTAGAGGCACAAAGAGGTGACCTTGAGGTAGAGTCCATCCGAGAGAAGATCTCCAGTGGGAAGATTGAGAAGGGTTTGTCTTTGTATCCCGACCTGAGTGTGAGATATCGAGACCGTCTGTTTGTGCCAAGGCTTGCCGAGAGGAGGTACTCCGAGAGTTTCACCATTCACGTCTTGCAGTGCATCCGGGAGGCACCAAGATGTATCGTGATTTGGGTCGCCAGTTTTGGTGACAGGGTATGAAGAAAGATGTGGTAGTTTTCGTGTCTAAGTGCCTTACTTGTCAGCAAGTGAAGGTTGAGCATCAGAGGCCAGCGGGTTTGTTGCAACCCTTGCCTATTGCTGAGTGAAAGTGGGAGCATGTCACTATGGACTTCGTTGTAGGTCTTCCGAGGACTCAGCAGGGTAGTGATGCTATTTGGGTGGTTGTAGACCGGTTGACTAAGTCGGCGCACTTTATCCCTATGCGCGTGAAAGATTCGGTAGATCATCTAGTCGATTTGTATATTCGGGACATAGTGAGGTTGCACGGGGTCCCAGTGACGATCGTCTCAGATAGAGATCCTCGTTTTACTGCTAGGTTGTGGCAGAGTTTGCAGAGTGCCTTGGGCACTAAGTTGACCTTTAGCACGGCTTATCATCCTCAGACTGACGGCAGTCCGAGCATACTATTCAGATCCTTGAGGATATGCTTCGAAGTTGTGTCCTTGACTTTAGTGGGTCGTGGGAGAGGCACTTGCCCTTGGTGGAATTTGCCTACAACAACAGTTTCCAGTCGAGTATCGATATGGCACCCTTTGAGGCCTTGTATGGCTGACCTTGTAGGTCTCCAGTTTGTTGGGCCGAGGTGGGTGATGCGCCGTTGTTGAGCCCGTAGTTGGTGAGGGAAACAACGGAGAAACTCGAGCTTATCCGTAGGAGGCTTGTTACAGCCCAGAGTCGCCATAAGAGTTATGCCGACCGTAGGAGGAGGCCTTTGGCATTTGAAACGGGTGATCATGTTTTTCTGAAAATATCACCTAGACGAGGTTTGATGAGGTTCGGGAAGAGTGGGAAGTTATTCCCTTGGTTTATTGGTCCCTTTGAGATCCTTGAGAGGATTGGGGAGGTTGCGTACCGTTTAGCCTTACCGCCGCAGTTATCCGGGTTACATAACGTGTTTCATGTTAGTATGCTTTGGAAGTATGAACCAGATCCGTCCCATGTGCTAGATTGGACCGATTTGGAGATTGACGAGGATATCTCATATGAGGAGAGACCGGTTCGGGTCTTGGATAGAAGGGATCAAGTCTTGCGAGGCAAGATCATTCCCTTGGTAAACGTTTTGTGGAAACATCACGGAGTGGAAGAAGCCACTTGGGAACGTGAGGTGGATGTCCGTGAGAAATATCCGGACTTGTTTGTAAATGCTTGACCTTGTATTGAGATTTTGTAATGTTAGTAAACTTTAAGAGCATTATATATGTCTTAAGTTGTAAAACATTGTGTATGTTTTGGTTTATGGAGATAATTTGAAACTTGCCTCGAAATGGAAGTTATTGTAACATTGTATACGTTGAATGTATTGTAAAAATGGAATATATCATGAATATTGAATATGATATGGGAATTGTGGAATAAATGTTGAAATCGTTGAATTTCGAGGAAAAGCATGCTAATAATACTTATTGAGTTATATTGTGAAATGCCTCTTGAATAGAGATGGAATGACCGGTAATGGGTCAGATGGGTGAGTAATGAATTGTAATATTGTTGAGAATTGACAAAAACTTGTTTTTGAAAACTTGTACTTAATTTCGGGGACGAAATTCTTTAAGGGGGGAAGGTTATAGCGATCCTGGTTTTCCTTCCTTTATTTATTGTATTCCGAACTCGGTTCCGTGGATGTGTTGTTGTCTCATTCTCATTTCCATCCTTTACTCTTTATATTTGAGTCTTGGGTTGTGTTGGGCAGGTTTGAAACAAGTTGGTTGCGTTTGGAAACCTAGAGTTGATGCCCAGAATTTGGCCTTCACGTTCGAGCGGGACTTTTGATGCTCGAGCGGGCCCTTCGTTGTTGCTTCTTCGCTCGAGTGGGGAGTTTTGACGCTCGAGCGTGAATTCTCATCTCCTAGTATTTTTCTCTGCAGGTCGTCGGACGCTCGAGCGGGGACCATGTCTGCAAAACTTCTGCAGGTGTGCAATCGACGCTCGAGCAGCGCTTTGGACGCTCGAGCGTGAATCTGTGTCTGACGCTCGAGCAGGGGTTTCCATGCTCGAGCGAGAAGTCGATTATATCAGTGCGAGATTTCACTTTTTGGATCACTTTTTCAACACTCTTTCTCTCTCTTACTTTCCCAAAAAACGTTTTTGAGAGCTCCTCTCTCTAGAATCTCCCTTCTCTCTAGGGTTTGATCTAGCTAGAGTGTTTTCCTAACCTTTCGCCTTTGTAAAAAGTGTGTTGATCGTCGAGGGCTTCCTTTTGATCCGAAAATTTGTGGATTTGGAGCACTTTGGTTTTGGTCTTCTTCTCCTTTTGAGCTCTAACTTCGAGGTAAGGATATCCTACTTCATCTTATGAGCTTTGTCTTTAAATTTTAGCATTTTGATATGTTGGGGGTTGTTGGGTAATTTTGAGAAGGTTTGGGATCATGATGTAATTTTCAAAAGATGGGGTTTTCATATATATAAACCCACATGTATGTAATACATTGAGAAAAGGAATAAATGTTGGATTATTGATGAAAATGGAACCTTAGGGTTGTTGTTTGAATTATGGGAAAATGCCCTAATTAGTTTAATAAATTAATTTGTATAATTAATTTTGAGAAATGAGAAATTGAATTGAGAATAATGGAATTGAAAGGATATGGGATCAAAGGGTGGAGTTGGATTTGTTTATCGCTCACCTAGTCAAAATGTCGATATTATGTCCATTTGATGCATTTATTTTCTGTTTAGAAATAACTGTTTTGGGCTATCGGTGGAGGATAGTCTTGATTGTTGTAGATAATGCATAATGATTAGGCAAACTAAAACTAATCAATTGAATGTGTCATCGAATATGACGGTTGGAATAATACATTAACCTTATGTATTGATTGATTATGTATATGATAATTGTTTATAGACATTGTGTTATGTGGGAGGAGATAGGGGATGTACTCCACGGTTTAGGGGATGGACCTCTAAACCGGAAACTGCTTGACATCGATACAGCACTACAATGTGTATCGATTGTGAAGTATGGAAGTGATTGTTTGATTTGATATAGCACTAAAATGTATATCATTATCAATTGTGAAGTATAGAAATGTTTCTATGTTTATTTGATACAACACCAAAATGTGTATCGTGTGTGAAGTATGGAAGTGATATCATGTGTTACTGATACGGCATCGAAATGTGTATCCGTCATGATTTTCGAAAGTATTTTAATGATGAATTATAATCTCATTAAACTGGTTGGCCAGGATCTGAGCCTTATTTTTGAACTTAAAGTCGAATGAGAAATGGAAAAAGGAAATGTAGCATGGACATGATTGTCATGAAACTGTAATATGATATGAGTTGGAATATAAGTGTTGACCATCTATCAACTGCTAATCTTTTAGTCATTGTTTATAGTTGGTTTAGTATATTTCTACTGGGCTGTGGCTCACCCTATATAGGACATCATTTTCAGGTACAGGCAGCATGCCACCTCCAAGGACATAGCTTGAGAGGCTAGAGGTAGGCAGACTTTTGTTAGATTGCTTTCTTTTGATGTATTACATGTAAATGCAAGCCAAGGGCTTAATATGTATATAGTTAGTACTCATTTCTTGTAACCAAGTGTTGGCTTGGAAAGTTGTAAGCATTTAGGGCATTTACTTTTGTTGTCAACATGTAATACTTTTGTAAGAATTACTCTGATAAATAGAAAGATGTTTATTTTCCTTATATTGTTGCATGCCAAGAATGATGGGTTTTATGTATTTTTTGAGGGCGTTACAGTAGCTATGGCTGCTCATCAAATATGCTTACAAGTATGGTTGGCTGTATCTCTCCTCACAGATGCATTGGTGGCATCTGGTCAGGTACAAAATTTTGTTTGTAAAGATTATTTGATATATGCTCTCCCAATACATATGTACTTGTTTGGATTTGTGGTCTCATTACAATCTATATGGTCATATTATCTGAGTTAGGATGGGACGTTTCTTGTTGATGCTGACTCCACTCAAAACTGCCAAAATTGTCACTAGGAAAAGAAACTGTGCATCTACAGAGTTTAGTGTGTATTTTTCCTCTCTGAAATCAAATTTGTGTTTCTTGTAGGCCTTGATTGCAAGTTCTTCTTCAAAAGGTGATTACAAAACTTTGAGGGAGGTTACAAACTTTGCGTTAAAGGTCAGTCATTCCTGTATGCCTCCCCATTATGCTTCGACATTCTTCTACTTGGGACCAAATGAATTTTAGGTTTACTAGGTGTTTAGGCTCTTTGTGTTGGAGTTGCAATATTTCTTGATAGTGGTTCAAATCTTATTCACATGTTTTTTTGCAGATAGGATTGCTCACAAGGTTTCCTTGGCTGCAATTTTGGGTTTATCTTTTGGTTCTTTAGCCACCTTATTCACTAAGGATGCTGAAGTCTTAGGAGTTGTTAGAACTGGGGTTTTGGTATGTTTGCTCGCCATGTCATCCTATCTATCAATTTTTGTTAGTTTATCTGAATGGTCAAGTGCTAAGATCTTTCTTGTGTGGCGTTTCCTGAAATTGTTACATTTTGTCAGTGCCAGCCAACCTGTAAATGCTCTAGCTTTTATTTTTGATGGTCTCCATTATGGTGTTTCAGACTTCCCATACGCAGCTTGTTCCATGGTAAGCTTATACAGTTAAATTTCTCTGTGATGCTATTAGCTGGCTGTGAAGATTGTACAATGGCCTCTATTAACAATTTTTAAATAAATTACAAATGGTGGTAGGGGCAATATCTTCTGCATTTCTGCTATATGTTCCTTCAATTTTTGGTCTTTGTGGTGTGTGGGCAGTCTTGGCTCTTTTTATGGGGCTGCATACGTTGGCAGGATATATCAGGTAAACTGTAGGATATTATGGCATGTCTGTTGTCTCTTAAAAATTTCTATTTGCAATTCGTGTTTTCTTGTCTATGACGTGATTATTCTATTTTTACCATGAACCTCCATTTCAGTTTAATTGAAAACTGGTGTAATATGAGAGATAGGGCATTGGTTACGTTGTTTAGAGTTGGTTTTCCGATAAATAATTTCATGAACATATTTGTGGTTTAAAGGCATGCTCAAATTTTTGGTACTGCTTTCTAGTGCAATTTTGATGACATTGTTATTGAAGAACTGTGCTGCGTTTTTCTTGCATTTTTCACTAGGATAGTATATTTATTGGTCCTCTCTTTTCTTTCGCTTTTTTTTTTTTTTTACTTTTTTTCAATAGATATTAATTGTTATTCCACTTGCATGTTCAGAATATCATCCAAAAATGGTCCATGGTGGTTTCTGCATCAGGACTTGAAGGGATCTGAGGTTGGTAGTTTTTTGTTCATTGCTTTCTCTGTATTATATTAGTTGAAACAATCTGCCTTTTTGTTGTTGCTTTTCCTACTATTTTTACCTGTTTGTCTTGGTTTTTCCATTGTCACTAATTTACTAATTTTTACCTATCTTGCATCAATGCTTGAGATGGGTGTAATCAGGATTCAGGAATCTATTGCTTGTCATTAACTATTCTTTAAGTATGACTTGTAATCCCTGATTCCTATCTAAAATGGTGAGTAATGCTATTTGATGATTTAGTCCTGTGGGCTGATGCCCACTTTTTGGTTTTCAAACGTTACAACGAGAATACTTTTACCAGAGCCTTGGAAATCTCTCTCTCTGTCTCTCTCATCACCAGAAAGTGAAACTATATGTAAATTGAAAATTTCTTATTTATGTATTGATGCCCACTTTTTGGTTTTCAAATATTACAATGAGAATCCTTCTAATAGTCTTGGAAATCTCTCTCTCTCTCTCTCTCTCATTAAGCCTCGACGGTTTAACCGAAAGAAAGTGTTGGTTCAGTTTGGATGTATGCATTTTCGAAATCCAGCTGTGGTCATGGTTGTTTGAATCCTAGTTTGTTTACTAGGAACATAATTTCCAATTCTCCAACTTCATTCATGGTTGGTTTTTTTTTTTTTTTTTTTTTTTTGGATCAGCAACAAAAAGTGTTTATTAATAATGAAAAAGGAGACACAAAGGGAGGACAAGAAGTCCTCTTACAAGGAAAGAAAACCAAATGAAATAATTAAGCCACCCATAGCACACTAACACCCTTTTTTAGCGCACCTGGAGCTTTAGCTTTAAGGTTGAGCATAATTCGTTGGATCGTAAGGTCAATCAACTAGGCAATGAATCCCTTCTTCCTCTTAGGGTTCCATTCCATGTCCTTGCAGAGTTGATCAATGTACCTATATGAAGGGTACCAATGCAAGATCTCTGATAGTACTTGTCAAATTATCGCTTCATGTATTTATCCCATTCCAATACATCTTTTCCCCTCTCTTTAATGCTGGGTAGCTTGATTGTGCCATCAAGAAGCTCTGCTAGCCATCGGCACCTTATCTCTGAAACATATAGGTTTGCTATACTCTCTGAGAATCCAATTATCGCTAGCTGTGGAATTCGGGGATGAATGCATTCCCTTTGAAAACAAAAAGTTAGTATCAATATGCTTCTAGTCACCATACCCTTGCTTAGAGCATCTCCAATGGATGGCTAAATCAGCTGCCAAAGCCATAATATAGCAGTTTGGGAAATCTTGGCTTCTCCAATGGCATGCTATAACAGCTGCCAAATTTGGCAGCTACTTTGGCAGCTGCCAAATCTGCCAAGTCACCCAAAATTAAACTGTTTTCTTCCTTCCCTCCTTCCCTTTCAGTTGGGATTTTCCATAATGCTTGAAGTTTTTTTTTTTAAAGAAATGAAATTCACTATGTCGTTTAAAATAGAAATCATCACAAATTAATCAGAATGAACAAGAATTTCAGCAAATTCATCAATATTCATACCAAATTCATCAAGAATTTTAGCAATATCACAAATTCATCAATGAACAAGAATCTCCAAATATTCAAAGAATCAATGAACAAATTCATCAAAGAATTTCAGCAATGAACAAGAATCTGCAATATTCACAAATTCATCAATATCAATTTCTCCAATATTCCAATATTCACAAATTCTCCAATATCAATATTCACAAATTCATCAAGAAAAATACCTGGATGAGAGAAGGTTGATCCGAAGGTGGATGATCTGGTGGTGGATGAGAGAAGGTTGATCCGAAGGAGAGAGAGAGAGAGAGCTTCGGGTGAGAGAAGATGGGAGCTTCGGCTGAGAGAAGGATGATCTTCTGAAAATCATTATTCCGAAGCTCTCTCTCTGATCTTCACTGATCCAAGAAACAAGAAGAGAGAGAAGGCGAGAACCAGCCGTTGATTAATGGGCAGGAGTGTTTCGAAGTGATCTTCACTGATCCAAAGTGTTTCGAAGCTCTCTCTCTCTCTAATCTTCTCTGAAGTTTATCTGAAGTGTGCTATCTCTCTCTCTGAAGTTTCGCAGCTCTCTCTCTCTCTGATCTTCTCTAAAGTCTCTCTCTGAAGTTTATCTGAAGTTTATCCGAAGTGTTTCGAAGCTCTCTCTCACACAGACACATGATTAATCTCAGTCGTTGATTAATAACAATCCAATGACTGAGATCCAAGTGTGCTACTTTATTCATTAAAAATTAAATAAAAACATAAGTGAAACATATCCACTACGGATATAAATGATCATATTTTTATGTTAAAACGGCTATAAAAAAATGGCTTTTTTTTTCTTCTATAAATACAAACCTTCTCTCCTCTTCTTTTACTCAATTTTATTTCACAACAAACTTTCTAAGTTACATTTTTATTTATATTTTCTTTACACATTCGGTATGGAAGATTCATCAAAAATAAAGAGAGGAAAATCATTCACCATTGCTGAAGATATGACACTTTGTAAAGCTTGGTGTCACATTTCTGAAGACCCAATTGTTAGCAATTCACAATCTTATGCTCACTTTTGGAGGAGAATTTATGCAAATTATTGCTTCCTTCAGAATGATCAGTCAAGAACACAAGTTTCAATCCAATCTCGGTGGGGTACAATCATGAAATGTTCTAACAAATTTCGTGGATGTTTAGCGCAAGTCGAAAATCTACACCTAAGCGGGATGTCTCAAGTTGATCTAGTAAGATTTCATCTTCATTTATTACGTTAGTTTTTTATTTTATTTTATTTCGTCTCATATAAAAATTAAATAATTACTTAATTTAATATTTTATTGATACAGATGCTTCAAGCAAAACTTTTATACCATCAAGATGAAAAGAAACATTTTGCTTTTGAACATTGTTGGTCAATCTTGCAAAACAATATCAGGTGGCAAGATGTAACTCCTACGAATATGGTGAAGTCAAGGATACATACACCATTTTTCCCTGATTCAGCCCCCGATTCCCCTATGGATAACTACATTTCTCTTGAAGATGACACCAGTCCAAGTGTTAGTAACAATCCAACTGTCGGTGAGGGCAGTGTCTCTGCAAGGGGTAAAAAGCCTATGGGTAGGAAAGCTTCAAAAGAATTATTTCGGAGGAATCAAGTGGTTGAATTTGAAGTCCAAAAAATGAGCATACAATTGGAGACATTTAACTAACACCTTGTTGAGAAGGAAAAGGAAAAAGATGAAAGAGAAGAAAAAAGGATTCAAGCACTGTAAGAAATGAAAGAACTTGAGATCAGAAAAGAAGAACATGAGATAATGACTACGGACATTTCTCTTTTGGACCCTCAGACAAAAGCATATTACGCAATGCGAAAAAATGAGATTTTCGCCAAGTGGTCCTCAAATGTCAGTAGCCTAAATTACTATTTTCCCATGCCTCCTGATGAATAATTACGGGATAATGTATTTTTAAATTTAGCAATGTCATTTAATTTTTAATTTGGATGGTTGTTGGTGGTTGGTTGTTGGTAGGTAATTGGTGATTGTTTATTTTTTATGTGTAGTTAAAAAAATTTATTAAATATGTAGTGATATGTTTTTTGGTGGGGTGAATTAATCAAACAAAATTTTTTTTTCCAATTTTTCATCTTTTTTATTTTTTATATTTGTCTAGTTGGGAATAATATAAATATATAATTTTTTTAACAAACAGGTAAAAAAATATCACAAAAGACAAAATAAAAAAAAAATCACAAAAATATTTATATCCAAACAACACTTACAAACTTGGAGGGAAAGTTGGTTAAGATTTGCTAAAAATAGCAAATGACCATTGGAGCACCATTGCTATAATTTGACAAAATAACACTATTCATTGTCAAATTATAGCAATAGCATTATAGCAATAATAATTGGAGATGCTCTTAGCAATATAGTCATCTAAGATTTTACTTTTTTTGATGAAGTAATCTAATATTTTGGGAACATCATATCTACTTACTAATAAGGGGGTATGTGACCATTTTCTAGAAATATATAAACAAAATTACCACATGACTGCATGCCATTAAACCACCACACGATTGAACTGAAATTTTTGACTCACCTAATATTTTTTGCTTTTGCAATTTTAATAACTAGTCAAAACATTTTATGCTGATTAAATTCATTACATATTTTGACTTTATGTTTTGATATTAAATTTCAGCAATTACAACTATGGACAAGTTGGAGAGGCCTTAGGGTTGGATCTCCTAAACAACCCTGATCTAGTAGAAACTGACCTGATCATCTCATTCAAGATAGCCTTATAGTTCTGGACAACCCCACAATCACCAAAGCCTTCGTGCCACACGGTCATCACCGAAACTTGGATGCCGTCTACAGCTGACCAATCAGCAAGTTGGGTTCCCGAGTACGGTGTCATCACAAACATCATATATGGCAATCTCAAATGCAGTCATGGCACGGATTCAAGGGTTGAGAGTCGCATTGGGTTCTATCAAAGGTATTGTAATGATGAAATATTCGGGGTTAGCACTGGTTGACTGCAACAACCAAAGGCCTTTCGGATTCAGACACTTGCTTGACTCTACGTAATTGCAACATCCCTACAGTTTTTGCATCAGTGCAAAACTGCACAAGCCACTGTCGTACTAAGTACAATAAGTGTACAATAGTAATGACTCTTTTAAGTTTTTCTGCCCTGGGTCCAAGTAGTTGCAATGAATTAATGAACTATTTACAATATGTGATCCAAATAATATAATAGGTAGATGTAAGAGTACAATTTGTTCAAAAATTGTCCCTATCCCATCCTAACGTTCCGTTTGTTTGACCGAAAACATATTTTGAAAAATATTTTTTATTTTTTGACATTCTAAAAAATTTAACAGAAATTCAAAACAAACTCATTTGGAATAAAAACATGTTTTATTTTTGAAAGTGATAACGTTTTCCCAACTAAATCTTACTAATGTTGCCACTACACCACTGCCACCCCCACCCACTTGCCCCTCCACCTCCACCACCAGCACCACCAACACAACCACCTTCACCGCTACTAATACAATCACTAGCCAGCACATTAGTTTTAAGGTTGCAACCAAACATAAAAAAATGTGATCTACAAAGAACATTTTTTTAATAAATATTTTTGTAAAGAATTTTTTTGCCAAATCAAAGGGAATCCAAGTAACACTACATTAAATATTACTTAAAAGCTTATTCGTGAATTACAACAAAATTGGCTACTACTAACTTCCATTACACTACATTTCCTGCCATTAGATATGTCTGTGTAGGGGTGAGCATGGTTCGGATTGGACCGGATTGGGATAAAACCAGGACCAATCCGTTATCTACGGTTCCTGAAAAATTGGAACCAATCCAATCCGTTTAAATCATGGAACCAATCCGAACCAATCCATTTAAATACGGATTGGATCGGTTTAGGACCACGGATTCACATAATGAAATAACAAAAAAATATATATAACATTTTAATTTCATAAAAATATAAACATAGCGCTATATTAGTTCCACAATAGCAACATCTATTTCTATAATAGCGACATACTATGCTAGAATTTAAACAACCATAAGAAAACTGGTTTCACCATAAGTATTTAGACCATTACAAATTAAAACTAAAAACTAACAAACAAAAGTAATAAAAGAAGATATTATACGGTTTTAGGTTTGAGTTTAGATTTTATATAGAATAAGAGAAGATACTATGGAGAAGGATGTATAATAAAAATATATATTATTTGTATACGGTCCGGATCGGTTCCAATCCGGAACCGTGGGGTTCAATCCGGAACCAATCCATGTACTACGGATTTTTAATTTTTCAATTCGGAACCGAACCACGGATTCAAAAAACCAATCCAAACCTATCGGATTGGACTGGACTGGATCGGATTACGGATTTTACGGATTCCTTGCTCAGCCCTATGTCTGTGTGGGATAGATCCAACCTGTATGGGCTCTGTTCAAACCTCACCAATGGAAGAACTGGAGGAGATGCCGCAAATGGGATGTCTTTATATATGCATACCAATTGCAGAGACTTTAAATTTCTTGCACACGGCCTCGTAGAATATGTCATGCCTATATCTCCTCAACAACCCCTTCAAGCTTTGGTTTGCTCTTGGCTCAGCCACATCGTTTTACATCTTTACCCAACAAAAGCTCTAATGCTTTCTCAAAGGTTATATCATTCGGCTTCAAGTTCTGTACAGAAGGTTTAAATAGATGAAAACCAAGTTAACAAAATAAGAATTCTCAAAGATGACAAATATATGAATGGAAAAAAGTGACTATCAAAACAAATAATATGCACTCTGAATGAAATAATCTGAACAGGGACCAGAGAATATTTTTTAAAAAGAATTTTCCTCTGCTCCACCCCATCTCAACAAGTAACTGAGATGTATACTGTTCATTAGACTATTCATTAGACTTCTTCCAAGCTGTACTTGCCTCTTTGGATCTTTCAAGTTACAGTGTGTTTCGTTTCTGTTTCCCCTTCTACTAGTAGACAATGGAGTTGGGATCTGAAAACTTTGACTGACAATCTCATGCAAACTTTCCAAGTCGCACTAAATCTTTGCATCATGGATGGGCAGTAAATTTAACATGGTTTACCAATTAGGGTGAATGTTATGCGTGTATTATTTTTTTTTCTCTTCTTTTTTGATGTGAAACAAATTCAATTAAAAAATACAGACTTAAGGTTCAAACAGCAGTCTCTCGGAAGCAAGAAAAACGTGTATGTATTGAACCAGCATAGGAAAACAAATACAAAAGCTAATCAAGAAGTAATAATCTCACCAACAGAGTGAATCCACATCAAATTTGCTTGATATGCATTTTAAAGATCTTAATATCACAAATCTGCACTTGAGTTTGTGAAAAGATTTTTCTTTTTTTTTTCCCAATTCTTGATCCAATTTTCCATCCACTTAATCCAAATTTTAAAACATTTCTGATGGGAAGATTTACAAGAGGAATTCACCAGTTGAGTTCAAGGGAAAATAATTGTTTGCCAGTAATGATTTGCATTCCTCGGACATCACTAAATGTATATCACATATCCATTCCAAACAACACTCAATCTCTATGACTACACTCCTAAAGGTTTATTTAATTATAAGCCCACCAAATTCAATGCATCACTCCTAAAGGTTTATTTAATTACACGCCCACCAAATTCAATGTATCATACAGCGTGCAGCTGTTTGTCCATATATCAGCCCGCCTACTCAATCCTATTACTGCACTCCTAACGGTTCATTTAATTATAAACCCACTAAATTCAATGTATAATACAGTATGCAGATCGGCCAATCTACTCAATCCTTATGACTGCACTCCTAAAGGTTTATTCATATATTTATTATTTAAATTAATAGTCTATATTTTTCTTTTTTTTGGGTACATTGGAGGCTGTAGCCTAAGGGGAGTCTTGCCTGTGACAAGACTTAAAATCTTGACCTCCTAATGAGATGTAGGTGTTCCAGCCAACTGGATTATTCCAGTAGGTCATAATCTTTCTCTTCTTGTTAGTTTAAGAGGGCAGCCCTCTAGCAGAGCTGTAGTTCTGCCGCTAAAGCATTTCCGAGGGTCCAATACTTTGGAAAAGTTGTACATTGCTTTTGCAAAAGCCAAAAATACTCCCAATAGTTGTATGTTTCTTTCTTCCTTTCTATTCTTATTTTTTTCATTTCCCTCCTTGTTTTGGAGAGGCTTAATATTTGCTCGTTTTGCCTTAAATTTGGTCTCTGAAATCAAGAACAGAATATGTCTATGGCAGGACCCTTGAGATTCAATCTTCCCACCTCACAAGGGGAAGACAGGAAAAGGAAAAAGGCAATCTCACAAATAAATACACATGCAATTGGTTGGTACTTGATAGTTAAAAGTATAGCATATGTGCATGGTTCATCATGTGTAATTTAATCAATATTTAAGACATATAGACAACTCAGGCCTGTCGTTACGTGACAAGCATTTCATGCTGGAAATTCATTCTTTTGTTTTGCCAAATTATTACTCAAGTTATGTTTCACAAACTTTCATATAACGCTTTAGTAATTCTTTTCATCGCTGTCTGCACAACTTGTTCAGTATTCAATGTCTTTGACAGTGTCTTCTCATTATTTTGGGACCTCAAAATGACAGTGACGGCAGATATTTCACTCCATAAATAACACTTCCTATATATGTATTAACATAGTTCTCCATTAGGTGTTTCATATCTAATTTTTTAATAAGTACTAGGTGTTCATATTCAATTTTTTATAAGTATTAGGTGTTCATATTCATCTAAAATAATACACCTACCCCCAAGTGCCACATTTAAGGGCAGATTTCGGCTTCTGGCCCATCCAACTCCTATACCTACTTCACAAATTGATAAAAATACTCCGAACTATGTATGGCTGAGAATTGACCTATATACACCAGCTGTCTAGTTTTAAGAACCCATTTGTAAGGTTTTGCTATAGGAGGCTAATATGGTGGCCAATAGCTTATTAGTTAAACTTGCTGTGGATACTTCTCATACTCAAATGAGTACTACAATAGGAGATTCAAGCTGAATTTAGTGAAGAAAAAGAGTTGGAAAATACCATAACTATTTAATAAAGACATGCTTAACAAAGAAAGATATACCTCAGGTACAGGCGTGATTGTGTGTCGATGTCTAATGGAAAATCCAAACTTTTCAAGCTTCAATACAACTGGCTGGCCATCATCAGGATGGTTTCCCTAACATAGATACAGGAAAACTAAGTTTGACAATGATAAATAAAAAAAATTTAAAAAACGAGTATTTAGATGAAGACATACCAATGTTGCAGGCTAGTGCAGCAACTCAATAGCATCTTGCAGGGTAATAGAGTCTATATTTTTTTTATCTGAAATAGCAAATGTTACTTGTCAAAAAAAAATTCTGAAATAATAAATGTTTTCAATCATGTATGAATTAAATATTACAACAAATACAAGTCATTTTATTCATTTATTTTATTTTTTATTTTTTTTTTGAGGGGGGCGAAAGAAGCAGGTAGTGTTTTACAGATGCATGAACTGCCATATCGAAACAGTTCATAAAAAAGTTCTGAACTGAAGCTTGTGTATGATATCCTAAAAAAATAAAATGAAGGCATGGATCAAAGTCGATCTCCCATCTGTAGATGCCTAGATGCACCAAGAGACCTCAGAGAGCATCCACATAATCCATATTTTTAAGATTCTTTTTCTTTTCATTCTTTTTTTTATTATTTATAAATCCATATTTTTACAATTAATCCACAACAGCCAGAATTTTTGAGCACCAAGTTATTGCTTCATGGCCAAATGCAATTATCCTCCAGGTACTCCCCTTGGAGGAAAGAATAATTTTCTCCATAATAATAAAAACAGAAACATACTGATGAAAAATATATTAGTGCATATCAACTTTGGTGCTTAAAAACCTTAGTGGAAGCTTCACGTGCTTTAGTAAAGGTTTTTAAAAGGGGGAATTAAACAAACTAGTAAATTTTTTTGACATTCTATAGTTATATGATTGTAAATATGTCATACATTAGTTATATTCTTTTACCTATAAAAAATATCATGCAGAACTTTTCATACTTGCGGATAGCATCTTTTTTGCCCTAGGCACATGATAAAAAATTTTAACAATTAGAGGAAGCTAGATATTCTAATACCGAAATCAAATTGTGATACAAATAAAAACTGGATGAAATGCGACTTTTAACTTTGACAAAATCATATTGGCGCAAAACTAGATATTCTAATACCAAAATGTTTCAGAAGTAGGACCAAGACAAGGAAAAGAAGAAAGGGATGAAGTATAAAAGGAAGATTGATGACCAAATGATCCGACAATATGATTGAGAGATAACCAGAGACACTGGAATGGAGTTTCAGCTCAGTGGTTGAAGCACAGTTGGCTCTAGAATAATGTGACAAACATTGGCAAGAATAGAGGGGCAGCTGCCTAAAGCAGAGAAGATTTTCAGGAATAACAAATGAGTCATTATTCAGCCAGTGAGGATCATGCTGGAACAGGTGAACCTTCCAAAAAAAATCAAGAAGTCTAAAAGGACATGAATGGAAGTAGTGAGAAAAACGACCTGCAAGGTCAAGAATAAGGGAAAATATTGCTTTAAAGATTAATGGAATTTATGAAATTAACTACAAAAGTAGTAGTGATATTCTGGGAGGATGATGTGACCACTGTCAATTCTATAGGGAGCTGATAAACTGCACTTTTTGTATCCCACTTTTAATTATTCAATACTGATGAAACACAAGGAGCAGAGGCCATATAGCAACAAACAAAAATTATTCATTAACGACAATAAATATGACACACTATTGGATTCAAATAATAATAAGAACAACGACGACTACTGCATCTGCATCTACAATACTAACAACAAAAGAAAAGAAAAACACTCTAGAAATGGGTATCAACAGAAGAAGCAAGATATTCATGTGGCCAGTGGTGGAGCCATCATTGGCCCAGAGGGGGCAGTGCCTCCCCTCAACTCTTTTAAAATTACAAGTTAACCTGTACTTATAAAGTTCTTCAAATTGGCCCCTTTGAAATTTTATACATGCCCCTTAATCTTTTATAATCCATCTTTTTTTCTATCATGCAGTTCACAACACAAATATGCAAAATAAAAGACATATTCCACAAGGTGTATTCTTCTTCCAAGAGAACAAGTGTCAGCACATGAATGCTTGCATAAAGAGAGAAAAGCATGCAAGAGCAGTCTAGAATCTCTAGATATGTTTATGTTCAGTCTTATGTTTATAGATTTTATGATAATATTATGCATAAATTTATGTTTAGATTTATTGATTTCAGTCTGTATATGTATGGATTTTTTGAAATTTGAAGGCCTGATTTGAATAACCAAATTAAACCAAACAGGCATGACCCAACCCTTTGTATCTGATCCACAGATGATCCCTTGATGTTAATTGTTTTGAAGGGGAAAAAAAAGGAAGAAAATTAACATCACAAGACTTCCCTAATGACCAGTAGTGGCTAAGTATTCATCCCTAATTTACTTGAAAAGAAAACGAAGCATAGATGCTTAACTTAAGCATTTACATATATGCAGATAATGGCAGTAGGCCAGGAATTAAAGCTCCAAAAATTTAGTAGTCCCATTACAAATACAAATGAGGCTAAACATACTTGAGAAACCGAGGCTCTTTTAGGCAAGTATCCCTTCCTGTCCTCACCAAGCTGAACATAGAACCCATAAGGACCATTCTTCAAGAGAATCTAAAAAATAAAAATAATTCCAATACATACATTAAAAGCAGTAATAAGCTTCTGAAGATGATAAAGATTCATTTTTCACATAATTGATGTTAAATCAAAACAAGGAAAACCTTCTCATTTGATCCAGGGTAAAGGCCTAAACATTTTGGCTCCTCCACTGTGTCGCTATTCTGAGGAGTAACCTCTTCATCATCATCACCGTACAATGTCTTAGCAATGTACCTGCAAACAACCCAACCATAAAAGCTATTTATAGTGACCAAATAACAAAATATTATTTATCAATAAAGATTGTTTGCAATCAAAACTTGAAAAGCTTAAAAATTATAAATGAATAATTACTACTAATTATTTCCTACAATCAGGAATACAAGAAAATGGGTTAAAAAAAAATTGAGAATATACTAATTTAGTGGCTTAAATATGAGATAAATGACTATATCTCATTAAACCTTTAAACACTAGATTGGACAATGTTCCATAACAAAATTGAGAAAGAAGCAAACCCTAATCGCGCAAGTGTCAAAGAAGCTCATCAATGGAGATCGCATAAAGTATGAATTTAGGCACTAGAGTCAAGGATGTAGAGATATCAGGCAATTGGTGATGAAGTCCTCTGTCAAAACCCATTCCAAATTGTGCACTTTGTAAATTTTGGGTTTTGGGTAGTTCTGGTGGTTAGGTTTTAGGTCAACTACGGTGTTGGGTTGAGTAGGAATGATTTGAGGGTAGCAAAGGTAGGTAGGGAAATTGCGGATATTGGTAGGGGAGTGACGGAGGTAAGTAGAGATGATCGAGATAGGTGGAGAGGAGTGGAGGAGTGATGGAGGCAGATGGGGAAGTTGTAGAGGTGGCGAGGGAGGGTGAAGGAATGTGCGGACGCAGGTTGTTTGCAAAAGACATTGAAAAAAACAAGGCTACTTTTGTTATTTTATAAAAATATGTCATGACTTTTTTAGGTTTTTTTAGTCTTCCATAGTTGTTATTTTTAAAAAGTTGGCACTATTTTGTAACATTAGTTTCAAGAACCCAACCAAACATAGGGAGACATTTTTTCTAAAAATGTTTTTCGTAGAAAATGTTTTCCATGGAAAAATGTTTTTTGTTTAAACAAACAAAGCGCAAGTTACAATAAAAATACAAGTACAGAGGCCCATATTTGTTGCATTTTACTAGGATAAATGAACCAATAAGGAAATGAACAATATATAAAAGGTAACATGATTTATAGGAAATTGCTAAAAAAATGTGAAACTATCATTGCAATTGTAGGAATTTGTATTCAATTCACTACACCATAACAATATCAAAATGATTCTGATGACTCACCGACAAATGGAGCTTATGCAGAAGAGAAGAAGCATTTAAGAGCGAAGTAAGAGAGAGAAGGTTAAAGTCTGATGATACCATAACAAGCAACTCCAATTGTTTGAGAGAGTTGAATCTAGTTATCCTTGCAGGTATTGGGAGGACTTGAAGAGAAAAGAAGAAAAAAGTTTTATATAGAAAAATATCCCATTTTCATACACAAAATGAAAAAGTACACAATAAAGAGTAATAATTCTTTCATTTTTTTCATCTCATCTGTTGTCAAAACTAGTGATAGGGTTTGAAGCCGAGGAAGAACATTTGCAATTCCATTGAACATATATATATATATATATTGTATGCCCCTCTCATATGCAACCATGAACCTGATATGCACTTTTTCCAGCCGAGGAACGTCAAGAAAAGAGAAGTATTTCACTTCACCAATATATGCAAATGTGGTAAGACCAATAGAATTTATGCACAATCAAAATCTTCAAATGGAGGGATGGACCATGAATGCATAAAGTTTCAGGTAGAATACTGTTCTTTAGCCTCAACCATTCAAGGTTTAAACAACTAGAAAGGATACTGTTAGCACAACTTTGATTTAGAGGCACATGTTCTAAATCAAGGGATTTAGGAAGACGAGCCTGCTTACGTGATTAGGGGTTGGCCTTAGGTTGCATGATTTTAGGCACAAATACTTTAATTGAGATTAATCACCTTGAGGTTGATGAAGAAGCTGACAGGGAAAATCATATAAGTTATTACTTTGGCTTTTCAGTTTTCATTATAATTGCAAATCTAATCCACCTATCAACATAACCAGCGTACTCGTTACCAAGACAAAAACAGATCCTGAGAGTGAGTAGCCTTTGACCATTGTATAGCTCCAAAAATTAATCAACTCCAGTTACAAACTTACTCTTATTCTCCCATGAGATATCTGAATCTCCATTTGAGTACCTTGCTTTGTAGTTGATTCCGAGCACAGTATGAAGATCAAAATCAAGATTCAACATGAATGGACAGATATATTTCCATCTTCTAGACAGTATCCTTGCCTTGATAGAATCTCTAATACTCAAAAACGAGAGAATGAAAGAGAGAATGTCATTTGGCATTTCAGTAAGATGATTAATGGGTTTGAGGTCATTGCCCTAACATATTTCAACCAACGAACATGTATATTAGCAAACAGTAAATTACTTTAATGGACACAAGTATTTTCTAGGGCTGAGCAAGAAATTAGTATAATTCGTAATTGGATATTTAGTTTGATCTGATAAATTTGAATTGGTTTTTTGAATTTGTGTTTTGGTTTCGGATTGAAAATTTAAAAACCCGTAAGTCACAAACCAATTTTGGATTGAATCTCACGATTCCGGATTGGAACTGATCTGGACCATATAGAAATAATTTATATTTATATTTATACTATATACCCTCCCATGTAATATAATTTATTGTTTCATATAAAAGCTAAAGTCTAACCCTAATTCATTCACGCCACACAGTCTCTAACACTCTCATCTCTCTCTCGGTACTCTCTCTCGCCACACTGTCTCTAACACTGTTATCTCTCTCTCGGTACTCTCTCTCTCTTCTCTTTCTCATCTTAGACTGAGTTCTCTCTCTCTCGATACTGTCTCTCACACTCTCATCCATCTCAGATCAGATCGGTGAGCTACTTGTCTCTCTCTTGGTGAGCTGTCTCTCTCTCTCTCTTGATGACACTGTTTTTCTGTTTCTAAAATTGGTGTGGGTGTGTAAGTAAGAGTTTTTATTTTTATTTTTTTCTATTTTTATCTTAAATGGGTGTGTGTATATTTTTTCCTGTTTTTATTTTTTTTTCTAAAACAATGACTTCTTTATGTAAGGAGAGAAATAGTGTATCTTAAATGGGTGTGTGTGTATTATATGATTCTTGTTTTTATTTTTTTCTTTGGTTCTGTGGTGTGGATAAATTTTTTTTCTTTGATTTCTAGTATGATTTCTGTGGTATGGAGAGAAACCGTGTATATTTTTTCTTTGATTTCTGGTATGATTTCTATTCTCTAATAATATTAATCCTATTTTTTTGATGTATTTCTTTTTCTTGTTTGATAGATGCGTACTAGAGAGACAAATGATGTCATGACCTCTCTCAGTCTCAGTCTGAGCCAGAGTATGATCCTCAACCTGAAACTCCTTTTGGTTCAAAGGTATGCCCCCCTTTTAAAACCAGTTTATCTCTGTTTGTTTGCTTAGAATTTGTGGAAAGGGAAATGTCTACTACTGTTAAATTTGTTTGTTGTTGTCTACTACTACTGCTATTTGTTTGCTTGGAATTTTGTTACATAAGATGACATTTTGGAGAATTGGTGATACTGTTTTAATGGGTTTTTGTTATTTTATATGTTGATGTTTTTGTTGATCAATTCACACATGATGCTGTTTGCTTTTGTTTGCTTTAAATGTTCTATATTTTTTTTGTTATTTAATTATGTGAATCTGTAATCCTAAACCGATCCAATCCGTGTTTAAACAGATTGGTTCAGATTGGTTCCACGATTTAAACGGATTGGATTGGTTCTAATTTCTCAGGAACCGTAGATAACGGATTGGTCCTAATTTTACCCCAATCCGGACCATGCTCACTCCTAGTATTTTCACAATTTCTAACCACCATACAGAAACCAAAGTGGCATAGATTGGTCTTTTTCCCAGGAGAATTATTGAAGGATTATGTTCCTAAGAGATAACCGAGACAAAAGTACCATTAGTAGTGATAGCATATCTACACTTATATTCATGTATGGTCTTCTTATAATGTATAGCATCTCTATTTAGTATAGTCATTAAGGCGTTTACTTTCTAACAATGGTGAAATATCATGTTATCTGTTGTTGTATTAGGCAAGTTTCATTGCCAAGGAATGAAAGATCATTAACCACATCACTTTGGATCTCTTTGCAACGTCAATATAAACATTTGAACACTTATCTACATTTTTGTTGATGGTTTTAACTTTCAACCAAGATCTAGTGCAAGCTCTAACAAAAACTGCTTGATTTGCGAAACTAATTGGTATTGTAGTGTAAATCATATGTGTTTTTCTCATGAAGCATTGACAATACACACTATTGGGGTTGTAGTTTGACCCAATGATGCTCTTCCATGAGATAGATAGGGAATGTATTGTAAATTGGTCTCGTTAACTTGTTCAAATTGTCTAACTATTTATAGACAGAGATAAACTATTTGTTATTATTTTAATGGAAATAGAATAAAGTCAAAGATAGTATTGCTCATATAAAATTTCTAGCTCTCAACGGTAATTTGGTTGGATTTTCAATTTCAACACTTCAACATATTGTCCAAAAATTAGCACAAAATGACTTGCATTTTCTCCTATAATAAGGCAACAGTTAAGACTTATCTCGTATAGAAATCTGCAAAGTAGGGTCATGCTTATAATATGGGGTAGTTACAGGCCAGTCCTATGAACCGTACCAAAAAAGCCTGCTCAAGCTTTCAACGATTAAAAATAAATCAAAACTCGCAAACAAAAACCAAAATGTCCCAACCATTTATCAGTTTTATAAATTTTTCACTATCATTACCAGTACCAAATGATTATTCCACAAACATAAAATATAAAATATACATCTAAAAAGTCTAAAAAAATTCTCATTATCAAAACGAGAGGTAAACACGTAAAATTTTTTACTCAAGACTTATGAGTCTGGTCCAGTCCATAAGATCCGCCAGTAATTATCCCTTATAGTAAAATGTTGTGTTATGTTATTTTGAATACATATCATTTATGTTTAAATAATTGAATCACTTGAACTACAAAAAATCTTGTTTTATTGCCTCAATTGTGTCCGATGGTAGGACCACGAACAGAGAGAGGATTTTACACTGAGGGGGGGCAACTAGTGCCGTCTCCATAAATTTTTATTCAATGCGGCGTTCAACAGCAATTTTTTTCAACTTAACCGGCCTTGTGTCACGTACCAACTCATTAGGGATGTAAGTTCTACACCAAGCACCTTGCAAGCGCATTAGTTTGTAAGCAGCAAGGCAGGTAAAGTAGATCTCTATTGCATTTACTGAGTTAGTCCGTGGGTGTAATTCATGGGATATGTAGTATCACTCGTGAAGCCGGCTTCTCGGGGGATGACAAGCGCCCAGTCCGTGTCACTTGGCAGGTTGAAATTTTCATCACCCATATCCAAATCAGACTGGCCAGTGAGTTGAATTCTTTAATCGATTTCGATTTGGTGGATTAGGCAGGTTGAGTGTGTGTTAAATCTGGAATCCAAAATCTGGACTTTCTTTTTCTTTTTGACCCGATTAAAATCTAATCGACGCCGACCAAGGAAAAGAAAATTAAAAAAAAAAACTACATATACATCCTCAGAATACAAGAAACTTCCAATAATCATAGTCATAAACAAAATACAAACAACAAACATAGAAATATAAAAATTATCAAAAAAACATATTAGTTACAAAAAAAATGAACTTCGTATACATCTCACAAAATCAACATTCTTACACATCAATACAAGAAAAAATTGAAACAAAAAACACAGTCTGTACAGACAAGAAAAGCAAAAGCAAATCTTTTTTTTTTTTAATTAGAAGAAGGAAAAAAACACACACACACACACACACACAAAAGTGGGGAGTTTTCGATAAATGACGTCCAAAGGGTGCCTGAGGGCAGGGGTTGCAAACTTGCAGTTGCAGCAGTGTGGGCATGTGGGGAGCAGAGAGAGAGAGAGTACCTTGGAGGCGACGCCGGAGTGACTGGTTGAAGTAGCGGACGCCAGTGGTTGGATGAGTCTGAGGGTGTGATCGACATTAGAGAGACATCGAGATCTACATGACAAAAAGCGCCATTCCAGTGTGTGTCCAGATACGTCATTTTGGGGCAAAATTTACACACACACCCAAAATAAAATAAAATAAATTGAGAAGAAGTAGAAGACACAGAGAGAGGAGACGAAATGTAATAACCTGACTCTCGTATGTGATTCTGATATATTTTACGTCCCTTATTTTGTGCTTTCAAATGCTAAATGTGAAACTTCATGAGAAATTAAGTTTAAGTATATATATCTTATGAATTGAACCTGTATCTGTTAGGTAAGGAAAGTATCTGTTACATTTAGAATGTTAAATCAGAAATTGAGGACCTTAGAGGCTTGAGAATCCCAAATTGATTACATAATTGGAATCAGCATAATTTTTAAGTAATAATGAGCCTTCCTATGAAATTTTAATTTGGGATGATTAAACGATTGATTTTCGTCCTATTCCCTCCTTATGTATATATGTGTATTCTTTGACCCTTTTGATAAAAGAAGTTTCTAACTCAAACACATCTCTTGAGAGAGGGTTAGGGAGAGAAAGAGAGCTTGAGAGGGAGGAGAGGAGGAATTGAGAGAGAGTTTGTGAAGATTTGGCTCAAGGTATGTATGAATCACCTCCTTTCTAACCTCTTCTTAAACTCCTCTTACTTTCATGGAGTTTGACATTGAGAACATGTATGTGGGCATTATTTTCTTGGGAAGTATTCTTATCATTTGATTGTGTTAAAGGTAAAGTAGGTATAAAGAGGAGTTGTAACTTATCCTTTGAATTTTCATGTAGAAATTACATGTGGCACATGAATATTGTTTGTATGATGAAGAGAATTGAGTGGTGTTGCAAAATTGGGATGAATTAATGTAATTGAGCTTGTGGTTTATGAATATTGAGGCATCATATACTTATAATCCATGTTATCATGATGTTAAGCTATGGTATTGCCTTAATTTTCCCTCCTTTGTGCCTTAACATGTGCCTACCAAGTTGTGGGTTTTGTCTAAATTTCAAACTGCAGATTGTGCAGAATCGCCGCACGTGCGGGGGTCATGGCCGCACGTGCGGGAAGCCTTGCCGCACGTGCGGGGTCACAGCCGTACGTGCGGAAAACAGGGAAAAATTGGGCGATAGACACTGAAAAAAAGGCACGCGCGGGACCCTTCTGCCGCACGTGCGGGAGCCACTGCCGCACATGCAGGGCTCACAGCCGCACGTGTGGCCCATGCTGTAAAATCCTGTCTGCTCCGTTTTATCTGTTTAACCCTCTGGAATGGTTAAAATTAGTATTTGAAGTTTTTAAAATGCTTATTAATGTACTGAAGTTATCGAATCAAATGTGAGTTTAAAGAAAAAGGAAGTTGACTAATTTGTGGGTTCTATGTGTGCATACGTCACATACTAGAAGGAACTGTTGCGCCATCAATGCACTGTGAGTAGTAGTACTGTTATAGTACGCCTTTCTACAGCTAATGATTTCTATGCGCGTTCTGTTAATGCATGTCAATTATGCAACTTCTAGGAATGTTAGAAAAGATGTGAATGAATGATGTAAAAGAATGGAAATGTTTTCATATGACCCTGCAACTACTCTGTTTTTCGGTTATGATTAGTGGCCATCATTAATGTGATATAACCTGTAAGTTACTTATGATTCCGTATAAGAATTACATACGAATTATTAATATTGTGCAATTGATTGATGAAAAAGGAATTAGGGACGTAAACCCCGTTTATAGAAACATAATCTTTTGAATGTCCTATTTTGGACTCCTATAATCTGATTGATTTGGCGCACGTTTTATGTCATTGACATCTGCCTAGAATGGATTATCGAAATGAATACTCGGATAACGTCAAAGAATCGAATATCAACAATATTGTTATATGACCCAAGTTAGGGTGTGAATTGGTCCGTCCTCATGAATAGTGCTGTAATGACACCTGTGACTTTTGTCGATGAGTATTGTTAATGTTCTGATATGCAAGATAATTATGTTAATTTGTAAGAACCCATGGGGTACCTTATGAACACTATTATGGAATTATCTTCTTATGAACCCGGGAATATTCTGTTCTGTTTAATCGATATGTTTATGCCATGACGTGATATGAATGGTTCTATTCTTAAAACCTATGAATTTCTGGTATGGAGCAAAGTGTTGTACGGAACTAAGTGCTGCAGTGCGAGTCACCTCTAGAATCCGTACGAGCCACCTCTTGAGTCCATACTTGTGTGTACTAGGCTTAAAGTCGTTTTGTGAAAGTTAAGAGGCCTATGGCCACTCTGTGAAAGTTATGAGGCCTATGGCCGTTCTGTGAAAGTTATGAGGCCTATGGCCGTTCTGTACCATCTGTGAGGCCTATGGCCAATTTGTGACATCTGGGCCTATGGCCATTCTGTATGATCTGTTAGTATGAAACAAAGTGCTGCACGGAACTAAGTGCTACCATGCGAGTTACCTCTAGAATCCGTGCGAGCCACCTCTTGAGTTCATACATTCTGATAAGGGCTGTATGCCATTCTGATAAGGGCGTTATGCCATTCTGATAAGGGCTTTATGCCATTCTGATAAGGGCATAATGCCATTCTGATTATGGCTTAATGCCATTCTGATAAGAGGCTTAATGCCATTTTGATAAGGGCTGAATGCCATTCTATTTAAGGGCCAAATTGTGAAGTTATGAATCTATGAGGCCGAGGGCCAATTTGTGAATGTGTGAACCCATCGGGCCAAGGGCTAATCTGTGAAGTTGAAAACCGACAAGACCGCTCTGAAATTAGTACAAAATCAGCTCAACCACATGATCTCTGCATTTACATACACATTGTTATGTATCATGATTTAAGTTGTTCATTGAGTTATTAAAGTACTATTATTCACTGAGATCATCTCACTTCGAATTTTGTCTGATTCTGTAGGTAATAATCTGGAGGTCAGCCATAACCCTCGGCCTCTGTGTGTCCAGGCATTTGGGTGAAGTCTGCCCGTTTTTGTGTAGTTTACTATGTTTCGGCTTATACTCTGATTGTCTGCAATATATTGAAATTTCCAATGTTTTGTTATACGCCCAATCAAGGGGCGGTGTTTTGTATATGTATATGTTAATATTTATCATCTGATACACTGTTTGTGATCCTGGCATGATAGTGGTCGCTCAGTGGATGTAATTCTTTTTACTTTATGTTATTTTTTATATTTAATGCTTCCGTTCAAGCCCCGTATGTTGCGTATACCATGTCAATGTCCGTATCTGAAGTAGTCATGCCCAAACTTTTAGGGGCGGGTTTGGGGTGTGACACGAAACTTCTCTGGCACACTCTCGGCAACTCACACCACCGCGACCCCTACTATTCGGCCACTCTCTGACCCCCACAGCACCACTGTCGCAAACTCACTCATCCTCTTCCTTCTTGTTCTTCTTTCTCTTCCGATTGAGGAGGTTGGTTGCGGTGGCGGTCGCTAGGAAGGAAGAGGGCACAAACAAGATTTTCTTTTCAAAATCTTAGAAAGCATCACTGTGTGTACAAATCTCACTTTGAAACCAAAACCCTCAATCTTTCCCACCCCATTTTCAAAGATTTCAACCATTATTGACTCACATAGTTCTTTTTCAAACTTCAAATCTTCAACCCTCAAACCTTTTTGTGTTAATTATAATTATATTCCAATACTTCACTCATCAAATACATAATGAATATAACCTTATTTGTTGGACTCTTTCTGAAATATTATCCATTCTAAGGGCTATCAGAAGAAGTGTGAAAATGGGTCTCTGTTTTTTGGTTTTGAATATGGGTTTAGATTTGGTGGGTGGAGAGGTAGTGATGGGTTGGGTTCCTGCGATCTGAGTCTGTAGAGATTGAATGATCTGAGATGATGTATTTGATGGGTTCCTGCAAATGGGTTGGGTTCCTGCAAAACCATATTCAAAACCATCTGAGTTTGGATCTGAGTCTGTTGAGGGAAGGTTGAGTTCGTGGAGGTGGACTGCGGATAAGGGTGGGCGGAGGTGGATTGCGGCAGCGAGGTGGTGGTGCGCCGATGGATGTATAGAGGGAGCGGGTGGAAAAGAGTTTGGGATGGCGATTCTTCTCTCTGTCTTCTCATTTTTCTTTTTTCTTTTTTCTTTTTCTTTTTTTGGTGTAAATTTTGTCCCAAAACGACGTCGTTTGGGGACACTACAGGAACCATGGCAAGGAACATGGCAGAGGATCCGGACTCATGTGGGATAGAGATAAATATAGAGTTATGTTAGGGCCCAAATAAATTACCAAATTATAAATTATTAAATTTTTTATCAAATTTAGGGGTTGTTTGGGGTGTCCTAAATAAGTGCACTTTTTGTCTTTTTAGACTAAAAAGTTAGAGGAAAAAAATATGAATGTTTGGGTTAACTTTTTGCGAACCCGCTAGGTAGCTCGAAAGATGGGAGGCTCGACTGGCTCGAGACCAAAACGATGTCTTTTGGTTTTTTTTTTTTCATAACTCACAAGTTCCATAGAGAAGGAAGAAAGAAGAGAAGAGGAGAGGAAGAATCAGACAAATCAAACCCAAAACTCAAAACCAAAAATCAAACTCACAAATCAAACCCACAAATTAAAACCAAAAATTCAACTCAAAGAGATTCAAATCAAAACCAAAAATCAAACCCACAAATTAAAACCAAAAATAAAACCTAAAGAGATTCAAATCAAAACCAAAAATAAAACCCAGAGAGATTCAAATCAAAGCTGTGTGTGGCAGAGAGATGAGATGAGAGACAACCATAATAATAGAGAGGCCATTGAATGCTTCACCACCCACCTTACCTAAACTTCATTAATAAGTAGCTCATCAAGCTCTCCTAACACACAGACACACACAAGAGAGAGAGAGAGAAAGAGAGAGAGAAAAAGAGTCTCATTTGTGTGATATATACAGATCTGTTTGTATATAGATCCATTCCTCCTCTCCATTTTTTTTTTCTCATCCTCTTCTTCCTCCTCTTCATCTTTCCTCCTTCTCTCTCTCCATCTTCTGTCGATTTCAAAGAAAAAAAATATGTCGATTTTTAGATCTATTCCCCCTCTCTGTAAACGAGAAAGAAAAAATTGAAAAAATAAAAATAAAAAATACCCAAAACGACGTCGTTTTGGGTATTCAAGCCAGTTCAAGCCACATGTTTTTCAAGCTACGAAGTATTTTCTAATTTTTTTTTATCTTTTTACAAAAAATGTGTAATAAAAAATTATATAAATAAGTGTATAGGAGAAGTAAGGGTAATAGGTTGTACGACACCTTTTTCTAGGCAGAGTGCAGGAGATAAGGACATGATTACCTCCTTCACGGGCAACCATTTGGACTGTGTTATTCAGCCTGTGGGGCCCACCACGAGTCCCATTTTGATCATCTGAACCGTTCAATTTATAGAACTCATCGAGTATTATATTCCTGTAAAAAAATCACATTGATCAGATATCGAAATCACATTGATCGGATTAGTTTTTGTTCACCAGTTAACTATAACACCATCCATTTTTTTTATACAAAACTGATTTGATCATATAGTTAGCGATATCCGATCAACGTGATTTTTTATAGGCATATAGTACTCAACGGGTTCTACATATTAAACAGTTCAGATTATCAAAATGTGATCTGTGGTGGCCCTCACGGGCCGAACATCACAGTCTAAATGGTTGCCCGCGAAGGAGGCAGTCATTTCTAGATTAGTACAGCATGCTAATCACGCGGACAACCCATCACTTCAGCAAAAAATTGAGTTGTATTTTTTTTATGTGTAAATTTTTTTTTATTTTTTTGTGTGAATAGTGATAACTTTTTAGCTTTTTAAGTAATTTTTTCATTTTTTGTCTTTTTCAAGACGTTCCAAACCAGGCCTTAGTATGGAACTTACACAAATCACATGGATTCCACATTTATATGAAAGATTTGGTAAAAAAAATTAGTAATTTATTTGAGATCCATAGCATTTTTATAAACCTATTCTATTAGGTTAATTTCGCTTTTTCCCTAAATTATCACCAATTTCCCTATTTCATTCCCAGATTATTAATTTAGTTTACTTTTTATATTTATGTTTATGTGATTTAATTGGAGACGATTTTACAAATTATTAATCGTTGAACCCTAATTTAATGGGCAAGAAGGTAATTTTATTTTCATTTGAAACAACTTAAATTATACAACCAAATGGCCATTAAATTAGTTGTGACGTGTTGTTTGTTCAAAAAAAAAATAAGAAAAATGAATATTTTGTTATATGATTTAAGTTGTTTAAATTTTGAAATAAAATTTGAAGAAATTAGAAATAAATAAAACCCAGGGTTTGCCCTTAGTAAAATATCAAACCCTGAGATTTTTATTTCTTCAATTCCAACCATAAGTTTTTGAAATAAATTAAATTTGAACCATTTGTCCATATCTAATTAAAACCATTAACGAAGAAAATTATTTTGCAATACCTAGCATTATATTATTCACTCTTCCAGCTCTAAGTCAATTACAATTTCACCTAAACCATACATAATCACAACCATCTTTACCAATCATCATACCCTTCCATCACCACCTTATTATGCATCTCACTATACTTGATTATCCTCTTCCACTCTTTCTTGCCCATACCCTATTGTCACGACCCAAATCCGCCCCGATAAGTTTAGCATCGTAACCGGCCAGTAATCCTTGGATTACCGAAGGCCTTCCTGTATAATCAAAATAATCGGGGCTTGCGAAAGCTATAAACAAAACACCAATAGTCCAACGAGCTGTGCATCTACTTGAACAAATAATCATATGCAAAAGCGTTAATTTACCCACTTACATTACATAACATATAACACAATATCTTATACAAAAAAACAGATGTACGGGACAAAAATGTATAACATAACAGAAAGCTTGCTAACGGCCTTCCAGGCCTAGCCCCAACTCGGAGGCACCCAAAACACTTGGTAGGCTTCAAAACAGTGGCTCAGTAAAAATCCTCCTACACTTGCCCTCCAGAACGCTCATTTATAAATATATATATAAAAACAGTGAGCTAGAGCCCAGTGAATAACGTTAAAGTAAAGGGGTTAGTGAACGAATTCCAAATATATCATATCCGTAAAACAAATCATGACACAATCATTCATATCAATCTCATATCAGAACATAACATAATGGTACATCTCATAGAACATATTACATATCGTCTTTCGACTAGAGTAATCGGTTCCGGATACCGATTAAGCACATATCACCACAATGAAGTGGCTAACGAGATCTTATATTCACATTTATGTCATGGACCCGCATTTACATGCCGTTCCCCATGACTTGGGACTATCTATGGATGCCATAGTAGATTTCAAACATGGGACATTCGTTCACGTAAACAATATCATTTCAGAAATCATAACATATCATAACTCGTTTGGAACATAATTCATATCAACATATCTTTACAGAAATGTTACTCACAGTGGGCTTCCAGAAACGGTTGGTCAGTCTTTGAGTCTTGACCTACAAACATAAATGTACATGGCACAAAACATGTCTCATTATTACTCATTCATGTGGCCATACATGGCTTAGCTTTCTCACTTAATTTCCCATTCATTCCATGCTACATAACTTGTTCATATTTCCCATATACTCGGATTCAACACATAATTTCTAATTCACTTACTTATGTTGTTTCTTAGCTTATTAATCTTTAACGGCTCATAAATCATGCCTAAGAATGCCTATAAAGAGATGGGAGTGAAGATATGTACTTAAAACATCTTTTGAAAACATGCTGAAAATAAGTTGGTGGCTAGAGCCAGCAGAAGGCAAAAATAGAGCTCGCTCGAGCCAGCTTCTGCAGAGTTCAAAATTCTGAGAGCTCGTAATGTTGGCTCGAACCACCACTTCTTCGCTCGAGCCAACTGTAAATTTTTGGGCACCAAGCTTAACAAAAATGGCTTCCAAACCACTTTCAAACCTTAGGGTCTTGCATGGTTTGATCAAACACATAAAATAGCTTTAGAAAACTTCAATACAAGACCCTTGAAACATCTTTTATTCAAAAACTCATCAATTCTTGAAAGATTTGAATCAAAATTCCTTCATGCAATATTTCAACTCTTTTCATGGTTTTCATAACATGCAATTGGTGATCAAGAAACTCATGAATTTCTGAAACATTAAACATGATAATCTCTTGAAGATGACAAGTAAAATTCACATCCATGCAAAGATTTCAAGACCAAAACCCAAAACATGAATGAACAAGGTATAATCTTCCATAAACATGCATACAAGCCACTTTCTTGCTCAAAACCCATCTTCATTTCAAATTCCATTAGATGATTCAATAATTTTCTTAATACATGATGCATGGAGGAATAGCTACAGAAATTAGACATAGAATCCTTACCTAAAGCTTTAATTTCATAAATGTGAGTTGAATCTCCCTAGTTTCTTCAATCTCTAGCACGAAAACAAGCTTCTCTCTCTAGAATGAGCTATCTCTCTCTCTAGCTCAAGACATGGATGAACTCAATGAAGCCAAATGAATGATACAACATTCCCAACTCATCCGAATGTACACAACACACACCTCACTTTGAGCACAATACACGTGCAAACACATGCAAAATTCCAACACACATACACAAGGGTTTTAATCCCCTACACTCAACACCACAAAATGTCTTAGCACATCATACACTTAATCACATCTTGGATCATTAATAGAATTAGATTAGGTACCAATCATGCATCATTTAAATCAAACACAAGTAACCTTAATTAGTCAAGGTTAGCACAAAATTCAATTATTCAAAAATAGTTCCAATTAAAGCTTAATTTAATCACATGCGATTTTACTAAACTGAATCAGTTTTTAACAAAACTTCTCAGATGGTTCCAAAAATTCTAATTAGCCAATCCATGTGCTCAATTTCAGTTTCTGAGACCGTTTAGGCTATCAAATTCATATCAAAGCATAAATCATTTCATATCAAAGCATAAATCATAATAGATATTACTACGAGTAGCAAATTGAAGGCCCTAATAACATACAAAATACATAATAAACACATAACTCTTTTTAACCACTTAATTAACATCCTTAATTACGGATTAGTAGTTAATTACGAACCGGGGTTGTTACACCTATCGTGATCCAACCCTTCCTATTCAACTTTACATTCCGCTATAGCCATTGCTAGTCTCCCTTTCCCTTTGCCCGCAACTATCTATCACTATCCTCTCATTCACTACCTCCTTCCCCTCTTCCCTCTGCCAGTCCCCCTACCTCAATTGCCATTGTCTTTGCTACTATCTTCCTCTCATTCAGCTTCACCACCATTTCATTCCCTTTCCGTCAACGACAACCACATCCTTCATTCCCTTTCATTGGCGACTACCACCTATTATTTTATTTTATTTTCCAATGGCGACACCACCTCCTCTTACTTTCCACATATGACCACCACACACTTTCTTTTTTCCACCAACAATTACTACTTCTTCATTTTCCATAACAACCACCACGTGTTCTCTCTTTTCCACTGATGACTACCACCACCGTCTCCCCTTCTCTGTTGGTTCCTATTGCTCATTCTCATCGATCACTATTCTTATACTTCTTGATCTACATTCCCCATACCTATTGATCCTCATTCCCTCTTTCCCTTTTCATACACAACTAGTGCCTCCCTCACCAAATTCATACCCATATTAAAGCTGCGAGTCAAATGTAGATTTTTAGATAACAAATTTTAAAGATTTTCAGATCTCTATCTCCATAAATGCCTGCGATTTTGCTTGTTGGTTTTGTTTAGATCTCTATTGAGAACGGGAGAGGATGAATGTAGTGCTAGGGAAGGAGAAAGAATAAAATAAGGTTGATGTTAAAGAACAATGGAATGAAGAGTGAGAATGGTGGATCAAGGCAATGGTGGTTGCATCTAAGGAAAGAAAAACATTGTTGAATGTTGAGAGTGGGTGAGAGAGATGAAACAGTGGATGTGGAAAGAAATAATGAAAGCAAATGACTAAAAGACCATTTTCTATTTATTTTACTTAACAGAGATGGACGGATGTATGAAATTGGGATCAAATAAAAAACTCAGGGTTGAAATTGAAAAAAATAAAACCTCGGGGTTTGATCTGTTACTTGAGTCAAACCTTGGGTTTTTTTTTTTGTTGTTGTAATTTTCCTAGTATTTTTTATTTTTCAATTAAATTAGACTTTAACGGTTAATGATTTGTAGAATCATCTCCAATTGGACTACATGAACATAAATTAAAAAATTTATGGACTAAATAGACATAATTAATAGTTTAGGGATGAAATAGAAAAAATGGTCATAGCTTGGGAAATAAAAGTGAAATTAACCCACTCCATTACCATATAACGTTATCCCACATCGAGAAGGCAACAAAGCATTAGTTATCCCACCTTCTATAAATAACGGTGATTTATCATTTTGGCACAATTAGGTTCACATCACCATTATCCTATCATTATCATTTTATCTCGTTGATCTAGATGAATATCAAGTTTTTGATTTTGTGATTTCTTATTGTTTGAAGATAAATAAATTGTGATTTGGTGTTATTTAGGCCTTGTTTTGTAATCATTTTGTTTTCAGTTTTCAGTTTATATTTACAAAAATTTTAAAAATTATCATAAAACTTGTTTGGTAAATTTTTTGGTTTATAAAATAGTTCTCAGTTTGTAAATTTGACCCAAAAAATGTAAACTCAAAAAATGTGTTCCCATTGGTTTATAAACAGAAAAACGTAAGCCACTGTAGCAGAAGTTACTGTAGCGGAGCTACAATAAATGAGTTGTGGGCAGAACGACCACGGTTCGAATCTTCGGAGCACCACATTTCAATTTGTTTTCTCCAACGGTAATAAAACTTGTATCTAACCTTATCATCTTCTTTCTTTGCTTCACGTTGAAAGAATCTTGAAGATCAGGTGAGTCTCTCTCTTCTCTCCCCTCTCTTCTTTTTCTCCTCTCTATTCCCTCTCTTCTCTGTGTTTTACCACGCTTCCATGTTTTTTTTTTCTTCTAAAACATTACTAATGTTGCAAATCTGCAGATCTTCGCAGATCTTCCAAGCAAATCGATCTCAGGTCTCTCTCTCTCTCTCTCTCTCCTCTCTCTTCTCTGTGTTTCATCGAGCTTTTATGTTTTTTTTTCTTTCTAAAACAACAAATCTCTCTCTCTCTCCTCTCTCTTCTCTCATGATTGGCACAGCTCAATGGACTTCTCTTTATTATATGCTTCTGTTTATGGCCCCATTAGCATAAATATTTTGTTTGATAGTATGAGGCCTTCGGTAATCTACGGATTACTGGCTGGTTATGACCCAAACTTTTAGGGGCGGGTTCAGGTCATGACACACCCTCATCATTTAACAATGTTTTCCTTCCCTCAGATGCAATCACCATTGCCTTGATCTACTATTCTCTCTATTCCTTCTATTGTTCTTTGACAACAGCCCTATTTATTCTTTCTCTTTCTCCAACACTACATTTATCATCTCCCATTCTCGATTAAGATCTAAACAAAATCAACAAGCAAAATCGCAGGCATTTATGGGGATAAAGATCTGAAAATCTTTAAAATTTGTAGTCTAAAAATCTGTATTTGACTCGCATCTTTAGTATGGATATGAATTTGGCGAGGAAGGCATTGGTTGTATATGAAAATGGAAAGAGGGAATAGGGATCAATAGGTATAGGGAATGTAGATCAAGAAGTATAAGAATAGTGATTGATGAGTATAAATAAGGAAACAAATGGAGAATGGGAGATGGTGGTGGTAGTCATCGGTGGAAAAGAGAAAGCAAGTGGCGGTTGCTGTGGAAAAGGAAGAAAAAGTAGTAATTGTTGGTGGAAAAAAAAAATGTGTGGTGGTCGTAGGTGGAATGTAAGAAGATGTGGTGTCGCCATTGGAAAAAAAAAAGTAGTAGTCATCAGTGGAAGGAAATGAAGGATGTGGTTGTTGTTGATGGAAAGGAAGGGAAGTGATAGTGATTAAAGATGAATGAGAGGAAGATATAGCAAAGACAATGGCAATTGAGGTAGGGGCACTGGCAGTGGGAGGAGTGGAAGGTGGCAGTGAATTGGGGGATAGTGATGGATGGTTCCAGGCAAAGGGAAAGGGAGATTGGCGATGGCTATGGTGGAATGTGAAGTTGAACAGGAAGGGCTGGATCACGATAGGGTATGGGCAAGGAGGAGTGGAAGAGGATAATCAAGTATAGTGGGATGTATAATAAGGTTGTGATGGAAGGTTATGATGATTGGTAAAGATGGTTATGATGATTGGTAAAGATAGCTGTGATTATGTGTCGTTTAGGTGAAACTGTAATTGACTTAGAGTTGGAATAGTGAATAATATAATGCTACGTGTTACAAAATAAATTTTTTTTGTTAATGGTTTTAAATAGATATGAACGGATGGTTCAAATTGAATTTATTTCAAAAACTTACTGTTAGAATTGAAGAATTAAAAATCTCAGGGTTTGATATTTTACTAAGGGCAAACTTGGGTTTTATTTATTTATAATTTCTTCAAATTTTATTTCAAAATTTAAACAACTTAAATCATATAGCAAAATATTTATTTTTCTTACTATGTTGAACAAACAATACCTCACAACCAATTTAATGAGTGTTTAGTTATATAATTTAACCTATTTCAAATAATAATAAAAAAATACATTCTTACCGATTAAATTAGGGTTCAACGATTAATAATTTGTAGCTTAAATTAATAATTTGGGAATGAAATAGGGAATTTGGTGATAATTTATCTCTCTCACACACACACACTCGAACGGCGCTTCTGTCATGCAATCTCGATGTCTCTCTCTAATGTTGATCACCCCCTTAGACTCATCCAACCACTGGCGTACGCTACATCAACCGGTCACTCCGGTGTCGCCTCCAAGGTACTGTACTCTCTCTCCCTCTTCTCCCCCACATGCCCACACTTCTGCAAGTCTGTAACCCCTGCCCTCAGGCACCCTGTGGACCTCATTTACAGAAAACCCCCCACTTTTGTGTTTTTTTTTTTCTAATTAAAATAAAAAAGATTTGGTTTTGCTTTTCTTGTCTGTATAGACTGTGTTTTTTGTTTCATTTTTTTCTTGTATTGATGCGTAAGATGTATACGAAGTTCATTTATTTTTTTAACTAATATGTTTTTTTTTATAATTTTTATATTTCAATGTTTGTTGTTTGTATTTTGTTTATGATTATGATTATTGGAAGTTGCTTGTATTCTGAGTATGTATATGAAGTGTTTTTTTTTTTAAATTTTCTTTTCCTTGGTCGCCGTTGATCGGATTTTAATCGTGTCAAAAATAAATTAAAAAAAGTCCAGACTTTGGATTCCAGATTTAATCACACACTAAACCTGCCTAATCTGCCAAATTGAAATCGCTTAAAGAATTCAACTCACTGGCAAGTTTGATTTGGATGTGGGTGATGAAAATTCCAAACTGCCAAGGCCTGTTAAGTCGAAAAAAATTGCTGTTGAACGTTGCATTGAACAAAAATTTATGGAGACGGCACTGGTTCAGTGTAAAATCCTGTCTCCGTTCGTGGTCCTACCATTGGATCTTATGGGCTGGACCAAACTCATAGGTCTTGAGCAGAGTTTTAAAAGGCTTTCTTGAGGCTCGCCTTGATGCTTGCCTCGCATTGAGGCTAAGGTAAAACGCATCAAAGCTTTGATTTTTAGGCATTACTCCCCAAAGGCTTGCGCATCATAGTTTGAGACATGCGCCTTAAGTGCACTTTTTACGCTTTTTGCGCATAAGCATGTGAGGAGTATGCACATGCAGAAGTTGCCCTGAGCATTTGTTAAACTTATTAGATTGTTTAAACATAAAAAATTAAAAAGAATCCATTTTTACAACTATATTCTACAGGAAAAATTAAGTAAATGATCAATCAAGAAAAACACAGTTAATGGTCAAGTGAGAAACTCAATCACTAAAGTTAAGAATATCGATTTCCCTTTCAATGAAGGAAAACTTCCTTCTATGCAGTAAAATGTTCAACGCATTAAAGCGAAAAGTATTTACACATTTATATTTAATTTTGTTTTTATTTTTTTTAACTATCTAAAAATATTTAATTTATTCAGTTAATATTAAAATTTGAAATTTGAAATGCTTGCGCCTCAACGTCCTGAGGCTTACGCCCCGCCTCATGAGGGGTAAACGCCTCAAGGTACGCATTCGCCTTTAAAAACTTTGGTCTTGAGTAAACAATTTTAGTGTTTTCCTTTCGTTTTGATAATGAGAATTTTTTTAGACTTTTTAGATGTATATTTTGTATTTTATGTTTGAGAAATAATCATTTGGTACTGGTAATGATATTGAAAAATTTATAAAAGTCATAAATGATTTGGACATTTTGGTTTTTGTTTTTGAGTTTTGATTTATTTTTAGTCTATTTTTAATCGTCGAAAGTTTGAGCAGGCTTTATTGGTAAATAAGTCCGGTTCATAGGACTGGTCCGTAACTGTCCCATATTATAAGCATGACCCTACTTTGCAGATTTCTATATGGGATAAGTGTTAACTGTTGCCTTATTATTGGAGAAAATGCAAGTTATTTTGTGCTAATTTTTGGACAATATATTGATGTCTTAATATTGAAAATGATCCAACCAAATTACCATTGAGAGTTAGAAATTTTATATGAGAAATACTATCTTCGACTTTATTCTATTTCCATTAAAATAATAACAAATAATTTATCTTTGTCTGTATATGGTCAGACAATTTGAACAAGTTAACGAGACCAATTTACAACACATTCCCTATCTATCTCATGGAAAAGCATTACTAGGTCAAACTACAACCCCAACAGTGTGTATTGTCAATGCTTCATGAGAAAAACACATATGATTTACACTACAATGCCAATTAGTTTTGCAAATCAAGCAGTTTTTGTTAGAGCTTGCACTACATCTTGGTTGAAAGTTGAAACCATCAACAACGACGTAGATAAGTGTTCAAATGTTTATATTGACATTACAAAGAGATCCAAAGGGAGGTGGTTAATGATCATTCATTCCTTGGCAATGAAACTTGCCTAATACAACAACAAATAACAGGATATTTCACCATTGTTAGAAAGTAAACGCCTTAATGACTATACTAAATAGAGATGCTATACATTATAAGATGACCATACATGAATATCAGTGTAGATATGCTAACACTGCTAATGCTACTTTTGTCTCAGTTTTCTCCAAGGAACATAATCCCTCAATAATTCTTCTGGGAGAAAGACCAATCTATGCCACTTTGGCTTCTGTATGGTGGTTAGAAATTGTGAAAATACTTGTGCCCATTAAATTAATTTATTATTTGCTAATATACATGTTCTTTGGTTGAAATATGTAAGGGCAATGACCTCAAACCCATTGATCGTCTTATTGAAATGCCAGATGACATTCGCTCTTTCATTCTCTCGGTTTTGAGTATTAGAGATTCTGTCAAGGCAAGGATACTGTCTAGAAGATGGAGATATATCTGTTCATTCATGTTGAATCTTGATTTTGATCTTCATACCGTGCTTGGAATCAACTACAAAGCAAGGTACTCAAATGGAGATTCAGATATCTCATGGGAGGATAAGAATAAGTTTGTAACTGGAGTTGATCAGTTTTTGGAGCTATACAATGGTCAAAAGCTACTTTCTCTCAGGATCTTGGTAACGAGTACGCTGGTTATGTTGATAGGTGGATTAGATTTGCAATTATAATGAAAACTGAAAAGCTTGATCTTGAGTTTTCTGCTAGTCCTGAAAGTCAAAGTAATAAGTTATATGATTTTCCCTGTCAGCTTCTTCCTCAAGGTGATTCATCTCAATTAAAGTATTTGTGCCTAAAATCATGCAACCTAAGGCCAACCCCTAATCTCGCAAGCAGGCTCGTCTCCCTAAAATCCCTTGATTTAGAACATGTGCCTCTAAATCAAAGTTGTGCCAATAGTATCCTTTCTAGTTGTTTAAACCTTGAATGGTTGAGGCTAAAGAACAGTATTCTACCTGAAACTTTATGCATTCATGGTCCATCCCTCCATTTGAAGATTTTGATTGTGCATGAATGCTATGGAGTAGAGAAGTTTGAGATTTCTTCTATTGATCTTACCACATTTGAATATATTGGTAAAGTGAAAAACTTCTCTTTTCTTGACGTTCCTCTGCTGGAAAAAGTGCATATCAGGTTCATGGTTGCATATGAGAGGGGCACACAATATATGTTCAATGGAATTGCAAATGATCTTCCTCGGCTTCAAACCCTATCACTAGTTTTGACAACGGATGAGGTGAGGAAAAAATGAAAGAATTATTACTCTTTAGTGTGTACTTTTTCATTTTGTGTATGAAAATGGGATATTTCTCTATATAAAACTTTTTTTTCTTCTTTTCTCTTCAGGTCCTCCCAATACCTGCAAGGATAACTAGATTCAACTCTGTCAAACAATTGGAGTTGTTTGTTATGGTATCATCAGATTTTAACCTTCTCTCTCTTACTTTGCTCTTAAATGCTTCTTCTCTTCTGTAGAAGCTCCATTTGTCGGTGAGTCATTAGAATCATTCTTATGAGGATAAAATTTGATATTGTTATGGTGTAGTGACTTGAATACAAATTCCTACAATTGCAATGATAGTTTCATATTTTTTTAGCAATTTCCTATAAATCATGTTACCTTTTATATATTGTTCATTTCCTTGTTGGTTCATTTTTTTTAGTCAAATATGGGCCTCTGTACTTGTATTTTTACTGTAACTTACGCTCCATTTGTTTAAACAAAAAACATTTTTCAATGGAAAACATTTTTATACGAAAAACATTTTTAGAAAAAATGTCTCCCTATGTTTGGTTGGGTTCTTGAAACTAATGTACTAATGATTGTATTAGTGGTTGTGGGGTGGTGATAGTGGAGGTGGAGGTGGAGTGGTGGTGGTGGGGTGGAGGTAGTGGTGGTGTTGGTGTTGAGGGGAGGGTGATGGTGGTGGCAGCAGCAATGGAGGTGGTGGTGGTGGTGGTAGTTTTGTGGCATTGGTAATACTTAAGTTTGGAAAATGTTTTCCACAGGAAAAGGTTTTCCTCATTTTAAAAGTGGAAATCATCTTCCTCTCATATAGGCTTGTTTTTTGTTGATCACGGAAAGAGTGTTTTGTTGACTTTTGTTTTTCATTGTACCAAACACCAGAAAACTCAAAAAACAATTTTCCGACCAAACAAATGAAGCATTAGTTTTATTGATTAGGGTGGTGGTTGGTTGGTTTATCTACGTACTGTTCTTGTTGACATAGTTATTTTGGTTGTGGTAATCCCTCATTATGCTGCCTTTAGTTGAATTTGGTAATCCTTCATTATGTGTTAATTTGTTGCAGGTTCTATAATTTCTTTGTTTATTATTTCTTTTAGGCTAAACATAGATTTAAAAGCAGTGGCATGCTTCTGTTGAACATTATTGAGAGCATCTCCATCAAACTAACTATTTTTATTTTTTAGCTAAAATAAAATAGTGAGTAAGTCCCCAAAATTTAAAACTAACAATCAAATTAGCTATTTTAGTTTTGGTGATTTTGGCTAGTCAAACATTAAAAAAATATGATTTGTGATATTTTGGAGTTAGTTGTGTTGAGTTTATCAAAAATATTTTTACATTAAAATTGTTGGAGTTTTTTATATTGTTTCATTGCTGAAATCCTAGCCTCGTCTTTCCATCTCTTTGTTCTCTCATTCTTTATTTTTTGGATCAACAACAAAAGAAAATTTTATAGATTAACAAGAAGTACATAATGAGGACAAAGAGTTCTCTCAAAATGAATATACACAATAAGAAGCCTAACCAAAGATAAACAGACTATACATCACAAATAGGTGTGCAATCCCTTGATATCAATAAACGTGGAATCCCTTTAAACACTGGCGAAATGGAGGCCCATAATGAAGCTGAGTAACACACTCTATCCCACAATGACTCCGTGTCTTCAAACTTGTCCTCAAAGATCCCTGTGTTCCTTCCAACCTAATGACCCAAAAGATTGACAATGCCATAAAATCACAACACTTTTGCTCTTTTTTTACCTCAAAATCCACAAAAATCAATTGAACACAAGTGCCTGGCATAACCCAAAGTATCAACCAAACAAAAGAGTTGGTGAATGCTCAAAGGATTCCCCACTTTGCGTACACATGATACACCATTGAGGACAAAGATAGCGATTAGGCCTTCTTTTTTGAAAGGTATCATTAGTCATGATTCTACCATGAGCCAAAGACCACATAAAAATCTTCACTTTAAGAGGCACTGCTGCTTTCTAGATTCTTTTGTGAGTAGAAGGAGGAACCTTGGGTTTATCGCTGATTTTGTCAAAGAGAGATTTGCTTAAAAAGTCACCAGAGTGAATTGACCAAACCCGCTTATTAGACACATTTGGAGACAATGAGACTTCATGAAGTAAGGACAACAATGATGCCAACTCAATAATTTCCTGATCATTAAGATTTCTTATGAAATTGAAATTCCACGAAATCGGTGCCAAACTAGAGCAAACTAAAGAAGTGATGGAAGCATTATGAGGACAAGCCACACGAAATAAATGTGGAAATGTCCCATCAAAAAAGGAATTACCCACCCAAACATCCTCCCTGAATCGGACACTCTCTCCATTACCCACTTTTAGAGAAAAAAATGGATACAAGTGGAAGCAACTGGGAGATAGATTTCTGATGGATCATTTTGCACACCAAAAAATAAAATAAAATATTGAACCGAGCTTAAACCCCAATTCAAATAGAATAGTTTCGAGTCTAGATGTCGATCCTCAAGAACAAAAGGCTATGTTGTTTTAAATCTTGGAAATCTCTTTTTAAATTAATTCGAGAGAATGAGGTTTTATGAAGTGAAAGATGAAAACTAATTAAAAATAAAAGTTAAATGGGTAATTCAATATAAAAAGACTTGGGGATTTGAATCCACCTCTAGCTTCATAACGATAATCATTTTATCAATTTCAGGAATTGATTGCTTAATACAATAGTGACCCATCGTGGCTGCTAGCCGTAACAGTGTCTTCAAGAGGATTCATGAATTTAAGAATTAGGTATAACTCATCTTAGATTGGCAAGACACGTCTACACTAAACTAGGGTTGTAGCACGTCTCGTCTTCTTTAGGCATGAATTATCTCAACTCTTAAATACATGCACAAAGATTACTATTGTATAATTTAAAATCGCAGAAATTAAATACATTAAACAAGATTGGAAGAATAAATTCAATTCAGTAGAAATTTTTCGTAAAATTTTACAATTATTGTATTAATAATCAATCCCAAAAGCAAATACACAAAATAAGGTTACTTGGCTAGGGTTTCATCTACACCCTAAGGAAGAAGATTAGTTGCCCATAGAGAAAGTGAAGAACGCCATGGATGTAGAGAACTCCATCCTTGGAACCTTGGGTTGCCTCCCTCTTGCCTATTGTGCCGTCTTTCAATATGTGAAGAACTCCATTTTTTTAAGCCTAGGTCATCCTTTTATAGTTCCCTCTTAATTAGGGTTGGATTGGGCTCAAAACAAACATGAGAATTATATTTTCGGACTTCTTATGCGTTGTGCGCCCGGGCTCACCGCGACCTGCGCTCGGGCTCACTTGGACAGTAGCTTCACTCATGTGCGCCCAAGCTCACCACGGCTTGTGCCCGGGCTCACTCAGATAGTACTCAGCTTCTTGTGCGCCCAGGCACACTACAACTTGAGCCCGGGCTCACCTCAACATTGAGCTCTTTCCATCTTGCTTTGCTTGGCCTCACCTTGTGGTCCTTTAATATTACCATTTCTTCTCATTTTCATCACAAGAGCTCAATTAACCTACACAACACACAAATCCATTAGAATAAGGAAAAAATAACAATTATGGACTTAGCAAGCGTAGTTTAGGGGGACTAAATGTGTGCATTTAGGCACCTATCAATCTCCATGGAGACCGGCAATTACCCCTACTAACTATAGGAGTGTCCTCGCCCCTAGTTATGGATAGGTTGAATCTACCAAAAGCCCGTTTCTATGCTTCTAATTGGTTGTTCTCTTCTCCCCATATTATGATAGAGCAGTGTCTAGGGCTTCTAAACTTTGATACCGTGCCAATTTACTTGAGGGAAAGAGAAAATATCAGAGGAAATTTCTAAGAATTGAGGTAAAGTGATATGGCTACCAAAGAAAGCAGTAACAAAATGACAAAACCCTGAATTGCTGTTTCTTCTTTATTCAAATTTCTAGAAACAACTGCAAACCAAAAGTTAAACCCTAATTCTCTCACTGATTTAGAGACAAAAAATAGCAGAGGGAATTGAATAGAATTGAGCAGTGTTTGACCAAATAGTGCTTTTTAATGAGACATATAGGGAATGTATTATAATATGGTCTGGTTAACTTGATCAAAATGTCTGACCATTTATAGTCAGGGATACACTATTTGTTATTATTATTATTTTTGAGGGGAATAGAAGGTCCATGATAGTGCTTCTCAGTTAAATTATCTAGTCTTTACCGTATTTTGGTGATACACTATTTGCTATTATTTTTTTTTCTTTAATGGGAATAGAGGGTCCATGCTAATGTTTCTCAGATAACATACCTAGTCTTTGCCATAATTTTAGTTGGGTCATCTGGGAACTCTTTCATTATCAAGACTGATATATTGTCATAAAAACCACAAAAATAACTTGCATGTTTAATAGGTAGCAGTGAAGAACATCTTATGAAGACAGTTTGAGAACACATTCATGTTTAAAATGACCTGCACAATCATGCAAGTATAGAAAATATCCTTATTACCAATGTATTATTTTTTTTAAAAAAATGCAAATTTGACCTCCAAATTAAATACAGTCCGAGTTCAAGGACAAATAATACCTTAGGGGTCTTGCGTATCTGTCTCTGGTGATGATTTAACACAGTGGTACTATATGTGTGTTTTGCATCGTGAATTCAAAGATTGTACTTCAAATAGGAAAGGGAAAAACTGATTTTGTAGGCATTTTCATCAATATATCAAATTTTTTGTTCTTATTTTTGTTTTTTTTTGTTAGCCTTCACTCTGGAAACCCATTTTGTTCCTTGTAGGTCTTTATTAGCCATTCAATTTTTCATATCTATGTATCGCTTCAAACAACTCACTTCCCTCCCTTGTGTGCATTTGTGCATGTGTGCATCTTAGTTACAAGAAGCGGGGGTGGGGACAGGAGCGAGAGTGAGGACATATAGAAGTTTCTAAGGTTGGGAGCGCCTATGGGAGCGTGTATATATTACATATATAAATATATTCTAATAATTATGTTTTTTGTTTAGTTGTAATATATTTGTTAAAACATGAATTATTATTGGAGATTGATGTCTACTATAAATTGTCTTTGTTAAGTATAAATAAATATTATGTAAATAGGAAGTACTAGAATAAGTTTTAGTTTTTATTTATTTTTATTTTTTTTCAAAGATTTGTATGCTTGAGAGGTTCTATCTTAGATGGGAGCGATTTTTTTCCTCAATGGGTGTGAGTTTCTTACAGGTTTCTTACTTGGGAGCGCAGAATCGTGTGTCTTAGTAAGAAACGTCACCCAAGTAGGAGCTTCCTGCAATTAAGGTGTGCATTCACTTTCACAATTGCTAAGGTGTTTTTTAAGAGTAATGCTGTACATACTCCCAGATCTTATCCTATTTTCTCACTCTTAGACACAATGCAATGGGACCCACGTTAATAAATGTACATGGGATCCACTCACTTGTGCCTAAAGGTGAGAAAATACATTAAGAAATGAGATATGCTGATAATAAATTGAAACTAGTAAAAAAAAAGAAAGAGTTGAGAGCAGGCACTTGTTTGAGAGTTTTACTTTCTGTTGGTTTTTGTCAAAGAAAGTAGGTCTAGGAAAAAGGTAGCAATGAGAACTGATAGGTTTGTGGGATAAATCTATCTAAAGCACCAAACAGTCATGTAAGGCCAATAAACAATCCAACTCCTTGTCCACTGGGCATACATTCGAGTGCGGCTTAGGTGGATGGAGTCAACCACTATTATACCATCTGTTATGTATCCAAGTCCAATGGACTCACCAACTCCTTGTCTACTAGGCATAAATGTAAGAAACAAAATATTGATTGTAGTTCTACCATAAGCTATGGGTTCGAGTCTAACAGAAATTCTAGAGAATGTTTGCTACATGAAAATTTTGTTTTTGAAGCCAATGTTAATTTCTTTTTTGGGCTAATTACACAAACCTCCCTTAAGGTTTCTAACAATTACATGGATCTCCCTTGGAGTTTTTGAAATTACACTGCCTCCCGTGTTAGAGTTGTCAAGAAACAATTATTGACAATGGTTGTGATTTTACACATTTACCCCTATTAGTTAACCTATTTTTTAATCCTTGTAACCAAACACTTCTAACTTAAACATCCTACCCAAACATCCAAACATCATCATCTTCTTGTTCCTTCGTCTCTTTGTTTCCTTTTCTCTTTTCTCGCTCCCACAGTTGCAACCACCCCTCCAACACAACCCCTCTTCATCTCCCTCCATCGTCACAACCATTGTCTATCGGCAACCATAATCACTGTCTCTTTACCAATCCCTTCCTCTTCTTGCCTGTTCCCTCCCCACCACCACACCCAGCACAACGGGCACCCTAAGGTCCCGTTTGTTTTCAGAGGTAGAATGGAGGAGATTAATAGTGAAGGGATTGTTAGTGAGGAGATTACACTTGGGGGGTGTAGCCTTTATATAGGAGTGTCATTTCACTTTTACAAATTTTCTTTTCCATCTAGGAATACACTTGCCTAGCAAGGACACCTTCCTAAGTAGATTAGGTTCTACTTCTTAAGGTAACATTTCCTTATCCAATTAGTTGGTTCCTTCTCACACTAAGATTACACATCCTATGTATCATATTTTGACTAGGCTTTGACCACTGCCTTGACCTGTGTGGTTCGTGTTTCGCCACATGGTATCTCTATCAGAGGTCATGCTGCATCATCTGACCTTGAACCCACTTGGTCCTGCTCAAAAAGTACATCCCCACATTTTATAGAAGAAAGGCTTTCTCAAAATTTTGTTTTAACTGGCCGAGGAGTTAAACTTTTATTTAATTAAGGCAAGAGGGTTGAAACATTACAATTTTGACACTTCGAGAAATGTATGATTTCATTCATTTTAAAATCATTTTCAGACTTTCTTGGTATGTTGTTTTGGTTAGCATGGACATGTTTTGGCCAATGATCAAATTTTGTTTTTAGTGTATTGTTTTGGTTAGCATGGACATGTTTTGGAAACAACAGATGAAATGAGAAATGAATTTGGAAACATATGGAAATATTTAGAAACACAAACTAAAACCTGAGGAGGTCTGTGCATATCTTTACATAAAGGGCACAACTATGCAATCCTGAAGTAAATGCTATCCAGGAATTGTTATACAATCTGGATGTATAAGAAGGTGCATAATTCAGGATTGCATAGTTGTAACAAAGAAAGAATTTTAAGTGATTAAACATGCTTGTTTATCTTCTCCTCTCTCTCATTTCCTACTTCGTAATAAATTTAAGAATTTTCTTTGTTTTTAAATGCCTTTCTATAAACAAAAAGCGGCAAATAGAAATAATTATTGTTGGATATTCATAGTAGGTGGTGAAAGGACTCATTGTTTCATTGCCTATCAATGGAAACACAGGAATTTCGGTATTGCACTAGTTTTTTGTGTTGGTTTCTAGGAAAAGGAGCCGTTTCAACCACTTGATGGAAAGAAAACAAAGTTTTGTTCCTTGCTTGTGTCTGATTTTCAAAATGTTATGAGAAAGTGTCATCAGTTAAAATATCTCTGGGAGCTGTAACAAAGATTTCAAAAAGGCTAGACAGTTAAAGTGATTTTGCAGCTCCATGGCCTGCATCTCGTTAATGTTTTTCATGGTGAATGGTTTTTGGGTTCGTATTGGGGAGTTGTGTTGAGATTTATTTTGTAAATTGTAAGGCCTATATTTATATATATATATATATATATATTGAAGTTTTTGCGTGTTCTTATGGTTTTGGATTTTTGGTTGTGGCATGTGTTTTTGTTCTAGACTCTTAGTATGATATAATGAAGTTTTGTTAAGTGATAGGTTATTTATCATAAAAGAATATAAATATATTTTTGGTTGGTGGCAGTTCCACACTGGGAGATCGAGAGGTCGAAGAATAGAGCAGCAGTACTCAAAACATATACATTGTGAACTGAAAGAGGTTGAAGTACACGGTTTCTTGGGGAGATCGAATGAGATGGAACTTGCTATTTATTTGCTCAAGAATGCTGTCTCACTTGAGTGAATGATTCCGAGTGCCCAAAAGAGATTGTACCATGGAGGTGGAAAGTGGACGAGCTCCCGATGCCCATGGTTTGAATGGCAAGAAAGAAGGCCTGTGCCTATGATTTGCTCCAAAAAGAAAAAGTCAATTCACATACAGAACTACTTTTCTTATGACATATATTTATGCTATAAAAACTATTTAGCTAGAATCCATGTTTTGTAAAACATAATTTATAGTTTTTCTTTAAAATTTTAGTTTGTAACTATTTATTAGTGTAGACTTGAATATGTGGATGTAATTTATTGGTTAAAATGTTTTTACTAATATTGTCATCTCACAGTTAGGGTTGGAACTTGAGCAAACTCAAGTCAAGTCTAGTTTGATAAATTGTATTTCCACTTTTAAGGGGGAAAAAAACAATTTATTGGATTTTAAATAACTCAGATGAATTCAACCCATTACATTTCATTCTTTTTATTTTATTTATTTTATTCATTTTTAGTGTTTTCTTACTGTTTACTTACGCTGTGTTTGATTGAGAGATTTGAGGAGGACTTTAGAAAGGAAAGGGAAAAGGTGTATGAAACTAGGTAAAATGTAGATATAATTTATTTACATTTCACTTACTTTTTCCATTTCTGTTTCCATATCCCTCATCAAATTCTTACATTTTACCTACCTTTTCTTTTTCTCTTTCCATATCCCTCATCAAATCCCCTAACTAAACACAGTATTAGAGAAAATCTCAATTCTTTATTTTTTTCTCACTCAACTTATTTACGAAAGAGCTATAATATATTATTTAATTATTTCATCAATTTTTTATTTTTTATTTATTATGTTGCTTCTTATGCTATGTGATACATTTTAATATTTTTCTAAAAAACATATGATAAATTTTACATAGGATGTTTTTCTCTCATCAATTATTTGAATCATAACTTCTTATTCAGTCCATTATAAATCTATTAATTTGAAGGGTTTATTTTTAATGACTTTAATAGATTATTTATTTAAAATTAAATTTATCATACATGAATAATGACATGTTTAAATCATATTTACTTTTAAAAATGAATATTATTGTGGGAGCCAGAAAAATATAGGTACTAGCTTATTGGGCCTAACCCAAACAAAGCCTACAGTGGGTCCAGCCCAAACAAATATCACACCCCCACACACACCCCTTCAAATATATACTATTTACTTCTTGATTCAATGACTAACTTCATCATCGGAGTACTCCCGACTGGCAACTCCGGTTAGGTGGCACCGACTATGTTCATTATTGCAGATCTACAGGGGTGAATCTCTTCTCTTCGTTGGATTCTACAACATCCATGTGAGAGGATATTTCATGGTCTCACAATTGGCGCCGTCTGTGGAAAACGTCTAACAGAGTTCAACGAAGAAGACAACAAATACCATACTCAAGATGCTCAGATCATTGTTACATGTTACTATAAACATGGCCCACAGTTAATCCTATCTTTTTACTCTTTGTTTAAATTGATCTCTGAAATTCAATCTTACTATCTATATGCATATACATATATATAGATATATATGTGTATATATTTATGCTCATAGATTTGGTCCAAACATTTATTCAATATAGTCGGCACATACTAAACCCATTGAAATGCCTTTGGTTGGATTTACTTTTGCATTTTTATTCTCTCTCTAAAAATGGATTTCACTCTTATTTTTGCTAGCTTCTTTTCGGCATTATATAATGGATTCACACTCTTTGATTCTTGAGATATACTTCCACGATGAGTTACTAATCCAATTTTTGTGGTAGTCGGCTGCTTATAAAGTTCAAAAATTCAGCAGTCGGCTAATCAAGAAGTTATTCGGCAACCAAACGAGGATGCATACAAAAAGTTATGGCCATGAAAATTTGTTTTTCGGCTTTTGAAAAAATTGTATATTTTATTCGGCAATGTGAATTTCATAGGCAAATATTTCATTACCTTACGTCATATTTACAAGTTCAATTTTATTCCTTACATTAATATATTTTCAAGTTCAATTTTATTTATGTCATTATATTTTCAAGTTCAATTTTATTCGGCAAACAATTCATTACCTTATGTTAATTTTATTCGGAAAATATTTCATTACCTTACGCCATTATATTTTCAAGTTTAATATACGGTTGACATTATTTGGTCACAGGAAAATTTTCATGGTTTCACTACCTACATCATGTATTTATTCGGCAACTGAAATTTCCGACGCAGTCAAACCCAAGTTCTGACTATACACCACGATTCTGATTGCCGATCAAGTATGCGGCAAGTCAAGAACAAAAGGGAAGTACTGCACAGGTGTGCTCGGCCAGACAAACTCAAAATTTGGCATGCGAGCCCATGCATTCGCATTTCAGCAGTGCTGTAACTTATAATCAATTGATCGGCAAAGCTCCAAAGCTACTCTGCACTTATTTGGCTTATTATTTGGCATGACAAGTCTGCAAACTCACAACTTATTCGACATTTCATTTGGCATATCAACATTTTTATCAACGCCGCAAGATTATTCGGCACCTCTACAACTCGGTTTAGACAACTTATTCGGTTTATTATTTGGCACAACTTTGCAAACTCACAATCTATTCAGCATTTCAATTTGGCATATCAACATATTAATATCAACGCCACATCGTCTAGCAATGACAACTTATTCGGCTTTAACATCTCGGCTTCGACATTGCTTATCAACTCCATTATACAATTGTCACGACCCCAAACCGCCCCTAGTAGAATGGTGCCGTGATGGCCAGTAATCCGAGATTACCGAAGGCCAACTTACAAGGATCACACACAATCAGAGTATAAAATATGGGGCTTACAAGTGCGAAAGCAATATACACTGAATCTAAGTAGTCCATGAGAGCCGTGCATAAGTCCAATGAAATGACATACATCTTTACAAAGTCTTACAACTTAGATACAATAAGGAAATGAGATACAAAATACATCTTGACCAAAAGGCTTCTCAAGCCAACATATACAAATACACATGAAATATAAGCTAAGAAGCATGATCTTCAAGATGGTACAAAATGTGAATCCCAAAACATGTCGGCAATGCACCCAATAACATATCGGCAACACGTCTAGGCGTCATTGCCTTCTTGCTCATCACCTACATATATATAGAGAGGGTGAGCTTGGATACTCAGTGAATGATATTAGAAATAAAGGTTTTGCATGATTGATATCCAAGATCTCTTCCAAAACAATACATAGCATACTTTATAATCAAGGGGGAAAATCAAGTTCGTTTGCCGATCTTTCAAGTTCCTTGGATGTTAATAACATCTACATAATGCATGGGGCGATGACATTCCAAGACAAGGGTGCAGTTGCATTATAGTCCCCTGGCACTAAGGACTTTCAAGACAAGAGTGCAGTTGCATTATAGTCCCCTGGCACTAAGGACTTTCAAGACAAGAGTGCAGTTGCATTATAGTCCCCTGGCACTACGGACTTTCAAGAAATGTCATCAAAACAAGATAGTGCTTGATATACAAATAGGGATAGTCATTCATGCGAAATCAAATACTTTTCAAAACAAGGCAAAGCAAAGTTTATCGAAACATGATAACATAGCTTTATTAAAAATACCACTCACTTAGTTCTTCAAACGTCGGGGTCGAGACAAGCCCAAGTCCTACAACACAGGGTAAGGCCTATTGAATACACTTCCAAACAAGCTTCATATGTATACAAATGATATCGGAAAAACATACTGGGCACCAACCAGGCCTAGGCCGAGGTTCCACACCTCTTCGCCGAGGTGTGTTCCCGAGGGCCACATTCAAGGAAAAGAGGTCGGGAAAAATCTGGGTTTCCCTCTGCTGATGAACATGAAGAACATGAGCATGAAAAACATGAAAAATATGAATGCTCAATCACAACCTGTTATCACGAAATCTGGGATTTTCATGCTACGAGTTCGAAAACATGGACCTGGGTACCCATACTTGAAGTTCTTGCGGAAACAAACACAAAAACATGATTCTCAATGCAAACTTTCGGATCAAAACAAGACTTTTTCTTCAAGAACATATGAACACTATTTTCTCTTTCTAAAACCAGTTTCAAATTAATGCATGACGTGCAGAACAGGTTCGATCGTGCAATGCAGGTAAATTGTCGCACAACAACTGTGATCATCGTGATAAATGATTGTTTGATGTTATAAAATTATATATTTTTTTTTTGATTTATTGACTCAAAATCACATACGATACATCAACCTATTTTTATTTTTATATTATTTGGTGTATTAAGGAAATGAATCATTATCAATATCTTTTTTGCAATTGAGGTTGTTGCAGTTGGTGAGCATTACAAGATTTCCTTTTGTCCTTTTTTACTCCACTAAAATCAGTAACATGTTTGTTTTGTTTATTTTTGTGTCATCAGAAAAATAAGGCTCTTGACAACAGAGGTGGTAAAATGTTGAGCAACAGGGATCGAAATTTACCTGAAGATGTTGTGAATGAGATACTCTCAAGGCTACCTGTGAAATCCCTGTTGCGATTCAAATGTGTCTGTAAGTACTGGTACACTCTAATTAAAAGCCTTGATTTCATTAGCAAGCACTTTAACCAGGAAAACAATAATGTTCGTCTCCTTGTTCATTATTATGTTTCCGATATTGATAGATATGCTATCGCTCTTTTCCCTAATGAAGCACTTGTTGGCATACCGCCTTTACATGAAAATTTTGATCATTTACAGATCCCAGATCCTATGCGACATGTTGTTGGCCCCATTGACGGCATATTTTTGGTATACACTTATGGGTATAGTGATGGCAACCATATGGCTCTGTGGAACCTTGCTATGAGAGAGTTTAGACTCTTCCATATACTTGAGCCAATTTTTCCACCGAATTTTTATGCTGTTGTAAATGTAGTTGGATTTGGGTTGGACCCATTGACTAGGGATTACAAGATTATTTGGATTCGCAACTTTGTTGAAAGGATTGGTGATGTATCAGGTGATGACATAGATTATCCTTGTTATGTTGTTGCACTATACACTCTAGGTAAAGATTTGTGGAGACATTTTTGATCTTCTTACAATACCTACAGGCCATTTCATCTATAATTCTTTGTGTGCGACATGCATAAATGGAGCATATTATTGGTTGTGTTTTGTAGGTGATGATAGTAGATATGGGATCCTTTCATTTGACATGAGGCTAGAGGAGTTTAGAGAGATAAAAGTGCCAGCTAATCCTGAACAGAAATTGGGGTCTCTTTCATTGTACAATGATTCTATTGGTTTGTTCTTTTGTCAAACTTATGTGATTTTGATATATGGGTGATGGAGGAGGAAGGGTGTTGGATCAAACTAGTAACAATAAAACCCTTTCCAGAAGTTTTACGTCCATGCGGGTTTTAGAAAGAGAAGAGCTTTTGTTTCAAAGTCGAATGAACGAGCTGGTTGTTAGGATCAAACACACCCATAAAATAAATCACACACACAGAGAACACAATATTTACGTAGTTCGGCCCAATACCTACGTCCACGGAGCAGAAATGAAAATTTTCACTAAAACAGAGCAAAAAATACAAAACGGAGGAGGAGGAGTATCTTACTCTCTCTACTCAACTCAGAGCTCTCATACATTTCTCACAACTCTCTTTTTTTTCTGATACAAATCACCATCTCCCTCTCGTCTCTATTTATACACAAAGAGAGAGAGAGAGAGGCAAATCCCACCCAAAAATTCTATCTTCTTTAATGGTTAATGGTGAGAATCAACAAAGGCAACAACGTGAGGAGAAGGAAGAGTTTTTCAGATGCCCAGCTCAGACTTTCACTTGTGGTGAAGGTCTTCTTACGCCATTCTTCCTTGACTCTCTCCTCTACATACATGGGGTTAGAGCTAACAATTCTATCCCTCCATACCCACATGCATGACTGACTTCTCACTTGAAGTCCATCCCTGCAATGTCTCCGCAAATTTCGAGTTTGTCTCTCGAGACCATCTTTGTAAGCATGTCAGCCAGATTCTTATCTGTGTGGATCTTGACCAATTCCAATAACTGCTTTTCCATCACTTCGCGTATCCAATGATGCCAAACATCAATGTGCTTTGTGCGAGAATGGTACATTGAATTCTTGCTCAGGTCTATGGCACTCTAGCTATCACAATGTACCGTGAACTTTTCTTGCTTTAATCCCAACTCTTGGAGAAACCGCTTCAACCACAACATCTCTTTCCTAGCTTCCGCTGCGGCAATATATTCCGCCTTGGTTGTGGATAAAGCAATACACTTTTGTAGCTTGGATTGCCAAGACACAGCTCCCTCTGCGAAAGTGAACTGAAATCCTGATGTAGATTTTCTACCATCAAGATCTCCCGCCATATCTGAATCCGTATAGCCTTCCAAGACTAGTTTAGCATCATTCAAGCACAAACACATTTTTGTTGTACCCTTAAGGTACCTCAGAATCCACTTGACTACTTCCCAATGTTCTTTCCCTGGATTGGAAAGGAATCTGCTTACAACTTCAACAGCATGAGCAATATCTGGTCGGGTGGACACCATTGCATACATCAAACTCTCTACGGCGAATGAGTAGGGAATATCCTCCATCTCTTCTCTTTCTTTTGTAGAGGAGGGACAAGAACTCTTGCTTAGCTTGAAATGATTAGCCAGCGGAGTACTGACTGGCTTGGCATCTTTCATGTTGAACTTCTCAATCATCTGTTCAACGTACTTCTCTTGTGACAGCCATAACTTCTTGGCTTTCCTATCACGTATAATTTCCATACCCAAAATTTTTTGTGTAGGGCCTAGGTCCTTCATGTCAAAGGACTGTGATAACTCCTTCTTCAGTGATTTGATTGTTGTGGCATCCTATCCAACGATTAGCATAGAGCATGAGTAGGATGAAATTTCCACTAGGAAATTTCCTGACATAAACACACTGGTCTGCAACAGTTCTTTTGTGCTTGTGACCCAACATGAATGAGTCAAACTTCTTGTACCACTGTCTCGGCGCTTGTTTGAGGCTGTAGAGACTCTTCTTCAATTTGCAGACTAAGTTTTCTTTCTCTTTGACTTCAAAACCTTCTGGCTGCTCCATGTAAATTTCTTCCTTCAGATCACCATGGAGAAATGCCGTCTTCTCATCTATCTGGTCAAGTTCCAAATTCAAATTGGCCGCTAGTCCCAAAACTACTCAAATGGATGACATTTTCACAACTAGCGAGAAGATTTCATCAAAATCAATACCTTTCTTCTGCCCAAAACCTTTGACAACCAATTGGGCCTTATACTTGACTAGCTTCCCACTGCCATCTTTTTTCAACTTGAACACCCATTTGTCCTACAATGCTTTGCAACCCTGGGAAGTTTGACCAAATCATAAGTTCTATTCTTCTACAAGGATTGCATCTCCTCTTGCATAGTTTACTGCTAGCTACTCTTCTCCTTATGATTCTGAGCTTCTTGAAAACTTTCTGACTCCCCCTCATTAGTAAGCAAAATATACTCAGAAGCACGGTATTTGGATGATGGCTTAGGCTCTTTTGTTGATCTTCGAATTGTGGACCAACAGTCTCTGGCAGAGGTAGTTGTGGCTCCCCCTGCTCAACACCCTCTACTTCTAGACGTTCTTCTTTTGGAAATCCATCCTGTAACTTTACATCATTGGTTGCATGCTACGGTAGCTCTTCTTCATCAGTGGCATGCTGTGATGGTGTAGGATTGGGAATAATTTCTAAAACATGATCAACTTTGGGTTTGGCTGGTTGCCCAAAGTCTTCTAAGGTTTGGCTTTCTTAAAACACCACATCTCGGCTTCGAATGACCTTCTTATTTTTCAAATCCCATAATCTGTATCTAAATTCTTCATCTCCATAGCCAATAAAGATGCATGAAGTAGCTTTATCATCTAGCTTTTGTCTGTGCTCTTTGGATACATGTGCAAATGCTTTGCACCTAAACACTCTCAAGTGAGAGTAAGAAATCTCCCTTCCAGACCATATTTCTTCTGGAATCTGAAAATTCAGTGAAACGGATGGTGATCTGTTAATCAGATTGTCACGACCCAAACCTGCCCCTATGGGTTTAGCACCGTAACCGGCCAGCAATCCGAGATTACCGAAGGCCTGCTTAACAGTAATACAGTAATACAGAATACAGGGGCTGGCAGAAGCCAAAACAGTAATTAAACAATGTCCAATGAGCTGTGACAGTCTGTATGCAAAAAGACTTTTCATACATATACATATACAAACAGTACAGAATAGTAGGTACAACATTTATATTCATTCAGGGCAGGGACTTAATCCCTATTAAAACAGTACAGTAACAGTCTATACAGTTTACAAAACAGATGGGGGAAGCTAGAACACCCCAAAGTCGTAGCTTGAACAGTTCTGGAACCTCAACGTGAGGCACAAAGGTTGGCCTGACAAAACAGTGCTAGCCTGACGCCCCTAGCAGCGGTCCGGTGCCGGAACACCTACATATATATATGAGCAGTGAGCTAAAGTCCAGTGAATAACATAATGCGTAAAGAGGTTAAGGATGACTGTCCTTTCAGTATTGAAAACAGTCAATTGATTCAGTATTTCAATCATTCAGTCATAACAGTCATATATGGTACACCCATTAGCATAGCAGTACAGTAAACAGTAGGTCTTGAAAGACCGAACAGTCAATGATGGCCATCATAATAGTAAACAGAAGTTCCAAGATAGGAACTGACAGAGATCTCTGTAACAGTAGCAGTAACAGTAAACAGTAGTTGCCATGGATGCCACAATACAGTTCAGAATAGAGGACATACATTCATTCAGTTAATAGTATTGATTCAGAAAGCAGTTCAGTTAAACAGTTAGAAATATTCATATTTGAACATATCTTTACACAGTTGTTACTCACAGAGTTCTGGGCTACAGTTAAGCTAGAGCGCGTCCTCAGATGCCAACCCTACACAGTTTACAGGATGAACACACACTAAGTTCATATTCGGGAAGCAAAGATTTAGCCCTTACTAAGACTCAGTGTAGTTCTACCTCTATATCCTCACTAAGATGCCTTAAACTAGGCCTAAGAATGCCTAGGATAGAATGAGGATGCAAAGATGCACTTTGAAAACATTTTCAGAATTTTCAGAAAACAGAGGTCCTGCTCGAGCGTGGGTTTCCCCGCTCAAGCGGACATGTAGACAAAGGTTTCCGCTCAAGCGTATAATTAACCCCTCGAGTGTACTGCAAAACAGTCAAAAGTGCTGGATGTGCGAAAATCACGCTCGATTGGGCGCTCGACACCCGCTCGAGCGTAAGACACAAGGTCCCGCTCGAGCGTCAATTCCTCCGCTCGAGCGGACTGTAAAACAATGCAAAGTGCTGGGAGCACGAATTTCACGCTCGAGCGCCAGTCACCCCGCTCGAGCGTGAGTTCAAAATCTGAAATTCCCAGAGTTGAACCTCAAGCTCAAATTCAACTTTCAAAGCATCAAATCCGATCCTTTTGGGCTAATTTTCTGGAAATAATTCAAAACTCATAATATAATATGTTTCCAAGATCAATTTGAGAAATCAAAGCCCAAAGGTAGTTCAATTAAATCCAATTTCAAACCAAACTTCATGAACATAATTCAAACATGACATGCATGAGTTTAAACAAATTCCAAGCTTCAAATACTTGCTCCAATGAGCCAATTCTTTCGAAACATGATGAATTCATGGTCCTTAACATTAACATGAACATGCATGTAACAATCTTCCATGAAAATAACTTTAATTTCATCAATATAGGCATGCATGCATGGAATGAGCTTCAATTCAACAATTTAAAGCTAATTCTAGACTCTAAACTTCAATAGACCAAGAACCAAGCAAGAACAATCCTAAATACAAGTTCAAGAAGGTGGATGTTCTACCTTAAGTCTTGTATTCAAGGTCTAGGAGCTCAATTTGACAATTCTCTAACAATTTCTTCAAGTTTCCAAGCAAAATTCAAGATGAACAACTCAATTCTCTCACTCTCTCTTTCTTGGTCGGTTGAGGGCTCAAGAATGGCTGAACATATGCCTTGTTTGAATGCAATAAGGCTTCAATATGTGTTGGCTAAGTGGCCCACTCAATGGTAAGGTTGTAAATAAACCTAACTTGTGTAATTTAGCTCATTTTAATCTAATTCAATCATACCAAATCACATTTCAGATAATTATACCATAGAATCACATTAATTCTAACTAGTACAGAACATCAATCAATTTCAGATTCGGCCGCCGATAAGGCCTTCAATTCGCAGTTTAAACATAAAACATAAACAGATAATCTAGCGATTCGAACAGATAGACATGCAATTTAACTAACATATTCAATCAGTCAGTTCAGTATTTCAGTCGATTCATTTACTTATCATAATCCGTCTCAGTTTAGCAGTAATCAATGGTTAACCAGTAATTAGTGGTGAGGGTTATTACACAGATAGCAGGCAACACGAACAGATTGTAACGCTCTCAAAATAATACATAAACCCAACATTCAAGATAACCATAGACATACGAGAATAAAGCATATTTCCATTCATCAGAGTATTAAGTACAAAAGTATTACATGTTGACAACAAAAGTAAATGCCCTATAGGCTTACAACTTTCCAAGTCAACACTTGGGTTTAATAAGAGTAGAGTTCTAACTCTTTACACAAAATAAGCCCTTGGCTTGATATACATGTAATAACAATAACCACAAAAAGATCCCTCAGCCTTAAGGCCTCCCAAGCTACGTCCTTGGAGGTGGCATGTCACCTGAACTTGAAAATGATGTCCCATATAGGGTGAGCCAATGCCCAGTAGAGATATACTAAACCAATTATGAACAATAACTAAAATATTAGCATTCGATAAATGGTTAAAACTTATAAACCAACTTATAACACAATCCAGTTCCATGACAAATATGTACATGTTTCATTCCACTTTCCTTTACTTAACCAATTCAATTCATAAACATGGCTCAGAACCTGGCCAAACAATTAAATGAGACTACATCCCATATTAAAACACTTCATTTATTCACAATTCAAATGAGACTACAACTCATGTCAAAAACACTTCCAATACTTCAATTATCTACGTTATGCAAATGCAATTAGAATTTCAGGACTTTCACCCTGGACACTCCGGCCAACTTAGTTATCAATGGAGTCTATCCCCTATCTCCTCCCAAACAGGTTTGCGAGTCCATTCCCTATCTCCTCTCAAACCATGGAGTACATCCCCTATCTCCTCCCAAACAACATACATATACAATGTATTTAACAAATATCATATACAATGATCAATCAATACACATATTCGATATATTATTCCAACCATCATATTCAATGACATATTCTACATGATTAGTTTCAGTTTTCCCTAATCAATATACAGTGTCTACAACAATCAAGACTATCCTCTACCAATAGCCCAAAGCAGTTATCTCTAAACAGATAATATATTTATCAAGCAGATAAAATCTCAACATTTTCATGGGTGAGTGATTAATTAATCCAACTATACCATTCAATCTCATAATTTCCCAATTTCATAGTTTCCAACTCAATTTCATATTTCCCCAAAATTAATTATACTAATTAATTTATCACATTAATTAGGACATTTCCCCCCCTCTTTCAAATATCAACCCTAAGGTTCAATTTCATCAATTAAACAACAATAATACCATTTTCCAAGACCTCTCATACGCATGGAGTTTAACATTTGAAAACCCCCTTTTTAAAACTCTACAACAAACCCTAACTTTCCCAAAATCACCAAACAACCCCATCTATCCAAAATACACAATATTTATGTCAAAACTCATAGAGAGGAGTAGGTTATCCCTACCTCGAATGACGAGACCAAATGGAGAAGGTGATGAAAACTCAAAATACTCCAAACTCAAAGATTTTCGGATCCAAATGTAGCCCACACCAAGCTCTACACTTTATGCGAAGGAACTATAGTAGAAGATCACTCAAACTAGATGATTTCTTAGAGGGAAGTTGTATTCTAGAGAGAGGAGTTCTTAAATGAGGGTTTTGAAAAGTTAGAGAGAGAGAGTAGGTCGAAAAAGTGACTTAAAATGACATAGTCAAGATCTGATATACGTATAGTCCGCTCGAGCGGAGAATAGGACGCTCGAGCATAAGACACAAAAACTTTACCCGCACGAGCGCAAAAATACCCGCTCAAGCGCCAAGGCACAACTGTAAAGCACCGCCTGCTCGAGCGCAAAGGGACCCGCTCGAGTATAGAATACACTCTTCTAGTACTTTTACAGACTCCAGACACCCGCTCGAATGCAACAAACCCGCTCGAGTGTAAGAAACTCCGCTCGAGCATAAGGAACTTCGCTCGAGCACGAAAAACACTTCTGCAGTACTTTTGCAGACACACCAAAATGCTGAAAGGATGCAAACTCCGCTCGAGCGTAACAAGACCCGCTCGAGCGGATCAGCAAAAATCTGGGCAACAAGTTTTGAGACTAAAACTCAACCAACCTGTTTGAAACACGCTCAAGACATTTCTAAACTCAAATTCAAAAAGTTAAAGGATGGAAATGCAACACATGCAACAATAGACATCCATGGAACCGAGCCTGAAATACAAAACCAATGGAGTGAAAACCAGGATCGCTATACAGCTTCTCCTCAAAATGGCTTTGGCAACTTTGCCATTTTGAGCATACATCTGACCTTCTCCACAATGGTCCGGTTCATTCTCTTGGCTACGTCATTGTGTTGTGGGGTTCCTGGAACAGTCTTCTCATGTCGGATGCCACGAGTAGCACAGTAGGCTTCAAACTTCTTTGACGTGTACTCACCTCCATTGTCTGTTTTGAGACACTTCAGCTTCTTTCCGGTCTCCCTTTCCACCATAGCATGGAATGTCTGAAAATGCTGGAACACCTTAACTTTGGTCTTTAGGACATAAACCCATACCTTCCGTGATGCATCATCAATAAACGCCAGGAAGTATTTTCTGCCACCCAAAGATTCCACTTCTATGGGATCGTATACATCAGAGTATACTCTGCTCAACAACTCTGATTGTCTTCTGGATAATGAGTGGAAAACGACTCTATGATGCTTCCCAAATAAGCAGTTGTTACAAGGATTCAATTTTGCATCTTTGGCAAAAGGAATAAGAGACTTCTTTGCCAAAATCTACAACCCTTTCTCACTCATGTGACCCAGCCTTTTGTGCCACAAATTTGGTGATGCCTCATTTTCTGCTACATTAAGGTTGTCTAAATTCACCTCCACATGAGTCTTGTATAGTGTGCCAATTGCCTGTCCTCTGGCTACCACCAGAGATCCCTTCTTCAACTTCCATATGCCTTTGCCGAAGTAGTTCTCATAGCCTTATCGATCTAAGGCTATCCCTGGGATAAGATTCAGGCGTAAATCGGGAACATGCCTGACATCTTTCAATACCATCGTGCACCCAACTTTGGTTTGGATGCAGACTTCATCGATTCCCACAATGTTTGAAAAACTGGAGTTGCCCATCTTTACTATACCAAAATCTCCAGCTTGGTACGTATTGAAAAACTCCTTATGGAATGTAGCATGGTAGGAAGCTGCTACATTTACCACCCACTCGGTGTCGTTGTCTGACATATAGAGACATTCTTCTTCTTTAACAGAGAATAATGAAATATCCTCTAAGACAGTAACTGCAGTGTTCCCATCTTCAGTCTTTGGCTGTCTATTGCCTTGTTTTTGTTCTTCTTTCAAGGCATAACAGTATTTCTTTATGTGACCCTCCTGGCCACAATGGTAACACTTGAACCTTGGTTGGCTCGTACCTTCTCTGGATTTCCCTCTGTCTTGAGATCTTTCTCTACTGCGTCCTCTACTTTTTCTTCTTCCTCTGCCTTTGCCTTTATTTTCTATGACGAGTGCATGTGATTGATCTTCACCCATGTCTTTTTTTCTTGCCTCTTCACTGAATAAAGCATCTGTAACCATGCTCATAGTCAATTTTCCTTTTGGTGCAAAGTTGCTGAGGGACACCACCAATGTCTCCCAACTATCTGGCAAAGAGCTGAGTAATAATATGGCCTGCATCTCATCATCCTGCTCCATTTTGACAGTTTCCAGTTGGTTCACCAGATTTTGAAACTCACTAGTGTGTTCAGCAACAGAGATATCGCATTTCAGCTTCAAATTTACAAGTCTTCTCGTTAGGAGGGCTTTGTTCCGAGTAGTCTTCGACTAGTACATGCCTTCTAACTTTGTCCAAAGAGCATAGGCATCAGTCTCCTGGACGACATGGTGGAAGACACTGTGATCGATCCATTGTCTGATCTAGCCAATGGTTTTCCGATTCTTCCGTTTCCAGTCTTCGTCGGTTTCTGCTGTTGGTTTAACTCCATTAAGCTTAATAGGGTCAAACAAATCTCGGCAATACAGCACATCGTCCATTCTGGGCTTTCAAATTACATATTTGAAAGCATTCAACTTTATCATGGATCTCGAAATCAATGTTGATTCCTCCATCAGACTTTGCCGTTGAGTCCAGACTGGTCAAATTAGCCGAAAAAGCACTTTGGATTGCCAAAATAAAAACTGGAAGTTTTTGAAAATTGATTTGCAAAATTTGACCGTATGGATGTGTCTGAAATATTTCAAATAGTTGGAAAGCACTATTGGATCGCCCAAATCGGACTTTAAATGGCTCTGATAAAGCCAAAACAAGTTGAATGGTTCAGATCGCTGAATTCTGGAGAGCAGTGGCTCCAGATCGGCTTATCGGCTCCGGCACGGCTCCGCGCGCAGCTCGGATAATGTCAGCGTCTGTTGTGCGCTTGTGGCAAGTGTTGCGCGTGAGATCATGCGCCTTCTTCCTTTGGAAGCGTGTGCGGTGCGTGGGCGCGTGGAAGCGCGTGAGAACTGCATCAAGTGGTACGTATGACGCGTGCGGGCCCGTCCAAACTTCTTTTCCGACGCGGTTTTCACGGTTGTGCTCGTCTGGTCGAGGGCTTGCACCTAGTGTACTCAAAAGTGGATTTTAGCCACTTTGATTTCTAGGCAATTTTTAAAAACACACTCTGTTTTGCCGAAAACGCACAAAACTAGCTCTGATACCACTTTGTTGGGATCAAACACACCCAAAAAATAAATCATACACACAGAGAACACAATATTTACGTGGTTCGACCCAATACGTTCACGGAGCAGAAATGAGAATTTTCACTAAAACGGAGCAAAAAATACAAAACGGAGGAGAAGTATCTCACTCTCTCAACTTAACTCAAAGCTCTCATACACTTCTCACAACTCTCTCTTTTTTGATACAAATCACCCTCTTCCTCCAATCTCTATTTATACACACACACACACACACACACACACAGAGGCAACTCCCCCCCACACACACCGAGGCAACTCCCCCCAAAAATTTCTACCTTCTTTAATGGTTAATGGTGAGAATCAACAAAGGCAACAATGTGAAGAGAAGGGAGAGTTTTTCAGATGCCCAACTCAGACTTTCACTTATGGTGGAGGTCTTCCTATGCCATTCTTCATTGACTCTCTCCTCTGCATGCATGGGGTTAGAGCTAACATTGGTGTTGTTCAACAATGAAACCCATGAGATCAGAAATCTTGAAATGTACGGATGTGGCAATGCTCTTGGGCTTTGGGCTATTTGTTACAAAGAGTGCTTAGTTTCATTGTTTGGACAAAATGATGAGGATGGGAGGAGAGGCTACCAATTCTCTGATGCGGTTCATGACTTCTTTATTACTGGTTGCAGCAAGAACCTAGGGTTTAGGAATCCAAATCCAAAATAACATATTATTATTGTTATCTGATTATCCTCTTTGGTTTCCCTTTTTTTTTTTTTTTTTTTTTTTGGGTGTAGGTTGTCTCGTTGGTTAATTTTCTCTGTTTTGAAAATTAGTACTTTTTATGGATGTTGAAATTAATAAATCGAAACTAGGGTTGTTTGGGATGTCCTAAATAAGTACACTTTTTGACTTTTTGGACTAAAAAGTTTAGGAAAAAAATACAGTTGTTTGGGATATCTTTTTGGATTTTTACGAAAAAAATGTGTATTAAAAAATTGTATAAATTAGTGTATAGAAGAAGCTTAGGAAAGAAGAATAGGCAGTACGGTGGATGTCCTAGCTGGCAGCGTGTGCAGAGTAGTGTATAGGAGATGGTTTCCTCCCTTTCGGGCATTGAATTGGACGGTGTTGTTTGGCTTGTAGGAGCTCACCACAGGTCTCGTTTTGCTCATCGGAACCGTTCAATGTGTAGAACTCGTCGAGTACTATATGCTTGTAAAAAATCACGTTGATCGGATATCGATAGCTATCTGATTGGATTAGTTTTTTTTGTCACACCATCCATTTTGTATACAAAACTAATTTGATCATGTAGTTAGCTATATCCGATCAACGTGATTTTTTACAAGCATATAATACTCGACGATTTCTACACATTGAACGATTCAGATTATCATAACGGGACCCGTGATAGGCCCCTATGGGCCTAACAACACCGTCTTGTTTGCTTCTTAGACTGTTTCCTTTGTACAAACGGTGGGCAGCTAAAGTACAACTCACGTGACATGTAAGTTGTACTTTTTTTTTGTAAAATTAATTTTTTTTATATTTTTTTTGGTGAATAATGATAAATTTTTAACTTTTTTGGTAACTTTTTGACTTTTTTGAGGTATGTCAAACCAGCCCATATATGTTGACTTTTTTTTACCTTGTATTATTATTTTGAAGAACAATACTATATCTTCTTAATTTCTACCCCCAAACTCCCTTTCAATGATACCAATTTATTATTTGTCACGTCATTGGAGGAGTTTGTATTATTATTTTGAAGAGCAATACTACATCTCCCTAATTTCTACCCCCAAACTCCCTTCCAATGATAACAATTTATTATTTGCCACGTCATTGGAGGATGGGACATTTTTGACACTTTTTTTTATCTCAATCTCATTATTAATTATAGCGATCCCGGGTTTACCCTTGTTGTACAGTGATCCGGACATGTGTCCGTGGATGTTGGTAGTTGTTTATCATCTTGTTTGCATCCTCTTTACTTTGTATTTTGAGTTATAGGATGTGTTGGGCAGACTTGTTACAGGTTGGTTGAGTTTAGAAACCAAAACTAGTTGCCCAGATTTTGGCCTGTACGCTCGAGCGGGGGTTTGGGCGCTCGAGCGGGGAATACACCCATCCAGTATTTCCTGTGCAGTGTTGGACGCTCGAGCGTGGGATTAGCCGCTCGAGCGGGGTTGTGCGAGTTCCGCTCGAGCGGGAAGTTGGAAGCTCGAGCGGAGACCTGGCTCTGTAAAAGTGCTGGGAGAGTGCATCCGGCGCTCGAGCGGGAGTTTGGCCGCTCGAGCGGGGGTCTGTGAGTGACGCTCGAGCGGAGTGTTTGACGCTCGAGCGGGGCGACTGGGTTTAAGTCCCGAGTTGTGACTTTTCAAATCACTTTTTCACTTTCTCTTCTCTCTCTTACTTTTCCAAAAACACCATTGTTGAGCCTCTCACTCTAGAACTCTACCTTCTCTCTAGGTTTTGATCTAGTTGGAGTGATTTGCTCATCTTTGGCCTTTACAAAAAAGTTGTTGATCATCGAGGGCTACATTTTAATCTGAAAATTTCGGGTTTTGGAGCACGTTGGGTTTTGTCATCTTCTTCTTTGGGGCTCCGGATTTGAGGTAGGGATATCCTACTCCTCTCTATGGATTTTGTCTTTAAATTTTAGTATTTTGAGATGTTGGGGTTGGTTTGGTAATTTTGTGAAAGTTTGGGACTTTTGTGTAATTTTACAAAAGTTGGGGTTTTATTTGTAATAAACCTAAATGCATGTTTGGCATAGAGAAATGGAATAAATGTTGAATCATTGATGAAAATGGGACCTAAGGGTTGAAATGTTAATTATGGATAATGACCTAATTACATTGTTTGATTAATTGGGATAATTAATTGTGAGAAATTAGGAAATGAAATGGAATTGTCGAGATTGGGAATGTATGGGGTTAAAGGGTGTAGTTGATCAATGCTATTTCTAACCGGAACTCTAGTAACGCCTCGGGACTATCATTATCCGGAAATGAAATTCGTAAGTGCTTATGTGTTTATGTGCTTACATGGAGTGAATTACAGTTGTCCATGCATTAGGACGTGAGTGTTTAGTTTCGGCACATTTATGAATGTGCTAATGTTCTGTGTTACCTTTATTAGGATGTCAGGGCGAGGAAGAGGTGCTAGGCGTGGTAGACCTGCGAGGCAGGAGGTACCGTTACCAGAGGACGTTCCGGCAGTGCAGGAGGGAGTTGGCCAGGCCAATGTGGCCGAGCCAGTGGGTCAGAAGGCCATGGGTGCCTTGGCCAGAGAGATAGCAGGAGCTTTGGGTATTCTTAGAGCTGGGAATCAGGCAGCTGAGGCAGGGCCTTCTTTCTTGAAGAGGGAGTTTTTCCGGTCAAATCCGGATGAGTTTATCGGGGATCCGAAGGAGCCACTGAAGGCTGATGAGTGGCTAGAGCAAATGAGTAAGACGTTCGAGATGCTTGGCATCGAGGACGGAGCACTGAAAGTGACCTTGGCATCCTTCCAACTGAAGGGGGATGCGGGTCAATGGTGGAAGCACGAGAAGGCTCATGTCGGTGGTACTTGGGAGGCGTTTGTGAATGCTTTTCAGGAGAGGTTTTTGTCTGCAGCAGCTAGGGAGAAGCTGAGGGAACAGTTTAGCCGGCTAAAACAGCAGGGCTTGTCAGTGGCCGAGTATGAGGCTGCTTTTACCAGTCTGTCCAGAACAGAGGGGCTCCAAGAGGAGCCAAGATGGTCAGGTGATGGCAGGAGGCAGAGGGGTTATAACCCTCAGCAGTCTCAGGGTGCAGTTTCTAGATCGACCTTTCCAGTGCCGAGTGTAGGCTCGGGGAGAGGCAATCAGGGGGAGTTTGCTTGTTACAAGTGTGGCCAGCTGGGTCACAAGGTTTCAGTTTGCCCGCTGAAGGGTGGGGGTCAGAGAGTTGTTTCTTCTTCAGCTAGGCCGCAGAGTCAGAGTTTGGGCAGGGGGCAGCCCTTGTCTTGTTATCAGTGTGGACAGCCTGGGCACCTGAAGAGGTTTTGCCCGCAGTTGAGTGCCACTTCGGGAGCGTCTGGTTCTAGGCAGACGCAGGGTTTTCAGCCAGCTCATTCTGTGCAGGCCTCGAGAGCCAATCCGGGAGCTTCGTCATCCCAGTCTGTGCAGCAGTCTTTTGCTCCGAGAGGTGAGCAGGTAGACCAGGGGCCTACGGGGCGCGTGTATGCTGTTACCGCGCAGGATTTAGTACCGGCTCCATCGGTAGTGAGAGGTACTTTTCTGTTTTGCAACTCGGTTGCTAATGTGTTGATAGACACGGGTGCATCTCATTCTTTTGTATCTGCTGCATTTGCATCTGTTTTGGAATTGGAGTTAGCACAGTTAGCATCTCCTATTTGTGTGGTATCGCCTTTGGGTGGTGAGTTGATCCTGAAACAAGGTGTTAGAGGTTGTGATATAGAGGTCGCCGACTATAGGCTTCCTTTTCCGTTTGTTGTCATGCCCATGAAGGGTTTTGATGTTATTTTGGGTATGGACTGGCTATCGTCATACCGGGCTGTTATCGATTGCTACTGCCAGAGGGTCACGTTATGTACCTTGAGCGGGGAGTGGTTCCATTTCTTGGGAGACCGGGTTGGTAGTGTTTTGCCACCGGGGTATGATTCGCGAGGGCGAAGTGAGCTTAGTGGTCTACTTGCTAGCTTTGAGAGTAGTGAGTGTGATGAGACCCAGATTGTGTTGCCGAGGGTGGTTTGTGAGTATTCGGATGTCTTTCCCGAAGATCTTGTTAGTTTGCCACCTCACCGAGAGATAGAGTTCTCTATTGATTTAGTGCCCGGCACGGCGCCGATTTCTATGGCACCTTACCGTTTCGCTCCAGCAGAGTTGGTTGAGTTGAAAGTTCAGCTCCAGGAATTGCTAGATAAGGGCTTTGTTCGCCCTAGCGTTTCGCCGTGGGGAGCACCGGCCCTCTTTGTTAAAAAGAAAGATGGTGCCTTGAGATTGTGTATTGACTACCGGAAGTTGAATCGGGCTACGGTTAAGAATAAGTATCCTATGCCCCGTATAGATGACCTGTTTGACCAGTTGAAGGGTTCCCGTTGTTTCTCTAAGATAGACTTGAGATCGGGTTATCACCAGTTGAGAGTCAGGGAGGAGGATGTTCCTAAGACGGCATTTCGTACGCGGTATGGCCATTATGAGTTTTTGGTGATGCCATTTGGGCTTACCAATGCACCGGCAGTCTTTATGGACTTGATGAACCGGATCTTCCGGGAATTCTTGGATCGGTTTGTAGTCGTTTTTGTGGACGACATCCTTATCTATTCGCCTTCTGAGGAGGAGCACGAGGCACACTTGAGAGTGGTGCTTGAGTTACTTAGAGCCCATAGGCTGTATGCCAAGTTTGGGAAGTGTGAGTTCTGGCTGAGGGAAGTCAAATTCTTAGGCCACATGGTATCTGGGGAAGGGGTGTCTGTTGATACATCCAAGGTTGAGGCAGTGCAAGATTGGGCACAGCCTAAGAGTGTGTTTGAGATCCGCAGTTTTCTGGGATTAGCTGGGTATTACCGTCGGTTTGTGAAAGATTTCTCCAGGTTAGCGTCACCGTTGACTAGACTGACTCGGAAGGGAGTCAAGTTTGTGTGGAGTGAGACTTGTGAAAAGTCGTTTCAAGAGCTGAAAGTTAGATTGACCACCGCTCCGGTGTTAATTATTCCGGATAGAGGGTTGGGTTATGCGGTTTATTGTGATGCCTCACGAGAGGGTTTGGGTTGTGTGTTGATGCAAGAGGGGAAAGTGGTAGCTTATGGCTCACGTCAGTTGAAAATACACGAGAAGAATTACCCCACACACGACCTAGAGTTAGCAGCAGTGATCTTTGCCTTGAAAATCTGGAGGCACTACCTTTATGGTGAGAAGTTCGAGGTGTTCTCGGACCACAAGAGTTTGAAGTATCTGTTTACCCAGAGAGACTTGAATCTGAGGCAGAGGAGATGGATGGAGTTCATCGAGGATTATGATTTTGAGTTGCATTATCATCCGGGAAAGGCCAATGTCGTGGCCGACGCCCTTAGTAGGAAATCCATTAGTGATGTAGCTTGTATAGCCATCCGGGAATGGGAGATGTTGGGAGCACTTGGCGAGTTTGATTTGCTACTGGGCGAATCTGTTGAGGCTGCGACCTTGTTTTCTGTCGTTGCGCAGCCTACACTTGTGACTAGAGTGATAGAGGCACAGAGAGGTGACCTTGAGGTAGAATCCCTCCGAGAGAAGATCTCCAGTGGGAAAGTTGAGAAGGGTTTGACGGTGTATCCCGACCTGAGTGTGAGATACCGAGACCGTTTGTTTGTACCGGAGTCTTGCCGAGAGGAGGTACTCCGAGAGTTTCACCATTCGCGCCTTGCGGTGCATCCGGGGGGTACTAAGATGTATCAGGATTTGCGTCGCCAGTTTTGGTGGCGGGGTATGAAGAGGGATGTGGCTGTTTTCGTATCGAAGTGCCTTACTTGCCAGCAAGTGAAGGCCGAGCATCAGAGGCCAGCGGGTTTGTTGCAACCCTTGCCTATTGCCGAGTGGAAGCGGGAGCATGTCACTATGGACTTCGTTTTTATGTCTTCCGAGGACTCAGCGGGGTAGTGATGCTATTTGGGTGGTTGTAGACCGGTTGACTAAGTCGGCGCACTTTATTCCTATGCGCGTGAGAGATTCGGTAGATCATCTAGCCGACTTGTATATTCGGGACATAGTGAGATTGCACGGGGTCCCAGTGACGATCGTCTCAGATAGAGATCCTCGTTTTACTGCTAGGTTGTGGCAGAGCTTGCAGAGTGCCTTGGGCACTAAGTTGACCTTTAGTACGGCCTATCATCCTCAGACTGACGGGCAGTCCGAGCGTACTATTCAGATCCTCGAGGATATGCTTCGGGGTTGTGTCCTGGACTTCAGTGGGACGTGGGAGAGGCACTTACCCTTGGTAGAGTTTGCCTACAACAACAGTTTTCAGTCTAGCATCGGTATGGCACCGTTTGAGGCCTTGTATGGCCGACCGTGTAGGTCTCCAGTTTGTTGGGCCGAGGTGGGTGATGCACCTTTATTGGGTCCGGAGTTGGTTAGGGAGACGACGGAGAAAATTGAGCTTATCCGTAGGAGGCTTGTTACAGCCCAGAGTCGACAAAAGAGTTATGCCGACCGTAGGAGGAGGCCTTTGGCGTTTGAGGTAGGTGATCATGTCTTTCTGAAGATATCACCTAAGCGAGGCTTGATGAGGTTTGGGAAGAGTGGGAAGTTATCCCCTCGGTTTATTGGTCCTTTTGAGATCGTTGAGAGGATTGGCGAGGTTGCTTATCGGTTAGCCTTACCGCCGCAGTTGTCCGGAGTTCATGACGTGTTTCATGTGAATATGCTTCGGAAGTATGAGCCAGATCCATCACATGTGTTGGATTGGACCGATTTAGAGGTAGATGAGGATGCCTCGTATGAGGAGAGACCGGTTCGGGTCTTGGATAGGCGGGATCAGGTCCTGCGTGGCAAGACCATTCCTTTGGTGAAAGTCTTGTGGAAACATCACGGAGTGGAGGAAGCCACTTGGGAACGTGAGTTGGAAGTCCGTGAGAAATATCCGGACTTGTTTGTTGATATGTAAGCTTGTATTTAAATTTTGAACTATTGTTGAACTTAAGAGCTTTTATATGTGTCTTAAGTTGTGAAACATTGAAAATGTTTTGGTTTATTGGAAGTATGTTTTGGAACTTGCCTCATATGGAAGTTGAATGTGACACTATATGTGTTGAATGTATTGTTGAAATTGGAAAGATAATGCGTAATGTTAATGCATGTTGAAAGTACATATGTTGTTTACATATTGTGAAATGCCTCTTGTTAAAGGGAGGGGGTGACCGGTAATGGGTCGGATTGTTGAATGTTAAAGTGTAACATTGTTTAAAATCGAGGAAAACTTGTTTTTTTGAAAACTTGTGCATAATTTCGGGGACGAAATTCTTTAAGGGGGGGAGGTTATAGCGATCCCGGGTTTACCCTTGTTGTACAGTGATCCGGACATGTGTCCGTGGATGTTGGTAGTTGTTTATCATCTTGTTTGCATCATCTTTACTTTGTATTTTGAGTTATAGGATGTGTTGGGCAGACTTGTTACAGGTTGGTTGAGTTTAGAAACCAAAACTAGTTGCCCAGATTTTGGCCTGTACGCTCGAGCGGGGGTTTGGGCGCTCGAGCGGGGAATACACCCATCTAGTATTTCCTGTGCAGTGTTGGACGCTCGAGCGTGGGATTAGCCGCTCGAGCGAGGTTGTGTGAGTTCCGCTCGAGCGGGAAGTTGGAAGCTCGAGCGAAGACCTGGCTCTGTAAAAGTGCTGGGAGAGTGCATCCGGCGCTCGAACGGGAGTTTGGCCGCTCGAGCGGGGGTCTGTGAGTGACGCTCGAGCGGAGTGTTTGACGCTCGAGCGGGGCGACTGGGTTTAAGTCCCGAGTTGTGACTTTTCAAATCACTTTTTCACTTTCTCTTCTCTCTCCTACTTTTCCAAAAACACCATTGTTGAGCCTCTCACTCCAGAACTCTACATTCTCTCTAGGTTTTGATCTAGTTGGAGTGATTTGCTCATCTTTGGCCTTTACAAAAAAGTTGTTGATCATCGAGGGCTACATTTTAATCTGAAAATTTCAGGTTTTGGAGCACGTTGGGTTTTGTCATCTTCTTCTTTGGGGCTCCGGATTTGAGGTAGGGATATCCTACTCCTCTCTATGGATTTTGTCTTTAAATTTTAGTATTTTGAGATGTTGGGGTTGGTTTGGTAATTTTGTGAAAGTTTGGGACTTTTGTGTAATTTTACAAAAGTTGGGGTTTTATTTGTAATAAACCTAAATGCATGTTTGGCATAGAGAAATGGAATAAATGTTGAATCATTGATGAAAATGGGACCTAAGGGTTGAAATGTTAATTATGGATAATGACCTAATTACATTGTTTGATTAATTGGGATAATTAATTGTGAGAAATGAGGAAATGAAATGGAATTGTCGAGATTGGGAATGTATGGGGTTAAAGGGTGTAGTTGAATTGTTTATCACACACCGAAATGAAATGTTGATTGAATATCCATTGTGCATTTATTTTCTGTTTAGAAATAATTGCTTTGGGCTATCGGTGGAGGATAGTCGTGATTGTTGTAGACAATGCATGATGATTAGGCAAACGGAAACTAATCAATGGAATGTGTCATGGAATTTGACGGTTGATAGAATACATTAATTATATGTATTGAGTGGTTGTATATAGAACCAATGTGTTTGTATACGTTATGTGTAGAGGAGGTGATGGGGGATGTACTCCGCGGTTTAGGGGAAGATAGGGGATGTACCTCTAAACCGGATAGTGTTGGGAGAAGATAGGGGATGAACTCCGTAGATACAGCTCATATGCTTGTCTAGAGAAGTGAAGATAGAGCTCATATGCTTATCTGTGAATGTGGGATATTGTTGTTATACATATCTGTTGAGAATGTGGATATAGCTTATATGCTTATCTGTGAATGTGGGATATAGTTTTTATACATATCTGTTGAGATGATGATAGAGCTAATATGTCTATCTGTTGAAAAAGGGAAAATGAAAGGTAACTTGGACTCATAAGTCGTATGACATAAATATGTGATTTATGTGAATGTATCAGTGTTGCCCATCTATCAATTGCTAATCTTTTAGTCATTGTTCATGGTTGGTTTAGTATATTTCTACTGGCCTGTGGCTCACCCTATATGGGAATATCATTTTCCGGTACAGGTAGCATGCCACCTCCAAGGACATAGCTTGGGAGGCTAGAGGCGGGCACACTTTTGTTGTTTTACTTTTGATGTATTACATGTAAATTCAAGCCAAGGGCTTAATGTGTATGAGTTAGTACTCTTTTGTTGTAACCAAGTGTTAACTTGGAAAGCTGTAAGCCCTTAGGGCATTTGCTTTTGTTGTTAACATGTAATACTTATGTAATAGAACTCTGATAAATGAAAGAATGTGGAACTTTTACATCTCAATGCATGTCTTATTTGATGGGTTTAATGTTATTATTTTGAGGGCGTTACATTATTTAACTAGTAGTGCGATACACAAGAATTTATTTTTAAAATAAAAAATTAATTTTGAATCTTAATACTTTACGTGTGAAAAATTTTGAGTTGGTTTGGTTTAGTTTTTTAAATGAGTTTTGAGTTGTATTTTGAAAAATAAGTTGTTGAAAAGAGTTTTGAAAGTTGAAAATTTGTTTGGTTATAAGTTTTGAAAATAGTTTGGAGATGATTTGTAAATTTTTTTTTTTGTTTTTATTTTTGTTTTTAGTTAAATAGATGAGTGAAAGAAGATTGAATTGATTGAGCTCTAGAATGTGAGAGAGAAGAGAGAAAAAAGAGGAGTAGTTCTGTTTTTTTTAAATTAATTATTTAATCTTTATCTTTGTTTGTAGGTCATGAAATTATTTTTAATAAATTATCAATTTATGGGGAAAAAAATTCAAATTCAAATATTTATCTATAAGTGATGAAATTAATTTTTTAATTAATTATTTCATTTTATTTTTATTTATAGGTCGTGAAATTAATTTTTTAAATTTTTTATTAGTTTTTATATGTTTATCTATAATGAAATTAATTAAAGTACAAATGAGAGAAAAAAAAAGAAAAGAAAAAAAAGGTGCTTTTTTTAAATTAAAAAAAAATCAATTATTTTATCTTTATCTGTAGGTCATGAAATTAAATTTTTTAAATTAATTTTGGGAGGATTTACATGTAACTCTTAATAAATGAACTTATTGTCCAGTAGTCCTGTTAGAATTAATGGTCTTTTTCATTAAATACCATTAAAAAATATCACTAATTATTAATTTTCAGTGATGGTATGAAAATTTTGTTACAAAAAAATGTCATTAATTATAAATTTTAGTAACAGTTTAACAAAAACATCACTAATTTTTAATTTTCAACGGCAGTTTAAAAAATTTGTCATAGAAAAAACGTGATTAATTGTAAGTTTTAACGACAATTATAAAAATCGTGATAAAAGTCACTAATTGTTAATTTTTAGTGACATATTTAAAAAAATCAACACAAAAATTTTATTTTTAACAATGATTTTATTAGGACTTATTTTCAATAGGACCTAATGAAAATTAAATCCAACTATTAGGACATATTATTAGTTTATCCTTAATTTTGATTTGTTTATCTATGAGAAGGAAGTTTATAATTCAAATCTTTATCTATAAGTTATGAACTTAATTTTTTTAATCACTTATTTGATTTTTATCTTTATCTATAAGTCATGAAATTAATTTTCATAAATTAGTTATAATTTTTTTATGTTTATAGGGAGAAACTTTGAAATTCAAATTTTTATCCATATGCCATGAAGTTAATTTCCATTTCAATTAATCAAACAATTAAAAAATAGAGGAAAAAGTAAAACATGAAAGACAATTTAGGAAAGAGGAAATTTTAAAATTATGAAAATCTAGGAATAGAATTTTGCAATTTTTTTATTATTATTATTTTTTTAAAGAAAATACTACATTTGCTTATATATAGTATCGATAGATAGATAGATACTTAGATAGATAGATAGATGCATGGCACATTGTTCATATGCAGCAGATGACCTGTCTGTGATATTTATTCAAAGAACAATTGCAAACAACCCCACTCCAAGAACCAAGTCCAAATCTAATTTTAAAATTGTGTTTAAATCAATAATTTGAGGAGATATTTGTAGAGCAAAAAGAAGAAGAAAAAAAAATCAATAAAATTGAAGCTATTTTTTCCGTACTTTCTTTTCTTTTTCTTCACAAATCCACACATTTGTAACATTTGGGGGAGTTAGATAGGCATTTAGGCCACGTTTGTTTGGCAGATTAGATTGGATGGGATTATTAGTAAGAGGATTGTTAGTGAAGAGATTGTTAATGTGTGGATTGTTAGTGAGGGGATTAAGTAAAAGTGTGTTTGTTTTGATGATAGTGTGGGAGATGATTAGTGATGGAATTGTTAAATTATTTTTATATAAAATAAATAAATAAATTATTTCTATATTAAAAAAAAATAAAACAAATATTAAAACAACTAAGAGCACTTGGTAAGAAAAAAAAAATTTAAATAATAAATTTTTTATATAAAATAGACTCAATCCCCTCACTATTTTCCTAATCCCACCTAAAATTCACCCAACCTAATCCCCCAACAGAGGGGGATTACTAAGCCCCCTTCACTGCTAATCCTATCACATTGTGTTGCATCCAAACAAGGGTTTGGTGGGTCCCACGGATTGCTAATCCAATCCACCCTCCCAAATCCCCAATCAAACATGGCCTTAAAGTTGTGTTTCGATTATGAATTTTAATAAAAATTTAAAAAGTAAAAAAAAAGTAAAAAAAATGTGAACAAAATATAAACTTTTTATTTTTGATTTTTTATTTCCTTTGCCTTTTCTCTTTCTTTTCCGCTTTCCTCTTCAAACCACATAAAGAAAAAATTATTAAATGCACTTCGAGATGAGTCCACACCAATCACCAATTGAAATATCTCATATTGTCTTTCCAAATATTAATTACACAAACAAAAGTTATATATCATTCACATTCAAGACTTTAAAATAGCAAGCAGTGACCACCACTTCTCCACTTGAAGAGGTAAATGAACTCTCACAGCATACTGCCAAGTTTGCAAACAGAGTGTGCTTTAAAGATCCTGACTCACACCATAATTCAAATGCAAAGAACATTTTCAACCAAAAGAGAGTAGCAGTAAGGCTTCATAAAGAATGTTGGTGATGACTTTGTTCTCACAATTTAATGTGTTGGACCCCTCTACTCTACTGACCTCCTTCTAATTCTCTTTACGGTGATGACTTCATTCTCACAATTCAATGTGTTGGACCCCTCTGCTCTACTCACCTCCTTCTAATTCTGTAAAGATTAACGTTAAATTCTTTCATTTCAAATTTATTACTTGTCTAAATGAAACCAAAGTTAATAAGAAGCAGTTGGGGTGGTTTACAATATTAAATGATATATATCATCAATATAATTTGGCAATATAATTTTTGAAGCTGAATTTCAATAGATAATTTCAACAAATAAATTTTTTTACAGATAATTTCAACAGATAATCAAAAAAAATTAAACAGATAGATATTTGAACCACTAGTCAAAAAAATTAAAAGATAGATTAAAGGTGTAAAATTATAAATAAAATGTGTTCCAAAATAACAAAATGTATTTTTCACCACAATATTTGATAAAGAGTATACTTTTCACCCCCCCCCCCAAAAAAAAAAAAAAAAACTCATGAGACCAAATTACACCCTCGTTAAAATGAAATTTTCATCAATTTTCTCTAATAATAATAATAATAATCTCCTGAACTTCTTTTAACGAGCAAAATAGTTTAGAGATTTTTTTATTTTGTTATTTACTTCTGAACTTGTTAAATTCACATAATTTTTTCCTTTTATTTTGATCTTATAAAATACTTCACATTCGCAACCATGCTAATGAAGTTCAGACGCATGGCACGTGTCACCCAACCCAAGTAACCTTTGTAAGTCTTCAAGGCTTTCTGAAAAAGAAAAAAGAATGCAAGTCTTCTACATTCTATAATTCCTCCTAATTTCTACCCTTCAATTCTCTCTCCCAACCAATTCGAATTAATTACCCTACCCACCACCTTCTCCACCATTATAAATATGGATGGATTTCCATAAAGAAATCTCAAAAATCTTGAGTTGGGTGTGAAAAAATGAAGTTCATCAATCTAGTGTTTCCTTTGGGCTTGCTCTGGACGCCCAACCCAGTTACTTGCCAAATACCTTACAATCAGTTCCAACTTGTCCAAGCTTGGATACCGACATTTTGCAAGAAATACAGTGGCTGTTTTCCGAATTTGACACCAAACTTCACCCTTCACGGCCTTTGGCCAGCTACAAGCACCGGGAACTTAGTGTTGAATTGTGGCACAGGTTGGAACGATTCTAATATTCGACCCGAGGTAATAAAATCCTTTCTTAATTAAACTTAAATTGTTGTTGTGCTTCATTTCTCCAAGTGTTACAAATTTGATTTGATTGATTATTATTAAACAATCACAACTATCCAATTACTTATGGCTTATTTTCTTAATTTATTTATTTATTTTTCTTGGTTTGATATGTATTGCATGTGGGATATCATCACCCCATGTGAGGGGTGAAGCCAACACACATGAGTTGGCCATGTTAAGAAGCCAGCCTTTAGCCATGTGAAGAAGGGGTTGGCACAAGCTGGCCATGTGCTGGCCAGCCTCTCCATCTGCATTCTGTTAGTGTATAAATGGAGGCTGAGGGGAGGGTTTGATATAGAGAGCAGAGCAAGCCACAGAGAGTGAGATATCTGAGGCGGAGAAACCGTCTTCCTTGGTGTGAGCAAGGGAGACGGGTGAGTGGGTGAGTGAGGAGAGTGTGAGCTCCTCCTCTATTGTAATCTTTCTGTAATATCTCCATTGTTATAGTGATAACCGGCTACTCTCCCGTGGACGTAGGCATTGAAGCCGAACCACGTTAAATATTGTGTCTCCTTGAGTGTGGGTATGTTTTTCTGCTTGGTATAATTTCTATAAGGTCTTGGGCGGGATCCCAGATCCCAACAAGTGGTATCAGAGCCTCGTTGGTGGCGTTTCGGAACAAAAACAACGTGTTGTTTGAAACTGCCCAAAAATCAAGTTGCTCGAAATCAGATTTTGAGCATACCAGGAGCAAGGGCTCGAGAAGAGGAGTCCAACCATGTAAAGACGATACCCAGAGGAGTCTCCACGCGCCCTCACGCGCCCCCTGAAGAAGGCGCGTGAGGCCCAGTCTCTGCACGCGCCCGCACGCGCCGTGAAGGCATTTAGGCCACGTTTGTTTGGCAGATTAGATTGGATGGGATTATTAGTAAGAGGATTGTTAGTGAAGAGATTGTTAATGTGTGGATTGTTAGTGAGGGGATTAAGTAAAAGTGTGTTTGTTTTGATGATAGTGTGGGAGATGATTAGTGATGAAATTGTTAAATTATTTTTATATAAAATAAATAAATAAATTATTTCTGTATTAAAAAAAATTAAAACAAATATTAAAACAACTAAGAGCACTTGGTAAGAAAAAAAAAATTTAAAATAATAAATTTTTTATATAAAATAGACTCAATCCCCTCACTATTTTCCTAATCCCACCTAAAATTCACCCAAGCTAATCCCCCAACAAAGGGGGATTACTAAGCCCCCTTCACTGCTAATCCTATCACATTGTGTTGCATCCAAACAAGGGTTTGGTGGGTCCCACGGATTGCTAATCCAATCCACCCTCCCAAATCCCCAATCAAACATGGCCTTAAAGTTGTGTTTCGATTATGAATTTTAATAAAAATTTAAAAAGTAAAAAAAAAGTAAAAAAAATCTGAACAAAATATAAACTTTTTATTTTTGATTTTTTATTTCCTTTGCCTTTTCTCTTTCTTTTCCGCTTTCCTCTTCAAACCACATAAAGAAAAAATTATTAAATGCACTTCGAGATGAGTCCACACCAATCACCAATTGAAATATCTCATATTGTCTTTCCAAATATTAATTACACAAACAAAAGTTATATATCATTCACATTCAAGACTTTAAAATAGCAAGCAGTGACCACCACTTCTCCACTTGAAGAGGTAAATGAACTCACACAGCATACTGCCAAGTTTGCAAATAGAGTGTGCTTTAAAGATCCTGACTCACACCATAATTCAAATGCAAAGAACATTTTCAACCAAAAGAGAGTAGCAATAAGGCTTCATAAAGAATGTTGGTGATGACTTTGTTCTCACAATTTAATGTGATGGACCCCTCTACTCTACTGACCTCCTTCTAATTCTCTTTACGGTGATGACTTCATTCTCACAATTCAATGTGTTGGACCCCTCTGCTCTACTCACCTCCTTCTAATTCTGTAAAGATTAACGTTAAATTCTTTCATTTCAAATTTATTACTTGTCTAAATGAAACCAAAGTTAATAAGAAGCAGTTGGGGTGGTTTACAATATTAAATGATATATATCATCAATATAATTTGGCAATATAATTTTTGAAGCTGAATTTCAATAGATAATTTCAACAAATAAATTTTTTAACAGATAATTTCAACAGATAATCAAAAAAAATTAAACAGATAGATATTTGAACCACTAGTCAAAAAAATTAAAAGATAGATTAAAGGTGTAAAATTATAAATAAAATGTGTTCCAAAATAACAAAATGTATTTTTCACAACAATATTTGATAAAGAGTATACTTTTCACCCCCCCCCCAAAAAAAAAAAAAAAAAACTCATGAGACCTAATTACACCCTCTTTAAAATGAAATTTTCATCAATTTTCTCTAATAATATTAATAATAATCTCCTGAACTTCTTTTAACGAGCAAAATAGTTTAGAGATTTTTTTATTTTGTTATTTACTTCTGAACTTGTTAAATTCACATAATTTTTTCCTTTTATTTTGATCTTATAAAATACTTCACATTCGCAACCATGCTAATGAAGTTCAGACGCATGGCACGTGTCACCCAACCCAAGTAACCTTTGTAAGTCTTCAAGGCTTTCTGAAAAAGAAAAAAGAATGCAAGTCTTCTACATTCTATAATTCCTCCTAATTTCTACCCTTCAATTCTCTCTCCCAACCAATTCGAATTAATTACCCTACCCACCACCTTCTCCACCATTATAAATATGGATGGATTTCCATAAAGAAATCTCAAAAATCTTGAGTTGGGTGTGAAAAAATGAAGTTCATCAATCTAGTGTTTCCTTTGGGCTTGCTCTGGACGCCCAACCCAGTTACTTGCCAAATACCTTACAATCAGTTCCAACTTGTCCAAGCTTGGATACCGACATTTTGCAAGAAATACAGTGGCTGTTTTCCGAATTTGACACCAAACTTCACCCTTCACGGCCTTTGGCCAGCTACAAGCACCGGGAACTTAGTGTTGAATTGTGGCACAGGTTGGAACGATTCTAATATTCGACCCGAGGTAATAAAATCCTTTCTTAATTAAACTTAAATTGTTGTTGTGTTTCATTTCTCCAAGTGTTACAAATTTGATTTGATTGATTATTATTAAACAATCACAACTATCCAATTACTTATGGCTTATTTTCTTAATTTATTTATTTATTTTTCTTGGTTTGATATGTATTGCATGTGGGATATCATCACCCCATGTGAGGGGTGAAGCCAACACACATGAGTTCGCCATGTTAAGAAGCCAGCCTTTAGCCATGTGAAGAAGGGGTTGGCACAAGCTGGCCATGTGCTGGCCAGCCTCTCCATCTGCATTCTGTTAGTGTATAAATGGAGGCTGAGGGGAGGGTTTGATATAGAGAGCAGAGCAAGCCACAGAGAGTGAGATATCTGAGGCGGAGAAACCGTCTTCCTTGGTGTGAGCAAGGGAGACGGGTGAGTGGGTGAGTGAGGAGAGTGTGAGCTCCTCCTCTATTGTAATCTTTCTGTAATATCTCCATTGTTATATTGATAACCGGCTACTCTCCCGTGGACGTAGGCATTGAGGCCGAACCACGTTAAATATTGTGTCTCCTTGAGTGTGGGTGTGTTTTTCTGCTTGGTATAATTTCTATAAGGTCTTGGGCGGGATCCCAGATCCCAACAAGTGGTATCAGAGCCTCGTTGGTGGCGTTTCGGAACAAAAACAACGTGTTGTTTGAAACTGCCCAGAAATCAAGTTGCTCGAAATCAGATTTTGAGCATACCAGGAGCAAGGGCTCGAGAAGAGGAGTCCAACCATGTAAAGACGATACCCAGAGGAGTCTCCACGCGCCCTCACGCGCCCCCTGAAGAAGGCGCGTGAGGCCCAGTCTCTGCACGCGCCCGCACGCGCCGTGAAGGCATTTAGGCCACGTTTGTTTGGCAGATTAGATTGGATGGGATTATTAGTAAGAGGATTGTTAGTGAAGAGATTGTTAATGTGTGGATTGTTAGTGAGGGGATTAAGTAAAAGTGTGTTTGTTTTGATGATAGTGTGGGAGATGATTAGTGATGAAATTGTTAAATTATTTTTATATAAAATAAATAAATAAATTATTTCTGTATTAAAAAAAATTAAAACAAATATTAAAACAACTAAGAGCACTTGGTAAGAAAAAAAAAATTTAAAATAATAAATTTTTTATATAAAATAGACTCAATCCCCTCACTATTTTCCTAATCCCACCTAAAATTCACCCAAGCTAATCCCCCAACAAAGGGGGATTACTAAGCCCCCTTCACTGCTAATCCTATCACATTGTGTTGCATCCAAACAAGGGTTTGGTGGGTCCCACGGATTGCTAATCCAATCCACCCTCCCAAATCCCCAATCAAACATGGCCTTAAAGTTGTGTTTCGATTATGAATTTTAATAAAAATTTAAAAAGTAAAAAAAAAGTAAAAAAAATGTGAACAAAATATAAACTTTTTATTTTTGATTTTTTATTTCCTTTGCCTTTTCTCTTTCTTTTCCGTTTTCCTCTTCAAACCACATAAAGAAAAAATTATTAAATGCACTTCGAGATGAGTCCACACCAATCACCAATTGAAATATCTCATATTGTCTTTCCAAATATTAATTACACAAAAAAAGTTATATATCATTCACATTCAAGACTTTAAAATAGCAAGCAGTGACCACCACTTCTCCACTTGAAGAGGTAAATGAACTCTCACAGCATACTGCCAAGTTTGCAAACAGAGTGTGCTTTAAAGATCCTGACTCACACCATAATTCAAATGCAAAGAACATTTTCAACCAAAAGAGAGTAGCAGTAAGGCTTCATAAAGAATGTTGGTGATGACTTTGTTCTCACAATTTAATGTGTTGGACCCCTCTACTCTACTGACCTCCTTCTAATTCTCTTTACGGTGATGACTTCATTCTCACAATTCAATGTGTTGGACCCCTCTGCTCTACTCACCTCCTTCTAATTCTGTAAAGATTAACGTTAAATTCTTTCATTTCAAATTTATTACTTGTCTAAATGAAACCAAAGTTAATAAGAAGCAGTTGGGGTGGTTTATAATATTAAATGATATATATCATCAATATAATTTGGCAATATAATTTTTGAAGCTGAATTTCAATAGATAATTTCAACAAATAAATTTTTTAACAGATAATTTCAACAGATAATCAAAAAAAATTAAACAGATAGATATTTGAACCACTAGTCAAAAAAATTAAAAGATAGATTAAAGGTGTAAAATTATAAATAAAATGTGTTCCAAAATAACAAAATGTATTTTTCACCACAATATTTGATAAAGAGTATACTTTTCACCCCCCCACCCAAAAAAAAAAAAAACTCATGAGACCTAATTACACCCTCTTTAAAATGAAATTTTCATCAATTTTCTCTAATAATAATAATAATAATCTCCTGAACTTCTTTTAACGAGCAAAATAGTTTAGAGATTTTTTTATTTTGTTATTTACTTCTGAACTTGTTAAATTCACATAATTTTTTCCTTTTATTTTGATCTTATAAAATACTTCACATTCGCAACCATGCTAATGAAGTTCAGACGCATGGCACGTGTCACCCAACCCAAGTAACCTTTGTAAGTCTTCAAGGCTTTCTGAAAAAGAAAAAAGAATGCAAGTCTTCTACATTCTATAATTCCTCCTAATTTCTACCCTTCAATTCTCTCTCCCAACCAATTCGAATTAATTACCCTACCCACCACCTTCTCCACCATTATAAATATGGATGGATTTCCATAAAGAAATCTCAAAAATCTTGAGTTGGGTGTGAAAAAATGAAGTTCATCAATCTAGTGTTTCCTTTGGGCTTGCTCTGGACGCCCAACCCAGTTACTTGCCAAATACCTTACAATCAGTTCCAACTTGTCCAAGCTTGGATACCGACATTTTGCAAGAAATACAGTGGCTGTTTTCCGAATTTGACACCAAACTTCACCCTTCACGGCCTTTGGCCAGCTACAAGCACCGGGAACTTAGTGTTGAATTGTGGCACAGGTTGGAACGATTCTAATATTCGACCCGAGGTAATAAAATCCTTTCTTAATTAAACTTAAATTGTTGTTGTGCTTCATTTCTCCAAGTGTTACAAATTTGATTTGATTGATTATTATTAAACAATCACAACTATCCAATTACTTATGGCTTATTTTCTTAATTTATTTATTTATTTTTCTTGGTTTGATATGTATTGCATGTGGGATATCATCACCCCATGTGAGGGGTGAAGCCAACACACATGAGTTGGCCATGTTAAGAAGCCAGCCTTTAGCCATGTGAAGAAGGGGTTGGCACAAGCTGGCCATGTGCTGGCCAGCCTCTCCATCTGCATTCTGTTAGTGTATAAATGGAGGCTGAGGGGAGGGTTTGATATAGAGAGCAGAGCAAGCCACAGAGAGTGAGATATCTGAGGCGGAGAAACCGTCTTCCTTGGTGTGAGCAAGGGAGACGGGTGAGTGGGTGAGTGAGGAGAGTGTGAGCTCCTCCTCTATTGTAATCTTTCTGTAATATCTCCATTGTTATAGTGATAACCGGCTACTCTCCCGTGGACGTAGACATTGAGGCCGAACCACGTTAAATATTGTGTCTCCTTGAGTGTGGGTGTGTTTTTCTGCTTGGTATAATTTCTATAAGGTCTTGGGCGGGATCCCAGATCCCAACAAGTGGTATCAGAGCCTCGTTGGTGGCATTTCGGAACAAAAACAGCGTGTTGTTTGAAACTGCCCAGAAATCAAGTTGCTCGAAATCAGGTTTTGAGCATACCAGGAGCAAGGGCTCGAAAAGAGGAGTCCAACCATGTAAAGACGATACGCAGAGGAGTCTCCACGCGCCCTCACGCGCCCCCTGAAGAAGGCGCGTGAGGCCCAGTCTCTGCACGCGCCCGCACGCGCCGTGAAGGCATTTAGGCCACGTTTGTTTGGCAGATTAGATTGGATGGGATTATTAGTAAGAGGATTGTTAGTGAAGAGATTGTTAATGTGTGGATTGTTAGTGAGGGAATTAAGTAAAAGTGTATTTGTTTTCATGATAGTGTAGGAGATGATTAGTGATGGAATTGTTAAATTATTTTTATATAAAATAAATAAATAAATTATTTCTATATTAAAAAAAATTAAAACAAATATTAAAACAACTAAGAGCACTTGGTAAGAAAAAAAAATTTAAATAATAAATTTTTTATATAAAATAGACTCAATCCCCTCACTATTTTCCTAATCCCACCTAAAATTCACCCAACCTAATCCCCCAACAGAGGGGGATTACTAAGCCCCCTTCACTGCTAATCCTATCACATTGTGTTGCATCCAAACAAGGGTTTGGTGGGTCCCACGGATTGCTAATCCAATCCACCCTCCCAAATCCCCAATCAAACATGGCCTTAAAGTTGTGTTTCGATTATGAATTTTAATAAAAATTTAAAAAGTAAAAAAAAAGTAAAAAAAATGTGAACAAAATATAAACTTTTTATTTTTGATTTTTTATTTCCTTTGCCTTTTCTCTTTCTTTTCCGCTATCCTCTTCAAACCACATAAAGAAAAAATTATTAAATGCACTTCGGGATGAGTCCACACCAATCACCAATTGAAATATCTCATATTGTCTTTCCAAATATTAATTACACAAACAAAAGTTATATATCATTCACATTCAAGACTTTAAAATAGCAAGCAGTGACCACCACTTCTCCACTTGAAGAGGTAAATGAACTCTCACAGCATACTGCCAAGTTTGCAAACAGAGTGTGCTTTAAAGATCCTGACTCACACCATAATTCAAATGCAAAGAACATTTTCAACCAAAAGAGAGTAGCAGTAAGGCTTCATAAAGAATGTTGGTGATGACTTTGTTCTCACAATTTAATGTGTTGGACCCCTCTACTCTACTGACCTCCTTCTAATTCTCTTTACGGTGATGACTTCATTCTCACAATTCAATGTGTTGGACCCCTCTGCTCTTCTCACCTCCTTCTAATTCTGTAAAGATTAACCTTAAATTCTTTCATTTCAAATTTATTACTTGTCTAAATGAAACCAAAGTTAATAAGAAGCAGTTGGGGTGGTTTACAATATTAAATGATATATATCATCAATATAATTTGGCAATATAATTTTTGAAGCTGAATTTCAATAGATAATTTCAACAAATAAATTTTTTAACAGATAATTTCAACAGATAATCAAAAAAAATTAAACAGATAGATATTTGAACCACTAGTCAAAAAAATTAAAAGATAGATTAAAGGTGTAAAATTATAAATAAAATGTGTTCCAAAATAACAAAATGTATTTTTCACCACAATATTTGATAAAGAGTATACTTTTCACCCCCCCCCCAAAAAAAAAAAAAAAACTCATGAGACCTAATTACACCCTCTTTAAAATGAAATTTTCATCAATTTTCTCTAATAATAATAATAATAATCTCCTGAACTTCTTTTAACGAGCAAAATAGTTTAGAGATTTTTTTATTTTGTTATTTACTTCTGAACTTGTTAAATTCACATAATTTTTTCCTTTTATTTTGATCTTATAAAATACTTCACATTCGCAACCATGCTAATGAAGATCAGACGCATGGCACGTGTCACCCAACCCAAGTAACCTTTGTAAGTCTTCAAGGCTTTCTGAAAAAGAAAAAAGAATGCAAGTCTTCTACATTCTATAATTCCTCCTAATTTCTACCCTTCAATTCTCTCTCCCAACCAATTCGAATTAATTACCCTACCCACCACCTTCTCCACCATTATAAATATGGATGGATTTCCATAAAGAAATCTCAAAAATCTTGAGTTGGGTGTGAAAAAATGAAGTTCATCAATCTAGTGTTTCTTTTGGGCTTGCTCTGGACGCCCAACCCAGTTACTTGCCAAATACCTTACAATCAGTTCCAACTTGTCCAAGCTTGGATACCGACATTTTGCAAGAAATACAGTGGCTGTTTTCCGAATTTGACACCAAACTTCACCCTTCACGGCCTTTGGCCAGCTACAAGCACCGGGAACTTAGTGTTGAATTGTGGCACAGGTTGGAACGATTCTAATATTCGACCCGAGGTAATAAAATCCTTTCTTAATTAAACTTAAATTGTTGTTGTGCTTCATTTCTCCAAGTGTTGCAAATTTGATTTGATTGATTATTATTAAACAATCACAACTATCCAATTACTTATGACTTATTTTCTTAATTTATTTATTTATTTTTCTTGGTTTGATATGTATTGCATGTGGGATATCATCACCCCATGTGAGGGGTGAAGCCAACACACATGAGTTGGCCATGTTAAGAAGCCAGCCTTTAGCCATGTGAAGAAGGGGTTGGCACAAGCTGGCCATGTGCTGGCCAGCCTCTCCATCTGCATTCTGTTAGTGTATAAATGGAGGCTGAGGGGAGGGTTTGATATAGAGAGCAAAGCAAGCCACAAAGAGTGAGATATCTGAGGCGGAGAAACCGTCTTCCTTGGTGTGAGCAAGGGAGACGGGTGAGTGGGTGAGTGAGGAGAGTGTGAGCTCCTCCTCTATTGTAATCTTTCTGTAATATCTCCATTGTTATAGTGCTAACCGGCTACTCTCCCGTGGACGTAGGCATTGAGGCCGAACCACGTTAAATATTGTGTCTCCTTGAGTGTGGGTGTGTTTTTCTGCTTGGTATAATTTCTATAAGGTCTTGGGCGGGATCCCAGATCCCAACAAGTGGTATCAGAGCCTCGTTGGTGGCGTTTCGGAACAAAAACAGCGTGTTGTTTGAAACTGCCCAGAAATCAAGTTGCTCGAAATTAGATTTTGAGCATACCAGGAGCAAGGGCTCGAGAAGAGGAGTCCAACCATGTAAAGACGATACCCAGAGGAGTCTCCACGCGCCCTCACGCGCCCCCTGAAGAAGGCGCGTGAGGCCCAGTCTCTGCACGCACCCGCACGCGCCGTAAAGTTGTGTTTCGATTATGAATTTTAATAAAAATTTAAAAAGTAAAAAAAAAGTAAAAAAAATCTGAACAAAATATAAACTTTTTATTTTTGATTTTTTATTTCCTTTGCCTTTTCTCTTTCTTTTCCGCTTTCCTCTTCAAACCACATAAAGAAAAAATTATTAAATGCACTTCGAGATGAGTCCACACCAATCACCAATTGAAATATCTCATATTGTCTTTCCAAATATTAATTACACAAAAAAAGTTATATATCATTCACATTCAAGACTTTAAAATAGCAAGCAGTGACCACCACTTCTCCACTTGAAGAGGTAAATGAACTCTCACAGCATACTGCCAAGTTTGCAAACAGAGTGTGCTTTAAAGATCCTGACTCACACCATAATTCAAATGCAAAGAACATTTTCAACCAAAAGAGAGTAGCAGTAAGGCTTCATAAAGAATGTTGGTGATGACTTTCTTCTCACAATTTAATGTGTTGGACCCCTCTACTCTACTGACCTCCTTCTAATTCTCTTTACGGTGATGACTTCATTCTCACAATTCAATGTGTTGGACCCCTCTGCTCTACTCACCTCCTTCTAATTCTGTAAAGATTAACCTTAAATTCTTTCATTTCAAATTTATTACTTGTCTAAATGAAACCAAAGTTAATAAGAAGCAGTTGGGGTGGTTTACAATATTAAATGATATATATCATCAATATAATTTGGCAATATAATTTTTGAAGCTGAATTTCAATAGATAATTTCAACAAATAAATTTTTTAACAGATAATTTCAACAGATAATCAAAAAAAATTAAACAGATAGATATTTGAACCACTAGTCAAAAAAATTAAAAGATAGATTAAAGGTGTAAAATTATAAATAAAATGTGTTCCAAAATAACAAAATGTATTTTTCACAACAATATTTGATAAAGAGTATACTTTTCACCCCCCCAAAAAAAAAAAAAAAAAAACTCATGAGACCTAATTACACCCTCTTTAAAATGAAATTTTCATCAATTTTCTCTAATAATAATAATAATAATCTCCTGAACTTCTTTTAACGAGCAAAATAGTTTAGAGATTTTTTTATTTTGTTATTTACTTCTGAACTTGTTAAATTCACATAATTTTTTCCTTTTATTTTGATCTTATAAAATACTTCACATTCGCAACCATGCTAATGAAGTTCAGACGCATGGCACGTGTCACCCAACCCAAGTAACCTTTGTAAGTCTTCAAGGCTTTCTGAAAAAGAAAAAAGAATGCAAGTCTTCTACATTCTATAATTCCTCCTAATTTCTACCCTTCAATTCTCTCTCCCAACCATTTCGAATTAATTACCCTACCCACCACCTTCTCCACCATTATAAATATGGATGGATTTCCATAAAGAAATCTCAAAAATCTTGAGTTGGGTGTGAAAAAATGAAGTTCATCAATCTAGTGTTTCTTTTGGGCTTGCTCTGGACGCCCAACCCAGTTACTTGCCAAATACCTTACAATCAGTTCCAACTTGTCCAAGCTTGGATACCGACATTTTGCAAGAAATAAAGTGGCTGCTTTCCGAATTTGACACCAAACTTCACCCTTCACGGCCTTTGGCCAGCTACAAGCACCGGGAACTTAGTGTTGAATTGTGGCACAGGTTGGAACGATTCTAATATTCGACCCGAGGTAATAAAATCCTTTCTTAATTAAACTTAAATTGTTGTTGTGCTTCATTTCTCCAAGTGTTGCAAATTTGATTTGATTGATTATTATTAAACAATCACAACTATCCAATTACTTATGACTTATTTTCTTAATTTATTTATTTATTTTTCTTGGTTTGATATGTATTGCATGTGGGATATCATCACCCCATGTGAGGGGTGAAGCCAACACACATGAGTTGGCCATGTTAAGAAGCCAGCCTTTAGCCATGTGAAGAAGGGGTTGGCACAAGCTGGCCATGTGCTGGCCAGCCTCTCCATCTGCATTCTGTTAGTGTATAAATGGAGGCTGAGGGGAGGGTTTGATATAGAGAGCAAAGCAAGCCACAGAGAGTGAGATATCTGAGGCGGAGAAACCGTCTTCCTTGGTGTGAGCAAGGGAGACGGGTGAGTGGGTGAGTGAGGAGAGTGTGAGCTCCTCCTCTATTGTAATCTTTCTGTAATATCTCCATTGTTATAGTGATAACCGGCTACTCTCCCGTGGACGTAGGCATTGAGGCCGAACCACGTTAAATATTGTGTCTCCTTGAGTGTGGGTGTGTTTTTCTGCTTGGTATAATTTCTATAAGGTCTTGGGCGGGATCCCAGATCCCAACAAGTGGTATCAGAGCCTCGTTGGTGGCGTTTCGGAACAAAAACAACGTGTTGTTTGAAACTGCCCAGAAATCAAGTTGCTCGAAATCAGATTTTGAGCATACCAGGAGCAAGGGCTCGAGAAGAGGAGTCCAACCATGTAAAGACGATACCCAGAGGAGTCTCCACGCGCCCTCACGCGCCCCTGAAGAAGGCGCGTGAGGCCCAGTCTCTGCACGCGCCCGCACGCGCCGTGAAGGCATTTAGGCCACGTTTGTTTGGCAGATTAGATTGGATGGGATTATTAGTAAGAGGATTGTTAGTGAAGAGATTGTTAATGTGTGGATTGTTAGTGAGGGAATTAAGTAAAAGTGTGTTTGTTTTGATGATAGTGTAGGAGATGATTAGTGATGGAATTGTTAAATTATTTTTATATAAAATAAATAAATAAATTATTTCTATATTAAAAAAAATTAAAACAAATATTAAAACAACTAAGAGCACTTGGTAAGAAAAAAAAAATTTAAAATAATAAATTTTTTATATAAAATAGACTCAATCCCCTCACTATTTTCCTAATCCCACCTAAAATTCACCCAAGCTAATCCCCCAACAAAGGGGGATTACTAAGCCCCCTTCACTGCTAATCCTATCACATTGTATTGCATCCAAACAAGGGTTTGGTGGGTCCCACGGATTGCTAATCCAATCCACCCTCCCAAATCCCCAATCAAACATGGCCTTAAAGTTGTGTTTCGATTATGAATTTTAATAAAAATTTAAAAAGTAAAAAAAAAGTAAAAAAAATCTGAACAAAATATAAACTTTTTATTTTTGATTTTTTATTTCCTTTGCCTTTTCTCTTTCTTTTCCGCTTTCCTCTTCAAACCACATAAAGAAAAAATTATTAAATGCACTTCGGGATGAGTCCACACCAATCACCAATTGAAATATCTCATATTGTCTTTCCAAATATTAATTACACAAAAAAAGTTATATATCATTCACATTCAAGACTTTAAAATAGCAAGCAGTGACCACCACTTCTCCACTTGAAGAGGTAAATGAACTCTCACAGCATACTGCCAAGTTTGCAAACAGAGTGTGCTTTAAAGATCCTGACTCACACCATAATTCAAATGCAAAGAACATTTTCAACCAAAAGAGAGTAGCAGTAAGGCTTCATAAAGAATGTTGGTGATGACTTTCTTCTCACAATTTAATGTGTTGGACCCCTCTACTCTACTGACCTCCTTCTAATTCTCTTTACGGTGATGACTTCATTCTCACAATTCAATGTGTTGGACCCCTCTGCTCTACTCACCTCCTTCTAATTCTGTAAAGATTAACGTTAAATTCTTTCATTTCAAATTTATTACTTGTCTAAATGAAACCAAAGTTAATAAGAAGCAGTTGGGGTGGTTTCCAATATTAAATGATATATATCATCAATATAATTTGGCAATATAATTTTTGAAGCTGAATTTCAATAGATAATTTCAACAAATAAATTTTTTAACAGATAATTTCAACAGATAATCAAAAAAAATTAAACAGATAGATATTTGAACCACTAGTCAAAAAAAATTAAAAGATAGATTAAAGGTGTAAAATTATAAATAAAATGTGTTCCAAAATAACAAAATGTATTTTTCACCACAATATTTGATAAAGAGTATACTTTTCACCCCCCCCCCCCGAAAAAAAAAAAAAAAAAAACTCATGAGACCTAATTACACCCTCTTTGAAATGAAATTTTCATCAATTTTCTCTAATAATAATAATAATAATCTCCTGAACTTCTTTTAACGAGCAAAATAGTTTAGAGATTTTTTTATTTTGTTATTTACTTCTGAACTTGTTAAATTCACATAATTTTTTCCTTTTATTTTGATCTTATAAAATTTTTCACATTCGCAACCATGCTAATGAAGTTCAGATGCATGGCACGTGTCACCCAACCCAAGTAACCTTTGTAAGTCTTCAAGGCTTTCTGAAAAAGAAAAAAGAATGCAAGTCTTCTACATTCTATAATTCCTCCTAATTTCTACCCTTCAATTCTCTCTCCCAACCAATTCGAATTAATTACCCTACCCACCACCTTCTCCACCATTATCGATATGGATGGATTTCTATAAAGAAATCTCAAAAATCTTGAGTTGGGTGTGAAAAAATGAAGTTCATCAATCTAGTGTTTCTTTTGGGCTTGCTCTGGACGCCCAACCCAGTTATTTGCCAAATACCTTACAATCAGTTCCAACTTGTCCAAGCTTGGATACCGACATTTTGCAAGAAATACAGTGGCTGTTTTCCGAATTTGACACCAAACTTCACCCTTCACGGCCTTTGGCCAGCTACAAGCACCGGGAACTTAGTGTTGAATTGTGGCACAGGATGGAACGATTCTAATATTCGACCCGAGGTAATAAAATCCTTTCTTAATTAAACTTAAATTGTTGTTGTGCTTCATTTCTCCAAGTGTTACAAATTTGATTTGATTGATTATTATTAAACAATCACAACTATCCAATTACTTATGGCTAATTTTCTTAATTTATTTATTTATTTTTCTTGGTTTGATATGTATTGCATTTGCAGACAAGGGTCTTAGCGGGTCCTTTGGCCAGCGCATGGCCGAGCATTATAATTGGCAGAACGGATTCACAGCTTTGGCAGCATGAATGGGACAAACATGGGACTTGTTGTTTGTCCAGAATGACAAAAATGGATTACTTTGTGAGCGTAATCCGAGAAGGAAATAAGATGGACTTGCTCAGCATCCTAGGCAATGCCAACATAGTACCGCGCTCCGATGTATCGTATACCAAGCTTGATTTCGAAAATGCTCTTACTCAGTTCACTGGAGTGGGAAATAGCATTTACGTTTCGTGCTATGCTCTTAACAACACGCATGTGCAACTGTTTGAGATTTACACTTGTCTCAACTACCTTGCAACCCAAGTGATTCCCTGTCCAGTAAGTACCAAACAAAGGGGTTGTACCGGGAGCATTGTATTTCTCCCGTAGTAGTAGCAACTTATGTTGGAATAATTAGTGTGCTTGATGAACCGCAACAGTGTTTTATTAAAGTAAATGTTTGAAATTGACTATAGCATGCTATGTTGGTTCATTCAATTTTTTCTTTGCTAGATTCATTAAGTGTTTATCAACTTGAAATCGCAAAATTTTCTTAGTTTCAATAGATTGTGAAATATCTGTTATAGATATGTCTACAACACCCCAAATGATAAAATGGCCCCAGAACCAATCCACTCCCGGAAGAAATGGAATAGTGATGAAAATTCTCCAAAAGCTACAAAAGGGTTCAAAAAGCTTCTCTTGAATAAAAATTGCAGCAAGGGATGGGGTTCAATATATTTCACCACCGCATCCACTTACAAAATGTTCTGTTACTTGAATTGCTCTTCACATAATCTTTCTTGTACTTTGTAAATGCGGCTACTAATTCATCATAGTCTGGAAGCTTTGGGTGGACATAGCTCAACTGAGGCCTGGACTCTTCATCTTCTTCCATTTCCTCCAGATGATCATGACATGAGCTACAAGAATTGTGCATTAAAATCCCTTCCTTGACTATCATGTTTTGATAATTCACTTCGTTCTGATGTTTTGATAATCCATCATATTTTGCGCACGCACCATCTTTCTTGATCATGGCATTGCGTCTATGTGCTAAACTCTTCTTCACGAAACTTTTACCTAACATTTCTATCCCATGATTCCAAACTATTAATTTCATTTTTGCCACTGAAATCTTCTTTGTTTGATAACTGATCTTCCATGTCATCGAGGTAGACAATGGCTGTCTCTTGAATTGGAGGTGAACTATCTGGTGTGTAGTCCTATTTGATTAACTATCATAAGAATCACAAGGAAAGGTCACCAAACTCCTAGAATTGGTGCAAGAAAATCTTGATCCAATTCTCCAGAACTTGTCCTTCATTTTTTATTTCGGCATTTGATCACTATCTTGAATTACCAAATCAAAAGATTGATCTTTATTTCTAGTTTCACATTTTTTTTCTCCAAAAAACTGGGAGCTACAAGTTAAGAAAAACAATTGTTTGAAGTCCGAGATATTTGTAAAAGAAAAATTATTCAATAGTTTCAAAGCATCCCGGGAGCACCACCGTGGCATGTGCACATGGTGCTCCTAACCAATTAGGCTGTACAAAAAAGACCAATGAGGCTAACCTTGTCTCTCACCCAACAAACCAAGATAAATTTATAAATTTATGAGTATAATAGATGAGAATAAAAAAGGGGAAATTACTATTGGGTAATTTCAAAAAATATTTTAAATTTATGCAAAATTTTATAATTTTAATTATTAATATTTATAATTTTTATCATTTATGTGCGATTATTTTTTAAATAATACACTGCACTGAAATTTTCCCAATAAAAAATACAAAAATATAGTGATTTCTCATCTATTTATGTAAAAAGAAAATCATGATTGTGTGTTTTCTCCCTATATTTTTGGATGAGTAAAATAATAAAATATGTGAGATACGAATATGAGTGAATTTTTTTTTTCTTCTTTATTGTGTATTTTAATGGACAATCACGATATTATAATTTTATTTTTATTTTATAACTAACCAATTTGTTTCTTTTCAGTTTTTCTTATCACAATTTCTCACCAAATTTATAAATCAAATATAAGAAAATTTCTCTTTCTATTCATTTCTTACCAAACCATCTCATCCAAATAAACTATATAGTTAAATGGACAGCGAAAAAAAAAGTGATAAAAATAAAAGTTAAATGTGTCACTTTCTCTTCTTTGTACACATAAAAGTTAAAGTTAAATGTAAACATAAATTTTATGAAAATCAGACGTGTAAAACAAAAGAAATGAAATTTTACAATTATGAAACATTGAAAAAAAAATAAAATAATTACTTTATACATTAATTTGGTTGTTATGCACAAATGACAAAGAACAATGACCAAAATGAAATAAAATTAGGGTTAAATAGGTAAGGGACCAACAAATACACAAAAACTAGACAGCAGATCTAGTAGATACACAGCATAGAGGCACAAAGTGAAGCAGAGTTTGCTCCCAGCCAATGGTGGCAGGCCAGAAGATGTTATGCAAACCAGCAAAGCAAGATAGATACATAGAAACACAGACAGGACAGAAACCAGCATACTACCACTGAGACAGATAGATACATAGCCAGCACTGGAGCAGGTAATACCCAAGCCAGCAAACCAGCACACCAGCAGACTCCAAAAGCCACCCAAAACACCAAAACATCAACCAGCCAATGACAGAACAAGTCACAGCAAATGGTGGCAGACCAAGGTACCAACTAGTTAGTAGCCCTCAACTGCAGACCTTAAACTGCTGCAGATACAGAAATACGCAATAGCAGAGCTTGCACAAATAGATACAGTACAACATAGCTATGAAGACAGAAGTGTTGTAGCAGAACAATCAGTACCAGAGCAAGCACCAAGGTAAAAGACACCAAAGTGATAATATTCACCACACACAAGCAGCCCCAACACAGATTACCAGATTACAGATGTACCAGGTAACAACATAAACACCATAGAAGCATAATACAACACAGATGCAGCAGAGCAACAAACAGAAGCAGGGGCAAACACACTTAACAGCAGAGGGATAAAAGGTGATTCCATAGATAATGTTGTTAGTATTTATTAGAATTAGAAATAGTTTTACAACATAAATTATAACTTATAAAAAATTTCTTCAATTTAATGATAAATATCGACAACTTCAAACGACTTATTTGAAATCATTGATAAGAGGTGGAATCTTCAGACGAGTTATTTGAAATCCAAGTTTACAATTATTTTTTTGTTATGCTAATTAATGAATTTTTGATGGCGAATCGATCGACCCATCTTAACACAAAAAACAAAAAAACACGAGAGTGATCCTGATTTGACTTGAATTTCATTCAACCCAAGTTGAAATAACATTACAGAAGCTTATTGTGTTATAAGATAAATAGGTTTGATTTATTTTTTGGGAAACAAAAAAAGACTACATTATATTTTTTATTCTTTTGTTTTCATTTTTAAGATGCACACTATCCATACCAAAAATGGTAAAAACTATAAAACATAAAGAAATTGTTTAGTTTTATTGAAATAAATATAAATGTTGCATGTGCTCTAATTTTATAATTGTTGATATAAATAACACAACTTATCACTTTTGTGTTATTATTCATTCTTCAAATGTGTGGTGTATTTAGCCCCAGAAAATTTTATTGTACGCACTGATAATAAGGCAGTAAGAGATTTCTTGATCAATAAAAAACCTATTGAACAAGGAAGAAGATTAGCCTGGTATAATAAAATTTCTGAATATACTTTTGAAATAGAACATCTTAAAGGTACTAACAATTTTCTTGCAGATTTTCTTAGCAGAAATTGTTTTAGAAAATTAAATTGCTAAACAAGTAAATTTAATTTTTGCAGAAGACCTCTAGACCAAGAGGAAACAATGGATAAGGGTAAACAACCCGCTCAAGGAGATTGGGTGACAATTGCTAGAAAAGCAAACCCCAAAGAAGAAAAAGTTTATGTTGTATTTGCAGGAAAACAACCTGGAATTTACACAGAATGGAATGATTGCAAAACACAAGTTTGTGGATATTCAGGAGCAAGCTATAAAGCATATGATAGCATGACCAAAGCTAAAAAAGCTTTTTACAGTGCACCAGCTATGCCTGTTTATCAAAAGAATTTTTGTCAAATGAGAACTAACCCAGTTCCAACTAATATTCAGACATCTAGACCAGATGAATCTGAAATAAAAGATTTTTTCAATCCTGGTATATCTAGAGAAATTTATACAGAACTCAATGGAGTTTGGAAAACTCACATTGTAGACAACAAAGTGAAATTTCGAAAACACATGGGAGTTTTGGCCAACAAATTAGCTGAACAAACAGCTAAATTAAAAGATTTGCAAAATCTTTGTTTCAATATTCTTAAACAAATGGATTAGAATGAAGATTTTAATTTTGAAAAAATAAACAATTTTCTTCAACTATCAGATCTCATATCAGATGAGTTTTCTGACCCAGTTTTTGAACAAATAAAAAGAATTTGTCTTTTTGAAAAAGCAAGGACTTTGCTTCCAAAAGAAATTTTTATGTTAATTAAAAATCGAGTTGAAGATCATCACGATAAGATTAGACAAATCTTAGAACGATCTTATGATAAATTAAATTTGAAAGATGGGATTCCTAAAATAACCATCATGGCAAACCATGACATGTGGTTTTTTGAGGATATAGATTGGGGAATAACTAATCAAGTTATTTTCCAAATTTTAGATCCAATTCAATGGATAGATTATCCAATGATCATCAAAACAATGCTCTCATGGATAGTAAAAGGCTTTCGATGGAGCAAATATTTTACTTTTTGGATCTCCAGTACTGTTGGTTGGCGAGAACGAGAACATTTTTTCTAACCATACCAGATTTGGTATCTTAAAGAAACTGAAGATTTTGAATTTGAAGATGATTATTTAGATGAAGATCACCGGAGAGAGCGATTGGAAAATATCCAAAAACTTTCTTTAACAGAATATTGGATAGACAGTCTAATATCTGTTTCACAAGCAGCGTCCAACATCCATGGCTCAGCAAAATTGCCATTCATGGTTACAGATGGAAGAATATTATTTGTAACCCATTTTCCCATAACATATCAAAGGTCTCCAACACAAATTAATGAGGCTCTTGACATGTTAATAAATCTCAAAAAGAGAAATAATTTGGATCTTCCGTTGGAACTAGCCATGACCGCGGATGATGTAGAACATTTCCGGAATGAGCAATACAGCCAAGAACCGGATTCCCCTCCATCAGAGACTGATGAAGAATATCACAATCTCATCAACAGGATGGAAGCATAGTGGACCCCACTATCAAATGCAGATGTATCCTGATCGACTCCAACATTATCCAGGACACGTGGAGCAAGCTGCATTTTTTGGCAGAAAGTGATCAGCCTCATCCTTTTAGCCGACGCTACACGACAAATCAGCTTAGCTAAAGCTTATCTACAACAGTCACTCTCTTTGAAAACCGGGGAGGGTAGACAGTGTGTATCAGTGTATATAATTGTAAAAACTGTAGCAAAGAGCAAATAATTGTAGTCCTTTGGCTTTATTTTTGTCTCTTTGTATTTACTTTTAGATAGATTTTTCAAAAGGCCTATGACTAGGCTTGCCTAACTAGTTACAAAAATTGACAACTTTTAAGACAAAAAGTCTTACAAAGTTAGATATGGAGTTAGATATGTTAGATATGCATTAAGTTAAGTTTTTGTTTGTATTCACCACTTTGTATCTATATATTGGCCTTTATGCCAACATAATGATGTATGTAAATTCCCTTCAACTTCTCTCCATCGTTGTGCTTTCTTCTAAGTTCTTCTTCTTTTTGCTTTGTTCTTTCTCTCTTCTCTAGCATAATTCCATAATTCCACCAAAATTCCATAATAAAGGCCAAAGCAAAATTCCATAATTTAGAATCAATTTAATTTGAGTTCATGTAATACATGTTTAATTGTTTGGTCCTTTTTAATTATATGAATGGAAAGTACCACTTCGAGAGTTGTTATTATTTGTTATATTGTATTATAATAAATGTTTGAAATGTGAATTTATGGTGTGTTTTATCAAACGGAAAATAAATTTTGTGATGAGACAAATTATATTATTTTATATTACAAAATATTAAAATGTTGTTAAAATAATTTTAATTGATGTATATATATAGATATATGTATAAATTAAAAATAAATAAATAAATAAAAATAATAAAAAAAAGAAGAGGCAACCCACGTAGGGCTGCCCCCACTCCCCTTCCTTTTTATCTTTGCTTTGCTCCTTTTGCTTCATTTTCTTTTCCTTTGCCAGAGAGTTGGTTCCGTCTCTCTATCTCTCCAATTTCCATTATTGTTGCTCAAGCTTTGAGCTTAGAGTGGAAATCCTTAGAGCGAGATTTTGCACAATCTTTGTAAATGGAAGTTGGAGAGCCCGCTGCACTCTTCACACCGGTAGTCTTGGATTCTTGATCCGACAAGCTTGCATTTCAGATTTGTTTTTCTTCATATTTTGAGGTAGGGATCTCTTTGATTCTTTTCAATATATCACTATAGATGGATATGTGGTACTTTTTATGGCATGAAAAACATGAGTTTATAAGTGATTTTTTTTGAAATACATGTAGATGAGATTTAGGGTTTTGAATCAAATAGTTTAATCTTATATTTTGTTGTTGATTATGGAAATTTAAGCTAATAGAACATGTTTATGATGGTTGAAATAAAAAGCCCTAATTTTTAATTTAATGTTTATGAGAATGAAAAGAAAAGATGATATTTTTTTTTTATATAAATATTGAGTCGTGTTGATTTTTTTGTGAATAAGAAATGTTAAATGGGAAGAGAAGAAAATTTAGATGGTTGATCTTGTGATGTCTTGGTTAATATGATGCATGGATGCTATTAAAAGTTAGTTATGAAGTTTAAAATGAAAAACCCTAATTTTTATTTGATGGTTATGTAATATGAAAAAGGGTTAATGTTTATGAATGGTTGAGTTAGGTATTGTCATTGGTAAATTGAAAAATGTGATAGTTAAAAAGTAATTAATAGATGATTGTAATAATTATTGTGAACTAGAAATGGAAAGTAGAGAGAGAATGAAGTAAATGATTATCATGAAATTGGTCTATGTCGTAAGTATTGGTGATCAAAAGTAGTGGAATCAATTGTGGACATTACGAGATGGTATAATTTTTAATCTAACTCTAGATAACGATGGTAATATTGAGGTATGGAAATGTTATGAGAATCACACTATCTTGTTTATAAGAATTTATATTATTACTATTAAATGCTTAGAGGTTTTGTCCTTGGCCATCGGTGAATGATGGTATTACTTGTTGTAGAATTGATGTGAAATAGGTTGATATGAAACCTCATGTGTTGTTGAATAACTGCATAATTACATAATTATATGTAAATGAATGGAAGGAAATTGAGATGCACGTGTTATGGAATGTGGTTGTGCTATTTAGAGGTAACGCGATCCTTCCGGCTAGCAACCGGTAAAGCGGGCTGATGTGCTATATACAGGTAATGTGTTCCTTGCAGTTAGCACCCGCTAAAACAGGTTGTGCTATGTAAAGGTAATGTGTTCCTTCCAGTTAGTATCCGGTAAAGCAGGCTATGGTATGTAAAGGTAATGCGTTCCTTCCGACTAGCAACCAGTAAAGCAGGCAAACGTGGGTCTTGGGGAGACCACGATGGTAATGTGGGGCTTGGCGAGACGTTAAGTTGTTTATTTTATTACGAAATTTTATTGCTAATGTGTGTATATTTGTAGAGATTATTGTTGACGAAAATATGTATTGAGAATATAGTTGAAGTTGTGTTATGAGGTGAATTGATTCTATTGAGAATATAATTGTTATGTTTATTAGTGTTGTTTGATGTAAATGAGTAGCACGAGAGTATAAAGGATTAATTGTGGATTGATTTTGAAAATAAACAACGTGATGAAATCATTTGGATTATAAAAGATGAGTCATAGAGTTGCCGAAATGGTTATTGTGTGTGATATTCGAGATGTGACTTCGGTTTGGAAATCTTTTGAATTGAAAATAATGAGTTACGAAGGTCTGAAAAATGCATTTTTCTTGAAATGATAAAGAATGATTTTTTTGAGAAAAGTATACATATGTATGTATACTTTGGATATGCAAAACAACACTATCTATGTATATTTATTGAGCTAAAGCATTCATGATCATATATATCTATATTTTACTATTGTTTAGAATCACTGGGATCTCTACTGGACATTAGTGTTCATCCCACGTTGTTAACCATTTTTCAAGTGAGAAGTTTGGAATATTGTTCAAGACCATAGAGTCTCCTTATTTGTTGACCACGGGGTCTATTACTTGTAGGCGGAATGCCATCTTATTGTAATAAGGGTTGATCCCTTTTTATTTATTTGTTTTGTTTTATTTTCTTCTATGTAAGCCTAAGGGCACATGTTATAAATTATTATTATTGAATAGTTTATCATCTTACATACGAGAGAGAACATTTATTGCTGAGCTATTTATTCTTGCTTCCGCTTTTATTATTATGGAAATGAACTATAATCAGAGATTGGATAATGATATTCGAGTAATAAAACATGGGGCGTTACAATTTTTTTTAAGTAGTAATCTTTAAAACAACCCAGTCTAACATCTGCCCGTACTCAAATTAAGAGAAAATATCATTTAAGTGGAATGTAAGATAAATAATCTTAAATTAATGAAAATCTTTGCAACACTAAGACACTTTTATAAACTTTTGCTTAAAGTTGGTACTATTTTTTTAACATTATACTGACATATTATTTTCCCTATAATTAACAATTCCAAACTCTCTTCTGGGTGCCTAGCCACTAAAACATAACACATCTCTTTGTTTTTACAAGTAATGCTTCAATTATTTGGATCACTGATTTATTGAAAATAGAAAGTTAAGTTAAAAGAGAAAACTGTTGAGCTAAATAAATGTATGTGTTGTAAGCACTTTTTTCTCCATTGTGAGTCTTTGATCCATTCAAACTAGAGGTGGGCAACGGTTTATCCGATCTGCACAACCCGCGCCAAACCGACCCTACCCGCATGCATAAATAGGGCGGGTGCGGGTCTATTTTTGCATATAAAATCGGGTTCGAGTAAGACCCGACCCTATCCGTGCCAAACCGACCCTACTCGCACAAATCTGACCCTACCCTCATGCATAAATAGGGCGGGTGCGGGTCTATTTTTACATATAAAATCGGGTTTGAGTAAAACCCGACCCTATCCGTGCAAATCCGAAACCCGCCGCATAATCCGCAGATTATGTTTAAAATAAAAAAAAATCTCTTTACATGTTAATTCATTTTTTGATCCTCTCATATTTTTGATCCTCCTTTACTGTTTTTCTCTCTTTTTCTCATCTAGGTTTCTCTCTCTCTCTCTCTCTCTCTCTCTTATCTCGCCTACTTCTCTCTTCCCTCATCTACTTCTCTCTTCCCTCATCCCCATCACCGTCACCACCACCATCTCTCGCCCCTTGCTCGCCATCTCTTTCATCTCCTCCTCGTTGCCATTTCTCTCCTCTCCTCTACCGTCGTCGTCGTCTCTTGCAGATCAACCTTACTACATTGCCATCATCTCTCCATCTTCTCCTCTTCTCCCTGTATTTGGGATTTGCTCATGCTCTGTTTCGTGTTTTGATTTGAACAAACACTTTTGGAGTGAGGTCCAGACACTTAGGCCTCCTAGGGTTTTTGTTTTCATTCTTGGTTTCTTGTCAAGATCAACTTGTATTAGTTGGATTGTGCAATGGCCCTTGTGGCCCGACGTTCAATTGGTGGAAGATTGATGAGAAAACAATGGAGTTCAGTGAGATAGCAATCATGCCTCAAGACTTGCTTTATTGTTTGTTTGATAGTGATGGCTTTGTAACTTTTTGCTTCTTTTATTTAATAAAAGAAAATGCTTTTGATTGTATTGTGTTGTGGGCAAGATGATATAGATCCAGAAAATATGACTTACGAGGGACAAGTTTATAGATATACACTACAATTTTTTTCATTTTGTTGTGTGAATTTCATACTAAATTCAAAGCAAAAAGTTATAAATATTTCAGTCTAATTTTTGTCCCATATAGAACCTCCAACTGCAATTGAAACACAAAAATAAAAGAAGATAATTTATGGTCTCACATTAGACACATTGTGCTCTCAACTTATTGTGTTAAGAAAAATACATTTAGTCTTCATTTGAAATTGGCTTTTTTAGTTGGCTTTTTTGTGTTAGGACTTTTTTAGCCTCGTTTGGTTTGGTTTTTTTTTTTTCTTTTCTGACTTTTGTGAGAGAAAAAGTGTAATGATTATGGTTTGGATGTGATATTTTATTTTATTGACTTATGTAGCCAATTTTATCTTTTTGTCCTTTTTTAGCCAAAAATCAAATGCCAAATGAATCTTTAAATTTATATTTTGAGAAACAAAAAAAACACTACATTATATTTTTTATTCTTCTATTTTCATTTTTAAGATGCACACTACCCGTACCCAAAATGGTAAAAACTATAAACATAGAGAAATTGTTTAGTATTATTAGAATAAATATAAGTGTTGCAAGTGGCGGAGGGAGTGAAGACCCAGAGGGGTCACGTGCCCTTCCTAGATTTTGAAATTTTTTTAATTTTTTTTTTTTTGCAAACATAAAGAAAATATTTTAAATAAAAAAAATTACAAAAATATTATTAGAGTGAAATGTCAATGACATTTTAAAAATTATGAGGATAATAATGGTTGTTTTAATTGAAAATGACAAGACTACTATAAACCATATTATCTATGAAAATTTTCGAATGTAATGGTGATGTCATTATTATTGACATGCAAGTATAAGGTAGCGTTTGGTAGAATTTTCTAAATATGATTTGAGAATAAGAGTTGTATTTTGAGTTTATAAGTTTTGGAATTATAATTTGAGTGTGGAAAATTTGTTTGGTGAATGAGTTTTGAAAATAGTTTAGAATTGAGTGGGAAATTTTTGATGTGACAGATGATATTTGATACAGAAACTTACAACTCATAACCAAACACACAACTCAAAATTCTATTCAAAACTCATAAAAAAATTTAAAAATTCCAAATTTTGTTTATTTAAAATATAAAAAATAATAGGTGCCAATTGTTAAAAATAATAAATAAATAAATAAATTGCACTGTTCCGATCAACCGGCCGAACATCCGGGAGGACGACCGGTTAATCCAAATTTTCCCGCCGTGGAAAGAGTTTTCAAAAGTGAATGTGGAATTAATTTTTGAAAACTATAACCAAATACCACGTGCAAATCAAGAGGTATAATTATGTATTCAAAGCTCTTCCAAACCGAGCCTTAGATTCACAATTTAGAAATTAAATTCTTACCTAGAGTCTTCAATTAGTTAGATATTAGCACAATCTTGAAGAATTCAAGCCAAAGCCTTCAATTTCTCTTCAATTCCTACACTTTCTCACTCTAAAAGTGAACTCACTCTCTCTCTAGAATACAATCTTAGATTTTTGCTCTCAACAATGGGCAAAGATGAGCTCAAATGAGCTTAAGGGTCACGTTTATATAATTGTAGTGGCTTAATACAATAATTAGAACATTTGGCCAACCAAACACAACTTAATTAAGTAAACTGAATCAGTTTTTAATAAAATTTGTCATATGATTCTAAAAATTCCGAATAACATATTGATGTAACCAATTTTGGTTTCGGAGGCCAATAAGGCTTTCAATTTTCAAATCAAAACAGAATTCCAGACAGATAGTTCTACGAGTAACAGATAGAAAGCCAAATAACATACAAAATACACGATAAACATATAATTTATTTTAATCACTTAATTAACATCGTTAATTATGGATTACTAATTAATTACGGATCGGGGTTGTTACAGCTAACAAGTACCCGCTAGGCATTGTTCAATTTTGAAAAGTGTGTAAAAAGTATCTTAAAATATATATAAAAATGTTAAAAGTGTATTAATTTCAATAAAAGTGTATTAAATTTAATTTCAATAAAAGTAAACTGAATCAGTTTTTAATAAAATTTGTCATATGATTCTAAAAATTCCGAATAACATATTGATGTAACCAATTTTGGTTTCGGAGGCCAATAAGGCTTTCAATTTTCAAATCAAAGCAGAATTCCAGACAGATAGTTCTACGAGTAACAGATAGAAAGCCAAATAACATACAAAATACACGATAAACATATAATTTATTTTAATCACTTAATTAACATCGTTAATTATGAATTACTAATTAATTACGGATCGAGGTTATTACAGCTAACAAGTACCCGCTAGGCATTGTTCAATTTTGAAAAGTGTGTAAAAAGTATCTTAAAATATATATAAAAATGTTAAAAGTGTATTAATTTCAATGAAAGTGTATTAAATTTAGCAAAAAATGACTCGTATTTTTAATTCTTTTGTTTTTTAGTTGTGTCTTAGGGACACTTGTTTGCAAGACACATCAATCAGTCCTTCTGCGGCAGAGGGTTGCACGTCAAGCAGATCAATCCCTCGTGAAGTGGTTTAGGAGTTTTTTTAGGTCTATTTTTAATAATCTGAATTGTTTATATTATATTATTTGTCAAGTATATTATTCATTAAAAAAAATAAGTTAATCATACATTCTTAACCGCAAAATTAGGTTCCAATTATTTTTTAAAAATTATCTAAATCATGTTAAGTATTTATTTTTGAAAAAATAAATGTGCTTATGGTATGGAGCTACAAATATTCAATCAATTGAATTTTATTACATGAATGATCTAGTCAATAAAATCTACAATATGAATAATTCAGATAATTAAAAAAGACTCGAAACAATTCCAAGAATCTCAACTCCAGAGATTAATAGGAATCCTAGCTCCAAAAATTAACATATTAAGGCCTCATTTGGGAACAGGTTATTTTAGTAATTTTTTTACTTTTTTACTAAAATATGAGGTAAAAAAATAGTATATTTGGATTGACTTTTTGATTTTTTACGAAAAGATATGCAAAAAGTAGAGACAAAAGTGAATCTTTGACTTTTTTGTATAAGTTATAGGTTTTTTGATTTTTTGAATAACTTTTTGACTTTTAGACTAAAGAAACGATGTGTCCTTGGGCTTCAAAGCAAAGCACGTATTAGTCTCATTTGGAAAGTTTGTTATTTTAATATACTATTTTAGTTTTTAACTATTTTAGTAAGTTAAAATTTTTGTATTTAAGAAGATGGTTGAATTTTTTTGTAATTGGATGTGATATTTGTAAAAGAAAAAGTGAAATGATTATGGGTGTGATGTGACATTTTGTCTTATTGATTATTTTAGCCTATTTTGTCTTGTTGTAAATTTTAACTTTAAAAAAGTCCTAAATCTGATTCCCAAACAGGGTTAGTCCTTTCTCTTCTTTTTTTTTTTTCTTCTTCTTCTTCTTTTTTTTTTTTTTTTTAAGAAATTAGTAAGTTGGATTATAAAAAAAAAAAGGAACGCAATCATTAAATCTGAATCTCTAATTTTCTTACTATTCTTAAATTTAGGTAACATTTGGTTTATTTTTCAAAACTCAACTTTGTTTTTAAATTATGATTTGGATCAAAACTGATAATCAAACAAAATTTTAAAATACAACTCAAAATTACTTTCAAAACTCCTCTTTTTTTTCCTTTTTATTATTATTAGCCAATCAATCAATCAATCAATCACTTTTTCTCACTCGTCTCTCCTTTCACATTCTCACATATTTTATGAGAGGGTGATTTATGATCAGGAGTTGGGCCGAGGTAACGGCCAAACAGATTGAGAGCCCAACGGTGCATGGGGCCGAGATGATTGACAATTCGCCAAGAAATGGGCTGCCAGAACCTGGGCTGGGCAGAACTTGGGCAGAACTTGGGCAGAGTGTGAGCCGCCCCGGCCCAAGAAGGAGCTCGGCTAGATAGCGCTTGGTTGGACCGAGCTGCCTGATCAGGGAGTGGCTGAAGCCAGACAAGCTGAGTGACCGGCGCCCGGAAAGGCGTGGTCAACCGAGGAGACTGTTTGACCGGCTGGAAGGCCGACCAAAGGAGGTACCCGGGCTAGGCTTTGCCGGGATGCCGCCTAACCCGGTCCTCCATGTGTTTATCCGGTTAGGCGCTTGGGTATAAAGCATGGCATGGCCGTGGTAGAGCAGCCCGGCTGCCGAGCTCCAGCTGTGAAGTCAGGCAGTTGAGATTAGGTGATGATCAGCAAGGTTTACGCTGACAGATGGGATAGCAGAGCCACGTGTCAGGAGATGACTGGGAGTGGATATAGGGCTCAGAAGGTATATAAGCATGTCTGCGCCCCCCATACGCGACACACGAACATCTCTGTAAGGAATTCTTACACTCGAACACTCTCTCCCTTCTCTTTATCCATCCTAAGGTATGTGCTAACTTGATCGTCGGAGGGTTTTTCCGGCCACACACCGCCGGGTAGCTCACCGTTACTTGCTCGCAAGTGATCGGACATCGACGGAGCTTGGAAGAAAGGAGTACGGGCTTGCCGGAATATTTGCTCCCCGTACAATTGGCGCCGTCTGTGGGAAATTGACAGACAAAACCTTGTCTTCCTGGTTCATCTGATCGCCGTCCATGGCGAACAACGACGAGTTTCCGTTGTCTGCCATAGATGGAGCCACCCCGGAGTTCATCCGAAGGAGAGAAGGTCCTCCCGCCGTCCATCCAATGGCGGACTTGGGGACGCCCACTGGAGGACAGTCAGTAGACGCGCGGGATAAGCGCGGAAGAAGTCATGGTCATTCACGGAGTCCAGACGGTCACCGGCGGAGGAGAGACTCACACGCCAGGCGACTGGAAAGTAAGTTGAGAGACCAAGATGCTGTCATCCGGCGAATGGCGGCGGAGATGGAGGATCTGAAGCGGCACGTCAAAGGGAAGGGTGTAGCTGGAGTGGAAGACCACAGTGAGCGCACCCCGTCCCGCCGTTCAGGCGGACAGAGTCAGCGACGTACTCAGTCCATATCTATTACTAGAAGTTACCAGGTTGGTGATTCCGACGCAGGTGCAGAGAAGTCAAGCGCACAAGACAGCACCTACAAACCCTCACGTCCGGAGACGACGTCGAGGTATTCTTACTCTGCTCAGTCAGAGGATTTGCGGGCAGTTTTGAAGGAGCGGGCCCGCCGGCGCGAAGCACAGAGAATACCGGCGCTCCAGCGGTTATCTTATGGGGTTCACGCCAGTGAGGAGGTCAGAATGCCTCCACCCCGCCAAGCAGTGCCACTCTTTGAAGATACGAACTTGGCCAGGCTGAGCGCCACCCCCTTCTCCCTGGAAATAGAAACAACACCGCTTCCGGCAGGCTTCCACCAGCCTAAGTTCACACTTTACGACGGAAAAACCGATCCTTACATGCATGTGAGCCACTTCCGACAGGTTATGGCCGGACATAGGCGCAATGACGGACTTATGTGCCTAATCTTCCCGTCAAGTTTAGGCGAGCTGGGCTTGAAATGGTTTGAGAGGTTGCCAGAAGGGAGCATACAAAGGTGGCACCAATTGGCTGAGGCGTTTGTTACGCGCTTCAAAACCAACACAAAAACACCGAAGGAAGTCGATCACTTGCTAAGCGTCAAGATGGAACCGAGCGACACACTGAAGGTATACAACTCAAGGTACTGGGAAACCTTCAACGAGATCTTGGACTGCCCGGTCAACCTTGCAATCACGCAATACAAGCGTGGTCTCCCGGTCGGACATAGACTGCGGGACTTGCTTACCATGCACCAGCCGACCTCCATGGGCCAGCTCATGCAGCGCATCAATGAGCACATCCGAGTAGAGGATGACGCATCAGCTTCTACCGTGAAGGCCACTCCGGTAGCAACAGACAAGAAGACAGCAGGCAAAGTGCACGCAGTTGGGCAAGAGCCCAGCCGCTCAAGTGACCGAGCAGAGGAATCGGACCGTGGTTCGAACCGTAAAAACCGGGGCAGAGGACGTCGGAATGACCGGGATGACTACCCCCGAGATGACATAGCAGACGCAAACAGAAGGATGAAGGCGAGGACCGGCATCACCACAGTCTTCAAGATTCCAATTTATCGCATACTTAGTGAAATTCGAGACGAGGAGTATGTCGGGTTTCCTGCTAAGTTGGGCGACGGACAGAAGGGCTATAATCCGCGGTATCGCTGCACATTCCACCGGGAGAGGGGCCACCGAACAGAGGATTGTTTTCCATTACGCCAGCACTTGGAAGAGCTGGTTGCGGCCGGGCATCTAGACCTTTACATTGATGGCGGAGTGAAGCCGAATCAGGCCCCGGTCGATCCCAGGGGACAGGATGACCGAGACGCACCACCACAAGGAGTTGTTAATGTCATCCATGGCATCGTGGAACCGGAATGGGTTTGCGAACTCCGGGGCATGATAAAAAAGGCAGAGCATATGAGGGAAGTTTTGTCGGTGCAGCCTGCCATCAAAAGGGGGAAGACGGAAGAAAAAGACGTGATTAGTTTCACCTCAAGAGATCTAGAGCGCATCCAGACGCCGCACAACGATGCCCTAGTAGTAACTCTGCGCGTCAAGGACTTTGATGTTAAGCGGATCTTAATCGATCAGGGAAGCTCGGTCGAGATCATGTACTACGATGCGTTCAAGCAACTTAAACTCCGGGAGACAGACTTGGCTCCGGCAACTTCGCCACTGGTTAGATTCAACTTGCAACCAGAGTGGCCTCTGGGAAAGATTATTCTACCAGTCAAAGCGGGATCCGTGGTCAAACAAGTTGAGTTTTGGGTGTTACAAGTGCCTTCGACGTATAACCTTATCCTTGGAAGGGGATGGTTACACGCCATGCAAGCTGTAGCATCGACTTATCACCAGGTGATGAGATTCCCCTCGGCTATGGGGGCAATCGATGAGATTTGGGGCGATCAGGTCATGTCCAAGCAATGCTTCGTGGCGGTTAACGGAAGCCGGGCTGCCAAAGGATTCGTCCAAATGATCGAGGGACCGGAGGACCAGCGTGCCTTGGATGATGTGGGCACCAAGGCTGAAGATAAGGCTGTTGAGGAATTGGTTGAGGTGCGGATTGATACAGAGCAGCCGGACAAGTTCTTCTTGCTCGGTTCAAGTCTCACGGCCATAGAGAGGACCGAGATGATTGAGTTTTTGATGGCGAATATCGAAGTCTTTTCATGGTCGCCTTACGACATGCCTGGCCTCGACCCAAGTTTTATCTGCCATCACCTCAATGTTTACCCTGGAGCAAAGCCGGTCATCCAGCAAACAAGGAGATCGGCGCTGCATCACGCCAAGGTAGTTACAGAGGAGGTAAAAAACCTGCTTGAGGCGCGAGCAATTCAGGAAGTGCACTATCCTCGGTAGATTTCCAACACAGTAGTGGTGCCTAAGAAGAATGGAAAGTGGCGGGTTTGTGTCGACTATAAGACAGTCAACCGAGTTTGTCCCAAAGACAACTTCCCTTTGCCGTGCATTGACCAGCTAGTGGATTTGACGGCTGGACACAATAGGCTCAGTTTCTTGGATACATACTGCAGCTATCACCAGATCGCCATGCATGGGCCTGACCGAGAGATCACCTCTTTCACGACTCCAAGGGGACTCTTCTGCTACCGAGTTATGCCCTTTGGTTTGAAGAACGCCGGGGTAACCTTTCAGAGGATGGTGACCAAAATGTTCGCTCATTTGCTTGGCCGGACAATGGAGGCTTACATCGATGATATGGTAGTAAAGAGCCAACACGAAGCAAACCATTTGTCCGACTTAGCCGAGATGTTTGCCATTCTGAAGAAGTACAAGCTGCGCTTGAATGCGTCAAAGTGTGCCTTTGGCGTGGGATCTGGAAAATTTTTGGGTTTCTTAGTCACGAACCGAGGCATCGAAGTAGACCCTACTCAGATCAGAGCCGTGCAAGAATTGAAGCAGCCCAGCTCAGCTAAGGACGTGCAGCATCTGGCCGGGATGGCCGCCGCGCTTAATCGGTTTATAAGTCGGTCATCAGATCGCTGCCGCCCTTTCTTTCAAGCGTTGAAGTCAAAGTTCTCGTGGGACGAAGAGTGTGGCCGAGCTTTGGCTGAGCTTAAGGAGTATCTGTCTTCTCCGCCACTGTTGGTTACGCCAGAGCCGGGTGAGGAACTCTACCTTTACCTTGCCGTCTCCCACCACGCAGTCAGTGCGGTGCTAGTCCGCGCTGAAGGAATCAAGCACCTCCCAATTTTTTATGTTAGTAAGACCTTGCTGCCGGCTAAGACGAGATACTTGCCGCTGGAAAAGCTTGCGTTGGCATTGATGATGGCTTCAAGGAAATTGGCGCACTATTTCCACGCCCATACCATCATCGTACTGACCGAGTTTCCCCTCAAGGCTTTGTTTGAACGCGCGGACTTTTCAGGCCGAATTCTTAAGTGGGCAGTCGAGTTGGGACAGTTTGATGTGAAGTTCCAGCCGCGCACCGCTATCAAAGCCTAGACCTTGGCAGATTTTGTCGCCGAGTTCTCACCTGGCACTCATCCGGTATGCCCGGCCGACATTACCAAGGTGGATGATGAGAAGCACGCAATGCCAACCGAGGTACAACTAGTTGGAGGAGGTAGCGCCGCGGAGTTAACGCGCACCATCGAAGTTCCCTCAGTTTGCACGGTCATACCACCTGGTGCTGCGATGACGGAGTTGTGTATCACCAACCCTTCCACTCTGTCCAGTCCCGCATCACCAAGGGGGGAAGAAATTGAACCACACCGCTCAGAACCTGATGATTCGCCTACGGACTTGAGCATTACGGATCAACTTGCTGAGTCCAGTGCCGAATCATCAAGGGGGGAAGGAATGGATCCACACAGCTCAGAACCTGCGGCCGGCTTCACACCGCAACCTGATGATTCGCCCACGGACTTGAGCATTACAGAACAACTTGCTGAGTCCGGTGTGGAATCACCAAGGGGCCCTGAATTTGAACCGGTCAACACCGAACTTGACACCGCACAGCCGAGAAATTGTGATCCCATTGCCCTTCGCAACTCTCAGGACCCATCCGACTGCTGGAAGCTTTTTGTGGGGGACATGTGGAAGCTTTTTGTTGATGGTGCGTCCAACCGCCATGGTGCCGGCCTAGGTATCGTTCTTATCTCCCCGGAGGGCCTAACTATTGAACATTCTATCACGCTTGGCTTCCCGGCATCTAACAACGAGGCTGAGTACGAGGCACTTCTCGCCGGGCTCAAGAGCGCAATTCAAATGAAGGCTGCCAAGCTCCTGGTGTACAGTGATTCCAAGCTTGTGGTTAACCAAGTTTCTGGGATTTATGAAGCAAAGGACGAAAGGATGGCGAAGTACCAGGCTCTGGTCAGGGCACATATCAAGCAATTTGAGGCAATTAGAGTCCAACAGATTGGCCGGGAAGACAACAGCCGAGCTGATGAACTGGCCGGTCTCGCTTCTATGGTGGATAATACTTTCCCAAACCCTCTTTTGATTGACTTTCTTCTGCGGCCAAGCATTGAACATGCCGGGCAGACAGACGTACTCTGCGCCGCGCTCGGTCCCTCTTGGATGGACCCCTTGATCTTGTTCCTCAGAGACCGAACTCTTCCAACTGACAAGAAAGAAGCACACAAAATCCGAGTGAAGTCAGAGCGGTTTTGGCTCTCTTCATCTGGCGCGTTATATAAGAAGTCCTTCACTGGTCCTTATTTAAAGTGCGTGCACCCGAATAGTGTGGAGGCCTTCTTGTACGAAATTCATGAAGGCATTTGTGGCAGCCACATAGGAGGCAGGTCCTTGGCCTACCGTGCTATTTCGCAGGGATACTGGTGGCCGTGCATGCAGGCCGACGCACAAAAATACGTCCGCAAGTGCGAAAAATGCCAGAAATTCGCCCATCAGATCCATCAGCCTGCTAGGGAACTTCTTCCCCTCACCAGTCCTTGGCCCTTCGCCATGTGAGGGCTAGATATAGTGGGGCCACTGCCAACAGCACCGGGCAATCGGAAATTCTTCATTGCGGCCACAGATTACTTCACGAAATGGGTTGAAGCTGAGCCCTTGGCAACCATCAAAGAAAAAGACGTGAAGAGGTTTGTCTGGCAGAACGTCGTCACGCGGTATGGCGTCCCCAAGATCTTGATCTCTGACAACGGCACCCAGTTTGATGGTCGCCTATTCAGAGGATTTTGCGAAGAACTGAAGATAGAATTCTACAACTCCACCCCGGCTTACCCGCAGTCCAATGGTCAAGCCGAGGCATCAAACAAGACTATACTGGATGGATTGAAGAAACGGCTGGAGAAGGCAAAGGGAAAATGGGCTGAGGAATTACCCAGCGTCCTTTGGGCATACCGGACAACTCCGCGGCGTTCTACTGGGGAAACTCCATATGCTCTGGCTTATGGCATGGAGGCGGTCATACCCTTGGAAGTTGGCATGCCCACCCTAAGAAGCGAGAATTTCGAGCCCGAACTGAATGCCGAGGCTATTGCCTTGGAATTGGACCTTGTGGAAGAGCGTCGGGAGAAGGCCCTCATCCATGTGGCCTCCTACCAACAAGAGCTGTCCAAGAAATACAACAAGACGGTGCACCCCAGACCATTCAAGGTTGGTGATTGGGTTTTGAGGAAGGTTATGGGCAACACCCTGCTGCCAGGAGAAGGCAAGCTAGGGGCAAATTGGGAAAGACCATACAAGATCACCGGTCTGGCGGGCAAGGGGGCTTACCACTTGGAGGATTTAGAGGGAAGAGCAATACCCCGGCCATGGAATGCGGCCAACTTGAAGCTGTATTACTTTTAAGTTTTTGCTTTCTTTTCTTGTGCAAAGGAATTTTTTGGCTTGCACTTCACCATGTAAACCTTTTTGTCAATCTATAGAAGTCATTTTTCTTTAGTACTTGGACTTTCATTTAAAGTTAAAAACCGAGATGACGTGCTCCGGTTGGAAGAGTTGGTGTTTTGTCCAACTTTGGATTCCCAACCGAGATGACGTGCTCCGGTTGGAAGAGTTGGTGTTTTGTCCAACTTTGGATTCCCAACCGAGATGACGTGCTCCGGTTGGAAGAGTTGGTGTTTTGTCCAACTTTGGATTCCCAACCGAGATGATATATGCCGGTTGGAAGAGTTGGTGTTTTGTCCAACTTTGGATTCCCAACCGAGATGATATACTCCGGTTGGAAGAGTTGGTGTTTTGTCCAACTTTGGATTCCCAACCGAGATGATATACTCCGGTTGGAAGAGTTGGAGTTTTGTCCAACTTTGGATTCCCAACCGAGATGACGTGCTCCGGTTGGAAGAGTTGGTGTTTCGTCCAACTTTGTTATAGCCAACCGAGATGGTCATCTCGGTTTATGAATTAGTTTTGTTCTACTTAAGTACGTCAACCGAGTTATGAGTTCCGGTCGACGAGGTGTTCTGTTCAAACAATGACTTATACCGAGATGCTTTGCTGAAAATGGAATTGATTACAACCGCGCAAACACTTGGCAAAATTTGGCTTTTTCATTAATAAGAAGATCAATACAAAAGGTGGGGCCATAGCCCGGTTACATCAAAAGAGTTGGATACAAAACTACAAAAAAGAACAAAGAGAACAGAACTAAACTAGGGGGGAGAGATTGGTGAACTCGTCCTCGCCAACATCAAGGTTGATGGTTGGACTGACATCTTAGGCACCGGGCTCAGCATTGCCGGGCTGCTCTTGCACCTCGGCCTCCTCTGCCTCAGAATCTGTCTCACCGTCTCTATCTTCAAGTCCTTCCTTGGCCTCCGCTTGCAGAGCGCTGAATACGTCGTTTGCGTAAGGCACAAGGTAGACCGGTAGCGAAGCTGGAGGAGGGTTGGCAAATACGTCGGTGTCGGAGCCTTGGCCGAGGTGTTCGCAGGCAGACTTCCAGCCTGCTTTGAAGTAGATGTCTTGTGTTGCAAAGACTTGCTTCTTGTAGCTCTCCTCGGCTTCGTTAAAGCCGGCGGTGTTTGCAGCCCGCAAGCTTTCTTCTTCGATTTCTTCAGGGTATCCACCTCGGTCTAGAGCTCATTTTGTTTTTTCTCGGCTGCATCCAGCTGGCCGAGCAGTCTATTATTGTCGAAGTTGGCCATCTCAAGAGAAGACTTAGCCCGGCCGAGCTCGGCTTGAAGGCTTTCAACCTGGCTGGCTGTGTCGTTGGCTTTCTGCCTAAGTCTGTGGATACGCTCCAAGACCAGGTGTTGTTTTTGAATGGCCTGCAAAAACAAAAGCAACGTTGATTAGATAGGAGACTGGGCAAAAACGGAACCGAGCAAACACTTGTGAAATTTTCAAAGGAACATCGACTTACCCTGCCCATAGACTTCACTGACGATTTGACCAACCGAGTGTCGGGGACGTGGTCGCTGCCGACCACGTCGCTCGATAGTAGCAGGGCTTTGGACAGATCGAAGGCGAGCAGATGCTCTTTGTCAGCCTTGATCGAAGCCGTCGCCGGGATATCTTGACCCCGGTGCTTCAAATATGGGCGCCAGGCCGGCACTGGGGCGGGGGCGTCTGTTGGATGCTCGGTGGTAAGCTCGGTGACTAGCTCGGCGGACGGGTCTGCCCGAGCTCTTTTACCGGCACGTCGTGCAGAGGGTTCTCGGCTGGATTGCTCGGCAGATTGAGTGGCAAGGGCGACCACAGCGCTGCTGGATTGACCGGCGGCTGGCGACCGAGTTACTACGCTCGGCACCTCGGCGGATGTGGCGGTGAGCAGGTTCTTGATTCTGCTGCGCTTGGCCATTTCTTGTTCCTCGGTCAAGCGAATGAGGGGAACGTCAGGAAGGGAAGGATCTGGAGGCGGCGAAGGAGCGCGGAGGAAGTCAGTAACTCTACTCCGGCGCGGAGCAGAATACCTGTAGGTCGGTGTGTAGCCGAGTAACTCATTGCAATCCCGGTGAGGATAACGAAGCACAGTCCGAATTGCTTCGACGTTGGGAAATTGATAGTTGGCTTGCAAGGCTTGGATTACTGCAAAAGAAACAAGAAAACCGGTTAGTTACAAGGTAAAATGTTAAGCTAACCGAGCAAGTTTGAGTGGCTTACATGAAGAACCGAAGCCCTTGTTTATAAACCAGCCCGGGACCTCGGCTGTTTCGTAATTGCCCGACACCCAGAAAAAATCATCGTCGTGAAGATCTTTATGCGGGGTGCCGGTCACAATTTTTTCCTTGCCCGGTCTGATCTTCAAGTAATAAGCCAAATCGTCCCCGGTGTGGCCCATTGTGTATTGCCTTAATATCTCGGCTAGACCCAAGTTGGTGCCTAGCCGATTGTTCAATTCGTGAACGCCGTTGATTATTCTATAGGTATTGGTTGACACTTGTGTGGGTGCCATCCCGGTGCGGCGAAGGAACTCGGTTATAAGAGGGTTGAGCGGAAAACGGAGTCCCCCTTCGACAATTGAGAGCACGGTGAAGGGGCATTGGTCAAGTCTGCCCCAAGGTGTGGTCTCCTCTTCAGCCAGTTCGAGATGAACATCGGCCGGGATGCCGTAATCTTCTCTGAAAGCAGCTAGCGCGGCCGGAGTATCCACTAGGAAGCGAAATTTCCCCATTTGTGGCCGGCTTAGTTTATCCCGGCTGAGGGGTTTGGCACTGGTTATTGGATGCTGCTCGGTCCTGAGAGCCTCAGGAATGACAGTGGTCCCCTTGGACTCTGCAGGAAAAGGATGGCAAGTGCTAAGTGTGAGCGCGGTCGCGCAAAAGGAGCTGGATTTTAGCTCGGTCATTTAGAGTGCCAAACCACCTCGGTTATCTAATTCTATCTAAGGAGCCCGGTCGCCCAAGCAGACCAGATGTTAGCCCGGTTGAGCGACCAAGTCCTTTTGTTATCTTGGTTTTTGCTGGGGTCGAGACAAACTTGTTATTTGCTCGGTTGGACTGGTTTTTTGGATCAAAAGAGGACCAGGAGCCCGGTTCACCCCAGTTTTTCAGTGTTCTTCATGAAGATGAAGAACACCAAGAACAATGGGAGGTTAGGTGCGGATTCTACGACCTATGCCCTAATAGCTACGTTTTTGTGCCCTAATGTGTGTATAATGAAAGAATATAGCTACTCAAGAGGGATTGAAGATCTTACCTGTGAAGGGCTGGGGCTATTCTTCCAAGCACAAAGAATGGCAGTTGAGTATGAGAGAAAAGGGGCTTGAGCTCTGAGTCGTCAGGAAGAAGAGAAACAGTAAGAAGAGTTCGTAATAGGGGAGTATTGAATATGTAGGAACGAGAGGCCGCCCAAATTCAAATTCTGGCACGGACGGCGGGTTGGCTGCCCGATGACCAATGGCAGCCCGCCACGTGTCCCTATTTATGGCAATGTCAGTACTGAAGCGACGGGTTAAAGAGTCGAAGAGCCAACCGAGCTACTTCCGAAGAAGAGGACGTCATCCGTAACGGACAACCGGTCAAGTTTGCGGACAGTGGTTAACCAGTCCGGTTGCCTTCTGGTCTCTTGGAGACCGGAGAAATGTTATCTCGGTCGAAGTGAATAATCCCAGTCATGCTTTCGCGGACGGAATTAAGGGGCAATTGAGAGGGTGATTTATGATCAGGAGTTGGGCCGAGGTAACGGCCGAGCAGATTGAGAGCCCAACGGTGCATGGGGCCGAGATGATTGACAATCCGCCAAGAAATGGGCTGCCAGAACCTGGGCTGGGCAGAACTTGGGCAGAGTGTGAGCCGCCCCGGCCCAAGAAGGAGCTCGGCTAGATAGCGCTTGGTTGGACCGAGCTGCCTGATCAGGGGGTGGCTGAAGCCAGACAAGCTGAGTGACTGGCGCTTGGAAAGGCGTGGTCAACCGAGAAGACTGTTTGACCGGCTGGAAGGCCGACCAAAGGAGGTACCCGGGCTAGGCTCTGCCGGGATGCCGCCTAACCCGGTCCTCCATGTGTTTATCCGGTTAGGCACTTGGGTATGAAGTATGGCATGGCCGTGGTAGAGCTGCCCGGCTGCCGAGCTCCAGCTGTGAAGTCAGGCAGTTGAGATTAGGTGATGATTAGCAAGGTTTACGCTGACAGATGGGATAGCAGAGCCACGTGCCAGGAGATGACTGGGAGTGGATATGGGGCTCAGAAGGTATATAAGCATGTCTGCGCCCCCCATACGCGACACACGAACATCTCTGTAAGGAATTCTTACACTCGAACACTCTCTCCCTTCTCTCTATCCATCCTAAGGTGTGTGCTAACTTGATTGTCGGAGGGTTTTTCCGGCCACACACCGCCGGGTAGCTCACCGTTACTTGCTCGCAGGTGATCGGACATCGACGGAGCTCGGAAGAAAGGAGTACGGGCTTGCCGGAATATTTGCTCCCCGTACATTTTATATATCAATCAATCAAACAAACAAAAAAATTACAAATAATCTCAAAATTATTTTTAAAACTCATAACCAAACAAATTTTTTCTTTTCAAATCATAATTCAAAAATTTAAAACTTGAAACACAACTTTTTACTCAAATCATAATTCTAAAGTTAAGCCAACCACAGATTTTCTCACTATCCCAATACAATTACATAATGTTATGGACAAACTACCTCTTCTTCCGGTTCAAAAAATAATAAAAATAAATAAATAAAATAAAACTGCCTTCTCTTCGAGGCTTGAGCTCAATATCCACGTGATAAATTATAAGGAGTAATGATTGAGACTCTCATCTTATAAGATCCTCACAAGACTCTTCTAAATTTGAATTACTCATAATATAAACTCTACATATATATATATATATATATATATATAAAAGTGAACCCTATACATATATGGAGGACCAAGATTGCTTTAGGAATATGAGAGTCATCCTCAAAAGATCTCAAACATTCTCCAATTGTAAGTGCTTTGACGACAGTTCCATTATAGGCCTATGGATCCAGCCTCGGGACGCGTGGAAGTCGTCACAAGATTCACGTTTTGTCGTCTTGCTTCCGGGAAGAATCACGCTTGTTACCAACAATGCTTGCTAATTATTCAGTAATCCCATGATATATGAATACATGATATTTTATAACATTATGATTGATAAAGAAGATGAGTAGGTAAAATATTGTGTTGTGTGATTAAAAAACATAAGAAACACATTAAATAATAATTAGTTAAAAAATACAGACACGTAATATTTCGAAAATATTAAATAATTTCCCAACACCACACCCAGGGATGGAGGCAGCATAGGCTGAAGGGGTCACGTGCCCCCTCAGTTTTGTAAAAAAAATTTTTTTATTATTTGTCATGTATAAAATGTGTTCTTTTTTTTTTTCTTAACATGTTGTTTGGCTAATGATTTATTATATTATTCACGACAAGTAGTTATTTGATATTTTGAAAACACTATGTGGTATTATCTATGTAGTAGTTTAAATCAATAGTATAACGAAAAATATTATTGATTGGATATAATGAACTCATTATTTTCAAATAGTTGACATACCACTTACTGTGATTTGTGATTTTTTATGCTTTGAGCATCACATAAGTAACGTCATATGGTACTCTAAGATTGTTTAATAATTTTCATTTAAAACACATAATTTATAAGCAATGTCATCTCTTTAATATTTTTTTGTCAAACAAAAATTAAATAGATTTTATAGTAATTTGTGCTATAAATCAAGTGTTTTTATTTTTTAAAATTAGGAATTTTAATCCATAATTTTTTGTGTTAAAATTACAAATTTACATCATCATCTCACACCGAGCTATTCCACACTATTATAGAATTTTGATTTGTTCTTATTAATAATGAATATGTAATTTTTTATGTTTAAATTTATCTCATAAAATGATTATTATCTTAATGTTGGTCACGAATTTTTTTTTAAATAAAAAAAATATAATTAATAAGTGCGCCCTCTAACCTAATTTTCTGGCTCCACCACTGACCACACCACAACAACACTCCACTCTCACATGGGGTGTTTGTTTGGATTTTTTTGAGCTAATTTATAATTTTTAACTTCTAACTTTGGAAAAGTTATTTTGGACTGTTTGGTTAAATTTATTTTAAAAAGTTTTTAATTCTAACAACTTATTTTAACTCAAAAAAACTGATTCTGATAAACGGTTTACCCCTTACTTCTGATTATCACCTTCTGTGATAGACATGTTAATTTAGGGTTATACTCTTAGCTTTTATTTTTTTTTTTTGAAAATAGAAAAAAAAATCAAATGGATTATAGATTATTATTATTTTTTATGAAAAATGTAGACAAGTAATAAATAACAAAAAATAAAAGTTAATTGAAAAAGTTACTTCACAACTTAATTAACAAATATTACATAACAAATTAAATATATAATTCAACAATTACACCAAATAGAGTAATATTTTCTAATTAAAATTATAATCTATAATCTATTAAAATATAATCTATAATTTATAATCTGTTTTAATAATTATATTAAAACCTAACTATAGTGCTCCGCTGTCAAACGGCGAAGTGTCGTCATCTCGCTATTAGGTGTCTGGTGGGTGGTGAAGTGGATCCCACCATTAATGTCACTTGTAGGACACGTTGTGGCTTCTAACGAACTGCGCCACATGCAATATTATTTTTAAACTGCTAGCTCTCTCCGTTACAAAGGTGGCCTGACCTCACCTTCCTCCCTTACGGTACGTTTGTGAGATGGGCTGATTTTTTATTTTTTTTATTATTTTAATTTAGATTAAATTTTTTTATTTGGGATGGATTTCTTAATTTTTTTGATTTTTGTAAAAAAAAAAAAAATTATAATTTAAATATAATATTTTATCTTATTAGCTTATTTTATTTTTTATGACTATTTTAACCTAAGATTATGATGTCAAATGAAGGCTTAATTGTTGTCTATTATTTTGTTAATTATACTTCATCACGCATTTGCGCCTCATATTTTTTTGGTTCACACAATTTTTTATCTACAAATTTCATATATGTAATTAGGCCTCCTGTGATATTTATAGAGGTGAGTATAGTTCAGATTGATTCGAATTAAGAGTAAATTAGGATCAAATCATTACTTATGGTTCTATAAAATTTGAAATCAAACCAAAATCATAAAAATTTTGAAACCAAACCAAACCGAACCAATAAACCACTATTTAGTTCAGTTTGAAACCATGGTTTTTAGAAATGCTGTCATCATTCACAACACAACCATGAAATATTATTCGCAACTTAATAATTATTTATAATTAGTTCTACCACTATACAAAAATAAACTTGTAAGAGTGAAATGTTACAACTTATAAATATATATTTGATATTACTAAGATATTTGAATGCTTACGGTAGATAACAAATTATATGTGTATACACTAAACGGTCCAGTTTGGTTCCAAATTGGATCTGTAACTACAAAATCACAGAATGAACCATGAAGTACGGTTCCCTTATTTTAAGGATTAGGATCGAATTATATATTGAGAAAACCAAACCAAATCGTGTGTACGGTTTGGTTTGGATCGAATCAGTTTGCAATGTTTCAATTTCTTGTTAAGCTCTATTTATCATTTTGATAGGTTTGTTTGAGGATAGGGAGGATATAGAACAAATAACTAGTCACCACTAATCTTATATATGAGTAATTTTAATGGTAAAAGTTAAAATTATTTTGTTAAAATTATTTTTTAATTTATTATGATATAAAAAAAAGAGTTAAAATTATAATCACTCTCTTTAGTTTCCATTTTCAGAATTCACTTTTTAAAATTTTTTATTGTTTCAATTTTTTGTATTTTTTTTTGTTTTCACTAAATTTTTTTTAATATTTTAAGCAATTTTTTTTTAAAAAATTTTTAGACACACCTAACATAAATACACTTAAAACGTATAATGTTTGTGAAAAAAATTCACTAAATACCAAAGATACAAAAAAAAAAAGAGTATATTTTTAATATTTTTGTGTATTTATTAATTTTTTAAAATATTTTTTCACAAATATTTTACTCTTTAGATACATCTAAAAAAAGTAAAAAAAAAAAAATTGCTTAAAATTTTAAAAATATTCACTAAAAACTAAAAAATACGAAAAACAAAAAATTTAATTTTCAAAATAATGAATTCAAAAAATTAAAACCAAACACACTGAATATTTTTTTTGGTTATACTATTTTAATAGTGGGTTGTCATTTTAGTACAACTAGTTTTGCAATATCATTATCTATTAATTTTTGTATATTCAATTAAGGCTTTTGGTTTAGTGATTATATGTAGCATTAGGTTTCGTTTGTCAACTATAGATTTTAGTAAAAAAGTTAAAAAGTCACTATAAATTGTCACATCACTTTCTCTACTTTTTTGCACATTTTTTCATAAAAAATTTTAAAAAATATTAGAATAACCTATTTCCAAACGAGACCATTTTGTGATATGAGATTGTGGATTTAACTCCCATGGAAAGGAGTTTGAATTCTTTGTGGTGTTTATTTTTCTCTAATTATGAGGCTAGCTGGTGATGATTATTGGGCTTGGTGATTGTATGAATATCAAATTCTTGCTTTTTTTTAAAAAAGTTTCTTTTTCTTTAAAGATAAATACATTTTGATTAGTGGTGCAATTTATTTATTTATTTATTTGTAATTATGATTTTTAGTATTGTCAAGTTTTACTAATTTGTTGAATTTTACGTAGTTTATTTATTTATTTTATTTTGAGTTTTTATTTATGAAAATTGTGAACTTTGGCAATGAAAAAAAAAAGTAAAATTTTTATTTGGCTCATTGTTTGATAGAAATTTTGTCTTTTGTGTGTGTGTGTGTGTAAAATAAAGGATTTGACAAGCCTTTTGACTTGATTTCTCAAACCGATTGATTGAAATAGATCGAAATTGTAGTTTTCGATCTGTTTTTCAAAACATACTTATGTGTATTAAAATGTGATCACACAACCAAACTGAATCCTACTTTGAGATTCCAAGAACAAAGTCAAAAAGCACATGCACTATGACGCTCTAAAAATCGAGAACATCAAGGAATACATTAACAAATAATATAGGATTTTTCTACGGCTACAAGTGTGGCATTCCAAGATTTACTTTAAGGGTGAAGTTTGAGAAACGTCACTAATGAGTCTTTTGGTTAATAACCAAGTAAGATCCTAGGAAAGATCAGAGAAGTCAATATAATTTTCCTTCAAAGTCCAATCTCCTTAGATAACAAAATTACCTTTTTGATAGATCTTAACAAGATATTAATACAAGGTCTACATAAGGTGACGGAAAATAAGGACATGTTACAAAAGATATGTATAGATATAGTAAAAGAATACAATTATCCAAATAGGATTACAAAACGAGATTCAACAAAACCAATTCCTAATTCTTCTAAGATAATCATATGTTTTCAAATGCTCCAACTTCGTCTTTATTACCTGGCATGAAATGCTATGAGCTTTATAGCGATTCCTGTTGTGACCCGACTATTGTTGTATCCCAAACTCGGGTTTAATGGTTTTATATTGTTGGTTATATCTTGCTTCCCTTGTGTTTATTAGAAATTTAGTTATTAGGTTATTGTGGTTGCGTTTGGAACAGGTTGGTTACATGGTTTTCAAACCTTTTGTTGCCTAGGATTTTGCTCCTCCACTCGAGTGACACTTCTTGTGCTTGAGCGGGCTTTGTGAACTCTCAATATTTTTGCAGGTCTGCAAAATTATTGGGAGAGTATATTCTACGCTCGAGCGACCTTTCTTGCGCTATAGTGTTGGTCTGTTATCTGCAAAACTACTAGGATTGTGCATTCTACGCTCGAGCGTTACTTTTTGCGGTCGAGCGGAACAATTTATTGTGTCTGACGCTCGAGCATCACTTCTTGCCCTCGAGCGGACTATGCATATATCAGTTCGTAACAAGGTCATTTTATCACTTTTTCAGATCTATTTCTCTCTAAACCCTAAAGTTGAGACCCTCTCTCTCTAAAACCTACATTTTCTCGACTTTTTCATCTAGATCTAGTGATTTTTCCACTTTTGTGCCTTTGTTAAAAAGGTAGAGTGCCTCAAGAGCTCCATTTTGGTCTGAACAAGATTTGATTTCGGTGTCTTTGAAGTTCCTCCATTGTTGTTTTGGTCTTCTAAGCTTGAGGTAGGGACTTTCTATACTCTACTATGAGTTTTAACTTAGTTATCTATTGATACGTAAGAAATATTGGGATTTGAGGTAATTTTGAACAAACCTAGGGTTTTGGTTTAAAATTAAAAGAGAGGTTTTTGAATAGATGTATTAGAAATGGTTATGGGAGTAAGTATGAGCTTGTGCTAGGTTAAAATGATTGATTTTGATACTTGGAGTGAATGTTGGAAAAATGGGAAGTTTGCTCTAAAAATATCTCAAATAATTACTTTGTATAAATAAATGAAATTGGAATTGGAAATGTGAAATTTGGTGGACGTTTATATAAATGGTGGAGTTAAATATGTATTACCTCTCACCTATGGAAATTTAGATAATTTATCTGTCTTTGAGATTATATATCTGTTTAGAAATATTTGTTTTGGGTTATTGGTGGAGGATAGCCGTGATTGTTGTAGAAATTGTATAAGGATTAGGCGAATTGAAACTAATCTTTTAGCCATTATCATTGAATATGATTATGATTGATATACATTGCATATGTATGATGTTTGGGAGGAGAAATGAGATGTACTCCATGTTTGGGAGAAGAAAGGGGATGGACTCCATTAAACTAAGTTGGCCTGTGTGTCCAGGGTAAAAGTCCCAAAAATCGCGCATATACGTGTGTGCCAATTCCCTCGGACAAAATTTCCATAAATGGCAAGTGAATGTATTTTGTATGATAATTATATTGGTTGGAGGCCTGTGAGGTGTGTCCTCTATTTGGTTGAACAAATGAAGTAGATATAACTAATGGATTGAGATGTTAGTTTGACATAACATGGTTTTGGAAAAAGTTATAAAAGGTTTGTCATTTGGGCATTGAACATGTGCATTGTATTCATATCTTTGTTAATATTCATATATCGTGTGAGATTGTTTCTACTAGGCTTTGGCTCACCATACTTAGGAAACTATTTTCAGTTGCAGGTGAAATGCCTCCTCCAAGGGCTTAGCTTGGGAGGACCTGGGAGCTGAAGGCTCCATTTTGTCGTTTTGTATTTAATATTTGTACAAGCCTAGGGCTTTACATGTATGGAGCTTAAGACTTTCTCTTTTGTTGTAACCAAGCATAGTTTTGGAAAGATGTATGTGTAGACGTCCCCAAACGTCTCGGGAGGGAGTCCCGGGAGGGAATCCCGTTTTGTTCATTGGGCTCACTACAGTTCGGACTCAAATGTCACGGTTCTGAATCTAATCTCGCAAAGTGCAATGCAAGACTGATAAATCACCAAAGAGTTCAAATCCGGCAAATCGTTTTGAAAAACTGATTTTTAGAAAGAAGTGCCAAACATGGAAAGCTTTGCCAGATACAGAGTCGCCACCTAAATGTTTTATTTTTGGGAAATTTAGGAAACCCTGACTCGTGCCGAAGGCCATGTGTCCGTCATTACCAAAGTTGCCTCGGCTCGGGAACTTGGGTACGATTGGGGAAGGTCAGCTATGAGCACCACCGCTCGCCCAATCAAAGATTGGCCACTACTAAACATGATATTTTGTTTTGAAAACATATGTGCTCTTATTCCGGTTATTAGCCTAAGATTACTATGTGATGCACACAACACACAAGTATAGACTGGATCGCCTAAGTTGGAACAAAACATTTCATGTTCGTTTATTTGAAAATGGTTTGATGGTGCTACCCGCAAGTAGGCTAAGATGTGGATTTGCCACCCTGAAGTGGGCTTAGGAAAACATGATTTTGCCACTCTCAAGTGGGCTTAAAACTCGCATGCAATGAATTGTTCCAATTCAAGTAATCCAACCTTCACCCACAGGCATTCTGGCAGTTACATCACATAAGCATATAGCCTCATGGTAAGCATGCTATCATGGCAGTCACTCATACATATGCAAGGATGCTAAAGCATAAACACTTACCGAGTACTCCGAGCCAAAGAAAGAAGCTAATTAGAAAACATGCATGAATCCTAACTATGCTGAGATGCCTAATGTAACACATACAAAATGCAACTAGAAGTAGGCCCGACTATCCTAAGATGACATATGAGATGCTACAGATAACATGTATTCAACTTGGAATTGCAATACTATGCAGTTAGTATGATGCGCCGAGCCCGGTGCATGCAATACAGATGAATGAATGCAAACATGCGAACATATAGATGCTAATTGAAACATGCCCTAAAACTAACCATCATAAGCTGGTAAATAAAAGGGAGAAAAACGTGGGGTTGGAAGACATACATCACACACACGCACACTTATTACAACATTGCCCTCCTCGGAGGGTCCGAATAAATAGTACAGAACCAAGTAGCTAATCTAAGCTAATTATTATACAACACTAATTAATTAACGAATTAACTAAGTAAGTAAGGAAACTAGCAAGCAAATTAAACCAAAATGGACTCTCTCAGCTCTGTTCCGAATGATAGGGATGCATGCATGCTCAAGTTACCTTGTCGGGAAATCCATCGCGATGCCCTGATTTGCCTCTGTTTGTAACTGGTCCCAGAACACTGTACAAAGCTCCAGAAGGCTGCTGACCAGTTTTTGCTGCTGGTTCCCGGTTTGTTGCAACAGAGAGCGAAAAAGGGGCATGGCAAAGTATTTTCAACATATGTGTGCATGACCACTCTCTCCATCATTGCACAAGCTCTAGAAAGTGTAGTCCTCGATTCTCGTGCCACCAATCACGCATCTCGATGCATGATGGCCGAGCAGTCAGTTTGCACGACTTGATGTAAAATGAATGCACATATAAACACAACAAGGCCTAAACTCCATCATGGGTAATCCGGAGTGTCGGCGACCGAGGATCGAGGCATGTTTCGTCACTTGGAGTACGAAACGTCCCTCGTTTCCCGTGTTTGGACTAAACCCTATTCCAAACACAATGCAACACACATGACGTGCATGAATGTAACTCTAACATGCAACCTAAACATAATGCCACTAAATGATGCAAACATGCAAATGATGATATGCAAACATGCTACTAGCATACGCAATGCTATGAAATAATCGATGGCATACTCAATGCACATGAAAACTATATGGCGTATGCAATGCACACATGGAGACTAACAATGAAATGATCAAGGCATACACAATGCAATGATAAATCATGCAACAACATGGACTAAATGGCATATACAATGCAAGATGGACTTAAACCAAGATAGGTGAGCCTCAGCCACACCCAAATCAGTGGCCAAACATGATGAAATTAAGGCAACAACACTTATGCAAACATGCACAATGCGAGGGACCAAACCCAAGGCACAAAGTGCAACTCTACTAAGGCATGGCAAGGGATGAAACATGGCATACAATCACACATTTTCCAGCTCTGAAATGACATGCAAGATGGTCCCGAATCATGCAAACACGTCACACAAAGCATGCTAGATGGACCAAATACCGAAACTAGTGAAATGGGTTACACTGTAGGCATGCAAAGCAATGCACAAATGATCAAACCAGCCCCAAACAGTCCCTATGTAGGCCTAAAATAGTAGGAAAATGGGCTAAAATGATGGCTTGAAAGGCATGGAAATGAAGCTCATGCAATGGCTTATAAATGAGGTATTTAAGCACGACTCTCAAACACATTTAAAGGGTGGAAAACATGGGAATATGGCACACGTATAGGCTCTGAGATGACATGCTCAATGACCCCAAAACATGAAAACACCACCATTCAAGCATGCAAGAAGCTTCAAAACTCAAAGCTAGGCATGGGCATTACACTACAAGCATGCATAGCAAGCATCATTCAACCATGGGACCTCAAAAAAGAGCTAAGGCAGTCCAAAATATGCACAAAATCAGTTTAAGGCATGGCCAAAAAGTTCTAGAATCAAAGGCCAAAATAGCATGCAATGTAAGCTAGTAAAGAGGATTTACACTACAAGCATATGAGGCGTTCAAGAGGTCACTAAACCAGAAAAATTCAGAGGTATGACATGCCAAATAAAGCCCAAAAACCCACTGAAACATGGTTAATTCATGCAAGAATGAGATGCTCCTTTGATATGCTATGAAGAGGGTTATTCTACACATGCAAGATGGACATCCAATATGAAAAAACAAGCTCTGGAAAGAGCCTATTCAAGTCCTAAAACTCCTTTAAAAATGCCTGAAACATGGCTTGGAAGCATGCAAATAAGGGCTCCTTTATAAGGCCAAAAATGCTAAAAAACAAAACAAGGAGAGAGAGGGTTACCCCTCTCTGATTTTGGCACTCAAAACAGCATGTTAGCCACTGAAAATCCACTGGATTTTAGTGGCTAGAAGGCCAAACAAAGGTCAATGCAAAGGCCCTAATGCATGGCTCACAATAAGGCAAAATGAAGCATGCAAGGGGGTAGATGACCTCCAACAGAAAAATGATCTTAAACAAACATGTTAAGGCCCTCAAAATAAGACTTTTTTTAGTTTACACCAAAGCTCGAAAATGCTTGCAAGTATGGATAAAAGATGGAGCAAAATAAAGCCTAAAAGAGGGAATAGGGTGTTACCCTTGTAGCTCAGCAACTCCAGCAGTTTATGGACCAAAAATGCAGCTCCTTAGGACCTCTCAAGACCCTCCAAGAAGCTTAGGTTGGTGTTAAAGGTGTTAGGCTAAGAGGTAGTGTGCAAAGGGGCAAGAACTTAGCACTCTTGAACACAAAATATAGAGACAAGGGGGGATGTATGTGTGTGTGCTTCAGCCAAATCTTGAACCCTCTACAAGGAAGGAGAGGCCTTCCTTTATAGCTAAAACCAACCAAAGCTTCTCAAAGAAGCTTCAAACCAAGGCCAAAGATCCTCCATACACGTGTATGGAGGATCCAGTCTGTGCCATCCAACTGGCACAACTGGTAACAACTCACAGGGACAAGACTAAGGGAGGCAGGCCGACCAGTTCAAAAGGGTCAACCTCATGAAAGGTGGTCGGCATCCCTAATTGGTGGTCTCCCAACTGAGTACAAGCCAGTGGTATTATAGGAGACCAGTAAATGTGGCTCAAAACACAGGGAGACCAGTTTCCTAAGCAGAAAATCGGCTGGCGGGAGAAAAGGTGGTCTCCCACCCTTGTACCACCTTCCAAACAATGAAAACAAGGTCCATGCCAAAAATGAACCGAGACGGATGCAAAACGAGGGTTTGGGGGCCAAAACGCACAGCCGAGTGCCCCAAAAACTGACTGTTAAGCATCGAAAGTGGCATGCGATCACGAAGGTGGTCTCTCGGGCCACAGTGTCTCTCTAGAGAAAGGAAACAAGTTGTGTGCCAAAAACCGGAGCAAACGGAGAAAGTTAAGCGGTCCCGAACCGAGGCGCACGGCCAACGGCTCCGAAAATCAGAAATTGGTCTCCAAACGAGAACAGTGGTCTACGACCACGAAAAGTAGCCTACGGCCACTGAGAGATGGTCTACGAGACCTCTCTCTCCCTTCGGGATGAGAAAACAGAACCTGGTTCGCAAACCGAGGCAAAGCACAAAAGAGTCCCAAAGTCCGGAGATAAGGCTCTCAGCCGAGACTCCATAACCTCAGAACGAGCACAACATGTGCAATCACCGAGCGCTCAATCGATGACGTCTGAGTCTTAACCCCATTTTTGACCGTCCTCAAGACTTGGACGTCATTGTTTGAACACTTGATGATCATCCATGCTCGTGTTCGTTTTGAGTTCCCAGAGGTCTCGGCCGCGCGCCGTGCCTCAAGATCTCTCAACTTGACTGTTTTGTGCTTGGTTGTGGACCAAACACTTGTGTTTTTGCTCCTGAGGGAAGAGGGTGGCTTGTTGGCCATCCCCTCAACCCACTGGCCAAGACTTGGAGCCACAGACCCCTTTTTATTGCCATCGGCCAAGAGTGTTAGCCGATCGGCACTTTCTTTGGTCGGTCGGCCACATTTTTTTGTCAATCGGCCATATTTTCCAGCCATTTGCTTTTGGCAGATATCTTATGCTAGCTGTCACAGCTAGCATCCACATTACACCCCCTCCAAACACGTGTATGGAGGGATTTGCTCCCTTGTGTTAGCTTCTCCAAGAAGCTTAGGAATTGAATTCATATAAGAGGAGGGCCTCCCCTCCCTTTCCAGAGGTTGAAGAACCTAGTTTACAAGTTAGATATAGCTCTCTCTCTATATCCCTCTCTCTCTCTCTAGAGTTTTGTGTGTAATAGTGTTCAAAAGTGTGTTTTGTTCACATTTTTGCACACAAGCACCTAGTATTACACCATCCTTGAGTTGCTGAGGTGCTAAGAGGTTGTTTTTGGACTTCTTGAGTTGGTTTTAATCAGAAGGAGGTGCTGGAGTTGGTGTTCTTGAAGTGTTCTTCAAGGGTGAGAAACTACTCCTTTATTCCCCATTCTTGCATAAGCTTTTACACATACTTGAATATTGTTTCAAGCTTGACTCTAAACTACAAAAAGTTTTGATTTTGTATGCTTGTTATAGTTGCTTAAGGTCACTTTTTGATTGGGGGTTGTCTACCCCCTTTTAGGCCTTGTTTGGCCTTATTTTGTGCCTTTGCTTTTGAGCTTTGGTATCATCTCATTTTGGCTTTCTCACCACTGAAATCCAGAGGATTTTCAGTGGTGGAGAAGTGGTTTTTAAGTCCTGAATAGGGGAGGGACACCCCTCTCTCTTTGTCTCTCCATGCCATGCCTTGTTAGCTCTATAAAGTAGCATCTTTTTGTGGCTTATGTTTGCTCTTTTCAAGCATGTTTTGTGACTTTTTGGGGCTTCTCTAACTCTGTTTTAAGCTAGTTTGGTTGTTGCTTGCATGCTCCATACACTTGTAGTGTAAATTTGCACACTAGCCTAACATGCATCATGTTTTTGACTATCATTCTAGCATGATTTTGGCTTGACTTTGAGAAGATTTTGGTCATTTTTTAGCATGCTCTAGGTCTGATTTATGTCATTTTGGTCATGCATGCCATGCTTTGTATAGCCATAGTGCATTTTAGCTCACTAGCCTTGAGTTTCCAAGCCACTAGCATGCATTGCTTGGACTATTTTCATGATTTGGCATTATTTCATATGTGATTTCAGAGCATGCTTCATTTCCATGCACTCACATCTTTCACTCCTTCAATGCTTTGAAGGGTTCATGCTTTATGTCTTAAAAAAGAGCCCATGTGTATGCCATCTTGCCTAGGCTTTTGGACCACCATTTCAGTGTGTTTTGGGTCTTATTTTTCCACGATATAACTCTGTTTTTGATTGGTTAGGGCATCCCTCATTTGCTTCTTACACTTGTAGTGTAAGTCCTCTTTACTAGTCTTGCATGCCTAATGAGTGAGCTTGTTATTCTAGCATGTGTTGACTTGGTATTAGCCCATTTTTGGTGTTAGTTTGACATGCCATAACTCTGATTTTTGTTGGTTAAGTCATCACATGCTTGGCTTTGGTAGGTGTAGTGTAAACCTCCTTATTGGCCTTACATACTCCATGTTTTGACCCTTCATGCTAGCTTGTTTTGGCTTTGTTCCATGCATGTTTTGTCATTGTTTTGGCATGCTCTAGGACTATTTTGGGTTGTATTGGCCATATGCTTCATGAATTGCATAGCTATAGTGCAAATGCCTTTACTAGTCTTGAGTTTTGAGGCCTCTACCATGCTATACTTGTGATGTTTGCATGCCTTGGCATCATTTTAAATAATATTTCAGAGCTTATATCTTTGCCACACTTCCATGTTTTTCACTCTTTAAGTGCTCTTGAGAGTTGCACCTTTGTGCCTAGTTCATGGGCCAATGCATGAGCATGCATTTTATTGCTTTCAATGCTAGTATTTCAGAGCATTTAGATTATTATTTGGGCATGGCTGAGGTCTGTCCATTTTTAGTTTAAATCCATTGAGTATGTGGTTTGCATGTTGTTGCATGCATATTGTATGCTTGTTATATGACCTCATATTTGCATGCTTGTGTTGCTTTGTTAAGTTAATCATGCATGCATTACATTGGTTTAATATTGCTTTTCTTTGCATGTTTAGGTTGCATGACATTGTTATTGGCATACTCATGTTGCATTAGCTTTGCTTGCATGCTTAGGTTGCATTGCATTGAGTTGGCATGCCATTAGTTTCGAGTCAATCATGTTGCATTGTATAGCAGTTTGCATGCTTGCCACATTGCATTGTGTGTGCATCCCTTGCCTCTTGATCAACCATGATAGAGGTTGGGGGCCCCTTTATGTGTTTTGTGTGCATTTCATTTGATGTTGAAGTTGCACACTTGGCTTCTTTGGCCATCATGCATTGAAATGCGTGATTGATGGCCCGAGGGTCGAGAACCATACTCCTTTGAGTCTTAAACATGATAAGGAGGGTGGTGGTGAAAACATTGCCTTGAAAATACATTGCCATGCTCTGTCTGTCCTCTGCTGCAGTAAAAATAGAATTTTGCATGAAAGGATGGCCGGTCGGCTACATTCAGTGCCGGCCGGCTAACAATATCTGGCCGAGATCCCTGCTTCTGGTCAATGACCATTTTCCCATGGCCGGTGGCCTTATATCTTGGTCGGTAGACTCTCAGAATGTCCCCAAGGTGGTTCAGAAGTGTCATAGAAGCTGGAACAGTTTTCAGAGGTGCAGAGTAGTGCAAACAGAGGCAACATAAGCATGGCGATAGATTTCCGAACAGAGCCGAACGTGCATGCATTTGTCCCTCTTCCCGAGGCCTCTTTACTGCTTTAGTAGCTTAATTAATTTGTTTAATTAGTTAAGTGTTGTGTAATAATTAATTAGCTTGCGAGTTAGTTAATTAGGTGGTTTGTATTATTCTTTCGGACCCTCCGTCGAGAGGGCGAATTTTGTAATAAGTGTGCGTGAGTGTGTGAATGTCTTCCAACCCCATGTCTTTCTCCCTTTTACTTACCTGCTTTTGATGGTTAGTTCTAGGTCATATTTCAATTAGCGTCCTTATGCTTCGTATGTTTGCATCCATTCATTTATCTTGCATGCACCAGGCTCAATGCATCATACTAACTGCATTGCATTTCAATACCAAGTTGAATACATGTATCAAATGTTGCATTTCACATGTCATCTTAGAATAGCCGAGCCTATTTCTAGTTGCATTTTGCATGCGTTGTATTAGCCATCTAACATGAACTAGGATCATGCATTGATTACTAACTAGTTTCTGTTTTGGCTTGGAGTACTCGATGAGTGTTTATGCTTTAGCATCTTGCATAAGTGTGAGTGCTGCCATGATAGCATGCTTGCCATGAGGCTATTTTGCTTAATTGGTAAAACTGCCTGAATGCTTGTGGGTGAAGGTTAGATCACTTGAATTGGAACAATTCATCAAATGCGAGTTTTAAGCCCACTTTGCGGAGTGGCAAAATCATGTTTTCTAAAGCCCGCCTGAGGGTGGCAAAACCGCGTCTTAGCCTACTTGCGAGTAGCACCTTCAAACCATTTTCAAATAAACAAACACGAGATGTTTTGTTCCAACTTAGAAAATCTAGTCTATACTTGTGTGCTGTGTGCATCACATAGTAATGATAGATTAATACACCAGAATAAGAGTGCATATGTTTTCAAAATAAAATATCATGCTTAGTAGTGGCCGATCTTTGATCGGTCGAGCGGGGGTACTCATAGTTGACTTTCCCCAATCGTACCCAAGTTCCCGAACCGAAGCAACTTTGGTGATGACGGACACGTGGCCTTAGGCACGAGTCAGGGTGTGATAACCCGACCCTCGTACATGAATCTGGTATCTTTTCAGTCCTCTGTTCCGTGTTTTTGAATGCCTATTGTGAAATTCTATGTGAAACTACATTGAATTAAATGAAACTTAGAAATATGGATTCCTATCTGTTGAATAAGAAAATTTTCTGTCGCACTTGAACTGTTTCAATCCGGAATTGGAAGCCTTAGAGACTTAATTTTCTGAAATTGATTTGACATTTGAAATCTGCATGATTTTTAAGCTATAATGGGATTTTCTGTGAAATTTCAATTTGGGATGCTTAAATGATTAAATTTTTGTCTTATTCACCCTTAAATAAATATCTCTCTATATATATCAAGTTCCTTGGCCATTTGACTTAGAAGCTCCATTTCCTGGAGGAAAAAAAAATTAGAGAAGGGTTTTGAGAAGTGAGAAAAGACAAGATCATCAAAGAAGTAAAGAATTGAAAGTTTAAAAAGAGATCTAGATAGAGTAGTTCAAGGTAAGCCTAATTTTCCCAAATTCAATCCTTTCTTTTTAACTTGGAGAAGGAATTGCTTAATATGGTGTAACCTAGAATTGTAATAGAGAATTGGATGGGTGTGTCAATCTCTTAGGTAACAATAATGCTATTATTTGATGATTTTCACTTAATATGGGTCACCTAAGAAGAAATCTAAAACTTATGTCTTGAATTACCATGTTGATACTTGTGTAAATATATGGCTATACATGTGTGTATGTGTATGTGATAGAAATAGATTGTGGTGGTGAATAATTGAAGTAAATCAACTCCATGTTCAAGTGGTTGTGTTTATAGTCTTGTTTACCTAATTTTTGAACCATGTTTTGGTATGTAAAGAAGCTATTTTGGACCTCTTAGATGATCACCAAAGAAGGGGATTTTGTATGATTTTCGGACTGCCAAACAGGGGCCAGACCGCACGTGCGGAGGTTGTGACCGCACATGCGGAGAAGAGGAAAAAAATTGGGAAAGCATACTGTTTTTGGCCGGTCGAGCGATGGAGGGGGACGGCACGTGCGGTACATGTCCGCACGAGCGGAGGGTATGGCTGCACATGCGGCCTAGTTTGGAAATCCCGTTCGCCCCGTTTTACGTGCTTAACGCCCAGCTCTTTTCGGAATTTGTGTTTGATACCTTTTGATGACTGTACATGTAATTGAAATGTAATAACACAAGAAATGGTTTAACAAGAGAAAGAAACTAATGTGTGCTATCTATGTGTGTACGACACACCACAGGAGGAACCACCGCTCCGCAACAACACTGTGAGTCATAATACATCGAATGTACATTTATTTACTGTTAATATCTGCTATTAAGGTTCTGTTTTCCGATAGTTACGACATTAACATATGTGTTGATTGGAACTCGGTGGAAATGTAATGTTAAAAGGATTATGTACATTTTTGTACATTTTGGGCCGAAAGGCTATTTTGTATATTTCTGGACCGAAAGGCTATTTTGTATATTTCTGGGCCAAAAGGCTATTTTGTATATTTCTGGGCCGAAAGGCTGTTCAGTATACTTCTGGGCTGAAAGGCTGTTCTGTATTTCTGGGCTGGTAGGCCGTTCTGTTATAACTGTAATACTAGACCCAAGGCCGTTCTGAAAGTAAAACAATATCAGACTCACTATTTGGATTTCATTTTTGTGAATGCATTGTGGTTAAAGTTGGTTATTAAACTGCTTAAGTATTATTATTCACTGAGCTTGTCTCACTCTGTAATTTTGTCTGATTTTGTAGGTAATCAACTTGGAGGTCAGTCCTAGCATCAATATCATCTATCTTTCGTCAACCTAAGGACAACTAGGCACTTGGAGAAGCCCTTTGCATGCTAGTGCAGTTTTGCTAGACTTTGTCATTTTGTACTAATGTTTTGTTGGTCAAAGTTGATTATATCTAATGTTTTGTTGTATGCCCAACCTCTGGGCTGGACTTGTACTCTTTTGTGTATGTAACTTAATCTCGGATGCATGTTCATTATATGTTTAATTCCGAGTCGTGGTCCTGGCATATTTGTAGTTGCTCAATGGATGTGTCTGCATGTTATTCTATTATATTAACGCTTCCATTCAGGCCCTGAAGATCATATATAGCAGGATAAGTGTCTGTTTTTGATTAGGTCATGCCCAAAATTTTTAGGGGCGAGTTAGGGGTGTGACACAGGGTTTCCTAAATTCCCCCAAAACAAAATATTTAGGTGGTGACTCTGTATCTGGCAAAGCAGTCCATGTTTGGCACTTCTTTCTAAAAAATCAGTTTTCTAAAACGATTTGTCGGATTTGGACTCTTTGGTGATTTATCAATCTCACATTGCACATTGTGAGATCATATTAAGAACCGTGACATTTGAGTCCGAATTGTAGCACGGAAGCCCTCGGGGCGCGTCTACAGGTGTCTACAGTTGCCCCTCTTTGACATAACTCGAAAGTCATAAGTGACGGGAGTGAATGTCAAAGCCCAGAGACGACCCATTTTTGACAATGCCGAAAACTTAGACAAACAGGCGAGATAAACAAGAGATGGGCCCACAGGCGTGCCCGCAGGCAGGGGCAAAATGCAAAACGACATGCACAAAGCTGAACGTAACTCATGATCATGCAAAGCATCAAGCTGTAATGAAGCAAATATTCACAATAAATGCAATAGTTTTAAGCAAGAATGCAAAGCAAAACTCCATTTCATGCAGTTTAAGAATGCGGAGAATTATTCAATTCTCGCTACGTCCCACACGGAGAAGATACAATACCTGCTCGGTTCGTCTAGTCACACCAGCTTCAAATGAACCGTACCTACAATATCGTCTGGTCGCACCAGCATCGAATGAACTGTACATACAATATCATGCCTGTAGAAGAGAGAAACTTAACAGGCACAACATAGTTAGCAACATATGTTCAACACTATATCGAATGCGGATAGACATGGTTGTAACAAGCCCGCGGGGGACCTCGCTACAGCTCGGACTCGACTCTTCGTCACGGTTCTAAGTCTGAACCAAAGAGTCCAAATCCGGCAAATTGTTTTGAGAAAAACAGATTTTTGAAAGAAGTGCCAAACATGGACTGCTTTGCCAGATACAGAGTCGCCACCTAAATATTTTATTTTGGGAAATTTAGGAAACCCTGACTCGGTGCCAAAAGGCCACGTGTCCGTCATCACCAAAGTTGCCTCGGCTCGGGAACTTGGGTACGATTGGGGAAGGTCACTTCGTGAGCACCCCCGCTCGCCCGGTCATAGACCGACCTCTACTAACCATGATATCAATTTTTGAAAACATTGTGAGTTCTTATTCCGGTTATTAGCCTAGGTTACTATGTGATGCACACAGCACATAAGTATAGACCGGGTCGCTTGGATTGGAACAAAACACTTCTTGTTTGTTTTTGAAAGAGGTTTTGCTACCCGCAGGTAGGCTTGAAACATTTGATGATTCACTCCAATTCAGATAACCCAACCTTCACCCACAGGCATTCAGGCAGTTATATCAGATAAGCACATTGCCTCATGGTAAGCATGCTATTCATGGCAGTCACTCACACGCATGCAAGGATGCTAAAGCATAAAGCTTACCGAGTACTCCAAGCCAAAATAGGAACTCATTAGAAATTATGCATGATCCTAACTATACAGAAATGCCTAATGCAACACATGCAAAATGCAATTTATAGCAGGCTCGGCTATTCTAAGATGGCATATGAAATGTTACAACTATCATGTATTCAACTTTGAAATTGAAAGTACGATGCAGTTAGTGTGATGCGCCGAGCCCGGTGCATGCAATACAGATGAATGAATGCAAACATGCTGTCATACTGTATGCTAATTTAAACATGCCCTAATCTAACCATCATAAGCGGATAAATAAAAGGGAGAAAGACGTGGGGTTGGAAGACATACATCACACTCACGCACACTTATTACAGTTGTGCCCTCACTCGGAGGGTCCGAATAAATATACAGTCCAAATATTACAGTCCCCAAATAAAAGAATATTACAGTCCAAAAATATTACAAAGTTCTAATTAATTAATGAATTAATTAAGAAAGCAAATAAAACTGGCGTGCAAGCCAGGGACTGTCTTGCTTCTGATGGATGATGCATGTCCGGATTGTCTTGCGCGGAAATCCACCGGAATGCCCCAATTAGCCTCTGTTTACACCTGTTCTTGAAATGCGTGCCAAGCCCCAAAAGGTTGCTGATTCTTCGTTTTGCTGCAACAGAGAGCAGGAAAGGGGCATGGCAATGTATTTTCACAGATATATGCATGTCTCGATCCTCGTGCCACCAATCACGCATACCGAGGCATGATGGCCGAGGAGTCGAAATGCACAACTCAATATAGGATGAATGCACATGAAACTACAGCTAAAACCTAACTCCATCATGGATAATCCGGAGTGTCGGTGACTGGGGAATTGAGACACATTCCGTCACTCGGAGTACGAAATGTATCTCGTTTCCCGTGCCCGGACTAACTCCTATTCCGGACACGATGCAATATGCATGATATGCATGAAATGCAACTAAGATGCAATCCTAACATACTCAATGCTATGAAAATGAGATGCCTCGAAATGCGTGCACACGGGCACGCAAACCGAGAAAATGGCAGAATGCTATGAAAATGAAATGTCTCGGAGTGCGTGAACACGGGCATGCAAACCGAGAAAATGATATGTGTCTCGAAATACGTGCACACGGGCACGCAAACCGAGGCGATGATATGTGTCTCGAAATGCGTGCACGCGGGCACGCAAACCGAGGCGATGATATGTGTCTCGAAATGCGTGCACGCGGGCACGCAAACCGAGGCGATGATAAAATGATGCGAATGACATGGAAAATGCAACATGGACTTATACTAACATGAGAGGGCCTCAGCTACACTCACATAAGATGTCGATGGCAGAAAATGAAGTGCCTCGAAATGCGTGCACACGGGCACGCAAACCAAGGCGATGGCGGAATGATGCGAATGACATGGAAAATGCAACATGGACTTATACTAACATGAGAGGGCCTCAGCCACACTCACATAAGATGCCGATGGCAGAAAATGAAGTGCCTCGAAATGCGTGCACACGGGCACGCAAACCAAGGCGATGGCGGAATGATGCGAATGACATGGAAAATGCAACATGGACTTATACTAACATGAGAGGGCCTCAGCCACACTCACATAAGATGCCGATGGCAGAAAATGAAGTGCCTCGAAATGCGTGCACACGGGCACGCAAACCGAGGCGATGCTAAAATGTGATGAAATGTGGCAAAAATGATATGCAAGCATACTAATGGAATTTCAGCACTAAAATATGGGGGAAAACAGTCCCGAAATGAAACGAAATGACATGAAATGCAAGGAAACGTCCCGAAATGCAACATTAGGCACCCGAAATGGCCTATAGCTATGCCAAACATGCACAATATGGACATGTAATGCAAATACAGAAGCTAGAAAGTCCCAAAAGATGCACTTTCACAGCTATAAACATGGCCGAACAGCAAGTATAGGTAGGGGAAAAATAGCATGCAAGAATAGGGGCCAAAAGAGGGGTAATGAAGCAAGTGGTATAAGCAAAACTCAAACTGAAAAAATTCCTTCTACAACACTGAAGATGGACCAAAAATATGAACATTTACAGTATATGGAAGACCTCAAATCAGTATACAAACATGCTAAAAATGTGATGCAAAACAAGGCTCAAAAGGTGCTATAACATGAAGTGTATAAAATAATCACCAAACAGAAAAAAAGTGTGAATGAAACATGAAGTATAGGCCAAAATAAGACCACTTTCAGTTCGGACCAAGGTCCAAAAACAGAAGCAAAGAGGGCTACCAATTTATGCAAAAATGGGGCCAAATAAGGGATATAACTACAAGTGACACATGGAGACACCAAACAATGTTGAGCCCTTCTCCAATGTTGAAGAGGGGCTCAAAATAAGCCTCATATCAGTTTATAACATGCTCAAAAACAGATTGCTCATGGGCCAAAAATAGCATGCAAAATCATGACACATAAGAGGATCAATGAAGCAAGTGTATTATGGAGGACTCAAACAGGGTTGAGCCCTTCATGAAAAGTGAAGATGAGCTCAAAAGAGGGCCCTTTTCAATTAGGGCCGGAGCTTGAAACCAAAAATAAGTGGGGCTTAGAAATAGATCAAGAAAAAGGTTCAAAAGGGTAAAAGTGTCACTTACCCTTGAAGATTCTAACTTTTGTTGCTTCTTGGATGGATTTGCAGCTTCTTTAGCCTTCAAGAATCCTTCCTTGTTGCTGGAAATGAGATGGTGGTGGTAGAGCTTGGTGGTGTAGAAGGAATAATGGTTAGGGACTTAGGGTTTTTTCAAGAGTTGAGAAGGAAGAAGATGGAGTTGGCTATGGAGACTTGAAGAGTAATTTTTCTAACCCTTACAAAGAAGGCCACCAGCTGGTTATAAGGGTTCAAAATGGGGTGTAAAGGTGGGGGAGAAGGAGGGCAAAACTCCCCCACAAAATATCCCCCGGATACAGAAAATATCTGGGGGACATTGCCCCACAGCTGTAAAGTGCACAGTGCAAAGAACACGGCCGGCCCATTACTTTTGCTGGAGGTGGCCGGCCGGCCACACCCCCTAGCCGGCCGGCTAGGGGTCAAAAAGGTCAAGGCGATTTTCTGGCCGGCCAGCTATTGGAGAGGTACCCCTATGTGTGTACAACACAACCATGTGGTTAAAATTCCAAGAAAGTGGGTCCAAGGGGTTCAACATTGGCTCGGAAAGAGGGGTTCAAAAGGGTCAAGTTGAATTACTGGCCGGCCATGAACTTTTAGGGGCCTCCCAGATGTGTACATCACAGATATGTGGTTGAAAGTTCAAGAAAAAAGGTCCAAGGGGTTCAACATTAGCCCGGAAGAAAGGGGTCAAAAGGGTCAGGTGACCTTAATGGCCGGCCACCAACTTTTAGGGGCCTCTCAGGTGTGTACATCACAGATATGTGGTTGAAAGTTGACAACATTAGCTCCAAGGTATTCAACATTAGCCCGGAAGTGCGAAAAACGGGCGCCGGGAGGCTCCGGAAGAGAGATAACTGGTTGTTGCAACAATTGCTGGCCTCCCACCCTTCAGTGACCTTCCTTGTGATAAAACAGAGGTACCTGCCAAAAATGAACGAAAACCGTTGCAAAACGAACGTTCCGGGGCCAAAACACGCAGTTCGGGGTCCCAAAAATGGGCTGTTAAGCACCGAAAATGGTATTCGACCTCGAAGTGGGTTTCTCAACCCCCAGTGTCCCTCAAAAGGGATGAAATAAGATGTATGCCAAAAATCAGAGCAATAGGAGATGGTTAAGCGGTCCCGAACCGAGGCACACGGCCTGACGGCTCCGAAAACCGGAAACCGGACTCCGAAATGGGCAAAATGGCCGTAGCCTACGGACATTTGAGAGACGGTCTACGGGACCTCTCCCTCCCATCAGGAAAAGAAACAGAGAAAACCGAGTCTGGTTCGCAAACCGAGACAAGGCACAGAAAAGGGTTCGGAAGTCCGGAGGCAGGGCTCACGGCCGCGACTCTGAAACTTCTGAACAAGCACATTATGGAACATCACCAAGCGCTCAATCGGTGACGTCTGAGTCTTAAGGTCGGTCAAAAATGGGGTGTCTACAGTTGCCCCTCTTTGACAGAACTCGGAAGTCACAAGTGACGGGAGTGAATGTCAAAGCCCAGAGACGACCCAGTTTTGACAAGGCCGAAGACTTAGACAAACATACTGGATAAACAGAGATGCGTCCGCAGGCATGCCCGCAGGCAGGGGGCAAAATGCAAATGATATGCAAGAAGCCGAAGGTAACCCAATGATCATGCAAATGCAGCAAGCTGTAATGAAGCAAGTATTCGCAAATAGATGCAACAGTTTTAAGCAAGAATGCAAAGCAAAAACTACATTTCATGCAGTTAAGGATGCGGAGGATTATTCAATCCCCGCCACGTCTCACACGGAGGAGATACGATACCTGCGCGATTCGTCTAGTCGCACCAGTCTCAATTGAACCGTACATACAATATCGTGCCTGCAAAAGAGAGAAATTGCAACAAGCACAATATGCTAACAACATGGATTCAATGTGATTTCGAAAATTCGACACACGCAGTGCCGGTGAGTGAATGCATCGCAATGCGAAAGTGGAACGTGCGTGACAACGCATGCTCAAACACAGAGGTATACAAATATCAAGAAATGACAATGTGAGTATGCCCATGAGAATGCAAGATAATGTGCACGATAGTACAAAACGAGCATGAATCAGGGTGTTCATTTGCCATGAAACCACAAGTACGGAAAAGCGTGTTTCGGCGAAGGTAACTCAATTGCGGCCTCCGATCCGCTTCTTTGAAATGTTACCACTCATTCAAAAAGGATACACTTTGATTTCGATGAATGAAGATGAGACACATGTCAGAACTTGAAACCGAAGTCCCGACGGAGCAATTTCGCGACCGGAAGTGTACTTTTCTTGAACTTTTTCAGGTCCCGGGAACTCCGATCTTCCTCAAAATTTGCAGAGGGCTAGGTGAGCATGTGGGGATGATGGCCGGCCGTTTATCTTCCCAAGGGGAGGTGGCCAACCGGTTTCCACAAAAGCTAATGGCTGGCCGGCCATTTCTGCAAAAAGCAGATGGCTGGCCAGCTAGAAATAGAGGCCGGCCGGCCATGCCCTTTTCCCGGGGGCATTTTGGTCTTTTCCTCTCCTTTTTGCATGCCTTTTCAACCAAGGCTTGAGGCTTATAAAAGGCAGCCGAGCCTCACTTCATTTCTTGCCTCTTTCAACACTTTTCTCTCCAGATTTGAGTTTCACGCGCGTTTTCCAACGCCTCGCGCAAATTGTTTCCGTAAAAACACTTAGTTTTAAGCACTTTGGAGTGATTAAGTTTCGGCTTCGGAGCTTCTTTTTGCATTTTCACCACTTGAGGTAAATTTATCTTAATATTTGGAATATTTTCTCGGGAGTTGACTTTTGTTGACTTTTTCCAATTTTGGCCCAATTTGCTCATTTTTGCTCCCCTTTTGCAGATTCTTGAAAATGGCGGGTACTTCTTCCCATGGCGGAGGTTTTCCAGGTGCCGGAGATGATTTCGATCCCATGACTCTACCTCCGAGGACCCGACCTTTCATTCCCGGGAGGTACCGTCCGCCAGCTCACGTCCTCCTGCGTACCGTTTTCCGTCATTTTACCAGCTTTGACGAGCGAGCACCCGTGGATCTGCTTCTCAGAGAGCCGGAGCAGCATCTCTCTCACGAGGCCCGAGAGGTATTTACCTTATCTTCTGTATTTTACATTTCGCACCTTTGCCATGCTTGAACATGTAGTTTCAACACTTGAATTTCTGAACACTCGGCTCATTAATTAATTGCGAACACACAGCCCACATTAGAACACACGGCTCAAATTTCAAATTCTCTGAACACGTAGCCCAGGTAGATAGTGAACACGTAGCCCACAAATTAACTGAAAGTTGAACACGCAGCTCAAATTTCAAATTCTCTGAACACGCAGCCCAGGTAGATAGTGAACACGCGGCCCACAAATTAACTGAAAGTTGAACACGCAGCTCAAATTTCAAATTCTCTGAACACGCAGCCTAGGTAGATAGTGAACACGCAGCCCACAAATTAACTGAAAGTTGAACACGCAGCCCAAATCTCAAATTCTCTGAACACGCAGCCCAGGTAGATAGTGAACACGCAGCCCACAAATTAACTGAAAGTTGAACACGTAGCCCAAATCTCAAATTTTCTGAACACGCAGCCCAGGTAGATAGTGAACACGCAGCCCACAAATTAACTGAAAGTTGAACACGCAGCCCAAATCTCAAATTTTCTGAACACGCAGCCCAGGTAGATAGTGAACACGCAGCCCACAAATTAACTGAAAGTTGAACACGCAGCCCAAATCTCAAATTCTCTGAACACGCAGCCCAGGTAGATAGTGAACACGCAGCCCACAAATTAACTGAAAGTTGAACACGCAGCCCAAATCTCAAATTTTCTGAACACGCAGCCCAGGTAGATAGTGAACACGCAGCCCACAAATTAACTGAAAGTTGAACACGCAGCCCAAATCTCAAATTTTCTGAACACGCAGCCCAGGTAGATAGTGAACACGCAGCCCACAAATTAACTGAAAGTTGAACACGCAGCCCAAATCTCAAATTCTCTGAACACGCAGCCCAGGTAGATAGTGAACACGCAGCCCACAAATTAACTGAAAGTTGAACACGCAGCCCAAATCTCAAATTTTCTGAACACGCAGCCCAGGTAGATAGTGAACACGCAGCCCACAAATTAACTGAAAGTTGAACACGCAGCCCAAATCTCAAATTCTCTGAACACGCAGCCCAGGTAGATAGTGAACACGCAGCCCACAAATTAACTGAAAGTTGAACACGCAGCCCAAATCTCAAATTCTCTGAACACGCAGCCCAGGTAGATTTTGCAAGTAGCTTATTTCACTTCATCGGCACACAGCCCAAACTTCATTCCATTGGCACACAGCCCTTTTTCATTTCATTGGCACACAGCCCATTTCATTTCATTATTGACACATGTATTCATTCTGAATGCAGGGTAGTTCCCGCAGTGTGCGGGGGTATGGTTCCACTGCAGCGAGGGATTGGTACGCTGAGCTCCCGGAGGGCGTCAGAGACTTGGTAGATTTGGCGGGGTTCGGCCCCTTCTGTGTCGGGTTGTCACGTTGTCCTGCCAGGAGGACGCTGATGGCAGCCTTGGTAGAGAGATGGTGGGACACCACCAATTCCTTTCATTTCTCTGCTACCGGGGACATGACCATGACCCCTTTTGACTTCGCTGTATTGACCGGCCTTGACGTCGGAGGTTGGTCCATCCCCTACGACGAGGACATGGGCGAGTGGGAGGCCGCCTGGATGTATTTATTGGGGGCTCATCCACCTGTTGACAGGGTCTCTGGGAGAGTCCGATACACTTGGTTCTCTTCCCATTTTCGGCGGGCGGACATGGTGCCCGAGACTCCCGAGGAGACAGAGCAGTATGCTCGTGGCTTCCTGATGTTCCTCTTCGGGACTACCCTGTTTGCCGACAGAGGGAACACCATTGGGCTATACCTGCTGAGCGCTCTGGTTGACCTATCACAGGTCAGTAGATATGATTGGGGTGGCGCCGGCCTGGCTACCCTTTACTTTTATATGAGCGCGACCTCCCGCGGGCGGGGCGACTTACTTGGCGGCTACTGGAGAGCCTGGGAGGTACTTTTCTGTCCCCCTGATTTACATTTCTGCTTCTCATTACTTGTACATTGCACCCACAGCGCACTTTTACAGTCTGTATTTTGCTCTCAGCATTTCGTACTTACATTCTGCACTGTTTTTCTCAGCTATGGGTTTATGTATACTTCCCATCATTAGCCCCAGAGCTGGAGGTGGTAGGGATTCCCGTGACTCCATATTCATTGATATTCGAGGGCCCGCACCGGCCGAGGCCTCGAGAGACCCTCGTTCGCCTGCGACAGTACTTCGACACTGTGCGACACTCAGAGGTACTCCAGAACTTTCAGTTCTTTTCATTTTCATCTTTGATTTGCACTGTATATTCTTGATTTCTGATCGGTTTATGCATTTGTCATCCGCAGATTACATGGCAGCCTTGGGCGCCCCTGGGTGATGATCTCCGACTTCAGTATACCGGAGCATCAGGCATCTCCCAGTATAGGGTCCTGCTTGAAGGGCCGGTTGGCAGGGCATGGTTCCTGGGGGAGCGCTTTCTGCGCCAGGTATGGGGGTATCTTTCTCAGGATATTCCCGCAGCACCCCCAGCTAGTATGCGGACCGCTGACAGGCTCTCTTACTCAGAGGTAGTCGGCGCCATGCTGGGTACTGAAGCCTTACTATATACTGAGGAGGGGGACTACGCCACCTACCGTCACATATATTTGATGCCCCCATTGACGGAAGCTCGTATCCCGATGATGAGGCCTGCCGGTATGTCATCCTCGGGTCAGGCTCAGGCTCGAGCTACAGACATCCCTTCTTCTAGCAGGGCTGGTGCATCTAGAGGTGGGAGTAGACCGTTTCCTCCGACTCCGTCGATTCATCCTCATGTCGGATGGCCAGATATGCCGACTGAGTTGATGGCATGGCAGTATGGGGCTAGCTCTCCGACTCCGATCCCACTAGAGCCTCCGATGCCCAGTGATCGATACGCCATTGATCCGGACTCACCGCCGGTATGCTCCACTTTTCATTCATCATTCAGATGTTTAGACACTCTTCTGTTCACTGATGATTATGAACTCATTTTTGCAGCCATCGCGAGGATATATGGAGGAGGTGGTTGGGCTGGTGGCCACACTCGAGGGCATGGTCCTGCGTAGGGAGGCACAGTTGTCTGTCGCGGGCATCCAGGTACCCTTCAGTTTTCTGGCATTTATCATACTTCTGATGACATGCTGATTTCTATTGCATCGATAGACTATTTGTGTAGAGCACATCTGCCACACACCCCACTTGTACACTGTACTTACATGCACTCACTTCATGTAGCCTCTGCTTGTATCTGCATCTGATGTATATATTTGGACTGATGTATTTGAATTGAATTCTTTGTTTTCAGATGCCTTCCTGGTCCGGTCAGCTGCAGGCCAGGCCACCTGGGCCTCCTTGGGGAGCTGGGCCATCTGAGCCTTTTCAGGGGGCGGGGTCATCTCGGCCTTCCCGAGGAGCCGGGCCATCTAGGCCTTTTCGAGGAGCTCGAGGAGGGCCTGCCCGCAGACGCAGGGCTCACGTTGTGGAGGTGGAGCCTGATGAGGAGGAGGAGGAGGCTACCGACCGTCAGTTCGAGACATCTGTTGAGGAGGGAGGCTCCGGTTTTGGCTCGGGGAACAGAGGCGAGGCTAAGGAGGATCCTGAGGATGACGGCTCCGACTCAGATGATGGTGTGGAGGTCGTCCCGCAAAAGAGGTCGAGGCGTGCTTCTCGTTCCCGCTCCCGAGGACTTTGATGTTGTTATTTCCTGCTTTATTTTTCTTTTTGCTAGTAGTTTGTAGCACTTTGCACATTGTTAGGCAGTTTTATTTTTTGTAAAACTTGTACCTTTGTATGTTGTAAAGCATGATGAAATGAAATAGCTTTTGAAAAGGGGTTTGTATTTTTAGCATCGTATCACATCAATTTATTTTGCACAAAAATAAAATTGAATGGAAATGCGCATTGTGTAATCACCCAGTCAGGTAGTGAACCGACGCAACAAACTAAGCAACTCAACTTACTAAGATATAACAGAATCTTTAGCAAGTTTACAACTCGATAAGCAAAATGAAATAACGTAAATAAACAAGACTTTAACAAAAATTGCTTAAACAGAGAGCAATGACTCAAAAACACAAAACACGTCCGCTCGACAAACAACTCGATAAGCAAAACGACAACTCGATAAACAAAACTTAACAACAACAAATGTGTACTTCTGATGATCTGGGCATCGGAACGCATCCGAAACGGAGGGAGATGAAGGCCTTTGATTCTCCCGTTGCCTGGAAATGCTTGGAATTCTCCCTCGAAGGGTAAAACAGGGTCAAGGAGATACACTGCAGCATTGCCAGCCATCCTTGGGAGCTGGCCGGCCATTTTTGGTGGAGAGAGACAGCTGGCCGGCCATTTCTGAAAAAGTAAATGGCTGGCCAGCCAGAAAAAGTAGCTGGCCGGCCATTCAGTCCTGCAGCCACCAGATTTTTGACACGTGTCTCCGTGAATAGTGTTTTTCCTTCTATAAAAGCCTCAACTTCGGGAACCTTCATTTCATCTTAGTTTTAGGCAAAGATGGAGGCATTTCTCGCGGAAAATATCATATCTTGGATCTCTTCTCTAGATGGCTCGGAAAAGCTGAATTTCCGGGGTTTCGGCTTGAATGCACTATTCACGCTGAGCCGTACTCCGTTACATCTCCCTTTTCTACATGCCGCGGCAAGGTTCTGGAATCCAGTGACGCATGTTTTTAGATTTGGTGGTCAAGAGATATGCCCCACTTTCGAAGATTTTCAAGTTTTGATGGAGTCTGAGTGTTCTGAAGTGATCTTGCCCCAGTTCCGTTTTGGTCACGCCCAGGCTTTAGGGCGGATGTGTGGGCTCACAGCGCGTGACGCTCGATCTCTGATCTGTAGTGGAGAGCTGGACATCCTCGGCTTGATCCACCGTTTTTCCGACGCTGGTGACCGCAGCAACCATTATTGGCAGGGTTTCCGGCAACACGCCCTCTGTTTATGTTTGTTGTCTTACTTTCTGCTTTCCTCGGGCTTCAGCGGGGCTAGCATTCACCTGATTGAAGTCGCCCAAGGTTTGAGAGAAGGAAAGAGCTGTATTGCCATGACCTTGGCCGAGACATTGATGGGTTTAGATTCTGTCTATCGCCGGGAGGCGACTAGGTTTGCCGGGAGTCCACTGCTACTGCAGGTAATGTTTCCCACCCGACCTCACATATATATTTGCTCACATCACTCGTCCTTCAGGCTCGATTTTTCTCTCAAAACCCTTGTCTTACTTTTCACTCATCGTACATCTCTCTATTCTTTATTCTCTCATTTTCCATCCCTCCCCTAGGTATGGTTAATGGATAAGTTGCAGGTTGTGGACTCTTGCCCCGCTTATTCAGCTCGAGGCTACTTCTTTCGGCAGCGCCTAGTCAATGCTCTTGACGAAAGGTGGTGGTTCGATTGGATGTGCAATTTGTCCGCAGACGGCATTGCTTGGCGTTGTCCTTGGCTCAACCTCCCGGCAATGAGCTACAGTATGTCTCGGCTGATTGGGATCCAACTGATTGGTCTAACCCATTGTGTATTCTATTTTCCGTTCCGGTTTCTGCGTCAGTTTGGCCATGATCAGACCTGTCCACCGGAGGGGATTGAGTACCCAGCTGCTTTCCCGGTTCGGGGTGCACAGCTTGCCCGATATGCCACGGCATGGAGGACTAGAGAGCTCCTGGCCCCTGCCCCAACTTTCAGTTGCACTTTATCCGATGAGTGCGTGGATTGGCTCAATGAGGAGGCACAGGTTGGGCCTAGCTTGGCATCAGATGCTCCGTCCAGCCCCGGGAGGGGACACAGAGATACTTGATTCAACTATGCCTCGAATTTATTGCTTATTTAGCATTTTCAAGTTTTCATTATGAATGTACTAAAAAGCAACCTCGATTGTAATGCAAGAGCAGGAGAACTCTATTTTGAAATCAATGAAATTGAAAGTTATGGTACTGAAAATTTTCCACTTTTGGTCCAAAAATGGTCTTAGTCGTAAAAAGATTGATTTGAACAAAGTCAACTTTTATTAAAACTTTTCAAAACTATTTTCGATGTGGATCGGAACTGGACACGCCGAAAATCTGTCACTGTGATGCACAACCCCAGATCCCCGCAACTGGAAAGTTGCCCCTAGTCTGAAGAACAATGCGGCACTTCACAGCAACGGAAAGTTGCCCCTAGTCTGAGTAACTTTGCACCGTCGCGGCAACGGAAAGTTGCCCCTAATTTGAACAGCACTGTACCGGAGATCATGATAAATGCTGATGGATAAAGATGACTGAGATGGTCGAAATGGACAGAGTTGATCGGGGAAAAGTTTATGGCTGAACCTCAAGATGAAGTTGCCTACGTATCCCAAAGATGGGAATCAAGCCTTACGTAGTTCAGGCTAAGGTTCGCTCGAGTATTTTCACTCTCCTTTTGCGCTCTAACTTTTGCCAAGGCCGCCCTTTGCGGGTTTTCAACCTTGCGAGCTCAGTTTTTATATTTTCTAATTTTTTGTGCTCTGAATTTTGCCTAGGTCGCCCTTTCGGGTTTTCGGCCTAGCGAGCCTCTCAAGGATAGTATTTCTTCAACTTGTCCATATTGATCGGTTGTGAGAACTCCAAGCCATCTAGATCCATCAGAACCACAGCCCCACCTGACCAGATAGCTTTGATGATGTAAGGACCAGTCCAATTGGGTTTGAACTTGCCCCTTGGGTCGTGGATGGGAGCTCGGTTGTCTTTGAGCACCAAATCTCCTTCTTTCAGATTCCTGGACTTAACTTTCTTGTTGAAAGCCCGGGCAATTCTGCGTTGATAGCCTTGGATGTGGTACAGTGCTTTCAGTCTTCTTTCATCAAAGAGCATGAGTTCTTCGAATCTGCTTTGCTGCCAATCTGCTTCGGCTATTTGGCATTCAGCCAATACTCGCAACGATGGAACCTCAATCTCAATGGGTAGAACAGCCTCCATTCCATAGACCAATGAATATGGAGTTGCTCCAGTAGAAGTTCTGATTGAAGTCCTATAGCCCCACAGAGCAAACGGCAGCTTGTCTGGCCAATCTCGATAGGTTTCCACCATCTTCTGTAGTATATGCTTGATATTCTTGTTGGCGGCTTCAACCGCTCCGTTGGTCTGCGGCCTGTATGTAGATGACTTATGAAAAGCCACATTGTATTTCTCCAACAAGTCTATCACCTCTTTCTTGAAGTGGGAACCATTATCTGAAATTATTTCGTTTGGCACCCCGTAGCGACAGATGATATTGTTCCTGATGAACTTTGCGACATGCGACGCCTTCAACACCGCGTATGATTGGGCCTCAACCCACTTTGTGAAATAATCTATCGCTACTAGGATAAACTCATGCCCGTTGGACCCCTTCGGGGTAACAGCTCCAATCACATCAATTCCCCAGACCGAAAAAGGCCATGGTGAAGTCATGTTGTACAGCTTTGACGGCGGGATGTTCATGCGGTTTGCATGAATTTGACACTTGTGGCATCGCCGAACAAAGCTAATACAATCCTCCTCCATGGTTGACCAGTAGTAGCCCTGTCTGAGGATTTTTCTGGCCAGCATTACTCCATTCATGTGTGCACCGCACTCTCCCCCATGGATGGCTTCCATCAGGCGTTTTGACTCTTCAGCTTCGACACAGAGCTTATGCATTCCCAGATGACCCCTTTTGTACAAATTTCCCCCGCAGATAACGAACTGAGCAGCCATTCTCCTGACAGCCCTCTTATCTTTGGCATTTGCCCCTAGTGGATATGTCTCCCTTTCCAAGAAGTTCCAGATGTCGTAATACCAGGGGTTGCCGTCTTGAACCTCATCTATGGCGGAAATTGACTCGTATGTTGGCACGAACTTCTGATCAATAATGACTGGACGCATCCGGACTCCGGACGGAATGTCTATCATAGAAGATAGAGTTGCTAGTGAATCTGCAAACCTGTTGTTCTCTCTTACGAGGTGGGTGAAATTTAGCTTCTCAAACCGAGGAATTAGCAGATCCAAGGTTTGGTGGTAGATTATCATCCTTTCCTCCTTGACTTTCCAATCTCCTTTTGCTTGAGACACAACAAGGTTCGAGTCTCCAATGACGTCCAGCCGTTTTGCCCCTAATTCCAGGGCTGCTTCCAGGCCAGCAATACATGCCTCATACTCTGCTTCGTTGTTAGAAACCTTGAACTGGAGCTTGAATGCTAAAGGGATACGGGAATCGTCAGGCGCTATCAGCAACACCCCTATCCCATACCCATACTGGTTTGACGCTCCATCAAAGTACATCGTCCAAGTTTCATCTTCGACGTGCAGAATAGCTTCATCTGGGAATAGATACTCAATCGCTTCATCCCCCTCAACCGGGTGGTCGGCAAGGAACTCCGCTACCGCTCTGCCTTTTACTGACTTGCGCGTTACATACTTCAAATCAAATTCGGAGAGCAACAGCAGCCATCGAGCTAGCCTACCCGTAAGTGCTGGTTTCTCGAAGAGATATTTGATGGGATCCAAACGCGAAACCAACATTACTGAGTGGGCTAACAGGTAGTGCCGCAGCTTCCTGGTTGCCCATACCAAGGCCAAACAAGCCTTCTCCAGCGGTGTATAGCGGGTTTCGTAATCCAGCATCTTTTTGCTCAGATAGTATATGGCCCTTTCCGCTTTGTCTTCTGATTCTTGCGCAAGCATGCAGCCCATGGTAGTCTCAGTTACCGAAAGGCACAGTATCAACGGTCTCCCCGGCTCTGGCGGTGACAACACGGGTGGGTTCTGTAGATATTCTTTGATCTGCTCAAAAGCTGCTTAACATCGGCCGTCCCATTGGAATTTCTTTCCTTTCTTCAGGAGACCAAAAAGTGGTTCACAAGTCAAGGTTAATTTAGAAATAAACCGTCTTATGAATTGCACTTTACCTAGAAAGCCTCGCACCTCCTTTTCAGTCCTTGGTGGTGGCATTTCTAAGATAGCCTTGATTTTGGAAGGGTCGACCTCGATGCCCCTTTGTGTGATCAGAAACCCTAGCATCTTCCCTGCTGTAACACCAAACGTGCATTTCTGGGGATTCAGTCGCAGCCGAAACTCTTTGATCCTTTGAAAGAATTTTTGTAAGGCGGTGTAGTGGCCCTCTCTATCTTTGGACTTGACAATCATGTCTTCCACATACACCTCGACCTCTTTATGGATCATATCATGCAATATTGTAGTCGCTGCCCGTTGATACGTAGCTCCAGCATTTTTCAACCCGAATGGCATCACTCGATAACAATATGTACCCCACGGGGTAGTAAACGCAGTCTTCTCCCGGTCTTCGGGTGCCATCACTATCTGATTATAGCCTGAGAAACCATCCATAAACGAAAGCAAGGCGTGTCCTGCCGTGAAATCCACCAATTCATCGATGCGCGGCAAAGGGAAGTCGTCTTTTGGACTGGCCCTGTTCAAATCTCTGAAGTCTACACAGACCCGAATTCTGCCGTCCTTCTTCGGCACTGGAACTATGTTGGCCAACCAAGTTGGATATTCAGATACCAGCAGGAACCCTGCGTCAATTTGCTTGGTGACCTCTTCCTTAATTTTGAGGGCCCAGTCCGGGCGAATCCTTCTGAGTTTCTGTTTGACAGGGCGGGCCTCTGGATCAAGAGGGATCCGGTGCTGTACAATCTCAGGATCGATTCCAGGCATGTCTTCATAGGACCACGCGAAAACATCTTTGAAATCTTTTAATAAAGCGACTAAGCGCTCGTGCTCCTCTGAAGACAACGTGGACCCGATCTGGACCAGCCGCGGGTCCTTCTCAGTACCAACATTCACAGTAGTGATTTCATCCATTAAAGGTTTAACAAATCTTTCCTGCTCTTGATCGATTAATCGTTGCAAAACTGGGGGAATTTCTTCCTCGATGTTTTCATCAAAATTTTGAAAATCCTGATTTAAGCAATAAACCAAAGGCACAGAAAAATACTCGGAAACCACATCCACATCATTCTCATTAAATACTTCCAAGTCGTCAGATTCCTCTGTTACAACAGACTCAAAAGAAAACGAAAATGACGACCTAGACAGGACTGTGGCATCCGGGTTATCACCCCCAGGAATACCGGACTCAGACTTAGTCGAGCTGGAATCTGATTCCGACGCACAAGATTCGGAAGAATCAGATTCCGGCTCACTACCTAACCCGGAACTGCTAGATAAAAAGCCTTCTTCATATTGCCAGATGAGAGAAGGTGCGATAGATGCATCCAAAATCGGCGCTGGAAAGCCCGCAGCTATTTCATCTCCAATCACAGAAACCAAAGAGTTATCCCCCAAGCACTTTTGGCCGATCGGAGGATCTGATAGTAGACTCGCCAGTGCTACCCCCATTTCAAGCTCTGTGCCCTCAGGATCCACTGCTTCACATTGTTCAACCTCAGTTGGTGGGTCTGTCTGCGCTTCGGCAACGTCATCTCCAGATAGTTGTATGTCGAAGAATATTTCAAAACCAGGCACGCGCTCCCCCTCCGCGTTTAGCCATGGCTCCGGGAAGCCGCAGAATGGAAAATCTTCCCCCTCCCGGACGAAACGTCCGTTTAGGGTACCCCAGATGGGCCTATGCATTAAATCAAATGGCTTCCCGGCCTTCTTTGCCCTGGCCCTTCCGGCCATTTCTTTTCCTTTCCTCACCCAGTCTTCTTTAGTGGGTAGATAACCCAGTCCAAAGGCGTGAGGGTTGTGTGGCACTTCGGCCAACACTGAGACGCCTTTCCGGCCACTTCTCCCTAATCCCATCCCAGGGGTATGCTTTAGCTTGTTCATGAGGTATATGGATTGTGCACTAACATACATGCCCTCATTCGCAGCCATGACATTCTGCACCACTTGAGCCTCGGCCAAAGTGAACCCCGACAAAAACACATCCTCCGTGCCGTGCTCAATCTCCAAGACAGGTGTAGACACCTCCGGCGGCGGATGGATTGATGAATTCCCAAAAACGATCGCTACCCCTTTCCCGTGAGGGTACTTTAGCATTTGATGTAGAGTGGAAGAGACTGCTTTGACCTGGTGCAACCACGGTCGCCCCAAAAGTAGGTTAAAGGTTGCAGGAACATCCAAGATATGAAATTCGATACCGTGTTGTCCTGGACCAACCTTGGTTTGAATTTTAACAGTCCCCATCACTTCTCTGCTGGTATTGTCATATGCTCTGATCACTTGGGTGGTTGGGATGAAGTCCACGGGTTTCAACCCGATTGCATATGCCGTTCTGGTCGGGCAGACATTGATCGCAGACCCGGTATCAACAAGTACCACCGGTATCCACTTATCTCTACATTCCACAGAGATATAGAGAGGTTTGTTATGACTCGTGCCCTCAGGCGGTAGCTCCTTGTCCGAAAAGGTTAATGCCGGGGAACCTCCCCCCGGAAAAACCAGCCCAACCAGCTGTTCAGGCGTGGTGTCTATGGAGAGTTTGGACTTGTCCATGGCAGATAGGACAGCTTCTCTGTGTACTCGTGATGCCATTAGCAGTCCCCAGATGGAGATGTCTGCTTGTATTTTCTTTAACTGTTTCAGCACAGCTTCATCTTCAGTCTGCTTCTCCTTCTGTCTTTCTGCTTCTCTATCTTTCCCGGATGCTTCGGGTTGGTCCAGATGTGGGGGCTTGAAGTACCGCCCACTTCTTGTCATATGGTCAACCTCATCGAGGTACCAAGTATCATCCGGCTGGCCATTTCCCCAGTCTTCATCAGTGTGGGCAAGACACAAGTCGTCATCTTCCCACCACATTCCGCTGGCAGCCAACAGACACCTGTCTGGCTCCGGTCCACTCGCACTCTCAGTGCTCTCTGTCCATATGCTCGCAGCATTGTTTGTCTTCGTGCACACAGCACTTTCAGTCCCCTCAGGGCCTTTTGCTTTTCTAATTCTCTCAGCCTCCTCAAATTTTCCTTGTTCCAACTGCGTCAGTACAGTCGTTTGCTCAACAGTTCCTACATCCGTAATGCCCATGTCCTGAGCGGAATTCTCTACACCGGCGCTCTCCGGCGATACAACTTGATTTCCGGCCGTTCCGGCCACAACTGATATTTCTGCCCCTGCCGGGCTCTGTTCTGATTGGGCTTCCCCCACTGCATCCGGTTGATCTTCGAGCCATCCCGTGGCCTCCTCTGATTCCTCATAATCATACCAATTAATTGACGCCTCCTCCAGTTCCTGGTCATCAAGAAGTTGCAGGTTGGCAAAGTCCTCCCCTGCAGCTGTCAGCTCATCTGCCCATAGCCCAGATCTATCCCCCCGGATCATGCATAGCTCTCCTGTCTCTGGCAATTCTACACTTAGCCCAATTCGGCTCGTCGATAGGATGTGCTTGCTTGGATCATAGGCTCCCCCGACAAAATTCTGTCCAGTTTCAGATTCAACAATCTCAGTCTCTCCCAAAATCTGCCCTGCCCTGTCTTCGACGGTTACCACCACCGGTTCTGTTTGGGTTTTGGAGATGTCTACCATGCACAAGAAATCAGTGCAATCGGGGAGGAGCACCTCCGGCTTGGGTAGGTGGGTGGGCGTAATAAAGATGCTAGGATCGTAAGATGCGACCCCAGTCTGGATAAAGTTAATTCTTTTGGGAGGAGGAGCTTGGTTATGTGATGGGAGAGGGTTGGTTGTGACATTGGGTTGATCAGGAGGTGCGATCACTTGTTTGTCAATAAGATCTTGGATCTCATGACGCAATCTGTAACAGCGGTCGGTGTCATGACCGTGTTGTTGGTGGTATGCACAGTATTTTGATGGGTCGTAAGAGGGGGGGAGTGGATTCGGTAATGGCTTTGGTTCTAGGGGTTTCAAATGATTCTTTCTGATCAGTATTCCTAGAACTTTGGTCAGAGGCATATATAGTGGGGTAAAGGTTCTTTGGCCTCGTGGTTGGAATCGGTTGTTGGCTTGTGTGTTGCTTCCGGACGCGCCGGAAAAGGGTGTGGCAGTCATAGGTCTTGGAGGGGGAGGGGGAGTGGTGGTGACCATACCAACTTCCGAGGCTCTCGTATTTGCAGCGCCGCTCGGGCCTGCATTGTTATTGCGATTGAAGGTCCTCCTCGGTTGTTCTCTGTCCTGGTCAAACAGACCTTGCCTCATAGCATCTTCTATTTGCACCCCCATATCATGTAAATCTGCGAAAGTAGGAAAGGGGACCACAATCATTCTCTGCATTAATTTCGGGTGGAGATTGCGCACAATCATCCGAATTTGATCTTTGTCAGTAGGCCTTAAAGTCATCGTTGACGCCTTTGCCCTCCATCGGATCACAAAGTCCGAGAAAGATTCCTTGGGCTCTTGTCTCGTCGTTTCAAGATCACGGGTTGTGATCTCGATCTGAGTGTTGTATGAATATTGTGTGACAAAGGCCTCAGCCATCTCATCCCAATTCTTCTTCACTTCATCTGGCAATCTTGCGTACCAATGGGAGGCCACACCCGACAGGGTTCGGCCGAATAGTGAGAGCTTCTGTGGTCGCGTAAGGCCCATTGGCCGCAAGACGTCCGCAAACAGTCGGATATGGACCATGGGGTCGCCGGTCCCGTCGAAACGGTCTATTTGTGGCATTTTGAACCTATCGGGGAGTGTCACGGCCTCCTCGGTATACCCATCTCCGATATCCGGCATAGCCTTGGCCCCTTGGGATTTTTTGAAGAGCTTCTCCAGTTTGCTCAATTTCAGAGCCGTATGATCAACCTCGACCTCGGATGGAGAGTCCGGGTGATTGGATGTATGGACCTTGGACAGTTGTGGTGGAAGCGGGGGCGGAGCCGGCCCCGTTGGAAGACTCGTGTCCTCTTGTAAAATTTGGACAGTTGGTACAGTATTCTGGGTATTCGGAGGAATATTCTGAACAACAGGTGCCTGCTCAGGTATTGGGGCTCCTGCCGGGGGAGGGATTGTTTGTGAAGGAGACGCTGTATTCTGTTGTTGCAGTCTGGCAATCAACTCAGCCTGCTGGGCCATGACTGCGGCCTGCTGTTTGGAGAATTCCGCTTGACGGGCGGCATCATCGTGCATTTGCTTCATACTCTCCTGCATCTGGCGCATCAAAGCCTCCATCCCTGATGTATTCGGTTGATCCATCTGTCTAACCGGTATGTCTATTTCTACAGCAGTAATTGAGACCTCAGTCCTGTAGTCCTCTGATAAAGTAACCCACTGTTCTGACAACCTCTGTTCTGACGTACTGCGCCTTTTCGGCTTCCTTCTGGTAACAGGGGGTAGAGAACGGAACACTGGCTGTCCGTCGATTAGATCCTCAGATCGGTGGAATCGACGACCTCGTGTCCAAGGTGCTTGGGGAATGCCTGTTGGGTTGGAAGCAATCGTGCTAAAACTGACCTAGCAAAAGATAAATAAAGCGAAAATGAAATAAATAAGCAGATAAACGGACAGCGTAACAGCTTAAAATAAAATGCAAGACACACAGTCGGGCATAATCAACACACAGTCAATAAGCTGAAATACACACTGGCCTCGAACACTGATTATTATCCCTGTATCATTGTTCCCTGAAACAGAATCTGATATCCGCAGATAACTAATCCTCAAATACTGGCTGATGCCCGCAGGCTTGATACCCGTAATACCAAACTGATGCCCGCAGGCCTGATGTCGACAATACTGAACTGATGCCCGCAGGCCTGATACTGTCAATACTGAACCGTAGCCCGCAGGCTTGATACTCAAACTCATATACTGATACATGCATTCCTGTAGAGACGCACTCTAAAGCACATAACAGATAAGTGAGAGCCAAAACACCCCTATGTTGGGGTAAGGTTTCCCTGTCCTATTGTGTCAGGAGCTAGGGTTTCACTACGCACGCAGCGGTTTCAAACAACCTATAAACGGGTAAGCAACCTGTCCTAATTTGGAATGGTCACTATGGATCCGAATATGCACTACTTCGAATGGTCAAAGAGGGTGCCCCGGTAAAACCGGGGTTTGTGTTCCCATACTGGCAGAGCCCACAACCGGTCAGCCTTATGGTCATGCCTTGACAAGACAAGCCTCCGGCAAACCGTTCAGGAATAGCAGACGGCAAACACGGTGTCCTAGGCGCACCAATGCAAATGCAATGCAAAGAAACACACAAGTGTAGTCAAAAACAGATATCATGAGTTCGAGTCAAGTTCTCTAAATCCCCAGCAGAGTCGCCAGAAACTGTAACAAGCCCGCGGGGGACCTCGCTACAGCTCGGACTCGACTCTTCGTCACGGTTCTAAGTCTGAACCAAAGAGTCCAAATCCGGCAAATTGTTTTGAGAAAAACAGATTTTTGAAAGAAGTGCCAAACATGGACTGCTTTGCCAGATACAGAGTCGCCACCTAAATATTTTATTTTGGGAAATTTAGGAAACCCTGACTCGGTGCCAAAAGGCCACGTGTCCGTCATCACCAAAGTTGCCTCGGCTCGGGAACTTGGGTACGATTGGGGAAGGTCACTTCGTGAGCACCCCCGCTCGCCCGGTCATAGACCGGCCTCTACTAACCATGATATCAATTTTTGAAAACATTGTGAGTTCTTATTCCGGTTATTAGCCTAGGTTACTATGTGATGCACACAGTACATAAGTATAGACCGGGTCGCTTGGATTGGAACAAAACACTTCTTGTTTGTTTTTGAAAGAGGTTTTGCTACCCGCAGGTAGGCTTGAAACATTTGATGATTCACTCCAATTCAGATAACCCAACCTTCACCCACAGGCATTCAGGCAGTTATATCAGATAAGCACATTGCCTCATGGTAAGCATGCTATTCATGGCAGTCACTCACACGCATGCAAGAATGCTAAAGCATAAAGCTTACCGAGTACTCCAAGCCAAAATAGGAACTCATTAGAAATTATGCATGATCCTAACTATACAGAAATGCCTAATGCAACACATGCAAAATGCAATTTATAGCAGGCTCGGCTATTCTAAGATGGCATATGAAATGTTACAACTATCATGTATTCAACTTTGAAATTGAAAGTACGATGCAGTTAGTGTGATGCGCCGAGCCCGGTGCATGCAATACAGATGAATGAATGCAAACATGCTGTCATACTGTATGCTAATTTAAACATGCCCTAATCTAACCATCATAAGCGGATAAATAAAAGGGAGAAAGACGTGGGGTTGGAAGACATACATCACACTCACGCACACTTATTACAGTTGTGCCCTCACTCGGAGGGTCCGAATAAATATACAGTCCAAATATTACAGTCCCCAAATAAAAGAATATTACAGTCCAAAAATATTACAAAGTTCTAATTAATTAATGAATTAATTAAGAAAGCAAATAAAACTGGCGTGCAAGCCAGGGACTGTCTTGCTTCTGATGGATGATGCATGTCCGGATTGTCTTGCGCGGAAATCCACCGGAATGCCCCAATTAGCCTCTGTTTACACCTGTTCTTGAAATGCGTGCCAAGCCCCAAAAGGTTGCTGATTCTTCGTTTTGCTGCAACAGAGAGCAGGAAAGGGGCATGGCAATGTATTTTCACAGATATATGCATGTCTCGATCCTCGTGCCACCAATCACGCATACCGAGGCATGATGGCCGAGGAGTCGAAATGCACAACTCAATATAGGATGAATGCACATGAAACTACAGCTAAAACCTAACTCCATCATGGATAATCCGGAGTGTCGGTGACTGGGGAATTGAGACACATTCCGTCACTCGGAGTACGAAATGTATCTCGTTTCCCGTGCCCGGACTAACTCCTATTCCGGACACGATGCAATATGCATGATATGCATGAAATGCAACTAAGATGCAATCCTAACATACTCAATGCTATGAAAATGAGATGCCTCGAAATGCGTGCACACGGGCACGCAAACCGAGAAAATGGCAGAATGCTATGAAAATGAAATGTCTCGGAGTGCGTGAACACGGGCATGCAAACCGAGAAAATGATATGTGTCTCGAAATACGTGCACACGGGCACGCAAACCGAGGCGATGATATGTGTCTCGAAATGCGTGCACGCGGGCACGCAAACCGAGGCGATGATATGTGTCTCGAAATGCGTGCACGCGGGCACGCAAACCGAGGCGATGATAAAATGATGCGAATGACATGGAAAATGCAACATGGACTTATACTAACATGAGAGGGCCTCAGCTACACTCACATAAGATGTCGATGGCAGAAAATGAAGTGCCTCGAAATGCGTGCACACGGGCACGCAAACCAAGGCGATGGCGGAATGATGCGAATGACATGGAAAATGCAACATGGACTTATACTAACATGAGAGGGCCTCAGCCACACTCACATAAGATGCCGATGGCAGAAAATGAAGTGCCTCGAAATGCGTGCACACGGGCACGCAAACCAAGGCGATGGCGGAATGATGCGAATGACATGGAAAATGCAACATGGACTTATACTAACATGAGAGGGCCTCAGTCACACTCACATAAGATGCCGATGGCAGAAAATGAAGTGCCTCGAAATGCGTGCACACGGGCACGCAAACCGAGGCGATGCTAAAATGTGATGAAATGTGGCAAAAATGATATGCAAGCATACTAATGGAATTTCAGCACTAAAATATGGGGGAAAACAGTCCCGAAATGAAACGAAATGACATGAAATGCAAGGAAACGTCCCGAAATGCAACATTAGGCACCCGAAATGGCCTATAGCTATGCCAAACATGCACAATATGGACATGTAATGCAAATACAGAAGCTAGAAAGTCCCAAAAGATGCACTTTCACAGTTATAAACATGGCCAAACAGCAAGTATAGGTAGGGGAAAAATAGCATGCAAGAATAGAGGCCAAAAGAGGGGTAATGAAGCAAGTGGTATAAGAAAAACTCAAAATGAAAAAATTCCTTCTACAACACTGAAGATGGACCAAAAATATGAACATTTACAGTATATGGAAGACCTCAAATAAGTATACAAACATGCTAAAAATGTGATGCAAAACAAGGCTCAAAAGGTGCTATAACATGAAGTGTATAAAATAATCACCAAACAGAAAAAAAGTGTGAATGAAACATGAAGTATAGGCCAAAATAAGACCACTTTCTGTTCGGACCAAGGTCCAAAAACAGAAGCAAAGAGGGCTACCAATTTATGCAAAAATGGGGCCAAATAAGGGATATAACTACAAGTGACACATGGAGACACCAAACAATATTGAACCCTTCTCCAATGTTGAAGAGGGGCTCAAAATAAGCCTCATATCAGTTTATAACATGCTCAAAAACAGATTGCTCATGGGCCAAAAATAGCATGCAAAATCATGACACATAAGAGGATCAATGAAGCAAGTGTATTATGGAGGACTCAAACAGGGTTGAGCCCTTCATGAAAAGTGAAGATGAGCTCAAAAGAGGGCCCTTTTCAATTAGGGCCGGAGCTTGAAACCAAAAATAAGTGGGGCTTAGAAATAGATCAAGAAAAAGGTTCAAAAGGGTAAAAGTGTCACTTACCCTTGAAGATTCTAACTTTTGTTGCTTCTTGGATGGATTTGCAGCTTCTTTAGCCTTCAAGAATCCTTCCTTGTTGCTGGAAATGAGATGGTGGTGGTAGAGCTTGGTGGTGTAGAAGGAATAATGGTTAGGGACTTAGGGTTTTTTCAAGAGTTGAGAAGGAAGAAGATGGAGTTGGCTATGGAGACTTGAAGAGTAATTTTTCTAACCCTTACAAAGAAGGCCACCAGCTGGTTATAAGGGTTCAAAATGGGGTGTAAAGGTGGGGGAGAAGGAGGGCAAAACTCCCCCACAAAATATCCCCCGGATACAGAAAATATCTGGGGGACATTGCCCCACAGCTGTAAAGTGCACAGTGCAAAGAACACGGCCGGCCCATTACTTTTGCTGGAGGTGGCCGGCCGGCCACACCCCCTAGCCGGCCGGCTAGGGGTCAAAAAGGTCAAGGCAATTTTCTGGCCGGCCAGCTATTGGAGAGGTACCCCTATGTGTGTACAACACAACCATGTGGTTAAAATTCCAAGAAAGTGGGTCCAAGGGGTTCAACATTGGCTCGGAAAGAGGGGTTCAAAAGGGTCAAGTTGAATTACTGGCCGGCCATGAACTTTTAGGGGCCTCCCAGATGTGTACATCACAGATATGTGGTTGAAAGTTCAAGAAAAAAGGTCCAAGGGGTTCAACATTAGCCCGGAAGAAAGGGGTCAAAAGGGTCAGGTGACCTTAATGGCCGGCCACCAACTTTTAGGGGCCTCTCAGGTGTGTACATCACAGATATGTGGTTGAAAGTTGACAACATTAGCTCCAAGGTATTCAACATTAGCCCGGAAGTGCGAAAAACGGGCGCCGGGAGGCTCCGGAAGAGAGATAACTGGTTGTTGCAACAATTGCTGGCCTCCCACCCTTCAGTGACCTTCCTTGTGATAAAACAGAGGTACCTGCCAAAAATGAACGAAAACCGTTGCAAAACGAACGTTCCGGGGCCAAAACACGCAGTTCGGGGTCCCGAAAATGGGCTGTTAAGCACCGAAAATGGTATTCGACCTCGAAGTTGGTTTCTCAACCCCCAGTGTCCCTCAAAAGGGATGAAATAAGATGTATGCCAAAAATCAGAGCAATAGGAGATGGTTAAGCGGTCCCGAACCGAGGCACACGGCCTGACGGCTCCGAAAACCGGAAACCGGACTCCGAAATGGGCAAAATGGCCGTAGCCTACGGACATTTGAGAGACGGTCTACGGGACCTCTCCCTCCCATCAGGAAAAGAAATAGAGAAAACCGAGTCTGGTTCGCAAACCGAGACAAGGCACAGAAAAGGGTTCGGAAGTCCGGAGGCAGGGCTCACGGCCGCGACTCTGAAACTTCTGAACAAGCACATTATGGAACATCACCAAGCGCTCAATCGGTGACGTCTGAGTCTTAAGGTCGGTCAAAAATGGGGTGTCTACAATGGTGCCGATGGAAAAGTACATCGCAATGCAAGAGAAACATGCGTGAGTGTGGATGTATAACAATGCCAATGAAATGTGCCAATCAATGCAATTGGTGTGCATAATAATGCAAGTGACGTGCATAACAATGCAGTATAAGTGCGACTTCAAAAGCATGTTTGAAACAAAACATTGAGCGAAGAAAAGCAAGCCTCGACGAGGGCAACTCAAACGCGACCTCCGGTTTACCTCTCGGAGGGGTCGCAACGTACTCAAAAGGATACACGTGGCTCTTGGCGAGTAACGATGAGACACACATCGAGATTGGATTTGAAGTTCCCGTGGAGGCATTTCGCGCCGAAAAGTGCACTTTCCTTGTACTTTTCCGAGAGCCGGGGACTCCAATCATCACCAAAATTTGCAGGGAGAACAAAGGGACATTGGAGACCATGGAGGAAAGCCACCGACCACCCAGGGAGGCCACCGACCACCCAGGTTGGCCACTGACCAGGGGTTGTTCAAGGGGTGGTCGGCCAGCCACAAAATCTGGTCGGCCGTCCACTTTGCCAAATCCGGGACAGTTTTGTCTTTTCATGCTTGGTTCTTTAAATCCACTTGTCCAACTCACTGTTGCTCACAACCTCAAGTCTGAAATTAGCTCTTCTTCCTTCCTAGACCATTTTCTCCCTCAGATCTGCGCTTTCTACGCGTTTTCCAACGCCCCACGCAAAGTTGTTTCGCGAGAACTTTCAGATCTCTTCACTTTGAACCGATTAAATTTTGATTTCGGAGCTTCTTTCTCCATTTTCACCACTTGGGGTAAGTTTGCCTCGAAATTTGGAACATTTTCTCTGGAGTTGACTTTTGTTGACTTTTTATTTCCCGAGGGTTGACTTTTTTTCAATTTTGGCTCTTTTTGCTCATTTTTGCAAATTTGTTCAAATAACGAGTCATTTTCCTCATGGCGGAGGTCTTCTAGGTGCCGAGGGTGAGTCGGACATCATGTCCTTGCCCCCGAGAGTTCGGCCGTTTGATCCTGAGAGGTATCGTCCCCAGGAGCACATCCTACCTCCGACCACTTTTTATCATTTTACCGACTTTGATCGACGAGCACCCGCAGATCTGTTGCTACGAGAGCCGGAGTCTCACCTCTCTCACCAGGCACGAGAGGTACGTATTTCATTTTTACATTCTCTGCAATGTATTCTGCATTTCCTGCACATTTCATGCTTTCGCTATGTATTTCATTTGCTTGTTTTAAACACATGCGCACACTCCGTCCGGTCTATTCAGCACACGGCTCATATATGACCATACTTTGTTCATTTTAGCACACAGCTCACAGCACAGTATTCTGTCTAGTTGGTACACAGCTCACAACACTGCATACACTGTATTTTGAATATACAGCTCGAACTTTTGATTGCGAACACACAGCCCACAGTTTTTGAAATCTGAATATGCAGCTCGAACTCTTGATCATGAACACACAGCCCACAGTTTTCGAAAGTTGAACGCGCAGCCCATTTTTGATTGTGAACACGCAGCATACACTTGTTAAAAGTTGAACACACAGCCCAAACTTTTGAATTTCTGAACACGCAGCCCATTTTCTGATTGTGAACACTCAGCACACACTTGTTGAGAGTTAAACACGTAACCTAAACTTTTGAATTTCTGAACACGCAGCCCATTTTCTGATTGTGAACACGCAGCACACACTTGTTGAGAGTTGAACACGCAGCCCATTTTCTGATTGTGAACACGCAGCACACACTTGTTAAAACTTGAACACGCAGCCCAAACTTTTGAATTTCTAAACACGCAGCCCATTTTCTGATTGTGAACACGCAGCACACACTTGTTAAAAGTTGAACACGCAGCCCAAACTTTTGAATTTTTGAACACGCAGCCCATTCTGAACACACAGTCCTTTTACTTTATTTGCATGCAGCTCATTCATTTCATTTGCACGCAGCTTATATATTTCATTCTGAAACTGAATACATCTGTTTATTTTGAATGCAGGTATCTTCCCATTCGACGCGAGGTTATGGCTCGATCGTCGCTAGGGACTGGTATACGGAGCTTCCAGATACCGTTCGCCATCTCGTGGGCGAGGCGGGGTTTGGACCTTTCTGCATGGGGCTATCATGTTACCCTGCGAGTAGGACCTTGATGGGGGCACTCGTGGAGAGATGGTGGGACACCACCAACTCTTTCCACTTCTCAGCTACCGGGGATATGACGATGACCCTATTCGACTTTGCGATGCTGACTGGCCTTGATGTGGCCGGCCGACCGGTCCCCTATGACGAGGATATAGGCGAGTGGGAGGCTGCCTGGATCTATCTGTTGGGAGCTTGCGATTGACTGATCTTCGGGCAGAGTCAGATACACTTGGTTCCCTGTGCAGTATAGGGGGAGTACGCCCGAGACTCTCGAGGAGATAGAGCAGTACGCTCGAGGTTTCTTGATGTTCCTCCTTGGGACCACTTTGTTCTCCGACAGGGAGATCACAGTTGGACTGTATCTGATCAGTGCTTTGGTGGACCTATCACAGGTCAGCCAGTATGACTGGGGTGGCCCTGGCCTCACTACCCTCTACTGCTATATGAGTGCGACCTCCTGCGGACGGGGGAACATAGTTGGCGGCTACTGAAGAGCCTGGGAGGTACTTTCTGCCCTCTTGATTTACATTTCTGATTTTCATTATCTGTACACTGCACACGGCACACTTTACATTCTGTATTCTACATTCTGCACTCAGCACTCTGTATTTTCTGTATATTCTGTATTCTGATGGCCACTGCCCTGTTTTCCATAGCTATGGGTTTACGCATACTTTCTGACGCTAGCCCTGGAGCTCAAGGTGGCGGTGCCTCTTGTGATTCCTTATTCTCACGTATTCGAGGGCCAATGCCGGCTGAGGGTTCGGGAGACTCTGCCCTACCTGCGGTAGTTCTTTGACACGGTGCGGGCGACCGAGGTAATTCAGAACTCTCAGCTCTTCATGTTTTCAGCTTTGATTCATCTTGCATATTTATGATATCTAATCAGCTCATGAACTGGTTATCCGCAGATCACTTGGCAGCCCTGGGCGCCCTTGGGAGGAGATATTTGTTTCCGATTCCCTGGGGGATGGTCCGCTTCCCGATATAGGACCTTATTTGAGGGGCCAGTTGGCAGGGCCTGGTTTCTAGGAGATCGTTTTTTACGTCAGACGCTGGGCCACCATGATCAGGATATCCCCTCAGTACCTCCAGAGGACATGCGGTCCACTGAGGATCTCACTCCCCAGGGGGTCGAGGTCGCTATGTTGGGTAATGATGTTATGTTGTTCCTGGAGGAGGGGGAGTACGTGACCTACCGCCATACGTACTTGATGCCTCCACTGACGGGTGTTCGTACTCCCACGAGGAGGGCTGCTGGTGCATCACCGTTGAGTCGAGTCCGGGCTGCAGATATGCCTTCGACTAGCAGGGCCAGTACATCGAGGAGTGGGGCTAGACAGATTCCCCCGATTCTCCCGACTTACCAGCATGCTGGGTGGCCGGATCTTCCGACTGAGCTGACAGGTTGGCGGTATGGGACATCCTACCCGATTCCATTGGAGTCTCCATTGCCCGATCACCGATATGTCAGAGACCCTGACTCACCAACGTATGCTTTACAGTTTTGATTTATCACTCAGATATTTGGACATTCATTCACTGATGACTTGCACTTGCATCTGTAGCCTCCTAGCGAGTATTGTGACGAGTTGCTCGGGTTGGTGGCCTCACTCAAGGGCATGGTCTTGCGGAGAGAGACACAGCTATTCATTGCCGGTGTTACGGTATTTTTCAATTTTCTCGCATTTATCATACTTCTGATGGCATGATGTATTTAACCATTTCACTACATTGCTTGACTGTATGCGTAGAGTATATCTGACACACACCATATTCATACATTGTATCTACATACACCCACTCTATGTAGCATTCATGTCTCTGCATCTGATATACATGTTGGCTAATGTACTCAAATTGTCCTTTTCAGATGCCACCACTACAGGCCGGGCCCTCCAGGCCTTCTCGAGGAGCTGGGAGAGGGGACTCATCTCGCAGACGAGGCGGGCATAGAGCACCTATCAGAGATGATCCGGAGTTCAGGGAGGAGGAGGAGTCTGCGTATCCTTAGTCGGAGACATCCGCAGGTAGAGAGGAGGACTCTGGGTCCGGTTTTGAGAGTGGAGGTGATGCCGGGGAGGGTTCCGAGGATGATGGCTCCGATTCAGACGGAGATGCCGACGATGATGGCACAGAGGTTGCTCAGCCAAAGAGGACGAAGAGGGCCTCTGAGTCTTGCGCTTGATAACACCGATGCGGATGTTCCCGCTTTATTTTCCTGCTTTATTTTCCTTTTTACTAATAGTTGTAGAATATTAGCTTAGGCAGCAGTTTTACTTTCTTTAAAACTTGTACCTTGCTGTAAGATGTTTTAAAAAAGAAGCTATGATGGAATGAAACAGCTTTTGTTTGAATAGTGTTGTATTTTGTACTCTTAGCATCGTGTCGCATCATTTTGCACCAAAATGAGATTGAATGAAAATTGAGCATTGTATATCACCAAGTCAGGTAGTGAACCGACGCAACAAACTAAACAACTTAACTTGCTAAGAAATAACAAAACCTCAGCAAGTTTACAACTCGATAAGCAAATCCTGACAATGTTGATTAAACAAAGAGTAACAACTCGATATACGGAACTCAACAACTCAATAAGCAACGACTCGATAAACAAAACTTTAACAACTTAATAAGCAAAACCAAACAACAACTCGATAAACAAAGAACAACAACTCGATAAGCAAATGCATCTCGGACAATTGGAGTGACGGAACGCATCCGAAACAGAGGTAAACTCGGACCTTCAACACTTCCAACACGTGGAAAAGCTAGGATATCTCTTCTAGAAACTAGGAACAGACCAAAGACCAACTTTCCTCTATGGCCGACCACCAGAAGGGGCTGGCCGACCAGCTATTTTCCTTGGAGACCAAAGGGGTGGTCGGCCTACCAGAAAAAGTGGTCGGCCGACCACTTGGTTTGGCGACCACTAGATTTTTGACACGTGTCCCCAAACAGTGCCTTATCCTCTATAAAAGTTCCAGCTTCGTGGTTCTTTCATTTCATCTCAGTTTTGCATAAAAATGGAGGCATTCCTCATCGAAAACCTCGCAACTTAGATTGCTACTTTAGACGGCTCGGAAAAGTTGAACTTCCAGGGCTTCGGCTTGAATGCACTATTCACGTTGAGCCGCACTCCGCTGCATCTTCCCTTTCTCCTTGCTACGGCAAGGTTTTGGAATTCGGTAACTCATGTCTTTAGCTTTGGCGGGCAACAGGTGTATCTGTCCTTCGAAGATTTCCAAGCTTTGATGGAGTCCGAGCGCAATGACGAAATCTTGCCCCAGCTCCGCTTCGGCCACGCCCAAGCCTTAGGACGAATGTGTGGGCTCACTATGCACAACGCTTGGTCTCTGATCTGCAATGGAGAATTGGACATCCTCAGCTTGATTCAACGTTTTTCTGATCCCGGTGACCGCAGTGACCATCATTGGCAGGGCTTTCGACGACATGCCCTTTGCTTGTGCATGTTATCTCACTTTTTGCTTGCCCCGGGCTTCAGCGGGTCTAGCGTTCGTCTGATTGAAGTTGCACAAGGCTTGAAGGAGGGTAAGAGCTGCATTGCCATGACATTGGCCGAGACACTGATGGGCTTGGATGCTTTCCATTGCCGGGAAACAACCAGATTTGCGGGGAGTCCACTACTGCTGCAGGTAATGTTTCCCTCCCTATCTCACATATATACTGCTCACATCACTCGGCCCTCAGGCTCGGTTTTTCTCACAAAACCCTTTTCTCACTTTTCTCTCAACGTATACCTCTCTATTCTTTAATCTCTCATTTTTCATCCCTCCCCAGGTTTGGTTGATGGACAAGTTACAGGTTGTGGACTCTTGCCTAGCATACTCAGCTCGCGGCTACTTCTTCCGACGTCGTCTAGTCGATGCCCTTGATGAGGGATGGTGGTTCGACTGCAGTTTGTCTGCAGAACGTATTGCTTGGCGTTGTCCTTGGCTTAATCTACCGGCAATGAGCTACAGCATGTCCCGGCAGACTGGGATTCAGTTGATTGTTCTGACGCACTGCGTGTTTTACTTTCCTTTCCGGTTCCAGCGCCAATTCGGCCATGATCAGACTTGCCCGCCAGAGGAGATGGAGTACCCTGCTGCATTCCCGGTCCGAGGCGCACAGCTTGCTCGGTATGCCACAGCATGGAGGATGAGAGAACTCCTAGCCCCCGCTCCCACTTTCAGTTGCACTTTGTCTGATGAGTGCATAGATTGGCTCAATGAAGAGGCACAGATTGGGCCCACTTTGGCGTCAGAAGCTTCAACTAGCTCTGGGAGGGGGCGCAGGAACACCTGACTTAGCTATGCCTTGGATTTATTGCTTTATTAGTACTTTCAAGTTTTCTTTATGAATGTAATCAAAAGCAACTTCAATTTGTATGCAAGAGCAGGAGAACTCTGTATTGAAATCAATAAAATTGAAGGCTGTGGGTACTGAAAATTTCCCGTTTGGTCCAAAAATGGTCTTAGTTGTAAAAAGACTAATTTGAGCAAAGTCAACTTTTATTAAAACTTTTCAAAACCATTTTCGATATGAATTAGAACTGGACACGCTTGAGATCTATCACTGAGACGCACAACCCCGGATCCCAACGACTGGAAAGTTGCCCTTAGTCTGAATAGCACTGCACCGGAGATCACAAACGAAGCTCTTGAATGCTGAATAGACAAAGATGACCGAGATGATCAAATGGACAAAGTTGATCGGGGAAAAGTTTATGGCTGAACTTCAGGATGAAGTTGCCTACGTATCCCAAAGATGGGAATCAAGCCTTACGTAGTTCAGGCTCGGGTTCACTCGGGTATTTTCACTCTCCTTTTATGCTCTAACTTTTGCTAAGGCCGCCCTTTGCGGGTTTTCAACCTTGCGAGCTCAATTTTTTATAATTTCCAATTTTCTGTGCTCTACTTTTGCCTAGGTCGCCCTTTCGGGTTTTCGGCCTAGCGAGCCTCTCAGGGGTAATATTTCTTCAACTTGTCCATATTGATCGGCTGTGAGAACTATAGGCCATCTAGGTCCATCAGAACGATAGCTCCATCTGACCAGATAGGCTTAATGATGTAGGGACCTATCCAATTGGGTTTGAACTTGCCCGTAGGGTCGTGGATGGGAGCCCGATTATCTTTGAGCACCAAATCTCCTTCTTTCAAATTCCTGGATTTAACTTTCTTGTTGAAAGCCCTGGCAATTCTATGCTGATAACCCTGAACATGGTACGGTGCTTTCAGTCTTCTTTCATCAAAGAGCATGAGTTCTTCGAATCTGCTCTGCTGCCAATCTGCTTCGGCTATTTGACACTCGGCCAATACTCGCAATGACGGAACCTCAATTTCGATAGGTAGAACGGCCTCCATCCCATAAACCAATGAATACGGAGTTGCTCCAGTAGAAGTTCTGATTGAAGTCCGGTAGCCCCACAGAGCAAACGATAGCTTATCTGGCCAATCCCGGTAGGTTTCCACCATTTTCTGCAAAATGTGTTTGATGTTCTTGTTGGCGGCCTCGACTGCTCCATTGGTTTGCGGCCGATAGGTGGATGACTTATGAAAAGCCACATTGTATTTTTCCAACAAATCAATCACTTCCTTCTTGAAGTGGGAACCATTATCTGAAATAATCTCGTTTGAGACCCCGTAGCGACAGATAATGTTGTTCCGGATGAACTTTGCAACGTGCGAAGCCTTCAACACCGCATAAGATTGGGCCTCGACCCACTTCGTGAAATAATCTATCGCGACCAGAATGAACTCATGCCCATTAGACCCCTTCGGAGTGACGACCCCGATCACATTGATTCCCCAAACTGAAAATGGCCATGGCGAAGTCGTATTATACAGCTTTGACGGCGGGATGTTCATGCGGTTTGCATGGATCTGACATTTGTGGCATCGCCGAACAAAGCCGATACAATCCTCCTCCATGGTGGACCAGTAGTAACCCTGTTTGAGGATTTTCCGGGCTAGCATCACACCGTTCACGTGTGCTCCACATTCTCCTCCATGGGTGGCCTCTATTAGGCGCTTCGACTCTTCAGCTTCAACACACAACTTATGCATTCCCAGATGACCTCTCTTATACACTTTTCCTCCGCAGATGATGAATTGAGCAGCCATTCTTTGGATTGCCCTCTTGTCCTTGGCATTTGCCCCTGGTGGGTATGCTTCTTTCTCCAAGAAGTTCTAGACATCGTAATACCAGGGGTTCTCATCTTGAACATCCTCTATGGCAACAATTGACTCGTAGGCTGGCGCAAATTTCTGGTCAATGATGATCGGACGCATCCGGACTCCGAAAGGGATGTCTATCATGGAAGATAGAGTTGCTAGTGAATCTGCGAACCTATTATTCTCTCTTAACAGATGAGCAAAGTTTAGTTTCTCAAACCGAGGAATTAACAAGTCCAAGGTCTAGTGATACATTATCATCTTTTCTTCTTTGACTTTCCAATCTCCTTTCACTTGAGATACAACAAGGTTCGAGTCCCCGATGACGTCCAACTGTTTTGCCCCTAGTTCCAGGGCTGCTTTTAAACCAGCAATGCATGCTTCATATTCTGCTTCGTTGTTCGAAACTTTGAACCGGAGTTTAAATGCTAGAGGGATACGGGAATTGTCGGGTGCTATTAGCAACACCCCTATCCCATACCCGTATTGGTTTGACGCTCCGTTAAAGTACATCGTCCAAAATTCTTCTTCGACATGCAGAATGGCCTCGTCTGGGAATAAGTACTCAACTGCTTCACCTCCTTTCACTGGATGATCAGCTAAGAATTCTGCTACTGCTCTTCCCTTGACTGACTTGCGCGTCACATATTTCATATCGAATTCCGAAAGCAACAGTAACCAACGAGCTAGCCTACCCGTAAGTGCCAGTTTCTCGAAGAGATATTTGATGGGATCTAATCTTGAAACCAACATTATAGAGTGAGCTAACAGGTAGTGTCGCAGCTTCCTGGTAGCCCATACCAAGGCTAAGCAGGCCTGTTCCAACGGTGTGTAGCGGGTTTCATACTCCAGCATCTTCTTGCTCAGATAGTAGATAGCCCTCTCCACCTTATCCTCAGACTCTTGTGCGAGCATGCAGCCCATTGTAGTCTCAGTTACTGAAAGATACAAAATCAACGGTTTCCTCGGCTCAGGCGGTGACGACACGGGTGGGTTCTGTAAGTATTCCCTGATCTGTTCAAAAGTAGCTTGGCATCGGCCGTCCCATTGGAACTTCTTTCCTTTCTTCAGGAGACCAAAAAGTGGTTCACAAGTCAAGGTTAATTTTGAGATAAACCGTCTTATGAATTGTACTTTACCCAGAAAGCCTCGCACCTCCTTTTCGGTCCTTGGTGGTGGCATTTCTAAGATGGCCTTGATTTTGGAAGGGTCGACTTCGATACCTCTCTGTGTAATCAGAAACCCCAGCATTTTCCCTACTGTAACACTGAACGTACACTTCTGAGGATTCAGCCACAATCGAAATTCTCTGATCCTTTGGAAGAGCTTTTGCAAGGTGGCGTAGCGGCCCTCTCTTTCTTTAGACTTGACAATCATGTCGTCCACGTACACCTCCACCTCTTTGTGGATCATGTCATGCAATATTATGGTCGCGGCCCGTTGATATGTAGCTCTAGCGTTCTTCAACCCAAATGGCATCACCCTGTAACAGTAAGTCCCCCACGGGGTGGTGAAAGCAGTCTTCTCCCGGTCCTTAGGTGCTATCACTATCTGATTATAGCCCGAGAATCCATCCATGAACGAAAGCAAAGCATGCCCCGCTGTGAATTCCACTAACTCATCAATATGCGGCAAGGGAAAGTCGTCCTTCGGACTGGCTCTGTTCAAATCCCTGAAATCTACGCATACGCGGATCTTGCCATCCTTCTTTGGCACTGGAACTATGTTGACCAGCCAAGTCGGGTATTCAGATACCAGCAGGAACCCTGCGTCAATTTGCTTGGTGACCTCTTCTTTAATCTTGAGGGCCCAATCCGGGCAAATCCTTCTGAGTTTCTGCTTAACGGGTCGGGCCTCGGGGTCAAGAGGGATCCGGTGCTGTACGATCTCAAGATCGATTCCAGGCATGTCTTCGTAGGACCACGCGAAAACATCTTTGAAATCTTTTAATAAAGCGACTAAGCGCTCGTGCTCCTCCAAAGACAGCGTGGACCCGATCTGGACCAGCCACGGGTCCTCCTCAGTACCCACATTAACAGTAGTGATTTCATCAACCAAGGGTTTAACAAATCTCTCCTGCTCTTGATCAATTAAACATTGTAAAACCGGAGAAATTTCTTCCTCGTCGTTTTCATCAAAATTTTGAAAGTCCTGATTAATACAATAAATCAAGGGCACAGAAAAGTACTCAAAAACCATATCGATTCCATTCTCATTAAGCATTTCCAAATCGTCTGATTCCTCTGTTACAACAGACTCAAAAGAGAAAGAAAAGAACGACCTAGACAGGACTGTGGTATCCGGGTTATCACCCCCAGGATTATCGGACTCAGACTCAGACTCAGATGAGATGGAACCTAATTCCGACTCCACAGACTCGGTGGAATCAAATTCCGGCCCACTACCTGACCCGGTGCTGCTTGACAAAAATCCCTCCTCGTACTGCCAGATGAGAGAGAGTGCGATGGATGCATCCAAAATACTTACAGGTAGGCTCGCAGCTATTTCATTCCCAATCATGGACACCGAGAAGTTATCCCCTAAGCACTTCTGTACGATTGGAGGATCTGAAAGTAGACAAGCCAGTGCTACCCCCATTTCAATTTCAGCGCTTTCGAAATCCACATTTTTACACTGCTCAACCTCAGCTGATAGGTCTGTCTGCTCCTCGACAACATCATTCTCGGATAACTGCAGGTCAAAGAAGATCTCAAACCCCGGCAGGCGCCTCCTCTCCGCATTCAACCATGGCTCTGGGAAGCCGCAGAATGGAAAATCCTCTCCCTCCCGGACGAAGCGTCCGTTTAGGGTACCCTGAATGGGTCGGTGCGTTAACTCAAAAGGCTTCCCTGCCTTCTTTGCTCTGGCTCTCCCAGCCATCTCCTTGCCCTTCCTTACCCAGTCCTCTTTGGTGGGCAGATAACCCAAGCCAAAGGTATGCGGGTTGTGCGGCACTTTGGCCGATATTGCGCTGCCCTTCCGGCCACTCTTTCCCAATCCCATCCCGGGGATGTGTTGAAGCTTGTTCATGAGATAAATTGACTGCGCGCTAACATACACCCCCTCATCAACAGCCAAGATGTTTTGCACGACTCGAGCCTCAGCCAGAGTAAACCCCGATAAGAACACATCCTCCGTGCCGTGCTCAATTTCCAAGACTGGAGTAGACACCTTCGGCGGCGGATGGATTGATGAATTTCCAAAAACTATAGCTACCCCCTTCCCGTGAGGGTATTTCAACATCTGGTGCAAGGTGGAAGAAACTGCCTTTACCTGGTGCAACCACGGTCGCCCCAAAAGTAGGTTAAAGGTTGCGGGAACGTCCAAGACATGGAAATCGATCTCGTGTTGTCCTGGACCAACCTGGGTCTGAATTTTGACAGTCCCCATCACCTCCCTGCTTGTGTTATCATACGCCCGAATCACCTGAGCAGTTGGTGTAGACACCCCATTTTTGACCGACCTTGAGACTCAGACGTCACCAGTTGAGCGCTTGGTGATATTGCATAATGTGCTCGTTCAGAAGTTTCAGAGTCTTGGCCGCGAGCCCTGCCTCCGGACTTCCGAACCCTCTTCTGTGCTTTGCCTCAGTTTGCGAACCAGGCTCGGTTTTCTCTGTTTCTTTTCCTAAGAGGAGGGAGAGGTCCCGTGGACCATCTCTCAGTGGCCATAGGCTACATTTTGTGGCCGTAGGCCATTTTGCCCATTTCGGAGCCGGTTCTCGATTTTCGGAGCCGTCAGGCCGTGTGCCTCGGTTCGGGACCGCCTAACCATCTCCATTTGTTCTGATTTTTGGCATACATCTTATTTGCTCCCTTTTGAGGGACACTGAGGTCGGAGAGACTCACTCCGTGGTCGAATACCACTTTCGGTGCTTAACAGGCAGTTTTCGGGGCTCCGAACTGCGTGTTTTGGCCCCCGAGCATTCGTTTTGCATCGATTTTCGTTCATTTTTGGCAGGTACCTCTGTTTTCTCACTTCCGAGCCAATGTTGAACACCTTGGGGCCACTTTTTTCAACCCCAAACCACATATTTGTGTTGTACACACATGGGAGGATTCTAATATCATATGGCCGGCCAGAAAATCAACTTGACCTTTTTGACCCCTAGCCGGCCGGCTAGGGGGGGTGGCCGGCCGGCCACCTGCAACTCCAAAAGGTGGCCGGCCATGATCCTCACAAAATTCACTTTACAGCTGTATAGCTGTTTCCCTCAGAAAATATCTGTATCCGGGGGATATTTTTTGGGGGAAAACTTGCCTCCTTTTCCCCCACCTTTTCCCCACCTTTACTCCCTCTCTTTGGTCCATATAACCAGCAGGCAACATTGGTCTTAGGGGTTGGAGAAAAATTGCTTCAAGCATATACATACATATCTCCATCCATCTCTCTCATTTTCCTTGAAAACTCCTAAGTTCTACCTCATTTCTTCATCCCCACCAAGCACCACCACCACCACTCCATTCCGGCAGAAAGGGGAGGAATTCCAGCAGCTTAGAGTCATCAAAGTTGGTCCAAGAAACAACAAAAGCATTGGTCTTCAAGGGTAAGTCCACTTTCCCTCTTTTCTAGCTCATTTTTGCACCATTTCTTAGCCATATATGCCTACTGTTTTGAGCTCCGGCCCTAACTGAAAGTGGCTTTATTTTGAGCTCTTTTTCACTTTTTCTTAAGGGCTCAACACTGTTTGAGGCCCCCATATTGCACTTGCTTCAATATCTCCTTGTATGTCAATATTCTTGCATGCTTCACTAGCCTATCATTTTTCTATTTTTGGGCCATGATCAGAACTGAAAGTGGCCTTATTTTGATCTTCTTAACATGTTTTATTAAGGGTCTTTGCTCGTTTGGTGAATGCTTTGTATACCTCATGTTATAGCCACTTTTGAGCCTCATTTTGCATTGCATTTCTATCATGTTTGTATACTGATTTTGGGGTTTCCATAAACTGTAAATGTGCATATTTTTGGTCCCTCTTAAATGTTGTAGAAGGGAATGTTTCATTTTGGGCTTTGCATATACCACTTGCTTCTTTGGCCACCTTTTGGCCTATTTTCTTGCATAAGATCTTAGCCATATCTATGTTTGTTTTTGGGGTTTTTACAGTTCTGTAAAGTGGCATATTTTTGGCCCCTCTTCAATGTTGTTGAAGGGACCTAACCTATTTGGAGTCAGCAGCTGTGAGTTGCTTCATAATCTCATATTTAGGGCCATTTTTGCATATTAGTTTTGCCCTATTTATGTTTGCTGTTTGGCCATGCTTTGAACTGAAAAAATGCTTATTTTAGGACTGCCTTGCTACTGTCTATTCATTGCATGTCCATATTGTGCATGTTTGGTATAGCTATAGGCCATTTCGGGTGCCAAAATTCATGTTTTGAGACTATTCCATGCATCGGGTGTACTTTCACCTCATTTCGGGGCTGTTTTCTCCACATTTCAGTGCTGAAATTCCATTAGCATGTTTGCATATCATTTTTCATGCTATTGCATTGCGTATGCCATTGCCTCGGTTTGCGTGCCCGTGTGCACGCATTTCGAGGCACTTCATTTTCATCCATCGGCCTCTTATGTGAGTGTGGCTGAGGCTCTCTCATGTTAGTATAAGTCCATGTTGCATTCTATATGCCATTTTAGCCATATTGCATTGCGTATGCCATTGTCTCGGTTTGCGTGCCCGTGTGCACGCATTTCGAGGCACTTCATTTTCATCCATCGGCCTCTTATGTGAGTGTGGCTGAGGCTCTCTCATGTTAGTATAAGTCCATGTTGCATTCTATATGCCATTTTAGCCATATTGCATTGCGTATGCCATTGCCTCGGTTTGCGTGCCCGTGTGCACGCATTTCGAGGCACTTCATTTTCATCCATCGGCCTCTTATGTGAGTGTGGCTGAGGCTCTCTCATGTTAGTGTAAGCCCATATCATATTTCCATGTCATTTGCATTACGTATGTCATTTTCTTGGTTTGCGTGCCCGTATGCACGCATTTCGAGGCATCTCTTTTTTACAGCATAGTGCATACTAGGTTGTATCTTAGATCGCATTCAGTCCTTTTCTCAGTTTGCGTGCCTGTGTGCGCGCATTTCGAGGCATCTCATTTTTACAGTATAGTGCATACTAGGCTGTATCTTAGTTGCATTCATGCATGTCATGCATATTGCGTTGCGTTCGGAATAGGAGTTAGCCCGGGCGCGGGAAACGAGGTGCGTTTCGTACTTCGAGTGACGGAACGCGTCTCAATTCCCCAGTCACCGACACTCCGGATCATCCATGATGGAGTTAGGTTTTGTTGTGTTTTCATGTACATTCATTCTACATTGAATTGTGCAACTCAGCTCCTCGGCCATCATGCATCGATATGCGTGATTGGTGGCACGAGGATTGAGGCATGCATATATTTGTGAAATACATTGCTATGCCCCTTTCTTGCTCTCTGTTGCAGCAAAAAAAATCAAGAATCAGCAACTTTCCGGAGTTTGGCGCGCATTTTAAGAAAAAGTGCAAACAGAAGCTAATTGGGGCATCCCAGTGGATTTCCGCACAAGGCAGCCCAGACATGCATCATTCATCAGAAGCAAGGCAGTCCCTGGCTTGCACGCCAGTTTTACAGTTTTTTTAGTTAAATTGATTAATTAATTAGGAATTTGTATATTATTTGGACTGTATTATTTGGGCTGTAATATTCTTTTACTCGGGACTGTATATTTATTCGGACCCTCTGTGCGAGGGCATAATTGTAATAAGTGTGCGTGTGTGTGTTGTATATCTTCCAACCCCACGTCTTTCTTCCCTTTTATTTACCTGCTTATGATGGTTAGATTAGGGCATATTTCAATTAGCATACAGTATGACAGCATGTTTGCATCATTCATCTGTTTTGCATGCACCGGGCTCGGCGCATCATGCTAACTGCATAGTATTTCAATTTCAAAGTTGAATACGTGTTAGCTGTAGCATTCCATATGCCATGTTTAGAATAGCCGAGCCTGCTATAGTTTGCATTATTGCATGTGTTGCATTAGGCATTTCTGTATACTTAGGATTCATGCATGATTTCTAATGTAGTTTCTGTTTTGGCTTGGAGTACTCGGTGAGTTTTATGCTTTAGCATCCTTGCATGCGTGTGAGTGACTGCCATGAATAGCATGCTTACTATGAGGCTAATTGCTTATGTGATATAACTGCCTGAATGCCTGTGGGTGAAGGTTGGGTTACTTAAATTGGAATAAATCATCAAATGTTTGTTTTAAGCCCACCAGATAGTGGCAAAACCATCTTTTCTAAAGCCCACCTACGAGTGGCAAAATCTGCATTTTAAGCCTACTTGCGAGTAGCAAACCATCTTTCAAATAAACAAGAATGAAATGTTTTGTTCCAATTCGGGCGACCCAGTCTATACTTATATGCTGTGTGCATCACATAGTAACCTAGGCTAATAACCGGAATAAGGACATACAAAGTTTTCAAAAATAGATATCATGGTTAGTAGAGGCCGATCTTTGATCGGGCGAGCGGGGGTGCTCACGAAGTGACCTTCCCCAATCGTACCCAAGTTCCCGAGCCGAGGTAACTTTGGTGATGACGGACACGTGGCCTTAGGCAACGAGTCAGGGTTTCCTAAATTTCCCAAAATAAAATATTTAGGTGGCGACTCTGTATCTGGCAAAGCAGTCCATGTTTGGCACTTCTTTCAAAATTTGTTTTCTCAAAACGATTTGCCGGATTTGGACTCTTTGGTTCAGATTTAGAACCGTGACAAATTTGAGAGTCCTGAGCTGTAGTGACCCCAAATGAACGGAACGGGAGCTCGTTCCTCCCGGGGCGTTCCGGGGACGTCTATAGTTGGCACGAAGTCCGCAGGCTTCAACCCGATTGCATATGCCGTCCTCGACGGGCACACATTAATGGCGGATCCCGTGTCGACAAGAACCACCGGTACCCACTTGCCTCTACATTCCACAGAGATGTAGAGAGGTTTGTTGTGATTTGCGCCCTCAGGCGGTAGTTCTTTGTCAGAAAAGGTTAACGTCTGAGAACCTCTTCCCGAAAAAACCAATCCAACTAGCTGCTTCGGCATGGTGTCTATCGAGAGTTTGGCCTTGTCCATAGCTGAAAGGACGGCCTGTTTATGTACTCGAGAAGCCATAAGCAGTCCCCAAATGGAGATGTCTGCTTGTATCTTTTTTAACTATTTCAACACAACCTCTTCTTCGAGTTGCTTCTCTTTCTGTTTCTCTGCCTCCTTGTCCTTCCCGGACGCTTCTGGTTGATCTAGATGTGGAGGCTTGAAATACCGCCTGCTCCTGGTCACATGATCGACTTTGCTGACGTACCAGGTATCACCAGGTTGATTGCTCCCCCAATCCTCATCCGTGTGGGCAAGACATAGATCATCGTCTTCCCACCACATTCCATCGGCAGCCGACAGACACCTGTCCGGCCCCGTTACAAAAATCTCTGTGCCCGTAGCACCTTGCGTTCCTGTACTCACAGTAGATTCTGTTCTTGTGCACACAGCACTCTCAACCCCCCACAGGAGCTTTAGCCTTTCTGGCTCTTTCGGAATCTTCGATCCCTTCTTGTTCTAACTGCTTCAACATAGCCTGCTCAACATTTCCTGCATTTACAATGCCCAAGTCCCGAGCGAAATTCTTAGCACCGGCGCTCTCCGGCGATGCATTCTGATCTCCGGCCCTTCTAGCCACAACTGATGTACTTGCCCCTGACGGGCCCTGTTCCGGTTGAGATTCTTCAACAACGTCTGGTTGGTCATCAAGCCACCCGGTAACTTCTGCTGATTCCTCAAAATCAAACCAGTTGATTACCATGTCTTCTGGATCTTGTTCGTTGAAAAACTGGAGGTTAGCAAAGTCCCCTTCCAGAGTTTCTAAGTTATCCTGCCTCTGATCAAATTCGTCCCCCCGTATTACACAAATCTCTACCCCTGCTGGTAATTCAAAGTTTGGCCTAGCCTAGCCCACTGATGCAATATAGCCATTCGGATTGTATACCTCCTCAACAAAGCTCACAACTTCCTCAGACTCTGACTCAACAATCCCATTCTCCTCGGAAGTCATCCATGTTCTGTCTTCGACAGTCACTGCCATTGGTTCAGGTTGGGTTGGGGAGATGTCCAATATGCACAAGTCAGTGCTGTCGGGAATGAACACCTCCGGCTTAGGTAGGTGAGAAGGAGTGATATAGATGCTAGGATCGTAAGACACGACCCCAGTCTGGATAAAGTTGATGCGTTTGGGAGGTGGAGCTTGGTTGTGTGGAGGGAGAGGGTTGGTTGTGACATTGGGTTTCTTTGGGGGATAATCACTTGTTTGTCAATGAGATCTTGAATCTGATGACGCAATCTAAAACACTGGTCAGTGTCGTGACCATGTTGTTGATGATATGCGCAGTATTTGGCTGGGTTATGGAAGAGAGGAAGTGGATTTGGCAATGGCCTCGGCTCCAGGGGCTTCAAGTGCCCTTTCCTGATTAATACCCCCAGAGCTTTGGACAGGGGCATATATAATGGAGTGAAGGTTCTTTGGCCTCAATGTTGGAATTTGGTTGTTTGTGTGTTACTTCCGGATGCACCGGAGAATGGTGTAGCTGTCAGGGTTCTTGGAGGGGTGGTGGTGACCATGTTTACTTTTGAAGCTCTAGCAGTTGCAGCACTGCTTGTGCCTACATTGTTGTTTCGGTTAAAAGTTCTCCTGGGTTGCTTTTTGTCATTGTCAATCAAGCCCTGCTTCAAGTCATCCTCGATTTGTACTCCCATCTCATGCAAATCTGAAAAGGTGGGGAAGGGGATAACGATCATTTTCTGCATAAGCTTGGGCTGGAGATTGCGCACAATCATCCGAATCTGATCTTTGTCAGTGGGCCTAGTGGTCATCATTGAGGCCTTGGCCCTCCACCGGGTTACGAAGTCAGAAAAACTCTCCTTAGGCTCCTGCCTAGTCGTCTCGAGATCATGAGTTGTGATCTCGATCTGTGTATTATAGGAGTATTGTGTAATGAAAGCCTCGGCCATCTCATCCCAGTTCCGCTTGACATCGTCTTCCAATTTTGCGTACCAGATGGCCGCCACACCCAACAGGGTCTGGCCAAACAATGAAAGCTTTTGTAGTCTGGTGAGGCCCATCGGCCTTAATATGTCCGAAAACAAACGTAGATGCACCATGGGATCCCCAGACCCGTCAAAGCGGTCGATTTGTGGCATTTTGAACCGATCTGGCAGCGTCACAGCCGCGTCAGTATACCCGTCCTCAATGTTTGGGATGGACTTTATCCCTTGGGATTTCTTGAACAACTTTTCAAGCTTGCTCAACTTCAACGCCGTAGGGTCCACCTTGAACTCAAAGGGGGAATCTAGTAGATTGATAGGCGTGGGTGCCTTGGATAGTTGAGGTAGAATTGGGGGCAGAGCCGGCCCTGCTGGTATGTCTGTATCCTCTTGGACATTTTGGACATTCACCGTCTCCCCAAGTATTGGGACTCCCGGTGGGGGAGGAGCTTGGTGTGAAGTAGATGCTCCGGCTTGCTGCTGCAGCCTGGTAATTACCTCAGCCTGTTAGGCCATGACCACAGCTTGTTGTTTGGAAAATTCCGCTTGACGAGCAGCATCCTCCTGCATGAGTTTCATACTCTCTTGGAGTTGGCGCATCATTTCTTCCATTCCCACCATACTGCTCTAATCTGACTGGACTAACAGTATATCTGTCTCTGCGATAAAAACTGAAGCCTCAGCCTGACTGTCCACTGACGGGGTAGACCACTGTTCTGGCAACCTCTGCTCGGATACACTGCGTCTTCTCAACCTCTGTCTGATAACTGGGGGTAAGGAATAAAACACTGGTTGTCCGTCAACCAGATCCTCAAATTGATTGAGTCGGCGACCTCTAATCCATAGTGCTTAGGGAATATCTGCTTGGACTGAAGCAATTGTGCTAAACTACCTAGCAAAAAGATAAAATAAAGCAATAAGAAGGAAATAAACAACCAGACAAACGGACAGCATAACAGCGTAAATAAACACACAACACACAGTTGGGCATCACAACACACAATTGATAAGCTAAATAAACTATTCTCAAACACTGATCATTGTTCCCAAATCACTGCCCCCAAAACTGAATCTGATACCTGCAAATAATTGATTCCCAAAATACTAAACTGGTGCCCGCAGGCCTGGTACCCAAACTTGCAAACTAATACATGCATTCCTGTAGAGACGCACTCTAAAAGCACATAACAGACAAGTGAGAGCCAAAACACCCCTATGTTGGGGTAAGGTTCCCCTGTCTTATTTTGTCAGGAGCTAGGGTTTCACTACGCACGCAGCGATTTCAAACAACCTATAATCGGGTGAGCAACCTGTCCTAGCTTGGAATGGTCACTATGGATTCCGAATATGCACTAGATCGAATGGTCAAAAAGGGTGCCCCGGTAAAAATCGGGGTTTGTGTTCCCATCGTGGCAGAGCCCGTAACCGGTCAGCCTTATGGCACGCTTCTCAAAGCGAGCCTCCGGCAAACCGTTCAGGAATAGCAGATGGCAAACACGGTGTCCTAGGCGCACCAATGCGAATGCAATGCAAAGAGACACATACGTGTAATTAGAACAAGATATCATGAGTTCGAGTCAAGTTCTCTAACTCCCCAGCAGAGTCGCCAGAAACTGTAGACGTCCCCGAACGTCCTGGGAGGGAATCTCGTTTTGTTCATTGGGCTCACTACAGTTCGGACTCAAATGTCACGGTTCTGAATCTAATTTCGCAAAGTGCAATGCAAGACTGATAAATCACCAAAGAGTCCAAATCCGGCAAATCATTTTGAAAAACTGATTTTTAGAAAGAAGTGCCAAACATGGACTGCTTTGCCAGACACAAAGTCGCCACCTAAATGTTTTATTTTTGGGAAATTTAAGAAACCTTGACTCGTGCCGAAGGCCACGTGTTCGTCATTACCAAAGTTGCCTCGGCTCGGGAACTTGGGTACGATTGGGAAAGGTCAGTTATGAGCACCCCCGCTCGCTCAATTAAAGATCGGCCACTACTAAACATGATATTTTGTTTTGAAAACATATGTGCTCTTATTCCGGTTATTAGCCTAAGATTACTATGTGATGCACACAACACACAAGTGTAGATTGAATCGCTTAAGTTGGAACAAAACATTTCATGTTCGTTTATTTGAAAATGGTTTGATGGTCCTACCCACAAGTAGGCTAAGACGTGGATTTACCACCCTGAAGTGGGCTTAGGAAAACATGATTTTGCCACTCTCAAGTGGGCTTAAAACTCGCATGCAATGAATTGTTCCAATTCAAGTAATCCAACCTTCACCCACAAGCATTCCGACAGTTACATCACATAAGCATATAGCCTCATGGTAAGCATGCTATCATGGCAGTCACTCATACGCATGCAAGGATGCTAAAGCATAAACACTTACCGAGTACTCCGAGCCAAAGAAAGAAGCTGATTAGAAAACATGCATGAATCCTAACTATGCTGAGATGCCTAATGCAACACATACAAAATGCAACTAGAAGTAGGCCCAGCTATCCTAAGATGACATATGAGATGCTACAGATAACATGTATTCAACTTGGAATTAAAATACTATGCAGTTAGTATGATGCGCCGAGCCTGGTGCATGCAATACAGATGAATGAATGTAAACATGTGAACATATAGATGCTAATTGAAACATGCCCTAAAACTAACCATCATAAGTTGGTAAATAAAAGGGAGAAAGACGTGGGGTTGGAAGACATACATCACACACACGCACACTTATTATAACATTGTCCTCCTCGGAGGGTCCGAATAAATAGTATAGAACCAACTAGCTAATCTAAGCTAATTATTATACAACACTAATTAATTAACGAATTAACTAAGTAAGTAAGGAAACTAGCATGCAAATTAAACCAAAATGGAATACCTCAGCTCTGTTCCAAATGATAGGGATGCATGTATGCTCAAGTCGCCTTGTCGGGAAATCTATCGCGATGCCCCGATTTGCCTCTGTTTGCAACTGGTCCCAGAACACTGTACAAAGCTCCAGAAGGCTGCTGACCAGTTTTTGCTGCTGGTTCTTGGTTTGCTGCAACAGAGACCAAAAAAGGGACACGGCAAAGTATTTTTAACATATGTGTGCATGACCACTCTCCCCATCATTGCACAAGCTCCAGGGAGTGTAGTCCTCGATCCTCGTGCCACCAATCACGCATCTCGATGCATGATGGCTGAGGAGTCAGTTTGCACGACTCAATGTAAAATGAATGCACATATAAACACAACAAGGCCTAAACTCTATCATGGGTAATCCAGAGTGTCGACAACCGAGGACCGAGGCACGTTTCTTCACTTGGAGTACGAAACGTCCCTCGTTTCCCGTGTTTGGACTAAACCCTATTCTAAACACAATACAACACACATAACGTGCATGAATGCAATTCTAACATGCAACCTAAACATAATGCCACTAAACGATGCAAACATTCAAATGATGATATGCAAACATGCTACTAGCATACACAATGCTATGAAATAATCAATGGCATACTCAATGCATATGAAAACTATATGGCGTATGCAATGCACACATGGGGACTAACAATGAAATGATCAAGGCATACACAATGCAATGATAAATCATGCAACAACATGGACTAAATGGCATATACAATGCAAGATGGACTTAAACCAAGATAGGTGAGCCTTAGCCACACCCAAATCAGTGGCCAAACATGATGAAATTAAGGCAACAACACTTATGCAAACATGCACAATGCGAGGGACCAAACCCAAGGCACAAAGTGCAACTCTACTAAGGCATGGCAAGGGATGAAACATGGCATACAATCACACATTTTCCAGCTCTGAAATGACATGCAAGATGGTCCCGAATCATGCAAACACGTAACACAAAGCATGCTAGATGGCCCAAATACCGAAACTGGTGAAATGGGTTACACTATAGGCATGCAAAACAATGCACAAATGACCGAACTAGCCCCAAACAGTCCCTATGCAGGCCCAAAGCAGTAGGAAAATGGGCTAAAATGATGGCTCGAAAGGCATGGAAATGAAGCTCATTCAATGGCTTATAAATGAGGTATTTAAGCACGACTCTCAAACACATTTAAAGGGTGGAAAACATGGGAATATGGTGCAAGTATAGGCTCTGAAATGACATGCTCAATGACCCTAAAACATGAAAACACCACCATTCAAGTATGCAAGAAGCTTCAAAACTCAAAGCTAGGCATGGGCATTACACTACAAGCATGCATAACAAGCATCATTCAACCATGGGACCTCAAAAAAGAGCTAAGGCAGTCCAAACTATGCACAAAATCAGTTTAAGGCATGGCCAAAAAGTTCTAGAATCAAAGGCCAAAATAGCATGCAATGTAAGCTAGTAAAGAGGATTTACACTACAAGCATATGAGGCGTTCAAGAGGTCACTAAACCAGAAAAATTCAGAGGTATGACATGCCAAATAAAGCCCAAAAACCCACTGAAACATGGTTAATGCATGCAAGAATGAGATGCTCCTTTGATATGCTATGAAGAGGGTTGTTCTACACATGCAAGATGGACATCCAATATGGAAAACCAAGCTCTGGAAAGAGCCTATGCAGGTCCTAAAACTCCTCAAAAAAAGCCTGAAACATGGCTTGGAAGCATGCAAATAAGGGCACCTTTATAAGGCCAAAAATGCTAGAAAACAAAACAAGGAGAGAGAGGGTTACCCCTCTCTGATTTTGGCACTCAAAATAGCATGTTAGCCACTGAAAATCCACTGGATTTCAGTGGCAAGAAGGCCAAACAAAGGTCAATGCAAAGGCCCTAATGCATGGCTCAAAATAAGGCAAAATGAAGCATGCAAGGGGGTAAATGACCCCCAACAGAAAAATGATCTTAAACAAACATGTTAAGGGCCTCAAAATAAGACTTTTTTTAGTTTACACCAAAGCTCGAAAATGCTTGCAAGTATGGCTAAAAGATGGAGCAAAATAAAGCCTAAAAGAGGGAATAGGGTGTTACCCTTGTAGCTCAGCAACTCCAGCAGCTTATGGACCAAAAATACAGCTCCTTAGGACCTCTCAAGACCCTCCAAGAAGCTTAGGTTGGTGTTGGAGGTGTTAGGCTAAGAGGTAGTGTGCAAAGGGGCAAGAACTTAGCACTCTTGAACACAAAATATAGAGATAAAGGAGGGATGTATGTGTGTGTGCTTCAGCCAAATCTTGAACCCTTTACAAGGAAGGGGAGGCCTTCCTTTATAGCTAAAACCAACCAAAGCTTCTCAAAGAAGCTTGAAACCAAGGCCAAAGATCCTCCATACACGTGTATGGAGGATCCAGTCTGTGCCATCCAGCTGGCACAGCTGGCAACAACTCACAGGGACAAGACTGAAGGAGGCAGGCCGAACAGTTCAGGTGGTCGGCCGACCACTTTCCCTGGTCGGCCGACCAGTTCAAAAGGGTCAACCTCATGAAAGGTGGTCGGCAGCCCTAATTGGTGGTCTCCCAACTAAGTGCAAGCCAGTGGTACTATGGGAGACCAGTAAATGTGGCTTAAAACACAAGGAGACCAGTTTCCTGAGCAGAAAATCGGCTGGCGGGAGCAAAGGTGGTCTCCCACCCTTGTACCACCTTCCAAACAATGAAAACAAGGTCCATGCCAAAAATGAACCGAGACGGATGCAAAACGAGGGTTCGGGGGCCAAAACACGCAGTTGGGTGCCCCGAAAATTGACTGTTAAGCATCGAAAGTGGCGTGCGACCACGAAGGTGGTCTCCCGGGCCACAGTGTCCCTCTAGAGAGAAGAAACAAGGTGTGTGCCAAAAACCGGAGCAAACGGAGAAAGTTAAGCGGTCCCGAACCAAGGTGCACGGCCGACGGCTCCGAAAATCGGAAACTGGTCTCCAAACGGGAACAGTGGTCTACGACCACGAAAAGTAGCCTACGGCCACTGAGAGATGGTCTATGAGACCTCTCCCTCCCTTCGGGAAGAGAAAACAGAACCTGGTTCGCAAACCGAGGTAAAGCACAAAAGAGTCCCGAAGTCTGGAGACAAGGCTCTCAGCTGAGACTTCGTAACCTCAGAACGAACACAAAATGCGCAATCACCGAGCGCTCAATTGATGACGTTTGAGTCTTAAGGTCGGTCAAAAATGGGGTGTCTACAGTATGCCAGTAGGGCATTTATTTTGTTGATCATTAAGTTGGTATCACATGATATAGATTGAAGGTAGAGCCTATGAATGGATATCACATGTGTTACCTTTTGTATATCAACCCTGATTAATGAAAGTATCTTGTTTCAACTTTATTTCCTCTTATGAGACGGGTTTATTCTAATTATTTTGGGGGTGTTACAAGCTTGGAATGCCTAGTAAATGTACACACACCCCGAGCATTTTTTTCAATCCAATACACAATCACAATAATAACAAACAAGTAATGAAGCATGACATTCAAGTAAACAAGCAAAGGGTACAAAGTTAGATGTTAGTAATCTAGAAATCCCCCAAAGAGATTTTATCCTCTCAACCACAAGAATTGGACTTGGATTATTTTGTATGCCCCACTTTTGCTGCTTACAAACCTTACTCCGTGATGCCTACAACAGTTACATACTACGTAGCGCCAATTGATGACCCCAAAAGAGATGGAAAAAATAAGGACTAAGCCCATAACCTCCTCCAGCCTTATCCATCATAAACACCTATGATTCAAATACAACCGGTTCATTCAAGGGTTCTGAAACAATTATTGGCACAAGACTTAACCTTTAATTAGGGAACACGTCCCATCAATCCATACTTGAAGTTAACAAATTATCATCTCATCATTATTCAAGTGATTGAAAATCCAATACCACCCCATTTAGTTTCCTTTTGAGTTAGATGTTTAAAGTTAAGGTTAGAACAAATTATTGAGACAATAATTTCTATACACTTACGAGTATCATCAAAGCACCATGGTAAAGATATATAGACATAACAATGTAAAAATCATGCTAAGACCCAAACAAGTGATAAAAGCACATTCATGAAATTCAAAGTATGAAATCATCAATAAACATAAATTTTCAAATTAGATACACTTTAAGGATCACAATCTAAGAGACATTTTTAGATTTTTCCGGAACTTCGCCTTTCTATGGTTTGTAGAGAATTTTATCTAGTTTCTAGATCATCTTTCAGAAATAGGATAGCTTTCTTAGATTTTTAGTTATTAAAGAAATACTCCAGTACTATCCAGATTCATCGACTGTTACCAAAATTGGATTTTCTCTTAAACCACTCACTCTTTTTCAATAAAACTATTTTCACTTGAAGGCTAATACTTTAAGGAAAATTTTGATATAAAAATTAGGTCAAGAGGATTTTTCTGCATTTTTCTAAATTTTTTGAAAGTGGGCTGAAAATACCGGTCTTAAATGCTATTCAGTGTATTTGGTTTCAATTTTTTAAAAATTGAGTTTTTAATTTTTCGTATCTTTTATTTTTAGTGAATATTTTTAAAATTTTAAGTAATTTTTTTTTACTTTTTTAGATGCACCTTACTTAGATGTATCTAAAAAGTAAAATACTTGTAAAAAAATATTTTAAAAAATCAATAAATACATAAGAATACAAAAAATGTATTGAATTCTCGTTTTTTTTTTGTTTTGTATTTTTGGTATTTAGTGACTTTTCTAAAGATTTTTTTCACAAATATTATACTTTTTAAGTCTATTTATGTTAAGTATATTTAAAAATTAAAAAAATTGCTTGGAATATTAATTTTTTTTTAGTAAAACTAAAGAAATATGGAAAATAAAAAATTTTAATTTTTTGAAAAGTAAATCTTGAAAACCCAAATCAAACATTAATATTGAAAAATGATTTGCAAACAAAAATTTTATAAAAAAAGTACATACACAAGAATGTGCTGATAATTTTAAAACGATAAAGATACTGATGAATGTTTTAATTAAAAATAATGGAACTAGAAGAATTTATATCACTATATGTTAAAAAAAAATTATATAAAATTTTTAATTGTATATATTACTCCCTTGTTATAATTTTTCTAAAAGGTGGGGCTCAGGAGATCTTGCAACAGGCAGTAGTATAAGGGGGTAAAAATGGCTTGCGGTCCGTGGGTGGTCCGAAGCCCGCTTGTGACTCGAGACGGGCTTGACTCGTTTATGGTGCGTTTGGGTCTAGGCCCGAGCCCAACCCGAGCCCCTAGGCTAGGGTCTGGGCCATCATTTTGAAACCTGTCCCCGGCTCGGCCTGTGGGCCCGGCCCATCAGCCCGCTTAAAAGCCACTTAGGGCCAGGCCTGAAGCCCGACCCGCCCGAGGCCTAGTGTATTTTTTAATAGAAAATAATAAAATTTTGGTAGAAAAAATTTAAAAAAACAAAAAAAAATAGTCAGACCCGCCCAAGCCTGGCCCAAGCCCGAGCCTAGGCCCGAACCCATTGGCTTGGCCCAAGGCCCGGCTCGTTGGCCCGCTCCAAAGCTCGAATACCCTTGGGTTTGGGCCTGGGCTTGGCCCTAATTTTTTTTAGCCTGTGGGTTGGCCTGGCCCGACCTGAATTTTGGCGGGAGCTCGTAAGGCTTGACATGGGCCCGGCCCGGACCGAGCCTGGGCGGGTCGGGCCGGGCCAGATTTACACCCCTACTACTATAGTGCCCTTGTAGGTTGTTTTTTTTTTTTTGAGTTTGTTTTTTGATAATCCGAATCGTTCATATTGTAAAATTTTTCGAGTATATTATCAATGCAAAAAATTAAGTTAAGTGTTTTGTAAAAGTAAAATCTTGTGTGAATAAAATTTAAATAGGTAAAATTAGTAAGGCTCAATGTATTTTTTTTTCAAATCTCAAGAAATGTTAATATAATTTATTCTAAAATTAATATTGCTTTTTTTTAATTATAAAAATAGAAAAATTGATATATGTTTTTGGTTAAACTGTTTCAAAACAAACTATTTAAGGAAAAGTTTTCTTAAACATCATATCTTAAGAAAATACTTATAAATCATTTCTAAATTTCTAAGCAATGTTTTCATACAAACATAAAAATAATATGAAAATGAAGAGTACGGTTATTTATTTATTTTCTATAGTAAAATTGACTCATTATGGAATTAATTTGGACATGCTTTAGTGATTTAAATAATTCATCTCATATAATAGAAAACTATTCATGTAACAAATTAAATTGATCAAATATTACTTGTCATATCATAAATCATTTTTGTTTCTATACAACATACATTTTTTAAGGATATGTTATATATGTGATTTGATCATATGTTTATTTATCTTTGATCAATCTAATTTTGTACATATATATTATTTTTAATTTGTCATATGAGATGAATGGCTCAAACCATTAAGATTGGTATAAATTAGTTTCACAATGCCCCAACTCTACTTTGAAAGTTGAGGTTTTAATTTTAACAAGTTTGAACTTGAAAATAATTTATTTGTTTCAAAATATAAAAAATAAATCAAAAACAAAAAGGAGAGTTTTGAGGACAATACCAAATAGGTACTTCATTCTCAGCTCTTTTTGGAAGGGGTGCAAAAAATGAAAAAAACATAATTATGAGGATAGTTTCCTCAACAATGAGGGGACATTAATGTAATTACCTACAGTGGAAAAGAAGACATTTTTCAAGCGGGAGAGAGAGCGACGTTCGCGTACCTATATATACCACGTTATTTTGGGAAGTATATTAAAAATTAATTTTTTTTGGTTTAAATTTTTTTTTGATAAAACATGTAAAAAAGTAAAGAAACGATATGACCTAAAAAAGATTAAAAACTAAAAAGTTACTTTAAACCTCTTTGCGAAGAGAGGCCATGTTTGAATATGGATAAGTTATATTGATACTCTTTGAAATTTTTGTTTAATATAGATTCTTTCATGTTTGAAAAATTACATTTCCTTGTTTATAATTTCATTATAAATTGATTGCTGATGTTATATCCTAAATTTTTTTAAATAACCATTTTGCTCTTTTTTTTACCATTTATTTTTTTTATCATCGTGATTATATTTTACAATTTTCCATCATTACATTCTACCTGAATTTATTCTTATAGAGTGATGATATACAAACATAAATTTTATATAAAATTTTCAAACACAATGATATACCTTAATGGTGACATTTCATTTTAAAACGAAACATTCATAAACATGATTTATGTTTACAACAACATCATTATCATAATATTTTTATGATATTTTTTGTATAAATTTTTATATATGAATAAAATTTTTCATTTTTATTTCCACTATTATTTTTTTTTCTTGTCTATTTATGCACATTTATTACAATATTACAAAACACTGTCATTCACATTTATTACAGTATTACTGAATTTTGTATTTTTTTTGTATTCGGTGAATTTAAAAAAAATATAAAATATTATATTTCTTAAATATATCTAAAAAATAAAAAAATTACTTAAAATATTAAAAAAATTCAATAAAAATAATTTTTTTTTGATTTTTTGTATGAATTGAACCAAAAACGGTGATTGTTATTTCTTTTAAAATGATATGAAAAAATTATCAATATTTTATATGTATAAAGATTAAAGATATTAATTTGATAAAGAAGTAAGTGTAATTTTTTTTTGTAAGAATATGTATTAATAAAAAATGTTGTTTAATTTGATAAGGAAGTAAAAGTGTAATTTTTCGTAATAATAAGTATTAAACAAAAATACCGGGTGTTAGTGTAATTTACCCTTTGAATATTCCTCAGTCTATCTGAACCCCATAAAAAAAAGAATATTCCTAAATTTCTCTCTCTCTCTCTGGTCTTCTTCTAGTACTACTAACTACTCATATATGATATACACACCCATAAATTCTGTCTCATATTCAGAGTGGAGAGGAATTGCAGAGAATTCTAGGGTTTCTTTCAATCCCATGAATCTGAACTGTAAAGTAAGCCCTCTTCACCAATCAATTTTCGTTTTAATTTCTGATCTCTCTGTTTTTTTCAATGAGATTTAGATATAAACCTATCATGCTAATCATTTGTAGATTTACTTTGTTTCCATTCCATGCACCAAACAAAAAGTCTCAAATTGAGTTTGAGTTGTTCGCTGTTTGGTACTTATTAAGGATTTGATATTCTCGTTTCTTTCCTTATAGTTTTCCTAGCAACCAAACGTTGGTTTTGTTAATTAATTTTTTTATCTAGTTATTTTTAGATGATGAGGCTTAATTATGTGTTTAGGGCATGTAGTCTATTTGAACATTTACATGTACATAATTCTGCATGAAGAGATCTGCAGCTTAGTAATCCAGGGCATGTTCTTGAGACATGCTTATCACTTTTGCCAAAAAATCAAATTATCATTGTTGCCATTATTATCTTTAGAGTACACATGGCACTCTCCTAGGAGAGTGTGGAGTAACATGGAGCGTAAAGTGGAGCATATGGAAGACATGGAGGAACACATGGCAAGACAAGACAAGAATGAAGATGAAAAGAGTGGGTAGATTTATTAGGTGGCTATGTGGGTTGTTTTTGTATTTTCTTACAACTTTTTGCCCATAAATGGCCTCATATGGCTATATTGTAAAGTCACCAACACAAATCAAAGACAAATTGATTTCTCTTTCGTGTCATCTTTTTTCTATCATAGGATTAGATATAACTTAGATTTATTTTTTGCATTTCCTTTACGACATATTCATTTCGAAGCAATAGGAATAGAGGTAATTTAATGGTTACTTTGATTGTTCACTCAATCTTCTTCTCCATCTCCTTATCTTCTTTTTCTATTTATTTTTTTTTCTACATTTGGCAATTGTTGAAGTCCTTTTTGTTGAGGCAAAAGAACCGTCAACACATTTGCTTGATTATTGGCTTGAAATTTAATTTGTAAGGATTTTCATGGCATGTCATGTCATGTCGGACACATAAACGACACGACACTCATCACACTTTTCTATATGTGCGTCGCTTAAACATACATGAAACACATTACAAGTTTAAATAAAAGAACTTGAAATTTAATGATAAAAGAAAAATAATATAAATTTATACTTACTATACTCTGTTAAACTTTAGAAATTAGTGTTATATAATATTGTATTTTGTTAGTATCTTCGAATTAAATGTTCTTTTTCGCAAATTTATTTATGACATTTAATAAATATATAAAACTATATATGACATGTAATGTTTCCCATATGTCGTGTCCAATATTTTTTGGAAATTATTGTGTTAGTGTCATGTTTGTGTGTGTCACGTGTCCATGCAGTGCTTCTTAATGTACCTAATTACAAGTATTCATAATGTTTTTAAATTAAAATTTTATTTAAAAATGTTTGTAATCCAATATTTAATATGAAAAATTCAACTCATTAACTTAATTCAAACTTATGTCAAATAAATTTAATAAAATTAAATGGTTAGTATTTTATAATGGAATGTCTTCAAATTATATTTTGGGTTAAATTATTTTAATACAACGGTTAATTTTTTATTTATAAAAAGAATTAATTTTAAAAAAAAAATTATGTATGAAAAATACATGATATGACACTTTTTAAAAATTTGGCACGATGACGACGAATATGACATTGCTGAAGTGTTTTTTGTGTCTATTGTGCCAAATCTTAGCAATAGCACGATTAAATAATAACTGCTGGATTTGATCTTGACTAAGCCATAGGCATTCAAGAGCTTATTGCAAGAGATGACAAAATTAGTAACCTTATGCATACAATTTTTTTTGTTTATGTTTACAAAATTTTAAAACCTGTGAACAAAAACTCGTTTGATTATAATTTTTATTTTCAAAAAATTGTAAATAGTTTACAAAATTCACTAAATTCTTCAAGCCAAATAAATTTTCATTCCTTTGTCTCTTTCCCCATCTCCGGCCAATACCACTTTCAGCCACTACCTCTGCTCATTGGCAACCACTTTTGGCCACCACCTCCTGCTAGCAACCACCTCCGGCCAACCCCCCCTCTTACTCATGTGTGTATCAAATATGTTTTTTTGTTTTTGCTTTTTGTTTTTATCAAAAATAAATATAATTTTTTTTAATGTTTTTTGTAAATAAAAAATAATAAATTGTAAACGTTAACAAATGGCACATTAGCATCAGTTGTGAGATGATTGCCTATCCATGTTTCAAGTCATGTAACTGTTTTAAAGTCTTCTTTAGAATCTAGATGAGTAAATCCAAATCTGTTTATGAGAGTTGGTGAGATGAATGCATTTTTCTTGAATAGTTCCTACTTCCAACAAGGGGAACTTAATGTTTCATAGCATGTAATCATTTAAAATCTTCTTGAGATGACAAAAGTCGAACTCTTTTAGCATCATTTAAGAGATGGCTGTCAATTTTTTTTTTTTTAATGATTCCATTCAAGATGATAGATCATACATTGAAATGCAATGTAGAATGTTGATGGGGTCATTGATATTCATGGGACATCCAAATGGTCTTTCTGTACAAGGAATAGGGGTGTCTTTTTGGCCTTCACTTTTAGCTTTCCCCAGTTCACTTAAATAATTTTAGTAGTAGGAATGCCTTTTGTTTCCTTCGCTAAATCACAAAATCAAACCTGGACAAATGATTTTAGAAATTCCTTACAGTTCCATAATTCCGTTATGATGTTTAGAGAATTATATACATGAATTCCGTTTGTTCTTGCTAATGCATGCCTGTCTACACATCTATCTAATAAAGCGTCTTCTGTATTGCAGTTGCTATTTCTGTATTTAATATAAATATGTATAAATGAATGGTTTCCATCTAATTACCTAAGCTGACTTAAATTATCTTTTTTTGTACAGCTACACAAAATATGCACCAAAGATCAGAAAGCTCAAATCAACTAAAATCCGATGCAGAAAACAGTAGACTATATACAATCAGTTCCCAAGCCTGGTGCGCTGGCACTGGCAACAATGCTATCTCACAGGATAGTTTAGAGGAAAGTACATTGAATTTATCTTCACTACAGAAGCCAAGTGATTCTCTAGGGACCAAAGCTATTGAAACACAAGCTAATGGTGGACATGATATAGGAGATAGCACAAACAAAGAAATGCACACTACCATGTTGCAACAATCAGGTACATAAAATTATCTTTTAAAATTTTCCTGTGGAAATGCTTCCTGGTAAGGGCTGTGCCATGAGACTTAGAAACAAAAGATGTCTGCTATGCTGCTGTAGTTTGTATTTCCCATTTGCTTTTAAGCCTTTATCTTTTGTCCAAAATAAATTATAGGGTGAAAGGTAGATTATTATGGATCCCTGGGCTTTAATGGAAATCATATTTTTACCTTGCACCTTCTTGTAAATTGGTTTAGTGTTCAGAAAAATTTTGTGCAAGTAGGTTTCTACTTGGGTTGACAACTCTCAACATTGAGCACTGTTATACCCATGTATTTATGGTGAAAACAACTCACTGCAAGGTTCATTGACAATGTTTATTGTATTTGTTGAAAAACTGCCTCATCTGTTCTGTCTCTACTATATATTGCATTGTAGGAAGCAGAACCACAAAGGCAGCTATATTGTTGTTGTTATATGTTTTTTAGTCACATGTCTATGGTGTGCTTCTGGTTCTGTTTCTACTGATGATCTATTTTTTTAGTTTGTTTTGAACCTATCATGCTTTCTGTTCTCAGTTATTCTTGCTGGATCTCTGTTTGTTATTCGTTAGTAATGCTTCCAAAGGACATTTTAATTTTTCTTTTCTATTTTTATCATTTACACATTGTGTACCCTGTATTATATTAAACACATGTTGTATCTGAAATTGCCAAAACATTGTACATGCTTTGAAGGTATGATAATTGCCTTTTCGACCTGCAAAGTTATAAATATATTTATAAGAAGAGGATATATGTATGTTTGTCACATTAGATGGTCCTGATGATATATTATCTTTATGGTCAGTTGAAAATTGTAAAGACGAACAGCTGCACATCACATCTGTAAAGCCTCCAACAATGGGTGAATACCTCACCCCACCTCAACTGGAACTCGTTGGCCACTCAATTGTACTCTCTCTCTTTCTCTCTCTCTCTCATAAACACAAAAACAGTTGAATACAGTTGTTTCAATGTTGTATATGTAAAGATATGGTCATGTTAACTTCATGAACTTAGTTTATTGTTTGAGATTATAAATACGGTTTTTATAGCCCTGTTCAGAGGACAATGTTGTCTAAATTTTATTTTAATTTTTTCCCCTTTTTATGCAGGCATGCACATCGTATCCATGTTCAGATCCATATTATGCGGGAATAATGCCTGCTTATGGCCCTCAAGCTTTGGTAAGCTGTCTCTAGCCCCTTCTATGGATGTTGAGTTTTAATGCTAGGCTTGATCTGCATTTGGGTGATTCGCTGTTTGGAAATTTATGGGATATAAAATTGATGAATAAGATGAGCCCTTCAATTGACAAATGTTCTTGTTTTTATTTTCTGATGAGAAACTACCCTGTTTGTTGTAAACTACCCCATTTATGAAGTTCTCACTTACTTTTTTTTTTTTTTTTGATCAACAACAAAAGATTTTATTAATAAATCAAAAAGGGGGCATGCATGAGGCATCCTCATATAGAAGGAAAATGAAAATATAGAGTGCAGAATCCTAACAATATTATCACAAGCAAAAATCTACTAATCACACACCGACAACCAATCTCTAGCTAACAAAAAGACTAGAACCCCCTTAAAGAGCGAACTCTACGAAGCTTAAAAGGAATTTAAGTAGCAAACTTTATCCCGCAATCAGTCCACTTCCTGAATTTATCTTCAAACAACCTTGTATTTCTTTCCAACCATAGAACTCAGAAAGTTGCAAAGACCATAACATTTTGGCTCTCTTCGAGTCTCCAAATGTGTGAAAATCAACAAGGAGCATATGCACAGTCCCTTTTGGTGCTACCCACATAACATTTCCGATAAGGAACAATCTGTGCCATAAATTCAAAGCAAAAGGGCGATGGAGAAATAAGTGATCAACTTTTTTCCCATTTTTACGACACATAATGCACCATTGAGGATTTAGAAAACGATTAAGTCTTCATCTCTGCAATGTATCATCTGTCAAGATGCCTCCATGAACCAAGGCCCACATGAACACCTTCACCTTTAGTGGAGCACAAGCCTTCCAAATTCTTTTGCAAAAAGGAAATTGAGGAAGTTCAGTATTATCAATGATGTTATCAAAAAAAGACTTACAGGAAAATATCCCAGAAGAATGAAGAGCCCACACCTTATCCTCCAAAAGAGGAACCAAAGAAAAATGATCAATCTTGGATAACAAAGTGGTCAACTGTGTAGCCTCCCTATCATTAAGGTTCCTTGAAAAATCAAAATTCCAAGAAATTGGAGCCAAAAGTGAACAAGCCATGGAAGCAATCGAGGAATTATGAGACCTAGCCACTCTATAAAGATGTGAAAAATCAAAAGCAAAAGAAGATTGACCCAGCCAAACATCCTCCTAGAACCAAACAAGTTCCCTATTGCCCACTCTCATAGAAAAGATAACGATACTAACATGTGTACTGAGAAATAGATTTCCAAGGAGCACGACTGTTACCCCTCAAAACCACCTGTGAATCCCTACCATTGTCTTGATTCCCATTTTGCTTCTAATAACCGCATGCCAAAGTGAATCACTCTCTAGTGAAAATCTCCGTAACTATTTGCCAAGAAGTGCCATGTTTCTAATCACCATATTACCAATAGCCAAACCCCCTTTCTCCTTAGGTAACGAGACTAAATTCCACTTCACTAAGTGATCCTTCTCCCCTCATCCTTACCCTTCCAAAAGAAAATCCCTCATCAACTTTTTTTATTAACCTTGCCACCTTAATCGGAATCTTGAACAAAGATAAGAAATAAATGGGAATACCACTCAAAACAATCAAACCAAAGTGTATCTACTCGCCCATGACAATAAAGTCTTACTTCACCCTTCCAATCTCTTACCTATCATTTTGATAACTGGATTCCGAAAAGTTTCACGTCTAGGATTACCCCTAATGGAAGCCCCAAATACTTGGACGGAAGTGACTTGATTCCACAAAAAGTGTTGCCCTGCTCTGAAGCTGGTCGTGCTACATATTAATGCTCACCATGCTACATTTCTCCAAATTAATCGTAAGCCCTGAGATTCCTTCCAAAAGTCTCAAAATCGCGTACAGATTAACTACTTGACCCTCATCCCCTGAAGCGAAAAATATGGTATCATCCGCATATTGTAAGTGTGTCGGACTAACTCTATCCCTTCCCACGTCCAGCCCTGTATAAAGACCTAGATCCCTAGCTCTATAAACTGTCCTTCCCAAAATGTCGGCCACCAAAATAAAAAGCAAAGGGGATCACGAATTCCCCTGCCGTAACGCCTGCAAAGCCCTGAAGCATTCCCCTATTTACCACTAACTAACACTGACATGTTGCAAGTCAGCAAACATCCCCTTATCCAAGATCTCCACCGCTCACCATAACCCTTTTTATCCATTACAAAATCCAAAAATTGCCAATCCACACGGTCAAATGCTTTTTCGAAATCTACCTTAAAAATAAGTCCCTCCTTCCCTAGATTCCTATACTTCTATACTACTTTATTTGCCACTAAGGCTACATCTAAGATTTGTTTACCTTTTACAGAAGCCCCTTGCACCTTAGACACAGTCAGAACTCCTTAGTCGCTTTGATAAAACCTTCCCTAAAATCTTGTAAAGTGATGTGACCAAACTTATAGGCCTAAAATCTCCAATTTTGACGGCACTCACTTTCTTAGGGATTAAAGAAATAAATGTGGCTTTTGTGCCCAAGTTAACAACTCCCAACTCATGAAATTCCGAAAAAACTCTCCCTAAATCCCCTTTCACCACTTCTCAGCAATCTTAAAAAAAAGCCATGGAAAAGCCATCTGGGACTGGAGTTTTGTCTCTTTCACAATCAAAGACTGCCTTCCTAATTTCCATCTCATCAAATGGCCTTTCAAGCCACATTGCAATTGCCTAATCAATGGTTTCCCACTCGAGTCCTACAAACCCTGGTCTATTCATCTCCTCCTCGAATAAAGCTTAGAATAAAAATAATAAATTCCATTGATAATCTGATCCTCCCTCTCCTCAACTACCCTTGGGCTCACTTCTAATCTTTTGATAAACTTCTTTTTTCTTTTCTCGTCTGCAACCCTGTGAAAATTTTTTAAGTTGACATCCCCTTCCTTCAACCAATTGACCTTTGCCTTTTGAGCGCAAGAAATTTGCTCATTTAAAACCAGATCTTCCAATTTCAACCTCAATTCTGGTCTTTCTCTTCTTAATGCTTCATCTAAACTCCCCTACGACTCTAAGGCATCTATTTCTTTGATTCTACGCATCACCTCCTTTAAAATCTCTAGATTCTTGAAAACCTCTCTATTCTTGCACTTCACATTCTCTGTAACCATCTTCAATTTTCTCATAAATTTAATACTTTTCCATACATGACAACTAGCATTGGCCCACAATTCCTCAAAATTTTGTTTAACAGATGGATGCTCTAGCCATATGTTCTCGAATCTAAATGGCATTGGTCTCCATTTTAATGGGCAACCCTCAATCACTATGGGACAATGATCTGAAATTAATCTAGGTAGCGACTTCTATCTTAAATTGGGAAGAACCCCTTCCCACCCCAAGGAATATAAAAATCTATCCAGTCTACTACACACCAAATTCTCTTGAAGATTAGACCATGTAAATCTCGCATTACACAAAGGAGGATCCACTAACTCACATTCTCTTATTAACATATCAAAATCCCTCATACTCCTGTTAATTCTATTCCCATTGAGCTTCTTTGAGATTTTCTTGACCACATAAAAGTCTCCCCCTAAACACCACATTAGGGAACACAACCCAAATAACTCGTATAACTCCTCCCAAAATTCCTTTATCCTAGAAGGCCTATTAGGTCTATTAACCCCAGTCAACCACCACTCCGAATTGTCGAGATTCCTACACCTAATAGAAAGTGAAAATTCTCCCACTATAGTTTCACACTCAGAGACAACCCTCTCATCCTACATAAGCAAAACGCCTCTTGATCTACCAACTAAAGGCATGCAAGCCCAACCCCTATGTCTAACCCCCCAAATACTTTTCGTGAACCACCTATCTCACACTTCTACTTTAGTTTCTTGAAAAACCACAATGTCCGGATGATGACATCTTAGAAAATCCTTGATAACACCCCTCTTTTTCTGAGAACCCAACCCCCTCACATTCCAACCAATGATCTTCATTGGAAATCATTCTCACCCCTAACCTCCTCTCTTCTTCTTTTATAATTAACCAAACATGTTAAGTTCCTTATCTCCCTAGCCCCCTTCTTACTGCTTTCTCTTTCCTTTCCAACAGCTTTACCCGTCGTGGTCTTATTATTCCTACTAAATGACCCAAAAATCCCCTTAATTCTCACTAGTGACAACCACATATCCTGAAGAAGCTGCATAAAATGAGGCACCTCCTTCTTCTCAATTGGGCAAGTCTCATACTTGCTGAACTCCTTCAACCATCTTCCCGTTTCCTCCTCCCTTACACCAAAAACATGTCCCCTCTTGTCAATATGATTATCCGAGACCCCATCCTGATTGTCATTCACCTGATTTTGAGAAATATTAGCTTGTAAGGACTCAGACACAATGGCACTCATTCACAATGGCCCACGGAGTTCCAAAGGCAGCCCCTTGGTCAGTAATACCTAATGATGATACCTCAAGAGCAGAACACAAAGATCTGGAAAAAGTTTTCGCGTACTTCAATTTTTCATTTTGTTTATTTTGCATATTATTCATTATGGCTGCTCGTTGATTTCACACTTGTCAAACAATTTTGTTTCTTGTTAAAAATATTAGGAAAAAGGTCCTTCAAAGGTGGCTTCCTAGCTTGGTAGCTTTTTGAAAATGTATTCATGATTTTGAGGCTTCCTAAGTGGAAGAGATTGAAAAAGATAGACAACTACACAAGTCAACTTGTGTTGAAGTAAATGAGTATGTTCAGCACCATCATATTCTATATTCCTGTTTTCCCCAAGATGGCTACAAGGGAGTTGGGAAGGTTATTTGTTGTTGTCGTTTTGAAGATCCTGCCTTCAATGGCTATGAAAATTCATGTAGTTGAGTGATAAAGTTTAAATTAGCAAACAAAAGACATGAATTGGTTAAGCTTAAAAACACCTCAGTAAAAGATAAGGGAGAAACTGATAAATTGGGTTAAACTGGGCTGCAAAATATTTTATTGAAGTAGTGTAAAATATTACACACACTAATAAGACTATTTGATTTTGTTGTGTTTTATTTGGGTTGTTTTATCAATCACTGGATATGTAATTTCTATATTTTTTTTAGAAAAAAGGTAAATATTTTTGTTCTGGAATTGTGTAAAGTGAACTGTTCCCTGTATGACCGTAAACTATCGAGATGCCTTTGCAGTGGCTTTAAATATATTTCATGCATCATTCAATCTTTCAGTCTATAATAGCTATATTTCATATTAGAATGTACTTTGGAACAATATGTGCTGTTTAACACTATTGGAAATTGTTTTAGGTACATTCTAATGCACTTGGAGTGCATCATGCTAGAATGGCTTTGCCCCTTGAAGTGACAGAGGAACCTGTGTATGTGAATGCTAAACAGTACAATGGAATTCTGAGGCGAAGACAATCGCGTGCAAAGGCTGAGTTGGAAAAGAAACGAATAAAATCTAGAAAGGTGAGTTGTATGTATGCACAGGTGCTTGCACAATGAACATGTTTGTGCACTATGCTTGTCAGTATTTGCTCATTTGCTTGAATCTCATGCACATGCTTTATCATTTCATTATGTTTGGTTTTGTGGTTCCTAAGTACTTGTTGCATTTTTTTGGGTTTTGTGGCAAGCATGAGAACACTAGATTGCTGCTTAAAATGGTTGGTATAACTCATTTTCTCCCTTAAAAACAGAAATAATTGATTTGCATATGTTAGAAAGTTGGCTATTAAAATATTTTAGAATGTGTCCGTTTGAATGTTTGCGCCTGTTTTTGTGCTTGGCCATAATGAGTCGATCTTTTTGTTAGTGCTTTAATGAACCTAGTCTCTGGAGGATAAGAATGGTTGTTAAGGGGCTTGACAGAATTTGCAGTAACTGTTTCTGTGAGTGTTTTTGACTTGAATAGATCAAAATTTTAGCCACCCACATTGTGTGAATAATGCTTGTAGAAATGAATCGATAGTTGCATGATTAATTGAATATTAAGGAGAAAAGAAATGTGGTGTTCTATTGGGAAAAAATGACCTTTTTTTAGGACCTGAAATTACTACTTGAGGAACATGTAAATATGCTTGTAATGTTTTAATTTAGTTACTGGTACAATACGGGGTACATCAATACGGTAAAATCCAAAAAAAGTGAGGTACGGATACGGCTTGGTATGTTTGTAAAAAAATATTTATTTTTAATTTAGAGTAATGCAAAAAGTGATTAAATGGTTTAATTTGTTAAGATCCAACCTACAATTAGGGTGTGTTTGATTGGACGGATTGGATAAGCGGGGATTAGAATCTATCGGATTTGAATCTGGGACTGTGAATCCCTCGAACTATTTGGTTGGATTGGATATGTATCCTGTGTTTGTTTTTTTCATGGGATTAGATGTCTAGAAAGGACTATTTTTAGTGAATTCAATGTTGGTTGGACGGACTGGATAGGATAAATAAACAAAAGATTATTTTACCTTTTTTCAATTGTTTACTAAGTAATAGTAATATTACACATATCTTTGATATTTTAATTATTTTTAGCTAGATTAAATAAAAATTTATTTCATTTTATTTTTTACACAATAAATTTATTTTTTAAAAATAAAATAAATAAAATATCAATAAAAATGTTATTTTCTATGAAGCACGGACACGGACAAGCGATACGACACAGACACGCGGACACGCAAATTTTCAAAAAATAAGGGACACAACACGCTGGGGACACGTTTAATATATATAATTAATTTTATTTATTATATGACATAAAATTATAAAAAAATTATTCAAAGATAATAAAAAATACAAAATAATACTATTAAAATTATAACAGAGGCATTTTTTTTTTACTTATCACAAAAAAAAATTATAACAGAGGCACATAGAGAGAAGAAAATATAAAATGAAATTAGAAAAAAAAAAAATAGAAGAGAGAGAGACTCCCACTCACTGACCATATGAAAGAAAAAGAAAAAGAAAAAGAAAAAAAAGAAGAAGATCAGAGACAATGAGAGAGAGAGAGAGAGAGAGACAACATCAAAGAAGAAGAAGATCGAAGAACGAAGAAGAAGAAGAAGAACGAAGAAGAAGAAGCGAATGTGTACCTCAGCTAATAGCCGACGAGCAATGACGACGAACGATCAGGTCTGCTATCTCTCTCTTCTGTTCTTCTGTTCTCTTCTCTCTCTTTTTGCTCTGTTCTACCTCCATTTAGGGCACATATTGTTTTGTTTCTATTTTTTTACAAATTGACCCACAGAAGTTCCATAAACTGTGAAATTGACCCTGAACGTGTCCCCGAAGGTGTCCAAACATGTCTGGAACGTGTCCGGCTGCAAAAAAAATTAAAAAAATTTGGGACACTCTTAGCTACATATCGGACACGTGTCCACCGCGTGCGACACGTGTCCGTGTCCGACATGTGTCCGACACTGGTATGGAGCCCTTGGAGAGGTGTCTGTGCTTCTTAGGTTTTTTTTTAATTAAAATTTTAAATAAATTTGTTTTTAAAAATAATAATAATTAAACAATGAAATTAAAATAAAACATCTATTAAATTTAAATAATGAAGTTAAATAAAATATAAACAAAATTTTAAAATAAAATATCAATAAAATATCTATAAAAAATTATTTTTAAAAAATTAAATAAATAAAACATCAATAAAAGGTTAAATAAAATTATTTTATTTTTAAATTGAGACATTTAAATTTTATTGAATTTCATTGAATATAATACATAATTAAATAGTAGAGAGTCAAAATGGTCATTTTACCACCTAATCCCAACAGTGGATAGTCCTCCAAAAATTGTCCCACACCCCCCTAGGATACAATAGTCCCCCATATGGGGGATAAGGAGTCCGGCCGAACTCCATGTCCGGCGGACTAAAAAAAAAAAAAACGGTGGATTGGATGCTTCCCCCGGATTACAATCTGCACAGTAAATAGTCCCCCCCTTGTCCCCCAATCAAACATACCCTTAATATTAAATGCCAAAATTAAAGGTATAAATCAAAATTAAATGTCCATATATTAAATAACTTACAAATTATAGCTTAATTTTAAAATCATGCTAAGCATAAAACTAAAAATAAAAAAGAAGTCTAGTGAAAAGAATTTTTATCGCTGTGGTAGAAGAAAATATTGTTTCAACTTAGGTACGGTGCAGTTTGGATATGTACTAGGTACGTCTGGGTACGCCAAAAATTAAGAAGAAAAAATTTGGATACGTGTTTTATATATCCGGTTCGTATGCAGAAGTACCATACGTCGATAAGTACCCGGTACGGGTACAATATGTTTTTCGAAGTACCCTTGCTTCATAGGCGAACACATAGGGTAATCTTGAATGCCATTGGCACTTTTTTTATTTATAAAACTAATAAAGTATATTTGAGTGTTTTTCCAAGATAGTGTTTTAAAGATAATGTTTGGTTACTACTGCATGTTTAACAGCCTTATCTTCACGAATCACGTCATATGCATGCCATGAGACGGCCTAGAGGTTCTGGTGGCCGTTTTCTCAACACGAAGAAGCTCGATAGCGCTTCTCTTAATGTCACTTCTGACAAGGGCACTGATTCTGGCTCAGTTACCTCTGCAAAGTGCAGCAGTTCATTGGGTTCTAAATCAACACCCTCTAATCCTTCTGGAAATGATGGTTCCTCCACTAGTCACAAAGAAGTGAAGGAATCCTCAGTGCAGGACATGAATAGTGCACAGACATTCTCCAATTGCAACACGAATGTCAACAGTTGCTATCCATATCAGCAGGGCTTCCAAATGTCAGCATTTTACTCGTTTCAACATGAAAGGATTGATGGAGAAGACTGCTCTGGGCAGCAGCACCAGTATGCTAGGATTGTTGGGAGCCAGACCCCACACCGGGACGTAACCATCAAATGAATTATCTGTGCAGAAGGGTGAACCATCTTTCGGTCATTTGCTTTAATAGTTTATGAATGGTTCTAGCATTCATGTGACCTTGAGGTTATGCAGGTGGATTATTCTGAAACTATAGCCTGTTTCTGAAACTTTCAAGTGTCAAATTAGGTCATGTTTTGTGTATATTCCGAAGCTAGGTCTTCTTGTTAGTACTGCTCCAGGCCACAGGTTGGGTGAAGCTGGAGGTACTGTTCCAACCTGTTGCTGTGGTGTGTTGGCAATTCATTCTTGGCTGTTATGTTGGTTCAGTTTTTATATGGGAGGTGAGGAGGTGAATTGGGGACCCCTTTGGCATTTTCGTTGTGCCTTTGACTCTTAAACCTTTTCCATATACAGGGTGAGTAGGCAATATGTAAAGTGATGATGACTATAGAAGACATGTACATTAATCTTTCCGTTCCTTCTCAAACACTTGCAATGAGTTTTGGAGATCTTGACATCTAATATTGTCCAGGTATGTGAAAATAATGTTTGTTCTTGATAGAATATTTGACTTTTGATTGTCATTTTTGGGGGTCTTAACACTAGTGCACTTCATCAGTCTTTCTATTTTTTTTTTCCATGTTTTTTTAGGACATTAATCTTTTCTAGTTGTTTAATTACCTAAAGTACAGCTGTTGTCTTGGTCCTTGATGCTACCCCAAATCCTCCAGGTTAAATGATCAATCTTGAAATTACACCTTTACAATGGGTCTGATCTGAGTTGAATAGAGGAGATCTATCTCAAGTGATGCTTACTGGTGAGCTTGTTATGTAAAAGTTGCATGATGGGAGCAAGGCTCACATGAGAATATTTCGAGTGGTTTTTATGGAATTCTAACTGGAGCAATAATAATGTATACATTGGGTGGTCAGCTTTTTTGTTCATCTCCAATTGTGCTTTAGATTGTTATAGGACAAATAGTGATGAAAGTGGGGTCTAATTGATCTATTTATTTTTGGCAAAAAGGGAAATTCATTGATAGAAATAAAGACAACAAGAGTTTAAGCATTCATACAAGGGAAAGATTAGGGCATATACCTTATGCATCATATAATTAAAAAAGAAAATGTCATAATTTTATACTTTCTAAGTCATAATTTAAAAAAAAAAATGTCATAACCAAATACCACATGAAGGATAACTAAAAATCGTATGAGTCATAACTTGATATAACTAAAGAAGAAAATTGATTATAATTAAAAAAGAAAATGACATAATTAGGAATGTATATGGTACATCCTTTCAAAGGATGTGGATAGTAGAATTTCCCTTCATTCAAAACCAAACACCCAATAGAAAATTATATATGCAGTAATACAAACAAAAGATGAATATAATCGCTAAGCTTCCATAGCTAAATGCCTTTTCATTCAGTCAAAAGGGAAAGAAGTATTGATTTCCGCATGAATTCTTGAAAAAGCAACAAAACTGGCCAAATGGAGAGCTTGTGAGATCAACTGGTTACTAGCTAGCGAGATTCTACAGATATTAAAAGAGTGAACTAAAATGGAGAAATCAAAAAACATAGGGATTGCCTATGTTACATGGTCTTTGAAATTTTGAGGTACGCATGTTGACATGACATGACATGACATGGGTACTGGTGCGGGATGCGGCCAGGATATGACTCTTTATAAATGGACACGGCTCTAGTTTGCCCTAAATGCAAAAGAAACAAAAGAGAGCAAGGAGAGAACTTGTTACTGGCTTCGATCCTCTATTCGACGACTTCAACAAGCGTGGCCCCTTCGATCTTTTGTCTCTGGCTTCGACTTCTCCTTCGACGTCGAAATCGAAGTTGAAGTGCGATCTCGTCTTCCTTACCTGTATTCCTGTTGATCTCTTGTTCTTCTCTCTCTCGATCTCTCTATCTCTCGTGTCTCAATCTCCTCTTCTCTCTCTCTTTCTCTCTCCCTCTCTCGTTCTTCACTAATTTTATTTAAATATAATGACTCTCTCTCTCTCTCTCTCCATTACTTTTAAAATAATAACTTTATAAAGATAATAATTTTATTTAAAAATATTTTTATATGGTATTTAATTAATTAAATATTATTTAAAATTAACTAGGGCAAATTACACTAACAGTCCTTATAGTTTGGGACTGGTGTCACTTTGGTCCTTAACTTTTCAATTGTGACACATTTGACCCTGAATTTTGAATCTTGTTCCAAATAAGGACAATTGAAGATATCATTGTTTAATTTCAAGGGCAAAATCGTCAATTTAATAAAATAAAAACTAATTTGACAAAAATAAATGTCAAAAAAATATTTTTAATTTTAAAAAAATTATTTTTATCCACCAATGATAAAATTATGTAAAATTGATAAAAATTACATAATTAATTTTTAAAAATTAATTTTACATGATCATTATTTAAACACATAATAAAAATTAATTTAGTAAAAAAATAAATAAATGTCTAAAAGATTTATCAATTTTACATAATTTTATTTTTAGTGGGTAGAAATAATTTTTAAAAATTCAAAATATTTGTTTGTCATTTATTTTTGTCAAATTAGTTTATATTTTATCAAATTGACGATTTTACCTTTGAAAAATCTAATGATATCTTCAATTGTCCTTATTTGGAATAAGATTCAAAATTCAGGGTTAAATATGTCACAATTGAAAAGTCAGGGACCAAAGTGACACAAGCCCCAAACTATAGGGACTACTAGTGTAATTCACCCAATTAACTATTTACCGCATTCTCGTACCCGTATCCAAATTTGGATCCATATCTCCGTATCTTCCATTTTCAGTTTTAAGATGTCCGGCCCCTAGAATATGCACTCGCGCCCGAGTTCGTGTAATGGAGGGGACTGCTATGGTTTGTGATTCTTTACTATTCTCCAGTTGTTGAAAGAAAGATCAAGAGTTAGAAATGATATTAAGATGTGCAAAAGAGTGTTCTTGGGCCCATTTGACAGTAGCAATGGCTGCTGCTATGTGAGTGCAAGGCCTTTGAATAATAATTTTCTTGAATAAAAAGTCTACAAGACAGTAACTAAGTTTGAACACAACGCCAATCCCCACTGCTAGGTCATTATTGTTGAAGACAACTCCACAGTGAATGTGAACGACAGCCAAATTGGACTCTTTACAAGTTGCCTTGGTTTCAAAGATGTTAAAGGTTTTTGGTGGTGGTGCAAGAGAGAGTTGAATGCAAGCTTCAACTAAACGTTGGTGAGCAGAGGGAACATGAGCGGAGACAGTGAGTGAGTGCATGTGAAAGGGAAGAGTATAGGCTTTGGGCTTGAAGCAAGGTTCAACTAATTTTATCCACAAAAGAAAAAAAGAAAAAAAAAAAAAGGCAAAAACAGAAAAACTAATTTATGGTTTGTTAGTTCGATGAGTGTGGAATTGCAATATAGGGATGGCAAGGGATTGTAGTTTGTAGTATACTGTTCCTGCCCCGTATTTTGAACCTTTAGAAATGAGGATGCTAACAAAAATTTGAGATAACTTAGAATATCACGGTAATTATTTATAATTAATGAGAGTTAAAAGATATCAGATGAGAAGTAAGAGAGTGAAAATGAATGTTAAGTGTAATACTTTAGTGAGAAAATTTTATGATACCTTTAAAAAAGGGGTACAGTTTGTATCCAGTTGGAGATCAAGACTGAACCGTCTAGTTTGGTCCATGGATCCACTTTTGGGTTTCGTTTTGATGATTCGAACCGTTCACATTTTATGATTCGTCGAATACATTATATTTGTAAAAAATCAAGTCGATTGGATAACGACAATTACGTATTCGAATCAGTTTTTTATGCATCGTTTATTTTTTTCATTGTCCATTTTTTTTATATATAAAATTGATTTGAATACATAGTTGCCGTTATCTGATCTACTTGATTTTTACAAGGATAATATACTCGACGAATCTTAAAATGTGAACGGTTCGGATCATTGAAGTGGGGTCCAAAAGTGGGCTCACGGACGAGACTGGACGGTCCAGTCTTGATTTCCAACTGGAGACAAGTTGGACCCTTAAAAGTGTGTTCCATATGCCCCAAGTATGATCTTTGTGGTCTTTGATTATGACCTATTGTGGCATAATGTTAGTTTTTGACTAATTTTAATATTCATGTGATTGTTATTTTGGTTATGACCAAATAGGTCCTTGGTTATGCTTAAAGTAGTATTTAGTTATGATCATTAATTATAACTTGATTATGATTCAGTTATAACGCATTGTGGTTGTAATTTCGTTATGACAAAAATGTCTTTGGCTATGCCTCCAAGGTTGGTTATGATTGATTAAGTTATGACTGGAGGTGATTGATTTGATTTTGTGGTATCAATATCACCAATTAAGTGTCATAACTTGCATATGATATATCTTTTTGAAAAGTGTATTGTAGGATTATTCTATTTTAGTGTTTTAGTCTTATTATGTTAAAAAAATTATTTCATATATACAAACATATTTTTAATAAATATATTCTAGGTGGGGCTAGAGGAGCTAAATTTGTATCCATCTCACTTTTGCATCGGTGTGTTAAAAAAAAATATCGTATTTTATAAGAATAAAATTATGGGAAATTTTAATGTAAACTTTTTAAAAGGGTGTATTATATATATCTTTAATTATGTCATTTTTTTTTATAGTTATATCTAATTTTTTTTCTTTAATTATGATATTATTTTAATTATAACTCGTGAGTTAGTTATACCTCATATTGTATTTAGTTATGCTATTTTTTTTTTCTTTTTTTAGTTATTTATGACTCAAAAAATAAAAATTATATTATTTTTTCAATTATAAGATACATATGGTGCTGGTACATATGGTGCTCATCATTCGAAGGGTTTCGTCATAGTGTTACCTAAAACGTAACCAAAAAAAGAAAAAGAAAATTTCAGCCCCATTTCTCTCGTGTGTCAGTAAGTACATCTCTTTCTTTTCTCTTTCATTTTTGTTGGATGTGTATTTACAGTTAATATACAAATAAATCATCTAACCAAAAAAAAAAAATGTCTTTTAACATTTTACACTTAATTTGGAACTTAACAGCTCCATTGTGGCATGAAAAATGGGAGACAACTTGTTTGCTGATAACAATTGACACTAATTTGTTCCAAGAATCCACCGAACTGTTATGGACTATTGTGAGTTAATTTGGTTAGGCTGTTTGATACAATTTATGGTGCTACTCAAACAAGTCCTTTTTTTTGTTATAAGGATAGTTAAAAGTTTTTCTACTTTCTAAACTCCTCCAAATCATATTTCTCTTTCATAAAGCACATAAATTTTATTTTCATTTTTTTTGTGGACAATTTGTCTTTCAATATATATTTTCACCACCAGTGTTCTCCCTGGCTCACGATCTCTCCCTTTCTTCGTGTTAATAGAGATCACTGCCAATGTTCTCACTGGCTCTACTATTCTCTCACGATCTCTTCTCTTCCCCTCTCTTTATTCTCTCTTGAAATGGAGATTGTCGACACCATTTATCTTGATCGACTCTATTACCACTTACATTCGTCAGATTTACCACCATTTTGCCGCCAAGCGTCTCACCATTTTTATCACCTTAAATATGTTATTGGTGACTTCAAAGTTGTCATCGACAATCTCATATCTATCCCAATCTGTTACAATGAACGTAATCATTGACCACCGATTTACCTTCAACATCGATCTATTAAAATATTAAGGTTGTAGGTTTAGATCTATAAAAATCTCACTTTTTGAAAATTCATTTAAATTCAAAGATTTTTTTGTTTTAGTTTTAGTTTTTGTTTTTCTTATGATATGTTTGAATACTGAGGTTGGGATCTTAAACAAATATGCTATTGTAGTATGTTTTGTAGTGAAAGTAGTAAAATTTTACTACCTACCAGAGCATATGGAAGTAAAATTTTACTATTAACGTTACTGATTCAAGGGGGGATTTCAACACAGTGGAGAGACAGAAAAAAAAAAAGATATGTGGGGTGCAAGTGATTTTGTAATATGAGGTGCAATTGTGACTTGCACCCCTCCATGTTTTTGTAAATTTTTTTTATCCCACTGAAATTGTAATTTCCCCTTAATTCAATTTTCCAATTAATTGATTGTTTAATATTAAACTAATAATGGTAACGATCATAGTAAGTATGGTAGTTCGTGATGACATGGTGAACATTTACTGTTTATATGCTTAAATCAGACAGTAAAATTTTAATCCGAAAACAACAAACAATGATAATTTGACCATTTTGTAGCCGCAAAATTACAATTAAGTACTTTGTGTAGTTATTTTCCTTTAATTCTGCATATTTAAGCGCTTAATTTTTTATTTTCAAAGACAATGCATCAATAATAGCCAATGAAATAATAAGCCATTTTCTAGCTCTCAAAATTGCAAGTATGCGCTCTTTTTATTATTTTTCTTCAATTTTGTATTTTTTTAGCCTTTCAATTTGAAATATTCATGTAAAAAGAAAACAAAATTTTACGAAAAATTTATTAGAAAATTTTCTTTTAAGTATGTATATCCTAATTAGTCTATAATATATTCTTGTATTATAATAAATCCTATTATTTTGGACATTTGATATACTAAATCCTAATTCTCATTTTAAAATATTTTATGAACAATTTTATCCTTACAAATATTTTTTTACCCTTAGCAATTTGATAATGGGAACATTCATATTAAATAAATTTGGCAATATGAATGTTCATATCATGGAATATTCACACTGGTTCACCCTATTATTATTAGGGGTGTTTTGGTAACTATATCATTCATAGAATTTATTAGAATATAAGAAAATAATTTAGATTAAGTGTAGACACTTTATTTTGACCGACCTTAAGATTTGTGTGCTCTTTTCCGAATACCCAATGATGAATGTTGAGATATGCTAATCTTATGAATTCTTCAGTAAGAAGTTTGAACTCAAGCTTTAATTCCAATTTTACACCCGTTTTGACCAAAACATTTTAAACCAAATTAAAACCCTTTTTTCAAAATACGTTTGGTTGTGCTGTTTCAAACATTTCTACAATGTCCCGAGGCTCGTCTTTTCAAACTCAAAACGTTGTCTTTTTCAGTGGATCGAGCGAAGGATACAACGTAAATGAATGAAAGGGTGAAATCTTCTAAAATACTTATTTCTCCTTTCAAATCAGGCTAGCTTTACCCTATTGATCTAACGTTTTATTTTTCATCTGGCCATACAACAACTCATGGCTGGATGAAAAATGTAGTCAGTCGGAGAATAATGGTACGGCTGGCTGAAATGTCTGGGTATAGAGCATTTTTGGAAATTTTGACTTTTTCTGCGAATTTCTCACAAATATCTTAGATATTTTGACCCCTAAAGTCTAGAAATACATGACCAAACTTCTTTCTCTATGGTTACAAGATTTTAAAAGGCCAAGAGACTTGTTTTGGAGAGCTTATCACCCTACATCTCCTCAAACTTCTGTTTCTTACATAGCCACCCAAACTCCATTAAAGCTTAATTCCAAGCTTCTTGGTGAGGACTCTAAGCCATATCTAAAGGACCTTGACGGTGCCAAGAAGGAGTTTGACAACCAAGAAGCTCACCCTCTTTTTGGAGGTGAAACTTTTAAACTTTACTCACATTCTCTCTCTCTTTCTTCATCTTTAAGCTCTGAATTTCATTATTAGTTTGTTGTAATCAAGTGATGAGTCTTAATGGATGTGGAGGGAAGTAGAAAGTAGCCACCCATTCATTAAGTTGATTGTTTCTTTCCTTTTCTACATTTTTGTATTCTTTTTTCTTGCTTCCTGGATGTGTAATTCATTGTTGTTGTATATATATATGTGTGTGTGTGTGTGTGTGTGTGTGTGTGCGCGTGTGTGTGTTGATTGGAACCTCGTGGATGTGGTTGGGAGTTAAAAGTAGCCACCCATCTACAAGTTGATTATGTAGTGTAATTTCTTTGCTTGTCATTCAATTTCTCATCATCTTTCTTATCATCCAAACATGTGGGTTCATATGCCTCAATCCATGCTCAATTCCCATGAGTAGTTGTGGTTGTGGCATGGAGCTAGTTGGATGATTCTTAATTTGGGTGAATTAATTCATTGTTGTAAATAACTTCCAACACGACATCTTTATTCATTCAATTGTTGTAATAACTTCTAACCCCATGTCTTTCTATCCCTTTCATTTATACACTTTATGTATATATAGTATCATGTTTTATTTATCATATTCATGACTTGCATCCATGTTTTATGCATCTGGGTTTGGCTCATTTGCATTTGTGGGATTTATCATTTCTAAAGTGATTATATGTGCTATATCATGCCTTGAGATAATACACATGCCATGTGTTAGTAGCCATACCCCTTTGGCACATTTTGTGTATGTATTGCTTTAGTTATTTGTATATAGAATCATGCATATACTTTTGACACATTTTTTTGGCTTACCACGGAGGAGTACTAGGTGAACATTTTTTTTTAGTTTTAGCATCCTGCATGTGCATGTTACTTACTATATCCGGTATTATACCATGTAACTATATGCTTAAATGGAATATCTGTATGAATGTTAGTGGATCGAGATTGTGTTGCTTTTATTGGAATGTGGTTGATTCTTATGCTTTTGAACTCCTTGTTATTTGTGAGTTGTGCAAAAGGGGTTTCCAAAATGTATGCAATCTATACTTATCTGCCTCAGATAGTAATGTTAGCATTACTAAAATCGGAACATGAACATATGGAGACTATAAAACTCACATCATGACTCAGTAGAGGTCGATCTTTTAATCGGGTGAACATGGGTTCTCAATTCATGACCTTCCCCTTTTATACCTAAGTTCCTGAACCAAGACACTTTGGTTATCATGGATAGTGGCCTTTGGCTTGAGTCAAGGGTTTTCTATTTTTGCTAAAAAGATTAGGTGCGACTCTAAAATCTGGTGATGTAATCCATTTCTGGCAAGAATTTTTCAATAAAGTAAATTTTTTGTTCAAATTGCCGGATCTGGACTGTCATTTATGTTTCACATTGTACTTGTGAGGCTAGATCAGGAGATTGGGAGTTTGAACTATTGGGCGTGCTCGGTAACCCCGAAAGGCATCCTATGCTAATGGAAAATAAGTAGGTGATGTAGGCCGAAAGGTAACCATATTGAGGCCGCTTAAGTTACATTTATAGTCCTTGAAGTATGGTTATTTGGCAGAGATGATGTGTTTTGTGTACTTGTGCAGGTTTGGTGAACAACATGCAATTTCAGGCAAAAAGTGGCACACCAGCAAGTCCTCCGCTCAAGCAATGGAAATTTTCCGCATGCTAGCCTACCGTACGTGCAGCCATATATCACTATACGTGCGGCCTACCACTGCTTGAGTGGCCCACCTTAGGTTGGACTGGGGTTTTGACTTTCTAGTGCGTTTTTCTAAGAATAAAAGAAAGAAAAATAGATTGGACTGGGGTTTTGACTTGTTAGAGCTGAAATAGAGAGGCAACTAGGGCTAAGGAAAGAAGCTTTATCATCCATGGAGGCTACTACAATCTTTACCACTTCCATCTCATCTCTTTCCTTCTCCATGAGCGGCTGAGCATCTTCCTTAGGGTTTTAATGAAACCCTAGTCAAGTAACTGGTTTATTGTAATCTTTGATAGTGCACTTGTAATGTTCTGGTTGAAATTCTTGTATAACTTTTGAGTTCAATTTAATATTCTTCTATCTTTGCTCTTCATTCGTTTTTTGTGATTAGTGAATGAATGCTACTTCATTTTCATTGTTGTTATATTCGGAACCTGAGATGGGCTATGTTATGACTAGACGGATTGTGCCACGAACCCTAGTTTAGAGTGGACAATCCGTGCCGGATAAGATAGAGTGTGCTCACACTTGAAACGCAACTTCATCTCCCTTCCCAATTCCCGACTTGTAGTTGAGGAATTGATTGTTCCAATCAAGCATTCGTGTGCTTTATAGAGTGCAATTCAGGTATAAAGCTAGTGGTGGATTCGGACCCCTAAGTTCCCAATCCAATTTATTTAATATCATTTTTATTGCTTTATTAATTAGGCTTTCATAAATTATTTTCACCAACAAACAACCAACCACTCATTAAATTATGTTGATTTAATAATTGAAATAGTTTTAAAATACACATTAGTTCCTATGGATACGATACCCATACTTGCTATCTATACTAATTTAATAGAGTTTGGAAAGATTGGTTCTCAACATACCAATTTTTGGCACCGTTGTTAGGGACTTTTGGTGTATTTAGCTATTTTAGTGTTAATTTTTAATTTAGTTTATAATTTAGGACTTTGATTTAATTTCTATTTTCTTGTGCAGAATTTGCAGGTCTAGTGTGAAGTGACACCAAGCATTGCAGTGAGCTAAAAATTACAGTGCAAAAGTTGATAAAAAAAAAAAAAAGACTCGCAAAAACTTAAATTAAAGGCAAAACAACCGCAAGCTTGAGATTGAGCACGGAGTTGAGGCAACCACAAGTGTTGTCGTTCCTCGTTGTGAGTATTTCTTGTCTTTGAGTTGTGAAGTCCTTTTGGCACACTAGAGACAACATGAGTAGGGTGATTGTAGTTTATGCACGGACGACGTTTGCGTCTACTGGACTTAGTTGAATCGGACCCTAAGATCGAGAAGACTATCAAGTCTTTTCGTGCATTATCCATTGCATCTAGAGTTGTAGGAGCACCCTCACCTCAAACAATGGCCAATGCACTCGAGGGCCTGACCTGGGAACGTAAGACATATTTCACACCAACTGCATACACATCACCTAATTACATTGTGTTACCAGGCACTAATGCTGCCCACTATGAGATCAAGCCTGGCACCATACAAATGCTTCCATCTTTCCATGGGCATAATAATGATGATCCTTATAGGTATTTGCATGAATTTCTAGAGATTTGCTCTACAGTGAAATTCCAAAATTTCATGGAAGAGGCATTGAAACTGAGACTGTTTCCCTTTCTCACTCAAAGATAAGGCCAAACACTAGTTAAATACTTTCCAAATTCCATCACTACTTAGGATCAACTACAGTAGAAATTCCTAGAGAAATATTTCCTGGTCAGTAAGACCAACCAAGTGAGGTGAGCTATTATGAATTTCTGATAGATTGATACTGAGCAATTTCATGAGGCTTGGGAAAGGTTTAATGATTTGCTTAACCAATGTCCCCACCATCAGGTTCCAAAATGGCAACTTGTTCACACATTTTATTGTGGTTTGACCGACAATCACCACCAAATGGTGGATTCTTCATGTGGTGGGACATTCATGAGTAAGTGTGAGAATGAGGTATGGAAGCTGTTTAAGAACCAAAGTGAGAGTTCACTCCTTCATGCTTCTGCATCTAGACAGGCAAGATTTGTCACTAGAGTCCCAAATAGAGGGGATGTTGTGACACCCCAAAGCGTCTTATAACTATATCATTGTTCACATTTGAATACCTTACATTAAAATATGAAGTGAAGTGATAAGGTGGAGACCCTAAATTTCTATAGATATCAAAAAGTACTTTTAATTATAAACATGCTTGTTCAAGAAAATGAATGAAACCTAAGACAAATTGGAAATAGAAATATGTTCTAATATAATAATCCGAGATTAGAATTATATATATATATATATATATTACTAAAGAGTTAAGGGAAGACCAAGGCTTAATTTGAGAACCATAGCATAAGCCTTAGTACTAATTGAAGAGCTTAAGCATTCTAGTCTAATGTGCTTGACAAATTTATGTTATAAAAATTTTACTAATCGAGATTAGTGTTAATTAAGCATGATTAGTGAACCTTAATTGGGATTAATTAAGTTAAGTAGGATTAAGTATAAACCTTAATTAATTAGTCATAACCTAGATTAATTCAACTAAGTAATTAGGATTAGTGAATTAATAAAGCTAGTAACTTGATGTCACTTTTGCCTTGCCACACCTAATAAAACCTCTTGTTCTAATCAAATAAATAGACGAAGAACCTGGAGAAGTTGAAAATCAACATGAAGAAGAGAGAAAGGAAGAGAAAAGGGAGAAGAAAAAAGAGAAAGAAGAGGAAAAGGAAAAGCTTAAGGAAATCAACTAAAAACTTAACTAAGAAGTGTTCCAAGGTAAGATTTCTACCCAAAAACTTGTAGTAATCAATCCTAACATCTAAAATCAAGAATAAACTAGGATCAAAATGGTTTAAGAATGAAAAAGTTGGGAAATAATTGGTTTGGTTGAAGGATTTGATAGAAATCTTAGGAAACCATCCTTTTGCACTTGTTTAAGACATGTTTGATGCATATAGACCCTTATGTATATATATATATATATATATCTTTGATGTTCATAAGTTTTATAGATTTAATCTATGCTAAAGATGAAAGAAAGAGGAGGGTTTCATGAAAAGTTTTTTTTTTGGGGGGGGGGTGAATATTCATGAAAAGATGATTTTGCTCAATTCTTGAAAAACTAGCAAGTTTAGTTCTTGAACTTTGGAAATAAACCAAGTTTTAATGGTGTAATTTGATAAATGACCATGCTTGTATGTTTCGTAGCCCTCGTACATCATGTTTGAAGATTGAAATGCCAGAAACCAAGCTTTAAAGACCCTAGAATAGCCAAGAACAGGGCAGGTTCACGAGTTGTAGAATTCTGCTCTACAGATCATCGCTTCGAGCAGTGGAAAGACCACTTGAGTGGACTGCCCTAAAACTTGGCTAAGTCAGTGAACCGCTCAAGCAGTTGAAGGGTGGCTCAAGCGCACTTTGAGGGTTCCCAGAATCCAATTTTATAGGATCGAACTTTTGGAAGGCACTCGATCACTTCTCGAGCGGTGTAAAAACTGCTCAAGCGGACTGGCCAAAATTAGGAAACTTGGAATGTAGTTCCACCCTTTTACCTCCCTTTCTTACAACATTTTTAGGTATGTTTGGGAACCCAGATGCAAGGTTAACATAATTACAAACCCGCTTGAATTATGTTTAAATGGAAAATAGAACTAAAGTCTAATCACATGACAAATTAATATAAGAAGCTTATAAGTTACTTAGTATTTTAATGCTTGTTCTTGTTTTGTGTAGGTTAAGCCTTGAAGGAGTCTACATCCTCGTTCATGAAGCCATCTGTGAGTAGTAATTTAGTAACGCTATGTTTAGCAAATTATGTTTTCTATGCCAAATTTGATTATGTTTACAAGCTTATTATATTTTACTATGAATGAACATTCTATACTTTTGTATCATCTACCTAGACGACATTCTTGGACCTGGACCCACAATTGGGGGTATATCCAATCATGTATTATAGCCGAGCTCATCTTGTTACGTTTAGCTGGTATCAGGCTGGTTAGGCACCTTGTTTTCCTTGAATGCTCATCACTATGTATTGTGTTTGCAAGCCAAGCTATGCTTTGTTTTGTACAACAATTATGCTATTTTGAAAGAATGTTTAAAGCTTTCAATGTTCATTCATTTATTGCCTTACTCTATTACTACTCATTGGGCCTTAGCTCACCCCCTTCTCTTATATATATGTAGGCGAGCATTTGGGAGATCAAGCTAGAGTTTTGCTTTCAACAACTTTTGTGAAGCCTCTGGAAATGCCACCAGAGCCGAGGCCTCTATTGCCTCCTTTGGAAAGTAGTTTTGTGAAGTCATTTCATTTAGAATTTTGTAATATGAATGCTTGCTTTTGATGTAATATATATTTAATGTGTGTATGTAACTTTTGTCATATCATGTATGCACTGCTCAATGGATAATGATATTTCTGTTTTACTTCCGCTTCAAGTCCCAATATTAAATAAATATTCTTAGATTTGGTCAAAGAGGCCCTAGGTAATCTATGATAACTGGCCGATCACCTCTCTAACCTTTAGGGGTGGATTGGGGTCTTGACAGAGTGGTATCATAGCACAAGTTACTTTACCCACACACGTCCATTTGAGCATTAGGATTTCTTAGAATGAACCTTTTGGAATGCATTCGTATTTTACATATATTTGTATTTAGGTGTATGTTATATCTATATAATGAAAGGGTTTAATAAGAGTTTGATATAGGAATATGAGAGCTAGAGTTAAGAAGCATAGTGAAATTTTGATATTGTAAGAAATTAGAATATTTGATTGGAATATTGTTGATTACAAGCAAATAGGTTAAGGGAAATGATTGGAGAAAGTTGAAGTGTTATGAACTTTGTTCAATAATCAAATGAAGTTGTATGAAACTATGATGATTGTAAGATATGATGATTGTTTGGTTTAGGAATGTTTATTGTTTTTGGTGGGTAATCTATAGTGTGGGATGTTGAACCTTAAAGTTCCATACCCTTGTTGAACAACCTTGAAAGTCCGATTGGAATAACGTTTGGCTAGCGTCGCTTCAAATTGGAAATTCTAGGTAGGTTTCATGGGAATGAATAGGTTATACTACCAATGCCCTTGTATGATTGTATGTGTTATATGTTTTGTTGTTTTCAAGTTAGATAGTTTGGTTTGGCATCATAGATATTATCCCAAGTGTCATGAATCCTTTTTGTGTGTCTTTAGAAGATTAGATGAGGAAGGGGAAATATTTGAGAATGTCATGAAAAGCCGCAAGATCAAAAGACGGAGTTAAGTGTTAAGATAAAGAGAAGATTATAGGAAATGTCTAAGAAGTGGAATATTAATTATTAAGAAAAATTTGGAAAGTCATGCACTTTTAAGCAAGGTATAAGTTCATTCCAAGCGTTTAATATGTCACGAGTGTTATAAGGGATGGTATCATCGAATTTCGGAAGCGTGTTTTAGACATGGAGAAATGGGACATCCAGTGAAGGATTGTACATGGGGAAATGGGACATCCAATGAAGGATTGTCCGAAAGTCTAAGGAAATTATAAGTGAGTTAGTTAATTTAAAGGTCCTAACCCAATTGTTAAGTGATAGGATCATTAGAAGTACTTTAAGCATGAGTATAAGGTTTTGAGTTTGTTATGTCATACTAGACTTTTATTTGAATATTTCCCAATTATTATATCATACATGTCCTTAGTGTATACAAACGAGATTGATAGGATTATTAGTACGTTACCAAGACCAAAATCAATTCGAAGATTAACCAATTAAGCGCAATGGAAATTAGCCTATTTGATATTTGTTTAAGGATGAACTAATTTACTATGAACATATTGTCCTTAGTATTCCTCGATGAACATTGGAAAAGAAAATTTTATAACTAACGTGAACGAATTGACCTCATAGGAAAAGAAGATATAGTAAATCCCTTACTTGTTATTGATTACAAAACATGAATAATTGATAGATGGGAATGAAATTTTGATCTCGTGAGAAATTGAATACATAAATTCAAAACCTAAATCTTGACCCATGTAGTATGTTCATAATAAGAAAATCTCTTAATGTCACTATAATAAGCTCGTACTTGAGAAAAAGTAATACAATGAACCTCTCCAAAGTATAAATGCCCTTATATCAAAGGATTTCTTTAGAACTCAAGACTTCTAGTCAACTAAGTTGTAATGGATTAAAAAGATCAAAAGTTTAGCCTTAAAGATTAAATAAATAATATTTTCTTTGTCATTTGATAATTAGTTAAAATTGAGAAAATGTATCTATACATAGATAGAAAAGAATTAATGGGGGAGTAGATAAGAGAATTAATGAAACCACACTAAAACACGCACTGAAAATTTGGAGGCACTATTTGTATGGAGCAACCTGTGAAGTCTTCACAAATCATAACCGTTTGAAGTACTTTTTCACTCAGAAAGAATTAAACATGCAGCAAAGAAGATGGTTGGAGCTCATTAAAGACTATGATTTGCAGATCTAGTACTATCCAGGTAAAGCTAACATAGTGGCACTTAGCAGGAAATCTATGGGGAGTTTGACATGCCTGCTCATAGGGCAGAAAGAAATACTTGAAGATTTGGAAAGAATGGGAATGAAGATCGTGTTACATGAACAAGGAGGGGTGTTAGCTGCTATTTCAGCCCAGCCAGCAATAGCTAAGGAGATCAAACACAGGCAAATGGAAAATAAATTTCTTAAGAGGGTTTGCGACGAAATGGAATCAAGGCCAAGACCAGGGTTTATTATGGGAGGTCAAATGTTGGAATTCGTAAATAGATTATGTGTTTCAGATGTACCAGAAGTGAAAAAGAAGATTATGGAGGAAGCTCATAATTCCACATTCGCTATGCACCTAGAAAACACAAAGATGTATCAAGACCCTAAACAAATTTAATGGTGGCCAAATATGAAGAAAGACGTTGTAGAATTTATCTCTCGTTGCGTATCATGCTAGAAAATCAAAGCAGAGCATCAAAAGCCAGCAGGTTTACTTTAACCTTTTCGTATTCTAGAATGGAAGTGGGAGCATATTACTATGAATTTTGTGACTGGCTTACCTTGTACGCCTAGAGGCATGGATTCCATTTGGGTAATTGTAGATAAGTTAACCAATTCTGCCCATTTTCTTCTTGTTAAATCTTTTTACAATGCGGATATACTTGTTACTATATATATATATATATGAAATTGTCAAATTGCGTGGTGTGCCTGTTTCTATTGTCTCAGATAGAGATTCAAAATTTGTATCTAGATTATGGCAAAGTTTGCAAACGACCATAGGAATAGAATTAAGATTCAATACTGCCTTCCATCCTCAAACAGATGGACAATCCAGAAGAACTATTCAGACATTGGAGGATATGCTTCGTTTATGTGCCTTAGATTTTCAAGGGAGCTGGGAAACTCATTTGTTATTAGCAAAATTTACCTGCAACAACAGTTTTCAAGCTAGCATCAACATGGCACTGTATGAGGTATTATATGGAAGGCAGCGTAGATCACCTATTTGCTGGACTGAAGTAGGGGACAAAGCATAATTGGGGCAAAAAATTGTACAAGTCACAATCGACAATATCAAGGTCATCCAACAATGGCGTAAGACTGCCCAAAGGCGCCAAAAAAGTCATGCAGATTTGTGGAGAAGAGATCTAGAGTTTGATGTTGGGGATCATGTGTTCTTGAAGGTAACATCGATGAAAGGCAGTCTTGCTTCGGAAAGAGAGGTAAATTGACACCCCACTACATTCGACCATTTCAAATTTTAGAGAAAATTGGACCAATGGCTTACCGTTTAGCCCTACCACTAGGAATGGAACAAATTCACAATGTGTTCCATATTTCTATGTTGAGAGGTTATGTTTGGGATCCTTTCCATGTCATTGACTATCACCGATTAACTATTGATGAGAACTTGGAATATGAAGTTCAACTAATCCAAATTGTTAACCGCCAAGTCAAGCAATTGAGAAATAAGCTCATAGTGAAGGTTGAATGGAAAGATCATTATGGGCAAGGGGCCACATGGGAAAGAGAGGATGAGATGAAGAAAAGGTATCCAGATTTGTTTCCTTGGTAAGGTAAGTCAAGTTTGGAAGACCAAACTTTTTAAGGTGGGAAAATTGTGATAGCCAAGCATGCATAACACATCCATGCACCCATTTATGCTAGGAAGTTCTTGTATTATATATGCATAATGAAAATGATATGTTTGTTATGTTAGGATTTGGGCTTTGTTGAGTTTGAGTAGGAAACCCTAGTAGATTTGGAGATCTTGAACATGAAAACTAAGGATGACAAACTAAGCAACAATGAGAAGTTAGGGACATTGTTTAAATTGAATTATTGAATGTCTAGGTAACTTAGAATACCTTAAGTGAGTAGCTTGATGAACTTAGTCTAATGGGTAGAGCCTAATGAGTACTTAATCAAAAATTAAGTACGATTAGCAAAAGTTTAACAAGATTAGCTTAAGCCTAAGTAAGGTTAATTAGGCTAACCAATATTAGAACTTAAACAAGGTTAATTAGAACTAAGCCTAATTAACTAACCTAATGAGGTAGTTAGTGAACTAATCTAATTCTATCCTACAAAAGTTGGAAACTTAGAGAAAGATAGAGAAGCTTGGAGAGAGTTGAGAGTTCTTGAGCCAAAGGAAGAACAAGGAGAGAAAGGAAGAGAAAAGAAAAGAAAATCAAAAGAAATTCAAGGATTCAACCTAGAATCAAAGGAAAATCACTACTAGGTAGGGAATTCAATCATCTTCCATGTTTTGTTCATAACCAAGCTACAAACTCATTTGATCTAAGTTTTGGAAAGATTCAAATAAAAGAAAATAGGGAAAGTTAGAACCTAAAAAAAGGTTCAGAGATTTGTTGTAAAACCGTGTTTTAAGTTGTTCTTGCTTTAGAATTGAGTTATACAAGTGTTCTACTTGAACCTAATGTTTATATTTATGAAACTTAGAACTTGATTTTTGAGGAATGAAAGTGTAGGAATAAAAAAGAGTTTGGAACATGAATTAAATCTATCTTTTACTTGTTTTGATCTTCAAATCAATGCATATACATAAGTTTTTATTGGTTTTACATCATATATATGTATATTAGGATGTTACGGAACATGTTTTGGGCCTTAGAAATGAGAAAAATGCATTAAGAACCTCAAGAACAACCAAGAATAGCCATGTTTGAACCTGCTTAGAATCTTCCACATGTGCGGCATGAAGAACCGCACTCGCAACAAGTCCTCCGCATGTGCGGAATTGGCCCCAGTACGTGTGGCATCCCCCCACCCAAAACCAAGTTGTAGATTGCATTAATTGTGGATGCGGCCCTCTTTCATTCTCATCTATGCTTGGACACTTTTATATGCATTTTGAACCTATTTGGAAGTTGAGTACACCTAGAAACCAATCTAAATCAAGCTAAGTTAAGAAAGAAAAACTAAAATTATGTTCGTTCAATTGTTATAATTTTATTTCATCGACATTCATATTTTGTTGTGTAGGTCAAGACTAATAAGGAATTTGTCAAGTACGAGCCATCTATGAGTAATATCTCTATAAAATTATGTTTGAAATTGTGTTTTGTAAAATGAAAAGTGCTTATTTTATAAAATGCTTATTTTTTAGAAATGAATGAATGTTCCATATTTCTATGAATCTAGTAATGGCATCAATTAGTGAGGCCCTTGCCATTGGGGGATATAATACCATGGCCCTTTGATTATATGATGTGCAGAGATCTCCTTTTGACAACCATGTATGGTTGGATAGTTACTCTATTGGATGTACCATGTTCTCATATTTTGTTTGTAAGCTTTTCGTATGAACTATTTGAATGTCTTAAAGTCATGAATTGGAATGGATCTTTTACAAATGTCTGGAACTCATTCATCTACCACTTTACCTTGGTATTATTAACTAGGTTTGGCTCATTCTTTTATGTATACATATATGTAGGTGAACAGGATGAGGAGGAACGCCGTTAGAGGTCTTGGACCTGATCAAGAACTTTTGTTTTATTTTCTTCTTTTACTTCTTTTGATCTTTTGATGTTCGAGTTTTGAGAGATGATTTTTGTATATAAACAAGTTTTTGGTACTTATGGATGATATGTTGAACTTTCCTTTTGTCTTTATGAATGATGAAATTATTCATAAACTAAGGAATAAAGTTGTGTTCATTCCATATTGCTTATGCACTGCTCTTTGGACTTTATGATTAAATAATGAATAATCCGCTATTTAGCCCTATATATGTGTGTGTGTGTGTGTTAGTTCTTTTGAGCTTTGTTAAGGCAGGTCTTTGGTAATCAGGAATTACTAGCTAGTCATCATCCTAACCTCTAGGGGCGGGTTAGGGTCATGACAGTATGTGTGTGTTTTTTCCATACCTGCCTAGATGGATGTGCACTTATGCTTTATGGGAATGCTTTCTCTTTCTCCCTCAACAATTATTTCCATTGAGGACAGTGTCTTATTAAAGTTGGGGGGGGGGAGGTGAGGGTAGTTTCTTTTGTTTGCATCTACTTGGCTCATAATTCATGTTTGCAATTGCTTCACTTGATTGCACCCACTTTAGTTGATTTTGGCTTTTTTCTTGTAAGGTTGTGATATAAGCATGTGTTAATTGGGAAACATAATGGGTATGTATGAAAAGGGTTTATTGGGTGAATACTTACATGTGACGTTTGCACTAGGATAGTTATTTGTGTTTCTGGTGTTAGTAGACTTGTCATGAGCATGCCTTGATTCATAAGAGCATACTATCATAGTGGTGACTTCTCTATTGTAATCCCTAGTGTACATTATTGATAACTGTCCAGCGTTGCAGAAACCGAATAAACGAGTAGCCTTGATTCTTTTTTTTTTCTTTTTTTTCTAAAAAAAGAAAAAAAAAGAGCAACTTGACTTGTTTGGGTTCATAGCTTTTTTAACTCGAGTTATAAAGCCTGTAGGGGTGTCTTTACACTTAGTGCCCTAAAACCACCTGGTTTGGAAGTCATTGGCCCAATGCTTATTACATGGGTTAATTAGAAAGTTTAAGGGACCTAGACATTGCACAGTTAAGGAAAAAAAATTAAGAAAATGACTTGTTCGGATCCGTAGCCTTTTCTACTCTAGTTATTATGCCCGTAAGGGTGTCTTAACACTTAGTTCCCTAAAACCATCTGATTTGGGAATCATTGGCTCAACATTCGTTACATGGGTTGATTAGAAAGTTTAATGGATTAGGGCATTGCATAGTCATTTAAAAATTAAAAATTAAAAAAGAAAAGAGAATCTTGGTTGCAAAATGTTTAGGGTTTTTCTGCATGTGTTGGGTGTCATTTTGAGTTACACTGGGCTATTACAGTGGAAAGTTAACTAGTTATGGGAATTGCACTTTACACCGAGGGCACTAATGATGTGTTTTACTAGCATTCATGAATACAAGGGACTTAACTTTTGTAATATGGAATTGTGGTTTCACTCAATAGACTCTCTTATGCTTGTTCACTTTGACTTCAATGACGCATCATGTCTTAATATCGCACTGTAGTTAGCACATAAGTTGATTCTTGGGTGGAGTAATGTGATTAATTGTTGTTGGACAAATGTGAATGTGTTGATGTTTGTGGGTATTATCTCTGGAAACTCTCACGAGACTACACTCGTCCTCTTGGGTAACCTTGGGGCTGGTTGCATATGCTAAATAAAATCACGTTCTCTACGAAAGTGGCTCACAGTTGTTTTGTTTTTCTTATTTCTCTTGTTTTGCTCGAAGACTAGCAAAACGTAAGTTGAGGGGTGTGATGTGGGCCGAAAGGTACTATATTGAGGCCACTTAAGTTACATTTATAGTTCTTAAAATACTATTATTTGGCAGAGATGATGTGTTTCGTGTACTTATGCTGGTTTGGTGAACAACATGTGATTTTAGGCAAAAAGTGGCACACTAGCAAGTGCTCCGCTCAAGCAATGGAAATTTGCCTCCTGCTAGCCTACCGCACGTGCAGCCTACCATCACTCGAGCAGTCAAATTGGTGCTCGAGTGACCCACTTTAGGAAGCATGCGCAAAATTTCTAGTGTGTTTTCCTGAGAATCAAAGGAAGAAAAATAGATTGGACTGGGGTTCTAAATTTTTAGGGCTAAGGAAAAAAGCTTGATCATCCATGGAGGCTACCACTATCTTCACTACTTCCATCTCATCTCTTCCCTCCTCCATGAGCGATTGAGCATCTTCCTTATGGTTTCGATGAAACCCTAGTCAAGTAAAAGCTTTATTGTAATCTTTGATAGTGCACTTGTAATATTTTGGTTGGAATTCTTGTAAAGCTTTTGAGCTGAATTTAATATTCTTCTATCTTTACTCTTCATTCGTATTTCGTGATTATTGAATGAACGCTTTACTTCATTTTTCATTGTTGTTGTATTCGGAACCCGAGACGGGCTATGCTATGACTAGACGGATTGTGCTACGAACCCTAGTTTAGAGTGGACAATTTATGCCAATTAAGATAAGACGTGCTCGTGCTTCAAACACAACTTTATCTCTCTTCCTAATTCCTGACTTGTAGTTGAGGAATTGGTTCGTTCCAATCAAGCATTTGTGTGCTTCATAGAGCACAATTTTGGATATAAAGCTAGCGGTAGATTCGGGTCCCTAAGTTCCCAATCCAATTAATTTAATATAATTTTTATTGCTTTATTAATTAGGGTTTCATAAATTATTTTCAACAACAACAACCAACCACTCATGAAATTAAGTTGAGAATTAATAATTGAAATAGTTTAAAAATACACATTAGTTCCTATATGGGTATGATACCCATTCTTGCTATCTATACTAATTTCATATAGTTTGGGAAGATTGGTTCTCGACATACCAGTAGGTGAAGAGAGATTTATAAATAAATATTCCCAATTTTGCTGTATATTTTTTTAAAGAACATCATATCCAATATGGATTTTGTTTAATAAGCCTTGGTGAGAAAATTATAAAAATATAAATTATATAAAAAAAATGAATTTCTAAGTCAAAAGTTATCATATTTTAAAGTTTTAAACTTATTTCAACAATGAAATTTGATAAATATGTGTCAGCTTTGAAAAGTAAAGAACACGTTGGTAAGTAAGGGTATTTTGGTAAGAAGTTATTCTCTGCATAATTGAAGGACATTAGCTAACAAAGAGCATCTGCATCAGACTCAACAAATTTTAAGTCAAATTATAATCAAAAAGCTACTTTTGTATTTCAACTAGTATTTTTTTGTACGTACACACTCCTTGAGACTTTCTATTCTAAAATTTAATTTTATAAAATATTTATTTTATAACTGTAGCCCAGGAATTCAGTCTAGTCGTCCTGTCAGATGTCTGGCCGATTGTCCATAAACAGATTTATAGATTATCCAAGTCCAAATCCAAATCCAAATCACCCATAAACAAATTAATTAAATCCAAATCCAAATGACCCGGTAAACTACACCCATAAACAGATTTACAGAATAATTAAATCCAAATCCAAATAACCCACTCTCATCTTTGATTATGTATCACTTCAAAAAAATTTATCACAAATCTAATATCCAAATACAATATTACACTTTCCAATAATTTTCTTAGTTGTTTCTTTCCTCTTTCTAGTATTCTTTATCACTAAGAATCTATTTACATTTGGAAACATCAAAAGTGGACTCCAAGATTTGCAACTTGAATATTTTAAAGGTTCTAAAGCAAATCTCCGAATTTCCAACCTCATTTATCAATAAAGTATGAGTGAGGCATTTTGTCAAACAGTCACGATGCAAAAACATATGTGCAATACAAAACCTAGTCTAATACATAGAGTTGTAAATTAACCGAACTGTTCATGAACAAGCTTGACTCGGCTTGACTTGGCTTGTTAAGGGCTCGGTTCGGCTTGACTCGTTAAGGGCTCGTTTAGTAAATGAGCCGAGCTCGAGCTCGCAAGCTCGGCTCGTTTGTATTTATTTTAATTATATAATTAATATATTATTTATATATAATATATAAATATATATAAATAATAATATAAATACATTTTTTATATATTAAATAATATAAATAATATTTTTTATTTAAATATTTATATTTAAATTATATAAATAATATTAAAAAAATTATCGAGCCGAGCCGAGCTCAAGTTTTATTAATATTAATGAGCCGAGCTGAGCTCAAGCCCAATTCCTTATCGAGCCGAGCTCGAGCGCAATTAACGAGCTTGATAAGTAAACGAGCTGAGCTCGAGCTCAACAAAGCTCTGCTCGGCTCGGCTCAGTTCGTTTGCAGCCCTACTAATACATGAAGAATTTTAGAAAGAGATGCAGAGAATTAAGGACATCAAAACCCAACAAAAAATTTATTTCAAAACGAAATTAATAAATAAAGTGAGAGAGAGTTTGAAAATTAGAGAGAGAGAACCTAAGCGTCCAAGATGATAGAATGAAGATGGTGAGATGAGCACCAGAAGGTGTTAACAGTGATGAATTAACTTTGGCGGGAGAAAGAAGTGCCAAATGGAAGAGATATTACCCACCCAAAAATGGAAGAGATATTTTCTCTACAATAAATAATAAAATATTATGTAATATGTGAATAGTATATTGTTATATTAAGCGATGTATTGTAATAATGTCAAATTTTGTTTTGAAGTAACTAGGCTGATGCAAGAGTAATTTTGGACCTTACCCGGTTAATAAAGTCCCAAAACTAATATAGTAAGGTTGATGCTGACGTTCTTATCACAGTAAATTCTTATATGAAGTGGGCTTTGGCCAAATCTCAAAGAAAAAAAATAAATTGTGTTAAGTGTTTCATACAACTTTTGCTTACTACATAAGGCACAAATTGCTTAAATATATATATGTATATACATTTTTTTTTTTAAATGGTTATTAAGAAACATGGGATAAAATATTTTTAACTTTTGCTTTCTAATTATCATATTTCAGCTTGTTAGAAGTTGCATCAAACAATCCCTATATAGATGATTTACATGATGGAATCTTAATGGATTGATTAGAAGTAGAACTGTGAAAAATACTGTCCAATTTGTTAAAATCACTCAATCTGCACTGATCCACATTGATCCATCTGCTAACCGCAGATTAAACTTTGAAATATATAATCTTCCTTTAAAATTGCTCTGCTTCATTATGGTTAATGCATATATTTTTTTAATCTCTAATAAAATATCAAAATAAAAATAAATGTGAGAGAGATTTATGAAGTGATATTTATTAGAAATTAGTAGTTATATATATGAAAAATATTACTATGTAAAATTAGTTTGTATTATTATTATATATAAAATATTATGCAAATTAGTATTATAAATTATACAAATACTTGATAATTGTTTAATAATATTCTTTAATTAACCAGCAATTTGAAACTGTCCCGATTTAGTTATTTGTCAATCCGTAATTCTTAATTTGATTTATAATTTCACTCTCAAATTACCTGAATTACACCATGCACACTTGTAATTAGGAGGTTTACCTAATGGGTCTGTCTGTTTGGACTTAATGGGCTGTAGTTCTAGAAGTGTAGAAGAGCAGAGGGGGCGGGTGATTATATTTGTACCTAAATAGTAATTTAGTATGCCTAATTAAAATTTTGAAATTTTAGTTCCTTATATTCTAATATAAATTTACTAATAATGGCAATATATTTTAAATCTTAAAATAAAATATTATTATTTTTCTCGTGATATACCATAATCACTTATACGTATTCTTTATATTCAAGTCTTTTTACCTTTTCTCCAAGTTTTAATTATTTTCCCATTATCTTCTTCCTCACTCCAAAACTCTAATCCACCCCACCAAAACTCACCATTATCATCAATATCATTGTTTGTTATTGTGTTGTTACTTGCAAATAGGAAAAAAAAAAAAAACTTTGAACAAAATCAAACAATGAATGAAAATAATAATCAAAAGTGTTTTTTGAAACAATCCATCAAATAAGATGTAAGTATTCACATAACTATCATAGTATGATTCTTGATTTCTGTTTTTTTTAAATTTTTTTTTTAACGTAAAAACACATATTCTGCTTATTTTACGTCAACATTGTTCAACCTTTCAAAGCCAAACAAAGGCAATATGTTCAGCATACCAAGGTCGATCGGCTTCAATGAAGATCAGAAATTGAAATCAACTATTGCGGTTTTGAAAAGCTGACAACCACTATCCCAAACAATGAAAAATGTAATCAACGAAAAAAACATGAGAAATTTACTTACTTGTGGGGATGATTCTTTAATATTTGCCAATGGCGAGAGTAATAGAGTACTATAGCTAATAAGAGAGGGAGATATGGATGTAGTCTTTTTTGAATCGATTTGTTTATTATTTGAAAATACCACAAATTATGATTTTATCTTTAAGGGTAATTTCTGAAAAAAATATAGGGTGTGTTGAGTGTAAATTATAACCCTAAACAATTTAGAAAAAATTGGCGATAAGTCCAATCTGAGGGGTGAAATTGTTCAAAAATTTTAAAATATGATAATTTAGAGAAATTTTTTTTAAACCCATATGTTCAAATTGTTCAAAATATCTATATGTTCAAATTATGTGTTCAAAAACCTAACTGTTGAAATTCATTAAGCTTAATTCTTTCTATTTATTGAAATTTATCAGAGATATTTCCTTATCTGTTCTGATTTCTCCAATTTTTTTTTTCTATCTAGATTTTCTATCTGTCTATTCAAATCTCTCTCTTCCTGTCTATCCCATCACATTTCTCTTTTTCTCTCTCATTGACCAAAGTATCTTCTCATTTACTTCTCTCTCTCCTCTCGCATTCTCTCTTAGGGTTAGGATTTACAAAGGGAAACTTTTTTCTACGAGCATATCTCTTGCTTGATATATCCATTCCTAGATGAATGAATCACTCTGGCGATCTCAATCTCCAGTGAATCTTCAACAACACAACTTGAATGTCAATTCTTGGGAAATCATGAAATCAACACGAAAGATTTGCGATCTTCATTGTCTGATCAGTATTTATAGACACAAATGTGAACTATATATGTATGTATATGTGTTTAGCCCTAGGGGTATATAGGGTTGGAGAGGTTTGAGCGAGGAACAAGATGGAGGGAGATTTGCCTCTTAAAGGCAAAGGGATCTTCTTGATAATAATGGTGTCGCACTACTAGACTCCAATGCTAGAGTGAATTACCTCACCGTCGACGATGATCACAAGATCCTTCATTGTAGATGGAGGTCAAAGATGGAGAGCAAAAAATGAGAAAAAGCATCACCAGAAGGCTCTCTCTTATTTGGCTTTGTCGACAACGGATGTCATGTCTCGGGTGTTAAGCCAATTAATTCCTTATTTGTTTCCATCTAAACTCCTGATTTTCAAACTTTCATTTCAATATCTGGCCTCGTAGTTCGTATGACATCACCAACCTTCGTAACCTTCTTGTATCAGTTTTCTAAATTATTTTTGGGTTTAAAACTTTTGAATTTCAAATGCAAGGGCGGAACTAGGGAGTGGGAAATACCTTAGAATTCATTTTTGAACTACCTAGACTTGTCTGCACGTGCATCCAAAAGAGCCCATACGTGCGATTGTTGGATTTCGTGGATTTGGCTTTGCACATGTGGCGACTGAAGCTGCACGTGCAAAAGGAGGACTTCATGTACTGGGGTGAGTGTGTGGAAGGGTATCAAAATTTGGAGATTCATTATGCTTTAATTGCACGTGCGGTGGGGTTTTCTGTGTATGCGGGAATTGGAGTGCTGCACATGCAGCCAGGGACCCACATGTACGGGGAGGGGCACCGCACGTGTGGCCATAAGGTCTGCACGTGCGGAAATGTCGTATTCACTTCGAATTTTTGAACAACATTTATAAAATTTGATCTTCTCTCTCTCTCTTATCAATTTTTCTTTTCTCTCTCTCTCTATGTATATATATATATATCCTTCTCATTCTCTCTACCTAACCTCACCAAATCTTTCTTCTTTGATTTAGAAGAATCCATAGATTTTTAGATTAGTGTTCTTGAGGCAATTTTGAAGAAAACATCGAGGTCTTCATTTTGTACGGTAGAGATCGTATTTTGGCGTTGTTGATTTTTGGGGCTTTTCTCTCATCTTCTTCTTAGAGCTCGAAGTAGGGATTTCTTAGACTTGTGTATATGTTGTACCAATCTTATGTGCTATTTTTGTAGATGAAATACACGCGTAAGCTATGGTTTTTGTCTATGTATTGTTATTATACATATTGGATTTTTCTCCCAAACGTTTTTCTTAAAATCTTGAAACCTTGAGGTTTCAATTATGTTTTGAGAGTATCATGAGGAAATGAACTTTTTTTTATTTTTATTATTATCTTTGAAATGTAAGAAATCCTAATATTTTGACTAAACTCTAAATTTGACATTTGGGAAAAATGGATAGTGTACATGAAAATCTCATAAATATAGAATTTGTTGTTGAGTATGATAAGATTAATAAAATGTTTTGGTATTGTTGAGAAATGTGAAATTGAATGATGAACTATCATAGTTAATTTAATTGATTATGTGAGGGAAGAAAATGGATATGAGCATGTTGTTGTTGTCTCTTGGAATATATATATTTTGTATATATGTATGGATGTCAGGACCTACACCTACCTCTATAGGTTTAACATCGTAACTGGCCAGTAATCTTAAGATTACCAAAGGCTTCTGAAACAGATTAGCAAAATAAGGGGCTAGCGGAATCAAAGATCAAAATACAAGGTCCAAAGAGCTGTACAGACTTATATGGGATATAAAATTTAAACTTATATTTACATATATAACCACCTCATTCTTACGTCATCTAAATACAGATAAAACCAAAAGGGACTTAGCCCTAATACAAATAAACAAAAACTTGTCCAAAAGACATAAGAAAATAAATAAATATATATATATATATATATATAAAACTTAAGACTAAATCAAAGCTTGGTCACAAACATTGCCCACAAAACTTGACCACAAAAAGACTTTCAGAAACTCATTGGGAGGTGCCCAAGTTGGCTGACCGAAATAGAAACAGAAACAGATCCAGACTGGGATTCTCAAGCCTGGTCATGCGCTTGATCACCTACATACACAAATAATGCAGTGAGCTGGAACCTAGTGAATAACAACAGAGCAAAGGGTTTATGAAAGATGTCCATAACAGTTTCAGAAATCAGAATTCAGATCAGAAACAGATTCATATACATATTCAGATTTGTAATCAGTCATACGTGGTACATCCATTAGCACTAATAGATCAGATTGGTCATAAGGACCCATATACAAAGCAGATGGTCATTAAGACCCATAATTCATATTAGATAAATGATTGTGCACAATCGTAACAGATAACCATATAGGTTTCATAGATAGTTTTATGAATGAAACCCACTGAGATTCCTGGTACTAGGTAATAGATAACAGATAATAGATTCACATAATGCTAACGATGCCACGATACATTTCAGAAAGTGGACAATTATTCATCTATATAGAAAATATCATTTTAGAAAATAGAGCTTATCATATCCAACAAAAAATACGTATAATTGAACATATCTTTACAAGGTTGTTACTCATAGATAGCTCCAAAAGCAAAGCAGACAAAGCAGATTGATCAGGCGAACAATAACACGTGGCCTACACAAACATGTGATAGATACACATTGAAACACACGCTCTATTGACGTTTAAACTTATTATTTTCCTTTCTTGGTGTGAATCTAATTCATTTCCTCGTTATTGTAGCCTAAATCATGGCCTAAGAATACCTTAGATGCAATAAGGATGCAAAAGGCACTTGGAAAACACTTTGTAAAATTTCAAAAACAGGGCAGTTCACTCGAGCGGTCTTTTGGTTGCTCGAGTGGACCCCTTGGTCTGCAAAAGTACTAGATGCTCTCATTTTATGCTCAAGCCAAGATTGAAAATAAAGAGCGGTCGCTTAAGCGGTCTTTTGGTCGCTCGAGCCAACCATCAAACTCTGCAAAAATATTGAGAGCTCACAAAGTCCTAACATATGGATTGAGTCAAGTTCATGTCCGAACCCCGACAAGGCCTAAATTTTTTTAATCGACACAGAATTCTAAACATATAATCCTACGATAGACAGATAGAACACAAATAACACTTAAGATGCACAATTAACACATAATCCCACTTAACCACTTGATTAACAATCTTATGTATGGATTAATGGTTAATTACAGATTGGGGTTGCTATAGTCTTCCCCCTTATAGAGTTTGGTCCTCCAAACATAAGTTACCTTCATTTCAAAAGAGCATGGGATCCAATGGAAACAAGTCTGGATATCTTCTCATCATATCTTCTTCGGTTTCCTAATCAACTTTCACTAACAGAATCTCTTTGTTCTGCAATCTTTTGATTTGACTGTTAACAATTTGGATTGGCAGTTCTTCATAGGTAAAATCATCCTTCAATAGCACATGAGTTGGTTCAATGACATGTAACGGATCTCTTAAATAATCTCAAAGCATTGACACATGGAAAACGTTATGCATATGCTCCATGACTGGAGGTAAGGCCATTTGATAAGTCACCAGATTGATTTTCTCGATGATTTCATATGGTCCAACATACTGTGGTGCTAACTTGTCTTTTGCTCCAAATCGGGTTTGCCCTTTTATTGGAGTCACTTTGACAAACACATGGTTGTCCACATCATATTCTCGGTCTTTTCTTCTAGAATCCGCATAATTTTTCTGACGACTTCGTGCGGTTTTCAACCATTGTGAAATCAACTTCACTTTTTCAATTGTCTCTTGCACTAGTTTAGGTCCCAATAAAGGTTTATCGCCTACTTTAGCCTAACAAATTGGTGATCGGCATTTTCTTCCATAAAGAGCTTCATAAGGAGCCATACCGATACTCGAATGATAGTTGTTGTTGTCTACACACTCAGCTAAGAAAGATAAGTTTCCCAATTCCCTTTGAAATCCAGAATGCACATTCTCAACATGTCTTCTAACATTTGTATGGTTCGTTCTGATTGGCCATCTGTCTGCAGATGATAAGCACTGTTGAGTCTTAATTCTATTCCTAAGGCTTGTTGCAAACTTTACCAGAATCTCAAGGTAAACTTCGAATCTCTATCAAACACTATAGACATTGGCACTCCATGCAGTCTCACAATCTCATTAATGTAAATATTAGCTAACTTGTTCGCATTATAAAAAGTTTTAACAGGCAAAAAGTGAGCAGAATTAGTTAAACGATCAACAATAACCTTGATTGAATCCATACCTCTTGAAGAGTGAGGTAGACTAACAATAAAGTCCACTGTGATATGCTCTCATTTTCATTTCGGTATTGGGAGCGGCTGAAGTAATCTAGCGGGTCGTTGACGTTCACCTTTCACTTGTTGCTAATGCAAACATTTAGCTACAAAGTCGGGAATACACTTCTTTATTCCAGGCCACCAGAAATTCTATTTTAAATCTTTGTACATTTTCCTATTTCCTAGATGCATTGCAAATTTGGAACTATGGGCTTCTGTCATAATACGCTTTCTTAGGTCAGAATGGTCTGATACACATAGCCTTCCTTGAAACTTCAATACATTGTTGTCAAACATAAACCTCGGTCTCAATTTTGACTCAAGTTCATCCATAATCTTTTTTGAAAATTCATCTTCTAGCTGTTTTTCTTTAATTTCCTCAGTAATTGCTGCTTAGGCAGAAATGATAGCTAAGACTCCCCCCTGTTTACAAAAAACAATTTCAATTTCATTTTTTTCCAAATCACACAATAGCTCTTTCTAATCGGTAAGCAAACATGCCAAATTCCCAATGGATTTTCTACTCAAAGAATCTACAACTGTGTTAGCTTTCCCTGGATGGTACAGAATTTGTAAGTCAAAGTCTTTAATCAGTTCCAACCATCTCCTTTGTCATATGTTCAGTTCTTTTTGAGTGAAGAAATATTTTAAGCTTTGTGGTTGGTGTATACTTCACAAGTTGTTCCATATAAATAGTGACGCCAGCTTTTTAAGCAAACACTACAGCTGCAAGTTCAAGGTCATGTGTTGGATAATTTTTCTCATGTGGTTAGAGTTGTCAAGAACCATAAGCAATTGCCCTTCCATTTTGCATTAACACACACCCCAAGCCTTGGTAGGAAGCATCACTATAAATTTGGAATCTGTCAGTACTAGAAGACAGTGTCAAAAGTGGTGCAGTCACTAATCTAGTCTTTAACTCTTGAAAACCGATTCCCTCTGATCATTCCAGTCAAATGGCATACGTTTTTGTGCCAACTGAGTGAGTGGCAAAGCAAGTTTGAAGAAATCTTTCACAAATCTCCTATAATAACCAGCAAGTCCTAGAAAGCTTCGGACTTCTGTCATTGTGGTTGGTCTTCGCCAATTCACAATAGTCACAATTTTTTGCAAGTCACCAGATATGCCATCCTAGTTGATTACATGCCCCAGAAAAGTCACACTATCAAGCCAAAATTTACATTTGGACAATTTTGCATATAGTTTCTTCTCTTTCAATGTTTGTAAAACAATTCTCAAATGATTTTCATGTTCTTCTCTGCTTTTGGAGTAAATCAGAATATCATCAATAAACTCGACAATAAATTCTTCAAGAAAGTGTTTAAAAACCCTATTCATTAGGTCCATAAATGTGGCATGTGTATTAGTTACTCCAAATGGCTTTACTAGAAACTCATAATGCCCATATCTAGTTCGGAAAGCAGTTTTCTCTATGTCCTCTATTTTACCTTTCAACTGATAGTACACAGATCTAAGGTCAATCATGGAAAACACTTGAGCCCCTTGAAGTTGGTCAAATAAATCATTTGTCTGGGGTAATGGGTTCTTATTCTTGATGGTCACTTTATTCAATTCACGGTAATCTATGCAGAGTCTTAAAGTCCCATCTTTCTTTTTGACAAACAAAATGGGAGCACAGCAAGGTGAAGCGCTTGGTCGAATAAACTTCTTGTCTAATAGTTTTTGAAGTTGAATTTGCAATTCTTTCAATTTAGAGGTTGACATTCTGTAAGGGGTTTTAGAAATTGGCTGGGTTCTAGGTACTACTTTAATAGTGAATTCAATCTCTTTATCAATTAAGTCCCTAGGTAATTCATTTGGGAAGATATCAGGGAATTCATTAACTATCGAGATATTTTCCACATTAGTAATATCTGGAGTCACAGTCAACACACAACACAAGTAAGCTCTACACCATTTTCTCAATAGTTTATTGGCTTTCATAGAAGAAATAAAGTATGGTGGTGGCACAACACCATTTCCACAAAACACGAACTTAGGTAACCACCGGTGGCTGAAACATAACAGATTTATTCACACAGTCAATAGTTGCATGATACTTAGTTAACCAATCCATGTCCAATATGCAATCAAAATTATCAATAGCCATAGGCAATCAAGTCAACATATAACAACACATCACCAATCATAATGTCACCTGCAGGATATACATATGCACACAACATAGAACCCCTAGATGGTGTAGATACAGACAACAAATAATTCATAGGCTCTAGAGGTCTAGTCAATTTCTGGGAGAAAGCATGCGACATAAATGAGTGAGTAGATCTAGAATCTATTAAGACATACGCATTCTGAGCACAAATAGGAATTATTCCTGATACCACAAATTCGGTGTTCTGGACGTCCCAAGGCACGAGTGCAAAAACTCTACCCTGTCTCAAGGTTTCCTATCCAGCATTAGTTCTTACATTTGTTCTTGGTACAGAAATAGATCCGGCTAAACTTGCCATAGGGTAGTTGGGATTTTGGGACATCGGACAATCTTTTATCATGTGGCCAGTCTTGCCATATCGAAAGCAGGCACCCATTGATCGGTAACAGACACCTTTATGTTTTCTTCCACATTCCTAGCAAGTAGGTGCAGTACCACTACTTTGACTTGAACTACTAGAAGATCCTTTATTTTTGCTTATTACTCATTGAGAATGACCGACCTTTCTTGAAATTAAGTCCAAATCTTTTACCTCTCCAATCATTTGTCAGAACTTTGGCTTGTTTCATAGCTACTAAATTGGCCTCAGTCATAAGGGCTCTATCTAATATATCCACATACTTGGCTAGTCTTAACACACTAACCTAATCAAATACATCAAAATTAAGGCCTCCTTCAAATTTCTTGGCCTTTTTGTAGTCCGTGTCTACCATATGAGGTACAAATTGGGCTAACTCGGTAAATTTGGCTTCATACTAGGCCACTGACATTTTGCCTTGTTCCAACTATTCAAATTCCGAAACTTTACGATCTCTAAAGCATTGAGGGAAATATTTTTCGTAAAAGATCTCTTTGAATTGATTCCAGGTCATACCCCTATTGTTATCTCATATTAACATCCACCAATGTGTTGCTTCTTTTTTCAAAGTATAGGTGGCCAACAAAACTTTGTAAGTCTCGGAACATGGGAACACTTCAAATAATTTTTCTGTTTCAGGCATCCAAGTTTCCGCCTTCAGTTATTCAATACCACCCAAAAAAGTTGGTGGCTTCATCTTGTTGAATTTCTAAGTTAAACTGATAATATCCCTGTTCATCGGCTTAACTTGTACCGGAGAATGTGTAAGAGGTAATGATTGTTGCCTTTGTTGTTGTCTCATGGACTCGATTAGAGCTTCTAGGATTCTTTCCATTTGGTCCATTCGGGCATCAGAGGATTCTGTTACATAATCACTTCGTGTTCTTTTCATTTGTTATAGGTAAATAGAGAAATAATAAATATAGGAAAATAATCCTTTTACAACTTTCACATTATTCAATTTCAGTTCATTTCATCTCATATTGTTTCAGATACGTCATATAATTTCATACACACTCACACATGTTGATGTAATGTCCCTAATTCTTTTCTAGGGCTTCCTATAGCTCATATAGACTCGTGCATGCGGCATAACTTGTGCTCTGATACCACTCTATAATCCTAAGATTATTGAAGGACTCTGAAACATATTAGCAAAATAAGGGGATAGAGGAAGCAAATATCAAAATTTAAGGTCCATAGAGCTGTGTAGACTTATATAGGACATAAAATTTAAACTTATATTTACATATATAACCACCTCATTCTTACGCCATAAAAATACAAATAAAACCAAAAGGGACTTAGCCCTAACACAGATAAACAAAAGCTTGTTCAAAAGATGTGAGAAAATAAAAAAACAAAAAAAAACTTAAGACAAGTTCAAAGCTTGGTCACAAAAATTGCCCATATAACTTGACCACAAAAAGACTTCCGAAACCTCCTTGGGAGGCACACAAGTTGGCTGACAAAATAGAAACATAAACAGATCCAGACTAGAAGTCTCAAGCTTAGTTATGGGGTTGATCACCTACATACATAAATAATATAGTGAGTTGGAGCCTAGTGAATAATAAAATAGTAAAGGGTTTATGAATGATGTCCATAATAGATTTAGAAATCAGAATTCGAATAAGAAACTGATTTAAATACATATTCAGATTTGTAATCAATCATGCATGGTACATCCACTAGCACCAATAGATCAAATTGGTCATAAAAACCCATATACAAAGCATATGGTCATTAAGGCCTATATTCATATCAGACAGATGATTGTACACAATCGTAATAGATAACCATATAGGTTTCACAGATAGTTGCATGAATAGAACCCACAGAGATCCCTAGCACTAGGTAATCGATAACAGATAACAAATTTACATGATCCTAAGAATGCCACGGTACATTTCAGAAAGCGGACAATCATTCATCTATACATAAAATATCATCTCAGAAAACAGAGCTTATCATATCCGTCAAAAAATACTTATAATTGAACATATCTGTACAAGGTTGTTACTCACAGATAGCTCCAGAAGCAAAGTAGACAAAGAAGATTGATCAGACAAACGATAACACGTGGCCTACATAAACACGTGACAGTTACACATTGAAACACATGCTCTGCTGATGTTTTAAACTTATTACTTTCCTTTCTTGGTGTCTTTCTAATTCATTTCCTCGTTATTGTAGCCTAAATCATGGCTTAAGAATGCCTTAGATGCAATGAAGATGCAAAAATGCACTTGGAAAACACTTTGTAAAATTTCATAAATAGGGCAGTTCACTTGAGCGGTCTTTTTGGTTGCTCGAAAGAACCCACTGGTCTGCAAAAGTACTAGATGCTCTCATTTTACGCTCAAGCCAACTTTTGGTCGTTCGAGCCAAGACTGAGAATAAAGAATGGTCGCTCGAGCCAACCATAAAACTCTGCAAAAGTATTGAGAGCTCGCAAAGTACACTCGAGAGAAGGAACTATCACTTGAGTGAACCCTGCAAATTTTGGAATTTCCAGATTTGCATTCAAGGTTCAAAACACAAGTTTAACACCTCAAAACCCATTCTTTTGGGCTAAAACTGTAGAAAACACTTGGAAATTTGTAGAAAAACATGAAATGAAGTTCGATTCACAAAATCAAAGCCCAAAAGCAAGTGAATTCTTCAAAACCAAACCTTTAACTTAATGAATAATCATATGCATGTAATGATATGAATTCAAAACTTCCAAAACATGGATTCATGGAGTGAAAAGTGTAAAAATATGTTGACTTCTCAAACTTAAGAATAAACAACACCATGCATGTGAGTATTTGTTGAAATGCAAACTCAAAACTTAGTAAATTATGCATGCATGCATGATTTGACTCACACTCCATCACTCTTAGTTCAATTCAAGTGTATATCTCTAAATTCTCATGAATTCTCATGTAACTTAGCTTCCTATCTCAAAATGAGAGTTGAATTCTCTTCTTCTTCTTCTTCTTTCTTCATCTTCAGTAAAACGAGAAAGAAAAGCAAAAAAAAAAAAACCAAAATGATGTTGTTTTGGGCTCGGGCCATTCGAGCCACCCGTTTTTCGAGCTACCAACCGGAGTTGTTCAAATATATATATATATATATATTGCACACACAAAAAAGAATGAGGATGTTCTTAAACATTTTTTGAAACACGAAAAACAATGATAATAATAAAATATTAAAAAACAAAAAATTTCCTAATTCTTGGATGGTTGAAAATAGTAAGTATAGCGACCCTGGTTTCCCTTTCTTTAATTGTTGCATCCGGACTTAGGTTCCGTGGAGTTGGCTGTTGTGTATATCTTGTTTACATCCTTTACTCTTTGTATTTGAGTCTTGGGTTGTGTTGGGCAGGTTTGAAACAGGTTGGTTAAACTTAGAAACCAAAACTAGTTGTCCAGATTTTGGCCTGTCCGCTCGACCGGAGCTCTTGACGCTCGAGCGGGGCCTTTGTTGTTGCTTGTCCGCTCGAGCGGAGATTTTGGCGCACGAGCGGGAAAATCACCCATCCAGTATCTCCTCTGTAGTGTTGTACGCGCGAGCGGCGGTTTTGACGCTCGAGCGGGGGTTTGTGTGTGACGCTTGAGCGGGGAGTTGGACGCTCGAGCGGGGAACCTGGTTCTGCAAATGTACTGGGAGTGTGTATCCGGCGCTCGAGCGGCAGTTTGGACGCTCGAGCATGAGTCTGTGAATAACGCTTGAGCAGGGGTTTCTACGCTCGAGCGGGCGACTTATATATTACACCGGGTTTCACTTTCTTAGATCACTTTTTGATTTCCTTTCTCCCTCTTACTTTTCCGAAAAAGCCATTGGAGAGCACCTCACTCTAAAACCTAACTTCTCTCCTAGGTTTGATCTAGTATGATTGATTTCCTCACCTTGGGTCTTTACAAAAGTTGTGTTGATCGTCGAGGGCTACGTTTTGATACGAGAATATTGAGTTTTGGAGCACTTTGAGTTTCGTTATCTTCTTCCTTTAGGCTCTGAATTTGAGGTAGAGATTCCTACTCATTCTTATAGTCTTTGACATAGATTTTTGGTTGTTTTGATAAAGTGTGGAAGTTGGGAAATTTTGGGACTTAGGGTTTCAAAATGTTAAAAGAGGATTTTGTTATTTTGATTCTAAAATGTGTAATTTGGGTTCCAAAATAATGATATGGTTGTTGGTAGTGGATATATAGACCATTGGGTTGATATTGGGAATTAGGGTAGAAAACCCTAAATTGTTGTAGAAATTAATTAGTATAATTAATTTGGGAAAATTGTGGTCATATGGAATTGAGTTGGAAATAATGAAATAGATTCATTATATTGTGAAATGGTGGAGTTTGATTTATTAATCGCTCACTTTTGAAAACATTGATATTTTATCTGTTGGAGCTTTTATTATCTGTTTAGAAATAATTGTTTGGGTTACCCGTGGAGGGTAGTTTTTATTGTTGTAGATAATGCATGATGATTAGACAAACTAAAACTAATCAATTGGATATGTCATAGAGTATGACGGTTTATAGAATACATTAACGTTATGTATTGATTGATTGTGTATATGACCTATGTGTATATACGTTGTGTGTGGGAGAGGAGATAGGGGATGTATTCCACGGTTTAGGGGAAGATAGGGGATGGACCTCTAAACCGGACGTTGTCTGGGAGGAAATAGGGGATGGACTCCGCTGATACAGCTTATATGCTTGTCAGTTAATGCGTTGATATAGCTTACATGCTTATCTTTGGAAGTGTTAATATAGCTGATATGCTTATCTGTTGAAATGTGGATACAGCTTGTATGCTTATCCGTTGAGATGTTGATACAACTAGTATGTTTATCTATTGTAAAATGGGAAATGTTTAATATGAGTTACTGTCTCATATAAGTGGTTGGCTAGGTTCTGAGCCGTTGATGTAAATTGTGAAATTGACAAGAAATGGATAATGAAATGAAACATGAACATAGTGGTCATGAAATGGAAATGGGCTATGAATTGATTTATGGAAATTGAACATTTATCAATTACTAATGTCTTAATTATTGCTCATACTGTGTTTAGCATATCTTTACTGGGCGTTTGCTCACCCTATATGGGACATTATTTTCAGGTACAGGTAGCATGCCACCTCCAAGGACTTAGCTTGGATGACTTTGGGAGTCGAAGACTCTTTTGATTATTTTTGTTTGTATTACATGTATATCAAGCCAATGGCTTATTTTGTATAGAGTTAGCACTCTTATTTTGTGTAACCAAGTGTTGACTTGAAAGCTGTAAGCACGTAGGGTATTTACTTTTGTTGTTAACATATAATACTATTGTAAGAACAACTCTGATGAATGGAAAGGCTTTGATTTTCTTATATCACTACATGTCTAATTGATGGGTATTATGTATTATTTTGAGGGCATTATAACTTAGTATCAGAGCGTACCGGGTTCGAATACTTTGGGTGCGTGGGAAGTGATTAGGATCACAATGGGTTTGTCTCGCTTGGTTAGAGACTTAGATGTAGTGTTATGTGCTTATGTGATAATATGTTTATGTGACTATTTGGGTATGGGATTTAATTTCTAGGATGTTGATTGGATCCTTGGGTTTCTGTGAGTCTTGTTGGAAAAGCACTTGATCAATACTGTTTCTAACCAGAACTCTAGTAACGCCTCGGGACTGTCATTATCCAGAAATGAAATTCGTAAGTGCTTATGTGTTTATGTGCTTACGTGGAATGAATTACAGTTGTCCATGCATTAGGACGTGAGTGTTATAGCTTCGACACATCTGTGAGTGTGCTAATAGTCTTGGTTATCTTTATTAGGATGTCAGGACGAGGATGTGGTAGGCGTGGCAGGCAGGAGATGCTTTTATCGGATGATATTCCGGTAATGCAGGAGGGAGTTGGTCAGGCCAATGTAGCGGAGCCAGTGGGTCAGCAGGCTATGAGTGCCTTGGCCCGAGAGATAGCAGGAGCTTTAGGTATCCTCAGAGCTGAAAATCAGGGTGCTGAGACAGGGCCTTCCTTCTTGAAGAGGGAATTCTTCCTGTCTAACCTGGACACGTTTGTTGGGGATCCGAAGGAGCCACTTAAGGCTGACGAGTGGTTGGAACAGATGGAGAAGACGTTCGAGATGCTTGGCATCGAGGACAGGGCTTTAAAGGTGACCTTGGCATCCTTCCAACTGAAGGGAGATGCGGGTCAATGGTGGAAGTACGAGAAGGGCAGTGTTGGTGGTGCATGGGAGGCTTTTGTGACTACTTTCCAGGAGAAATTTTTATCTTTTGCTGTGAGGGAGAAGCTGAGGGAGTAGTTTTGCCAGCTTAAACAGCAGGGTTTGTCAGTGGCCGAGTTTAAGGCTACTTTTACCAGTCTGTCCAGGTTTGCACCTGAGCTTGTGGCGTCCGAGAAACGTTGTTGCTTTGAGTTTGAGCGAAAATTGAGGCGAGGACTCAAGTTGAGAGTTGGAGGGCCATTTATTCGAGAGTATAGACGTTTGGTGGATGCTACAGCTCATATGGAGATTATGATGCAGGAGGAGGATGATAGAAGCATAGAGGTTCTAAGAGGAGCCAAGATGGTCAGGGTGATGGAAGGAGACAGAGGGGTTTCAACCCTCAGCAGTCTTAGGGGGGTTTGACTAGATTGACCTTTCCAGTGCTGAGTGCAGGCTCCGGGAGAGGTAGTCAGGGAGGCTTGACTTGTTTTGCATGTGGCCAGCTGGGTCACAAGTCTTCGGTTTGCCCGCAGAAGGGAGGGGGCCAGCGAGTTGCTTCTTTTTCAGTTAGACCTCAGGGCCAGAGTCAAGGCAGGGGCCAGCCCTTGTCTTGCTATCAGTGTGGTCAGCCCGGGCACCTGAAGAGGTATTGCCCACAGTTGAGTGCCACTTCGGGAGCGTCTGGTTCTAGGCAGACGCAGAGTTATCAGCCAGCTCAATCTATGCAGGCCTCGAGGGCCAATCTGGGAGCTTCGTCATCCTAGTTTGTGCAACAGTCTTTTGCTCCTAGAGGTGAGCACGTAGATCAGGGGTCTGCAGGGCGCGTGTATGTTGTTACCGCGCAGGACCTAGTACCGGCTCCATTAGTTGTGAGAGGTACTTTTCTATTTTGCAACTCGGTTGCTAGAGTATTGATTGATACGGGTGCGTCCCATTCTTTTGTATCTGCTGCATTTGCATCTGTGTTGGAGTTGGAGTTGGCACTTTTAGCATCTCCTATTTGTGTAGTATCACCTGTTGGGGGTGAATTGATTTTGAAACACGGATGTAGAGGTTGCGATATAGAGGTCGCCGACCATAGGCTTCCTTTTCCCTTTGTTGTTATGCCCATGAAGGGTTTTGATGTTATTTTGGGTATGGACTGGCTATCGTCATATCGGGCTGTTATTGATTGCTACCACCAGAGGGTCACAGTTTGTACCTTGAGCAGGGAGTGTTTCCATTTCTTGGGGGATCGGGTTGGTAGTGTGTTGCCACCGTTGTATGATCCGCGAGGGCGGAGTGAGCTTAGTGGTCTACTTGCTAGCTTTTTGAGTGGTGAGTGTGATGAGACCCATATTGTATTGCCGAGAGTGGTTTGTGAGTATTCAGATGTTTTTCCCGAGGATCTCGTTAATTTGCCACCTCACCGAGAGATAGAGTTCTCTATTGATTTAGTGCCCGGCACGGCGCTGATTTCTATGGCACCTTATCGTTTTGCCCCAGCCGAGTTGAGTGAGTTGAAGATTCAGCTCCAGGAATTGTTAGATAAGGGTTTTGTTCGCCCTAGTGTTTCGCCGTGGGGAGCACCGGCCCTCTTCGCTAAAAAGAAAGATGGTGCCTTGAGATTGTGTATCGACTACCGAAAGTTGAATCGGGCTACGGTTAAGAATAAGTACCCTATGCCCCGTATAGATGATTTGTTTGACCAGTTAAAGGGTTCCCGTTGTTTCTCTAAGATAGACTTGAGATCGGGTTACCACCAGTTGAGAGTCAGGGAGGAGGACATTCCGAAGACTGCATTTCGTACGCAGTATGGCCATTATGAGTTTCTGGTAATGCCATTCGGGCTTACCAATGCACCGGCAGTCTTTATGGACTTGATGAACTAGATCTTCCGGGAATTCTTAGATCGCTTTGTGGTCGTTTTCGTAGACGACATTCTTATCTATTCACCTTCTGAGGAGGAGCACGAGGAACACTTGAGAGTGGTGCTAGAGTTGCTTAGAGCCCACAGACTGTATGCCAAGTTTGGAAAGTGTGAGTTCTGGCTAGGAGAAGTCAAATTCTTAGGCTATGTGGTATCCGGGGAAGGGGTGTTCGTTGATACATCCAAGGTTGAGGTAGTGCAAGATTGGGCATAGCCTAAGAGTGTGTTCGAGATCCGAAGTTTTCTAGGATTAGCTGGGTATTACCGCCGATTTGTGAAAGATTTCTCCAGGCTAGTTTCACCGTTGACTAGATTGACGCGGAAAGGGATCAAGTTTGTGTGGAGTGAGACTTGTGAAAATTCGTTCCAAGAGTTGAAGGTTAGATTAACCACTGCCCCGATTTTGATTATTCCGGAGAAAGGGTTGGGTTATGCGGTTTATTGTGATGCCTAACGAGAGGGTTTGGGTTGTGTGTTGATGTAAGAAGGGAAAGTGGTAGCTTATGGCTCAAATTAGTTGAAGATACACGAGAAGAATTACCCTACACATGACCTAGAGTTAGCAGCCGTGATCTTCGCCTTGAAAATCTGGAGGCATTACCTTTATGGTGAGAGGTTCGAGGTGTTCTCGGACCACAAGAGTTTGAAGTATCTGTTTACACAGAGGGACTTAAATTTGAGGCAGAGAAGGTGGATGGAGTTTATTGAGGACTACGACTTTGGGTTGCACTATCACCCAGGAAAGGCCAATGTTGTGGCCGATGCCCTTAGTAGGAAATCTATTAGTGATGTAGCTTGTATAGCCATCCGGGAATAGGAGATGTTGGGTGCACTTGGCGAGTTTGACTTGCTTCTGGGCGAATCTGTTGAGGCTGCAGCTTTGTTTTCTGTTGTTGCACAGCCTACACTTGTGACTCGAGTGTTAGAGGCACAGAGAGGTGACCTCGAGGTAGAATCCCTTCGAGAGAAGATCTCCAGTGGGAAGGTTGAGAAGGGTCTGACGGTGTATCCTGACCTGAGTGTGAGATACCGAGACCGTATGTTTGTGCCGGAGTCTTGCCGAGAGGAAGTACTCCGAGAGTTTCATCATTCGCGCCTTGTGGTGCATCTGGGAGGCACTAAGATGTATCGAGATTTGGGTCGCCAGTTTTGGTGGCGGGGTATGAAGAGAGATGTAGCTGTTTTCGTATCGAAGTGCCTTACTTGTCAGTAAGTGAAAGCCGAGCATCAGAGGCCAGCGGGTTTGTTGCAACCCTTGCCTATTGCCAAGTGGAAGTGGGAGCATGTCACTATGGACTTCGTTGTAGGTCTTCCGAGGACTCAGCGGGGTAGTGATGCTATTTGGGTGTTTGTAGACCAGTTGACTAAGTCGACGCACTTTATCCCTATGCGCGTGAGAGACTCGGTAGATCATCCCGCCGACTTGTATGTTCGGGACATAGTGAGGTTGCACAGGGTCCCAGTGACGATCGTCTCAGATAGAGACCCTCGTTTTACTGCTAGGTTGTGGCAAAGTTTGCAGAGTGCCTTGGGCACTATGTTGACCTTCAGCACAGCTTATCATCCTCAAACTGACGGGCAGTCCGAGCGTACTATTCAGATCCTTGAGGACATGCTTCGAGGTTGTGTCCTTGACTTTAGTGGGACGTGGGAGAGGCACTTGCCCTTGGTAGAGTTTGCCTACAACAACAGTTTTCAGTGTAGCATCGGTATGGCACCGTTTGAGGCCTTGTATGGCCGACCGTATAGGTCTCCAGTTTGCTGGGCCGAGGTGGGTGATGCACCTTTGTTGGGTCTGGAGTTGGTTAGGGAGACGACGGAGAAAGTTGAGCTTATCCGTAGAAGGCTTGTTACAGCCCAGAGTCGCCAAAAGAGTTATGCCGACCACAGGAGCAGGCCTTTGGCGTTTGAGATAGGTGATCATGTTTTCTTGAAAATATCACCTAGGCGAGGTTTGATGAGGTTTGGAAAGAGTGGGAAGTTATCCCCTCGGTTTATTGGCCCCTTTGAGATCCTTGAGAGGATTGGGGAAGTCGCTTATCGTTTGGCTTTGCCACCGTAGTTGTCCGGAGTTCATGACGTATTTCATGTTAGTATGCTTCGGAAGTACGAGCCGGATCCGTCCCATGTGTTGGATTGGACTGATTTAGAGGTAGATGAGGATGCCTCGTATGAGGAGAGACTGGTTTGGGTCTTAGATAGGCGGGACCAAGTCTTGCGAGGCAAGACCATTCCCTTGGTAAAGGTTTTGTGAAAGCATCACGGAGTGGAGGAAGCCACATGGGAACGTGAGTTGGAAGTCCGTGAGAAGTATCCGGACATGTTTGTTGATGTGTAATCATGTAATGAAATTTTGTAATAATATTGAACTTTAAGGGTATTATATATGTCTTAAGTTGTAAAACATTATGAATGTTTTGGTTAAGGGAAGTTTGTGTTAACATTGTGTATGTTAAGTATATTGTGAAAATACAAGCATGATATTAATGTTGCATGCGTTATGAAATTGTGGGAAATGAGTTGAAATTGGTAAATTTCAAAAGAATGCATGTTGATAATGCAGGTTGTTGTGTGTAATGTGAAATGCCTCTTGAGAAGAGATGAGATTGACTTGTAATGGGTCGGATTGTTTAATATTATGTTGTAATATTGTTTGAGAATGAGAAAACTTGTTTTTTTGAAAACTTGTGTTTAATTTTAGGGACGAAATTCTTTAAGGGGGGGAGGTTATAGCGATCCCGGTTTCCCTTTCTTTAATTGTTGCATCTGGACTTAGGTTCCGTGGAGTTGGTTGTTGTGTATATCTTGTTTACATCCTTTACTCTTTGTATTTGAGTCTTGGGTTGTGTTGGCCAGGTTTAAAACAGGTTGGTTAAACTTAGAAACCAAAACTAGTTGCCCAGATTTTGGCCTGTCCGCTCGAGCAGAGCTCTTGACGCTCGAGTGGGGCCTTTGTTGTTGCTTGTCCGCTCGAGCGGAGATTTTGACGCTCGAGCGGGAAAATCACCCATCCAGTATCTCCTCTGTAGTGTTGTACGCTCGAGCGGCGGTTTTAACGTTCGAGCGGGAGTTTGTGTGTGACGCTCGAGTGGGGAGTTGGACGCTCGAGCGGGGAACCTGGTTCTGCAAAAGTACTAGGAGTGTGTATCCGGCACTCGAGCGGCAGTTTGGACGCTCGAGCGTGAGTCTGTGAGTGACGCTCGAGCGGGGGTTTCCACGCTTGAGCGGGGCGACTTATATATCACACCGAGTTTCACCTTCTTGGATCACTTTTTGATTTCCTTTCTCTCTCTTACTTTTCCAAAAAAGCCATTGGAGAGCACCTCACTCTAAAACCTAACTTCTCTCCTAGGTTTGATCTAGTAGGATTGATTTCTTCACCTTGGGTCTTTACAAAAGTTGTGTTGATCGTCAAGAGCTACTTTTTGATCCAAGAATATTGAGTTTTGGAGCACTTTGAGTTTCGTCATCTTCTTCCTTTGGGCTCCGAATTTGAGGTAGGGATTCCTACTCACTCTTATAGTCTTTTGATATAGATTTTTGGTTGGTTTGATAAAGTATGGAAGTTGGGAAATTTTGGGACTTAGGGTTTCAAAATGTTAAAAGAGGATTTTTTTATTTTGATTCTAAAATGTGTAATTTGGGTTCCAAAATAATGATATGGTTGTTGGTAGTGGATATATAAACCATTGGGTTGATATTGGGAATTAGGGTAGAAAACCCTAAATTGTTGTAGAAATTAATTGGTATAATTAATTTGGGAAAATTGTGGTCATATGGAATTGAGTTGGAAATAATGAAATAGATTCATTATATTGTGAAATGGTGGAGTTTGATTTATTAATCGCTCACTTTTGAAAACATTGATATTTTATCTGTTGGAGCTTTTATTATCTGTTTAGAAATAATTGCTTGGGCTACCGGTGGAGGGTAGTTTTGATTGTTGTAGACAATGCATGATGATTAGGCAAACTAAAACTAATCAATTGGATATGTCATAGAGTATGACGGTTGATAGAATACATTAACGTTATGTATTGATTGATTGTGTATATGACCTATGTGTATATATGTTGTGTGTGTAGGAGGAGATAGGGGATGTATTCCACGGTTTAGGGGAAGATAAGGGATGGACCTCTAAACCGGACGTTGTCTGGAAGGAGATAGGGGATGGACTCCGCTGATACAACTCATATGCTTGTTAGTTAATGCGTTGATATAGCTTACATGCTTATCTTTGGAAGTGTTAATATAACTGATATGCTTATCTGTTGAAATGTGGATACAGCTTGTATGCTTATCCGTTGAGATGTTGATACAACTAGTATGTTTATCTATTGTAAAATGGGAAATGTTTAATATGAGTTACTGTCTCATATAAGTGGTTGGCCAGGTTCTGAGCCGTTGATGTAAATTGTGAAATTGACAAGAAATAGATAATGAAATGAAACATGAACATAGTGGTCATGAAATGGAAATGGGTTATGAATTGATTTATGGAAATTGAACATTTATCAATTGCTAATGCCTTAGTTATTGCTCATACTGTGTTTAACATATCTCTATTGGGCGTTGGCTCACCCTATATGGGACATTATTTTCAGGTACAGGTAGCATGCCACCTCAAAGGACTAGCTTGGATGTCTTTGGGAGTCGAAGACTCTTTTGATTATTTTTGTTTGTATTACATGTATATCAAGCCAATGGCTTATTTTGTATTGAGTTAGCACTCTTATTTTGTATAACCAAGTGTTGACTTGGAAAGCTGTAAGCCCGTAGGGCATTTGCTTTTGTTATTAACATGTAATACTATTGTAAGAACAACTCTGATGAATGGAAAGGCGTTGATTTTCTTATATCACTGCATGTCTAATTCATGGGTATTATGTATTATTTTGAGGGCGTTACAGTAAGTTGAAAATATATTATGAAAATTTACTTATTTTAGAAAAAATAATGAGGAAGAAATAGTGTTAGCAAAATTCAGTTTATGCCCAATCGATAGTGATTGATCGACAGGCTTAAACCAATTTCCAAATAAACCAAAAAAAATTCAGACTTTGTGGTTGAATTCTATGCCTTAAACACCTGGAGGTAATTAAGCAAAAAAGGATTGGAGCATAAAAGAATATGTATTTATTCAATCAAGTCTTTAGGTTGTTAGGGTTTGATTCTATTAGACTATATATATTTGTACTCATTTGATTTACCTTTCAATTAATCAATACACAAGTTTGTTATCAAGCGTGTCCATGTTACTAACCATAACATGTCAAACACTTTCCAACACATGTCCGACACTCGTTGAAATATGTCATTTAACAAAAACAAAAAAATTGATTCAAACATGCTTCAAACTCTTGGAGGACATAATGTAACCATAGTTTAGGCACAAATGAAACTAGTTACAAATTTGAACAAAATAACTAGGGGATACAATGATAAAAGAAAGGAATAAGAATGTAAATTTATAGGAAACAGTGCCAAGTTGCATTTTCTTATTATCCTTGAATGAAATATATATATATATATATATATGATATATAATAAATACATAAAATTATAATTTTTGTCTCCCCCACGTTTCCTTCCTTTATTAAAAATTTTCATGTGTTCCTGTTTGTGTTTCTTAGTTTTAGAAACTCTTGGGTTTCATTCTCCACTTTCCAAGTTGAATTCCGTTGCACATATAACATTTATACACTTGTATAACAGTAACCATTTTATTCAAAAGGATAAATATATCGGATTTATTTTTCAAAACTTTTTCTATTATATATTATAAATCCTTTGTCACTTTACACTATTTTTGAAAAATGTGCGCATTACTTCAATCAAACGCACGCTTGCACTTTGCACCTAGGTTCCAAGACACAGGAGGTAGGAGGTCATTGCGCTTAAGTGTGCCTTGTGTTTATTGCCTGTTGACTACTGCACTTTGTTATGAGATTATCATCTTTAATCTCATACTAGACTACTACTTAGCTAATCTATTGTTCTCAAAGATTGTGCAAGAGCTAAGTGATGAAAAAGTAGGTACTATATACTCATTAACGGATATATTTTTAAGGTTGAGATACCTGCATGGTCCACTTAGGTTATTTGGCATTGATGGTGGACTTGGTGGACACTTTGGAAAGGATAAAACAAAAACACTTATGAAGGAGCAATATTTTTTGCAGAATTATAGCTCAATTTGTTCATAGGTGTTTTATTTGCCAAAACCCAAACAAAAATGTTAGAGGTCCCAAAAATTCTACCAAAAGTTTTATCAAATGTCTCACATGGGGGTGGGACCCACATGGGACCCACATTGTGTGGGTCCCACACCCATGTAAGACATTTGGTAAAACTTTTGATAAAATATTTGAGGTCTCTAGCATTACTCAAACCCAAAAGGGGAGTGATCACCTTAGGTCGGAATGTGAGATTTATGATTCATTTATGGAAAACATTTAGGAAGCTCTTGGGAACTCATTGGCATTATTCTTGTGCATACCATCCAAAAATTGATTGTGAAACAAAAGTTGTGAACAAGTCGAGTGGATATTTTCTCGAGTTGAATTTTCCCACAATAGCTCCATCAATCATTCAACCATGAAGTCGGCTATGGTCTACATGATTGTCAAATATCATATTTAACCAATTAATAGTCCATGTTGCCAATGTTTATAAAGATGTATGCTTTACTAGTATTCATTTATAATACACGGATTCAGAAGAACTAATCTTCTTTTGCAACTAAATAAATTTTGGAATGACAAGGAAATTAATGTAGTGTTTGGTTTAATGGAATAAAGGTGGAATAGAACGGAATGGTTGGTAATTTCTTATAGACCATTTCATTTCATTGCAATGATGAATGATAATTCTATTTACAATGTATTTTATAATTTTTTTTAGCGAACTAAATATGAGAGAGAACAGATATTCTGATGAAATGATCAATCAATTCCACCTTCGTTCAAGTGAACCAAACACTACCTAAAAGAAATAATGAGGAATGAATTGATTGTTTTGAATTAATAACAAAGATACAACATTGCACTTCTAAAGCCAGCAACATCTAAATATGCATCATAAACATGACATCAATAACAAGTCTTAACATTTCCCAAGGCCGTTGGTAATTTAGCAAAGTGTTACATTTGAAAAAAGATGATATATTATTTTTGTGAGTTCAAAAAAATTGTAAATATTTCTGGAACTGTGAATAAAACAGTTTAGTTTTTAGTTTTTAGTTTTTAGTGTTTTTTTTTTCTCCTTAATAAAACAAGCTCACATATAGATATATATGGAATCTCAGGAATAGATGGAGAGATTCTAAAATGTGGAAACAAGTTCACATATAGATATATATGGAATCTCAGGAATAAAACAAGTTCACATATAGATATTCTAATTGTAACTCGTTTATTCTTCAAATTAATTTTAATAGAATCGATTGACTAATAGTAATTTCAAAATTAAGTGGGTAAAAAAATTATAATTCAATTATTGTCCATAAAATTTATTAAATTTTTTTATTTTTATTTTTTTGAGATGAAAAATTCACCTTGTTTGACTCTAATTTTTTGAATTTATTTTTTTTTAAAGTGAAATTTTTTATTTTTAATATATTATTTCATATTTAATAAATTTAAATTATATAAATTATCATTTTGAGTATTAAATTTATTTTTTTATATAACTTAATTGAATTGAGAAGTTGTTGAAATAGGTTCAATCATTCGAAGCTCTATGTTCCACGAGCATACAGACAGCTACATGTAGGGCTGGGTATAGGGTTATTCAAACCGCCCAACCCGAACCGATTCGCATACAAATGGAACGGTTTTGCAGACACAATGCGGGCGGATGCGGTTTGGAATATCGTATGATTGCGGGTTGTGGGCAGATTGTGGGTTGAACCCGCACCCACAAGAACCCGCTCGCACTTAGACTTTTTTTTTTAAAAAAAAACCTAGACCATTGTTATTTTATTATTGCATTTTAGATGAATGTAAAAGTTAATGAAGAATTACTTTTAGATAAGCTTAGGATTTTGAATGATTTTACATTAATGATATTATTGAGTAGTAGATAGTGAATGAGATTGATGATCTAGTTTAGGATTTTGAAAGAGTTGTTTGTGTTAGTTTATGATTTGATTTAAAAGTTTAGGATTTTGAATGATTTGTTTGTGTTAGGAATTGATTTTGTTGTGCTTTTAATTTTATAAGTTTTAATTCATTAATTATTAATGTTGGAGCATTTTAGAAAATGGAGGGAAAATTGCCCAAAATAAATATTTACAAAATGGGGAAGAAAAAAAAAAGGCTCCAAAAAAAAATTTTAAAGAAAAAAGTCCCATCCACCAACTGCCCTCAACTGTCCGCACATCCGCAAACTCTATCCGTACAAACCGCAATTCGCACTACGGGTGGTTGCGAGTTGAATTTTCCCCAAACCGCATACATGTGGGCAGGTCCAAATCGATTCGCAAATCGTCCAAAACCGAACCGCGACCATCCCTAGCTAGACGGCAAAGATAGGTTTAAGAATTCTTTAATAAAGGAAGCTGTCACAATGGTAGTGGGTCAAATAGGGAAGCTAAAAAAAAAAAAAGGAAATAATTTTTTTTTTATGGGGAAATTTTTTTTAAGGTCCCTAATAATAATAATTTAGAGGATAAAAGACACCAAAAAAAGGGATGATGCCTCAGGTTTCTCAACTAGAATGTGCGCTTTTTATTTATTTCTTGGACCAAAATACCCTTCACAATCAATCGAGAAAACTCAACTGGATTTCGACGACTGAGTTCTAGTCCTGATATTCAACCATCTTCATGAGCAAGAGAAGAGCAGAATTAGGGTTTCACAATCATCTTCAGTATCGAGATTAGGGTTTCATTATCTTCTGCAAAAATCTTTTCCATTTCTTCCTCACAAATTTCTCTAGCCCACTTTTATTGTTCATAGTCATCTCAATTCATCTTCATCACTGTGCATCTTCATCTCAGGGCATATATGTTCATAATTAGAGTTTCATTCTCACTCTGGTAAGTTTTTCTACAATCCAACGAGTTTTCTCTGGAAACAATTGCATTTTATATTAGTCTTTCATTGATTAAGTGTAACGCCCCACCTTCCAGGCCGTTAAATAAGTACAATATTACCACACAAATAGGATAAATAACCAAAACATCTTAATATACATATATAACCAGAGTTAGTATCACGGATCATTCGTTTATTTTCCATTGCAGGATTACAAAACATTGAAAACAAAAACAACTAGTCTAAGTCTTCAAATGAACCACCGCTCCAACACTTCATCGTATTTGCCTTCGCAATAACTTTCACCACCTGGCATGACACGCCATGAGCTTGGAATGCCCAGTAAAAACACACACATCCCCATATCTTCTATCAACCAATCAACCATACATAGGACAAATTGGGTAACATACCATGCAAAATTACAACAAGGTTCTATGAATTAGGAGTTTGCCTAGACATCTAGGATCCCCCAAAGAGATCCTTCTACCCAACCACAAGGCTGAACACCGGATCACTCAGACTCCCCCTTTTGCTGCTTTGCAGACCTTACCACCTATGCCCATCTCCTGGTTATTTATCGGTTAGTGACATTGATGGACCTCAAAAGGGACGGCCAAACAAGTGGGCTCGCTTACACCCAAATCGTGCCTAGGGCTCACTTACACCTTGCACATACCATACCAAATCGTGCCTAGGGCTCGCTTACACCCTGCACATATCATACCAAAGGGCTCGCTTACACCCTAAAACCACCGCATAGAGTCTGAATACATCCGTGTCAACCTAGGGGCTCGTTTAGACCGCTTGCGCAAGACTTAACTCATTTGGTTTTAATTCCATTCACATGTTCAATACATAAATCATTCTGAAGCACAAGGGTGAACGTCACCCACTACCAACCCCTTTCCATTTCCCATTTATTAGATCTTTTGCCAAGCAAGCTAGTCACATTCGGTAATTCGGTAATATAAAAGAGCATGAGACAAACATAAGAAATGAAATATAGCCCATGATAATCATACATAGGTATGGTAAGGCAAGAAAATAACATTAGGCATGCTTTAAAATACTTAGAGACAAACAACACAACAAAACACCATTTCCAGCACTGTTCGGTTCTGCAGGGCTAACAAGAACGCTTTGGTAAAAATACGTCTAGGTCAAATTAGGGGCTGAAATTACACAGAAACAATATTCAATCTGTCTAGTTTCAGTTCCAATTTTCAGAAGTTGTACAGCCCCTCCACAAATTCATCTACAAACTATATTCGAAAACCTGTCCAGATTTGTCACCTTTTGGGGAAACTAACTTTTCTCTCAATCTACCCAATGGTTTTCACTCAAATAAAATCTGTTGGAAAGAGGACTCAGAGTTATAAATTTTGATAGAAGAACCAACATGAGGTGATTTTTCTAGAATTTTATAAAATTGCTAAAACTGGACTGTTTTTCAGAGATTTAGGACCAGATTTTTCAACAATTTATCCAAGCCCTAAAAACAAACAATTAGGAGCTAATAAAATTTTCACAAGCTCTAAACACACTAAATATCCTTCCATAAATTTAGATTTGAGAATTAAATAGATTTGATATTTATTTTAAATTAGGGAAGTTGCAGCAGTGCCTAATTTCACAAATTTGCAAGACAATGGCAATTGATCATACCCACACATCAACATACACCAAAAAACTTATTTACCATTAATTTGCAACACAAGAGGCATATTAGACAATAGAAGGAGATGGTGAAAGAATTGGAGAAGACAAAGGAGGGGTATGTTCTTACCTTTTTTAGAGTCACCCTTTATTTTTTTTTTCTTTTTTTTTTCTTCTTCTTCTTCTCTACTTCCTTTGATCACACTTTCACCCTCTCACCCTCTCCCTAGGCTGTTGAAAATGTGGGGTGAAAATTGAGACAAAGTTCTCAATTTATAAGCCATGAAATAGGGCTAGCTTAATGACTAACAAAAAGCATAAAAATCTAGATATTTTTCCATTGCTCAAATAAGTATTAAAATAAATAATAAAACTATTTATTTAAAGATATGTGTAGATATTTATTTAAAGATATTTATTTGCTCAATTAAATAATAAAGGTTCAAAGAAAAGAATAAAAATTCAAAGAACTAATAAATATTCAATTAGGCTAAAAATAAAATTGATGAATTAATTTAGAAACTAGAAGGTACGTAAATAAAAGCCAAGTGTTAGGGTATTTCTAAATATAAAAATGACATTCTATGATTTAATTATAATACAAAATAAAATACAGAAAAATTATTCTTTCTTGGACCATTTTGTAAAATTTTATAAAATTTGGGATTAAAATGTAATTAACCTAAGGCTTAGGGTATCAAGTGTAATTACCAAAAATTAGGGTCTCTACATTAAGGTTTCAATTTCGTAATAAAAGCTACATGAATTTGAAAAATGTTATTTCTCTGCGTTTTGAACTTATTCTTGAAGATTGTTGTGTGATTTTGTTTGTAAATTTCTCTAGCATTTGCTTGATCTATACTTCTTCAAAAATCAAAATCAACTCCATTGTCAATAACAAAGAATGAAAAATCAACTTCAAAAATAAAAACAACTACACTAAGCTAAACTCTCTCTCACATTGATCAAAACTGAAAACAAAAACCTAATTCCAAATACACTTGAAAAGCTAATATGAAATCGGAATCCTTACATACAAATCAAATGAAAAATCAAAAACTTATACTGATTATTAAATTTACTTGATTCAACTCTGCTGAAAATCAAATCAACACGACTTCAACTCCTACATGATCAACAACTACAAAATCTCTAGAAAATTTGCATGAAAATCTACATCATCAAGTTCTCCATGAAAATCTCCATCGTCAAATTCATCCCAACGTAATCTCCTATAAAATAGCAATAATCTTTAGTTTCCACAATTGAAAACCACATATATTATAAAGAAGGGTAAAATAGGTATTTTTTAACCTAAAATAACATTGAGAGACCTTAGGCATCAAAAAAATATTATTGTGGATCTCTCCTCATACTAAAAGTTGGGTAAGGATCTTAGATCAATTTTTCCTTTTTAAATTATTACTTTTGAAATATTACTTATCCGATATCTTACTCTATCTTTTTGAAAATTAATAGTTCATAACCTACTCTACTCATCTTTTGTAAAGATTAGTTTGGCATATTAAGTTTGATGAGATTACCTCCTCCTCCTCCTTCTTCTTCTTCTTCTTCTTCTTCTTCTTCTTCTTCTTCTTCTAATCATTATCACCATTTTCATCATCGTCTTATATTAACTTGGAAAAGCTTACATTTAACCAATAGTCACACGATGCCATACATAAGGATGATTTTTTTTTTGTTATCTCTATTGTATATACTAATGATTTTTCTTTATTTTCTATGATTCCGGAGCCACAAATGGTTTCTTTTTACAAGTTCTAATAGGTTTGTCACTATTAATTTTGTATCTTTTATTTTATTACTTACTTTTTAATATAATTTTATTTAGCTACAGTTTTACTCATGTTTTGAATTATCATTTCAATGCAAAATACTTAAAATAAAAATTTAAGAATATTTAAACTCTGTTTGTTTGAACATAAAATATTTAACACAAAAAATAAATTTTTTATCTAAAAAAAATATTTTTGTTTTTTGTCGTTTGGTTGACATTTGAAACAAAAATATTTTATTGCCTAAAGGATAAATTTTGATTTAATAAAGTGTCATTTATAACTTTTTAGTGAGTTAAGATATTATATTGGGTGAAGCACCAATTAATCCCAAAATGCGATCTTATGAACTGTTTAGCCATCCCTTTTTTTCTTATGAACCCAAAGGTCCCATTAAAGTAAAAATTACATAAAAGGGTAGTCACTTGCATGTTTGGATTTAATTTTCTAAGGATAAAAGTGGGTTTCTCTAAATGCAAAATTACATATTTGGACAATTCGCATTATAGAGGTTTTTGATTTCCCTCCTAGAACAAATGACAATGGTGCGGGATGAGTCTATCAAGTCTGGAACGCCGATGAGGCAAGAGGATATATCAAGAGTGGTTCTTGATAAGAAGAATAGATACTTGAGAGGATTTGGGGTTGGACCAAAGCCTTCTTGTGATTCTGGGTTCTCTATTGCATCACAAGCATGTGACGAGCAATTGAAAAGGCTTACATCCGAGTTGGAGATATTGCATGCGGAGCAGCAAAAAAAAGAGAAGAGGAGCAACAAATGAAAGAGGCAGAGAATACAAGACAACGTGAGGAGATGCAGCGGCAGCTTTTTGGACTTCAGAGCATGTTGGCGCAAGTTTTGGAAAAGCGCAATCCACCAAATTCTCCACGATAGATAGTCATGGTAATGGGTAAGTGTGTTAAACCATATTTCATTATATTTATGTTCAAAGTAAAGGCAAATAAACGTTTGATGAGAATATTATAGACAAATGGTTGTCTTTAAACTAATTGTGACCAAAATTTAAAAGACGACATTTACAGTTTAGTTCCAAGTGACTAGAAAAGAAACTTCAAACATTGTAATGTTCCAATGTTCCAAGGAAAAATAGTTAAACCAGAATTGTTGACTGTTCCATGGAAACCAAAATGTGATAAATAAATAAAAAAAGGCAAAAACGAGCCGGTTGGGGCCAAAAATTAGAAACATCCTGGAAACAACCCGAGATCTTAGCGATCACCTCGTCCTAGATCAAACAAACTTGTGAAAGCAAGCGGCGCTTCGATAGGATGCACGCTTAGTTATGTAAGACATAAAAGTGTGACAAAATAGGCAAAATCGGGGCGTTTGGGGTCCAAAATTGAAACCAGCCTTGAAACAACCCCAAGATCATAACGGTCAGCTTGGCCTAGATTAAACATACTTGTGAGAGCAAGTGGCTCGTTGATAGGATGCACGGTTAGATATTTACACCAATAAACGTGACAAAATAGGAAAAAACAGGCCGTTTTGGCTCAAATTTGAAAAGTCTAGAAAAAAACCCCGATCTCATAACGGTCACTTTGGCGTAGATTGAACATACTTTTGAGAGCAAGCGGCGTGTCGATTGGATGCACGGTTAGATATTTAGACCAAAAAAATGTGATGAAAAAAGGCAAAAACGGGCCGCTTGGGGCCAAAAATAGAACACCACCTATCTTTCCATATCTTTTTATCTAATTTCAAAGCAAAAGTGAAATTTTTCTTTTTACTCGTTAGAATAATTTTTAGTCTTTGTTCCATACCATTACAAAACTATAATATAATACGTGGGGTAGTATAGGGTTTCCAATGATCTTTGTACAATTTGAGTGGGCTAGTTAAAAGAGATACATAAATTTCAATCACAATATGGTTTTAGGTAACCCAGTAAATGAATAAGGACTATGTGGTAGCTTAGGCAGGTGCACCAACATACCCAAATAGTGGGCTATCAAATGCTGCAATAATTTATAAGATGAAATTCCAAAAGAACATAACTGATGCAATGACTTTTTAATTGAGGTTCCATTGGGTGATCCACAAGAAACATTTTATCATATTGTTTAAGTTAACGAAAAGAATTACTTACCCCAAAAAAAATTAAAAAATTATTAATGAAAAGACATTGTTTAGTGTTGGCCCCAAGTCTTCAGAATTAGGGGAAGAACCTGATCTCTGGTTTCTATTAAGTATTAATTAGCTAGATGTAAACAACAGTTCACAATAATATGCAATGGGCTTCTCAACTAGCAATGGCCACAAGCATCCATAAATGACTATCATAATAAACAACAGTTCATGGACATTTTAAATAAAACACTATTATTGTGAACTGTTGACAATGATAGTAAATAACAATTCACAATAATAGTGTTGTTTATAATAATAGTGTTGTTTTATGGCCACAAGCATCCATAAATGACTATCATAGCTAGATGTAAACAACAGTTCACAATAATAGTGTTGTTTTATTTACAATTTGATAACAATAGTCATTTAATTTGCTAATGTGACCTTTACTTTTCATGGACATTTTTCATTATTTGTCCAATTTTAACTGACATTATTTTTCTTTTTCTTAGGTACAGGCGGATGAACTCGTGCACAAAGCTAAATTGTATAGGACAAATTGGCACTTTTTGCATTTTTGAAAGGATTATATATTTTTGGATAGATGTGTATGGAAAATATTAGGGTAGACTAGTAGTTATATTTTTGGATACACTAATAGTTATATTTTTGGATGGATGTGTATGGAAAATATTTGGTAGACTACTAGTTCTATTTTTTGGTTGATGCACACGGATAAAAATTTAAAACATAATAACAAGTACTTGTTATGTTTTAAATTTTTATGCTAGATGAAATGTGTAATTTGGAATTACTTGTAGATGAAAACTTACAATAGTTGCTAACTTTAATTAAACAGGTTCAGAAATGACTAATATATGTATTTTGTTGAATGTTCATGATTCAATTTATTTGTTGGTTTGAATGATTTTTGCAAATTACAGATTATATTGAATAAATTGGATGGATTATTATAAATTACATGTTTATTTTGTTGGATGTTGGCGACCAAAATTTTCTAGTTTTAGCGACCAATTGATTAGTCGGGCAAGATAAGTTATACTTTTGCCGACTAAATAAAGTAGTCGGTGTATCAGCACGCACATTTGGCGCCTAAATAATTAGTCATTAAAATTATTAATTTTGGCAACTAAACGATTTGGTCGCGAATAGGTCTATTGTTGACTAGAGTTTTAGTTGCGCAAACATTTCTTTTGGCGACAAACATGCTTGGTCGTGGAATGTGACAATTGACGACCAAACAATTTGGTTGTGGAATTTGACAATTGGCGACTAATCATTTTGGTCGTGGAATGTGACAATTGGCGACCAATAAGAGGTCGTAGAATGTCACAATTGGTGATCAAAATTTTTTGTTGTGGAATGTCACAATTGGCGACCAAACTATTTGGTCGTTGAATGTGTAAATTGGCAACCAAACTTTTTGGTCGTTGAATGTGATAATTGGCGACCAAACTTTTTGGTCGTGCAATGTGACAATTGGCGACTAACATGTTTGGTCGGGAATATGTCACTTTTCACGCCTAAAGTGTTTGAGCGACTAAATGGATTAGTCGCGGCAGTGATATATTTAGCAACCAAAAATTTAGTCGGCAAATCCAACTTTTTCCTTACCAACAAAAGTTTTGGTCGCTAATTACTTTTGCTGACCCTCAATTGGCGACCAAAGTGGTGACCAAAAAAATTGGTCGTGAATAACTTTTGCCGACCAAATTTTTTGTCGGCAAAAGTGTGATTTCCTGTAGTGACATGTGAATAAAGATACAATAACAAATCATTGTCAATTTTAATATACAAGTCAACATTCTATATAACTTTCCACCTTTAATATACAAGTCAATCATTGTGATTTCCTGTAGTTTTTATAATTGAAATTTTTTAAGAAGTGGAACATGATATAAAATGTAGATGTACAAAGTTTAAAAACAAATATGGCTTTTTTTTTAAAATGGGGAAATTTCAAATTAATGTATATGTACCGCCCCAAGATAAATACAACAAACCCATCTCATGAGCAGAAATATAATTAAATTAATATACTTTCATTCATCAGAGTTGATATATATGAGAGACTGATACAAGAAGGAATGAAAGTTATACAGATAATCATTTGCCTTAATGGCTTACATATATCTAAGTCGTTGCTTGGTTACAACAAAAATGAGTCTAGCTCAACACAATTTAAAGACCTTGGCTATACAAAAATAGAAGCTCTTGCTCCAAATTCCTCCAAGCTACTGCCTTGACAGAGGCATATCACGAACACCTGAAAATGGTTTTTCCTAAATAGGGTGAGTCAAAACCCAATAGAAACAATCTAGCACAATATATGAGGTTTAACAAAGATATAAGTAAAATGCACAGATTTAATGCTCAATGACAGAATCTTTCTCAACTCTTCTCCGAAACCAAGTTATACCAAACTTATATCTTAATTCATTTTATCCCAATTTACTAGTTATAGCCACTCCACTTAATTAGTTAAACAGAGGATACACCCCACAGGTCTCCAACCAATATTATTATCATACAAATACATTCACTTGCCATTTACGAAAATTTCGTCCGCGGGAATCAATACTCATGTATATGCGCAGTTTTCGGGACTTTCACCCTAAACACACAGGCCAACTTAATTTAATGGAGTCCATCCCCTTTCTCCTCCTAAACATGGAGTACGTCACATTTCTCCTCCTAAATATCATACATATACAATGTATACAATTCATAATCATATTCAATGATAACGACTAGGTGATTGGTTTCAATTTGCCTAATCCTCATACAATTTCTACAACAATCATAGCTATTATTTGTCGATAGCCCAAGACAGATATTTCTAAACAGATATACAATTTTCACAATAGATAAATTATCCAAACTTCCATAGGTGAGAGATAATACATATCCGACTATATCATTCATATAAACAATCTCTCAATTCCACACTTTCAATACCAATTTCATTATTTATACAAAATAATCATTTGAGTCGTTTTAGGGCAAAACTCTCATTTTTCCTGATTTCATCCCAAACATCAAAATGCACCATTCTAACCTAACACAAGCTCATAATTACTCTCATAACCATTTCTATTACATTCATTTCAAAATCCCTCTTTTGATTTTGAACCAAAACCCTCGGTTTGTTCAAAATCACTATAAGTTCCAATATTTCTTACATATCGACGAATAACTGGGTTAAAACTCATAGAAGATAGTAGAAAGTCCTTACCTCAAAGTTAGGAGACGAACAAAGCAAGGTGGAACCTTCAACAACGCCGAAACCAAGTTTCAATCAGATCAAAACGGAGCTTTTGGAATGCTCTAACTTTTTCTCAAAGACACTAGGGTAGAAAACTCAATGGATCTAGGTTAAAATGTAGAGAGAGTGTGAGTTTTAGAGAGAGAGTGTGTCGATCTAGGGTTTTGAGAGAGAAAGAGATGAAAAAGTAATGAAAAAGAAAGCTGCTGCAAACTGATATACACATAGTCCGCTCCAGTGCAAGAGTTGATGCTCGAGCGTCAGATACAACAATTTGTTCCGCTCGAGTGTAGAATACACACATCCAGTAGTTTTGCAGACAAACGAACATCGCTCGAGTGCCATATTGGCTGCTCGAGCGCCCACCCGCTCGAGTGTAGAACACACTCTCCCAATAGTTTTGCAGACCTACAAAAAGTTCACAAAGCCCACTCGAGCGCAAGAAGTGCTGCTCGAGCGCAAGAGCAAAAATCTAAGCAACACAAGGTTTGAAAACCAAACAACCAACCTGTTCCAAACATAACCACTACAACCTAATAGTCAAACTCAAGCAAGAATAAGAGGGAAAAAGACATGAACAACATTCAAAAATCATAAAACCAGAGTCTAGAATACAAGATAGATCAAGTCATATAGTGATTCCGATTTTGACTCGACCCTTGTTGTATCTCGGACTCGGGTTTGATGGTTTCATATTGTTTTTTACACCTTGTTTCTCCTGTATCTCCTCAGGTTTGGCTTTTGGATTGTTGTGGTTGCGCTTAGAACAGGTTGGTTGCTTAGTTTCTAAACTCTTGTTGCCCAGATTTTTAGTCCTCCGCTCGAGCAGCACTTCTTGCACTCGAGCGGCACTTCTTGCACTCGAGCAGGATTTGCGAACAATAGTACTTTTGTAGGTCTGCAAAACTACTGGGAGAGTGTTTTCTACGCTAGAGCGACGTTTCCTACGCTCGAGCGGGTGGGCTCTCGAGCGGCCCTTATTGCATTCGAGCGTTGGTCTGTTGTCTGCAAAACTACTGGGAGTGTGCATTCGGGGCTCGAGCAGAATAACTTATTGTGTCTGACGCTCGAGCGTCACTTCTTGCGGTCAAGCGGACTGTGCGTATATCAGTTCATAGCAACACCTTTTTACATCATTTTCTCACATCCATTCCTTTCAAAGCCCTAGATATAAGAGTCTCTCTCTCTAAAACTCTTACACTCTCTACATTTTCACCTAGATCAAGTGGTTTCTCTACCCTACTCCCTTTGTTAAAAAGGTAGAGCATCTCATGGGCTACATTTCTATCCGAATAGAGTTGTGTTTGAGGATCTTTTAAGTTTCCTCCTTGCTTGCTCGATTTCTAACTTCGATGTAGGAATTTCCTACACTCTTCTATGAATTTTAACTTAAATATTTGTTGATGTGTAAGAAACATTGGGACTTGAGGTGATTTTGAACAAACATAGGGTTTGGGTTAAAATCAAAAGAGGAGTTTTTGAATGAACGTATTGGAAATGGTTTTGGGAGTAGCTATGAGTTTGTGTTGTGTTAAACTGGTTAATTTTGGTGTTTGGGATGAAATTGGGAAAAATGGAGTTTTGCCTTAAAATGTCTAAAATAATTATTTTGTATAAATAATGAAATTGGCATTGAAAGTGTGAAATTGAGAGGTTGCTTACATGAATGATGTAGTTGGATTTGTTTAATCTCTCACCCATGGAAGTTCAGATAATTTATCTGTTGTAAAGATTGTATATCTGTTTAGAAATATCTATTTTGGGTTATCGATGGAGGATAACCATGATTGTTGTAAAAATTGCATGAGGATTAGGCGGATTGAAACTAATCTCTTGGTCATTATCATTGAATATGATTATAAATTATATACATTGTACATGTATGATATTTGGGAGGAGAAAGGGGATGTACTCCATATGTGGGAGAAGAAAGGGGATGGACTCTATTAAATTAAGTTGGCCTGTGTGTCCAGGGTGAAAGTCCTGAAAACCACGCATATACATGGGTGCCGATTCCCGCGGTCGAAATTTTCATAAAATGGCAAGTAAATGTATTTGTATGATATTAATACTGGTTGGAGACCTGTGGGGTGTATCCTCTGTTTGATTAATTAAGCGAAGTGGGTATAAATAGTGAACTGGGATAAAATGAATTAAGATATAAGTTTGGTATATCTTGGTTTTGGAAGAAGAGTTATGAAAGATTTTGTCATTTGGCATTGAACCTGTGCATTTTACTTATATCTTTGTTAAACCTCATATATTGTGCGAGATTGTTTCTACTTGGGAAAACCATTTTCAGGTGTTGGTGATATGCCTCCGCCAAGGCAGTAGCTTAAAGGGATTTGAAGCGAGAGCTTCTATTTTTGTTGTATCTATTTTTGTATAGCCAAGGGCTTTAAATTATGATTGAGCTAGACTCATTTTTGTCGTAACCAAGCAGTGACTTGGAATGATGTAAGCCATTAAGGAAATGATTATCTGTATAACTTTCATTCCTTCTTCTATTTGTCTCTCATGTATATCAACTTTGATGAATGAAGGTATGCTAATTTAATTATATTTCTGCTCATGAGACGAGTTTGCTATATATATTTAAGGCACCTTTTAATGTTCTTGAATAATTTGTAAACAAAAATTTTGAATTTATAGGATTATTGATAATGCACCTTCATGAGCTGTGCCAAAAAAGATATATAAAAATAATTTGGTTGGAATAAAAAATTACAGTTATTATGATGTGTCACATAATTAATCAGAATGCCTTTGAGAACTGAAATTATTATTTGTTTTGCATTGGCTACAGGAGCCAACTTTTTTGTATTGAGACTTTTTTAGCCTAACTTTTTTAGGCCTATTTTGGGAAGTGGGTTAAAAGCCACTTCCTAGCTTTTAACCCACTTCCCTCTCTCACAAAAAAGCCAACAAGCAACTTTTAACCATCTTCCCAAAACAGCTTAGCCTCATTTGGTTTTTGTCTTTGGGCTTTTTTGACTTTTGTGAGAGGAAAAATGTAATGATTATGGTTTCGATGTGGCATTTTGTCTTATTGGCATATATAGCCTATTTTATCTTTTTATACTTTTTTAGCCCCCCAAAATGTTTACCAAACGAGGACTAAGATTATAGAGATTTTGTGCATGATTACCTTTAAGGACATTGTTTATGATTTGAATTTATAATTTTTTATGTATCAATGTGAATAACTCTTACAATCTTACTGATATAAGTATAAATCTTATCTTTGAATCAACACAACTTATGAATTTTTTTCATGTTATACTTCAATATTGTCACATAAAAGTGTTATAATAGTTCATAATCAAACACCACTTGAAATATAATTAAAGACCCGATGCATCATTTTAGACATAACCAATAACATAAGAAATTAGCAAAGACCTTTTTGATTGATAACCAAAACAATACACCATGAGTAATAACAAAGTTATAATTTGTATATTATTAAAATTTTCGTTATTTTTATAAGTGAAATCATGATTTTTTAGTAAATTTGATTAACACAAATAATGATTTGATTTCAGGTTGAGAATACATTTTTTTTATAAAAAAAACTTTGAAAAAATTATTTTTACGAGCCTTTTACATAGAATTACACATAGTGACAAAAATTTTCATCAACCATTACCAAATCTATTTGTATTTAACTTTTAATCGTTGAGGTAGCGTTTGATTTTGTTTTTAAAACATGATTTGAAACAAAAAAAAAAATTTATTTGGTTAATAAATTTTTTAAATAAAACTCAAAACTCAATTTTCTCTCTCCTCTCTCATTCTCTCTCTCTTTTTTTTAATTTTTTTTAATAAATATTCTCTCATTCTCTTTTTTTATTATTAATAAATCAATCAATCACTTTTTCTCCTTTATCTCTCAAATTCTATACATCAATCAATCAAATTTTCTCACCCATCTATTTAACAAACAGAAAACAAAATAAAAAAACCTAAAAATCATCCGAAAACTATTTACAAAAATCATAACTAAACAAATTTTCAACTTTCAATTTTTTTTTCAACAACTTATCTTTTAAAATACAACTCAAAACTTATCTAAAAAACTAAACCAAACCAACTCAAAATTTTCTACATATAAGTATTAAGATTCAAAATTAATTTTTTACTTTAAAATAAATTCTCGTGCATCGTACGAGTCACCTACTAGTTAATTAATAATGAGATTGAGATAAAAAAAAAAAAGTTTGTGGGTAGAAATTAAGATGTAGTATTCTCTTCAAAATAATAATTAAAAAAAAAAGTATAAAAAAGTCAACATATATAATTTTGAATTATTAATTTCAACGTCCACAAAAAAGTACAAATTTTCAAAATAGAGAAAATTAACCGAGACTACCTACACACACACAAAAAAAAAAAAAAAAAATACAAAGGGAAACCGAAGACGACAATCGGATAACAATAATAATATGTTATTTTGGATTTGGATTCTTAAACCCTAGGCTCTTGCTGCAATCGGTAATAAAGAAATCATGAACCGCATCAGAGAATTGGTAGCCCCTCCTTCCATCCTCATCATTTTGTCCAAACAATGAAAATAAGCCCTCTCTGTAACAAACAGTCGAAAGCCTGAGAGAATTGCCACATCCATACATTTCAAGATTTCTAATCTCATGGGTTTCATGGTTGAACAACACCAGCTCGTTCGTCCGACTTTCAAACAAAAGCTCCTTCTCTTTTCAAAACCCACACGGACGTAAAACTTCTGGAAAGGGTTTTACTGTTACTAGTTTGATCCAACACCCTTCCTCCTCCATCACCCATATATCAATACTACATTCAGAAATCACATAAGTGTGACAAAAAAACAAACCAATAGAATCATTGTACAATGAAAGAGACCTCATTTATGTTTAGGATTAGCAGGCACTTCTATCTCTCTAAACTCCTTTAGCCTCATGTCAAATGAAAGGATCTCATATTTACTACTATCATTACCTACAATACACAACCAATAATATGCTCCATTTACACATGTGGCATACAAAGAATTATAGATGAAACGGCTTGTAGGTATCGTAAGAAGATCAAAATGTCTTCACGAATCTTTACCTAGAGTGTATAGTGCAACAACATAATAAGGATAATCTATGTCATCACCTGATTCATCACAATCCTTTCAATAAAGTTGTGAATCCAAATAATCTTGTAATCCCTAGTCAATGGGTCCAACCCAAATCCAAGTACATTTACAACGGCATGAAAATTCGGTGGAAAAATTGGTTTGAGTACATGGAGGCGACAAAACTCTCTCATAGCAGGGTTCCACAAAGCCATACAGTCACCATCACTATACCCACAATTGTATATCAAAAGCATGCCGTCAATGGGGGCCAACAACATCTCCCATACATCCTGGCATCTGTAGATGATTAAGATTTTCATGTAAAGGTAGTATGCCAGCAAGTGTGTCATCAGGGAAAAGTGCGATAGCATATCTATCAATGTCGAAAATATAATGACGAACAAGGAGACGACCATAATTGTTTTCCTAGTTAAAGTGCTTGGTAATGAAATTAGGGCTTTTAATTAGAGTGTACCAGTACCTGCAGACACATTTGAATCGCAACAGCGATTTCATGGGCAACCTTGAAAGTATCTCATTCACAACATCTTCAGGTAAATTTCAATCCCTGTTGCTCAACATTTTACCACCTCTGCTGTCAAGAGCCTTATTTTCCTAATGACACAAATATAAAAAGAACAAACCTGTTACTGATTTTAGTTGAGTAAAAAAAGGACAAAAAGAAATCTTGTAATGCACACCAACTGCAACAACCCCAATTGCAAAAAAGACATTGATAATGATTCATTTCCACCAAATAATACAAAAATAAAAATAGGTTAATATATCGTATGTGATTTTGAGTTAATAAATAAAAAATATATATATATAATTCTATAACATCAAACAATTATTTATCACGATGATCACAGTTGCTCTGCGACATTTTACCTCTCTCAAATAATGCTTCATCAATCAAATCTTTTTTTAAGAATGGTGACAACAGAACACTACCTAAAAGAAAAAATGAGTGAATTGATAACTTTGAACTAATAGCACAACAGCATCTAAATATGCATCATAAACATGACATGAGTGACAAGTCTTAATGTTTCCCAAGGCCATTAGTAATTTAGCAAAGTGTTACATTTGGAAAAAGATGAAATATAATTTTTCATGAATTCAAAAAAATTGTTAATATTTCTAGAACTGTGAATAAATTTTTTTTTTTTAAAAAAGAAAAATAAAATGAGTTCACTTATAGAAAAAAAACTCTAATTAGTTTATGATTTATATTATAATCCCACATCGGGAGAAGAATAAAAGCCAAAGTTTGTTTCACTACCTATCTATATATTATATAAGGAAAATAAGATTTTTAGAGAGAAGCCTTTTAGGAGTTCTAAACTCTTATTATAAAATTATTGGATTTTCTCAATTTTAAACAATTAAGAAAATTTTCATTGACTCTTCCATTACCTTTTATTTTACAAGCCCACATTGGAAAAAGAAAGAAAAAGTGAATTGTTTCACTTACATAAAGTGAATCTTATGCTCCCATTTAGATAAGCAAAAAGAAAATTTAATAAGAAGCCCTATGATCAATATCTCATACTCATTTTTTTTTATTTTCTTAATTTTAAACAATTAAGAAAATCCCCATTGGCTAGCTTTCACTTAACTTTTATTTTACAATTCCACATAGAAGTTTTGATTTTAAAAATAATTTTGAATGATATTTTGAAACTCTCATAATATTTCTTTAAAATAATTACAATCCTACATCGAAAAAAGAAAGAAAAAGTGAGTTGTTTTACTTATATAAAGTGTTAAAATCCCATATCTGGAAAAGAAAGAAAAAGTGAGTTGTTTCACTTATATAAAGTGTATCTTATAAAGGGAGTTTTGAGGGAGAAGCCTTCTAGAAGTTCCAAACCCTCATTCTAAAATTATTGAATTTTTTTAATTTTAAATAATTAAGAAAATTTTCATTGGCTAGTTTCCATTTACCTTTTCATTTTACAATCCCACATCGGGAAAAAAAAAAAAAGAAAAAAAAAATAAATTGTTTCATTTACATAAAATGAATCTTATGCTCCAATTTATATAAATTATTGAATTTTCTTAATTTTAAACAATTAAGAAAATCCAACTGGTTAGCTTCCATTTAAATTTTATTTTATAATCCCACATCGGAAAAAAGAAAAGAAAAAGTGAATTGTCTCACTTATATAAAGTGAATCTTATGCTCTCATTTATATAAGTAAAAAAAGATTTTTTTGTGAGAATCCCTATAATCAATACCAATTTTTTTTATTTTCTTAATTTTAAACAATTAAGAAAATCTCCATTGGTTAGCTTCCATTTAACTTTTATTTTACAATCCCACATAGAGGTTTTGATTTTAAAAATAATTTTGTGTGACGTTTTGAAACTCTCATAATATTTAACTTTAAAATAATTACAATCTCACTCCGAGAAAAGAAAGAAAAATTGAGTTGTTTTACTTATATAAAGTGAATCTTATACTCTCATTTAATATTATAGTATTGTGCATGTTTTAGTTCAAGATGGTTTAAATTCTAAAATAAAATTTAAAAGTTTTAATTAATTAGTTTTGCTATAAATTGGTTGGCCTTTTGACTTAGCCAATTAGGCTGAATCGTTTTTGGTTTGACTGATTCACTAGTTTAACTGCGATTTTAGTTGTTTTATCAAAATATATTGCTTAAATTTGTTTGATTTGAAATAAACTAAGATTGACCTTATTAAAAATTGAATGATTGAGATTGCTTGATTAAAAATAAATTTTCCATCCAAACAACTGTTAACTTTTATTTTACAATCACACATCAAGAAAATGAGGGGGAAAAAAAGAGTTGTTCACTATATAAACCTTATATTCCCATTTAATATTGTAGTATTGTGTATGTTTCAGTTCAAGATAGTTTAAATTTTAAAATTAAAATAAAATTTAAAATTTTTAATTAATTAATTAATTTTTGTATAAGTTGGTTGGTCCTTTGACCTAGCCAATAGGGTGAACCATTTTTGGTTTGACTGATTCGCTGGTTTAACTGCGATTTTTGCAGTTTTATCAAAATATAATGGTAAAATTTGTTTGATTCGAAATAAATTAAATATTGACCTAATTAAAGATTAAATGGCTAAGATTGTTTGATTCAAAATAAACTTCCCGCCCAAACAATTGTTAACTTTTAAACAATTAAGAAAATCTTCATTGACCAGCTTCCATTTAACTTTTATCTTATAATCCCACATCGAGAAAAGAAGGAAAAGTAAATTGTTTCACCGACATAAAGTGAATTTTATGCTCCTATTTGTCTAAGTAAAAGAAAATTTTTAGTGAGAAGCCTTATGATCAAAATCACATGCTAATTTTTTTGATTTTCTTAATTTTAAACAATTAAGAAAATCCTAATTGGCTAGCTTCCATCTACCTTTTATTTTACAATCCTATATAGAGGTTCTAATTTTAAAAATAATTTTGTGAAACTCTCATAATATCTCTCCTTAAAAGTATTCTTTTATAAAATATATAGATATATTGATAATCTCAATGTCACTCTTACTGCTCTTTTACAAAAATTATGAGATAATTACTATAATTTTTAATTTGTATTTAAAACTTATAAATTATGAGACAGATTATTATAATTTTAAATTTATATTGTGTCGATTTTAAATTTAAATTAATAGATTGCTTTCCATATTTAGTGGAGATTATTTCATTTTTACCCCTATACTTTTGCATGATTTTCAATGACCCCCAAAACTACTCTTATTTTCACGTGTACCCCTATACTATTAAGTTACTATCAATTTTTCCCCTGTCGTCACATTTGAAACGGAAAACGTTAAAAAAAATAACATTTTGGCCCCAAATTTCAAAAGAAAGATGCAAACCAATCCTCCTAACACTTCTCCAACCCGCAGACGAATCGTTTCGATTCAGCAATGTCAACACCAACCCTCCTAACACTTCTCCACCAAACGCAACTTCTTAGGATGAATCCTTGCCATTATCAAAATCTCCATGGTCCTCTCACACCACTCAAATCGATGATTACTATTCATACACAGACCTAATGGGTTCTTTTGTTCGCAAAAAAGGCCATATATACTCGCTTGCCACATCTAGCGACTTGTTATGCACTAGTTCTGATAACAAGAACATTCGGGTATGGAAGAATCAGAAGGAGTTTTCTAGGTTCAAATCGAGCAGTGGGTTAGTTAAAGCCATTGTAATTTCAAATGAAATCATCTTCACAAGCCATCAAGATGGGAAGATTCGATTATGGAAAGTGTCTGCGAAGAATCTAACAATTCACAAATGAATCGGGACTTTACCCACGTTGAAACCTTATATAAAGAGCTCAATCAATCCGAGCAATTATGTTGAGGTGAGAAAGAATCAAAATACGGTTTGGATCAAACATTTCGATGTGATTTTGTGTCTTAGTTTGAGCGAAGACAAATCTTTGTTATACTCAGCTTCTTGGGATAGGACAATAAATGTTTGGAGAGTATTGAATTCGAAATGCTTGGAATCAATTCATGCTCATGATGACGCGGTGAATGTAGTGGTTTCCGAATATGATGGGTTGGTCTTCACCGGCTCCGCAGATGATAGTGTCAAGATATGATGGCAATAGATGCAAGGGAAGGGTACCAAATACTTTTTTTCACAGAACTGCACCATATGGGTTGTAATGTTTTTAAAATTTTTAAATAGTTTTCAGACAACTTTTGGCCTACCAAAACCGCCCATTACACGAAGAAGTGAGAAAGCGAGGTAGTATAGGGCGAAGTAGGAAGTGAGGTGAAGAGAATGGTGAAAGAATGAAGTACAACCATCGAGAATTGAGAAAGATATGAAGTCCGAAAGATGGCTCGAAAAAAAGTAAAAAAATGAGAAGAAAAGTCTTCTGTTTGGAACGATTTCCAAACGAGTTTTCTACTCCCACATTTGAATATGATGCTTGGATAGGTATGTGGAATTAATTTTCCACAACTCTGCAGAAAACACTGTTTGAGAGTGCGATTTTCAAAAAAAAAAAAAAAAAATTGAAATTTGGCCTAACTAGTCGTCCTGCCGGTTGACCAAAACAGTGCAAATATTTTTTTAAAAATTTTTTTTTTTTTTTGCAATTGATATGTTAATTTTTATATATTCGAAAAAAATATTTTCTGAATTTTTTTATGTGCTTTAATAGAATTTTGAGTTGTATGTTTGGTTATGAGTTGTAAGTTTTTGTATCAAATATCAAATGTCACATCAAAAATTCCCCACTCAATTCAAAACTCTTTTCAAAACTCTTTCACCAAACAAATTTTCCACACTCAAATCATAATTCCAAAACTCACAAACTCAAAATACAACTCATACTCTCAAATCATAGTTAGAAAGCTCTACCAAATGCAACCTAAGTAACCTAGCATGAGATTTCATCAAGATTATGAGTTTAAATGCATAAAATAAGCTTAGAATGAAGGAAATGTTGCTAAGTCATACATGCATGTATGAAATTGTCAAAAACTCTCATGTTTGAGCATCATTCATGCCATTAGAGATGAAATTAAAAGCTAGAAGTCACATGCATGCATAATTCATAAAGTTTTGAGGCTCAATTGCATGTGTTTAAAGTGGAAGGAAAGAATTTGAATGAATTTGGGACATACATGCATAGAAATAGGAAGTTTGGCCATGTTGAGTTTGGTTTTGAGCATCTAAACTGTTATTGTAAGTTATTTGGCACATGCATGTTTGAATCATCTTGTTTACCATTTAAATTCATGTTTTGAAAATGAATTTCTTACATGCAAGAGTTTTTTAGCTCAATTTTGGAAAATTGAAGAGGCTTTGAGCGAATGATTTGTGAATCATCTTGTATTTGAGTTTTCTAAAATGTTTTTATGATTATTAAAGTGTTTCCATTAGTTTGGAATGGCCCTGGAAGCTTTTACATGTTAAAATACATTTTTGGAACTCAAATTTTATGTCTAGAAACCCAAAAAATTCAAAGCTGGCTCGAGCAACCAAGTGGTGGCTCGAGCCAACATTGCGAGTTCCCAGTATTTTGAACTCTACAAAAGCTGGCTTGAGCGACCAAATGGTGGCTTGAGCGAGCTTAGTTTTTGCCTTCAGCTGGCTCTAGCCAGTAGCTTATTTTCAGCATCTTTTCAAAAGATGTTTTAAGTACATATCTTCGCTCTCATCTCTTTCCAGGCTTTCTTAGGCATGATTTACGAGCCATTAAGGATTTATAAGCTAAGAAACATCATACGTAAGTGAATTAGAAAATACGTTCGAATCCGAGTATGTGGTTCAATATGAACAAGTTATGTGACATGGAATGAATAAGAAGTTAAAGCAAGAAAGCTAAGCCATGTATGGCCATATGAATGGGTAACAATGAGACATGTTTTGTGCTATGTACATTTGTGTTTGTAGGTCAAGACTCGAAGATTGACCAATCATTTCTGGAAGCCCACTGTGAGTAACGTTATTGTAAAGATATGTTCATATGAATTATGTTCCAAATGTGATTGATAAGTTATGATTTCTGAAATAATATTTGTTTACGTGAACGAATGTCCTATGTTTGAAATCTATTATGGCATCCATAGATAGTCCCAAGTCATAGGGGACGGCATGTTAATACGGGTCCATGACATATATGTAATTACAAGATCTCGTTAGCCACTTGTCAAAGTGGTGATGTGTTTAATCAGTATCCGGAACCCATTACTCTAGTCGGATGACGATGTGATATGTTCTATTAGATGTACCATTATTATGTTCGGATACGAGAATGATTATGTTATGATCTATTTTATGATTATGAAATGTTCGAAATTTGTTCACTAACCTCTTTACCTTAATGTTATTTATTAGGCTTTAGCTCACTGTTTGTATATACATATATATGTAAGTGAGCGTGTGTAGGACCAGGCCTGGGGGCTTCTGTCTGACTTCTGTTTTGTCAAGCCAACCACCGTGCCTCACGTGGAGATTCTTGAAAGTCAATGTGATCAAGACGTTTTGTGACCAAGTTTTAACCTCTTAATGTCTTTTGTTTATTTTGTATACAGGGCTAAGCCCCCTTTTTGTTGTAACTGCATTTGGTTGGCGTAATGATGATGTTATGATATATGTATGTAAATGTTTAAAGTTTTTTGTCTCATATAAGTCAGCACAACTCATTGGACAATTATATTTATGTATTTGCTTCCGCTAGCTCCTTAATTTTGTTTAATCTGTTCAAAGGCCTTCGGTAATCTTAGGATTACTGGCCGATTACGATACTAAACCTATAGGGGCAGGTTTGGGTCATAACATTAGCATTTACCACTTTTAATCTATCATACACTAAATTATATGGCACATTTCACTTTACCCATGGGATTTGAGTCATGTACGGTTTATCCCCCTAACGTTTAGAAATGATTACATAACTCCTATGTGGTTTGTAAACTAAAATGCACCATTAAACACCATTAAACATTCCTTCCAACTTAGCAGTAAGTGTGAAACACGTGGCAAACATAAATGGGTTATATGCTCATTTTCAAATTTAAAAAGGATAAATTGCACATGAAATAAATCACAGGGGGTTAAAGTGCACTTTGTCTTCCAAACAAATGATGAAAATATATGAGTATTTTAGTCATTTTCAATTGAATCGTTAATGGTCCTAACAGTGTACTTCAGTCCACAAACCACAAAGGGGGTACGTGGTCATTTTTAAATGTTAGGGGGTAAACCACACATCACCCAAACCACAAGGCGGTAAAGTGAAGTTTGCCTTTATATAAATCCAACTTTCTTATCATATCATTGTGAATCAATTCATACGTTTAAAATTATGAATCTCTAACATTTCATTTTAAAAAAAAAATTATAAAAAAAAAAATTGATAATTTTAATAAATGATAAATAAAAATTAATAAACATACTAGTTTGTTGGAAATATTAAAAGAATTTCTATTAGAATAAATATTATAATAATCAATCAAAAATAGCAGATGAAATATTAATAGAGAAAAGGTTTAGAAACGCCTGTAAAATGGTTAAGGCACACAAAAATGCGCTCTTCTTAAGAATGATACACCCTCTTCTGCATTAGGTTGATTGGTGCTCCTTTCTCAAAATACGAGGACTTTTAAGACTACTCGTGTGCAACAAAATGGAACTCACGAACCATAGATTGCCTAACAATCAAATAATTCAGAGATGTATATATCATGTATATTATATATACATATACACAGTGGTGTATTATACAAAGAATATGAAGAAGATGACTTATGTATCTCACTCTCCAACAACAAGAAAAGTAGTATTATATAAACAACAGTCTAACAAATAAGAAGAGAAATAAGGACCAAATCAATAGTAGATAAAATCACATTCTGTAGATATTTATTAGTAGTTGAGAGAACAAAGGAGACTAGAGAAAATTACGGTAACAATAAAATATATATTTAAAATAAATAAAATATATAAATAACAATTTTAAATTAGAAATAACAATCCCTACATAATTTAAAATTTAAAGGAGTGTCTTTTACTGCTTAATGAATATATATGTCTTCTAGACTTGAACCTACACTTAGTGTTAGCAACTTCAGTTTGAAAGAACTATAGTGAACTAAGTCCTGAACTAGGCCCTTGAGTTCGAACACACACAGTACGAGCAACTATAATGATTCTGGAACGGTTTGGCGCGTTAGATGATTATGCGCACGTATCTTGTTTCTATGAGTGTCTTTAAAGAATAGTCCAATTTCCCACAGCAGCGACTCCACTGCCACACTCATATTGGTGTATCCTCCCAAGGTGATTTCTGACTAACACTATAAAAATCCTACCTCGGACACATTTAGAGTTAAACTCTTCCTAAAATCATTACAATAGTAAACACTGTTGCCATAAGAATAGGAATTAAGGAATCATTACAATAGTAAAAACTGTCACCCTATAATTTCGTTATTACCTATTGTACGAGCACGAAATATTGTTCTCGTATAATCATGTTGATCAAGATTGCGCTCCTCCGTACGTCGTCACTTTACTCCCTGAAAATACAAACGTGAGCTAGTCGGCGGGTGTGTGCCGGATACCTCTCCGATGCCTAAGTCAGCAAAATAGACAAATAGACAAAAAGCTCTGTGTATTCGAGAATCAAAGTTGTGTTACCTCTCCATAGGTGATGTTATGAGCTTTTATAGGTTCCGCGTGGCACAATCCTAGTAGGACTCTTACTCCTCCATTCAGAGTCCTCCTAGGAATCACATTCCAGAAAGATAAGGCTTATCCTTCAACACCCCCTTCACTGCTTAAACCAAGTGAGATGGTTTTACCACGGTTGGATATCAATACGACCGAGATAACATGACCATGCTAAAGCTGCAGATTAGACTGAGCTCTACCTAGCTCGGTTCTTCCTTTCACTGCGTGTACCTCGGTTTGACACATTCCAACTGGGTTGTCTAAGACCGCATTAACCACAACGAGCTTGGACCAAGCTAACAAATAGCAAGGTTCTGAGGAAAGCTCAACATACCTCGGCTCAATATAGTATGACCGAGGTAACTGTTACCGCTCTGAGTGTAGTGACCGAGCTAAATGCAAAGCTCTGTTGGACCGAGTTAACACTTGCTAGGTCTCTTCCTCACTTGGACCGAACTAACACTTGGACTGTGGTTCACTTTCTAAGCCCTTTTCACCCCGGCCCATAGAACAGCCCATTATCCAACTCGGCCCAATTTATATATAAATTACCCTCTCAATCGCCCCTTTATTCCATCTGCACAGCATGATAGGGATTACCTGTTACCAGCCGAGCTAAATGCTTTATCTTTTCAACCGAGCTAAAAACTTTAGCCTTTCAATCGAGCTAAACTCACACCGAGCTACCCATCTGTCCGGCCAAAACGTCTCTTCAGTCACTGTAACTGAATCGCTTCTCATTCCAAGAACACGTGGCACACTCTCATTGGTTCAAGACAACTGCCACGCCGCCCTCGTACCTCGCGTTTTTTGAACAGTCCCGCCTTTTTTTCCTTCTCTTTACACAAAACAAACCCTTGAGTTTTTTGAATCATTCACATCACTATTCACCTCTTTCTCTCTCTCTCTTCGAGCCTCCATTTCTCCTCAACCCTGTGCTTGCTGTGTTTTTTGCTACTACGACTTTCATCTTCAGTGCCTTATCCTTGGACTGGTATGTTGCTCAAACTAATTTCCTTTTCGTTGATTTTGCACTTGTTTAATACATAGCACATGTATTTTGTATGTTTTTTCAAAACACATACTACTTTTACTTCCATATTCTTGGGAAAAAGCTTGTGATAGAACCACTGCATTTTTTGAATAACCTGAGAAACACTGTATTCGATCCAAAATCATACTTCAACCGAACTGAAAACTTGTTTGCCTTGGTTGCAAGCCTAGCCACTCCTGTCAACCGAACTGAAACATGAGTTATACTTGTAGTTTTCATTGGTTAGGTACCTTTATTTTCAATTAACCGAGCTATCGAACTGTACTAGGCCTGCGCAATACCGTGCTAGAAAGCCTTAACGCTGACTGAGCTATAACTTAGGGCTAAACTAGCTTCCTTAGTTGAAACCGGACTGAGAATGCTGCCCCAAGGGCTCAACCGGGCTAAAGCCCCTTGCTCAAAACCAAGCTAAAACTGATAGCATCCCGTTTAGCTGTGCTTGGACTTCATTTATCTCGCCCTTGTTTCTTGTATCACGGTCCAATGCTCAGTGCTTAACACTTTTCTTTTTCACTTTGCAGACTTAGGTTGGCCAGACACTCCTCTGATCGCTCAACCGAGCTACTCAGCTTCACTATTTGACCGAGCTAGTACATAGCTAATTTATACATAAATTAAAACTTGATGGGTAAATATAGGTTTTTGGTAAACACACCAGGTGGTATGGCCGAGTTCCGATGGGACTACCATATCCTAGATGACGTTCATCTCACCCTAGCCGAACTAGATACCACTTATTGGGGAAACCCCGGCTATGTTCCTTTTACCCTTCTTTCCATTGTAGAAACCAAACTAAGATTCCCTGTACAGCCTCTTCTTTGTGAATTCCTTAGACAAACAAACCTTTGCCCTACCCAGCTTTCCACCAATTCATATCGCATAATAAACGGCATAGCTGCGCTAAACCACAAGCTTGGCATTAACCTTGGTTTGGCTGAGCTATTCCATCAGTATTCTCTAGGTCAGAATGAAAACGGCTGGGTTTACTATTTAAGAATCAGACATCGTCGTGAAAAGATAATCAAAAATACCCCAGATAAAGACGTAAACGACGATGATTTTTTTTGGGTTTCTGGGAATTTTGAAGACCATGAGGCCCAAATTCCAAGCGACCGAATAAACTGGAACAAAGGAGTGGCCGGTATAACTACCTCGGTTCAATTTTGTGCTTCCTATTACCTCAGTTTTCTTAACTTCAACCGTACTAACCGTTTTTTATTTATTTGCAGATTTAAACTTCCTCAAGTCCCAATACAGCTATCCAAACTTAGCTGTACTTCACACCGCACTACGACACCCAGATCAGAGCTGGGCCGAGCTACTGAATTTTGAGCCGACCTACCGATACAGCAGCAAATGAAAAACTAGGGTAACCGACTTTTTGTTGGAAGCCTCTCCTGAACTGGATCCAACCTTGCCCGAAATCAACTTGATCCCACTAACTGCTGAACAAGAAATGGCCAAGAAAAGAGCCGTCAGAGCCCTTTTGACCGAGACAAACGTGCCTGAGGTACCACCAGCCGGTCAAACACAGGAGACCGTGGTAGCCTTATCGTCCCACCAGCCTTCTTCATCCCGTCCAAACAAGCGTGCTCAGACTTCCACAACCGAGCAACGCCTTGTCGACGAGGATGAAACCGTGGTTCCTAAAACCACGCCACCAAGCCCCCCACCTGAGCACTCAGACCGAGCTAGCTCATCAAAGTGGGTACCGAAGACCATGTTTTAGAACTATGCTATCAACGATTCTGATTCAGTAGTCGCTGAAAAAAGACCACCTGATGGCATTCAATCTTGCCAAAGGCGTATGCCTTCCAGCTGACATGTCATACCATGACCACCTAACCGAGTTGAAAGAAATTCGCTCGGCCACAAAGTCCATGGTGCTGGTAAGTTGCCCCTTTGCTCATCTTTCTAATCTTTACAACTTTCTGCTCGGTTTCACTTTAAAAGTTTCTTATCATCCTCTTGCAGGCCATACAGAAAAACCACGTTGCTCACAAGCGAGTTCTAGAGCTGCGAAAAGCCACAAGGCAGGCCATGGCAGAAGCTGATGCCAAAACAACCGAGCTAGAGGAGTCAAGGAAGCAGATAGCCGAGTTACGAACCGAGATGGCTCGTCTGTCCGGTCTTGTCAGCTCGGCTGAGGCAGATAAGAAAAAGGCCGCGGCCGTGGTAAAAGACAAGTATTTGCGCGAGCTTGCAAAGCTTGAAGGGAAAAAGAATGCCGAAATAACAAAGCTTGAGAAGAAGCTAGAGGATGCGGAAGACCGCGATTTCAAAGAAGGCGAAGCCCTATACATCAAGCAGTGTGAAGCTGCGAAGGACTTGTTCATTAAATGCGGGTGGAGGGGGGCTGTGGCACAGCTCGGTCATGAACATGAGATCGAGGTCTTCAATCCTCCTCCATATTTTATACCGAGCTCCTTGGCGGAGTATGCCGCTACCACTCAGCAACAATTTCTGGAATAGGAGGATGAAGATAAAGCTCCAGAAGACAACACTCAATCCGGTCGCCAGTCTATCTCCCCAACTCTAGAGGTCTCCATCCCACCTTTGCCAGCTGATGCGGGTCTTTCAACCGAGCTTAACCAAGAGGTGCCTGCCATAACCGAGCTACCCCTGGGTGAAGACCGCGTTGTTCTTGACGCTGATTTAGATGACCTGTTTGCTTGACTATGTACTTTTCTTCTTTTTTTGTCTTTTGGAAAGAGAGACTGTAACCGGGCTGAAGTCCCCCATTTTGTACTTTGACTCTGCATGATCAATGAAACAGTGCTTTTGTTCCAACTGTTACTTCGGTTTACTTGCATGTACTTCACTTTCTAACTGTAATCTGAGTAAAGTAAAACATTCTCTGGCCGAGATACTTTATCTCGGTCTTAACTTTGCAATCTGACTGGTCATACCTGCCAACCTCTTTAGCCCTGATCCTTATCTCGGCTAAAGAACAATAAATGTTGGTTTTTCCAGCCAACCACTCTTCAGCCTGGATCCTTATCTTGGTTGAAGAGTACTCAAAGTTGGTTTTTCCAGCCAACCGCTCTTCAGCCTAGATCCTTATCTCGGTTGAAGAGTACTCAAAGTTGGTTTTTCCAGCCAACCACTCTTCAGCCTAGATCCTTATCTCGGCTGAGGAGTACTAAGTGTTAGTTTTTCCAACCAACCTCTAGATTGGTTTTTCCAACCAACCTAGAGTAAGTGTTTGGTTATTCCTGCCAAACGTCCTTTAGCTTGGATCCTTATCTTGGGCTTAGGAAGGGTGTTGGTTATTCCAGCCAACCTCTAAGTTGGTTTTTCCAGCCAACCTAGAGTAAAGTGTTTGGGTATTCCGACCAAACGTCCTGCAGCCTGGATCCTTATCCTGGGCTTGGGAGGGGTGTTGGTTTTTCCAGCCAACCTCTAGGTTGGTTATTCCTGCCAACCTAGAGTAAAGTGTTTGGTTTTTCCAGCCAAACGTCCTGCAGCCTGGATCCTTATCCTGGGCTTAGGAAGGGTGTTGGTTTTTCCAGCCAGCCTCTTCAACACCGATCCTAATCTTAGCTGAAGAGAATGCAAAGTTGGTTATTCCGGCCAACTATGCTGTCAATGCCCTTAACTCACTAAAATAACTTTTATAGTAGAAAACTTCTATACTGAAAAGAAACTACTTGTTTTATTGAAAAAGGAAAAAATTACAAGTATTTTAAAGAAAAGCTAAAAATAAAATAGCTTGAGATTGGTAGTGTTCCACGGCCTGGGAATGGCCTTGCCTTCTCCATCCTCTAAGTGGTATGCCCCTTTTCCAGCTAATCCCACCACTTTGTATGGTCCTTCCCAATTAGGCCCTAACTTGCCATCTCCGAGTACCAAGGTGTTTCCCATTACTTTGCACAGTATCCAATGTTCAATTTTGAATTGTCTTGGATGTACTGTCTTGTTATACTTTATGGACAACTCTTGCTGGTACGAGGCAATGTGAACCAGTGCTTTTTCTCTTCTTTATTCTGCAAGGTCGAGCTCCAATGCTATGGCTTCACCATTTAAGTCTGGATCAAAATTTTTGCTTCTAATGGTGGGGAGGCCAACTTCCAGTGGGATTACTGCTTCCATGCCATAGACCAAGAAAAATGGTGTTTCTCCTGTTGACCGCCGAGGTGTGGTACGGTAAGCCCATAAAACATGAGGAAGTTCTTCAGCCCACTTGCCCTTTGCCTTCTCTAACCTTTTCTTCAGTCCATCCAAGACAACCTTGTTTGATGCTTCTGCTTGGCCATTTGCTTAGGGATATGCCGGTGTAGAATTGTAGAACTTTATCTTGTACTCTTCACAAAAGCCTCTAAAGATTCTGCCATCAAACTGAGTGTCGTTGTCTGATATTAGAGCCTTTGGTATACTGAACCGAGTGATGATATTCTGCCAGACAAACTTCTTCACATCTTTCTCCTTTATTGATGCTAGTGCTTTTGCCTCCACCCACTTTGTGAAGTAGTCTGTTGCTGTAAGAAATAATTTTCTGTTGCCGGGTGCTGTTGGAAGTGGTCCTACTATGTCCAAGCCCCACATTGCGAAGGGCCATGGGCTTGTTAATGGTAGGAGTTCTCTGGCTAGCTGATGTATTTGGTGTGCGAACTTCTGACATTTCTCGCACTTCTTCACATACTTCTCTGAATCTGCTTGCATGTAAGGCCACCAATATCCTTGCGAGATTGCCCTGTATGCCAATGATCTTCCTCCTTGGTGGCTTCCGCATACGCCTTCGTGCATCTCGAACAAGAATGCTTTAACTTTGCTGGGATGAACACACTTTAGATAGGGCCCTGTGAAGGATTTCTTGTACAAGGCCATTGATGGGGAGAGCCAAAATCGCTGCGACTTTGCTCTGATTTTGTTAGCTTCTTTCTTCTCTTCAGGTAGGATGCCGTCTTTCAAGAATGTTATTATGGGATCCATCCATGGGGGGGCTAATTCAGCACAACATACCTCTTCTACTTCGGGCTCTTCAATGCTTGGTCTTGGTAGGTAGTCAATCAGCAACGGATGAGGGATGGATGTATCCGCCATTGAAGCGAAGCCTACTAGTTCGTCCGCTCTACTGTTTTCTTCCCTACCGATCTGCTCTATCCGTATTACTTCAAATTTCTTGATCTCTGTTCTGACTAACTCTTGGTATTTAGCCATACTGTCGTCCTTTGCCTCGTAGTCGCCTGAAATTTGGTTTACCACCAGTTGTGAGTCACTGTAAACCATTAGTTCGGTTGCCTTCATGTAGAATGCTAATTTCAGTCCTGCTAAAAGGGCTTCATACTCCGCCTCGTTGTTTGATGCTGGGAAGCCAAGGTTGACTGCTTGCTCTACTACCAGGCCATTTAGTGAGATGAGGACTATGCCTAGTCCTGCACCGTGCCTGTTGGATGCTCCATCCATGAAGAGCTTCCACATCTCTCCAACGAATAGCTTCCAGCAGGTAGAGGGATCGGATGATGCCTTGGGGTCCTGAGCGTTGCTGGTGTCTTCTTCAAAAGCCATGTTTGCTGCTTGCCCCCGCTATCTGACTGTACCAAGTCTTTACTTGTTGATGAGTCTTTGCTTGGTGTAGCATGGTTCGCTTCTTCCTCCCTTACTTTATTCTGGTCTGCCTTGGGATCTGACTGGATATCCTATATCAGGGGTTACAATATTCCGGCGACAATTTCCATCCCTACTTTGGTTGTACCAATTAAGTCCACTAGGCAGATGTGATGACTTCCTAGTTTGAATTCTGCGACAAAATCTGCTAAAGCTTGGGCTTTTATCGCAGTCCTGGGTTGAAACTTGATGTCAAACTATCCAAACTCCACTGCCCACTTCAAGATTCGCCCAAAAAAGTTCGCCCTCTCAAACAAATGTTTTAATGGAAAAGCTGTGAGAACGATTATGGTGTGGGCGTGAAAGTAGTGTGATAATTTCCTTGAGGCCATCATCAAGGCTAAGGCCAGTTTTTCTAGTGGTAAGTACCTTGTTTCGGCGCCCAACAATGTCTTGTTGACATAGAAGATGGACAGATGTTGGATCCCTTCCGCTCAAACCAATACTGCGCTAATTGCGTGCTGTGAAACTGCCAAGTACAAAAAGAGTTCTTCTCCAGGTATTGGGGTTACCAGCAATGGTGGAGAAGACATGTATTCTTTCAGGCTTTCTAGAGCACGGTCGCATTCGTCGTCCCACTCGAATTTTGCCTTAAGTGCCTGAAAGAATGGTCGACATCTATCTAACGATCGACTGATGAACCGATTGAGCGCAGCTGCCATGCCAGTGAGATGCTGTACTTCTTTTACTGAGTTGGGTCTCTCTAGATCTTGGATTGCTTTGATCTGAAAGGGGCCTGCCTCTATACCCCAGTTGGTCACCAAGAAGCCTAGGAATTTGTCAGATCCTACGCCGAACGCACACTTGGATGCATTTAGGCACAACTTGTGCTTCTTCAGGATCTGAAACATCTCACCTAGGTCCCTGAGATGGTCATTCTCATCCTTGCTCTTGACCACCATGTCGTCGATGTAAGCCTCCATTGTTCTGCCTAACAATGGTTCAAACATCTTGGTGACCATCTGTTGGAAAGTTGCCCCTGCGTTCTTTAGGCCAAAGGGCATGACCTTGTAGCAGTACAGTCCTCTTGGCGTTGTGAAGGACGTGACCTCTTGGTCTGGTTCATACATAGCGATCTGATGGTAGCCTCTGTACGCATCAAGAAAGCTAAGTCGGTTATATCCTGCTGTTAGGTCTACCAGTTGGTCTATCCGTGGTAGGGGGAAGCTGTCCTTTGGGCATGCTTTGTTGACTGTTTTGTAGTCTACGCAGACACGCCATTTTCTATTCTTCTTTGGCACCACCACGGTATTGGAGATCCATCTGGGGTAGTGCACCTCTTTGATAGCTTGTGCCTCTAGTAGGTTTCCCACTTCTTCCGCCACTATCTCGGCGTGGTGAAGTGCCGATTTGTGGATGTGCTGAATGATTGGTCTAGCGGATGGGTGGATGTTCAATTGGTGACAGATGAAGCTTGGGTCAATGCCAGGCATATCATATGGCGTCTAGGCAAACACTTCGATGTTAGAGGTCAAGAATTCCATGACCTCTATTCTTTCAGTGCTGGACATAGATGAGCCAAGCAAAAAGAACTTATCCGAGTTCTTTTCATCTATTCTTACCTGTACCAAGTCTTCCACTGCCTTCTGTTCGGCAACTTTGGCAACATCCGCGAACAATTCATTGCTCTCAGGTTCTTCCACCATCTGGACATATCCCTTGGTAGCGCGGCTGCCATTTACTGTGACGAAGCATTGCTTGGACGTGATCTGGTCTCCATAGACCTCCTCAATTACTTCGGTCTCGTTAGGGAACCGCATTACTTGATGGTAGGATGATGCTACTGATCGCATGGCATGTAGCCATGTTCTTCCCAAGATTATGTTGTAAGTGGAACGGACTTTCAATACCCAGAATTCCACTTGTTTCGTCACGCTTCCTGCTCGGACTGGAAGGATTATCTTGCCGACTGGCCACTCTGGCATTGAGTTGAATTCGATCAAGAGAGACACGGCAGGTGCCAAATCTTTGTCCTCCAGTTTCAGTTGTTTGAAAGTTTCATAATACATGATCTCACATGAGCTACCCTGGCCAATCAAAATCCGCTTGACGTCAAAATCTTTGACTCGGAGAGTGACGACCAGTGCATCATTGTGAGGGCAATAAATCCTTGCCAAGTCTCTATCTAAAAAAGACATGATGTTCATGGCCTCTGTCTTCCCTTTTTTGATGGTAGGTTGGGCACTTAGTACCTCCCTTAAGTGCTCAGCCTTTTTGATCATGCCCCTGAGCTCACATGCGCGCTTAGGTTCGAATACCCCATGGATTACGTTGATCACGCCTTGAGGTGGGGCGTCGATTGGCATTTCGTTTGGGTTGTTGTGGTCTTGGGGGGCTGGTTGCGCCCCTCCTTCTATGTACTTGTCTAGATAACCGACTGCCACTAACTCCTCCAGATGCTGTCTCAACGGTGTGCAATTTTCAGTGCGGTGCCCCTTTTCCTTATGGAAGGTGCACCGGGATCTTTCATCATAGTCTTTCTCAGCATCTCCCATCTTAGCTGGCCATCTAACGAAAAGTTCATCGCGTATCTCACTTAGAATCCGATAGATCGGTTTTTTGAATACCGTGGTAATGGCAGTGCGGACTCTCAACCATCTTTTATCCTGGTCCTCTCCGCTTTCTCGCCTGCCTCGTCTGTTTCTGCTTGGACGTTCTATTGCGTTGACTTTTGCTGGAGTCTTTTTCTCTAGTATTGTGGTTGTGCCAGTTTTTATTTTAGCACGGGCGCCATCCTCTTCCACTCGAATGTGCTGGTGCACTCTCTCCATTAAGGCCTCCATCGTGAGAGGCGGCGTCATAGTGATTGAGTCCCTCAGTCTATTCCCAACTGAAAGGCCTCTTTTGTACTGTGCGATGGCGAGATTTGTGGGGCAATCCCCAATCTGGTTGAAGGTCTCTCAGTAGCGACTATTGTAGGATCTTAACGACTCCTTGTCGCCCATGTCAATGGAGAGAAATTGGTCGATCTCCACTAGCGTTTTGGTGTTCGTTCTGAACCTTGTCACGAATGCTTCCGCTAATTGCGCCCATGAGGCTATGCTGCCTTCTGGTAGCCTTTCGAACCAGGTTAAACCTAGGTCGCCAAGGCTGGATGGAAATAGGATGCACATCAAGGCCTCGTTTCGCCGGTATACAGCTATAACCTGGTAAAAGTGGCTCAAGTGTGAGTAGGGGTCCATCTTCCCCTCATACGTGGTGAATTTGGGCTGTAGGAAGCCTGAAGGTAGGGGCGCGTTCTCGATTGCCGGAACAAACGGTGAGGTCTGCAGCCTCGCTAATGCTTTGTCCGTTGGTTCGTAGGCTAGGCGCGGTATTGGCATTCCTACCTCGACGCTTCCATACGTCCGAGGAGCCAACCGCTGAAGTGCTGAAACTCTGCGAGGGTCGCATGCCCTAGTGTCCTCCTTCCACCGCGCCCTTTCTTCAAGCACCGTTCACAAATCGGAAGATCTAGGCAACTCCGACTGCTTGGATGATGTCTGGTGCGTACGTGAGGGCCGATAGGTGCTTTCCTCAGTATATGACCTCTTAGTCCTCGTTCTCTCAGACTTGGAGTAACGAGTCCTGGACGTCCTTGTTTGAGTGTCGCCTGTCCTCAAGCTCCTACTCTCTGCTTGTGATGGTGTGGTATGCCTACCACGATCTTCTGAGTGGCGAGGGGGCGTTTTGCTTTTGCCCCCCTCTCTTGTTGCCACCCCTTTGCCTTTTATTTGGCATTTCATTGATTCCATGTCCGCCGCCATCCTTTGTATTAATTCATCCTGCTCCTTAACGTGATCCTCTAAAGCTTGAGGGTCGATCCTCCGCCTCTGTCTGTCAGGACTCAGTGAGCGAGAGCAACGGGAGCTGTTGGTCCACCTCCCCCTTGCATCCCTCCGGGGGTTCTGTCCTTATGGCTCCAAATCCACCATAGGAGGGATAAAAGGCAAACCTTCACGCCTCCCGCCCCCCTCAGGGGTTTGGCCATCGATGGCGAACTGTGGCAAATCTTTGTTGTGCGCCATTGCTTCCAGTTAGCGAGGAAAACTTAATCAAGAGATTTTGTTCGTGCCTGAAATTCCCACAGACGGCGCCAAATGTATGAGCACGAAATATTGTTCTCGTATCATCCTGTTGATCAAGATTGTGCTCCTCCGTACGTCATCACTTTACTCCCTGAAAATACAAACGTGAGCTAGCCGGTGGGTGTGTGTCGGATACCTCTCCGATGCCTAAGTCAGCAAAATAGACAAATAGACAAAAAGCTCTGTGTATTCGAGAATCAAAGTTGTGTTATCTCTCCATAGGTGATGTTATGAGCTTTTATAGGTTCCGCGTGGCACAATCCTAGTAGGACTCTTACTCCTCCATGCAGAGTCCTCCTAGGAATCACATTCCAGAAAGATAAGGCTTATCCTTCAGCACCCCCCTCACTGCTTAAACCAAGTGAGATGGTTTTACCACGGTTGGATATCAATACGACCGAGATAACATGACCATGCTAAAGCTGCAAACTAGACCGAGCTTTACCTAGCTCGGTTCTTCCTTTCACTGCGTGTACCTCGGTTTGACACATTCCAACTGGGTTGTCTGAGACCGCACTAACCACAACGAGCTTGGACCGAGCTAACAAATAGCAAGGTTCTGAGGAAAGCTCAACATACCTCGGCTCAATATAGTATGACCGAGGTAACTGTTACCGCTCTGAGTGTGGTGACCGAGCTAAATGCAAAGCTCTGTTGGACCGAGTTAACACTTGCTATAGCGATCCCGGTTCTTTCTCCTTTGGTTGTAGTATCCGGACTTAGTTCCGTGGATTCCGGTTGTTGTTTTGAACTTGTTTCTGTCCTTCAATTCTTTAAATTTGAGTTATAGAATGTTTTGGACTTGTTCGTTCCAGGTTGGGTGTGATTGGGAGCAGGTGGTTGCTGCCCAGGTTTTTAGTCCTTCGCTCGAGCGAGCTGTTTGTCGCTCGAGCGAGCGTGGAGTTTTGTGTCTGGTGGGTCGAGCCAGGGTGGCTTCGCTCGAGCGAGAGTTGCGTCTGGTACTAGGACCTGAACACTGGAATTCTTGGCTCGAGCGAGCTTGTCTTCGCTCGAGCGATCTGGTTCGTTCTTCGCTCGAGCGAGATTTTTGTCGCTCGAGCGAGCTTCTGGTTTGTTTGCCCGCGCGTGAGTTTTCTGTGTCTGGTCGCTCGAGCGACCAAGTCTTCGCTCGAGCGAGTCTATCGTATTTCAGTAGGCAGCAGCGAGGAAAAAGATCATTTTTCTCCCTCTTTCATTCTTGAAACCCTAGCAGCCGAGAGTCTCTCTCTCTAAACTTATTATCTCTCTAGATTTCATCTCCTTCTAGTATGAATCCATCCTAGGTCCTTTGTTAAAATGGTAGAGGGTGTCGAGGGCTTCGTCTTAATCAGAAAAATTGTGGATTTGGAGCACTTTGATTTCGGGTCATCATCTCCTTTTGAGTTCTCCTTTGAGGTAGGGATTCTCCTTGTTCTTTTTCAATACTACGTCTATAGATAGACATGTGGTAATTTTTGTATTGCATGAAAACCATTTTATGTTGGATTTTTGTATAAATTCATGAGGTTGAACTTTGGGTTAGTTGTTGGATTTAGATCTATTATCATTAGATGTGTTTTGGGGCTAATTGGGTGTTAATTAGCATGTTGTTGTTGTAAGGAGAGGAAACCCTAATATTTATTTGGTTTAATAACTCAATAGAGGGGTTTTGATCATTGGGTAAATACTTGGGTATTTTGGGTTTTGAATGAAGCCATTGTTGTTTGTTGTAGATGATTGAACCTTTTTATCAATATTGGGAGAATGGGAGGGAAATCCTATTTTAGTGATTATGATTTAATTTGTATAATTAAATTGGAATGGCTTGGAGATGAATGTAGTAGATTAAAATGAGCTTTGGCTTTATTGTCCTTGGATTTGATTTTGTGAAAAACAAAAGGAATAAAACCGGTTTTGAAAAATAAAGAGAGTTGGTTTTGTGAAATGGGGAAGGTACTTTGAAATGAGTATGAATGTTGGATTGTTGTATCTTATACTACTATGTTAGTATTAGTGATAAGTTGATGATCTCATGATATTTGAGTCTGTTAATAGATGTACAATATACATGCATCTAGAGGTTTTGACCTTGGTCATCGGTGGAGGATGACATGGTTGTGTTGAATTGTTGTGTATACATTACACCTATGTGTTTATCTACTTTAACTCGTTGTTAGATTCTTGTTGGTTATGTATATGCATTATACATGTTGGATATGCCTTGTTGCATGGTTGTTGTTGGCGTTATATGCCGTGCTTATAATCAAAGGTACCGTTACCTTCCAGCTAGCGCCTGGTAAACTGGTATTTTGGCTTACTACGCACATAGCTAGTAGAGCGAAGTTGGTTGTAGTTATTTCAGTATATCTTTGGCTTACTAAGCGCATAGCTAGTTGAGCAGGGTGGAATTGTTGTTGTTTAGTTGTAACTGAAAATATCATAGATTTGATTGGTTCCAGTTCGGAGAACCGAGTTACTCCATTGATTGATTGTATACATGTGGATGGGTTGTAAATTTATATTTTTACAAGGTTATGCATGTATAGGTATGATAGTAGTGGAAATGAACCAAAATGTCTTTTTTTGTCTTTTGGAAAGTGTGAAGGAGAATGAATGTTTTAACGATAAACATGTTTTGAAAAGGTACATCTGTGTATGTATAGGAAGTGGAAGAGAGTATCGGGCTTAGTGAGATTATTTTCCTAAGTAATTGTTAATGTCATGAAAGAATGGGAATGGGGATTAATGAAAGGAATAAGGAAAGATGAATCGCTTATAGCGTTGAATGAAACGGTTGTTTTCAAGAAAAGTTTATATATATATATTTTGTATAAACTGTCATATTACTATTCTAGTATGAGAATGAGTGTGCATGATCATAGCTATCTGTAAGTTGTTATTGTTGAGGATCATGTTGAGATCCCTACTGGACTTTATGTTCATCCCACGTTGTTGAATCTTTTTCAGGTGTTTAGCAGGTTGTGCTACAAGATTTGGATCTTCTTATTTGTTGGCCACGGGGCCTCTTTGTTGTTGGCGGAACACCATATGTGTAAAAGGGTTACACCCCTTCATTTGTTTATTTAAAGGTTGTAAGCCCAAGGGCAATTTATTGAGTATGTTCATGTAACATTTACTTGCATACGAATGAGAGTATTTATATTCATTTCTATAGATTGAATGTATGAGTTTATTTCCGCATGTTATCTCTGAAATTGAATTAAGTTAATGAATTTGGTAATGGCTTCGAGCAATAAAAAGTGGGGCGTGACACTTGCTAGGTCTCTTCCTCACTTGGACCGAACTAACACTAGGACTGTGGTCCACTTTCTAAGCCCTTTTCACCCCGGCCCATAAAACGGCCCATTATCCAGCTCGGTCCAATTTATATTGAATGGTATTTATGGGATCTCCAATCATAAAGGTTATTACCTATTGAATGTTATTTATGGGATCTCTAATCATGAAGGTTAGGTGTCTACTGGTTGACTAATTTATGAACTGTAATCTTATTTCCATCGATGACTCAACAATTAGCCTGTACACTAAATTATTTATTTATTTATTTAATTTTCTTTAATAAGAAAATTTGCTACATCCAATTCAGAGCCCCACAAGAATTCAAAATATTTCTTTGTAGACTCTTATTGCGCTATTGCAAGCTTGCCAAGAAGCACCTGAAAATTTTCGAATAGAATTCTCCAATACTTAATGCAAATCCAACCCCCACATTTGCCACCTTTCTAAAAAATAACTAGCATGAGATAAGTTATTCACAATATCACAACAAAACAAATTAATTTGCATTAATATTCTCATGCATTTATATATGGGATAACAAAACAACCTGTATTGATTAAAAACTCAAATTTCTGATCTTATTCTAGTAGAAAGATGACAAATTTTATTTTATTTTTAAATACACATATTTAAATTTCAACCAATTATAGCCTCATATAAAATATAAACATCCATGTACAAGAATATGAATCAACCACAGAAAGCACCAAGAACTTGATAATCTCAAATCACTGCAGTCGATACATGTGACACATGCAACTATTGATAAAATTAGTAATCTGGTGGTGATAAAAATAGAAAAAACAAACTTTATTGCTTTGAGGTATTATGCCATAAGCTATACAGTCCTACTTATATCAAAATAACTTTGAGATTGGAAAGTAAATAAAATATCTCATGGTATTCAATCACCACTGAAAATTTATTTCTAGGGAAACAACTAAGGAAAATAAAATATATTTAAGTTTGATCAAGTGATGAAATTTCTAGTTATAAATCTTGTTTAATTATTACAAGATGAATATAAACCATTTTAATTAGAATGGATGAAAACTAATTGAATTTAAATCATCTCAACTTTATAAGATAATTGAAATCTTTGTATTAAAAAGAAATGAGTAACGTAAGTGACAAATAGATTAATGAAACTATCAACAAGTATGGAAATAAATAGCTATTATTTTCCATATGCATTTATCTATAAAAAATAGTTTAATGATGAAATCAAATGTAAATTATTTTTTTCCCCTAGAAATTGTTTCTTAATAACAATTTGGATAATAATTCAAAGAAGATAAAATTGTCAAAACCAGTCATCTAACATTTTCATTTACAAGAATATATGACACTAATAAATTTTTATTAGAAACAAAATGCCTATATTTCCCAAGACTCTATTATAATATAATAAAAAAAAAATTAAATTTGAACTTGATGCTAATGTTTTCAAACAATGGCAATGTTACATATAGTATATATTTTCTGTATATTTACATGCCATATTCTGTGTATTACCATAGTTAGCTTTTCCTCTCCTATATCATGGAGGTTTTAACCATTCATTAATGTCATTGAATATAATATAGAGTTTTCTCTCTTTCTCTCTAATATCATAACATGGTATCAGAGTTATAAATTTTTTTTCTCTTCTCTTTTCTTCTCCTCATCACCAGAATATAGAATACCTTTTCTGGTTTTCAACCTTTTTGGTACTGCTGCCGCATTGTTAGTTTACCAAGGTTACTATTTTTCTCTGAAACTACCATCAACTTGCTCGAAATTTCCAGACGATTCCAACGCCACCAAATTATCTCTAACGGGCCCCTCACGCACCCTCACGTGCCACCTACATCACTGCGTGTCATAGCTTTCCTTCGCCACTCTCATACACGCTTGTACATGCGCCTCAGTTTTTGTTGTTGACGTAAGCCATGGTTTTGAAAATCGGATTGCCGATTCGACCAATTGAACCATCGACTGATCAGGGTTTCGATCTAGATATACCCCCTAAACTGTTCCAAGCTAAAAACTGATCCTATTTAGAGAGAACCAAAAAAATTGACGGTTGGACCGCCGAACTAGGTAACCCAGGGACGGGTCAAGTGAACTGGCCGGGTTGAAAAAATTTAAAAATTTGAATTTTTTTTTGATATTTTCTAACTATTTCTTTGTTCTTTCTTTCTTTCTTTCTTATTATATATTATATTATATAAGAAAATTTTATTATAAACTCACTTTCAAAGGTCTCTTCTTGTCAGGATTCCCATCGAGAGTTAGAAATTAATGTGAAAATCTTTATCTATTTATAAGAAAAAAAATTCTTCCAAAAAAACTAAAAAAATTTATGTGGGATTCAATCAAATTTATTGGAGGGAGACTTGAAATTTTGATATTACTCCAAAATTTTTGCTTTTCTTTCAATCAAATTATTCGAATTAAAATCATATGGAGGGAATATTAAATATTTAGTTTCTTCTTCCAAAATTAAAATTAATAATATTTAAAAAATATTATTATATTTTTTTAGTAACTAAAATATTAGGAGAAATATTTAAGATAATTTAATATTTCAGTTTTTTTTTTTAATTTATAATTTTATTAATTATATTTTTATTTAAATATAATTTAAATATATTTATAATATCACGATTCAATTCCGGTTCATCCCGACGGTTGAATTGGTGACCTGTCCACTCGATCACTTTTCAGGTTCACTCACTGTCCGGTTTTTAAAACATTGACGTTAGCCTCTCCGCATTGACGTCAGCCCTTAGCCACTGTTCTAGTCAGCTACTTTCGTTAGTTGCCGTTTCGCTCCAAGCCAAGCCGAACTGAGCCGATTGCCATTAGCCTGACGTTAGTCTGTCTCTTGCGCACCGTGTCCGTCTATTGATAACATACATTGCACCCTCTCTACTAACCTATGTTGCACCCTCTATGCATTACTGTATGTCGCGCCTTGGTGACGTCAGTCCTATCACTTGTTTGGCCTTATTTCTTATTTTTTGGTTATTTTTCATATATTTTCGACCTTATTTTGATTGTTTTGGCATGATTCTTGACTATTTGCGACCTTTTGGATGCACTAGTACACTTTGTTTTATCTAGTTCTACTCCAACACTACTAGTTTCTCTTTGTGATTAATTATTTAATCACCTCATGGCTTGGTCAAACAGTTCTACTCAGCATGGTAGCTATTCTAGACTCCCAATAACATACAAACAACATTAGTCTTGGGCTTATTTTGCATTTACTATAGTTGCCCTTAGCTCATCCTCTACTTTTGTCCCATCACCACCCTACACTCTTCAGGACATTAAAGCTATTGTCAAAAAGGGTCTTTCTACATCTTGTGCTATATGGTACACCCTCTACTACTCTCTTAGTCACTCAAAATACCTCTTTTTGGTATTTTGATTTAGCTTGTTGCAACCAGATGACCTCTAACTCTACACTTTTTTCCTCTACTTCATATTCTTCTAATTTACCTGTCACTCACACTGCTGATGGCTCTCAAATGCATGTTAGTCATATTAGTCATATTTCCACTTCTAATGTCTTTCTTCGTCATACTTATCTGATTTCCAATCTTACACTTAACCTTATTTCAATTGGTCAACTCTATGATCTTGGCCTCACTGTTCTTTTTTCTCTAGTTGGTTGTGTTGTACAGGATCCGAAGATAGGACAAACTCTTGGGATAGGTCGTAGACATGGACGTCTATACGAGCTCATCCATCTTTGCATTCCCTCCTCCAATCCTTCCACTATTGAGACTGCAGCTCCTACTACTACTACTACTTCCCTTTTTGCTTTATGGCATTCTCGGTTAGGTTATATGTCTTTTAGTTGTCTACGATCTCTAGTTTCAAGTGGTCAGTTAGGTGTTGTTCCAAATGATAAAGTAGATTATCTATCTTGTCAATTTGCAAAACAACATGCTTTACTATTTAATACTAGTACCTCTATATCTCATGCACCTTTTGATCTTATACACTTTGATGTTTGAAGGCCTTCACCTAATACCACTATAGGGGGTTCTAAATATTTTGTCATATTCATCGATGATTTTACTCGTTTTACCTGACTATTTCTTATGAAATCTCGCTCCGAGTTACACCAAATATACTATGATTTTTCACAAATGGTCAAAACTAGGTTTTCTTCCACCATCAAAATTTTTCATGCTGATAATGCCCAAGAATACAAATAAACTCATTTTTTGAGATTCTTTCGTTAAAATGGTACACTTTCTCATTATTCTTGTCCTAGTACCTCCTAACAAAATAGTCGTGCCAAGTGCAAACATCGCCATATCTTAGACACTGTCTATGTTATTTTAATCTCTTTTTCTTGTCCAGAACATTTTTAGAGGGAAGCTGCTCTCATAGCCATCTATACTATCAACTGTGTCCCTTTCCCTACAATCAACAATCAAACCCCATATAAGCATTTGTATGACACGCATCCTACCTATACTAGCGTTCGTGTGTTTGGATGTGCTTGTTTTGTTCTTCTTCAACCACATAAGTGTACCAACTTAGAACCTCGCGCCCATATCATCGGCACCTAAAAGTTTTGTTCCTGTCATGACCCAAATCTGCTCCTATAGGTTTAGCGTCGTAACTGGTCAATAATCCTAAGATTACCAAAGGCCTCTAAGACAGATTAACAAAATAAGGGGCTAACGGAAGCAAATAATAAATATACAATGTCCATAGAGCTGTGTGGACTTATATGAGATAGAAAATTTAAACTTATATTTACATATGTATATATATATATTCGCATCATTCTTACGCCAACCATGTACAGATGAAACAAAAGGGACTTAGCCCTATTTATAGAGTAACATAGCAACTCGTCCAATTAAACAAAAGAAACAAAAACTTAAAACTTGCTCACAACACAATGGTTACAGAACTCATCCACAAAAAACTTTCATGAACCTCTACGTGAGGCACTTAGGTTGGCCAACAAAACAGAAGTCCAAACAGGTGCCATTAGGCTCGATCTCGCACTCGCTCACCTACATATATATGTAAATAGTGAGTTAAAACCCAGCGAATAACATTAATGTAAAGCGGTTAGTGAATGAATTCCAAACATGTCATAATCATAAAACAGATTATAACATAATCATTCTCATGTCTAAACATAATAATGGTACATCCAAAAGAACATAACATATCGTCTTCTGACTAGAGTAATCGGTCTTGGACACTAACTAGCAAACATAACACCACTTTGTCAAGTGGCTAGAGAGATATCGTAATCACATATATGTCATGGACCCACATTAACATGCTGTCCCCTATGACTTGAGACTTTCTTTGGATGCCATAGTAGATTCAAATAGAACATTGGTTCACGTTAACAAAATAACTTTTCGGAAATAATAACTTATCAAATAACATTTCAAACATAATTCATATGAACATATCTTTACAATAATGTCACAGTGGGCTTCCAGAAACAGTTGTTTGATCTTCGAGTCTTGACCTACAATCACAAACGTACATAACACAAAGCATATCTTATCATTACCCATTCATATAACCATCATGGCTTAGCTTTCCTCACATTAGCTTTTTATTCTTCCTTATCACATTGCTTGAACACATTGAAACACACACTCTGAATACACTTGACATATCACATTTCATTTTTAGGTGTGTTTCTAATTCTTATCCTCATTACTATAGCTTAATCATGGCTTAAGAATGCCTAAGATGCAATGAGGAGGCAATTGTGCGCTTGGAACACACTTTACAAAATTTTAAAAATAGAGCAGTTTGCTTGAGTGAAGCTTTGGTCGCTCGAGCGAACCCCTTGGTCTGCAAAAGTATTAGATGCTCTCATTTTATGCTCGAGCCAACTTTTTGGTCACTCGAGCCAAGGTTCAAAACAAAGGGTCTTGCGCGGTCTTTTGGTCACTCGAGCCAACCATCAAACTCTACAAAACTTTTGAGAGCTCGCAATGTGCGTTCGAGCGAAGCTTTGTTCGCTCGTGCGATGTGACAGAATTCTAGAATTTCCAGATTTGCATTTAAGGCTCAAATGTGTCAAAACTTATTCTTTTGGGCCAAAACTTGAGAAAACATTTAGAAACTTGTATAACATCATGAATTGAAGGTCATTTTGCAAAATCAAAGCCCCAAAAGCATGTCAATTCTTCAAAACCAAACTTAAAAACACATGCATGAAATTATCATGAAATCCAAACTTCCTAAACATGGACAAATAAGATGTTCAAGTAAGAAATCATGGTGAGCTCTCCATTCTTAGCAAATATAAACACTTGCATGTGTGAATTCTTAGAAAATAAACTCAAAACTTGCATGCATGTGGAAATCTTTTCCAAAATTTTTTGTTAAACTTCAAAAACATAGAAATCACCTTCAAAACTTCATGACTCATGCATGTATGTAACTTATAGCTTCTAATTTCAATTCTAATGACATGAACGATGTTAAAAAATGAGAGGTCATGACAAATTCATGCATGCATGTAAAACTTTTTCACTTTCTTGACTTGTACATATAAATAGTCAAGTATCATTCATGAATACAACTCTAAAACACATCATCTTCAAGAATTGAAAGGTAAATACTCACCTAGAGGCTTCAAACACACTAGTTCTGGTACAATCTTGATGAATTAGCTATGTCTTTAAGTTCACCTTCAAATACACAATTTCTTACTCTACAATTGAGTTTACTCTCTCTCTCTCTCTCTAAACTTGATTTTCATATTTTTGCACTTAGATAGTAAAGTTGAGCTCACAAATGAGCCTAAGGCTCTCTTTATATAGCTATGAGTGGCATAATACAATAATTAGAACATTTAGTCAATTAATCACAACTTAATTAATTAAACTGAATTAATTTTTAATTAAACTTACCAAAGTGTTTTAAAAATTCCAAATAACATATTAATGTAACCAATTTCGGTTTCGGATGCCAATAAGGCTTTCAATTTCCAGATAAAAGCATAATTCCAGACAGATATTTCTACGAGTAACAGATAGAAAGTCAAATAGCATACAAAACACACAATGAACACACAATTTATTTTAATCTCTTAATTAACATCCTTAATTATTGATTAAGAGCAGATTATGAATTGGAGTCATTACAGTTCCACATAGGGTGAGCTAAGCCCAGTAGAGATTAATTCAATATTCAGCATGATGCTTAACACTGCTATATGGTGAAATGTACATGAATGTCAACCAAAACATTATAATGTAACGTTATTATGCAACGTCAAAATCTTTATTTTCGATATAGAAAACAAGGCAGTGGATACACAATATTGTAAATCTTTAGGTACGTGTTTGCTAGTAGGTTTTACGAGCACTACTAAAGCCCATTTACCGGTACTAATAAGAAGTATTGGCACCTAACCATGCGGGTTTCTGGACTTTCACCAAGGACACACAGGCCAACATAATATAAGCCATAATCACACCCCCTAACCAGATTCTTCAAGGTATTCATCCATTTTTCTTAAAACAATATATTTTCAATGTGTGATTATAAAATAAATGCTAAAATAGAAGATACATGAGTAAATGGTTTTAGTTAACCTAGTTCTCATGCAGTTTCTACAACAAACAAAGCTATCTTCCACCGATAGCTCGTAACAAATATCTCTATTCAAAAGATCAATTCAAAACAACAAATGTAACTTTTAGATTTCAAAATTTGGAGAAACAATACATATTCACTCCACCATCCATTAGCAAGGGTTCAAACATTCCCCCATCATTTCCAAAACCAATGATTTCCAAAGATTGCTAAGGTTTTCCAACAAAATATACGATTCTTTGACAAATCCGTTAAATGATAGATTTTCATAATTTTTCATAATCCACAACAATACAATCATCTCCATCTCTTCCTAGCACAACCCATCCTAAAATCCCTCTTTTATAACTCATTTACAAATCCAGACTCAACCCTAATCAATCCATTAATCAAAAGCACATAACAAAGCTAAAAATCATACAAAGATGTTGAAGAAATCCCTACCTCAATGTTCAAAAAGAAACCATATAACACCCGAGAATCAACAAAGCTGGAAACTTGAAATTTTCAGGTTAAAATGTAGCCCCAAATTTGTTCTACAATAAAGTCTTAAGCACTAGGAGTAAGAGGTAAGTATAACTAGATAAAAACCAAAGTTTTAAAGTTGAAAAGGTTGAAAATGGCGGTCTGGGGAGAGAAAGAACGAAGATGAGCTCAAAGAGTATATATTTTTCACTTTTGAGGGTATATATAGACAAACAGATTGCAGGCGTAAAAGACATAATGGCTACCGCAAATAACCATATCACGGGCGTAACCCTTAAAATCGCGACTTAAGCCTCATGGCCCACACAATTTCCCTATACAAGGACCCAAAAGACCCATTTGGTTGTGACCCACAGCGGGCGCAACCTTCACAATTCGCGGGCTTGACTAAATAATCACGGGTGCGAAGAAGAACCATGTCGTGGGCGCGGCCTCACGGGCACAGACGCAACTCATAGGCAAAAGTACTGGAAGGTGTTTTTCTTTGTGACCTGGTCGTGGGCGGGAACTACCTGTTGGCGGGCGTGATCTGGCAAACAAAACAAAATTTTGCCAACATAAAAAGTTTATAATAGGGTTCCTAAAGATAACAAGGACTAAGAAAGATATAATACAACTCCAAAATAGATATCATTCCATAAACAAAAGTATAAAAGGACCAGGTCTTAACCCGGGTCGCTATATGTTGAAATTCTTATTTTAACTTATCTACCTATTAAAATATCTATCTATTGAAATTCCTTATTTGTTTAAATATTTGTCTAACTTTTATTATCTGTTCAATTTTTTCACTTATATATTTAAATATTTCATCTATTTAAATGTTGTATCTGTTTAATTTTTTTATTTGTTCAAATTTTGAACATATTTTATTATTTATTCAACTGTCCTGTTATTTTATCTATTTAAATCTTATTATATGCTCCAAATTTGAATAGATTTGTCATATCTGTTTCTTCATCATCTTCTTAATCATCATCATCAACAACAACAACAACAACAAAAATTAAGAAATTAAAAAAAAAAAAAAAAATCTATTTCACCACCACGTACATATAGCAGCAGATAGGGAAAAAAATCTCTCTCTCTCTCTCTCTCTCTCTCTCTCTCTCTCTCTCTCTCTCTCTCTTCTATCTTTTTTCTATCTTACCAAACCATATCTTGACTTCTTCGAGCCCTCACTTTTTATCTTGGCTTCCCTGCTACTCTTTCTCCTCCTCTCGTCGCCCCACTCGTCTTTGGTTCCTAGTAGGGCTATGCAAAATACCGTTCAATCTGCTAAAATCACACTGATCCGTATCAATCTACATCGCTCTAACCGCAGTTTAAACTTTAAAATTTATAATCTGCCAACCGAACCGCTCTGCTCTGCTATAGTTAATGCATATATATTTTTTAACTTCCAATGAAATATCAATATAAAAATGAGTGTGAGAGAGATTTAAGATATGGAATTTATTACAAATTAATTGTTATATATATGAAACATATTATGTAAAATTACTTTGTGTTATATATCTAAAAAATATTATACAAATTAGTGTTATATATTATGCAAATGCATGATAATTAGTTAGAATATTCTTCAATTTGCCAATCCACCAAAAACTGCCTAAATCGCAATTTGTCAATCTGCTAATCAGCTAATCCGCTATTCGGTTTGTAATTTTACTCTCAAACCACCCGAACCGCACCGCGCACATCTCTAGTTCCTAGTTCATCACCAGCGACGCTGCTTCGAAGTTCTAAACCTAGTAAAACAACCGCTCATGATTATATATATATATATATATATTTATATATGTTATAGTATCACTGACTTAAGAATGATGAATCTAGATCTAAAACGACATGTGACAGCCTTGACCTATGTTTAGCATTAATTCATGATTAAGCATGCTAAGTAAATGATTAAGATGAAATCCCAAATTGATTATGTGAGTGTGTTGTTTTAATTGCATTTCTATCTATTTGATATAGAATGATCTGTTCACATTTTAATTTCGAGTTGCGAATTGAAAGCCTTATCGGCGACTGATTTAGAAATTGACTTGTGTTATATGCCAATTAGGAATTATATGATTTTATGGTAGGTCTAATTGAAATTTGATTTAGAACAATTAGATTAGAATAAATCATGTTAAATTACTTTAGCTTGAGCTATTTACACATTTGCCATTGGTGGGCCTTTACAAGGCCATTTGTTTGATTTCATATATGTTTGGCACACCATTAGCCTCCATTTTCTTGCAAAAACGTGAGTGAGAGGAGAGTAGGAGAAAATTGAATTCAACAAGAGTTTTGCATGAAAGTTAGAAGAATTGAAGAAGGAAGCTTGAAGAATTGTTCATTGCTCAAGAATTTTTGCTTAAGTGAAGCTTGATTGTGTAGCCTAGGTAAGAGCCCAACCTTTTAACCTTGAAATTGAGCCATCTAGTTCTTGAACACAAATTAAATAGGTGAATTAATGGGAGAATTGAGCAAGAATTTGAGGAAGCTAAGTCAATCCATGCATGCATGTCCTTATCATTGAACTTTGAGATTTGTTTTCATAAAAATTTCCACATGCATGTTCATATTATGGTTGTGCCTTAGAAATTCACCATATTTTTCAGTTGAATCTTGCATTTGATCATACTTTGGAGTTTTGGAGTTCATGAGAACTCATACATGTCATGTCTTTGAATCAATCATAAAGTTTTAGTTGAAATTTGGTACAATTGACACACTTTTGGGCTTTAATTTTATAAAATGATCTTCAAAACATGTTGTGTTATGAGTCTCTAAGTATTTTCTAGAGAATTGTCCTAAAAGGATGAGTTTTGGCATATTAAATCCATGGTTTGAGCTTTGGGAGCAAATCTGGAAAACCCAGAATTTTGCCTCCTCGCTTGAGCGAAGGATTTCACGTTCGAGAGACCAGCTTTGTTTTCATACTTTCGCTCGAGCAACAGAAGGCTGGCTTGAGCGTAAATTGCAAGCTCTCAGAATTTTTGCTTGTGCAGAAGCACGCTCGAGCGACAAGACTTGCGCTCGAGCGAGGAACTGTATTTCATGCTCGAGCGAGCATCAAGCGAGCATCGAACGGAGATTTTCAGCAACCAGTACTTTTCACATTTTTGCAGATTGCTCAAGCGAAGGAGTCTACGCTTGAGCGACCAAGCACATTCTGCATGTCTACTCGAGCAAAGGAAGCCACGCTCGATTGAGACCCCTGTTTTCAGCAAGTTTTGAAAAATGTTTTTAAGTACATTTTTGCATCCTCATTCCATCCTAGGCATTCCTAGGCCATGTTTAAGGCATCATAATGAGGATAATGATTTAGAACCACACCAAAACAAGCGAGGGGCTAAGTTATTAATTCCGGGTGTGCAATTTAGTATGTGTTCGTTCTGCAACCATGTAGGTTTGGCACCCAAGGACGCTGATTAGCCTGCCTATAGCCTAGTAATCTGTGAGTAACAATGTCGTAAAGCTATGCTCAATTATAATTATTTTCTGAACGATTGACTGCACTGTTTTATGAAATGACATTGTTTACTAAATGAATGTTTGTCCTATTTTATGAACTGTACTCGTGGCATCCATAGCAACTGACTGTTACTATTACTGTTACTGTTACTGCTACTGTTTTAGAGATCTCTGTCAGTTCCAATATGTGGAACTACTACTGTTTCCTGTTTTGATGGCCATCAACTGACTGTTCGATCTATTTAGACCTACTGTACTGTTCTGCTATTAGATGTACCACGGTATGACTGCTATGGTTTCCAACTGAATATTATTACTTGAAATATGAGTCACTGATTGAACAACTGATTTACAGATGCAAACGACTGTTTCAATTACCGAAAGGACATTCATTCTTAACCCTTTTATGCATTTGTTATTTACTGGACTTTAGCTCACAGTTTATATATATATGTAGGTGGCCAGGCACCGGACCAAAGCTAGAGGCGCCAACCGAAGCTCATATTTTGTTAAGCCAGCCATTGTGCCTCACTTCGAGGTTTCGAACCTGCACGAATCAAGGCTTTTGGGTGTTCCTGTCCACCCCTTTTTGTTAAGTGTGATGAATGTTTAAGACTTTTGACTGTACAGTTATGATGAGGGGATTATGTCCCTAATCTCTATGCTACTTTGTATATGTGTTTTTGGTATATATATACGGCTATAAATGTGGTTATGTCCATAAGAGTCTTTTTCTATTTAGGTTTTCACAACTCATTGGATATCTTTTTATTATTGATTGGCTTCCGCCAGCCCCTTTTTATTGTATTATTGTCATTACTGTTAAGTAGGCCTGTGGTAATCACGAATTACTGGCCAGTTACGATGCTAAACCCTTAGGGGCTGGTTTGGTTCGTGACATGACGCCACCATTACTGCTCTACTGTACACCGCCCGAACTCCGCTCAGCGCGTGAGGGCGCGAATTTTAGTTCTAGCTACTATAGTTCGGACTCATGTCACGGTTCTAAATCTAATCTCACAAAGTGTAATGTAAGACTGATAAATCACTAAAGAGTCCAAATCCGGCAAATCGTTTGGAAAATCGATTTTGAATCAAAAAGTGCCAAACATGGACTGCTTTGCCAGATTTCAGAGTCGCCACCTAAATATTTTATTTTAGGAAATTTAGGAAACCCTGACTCGTGCCTAAGGCCACATGTCCGTCATCACCAAAGTTACCTCGGCTCGGGAACTTGGCTACGAGCGGGGAAGGTCTTGAAATGAGCACCCCCGCTCGCCCAATCAAAGGATCAGCCTCTACTAATCATGATATGTTGTTTTTGAAAACACATGTGTTCTTATTCCGGTTTATTAGCTAGCTTACTATGTGATGCGCACAGCATACAAGTATAGACTAAATCACTAAATTTGGAACAAAACATCTCATGTTTGTTTTTTAAAATGGTTTGAAGTTGCTACTCGCAAGTAGGCTAAGTCGCGGATTTGCCACCGAACAAGGTGGGCTTAAAACATGATGATTTGCCACTTTAAGTGGGCTTAAAACTCACATTTCGATGAATTATTCCAATTCAAGCAATGAAGCCTTCATCCACAGGCATTCATACAGTTTAAACACATAAGCACATAGCCTCATGGCAAGTATGCTATCATGGCAGTCACTTACACACATGCAAGGATGCTAAAGCATAAACACTCACAGTGTACTCCAAGCAAAAAAAAAAGAAGCTAGTTAGTAATCAATGCATGATCCTAGCAATGTTAAATGCCTAATGCAACACATGCAAAAATGCAACTAAATAGGCTAGACTATTCTAAGATGGCATATGGTTTACAACACTTGATACATGTATTCAAATAGGTATTGAAATATGATGCAGTTTGAATGATGCGCCGAGCAATGAATGATGCACACATGCAAAACATAAGTATGCTAATTGAAACATGTCCTAAAATTAACCATCCAAAGCTGATAAGTAAAAGGGAGAAAGAAATGGGATTGGAAGACGTGCATCACACACACGCACACTTATTACAAAATCGCCCTCTCGGAGGAGGGTCCGAAAGAATAAACTAAGATAGCTACATTAAGCTAAGCTACTTAACTAATCTAATAATCTAATTAGACTAATTATTAAACAACACAAATTGAATAACTAGCTACAACTAATTATTACAATACTTTAATTAATTAACAAATTAAGTAAGTTACAAAACCAAGTATGAAAAGCATCTAAGTTAGGCTGCCATAGCTCTGCCTCGGAATAATGAATGATGCATGCTCTTGATTGCCTCGCTCGGAAATCCATTACCATGCCCCCAATTGCCTCTGTTTGCATTTGATTTGAGAACACTGCACAAACTTCCAAATAGCTTCTTCTCCAACATGGGGATCTTCTGGTGGGTTGCCGATCAAAAAATGGTGGTATAGACTACCTGTAGACCACCTAAACTAGTTGTAGACCAGAAAAAGTGGTCGGCCGACCACTTTTACTAGTCTGCCGACCAGAAAATGCAGCCAGACTCCAGTTTTGCTGCAACAAAGAACAAGAAGGGGCATAGCAGTATATTTGCAAGATATGTGTGCACAACCACCCTTCCTATCATTTCTCAAGCTCAAGGGAGTGCGGTTCTCGACTCTCGGGCCACCAACCGAGCATCGCAATGCACGATGGCCGAGAAGCTGAGTTTGCACAATTCAATGTCAATGAATGCACAAATAACACATAAGGGCCTCCACCTCTATCATGCTTGATCAATAGGGTCAGCGACCGAGAAATGAGGTGCGTTTCATCACTTCAAGTATGAAACGCCCCTCATTTCTCGTGTTTGGATCAACATCTGATCCAAACACAATGCAACACATATGACATGCCAAACACAAAGCAATGCAACAACATGCAAGCACAATGCAATGCAACAACATGCTAAACTGGACATGTTAAGATGGTATGCACAAGACTCTAACATGTAAACACTCATGCACAACATGCTAGAATACTTAAGTATTAAAAGCTAGCAAAAGACACAACACTAGAATCATACAAAGTAATGCTCGATGGACTAAACCAACACCAAATAGACACCATGCATACCAAAACAGTGGCTGAGATGCTCTGAAATGCTAGCATTAAAAGCAAGAAAATGCATGCTCATGCATTGGCCCATGAATAAGGCATTAAGGTGTGACTCTCAAGAGCACCTAAAGAGTGAAAAACATGGAAGTGTGACAATACTATGTGCTTTGAAATAACATGCCAAATGATGCCAAAACATGCACATATCACAAATGAGGCATGCTAAGAGGCTCAAAGCTTCAGGCTAGCCAAGACATTTGTACCATGACCATATCAAACAAGACCCAAAGGGCCAAGGTGACCCAAAATAGTCCCAAGACAGGTCAAAACAATGCCAAAACATCCATGGAATGAAGCCAAAACAAGCTAGCATGGTAAGCCAAAACACCAAGCATGCAAGACCAATGAGCATGGTTACACTACAAGTGTAAGAAGCAAATGAGAGATGCTCTAACCAACCAAAAATAGAGTTGTATCATGGCAAAATAAGATCCAAAACACATTGAAATGGTAGCCCAAAAGCTTAGGCAAGATGACATACATATTGGCTCATGTGAAACATAAAGCATAACCCTCCAAAAGCATTGAACGAGTGAAGCATGGGAGAGTATGACCACACTTCGTGCGCTAAAATCATATATTAAATGATGCTAAATCATGCAAATAGCCCAAGCAATGCATGCTAGTGACTTGAAAACTCAAAGCTAGTGAGCAAGATTGCACTATGGCTATACAAAGCAAGGCATGCATGACCAAAATAACTTAAAATAGAGCTTAAGCATGGCAAAACATGAGTAAAAGCTTGCTGAAGTGGAGCCAAAAACATGCTAGAATGATGGTCCAAAGCATGATGCATGTTAGGCTAGTGAGTGGAATTGCACTACAAGTGCAAGGAGCATGTAAGAGATAACCAAACCAACCCAAAACAGTGTTATGCCATGCTAAAATAAGGCCTAAGACATGATAAGATGGGCCCCCAAGGAGGTAGAAAAACATGCTAACTTGGTGAGCCATCAACACAAGCACACAAGAGAAGAGGGGAGGGGACAACCCCCACCCACTTAGGGATCAAAACACACTTTCCACCACTGAAATTCCTTTGAAATTTAGTGGTGAAGAGGCCAAACAAAGGTGACCTCAAATGCCTAAAGAGGTGGCACAAAACAAAGCAGAATAAGGCACAAAAGGGGGTAGACTACCCCTAACACCAAAGAGGCTTCAAACCAACATCTTAAACACTTGAAAATAAAGCTTTTTGTAGCTTAAAGTTAGGCCTAAAACATCATGCAAATAGGGCCAAAGACTTAATCAAAAACAAAGCTTTAAGGGGCTAGTTTCTTACCCTTGAAGAACAAGGACAAAGCAGCAACTCCAGCAACTTTTTTGACCAAAAGCATCCAAAAAACCCAAAACCAGCTTCAAGGTGCCTCAGCTCCAAAGCAAAGGTGTTTCACTAGGTGTTTGTGTGCAAAAGTGTGAAGAAATGACACTTTTGAGCACAAAATGGAACAAATATAGAGAGAGAGAGTAATATAGAGACATAATGATATGTATAGCCCTCAACCAATTTTTCTGAACTTGAGACAAGAGGGGGGAGACTCCCTTATATAGAATTCCAAGCTTCAAGCTTGTTGAATAAGCTAGAAGCTTGGTGCAATCCCTCCATACACGTCCATACACGTGTATGGAGGATGCTTTCTGTGCCCAACAGTTGGCACAGTTGGCAAGAAAAATATCTGCAGAAAGTGCAAGAAAGCTGTCGACCAGTTGAAGTGGTTGATCGACCACTCCCACTGGTCGACCGACCAGAAAAAATGGTCTGCAAGGACAAAAAGTGGTCAGTAAGGGGGGAAAGGTGGTCTGCACAGAGAAAGGAAGGTGGTGGCATGGCTGCCGACCACTTTAGGTGGTCCACAGACCACCCACCCTAGCTGGCCGACTAGAAAACTGGTTTGCAGGGAAGAAAAGTGGTCTACAGGGGAAGAAACTGGTCTACACCCCTGTTTTACTCTCCAGGCAAAGGGATAAGAAGGTTTGGTTCAAAACCAAACCAAAAAGGAAGCAAGACAAGAGTCCGCAAGGCGAGGCACTCAGCCAGAAGCTCCGAAAACTAGTCTATGGGCACAAAAAGTGGTCTACGAGAGGGAAAGGTAGTCTACAACTACAAAAAGTGGTCTATAGACCTCTGTTTACCTCTAGGCAAAGGCAACAAGGCATGGTCCAAAAACCAGGCCAAGATGAGAACGTTAAGAGGTCCTCAGACAAGGCGCTCGGCTGAAGGCTCCGGAAATCGGAAACCGGAAACTAGCCTACAAGAGGGAAAAGTAGTCTAAGACTACAAAAAGTGGCCTACAGGCCTCTCTCTCTCTCTCTAGGCAAGGGCAACAAGGCATGGTCTACAAACCAAGCCAAAACACAAAGAGTTCAGAGTCCCGGAGGCAAGACACTCAACTGAAAACTTCAGAAACTCGAAACGAGCACAAACATGCGCAACCATCGAGCGCTCATTCGATGACGTCTGAGTCTTAAGGTCGGTCAAAAATAGGGTGTCTACATCTACCAACGCCGTCGTTGCTACTGTGTTGTTGTAGTGATAAAGGCAATACTTCGGTGAGTTGGACAATGGTTTAGATCTTTCGGTAGAGATCTTTCTCTTTATGATAATAATGCTGACTCAAATTTAGAGACATGAAATAGATATGAAGAAGATAGCAAAGAAGCAACGACAGAGATAGCATCGAAGAGATGGCGAGGTAGTAGTAGAGGAACAGATCTCTGCGTCGGAGGAGCAGTGACGGGGGAAACATATCTATGCTTCGTTCTACTACCAGATCGTGTCACTCCAACCAAATCTTTGTTGTGACTAGATCTATGCATCAAAAATAAGTCATCGTTGAGGGTGAGGTGGATGAAGCGTTGGTGGTGGCATCGGCGAGGTTCAAATCAGAAAAAGAGAGAGGAGAGAGAGAGAGAGTTTGTTAGGTTTGTTTTTGGTTGTTTGCACCGTTATACCCATATATATAATTTGGTCATTTTAGACAAGCATGTTGTTATGGACATAATATTTTAGGGTGATTCTATTTACGCACCACTAATACTCTCAGTACACACCGTTACTTAATACACACAAAAAATAATTTTTAGGGTTAAAAAATACCTTATTTCACATCTTAGTTTTCCATTACTAACCTATATTAATACAACAATAACTATTTGAATACACACCATAGCACACACCAAAAAGTCTTCATCTTCACCAATCTTCAGAACATATACAATTTTTGTCAATCTTAATCTCTATCGCCGATAGAGGTTCATTCGGCCTTCATCTTCGCCGATGTTGATCTCCATAGTTGGTATTGAACTCTCATCGTGTCTCATCTTGTCATCTTGTCGTTTCAGATCACCGGCAAAGTATTTTGTTCGACCTCTATCTTCATCGGTGTTGATCTTTATTGTCGATGTTGAACTCTCGTCTCTTGTCATCGTTTCAAATTGTCATTCTCACTTTTGATTCTCACATTTCATTCTCACATGCAATTTCAAAATTGCTACATTAGGTGGGTATAGAATTTTTGAATTTTTTTTTAACAAATTCATCAAATTAGTCATGTTCAAGAATACATAGTTGAACAAACTTAATGTGTTAAAAAATTTATATCTAAACAACGAATAAAAGTTTAATTTATTTTAACTGAACTAACTTAAAATGTTCAATTTTTTATATATGAACATTTAATATTTTATCAATTTCAATAATTTGAACAAAATTGTGTTGTTCAAATATAAATAATTGAACATTGTGTAAAAGTTTAACTCTAATTATCCAATCACGACGAACAAACTCATCTTCTTAACATACAAATGAGATAAATAAAAAACCAAGAAACTAAGTCATAAACTGACATTTTCAATGTTCAAATCAATGTTTTCAATGTTTATATTGGAACCAACCATCTCAGTGTCATCCATGGTGTGCAAATCTTCAAAACTAATTGATTTCAATGTTCTTAAACCCTAAATCTTTAAAAGCAATAATGTTTTGAGTTTGAAAAATAAGTATAATGGAAAAGAGAATGAAATCAGTTAATTGATAACAAATGATATTATGAGTATTAATAATGAAGATGATGAAGAAATACAGGCTTTGTTTGGTTTGTTTTTGAGAAATAAATTTTGGAGAATTTTTTTAAAAATTTTGTTTGGTTGAGTAATTTTGAAGAAATACAGGCTTTGTTTGGTTTGTTTTCCAACAAGACTTCCAAAAACCCAAGGATCCAATTAACATCCTAGAAATCAAATCCCATACCCACATAGTCAAATAAGCATGTTATCAATCTAAACACATAGCATATGACACTACACCTAAGTCTCTCTCAAGCGAGACAAACCCATTGTGATCCTAATCACTTCCCACGTACCCAAAGTATTTGAACTCGGTACGCTCTGATACCAAGTTGTAACACCCTCAAAATAATAACATTAAACCCATCAATATTGACATGCATTGATATATAAAAGATCAACCTCCTTCCATTTATCAGAGTAATTCCTTACAAACAGTATTACATGTTGACAACAAAAGTAAATGCCCCATGGGCTTACAACTTTCTAAGCCAACACTTGGTTACAAGAAATGAGTACTAACTCAGATACACATTAAGCTCTAGGCTTGAATTTATATGTAATACATCAAAAGAAACAAACATCCTAAAAGTCTGTCAACCTCTATGCCTCTCAAGCTATGTCCTTGGAGGTGGCATGCTACCTGTACCTGAAAATGATGTTCCCATATAGGGTGAGCCATAGCCCAGTAGAAATACACTAAACCAACTATGAACAATGACTAAAAGATTAGCAGTTGATAGATGCCCAACACTGATACTTCCACTTATATCACATTACAATTTCATGACTTGCAAGTCCATGTTACATTTCATTTTCTATATCTATCCAATCCTCAATTCATAACCATGGCTCAGAACCTAGCAAAACAACGTATATGAGACAGTAACTCATATTAAACATTTTCCCATTTTACAATAGACAAGCATATTAGCTATATCAACATATCAACAGATAAGCCTATTAACTGTATCAACATTTCCACAGATAAGCATAAGAGCTATATCACACTTCCAAAGATAAGCATAAGAGCTGTATCAACACATTAATAGACAAGCATATGAACTGTATCTACGGAGTCCATCCCCTATCTCCTCCCACACAACATCCGGTTTAGAGGTCCATCCTCTATCTTCCCCTAAACCGTGGAGTACATCCCCTATCTCCTCCAACACAACACAATGCATATAAGCAGTTATTATACACATTATCAACCAATACATAAAGTTAATGTATTCTTTCAACCGTCATACTCAATGACACATTCCATTGATTAGTTTTCGTTTAACTAATCATCATGCATTGTCTATAACAGTCAAGACTATCCTCCACCGATAGCCCAAAGCAATTATTTCTAAACAGAAAATAAATGCACTAATGGATGTATAAATCAACATTTCAACTAGGTGAGCGATAAATGATCCAACTACACCTTTTAATCCCATACATTCCTGATTCCAACATTTCCAATCCAATTCCTCATTTCCCAAATTAATTATACAAATTAATTAATTAAACCAATTAGGGCAAATTCCCATAATTCTCAATATCGATCTTAAGGTCCCATCCCCACCAATTTCATAACGAAATTACCATTTTCAATGCTACAAACATACAAGGTTTCAATTTAGTTAAAAACCCTCTTTTATGAAAAATTACATAAAGGCCCCCAAACTTTCTCAAAATTACCCAACAACCTCCAACATATCAAAATGCTAAAATTCAAAGACAAAGCTCATAAAGAGGAGTAGGATATCCCTACCTCGAAGTTAGAGCTCGAATGGAGGAGAGACCAAAACCAAAGTGCTCCAAACTCCAAACTTTTCGAATCAAAACAACGCCCTTAACGATCAACACAACTTTTACAAAGGCCGAAGGGAAGGAAAGCACTTTAACTAGATCAAACCCTAGAGAGAAGGGAGTTTCTAGAGAGAGAGGCTCTCAAAATATCTTTTTGGAAAGTAGGAGAGAGAGAGGAAGTGTAGAAAAATGATTTAAAAATGCCCAGCTGCCTTCTGTTATACGACATTCCCGCTCGAGCGGAAAACACAACGCTTGAGTGTCAAGAACAAAAACCATGGTCCGCTCGAGCTCAATAAGGTCCGCTCGAGCTCCAAGACACAGGAATAAAGCACACCCGCTCGAGCGTGAAAAACCAGACCGCTCGAGCGCAATTTTTCCCCTCTTAGAACTTTTACCAAAAAGTACTAGCCGCTCGAGCTCCAATAAGCCCGCTCGAGCGTGACCCGCTCGAGCGCAAGAAACCCGCTCGAGCGTAGAAAACCAACCTGCAGAAGTTTTGCAGAGCATCAAAATACTGGGAGTGTGCAATCTCCGCTCGAGCGCTCAAATACCCGCTCGAGTGGGACGACCAAAAACACAGCAACAAGGTTTTAAACCAAGGCTCAACCCACCTTCTCGAAACAAGCCCAACATATCCTAAAACTCAAAGAAATGGAATTAAAGGACGACGATAAGATAAATACAACTACCAATTCCACGGAACCAAGGTCCGGAATACAACAGAACAGTAAAGGGAATACCAGGATCGCTATAGTTTGGTTTGTTTTTGAGAAATAAATTTTGGAGAATTTTTTTAAAAATTTTGTTTGGTTAAGTAATTTTGGAAAAAAAATTTCAAAATTACTTTTTATCTTCTACACATCAATCAATCACTTTTTCTCTTTCCTCTCTCATTCTCGCGGGTTGTTTGGGATGACCTAAATAAGTGCACTTTTTGTCTTTTTACGAAAAGATGTGCAGAAAAGTAGAGAGGTGATGTGATGAAAAAAAGATAAAAAGATGGATTATTTGGGACTTCCCAAACTTGGCCTCAATTACTTTTTCTCTCTCTCACATACATCTACTCAACTACAACAAAATATCAAATCATTCCAAACTCCCATATTCCAAAACTATTTTCAAAATATACAACCAAATAAACCAAAAAAATTTCTAAACTCTTTCCCTAAGATTTTTTTTAAAATTTATCTCCTAAAATCAAATCAAACACACCCACAATGTTTATATGTTAAAATCCTAAACCCTATAGGGATGATGTGTGAAGCGTATGTTATATTTTTAAATATGAAATTTTTGAATGGGTAGAATATAACCCATATTGTCCTTAATGGTCATTTTATTGAAAAATATTATTAGAATATAAATTTAATTTATTAATGATATATATTAAAAGTATTAGTGATGTGTAAATAGAATCACCTAATTTTTTAACACCTAGTAAATTTATTGTCAGAGCGTCCTTTATTATTTTGTGTCTCATTTTTATAAAAAAAATTAGTTGAAAATTTTCTCTAATAATTAGAGGGGAATACATAAATGATGCTATTTGCAAAACAAAAATGTTTTGGAGCTCAAGGAGCTCTACTAACTCTAATAGAGTGTGGGTCTTATTATAATAGTGATGTTTGTATCTTTTATATATATATATATATATATTTAACTTTCTATGTCATTAAAACTTATTAAAATCTATTAATTTAGAAAGATGTATCTTTGTTGTTTGCGAAAAGGGTGAGGGATGGGAAATTCTATTTCCACCACCCTAAAAAGTTCAGGGCAAATCTTTTCTCAATACACATCTCTATTAATTTAATTATTAAGTAATTATCTCAACCCACATCCTTAAAATTACAAATAAATCCTTCCCTCATATGTACACACACTTTAGGGTAATTCTATTTATATACCATTACTTATCTTAGCACACATCATTTACTCTGTGCAAACCATACACAAATAAAAAATTTTAATTTTATCTCAATACACACCAATAATTTTCAGATAATACTAAACTACCCTTATCTTGTCCAACAAACCCTCACTCTACCATTGCCAGCAATCACGGCCTCCTACTTGCGGCATTCCCTTCTCAGCCTCTCATGGCTGCCGCCCCTCCCTAGCCTCTCTCCCCCTCCCGCCACTACTTTTTCCTCTCCAATCTCCCTTCCTTTCATCACATCCCCATTCTGTCAGTCCCTCATCTTTGTCTTTTTCCGCTATCGCCGCTGCTGCCGCCGCCGCCATCGTAGCTCCCTTCCATTCAGTCGCAATTGCTAGATCGCGATCTTTCTTCCATCTGCGATTTCTCTCTCTCAATCACAATGATCATCATCTTTCACCATCATTATCGTCAACCACCTCTCTAGCCTTTCACTTCCAACAACAACGCCGCAGCCCCCCACTGCCAACAACCCCTTTCGATAACCGTACTCTGTGATCTACCCCTCATCTAGCTAGGGTTTGGGTTTCTAGATCTAGGGTTTGAGCAAGAAGAAGAATAAAAAGAAGAAGAGAAGGGGTTGCGGAATGGGCTGCGAGAGATATTAGGGTTGGGAAGGAGAGGGATGGTGCTAGTTGCAGAGGGTGGAGAAGGGCAGAGGACGACAGAGGGGTGGACGACAGAGCTGGGGAGGCGCGATTGGATTGGGGAGAGTATGCTGGACTGGAGAGGGGATGGCGGTGGCGGCGGTGGCGGCGGTGGCGGGGGCTAGAGAGGGGTGATCAGATGGCACTGGCAGAAGGAGAGAAATGCTATGAAGGTGGTGATGATCGGAAGAGAGAGAGGTGGTTGGGTGGTCGGCAATAGCAAATGTTAGGGTTGAATTGAGAGAGAGGGAGGGAGGGAGAAAGAAATGGAGGGGTGTATTGGTAATTTGATTAAAGGATAGAAATATAATTAAAAAATTAGAGAAATTGTATGAATTGAGAGAAATGGTGATGTGTAAATAGAATTACTCCTAAAATTAGAGAAATGAATATTATAGTAATTTTTAATTAAGATATAATTGTCATTAATTTAATTTTTCATTAAGGCCAAGTTTGGGAAGACTAAATAAGTGTACTTTTTGTCTTTTTAGACTAAAAAGTTGAGGTTGAAAATATGAATGTTTGGGTTAATTTTTTGACTTTTTATGAAAAAATGTGTAATAAAAAATTGTAAAAATTGATTTGTAGGAGAAAATTAGAATTGGGAGTTGTGCAGCCGTAATTGTTGACTTTTGATGAATAATGATAACTTTTTAACTTTTTGAATAACTTTTTGAATTTTTAATTTTTTGAGGTGTTCCCAAACTTGGCCTAAGTGTGTTGACTGAGTTTATCAGGATGTTGGAAATAGAATTTCCCGTGAGGGATGGCCGAACCAAACACATACAAAGGTTTGGCTTTGTTAGGTGCCATCGCCTTTCCTTTGTATATATTTTTTTAAAAAAAACAAAAAAGAAAAAAAAAAAGCCAATAAACTATTTTTTGTTTCGCAAAACATGCCTTCGTCTAGTCTAGCCTCAGTGCTTTGCTCACAACCAGAGCAGGGGCAGCGACATCTCTCTCTCTCTCTGCTTCCAGATCTCCAGAAATCCGTTGGATCCATCGAGCCCAAAGTAGCAGAGTGATAAAAGAGAAGATAAGAATACTCTCAATCGATACATGTATGATCTATGTGTCAATAAACTAGCGCCATTGCTATAGATTTAGAGAATCTTGGTTTTGGTTTTTCAGCTGAAACTGAAGTTAGAGATGGAAGGGGAGGAGAGATGGTGCGTGGTGACTGGGGGTAGAGGCTTTGCGGCTAGGCATTTGGTCGAAATGCTCATCCGATACGACATGTTTTCTGTTCGTATTGCTGACTTAGGACCCTCCATCGAACTTGATCCCTCCGAGGACATTGGAACCCTCGGTCAAGCTCTCCGCTCTGGCCGTGCTCAATACGTCTCCGCCGATCTTCGCGACAAGTCCCAAGTACTCCAAGGTTACCCTTTCTATCTCTTTTTCATTCACTTTCCATCCATTGTTGTCTACCGGTGTGTCAACCGGATGACCAGCTGGAGACCGCTCTGATGACCGGCATTCACAAATTCGGGCAATTCGGGCGAGCCCAAATTCGGTGGATGTGGCAATGCTCTTGCAATAAATAGACTAATGGGTCAATCAAATTTTCATTTTTTGCTATATATATCTCACATATTAATCCTGTTTTGTGCTTTTAGTATAATTTTTTGGGTCTCTTCTGTAGTTTGCCGAGGAGCTGAGGTTGTTTTCCACATGGCTGCTCCAGATTCATCCATCAACAATCATGAGCTTCACCATTCAGTTAATGTCAAGGGTAAAAATGTTGCTTGTGGGGAGTGCATTAGGAATTAAATTTTTTGTGAATTTTAGAAATTAGTTGTTTTTCTCCGCTTTCATGCTATTGATTATATGTAGTTCAATTGTTTTTCTGATTATGGCCTACAGGAACACAGAATATAATTGATGCTTGTGTTGAGCATAAAGTTAAGAGACTTATATACACTAGCTCTCCTAGTGTGGTCTTTGATGGAGTTCATGGAATAATTAATGGGGATGAGTCATTGCCATATCCAGCTAAGGTACTTTGTCAAAGTTGTGTGTTGCAAATCAAGATCAACTTTATATGAATCCTGGAATATGATTAGCAGCAGCAGAAGAACTTACTTTATATTATTTTATATATATATTTAATTTTTTTGTATAACTGGTTGAAACAGACTTATGAGTGCGTTTGGACTACTTTATGCTATTTTCTTCACCCCCCAACTTCTCATTTAAGATTTAGATCAATTTCTAATTTTTCCAGAGAGCAAGCTCTCATTGCTTCTTATATTAAAAAAAAAAAAAAAGAAGATAAAAAGTACCAAGGAAAAACAAAACCAGTACTTTGTTGCCCCTGTAAGTTGGCCATCCAATTCTGTTCATAGGGAAGTTGCCAGTCAATGGGTTCTCACCTTCTTGAACCTCTTTTTTTCCATTCCATCATGATTCTCTCTCCTTTTTCACCTTTTCCTCTCCACTTCTTACATTTTATCCTCAAACTCTCTATGTAAAGTGAAAAAAAGAAAACAAAAGAAAGCCAATTGTTTGAAAAGTTTCCTTATTTAAAATCACTAAAGCATCTCCAATCCTTCACCGAATCTTTTATCAAATTTAAATTTGATGAAAAATTTGATGAAAATGACCTCCAATCATTTCATCAAACTTTTATCAAATCAAGTTTTCACCAACATTTTTATCAAATCAAGGCAAAACAAGTTTATCTTCAAATCAAGCTTTTAGTTAAATTTGTTGAAAAGCTATTGGAGCATCACATATCAAATCATGCTTTTAATCAATTTTTTACCCAAATTTAATGAAAAGAAAAAAGATGAAGGATTGGAGATGCTCTTACATCTTGCAAACAGAAGCATGAATGAATTTACAAGATAAAAATTTACAGGATAGGAGAGGAAATAAAATAAAGAAACAAGACACATAGCATATGCCTAATATCCCATGATTACACAATCATGAGATTTTTATCCTAATTCCTAATTCCTAATTCCAACACTTCCCCTCAAGCTGGACATTTAATAAATCCAGCTTAATAATAGATGATCGAAGTAATGTTGGACCAACAGACTTTGTGAACATATCAGCTAGTTGCTCAGAAGAAGAGACAACTGGCGGACTCACAATACCAATCCAAACCTTTCCTCGAATAAAATGTATGTCAACCTCGATGTGTTTCATTCGCTCATGAAGTACTGAATCAGAGGATAACATAATAGCTGATTTGTTGTCACAATACTCAGCAAATCCTAACTCTGTAAGAATAGAGCAAAGCCACAAAACCTGCGCCATTGCGCGATACTCAATTTCAGCAGAAGATCTAGAAACAATTGCCTGTTTCTTACTTTTTGATGAGATAAGATGGCCACCATAAAAAGTACCAAAACCAAATATGGACCGTCTATCAGTTCTAGATTCTGCATCAACGAAACTAGAGAGCCTTTGAAAAATAATCCCAAATCAGGAGAAATCTTCAAATACCGCAAAATGTGATGAATGACATCAAGATGTTCTATACGAGGTGCATGCATAAATTGACTCAACACTAACCGCAAAAGTCAAGTCTGATCTAGTGTTAGTCAAGTATATGAGACGGCCAACAAGGCTTTGATACATGCGTGGATCCTTCAGTAACTCGCCAGACTCTAATGTAAGCTTGAGGTTTGGATCCATAAGAGTAGAAGTTGTTTTACACCCTAGCATACTAGTGTCTTGAAGAAGATCAAGAACATACTTTCTTTGGGACAGTGAAATCTTCTGATGAGAGCGAGCAACCTCAATACCCAGAAGGTATTTGAGAGGACCCAGATCCTTAATATCAAATGCTTGACTCAAATCCCTCATTACTTGTGCTATGCCAACTGAATCATTGCCTGTAAAAATTATGTCATCAACATACACAAGTAGAATAATACACTGACTAGTGGGATTCTTGTGAATAAAGCAAGTATGATGATTAAAGTGGCATTGAACAAATCCTATGGATAAAATAACAGAGTTAAAGCGGTTGAACTAGGTTCGAGGAGACTGTTTAAGCCCATACAAGGACTTGCGCAGTCAACACACTTTTCCTTCATACTCCTTCTCAGCCCGAAAATCGGGTAGGGGATCCATATAAATAGTCTTAAGTAAGTCCCCATGCAGAAAAGCATTTTTGACATCCAGCTGATGTAGAGGCCAAGAATGGGTGGCAACAAGGGAAATAAGAAGCCGAACAAAGGTAAGCTTGGCGACCAGTGCAAAAGGTAGCCCCCAAAATCTTTGCTAGGAACCTGAGTAAAGCCCTTGACAACTAGTCGTGCTTTGTAGCGGTCCACACTGCCATCTGTAAAATACTTAATAGTGAACACCCATTTGCAACCAACAATCCTTTCACCAGATGGAAGAGAGACAAGCTGCCAGGTCTGATTCTGTTCCAAAGCTGTCATCTCTGTTTGCGTAGCAGCCACCCACTTGGGATTCTGAAGAGCTTTTGACACAGAACGAGGAATAGTTGCCAACTCGAGCTTGCCAAGGAAGGAACGATAGATAGATGAGACACTGGCATATGAAAGATACTTAGAAATAGGATGATTAGTACTACTAAGATACCCAAATCGATTAGGGGGATGTCTATCACGATGAGGGTTGCGACAAGGAGCAGTAATCAAAGGGGAAGAATTACTTGACCCACGTATCAGAGAGGCTGTTGGCAGAGGACAAGGATGACAAGAATATACCTACAGTGGAGGAAGAGGAGAAGAAAGAGGAGCCTCAGTAGAGTTAGCTCGTGAAAAATGGGAGGAGGCTGAACATTAGAATCCACTAATAGGACAAGAGTGAAAAGAGGAATAGCATTTTGCGCCCACATGTTTGAATATGAGGGTAAAGAGTTTGCTTGTTATATGGGATCCAACGCATCTAGCAGAGCGAAACAACGTTCCATTCTTTTCGGCGGCATCCTTCCGCATGGGCGGCAAGTGGAATCCTGCATAGAAGGGTGAGTGCGAAAAAAGGGAACCTCATGAAACATCACACAAGAATGATAGTACTTACGAGTGCTAGGATCACAACGCCGATACCCTTTCGACATAGTGGAATACCCTAACAAGATACAACTAATGACCTTATCATCTAACTTAGTGCAACTAGGACTTTTGTTCTGGACAAAACCAGTACACTCAAAAACCTAAGGTATGAGAGGAAAGAGAGTCCTAGTAGGATGTAAGACCTGAAGAGGAGCAAGATCGTGCAAGACACGACTAGGAGTGCGATTAATAAGATAAATTGCGATAAGAATAGCATTATGCCAATAAAACTTATGAACATTCATACCCTAAAAAAGATAACGAACCACAGACATTATGTGGCGGTTTTTGTGTTTGGCAATCCCATTTTGTTCAGGAGTGTTAGGACAAGCAAGTTGTTGAAGTATACTAACCTAATTAAGATGGGAATGAAAAGCATTAAAGGTGTATTCTCCACCATTATATATTTCGAACAACAGTGTGGAACTGGGTTTTAACCATTTGGAGAAATTGAACAAATATGGAGAAGACATCAAATTTACGCTTAATAAGATAAATCCAAGTACAACGAGTGTGGTCATCTATAAAGGTCACATAATATCCATGGCTAGACAAAACAGTAACACGTGAACGGCCCCACATATCCAAATGAATGAGATCAAACACAGAAGGAGCACAATGCATACAAAGAATGTAAGTACTACAAGCATGTTTTGCTAACTCACAAACGTCACATTGAAACTAATGAGTCTTACAAGCTTTATTAAAAGTTGGAAACAATAAACATAAATACTAAAAATTTGCATGACCTAGACAGACATGCCATAATACTAAAGTCTTAAAAGAAAAAACATAGGAGGATGAATCCTCAGGTAACACAGAAGTAGAAAAACTAGAAAGAGGTGGCTGATCTAGTGGATCTCTAAGGTAGTATAGACCATCACTCTCATATCCTTGCCAAAAATCCTCTTCAAACTTAGGTCCTGTAATAAGCAAGAATTGGGTAAGAAAATGACAACACAATGAAAGGCTTTGGCAAGTTGGCTCAGAGACAAAAGATTATATGCAAAGTTAGGAACATGTAGCACAAGATAGAGAGTAATATCAGGAGATAAAGTAACACCACCTCGATGGCGAACAAAAGTAGTAGAATCATCAATGAGACACACAGTTTGGGTTGCAGCAAGAACTAGAGAAGAAAGGTAGGAAAGTTCACCTGTCATGTGATCATTAGCCCTAGAATCCAGAACCCAAGTAGGACGTATAGAGTGAACATGGAATGCAGTAGGAGTACTTGTAGCCAATGTGGTAGTCGAGGATGATGGCCCTGGAAAATATCATAGAACCAAGCTAGGCCTAAAGCTGACTGATCTGTATCAGAAGGAGATACAAATCTGGAGCAATAAAACTTGAGACAGTCTCCACAACAGTAGTGGTGTGAGATGAGTCAGACGGGCGAGCACGGGAGAAACATTGTTTTTACTCAGGATGAAGTTTGAAACAGCTAGCTTGGACATGTCTCGGTTCTCTAACAATGATGACAAATTACCTTCCTAGTAGAAGGACGAGACCCAGTCTGTGCAGCAAGAGCCATCTGATTAGAGGAGGCAGGAGGCTCAGGAATTGGAGAAGAAACAGGCTAAACTATCTGGCAGTGGCACTCATTACTATTAATAATAGCAAATGCCTCACAAAGAGAAGGTAGAGGAGATGTGTTTAAAATTTGAATGCGAAGAGACTCGAACTCAAAGTTTAAACCTATCAAGAACTGGTAGGTATGCTGTTGAGCAAGTCGCTTGGTCACAAGTGAAGCAGCCTTGGTCAGAAGATTAGTTTAAGGCTTATATTGAGCCAACTCTTCCCAACGGGCTTGGAGATACCCAAGTATATCGAGAAGCACGAGCAATATCCTGATAGAGCTTAAAGATGCGAACATCATTATGAGCATGCGCATACATCTAGGATAAGGCGCACCATCAACTAGGAATAGTATCACAATATAGGAACATATGATAACTTTGATCCTCCATGGAATTGAATATCCATCCCAAGATAGTGCAATTATCAATATCCCATTGAATATGTTTAGAGTCTATAGCGTCCGACTGAGTAGTGGTAGATGAAAACCAATGAGCTTTCCCCTTTTTCCCTAAATAGAGAGAATGGCTTCAGGCAGCAAAATTTCTCCCATTTGACACCATGCTTGTGATACGATGAATAGGAGTGTGGTGTGAGAGAAAAATCTGGATTAACCGGAATGGGTTTAACTGATACTACAGTAGGAACATCAGATGGAGACTTAGTCGTGGTGTCTAGAGAAATATGTGATGTGTATAATTATCAATCCAAAACAATACACAAATAACAGAGCAAACACATCAGACAAACGGCGTAACTAACCCAACAAGTGCTATCGAACAACCCGGTAGCCCACCAACAAAAGAATGAAGGAAAAAGTGCTTACCACATCAGCACCAAGTCCCGAAACAGGGACAGAGAGTGCCGAATTGCCCTAGAGGGGCTGTTGGCCTAAACTAGTGCTACCGAATTGCCTAGGGATGGCTGTCGGCTTTAACCCAAGTAGTGGGTGGCCTGTTCAAAGGGAAAGAAGGGGTTGACGGGTTGAGGAGAGAAGAGGAGAGGAGTGGGTAAGGGCCGAAAGTGAGAGAGAGAGGCTGTCGAAGGCAAGAGTGGGAGAGAGACTGTCGGAGGGCTTGGGCAAGGATGAGGGGAGAGAGAGAGAGAGAGAGAGAGAGAAGGGTTAGGGTTAGAGTTAGGGTTTGGTACCAAATAGAATATGATGAATTGAATGGCTTAGTCTAGAATGGAGACTAACCTGTGTATATATACTGATAAAGATTTATAAGATAGGAAAGGAAATAAAATAAAGACACAAATCACATAACATATACCTAACATCCCGTGATTGTAATCATGGGATTCTTATTCTAATTCCTAATTGCAATATCCTTCACCAAATTTTTCATCAAATTTAATGATGAAAAACTTTTATCCAATCACCAAATTTTTCATCCAATCATTTCATCAAACTTTTATCAAATCAAGGCAAAACAAGGTGTTTTTTTTTTTTTTTTTTTTTTTCCAAATCAAGATTTTAGTTAAATTTGATGAAAAGCTATTGGAACATATCAAATCATGATTTAAACCAATTTTTTTACCCAAATTTAATGAAAAGAAAAAAGATGAAGCATTGGAGATGCTCTTACATCCTGCAAACTACTTTCCGATCACCCTTCTTCTATTTTCTCTACATATTACCAATTCATGTTGATGCAGAATATAAGAAGCTCAAGGAAGGCTAAATTGAAAGAAGGGATGATATTTGAACATTGGCATGATTCCAAAGAGATCCTGATAGGAATTTTATATAATAATGTTTCTAGTATTATTACAGTCTTATTTTATAATTATTTTTATGTTTTCTAGAATTTTTATGTCAGGGGTATTTTGTTAATTTTTATTATTGTTGTCATGGGTTGTAGGGGTCACCCATGAGTCAGCTTGGGGGGTCAAGTTATTTAATTGAGTTTTATTTATGTTTCTTATTTGGTCTTAAATTAGTTTTGGAAGTCTAAGATATTATGGTAGTTTTCTTTTTTGGTTCTAGTTGGTTTAGGAGGTTTCTAAAATCTATATAAAGTCGTGTAATGCTTCTAATTCAATAGAGGTGATATTTTAAAGAATTTTGAGAGCTTTGAAGCCTATTTGGGTTTGTGTGATGCAACCCTAGCCTTAGGTGTGATGGCTATGGAATCTAGGTGTGATGCCTAGACCTATCTTCTTCTTCTCTTTCTTTCCTTTTTTTATTTTATGCACTTTTAACAGCCCAAAACACTGTTCACAGTCCCTAAAACAGCCCCCTAAACAGTGCCAAAATCTAAGTTTTCATGGTTAAACTCTGACCCGTTTAACCCTACTTGTACCCTATACTCTTATTGCAATGTCAGCCATAAAATCCAATTAAAATCAGCTCCAAAAGCCTAGATTTACGGCTGTCCTACTTGTCCTACATCACATGTATATCTAAAATTAATTTTGTCTGCAACTGCTGCAGCACAATGATTCATATTCTGCAACTAAAGCTGAAGGAGAGGCACTGGTTATCAAGTCAAATGATATTAATGGGCTTCTGACATGTTGCATCCGCCCTAGCAGCATTTTTGGTCCTGGTGATAAATTACTTGTTCCATCTTTGGTATCTGCTGCGAGGGCAGGTAAATTGAAGGTAACTTAATTTTTTTCATCTCTGGAACTTGTCACATTTTTAGTGTCTCATGTATAGGTTTTATAATGTTCTACAAATTCATATGGTTCATTCTATGTTGAGTTAGCAAATAACTAAATTTTTGAATTATATGAATCCTTTAAATGATCACTAAATGATAAGATTTTTGCGATGTTGTACTTGGGGAATGTGAGATATCAAGTAGTTGTGCTGCATAAATTGGCAATTTTGTAAAACACAACCAACTAGTTTTCATGTTAGAAGTTCCTTTCAACACACAACCAACTACTTTTATTTTTGAAGATTATAAAAGAGAGATCAGAAAATATACACTATACAAAAGGCATACCCCAGGACAACTCAACAACTCAAAGCTAAACAAACAAAACGCACATTCCTACTACCTGAATAGATTTAATTCACTCCATGCTTAAACTACTAAGCAACAAACAAACAAAAATAAAGAGGCTAACGGGAGCCAAGGAGAGACATGCACCAACAAGCCCACTCTTGAGAAGCATCATACAATGTGCCAACCAATGAAGGGTGACAACAGAAGCCCACCCTATCTGTCAGCAAAGTTAGTACTAGGAAGCTTCCATTCTTGTTGCAACCATTTGTTTGGTTGATCACTTTGCACACCAGTAAGGATCTGTCAACATTCAGCTTGATATTCTCTACAATAGTTTTGGAGTCTATATATAGTTATTTTGATAAAGCCTTGTATTTCTGTCCTACGAGATTATATGAACGCTGGTATCAAATAAACATCTCTGTAGCAGTTTTGTCAGGATTTTATGTTTAAGGTGAGATGCTGCCCACTCAACCAAGTCCTTTTATCTCAATCTAGGCCATTGGATGTTGCATTTCTTGCACAATTGATTCCAGATTCCTCCAGTAAAAGAACAATAAAGAAACAGATGATCATGTTTGTCAACGTTTACCTACGGGACACACATCTCATGGATTGAATTTTCCATCAGCTTATCTTAAGTGTCGAGACGCTCTGATATTGCAAGCCACAAGATAAAAGCATGTCGAGGAACATGCTATGGAATCCAAATCACAAGACAGTTTGGTTATGAGGTCTTAAAAGCTGCCAAGCATCACTAACAATAAGTCTTCCATGGCAGTCATGCATCCAAATCCAACCAATGGTGTCTTCTCAATCAGAATGGGGAACAAGGTTGGGAGACATTTTTCTTTATAACTCAATCAGCTCCACCCAGCTTGCACATGGCCAGTGCCATGCCACCTACCTTCTTGTATTTTGGCAGCAACTCGAGCTTTTCTCCCTAACCTAGGGTCATATATAATCTGTTCACCCTTGTACACAACAATAGGACCAATGGGCAACTAACTATCAAACCAGCAGGAGATCTTCCTGCCATTGCCTATATGGTGCTTGATAGTCGACATAAGGTCTCACGGTGTCATGACCCAAACCCGCCCCTATAGGTTTAGATCGTAACCGGCTAGTAATCCCAGATTCCCGGCCTCAAAGATAAAATCAACACAAATATTTAACTAAGAACGGGGCCAGAAGCGGAAGTAGACTAATAAATTTTGGCCAATGAGCTGTGCATACATGACGTATCCAGACATCACATTTAGTTAATAACTTGCATCCAATCATTTACAAAAGATAGTGCTCAGCCAAGACCATTCACAAGATCATTATTATACAAACTCGAAAGTTTAAATACAAAACACAGTCAACATGACCAACAAAACAAAAAGGACAAAAGCCTCTTGCGTGAGGCATCCCCCCCCCCCCCCCCAAAAAAAAAAAAAAAAACTTGGTATCACAAGTTCACTAGGGCTGAGGTTGCACGTCTCGCTGCTCACCTACATACATATATATACAGAGTGAGTTAAAGCCCAGCTAGTAATGCCAGTATAAAGAGGTTAAATGAATGATGTCTAGTATAGTACAAAATCAAAACACATGAGTTCGAAGCAAATCATAACTGAATACTTCTTGTATCAAAGTTCGCAAATCATAATCATAGGTGGTACATCCATTAGTGCACGAAGGGACCACATGGGTCTAATGAAGGGACCATATAGGTCTACATCAGAGATCTCTGTAATGAAGGGCCACTGTATTGTCCCTCCCGGGCGAGGGCCATATAACATAGGCCATGGTATTGGTACCCCCAGGCAAGGGCTACATTAAAAATGCCACCATTACATTTTGAAAGAGACAATCATTCATTCATAACGAAATGGCATTTCAAAATAACGATCTTGCGGTAAACCTTTAATAACATATCTTTACAAAAGTACTACTCACAATGGGCTGGTATTGACAATAGACCTCGGTTGACCATCTACACAAAACACATAACACAAATACACATTGAACACACGTTTGAAACAAGTAACGTATCTTCATTTTATTCTCTTGCGCTTGTTTCTAGCTTATTCCATGATTAAGGATGTTCAAATGATGCAAAAGAATGCCTAAATAGGCATGAGGATGCAAATATGCACTTATAAGCGTTAGTCAAAACTTGTTGAAAATAGGGTCTTCGCTCGAGCGCACACTTGGTTGCTTGAGCGGCGTGGCCTGACTGCAAAAGTACTGGATGCTCAAATTTAATGCTTGATGGTCGCTCGAGCCAAGTGCTGAACAAAAGTGGGTTCGCTTGAGCGCACACTTGGTCCCTCGAGCCAATGGCCAAAGTTTGCAAAAATACTGGATGGCTTCGATGTTTGCTCGAGCCATGGTTCCTTTGCTTGAGCGAACTGGGCGAATTCTGGACTTTCTAAATTTGTGTTTGAAGTTCAAAACCAATGCTTTCATGTTCAAAACTTGCTTGGTTGGTCTCAAAAGCTTAGGAACTCATTACAAAACATGAATGGTTGGAAATTATAGAACCATGATCTCAAATGCTCTTTCAATTCTTCAAAACAAGGTTCAAACATCATGTTCTTGACATGCATGTAACAAACTCAACTCTTTCCTTTCTAAAACATGCATATAAGGAATGTTGAGTGTAAAAACATGAAGAACTCTAAGAATTAACATGTGAAAGTCCCATGCATGTGTGAATTTGAGAAAACCAAGTTCAAAGGATGAAGAATCATGCATGCATGTACACAAGTCACTTGAATTCACTAAACTCTTGTTGCTTCTAGCTCATTTCTTTCAATTACATGCTAATGGTCCTACAAATTAGTGAATTCATTTCCGTATATGGATTATCTTCATGAATTATAGGTAAAGATCATACCTAGAGCTTGATTTGGGCCATAGTTGAGCTTAAGCTCTTCAATTTCCAATTAATCCTCTTGAATTCTTCTTCTCTCTCTAAAATGTTGAGTTCTCTCTCTAACTCTTAATTTTCAGCTCAAAAGATTGTAGAGAATGAAGTCTAAAGCATGATTAGCATATATATATATAGGTGGATTAGGCTTAGTTAATTAATTGTGCTTAAGGCTAATCAATTGGGCTTAAGTCTAAACAATTATACTTAATTATTCTAATTATTTTGATTTGAATGAAAATTTAATTAAGTGCTTGTTTGGCATGTACGAAAAAAGTGCACTTTTTTTGCATACATACACTTATTTGGGTCACATCAATCAACATCTCTTCTCTACTTTTCTACTCACTTTCTCTACTTTTCTACACATTTAAAAAATAAAAAATAAAAATAAAAATAAATAAGAAATAGAAAAGTGCACTTATTTAGAACATCCCAAACATCTCGTAAAATTACCATATGGTTCTAAATATTCCAACTAGCCTATTGAATTAATCAATTTTGGTTTCTGAATTCGTTTAGGCTTTCAATTTCGCAATCTACGTCGGCATTCAAACAAATAATTCGCAAACTAACAATTAAGTATCAAATAAACACATAATCATGCAATAATGCTCAATAAAATATTATGGAAAAATAATACGAAGGTCAGGGTCGTCACAGTCTTCCCCCCTTAGGAAGTTTGGTCCTACAAACTTGAGTTACCTTTATTTGGAAACAATTTCGCGTAGCATTGTCTCATTTCATCTTCATTTTCCCACGTTGCTTCTTTCCCATAGTGTTCTTTCCACTCAACTTTCACCATAGAAATGAGCTTGTTTCTCAATTGCTTGACTTGCCGATCAATAATCTAAATTGGCTTCTCTTCATAGATCATGTCATCATCAAGTGCTGTTCGGTGGTAGTTTGTGACATGGAATGGATCTCTAAGGTATCCGCAGAGCATTGATACATGGAAAATGTTGTGCATCTGTTCCATTCCTGGCGGTAAAGCAATACGATAAGTAACAAGGCCAAGTCTTTCTAGAATCTGAAACGGCTCGATGCAACGCGGAGTTAACTTTCCTTTTCTGCCAAACCGTGTTTGCCCTTTCATTGGCGTTACTCGAATGAACACGTGATCTCTCACTTCATATTTCAAATCTCTCATCTGATCAACATAACTTTTTTGTTGACTCTAAGCAGTCTTGAGCCTCTGTTGGATGATCTTTATCTTTTCAGTTGTTTCTTGTACAAGTTCAGACCCATACAAAGCTCTATCACCAACCTTGGTCAAGCAAATCGGAGACCTATACTTTCTTCCGTACAATGCCTCATAAGGTGCCATGCCGTTACTCGAGTGGAAACTGTTCGTATAAGCAAACTCTGCCATTGGTAAGTAAGTTTCCCAACTGCCTTGAAATTCTAAGACACATATACGAAGCATATCTTCCAATGTCAAGATAGTTCTCTCGGTTGGCCCATCAGTTTGTGGATGAAAAGTTGTGCTGAATCTCAATTATGTGCCCATTGCCTGTTGCAAACTTTGCCAAAATCTAGAAACAAATTTAAGATCCCTATCCGACACAATAGATACTGGAACCCCATGTAATCGAATGATCTCATCAATATAAAGTGGCAAGTCTATAGGCATTTAATGATGTTTTCACAGCAAGAAAATGAGCTGATTTCGTCAATCTATCTACAATAACCCAAATAGCATTCATACCTCTAAATGTCCGAGGTAGACCAACAATGAAGTCCATGATTATATGTTCTTACTTCCATTCTAGAATGGGAAGAGATTGAAGCAAACCTGCTGGTTTTTGAAGTTTAGCTTTTACCTGTTGACATTGAAGGCATTTTTTTTTTTTTGATAAATGACATTGAAGGCATTTAGAATTGTAGTATGCAATTTCCCTCTTCATATTGGGCCACCAATACATTTGTTTCAAGTCTTGGTACATTTTAGTATTCCCCAGATGCATAGCAAACATTTATTTGCGAGCCTCTTCTAAAATTCTTTTTTTCAATCCTGCATCATTAGGTACACAAAGTCTTCCCTGAAATTTCAATATTTGTTCTTCAATGGAGAATCTTGGTTTAGGCATAGTTTCAAACTCATCACACAGTTTATTTAAAAACTGATCATCTCTCTGTTTCTGTTTGATCTCTTCAATAATCACCGGTTGTGCGGACATTCCGGCCAAAACACTGTCTTGCTCATGATACACAACTTCTATTTCAAGTTTGTCTAGATCTTGCAAAATTTCCCTTCGGTCTATCAGCAAACATGCCAAGGTTCCCGTACTTTTTTTGTTCAAAGCATCAGCCACTGTATTAGCTTTACCTGGATGATAGTGGATTTGCAGGTCATAATCTTTAATTAATTCAAGCCAACGTCTTTGTTGCATATTAAGTTTTTTCTAGGTAAAGAAATATTTTAAGCTTCTGTGGTCCGTATACATTTCACACTTAGCCCCATATAAATAGTGGCTTCAGATTTTCAATGCAAATACTACGGCAGCCAGTTCCAAATCATGTGTTGGGTAGTTCTTTTCATGTGGTTTTAGTTGTCGGGATGCGTACGCAATCACTTTGCCATTTTGCATGAAAATACAACCCAAACCTCTATGAGATGCATCACTGAAAATTACAAACCCTTCAATACCTGATGGTAAGGTAAGGGTTGGAGCTGTAGTCAATCTTGTCTTCAGTTTTTGGAATGCGGATTCCCTTTGATTTGTCCACACAAATGGTTCTCCCTTTCGAGTAAATTGTGTCAATGGCACATCAATTTTAGAGAAGTCTCTGACAAATCTTTGGTAGTAACTTGCCAAAACCATAAAACTACGAATTTCTGTTACGTTAATCGCAGTAGGCCACCCTAATTTTCTATGGGTCAATAGATATCCCTTCTCTAGTAATAACATGCCCCAAAAATGTAACTTCATTCAACTATAATTCACATTGCTTAAATTTCCCATAGAGTTGTTTCTCCCTGAGTGTTTGCAGAATTGTTCTAAGGTGTTGTTCATGTTCTTCTCTACTCTTTGAATATATCAAAATGTCATCAATAAAAACTACAACAAATTCATCAAAAAATGGTTTAAAGGCTCGGTTCTTTAAGTCCATGAAGGCTATAGGTGCATTGGTAACTCCGAAAGGCATGACTAAAAACTCATAATGTCCATACCTGGTCTGGAAGGCAGTCTTCTCTATGTCTTCAGCCTTAACTTTCAATTGATGGTATCCTGAACGCAGATCAATTTTTGAAAATACCTGAGCCCCCTGTAACTGATCAAACTAATTGTCAATCCGAGGCAAATGATATTTATTTTTAATGGTTACGTTGTTGAGTTCTCTATAATCAATGCATAGACGGAGTGTCCCATCTTTCTTCTTCACAAACAACACAGGTGCACCCCACGGTGATGTGCTTGGTCGAATGAACCTTTTATCAAGTAATTCCAGCAATTGTACTTTCAGTTCTTTCATTTCAACAGTTGACATTTGGTATAGAGTTTTGGATATGGGTTGAGTACTAGGCATCACATCAATCGCAAATTCAATTTCTCTATCAATTAATTGTCTAGGTAACTCTTCCGTAAACACATCAGAAAATTTTTTCACAATTGGAATATCATCTAAAATAGCATTTGAAGTTTGAGCATTCAAAATACTACACAAATATCCTTGACACCCCTTGTTAATCAGTTTTCGTGCTTTCATGGCAGAAATTAGGTATGGTAGGGGAACTACACCTCTCCCCTCAAAATAAAACTCATCCTGTCCCGGCGGTCGGAATATTACACGTTTAGAAGCACAATCAATGATTACATAATATTTAGACAACCGGTCCATACCAAGAATAATATCAAAGTGTGTCATGTCTAAGGGCAATAAATCAAGATATAATGTAGCATTCTCAAGCAAGATTTCACATGCAGGATAAACAGGTGTGCTGATACATTTTTGTGTCTTCAGCAAGTATCTTCTTGCCAATTGTGTCTCTTTGTCAGAGGGAATCTAATTATTCTTACTTGCAGCTTGTGTCTGTCAGTGTGATGGCTGCAAGAAGACAGCTAGCTGTCAGTGTGATTGCTTTGGCTGGCCTGTTGACTGACATGGCAGATTACCCAAATTACATTTCCTTTTGAATGAATTGTCTTTCAATAAACAGGATGAACCTCACATTTAATCTTTAGGTGGATTGGTTCAATAGTAAAATTTTGATTGGCTGAATAGTTGATTATCCATCTGATTATGATTATAAACCTGGTGCATTTTCTTGATGATGCCCTTTTTGGGGATCCTTGAATATATGGAATTTAGGCTTTGTAAACAGTTGTGTTCCATTTGTTTTTTTCATGATCTTGCTTTATATTGGTATTGTCCTTTTCACTCTTCTATAAATTCTAACATTTTTTTTACCAAGAGTTGTTTGCTACCCTTACCTCCTCCAAAGGGGGAGTTGTAGGATTCAAGTCCCAGTTGTGACATGGGTATATATATTTTACTTACTGAGAATAAAAGGAATGAAAGAGAGAAGAAATTGATTTCACTTTCATATTTTTTTGTTCCATTTCTATGCAGTTTCTTATTGGTGATGGCAAAAACATGTACGATTTCACTTATGTTGAGAATGTGGCACATGCCCATATATGTGCTGAAAGAGCTCTTGCATCAGAGAGGATAGCTGCAGAGAGAGCTGCAGGGCAGGTAATGTTTGGATGCTTTTCAAGTTTTGCTATGGGTTGGAAATTATTTAGTTGAGTCAACCCATTTTTAGCTGCCCAATGTTCTTCCTATTTTTAAAGCAATACATTAATGAAGAGGAACCAAGGGGGTGTGTCTATGAGCCCAATCCAATTTTAAGATTGTTGGTTGTTGCAATAGCAAAGATAAAGCCATGTCACGTCTCGATTTTTAAAGTATTAATTCAGTGGAAACTAATTAACTTAATTTTGATCTTTTAATAAAAAAACTCCTGTTTAATCTCTGTCATTCGCAAAATCCATTTACTTGGCAAATTTTTTTTAGCTTGTCGAAAATTTGATTTACCTCAAAAAATGTGTCCGAAGGCCATTACTATTTTAAATTCGAAAATGTGGTCCATTTTCCCTTATTAATGAAATCTTGACTTATAGTGACAAAAGTAACGAATTTCGGGTGGTTTGCATTGGGAAACATGTCCATAATTGTTTTTGAAGAGAATTATTCTTAACTTCAGAAATAATAAACCTCCAGTCAAATGTATAGCTCACCCTCACTAGGCACACATTCCAATAAATGAAAATGCAGTATGCTATAACAATCAGAAAGTGTAGGTTACAGACCATTGAATAATTTACATTTAATCCAACAAACAATAAAATAAATCCATTCTAGTTGCTCATTTATGTGATAACTGATAAGTAATGAAATTAATACATTTTATATAAGAGTTTAACCTTCTAACTGGAAAGTGGTATATATTGCAAGTCATACATCGGTATTTAACCTATTCAGAAGATACATCATATGTTTGAGGCATGGAATCTAAAGTTGCTTGTGACATACAAGACACGGGTTCTCAAGTGGCTTTCCAAATGTGGTTTACATGTGAAGCTGTATGTATAACATACAAGATATTTGGGGTAGTGGTCCTCTTTTCTGAATTCTGATCATCCATTGGACATATTTTTTATTAGGAACTAGGCCAAAACATGGCGTGGTCAAGTTTGATATGTACTAGGAAATGTAATTGCATTTTCTAATTCTGAATGAGTGCTTTAATTGCAGGCATATTTTATAACTAATATGGAGCCAATCAAGTTTTGGGAGTTTGTCTCACTTGTTCTTGAAGGTCTTGGTTATGAAAGGTACTCAACTTTCTTTTCCCCCCATACCTTCCATCATGATTGTATTGAGTTGGGTTTTTACCTCTTGAATGTGTCCTCTCCAAAACATTTTACTATCCAAAGCTGCTTTTTGTCTAAGTTGGGTCATTATTTTTTAAAACTTATAACTGACATGTCAGATTGAGTTCAACTTTGGCAACAATGACCTCCTCCATTAAGTTGTGACAGCTGTCAGTTTTATGAACTGCTGAACACTAGATGTGCTATTGAACTTTTAGATTTACGCCAAAGTAAGACAAATATGTAACGTTGATTTAAATATGAATGCCCTACGTATTGGGACATTGGAAAATAAATTTAGCTAGAAAATCATACAAGCAAAGTGCTTTTTTTTTCCTTTCCTTTTCTTTTTTGTTTTACCCTAGATGCAATTGGCATTTCCCCGCAAATCTATTTGATGGTGCTTGTGTAAAAATAATGCTTTTACCTATTGATTTAAATTCAGACATTGGTTTTCTTACATGGAGGATTAATGAAGTTATATACATGTTGAGCCTTTGATGTAGGACCAACTGCATAGATACATCATACTGCAAAAGGGTTTTCCCAGGGCTGATTATTATTTTGTTAAGCAGGTAGTGTTATTTGTTTGGTTTTATGTGGCTAAAGTTTTGTGAAAATATAGGACTGGGCTTGTACGGGTGTAGAAAAAGGAGAAATATTGTTTGGGCATTTCTGGGTCTGTTAACAAAATCAGCCTATCAGGATTGAGGAAACTGTAAGTAGGGGCTGATTAGAATTTTGTTAGGATGCTAGGGTTGAGTGATTCATGAAAGGTTGGTGCTTGAATGATTGTTTTTCAGAATCTAATGAATAGTTGTTGTGAAATACTAGTCAGTCTCTATTTTGGGGTGTTAAGTAGGCAAGGAAAATGATGTTTGTGGCTGTGAGGAGTTCCACTGAGCTGCAACTAAGGGCTGGTTAGATTTTTCCATGGTGCTAGGGTTGAATAATTGTATATAGAAAGGGGGAGTGATTGGTTTTCAGAATTAATACGATGATTGCTGGAGTTAGTAGATGGTGCCTATTTTAGGGTTTTAAATTTAAGAATTTCAGCTTTGGGAGTAGGCTAAGGTTGAAGAATCAATGGAATTATACACTGACTAAAATTTAACTTAAAAATTCTGTTTGCAAATATTAGAGGAGGAAGGAGAAGATACAAAGCATGAAAAAAGTAGGAGATATAGACTTTTGCATTAAGCATGTTTGGGCAATTAGAGTTAATTTGGGTCCTGATTTTATGTTGCTATTGAGTATATTAGGAATAGAGTTGTGGACAGAATTAAAATGCAATAACCACTAAGAACATTCTAGATTTAATAAAGGCTACACTGTACATAATAATTAATGTCCAACAAATAGCTTGACCTATAAGAGGACCCATAAACAATACAATAGTTCATGTCCAGTAAATTTGGAAATTACCAACTGATCATCAGCTACTGAAACCTGAGTACGTGGACCACACCCTGTGGCAAGCCCTTTGGGCCCCACATGTTCAATACTTTACTTACATGGTAGACCTACAAGGCACCACACATTCTAATAGGACTAATTGAGGATGTATGCCTTGCCTAAGCGGGGGCATACATACCACAATAAAGAGTCTAAGGCCAAGTTTGGCATAACCTAAATAATACAAAAAGTCAAAAAGTCACTATCCTATTTAAGTCACATCATCTTATTTAAATCACATCACCTCTCTAACACATCGCATCAAATCCAACCCAAACCTAACCCATATAAGCTAATAAGTCAAAAAGTACACTTTTTTAGAACATTCCAAACCAACCCTAAGTATGAAGAGCCCCAACAACAGGAAGCTCCATGGCCTACCTCAAGCCTATGGTCCTTCATACCTTACTAACTACCGCCCAATAGCAATGAAGTCAGGCCCTTGGCTCGCTTGTGTTCATTGGGCTGCTGAGGATGAGCCCTTGGCTCTCCCAGCATTGAGATGGGCCTTTGGCTAACTCATCCACTCGGTAAGGTCATGGAGCAGGACCTAGGCACCATTGCTTGGGATCACCGGAGGATTATAGATTTGAGGCTAAGGTCATGGTATCGGTAAGGTCTTGCTTAACTGTCTTCTTGCTAAGACAACTCCACCTTAACCAGGCTTAGAGGAGGTGATATGGACCTTAGACTCATGCCTTTGCTGTATACATGATACATTGTCTTCGTACCTGCCAACCTGAACCACATATGGCAGTAGGGCTGATATCAGCCTCTGGTGGAATTGGGAAGAGCTGGCCACCTATGTAACAGGTTGCTTAGGCTTCAATGTTCCCGGAGCTTATACAATGTATCATGTATATGGGCCGGCAAACAAACTCCAATGCTAGTAGACTACACCCAGATGTTGGATTTGGAGTTTGCGGCTCTGCTACCTGCTTGATAAAAAATTGCACACTCTTGTTCCTTCTCTTTATCTGATAGTTGAATCGAATGGTATATACAAGTTTTGAATCCTCTACCTCCTCTTCCTTTGGAGAATAGAAGTTTACTGCAATCATATGTTTGTTTGAGAGAGAGAAAAACTTAGGGAATAATTAGACAATCATCCCCGTTATATTGATAATAGGTAGCATACAATTAAAGTCTTGGAGGCACAAATAAAGAAATAACAGAATAAGGAAATAACAGCTAATAGAATAATTAATACACAATAACCAAAGATAGTATTCTAACACTCCCCCTTAAGTTGGTACGAAGATATCTCTCATGCCCAGCTTGCCAAACACATCATGGAGTGGTTTGCTTTCAATTCTCTTGGTCAAAATGTTTGCTAGTTGTTCAGCTGACTTAACAAAAGGAGTACATATAGTGTCACTGGTGAGTTTCTCCTTAATGAAGTGGCGATCAATCTCCGCATGTTTCGTTCGGTTATGCTGAACTGGATTGTGAACTAAGTTAATAGTAGTCTTATTATCATAGTACAGTCGCATGGAATCAGTATGACTTATCCCCGGATCACTTAGCGGCAACTTGATCCACAAGAGTTCACATATACCTTTTGCTATGGCTCTAAACTCAGCCTGTGCACTAGACCGGGTGATTACATTCTGTTTCTTGCTCCTCAAAGTAACCATATTACCTCCAACAAAGGTACAATAACTAGATGTGGACTTTCTATTAGTTACTGATCCTGCCTAATTAGCATCTGTATAAGCTTCTACCCGAAGACGAGAATGGGATAAGTAAATGAGTTTACCCATTAGTCTCTGAAAACTCTCCCTATCAACAATAGCTCCCCCACTATCATCATTAAGTTTCTGGTTTGGCTCCAGTGGTGTATCACAAGCTTTATTCCTAAGCATCCCAGTTTCTTTTAACAAGTCAAGAACATATTTCCTCTGACAGATGAAAATTCCATCCTTGGACCTGGTAATCTCAATATCTAGGAAATATTTCAGATTTCCCAAGTCTTTTATTTCAAACTCGCTTGCCAAATATTTCTTCAACTGGGGTATTTCCTTACTATCATCTCCTGTAAGCACTTTGTCATCGACATAAACAATGAGAGTTGTAATCTTACTATGTGAGGAATGCTTCACAAACAAAGTGTGATCAGCCTGACCCTGTTTGAAGCCGTATTGGAGCATAGCCTGAGTGAATCTCTCGAACCAAGCCGTTGGAGATTGTTTAAGACCATATAATGACTTCCAAAGCCTGTATACTTTACCCTTTGTCTGATGGTCCTCAAAGCCAGGAGGGATTTTCATATACACCTCTTCTTCTAGTTTATCATTTAAGAAAACATTTTTTACATCAAACTGATGAAATGACCAATCCAGATTAGCTGCAAGAGAGAGTACTCTGACTGCATTTATCTTAGCCATTGTTGCAAATGTCTCTTGATAGTCTACTTCATAAGTTTGAGTAAAGCCCTTTGCCACTAGTCAAGCCTTGTAACGCTCAATTGAACCTTATGTTTCACAGTATACATCCATTTGCATCTCATAGGTCTTTTTCCCTTAGGAAACTCAGTTAATTCCCAAGTGTCATTGTGGTGAAGGAGTTTGGAAATACTCTTGGATCTTGAAGAACGTTCATGATCCTCTGAATGCCACCTGAAAATGGGATTAACACTCCGGTCGGGGGTGCCGAAATTAGCACTCCGACGGACAAGTTAGTATATGTCTCTTCTTTGCTTGCGTCTTAAGTTTCTTGAGTCTGTTCTCATATACCTCTCTTTGGTTGATGTTCCTTTATTTATATTCGCCTCTGGGCCCTAGGGTCGGGCCCACTCTTAGTCCATCGCAAGATTGCTCATTCGGCCCTTCTGTCGTACGCCAATTCCTACTTGGCTCCTTGTTCAACTGGTTCTATGGCCGATTTATCTATTCAGCTTGATGATCCCCCTGGGTGGAGCCATATAACCTATATCCTGATTTTTCCCAAATTCATTTGGCTCTTATACATAAAGATTTATTCGGCTCCCACAATTGTCCCCTAAACATCCTACTAACGCCAGTTAGTCGGCATGTTTGGTTTTGAACTTGGAGAGTCAAAAAATATGGCGGCTTCCCTTATTCCAACGCAAGTGTCAGAACGTTCACGCTTTTTATGAATCATTATAATTTCCCATCCCTTCGTACACTTCATTCATTTAATGCGATTTGAAACCGTGTTGTCCCTTCGAATGTATGTTTTTTGAATACGCAAAGCTTCTTGGTTGCCTGCCAGTCTGCCTCCTTCATTTCACGACCACTGCAACTTGTCCTCGTTCCTCATTGTCTTCCTTACTTCTTGTAAGTTCTCCTCTTCTCCATTTCGACTCCCCTTTCCTTGTTTGTTTGTTTGTTTGTTTTTTTTTAGTTTAGCGTACTTCCTATCCTCGCTAGGATGGCGAAACATCTGAAAGCCCTTCTTTCTATGGATCGAGTTTCTGGTTTTCGACGCCATATTTCCATTCTCGATGACGTCCATCTGTCACTCATGGCAGAGAGCGTGATTGACATGGAGAGGACCGATGAGAGTACAATCATCTTTCCTCTTCTGTCCATTGTCGACGACAGAGTTCGTTTCCCCCTTCACCTGTTTTTGAGGGCTGTTCTTCGTCACTGGGGTCTAATCCCTTCTCAGCCTAACATAAATATTTACCGAATCATAATGGGTATTGTAGAACTAAACCGACGGCTTAGGCTCAATCTTGGAATCCCCGCTATTCGGCATTGCTATGCCTTGGCCAAATCCTCTGGCCGACAGGGGCGCTACTTCCTCAGGGCCAAGGACACCGACTATCATTTGGTGACTATGTTTGCCAGCTTTGGCAAGCGTGTTGACGATGTCATGGTCGTTGTCCGAGGCAACTGGGAATTCGGCGAGGGCGAAGATTGCCTAGATCCCGTGCCTAGACAAAAAGGCGAACCAGGTGGCCGCATAGCCCTCCATGTGTATTTGTTATATATTTATCCGGCTTAGATTCTATGCACTTACCGTTTTATTTATGTAGGCAACGATTTGAAGAAAGTTCTGGTCTTGGCCGATGACGCTGTACTTGCGCAAATCAAAACCGCGCTCTAGTTCTTTGGCCGTCCAAACCTCCAAAAACAAGGGAGGGCGGCCCACATACTTTTGAGATACGAGCCAACTTACTCTACGTTTTCGGCCACTCCAAGGGGCAAACAGCAGCTTACAGCACTTATTTTCCCGAACTTCAAAAACCTTAGGCAGATTGGTCTGGAAGCTTCAGATTCAGAGCTGGCGGATGAACAAATAGCCGAAGAAGTCGCTAAGCAGCCGAAGTCCACCCTGGACAGATCCGATAATCTCGGGGAGGAAGTTGACGAGGCTCTAAATTTGGCTTTTGAGGAAGTCGGCCTTAATCCACCCAACCCTCCATCCACTTCGGACCGAGTGGACGTCTCCTTTGAAGATATTTTTACCGACTTAGGGGACCTTCTCGACGTATATCCTGAGAACATAGCTGGGGAGTCGCTCACGCAAATGGCTAGGAGGAAAAACGCTGAGAGGATGGCCGCCCAGAGGAGAGCTGAGACCAACTAATCTGAACCTCCACCTGTTGCCGTGACTGAGTCATCTCCGCCTACTCCTGTGGAAGAAACGACTCACATTGATACGACTGAAACGGAGCACATTGATGACCAACAAGGCAATCAGGAGGCCGAGAAGAGGGGGGAAAAGCATCTTGCCGAGCACGAAGTTGACTCTGCAGAAAACCTAACCGATAAACAGCCGCGCGTAGAGGATTTGTTCGGCAGCATCTGCAGTCTGGCTCTATTTCACTCCCTTTTGTCACCTTGACTCTACAACTGACTGATTTCTTTACCAAGACTTACACCACTGTTCCGTTTCAATTTCTTCTTGTCAAACTCTCAATGTTTTCTGGTAAAACATCTTCAGTTTGAGCAGGGTTTGAGAATATATTGTGTATATATTGTATATATTAAGAAAGATTTTGTGGAGTAAATATTCCTATTGATTGTATTTTCTTTTTCACTCATAGGTCTAGGGTTCCCTTCGTAGATCTAATACAATGGAATCGTATAATATTTGAAAATTAATGCACATATACAAACATACTGACTGAAATCTATAAATCGAATAGGAGAAAGGAGATGATGCTTTTCACATAACAATGGAATATACATTGTTATTCTGAATTCTTACAATGGGAACTTACAGTGACTTGGCAAGTTACTATTTTGTGTAATTTACATCTTTTTGTCTGCTTCCTAGTGATCTGGTTGTTCAGGTTATTATTTATTGAGCTTTTGGCGTGGTCCAACTCGTACGATTTAGATAATAAACCTCCTTGTATTAAGTTGTTTATCCCTGAAATCACTGTTTTCAAAAGAGGAAAATAGGATTCTTTATCTGTTCTCGTGGAAAAAGAATGCAAACTTTTGTGTTATGTTCGTTGTGTGCGTTGATATACAATCCAAAAAGCCCTACATCTTTTGCTTCTCCATATTTCTTCTTACATATGGAGGCAGGGATCATATGATGTGTAATTTACAATGCCTATTATTTCTAATTTCATTTAGTTTGCAGGCCAAGAATTAAGATTCCAGTCTATGTTGTTATGCCAATTGCGCATCTGGTCGAGCGGACTTATAGGCTATTAGCCCCATACGGTATGAAGGTTCCACAATTCACACCATCAAGAATCAGACTTCTCTCTTGCAGCAGAACATTTAATTGTTCAAAAGCAAATGATAGACTTGGCTACACTCCTATTGTACCATTGCAGGTCTCTTCATAAACCGTGAAATGAGTGACATTTACTTTTGAATTTTTCTAACATGAAGTTGTAGAATATACTAGTGATTTCTCTGAATGATTTAATCCTAGTTTGGTTGCTTTTGTGGGATTTTTTAGACTTGCAAATACACACTAAAGTTCTCCATATAGGTTGTATTGTATCATTTTTGGTGAACATCTGTCAATTGCGGACCTTTGTTTCTGCGCTAAATTTCTTGAGTCTTATTAATCTGAACCTAGTGATGATTAACTCTTAGATGGGGAGTTGCTTAATAAAATGTAGGGCAAATTTCACTTCTCCCCCTTGTGGTTTGGCCAATGTGCAGATCACCTTTTTGTCATTTGAAAATAACCACATAACCTCCATGTGGTTTATGGACTAAAGCACACAGTTACATTTTTCGTCCTAGTAACCGGAGGTGCAATTCACATGCCATTGTTGAGACTAGGTGTGAATAAAATGATTTTTCATACAAAAATAGCACCTATAAATTTATAGAAAAACCCCCATCTTCTACATTCACAGACAGCACTGTCTCACTCTCCAAAACTAATGCACAACTTCCTTTGAAACCAACCACCAAAGGACGAACCAACAAATCCCATTGGAATTAAAAACCAATGAACAGATTGCAATGAACTCAATGTGTAATTGGTTTGAAAATAATGGGCTCAATAGGCTTGGGTCGATCCGACAGACTTGATTCTTTGTCCAAGTATGATTTTGCACACAACCTGAAGAATCTTCTTTGTGTATTTATATAAATAGACACGCCATATATAACAAAGAAAAAATAAATCCAAATTGCAACCAATGGTATTTTGCTAAGAGGCATGGACATGAATACGCGGCATGACACGAACACGACACAGATACGCCAACAACAATTTTCAAAAAATGTAGGACACAACATGTGGGGGACACAGATAAAATATATTACTTTGTATATCTATTATTTCATAAATATGAATATATCATTGACAGATAATAAAAAAATACAATATGACGCTAATTTCAATAAATTTACATTGTTTTTCTTTTAGCATTGTCTCCTGAAGTTATTTTGTTCAAACTTATAATTAGTTACGTGTGCCTAATCGATGGATACGTATGTTCAAGTGATGGACATGTGTGTCCTCCAAGTGTCTGGGTCTTAAACATTCTTTAAAAAATAGGACATGTTTTGACGAGTGTCGAACACGTGTCCGATGAGTGTCGGTGTTCAACACGGACATGACACGGACACGCTACCTTTTATGAAGTGTTTGTGCTTCTCACATGTCTTTATATTTGAGAAAAGATTTATGAAGCATATAGCTTCCATTGATCCATCAAAACCCTATCAATATAGTGAAAACATAATTGTATATTCGTGACAGTTTGTCGGAGTTTGGATGGAGTTTGCTACAATTGGGAACCATGAAAGAAAAAAGGGAGAAAATATGTACATGTAGGTTTAATTCTGAAGCGAGGAGATCAATTCAAATGTTTAGTTAACAGAAGTTATTGTGTGTCCACGAACCACACGAGTGTTATGTAGTTATTTCCAAATGACGAGGTGATTTGCACGAGTCAAACCATAAGGAGATAAAGTGAAATTTGTCATAAAATGTATTGATAAGGGATGGTGAATGTTGCCATGTTTAAGTGGCCATGAAAGTGTTTTTCCTATATTTACTTTGATTAGATTATTTGTGACATGCACCATTTCGTGAGTAACACAGACACATCGACACGATGATTTTCAAAAAATGTCGATATGCCTGTTACATATTAAAAATGTGTATATTTTTATATTTATTATTGTAAACATATGAATATTTTATTCAAAAGTAATGAAAAAAAAGCTACATAACATTAATTAAAATTGAAAAGTCATATATTCCATAACTTAAACATTAAAATATCATTCATGTAACAATCACATTCTAAAGAATGCAAAGCAATTATAGAATATTGAAATACGTATGATATATTCATTTCATAAATATTTTAAAATATATTTAGAGTGCCCAAGTTGCATTATGAAATATTTTTAATATGAAAATTTGCATCACATAGGTCTTGTTTGGAGGGTTCAAAAAGTGGCACCGAAGTGTCTATTAAATGTCTGATATTATGAATCTAAAATTTTAGTTAAGACGCGTTCAAGTATCGGACATGCTTTTGGGAGTGTCTGTGGAGTGTTGGGGTCCGACATGACACGCCTCCATAGAAGTGTCTGTGCTTAGACCATTTCGCACAAATACAATATAGTTGTAAATGGATAACATTGATGAGTGAGCACATCAAGGAAAAGGCAGTCTAAATATACCTAGCGCATTTCTACCTCATAGTACGATTAATGTTCTTTGTGATTATGTTTCATTTTCTGCAGGAGGGTCTAAGGAGGACAATTGAATCATACTCACATTTGAGGGCTGAATGTCGACCTAAAAAGGATGGTCCATCAAAAGCTTCCATATATCTTGGAAGAGGAAGGGGTAAAGTGTTGATTCCTGTCTTCTCTAAAACTGCCACATTTATTCTTGTCTTGGTGTATGTCCAAGCGCTGTTGGTATCGTAAATGCATTTGTCATTTTTTTTGTGTGCAGAATGCAGGCCTATGTATTTAGTTGTTACATACATATTCTACTGACATAATCAATTATCATAGTGGTTGTGATGCAAACTATAATTCTGGTACCTTAGAAGCATTCTCAATGAAAATCCCTTGCAAATTGTAACCATTCAGTTTGGTCGCTCTCCCTTGTATTGCCATAACCCACTATTGGTTTTTTGATCAACAAAAATGAAAACTTTATTAATGAACCACGAGAAGCCGTAACCCACTATTGTTATGGCAGGCTTCTTGACTTTGTAGGTAAACTTTGATGGTTGCATATGTGATTTTGTTTACCATGTTGAAATATTGACCCCTCAACTTTCATTGTCTTATTTGAGAGGTTGACATATGTTGCTTGGACACTTCCAAAGAACTAAAGCTTTCAGGGCAAGTGGTTCTCTAATTTGGTGTCAAAGCCTAAGCTTTGATCTTGGGAGGTATTTAGCTCAAGTTGGTTACGAAGTATCTCCCAATAAAACTGCCTTTTTTTTAAAAATTTTTAAATTTCAAATTTGATTGACTTTCAAAACAATCCCTAATATGTTACATATATGAGGTAGGAGTACTATCACATTCTAAATACCTCCTTGTTATTTTGTTAGTCTTGTATATTCAATTTCGAAAAGTCCACATGTTTTCTGCAGCATCTGGAGCAGTGGGCACCTGTCTCAATGATAATTGTTCACTTTTCTTTGAAGTGCCTTACAAAGTCAAGTATATCACATGTCAAAACCAGTTTTTGTTTTCCTTTTACATTATTTGCCTCCTTATGTGTCTACAGGGCCCCCCACCAGTTGATTGATCTAGATGTCTAAGCAGGTTTACTTGGTTCCATGTGTTGATACTGTTTAGTCACCAATTGTCCAAAAAAACTTAGGCTGTTAGGTAATGAGCGTAACAGTGTATGTCAAACTTTCAACATCCTCCCTCACGTTCAACCTTGTCTTGCACACGGAGATGCAGACATCCATATCCATAGAAAGAAGAAATAATGCAAATGAGAGAAGAAAGAATACAAATAGGGACTAAATGCAAATGGAGAGATGTGATCTGCCCTAAATTGAGCTCGGATACCATGTTAAGTCATCAATTGTACCAAAAGCTTAAGTTGTTAGGAAACGTGTTCAACAATGTATATCAAGCTATTCAACTGATACCGCATGACCAATAGCACACCTACCCCTACTGGGTTTGGTCAATATTCATGATTGGTCCCTCAGACTAACAAGACGAATTGGACATTGGGTCATGGAGTATAAATGTCAAGATGAGATCCTATCATGAAATAGGTTGAAATCCTGGTTATGATACTGTCCATAAATCTGACCCCAAAATTGGTGAGATCATAAAGCTTGTTTCTATCTTTGTTCAACTACTTCTTTGGCATTAAACTGGATTGAAGGTTGCAGTTGCGTTGAACATGCACACATGAATATTGAACTTGGATGTTAATATTGTTTAAGATGATGACTTATTTGCTGCTGTTTTATGTTGCAGTTGCTGACATACTTCTCTGGAGGGATAAAAGGCAGACGCTTACCACAATATTCATTCTTGTTGCAATTTACTTTAGCTTCATAGCACCAGGACATACCATCATTACTGCAGTTTCAAAGTTTCTCCTTGCGGCATCTGTTTTTCTGTTCATCCATGGCATTCTACCTGAGAAAATGTAAGCATGCTATTCTATTTAAACTTTAATAGATCATCACTGCTATTTTACTTGAGCAAAAGTTAGCACTCCCATAAGAATAAACATCTTAGCTTAGTCTGGGTATTATTGGCAAGAAAATCATTGCTTATGCTTATGGCCTCAAGAGCTAGTAGATGTGATGCTTCTGAGTTATCCAGCTTGTGTATTCTGCGGGCTTATCCGATTGGTTTTCCAATTGCAAAATCTTAACATTATGATATGGTTCAATAGTGGTTGATAGAAAGTGTCTTCAAGAAAGCTAACTCATATCTAAATGAAATATTTTTCTGTTGCAGATTGGGATATAAAATTGAGAAAGTTTCTCGATCAAATTTCCATTTCTCAGAAGAGATGTCACGCCAAGTCGCTCTGTCAGTGGCTGCGTCATGGAATTCTGCAGTAAATGATTTAAAATCTCTTTGCAAAGGGAATGACTGGACCCTATTCCTCAAGGTGTTTATCTCCGTAGCTTGTCTTGCCCTTATTTTGGCATGCTTGTAGAAGTAAAGTTTCGATTTGCATGCACAGAGCACTGTTATACTAAAGTTTCTCATTTTTATTTTATTTTTCTAAAATTTATATTTATTCTGCTATTCTGAAATTCAGTGATAGTAATGTTGTTGGATGTATTTGAGCTGCAAGAGTTAATTAAGTGGCACTGAAAATATTACCAGCTTTCATTGTAGGAAACAATTTAACTGTTAACTGATTACCAGATAGCCATTTTATTAGTTGGCAATCTAATTTGGATAGGATGACTATGGAAGCCTGGTGTTACCCCACTCTGGTACCTTTTGGTTTAAAAAAAAAAAATGCTCTGGAAAAGCAACACATTAGCAAATGAATGAACTGCATGTGTAAAAGAAATTTTTTCAAATATATAACAAGATAATTCAATGGTCATAAAAGCAGAACCAAGGAATTTTGCAACAGAGAACCTTGCATTGGTTTTTCTTTGTTGCTTTCCTGGTTTGCTTAGTGCTCTTTGTGGACTTTTTGGGTAATTGATGGTGACTGAAAGCTCAATGCCGTCTTCTAGCAACTGCTTTATGTACACAAGCCGCACATTTATTTGAGTAAACTTCTTGTTGCTTTCATCCAATTATTGCTCTTGATTGGCTTTTAGATTATATTGTAATTAGATACAAATGAAATTAATGTGTTCTAACTAAATTGCTACAAGATCAATGCACCCTGTTAACCAGTGGGGATGGATTTGTAGTTTTAATTAACTACAGCATGAACAAGTTTTATTTTTGACATTCACAGTCAAATAGGACAAATGTTGATTGTGTTCTATAGAACCAGATGTTTCAAGTAAATGATATGGAATGAAAGTGCGTTCACTAATGCAATACTGACTCTAGATAAAATGGAGAAGTACTCCACAGTGATGTGGAATTAAATAGAAGATAAAAGGGTTATCCTTGGATGGATGATGGAGATATGGAGAATCTAAAGGAAATCATTCAAATAGGCTGAAAGACCTTTGATTTGCTAAGATGAAGGGGATCGCTTCGTCATGGCGTAGGGGTACTCAAAGAGCCACCAATCTGGTTGACCAGGAAGCATATGGTTGTGTACTCAGCTTCAGAAGGTAGAGGAATGGAGCTTTGGTTCACAGTTCTTCGGTATGTTCAGAGGTGTGAATTGAATCATAGTGGGAAAGCCAAAACAACTAGAGGTGGGGGAAGATTCTTTGACGTGGTGGTAGAGGGGAGGAATAAGGGATAGAGAAGAGATTGAGAATTCCTTTCATCGAGAACAAGGGAGGGTGGGGATTATTAGTCGAAGTCTTGGTAAGTTTATGGCTTTAGTGAAGAAGGGGTTGGGAAAGGTAGAGATTTTCTAAATTCAGATAAGAGGGGTGGATGTTTGGGGGAGGTGTAGCCCTTATCTTGTGGGGGAATATGTTGTTTCCTTAGTAGATGCTTGGATGAAAGGGTGGGTGGTTTGGGAGAGCCACTGAAATTCCGAGAGCTATAGATATGAGCAATTAATGTTTGGGGCGTTGCTAGATGAAGTTACGGTTTGAGAAATGGTTGATTTTCATTTCTTGTTTCTCTCACCCGAAGAAGCTAGAAGAGTTCTATCAAAGGTAATGGGGTGTTTTCAAATGTTCGGGGGAGGTGTAGCCTTGATCTTGTGTGGGAATAGGTTGTTTCCTTAGTAGATGCTTGGTGGGAAGAGTAGGTGGTTGGGTATAGTCACTGAAAGTTTTAGAGCTGCAGATATGGGCAACTCAAGTTGGGGTGGGGGTGGAGGGTGGGGTTTAGTTGAAGGTAGGGTTTAGGAATGGTTGATATTCATTTCCTGTTTATCTCTCCAATTTTGAAGAGGCTAGAAAAGTTTTGTCAAAGTAATGCGGCCTTTCTAGAATAGGCCACTGATGATGGTGAGCATTAGGTGGGGTTAAACTCAAAGAAGGAAATGTCAAAATCTCCATGTATATAAGAGAAGTGGGCATCAGGAGGGGTAGAGATCGTGATGTGTGGGTTTTACATTTGGAAGGAGGGTGGAAGAGTGGATGTCATTGGCTCAGAGATGGAGAGTTGTAGACACGTAGGTGGTAGAGGAAAGTGTTAAGAAATTTGAATTCAAACAAAAGTGGTTACAATTGTTGGGAGGCGGGAAGGTGGCATGACCATGTGAAGCCAAGGGGGGCTAGATTAAGGTAACTAGATTGGAGTTTAGGAGGGGGATAATTTTAATTGGGATCTTAGGCAAGGATCAGGGTTGGATCAGTGCACTTGTGAGCTAAAGAGGAATGTTGGCTAGAGAAGGTCTATTGGTGTCGAAAAGGGTTAATCATTATTATAGGGGTATGGTTGTGAGAATATTACGTTTCATGTATATATGGTAGTTTATATATTATGTATATATTAGGGATTTTGTTTTCTTTTTTCAGTTCTAGGGTTAACTTGATATATAAACCAATGTATTCTTATGTTGTACACACAGAAACTTACATGGTATCAGAGCTGTCTCTGAGCCAAAATCCTAGAAGTTGACAGCTTTTTCTCCTTCTGTGTTTGTCTGGTTCGACTACAGGCTTCGTTCGTGGTTCCCTCTTGTTCACAACACTCAGCCTCTGCCTTGCGAACCATTCGCGTCTGACTGCCTCTGCCTCGTGACTCATCTGAGTTCGATTTTGCCTCTGCTTCGTGCCCTCTGGTTTTCTGGTTTGTGATCAGTTATAGTCGTGACATATCTAGTCGTCATCCTTTCAGTTCCTTAGGGTTTAACTCATATGAGTTTTGATTTTGCCTTCGTCACAATCGACCTTGCTAGTTCTCTCTCGCTTCAGTTTGTGAGGACCATCTCCCTCTCTACCTAGACTTTGACGATCGAAGAGGTGTCTGTCTCTGGTTTGCTCGATTTCAACTTCGACTTTCCATTCTGGTCCTGTCTCTCAGCTTCAGTCTCCTTCTGTCTCTGGTTCTTGATTTGTTCAGTGGTTCTTATTTTCTAGGTATTATCCTTTGCCCCACCAATCCTCTTATTTGTCTCTGGTTCATACCAATGTCAAATGCTATGAGTGCTACGCCTAAAAATAGGCCACTGGCTTCAGCATAGTGTGCTTTCTACCATTAGAAAGGCCATTGGAAGTATCACTGTCCCAAAAAGGGATGTCTGTCTGCTTCGTCAGTGTCTGCCTCATCTTCTCAGCTGTTTCCGATCTAGTTCTGTCCCTCCTCTGAGTACCGTTTGGCCTCTCGCCGGTTCTATTGCATCTGCTCCGGCTCCTGATCCTAATTTGGCTTCCTTGAGTGCTCAGATTAGTCAGCTTCAACATATACTGTCTATCTCCCCGCCATCCACGTCTGTCTCCATTGTTTCCTCTCTTTATTCAGGTTTGCTTAGGTCTTCTTCAGGTATCTCTTTGTCTATTTGGATTGTTGACTCTGGTGTCTCTCATCATATGATTCTCCATCTCTTCTTACTTCAAAATTATACTCCCCTCCCTTTCCTATTATTGTTAATGCTACTAATAGGTCTAGTATGTCTGTTATATCTGTTGGGTCTTTGTTATCGTCTGCTGTCTCTATTCCATCTGTCCTTTATGTTTCTTAGTTATCTGTCAGTTTATTATCTATCAGTCAGTTTGATGCCTCCAGTTTTGATGTTATCTTTTCTTCTTCTATCTGTTCTGTGCAGGATCGGATGTCCAAGTAGCAGATTGGGACTGGCTGTAGAGTTGAAGACCTCTATGTGGTTAAGAGCTTGCATGCCTATGGCAACCTTTCTATCTGCCTTGTCCTCTTTTTAGTTAGATTCTCCGTCCAGTTCTTTCTACTTGTGGCATTCTAGATTAGGGCATTTGTCTGCTGACCGCTTATGGTCTTTAGCTCAATCAAGTATATTAGGTAAAGTTTCTCCTAGTGAACTTATTGAATGTCGGGGGTGTAAACTTGTCAAAAAGACGGCCTTACCTTTCCGTAAAAGTACTTTTATATCTGATACACTGTTTTCTTTAGTTCATATTGATGTTTGGGGCCCTTTTCCTGCTCTCACTAAAGGGGATTCTGCATATTATGTGTCATTTGTTGACGACTGCACCCGTTATACTTGGCTTATCTTATGACTCATAAGTCCGATTTCTATCAGATATACCGTACCTTTCAGTCTATGATTACTACTCAGTTTGGGTCTACAATTAAAGTATTACGGTTTGATTTGGGTGAGGAATATTTTAAAAATGAATTCTGAGTATTTGGCTAATTTGGGTACCATTCACCAAACTCCTGTATAGATACACCTGCACGAAAAGGTCGAGCCAAGCGTAAATACCGTTATCTCCTTGAGACAACTAGGTCTCTTCTTCTCTTTGCCTCAGTTCCGGCTCCGTTTTTGGGGGAGACAGTTCTTACGGTTGCTTTTCTTCTCAACCGCATGCTTACTCCCCTTATTTCTGGTCGGTCTTCTTATGAGACTTTGCTCTCCCAAATTCCTAATTACTCCCTCCTTCGTGTGTTTGGGTCTGCTTGTTTTATCCTTATTCGCCGCAAAGATCGGACCAAACTTAGTGCCCGGTTTGTCCTCTGTGTCTTTTTGGGTTATAGTCCTACTCAGAAAGGCTATCGGTGTTATGATCCTATTTCCCGTCATCTTTATGTCTCTTGTTATGTTTCTTTTCTTGAACGTCTACCTTACTTTCAGCTTTCTCCTATCATTGCTTCGGTTTCCAAAGAAGATTTGGTTCATATTGATCCACTTCTTTCTGAGGTCCTTCCTGATAAGTACATCTTTACTGTTCCCCTGAACTTGATCCCTCTTCTCCTCCTACCACCCCTCCTGTTGAGTCTTTCTCCACTAAACCCCATGAATCTGCTTTTCCTCCTCCATTGTTAGTTTATTCTTGTTGCCAGGCTCCCTATCCACCGGTTGTCTTTGCCCCTTTTGTTGATCCTTCTGCTTCTGACGATTGATTTTGCTGCACACCGATATCCTACTCAAGAGCGTCATCTTCCAAACAGGTTGGGTTGGTCTAATACATGTTTTTCTGCTTCCTATCGTACTTTTTTGTCTTCTATTCATTCTTTTTCAGAACCTAAGTCTTACAAGGAGGCTTGTCAGGATCCCAATTGGATTTGAGTTATGGAGGATGAGTTGTTTGCCTTGCAGAAAACTAGCACTTGGGCGTTGGTTTCATTGCCTGCTAGCAAGAACCTGGTTGGTTGCAAATGGGTCTATAAAGTCAGGACTTATTTTGATGGTTCTCTCGAGCGATACAAAGCTCGCCTGGTTGCCAAGGGTTTCTTGCAGGAGTATGGTATTGATTATGAGGAGACTTTTGCCCTTGTTGTCAAGATGACTACTGTCCGTACCTTGATTTCTGTTGCCACTATTCGAAATTGGTCCTTTATTAGATGGACGTTAAGAATGCTTTTCTTAATTGTCATCTCACTGAGGAGGTCTACATGCGTCCACCCCTTGGCCTTCCCCACTCCTCTGGGCAGGTTTGTCGTCTTTGGCGTGCTCTATATGGTTTGAAGCAATCTCCTCGTGCTTGGTATGATCGCTTTTAGACTGCTGTTAATGAGCTTGGGTTTCATCCTTCTGCTTCCAACTCTGCTTTGTTTCTAAAACATACCTTGGTTGGTTTTGTTGCTCTCTTACTATATGTGGATGATATGATCATCATTGGTTCGGACTCTTCTGCTATCTCTGAGATCAAGCAGCATCTTTTCCTCACATTCGAGAAGTAGGATCTGGGTCCATTGCAGTATTTTCTTGGTATTGAGATTGCTTCTTCTCTAAAGGGCTATTCTGTCTCAGGCTAAGTATGTTAATGATGTCATTCACTGTGCTAATCTTATTGATACTAAGGTTTTTGATACACCTATTGAGCTTAATGTGAAGCTTAACTCTACTAATGGTGCCCACCTGGATGATCCTACTTCATATCTCGAGCTTATGGGTTGCTTAGTCTATCTAATGGTTACTCCGTCCTGATCTTGTCTATGTTGTTCATGTGGTTAACCAGTTTGTTTCTGCTCCTCGCACCACACATTGGGCTACATTGGTTTGGATTCTTCGCTATCTTCGAGGTACTGTATTTCAGGATTTACTATTGTCCTCTACTTTTTCTCTGGATTTGGTGGCCTATACTGATTCTGATTGGGCTGGTGATGTTATTGATTGCAAGTCCACGTATGGTTTCTGTATGTTTCTTGGTGATTCCTTGCTCTCTTGGAAAAGCAAGAAACAAACTATTGTTGCTCGTTTTACTGCCGAAATTGAGTACTGTGCTATGGCTCGTGCTGCTGCTGAGATTGTTTGGCTTGTTGTTTCTTACTTGATTTGGGTGTCCCTCAGTCTTCTCCGACCTCCCTCTACTGTGACAACCGTAGTGCTATTCAGATTGCTCATAGCACTGTCTTCCATGAGCGGACCAAGCACATTGAGATTGATTGTCACTTTGTTCATCACCATTTGTAGTCTGGCTCTATCTCGCTTTCTTTCGTCTCTTCGGCTTTGCAACTTGCTGATTTCTTTACCAAGACTCGCACCATTGCTCGGTTTCAGTTTCTTCTTGACAAACTCTCAATGTTTTCTGCTAAAACACTTTGAGAAAACACTGAGAGTTTGAGTGGGAGTGGGAGAATATTACGTTTCATGTATATATGGTACTTTATATATTCTGTATATATTAGGGATTTTGTTTCCTTTTTTCAGTTCTAGGGTTAGCTTGATATATAAACCAATATATTCTTGTATTTTACACAAAATTGAATATACAAGTTTCTTAAAAAACTTACAATGGTATAGGGTTCGAGATAGAGAGATCAATGCAGCATATTAGTTTTTGAGCATCCAACCATGGTAAGGCCTGAGAATTCGTGAATCCTAGAGTTGCCAAAAAAAGATGAGATGGCTTGTAACTAGAGGCCCATCTTTCCTCATCAAATGACTGCACTGTGAAAGGGAAAGCAATGTCAAAAGTGATGAAGTAGACCACTTTGCTGGTGGTCTATAGAAAATAGGGATGGGTCTCTTCTTTTTTTATTCTTTTCTTTTTTCTCATAAGATGAATGAAAAAGACATGCAAGGGAAGATTTAAGTCCTTATTTTTCGATTGTGATATTATCAATTTGATGAAAGAATAAGGGGGTTTTCCTATATATCAGAGAGATTGAGCAATTGTCACTGTTATAGATATTCTATGTTAGATATTTAAATTTTAAAATTTAAGAGATTAACTATTTATTTATTTATTTTTTCACAAAAAACAACTTGTTTCATTGAAATAGCGTGATAACATTATATACATGTAGGCTATGCATTTCCTCATTTTTCATTCATATTTTCGTAGGTTGTTTGACTTACAATGGAAGGCGGGGATTTGAGGTTGGAGATGTCACTTTCGTGGCGTAAGATGTGGGATCGCTCCTTTCTAGGGTGGATAATGCTAGGAAAAGGGGTTCCAAAAGCCAAGTATAAGTAAACATAGAGGATGTTTGGCTCTAGGTTCAGAGTTGGACGTGAGTTTAGAGCTATGAAGCACGGGTACTCCGAAATTGTTGTCGTACTTGTACCGATAGGGTTGCATGCATATTAGGTACGCTTTATACATTATTTGGCAGTTAGGTACTTCGTGGGTACATGATGGGCACATCGGTGTACACCAAGCTATGGGGTGGAGTGAAGATACGTTTAATTTATTAGAGAGTTTTGATTTACTTGAAATTACAAATTCTTTACTTGATGTGTCAGAGATGAAAGATGTATTATTCAATGATGATATTGATGGAAGTAAAAATTGAAATTTCAAGTTTTCAAATTTTGCTTAGCTTGCTTTTGGAATGAAACTTTATTTTGTAATTTCTTCTATTTAATGGCATTAAAATAGCTTTTGAACTTTGCTTTGGTATTGGTATTGTTGAATTATGATTTCTCTTTTGGTTTTGTAATTTCTCCTTTTAGTTTTGATATTGAACTTTGATTTGTAGGTTGTTTCAAACTATAAATTATAAAAATAAAAAAATTATTGACGTGTCCTAACCATACCCGTATCCTATTTTTTTTAGGTCTTGCAGTATCGGTATGCCTGTAATGTACCCGCACTAGTATTAGTACCCACAGCCATGCTTCATAGATTTAGAGTGAATGAGTTGTTCTATATACTTCAGAGTGTGAGGTTGTCTTTGGTACTGCGATCAATGTTTGCCAAATAGCATTTGGTGCAGAGCTGAGGGGGTTTGTCAGCCTTCTTGAAGACATACATGATATGCAGTCACATCAAGTGTGTCGTAGAGGAGAGCTTCCAGATGGGCTATTGTACCAAGTGCGTGGTAAATGGATTGGCTGTTTTGGTTACTTACTTTATTGGTCTTGGACACAAGGGTTGCGATTCTGGAAGTGTTCTGAAAGCATGGAAAATAATAGCATTATGCTTGATTCATGGTTTTCATATTTTTGAATAGAGGAAATTTTTGTGAGTACTCTTTTGCTCTGGTATACTTTTTGGGAGAGCTTTCTTTTGGTAAGGGGTTATAAAATTGTATACATCTGGTGTGCATAGGTTTTGACCTTCTGGCTGTTTTTGGAATACAATTATGCTACGTTTGATTCACGAACAAAATTAGGTTTGGGTACTTGTACCACACTCGATACATTGTGAGTTCCTCGGGTGCCACATCATCAATACCTTGCCTACGTGGCAGACCTACAAGGCAACACATGTCCTCATAGGACTAATTGGGATTGTGTGCCTAGCTTAAACGGGGGCATACACACCACAATAATGAGTCACAGTATGAAGAGGCCAACAACAGAGCCAGGCTTGCTAGGCAGCAGCACCATGGCCAGCTTTGAGCCCGTGGTCTTTCATACCTTACTCACTAACCCATCCAATAGCAGCATAGTCTGGCCCTTGGCTCACTTGTGTTCATTGGGCTGCTGAGGCTAAGGCTATGGGATCGTCTAGGTCTTACTTGGCTGTCTTCCTGACCGCTCCACCTTGACGGGGCTTGGAGAGAGCTGATGTGGGCCTTACACTGGTGCCTCTGTTGCATGCATAATATGTTGCCTTCATACCTGCCAGGCAGAATATCAGACGGTAGTAGGGCTGATATCAGCTTCTTGTTGACTTGGGAAGAGCTGCCCACCTGTATTCTAGGAGCTTATAAATGTGTCATGTATGCAGCAGCCAACACACCAACATATCAACAATCTTCATTAACATCACAATACACGAGTGTTCAAGGTCTTTCACTGCCAACCTCTCTATCTCTAAGCCTGCCTTGGCCTTCTCTTCTCCACCTCCGATGATCTCAGGCCATTGAAGTGCCCGTCATCTTCCTAGAGGTCTATAATGGACCACCTCTCACATCTCTTACGCACAAGAGGGATACGTTATCCTGGGATTATAATTATGGGATAACTTATCCTGGGGAGGTTATTTTGGAATTTTACAATAAAAGTGTTATCTCGGGATATGTTATCCCACTCCTGCCCTAGAACAAAATAATCTCACATATGTGGGATAAAAGGCCCCTTTAGGATTAGTTATCTTGGATCAGAAAGTTTGAACCAAATACATGATTATTTTGTCTTGAGTTTATTTAATCCGATCCTGCCCCCTTATCCGTAAATCAAATACGGCCTTACTTTATTTATCAAAAATACGTTAAAAACTACTGCTGTACCAAAATAGATGGAGGAAAAGAAAAGATGTTGCAAAGAGTCTGGTACTCACTCTCTGATAGTGCGGGGTTAGATGTGCGTGCATTTACATAGTTATCTAGTTAGTCCTATAGGTTATTTTACTCAATTATTTTATGCATTTTTAATCTGCTGATCAACAGGTGGTTCTCTCTCTATCGATTCTCAGCTTCCTTGGTGCCATTTCACTACAGAATTTATTTATTATAGGTTTGTTCTCTCTTGCTGTCTTTCTGCGCCTGTTTATTATAAATTGAGGAACATTTTTAAAATTTCATTTCAACCTAAAGTGCTTTTAAAAATATTTCAATCTTTCCCCACAACATCTTTGATGATAGTTGCAACTTGCAAAGAGACCTCAAATTTTAGGATTTGATTGCAGCTCTGACTGGAACATTTTCTTCTTATCATTTCAGGACTCCCCATTGCCTTTGTTGCTTTCTTTGTGTACGAGAAAAAGGAGGAAGAGATCGATGGTCTGGTTTTGCAAATTTTCTCATTTGGATGCAAATTACAATCTGATATTACCAGAAAATGCCTTAAATCTGAGAAGATTCAGTAATAGCAAACAATTGACATTTCATTGCGTCAAGTGACCTTAGCAATTCCATTTCCCCCACCTTCTAGCTTGGGCTTTTTTACCCGGTTTTCAGATGATTGCAAATGAGATTATTGGCAACTGGATATTTGCTTCTATCTGAGCGGGAGCAATCACTGGAATCCAATGTTTTCTGCATAAAATTTGTGTGTTTTTTTTTTCTTTTTTCCATCTGTTATTTTGTAGTCTGAATTTTTTGTAGTGTCAATGTACTTAAATTTCTGGTTTGTTAAATTGGGTTGATTTGTTCTTTCTGGGGAGCTCTTTACTCTTTATTTTTCATTTTCTCTATTACTATTATTTTGTGTGGACAGAGCTAATGTATTCCAAAGTTTGTAATATGAACATTGTTAGTGTTGGAGATAAATTACTTTTTATTTTTATAGAGAGGGTACATATACATCTAGATGATGATTATACACAATCATAAATTAAAGCTAAGAACTATAGTCATCTTATGGCAGACATAGCCAACAAGTATGGGGTCACACTAATAATACAGTTGTAGGAGCACTGTGGGGGTGAATGTAGAAGGAATATTGTCATTCAAAAAGTGGGACTTGTGATGCATGCAACTTTGTGTCATATAATCATATTATCTTGTTCAGTATTTATTCCTCAAAGTTGCACCTGCCTGAGTTAATATTAAATGTAAGTATTGTTATTTAATGGTCAATCTTGAGTTGGGTTAGTGGTAGAGAAGACTTATTCACTTATTCTTTTTCATCTTTGCAATTCCTTTCCAATGTTTTGTGTACTTTTGTGCAAGTGAGAATAGTTATTCCATTTAAATGGTCATTTCAACATAAAAGTAAGAATACCTATAACACAATAAACTCTAAGTGGGAATACTTGTTAGGGCTGACCAAGGAATCCGTGAAATTCGTAATCCGATCCAGTCCAGTCCAATCCGATAGGTTTGGATTGGTTTTTTGAATTCGCGGTTCGGTTCCGGATTGAATAATTAAAAATCCGTAGTTCACGGATTGGTTCCGGATTGAATCCCACGGTTCCGGATTGGAACCGATCCGGACCGTATACAAATAGTCTATATTTTTATTATACATCATCCTCTATAGTATCTTTTCTTATTCTATGTAAAATCTAAACTCAAACCTAAAACCGTATAATATCTTCTTTTATTTCTTTTGTTTGTTAGTTTTAAGTTTTAATTTGCAATGGTCTAAATACTTATGGTGAAACCAGTTTTCTTATGGTTGTTTAAATTCTAGAACAGTATGTCGTTATTATAGAAAAACATGTTGCTATTATGGAACTAATATAGCGCTATGTTTATATTTTTATGAAATTCAAGTGTTATATATATATTTTTGTTATTTAATTATGTGAATCCGTGGTCCTAAACTGATCCAATCCGTATTTAAATGGATTGGTTCGGATTGGTTCCATGATTTAAACGGATTGGATTGGTTCCAATTTTTTAGGAACCGTAAATAACGGATTGGTCCTGGTTTTACCCCAATCCGGTCCAATCCGGACCATGCTCACCCCTAATACTTGTAACACTATAAACCATAATAGTAATAATAATAATAATAATAATAATAATAATAATTTGAAAAAATTATATATATATATATATATATATAAAACTCTAGAGTTTGAGATTTGTAACTTCTTTAAACTCTAAATTTTTAATTTTATCAATTTAAATAATTTTTTTTGAGAAAATAGATTATAATCTTTTGATTAGTTTTCAATTTAAATCATGTGTTGATTTTTATCAAGTAAAACTGATGAAAAAAAATGATATTTTAGTTATTAATGAAAAAAATATATTTTAGAATTTTTTTTTTCCATTTTTTTCGTGAACCTGCATTGAGTTTAATGACTCAAATATTTTTTTTTTTATCAACTTTACTTAACGAAAATAGACGGATGGTTTTAATTGAAAACAAATTAAAATATTAGAATTCAAATTAATAAAATTAAAGACTCAAAGTTTATTTTGTTACAAGGGGTCCAAATTGTGTGTCTGTGTGTGTGTGTGTTTTTTTCCCTTCGCGGGAGGAGGGTTAGGGTGGTAATTGTCCCTTTTTTTTTTAAATTTTTTATATTCAATTTCATTTCTTTAATAACCAAACATAAAAATGAGAATTATCATTTTATTCCTACGTCATTTCATGTTATCACCTAAAGAATGAAATAGGAATGAACATTCCATTCGGTATTTTATTTCATTCTCACCCTCATTCCATATCTATCTTATTCTATTTAATTGTAGCAAATATGCTCTTAGGGTAAATAGATAAATAAAGGGGCTAATTACATCAACCGTCCTCCTAATTTCCTCAAAGTTTCAGTTTGATCTTTGTACTTTAAATTTCATCAATTCAATTCTTGAACTTTCTGATTTGTCCCAATTTGATTCTTATAACTTTTTTAAGGTTTTGTTTATGGTACTCTTGCCCTTGCGTTTTGTTGTATTATAAAAATCTGTAATTACAATTACTATTTATAATTTTAATAAATACTATAAATAGTAATTACAAGTACTATTTATAATTTTAACAATAGTTTTGTTTATTATTATATTTTTAAATTGTTTAGTTTTGGGCCCACTATTAATCCAAATGTGGACTAATTTATTAATAAATCTTGTAAAATTCATTTCAGAAATTCTACGTCTTTTCTAAGGCTGTTTTCACCTTAATGATAGCAATTCTCTGGTTATAAGTTTACTTTGAACTGTCTAGCACGCGATAGATAAAAAAGAAATTTTAATTTATTTACTTGATTTTCTAATTCAGGAATATATGCTAAATTACTATCTATTTTAGATCTTATTTTTGCAATTAAAAGCATACGGAGGATTGAAACAAACTTAACCTAACATTTTAGGGGTTGATACATTTACTTAACCTAACATTTTAGGGGTTGATACATTAACTACTAAATATAAAGGGCATTTCCATAATTGTCGGCTATTTTTCACATTTCGAAGGTTAGAAATATAATTTAAGCGTGCCAGTAAAGATATGAAAAGTCGTTACAGATAATAAATGTCAATTTTTATGAAGCGATGTATTAAGGTTCTCTTAGCCTCAACGAAGAGGACTTTACTGTGTTGTGTTGAAAAGATGAACCAAACTTTAACTCAAATTCGTAATAGAATGGGAGAGAGAGACTGGGCAAAAATTGCAATTGATTAACTGAATAAACAATTACAAAATGTTACCTTTAGTAAGAGCAATTTCGAAGCTTTTAAACCAAATGGGTTCTGAAATTACAAGGCTAATTTACTCCTACAGAATGTAAGTGTAGAGTATAAAAGTAAAGTGCAAAAATTTAAAAATAAATGAAATTGACAAAGGCGTAGAGTCTGAATTTGATCGGGGATCTCTTCAGTCTTTGCTTCCATCTATTTATAACCTTCTCTTGGTGCTTTTGAACCAATTAGACTACTATCTTTCGCCATGATCTCCTTCATTCTCGCTATTTTTAGAGCCACAATCTTCCTTTCGTGCATGTGTAACTGCTAGCAACTACTCCTTATTAACTTATTCTTCACTTGTCTTTCACATGTTACTCATCATATTTTCCGGTTGAAGACTTATATTCACAGCTCACGTGGCCATCTTTGAAGGTGGGACTCTTCGGTATCTGAATACCCTTTGTTTTCTATGTGTCGCCTTCATATTGGATGATTTAAATGTGGCGCCAACAATACCCCCTGTACTAGTGTAAGCATAATGGTTACGCTAGTGAGCATAACTTTTGGCAGTTTCTTTTCTTCCACGGTCACGACTCCTTAAATATAGCATTTACAATCATGACTCCTTAAATGTAGCATTTACAATCAATTACCTCCGCGATCTTTTAGCTTGCACTCTTAGGTTTTTGTATTTAGTGAGGCTTGAACTAAGAAAATAAGACTCATTAGCTCCAACGACTTCGAAGAAATGGCTGCCTTGGATATGAAAAAGTGTGATGCTGAGGTTGCTGAGGTTATGGAGGTCGATATGAACATAACCGATTGTCCTGCGTCTCCAAAACTAGATTCTCGTCTCAAGGCTATTCATGTGATTTCACCTATTTCATTCTGCAACTAGAGCATCTTGATGTATCTAAATCACTCCGCTCAGGTTGTGATGCACCTTCCTCTTCTCATTTAAGTGACATGGCTCCTGGCTGGGGATCTTTTCTCTCTTCCACTGGCTGGGATACCTAGGAACCACTTGTAGTGCCTACTACTTGTTTCAAGATTCATCATCATTTCTTAAAGTGAGTGGACCCTAGCATTATCCTATCCAACCATCGGAGCAGGGTTAAATACCCTTACCAACCGCCATTTGAGAATCTCAGGCTTGAAAACTGTTTTCTTCATCCTTAGCATATGTCTTCTGCCATTCTTCAACCCACAAAAAAGATTTTTTCTGATGGGACCTTGTTGGACTTCACCTCTACTCTTGATGAGGCCTCATTGGGGTTAGACCCTACCATGTTGGCCAAACAAGCTGAATTATTCCCCTCTAATTAGCTCGAATACGTCACTGAGGCACAATATCCCGTTGGGTTTCAAGCTGAACTTTCATTGCCATTTCTTCCTTATGAACCCCAATGGATTTCGGAGCTTCGAATGGCCATCGAAGATTGCATCCTAGATACCCTTCAACCATCATACTCTGCCTTTGGTCATGCTAGGTCTTAAGCAAAAGGGCTCTTAGCAGCCTTCAGTCATCTCCTCTTTGATATTCGTCACAATGAGATTCCTCACAAGAACTTTCTTTGGGCTTTATGATGTACTTATTCGAAGCCATTCTCTTAATTTTGCATTCATTGAAGCTAAGACTTTTCTCTACTATCTCTCATCTCTCTTGAACTGGCATGCTCTATCTGAAGCAGAACGCCACACCTTGAGTATTTAGATAGCTCTTATTTGGGCACTAAATATGAGGCTCTTGGGATTTTATATGACTTGGATAATCTTGATCAACTCTCTGACTTTGATGATCATTGCCCTTCCCAAGAATTTCAAGAGTTTGCAAACTTCAGAAATCTTAAGCGAGAATCTTTGGAGAGCCCAGCAAAAGAGTCCATATTGAGACTCATGTCTTTGTAGTCTCAGCAATGCGCAATAGACACAATAAAAGCGAGGCCGAAAAAAGAAGACGGAAATAATTCTAGGTCAAATTTCATGACCTTCTAACTTTTTCTTTTCCCTACTTTTATGAGATTAAAACTGTCTTCTTGTAATTTTTCGCATCTTCTAATCAAATGAAGACTTTTTCAATTATGTGAACTTTGTATGTACCGTTTTGTTTTTGGTCCAATTCTTGCATTAGTCCAACATTCGAAGGTTAAGAATTCACTGACAATCATCTTACCAATTAAAACAATTAACGTTTTTAACGGCTTCAAAGCAATTAACGTTTGTATGTACCGTTTTAACTTTTTCTAATTTCGATGCAGTATGTTGGCCCCTACCATTCTCGATCTATGCCATCTTCTTGGTGTACTAACTACTAGGGATTTTTTGGCCTAAACTATCAAGGCAGAATCATCATTGGCCTCCAAAATCCTACCTGTTATGCATAAACTCATATTAATAATCCTCTTTCTTCCAAAAGTAGAAGCCTATTTCTAAAAGAAGCATGAGATGAGTTTGCCTCATATTCACCTATTTTCTTGTAATTTGAAGTTATTTGTGTTACTGTTCATTCATAAATCTGGGGATATGTGATATTAGCAGATCCTTGAACTGAGAACTAAAGTATAAAGTAGCCACATAAAATCGTAGCAAACCATGATTCCGACATTTAAAAATACCATTTAACTAGTTTACCACAAACTGGGAATCTCCAATTTTTTTTACAACTTCTGCCTTTAATCTTGACAACAGTTCCAACCCTATGATCAAGACTTAATACTCAATTTGGTTATTAGAGCAATCTGGTTTATTGAATCTGAAATCATGTTTAGTTTGCACACCAGTTGGAGATTCAATTACAATTCCTATTCCAACCAAACCATTGGCTTTCAAACCATCAAACCATAATTTCCAAGGCACAAGACTGACTAGGTCTACATCATTTTGGTCTTCTTGCCCTTCCTTACATGGATGATCAATAAAGAAATTTTCCAAAGCCTGTCCCTTAATAGATTTTTGAGGAACATATTCAAGGAAAAATTCTGACAGAGCTAAAACCTATTTACTAATCCTACCACTCAAGAAAGGTGTTGTCAACAGATACTTGATTAGATCAGTCGAAGTAATTACATGTAAAATTCTAGGCAAAAGGTAATATCTTAATTTGATTGCAACAAAATACATGGTCAAACATAATTTCTCAATAACTGAATATTTACATTCACAAGAATTTAAAAATTTACTAAGGTAATAAATTGTTTGCTTCTTGCTTTCTTTATTGTCTTGAGCCAATAAGCCTCCAATTGATTCTTCAAAGGCTTGTGTTCTCTTGGAGGCAGCAACACAGGGGGCTTAGCCAAATAGCTTTTAATGGCTTCGAATGCTGCCTAATGTTCTGCTTCCCACCTAAACTCTTTATGGTCTTTAAGCTTCAACAAAGAATAAAAGATTTTAGTTTTACTAGCAGTATTAACAATAAGTCTTCTAAGGAAATTAACTTGCCTAATAAATTTTTGCAATTCTTTTTTACTGATGGGTAGCTTTGATGATGGCCTTGGCCTTGTTTCAGTGAATTTGGATTCCTCTTCTATTGACCATTTATCCCAAAAAATTACTAGCGGACACACCAAAAGCACATTTCAGAGGGTTGAGCTTAAGCTGATAGTGCCTCATCCTTTTGAATGAAGCTTCTAAATGAGCCAAATGATCGTCAAAATATTGAGACTTGACTATAATATTATCAATATAACACTCTAGAAATCCCCCAACTAGATCATAAAAAATGATATTCATGGCTCTTTGATAGGTCGCCCTTGCATTTTTCAACCCAAAAGGCAGTTTCACCTATTCAAAGGTTCCCAAATTACCTGGGCACCTAAAATCTATCTTGTGAACATCTTCCTCAGCTATGCATATCTAATTATACCCAGAATGCCCATTTGTCATAAACAAAATGATATGTCCTGCAGATCTATCCACAAGGAGATCCACCACCGGACATTGGATATTCATCCTTAGAAGTTGCCAAATTTGGATTTTAAAAGCCAATATAGACTCTCATTTTTCCATTCTTTTTAACAACTGGTACCACATTGGAAAGTCATTCAACATACCTGGCCATTCTAATGAACCTAACTTTTAATAATCTGAAAATTTCTTCATTGATTTTGAGAGTTACCTCTAAACTCATCCTTCGAGGCTTTTTCTTGTGTGGTTTGTAATTAGGCTTGATAGGGAGCCTATGTTCCACTCGCTATCTATCCAGTTAAGGTAGCTCACTATAGTCATAAGCAAAGCAGTTTTTATATTCTTTCAATAATGCCAACAATCTGGCCTTAGAAATCGGATCCATCCAAGCATTAATGAAGGTTGGATCCGAAGCTACTTTTTCCCCTAAATTCACTTCTTCCAAAGGGTCTTGAGCCTTAGTTGTTAAGAGTTCTATAACTTCAGACTCTTTTATTTCTTCAGATGATTCCATTTCTTGTTGTTTCCTTTCATCATCTTCATAAGAAAAGTTTGCCTAGAAAATTTCATCTTCCTGAATTATGGCTTCAATATCTAAAGCCAATAAGTTATTCGAAGCCAATAACAAGGTTTGTCACATTATTTCTGATTTAGAGCTAGTTATTTGACTCATCTTTGTTGCATGCTAGCTCATCCAAACCATCATGGATCCTTCGTTTTAGATAAGCCAATTCTTTGTCTGTATGGTGTTCCATATCCTCACCCTGAGTTTTCAGCACACTTAGAGGTATCACTCCATGTTCATACAACTTTGCCTTAGCAAAATCTACATGAGTTATGAGTGGCTGAGGGTCTGCTTATATTTCCTTTATTTCTCTATCTCTGAGGGCCATGATGATCTTCTAGGGCAATGATGATGGCACACACTTGTTATCATGTATCCAAATTCTTCCTAGCAGGGAATTATACTTGGCGTTGCTATCTACCACAAAGAAAATTGTAACACAGCTTTTGGACCCCATATTGAGGTTGACTAGTAGGAGGATCCCTTGAGCCATTTGTTTGTCTCCTGTGAACCCTGCTTTGGAGGTGCTAGTTGGGATAAGTTTTGGGTTTCTCAAGCCCAACTTCTTCAGAGAGGCTTTGGGTAACAAGTTGACTACAGCTCAATTATCCACCAACACCTTACTCATTAATACTCCATTGAAATGGTCCTTGATGTACAAGGGCTTGATGTGCTGAGTCATGTTTAGAGTTGGATATTCAAAAGGATAGCAAAATGTAGCCTCCTGAACCTCCATCTCCACTGTTTCCTTGGAGTTTGTCTCGTCCACCATCTCAGTCTCTAGGATAGAAGCCTCCTCATCTAAGTTGACCTATTCTTTAATGGATGGGCTTGTTTTTTTCTTGGAATTTGCTTTAAACCTGTGAGGCAAACATATACTATATTTATGTTAATAGTAGGTAATGAGCCAAATTGGATATGAACTGGCTCACTTTGTGCCTCTAACCCCTTTGAAGGTTCAGAATTGCCTTCAGATTTCTGGCCTTCCTCTATTTCTATGGGAATAACCAATTTTAAATCTATGGACTTGGTCTATTCAACCATTATAGCTTCAAACAAACCATCTTTTATTTCTTTTAAGTATGGCTGGATTTCTAAATCTTCAAACTTAGATTCACTTTCCATCAAGTCCTTAGACAAGCCTACTAGATTGACATTTTCTTTAGCTATTAATTCAGCATGAATTCCAGCCAATTGTTCTCTCTTTTCTTAAGCATAATTGTATCTCACATACTCTTTCTTAACCCTTTTGTCTTTACCATTCCTCCCTCTTAGGATTATTTTGATAGAGTCCTAGAGTTCCTTCTGGTACCTAGTGAATTTCCTTTGGAACTTTCTTTTTTGTGATCTGGAGAGAATGGGTACCAAATCTGGCTACCTACTTTTTGGATCTTTCAATATGAACCACTGGTTAGGTGCTACAGGAGGTGGCTTAACCATCTTCAATTTATGATCCTGTTGAGGTTCAGTCTAACTTACCTGAGGCCTAGTCTGCAAAACAAACTAATAAAGGACTCTTTGTATCCAGGAATACACCTGCCTTTTGTTTATGTAATGAGTGCTTTGCCTCGAAGGTCCAACTTCTGGACTTTTCTTAAGTCTTCTCTCCTTATTTGATTGGTAGAGGGAGTCCATTCTCGAATCTGCATGGGTTCAACCTCTGAATGATCCTTTTGTTTTCCTTTCTTTACCCCAAGTTGTCCTTTGAGAAGGAGCCATTAGTTTATATGGGGCATGAGTTTGGCGTAGCTTGCTTCAAGGCCTCCTTCGTGGTTACAAAGCTTGGAGTGTTGTCCCTGGGATTGACCTTCTCAGGTATTCCTTTGACCTACTTATAACCTTCCTTACACTTGGGGCAAACCCTCTAAACAACCAAGGTCTCCACAATACATGCGTTCATTAAATGATTAGACTGTTTTTGGCTATGGAAATAGCCAATTTCTTTAGTCTTTTGAGATGACTTCCTCTCTTTCGAAGCAAGTTCTTGCCTCATTTCATTCATTTGAACATCTGAAACATCCAATTCTCTAAGATTCAAGTATTCTTTCCAAAGCCTGAATGATTGAGTTTGGAACTCCAACATTGGCTTCCACCTCATTTACCTCTAGAAATGGGTCTTTGTCAATTCCGATTGCCTTATCAACCTGGGCTGGAAACTAAAGTCTACCTTTCTTGATCTGCTCCCGAATCCTGTCTCGAAAAACAATGAAGTTTTTAGTAGAATGAGACCAAGCTTTATGTCATTTACAGTACATTTTACCATTTAGCTCATTCGAAGTTTGTACGACTACTCCTTTAGGGAGCTTTAGAAACTATGCTACTAGTATTTTCTATGAAATATCAAAAGAGTATTTTTTATGAAATTCTTTCTTTTTAAATAAATGATTTATTGTAGTTTCTTTTTTAACTAAGGCATCACATACGGTATGGTTCTTTGCCTACAATTTTAGCAGCATCTATTTTCATGTTAGGGTATCTATAATAGGTCCTATATGAGGAATTGTTTCTGTTCTTCTTCTAACAACAACTCGTACCTAAACACATTATAAGTTATAGACACCCCATTTTTGACCGTCTTTAAGACTTGGGCGCTACTGATCGTTTCCCTGGTGATGAAAGTTGTGCAGTGCAAGGATTCGATTTCTTTAGCAAAGAGAGAGTCAAATCCCAACTTCATACCCCTTTTGGACTAAAATGATCTTGATCAAAATATTTTGAAACCTTGAAACCCTCTCTTTCAAATGCTTTTGAAAATGATTCCTATGATGTTCCGATGCTCGCATTTTGTTAAATGTCGCGCTTTTCGGTAAACCGAGCAAGGACAAAGTGGGAATGAATGAAAGAGAGATAAAATCTTTGAAAAATCCTTCAAACCACCTTGTTTAGGGGTTTGGAGTTGAAGAAAAGAGGATTGGAGGGAAGAAACCTAGTTGAGGAAGAAGTTGGGTATGAATCATTAAGAGAGAGACGAGTAATCCTCGCTAAATTGGGCCTATCTTTTTGTATACTTGGATTTAAGCTATGAGGCCATCACTGTTAGAAAGAAGACTTCCTGGGATTCATTTTACACTCAAGAATCTCCTAAAACCGAGTCCGGATGGGGGAGATATGGTTGTTGGAAGTTGGGCATCAATCTGTTATGATCAAAACTGAGCAGTCTTCACTAAAAGAGGAATAACTTTTTTCACACTTGAAATTTTGATGTGTGGATGCCACCATTGGAAAGATTACTTCTGGGGCTTCAATTTGGACACAAGAATGACCTGAAAAGAAGTCCATATAAAGGAGTTATGCCTGTTTGAAGTTGGACCTGCAGAGTAGAATGTCCTATCGGCCACAAATGTACACAGTCGGCCATCACAAGTAGCAGGTCGGCCCCAAAGATGGCCGGCCGGCCAAGAGTGACCCAAACTCAGAATTTTTGAAGATATTTCTCCTCCAGGTGTTTCCAGCTTGCTCCAGCTGTCCCAATTCAGATATTTTCAACTAAAGCTCTTGCTTTTGCTATATATGGAAGCTATATCTCACATATTCAAGGTTAGAACATTTTGAATGATTAGAGAAAATTTGAGAGCTTCTCACTCTAGAATCCTCTCTCTCTAGAAGCTTTGTGAGCAAACTCTCCCATCTCTCTAGAATTCTCCCTCTCTCCTCTTGTTTTAGGCTTGAAAGTGAGATTTCCTTACATATTTGCATACACTTCCTCCATCAAAGTTGCATGTCATTGGGCTAAGGTCCCTTGGAACTTATTTTTGGGTTGTTGAAGGGTCATTTGAGCCAAGAAAGAGGCTGTTTTTCTGTTGTACATCAACAGGTATAACTCTCCTCTTTCGTATTTGTTTTGCACACTTGCTTCACTACCCTTTTCCCATTGTTTTGGGCTGTTTTTTTTGGGGTGGTGTTGAACTACAAAAAGGTCTGATTTTCTGTTCTAAAAATGTTGGTTTAAGCCTCGTTTGGCTAGGGGGTGTTTCCTCCATTTTGCTCCTTGGCTTGTAAGGCCTTTTGAGCTATCTTTCAAGCTTTTCAAACAACTTCTTTTTGGCCTTAAAACCACTGAATTCCAGAGGAATTTCAGTGGTAGAAAATTTGTTTTGAGGCTCAAAATAGGAGGGGGTGGTCCCCCCATCCTTTTGTCTTGTTAGCATGTGTTGTTCGCCTATCAAATGAGCATGTATTTCTCCCTTCTTGAGGCTTAGTTTGAGCATGTTTTTGTGACTTTTTGGGCATGCTTTAACTCTGATTTTGGTCATCTTGGTCACCTCTTGCATGCCTCTTGCACTTGTAGTGCAATCTTGCTCACTAGCCTTGTTAGCCTTACAAAGTAACATGCTCTTGTGGTTTGAATTAGCTTAGTTCAAGCAAATTTTTGGCTCCACTCTAGCAAGCTTTTACTCATGTTTTTCCATGCTTAAGCTCTGTTTTAAGTGTTTTTGGTCATGCATGCCTTGCTTTGTATAGCCATAGTGCAATCTTGCTCACTAGCTTTGTGTTTGACGTCCCTAGCATGTTTGGAATGTGATGTTTGCCTGGTATAGCCTCATTTCTCACATGATTTCAGAGCATATTTCATTGCCACACTCTCCCATTTTCTACTCCTTCAATGTGTTTTAGAGTTGTGTCTTCATGCCTTGTTCATGAGCCAATTGGCATGCGAGCTTGCCTAAGCTTTTAGGGCTACCATCTGTGTGTTTTTGGTCTTATTTTGCCATGATACAACTCTGTTTTTTGTTGGTTAGAGCATCCCTCATTTGCTTCTTACACTTGTAGTGTAATCATGCTCATTGGCCTTGCATGCGTCATGTTTTATGCCTCTCATTCTAGCATATGTTGGCTATGTTCGAGCATGTTTCTAGCATTGTTTTGACCTGCCTTGGGACTATTTTGAGTCATCTTGGCCCTTTGGGGCTTGCTTGATATGGCCATGGTACAAGTGCCTTTGCTACCCTTAAGCTTTGAACCTCTTAGCATGCCTCATTTGTGATATGTGCATGTTTTGGCATCATTTGGCATGATATTTCAGTGCATATAGTGTAGCTACACTCTCACATTTGTCACTTCTTTGTTATGTTTTAGAGTTGTGCTTCTATGCTTTGTTCATGGGTTAATGCATGAGCATGCATTTCTCGCCTTTTTGTGCCTAAGTTTTGGTGTGTTGGCCACTGTTTTGGAGCATCTTAGGTCTGTCCATATGTGGTGTAAGTCCATTGAGCATTCTATTGCATGGCACTTGTATGATGCTCTTTACTTGCTTTGATACTTTAGCCTCCAAACATGTCCATGCATGCATTGCTTATGTGATGAAGTCTTGCGCATGCCACATTAACATTGTTAGATAGGCATGTTGTGTGTGTTGCATTGAGTTTGGATTGGACCTCAATCCAAACATGAGGAATGTCGCACGTTTCGTACTTGAAGTGATGAAACGCGTCTCATTTCTCGATCGCTGACACCCTTGATTGTGCATGATAGGGTGGAGGCCTCCCGAGTCCTATGTGTTATTTGTGTGCATTCATTGACATTGACTTGTGCACCTTGGCCTCTTTGGCTATCATGCATCGAGATGCGTGATTGGTGGCTTGAGAGCCGAACACTACACTTCTTTGAGCTTGAGACATGATAAGGAGTGTGGTTGCACATACATTCCCTTGCAAATACACTGCCATGCCTCTGTTTGTGCTCTGTTGCAGCAAAAGGAGAAATTGCAGGAAGAAGTGGCCGACCGGCCATCAAAGCTGCTGATCGACCACCAAGGCTACCGATCGGCTATCAGAAGTGGCCGATGGTCATCAACTTTGGCCGATGGCCATCCCTCTTGGCCGACCATCCCTCACCATGTTTCGAAGGTGGGTCAGAAACTTTTTGGAAGTTGGCATAATTTTCAGAAGTACAAAAGTGTGCAAACAGAGGCATCTTGAGGCAAGGTGGTGGATTTTCGGGACGGAAATCGAAGCATGCATCTTCTTCTTCTTCGAACAGAGCTAAAGCAGCATAGTTTAAATGTTTACTTGTAAATCAACATTTGGTTTTGTAATTTAGTTAATTTGTTCATTAATTAAAGTTTTATAATAATTAGTAATTGGTTTTCTAGTTATTCGATTTGGTTGTGTAATAATTAGTCTAATTAGATTATTAGATTAGTTTCTAGATTGGCGTAGCTAGCTTAGCGTATTCATTCAGACCCTCCGTCGAGAGGGCAAATTTTTTAATAAGTGTGCGTGTGTGTGATGCATGTCTTCCAACCCCACGTCTTTCTCCCTTTTACTTATCCACTTTCAGTGGTTAGTTTAGGGCATATTTCAATTAGCATACCTTATGCTTTGCATGTTTGCATCATTCAATCGTATTGCATGCACCGGGCTCGGCGCATCATTCAAACTGCATTGTATTTCAATACACTTTCTTGAATACATGTTTCAAAGCATGTTATCAAGTGTTGTATTCGTATGCCATTCTAGATAGCTGAGCCTATTTTAGTTGTATTTTTACATGTGTTGCATTAGGCATCTTAACATAGCTAGGATTGTGCATGATTTCTAACTAGCTTCTGTTTTGGCTCGGAGTACACTGTGAGTGTTTATGCTTTAGCATCCTTGCATGTGTGTAAGTAACTGCCATGATAGCATGCTTGCCATGAGGCTAATTGCTTAAGTGTTTAACTGTATGAATGCCTGTGGATGAAGGCTTCATTGCTTGAATTGGAACAATTCATCAAAATGTGCGTTTTAAGCTCAGTTTGCGGAGTGGCGAAATCATGTTGTTTTCTAAGCCCACTTGAGGGTGGCAAATCCGTGTCTTAGCCTACTTGCGAGTACCACTTTCAAACTATTTTTGAAAAACAAACATGAGATGTTTTGTTCCAAATTGAGTGATTTAGTCTATACTTGTATGCTGTGCGCATCACATAGTAATGTTAGCTAATAACCGGAATAAGAACACATGTGTTTTCAAAAACAATATATCATGCTTAGTAGAGGCCGATCTTTGATCGGACGAGCGGGGGTGCTCATTTCATGACCTTTCCCCCTCGTACCCAAGTTCCCGAGCCGAGGCAACTTTGGTGATGACAGACACGTGGCCTTAGGCATGAGTCAGGGTTTCCTAAATTTCCCAAAATAAAATATTTAGGTGGCAACTTTGAAATCTGGCAAAGCAGTCCATGTTTGGCACTTCTTGATTAAAATCGATTTTCTAAAACGATTTGCCGGATTTGGATTCTTTGGTGATTTATCGGTCTTACATTGTACTTTGTGAGATTAGATTCAGAACCGTGACAGGAGTTCGAACTGTAGTAGCTAAGAACTACAACTCGGGCCCTCGCACGGGGAGCAGAGTTCGGGGCAGTCTACATAAGTGAAATCGATTAAGTCTCTAAAATTCATTGCATCAAACTTCTTTTGAAGCCTAAGCTCTTAGCCATTTTGAGCCAATCTAATAAATTCAGGCTCTGAAAGGACCACCCTGCACTTACTTCTGACCCTCTTGAATTTGGCTATAAGTTTAGTGGTCTTTTCCTCTGGCCTTTGGTTGAACCTTGCTAAGTCAACCATTGCAACCTCAGATTTAGTTTGGAAGAATTGTACGTGAAACAACATTTCCTCCATTTGTGGCTATGTTTGAACCGTACTAGGTAATAGACTGATATACCAAGCAAATGCTAGGCCAGTCAATGAACCAGGGAACAATTGAAGCTTTAAATAGTCATGATTCGTGTATTCCTCACACTGCCTTGTGAACCCAGCAATGTGTTCTACAGTTGACTGATTTCCATCCCCCTTAAACAAGGTAAAATCTGAGACTTTATATCCCCTTGGAAACTCATGTAACCTATTTACCCAATCAAGGTATGGCTTTCTATAAAGTGGAGTTTGCACTCCCCGAACCATAGGACCACACACTTTTCGCACCATGTTAAGTAATTGGTCCCTAATAATAACATTAGGGACACCTTGTGGGGCATGATGCGGCACATATCCTTGATGGATTTGTTGTCTAGGGGCTTGAGGCTGCACATTTGGTATGATTTGCACAAAGGGTGCAGCCATTCAGTCCAAAGGATATATTGTAGGATTTGATGCCTGCTCATATCCTGTGATGTCTTCTTTCCTATGTGGAATAAGTAGTGGCCTAAAAGGTTTCGCCGACCCCTGAGTGTAGGTTCGAAGAATAGATTTGACACCATCCGTGTGGTATTCTGTGTCTGAGTTTGACTATACGTAGCATTACCAGATGTATTTGAAGGTAACACCTGAGGCTTTACATACATAGACTGTGTTTCTTAAGAATTAGACACTCTTTGGTAAGGCCCTAAACCAATTGGAGGTGCAAGTCTAATTGGTTCGAAGAATGATTGTGCATTTTTTGCTCTATTTTCGCCACTATTCTGATTGCTACTAGGAACTGTATTAGGCTAGGTTGACATTTGAACAGGACTCCTATTACTTAAAATAGGACCTACATTTTGACTTATATTTTCTAACTTATTATCAGTTCTTTGAACAGGTGAATCACTAAATGAATCAGACCAATTTTTTAGGTTTGTGGTCATTATTTGACTCATTATGGACATCATTTCACTCCATTGTTCATTTGACATGCTCGGAGTGAATAATAGTGGTTCACTCATGCTCTAACTACTCTGACCAAGTGTTTGGCCTCGAGAGGGTGCATGCCCATAAGTCTAGCCTTGCAAAATGACCAATATGTTGAGTAGGTGTATCCATTTTTGGGTAAGGATCTTCTTCTACCTGTTGATGGCCATCTAAAGGTAAGTCAGGAGGGTCAGTTATGGTTTCTGTTTGAAGCAAAAAACCCTCTTCTTGTATTTCAACATCTTTGTTATATCCAGATGTTCCTCGCCTTGGCACCGTGTTCGAACCATATTTTCAACACAAAAATGGTCCCATTTAGCATGCCAACAAATATATGTTGGCTATTTTTGATACTTCGAAGGTTAGAAATGTAATTCAAACATACCGGTAAGGATCTAAAAAGTCCTTACATATAATAAATGCCAATTTGAGTGCTACTATTAGCACCTTATTAATTATCTTAGACCTCCATTTTTTTTATTAAAATAATAACCTCAAATAAAATTACTAAAAAGGACATCAATAATTTTGAGACACCTTATTTCACAATTAAGCCCACATATCCCATTACATCATGAGTTAGGGTCTATGTAGCACTTGCACCCTTTAATGCTTTTGGGAAGTGTATTTGAATCCTTTATTTTATTTGAGGAATCTTTGGTGTTGTTGTATCTTGGTTTTGGAGGAGTATAAATCGATTTGAACTTGTTGGAAATGTTCGTTCACGCTTGTTCATGTTGAAGAGTTGTTTGGAAACTTAAAAATCTTGTTCTGGGGTCGACACCAATCTTGGTGGTGTCGACACTTGCCTTCTGTTGTTGGCCTCAAGGGTCGACACCAGTTTAGGAAGGGTCGATACTTGTCTATTGCAGAATTTGGGGTTTGCTTGCTAGAATTTAGTGTCGACACCAGCCTGGGAGGTGTCGACACCTTGTCCTCTAAGCACATTGGTGTCTCAGCATTCTTTCGCAAGAGTCGACACCTCTGTTGGAAGAGTCAACCCTTGTGTGTATTTTTCAGATTTTGGGTTGGTTTGGGCCTTACTTTTGAGGGGTTTTTAACTTGTTTTTTTCATTTGACTTTGGGGCTATTGTTCTATTAGTGCCTAGCCACTATGAATAGGCTCTAAACACTTATTCATTTCACTTTTTCTCATCTTCTCTCTCTCTACATCGTGAGTTTCTTTTTTCTCTCTCTAAACTCAAACTTTTTCACTAGAACTCTAAATCTACTCACCTAGAGTGATCTTTTCGCCTTGGTCCTTTGAGAAAGATTGTAGATCTTGTCAAGGGCTTTCTTTTGATCCAATAGTTTCGTGGTTTCGTCGCCGGTGATTTTTGGGTTGTCTTCTCTTTGCTTCAAGAGGTAGGGGTTTTAGTTCTCTTTCAATACCCTCAATTATAGATAGATTTGTGGTATTTTCTTTATATAAATACAAAGTTCATAGTTTTATGCATATTGTGATTAATCATGAGATTGGGGGTTAGGGTTTGAAGAGTTGGGGTTTACTCGTTGGGTTATGGCTTTGGGTCATGAGTTTGGGTGTAAAAGCAATAGAAGGGTTGGAATAAAATGTGATTTGTGAAAAGCTTTAATTTCTCTTAAAAACCCTAGCTTGGTCCATGAAGATAGATGGTGGTTTTGCTTGAACTAAAAGTAGTATCATGAAATTGAGGCATCAAATTACACATGTACAAGTTTAATTAAAATTTTAAAGAGTTTGAAAATTTATGTAAAAGTTATGATTGAACTCTTAATGTCGATATTTTAAATTATGTCATAATATGAAACCAAACTTAGAGGAAAGAAATTACTAATGGTATGGATGATATGAGCTTTGTGATGAAATGATGTGGAGGTTTAAAAGTTTGTATTGAATTATGCCGAATTGTATTGGATAGTGTTGAATTGGGTTGTGTTGGATTTTGTTGTGTGTTATGTTGAATTGTATTGAGTTATGTTAAATTATGTTGAGTTGAGTTGGGTTATATTGTGTTGAGTTGAGTTGAGTTGTGTTGAGTTAGGTTGAGTTGTGTTGGGTTGAATTGAGTTGTGCTGGGTTGTGTCGTGGTTGGTACCCGCGCGGGGAGTCAAAAATGTTTTTGGGTGCCCACGTCCCGCCGTATAATAGTTGACAAATGTGGGTGTGATTTTGAATTCAAGGTACCCAAATGCCCTGTCTAGGCTTATCGCTAGATGAATGTGGGAAAAATATTTTTGGGTGTCCACACAGTTTCACCATATAATAGCCGGCAAAAGTGAAAAATTATTTTTGGGTATCCACGAAGTTCTGCTGTATTGTAGCCTGCAAAAGTAGAAAAAAGGATTGGTTTGAAAATGTTTTTGGGTGCCCACTTCCTGCTGTATAATAGTCGGCAAATATGGGGATGGTTTTAAAGTTGAAAATGTTTTTGGGGTCCATGTCCTGCCGTATGACAGTCGATAAATGTGGAAAAACATGGCTTTTGAGAAAATAATTTTTGGGAGTTCACTTCCCACCGTATAATAGCTGGCAAAAGGTGGAGGGTGTAAGAATTGGGTGCTCACTACCCGTTGTATCAAGTAAGCAAAAGGTGGAATGTGTTGTGAAATAGGTTGAGTCAGTGATGATATGTGTGACTTGTGATGAACTTATGAAATTATGATTTGATATATAATTTGGTATGCAAGGGAAATGCATATAGAAATTATTTGAAAAGAATGGATAAAGAAATAGTAACTGGATAAGGGGTTGCTGATAATGAATTCACCGGGTTATTTGTGACTATAAGGAAAGATTAAGAGTTTTGTTTTGTAATTAATAGAGAAATTGAATTACAAGGGTTTATTATCCTTGTGATATATTGAATTATAATTAGTAATGCAAATGTGGAAGTGATGTAGTTGTGATATGTTGAATTATAATTGATAATGTAAATGTGGAAGTGATGTAGTTGAGATATGTTGAATGCAAGTGTGGATGTGATGTAGTTGTTAGACAAGTAGAAGTTGAGTGTAGAAGAATTGTTATTGAATATAAAGGAGATATGGATTTCCACATTAAGGAATTACAAAAAATGTGAATAGACAGGTGAGAATGGAGTGTATGAGGGCTGTTTTTGAGTATTAAGGGAACTTGAACTTGAGGTTATGGAGTTATAATAAATGTAATTAATGAAAAATAAAAATGAAAATTAAATGAGGAATATTTTGGAATTGGTTAATAAATTTAAAATGATGTTGTTCCTTAAACATATTTGTTTTCAAAAAGAATTTGGGGCATGACAGTTTATGAGAGCACCCACCTTCATCACCACCTATCCATCTTTCCCAAATCCCACCTTCAAAACTTACCCACCCTCAAAACCTTGAAAACTCTTTGGCGGCAATATCCGATGGCAACGATGGCAACTATTTGATGACATACACTTCTCTGACAATGACAATGAATGGAAGTTTTTTCAGAAATCACAACTCCATGAGATGAGAGAAGTACAAAAATAAAAGTTTAGAAGAGATTCATAGCTTTGATGGTGTTCTTAACTCAGAGGAGATTGGCTTTGTTAGAGCAAGTTTCTTGCAAAAAAATGGCCAAAAATAATAAAAACTATTAGTAATTTTTTCAGGACTGAACCCCCAAACATATGACCAAAATTCAGAAATATATGCCCAAACATTGTTTATTTGTTTAGAAACAGGTAACCAAACATTTTTTATTTGTTTGGAAACAGATAACCGAAGTAGCAGCAGAAGCAGGCAAACAAAGGAGGTTGGACCACCCTTGGGTGGTTGACTGGGGGGTGAAATCCTACCAAGTTTTGCTCACAGAGAAAGCATACAAGTACAGTGAGGCCATGGATAAATGACAGAAAACTAACCAAAGAAGGATGAAAGTGGATTGTGTTATGTGTGTGAAAAGAGGTAATAGAAAAAAAAAAAAAATCAAACAAATTGACAAATCTCATAATGAAGTAGAGAAAAAAAACTTCTTAATCACACAAATGTTTTCCATTGGTTTTGGGAGGTTCCACCGTCGTGGGTTTTGGGATATAGGCTTTTTAGGATATGTGGGTGCGCATTTGAATGTGTGGAATGTTTTTACAATGATAATTTTAGTATTATTTGGGGGGAGAAAAGAAATTTTAAGGGTTTTATAATTTATAAGTTGGGGTCTAAAGAAATGAAGGTCAAAAATAATTGATGGAGTGCTAATAGCAACACTGCCAATTTTGATCAAGCAATTGTGTTAAGATTCTCTTAGCCTCAATGAAGAGGACTTTACTGTGTTGTTTTGAAAAGATGAACCAAAACCTTAACTCAAATTCCTAACAGAATGTGAGGGAGAGACTGAGCAGAAATTGTAATTGATTAATTGAATAAACAATTAGAAAATCTTACCTTTAGTAAGGGCAACTTTGAAACTTCTAAACCGACAAGGTTCTGGAATTAAAGGCTAATCTACTATTGCGGAATGTAAGTGTAATGCATAAAAATAAAGTACATAAATTTAAAGATAAATGAACAAAGATGTAGAGTCTGGATTTGGTCGGGGTTCTCTTCAATCTTTACTTCCATCTATTTATAGCCTTCTATTGGCGTCTTTGAAGCAGTTCGATTGCTATCTTTTGCCATGATCTCCTTCCTTCTCGCTACTTCTTAGGGTCACAATCTTCTTTTTCATGCATGTGTAACTGCTCATTGTTAACTATTTCTTCACGTGCCTCTCACATGTTGCTCATCATATTTACCAATTAGAGACTTGCATTTACAGCTCATGTGGACATCTTCGAAGGTGGGACTCTTTGGTATTTGAATACCCTTTGCTTGCCAAGTATTGCCTTCGCATTGGATGGTTTAAATGTGGCACCAACAGTAATTAATCAAATTTTTGGGTTGATGAGTTATTTATACTTTAGGCTTAGGAACTAAAATTGATTTGAAATTGAAACTCGAGGGACTTAATTGACATGATCGGAACTACACGAAATAAAATGAAGCATGTCTCAAACTTGAGGAACTAGGGCTATAATTCACCTTAAACAAAATTAAGACAACTCTCTCGAGAGTAGTGAATAACTTCTACATAACTAGTCGCGATTTCAAGAATTTTTTTCTTAATAGTGATATTAAAAACTTGAATCATACAAACTATATAGAAATTTGTACTTATGAATATCCAAAATCACTTATTTCTAATAAATTTACAAACTAATTTTGAAGAAAACTGATCAAATAAAAAGCCAATGACCATGATCATGGTCATAGAAAGCCAATATACGTATGGGGCCACAGTAACAATACTTTGTGAAAGCTCTACTTGCTCCATGTTGCTGCTTAAATAGTTTTTCTTTTTGTTTCTCCTGTTTTTCAAATTTTGAAATTATGTCTCAGATTATATTACTTTTTCTTGCAACTGATGTAATAAAAATAATTTACATAAATCAACAAAAATAATTATCCTAAAATTAGAATATGGATGTTTTCAAATTCTCCTAATTGATTATCAAATTTTAGCTCAGAATCAAAAGGAATTAGAATCCAAAGTAACAAACAATATTACACTCCGAGTTGGGTCGAGTGAGATTATGAGTATAATAAAATTAAGTGATGAGATTACTTATGTGGTAGTATACTAGGTTGGAGGTGTAAGATGTTGCATTTATTTGTTTACAAGTAGTGGTATAAATTTATAAAATTATGTAAAAACTCTAATTATATAAAAGGTGTACTTGCTTTTTTTTTTTTTTTTTTTTTTTTTTTTTGTAAAGTAGCAGAAAAAAATGATTTATTCACTTATAATCTCATGAGATTGGATTACTAACCCTCTTGGCTGGATTTGCATTACGCTGAGCTCAACCCAAAATTGATATTATTCGGAACATGGAAGGTCCGTGGCAGGGTGACTGCCAGAAGTTTTGACAAAATTCTTTAGTATTAATCACTATTATTTATATATAAATTATATAGGCTTGTTCCTCTAAGATATTTTTGAGAAATTTAAGGGTTTGTTTGGTTTGTATTTCAAAATATAATTTTTGAGAAAAATTTCTAAAATTTTGTTTGGTTCAAATATTTTGAAAACAAATTCCAAAATCACTTTCTCTCTCCTACATATCTACATAATCATTTTTTCTTTCTCCTCTCTCCTTCTCAATCACTTTTTCTCTCACACATATCTACTCAACTATAGCAAAATATCAAATCATTCCAAACTCTCAAACTCCAAAACTATTTTTAAAATATACAACTAAACAAACCAAATTTTTTTTTAAACTCTCTTTCCATTTTTTTTTTTTGTGAAAATTTATTTCAAAACACAAACTAAACACACCCTTAGTACTTGCCTTTCCAAAATTTCTTTAACTCTATTTGCATTTTCAAGTTTTAGTCTTTACTCTTCAACTTATGTTTGTTAGGGATCGGAGATCCCGCCCAAGACTTTATAGAAATCATACCAAGCAGAAAAATACATCCACACAGAAGGAGACACCATATTTAATGTGGTTCGGCCTTAAAGCCTACGTCCATGGGAGAGTAACCGTTTATCACTATAACAATGGAGAGATTACAGAAAGATTACAATAGAAGAGAAGCTCACACTATCCTCACTCACCCATTCACTCGTCTCCCTCGCTCACACCGAGAGAGACGGTTTCTTTGCCTCACATCTCTCACTCTCTTGGTTGGTTTCCTCATAATCTTGCCTATCCAACACCTCTCCCATCTATACACAAATGAAGGAGAACCTCAGTGGTTGCCACCTACCTCCTTCCACTCTCTAGTGGGTTGGAGTTGGTGAGCCACCCCCACCATTATCTAGTGGGTGCTCCATTGGCTCACATGGGTTGAAGATAAAGATATCCTACAAATCACCCCCTCAACCTATGTGAGGTGATCCACTGCACACACTGCTGCTAATCTTGTCATGCTCGGTCAGGCCCAAAAAAAAAAAAAACAATAGAATCTTCATCTCCTCATTGAGACGTTGCATCCCCTAAAGCTAGAGATAATACACCAGAGATACAAGAGAATGAGGGAATCTTACATCCTTAACTCAACTCATACCACTCTCTGATTTGGAGAGAGCCTCTGCTTCTATCTCCCACAGATCTCTTCCACGCTTCCTGTCTCGGATGTCTTCAGCTGCTATTCTTGAACTTGCGTAACCAAGATATCCGACACCCCTTGATTGGATGTCCTGCACCCCCTGATTGAGATGCCCAGCACCCCTTGCCCGGGATGCCTTGCACTCCTTTGAGTGCTCTGTGACACTATAGCTCTTCCCTGAAATGCCACTATCCTGGCATGTATCTCTTTGCACGGCCAAAACTGGAGCAACAGAAAACTCTTCTTTTGTTTGGTCAACGTTCCTGGTTTTCTTTGCTTGGAGTTTCCCTTGAACTATCCTGAACTATCAGGATTTGCCCTTTGCACTCTCGAACAACTTCCCAGTGTTTCCACATACTTGTTGTTCATGCCTTTTGCAATCCCTGATCTCCAGTTTAGCGACACGTGTTACTTGCGCATCTTTCACTTGTACTACCAGATGATGGTTGACAGTAGCTCTTTCTTCCAAAGCAACTTCAACAGATCTGTACAAGTCACCAACTATGCAACACCTAGCATAGTACCCGCACCCATACTTCTTGAGTGCTCATCGTGGCTCCATCTCTCTTTCTGCGCTCAAGCTCGCCTGAGAGATCCGTAACTACTCTGTTTCATTAAGAGGTGTGTTTGCCGCCACATAACCCAGGTATCCAACCATTCAGTCAAAACTGAATGCCATCTGCTGTACAAAACACAAGCACTTTTCCAAAAACACAACAGATTCTATTGCTCAAAATCACATTGAGCCAATGTAAAGAACATGCAAAACCAATCGAGCTAGTTTTTCGATTTTCTACAACTCAAGCTCCACCATAGTGCCAAGTTCCGATTTCCATAGGCACCAAACAAGTTGTCCTAGACAACTCCAAACAAAACATGGTGAGCAACCCGCTTGAACCAATGCTGAGGAGACTCAACAAGAGAGGCTTCAAATTCTCCGTCAAAGCAACTTCAAAAGCAGTACCAAAAACATCATGTCCGATCAACCATCGAACACAATACTGTTCTCTTCAAGCTCGAATTAATCAAGAGAGCTAAACAAATTCTCCGAGAACTGAGGCAAGTTCTCCACCAAACAAAACTGGACTGTGGATGTAGTTAGGCTCTAACCAGTTCAGATGTATCGAAACAAACTTCAAACGAACTAACAAAATACCAAGAGCCAAAAATTCTGAAGTGTCGAGCAAACTCCAGATTCCTTCAACTGCCATTCTAACCGGCAAACACAAGATGATGCACCATCTTCATAGCTGCCAAAAAACAACCCAAAAGGCGCGTGCATCGTAGATGCACAACTCCAACAGTCCCCGCTAACTCTACTGAGTCTGCAAACGATCTATCCTCTCCAAATCCAACGGCAGATTAAGGGATGGATCCCAACACATGAGATTCACAAAATTAGCATCTTCACGTTTCTCCGCAGCAATCTCTTCCAATCTTCAATGAACACCAACGGTCTTACCGCTTCCACAGAAGCAAACACCCGGAGTCTGAATCGTCACCCAGACTACCAATAGCTGATGTCTTCAAATATGGAACAGATTACGAAAATGAAAATCCACAAGAAGAAGAAATAATCAAGTCTCACAAACCGTAGACACCCCTGGATCTAATCAGACACGATCGTAGATCCCAACTGTGATAATGAATCTCAATAAATCACGACTCTGAAAATCGCTAATAATGTATGAAAGACTGCCAACAGCAATGCCTCCAATAGACATTGAACACAAACGCCAAAGCTCCACCAAGATCTAAAGTAGATTGTCACACCTTCTTCAAATCAACAAATGTGTAAAAAGCTCCACCAAGATCTGAAGTAGATTGTCACACCTTCTTTAAATTGACAAATGCGGAAACCAGGGCTTCACCAGATGCGAGTCTTCCAACAACAATCCATGAAGGATCTTTAACGCCTCCACAGAGGCCAATGCCAATAAAGTACTACTATTTGGACTTATTACATATGCCAAATCTCTGTGGTACACTCTGCCAATGTTGGTTCTCTCTATCCCTTAGAGAAAAACCCAATGAACTCTGATATTCTGTAACTAACCCAAGAGTCTCCAAATGAACTGATAACTTTTGCAACTCTCTCTGAAAGGTCTTCAAGTGGCTTCCAATTGGCTTCAACCGGGTGAACAAAATTTTTCAACCCCATCACCTGCATGGATGATAAAACACCGTTGTACAAATATGTCTCCATTCCACCGAGCATCCGGAGTGAATCTGCACCTCCTACTTGGAATGTCTTAAACTGCCACACATCATTCTGTATGGCTCGCACCTCTATCATCAGGAATGCTTATACTTTCCTTGCTGAGATGACTCCACCCAAACTCTCTGGATGCCCATCGCGACTTCACTGCTACGAACTAGATTCAGGACAAAGAAAAAAAAATCTGCCTCTCACTGGGTGCGTACTGCAGCGTCTTATCCCTTTCAATTTCTCTGTCTGGAGCTTTTTTCTATGAACTAGTTGTTGCTGCCAGGCCAAAATCCGGCACACTGCACCTTTGTATGACTCTGTTGTGTACTCTTGCACTGTTGTACGCTTGCACCTTGTATGACATTCCTGCGTACTCATCTGTGCTATTGTAGGTACGTGCTCCTACACCTTATGTGTGCACTACTACAGCTGTTTCCCTTCCACGTTCACATACTACCAGTACTTCTTGTATTATGTTTGACAGTAGTTCCAACTCCCATAACATTTCCCTGAGCCTGCATTGGTTGCCAATCATCTATCTATCGATGAAGTGGACTTTTGATTGAACCAGATCTTCCGATCACCTCAACAACCAGGAAAGTTCCCAAGAAAGATTGGTGGGGTCACAACTGGTCCCACTTAAGAACCAGTCTCCTTAAACAGTGTCTTTTTGACAGAACTTTCCTAGACATTGTTGATCTTGAGATAATCATGTGTTATTCTCCTGATCGCGCCCTGACAAATCCTGATCTCCATTGATTTGCCATTTGATCAAGTCTGATCTCCTTTGGTCTTCAATGATCTATCTCGATCTGTGTCTGGTTGTCCAATCCAGTCAGAATCTGCCCATTCTAACCTCTTCAGTGAATCCTCAGCGTTCCACAATATCCGGCAACCTTCTTTCGACTATTAAAGATGACAAACTCCCATGTTTTGACAATTTTTAAAAACTGTTTAGAATTTTACCATTCTGACCTCGCGGTTGCGTCCGAAACGGTTCGATTAGCTTGGACCAACTTCTGCTGCACTTCCGGGGACCTTATTGAGAAATTTCTCCAAAATTGGGGCAAAATTGCAAATTTCCCAAACACCGAGACCAAACTATAATTTCACAAACTACAGGGGCAAAAATAAAAATTTTCAAAAATTTAGTGACCAAATTGTAATTTTTGAGAACTTTAGGGACCAAATTACAATTTACCAAACTTTCAAGGGCCAATATGCAATTTCTTGAAACCTCTAGCCAACCTTTAATTTCCAGAAGCGCCGATTTAAACATCTGACCATACGGATGGGTTCGGAATACTTCAAATAGTTGGAAACTACTATTGGATCGTTAGAAACGGACTCTGGAGGGCTCAGAGCAAGCCGAAATAGTTTGGATGCTTCAGATCTACGGCTGCACCTTAGCCGCGGCGCATTGGATCACTCCTCCTGCGGCTACACCTTAGCCGCGTCGCACTGGATCACTCCTCGGTGCGCTGACGTGGCAACGGACGTGGCACGACCGTGATGACGTGGCGCTGACTGGACTACTACGTGTCGATGACGTGGATGCCGTATGTCTCTAACCGGATGGCCACGTGGCGCTGACGTGAATGCTACGTGTCACTGACATGTGCTGATGTGGCTGCTGACATGGCTCTGACATGGCGCCATGTGGCGTGCGCGTGGAGGACACGCGCGATTGCCACTCACCTTCTTTCTTCAGTAGCGCGCGTGGCGCGTGTGTGGGAGTGGTATGACGCGCCGGCTCTTCTTCATAGCGTATGGGGCGCGTGCTGAGTCTGGGCCTCACGCGCCAACTTCAGGGGGCGCATGAGAGTGCGTCTGGGCTCTTCTTGAGGTTTGTTTTGTATTTTCGGACTCCTCTCGTTGAGCCATTGCTCCTGGTATGTTCAAAACCTGATTTTGAGCAATTTGATTTCTGGGAAATTTCAAAAATCACATTGTTTTTGTTCCGAAAACGACCGACGAGGCTTTGATATTACTTGTTGGGGATCGGGGATCCTGCCCAAGACCTTATAGAAATCATACCAAGCAGAAAAACATGCCCACACAGAATGAGACACCATATTTAACGTGGTTCGACCTTAAAGCGTACATCCACGGGAGAGTAACCGTTTATCACTATAACAATGAAGAGATTGCAGAAAGATTACAATAGAGGAGAAGCTCACACTATCCTCACTCACCCAATCACCCGTCTCCCTCGCTCACACCGAGAGAGACAGTTTTTCTACCTCGCATCTCTCACTCTCTTGGTTGGTTTCCTCACAATCTTGCCTATCCAACACCTCCCCCCATTTATACACAAACAAGAGAGAACCTCATTGGTTGCCACCTACCTCCTTCCACTCTCTAGTGGGTTGGAGTTGATGAGCCACCCCCACCATTATCTAGTGGGTGCTCCATTGGCTCACATGGGCTGAAGATAGAGATATCCTACAATGTTTTCCTTTCTCTTGTACCTCTTGTTTTTGTTGTTTGTTTCGATTTTCCTTCTATTCTTGTTCTTCTTTTGACTCATTTTTTTCTTTTATCACTTTTGTTATTTCAATGCTCTCTTCAACTCAATTTTCATTCAGTTTTTCTTCCTCTTCCCTGACAGAGTAATAATATATAAATAAAAAATTTATAAAGAATGACGTGGTGTTATGTAATTTTTTTTTATTTTAAAATAAAATACTCATGAAAGTATTATAAAAACAAATTGTTACATTATATATGAATTTTACCATCCAAAATGAGTTCACACATATATACTAGCCGAGATCAATATATTGCTATTTTATTTTCCTGGGAAAATAAATTCACGAGGATGATAGGTAGAATCCTTAAATTTACGTGGAGGGCTAAGGAATAATTACCACCCGCACGGACTCTCTTTCATTGGATTCTGTTTTCTAACTCTTCATAACAAGTGTTTTTAGAATATGATTAAAAAATAAAGATTACGTTTGCTTTAATTTTATAATCATAATTTAAGTATAAAATTGTGATTTAAATTTTGAAAAGAAAAAATTTATTTGATTGTGAATTTTGAAAAGAGTTTTAAGTTTTTAAATTTTAAATTTAGGAAAGAGTTTTGAGTTTTGAAAAGAGTATTGAATTATATTTTAAGTTTTGAGTTTCATTTTGAAATTTTTTAGATTTGTTTTTTTAAAATATTTAAAAATGTTTAAGAAAATTATATTTTTTTTTATTTTAAATACATAATTTTTATTTTAAATATTCTATTTTATTTTTTAAATATTTTAAAGTCAAAACACAACTCTACAGTCTTAAATCATAACCAAGTATATAACTCAAAACTCAATTCAAAAACCCTCTTCAAAACTCATAACCAAACTCTTTCCAAAACTTTTTTCAAAATTCTATTAAAAAAATTCAAAATAATTTTTTTATTTTATATTTTTTTTGAAAAAATATTTTTTTATTTTTTATTTTATTTTTTTGAAAAGCAATTTTTGTTATTTTTTTTAAGTATTGGCCAAATAATTTGGTATGATTTAGATATATATGGTGATCCAAATTTTAAAAAAATTAAATATTTAAAAAAAATAAGTAAAAAAATTATAATAATTTTTTTTATTTTCAATATTAAAAAAATACATATTTTATATAAAAAATATAGCGCACAAATATATAAAATACAATGTACATTAGAAAAATACAAGTTAATTTTTTTTTTCAAAACTCATAACCAAACACATTTTCCTTTTTAAAACTCAACTGGAAACTTATAACTCATAACTCAAAACATAACTCCACACTCAAATGATGATTCTAAATCATGATTTTAAAAAACAAAAAAAAAAAATATTTTTTTGAATTTTTTATTTTTAAAATAGAGTTTTGAAAAGAATTTGGTTATGAGTTTTGAGTTGTGTGTTTGCTTATGAGTTTTGAAAATAGTTTTTAAATTGAGTTTTGAATTATGTGTTTGATTATGAGTTTTGAAAATTTTTTTGAAGTTTTTTTTATTAGAACTTCAATTCCAAAAGAGAACCAAACGGGACCAAAATATTTAAAAAAATATAAGATGCCGCACATGTCATAGCATAATCGGGCCCAAATACATCATAGCATAATCGGAACGACCGTAGATCCATATTGCACATGTCTTATAATGTTCATGAAACTCATTCATTTCGATCAAAACACAATTACAGAAAAAGTCACCGTTCATGAATCAAAATAATTAATTAGAATATATCTTTGTAATACTATTACTCACTGTGATGTTGGTCATACAGCGGTCCTTCTGGCAGGTGACCTACACAACATTACACATATACGAATTCGATAAATAATTCATTCATTTCTTAGCTTTATTTATTTATTTATTTATTTTATTTTATTTTATTCGTTCATCTTTAGGCTTTGCGGAGGGTCAAAACATGCTCATAAACATATTCAGAGGGTCGGAAGAGTTAACGGAAATTGGCAAGTTTTCCCCTTGTTTTCCGTACGTACTTTCACCCTATGTTCCGCACGTGCGGGACTCATGGCTGCATCTGCGGTTTTGGATAATTCAGCCTAGTCTGAAAATGGCACAAAGTATAACCTTTCATACTCCCTTTAATCCCAAATTCATGCAAAATTAACTCAAAAACATGATAAACTAATATTATTCAAGTGTAATTTCAACTCAAACACATCAATCTTGCTTCAATGTCAAAATCAAGGTCTCATTTTTTCCATAAATTCAAGAGTTACATGATCAAGCTCAAAATACATTTAAACATAGATGATTTTTACACAAATCTTTGTGGTATGAACTTTTGAGAGCTTATTTCATGAAGTATTCACAAGATTGAACTCAAATCAACCAAACTTAAAGAGATCAAGGCTCAATTTCTTGAATTTAGTTCAAACAATCACACAACCCAAAACCTTAACTCATATAGGCTAAAATCTTCAATTTCCTATTGATTTCAAGTAAAAGATGAGTTATTTATAAGGATTCTTGATAGATTTTCATACCTTGGCTCAAATCTTGAGTTTTCCCCTTGAATATTTCAATCCTCTTGTTTTTCTTCTTCAACTCTAGGAGTTCTCTTCTTCCTCTCTAACTCTCTCTAGCAAATGTTTTGTTGATATAAAATGATCTCAAGACTCACTTAAGTCTTACCATTTATATACATACATCCATAACTTTGGCTAATTGAACTTAAATTAGCTTAATCTAGGTTTTAGGCTAATTAAACTCAATTAATTCATTACGAATTGTAATTTTACAGAATTTCACAGTAGATTCTAAAAATCATACTAAACACAAATATGAAATCAGTTTTAGTTTATGGCGCCTCTAATTCTTTCAATTTTTAGTTCAAAGTTATAATTGCAATATATTTTTCTACAAGTAACAGATATAATTTCAAAATCACATAAAGCACATAATTAAACATGCAAATTCATATCAAACATATAATCACATGCATAATTAAGCACAATACGGGTTGGGTTATCACAATTATAATCCTTACTTTTTTTTTTTAATTATTTAATTCAAAGCTTTTAAAAGAATTCTCAACTTATCCAAGAAACTTAACCATTTTTATTAAAAGAAAATCATTCACTCTTTATTATTTTAACAATTTCATGAAGTTTAAACAAAATTACATTGGATGAAAGACTTGGTTTATCACTAATTTAATATAAGGTGACTTGACTCCATGCTAAAATTTACATTTAACGGTTTTAATAGTATAAATTCGAGTTACGAAATTTGTCTTATCAATAATGGAGATAAGGCTACTTACATATAATGAGAGCCCCTGCACTAAGTTGCCCTTTGTAGGGGGGTTCAAGATTAGAGGGGTGATTAGAGAGGCAAAATTATGCTAATGGTCCACTGATGATGGAAGTGGCTTGAGAATGAACAGTAGCAACTATTTGAGAATTGACGAGTGTGTAGTTGGGTGAGGGTGAAACAAGTGGCTCAAGAAGAAGCGTATGGCAGTACCAAATTAGGCAGCATCTCCCCAAAATTCCCAAAATTTCTCCACTGAACCTTGGGAAATAGGTCCTATTTATAGGCTTTTCCTTGGTGCCAAGAAGACACCAAGTGGCCAAATAGAGAAAAGACATGTGTCCCAGAGGATCATATGGAATATTCTGCCTTGAGCCACCAGGCTGAAGGTGCCACGTGTCTCTTTGCATGTACTGTGTACTATCTGTTTGCCTCCGCAACTACCTTTTTTGAGCCTTGACAAGTGTAGTTACGATGGTAGTGTTTGGCGCTGCAACTCCCTTTTGAGCCTTAGCAAGTGCAGTTGCGGCGGGAGTGCTTGCCTCTACACTTGCCTTTTCAGCTTGAACCTCAGCAAGTGCACTTGCAGCGGTGAACCTCGCCGCTGCACTTGCCTTCGAACTTCTACTTGGCCAGTACATGCATTCTCAGGACTCCATTAGTCTGCTATCGACTATGTTCATGCTCATCTCAGCGAAACCTCCACTCTTAGCTACGTAACCACAAATTCCTCCAACTTCCCAGGGCGAAGGCCACAGCCAAGCTTGCTATCAGCATGCTGTGCCTTAATACCAAGCCCGAGGGGGCTTCCTTTGTCCTGCCTGTGCGACTAAGGCAAGTCCATGACCTGGGTAATGGAAGGGGGGTCCCTTATGTTCGGGCTACCCTGCTCCCATCTTCGCGGGGTTGCCGCAGTAAACTGGTATTTCTGGGCCTGCTCTTAGCTCCAACCAATAAGTCTTGGGGCCTCCTATCAGCGCCAAGTTAATAAACTATGGGGTCTGCTATCAGCCCTAGGCTAGTAATGCCTTGGGACCTGCTATTGGCGCCAAGCATTAGCCTTTACTTGCAGAGGGAAACCTCTCTCAAAGGATGCTATCACCTTGGCAGGGTATTCCTTCTGTAACTTAGTTGTTGCGGTAGTAGTTGCTGCGGTAGTCGTTCCCCGTGGCAAGTTCAGACGGCATGACCGAAGATATTAGAGATGGCGGCGCCGACAGAATGTCTCTATAACTTGGGCACTGTAAGTATTGCCTCAGCGACTTAGTTGCCTCGGTCTTCTCTTTCCTTCGGCAACTCCAGATGATCGTGACATCGACATTACTTGGAATGGCGGCGGCACCGAAGATACTGGAATTGGCGGCGCTGAGACAAAGTGTCTCAGCAACTTTGCCGCTGCATATGTTCCCTCGCCAACTTCCAATGGCGGCGGAACCGAAGTTAATAGGAATGGCGGCGCTGAGACAAAGTGCCTCAGCAACTCTGCCGCTGCACATGTCCCCTCGGCAACTTCACCACTGTAGGTGTTGCCTCTGCAACTTGACTTGGGCATTTTTCCTTGCTGCGTCTATCTGGAGCCTTAGTGGGTCGGACCTGCCTCGCCCCACTTGTTGGCTAACTTTCCTTGGGCTTTGGCCCACGCTCCTCTCTTATCCCTGGTCGCATTCTTAGGACGATCTTAGTGCTTGAGTCCATACTTAGTTTGGGGTTCAATTTCTGACCCTCTACACCTTTTTTATTAATTTGATGTAAGATTTGATTTGCTCTTAATTTGATATATATTTAAAAATAGAGTAATAATATACATAATCACATTTTTTATAATATTCTCTCTTTTTGGACACAATGCAATTGATTCATATTAATGAATACACATGAAGTTCGCTTGATGGTATTTGATAAAACTGAAAATTAAAAATTAAAAATTAGGTACTGAAAGCTAAATGTTGAATTTTTTAAGTTGAAAAACTGTTTAACAAAAATTTAAGTTCTGAACTAAAACAAGTTGTTTGATATGTATAATATTAAATTTAAAAATTATTATTTTTAAATTATATTTTTCAATTTTATATTGTGATAATGAGTTGGTGGTGGTGGTGATGATGTTGGAGGCAACAATGGTGGCGATAGCGCCAATGACAATGGTGGTAGACATAGAGAGATTGTGGTTGTGGTGATGATGAAAGGGTACTGTAGTGGAGATAAAAATGGGATGGCGGCGGTAGTGGTAATGGTAATGACGATTGTGGTGGTACTTATGGTAATAATGAGAATGGTGATAAAGGTAGAGTTCATGGAAGGGTGGTGAATGGTGGTGGTGGTGGTGATAGTGGTAGTGGAGGAGACAGTGGTGGTGATGGTAATGATGGCAACAATAGTGGTGGTGATGGCGATGGTTGTGAGGTTATAACGATGTATATTAATACTTATGTATAAATTTAATTAGAATTAAATAAGTTTCTTATTGAGAGGGAGATTTATGATTTGGATTGGGCCATGGTAATGTCGGACAAATTGTGGGCCGAACACATTTGGGTCGTGGTAGCCTAGGCCTATCCAGAAGGGATTTTTGCTCGGTAATGGCAAAGGGCGTGTGGAACCGAGCTACTCGGACTTGGTACGGAAGCCGGTCAAGTGAGGGTTCGGCTGAGATGTCCACAACCTCACAGGGTTCCACGGTTCGTGTGTTGCTCGGTCAGAAGGCGCGCACCTGTGGCTCGGCATGAAGGCCTTTGGTTAACCGGCATGCCCTACTTCAAGCTCGGCTTTGTCGGAATGCACCTGAGCTCAGCTTTTACGGAGCTCGGTTATTAGAGCATTTGGGTGTGAAGTGCAGCATGGCTGTAGGAAGCCGAGATGCTGCATCCCGGCTGCCAAGCTCCCAGTAGAGTGGGCTGGCAGTTTAGGTAGGTGATGTTCAGCTGGATTTATGCTGACAAATGGGATAGCAGCACCACGTGTTGAGAGACTAATGTGAGTAGATTTGGGGCGCAAAAGGTATATAAACATGTCTGCACCCCCTATGCTTTGACAGATGAACATTTGGTGAGATTTACACTAAACATTCAATCCTCTCTTTCTCTCTATCCCTGTGTGTGTCTAATTTGATCGTCGAAGGGGTATTTCGGCCATACACCACCGGGTAGCTCACCACCGTTGTGCTCGTAGGTCGATCGGACAGTCGAGAACTTGGAAGAAAGGAGTACGGGCTTGCCAGAATATTTGCTCCCCATATAATTGGCGCCGTCTGTGGGAACTTGACAGACAAAACCTTGTCTTCCAGGCTCATCTGATCGCCATCCATGGCGAACAACGACAAGATTCCGTTGCCTGCCATCAACGAAGTTACCCCAGAGTCAGGTAGACGGAGAGATGGGCATCCCACCATCATTCCTCCGATGGCGGACCTAGAGACTTCTCCAGGAGGACATTCAAGAGATGCGCGGGATAAGCGTGGAAGAAGCTTTGGTCATTCACGGAGTGCAGACGGTCACCGGCGGCAGAGAGAATCGCACGCCAAACGACTGGAACACAGGCTAATGGACCAAGACGCCGTCATCCGGTGAATGGCGGTGGAGATGGAGGATCTTAAGCGACATATCAAAGGGAATGGTGTAGCTGGAGTGGGCGACCACAGTGAGCGCACCCAACCACGCCGTTCAGGCAGTCAGAACCAACGGCGTACTCCGTCTATCTCAATCACCAGAAGTTACAAGGTCGGAGATTTCGACGCGCACGTAGAGAAGTCTAGCGCGCAAGATAGCACCTATCAACCCTCATGTCCGGCAACGACGTCGAGGTACTCTTATTCCGCTCATTCAGAGGATTTGCGGGCAGTCTTGAAGGAACAGGCTCGCTGGCGGGAAGCTCAGAGGGTGCCGGCGTTCCAGCGGCTATCCTATGGGGTTCACGCCAGTGAAGAGGTCGGAATGCCTCCACCCCGCCTCGCTGCGCCCCACCTTTTAGACACAGACTTGGCGAGGCTGAGCGCCACTCCTTTCTCCCTGGAGATAGAAACAACACCGCTTCCGATGAGCTTTCACCAGCCAAAGTTCACGCTCTACGACGAAAAAACTGATCCATATATGCATGTAAGCCACTTCCGACAGGTCATGGCCGGACATAAGCGAAATGACGCTCTTATGTGCTTAATCTTCCCGTCAAGTTTGGGCGAGCTGGGCTTGAAATGGTTCGAGAGGTTGCCGGAGGGAAGCATCAAAGGGTGGCAACAGTTGGCAGAAGCCTTTGTGACGCGCTTCAAAACCAACATTAAGACGCCGAAGGAAGTTGACCACCTTCTCAATGTCAAGATGGAGCCGAGCGACACGCTCAAGGCATACAACTCCAGATACTGGGAAACCTTCAACGAGATCTTGGATTGCCCAGTCAACCTTGCAATCACGCAGTATAAGCGTGGTCTCTCGGTCGGACATAGACTGCGGGACTCGCTTACTATGCACTAGCCGACATCCATGGGCCAATTAATGCAGCGCATCAACGAGCACATCCGAATAGAAGATGATGCGGAAACATCTACCTCGAAGGCAACTCCAGTAGCAACAGAAAAGAGGTCGGCTGGCAAGGTGCACGCGGTCGGACAGGAGACCAACCGTTCAAATGATCGCGCTGAGGAATCTGACCGAGGTTCAAATCGTCGAAACCGGGGTAGGGGTCAACGAAATGACCGCGATGAATACCCCTGCGACGACGTAGCTGATGCGAACAGAAGGTTGAAAGCCAGGACAGGCATCACCACGGTCTTTAAGATTTCGATTTATCGCATACTTTGTGAAATCCGTGACGAGGATTATGTCCGGTTTCCTGCTAGGTTAGATGATGCACAGAAGGGATCCACGATACCGCTGCACATTTCACTGGGAGCGCAGACACTGGACAGAGGATTGTTTGCCTTTGAGGCAACACTTGGAAGAGCTAGTCGCAGCAGGACACCTGGACCTTTACATTGACGGGGGCGTGAAGGCAAATCAGGCCCCGGTTGATCCGCATGGACCGAATGACTTGGAGGAACCCCCTCAGGGCATTGTTAATGTTATCCACGGCATTGTGGAGCCGGCACGTGTATGTGAACTCCGAGGTATGATCAAGAAAGCGGAGCACATGAGGGAAGTTTTGTCGATCCAGCTCGCGATCAAAAGGGGCAAGACCGAAGAAAAAGACGTGATCAGTTTCTCCACAAGGGACCTAGAGCGCATTCAGGCACCGCACAACAATACCCTAGTGGTCACACTCCGCGTCAAAGAATTCGATGTCAAGCGAATCTTGATCGATCAGGGAAGCTCGGTCGAGATCATGTATTACGACGCATTCAAACAGCTCAAGCTCTGGGATACAGACTTGGCTCCGGCAACTTCGCCACTGGTTGGTTTCAACTTATAACCTGAGTGGCCTTTGGGAAAGATTATTCTGCCGGTCAAAGTGGGATTCGTGGTCAAGCAAGTGGAGTTCTGGGTATTGCAAGTGTCGTCCACATATAACCTAATCCTTGGAAGGGGATAGCTTCACGCTATGCAGACCGTAGCGTCGACCTACCACCAGGTGATAAGATTCCCTTCGGCTATGGGGGCAATTAAGGAAGCTTGGGGCGATCAAGTCATGTTGACGCAATGCTTCGTGGCAGTCAACAGAAGCCGAGTTGCCAAAGGCTTCGTCCAAATGATTGAGGGACTGGAAGACCGGGGAGTCCTTGACGATGTGGGCACCAAGGCGGAGGACAAGGCCGTTGAAGAATTGGTAGAAGTTCGAATTGATACAGAGAGTCCGGACAGGTTTTTCTTGCTCGGCTCAAGCCTTACCGCACAAGAAAGGACCGAGATGGTTGAGTTTTTGATGGCCAATGTTGAAGTCTTCGCATGGTCGCCTTATGACATGCCCGGCCTCGATCCGAGTTTTGTTTTCCATCACCTAGACGTCTTCCCCGGAGCCAAGCCGGTCATTCAGCGAACAAGGAGATCGGCGCTACATCACGCTGAGGTAGTTGCAGAGGAAGTGAAGAACTTGCTTGAGGCACGAGCCATTCAGGAAGTGCACTACCCTCGGTGGATCTCAAACACGGTTGTTGTACCAAAGAAGAATGGGAAGTGGCGAGTTTGTGTCGACTATAAGACCGTCAACCGAGCTTGCCCTAAAGACAGCTTTCCATTGCCCAGAATAGACCAGCTCGTGGACTTAATGGCTGGACATAACAGGCTCAGTTTCTTAGATTCCTACCGCGGTTATCATTAGATTGCCATGCATGGCCCTGACCGCGAGATCACCTCCTGCATTACACCGCGGGGTCTCTTCTGCTACCGAGTTATGCCTTTTGGTTTGAAGAACGCCGGGGCAACTTTTCAAAGGATGGTGACCAAGATGTTCGCTCCTCTCCTAGGCCGGACAATGGAGGCTTATATAGATGATATGGTGGTTAAGAGCCGCCATCAAGCAGACCACTTGTCTGACTTGGCCGAGATGTTCGCCATTCTCAAACAACACAAGCTATGCCTAAATGCGTCCAAGTGTGCCTTTGGTGTGGGATCCGGAAAATTCTTAGGCTTCCTAGTCACGAACCGAGGCATCGAGGCAGACCCCACACAAATCAGAGCTGTCCAAGAATTAAAGCAGCCTAGCTCGGCTAAGGACGTGCAGCATCTGGCCGGAATGGCCGTCGCGCTTAACCGATTTATAAGCCGGTCATCAGATCGCTGCCGCCCTTTCTTTCAAGCTCTGAAATCAAAGTTCTCATGGGATGAAGAATGTGACCGGGCTTTGGCTGAACTCAAGCAGTATTTGTCTTCAGCGCCCCTGTTAGTCACACCAAAGCCTGGTGAAGAACTCTACCTTTATTTGGTCGTTTCTCAGCATGCGGTCAGTGCGGTATTTGTCATGTCAGAAGGAATCAAGCACCTCCCCATCTTCTACGTCAGCAAAACCTTGCTACCGGTAAAGTCGAGGTACTTGCCGCTGGAAAAACTTGCACTGGCATTGATGATGGCCTCTAGGAAGTTGGCGCACTATTTCTATGCTCATACCATCATCGTTTTGACCGAGTTCCCCCTCAAAGCTTTGTTTGAACGGGCGGATTTCTTCGGTCAAATTCTCAAGTAGGCGGTCGAACTGGGACAGTTTGATATCAAGTTTCAGTCACACACTGCCATAAAAGCCCAGACATTGGTAGACTTTGTTGCCGAATTCTCACCTGGAACTCATCCGGTATGCCCGGTGGATATTGCCGCGGCAGATGAGGAGGTGAATGCAGGCCAGACCACAATAACACAGCTACGCGATGACGGCAACGCGAAACTTGCGCGCCCCGCCGAAGAACCTTTGGTTAGTACAGCACCACAGCCTGGTGATGCGATGACAGAGTCGGGTATCACCGACTAACCTGCTCCGACCGGTGTCACAGCATTAAGGGGGGAAAAAATGGAACCATACAGCACAGAGCCTGCAGCCGGCATAATACTGCAACCCGGCGATTCGCCTACGGACTTAGGCATTACGGATTAACTTGTTGAGTTCGGCACCGAATTGCCGAGGGGGGCTGAAGTGGAACCACCCAGCACAGAACTTGAAGCCGAACAGCCGAACAACCATGATCCCATCAACCTTCAAGCCTCTCAGGACCCCTCAGACTGTTGGAAACTCTTTGTTGGCGAAATGTGAAAACTTTTCGTTGATGGAGCCTCGAACCGTCATGGTGCCGGGCTAGGTATAGTTCTGATTTCGCCAGACGGGCTGACTATCGAACATTCTATCACCCTCGGATTCCCTACCTCAAACAACGAGGCTGAGTACGAAGCGCTTTTGGTCGGACTCAAGAGCGCGCTTCAGATGCACGCATTCGAGCTAATGGTTTACAGTGATTCCCAGCTTGTGGTTAACCAAGTTTCAGGGGTTTACGAAGTAAAGGATGACAGAATGATGAAGTACTAGGCTCTGGTCAGAGACCACATCAAGCGATTCCAGGCAATAAGGGTCCAACAGATTGGCCGAGCAGATGAATTGGCCGGCCTTGCTTCCATGGTCGATAGCACATCTCCCAACCCTCTCCTGATTGAATTCCTTCCGCGGCCCAGCATTAAGGAAACTGGGCAGATAGACGTACTCTGCGCCAAGCTAGGTCCATCATGGATGGACCCTATTATCCTCTTTCTTAGAGACCAGACCCTTCCAGCCGAGAAGAAGAAAGCACATAAAGTCCGGGTGAAGTCAGAGCGGTTTTGGCTCTCTCGGTCGGGCGCTTTATACAAGAAGTCTTTTACCGGTTCTTATCTACAGTGTGTGCACCTGAGCAGTGTGGACGCCTTCTTGTATGAAATTCACGAAGGCATCTGTGGCAGTCACATAGGGGGCAGATCTTTGGCCTACCGAGTTATTTTGCAAGGCTACTGGTGGCCGTGCATGCAAGCCGACGCGCAGAAGTATGTTCGCAAGTGTGAGAAGTGCCAGAAGTTTGCCCACCGAATTCATCAATCGGCCAGAGAACTTCTTCCCCTCACCAGCCCTTGGCCCTTTGCGATGTGGGGGCTCGATATAGTGGGACCACTCCCAACTACACCAGGCAACCGGAAGTTCTTCATCGCGGCCACAGACTACTTCACCAAATGGGTTGAAGCAGAGCCTTTGGCAACAATCAAGGAGAAAGACGTCAAGCGGTTTGTCTGGTAGAACGTGGTAACGTGGTTTGGCGTCCCAAAAATTCTGATCTCTGATAACGGTACGCAATTTGACGGTCGCTTATTTAGAGGATTTTGTGAAGATTTGAAGATTGAATTCTACAACTCTACCCCGGCTTACCCACAGTCGAATGGTCAAGCCGAAGCATCAAACAAGACCATCCTCGATGGGTTGAAGAAGAGGCTTGAGAAAGACAAGGGAAAATGGGCTGAGGAACTCCCCAACGTCCTTTGGGCATACCGAACAACCCCGCGGCGATCTACTGAGGAAACACCTTTTGCTTTGGCATATGGCATGGGGGCGGTCATACCTTTGGAAGTTGGAATGCCCACCCTCAGAAGTGAAAGTTTTGAGCCAGAGCTGAACGCCGAAGCCATTGCCCTGGAATTGGACCTCGTGGAAGAACGCCGGGAAAAGGCTCTCATCCATGTGGCCACCTACCAACAAGAGCTCTCAAGGAAATACAACAAAACGGTGCACCCCAGACCGTTCAAAGTAGGTGACTGGGTCTTGAGGAAGGTCATGGGCAATACCCTGGTGCCAGGAGAATGCAAACTAGGGGCAAACTGGGAAGGACCCTACAAGATAATCAGTCTGGCGGGCAAGGGGGCATACCACTTGGAGGACCTGGAAGGCAGAGGAATACCCCAGCCGTGGAATACGGCCAACCTCAAACTGTACTATTTTTAGCTTTTGTTTTCTTTTTGTGCAAAGATTTTTTTTTTTTTTTTGGTTTACACTTCAAAATGTAATATTCTTTTTGTCAATATATAGAAGTGTCTCATCTTTGCCTTAGCATTCTGATTGTTGCTTATCAATTGAGATTCTCAACCGAGATGTTTTATTCCGGTTAACTTTGAGATTAAAACCAGGATGATTTACTCCGGTTCATTGAGTTAATGTTTTGCTCAACTTTTAGATTTTCGACCGTGATGACTTACTCTGGTTGAATGAGTTGATGTTTTGCTCAACTTTTAGATTCTGAATTGTGATGTCTTACTCCAGTTGAATGAGTTGATGTTTTGCTCAACTTTTAGATTCTGAATCGTGATGTCTTACTCCAGTTGAATGAGTTGATGTTTTGCTCAACTCTGAGACTCTCAACCGTGATGTTTACTCTGATTGGATGAGTTGATGTTTTGCTCAACTCTGACACTCAACCGAGATGTCTACTCCGGTTGAATGAGTTGATGTTTTGCTCAACTTTGAGACTCTCAACCGAGATGTTTATTCCGGTTGAATGCGTTGATGATTTGCTCAACTTTTAGTTTAAAACCGAGATGTTTTATTCCGGTCGAAGGAGTTGATGATTTATTCAACTTCGTGAGACTTTAACCGCGATGTTTTACTCCGGTTACTCGAGCTGGTTAGTCTTGCTGAGGTATTTTGTTCGGCTGAACCTATTTCGCTTGTAGACCGTATAAACACTTGTAGGAAATTGAGTTTTTTCATTGATGTGAAAAGTAATTACGAGAGGAGGGGCAGATAGCCCGGTTACATGTGCAAGCCAAAAAAGAAGACAGAAAGAAAACTAAGCTAGGGGGGAAAGGTCATGGAATTCGTCCTCGGTTGCCTCCAGGTGTTTGTTGCTGTTTGATCTTGGGCGCCGGGCTGCTCTGGATGGTTCTCTTATTGAGCATTACCCTCGGCTTCTTTTTCTCCTTCTTCCTCGGCCTCAGCCTACAATGTAGCGAAGATATCGTTGGCGTATGGCACAAGGTAAGTCGGCAGGAAGACAGCTGGAGGAAAGGCAAATATGTCGGTCCCAAGTCCTTGGTTGAGCTGTTCACAAGCAATCTTCCAACCCGTCTTGAAGTAGATATCTTGGGTGGCATGAACCTGCTTTGTGTAGCTCTCCTCGGCCTCCTTGAAGCTGGCATTATTGGCGTCTTCCAAATCCTTCTCCCTTGACTGTTTCAAGGCCTCCAGCTCGGCCTTTATTGCATCTCTTTCCTGCTCAGCGGCATTAAGGTAGCCAAGCAATTTGTTGTTGTTCGTATTTGCGATTTGCAGCAACGACTTGGCCCGCCCGAGCTCGGTTTGGAGGCTTGCAACCTGGCTGGCAGAATCATTGGCCTTCTGCAGGAGTCGATGAATGCGCTCCATGACCAAGTGCTGCTTCTAGATGGCCTACAAGAAGAAAGTTTGGTTAGAAAGGAAACCGAACAAACACTTGAGAAATTTTGAGGGAAGTTTGAGATTCTTACCCTGGTCATGGATTTGACCGACGACTTCACCAACTGGATGTCTGGCACATGATCACTGCCAACCACGTCGTTCGGTAGTAGGAATGCTTTGGTGAGGTCAATGGCAAGCACATGTTCTTTGTCGCCTTTGACAGAAGCTGTTGCCGAGATCTCCTTGCCCCGGTGCTTGAGCTGCGGTTTCCACGCGGGCGTTGGGTCAACCGTGACGGCAGGTTGCTCAGTATTGAGCTCCGCAACCAGCTCGGCAGATGGGTCTACACAAGGTCTTTTCCCAGCACGGCGACTGTCTTGGCTTGCTTGCCCGGCGACGGAAGATGCCAACGCCACCACGGTGCCGCTGGATTGACCGGCAGCAGGAGAGCGGGTTGGTATGTTTGGTATCTCGGTGGAGGTTGCGGTGAGTAGATTCTTGATACAGCTTCTCTTCGCCATTTCTTCTGCCTCGGTTAAACGGATAAAGGGGACGTCTGGCAGTATGGGGTCTGGAGGAGGTGATGGAGCACGGAGAAAGTCTGTGACCTTACTCCGGCGTGGAGCTGAGTACCGGTATATTGGAGTGTAGCCGAGGAGCTCATTACAATCCCGATTGCGGTAACGGAGCACGGTCCTAATGGCTGCTTCGTTGGGGTAGTGGTAGTTGGCTTGCAAGGCTTGGATTGCTGCAAAGAAAAGAAGAAAAGTATCAAGTACAAAATATTAAAGAAAGATAAATTGACCGAGCAGTTAGCACGGCTTACATGTCTCGCCGAAGTTCTTGCTAATGAACCAGCCTGGTACGTTGGCTGTTTCGTAGTTATCAGACACCCAGAAGAAGTCGTCATCGTGTAAGTCCTTATCTGGGGTGCCGGTCACTATTTTTTCTTTGCCTGGTCGAATTTTTAAGTAATAGGCGAAGCCATCGCCTGTGTGCCCAAGGGTGTATTGACGGAGTATCTCGGCTAAACCTAAGTTGGTTCCTAGCCGGTTGTTCAACTCGTGGACCCCGTTGATTATTCGGTAAGTGTTTGTTGAGACTTGAGTGGGTGCTAGCCTGGTGTGGCGCAAGAATTCGGTCAGCAGTGGGTTGACCGGGAAGCGGAGGTCTCCTTCAATGATGGATAGCACAGTGAAGGGGCACTGGTCTAATCTGTCCCAAGGGGTTGTCTCAATCTCGCCGAGCTCTAGGTGGACGTCGGCCGGGATACCATACTCTTCTCGGAATACGGCCAGGGCAGCTGAAGTATCAACAAGGAAGCAAAAGTGCCCCATGTGTAGCTGGCTAATTTAGCTCAGCTGAGGTGCTTTGACACAGACTGGTGTTTAATGGCTGCTCGGTCTTTGAAAGCCTCCATATTGGTCTGTGGTCCCCTTGGACTTTGCAGGAAAAGGAGGGTAAGTGTAAGCGGAAGCGCGGTCGTGCAAAAGAAGCTTGAGTTTAGCCCGGTCATGAAGAGTGCCAGACCACCTCGGTCGCAGAGGCAAACCAAGGAGCACGGTCGCTCAAGCGGACCAGTTATTAGCCCGGTCGAGCGGCCAAGTCCTCTGTTTACCTCGGTTTCTACTAAGGTTTTGGGCAAACTTGTAAGTTGCTCGGTCTTAATGTTTTTTGGGATCAAAAGAAGACCTAGAGCCCGGTCCACCTCAGATCTTCAGGTGTTCGTTAGGGAGGATGAAGAACAGCAACGAGTGCAAGGGGCATGGGAGGGTTTTGGGGGCCTATACCCTAAAATCTATGGATTATGTGCCCTAAAGCGTGGAATAACAAATGAAATAGCAACAAAGTGCTCGAAGGACTTACCAGAGTAGAGGCAGATGCAGTTCCTTCAAGCACAAACACAGAGGAAGGGCAAGAATGGACGCTTGGCGTGGGCACTGCAGCATCAAGACGCTTAGAATAGAAGAGAGTCAGTAAGAGCGAAATGAAGATAGACTGGGCATGTATATAGGCCCCAGGAACCGCCAAAAATTTTGAATACGAGGGGACGTCAGGGTTGGTTGCTCAAGGCCAATCAATGCACGACACGTGTCCCTATTGACGGCGGCGTCAGTACTGAAGAAACCGGATGGTGAATCGAGGCGTCGACCGGGCAAGTTTTGAAGACAGGTATGCCAACTAACCCGGTTACCGTCTTGCAAACTGAGAACCGAGGAAGTGTTACCCCGGTTAGAACAGGTAATCCCGGTCATGCTTACACGGATGGAATTAAGGGGCAATTGAGAGGGAGATTTATGATCTGGATTGGGCCGTGGTAATGCCGGACAAATTGTGGGCTGAACACATTTGGGCCGTGGTAGCCTGGGTCTATCTAGAAGGGATTTTTGCTCGGTAATGGCAAAGGGCGTGTGAAACTGAGCTACTTGGACTTGGTACGGAAGTCGGTCAAGTGAGGGTTCGGCTGAGATGTCCGTAGCCTCACAAGATTCCACGGTCCGTGCGTTGCTCGGTCGGAAGGCGCACACCCGTGGCTCTGCATGAAGGCCTTTGGTTAACCAACATGCCCTACTTCAAGCTCAGCTTTGCCAGAATGCACCCGAGCTTAGCTTTTACGGAGCTCGGTTATTAGAGCATTTGGGTGTGAAGTGTAGCATGGCCGTAGGAAGCCGAGATGCTGCATCCCGGCTGCCAAGCTCCCAGTAGAGTGGGTTGGCAGTTTAGGTAGGTGATGTTCAGCTGGATTTGTGCTGACAGATGGGATAGCAGCACCACGTGTCGAGAGACTAATGGGAGTAGATTTGGGGCGCAGAAGGTATATAAATATGTCTGCGCCCCCCATGCTTTGACAGATGAACATTTGGTGAGATTTACACTAAACATTCAATCCTCTCTTTCTCTCTATCCCTGTGTGTGTCTAATTGATTGTCGGAGGGGTATTCCGGCCACACACCGCCGGGTAGCTCACCGCCATTGTGCTCGCAGGTCGATCGGACATTCGGGAACTTGGAAGAAAGGAGTACGGGCTTGCCGGAATATTTGCTCCCCGTACACTTATCATTTAATTTTTTTTTAATTTTTAATTTATATTTTAAGAATCACTTAAATTTTTAAGTGATATCATATGTGATTATCAAACGGGTTTAATTGATCTTTACTTTAATATATTCAGTTTTAAATATTAAATTAAATTATCAAACATCATTACTTATTTTTGGAAATGAAAAATTAAGATAACAAATGAGATTATAAGTAATATTTTTCTTTAATAAACATTGTCAATCCTTTTTTCCTTCATTTTTAACCATTTTCCTATTAAAATTGGAATTTAATGAAGAATTTGACAAAGCCTTGCACATGGTTTACATCATGCGATCTAAAGGTATGCTAACATAGGCATGCATGGAGACTTGGAAAATTAGCATTCACATTACATGACCTCATCAAATATGAAAAATTATTAGTTGGTCGTGTCATGTATCATGTCCCTTACTAATAATAATTTTTTCTTTAATTTTTTTTTATATATTTTTCAATCACTGAATATAATTTTATAAATCATATCCTCTTCATTAATTATAACACTATGAGGCACCATGTGACGACACTCCAAAGACGCAGGGCTGGCCCTCTGGTATAGACGCACCAGGCCATCACGTAGGGCCCCCTTAAAATAGATCCAAAAAAGGGCGCCCTCCTATTATAGTTTAGTATAATATATTAGGAATGTTTTAAGTCTAAAAAAAATTAAAGAATGCCCAAACTAACTTAAAATAAATTGACCCATTAAAAAATTAAAAGACCCATTCAAAATTAAAAGGGCACATTCTCTCTTTTTATCTAATTCTTAACCATAACTCTTAGTTCAATTTTCCAAAAATTTGAGAGAAGTGGCACAAACAGAACACTAACGAATGTCTCAAGAATTCAAAGCAGCAACACATCATAGGTAGGTCTTTTTTTTTTTTTTTTCCTATTCAATTAATTAAATATTTGTTTTGTCTTTTGCTCAATTGCTATTATAATATTGGTATTTATACAAATCTATATCATCAAGAAGAATTAATCTTTTGCTACCTGTGCTATTATAGCATTAGAAATTTAATAGTTCATATCACATAATTTAAAAGTTTTGTGTTTCGTTAAGTGGTTGTAGTGCTCTTGTACTTGTTTTGATCTAAAATAGTATTTTGATCTCAACTTACCATGACTCTTAAAAGAAATTATTCGTCTGGATTTGCATAAAGGAAAAAGAAGTAAAAAGTCAAAAAATTAGTCGAGTGTTAAAGAGGAGCTATTGATAAGTTCTTTACGAGTGATTTATTTGCTTTGAAAAATTAGTCAAGTGTCAAAAAATTGATTTATATACTTATAAAAATGCAAGAAGAGCGAGGATTAAGTGATACTTATTAGTTGTTGTAATGTGATGCTAAATATCTTTTGTCTTTTACGCTCAATTTTTTTTTTCTTTGCATAAAAAAAAAATATGTGAAAGGCCCCAAATAATCTAATGATATTTATTAGTTGATTATCGACTTTAAACCTTGAAAATTTGAGGGCCAGGCTTGCAAAGGCGAACCAACAACGAGCCAACAACTTCTCATCAAATGCACTACTATGTCACTGTCAACTGCAAAAGATGGAGGGAGGGAGGGAAAGAAAGTGTAAAGTAGCAGCTTCAATTTTATCGAGTTCACATTTAAAAGTACCTTTCTTCTTAGAGCAACCTTATCAAACTTGGTAGATAGCTTCTCCAGCTAAACTAGCGAGATGAACTCCAAAAAACCAAGCGCATCAATCTCGCTACAAGCACGCCAAAATTTGAGGATGTTACAGTAGCTCGTTACAACAAACGAGCTACTATTCATCGTTATTCATTTTTTTATTATTTTTTTTCTCGCCAAACTCTACCCTCTCTCTTCCACGCCAAAACTACATAGCGGCAACCACTCCACAACATTTGCTTTCACCATATCTAAAACTCAGGTTCTCTCTCTCTCTCTGTGTTGTACTCTAGATTTGGATTAGATTGAATGAATTGGGGTCTATAATTTTATTTGAGAACAATCAATGGCTCTTTGATTGAATTAAGTTGTTTGAACATATTTGAAAATTGTATGTACAAAATTCTTGTATCACAACTGTTTGATAAATTGCCTCAATGAAAGTGAATGCATATATATGTTGATATTTTAAAGCTTAGATTACTTGTATATTTTTAAAATCTTTAAAATTGGGTAAAGAAAATTTCTATCATACTGAGAAAGAACATATATAGTTTGTGATCTTTATGGTTTTTTTTTTCATACACATAGTATACAACTGTGATATAATTTTAAGATTTTTGTTGAGTAATTAGTGCATAAAATTAATTTGCCCCATTGTCTACCACTATTTAGTTAAAAGTGATCAAATGTGAAATGTATTGTTGATTGTTCATATAATTGAATATAACTCTCAGAGAGAGGATATATAAAGGTGAATTACTATGATAACAAGTAGAAAAAATAAAGGGGAAGTGTGTTCAAGTTAGACAACAAATTAAGCCAAAACCAAATGTTTAGCCCTTTATGTTTGTTACCTTCTATATATCTAATTAAGGCATTGAAACTTTTCTGTTGTCTGAAATTTGAGGCATATAAAGCTAATGTTCTTGATGTGCATAGACAAATGAAATTAAAGAGAAAGATAAAATCCTCTCATGTCAAAGGGGCAAGAAATGGTCATCCCCAGCTTTTTTTTAGTTATAATTAAGTCATCCTACCTCTGCCTATTGTTTAATCTTTAACTCCACTTTTTGGTCTCTGTTTTGTTTAAGTGGAATAGAAAGGAAGTAGTGCTTTAAGATTTTAATCTTTCTCAGCATACCATTTTAGAGTATAACAATATGGATAAGGTTTAGAAGGTGTGAAGTGTGGTGAATGTGCTAGTTTTCTAATGGATGCTTTGCTACTATGGTGTGGAGTATCACTGATTTCCTGCACAATCTAGAGGGCATTTTTTGGCTTGCTGGGAGTTGGCTGTGTTGGTGCCTTACCAATACTTTTTTTCCAACCTTGTTTGCAGTTTTTGCTAGCATTTGATTGGGTAGTTGCTTCCATATTAACTCAATTGGGATGTTAGCTTAGCTACCTATGATGCTTCCTTATATTAAGCTTTTGTTATTTAATTTTATTTACATAATAAAATCTTCCTTTTGCCTTTCAAAAAAGAAAAAAATTCAAATTTTAGTAAACAATTATCGAAACACTCCTCCAAGCTCAACCATTTACTCAAACTCATATCAACTTGAGTTTTACTCAAAGGGAGACTCAAATTCTTCACTCAAATTCATACCAAATTTAATTTTTGTAACAAAAAATGTTGTTAACTCCTCTTATTTAATACAACGAAAACTTAACACGCGTGCTCTTTTCCCCAAATTTGAGTTAAGGGTTGGAGGTGGTCTTAGTAGGCTTCATTAAATTGATTTTGTTTTATACGAAATTGCTAACTTACTGTCTTGTTGGGATGGATTCAATCTGAAATTTTTCACTCTATCTTGAACGATGGATTCATTCTGATTTGATTCACTCTATCTTGTAGGATGGATTCAAGTAGAGACCCCTTCTTTACCAATCTTTTACAAGAGGGCTCTAACCTTGACAACCAATTCATGAAGTCTCAATATCTAAACCAAGTTAGTCAAGGTGCTGGCCAAGAATCTTAGTTTTCAACCAAAAAAGAATCTTCTATGAAAAAGTCACGCAGTGGCAACTTTTCTAAAGAAGTAAACAATTTGCTTATATCAGCTTGGCTTAATACTAGCTTGGATGCAGTGCATGGAAATGAGCAAAAAAGTAAGAAATTCTGGAGGAGAGTTGGGGAGTACTTCCATGAGCACAAAACATTTATTAGTGAACGTACTGATAATTCTTTGATGAACCAGTGGTCAATCATTCAACTTGGAACCAATAATTTGTGTGGGTACTTTGCTCAAATTGAATCAATGCGTGAAAGCGGTGTGAATGAGCAAGACAAGGTATCAATTACATAGATATTTAAACATTTACCATTCAATATATTTTAAAATTTTGATGTATATCTATATATATATTTTCTAGATTGGCAAGGCAAAACTTATGTACCAGGAGGTTCATAACACCTCATTTCCATTCGAACATTGTTGGAATGTGTTGAGGCATCAACCAAAATGGTTTGAGACATACCAAAAGAAAAATCCAAAAAGGAGTCGAAATTCCACATCTTCACCTTCAACACCAGAGTTAGTCAATCTAGAGGAAGATGAGATCTCACGAGATACGCATATACAATTGGAGAGACCAATGGGCAAGACGAAAGAAAAAGAAAGGCTGAAAAAATTGAAGAGCCAAGATACTACAAGTTCTCCAATTATAGACTTGCTAATTGACATAAAAGAAGAGAGAAAGAAAGGAACTGAGAAAAAACTTGAAATGTGTAACACCCCAAATTTCTAGCCCAAATGATAATACAATAATCATGGTTCTTTCAAGGAAAATTGAATATAACTCTCCAAACTTACATTGCATGATACAATAGTTCTTCATGTAACAATACATTAATCCAACAACAAGTAAATAAACAAATAAATACCCCAAAGGGTTTACAAGTTTCCAAGGCTTGAGCCTGGTTACAAAAAACAGTTATTCAAACCCACACACATACATCCATTGGCTTACACATAGAGTCACAGCAAAATGAGAGTCTCGTACTCTCAATACACATTTCCTCGCCTTTAGTGAGGCGGCATCACCACATCTTTTTCTGCACAAAAATCCCGTCGGGTGAGCATAAAGCCCAGTAAGAAATCCTTAACGAAGTATATACATTTTATACAAGTCTTAAGAGATGAAATACACATGCCATACTATGCCCTTTTGAAAGAAAATCACATCTTCATCTTTGAAAACCATCATGCTCAATGATGTCATGCAATTTCAATTCTTCAAAACTTAACAATTCATTTCAAGAGTGGTAAATACGACTCTGGTAATCCCTAGGTTGGTGTCTGCAAGTAGACTATACAAGTACTACCAATTTTTCATTTTTACTGGTATTTACTGGAAGGCTCGACATCTATCCGCGCTGGTTTTCTGTCTTTCACCCCGGACTCTCAGGCCAACTTACTCAATATCATCTACACCACCTATCAAGACTTACAATGTATTTACCCTAAAACCATTCCATAAAAACTTGTTTCTCAACATTCTTTTCTCAAAGCAAGTTTTTAAATCAACTTTCAAAGTTTAATGTAATCAAATGAATTGATATGCTAATAACACAAGATGAATATAAATAAAGTTATTCCAATTCATCATCTAAGGAATAACACAATTCCATCTTCTCAAGTATCCTCAATAATTAGTCATTGCAAGACTATTTCAACGTTTTGAACAATAATTTCCAAAATGAACAATAATTCTCATATTCCCTGAAATTCATCATTTATATAAATATAAATATAAATAAGAAATTTTCCAAACATCCCTTTATTTTGACACACAAAATAAATATAATAATATCATTCATGGATTTTCAGTCTCTAAAAAAAATCCCAAAATTCTAGGTTTTTTCACCAAAACTGTACAACTCAAATCTTTTGAAAGAAAACTTTCCAAAATCATTTTTTGTTCAATCAACGAAGATCAAAACCCATAAGATCATTTTAAAAGAACAACAGACAAACCCACTTTAAAAATTGCTTAACTTCTTGAATCAACAATCAATTTTTAAAGCTATCAAAAGATGATTTCGAAAATCATATAAATCTTGCAAAAATATATATATAACTCTAAGAAAATCCCTACCTCAAGTTTTGAAAAAAAAATTAGATGAAACCCCAAAATTTACGGTGTCGAAACTCGATCTCCACCACACACAATGAAGCCCTCGAGAACTTACACAACTTTGATGAAGAACTTCGGTCTAACTCCCAACGGATTCGGAGGAATCAAAGAAAGAAGATAACTTCTAAAGACAAAAGCGCTAGATCTAGAAATTTTGGAGAGTTTTAGAGAGAGGGAGAACTGAAAAAGTGATCTGAAATCTCCACTTACGGACTGATATAACATGGTTCGCTCAAGCGTGAAATACACTTTTTCGTAAGCAAATTCGAGTGCATTTTGCATTTTTGCTTTCGGCGAGCTGACCGGGCAACTCGACCCCCGTAAGTTGACCGGGTCAAAATCGGGATCGTTACAAAATGCTTGAGAAATCATATATTATTCATGTTGAAAAAGCTGAATTGGAGAAATTGAAGGAAGAATAGAGAATCATGATGATGGATACGAGTGGGATGTCCCCAATGCAACAAGAATACTATTATCAGCGTCAAATGGAAATCATTAAGAGTCGAAGAAAGAGCAACATTTGCGAGTAATTTATGAAACTGTTATGTTTTTTGTAACTTTTGACTATTAGTTTGGTAGATTTTGTTTGGATGAAATAGTTGGATCCTTTTGTGCTATCTACTTTCATGATGTAGAAACAGGGGTTCTTTTTTGTGACTTTTGACTAAAGTAAGGTTTATGTATATTTTGTAACTTTTGCTTATATAATACATTGGCATTTTGTAAGCTCTACTTGTTGGGGTTTGGTGCTACAAAGATTATTCTATTTCAGAATGAAACTAAGCTGAACTGCTATTTTTGGGTTGTTTTTACTGCTGTTTCAAATACTTTTGTTGCTGTTTTTGCTGCTGTTTCGGGGCCACTTTGCAGCTATTTTTGTGCTGAATTTGGGCTTTATTTTCACCTCCAAAAACCACAAAATAATAGAATGAATTAACATCTATAATTTATAACACTTTGATCAAATGAATTCATCAAACAAAGTCATAAACATAATATAAATAAAATCATCAAAATCAATATGTCTAACACATGACTTTTCCAAAAATCAACTTACAAGATATAGCAGTTCAAAAAAAAAAAAAAAAAACTTACAAGCTACAACAAAGGTTGTAATCATGGGAACCAACCTAGTGTTTAGGTCCATTCTCATTAATTCTGGATTGGCTATAGATTTGCCTATTCCAACCTAAGATTGGCTATAGATTTGCCACAAGTGCTCAACCAAATCCGATTGGAGTTGAGAATGAGTTTCTCTATCTCTTATGCGACGATGTTGTTGAATAAATTCCATGATATCAAGTGTACGCTCAAGTGACACTTGTGCATGAGGGATTTTATCGATTTTTTCATAATCGATGTTTTGCTCTCCTCCGTTATCTCTTTCATCCTCAATGATCATGTTGTGTAGTATTATACAAGCCTTCATAATATCTTCAAGATTCTAAAGATCCCATGGTCATGCAGGTCCATGCACAATTGCAAAACGTGCTTGAAGCACTCCAAATGCACGCTCTACATCCTTTCTATATGCCTCTTGGGCCTCAGCAAAATGTTTATTTTTTTTTCCTTGTGGACAAGGAATTGTTTTAACAAAAGTTGCCCATTGTGGATATATACCATCAGTAAGGTAGTATCCCATGGTATATTCATTTCCATTAATGGTGTAATTAACTCGAGGAGCGCGCCCTTGAGCAAGCTCGATAAATATGGAAGACCGTTCTAAAACATTGATATCATTATTAGACTCAGGTAACCTAAAAAATGCATGCCATATCCAAAGATCATATGATGCTACTGCTTCCAAAATAATTGTTGGCTCATGTGCATGGCCTGTATACATACCTTTCCATGCAGTTGGACAATTCTTCCAGGTCTAGTGCATACAATCAATGCTCCCTAACATCCCAGGAAAACCGCGACTTTCGCCAATAGCTAGAAGTCTAGCAATGTCGTCGTTGTTCGGTGACCTCAAGTACTCATCAGAAAAAATTACAACCACTGCTTTGACAAATTTCTTTAGGCTTTTCATTGCAATACTTTCTCCAATCCTCAAGTATTCAGCCATAAAATCAGCTGCTACTCCATAAGCAAGCATTCTAAGAGCCGCAGTTATTTTTTGAAGATAAGACAAACCGAGCACTCCAGCACCATTTCTTTTCTGAACAAAATATGGTTCATAAGCTTCTACTTCAGATTGAATGGAGAGAAAAAGAGAACGATTCATTCGAAACCTTCTCAGAAATAATTTGGGAGGATATACTGATGGATCAGCAAAATAGTAGAGAAAAAGCCTTTGATGACCTTGCAAAGTATTACGCCAAACGAACTCACGTCATTTACGAGCAGCATGTCGTGACTTTGATGAACTCTCGGCTTCCATAGAAGCTATTGTAACTATCTCCAACTCATCATTGGAGTCGAAGTCATAAAGAATCATGTCTAGAAAATGAAGATCCATATATAAAAAATTAATGAGGATAGAATGAAAGAAAAATATTTCATTTAGATTGTGAGAATTAGAGAACATATGTTATTGTTTATAGTAGAAGAATATGACCATTTAAAAAAATTTCACCGTTGATAAATATAGCCGTTAGAATGCATAGCAGAAGGATTGAAGAATATGTGTCACGACCCCAAACCGCCCCTCGTAGTTTAATGCCGTGATGGCCAGTAATATGAGATTACAGAAGGCCAACTTACAAAATTCACACACATACAGAGTATAGATATATGGGGCTCTCAAGTGCGGAAGCGAGATTTAGAGTACAAGAGGTCCATAAGAGCTGTGCGTAAGCCAAATGAGATATCAACCATTTACACATGAGTTAAAACTAAATTACAAACAAAACAGAATGCAAGTTACATTTTTTGTATTAGCAAAGGGTTCCACAAGCCGACATAAACAAATTGTAGGAATTACAGGTTTAAGTACACAATCTGCCAGATTGCCGACATCTTCTTTGCCGACATAACAATCATACAAAAACATATATCTTGATCAAAAGGCTTCTCAGCCGACGTGTTCGAAATACAAATATTACAAGTCGAGAAGCATGATTTTCAAGACTGCCAACATAAATGCAGGTTAAACCGACATAATCAAAACCCAAAACAAGCTCCAGAAATCACACCTAGGCGTCACCGCCTTCTTGTTCATCACCTACATATATATATAGAGAGGGTGAGCTTGGATACTCAGTGAATGATATAAGTAATAAAGGGGTTGCATGAATAATAGCCGAAATCCTTTTTAAAACAATACAAGATAAAACTCTATATATAACCAGGGATAGGCCTCACCCATCTAACAATTCTTCAAAGTTTTAAGGGACACTTACTAGCATCCCACTTTACAAATAATAACATTTCGGCAAACATTTCCACGCAGTAACCGTCCGTGGCAAAACAAGACAAAGTAAGATAGGCATCTCAAACAAGGGTGCTACGAAAGTTTAGAGTCCTCTAGCACAAGGGACTTTCAAGACAAGATGTGCTGCGAAAGTTTAGAGTCCTCCAGCACGAGGGACCTATGTTACGAGGCCCGTAGCCCTTTAACACTAGAGTACAAATCAAGGGTGCTGCGAAAGTTTAGAGTCCTCCAGCACGAGGGACTTCAAAAACGAGATGTGCTGTGAAAGTTTAGAGTCCTCCAGCACAAGGGACTTCAAAAACGAGATGTGCTGCGAAAGTTTAGAGTCCTCCAGCACAAGGGACTTTCAAACGGGATGTGCTGCGAAAGTTTAGAGTCCTCCAGCACAAGGGACTTTCTGAGAAGGTCATCAAAACAAGATCATGCTTGATATACAAAACAGGGACAATTATTCATGCTTAACAAATACTTTTAGAACAAAGCAAAGCAAAGTCTTTATCAAAACGTATAACATAGCTTTACTAAAAATACCACTCACCTCGTTCTTCAAACGTCGGGGTCAGGGCAAGTCCAAGTCCTGACAAACACATGGCAAGGTCTATTGAATGCACTACTCAAAACAAATCTAGCACACATGCAAATGACTCGGCGTTCTTCAAAAACTAAGTCAAATCGAATCAAAACACAGTTTCTCATTCTGGAAAACACGCTGGGCAGTTACCAGGTCTGGGCCGAGGTCCCACACCTCCTTGCCGAAGTGTAGCCTCGATGGCCACATTCAAAAGTGAAGTCGGGAAAAATCTGGGTTTCCCTCTTGATAAACATGAAGAACATGAGCATGAAGAACTTGAAGAACATGAACATGAGGAAGATGAATGCAAAGATCAAAACTTGCTATACAAAAGCTGAGATTTCATGCTATAACTACAAAGACGTGGACCTGGGTACCCACACTCAAGGATCTTATCAAAACAAACACAAATGCATGAGCTTCGATGCAAACTTTCGGATCAAACGAGGTTTTTCTTCAAAAATACATGAAAATCGTTTTCTCTTTCTAAAACTAACTTTAAATCGATGAATGGTGTGTAGAACAGGTTTGATCGCACAATGCAGCTAGATGATGAATAAGAACAACAAGAATAGGTTAAGATTCTAACCTCAAAACTCGAATCTAACGGCTCAAGCTCTAACGATCAAGCTTCGAAGTCGCCTTCTCTAGCTCAAACTTCTCCTCCTTCTAACTAGAGCTTCTCTCTCTAAAAAGACAAGGTTGATACAAAAATGATATGCCTCACACGACAATCACTGACTTAATCCCTCTGCCGGGACACGTGGCATCGACTGATTCGCTCAACTCAAAAAGGTGACTGACTTGACAAAACAAGACCAAGGCAAAGCGTACTCAGCAAGCTAGGCGACACGAACACACCGGCAAGTAACGACATCGGCTAACAACAAGACTCCGGCAATCGAGGGCAAAAACATCGGCTTGGAAAGACAACGCTTGACTAAACTGTGCCACACCCTGGCCTAGGTGTGCCACACCTCGGTCTAGGTCATACCCTTCCAGGAACAAAATCACTCCTGCAAGGATCAATGATCTAGAACGCCTAGATATTAACGTCTCGGCCCAGATGATGCACATCTCGGCCTAGGCAACGCGCACCTCGGCAACACACTAGGCCAGAACAAAGTATGCAAGCAATCATTCAAGCAAAACAAGACAAGATTTGCAAATGTAAGTATTAACACAAAATCGCCCATAAAGGTATGCAAATATGACTAAGTCAAAATGAGGGTTGTTACAATATGGTCCAGTTTTGGATTTGGGGTCTTTATATTTTGCCCGAAATGCACTAGTTAGCCACCGTGTTGGTGACTTTCTAATGATCCGATCCGTTCATATTTTAGAGTTAATTGAGTAGATCAACCACAAAAATTTTCAACTCAATCGAAGATCAGCACGATGACTGCCCGAGCCGAACCGCAAGCCCCTGTTTCCTCAAGGAAATGCTACTTGATCAAGCCCCTAGAAATGCTACTTGATCAAGCCAACTCATTAATTTAATAAATAAAAAAAAAAACAAATACAATGAAAAAATAATATTTTTATAGGATTGAATTAGAATAGAGAGTTTGATGAAGTGAGTACTAAGAATGTGACTAGTTAAAATAACAAAATAGCTTTTTAAGTTATAATTTGACTAAAAATTTAAAGAGATTGGTATGAATGCTCTTAGAGGTGCTTTTGGTAAACTGACACCTCTAAAAAAAAATTATAAAAAAATTAAAACTATTCTTGGTTAAAAATATTACAAATCGGTGTATTTGAAAACAATAAAATAAATAATAACCCGTTAGTGCATAAAAAAATTGATTATTAAAAAAATTAAAGATGAGATGGATTCACCTTATCAATTTTTAACTTTGTCAAAATTGCATTGGAAGGGTTAATTCTCATAATTATTAGATATACATATTTACACTAGCATCTACAGATAATAAGTTGCTAATATAGTAAAAAAATCAAAAGTCACTATAAATTATCATACCACACTCTTTATTTTTTTTTACACATTTTTTTAAAAAGTCAAAAAATCAATTAAAATAACGAATTTCCAAACTAACCCTAACAATCACATTGAAGCCATTTTTGGCAAACATGAACTAAATTAGGCATAATTTGCAAATCCACATAAAGAACCCATCCAAATTTCAAAAAGATTAGGCTGAAATTGCACCCAATGATCAAAAACAGTTGAAACTGGAATTTGGCAAACCATATTTCATTCAACAAGACAGTAATCAAGTAGAGATCACCTCTAAAATCAATGGGCTTGTTCATTCAACTTCAAGTACATAAACCAAACATGCCAACACGATGTCAAGTCATTAGACGTCTGTTTGCACAATACTTGGGTAAGGATCAAGCCTCCTTAGGGCTAACCCATATTCATATAATAACACTACCATATCTACTATGAAGTTCTCATAAGGAAGGGGAGAGAGAGAGAGAGAGAGACTGACTCTTGACTCTACAATGGGTAGAAACTCCTTAGTCACGCCCAGAGAGAATTGCTATGCAGTGTGTAGGAGCTCATTTGGTTACGCCCAAAGAGAATTGCTACGCACTAATCGTCCCCTACTGGAATTAAGCAAGGTGAGAAATTTGAAAGTGCAATAAGAAGAAGAAGAAAAAGAAGAATAGAGAGAGAGTCTAACTCAGTAGGAGTTCCTTTGGTCACGCTTAAAGAGAATTACCATATATGTGCTGATCCTTTTTCTTTTCTTTTCTTTTCTTTTTTTAAATTGTAAATTAAGAAAGGTGAGAATTATTGGAAAGAGCAAAGAGGAAAAAAAGGTCAATATCAGGAGAAGCATAGAAGGAGATGGGAGATGTTTGGAGTGAGCAATTTGGAGCGAGTCTGAGCTTCTTGGGGGCTGGGGGTGGACATGATAGGAGCTCTGGTATTCTGAACTTCTCAGCCTTTGGAGTACAACATCCACCACCACATACATCACTGTCCTCCTCCTCCTCCTCCTTGTCAACCACCATTGATGATGACGATGTTGATGGCCTTTTGGACCTTCTTGTAGACAACTCCATCGATGCTGCTTTTTCTTCTTCTTCGTGTTCTTCCGATCGGATCTGATGCTGCTTGTTTTTGGTCCTTCTTGTTGCAGCATATGGTGCCATTTTTTAGAGCTACACCTACTGTAAGAACCCACATTTTTTCATCTTAATCATGTTCATGAGCATTTGCATGATTATGACTTGTTAAGCTTGCATGTGTGTGTTGTGACTTGTTTTGCTTTAACAAGTGAGATTCGTGCCTTGATTTGAAGCCTTGTGATTTGTCTAAGCGTAGTGTACTTGTCTTGTTCCTTCCTTGATGTTAAAACTTAGGTCACGCCTTGCCTCTAGCCGACGTTATTTCAATGCCGAGGTCTTCCTTAGTCTGGCCTTAGTATCTTGAAACCCCTTGTCGACCTCAGTCCTTGCCTTGACCACATTAGCCGAGATGATACCTTGCACCCAGTGATCTCGTCCTGGAGCGGTATGACCTAGGCCGAGGTGTGGCGCATCTAGGCCAAGATGTGGCACAGCTTAGTCAAAGTGTTGTCCCTCCTAGCCGAGGTCATTGTCATCTTAGTATGCCTCGTTGTTAGCCGATGTCATAGCCTGTCAGAGAGCCCATACCGCTTTGCTTGTTGAACACCCTTCCACCATGCTTTGTCTGGCCTGTCAGCCACCTTTTCAGGATGAACCCAACCAATCGCCGCCACGTGTCTCAGCAGAGGGTTAACCCCAGAACCGGGTATAGAAAACTATCATTTGGTATCATAAACTTGCCTTGTAGAGAGAGAGAAGCTCTAGAAGAGGGAGAAGAGTTCTTGAGAGAGAAGTAGATCTTCAAGCTTGATTTCTAGAGATCCAACCGTTAGATCCGCATTCTAAGGTTAGATTCTTGATCTACTCGTAATGTTCTTTATGTTTATGTTATTGCATTGCATGATTGAAAATGATTTGTAAGCCATGCATCGTTTTGAAGCTCGATTTTAGAAAGAGAAAATGACATTCATGTGTTCTTCAAGAAAAGTCTTGTTTGATCCGAAAGCTTGCATAAAGAATCATGATTTTGTGTTTGTTTCCGCAAGGATTTTAAGCACGGGTACCCAGGTCCATGTTTTCAAACTCATAGCACGAAAATCCCAGATTTGTGATGGCAGAATATGATCAAACATTCGTATTTTTCCTGTTTTCACACCCATGTTCTTCATGTTCATCAACAGAGGGGAACCCAGAGTTTCCCGACCTCTTTTCCTTGCATGTGGCCCTCGGGAACACACCTCGGCAAGGAGGTGTGGAACATCGGCCTAGACCTGGTTGGTGCCCAGCATGTTTTCCGAAAACATTTGTGTACATGAGAGACTCGTTTGAAAGCGCATTCAATAGGCTTTGCCATGTGTTGTAGGACTTGGGCTTGTCTCGACCCCGACGTGTGAAGAATCGAGGTGAGTGGTATTTTTAATAAAGCTATGTTACACTTGCTTTCATAAATCTCGTCTTGCCTTGTTTTGAAAAGTACTTGATCTAGCATGAATGACTATCCCTATTTTGTATATCAAATGCTATCTTGTTTTGATGACTTGTCTTGACAGTCCTTAGTGCTAGAGGACTCTAAACTTTCGCAGCACAGCTTGTCTTGACAGTCCTTAGTGCTAGAGGACTCTAAACTTTCGCAGCACAGCTTGTCTTGACAGTCCTTAGTGCTAGAGGACTCTAAACTTTCGCAGCACAGCTTGTCTTGAAGGTCCTTAGTTGCAGGGGACTATAATGCAACTGCACTCTTGTTTTGGGAATGTCATCACCCTCTTGTATTAAGTAGATGTAATAACATCCAAAGAACTTGAAAAGCCGGCAAATGAACTTGATTTCCCTCTTGATCGAAAAGTATGCTATGTATAGTTTTGAAAGAAATCTTGGATATCAATCATGCAAAACCTTTATTTCTAGTATCATTCACTGAGTATCCAAGCTCACCCTCTCTATATATATGTAGGTGATGAACAAGAAGGCATTGAGGCCTAGACGTGATTGCCGATGTGTTTTGGGTGCTTTGCCGACATGTTTTGGATTTGCGTTTTGCATCGTCGTGAAGATTATGCTTCTCGGCTTATGTTTTCTTTGTTTGTTTTGGCATATGTCGGCTTGAGAAGCCTTTTGGTCAGGATGTATTTTGTGTTCCATTTTGTTGTATCTAAAATTGTAAGACTTGTAAAGATGTTTAATGTATGGCATTCCATTGGACTTATGCACGGCTCTCATGGACAACTCGGTTTATATGTATATTTTGCTTCCGCTCTTGTAAGCCCCATATTTCATACTCTGATTGTGTGTGATTTTTGTAAGACGGCCTTCGGTAACCTCGGGTTACTGGCCATCACGGCACCAAACTACTAGGGGCGGTTTGGGGGCGTGACAGATTGGTATCAGAGCACAAGATCCTTGTAGTACGTTAATCACACACCTTGAGTCCTAGAGAGCCTAGGATTTCCCCTAGAATGATGTTAGGAATTGCATCATATTGCTTGCTACTTGACTATGTGTGCATCATTTCGGCTTAGACGCTCGTTACTTGCGTATGTGTTATTTGTTTAGTTGTTTTAAAGTCTCATCTTGCATTCCCCCTAGCATCATGAGGAGAGGTAGACCCCCGGTTGGCCGAGATCGATCGGAAGACAGGTTGGAGAGATTGGAAAGGTTAGTCGAAGGCTTGGTTCGTGAGCAGAGACAACCTAGGCCGCAGGATACTGGTACCACTTCTATGCATGCCGAACAGACGAATGGCCGATATGCAGCTTCACCCCCTCCGGTGCCACAAGTGCCTCCGCAGCAAGCTTTGTATGGGAACGACACGATAACTCTAATCAGAGAGTTCAAGAAGATGAAACCGCCGAGATTTCAGGGAGGCATAGAACCAATGAAAGCCGAGGCATGGATTTTAGAGATGGAGAAGTTGTTTGAAGTTTTCCCCAGTACAGACGCTCAGAAGGTATCTCTGGCAGCATTCACGTTAGACGACGATGCTCGTAGGTGGTGGATGATGGTCCGAGAAAGCAATCCGGGTTTGACTTGGGCAAAATTTTTGGAGTTGTTCTACAACAAGCATTTCCCCCTCAGCGTCCGAGACCGAAAGACCACGGAGTTTCAGAATCTGGTCCAAGGGAACAAGACGGTCGCAGAATACGATCGTGCCTTTACTGAACTGGCGAGATATGCGCCTCATATGGTTGATGACGAGTATCGAAAGGCGAGGAAGTTCGAAAGTGGGTTGCGTGGGCCGATACAAGATCGGGTCAATATGCTCAATATGCCGACGTACGCCGGAGTACTGGACAAGGCCATCCTGGCTGAAGCTAATTTAAACCGATACCAGAGTTCAGGTGAGGGTCAGAGGAAGAGACAGAGTTATGACAATCGCCGAGTTCCGTTCAATGCCAAGAAGAAGATAAGCACAGACAGTTCCGGCAACTCAAATCAGGAAGGTAACGTTAAGCCGATGTGCGCGAGTTGTGGAAAGCTACATTTCGGGGTTTGTCGTTGGGCAACAGGAGCTTGTTATGAGTGCGGCGAGATAGGCCATCGCGTGAAGGACTGCCCGAAAGCAAGGACCGATGATGGGAAGAGGAATGGAAGCACCTCGGGCTCTACACAGAAGAATAACATCGGGGGAATACAGGCGAGGCAGGGCAGAGTTTTTGCATTAGTACCAGGAGACGCCCAGAATGCCGAGGCGGTAGTGTCAGGTACCCTCTCAATTTGTTCTCAAGATGCATACGTACTGATTGATTCGGGTTCTACGCATTCATTTGTGTCCACTATATTCGCCGAGAAGTTGGATAGAGAATTAGAACCCCTTGATTATGTATTATCTGTGTCTACCCCATCTGGGAGAAATATGATTGTTACATCCATTTATAGGGCGTGTATTGCTATGATTGAGAGTGTAGAATTGTTAGTTGATTTGATGCCATTAAACATGACTCACTTCGATGTTATATTGGGAATGGACTGGTTAGCGGCGAATCATGCATCCATTAATTGTGTTACTAAGAACGTCACATTGAAGACCCCAAGTCAAGCCGAGGTCATTTTCCAGGGTAAAGGAGTTGTACCCCCACCTTACTTAATCTCATCCATGAAGGCCTACAAGTTGATCCAAAAAGGATGTAAGGGTTACTTATGCAGTATACTAAGTGATCTGAATGGAAATGTTGAGTTAGCCGACATACCCGTTGTGGAGGAATTCTCCGACGTCTTTCCGACTGAGTTGCCTGGCCACCTTGTCGATAGAGAAATAGAGTTTACTGTGGACGTCTTGCCAGGAACACAACCTATCTCCAAAACACCCTACAGAATGGCTCCAGCCGAACTTAGAGAACTGAAATCGCAATTACAAGAATTGTTGGATAAGGGATTCGTCAGGCCGAGCACTTCACCGTGGGGAGCACCCGTTCTATTTGTTAAGAAAAAGGACGGCACCCTTCGTCTTTGCATTGACTACAGAGAACTTAATAAGGTGACCATTAAGAACAAATACCCATTGCCAAGAATCGATGATTTGCTTGATCAACTACGAGGAGCACGAGTCTTTTCCAAGATTGACCTTAGGTCAGGCTACCACCAGTTGAAGGTTAAAGCCGAGGACATTGAGAAAACTGCTTTTCGGACAAGATATGGTCACTACGAATTTTTGGTAATGCCCTTCGGAGTAACCAATGCCCCAGCAGCATTCATGGACCTGATGAACAGAGTCTTTAAGCCGTACCTAGATGAATTTGTCATTATTTTTATCGACGACATATTGATCTATTCTGGGAGTGCGAGCGAGCACGAGAATCATCTGAGACTTGCCCTGCAGACCTTGAGAGATAAGAAGTTGTACGCCAAGTTAAGTAAATGCGAGTTTTGGCTTTCCAGCATTTCATTTCTAGGGCATGTGATTAATGAAGACGGTATATCAGTTGACCCCAGTAAGATTGAAGCCATTATGAGTTGGCCGACGCCGACCAACGTGTCCGAGGTTCGTAGTTTCCTGGGTTTGGCAGGTTATTACAGAAAGTTTGTGAAGGATTTCTCGAGGATTGCAGTGCCTTTGACACAACTAACCAAGAAGGGAGCAGCTTATGAATGGACCAATGAAAGGGAATCAGCTTTCCAGGAACTGAAGACGAGGTTAGTCACAGCACCAGTTCTGGTACTACCATCAGCTAATGAAGAATTTCAGATTTACAGCGATGCTTCACACAAAGGTTTGGGTTGCGTTTTAATGCAAAAAGGTAAAGTCATAGCGTACGCGTCTCGTCAATTGAAGCCCAATGAAAAGAATTATCCTACCCATGACCTGGAGTTAGCTGCCGTGGTTTTTGCTCTGAAGATCTGGCGTCATTACCTGTACGGAACATCTTGCCAAGTTTTCACCGACCACAAGAGTCTGAAATACTTGTTCACCCAGAAAGAGTTAAATATGAGGCAGAGAAGATGGCTCGAGCTACTGAAGGATTATGACATGCAGATTCAGTACCACCCAGGTAAGGCAAATTCCGTAGCCGACGCATTGAGCAGGAAGTTAGTTGGAAGTTTGGCGTGCCTGACAGCGGTTTCGGTGGAACCAACCATTATTGAGGAAGTGAAGACCAGACAGAGGGAGGATAAATTCCTCAAGAAGGTAATTGATGAATTCGTCTCGAAGCCGAGGCCAGGTTACACAGTGGAGAATCAGGTGCTTAGGTTCGAAGAAAGATTGTGCGTGGCCGACGTACCAGAGTTAAAAAGGAAGATTTTACAAGCGGCCCATAGTTCCAAGTTTGCCATCCATCCAGGGAGCACCAAGATGTATCAGGACGTAAAGCGGACCTTTTGGTGGCCAAACATGAAAAGAGAGATAGCCGAATTTGTATCTCAGTGTCTGTGTTGTCAGCGAGTGAAGGCAGAACACCAGAGACCAGCAGGACTTCTTCAACCCTTGTCAATTCCTGAGTGGAAATGGGAGCACATCTCCATGGATTTCGTAGTGGGATTGCCGAGGACACAAAGAGGTATGGATTCCATTTGGGTTATAGTTGACAGGTTTACTAAGTCAGCTCACTTTTTGCCTGTCAAGACTACATTCAATGCCAACCGACTTGCCGAATTGTACATGAATGAGATCGTTAGGCTTCATGGTGTGCCGATGTCCATTGTGTCAGACCGAGATCCGAAGTTCGTTTCTAGATTTTGGCAGAGTCTACAAGGAGCCTTGGGAACAGAATTGAGATTTAGCACAGCCTTTCACCCCCAGACCGACGGACAGACAGAAAGAACGATTCAGACACTCGAAGACATGCTCAGACTGTGCGTGTTGGACCTCCAGGGAAGTTGGGAATCACATTTGCCATTAGTAGAGTTCGCGTACAACAACAGTTATCAAGCCAGCATTGGCATGGCGCCGTATGAAGCTTTGTATGGAAGGGAATGTAAATCGCCGATATGTTGGACTGAAGTGGGAGACAAAGCTCTAATTGGCCCCGAATTGATTCGAATGACAACTGAAAAGATCAAACTCATTCAGCAAAGGATTAAGACTGCACAGAGTCGACAGAAGTGTTATGCCGATCAAAGAAGGAGGGAGTTAGAATTTGAAATTGGGGACCATGTATTTTTGAAGGTCTCGCCGATGACAGGAGTTACGAGATTTGGGAAGAAGGGTAAACTTGCACCCCGATATATCGGGCCGTTTGAGATTCTTGAGAAAGTTAACACCGTTGCTTACAGACTCGCTTTGCCGCCAGATTTGAGCCAAGTCCACAGTGTGTTCCATGTTTCAATGCTGAGAAAATATATCCGAGACCCACTGCATGTAATAGATTACTCCGGGGTTGTAGTTAATGAAGACTTGGGCTACGAAGAGAAGCCGATGAGAATTATCGACAGACAAGTGAGGCAGTTGAGAAACAAGTCGATATCAATGGTGAAAGTCGAATGGGAGAAGCATTATGGCGAGGAGGCCACATGGGAAAAAGAAGAAGAGATGAAAATCCGTTACCCGGAGTTATTCGTAGGACCAGGTAACTTAAGTTTGGGGACCAAACTTCCTTAAGGAGGGTAGACTGTAAGAACCCACATTTTTTCATCTTAATCATGTTCATGAGCATTTGCATGATTATGACTTGTTAAGCTTGCATGTGTGTGTTGTGACTTGTTTTGCTTTAACAAGTGAGATTCGTGCCTTGATTTGAAGCCTTGTGATTTGTCTAAGCGTAGTGTACTTGTCTTGTTCCTTCCTTGATGTTAAAACTTAGGTCACGCCTTGCCTCTAGCCGACGTTATTTCAATGCCGAGGTCTTCCTTAGTCTGGCCTTAGTATCTTGAAACCCCTTGTCGACCTCAGTCCTTGCCTTGACCACATTAGCCGAGATGATACCTTGCACCCAGTGATCTCGTCCTGGAGCGGTATGACCTAGGCCGAGGTGTGGCGCATCTAGGCCAAGATGTGGCACAGCTTAGTCAAAGTGTTGTCCCTCCTAGCCGAGGTCATTGTCATCTTAGTATGCCTCGTTGTTAGCCGATGTCATAGCCTGTCAGAGAGCCCATACCGCTTTGCTTGTTGAACACCCTTCCACCATGCTTTGTCTGGCCTGTCAGCCACCTTTTCAGGATGAACCCAACCAATCGCCGCCACGTGTCTCAGCAGAGGGTTAACCCCAGAACCGGGTATAGAAAACTATCATTTGGTATCATAAACTTGCCTTGTAGAGAGAGAGAAGCTCTAGAAGAGGGAGAAGAGTTCTTGAGAGAGAAGTAGATCTTCAAGCTTGATTTCTAGAGATCCAACCGTTAGATCCGCATTCTAAGGTTAGATTCTTGATCTACTCGTAATGTTCTTTATGTTTATGTTATTGCATTGCATGATTGAAAATGATTTGTAAGCCATGCATCGTTTTGAAGCTCGATTTTAGAAAGAGAAAATGACATTCATGTGTTCTTCAAGAAAAGTCTTGTTTGATCCGAAAGCTTGCATAAAGAATCATGATTTTGTGTTTGTTTCCGCAAGGATTTTAAGCACGGGTACCCAGGTCCATGTTTTCAAACTCATAGCACGAAAATCCCAGATTTGTGATGGCAGAATATGATCAAACATTCGTATTTTTCCTGTTTTCACACCCATGTTCTTCATGTTCATCAACAGAGGGGAACCCAGAGTTTCCCGACCTCTTTTCCTTGCATGTGGCCCTCGGGAACACACCTCGGCAAGGAGGTGTGGAACATCGGCCTAGACCTGGTTGGTGCCCAGCATGTTTTCCGAAAACATTTGTGTACATGAGAGACTCGTTTGAAAGCGCATTCAATAGGCTTTGCCATGTGTTGTAGGACTTGGGCTTGTCTCGACCCCGACGTGTGAAGAATCGAGGTGAGTGGTATTTTTAATAAAGCTATGTTACACTTGCTTTCATAAATCTCGTCTTGCCTTGTTTTGAAAAGTACTTGATCTAGCATGAATGACTATCCCTATTTTGTATATCAAATGCTATCTTGTTTTGATGACTTGTCTTGACAGTCCTTAGTGCTAGAGGACTCTAAACTTTCGCAGCACAGCTTGTCTTGATAGTCCTTAGTGCTAGAGGACTCTAAACTTTCGCAGCACAGCTTGTCTTGACAGTCCTTAGTGCTAGAGGACTCTAAACTTTCGCAGCACAGCTTGTCTTGAAGGTCCTTAGTTGCAGGGGACTATAATGCAACTGCACTCTTGTTTTGGGAATGTCATCACCCTCTTGTATTAAGTAGATGTAATAACATCCAAAGAACTTGAAAAGCCGGCAAATGAACTTGATTTCCCTCTTGATCGAAAAGTATGCTATGTATAGTTTTGAAAGAAATCTTGGATATCAATCATGCAAAACCTTTATTTCTAGTATCATTCACTGAGTATCCAAGCTCACCCTCTCTATATATATGTAGGTGATGAACAAGAAGGCATTGAGGCCTAGACGTGATTGCCGATGTGTTTTGGGTGCTTTGCCGACATGTTTTGGATTTGCGTTTTGCATCGTCGTGAAGATTATGCTTCTCGGCTTATGTTTTCTTTGTTTGTTTTGGCATATGTCGGCTTGAGAAGCCTTTTGGTCAGGATGTATTTTGTGTTCCATTTTGTTGTATCTAAAATTGTAAGACTTGTAAAGATGTTTAATGTATGGCATTCCATTGGACTTATGCACGGCTCTCATGGACAACTCGGTTTATATGTATATTTTGCTTCCGCTCTTGTAAGCCCCATATTTCATACTCTGATTGTGTGTGATTTTTGTAAGACGGCCTTCGGTAACCTCGGGTTACTGGCCATCACGGCACCAAACTACTAGGGGCGGTTTGGGGGCGTGACACCTACACTAGATGAAACTTGTGCAAGGGAAGGGTTTCAGAAGCTCAACAAACACTTTCTTGAAAATGAGACTTCTGGTCTTTCAGATATCCTCATGCTAAAACTTCAATAATGAAGTAATATGTTTGTGTAGAATTCATTATATTTAGTGAAAATTATCATGCCATATGGAAAAGAAGTGGGCTTTGTCAACAATTCAGTTTTGGGCTCTTTAAGTCCCTCACAAATCTTATTTTGATGGTTTAAACCAATCATATTTTAACTATTAACAATATGTAAATTATTTTTGAAAAAAAAAATCACATTAATATGATAAACATAACTACATAATCTCAATATTTTTGTTAAAAACAAAATTGGACCACAAGCATAATTTTAAAAAGTGCACTGTCCATTTATTCATAATAGATATAATGAAATTATATAATTATAATTATCAGATTAATATATATTTTTTAAAAGTAACCTACATACAAGTACTTAAAAGATGAAATGTTCAAATTATTAAAACAACACTCGTACACTACAAGAATTTACATATTTGCCGACCACTTTTGCCGACCAAAAAAATTTTGGTCGCAAAAAAATGACATTTGCCGACCAAATATTAATTAGTCGTGAATGATCAATATTTTTGGCGACCAAATATGAGTTGGTCGCAGAAGGTCATATTTTGGCGACCAAAAATGAGTTAGTCGCAGAAATTGGTATACTTTTGGCGACCAACTACAAATTTGGTCGCGGAATGTCACATTTTGCCGACCAAAAATAAATTAGTCGCGAAATGAGTATTTTTAGCAACAAATATTTTAGTCGCCGTTGATTAAGATTTGGCGACTAAAGAAGTTTGTCGGCGAAGGTACCTTTTTTGCGACTAATATGGTATTTTCGTCGCCAAAAGTTTGGGAGGCAAATTTGAAAGTCTGTCCAGGCGGGAATCGAATTTGTTTTGCGACAAAAAAATTTGGTCGCCATTTTAAAAACGACGTCGTTTTGTACCAGAAAAATAGAAAAAAAAATTAAAAGAAAAAAAAGCCCTAATCTCTTCTGTATCTAGCCCGCTCTCTGTGTTTATGTTGGTCTGCCCTCTCAGATTGCTTGCCCAAAACTTGGCGTCTCGAACGGTTTCGAAACAGAGATCCAAAAAGACGACGACACAACTTCCATACCCTTCTTGATTGCTGTTCATCTCTCCCAGATTCAAACAAACCCATCTCCAAAATGCCCATTTCTCAATAGTGTAGACAATTTTCTTGGTTTTCTTGGTCTCAAATTCATATTGATTTCGTTTTTTGTTTTTCATATAAAAATTGATTTGATTGATTGTAGTTCTGAAGTGGGTTTTTGGGTTCTCGGAGTGTTGTTGTGCGTAGTAGCAACTATGGCGGCTTCTTCCGTGCTGTGTACATCGCTCGTCGCCGCTTGCATGTCCGTTGCTTGTGAAAAAGACCAGCAACAACAACCCATGATGACGATGATGAATCAATCTTCGTCGAAGCGATTTGGCAGATGGGCTCGGAAGAGGAGGGTTTTATCCAAATGCAGAGCTAGTTGTTCTGAAATCCCCAAGGGTCGCCTAATCTCATCGGGCATTCAGGATTTGATGTCCTTTTACTTGGCTTTCGAGCCCTGCGATGAGTATTACAGTTCCAAAGGCCTTTGCTCTTCTGATTTCTTTGGCGACAATGGTTTCTCTTCTCTCTTTGGATCCACCAATGTTCCTCTCTCTCGCAGACAGAGACGCTTCAATCGAGCTGTCCATTCCGGTAATCATCATGTCATATATTTGTGTCGGACATTGGTGTTTATTGTGTGTCACTGACTAGGCATAATCTTTTGCATTTTCCAAATCAAATTGCTAATTTTTTCCGTATGGAAATGGGGTATTTGGGGTTATTTCGAACCATGAATTGTTGTGGAGCTTGGTTTTGTTATAATTTGTTTTTCTATCTTTTTTGTATTTTGCCTCAATTGAAGCGCAAATACTTTGTTATTATTGTGAATTGCTATGTTTTTTTGATAATGGAAATGTGGGTATGTTAAAAGTTTGATAACTTCTCGAACGGTTTTTTTGATAATGGAAATGTAGGTATGTTAAAAGCTTTTTTGGGCAAGCAATCTGAGAGGGTAGACCAACAAGCCCAAGTTTTGGATTCAATTTTAGAAGGTAACTTCTCTTCCATTTTTGACTTGGAAAAGTTGTAAATCTTCCTCCTATATTCATGTTTAGGAGGTTATATTCACTAAAATTTATTGCATAATGTGATCAGATGCTTCGGACAACGATACAAATTCTGGTTCTGGGATTCTTTTTGAAGACAAAATTTGTGTCAAACGCTGGCACTGTCCTTGGGGTTCTACTGTGGTTGATTACATAGCCCTAGTCTTTAGACTGATTTTGGAGGAGAATTACTTATCATCGTCAATGCAACCCTTAGAAGATACAAAAAAGAACAGGTCATTGTGGTGGATGCAGAGAAAGAGTCTTGATCAGCGCCTTGGCAAATTTTTGAGGTTGGTCTTTCCTTCAATACGATGCATATTGGATTGATCTCTCCTACTATTTTACTGTTCTCCATTTTAATATCTACACAAAATTGTACATTATGTGTCACATTTATCAAAGGTAATCAGTAGCTAGTGACAGATTGTCTTATTGACAGCAATTTGAAGGCAACCAGATCATAACAAGGTCTTTACTGTCATGTAATACTAGTTGTGTGGTTCTTTTTCCAAAATAATATATTATCGGCCTTGTTACTAGGAAGTAAGAAACAATCTTAACTGCTAATTTTGACACATTTTTTAGTATACTTGCTAATTATGACTTGAATTTTACCACCTGAATTGATTTACACTTCAATTACATTTTTGTTTCTTTTGGTTTCGCTTCAGTCAACATTCATTCTGATTTGTTGTGTTTTTCAGGTTTATTTTGCTGGTTTGGGATGCTTAAAAAATGTTAGGGCAGCTCTTTGCAGAGGAAGAGTATTGAAATGCACCCGCTGTGGGAGGCGAGGGGCAACAATTGGATGCGTTGTTGATCGTTGTACAAAAACATACCACTTGGTTGGTTACCGACATCTTTTTAATTATAAAGCATTATTTATTCTTGTTCTTTTTATTCTTTCCTTTCTTTTGCGGTCATCTTTGTAGCATGGAGTTTCAAGTCAACTTTCTCAAACTTATGGGTTTTGATATCCTCATTTTCTGGCTTGTGCCCTCTTTGCAGCCTTGTGCACGAGCTAATGGTTGCATTTTTTATCATCGCAAATTTCTCATAGCCTGCACAGATCATCGGTATCTCTTCCAACCTCAGGGAAGTCATTATTTTTACAAGGTAAAGAAAATGAAAACTAAGAAAATGAAATTGGAAATGAGAAAGCTGTCAAATGATGCTGGGCGGAAGGATGTTGAAGCAGAAGACAAATGGCTAGAGAATTGTGGTGAGGATGAAGAATTTTTTAAACGTGAGAGCAAGAGGCTACATCGTGATTTGTTGAGAATTGCACCTGTGTAAATTGGAGGCTCAAACTCTGAAAATGAAAAACAATTTCAGGGTTGGGAATCTGTTGCTGGGCTTCAAGATGTCATCTGATGCATGAAGGAGGTCGTTATTTTACCATTGTTATATCCTGAGTTCTTTAGTAATATGGGACTTACACCACCTAGGGGTGTTCTTTTGCATGGCTATCCTGGAACAGGTAAAACGTTAGTAGTGCGTGCGCTAATTGGTTCTTGTGCTCGTGGTGATAAACGGATAGCCTATTTTGCTCGCAAAGGAGCAGATTGTTTAGGAAAATATGTCGGTGATGCTGAGCGCCAGCTAAGACTTTTGTTTCAGGTTGCTGAGAAATCTCAACCATCTATAATTTTTTTTGATGAGATTGATGGGTTGGTATCTTGCTGCGATTGATGGGTTGGTACCTTGCTGCACTAGGCAACAAGATCAGACACATAATGCAGTTGTTTCCACCTTGCTTGCTCTATTAGATGGTTTAAAATCTAGAGGCTCAGTTGTAGTAATAGGCGCAACAAATCGTCCTGATGCTGTTGATCCAGCTTTAAGATGACCTGGTAGATTTGATAGGGAGATTTATTTCCCACTTCCATCAGTTGAGGACAGAGCAGCTATTCTCTCGCTTCACACACGAAGTTGGCCAAAGCCAGTCACTGGATCAGTGCTCAATTGGATTGCTAGAAGAACTGTAGGTTTTGCTGGTGCTGATCTGCAGGCTCTTTGTACCCAAGCAGCCATTATTGTCCTGAGGAGGAACTGCCCCTTGCAAGAAATATTGTCTGCAGCTGAAAAGAAAGCTTCTCATGGTAAACGTCCTCCTCTTCCCACCTTTGCGGTGGAGGAGAGGGATTGGTTGGAGTCTCTTGCATGTGCACCACCTCCATCCTCTCTGGCTGCAAATGATGTGGCATCCTCACCTCTTCGCAGCCATCTTATTCCTTGTCTGCGGCAACCGCTGTCCAGATTGCTTGTTTCCCTTTATCTCGATGAACATCTCTTGTTGCCTCCTCATCTTTATAAAGCTGCCACACTCGTCAAAAGTGTAATTGTTTCTGCTTTGGATAAGGAGAAAGTGCCGAGTGATCATTGGTGGTTCCGTGTTCATGACTTGCTTCAAGAAGCAGATGTTTTGAGGGAGGTTGAGATTAACCTTTCACGTGGTGGAATTTTAATTGGACAGGCTAGTGATTCCAATTTTGATGATTGGGGTGAGGGTACTAATGATGACAGTTTGAAGTAGAAATATCCAAAAGATCAGCAAATAGGTACTCGACCTAGTTTGTTGCAGAATATATCTTATGCATCAGCAAAGAAGTTAGGATTCCGCATGCTGATTTCTGGAAGCCCCAGATCTGGCCAGAGGTATCTTGCTTCTTGCCTTCTCCACTGCTTTGTTGGGAATGTGGAAATCCAAAAGGTTGATTTGGCTACAATTTCACAAGAGGGACACGGAGATGTAACTCAAGGAGTAACTCGAATATTAAGTATGTTTCCTTTCTTCATCTTGTCTTCTAGATGCATGATTCTGAATAACTTGAATTTTTATTCAGTTTCATTTACAAATCAATACATCCATTGTTACATGACACACTTTGTGCATCTTACATGGTTCCTATCTTTCTAGTTGATATAGGTGTATGTTTAATGGAACTCGACAAAAATGGGGTCTCTTGGTGAAGGATCCATCGAATTTATAAACCTTTGGACACAAGGATACATAACACTAATGTTGTGTTTGGATCTTGGATTTGTGAAGGGAAAAGGAAAGGGAAGAAATTTGTGGAAAAATTTTGCTTCTATTTCATTCACTTTTCCCTTCCCTTTTTCTTTTTCCTCTACAAATCCAAGAGTTTCCAACTTTTGTTCTCCTATACCCTAGGGTAAAACTTGTGTTCTTAGCTTACAGGCACTTAACATGAGTACCTCATTCATCTCAAAGTCTCAATATGTCAGGAAAATGAACATATTAAGATAGTATCAGTCAGTGTTATGTTGTGTTCAATAGAGTTTGATTATGCATTTTGAGGTGTCCCTGTAACATAATTCTAGGCACTTTGGAGAAAGTAAAGAGGCTGTTCTCGCAAGGATGGATGGATGCCCTTATGATGAGTTTTATGTATCAAAGCTCCAGTTCCATTGACTGTTTTGTATTAAAGCTTGAGTCATGACGGTAAAATTTTGCCTTACTAATCAAATTGATCATTCAACAATGTGTTCTGCTTATGTAGTTAAATGATTGATTTCTATTCTTATTGTAGTTTAGCCAGTGTGAAACCTAGTGCTTTGATTTCTAGAGTCTTGAACCTTGAATTTGATTGGTTTCACTGTGCTGTATTTACATCTTGGTTTCTTGATATCCAAAATTTTGCTTTTGCCTTAGTTAAATGTTTCTATGATGCATTCTGCTTATGTAGTTAAATGATTGATTTCTATTCTTATTGTAGTTTAGTGAGTGTGAAATCTGGTATTTTAAGTTTTAGAGTTTTGTACCTTTATTTTATTGCTTTTACTGTGCTGTGCTCTATTTATGTCTTGGTTTCCTGATATCCAAATTTTTGCTCTTCCCTTAAGTAAATGTTGTTAGGCCTCTTTGGCACCTTCTCTTTCTCTGGATGCTGATCACTTGTTATTGGAACACGTGTATGACTTGCGTCATTTGTCAACACAAAATCCTCCTTCCCCCAAGTAACTGAACTGAAGTCACCAGTTTTTTGACATCCATGAGGCATGAAAAGCTGATATCTTAACCTTGAGGAGGATTGGTGGTAATTTAACAAAAAGGATGGGTTAATGATGTTGTCAAAAGCTTAGTTGTGGGTTTGGATAATTTAGTACGGAATACTTAAATTTTTATAATAGAAATTATAAATTTACTTTAAGTGGACTTTGTTAATAAAAGAACTCTATATATTCTTATTGTTGATATTAGTAGAATTCAATGCATAAGCTACACGTTTTTACAATACATCAAAGATTTGGATGTGGAGTAACTTGTAGAACTTGTCCTCAGCTTCTTCGTAAATTCCTTGTTCTAACTGATTTTTAGATGCTATGCTTATCAAAAAAAGGGGCTCCAGTTTTTGAATGATAGGGTCCCTGTGGCCATTGCTTGTGGTAGTTGTAAGATCGGGGGTTGCCAGGCGTGAGTGAGAACACATGTTTGAATATGAGGGTAGCCACTTTCTGCAAAAAATACCAGTATACCCTTCTGAGCAGCTGGTTTTGTGGGAACAACATAGGGTTATTTATTTAGGTTGCCATATGCCTTATGTTATCGTAAATTTAGCTTCCACTTTCCATCCACTCCCCATTAGAAGGAGATTTTGTAAACCTAAAGCTTTTTCTGTTTTCCTGATTATTTTACATAATGGTTATATAAGAACGTAGATTTACATACATCAAATATGGTGAACATATCTTGAGTCCAAATTTTTTTGAGTTTCCAAATTTATGGCCAAATTTGAAAAGTTTGAATGTTTAATATTTTGACCAAATTTTGTTGAATGTCAATCGAGTTTCTAGAAATTTGTCAATTTAATGTAAAATACTAAAAATTCATATTTCCCGGAAATCTGAATTCCAAATTTTCTAATTTTTGCTAAATATTTCGACTTTATGGTCGAATTTTGACCAATTTGGATAGGTCAGTTGGTCTGATCTGACTTTTCATGAACTTTCATGTTAAACACCCAATTTATAACCACATTTTATCATTCTAATTGTGATAATGCATAAATGCATCTAAGTTTATTATTTATTGATGGCAGTATAACCCAAAAAATTCCTGACTAAATCTTCCTTGCATTTGATGGCTGTAGGGTTCTGTGATTTAATTTCTTAAACTTGATTTGCAAGACCATGAACTTTCTTAAGTTTCGTCCACCGCTAATATATATATGTGTCTATATGGATGAATATTTGTGTAAAAATTTTGTATTTACATTCTGGAGTCAGGTTTTTTATAAAATGGGGGTCAAAGCAAGAACTAATTATCCATAAGTTCTTCCTTTAATAAAACGTAGAAGTTCTCACTATCTTAGCATTTTAATTTCATATGAAATTGGAAAAATGGTTGTATGTAAATTAAATTTGCAAAAAATTATCATTTTTCACAAATTTATGACAACATTGTGAGATAATATTAATATTGTCATATTTACTCTGCTTGAGACAGGAAGCATATACTTTATGTTGTGACTGGGTCTTGGATTTGCGGAGGGAAAATAAAATAAAAGAGAAGATAGGAAAAGGAAATGAAGTAAAAGAAGCTAATTTTTTTTTCTCTTTTTTGGTTGGTGGAAAAATGATAAGAAAATATATTAGTGAGAAACTATATCCATAAAAATATATATTTTATTTAATTATTCAAACATATCCTTAACATGTGTAAGAAAATATATAAGTTAAAAATCACTAATGTCATATTCTCATACTTGGAGAAAATTCAAATGATTTGTAATGGGTGGGGGTGGGTACCTTGCAAGTGTCCTGAGTTCAAGAAACTACCTGATTCTATGAAAGTGATTTTCTTCAAATAATTAAACTGAGACAAAATTGTACCTTGCAAGTGTCTTGGTATGTATTAACTAATGAAGATGACAATTGCATTAATGAATCTCTCTCTCTCTCTCTCTCACACACACACGCGCGCGCGCGCACACACCCACCCACCCACCCACAGAGACCATGACAGAATTATGTGTGGGCTTTAAAATGGGTAACATTATCTTAGGATAGTAGTTTGAAAAAAAAGGTTGTATTTTATGAAACTATTATGCCACTTTTGGATTGTCCCCATACCTTGATTTTCAATAAATCTTAGTGGGGTTTTTTTTTCAACATCTGAAACTTGTGGAAAATATTGAATTACCCTAAACATTTTCAAATTTGAGTGGGATCAAGTAACCATACTCTAAGGCAACTCTGCTTCCTGCAGTATGCCTATAACAGAAAAGTCAGTACTTCGTGATCATCGGCCTCTCCCATTGGGTGAGGATGATTATTTGCCAGTTTGTCAAATTCCATGAAGAAAGGTAGTTTACGTAAGTATGACAGTTTTTTTGGTTTCTTGATATTTATCATGTCCTAAGATGTATTTTCCATAGGGAGCAAATTTCAGAGATCTCCCTGGCATTATTGTTGGAGCTGACAATGTTGTTCAGAGGGATTTGACAGTGGAGCAAATACTGATGCCATCTGGAAAGCCATTGGTAATACTAATGGAAAACTTTCTATTACACCTTCATCATATGGAAATGCAATTTCAGCTACTAGGAATCTGAAATTGATATAGCATGCCAAAGGGACACAACAATCTCTCTTTAGAATAGCTTGACAGCATACATAATACTAAAATATGAACAAAACATCTACTTGCTTAAACACAAGGGTTGGGTCTATGATTGGTATTTTTTCCTACTTGTACCAAGAATGTAAAAGATTAAAGTATAAAAGGAAAGAGAATTAGAAATTGATATATGCATGAAATGGTAACTAAAGGGAGGGAAAAAGTGAAAAAGATGAATTTGTTTAGTTTAAGCAAGCATATAGCCCTTGACAAAGAGGAATGACGATAATGGATAGTTTAAGCAAGCATCTTTTTCTTTTTTTCCCTGAGTGTTTGATGTATTACCAAAATGCAGACCATTTTCACGATTATGGTGGGATGAAACAGTGCCAACTCTTCTGTGCCAACCAGATCTTCACAGCCAGGTATGAGCTAGCCTTGATTACAGCTAATAGTGTAAGCAAGATTTTATTCTGATGTGAACACATGCTTCTGTTTGAAATGCATGTGCTTTATTATGCTCTTTGATTTTTATTTTTTCGTTGCTAAGGGTTACTGGCAAGATTATTAAAGTAATGTATGAAATGATGTGTTGGGGACTTTCCATAAATGTGACTATTAACTAGTTATGAACATTGCATAGGTGTCTTGCAAATTATGCTTTATTGTAGAAGTTCTTGTGATTATTGGACCAGATTTTGGGCTGTTTCTGGGCTGAACTGGTGCCCTGAGGTCTCTGCTGGTATGCTGAGGTTGTTGAGCAAATCTGCTATGCTGATTGATCTGAGCTGAAAAGGGAGGTTGATTCTCGGTTGATCTGGTGCCCTGAAGCCATGGTTTGCATAGGTCTGCTCTGCTGCCTATTGAACAGAGTTGCTATGTTGCTGATTGCTGATATGTTCAAATACAGTCTTGGTTTCTGCTGTGTTGTAATAATTGCTCAGATATGTTTAGGCTATTCTTAGCATTAGGACTGAGATGCAGGTAAATCTGTCACCAATATTTGGAAGGTGGAAGCTGGGCTTTGCAGATTGGTAGTCTCGCTGAGGTAGGCAGCTGGTCTGTTCTGTCTGTGAAGGTAATCTGGCTCCAGTGTTGCTCCATTGGAATGATCTGTCTGCTCGTTGGAAGTTGGAAGCTGGTCTGGCTCCACTGTTACCCCCTTGGAATGTATGTTGCAGATTGTAATAGCCTCATACCTTGTTATTTTCTTTGATTTTTTTATTCTTTTAATTTTTGGTGAGAGCAAAGTGTAGTTTGAGATTGAATTTTTAGTGATTGTTTTTGCCAAATCACAGATTGTACGTACTATTGCTCTTGTATACATGTTAAATTCTCAAGTTTTCTTCTTAGTTAAATTCTTTGGCTGTGTTGAATGAATTTTGTTCCTTAATTATGGTACCGAAACTGTGAGCAATTTTTAATTTTTTAAATGTTATTGTTCCTTAATTGTGGTTGGGTTGAATGAATTTTGTTAGATATTGGATTGAATGTTTAAAAACAAAAATTGAATGTCCTAGAAAAAAAAATAGAGAGATTTGGCGACTAAAAAATTGGTTGGCAAATTCTACACTTTTGCGACTAAAATCATTGGTCGGCAATTCCTTACCTTTTGGCGACTAAATTGTTAGTGGGCAATTCCTTGACTTTTGGCGACCAAACTTTTTGGTCATGGAATGTCACGATTGGCGACCAAAATTTTTTGGTCGCGGAATGCCACAATTGGCGACCAAAATTTTTTGGTCGTGGAATGTCACAATTGGCGACCAAACTTTTTGGTCGTTGAATGTGATAATTGGCGACCAATCTTTTTGGTCGCGAAATGTGTCAATTGGCGACTAAGATATTTAGTCGGGAAAATATCACTTTTCGCGACCAAAGTGTTTTAGCGACTAAATGAATTCGTCGCGGTAATGATATATTTAGCGACCAAAAATTTAGTCGGCAAATCCGACTTTTTCCGACCAACCAAAATTTTGGTCGCGAATTACTTTTGCCGACCCTCAATTGGTGACCAAAGTAGCGACCAAAAAAATTGGTCGCGGATAACTTTTGCCGACCAAAAATAGACTTTTAGCGACCAATTTTTTGGTCGGCAAATGTGTTATTTCTTGTAGTGGTAACATGCCTAAAAACCAAAAATTTATTGTCCAATCCACAAGAGATAAGCCAAATCATAGGAAAAATTACATGGGAAGTAAAGAGTTTCGATGAGTTATTCCAGGTATAAATAAAAACCTTCTAATAGTTATCACCAATATTTGGTATTACTATTTAATAATAAATTAATGAGTAAACTACTAATAGGTTCTAATAGTTAAACTTAATTCTCATCAAATCCTATTAAAAATAAGTTTTGGTAAAATTATCGCTAAAAATAATTTTTTTGTGACAATTTTTTACATACGTCGCTAAAAATTGACAATTAGTGACTTTTTTTGTTATGATTTTTATAAATTATCTCTAAAATTTATAATTAATGACTTTTTTATGATAAATTTTTCTTATAGGACTTATTAAATAATAAGTTTAATTATTAAAATTTAGGGAAAATTGGTCTAGGGTCCCTCTCCCACTTTTCATAATGGGAGAGATCCACAAAATTATTTTTTGATGTCTAAGGTCCCTAAACATATCACAGAGAAATTTGACCTTACCAAATCAAAACTCATCTCTCACTTTCTCTCTCTAAACTTCTCCATTCTCATACCTGTCCAGATCAACTCTTGTGTCCTCAGCTCTGACTTCATTCTCCAACCGATTGAACTCCACCTTCACCGGATCCGACCTTCAATGGCGTCGCCGAGCCGTCTGAGGAGCGGCGATCCAGAGGCGTTGATATTGGACACTGGTGGTGTTGTTGTTACATTGAATTTCTGTTTTAGTACTCAATCATCAACCCATTGGAGCAACCAAGAATCAGTTATTATCACTGTTTCAGAGAGAGAGAGAAAAAGAGTTTGGTTAGTTTAATCCAATGGCTGCTCGTTACTGTGGGAAGAAGAAATCTGAGTGTGTTTTCAGGTTTTTCAATCCCGGTGTGCTTTCTATTTTGATTTTTTTAAAAGTGTGCACACAAACTGATTCTTATATATACATCCAACCTAGAGAAAATTCAAATTTCTCTGGGTTCAACGCAGAGAAAATTCAGCATCATCATACAAGCCTTGAGCCTTTGTATTTTCCCATCCTGCCATAAAACATCAATATCAGTTCCAGAGAAATTCAAAATTTCTTTGGAGATAAATTCAGAACTTCTCTGGATTTCTCTACTACTCTGTTCTCTCTCCCTCTCTCTAATTTTATAAACACACTTGTGTGCTTGTTTTTATGGAATTTGTTCTGGTATTGTCATAATCAATTTAGTGGGTATGTCAGTGAATGAGAGTGAGAGTGGAGGCAATGGTTCATGGTTGATAAATTCTGAAGTCGGAGACCAAACACATACACAAGTGAAGGAGGTTAAAATAGGTTTTTTTTCTTTTTCTGTTTTTAAAAATTCTCCACCTTCTTAGTAGTAGAATTTCTCAAATTTCTCTGGATTCAACCCAGAGAAATTTGAATTTTCTCTGGATTCAAGCTTCCAAGAGTTTTTGGCAATGGAACTGAATTTTCTCTGGGTTGAGAATTTTCTCTGGATTCAACCCAGAGAAAATTCAAATTTCTCTGGGTTCAAGCTTCCAAGAGTATTTGGCAATGGAACTGAATTTTCTCTGGGTTGAGAATTTTCTCTAGATTGAGAATTTCTCTGGTAATTTAGCTCACAAAACGTCTATTTCGATTATTTTTTTTCATTTGAACTGAATTTTAGGTCAAATATTCAAAGAAACTAAATGCAAATTCAAAGAAACTAAATGCAAATTCAATGTACACTCCCAACTCAGGCACAAAATAATTAACAAGTCAACTTGGTTGTTAACCACAACTTTACATTTTATTTTGGGCAGAGTACAAGAACAAGCAAAAGCATCAAACTGATAGTTTACAGAGAAACAAACTAAAGAAGAAGAAAGCTTGAGCAAGAAGTGTTGATCATGGCAGAAGGTGAAGACGAAGCTCCAGATTAAAACACATTATGAAAACACATTTGATAAATTCCGAAGTCAGAGAAATTTGGTTAAAACACATTCTGAAGTCAGAGAAATTTGGTTAAAACATATTCTGAACTCAGAGAAATTCCGAAGTCAGAGAAATTCAAAATTTCTCTGGAGAAAAATTTCCAGAATTTCTCTGCAGAGAAATTTCTCTGGACCAATTTTCTCTGGATCAATTTTCTCTGGATTAACTTGAGGGACCTTAGACATTATGAAAATATTGAGTGTCCTTTATGCTGTAAAATCATAATACCAGGGACCTTAAAAAAAAAACCCCTAAAATTTATACGTAAATATCCAAAATATATTTTATTATACAGATATTATAATTATTGACTGTTGAATTTGATAGCTATACCTAAACCTAAATAATAGAATTCATCATCACATGCAATGAATTATTCACTTTTGGCACAACATGTAGCACGTACTGAATTATTATTGATTAGCAATAGGGTAAATTAGACTGACATTACGAGAGATATGAAAAGAATATAGTAAGTTTTATAATTTTAATATAATTATATTATTTTTTTTTAGTAAAATTAAATAAATTAAAATTAATGAAGATATTGTAAGAATACAAAGATAAACAACGTAAAATAAATATTTTCATGTAAAAAAAATGATAATATTATCATTTTTTATTTATATAGTTAACAAATTATTAGTGAAAATGAGACTACATTTTATATAAATTTAATTCACAATAAAACTTAATATAATTATGTCAAGGAGTTTTCTTAAGTGTGCAAGTGCACACCATGTGCCACTTACACAAAAAGTGTAAGTGTAAGGTGTAAGTATAAGTATAAGGTGTAAGTGTAAGGTGTAAGTGTAAGGTGTAAGGTGTAAGTGGGTTGCACATGGTGTGCAACCTCAAAAAAGGTGTAAGTGTAAGGTTTAATTTTTTACAAAAGGTGTAAGTGTAAGGTGTAAGTGTAAGATATAAGGTGTAAGGTGTAAGTTACACACCATAACCAAACCCTTATGTCAAGACTACATTACTTATTATATTTTCTTCATCGGCAAGAGTCTGTAAGTTACCCTTAGTAATATGACTTCTTTGAGGAAAATAATTTGGTGGTACTAGGGCAAGTTCATGTGGCACTCTAATTTAGCATTTATTGGTTAAAACAATAAATTCTAATATATATATATATATATTGGATTTATTACACTTTCTACTCTTAAACTATTGTTAAATTATCTATTTAGTCCCCTAAACTATTGACTGGATGTACTCAATACCTAAAGTATATAAATTAAAGTTATCAATTGAGTCTATTCAGTCCTTAAAGTATATAAATTATAATCCATTAACTATATATAGATTGAATCTATTAAGTTCCTAAAGTATTTAATTAAAACATATTTAATCTCTACAAGGATTGCAAAAATAAAATATATACCCATAAGTATGATAAACTAATAAAATACCCTACCTAATTAAGATTTTATTATAAAAAAATCTTACATTTTTATTTTTTCTTTAAAAATTATTTTATTTCGTTATGTGTAAATTAAAATTAGAGTATGATTTCTCAATCTTATCGATAAATTATATGAGTGTTAGATATATTGAAGAAATAGAACTAGATAATTTAAATAATAATACTTCACTACAAATAATAATACAACAAAATAATAATTTATTAAGTTATAAAAAGAACTTAGCGAAAAGTTTAAAAATAATCAATTAGAAATTATAAACAAAATCTGGCATATAATATTAAATAAAGACAAACACGTAGTCATTGTATACGTAGAAGATAAGTAAGAAAATACTATAAATAATTACCCCTACATTTATAAAGAAAATTCATCATAAGTACCGACACCCACTTTTCAAATACAGAATAAAATATAAGATTTTTTTTTGAAATAAAATTTTAACTAGATAAGATCTTTTACTAATTTATAATATTTATGGGCTTATATTTTATTTTTGTAATTTTTCATGGATTAAATATGTTTGAATTAAATACTTTAGGAATTTAATGGATTTAAGTTGGGCCGATACTTGGTTTGGATTGTCAAGGTAAGAATTATTCAGCTTGAAGTGAAGGACAGGGAATGCGTGGAGGAAGTTGAGGTGGCTGCCTAAGTTCATGGGTAGTCTCAGGGGGTCAGGTGTGTGTTTAAGTTTTTTGATGAAGATCACAGCATAGAATGTAAGGGGTCTAAGAAGACCATAGATGAGGAGCATTAAGATGTTCGTTAGAGATCGAAAAATTGAGGTATTATTACTTCAGGAAACGAAGAGAAGCAATATTGATGATGGGTTTATAAAGTCTTTATGGCCAACGGAGGATGTGGGTTTTTTGGAGGTGGGTGTTGAAGGAAGTGCAATTGGTCTTCTTTGCTTATGGAATCCTGAGGTATTTGAGCTTAAGGAGTGCTGCAGCAACAGATGCTTCATTCTAATGGCAGGTATCCTTAATCGTATTTTTGAGTGTGGTATTGTTAATGTGTATGCATCGAATGATGTTATTGGTCGAAAGCTTTTATGGGAATCATTGTCAAAATTAAAAGTAGCTTTCACAAGACCCTGGTGTATTAGAGGTGATTTTAATGAGATCAGGTTCATGAATGAAAGGAAAGGGTGTATTAGAAGGGATAGGAAGATGAAGGCCTTTAATGATTTCATTGATATTATGGAGCTGCACGACTTACCAATGCTAGGAATGTTATTTACATGGTGCTGTGGAGGAAGGGAGGTGGAGGAGATTAGATAGATTTTTTTGGGATACTGGACGGCTTGAGAAATTCTCCTTTAAACAGTGGGGATTAAATAGAAGCATCTCTGTTCATTACCCAGTTATGATCATGAATGATGAGAGGGACTAGGGGCCTAAACCATTTAGGTGTATCAATGCATAGAGCACTCATCCAAATTTTTTGGTTGAAGTCAAGAATGCCTGGGATAATTATCAGGTAAGTGGGTGGGCTAGTAATAGGATTGTCAAAAAGTTAGGGCATTTGCGAGGTTAGGTAAGGTGGAATAGTGAAGTGTTTGGAAATGTGGATCAAAAATTGAAAAAAGCTGAGGATGAATTACATGAATGGGATCTAAAGGCTGAGGTTAGTGACTTGTAGGAGTTTGAAAAAAGTCACAGAAGAGAGGTTCAAAGTTTAGTATGGGACCTAAAGAGAAAAAAAGAGAGTTTGTGGCATCAAAAATTCAGATTGTCATGGGCTGAAAATGGTGATAAGAATACAAGGTTCTTTCATATTATGGCTAGTAGAAGACAAAGGAAGAATATGCTTGACTCTGTGAACGTTAATGGGACCTTGGTGGATCGGCCAAATTTAATCAAACAAGCAGTGGTGAATTTCTTCAATAAGCTGTTTTCAGAAGATTGGGAGAAGATTGGGTGAACATGCCTAAATTAGCAGGTGTGTGTGCTAAAATCAGCCCACAATCAACAAGTATGTTGGAGGCTGATTTTTCAGAGAAAGAGATTTGGGATGCTGTGAAGGAGTGTGAGGGGAATAAGGCCCTTGGGCCTAATGGATTCAACCTAGCTTGTTACCAAAGGTGCTTGTTACCAAAGGTACTGGACTGTTATGAAAGATGAGGTGGTGCAGGTAATGAAGGAATTTCATTTAAATGAGAAGCTAGCTAAAGGTGTTAATAGCTCATTCATATCACTCATTCCGAAGGATTGTTCCATTGGGTTGACAGATTTTAGGCCAATAAGCTTGGTAAGTTCAGTGTATAAGATTCTTGCAAAAGTTTATCAAGAAGACTGTGGCAGGTTCTTCGTATGATTATTAGTGAAGTTCAATCAGGTTTTTTGAGTGGGTGATGTATATTTGATGGGATCTTAATAGCTAATGAGGTGGTGGACGGGTGGAAGAAGACAAAGAGGAGAGGAATTATTCTTAAATTGGATTTCGAAAAAGCATATGATTCAGTAAATTGGGGGTTCCTGTATTCCATGATGTCCAATTTTGGTTTTGGTGACAAGTGGGTGAGATATATAAAGACATGCATATCATCAGCAAGAATCTCTGTGTTAGTTAATGGGTCCCCAACTTCAGAGTTCTCTCCTCATAAAGGGCTGAGGCAAGGTGATCCCCTATCACCTTTCCTTTTCAACTTGGTGGAAGAGGGACTGAATATTCTAATGGAAAGAGCAAAAGAAGTAGGGCTTATCAAAGGAGCTGCTATGGGTCATAGGGAACTGAAATTGTCTCACATTCAGTTCGCAGATGACACTATTATTTTTTGTGAAGCAAATTGGGAGGAAATCATTGCAGTAAAGAGAATTTTGAGATGTTTTGAAATAATGTCTGGGTTAAAGATTAATTTTCATAAAAGCAAAGTTTGTAGAATTGGTGTACAGGATGATTTTTTTTTTTTTTGATCAACAAAGAAAAATTTCATTAACAGCATGAAATTAAAGGTATAAGAAGATGACATGCATCGGGAGAGATTCGAAAAGTACAAATTACCTCTACTACTGCTACTCGCATCCATACAACCAACCCCTTGGCCTCACGAATTTTTTTTTTTTTTTTTTAAACAAAAAAGTTAAGAAGGACTTAACTAGAAAATAAAATACATGATTCCTCACAAAATCAACCCACACAACCCAAAACCAAAAATCAGCACCAAAACAGCCAAGCTGGTGCTGCATTCCTCTTATCAACAAACCAAAATTTTCTTTGTCAACACCCAAGCTGCTACACTCCTCTTTTCAACAAACCATAACCCAAATATTTTATTTGTCACACCCCGAACCCGCCCCTAAAAGTTCGGGCATGACCACTTCAAAAACGGACACTTAACTCGATGTATATAAGATATGGGGCCTGAACGGAAGCATTTAATCTTATATAATAACGTACAAAACATCCATTGAGCCATCACTACTATGTCAGGATCACAAACAGAACATATGGCAAATAGACATACAGAGACATGCCTCGAAGAATTTAGCTATGTACACATACATATACAGACCCAGCCCTCAAGATTGGTGTATAACAGAAACATTGGAGGGTAAAAGAATTATATACACTTTAACCTTAAACAGACCATCAGAGTACAAAACTAAAAGCTTAACAAAACTCTGTAAAATGAGCTGCCTTCATTTTGGTGCCTGGACACTCTGAGGTTGACCAAGGAGGAATGGAAGCCATGGGTTAAGACTGACCTTCAGGTGGAGCGCCTACAGAAACAGACATAGCATAAAGTGAGCCAAGCTCATTGAATAGTAATACATAAACAATTTAACATTTAACGTGAATGGCAATGGACATGTATAAGTGCAGAGAGCATATAGTTAACTTATCCTGTAATTATTTCCAGCGTGGCCTTAGGCCTAAACTTTAAACAGAATGGTTTCAAGCCCTTGAACAGAGTGGCATAAAGCCCTTATCAGAATGGCATAAAGCCCTTAACAAAATGGCGTAAAGCCCTTAACAGAATGGCATAAAGCCCTTATCATGTATGTATGAACTCAAGAAGTGGCTCGCACGAATTCAAGAGGTGACTCGCATGGCAACACTTAGTTCCGTACAGCACTTTGTTTCATACTAACGGATCATACAGAATAGCCATAGGCCCGGATATCACAAATTGGCCATAGGCCTCACAAATGTTACAGAACAGCTATAAGCTTCACAACTTTCATAGAACGGCCATAGGCCTCATGACTTTCACATCGGCTTTAAGCCTAGTTCACATATGTATGATGGACTCAAGAGGTGGCTCGTACGGATTCTAGAGGTGACTCGCATGGCAGCACTTAGTTCCGTACAGCACTTTGTTCCATACTCGATAGGTTCACACATTCACAAAGTGGCCCTTGGCCTGATGGGTTCACACAGTCACACATTCACATAGATTCATAACTTCACAAATTCTTTTGATGTTTCCATAGCTTCACACTGTTTCCCTGAATCACTCATATCATGTCGTAACATAGCAGAAACAGAACGGATAAATAGAAACAGGGCATTCTCAGTTCCTAAGATTACCATTATACCATAGTGTACCTACATTCCATTTTCTTGTCATGAACCAATACTGCTAACTCGCAGATAACAGAATGTTAACATTAACTATTACCAGTAAACAACGTATGACCTAATGATGCGTTTAGATTTCCTCATGGTTCATTGCAAATCGACATACTTGTCTTGCAATTAGCAGAACGTTCATTCTAACGATGATCCGAAGACAAAGATACCATTACATTAATAGGTCAGAACAACCAACTTCACAGTGTTAAGAGTGTGTATGCAATTCTTATACGGAATCATAGGTAACTTACAAGTTGATACATTAACGATGATCATGGACCTTAACCAAAATGCAAGGTAGGTTTAGAGTCGTACCGATGTGCGCCAAAATCTTTCAATGTTTACATCGAAATCATTGTTCAAGAATGATCCTAAGTTCCTTTTTATTCATTAAGCACGACATAGTTCACTTACGGAGGATAGACTATTAATATTAACTATTAATCAGAAGCATACACATTTATTTCATCATCGTTCGTGTGCGTTAACATAGTTAACCTGCAATTAACAGAGTGTTCATGGTGACCATTAGCTGTAAATAAAGCATACTACGACAGTACTACTACTCACAGTGTCGAGATGACGTGTTACTTCCTCCCAGGGTGTGTCCTGCACATGTTCAAAACTTGCTCATTAGTTCATTTTGCTTATCATTTTACTTTCTGTTTCATTTCACTTCGAAGGAGTGTATCATTATCAAAAGGCCTCAAATACATATTCCGATAATATTAGAGGATTCTACACTCAAAATGGAGCAAACAATATTTTTCAGCATGAGCCGCATGTGCGGCTGTGAGCCCCGCACGTGCGGCAGTTGGCCCCGCACGTGCGGCCTTGAGGTCCCGCATGTGCCTTTTAGGCAGAACCAAACCACAAAATTTCAGCATTTGCCGCACGTGCAGCAGTGACTCCCACACGTGCGGCGATTGCCCTGTTTTGGTCCGAAATTTGCAACAAATTCTCATCCTTTGGGGAATGTTCTTAAGGCTCTAAAATGGATCCTTTCATTACTAAATCATGGTTCAAAAACATGTAAATCAAGGTACAACATACCATAATCTAACTTGAATTAAACCCATGAACACAACTCAATTGGTTTGAACAAAAGTTGAAGCTCATCAATATAATTCCATTCTTGAGGCTCTTAACTTTACACACACATAACATAGATACACAAAGGCATGGCATAAACATGAATACCAATTTGAGAAGTAAAGAGAAGAGGCAAAATGTATGCTCTCACTAGATAACTTGAATTGGATCCAAAATGCACAAATGAGAGGATTATCATACCACGTCTTCAACACACACATCTAGGACTTTCATTCCACTCTAGATCATACACATCAAGAGCTTGCTATTTCAAATTGAGGAAGAAGATTGGATTAGGGAAATTAAACTTACCTTAGCTTCAATTTCTCTCAACTCTCCCTTGTTCTTATCCTGTCTTCACTTTTCTCCAGGGAATATGTTATAAAAAAGTTCCTAAGTCTTGAGTTCATAGAGGCTCTTATAGACATACATATATAAAGGGTGAATAAAGACGAAAATCAATCGTTTAAACATCTGAAATTGAAATTCCATAGAAACGCTTAATATTACCTAAAAATTATGTTGATCACATATATAAAATCAATTTCAGATAAGCAGGCCCCTAAGGCTTCCAATTTCTGATTTAAACTTTATAGTTGCAACAGATACATTTCTTATCAAACAGATAGGCATCTTTAAACATGAAGTTCACTTCTCATAGGATTTCACAATAAGCATTCGAAAGCACAAAACAGGGACTAAAAATATATCAGAAAACATGTACGAGGGTCGGGTTATTACATTATTCACCTATGCAGACACTGTAGTACCCATAAGCACACACCTCAACTTCTAAGGCACAGCCCTACTACTCCCAAGGCACAACGTTGTGTCTCTCACGTCCGTCTCCTCCATCGGACTTCACCCACGCTTGACCCCTCCGCCGAACTTCACCCACTATTGGCTCACCCAAGGTGGAAACACACCCTCCGCCTGACTTCAAAGTTGGTCCTCCTTTGATTGGCCTTTGTCATGAAAGCTATTGAAGTAAAATCCACCATAACCTTGTGCTGGTAGTTATGCCTGTAATAACTCAGTTCAAAAACAACCATGGCCGAAGCTACCTTGGCCAAAGCCAGACACACCTTTGGAAACAAGACCCACTGCCATAGCTGAACAAAACCTACTGTCACCTCCTCTTCTGTGGTCGAAATGGCTTCTTTTTCAACCCAAACACCGAAAACACACCCACTTTTGAAACTAATCCACCGCCCCTATATTGTCGACCCAACGCCAACCTCCTCTAAATCAAAACAACCACTGAGACACCACCACCCATCTGGACGGAGTTCACTCCTCAAACTCCCATACGCATAGAAGCACTCGAATGAAATCCTATCCAAATCTAGATCATCTTCGACACTTATGCTTCCCCCCAAACAAAGCACTGAAACACCTCCATAGATCTGAATGGAAAACAACCCTCAAACTTCCACTCGCAAAGAAGCGCCCGAATGAACATCCTAGCCAAATCTGAATCGTCTTCTTTGCCGACCCAATGAATATCCATAATGTTCACCGAAACACCCCAAAAAAACCAAGCAAAATCTACAGCAGCCCACAAAGCACACCAAATCTACAGGATGATTTGGTGAAGGCTGTTGTTCAAATTTTGAAATTAAATAAATAGATTTATGAAGAAATCAAATTATATATATACTAAGAACACATACTAATAATTACAACTAAATTTCAACGGAAATACACAAAACAATAAAAGGGTAAAGAGACGAAACCGAAGCCTGTACGGAAGTAGTTTCCTTAAAACAGATTTCGCCGCCTCACTGGTCGAGTGCTTGAGGAATCCCGGCGTCTGTCTCCTAGGATAAGACGGTCAAAACCAGCTACGGCAGAAGCACTCTCTGTCTAGCTTAGTGAACAAAACAGTGGCAGCACTCTCTCACTGTAGGAACTTTCAGGCAAACTGACTTGTGAAATGGAAGTAAAAATTTCTGTGTTTGAGACTTGACAGGAGGGTCTCAATTTATACATGTATAGGGGAGAGAGGAAGAGCCTCCAGCCTTTATGGCTGTTCATAATGCACCATTAACTTCTGTAATAAAGGCAGGAGTTACAAACCCCATTAATGCAGGAGTTACAAACTTCATTACCTTTTTTCCATGAAGCTAACTTCATGAGGTAATTTCTCATTCAAATCTCAATGGTTTTTGGCCATTCTATCTGTGGTATAAAGATCTCAATGCAAAGTATCTAGACCCACTTGGACCCAACACAATAGATGGTTGGGACCCACTTTAATCTTTAATTAAAGTCACCACACTTTAATATTAAATTAAAGTCCCCAAAAATCATTTTTTCCAACAATCCCTCACATGAATAAAAATTGACCGAATGATGCAACAAACGAACACCGTTCAACAATAAAGACTCTGAGAGAGAGTACGACGGACTAACCCCGACATCAGAGAAGGTAGCTTTTGGCTTTGAACCTCTCCTAGTGAAAACCTATCGAGTTTACTGGCTGATCAGTGAATATGACGTCTTGAACTGCTCTGCCGTTTATGTAAACTGAGACAATAGATCTCACACGGGAATTACTCCTACCACCATTCTGTTCTCACTGGTGTGCCCTGTGTGGCCCTGGACACTAGCCTGGTTCAGCGAGTGGTTTCAAAGAATCTTGGCCTCCCAATTCTTCTAGAAGCGGCCCCACTTCACACTCACATAGGTGACTCTACTTGAGTATCCTGCTATACTCGGCTCAATAGCTTAACACACTAGAGTCATTAAAAGCTCAGCTTAACCTCTACACTTCCAGGTATCACTGATAGAAGGAATGGCTGGAGGTTAAACCTCCTCAGTGGCATACCACCGTTACACGCAATTAGGTTGTCCCATTGAACCTAGATCTTGGGATCTCCAGTCAACTAGGTTGGGTTTCCATTCCGGTAACTTCCAAAGGCCTCAACCCCATTCCTTTTGACGACGTTTCGACTAACACTCGATTTAACCCTTTGGTTAACGGATCCGCAATGTTGTCCTTAGACTTTGCATAGTCTATAGAGACAACTCCATTCAAGAGTAGTTGTCGTATGGAATTATGTCTACGATGGATATGTCTAGACTTTCCATTATACATATTACTCTGTGCCCTACCAATTGCAGATTGACTATCACAATGAATACAAATAGCAGGCACAGGTTTGGACCAACTTGGAATATCTTCAAGGAAATGGCAAAGCCATTTAGCTTCTTCCATTGCTTTATCCAAAGCAATAAACTCTGATTCCATCGTTGATCTAGATATACATGTTTGTTTAGAAGATTTCCAAGACACCGCTGCTCCACCAAGAGTGAACACATATCCACTAGTGGACTTTGAGTCCTTTATATCTGATATCCAATTTGCGTCACTATAGCCTTCAAGCACCGCTGGATATCGAGTATAATGCAGCCCATAATCCCGAGTGTAGCGTAAATACCTTAACACGCGCACAATACCCTTCCAATGAGAAGCATTGGGATTACTTGTGTATCTACTAAGCCTGCTAACCAAGTAAGCTATATCCGGTCTAGTACAACTCATCAAATACATTAAACTTCCAATTACCCGAGAATATTCTAACTGCGAGACACTTTCATTATTATTCTTGGTAAAATGTAGACTTAAGTCTACAGGTGTCGATGACACACTCGTATCTGATCCACTAAACTTCTCAAGTATCTTATCAACATAATGAGACTGAGATAGTACAATTCCGTCAGAGATTCTGGTAATCTTAATTCCCAGAATAACATCTGCAATGCCTATATCCTTCATGTCAAACTTAGAGTTTAACAACTTCTTGATAGTTTTGATCATTTCATCGTTACTACCTATAATGAGCATATCATCAACATATAGACACAAAATGACATAACCTCTGTCAGTGTCTTTGACATAAACACACTTGTCACATTCGTTGATTCTAAACCCATTTGACAACATTGCGTTGTTAAACTTCTCATGCCATTGTTTAGGCGCTTGCTTCAAACCATACAAAGATTTGACAAGTTCACAAACTTTCCTGCTTTGCCCTAGAGCTGAAAATCCTTCAGGTTGCTCCATGTAGATTTCTTCATTCAAATCTCCATTTAAGAAAGTTGTCTTTACATCCATCTGGTGAATTTCTAGATTGCGCAAAGCAGCAATCGCAATCACCACCCGAATGGATGTTATCCTAGTAACAGGTGAGTACGTATCAAAGTAATCCAAGCCTTCTCGTTGCCTGTACCCTTGATAATGAGCCTCGCCTTATACTTGTCAATAGACCCATCGGCCTTCATCTTTCTTTTAAAAATCCATTTGCAGCCTAAAGGCTTACAACCTGGAGGTAAATCTACCAACTCCCAGGTGTGGTTCTGTAAGATGGAGTCAATCTCACTTTTGATCGCTTCTTTCCATAATGGACTCTCAGGAGAAGTCACAGCTTCGTGGAAAATTTGAGGTTCGTTCTCAACCATATAAGTTAAGAAGTCTGGACCAAAAGATTTGGATATCCTAGCCCTTTTACTCCTTCTGGGCTTATCTAAAACCTCAATTTGATCATCACCTGAATCATCAATATGATCATCCTCACTAGCAAGCTCATCAAATTTCTCCAAAGACCTTGGAACCCTTTCATGGGTTCAGCAAGGAAAAATGTCTTCAAAGAAACATACATTCCTTGACTCCATAATGGTATTCCTGTGTATGTCTGGAATTTCAGACTTATGTACAAGAAATCGATATGCACTACTATTATGTGCGTAACCAATGAATATACAATCTACGGATTTCGGGCCTATCCTAACCCGTTTGGGTGTAGGAATCGCCACTTTTGCAAGACACCCCCACATTCGTAAGAATTTATACGAAGGCTTAACGCCTTTCCATAACTCATATGGCGTCTTGTCCACCTTCTTCCGGGGTACTTTATTCAAAATGTAATTTGCAGAGAGAATTGCTTCCCCCCACATGTTCTGTGGCAATCTAGAACTTATCAACATTGCATTCATCATTTCCTTTAGCGTCCTATTCTTCCGTTCAGCAACCCCATTTGATTGAGGATTATAAGTAGTCCAAACAATTCCTTTCTATGCTTAGGTATACCTACAAAGAGAGTTAGTAGAAAACGACAACATAATATAAAGCAATTGTACATACAATCAAATATTATTTAACCTTCTAGCAAATCATAGAATAGCAAAATAACTAAGGAATTAAGATACTATACAAGTTACAAAACCTTATAACTTCTACATTAAATTAAAAAATTAATTGTCATAAATTATATAAGAATTTAATTCACAATAACCATGTAAATAAATATAGGCAAGTTACACAAATTTTATAACTCTAAAGAACTACATTTAATTCAAACTTTAATTCATCCAATTAAATCACACACTATTCATGGAAATAACTTATGTGTATAACTCTAGAAAACTAGAAGCAATTTCACATGCAAATTAGATAGTAAAGCTAGAAGCATGCAAAATCAAAATATACATATGCAACATTAGACAAATAGGATGAAACCAAATAAGTAGCATGCAGTTTATGTAAATAATTTGAATTGTTTATATGTAATAAACTAATAACCAAGCACTTCAAGTATATAACCATTCAACCATTAACATGCAAAAATTCTAAAGATTAAATCATGTAATCTAGTCTAGAAAATAATAAGCATGTAACAAATTAAAACCTAGAATAGAATAGAATTAGCATGTCAAAATTGCAACATCAATAAAATTCATGTAAATCATAGAAGGGGAATGATGAACCATACTCATAAAATAAGATCAGAGTAATACAATTAAGTATACAAATTATGATAGAGCATTCTAATTAAACTAAACAATTAGAGAATCACATTGCATAATTTACAATCATTGAAATAGGGAGCAATTCCGCAACAGTTCCTAGTAACATTATACAAATGTCTATATAAATCTATTCGATCAATTTCATAGGAAAAACATATATGAGAAATATGTTTTAAGCTTGTTGTTCAAATTTTGAAATTAAATAAATAGATTTATGAAGAAATCAAATTATATATATACTAAGAACACATACTAATAATTACAACTAAATTTCAACGGAAATACACAAAACAATAAAAGGGTAAAGAGACGAAACCGAAGCCTGCACGGAAGCAGTTTCCTTAAAACAGCTTTCGCCGCCTCACTGGTCGAGTGCTTGAGGAATCCGGACGTCTATCTCCCAGGATACGACGGTCAAAACCAGCTACGGCAGAAGCACTCTCTGTCTAGCTTAGCGAACAAAACAGTGGCAGCACTCTCTCACTGTAGGAACTTTCAGGCAAACTGACTTGTGAAATGGAAGTAAAAATTTCTGTGATTGAGACTTGACAGGAGGGTCTCAATTTATACATGTATAGCGGAGAGAGGAAGAGCCTCCAGCCTTTATGGCTGTTCATAATGCACCATTAACTTCTGCAATAAAGGCAGGAGTTACAAACTCCATTAATGCAGGAGTTACAAACTTCATTACCTTTTTTCCATGAAGCTAACTTCATGAGGTAATTTCTCATTCAAATCTCAATGGTTTTTGACCATTCTATCTGTGGTGTAAAGATCTCAATGCAAAGTATCTAGACCCACTTGGACCCAACACAATAGATGGTTGGGACCCACTTTAATCTTTAATTAAAGTCACCACACTTTAATATTAAATTAAAGTCCCCAAAAATCATTTTTTCCAACAAAGGCATTTGCCAAAAAGTTGAATTGCTTGACTCAAAAATTGCCTTTGAATTATCTGGGTATGCCTTTAGGTGCAAATCCAAGGAATAGGAGAACGTGGCAGCCAGTTGTTGATAAGTTTAAGAAGAAATTAGCTCTATAGAAGAGGAAATGTTTATCATTTGTAGGTAGATTAACTTTGATTAAATCTGTATTATCAGGACTGCCAGTCTATTTTCTGTCTATATTTAAGATGCTAGTGGGTATTGCTAAGCGGCTAGATAGAATTCAATCTACCTTTCTTTGGGGTGGTGATAAGGTGAAGAGAAAAGTGCACCTTGTAAAGTGGGAGGAAGTGTGCAAAAATAAAAGCCAAGGTGGGCTTGGTGTAAGGAAGTTTAGTGAGGTCAATGAATGCTTGTTGATTAAATGGTGGTGAAAGTATGACTTGGAAGGTAAAGCATTGTGGAAACAAGTGGTGTGTAGCAAGTATGGTGAGATTGGTAGCAGGTGGAGTCCATTGATAGTGGAGTCAGGAGGGGTATCTATCTTGTGGAAGGATATTCTGTCCTTAGCTTCAAGTAATATATCCCTGAGGGAGTTCTTCTTATCTAATTTTAAGATTGTGATTGGGAATGTTATTAGAACAAAATTTTTGGTGGATGTGTGGTGTAATAATCAAAGTCTATCCCTTACTTTTTCTAGACTTTTTTCATTATCAGTTGATAAGGATGGTTCATTGTTTGATTTTTATCAAAGGAAAGATGGGGGTGATGACCGAAATTTCATGTTCAGAAGACAACTTTTTGCTTGGGAAATGGAGGAATTATATAACTTGACTGTGTATCTTGAGTTGGCACCTAGTTTAAGAAATCAAGCTAAGGACTATTGTACATGGTTGGCTAATCCATCTGGAGTCTTTTTCTGTAGCTTCATTATGGACTTGGATGGATTCAAGTAAAGGGTCTAATCTCAGATTTGTCATGAATATTGGAAAAAATATTGCTCCCTCAAAGGTTTAATTCATGACATGGTTAGCATGGAGAGGTAGGATGAAGTCTGTTGTCTTTATACAAATGATTGGGTTGCTGAAGCCTGATGCAAACATTCTTTGTGTATTTTGTAAATCTGAGGTGGTGACACAGACTCGTTTATTATTGCATTGTAGTTGTGTTTGGAAAGTGTGGTCTGGGATTGTGGGCTGGTGGGGTTTTTGTTGGGCTATCTCTGGGTCTATGCAGTCCTTGCTGAGTTGGTGGGTTAGTTTAAGGTAAAAAAAAAAAAGGTGATGAAGATTTGGAAAATTGTTCCTCTGGCTATGTTATGGTCAGTTTGGAAATTAAGAAATGAATGCTTGTTTAATAATACTCAACTTGATCTTGTGAATTTGGAAAATTTGGTGAAAGTCAGAGTGGCATTATGGGCAAAGTCTAGTATAAAGAATTTTCATTACTCTGTGCATGATATTATTTCAAACTTACGGCATATTTGTTACTAAATTTAGGCAGCTACTGGTGTATTGGCTGGAAGGGTATAAAGGGGGCATTTTTTTATTGTGTTGCTTATCAGATAGAGTGCATATGGCAGCAGGGGGCACTTCACCTGGTTTGTTTCTGCAGGTAGTCAACTTGGTTCTGTTATAGTATTGATGATGTTTTTCTGCAATATTGGTTCTGTTCTATTGCACAGCTCTGTATCTTATAGTTGATGCTACTGCTAGTGTTGTTATTATTGGTGCTGTTTGTTACTGCCTTGTCATGGTTGTTGAATTGTGCTGTTCAGAGTTGTTTTTTGGCTTTAAAATTATCTATCAGGTAATGCTCAGGTACCTATGATAGAAAATGACTAGTGGAGGCTTTGCTTGCAGAGGACTTTGGTGGATGATGATGTTTTATTACGTTGTTGGCCTATTGTTATGATGCTTTGTTTGTTGTTTGATGTTTTTGTTTTTGTTTTGGTTGGTAGTTCACCAACTTCTGATGGCGTGTTAGCTAAAGATTGGGCATTGGTGCCAACCTAATTGGCATTGCTATGTTCGTTATGATACTTTTTGTACATATCTTTTTCCCCTTTTTTGATGTAATGATTCTTTGTTCATCAATCTAAGTTTTCTTTTGCTGATCAAAAATTGATAGTTTAAAGACTAAAAAAGTTTTGATTTGTATATTTTAGGGACATACTAGACTTAATAGATAGTTCAAGGACTAAATAGACAATTTGACGATAGTTTAGAGGTATAATATATAATAAACCCTATTTTTTAAGAATAGTACTATAATGGGTAAATGACATTTTGCCCCTTTTATACTTGGTCTTTTTTCCACTTTAATTTTTTTTTTTTCGCTTTAATTGTTCATAGTTTTTCTTAATGTACTTCAAAAGCTAACTTATATTCAAAATTAGACAAAAATAACACATTGATAGTCACATGGTATAAAAATATTTTATTATATATAACTTACATCCTTGACACAAATTTAAACCCCAATATAATATATTTTTTTTGTGATGTGACAATTAATGTAATATTTTCTGTCTAATTTTGAACAGTTTTAGTTTGAGGAGTAAATTGAGAAAAACTTAAAATATGAATGGTCAAAGTGAAAAAAAATAAATCCAAGAGAAAAAGTGATAAAATGCCCAAACATAAATTAGGCAAAGTGTAATTTATCCCATATTATAATCCTATAAATTTTACTCTAAATTTTATTATGAAATATCAATCTACAGTTTATATTCATTTCATACATTCCACTACTTTAATCTCCGCTATACAAATACATTTCCTAAAAAACCTGGATAATATTTATGAGACATTTCTACACTTTTATTAAGGTCTTATTTGTCATAATCTAAAAATGTCAAAAAGTCAAAAAACTATTATCTTATTTAAGTTACATCACCTCTTTATCATATCATCTCTTTATCATATCATTTCAAACCTAATTTATACCCAATTCATATTTTATAAAAAATTAAAAAATATATTTATTTAGATCATTTCAAATCACCCATAAATTTTAAAAGATAATTTCATAAAAATCAAGTAATAAATGGTATAAAATGTTGTGAAAATTTGTGATAAGGCTGTATCATGCTAAAGTTTTAGTCACAATGATGTAAGCACTGTAACAAAAAGTTAGAAAACACCAGCCATACCATTTAGGGCATCATTATATACTATAGAGACAATACAAACAAAATAAACTACAGTAAGACAACAACCACTAAAGCTAGAAGACAAAACACTTTTTTGAAAAAAACTACCAAATTCTGATAAAGATCAACACCTTTTTTTTCCACGAGGAATAAGTATCTTAGAATTTAGAAACCTTTTCAATATATGAAAACCCTAAAGTTTAAAGGATTGATTATTGGAGTACAATCAATATCCAGTTAAGAGAGATTTTTTTCTTTAATTTTATTTTTTAATAACAATCATATTGTTATCCATTTTAAAAAAACAAAATGTAATTGATTCATGTGTTTAGTGATATTGCTAAAACTTATGACTTATTCATCCAAAAAAAATCTGCTAAAACTAATTTTTTACATAATTCATTTTTATTGTTGAACTTACAAAATAAACTAAAAATCATCGTTGTGGATTCAGAATGAGATTCACAAAATAAAATATGAAGAGATATGGATAATAGTGATATATAGAGGATTCCCTACTAAAAAACACAAATTTTGATTGGTGGAAGGTGGGACCGGCCATTTTGAGTAATGGTTCATATATTTGATTAATCATATTATATGTGTTTACATGTGTGAATAAATCCATTTTAAAATCAAGCAAACAAATTTTCATCATCTGTATCTTGATGTGGTCAACTGTCATTGATGATCTAACAAGCTTATGATTTCTGTGTTAGAAGACTCCAAACAAAAATGACTATATAATTATACAAATAAAATTTTAATTTAGAAAAATAATGTGTATCTAATTTTTATTTAATATTTTACACACACATTCACATAGATCTCCAATTGTGGTTTAATTAAAAACATGACATGCTGCTATAATTTTTTTTCAAGTTAAAAAAAAAAAAACATTTTATTGTGACTTAGAATTGTAAAATATCACTCTGATCATTTCATACAAATCTTATACATAAAATTATTTTCGTATATTCTAAACTCTAAAGAAACAAATTAAAAAGGATAATGATGTATAAATAAATAAATAAATAATTAAAGATTTACATTCACCCATAAAAGCTGTTTATTAAGAGTTATATTCATTTATTTCAAACTAAAACTTTATTAAAATGGCTTGTTATTTAAAAAATATCACCAAATATGAGAGCATGATGAAGGGGAGAGCGCGAACTTCAAATTTGGTATAGAAATTGAAGTAAAAGGTGAATTTTTGTTTGAGGAGCAAGTAAATAATAAATATAAAGAAAAGAAAATGAAAAGATTGAAAGAAGAAGACGACATAGGAGAGCCGTAGCAACCCGTATGGTTGTCGGCCATTCGAGAAATAATGTGCCATTTTGGAACTTTCCTAAAGTCACGTTTTTTTTTTTTATCATTTTTCAAAAACATAAATAGCCAAAAACGTAACAAAATTAGTTTAAGAAAAATTATAAATTAGGACGTATGACAAAAAAATAAAAAAATAAATTTCTTAGGTTGGGTAAGGATATTTTGATCATTTTAATTTGATTTGACACCACAAATAAATATTAAACTAAAAAGTAAAAAGTTAACTTTTTACCAACTTCTAAAATCACTTTTCAAAAAATTAAAAAACTTGGTAAAAAGTCAAAAATTAACTTTTTACCAACTTTTCAAAACACTTCATATATATATATATATATATATTTCTTTTCTCGGTAATGAAAAAAAATGGTAAATGAGTTACAGTTTATTATTATTTTTAAAAAGAGATGAATAATATTGAGATGAAAATAAAAAGATATAAATAAATATAAAAAAATAAGTTAGGTTTTCATTTAAAAACTTACCACCAAATTATTATAATAAATCACCAATACTTCTCACTAAAATCTATGTTTATCTATACTATATATTAAGTAAAATAAGGTTTTTAATTCCAAGCCTTGTGGTTCCAATCTAAATTTTCTAATTTTTTGATTTTAAAAAAAAAACCTTACCATTTATTAACTTCTCTCAACCCCCAAGTCTTACCCTCATAATAACACTTTAATGCATTAAGAACAAGCATAAAAAAATTTCTTTGAAATCCAACACATTTGAATTTCTTGAAAAGTCCAAACACATATGATTATTATTCCTCATAATAACACTTTAATGCATTAAGAACAAACATAAAAAAATTTTCTTGAAAAGTCCAACACATGATTATTATCAAAATATTAAACTTTAATATAATATAAAAAAGAAAAAAAAGAAGACATTTAAAATAAAAAAAAATGACATTTAAAAATCGCAATTCATATATATTGATAATTGTAAATATATTAAGGAAAATGGGGTTTCTAAACCCCAAGCGAACTCCAATATATCAATCTTAATTTTTAAAATTTTTGATTTAAAAAAAAAATTCAGCATTTTTTGATTTGGTTAAAATCCCTGATCAACATTTATTAACTTTTTCTAATCCATATGCCTACATTTATTAATTTGGTCAAAATTCTTGATTAGTATTTAAAATCCCCTCATACAAATAATTATAGATACAGTCCGTGCATAGTTACTGTAGTAGCCTTTTTAATTTCTCCTGTACACTATGGTTAGTGATAAGATTGTTAAATTATTTTTATAAAAAATCTTAAAAAACATAATTTATATATTAAAAAATAAATAAATAAATATAAATATCCATGATTATCCCGTGCATAGCACGGGTGATAGGCTAGTCTATACTATATATTAAGCAAAAGGGGGTTTTCAATCCCCAAGGTCTGTGGAAGTTTCAATATCCCAATATGAATTTTCTAAATTTTTTATTAAAAAAAAAAACTCAGCATTTATTGATTTGGTCAAAATTCCTTAATCAGCATTTATTTACTTTTTTTAATCCACATGTCTTTCCACGTGCCTGCATTTATTGATTTAGTCAAAATTCCCTGATCAGCATTTAAAATCCCTTTATACAAATAATTATAGATACAATCTGTATATAGTTACTGTGGTACTCTTTTCAACTTCTCTCATATATTATGGTTAGTGATAAGATTGTTAAATTATTTTTATAAAAAATTTTAAAAAACATAATTTATATATTAAAAAAAATCTAAAACAAATATAAATATCTATAATTATTTCCCGTGCATAGCACGGGTGATAGGCTAGTATCTATACTATATATTAAGCAAAATGGGGTTTTTAACCCCAAGCCTTGTGGGAGCTCCAATCTCTCAATCTAAATTTTTTGATTTTTTTATTTAAAAAAAAAACCTTAGCATTTATTAACTTCTGCCAACCCCCAAGTCTTACCCTCATAATAACACTTTAATGCATTAAGAACAAACATAAAAAAAATTTCTTGAAAAGTCCAACACATATGATTATTATCAAAATATTAAACTTTAATATAATATAATAATTAAAAGAAAGACATTTAATTTCTCGAAAAGTCTAACACATATGATTATTATCAAAATATTAAACTTTAATACAATATAAAAAAGGAAAAAAAGAAGGCATTTAAAAAAAAAAAGACATTTAAAAATCGCAATTCACATATATAGATAACTAGCCTATCACCCGTTCTATGCACGGGATAATTATAGATATTTATATTTGTTTTGGATTTTTTTTAATATATAAATTATATTTTTTAAGATTTTTTATAAAAATAATTTAACAATCTTATCACTAACCATTGTGTATGGGAGAAATTGAAAATGGTGCTGCAGAAACTATACACGGATTGTATCTGTAATTATTTGTATGAGGGGATTTTATCAATAAATGCAGGCATGTGGAAAGACATGTGAATTGAAAAAAGTTAATAAATGCTGATCAAGGGATTTTGACTAAATCAATAAATGCTGAGGTTTTTTTTTTAATAAAAAATTTAGAAAATTCAGATTGAGATATTGAAACTCCCACAGGCCTTGGGGGTTAAAAACCTCATTTTGCTTAATATATAGTATAGATATAGATAGATGGTAAACACAATTCGTGCATAGCACGGGTTATATGCTAGTATTATATAAGGAAAATGGAGTTTCTAACCCACAAACCTTGTGAGAGCTCCGATATTTTAATCTTAATTTTCTAATTTTTTGAATTTTTTTTTTAAAATCTCAGCATTTATTGACTTCTCCCAACTCACAAGCTTTTTTGATTTCTCTCATAGTTATTGCAGCACTCTTTTCAACTTTTTCCATACATTATGGTCAGTGATAAGATTGTTAAATTATTTTTATAAAAAATCTATAAAAAAATAATTTGTATATTAAAAAAATATCTAAAATAAATATAAATATCTATCTATCTATATCTATGCTATATATTATGCAAAAAGGAATTTTTAACCCCAAGTCTTGTGGGAGTTCCAATCTCCCAATCTAAATTTCCTGATTTTTTGATTTAAAAAAAAAAAAACTTAACATTTATTAACTTCTCTTAACTCCCAAGTCTTACCCTCATAATAACACTTTAATGCATTAAGAACAAGTACAAAAAAAAAATCTTTGAAATCCAACACATATGAGTTCCTTGAAAAGTCTCAACGTATATAATTATTATCTCTCATAATAACCTTTTAATGTATTAAGAACAAACATAAATTTTTTTTTTGAAAAATCCAACACATATGATTATTATCAAAATAGTATTAAACTTTAATATAATATAATAAAAAAAAGACATTTAATTCCTTGAAAAATTAACACATATAATTATTATTAAAATATTAAACTTTAATATAATATAAAAAAGGAAAAAAAAGAAGACATTTAACACATATTATTATTATTAAAATAAGTCTAACACATATGATTATTATCAAAATATTAAACTTTAACATAATATAAAAAAGAAAAAAAAGAAGACATTTAACACATATGATTATTATCAAAATATTAAATTTTAATATAATATAATAATAAAAAAAGTCATTTAATTCCTTGAAAAGTCTAACACATATGATTATTATCAAAATATTAAACTTTAATATAAATATAAAAAAAGAAAAAAAGAAGACATTTAAAAAAAAGAAAAAGAAAGAATCCATTTAAAAATCGCAATTCGCATATATAGATAATTGTAAACACAATCTGTACATAACACGAGTGATATGCTACTATCTATCTATATTATATATTAAACAAAAGGGAGAAGGTTGTAGGAGCTTCAATATCCCAATCTGAATTTTCTAAATTTTTCATTAAAAAAAAACTCAGCATTTATTAATTTGTTCAAAATTCCCTAATTAACATTTATTAACTTTTTTCAATCCACATGTCTTTCCACATACCTGCATTTATTGATTTGGTCAAAATTCCCAGATCAGCATTTAAAATCTCCTCATACAAATAATTATAGATACAATCTGTGTATAGTTATTGCAATACCCTTTTCAACTTCTCTCATACACTATGGTTTAGTGATAAGATTGTTAAATTATTTTTATAAAAAATCTTTAAAAACTTTATTTATATATTAAAAAAAATCTAAAACAAATATAAATATCTATAATTATCCCGTGCAAAGCACGGGTGATAAACTAGTATTATATAAGGAAAATGGGGTTTCTAACCCGCAAATCTTGTGGGAGCTCCAATATTCCAATCTTAATTTTTTAATTTTTTGATTTAAAAAAGAAAATAACCTCGGCATTTATTAATTGCTCTCAACCCACAAGCCTTTTTGACTTCTCTCATAGTTATTGTAGCACACTTTTCAATTTCTTCCATACACTATGGTTAGTGATGGGTGTTAAATTATTTTTATAAAAAAAATTAAAAAAATAATTTGTATTTTAAGAAATAGTAATTTGTATATTAAAAAATATCTAAAATAAATATAAATAACTATATCTATATATTATATGAGGAAAATGAGGTTTCTAATAAGAAATCTCCTAAAAGTTCCATACTCTCATTCTAAACTTATTGATTTTGCAATTTATAAAATAGATTGAAAAAACCTATTGGCTAATTTATTTATTTAATTATTTCAAAAATAATAATTATTCATTAATTTATGGACTTCAAATGAGAAGATAACAACAATATTTCATAATCTCCCCATCCTAATCTCTCTCACCAACTTCTAAAAAAAAAAATATTAAAACTTGCTTTCCTTTTCTCTTTCCCAAAAAATTAGATAATATTTTTCATGAAAATTGTGGATATTTATCTATATCTTATATATTATATTTAACATAACAAAAAAATAAAAATAAATACAAACTAAAGATCAGATATACAAATAGATAAAATCAATAAATTTGATTTTTATTTATTCAGGTAAAATCTTTATTTTGGATCTCAATATCCAAAAGCTATGTATTTTTCTTTCTTTTTCTTTTTTATTTTATTTTTTTAATATGTAGGATATTTACAAATAGACCTCAATTTTTTTTTCATAATCTAACTTAAAATGATGTAGTCATAAGTGTCAATTTTTATACAAATATGAGAAGAGAATAATTAAATTATACATTTCAACTAACCACATATTCAAACTTTGACTATTTCAAGATATTATTTCACCATAATTCCAATTAAAATAATCTTTAACCCTTAATTTTTTTTTATCAAATTATAATTGGATAAAAATTTAAAAAGATGAAACGTTGAAATTTTTTTTTTCCCTATCAAAATTGGTGGAAAGAAAAAAAAATTGGGATAAGAATGAAAGTTCTTTTAAAAATTAATAAAAAATTAATGAAAAAGTTGAAGTAATTCATGTCAAATCAAAATTTTTATTTGAATTTAAAATCAAATTAGATTAAAAGAAATTAAAAGAAAATGATAAAAGTTTGAAAATATTTTGAAACTTTCTAATTCTTAAAGACTAGAAATTCGTGTGTGTATTATATTCATATTGTATTTTTAGTTATGAAATTGAGATAAAAAAAATGTAACTTAAATTATTGAATTAATAATAGAAATATCATATTAATTATTGTTAAATATCACTTTACTTTACATTTAATAACAAAATTTTATATTTGTCTTAATTATAACTTTTAAATTTATATATTTTCATAACAAGAAGAGATATGTCAAAACTCATTTAATCTATATTAATCGGGTTTAACTTTTTTTTAGTACAAATTATTAAAATTGCACTAAATATATATATATATATATATTTTTTAATTGTTTTAAACTAATAATTTAAGAAGTTATAAACATAAAAATTAACTTATAAATTTCATGTATCCTACAGGGCAAAATATTAAATTACTTCAAGATAATTATAATGATTTTTTTTTAAAAAAAATTTATAAAGTTCTATACATAGTACGGGTTACGATTAATATTTAATACCTCAAAATTATAAGATTTCACAAACTTATTCCAATATATTTTTGAAAAATGAAAAATATTATATTAAAATGTTATATTTTGTGTCAGAATGAATATATATCATACTATTCTTTGTATCCATGTATGTCTATGACATCCTCAGATTAGTCCTAGTTATTGGGAACCGTAAGTATGTCAATGACCGTCAATGAGATCTTCCCTATCACATACGGGTGGGTTTACTCAATCGGTATTCAGGCCAACTATTCCTCTGTTCGGTTGTAATGCCGTATGCAATTATATGTTTTTTGAAAACGTTAAATATGATGTGAAATGTTCTGGAGAAGTGTTTTAGAATTATTCATCTTGTTTGGTTCTAATTGTTTAAATTTAAAATTTTGAAAATTGAATTTTTTTTTGTTTTTTTGTTTTTCGTATTTTTTTTTTGTTTTCTGTAACTTTTTTTTAATATTTTAAACAATTTTTTTTAAATTTTTTTTAGATATACTTAATATAAATACAATTAAAAAATATAGTATTTGTGAAATTTTTTTTAAAAAAAATTCACTAAATACCAAAATTAAAAAAAAAACTAAAATTCATTACATTTTCATATTTTTGTGTATTTATTGATTTTTTAAAATATTTTTTACAAATATTTTACTTTTTAGATACATCTAGGTTAGAGTATCTCTAATGTTTACTCTTTTTTTTCATCAAATTTGAGTAAAAATTTGAGAAAAAGCTTTATATGATATCGAGCATTCTAACAAAGAATTTTGAATTTTCATCAAAGTACCGATTGACCAAGAGGACGACTGGAGGATGTCCGATCGGTCGACCGGCCAGTGCAATTGCCCAAATTCTAAAACAAACTTTGTACAATAAATTGAAAGGAAGTGGATTTCTTGGGAGACAATCGGCCGAACAACCGGGCAATCGTTTGATGCTCTTACATATTTACAAAGCTAACAGCTACTTATAGTAATTTGATGAAAGGCTCCTGGTATTCTCAATTTGATGAAATGTTTAAGACATCTTCAATTTGATACTAGTCTGATGTTAAGGTTGGAACACCAAAACTGGACTTCTTTTGTTTTTTTTTTTATCAAATTTAAATTTGATGAAAGAAAAAAGTAAGCGTTGAAGATGCTTTTAGGTGTATTTAAAATGTCACGCCCCAGATTCACCCCTAAAAGTTTGGGCATGATCTATTCAGAAACGGACATTTAACCTGATATACATAACGTACAGGGCTTTAACGGAAGCATCAAATAACATAAAATAATAGAAACAAACTCCATTGAGCTACCACTACTACAATGCCAGGATCATAAACATCATAACAGGCAAATAAAATCCAAAACATACACTTGAGCATCGGTTATAAACATATACATATACAGGCGCAACCCTATGATTGGGCGTATAACAAAAAAACATTTGTGGAAGAAAGTGTTATACACATTTCAATCTAGGCCAATAATTAGAGTACAATGCCAAAATTTCGCAAAACTTCACAAAAATATGAGTGGCTTCATCTAGGGCCTGGACACACAAAGGTTGACAAAAGAGGACGAGCGTCATGGCTTAGGGCTGACCACTTGGCTGGTTACCTACAGAAACAAACATAACACAGGGTGAGCCAAGCTCAGTGAATAGTAATACTTTTATAATTTGATGTTCAATTTAAATCATAATACAAATCAATGCGTACGTAAATACAGAGAATACATGTTTAATCTGATTCTGTATTAATTTCAGAACGGCCTTGGGCCCAATCTTGAAACATAATGGCTTTAAGCCCTTAAACATATTGGCATCGAGCCCTTGAGTACATTGGCATTAAGCCCTTGAACATGCATGTATGAACCTAAGAGGTGTCTCACACGGATTCTAGAGGTGACTCACATCGTAGCACTTAGTTCCGTGTAGCACTTTATTTCATACCATATCAACTTAAACGGAATGGCCATAGGCCCAGATATCAAAGTCTTATAGAATTCCGGAGTCATATGAAAACATTTCCATTCTTATACATTATTCGTTCATATCCTTTCAACATTCATATAAGTTACATAATTGACATGCGCTTACAAAATGCTAATAGTAATCATTAGCTGAAGGAAAGCGTACTAGCACAGTACTACTACTCACAGTGTAGTGGTGGCGCGCTTGTTTCTCCCGGATTATGACCTACACACATGAACAACTTGCAGGTTAATTCTTTTTCTTCGTTAAATCATTTTTGAATTCGTTTCGTTTCGATTAAATTTATAGATATCATAAAGGTCTTAAATACATATTTCAACAATATTGGAGGGTCCAGCACATAAAACAGAGTAACCCGTTATTTTCAGCATGGGCCGCACGTGCGGCTGTGAGCCCCACACATACGGCGGTTGGTCTCGCACGTACGGCAGTGATGCCCGCACATGCCTTTTAGACAGTAGCAAAGTCCCAAATTTTTGCCATTTCCCGCACGTGCGGCGATTCTGCCCAGCAATATACGAAAATTCAAGCAAAACCTCAACTTTTGGTGAACATTAACAAGGCTCAAATTAGCTTCCTTAATTGATAGAACATGGTCTAAAACTCATGTTAATAGGATCTTCAAACACACACATCAATCTAGATATAAACTAACCCTTTCATTCTTAAATATAACTTAATTTTCTTTTGCATGCAATATCACATATATATATATACTAGGTAAGTTCTTCATGATCCTTATGAGAAAGTAAGGAATAAAAGATAGTTTCTCCACATATGTGCATAATCAACTTAGTTCAAAATCATCCAATTAATAAAACATGATCCAAGTCTAGCAATAATTACACCCTAGGTTCAATTCCAAGTCCTAGGTTACACAATTATGATGGAATCACACTCAAATTCAAGAGAGGAGTTAGAGGAGATAAATAAACTTACTTGTGAGCTTAGATCTTTCAAATTCTCTCTAGGTTATTCAATCTTTAATCTTTGTTGAAGTCCCCTACTAGCTTTTCTCTTTACTTCCTCTATCCTCTCCTAAGAAATATGTGAGCTAGGTTTTTCTTAAGTCAAATGGTTAAGAACACACATATATATAAGAAGTGAATAAGACAAAAATCAATCGTTTAGTCATCCTAAATTGAAATTTCACAGCAAGGCTTATTATTACTTAAAAATTATGATGATTTCAAATATAAAATCAATTCCGGATTATCAAGTCTCTAAGGCCCTCAATTTCTGATTCAACATTCTAAACATGACAGATATTTTTCTTGTTAAACAGATAAGGGTTTCAAATCATAAGATCCATGGGTTTAACCTTAATTTCTCATGAAGTTTCACATTAAGCATTTGAAAGCACAGAATAAGGGATTAAAAATATATCAGAATCGTATGTGAGGGTCGGGTTATTACATAAAAAGTAAAAAAATTAATTAAAATATTTGAAAGATTCACTAAAAATAAAGAAATACAAAAAATAAAAAACTCAATTTTCAGAAAATTGAAACCAAATAAGCTGATTGAACTTGATGATTTAAATATTGTTTTGTAAAATTTGTCGATAATCATTAATTAATCTTTTACTCTAATATTGTTTATTAGGTTTTGGCTCACCTCTCATTCTATATATATGTGGTTGATGATGAGAAAGACCATGAGTAGGAGAAGAGGAGTCACTTTCTGAGTTTTTGCTTTTGTTAAATAGGAGACATATAAATATTTTTGTAATATAAGCTAAGAGAAGTTTGTAAGGGCTGGAGAAGGCTTGTGTAATTAGTTATGATGTATATATGTTTGTGTGAGGGGTGATTTTGTGATACTCTTTTATTCTAGATAAGCCCTTGAAAGATCCTTATTCTACAGCTTGAAACATGAAAACACTCCAGTCGGGAGTGCCATAATTAGCACTTCGACGAGCATGTTAGTCTTTTTGAAAAGAAGAGGCAGTGTTTATATTTTTAAGAGTGTAAGTTTTTTGGAGCATACCTTTCTCATTCACCATCACCTTCCTTTCATAGACATTTTCTTAGACATTTTCTATTGTAACTTTTGATCATTGCCATGTTAGAGCTATCCCCCTACTATGTTTCTGGAAAGGGACAGCTTGGGCCCACTTAAAGTGGATTGCTATACCGACTTCCTTGATATACTCAGCCCAGGCGTATGGTCTAAGTACCTTTCAATTAGTATGTTCTTCATCCCATTTGAATTTACTCGACAATGACTTGTTCGAGTCCAATGGACTTTGGCATAATCTGGCCCATCAAAGATAGGATTGAATGTGCCCTGTTTGCCAATTAAAGGTTCCGTTTATTCGGCTCCCACAATTTGGTATCTTTTTGTAACCCTTGTTTAAAGTTTTCAATTATTGGATAGGTAATATATAAGACTAGTGTGTTTCATATCATTTTATCTATGCACAGTTCTAAATGAACTTAGATTTTTTTTTTGGGTGAATATAATGGACTTAGATTATTTTGTACATACAACTTTCCCTTAAGACTACCCCAAGTATTCTATAGTCAATTATTCATTTTGATTTGTAAGGCTTTTGGTAGTCATAGACTATTGCCCAGTCACCACATTATCTTGTTTGGGAAGGAATGGGGTAGTGACACTTAGCCTATCGGTTTAGCCCAAATATAAAAGAGAAGAAGGAGAATAATCATAATTTGTTTAAGAATAATTCTATTCATATAGAAATTGCATAAAGAATATCACAATAATGATGTGATAATGACATCGCTATAGATAAAAAATAGTTTTATGAGTATTTTATTTTAAAATAAAAGGTCAAAATCAAGTCATATTACTCTATACAGAAATTCTATATGGATTTTCGGACATTGTTTCATTTGGTAATTTTTTTGAAAAAAAAAATATTTATAGGTAATGTAACAAAAAATTATATAATGGTGTAATAGTGACATTTTTTAAATAATAAATTGTTTTAATGGGTCTTTTAAGTTGAAATAATTACTTACAAATATGTCATATCATTCTATATAGATTTGTTACATAAATTTTTATTTTCATATAATTATTATTTAATTATTTTTTGTGCTTACAAAAATCCCAAATCTAACTTCAAAGAAATTAGTTTTTTTAAGCTAAAAAATAAATAAGGCTTTGTTTGAGGATATTAATTTTTAGCTTAAAAGTCAAACAGTCATTAAAAAAGTAAAAAAATCAACAAATTATATATTTTAGAAAAAATCAAAGATTCACTTCTTTTCTTTTCTTTTCTTTTTTTATACTTTTTGTGGGGATATATTTTTTTGGATACCAACACGTGGCATGGCGACGTCGACGTGTCAGCCGAAGTGCCACGTGTCGTGGTAGTTACGCCGAGGTGATCTCGGAGTTGCCGAGGTTATCTCCGAAGATATCGGAATTCGAGATAAGAAAATAAGGGACAGGAGTCCTAGGACAACGAGGAGACTTAGCCAAGATAAGGATAAAGCTCTTAGGGAGTTTATCTTTATCTCTTGAAGAATCCAAAGTCGGTATTGAATTGGAGTCCATAGAAGTCAGGCTTCTAGTGGGACTAGGATTGAGTAAACTATAAAAGAGAGGCACCCCCATGGGTCTAAGGTACGCAGTTTTATACTCAAGCTTGTGAGTTTAGCACTTGATTTATCTTTGAGAGATATACTGACTTGATCGTCGGAGTGCCCCCGGGTGGAAGAGCCACCGCCGGAGCCTTTTTCTTTATGTTACAGGTTACTGAAGCCATCTATTCTGCCGGTGCTCTCCAGCTGATTACTAGGCGGGCAGTGTGGTAAGAAAATTACCCACACAATTTGGCGGCGTCTGTGGGAATCTTAGAAGAATAGATGGCCAGTGACGGACAAGGGGGAAACATTGGGGGCGAAACTACTGCTGGGAGTGGTAGACCAATCGACCTTGACGTTGAAGGAGACAACCACAGTACAGAAAATCATGACCAGGGCCACGGAGAAAAAGACATCGGCCAGGAGGGCGACGCTTCAAAAAGGACAAACCAAAGTAAGTACTACAACGAAGATAACCTTCAGGTTTGGAGGGATAGGTGCCTACGAAGGGATGAGGAAGTAAAAGACTTGGCAAACAAACTGGCAGACCTACAGTCAGTGGTCAACTTCATGATGCAAAACAATGTTATGCAGCCACCATACCCGCTGCAAGATACGCCGATGCCAGCGATTAATACCCAGAAGGGAGGGAGAAAAGTAATCGCCGAAGCCCCTCAGCACACCAGGAGTGGAAGCCACTCTCACCGACGTTCCAGGGAAGTCGGACGAGAGGAACCAAGGCAAGAAGAGTCCCAAAGGACACATCGCATGAAGGATCCAGGACGCAAAGAACATCGTCATGTTCAAGGGCAAGTACTCTGTTTTGACACAACCCATGGAGAAAGATCGAAACGAGCCCACTACGAGGGCCGAAAGCAGTGTGCAAAAAAGATTGAAGTCCAGAGATAGCCGAGCTCCAGGTAGGAGTAAGGAAGACTTAAGGCACTACTTCAAAAGGAAGCAGCAGAATGCTGAAGCCGAGGTGACTTCCAAAGTTAAGCCGAGAACACCATTCTCGGTGGAACTTGACAAATTTGAAGCACCAAAGAGATTCAGTATGCCGAGGTTCCAAATTTATGATGGTAAGTCAGACCCCAACTTTCATGTTGGACTATACCTGAACTCAATGGCATTATACAGTGGGAACGAGCCATTGCTCTGCAAAGTATTTCCCTCATCCTTTGGGGAAATTGCATCCGATTGGTTCCATAAGCTACCAAAGGGAAGCGTGAAGACATGGGAAGGCCTGGCCGAGATGTTTGTGGCTAGGTTTGTGACGAACAAACTACAGCCCCTGAGGGTCGATGCCCTGATGGCTTTAAGAATCACCAAGGAAGAAGGCCTTAGGGCCTACGCGAAGTGATACTACGAGGTGTTCAATCGAATACCCGAATGCAACCAAGAAGTGGCGGTCGTATCTTTCAAGAACGGCCTCAAAGATGACTGCCCACTACGGAAGTCTTTGGCAAAAACACTGCCAAAAAGCATGGAAGAACTCATGGCAAGAATTGAGAAGTATGCCAGAGCCAAGGAAGACACATCGGGAAACAAAGAGATAAAACAGGAAAAAGGAAATGGCTCGCCGAAGCAAGGCCGAGGTAACAACGGACTGACCAAATAAGAAACAGAGTTGAAGGGTAAACAGGCAGTGACAACGGTGTTCCGAATCCCTATCCATAAAGTCTTGGACCAAATACGAAACCAACCCTATTTCAGAACTCCAGTAAGAACACCAGGGGAGTTCATGGGAAGAAACGTTGGTAGGCGTTGTGCTTACCACAATGAAGAAGGGCACCCGACTCAGGGTTGCAGAGCCCTAAAAGCACACTTAGAAGACTTGGTAAGACAAGGCCATCTGAGGGACCTTATCGATGAAGCCAAGACAAGAGAAGAACAGGCAAGATTGCCTCAAGCACCAGCAGCTCCACCACCTCTAGCACAGCAACCACAGGCAGGAGGGCCAAGGGTGGTTAATGTGATCCACTCAAGGGTCAATGAGAACGAAGTCAGAGGAGAAACCCAGAGGGTAAGGCATTTACAGCATGTCTACCAAATCATGGAAAAAAGACCTCGGCATGAAGAAAGCCAAGGACCAATGATAACCTTCACCGAAGCTGACCTAGAGATGGTCCAACATCCGCATAATGATGCCTTGGTAGTATCCCTCCAGGTTGGGGAATGCCAAGTAAAACGCATCCTAATAGATCAAGGCAGCTTTTGTGACATCATGTATATCAGATGTTACAAGGAGCTGGGCCTTCATCCTGACGACCTGGAACAATCCAGCAACCCTATGGTCGGCTTCAATGGAACGCCGACATGGCCACTGGGCACAGCAAGCGTGGAAGTACAAGCTGGTACTAAGAAGATCAAAACAGAATTTATGGTGATTGACACACCCTCACCATATAACATCATCTTGGGAAGACCATGGTTGCATGTGATGGGGGCAGTTCCCTCGACATTGCATCAACTACTACGGTTCCCCACAGAACATGGAATTGAAGAAGTCAGAGGAGATCAACTGCAGGCAAAAAGTTGCACCATGGCAGCAACAAAGTCCACTTCCAACATTCGAGAGCCAAAAGAGGCAGAAATTGAAAACGAGGACATGGAGGTCCTAGATGATGTCGGCAAGGAGCCAACCGAAAAGAGTGGAGAGACACTAAAAAAAATCCTAGTCCAGGAGGGCGACGAAGAACGTTTCTTTCTTCTCGGTTCAGGCTTAGCCGAAGAAGAGGAAAGAGAACTGGAAGATTTTTTGAGAGCCAACATTGAGGTGTTCGCCTGGACACCTTATGAAATGCCTGGCATTGACCCCGAGGTCACTTGCCACAGGCTGAATGTCGACAGGTCGGCAAAACCTGTGATTCAATGAGCCAGAAGACCGACGTTGATGCACGTCAAAGCAGTAGAAGAAGAAGTAGACAAACTTCTGGAAGCCAAGGCCATCCGAGAAGTTCACTATCCGACATGGCTGTCCAACACAGTAGTAGTGAAAAAGAAGAACGGTAAATGGAGGGTCTGTGTAGACTTTACCAGCCTCAACAAAGCCTGCCCCAAAGACAGCTTTCCTCTGCCCAAGATCGACCAGCTAGTAGATGCAACTTCAGGGCATGAAAGGATGAGTTTTCTAGATGCATATAGGGGGTACCACCAGATTGCCATGTACCCTCCAGACGAGGAGAAGACTGCGTTCATCACCCCTAAAGGCTTGTACTGTTACAAGGTAATGCCTTTTGGGTTAAAAAACTCAGGAGCAACTTACCAAAGGTTAGTAACAAAGATGTTCAAGCACCTGATTGGCAAAACGGTAGAAGTCTACATCGATGACATGGTCGTGAAGACCAAAAAATCTAAGGGACATCTTGCCGACCTAAAAGAGATCTTTGATATACTCAAAACATACCGACTCTGACTCAACGCATCAAAGTGCGCATTTGGAGTTGGATCAGGTAAGTTTCTAGGGTGTCTGGTAACGAGAAAGGGCATAGAGGCCAGCCCAGACCAAATCAAGGCCATCCTAGAGCTGCAGAGCCCGACGTCGGCGAAACAGGTTCAGATGCTTACTGGAAGGGCCGTAGCCCTAAACAGATTCATCAGCAGAAGCTCAGATAAATGCAGACCCTTCTTCAACTTGGTGAAAAAAGCCACAGACTTTCTGTGGACAGAAGAATCTGAAGCCACTCTAGCCGACCTAAAGAAGTACTTGACCACAACTCCGGTTCTTTCCAATCCAGAACCAGGGGAAGAACTATTTTTGTACTTGGCAGTCTCAGAACACGCAGTAAGTGCAGTACTAATCTGAGAAGAAAAAGGCGAGCAAAAGGCGGTCTATTATGTAAGCAAAACCTTGGCCGATGTAGAAACAAGGTATCTACCACTAGAGAAATTAATGCTGGCCTTAGTAATGGCTTCAAAGAAGTTGAACCATTATTTTCAGGCGCACAAGATTGTGGTCCTAACAGAGCACCCACTGAAGTCCTTGTTGCAATAAGGAGACTTAACAGGAAGGATAGCAAGATGGACAGTGGCCCTGGGCCAATATGACCTGGAGTTCAGGTCGAGAACAGCAATAAAAGGCCAAGTTTTGGCCGACTTCGTGGCAGAATTCACACCTGAAACCATCGAACATCGGGCTCCGTTGAGTCGAGATGAGCAGTATCCCAGCAAGCAAGGAGAAGCCCAGCCAAAGGCAAAAGAGCAAAGGAAGGAAAAACTCAGACCCTGCAGCATCTACATCGGCGATTCATTCAGACTGTTCGTCGATGGAAGTTCAAACCGTCAAGGAGCGGGGGTAGGAGTACTGCTGATAGCTCCAGATGGAGAAATAATAGAACAGTCCATCCGTTTGGGGTTCAAGGCCTGAAACAATGAAGCGGAGTACGAAGCATTAATTGCAGGGCTAAAACTGGCAGCAGCAGCAAAAGCAGATGAGGTAATTGTTTTTTGTGATTCACAACTTATTGTTAACCAGTCAACAGGAGAATTTGCAGCCAGAGATGAAAGGATGTCGGCATATGCAAAAGAGGTCATCAGATTGACAACCCTTTTCAGAACTGCCGACTACTGCAAGTCAGTCGAGATGACAACACCCACGCCGACGCGTTGGCTTACCTGACAAGTTCAATACAGACTGGAAAAACAAGAACAATTATGATCGACTATATGTCGGGCCCGAGCATAGAACCAGAAAGCACAAAGCAGCAAGCAATGTGTGTGGACATGGGGCCAAGCTGGATAGATGTAATTATTGCATTCCTGAAAGAAGGAAAGTTGCTAGAAGATCGTAAGGAGGCACATAAAGTCATATTGAAATCTGCAAGATTCTGTTTGACAGAAGATGGACATCTTTACAGAAGATCCTTCACTGGACCCCTTTTAAGGTGCGTACACCCTTTGCAGGTTGAAGATTTCCTATATGAAATTCATGAAGGAATTTGTGGAAGCCATGCTGGGGGCAGATCATTAGCCCACAGGGCCATTACCCAGGGGTATTGGTGGCCCTACATGCAAAAGGATGCTGAAGTCTACGTGAAGAAGTGTGAACAATGCCAAAGGTTCGCACCTTTGATACATCAGCCAGCTGCTGACCTAAATCCAGTGTCCAGCCCTTAGCCGTTTGCCCAATGGGGCATGGATCTGGTTGGGAAACTTCCCCAGGCAACTGGGCAGAGAAAATATTTGCTGGTGGCAACAGATTACTTTACCAAATGGATAGAGGCAGAACCTCTTGCCAAAATCCGAGATGTGGACGTCAAGAACTTTATATAGAGAAACATCATCACCAGATTTGGCATTCCAAGAGCAATAGTTGCCGACAACGGAACACAGTTTGACAGCAAACTCATCAAGAACTTTTGTGCCAAATTCAAGATCAAGAACTACTTTTCAACATCAAGTTTTCCCCAAAGTAATGGTCAAGCAGAAGCATCCAACAAAGTAATTTTGGATGGAATAAAGAAGAGGCTAGAGGCAGCAAAAGGAAAGTGGGTAGACGAGTTGCCCAACGTGCTTTGGGCATATCGGACTACGCCGAGAAGATCAATAGGGGAATCCCCCTTTGCCATGGCTTATGGCACAGAAGCTGTCATCCCATTGGAGATCGGCATCCCAGGGATCAAGACCCAGGGAGTAGAGAATGGCACTAACGACATAGTCTTAGCCCGAGATCTGGACCTTTTGGAAGAACGAAGAGAAAAGGCTGCAATTCAGCTAGCAATATACCAGCAGCAGCTTGCTAGGGCTTACAACAAAAAGATCAATCCAAGAGATTTTCAAGTCGGCGACCTAGTCTTGAGAAAAGTCGTCGGCAACAAAAAGGATCCCAGAGAGGGCAAGCTTGGCCCAAACTGAGAAGGACCCTACAGAATTACTTCGGTATTAGGCAATGGAGCTTATCGGCTTGAAGATAACGAGGGCAAAGCACTGCCAAGACCTTGGAACACTTGTAATTTGAAATTCTTCTATCATTAGATGTGCAGTATTTTTTGCTGATGTCTTTAATAAAGTTTTTTCAAGAATTCTTTCAACACATATGACTGATAAAATTACATATTGATGTTTTCTGGAGACATGAATAATGAGAACCCAAGTAGAACTCAGGTTCACATTGGGGGCAGAAAGAAGAAGAATGCGTTTACCACTTGTTGAAATTTGTAGCAATTTACAAGTTGGTTAAACCAAGATAATGTTTAAAATTGAAATTAGACCGGGATGATGCTTAACCGAAGTTAAGCCAAGATGATTCTTTAATTCACTTGTTGAAATTTGTAGCAATTTACAAGTTAGAATTAAGCTGATTCCTTGTCTTCACTTGTTGAAATTTGTAGCAATTTACAAGTTGGAGTCAAGCTGATTCCTTGTCTTCACTTGTTGAAATTTGTAGCAATTTACAAGTTGGAGTCAAGCTGATTCCTTAATTCACTTGTTGAAATTTGTAGCAATTTACAAGTTAGAATTAAGCTGATTCCTTGTCTTCACTTGTTGAAATTTGTAGCAATTTACAAGTTGGAGTCAAGCTGATTCCTTGTCTTCACTTGTTGAAATTTGTAGCAATTTACAAGTTGGAGTCAAGCTGATTCCTTAATTAACTTGTTGAAATTTGTAGCAATTTACAAGTTAGAATTAAGCTAATTCCTTGTCTTCACTTGTTGAAATTTGTAGCAATTTACAAGTTGGAGTCAAGCTGATTCCTTAATTCACTTGTTGAAATTTGTAGCAATTTACAAGTTGGAATTAAGGTGATTCCTTATCTTCACTTGTTGAAATTTGTAGTAATTTACAAGTTGAAGATAAGTCGAGATTACTGTTTCTCTTCACTTGTTGAAATTTGCGGCAATTTACAAATCGAAGTAAAACCGAGGTTATAGTTTGCAACTTATAGCAATCTACAGGTTGATCCAACCAAAGAATATGCTTAACACTTGTTGAAATTTGTAGCAATTTACAAGATAATGTTAAGCCGGCATGTGATCATCCGTTGAAATTTACAGCAATTTGCAGATTGATGTAAAAGCTAAGTATATTGTTCAAACACTTGTTGAAATTTGCAGCAATTTACAAGTAGACCATTATTTAACACTTCTTATAACTTGCGAACAGTTTACAGTATATGTTAACACTTGTTGAAATTTGTAGCAATTTACAAGTAGGTTAGACCGAGATCACTGTTTACATACTTGTTGAAACTTGAGAAGAAATTTGCAGAGTTAATATTAAATAGTATATGTTAAACACATGTTGGAATTTATCAAGAGCTTTCAGGTCTGTATCTTGCCGAAGTAAAGTTGGATGATTGATGTACCCGAGGTGTGTAACCCCGAGGAGATTGCACAAAGGTGGCAAAATATAGAAGGCATACAACCATGCAGAAGCAAATCAAAGAGGAATTAAAAGATTGAAGCATCCATAAAAAAAAAAAAAAACAATTTCAGTTATATACAAAGAAAGGCACATCGGCCATAAAAGGAAGTTTACATTGTTCAGAAAACAAAACAGAGTATAAAAAGGCAAGGAAATAAAGACATTCAAATCAGGATTCTTCAGCATTAACAGCTAGGAGCGCTGGGACCTCAGAAGATTCTGGTGGAACCTCCTCGGCAATCTTTTCTGCTTCAATCTCGGCGTCAATCTCTGCAAGAGTTTCATCAAGACTTTTTTCGGCTGGAGGAACGTCGGAAGATGCCTGTTCAGGAGTTGCCTCCTTAATAACCTCCTCATCCTCTTCATGAGTCAGGTCTAGGATTTGATCATCTTGAGGAAAAGATTGGGTCTCATTGGCATCCTTAGGCTTCCTTACTAGAGCATCACCGTCATCCTTATCCTCATCTTCGGCTTCAGACTCAGACCCAGATTCCTCTTCAGCCTGACTTGGAGGTGGAAGAGGAGGAAATGGAAGAGGAATAGCTTCAGCCTTAAGTCATCTGGGATATTGAGTTTTTTGGCAAGGGCCATCTAACCGAGGGAGAAGCCCCTGTTGCATGCCTGCCTAACTTGAAGTTTGTATTCCTCAGTGACATCGGCCATACCCTGGGCGTAGGCCTTCTCATCGACTTCTTTGATTTCGGCCTTTTTGTGGCCAGAGCCTCCTGAAGCTCTTTCTCAGCCTGAACCATTTTTTATTTAAACTCCTTCTTTTCAGCTTCGGCAACCTTTCTAATAGCATCAGCAGACTCCGTTTTTTCTCCGGCCATCTGCTGGGCCTTAGTAGCGGCCTTGGCCTGATCTTCCAATTTCTTCATCTTTGATTCAAGAGATTTACTATCCTTTTTGAGGGCAGAAACCTCCCTCTTCAAGTCGACCACTCTTTGCCGATTTTCAAAAGATTGCATCGAAAACGAATGGACGTGCTGGATGGCCTGAAAGAAAACAGAAATGTTAGAAAATCTTCTAAGTATGAAGCAGAAAGAAAAGGCAAAACAAGAAACACTTACTTGAGCGGAGTGCTGGTGCATTAGCGCGTAGTTTTCGTACTCGCTGTACCCAGCATTTCGCTCCAGATCGCTTGGAAGAAGAAGAGCAGTACTGAGGGCGACACTGACATTAATGTCGTTGGCACTCTCAGTTGACATAATTGGCCTATCCTCCAAAGTCAACTTTGGTGCCCAGGGGACATCAGGTTTCTTGGACCCCAAAATTGTAGCTGAGGCAGACCTCGACTTCTTTGATTGGGTGGACTTGGAGGGTTGGGTCTCAGCAGACCTTTTTGCAGGAGCAAAAGAAGTCTTCTTACTCTCAGCCAGTTTTGAGATAGGCAAACTATCATCAGTCTCAACAGCCTTGGCCTTAGGCTGGGCCTTCTTGATTCTTTTTGGCTTCGGTGGGGGCATTGGTTGGGATGGTACAGCATCAGCATCAGTTGGGAGGTCGGCAAGGAGATTTTGGGCAATTGGCTTTGCACGACCCATTTCGGCAGTTTTGACAAGGCGTCGCCGACGTTTTCTTTCTGGTATTGGGATCAAGTATGGGGCCGAAGTGGATGGTTGATTGGTTGGGTCAGATGTGGACTCTTGATCTGTTCGGGATGAAGAAGCGGTTATAGTTGTGGCAGTAGGTGGAGAGAGGCTCTTCTTCTTTTTCTTCGGGACGTCGGGCAATGTGGATTTGTATGTCGGAATAAAGTTTAGTAATAGTGGAGCTTTGCGCTTGTGGATTGGAAGATCAAGAAGCTTCTTTAAATCTTTTCCTGGGAAGTACGATTGGCGAAAGTTTTTTGGTGGCTGATGAAGATCTACAGGACAAACAAACAGACATTAGAAACAGACAAAATTTTGAAGACTTGGAAAAGAAATAACTAAGTATTGATGCTGGGCTCTTACCCTTGCCCTCTTTAACTGTTCGAGGAAGAGGGTAGAGGTGAACATCTTCGTCTGGACCAAATTCCCAATTTCCCGAAGCAATGACAAAGTCATCCCCGGCTCCCTTGTTGGAGTTCGGGAGGTCGGCTACAATTTTGAATTCAGTAGACCTCGACTTGAGGTAGTAGACGTAACCTCTTTCCTTTAGGTTAAGGGGGCACATGGTATAACAATATTGTACATTGGCAAGGGTGATCCTAACATTTTCCTGCCTAGTTAGGGCTATGATACCATTAATCACTCGATATGAGTTGATGGTAAGTTGTATGGGGTTCAACTTATAGAAGTGGAGAACCTCACGAAAAAGGGGATTGAGTGGAAGCCGGAGTCCGCACTCAGTAAAAGCTACTATAGGAAAGGGCATTGAATTATCCGTGGGCATGATAGAGTCATTATCTTCAGCCAGCCTCAGGTGGACATCGGCAGGAATAGAGAATTCTTGCCTAAAAAATTCAAGTTTACTTGGGGTGTTTACCCGGTGTCTCCACATACCCATTACGTCGGCTTAAACAAAGAAGGCTGTGTTTCAGAAGATAGGTGTTTCAGAAGGGTTGCTAGAACCTCGGTTTCAAACCTGGGTAAGGACTGGTAAGGTTTGTTTCAGTTTTTCCTAAAGATTGAAGGTTCTACAGACAAATCCCAAACCTAAAACTATAAAGACGAAGATCGAGGTCACAGATCTGGTAAAGATACAAAAAACAGAGAACAAAAGCGAAGTTTCAGAAACAAGAACAGGGATGGGCTATCAAGAACACGAAGAATACAAAAAGGTTAAAGGCTAAGAACAGTGGTGAAAAAGTGAAAAGTGTTCATAGCATGTGAAAAATCATGAAATAAGACGCATTCAGGTGAATGATTCACAAATAATGCCTAAGAAGAACAGTAATAGCAAGAAACTTCAGAAACAATCAAGAATTAAAAAAAGAGGGTAAGGGGGGCTAGTTGCTTACCATATAAAATGAAGCCGGAGCGATATTCGCCGAGATCAGACGACGGTTGTAACAGTGGCGAAAGCTTCGCAGGAATGAAAGAATAAAGATGGTCACAGAATTTGGGGCTTAGAGCAAATGGCAGATTCGAAGAATGCTAGAGCTTTTAGAGAGGGAAAAAACAAGAAATCAGAAATGCAAAAAGTGGATAAAGGAAGAGGGAAAGAAAAGTTTTATCAAAAAACTTGAAACGGCGGCAAAAGCAGGGCGTTTATTACGCCAAGAGCAACGCACACGTCAGACGGCGCAGACGAGTGAAAGACAGCTTTCAGGCGCGTCACAGACACGGGCCAATGAAGACAAAGTACGTGAAAGAAACGGTTAGATGTGCATGACAGCTCATGCGCGTGGTGGAGTTCATTTGAATTCTTGTTCTCCGAAGAGAACACATCGGCTTGAAAATGAATTATCTCGGCCAAAAAGTTTCTTAGCCACTATGCAGAAAGAAATATCGATATAGGTTCCATCACCTCAGAATGCCGAGGTAATAGAACCTAGGGGGCAGTTGTGGGGATATATTTTTTTGGATACCAACACGTGGCATGGCGACGCCGACGTGTCAGCCGAAGTGCCACGTGTCGTGGTAGTTACGCCGAGGTGATCTCGGAGTTGCCGAGGTTATTTCCGAAGATATCGGAATCCGAGATAAGAAGATAAGGGACAGGAGTCCTAGGACAACGAGGAGACTTAGCCAAGATAAGGATAAAGCTCTTAGGGAGTTTATCTTTATCTCTTGAAGAATCCAAAGTCGGTATTGAAGTGGAGTCCATAGAAGTCAGGCTTCTAGTGGGACTAGGATTGAGTAAACTATAAAAGAGAGGCACCCCCATGGGTCTAAGGTACGCACTTTTATACTCAAGCTTGTGAGTTTAGCACTTGATTTATCTTTGAGAGATATACTGACTTGATCGTCGGAGTGCCCCCGGGTGGAAGAGCCACCGCCGGAGCCTTTTTCTTTCTGTTACAGGTTACTGAAGCCGTCTACTCTGCCGGTGCTCTCCAGCTGATTACTAGGCGGGCAGTGTGGTAAGAAAATTACCCACACACTTTTTACACATATTTTTGTAAAAATTTTAAAAGTTATCTTAAACATACTAATTTTTTTTATTATATATTTTAGTCAAAAAATTAAAAACTCACTAAAATAATATATTTCCAAACGAGGCCTAAGTTAGAATCTGAATTTTTTTACTAAATACCACACATTTGAAAATGCAATAGCTAATAAAAAATTTAAAAGAATACGAGAAGATTTGTAGAGAAAAAAAGTATCAAAAAAATTAACTTCAGTTCTTTGTTTGTTTGTTTATTTTTGTGTTTTTCTATAAGTTCCCACTCAATTCAAAATTTAAATACAACATTTAGTCCAAACTAAATGAGTGCACTAAATGAATATTTGTTTGTCACATGCCAACAATCATAAAACCTTTTAGGGCAAATTACACCGGTGATCTCTATACTTTACCTTTTGTGTTATTTTGATCCTTACATCTTTAATTGACTTAATTTTGACTCTTAATTTTAAATTTTGTATCAATTTGGTCCAATTAATAATATGATTAGTGTTTTTTTTTTATAAAAATTATCACTAAATTAGTTGAGATTAACTGATTGAGTTTAATAAGTTTATAATTTTTCTTTTAAAAATATGGTACATGACACTTATGTGTGTATTTTCTATAACGAAATCCTAGTAGTTGTAATCAATTGGGCTAAATTGAGACAAAATCATAAATTTAGAATAAAAATCGAGACAATTGAAATTACAAAGACTAAAATAACACAATGATCAAAATACAGGGAATACCATCTGTAGACGCGCCCGTGGGCCTCATGCTACAGTTCGGACTCGATTTGTGTCACGGTTCTAAGTCTGAACCAAAGAGTCCAAATCCGGCAAATCGTTTTGAGAAAAACAGATTTTTGAAAAAGAAGTGCCAAACATGGACTGCTTTGCAAGATACAGAGTCGCCACCTAAATATTTTAAAATGGGGAAATTTAGGAAACCCTGACTCGGTGCCGAAGGCCACATGTCCGTCATCACCGAAGTTGTCTCGGCTCGGGAGCTTGGGTACGATCGGGGAAGGTCAGCTATGAGCACCCCCTCTCGCCCGGTCCGAAGACCGGCCTCTACTAACCATGATATCCGATTTTGAAAACGTTATGTGTTCTTATTCCATTTATTAGCCTAGAATTACTATGTTATGCGCGCAGCAAACAAGTATAGACTAGATCGCCTAATTTGGAAATAAGCATTGCATATACGTTTGTTTTGAAAATGTTTCGGGATTTGCTACTCGTAAGTAGGCTAAAACACGGATTTCAACGAGTTTTTCCAACTCAAGCAATCCAACCTCCACCCACAGGCATTCAAACAGTTTATCTCATATAAGCACTTAGCCGCATGGTAAGCATACTGTCATGTTAACATTCACACGCATGCGAGATGCTGAAGCATAAATACTTACATTGTACTCCGTGCCAAAACAATAAACTAGTTAGCAAACATGCATGTCCCTAGTTCATGTTAAGTGGCTAATGCAACACAGGCAAGGATGCAATTTAGAGTAGGCTCGGCTAACCCAAACATGGCATGTGAAATGCGATCAACTATCACATATTCAATTTGTGAATTGAAGTACAAATACAGTTAGCATGATGTGCCGAGCCTGATGCATGTCAACAAATGCATGAATGCACGCATGCATAGCGTAAGGTATGCTAAAATAAATGTGCCCTAATCTACCATCATAAGCAGGTAAATAAAAGGGAAGAAAGAAGTGGGGTTGGAAGGCATACATCACACGCACGCACACTTATTACAAATATGCCCTCGCTCGGAGGGACCAAATAAATATTACAAATTAATTAACTACGCAAGCTAATTAAATATTACAAATTAATTAATTCATTAACAAATTAACTAATCTAGGAAAACAGGTAAATCGCCTCGGGAAATGCGCCGCCATGCATAGGCTGCCTCTGTTTTCTTTCCTCTGCTCCTCTGAAGGCTACCAAAACCTCAGGACTTCTTCGTTGGACACTGAGGAGTGCCACCGGCTGAGTAGAATTGCCACCGGCAGTGTGGTGTAGTCACCGGCACAAGATGAATCCATCGGCAGCTTGTTTACTGCCGGTCGGCAATATATACTGCCGGTCGGCAAGGAATGTCTGCAGGACCTGCAATTGACAGCAACAGAGTGCAAAGCAAAGCATGGCAACACAATTCAAGGCGTATATGCACTATTCATGTCCCTTATCATGGTAATGACTCAAAGGGGCATGTGCCTCGATTCTCGGACCACCAATCACGCATTTCCATGCATGATGGCCCAAGGAATCAAATATGCAACTTTCATGTCAAATGAAATGCAAACCAATCAAACAAACTAAAGCCCAACCTCTATCACATGATCAAGAGGCAAGGCATGCATGCCAATGCAATGCAACCTAGGTATGCAAACAAGAATACAAGCATGCTATGCAACTACATGACATACACAATGCTAACAACATAACATGTGCAACGCTTTGAAACATGGCATACACAATGCAAGGTGGACTTACACCAATGTGAGTGGACCTCAGCCGCACCCACATCAGTGGCCATAAGATGAAAATGAAGTGCCTCGAAATGCGTGCACACGGGTACGCAAATCGAGGCAATGGCATATGCAATGCAATGGCTAAAATGGCATATAGAATGCAACATGGACTTATACTAACATGAGAGAGCCTCAGCCACACTCACATAAGAGGCCGATGGATGAAAATGAAGTGCCTCGAAATGCGTGCACACGGGCACGCAAACCGAGGCAATGGCATACGCAACACAAATGACATAGAAATGGAAAGCAATCCTTCTAATAGAATTTCAGCACTAAAATATGGGGGAAAACAGTCCCGAAATGAGGCGAAATGACACCAAATGCATGGAATAGTCCCAAAATGCGAATTTAGGCACCCGAAATGGCCTATAGCTATGCCAAACATGCACGATATGGACATGGAATGTAAAGACAGAAGCAAGGAAGCCCCAAAATTAGCATTTTACTAGTACAAAACATGGTCAAACAGCAAACCAAGATAGGGCGAAACTAGCATGCAAGAAATGGCCCTAAACATGAGATTAAAAAGAAACTCATAGGTGCTGGCCCCAAACAGGTTAGGGTCCTTCAACAATGTTTAAGAGGGACCCCAAATAAGACTATTTACAGTTTATGGAAGCCCCAAAAACAGTATACAAATATATTAGAAATGCAATGCAAAAATGAGGCTCAAAAGTGGCTATAACATGAGGTATACAAAACATTCACCAAACAAGAAAATACCCTTAATAAAACATGTTCAGGAGGTCAAAATAAAGCCACTTTTAGTTCGGACCAAGGTCCAGAAACAGCAACATCAGGGGCTGCCAAGACATACAAAAATGGGACCAAAAAGAGGATATAAAGGGAAGTACAACATGGAAGTCCCAAACAGTGTTGAGCCCTTCTTCAATGTTGAAGAAGGGATCAAAATAAGCCTATATACAGTTTACTACATGCCCAAAAACAGATTACACATAGGCCAAAAATAACATGCAAGATTAGGGCCTAAAGGAGAGATAAAGAAGGAAGTGCTAGCTACTATCCTCAAACAGCAAGAGGTCCTCAATCAAACATGAAGAGGACCTCAAAATATGATGATTTGAAGTTTGGGTCGGAGCCCAAAGATGTAACCACAAGGAGCTAAGATATAGGCCAAAAAAATGCACAAAAGAGGGAAAATGAGACTCACCCTTGTAGAACCAATCTTTAGCAACCTTTGGACTGAGTTTGGGAGCTTTTAACCTCTGGAGGACAGCCTCAAGCTGCTGGAATGGGCGTTGGATGCCTTGTGCTATGAGTTGATGAAGAAATGGCCCAAGAACAAAGGTGTTTGATGGTTGAATGAGAGAGATATGGAGAGAGATGGAGGTTTGTATGTATGTATATCAGATATATGGGGTATATCTCTGGTTTTTCTTGCCTCAAATCTCTAACCTAAACAAAGGAGGAGGAGAGGTGCTTATATAAGCAATGCTAAGCTTCTAAGACAAGCTTCAAAGGGGCCAAGGGGTTCAAGGGGGGTGCAAGGCTTCTAGAGGAAGCTAAAACAGCTGGCCAAGAGCTTGGCCAAAAGGTTCAAGCTTCTAGAAGGTTAAGGGGTTCAAAGGCTCACAAGGTGCAAAACAAACACACATGCACGTGGGGGATCGATTCTGTGAATTCCAGCTGGCACAGCTGGAATCCACTCAATCTGCAGAATGCTCCGGAAGGTCGTCGGCTAGCAAAAATTGCCGGTCAGCAAAATAAAGTGCCGGTCGGCACAATAAATTGCCGGCCGGATATATATAGTGCCAGTGGATGGCCGGTAAGGTCAAAAAACTGCCGATTGGTGTCCAAATTGAAGCCCCGGAAGTTAGCTTTCCAATGGCGCAAACCTTGCATCAAAATTCCTCCTGTGCAAAAAGTTATGCCCTTTTCCGTGAAGCCGCGCAGATTCGATCCAACCGGGATGATGCCCGACTTCAACTGATCATATCTCCCCCACCCGGACTTGGCTCTAGGAGATTCTTGAGTGCAAAATGAAGCCCCAGAAGTAAGCTTTCCGACGGTGGTGGCCTCATAGCTAAACTCCAAGTGAACAGATAGATAAGCCCGATTCAGCGAGGGCTGCTCGACTCGCTTCTACCCGGATTCATGCCGAACTTCTCCCAAACTAGTTTTCTCCTCTCCTTTCCTCTTTTCTTCAACTCCAAAACCCTAAACAAAGTGTTTTGAAAGATTTGCCTCTCTTCTAGCCGAAGAAACTGATTCTTTGCCCTGCACATCTCTCAACACCGAGCAAACCATCAGTAGTGCCCAAGTCTTAAGGGCGGTCAAAAATGGGGTGTCTACACCATCATAATTTGCCCAAACTTTTATTTTAGAATTAATGTTAGTATATTTTTATGATTGTGGGGACATATTTTTGAGTGGAACCCACAAGGTGACAAGATAACACTGGTTAAAGTTGTAACATTGGTCAAACCCTACTTAAAGTATGACTCCTAAGTGATGGAATCCCAATAGGATATAACTCTTAAGTTGGGTAAAAATGAGACTATTGAGGAGATCAAAACCAACCAAATTAGGAAGAGTAATTCGAATACTTGCTAGGCAAGTACAATTCTAGATGAGGCAGGATGTTTCGATATAAAGAGCACATCCCTATGGATTGAGGTACTCATTATGCATGTTCTAGTAATAGATTATAGTTTTAAGTATTTGTGCTATTAAGGGTTGGTTTGGGATGTTATAAAAAAGTACACTTTTTGACTTATTGGCTTATATGGGTTGTGTTTGGGTTGGGTTTGATGTGATGTGATGTGTTAGAGAAGTTATGTGATTTAAATAAGATGATGTGACTTAAATAAGATAGTGACTTTTTGTATTATTTTAGTTTATGCCAAACTAACCCTAAATATTCTCTAGTTCTAGAGAGAGCAAGTCAATGACTTTTTTGGAGTGCCAGTCTGGAAAAGTTCATACAAGATACTAACAGTTCTCTGTCTTGCGAATTCTCAACGTATTCATTTAAAAGATCAACTTCATTTAAAAGATCAAGTTCTCTGTAGACAACCCATTTTGACCACCCATAAGACTTAGGCACTTAATTCGATACACTCGATGATGAAAGTTGAATTGTGTGTTTTGAATTCACAGCAATTCGGATTCAATTAGGCTCTCGAAATAACCTCAAATCATTACCATTTACCTTGTTTGAATCTTTGAGTCTCATTTTTAGACCTTTTGCCACCTTCAGCTGAGTTTGAATAAAAAACAGGGGAGGCCATGCATGCTCGGCCGTATCTCAGTGAAGGCCGGTCATGGCTATGAATGGCCGGTCGAGCCTTGGTGGCTAGAAACATTGTGCTGGGTAGGAGACCGTGCAGCTGTTCATTTTTGAAGATATTTATTATCTTCTGAGCTCAAATTCTATAAAAACGAGGTCCTGCCTTTGTTTTGGAGGTTGGAAAAAAAAAATTCTAAAGAGCTTATATACACCTTGAGAGCTCCTCATTCTTCCTTCTTCTATGGTCAGCAACCTTTGAGTTAACCTACCTCCCTCGTGTCATCTCCATACACCATACACAACCTTGTCTCGCCATCTTAGAGCCATGGTTGATCTTTGAGAAGCCTAATTCAAGCTTGAGGGTGTATTGATACTTAGTTTGGATCACAAGCAAGAGTTAACTTCTTTGAGAGGTGTAAGCTTGTTCTTCCCTCTTGCTTTCAACTCTTTAATTTGCTATCTAGTTCTTATCATTTTGTGTTGTTTTGATCCTATTTAAGTGTTTAAGTTTGGGTTTGGAGAGCTATCAAAAGAGTAGAAAGAGTTTGCTCTTTCTACATTTTTACCTATAGCTCAAACCCTTACTTTTTCACTCTTTTCCTTTGTTCTCTACACTGATTTTCAGAGTTAAAAAAGGGCTAAAATCATGTTTTGGGGGTTTCAAAAATGGAGGGGTTAGTCATCCCTCCTTGTTCTTGTTTACTAGCCTTGTTTCCTCTTTTGTTGATTAGCTTCTTTTAGTCTCCTTTTGTGGGCTTTAAACATTTTTTTTTGGGTGAGCTTTAAGCCTCTGTTTTTCATTTATTAAGGGCTGTTTTAGGGCTGTCCTAGCCTTTTAAATTGGTTCAAGCTTTGGTTAGTTCCTTTGTTGTCTCATGAATTGGCATACATAACTTGTTGCATGTTGTTTCAAACTTTCTTTTACTTACTTTTCATGTTAAGAGTCTTAATCATCTAACTATCTATCTCTTTCATTCTTGAGAATGATTTCAACCGATTGAGGTTGTTCAAAACATGTAAGAAAGACTTCTACTTAATGGCTTAATCATTTCGAAGATTCATTGTCAACGGTATAGTCTCTCTCATGTTTTAGAAAAACCTCTCATTTGACGTTACTTCTTGTTTAGCAGACTTTAACATCACCATGGACAAATGGACTAATGAATTGCAATGGCTAAACAAATTGGTTTAAAATTGGATCAACGAACATAAAGAAAATGGCTTAAATTGCTTAGACTTGGCCAGATGTTATGCCAAATTTATCGAGTCAATAGTGATCATGCACTAATTCATAGCATTTTGATAATTCTTGGAGCGTCTCTACCACCCTCTTTGAGTTCACTCCATGACAAGATAGAGGGGTGGCCATATTCATTGTATTTCATTGATTTTTGTCCAAAATTATATCCGAAATCATCAAGCAATCAATTTGCTCATTAATAGCTTTGGAATCAATTTCAACCTTCTCTCAATGCTTTCCCATGACACAAAAGGAAGAAAGGGACAAACAGAGCTTGAACAACTCTGTCTGCACTGTTTTACACTTCAAACACAAAACGTAGTTTTGCACAAAACTGAGGCACGATCGGCCTTCTCTATGCTCGGCTAGGCTTTATTGAGGGCCGCCCGACCGACCCTTAAAGTTTGGTCAGCAGTGTATTTTTGCAGAAAACAGAGGGCAGCGGTTGAAGTGAAACAGAGCAAGCTTGGGACAGACATGGTTGTTCTTGAACATTGTACATGTACATGCATGCAATTATTGCGCATCATCGGTTATATTATGATTATCATAATTAATTAATTTAACGTTGCTTAGTGTAATTAGTCTCGTTAATTGTTAAGTGTTGTAATTATTCATTATTGTCTATTTGTAATTGTTGTAATAATCTTGGTTATCCGTTGTAATAGCATAGATAGCCTAATTAGCTTAGCCTATTTATTCATTCATTCGGTTTTGTAATAGTTAGTTTAATTCAAACTTTTGGACATTGATTCACACCTTCCTGCGTGAGGGATCAAACGTTGTAATAATGTGTATGTCTTCTAATCCTACGTCTTTCTCTCTTTTATTTATTCGCTTACGATGGTTAGTATAAAGCATCACGTTTCGTTAGTATTCTTGTGCCTTGCATCCACCTGTATTGCATGTATCAAGACTCGATTCATCATTCAAACTTGCATTGTTATTTAAATAATTCTTTGAATACGTGCTTAGACCGCATGTTAGCAAATTGATTCACATGTCATAAATTATTAGCCGAGCCTATTAGTTGCATATCGCATGTATTACATTAGTCATGGTGCATTGATTAGGGATATGCATGTTTTTTAATTAGCTTCTTGTTGTTTGGCTTGGAGTAGGTGAGCCTTTACTTGCTTTAGTATATCACATGAGCGTGAGTATTGCCACGTCTAACATGCTTGCCATGAGGCTAAGTGCTTAAATGATTAAATGCTTGAATGCCTGTAGATGAAGGCTAGTTGCTTGAATTGTGATGGTTTGATTAATGTCTATTTTAGCTCACTTTTTCAAGTGGCAAATTCACAAAACAATTTTGAAACAAAGCATGAGATCAAATGTTCAAATTCTTGCAAATTAGTCTATACTTGTGTGCAGCACATAGTAATGTAATAATAGTCTAATAAATCGGAACAAGATCATAAAATATAAATAAGAAACACATCATGATTAGTAGAGGCCAATCTTTGATTAGGAGAGTGGGATGCTCAATTCATGACATTTCCCTCTCGTACGTAAGTTCCCGAGTCGAGACACTTTGGTGATGACAGACTAATGACCTTTAGCACGAGTCTCGGGTTTCCTAAATTTTTCAAAAATATTTAGGCGGCGATTTTAAAATATGGCAAAGCAATCCATTTTTGATATTTGATTCAAATATCGATTTTCCAAAAAAAAATTGCCGGATTTGGATTTTTTTTTTTGTGTTTTCACTGTTTCACATTGCATTTGTAAAATCAGATTCAAAACCACAAGTAGAGTCCAAACTATAAGGCTATTCACCTTCCTAAAAGAGCGCGGATAGTCAAGTTACAATAATATAATTATTTTATATTTATTGATGGAGATCTACGTTAAAACTATCTAATGGAGAGGATGAGTATCCATTAAGAAGTAAGCAAGCATGTCTTATTATCTTAAAAACTAAAAGCCAAAAATACTAACAGCAGTATTATTTATTATTAGGGGAAATATCATGACGTCCACACACGCACACTACAACACATATCACTGCTTCAGAAAGAACACTTCAAAACAATTCATTCATTCCTTGGCAATGGCTAAAAACACCCAAAAATTTTGTTGGGGTGAAAAAAATGGCATGCCCATCTCAAAGAGTATGGGTGGAAAATAAAAATACATAACTATTGCATCAGTTCAGTTAGCTTCACTATACAATGAAGAGAGAAAAACCAGGAAATTAAATCAATATTCATATTTGATTTAGGGTTCTAAGGCTCTAGTTCAGATTCTGATGACTCCTCTTCCTAATCTTGAGGATGCTGGCAAATGAAAGGTGGTGGGGGATCAACTGTCAAGGTTCCTTCTAACACCTTAATGACCTCACCCATTGAAGGCCTCATTTGCCCCTCTACTTGCAAACACCAAAAAGCAATTCTCAACACCCGCTCCAACTCTTCTGAATTTACCCCATCCTCTATTCTTAGATCAACTACCTTCTCAGCCTGTCCATTTACCCAATTCTCATAAGCCCATTCGCACACATCGTCAGCTTCTTGCCGTGCACTGAGCAATTTCACCACCAACTTGCCAAAATCTTTTACATCCTCCTCTGCCGCTCCCCCACGGTCATCATGAACTCTCCCTAACCCAAATTCACTCACTTTGGCTTTGAAGTTTTCATCGAAAACCACATTCTCGCATTTTAGATTTCCGTGACTTACAAACTCCCTGCATCCCGTGTGCAAGTACGAAATGGACCTTGCCACTGTTAAACAGATCTCTATTCTCTTTCGCCATGTCAGCCTCTTGCACAACTTAGGGTTTTCTATGCATCTTCCCAGTGAGCCATACTTGGCAAACTCGTAAACTAAAAATCTATGATCTGACTCACAACAGTAACCCTCCAGCTGCACAAGGTTTTTGTGATAAATGCTTCCTATTTTTACAACAGTGCTTCGGAACTTCCTTCCTTCCATAGTAGCTCCTTTCAGGTCTTTGACTGCAACTGGCTGGTTGTTTGGAAGCATACCTTTAAACATCTTTGGTCCAATTTGGTGCTTAAAATTTCCTGTAACGTCTTTGATTTCAGAGAAGGTTAATGTGATCAAACCTTTTGAGTTAGGGCCGGTGTAAGCTAAAGCAGCTTTCCTCTTGATATAGTTCCATCTCTTGTAGATGCAGAAGCCAATCCCAATCTGAATTAGGATAAACACTACAAATGTGACTGATGCCACTCCAATTAGACAAGGAAAGCAAAGCCTATTCAACCGTTTCAGTGAAGTATCACGTGGGGATGATGATGATGATGATGACGACACAAATGAAGATGCAGGGGATATGGGTAAAGCAGCAATTGGATCGGAGCACCTCTTGACAAAAGATATTGAACTTAAAGATGGGTCTGATTGACCAGTAGTGTATCGAGTTCTCATAATTCGGCATTGTGCAGTCCCATCATTGGTGAAGGTCACAGCAGTGCAACGAGGGTCTTCTTGGCACAAACGCTTACATTGATGCAAACTTGCTCGTGTGATTGTTTCAGTTGGTGGGTAAACCCCATACAGGGAGGTGTGCTCGTATGTAGTCATGAAGGAACCAGACATACAGTCCTGCCCATATGGAACCAAACACTCCAAGTTAGACTCCATTGTAGATGAAAATGGGCATCTGCAAACAGAGGAGCCTGATGCATTGAAGATGCAGATGCCACAGAGGCCACAGGTTGCAAAGACGTCGCACTGATTCTCAACAGCTTGCCAAACCGGTCTCCATAACCTTGAAACATCATGCCAAGAGTACAGCCGAAGATTTCCATCGACATCTAGCCTCAGAAACCGGAGTTTCACATCTGAATCATTGTGATCTTCTCCAAACACAGACCAAACCACTTTGGATCTTTGATCAAGAAGTTGCAGGGTTCCATCAGAGCTGAGAATAGCTCGGAGGATTGATTGAGAAGGGCTTCCACTGGTCCAGTATACAATGTTATTTTCCCACCGGAGTAGCAACCGACCTTCAACATGAAGACTGTAGTAACTTGACACAGAATTCCTGCTAGCAGCACGAAGCATTTTGGCAACAGAGAAATTCTGCCCTGGGAGGAGTGTGTCTGTTGGGGTGTCAAAGCTTTGCCAAACAATCTCTCTGTTTGTGTTGAGAAGAACAAGATTGCCACTGTCAAGAAGAAATGCTGAAGCAACCGATGAATTGGTAGTTTCACTTGTCCAAGCAACGACTCCTCTTGTGGAATCAAACAAAACCAGTTCTCCATTTTGGGTCAGCTGGAGGTAAGACTTGTTGCCCACTGTAAGTTCAGCTCCGGCAACCCAAACCGCCATTTGTTTACCAATTGGAACAGAATTTGAATAGAAACGGATCCCAACACTATACTGATCCGAACGGTGAAAGAATCCAATGGCAAAATTCCCATTGGAGGAGGTCCAATGGTTGTTTTCTACAACTGAAAGTTTCGAACCCAAGGGAATTTGCGAGATGACAGCCCAGAAGAGTAAGAATCCAACAGAGATAAAGAGTTGGAAAGATGAATGAATGAGCATTCTCTCTTTCCCAAGCATATCTTCTGAATATTTCTAGAGATGCAAATGAACAGACATGTAAACAGCGATGGCCTCTTCTGTCTGCATATTAACAGTGCATTGCAGAGTGAGTTATTGAACCTCAGTTTTCCAGAAACAATTATAGTGTGTTTGGTTGGGAGATTTGATGAGAGATTTGGAAATGAAAACGAAAACTAAGTGAAATGTAAATATATTTTATTTTTATTTCACTCACATTTTCTCTTTCTCTTTTTAAATCTCTTACCAAATCTCTCAAGTCAAAGTAGGCAACTAAGTTGGAATTCCAAAGGTTTTCAAGACCAAATAATTCTAAAGAAGAATGGGATAATGACACCTCCAATACTGATGAATTGAGTCATCGTTTGGGAAGATGGGTTGGGCGTGTTAGCGCTAAAATAGGTAAAAAAAAATACAAAATACGCTTTTTAGTTTCAGGTTAAAAAATATTACATTCAAATCATAATCATTTTATTTTTTTTCTCATGAAAATTAAAAAAAAAAAGCCAAAAAATCTATCCAAACAAAACTTTTTAACCACAGGTTAAAATAGTCAAAAAATCGAAAAATTAAAAAGTCAACTCACATTCCAAATGAATCTAATTGAACCATATTTTCACTATTATGAGGTAACACTAGTTGAAAATATCCTAGTTTCAAAAGGCAAAAGCATAAGCAAACATGTAGATTCAGGAAGTGGAATGCAACAATTCAGAGTTTGGTACCTGAAAAGACATTCAAGGTCCTAAAAATTCAAGAAGCCGACGTTGAATAGAAACCATGGGAAATACCTAGAATGGTCCAAACCAACCACCACCCATCCCACCCCCCACCCCCCAAACCCACCCACCCAACCCGGGCGGGGAGGGGGAATTGGGATGTGAGCAACAAAAAATAGAAAAATGAGAGATTGAATTGAATTAAAGGTAATTCAAACCTGGACCATCATAATAAACTAATGATAAAGATATAAAACTTTAGGGAAAATTAAAAACACCAGATTTGATTAAAATACAAATTTTTCTTGAGGTTTGGAAAATTAGAAATTACTCCTGAGATTTATATTTGCATAATAAATGAAACAATTTGTTATGTAAATATAAAGTTCAGGAGACAATTTATTATAAAAATATAAAACTCAAAGGCGGAATGTAATTTTTCAAATCTAGAATAATCTGTATTTTAGTTAAACCTTGACGGTGTTGGTAATTTGCCCCAAACTTTCATATGTAAAGAAGCAAGCTATTTTATACACATCAGGAATGCATTTTGAATCGAAACAAATGGGACCCAAATTGGGCTTATATGATGAGTATGTGGGCCTATGAAATCATTTTCAAAGCTCAAAAGTAACACTTTTAGGCAATGGGTTACAGGTAGACAAGTTTAAATGGATACGAATCTCTCTCTCTCTATATATATATATATATATATACACACAAAACATTAAAACAGGGAGTATTTGTATTTAGAATTAGATATATTTATGTAGATATTGATACAATGTATTTGAAACCCTAAATTTGTAGCCATAAGAAAATGAAACCCCAGAATGGAGAAGGAACATAGATGATGCAGTAAAAGAAAGGAGTTTTTGAAATCAACAATTAGTACACTATGGTCCGTTTGTTTGGAGAGTTGGAGGAAGGATTGAAATTGATAGTGAGTGGGACCCATTAATATTATGTTTGTTTTGAGAGATGGATAGGAGATTAATAGTAAGCTCCGGATTGAGATAGGCCTCCCCAAAGGGATTCAGATGGGCTTCTAGGACTTGATATTAGAAAAATATTCGGACGGACTAGAAAATTTTTATTTTTATTTATTTTTTATATGTCGGGCATTTTTTTTTGAACATTAATGTTTAACTTTTTGTATTTTTTGTTAAGTAAAAATCATTATTTTATTTATTTTATTTTTTTTGAATTTTTTATTTTATTTTAATTTTTTAAATTTTTTTTACATGTTAGGCATTTTTTTTAAAACATTAATGTTTAATGTTTTTGTATTTTTGTATTTGTTTTATTATTTTATATTTATTTTATATAAAAATAATTTAACAATCTTTACACTAACAACTATATTATCAAAACAAATACAATTTTACTTCATTAACAGTTTCTTCACTATTAATCCTCTTACTATCAATTCCTTCCATTTTATGTCTAAAAACAAACGGAGCCTAACTTTGTACCAAACACAGCCCAGGTGAAAGACAGAGATTAGACTCACCAAGAGAAGAGTACAACTTGAACACATTGCAGATTTAATCGTAAAGTCGCCTGAGAAGTTGTCGCCGGGTCGTCGGAGAGATGGTTTTCGGGAGAGAAGGTATATGATGTGATGAACAGCTCAGACAGAGAGAATTTTTACAGGCTAGTGCATATTTTTTTAATATTTGGAGTAGCTTAATTTATTCATATTTATTAATAAATCTCATCTCACAAATAATTATTTAATTAGTCTTAATTTTTTTTAATTAATATGTTAAGTCTTATTAGTGGATAATTTTTTTTTGTGTGGTTTTATTTTTTGATTTAGTCATATTTTGGTGAATAACTATATCATTTTATTAATGTGACAGGTATGATGTGATACTCCACTGTGACCGACATTAATGTGACACTTCAAATGTCACACCCCAAACCTGCCCCTAAAAGTTTGGGCATGACCTATTCAGAAACGGACGTATAACCTGGTATACATAACCTACGGGGCCTTATCGGAAGCATAAAATACAAACATAATATAGATACAAACTACTCCATTGAGCTATTTCTAATATGCCAGGATCTCATATATCACATACACCATCAAAGGCAGACAAAGTTTAAAACTATATCCCTGGACATCGGTTATATCCGCATACATTTACAGTTCCAGCCCCATGATTGGGCGTATACAAAGAAAACATGAAGTTATGTACATCAACCTTAGATGGACGCTTAAATAGCAAGCCAACATCATAACAACTTCACAAAATGAATGGCTTTGTATAGTGCCTGAACACGTAAAGGTTGACAAAAGAAGACGGCATCAAGGCTAAGACTGACCTCCGGATTGATGACCTACAGAAACAGACATAATAGAGAGTGAGCTAGGCTCAGTAAATAGTAATACATAATAAATGATGTTTAACTTGAAACATGAAATACATCAATACATAATAAGATGCAGAGTTCACACGGTGAGTCTGATTCTGTGTTAAGTACATAATGGCCTTATGCCCAATCCTGCAACATAAGCATGTGGCTATAAGTCCTTGAAACGTGATGGCACGAGGCCCTTAAAACATGTGGCACGAGACCCTTGAAACATGCTTGAAACATATGGCAAAAGGCCCTTGAAACATATGGCACTAGGCCCTTGAAACATATGGCACGAGGCCCTTGAAACATGCTTGAAACTTATGAGAGTAGGCAAAATGTTCACCTTCTTATCATCATGCATTAATATTAAGAACATTCATACATTAACATTAAGAACATTCACGCATTAACATTAAGAACATGTGCATAATTATCATCAATAGAATGCTAAGGGCAATCATTATCTGTAGTAAAGCGTACTATTACTCACAGGGTTGAGATGACGTGTTACTTCCTCCCGGAGTGTGTCCTGCACACATTAAAACTTGCACATTAGTTCCCTTCTCTTTCTTAAGTCATTCCCGGAGTCATTACACTTTGCATGAATGTACAACTATCTTAAAATCATCAGAAAAATATTCTAAAAATACTAGTGAGTCAAGCATGCAAAACGAAGCGAACCATGTTTCCAACCCGGGCCGCACGTGCGGCCGGACCCTCCGCTCGATCGGCCATGCACCGCACGTGCGGTCATACCCCTCCGCTCGAGCGGCCGTAGACAGTAGCCATCTCCAAGTTTTTCTTCTTTCTCCGCTCGAGCACCCAAGGCCTCCGCTTGAGCGGCCATGGCCCTGTTTTGGGGCAGCTCGGTTTCAACTCACAATTACACATCACCACTTCATTTTACATGCAATTCACTATGAAATTCATGCAATATATGGACCCAACTTCACTATAACATGAATTGCCATTTGAATATCACAAAGTAACATGATTCAAAGCTTGATCAAGTCACTATTGTTTTTCCAAATTCCATCCTTTAACTTAAGTTATTTATGTTTATAAATCATAACACATGGTACATGGCATAAAACCAAGGGTTGAAGTATAAATTTCACCATAGCATGTACTAGAACTTGAGCATCATAAAATACACATGAGGAGAAGCTTATTCAAGTTACAAACCTTCTAAATTCCATCTTTAATTCAAGTTCCTCAAGTTTATTAAAACATCACACATTATATAAATATATTTTCATGAGTTTAACATGAGAAACAAGGATTGAGGCATAATTTCATGTCAAAACAACCAATTGATGAGTATCCTCTTCAAGCAAACATAAATCATGAACAATTCTCCATAACCCTAAATCACCAAACATAAACCATAAACAAGCCCTTCTTCACAATTAAAAGGAGAAGTTTCATGTACAATAATTTTTAATATACCTTAAGCTTGAAAAATTTAATGATTCTCCTAACTTGATCCCAATTCTCTTCCTTGTTGTACCTTGTCTTTGTTCTCTTTTCTTCTTCTTTTCAAACCCTTATTCTCTCCAAAAGATGCTTCACGTTTTTTTTTATCAAAGCTCAAGAGAACTTAAGTATATATATTCATAAATAATGACATATAGGACAAAATTTAATCGTTTAATCATTCCAAAATTGAAATTTCGTAAACGTACTTAATATTACTTAAAAATTATGCTGATCACAAATATATTATCAATTTCAGATAATTAAACCGTTAAGGCTTCCAATTTCTAATTCAAACGTTTTAGTGGTGACAGATAATTTTCTTAAGAAACAGATAGGCATCCATTAACATAAATTTCACTTACTTAATCATAATTTTTCATGGAATTTTACAGTAAGCATTTAAAAGTACCAATCGAGGACCGAGAATATAACATAAATCATGTGCAAGGGTCGGGTTACTACACTCTCTCCCCCTTAAATAAGTTTGGTCCTCCAAACTAGTTTTACCTTAGGATTGAAACAAATGTGGGCATTGGTGTTGCATTTCCTCCTCTCTTTCCCACGTTGCGTCAGTTTCGTAATGTTCTTGCCATTCTACTTTTACCATTGGAATTTCTCGATTTCGTAAGTGTTTCACTTGTCGGTCCAAAATGCGGATTGGTTTTTCCTCATAAATGAGCATGTCCCCCAACTCAATTTGGTGGTAATCAATGACATGTGACGGATCCGGAAGGTATCCGCGAAGCATAGAAACATGAAACACATTATGTACTTGACTCATATGTGGCAGAAGGGCAACTCGGTAAGCTACCGAACCCACTCTTTCCAGAATCTGAAAGGGACCAATATACCGGGGTGTTAACTTACCCATCTTTCCGAATATTGGGTGTCCTTTCATCGGAGTAACTTTCACGAAGACATGACTATCCACTTCAAATTTCAAATCCCTCCGTCGGTTATCCGCATAACTTTTCTGTCTACTCTGAGCAGTTTTCAATCTTTCCCGAATAACTTGAACTTTTTCAGTTGTCAACTGAACAATTTCAGCCCCTAATAAGGATTTGTCCCCAACTTCAGCCCAACACACGGGAGAACGACATGGTCTTCCATACAAAGCTTCATAGGGTGCCATATCTATACTCGTATGGTAGCTATTATTGTACGCAAATTCTACCAACGGTAGGTGGGTTTCCCAACTTTCTTGAAAATCTAGCACACACATTCGGAGCATATCCTCTAGAGTCTGTATCGTTCTCTCTGATTGACTGTCGGTCTGGGGATGGAAAGCTGTGCTGAACTTTAATTCGGTACCCATTGCTTCTTGTAAACTTTGCCAGAATCTGGAAACAAACTTCGGATCCCTATCTGATACAATTGAGACCGGAACACCATGAAGTCTCACAATTTCATTCACATAAATTGCCGCCAATTTGTCCGCGTTATACTGAGTCTTTATTGGTAGGAAGTGAGCAGATTTAGTTAATCGGTCTACAATAACCCATATTGAATTCATACCTCGGGGAGTCCGTGGTAACCCCACAACAAAGTCCATGGTCAAATGTTCCCATTTCCACTCTGGGATGGTAAGAGGTTGCAACAAACCGGCAGGTTTCTGATGCTCCGCTTTTACTTGCTGGCATTGCAAACACTTAGAGACAAACTCCGCGACCTCCTTCTTCATACTTGGCCACCAAAAATTTCGCTTCAAATCTCGGTACATTTTGGTACTCCCTGGATGCATTGAAAACCTTGAGGTATGTGCGTCTTCCATCAACTTTTGCTTAAGGTTTAACACATTGGGGACACATATTCGGTTTTGAAATTTGAGCACTGAGTCTACCAAACTGAATCCCGGTTTTGATTTTGTTCCTAACTCATCACATATCTTCTTTAGAGCTTCATCTTCTATCTGATGCAATTTAATTTCCTCAAGTAAGGTTGGTTGGGCCATCACTGCTGCCATTAAAGCTTCTTGTCCATGTAGCACCAAGTCTACTTCCATGTTATCCAATTCAATTGCTAATTCCTTTTGCCTTGTAACTAAACTTGCCAAAGTCCCCATACTTTTCCGACTGAGCGCATCTGCAACTGTGTTGGCTTTACCAAGATGATAATGAATCTGCAAATCATAATCTTTAAGAAGTTCCAACCACCGTCGCCGCCGCATATTCAACTCTTTTTGAGTGAAAAGGTACTTGAGACTCTTGTGGTCAGTATATACTTCGCAAGTGGTGCCATACAAATAGTGTCTCCATATCTTCAAAGCAAAAACTACTGCTGCCAGCTCAAGATCATGCGTGGGATAATTCTTCTCGTGGGGTTTCAACTGCCGAGAAGCATAAGCGATGACTCTTCCATTTTGCATCAGTACACAACCAAGCCCTTTGTGCGAAGCATCATTGTAGATTACAAATCCCTCTGTACCGAATGGTAAGGCCAAAATTGGTGCTGTTGTCAACCTTGTCTTCAATTCCTGAAAAGCAGATTCTCGCTCTACTGACCAGTTGAATGCAACTCCCTTTCAAGTCAGTTGTGTAAGTGGCACAGCAATTTTAGAAAAATCTTGAACAAATCTCCGGTAATAACCAGTTAACCCCATAAAACTACGCACCTCAGCCACATTAGTAGGAGTTGGCCAATTTATGATTGCCTCAATCTTGTGTGGGTCAACAGAAACTTCTTCCTTTGTGATGATATGCCCCAGAAATGCCACCTATAGTAGCCATAATTCACATTTCTTCAGCTTTGCATACAATTTCTTTTCCCGGAGGGTTTGAAGGATCAAACGAAGATGATTCTCATGAGCATCTGCATTCTTCGAATAGATGAGAATATCATCAATAAAAACCACCACAAATTCATCCAAATAGGGCTTGAAAACACGGTTCATCAAACCCATAAAAGCTGCTGGTGCATTAGTGACTCTGAAGGGCATAACCAAAAATTCATAATGACCATACCGGGTTCGAAAAACTGTCTTCTCAACATCATCAGCTTTGACCTTTAATTGATGGTATACAGACCGTAGATCAATCTTGGAAAAGACTTGTGCCCCCTGCAGCTGATCAAATAGGTCATTAATTCTCGGCAATGGATACTTATTCTTGATTGTGACTTTATTAAGTTCCTTGTAATCGATACAAAGCCGGAGTGTTCCATCATTTTTTTTTACAAACAGTACTGGTGCACCCCACGGAGACACACTCGGACGGATGAATCCCTTGTCCAATAAATCTTGCAACTGCATTTTCAATTCCTTCATCTCAACTGGCGACATTCTATACGGAGTCTTCGAAATGGGTTGGGTTCCCGGCGCTACTTCAATGGTAAACTCAATTTCACGGTCTATCAACTGCCATGGCAATTCTTCAGGAAAGACATCCAGAAATTCACACACAATTGGGATCATGTCACCTGTCCCTCCAAAACACTGCATAAATACCCCTGACACCCTTTTTGAATTAATTTACAAGCCTTCGCTGCCGAGACCAAATAAGGTGGAGAAATTACGCCATGCCCCTGTAAGGTAGACTCTAATTGTCCCGGAGGGTGGAAACTGATTTGTTTAGTTAGACAATCTATAGTTGCACCATATTCACCCAACCAGTCCATTCCCAGAATAATATCAAAATAGGTCATGTCAAGAGGTAACAGATTGGCGTATACCCGGACATTCCCAAGCTCGAGTTCACAACCAAAATAGACAGAAGTGCAAAACATAGAGGGTATGTTTGGTTTGTGTTTGAGAGATGTGTTTTAGAGATAAAAAGTACGAAAAGTTGTTTGGTTTGGTTTTTTTCAAAAGATGTTTTGGAAAATTATTTTGAGAGAGAGTTTTGGAAAAAGTGATTGATTTGATGTGTGTGAGAGAGAGATTTGTTTGGAAAACTTGTTTGGTTTACAAGTTTTGAGAAATTTTTTTGGGAAAATTTGTTTGGTTTGATTACTTTTAAAAACTTATTTGTAGAGAAAATTTCCCAAAATTTTTTCAGAAATACAAACCAAACGAACCCAGAGTCTCCTATAGGTGAAGACACACATAACATATAAGACATTGTTTCCTCAATTTTATCTAAATTTTGTACAAATAATTTTGACATGAAGGAATGAGTAGAGCCAGAGTCAAATAAGACAGAAGCAGAATGACTGTGAACCATAAATGTACCTGACACTACTGTTGCTGCATTCTGCACATCTCCTAGAACCAATGCAAACACTCTGCCTTGTCTCGCTGTGTCTTTATTGTTAGTAGATTTAGCAGCTGACTTGGTGTTGGCAGTTGGTGCAGACCCCGTTGAACTGGTAGTAGCCTTATCGCCATTTCGTTGATTCCTCTGAGGGTAATCCTTTATCAAATGACTCGTTTTGCCACACTGATAGCAGGCTCCAGACTTCCATTGGCATGTCCCACGATGCCTCTTTCCACATTCCGAACAAGCAGGAATCATACATTGACTAGGGGCAGAAGTATTTGAAGTCCCTAAATTTTGTTTCTTGTTTGGTGGAATACTTGGCCCCTTTGACCATTGATTATTCAGCCTTTTTCCTTTCCACTCGGTGATCCGATTCTGAGCAGCAAGGTTTCCCTCAGCTATAACAGCCCTCTCCAGTACGTCTACATAGGTAGGTAACTTCAACATATTGACTCGATCCAGAATTACTCCCCGTAATCCCCCTTCAAATTTTCGTGCCTTCTTGTAGTCTGTGTCCACCATGTGCGGTGCAAACCGGGCTAACTCTGCAAACTGGGCCTCATATTCAGCAATAGTCTTGTTCCCTTGTCTGAGAGTTTCGAATTCAGTCACCTTTTTATCCTGCATGCTTTGAGGGAAATATTTATCATAAAACAGCTCCAGAAATCTGTCCCATGTTAACCCTGGATGGATTGTTCTCGTAAGCATCCACCACCTCCGGGCCTCGTCCTCAATAGTGAAGGCAGCTAGTTGCACCTTTTGAGCTTCGGTACATGGGAAAACTTCGAATAACTTCTCTATTCCCAACACCCAGGCTTCAACTTTCATTGGCTCTATTCCCCCTTTGAAAGACGGCAATTTCATCTTTTTAAACTCCTTAGTAAGGGTAATAGTCCGGTTTTCAGCATGAAAATCTTGTGCTGCTGGTGGAGGTACCGATGGCGGTGGCGGCTGTTGTTGAGGCAGTTGCTATTGTTGATGTAGAGTCTCCGCCATTTCCATAATCATCCTCTCCATCCTATCTAGTCGTGCTGAGGTAGCATCTTCCACATCTTCTGTCCTTGTTCTCACCATGACCTACACAACAATCAATTATATACAATAGACATAGTTCAAAATTGTTAGCATTATCAGAGTACACGTAATGTTGCCATCGAACTTGTCTTATACTTTTAGGATGTCATGCATGATGTCTAAATCTTTTCTAGACACCCTACAGCTCAATGGATCCGTGTGTGAGATAGCAGCTCATGCTCTGATACCACTTGTCACACCCCAAACCTGCCCCTAAAAGTTTAGGCATGACCTATTCAGAAACGGACGTATAACTTGGTATACATAACCTACGGGGCCTTATCGGAAGCATAAAATACAAACATAATATAGATACAAACTACTCCATTGAGCTATTTCTAATATGCCAGGATCTCATATATCACATACACCATCAAAGGCAGACAAAGTTTAAAACTATATCCCTGGACATCTGTTATATCCCATACATTTACAGTTCCAGCCCCATGATTGGGCGTATACAAAAAAAACATGAAGTTATGTACATCAACCTTAGATGGACGCTTAAATAGCAAGCCAACATCATAACAACTTCACAAAATGAATGGCTTTGTATAGTGCCTGAACACGTAAAGGTTGACAAAAGAAGACGACATCAAGGCTAAGACTGACCTCCAGATTGATGACCTACAGAAACAGACATAATAGAGAGTGAGCTAGGCTCAGTGAATAGTAATACATAATAAATGATGTTTAACTTGAAACATGAAATACATCAATACATAATAAGATGCAGAGTTCACACAGTGAGTTTGATTCTGTGTTAAGTACATAATGGCCTTATGCCCAATCCTGCAACATAAGCATGTGGCCATAAGTCCTTGAAACGTGATGGCATGAGGCCCTTAAAACATGTGGCACGAGGCCCTTGAAACATGCTTGAAACTTATGGCACTAGGCCCTTGAAACATATGGCACGAGGCCCTTGAAACATGCTTGAAACTTATGGCACAAGGCCCTTGAAACATATGGCACTAGGCCCTTGAAACATGCTTGAAACTTATGAGAGCAGGCAAAATGTTCACCTTCTTATCATCATGCATTAATATTAAGAACGTTCATACATTAACATTAAGAACATTCACGCATTAACATTAAGAACATGTGCATAATTATCATCAATAGAATGCTAAGGGCAATCATTATCTGTAGTAAAGCGTACTACTACTCATAGGGTTGAGATGACGTGTTACTTCCTCCCGGAGTGTGTCCTGCACACATTAAAACTTGCACATTAGTTCCCTTCTCTTTCTTAAGTCATTCCCGGAGTCATTACACTTTGCATGAATGTACAACTATCTTAAAATCATCAGAAAAATATTCTAAAAATACTAGTGAGTCAAGCATGCAAAACGAAGCGAACCATGTTTCCAGCCCGGGCCGCACGTACGGTCGGACCCTCCGCTTGATCGGCCATGCACCGCACGTGCGGTCATACCCCTCCGCTCGAGCGGCCGTAGACAGTAGCCATCTCCAGGTTTTTCTTCTTTCTCCGCTCGAGCACCCAAGGCCTCCGCTTGAGCGGCAATGGCCCTGTTTTGGGGCAGCTCGGTTTCAACTCACAATTACACATCACCACTTCATTTTACATGCAATTCACTATGAAATTCATGCAATATATGGACCCAACTTCACTATAACATGAATTACCATTTGAATATCACAAAGTAACATGATTCAAAGCTTGATCAAGTCACTATTTTTTTTCCAAATTCCATCCTTTAACTTAAGTTATTTATGTTTATAAATCATAACACATGGTACATGGCATAAAACCAAGGATTGAAGTATAAATTTCACCATAGCATGTACTAGAACTTGAGCATCATAAAATACACATGAGGAGAAGCTTATTTAAGTTACAAACCTTCTAAATTCCATCTTTAATTCAAGTTCCTCAAGTTTATTAGAACATCACACATTATATAAATATATTTTCATGAGTTTAACATGAGAAACAAGGATTGAGGCATAATTTCATGTCAAAACAACCAATTGATGAGTATCCTCTTCAAGCAAACATAAATCATGAACAATTCTCCATAACCCTAAATCACCAAACATAAATCATAAACAAGCCCTTCTTCACAATTAAATTGAGAAGTTTCATGTACAATAATTTTTAATATACCTTAAGCTTGAAAAATTCAATGATTCTCCTAACTTGATCCCAATTCTCTTCCTTGTTGTACCTTGTCTTTGTTCTCTTTTCCTCTTATTTTCAAACCCTTATTCTCTCCAAAAGATGCTTCATGTTTTTTTTTTTTTATCAAAGCTCAATAGAACTTAAGTATATATATTCATAAATAATGACATATAGGACAAAATTTAATCGTTTAATTATTCCAAAATTGAAATTTCGTAAACATGCTTAATAACTTGAAAATTATGTTGATCACAAATATATTATCAATTTCAGATAATTAAGCCGTTAAGGCTTCCAATTTCTAATTCAAACGTTTTAGTGGTGACAGATAGTTTTCTTAAGAAACAGATAGGCATCCATAAACATAAATTTCACTTACTTAATCATAATTTTTCATGGAATTTTACAGTAAGCATTTAAAAGTACCAATCGAGGACCGAGAATATAACATAAATCATGTGCGAGCGTCAGGTTATTACATCAAAGATATGACACTCTATAAAAATTAAAAACTCCGTAGTATACTTTTTTTAAATGTGACAACGTAACGGGTATGATGTGACATTCCAAAACTTTTATTTTAAAAAAAAACATTTTAATGTACTTTTTCCAAATGTGACAACATGGCGGGTATGATATGACGCTTAAAAAAAAAATCCTTACTGTACTTTTTTCAAACGTGACAACGTAAGGGGTATGATGTGACACTCTAAAAAAATTAAAAATTTCTTAGTGTACTTTTCTTAAATGTGACAACGTGGTGGGTATGACGTGACACTTCAAAACTTTTACTTAAAAGAAATAAAAACTCTTTAATATATTTTTCCTAATGTAACATGGCGAGTATGATGTGACACTTTAAAAAAAATAAAAACTCTTTATTGTACTTTTCTCAAACGTAACAACGTGACGTGTATGATGTAACACTCTAAAAAAATTAAAAACTCTTTAGTATACTTTTTCTAAACGTCAGATGTGACTCTCCAATGTAGCAGGTATAATGTGACACTCTTAAAAAATTAAAAAAAAATTTAGTGTACTTTTTCTAAATATAACACTAATGTGACGGGTATGGTGTGACATTAAAAAATTATTTAGTGTATTTTTTTTTTTTTCCAAATGTGACACTCCAATATGGCTGGCAAATGAGTCATTACACATTTAAAATGACTAAATGGATCAGAAGAAACAATATGGGACTATATGGATTACAAATGCAAAATATGAGACTTATTGGTCAATTTCTCTATTTTATTAGTATTTTTTTTATTAAAATATGAGATACAAAAATTAGTATGTTTTAAATGATTTTTTAGTTTTTAAAAAAAATATGTAAAAAATAGAGAAGAAAATAATTTTTAACTTTTTTATATAATTTTTTTTAACTTTTTGATTTTTTTAAATAATTTTTAAAATTTTTAACCATTATATGGAGTTCCCAAACTTACCCTAATATAAGAAAAGAATTTTAAATAAAACTTTTGAAATAACTTTTTATGGTCCATAAATGTTAATATATCATTTTTTGTTTAATTTTGAATAGAATTTAACTTTAGACGTAAAATGAGAAAGATTTGAAATATAAAAAGTTAAAGTGAAAAAAAACAAATTTAAAGGATTGAAGTAAAAAAATCATCAAATATAGATAGTAAAGTTTAATTTACCAAACTCATCTTAATATAAGAAAAGAATTTTGTATTTTTATAGATTATATTGGGCTTTCGGTTCATAAATCTAATTTTGGACTTTGTTTATCTAAAAATCCATACTTTAAAATACTTTGTTCACAAGGACAAAGTATTACAAAATGACCAAACACTATCACGTATCTTTCTCTCTCTTCCTCTCTTTTTCATCTCGGTTTCTCTCTCTCTAAAACCCTCAATCTTTGTGTGTGTGTCTGTGTATGTATATGTGTCTCCTTCATCGCCACCGATCTCCTTTTGCCGGCGTCAGAGCTCCGTCGCTTCACTACCGCCGTCAGCCAGCGATGATGAAATCATTGTCAGTAGTCTCTCTCTTTCATCTCCATCGCTTCATCGTTGATGAAAACTCTCTCTTCATCCTCCTTCTAACCTCCATCAAGATCTAGATCTCTTAAAGTTTTTGTCGCCGGCATAAGATCTCGTGAGGTTTTTGACGACAGCATGGAGACCACCTCTGTCGCCAAATCGCTTATTTACCTTGACTCCGCTTCAGATCTGATTCAAAGACGGTGAGCCATTGATGAACTTTGATGAAGACATTTAGTTAGATCTAGAACATTAATATGAGAGAGATTGAAGAGAGAAGATTACTTTATTCTTGATTTCTATCCCGATGATTCTTTTGACCTTTCCAAGCACTGTATGTCTAAAGATCTTGATAATAACCTAATCTATGTTCTTGCCGAAGAAGGCCGGGTAAATATCCCCTATAACACCCCAAAATAATTGCAACAAACCATCCACGATATTCATTAAATAACAACACATGCAGATATATAGAAGAGTAACATATGCAGATATACATTCATAAGGTTAACCCTGAATCTATAGCATATGTTACATAATAGAGATATATAATGAACATTAAACAAATAAGAAATGCCCTAAAGGCTTATAATTTTCCAAGACAATGCTTGGTCACCACAAAATAGATTTAAATCGAATACAGTTAAAGCCCTAGGCTTATACAAATATATACAACAAAATAAATAAAATGAAGCTCTTGCTCCCAAGTCCTCCTAAGCTATTAGATATTATCAGCACTTGAAAATGGTTTTCCCACATATGGTGAACCAAAGCCTAGTAGAAATAATCCAACACAGTATATGAACCTTAACAAAGTTGTAAGGTGGATGTATATGCAATGCTCGTGCCAAAACATTTTATATCTCTTTCAAAACCATAGAACGCTAGGTTTATATCAAAATTCATAAAACATTTCATTTTCAATAGAAAACATGACTGTGAATACAACTCTTTGAATTTCTAGGTATGTGTTTGCAAGTAGACTATACAAGTGCTACAAATTTGTCATTTTTACCAGTATTGACAGGAAGGCTCGACACCTATTCGTGCGAGTTTCTGGTTTCTCACTAAAGACACATAGGCCAACTTAACATTATAACCACACCCCTACCCAGATTCACCAAGTATTCACCATTTTTCTCAAAACAATATACATTTTCAAATATGTTAATCATGCAACAATGCTCAATGCAATGGATGAGAAAAAAGTTTCAATTTTCCTAATTCTCATGCAATTCCTACAACAATCATGGCTTTCCTTCATCGATAGCCCAAAACAGATATCACTAAATAGATAATTAAATTCCTTACATATAACTTTCTCAAATTTGAAGATGTGAGCAATAATACATACCCAACTCTACCATTCTCATTAACATCAATCCAATTTCACAATTTCAACATCAACCCCATATATCATTGCAAAATAAATATTTGAGATTTCTTAGGCAAAAATCTTCTTTTCTTGATAAACAATTTCTCAAGGTAAAAATCCATCATTCATCATGTAACAACAAAAAATATCTATCCACCACTATTTCCAATAAAACATTTGAGAACCTCTTTTTTTGATATCAAGAGAAAACCTAGTTGTTCAAAAATCCACTTTTTCACAATGTTGTTTTATAAAAACAAATAACCAAGTTAAAAATCATAAGGAAGTGTAGAGAAATCTCTACCTTAAGCTTAGAAGAGTGGAAGAGAAAAACTTGGAAAAGCTCAACGTTGGTGAAACCACAAACCTCTTAGATCACAATGAAGCTCTTGACACGATCTACAATTTATCTCAAAGGATCAAGGTGAAAAGATACCTCTAGATGAGTAAATCTAAAGATCTAAATGGAAAAAGTAGAGTTTAGAGAGAGAGAGAGAGAGAGCCTACGGTGTAGAGAGGAAAGAGAAGGAAATAATGAGAGGACAATGTTTTAGAGCTTATTTATAGTGGCTAGGTACTAATAGAATAATAGCCTCAAGGTCAACAAAAAGAATAAGTCAAAACCCCTAAAAAAGTAAAGTCAAACACTGTCCTAAAAATCTGGAAAATACACACAGGGGTTGACCCTCAAGAAGAAAAGCTAAGACACTAATGTTTGCAGTAGACAAGGATCGACTCTAGGAACCCATAGTGTCGACCCTATTTTTTAGAAGTGATTTTCAAGATTAGCTGCAAAACCAGTGTCGTCACCACTAAGACTGGTGTCAACCCCAAATTCTGAATCCAAACAAGAAAAAAGAAACAAAAAATAGGTACGGACATGGTTTCCTGGATTCAAAAGCAATAAATGCGTCGGGTCTAAACCAGAATCGCTATAATCTCCTCCCCATAAGGAATTTTGTCCCCGAAATTTTAGATCCACAATAACACCAATTACAACAATGATAATAATTTGAACTCACAACCATGACCCATCCACTGGTCACCCATTCTCATCACAATTACAAACTAGTTCTCAGTATTGAATATACAATTTGCATTTCCAAAACATATACAATGTTTATATTAATTCAACATAACAAGGTCTTCAATACAAGTTCAAAAATTACTAAATAAGGCTAGATAGTTCTCGTAGACTTCCGCCTCGCGTTCCCGAGTCACCTCCTCAACCCCATGATGTCTCCATAACACTTTTACCAAGGGAATTGTCTTGCCACGCAAGACTTGGCCTGGTTTATCTAAAACCCTAACCGACCTCTCCTCATATGAGGCATCCTTATCTACCTCTAACTTGGTCCAATCCAACATGTGTGATGGATCTGGCTCATATTTTTGGAGCATACAAATGTGAAATACCTCATAAACCCTGAAACGTTGTGGTGGTAAGGACAAATGATAAGCTACCTCTCCAATACGTTCTAAGATCTCAAAAGGCCTAATAAATCTAGGAGACAACTTTCCACTCTTCCCAAACTTCATCAAACCCTGTCTCGGTGATATTTTTAGGAATACATGATCTCCTACGGTCGGCGTAGCTCTTCTGGTGACTTTGAGCCGTAACCAACCTCTTACGAATAACCGTAACCTTCTCCGTCGCTTCCTGGACTAACTCAGGACCTAACATAGGTGCATTACCCACCTTGGCCCAACACATTGGAGATCTACACGGTTGGCCATACAAGGCCTCAAATAGGCCATACAAGGCCTCAAACAGTGACATACCAATTAACGCCTGAAAACTGTTATTATAGACAAACTCCATGAAAGGTTATTACCTCTCCCATGATCCCTTAAAATCAATGAAACAACCCCAAATCATATCCTCTAAGATTTGAAAGGTATGCTCTGACTGCCTACCAGTCTGAGGATGATAGGCGATACTAAAAGTTAACTTAGTACCTAAGGCATTTTGTAGGCTTTGCTACAATCGGGCCATAAAACGAGGATCTCTATCCGAAACGATAGTCACAAGGACCCCATGAAGGCGAAGTATGTCCTTAACATAAAGGTCAGCAAGATAATCTACCGAGTCACTTGTATGCATAGGTATGAAGTGTGCATACTTAGTTAACCAGTCGACTATCACCCATACAACATCATTGTCCTGTTGAGTCCTTGGAAGACCCACAACAAAATCCATTGTGACATGCTCCTACTTCCACTCGACTATAGGCAAGGGTTGCAACAAACCCACTGGCCTCTAATGTTTGGCCTTTATTTGTTGACAGGTAAGGCACCTAGATACAAACAGTGCTATATTTTTCTTCATCCCTTCTACCAAAATTGGCTACTAAGGTCGTGATACATCTTTGTGCCTTCTAGATGTATCACAAGATGTGAATGATAAAATTCTTAGAGTACCTCTTCTTAACAAGACTTCGGTACGAAAAGACAGTCAATGTATCTAACACTTGAGTCAGAATACATGTTTAAGCCCTTCTCTACATTCCCACTAGATATCTTCTCCCAGAGGGTTTTTACCTCACGGTCACCCTGTTGTGCTTCTATAACCCGGTTCACAATTATAGGTTGTGCAACTACAGTAAACAAAACAGTCGACTCAACGGACTCGTCAAGATGAAAGTCAAACTCACCAATGGCACCCAATATCTCCTATTCTCGAATGACAATGCTAGCTATACTCCTAAAGGATTTTTTACTTAAGGCATTGGCCACTACATTGGCTATCCCCGGATGATAATGCAACTTGAAATCGTAGTCCTCCATAAACTCCATCCACTTCCTTTGCTTCACATTCAGGTCTTTTTGTGAAAATAGATACTTCAAACTCTTGTGATTGGAGAATACCTCAAGACTTTTATCATACAAATAATGCCTTCAAATTTTCAAGGCAAATATCACCGTTGTTAGCTCTAGGCCATGAGTATGATAGTTTCTTTCGTGTGTTTTCAACTAGCGTGGGCCATAAGCTACTACCTTCCCCTCTTGTATTAAAACACAATCCAAACCTTCCTGTGACGCACCACAATACACAGAATAACCCAAACCCCTCTCCGGAATAATCAACACCAGAACAGTGATAAGTCTAACCTTAGCTCTTGGAACGACTTCTCATAAGTCTTATTCTACACAAACTTGATTCCCTTCCTCATCAATCTAACCAAAGGTGAGGCTAATTTAGAAAAATCCTTCCCAAAACGGCAGTAATACCCTGCTAACCCCAAGAAACTACGAATCTCAAAGGTGTTCTTAGGTTGTTCCCAATCTTGCTGTACTTCTATCTTAGAAGAGTCTACAATTACCCCTTTCCCCAAATACCACATGTCCTAAGAACTTCACTTCTTTCAACTAGAATTCACACTTCTCAAACTTAGCATACAACTTGTGGACTCTAAGTAACTCAAGCACAACTCGCAAGTGTTCCTTGTGTTTCTCCTCAGAGGGTGAGTAAATCAAGATGTTGTCAACAAAGATGACTACAAAACGGTCTAGGAACTCATGAAAGATCCGATTCATCAAACCCATAAACAAGGTTGGTGCGTTAGTTAACCTAAAAGGCATCACTAAGAACTCATAATGGCCATACCGCAAACGAAATTCCATTTTCTAGATATCTTCCTTATTCACTCTCAACTGGTGATAAACCGATCTCAAGTCTATCTTAGAGAAATAACAAGACCCCTTCAACTGATCAAACAAATCACATATATGAGGTAGTGGGTACTTGTTCTTAACAGTTACCTGGTTCAATTTTTGTAATTAATACAAAGTCGCAGTGTGCCATCCTTCTTCTTAGCAAAGAGAGCCGATGCTCCCCAAGGCGATGTACTAGGGCAGTAAAGCCCTTATCTAACAATTGCTAGAGTTGAATCTTCAACTCTTTTAATCGGCGGGTACAAACCTACAAGGTGACATAAAAATTGGTGTCGTGCCAGGTACTAAGTTGATAGAGAACTCAATCTTACAATGAGGTGGTAAATTAGTGAGATCCTCAGGAAAAACGTTCGGGTATTCACAAACTACCCTTGGTAGCTCAACTAGAACCGCATCACTCTCAACACCAGAGAATGTAGCAAGTAGGAGACTACGCTCACCCCGACCACGCGGATCATACACTAGAAATAAGGCTCTATCAACTTTGTCTCCCAATAAATAAAAACAGTCACCACTCGAGATGCATCCAGTAACCCTCTATCGGTAACAATCTATAATAGCCTGATAGGATGACAACCAATCCATACCCAATATAACATCGAAACTTGACATATCAATCAATACAGATGAAAAAGAAGTCGGCGATCGATGATCTCTATCTCACAACCCCAATACCCTTGATGCAACACAACCTCACCACCAACAGGTAACTCTACCCTGAGTGGAGATGCTAACTATGCCACTTCTGACCCCAATGCTGATGCAAATGCAGACGACATAAAAGAATGGGATGCACCCGTATCAATCAACACATTGGCAATAGAGTTACACAACAAGAAGTTACCTCTTACTACCGAAGACACTGGCACTAAGTCTAGTGTGGTAACAGCATGCACACGCGCTGTAAGTCTCTACTTTACTTGCCCACTCCTTGAAGCATAAGTCTGAAATACTAACTAAGCCGAAGAGACTCCTTGATTGGTCTTTAAGGCCTGTGCTGATGGTGTAAGTTGATGGCTCTGTTCTGCCTCTGACCAGACGCAATAAATATGCCATCTGACTGAGGGCAAAATCTCCTTACATGCCCCGACTACCCACACTGAATGGGGCGTCGATGGTGCAGACTGTTGCCCTCCTCCCTTCTGCGGGCAAACTATCGACTTGTGACCCAGCTGGCCACACTTGAAACAAGTGATCCCTCCCTGACCACCTCTCCCTGACCTAGAACTTAGTGTAGGAAAGGTGGACCTAGATTGTGCCCCTGGGACTGTTGTGGGTTGGAACCCCTCTACCTTTCGCTATCCCCGAGTCTCTTCCTAAACCTCTTGACTTCTCCTGGAACCCCTTATACGCTCCTCCTCTATCTAAACCATGGTCTTAAGATGAGTCGCCGCCTTCATAAGCCGTCCGTAGTCCTTAATCATTGACCCGGTCACTTTGAACAAGATCCCTATCCTCAACCTCTCCTCAAACTTGATACAACAGCGTTCCCCATTGCCACGAGTTTCAGTGTAAATCTTGAGAGGCTAGTAAAAGTTACCTCAAACTCGCCTACTAATAAGCTAAGCTGCTTGAGCTTCAGAAAATGGTCCCTCACCTTCTCCCTAGCAGTGAGAGGTAAAACTTGTCTTGGAAGGCGTTAACAAATGCTTCGCAAGTCACCCCTATATGCCCACGCGCATACTTCGACCACTAACCCGCATCTCTATTTAGCTGGAAGGATGCCAAAGTCACTCTCAACCCATCTTCGTCCTCGATGCTATGCATCTCGAACGTCTTTATCATCTGCTTGAGCCATTCATCCGCTTTCGAAAGCTCTTTCGGATCACCCAAAAACTTATCTGGATTAGACCGGAAGAACTCCCTCTTCAAAAAGATGATCCTGTCTCAGCAACATAGGCCTAGACTTGATTCTCATCCTTGAGAATGTCCATGGATTCTCGTAAGGCTCCAATCATTTCAAGGGCCAAAACGCCCATAGCCTGACGATCTACTGGTTTGGCCATATTGGCTTGATCAACTCATTCCTCCTATGCTTGAATCTTATCCGGTAACTGTATTTCCTGCTGTCTCGGCCTGCCACGCCTACTACCACTACGTCCACGTTCACGTCCTGACATCTTAATGAAGGTAATTAAGAAATTAGCACATTTACAAATGTGCCGAAGCTAATTCACTAGCGTCCTAATCCGATGGACAACAATTAATTCACTCCACATAAGCACATAGTCACATAAACACATATGAACTTCCTTTCTAGATAATGATTATCCCGTGACACTGCCAGAGTTCCAATTAAAAATAGCAGTGATCAAGTGCTCTTATAACAGAACTTCTAGAAACCCGCAGACGCAATCAATATCTTAGAAATTAAATTCCATACCTACTCAGTCACATAAGGATGTTATCACGTAGCATACCATATATACAATTATCTCTATCATGCGAGATAAACCTATTGTGGTAAGAACTACTTCCCACATACCCAAAGTATTCAAACTTGGTACGCTCTGATACCAAGTTGTAACACTCCGAAAGAATTACAAAAAACCATCCACAATATTCATTAAATAACAACACATGAATAAGTAATTATCTTCTATTAGTCCCAATTAATTGCACAAAAGAGTAACATATGCAGATATACATTCACAAGCGTAACCCTAAATCTATAGCATATGTTACATAATAGAGAGATAGAATGAACATTAAACAAATAAGAAATGCCCTAAAGGCTTACAGTTTTCCAAGATAGTGCTTAGTTACAACAAAATAGATTTAAATGCAATACAGTTAAAGCCCTAGGCTTGTACAAATACATACAACAAAACAAACAAAATGAAGCTCTTGCTCCTAAGTCCTCCTATGCTATTACCTTAGTGGAGGCATATCATCAGCACCTGAAAATGGTTTTCCCACATGGTGAACCAAAGCTCAGTAAAAATAATCCAACACAGTATATGAACCTTAACAAAGTTATAGGGAGGATGCATACACAATACTCATGCCAAAACATTTTATATCTCTTTCAAAACCATGCAATGCCAGGTTTATATCAAAATTCATAAAATATTTCATTTTCAATAGAAAATAGGACCATGAATACAACTTTGTGAATCTCTAGGTACGTGTCTGCAAGTAGACTATACAAGTGCTACCAATTTATCATTTTTATCGGTATTAACCGAAAGGCTCGACACCTATCTGCGTGAGTTTCTGGTCTTTCACCAAGGACACACAGGCCAACTTTACATTGTAACCACACCCCCTACCCAGATTCACTAAGTATTCACCATTTTTCTCAAAACAATATACATTTTCAAATATGTTAATCATGCAACAATGTTCAATGCAATGGATGAGAAAATAGTTTCAATTTTTCTAATTCTCATGAAATTTTTACAACAATCATAGCTATCCTCCACCAATAACCCAAAACAAATATATCTAAACAAATAATTAAATTCCTTATAGATAACTATCTCAAATTTCAAGATGTAAGTGGTAATACATACCCAACTCCACCATCCTCATCAACATTAATCCAATTTCACAATTTCAATATCAACCCCATTTATCAATACAAAATCAACATTTGAGATTCTAAGGCAAAAATCCTCTTTTCTTTGTAAACCATTTCTCAAGGTAAAAACCCATCATTTCATCATGTTACAACAAAAAATATCTATCCACCACCATTTTCAATAAACCATTTGAAAATCTCTCTTTTTGATATCAAGCCAAAACCTAGGTTGTTCAAAAATCCACTTTTCACAATGTTGTTTTATAAAAACAAATAATCAAGTTAGAAATCATAAGGAATGCGGAGAAATCCCTACCTTAAGCTTGGAAGAGAAGAACTTGGAAAAGCTTAATGTTGGTGAAACCACAAATCTCTTGGATCGCAAGGAAGCTCTTGACACGATCTACAATCTATCTCAAAGGATTAAGGTGAAAAGATAGTTCTAGGTGACTAGATCTAAGAATCTAAGTGGGAAAAGTAGAGTTTAGAGAGAGAAGAGGAACCAACGGTGTAGAGAGAAAAATAGAAGGAAATAATGAGAGGAAAGTGTTTTAGAGCCTATTTATAGTGGCTAGGTACTAATAGAATAATAGTCCCAAGGTCAACAAAAGGAATAATTCAAAACCCCCATCAGCCCAAAAATCTACAAAATACACACAAGGGTCGGCCCTCAAGACAGTGGTGTCAACCCTCAAGAAAAAAAGCTAAGCTAATGTTTGCAGCAGACAAGGGTCGACCGTAGGAACATATGGTGTCGACCCTATTTTTTAGTAGACAATCCATAACAAAACAGCAAGAGAAGGGTCGACCCTGAGAACCCATAGTGTCGACCCTATTTTTTAGAAGCGATTTTCAGGATTAGTAGCAAGACAAGTGTCGATACCACTAGGATTGGTGTTGATCCCAGATTCTGAATCCAAACAAGAAAAAAGGAATTAACAATAGCTACGGACATGGTTTCCCGAATTCAAAAGCAATAAACAGGTTGGGTCCAAACCAGAATCGCTATATTCTCTCTCTAACTCTCACTTTCTCTCTTTCTCTCTCTCTCTGTATATATATATATATATATATATGGTTATATGCACGAACAGACTCACGAAATGCGAAATATTTTGAGAGTGGGTTTGCTTTATGTTTTTTTGAACATTTTTTTTATAATGTTTTTTGGTAATAAAATGTAGAAACATATATTTAACTATTGGATTTTTATTTTTAAAAAAATTTGGTATTTCTTGGATATGTTAAATTTAGCTCCAAATATATTTGTAATTATTATTATTATTATTATTGTTATTATTATTATTATTTTTGTTCTTGTGTTAAACATATGCAGATCTTGATAAAAACTCTTACTGGAAGCAACTTAGTACTATTATTGATCTATTTAATTGTCTCAAACGATAATGATGTTGTTGTATGGTTATATATTCGGATATATATATATATATATATATATATATATTTTCCAGAGTTGTCGTTCATGATAATGATGATGAAATAGATTGGAACAAGAAGATGAAGAGAAGATAAGATGAATTTGTGGTGTGATAATCTGTTCTGTTTTTGTTGTTGTTGATGATGATAAACAAATTGCAAATGGATAAATAAATAATAAAAAAATATGTTTAAAATAGCTAAGATATGTTCAGATTTGTTCAAATTGCTCAAAATGGCTCATATATGAATCTCAAGCATATGGCATTTGATACAGATAAATTTTGAACAAATATAATCAAAATTTCAACAGATAGAATTTAGGAGGAAAAAAAATAGCTAATAAAATTGGGGTATATAGATTTAAACAAATAAATGAAAAAATTGAACAAATAATAAAATTTGGATAGATATTTGAGTAGATAAGGCTAAAATATTGAACAGATAGTTAAAACAATTTGAATAGATAGATATAAAATTTGAACAAATAGAAAATAATTTGAACAGATAGTAAAAAAAAGTCAACAGATAAATTAAAGGGTAAAATTAGAAATAAAATGTCTTTTAAAACAAATAAAAGGACTTCTTGCTAAACTATTTTACAAAGCGTAGATCTTTCACCAATAAAAAATATCTACTAGATCTAATACCTTGTACCCTACGTAACTTGGACTTTTCAACAATTTTCTTGATTATATTTTAGTCAGCAATGGGCATCGGGTTGGACTGGGCTTTCAGAATATCAGAAGAACGGGAAGTTATTAGTTGCTCTAGTGCATTGTCATGTAGTGCACCATATATATATATATATATATAGTGATAAATAGAGAGAGTGAGATTTATAATTTTATGTTGGATAATTTGGGAATATGCAAGAGTATGAAAGTTTATGATTAATTTAGGGTATGGCCACGCGGCTACTAAGACCAACTAATTATTTTTCCAAAAGAACTATCATCAATAATAAACCCTCCAATTGACTATAATTACCATGTGGTGTGGTGATTACTATTGCCTATGTTTGGGAAGTTGGGTTTGAAAATTTTTTGGCTAAAATAGTCACAAAAAATAAAGTAGGCTTTTTAGCTCAATAAGACAAAATATCACATCTAATCCATAATTATTGCATTCTTTCTCTCACAAAAAAGTTAAAAAAGTTAAAAAAGCTAAAAGTCCTTCCCAAACTAGATATCAAAATAAATTATTTATATAATATGAGAGAGATGAATGAGGAAATAGATAAGAATTCATGAACTCATGCACACTTGAGTGGTTTTTGTAGTTTTTAAGTGAGAAAATTAAAAAGTAAGTTTTATGTTGTACTATTTGTGTAATATCGTACAAGCCTGAGCTTTCCTTCCATCTAAAATCTGAACTAAAGAATGTTATCGGTTGAGATATTTTAACAAAAATATAAGTAATAATGGTTTAATTGCTTTATCATTTTGTTGTTACAAAGGCTATAGTAAGTTGATAGGTTACAAAACTAATATTGTATTCATAATTATTATTATATTCAATATGAGGTTTTTATGACTATATAATTAAGTGTATCTATGAGTGTTAATATACTACAAGAAAACACATTTTTGGCAACCATTTTTGGCTACCAAAACAAATTTAGTCGCCAAAAGTGTGGGAATTGGCTACCAAAATTAATTTTAGTCGGCAAAAGTCAGCTTTTTAGCTACTAATTTTTTTTAGTAGGGGAATGTTGATTATTGGCGACTAAAATAAATTTAGTAGCTAAAAATATTACAATTGGCCACTAAAAAAATTTTTAGTAGCTAAACATATCACAATTGGCGACTAAAAGAAATTTTAGTAGCCATAGGGGCACCTTTAGCTACTAAATTGTTTGGTAGCCGAATGAAAATAAAAAAAAAATTTAATTTTGATCTTTGGCGACCAAAATTTTGGTCGCCAAAAATATATTTTCAGCGACAAAATAACTTTTAGTCGCTGTAGACCTACTTTTGGCTACTAAATTGTTTGTTAGCCGAATGAAAATAAAAAAAAATATTTTTGATCTTTGGCAACCAAAATTTTGGTCGCCAAAAATATATTTTCAGTGACAAAATTCCTTTTAGTCGTTGTAGACCCATTTTTGGCTACTAAATCGTTTGGTTGCCGAATGAAAATAAAAAATTTAATTTTTAATCTTTGGTGACCAAATCATATTTTAGTCGCCAAAGATGACCTATATATATATATTTTGTACCAAACCAAACCCTAAAATAATCAGCACCTCTCCCCCCCTCTCTCTCTCTATTTTCAGCGTTGCTCCTCTCCCCTCCCTCTCTCACTGCCGCTCTTCCTTGCCTTCGCCAAAAATCGGAGCACCCCCTCCTCCTCCGCCATCGCCATCGTCATCGTGAGTACCGCCGCTCTTTTCACGCCGCCTCCTGCTCCGCCGATCTTCATAGATCCACCGCCACCGCCACGAGATCCAGAGGCTTCATCACTGAGATGAACTCTGCTCCATTGATGCTCCGTCTCGCGTATGCTTCTCTCTCCCTCTCTCTCTCTCTCTATATATATATATATATCTATATATATATATATGTATATCTATCTCATTTATCTCATTTATCTTATGTGGTGTTTTGGGTTTATGAAATTGAAGCTTTGAATGTTTGCGTTGTCTTTGAACTCTGTTTTTGGTGATATTCAATAATAAATTTGAGATTTTCTTTTCTTTTCCCCCTACATTTTCTTGAATGCCAAATGGGCTGTTGTTGTTGTTGTTGTTGTTGCTGTTGTTGTTGTTGTTATTATTATTATTATTATTATTATTATATGGCTTTTTTGGTTTCTGATGTTGTCCTCAAGTTCAGGGATTTAAAGAATGCAAAGGAGGACTTGGGCAAGAATTGTGTTGCACTTTATGAGGCTTCAAGTGGTGATGGGTCGTTAAATGATGATGGTTTGTTTTCTCTTTCCCATTTATTTGTTTATTTATTTATGAAAATGACAGATACTTGGTATTCTACCTCTGATAATGATTTATATATAGTTCAAAGGCTCCTCAAGTTAAATTGAGATTTATCCTAACAATTTTGGTTGACTGCATGATGCTTTTTCTTGCCAATGAGGCTTCAAGTTTTCTAACAAGTAATGGGTATTGGTTCTTTTCTGAAGGGCATTGTGGAAAATCATCAACATTGCCCGACTCTGCTTTGCCTCACAAAGAATGTCCAGATGATGGTACATTTCTGTTCCTTTAATAGTTTTCATTTTCAATGCTTTTCTTGGCAATGATTGATTATTGGTGGCTATTTTTAGTGAAGGGTATCATCAGAAATCATCAAAATTCATTAATCCTTTCTTACCGTTGCATTTACTAGTTTGCATTGTACATCACCAAACCATTTTAATCTATAATCTGTCAACTTTACTTCAATTGGTGTTACTCCTAACATTTCATTTCATGATTGTATTCATCTCTAATTTTTTCTTGCTCCACAGATCCAACTAAGTATCCTTATCTCAACTACCATAATCTTTACTAACCATACAACATTCCAATTCTAATATCTAATTGTTATTTCCCATACATTACATTGTTGATGATTTTGACCCAAACAATGTTTTAAAAACTGCAGATTGGGAAGCTATTGCAGATCGTGCTCCAGAGGAACTACTTTCTCCACAGTGCTTGCCCGAAGTCTCGAAACTATCACTGCAAGATGCCAAAACTCAAACTCCTAAGCGGCGTGGAAGGGGAATGTTCGCATACACTACTCATGGCATGTATAGTGATCAGCAGTCTCATGGGTCTATTGTTGGTAATTTAGAAAATGAAGCTATGTGCGATAGTTCAGAAGGAGATACACAGATAAGAAATGGTATGCATCAATGTGAAATGCATTTGAAGGCAGATACACAGATAAGAAATGGTATATATGCTTGATGTTCTTAGTGGAAGTCTTCAACTCACTCTCATGGCACAGAGTGAGTTGTATGAGGTATTCAAGTTGGACTTTCAAGGAATCTCAAGGCACTAAATTATGGAAGGCATTAGACATTTCATAGGATAATATTGTATAATGCTCCTCTTTCACGTCATATTTATCTGGATGGAGCTGATGTGATTAGTCAGATGTCCTTCAGTAACAATTAAATCCCTGTGTTGCTTCTATTTGTTCGTTATTGGCTTTCATGATGGTGTTGGACTAGGAAACATAGATACAGATACGACACGATAAGTATAAAATGATGTAGTGATAAGGGAGGCCTTTTAGGGGCCCTGATCTTTTTCCTTTTACCCTAGTTCACCTCTTCCCAACATATATACATATATACACACATTCATTATCTAACTAAAATAAGGAGCCTCCCAATGTAGAGATTGGGATAAATTAGGGGCTCATAGTGTTATTGATAGAAGTACAGCAGGTTGGATCAGTCATAGTCTGCAAAATGTGTTCATTAATTTCTTCCCACTTTAGATGCTATGAGAGAGGAATTGCGGCAGGAATGGAAGGGTGATGGAAGGCAGCTGGGGGAAGGGATATGGATGGGTAATAATGGCTTTTAATTGTATTTCTAACTGCAAAACTGTTGTTGGAAAGTTACTTGATTATCTCCTTTATTACTTTACAGATTTTCTACTTCATTGGATTTGCATTTCTTTCTCTCAAAGCGAGGCTTCAGGAGTTGATGGGCGAAGAACAGGTGCCTTTCTTTCTTTCTTTCTTTCTGTCTATCGGTATAGTACATAAATATTTATATAAGTCCAGTACATTTGTTGGGGAACAAGTCCTTTAATTCAGCAAATTTAAGTTCCGTTAATTGGATTAGGTACAGACCTATTGGCTCTGTTTCATTAGCAGAATTAATAACAAGGGAATTGATAATCCATAAAATTAGTGTATGATTAGTTATCCAACTAGATTAGTGGAATAAATAATTTCCTCTTGTCCATGTTTATTTTGCAACGATAAATATAAAAATATGTAATTCCAAATTATAACCACACATTGGAATGTGAATCCTATAGATTACTAATCTCAATCCTATGCCATAATCCCTCAATCAAACAGACCCATTATGTATAAAGTGACCTTCTTAAGATTAATTGAGCAAATTTTAATAGTTGAATCAGTAACCTATTTGAAAGAAAAAGACCAACAAAAGTAGATTTGGATATATTATGAAGAATTGATCTCACCTAAAACCTAAGTTATATAATTCAATGCAACCAATGAAAAATAGTTACATATGAGAACAAAAGTACTGAAATTAGCATAAAATAAATACAGTTTCATAGAGATCACATAACAAAAATTTGAAGCAAACCACAATTAAAACAAGGCAACCATACCTTAAGATTGGGAACTTGATCAGCTTCACCTTCCGATAACAACACAACTTTTATATATCTTATATATATATGGAGGGAGAGAGAAAGAGAGAGAGAGAGAGAAAGAGAGGCTCACCCTTTTTCCCTACCCTCCCAGAACTAGAAATAAGGGTTGCGAATGTGCAATTGAGGTAATATAGATGGATTGGTTGCCACATTATCGGTCCTTAATTTGTGATTTGTACTTCTTACATTGGATTGAATTTACTAACAGGCACAAGACTAGGTACCATATTGGACAACTGGTGAAAGAGGCATCAATTAAGCTTAAGCAACCTACTGAAACAAATCAGCATATTGAAGTCAGTGTGAGTTCACATGTGATTGGCATTCTCAATTAGCCATTTTTATGCTACACATAGTTACCATCCTACTTTTTTTGCTTCCTCTATTTACACTCGTGTAGACGTCCCCGAATGCCCTGGGAGGAACGAGCTCCCGTTCTGTTCATTTTGGGGTCACTACAGCTCAGGACTCTCAAATTTGTCACGGTTCTAAATCTGAACCAAAGAGTCCAAATCCGGCAAATCGTTTTGAGAAAACAGATTTTGAAAGAAGTGCCAAACATGGACTGCTTTGCCAGATACAGAGTCGCCACCTAAATGTTTTTAAATGGGAAATTTAGGAAACCCTGACTCGGTGCCAAAGGCCACGTGTCCGTCATCACCAAAGTTGCCTCGGCTCGGGAACTTGGGTACGATTGGGGAAGGTCACTTCGTGAGCACCCCCGCTCGCCCGATCAAAGATCGGCCTCTACTAACCATGATATCTATTTTTGAAAACTTTGTATGTCCTTATTCCGGTTATTAGCCTAGGTTACTATGTGATGCACATAGCATACAAGTATAGACTGGATCGCCCGAATTGGAACAAAATATTTCATGCTTGTTTATTTGAAAGATGGTTTGCTACTCGTAAGTAGGCTTTAAAATGCAGATTTTGCCACCCGCAGGTGGGCTTAGGAAAGATGGTTTTGCCACTATCTAGTGGGCTTAAAACTCACAGTCAATGATTTGTTCCAATCCAAATAACCCAACCTTCACCCACAGGCATTCAGGCAGATATATCACATAAGCAAATAGCCTCATGGCAAGCATGCTATTCATGGCAGTCACTCACACGCATGCAAGGATGCTAAAGCATAGAACTTACCGAGTACTCCAAGCCAAAATAGAAACTACATTAGAAATCATGCATGATCCTAAGTATACAAAAATGCCTAATGCAACACATGCAAAAATGCAACTATAGCAGGCTCGGCTATTCTAAACATGGCATATGGAATGCTACAGCTAACACGCATTCAACTTTGAAATTGAAATACAATGCAGTTAGTATGATGCGCCGAGCCCGGTGCATGCAAAACAGATGAATGAATGGAAACATGCTATCATACTGTATGCTAATTGAAACATGCCCTAATCTAACCATCGTAAGCTGGTAAATAAAAGGGAGAAAGACGTGGGGTTGGAAGACATACAACACACACACGCACACTTATTACAGTTGTGCCCTCGCTCGGAGGGTCCGAATAAATATACAGTCCCGAAGGAAAGAATATTACAGTCCAAATATTACAGTCCAAATATTATACAATTCCTAATTTATTAACAAATCAACTGAGAAAATAAATAAAACTGGCATGCAAACCAGGGACTGCCTTGCTTCTGATGGATGATGCATGTCCGGGTTGTCTTGCGCGGAAATCCACCAGGATGCCCCAATTAGCCTTTGTTTAGCAGTTATTCTTGAAAAGCGTGCCAAGCTCTGAAAAGTTGCTGATTCTTCATTTGCTGCAACAGAGAGCAGGAAAGGGGCATAGCAATGTATTTTCACAGATATATGCATGCCTCGATCCTCGTGCCACCAATCACGCATACCGAGGCATGATGGCCGAGGAGTCGAACTGCACAATTCAATATAGAATGAATGCACATGGAAACACAACAAGAACCTAACTCCATCATGGGTAATCCGGAGTGTCGGTGACTGGGGAACTGAGACACATTCCGTCACTCGGAGTACGAAATGCACCTCGTTTCCCGTGCCCGGGCTAACTCCTATTCCGAACACGATGCAATATGCATGACATGCATGAATGCAACTAAGATACAGCCTAGCATGCGCAATGTTATGAAAATGAGATGCTTCGAAATGCGTGCACACGGGCACGCAAACCGGGAAAACGACAGAATGCGATCTAAGATACAACCTAGTATGCACCATGCTGTGAAAATGAGACGCCTCGAAATGCGTGTACACGGGCACGCAAACCGAGAAAATGACAGAATGCGATCTAAAATACAACCTAGTATGCACTATGCTGTAAAAATGAGATGCCTCGAAATGCGTGCACACGGGCACGCAAACCGAGAAAATGACAGAATGCGATCTAAGATACAACCTAGTATGCACTATGCTGTAAAAATGAGATGCCTCGAAATGCGTGCACACCGGCAGGCAAACCGAGAAAATGACAGAATGCGATCTAAGATACAACCTAGTATGCACTATGCTGTAAAAATGAGATGCCTCGAAATGTGTGCACACGGGCACGCAAACTGAGAAAATGACAGAATGCGATCTAAGATACAACCAAGTATGCACTATGCTATGAAAATGAGATGTCTCGAAATGCGTGCACACGGGCATGCAAACCGAGAAAATGGCATATGCAATGCAAATGACATGAAAATATGATATGGGCTTATACCAACATGAGAGAGCCTCAGCCACACTCACATAGGATGCCGATGGATGAAAATGAAGTGCCTCGAAATGCGTGCACACGGGCACGCAAACCGAGGCAATGGCATACGCAATGCAATGGCATGGAAATGGCATATAGAATGCAACATGGACTTACACTAACATGAGAGAGCCTCAGCCACACTCACATAAGAGGCCGGTGGATGAAAATGAAGTGCCTCAAAATGCGTGCACACGGGCACGCAAACCGAGGCAGTGGCATACGCAATGCAACATGGCTAAAATGATATGCAAACATGCTAATGGATTTTCAGCAATGAAATGTGGGGAAAACAGCCCCGAAATGAGGCGAAAACACACCCGATGCATGGAATCTCTACCGAAATGCAAATTAGGCGCAAAGAATGAACTACAGCTATACAAAGCATGCATAATTGGTACATGGAATGAAAATAAAGAAGCAAGGCAGCCCCAAAATTAGCATTTTTACAGTACAAATCATGGCCAAACAGCAAGCAAAGATAGGGCAACAATGGCATGCAAAAATGGCCCTAAACATGAGATTATGAAGCAACTCACAGCTGCTGACTCCAAATGGGTTAGGGCCCTTCAACAAAATTGAAGAGGGGCAAAAAATAAGCCACTTTACAGAACTATAAAACCCTCAAAAACAAACATAGATATGGCTAAGCTCTCATGCAAGAAAATGAGCCAAAAGGTGGCCAAAGAGGCAAGTGGTATATGCAAAGCCCAAACTGAAAAATTCCCTTCTACAACATTGAAGAGGGACCAAAAATAAGCATATTTACAGAACTTTAAAATGGCCAAAACAGTATACAAACATGCTAGAAATGCAATGCAAAATGAGGCTCAAAAGAGGCTATAACACAAAGTATACAAAATATTCATCAAAAAGCCAAAGAGCCTTAATGAAACATGAAGAATGGGCCAAAATAAGACTATTTTTAGTAAAGAAAAACGCCCAAAAATGTAAGCATAATGGGCTGCCAAGACATGCAAGAAAAGGGGACCAAGGAGGGATATTGAAGCAAGTGCAAGAAGGAGGGCTCAAACAGTGTTGAGCGCTTCTTCAATGTTGAAGAGGGGCTCAAAATAAGCCTAATATCAGTTCATGAGAAACTCCAAAATGGATCACACATAGGCTAGAAAAAGCATGCAAAATATTGACATACAAAGAGGGTATTGAAACAAGTGCAAGAAGGAGGGCTCAAACAGAGTTGAGCCCTTAATGAGACATGAAAATGAGCTCAAAAAAATGACTTTTTCAGTTTTGGTCGGAGCTCAAATGTTCAAGAAAGAGAGGCTAAGAAATGTTGCAAAAATGAGCTCAAAAAGAGGGAAATGGACTCACCCTTGAAGATCAATACTTTTGTTGCTTCTTGGACCAACTTTGATGACTCTAAGCTGCTGGAATTCCTCCCCTTGCTGCTGAAATGGAGTGGTGGTGGTAGAGCTTGGTGGTGTAGAAGAAAACAAGGTGTAGGACTTGGAGTTTTCAAGGAAAATGAGAGAGATGGGGGGAGAATTATGTATCTATGCTTGAAGACCAAATTTTCTAACCCCTATATCTAATGCCACCAGCTGGTTATATGGACAAAAGAGAGGGAGCAAAGGGAGGCAAAAGGTGGGGGAAATGTAGGCAAGCTTTCCCCCACAAAATATCCCCCGGATACAGATCTTTTCTGGGGGAAAAAGCTATACAGCTGTAAAGTGCAAAGTGTGAGGAACATGGCCGGCCCATTTTTGGACTTGAAAGTGGCCGGCCGGCCACCTCCCCTAGCCGGCCGGCTAGGGGTCAAAAGGGTCAAGAATAATTAGTGGCCGGCCACCACAAAAAGGTGGCCTCCCAGGTCTCCTCATCACAACCCTGTGGTTCGAATTTGGAAACTCTAAAACAGAAGAGAGAACAAGCCATTTTGAGGAGGGGTTCAAAAGGTTCAAATGTAATTAATGGCCGGCCATAAAATTTTAGGGTCCTCCCATGTGTGTACATCACAAATATGTGGTTTGTGGTTGAAGAAAGTGGCTCCAAGGTGTTCAACATTGGCTCGGAAGGAGGGGTTCAAAAGGGTCAAGCAACATTAGTGGCCGGCCACCAACTTTTAGGGTCCTCCCATGTGTGTACATCACAAATATGTGGTTTGTGGTTGAAGAAAGTGGCCCCAAGGTGTTCAACATTGGCTCGGAAGCGCGAAAAACGGGCGTCGGAGGGCGAAAATGGAATATAACTGGTTGCCGAGATAATTGCTGGCCTCCCACCCTCCAGTGACCTTCCTGGTGATAAAACAGAGGCACCTGCCAAAAATGAACGAAAACCGATGCAAAACGAATGCTCGGGGGCCGAAACACGCAGTTCGGGGTCCCGAAAATGGGCTGTTAAGCACCGAAAGTGGCATTCGGCCACGAAGTGGGTTTCTCAGACCCCAGTGTCCCTCAAAAGGGAGTAGAAAGGAAGTATGCCAAAAATCAGAGCAAATGGAGATGGTTAGGCGGTCCCGAACAGAGGCACACGGCCAACGGTCCCGAAAAAACGGAAACCGGGCTCCGAAATGGGCAAAATGGCCTACGACCATAAAACGTAGCCCACAGCCACTGAGAGATGGTCCACGGGACCTCTCCCTCCCCTCAGGAAAAGAAACAGAGAAAACTGAGCCTGGTTCGCAAACCGAGGCAGGGCACAGAAGAGGGTTCGGAAATCCGGAGGCAGGGCTCATGGCCGCGACTCTGAGATTTCTGAACGAGCACGATATGCAACGTCACCGAGCGCTCAATCGGTGATGTCTGAGTCTTAAGGTCGATCAAAAATGGGGTGTCTACAGTTGCCCCTCTTTGACAGAACTCGGAAGTCACAAGTGACGGGAGTGAATGTCAAAGCCCAGAGACGACCCATTTTTGACAAGGCCGAAGACTTAGACAAACGTACAAGATAAACAGAGATGTGCCCGCAGGCATGCCCGCAGGCAAAGGGGGCAAAATGCAAAATGATATGCAAGGAGATTCTGAAGATTGGACTTATACGCTACGCGAAGCCGGTTTTAATAATTGGACTTATACGCTACGCGAAGCCGGTTATCACTCATGATCATGCAAAGAGAGCTGTAATGAAGCAATTATGCGAAATAAATGCAACATTTTAAGCGAATGCTAGGCAAGCAAGTAAACTCGAGCCAAACTACACCTCGTGCAGAAAGGACGTAAGAAAATTATGGAATTCTCACTGCGAATACAGTGTGCATGTGTGATAGATACACAGAGCGAACATGTGATTGATACACAAAAAGGTGAACACAAAGTGTGATAGATGCACTAAGTGAACAAGTATGATAGATACACAAAGCGAGAGTGTGTGATTGATACACAAAAAGGTGAGCACAAAGTGTGATAGATGCACTAAGTGAGCAAACGAGTGTGTGATAGATACACTATTTGAGCAAAGTGTAATTGATATACAAAGGGTGAAGTGAGCAAAGTGTGATGGATACACACTAAAGGTGAACACAAAGTGTGATAGATGCACTTAGTGAACAAAGTATGATTGATATACTGAAAGTGAACACAAAGTGTGATAGATGCGCTATGTGAGCAGAGTATGATTGATATGCTGAAAATTAACATAAAGTGTGATAGATGCACAATGTGAGCAAAGTATGATTGATATACTGAAAGTGAACACAAAGTGTGATAGATGCACTATGTGAACAGAGTATGATTGATATACTAAATGAACGAAGTGTGATTGATACACTAAGGGTGAATAAGGTGTGATTGATACACTAAAGAAATGAAGTGAAGTGTGAAGTGTGATTGATACACTAAATGAATGATCTTAAACAGAAATTCTTTGAATGAACCGTACATACAATATCGTGTATGAATGAGAAAGAAACTTGATAGGTACAATGCAATACAATACATGATGCTTAAGAAAAGCAATAAATAGACAAAACAGCGTTTTAGAAAGCACCTCATGAGGTGAGTGGCGGTGAACCGCTCTGCTCCGATAGGGATCTTCCCCTGTGCTCTTCGAACACTTACCTTCAACTTTCAGTACAAAGGCTCTGAAATACTGACAAGGGTTCTTCATGTAGAACACTTTGGACGTTGCCTTTCTTCTTGATCATATTCATAACTTTCCCCATTCTCCAACGGGGTGACAGACTAGGTTGGTTCAGTATCCAGAATTGAGGTGCATACACGCTATCTCAACCTATGGGGCTTCCATACAGATTTCAAGCCGAGGACACGCCTCTGGGTATTTAAACTAGACTTTAGTCTCGGAAATCCCGAACCTTTGCGTTCTAGGCATCAGCCATTCGAACTCTAGTTTCCACCGTCGCAGTTGGTCTCCTAGGAACTCATTGCGAACACAACCAAGATGCCTCTAGCAGGGAATGGTACTCAGGGAGAGCACTTTTGATCGCCATTTTGGCTTGAAGCAGACTTGATCTTGAGCTTGAGGTAGGGGCACACTCATACTTCGGAGCTTTGGCAAGACTTGAAGAGGTACACACGGAATGTAGTCTTGGAACTTACTGAAGTTGAAACAAACTCAGATGCTCGACATTTCCTCTTTTTCTTTTGCTTTGTAGTCCGGAACCCATATTGCTTCAAATAGATCCTGATTTTACTGTTTTCACATGACTTGGGTTGAATCCTGCGATTTTATGAAAGAACAAACTCTGTTTTGCACAGATGTGGAGAACGGCACGGCACTCGGAGTGCAAAACGATTTTATTTTTGAATTGATAAATGAGCTTTTGACCGGGTATCGAGCCTACGACTGAACACAGCAAGACAACTCAACAAGGAAATAAAAGGCACGCAACTTAGACACATCGAGTAACACTCGAAACGACTCAAAACAAGAACCGAGATAAAACAAAAAGACACGACACTCAGACGTGCACAGGGAGCCTGTTTCACCGGGTAGTGTTTCCCACCCTTTCTCATCTGTGGTTCTTACATCACTCGGCCCTCAAGCTCTGTTTTTCTGAAAAAGCCCTCTTCTCACTTTTCCTCTCATCGCACGTCTCTCTATTCTTCATTCTCTCATTTTTCATCCCTCCCCTGGGTGGTTGATGGATGAATAGGAAGTTGCGGGCTCACACCCAACATAATCAGCTCGCGGCTATTTCCTTTGGTGACATCTGTCGATGCGCCGGATGAGGGAATGGAGCATCTCGATCCATTCCAATTCGTGCTTCGCACTCGGCTCGATACCTCGCTGCTTGGAGGATGAGAGAGCTTTCTGCCCTTTGTTGTGCCCTTTTCTGGCGAATACGGTGCCTTTCTTGGCAAGTATGTTGACAATGGGAAAGACAGGAAGCCTGACTCAACTGTGCCCCTAGTTCATCATTTTGACCATTTTTTGTTTTAGTTTTCTCCTAAAAATTTTTGACCAAAATGAGAGTTAGATTAGTATGCTTGTTCAATTTTCTGATTTAAAATCATGCAAGTTAGGCTGTGAGCACTGAGAGTTTTCCTTTTTTGGGTCCGAGAAATGGTCCAGTTTTGAAAATGGAATACTTTTTGAGAAGGTTAGTCAACCTCAGTAAAAATTCTCGAAAACTATTTTTGCAAACGACCACTGCTCAACGAGCACGGAACCTACTCTCGAGATGCACAACCTCGGATTCGAAGGAAGATTGCCCCTTGCTTGAGGGGAACTGCATGGCAACGGAAAGTTGCCCCTTGTTTGAACGGCACCGCGGCGCATTGAATGGCAACGGAAAGTTGCCCCTTGTTTGAATAGCACCGCGGCGCATTTGAATGGCAACGGAAAGTTGCCCCTTGTTTGAACGGCACCACGGCGCATTTAAATGGCAACGGAAAGTTGCCCCTTGTTTGAATGGCACCGCGGCGCATTTAATGGAGTCCTCAGAGCGACGAACACAACCCGACTCTCGGATATAGAGAAGGCAAAGATGACCAAGACCATCGCATGGACACGATCGAATTGTTTTACGGCTGGACTTCAAAATGAAGTTGCCTACGTATCCCAAAGATGGGAATCAAGCCTTACGTAGTTCGGGGTTAAGGTACACTCGGGTATTAACCTCTCCTTTTTAGGCTCTAACTTTTGCCAAGGCGCCCGTTGCGGGTTTTCGACCTTGCGAGCTTTGTTCTTCTTTCTTTCTTTTTTTCAATTCTTTTCTTCTTCTTTTTTTTTTTTGCATTTTTTCTTTCTTTTTTTTCTTTTCTTTTGCATTTTTTTTTTTGCTTTTTTTTTGTATTTTTCTCTTGCTCTAACTTTTGCCTGGGTCGCCCTTTCGGGTTTTCGGCCCAGCGAGCCTCTCAAAGGGTAAAAGTATAACAAGTCCATGTCAAATGGTTTTAGCGATCCTGAAGTCATCTGAATCCAGGAGAATGGCTGCTGTTTTGCTTTGTAAGCTTCTTCTGATGAGATCTGATCTTCTTGACCTGACTTTGGTGGCCTCTTGTTCGAGGGCTGCTTCAAATCTGGCCACACAGGCCTCACATCGTAGTTGACCGTTGAGCCTTCTGAATTCAAGTTCAAGGTTTGGAAGCGAAGGGGTTGAGTCTCGAGGCTGAGAGCGATCCTAGGCTGCACAATCTCAAGAGCGATTCCACACAGGTCTTCGCAGGACCGCGCAAAACATTTTGTTTTTGAAAATTTTTAAGAAAGCGACAAATCGCTCGTGCTGAAGATAGTGTGAAACCAGTCTGGATCAAGCCAGGGTCCTTCTCAGTACTCACGCTAACAAGCATGATTCCATCATTAAGGGCTTAGCATGTCTCTCTTTCTGTCAAATGATCAAAGTTTTGTAAATCCCGAGGAATTCCTTCCTCTTCGTTTTCACTGCAGTGTTCAAAAAGTTTTGGAAAACTTAGGTCGATGCAATGATTCTGGGGCACAGGAGAGTAGGTGGAATGCACTGCCATTTCATTCAGATTTCGTCACAACTAGCATACGGCAGAAGTGCAAAAATTACTGCTGTTTCATTCAAATCTTTTGGTGTTACTGGCTCCTTGGCAGAAACAGACTCAAAACAAAACGAAAAAGACAGACACAAAACAAAATGGTGATGCCCGAGGTAACACCCCCCGGAATCACCCGACTCCTATACAATAGGACTGACTCGATACAACAAGATAGACCCAAAACAAAAAGAGACAGACTCAAAATAAAACAACAAGACTGACCCAATACCCAAGTCAGAAACTGGCATTCGCAAATGCTCAAAACAGTGCCTGCCATACGCCACGTCAGGAGTAAACTGAGCGCCGCCCGCAGGTGGTTCATCCCTGATCAGATCACATTATCCCCCCACAAATTCACCGATCGAGTGCCGATAGACTTTGCTGGACTGGCGCGGGGATAACCCTGTTGTCAAACAGATCTTGTACATCATGGCGCAGACGAAAGCAACTGTTGGTGTCATGACCGGTTTGTTGATGGTAGGCGCAGTATTTAGTCTGATCATGCTTTGCAGGGATAGGATCAGGTAAAGGCCGTTGTTCCAATGGCTTCAGATGTCCTTTTCGGATTAAGGCCTCTAAAGCTTTTGACAAAGGCATATAAAGCGGGGTGAAAACCCTCTTGACTCGGGGTGGATATTTGGTTCCTTGTGAGCTACTTCCGGACGCACCGGTGAATGGGGTAGCTGTTTTTGATACGGTGGTAGTAACCATGCCCACATCAGAAGATCTTGCAGCTGCATCACCACTGGTGGTTGCATTCGAACTGCGGGAAAACGCCCTCCTGGGCTGCTCCTTCTCCTGGTCAAAGAGGCCCTGCTTCATAGCATCCTCGATCTGCACTCCCATCTCATGCAAATCTGAAAAGGTAGGGAAGGGGATCACGATCATTTTCTGCATTAGCTTGGGCTGGAGATTGCGCACAATCATCTGAATTTGATCTTTGTCCGTGGGCCTCAAAGTCATCATTGACGCCTTTGCCCTCCATCGGATTACAAAGTCCGAGAAAGTTTCCTTGGGTTCTTGCCTTGTCGTTTCGAGATCACGAGTTGTAATCTCGATCTGAGTGTTGTACGAATATTGCGCGACAAAGGCCTCAGCCATTTCATCCCAATTATTCTTCACTTCATCCTCTAACTTTGCGTACCAGTGGGCGGCCACACCCGACAGGGTTCGGCCGAATAGTGAAAGCTTCTGTGGTCGCGTTAGGCCCATTGGCCGCAAGATGTCTGAGAACAGTCGGAGATGGACCATGGGGTCCCCGGATCCGTCAAAGAGGTCAATTTGAGGCATTTTGAACCTATCGGGCAATGTTACGACCACATCGGTGTACCCGTCCTCAATGTCCGGGATAGCCTTGACCCCCTGGGATTTCTTGAACAACTTTTCAAGCTTGCTCAACTTCAACACCGTGGGGTCGACCTCGAACTCGGAGGGAGAGTCTGGTAGATTGGTAGGTGTTTTGGATAGTTGAGGTAAAATTGGGGGCGGAGCCGGCCCGCTTGGAATGTCCGCATCATCCTGGACGTTTGGCGTCTCCCCAGGTGCTGGAGCTCCTGCTGGGGGAGGAACTTGTTGTGAAGCGGACGCACCGCTTTGCTGTTGCAGCTTGACGATGAGCTCGGCCTGCTGGGCCATGATCGCAGGCTGCTGTTTGGAAAATTCCTCCTGACGGGCAGCATCCTGCTGCATGAGTTTCATGCTTTCTTGCATCTGGCGCATCATGGCCTCCATCCCTGACGTGTTCTGCTGTTCCATCTGACTGATTCATATCTATCCCTGCAGTAGGAACTGGGACCTCAGCCTGACTGTTCACTGGTGGGGTGGATAAGGGCCACTGAACTGGTAACTGCTGAACCGGTGATTTGTGCCCGACTAGCCCTTTTTACCTTGCCTCTGGCGAAGGAACACTGATTGCCCTTGAACTGAATCTCTGACCTAGCAAAGTCTATCAGCACAAGTTCGATGAACCTCGGGGGATATCGGAGCCTTCTGAAGCTATGGTTCCCAGACTACCCTAGCAAAAGAGAAAACAGACAGCATCTTAGCCTGATTCCATCTGAACAGATACGAGCATAGTTGAATAAGTGTGCCCTCTACTGAATTCTGCCCCAAAATTCGGCCTCAAAATCTGAGTCTGATACCCACAGGTAAAGCTGACTCCCAAATACTGATTGATGCCCGCAGGCCTGATGCCCAAACTTGTAAACTGATACATGCATTCTTGTAGAGACGCACTCTAAAAGCACATAGCAGACAAGTGAGAGCCAAAACACCCCTATGTTGGGGTAGGGTTTCCCTGTCCTATTTTGTCAGGAGCTAGGGTTTCACTACGCACGCAGCGGTTTCAAACAACCTATAATCGGGTAAGCAACCTGTCCTAGTTTGGAATGGTCACTATGGATCCGAATATGCACTAGGTCGAATGGTCAAAGAGGGTGCCCCGATAAAATCGGGGTTCGTGTTCCCATACTGGCAGAGCCCACAACCGGTCAGCCTTATGGTCATGCCTTGACAAGACAAGCCTCCGGCAAACCGTTCAGGAATAGCAGATGGCAAACACGGTGTCCTAGGCGCACCAATGCAAATGCAATGCAAAGAAACACACAAGTGTAGTCAAAAACAGATATCATGAGTTCGAGTCAAGTTCTCTAAGTCCCCAGCAGAGTCGCCAGAAACTGTAGACGTCCCCGAACGCCCCGGGAGGAACGAGCTCCCGTTCTGTTCATTTTGGGGTCACTACAGCTCAGGACTCTCAAATTTGTCACGGTTCTAAATCTGAACCAAAGAGTCCAAATCCGGCAAATCGTTTTGAGAAAACAGATTTTGAAAGAAGTGCCAAACATGGACTGCTTTGCCAGATACAGAGTCGCCACCTAAATGTTTTTAAATGGGAAATTTAGGAAACCCTGACTCGGTGCCAAAGGCCACGTGTCCATCATCACCAAAGTTGCCTCGGCTCGGGAACTTGGGTACGATTGGGGAAGGTCACTTCGTGAGCACCCCCGCTCGCCCGATCAAAGATCGGCTTCTACTAACCATGATATCTATTTTTGAAAACTTTGTATGTCCTTATTCCGGTTATTAGCCTAGGTTACTATGTGATGCACATAGCATACAAGTATAGACTGGATCGCCCGAATTGGAACAAAACATTTCATGCTTGTTTATTTGAAAGATGGTTTGCTACTCGCAAGTAGGCTTTAAAATGCAGATTTTGCCACCCGCAGGTGGGCTTAGGAAAGATGGTTTTGCCACTATCTAGTGGGCTTAAAACTCACAGTCAATGATTTGTTCCAATCCAAATAACCCAACCTTCACCCACAGGCATTCAGGCAGATATATCACATAAGCAAATAGCCTCATGGCAAGCATGCTATTCATGGCAGTCACTCACACGCATGCAAGGATGCTAAAGCATAGAACTTACCGAGTACTCCAAGCCAAAATAGAAACTACATTAGAAATCATGCATGATCCTAAGTATACAAAAATGCCTAATGCAACACATGCAAAAATGCAACTATAGTAGGCTCGGCTATTCTAAACATGGCATATGGAATGCTACAGCTAACACGTATTCAACTTTGAAATTGAAATACAATGCAGTTAGTATGATGCGCCGAGCCCGGTGCATGCAAAACAGATGAATGAATGCAAACATGCTATCATACTGTATGCTAATTGAAACATGCCCTAATCTAACCATCGTAAGCTGGTAAATAAAAGGGAGAAAGACGTGGGGTTGGAAGACATACAACACACACACGCACACTTATTACAGTTGTGCCCTCGCTCGGAGGGTCCGAATAAATATACAGTCCCGAATGAAAGAATATTACAGTCCAAATATTATACAATTCCTAATTAATTAACAAATCAACTAAGAAAATAAATAAAACTGGCATGCAAGCCAGGGACTGCCTTGCTTCTGATGGATGATGCATGTCCGGGTTGTCTTGCGCGAAAATCCACCGGGATGCCCCAATTAGCCTCTGTTTAGCAGTTATTCTTGAAAAGCGTGCCAAGCTCTGAAAAGTTGCTTATTCTTCATTTGCTGCAACAGAGAGCAGGAAAGGGGCATAGCAATGTATTTTCACATATATATGCATGCCTCGATCCTCGTGCCACCAATCACGCATACCGAGGCATGATGGCCGAGGAGTCGAACTGCACAATTCAATATAGAATGAATGCACATGGAAACACAACAAGAACCTAACTCCATCATGGGTAATCCGGAGTGTCGGTGACTGGGGAACTGAGACACATTCCGTCACTCGGAGTACGAAATGCACCTCGTTTCCCGTGCCCGGGCTAACTCCTATTCCGAACACGATGCAATATGCATGACATGCATGAATGCAACTAAGATACAGCCTAGCATGCGCAATGCTATGAAAATGAGATGCTTCGAAATGCGTGCACACGGGCACGCAAATCGAGAAAATGACAGAATGCGATCTAAGATACAACCTAGTATGCACCATGCTGTGAAAATGAGACGCCTCGAAATGCGTGCACACGGGCACGCAAACCGAAAAAATGACAGAATATGATCTAAGACACAACCTAGTATGCACCATGCTGTGAAAATGAGACGCCTCGAAATGCGTGCACACGGGCACGCAAACCGAGAAAATGACAAAATGCGATCTAAGATACAACCTATTATGCACTATGCTGTTAGGGGTGAGCAGCGGATATACCGATCCGCCAAAACCGACCGAACCGAACCGATCCGCCGCATTTTGGACGGATGCGTGATGACGAGCGAACGGTTGCGGATTGATTTTCTCAAATCCGCCAATTTGGCGGACGGATGGCGGATTTGAGATTTTTTGGCGGCAACCGAACCGCCAAATCGCGAGCACCCCTAGTAATTTATAAGACTTTGTACTTTCAGTTTGTTTAAATATTATGTTTGTGTTTTCAATTGAAAAAGAGTTTAAATATTCTGTTGAAAAAAATTTTTCAACTAGAATATATTTTTTGAATTGAAAAAAATAAACGTATTATTCATATATATTGTTTAGTTTTTAAATGTAACTCTAAAAATAATAAATAGAAAATATGATATATGCTGGTTGGTTTTTGTTTTCAAAAACATATGTAGATGTAACAATACAGATACATTCAATCTCTACTACTGCTCTGTTCATCGTTTTTGTGGTTTGAATTGTTATTATATTTTAAGAATCACAGATTGTAATACTTTATGGGGATGAATCATGCTGTGATTGTAATATATGGATGAGGCATGCAGTGATCGTGATATTTTAAAGTTTCAAACTTTTTTTCTTTGGATAAGGCATACAGTGATTGTAATACTTTTTAAAGTCATTGACTGTAATACTTTCTTTTTCTTTTTTTTCTTTTTTTTTGTTTGAGGAAGTGCACAAGTTGACTTATGTTGAAAATTTATATAATTTTAAACCGCCAAACCGATTCGCATCCATCCGTCAAACCGCCAATCCGCTCAATCCACATCCGCCGGATTGGCGGACGGATGCGGATTAATTTTCTTTAATCCGTCAATCTGGCAGACGAATGGCGGATTGGAAGTTCCGTGACCGCAACCGACCCGCGCTCACCCCTATATGCTGTAAAAATGAGATGACTCGAAATGCGTGCACACGGGCACGCAAACTGAGAAAATGACAGAATGCGATCTAAGATACAACCTAGTATGCACTATGCTGTAAAAATGAGATGCCTCGAAATGCGTGCACATGGGCACGCAAATCGAGAAAATGACAGAATGCGATCTAAGATACAACCTAGTATGCACTATGCTGTAAAAATGAGATGTCTCGAAATGCGTGCACACGGGCACGCAAATCGAGAAAATGGCATATGCAATGCAAATGACATGAAAATATGATATGGGCTTATACCAACATGAGAGAGCCTCAGCCACACTCACATAGGATGCCGATGGATGAAAATGAAGTGCCTCGAAATGCGTGCACACGGGCACGCAAACCGAGGCAATGGCATATGCAATGCAATGGCATGGAAATGGCATATAGAATGCAACATGGACTTACACTAACATGAGAGATCCTCAGCCACACTCACATAAGAGGCCGGTGGATGAAAATGAAGTGCCTCGAAATGCATGCACACGGGCACGCAAACCGAGGCTGTGGCATACGCAATGCAACATGGCTAAAATGATATGCAAACATGCTAATGGATTTTCAGCAATGAAATGTGGGAAAACAGCCCCGAAATGAGGCGAAAACACACCCGATGCATGGAATCTCTCCCGAAATGCAAATTAGGCGCAAAGAATGAACTACAGCTCTACAAAGCATGCATAATTGGTACATGGAATGAAAATACAGAAGCAAGGCAGCCCCAAAATTAGCATTTTTACAGTACAAATCATGGCCAAACAGCAAGCAAAGATAGGGCAACAATGGCATGCAAAAATGGCCCTAAACATGAGATTATGAAGCAACTCACAGCTGCTGACTCCAAATGGGTTAGGGCCCTTCAAAAAAATTGAAGAGGGGCCAAAAATAAGCCACTTTACAGAACTGTAAAAACCTCAAAAACAAACATAGATATGGCTAAGCTCTCATGCAAGAAAATGAGCCAAAAGGTGGCCAAAGAGGCAAGTGGTATATGCAAAGCCCAAACTGAAAAATTCCCTTCTACAACATTGAAGACGGACCCAAAATAAGCATATTTACAGAACTGTAAAATGGCCAAAACAGTATACAAACATGCTAGAAATGCAATGCAAAATGAGGCTCAAAAGAGGCTATAACACAAAGTATACAAAATATTCATCAAACAGCCAAAGAGCCTTAATGAAACATGAAGAATGGGCCAAAATAAGACTATTTTTAGTACTACAAAACGCCCAAAAATGGAAGCATAATGGGCTGCCAAGACATGCAAGAAAAGGGGACCAAGGAGGGATATTGAAGCAAGTGCAAGAAGGAGGGCTCAAACAGTGTTGAGCCCTTCTTCAATGTTGAAGAGGGGCTCAAAATAAGCTTAATATAAGTTCATGAGAAACTCCAAAATGGATCACACATAGGCTAGAAAAAGCATGCAAAATATTGACATACAAAGAGGGTATTGAAACAAGTGCAAGAAGGAGGGCTCAAACAGAGTTGAGCCCTTAATGAGACATGAAAATGAGCTCAAAAAAATGACCTTTTCAGTTTTGGTCGGAGCTCAAATGTTCAAGAAAGAGAGGCTAAGAAATGTTCCAAAAATGAGCTCAAAAAGAGGGAAATGGACTCACCCTTGAAGATCAATACTTTTGTTGCTTCTTGGACCAACTTTGATGACTCTAAGCTGCTGGAATTCCTCCCCTTGCTGCTGAAATGGAGTGGTGGTGGTAGAGCTTGGTGGTGTAGAAGAAAACAAGGTGTAGGACTTAGAGTTTTCAAGGAAAATGAGAGAGATGGAGGGAGAATTATGTATCTATGCTTGAAGACCAAATTTTCTAACCCCTATATCTAATGCCACCAGCTGGTTATATGGACAAAAGAGAGGGAGCAAAGGGAGGCAAAAGGTGGGGGAAATGTAGGCAAGCTTTCCCCCACAAAATATCCCCCGGATACAGATCTTTTCTGGGGGAAAAAGCTATACAGATGTAAAGTGCAAAGTGTGAGGAACATGGCCGGCCCATTTTTGGACTTGAAAGTGGCCGGCCGGCCACCTCCCCTAGCTGGCCGGCTAGGGGTCAAAAGGCTCAAGAATAATTAGTGGCCGGCCACCACAAAAAGGTGGACTCCTAGGTCTCCTCATCACAACCCTGTGGTTCGAATTTGGAAACTCTAAAACAGAAGAGAGAACAAGCCATTTTGAGGAGGGGTTCAAAAGGTTCAAATGGAATTAATGGCCGGCCATAAACTTTTAGGGTCCTCCCATGTGTGTACATCACAAATATGTGGTTTGTGGTTGAAGAAAGTGGCTCCAAGGTGTTCAACATTGGCTCGGAAGGAGGGGTTCAAAAGGGTCAAGCAACATTAGTGGCCGGCCACCAACTTTTAGGGTCCTCCCATGTGTGTACATCACAAATATGTGGTTTGTGGTTGAAGAAAGTGGCCCCAAGGTGTTCAACATTGGCTCGGAAGCGCGAAAAACGGGCGTCGGAGGGCGAAAATGGAATATAACTGGTTGCTGAGATAATTTCTGGCCTCCCACCCTCCAGTGACCTTCCTGGTGATAAAACAGAGGCACCTGCCAAAAATGAACGAAAACCGATGCAAAACGAATGCTCGGGGGCCGAAACACGCAGTTCGGGGTCCCGAAAATGGGCTGTTAAGCACCGAAAGTGGCATTCGGCCACGAAGTGGGTTTCTCAGACCCCAGTGTCCCTCAAAAGGGAGTAGAAAGGAAGTATGCCAAAAATCAGAGCAAATGGAGATGGTTAGGCGGTCCCGAACCAAGGCACACGACCAACAGTCCCGAAAAAACGGAAACCGGGCTCCGAAATGGGAAAAATGGCCTACGACCATAAAACGTAGCCCACGGCCACTGAGACATGGTCCACGGGACCTCTCCCTCCCCTCAGGAAAAGAAACAGAGAAAACCGAGCCTGGTTCGCAAACCGAGGCAGGGCACAGAAGAGGGTTCGGAAATCCGGAGGCAGGGCTTATGGCCGCGACTCTGAGATTTCTAAACGAGCACGATATGCAACGTCACCGAGCGCTCAATCGGTGATGTCTGAGTCTTAAGGTCGGTCAAAAATGGGGTGTCTACAGTTGCCCCTCTTTGACAGAACTCGGAAGTCACAAGTGACGGGAGTGAATGTCAAAGCCCAGAGACGACCCATTTTTGACAAGGCCGAAGACTTAGACAAACGTACAAGATAAACAGAGATGTGCTCGCAGGCATGCCCGCAGGCAAAGGGGGCAAAATGCAAAATGATATGCAAGGAGATTCTGAAGATTGGACTTATACGCTACGCGAAGCCGGTTTTAATAATTGCACTTATACGCTACGCGAAGCCGGTTTTAATAATTGGACTTATACGCTACGCGAAGCCGGTTATCACTCATGATCATGCAAAGAGAGCTGTAATGAAGCAATTATGCGAAATAAATGCAACATTTTAAGCGAATGCTAGGCAAGCAAGTAGACTCGAGCCAAACTACACCTCGTGCAGAAAGGACGTAAGAAAATTATGGAATTCTCACTGCGAATACAGTGTGCATGTGTGATAGATACACAGAGCGAACATGTGATTGATACACAAAAAGGTGAACACAAAGTGTGATAGATGCACTAAGTGAACAAGTATGATAGATACACAAAGCGAGAGTGTGTGATTGATACACAAAAAGGTGAGCACAAAGTGTGATAGATGTACTAAGTGAGCAAAGCGAGTGTGTGATAGATACACTATTTGAGCAAAGTGTAATTGATATACAAAGGGTGAAGTGAGCAAAGTGTGAGGGATACACACTAAAGGTGAACACAAAGTGTGATAGATGCACTTAGTGAACAAAGTATGATTGATATACTGAAAGTGAACACAAAGTGTGATAGATGCGCTATGTGAGCAGAGTATGACTGATATGCTGAAAATTAACACAAAGTGTGATAGATGCACAATGTGAGCAAAGTATGATTGATATACTGAAAGTGAACACAAAGTGTGATAGATGCACTATGTGAACAGAGTATGATTGATATACTAAATGAACGAAGTGTGATTGATACACTAAGGGTGAATAAGGTGTGATTGATACACTAAAGAAATGAAGTGAAGTGTGAAGTGTGATTGATACACTAAATGAATGATCTTAAACAGAAATTCTTTGAATGAACCGTACATACAATATCGTGTATGAATGAGAAAGAAACTTGATAGGTACAATGCAATACAATACATGATGCTTAAGAAAAGCAATAAATAGACAAAACAGCATTTTAGAAAGCACCTCATGAGGTGAGTGGCGGTGAACCGCTCTGCTCCGATAGAGATCTTCCCCTGTGCTCTTCGAACACTTACCTTCAACTTTCAGTACAAAGGCTCTGAAATACTGACAAGGGTTCTTCATGTAGAACACTTTGGACGTTGCCTTTCTTCCTGATCATATTCACAACTTTCCCTATTCTCCAACAGGGTGACAGACTAGGTTGGTTCAGTATCCAGAATTGAGGTGCATACACGCTATCTCAACCTATGGGGCTTCCATACAGATTTCAAGCCGAGGACACGCCTCTGGGTATTTAAACCAGACTTTAGTCTCGGAAATCCCAAACCTTTGCGTTCTAGGCATCAGCCATTCGAACTCTAGTTTCCACCGTCGCAGTTGGTCTCCTAGGAACTCATTGCGAACACAACCAAGATGCCTCTAGCAGGGAATGGTACTCAGGGAGAGCACTTTTGATCGCCATTTTGGCTTGAAGCAGACTTGATCTTGAGCTTGAGGTAGGGGCACACTCATACTTCAGAGCTTTGGCAAGACTTGAAGAGGTACACACGGAATGTAGTCTTGGAACTTACTGAAGTTGAAACAAACTCAGATGCTCGACATTTCCTCTTTTGCTTTTGCTTTGTAGTCCGGAACCCATATTGCTTCAAATAGATCCTGATTTTACTGTTTTCACATGACTTGGGTTGAATCCTGCGATTTTATGAAAGAACAAACTCTGTTTTGCACAGATGTGGAGAACGGCACGGCACTCGGAGTGCAAAATGATTTTATTTTTGAATTGATAAATGAGCTTTTGACCGGGTATTGAGCCTACGACTGAACACAGCAAGACAACTCAACAAGGAAATAAAAGGCACGCAACTTAGACACATCGAGTAACACTCGAAACGACTCAAAACAAGAACCGAGATAAAACAAAAAGACACGACACTCAGACGTGCACAGGGAGCCTGTTTCACCGGGTAGTGTTTCCCACCCTTTCTCATCTGTGGTTCTTACATCACTCGGCCCTCAAGCTCTGTTTTTCTGAAAAGCCTTCTTCTCACTTTTCCTCTCATCGCACGTCTCTCTATTCTTCATTCTCTCATTTTTCATCCCTCCCCTGGGTGGTTGATGGATGAATAGGAAGTTGCGGGCTCACACCCAACATAATCAGCTCGCGGCTATTTCCTTCGGTGACATCTGTCGATGCGCCGGATGAGGGAATGGAGCATCTCGATCCATTCCAATTCGTGCTTCGCACTCGGCTCGATACCTCGCTGCTTGGAGGATGAGAGAGCTTTCTGCCATTTGTTGTGCCCTTTTTTGGCGAATACGGTGCCTTTCTTGGCAAGTTTGTTGACAATGGGAAAGACAGGAAGCCTGACTCAACTGTGCCCCTAGTTCATCATTTTGACCATTTTTTGTTTTAGTTTTCTCCTAAAAAATTTTGACCAAAATGAGAGTTAGATTAGTATGCTTGTTCAATTTTCTGATTTAAAATCATGCAAGTTAGGCTGTGAGCACTGAGAGTTTTCCTTTTTTGGGTCCGAGAAATGGTCCAGTTTTGAAAATGGAATACTTTTTGAGAAGGTTAGTCAACCTCAGTAAAAATTCTCGAAAACTATTTTTGCAAACGACCACTGCTCAACGAGCACGGAACCTACTCTCGAGATGCACAACCTCGGATTCGAAGGAAGATTGCCCCTTGCTTGAGGGGAACTGCATGGCAACGGAAAGTTGCCCCTTGTTTGAACGGCACCGCGGCGCATTGAATGGCAACGGAAAGTTGCCCCTTGTTTGAATGGCACCGCGGCGCATTTGAATGGCAACGGAAAGTTGCCCCTTGTTTGAACGGCACCGCGGCGCATTTAAATGGCAATGGAAAGTTGCCCCTTGTTTGAATGGCACCGCGGCGCATTTAATGGAGTCCTCAGAGCGACGAACACAACCCGACTCTCGGATATAGAGAAGGCAAAGATGACCAAGACCATCGCATGGACACGATCGAATTGTTTTACGGCTGGACTTCAAAATGAAGTTGCCTACGTATCCCAAAGATGGGAATCAAGCCTTACGTAGTTCGGGGTTAAGGTACACTCGGGTATTAACCTCTCCTTTTTAGGCTCTAACTTTTGCCAAGGCGCCCGTTGCGGGTTTTCGACCTTGCGAGCTTTGTTCTTCTTTCTTTCTTTTTTTCAATTCTTTTCTTCTTTTTTTTTTTTTTGCATTTTTTCTTTCTTTTTTTTCTTTTCTTTTGCATTTTTTTTTTGCTTTTTTTTTTTTGTATTTTTCTCTTGCTCTAACTTTTGCCTGGGTCGCCCTTTCGGGTTTTCGGCCCAGCGAGCCTCTCAAAGGGTAAAAGTATAAGAAGTCCATGTCAAATGGTTTTAGCGATCCTGAAGTCATCTGAATCCAGGAGAATGGCTGCTGTTTTGCTTTGTAAGCTTCTTCTGATGAGATCTGATCTTCATGACCTGACTTTGGTGGCCTCTTGTTCGAGGGCTGCTTCAAATCTGGCCACACAGGCCTCACATCGTAGTTGACCGTTGAGCCTTCTGAATTCAAGTTCAAGGTTTGGAAGCGAAGGGGTTGAGTCTCGAGGCTGAGAGCGATCCTAGGCTGCACAATCTCAAGAGCGATTCCACACAGGTCTTCGCAGGACCGCGCAAAACATTTTGTTTTTGAAAATTTTTAAGAAAGCGACAAATCGCTCGCGCTGAAGATAGTGTGAAACCAGTCTGGATCAAGCCAGGGTCCTTCTCAGTACTCACGCTAACAAGCATGATTCCATCATTAAGGGCTTAGCATGTCTCTCTTTCTGTCAAATGATCAAAGTTTTGTAAATCCCGAGGAATTCCTTCCTCTTCGTTTTCACTGCAGTGTTCAAAAAGTTTTGGAAAACTTAGGTCGATGCAATGATTCTGGGGCACAAGAGAGTAGGTGGAATGCACTGCCATTTCATTCAGATTTCGTCACAACTAGCACACGGCAGAAGTGCAAAAATTATTGCTGTTTCATTCAAATCTTTTGGTGTTACTGGCTCCTTGGCAGAAACAGACTCAAAACAAAACGAAAAAGACAGACACAAAACAAAATGGTGATGCCCGAGGTAACACCCCCCGGAATCACCCGACTCCTATACAACAGGACTGACTCGATACAACAAGATAGACCCAAAACAAAAAGAGACTGACTCAAAACAAAAAGACAGACTCAAAATAAAACAACAAGACTGACCCAATACCCAAGTCAGAAACTGGCATTCGCAAATGCTCAAAACAGTGCCTGCCATACGCCACGTCAGGAGTAAACTGAGCGCCGCCCGCAGGTGGTTTATCCCTGATCAGATCACATTATCCCCCCACAAATTCACCGATCGAGTGCCGATAGACTTTGCTGGACTGGCGCGGGGATAACCCTGTTGTCAAACAGATCTTGTACATCATGGCGCAGACGAAAGCAACTGTCGGTGTCATGACCGGTTTGTTGATGGTAGGCGCAGTATTTAGTCTGATCATGCTTTGCAGGGATAGGATCAGGTAAAGGCCGTTGTTCCAATGGCTTCAGATGTCCTTTTCGGATTAAGGCCTCTAAAGCTTTTGACAAAGGCATATAAAGCGGGGTGAAAACCCTCTTGACTCGGGGTGGATATTTGGTTCCTTGTGAGCTACTTCCGGACGCACCGGTGAATGGGGTAGCTGTTTTTGATACGGTGGTAGTAACCATGCCCACATCAGAAGATCTTGCAGCTGCATCACCACTGGTGGTTGCATTCGAACTGCGGGAAAACGCCCTCCTGGGCTGCTCCTTCTCCTGGTCAAAGAGGCCCTGCTTCATAGCATCCTCGATCTGCACTCCCATCTCATGCAAATCTGAAAAGGTAGGGAAGGGGATCACGATCATTTTCTGCATTAGCTTGGGCTGGAGATTGCGCACAATCATCCGAATTTGATCTTTGTCTGTGGGCCTCAAAGTCATCATTGACGCCTTTGCCCTCCATCAGATTACAAAGTCCGAGAAAGTTTCCTTGGGTTCTTGCCTTGTCGTTTCGAGATCACGAGTTGTAATCTCGATCTGAGTGTTGTACGAATATTGCGCGACAAAGGCCTCAGCCATTTCATCCCAATTCTTCTTCACTTCATCCTCTAACTTTGCGTACCAGTGGGCGGCCACACCCGACAGGGTTCGGCCGAATAGTGAAAGCTTCTGTGGTCGCGTTAGGCCCATTGGCCGCAAGATGTCTGAGAACAGTCGGAGATGGACCATGGGGTCCCCGGATCCGTCAAAGCGGTCAATTTGAGGCATTTTGAACCTATCGGGCAATGTTACGACCACATCGGTGTACCCGTCCTCAATGTCCGGGATAGCCTTGACCCCCTGGGATTTCTTGAACAACTTTTCAAGCTTGCTCAACTTCAACACCGTGGGGTCGACCTCGAACTCGGAGGGAGAGTCTGGTAGATTGGTAGGTGTTTTGGATAGTTGAGGTAAAATTGGGGGCGGAGCCGGCCCGCTTGGAATGTTCGCATCATCCTGGACGTTTGGCGTCTCCCCAGGTGCTGGAGCTCCTGCTGGGGGAGGAACTTGTTGTGAAGCGGACGCATCGCTTTGCTGTTGCAGCTTGATGATGAGCTCGGCCTGCTGGGCCATGATCGCAGCCTGCTGTTTGGAAAATTCCTCCTGACGGGCAGCATCCTGCTGCATGAGTTTCATACTTTCTTGCATCTTTGAACTGAATCTCTGACCTAGCAAAGTCTATCAGCACAAGTTTGATGAACCTCGGGGGATATCAGAGCCTTCTGAAGCTATGGTTCCCAGACTACCCTAGCAAAAGAGAAAACAGACAGCATCTTAGCCTGATTCCATCTGAACAGATACGAGCATAGTTGAATAAGTGTGCCCTCTACTGAATTCTGCCCCAAAATTCGGCCTCAAAATCTGAGTCTGATACCCACAGGTAAAGCTGACTCCCAAATACTGATTGATGCCCGCAGGCCTGATGCCCAAACTTGTAAACTGATACATGCATTCTTGTAGAGACGCACTCTAAAAGCACATAGCAGACAAGTGAGAGCCAAAACACCCCTATGTTGGGGTAGGGTTTCCCTGTCCTATTTTGTCAGGAGCTAGGGTTTCACTACGCACGCAGCGGTTTCAAACAACCTATAATCGGGTAAGCAACCTGTCCTAGTTTGGAATGGTCACTATGGATCCGAATATGCACTAGGTCGAATGGTCAAAGAGGGTGCCCCGGTAAAATCGGGGTTCGTGTTCCCATACTGGCAGAGCCCACAACCGGTCAGCCTTATGGTCATGCCTTGACAAGACAAGCCTCCGGCAAACCGTTCAGGAATAGCAGATGGCAAACACGGTGTCCTAGGCGCACCAATGCAAATGCAATGCAAAGAAACACACAAGTGTAGTCAAAAACAGATATCATGAGTTCGAGTCAAGTTCTCTAAGTCCCCAGCAGAGTCGCCAGAAACTGTAGACGTCCCCGAACGCCCCGGGAGGAACGAGCTCCCGTTCTGTTCATTTTGGGGTCACTACAGCTCAGGACTCTCAAATTTGTCACGGTTCTAAATCTGAACCAAAGAGTCCAAATCCGGCAAATCGTTTTGAGAAAACAGATTTTGAAAGAAGTGCCAAACATGGACTGCTTTGCCAGATACAGAGTCGCCACCTAAATGTTTTTAAATGGGAAATTTAGGAAACCCTGACTCGGTGCCAAAGGCCACGTGTCCGTCATCACCAAAGTTGCCTCGGCTCGGGAACTTGGGTACGATTGGGGAAGGTCACTTCGTGAGCACCCCCGCTCGCCCGATCAAAGATCGGCCTCTACTAACCATGATATCTATTTTTGAAAACTTTGTATGTCCTTATTCCGGTTATTAGCCTAGGTTACTATGTGATGCACATAGCATACAAGTATAGACTGGATCGCCCGAATTGGAACAAAACATTTCATGCTTGTTTATTTGAAAGATGGTTTGCTACTCGCAAGTAGGCTTTAAAATGCAGATTTTGCCACCCGCAGGTGGGCTTAGGAAAGATGGTTTTGCCACTATCTAGTGGGCTTAAAACTCACAGTCAATGATTTGTTCCAATCCAAATAACCCAGCCTTCACCCACAGGCATTCAAGCAGATATATCACATAAGCAAATAGCCTCATGGCAAGCATGCTATTCATGGCAGTCACTCACACGCATGCAAGGATGCTAAAGCATAGAACTTACCGAGTACTCCAAGCCAAAATAGAAACTACATTAGAAATCATGCATGATCCTAAGTATACAAAAATGCCTAATGCAACACATGCAAAAATGCAACTATAGCAGGCTCGGCTATTCTAAACATGGCATATGGAATGCTACAGCTAACACGTATTCAACTTTGAAATTGAAATACAATGCAGTTAGTATGATGCGCCGAGCCCGGTGCATGCAAAACAGATGAATGAATGCAAACATGCTATCATACTGTATGCTAATTGAAACATGCCCTAATCTAACCATCGTAAGCTGGTAAATAAAAGGGAGAAAGACGTGGGGTTGGAAGACATACAACACACACACGCACACTTATTACAGTTGTGCCCTCGCTCGGAGGGTCCGAATAAATATACAGTCCCGAATGAAAGAATATTACAGTCCAAATATTACAGTCCAAATATTATACAATTCCTAATTAATTAACAAATCAACTAAGAAAATAAATAAAACTGGCATGCAAGCCAGGGACTGCCTTGCTTCTGATGGATGATGCATGTCCGGGTTGTCTTGCGCGGAAATCCACCGGGATGCCCCAATTAGCCTCTGTTTAGCAGTTATTCTTGAAAAGCGTGCCAAGCTCCAAAAAGTTGCTGATTCTTCATTTGCTGCAACAGAGAGCAGGAAAGGGGCATAGCAATGTATTTTCACATATATATGCATGCCTCGATCCTCGTGCCACCAATCACGCATACCGAGGCATGATGGCCGAGGAGTCGTACTGCACAATTCAATATAGAATGAATGCACATGGAAACACAACAAGAACCTAACTCCATCATGGGTAATCCGGAGTGTCGGTGACTGGGGAACTGAGACACATTCCGTCACTCGGAGTACGAAATGCACCTCGTTTCCCGTGCCCGGGCTAACTCCTATTCCGAACACGATGCAATATGCATGACATGCATGAATGCAACTAAGATACAGCCTAGCATGCGCAATGCTATGAAAATGAGATGCTTCGAAATGCGTGCACACGGGCACACAAATCGAGAAAATGACAGAATGCGATCTAAGATATAACCTAGTATGCACCATGCTGTGAAAATGAGACGCCTCGAAATGCGTGCACACGGGCACGCAAACTGAGAAAATGACAGAATGCGATCTAAGATACAACCTAGTATGCACCATGCTGTGAAAATGAGACGCCTCGAAATGCGTGCACACGGGCACGCAAACCGAGAAAATGACAGAATGCGATCTAAGATACAACCTATTATGCACTATGCTGTAAAAATGAGATGCCTCGAAATGCGTGCACACGGGCACGCAAACTGAGAAAATGACAGAATGCGATCTAAGATACAACCTAGTATGCACTATGCTGTAAAAATGAGATGCCTCGAAATGCGTGCACATGGGCACGCAAATCGAGAAAATAACAGAATGCGATCTAAGATACAACCTAGTATGCACTATGCTGTAAAAATGAGATGTCTCGAAATGCGTGCACACGGGCACGCAAATCGAGAAAATGGCATATGCAATGCAAATGACATGAAAATATGATATGGGCTTATACCAACATGAGAGAGCCTCAGCCACACTCACATAGGATGCCGATGGATGAAAATGAAGTGCCTCGAAATGCGTGCACACGGGCACGCAAACCGAGGCAATGGCATATGCAATGCAATGGCATGGAAATGGCATATAGAATGCAACATGGACTTACACTAACATGAGAGAGCCTCAGCCACACTCACATAAGAGGCCGGTGGATGAAAATGAAGTGCCTCGAAATGCGTGCACACGGGCACGCAAACCGAGGCTGTGGCATACGCAATGCAACATGGCTAAAATGATATGCAAACATGCTAATGGATTTTCAGCAATGAAATGTGGGAAAACAGCCCCGAAATGAGGCGAAAACACACCCGATGCATGGAATCTCTCCCGAAATGCAAATTAGGCGCAAAGAATGAACTACAGCTCTACAAAGCATGCATAATTGGTACATGGAATGAAAATACAGAAGCAAGGCAGCCCCAAAATTAGCATTTTTACAGTACAAATCATGGCCAAACAGCAAGCAAAGATAGGGCAACAATGGCATGCAAAAATGGCCCTAAACATGAGATTATGAAGCAACTCACAGCTGCTGACTCCAAATGGGTTAGGGCCCTTCAAAAAAATTGAAGAGGGGCCAAAAATAAGCCACTTTACAGAACTGTAAAAACCTCAAAAACAAACATAGATATGGCTAAGCTCTCATGCAAGAAAATGAGCCAAAAGGAGGCCAAAGAGGCAAGTGGTATATGCAAAGCCCAAACTGAAAAATTCCCTTCTACAACATTGAAGAGGGACCCAAAATAAGCATATTTACAGAACTGTAAAATGGCCAAAACAGTATACAAACATGCTAGAAATGCAATGCAAAATGAGGCTCAAAAGAGGCTATAACACAAAGTATACAAAATATTCATCAAACAGCCAAAGAGCCTTAATGAAACATGAAGAATGGGCCAAAATAAGACTATTTTTAGTACTACAAAACGCCCAAAAATGGAAGCATAATGGGCTGCCAAGACATGCAAGAAAAGGGGACCAAGGAGGGATATTGAAGCAAGTGCAAGAAGGAGGGCTCAAACAGTGTTGAGCCCTTCTTCAATGTTGAAGAGGGGCTCAAAATAAGCCTAATATAAGTTCATGAGAAACTCCAAAATGGATCACACATAGGCTAGAAAAAGCATGCAAAATATTGACATACAAAGAGGGTATTGAAACAAGTGCAAGAAGGAGGGCTCAAACAGAGTTGAGCCCTTAATGAGACATGAAAATGAGCTCAAAAAAATGGCCTTTTCAGTTTTGGTCGGAGCTCAAATGTTCAAGAAAGAGAGGCTAAGAAATGTTCCAAAAATGAGCTCAAAAAGAGGGAAATGGACTCACCCTTGAAGATCAATACTTTTGTTGCTTCTTGGACCAACTTTGATGACTCTAAGCTGCTGGAATTCCTCCCCTTGCTACTGAAATGGAGTGGTGGTGGTAGAGCTTGGTGGTGTAGAAGAAAACAAGGTGTAGGACTTAGAGTTTTCAAGGAAAATGAGAGAGATGGAGGGAGAATTATGTATCTATGCTTGAAGACCAAATTTTCTAACCCCTATATCTAATGCCACCAGCTGGTTATATGGACAAAAGAGAGGGAGCAAAGGGAGGCAAAAGGTGGGGGAAATGTAGGCAAGCTTTCCCCCAGAAAATATTCCCCGGATACAGATCTTTTCTGGGGGAAAAAGCTATACAGATGTAAAGTGCAAAGTGTGAGGAACATGGCCGGCCCATTTTTGGACTTGAAAGTGGCCGGCCGGCCACCTCCCCTAGCTGGCCGGCTAGGGGTCAAAAGGCTCAAGAATAATTAGTGGCCGGCCACCACAAAAAGGTGGCCTCCCAGGTGTCCTCATCACAACCCTGTGGTTCGAATTTGGAAACTCTAAAACAGAAGAGAGAACAAGCCATTTTGAGGAGGGGTTCAAAAGGTTCAAATGGAATTAATGGCCGGCCATAAACTTTTAGGGTCCTCCCATGTGTGTACATCACAAATATGTGGTTTGTGGTTGAAGAAAGTGGCTCCAAGGTGTTCAACATTGGCTCGGAAGGAGGGGTTCAAAAGGGTCAAGCAACATTAGTGGCCGGCCACCAACTTTTAGGGTCCTCCCATGTGTGTACATCACAAATATGTGGTTTGTGGTTGAAGAAAGTGGCCCCAAGGTGTTCAACATTGGCTCGGAAGCGCGAAAAACGGGCGTCGGAGGGCGAAAATGGAATATAACTGGTTGCCGAGATAATTTCTGGCCTCCCACCCTCCAGTGACCTTCCTGGTGATAAAACAGAGGCACCTGCCAAAAATGAATGAAAACCGATGCAAAACGAATGCTCGGGGGCCGAAACACGCAGTTCGGGGTCCCGAAAATGGGCTGTTAAGCACCGAAAGTGGCATTCGGCCACGAAGTGGGTTTCTCAGACCCCAGTGTCCCTCAAAAGGGAGTAGAAAGGAAGTATGCCAAAAATCAGAGCAAATGGAGATGGTTAGGCGGTCCCGAACCGAGGCACACGGCCAACGGTCCCGAAAAAACGGAAACCGGGCTCCGAAATGGGCAAAATGGCCTACGACCATAAAACGTAGCCCACAGCCACTGAGAGATGGTCCACGGGACCTCTCCCTCCCCTCAGGAAAAGAAACAGAGAAAACCGAGCTTGGTTCGCAAACCGAGGCAGGGCACAGAAGAGGGTTCAGAAATCCGGAGGCAGGGCTCATGGCCGCGACTCTGAGATTTCTGAACGAGCACGATATGCAACGTCACCGAGCGCTCAATCGGTGATGTCTGAGTCTTAAGGTCGGTCAAAAATGGGGTGTCTACAGTTGCCCCTCTTTGACAGAACTCGGAAGTCACAAGTGACGGGAGTGAATGTCAAAGCCCAGAGACGACCCATTTTTGACAAGGCCGAAGACTTAGACAAACATACAAGATAAACAGAGATGTGCCCGCAGGCATGCCCGCAGGCAAAGGGGGCAAAATCCAAAATGATATGCAAGGAGATTCTGAAGATTGGACTTATACGCTACGCGAAGCCGGTTTTAATAATTGGATTTATACGCTACGCGAAGCCGGTTATCACTCATGATCATGCAAAGAGAGCTGTAATGAAGCAATTATGCGAAATAAATGCAACATTTTAAGCGAATGCTAGGCAAGCAAGTAAACTCGAGCCAAACTACACCTCGTGCAGAAAGGACGTAAGAAAATTATGGAATTCTCACTGCGAATACAGTGTGCATGTGTGATAGATACACAGAGCGAACATGTGATTGATACACAAAAAGGTGAACACAAAGTGTGATAGATGCACTAAGTGAACAAGTATGATAGATACACAAAGCGAGAGTGTGTGATTGATACACAAAAAGGTGAGCACAAAGTGTGATAGATGCACTAAGTGAGCAAAGTGTGATGGATACACACTAAAGGTGAACACAAAGTGTGATAGATGCACTTAGTGAACAAAGTATGATTGATATACTGAAACTGAACACAAAGTGTGATAGATGCGCTATGTGAGCAGAGTATGATTGATATGCTGAAAATTAACACAAAGTCTGATAGATGCACAATGTGAGCAAAGTATGATTGATATACTGAAAGTGAACACAAAGTGTGATAGATGCACTATGTGAACAGAGTATGATTGATATACTAAATGAACAAAGTGTGATTGATACACTAAGGGTGAATAAGGTGTGATTGATACACTAAAGAAATGAAGTGAAGTGTGAAGTGTGATTGATACACTAAATGAATGATCTTAAACAGAAATTCTTTGAATGAACCGTAAATACAATATCGTGTATGATTGAGAAAGAAACTTGATAGGTACAATGCAATACAATACATGATGCTTAAGAAAAGCAATAAATAGACAAAACAGCGTTTTAGAAAGCACCTCATGAGGTGAGTGGCGGTGAACCGCTCTGCTCCGATAGAGATCTTCCCCTGTGCTCTTCGAACACTTACCTTCAACTTTCAGTACAAAGGCTCTGAAATACTGACAAGGGTTCTTCATGTAGAACACTTTGGACGTTGCCTTTCTTCCTGATCATATTCACAACTTTCCCTATTCTCCAACGGGGTGACAGACTAGGTTAGTTCAGTATCCAGAATTGAGGTGCATACACGCTATCTCAACCTATGGGGCTTCCATACAGATTTCAAGCCGAGGACACGCCTCTGGGTATTTAAACCAGATTTTAGTCTCGGAAATCCCGAACCTTTGCGTTCTAGGCATCAGCCATTCGAACTCTAGTTTCCACCGTCGCAGTTGGTCTCCTAGGAACTCATTGCGAACACAACCAAGATGCCTCTAGCAGGGAATGGTACTCAGGGAGAGCACTTTTGATCGCCATTTTGGCTTGAAGCAGACTTGATCTTGAGCTTGAGGTGGGGGCACACTCATACTTCGGAGCTTTGGCAAGACTTGAAGAGGTACACACGGAATGTAGTCTTGGAACTTACTGAAGTTGAAACAAACTCAGATGCTCGACATTTCCTCTTTTGCTTTTGCTTTGTAGTCCGGAACCCATATTGCTTCAAATAGATCCTGATTTTACTGTTTTCACATGACTTGGGTTGAATCCTGCGATTTTATGAAAGAACAAACTCTGTTTTGCACAGATGTGGAGAACGGCACGGCACTCAGAGCGCAAAACGATTTTATTTTTGAATTGATAAATGAGCTTTTGACCGGGTATCGAGCCTACGACTGAACACAGCAAGACAACTCAACAAGGAAATAAAAGGCACGCAACTTAGACACATCGAGTAACACTCGAAACGACTCAAAACAAGAACCGAGATAAAACAAAAAGACACGACACTCAGACGTGCACAGGGAGCCTGTTTCACCGGGTAGTGTTTCCCACCCTTTCTCATCTGTGGTTCTTACATCACTCAGCCCTTAAGCTCTGTTTTTCTGAAAAAGCCCTCTTCTCACTTTTCCTCTCATCGCATGTCTCTCTATTCTTCATTCTCTCATTTTTCATCCCTCCCCTAGGTGGTTGATGGATGAATAGGAAGTTGCGGGCTCACACCCAACATAATCAGCTCGTGGCTATTTCCTTCGGTGACATCTGTCGATGCGCCGGATGAGGGAATGGAGCATCTCGATCCATTCCAATTCGTGCTTCGCACTCGGCTCGATACCTCGCTGCTTGGAGGATGAGAGAGCTTTCTGCCCTTTGTTGTGCCCTTTTCTGGCGAATACGGTGCCTTTCTTGGCAAGTATGTTGACAATGGGAAAGACAGGAAGCCTGACTCAACTGTGCCCCTAGTTCATCATTTTGACCATTTTTTGTTTTAGTTTTCTCCTAAAAAATTTTGACCAAAATGAGAGTTAGATTAGTATGCTTGTTCAATTTTCTGATTTAAAATCATGCAAGTTAGGCTGTGAGCACTGAGATTTTTCCTTTTTTAGGTCCGAGAAATGGTCCAGTTTTGAAAATGGAATACTTTTTGAGAAGGTTAGTCAACCTCAGTAAAAATTCTCGAAAACTATTTTTGCAAACGACCACTGCTCAACGAGCACGGAACCTACTCTCGAGATGCACAACCACGGATTCGAAGGAAGATTGCCCCTTGCTTGAGGGGAACTGCATGGCAACGGAAAGTTGCCCCTTGTTTGAACGGCACCGCGGCGCATTGAATGGCAACGGAAAGTTGCCCCTTGTTTGAATGGCACCGCGGCGCATTTGAATGGCAACGGAAAGTTGCCCCTTGTTTGAACGGCACCGCGGCGCATTTAAATGGCAATGGAAAGTTGCCCCTTGTTTGAATGGCACCGCGGCGCATTTAATGGAGTCCTCAGAGCGACGAACACAACCCGACTCTCGGATATAGAGAAGGCAAAGATGACCAAGACCATCGCATGGACACGATCGAATTGTTTTACGGCTGGACTTCAAAATGAAGTTGCCTACGTATCCCAAAGATGGGAATCAAGCCTTACGTAGTTCGGGGTTAAGGTACACTCGGGTATTAACCTCTCCTTTTTAGGCTCTAACTTTTGCCAAGGCGCCCGTTGCGGGTTTTCGACCTTGCGAGCTTTGTTCTTCTTTCTTTCTTTTTTTCAATTCTTTTCTTCTTTTTTTTTTTTTGCATTTTTTCTTTCTTTTTTTTCTTTTCTTTTGCATTTTTTCTTTTGCTTTTTTTTTTTGTATTTTTCTCTTGCTCTAACTTTTGCCTGGGTCGCCCTTTCGGGTTTTCGGCCCAGCGAGCCTCTCAAAGGGTAAAAGTATAACAAGTCCATGTCAAATGGTTTTAGCGATCCTGAAGTCATCTGAATCCAGTAGAATGGCCGCTGTTTTGCATTGTAAGCTTCTTCTGATGAGATCTGATCTTCTTGACCTGACTTTGGTGGCCTCTTGTTCGAGGGCTGCTTCAAATCTGGCCACACAGGCCTCACATCGTAGTTGACCGTTGAGCCTTCTGAATTCAAGTTCAAGGTTTGGAAGCGAAGGGGTTGAGTCTCGAGGCTGAGAGCGATCCTAGGCTGCACAATCTCAAGAGCAATTCCACACAGGTCTTCGCAGGACCGCGGAAAACATTTTGTTTTTGAAAATTTTTAAGAAAGCGACAAATCGCTCGCGCTGAAGATAGTGTGAAACCAGTTTGGATCAAGCCAGGGTCCTTCTCAGTACTCACGCTAACAAGCATGATTCCATCATTAAGGGCTTAGCATGTCTCTCTTTCTGTCAAATGATCAAAGTTTTGTAAATCCCGAGGAATTCCTTCCTCTTCGTTTTCACTGCAGTGTTCAAAAAGTTTTGGAAAACTTAGGTCGATGCAATGATTCTGGGGCACAAGAGAGTAGGTGGAATGCACTGCCATTTCATTCAGATTTCGTCACAACTAGCACACGGCAGAAGTGCAAAAATTACTGCTGTTTCATTCAAATCTTTTGGTGTTACTGGCTCCTTGGCAGAAACAGACTCAAAACAAAACGAAAAAGACAGACACAAAACAAAATGGTGATGCCCGAGGTAACACCCCCCGGAATCACCCGACTCCTATACAACAGGACTGACTCGATACAACAAGATAGACCCAAAACAAAAAGAGACTGACTCAAAACTAAAAGATAGACTCAAAATAAAACAACAAGACTGACCCAATACCCAAGTCAGAAACTGGCATTCGCAAATGCTCAAAACAGTGCCTGCCATACGCCACGTCAGGAGTAAACTGAGCGCCGCCCGCAGGTGGTTCATCCCTGATCAGATCACATTATCCCCCCACAAATTCACCGATCGAGTGCCGATAGACTTTGCTGGACTGGCGCGGGGATAACCCTGTTGTCAAACAGATCTTGTACATCATGGCGCAGACGAAAGCAACTGTCGGTGTCATGACCGGTTTGTTGATGGTAGGCGCAATATTTAGTCTGATCATGCTTTGCAGGGATAGGATCAGGTAAAGGCCGTTGTTCCAATGGCTTCAGATGTCCTTTTCGGATTAAGGCCTCTAAAGCTTTTGACAAAGGCATATAAAGCGGGGTGAAAACCCTCTTGACTCGGGGTGGATATTTGGTTCCTTGTGAGCTACTTCCGGACGCACCGGTGAATGGGGTAGCTGTTTTTGATACGGTGGTAGTAACCATGCCCACATCAGAAGATCTTGCAGCTGCATCACCACTGGTGGTTGCATTCGAACTGCGGGAAAACGCCCTCCTGGGCTGCTCCTTCTCCTGGTCAAAGAGGCCCTACTTCATAGCATCCTCGATCTGCACTCCCATCTCATGCAAATCTAAAAAGGTAGGGAAGGGGATCACGATCATTTTCTGCATTAGCTTGGGCTGGAGATTGCGCACAATCATCCGAATTTGATCTTTGTCCGTGGGCCTCAAAGTCATCATTGACGCCTTTGCCCTCCATCGGATTACAAAGTTCGAGAAAGTTTCCTTGGGTTCTTGCCTTGTCGTTTCGAGATCACGAGTTGTAATCTCGATCTGAGTGTTGTACGAATATTGCGCGACAAAGGCCTCAGCCATTTCATCCTAATTCTTCTTCACTTCATCCTCTAACTTTGCGTACCAGTGGGCGGCCACACCCGACAGGGTTCGGCCGAATAGTGAAAGCTTCTGTGGTCGCGTTAGGCCCATTGGCCGCAAGATGTCTGAGAACAGTCGGAGATGGACCATGGGGTCCCCGGATTCGTCAAAGCGGTCAATTTGAGGCATTTTGAACCTATCGGGCAATGTTACGACCACATCGGTGTACCCATCCTCAATGTCCGGGATAGCCTTGACCCCCTGGGATTTCTTGAACAACTTTTCAAGCTTGCTCAACTTCAACACCGTGGGGTCGACCTCGAACTCGGAGGGAGAGTCTGGTAGATTGGTAGGTGTTTTGGATAGTTGAGGTAAAATTGGGGGCGGAGCCGGCCCGCTTGGAATGTCCGCATCATCCTGGACGTTTGGCGTCTCCCCAGGTGCTGGAGCTCCTGCTGGGGGAGGAACTTATTGTGAAGCGGACGCACCGGTTTGCTGTTGCAGCTTGATGATGAGCTCGGCCTGCTGGGCCATGATCGCAGCCTGCTGTTTGGAAAATTCCTCCTGACGGGCAGCATCCTACTGCATGAGTTTCAAACTTTCTTGCATCTGGCGCATCATGGCCTCCATCCTTGACGTGTTCTGCTGTTCCATCTGACTGATTCGTATCTATCCCTGCAGTAGGAACTGAGACCTCAGCCTGACTGTTCACTGGTGGGGTGGATAAGGGCCACTGAACTGGTAACTGCTGAACCGGTGATTTGTGCCCGACTAGCCCTTTTTACCTTGCCTCTGGCGAAGGAACACTGATTTCCCTTGAACCGAATCTCTGACCTAGCAAAGTCTATCAGCACAAGTTCGATGAACCTCGGGGGATATCGGAACCTTCTGAAGCTATGGTTCCCAGACTACCCTAGCAAAAGAGAAAACAGACAGCATCTTAGCCTGATTCCATCTGAACAGATACGAGCATAGTTGAATAAGTGTGCCCTCTACTGAATTCTGCCCCAAAATTCGGCCTCAAAATCTGAGTCTGATACCCACAGGTAAAGCTGACTCCCAAATACTGATTGATGCTCGCAGGCCTGATGCCCAAACTTGTAAACTGATACATGCATTCTTGTAGAGACGCACTCTAAAAGCACATAGCAGACAAGTGAGAGCCAAAACACCCCTATCTTGGGGTAGGGTTTCCCTGTCCTATTTTGTCAGGAGCTAGGGTTTCACTACGCACGCAGCGGTTTCAAACAACCTATAATCGGGTAAGCAACCTGTCCTAGTTTGGAATGGTCACTATGGATCCGAATATGCACTAGGTCGAATGGTCAAAGAGGGTGCCCCGGTAAAATCGGGGTTCGTGTTCCCATACTGGCAGAGCCCACAACCGGTCAGCCTTATGGTCATGCCTTGACAAGACAAGCCTCCGGCAAACCGTTCTGGAATAGCAGATGGCAAACACGGTGTCCTAGGCGCACCAATGCAAATGCAATGCAAAGAAACACACAAGTGTAGTCAAAAACAGATATCATGAGTTCGAGTCAAGTTCTCTAAGTCCCCAGCAGAGTCGCCAGAAACTGTAGACGTCCCCGAACGCCCCGGGAGGAACGAGCTCCCGTTCTGTTCATTTTGGGGTCACTATAGCTCAGGACTCTCAAATTTGTCACGGTTCTAAATCTGAACCAAAGAGTCCAAATCCGGCAAATCGTTTTGAGAAAACAGATTTTGAAAGAAGTGCCAAACATGGACTGCTTTGCCAGATACAGAGTCGCCACCTAAATGTTTTTAAATGGGAAATTTAGGAAACCCTGGCTCGGTGCCAAAGGCCACGTGTCCGTCATCACCAAAGTTGCCTCGGCTCGGGAACTTGGGTACGATTGGGGAAGGTCACTTCGTGAGCACCCCCGCTCGCCCGATCAAAGATCGGCCTCTACTAACCATGATATCTATTTTTGAAAACTTTGTATGTCCTTATTCCGGTTATTAGCCCAGGTTACTATGTGATGCACATAGCATACAAGTATAGACTGGATCGCCCGAATTGGAACAAAACATTTCATGCTTGTTTATTTGAAAGATGGTTTGCTACTCGCAAGTAGGCTTTAAAATGCAGATTTTGCCCCCCGCAGGTGGGCTTAGGAAAGATGGTTTTGCCACTATCTAGTGGGCTTAAAACTCACAGTCAATGATTTGTTCCAATCCAAATAACCCAGCCTTCACCCACAGGCATTCAGGCAGATATATCACATAAGCAAATAGCCTCATGGCAAGCATGCTATTCATGGCAGTCACTCACACGCATGCAAGGATGCTAAAGCATAGAACTTACCGAGTACTCCAAGCCAAAATAGAAACTACATTAGAAATCATGCATGATCCTAAGTATACAAAAATGCCTAATGCAACACATGCAAAAATGCAACTATAGCAGGCTCGGCTATTCTAAACATGGCATATGGAATGCTACAGCTAACACGTATTCAACTTTGAAATTGAAATACAATGCAGTTAGTATGATGCGCCGAGCCCGGTGCATGCAAAACAGATGAATGAATGCAAACATGCTATCATACTGTATGCTAATTGAAACATGCCCTAATCTAACCATCGTAAGCTGGTAAATAAAAGGGAGAAAGACGTGGGGTTGGAAGACATACAACACACACACGCACACTTATTACAGTTGTGCCCTCGCTCGGAGGGTCCGAATAAATATACAGTCCCGAATGAAAGAATATTACAGTCCAAATATTACAGTCCAAATATTATACAATTCCTAATTAATTAACAAATCAACTAAGAAAATAAATAAAACTGGCATGCAAGCCAGGGACTGCCTTGCTTCTGATGGATGATGCATGTCCGGGTTGTCTTGCGCGGAAATCCACCGGGATGCCCCAATTAGCCTCTGTTTAGCAGTTATTCTTGAAAAGCGTGCCAAGCTCCGAAAAGTTGCTGATTCTTCATTTGCTGCAACAGAGAGCAGGAAAGGGGCATAGCAATGTATTTTCACAGATATATGCATGCCTCGATCCTCGTGCCACCAATCACGCATACCGAGGCATGATGGCCGAGGAGTCGAACTGCACAATTCAATATAGAATGAATGCACATGGAAACACAACAAGAACCTAACTCCATCATGGGTAATCCGGAGTGTCGGTGACTGGGGAACTGAGACACATTCCGTCACTCGGAGTACGAAATGCACCTCGTTTCCTGTGCCCGGGCTAACTCCTATTCCGAACACGATGCAATATGCATGACATGCATGAATGCAACTAAGATACAGCCTAGCATGCACAATGCTATGAAAATGAGATGCTTCGAAATGCGTGCACACGGGCACGCAAACCGAGAAAATGACAAAATGCGGTCTAAGATACAACCTAGTACGCACCATGCTGTGAAAATGAGACGCCTCGAAATGCGTGCACACGGTCATGCAAACCGAGAAAATGACAGAATGCGATCTAAGATACAACCTAGTATGCACCATGCTGTGAAAATGAGACGCCTCGAAATGCGTGCACACGGGCACGCAAACCGAGAAAATAACAGAATGCGATCTAAGATACAACCTAGTATGCACTATGCTGTAAAAATGAGATGCCTCGAAATGCGTGCACACGGGCACACAAATCGAGAAAATGACAGAATGCGATCTAAGATACAACTTAGTATGCACTATGCTATAAAAATGAGATGCCTCGAAATGCGTACACACGGGCACGCAAACCGAGAAAATGACAGAATGCGATCTAAGATACAACCTAGTATGCACTATGCTGTAAAAATGAGATGTCTCGAAATGCGTGCACACGGGCACGCAAACCGAGAAAATGGCATATGCAATGCAAATGACATGAAAATATGATATGGGCTTATACCAACATGAGAGAGCCTCAGCCACACTCACATAGGATGCCGATGGATGAAAATGAAGTGCCTCGAAATGCGTGCACACGGGCACGCAAACCGAGGCAATGGCATATGCAATGCAATGGCATGGAAATGGCATATAGAATGCAACATGGACTTACACTAACATGAGAGAGCCTCAGCCACACTCACATAAGAGGCCGGTGGATGAAAATGAAGTGCCTCGAAATGCGTGCACACGGGCACGCAAACCGAGGCTGTGGCATACGCAATGCAACATGGCTAAAATGATATGCAAACATGCTAATGGATTTTCAGCAATGAAATGTGGGAAAACAGCCCCGAAATGAGGCGAAAACACACCCGATGCATGGAATCTCTCCCGAAATGCAAATTAGGCGCAAAGAATGAACTACAACTCTACAAAGCATGCATAATTGGTACATGGAATGAAAATACAGAAGCAAGGCAGCCCCAAAATTAGCATTTTTACAGTACAAATCATGGCCAAACAGCAAGCAAAGATAGGGCAACAATGGCATGCAAAAATGGCCCTAAACATGAGATTATGAAGCAACTCACAGCTGCTGACTCCAAATGGGTTTGGGCCCTTCAACAAAATTGAAGAGGGGAAAAAAATAAGCCACTTTACAGAACTGTAAAAACCTCAAAAACAAACATAGATATGGCTAAGCTCTCATGCAAGAAAATGAGCCAAAAGGTGGCCAAAGAGGCAAGTGGTATATGCAAAGCCCAAACTGAAAAATTCCCTTCTACAACATTGAAGAGGGACCAAAAATAAGTATATTTACAGAACTGTAAAATGGCCAAAACAGTATACAAACATGCTAGAAATGCAATGCAAAATGAGGCTCAAAAGAGGCTATAACACAAAGTATACAAAATATTCATCAAACAGCCAAAGAGCCTTAATGAAACATGAAGAATAGGCCAAAATAAGACTATTTTTAGTACTGCAAAACGCCCAAAAATGGAAGAATAATGGGCTGCCAAGACATGCAAGAAAAGGGGACCAAGGAGGGATATTGAAGCAAGTGCAAGAAGGAGGGCTCAAACAGTGTTGAGCCCTTCTTCAATGTTGAAGAGGGGCTCAAAATAAGCCTAATATCAGTTCATGAGAAACTCCAAAATGGATCACACATAGGCTAGAAAAAGCATGCAAAATATTGACATACAAAGAGGGTATTGAAACAAGTGCAAGAAGGAGGGCTCAAACAGAGTTGAGCCCTTAATGAGACATGAAAATGAGCTCAAAAAAATGACCTTTTCAGTTTTGGTCGGAGCTCAAATGTTCAAGAAAGAGAGGCTAAGAAATGTTGCAAAAATGAGCTCAAAAAGAGGGAAATGGACTCACCCTTGAAGATCAATACTTTTGTTGCTTCTTGGACCAAATTTGATGACTCTAAGCTGCTGGAATTCCTCCCCTTGCTGCTGAAATGGAGTGGTGGTGGTAGAGCTTGGTGGTGTAGAAGAAAACAAGGTGTAGGACTTGGAGTTTTCAAGGAAAATGAGAGAGATGGAGGGAGAATTATGTATCTATGCTTGAAGACCAAATTTTCTAACCCCTATATCTAATGCCACCAGCTGGTTATATGGACAAAAGAGAGGGAGCAAAGGGAGGCAAAAGGTGGGGGAAATGTAGGCAAGCTTTCCCCCACAAAATATCCCCTGGATACAGATCTTTTCTGGGGGAAAAAGCTATACAGCTGTAAAGTGCAAAGTGTGAGGAACATGGCCGGCCCATTTTTGAACTTGAAAGTGGCCGGCCGGCCACCTCCCCTAGTCGGCCGGCTACGGGTCAAAAGGGTCAAGAATAATTAGTGGCCGGCCACCACAAAAAGGTGACCTCCCAGGTCTCCTCATCACAACCCTATGGTTCGAATTTGGAAACTCTAAAACAGAAGAGAGAACAAGCCATTTTGAGGAGGGGTTCAAAAGGTTCAAATGGAATTAATGGCCGGCCATAAACTTTTAGGGTCCTCCCATGTGTGTACATCACAAATATGTGGTTTGTGGTTGAAGAAAGTGGCTCCAAGGTGTTCAACATTGGCTCGGAAGGAGGGGTTCAAAAGGGTCAAGCAACATTAGTGGCCGGCCACCAACTTTTAGGGTCCTCCCATGTGTGTACATCACAAATATGTGGTTTGTGGTTGAAGAAAGTGGCCCCAAGGTGTTCAACATTGGCTCGGAAGCGCGAAAAACGGGCGTCGGAGGGCGAAAATGGAATATAACTGGTTGCCGAGATAATTGCTGGCCTCCCACCCTCCAGTGACCTTCCTGGTGATAAAACAGAGGCATCTGCCAAAAATGAACGAAAACCGATGCAAAACGAATGCTCGGGGGCCGAAACACGCAGTTCGGGGTCCCGAAAATGGGCTGTTAAGCACCGAAAGTGGCATTCGGCCACGAAGTGGGTTTCTCAGACCCCAGTGTCCCTCAAAAGGGAGTAGAAAGGAAGTATGCCAAAAATCAGAGCAAATGGAGATGGTTAGGCGGTCCCGAACCGAGGCACACGGCCAACGGTCCCGAAAAAACGGAAACCGGGCTCCGAAATGGGCAAAATGGCCTACGACCATAAAACGTAGCCCACGGCCACTGAGAGATGGTCCACGGGACCTCTCCCTCCCCTCAGGAAAAGAAACAGAGAATACCGAGCCTGGTTCGCAAACCGAGGCAGGGCACAGAAGAGGGTTCGGAAATCCGGAGGCAGGGCTCATGGCCGCGACTCTGAGATTTCTGAACGAGCACGATATGCAACGTCACCGAGCGCTCAATCGGTGATGTCTGAGTCTTAAGGTCGGTCAAAAATGGGGTGTCTACAGTTGCCCCTCTTTGACAGAACTCGGAAGTCACAAGTGACGGGAGTGAATGTCAAAGCCCAGAGACGACCCATTTTTGACAAGGCCGAAGACTTAGACAAACGTACAAGATAAACAGAGATGTGCCCGCAGGCATGCCCGCAGGCAAAGGGGGCAAAATGCAAAATGGTATGCAAGGAGATTCTGAAGATTGGACTTATACGCTACGCGAAGCCGGTTTTAATAATTGGACTTATACGCTACGCGAAGCCGGTTATCACTCATGATCATGCAAAGAGAGCTGTAATGAAGCAATTATGCGAAATAAATGCAACATTTTAAGCGAATGCTAGGCAAGCAAGTAAACTCGAGCCAAACTACACCTCGTGCAGAAAGGATGTAAGAAAATTATGGAATTCTCACTGCGAATACAGTGTGCATGTGTGATAGATACACAGAGCGAACATGTGATTGATACACAAAAAGGTGAACACAAAGTGTGATAGATGCACTAAGTGAACAAGTATGATAGATACACAAAGCGAGAGTGTGTGATTGATACACAAAAAGGTGAGCACAAAGTGTGATAGATGCACTAAGTGAGCAAAGCGAGTGTGTGATAGATACACTATTTGAGCAAAGTGTAATTGATATACAAAGGGTGAAGTGAGCAAAGTGTGATGGATACACACTAAAGGTGAACACAAAGTGTGATAGATGCACTTAGTGAACAAAGTATGATTGATATACTGAAAGTGAACACAAAGTGTGATAGATGCGCTATGTGAGCAGAGTATGATTTATATGCTGAAAATTAACACAAAGTGTGATAGATGCACAATGTGAGCAAAGTATGATTGATATACTGAAAGTGAACACAAAGTGTGATAGATGCACTATGTGAACAGAGTATGATTGATATACTAAATGAACGAAGTGTGATTGATACACTAAGGGTGAATAAGGTGTGATTGATACACTAAAGAAATGAAGTGAAGTGTGAAGTGTAATTGATACACTAAATGAATGATCTTAAACAGAAATTCTTTGAATGAACCATACATACAATATCGTGTATGAATGAGAAAGAAACTTGATAGGTACAATGCAATACAATACATGATGCTTAAGAAAAGCAATAAATAGACAAAACAGCGTTTTAGAAAGCACCTCATGAGGTGAGTGGCGGTGAATCGCTCTGCTCCGATAGGGATCTTCCCCTGTGCTCTTCGAACACTTACCTTCAACTTTCAGTACAAAGGCTCTGAAATACTGACAAGGGTTCTTCATGTAGAACACTTTGGACGTTGCCTTTCTTCCTGATCATATTCACAACTTTCCCTATTCTCCAACGGGGTGACAGACTAGGTTGGTTCAGTATCCAGAATTGAGGTGCATACACGCTATCTCAACCTATGGGGCTTCCATACAGATTTCAAGCCGAGGACACGCCTCTGGGTATTTAAACCAGACTTTAGTCTCGGAAATCCCGAACCTTTGCGTTCTAGGCATCAGTCATTCGAACTCTAGTTTCCACCGTCGCAGTTGGTCTCCTAGGAACTCATTGCGAACACAACCAAGATGCCTCTAGCAGGGAATGGTACTCAGGGAAAGCACTTTTGATCTCCATTTTGGCTTGAAGTAGACTTGATCTTGAGCTTGAGGTAGGGGCACACTCATACTTCGGAGCTTTGGCAAGACTGGAAGAGGTACACACGGAATGTAGTCTTGGAACTTACTGAAGTTGAAACAAACTCAGATGCTCGACATTTCCTCTTTTGCTTTTGCTTTGTAGTCCGGAACCCATATTGCTTCAAATAGATCCTGATTTTACTGTTTTCACATGACTTGGGTTGAATCCTGCGATTTTATGAAAGAACAAACTCTGTTTTGCACAGATGTGGAGAACGGCACGGCACTCGGAGCGCAAAACGATTTTATTTTTGAATTGATAAATGAGCTTTTGACCGGGTATCGAGCCTACGACTGAACACAGCAAGACAACTCAACAAGGAAATAAAAGGCACGCAACTTAGACACATCGAGTAACACTCGAAATGACTCAAAACAAGAACCGAGATAAAACAAAAAGACACGACACTCAGACGTGCACAGGGAGCCTGTTTCACCGGGTAGTGTTTCCCACCCTTTCTCATCTGTGGTTCTTACATCACTCGGCCCTCGTGCTCTGTTTTTCTGAAAAAGCCCTCTTCTCACTTTTCCTCTCATCGCACGTCTCTCTATTCTTCATTCTCTCATTTTTCATCCCTCCCCTGGGTGGTTGATGGATGAATAGGAAGTTGCGGGCTCACACCCAACATAATCAACTCGCGCTATTTCCTTCGGTGACATCTGTCGATGCGCCGGATGAGGGAATGGAGCATCTCGATCCATTCCAATTCGTGCTTCGCACTCGGCTCGATACCTCGCTGCTTGGAGGATGAGAGAGTTTTCTGCCCTTTGTTGTGCCCTTTTCTGGCGAATACGGTGCCTTTCTTGGCAAGTATGTTGACAATGGGAAAGACAGGAAGCCTGACTCAACTGTGCCCCTAGTTCATCATTTTGACCATTTTTTGTTTTAGTTTTCTCATAAAAAATTTTGACCAAAATGAGAGTTAGATTAGTATGCTTGTTCAATTTTCTGATTTAAAATCATACAAGTTAGGCTGTGAGCACTGAGAGTTTTCCTTTTTTGGGTCCGAGAAATGGTCCAGTTTTGAAAATGGAATACTTTTTGAGAAGGTTAGTCAACCTCAGTAAAAATTCTCGAAAACTATTTTTGCAAACGACCACTGCTCAACGAGCACGGAACCTACTCTCGAGATGCACAACCTCGGATTCGAAGGAAGATTGCCCCTTGCTTGAGGGGAACTGCATGGCAACGGAAAGTTGCCCCTTGTTTGAACGGCACCGCGGCGCATTGAATGGCAACGGAAAGTTGCCCCTTGTTTGAATGGCACCGCGGCGCATTTGAATGGCAACGGAAAGTTGCCCCTTGTTTGAACGGCACCGCGGCACATTTAAATGGCAACGGAAAGTTGCCCCTTGTTTGAATGGCACCGCGGCGCATTTAATGGATTCCTCAGAGCGACGAACACAACCCGACTCTCGGATATAGAGAAGGCAAAGATGACCAAGACCATCGCATGGACACGATCGAATTGTTTTACGGCTGGACTTCAAAATGAAGTTGTCTACGTATCCCAAAGATGGGAATCAAGCCTTACGTAGTTCGGGGTTAAGGTACACTCGGGTATTAACCTCTCCTTTTTAGGCTCTAACTTTTGCCAAGGCGCCCGTTGCGGGTTTTCGACCTTGCGAGCTTTGTTCTTCTTTCTTTCTTTTTTTCAATTCTTTTCTTCTTCTTTTTTTTTTTTTGCATTTTTTCTTTCTTTTTTTTCTTTTCTTTTGCATTTTTTTTTTTTGCTTTTTTTTTGTATTTTTCTCTTGCTCTAACTTTTGCCTGGGTCGCCCTTTCGGGTTTTCGGCCCAGCGAGCCTCTCAAAGGGTAAAAGTATAACAAGTCCATGTCAAATGGTTTTAGCGATCCTGAAGTCATCTGAATCTAGGAGAATGGCTGCTGTTTTGCTTTGTAAGGTTCTTCTGATGAGATCTGATCTTCTTAACCTGACTTTGGTGGCCTCTTGTTCGAGGGCTGCTTCAAATCTGGCCACACAGGCCTCACATCGTAGTTGACCGTTGAGCCTTCTGAATTCAAGTTCAAGGTTTGGAAGCGAAGGGGTTGAGTCTCGAGGCTGAGAGCGATCCTAGGCTGCACAATCTCAAGAGCGATTCCACACAGGTCTTCGCAGGACCGCGCAAAACATTTTGTTTTTGAAAATTTTTAAGAAAGCGACAAATCGCTCGCGCTGAAGATAGTGTGAAACCAGTCTGGATCAAGCCAGGGTCCTTCTCAGTACTCACGCTAACAAGCATGATTCCATCATTAAGGGCTTAGCATGTCTCTCTTTCTGTCAAATGATCAAAGTTTTGTAAATCCCGAGGAATTCCTTCCTCTTCGTTTTCACTGCAGTGTTCAAAAAGTTTTGGAAAACTTAGGTCGATGCAATGATTCTAGGGCACAAGAGAGCAGGTGGAATGCACTGCCATTTCATTCAGATTTCGTCACAACTAGCACACGGCAGAAGCAAACACAGAAGTGCAAAAATTACTGCTGTTTCATTCAAATCTTTTGGTGTTACTGGCTCCTTGGCAGAAACAGATTCAAAACAAAATGAAAAAGACAGACACAAAACAAAATGGGGATGCCCGAGGTAACACCCCCCGGAATCACCCGACTCCTATACAACAGGACTGACTCGATACAACAACATAGACCCAAAACAAAAAGAGACTGACTCAAAACAAAAAGACAGACTCAAAATAAAACAACAAGACTGACCCAATACCCAAGTCAGAAACTGGCATTCGCAAATGCTCAAAACAGTGCCTTCCATACGCCACGTCAGAAGTAAACTGAGCGCCGCCCGCAGGTGGTTCATCCCTGATCAGATCACATTATCCCCCCACAAATTCACCGATCGAGTGCCGATAGACTTTGCTGGACTGGCGCGGGGATAACCCTGTTGTCAAACAGATCTTGTACATCATGGCGCAGACGAAAGCAACTGTCGGTGTCATGACCGGTTTGTTGATGGTAGGCGCAGTATTTAGTCTGATCATGCTTTGCAGGGATAGGATCAGGTAAAGGTCGTTGTTCCGATGGCTTCAGATGTCCTTTTCGGATTAAGGCCTCTAAAGCTTTTGACAAAGGCATATAAAGCGGGGTGAAAACCCTCTTGACTCGGGGTGGATATTTGGTTCCTTGTGAGCTACTTCGGGACGCACCGGTGAATGGGGTAGCTGTTTTTGATACGGTGGTAGTAACCATGCCCACATCAGAAGATCTTGCAGCTGCATCACCACTGGTGGTTGCATTCGAACTGCGGGAAAACGCCCTCCTGGGCTGCTCCTTCTCCTGGTCAAAGAGGCCCTACTTCATAGCATCCTCAATCTGCACTCCCATCTCATGCAAATCTGAAAAGGTAGGGAAGGGGATCACGATCATTTTCTGCATTAGCTTGGGCTGGAGATTGCGCACAATCATCCGAATTTGATCTTTGTCCGTGGGCCTCAAAGTCATCATTGACGCCTTTGCCCTCCATCGGATTACAAAGTCCGAGAAAGTTTCCTTGGGTTCTTGCCTTGTCGTTTCGAGATCACGAGTTGTAATCTCGATCTGAGTGTTGTACGAATATTGCGCGACAAAGGCCTCAGCCATTTCATCCTAATTCTTCTTCACTTCATCCTCTAACTTTGCGTACCAGTGGGCGGCCACACCCGACAGGGTTCGGCCGAATAGTGAAAGCTTCTGTGGTCGCGTTAGGCCCATTGGCCGCAAGATGTCTGAGAACAGTCGGAGATGGACCATGGGGTCCCCGGATCCGTCAAAGCGGTCAATTTGAGGCATTTTGAACCTATCGGGCAATGTTACGACCACATCGGTGTACCCGTCCTCAATGTCCGGGATAGCCTTGACCCCCTGGGATTTCTTGAACAACTTTTCAAGCTTGCTCAACTTCAACACCATGGGGTTGACCTCGAACTCGGAGGGAGAGTCTGGTAGATTGGTAGGTGTTTTGGATAGTTGAGGTAAAATTGGGGGCGGAGCCGGCCCGCTTGGAATGTCCGCATCATCCTGGACGTTTGGCGTCTCCCCAGGTGCTGGAGCTCCTGCTGGGGGAGGAACTTGTTGTGAAGCGGACGCACCGCTTTGCTGTTGCAGCTTGATGATGAGCTCGGCCTGCTGGGCCATGATCGCAGCCTGCTGTTTGGAAAATTCCTCCTGACGGGCAGCATCCTGCTGCATGAGTTTCATACTTTCTTGCATCTGGCGCATCATGGCCTCCATCCCTGACGTGTTCTGCTGTTCCATCTGACTGATTCGTATCTATCCCTGCAGTAGGAACTGAGACCTCAGCCTGACTGTTCACTGGTAGGGTGGATAAGGGCCACTGAACTGGTAACTGCTGAACCGGTGATTTGTGCCCGACTAGCCCTTTTTACCTTGCGTCTGGCGAAGGAACACTGATTGCCCTTGAACTGAATCTCTGACCTAGCAAAGTCTATCAGCACAAGTTCGATGAACCTCAGGGGATATCGGAGCCTTCTGAAGCTATGGTTCCCAGACTACCCTAGCAAAAGAGAAAACAGACAGCATCTTAGCCTGATTCCATCTGAACAGATACGAGCATAGTTGAATAAGTGTGCCCTCTACTGAATTCTGCCCCAAAATTCGGCCTCAAAATCTGAGTCTGATACCCACAGGTAAAGCTGACTCCCAAATACTGATTGATGCCCGCAGGCCTGATGCCCAAACTTGTAAACTGATACATGCATTCTTGTAGAGACGCACTCTAAAAGCACATAGCAGACAAGTGAGAGCCAAAACACCCCTATGTTGGGGTAGGGTTTCCCTGTCCTATTTTGTCAGGAGCTAGGGTTTCACTACGCACGCAGCGGTTTCAAACAACCTATAATCGGGTAAGCAACCTGTCCTAGTTTGGAATGGTCACTATGGATCCGAATATGCACTAGGTCGAATGGTCAAAGTGGGTGCCCCGGTAAAACCGGGGTTCGTGTTCCCATACTGGCAGAGCCCACAACCGGTCAGCCTTATGGTCATGCCTTGACAAGACAAGCCTCCGGTAAACCGTTCAGGAATAGCAGATGGCAAACACGGTGTCCTAGGCGCACCAATGCAAATGCAATGCAAAGAAACACACAAGTGTAGTAAAAAACAGATATCATGATGTAACAAGCCCGCGGGGGACCTCGCTACAGCTCGGACTCGACTTTTGTAGTCACGGTTCTAAGTCTGAACCAAAGAGTCCAAATCCGGCAAATCGTTTTGAGAAAACAGATTTTTTAAAGAAGTGCCAAGCATGGACTGCTTTGCCAGATACAGAGTCGCCACCTAAATATTTTATTTAATGGGAAATTTAGGACACCCTGACTCGGTGCCAAAAGGCCACGTGTCCGTCATCACCAAAGTTGCCTCGGCTCGGGAACTTGGGTACGATTGGGGAAGGTCACCTCGTGAGCACCCCCGCTCGCCCGATCAAAGATCGGCCTCTACTAACCATGATATCTATTTTTGAAAACATTGTGTGTTCTTATTCCGGTTATTAGCCTAGGTTACTATGTGATGCGCATAGCATATAAGTATAGACTGGGTCGCCCGAATTGGAACAAAACATTTCATGTTCGCTTTTTGAAAATGGTTTGCTACCCGCAGGTAGGCTTGAAACATTTGATGATTCATTCCAATTCAGATAACCCAACCTTCACCCACAGGCATTCAGGCAGTTATATCAAATAAGCACATAGCCTCATGGTAAGCATGCTATCATGGCAGTCACTCACACGCATGCAAGGATGCTAAAGCATAAAACTCACCGGGTACTCCAAGCCAAAACATAATTTACATTAGAAATCATGCATGATCCTAAGTATGCAGAAATGCCTAATGCAACACATGCAAAATGCAACTATAGCAGGCTCGGCTATTCTAAACATGGCATATGAAATGTTACAACTGACATGTATTCACTTTGGAATTGAAAGTACAATGCAGTTAGTATGGTGCACCGAGCCCGGTGCATGCAAAACTAATGAATGAATGCAAACATGCTATCATACTGTATGCTAACTGAAATATGCCCTAATCTAACCATCATAAGCGGATAAATAAAAGGGAGAAAGACGTGGGGTTGGAAGACATACAACACATACACGCACACTTATTACAGTTGTGCCCTCGCGCAGAGGGTCCGAATAAATAATACAGTCCCAAATGAAAGAATATTACAGGATCCTAATTAATTAACAAATTAACTAAGAAAATAAATAAAACTGGTATGCAAGCCAGGGACTGCCTTGCTTCTGATGGATGATGCATGTCCGGGTTGCCTTGCGCGGAAATCCACCGGGATGCCCCAATTAGCCTCTGTTTAGCAGTTATTCTTGGAAAGCGTGCCGAGCTCCGAAAAGTTGTTGATTCTTCATTTTGCTGCAACAGAGAGCAGGAAAGGGGCATAGCAATGTATTTCACAAATATATGCATGTCTCGATCCTCGTGCCACCAATCACGCATATCGATGCATGATGGCCGAGGAGTCGAAATGCACAACTCAATATAGGATGAATGCACATGAAAATATAGCTAAAACCTAACTCCATCATGGATAATCCGGAGTGTCGGTGACTGGGGAATTGAGACACATTCCGTCACTCGGAGTACGAAATGTACCTCGTTTCCCGTGCCCGTGCTAACTCCTATTCCGAACACGATGCAATATGCATGATATGCGTGAAATGCGGCTAAGATACAATCCTAACATACACAATGCTATGGAAAAAAAGAGATGCCTCGAAATGCGTACACGCGGGCACGCAAACCGAGAAAATGACAGAATGCGATCTAAGATACAACCTAGCATGCACTATGCTATAAAAATGAGATGTCTCGAAATGCGTGCACGCGGGCACGCAAACTGAGAAAATGCATGAATGTGATCTAAGATACAACCTAGCATGCACTATGCTATAAAAATGAGATGCCTCGAAATGCGTGCACGCGGGCACGCAAATCGAGAAAATGCATGAATGTGATGCAAACGACGTGAAAACATGATATGGGCTTATACCAACATGGGAGAGCCTCAGCCACACTCATATAGGATGCCGTCGGATAAAAAAAAAGTGCCTCGAAATGCGTGCACACGGGCACGCAAACCGAGGCAATGGTACACGCAATGCAAATGACATGAAGACATGATATGGGCTTATACCAACATGAGAGAGCCTCAGCCACACTCACACAGGATGCCGATGGATGAAAATGAAGTGCCTCGAAATGCGTGCACACGGGCACGCAAACCGAGGCGATGACCGAATGCGATGCAATGACATGAAAACATGATATGGGCTTATACCAACATGAGAGAGCCTCAGCCACACTCACACAGGATGCCGTCGGATAAAAAAGAAGTGCCTCGAAATGCGTGCACACGGGCACGCAAACCGAGGCAATGGAAAAATGCGAACTATGGCATGGGAAATGATATGCAAACATGGTAATGGGATTTTAGCACTGAAAAGTGGGGGAAAGAAGCCCCGAAATGAGGCAAAAGTACTCCCGAAGCATGAAATGGTCCCGAAATGCAACATTAGGCACCCGGAATGGCCTATAGCTATGCCAAACATGCACAATATGGACATGCAATGGAAAGACAGAAGCTAGACAGTATCAAAAAAGGAATTTTAACAGTTATAAACATGGCCAAACAGCAAGCATAGGTAGGGCAAAAATGGCATGCAAGAATAGGGGCCAAGAGAGGGGTAATGAAGCAAGTGATATAAGAAAAATCCAAACTGAAAAATTTCCTTCTACAACATTGAAGATGGACCAAAAATATGAATGTTTACAGTATATGGCAAGCCTCGAATCAATATAAAAACATGCTAAAAAAAGGCACAAGATTGAGGCTCAAAAGGTGCTATAACATGAAGTATACAAAATAATCATCAAACAGAAAAAAAATGTTAATGAAACATGAAGTATAGGCTAAAATAAGGCCACTTTCAGTTCTGTGAAAAGGCCAAAAACAGAAGCAAAGGGGGCTGCCAATTTATGCAAAAATGGGGCCAAATAAGGGATATAACTACAAGTGACACATGGAGACATCAAATGGTGAGGGGCCCTTCAACAATGTTGAAGAAGGGCCCAAAATAAGAACATTCACAGATTACATCATGCTCAAAAACAGATTACTCATGGGCCAAAAATAGCATGCAAGATTATGACATACAAGAGGATCAATGAAGCAAGTGCATCATGGAGGGCTCAAACAGGGTTGAGCCCTTAATGAGACATGAAAATGAGCTTAAAATAAGGCCATTTTCAGTTATGGCCGGAGCTCAAATGTATAAGAAGGAGAGGCTAAGAAATATTGCAAAGAAAAGCTCAAAAAGGAGAGAATGGCAACTCACCCTTGGAGACAAGTCTTTTGTTGCTTCTTGGACCAATTTGCAACTCCTTTAGCCTTTGAGAAGCCCTCCTTGTTGCTGGAAATGAAGTGGTGATGGTAGAGATTGGTGGTGTAGAAGAAATGGTGATTAGGGACTTAGGTTTTTTTAGGAAAATGAGAAGGATGGAGGGAGAGATGGATCTTGAAGCTTGAAGACAAATTTTCCAACCTCTCAAATGTGATATGGCTTACTGGTTATAAGGGCCGAAAAGGGGGTGTAAAGGTGGGGGAAAAGGAGGCCAACTTTCCCCCACAAAATGTCCCCCGGATAAAGATATTTTCTGGGGGATAAAGCCCTACAGCTGTAAAGTGAACAGTGAGAGGATCACGACCGGCCAAGTATCTTTGCTGCAGGTGGCTGGCCGGCCACACCCCCTAGCCGGCCGGCTAGGGGTCAAAAGGGTCAAGCTGATTTAACGGCCGGCCACCACATGATGGTGTCCTCCTATGTGTGTACAACACAACCCTGTGGTTAAAAGTCCAAGAAAGTGGCTCGAGGGTGTTCAACATTAGCTCGGAAAGAGGGGTTCAAAAGGGTCAGGTGGAATTACTGGCCGGCCACCAACTTTTAGGGTCCTCTCATGTGTGTACATCACAAATATGTGGTTCAAAGTTCAAGAATGTGAGTCCAAGGTGTTCAACATTAGCCCGGAAGGAGGGTTCAAAAGGGTCAGGTGGAATTACTGGCCGGCCACCAACTTTTAGGGTCCTCCCATGTGTGTACATCACAAATATGTGGTTCAAAGTTCAAGAAAGTGGGTCCAAGGTGTTCAACATTAGCCCGGAAGTGCGAAAGACGGGCGCCGGAGGGCGTCGGAGGATGTATAACTGGCTGCTGCAACAATTACTGGCCTCCCACCCTTCAGTGGCCTCCCTGGTGATAAAACAGAGGTACCTGCCAAAAATGAACAAAAACCGATACAAAACGAATGCTCGGGGGCCAAAACACGCAGTTCGGGGCCCCGAAAATGGGCTGTTAAGCACCGAAAGTGGCGTTCGGCCACGAAGTGGGTTTCTCAGACCCCAGTGTCCCTCAAAAGGGAGTAAATAAGATGTATGCCAAAAACCAGAGCAATAGGAGATGGTTAAGCGGTCCCGAACCGAGGCACACGGCCTGACGGCTCTGAAAACCGGGAACCGGACTCCGAAATGGGCAAAATGGCCTACGACCACAAAATGTAGTCCACGGCCACTGAGAGATGGTCTGCAGGACCTCTCCCTCCCCTCGGGAAAAGAAACAAAGAAAACCGAGCCTGGTTCGCAAACCGAGGCAAGGCACAGAAGAGGGTTCGGAAGTCCGGAGGCAGGGCTCACGGCCGCAACTCTGAAACTTCTGAACGAGCACATTATGCAACATCACCAAGCGCTCAATCGGTGACGTCTAAGTCTTAAGGTCGGTCAAAAATGGGGTGTCTACAGTTGCCCCCCTTTGACAGAACTCGGAAGTCACAAGTGACAGGAGTGAATGTCAAAGCCCAGAGACGACCCATTTTTGACAAGGCAGAAGACTTAGACAAACGTACAAGATAAACAGAGATGTGCCCGCAGGCATGCCCGCAGGCAGGGGCAAAATGCAAATGATATGCAAGAAGCCGAACATAACTCAATGATCATGCAAATGCAGCAAGCTGTAATGAGGCAAGTATTCGCAAATAGATGCAACAGTTTTAAGCAAGAATGCAAAGCAACAACTACATTTCATGCAGTTAAGAATGCGGAGGATTATTCAATCCCCGCCACGTCTCACGCGGAGAAGATACGATACCTGCGCGATTCGTCTGGTCGCACCAGCCTCAATTGAACCGTACATACAATATCGTGCCTGCAAAAGAGAGAAATTGCAACAAGTACAATATGCTACCAACATATATTCAATTGTGATTCTGGAAGTTTGACACACGCAGTGCCGGTGAGTGAATGCATCGCAATGCAAGAGTGGAACATTCGTGACAACGCATGCTCAAGCATAGAGGTATGCCAATATCAAGAAATGTGCATAAAAATGAGAGTATGCTCATGAGAATGCAAGTTACGTGCATGATAGCGCAAAACGAGCATAAATCAGGGTGCCCGTTTGTCATGAAATAACGAGTACGGAAATGCGTGTTTCGGCAAAGGCAACTCGATCACGGCCTCCGATCCGCTTCCCGGAAAGGCTACAACTCATTCAAAAAGGATACACTTTGATTTTGATGAATGATGATGAGACATATGTCAGAACTTGAAGCTGAAGTTCCGGCGGAGCAATTTCGCGACCGGAAGTGTACTTTTCTTAAATTTTTCAGGTCCCGGGAACTCCAATCTTCCTCAAAATTTGCAGGGAGCTAGGTGAGCCTGTGAGGGACATGGCCGGCCGTTTATCTTCCCAAGGGGAGGCCACCGACCGGTTTTCCATAAAGTAAAAGGCTGGCCGGCCGGTTTTCCAAAAAGGAAATGGCTGGCCGGCTAGTAAATGTGGCCGGCCGGCCATCTGCCCAAATCCGGGGGCACTTTGGTCCTTTCACCTCCTTTCTTTATGCTCCTTCAACCAAGACCTTGAGCCTATATAAGGCAGCCGAGATCTCTTCCTTTCTTGCCTCCTACAACACTTTCTTCTCCAGATCTGAGTTCTATACGCGTTTTCCAACACCCCACGCAAATTGTTTCCGCAAAAATATTCAGTTTCAAGCACTTTGAAGCGATTAAATTTCGGTTTCGGAGCTTCTTTTCTCAATTCCGCCACTTGAGGTGAGTTTGTCTCAACATTTGGAAGTTTTTTTCTCGGGGGTTGACTTTTGTTGACTTTTTTATTTCCCGAGAGTTGACTTTTGTTGACTTTTTCCAATTTTGGCTCATTTTCGCTCATTTTTGCTCCTTTTGCAGATTCTTTGAAAATGGCGGGTAATTCTCCCCACGGCGGAGGTTTTCCAGGTGCCGGAGATGATTTTGATCCCATGACCTTGCCCCCGAGGACTCGACCTTTTATTCCCAGGAGGTACAACCCGCCAGCACATGTCCTCCCTCGTGCCGTCTTCCGTCACTTCACTAGCTTTGACGAGCGAGCACCTGGGGATTTGCTTCTCCGAGAGCCGGAGCATCACCTCTCTCATGAGGCCCGAGAGGTATTTACTTCGTTTTCTGCATTTTTCGTACATTTCGCATCTTTGCCATGCTTGAACACGCAGTTTAGCTTATGACATAGTACTTTGCTTGCATCCTGAACACGTAGTTTAAACACTCGAATTTCTGAACACTTGGCTCATTAATTAATTGCAAACGCACAGTACACATTAGTTTAGAGGTGAGCACACGACTCAAACACTGATTTGTCGAACACACAGCCCGAATTCGAAAGTGAACACACAGCCCACACTTTAAATTTTCTGAATACGCAGCCCAGATTTAGAATAGTGAACACGCAGCCCACACTTTAACTGAAAGTTGAACACGCGGCCCAAACTTCAAATTTTCTGAACACGCAGCCCAGATAGATAGTGAACACGCAGCCCACATTAGTTAACTGAAAGTTGAACACGCAGCCCAAACTTCAAATTTTCTGAACACGCAGCCCAGATAGATAGTGAACACGCAGCCCACAATTTAACTGAAAGTTGAACACGCAGCCCAAACTTCAAATTTTCTGAACACGCAGCCCAGATAGAATAGTGAACAAGTAGCCCACAATTTAACTGAAAGTTGAACACGCAGCCCAAATTTCAAATTTTCTGAACACGCAGCCCAGATAGAATAGTGAACACGCAGCCCACAATTTAACTGAAAGTTGAACACGCAGCCCAAATTTCAAATTTTCTGAACACGCAGCCCAGATAGAATAGTGAACACGCAGCCCACAATTTAACTGAAAGTTGAACACGCAGCCCAAACTTCAAATTTTCTGAACACGCAGCCCAGATTAGAATAGTGAACACGCAGCCCACAATTTAACTGAAAGTTGAACACGCAGCCCAGATAGATAGTGAACACGCAGCCCACAATTAAACTGAAAGTTGAACAAGCAGCCCAAACTTCAAATTTTCTGAACACGCAGCCCAGATAGATAGTGAACACGCAGCCCACAATTAAACTGAAAGTTGAACACGCAGCCCAAACTTCAAATTTTCTGAACACGCAGCCCAGATAGATAGTGAACACGCAGCCCACAATTAAACTGAAAGTTGAACATGCAGCCCAAACTTCAAATTTTCTGAACACGCAGCCCAGATAGATAGTGAACACGCAGCCCACAATTAAACTGAAAGTTGAACACGCAGCCCAAATTTCAAATTTTCTGAACACGCAGCCCAGATAGATAGTGAACACGCAGCCCACAATTTAACTGAAAGTTGCTTATACTGAACACACAGTTCGTACACTTCACTCCTGAACACACGGCTACTTCATTTTATTTGCATGCAACTTATTTCACTTCATCGGCACACAGCCCATTTCATTTCATTGGCACAGAGCCCATTTCATTTCATTGGCACAGAGCCCATTCATTTCATTATTGACACATGTATTCATTCTGAATGCAGGTTGGTTCTCGCAGTGTGCGGGGATATGGTTCCACTGCCACGCGGGACTGGTACGCTGAGCTCCCGGAGGGTGTCCGAGATTTAGTGGACTTGGCAGGATTTGGGCCCTTCTGCGTCGGGTTGTCACGTTGTCCTGCCAGGAGGACACTGATGGCGGCACTGGTAGAGAGATGGTGGGACACCACCAACGCCTTTCACTTCTCTGCCACTGGAGACATGACCATGATGCCTCTAGACTTCGCTGTGCTGACTGGCTTAGACATAGGAGGTTGGCCCATCCCCTATGATGAGGATATGGGCGAGTGGGAGGCCGCCTGGACATATCTATTGGGGGCTCGCCCGCCTGTTGACAGGGTTTTTGGGAGAGTCCGATACACTTGGTTCTCTTCCCACTTCTGGCGGGCGGAGATGGTGCCCGAGACTCCTGAGGAGACGGAGCAGTACGCCCGTGGTTTCCTTATGTTCCTCTTCGGGACTACCCTGTTCGCCGATAGAGGGAACACAGTCGGGTTATATCTGCTGAGCGCTCTGGTTGACCTATCACAGGTCAGTAGATATGACTGGGGTGGCGCCGGCCTGGCTACCCTTTACTTTTATATGAGCGCGACCTCCCGCGGGCGGGGCGATTTACTTGGCGGCTACTGGAGAGCCTGGGAGGTACTTTTCTGTCCCCTTGATTTACATTTCTGCTTTTCCTTACTTGTACATTGCACACACAGCGCACTTTTACAGTCTGTATTTTGCTCTCAGCATTTCGTACTTACATTCTGCACTGCTTTTCTCAGTTATGGGTCTATGTATACTTCCCAGCATTAGCCCCAGAGTTGGAGGTGGCAGGGCTTCCCATGACCCCATATTCTCTGGTGTTCGAGGGCCCACACCGGCCGAGACCTCGAGAGACCCTCCTTTACCTGCGATAGTATTTTGACACTGTGCGACATTCAGAGGTACCTCAGAAATTTCAGTTCCTTTCATTTTCATCTTTGATTTGCTCTTTATATTCTCAATTTTTGATTGGTTTATGCATTTATCATCCGCAGATCACATGGCAGCCCTGGGTGTCCCTGGGTGATGGTCTCCGACTTCAGTATACCGGAGGGTCGGACATCTCCCAGTATAGGGTCCTGCTCGAAGGGCCGGTTGGCAGGGCATGGTTTCTGGGAGAACGCTTTCTGCGTCAGGTATGGGGGTATCTTTCTCAGGATCCTCTCGCAGTACCCCCAGTCAGTATGTGGACTGCTGACAGGCTCTCTTACTCGGAGGTAGTCGGCGCTATGCTGGGTAGCGATGCTTTACTATATATTGAGGAGGGGGACTACGCCACTTACCGTCACATATATTTGATGCCTCCATTGACGGGAGCTCGTATCCCGATGATGAGGCCTGCCGGTATGTCATCCTCGGGCTAGGCTCGGGCTCGGGCTGCAGACACCCCTTCTGCCAGCGGGGCTGGTACATCTAGAGGTGGGGGTAGACCGGTTCCTCCGGTTACTCCGACCTATCCTCATCCTGGATGGCCGGACATGCCGTTCGAGTTGACGGGATGGCGTTTCGGGACTCCTTACCCGATTCCGCTAGAGCCTCCACTTCCTGACCATAGATATGTCAGGGATCCTGATTCGCCACCGGTATGATTTATAGCTTTGATTTATCAGTCGGGTACTTGGACATTTATTCCTTTACTGATAGTTTTGCCTTTATATTTGCAACCTCCGGTTGAGTATGTGGATGAGATTCTCGGGGTGATGGCCTCACTTGAGGGCATGGTCCTTCGGAGAGAGACACATTTATCCGCTATGGGTGCGCAGGTACCGTTTATCTTTCTTGCATTTATCATATTTCTGATGACACACTGGTTTTAAGCATTCTTCTGCATTGTAGAGCACATTCGACACACACCCCACTCATATACTGTACTCGCATCTGATTTTCATATTTGAACTGATGTATTGAATTTTTTCATTTTCAGATACCTCCTGTATATGCTCCGCCGCGAGCCGGGCCACCTGGGTCCCCTTGGGGAGCTGGGCCATTTGGGTCTTCTTACGGAGCTGGGCCATCTGGGCCTTCTCAGGGAGCTGGGCCATCTAGGCCTTTTCGCGGAGCTCGAGGAGGGCCTGTCCGCAGACACAGGGCTCATGTTGTAGAGGCGGAGCCTGATGAGGAGGAGGAGGAGGAGGAGGAGGAGGAGGAGGCCACAGATCGTCAGTCCGAGACGTCTGCCGAGGAGGAGGGCTCCGATCTTGGTCCGGGGAGTGGGGACGAGGCTGAGGGGAATCCTGAGGACGACGGTTCTGACCCAGATGATGATGATGGTACAGAGGCTGTCTCGCAAAAGAGGATGAGGAGTGCTTCTCATTCCCACTCCCGAAGACATTGATGCTGCCGTTTCCTGCTTTATTTTCCTTTTTGCTAGTAGTTTGTAGCATTTTGCACATTGTTAGGCAGTTTTTTATTTGTTTTTGTTTTGTAAAAACTTGTACCTTTATTCATTGTAAATCATGATGGAATGAAATAGCTTTTGAAAAGGTGTTTATATTTTAGACTTTTAGCATCGTATCGCATCATTGCACACAAAAAAAGAAATTGAATGGGAATGTGCATTGTGTAATCACCGAGTCAAGTAGTGAACCGACGCAACAAACTAAGCAACTCAACTTACTAAGATATAACAGAACCTTAGGAAGTTTACAACTCGATAAGCAAAAACAACAGTGTTGACAACGTAAATAAACAAGACTTTAAACAAAGATTGTTTAAACAAAGGGCAATGACTCGAAAACACGAAACACGTCCGCTCGACAAACAACTCGATAAGCAAAACAACAACTCGATAATCAAAACTAAGCAACAACAGAGTGTACTTCGGACGATCTGGGCACCGGAACGCATCCGAAACGGAGGGAGATGAAGGCCTTTGACTCTCCCGTTGCATGGAAATGCTTGAAACTTCCCCTCGAAGAGTAAAACAGGGCCAAGGAGATATACTGCAGCATTGCCGGCCACCTTTGGGAGCCGGCCGGCCAATTTTGTGGAGAGAGACAGCTGGCCGGCCATTTTTGTAAAAAGTAAATGGCTGGCCAGCCAGAAAAGGTGGCCGGCCGGCCAGATATTCCTGCAGCCACCTAGTTTTTGACACGTGTCCCCGTGAATAGTGTTTTTCCTTCTATAAAAGCCTCAACTTCGGGAACATTCATTTCATCTTAGTTTTAGACAAAGATGGAGGCGTTTCTCGCAGAAAATGTCACATCTTGGATCTCTTCTCTAGATGGCTCGGAAAAGCTGAATTTCCGGGGTTTCGATTTGAATGCACTATTCACGCTGAGTCGTACTCCGCTACATCTCCCTTTTCTCCATGCCGCGGCAAGGTTCTGGAACCCAGTGACACACGTTTTTAGCTTCGGCGGCCAAGAGATGTGTCCCACTTTCGAAGATTTTCAGGTTTTGATGGAGTCTGAATGCTCTGAAGTGATCTTGCCCCAGCTCCGTTTTGGCCACGCCCAGGCTTTAGGGCGGATATGTGGGCTCACGGCGCACGATGCTCGATCTCTGATCTGCAGTGGGGAGCTGGACATCCTCGGTTTGATCCATCGTTTTTCCGACGCCGGTGACCGCAGCAACCATTATTGGCAGGGTTTCCGGCAACACACCCTCTGCTTATGTTTGTTGTCTCACTTTCTGCTTTCCTCGGGCTTCGGCGGAGCTAGCATTCGCCTGATTGAAGTTGCCCAAGGCTTGAGAGAAGGAAAGAGCTGTATTGCCATGACCTTGGCCGAGACACTGATGGGCTTAGATTCTGTCTATCGCCGGGAGGCGACTAGGTTTGCTGGGAGTCCACTGCTACTGCAGGTAATGTTTCCCACCCAACCTTACATATATATTTGCTCACATCACTCAACCCTCAGGCTCGGTTTTTCTCACAAAACCCTTGTCTTACTTTTCTCTCATCGTACATCTCTCTGTTCTTTATTCTCTCATTTTCCATCCCTCCCCTAGGTATGGTTAATGGACAAGTTACAGGTTGTGGACTCTTGCCCAGCTTATTCAGCTCGAGGCTACTTCTTTCGGCAGCGCCTAGTCAATGTTCTTGACGAAAGGTGGTGGTTTGATTGGATGTGCAATTTGTCCGCAGACCAAATCGCTTGGCGTTGCCCTTGGCTCAACCTCCCGGCAATGAGCTATAGTATGTCTCGGCTGATTGGGATCCAATTGATTGGTCTAACCCACTGCATATTCTATTTTCCGTTTCGGTTCCTGCGTCAGTTTGGTCATGATCAGACCTGCCCACCAGAGGGGATTGAGTACCCAGCTGCTTTCCCGGTCCGGGGTGCACAGCTTGCCCGATATGCCACAGCATGGAGGACTAGAGAGCTCCTGGCCCCTGCTTCTTCTTTCAGTTGCACTTTGTCCGATGAGTGCTTGGATTGGCTCAATGAGGAGGCACAGGTTGGGCCTAGCTTGGCATCAGATGCTTCGTCCAGCTCTGGGAGGGGACGCAGAGATACTTGATTCAACTATGCCCCAAATTTATTACTTTATTAGTATTTTCAAGTTTTCTTTATGAATGTACTAAAAAAGCAACCTCGATTGTATGCAAGAGCAGGAGAACTCTATTTTGAAATCAATGAAATTGAAGGTTATGGTACTGAAAATTTTCCGCTTTGGGTCCAAAAATGGTCTTAGTCGTAAAAAAGATTAATTTGAACAAAGTCAACTTTTATTAAAACTTTTCAAAACTATTTTCGATGTGGATCAGAAATGGACACGCCGAAGATCTGTCACTGAGATGCACAACCCTAGATCCCCGCAACTGGAAAGTTGCCCCTAGTCTGAAGAACAATGCGGCACTGCACGGCAACGGAAAGTTGCCCCTAGTCTGAGTAACTTTGCACCATCGCAGCAACGGAAAGTTGCCCCTAGTTTGAACAGCACTGTACCGGAGATCGCGATAAATGCTGATGGATAAAGATGACTAAGATGATCATTATGGACAGAGTTGATCGGGGAAAAGTTTATGGCTGAACTTCAATATGAAGCTGCCTACGTATCCCAAAGATAGGAATCAAGCCTTACGTAGTTCAGGCCGAGGTTCACTCGAGTATTTTCACTCTCCTTTTGCGCTCTAACTTTTGCCAAGGTCGCCCTTTGCGGGTTTTCAACCTTGCGAGCTCAGTTTTTATATTTTCTAATTTTTTATGCTCTGACTTTTGCCTAGGTCGCCCTTTCGGGTTTTCGGCCTAGCGAGCCTCTCAAGGATAGTATTTATTCAACTTGTCCATATTGATCGGTTGTGAGAACTCCAAGCCATCTAGATCCATCAGAACCACAGCTCCGCCTGACCAGATAGCTTTGATGATATAAGGACCAGTCCAATTGGGTTTGAACTTGCCCCTTGGGTCGTGGATGGGAGCTCGGTTGTCTTTGAGCACCAAATCTCCTTCTTTCAGATTCCGGGACTTAACCTTCTTGTTGAAAGCCCAGGCAATTCTGCGTTGATAGCCTTGGATGTGGTACAGTGCTTTCAGTCTTCTTTCATCAAAGAGCATGAGTTCTTCGAATCTGCTTTGCTGCCAATCTGCTTCGGCTATTTGGCATTCAGCCAATACTCGTAATGACGGAACCTCAATCTCGATGGGTAGAATAGCCTCCATTCCATAGACCAATGAATACGGAGTCGTTCCAGTAGAAGTTCTGATTGAAGTTCTGTAGCCCCATAGAGCAAATGGCAGCTTGTCTGGCCAATCCCGATAGGTTCCCACCATCTTCTGCAGTATATGCTTGATATTCTTGTTGGCGGCCTCAACCGCTCCGTTGGTCTGCGGCCGATATGTAGATGACTTATGGAAAGCCACATTGTATTTCTCCAACAAATCTATCACTTCTTTCTTGAAGTGGGAACCATTATCTGAAATTATCTCGTTTGGCACCCCGTAGCGACAGATGATGTTGTTTCTGATGAATTTTGCGACGTGCGACGCCTTCAACACCGCGTATGATTGGGCCTCGACCCACTTTGTGAAATAATCTATCGCTACCAGGATAAACTCATGCCCGTTTGACCCCTTCGGGGTAACTGCTCCGATCACGTCAATTCCCCAGACTGAAAAAGGCCATGGTGGAGTCATGTTGTACAGCTTTGACGGCGGGATGTTCATGCGGTTTGCATGAATTTGACACTTGTGGCATCACCGAACAAAACTAATACAATCCTCCTCCATGGTTGACCAGTAGTAGCCCTGTCTGAGGATCTTTCTAGCCAGCATTACCCCATTCATGTGTGCACCGCACTCTCCCCCATGGATGGCCTCCATTAGGCGCTTTGACTCTTCAGCTTCTACACAGAGCTTATGCATTCCCAGATGACCCCTTTTGTACAGCTTAACCCCGCAGATGATAAATTGAGTAGCCATTCTTCTGATGGCCCTCTTATCCTTGGCATTTGCCCCTAGTGGATATGTCTCCTTTTCCAAGAAGTTCCAGATGTCGTAATACCAAGGGTTGCCGTCTTGAACCTCATCTATGGCGGAAATCGACTCGTATGCTGGCACAAACTTCTGATCAATAATGACTGGACGCATCCGGACTCCAGACGGGATGTCTATCATAGAAGATAGAGTTGCTAATGAATCTGCGAACCTGTTGTTCTCTCTTATGAGGTGGGTGAAATTTAGCTTCTCAAACCGAGGAATTAACAAATCCAAGGTTTGGTGGTAGATTATCATCCTTTCCTCCTTGACTTTCCAATCTCCTTTTGCTTGAGACACAACAAGGTTTGAGTCCCCAATGACGTCCAACCGTCTTGCCCCTAGTTCTAGGGCTGCTTCCAGGCCAGCAATACATGCCTCATACTCTGCTTCATTATTCGAGACTTTGAACCGGAGCTTGAATGCTAAGGGGATACGGGAATCGTCAGGCGCTATCAGCAACACCCCTATCCCATACCCATACTGGTTTGACGCTCCGTCAAAGTACATCGTCCAAGTTTCATCTTCGACGTGCAGAATGGCTTCATCTGGGAATAGATACTCAACCGCTTCATCCCCCTCAACCGGGTGGTCGGCAAGGAACTCCGCTACCGCTCTCCCTTTTACTGACTTGCGCGTTACATACTTCAAATCAAATTCGGAGAGCAACAGCAGCCAGCGAGCTAGCCTACCCGTAAGTGCTGGTTTCTCGAAGAGATATTTGACGGGATCCAAACGCGAAACCAACATTACAGAGTGAGCTAACAGGTAGTGCCGCAGCTTCCTGGTTGCCCATACCAAGGCCAAACAAGCCTTCTCCAGCGGTGTATAGCGGGTCTCGTAATCCAGCATCTTTTTTCTCAGATAGTAGATGGCTCTTTCCACTTTGTCTTCTGACTCCTGCGCGAGCATGCAGCCCATGGTAGTCTCAGTTACCGAAAGGTACAATATCAATGGTCTCCCCGGCTCTGGTGGTGACAACACGGGCGGGTTCTGTAGATACTCTTTGATCTGTTCAAAAGCTGCTTGACATCGGCCGTCCCATTGGAATTTCTTTCCTTTCTTCAGGAGACCAAAAAGTGGTTCACAAGTCAAGGTTAATTTAGAAATAAACCGTCTTATGAATTGCACTTTACCCAGAAAGCCTCGCACCTCCTTTTCAGTCCTTGGTGGTGGCATTTCTAAGATGGCCTTGATTTTGGAAGGGTCGACCTCGATGCCCCTTTGTGTAATCAGAAACCCTAGCATCTTCCCTGCTGTAACACCAAACGTGCATTTCTGGGGATTCAGTCGCAGCCGAAACTCTTTGATCCTTTGAAAGAATTTCTGTAAGGCGGTGTAGTGGCCCTCTCTATCTTTGGACTTGACAATCATGTCGTCCACATACACCTCGACCTCTTTATGGATCATATCATGCAATATTGTAGTTGCTGCCCGTTGATACGTAGCTCCAGCATTTTTCAACCCGAATGGCATCAATCTATAACAATATGTACCCCACGGGGTAGTGAACGCAGTCTTCTCCCGGTCTTCGGGTGCCATTACTATCTGATTATAGCCTGAGAAACCATCCATAAACGAAAGCAAGGCGTGTCCTGCCGTGAAATCTACCAATTCATCAATGTGCGGCAAGGGGAAATCGTCCTTCGGACTGGCCCTGTTCAAATCTCTGAAGTCTACACAGACCCGAATTCTGCCATCCTTCTTTGGCACTGGAACAATGTTGGCCAACCAAGTTGGGTATTCAGATACCAGCAGGAACCCTGCGTCAATTTGCTTGGTGACCTCTTCCTTAATTTCGAGAGCCCAGTCCGGGCGGATCCTTCTGAGTTTCTGTTTGACAGGGCGGGCCTCGGGGTCAAGAGGGATCCGGTGCTGTACAATCTCAGGATCGATTCCAGGCATGTCTTCGTAGGACCACGCGAAAACATCTTTGAAATCTTTTAATAAAGCGACTAAGCGCTCGCGCTCCTTCGAAGACAACGTGGACCCGATCTGGACCAGCCGCGGGTCCTTCTCAGTACCAACATTCACAGTAGTGATTTCATTCATTAAAGGTTTAACAAATCTTTCCTGCTCTTGATCAATTAATCGTTGCAAAACTGGGGGAATTTCTCCCTCATTGTTTTCATCAAAATTTTGAAAATCCTGATTTAAGCAATAAATCAAAGGCACAGAAAAATACTCAGAAACCACATCCACATCCACATCATTCTCATTGAATATTTCCAAGCCGTCAGATTCCTCTGTTACAACAGACTCAAAAGAAAATGAAAATGACGACCTAGACAGGACTGTGGCATCCGGGTTATCACCCCAGGAATACCGGACTCAGACTCAGTCGAGCTGGAATCTGATTCCGACGCACAAGATTCGGTAGAATCAGATTCCGGCTCACTACCTGACCCGGAGCTGCTAGATAAAAAGCCTTCTTCATATTGCCAGATGAGAGAAGGTGCGATAGATGCATCCAAGATCGGCGCTGGAAAGCCCGCAGCTATTTCATCTCCAATCATAGAAACCGAAGAGTTATCCCCCAAGCACTCTTGGCCGATCGGAGGATCTGATAGTAGACACGCCAGTGCTACCCCCATTTCAAGCTCTGTGCTCTCAGGATCCACTACTTCACACTGCTCAACCTCAGTTGGTGGGTCTGTCTGCGCTTCGGCAACGTCATCCCCAGATAGTTGTATGTCGAAGAAGATTTCAAAACCAGGCACACGCTCCCCCCCCCTCCCGCGTTTAGCCATGGCTCCGGGAAGTCGCAGAATGGAAAATCTTCCCCCTCCCGGACGAAGCGTCCGTTTAGGGTACCCCAGATGGGCCTATGCATTAACTCAAATGGCTTCCCGGCCTTCTTTGCTCTGGCCCTTCCGGCCATTTCTTTCCCTTTTCTCACCCAGTCCTCTTTGGTGGGCAGATAACCCAGTCCAAAGGCGTGAGGGTTGTATGGCACTTCGGCCAACACTGAGACGCCCTTCCGGCCGCTTCTCCCTAATCCCATCCCGGGAGTATGTTTTAGCTTGTTCATGAGGTAGATAGATTGAGCACTAACGTACATACCCTCATTCACAGCCATGACATTCTGCACCACTTGAGCCTCGGCCAAAGTGAACCCCGACAAAAACACATCCTTCGTGCCGTGCTCGATCTCCAAGACAGGTGTGGACACTTCCGGCGGCGGATGGATTGATGAATTCCCAAAAACAATCGCTACCCCTTTCCCGTGGGGGTATTTTAGCATCTGATGTAGAGTGGAAGAGACTGCTTTGACCTGGTGCAACCACGGTCGCCCCAAAAGTAGGTTAAAGGTTGCGGGAACGTCCAAGATATGAAATTCAATACTGTGTTGTCCTGGACCAACCTTGGTTTGAATTTTAACAGTCCCCATCACTTCTCTGCTGGTATTGTCGTATGCTCTGATCACTTGGGTAGTTGGGACGAAGTCCGCGGGTTTTAACCCGATTGCATATGCCGTTCTGGTCGGGCAGACATTAATAGCAGACCCGGTATCAACAAGTACCACCGGTATCCACTTATCTCTACATTCCACAGAAATATAGAGAGGTTTGTTATGATTTGTGCCCTCAGGCGGTAGCTCCTTGTCCGAAAAGGTTAATGCCGGGGAACCTCCTCCCGGAAAAACCAGCCCAACCAGCTGTTCAGGCGTGGTGTCTATGGAGAGTTTGGACTTGTCCATGGCAGATAGGACAGCTTCTCTATGTACTCGTGATGCCATTAGCAGTCCCCAGATGGAGATGTCTGCTTGTATCTTCTTTAACTGTTTCAGCACAGCTTCCTCTTCAATCTGCTTCTCTTTCTGTTTCTCCGCTTCTCTATCCTTCCCGGATGCCTCGGGTTGGTCCAGGTGTGGGGGTTTGAAGTACCGCCCACTTCTCGTCATATGGTCAACCTCATCGAGGTACCAAGTGTCATCCGGTTGATTATTCCCCCAGTCTTCATCCGTGTGGGCAAGACATAAGTCATCGTCTTCCCACCACATTCCATCGGCAGCCAATAGACACCTGTCTGGCTCCGGTTTAGTTGCACTTGCAGTACTCTCCGTCCACATGCTCGCAGCATTCTCTATCTTCGTGCACACAACACTTTCAGTCCCCTCAGGGCCTTTAGCTTTCCTAATTCTCTCAGCCTCCTCAAACTTTTCTCGTTCCAGCTGCATTAGTACAGCTGTTTGTTCAACAATTCCCGTATCCATAATGCCCAAATCTCGAGCGAAATTCTTAGCACCGGCGCTCTCCGGCGATACAACTTGACTTTCGGCCATTCCGGCCACAACTGATACTTCTGTCCCTGCCGGGCTCTGTTCTGGTTGGGCTTCCCCCACTTCATCTGGTTGATCCTCGAGCCATCCGGTGGCCTCCGCCGATTCCTCATTATCGAACCAATTGATTGACGCATCCCCCGGTTCCTGGTCATTGAAAAATTGCAGGTTGGCAAAGTCCTCCTCTACGGCTGTCTGATCATCTGCCCATAGCCCGGATCCATCCCCCCGGATCATGCATAACTCTCCTGTCTCTGGCAATTCTATACCTAGCCCAATTCGGCTCGTTGATAGGATATACTCGCTTGGATCATAGGCTCCCCCAGCAAAACTCTGTCCAGTCCCAGATTCAACAATCTCATTCTCTCCCAAAATCTGCCCTGCCCTATCTTCGACGGTCACCACCATCGGTTCTGGTTGGGTTTTGGAGATGTCCACCATGCACAAGAAATCAGTGCAATCGGGGAGGAACACCTCCGGCTTGGGTAGGTGGGTGGGGGTGATATAGATGCTAGGATCGTAAGATGCGACCCCAGTCTGGATAAAATTGATTCTGTTGGGAGGAGGAGCTTGGTTATGTGGTGGGAGAGGGTTGGTTGTGACATTGGGTTTATCAGGAGGCGCGATCACCTGTTTGTCAATAAGATCCTGGATCTCATGACGCAATCTGTAACAACGGTCGGTGTCATGACCGTGTTGTTGGTGATATGCGCAGTACTTTGACGGGTCATGAGAGGGAGGGAGTGGATTTGGTAGTGGCTTTGGCTCCAGGGGTTTCAAATGATTTTTTCTGATCAATATTCCCAGAACTTTGGTTAGGGGCATGTATAGTGGAGTGAAGGTTCTTTGGCCTCGAGGTTGGAATCTGTTGGTTTGTGTGTTGCTTCCGGACGCGCCGGAGAAGGGTGTGGCAGCCATGGACCTTGGAGGGGGAGGGGGAATGGTGGTGACCATACTAACTTCCGAGGCTCTCGTATTTGCAGCGCCACTCGGGCCCGCATTGCTGTTACGGTTGAAAGTCCTCCCCGGTTGTTCTCTGTCGTGGTCAAACAGACCTTGTTTCATTGCGTCTTCGATTTGCACCCCCATCTCATGTAAATCTGCGAAAGTAGGGAAGGGGACTACAATCATTCTCTGCATCAACTTCGGGTGGAGATTGCGCACAATCATCCGGATTTGATCTTTGTCAGTGGGCCTTAAAGTCATCATTGACGCCTTTGCCCTCCATCGGATCACAAAGTCCGAGAAAGTTTCCTTGGGCTCTTGCCTTGTCGTTTCAAGATCACGAGTTGTAATCTCGATCTGAGTGTTGTACGAATATTGCGCGACAAAGGCCTCAGCCATTTCATCCCAATTCTTCTTCACTTCATCTTGTAACTTTGCGTACCAGTGGGCGGCCACACCCGACAGGGTTCGACCGAATAGTGAAAGCTTCTGTGGTCGTGTTAGGCCCATTGGCCGCAAGATATCTGCAAACAGTAGGAGATGGACCATGGGGTCGCCGGTCCCGTCAAAGCGGTCGATTTGTGGCATTTTGAACCTATCGGGGAGTGTTACAGCCTCCTCGGTATATCCGTCTTCGATATCCGGCATAGCCTTGACCCCTTGGGATTTCTTGAAGAGTTTCTCAAGTTTGCTCAATTTCAGAGCTGTATGATCAACCTCGAACTCGAAGGGAGAGTCGGGGCGATTGGGTGCATGGACCTTGGACAGTTGTGGTGGAAGCGGGGGCGGAGCTGGCCCCGTTGGAAGATTCGTGTCCTCCTGTAAGTTTTGGATATTCGGCATGGCATTCTGGGCATTTGGTGGAGCGTTCTGAACAGTAGGTGCCTGCTCAGGTAATGGAGCCCCTGCCGGATGAGGGACTTGATGTGAAGCAGATGCAGCATTCTGCTGTTGCAGTCGGGTAATCAGCTCAGCCTGCTGGGTCATAATCTCGGATTGTTGCTTAGCGAGTTCATCCCGGCGAACGGCATCCTGTTGCATGGCCCGCATGGTTTCCTGCATTTGGCGCATCATTTCCTCAACTCCTGTTGGTGCCGTCATACTGTTTCGATTTGCCTGAACTACTGGCAGATCTGTCTCAATGGGGATCTCAATCCGACTGTCCACTGATGGGGGAAACCACTGTTCTGGTGATCTCTGTTCAGATACACTGCGCTTTTTCTGCTTTCTTCTAGTAATAGGGGGTAGAGAATGGAACACTGGCTGTCCGTCGATTAGATCCTCAGATCGATGGAGTCGACGACCTCGTGTCCAAAGTGCTTGGGGAATGCCTGCTGGGTTGGAAGCAATTGTGCAAAAACTGACCTAACAAAAGATAAATAAAGCGAAAAGGAAATAAATAAACAGATAAACGGACAGCATAACAGCTTAAAATAAAATGCATGACACACAGCCGGGCATAATCAACACACAGTCAATAAGCTGAATACACACTGTCCTCAAACACTGATTATTATCCCTGTATCACTGTCCCCTAAAACAGAATCTGATACCCGAAGATAACCAATTCTCAAATACTAGCTGATGCCCGCAGGCCTGATACCCATAATACTGAACTGACGCCCGCAGGCCTGATGCCCAAACTCATATACTGAACTGATGCCCGCAGGCCTGATGCCCAAACTCACATACTGAACTGATGCCCGCAGGCCTGATGCCCAAACTCATATACTGATACATGCATTCCTGTAGAGACGCACTCTAAAGCACATAACAGATAAGTGAGAGCCAAAACACCCCTATGTTGGGGTAGGGTTTCCCTGTCCTATTTTGTCAGGAACTAGGGTTTCACTATGCACGCAGCGGTTTCAAACAACCTATAAACGGGTAAGCAACCTGTCCTAGTTTGGAATAGTCACTATGGATCCGAATATGCACTAGGTCGAAAGGTCAAAAAGGGTGCCCCGGTAAAACCGGGGTTTGTGTTCCCATACTGGCAGAGCCCACAACCGGTCAGCCTTCTGGTCATGCCTTGACAAGACAAGCCTCCGGCAAACCGTTCAGGAATAGCAGATGGCAAACACGGTGTCCTAGGCGCACCAATGCAAATGCAATGCAAAGAAACACACAAGTGTAGTCAAAAATAAATATCAAGAGTTCGAGTCAAGTTCTCTAAATCCCCAGCGGAGTCGCCAGAAACTGTAACAAGCCCGCGTGGGACCTCGCTACAGCTCAGACTCGACTTTTGTAGTCACGGTTCTAAGTCTGAACCAAAGAGTCCAAATCCGACAAATCGTTTTGAGAAAACAGATTTTTGAAAGAAGTGCCAAACATGGACTGCTTTGCCAGATACAGAGTCGCCACCTAAATATTTTATTTAAGGGGAAATTGAGGAAACCCTGACTCGGTGCCAAAAGGCCACGTGTCCGTCATCACCAAAGTTGCCTCGGCTCGGGAACTTGGGTACGATTGGGGAAGGTCACTTCGTGAGCACCCCCGCTCGCCCGATCAAAGATCGGCCTCTACTAACCATGATATCTATTTTTGAAAACATTGTGTGTTCTTATTCCGGTTATTAGCCTAGGTTACTATGTGATGCGCATAGCATATAAGTATAGACTGGGTCGCCCGAATTGGAACAAAACATTTCATGTTCGCTTTTTGAAAATGGTTTGCTACCCGCAGGTAGGCTTGAAACATTTGATGATTCATTCCAATTCAGATAACCCAACCTTCACCCACAGGCATTCAGGCAGTTATATCAAATAAGCACATAGCCTCATGGTAAGCATGCTATCATGGCAGTCACTCACACGCATGCAAGGATGCTAAAGCATAAAACTCACCGGGTACTCCAAGCCAAAACAGAATTTACATTAGAAATCATGCATGATCCTAAGTATGCAGAAATGCCTAATGCAACACATGCAAAATGCAACTATAGCAGGCTCGGCTATTCTAAACATGGCATATGAAATGTTACAACTAACATGTATTCACTTTGGAATTGAAAGTACAATGCAGTTAGTATGGTGCGCCGAGCCCGGTGCATGCAAAACTAATGAATGAATGCAAACATGCTATCATACTGTATGTTAATTGAAATATGCCCTAATCTAACCATCATAAGCGGATAAATAAAAGGGAGAAAGACGTGGGGTTGGAAGACATACAACACACACACGCACACTTATTACAGTTGTGCCCTCGCGCAGAGGGTCCGAATAAATAATGCAGTCCCAAATGAAAGAATATTACAGGATCCTAATTAATTAACAAATTAACTAAGAAAATAAATAAAACTGGCATGCAAGCCAGGGACTGCCTTGCTTCTGATGGATGATGCATGTCCGGGTTGCCTTGCGCGGAAATCCACCGGGATGCCCCAATTAGCCTCTGTTTAGCAGTTATTCTTGGAAAGCGTGCCGAGCTCCGAAACGTTGCTGATTCTTCATTTTGCTGCAACAGAGAGCAGGAAAGGGGCATAGCAATGTATTTCACAAATATATGCATGTCTCGATCCTCGTGCCACCAATCACGCATATCGATGCATGATGGCCGAGGAGTCGAAATGCACAACTCAATATAGGATGAATGCACATGAAAATATAGCTAAAACCTAACTCCATCATGGATAATCCGGAGTGTCGGTGATTGGGGAATTGAGACACATTCCGTCACTCGGAGTACGAAATGTACCTCGTTTCCCGTGCCCGGGCTAACTCCTATTCCGAACACGATGCAATATGCATGATATGCGTGAAATGCGGCTAAGATACAATCCTAACATACACAATGCTATGGAAAAAAAGAGATGCCTCAAAATGCGTGCACGCGGGCACGCAAACCGAGAAAATGACAGAATGCGATCTAAGATACAACCTAGCATGCACTATGCTATAAAAATGAGATGCCTCGAAATGCGTGCACGCGGGCACGCAAACTGAGAAAATGCATGAATGCGATCTAAGATACAACCTAGCATGCACTATGCTATAAAAATGAGATGCCTCGAAATGCGTGCACGCGGGCACGCAAATCGAGAAAATGCATGAATGTGATGCAAACGACGTGAAAACATGATATGGGCTTATACCAACATGAGAGAGCCTCAGCCACACTCATATAGGATGCCGTCGGATAAAAAAGAAGTGCCTCGAAATGCGTGCACACGGGCACGCAAACCGAGGTAATGGTACACGCAATGCAAATGACATGAAGACATGATATGGGCTTATACCAACATGAGAGAGCCTCAGCCACACTCACACAGGATGCTGATGGATAAAAATGAAGTGCCTCGAAATGCGTGCACACGGGCACGCAAACCGAGGCGATGACCGAATGCGATGCAATGACATGAAAACATGATATGGGCTTATACCAACATGAGAGAGCCTCAGCCACACTCACACAGGATGCCGTCGGATAAAAAAGAAGTGCCTCGAAATGCGTGCACACGGGCACGCAAACCGAGGCAATGGAAAAATGCGAACTATGGCATGGGAAATGATATGCAAACATGGTAATGGGATTTCAGCACTGAAAAGTGGGGGAAAGAAGCCCCGAAATGAGGCGAAAGTACTCCCGAAGCATGAAATGGTCCCGAAATGCAACATTAGGCACCCGGAATGGCCTATAGCTGTGCCAAACATGCACAATATGGACATGCAATGCAAAGACAGAAGCTAGACAGTCCCAAAAAAGGCATTTTCACAGTTATAAACATGGCCAAACAGCAAGCATAGGTAGGGCAAAAATGGCATGCAAGAATAGGGGCCAAGAGAGGGGTAATGAAGCAAGTGATATAAGCAAAATCCAAACTGAAAAATTTCCTTCTACAACATTGAAGAGGGACCAAAAATATGAATGTTTACAGTATATGGCAAGCCTCGAATCAATATACAAACATGCTAAAAAAAGGCACAAGATTGAGGCTCAAAAGGTGCTATAACATGAAGTATACAAAATAATCATCAAACAGAAAAAAAATGTTAATGAAACATGAAGTATAGGCCAAAATAAGGCCACTTTCAGTTCTGTGAAAAAGCCAAAAACAGAAGCAAAGGGGGCTGCCAATTTATGCAAAAATGGGGCCAAATAAGGGATATAACTACAAGTGACACATGGAGACATCAAATGGTGAGGGGCCCTTCAACAATGTTGAAGAAGGGCCCAAAATAAGCACATTCACAGATTACATCATGCTCAAAAACAGATTACTCATGGGCCAAAAATAGCATGCAAGATTATGACATACAAGAGGATCAATGAAGCAAGTGCATCATGGAGGGCTCAAACAGGGTTGAGCCCTTAATGAGACATGAAAATGAGCTTAAAAGAAGGCCATTTTCAGTTATGGCCGGAGCTCAAATGTATAAGAAGGAGAGGCTAAGAAATATTGCAAAGAAAAGCTCAAAAAGGAGAGAATGGCAACTCACCCTTGGAGACAAGTCTTTTGTTGCTTCTTGGACCAATTTGCAGCTCCTTTAGCCTTTGAGAAGCCCTCCTTGTTGCTGGAAATGAAGTGGTGATGGTAGAGATTGGTGGTGTAGAAGAAATGGTGATTAGGGACTTAGGTTTTTTTAGGAAAATGAGAAGGATGGAGGGAGAGATGGATCTTGAAGCTTGAAGACAAATTTTCCAACCTCTCAAATGTGATATGGCTTGCTGGTTATAAGGGCCAAAAAGGGGGTGTAAAGGTGGGGGAAAAGGAGGCCAACTTTCCCCCACAAAATATCCCCCGGATAAGGATATTTTCTGGGGGATAAAGCCCTACAGCTGTAAAGTGAACAGTGAGAGGATCACGGCCGGCCAAGTATCTTTGCTGCAGGTGGCCGGCCGGCCACACCCCCTAGCCGACCGGCTAGGGGTCAAAAGGGTCAAGCTGATTTAACGGCCGGCCACCACATGATGGTGTCCTCCTATGTGTGTACAACACAACCCTGTGGTTAAAAGTCCAAGAAAGTGGCTCGAGGGTGTTCAACATTAGCTCGGAAAGAGGGGTTCAAAAGGGTCAGGTGGAATTACTGGCCGGCCACAAACTTTTAGGGTCCTCTCATGTGTGTACATCACAAATATGTGGTTCAAAGTTCAAGAATGTGAGTCCAAGGTGTTCAACATTAGCCCGGAAGGAGGGGTTCAAAAGGGTCAGGTGGAATTACTGGCCGGCCACCAACTTTTAGGGTCCTCCCATGTGTGTACATCACAAATATGTGGTTCAAAGTTCAAGAAAGTGGGTCCAAGGTGTTCAACATTAGCCTGGAAGTGCGAAAAACGGGCGTCGGAGGGCGTCGGAGGATGTATAACTGGCTGCTGCAACAATTACTGGCCTCCCACCCTTCAGTGGCCTCCCTGGTGATAAAACAAAGGTACCTGCCAAAAATGAACAAAAACCGATACAAAACGAATGCTCGGGGGCCAAAACACGCAGTTCGGGGCCCCGAAAATGGGCTGTTAAGCACCGAAAGTGGCGTTCGGCCACGAAGTGGGTTTCTCAGACCCCAGTGTCCCTCAAAAGGGAGTAAATAAGATGTATGCCAAAAACCAGAGCAATAGGAGATGGTTAAGCGGTCCCGAACCGAGGCACACGGCCTGACGGCTCCGAAAACCGGGAATCGGACTCCGAAATGGGCAAAATGGCCTACGACCACAAAATGTAGTCCACGGCCACTGAGAGATGGTCTGCAGGACCTCTCCCTCCCCTCGGGAAAAGAAACAAAGAAAACCGAGCCTGGTTCGCAAACCGAGGCAAGGCACAGAAGAGGGTTCGGAAGTCCGGAGGCAGGGCTCACGGCCGCAACTCTGAAACTTCTGAACGAGCACATTATGCAACATCACCAAGCGCTCAATCGGTGACGTCTGAGTCTTAAGGTCGGTCAAAAATGGGGTGTCTACACATGAGTTCGAGTCAAGTTCTCTAAGTCCCCAGCAGAGTCGCCAGAAACTGTAGATGTCCCCGAACGCCCCAGGAGGAACGAGCTCCCGTTCTGTTCATTTTGGGGTCACTACAGCTCAGGACTCTCAAATTTGTCACGGTTCTAAATCTGAACCAAAGAGTCCAAATCCGGCAAATCGTTTTGAGAAAACAGATTTTGAAAGAAGTGCCAAACATGGACTGCTTTTCCAGATACAGAGTCGCCACCTAAATGTTTTTAAATGGGAAATTTAGGAAACCCTGACTCGGTGCCAAAGGCCACGTGTCCGTCATCACCAAAGTTGCCTCGGCTCGGGAACTTGGGTACGATTGGGGAAGGTCACTTCGTGAGCACCCCCGCTCGCCCGATCAAAGATCGGCCTCTACTAACCATGATATCTATTTTTGAAAACTTTGTATGTCCTTATTCCAGTTATTAGCCTAGGTTACTATGTGATGCACATAGCATACAAGTATAGACTGGATCGCCCGAATTGGAACAAAACATTTCATGCTTGTTTATTTGAAAGATGGTTTGCTACTCGCAAGTAGGCTTTAAAATGCAGATTTTGCCACCCGCAGGTGGGCTTAGGAAAGATGGTTTTGCCACTATCTAGTGGGCTTAAAACTCACAGTCAATGATTTGTTCCAATCCAAATAACCCAACCTTCACCCACAGGCATTCAGGCAGATATATCACATAAGCAAATAGCCTCATGGCAAGCATGCTATTCATGGCAGTCACTCACACGCATGCAAGGATGCTAAATCATAGAACTTACAGAGTACTCCAAGCCAAAATAGAAACTACATTAGAAATCATGCATGATCCTAAGTATATAAAAATGCCTAATGCAACACATGCAAAAATGCAACTATAGCAGGCTCGGCTATTCTAAACATGGCATATGGAATGCTACAGCTAACACGTATTCAACTTTGAAATTGAAATACAATGCAGTTAGTATGATGCGCCGAGCCCGGTGCATGCAAAACAGATGAATGAATGCAAACATGCTATCATACTGTATGCTAATTGAAACATGCCCTAATTTAACCATCATAAGCTGGTAAATAAAAGGGAGAAAGACGTGGGGTTGGAAGACATACAACACACACACGCACACTTATTATAGTTGTGCCCTCGCTCGGAGGGTCCGAATAAATATACAGTCCCGAATGAAAGAATATTACAGTCCAAATATTACAGTCCAAATATTATACAATTCCTAATTAATTAACAAATCAACTAAGAAAATAAATAAAACTGGCATGCAAGCCAGGGACTGCCTTGCTTCTGATGGATGATGCATGTCCGGGTTGTCTTGCGCGAAAATCCACCGGGATGCCCCAATTAGCCTCTGTTTAGCAGTTATTCTTGAAAAGCATGCCAAGCTCCGAAAAGTTGCTGATTCTTCATTTGCTGCAACAGAGAGCAGGAAAGGGGCATAGCAATGTATTTTCACAGATATATGCATGTCTCGATCCTCGTGCACCAATCACGCATACCGAGGCATGATGCCGAGGAGTCGAACTGCACAATTCAATATAGAATGAATGCACATGGAAACACAACAAGAACCTAACTCCATCATGGGTAATCCGAAGTGTCGGTGACTGGGGAACTGAGACACATTCCGTCACTCGGAGTACGAAATGCACCTCGTTTCCCGTGCCCAGGCTAACTCCTATTCCGAACACGATGCAATATGCATGACATGCATGAATGCAACTAAGATACAGCCTAGCATGCGCAATGCTATGAATATGAGATGCTTCGAAATGCGTGCACACGGGCACACAAACCGAGAAAATGACAGAATGCGATCTAAGATACAACCTAGTTTGCACCATGCTGTGAAAATGAGACGCCTCGAAATGCGTGCACACGGGCACGCAAACCGAGAAAATGACAGAATGCGATCTAAAATACAACCTAGTATGCACTATGCTGTAAAAATGAGATGACTCGAAATGCGTGCACACGGGCACGCAAACCGAGAAAATGACAGAATGCGATCTAAGATACAACCTAGTATGCACTATGCTGTAAAAATGAGATGCCTCGAAATGCGTGCACACGGGCACACAAACCGAGAAAATGACAGAATGCGATCTAAGATACAACCTAGTATGCACTATGCTGTAAAAATGAGATGCCTCAAAATGCGTGCACACGAGCACGCAAACCGAGAAAATGGCATATGCAATGCAAATGACATGAAAATATGATATGGGCTTATACCAACATGAGAGAGCCTCAGCCACACTCACATAGGATGCCGATGGATGAAAATGAAGTGCCTCGAAATGCGTGCACACGGGTACGCAAACCGAGGCAATGGCATATAGAATGCAACATGGACTTACACTAACATGAGAGAGCCTCAGCCACACTCACATAAGAGGCCGGTGGATGAAAATGAAGTGCCTCGAAATGCGTGCACACGGGCACGCAAACCGAGGCAGTGGCATACGCAATGCAACATGGCTAAAATGATATGCAAACATGCTAATGGATTTTCAGCAATGAAATGTGGGGAAAACAGCCCCGAAATGAGGCGAAAACACACCCGATGCATGGAATCTCTCCCGAAATGCAAATTAGGCGCAAAGAATGAACTACAGCTATACAAAGCATGCATAATTGGTACATGGAATGAAAATACAGAAGCAAGGCAGCCCCAAAATTAGCATTTTTACAGTACAAATCATGGCCAAACAGCAAGCAAAGATAGGGCAACAATGGCATGCAAAAATGGCCCTAAACATGAGATTATGAAGCAACTCACAGCTGCTGACTCCAAATGGGTTAGGGCCCTTCAAAAAAATTGAAGAGGGGCCAAAAATAAGCCACTTTATAGAACTTTAAAAACCTCAAAAACAAACATAGATATGGCTAAGCTCTCATGCAAGAAAATGAGCCAAAATGTGGCCAAAGAGGCAAGTGGTATATGCAAAGCCCAAACTGAAAAATTCCCTTCTACAACATTGAAGAGGGACCAAAAATAAACATATTTACAGAACTGTAAAATGGCCAAAACAGTATACAAACATGCTAGAAATGCAATGCAAAATGAGGCTCAAAAGAGGCTATAACACAAAGTATACAAAATATTCATCAAACAGCCAAAGAGCCTTAATGAAACATGAAGAATGGGCCAAAATAAGACTATTTTTAGTACTGAAAAACGCCCAAAAATGGAAGCATAATGGGCTGCCAAGACATGCAAGAAAAGGGGACCAAGGAGGGATATTGAAGCAAGTGCAAGAAGGAGGGCTCAAACAGTGTTGAGCCCTTCTTCAATGTTGAATAGGGGCTCAAAATAAGCCTAATATCAGTTCATGAGAAACTCGAAAATGGATCACACATAGGCTAGAAAAGGCATGCAAAATATTGACATACAAAGAGGGTATTGAAACAAGTGCAAGAAGGAGGGCTCAAACAGAGTTGAGCCCTTAATGAGACATGAAAATGAGCTCAAAAAAATGACCTTTTCAGTTTTGGTCGGAGCTCAAATGTTCAAGAAAGAGAGGCTAAGAAATGTTGCAAAAATGAGCTCAAAAAGAGGGAAATGGACTCACCCTTGAAGATCAATACTTTTGTTGCTTCTTGGACCAACTTTGATGACTCTAAGCTGCTGGAATTCCTCCCCTTGCTGCTGAAATGGAGTGGTGGTGGTAGAGCTTGGTGGTGTAGAAGAAAACAAGGTGTAGGACTTGGAGTTTTCAAGGAAAATGAGAGAGATGGAGGGAGAATTATGTATCTATGCTTGAAGACCAAATTTTCTAACCCCTATATCTAATGCCACCAGATGGTTATATGGACAAAAGAGAGGGAGCAAAGGGAGGCAAAAGGTGGGGGAAATGTAGGCAAGCTTTCCCTCACAAAACATCCCCCGGATACAGATCTTTTCTGGGGAAAAAAGCTATACAGCTGTAAAGTGCAGAGTGTGGGGAACATGGCCGGCCCATTTTTGGACTTGAAAGTGGCCGGCCGGCCACCTCCCCTAGCCGGCCGGCTAGGGGTCAAAAGGGTCAAGAATAATTAGTGGCCGGCCACAACAAAAAGGTGGCCTCCCAGGTCTCCTCATCACAACCCTGTGGTTCGAATTTGAAAACTCTAAAACAGAAGAGAGAACAAGCCATTTTGAGGAGGGGTTCAAAAGGTTCAAATGGAATTAATGGCCGGCCATAAACTTTTAGGGTCCTCCCATGTGTGTACATCACAAATATGTGGTTTGTGGTTGAATAAAGTGGCTCCAAGGTGTTCAACATTGGCTCGGAAGGAGGGGTTCAAAAGGGTCAAGCAACATTAGTGGCCGGCCACCAACTTTTAGGGTCCTCCCATGTGTGTACATCACAAATATGTGGTTTGTGGTTGAAGAAAGTGGCCCCAAGGTGTTCAACATTGGCTCGGAAGCGCGAAAAACGGGTGTCGGAGGGCGAAAATGGAATATAACTGGTTGCCGAGATAATTGCTGGCCTCCCACCCTCCAGTGACCTTCCTGGTGATAAAACAGAGGCACCGGCCAAAAATGAACGAAAACCGATGCAAAACGAATGCTCGGGGGCCGAAACACGCAGCTCGGGGTCCCGATAATGGGCTGTTAAGCACCGAAAGTGGCATTCGGCCAGGAAGTGGGTTTCTCAGACCCCAGTGTCCCTCAAAAGGGAGTAGAAAGGAAGTATGCCAAAAATCAGAGCAAATGGAGATGGTTAGGCGGTCCCGAACCGAGGCACACGGCCAACGGTCCCGAAAAAACGGAAACCGGGCTCCGAAATGGGCAAAATGGCCTACGACCATAAAACGTAGCCCACGGCCACTGAGAGATGGTCCACGGGACCTCTCCCTCCCCTCAGGAAAAGAAACAGAGAAAATCGAGCCTGGTTCGCAAACCGAGGCAGGGCACAGAAGAGGGTTCGAAAATCCGGAGGCAGGGCTCATGGCCGCGACTCTGAGATTTCTGAACGAGCACGATATGCAACGTCATCGAGCGCTCAATCGGTGATGTCTGAGTCTTAAGGTCGGTCAAAAATGGGGTGTCTACAGTTGCCCCTCTTTGACAGAACTCGGAAGTCACAAGTGACGGGAGTGAATGTCAAAGCCCAGAGACGACCCATTTTTGTCAAGGCCGAAGACTTAGACAAACGTACAAGATAAACAGAGATGTGCCCACAGGCATGCCCGCAGGCAAAGGGGGCAAAATGCAAAATGATATGCAAGGAGATTCTGAAGATTGGACTTATACGCTACGCGAAGCCGGTTTTAATAATTGGACTTATACGCTACGCGAAGCCGGTTATCACTCATGATCATGCAAAGAGAGCTGTAATGAAGCAATTATGCAAAATAAATGCAACATTTTAAGCGAATGCTAGGCAAGCAAGTAAACTCGAGCCAAACTACACCTCGTGCAGAAAGGATGTAAGAAAATTATGGAATTCTCACTGCGAATACAGTGTGCATGTGTGATAGATACACAGAGCGAACATGTGATTGATACACAAAAAGGTGAACACAAAGTGTGATAGATGCACTAAGTGAACAAGTATGATAGATACACAAAGCGAGAGTGTGTGATTGATACACAAAAAGGTGAGCACAAAGTGTGATAGATGCACTAAGTGAGCAAAGCGAGTGTGTGATAGATACACTATTTGAGCAAAGTGTAATTGATATACAAAGGGTGAAGTGAGCAAAGTGTGATGGATACACACTAAAGGTGAACACAAAGTGTGATAGATGCACTTAGTGAACAAAGTATGATTGATATACTGAAAGTGAACACAAAGTGTGATAGATGCGCTATGTGAGCAGAGTATGATTGATATGCTGAAAATTAACACAAAGTGTGATAGATGCACAATGTGAGCAAAGTATGATTGATATACTGAAAGTGAACACAAAGTGTGATAGATGCACTATGTGAACAGAGTATGATTGATATACTAAATGAACGAAGTGTGATTGATACACTAAGGGTGAATAAGGTGTGATTGATACACTAAAGAAATGAAGTGAAGTGTGAAGTGTTATTGATACACTAAATGAATGATCTTAAACAGAAATTCTTTGAATGAACCGTACATACAATATCGTGTATGAATGAGAAAGAAACTTGATAGGTAGAATGCAATACAATACATGATGCTTAAGAAAAGCAATAAATAGACAAAACAGCGTTTTAGAAAGCACCTCATGAGGTGAGTGGCGGTGAACCGCTCTGCTCCGATAGGGATCTTCCCCTGTGCTCTTCGAACACTTACCTTCAACTTTCAGTACAAAGGCTCTGAAATACTGACAAGGGTTCTTCATGTAGAACACTTTGGACGTTGCCTTTCTTCCTGATCATATTCACAACTTTCCCTATTCTCCAACGGGGTGACAGACTAGGTTGGTTCAGTATCCAGAATTGAGGTGCATACACGCTATCTCAACCTATGGGGCTTCCATACAGATTTCAAGCTGAGGACACGCCTCTGGGTATTTAAACCAGACTTTAGTCTCGGAAATCCCGAACCTTTGCGTTCTAGGCATCAGCCATTCGAACTCTAGTTTCCACCGTCGCAGTTGGTCTCCTAGGAACTCATTGCGAACACAACCAAGATGCCTTTAGCAGGGAATGGTACTCAGGGAGAGCACTTTTGATCGCCATTTTGGCTTGAAGCAGACTTGATCTTGAGCTTGAGGTAGGGGCACACTCATACTTCGGAGCTTTGGCAAGACTTGAAGAGGTACACACGGAATGTAGTCTTGGAACTTACTGAAGTTGAAACAAACTCAGATGCTCGACATTTCCTCTTTTGCTTTTGCTTTGTAGTCCGGAACCCATATTGCTTCAAATAGATCCTGATTTTACTATTTTCACATGACTTGGGTTGAATCCTGCGATTTTATGAAAGAACAAACTCTGTTTTGCACAGATGTGGAGAACGGCACGGCACTCGGAGCGCAAAACGATTTTATTTTTGAATTGATAAATGAGCTTTTGATCGGGTATCGAGCCTACGACTGAACACAGCAAGACAACTCAACAAGGAAATAAAAGGCACGCAACTTAGACACATCGAGTAACACTCGAAACGACTCAAAACAAGAACCGAGATAAAACAAAAAGACACGACACTCAGACGTGCACAGGGAGCCTGTTTCACCGGGTAGTGTTTCCCACCCTTTCTCATCTGTGGTTCTTACATCACTCGGCCCTCAAGCTCTGTTTTTCTGAAAAAGCCCTCTTCTCACTTTTCCTCTCATCGCACGTCTCTCTATTCTTCATTCTCTCATTTTTCATTCCTCCCCTGGGTGGTTGATGGATGAATAGGAAGTTGCGGGCTCACACCCAACATAATCAGCTCGCGGCTATTTCCTTCGGTGACATCTGTCGATGCGCCGGATGAGGGAATGGAGCATCTCGATCCATTCCAATTCGTGCTTCGCACTCGGCTCGATACCTCGCTGCTTGGAGGATGAGAGAGCTTTCTGCCCTTTGTTGTGCCCTTTTCTGGCGAATACGGTGCCTTTCTTGGCAAGTATGTTGACAATGGGAAAGACAGGAAGCCTGACTCAACTGTGCCCCTAGTTCATCATTTTGACCATTTTTTGTTTTAGTTTTCTCCTAAAAAATTTTGACCAAAATGAGAGTTAGATTAGTATGCTTGTTCAATTTTCTGATTTAAAATCATGCAAGTTAGGCTGTGAGCACTGAGAGTTTTCCTTTTTTGGGTCCGAGAAATGGTCCAGTTTTGAAAATGGAATACTTTTTGAGAAGGTTAGTCAACCTCAGTAAAAATTCTCGAAAACTATTTTTGCAAACGACCACTGCTCAACGAGCACGGAACCTACTCTCGAGATGCACAACCTCGGATTCGAAGGAAGATTGCCCCTTGCTTGAGGGGAACTGCATGGCAACGGAAAGTTTCCCCTTGTTTGAACAGCACCGCGGCGCATTGAATGGCAACGGAAAGTTGCCCCTTGTTTGAATGGCACCGCGGCGCATTTGAATGGCAACGGAAAGTTGACCCTTGTTTGAACGGCACCGCGGCGCATTTAAATGGCAATGGAAAGTTGCCCCTTGTTTGAATGGCACCGCGGTGCATTTAATGGAGTCCTCAGAGCGACGAACACAACCCGACTCTCGGATATAGAGAAGGCAAAGATGACCAAGACCATCGCACGGACACGATCGAATTGTTTTACGGCTGGACTTCAAAATGAAGTTGCCTACGTATCCCAAAGATGGGAATCAAGCCTTACGTAGTTCGGGGTTAAGGTACACTCGGGTATTAACCTCTCCTTTTTAGGCTCTAACTTTTGCCAAGGCGCCCGTTGCGGGTTTTCGACCTTGCGAGCTTTGTTCTTCTTTCTTTCTTTTTTTCAATTCTTTTCTTCTTCTTTTTTTTTTTGCATTTTTTCTTTCTTTTTTTCTTTTCTTTTGCATTTTTTTTTTGCTTTTTTTTTGTATTTTTCTCTTGCTCTAACTTTTGCCTGGGTCGCCCTTTTGGGTTTTCGGCCCAGCGAGCCTCTCAAAGGGTAAAAGTATAACAAGTCCATGTCAAATGGTTTTAGCGATCCTGAAGTCATCTGAATCCAGGAGAATGGCTGCTGTTTTGCTTTGTAAGCTTCTTCTGATGAGATCTGATCTTCTTGACCTGACTTTGGTGGCCTCTTGTTCGAGGGCTGCTTCAAATCTGGCCACACAGGCCTCACATCGTAGTTGACCGTTGAGCCTTCTGAATTCAAGTTCAAGGTTTGGAAGCGAAGGGGTTGAGTCTCGAGGCTGAGAGCGATCCTAGGCTGCACAATCTCAAGAGCGATTCCACACAGGTCTTCGCAGGACCGCGCAAAACATTTTGTTTTTGAAAATTTTTAAGAAAGCGACAAATCGCTCGCGCTGAAGATAGTGTGAAACCAGTCTGGATCAAGCCAGGGTCCTTCTCAGTACTCACGCTAACAAGCATGATTCCATCATTAAGGGCTTAGCATGTCTCTCTTTCTGTCAAATGATCAAAGTTTTGTAAATCCCGAGGAATTCCTTCCTCTTCGTTTTCACTGCAGTGTTCAAAAAGTTTTGGAAAACTTAGGTCGATGCAATGATTCTGGGGCACAAGAGAGCAGGTGGAATGCACTGCCATTTCATTCAGATTTCGTCACAACTAGCACACGGCAGAAGCGAACACAGAAGTGCAAAAATTACTGCTGTTTCATTCAAATCTTTTGGTGTTACTGGCTCCTTGGCAGAAACAGACTCAAAACAAAACGAAAAAGACAGACATAAAACAAAATGGTGATGCCCGAGGTAACACCCCCCGGAATCACCCGACTCCTATACAATAGGACTGACTCGATACAACAAGATAGACCCAAAACAAAAAGAGACTGACTCACAACAAAAAGATAGACTCAAAATAAAACAACAAGACTGACCCAATACCCAAGTCAGAAACTGGCATTCGCAAATGCTCAAAACAGTGCCTGCCATACGCCACGTCAGGAGTAAACTGAGCGCCGCCCGCAGGTGGTTCATCCCTGATCAGATCACATTATCCCCCCACAAATTCACCGATCGAGTGCCGATAGACTTTGCTGGACTGGCGCGGGGATAACCCTGTTGTCAAACAGATCTTGTACATCATGGCGCAGACGAAAGCAACTGTCGGTGTCATGACCGGTTTGTTGATGGTAGGCGCAGTATTTAGTCTGATCATGCTTTGCAGGGATAGGATCAGGTAAAGGCCGTTGTTCCAATGGCTTCAGATGTCCTTTTCGGATTAAGGCCTCTAAAGCTTTTGACAAAGGCATATAAAGCGGGGTGAAAACCCTCTTGACTCGGGGTGGATATTTGGTTCCTTGTGAGCTACTTCCGGACGCACCGGTGAATGGGGTAGCTGTTTTTGATACGGTGGTAGTAACCATGCCCACATCAGAAGATCTTGCAGCTGCATCACCACTGGTGGTTGCATTCGAACTGCGGGAAAACGCCCTCCTGGGCTGCTCCTTCTCCTGGTCAAAGAGGCCCTGCTTCATAGCATCCTCGATCTGCACTCCCATCTCATGCAAATCTGAAAAGGTAGGGAAGGGGATCACGATCATTTTCTGCATTAGCTTGGGCTGGAGATTGTGCACAATCATCCGAATTTGATCTTTGTCCATGGGCCTCAAAGTCATCATTGACGCCTTTGCCCTCCATCGGATTACAAAGTCCGAGAAAGTTTCCTTGGGTTCTTGCCTTGTCGTTTCGAGATCACGAGTTGTAATCTCGATCTGAGTGTTGTACGAATATTGCGCGACAAAGGCCTCAGCCATTTCATCCCAATTCTTCTTCACTTCATCCTCTAACTTTGCGTACCAGTGGGCGGCCACACCCGACAGGGTTCGGCCGAATAGTGAAAGCTTCTGTGGTCGCGTTAGGCCCATTGGCCGCAAGATGTCTGAGAACAGTCGGAGATGGACCATGGGGTCCCCGGATCCGTCAAAGCGGTCAATTTGAGGCATTTTGAACCTATCGGGCAATGTTACGACCACATCGGTGTACCCGTCCTCAATGTCCGGGATAGCCTTGACCCCCTGGGATTTCTTGAACAACTTTTCAAGCTTGCTCAACTTCAACACCGTGGGGTCGACCTCGAACTCGGAGGGAGAGTCTGGTAGATTGGTAGGTGTTTTGGATAGTTGAGGTAAAATTGGGGGCGGAGCCGGCCCGCTTGGAATGTCCGCATCATCCTGGACGTTTGGCGTCTCCCCAGGTGCTGGAGCTCCTGCTGGGGGAGGAACTTGTTGTGAAGCGGACGCACCGCTTTGCTGTTGCAGCTTGATGATGAGCTCGGCCTGCTGGGCCATGATCGCAGCCTGCTGTTTGGAAAATTCCTCCTGACGGGCAGCATCCTGCTGCATGAGTTTCATACTTTCTTGCATCTAGCGCATCATGGCCTCCATCCCTGACGTGTTCTGCTGTTCCATCTGACTGATTCGTATCTATCCCTGCAGTAGGAACTGAGACCTCAGCCTGACTGTTCACTGGTGGGGTGGATAAGGGCCACTGAACTGGTAACTGCTGAACCGGTGATTTGTGCCCGACTAGCCTTTTTTACCTTGCCTCTGGCGAAGGAACACTGATTGCCCTTGAACTGAATCTCTGACCTAGCAAAGTCTATCAGCACAAGTTCGATGAACCTCGGGGGATATCGGAGCCTTCTGAAGCTATGGTTCCCAAACTACCCTAGCAAAAGAGAAAACAGACAGCATCTTAGCCTGATTCCATCTGAACAGATACGAGCATAGTTGAATAAGTGTGCCCTCTACTGAATTCTGCCCCAAAATTCGGCCTCAAAATCTGAGTCTGATACCCACAGGTAAAGCTGACTCCCAAATACCGATTGATGCCCGCAGGCCTGATGCCCAAACTTGTAAACTGATACATGCATTCTTGTAGAGACGCACTCTAAAAGCACATAGCAGACAAGTGAGAGCCAAAACACCCCTATGTTGGGGTAGGGTTTCCCTGTCCTATTTTGTCAGGAGCTAGGGTTTCACTACGCACGCAGCGGTTTCAAACAACCTATAATCGGGTGAGCAACCTGTCCTAGTTTGGAATGGTCACTATGGATCCGAATATGCACTAGGTCGAATGGTCAAAGAGGATGCCCCGGTAAAACCGGGGTTCGTGTTCCCATACTGGCAGAGCCCACAACCGGTCAGCCTTATGGTCATGCCTTGACAAGACAAGCCTCCGGCAAACCGTTCAGGAATAGCAGATGGCAAACACGGTGTCCTAGGCGCACCAATGCAAATGCAATGCAAAGAAACACACAAGTGTAGTCAAAAACAGATATCATGAGTTCGAGTCAAGTTCTCTAAGTACCCAGCAGAGTCGCCAGAAACTGTAGGCGTCCCCGAACGCCCCGGGAGGAACGAGCTCCCGTTCTGTTCATTTTGGGGTCACTACAGCTCAGGACTCTCAAATTTGTCACGGTTCTAAATCTGAACCAAAGAGTCCAAATTCGGAAAATCGTTTTGAGAAAACAGATTTTGAAAGAAGTGCCAAACATGGACTGCTTTGCCAGATACAGAGTCGCCACCTAAATGTTTTTAAATGGGAAATTTAGGAAACCCTGACTCGGTGCCAAAGGCCACGTGTCCGTCATCACCAAAGTTGCCTCGGCTCGGGAACTTGGGTACGATTGGGGAAGGTCACTTCGTGAGCACCCCCGCTCGCCCGATCAAAGATCGGCCTCTACTAACCATGATATCTATTTTTGAAAACTTTGTATGTCCTTATTCCGGTTATTAGCCTAGGTTACTATGTGATGCACATAGCATACAAGTATAGACTGGATCGCCCGAATTGGAACAAAACATTTCATGCTTGTTTATTTGAAAGATGGTTTGCTACTCGCAAGTAGGCTTTAAAATGCAGATTTTGCCACCCGCAGGTGGGCTTAGGAAAGATGGTTTTGCCACTATCTAGTGGGCTTAAAACTCACAGTCAATGATTTGTTCCAATCCAAATAACCCAACCTTCACCCACAGGCATTCAGGCAGATATATCACATAAGCAAATAGCCTCATGGCAAGCATGCTATTCATGACAGTCACTCACACGCATGCAAGGATGCTAAAGCATAGAACTTACCGAGTACTCCAAGCCAAAATAGAAACTATATTAGAAATCATGCATGATCCTAAGTATACAAAAATGCCTAATGCAACACATGCAAAAATGCAACTATAGCAGGCTCGGCTATTCTAAACATGGCATATGGAATGCTACAGCTAACACGTATTCAACTTTGAAATTGAAATACAATGCAGTTAGTATGATGCGCCGAGCCCGGTGCATGCAAAACAGATGAATGAATGCAAACATGCTATCATACTGTATGCTAATTGAAACATGCCCTAATCTAACCATCGTAAGCTGGTAAATAAAAGGGAGAAAGACGTGGGGTTGGAAGACATACAACACACACACGCACACTTATTACAGTTGTGCCCTTGCTCGGAGGGTCCGAATAAATATACAGTCCCGAATGAAAGAATATTACAGTCCGAATATTATACAATTCCTAATTAATTAACAAATCAACTAAGAAAATAAATAAAACTGGCATGCAAGCCAGGGACTGCCTTGCTTCTGATGGATGATGCATGTCCGGGTTGTCTTGCGCGGAAATCCACCGGGATGCCCCAATTACCCTCTGTTTAGCTGTTATTCTTGAAAAGCGTGCCAAGCTCCGAAAAGTTGCTGATTCTTCATTTGTTGCAACAGAGAGCAGGAAAGGGGCATAGCAATGTATTTTCACAGATATATGCATGCCTCGATCCTCGTGCCACCAATCACGCATACCGAGACATGATGGCCGAGGAGTCGAACTGCACAATTCAATATAGAATGAATGCACATGGAAACACAACAAGAACCCAACTCCATCATGGGTAATCCGGAGTGTCGGTGACTGGGGAACTGAGACACATTCCGTCACTCGGAGTACGAAATGCACCTCGTTTCCCGTGCCCGGACTAACTCTTATTCCGAACACGATGCAATATGCATGACATGCATGAATGCAACTAAGATACAGCCTAGCATGCGCAATGCTATGAAAATGAGATGCTTCGAAATGCGTGCACACGGGCACGCAAACCGAGAAAATTACAGAATGCGATCTAAGATACAACCTAGTATGCACAATGCTGTGAAAATGAGACGCCTCGAAATGCATGGACACGGGCACGCAAACCGAGAAAATGAAAGAATGCGATCTAAAATACAACCTAGTATGCACTATGCTGTCCATTCTGTGAAAATGAGACGCCTCGAAATGCGTGCACACGGGCACGCAAACCGAGAAAATGACAGAATGCGATCTAAGATACAACCTAGTATGCACTATGCTGTAAAAATGAGATGCCTCGAAATGCGTGCACACGGGCACGCAAACCGAGAAAATGACAGAATGCGATCTAAGATACAACCTAGTATGCACTATGCTGTAAAAATGAGATGCCTCGAAATGCGTGCACACGGGCACGTAAACTGAGAAAATGACAAAATGCGATCTATGATACAACCTAGTATGCACTATGCTATGAAAATCAGATGTCTCGAAATGCGTGCACACGGGCACGCAAACCGAGAAAATGGCATATGCAATGCAAATGACATGAAAATATGATATGGGCTTATACCAACATGAGAGAGCCTCAGCCACACTCACATAGGATGCCGATGGATGAAAATGAAGTGCCTCGAAATGCGTACACATGGGCACGCAAACCGAGGCAATGGCATATGCAATGCAATGGCATGGAAATGGCATATAGAATGCAACATGGACTTACACTAACATGAGAGAGCCTCAGCCACACTCACATAAGAGGCCGGTGGATGAAAATGAAGTGCCTCGAAATGCGTGCACACGGGCACGCAAACCGAGGCAGTGGCATACGCAATGTAACATGGCTAAAATGATATGCAAACATGCTAATGGATTTTCAGCAATGAAATGTGGGGAAAACAGCCCCGAAATGAGGCGAAAACACACCCGATGCATGGAATCTCTCCCGAAATGCAAATTAGGCGCAAAGAATGAACTACAGCTATACAAAGCATGCATAATTGGTACATGGAATGAAAATACAGAAGCAAGGCAGCCCCAAAATTAGCATTTTTACAGTACAAATCATGGCCAAACAGCAAGCAAAGATAGGGCAACAATGGCATGCAAAAATGGCCCTAAACATGAGATTATGAAGCAACTCACAGCTGCTGACTCCAAATGGGTTAGGGCCCTTTAACAACATTGAAGAGGGGAAAAAAATAAGCCACTTTACAGAACTTTAAAAACCTCAAAAACAAACATAGATATGGCTAAGCTCTCATGCAAGAAAATGAGCCAAAAGGTGGCCAAAGAGGCAAGTGGTATATGCAAAGCCCAAACTGAAAAATTCCCTTCTACAACATTGAAGAGGGACCAAAAATAAACATATTTACAGAACTGTAAAATGGCCAAAACAGTATACAAACATGCTAGAAATGCAATGCAAAATGAGGCTCAAAAGAGGCTATAACACAAAGTATACAAAATATTCATCAAACAGCCAAAGAGCCTTAATGAAACATGAAGAATGGGCCAAAATAAGACTATTTTTAGTACTGAAAAACGCCCAAAAATGGAAGCATAATGGGCTGCCAAGACATGCAAGAAAAGGGGACCAAGGAGGGATATTGAAGCAAGTGCAAGAAGGAGGGCTCAAACAGTGTTGAGCCCTTCTTCAATGTTGAATAGGGGCTCAAAATAAGCCTAATATCAGTTCATGAGAAACTCGAAAATGGATCACACATAGGCTAGAAAAGGCATGCAAAATATTGACATACAAAGAGGGTATTGAAACAAGTGCAAGAAGGAGGGCTCAAACAGAGTTGAGCCCTTAATGAGACATGAAAATGAGCTCAAAAAAATGACCTTTTCAGTTTTGGTCGGAGCTCAAATGTTCAAGAAAGAGAGGCTAAGAAATGTTGCAAAAATGAGCTCAAAAAGAGGGAAATGGACTCACCCTTGAAGATCAATACTTTTGTTGCTTCTTGGACCAACTTTGATGACTCTAAGCTGCTGGAATTCCTCCCCTTGCTGCTGAAATGGAGTGGTGGTGGTAGAGCTTGGTGGTGTAGAAGAAAACAAGGTGTAGGACTTGGAGTTTTCAAGGAAAATGAGAGAGATGGAGGGAGAATTATGTATCTATGCTTGAAGACCAAATTTTCTAACCCCTATATCTAATGCCACCAGATGGTTATATGGACAAAAGAGAGGGAGCAAAGGGAGGCAAAAGGTGGGGGAAATGTAGGCAAGCTTTCCCTCACAAAACATCCCCCGGATACAGATCTTTTCTGGGGAAAAAAGCTATACAGCTGTAAAGTGCAGAGTGTGGGGAACATGGCCGGCCCATTTTTGGACTTGAAAGTGGCCGGCCGGCCACCTCCCCTAGCCGGCCGGCTAGGGGTCAAAAGGGTCAAGAATAATTAGTGGCCGGCCACAACAAAAAGGTGGCCTCCCAGGTCTCCTCATCACAACCCTGTGGTTCGAATTTGAAAACTCTAAAACAGAAGAGAGAACAAGCCATTTTGAGGAGGGGTTCAAAAGGTTCAAATGGAATTAATGGCCGGCCATAAACTTTTAGGGTCCTCCCATGTGTGTACATCACAAATATGTGGTTTGTGGTTGAATAAAGTGGCTCCAAGGTGTTCAACATTGGCTCGGAAGGAGGGGTTCAAAAGGGTCAAGCAACATTAGTGGCCGGCCACCAACTTTTAGGGTCCTCCCATGTGTGTACATCACAAATATGTGGTTTGTGGTTGAAGAAAGTGGCCCCAAGGTGTTCAACATTGGCTCGGAAGCGCGAAAAACGGGCGTCGGAGGGCGAAAATGGAATATAACCGGTTGCCGAGATAATTGCTGGCCTCCCACCCTCCAGTGACCTTTCTGGTGATAAAACAGAGGCACCTGCCAAAAATGAATGAAAACCGATGCAAAACGAATGCTCGGGGGCCGAAACACGCAGTTCGGGGTCTCGAAAATGGGCTGTTAAGCACCGAAAGTGGCATTCGGCCACGAAGTGGGTTTCTCAGACCCCAGTGTCCCTCAAAAGGGATTAGAAAGGAAGTATGCCAAAAATCAGAGCAAATGGAGATGGTTAGGCGGTCCCGAACCGAGGCACACGGCCAACGGTCCCGAAAAAACGGAAACCGGGCTCCGAAATGGGCAAAATGGCCTACGACCATAAAACGTAGTCCACGGCCACTGAGAGGTGGTCCACAGGACCTCTCCCTCCCCTCAGGAAAAGAAACAGAGAAAACCGAGTCTGGTTCGCAAACCGAGGCAGGGCACAGAAGAGGGTTCGGAAATCCGGAGGCAGGGCTCATGGCCGCGACTCTGAGATTTCTGAACGAGCACGATATGCAACATCACCGAGCGCTCAATCGGTGATGTCTGAGTCTTAAGGTCGGTAAAAAATGGGGTGTCTACAACTCGCTAACACTTGCATTTTTTAAGCCTCATATTGTTTGTGAGAAAATTCCAGAAGGCTCAATGGCTTGCTGCTGAGAGGGAAACAACATATGCTCCTTTTGTTCCTAAGGAAGTTCTTCTGCCCAGGTGCGTTGGCTAGATTTGTGATAAGGGTCTTAGTTTCTTCATTAAATATTGAGATGAGTTGGCCAATATTATCAGTATTGGTTGAAACTTGACCAAGTCTTGACTCTGTTATTCATTTTGCTACTTGCTAAATTCTAAGGAGTAATTAGTTGATGTCTCACACATATTTCCCGCTGATTGACTTGGAATATTTCATCTAATGCCCTTGATCAAATTTTGTGCAGCAACAATGGCAATGAGCTGGAGATAAATTCAGCGAAGAGTCATGAACAGTTAGCTCTTCTTGTGCAATCTAAAAGGTGAACAACTGAACTTAGCTAGAAACTTTAGGCCTGACTATGTAGCAATTATATGGAGACTACTATAATGGTTATCTTTTTTGTAAACGATTCATTGTATCATGTGTGAATTGTTATTATTATATATAATAAGCTCCTCTGGAGCAATGTAATTTAGTGCAGACAGGAGGTGGCAATGTTGGAGAATGATATTGTTTCCAATTAAAAATTTATTGAAGAAAGAGAACAAGGGATTGAAGAAATTCAACAGCAGATTGGTGAGGTGAATGAGATTTTTAAGGATCTGGCTGTGCTAGTTCATGAGCAAGGAGTTATGATTGGTAAGATATTTTTTAAAAAAAATTCTTCTTCTTCTTCTTTAAATTTATTTTATAAAAAAATCTTCTTTTTGTACACACTGACGCTTTAATTTTACAAGATCTCCGTTTTATCTTCCTTCAGATGACATTAGCTCAAACATTGAGAGCTCTCATGCTGGAACTGCACGAGCTACTTGCCATTTTATATGTAAGAATATCTATGTCATTAACTGGGAAGCTTTTAAGCCTTCTTAACATTTTATAGCTATATAATTTTTTGACACCAAACTAATGAATTTTATTTTTTTTTGCAGATGGTTTTGCAGATGGTTTTATAGCTATATATCCATGGATATATAATTTTTTGGCAATTACGGGTGGGCATTGTTTTTATACCTTTATCCGTATATATAGTGGTTCGAACAAATTAATTTGGTTATTCATGTATTATGTATGGATTTAAATTATTGACGTTGGATTAGACTTGGAGTGTATGGAATTTGTATTATATATAGAATTGGACGTTCAAGATTAATTTTTTGAATGCTTGGAACTGAAATGTGTGCACGTTGTTGAATGCTTTAATGGTTGATAATATATTTTAGTGTTGATGGATTATATTATTTATACAGGGTACAGGTTGTAATATAAATGAATACAGGTTGTTTACTATTTTTTTTTTAAAAAAAATAGAAAATTATTTGGCCACTAAAAGTTTTGGTAGCCAAATAGGTAATCAAAAGTTTTGGCTACTAATAATTTAGTAGCAAAAACAAAACGTTTTTGCCACCAAATAATTAGTAGCTAAAAAATTTGAGAAGGAGAGAAATAAACTATTGGCCACTAAATTTTTTAGTCACGGAAAAAAGAGTATCATTTGGTGACTAAAACTTTTGGTGGCAAAAAGTAAAGAAATTAATCTTAATAGGTTTTTGGCTACGAACAGTTTTAGTCGGCAAAAGTCACCACGCCTAAGGTAGAACTTTTAGTGACTAAAAATTTAGTTGCGGAAAGGTCACGTTTGCCGACTAAAAAAAGGATTAGTAGCTAAATGTTCACTTTCGGTGACTAACGGTTTAGTGGCGAAAAGATACCATTTGCCTACTAAAAGAAATTTAGTAGGGCAAAGTTTCATTTTTTGGCGACCAAATGAAGTTTAGTTGCCAATACTATCGCCGACAGGGTATGGGCGACGAACTTGGCGACAAAAATATTTGGTCGGTAAAACGTTTTAGCGACCAAATTTATGCCTTTTGCCGACCAATAATTTAGTAGCCAAAAGTGACATTTCTTGTAGTGATACTTAAGTCCTATCTATACATATGGTTTTGATAATTTAAACCGTTTATTTCATAGAACTCATCTATATACAAAAATTAAGTTAATCTGATAATTATACCCTATTCAATTCATCACATTATTCTAAAAAAAAAAAAAACAAAACAAAAATTAGACATTAAATGAAAATTTGAAAACAAACTATCCATTTAAATTTATTTATTAATTTATTTTTTTTTTGGTGACAAGTGTAATAAATTGAACAGAGTACAGTTATCAAATCAATTTAATTTTTTTTATGTGGGTAATATACACAAAAGGTCTTACAAAATGCACAATTCAAAATGGGACCCATTATAGGTCTTACGAGCCCAAACAATCCCTTCCAGTCTATATATGGAATGGAGGCAACCAAATACTGTAGTATATAGTAAATATGATCTAACGATTTAAATTATTTTAACATCATTTAATGATTAATAATTTATATGTATATTTAATATATTTTATATATTTATATATATAATGTAGGCTAGGAGTTGTTCGCGTTGTTTAGTGTCTTTGTTCAAAGTGTTGAAATTTAATTTATACTTTAAATTTTTATCTAAACTTATACCGAATTTAAAAATATCTTACCTCAGCTCTAAATTTTTTTAGATTGAACTTAAATTACTCAGGCTGAATCTGCCCAAGATGGACCCTAATTATCATATATATCATCTTTATTTTGACCTCTAATGAGGTGGAAGAGAGAAAGAGAGAGACAATAGAGAGAGATAGAGAGAGGAAGGATGAAGAGTGAGGAATGAGACCCATTCCACATCATTAGGAATAAATTAGGAGTCCTTAATTAAAATTTCCAAAACATTTTTCTTATTGTATATATGGAACCTAATTATTAGATATTAGTAGTGATGTGTTACGAAGAACAATATGTTTTTTCATCTTATTTTTAAACTAACTTCTCCAATTACTTTATATTCTTTATCCATTTAAAATAATATTTTTAGTTTAAAATGTGAAAATCTTATTGTTTGATTAGATATAGTGATAAAAAAAAGAGTATTTTACATTGGAAAAAGTTTAGAGAGTCCAAAAATAAGACTTTTAAATTTACACACAATAGAGTAGACTATTTTATGCCAATAATTATTATTTTTTAGATGAGACACTATGCTAATTTTTGAGTGATTTAAAAATCAATTACCTAACATCTTACTAGTACTACATTATTAATGATGAAATTAGAAATCATGTTTTTATAATCTTTATTATTTTGCTTTTATATTTGGGGGACTACTAGTCACATTTTGTGGAGCTACTCCACTAGCCTATAGCACCTGGTGCCCCCTTCTAATGGGAGAGGGACAAGTAATTTTTTTTTCTTCTTTCTTTTTAATGAGTAATATTAAAAATTTCAAAAAAAATATAAATAAATAAATAAATAAATAAATATACACAATACTCATATGAGTGCGAGATTCATACTACATGAATCCAAATTGAAAAATGCATAACCAGGATTTTTAGTTCTATAAATACCATCTATTTATCTGTACAAATTTTACCTATTTCTTCAATTTTTTAAACATATCTATCCAAATTATTTTACCATATCTTTCACAATTTTTTTAGCACATTTGTTCAATTTTTTAACCTAGTTATCCAAATTATTTTTACATCTATATGTCTAAATTAATCTATTTGTACTAATTATTTTTTAACCTTCAATTTTTAACATACTTTTGATCTATTTGTTAAAATTATTTTAATGTTTGTACAAGCACAAAATATTCGCCGGTAATATAATTCTGGTAATCGAGCTTGCGATCTTCCGAATGTCATCGTAAGACCTAAAATTACAAAAATGTGAACTTACTAGCGGGTGTATGCTGAAAAACTCCTTTGATGCCTAAGTTAGCATTCAAGATCAATATGGAAAAACGCTCTCGAATCTTGTGAATAGAATTGCATTACCTCGTTTTATGTTACTTCTGAGCTTTTTATAATTTCATATACAAGCACAATATAATCTTCACTCGTATAATCCTATTAATCAAGCTTGTGCTCCCTCAAACGTTGTTATACCACCTGAAATCATAATCGTGAGCTAGCCGGCGGGTGTGTGCTGGAAACCCCTTCGATACCTAAGTCAGCAAGTAGACTACGAAAATAAAAGCTCTGCAAATTTAGGAATTATAATTGCAATACTAAGATTACATTTTGGTTTGAGCTTTTGTAGATTCCGCATGGCATAATCCTAGTAAGACTTTAACTCTCATTTGTAGAGTTCTCCTAAGAATCACATTCCTAAAGGATAATGCTTATTTGAGAATCCTCCTAGGAATCACATTCCCAAAGGATAATGCTTATTCTTTGACACCCTTTTCGCTGCAAACCAAGTGAGATGGCACGACTCTTTGCACGGCTTCCAGCTGAGCAACCGAACTACTTGACTCTATCCGCCACTGACTTAGCTATGTGACACACAACATCGTGCACAGCTTGCTCAGCGCGCTATCTGGTTGATGTTATGCGGCTCTTTCCCTAGCTCGGTCGAAGCTTCACTCTCAACTCCATTTGACTACCTTGCTTGGTAGCTCGGCCATGGCATTGACCGCCACTAGGAAGTAGCTAGGTCCAAAAATATAAGCATTTACTAGTTCGGTCAAACATCTTTAACCGCCACTAGGAAGTGGCTAGGTCTAAAATTATGAGCATTTACTAGTTCAGTCAAACATCTTTGACCATCACTAGAAAACAACTAGGTCTAGAAATATGAGCACTTACTAGTTCGGTCAAACTTTTTGACCACCTTCTATCCTAGTTTTGGTCAAACCTTTGATCGCCTTCCAACATAACTTCGGTCAAATCTTTGACTGCCTTCCAACATAGCTTCTGTCACACCCCAAATCTAGGCATGACAGGCTGTGGCCCACAGGAACTAAGCCCAAGGCACATGTAAGTCTAAACATGAACCCAATATCACAAAAAATAAATGTAACGATAGTCTAGAAATAAATAAACCAAAACTCAATCCAGTGACATGTCACAAGTATAAATGGTAAAACCAACCATAACCAACTTCCAAAAATATATACTTAAATGAAACACAAACCACCCACAAAATAAAATAATTCTAAATAAAACCCAACCATAATGTATGCACAAAACCAATATAACTAGCTAAAACAAAATAAATAAATGTCCTAGAGGTCCATGTAATTGAGTCCCCGCTACGCCATGAGTCCACTCTAAGTCTTTCTATCACCTGGAAATAATAAACAACTAAGTTAGCTGATAGCTCAATGAATAAAAGCATGGATAGTAAATACAATTTTGAAAAACAGGGTTCAATTCCAAAAAAGAAGTATATCACATAAACTAGATTGCCATATAGTTTTGATAAAGGCAATCTGTTTCAAAAAGATGGTTCCATAGTTCAACAGTTAAAATACTCATGTCTCTCAAGAACATAACAAATGACATTCTCCATTTAGAACAGATTACAACATGATCATCAATAATTTTCTGGGTACCAAGAATAACAAGTAATATGCCACAAAATTCTAAAGGCAATAAGCTCATTGGATCTAATATCGAACCAGGAGTCATCATCGACGTGGCAACCCGGGCCTTTTCTCTAAGACGATCCAATTGAAGGTCACCTAGCCCAACCCAGCCGATGTGTTTTCCTTATAATTGTTGAGCACTAGAGTCATCACAGCTCAACCTGGATCTGTTCCATAGTGGCCAGATTCACCACACACAGTGGAATAATTTCCCTCGACTTTTATATACATATGGTCCCAATAATCAATACAATTCAGTTTCGCAAAACATGGTAGTTCATCATTATAAACATGAGACCATAACAGATAGTTCACACATATTTCAAAAATAATTTAATTTCATTGATAATATAATAATTTATCAAAATAGTTTAGTCATGAAATAACAATTTAATTTTTCAACAGTTCAGGGTAGGGGAACATTTATAAAAATATGTAACATGCAACTACTCACCTGAAAACAGAATGATATGATCATCGAATAGAGTATAAAAGTACAATTAGTGCCCTGAACCAAGTATGAAAATTACACGTCACTACTAATTCAAAACTAATTCAAAAATACTAAAAAGAATAATAAACTAAGTATCCCACACTAAAGCGCACTAACACAGGTCAACCCCACTCACTGTTACTCTTAAATAGTACCTAAGTTTATGTTCTTCAAGGTCTAAAATTACCCAAGACATGGGTTCAGATCGAAACTTAATTAAAAGTAGCTTTAAAATAAAACAAAATTTTAAACAAGTTTTCCCAATCCATGCGCTAAATTTAAAAATTAAAAAAAACTATAGACACCCTATTTTTGACCGTCCTCAAGACTCGGACGTCATCGTTTGAACAATCGATGATCATTCGTGCTCGTGTTCGTTTTGAGTTCCCGAAGGTCTCGGCTGCGCGCCTTGCCTTAGGATCTCTCAACTTATCTATTTTGTGCTTGGTTGTGGACCAAGGACTTGTGGTTTTACTTCTGAGTGGAGAGGGTGGCTTGTTGGCCATCCCTATAACCCATCTGCTAAGGCATTGTGCCATCGGCCTTGTTTTCTTGCCATCGGCCATAAGTGTTGGCTGATCGGCACTCTTTTTGGTCGATCGACCATATTTTCTGGCCGAGACCTTTCCATCTGCTTTTTGCAGATATTTTGTGCCAGCTGTAACAGCTGGTGGGCACAATTCACATCCTCCATACACGTAGGGATTGCATTCAAGACTCATGCTTGTTCAACAAACTTGAGAATTGAAATTCTATAAGAAGGGAGGCCCCTCTCCCTTTCCAGAGGTTCTGAGAATTTGATATACAAGTTCTATATCTCTCTCTCTCTATATATATATATATTACCTCTTTCTCTCCATTTACCCTTGTTTGTGCTCAAAAGTGTGATTTCTTCATACTATTGCACACAAATACCTACTAGAACACCATCCTTTTGTTGCTGAGGTACTGAGGAGTTGGTTTTAGTGTTCTTGGGTTGGTTTAAACTCAGAAAAGCTGCTGGAGTTGTGTTCTTGAAGGTGTTCTTCAAGGGTGAGAAACTAACCTTTTAATCCCTTGTTTTGGCTTAAGCTTTTAGACCTACTTGCATATTGCTTTAAGCTTAACTCTAAACTACAAAAAGTTCTGATTTTTCATGCTTGTGATGTTTGTTTAAGGTCACTTTTGTATTGGGGGTAGTCTACCCTCTCTTATGTCTTGTTAGGCCTTGTTTTGTACATGCCATTAAGCTATTGGGACCACCTTGTTTGCGCCTTCTCACCACTGAAATTTAGAGAATTTTTAGTCATGGAAAGGTGGTTTTGAGGTCCCAAGTAGGAGAGGGTCATCTCCTCTCCTTGTGTCTTGTATGATAGTATAAATGGCTCATAATAGCAACACGTTTGTTAAGCTTGTTTGGCTCTATTTCAGCAAGTATTTGGTGTTATTTTGTCATGCTATACCTCTGTCTAAGGTTGGTTTAATAGCCTCTTGAATGCACCATGAACTTGTAGTGCAATCCTCTCATTTGCCTTAACATGAATCATGCATTTGAACCATCATTCTTGCGTATTTTGGCTCAACTCAAAGGAGCTTTTAGCCTTGTTTTACCATGCTCTAGCTCTAATTTGTATTGTCTTGGTCATGCATGCATTGTTTTGTATAGCCATGGTTCAATCTAGCTTGTTAGCTTTGTGTATCAAGTCCACTAGCATGCATTGCTTAGACTATTCTCATGATTTGGTATCATTTGAAATGATATTTCAGTCCATAGAGTGTGATCTTGCACTCACATTTGTCACATTTTCCATGCTTTGGGAGGTTTGTGTTTTAAGTCTTAAGCATGAGCCATTATGCATGCCACCATGCTTAGGCCTTTGGGATGCCATCTAAGTGAGTTTTGGGGCTTATTTTGACATGCCATAACTCTGATTTTTATTGGTTAAGTCATGCCATGTTTAGTTGTAATAGGTGTAGTGTAATACCCCTTGTTAGCCTTGCATGCCTCATGCTTTTTGGACTTTGGTTCTAGCTTGTGTTGACTAGGTTCAAGCATGCTTTTGGTCTTGTATTGACCTGCCTTGGGACTATTTTGGTTACCCTTGGCCCTTTGGGGCTTGCTTTGCATGGCCATGGTGTAAGTCCCTTTGCTAGCCTTGAGCTTTGAGCTTTCTATGCAAGTCTTGTTTGAGTGGTTTGGCACCATTCCATACATGATTTCAGGGCCTATAGTGTTGTGACACATCCATGCTTTTCACTCTTTGCTTATGCTTGAGAATTGTTATCTTCATGCCTTGTTTATGAACCAAAGTGTATGCATGCTTGCATGTGCTTTTGTACTTCATTTCCATAGCATTTTGGCCACTGATTTGGGCATGGTTGAGGTTTGTCCATTTTTAGTTTAAGTCCATTGAGTATGTGGTTTGCATGTTGTTGCATGCCTATTGCATTGCATGTTGTTGTATGCTTGTTATATGGCCTCATATTTTCATGCTTGTGTTGCTTTGTTAAGTTAATCATGCATGCATTACATTGGTTTAATATGCTTGTCTTTGCATGTTGTTGTATGCTAGTTGCATTGCATGACATTGTTGTTGGCATACTCATGTTGCATTAGCTTTGCTTGCATGCTTAGGTTGTGTTGCATTGAGGTGGCATCCCATTAGTTTTGATAAGTCAATCATGTTGCATTGCATAGCATTTTGCATGCTTGCTGCATTGCATTGTGTGTGCATGCCTTGCCTTTTGATCAAACATGATAGAGGTTGAGGTCCCTTATGTGTTTTTGTGCATTTCATTCACATTGAATTGTGCGACTCGGCCTCTTTGGCCATCATGCATCGAAATGCGTGAATGATGGCTCAAGAGTCGAGCACTACACTCTTTTGAGTTTCAAACATGATAAGGGGTGTAGTTGCACAACATTTTCTTGCAAATGTATTGCCATGCCTTTGTTTGTGCTCTGCTGCAGCAAAAGGAGCAGTCTGCAGGAAGAGATGGCCGATCGGCTATCTGGAGTACCGATCGACTAAAAATGTTTGGCCGATAGCCTCATATTTGGTCGATGACCCTCATCTCTTGGCCGATGACCTCTCAGAATGTCCATGAGGTGGTTCAGAAGCATCACAGAGATTTTCATAGTTTTTAGAGGTGCAAAACAGTGCAAACAGAGGCAACATGAGGCATGACAACGGATTTCCGAGCGAGGCGATCGAGCATGCATCATTTATCATTCCGAGGCACGGCTGTGGCAGCTTTGTTTTAGCTCTTTTCTTTCCTTACTTAGTTGGTTTTGTAACTTAATTAATTTTCTTAATTAGTTAAAGTTTTGTAATAATTAATTAGTGTAGCGTAGCTAGCTAGTTGATTCATTCGGACCCTCTATTGAGAGGGCCAATTTTGTAATAAGTGTGCGTGAGTGTGTGAATGTCTTCTAACCCCACGTCTTTCTCCCTTTTACTTAACCGCTTACAATGGTTAGTTCTAGGTCATATTTCAATTAGCATTCCTATGCTTGCATGTTTGCATCCATTCATTCGTATTGAATGCACCGGGCTCGACGCATCATACAAACCGCATTGTATTTCAATACCGATTTGAATACATGATTATCAAGTTGCATTTCACATGCCATCTTAGAATAGCCGAGCCTATTTTAGTTGCATTTTTGCATGTGTAGCATTAGCTATCTTAACATAACTAGGATCATGCATGATTACTAACTAGTTGTTGTTTTGGCTCGGAGTATACTATAAGTATTTATGCTTTAGCATCTTGCATGTATGTGAGTGTTGCCATAACAGCATACTTGCCATGAGGCTAATCGCTTAAATGATATAGCTGCATGAATGCCTGTCGGTGAAGGTTGGATCGCTTGAATTGGAACAATTCATTGAAATGCGAGTTTTAAGCCCACTTGAGGGTGGCAAAATCGTGTTTTCTAAGCCCACTCGAGGGTGGCAAATCCACGTCTTAGCCTACTTGCGAGTAGCACCTTCAAACCATTTTCAAACAAACATGAGATGTTTTGTTCCAACTTAGGCGATCTAGTCTATACTTGTGTGTTGTGCGCATGACATAGTAATTCTAGGCTAATAACCGGAATAAGAACGCATGTGTTTTCAAAAACAAAATATTATGTTAGTAAAGGCCGATCTTTTGATTGGGCGAGTGGAGGTGCCCATTGCATGACCTTCCCCTCTTGTACCCAAGTTCCTGAGCCGAGACAACTTTGGTGATGACGGACACGTGGCCTTAGGCACGAGTCAGGGTTTCCTAAATTCCCTCGAAAACAAAATACTTAGGTGGCGACTCTGTATCTGGTAAAGCAGTCCATGTTTGACACTTCTTTATTAAAATCAGTTTTCCAAAACGATTTGCCGGATTTGGACTCTTTGGTGATTTATCGGTCTTGCATTGCACTTTGTGAGATTAGATTCAGAACCGTGACATTGAGTCCGAACTGTAGTAGCTAATGAACAAAACGGATTTCGTGCCAATTCGCGTACGGAGACGAGGACGTTCGGGCACGTCTACAAAAACCCACTCCATGCTGTTCAAAAAATTTCAAAACCTTCCAGATATCAACTAATATATCATAAATTTCAAACCCAATTGGTTTTACTTGATTTTCTTATCAAAACAATTATTTACAATTAATTATATCCAAACAAGTCTCTTTCTGCAGCACTTTAATTGACAGTTCTCTTAGTATACAAGAGAAATCAATGCAAGCAAAAAATGTAAGAAACTAGACTCGTAACCGGTTCTAATGACGCTGATTTGATAATTTTTGAATTTACACCCAAAGAGAATGACACTTCCGAAGTTACTGTTTTGTACTAGTTTTCTAGACAGATTTGAACGCATAAGTTTATATGGATTTTGACTTCCAAAAATTATAAGAAAATTCTAGTATGAAATTCAATATGTAATTATATTACTGTAAAAATCTTAGCTTAAAAGTCATTTTTTAAATATGGTTTCTATATTTCTAAAGTTTGTGATTTTGTACACCCATTCTTTACATATGAATTTAGCTTCTCATATTTCTTAACAGTTTATATATACAAAAATACATACACCTACAATCTCTCCATCAATGAATTAAATACTAATAGAATAAGGATTAAAAAAAAAAAAAAAGCAAAAAGGAAGAAGAAAACTAGAGAACACACCCAAATTTTTTTCTTTGTTACTACCTCTTTTCTACTCCCTCTCAACCCACTCTCACGCTGTTGTTGTTGTTGCTGTTGCTATGGTATTGTTAGGAAAACTAGGATTGCTTTATATATCTAAACCTAAAAGACTAAATTATTATCCTTTGTTTCATTTTATTTTATTTTCTCTCACCATTAATTTAAATAAAATACAACTATTATTAGATCAAAATATACTTACTAATTTGTCCTTTTTTTTTTAAATAATAAATCTTGCCTTTAAATTAAAAACTTTCACCGTAAATTTATTTTAGGTTTAAAATTAATTAAAAGATTGTTCAGTAATATTTAATTTGCACCTTAAGATTCACAAGTAAAATATTTGAGGTTTGTAAAATAATTATTATTTAATTATTTATTTTATTTGTATATTCGAGTTCTCATAGCTTCGGACAAACCTTTGATCGCCTTCTAACCTAACTCGACCTAATTTGGCTACACAAATTACCCTATCAATTTCCCATTAATTCCATATGCAATGTATGATTGGGATTACTCTGTCCAGCCAAGCTACTTTGCCTCATCCAATCGGGCTCACCAAAATTGCTCAATTATAGATTTCTCAAAATTGGACAATCCTGCGAACCTATTTTGCTGAGCTAACCAGCTCAGTCAAAGATTTCTCAAAGTTGGACAATCCTACCAATCTACTTTGTCGAGTTGTTCAGCCGGGAAAAGATTTTCCGAAGTTAGATGATCCTACCAACCTATTTTGCTGAGCTATTCAGCCGGGCAAAGATTCTCCAAAGTTGGACGATCTTGCCAATCTACTTAGCCGAGCTAACTAGCCGGACAAAGATTTTCACCAAAGTCAGTCAAACCTGCCAGCCTACTTTGCTGAGCTAACCAACTCAGTTAAAGATTTATCAAAGTTGGTCAATCCTGCCAACCCACTTTGCCGAGCTAACTAGCTCGGTCAAAGATTTACTGAAGTTGATCAATCCTGCCAACTTACTTTATCGACCTAACTAGCCGAGCAAAGATTTCTCCAAAGTTGGACAAACTTGCCAATCTACTTTTACCGAGCTGACAAGCCGAGCAAAGATTTCTCCACAGTTGGTCAATCTTGCCAACCTACTTTGCTGAGCTAACCAGCTGGGCAAAGATTTGTCAAAGTTGATCAATCTTGCCAATTGACTTTGTCAAGCTAATCAGCTCGATCAAAGATTTTTCAAAGTTGGTCAATCCTGCTAACCTACCTTGTTGAGCTAACCAACCAGGCAAAGATTTTCCAAAGTTGGTCAATCCTGCTAACTTACTTTGCCGAGCTAACAGCTCAGTCAAAGATTTTTGAAAGTTGGTCAAACCTGCCAACCTACTTTGCCGAGCTAACTAGCCCGGTCAAAGATTTTCCAAAGTTGGTCAATCCTGCCAACTTACTTTGTCAAGCTCACCAGCCAAGCAACGATTTCTCCAAAGTTGGTCAAACCTTCCAACCTATTTTGTCGGGCTAACCAGCTTGGTAAAAGATTTTTTCAAAGTTGGTTAATCCTGCCAACCTACTTTGCCAAGTTAATTAGTAAAGCAAAGATTTTTCAAAGTTGGTCAAACTTGCCAACTTACTTTGCCGAGCTAACTAGCCTAACAAAGATTTGCCAAAGTTGGTCAATCCTACCAACCTACTTTACCGAGTTAACCAGCTTGGTCAAAGATTTTGAAAGTTGGTCAAACTTACCAACCTACTTTGCCGAGCTAACCAGCTTAGTCACAGATTTTTGAAAGTTAGTTAAACCTGCCAACTTACTTTGCTAAGCTAACCAGCCTGGTCAAATATTTTCTAAAGTTGGTCAATCCTGCCAACCTACTTTATCGAGCTTACCAGTCAAGCAAAGATTTCTCCAAAGTTAGTCAAACCTACCAACCTACTTTGTCGAGCTAACCAACTCGATCAAAGATTTTTCTAAAGTTGATCAATCCGGCCAACCTACTTTGCCGAGGTAACCAGCCGAAGAAAGAATTTTCAAAATTGGTTAGACATGCCGACCTACTTTGTTGAGCTAACCAACTCGGTAAAAGATTTTTCAAAGTTCACACCGAAGTAGTAGCCCCAGGGCCATTTTAATGTTGCTCTGTTAGCCTACTTAGGGAATTCTATCCAGTGTTATAATCACATAGCAACATCTGAAAAACTATTTACTTATTTTATTGATGTTGAATTAAAAGAAAGAGAAAATCACAAGTGTTGAAAAGCTAAAAATAAAACAACTTCAGATCGGCCGCATTCCACGTTCTTGGCACGATTCGACCATCCACGTCTTTTAAGTTGTAAACTCCTAACCCCCTTGGAGTCGTGAAAGAATTGATCTCTTGGGCCGGTCATATATGTAATCTAGTGGAATGCACAATATTCATCCAGAAAGTTAAGCCGGTTGTGTCCTGCTGTTAGGTCCACTAGCTGGTCAATCCTTGGCAAAGGAAAGTTGTCCTTTGGGTACGCTTTGTTGCCCATCTTTGAAAATTTCTTTGTTCTTTGGCTCTTCAACCATTTGTACAAATCCTTTGGTAGTGCAACTGTCGTTCACTATCACGAAGCATTGCTTTGACATAATTTGGTCTCTCAAGACCTCCTCGGTTACTTTGGCTTGGGAACCGCATTACTTAATGGTAGGTTGATGCGACGGCTTGCATTGCATGCAACCATGCTCTCTGATGTTCTAAGTGGATGAGACTTTCAAAACCCAGAACTCCACTCGTTTGACTATCAAGCTAGCTTTGATCGGCAGAATAATCTTGCCAACTGGCCATTCTGGAGACGTGTTTGGTGCCAAGTCTCTGTCATTCGACTGTAATTGCTTGAAGGTTTCGTGGTACCTGATTTCATATGAACTCCCTTCCCCGATCAAGATCCTTTTGATATAAAAATTCTTGACGCATAAGGTAACCACCAACGCATCGTTATGGGGGTTCTACAACCTTGCTAGGTCCCTATCAGAGAAAGAGATCACATTTTTTGCTTTTGTCCTCTCTTTTTTCAAGGTCGGTTGAACACTTAGCACACCCTCATGTGCTCCGCCTTTATTTATCATTCCTCTGAGCTTGCAGGCTCGCTCAGGCTCATGATTCTATGGATCACGTTGATCACGCCTTGAGGCAGACCATTTACTGGCACTCCATTTGGCATGTTTCTGTCTCGAGGGGCTGGCTGAGCTCCACTCTAAATATAACAGTCTAGATGGCCCATTGCAACTAGTTCTTCTAGATGTTACCTTAATGGCAAGTAGTCTTTAGTTTGGTGCCCAACTTCATCGTGGAAGGTGGGTTAGTACCTCTCATCATAACCCCTCTACACTTTACCCAATTTGGTCAGCCGCTGAATGAAGGGTTCATTGCGAATCTCATTGAGGATTTGGTAGATGGGCTTCTTGAAAATTGTTGTGATGGCGGTGCGGACCTTCAACTTCCTCGCCTTGGTTTCCTCATTATTTTGTGGAGGGTCATTGTAGGTATGGTAGCTTAATTTGCCTTTCTTGCTGACCATGTTAACTTTAGCTGTGGCCTTCTTGTCCAGCATCATTGTTGTGTTGGACCTTGCTTTGGCGTAGAAGACATCCTCCTCTACCCTTATGTGCTGATGCACTCTTTCCATTAAAGCTTTCATCGAAAGAGATAGAGTCATAGTCATTGAGTCTCTCAATCTGCGCCTAACAGGCAGGCCACGCTTGTACTGGGCAATAGCTAGGTTAGTAGGGCATTCACCAAATTGGTTGAATGTCTCCCCGTACCTGTTGTTGTATGACTTCAATGTTTCCTTCTCGCCAATGTCAATGGCGAGCAATTGGTTTACCTCCAAGGGCATTTTGGTGTTTGCTTTGAACTTGTTAACAAATGCCTCTACGAGTTGAGTCCAGAAGGCAATGCAGCCTTCTGGTAACCTCTCAAACCATGTCAATCCCAAATCTGCAAGGCTTTATGGAAACAAGATGCATATCAGAGTATTGTCTCTTCTATGAATAGCCATGGTTTGTTGAAAGTGGCTAAGATGCATGTAAGGATCCAACTTCCCGTCATAGATCATGAACTTGGGCAAGGTTTGATGAGATCGTGTTCGTCCTTTGCGAATCAGAATGTGTTGGTGTGTGTGGCATATCAGAATGTGTAGGTGTGGCATATCAGAATGTGTAGGTGTGGCATATCCATCTTGATCTCCAAAATAATGAGATCGTGTTCGTCCTTTGTGAATCTCCACCCCTGCCATGCCTTTGCCTCTCACTTGGCGTTTCAAAGCCTCCATGTCTACTGACATTCTTCTTATCAACTTGTCCTGCTCCTTCACGTAATCCTCTAGAACCCGGGCATCTATTCGTTGCCTTTGTCCATCTAGGCTTTTGGGAGTGGTGAAGGTTAAAGCCCTGCTTTTCTTGCGTACCCCTGTGAGGGTTCCATCACTGATGGTCCAAATTTGCCATAAGTGGAGCAGAAGGCAAATCATTACGCCTTTTGTTCACTTCTGGCATCTGGCCATCAATAGCAGAATACAGCAAATCTTTGTTTTGCGCCATTAAAGCTTACTGAATAAATACATGATCAAATGGCAAGTTTTTTGAGATTCCCACAGACGACGCCAATTGTATAAGCACGAAATAATCTTCACTCGTATAATCCTGTTGATCAAGCTTGCATTCCTTCAAATGTTGTCATAACACTTGAAATCACAAATGTGGTCTGGCCAGTGGGTGTGTGCTGGAAACCCCTTCGATGCCTAAATCAACAAGTAGACTACGGTAGTAAGAGCTCTGTGAAATTAGGAACTATAATTTCAATACTTGAGATTATGTTTTGGTTTGAGCTTTTGTAGATTCCTCATGGCACAATCCTAGTAGGTCTCTAACTCTCTTTCATAGACTCCTCTTAGGAATCACATTCCTGAAGGATAATGCTTATTCTTTGACACCTTCTTCACTACAAGCCAAGTGAGATGGCATGACTCTTTGCACGGCTTCCAGCTGAGCAACTAAACTACTTCACTCTGTCCGCCACTGACTTAGCCATGTGACATATAGCAGCGTGCATAGCTTGCTTGGAGTGTCATCTTGTTGACACTATGTGGCTTTTTTCCTAGTTCTGTCGAAGCTTCACTCTCAACTCCGTTTGACTGCCTTGCTTGGTAGCTTGGCCATGGCGTTGACCGCCACTAGGAAGTAGCTAGGTCCAAAAATATGAGCATTTACTAGTTTGGTAAACATCTTTAACCGCCACTAGAAAGTAGCTAGGTCCAGGAACATGGGCATTTACTAGTTTGGTCAAACATATTTGACCACCAGTAGAAAGTAGCTAGGTCTAGAAATATGAGCATTTACTAGTTCAGTCAAACATCTTTGACCGCCTTCAACCTAGCTCGGCTTAATTTCACTACACAAATTACCCTCTAATTTCCATATGGCAGAATCCTAGTAGGACTCTAATTCCATTTCCTAGAATCCTATTAGGATTCACCTTTCTAAAGGATAATGTCTATGATGTTCTGAGAAAGTGGTGACCGCTCAAGCAGTGGAAGTACTGCTTGAGTGGTTAAGGGGGGTCATCTAATATCTTGTCTGTAGGTCTGAAATTCTAGGAAGGAGGGTTTTTTGCTTAAGCGACCAAGTCACCGCTTGAGCAGTTCTTGCTTTCACACCACTTGAGTGGTGGATAGACTGCTTGAGCAGTCTGTTCGGAGTCAAGCAGCTGAAAACCACTTTTTGCTCCACTTTCTTCACTCTTTCTTTTGTCATTCTCTCTCTCTTCGCTTGTTCGAAACTGTTAATTTCACTTATTTTCGCTAAAGATCCACCTTAAATTGTGCAAGAAAAGTGAATTTTTATCGATTGAATCGTATTTTCGTCAAGGTTTCTTGTTGGATCTTCATCCTTTAGCACTCTCCCTTGTGGTAGGGGTATTCTTAACCTAGTATGTCTATCAGTTGAGGTAGATATTGCATGCCCTCAAAGTTTATTACTTGAATGCATTACCAAAATCCACATTTAAAGTCCAATTACATAATATAAAGGGTGAATTACATTAGTAGTCCCTATAGTTTGGGACTTGTGTCATTTTGGTCCCTAGCCTTTCAATTATGATATTAACGGAAGTAATGATGATTATGGTGATGGTAATGGTAATAATAATGGTGATATTTAAAGGTGGTGGCTATGGAAGTTGTGATGAAAAGGAATGAGGGAATGCGAGGTCTCAGAGAGAGACACACACAGAGAGAGAGAGAGAGAGAGTGTGTGTGTGTGTGTGTGTGTATGTGTGTGTGTGTGTGAGCAGTAGGGAGAGATAGAGAGGGTAAGAGATATATGTATGCATGTATAGATATATAAATATAGATAGATTGATACAAAGAGGGAGAGGTGCAAAGAGGTGAAAGAGTGTGTACATGAGGTATGGTGAGAGACTTGGGGAGGAGGAAAACATGAGGAAGAAGTTGGGCAAGGGTTGGGTTGATTTTGGTATAGAAAAAGACTACGTTTCAGTGTAATTCAGTTTGGTAAAAGTTTGAGAAAAAATAAAATAAAAATACGAAAATTCTCATAATTTAATATTAAGTAATAAAATAGTATTAAAAATATATTTTTTGAACAAATTTTCAGTATGAAAATATATATGGACTATTAAATTCAAAATAATGTGAATAATTATACAAAAAATTTTAAAAATATATTATTTTTTATTATATAAAAATATAGAATTTCATATTAATGGTTGATGTCAGTATGCCTCAACTATGCAGTGCTAAAAAGAAAGAAAGAGAAGTTATTGAAGGGAATCAAAGGGCACAATATGCAATGGTCTATAATTATTGTGAAACTCTGACATTGCGTAATCATAACAGTGTATTGGAAATAAAGGTGGATAAGCCAACCAAGACATGCTTAGCCCTAATTTAGAATTGCCCCCAGTTTTCCAAAAGTTGTAACAAGCTTTCTTGGAGGCTACAAGCCCATTATAGGGTTAGATGGTTGTCATCTTAAAGAAATATATAGTGGACAATTGTTATGTGCTCTTGGAAAGGATGAGAATAATAATGTTTCCAATTTCATATGTAGCTGTTAAGACAGAGACTAAGGTTGTATTTGGTTCATGGATTTGTGGAGGGATTTGGTAATGGAAAGGGAAAATGTGTGTGAAACTATGTGGAAGATAGGTATATTTTGTTTACATTTCACCTATCCTTTCCATTTCTCTTTTCAAATCTCTCCGCAAATTCTTGAACTAAACATAGCTTAAGGATTCTTGGATTTGTTTTTTGAGGCAACTTATGGATGATATTAGTAGTGCTGATGACAAGGGATGGGTTTTTATTTTTGATAGACAAAAGGGATTGGCGCTTGCATTTGAGGAGTTGATGCCAAATGTGGAATGTAGGTTTTGTATGAGGCATATTTACACAAATTTTAGACCAAAGTTCAAAGGGATGAAATTGAAAGACCTATTGTTGAAAGAAGCTGCAGTTAGGACTACATGGGAATTTGAATTCCACATGAAGAAGTTGAAGGAAATGAATCCACAAGAAAAAGCATACAAGTGGCTAAGGAAGATAGATCATGCTTTATGGACTAGGTCTCATTTCATTCCAAGAAGTAGGTGTGATACATTGGTGAACAACATGTACAAACCATTTAATAACTACTTATTAGAAACTATAGACAAACCCATAATAAGTATGCTTGAATGGATTAGGAGAAGACTTATGCATAGGATCCAAATTAAAAAGGAAGGGATGCAAATTACACATGTCAAATTTGTCCTAACATTTTGACATATCTAGAAGCACTAAAGGTGGAAACAATGAATTGTTTTGCAAGCTATTGTGGTAAAAAGAAATTTGAAATATATTTTTCTATACCACACAAATTGTTGACTTGAAGGCAAGGACATACAGTTATAGGATGTGGGATTTGAGTGGAATTCTTTGCAAGCATGCAATTAGTTGCATATATGTTTTAAAACACACACACACACACACAAAAAAAAAAAAATGATTTTACTTATTTATTTTTTCTTCTTGTTCCTACTCTTTCTGACCACCACTCATTGCTTATCACTACAAGCGATGTTGATGACCTCCTCCATCAATCATTTCTAGTCATGGCAGTAATCACCTTTGGCCACCGCCTCTTGTTGAAAATCACTTTCAACTACCATATTTGGCAACTGACCCACCACCATCTCCAACCATTAGAAATCATTTTCGGCCACAATCTCTAACCACTACCTCTTACCGGTGGCAACCACCTCTCATCGATGGCAACTACCTTTGGCTACCACCATCCGTTGATAACAATTAATTTCGACCACCATTTTCAACTATTGACAACCACCTTTCATTACTACGCTTTTACTTATTTTCAAAATAAAAATTTTAAGTACTTATGTATCATACATATTTTTTAAATTATAATGTTACCAAAACGTGACCTAAATAATTCATAATTAGTTGCATCAAATAAAATCAACAGATTATGCTATGCTACACACACAAAAAAGGATGTGTATCATATTTAACTTTGTAACATTTGTGGAGTTGATTAATTACAAATGTTATAGTTACATCCTTTTAAAGGTATAATTAAAAAATAAATAAATAATTTGAATCATAACTAAATATTACATATGGTATAACCAAATATTTTTTAATCATAATTAAAATAATATCATTACTAATATTACAATAAGTCACACTTATTATCACAATATGTATAATTAAATCATAACTAGTATTATAATAAACTATAACTCAAAAATATAAATATCACAAGTAGAATATATAATACAAACCTTCAAAAGAGGAGTATAGTAAAATTTTCAAAAACCAATACATATAAGTCTGGCCAACACAGTACAGCTCATTATAGTACATTTATGGGCAAATTACATATACACCCCTCGAGGTTTGGCTAAATTACAGATGCCCCCCTGAGGTTTGAGAAATTACGAATTCCCCCCTGAATGCTATATTTGCATAAGAAATTAGGGGGTAATTTGTTATGAAATATAAACCTCAGGGGGCAAATTGTTATGAAAATACAAACCTCAGGGGGCGGGATGTAATTTCCGAAACCTCAGGGGGGTATCTGTAATTTAGCCAAACCTCGAGGGGTGTATATGTAATTTGCCCTACATTTTATTCATCCATAAAAGTTAGTTCATCCACCTCAATTTATTTGTCCATTATCAAAAATAAAAATAAAAATAAAAATAAAAATAAAATTAACTTATTAGAAAGACATATAATTATTATATTTTAATTTAAATTTTAAAATATTTTTTTTCACCATTATCTTTCTATTTAATTTTAAAATGTATTTATAATGATTTGAAACTGATAATTTTAAAAATTTAATATTCTAAAATAAAAAGTTAACAAACAGGAGAAATTAGGTATTTGTTTAGCATGCACTAAAAAAATATTTTTTTATACATATATTTATTTGTGTCATATCAATTAACATTTATTAATATATTATCTCTATTTTTCTATCCACTTAATCTATTTTTCTATATAATTTTTTATAAAAAATTAAAAAATATACTTATTTATAACAACCGAAACATCTCTATGGAGCTAACAGAATAGTACAGAGACAGTACGATTTTAATCCAACGGTTGATATTATCCCACTTGGTTGAGTTTTGACAAACACCTATTTGGTGGGCCCCGTCATTTAAATTATCTGGTCAGACTGGGCACTTGTTAAATGCACATGCAAAGTTTTCTACGCATGAAATCACTAAAATCTACGAAAATGTCTCGTATTTCAAATTTTGTGGCTTAAAAGTGGCTCAAATAGTCAAAACGACGTCGTTTTGGCCATTTAAACCACTTTTGAGCCACAAAATTTGAGTTACGTAGCATTGTCGTAAAATCTATTGGGAGAGTAGTAGCTAATGTTTTAGTTTGTAGAATTTATTTTTCAAAAAATTTTACTTTTTTTTATTGAAATTTTTAATATTTTAAATAATTTTTTTAATTTTTAAACATACCTAATATAAATATACTTAAAAAGTATAATATTTATGAAAATATATTAAAAAAATTTACTAAATATCAAAAATATAAAAATTCAGCACATTTTTCATATTTTTATATATTTATTAATTCCTTAAAATATTTTTTCAATAAGTATTTTACTATTTAAATATATTTAAGTAAAGTATATCTATAAAAGTAAAAAAATTACTTAAAATTTTAAAAATATTTACTAAAAATAAAAATATAAAAAATAAAAAATTAAATTTCTAAAAAATTAAAATAAAAAATTTAAAATCAAACATATTAATCAATATTTTTGATTTTAAATTTTTTAGAAAGTCCAACAAAAATGTAAAAACCAATCTTCGGATTGTAGCTACCTAACCAATGAGGGCTTACCATGTGTGCCCTGATGGGATGGTGGGACTCACTTTGGTACCCCATGAAAGGAACCAACTCAGCTAGTATTTATATATATTTATATATCAGCAGTGATTTAGATCCCCTTAAATTTCACCCCCTACTACTCTTATACACATGTGGCAGGTGGTGATTGGAGGAGGAGAAAAAAAAAAAGAAAAAGAAAAAGTGACCAATCAAAAAAGAAAAGGGGTCAAAAGGAGGTGGAAAAAAGGGAATCCCAATCTTTATTCTTTATATATATGATGCCTTGGTTTAATTTACCTGCACTATATTGTGGTCTTGTTTAGCAAGTGATAAAAAAAATAAATAATTTATATCAAAAAATTAAAGAATTTTTTATTTATTTTTTATACATCTTTTTATAAAAAATCAAAATATCATTCTAAATATATTAATTTTTTTACATCATATTTTAATTAAATAATTATTAAAAAACTTATTCTTAAACCAGACCTAAATCTTTATAACATTTCTTTTTGGGTGTGTTTTTTTTAGCTTACGCTGATTTTGAAGGTAGTCAGAGAAGAGGGAAATCAATAGCCTACGCATCCAAAGTTTTGGAGGATTAATTTTGGGTGTGTTTTTGTGCTTCCGAAACTCTCTGTCCATTATGCTGATTTTGAAGGTAATTAGAGAAGAGGGAAATCAGTGCCCTACACATACAGATCTACAGCCAAAAGAAATTTATTTGTTGAACTATATTATGAAAGGTAAATTATAAATATACAATTTGAAATTTGTTTAAAATATAATTTTTTTTTTGGTTCTCGTTTCTTTACGTTTTTAATTGTATAATAAATTAATCATTTTATTAATAAATTATAAAGTCAATTAACTATTTTTAATTATGTCAAAAATATATTTCAATTAAAAATTTAATTTTATAGTTATATAGGAGAGTAATTGGGAATTTCATTTTTTCTATTAATTTTGTTAAATAAAAAATTCTGACAAAGAGTATTTATATTTTCCAAAACCTCACAGAGAGCAATCCGTATTTTAAGTAAATTTCATGAGATGTATTTGTAATTAATAATATTATAAATGAATTTGCATAATTTTTTTTCATGTGAATTTCATATAAAACTCATACAAAACCCTATTTTAAGTAAATACCAGGAAATGCATTTATAATTAACCCTTTATAAATGAATTTCCATCATTTTTTTCATGTGAATTTCATTTAAAACTCATGCAAATAAACAACGAAGATTTTCTTGCGCAACATTACTTCAGTGTTGCACATTAGGGTGTTCAAATTACCTAATAAATCGAAGGATCGAACAAAATCAATTTCTTTGGGTTGGGATGGTTTGATTTTTAGTTTATTGATTTGGTTCTAGATATTCAAATCATCAAACTGATAGGATTAGATTAGGTCTTCGTTTAGGCCTTACCTAAACCAAACCAATATATATATATATATATTAAAATTTTATTTATATTAACATGCCTATACCTAATTGGTCTATTATAATAGACTTAATTGCAACTAATAATTTTCCACATACAAAAATTACTAAGTGAATGGAAGGACTACAACTTGAATTTAATTTGCATTGGTTATATTATTTAATTTTTATTGGTTATGTTTAAGCCTGAATTGAATTTAATTTGTATTGACTTGCATTAAATAATATTTTGCTCTTTGTTTATGTTATATTTAAATATTAAAGACTTATTTATTTTAATTATTTATTATTGATTAATTCATTTATTTTTAATATAATAGAACCGTGGTTCTAATCCGAATTGAAGGAAAAATATATGGGTAATTATATTATTGGATGCGAAAATGGTTTAGATCGGATACTTAAATTACAAGGCTCGTTTGGAAAACCTTCGTCAATTGAGAAGCTACTAGAGTTTCTCAATATTTATCCACACTCCAATTGCCTAGGCTTTCAAGATGTGAATAGAGAGAACTTATTGTTTTTGGTGTATCTATGCAATGTTGAGCATGAGCCCTAGACGCATCTTGAGCTGATAAGAACCAACTCCAATGACATTCTTACGAGCTCCATTACCCAAGGTAACGTACTGCTTACCAGTAGGTATCTTTCTATAATCCACAAACCCAACTCTTTCTCTGGTTATGTGGCGGGTTGCTCCCAAGTCTACAATCCAACCATGGAGAGAATTAGCAACACATACATGTAAACAGACACATGTATTGAAAGAGTTAAGGAAAAGGTCTACCTTCTTTGCATCAAGGCATTCCCGAGTAAAATGACCTAGCTTTCCATAGTGATAGCACTTGACTTTGGTTTTATCTTTGTTTCCAGAGCGCTTGCCTCGACGACGTATCATCACATTACCTTGGTTAGGACCAAGGTTACCAGCTACGTCACCATGTCTTCCTTGTTTGTCGCGATTAGGCCTGAATGCCTTACGCTGTCAATCTTGAGTGACAAGAATAGTGCTACGATGCGATCCCAGGCGCTCCGCTTCAAGCTCAAGGTGGTGAGAAATATCATCAAAATTCTTGATATTCTCATTGTATATAAGCACAAGTTTCATTTGCCCCTATGAATCGAGCAAAGAATGTATCACAGCTGTAACCAGTTACTCATCAATAAGAATATTACCAGCAGCTTTCAAAGCACGTATCATGGCTGACATAGCTCTAGGAAGCTAAACTATTGAGTGTTTTAGATCCATAGCATATTGTTCAAATTTCAAAATTAAAGCACGCAACTTAGTTGCAAATGTGGCCCCATAGGTAATTTTCAGTTGATTCCATATATCATGAGTAGTGGGGCTTACCTCAAACTCCCTAATGAGATCATTGTGCATGTTGCTAAGCATAGTATAGCGTGCACCGATCTCTCCTGACCCATTTCTTATAGTTTTCCATGTCACGGCGATGTTGGGCAGCGGACCCTTCTTCAGGACAGATCATAGCGGTGGTCAAAGTATCTAGGACTCCTTGTTCACTAAGCAAGTATTAAATTTTTCTATGCCACATATCATAATTGGACCCATCCAATTTTCCTCCTTTGGTGAGGTCAGCAATAACATTCTTAGAAGCCATTTCACTGATAGTATTGCACAAGGTTTGGCATTAGCACACATTTTTTATTTTAAATTTTATTCCCAAAAACACAATTGGCATACAATATTTCCACTTACATAGAGAGATTGAAAATTTCGCTAAGCTCATAATCATCTCCCTCTATATGAGTTAAATATAGCAACCAATTTTATTTTATTTTATTTTAAGAGGCAAAATCATCTCTTAAATTCACAACATGAAACCATGCATAACACGTGACACCCCAAATTTTACTCTAAAGATTGAGATCAAGGTAACATCACTACAAAGTCCTTTTGGTCAATAACTAAGTAGGATCCTAGGAAGGTTAGAGGAGTCAATATAGCCTCATTTTCAAGTCCAATCACCTTAGATAGTACAACTATCATTTTGACAGATCTTAAGAGGTATTAAAATAAGGTCTCATAAGTAACGCAAAGATAAAACATCCCCTTAGTTTTTCTTTACTTTAGGCAAAGTAGTGATTGAAAAGGGATAATAAACAAAGTTACAATACTAAAAGGAGTCACCAAATTATTCAAAATGATTAATATGATAGGAAGAAAAAATAATTTTTCAAAATTTCCTCCAAAAATAATGATTTGGACCAAAAATCTTTGAAAAATCATAACTTTTTTGATATAACTCTGATTAAAACCCATTTTATACGGATGGAAAGCTCACGGAGAGTAATTTCAAAATATGTAAATTTTAGTTACATAAAACAAAATTTTTTATACTGATTTTTGATAAAAAAACAAAAAACTGATCTTATGGAGTTTTCCAAAAAACTCTTCTCAACATGCCATGATATTCAATAACATTGAATTAAACATGAATAAAACTAATTAATGACATGCAAATCATATGAGGCGAAAACAAGAAATATAGCTCTAATATCATTCTAGAAACATATACGGGTAATCATATTACTTGATGCGAAAACGGTTTGGATCGTATACTTGAATTACGAGCCTTATTAGGAAAACCCCCGTCAAGAAGTTGCTAGAGTTTCTCAATATTTATCCATACTCTAACTACCTAGGCTTTCAAGATGGTAGCCTTAAGATAGATGAATAGAGAGAGAACTTATTACTTTTGGTATATCTGCACCACAATGTTGAGCGTGAGCCCTTATATAGGCATATATGGCAAACCATGTACACCTCATGGTTTGGCCATACCAAGTGTACCACATGTCCAAGACCATGTGTCCCTTATAGTTTCCAAGACCATGTGTCCCTCATGGTTAGGTCATGTGTGGATAGACCATGTACACCATGTGGCCTTCAAGGTTAGGCCACACCATGTGTACCACATGGTGTACTACATGGTTTCCAACATGAACAAACCCGAGCTACATTGAGTTGGGTTGGGATGATTCTCGTGGATTATTGATTTGGTTGTTGGTCAAAAAATTTGAAATCGATCATGATTGAATTAATTCTAAATTTAGTTCGAGCCAAACCAACCCATCAATACCCCTATTGCACACTAAAGTTATATTACTCTAGCAACGATGGTTGGTCTTCTCTTGTTTTGCAATTTAAGCAAGTGTGTGTATTAATCAAAAGGGCAACTTACGCACCTTTTATGTATGCATCCCTACACTCTAAAGTTGAAAGCTTTACATATACACAGATATACCCATCTTCAGAGAGATTTAATATTATGCATGAAAAGGGTCAAATTGAATGTACAAGATTGGATTGGGTCGAGCATCTGTATGGCTATGGGTCAAATCCATGCACGGCCTTGGGTTATGCTTATATACAGTCTCATGCCTAGCTATGGAGGATCCATCATAGATAATAAGCAAGCAAGCCTTGGATTAGGGGTTGCACTGAGGTATATAAGATCGGCCTAGAATAGGCCAAACCCTGTTAAAAAGAATGGTCAATGGTGAGCTAGGTATGCCCATATGAATACTGAAGTATATAGATGAGTTGGAGAAGACTGCCCATTTGGAATTACACTAATAAGAAGTCTTAGAGATTATTTGAGATCAACATGAGAAGCTTCTGTCACGTGGGATAACAAATAACCTCGCAGATATTTCGCATAACAGAATGGTGGTCCCTCCTCTCTAGGGATGATAATGGGGACACTTGTTGCAAAAAATGGTTTTATGGTGATTTTAATGTGAAATTAAAGTAGATCCTAACCACTGGTTGATATGAGATCAAATGTGTTTAAATTCTTTGTAACAAAATTTTTACATCACAAAAAGAATGATAAAAAACTATTAAGAATTGAATGAGAAATTGTCTCATAAAGTTGGCCCCATGAATGAGGTACTGAGAATAGTGTGTAACTATCCCACATTGATTGTAGAGGAAAGTATTGATAGGTATTTAAATCCTAAGTTCTGGATAAGGGCATGAACCCTTTGGGGCATCCAAATTTTTCGAAGGAAGGGAGTTATGGATGCTTCATGAATGGACTTGGGCTATGGTCCAAGTTGGTTATGCAAAAATTGCCACATTTGCGCGCATTGTCTACCTGCCTGAACCGGACTGGGTTGGGTCCATGGATCTTGAGACTTGGGCTTGAGGTTTGGGCTTGGCCGGATTGGTGGCCCATTAATCTAATCTTTTTTGGACCAGGTCTGTTTATTGGCTACAGATATACACACATGTGTATATAGAGTGTATAACTTACACACTGTAGACGTGCCTGAACGTCACGGCTCCACGCGCGAAGGCGCGAAATTGTTTTGTTCATTCGCTACTACAGTTTGGACTCAATGTCACGGTTCTGAATCTAATCTTGCAAAGTGCAATGCAAGATTGATAAATCACCAAAGAGTCCAAATCCGGCAAATCGTTTTAGAAAACTAATTTTAATAAAGAAATGCCAAACATGGACTGCTTTGCCAGATACAGAGTCGTCACCTAAATGTTTTATTTTGGAAAATTTAGGAAACCCTGACTCGTGCCTAAGGCCACGTGTCCGTCATCACCAAAGTTGCCTTGGCTCGGGAACTTAGATACGAGAGGGGAAGGTCATGTAATGAGCACAACATGATATGTTGTTTTTGAAAACACATGTGTTCTTATTCCAGTTTATGAGCTAACCTTACTACGTGATGCGCACAACATACAAGTATAAACTAAATCGCCTAAGTTGGAACAAAACATCTCATATTTGTTTGTTTGAAAATGGTTTGAAGGTGCTACTCGCAAGTAGGCTAAGACGTGGATTTTCCACCCTCGAGTGGGCTTAGAAAAACATGATTTTGCCATCTCAAGTGGGCTTAAAACTCGCATTTCGATGAATTGTTCCAATTCAAGCAATCCAACCTTTATCCACAGGCATTCATGCAATTAAACACTTAAGCAGTTAGCTTCATGGCAAGCATGCTATCATGGCAACACTCACACTCATGCAAGATGCTAAAGCATAAACACTTACAGTGTACTCCAAGCCAAAACAGAAAACTAGTTAGAAATCATGCATGATCCTAGTTCATGTTAAGATGGCTAATGCAACACATGCAAAATGCAACTAGAAATGGGCTTGGCTATTCTAAGATGGCATATGAGATGCAACTTGATAACATGCTGTGAACACGTATTCAAGTAAATGTATTGAAATATAATGCGGTTTGTATGATACGCCGAGCCCGGTGCATGCAAGACAGATGAATGATGCACGCATGCGAAGCATAAGGATGCCAATTGAAATATGCCCTAAAACTAACCATCAAAAGCAGTTAAGTAAAAGGGAGGAAGACGTGGGGTTGGAAGACATTCACACACTCACGCACACTTATTACAAAATTCGCCCTCTCGACGGAGGGTCCGAATGATTACACTAAACTAGCTACGCTAAGCTAAGCAACTAATCTAATTATCTAATTAGACTAATTATTACATAACCAAATTGAATAACTAGCTAACACTAAACTAATTATTACAACACATTAACTAATTAACAAATTAACTAGTTTAATTACAAATTCAAAAGCTAACTAATCAAGTAAAGCTAATTACAAATTACAAAGCCTTAGCTCAGTTCTAAGAGTTCGAAGAGGCATGCTCGATCGCCTCGCTTGGAAATCCGTTACCGTGCCTCATGTTGCCTCTGTTTGCACTATTTTAGACTTCTGAAAATTGTGCCAATCTCCAAAACACTTTTGATCCACCTCATGGACATGCTGAGAGGTCATCGGTCAAGATGTATGGCCATCGGCCAAAGGATAAAGGTCATCGACCAATTTTAAGGCTATCGGCCAATTATTGATAGCTGATCGGCACACTAGATAGTCGATCGGCCATGTCTTCCTGTAAACTCTCCTTTTGCTGCAACAGAGCACAAACAGAGGCATGGCAATGTATTTGCAAGAAAATGTGTGTGCCACCACACTCCTTATCATGTCTAAGGCTTAAATGTGTGTAGTGCTCGGCTCTTGAGCCATCAATCACGCATTTCGATGCATGATGGCCAAAGAGGCCGAGTTGCACAAATCAATGTCAAATCAATGCACAAAAACACATAAATGCCTTAACCTCTATCATGCTTGATCAAGAGAGTCGGCGACCGAGGATTGAGGCACATTTCATCACTTCAAGTATGAAACGCCTCTCATTTCTCGTGTTTAGCTTAAAACCCAAACCAAACACAATGCAAATGCAAGGTATGCCAAACACGATGCAAATGACAAGTATGCAAACAACATGGAATGCAACAACATGCAACAATGTCATGCAATGCAACTAGCATGCAACAACATGCAATGCACCAAGCAATGCAACAACACTTTATCTAATCAACATGCTAAATATCATGAACATGCAAGTAAGAATGTCATAAGCATGCAAATGTCATGCAACTCAAGCATGCAAACATGATACAATATAACAACATTGAAACAACATGCTCAATGGACTTAAACCAAAAGTGGACAGATCTCAATCATGCCCAAATCAGTGGCCATAACACTCTTAAAAGATGGTATGAAAGGCTAGAAAATGCATGCTCATGCAATGGCCCATCAACTAGGCACAATAGCATAACTCTCAGAAGTGCTCAAGGAGTGACAAATGTAGAAGTGTGACAACATTATAAGCTCTGAAATCAAGTAAGAAATGATGTCAAATCATTCAAACAACATAAGCATGGCATGCTAGAAGGCTCAAAGCTTGAAGCTAACATAGGCACTTGCACTATAACTATGCAATACATGAAGCATATGGCCAAGGCTACCCAAAACAGTCCTAGAGCATACCAAAATGATGCTAAAACATGCATGGAGCAAAACCAAAACAAGCCAACATGAAGGGCATAAGGCATGAAGTATTCAAGGCCAACAAAGGGGATCGCACTACACCCAACAAAACCAATCATGAGATGGCTTCATCAACAAAAATTAAAGCTATATTACGGCAAAATAACACCAAAAATGCATTAATATGGTGGCCCAAAAGCTTAGGCAAGATGGCATGCATATAGGCTCATACTTAAGGCATAAAGAACCAACTCCTTAAAGATAATTAAAGAGTGATAAACATGAGAATATGACAAAGATACAAGCTCTGAAATTCCATTCCAAATGATGCTAAGGCATGCAAACATCACAAGTATAGCATGGTAGGGGCCTCAAAACTCAAGACTAGTCAAGGCATTTGCACTATAGCTATACAAAACATGAGTCATATGACCAAGGCATCCCAAAAAAGTCCTAAAGCATGTCAAAATAATGCTAAAACATGTATGGAGTATAGCCAAAATAAGCTAGCATGATTGGCCAAAACATCAAGCATGTTAGACTAGTAAGCATGGATTACACTACAAGTGTATAAAGCATGCAAGAGGTGAGTCCACCAATCAAAATCAGAGTTATAACATGTCAAAATAACGCCAAAAACATGCTTGAACTAAGCTAATTCAAACCACAAAAGCATGCTACTTTGTAAGGCTAACAAGGCTAGCAAAGAGGATTTACACTACAAGTGCAATAAGCATGCAAGAGGTGACCAAGACAGCCAAAAATAGAGTTATGGAAGGTCTGATAAGTCACAAAAATGAGCCTAAACAAGGCCATAAAGAAGTAAAAACACATACTCATTTGGTTGGCCATCAACACTAGCAAGCAAGACAAGAGGAGAGGGGACCACCCTCTCCTATTTGGGCCCTCAAAACAAGGTTTTTACCACTGAAAATCCTCTGGATTTTAGTGGTTCTAAGGCCAAAAGAAGTTGTTTGAAATGTTTGAAAGTTAGCTCACAAGGCCTTACAAGCCAAGGAGCAAAAGGGAGGACAACCCCCTAGCCAACCAAGGCACAAACCAAGACTTTTAGGACTGAAAAATAGAGGAAAAAAGAGGTTTTTGTAGTTCAACACCACCCCAAAAAGCAGCCCCAAAGTAGTTAAAAACTATGGCAAAGCTAGTATGCAAAACAAGCTAAAAGGGGTGAGAGTGATTACCTTTGGAGCACAGCAGTAAAATGGCCTCTTTCTTGGCTCAAATGACCTTCTATCAACCCAAAAATAAGCTCCAAGGGGCCTCAGCCCATAGATATGCAACCTTGATGAAGGATGCCTAGGCAAACTAGAAGTATTTCTCTACTTCTATGCACTTCTATGCACAAAAGGGTAAAAGAGAGAGCAAACTAGAGAGAGAGGCATAGATTTAGCTCTGAAAATTGTAGAGAGAGAGGAGTTTTTAGTGAGAGAAGCTCTCAAACTTGTTCAAGAAGTTCTAACCCTCCAAAAATATGAGATATAGGTTCATATATAGCAATTCAAGAGCTTTTGGTCGAAAATATCTTAGTTGGGACAGCTAGAGCTTGCTGGAAACAGCTGGAGAAGAAATATCTTCAAACAATCTAAATTTGTGTCACTCTTGGCCAATCAGCCATCTTTTAGTGCCGATCTGCTACTTGTGATGGCCGATCTGCTACTTTTTTGGCCGACTGCACATATTTGTGGCCGATAGCAAATTTTGCTCTGCAAGTCCAACTTCAAACGGACATAACTCCTTTATATGGACTCCTTTTCAGGTCATTCTTGTGTCCAAATTGAAGCCTCGGAAGTAAGATTTCCAATGTTGGCAGACTTGCATCAAAATTCCAACTATGAAAAAAGTTATTCTTGTTTTGGTGAAGCCGCTCAGTTTCGATCCTACCCGGATTGATGCCCAATTTCAACCAACCATATCTTTTCCATCCGAACTCGGCTTTAGGAGATTCTTGAGTGTAAAATGAAGCCCCAGAAGTCTTCTTTCCAATGGTGGTGGCCTCATAGCTTAAATCCAAGTGCATAGACAGATAAGCCTGATTTATCGAGGACCGCTCGACTCTCTCTTAGCGATTCATACTCAACTTCTTCCTCAGCTAGGTTTCTTCCTTCTTCTCCTCTTTTCTTCAACTCCAAACCCCTAAACAAGGTGGTTTGAAAGATTTTTCAAAGATTTCAACTCTCTTTCATTCATTTCCACTTTGTCCTTGCTCGGTTTACCGAAAAGCGCAACATTTGACAAAATGCAAGTCTCGGAACATCGTAGAAACTTCTTTTCAAAAATATTTTGAAAGAGAGAGTTTTAAGGTCTAAAAACCATTCAAAATAGCTTTGGTCCAAAATGGGGTGTGAGGTTAGGATTTGACTCTCCTATTGCCGAAGAAATCGAACCTTTGCCCTGCACATCTTTCATCACCAAGTAAACTATCAGTAGCACCCAAGTCTTAAGGGCGGTCAAAAATAGGGCGTCTACACACACTAATTATCCAACAATTTTCCTTACATTACTTCTTCAGTTTTGCAGAAATTGAATTATGCATTTGTTGTAAAAAGGCTCCTTATCTCTCCCCCATTGTGTATGAAAGGAGACCATCCTCTTTGGTTGGAGTACAAAAATTTTGGCTCTCATATTATACAATTAGTTTACTCCTGTATTCTTCTTCTTGTGTGAGAGAGTGCTGCTATTGTTAGTTCGCCGGAGCTAAACAAAAGGTGCTTCTGCATTAGCAGGTTCTAACCGTTGTATCCCACGGTGAGGCGACAAATTTGTTTTAAAGAGACTGTGATATCACACAAGTTTTGGTTTGTTTCCATGTCGTATTTCAATAATTTATCTTGATATATATTTCTGTTTATCATGTTGTTTAGTTTCATGATTTCTTGATACATAATCAAAATTATTAAATATGAATCTGTGTATTTTTTATTTAAATACACAATTTATATAACAATCTTAAAACATTTTATATGTTTTCCATAAAATTGGACAAATAAATTCACAATAATTTGTACTTTATTAATTTTCCCACTATATGAATTCTCTGCTTTGCATCTGTTAATTGGAAAAATTACATAACGTGTTCGCTGGAAAATGTAAAATTTAAATAGCCCACTGCAGTCGTGCTAGGCTTTTGTTAGTACTATAAATAATAATAAATCAGATTCATGATTGTTTATTAGTTTGACTTTTCTTGGGAGATTTATACACTGCATAGGTTCTTTGTTTCGGTAGATTTATATATTAAGGCCACTGTTTCTTTTATGTGGAAATACATTATTAGGAATTGTAGCATCCATAAGCACGCTGTTGCATACATGAAGTTAATGATTACAATTCAAACTTGTTTAAATAAATAAATATCTTCCTCATGATATTTGCTTCTAGTTGCTTTCTACATGATAGGAAATTTATGCTTAGAACTTTTAGAAATAAATTGTCTCCTGTTTTTTACTTGTATAATTTTATGTTTAATTTCTAATTCTCTACCATGATTTGCATGTTTCTTATTTTATTGTTTTATAATATATTTTGCATGCTCATGGGGTTTTAAATTTTTTTTGTTAAAGATAACATGCTAAATATGTTCTACTTTTCTAGTATAATATACATGTTCATTATTTTCTAGATTCTAGTTTAATTCACATGTTTAGTAGATTCTAAATTTGTAGGATAATTTGCATGTTCTAAATTTTCTAGATTTTAGTTTATGTTACATGCTTATTATTTTCTAGAATTATTTGTACGAGTTTATTTCTAGAATTATTTGCATGTTAATTACTCTAGAATTATTGTGTAATAATTTCATATATAACTCTTGCCTATTAATTTTAATTTAATTCTTTGGGGTTATAAGTCTTTTGTAACTTGTCTAGCATTTCAATTCTTTACTTAATTTTGCTATTAAATATATTGCTAGAAGGTTTACAATTGATTTATTTCATTTACCTTCTATTAAATATATTGCTAGAAGGTTTAAATTGATTTATTGCATTTACTGTTTGTTTCAATTATATGTTTGTATTTTCTTGTGTTTTCTTGCTAACTTTCTTTACAGGAATACCTATGCGAAAGGGAATGGAGAAAAAAAAAATACAAAAGCAAATGAATAGAATTTAGAACTGTAAAAACAAAAATTTGGACTACTAACTTTTTTGTTGAACATAAATACCTAAGTGTGGAAAGGAATTTCTCAAACCAATTAGAATTCTCAATTGGATTGGTTTATATTTCTTATATTTGAAGTAATTTTTTGCTTGTGTCTAGCAGTGGTTAATTACCTAATATTTTGAAGCAAGTTTGTTTGCTTGTAACACTGGAAGCATTTTATTTACTTGTAAATTGTTGTAGCAATTTTTAATTGCTCTTAATTTGGTTAGCAATTTTTAATTGTTTGTAAGTTTTGAAACTTGGTTTGTTTTAACCTAATTTATCCCATGGAAAACTTAATTATAAATTTGTTTCCTATGGACTGCGAGTCAACATACTCTTGAAAGTTTTGTCTAAGGTTAACCAGGTCTTAAGTGGGACTGGTGTGACCTCTCTAGTCTTCTTGAAAATTTTCCTAACCATGTTCGATTCTAGAATAAGTGGTGAGACTAGTTTTGAATTAACTTTCCAACTTTGGGATTTTCTTGTGTTAAGTTTAATTTATGGAAATATAAAATAGTGAAATTCTATTGTATTTTTTAGAAATGACAACTGTAATTGATGCTGCTACTGTTGTTGCTAATGTTGGTGGGGATCTAAACCTTAAGTCAATTGGCTTGCAAACCCTTGTTGTGACCTTTGTGTTCAAGTCCAGTTGTTGTGACCTTTGTGGTCAATCATGTTGCTACTCCTGTTGTTCTGGGAGGACCGTTCAACCATCAAAAGCACCCAGAGAAGTTCATTGTAGTGGATTTCAAAAGGTGGCAGCAAAAGATGTTGTTCTATTTGACTACTCTTAGCCTGGTGAGGTTTTTGGATGAGAATCCACTAGCCGTGGAAGAGAACGAGCAAGACAAGTAGAAGATCATGGCTCTATATGTTTGGAAGCAGTCAGACTTCCCTTCCCGGAGCTATGTTCTGAATGGCTTGGCAGATTCATTGTTCAACATGTTTTATGCCAAGAAGTTGGCAACAGAGCTGTTAGACTTATTTATTTTAATGATTTATTTAATTATGTTTTAATTTATTTGAAAGAGAAAAATAGAATCCAAAATTTATTTTGATGATTTATTTAATTATATTTTAATCAAAATTTATTTGATAATTTATTTGAAAGAGAAAAATAGAATCAAAATTTATTTTGTCCCATTATTTCTCACTTAAACCTTTATCTTAAATGTTGTTAGAATGTATTTAATTTTTGATTAAATCAGGAGTTCAAATAGCCCAAAGCAAAGGTTCAAATAGCCTAGCACAGCAGCAGGCCAAAAGGTTCAAAAGGTTCAAGTGGAAGATATTCAAATTAGTAATGATGGAAGTACAACGACTATAAACAGCTATAAAGGTTCAAAAGGCCAAAAGGTTCAAAAGGTTCAAGTGGAAGATATTCAAGTTTGTACTGATAGAGTGGAAGATATTCAAATTGGTAATGATGGAAGTACAACGGCTATAAATTCAAATGACTACAACGGCTATAAACGGCTATAAATTCAAATGAATACAACAACTATAAACGGCTATAATTTTCATTATATATACCAAAGCCTCTAATGTAAACAAGTTACAAAAAACATGTAAATATTCTTTGTTCTATAATCACTCACATCTATTCTCAGAAATTATACACTGAGCCTTATAGCTTTAAGCCCATCTTTCCTGTATGAGATTTACAGAAAAATTAAAGCTTCATTTTATATATCTATCTTTGAGAGATATTTATTGTAAGCTTTTTTTGAAAGCAAAAATACCATTTCATCTTGTAAAAGTGTTGCAAACACTGTGTTCTTGAAATCTTGAGAGTGATTGTGAATCACTCAAGATTTGCAAGGGTGTGGGCTTATGAAGTCTGTGTAAAATCCGTAGAGGATTGCTCCATTTGTACAGAGGTTGCTAGCACCCCCGTGAAACTAGAGCATAGTGAAAAATCTCAAGTGAAGCTTGAAGAGTGGACGTAGGTCGAGTTGAAGCCGAACCACTATAAATTTGTTTGCCTCTCTCTCCCTTATCTCTTTACTTTATTTAAATTACTGCAACTATATTTCACATTTTCACTATGCTAAAATCATTAACTGACATAGTTGTTAGAACACTTGTTTTAATTATTTTTATTTTATTAACTATATTTATCTATTGTGCTAGTCATAATTTTTATTAGGATATTATTAATTTTTAATTGTAAAAACCTAATTCACTCCCCTTCTTACGTTGCCTTTTGGGTAATAAGAGATGTGGGATGTTTTGGACAAGAAGTATAAGACCGAGGATGTTGGGGCAAAGAAATTTTTCGTTTTCTAGTTTTTGGACTTCAAAATGGTGGACTCTAAAACCGTTATTAGCCAAGTCCAAGAGTTTTAAGTTATTTTGCACGAGATTCATACAGAGGGAATGTTACTGAATGAATCGTTCTAGGCAGCTTCTTTGATTGAGAAACTGCCTAACAGCTGGAAAGATTTCTAGAATTATTTGAAGCACAAACGAAAGGAGATGATAGTCAAAGAGCTCGTTGTCATGCGCTGAATAGAGGTAGACAATAGAAAGAAATGAGGGAGTATCTCTACTAACATAGTTGAGCATGGCCAGTCCTCAGGGGCTAAGAAGAAGCCACCAACTAGTAAAAGCTCAATGCTGGGGGTAAATGTGGTGTCTCCAAAATGGCTTTCTACAAGCCATAGGAACCTATTTATATGTTCAATGGAAAGTGCTTCAACTATGGAAGTGATGTGCATTGGGCAGTTGATTGCCGCAAGCAGAAGAAGCCTTTCAAGAAGAACCCTCCACAGAACAAAAACTGGGCTCACATGGCTGATATGAAGGATCTGTCTCAAGATGTAGATGACATGCATCTGTCAACTGTTGTCTCTAAGGTGAACATGGTGGCGTCCAACCCGAAGGAATGGTGGGTGGATATTAGGGCCACTTGTCACATCTATGCTAAGAAGAAGATGTACACAACTTTTGAACCAGTTTCAAATGGTGAGTAGTTGTTCATGGGAAATTTTGCAACCTCAGTTGTTGAGGGGAAAGGCAATGTGGTTCGAAAGATGACTGCAAGAAAAGAGCTGACTCTGAACAATATTTTATATGTGCCGAACATTCGTAAGAATCTTGTCTCATGGTCGCTCTTAAGCAAACATGGCTTCCGCATGTGTTTGAATTCGATAAGGTCGTGCTGACCAAGAGCGGAGTCCATATGGGTAAGGGGTATATGTCGGGTGGTATGTTTAAGTTCAATGTAATGACTATTATCCCTAAGATGAATGAGAAAACTTATTCTTCTGCTTATATGCTTAAGTCCCTTGAATTATGGCATGGTAGACTAGGTCATGTGAATTTTGACTCTTTATATAGATTAATCAAGTTAGATCACATACCATCTTTTAAGATTAATCCAAATTACAAATGTGAAACTTGTGTAGAAGCAAAATTGGCAAGGACTTCATTTCATTCTGTTGGAAGAAGTATTGAGCTTTTAGATTTAGTGTATAGTGATGTGTGCGACTTGAAAGTCATATAATCACATGATGACAACAAGTATTTCATCACTTTTGTTGGTGATTGCACCGAATGTTGTTATGTGTATTTCCTTAAAAGAAAAGACGAGGTGATTGATAGTTTTTTTAAGAATGAAGTTGAAAATCAATTAAGCCAAAAGATCAAGACTTTAAGAAGTGATCGTGATGGAGAATATGAATCGCCATTTATTAAGATTAGTGCTCAATCTGGAATTATCTACCAAACTGCGATGACTTATTCCACTCAGTTAAATGGTGTTGCTGAGTGAAAAAATAGGACATTAAAGGAAATGATGAATGCAATGTTAATAAGTTTTGGGTTGCCACAGAACTTGTGGGGGGAAGCAATTCTATCCACAAATTACATTCTAAATAGAATACCTCGGAAGAAAGTGGATAAGACTCCATATGAATTATGGAAATGTCGCAAGCCTTCCTATAATTTTGTACGAATGTGGGGGTATAACTTGCTTTTTGTGCTCCTCAGAGGGGTTTAGTCTCCTCGGATACGATTGTCCAATAGTTCGGACTCCCGTGGTTTTGAATCTGATTTCACAAATGCAATGTGAAATAGATAAACATAAATGAGTCCAAATTCGACAAATCTTTTGAAAAATCGATTTCGAATCAAAAATGCCAAAAATGGACTGCATTGCCAGATTTCAGAGTCGCCACCAAAATATTTTTGAAAAATTCAAGAAACTTGTGACTCGTGCTAAAGGCCACTTGTCTGTCATCACTAAGGTGTCTCGGCTCGAGAACTTAGGTATGAGAGGGGAATGTCATGAATTGAGCACCCCACTCACCCGATCAAGGATCGGCTTCTACTAATTATGATGTGATTTTTATTTACATTATATGCCATTGTTCCAATTATTATGCTAACCTTACTATGTGGGGGCAAACAAGTACAGACTAATTCACAAAATTTGGAATGCTTTGATTTCATATTTGTTTTGAAAAGTGTTTGAATATGTACCTCTTCAAAAAGTGATCTCATATGTACATTTATCCAAATCATCCCAACTTAAACGAAAAGCCCCCATCTACAGGCACTCAAACAGGTATATCAACAAAGCACCTAGCCTCATGGTAAACATGCTTGTCATGGCAACAATCGCACGCATGCAATATGCTAAAGAAAGAAATGCTTGCCTAGTACTCCAAGGCAAGCCAAAGAAGATAAATTAACTAGATGAAATGCATGCAACGCATACAACGTGCAATTAATAGGTTCAGCTACTAGTATGGCATGTGACTCAATTCAAGGCATGAAATAAAAGCACATGTTCGATTAAGGAAGTTGAAATTGACATGGATTAATTAGTATGATGAGCCGAACCTTATGCATGCAAACATGGATATAAGTCACGGAAATGACAAGAAAATTTAAAACATGATACTACCATTATAAGCAGGTAAATAAAAGAGAAAAGAAAATGGGGGTTAGAAAACATACACACATTATTACAGATTTGCCCTCGCATAGGAGGGTCCAATTGTCCAACTGTCCGAATTAATTGCTTATTACAAATCCAAATGAATAATAACTAACTATCTAATTTATTATAACAATAAGTAAATAATGCACAAGGATTACAATCACGCCAATGACAACAGTCTTTAGAAACTGCTCTGTTTGCCCTTTAGGGAATCTGCTTTATTCACCGTCAGACACTGCTCTTTGTTTCCATCAAAAGTGTCCTGTTTACCATACATTGGAGCCCGCCTGGCCCCCAATGAGACTCGGCCAAGCCCAAACAGATCCGACTGTGCCTTATATTATTATAGAAAAATGTTTCTGTGCTCTGAGGTGAAAATAGTACAGACAGAGCATTTCTAAGCCATGTTTGTTCCTTCTACTCTACTTTATCATGTAGAAACTCAAGGGAAGAGCAGATTTGGTTCTAAAACCATCACTGGTCTCAAGTTGATTGTGTGATGGTTTTGGACACGATGGGACAAAAAATTAATTAATGCAACGAAAGACACACTACCCCTCTCTCCTATCATGAAATTAATTCAAGAAAGGAGATAGACACACCTCGAGAATCATCAAACATCAAAAATTAGTATGTGATGACTCTAGAAGCAATGCATTAGGTATAACGTCCGACCGAATCCAACCAATTTTATTAGTTTCTTTTATGTCGGTCTTAATCGATTTTAAGCTGATTTTATTAGCCTTTTTTCTACTCACCTTTCCATTTCTTACCTTTTATTCCATTTTGTCCAAAAGTGATATTTATATCCACTAAGTCCAAAAAGCAATAAAGATGAACAAGCATCGACTTAACCCAAGAAATGAGCCTTTCAAGCCCTTTTCTTCCGAGGAAATTACAAAGGAGGAGTCAAACTCATTCACGAGCAATAAGGGATTTGGAGTCGAGAGAAAGTTAGTCCCTTAGAAGTAAATGCACTGGTGATAAAGAGGAATGACAAACAAGAGGTTGTATTTAGCATAAGAGAGATGTAATGCCTTGGTAATGAACCTCCGAAGAGATTAAACTATTAAGCATAAAATGTGTCTTTCTTATGTTTGAACACCAACCTTTTGTTAAACACAACTCTTTAATAAAAAATAAGCAAAGAATGGAGGGAGGTTGCAGAGATGATTATGCAAAGTTGATTATTACAAAAGTGAGATTATTTGCATGCAAACTAGATAAATAAAGTTATCAACTCAAATGAATCACTGTGTAAGGCCTAAACAGCCAAATCCATGAGGACTCACAACACTACAAACATGATATTCAAAGCATAAACTAATTAAATAAATTAAACAGCCCCTAAAACCAAAAAAAATAGTACTTAAAACACTTCAAAAGGGTGGACAAAGTGAATGAAAAATGGAAGAATAAGCTAGGTAAGCAAGCCTAAGGAGGGGTGGCTAACCCCTCCACTTTTTTGTGAATTAAATCACATATTTTAGCCCTTCAAAGTAACCTTTAGTAGTGCACAAACTCAAGGAAAATGAAGAAGATTATTAGTATAAACAAAGGAAAGAGATGGTAAGAGTTATACCTCTTTGAAGAGGATGTATTGTCGCAAATCAAACTTGACCCAAAACACTCTCAAGCTTTTGAATTATGGTGACAAAGCCTTAACAAAAGCTCCAAGTCCAAGCTCTAATGGTGTGTCTAATGTGTAAGTATAACTCAAACGTGATACAAGAGCAAAGGATGCCTCACAATGGAAGGAGGAGCTCTCAAGGCCTCATATTTATAGAATTTGAGGAAAATAGGTCAAAAATATCTTCAAAAAAACAACAGCTAGTGAGTTCCTGCTAGCTGTCTTGTTTATCGCTAATGAGACTCGGCCGACCCACAAAACACACGGTCGGGTGCAAAAATGAAAGGTCGGGTCTTAAAAGGCTCCATAGACTATTTTTCATTGAAACTTGGCTAGGTCTAAATAAGCCACGCCCAGATCTAAACAAACCCGGCCGAGTCCAAAAAATTGCTTTCAAGCTCGACTTTAAATGGGCACATCTCCCTCATCCGGACTCGGTTTCAGGTGATGCATGAGTTTAAATTGAAGCACCAGAAGTATACTTTCCAATGGTGGTGGCCTAACATCTAAATTCTAAGTGTACAAAGAGATATTCTTAATTTATTGAAGACTGTCTATTTTTTTCTTAATGATTTGATGCTCAACCTTTTCCTAAACTAGTTTTCATCCAACCCCTCTTATTTCCTTCAACTCCAAACATATAAATAAGACGTTTTTAAATATTTTTCAAAGAGTTCACCTCCTTCAATTTATTTCCACTTTGTCCTTACTCGGTTTACCGAAAAGTGTAATATTTTAAATGAAAGCCTTGGAACATTGTAGAAATATTTGGGAAAAAAAAAATTTTGAAAAAGGGGGTTTTACGTCTAAAATAGTGGCCAAAATGGGGTGTAAGGTTTGGAATTAGCGCTCGAAACCAAATTCTTTTGCTGAAGATCCAAACGATTTGCATAATATAACTTTCATTATTGAGTGCTCGGAATGAAGCGCCCAAGTCTTGAGGGCGGTCAAAAATGGGGTGTCGACAGTTGCCTCTCTTTGACAGAGCTCGAATAGTCATGAAATGACACGAGTGAATGTCTAAGCCCGAAGACGACCCATTTTGATAAGGCTGTAAGACTTGGGCAAACAAACGAAATGAAGATGTAGTTAGTTGAACCCGAGGGTTGCCTATTATCCCATTTCAAGGAATCAAACCAGCGTAGTTTAGGGGTAGAATGCAAAATGATACACAATGTAACGAAATAATCAAACCACAAGCAATACAAAACACACGAATACCATAAAGGAATGGAGATGCAAATCAAATTATGTTTGACACAGAAAAGGTGCCGAAACCCTCAAACCACAATTCTTGGTGGAATAGGCGCGTACACATACAGAGCTATGCTTTAACGCAGGAAAGGTACAAGTAGTTGGGGTGGTATGATATAAGTGAGAAATGATCTGCTAGGGAAAGATAATGATCCTAAATGCTGAATGCAACAAGACAAAGTACAATGCAATGGACGCAATAGATGCAATGAATAAGGGGCACAAGCTGAACCACATCTTACCTAGAAAAGGTGCCGGAACCCTCAGACCACAATTCGTGATGGAATAGGTGCGTATACATACAGAGTTATGCTTTAACATGGGAAAGGTATGAGCACATGCCAAACTAAGCTTAACATGGAAAGGATGCATGTAATAAAATGGTATGATGTAATGGATGTAATAGATAATGGAGTAGATGCATGTGATAGATGCTATATGCAATGCGATAGAGGTAATAGATAATAAAATGTAGTAGTTAGGAAGTGAAATTACCTTTATAGGGGCAATTGGTGACGATTCACCTCATGTTGTTGGGGATCTTACGCTTCCAAACCACATGTACTACTTTTCTTCCTGGCTATGTTTACAACTTTCATTATTCTCCAACAGGGTGACAGACTAGGATGGTTCAATATCTAGAATTGGCAAGCCATGGATGGGATTTATGTTATGGAGTGGCAATGTCTTGCGGTCAGGGAGAGGGGTATTGACAACTTTGGGATTTTTAGGTGGAGTGATGACCTTTTTGTCAATCAGGTCTTGAATTTCATGGCAAATGCGAAAACAACGGTCAGTATGGTAACTGTACTGTTTATGGAATGTGCAATACTGGGTAGTGTCATGTCTAGGTGTGAGAGTATTAGGGAGAGGTCGAGGATTGAGTAGTTTGTGATACCCTTTCTCTATCAATACCTTCAAGGCAAGAGTTGGGCTCATATGGAGATGGGTGAAGGCTTTTTTTTGGGAGGAGGAAGCATCAGTGTTAGAAACATTAGAAAATGGGTTGGCAGGTGTTGGCTGGGTATTCATGGGCTTGGGACTAGAATCAGGACGGGTGTTTCTGGTAAAGCATTCCTTTTTATGGCTTACCCCCTGAATCAAAATGCTCCCCACCTGAGCGACAAAAGTGTCATCCACAGTCTTTACAACAATTGCAAGCACTTGCTGCTTGTTCAACCCTTTGTCCTTCAAAGTCTCAATAGTCCACCGAAGATGTACATAAGGATCAATACTTGTTCCGGCCTTGTTCTTGCCACTTGTTTTAGCTTGGCCAAGAGACTGGGTGGCTATATCGAAGCGAGGCCCATTTGTTGATATGTCATTACCCAGACTTGAAATAGCTTCGGGTTGGCCCTTTCCCACTGTAGCTTGCCCTAGGATTGGGGATCTTTTTGACGTGAACCTTTTGGCATGTGATGTGGTTGATGATGGAGCCAAGACCCCGAAGGCTAAATCTACCATAGTTCTCTGAAGATCTTCAATCATGCTTAACAACTCAGGAGTAGCGGGTTCGTCCATTGTAGTCCGCAGTGTATTTGAACCGACTTAGTCTTGATGAATTGGTTGGGTTGGACTATTTAGAGTAGGTGGAACTGGAATTGGGCTATTGTGGAGTTTAAGGTCAAGTTTTGGGGGTTGAGACACTCAGGGTTCAAGTGCATCCATCATGCACAAGTCCGTGCTTTCTGGAATGAACACCTTAGGCTTAGGTAAATGGGCCAAGGTGATGTATATGCTAGGGTTGAAGGTTGGTGGTAGTGTTCAGATTTTGAGGATAAGAAGGTATGCGGTCACGTACAGGAAGTGGGTTATTGGTTACATTAGGTTCTTGAAGTGGAGCTATCGTCTGGTTATCGATAAGCTTCTGAACCTCATGACGAAGGCGATAGCATTGATTGGTGCCATGACCGCATGGTTGATGGTACCCACAATATTTGGTAGGATTATGTCTAGCAAGAAGTGGGTGAGGAAGAGGTTGAGAAAAAAGGGGTTTGAGATATCCTCTTTCCATCAAGACTTTTAGTGCGTTTGTTAGGCTCATATGGAGGGGGATGGAAGTTTTGCCTTGAGCTGGGGTTGGGTCGATTGTTTGTCGGTTGGTATTGGCAAAGGGGTCGGTAATCTTGGTGACGGTATGGATTTCAGTGGGTTTTGGAATAGTGCTATTGCTAGCATTGGTACTCCTGGAAAACATCCTCTTTATTGGTTTGCTTGTTCTAGGAATAATCCCTTTGTTAAATGTGCTTTCAATCTGAATCCCTAATTCATGCGAATTTTTGAAAGTGAACAGTAGAGCGACTATCAACTTTTGTAACATATCAGGCTCAAAGTTCTGCATCACTATTCGTAGTTGGTCCCTCTCAGAAGGTGATTTGTCATTTCTGCTGCCTTTCCTCTCCACCCTACGACAAATTCCACAAAAGGTTCTTTAGGATTTTGTTGGGTTGCTTCAAGCTCTTGGGTAGTTATTTCAATTTGGGTATTGTAAGAATATTGATTGACAAACGCCTCAGCCAAATCTTCCCAGTTTTGTTTCACTTTATCCTCTAACTTGGCGTACCAAGTAGCTGCTATACCCGATATGTTTCTTCTATACAAAGAGAGTTTCTGAGGCTTAGTCAGACCCATTAGTTTCAGGACGCCCAAGAAGAGTCGGATATGTACCATAGGATCTCCATACCCATCAAAATGGTTAATGTGTGGCATTTTGAATCTGTCTAGGAGCCTTACGGTAGCCTCAGTGTACCCATTGTCAATGTCGGGAATGGAGTTAATTTCCAGTGCTTTTTTGAATTACTTCTCAAGGTTAGCAATTTTTAACAGGTCGGGTCGAGATCATTAATGTCAAGCGAAAAAAGCCCCTCCTTAGGCTGCACCAGGGGTCTGAAAACTCAAGCTTGAGCTAACCTTTCTCTTGGATCTGGACCTTACAAATCTTCAGTTGGCGGAGGTGGATCAAAGTTCGGCTGGAGGCCCAGGCCTGGATGCATGGTAGAAGCACCAGATGGGCATTGCATTTCACCAATAGTCTGATTCTGCATGACAATTCCCTAGTTTAGGGCCATTATTAGGGTCATAACTTCTTCTAGACTTTGTGCCATCACGGGTCTGCTGAGTTAGTAATCAGGGAAATGGATGAGTGTAAGCTGAGAGCTGACTAACAACAATTTTGACCCGGTTATACTTGATGTATCTGAACTGGCTTTGTCTTGACAGGTTCAACTTGATTGGGGTTTTTTCTTTTTTTCTTTTATTTTTATTTTATTTTAAGAATGGGTCATTTGGCAATAGATGGATATTTTCTGAGTTGGCCTTTGGGGATAAAATGGACTGGACCTTTGCTGAGTGGGTTTTTCTGGGATTGGATAGACTGGGCCTTTGCTAAGTTGTGTACAACTCCTTCTTTGGCTAAGACAAACCTGGCATTAAAAAAAAAAAAATGCCCCATCAGATCGGGATACCAAGTATGCTGGTTAAAATAAAGCAAGATACAATTTTTGGCCCTGGTTCTGGTTCTGATATTTTTCCACCATATCAAACACAAACCCCTGGATTTTTACCCAAATACTGATTTTGATATGACCCTCAAGGTTGCAAGGAACCGCCTCAAGATTAAGACTCTCCCAAGATTGCATCACACATTACCAAGGATTTCATATTTTGCACAAAAAGGCATTCAAAACACCCCTACGAGAGGTTACAGTTTCCCTGTCCTAGCTTTGGAGTGATCTAAAGCTTTACTATTCAAACACGTGGTATCACAACATCCTGAAAAGTGGAAGAGCATCCTGCCCTAGTTTGAAAGGTCATTAGAGCATACTATATGCACTGGGCCAATTGGTCCAAAAGGGTACCTCATCAAGATTACCTAATATACCTCTTACACCTAACACCGAGAAGTGAAAGAAGGATCAAACAGTACAACGATAATTCAGATTCAAGCGTTATGTTTCCAACAAGGCAGAGCCCATGACCGACCAGCCTTTTGGCAAGCTTTTTAGGCAAGCCTCTAGTAAGCCGTCCAGGAATAGCAGATGGAAAACACAGTGACTTAAGAGCACCAATGCAAATGAAATGCAAAGAAGATATATATGTAGATAAAAGTTCACATCATGAAGTTCAGGTCAACTTCTTTAAATTCCCAGCAGAGTCGCCAGAAATTGTAGCTTGCTTTTCGTGCTCCTCGGAGGGGTTTAGTCTCCTCAAATACAATAGCCTTATAGTTCAGACTCCCATGGTTTTAAATTTGATTTCAAAAGTGCAATGTGAAATAGATAAACATAAATGAGTCCAAATCTGGCAAATCTTTTGGAAAATCTATTCTGAATCAAAAATGCCAAAAATGGACTGCATTGCCAGATTTCAGAGTTACCACCAAAATATTTTTGAAAAATTTAAGAAACCTGTGACTCATGCTAAAGGCCACCTGTCCGTCATTACCAAAGTGTCTCGGCTTGGGAACTTAGGTATGAGGGGGAAGGTGATGAATTTAGGAACTCACTCATCTGATCAAAGATCGGTCTTTACTAATCATGATGTGATTTTTATTTACATTATTTGCTCTTGTTCCGATTATTATGCTAACCTTACTATGTGGGTGCAAACAAGTATAGACTAATTCACAAAAGTTGGAACGCTTTGATTTCATGTTTGTTTTGAAAAGTGTTTGAATATGTACCTCTTGAAAAAGTCATCTCATATGTATGTTTATCCAAATCATTCCAACTTAACCGAAAAGCCTCCATCCATAGGCACTCAAACAGGTACATCAACTAAGCACATAGCCTCATGGTAAACATGCTTGTCATGTCAACAATTGCATGCATACAATATGCTAAAGCAAGAAATGCTCACCTAGTATTCCGAGGCAAGCCAAAGATAAATTACTTAAAAGAAATGCATACAACGCATACAACATGCAATTAATAGGCTCGGCTACTAGTTTGGCATGTGAGTCAATTCAAGGCATGTGATAACAACACGTGTTCGATTAAGGAAGTTGAAATTGACATGGATTAGTATGATTAGTCGAACCTTATGCATGCAAACATGGATATAAGTCATGGAAATGACATGAAAATGTAAAACATTATGCTACCATTATATGCAGGTAAATAAAAGGGAGAAAGAAATGGGGGTTGGAAGACATACACACATTATTACATATTTGCCCTCGCACAGGAGGGTCCAATTGTCCAAGTGTCCGAATTAATTACTTATTACAAATCCAAATGAATAATAAATAACTATCTAATTTATTACAACAATACGTAAAGAATGTACAAGGATTGGATGCACGCTAATGAAAACAGTCTTCAAAAACTGTTCAATCTGCCCTTTGGGGAATCTGCTATGTTTCACCCTCAGACATTGCTCTCTATTTTCATCAAAACTGTCTTGTTTACTATACATTAGAGCACGTCCGACCCCCAATCAGACCCGGCCGGGCCCAACCAGATGCAACCGTGCCTTATTTTATTATAGAAAAATGTTTTTGTGCTCTGAGGTGAAAATAGTGCAGACAGAGCATTTCTAAGCCATGTTTTTTCCTTCTGCTTTGCTCTATCATGTAGAAACTCAAGGGAAGAGCAGATTCGGTTCCGAAACCATAAATGGTCGCAAGTTGATTGCATGATGGTTTTGGACACGATGGGACAAACAATTAATTAATGCAATGAAAGACACACTACCCCTCCCTCTTATCATGAAATTAATTCAAGAAGGGAGGTAGACATGCCTCGAGAATTCAAACATCACAAATTAGTATGTGATGACTCTAGAAGTGAAGGATTCGAAATAACGTCCGACCGAATCCAACCAATTTTATTAGTTTCTTTTATGTCAGTTTTAATCGATTTTAAGCCGATTTTATTAGCCTTTTTTCTACTTACCTTTCCATTTCTTATCTTTTATTCCATTTTGTCCAAAAGTGATATTTGCGTCCACTAAGTCCAAAAGCAATAAAGATGAACAAGCATCGACTTAATCCAAGAAATCAGCCTTTCAAGCGCTTTTCTTCAGGGGAAATTACAAAGGAGGAGTCAAACTTATTCACGAGTGATAAGGGATTCGGAGTCAAACCCGAGAGAGGGAAATAATGACTCTAAATCCAAACCCGATAATAAGCTATAATGAAACCTTTCTTTGTGATTTCCAAGGGTTTAATTAGAATGTTAGTCCCTTAGAAGTAAATGCACCAGTGATAAAGAGGAATGACAAACAAGGGCTTGTGTTTAGCATATGAGAGATATAATGCCTTGGTAATGAACCTCTGAAGAGATTGAACCATTAAGTATGAAAGGTCTCTTTCTTATGGTTGAACAACAACCTTTTGTTAAAGACAACTCTTCAAATAAAAAATAAGCAAAGAATGGAGGGAGGTTGCAGAGATGATGTGTAAAATAGATTATTACAAAAGTGAGACTATTTGCATGCAAACTAGATAAATAAAGCTATCAACTCAAATGAATCGGTGTCTAAGGCCTAAACAACCAAATCCATGAGGACTTACAACACTACAAACATGATATTCAAAGCGTAAACTAAATAAATAAATTAAACAGTCCCTAAAACCAAAAAAAAATGTACTTAAAATACTTCAAAAGGGTGGAAAAAGTGATGAAAATAGGGGAGAACAAGCTAGGTAAGAAAGCCTAAGGACGGGTGGCTAACCCCTTCACTTTTTTGTGAATTAAATCACATATTTCAGCCCTTTAAAGTAACCTCTAGCAATGCACAAACTCAAGGAAAATGAAGAAGATGATTAGTATAACAAAGGAAAGAGATGGTAAGAGTTATACCTCTTTGAAGAGAATGAATTGTTGGAAATCAAACTTGACCCAAAGCACTCTCAAGCCTTTGATTTATGGTGTCAAAGCCTTAACAAAAGCTCCAAGTCCAAGCTCTAATGGTGTATCCAATGTGTAAGTATAACTCTAAGTTGATACAAGAGCAAATGATGTCTTGCAATGGAAGGATGAGCTCTCAAATGCCTTTTAGGGTGTTTGAAAATTCTCTAACCCTCAAAACAGAGGTGAGGCCTCGTATTTATAGAATTTGAGACAAATAGGTCAAAAATATCTTCAAAAAAATAACTAGAGAATTTTCGCCAATTGTTTTGTTTGTCGCTAATGAGACCTGGCCGGGCCACAAAACAGACGGCTGGGCCTAAAAATGAAAGGATGGGTCTTTAAAGGCTCCACCAACAATTTTGCATTGAAACCTGGCTGGGTCTAAACAAGCCATGGCTAGATCTAAACAAACCTGGTCGGATCCAAAAAACGGCTTTCAAACCCGACTTTAAACATGCATATCTCTCTCATCCAGACTTTAAACAGGTGATTCTTGAGTCTAAATTGACGCCACAGAAGTTTAATTTCTAATGGTGGTGTCCTAACATCTGAATTCTAAGTGTACAAAGAGATATGCCTAATTTAGTTAAGGCTGTCCATTTATTTCTTAATGGTTTGATGCTTAATCTTTTCCTAAACTAGTTTTCTTCCAACCCCTCTTATTTCTTTCAACTCCAAACATATAAATAAGATGTTTTTAAATATTTTTTAAAGAGTTCACCTCCCTTCCATTTATTTTCACATTGTCCTTACTCGGTTTGCCAAAAAGTGCAATATTTTAAACGAAATGCTAGCCTCGGAACATCGTAGAAACATTGGGAATTTTTTTTTTGAAAAAGATGGTTTTAAGGTCTAAAATAGTTTGGCCAAAATGGGGTGTGAGGTTTAGGATTAGAGTTCGAAACCAGATTCTTTTGTTGAAGATCTGAACGATTTGCATAATGTAACTTTCATCACTGAGTGCTCGGAATGAAGCACCTAAGTCTCAAGAGCGGTAAAAAATAGGGTGTTTACAGGGGGTCTCTTGCAAAAGTAGCGGTACCTATACCCAAACGGGTTAGGATAGGTCTGAAAATCATGGATTGTATGTTTGTTGGTTATGCACAAAATAGTAGTGCATAGAAATTTCTTGTGCACAAGTCTGATATTTTAGATATACACAAGAATACCATTATGAAGTCAAGGAATGCGTCCTTCTTTGAGGACGTGTTTCCTTGCTAAACCCGATGAGAGGATTAAAATTTCGAGAAGGAACTTGAAGATGATCCTAGTGATAGTGATCAAGATAAAGAAGTAGATGAGCTAAGAAAGAGTAAGAGAACTAGGTCTTCCAAATCCTTTGGTTTGGACTTCTTGACTTATATATTAGAGGGAGAACCTCGAACTTTCCATGAAGCTATGACTTCACCTGAAAATCCTTTGTGGAAAGAAGCTGTCAAGAGTGAGATTGACTTCATCTTATAGAACCATACTTGGGAGTTAGTTGATCTACCCCCAGGAAGTAAGGCCTTGGGGAGTAAGTGGATCTTTAGAAGAAAGATGAAAGCGGATGTGCCAATTGATAAGTATAAAGCTAAGCTAGTTATCAAAGGATACAACCTGTGAAAAGGCCTGGATTACTTTGATACGTATTCACCTGTGACAAGGATTACATCCATTCGCATTGTGATTGCGATAACAGCTTTACGTGGAATGGAGATACACCAGATGGATGTAAAGACAACTTTTTTAAGATTTAGATGAAGAAATTTACATGGAGCAACCCGAGGGGTTTTCAGCTCTAGGGCACAATAAGAAAGTTTGTAAGCTTGTCAAATCATTGCATGGTTTGAAGCAAACTCCTATGCAATGACATGAGAAGTTTGACAACGTTATGTTGTCAAATGGGTTTAGAATCAATTAGTGTGACAAGTGCATATATGTCAAGGACAATGACAAAGGTTATGTCATTTTGTGTCCATACGTTGATGGCATACTCATTGTTGGTAGTAATGATGAGATGATTAGAATTACCAATAGATTGTTAAATTCTAAGTTTGATATGAAAGATATGGGCCTTGTGGATGTGATTCGGGGTATAAAGATTAGCAGAACATCTAGTAGTATTGTACTTTCTCAATCTCATTATGTTGAGAAGATAATGGACAAATTTGGTATATCAGATACGAGTGGGTCGAGGACACCGGTAGACTTGAGTCTACGCTTGGCCAAGAATAATAGTGAAAGTGTCTCTCAGCTAGAATATTCTTGTGTCCTTGGGAGTTTAATGTATTTGATAAGTTGTACAAGGTTGGATATAGCCTACTCTATTCGCAGGCTTAGTAGATATACAAGTAATTTTAATGCCTACTAATTTTAAGGGCATTATGCAGGTATTGGGTTATCTCTGCTACACCTGGGATTATGGGCTACATTATACTAAATACCCAGCGGTACTAGAAGGGTATAGTGAAGCTAATAGGATATTTGATATAAAGGACTCCAAATCTACTAGTGGTTATGTGTTTATCCTCGGAGGGGCAGCCGTGTCTTGGAAATCTTCCATGCAAACATATATGTCGAGAACAACGATGGAATCAGAGTTTGTTGCTTTGGATAAAGCAATTGAAGAGGCTGAATGGCTTTTTCAATTCGTTGAAGATATTCCACGCTGGTCGAAGCTTTTGCTTGCTATATGTATTCATTGTGATAGCCAATTGGCGATTAGACAGGCATAGAGTAATATGTATAATGAAAAGTCTAGATATATATGTCATAGACATAATTTCATATGAAAATTACTCTCTAATGGAGTTGTCTCTTTAGACCATGTAAAGTCTAAGGACAACATTGCGAATTTGCGAACCAAAAGGTTAACTCGAGAGTTAGTAGAAACGTTGTCAACAGGAATAGGGTTGAGGCCTTTAGTAAATGTTATCGGAACGAAAAACCCAACCTAGCTGACTGGAGATCCCAAGATCTATGTTCAAAGAGACAATCTAACTACGTGTAACAGATGAGTCACTGAAGAGGTAAATCCTCTTGCCCATTCCTTTATACAGTGATACCATATGGGGGTGGAAGGTTAACCTAATGCTTTTAATGACCTATGTGAAATGAATAGTCAACTGTGTTGTAATGAGATACCTTATATAGGTCACTTATGTGAGTGCAAAGTGGGACCACTTCTTTAAGAATTGGTAAGGTCGAATTCTTTAAAAACACTTACTGAACCAAGCTAGTGTTCCAAGGCTATATCGGACACACAAGTGAGAACAAGAACAATGGTTAGACTAACTCCTGTGTGAGGTCTATTAACAGATGAGTCACTGAAGAGGTAAATCCTCTTGCCCATTCCTTTATACAGTGATACCATATGAGGGTGGAAGGTTAAGCTAATGCTTTTAATGACCTATGTGAAATGAATAGTCAACTGTGTTGTAATGAGATACCTTATATAGGTCACTTATGTGAGTGCGAAGTGGGACCACTTCTTTAAGAATTGGTAAGGTCGAATTTTTTAAAAACACTTACTGAACCAAGCTAGTGTTCCAAGGCTATATCGGACACACAAGTGAGAACAAGAACAATGGTTGGACTAACTCCTGTGTGAGGTCTATTGTCTTAGTTTACACAAATGGAAGAATAGTTCAAGACATCACGTTTACTGGTTAGCCAATAAATCCGATAGGCCTTCACTATGAAAGGTTCAAGGTCAATAGCTACCTTTCCGGATATAGAGTTAGTCTATGTGCTCTCTCTCCAAGTCTTTGTTCTTAAATGTTTTTTTTTTTCTTTATTTGTCAATTTTTATTCATACATGAGATTGTTGAGGAAAAAAAAGGTTTTATAGTGACTTTAATGTGAAATTAAAGTAAGCCTCAACTATAGTTGAGGTGTGATCAAATGTGTTTAGATTCTTTCTAACAAGATCTTTACTCCACAAAAAGAATGACAATAAATAATTAAGAATTGAATGATAAATTATCTCATAAAGTTGGCCTAATGAATGCAGTATTGCGCATAGTGGGTAACTACCTATCCCACATTGATTAGATACGAAAACATTGATCGGTATTTAAATCCCAAGTTTTGGATAAAGGCATGAGCCCTCTAGTACATCCAAATTTTTCGAAAGAAGAGAGTTATGGATGCTTCAAGAATGGGTTTGGGCTAAACTACGATCCAAGTTGGTTATGCAAAAATTGCCACACGTGCGCGCGTTGCTTGTCCACCCAAATCGGACCGGGCCGAGTTCGGGTCTGTGGTCCATGGTTCATGGGTCGTGGGTTGTGGATCTTGGGACTTGGGACTTGGGCTTGGGCTTGGGCTTGGGCTTAGGCTTGAGGCTTGATGCTTGCTAAAGTGGGTTAGGTTTGAGCTAGGCCGGATTGGTAGCCTATCAATCTAATCTTTTTTGAACCAGGTCTGTTTGGTGGCTGCAGATATACACACATGGGTATATAGAGTGTATAACTTATACACTAATTATCTATTAGTTTTCCTTGCATTACTTCTTCTGTTTTGCAGAAATTGAATTTTGTATTTGTTTCAGAAAGACTCCTTCTCTCTCTCCCATTGTGTAGAAAAGGAGACCATCCTCTTTGGTTGGAGTACATAATTTTTGGCTCTCGTGTTATATAGTCAGTCTGCTCATGTATTCTTCTTCCCGTGTGAGAGAATGTTGCCGTTGTCAATTCACCTAAGCTAAACAAAATGTGTTTCTGCGTTAGCGGATTCTAACCATTGTATCTTGGGAGACAAACACCGACACACCTCCAGCACCTACGGTGAGGTGGCAAATCTGTTTTAAGGAGACTGTAGTATCACATATGTTTCGGTTTGCTTCCTTGTCTTATTTCAACAATTTATTTTGATATATATTTCTGTTCATCCTGTTGTTTTGTTTCATAATTTCTTAATATGTAATCTAAATTATTAAATATGAATATGTTTATTTTTTATTTAAATACACAATTTGTACAACAACCTTATCCTCATATGATTCTTGGAGAGCAATGGAAGGAAGCTCTATAAAAGGTGGACTTCATCTTCTTTTAAGGACATACACATTTTGTACCCTAAGGCCATGTTTGTTTGGGTGGACTGGATTAGATCGAATTAGCATTCCCATGACTAATAGTCCTAGGACTATGAATCCCTTTGGATTGTATATCCTATCCTATGTTTGGATTGAGTTAGGATTATAAAGTGGGATTAACAAAATATTATCCAATCTGATGTTTGTTTAAAGGGATTGGAATAGATAGGATATGACAGGATATGAGACAACCAATATATTGATCATAATACTTCTATTATGGTCATTTGATAAGTTACTCCAAACTTTGACTTAGTACCCCAATTTATATCCCACATTTTATGTGAGATTAAATAGTTCATTATATGTGGGATTAAATAGTCCATTATATATGTGATATCATATCCAGATGGATTGTTAGTTCATATTTAAATTTTTTAACCAAACATCAGATTAATAATTTTATTAAACTATTAGTCCAATCCCAAATATATATCCGCTCAAACAAATATGACCTAACTCTCTACATTTTTCTTGCTTTTTGTTTTCCTTTTTCGATCTCTGACTTTACTATTAAAAAGGCTTCTTCCGCCAAATCCCAAGCGATACATCTTGTACATTGCAGTCTTGTGTGCATGTTGTGGTTCCTAGATCATTTTCTTGGATCGAAAAGCTCCGATGTCATTTGTGCAAAATTTATCCCCTCACAATGCACTTCATTTAAGCTTGTCCTTTTCACGCTGTCAGAATTAATTACACAATAATATTATATTTATCACTATTTTGATTATTTTCATTGATTTACTTATAACTATACATGTGTTCTAACTTCTTCTTGGACTATATTGAATTAAACCGCCGTCATAGATAATTATGCAATGTGATCCTTCCGACTTCCAAGAATTTTTATTTCTTAGTTGAAGAGATAATTAGAAAATAAAATAATAAAGTAATTAAGTCCACTTATATTTTTTAATGTAGGGGTGAGGTCTCACTATCTTACATCCAGCAAACAAAAATTTTTGTAAGGTACGTGTAGTATTTCTTAATAATAAGATTGTCTGTTACAATTTAAATAAGTTTTTTATGAATATATATATATATATATATATATTCAAATTTTGTATTAGATTTGCTTGTTATGATACTCTTGTTTACGATTAACGCAGTAAAAATATCTTAAACTAGAGAGTGGTGTTTTTATTTTATTTAAAAATTTTCAATTTTCAATTAAAAATAAATTTCAGCAAATAATCCCAATGCACTGTAATAATGTTAGTGACAGCGATACTGAAAAAATTATGAAGCAAATATTTCTGCTGAGACCTTTGGTTATTATTAAATAAGGATAAGAAACAATCGCGGTATCTCAGTGGGTTTTTTTATCATCATATTTAAATGAGTAAGAAATATTACAACAAAATTGAGTTTTCATGGCATCACATTAACGACATAAAATAAATGTAAGTCGTAAATTTTTACTTTTACGATTTATTTATATATATATTTTTGCATCTTGTAAATAATATCCTAACAACAGTATGTTAATCACATATGTTGTTAATGTTAATAAAGGTGATTTTGAACTTCTTGTAATATTAACTGTAAATAATGAAACTTTCTATGACATACATATGACATGCTGTTAATACTTCAAATATACACGACACACGTATGCCAGCTGTTGAACATATTTTAATTTACACGATACACAATTATTGTCGTGAAAGGTATAACTGGAAAAAAGTACGTGCCAAAATAAAAACACTGACGCTAATAAACACCAAAAAATATATTTTAAAAAAGGGTTAATCACAAAAAGAACTCCAGGTTTTTGCATTTTTTTCTCATTTAAACCCCAAAATTTCAATTTCGACAAATAAAACCTTAGAGTTTCATCCGTGTTTCAATCTAGCCCCTTCGTCCATCTCTGTCATATTAAACTAACGGAAATCTGGGCAGAATTTAAAATTCAAGCCCTCATGTTCAAACACATGTATTTCTCTCGTTGTAACTTTGTTTTGCCTCATTTTTGTGTCGTTGGATTCATCTCATGGCCTAATTTTCATTCCACTCTTCATACGCCTTGTTCTGCATCTTTTTATTTGCCGTCAGAGCTCCGAAAATTGGCCAAAAATAAGATTTTTCTTTCTTTGGGCAAAATTTTCAAATTCAATTCCACATGTTCAAGCACTTGTATCTCCCTCGTCGTAACTCCGTTTCATCTCATAGCCTAGTTTTTATTCCATTTCTCATATGCCTTGTTCCACGTCTTTTTGCACGTTGTCGGATCTCCAAAAGTTGGCCAAAAATAAGCTTTTTCTCTCTCTCTCTCTCTCTCTTTTTTTCTTCTTCCTCTTTCTCGGTGGCTTCTTCTCTTACCTTGCTGCTACTACTTGAAAAGCATTTTTTTGAACTTTCAATTTGTTAATTTGCCCAGTTCTTTGTATATATATATATATATATATTCAAATGATCAAAACCCATTATCAAAAATGAAAAAAGAAAAAAAGAGAAAAGGATCAAAACCCCAAAGTGCATATATATATATATATATATATCTATGTATAGATAGAGGACCTTTCAAGGAGTAGAGTGAGAGGGACAATGAAGGCAGCAGCAAAGACAACACGATAGGCAATCATGACCCTCATGTTCATTCCAATACTCAAAGCTAGTTTGTAGAATGTACTTTTTCCTGGTAATTCAGCCTGAACCACCACCATCATCGTCACTGGCTTCAACCCATGTATAGTGTTTGATATTTTCCCTATCTCCCTCCACCCACAATGCCAAATCTCTATATATATATGTGTGTGTGTGTGTGTGTGTGTATGTATAGTTCTTGAGAGAGCAAGAACAAGCAAGAAGATCGAGAATCAGCATTGTCTTCTCGCTTCCTTGTTTGGAATTCAATTGAAAATAAAAAACAACTACACATAATAAATATATATATATGTGTGTGTGTGTATGTCAGTAGATAGATAGAGAGAGAGAGAGAGAGGGAGAGAGAGTCAAAGTGACTAAGCGTTCAATAATGATGATCAAGCAATAGCAGCAGTAGTAGCAAGGTAGGAAGATGAGCTGCGGAAGAGGAGGAGGAGGAAGAAGAAGAAGAAGAAGAAGAAGAAGAGAGAGAGAGAGAGAGAGAGAGCTTACTTTTGGCCAACTTTTGGATATCCGACTGCATGCAAAAAGACGTGGAACAAGGCATATGAGGGGTGGAATAAAAACTAGGTCATGACTTGAATCTAACGACGGAAAAATGAGATGAAACAAAGTTACGATGTGGGAGATACAAGTGCTTGAATATGTGGATTTGAATACGAAAATTTTACCTAATGAGAGAAAAATCTTATTTTTGGCCAACTTTCGGAGCTCCGATAGCAAGTAAAAAGATGCGGAACAAAGTGTATGAAGAGTAGAATGAAAACTAGGCCATGGGGTGAATCCAACGACGCAAAAATGAGGCGAAACGGAGTTACAACGAGGGAGATACAAGTGTTTGAACATGTGGGCTTGAATTTGAAATTCTGCTTAGATTTCTGTTAATTTAATATGATGGAAATGGACAGAGGGGTTAGATTGAAACATAGATGAAACTCTATGGTTTCATTTGTCGAAATTGAAATTCTAGGGTTTAAATTGAAAATTACGCAAAATCCTGGGGTTTTTTTTGTAATTAACCAAAAATAAATAAATAAATATATCAAAATACATGTCCATATCTCCATATACATATCTACATCTCCATATCTCTATATCAAAATGCATCTCTATCACAAAGAACTACATCTCTATATCTATTTACTCTCTGTTCTCTCAACCTCTAAAAACCTTCAGTCACAAATCTCGAGTTGACCCCACTTTTATGTATCGCAGCTTGGCGATAAGGGTTTTAGGGTGTTGATTGGGGTGTTCTTTTTTCAATAGGTGAAGATTAATTTTTTAGGTTTCATTTGCGTAAATGGCATGCCGTTAAAGTGAATTGCTTTTCATGACATGTCATAACATGACTATACATTGCGTGTGGTAGAATTGTATCCACAACATGCATTTTATGTCATTAAAAGTGAATTTTGTTCTTGTTTGTGAGAGAGATATGAGTGAAATTCCTTCTTTTTTCCTTTATATTTTAAGGGCAATTTTGATATTATAAATATTTTATAACTAATCAACTTGTTTATCACCAAATTTCATCACCTTTAATAGGAAATGAAATAGGCTTAAGATTGTTTTGGGAATTGACTTTTTTTAATGACTTTTAGACTTTTTATAAAAAGATATACAAAAAAGAAAAGAAAAGAAAAGAAAAAAAGATATTAAAAATAGGGAGAAAATTGACTTTTTTATAGTGATTTTTATTTTATTTATTTTATTTATTTTTGTAACTTATTGGCTAAACTTCATGTTGGCAAAATAAACCTTGATAAGAGAGTACTTTTTGTTACTAGTTATTATCATTTTTTTACCATTTCTCACTCAACTTATAAACCAAAAATAAAGAAGGATTATATTTTTTTTTAATCAAATCACTTCATTCAAACTAAGTGTAGTAGGTGCTAAAATTTCAATACTTCACATTATCAAGGTTGGACCCAAGAATGATTGAACTGAGAAATCTAAAGGCTTGGTCTGACAATACCATAAATAAGTTATTTATTAACTTATTTAGATCACATTATCTCTTAATATTTTTACACATCTTTTCGTAATAAACATAAAAGTTAGAGCCATACCCAAAACAACCTATCAGTACTATCTTAATGTAAATTATACGAGCACAAAAAATACCTTGCACATGTACACCTTGTGATCAAGGTTGAACTTCTCCTAACGGTGTTGTATGACTTGAAAATATAACTCAGGTAAGCTTACCAGCGGATGTGGGTCGAAAAATCTCTCCAATGCTTAAGTTAGCTCTCAAGATCAATATGGGGGAAAAACTCTCTAAGAATTCTATAAACAAAGTTGGATTACCTGGATTAGGTCAAACTCTGAGCTTTTATGTATTTCCACAAGGAAGAATCCTAATATGATTTTAATTCCTTTCTTAAAGTCCCATTAGGAGTCAACTTCATAAAGGATAATGTCCATCCTTTAACACCCTGACTACTCAAGTCCAAGTGAAGCGTCCTAACTTCTAGATTGGCAATTGGACGCAATTCATCTCCCCAGTTGCATGCCATTTACGTAACCAATGACCAAGTCCTGATTTAAAGCTAAGCCAACCGAGCAGGACCTATCACTAAGCCCACACTACTTCTGTCCAGTTCTTGCCAATGCTGGGTCCTCACAACTGGTCAAAGACATAGCTAGGCCGGTCAAAGCTGATACTAGGCTTGTGTAGGTCTCTCTGTCCGGTTAACACTAAAAGGAAAATTTTGTTCAGTCAAGACACTTGCCAGGCCGTTTGTTTGGTCGAATCTCCTTGATTCGGCCCAAGCCTTCAAGTCGATTAGCCCTTAACACGACCCAATCTTGTCGACCTCCATTCTCAGCTCATTAGTCCGGCACAAAGGCCTAGCATATCTATACCTGGTTAATCAACGTCGCCTAAACACCTAGGCATAGCTCGGCCCACTCTGGCGCGGCCGTCCACGGACTACGGTTGCATGGTCCAACTTGTGTTATGCTCCAAGTGGGCAAGATTTTTTCATTTTGCTAGGTTGCCTAAGTTGGACCTTTTGTGATGTCGCTAGAGTTTGCTAGGTTGCCAAAGTTAAGGCTAGAGTTTGGCCTAACAAAGTCCTTTTGCTAGGTCGGCAGACTCCGACAGATACTTTGGTAGGTCACCAAAGTCTGACAAACACTTTGCTAGAACCAGAGTCGGACAAACACTTTGCTAGGTCACCAGAGTTGGACAACATAATTCTGCTAGGTTTCAAGAGTTAAGCCTTGGTAGCCTTTATATTTTAAGGGACAATTTTGATATTATAAATATTTTATAACTAATCAACTTGTTTCTCACCAAATCTCACCACTTTTGATAAGAAATGAAATAGGCTTAAGATTGTTTTGCCAATTGACTTTTTAATGACTTTTTAACTTTTTATAAAAAGATATACAAAAAAAAAATTGAGAGAAAGTTGACTTTTTTATAGTGATTTTATTATTATTTTTTTTTATCTTTAATTTTTGGCTAAACTTCATGTTGGCAAAATAAATCTTAATAAGAGAGTACCTTTTGTTACTAGTTATCATCATTTTTTACCATTTCTCACTCAACTTATAATCAAATATACAAAAAAAAAAAAAAAAAAAATTATATATATATATTTTATCAAATCACTTCATCGAAACTGAGTGTAGTGGGTGCTGAAATTTCAACACTTCACATTATCAAGGATAGGCTCAGGAACGTTTGAACTGAGAAAACTAAAGACTTGGATTGACACCACTATAAATAAGTTATTTATTAGTTTAATTAGATTAAATAACTTCTCTGTTTTTTTACATTTCTTTTCATAATAACATAAAAATCAATTTATAAATCATAGCCAAAATAATATTTTTCGAACTGAAAATGATTGCAAATAGAAATTTCGGAGAAACTTAATGGCTATTATTATAAGTTGTTATATTTTAGTGGCAGCCACAACTTCCAATCATCTGTGCCTTTCTTCCTATTTTCCAACTGAAAATGATTGCAAATAGAATTTTGGGCACGAGAGCATGAACTCTGATTTTTATTTTTTTGTTTGCAAAGAACTCTAACCGACACCATTTCTTCTATTTTTTTAATAAATTTTTAATATCTATAAATACTCACAAATCATAGATGAGATACATCCAGGTATTTTTGCCCCATCCTGAGAAGTGTTAAGGAGTTTTCTCCACATTACTATTTCTATTTCAGATATTACCTTATTTCGTTTTGATTGATTTTTATTGGTTTTTTATTTTAGTTTTTTTTAATATTTTAAATAAATTTTTTTTGGTTACTTTTTGAATGCATCTAACCTAAATGCACTCAAAAGTGAAATATTTATTGAAAAATATAAAAAGAATCAATAAATACATAAAAAAAATAAAAATATGAAAATATACTTAATTTTTATATTTAATAAATTTTAATTTTTTAATAAATATTATAACTTTTAATTATATCTAAATTAGATGTATCTAATTTTTTTTTTAAAAAAAGTATATATAATATTCAAAAAAATTATTAAAAATAAAAAATAAAAAATAAAAAATAAAAAATTATTTATTTTTTTTTTTGAAAACCGCCTTAAACCAAACAAGTTTATAAACCTGCATGGCCGGAGAATTGGAAAACCTGTGTCCGGATGGAAAAAGTTGCGTTGGAGTATTTTGTTTCCTCGTAATAGGCTTTGGCTTTTGCCACATGAGACCTCCAAATATTATTTCATAGTGAAAATCTCATATTTAACCCCTTAAATATTAGGCCATGTGTACTTATAAGCATGAGCATTTTCTCTAATACATGTGACTAAAATGGTTGTAGCATTACCCTAGAAGTGTAAAAGCTAAATAAATAGATAAAAACGTAAATTACAGTAAACTTTTTTGAATTATGACTTTTTTTTTTTTGTACTTTACCCTTGTAATGTTTAAAACTTGACATATTGTCACCTTAATGTTATATACTGTCACAATAAACCCCTTTGATTAGCAAGCTGTTAAGTAAATGAAAATATGTCATGTAAGCAACCTATAACGGGTGGCTCTAAATGCATCTCATAAATTTGGCTGGACATTCCATTTTTTTAAAAATAAAAGTTTAGTACTATTTTACCCATAAATTAATTTACCAAAAAGTCCAAACCCTAATCCTAATTCTGGCAAACCATCTCTACTCCGGCCACTTCCTCCATGTCATTGCCGCCACCTATCTAGTCTGACCACCTCCTTCACATCACTACTATCTATCCAGTCTGGCCACCTTCTCCACATCACCCGACACCATGCCCACCTCTACCTCTACGTTGCTACCTCTTCATCTCCTTTCTTCTTCTCCTCCTCCCCCCCAGCCTAGCCATCCTCTGTGGTCGAAACGTTAAACCAGTTCCTCAGTCACTCATGAAACCCTCCCTACCAAGTGAACAAACCCTCCTCTTCTGGCCAATTTGACTCACAAATTCGCCACCTTGCCAACTGTAACTTATGAAATAGAAGAACATGTATGTGATAGACGGCAAGAGGATGAAGAGAAAGAGAAGAAAAAGAAGAGAGGAGTGGCGAACAACGGGGAAGGGTGGGGGCATACAAGAGGGAGAAATAGAGTTAGTCAGGTGGTAAATGACAAGGAGGGTGGGGTGTTGGACGATAGTGGCGATAGAGATGGCCGGTAAGGAGGTGACTAGGAAGGGGCTGGGAAAGGTAGGGGTAGGTTTGGAATTATTTAGGTACCAAAAGGAAAAAATTAAAATTTCAATTTGGAGATGGGGTGTTTTGGGTGCCTTGCCTTTTTCAAGTCTAAGACCCGTTTCCCACACGAACTTGTTTTGACCAACGCAAAGTCGCCACTTAACTTTTAAAGGGGAAGTAAGACACCTTTAACGATGAAAACTAAGTTAAGAACCAGTCCATCACAACCAAGAAAAATTTCGGGTTCAGGAGTTTAGGTACAAAAGGGAAAGATCATTGAATGTAGTACTCCATTTTGTCCAATCCGAAGATTAGCCTCTACCAACTTTGTATTTTATGATTTTAGTGGTTAATTATTCATACAATTCATTTTAAGCCCTAAAACCCTTAAATAACCTAAAACTATGTGATTTGACTAAAATAAAATTTATTTGCTTTAGATTAAGAGAATAAAGCCATATTTTCAAAAAATGATGGGTTTTCATGAAAAATGTGGATTTTACCAACCTATGGCCATAAACTCAACCTAAAATAAATAATGTTCATAAAAGCATTCAAAATATACAATTTTGCAAGAAAAAGCATAGGGACTTGGATTATTAAAAAGACAATGCAACAAGGACACGCAATATACTATAGAGATTGAGAGGACTTGCTCGGTTGCCCACTTTACGCGTCTTTCATGCAATACCCAAAGTAAATATGACTTGAGCATGCAACTAACATACAAAGTATGAACCTACGCTCGGCTTGAGGCTACTAACATGATGAATATGCGCAAAAAGAGTAAATTACAAGTAAAAAGCAAAGAAAATGTATTAAACTACATGATGATTCAAGTCGGGTCTAATGCATGATTTCTATATGATTACATGGTCTTGGACATGCTGTGCTAAAGAAAATAAATGGGAACATGCAAAGAAAACGTGAAAAAGTGAATAAAACTAAGAACTTACATGATGCTATAATGGATTAATGTCCTGACATGCTTGAATGCTGAAAATAAATAGAGAATAGGTACTAAAATACAAAAGGTGAAGAAGTTTACCTGCTAAACCAACGAATACAAAAAGAAAATAGCAAGAAAAGTCTACTTTCTTACTTGCAAGCCTCCCTCAAGTTTAGGTTCTGAGTTTTGTTCAAGTTCTTCAAACTTTCAAAGTATTTTCAGAGGTTTATAGTTGCTTTGGAGTGTGTTATTTTTGGAGTCAAGGCAAAAGAGAGAGAGAGAATGGGTGTTTGGCTTTCAAATCCTCACAAAAGCTCTCAAGTTGTTAACCTTTTGAAAGGGAGTGGGACGGGCTCCTTATAGGCAGAGGGGAAGGTTCTAGAGCCCCTCCTAGGTTCCATTGTTTTCTCCCTCTGCCTCCTAAAAAAATGCAGCAAGATTAAGTTATGAAAAATAACTCTATTATGCTTGGATGTGCACACGCACAACTAACGTACGCATATACATTTTTCCTTGGTACACGTGCCATGCATGCATGCACAAGTGCGGGGTCCCATGCCCTTAGATTGTTTGTGACCCAAGTAAGCCCAGATTGGCTTTTTTTTTTTTTTTTTTTTTTTTTTTTTTTTTATAAAACTAGTCACCAATTTTGAAAAATATGTTTGATCAAAGCACAACCGGACTTTTCTCTCTTTCTCGGGGTTAAAAAGTTAGTTTTTGACAAAAAATGAGTTCATGGATAAAAGGGTATTTTTACAAAAAGTTTTTTTTTTTGGCCAAAACGGGTTTATACCGCAACTCTGAACAACTTTAAATATCCCAAAGATAAAGTAATTTTCATTTCATCATTGGGAGACTTCCAAGTGCCCAAAGTCTTAGGGTTAGTCAAAATGGGTTGTCTACAGTTGCCTCTCTTTGATAGAGCTCAAGCAATCATGAAGTGATGTGGAGTGAATGTCAAAGATCCATGACCATCCCAGTTGACATGACTCTAAGGCTTAAAGCAGTGCCAAATATTTATGCAGGTTGCCTATATATCCGTGATGTAAGGAATCAGATCAGTGTAGCTCGAGAGTGATTATGCAATAATTCGTGAGTGAGTGTGTGCAACAAGTACTCAAACATTCATCCAAACATGCAATCTAAAAGAAGAGAGCGGGCAATACCTTTCATACTCATCTTGTTGTGTCAAGGCTTATTCCAAGTTCCTTTCCATTCATCTCCAAGTTCTGTTAGTCTTGCAATTTTTTCCAAAGAAAGCCAATCCAAATAATACACACTGTAGTGTGGTTAGAACGACGTTTCTATGATGCTAATGTATTCTATTCCATGTAAGACATGGGGTCTACTGGATGCCATTCCATGCTTGTATCAACGAGACATGGGGGTTTGTTAGATTGGTGCCATTCCATGCTCGTATCGACAAGGCATGGGGGTTTATCGGGTGCCATTCCATAATCATATTGACGAGACATAGGGATTTATTGAATGCCATTCCATAATCATATCGACAAAACATGGGGGTTTAGTGGATGCCTTTCCATGCTCGTATTGACAAGTCATGGGTGTTTATCAAGTGCCATTCTATATTCGTATCGAAGAGACTTGGGGATATATCTTTATGTCCCAAAATTCCAAGTTTTTGCAAAATTTTCCAAGTGTTTGCCAAAATTTTCCAGGTGGTTCCAAATGTGTGCCAAACTTTTCCAAAATCTAATTTCCAAAGATTTAGTTTTTTGTCGAAGTTTTTAGTTACCAAGATGGAAACTCTGACCATGAAATTTTCTAGTGCCAAGTGTGATTTTGAAAATAGTTTTCCTTTTTAATTAACAACCCAGCTTGGGGGCACGTTAAGGGTCTATTTTACATGTAGGTGCCAAATGATTTGTGTGCCAGTGCTGTGCAATGCCATGAGATAGATGATTGAAAATGATTTCTCTCGAAAGGTGTGCCAATATTTGAGCTTGAGTTTAGGACGTACCTGCTCCTGGAGGATGTCCAGAGGGTGCCATAGGTTGACCATACATATGAAGCATGTGGGCCACACGCATAGGATGTGCACGCCGTTCATCTAATTGACTCCTAAATGGCCCTTGCGGACTGAAATGGTTCTGGGAATTTCCTTTTATCTCTTTCACCGCTCTTGCCTTGGCTTCTTTAGTGCTGTGTGCATTGAATCCTTGTTCGATCGTATTGTAGGCTTTTCGTTCTGATTCCAAGGACTTTTTAACCATATTTACTGATTTTTTGGGTTCAAGTGATTTTGTTATTCTTTCATTATGCGACGATTTGATGATAATGATGAGCCTTTTCCTATTGTGGCCAGTCCTTGATACCGTTATTTTTGAGTTTACGATTGACTCGGGGGTTCATCTTGCACTTTCTTAGGACTGTTTCCTTTGTTCTTCGTCTTTTCAAGAATTATTGCGTAGGACACTTGGGGAAGGTCTTATAAACATATTTATTCAATGAGGTTCACCTGTGTTTCCTTTAATCATGTCCATTTATTGAATTTGATAACGACTCTTTAAATAAGATTTCAAAAGAACGTAGAGGGAGATTACAACTCAAAAAGTAATTTTTACAAATACCTGTAAATAACCCATTTTTGACCGCCCTTAAGACTTGGGTGCTTCAGGTTGATCATTCGTTGATGAAAAGTGACGATGTACAATCGCTCGATTCCATCAGCAAGAAACTTAAGTTTTGGGCTCTAATCCCAACCTTACACCCTATTTTGGCCAAACTGTTTTAGACCTTAAAACCATCTTTTTCAAAATATTTTTCTAATTGTTTCTACGATGTTTCGAGGCTCGCATTTTGTTTAAAATATTGTATTTTTCGATAAACCAGTAAGGACAAAGTAGAAATAAATGACAGGGAGGTGAACTCTTTGAAAAATCTTTAAAAACATCTTATTTATAGGTTTGTATTTGGAGGAAATAGGAGGGGAGGGAAGAAAACTAATTGGGAAAAAGGTTGAGCATCAAACCGTTAAAAGAGAAATGAGTAGCCTTTACTAAATTAGGCATATCTCTTTGTACACTTAGAATTTAGATGTAAGGCCACCACCATTGAAAAGTAGACTTCTGAGGCTTCAATTTTGACTCATGAATTATCTAAAACCGAGTCCAGATGAAGGAGATATACCCGTTTAAAGTTAGGCTTGAGAGTAGTTTTTTGTGGCCGGTCAGCCACTAAGTAGCAGGCTGACCACTAAAGGTGGCTGGCCATCCAATTGATGAAAAATAGGCCATTTTGAGTGGATTGGCCATCTAGCTGTCCCCATATGTCAACTTTGGTGGTCGGCCATCCCCGAAGTGACCGGCCGACCATGTTTCCCAACAAAGTAGATATTTGCAGATATTTGTTACCAACTGTTTCCACAGGTGCATGCACTACACCAGTTGTCTCTATACAGATATTTCCGACAGAGGCACATGTGTTTCTATATATAGGGGACCTTCCCTCTTGGTTTTAGGTTGGAAAATTTTGCTAAGACTCCAAAACTTGCACAGCACTCTTTCTACACTTCCTAAACCAAAAATTTGGTTCTTCTTGCTGAGGTTCTTGAGCTCAAATTTCAGCCCTTGAGAGAATACCTTGTGGTTTATGAACAAAGGAGTTACTCCTTTTCAAGAGGTATAACTTCGACTATCTTTACACTATTTCCTCCTTTACTTTTCTTGCTTTTTGTATACTATTTTTTATAGCAATCCCAATTTTGACCCGACTCTTGTGGTATTTTGGACTCAGGTTTAATCCCTTCATATTGTTGTTTATCCCTTTCTTCCCTTGTATCTCTTTGAAATTAGCTCTGGGGTTGTTGTGGTTGTGTTTGGGCAGGTTGGTTGCTTGTTTTTCAAACCTTATGTTGCTTAAAATTTTGTCCCTCCACTCGAGCGACACTTCTTGCGTTCGAGCGGGCATTGCAAACACTCAGTGCTTTTGTAGGTGTGCAAAACTGTTGGAAGGGTGATTTCTATGCTCGAGCGGGTGGGTGCTCGAGCGGCCTTTCTCTCGCTCAAGCGTTGGTCTATTGTTTGCAAAACTACTGGATGTGTGCTTTCTACGCTCAACCGTCATTTCTTACGCTCAAATGGTGAGCGTCTTGTTCATTGTGTCATGGCGCTCGAGCGGTCTTTCTTGCGATCGAGCGAAATGACTTTTTGTGTCTGATGCTCGAGCATCAACTCTTGCGCTCGAGCGGACTATGCGTATATAAGATCGCGAAAATGACTTTTTACATCACTTTTTCAGATCTTTTCTCCCTAAAACCTAAAGTTGAGACCCTCTCTCTCTAAAACACACACACTCTCTCTCTCTCTCTCTACATTTTCACCTACTTCTAGTGATTTCCTCACCCTAATCCCTTTGATAAAAAGCTAGACCACCTTAAGATCTCTATTTTGACCCGAATAGAGTTGGATTTGGGCATCTTTGAAGTTTCACTCTTGCTTGGCTCCTCTTCTCTCTTTGAGGTAGGGATTTTCTACACTTTCATATGGTTTTTAGCTTAGTTATTTGTCATTGTGTAACAATGGTGGGATTTGGGAGTAGTTTGAGCAAACCTAGGGTTTGGGTATGAAATTAAAAGAGGGATTTCTAAGTGAATGCGAAATAAATGGTTATGGGGTTGGATGTGATGTTGTGTTGTGGCCAAATACTTGATTGGGCCATTTGGGTTGACATTTGGAAAAAATGAGAGTTTTGCCCTAAATGAGTCAAATTGTTATTTTGTATAAATAACTAAAATTGATAATGGTAATGTGAAATTTGATGACTGTTGATGTAAATGGTGGAGTTGGACATGTGTGGTCTCTCACCTATGGGAATTTGAATAATATATCTATTGAGAAGATTGTATATCTGTTTAGAAATATCTGTATTGGGCTATCGGTGGAGGATATTTATGATTATTGTAGAAATTGCATGAGGATTAGGTAAATTGAAACTAATTTATTGTTGATTGTCATTAAATATGACTATGATTTATATACATTGTATACGTATGATACTTGAGAGGAGAAAAGAGATGTACTACATTGTTTGGGAGGAGATAATGGATGGACTCCATTGAAATTAAGTTGGTCGGAGTGTTTAGGGTGAAAGTCTCGAAATCTTGTGTATACATGGGTGCTGATCCCGCGGACAAAATTTTCCTAAAATGGCAGATTTGAAGTGCTTTTGTGGTAGTATATTGAATTGGAAAAACCACTGATTGTAGTCTCAGTTGGGTTATTGAAAAATAATGAAATTGACTTATGAATTGAGAATACTGAATGAACTTGAAATGGATTGAAAGAAAATGAATTGGAACATGAACCTTGGTGTCTTATGGTTATATAAAATGTGAAGACTTTGTCACCGGTATTGTATATGCACATTGTACTTATATCTTTCTTAAATCTCATCTAATGTGTTAGATGATTTCTACCGGGCTTTGGTTCACCCTATTTAGGAAAAACATTTTTCAGGTGCTGGTGACATGCCTCCTCCAGGACAATAGCTTGGAGGGACTTTGGGAGCAAGAGCTTCTTTATTTTGTTGTATTCTTTTGTATAATCAAGGGCTTAAATTGTGTTGAGCTAGGCTCACTTTTGTGTAACCAAGCCATGACTTGGAAAGATGTAAGCCTATAGGGCATATGCCTATTTGTTTAGTTTCAATTCTCTTAACATTGGAACACATGTTGTAGATTCAGGATGAATATTGGTGAATGTATATCGTATGTGTTAAGTTTTGCAAACAAACTCAGATGAATGTAAGTATTTTATTTCTATTATTCTTCCGCTTATGAGTTGAATTTATTATATTATTTTGGGGGCGTTACAACTTGGTATCAGAGCGTACCGAGTTTGAATACTTTGGGTATATGGGAAGTGGTTAGTACCACAATGGGTTTGTCTCGCTTGGTGGAGACGTTAGTATGTATTGTATGCTTATGTGATAACATGCTTATATAATTATATTGGTATGAGATTTAGTTCATAAGATATTGATTGGGTCTACAGGTTTCTGGAAGTCCTATTAGAAGAGCACTTGATCACTGTTGTTTCTAATTTGAACTCTAATAACGCCACGGGACGGTCATTATCTAGGAAGGAAATTCGTATGTATTTATGTGATTACGTGCTTATTTGGAGTGACTTATTGTTGTCTATCGCATTAGGACATGAGTGAGTTAGCTTCGACACATTTATAAATGTGCTAATACCTTTTGTTACCTTTATTAGGATGTCAAGACATGCACGTCGTGGTGGTAGACGTGGTAGGCCTAGAAGGCATGAGATGCCTCTACCGAATGATATTCTGGCACAAGATGAAGGGGTTGGTCAGGCTAATGTGGCTCAACCAGTTGGTTAAAAGGCCATCGACGCCTTAGCTCGTGAAATAGCTAGAGCATTACGGGAATCTATGGACATTCTCAGGGCTGACAATCAAGTCCAGGCCCAAGTCGCAGAGGCAAGGCCATCTTTTTCGAAGAGGGAGTTTTTCCGGTCGAATTCAGATAAGTTTTTGGGTGATCCCAAGGAGTCACTGAAAGCAGATGAATGGCTAAAGCAGATGGTGAAGACGTTTGAGATGCTCGGCATCGAAGACGAGGGTTTGAGAGTGACCTTGGCGTCCTTCCAGCTGAAGGGAGATGCGGGTCAATGGTGGAAGTATGTGCGAGGACGTATTGGAAGGACTTGAGAGGCTTTTGTCGACGCCTTCCAAGACAAGTTTTTGCCTCCCACTGTTAGGGAAAAGTTGAGAGACCAATTTTCTAAGTTAGTGCAGTTAAACACACCAGTGGCCAAGTTTGATGCCACATTCACCAGTTTGTGGAGGTTTGCACCGGAACTCGTGGCGATTGAAGAGCGCTGTTGTCTAGAGTTCGAGACGCGGTGGAGGACTGGGCGTATGTTTAGAGTGGCTGGATCCATGATTAGAGATTATGGGCTCAATGTGGAGGCTGCAACCCATCTTGAGATTATTATGTAGACGGAAGATGAGAGGATGAGGCGCTCCGGGAGAGTTAGGATAGTTAAGGGGATAGTAAGAGACAGAGGGGTTATAACCCTCAGTTGTCCTAGGGAGCTCAGTCGAGGTTCACTTTTCCTGTGTTAAGTTCGGGTTTTGGGAGGGGTGGTCAGGGAGATTTTGCTTGCTTCAAATATGTTCAGTTAGGCCACAAGTCTCCTGCTTGTCCACAGAGAGGAGGAGGGTGTAGACACTCCATTTTTGACCGCCCTTAAGACTTGGGCGCCGCTGATGGTTTACTTGGTGGTGAAAGTCGTGAAGTGCAAAGGTTCGATTTCTTCAGCAAAGAGAGAGTCAAATCCCAACTTCATACCCCTTTTGGACTAAAATGATCTTGCTCAAAATATTTTGAGACCTTGAAACCCTCTCTTTCAAAATACTTTTGAAAATGATTCCTACGATGTTCTGACGCTCGCATTTTGTTAAATGTCGCGCTTTTCGGTAAACCGAGCAAGGACAAAGTGGAATAAATGAAAGAGAGGTGAACTCTATGAAAAATATTTCGAAACACCTTGTTTAGGGGTTTGGAGTTGAAGAAAAGAGGAGAAGAGGGAAGAAACCAAGTTGGGGAAGAATATGGGCATGAACCGTTAAGAGAGAGTCGAGCATCCCTCGCTAAATCAAGCCTATCCTTTTTAATACTTGGATTTCAGCTATAAGGCCACTACCGTTGGAAAGAAGACTTTTGGGGCTTCATTTTTTACTCAAGGATCTCCTAAAGCCAACTCCGGATGGGGGAGATATGGTTGGTTGAAGTAGGGCATCAACCCGGTTGCACCGAAACTAAGCAATCTTCACTAAAAGAGGGATATCTCTTAGCACAGTTCGAATTTTGATGCAAGGCTACCGCCATTAGAAAGATTACTTCCGGGGCTTCAATTGGCACACAAGAATGACCTGAAAAGGCATCCAGATGAAGGAGGTAGGCTTGCTTCAAGTCGGGGACCAGGAGTGATTTTTGCTGCAGACCACCAAGGGAGTGTGCCGACCACTTTTTGAGCATGCCGACCATATGTCGACCAGAATTGATCCTTGCAGACCAGAAAAGGTAGCTGATTGACCAGTTGGGGTGGTCGGTTGACCAGAAATTCCCAGAAAGCCCAGAATTCCCAAATATTTCCTCTCCAGCTATTGTACACTGCATCAGATATTTCCAAATAAGATATTTCGACCAAATGCTTATATATTGCTATATATTGAGCCATATCTCATAGATTGAAAGGTTAGAAAGTTTTGGGGAGTCTCTCTCTCTAAAAGTCTCTCTCTCTCTCTCTTTCTCTCTCTCTCTCTCTATAATTTTGTGAGCAAAATTCCAGCCCCCTCCCTCTAGAAGCCTCATTCTCCTCTTGTTTTTGAGCCTTGAGCTTAGAATTCTCTACACTTTTGCAAAGAGACCCTTAACCATACTTAACCACCATTGGGCTGAGGTTCTTTGAGGATCATTTGGAGCTCCTAAGGTGGGTTTAGCTCAGAATTTTGGCTATTTTGCAGCTGTGCTTCAAGGGTAAGCATCTCCCTCTTTTAAGCTCATTTTTGTACACTATCTTGGCCAACTTTGCATGCTTGTTTTGCCACCCTTTCAAACTGTTTTTGGCTTGGGTTTGGACTGAAAAAAACTCTGTTTTTCATTCCTCAAAGTGGTGGTTTAAGCCTTGTTTGGTTAGGGGGTGTTCCCTCCCTTTTGCTCCTTGGCTTGTAAAGCCTTTTGAGCCATCTTTCACCACCTTTCGAACCATATTTGTTTGGCCTTTTAACCACTGAAATCCAGTGGATTTTCAGTGGTAGAAAGGTAGTTTTGAGGCCCAAAATAGGAGGGGGTGGTCCCCCCTCCTCTTGTCTTGCTTGCATGCATTGATGGCTCATCAAAAGAGCATGCATTTCTATCTTCTTGAGGCTTTGTTTAAGAAATTTTTTGTGACTTTTAGGAGCTACCATAACTCTGTTTTGGGTTGGTTTGGTCACCTCTTGCATGTATCTTGCACTTGTAGTCTAAACTTGCATGCTAGCCTAGCTTACTTGATGGTTTAGCCTATTAATCTAGCATATGTTGGCTCCACTCCAGCCCATTTTGGTGTTATTTTGACATTCCATAACTCTATTTTTGGTTGGTGAAATCCCCTCTTGCTTGGTTTGTGCACTTGTAGTGCAATCTTGCCCATTAGCCTAGTGTACTTGGTGTTTTTTCCTTCATGCTAGCATGCCTTGGTTATACTCTATACATGTTTTAGCATTATTTTGACATGATTTAGGACTGTTTTGGGCTGCCTTGGTCATATGACTCATGTTTTGTATAGTTATAGTGCAAATGCCTTGATTAGTCTTGAGTTTTGAGGTCCCTACCATGCTATACTTGTGATGTTTGCATGCCTCAGCATCATTTGACATGGAATTTCAAAGCTTATATCTTTTCCATACTTCCATGTTTATCACTCTTTAATTGTGTTTAAGAGTTGTGCCATTATGCCTTGTTTGTGAGCTAATACATGAGCATATCTTTCTTGCTATCTATGTTGCATGTCTAGCATGTTTTTGCTACTATTTTGACCTTCCTTAGGTCTGTTTTGAATGGTTGCGGCCATTCGAGCATTACTTAGTACGGTTGTAGTGTAAAGCCCTCGACTAGCTTTGTGTTTCAAGCCTCTTGACATGCTTTCTATGAGCTGTTTGCATGGTGTGGCACCATTTAACATGTTATTTCAGAGCATATAACATTGCCATGTACTCACTTCTTTCACTCTTTGAGTGCTTTTAAGAGTTGTGCCTTTGTGCCTCGATTATGGGCCAATGCGTATGCATGCATGTCTAGGCTTTTGAACTCCCATCTCAGCATGTTTTGATCTTTGTTTTGACATAATTGAGTTTTGTCTATGGCTGGTTCAATCATTTGTTCCATGTATTGCATGCCTCTTGTGTAGTCCCATTTACTAGCTTTAATGCTTAAGGACCCTAGCATGCCATACTCGTGTTGCTTGCATGATATGTCATCATTTCTCACATGATTTCAGTGCTTGTACCTATGCCATGCTCTCATATATGTCACTCTTTCAATGTGTTTGAAAGTTAAGACTTTTGCATTGCTTACGAGCGAATGAATGAGCATGTGTTCTTTGCCCTTTTGTGCCTAATTTTTGGTGTGAATTGGCCACTGTTGTGGCATGGTTTAAGTTTGTCCATAGTTGATTTAGCCATTTAAACTTGGTATTGCATGACTCTTATGAGATGCTCTTTACTAGTTTTGTTGTTCTTGGCCTCCGCATATGCTATGCATGCTTTGCTTGCATGATGGAATCTTGTGCATGCCACATTTGCATTGATAGGTTGATCATCTTATTTATGTTGCATGTGTTTGGGTTGGATGTTAATCCGAACACAAGGAATGTGGCACGTTTTGTACTCAAAGTGATGAAACGTGATGTGTTTCTTGGTCACCGACCCTCTTGATCAAGCATGATCTGAGGCTTTTATGTGTTGTTTGTGCATTCATTGACATTGACTTGTGCAAACTCGGCTTCTCGGCCATTGTGCATTGCGATGCTCAGTTGATGGCTTGAGTGTCGAGAACCGCACTCCCTTGAGCTTGAGAAATGATAGGGAGGGTGGTTGTGCACACATATCTTGCAAATACACTACAATGCTCCTTGTTGTTCTCTGCTGCAGCAAAATTGGAGTTTGGCAAATTTTCTAGTCTACAAGTGGTCTACAGCCACCTTTTCTGGTCGGCAGCCCACTAGGAGGTCCCTATGTTAGAGCAGAAGCAATCTAGAGGTTTGTGCACTTTTCAAAGAACAAATCAAATGCAAACAGAGGCAATTCAGGGCATAGTAATGGATTTCGAGCGAGGCAATCGAGAGCATGCATCCTTCATTGTTCAAGGCAAAGCTGTGACAGCCTAGTTCACATATCTCACATGCTTAGTTAGTTACCATGATTAGTTAATTTGTTAATTAATTAAAGTGTTGTAATTATTAGTAATTAGTTGTAGCTAGTTATTCAATTTATGTTGTGTAATAATTAGTCTAATTAGAATAATTAGATTAATTGTTAGCTTAGCTTAGATTTAGCTTAGCTTATTATTCGAACCCTCCGTCGAAAGGGCAAATGTTGTAATAAGTGTACGTGTGTGTGATGCATGTCTTCCAACCCCACGTCTTTCTTCCTTTTATTTACCAGCTTTTGATGGTTAGTTTTAGGGCATGTTTCAATTAGCATACTTATCATTCATTTTGTCTTGCATGCACCGGGCTCGGCGCATCATTCAAACTGCATTGTATTTCAATACGAATTTGAATGCATGTTATCAAGTTGCATTCACATGACATCTTAGAATAGCTGAGCCTATCTTAGTTGCATTTTACATGTGTCGCATTAAGCATTTCTTAACATAGCTAGGATCATGCATTGATTACTAACTAGCTTCTGTTTTGGCTCGGAGTACACTGTGAGTGTTTACGCTTTAGCATACTACATAAGTGTGTATGTTGCCATGTTAGCATGCTTGCCATGAGGCTATTTGCTTAACTGCTATAACGGCATGAATGCCTATGGATGAAGGCTTCATTGCTTGAATTTGAACAATTCACCAAAATGTGCGTTTTAAGCCCACTTGGAGTGGCAAAATCATGTTGTTTTCTAAGCCCACTTGAGGGTGGAAAATCCGCGTCTTAATCTACTTGTGAGTAGCACTTTCAAACCATTTTCGAAAAGCAAACATGAGTTGATTTCTTCCAATTTTCGTGATTGAGTCTATACTTGTGTGTTGTGCGCATCACATAGTAAAGATAGCTAATAAACCGGAATAAGAACGCATGTGTTTTCAAAAACAACATATCATGTTAGTAGAGGTCAATCCTTTGATCGGGCGAGCGGGGGTGGTCATTTCAGGACCTTCCCCTCTCGTACCCAAGCTCCCGAGCTGAGGCAACTTTGGTGATGACGGACATGTGGCCTTAGGCACGAGTCAGGGTTTCCTAAATTTCCCAAAACAAAATATTTAGGTGGCGACTCTGAAATCTGGCAAAGCAGTCCATGTTTGGCGCTTTTTGATTAAAATCGATTTTTCAAAATGATTTGCCAGATTTGGACTCTTTGGTGATTTATCAATCTTACATTGCACTTTGTGAGATTAGATTCAGAACCGTGACATGAGTCCTGTAGTAGCTAAGAACTACGACTCGCGTCCTCGCACGCGAAGCGAAGTTCAGGGCGGTCTACAGAGGGTAGTGAGTAGCATCATCTTTGACTCTTTCTCAGGGTCAGAGTCAGGGGAGAGGCTAACCACTCTCTTGTTTTCAGTGTGGGCAGGCAGGGCACATGAAGAGGTTTTGCCCATAGTTGGGTGGCACATCTGGTGCTTCTGGTTCAAGGTAGACACAGAGCCACCACCCTACACAGTCAGCACAGGCCTCGAGGGCCAACCAGGCACATGCTCTGAGGAGTGAGCAGGTTGATCAAAGGCTTACTAGGTGTGTGTACGCTATTGTGGCACCAGACTGTGTACCAGCTCCTTCAGTAGTGAGAAGTACCTTCTTGTTTTGCAATTCAGCTACTAATGTGTTAATTGATACGGGTGCATCCCATTCTTTTATTTTGCCTGCATTTGCTTCAATTTTGGGGTTGGAGTTGGCACAGTTAGCATCTCCTATTTGTGTAGAGTCACCTGTTGGTGGTGAGGTTATCTTGAAACAAGGGTGTCAGGGTTGTGACATCGAGGTTGCCGATTACCTTTTGCATTTGTAGTGCTTGATATGTCTAGTTTTGATGTCATCTTGGGAATGGACTGGTTATCGTTATACCGAGCTGTTATAGATTGCTACCGTCTGAGGGTTACTATATGTACCTCGAGCGGCGATTGTTTTTACTTCTTGAGGGACTGGGTGGATAAAGCCTTATCACCATCATATGATCCGCGTAGGCAAAGTGAACTTAGTTGCCTTCTTGCCAATTTCTTGAGTGGCAAGTGTGATGAAGTCCGCGTGGAGTTGCCAAGGGTGGTTTGCGAATACCCAGATGTCTTCCCTAAGGATCTTACTAGTTTACCATCTCACCAAGAGATCAAGTTCTCTATTGATTTAGTGCCTGGCACGACATTAGTTTCTATGGCACCATATCGGTTTGCACCTGCTGAGTTGAGTAAGTTGAAGATTCAACTCCAGGAATTGTTAGATAAGGGTTTTATTCGCCCTAGTACTTCACCTTGGGGGAGGCATGCCATCAATACCTAAAAATGTTTCTCCCAAGTAGGGTGAGCCACAACCCAGTAGGAATAATCTAACACAGTATATATGATTTAACAAAGATATAAGTACAGTGTGCATATACAATGCCTATGATACAACATTCACATTTTATATAATCATAAAGTCCCAAGGTTCATGTTCCAATCCCTTCAATTCATTTCAAGTTAATTTATTCTTCTCAATTCATGAGTCAATTTCATTATCTTTCAACAGCCTAACTGAGACTACAACTCAATAGTTTTCCAATCATACAATTTACACATAAACACTTCAAACTACCATTTTACGGATATTTCATCTGCGGGATCGACACCTATGTGTAATTTTGGGACTTGCACCCAGGACACTACGGCCAACTTGATTTCAATGGAGTCCATCCCCTTTCTCTTCCTAAACAATGGAGTACATCCCCTTTCTTCTCCCAAACAATCATATATATACAATGTATTTAAACACATAATCACACATGGAGTACATCTCCTTTTTCCTCCCAAACAATCATACATAGACAATGTATTTAAAATAAGGTCATATTCAATGACAATCAACCAAAGATTAGCTTCAATTCGCCTAATTCTCATGCAATTTCTACAACAATCAAAGCTCTCCTCCACCGATAGCTCAATACAGATATTTCTACATAGATATACAATCTCAAGATAGATAATTTATTCAAAATTCCCAAAGGGTGTGAAATAATACATATCTAACTCCACTATTCATTTCAATAACCAACCAATTTCACATTACCAATGCCAATTTCAATTATTTATACAAAATAACAATTTGATCCAATTATAGAAAAATCTCGTTTTTTCCAAATAACAACCCAAGTACCAAAATTGACAATTTTGACACAACATAAACTCATACTCAAACCCTATACCTATTTATTTCATATTCATCAAAAACCCCTCTTTTTATTTCATACCCAAACTCTAAGTTTTTTCAAATTACTCCCAAATCCCAACATTGTTACACAACGACAAATAACAAAGTTAAAATCCATATGAAGGTGTAGAAAATCCCTACCTCAAAGAGAGAAGACAAGCCAAGCAAGAGTGGAACTTCAAAGATAGCCAAATCCAACTCTATTCGGATCAAAATGGAGATCTTGAGATGGTTTACCTTTTCAACCAAGGGATTAGGGTGAAGAGATCACGAACACTAGGTGAAAAAGTAGAGAGAGAGAGAGAGAGAGAGAGAGAGAGAGAGAGAGAGAGAGAGAGTGTGTTTTAGAGAGGGTCTCAACTTTAGGTTTTAGGAAGAAAAGATCTGAAAAAATGATGTAAAATTTCATTTTTGTGATCTGATATACGCACAGTCCACTCAAGCGGAGAAAGTGATGTTCGAGCACAAGAAAGGTCGTTCGAGTGCCAAGACACAATCGACAAGGCACTTACCACTCGAGCGCAAGAAGTGATGCTCAAGCGTGAAAAACACATATCCAGTAGTTTTGCAGACAACAGACCAACGCTCGAGCGCAAGAAAAGCCGCTCGAGCATAGGAAATGCCACTCAAGCGTAGAAATCACTCCCCCAGTACTTTGCAGACTGGCAAAAGTACTAAGTGTTTGCGAAGCCTGCTTGAGCGGAAAAAGTGTCGCTCGAGCGGAGGACCAAAAGTATGGGCAACGCAAGGTTTGAAAAACAAGTGACCAACTTGTCCAAACGCAACCACAATAACCCGAAAGCCAAATTCAAAGAGGTATAAGGGAAGGAAGAGGTAAACAACAATATGAAAGCATTAAACCCGAGTCCGAGATACCATAAGAGTCGGGTCAAAACTGGGATCGCTATAGGGAAGTAGGTTAAAAACCTATTTTTTAGCCTTTTTTTTTTTTGTCTTTTTTTAAAAAAAAAAACGTATTAAAAAGTAGAGAGATAATGTGATAAAAAAACTAAAAAGTCAAAAAATTGACTTTTAACCCAATTGCCAATATATGAATTTGAAAGATGACACCATGCTGCTTTTATTTTGTAATTTGTCCTATTTATCAATTTTTTTTTTATATAAGTTTTGGGATTCTATATAAATATTTATAAATTCAATCATAATTAACTAATTTCTTATTACTTAAAATTTTATTAATTTTTAATTCACATTTTAAGAGCCACTTAAATTTTAAAGTGATACAATTTGTGGTTATTAAATGGACTTAATTGATTTTTACTTAATATACACCATTTGGATGGAGGGGTTTTGTGACAAAAGAAAAGAAACGATGAGAATAGAAAACCCCTTCACTTGTTTGGTTGGTTAAGTAGATGAAAAATTGTGAGAAAAAGATTCTCACCAAACCAATGTTTTGTTTCTCACCAAAAGTGGTGAGACTTGGTTAGAAAAGAATTGAATTTAATGAAAGTTTTTTAAAATACTAAAATTACTCTTATGGAAAACGTAGCTTATTAACATAGAAGGTTATTTTGATAAAATGAAATATAACGCTTTCTTTTATTTTCTCTTATTTACTCTATCCAAACAAAATAGGTGAGAAGCCACATTCTCTTCTCTTTTATTCATCTAAACATAATGGTAAGAAACCACAATCATTTCTTTTCTCACCTTCTCTTACGATCCAAACAGAGTGTAAGTTTTAAGTGTTGTTTGATAAAATTGAAAATTAAAAATTAATGAATGCTAATTTTTTTAAACTAAAAAGTTATTTAATAAAAATATAAGTGTTAAAGTAAAACAAATTGTTTGATTTACATAATATTAAATTTAAAATTTATTATTTTTAAATTTTATATTGTGATAGCGAGTTGGCGGTAATGGTGGTGGAGATAACAATAGTGCTTAAAGCACCAATGACAATGGTAGTGCAGATAAAGAGATAATGGTTGTGGTGATGCTGATGATGAAGGGGAATGTAGTTGGATGGCGGCGGTAGTATAATGATGGTGGTTATTGTGGAAGTGGAGTGATGGTGGTGGTTATGACAACGATGGGAATGACAGTGAGGTTATAATAGTGTATGTTGATACTAATGTATAAGTATTTATAAATTCAATTAGAATTAAATAAACAATAATGTTTCATAGCTCAAAACATTATTGGCCTGAATGGCTCGACTACCCAAAACGACGTCGTTTTGGGTAGTTTTTTTTCTTTTCTTTTTTTTTCCCTTTTTCTCCTCCCTCTATTTTTACTCTATGAAATAGACAGCAAAAGGAGACAGAAGAAGAATGAGAGTAGAAGGAAAAGAGAAGAAGAGAAGGAGATGACAGAAAAAGGGTCGCGATGCCGGTGGGTGGAGGGGTGGAAGAAAAAAAAAGAGGGAGGAAGAGAGAAGAGAGAGGGGGAACAGAGACAGAGAGAGGGCCGGAATCACAGTCGCAAACCCCTCAAGCCACCGGTGCCGCTTGTGTATATACACAGATCTATGCATATATACATAGATCTGTGTATCTCTCTCTCTGTCTCTCTCTCTCTCTCTCTTTGTTCCCCATCTCTTCTTTCCAATCAATAATGCCATGAATCTTATCTTTTGGTATTGTTTCAAACTCAGTAATGAACTGTATGTTTCTTTTGGACCACCATCTCTTTCACTGATATTGATTTTGGGGGAGAGAATAAGAGTAATGGAGGTGAAGGCAATGGAGAATAGTGTTGACCGACTTGGAAAATGGGATGGATGAGAAAAAGAAATAGGGAAGACTTTGTGGAGGAGGTAGAGTGCTGCCCTTGTGGGGAAACAAGATAAAGAGGTGTTTCTTTTTCTTTTCTTCCTCTTTCTTCCTTTTCTCCCTCTTCTGTTCTTCTCCTCTGTTTCTTTTCTTTTTCTTTCTTCCTTTTCTTTCTCCTCTGTTCTTCTCTCCTCTGAGTTATGGAAAGAAATAAGTAAAAGAAAAAAAAAAAGGTGCCAAAACAACGTCGTTTTGGCACCTCAAGCCATTCAGGCCAGAAGATATTTGAGCTACCTAGCAGAACTGTTGAACAAATTTTTTGTCACTTAAATTTTGTTAACCTACAATTTTAGAACAACTTATTTTTAAGTGACTGTATTTGTAGTTATTAAACATACTTAATTGATTTTTTTCTTAATATATTTAAATTTAAATATTAAATCAGGTTATCAAACATTATCTTAAATAATTTAATTAATTTAAATTTGTCAATAAAATTACATCATTTGAACCTCACACCCGCGTCTTGCATGGGTCATTTCTTTACTAGTATATATATATTTTGTAGCCACCAATTTTATGGTGACCCTGGTTTGAATCCGACCCATTGATGTTTTGGATCTGAGTTTGATTGGCTTTTATGGTTGTTAATGTCTTGCAGCTACCCTTTACTTGTTGGGTTTGGATCTCGGATTGTCTTGGTTGCATTGGAAATAGGTTGGTGACTTGTTTCTCAAGTTGGTGTTGCCCAAATTTTTTTTTCTTTCTGCTCCGCTCGAGCGGTAATTTTGAACTCTCGGTAATTTTGAACTCTCAGCACTTTTGCAGGTTGGTAGAAATTCTAAGGGTTGTTAATCTGCACTTGAGTAGTGTTCATTGGAGCGACACCTCCTATGCTCGAGCGGTGGTCACCTGTCTGTACAAATTCTAAGAGTTTGTATTCTACGCTCGAGCGGTCACACTTTTTGTGCCTGGGCGCTCGAGCATTAGTTCTTGTGCTCAAGCGGACTGTGCGTCTTTATAAGGTCACAACACACTAAAAAAGTCACTTTTTTGCTTTTCTCTCTCTCCTCTCTCTTCATTTTCGCCATTGTTAGTGTTTCTTGGACCTAAAAGCTTTGGTTTCATCTAGTTGCTCCCATTTTCTACTCCTTGTCCTATAGATCAAAATGTAGAGGGGCACGAGGGCTTCCTTTTGATCTGAGCGGATCGTATTTTCGTCCCCGACGGATTTTTGGCTTTTCTCCTCTTCGCTTCAAGAGGTAGGGATTCTTGAGCTCCTCTTCAATACCTCTTTATAGATAAACTTATGGTATTTTCACTACATTTAAAAGTGTAGTCAGTGGTTTATTTTTGTTAAAAAGCATATGGGTGGATTTGGGTCTAAATGGGTGAGTTTGTGGGTTTGTGTATAATTGGCTGTGAGTTGCAAATTTTGTTTAGAATATAAATTGGAAAAGTTTGGTATTTCATTTATAAATTTGGAAAATTGAAGAGAAGTTTAATGTTAAATAGAAATGGGGTTGTGATGTGGTAGCTTATGAATAGTCGAGGTTTTAGGTTAATGTTGGTAGATGTAGCCATTGTGGTGTTTGTTGGGTTTCAGAGAAGTAAGGCTTTATTTTCAAAACAAAATGGAATAAATTACTTTTTATAAACCTTGGGAATTTATAATGACGAGATGGTGGGATTTCCTATGGGCATATCTATTAGTTCGGATTATGTAATTGACATTTAGAGTTTTGTCCTTGGCCATTGGTGGAGAATGGCATTGCTTGTTGCTAGAGATGGTTTATGAGTATTATTGTAGGATGGGTTATGCGATATAACATGTTGTGTTGTCATTGATAAATGAACATTGTAAATAGATGATTCTATAGTTGAGCTGTGAAGTATGTTGTTAAAAAAAAAAAAAAGAAGGTAAATGGAACGCTTGTAAATGTGTTACCATTAAGAAACGATTGTTGTCTAGTTATGTCTTGATGTTTAGTACCCAATGAGGTGTTTTGGGAATGTTTGAAATAAAAAGGAAAACCCGTGTGAAACTGTGGTTCGCAGGGTATATTTTTAAAAAGGAATGACATCAATGTGATTTACGGATTGTGGCTATTATGGTGATAATTGAACTAGATGTATGTATTACACCCGTGTAGTATTATGTTGATTTGCTCGTTATGCTTTTGATTGTGATGATGTTTGGGGGTCCGTTACCCGCTGTATCATAGCCGGCAAAGCGTGGCGCCTTGACAAAGGTTTCCTCGTCCCTTCCGGTTTGCGCCAGGTAAAGTGTGAAAAAAGGGTTTGTTTCTTGCCGTATCTTAGCCGGCAAAGCGTGGCGCATTATGATAGGTTCTTCGTTCCCTTCCAATTCGCGCCCAATAAAGTATGACCTGAGGAGCACCTCCTTCCGGGTGGGGCCGGTAAAGTGTTATGTGATGTTGGTATTGTTGGATCTACCAACTGTGCTGTAGGCCGGTGGAGATAGAATTGGTAGTATGTATTACTTCAGTTATCTCATTTTTTTATATATATACATGTTTATAAATGTTGTCGGTCTTCATATTGTGGGGATGAGATTGGTAGTATGTATTACTCAGTTATCTCGTTTGAATGTATTCACGTGTTAACGGTTTCATACCGGTCTTTTATCCTTGGGCCTATGGTTAGGGAATGTTGTAGATATCTGTGTTGGGGTGAGTGGTTATGGAATATTGAGAGATGTGATAGGAATCGTGATTTGCATGTGGAGTGATATTAACAGAACGGCTGTTTAAGTGAAATTCTTTTCTGTTAAGGTGGGAAGTTTTATCAAAGGAATAATGAAGTTTTGAAATATTTTCTTTTAGACATAATAATGGGAATGTGAAAGAGAATAATTGGTTTCATACTAAAATGTGTTGAGGAATATTTTGAGAACACACAGTTATATGTGTATAACTTTTTGATATTAAATGTCACACTACGTATATAGTATGTCTTGATCCATTCATGATCATTTTTATCAATATGTTGTGATTGGTTAGGATCTTCGAGATCCCTACTAGGCTTATTGCTCATCCCACGTGTTGATAAACTTTTTCAGGTACAAGGCTGGAGGAATCATTTATTACTTGAAGTCTCTTTGTGGAGAAGTGGTTTGGAAATATTCTTCTGATCCTGGGGGATGCTAGTGATCCTTTTCTAGTCACCTGAAAAGAAATAAACAATCCGGTCGGGGGTGCCAAAATTAGCACTCCGACGGGCAAGTCAGTCTTTGCACTCAAGTTTATTTGTATTCTCAATTAAGTACAATAGTTCTCACATACCTCTTTCTGGCTAATGTTCTTCTATTTGTATCTTTTCTTTCTTGGGCCTCGGGATTAGGTTCATTTCCAATTCTGTATTCGGCATATTTTGTAGTAGTCCGCTCTCTACTCGGCCCCTTGCTTAATCGGCTATTTGGCCGAGTAGAGTTGCACTCGAGCCTGTGAGCATACGTTGAGTACCACGTATTTTGGCTCTCCCAGGTTCGACTATTCGGATTCTCTACGACTCCCAATACTCGGCCCCCACAATTGCCTCTTGAGCACTCCACTAACGACAATTGGTTGAAGTGTTTGGCTTCGAACTCGAAAAGTCAGAGCTGAAATTCGGCGGCTAACCGTATTCCAACACGAATGTCTAAACACACGCTTCTCGATTATCATTTCAACTTCCCGCCTTTTCATACACTTCTATTTATTATGATTTAAAATTTCGACGTCTTTTCAAATACATACACGCTTTTAGACGCTCGTCGCTGGACTGTCTTCCGAATTACCTCTGCAACTTCCGTTTCTTCTCTATCCTCTTCGTCTCTTGTAAGTTCTCTCCTTCTCTTCTTTGAATCTCTTTTCTTGCTTTGTTTTTGGCTTAGCATATTCGTATTGGCTGGGGGAAATGGCGAAACATTTGAAAGATCTCCTCTCACCGGATCGAATTTCTGGCTTCCGACGCCATTTCTTCCTTCCTGATGACGTTCGTCTGTCACTTGTGACAGACGACACCCTCAATATGGAGAGGGTTAATGAAACCACGATCGTCTTCCCTCTCCTATCAATTGTAGAGGGTAGAGTCCGTTTTCCCCTTCACCCACTCCTTGGGGCTGTGCTCTGCCATTGGGGCTTAATCCCTTCCCAACCCAACGTCAACTTCTTTAGAATCATGATGGGGATTATCGCACTAAACCGTCGCCTTAGGCTTAACCTTGGCATTCCTGCTATTTGGCATACGCCTTGGCCAAGTCTTCTGGTCGGCACGGGCGTTATTTCTTTAGGGCCAAGACACCGACCATCAACTAGTGACTATGCTTTCTAGCTCTGGGAAACGAGTCGATGATGTTATGGTCATCGTCCAAGGAAATTGGGAATTCGACAAAGGTGAGGATCGCCTTGATCGTATTCCTAGACAAAGGGGTGAACCAAGTGGCTGTGTAGATTCTTTTATTTATTTATTTTCTGTTATATTTGTAAAGCTTCATTTTCGGGACCTCATGGTTTTGGTTATGTAGGAAACGATTTGAAGAAAGCCCTGACCTCAACCAACGACGCTGTTCTTTCAGAAATCAAGGTTGCGCTCAAATATTTCGGCCGACTGAGTCTTCAGAAACAGGAAAGGGCGGCCCGCATTCTGCTCTGTTATGAGCCAGCTTATACGACCTTTTCGGCGGCGGAAAACATCCCAATTGTGAAGGGTAAGGAGTTTCTTACCGTCCTTATCCTAACTGATTTCCAAAATTTGAGTCAGGTCGATTTCGAGCGATCAGATTCGGAGCGACCGGTAGCTGAGGCCACCGAGTCAGACCAATCCGAAGCCGAAGTCGATGAGGGTTTAAAGTTAGCATTTGAAGAAGCCGACCTCAATTCAGTTGACCCTCCGTCCACTTCGGGTTGAGGGGACCTTCCACTTGACGATATCTTTCAAGGTCTAGAGGATCTTCCCGGCGCGTACCCAGAAGATATGGCTGGATTGAGCCTCGCTAAACTTGTCAAGAAGGCAAATGTGGAAAGGATGGCCGCACGGCGAAGGACGGAGGCCATTCGGGCTGCCGAATCTCAGCCTTCCCAGACAGTTGGTGGATCTCAGCCATCCCTGCCTATTGGCGAATCTCAACCCTCCTTGTTTGTTATTGAGGATGAAACGGCAAAAAATCGAAGTGTCGATGCGAAATCGGTTGTGCAGGCAAGTGTAGAGGCTGAGCAAAGGGAGAAGCGCCCTGCCGAGGTCGAGGTCAGCTCAGAAGAAGATCGTGCCGACAAACGACTTCGTTTGGAGGAATCGGATGTGATTGTACCTTTTGTTATTCAGCCGAAGATAAAAAATCTGTCGATCTCCTCCGATGCTTTGGTAATCAAAGATCCAACGGTCACACTCAGCATGGCTGTATCCGTTTCTTTGCCCGCTGACAAGGCGACTTTTCGGGCGGAGCCGGATCTGGATGCAATTACGTTGGCCGTGCAATCGGCTCTTTTGGTATATATCTTAACTTTGTCTTTTCACTTTATGCAAATATTGTTTTGGTTTTAACTTCCTGTTTTGTAGGCCATCGGAAGGATAGCCGAGATGGGTCATCGCTATCATGATGTCGTCGAGCAGATTAGTCGTTTACAGGCGGAGGTTGAGGACCAAAGGAGTAGGGCCGAGTTCGAGGTTTTAAGGGCAAAGATGGAGGGCGCCCGAGCAGAGGCCGAGATGGAGAGAGCCCGCAACGCTGAAGAATTGAGATCGGTCACCGAGAAGAGGGCGGATGCGAGCGACGACGCGCTTAAATTGGCCCAGGAGGCGATCTTTAAATTGGAGGCTGAGTTGGAAGAAATAAAGAAGGCGAAGGAAGTAGCCAACCTGGAGGCTTCCAGGGCATTCGACGCTGGGAAAAAATCTGCTTTCGATGAATTTGTAGACGAAGTTCCTAAATTTGAAAATCGAGGATTCAAACACGGCTGGCTCAAAGCCCTTGCTGCTGTTGATGTGACATTGGCTACGCCAATTCCATACGAGCAAGTGGATGTTGAGCCGTTGGAGTCTGACTCCAAGGACTAATTTGGGCGGCTGTTGTTTTTGTTTAAGGAATTTTCACCTTTTTACAGCTTTTTGTTTAGTAGTTTTCATATGTAAAATGACTACAATTTTTGCCTAATTTACTTGATGAAAATTCCTTTCGCACTTTGCTATTGTTTGTGCTAAATTGTGTTATTAGATCATTCATTCATGTACACTTGCCGACTAGATAATTAGGCAATTTTAAATCCAAAAAGCCAAAAATTAGCACATGGAGTGGCTATGGCACATATCGATCGGCACGGGGCTAGATGCTTTGCCAAATCTGCCCTTGCCCCAGCCAGTGCATGAACTCCAAGGCATTCATCCATTATTGCCGTTTAGATAATTAGGCATTTTTAACTCCAAAAGCCGAAAATTAGTACATGGAGTGGTTGTGGCACATATCGATTGGCATAAGGCTAGATGCCGGTTAGATTAATAAATCTGCCCTTACCCTAGCTAGTGCATGAGTTCCAAGGCATTCATCCATTATTGTCGTTTAGATGTTTAGGCCATTTTAACTCCAAAAGCCGAAAATTAGTACATGGAGTGGCTGTGGCACATATCGATCGGCATGAGGCTAGATGCCGGTTAGATTAATAAATCTGTCCTTGTCCCAGCCAGTGCATGAGCTCTGAGGCATTCGTTCATTATTGTCGTTTAGATGATTAGGCCATTTTAACTTCAAAAAGCCAAAAATTAGCACATGGAGTGGCTGTGGCACATATCGATTGGCATGAGGCTAGATGCCAGCTAGATTAATAAATTTTCCCTTGCCCCAGCTAGTGCATGAGCTCCGAGGCATTCATCCATTATTGTTGTTTTGATGATTAGGCCATTTTAACTTCAAAAAGCCAAAAATTAGCACATGGAGTGGCTGTGGCACATATCGATCGGCATGGGGCTAGATGCTTTGCCACTTAGATTAATAAATCTACCCTTGCCCCAGCCAGTGCATGAGCTTTAAGGCATTCATCCATTATTGCCATTTAGATCGGCATCTGTCTTTTGGAGTTTAGCATTAACGAAGTCGCCTCGGGGTTGCTGCAAGCATTAGAAATAAATGGGATGGACTCTTCGCGCCAGTAACTCCCCTTACTGTGTTCGGAATCAATTTAAAACCATTTGTGGCATAGGTAAGTGCAAATGTCAAATAGAGTTTTCTTCAACAGCAGAGGAGAAGCGCAAACTTTGGCTGAGCATGGTACTGCAATGAATCGCAGCAGCGAACCCACCCGTGCGAGAGGTAGGGAGTCCAAAGAACGAGAAAAGCATCGGCCTCCTAGTCGTAGAAGCAGATCACCCCACAAGGAGAAACAGCAACGAGGAAGTTCTCCGCGACCGCGACTGTGACTGAGAAATGAGGCCAACGTGGCGCCGCAACTGTTGGGTTTCGCAATTTTTATGGGGAATAAACCGATGACGGAGGCGGACTCCATCATCAAGGACCCAGGTGTGGCGGTCGAGTTTGCTCGACAGATTTTTCCACCGGAGGTCCAGAAGTCGATGATGGGTCGACAAGATTTCGACGTATTTCGAGAGGGCATCCACGGGGCGGTTAAAGGGCTGTATACCGCCTATGAAGTCGGCATGCGCTTGCGCGCCACTTGTCGTGAGATAGAGAAGAAGGAGGAAAGGATCTGCAGTTTAGAGGCTCGCACGGAGAAGGCAGAGCGTGAGCTCAGGGTGCTCAGGAAGGCTCAAACCACTAAGTCGTGTGCAATGGGTCAATCCAACCCGATCGTGGATGAAAGGGTGACTCAACGGCTTTTGAGTCACGCCATCGCCGATCGAGATACGACAAACATGTTCGCCATAGAGAATGCGAGGAACATGGGATACGAACAAAGCTTCCATGCGGGCCGATGCGAGAACCAGGGGTTTAGGCATGGTTGGATCGAGGCACTTCAGGCCGTGGAGACTCTCCGAGAAAAGGGTGTTGATTCGGCATCACCGCTGTACTAACGTGATCATTTACCCTTTTCTGTTTTTGAAATCGAAAAGAGCGACGATGAAGGAGACACCGCATAAAAACTATGTAGCATGCGTTAAAAATTATGTAATCATTGACTGATTGAATAAAAATGTTTTATTTTTCATATTTGTGTTTCTTTATAATCTTTGTTCGGCACGCATCTGTTTGCATGTTTCATTATAAAATGTTTCTTTAAAATGTTGGAATGAACACATTTCAGATGATTGAATAGACATTGGTCGGCCTGAGTGAATTATAATCAAGCATTTCATCTTGAATGTTTTTATGCTTTAACGCATAAACGGCTTTTGCCGGCTCGATATGAGAGCTTTCTATATTAAGTATTGATCGGCTTTATCGGCCCAAAGGCGTCACGCACCGATGGGGCTCAGAATCTGGAGACTGGCCAATCGTGATATCTACGAAGGGCACTCCAAATCTGAAGGCTTTATTGGCCCAAGGACGTCATGCGCCGATGGGGCTCTGAATCAGGAGACTTTTTGGCCAATCGTGATATCCACGAAGGGCGCTCCGAATCTGGAGACTTTATCGGCCCAACGACGTTATGCGTCGATGGGGCTCCGAATCCGGAGATTGGCCAATCGTGATATCCACGAAGGGGGCTCTGAATCCAAAGGATTTATCGGCCCAATGACGTCATGCGCCGATGGGGCTTTATCGGCCCAACGACATCATGCGCTGATGGGGCTCCGAATCCGGAGACTTTTTGGCCAATCGCGATATCCACGAAGGGCGCTCCAAATCCGAAGGCTTTATCGGCCCAATGACGTCATGCGCCAATGGGGCTCCGAATCCGGAGGCTTTATCGGCCCAATGACGTCATGCACCGATGGGGCTCCGAATTCGGAGACTTTTTGGCCAATCGTGATATCCACGAAGGGCGCTCCAAATCCGGGGACTTTATCGGCCCAACGACGTCATGCGTCGATGGGGCTCTGAATTCGGAGACTTTATTTGGCCAATCGTGATATTCACGAAGGGCGCTCCGAATCCTGAGGCTTTATCGAGCCAAAGACGTCATGTGCCGATGGGGCTCCGAATCCGGAGGCTTTATCAGCCCAACGACGTCATGCGCCGATGGGGCTCCAATTCCAGAGACTTTATTTGGCCAACCGTGATTTCCACGAAGGGCGCTCCGAATCCGGAGGCTTTATCGGCCTAAAGACGTCATGTGCCGATGGGGCTCCAAATCCGAAGACTTTATTTGGCCAATCGTGATATCCACGAAGGGCGCTCCGAATCCGGAGGCCTTTTCGGAACACCGTTGAACTGGAATTTGTAAATAGGGATCTTTGCATTACAGAAAATGAGATGTACATGGTGAACCATTAAGAACAGACATCATGTCCGACAAGTCGGGTCAATGATAAAATTTGCATAAATGCGTGGAATTCCAAGGCCGTAGTAGACTCCTTCCTGACATGTCTTTAAGCCGATATGCCCCTACTCCGGCAATTGAATCAATCTGATAGGGGCCGTCCCAGTTATGACCCAATTTTCCATCCGCCGGTTTCTTGGCAGCTGGAAGTACCTTCTTTAGGACCATCTCTCCCAGTGTGTAGCAGTGCAGTTGAACATGTTGATTATACGATTTAGCAAGGTGATGTTGATACCGCGCTACAGATGCAAAGGCACGATCTCTTTGTTCTTCAATCAGAACTAAATCAAAGGCAAGCATCATGTCGTTTTGGCCCATATCAAAAACCTTCGACTTCAAGGTTGGGAGGCCAATTTCCAGGGGTATGATTGAAGAACGACGTTTCCCCAATAGATCGCCTCAGCGTAGTCTGATGAGCCCACAACACACTCGGCAATTCTTCGACCCATTTGCCTTTGCCTTTTTCCAGCCTTTTCTTGATGCCGTCCAAGATGGATTTGTTAGAGGCTTCAGCTTGACCATTGCTTTGGGGATAAGCCAGCGTGGAAAAGTAGGGACGGATACCATACTTGCTGCACAACTCTCGGTAGACGCCACAATCAAACTGGGTGCCGTTGTTAGAGATGAAAGCTCTCGGAATGCCGAATTGCGTATTGATATTTCTCCATACAAAGCGCTTGACATCGACATCTCGAATGTGCGTTAATGCCTCCGCTTTAACCCATTTCGTGAAATAATCTGTGGCGACAATCAAGTATCGCTTGTTCCCTGGGGCCCTCGGCAATGGTCCTACGATATCAAGCCCCTACTAGGCAAACGGCCAGGGACTGGTGATAGAGCTTAACTCTTCAGCAAGCAGATGGGTTAACGGGGAGAACTTCTGGCACTGCTCACATTTTTTCACATAGTATTCGGCGTCGAATCTCATTGTCGGCCAATAATGCCCCTGTGTTATAGCTCGATGGGCCAAAGACCGCCCGCTAGAGTGTGCACCATAACTGCCTTCATGGATTTTAGTCAAAAGTTCTTCGACTTTGTTCGGATGCACGCATTCGAGGTATGGACCAGAAAGGAACTTTTTATAAAGCTTTCCTTGCGGATCCAAGTAGTAACACAGGGCTTTGTTTCGCAGCTTGTGCGCTTCTTTCTTGTCCTCTGGGAGTTGTTCGGAGGATAGGAATGCGACAATGGGATCCATCCAACTTGGTCCAGATTCTATGACATTGACCTGGACTTCTTCCGAAGGGCCAATGCTTGGCTCGGGGATGAAACCCACCTCGATGGTCCGTTTGATCTCTGAGTTAATGGCGGAGGCTAGGTAGACAAGGGCATCTGTGCGTGTGTTCTGATTACGTGTTATCTGGTTCAATTCATGATGGTCAAATTTTGCTAGCAAAGAGTTGGTTGTTTTCATGTAAGCTGCCATACGGTCGTTTCTTGCCGCGTACTCCCCTTTTAGCTGGTTGATCACCAGTTTTGAATCGCAAAATACAAGCAAATGCCGAGCACCCAGAAGATGTGCATTCCGCAAACCGGCTAGAAGGGCTTCGTATTCGTCTTTGTTATTTGACGCTTCGAAACCAAGCTTAATGGCTTGCTCAATTATTGCACCATCGGGAGCCATGATCACAACTCTGGCTCCGTTGCCCCGCTGATTAGATGATCCATCATAGTACAATTGCCAAATGTCCCTAACATAAATTCTCCAGTTCGGCTCTGGTCAAATCTCATCGGACTTAAAATCGGCAAGACCCCTAGTGAATTCGACAACGAAGTCAGTAAGTACCTGTCCCTTGATTAAGGTTCTAGGTAGGAACTGAATGTCGTACTGGCCGAGTTCAAAAGCCCACTTTGAAACACGTCCTGACGCTTCTACACTTCGTAGTACTGATCGGAGGGGATAATCTGTCAGCAGCCCAATGCTATGTCCCTAGAAGTAATGCATCAGTTTCCTTGCCGCCATGACTAGGGCTAGGATGAGTTTTTGCAGCAGAAGGTAGCGTGTTTCGGCGTCAACCATTGCCTTGCTCACATAATACACTAGCCACTACTCCCCAAGTTCTTCCTTTATCAGTACGGCGTTGACGGCCCTGTCGAAAACTACCAGATACAAAATGAGCGGGTCACCAGCGACAGGTGTTGCCAAGAGTGGTATTGAGTGGAGGTAAGTCTTGAGGCCGTTGAAAGCGACTTCGCATTCAGCGAACCATTCAAATGCCTTGCCCTGCCGTAGTGTATGAAAAAATTATCGGTAGAGGTCCGTGGAACGACTGATGAACCTATTGAATACGACGGCCATCCCCATTAACTTCTGAACCTCCTTGACCGATCGAGGGGAGCCGAGTTTTGGGGTTGCTGTGATTTGCCTTAGGTTGGCTTTGATTCCTCGGTGGTTGACAATGTATCCCAAGAATTTGCCAGAGCCGATCCCAAACGCACATTTGGAAGCGTTCAACTTCATTCTATAATTCCTTAGAATGCCGAATGTCTCTTCTAGATCGGCTATATGGTTCTGCTCTTCCTTAGACTTGACCACCATATCGTCAATGTACACTTCCATAGTGCGGCTGAGTTGCTTCTTGAACATGGTGGTGACCAATCTTTGGTAGGTTGCCCCTACATTCTTCAGCCCAAGAGGCATAACCTTGTAGTAGTAGGTTCCTTTTGGGGTGAGGAATGCAGTTTTGTCCTGGTCCTCTGGATGCATGGCAATTTGATGGTAGCCTCTGTAAGCATTGAGGAAGCTCATACGTTGATGGCGTGCCGTCGCATCCACAAGTTGGTCAATTCTGGATAGGGGAAAACAATCTTTGGGGCAGGCTTTGTTTAAGTCCGTGAAATCGACGCACATTCGCCAAGTCCCGTTTTTCTTCTTCACCACCACCATATTAGAGAGCCATGTAGGGAAGGTCACTTCCCTTATTTCCCTGGCATCAAGTAGTCTGTCAACCTCCTCAACAACGGTGGTAGTGTGCTCTGCGGCTGATCGCCGACTTTTTTGAATGATTGACTTGTACTTAGGATCAACATTTAAATGATGGTGTGAAATGGACGGATCTATACCGGGCATCTCATATGAAGTCCACGCAAAGACATCGAGGTTGCTAAGTAGGAAAGAGATTAGTTGTTGTCTGTCGGCCTGACTCAGGGATGCGCCAACCATGAATAATTTGTCTGGGCTTCCATCGATTTCAACTCGGTTTAAGCCTTCCGTGGCCGTTTCATTTGGGAGCTGCCCAACATCATCGAGGCACTCTCGATCTGGCACCTCAATAGAATTCACCAGCAGTTGCTTTGGCATTTTTTCGGCAAGGAGATAACTTGCTTGTGCCGATTTCTGGGAGCCACGGATTTGTTCAATACCGCGTTCTGTCGGGAAGCAGAGTAGCTGGTGATACGTACTCAGCACGGCCTACATGGTGTGCAACCAAGTCCGCCCCATAATGAGATTGTACAGCGATGGCAGCTTGACGACCAAGAATTATGCATTCACTGTGTGGGAGCCGGCTCGGACTGGTAATGTGATCTTTCTCAATGGGATTTTGGATTTACGTTGAAGCCGAATAATGGATAAAGAGCCGCGGAGAGATCTGATTTTGAGAATCCGAGTTTAGTGAAGTTCTTGTAATACATAACCTCTGATGTGCTCCCCGGATCAATGAGTACGTGCTCAATTGTGAATTGATTTAGGCGTAACTCAATTACTAAGGGATCGATGTGGGAAAGTGTCACATCGGCCAGATCTGAATCATCAAAAGAAATGCTTGCAGCTTCATGGGGTCGTTTAGTCAGAGTGAGTTGGTTTTGAGGGTCAGGATTCAACTGGATCGTATACACCGCGGATGGAATTGGCAGGTTGTATATCATGTGGATCACGCCGGCAGAGGTGAATTTTGTCTTAAGGCTATCGCTTTTGTTGGGTTGCCTTTTCAGACGTACTGCGGTAGCCGGCCATCACGTACTAATTCCTCCAGGAGATCTTTCAGTGCATAACAACTATCAGTATCATGGCCATGGTCCTTGTGATACTCACACCGTCTATCCCATCTTCTCGTATCGGGAGGTCCCACCATTTTTGACGGCCACTTGAAGAACGGGAGATGTTAGATTTTGGACATAACCGCACTGATCGGCTCTGTCAACTCCATATACTTCTTGTCAGCATGCCTCGTGCGCCTGCTGTCAACTTGCAATTGTTCATTTTCTCGGTGGGAGCATTGGTCGCTTGATCGGCGGGAATCTTGTCTCTTGTCCCGTTTGGCCCGATGTCGTGGTTCACGGCTCTAGGGTGCTATAGAATTTAACGATTGTGCAGATTCAGCCGGAGCCGTCTTGTTGGTCACATTTCCAGCTTTAACCCTCAAGGCATCATCTTCCACTTTACAATATTCTTCAACCTTCTTCATCAACAACCAAACTGCTTTGGGGGGCCGTCTGGTCAAAGAGTTGCGGAGGGCACTGTCGGGATGCAGTCCCATCTTGATGGCAGTGATGGCCATGGAGTCATTGCAAGCATCGTCTACCAGGTTGAAACATTCCCAATACTGCGCCGAGTAGGCACGAAGGGTTTCCCCTGGTTTAATCTGTATTGCCCAGAGGGAATCGGCTTGCTTGGCCTAGACCTCATTAGTGATAAACCTTGCCCTGAAGGATTTTTGGAGTTGGTGAAAGCTTTTAATCGAAACCGGCTCCAGTTTATAATACCACCTGACAGTTAGTGGTCCTAAACTGCTCGGAAATATTCTACACATCAAAGTCTCGTCATCTGCATGTAGCGTCATGGCTTGCTTGTAATGGCGGATATGATCGGTGGGGTCTGATTTACCGTCGTACAAGGTGGATGACGGTGCTTTGAATTTCTTGGGTAGCAATGCCTTTGCAATTCGTCATACGAAGGGATCATGCTGGTCTTCTTCATCTGAGCTGTTTCGTCTGCACTTATGCCTTATACGTGGACTCTCTTCAGAGGAGTTGGAAGTTTCAGATCGTCCATTCTTCTTGGGCTCTGGGGTAATGAGTCGGAGTCACTATCAGTGTCATGTTGTCGGGCTCAAGATCGTCGACCTCCGGCCCTCATAGGTCGTTCCAGATCTTGGCGTACAGCTTCTTTGGACATTGCCACCTCTAAGGCCAAATCCTGACAGAGACGTTCGTTTTCAGCAATCATGTTCTCCAACCTTTGTTCGTTTTGCTTTGCTTGTTCTATGATTGCTTGCATTGCCTCATGTTCTGAAGTCGAGGGTGAGGCAAAGTTCAAAGCGCGTCTTACGGGGATAGTCTCCGGTCCAAGCATGTTTGTTGGAGTGAGGTCGTCTCTCTGTGTGGTTTCATCAGTGACTATCGGAGGGTCTTCCGTTACGCCGCCATGGATATGTTTTAGTATTCCCACAGACGGCGCCAATTGTGAAGAAGTGATTTGGAAATACTCTTCTGATTTTGGGGGACGCTAGTGATCCTCTTCTAGTCACCTAAAAAGAAATAAACACTCCGGTCGGGGGTGCCGGAATTAGCACTCCAACGGGCAAGTCAGTCTTTGCACTTAAGTTTATTTGTATTCTCAATTAAGTACAATAGTTCTCACATACCTCTTTTTTGCTGATGTTCTTCTATTTATATCTTTTCTTTCTTGGGCCTCGGGATTAGGTCCCTTTCCAATTCTATATTCGGCATACTTTGTAGTAGTCTGCTCTCTACTCGGCCCCTTGCTTGATCGGCTGTTTGGCCGAGTAGAGTTGCATTTGAGCGTGTGAGCTTACGCCGAGTACCACGTATTTTGACTCTCCCAGGTTCGACTATCCGAAATCTCTACGACTTCCAATACTCGGCCCCCACACTCTTAATTATTGGCCACAAGGCCCTTTATTTGTAGGCCGAGTGCCATGTATTGTATAAGGGTAAATCCTTTTGTTTTATTTGTTGTTATTCAAGGTAAGCCTATGGGCATTGTACTATGTCATATTTATTCCATCATTGTTGCTTTCAGAGAATGATATTATTTATTCTTGCTATTCTCAAGTAAATGGAATTGTTATAATGGATTTGGTAATGTTATCCGAGTAATAAAAATGTGGGCATGACAAATTATTTTATTATTGTTATTTTTAGATAGGGCATGCACCAATTATAAAGGCCAAAAAATTGTTACTAAAAAAATGAAAAAGTTATTATACGAAAAATATCACTAAAGTTACTAATAGTAGTTTTAACCTAAAAGTCAAAAAGTTACAGTAAAAAAAAAAAAATCAAAAAGTCTATAACCTATACCAAAAAGTCAAATATTCTCTTTTCTCTCTATTTTTTGCACATCTTTTTGTAAAAAATCAAAAAATCATTCCAAACATACAAATTTTTTTACCTCATATTTTAATCAAAAAAATTAAAAAATTACTAAAATAGCATATTTCCAAACGGGACCTCAATAACAGACCAAAAAAAATTCTTTCAATTGCCTAAACGTTTAGGGAAAAACTCTCCTCATACAAAGGCCAATTAAAAAAAAAAAACATAAATAAAAGAAGTAAAATCATTGAGTAAAGGCTATAATATTATTTTCAATATTGAATAGATATGTCTATGAATGAGATATAAACCCTTGTCCCAAAAAAAATTTAAATAAATAAATCCATATGCATTTACGTAACACAAATAGGAAAATGTAAACATCTGTCATAGAACACAACCATAAGTCATATTTCGATAATTTAAATCGTTTATTTTATCAAACTTTGTGTATAAATTATTTATAAGAAATTCAATTACAATAGATATATGACTTTATTAAATTTGTCTTTGAGAAGATAAATAACCTATTTTTAAAATTATATTTATTGTTTATGTTTTTTGAGGAGAAAGACAATGGAATAATATGACTCTGATTATCAAATCAATCTAATTTTCTTTTAATGAATGACTTATGCATATAATTCGATGAAATAAATGGTTCAAATCGTCAAAACAAGACCTGTACGGGGAGGAAATAATTCTCCTCGTATAATCCTGTTGACCAAGTCCACGCTCCTCTGTACGACGTCGCTTTGTCACCTGAAAACACAAACGTGAGCTAGCCGGCGGGTGTGTGCCGGAAACCTCTCCGATGCCTAAGTCAGAGAACTTAACAAATAGACAAAGCTCTAAGTTCTCAGAAAGAATTGTGTTCAATTACCTCCTCCAAGGTGATGCTTGTGAGCTTTTATAGATTTCGAGTGGCACAATCCTAGTAGGACTTTTACTTCTCCATGCAGAGTCCTCCTAGGATTCATACTCCTAAGGATAATGCTTATCCTTTTACACCCTCCCCCACTGCTTAAACCAAGTGGGATGGTTTTTTCCATGGCCGAACTACTATCTGACCGAAGTAAAGTAGGCCGTACTGACAGTAGTTTGGTTCTTCTTTATGCTACACCATATCTCGGTTCTCTCATACACGAACCTTGGTGTGTTTGGACCAAACCAACGACTCTTGAATCACAGCGACTGTAACGCTTCCCTTTCCAATGACACGTGGCAGATTCTGATAGGCTGAGGATGGTTGTCACGCCGTCTTTCGTACTTCGTGCATTTTGAACAGTCCCGCCTCTTTTTGCCGCCTCTTCTCAGTCCCTTTTCACAAAACAACTTTTCTACTCTTGAATCATTCACTTACACTTTTCATATTCTTCGTCTTCTCTCTGCGAGCTCTAGCTGTTCTTGCCGTGTTCGTGCCTCCATCGCTGCTACTGCCTTCATTTCCAGGCTTCCTTCTTTTAACCAGGTGAGCAAATCCACTTTCCCTTCTTGTTTTTGCTTCCACATTCGTTTTATGCAACTGTATATCTTGTTTTGTGTGCTTTTTGCAAACACTTTCTTCCATTTGTTGCTTTTGCCTCTGTATTTTTATGAAAAAACCAGTAGAACTCCATGTGTGTATGAACAATATGTAGAAAACCAATCTTAGATCCAAAATCACATAGCAACCGAACTAGGTTCCTGTTTGCCCCAAATAGGTAGATCACTTCAGTCAATAGCCGAACTAGAACTTGTAGAGACAACAGTAGCTTCAAAAAATAACCTTCTGTTTTACTTAAACCGAAATAAAAACGAAATCTGAACATGCCAAACTAGGCACCTCGGTTTTCAACCGAACTAAGCTTTTTTAGGGGTCAAGCAAGCTTTCTTAGTTCCTAAACCGAACTCAGAAAGCTGCCCCTAGAGGCTTAACCGAAGTAACTTTATTCACTCCGCAACCGATTTAGGCCTTGGGGCCAAACCAGCTTTCTTAGTTTTTTAGACCGAACTAAGAAAGCTGCCCCTAGACGTTAAACCGGTGTACCGAGCAACCTGCCCAAACCGAGCTTCCAAACCTTTCGATGAACCGAGATAGAGACAGTTGTTTTGAGACCGAAGTAGGGCTTTTATACCTTGCTTTAAAATTGTAGCACGGTCCGTTGATCAGTGCTTAACCCACCTCGGTTTTTTTTACTTTGCAGACATAGGTTGCCCAGGCACTCCTGTGTGCGCTCAACCGAGCTACTGAGCACGATTTTTGAACCGATATAACTTATAAGTAAATTACACATCAGATGGGTAAGTATAGGTATCTAGTTGAGACCCCGGGCGGCCTAGCCGAATTCAGGAAAGATTACCAAATACCTGACGACGTCCAACTGGTTTTGGCCGAAAAAGACATCACACCCTGGGACAATGAAGGCTTCGTCCCCTTTACTCTTCAATCCATAATAGAAACCGGACTACGGTTTCCTGTCCAACCATTGATCTGTGAGTTCCTTAGGCAGACTAGGTTATGCCCTACCCAACTGTCCACCAATACATACCGTATTATTATGGGAATAGCCGCACTAAACCACCAAACCGGTTTAAACCTTGGCCTTGCCGAAATATTCCATCAGTATTCCATCGGCTCGAAAGATGCTGGGTGGGTCTATTACCTTAGGATCCGCCGCCGCCGAGAGAAGATAGTTAAGCACACACTGGACAAAGATCTTAATGATGATGATTTCTTCTGGGTCTCTGGGAACTTTGAGGATTTTCAAGCCCAAATTCCTGGCCGACCTATAAATTGGAAAAAGGGAGAACCTGGTAATTTAACTTCGGTCTTCTTCCTTGTATTTTATTTCGGTTTTTTAGTCCATTGACCGAACTAACACTTCTCTTTTTGCAGATTTCGCCCACCTCCGTTCCCTATATAGCTATCCCAACCTTGCGATTTTGCGAGCCGCACTACGGTGTCAAGAAAGGAGTTGGGCAAAGCTTCTAAACTTTGAGCCGACCTACCGGTATAGCGGTCGCCGAAAAGCAAAAGTAACCGATTTCCTTCTTGAGGAAGCACCAGCACCGGACCCAACCTTGCCCGAGATTCGACTTGTCCCACTAACAGCTGAAGAAGAAATGGCAAAGAAAAGCAGAGTTAGGGCCCTTCTGACCGCAACAACCAGGGCCGAAGTAACCCCAACTACTGAGGCGCAGCCTGCCGTTGTGGCCCTTCCTTCACAACGGCCTTCTTCATCTCGCCCTTCCAAACGCGCCCGATCTACGTCAACCGAACAGCAACTTGTTGATGAGGTCGAATCCATCCCTCAAAGTCCTCAACCTACCCTCCAACCGGAGCAAACTGACCGGGCTGAATCTCCGAAGTGGGCTCCACCGCTGACCTTCAACGACCGAGACATCAAAGCCACTAACTCGGTTGTGGCCGAAAAAGATCACCAGTTGGCCTTTAACCTGGCCAAAAGTGTGTGCCTTCCCAAGGACATGGAGCACCACTTGAAACAACTGAACACCGAAATGAAGTCAATTCGGTCTGCTTCCAAGTCCATGATTTTGGTAAGTATCTCTGTCCATTTTTTCTTGTTTGAAGTTTCCAACTTTTACTTCGGCTTAAGAGAAGTCTTCGTTTTGTCAGGCCTTGCAGAAGAACAACATCACTTACAAGAAAGTCCAAGAACTGAGAAAAACGACAAGGCAAGCTATGGCTGAAGCCGAGGCAAAGGCGGCCGAACTAGAGGAGGCCGAAAAGAAAATGACCGAGATGCAGGCTGAGAACGACTGTCTTGCCGATCTGGTTAATTCGGCTGAAGCAGAGAGGCAGAAAGCCGCCATCGTTATAAAGGACAAGTATCTGCGGGAGTTGTTGAAGCTTGAGAAGAGAAAAGACGCCGAAATAAGCGAACAAAAAGAGAGCGTGGAGGCGGCCGAGAAGGAGGGGTACAAGCGAGGTTACAAGGAGGCAGAAGATGCCTATGTCAAATAATGTGATGCCGCCAAGGAGCTTTTCTTCAAGTGCGGCTGGAGGGCGACTGTGGAGAAGCTCGGTCATGATCAACAGACCGAGGTCTTCGACCCTCCAGCATACTTTATACCGAAATCCCTTGCGGCGTATGCAGACGCCTTACAACAAGAGTTTCTGGAAGACTCAGATTCTGATGACTCCCTTGCTCCCGAAGACATTCCGGTTGTCAATGAAGATCCATCACTTCGGTTGGAGACCGTGGTAGAGGACCTACCTATCGAACAGCCAAATGAAACCGTGGTTCCAACCGAAACCATCCTGCCAGCCGAGAGGGAACTTCCTCCTGAAACTGGTCTTCAAGTTGACGGTGATGCGGCTTTTGACGCTGAAATACAAGAACTCTTTTCTTGATTTTGTACTTTTTTCTCTGTTTTTTGCTACCTTGTCTTTGTAACCGGGCTGCGGCCCCTTCTTTGTATTTATTTCAAACTTTTAATGAAATGGAAGCGTGCTTGCACTCTTACTCCGGTTGTGATATGTATGCCTGTGCTTTGTAATGTCTTCTATTACTCCAACTGTTATTTCGATTTTGGCTGGTTAAACTATACTTACCAGCCAACCACTCCTTAGCCGACATAATTACTTCGGCTGAGGAGTAGATTAAGTGTTGGTTTAATCCAGCCAACCATTCCTTTTTCAGCCGTATCCTTACTTCGGCTGAAGAGTAACAAGTGTTGGTTTAATCCAGCCAACCACTCTTCGGCCTTACACTTACTTCGGCTGAAGAGTAACAAGTGTTGGTTTAATCCAGCCAACCACTCTTCAGCCTTACACTTACTTCGGCTGAAGAGTAACAAGTGTTGGTTTATTCCAGCCAACCACTCTTCAGCCTTACCCTTACTTCGGCTGAAGAGTAATACGTGTTGGTTTAATTCAGCCAACCACTCTTCAGCCTTACACTTACTTCGGCTGAAGAGTAACAAGTGTTGGTTTAATCCAGCCAACCACTCTTCAGCCTTACACTTACTTCGGCTGAAGAGTAACAAGTGTTGGTTTATTCCAGCCAACCACTCTTCAGCCTTACACTTACTTCGGCTGAAGAGTAACAAGTGTTGGTTTATTCCAGCCAACCACTCTTCAGCCTTACACTTACTTCGGCTGAAGAGTAATAAGTGTTGGTTTAATCCAGCCAACCACTCTTCAGCCTTACACTTACTTCGGCTGGAGAGTAACAAGTGTTGGTTTATTCCAGCCAACCACTCTTCAGCCTTACCCTTACTTCGGCTGAAGAGTAACAAATGTTGGTTTATTCCAGCCAACCTCTAAGTTAGTTTTTCCAGCTAACTTAGAATACTTTGTGGTTATTCCGACCAAACGTCCTGCAGCCTGGATCCTTATCCCGGGCTTAGGAAGGGTGTTGGTTAATTCCAGCCAACCTCTAAGTTAGTTTTTCCAGCTAACTTAGAATAGAATGCTTGTTGTACACCTAATCTATACTAAGGCTAACTCTTACAAATAACAACTTGCTCTGAAAAGAATTGCATGTTTTATTGAAGGAAGAAAAAATTACATATGCTTGAAAAAGAAAAGCTAAAAGTAAAATAACTTGAGATTGCCCGTATTCCATGGCCTAGGGATTGCCTTGCCATCCTTGTCTTCTAGGTGGTATGCCCCTTTGCCTGCTAACCCAACCACCCTGTAAGGACCTTCCCAATTTGGGCCTAACTTGCCGTCTCCTGGGTTTGAGGTGTTTCCCATTACTTTGCGCAGTACCCAATCGCCTATCTTGAATTGTCTTGGATGCACCTTTTTGTTGTATTTTCTGATTAACTCTTGTTGGTAGCCGGCAATGTGAACCAGTGCCCTTTCCCTTCTTTCTTCTGCAAGGTCGAGTTCTAATGTTATGGCTTCTCCATTTAAGTCAGGATCAAAATTTTCGCTTCGAATTGTGGGGAGGCCAACTTCTAGTGGGATTACTGCTTCCATTCCGTAGGCTAAGGAGAATGGTGTTTCTCCTGTTGATCGCCGAGGTGTGGTGCGGTAAGCCCATAAAACATGAGGAAGTTCATCCGCCCACTTGCCTTTTGCCCTTTCTAACCTTTTCTTTAGTCCATCCAAGACGACTTTATTTGATGCTTCCGCTTGGCCATTTGCTTGAGGATATGCTGGTGTAGAATTGTAGAACTCTATCTTGTATTCTTCACAAAAGCTTCTAAAGATTCTGCCGTCGAACTGAGTTCCATTGTCTGAAATCAGTGCTTTTGGTATACCGAACCGAGTGATGATATTCTGCCAAACAAACTTCTTCACGTCTTTTTCTTTGATTGATGCCAATGCTTCTGCTTCCACCCACTTTGTGAAGTAGTCTGTTGCTGCGAGAAAGAATTTTCTGCCCCCGGGCGCTGTTGGAAGTGGTCCTACTATGTCCAAGCCCCACATTGTGAAAGGCCATGGGCTAGTTAATGGTAGGAGTTCTCTTGCTGGTTGATGTATTTGGTGCGCGAATTTTTGGCATTTCTCACACTTCTTCACATATTTCTCTGAGTCTGCTTGCATATAGGGCCACCAATATCCTTGCGAAATAGCCCTGTAAGCGAGTGACCTTCCCCCTTGATAACACACCCCTTCGTGTATTTCGAACAAGAATGCTTCTACTTTGCTGGGATGAACGCACTTGAGGTAAGGCCCAGAGAATGACTTCTTGTATAATGCCAAAGATGGAGATAGCCAAAATCGCTGTGACTTTGCCCTTATTCTGTTGGCTTCTTTTTTCTCTTCTGGTAGGATGCCGTCTTTTAGGAATTGGATGATGGGATCCATCCAAGAAGGGCCTAATTCTGTGCAACATACTTCTTCTGCTTCGGGGTCTTCTATGCTTGGTCTTGGTAAGAAGTCGATGAGTAATGGATGAGGGATTGATGTATCTGCCATTGAGGCAAGGCCTGCCAACTCGTCCGCTCGGCTGTTTTCCTCCCTGCCAATTTGTTCTATCCTTACCACATCAAACTTCTTGATCTCTGTTCTGACTAACTCTTGGTACTTGGCCATTCTGTCATCCTTTGCTTCGTATTCGCCAGAAATTTGGTTTACCACCAGCAGAGAGTCACTGTATACCATTAGTTCGGTTGCCTTCATGAAGTGTGCTGACTTGAGTCCTGCGAGAAGTGCCTCATACTCCGCTTCATTGTTGGATGCTGGGAAGCCAAGGTTGATTGCTTGTTCTACAACCAGGCCGTCTGGAGAGATGAGGACTATGCCAAGCCCTGCGCCATGTCGGTTGGATGCCCCATCCACAAAGAGCTTCCACATCTATCCAACGAATAATTTCCAGCAAGTGGAAGGATCAGATGATGCCGTGAGGTCTAGAATGGTGTTTTCTTCAAGGTCCATGTTGGCTATCTGTCCTTCGTCCTCTGTTTGAACTGTTGGTGGGCCTTTGGTTGTCTCTTCCTTGTTGTCCTTAGTGTGGTCTGCCTTGGTGCTTGATTGACTACCTTCTACTAGGGGTTGCGCTATTCCGGCGTCGACTTCCGTCCCTAGTTCGGTTGTGCCAGTTAGGTCGACTGGGCAGATATGATGACTTCCAGGAGTGAACTCTGCGACGAAGTCTGCCAAAGATTGGGCTTTTATTGCGGTCTTGGGTTGGAACTTGATGTCGAATTGTCCCAACTCTACTGCCCACTTCAAAATTCGCCCACTAAAGTTCGCCCTTTCAAACAGAGCTTTTAGTGGAAAAGCTGTGAGGACGACTATGGTATGGGCATGAAAGTAGTGTGCCAATTTTCTGGAGGCCATCATTAATGCCAATGCTAGTTTCTCCAAGGGTAAGTACCTTGTTTCGGCTCCCAACAATGTCTTGCTGACATAAAAGATGGGCAAGTGTTATATTCCTTCTGCACGAACCAACACTGCGCTGACTGCGTGCTGAGAGACTGCCAGGTACAAAAAGAGTTCTTCACCAGGTACTGGAGTAACAAGTAGTGGTGGGGAAGACATGTACTCCTTCAAGCTTTCCAGAGCTTGGTCGCATTCTTCGTCCCACTCAAACTTGGCCTTTAAAGCTTGGAAAAATGGTCGTAGTCTGTCTGATGACCTGCTTATGAACCGGTTAAGCGCAGCTGCCATACCAGTGAGATGCTGCACTTCCTTGACTGAGTTTGGTCTCTCCAACTCCTGGATTGCTTTGATTTGAGAGGGGTCTGCTTCAATACCTCGGTTGGTCACCAGGAAGCCCAAGAATTTGCCAGATCCAACCCCGAATGCGCATTTGGACGCATTGAGGCGCAACTTGTGTTTCTTCAGGATCTGGAACATCTCGCCTAGATCTTTAAGATGGTCATTCTCATCCTTGCTTTTGACCACCATGTCGTCGATGTAAGCCTCCATTGTCCTCCCTAACAATGGTTCAAACATCTTGGTGATCATCCTTTGGAATGTCGCCCCTACGTTTTTTAGGCCAAAGGGCATGACCTTGTAGCAATATAACCCCCTTGGTGTGGTGAAGGATGTGACCTCCTGGTCTGGTTCATGCATGGCGATCTGGTGGTAGCCCCTGTATGCATCCAGAAAGCTAAGTCGGTTATGCCCCGCCGTTAGGTCCACCAGTTGATCTATCCTTGGTAGGGGAAAGCTATCTTTTGGGCACGCCTTGTTGACTGTTTTGTAGTCGACGCAGACACGCCATTTACCATTCTTTTTTGGTACTACAACTGTGTTGGAGATCCATCTTGGGTAGTGCACTTCTCTTATTGCTCCTGCCTCCAGCAGGTTGCCTACCTCTTCTGCCACTATTTCGGCGTGGTGGAGCGCCGATCTGCGTGTGCGTTGAATGACTGGTCTGGCGGATGGGTGGACATTGAGTTGGTGGCTGATGAAGTTTGGATCAATACCTGGCATATCGTAAGGCGTCCAGGCAAACACTTCGATGTTAGAGGTCAAAAATTCCAAGACCTCTAATCTCTCAGTGCTGGACAACGACGAGCCAAGCAAGAAGAACTTATCCGGGTTCTTCTCATCTATTTTTACCTCCACCAAGTCTTCCACCGCTTTTTGATCAGCCTCTTTACCGACGTCCGCGAATAGCTTATTGCTTTCGGGTTCCTCCACCGAATGAACGTATCCTTTGGCAGCGCGGCTGCCATTTACCGTGACGAAACACTGTTTTGACATGATCTGGTCCCCATAGACTTCTTCAATTATACCAACGTCGTTGGGGAACCTCATTACTTGGTGGTAAGATGATGCCACCGATCGCATGGCATGCAGCCATGTTCTGCCTAGGATGATGTTGTAGGTGGAGGGGACTTTTAACACCCAGAACTCCACTTGCTTTGTCACGCTTCCTGCTCTGACTGGAAGGATTATTTTGCCTACAGGCCACTCTAGCATGGAGTTGAATCCAATCAGGGGAGAAACTGCAGGCGCCAAGTCTTTGTCTTGCAGCTTCAACTGTTTGAATGTTTCGTAGTACATGATCTCACATGAACTACCCTGGTCGATCAGAATCCGCTTGACGTCAAAATCTTTGACTCGGAGAGTGATAACCAGAGCATCATTATGGGGGCAGTAAATTCGTTCCAAGTCCTTATCCGAAAAGGACATGACGTTTGTGGCCTCTGTCTTCCCTTTCTTGATGGCAGGTTGGGTACTTAGCACTTCTCTAAAGTGCTCAGCCTTCTTGATTGAACCTCTGAGCTCGCATACGCGCTCAGGTTCAAAAACTCCATGTATTACATTGATGATGCCCTGTGGTGGTGCATCATTTGGCATCCCATTGGGATGGTCATTATGATCTTGGGGGGCCGGTTGCGTCCCTCCTTCAATGTATTTGTCCAAGTGGCCTGCTGCCACCAATTCTTCCAAGTGCTGTCTCAGTGGCGTGCAATTCTCAGTTCGGTGCCCCTTTTCTTTGTGGAAGGTGCACCGTGATCTGTCGTCGTAATTTTTCTGAGCTTCCCCTAGCTTGGCTGGCCACTTGACAAAAGGCTCATCTTTTATTTCGCTCAGAATCCGATATATTGGTTTTTTGAACACCGTTGTTATGGCAGTGCGGATTCTCAACCATCTTTTGTCTGGGTCTTCTCCGTTATCTCGTCTGCCACGCCCGTTTTTGTTACTTCGATCTACCATGTTGACCTTTGCTGAGGTCTTCTTTTCTGGCACTGGAGTCGCACTGGATTTTGCTTTGGCACGTACGCCGTCCTCCTCTACCCTGATGTGCTGGTGCACTCTCTCCATCAGGGCTTCCATAGTGAGGGGTGGCGTCATGGTGATCGAGTCCCTCAGTCTATTCCCGACTGGAAGGCCTCTTTTATATTGTGCAATGGCTAGATTGGTGGGGCAGTCTCCAATCTGGTTGAATGTCTCCCAGTAGCGACTGTTGTAAGATCTGAGGGTCTCTTTTTCACCCATGTCGATGGAGAGTAGTTGGTCGATCTCCACCGGGGTTTTAGTGTTCGTTTGAAACCTTGTCACGAAGGCTTCTGCCAATTGAGCCCAAGAGCCTATGCTGCCTTCTGGGAGTTTCTCGAACCAAGTCAAGCCTAGGTCGCCAAGGATTGATGGGAAGAGTATGCACATTAAGGCCTCGTTTCGCCTGTAAACAGCCATGACTTGGCGAAAGTGGCTCAAGTGTGAATACGGGTCCGTCTTCCCTTCATATGTAGTGAATTTCGGCTGAAGGAAGCCTGATGGTAGGGGAGCGTTTTCGATTGCTGGAACAAACGGCGAAGTCTGTAGTCTTGCCAATGCCTTGTCCGTTGGTTCGTAAGCCGGTCACGGTATTGGCATTCCAACCTCGACGCTTCCATGCGTCCGAGGAGCCAACTGTTGTAAGGCCGAAACTCGGTGTGGATCCCTTGCCCTGGCATCCTCCTTGCATCGTGCTTTTTCTTCGAGCACGGTTCGTAAGTCGGATGATCTGGGCAGCTCTGTTTGTCTAGATCTGGTTTGGTGAGAATGTGAAGGCCAATACGTGCTTCCTTCAGTGTATGATCTTTCGGATCTCGTCCTCTCAGACCTGGAGTGACGAGTCCTTGAAGATAAGGAGTGGGTGTCGCCTGTCCTGAGGCTTCTACTCTCTCCTTGGGAGGGTGTAGTATTCCTACTACGATTCTCTGAGTGGCGAGGGGGCGTCTTGTGCTTGCGCCTCTCTCCTGTCGCCACATCTTTAGTCTTCATCTGGCATTTTAATGCTTCCATGTCCGCCGCCATCTTCCGAATTAGTTCATCTTGCTCTTTCACACGATCCTCCAGAGCTTGTGAGTCAATCCTCCGTCTTTGCCGATCGGGACTTTGAGAATGGGATTGACGGGGGCTGTGATTCCGTCTTCCTCTAGCATCCCTTCTGGAGGCATGACGTTGTGTATAAATTATTTATAAGAAATTCAATTACAATAGATATATGAATTTATTAAATTTGTCTTTGAGAAGATAAATAACCTATTTTTAAAATTATATTTATTGTTTATGTTTTTTGAGGAGAAAGACAATGGAATAATATGACTCTGATTATCAAATCAATCTAATTTTCTTTTAATGAATGACTTATGCATATAATTCGATGAAATAAATGGTTCAAATCGTCAAAACGAGACCTGTACGGGGAGGAAATAATTCTCCTCGTATAATCCTGTTGACCAAGTCCACGCTCCTCCGTACGACGTCGCTTTGTCACCTGAAAACACAAACGTGAGCTAGCCGGCGGGTGTGTGCCGGAAACCTCTCCGATGCCTAAGTCAGAGAACTTAACAAATAGACAAAGCTCTAAGTTCTCAGAAAGAATTGTGTTCAATTACCTCCTCCAAGGTGATGTTTGTGAGCTTTTATAGATTTCGAGTGGCACAATCCTAGTAGGACTTTTACTTCTCCATGCAGAGTCCTCCTAGGATTCATACTCCTAAGGATAATGCTTATCCTTTTACACCCTCCCCCACTGCTTAAACCAAGTGGGATGGTTTTTTCCATGGCCGAACTACTATCTGACCGAAGTAAAGTAGGCCGTACTGACAGTAGTTTGGTTCTTCTTTATGCTACACCATATCTCGGTTCTCTCATACACGAACCGTGGTGTGTTTGGACCAAACCAACGACTCTTGACCGGTATAACTCCCAAACCGGTATACCTCTAAGGTCGGTATAACTTCAAGGCCGGTCTAACTTTAAGTCGTTCCTAGGCCGAAGTACATTTACAATCCTCTAACCGAAGTAACTTTATCATTAGTGAGCCGAAGTAATTTCACCTCCTTGGGCCGGAGTAACTTTGTCTCCCCAAGGCCGGAGTAACCTTGCTCTCCTGGGCCGGAGTATCCTTTACGACCTTTTTACTTAGTCCTTCGCGTTTTGGGCCTCAAAGTCCAACTCGCAGCTCGGCCCAATTTTTCCCAAAAATTACCCTATTTTTAAAATTATATTTATTGTTTATGTTTTTTGAGGAGAAAGACAATGGAATAATATGACTCTGATTATCAAATCAATCTAATTTTCTTTTAATGAATGACTTATGCATATAATTTGATGAAATAAATGGTTCAAATCGTCAAAACGAGACCCATGGTGGATCCCATGGAACCCAACAAGACTAAAGATAATCCAATCCCATACTAAAGACTCGTTTAGAATTACCTTTTTATGTAATTTTTTAAGTCTTTACAGAAAAAAAAAACGTGTAAAACAAATATAGAGAGTAATTTAATAATTTATAGCAATTTTTTTTTAATAAAAATCTAACTTTCCAAAAATGTTACACTTATAGTGTCCGTTTGGTTTGATTTTAAAATTAATTTTGAAAGATAAGTTTTTTAAAAGAGTTTTGAAAATTTGAAATTTTTTTTGGTTATATTGTAGTTGGAGTTTTGTAGTTTGTGATGATTTATAACTTTTTGTAGTTGAATAGATGTGTGTAAGAGAAAAAATGATTGATTGATGTATAAGATGTGAAAAAATGAGAGAGGATGAAAAAAAATGTGATTGATGGATGTGTGGAAGTAAGAAAAGAAGAGAAGAGATAGAAAAAATGATTGAAAACAGTTTTGAAAAAATTGTAAACCAAATAAATTTTAGATTTTGAACTCCCAAAAATTGGTTGAAGACCAAACCAAATAAGTAATTTTTTTATACCACTTTTTATTTATAACATGATTTGGCATATGCATAACCATTATTACAGGGATAATTATTTACTGGTCTAATTATAAGGACCTGTGCATCCCACAAGTGTTTGTATAGATTAAAAGTCCCACATGTGTTAGTAACATTTTTTTAAAATTTGTCACTAAAAATTTATATTTAGTGATATTTTTCGGTAGCGAATTTTTTAACTGTTACTAAAAACTAACAATTAGTGACATTTTTCTTAAAAAACCCATTAAAAATATTAAAAAATAGGACTTTACGATAACAATTAAAAGTGAATAGGATTTTTTAATACACTAAAAAATAAAAAAAGACTTATTGATACATCCATCTTCCTAATATGACTTTTCAATCAATTTCCTTTATTACAACAAGTATCAAATGAGTCTCACTAATATTCCGTAGTTATATATAGCAACAATGATAAAAACCCTTAATTGATCTCTCTTAAATGGCTCCTAATGATGTGGTATTGAGGTTATATCCTATCTAATAGAATATTTGACAAATAAAAATTTGATACTTGTCAAATATATCATTAAAAGTGAATTTTAAGAATAATAAATTAAATATTTCAAGAATTTTTCTATATCATGATTACACAGGAACGGCCCAAGTAAAGGGCACCATGGCCACTTCCTAGGTCTTCGAATTAAATGCCTTGATTGGCAAAGGCTTTTTTTTTTTTTTTTTATATATAAAAAGATAAAATAGGATAAAATAGTCAATAAAATAAAATATCGCATCAAGTTCATAATCATTTTACTTTTTCTCTCACAAACAACACATTCAATTATTAAAAAAAATCTAACAATCTTTCTAATCACAAATATTTTAGCCTATTAAAATAGTCAAAAACTAAAATAGCCTATTAAAATAGTCAACTTCCCAAACAACGCCAAAGAAGGCCCAATTTCTTGAGTGTACTTGCATATATATATATATATATATTTTGTGTTCGTGTAAAATTATATAATGAACATTGATCAATACCAATCTTGTTTGAGAAGTTGGTTATTTTAATTAGTTATTTAGTTTTTTAATTATTTTTGTCTAACTAAAATTATATCTGGGAAGTTAATTGGATTTTTTTTTTTTTTTGGTAACTGGTTTGATGGTTGTGAGAAAAAGTAAAATAATTATGAGTTAGATGTGACATTTTATTTTATTGGCTATTTTAGTCTATTTTATCTTTTAGTGAGCTATTTTATCCAAATAAAAAAAAAATATGAGTAAAATAAGAGATTTACCACATCAGTAGTAGAGTCTGGATCAGCAAAGAAGCATGTCAATTTTCCTTTGTCATATACAATTGCTAAGGGACTGTTTTGAATAATCTAAATAAGTATATTTTTTTGATTTTTTATAAAAATAAAATAATATAAATACACTTATTTAGTTTATATCATATAGTACCTAAGCTATCAATCATTTTGTAATAAAAAAAAAAAAAAAGAAGAAGTCAATTTATAGACTACATCCCTCCCTCTCTCTCACTCACTTTAAATGAGAAAAAAGCTTGAGCTCTACACCACCAAACCCCCTATTAAATAATGTTTAAGAATCAGTTAGTATTGGCTGGTTGATTGAATATTGAACTGAAAATTGGTTTAAAAAAAATAAACTTCCCAAACGATCCTAGTTAAAAGGACAATTTTGTACTTTTACCTTGCACCTTCAATCCAACTGGGGAAGGGCTCTAAGAAAGTGCTAATATATATATATATATATGGGTATAGACACCCCATTTTTGAAGGCCCTTATGACTTGGACATCCTTGCATGCACACCCGATGATGGGTCTAAATGCTCGTTCAGTGCTCGAAGTCCTCAGCGAAATGTCATAACTTTGAGACTTTCAAACCCTGTACCATTGTTTTGGGCAGTCAACACTCTGTGTTTTTTTAGTTGAAGCTTGGATTTAAGGCCATTAAAGGTTAAGGGGTTGATAATCCTTCTTTGTACCTTTGTTTTGGAGGCCTGAGGCCTTAGCCCTTGTGTTTCCCATCCTTTACTATCTTTTTCCAAGCATGTAAACACTGATTTTCAGAGCTTTTTCAGTGGCCAAAATCATGTTTTGAAGTCCAAATTTAGAGGGGTTAGCCTCCCCTTCTTGTGTCTTGCTTACTAGCCTAGCTTGCTCTATGTGTTACCTTATTTCTCAAGCCTCTTTGGTCTTGATTCCAGCATGTTTTAGGCTTTATTTAGGACTATTTTAGACCTGTTTTTGGTTGTTTCAGTCTTTTGAGCTTTGCTTTGCATGCTTCTAGTGTAATAGTCCTCATAAGCTTGGTGTTCTAGGCCTTAGACATCACTTATTTGAGTTGATAGCACTTATATTGGGCTTTTCATACTTCATTTCAGCACTAATAATCTCTGCAACCTCCCTCTTTCTTGACTTTTTATTTTGCTTTGAAACTGGTTCAAGTCACTTGTTTGCCCAAGTATGAAATTGAGGTTTCATACTCAATGGTTTAATCCCTTATAGGGCTCATTACCAACGGTATGATGCTTCTTTCATGCCCAAAGAAACTTGTGTTTTGAACCCTCTTTTCATTAGAGGACTTTAATTCACTATTAGACTTAATTGGATTAAAGAATGGTTGGTAAATTAAAATGAATAACTAAAACTTGGGACTGAAAGTGATGCAAGATAATAATTGGTTGTGTTCAATCGGACGTTAATTGAACACATGGAACTTGGACCATTTCATACACATTGGTGATAAAATTCTCCAAGCCTCCAAGGTCAACTTCTTCCCTTGATCATTCATGAAAGGGAGGAGGTTTGTGTCTTTTTTGCATTTATTGAAATTGCATATCTTGAGTCACAAGCCATCATGCAATGAAATTGCTTGAGTTGGTTGTTTGTGGCTTAAGTACACCACTCATTGGATTTGCTTATGATAATGAGGGGTGAGTTGTGCAAACAAGCCCTGGAAATACCCTGTATATGCTCTGTTTGTCCTCTATTGTAGAAAATTAACCTGTGCACTGATGGTCGGCAAGTGGTCGGGAAACCACCATCCATGGCTAGTTAGTGGCCGGCAGTCTATACCAGTGGCCGGCTGGCTACTGATTCAAATTTGGCAGTATGTTGGTAAGGCAGAGCAGAGTGAGCAGCAATGTTGGTGTTCAGTTGTGCAAACAGAGTCATTCAGAAACAAAACAGTGGCGTTTTTGGGTGAAAACCGAGCATGCGCATGAACATCTCTCATTTTCCAAGGCGGAGTAGTTAATTGTTTAGTTTAATTATTAATTGCACTTGTGTTGTAATTATTTAATTAGTTAAAGTAGTTAACTAGTTGTGTTGTTCAATTAACTAGAATAGTTAGTTAATTTATTCAAGTGTTGTAATAATTAGTTAAAATAGTTTAGCTAGTTATTTATTTCGGTTTGTAATAGTTAGCTTAATTAGCTTAGCTTAATTAGTTAGCTAGTTAGCTAGTTTATTCATTTTGGACTCTCCTTCGTGAGAGCGCAATGTAATAATGTGTATGTCTTCCCACCCCACGTCTTTCTCTCTTTTGTTTAATTGTTTATGTTGGTTAGTTTAGGGACATCATGTTTCAAATAGCATATCTCATGCTCACATCCACTTGTACTGCATGCATCAAGGCTCGGTTCATTATTCTAACTGCCTTATTAGTTCAATACTTCTTTGAATACGTGCTTAGACCGCATGTTATCAAATTGTTTCATATGCCATGTTAAGTAGCCGAGCCTATTTTAGTTACACATTACATGTGTTGCATTTGTCATCTTGCATAAGTTAGGGTCATGCATTTTTCTAACTTTTTTGTTTATTTTGGCTTGGAGTACTAGGTGAGCCTTTTACTCGCTTTAGCATCTTGCATGAAATGTTGATGTTGCCATGTCTACCATGCTTGCCATGAGACTAAGTGCTTAAGTGCTATAATTGCTTGAATTACTGTGGATGAAGGCTTATTGCTTGAATTAGAATAATTTGAGTAATGTTTATATGTGATCACTTTTTCAAGTGATACACATTTCGAAACAATTTTCAAAACAAACATGAATTGAGATGTTCCAATTCTTGCAATTTAGTCTATACTTGTGTGTGTGCGCATCACATAGTAATGCTAGCTTAATAACAGGAACAAGAGCATATAATGTTGATAAAAATCATATCATAATTAGAAGAGGCCGATCTTTGATCGAGCCAGTAGGGGTGCTCAAATTCATTCATGACCTTCTCCTTTCGTACTTAAGTTCCCAAGCCAAGACAATCTTGGTGAAGACGGATGCGTGGCCTTTGGCACGAGTCATGGGTTTCCTAAGGTTTCCAAATAAAATATTTAGGTGGCAACTCTGTATCTGGTAAAGCAATCTATTTTTGGCAATTTGATTCAAAATTGATTTTCCAAAAAATTCGCTGGATTTGGACTCTTTGGTGTTTTTCAATTTCACATTGCACTTGTGAGATTAGATTCAGAACTGCAGGAGTCTGAACTGTAGGGTTATATTGAGCTTCCAAAAGGAGGTGCGAAAAAGTCAAGCTACAGTTTCTGGCAACTCTGTTGAGGACTTAGAGAAATTGACTCGAATTCATGATATGACATTTTATCTGCACTTATATGTTTCTTTGCATTGCATTTGCATTGGTGCACCTAAGTCACTGTGTTTGTCATCTGCTATTCCTGGATGGTTTGCCAGAGGCTCGCTTGCTAAAAGGCTGACTGGTTATGGGCTCTGCCATGATGGGAACACAACCCTTGGATCTGGACTACTGCTGTACCGTTTGATCCTCCTTCCACCTCTCGGTGTTGGGTGGAGAGGTATATTAGGTAAACTTGTCGAGGTACCCTTTTTGACCATTTGGCCTAGTTGCATATCGAAAGCCATAGAAACTATTCCAAACTAGGACATGATGCTTACTCGAAATGCAAGATTGCATGAAACCTCTTTGTTTGACTAGTGAACCCTAGTTCCTGACGAACCTAAGACAGGGTAATCCTATCCCCTCACAGGGGTGTTTTGGATCTCACTTAACTGGTATGTGCTTTACAGTGAAAGTGTACAGGAACGTGCGTATCAGTTACAAGTTGGGTATCAGTTTTGAGGGCAGAATTCAGTGTTGAGTGGAGTCTTACAACTTTGATTACATTTGTGTGTTGTTAATATCTAAGCTGAGGTGTTGTGCAGTTTCTGATTTTTGTTTTCCTTTTGCTTTATTTCTTTTTCCTAGGTAGTTTATCACAATTGTTTCGGACAGTTCGAATATCCCTAAGCACTCTGGACCTGTGCCAGGAGGCTTTACAGATCCAGAGATCTTGTCAGGGGACAACCTGTGTTTGCTTCGCTCCCCCCGATTACTAGACGGAGAAGAGTTAGGCTCAATTCACCAGTCCAGCAGTCACTCTTCACTTCACCTACACCTTACCAGGCTCAGTTTTCTACATCCGATCCAGTAAGAAATTACTTGCCAATTTCGATAGCACAATATCCACCAGTTAGTAGGGAGGACTTGATCCGTCATCTCCAGCAAATAGTGGAAACCATGCAGCAAGATGCTACTCGTCAGGCTGAAGTCATAGCCCATGAAGCCGAAGTAATAAACAGGCTGCAACAACAACAACCACAGCCAGCAGCGGCTTCTGCATTTCATGCACCTCCTGCAAGTATTTCAGCACCCAGAATTACTGCTAATGCCCAGGCTGAGAATCAGGGCAATCCGGTAGACCCCATCCCACCACAAGCCTCCAAAGCACCTGTCACACCCCCAAACTCGCCCCTAAAAGTTCGGGCATGACCCATTCAGAAACAGACATATAACCTGGTATATATAACATATGGGGCCTTGACGGAAGCACAAAATATTAGAAGAATACCAAATCAAACGAACTCCATTGAGCTATTTCTAACATGCCAGGATCTCATACATTACATGCACCATAAAAGGTTGATAGAGTCCAAAAATATTCCTTAGCAGTATATATACACAAACACATATACAGACCCAGCCCTATAGTCGGGCATGTAACAAAAAACTGTTGAAGTTATACGCATTCAACCTTGGAAGGATAGCCAAGAAGGAAGCTAATTATCTTAATAAACTTCACAAAATAGGTGGCCTCGTGAGTTCTTGGATACACGAAGGTTGACAAAAGAACCGGGCGTCATAGGTTAGGATTGACCACCTGGTTGGCTGCCTACAGAAACAGACATAACAGAGAGTGAGCCGAGCTCAGTGAATAGTAATACATAATGAAACAATGCTCAACTTGAAACATGACATATAACAATATATATAGAAGTGCAGAGGTCGCATAATTAGCCTGATTCTGTGTTAATCTTATAAGGGCCTCAGGCCCAATCTCGAACATAACAGTTGGCATATCACATCTTAAATCATAATGGCTTAAAGCCCTTGAACATGGTGGCACAAGGCCCTTAAACATGATGGCAGGCCCTTAAACAGAGTGGCACAAGGCCCTTAAGCATGATGGCACAAGGCCCTTAAACAGAGTGGCACAAGGCCCTTAAGCATGATGGCACAAGGCCCTTGGATAATTTGGCATTAAGCCCTTGAATATACTTATGCGAACTCAAGAGGTGTCTCACACGGATTCTAGAGGTGGCTCACGTCGTAGCACTTAGTTCCGTGTAGCACTTTGTTTCACATCGTAACAACTTACATTGAATGGCCGTAGGCCCAGAGTCATATAGAAGGAAGGTATTTTATCCTTCCCATTTCTTTCTTTACATATTTGGGACATACTTGAACATTAACATACATACTTGAATTATAAGCATAGTTGCATACTTGAAACATTAACATAATTGCGTGAACGAAATGCTAAAGAAAATCATTAGCCATATGTAAAGCGGATAGTGATATTATTACTCACGGTGTTGTGATGATGTGCTTGTTCCTCCCGGAGTGTGCCCTGCACACATTCAACCTTTAGAGTTTAGTTTCCTTTTCATATCAGATTACTTTCTGTTTCGTCTTACTTCGAAGGAATTTATACATATTAAAGAGGCATCAAATACATATTCCGACAACATTAGAGGGTTCTACACGCAAAACGGAGCGATCCACGTTTTTCAGCATGGGCCGCACGTGCGGCTGTGAGTCCCGCACGTGCGGCAAGCTCTCCCGCACGTGCGGCAAAATGCCCCACACGTGCCTTTTAGACAGTGGCCGAGCCCTTGTTTTTCACCATTTCCCGCACGTGCGGCCATGACTTCCGCACGTGCGGCAGCACCTCCCGCACGTGCGGCCATGACCCCTGCACGTGCGGCGATTCTGCCCAAAAATGTCCGAAAATTCTTGCAAAATCTCACCTTTTAGAAAACATGAACAAGGTTCAAAATAACTTCTCTAATTGGTATAACATGACTAAATTCATATAAATACAATGACAATTACAACATTAAACTAATATACTTTAGTTCAACATACACAAGTCCATAAGAGTTCTTTCTTTACATTACATGCCCATAAGCATACTTGATACAAAGCCATGCTCATACACTTGAGTTCAAAATAAGAAGATAGAGTATAACTTCTCCATAGTCAATTTCAATTGAATCAAACAACCAAGTAAAGTTATCTTGTTCATTAACTTCCTACATACATATGGAATCGTCATTCCAACCCCTAAGTGACATGATCATGAGGGTATTTCACACATCCTAAGAAGAAGAGTTATGGGAGTCAATTGAAATAGTCTTATACATACCTTGTACTTAATCTTCCACAAATTCCCAACCTTTTTGATGATCTCCTCCCTCTACCCTTCAATTTCTCTCACTCCTCATTTTCTCTCAGGAGAAATATCATTCCTAAGTCTTAAGGTCATAAGACTCTTATAAGCATGTATATATATATATAAAGCTTGAATAGGACAAAAATTAATCGTTTAAGCATCCCCAAATTGAAATTTCACAGAAGTGCTTAATATTACTTAAAAATTATGCTGATTATATATGTGAAATCAATTTCAGATAATTAAGCCTCTAAGGCTTCCAATTTCTGATCTAAGCATTCACATGTAACAGATACTTTTCTTGTTGAACAGATAGACATCCTTAATCAGCTGGAATGGCCCATTGTCCTGCGGGGGATACTCATGATGTGAGAATGATTAGAACGGAACTGGACAATTGTTTGTCGGCTATCGGAGGTGTATGGTGGAAGGATGATGATCTACTTCTGACCCATATCGACAAAGACTGGGGTGAGTCCCTTCCAGATAATACCTGGTACGCTGAAGAGATAGACCATATGACGAGGAGTAGGCGGTATTTCAAGCCCCCACATTTAGACCAAGCCGAGGCCTCTGGGAATGATAGAGAGGTAGAAAAATAGAAAGAGAAGTAGTTGGAGGAAGAGGCCATTTTGAAGCAACTGAAGAAAATCCAAGCCGATATTTCAATATGGGGTCTGCTCATGGCTTCTCACGTGCATCGACAAGTTGTATTATCAGCAATGGACAATGCCAAATTGTCCATTGACAGCACCTCTGAACAGCTTGTGGGATTAGTTTTTCGAGGTGGTGCCAGTCCAACCCTAACCTTTTCTGAGAAAAAACTCCCACCAGAAGGCTCGGTATACAACAAACCTCTATACATATCCGTTGAGTACAGATAAAAATGGGTGCCAGTGGTGTTAGTTGATACTGGGTTAGCTATCAATGTCTGTCCATCTCGCACAACTTATGTCATTGGCCTGAAACCAGTAGATTTCGTGCCCACAGCCCAAGTGATCCGGGCATGTGATAATACTAGCAGGGAGGTGATGGGCACAGTACAAATCCAAGTTTAGGTCAGCCCAACTCAATAGGACGTCGAATTTCATGTCCTAGATGTCCTGGCCACCTTCAACTTATTGCTAGGGAGACCTTGGCTACACATAGTGAAAGCAGTCTCCTCTACTCTCCACAAAATGCTGAAGTACCCTCACGAGAAGGGAGTGGCAATTGTATTTGGTAATTCGTCCATACATCCTCTGCCAGAGGTAACTACACCGGTGTTGGAGATTGTTCATGGCAAAGAGGATGTTTTCCTCTCGGGGTTTACTCTAGCTGAGGCCCCGGACAGTGCAAACCATCTTGGCAGCAGATGAGGGTATGTATGTCTGCGCCCAATCAATCTATTTCATGAACAAACTCCAACACGTGCCAGGAATAGGGCTTGGAAGTAGTGGCCAGAAAGCCGTCACAGTATTGGCCAACGTGCCGCATAATCCACATGCCTTTGGTCTTAGCTATACACCCACCAAAGAGGATTGGATCAGGAAAAGAGAAGAGATGGCAGGTAAAGCTATAGCAAAGCAGGCTGGGAAATGCCATGAGCTCATTCACAGGCCGATCTGGGAAATATTGAATGGCCACTTTGTTCGGGAGGGTGAAGACTTCCCATTTTGCGGCTTTCCCGGCCCGGGATGAATTCTGCCAAGTAGCGTGTTATCGACTTCAAAATCTTCTTTGACTTGCAGTTACAAGATAGTGATGCCAAGGAAAAGGCCAAACTAAGTGCTGAAGTTGAACAGAGCATAGAAAGTGACTCAGACAATCGCAAGCCTAGAGTAAGGGCAGCACTGGCATGTCTTCTTTCAGATCCTCCAGCCGACTCAGAGAGCTTGGGGGATAACCTTACCATCGAGGACTAACTGGGTGTAAAACCCATCTAGCAGCATTTTGGATGCATCTAAAGCACCATCTTTCATCTGGTAGCTGGAGGAGGGCTACCTGTCTAGTTCTGAGTCGGGTAGTGAGCCAGAGTCTGTGGAGTCGGAATCAAATTCCGGTTCTTCTGAGTCTGAGTTTGGTATTACTGGGGGTAATAACCCGGATGCCAAGGTCTTGTCCAAGTCCTCTTTTTCTTTTGTTTTTGAGTCGGTTGTAACCAAAGGGTTGGATGAGCTAGATCTTATGAATGAAAATGCCGCTGCTGATTTTGAGTATTTCTCTGTGCTGCTTGTTTATTGCATTGACCAAGATTCTCGAAATTTTAATGAAAACGAAAAGGAAAAAATTCCTCTAGTTTTGAAAAACTTGATTAATCGAAAGGATGAGAGGTTTACAAAACCCCTTGCTGATGAAATCATTGCTATTAATGTGGGTACTTGGAAGGATCCGCGTCTGGTCCAGATCGGGTCCACGTTGTCTTCGGAGGAACGCAAGTGCTTAGTCGCTTTATTAAAAGATTTCAAAAATGTTTTTGTGTCGTCTTACGAAGACATGCTTAGAATAGATCCTGAAATTGTACAGCATCGGATTCGTCTTGACCTTGAGGCTCGACTCGTCAAGCAGAAGTTGCGCAGAATCCGTTCGGATATGGCATTGAAAATTAAAAAGGAAGTCACCAAGCAGATCGAAGTAGGTTTTTTGTTAGTATCTGAATATCCGACTTGGTTAGCCAACACATCCCAGTGTCGAAAGAGAATGGTAGAATCCGGGTGTATGTGGACTTCAAAGATTTGAACAAAGCCAGTCCGAAGGACAACTTCAATCTACCACACATCGATGAATTAGTGGACTTCACTGCAGGCCATGCGTTGCTCTCCTTCATGGATGGATTTTTCGAGTATAACCAGATTCTGATGGCGCCTGAGGATAGAGAGAAAACCACATTCACTACGCCGTGGGAAACCTATTGCTATCAGGTGATGCCGTTTGGGCTGAAGAATGCCGGGGCTACCTATCAAAGGGCTGCAACCACTATTCTGCATGACATAATCCACAAAGAGGTCGAGGTGTACGTGGACGACATGATTGTCAGGTCCAAAGAAAGAGAGGGCCACTACACTGCCTTGAAGAAATTCTTTCAACGGATCAGAGAATACAGACTGAGGTTGAATTCGCAGAAATGTACTTTCGGTGTAACAGTAAAGAAAATGATGGGCTTCTTGATCACACAGAGGGGCATCGACATAGATCCTTCCAAAATTACTGGGGTAACTCCTTATTCTCTTATCGATGGGATGAAAGTTGTTCTACCAAATGAAATAGAAGTCTCGTCACTGTGAGTTATGGCTGAGTGTCAGATAGCAGAGGCAGATTGGCAACAGAGCAGATTTGAAGAGCTGATGTTGTTCGATGAGAGAAGGCTCAAAGCATTGTACCATGTTCAGGGCTATCAACGCAGGATTGCTAGGGCTTTTAACAAGAAGGTTAAGTCTCGAAATCTCAAAGAAGGGGATATGGTACTAAAAGCCAACCAAGCTCCCATTCATGAGCCTAGGGGCAAGTTCAGACGTAATTGGACTGGTCATTACATCATCAAAGCTATCTGGTCGGGCGGAGCTATCATTCTCATGGATTTTGATGGCCTAGAATTTTCCTACCCGATCAACATTGACAAGTTGAAGAAATATTATCCCTGAGAGGCTCGCTAGGCCGAAAACTCAGAAGGGCGACCTAGGCAAAAGTTAGAGCATGAAAAATTAGAAATAAAGAAAAACTGAGCTCACAAGGTTGAAAACCCTAAAGGGCGGCCTTGGCAAAAGTTAGAGCGCAAAAAGAGAGGGTTAATACTCGAGTGAACCTAAACCGGACTACGTAAGGGCCCCGGTCGCAAAATGTGAGGTGCAAGTAGTAAAGAGTGGTCTATACCTTAGTCGGGCCTCGAACCCCGAAAAGTGTAGGCCCTGGTCGCCCTGGTCATTCTAAGCGCCTCTCTCGTAGCAGGAGCTCTCACCTCCTCACCTCCACGAGCACTGGTCAAAGGTGGCATGAGGTGTGTTTGAATAAAGGTCGCATAGTCACCCTCTACTCAGAAGTAATCAACATCTAGGCCCACTATAAACTGAGTGACCTCATCAATGGATAGGGTTTCTGCTGATCGCATGGACTCTGGCAGCGCCATCGGAATGATCGGGTCAGACAGGCCTAAAGTCTGGCTCATGAACCGCTCGCTTAGGAACCAAGCTCGGTAGACTGGGCCCTCGAGTAGAATACGAAAGCGAGAAGTGGCCCAGGCCCTAGCATACTGGTTCCAAAACCCGGTCGGCATCATGGTCCATGGCTGTTACATAATCTGCAAATAGAGGTTATACAGATTATTAGTTGCTGTCAGTTGCTAAATGTGAATCAGAACAGTTGCAAAGAAAAAAAGACAATGTTTCGGGTTACCTCATGAGGAGCCGCAGTGTCAAAGTAATTCCGGAAGAATGTGAAGGTCTCGATGGTCCAGCGCTGGAGTCGGCCGTCATACCTCCGCGAGTAAGAGACTATCAGTGGGAGCTCTTCTATGGGCTCTAGAGCCAAAGTTAGAAAATGATCATACACCCACAACTGCGGGGGAAATGCAATGATATGTGATTAGCACAATGTACGAACAGATATAGAAAAAATAGAGGCAGAAAGCACAATGTATGAACAAATGCAGAAAGTGCAAAGAAGAAACGGATGCAGAAAGTGCAAATTAGAAGGCACAGGTGTTGAACAAATGTAATGCAGAAAATGTAAAGTGCAAAGAGGGAACTGAGATGCATACCTCCCAGGCTCGCCAGTAGCCTCCGATCAAGTCTCCGTTCAGACAGGAGGTTGAGCTTATGTATCCATATAGGGTGGCAAGGCCGGCTCCACCCCAATCAGAGAACCGCACCTAAGAAAGGGTCACCAAAGCGCTTAGCAGATACAGGCCAACGGTGTTCCACCTGTTTGAGAACAAGGTGGTACCGAAGATGAACATCAGAAAGCCCCTAGCGTACTGCTCCATCTCCTCTACTGTCTTGGGCTCGCTCCCCCTGAACTACTTGGTGAACCAGGTATATCTGACCATGCCTGTCTGGTATATGGGTGGATGTGCTCCCAATAACTCAATGCAGGCTGCCTCCTACTCTCCCATATCTGTATCAAACAGGATCAGATCACCCCTTACGTCTAAGCCCGTGATCATGACGAAGTCATAGGGAGTCATCGTCATCTCCCCTGCAGTGGAAACGTGGTAGGAGTTGGTGGTGTCCTTCCACCTCTCCACAAGTGCACCCAAAAGGAGACGGCTTGCGATAACCCGCGTCTGGTTGGAGCAAACTAGGCCAAAGCCGGTCTTGTCTATGATGTCACGAACTCCTACGGGGAGCTCGTCGTACCAGTATCACACAGTAGTAGCTCCGTACCCTCTAAAGGCACGAGACACACCTTGTGGCAAAGAACGGATGAATCAGATATAGCAGTGATGAAAGTATAGTAAAAAAATGCAGTGCAAGAAATACAAGTACAGACAGGCAAGAAAGCATGAAAACAGGGTTCATACCTCAACTACGACGGATGAAAGGTGAGAAGTCAGCTCCTTCGATAGGAGATCCTCCAGCACACCAAGAATCAAGTGCCTAATGCCACCAGCTGGCAAGATGTGTGTCCGAAGATGGTACCTCTCCGAATCAAACGGCCGTACTCTCACTGGTAGTGGCTCTAGCATAGGCTCAAGCTCAAACTCTGCCTTGAGGTCAGCCTCAATACCTCCAGCTGCCTTGGCAACGACCGGCTCATCTGCCTCGGGAACAAGCGAAAATGCATAAGGAACCTCTAGAGGGGCCCCGTCGTGTGGGGAACCATCCGCCATCTGAAAAATGGAGAAAATGGAGAAAAGAGGGTAAACTCGGAAAAAGTCAACCCTAGGAGATAGAAAATAGAAGAAAAATTCAAAGCCAAGAAAAGTGCACAGAACTTGAAAAAAAACTCAAGGGGAACAAGCCTAGAATGGTGGAAATGAGGAAAAAAAAGGTGTCGAATTCAACTTTCAATCGGTTCAAAGTGAAGAGGATCAAGAGGGTTTAGCGAATAAAGTTTGCGTGGGGCGTTGGAAAATGCGTAGAAAGAGCAAATCTAGAGAGAATGAGCACCTCGAGACAGAGGAGAGGATTTTCGGACATGGGGTTGTGAGGAAATAAGCCCTAGTGGCTTATACTTAAAGACCCGTGCATGAAAAGTCAGTTTTGCCTCGATCTGTGATCGTTGGCCCGCAGGTGGCTAGCAAGGTTAATCCGTGGCCAGCAAGGCTCTTCGGTGGCTGACATGTGGCCGACAGCCTTTTCCTATGGCCGGCCAATGGATGGTGGCCTCCCTCTAAGTCTTGATATTGTTTTGTGTCTTTGTTTCCCGAGAGGTGTAGGGAAGGTTCATTGTTGGGTTCAGATTGTCTCTGCAGAAGCTCGAAACTGTTTTTCGGTGCACGATGTTCGTTGCTTGTCAACATGAACGAGGTGTATCTTTTTTAAACATATTGCACTTCCTCTGAGAGGTAAATCAGAAGATGCCATCGAATGTCACTTCTATTCGTTTTGCCTTCGTTCTCTTTTCGCATAAAATATGCCTTTCACAGATATGTATCTTGTATGCGCGGCTTGCATCAATTATGATTCACACATAAAATATGCATCTCGTTTCATGTATAGAACATGCCTTCAATGAACATTGTATCTCGGTTGTTTATCTCGCATCGAACATGCATTTTCATTGTATCGCACTTGTTAAGTTCTTTACTTTCTTCCTTTGTCAACACAGACAAACAATATTGTATGTATGGTTCATTCACTTTATGCATCTATCGCACTTGTTCACTTTGTGCATCTGTCGCATTTGTTCACTTTGTGCATCTATCGCACTCATTTACTTCGTGCATCTATCGCACCCCTCTGTGTTTTTCTCAGGACGCGTGAAACGCAGCCCTGGGCGGGTTTCATCTTAGGACGTGCGAAGTACGCGCATGAGCGGTTGTTTATCTCAAGACATGTGAAATGCGCTCGAGCAGTTGTTTCTCAGGACGTGTGAAACACAGCTCTGGGTAGGTTTTATCTCGAGACGTGAGAGCACGTGCCCGAGCGGTTGTTTCTCAGGATGCGTAACACACGACTGTAGACACCCTATTTTTGACCGCCCTCAAGACTTGGGCGTTACTAATGGTTTACTTGGTGGAGAAAGGTGTGTAGGGGGCAAAGGTTTAGTTTCTTCAGCAAGGAGAGAGAAAAATCTCAACTTCACACCCCATTTTGGACCAAAGTTATTTTGGAGGGTTTTTAGACCTTAGAACCCTCTCTTTCAAAACATTTTTGAAATAAAGTTTCTACAAAGTTCCGAGGCTCACATTTTGTCAAATGATGCGCTTTTCGATAAACCGAGTAAGGAAAAAGTGGAAATGAATAAAAGAGAGATGAAATCTTTGAAAAATCTTTCAAAACACCTTGCTTAGGGGTTTGAAGTTGAAGAAAGAAGGGGAAGAGAGAAGAAACCAAGTTGGAGAAAAAGATAGGCAAGAATCGCTAAGAGAGGGACAAACAGTTCTCGCTAAATCAAGCTTATCTGTCTATACAAATGAATTTAAGCTATGAGACCACCATCATTGGAAAGAAGACTTTCGGGGCTTCATTTTTTATTCAAGAATCTCTTAAATCCGAGTCCGGATGACGGAGATATGATTGGTTGAAGTTGGGCATCATCCCGGTTGGACCGAAACTGAGCAGCCTTCACCAAAACAAGCATAACGTTTTGTACAGTTGGACTTTTGATGCAAGGCTGGTGCCATTGGAAAGATTACTTCCGGGGCTTCAATTTTGACACAATAATGACCTGAAAATGAGTTCATATAAAGGAGTTATGCCCGTTTGAAGTTGGACCTGCAGAGCAGATTTTTCCTGCCGGCCGACCAAACATTCTGCCGACCGACCAAATAGATGGCCCACCGACCAGAACAGATGGCCGACCGACCAGTTAAAGTAGCCGACCGACCAATTTTGCTAGCCGACGACCTTCCGGAGTATTCCACAGATTGAGTGGATGCCAGCTGTGCCAACTGTTTTGCACCAGACCCCTGCCCGAGGGTCTGCCCTTTTGGAGGGGAAATTTGAATTCATTTTTCCTCCCTTTTCCTCCACTCCTCCCTCTATAAAACTAGACCCCCCAGCTCCATTTTTGAGGGTTACAAATTCTTGTTTAGAGCCTTGCTTACATCTCCCCCTCTCCCTCTCTTCCAAGCCTCAAAACCCTAAAAGCCTTGCACCATTTACACACCAACCCATAGCTCCACACATCCACACTCCATTCCAGCCTTTTGAAGCTGATTTCCAGAGGCTAGGAGCTCCTCTTCTTGGTCCAAAGGCTGTTGGTTCATTGCTCTTCAAGGGTAAGCACACTTTTCCCCTAAACTAGTCTTTTATTGCTTCATTTATAAGCCTTGCTTGCATGCATTTTTGGGCTCTAACCCGAACTGTAAATAGTCATATTTTATGCTCATATCCGTGTTTGATTAAGGGTCTTTCTCTGTTTGAGATCTCCTCCTCACCCTTTGTGTTTAAACTCTCTTTTAGGCCTATTTTTGCATGATATTTTAGGCTTATTTGTGAGCTGTTTCGGACTTGGTCATAAACTGTGAAATGTCTTTTCTTGAGCCGTTCTTTAACTTTGTTGAAGGGCTCTCCTTTGTTTGAGGCCAGCAACTATCACTTGTCTCTTTATCCCTCTTTTAGGCCTTTTTCTTGCATGATATTTTAGGCCTACTTGTGATTATTTTCGAAGCTTGACATAAACAGTAAAGTGAATTTTTTTGAGCCTCTCTTTAGTTTTGTTGAAGGGCTCTTCACTGTTTGAGGCCAGCTGCTGTCCCTTGTCTCTATTCTCTCTTTTAGGGGCATTTTTGCATGATAGATTAGCCCTACTTGTGTTTGTTTTTGAGAGTTGTCATAAACTGAAAAATATCTGTTTTTTAATCTCATATTCAAGTTTGTTTAAGGTTCAATTTTTTTCTGAGGTCATATGCTTCCTTCTATGCTTGATTGTCTCCTATTTTGAACCTTACACCTATGCCTTTGTTGCATGCTTTGTTTGGCCTTCTAGCCACTGAAATCCAATGGATTCTAAGTGGCTAAGACATTGTTTTGAGCTTCCGAATCAGAGAGGGGTGACCCCCTCTCACCTTGACTTGTTTGGTGGTCATTTTGGCCTTCCAAAGAGACCCTATCTTGCATGCTTTGGAGTCACTTTCTAGGGTCAATTTGGTGAGTTTTGGGACTACCATATTTGATTTTCATAGTTTTTTATGCCATGCAAAATTTCTATCTTGCATGTGCTTAATGACTCTTTGCATGGCCCTCTAAAGTAACTCATCATTTTTGCATGCCATGGCTGCATATCAGTGGTTATTTGGGCCTATTTTCATATGTTTTATTCACTAATTTTCTCTAGTTTGGTAAGATTTCATGTGCATCCTATACTTGCCATGTAAACCATGTTTGCTAGTCAAAATTGCATGCTATTTTAGTCCATCTCGTTAGCATCTTTTGGCCATGCTTTGAACTGAAAATGTCCATGTTTTGGGACTACCTTGGCTCTGTCTTCATGCTTCATGATCAAATAATGCATTCTTTGTATAGCTATAAGTCATTCCATGTGCCAAGTTTCGAGTTTCGGGTTTCTTCTCATGCATCGAGTGCCATTTTTCCATGCTTCGGGGCTGTTTAGCATCATATTTTAGTACTGAAATATACATGTTTGTATGCCATATTTCACGCCTTACCATGCTTTGGTAGAGTGGCATTTGATGCCTTAGGCTTGGTCCTCAGTTTGCGTGCATGTGTGCACGCATTTCGAGTATCTCATTTTCACCGTGTAAGTTCATCCTGCATTGTGTATGCTATATTTCAATGCGTTGTACATATTATGTTGTTAGCATTGTGTCTGCCATGTAGTTGCATTGCATGTTTGTATGTTTGCTTGCATGCTTAAGTTGCATGTGCATTGTTGTGCATTGCCTCGCCTCTTGATCAACCATGATTGAGGTTGGGTCCCTTGTATGTTTTGTGTGTATTGCATTTGACATTGAAATGCATACTTGACTCTTCGGCCATCATGCATCGAAATGCGCAATTGGTGGCCCGAGGGTCAAGGGCCATGCTCCCTTGAGTCCATTACATGATAGGGGGTGTGGCCATGCATACATTTGCCTGAAAATTCCATGCCATACACTGCTTGCCCTCTGCTGCTGTCAATTGCAGGTTCTGCAGGAAGCTTTGGCCGGTCGGCTAAATATAGTACCGACTGGCCAGTAATCTGTGGCCAACAGGTTAAAAGGCGGCCGGTGATCATCCTATTAGACCGGTGGTGTTTCTACTTGGTCGGTGGTATTCCCCAACATCCAGAGAGAATGCCCTTGGACTTTGGCAGTCCTCAGAGGGGCAAGGCAGTGTAAACAGAAGCAACAGTGGCATGGTATAGATTTTCGAGCAAGACGAGTCAAGCATGCATCATTCACGCATCCCGAGGCGGGACTGTGGCCACCTTCTTTCTCCATTTAATTTGTTAATTAATTAGAAATTCTGTAATAATTAATTTAGTATTATTTATTCGGACTGTAATATTTATTTGGACCCTCCGAGGGAGGGCAATTGTGTAATAAGTGTGCGTAAGTGTGTGTATGTCTCCCAATCCCACGTCTTTCTTCCCTTTATTTACTAGCTTTCGATGGTTAGTTTAGGGCATGTTTCAATTAACATACAGTATGATAGCATGCGTGCATCCATACATTCGTCTTACATGCACCGGGCTCGGCGCATCATACTAACTGCATTTGTATTTCAATTCCAAAGTTGAATACATGTTAGTTGTAGCATCATTATATGCCATCTTAGAATAGCCGAGCCTATTGAAGTTGCATCTTGTATGTGTTGCATTAGCCATCTTAACATGAGCTAGGATCATGCATTGATTACTAATTAGCTTTTGTTTTGGCTCGGAGTACTAGGTAAGCATTTATGGTTTAGCATACCGCATGCGTGTGAGTGTTGCTACAATAGCATGATTACCATGAGGCTAGCTGCTTATGTGATATAACTGCTTGAATGCCTGTGGATGGAGGTTGAATTAACTAAATTGGGATAATGCATTAAAACTGTGAGTTTTAAGCCCACTAGATAGTGGCAAAACCATCTTTTCTAAAGCCCACTCGAGGGTGGCAAAACCTATATTTTAGCCTACTTGCGAGTAGCAAACCATTTTCAAAACAAGCATGAAATGTTTTGTTCCAATTTAGGCAATTTGGTCTATACTTGTTTGCTGTGCGCATAACATAGTAATTCTAGGCTAATAACTGGAATAAGAACACATAACGTTTTCAAAACTGGATATCATGGTTAGTAGAGGCCGATCTTCGGATCGGGCGAGAGGGGGTGCTCATAGCTGACCTTCCCCAATTGTACCCAAGCTCCCGAGCCGAGGCAACTTTGGTGATGACAGACATGTGGCCTTTGGCACCGAGTCAGGGTTTCCTAAATTCTCCCATAAAAAATATTTAGGTGGCGACTCTGTATCTGGCAAAGCAGTCCATGTTTGGCACTTCTTTCAAAATCTGTTTCTCAAAACGATTTGCCGAATTTGGACTCTTTGGTTCAGATTTAGAACCGTGACAATTTGAGAGTCCGAACTGTAATGAACCCAAAACGAACAGAACGGGACTCGTCCTCCCGGGGCGTTCGGGGACGTCTATAGTTTCTGGTGACTCTGCTGGGGATAATAGAGAACTTGACTCGAACTCGTGATATCTTGTTTTGACTGCACTTATGTGTTTCTTTGCATTGCATGTGCATTGGTGCGCCTAGGACACCGTGTTTGCCATCTGCCATTCCTGAATGGTTTGCCGGAGGCTTGTCTTGTCAAGGCATGACCATAAGGTTGACCGGTTATGGGCTCTGACAATATGGGAACACAAACCCAGTTTTACCGGGGCACCCTTTTGACCATTCAACCTAGTGCATATTCAGAATCCGTAGTGACCATTCCAAACTAGGACAGGTTGCTTACCCGATAGGTTGTTTGAAACCGCTACATGCGTAGTGAAACCCTAGTTCCTGACAAAATAGGGCAGGGAAACCCTACCCCAACATAGGGGTGTTTTGGCTCTCACTTGTTTGTTATGTGCTTTAGAGTGCGTCTCTACAGGAATGCATGTATCAATTTACAAGTTTGAGTATCAGGCCTGTGGGCATCAGCATCAGTATTTTGGAAATCAGTTATATCTGCGGGTATCAGGTTCAGTTTTGGGGCAGTAATTTGAGGAACGATGATCAGTGGTCGGATACAGTTATTCAACTAGGCTCATATCTGTTTTGGTGAAATCAGGCTGAGATGCTGCATGTTTTCTCTTTTGCTAAGGTAGTCTTGGAACCATAGCTTCAGAAGGCTCCAATATCCCCCAAGGTTCATCAGACTTGTGCTGATAGACTTTGTCAGGTCAGAGATTCAGTTCAAAGGCAATCAGTGTTCCTTTGCCAGAGGCAGGGTAAAAGGGCCAGTCAGGCACAGATCACCAGTTCAGCAGTTACCAGATCGGTGGCCCTTATCCACCCTACCAGTGAATAGTCAGGCTGAGGCCTCAGTTTTTATCAGTTTTTAGTCACTTCACCAGTTTGTCAGCCGAAACAGCAAAACATGGCAGGGATGGAGGAAATGGTGCTTCAACTCTAAGAAAGTATGAAACTCATACAGCAAGACGCTGCCCGACAGACGGAATTTTCCAAACAGCAGGCTACGATCATGGCCCAGCAAGCTGAGCTAATCACCAGGCTGCAACAGCAAAATGGAGCATCTGCTTCGCACCAAGCCCCTCCCCCACCAGGAGTTCCAGCACCCGAGGAGGCACCAAATGTCCAGGGAGATACGAACATTCCGACAGGACTGGCTCCGCCCCCAATCTTACCCCAGCTGTCTAAAGCACCGATCAACCTGCCAGATTCATCCTTTGAGTTCGAGTTAGACCCTACAACGCTGAAGGTGAGCAAGCTAGAAAAGATGTTCAAGAAATCTCAGGGAGTAAAATCCATTCCGGACATTGAGGACGGGTATACCGACACAACTGTGACGCTGCCGGACAGATTTAAAATGCCACACATCAACCGATTTGATGGATCTGGCGATCCCATAGTGCACCTCCGGTTGTTTTCGGACATACTAAGGCCGATGGGCCTCACCAGGCTGCAGAAACTTTCATTATTCGGCCGGACCCTGTCGAGTGTGGCCGCTATCTGGTATGCAAAATTAGAAGACGATGTCAAACGGAACTGGGATGAGATGGCCGAGGCCTTCGTTGCGCAGTACTCTTATAACACGCAAATCGAGATTACAACCCGTGATCTTGAGACAACAAGGCAAGAGCCTAAGAAAAGTTTTTCTGATTTCGTAGCCCGCTGGAGGGCCAAGGCCTCAATGATGACCCTTAGGCCCACTGACAAAGATCAAATTCGGATGATTGTGCGCAATCTCCAGCCCAAGCTTATGCAGAAGATGATCGTTCTCCCCTTCCCTACCTTTTCAGATTTACATGAGATGGGAGTACAGATCGAGGATGCAATGAAACAGGGCCTTCTTGACCAGGAGAAAGAGCAGCCCAGGAAGGCGTTTTTTCGCAGTTCAAATGCGACCACCAGTGGTGATGCAGCTACCAGATCTTCTGAAGTGGGCATGGTTACCACCACCGCATCAAAAACAGCTACCCCATTCACTGGTGCGTCCGGAAGTAGCTCACAAAAAAACAAATATCTACCTCAAGTCAAGAGGATTTTTACCCCACTTTATATGCCTTTGTCAAAGGCTCTAGAGGTCTTGACCCGAAAAGGACATCTGAAACCATTGGAACAACAACCTTTACTTGATCCTCTCCCTCCAAAGCATGACCGGACTAAATACTGTGCCTACCATCAACAAACCGGTCATGACACCGACAGTTGCTTTCGTCTGCGCCATGATGTACAAGATCTGTTTGACAACGGGGTCATTACCGCACCAGGTCCTGCAAAGTCTATCGGTACTTGATCAGTGAACTTGTGGGGGATAATGTGATTATGTGATCGGGGGATGAACCAGCTGCGGGTGGCGCTCGATTTACTCCAGATGTGGCGTATGGCACGCACTGTTTTGAGCATTTGCGAATGCCAGTTTCTGACTTGGGTATTGGGTCAGTCTTGTCGTTTTGTATTGAGTCAATCTTTTCATACTGAGTTAGTCGGGTCTGTCTTGTTGTATCGAGTCAGTCCTGTTTTGTTGGAGTCTGGTGATTTCGGGGGTGTTACCTCGGACATCACTTGCTTGTTTTGTGCTTGTCTTTTTTGCTTTCTTTTGAGTCTGTTTCTGCCGAGGAGCCAATTACGCCAACAGATTTGAATGGAACAGCATTGATTTTCACACTCTTGTGTTTGCTTCGGTCGTGTGCCAGTTGTGCCAGAAATTCTAAATCAGATGGCAGTATTTGAAATTCTAAATCAGATGGCAGTATTCTAAATCAAATTCAACCCCCTATTGGATGGACTCCTGCATCGTCAGCGAACAACAGCCATTTTCCTGGACTCAGATGACTTCAGGATCTCAAAACCATTTGACATGGACTTGTTACACTTTTACCCTTTAAGAGGCTCGCTGGGCCGAAAACCCGGAAGGGCGACCCAGGCAAAAGTTAGAGCAAGAGAAAAATACAAAAAAAAAGAATGCAAAAAAAAAAAAGACAAAAAAAATGAAGAAAATAAAAAGAAAAGATGAAAAAGAAAAAAGAAAATACAAAAGAAATAAAAAAGAAAATAAAAATAGAGCTCGCAAGGTTGAAAACCAGCAAAGGGCGGCCTTAAAAATGAGAGGTTAAATACCCGAATGTACCTTAACCCCGAACTACGTAAGGCTTGATTCCCATCTTTGGGATACGTAGGCAACTTCATTCTGAAGTCCAGCCATAAAACACTTCAAATTGATTGTGCCCATGTATTGGTTTTGATCATCTTCGCTTTCTCTGTATCCGAGAATTTGGTTGTGTTCGTCACTCTGAGGACTGACTACAATGCGCTACGGGGCCATTCAGACAAGGGGCAACTTTCCATTGCCATTCAATGCGCTGTGGTGTCGTTCAAACAAGGGGCAACTTTCCGTTGCCATTCAATGCGCTGTGGTGCCGTTCAAACAAGGGGCAACTTTCTGTTGCCATGCAGCTCCCTTCAAGTAAGGGGCAATTTTCCTTCGAATCTGAGGTTGTGCATCTCGAGAGTGGGTTCTATGCTCGTTGAGCAGTGGGTGTTTGCAAAAACAATTTTTGAGAATTTTTACTAAGGTTGACTGAGTTTCTCTTGAAAACTATTTCATTTTTCCAAACTGGACCTTTTTCTTGGATCCAAGAAAGGAAAATTTTCAGTGCTCATAACCTAACTTGCATGATTTTGAATCAGAAAATCGAACAAGCGTGATAATCTAACTCTCATGTTGGTCAAAATTGTTTTAGTAGAAAGCCAAAACAAAAAAAAAATGATCAAAATAATGAACTAGGGGTACAATTGAGTCAAGCTTCCTGTCTTTTTCCTGTTGTCAATGCATTTACCAGAAAGGGCACCATACTTGCCAAGAAGGACACTCTACCTGCCGGAAAAAGGCACCACTGAAGCTGACCGCAACAGGGGAGAAAGCTCTCACATCCTCCAAGCAACGAGGTATCAAGTCAAGTGCGAAGCATGAACCGGAATGGACCAAGATATTCCACTCCCTCGTCTGGACAGATCTGATCACGTCCAAAATCTCCAGCAAAGCATCATTAACCGATGCTAGCTGCAGATTTGCTACACACCCAGTTGTAGCGTAGCCCCTCTGTGGGAGAAACTCACTGTTGTGAACAAGATTGAGAATCTGGTAGAATACCAGGGGCAAGAGCCCACAATTTCCAGCTTATCCATCAACCACCCAGGGGAGGGATGAAAAAAATGAGAGATTGAAGAATAGAGAGATGTGAGCTGAGTGAAAAAGTGAGAAAATGGCTTTTTCAGAAAAACAAAGCCTGAGGGCCGAGTGATGTGAGAATCACAAATTAGAAAGGGTAGGAAATAATACCCGGAGAAATTGGCTCCTCGTGCGATGAGAGGCCTCTCGTCTTTGTAATACGTCTGTGTGTCATGTCTTCTGTTTTGTTCGTCTAGATTCTTGCTTTGAGTTGTTCCGAGCGTGTCTCGATGTGTTTAGGGTGTTTACTTTTGTTTTCCTTTGTTGAGTCGTGATGTGCTATGTCCATTCGTAGACTCAATACCCAGTTAAGAATTCATTTTCAATTTCGATTTCAAAATAAAATCGTTTTGTGCTCAGAATGCTGTGCCATTCTCCACATTTGTGCAAAATAGTATTTGTTCTTTCATAAAACCGCAGGGTTCAACCCAGGTCATGTCAGAATAGTAAAACCCGGACCTATTTGAAGCTATATGGGTTCCAGACTACAAAGCAAAAGAAAAGAGGAAATGTCGGGTATCTGAGTTTGTTTCAACTTCAGTAAGTTCCGAGACTACATTCCGTGTGTACCTCTTCGGGTCTTGCCATTACTTTAAAGTACGAGTGTGCCTCTACCTCAAGTTCAAGATCAAGTCTGCTTCAAGCCAGAATGGCGATCAAAAGTGCTCTCCCTGAGTACCATTCCCTGCCAGAGGCATCTTGGCTGTGTTCGCAATGAGTTCCTAGGAGACCAACTGCGAAGGTGGAAACTAGAGTTCGAATGGCTGATGCCTAGAACGTAAAGGTTCGGGATTTCCGAGACTAAAGTCTGGTTTAAATACCCAGAGGCGTGTCCTCGGCTTGAAATCTGTATAGAAGCCCCATAGGTTGAGATAGCGTGTATGCACCTCAATTCTGGATACTGAACCAACCTAGTCTGTCACCCCGTCGGAGAATAGGGAAAGTTGTGAATATGATCAGGAAGAAAGGCAACATCCAAAGTGTTCTACGTGAAGAATCCTTGTCAGTATTTCAGAGCCTTTGTACTGTAAGTTGAAGGTAAGTGTTCGAAGAGCACGAGGGGAGATCCCCGTCAAAGTAGAGCTGTTCATCGCCACTCACCCCATGAGGTGCTTTCTAAAGCGCCGCTACGCTTGTTTATTGCATTCCTTAAACATCATGCATTGTATTGCATTGTACCTATCAAGTTTCTTTCTCATTCATGCACGATATTGTATGTAAGGTTCATTCAAAGAAGTTCCGTTTGAGATCCTTTACTTAGTGTATCAATCACACTTCATTCAGTTAGTGTATCAATCACACTTCATTTCTTTAGTATATCAATCACACCTCATTCACCCTTAGTGTATCTATCACACTTTCTTCGTTCGCTTAGTGTATCAATCACACTTCATTGATTTAGTGTATCAATCACACTCTCTTCACTTAGTGTATTAATCACACTTCTTTCATTTTGTGTATCTATCACATACATTCTCATTTTGTGTATCAATCACACTTCACTTCATTCACTTAGTGTATCAATCACACTTCATTCACTTTCACTTTTGTGTATCTATCACACCCATTCTCATTTTGTGTATCTACCATGCACATATTCACTTTAGCGTATCTATCACATACATTCTCGTTTAGTGTATCAATCACACTTCATTCATTTAGTGTATCAATCACACTTCTTTCATTTTGTGTATCTATCACTTACATTCTCGTTTTGTGTATCAATCATACTTCACTTCATTCACTTAGTGTATCAATCACACTTTATTCACTTTTGTGTATCTATCACACACATTCTCATTTTGTGTATCTACCAAGCACATATTCACTTTAGTGTATCTATCACATACATTCTCGTTTAGTGTATCAATCACACTTCATTCATGTAGTATATCAATCATACTCTGTTCACATAGTGCATCTATCACACTTTGTGTTCATTTTCAGTATATCAATCATACTCTGTTCACATAGTGCATCTATCACACTTTGTGTTCATTTTCAGTATATCAATCATACTTTGTTCACTAAGTGCATCTATCACACTTTGTGTTCATTTTCAGTATATCTATCATACTCTGTTCACTAAGTGCATCTATCACACTTCATGTTCACATTTAGTGTATCAATCACACTTCATTCATTTAGTATATCCATCATACTTGTTCACTAAGTGCATCTATCACACTTTGTGTTCATTTTCAGTATATCTCTCATACTCTGTTCACTAAGTGCATCTATCACACTTCGTGTTCACATTTAGTGTATCAATCACACTTCACACATTTAGTATATCTATCATACTCTGTTCACTAAGTGCATCTATCACACTTCGTGTTCACCTTTAGTGTATCCATTATACTTGTTCACTAAGTGCATTTATCACACTTCGTGTTCACCTTTAGTATATCTATCATACTTTGTTCACTAAGTGCATCTATCACACTTCGTGTTCACCTTTAGTATATCCATCATACTTGTTCACTAAGTGCATTTATCACACTTCATGTTCACCTTTAGTATATCTATCATACTTTGTTCACTAAGTGCATCTATCACACTTCGTGTTTACATTTACTATATCAATCATACTTTGTTCACTTGGTGCATCTATCACACTTTGTGTCCATGTTTAGTGTATCAATCACACTTCATCACCTTTTGTGTATCCATCACACCTTGTTCGCTTAATGCGTCTAGTACACTTTGCGTTCACCCTTGTGTATCTATCACACGCTCACCTAGTGCATCCATCACGCTTTGCTTCATATAATGTATCCATCACACTCGCTTCACTTTGTGTATCTATCACACGCTTACCTAATGCATCTATTACACTTTGTTCACTTTGTGTATCTATCACACGTGCTCACTTTTGTGTATCTATCATACACGTTCACTTTGTGTATCTATCACACTATACTTACTTTGAGTATCTATCACACGCTCGCTTTGTGTATCTATCACACTATGCTTACTTAGTGTATCTATCGCACATGCTAACTCACTTTGTATATCTATCACACATGTTCGTGAAGATTTCACAATTTTCAAATCGGCTTCGCGTAGCGTATAAGTCCAATTATCAAAGTCTTCCTGCATATCATTTGCATTCTGCCCTTGAACTACGCTGGTTTGATTCCTTGCAAAGGGATATGTAGGCAGCCTGCGGGCACAACCATTTATTTATCGATATTTTGTTTGTTTGTTTGTCCAAGTCTTCGGCCTTGTCAAAAATGGGCCATCTCTAGGCTTTGACATTCACTCACGTCACTTCTTGACTTCCGAGTTCTGTCAAAGAGGGGCAACTGTAGACACCCCATTTTTGACCGCCCTCAAGACTTGGGCATTATTGATGGTTTACTTGGTGGAGAAAGGTGTGTAGGGCAAAGGTTCAGTTTCTTCGGCAAGAAGAGAGACAAATCTCAACTTCACACCCCATTTTGGACCAAAGTTATTTTGGAGGGTTTTTAGACCTTAGAACCCTCTCTTTCAAAACATTTTTGAAATAAAGTTTCTACAAAGTTCCGAGGCTCACATTTTGTCAAATGATACGCTTTTCGATAAACCGAGTAAGGACAAAGTGAAAATGAATAAAAGAGAGATGAAATCTTTGAAAAATCTTTCAAAACACCTTTCTTAGGGGTTTGAAGTTGAAGAAAGAAGGGGAAGAGAGAAGAAACCAAGTTGGAGAAGAAGATAGGCAAGAATCGCTAAGAGAGGGACGAGCAGTTCTCGCTAAATCAAGTTTATCTGTCTATACCAATGAAGTTAAGCTATGAGGCCACCACCGTTGAAAATAAGACTTTCGGGGCTTCATTTTTTATTCAAGAATCTCTTAAATCCGAGTCCGGATGACAGAGATATGATTGGTTGAAGTTGGGCATCATCCCGGTTGGACCGAAACTGAGCAGCCTTCACCAAAACAAGAATAACGTTTTGTACAGTTGAAATTTTGATGCAAGGCAGGTTCCATTGGAAAGATTACTTCCGGGGCTTCAATTTTGACACAATAATGACCTGAAAAGGAGTTCATATGAAGGAGTTATGCCCGTTTGAAGTTGGACCTGCAGAGTAGATTTTTCCTGCCGACCGACCAAACATTCTGCCGACCGACCAAATAGATGGCCCACCGACCAGAACAGATGGCCCACCGACCAAATAGATGGCCGACCGACCAGTTAAAGTAGCCGACCGACCAATTTTGCTAGCCGACGACCTTCCGGAGTATTCTACAGATTGAGTGGATGCCAGCTGTGCCAGCTGTTTTGCACCAGACCCCTGCCCGAGGGTCTGCCCTTTTGGAGGGGAAATTTGAATTCATTTTCCCCCCTTTTCCTCCACTCCTCCCTCTATAAAACTAGACCCCCCAGCTCCATTTTTGAGGGTTACAAATTCTTGTTTAGAGCCTTGCTTACATCTCTCCCTCTCCCTCTCTTCCAAGCCTCAAAACCCTAAAAGCCTTGCACCATTTACACACCAACCCATAGCTCCACACATCCACACTCCATTCCAGCCTTTTGAAGCTGATTTCTAGAGGCTAGGAGCTCCTCTTCTTGGTCCAAAGGCTGCTGGTTCATTGCTCTTCAAGGGTAAGCACACTTTTCCCCTAAACTAGTCCTTTCTTGCTTCATTTATAAGCCTTTCTTGCAAGCATTTTTGGGCTCCAACCCGAACTTCAAATAGTCATATTTTGTGCTCATCTCTAGGTTTGATTCAGGGTCTTTCTTTGTTTGAGGTCTCCTCCTCACCCTTGGTGTTTAAACTCTCTTTTAGGCCTATTTTTGCATGATATTTTAGGCTTATTTGTGAGCTGTTTCGAACTTGGTCATAAATTGTGAAATGTCTTTTTTTGAGCCCCTCTTCAACTTTGTTGAAGGGCTCTCCTCTGTTTGAGGCCAGCAGCTATCACTTGTCTCTTTATCCCTCTTTTAGGCCTTCTTCTTGCATGATATTTTAGGCCTACTTGTGATTATTTATGAAGCTTGACATAAACTGTAAAGTGCCTTGTTTTGAGCCTCTCTTCAGCTTTGTTGAAGGCTCTTCACTGTTTGAGGCCATCTGCTGTCCCTTGTCTCTATTCTCTCTTTTAGGGCCATTTTTGCATGATAGATTAGCCCTACTTGTGTTTGTTTTTGAGAGTTTTCATAAACTGATAAATATCTTGTTTTAATCTCATCATAAATTTTTTTTAAGGTTCAATTTTTTTTTGAGGTCATATGCTTCCTTCTATGCTTGATTGTCTCCTATTTTGAGCCTTACACCTAAGCCTTTGTTGCATGCTTTGTTTGGCCTTCTAGCCACTGAAATTCAGTGGATTTTCAGTGGCTACTGTTTTGAGCTTCCAAATCAGAGGGGGGTGACCCCCTCTCACCTTGACTTGTTTGGTGGTCATTTTGGCCTTCCAAAGAGACCCTATCTTGCAAGCTTCGGAGTCACTTTCTAGGGTCAATTTGGTGAGTTTTGGGACTACCATATTTGATTTTCATAGTTGTTTATGCCATGCCAAATGTTTATCTCGCATGTGCTTAATGACTCCTTGCATGGCCCTCTAAAGTAACTCATTATTTTTGCATGCCATGGTTGCATATCAGTGGTTATTTAGGCCTATTTTCACATGTTTTATTCACTGATTTTTGTTTGTTTGGTGAGATTCCATGTGCACACTATACTTGCTATGTAAACCATGTTTGCTAGTCAAAATTGCATGCTCTTTTAGTCCATCTCGCTAGCATCTTTTGGCCATGCTTTGAACTGAAAATGTCTATGTTTTGGGACTTCCTTGGCTCTGTCTTCATGCTTCATGATCAAATAATTCATGCTTTGTATAGCTATAAGTCATTCCATGTGCCTAGTTTCGAGTTTCAGGTTTCATCTCATGCATCGAGTGCCATTTTTCCATGTTTCGGGGCTGTTTAGCATCATATTTTAGTACTGAGATTTGCATGTTTGTATGCCATATTTCACGCCTTGCCATGCTTTGGTAGAGTGGCATTTGATGCCTTAGGCTTGGTCCTCGGTTTGCGTGCATGTGTGCACGCATTTCGAGTGTCTCATTTTCACCTAATGGCTACTGATGTGAGTGTGGTTGTGGTCTATTCATGTTAGTGTAAGTCCATCTTGCATTGTGTATGCCATATTTCAATGCGTTGTACATATTATGTTGTTAGCATTGTGTGTGCCATGTAGTTGCATTGCATGTTTGTATGTTTGCTTGCATGCTTAAGTTGCATGTGCATTGTTGTGCATTGCCTCGCCTCTTGATCAACCATGATTGAGGTTGGGTCCCTTGTATGTTTTGTGTGTATTGCATTTGACATTGAAATGCATACTTGACTCTTCGGCCATCATGCATCGAAATGCGCAATTGATGGCCCGAGGGTCAAGGGCCATGCTCCCTTGAGTCCATTGCATGATAGGGGATGTGGCCATGCATACATTTGCCTGAAAATTCCATGCCATACACTGTTTGCCCTCTGCTGCGTTCAATTGCAGGTTCTGCAGGAAGCTTTGGCCGGTCTGCTAAATATAGTACCAACCGGCCAGTAATCTGTGGCCGATAGGTTAAAAGGCGGCCAGTGATCATCCTATTAGGCCGGTGGTGTTTCTACTTGGTTGGTGGTATTGCCCAACATCCAGAGAGAATGCCCTTGGACTTTGGCAGTCCTCAGAGGGGCAAGGCAGTGTAAACAGAGGCAACAGTGGCATGGTACGGATTTTCGGGCAAGACGAGTCAGGCATGCATCATTCACGTATCCCGAGGCGGGCTGTGGCCACCTTCTTTCTGCATTTAATTTGTTAATTAATTAGAAATTCTGTAATAATTAATTTAGTATTATTTATTCGGACTGTAATATTTATTCGGACCCTCCGAGTGAGGGCAATTGTGTAATAAGTGTGCGTAAGTGTGTGTATGTCTCCCAATCCCACGTCTTTCATCCCTTTTATTACTAGCTTTCGATGGTTAGTTTAGGGCATGTTTCAATTAGCATACAGTATGATAGCATGCGTGCATCCATACATTCGTGTTACATGCACCGGGCTCGGCGCATCATACTAACTGCATTTGTATTTCAATTCCAAAGTTGAATACATGTTAGTTGTAGCATCATCATATACCGTCTTAGAATAGCCGAGCCTATTGTAGTTGCATCTTGTATGTGTTGCATTAGCCATCTTAACATGAGCTAGGATCATTCATTGATTACTAACTAGCTTTTGTTTTGGCTCGGAGTACTAGGAAAGCATTTATGCTTTAGCATACCGCATGCGTGTGAGTATTGCTACAATAGCATGATTACCATGAGGCTAGCTGCTTATGTGATATAACTGCTTGAATGCCTATGGATGGAGGTTGAATTAACTAAATTGGGATAATGCATTAAAAATGTGAGTTTTAAGCCCACTAGATAGTGGCAAAACCATCTTTTCTAAATCCCACTCGAGAGTGGCAAAACCTACATTTTAGCCTACTTGCGAGTAGCAAACCATTTTCAAAACAAGCATGAAATGTTTTGTTCCAATTTAGGCAATTTGGTCTATACTTGCTTGTTGTGCGCATAACATAGTAATTCTAGGCTAATAACTGGAATAAGAACACATAACGTTTTCAAAACTGGATATCATGGTTAGTAGAGGCCGATCTTCGGATCGGGCGAGAGGGGGTGCTCATAGCTGACCTTCCCCAATTGTACCCAAGCTCCCGAGCCGAGGCAACTTTGGTGATGACAGACACGTGGCCTTTGGCACCGAGTCAGGGTTTCCTAAATTCTCCCATAAAAAATATTTAGGTGGCGACTCTGTATCTGGCAAAGCAGTCCATGTTTGGCACTTCTTTCAAAATCTGTTTCTCAAAACGATTTGCCAGATTTGGACTCTTTGGTTCAAATTTAGAACCGTGACAATTTGAGAGTCCGAACTGTAGTAAACCCAAAACGAACAGAACGGGACTCGTCCTCCCGGGGCGTTCGGGGATGTCTACAACGACCCTGGGCAGGTTTCATCTCGAGACACGTGAAACACGAACCCAAGCGGTTTTTCTTATTTTCTCATGATTTCTGCGTAATTAGAGTATCTCAGCATGCGTGACGCATGGCCCTGGGCGGGTTTTTTCTCGGGACGCGTGAAACGCAGTTCGAGTGGGTTCTCTTTTATCTCGAGACGTGTGAAACACGACCCCGAGCGATTTTCTCAGTTTCTCAAGGTGCGTAAAACGCAACCTTGAGTGGTGTTTTCTTTCCTCGTCTCTTGTTTTGGTATGGTTAGAGTGCGGTTTTATCTTTTTTGCTTAAAGTTGCTCATTCATGTGTTGTTATCTTGTCTATTGTATTCATTCTTGCTTATCACATTTGTTATTGCTTATTGCATCATTTCACATGATCATTAGTTTTCAAAATAGTCGGCTTCGTGTAGCGTGTGAGTCTAACTTTCAAAGTTGCATTGTGCATATCATTTGCATTTTGCCGCAGAACTATGCTGGTTTGATTCCTTGCAAAGGGATTTGTAGGCAGCCTGCGGGCGCAAGCATTACTTTTCATCTTGATTGTTTGTTCAAGTCTTACGGCTTTGTTAAAATAGGTCATCTTCAGGCTTTAACATTCACTCGTTTCATTTCATGACTCTGAGTTCTGTCAAAAAGAGGCAACTGTAGACATCCCATTTTTGACGGCCCTTACGACTTGGACACCCTTGAATGCACACCTGATGATGAGTCTAAATGCTTGTTCAGTGCTCAGAGTTCTCAGCGGAATGCCACAACTTTGAGCCTTTCAAACCATGTACCTTTGTTGTCCCAGTTTTGGACCAAGCCTAGCTTTTCCAACCTACAGCCTTTGGTGGCCGTTTGGCTGTCGACAATCCCTTTTTGGCTACCGACCACTGATGTGGCTTGCCGGCCACCACTGTATTTTGCAGATATTTTATGCTAGCTGTTTGCACAGATGCATGCATCTTTACCCACGTATAGGGCTGGATGTTTTTGAGGGAATTGCTTGGTTCTCTATATATAGAAGACCTCTCATATTGTTTTGAAAGTTGGAAAATTTTGAACTCAAAAATTTTCCTCTCTCTCTCTCTACCAAATCTCTACACTTTGGCCTATAATTCTTCAACCTTTGCCTATACACCCTTAACCAAATCTCTTCACCTTTGAGCTAAGGTACTTTTGAGCTTGGTTTGAGCTCTAGAGGGTGTTGTTTTTGTTTTGTTTCTTTAAATTGTTTCTTCTCTTCAAGTGGGATAAGGTTCTACCTATTTGCTTGCTTTCTCTACTTTCTTTCTTGTTGTTTTTCCATTGTTTTGGGCTGTCAAAACTCTGTGTTTTCTGGGTCGAAGCTTGGGTTTAAGGCCATTAAAGGTTGAGGGGTTGATAGCCCTTCTTTGTACCTTTGTTTTGGAGGCCTTAGCCCTTGTGTTTCCCATCCTTTTACTATCTTTTTCTAAGCTTTTAAACACTGATTTTCAGAGCTTTTTTAGTGGCCAAAATTATGTTTTGAAGTCCAAATTTGGAGGGGTTAGCCTCCCCTTCTTGTATCTTGCTTACTAGCCTAGCTTGCTCTATGTGTTACCTTATTTTTCTAGCCTTTTTGGTTCTGATTCCAGCATGTTTTAGGCTTTGTTTAGAACTGTTTTAGACCTGCTTTTGGTTGTTTCAATCTTTTAAGCTTTGATTTGCATGCTTCTAGTGTAATAGTCCTCATAAGCTTGGTGTTCTAAGCCTTAGACATCACTTATTTGAGTTGATAGCACTTATTTTGGGTTTTCATACTTCATTTTAGCACTAATAATCTCTGCAAACCTCCCTCTTTCTTGACTTTTTATTTTTGCTTTGAAAGTGGTTTCAAGTCACTTGTTTGCCCAAGTATGAAATTGAGGTTTCATACTTAATGGTTTAATCCCTTATGGGGTTCATTACCAACGGTATGATGCTTCTTTCATGCCCAAAGCAACTTGTGTTTTGAAGCCACTTTCCATTAGAGGACTTTAATTCACCATTGGACTTAATTTGATTAACGAATGGTTGGTAATTAAAATGAGTAACTGAAACTTGGGACTAAAAGTGGTGTAAGATAATAATTGGTTGTGTTCAATCGGATGCTAATTGAGCATATGGAACTTGGACCATTTCATACTCCTTAGTGATGAAATGATCCAAGTCTCCAAGGTCAACTTCTTCCCTTGATCATTCATGAAAGGGAGGAGGTTTGTGTCTTTTTTGCATTTCTTGAAATTTCATATCTTAAGCCACAAGCCATCATGCAATAAAGTTGCTTGAGTTGATGGTTTGTGGCTTAAGTACACCACTTCTTAGATTTGCTCATGAAAAGGAGGGTTGAGTTGTGCAAACAAACCCTAGAAATACCCTGTATATGCTCTGTTTGTCCTCTATTACAGCAAGATGAACCTGTACATCTGTGGTGGGCAGGCCACTTTCTATGGCCGGCAAACCACCATCCATGGCTGGCTAGTGGCCAACAGTTTTTACCAGTGGTTGGCCGGCCACTGATGCAAAATTTGGCAATATTTTGTTAAGGCAAAGCAGAGTGTGCAACAGTGTTGGTGTTCAATTGTGCAAACTGAGGCATTCAGAAGCAAAATAGTGGCATTTTCGGGTGGAAACCGAGCATGCGCATGAACATCTCTCATTTTTCAAGGCGGAGTAGTTAATTGTCTAGTTCAATTATTAATTGCACTTGTGTTGTAATTATTTAATTAGTTAAAGTAGTTAACTAGTTGTGTTGTACAATTAACCAGAATAGTTAGTTAATTTATTCAAGTATTGTAATAATTAGTTAAAATAGTTTAGCTAGTTATTTATTTCGGTTTGTAATAGTTAGCTTAATTAGCTTAGCTTAATTAGTTAGATAGTTTATTCATTTCAGACTCTCCTTCGTGAGAGCGTAATGTAATAATGTGTATGTCTTCCAACCCCACGTCTTTCTCCTTTTTGTTTAACTGCTCGAGGCTCAGTTCATCATTCTAACGACATTGTTACTTCAATACTTCTTTGAATATGTGCTTAGACCGTATGTTATCAAATTGTTTCATATGCCATGTTAAATAGCCAAGCCCATTTTAGTTACATATTGCATGTGTTGCATTAGTCATCTTGCATAAGTTAGGATCATGCATTTTTCTAACTCTTTTGTTTATTTTGACTTGGAGTACTAGTTGAGCCTTTTACTCACTTTAGCATCTTGCATGAAATGTTGATGTTGTCATGTCTAGCATGCTTGCCATGATGCTAAATGCTTAAGTGCTATAACTGGTTGAATGCCTATGGATGAAGGCTTATTGCTTGAATTGGAATAATTAGAGTAATGTTTATTTGTGGTCACTTTTTCAAGTGATATAAATTTCGAAACAATTTTCAAAACAAACATGAATCGAGATGTTCCAATTCTTGTAATTTAGTCTATACTTGTGTGTGCGCATCACATAGTAATGCTAGCTTAATAATAGGAACAAGAGCATATAATGTTGATAAAAATCATATCATGATTAGTAGAAGCCAATCTTTGATCAGGGCAGCGGGGGTGCTCAAATTCATTCATGACCTTCCCCTCTCGTACCTAAGTTCCCGAGTCGAGACAATCTTGTTGATGACAAACACGTGGCCTTTGGCACAAGTTGTGACACCCCAAATTTTCTTTTGGAACATCATAAAATTTAAATAACAAATAACTTACTAAATAAAGATTTTAACAACTAATTACGGGAAATTTAGATTTTCACATAGTCAAAGCTTAACAACTAAATTACGAGTCCACATACAATATTACAACAACTTTGTAACATTCGTGATTACTAATACCAAGGATAATAAAATTTTATTTCGATAGAGTCTTGACTTTAAGTTAGCAAAGGTACAATATTAGCTGCAGCTCCAAATTCAGCCTCAGTCCCTTCTTTGGCATAATCTGGCATGAAATGCCAGGGCAACAAAATATATGCCATGAGTTTTGTAACACAGTAAGAAAACAAAACCAACCTGCCATTCTTTTTAAGAGAAAATAATCAAATCATGACAATTAAAATAATAGTAAAATTCAATAGCATGATAAATGTACCAACCATTATAATTTTCGACAATTTTAATAGTTTGGGTGACACTCAAAATCTCACCAAAGAGATTTTCTTACTAATCACTAAGCATGGCAACAGTTAATTTGAAACCCCCTCTTGGTCAAATATTCAAGTGTTACCAACCGTAACTACCAGGGATGCCCACGTCCGTAGTTATATACCCAAGTAGTGGCATCCGTGGTCTGCCCCAAGGAAACGGTCTACCAGGGGTACATAACCTCCCCGTGTGCCACCTGCACATCCACCCTTATTCCAAAACCGAATATCGAAAAAGGGTTCAAATAAGTCTTGTGCCATCTTAGGGTTTCGCGACACAATTTACGTGAGAATTTTCAAAATAGGACTCACTTTGAACAACCGGTATTAACTGTCAACCCTTAATTTCGTACACTATTTAAAACCAAGACTCACCCTATACAACTAGTATTTACCGTCAATTGTTAACTCTGTATGTGTCGTTAATCATTTCAGTTAGTTTTGATATTAATCACAAATAATTTCAATTTTTAATAACAAATAATATTATACCAACTCATTAAAATTTCCAACATAAAATATTACATATGTCACACAATAATAAATAATTGTACTAAATTTAAATAAACAATTTATTTAAACCATGGTATGAAATAATAATTTAGATACCAATAAATCATAATTACACACATGCATGGTTTTTTATCTACAAGATTAGACTAGCATAATATTAAATTTTTTAGTCCAAATAAACAATTGAAGAGATAATTTTTGATTCCTTCTTAATCTGCCAGAATTTTCAGAATGCATAGCTCATAATTAAAATTATACATAAATTACTTATACAACTCTAAAATTCATATAAATCTACAGAATACTCAATAAACATGTTATGGTCATTTTCATAAAGCATTTTCCAAAAATAAATTATAAATAATTCTGAAAAATTCCAAGAAAATTTATGACACAGATTTATCACGTTTTCTTAAATTAATTCCATACTTAAATTTATAAATCAATTCCATAATATAAAACTTTGTTATGAAACCAGACTTCTCAAATTCCATTTTTTGTTTAGAAATTACCAGATTTGGTTTAATATAAAATTTTTAATGATTTTTCAAACACATAGTAAAATCTGCCTATAGCTCCAGATTTGGTTAAAAATCTGTATAAATTCATACAAAACTCCATAATTGTTTCAAATATTCATGGATGAAGTAGACATCATTCTAAACAACTTTGTAGAAGAAATAATCTTCAAATTTTGAGTATAAAATTGTCTAAAAATCCATACAAATTTTCTGGCAGATTCAATGACCAAATAAATTCTTCAATCCTCTCTTTAATGGTGTAAACTACACATGCAAGCCTATTTTCACAATAATACTATGGCTTTAAGACTATCAATATTTTTCAAATATTTGATATACACATCACAAAATTTACATACATATATAAAAATTGCTATCTATAAATTAGTCATTTTATCATATGAATATAATTTGAAAATTTCAACAATTAAAAAAATTGAGAGGGTTGAGAGAATTTTCTTACTTAATAATAGGATGATGAAATGGTAGAAAATTTTAGCTTTCTTAATCTCCCACTCTTCTTCTTCTCCTATTGCTTTGTTGCTCACAGAATTTTCTCTTTCCTCATTTCCTCACTAAATGCAAGCATGCATATATATATATATATATATATACACACACAATGCATTGCTGAGGCTCTTCTCTCTCTCTCTCTCTCTCTCTCTCTCTCTCTCTATATATATATATATATATTAGTCATTCTGTGGAATCTAGTGAAATGTTGCAAGTTCAAGGGCACATAATTGGGTCTCATCTCCAATATTGCATGCAAGAAAACAAGTGGCAATATTGCCACCAAAAAAATTTGCCAAAGCTTTTTTTTTTTTTTTTTTTTTGTATATTTGTGTATTTGTATAGGCTTCTTAAAATTGATACAGTAAGATTTTTAACTAAGGTATTTGGTAAGAATAATTATCATGTTGTATCCTTATAAAAAAATTTATAAACAACAAATATTGAACATCTACAAAATTATTATTCTTAATAATATCTTTGTTTGTGATTGAATTGGGTTAATTTAAAACTAACTTTTACACTAATATATATTTCAGATAAACTCTGGATAAGTTAATTAATTAATTAATAAATAATTATTATTATTTTAGAATAATTAAATGCGGGATTTCACACGAGTCATGGGTTTCCTAAATTTTTCAAATAAAATATTTAGGTGGCGACTCTATATCTGGCAAAGCAATCCATTTTTGGCAATTTGATTCAAAATCGATTTTTCAAAAGATTTGCCAGATTTAGACTCTTTGGCGCTTATCAATTTCACATTATAGTTGTGAGATTAGATTCAGAACCGTGGGAGTCCGAATTGTAGGGCTTATATTCGCGCTTCCGAAAGGGGGCACGAAAAAGTCAAGCTACAATGGGTCATTGTTAACAGAGGTTAGTCCCATGAAAAACATGTAGGGATGAATTACACTTTGCACCCCTGCACTTTACAAAAAATCTCACTTTAGTCCCTACACATCAAAATTGTGACACTTAGCTCCCCAAAGAATAACTTATGTTAGCCTCATTATTAACAGAAGGGCCAAAGTGACGCTTGACCAAAAGTGCAAGGGGTCAAGTGTCACAATTTGATGTGCATGGACTAAAGTGAGATTTTGTATAAAGTGAAGGGGTGCAAAGTGTGATTTACCCTATATATATATATATATATATATAAGACGCGCTTATTTAGGAAGTTTTTATTTGCATTCCAAAAAATTGGTTGGGCATCCTAATATTTTGAGCATTTCAATAATAAATTTAAAATTTTATTTATTTGTTTAGACCCAAGTAATATTTATTATAACCCTAAAAATTTTTAAAGTCTATACAAATTTACTTTGTACACCCATTATCCATAAATGGAGGAACAAAATAAAACCACATTTTGCCCTAGTTTGGCAAATTATTTTAGGGCTAACAAAGCATAAAATGACAAAATAAACTACATAAACTAATAAGACAAAATATCACATCCAACCCATGATTGTTACACTTTTTCTCTCACAAAAGTCAAAAAAACCAAAAAATCCAAATCAAAGGAGGCTAAAAAAGTCCTAACACAAAAAAGTTGGCTATATTAGCCAATGGCAAATGAAGCTTTTGGGTCTCTGGAATTCTAAGCGCGAAGAGAGATTCTGAGTTTATCCGAGACGAAGAGGTATTCCGAGACAAAGGTCTCTCACTCAGTGAATCAAAATATATTTGTCTAGATACTTAATTCCATACCTATAAAGCTTGTTCGGATACTCAATATTGAACACTAAAAAATTGATTCCAGTTGTTTCACATAGATAATCTATGTCGAACAAAATATATTTGTTCGGATACTTAATTCCGAACCTATGAAGTTTGTTCAAATACTCAAATGCCAAACACAAGAAAATTGATTCTAATTATTTCATATGGATACTCAATGCCAAACAAAATATATTTGTCCAGACACTTAATTTTCGAAAGAGGGCTGCTATAAGCACCTACCTCTTTACTTTGGGCCTCCCATTTCTTTGAACCCCCCACCCAACAAAATGAATCCCCTTCCTTTTTTCTTTAAACCCCCACCTAATACCAACTATATCCCTAATCTTTTTGACTTCCCATTATCATCACTGATTAGATCAGTCTCCATTAGATTCACAATCGACAAAGCTTGAATTGCCGAAATCGGCGCTGGAAGAGATTCCTCGTTGATAGGACTTTCACTATCATTCATAGCACATAACCTTTAACAACCACCACCACAAACATAAATGAGAAATACATTGCTTCTCAAAGCACCCAAAACAAAAACAGAGTAAGAAACCTCAAAACCAAAAATTTAGATCAAATTGTCAACTAGTTTTGAAAGAAACATGCAACACCTAGGCCACATTTGTTTAGCGGATTAGGTTGGATGGGATTATTAGTGAGAGGATTGTTAGTGAAGAGATTGTTAATGTGTGCACTGTTAGTGAGGGGATTAAGTAAAAGTGTGTTTGTTTTGATGATAGTGTGGGAGATTATTAGTGATGGGATTGTTAAATTATTTTTATATAAAATAAATAAATAAATTATTTCTATATTAAAAAAAATTAAAACAAATAGGAGCACTTGGTAAAAAAAATTAAAATAATAAATATTTTATATAAAATAGACTCAATCCCCTCACTATTTTCCTAATCCCACCTAAAATTCACCCAAGCTAATCCCCCTACAGAGGGGGATTACTAAACCCCCTTCACTACTAATCCTATCCCATTGTGTTGCATCCAAACAAGGGTTTGGTGGGTCCCACGGATTGCTAATCCAATCCACCCTCCCAAACCCCTAATCAAACATGGCCCTAGGGTATAGAGAAAGCAAAAAACAAAAAATAAGTTGAAAGGACTAACCTTTAAGTCTCAGAAACAACACATTTTATCCCTTTTTGAAGCAAAAAGCAACCCACAAAAGATTGATCCTAAAATCTCTCTCTCTCTCTCCAAATGCAAACCCCGAAAAATTTCTTCAAATCTCTCTCAAGAAACAGCAACCCAGATTTACTTTCTAAGAAACAAAAATACCCACGAAATATTGATCTTGAAATCCCTCTCTCTCTCTCTCTCTCTCTCTAAATAGAAACCCTAAATAACTACTTCAGATAAGATCTCTCTAAAGAAACACCAACCCAGAATTGAATTTTAAGAAATAGAAAAACCCAAAAAAGACTGGATCTTTAAAAACACTCACTATCACTGCTCTCTCTTCAAAACTGGAGATATGGGTTCGCATTCTTTGGACGCCATTAACGATGAAGCGAGAGCGGTGGATCAAGTACATGGTTGTTGTGATTGGATTTGAATTGGGTTTTTCGGGAATTTGATTTTTATGGGAGTGAATAGGGAAATGGAGAAGATGAAAGGTTTTTATATATGTCACGCCCTCAAAATAATAACATTAAACCCAACAATATAAACATGCATTTATATATAAAAGATCCACATTCTTCAATTCATCAGAGTATTTCATTACAAAAGTATTACATGTTAACAACAAAAGCAAATGCCCTATGGGCTTACAGCTTTCCAAGTTAACACTTGGTTACAAAAGAGAGTACTAACTCAATTACACATTAGGCCCTTGGCTTGAATTTACATGTAATACATCAAAAGGAAATAAGACAACAAAAGTCTATCTGTCCCCTAAACCGTGGAGTACATCCCCCATCTCCTCCCATACACAACCAATGTATATAAACACATAATCATATACATAATCGATCAATACATAAAGTTAATGTATTCTATCAACCGTCATACTCTATGACACATCCGATTGATTAGTTTTAGTTTGCCTAATCATCATGCATTGTCTACAACAATCAATACTCCACCGGTAGCCCAAAGCAATTATTTCTAAACAGGAAATAAATGCACAAATGGATAATATATCAATATTTCAATTAGGTGAGCAATAAATGATTTAACTACACCCTTTAGTCTCATACATTCCCAATTTCAACATTTCCAATTCGATTCCTCATTTCCTTTAATTAATTATATACATTAATTAATTAAAACAATTACGGCAAATTACCTTAATTAACAAAATAACTCTAAGGTTTCATTTTCATCCACGATCCATCATCCAACTCATTTTCTTTCATACCAAACTTGCATATAGGTCTATTTCAAACAAAACCCCAACTTTTGTAAAATTACACAAAAGATCCAAACTTTCTCAAATCTACCCAACAACACCCAACATATCAAATGCTAAAATTTAAAGACAAAATCCATAAGGAAGAGTAGGATATCCCTACCTCAAAAGATGACACTCAACGGAGAACACGAAGAAACTCAACATGCTCCAAAACTCAATATTTTCAGATCAAAAGATAGCCCGCGATGATCAACCCAACTTTTACAAAGACCAAAGGTAAAGAGAACACCCTAGCTAGATCAAACCCTAGAGAGAAGGGAGATTCTAGAGAGAGGAGCTCTCAAAAATGGGTTTTTGAAAAAGTAGGAGAGAGAAAGAAAAGTGAAAAGTGATTAAAAATCACCTAGCAGATAACTCATATACGCACGACCTGCTCGAGCTAAGAATAGAACGCTCGAGCGTCAGGCACAAATATCTGGTACCGCTCGAGCGTAAGGATGATCGCTCGAGCGCCAAGAAACAAAAGCTAAACACATCTGCTCGAGCGTGAAGAACCAGTCCGCTCGAGCGCAGATTTTCATCTCCCAGAACTTTTCAGAAAAAGAACTACCCGCTCGAGCGCCAACAATTCCGCTCGAGCTCGACTCACTCGAGCGCAAACAACCCGCTCGAGCGTAGAAAACACACCTACAGAAGTTTTGCAGGGCCACGAAATACTGGAAGTGCGTAAACCCCGCTCGAGCTCAAGAAGACCCGCTCGAGCGGATAACCAAAAACCAAACTCCGCTCGAGCGCAGAATGTCCCGCTCGAGCGGAACACCAAAATTCTGGGCAACAACACAAGAGATCAAAACTCAATCTACATGTTCAAAACAAGCCCAACACATCCTAAAACTCAAACACTAAGAGTAATGGATAGAAACGAGAATAAGACGACAACACAACCACAGAACCGAGTCCGGATTACAGTTAAACAACTAAGGGAAAAACGGGATCGCTATAACCTCCCCCCCTTAAAGAATTTCGCCCCTGAAATTAAGGATACGCCGAAACACAAGGCCAATAGATCACAGAGCACTCAACACCCGAGCCCCAAGGAAAGAAATTACTCTCATAACAAACCTCCGACTCACTCTTACCAAGGAAGAGACTAACCAAGGGAACACATTTTAAACGACAACACCTTAGGTACGCAAGCCTCAACAAACCAAACCTCCCCGAAACAATTCACCAATAACGTACTAGTGCTTCAAGCTAAGTCACTACTCAACAACACGACCAAAGCAAATCATTAGAGTAGATAATAAGAAAACATTTTCTTGTTCAAGAGGCATTTCTCAAAGATGCTTAAATTTTCAATGTTAACGTTCCGGAATAAATCTTGCACTCTCCATGCGAAAAACCCAAAAGTTTTGCAAACATTTTTCACAAACACGGTGTTACCCAAAACGCAGAGTCATCCACAATTTATTTGCCAAAAGATTAATCTAGAATTCTTTAAAATCCTTGAATTAAATCAACTTTTCAACAACGCCCATAGATGGCCCAAACACTGGGAAAAATTTTGTTTTCCATTTCTTTCCAAAACAGCACTATCCACAACCATCTCTCACACCGTGATGTCACAACCGACACAGAATATAACATTTCTATAATGATAGTTAATAGAAATAATAACAGTACTAACGGCACATAAGTCATAAGAAATTCATAGTTTTGCAATTTCATCCTGCCTCCCTTTACAAAAAAAAAATATCATAAATACGGCTCAGGACCTGGCCAACAACCAAATGAGAGCACATCTCATCCCAACAATACCCCCCTTAATACACAAATGATACACATTATAATGCTGTATCAATATCAAACTAAAAATTATACATACATAATGTATAAAAAGCCAATCATTCACAACGATCAATCAATACATATATAAGATGTATTATTCCAACTGTCAGATTCAATGACAAAACATGTTCGATTAGTTTCAGTTTTCCCTAATCAACATACAAAGTCTACAATAAACTGGACTAAACTCAAGGTGACTAATGCCAACCCAAAACCTGATACCGGCAAGTCGCCTAATCAAGTCAATAAACTCTACACCCAGTAATCCACACACTGATGTGCCACTCAAACCACAAATTTTGGAATCCCATCGGATCTCCTAAAATTGAACCGCATCAACACTGCGTCTAAGGAAATCACCGTCCCCCACCATGACTATCTAGCAAGCCTGCTCACTTCCTTGACTGAAGACCGACATGGTCAACCTCAATCACAACAACCCCAAATACGAAGGACCACTTTGACCAACGCTATACTCATTACTCTAGAACACGAACTGCTCTTCCTTCAAAGAATGCTGCCAGCATCCACTCACAACCCAAACCCAACAATTGATAACCAATCACAATACGAATACTACCCCTATACAACCGATGGGGTCACCACGGACTCACTAACTAGCAAGACCCAAAACACGAACCAACATACAGGTACCATTTCCACTAACCCAAGATACAAATCTCACATTCCCTCAAACATTCTCAAATAACCATGCCAACACCACGCAACTCTCACAACCATCACATCAAATCTCCACATCTTACTTGCCACCCATCCCGAGAGTACCACCAAGAGGCCCGGCCTCCGTGCTGAATCACTAGTCAAAACTACTGCTAGGCAACCATCACGAACCAACCCCGACACTGTCGCATGTCGCCGACTAGGCTTTCAAAGACTCACTATCCTAACTATTCAGCAGAGTAAAGGTCCTCACCCTCCTCACTATTAGCCCACATCTCTATCCGCAAACACCATACCACTGTGACTCCATCCATGGATCACACCCTAACTACGGGCTGTACACCCAATCAACCCTTATGATAGCATCTCCCGACCTAACCAGTGTTACGGTACAAACCTATCACATTCGATCAAATAAAGGAGCCCAAAAACTTAGGAAATACCCATATACTACAACCCGAGATATAGCACCAACTGCTTACAATACATCACTCCCCGATGCCAACAACCATACCCTCACGTAGGGGCTAACACTCCCTCACTCGAAACAACCAACCAGTACATATGCCAATTCGGCAGCGTTACCTACCACGAAGGTACAAGTCTATTCCTAATAAGGTTATGCACTATGTCCTCGTAAAGCACCATGTTAAATATATACTGCACCTAGTATTACTCGTACACTTCACCTCCCCTCGAGGAGTTCTCACGACAGTAGATCAACACCACTTTCACGCACATAAGGTCAAATAGATAACACTAATGAAATTTCGAACACCCGGTAAGTATAACTGTTCTCGCCTCCTTGTAATCCTGATTAAGATAAACATCTCTCAGTAATCCTTTCAAATTTGAAAGCATGGCTCATCAGCCCTCATTTCTCCCAAACCAAAACGCACGCATAAAAAGGGCATTGATACCAACAAAAAAAAATATATATATTTATGGTTTTACATCAACTTATTACATTAATAAAACTTTAGAGCTACAACATGCTCCAATTCACCCACTCTAGGGAAATTAACAAACAAAGCATATATGTATATATATATATATAGATAAACAAAAAGTTTAGATGTTTCAACAGTCCCAAAACACATTGGTTACACAACAGAACCCAATGATCACAAAACAATAATCCACTGATTGGAAAACAGATTAATCAAAACAAAACCATCTTTCCATCGGTACTACCACCACTACCGTCCCTTGCTGGACCGCCAAAGCTGGTCATCCCCGAACATAAGATAACCTACGAGCTTACAAGCCACGGACAAGAACTACTGACGTGCCCCCTCTGTCCACACCTGGAACAACTACAAACTTCCCTAACTGGGGCTTGGGAACTCGACTCTACTGAGGCCCTCACAATCTGGCCTGCTAGTCCCCCAAAACGATACTGTTCCTGCCCAGTCGAATGAAACTGAGCCTGGCTAGGTTGTAAAACCCCTAAAGAAGCCCCCGGCTGAGTACAGAAACGTCGAATATGATCCGGCTGATTACATATCCAACAAGTAGGCGGTGCCTGAGCACGAGACTGGTTCAGAATCTAGGCTGATGAAGACCCTAACAACTGCCTCCCCACTGAGCATTTGATTGGCCCAAAACCCGGCTGGTTAGATGATCCTGGTGGTACAACTACTGGTTGAACTGCTAACCCCGCCCCCTTCCTCTGTGGGCAACCCGAAACCTTGTGGCCCAATAGACCACATTTGAAACAAATGACACCCCTCTGTTTACGTTCTCCCGAACCCAAATCCGACACTGGAAGGGTAATTCTAGCCCGACCTCCCTGTTGCGGGTTTAAACCCCTCTGCCTCTTAAAAGGCCTACCAACACCCTAAGTCACGGGAGTTGCTGAGATGGCTCCCTCCCCACTCTGCCTCATTGCTAGCACCGCAACCTCTACATGGGCAGCTGCCTCAACAAGTACACTATATCTTTTATACCAAGACCCCGCTATCCTTACACGGATGTCGTCACGCAGCTTACTCTCAAACTCGTAACAACGCAAGTCCTCCGTCTCTACCAATTCTGGAGCAAACCTCGACAGGTTCGCAAACCATCTTTCGAACTGCACCAAAGGTGTAGTACCTTGGCGTAACTCCACAAACTGTTTCCGCAACTCTTCCCGAGCGGAAGGAGGGAAATCGTAACTTCCTCGTCTAGGCATCCTAGTAAAAGTAACAGAGACACGTTAGCACACTCATACATGTGCCGAAGCTAAACACTCACGTCCTAATACATGAACGACTATAATTCACTCCACGTAAGCACATAAACACATAAGCACTTACGAATTTCATTTCCGGATAATGATAGTCCCGAGGCGTTACTAGAGTTCCGGTCAGAAACAGCATTGATCAAGTGCCTTTCCAACAGGACTCCCAGAAACCCAAGGATCCAATCAACATCCAAGAAACTACATCCCATACCCAAATAATCACATAAACATGTTATCACATAAGTACATAACATTACATCTAAGTCTCTAACAAGTGAGACAAACCCATTGTGATACTAATCACTTCCCACGTACCCAAAGTATTCGAACCCAGTACGCTCTGATACCAAGTTGTCACGCCCTCAAAATAATAACATTAAACCCAACAATATAAACATGCATTTATATATAAAAGATCCACATTCTTCAATTCATCAGAGTATTTCATTACAAAAGTATTACATCTTAACAACAAAAGCAAATGCCCTACGGGCTTACAGCTTTCCAAGTTAACACTTGGTTACAAAAGAGAGTACTAACTCAATTACACATTAGGCCCTTGGCTTGAATTTACATGTAATACATCAAAAGGAAATAAGACAACAAAAGTATATCCGTCTCTAGCCTCCCAAGCTATGTCCTTGGAGGTGGCTTGCTACCTGTACCTGAAAATGACGTTCCCATATAGGGTGAGCCACAGCCCAGTAGAAACATACTAAACCGACTATGAACAATGCCTAAAAGATTAGCAACTGATAGATGGTCAATACTTACACTTCCATTTACAACTTATTACAATTCCACGACAGCCAAGTCTATCTTACAATTTACTTTCCATTTCTTATTCAACTTTGAGTTTGAAAACAAGGCTCTGTACTCTGGCCAAAACATTTGATGAGATTATAGTTCGTCACTAGAACACTTTCGGAATTCAAGGTGGATACACATTTTGGTGTTGTATCAATAACACATAAACTACTACCATACTTCGCAAACGATGATGATATACATTTTAATGCTATATCAAATTAAACAGACTTTTCAATAGATAAGCATATGAGCTATATCACTACTACAACAGATAAGCAAATGAGCTATGTCATTACTTCAACAGATAAGCATATGAGCTATATCAAGACTACAACAGATAAGCATATGAGCTGTATCAACATTCCAATAGATAAGCATATGAGCTGTATCAACACTTCAACTAGATAAGCATATGAGCTGTATCAAGACTTCAATGGGAGAGCATATGAGCTGCATCCCCGGGTCCATCCCCCATCTTCCCTTAACCATTAACCGGTTTAGAGGTACATCCCCCATCTTCCCCTAAACCGTGGAGTACATCCCCCATCTCATCCCATACACAAGCAATGCATATAAACACATAATCATATATATAATCAATCAATACATAAAGTTAATGTATTCTATCAACCGTCATACTCTATGACACATCCGATTGATTAGTTTTAGTTTGCCTAATCATCATGCATTGTCTACAACAATCAATACTACCCTCCACCGGTAGCCCAAAGCAATTATTTCTAAACAGGAAATAAATGCACAAATGGATAATATATCAATATTTCAGTTAGGTGAGCAATAAATGATTTAACTACACCCTTTAGTCCCATACATTCCCAATTTCAACATTTCCAATTCGATTCCTCATTTTCTTTAATTAATTATATACATTAATTAATTAAAACAATTACGGCAAATTACCTTAATTAACAAAACAACTCTAAGGTTTCATTTTCATCCACGATCCATCATCCAACTCATTTTCTTTCATTCCAAACTTGCATATAGGTCTATTTCAAACAAAACCCCAACTTTTGTAAAATGACACAAAAGATCCAAACTTTCTCAAATCTACCCAACAACACCCAACATATCAAATGCTAAAATTTAAAGACAAAATCCATAAGGAAGAGTAGGATATCCCTACCTCAAAAGATGACACTCAATGGAGAAGACGAAGAAACTCAACGTGCTCCAAAACTCAATATTTTCGGATCAAAAGATAGCCCGCGACGATCAACCCAACTTTTACAAAGACCAAAGGTAAGGAGAACACCCTAGCTAGATCAAACCCTAGAGAGAAGGGAGATTCTAGAGAGAGGAGCTCTCAAAAATGGGTTTTTGAAAAAGTAGGAGAGAGAAAGAAAAGTGAAAAGTGATTAAAAATCACCCAGCAGATAACTCATATACGCATGACCCGCTCGAGCTGAGAATAGAACGCTCGAGCGTCAGGCACAAATATCTGGTACCGCTCGAGCGTAAGGATGACCGCTCGAGCACCAAGAAACAAAAGCTAAACACATCTGCTCGAGCGTGAAGAACCAGTCCGTTCGAGTGCAAATTTTCATCTCCCAGAACTTTTCAGAAAAAGAACTACCCGTTCGAGCGCCAACAATCCCGCTCGAGCTCGACTCGCTCGAGCGCAAACAACCCGCTCGAGTGTAGAAAACACACCTGCAGAAGTTTTGCAGGGCCACGAAATACTGGAAGTGCGTAAACCCCGCTCGAGCTCAAGAAGACCCGCTCGAGTGGATAACCAAAAACCAAACTCCGCTCGAGCGCAGAATGACCCGCTCGAGCGGAACACCAAAATTCTGGGCAACAACACAAGAGATCAAAACTCAATCTACCTGTTCGAAACAAGCCAAACACATCCTAAAACTCAAACACTAAGAGTAAAGGATAGAAACGAGAATAAGACGACAACACAACCACAGAACCGAGTCCGGATTACAGTTAAACAACTAAGGGAAAAACGGGATCGCTATAATATAGGTATGGGTTTGATGAACAGTGGAGAAGAAGAAGAATAACCAGGATGAGAGAGACACGCAATGGTAGTAAAATCGTCGGAGATGGAAAGAGAGATCATCGTCGGCAGCAGTGGCAGTGGCAGTGGTGGTCACCGGTAGAGATGGTGGTGAAAAGGTTGGTGGGGTAGGGTTTGGAAAATTAGGGTTAGGATTTGGGAAATTAGGGTTAGAATGTTAGGGATGAGCGTAAAAATGTAACTTTATGTTTGGAGAAAATTGGAATTAAAAAAAATAAAATGAATAAGGGGTCCAAAGAAAAAAGGTAGGTGTTAATAACAATACTCTTCCGAAACTATGAAATTTGTTCAGATACTCAGTTCCGAATCAATTCAAAAAACCAACCTACGAAAAATAATGAACAACGATTAAAAACTTACTTTCTCTACAAAAAAAATTGTTTGGAAACGTCTTCTTTATTGTCCCTTGTTGATTTCAATATGAAATCGAATACATTAATAATGGATTAAAGCAAATAGAGCTGGATTAGGGTTGGGTATTGTCACGACCCATACCCGCCCCTATGGGTTTAGCATCGTAACCGACCAGTAATCATTAGATTACCAAAGGCCTCTAGATAGATTATTGTATAATAAGGGGCTGCAGAAGCAAATATAGAAACATACATAGTCCATAGAGCTGTTCAGACATACATGGGACAGATAATCTCAAAACTTCATATACAAATTTGTGACATCAAAAGAAAGTGCTCTTATGTCACATATATTACAGATATTGCCAAAAGGGGACTTAGCCTGAAATACAAATACAATAGTCGAAAGAAACTTGTTCATAGAGTGCTACACAAACATGACTGATCATAAAAGGGAACCTCCACTGGAAGCATAATAGATGGCTGACAAAACAGAGACTCTAGGCAGCAACTTAGGCCTGGTCACGCGCTTGCTCACCTACATACATAATATAAATAGTGAGCGGAAGCCCAGTGAATAATAACAGAGTAAAGGTTTTACTGAATGATGTCCAAACAGAAACAGAGTCTTCTGCATATTTAGATTTCAAATCAGAAATAGATTCATATTCATATTCAAAATTCATACATTACACATGCTAGTACATGGTACATCCATTAGCGTTAACAAATTCGATGACCCATAAAGGGACGGCCATGAAGGCATTCCGATGACCTATAAAGGGACAACCATAAGGCATTCTGAAGACTCATGTGCACAGAGACGTTTCCGATGACCCATAAAGGGACGGCCATAATGGCTTTCCAATGACCCATAAAGGGACGTATGTCCTACGATGCTAAGGATGTCACGAATACATTTCAAAAACTTAGGCAATCATTCATTCATATAAAGCATATCAGTTCAGAAAACTGATCATTTCATATCATCAGAAAAATAATTAAAGTTTTTTTTTTGGGTGAATAAGTCATAAAAAATAAGAAAAATTACAAGATTCCAAGGGGCAAACCCCAGGCCCTACCATAACTATACAAGCCTAAAACCAAAACAAAACAGCACCTAATGTGCCAACTTGTTCGACATCCATTTATGCATCCTAATGGAAATAGGGACAACGAACAACTTGTTCAGCATCCATATATACAAAGGAAATAAGGACACTGAACAAGTTCAAAAACCCATCAGGCACTGGGATAGAGGCACTAGAGGTTTTGTCCATGGTATCTCCATCAAAATCATCCAGGTAGCTAGACTTGGCAGTAGTTTTAAGAATCAAACACAAGTTATTTGCCAAGAGAATAATAGTCCCTAGACAGCCCGTAAGGATAGGCATACAAAACAAACCACTACAATACACTAATAATAACCATGCAAATTCTGAACACAATCCAAAAAGAAAGGCCTCAATTACAAAAGCTAAATTAAAGACAAAGTATTTTCCTTGTAGTGGTTGCCTACTTGGACTGGCGCACCTGTGCAGCCTGGACCTTGTGTTTCCTTCATCCACTGTAGCAACAACCTGGATAGCATGTAGACCTTATATATATATATCTGCAAGTCCCAACAGAGATAAAGCTGGCCTAGAATCATAAGTGTACATAAGTGAAGTATAGCATGAAGTACCAATATAACACTGTTTGGTAGCAAACACACAATATGGGACATCTAAATCACTCAACCCACTAAATACACTCAGCTCAACAAAGAATAATAGTGTTAAAAGAAGAATAGAGTTTATAGGAAAAGAGGTTAAAATAAGAAAAAAAAAACTCTAACAATTTATAGCTCCCCTCACTCAACCCTCACCAATAATATCCCCTGACCAGTACCAACAATTATATAAACCTGCAACTGCACACAATAAAATACATTAGCACTCAATATCTTGCTACCATCACTCAACCCACTTTTGGCGAACTCACAACTCTTAATTATGGGCAGCATCATTCTATACTTGCAAAATAGAGACATATTAAAAATACAGTCGAAACCTTCACTCTATACAAGCTCACCACACTCAACCCTCAATATATGCTCCCCTTCACTCAACCCACAGAGGAGAACACTCCCCTCAACGTTTAAGGATGGTTGTAGGCAACCTCCACTCTCGAAGAAACTAACTATCAGTCTGAGATTGCTTGATATTATTAAGGGCAAGAGCCCTATATTCGACCATACCAGTTATGCTTAGTAGAATAACATCTTCATGTTTTCTGTTTTTGCTAAAGATTCTGTTGGTTCTCTCTATCCAGATCTGGTACACAGTACAGCAGAAGCCAAGTCTCTTGATGATTGTAGCTAGAGATTTGCCCTTGCATTCTCTAGCCACAACCTCAATAAGACCCAACCAACTAGTGCTCTGCCAATTAGCATTGCACTTGGTGAGCACAACATTGCAAATTTTAGAGGAGAAAGGGCATTGGAAGAACAGGTGATCATGGTCCTCCCATCAGCACCACACAAGGGACAGACAGGGTTGTGGTTCAAGCCAAACAAAGCAAGTCAGTCACCAGTGGTCAATCTCCCTAGAAAATCCATCCAAACAATGAAACCCACTCTAGGTATAGAGTAAGGGCCCCACACCAGATTAGTCCACTGGACAGTGGGCCCTTAGGTCTCCAAATATTCCAAGTAGAACCAACGCTAAATTTACCATCCTTAGTAGAGAGTCAAATAGTGTTGTCATTACACCCAATAGATGGTTTAAAATCGGGAAGGGTATAGGCTATGATCTCCCTCACCTCTCAAGATCAGACATGGGGCCAATTCCAGTCCATTTCCCCCACAATAGAAGCCACCTTGGCTTGCCCATTTAAAGCAGTGCCAATCATGAGTCTATTACCATACCTAGACCATAAAGATCCAAAAGAATGCCAGTTATCATACCATAAAAACGTCTATTTTCCATTGCCAATCTTGCACTATATTAAGTGAAACAAAGACTCGTTTAAGGACAAAAGTTTCCTCCAAACCCAAGAAAGGTTACAAGGAGTTTTAACTTCCCAGAAGCTATGGCCTTTTAACAAATAGGATTTAGCCCACTGACACCACATGGATTGTTCCCCACCAGCTACCAGAAGCCAAATATGCTTAGACACCGCAGCTCTATTCCATATTTCTATGGATTTGAATCCTAAGCCCCTTTCATATTTCCATGGATTTGAATCCTAAGCCCCCTTCCATGGATTCAGATAGTCTATGGCGCGTGACCTACATAAACACATAGTGGATACACATTGAAACACACGTTCGGCATATACTCAACTCGTTACGTTTCGTTCTTAGTGTGTTCCTAAGTCTTATCCTTATTATTATGTCTTAATCTTGGCTTAGGAATGCCTAGGATGCAATAAGGATGTGAAAATGCACTTGAGGACACTTAGTCAAATATGTTGGAAACAGGGGTCTCATTTGAGCGCAACTTCCTCCACTCGAGCGATCTGTAAACTTTGCAAAAGTACTGGTTACTTGATTTTTTCGCTCGACGCACACTCAACGGTCGCTTGAGCAAGAGACAAAGGTCTTTTCTTGAGTGCAACTCTCGTCACTCGAGCGGTCTACAAAATGTGTTAACTTCTAGAAGCATACAATTTACGCTAGAGCCAACTTTTGGTCGCTCGAGTAGAGGTGCAAAAACAAAGGTGGTCGCTCGAGCGAAGAGGCAGAATTCTAGGATTTCCAAATTCACTCCCAAGCACCAAAAATGAAATTCAAAGCCACAAATCATGTTCTTTTGGACCAAAAGCTTTAGAAAACATGTCTGAACTTGTCAAACATCATGAATTCAAAACCATTTCGCCAAATCAAGGCCCAAAAGCTTGCCAATTGCTCAAAGCTCTACTTGAAGCATACGAATATGATATGAACATGACATGTATGAATTGTCATGAACTTAAGCTTTCCAAAACATGATCAATTAAGGTCAAATGGTAAGAAATGTGATGAATTCTCAAAATAATGTCAAGATAGATACATGCATGGGAGACTTATGTGAAGTTCAAACTTGAAATGCCATGATATATGCATGCATGTATGGAATTCATCTATTTAAGCTCAATTCTCATGTTAATTCACCTAACACACTTGATTTCATGTGGCAACCAACTAAATTACAACCTAGAAGATAGAAATTCTTACCTGAGAAGCTTAATTGTGTCCTAGATGTCCAAATGGTTGAGCCACTAGTTCAACACCTTGAATTCTCTACAATTCTTTTTCCTCTCCTTAGATTTCCAAATCAACACTTGATCTCTCTCTCTCTCTCTCTCTCTCTCTCTCTCTCACTCACGTTTGATGCCTCAAGGAGGAAGAAATAGGAATGTAAAGTGTATACAACGGTCCACTAGTGCCTTATATAGGCTTGGATTAAGGAATTCATTAATTAGGCTTAATTGAGCATTAATTATTCTAATTATTTCGTTCCGAGTTGAATTTCAATTAAACCGACCATAATGTTCTAAAATTTCCAACCAACACATAATTCAAGTCAATTTCGTGATCGGATGTCGATGAGGCCTTTAATTTGCAGAACAATATAGAAAGACAAACAAATATTTCTACCATGGACAGATACAATGCAAATCACATACATAACACATAATTAATCACGCGATTTCATCTTAGATACTTATTAAGCGTTCTTAATCATGGATTATATGTTCATCATGGGTCTGGGTTGTTACAGGTATGAAGATGCAAAGTGATGAAAGTATAAAGAGAAGAGAGAAAAAGAATATTAGGATCGATGATGAATGGAGTGTTCAAAACACTTTTCTGTATATTTTTTCCAAAGTCAAGTACTTTTTTGTTATTTTAAATAGGGACTAAATAATAAAAAAAAATAATTAAATTGAGGTGCGCAACCTAGTTTTGGAGGAGCAAATAGAAGCTCTTACTTACCTGCTTGAGGCTTGTATATATATATATTTTTTTCAATTTTACCTTTTCGTTTAGAATTATTTACTATTAGAGGATTGGAATGTAATTTTTCCATTTTGCCCTTTTATTTTGTATTATTTACCAATATTGGTGGTACCAATTTGGATGAAAGTTTTTCCGTAATTATGCAAAGATTCTTGGTCAGTTATGAAACATAAATATTTTGGTTTTGGAAAATTATATATGAGTGGTGTCATTAGTACCCTATTTGTTATTTTGGATCCCATATTTCTTTGGATCCCCACTTATAAATTTTGAAACTCTTAAAATTTCTTTTCTCCACCCAAATAATACCAAAATTATCCTTGTGAAAACATTCCACCCATTTAATTGAATGCACACCCCCTTCCCCCCACACTCCAAAAAAACCTCTATTCTAAAAACCCTATAACAAAACCCACGAAGAAGAAGAAGAAGAAGAAGAACCAAGTGTGATTACTGTCTCTGCTCTCTCTCTCTCTCTCTCTCTCTCTCTCTCGCCTCATCATTTTCTTCGGTGATTAATGTTCGGTTACCGGTTCCCGAACAAATAATAAATGTTCGATTACTGGTTCCTGAACAAATAAATAATGTTCTGGCATGTGTTTCTGAATTTTGGTCATATGTTTAGAAGTTCAATCCCGAAAAAATGAAAAAAATAACGAACATATTTTATTATTTTTTGCCATTTTTTTTTAAGAAACTTACCCTTACAAGGCCAATCTTCTCTGGGCTAAGAACATCGTCAAAGCTATGAACTTCCTCTGAACTTTATTGTTGTACTCCTCTCGTCTCATAGAGTTGTGGTTACCGAAAAAACTTCCACACGTTATCATTGCCGGAGAAGTATGGGTAATCAAATGGTTGCTATCGTTATCGCCGGAATATTGCCGCCAAATGGTTTTCAAGGTTTTGAGGGCGGGTAGGTTTTGAAGGTGAGGTTTGGGAAAAATGGATGGGTGGTGATGGAGGTGAGTGCTCTCATAAATCCTAATTCATCATGTAGTGGTGCATGGGTTTAATTGTGAGAGGGGACATCCCAAAATTAATGTTGTCCTTTTTAATAATTTATTGGAGGTTATTATTGTAATAAAAAAAGAGTTAAAAATTGAGGGTTTCAAAATAATTCATGGTGTGCTAATAGCAACACTCATTATAAATACACCGTTGAGGTTTTTTTTTTCCTCCCTATTTTGTCCTTTTATTTTGTATAATTTACTAATGATAACCTATAATTTGACTTTCCCATTTTAACCTTTTCTTTGGTAATATTTACCAATGTTGGTTGTATTAATTTGAGGAAGGATTTTTCGTAATAATGCAAAAGATTCTTGGTTAGTTATGACACATAAATTTTTTAATTTTGGGTGAATTATAAATAAACAACTAAGATTTGTTTAAAATATGAAATCCCCTACAATACTATAAATTACAGCTATTCCTTATTAGAATTTTTAATTTAACATAATAAATAGAAAAAAAAATTGTAAAAAAAATAGTTTTGAATAAAATATGAAAAAATTTATTAAAACAAATGAAAATCATCTAAAAATTAATTTTAAAAAAATAAAAACAAACAGAATAATTTGTAATAAGATTTTCATTTTGGAAATATAAATTTATCACGGGAATAGCTTCTGCCTTGCACGAGTCCAAAAATATTTTGTTACAAATGAAACCAAATCAAAGTTTAACGGTAATACCATATGATTATTGGCTCGTAATATCACCATTCAATTATTTCATTTTAATCACAAATAATTATAAAAAGAAATCCACTCATTTGAACTAAAATTTTATCTCATTTATTTATTCCATAATTGTATCTTATAATAAAAATTAAAATTTCTATCATATATGTAATCATTGATTCTATTTAATTTTGTAAGAAACTAATCTTATCAGGTAGAATGAAATGAAGTGCAATGGAATGAAATGATTATTTTTTTATTTTCTTATGGAATAATTATTATTTCTTTTACAATGCATTTTATTATTATTTTTTAAATGAATCAAATATAAAATAAATATTTTTTTAAAAATATCATATTATTTTATTTCATTTAATAAACTTAATAGAACATTAGAGTCAAAGGTTTACCATAGTATATGTATATTTTGGGTGGGCTTACTGTAGGAACCCACATTTTATGTCCTCATCATGTTCATGAGCATCGGTATGATTATGACTTGTTAAGTTTGCATGTGTATGTTGTGATTTGTTTCGCTTGAGTTAATGTGATCCATGCCTTGTTTTGAAGCCTTGTGATTTTTCTAAGTGTAGTGTGCTTGTCTTGTTCCTTCCTTGATGTGAAACTTAGGTTACGCCTTGCCTGAGTTATGCTAGCCGATGTTATTCCAAGCCGAGGTCATCCTTAGTCTAGTGGTAGTATCTTGGAACCCCTTGTTGACCTCCGTCCTTGCCTTGACCACATTAGCCGAGATGTTACCTTGCACACAAGTGATCTCGTCCTGGAGTGGTACGACCTAGGCCGAGGTGTGGCGCATCTAGGCCAAGATGTGGCACAGCTTAGTCAAGTGTTGTCCTTCCTAGCCGAGGTCATTGTCACCCTAGTTGCCGAAGTCCTTGGTTAGCCGATGTCACCCCTTGCCGGAGTGCCATTCCGTGTAGCGTGTTAGATACGCCTTGTTATCAGCCGATGTCTTTTCCCCGTCAGAGAGCCATACCGCTTTGCTTGTTGAACACCCTTCCACCATGCTTTGTCTGGTCTGTCAGCCACCTTTTCAGGAGGAACCCAACCAGTCGCCGCCACGTGTCTCAGCAGAGGGTTAACCCCAGAACCGGGTATAGAAAACTATCATTTGGTGTCATAACCTTGTCTTGTAGAGAGAGAAGCTCTAGGAGGAAGAAAGAGTTTTAGAGTGAGGAAGTAGATCCTCAAGCTTGATTCCTAGAGATCGAACCGTTAAATCCGCGTTCTAAGGTTAGATTCTTGATCTGCTCATGATGTTCTTTATATTTATGTTATTGCATTGCATGCTTGAAAATGATTTGTAAGCCATGCATCGTTTTGAAGCTCGATTTTAGAAAGAGAAAATGACATTCATGTGTTCTTCAAGAAAAGTCTTGTTTTGATCCGAAAGCTTGCATGAAGAATCATGTTTTTGTGTTTGTTTCCGCAAGAATTCCAAGTACGGGTACCCAGGTCCATGTTTTCAAATTCATAGCACGAAAATCCCAGATTTGTGATAACAGATTTTAATCGAACATTTGTATTTTTCATGTTCTCACACTCATGTTCTTCATGTTCATCAGCAGGGGGGAACCCAGAGTTTCCCGACCTCTTTTCCTTACATGTGGCCCTCGGGAACACACCTCGGCGAGGAAGTGTGGAACCTCGGCCTAGACCTGGTTGGTGCCCAGCATGTTTTCCGAAAACATTAGTGTACATAAGAGACTTGTTTGAAAGTACGTTCAATAGGCTTTGCCGTGTGTTTGTAGAACTTGGACTTGTCTCGACCCCGACGTTTGAAGAAACTATGTGAGTGGTATTTTTAATAAAGCTATGTTACACTTGTTTTCATAAATCTCGTCTTGCCTTGTTTTGAAAAGTACTTGATCTAGCATGAATGACTATCCCTACTTGTATATTAAACACTATCTTGTTTTGATGACATGTCTTGAAAGTCCTTAGCTGCAGGGGACTATAATGCAACTGCACTCTTGTCTTGAAAGTCCTTAGTTGCAGGGGACTATAATGCAACTGCACTCTTGTCTTGAAAGTCCTTAGTCGCAGGGGACTATAATGCAACTGCACTCTTGTCTTGAAAGTCCTTAGCTACAGGGGACTATAATGCAACTGCACTCTTGTCTTGAAAGTCCTTAGTTGCAGGGGACTATAATGCAACTGCACTCTTGTCTTGAAAGTCCTTAGTTGCAGGGGACTATAATGCAACTGCACTCTTGTCTTGAAAGTCCTTAGCTGCAGGGGACTATAATGCAACTGCACTCTTGTCTTGGAAGTCCTTAGTTGCAGGGGACTATAATGCAACTGCACTCTTGTCTTGGAATTGTCATCACTCTCTTGTATTAAGTAGATGTAATAACATCCAAGGACCTTGAAAGGCCGGCAATGAACTTGATTTCCCCCTTGATTGTAAAGTATGCTATGTATTGTTTTGAAAGAAATCTTGGATATCAATCATGCAAAAACCTTTATTTCTAATATCATTCACTGAGTATCCAAGCTCACCCTCTCTATATATATGTAGGTGATGAACAAGAAGGCATTGAGGCCTAGACGTGAAGCCGATGTGTTTTTGGGTGCATTGCCGACGTGTTTTGGATTAGCATTTTTTTTGTGCCATCTTGAAGATCATGCTTCTCGGCTTATTTTCATTTGTACTTGTATATGTCGGCTTGAGAAGCCTTTTGGTCAGGATGTGTTTTGTATCTCATTTCCTTATTGTATTTAAGTTGTAAGACTTTATAAAGATGTATGTCATTTCATTTGACCTATGCACTGCTCTTATGGACCACTTGTAGCTTGAATTATTGCTTCCGCATTTGTGAGCCCCCTATATAAATACTCTGATTGTGTGTGAATTTTGTAAGTTGGCCTTCGGTAATTACGGATTACTGGCCATCACGGCACCAAACTACTAGGGGCGGTTTGGGGGCGTGACAGAATGGTATCAGAGCACGCGTTCCTTATAATACGTTGTTCACACACCTTGAGTCCTAAAGAGCATAGGATTTTCCTTAGAATGATGTTAGGATTGCATCATATTGCTTGCTACTTGACTACGTGTGCATCACTTCGGCATGGACATTTGTTACTTGTATACATATTATCTGTTTAGTTATTTTAAAGTCTCATCTTGCATCATCTTAGCATCATGAGGAGAGGTAGACCTCCAGTTGACCGAAATCATTCAGAAGATAGATTGGAGAGATTGGAAAGGTTAGTCGAAGGCTTGGTTCGTGAGCTGAGACAACCGAGGCCACAGGATACTGGTACCACCTCTACCCAGGCCGAGCAGACCAATGGCCGATATGCAGCTCCGCCTCCACCCCCTCCAGTACCACAAGTGCCTCCGCAGCAAGCTTTATATGGGAACGACACGATAACCCTGATCAGAGAGTTCAAGAAAATGAAACCGCCAAGATTCCAAGGGGGCATAGAACCAATGAAAGCCGAGGCATGGGTTTTAGAAATAGAGAAGCTGTTTGAAATTTTCCCCAGTACAGACGCTCAGAAGGTATCTCTGGCAGCGTTCACGTTAGACGACGACGCCCGTAGGTGGTGGATGATGGTTCGAGGAAGTAATCCGGGTTTGACTTGGGCCAGATTCCTGGAGTTATTCTACAACAAACATTTTCCCCTCAGCGGCCGAGACCGAAAGACCACGGAGTTCCAGAATCTGACACAAGGGAACAAGACAGTGGCAGAGTATGATCGCGCCTTTACCGAATTGGCGAGGTATGCGCCTCACATGGTTGATGACGACTATCGGAATGCGAGAAAGTTTGAAAGTGGGTTGCGTGGACCGATACAAGATCGGGTCAATATGCTCAATATGCCGACATACGCTGGAGTACTGGACAAGGCCATCCTGGCTGAAGCTAATTTAAACCGATACCAGAGTTCAAGTGAGGGTCAGAGGAAGAGACAGAATTATGATAATCGCCGAGTTCCGTTCAATGCCAAGAAGAGAATGAGCACAGACAGTTCCAGCAACTCAAATCAGGAAGGTAACGCCAAGCCGATGTGTGCGAGTTGTGGGAAGCTACATTTCGGGGTTTGTCGTTGGGCAACAGGAGCTTGCTATGAGTGCGGCGAGATAGGTCATCGTGTGAAGGACTGCCCGAAGGCAGGGACTGACAATGGAAAGAGGAATGGAAGCACCTCGGGCTCTGCACAGAACAACAACGTCGGGAGAATACAGGCAAGGCAAGGCAGAGTTTTTGCATTGGTACCCGGAGACGCCCAGAATGTCGAGGCGGTAGTGTCAGGTACCCTTTCAATTTGTTCTCAAGATGCATACGTATTGATTGATTTGGGTTCTACGCATTCATTTGTGTCCACTATATTCGCCGAGAAGTTGAGTAGGGAATTAGAACCCCTTGATTATGTATTATCTGTGTCTACTCCGTCTGGAAGAAATATGATTGTTACATCCATTTATAGGGCGTGTATTGTTAGGATTGAGAGTGTAGAGTTGTTAGTTGATTTGATGCCATTAAGCATGACCCATTTCGATGTCATATTGGGAATGGATTGGTTAGTAGCGAACCATGCGTCCATTAATTGTGTTACTAAGAGCGTCACATTGAAGACCCCAAGTCAAGCTGAGGTCATTTTCCAAGGTAAAGGAGTAGTACCCCCACCTTACTTAATCTCATCCATGAAGGCCTGCAAGTTGATCCAAAAAGGATGTCAGGGTTATTTATGCAGTATACTAAGTGATCTGAATGGAAATGTTGAGTTAGCCGACATACCCGTTGTTGAGGAATTCCCCGATGTCTTTCCGAATGAGTTGCCTGGCCACCTCGTCGATAGGGAAATAGAGTTTGCTGTGGACATCTTGTCAGGAACACAACCCATCTCCAAAACACCCTACAGAATGGCCCCAGCCGAACTTAGAGAACTGAAATCGCAATTACAAGAATTGTTGGACAAAGGATTTGTTAGGCCGAGCACTTCACCGTGGGGAGCACCCGTTCTATTTGTTAAGAAAAAGGATGGCACACTTCGTCTCTGCATTGACTACAGAGAACTTAATAAGGTGACAATCAAGAATAAGTACCCATTGCCTAGAATCGACGATTTGCTTGATCAACTACGAGGAGCACGAGTCTTTTCCAAGATTGACCTTAGGTCGGGCTACCACCAGTTGAAGGTTAAAGCCGAGGACATTGAGAAAACTGCTTTTCGGACAAGATATGGCCACTACGAATTTTTGGTAATGCCCTTCGGAGTAACCAATGCCCCAGCAGCATTCATGGACTTGATGAACAGAGTCTTTAAGCCGTACCTAGATGAGTTTGTCATTATTTTTATCGACGACATATTGATCTATTCCGGGAGTACGAGCGAGCACGAGAATCATCTGAGACTTGCCCTGCAGACCTTGAGGGATAAGAAGTTGTACGCCAAGTTAAGTAAATGCGAGTTTTGGCTTTCCAGCATTTCATTTCTAGGGCATGTGATTAATGAAGACGGTATATCAGTTGACCCCAGTAAGATTAAAGCCATTGTGAATTGGCCGACGCCGACCAACGTGTCCGAGGTTCGTAGTTTCCTGGGTTTGGCAGGTTATTACAGAAAGTTTGTGAAGGATTTCCCGAGGATTGCAGTGCCATTGACACAACTAACGAAGAAGGGAGCAGCTTATGAATGGACCAACGAAAGAGAATCAGCCTTCCAGGAGCTGAAGACGAGGTTAGTTACAGCACCAGTTTTGGTACTACCATTGGCTAATGAGGAATTTCAGATTTACAGTGATGCTTCACATAAGGGTTTGGGTTGCGTGTTAATGCAAGAAGGTAAAGTCATAGCGTACGCGTCTCGACAGTTGAAGCCCAATGAAAAGAATTATCCTACCCATGACCTGGAGCTAGCTGCTGTAGTTTTTGCTTTGAAGATATGGCGTCATTACTTGTATGGAACATCTTGCCAAGTTTTCACCGACCACAAGAGTCTGAAGTACCTGTTCACTCAGAAGGAGTTAAATATGAGGCAGAGAAGATGGCTCGAGCTACTGAAGGATTATGACATGCAGATTCAGTACCACCCAGGTAAGGCAAATTCCGTAGCCGACGCTTTGAGCAGGAAGTTAGTTGGAAGTTTGGCGTGCCTGACAGCGGTTTCGGTGGAACCGATGATTATTGAGGAAACGAAGACCAGACAGAAGGAGGATAAGCTCCTCAAAAAGGTAATTGATGAATTCGCCACCAAGCCGAGGCCGGGATACACTATGGAGAATCAAGTGCTTAAGTTTGAAGAAAGATTGTGCGTGGCCGACGTACCAGAGTTAAAAAGGAGGATTTTGCAAGAGGCTCATAGTTCCAAGTTTGCCATCCATCCAGGGAGCACCAAGATGTATCGGGACGTAAAGCGGACCTTTTGGTGGCCGAACATGAAAAGAGAGATAGCCGAGTTCGTATTTCAGTGTCTGTGTTGTCAGAAAGTGAAGGCAGAACACCAGAGACCGGCAGGACTTCTTCAACCCTTGTCAATTCCTGAGTGGAAATAGGAGCACATCTCCATGGATTTCGTAGTGGGTTTGCCGAGGACGCAAAGAGGTATGGATTCCATTTGGGTTATAGTCGACAGGTTTACTAAGTCAGCTCACTTTTTGCCTGTCAAGACTACATTCAATGCCGACCGACTTGCCGAATTGTACATGAATGAGATCGTTAGACTTCATGGTGTGCCGATGTCCATTGTGTCAGACCGAGATCCGAAGTTCGTTTCTAGATTTTGGTAGAGTCTACAAAGAGCCTTGGGAACAGAGTTGAGATTTAGCACAGCCTTTCACCCTCAGACCGACGGGCAGACAGAAAGAACGATTCAGACACTCGAAGACATGCTCAGACTGTGCGTGTTGGATTTCCAGGGAAGTTGGGAGTCGCATTTGCCATTAGTAGAGTTCGCGTACAACAACAGTTATCAAGCCAACATAGGTATGGCGCCGTATGAAGTTTTGTATGGAAGGGAGTGTAGATCGCCGATATGTTGGACTGAAGTAGGAGACAAAGCTCTAATTGGCCCCGAGTTGGTTCAGATGACAACTGAAAAGATCAAACTCATTCAGCAGAGGATTAAAACTGCACAGAGTCGGCAGAAGTGTTATGCCGACCAAAGAAGGAGGGAGTTAGAATTTGAAATTGGGAATCATGTATTTTTGAAGGTCTCGCCGATGACAGGAGTTTCGAGATTTGGGAAGAAGGGTAAACTTGCACCCCGATATATTGGGCCGTTTGAAATTCTGGAGAAGGTTAACACCGTTGCTTACAGACTCGCTTTGCCGCCAGATTTGAGCCAAGTCCACAGCGTATTCCATGTCTCAATGCTGAGAAAATATATCCGAGACCCACTGCATGTAATAGATTACTCTGGGGTTGTAGTTAATGAAGACTTGGGCTACGAAGAGAAGCCGACGAGAATTATCGACAGACAAGTGAGACAGCTGAGAAACAAGTCGATATCAATGGTGAAAATTGAATGGGAGAAACATTATGGCGAGGAGGCCACATGGGAAAAGGAAGAGGAGATGAAAATCCGTTACCCGGAGTTATTCGTAGGACAAGGTAACCTAAGTTTGGGGACCAAACTTCTTTAAGGAGGGTAGACTGTAGGAACCCACATTTTATGTCCTCATCATGTTCATGAGCATTGGTATGATTATGACTTGTTAAGTTTGCATGTGTATGTTGTGATTTGTTTCGCTTGAGTTAATGTGATCCATGCCTTGTTTTGAAGCCTTGTGATTTGTCTAAGTGTAGTGTGCTTGTCTTGTTCCTTCCTTGATGTGAAACTTAGGTTACAACTTGCCTGAGTTATGCTAGCCGATGTTATTCCAAGCCGAGGTCATCCTTAGTCTAGTGGTAGTATCTTGGAACCCCTTGTTGACCTCCGTCCTTGCCTTGACCACATTAGCCGAGATGTTACCTTGCACACAAGTGATCTCGTCCTGGAGTGGTACGACCTAGGCCGAGGTGTGGCGCATCTAGGCCAAGATGTGGCACAGCTTAGTCAAGTGTTGTCCTTCCTAGCCGAGGTCATTGTCACCCTAGTTGCCGAAGTCCTTGGTTAGCCGATGTCACCCCTTGCCGGAGTGCCATTCCGTGTAGCGTGTTAGATACGCCTTGTTATCAGCCGATGTCTTTGCCCCGTCAGAGAGCCATACCGCTTTGCTTGTTGAACACCCTTCCACCATGCTTTGTCTGGTCTGTCAGCCACCTTTTCAGGAGGAACCCAACCAGTCGCCGCCACGTGTCTCAGCAGAGGGTTAACCCCAGAACCGGGTATAGAAAACTATCATTTGGTGTCATAACCTTGTCTTGTAGAGAGAGAAGCTCTAGGAGGAAGAAAGAGTTTTAGAGTGAGGAAGTAGATCCTCAAGCTTGATTCCTAGAGATCGAACCGTTAAATCCGCGTTCTAAGGTTAGATTCTTGATCTGCTCATGATGTTCTTTATATTTATGTTATTGCATTGCATGATTGAAAATGATTTGTAAGCCATGCATCGTTTTGAAGCTCGATTTTAGAAAGAGAAAATGACATTCATGTGTTCTTCAAGAAAAGTCTTGTTTTGATCCGAAAGCTTGCATGAAGAATCATGTTTTTGTGTTTGTTTCCGCAAGAATTCCAAGTACGGGTACCCAGGTCCATGTTTTCAAATTCATAGCATGAAAATCCCAGATTTGTGATAACAGATTTTAATCGAACATTCGTATTTTTCATGTTCTCACACTCATGTTCTTCATGTTCATCAGCAGAGGGGAACCCAGAGTTTCCCGACCTCTTTTCCTTGCATGTGGCCCTCGGGAACACACCTCGGCGAGGAAGTGTGGAACCTCGGCCTAGACCTGGTTGGTGCCCAGCATGTTTTCCGAAAACATTAGTGTACATAAGAGACTTGTTTGAAAGTACGTTCAATAGGCTTTGCCGTGTGTTTGTAGGACTTGGACTTGTCTCGACCCCGACGTTTGAAGAAACTATGTGAGTGGTATTTTTAATAAAGCTATGTTACACTTGTTTTCATAAATCTCGTCTTGCCCTGTTTTGAAAAGTACATGATCTAGCATGAATGACTATCCCTACTTGTATATTAAACACTATCTTGTTTTGATGACATGTCTTGAAAGTCCTTAGCTGCAGGGGACTATAATGCAACTGCACTCTTGTCTTGAAAGTCCTTAGTTGCAGGGGACTATAATGCAACTGCACTCTTGTTTTGAAAGTCCTTAGCTACAGGGGACTATAATGCAACTGCACTCTTGTCTTGAAAGTCCTTAGTTGCAGGGGACTATAATGCAACTGCACTCTTGTCTTGAAAGTCCTTAGTTGCAGGGGACTATAATGCAACTGCACTCTTGTCTTGAAAGTCCTTAGCTGCAGGGGACTATAATGCAACTGCACTCTTGTCTTGGAAGTCCTTAGTTGCAGGGGACTATAATGCAACTGCACTCTTGTCTTGGAATTGTCATCACTCTCTTGTATTAAGTAGATGTAATAACATCCAAGGAACTTGAAAGGCCGGCAATGAACTTGATTTCCCCCTTGATTGTAAAGTATGCTATGTATTGTTTTGAAAGAAATCTTGGATATCAATCATGCAAAAACCTTTATTTCTAATATCATTCACTGAGTATCCAAGCTCACCCTCTCTATATATATGTAGGTGATGAACAAGAAGGCATTGAGGCCTAGACGTGAAGCCGATGTGTTTTTGGGTGCATTGCCGACGTGTTTTGGATTAGCATTTTTTTTGTTCCATCTTGAAGATCATGCTTCTCGGCTTATTTTCATTTGTACTTGTATATGTCGGCTTGAGAAGCCTTTTGGTCAGGATGTGTTTTGTATCTCATTTCCTTATTGTATTTAAGTTGTAAGACTTTATAAAGATGTATGTCATTTCATTTGACCTATGCACTGCTCTTATGGACCACTTGTAGCTTGAATTATTGCTTCCGCATTTGTGAGCCCCCTATATAAATACTCTGATTGTGTGTGAATTTTGTAAGTTGGCCTTCGGTAATTACGGATTACTGGCCATCACGGCACCAAACTACTAGGGGCGGTTTGGGGGCGTGACACTTACACTTTGGTCTAATTTGGGTTTACATCAAAAGGGAAAGGAAGAAAGAGGGGAGCGTAGAAGAGAAGAAAAATAAGAGGAAGTAGCAAAGGGTAACGCAGAAGAGAAGAAAAACAAGAGGAGATTACTGTGGCAGAGAGAAGAGGTGTCAGTTGTGTTTTGTGGCGAGGAATAAAGGAGACAAATATAGAGGAAGAAAGAAAAGAAGGAAGATGAACAAAGAAAATTGACGATGGTGCTCTATGGGTTTTCTTATGGAGAGTTAACGAAGTTAAAGTGAATGTTTGGTATGGGACACATGGTGGTAGAGAAACACTGGGTTAGGAAAATGGGACACCGAACTAGGACATGTGATCTCATACCAACAAATGACATAACTTAATAGTATAAGAATCACAATTAAAAAATATTGAGTTATAACAAAATATCATATTAAGTATAACTAAATAACTTTAAAATCATAATTAAAATAATATCATAATCAATATTGTAATGTATCATAACTAACAACATAGTATATTATAATTAAAAACACAAAAATCACAACTAAAAATACATATAATACACGCCGGTAGGAAATAGAATTTCCCTTTTATTTGTTTTTTCTATTTACTTTTTTAGCACGCGAACCATATATATATATATATATATATATTTTGGTTCGTTCTTTAGAAATTGAACTATGCGAACCTCTTGAATCACTTGACTTTTCTATTCAGTTTCCTTCGGTTCCACCTACATTGTTTTAATTTTATTATTTTACTACTATTATGAAAGAATTTTTTTTTTCTTTTAAAAATTGAACTACGCGAACCTCTTGAATCACTTGACTTCCTTCGGTTCCACCTACTCTTTTAATTTTATTATTATTATTTTTTGGTTGAGATTATGAAAGACTTAAGAGTCTATGTGTAAGAACCCACATTTTTCATCTTGATCATGTTCATGAGCATTTGTATGATTATGACTTGTTTAGCTTGCATGTGTGTGTTGCGATTTGTTTCGTTGAGTTAATGTGGTCCATGTCTTGATTTGATACCTTTGTGATTTGTCTAAGTGTTATGTGCTTGTCTGAGTTATGTTTAGCCGACGTTATTTCGATGCCGAGGTCATCCTTAGTCTGGCATTAGTACCTTGGAACCCCTTGTTGACCTCCGTCCTTGCCTTGAACACATTAGCCGAGATGTTACCTTGCACCCCGGTGATCTCGTCCTGGAAGTGGTGTGACCTAGGCCGAGGTGTGGCGCATCTAGGCCAAGATGTGGCACAGCTTAGTCAAGTGTTGTCCTTCCTAGTCGAGGTCATTGTCACCTTAGTCGCCGAAGTCTTTTGTTAGCCGATGTCACCCCTTGCCGGAGTGCCATTCTGTATAGCGTGTTAGATACGCCTTGTTGTTAGCCGATGTCATGGTCTGTCAGAAAGCCCATACCGTTTTGCTTGTTGAACACCCTTCCACCATGCTTTGTCGGGTCTGTCAGCCACCTTTTCAGGAAGCACCCAACCAGTCGCCGCCACGTGTCCCAGCAGAGGGTTAACCCCAGAACCGGGTATAGAAAACTATCATTTGGTATCATAACCTTGTCTTGTAGAGAGAGAAACTCTAGGAGGAAGAAGGAGTTTTAGAGTGAGGAAGTAGATCTTCAAGCTTGATTCCTAGAGATCCAACCGTTAGATCCGTGTTCTAAGGTTAGATTCTTGATCTGCTCATAATGTTCTTTATGTTTATGTTATTGCATTGCATGATTGAAAAGGATTTGTAAGCCATGCATCGTTTTGAAGCTCGATTCTAGAAAGAGAAAATGACATTCATGTGTTCTTAAAGAAAGTCTTGTTTTGATCCGAAAGCTTTTCGCCTAGACCCAGGCCTTGTGTTTGTTCTTGCATGATTTTCAACTACGGGTACCCAGGTCCATGTTTTCAAACTCATAGCACGAAAATCCCAGATTTGTGATGGCGGATTATGATCAAGCATTCGTATTTTTCATGTTTTCGCACTCATGTTCTTCATGTTCATCAACAGAGGGAAACCCAGAGTTTCCCGACCTCTTTCCTTGCATGTGGCCCTCGGGAACACACCTCGGCAAGGAGGTGTGGAACCTCGGCCTAGACCTGGTTGGTGCCCAGCATGTTTTCCGAAAACATTTGTGTATATGAGAGACTTGTTTGAAAGCGCATTCAATAGGCTTTGCCATGTGTTGTAGGACTTGGGCTTGTCTCGACCCCGGCGTGTGAAGAAACGATGTGAGTGGTATTTTTAATAAAGCTATGTTACACTTGCTTTCATAAATCTCGTCTTGCCTTGTTTTGAAAAGTACTTGATCTAGCATGAATGACTATCCCTATTTTGTACATCAAATGCTATCTTGTTTTGATGACTTGTCTTGACAGTCCTTAGTGCTAGAGGACTCTAAACTTTCGCAGCACAGCTTGTCTTGACAGTCCTTAGTGCTAGAGGACTCTAAACTTTCGCAGCACAGCTTGTCTTGACAGTCCTTAGTGCTAGAGGACTCTAAACTTTCGCAGCACAGCTTGTCTTGACAGTCCTTAGTGCTAGAGGACTCTAAACTTTCGCAACACAGCTTGTCTTGAAACTCTTGTCTTGATATGTCATCACCCCTTGAAATAAGTAGATGTTATTAACATCCAAGGAACATGAAAGCCGGCAAATGAACTTGATTTCCCTCTTGATCGAAAAGTATGCTATGTATAGTTTTGAAAGAAATCTTGGATATCAATCATGCAAAACCTTTATTTCTAGTATCATTCACTGAGTATCCAAGCTCACCCTCTCTATATATATGTAGGTGATGAACAAGAAGGCATTGAGGCCTAGACGTGATTGCCGACATGTTTTGGATTTGCGTTTTGCATCGTCTTGAAGATTATGCTTCTCGGCTTATGTTTTCTTTGTTTGTTTTGGCATATGTCGGCTTGAGAAGCCTTTTGGTCAGGATGTATTTTGTGTTCCATTTTGTTGTATCTAAAATTGTAAGAGTTGTAAAGATGTTTGATGTATGGCATTCCATTGGACTTATGCACGGCTCTCATGGACAACTCGGTTTATATGTATATTTTGCTTCCGCTCTTGTAAGCCCCATATTTCATACTCTGATTGTGTGAGATTTTTGCAAGACGGCCTTCGGTAACCTCGGGTTACTGGCCATCACGGCACCAAACTACTAGGGGCGGTTTGGGGGCGTGACAGATTGGTATCAGAGCTCAAGGTCCTTGTAGTACGTTAATCACACACCTTGAGTCCTAGAGAGCCTAGGATTTCCCCTAGAATGATGTTAGGAATTGCATCATATTGCTTGCTACTTGACTATGTGTGCATCATTTCGGCCTAGACGCTCGTTACTTGCGTATGTGTTATTTGTTTAGTTGTTTTAAAGTCTCATCTTGCATTCCCCCTAGCATCATGAGGAGAGGTAGACCCCCGGTTGGCCGAGATCGATCGGAAGACAGGTTGGAGAGATTGGAAAGGTTAGTCGAAGGCTTGGTTCGTGAGCAGAGACAATCTAGGCCGCAGGATACTGGTACCACTTCTATGCATGCCGAACAGACGAATGGCCGATATGCAGCTCCACCCCCTCCGGTGCCACAAGTGCCTCCGCAGCAAGCTTTGTATGGGAACGACACGATAACTCTAATCAGAGAGTTCAAGAAGATGAAACCGCCGAGATTTCAGGGAGGCATAGAACCAATGAAAGCCGAGGCATGGGTTTTAGAGATGGAGAAGTTGTTTGAAGTTTTCCCCAGTACAGACGCTCAGAAGGTATCTCTGGCAGCATTCACGTTAGACGACGATGCTCGTAGGTGGTGGATGATGGTCCGAGAAAGCAATCCGGGTTTGACTTGGGCGAAATTTTTGGAGTTGTTCTACAACAAGCATTTCCCCCTCAGCGTCCGAGACCGAAAGACCACGGAGTTTCAGAATCTGGTCCAAGGGAACAAGACGGTCGCAGAATACGATCGTGCCTTTACTGAACTGGCGAGATATGCGCCTCATATGGTTGATGACGAGTATCGAAAGGCGAGGAAGTTCGAAAGTGGGTTGCGTGGACCGATACAAGATCGGGTCAATATGCTCAATATGCCGACGTACGCCGGAGTACTGGACAAGGCCATCCTGGCTGAAGCTAATTTAAACCGATACCAGAGTTCAAGTGAGGGTCAGAGGAAGAGACAGAATTATGATAGTCGCCGAGTTCCGTTCAATGCCAAGAAGAGAATGAGCACAGACAGTTCCAGCAACTCAAATCAGGAAGGTAACGCCAAGCCGATGTGCGCGAGTTGTGGAAAACAACATTTCGGGGTTTGTCGCTGGGCAACGGGAGCTTGTTATGAGTGTGGCGAGATAGGCCATCGCGTGAAGGACTGCCCGAAAGCAAGGACCGCTGATGGGAAGAGGAATGGAAGCACCTCGGGCTCTACACAGAAGAATAACATCGGGGGAATACAGGCGAGGCAGGGCAGAGTTTTTGCATTAGTACCAGGAGACGCCCAGAATGCCGAGGCGGTAGTGTCAGGTACCCTCTCAATTTGTTCTCAAGATGCATACGTACTGATTGATTCGGGTTCTACGCATTCATTTGTGTCCACTATATTCGCCGAGAAGTTGGATAGAGAATTAGAACCCCTTGATTATGTATTATCTGTGTCTACCCCATCTGGGAGAAATATGATTGTTACATCCATTTATAGGGCGTGTATTGCTATGATTGAGAGTGTAGAATTGTTAGTTGATTTGATGCCATTAAACATGACTCACTTCGATGTTATATTGGGAATGGATTGGTTAGTAGCGAATCAAGCATCCATTAATTGTGCTACTAAGAGCGTCACATTGAGGACCCCAAGTCAAGCCGAGGTCATTTTCCAGGGTAAAGGAGTAGTACCCCCACCTTACTTAATCTCATCCATGAAGGCCTACAAGTTGATCCAAAAAGGATGTAAGGGTTATTTATGCAGTATACTAAGTGATCTGAATGGAAATGTTGAGTTAGCCGACATACCCGTTGTTGAGGAATTCCCCGACGTCTTTCCGGATGAGTTGCCTGGCCACCTTGTCGATAGAGAAATAGAGTTTACTGTGGACGTCCTGCCAGGAACGCAACCTATCTCCAAAACACCCTACAGAATGGCTCCAGCCGAACTTAGAGAACTGAAATCGCAATTACAAGAATTGTTGGATAAGGGATTCGTCAGGCCGAGCACTTCACCGTGGGGAGCACCCGTTCTATTTGTTAAGAAAAAGGACGGCACCCTTCGTCTTTGCATTGACTACAGAGAACTTAATAAGGTGACCATTAAGAACAAATACCCATTGCCAAGAATCGATGATTTGCTTGATCAACTACGAGGAGCACGAGTCTTTTCCAAGATTGACCTTAGGTCAGGCTACCACCAGTTGAAGGTTAAAGCCGAGGACATTGAGAAAACTGCTTTTCGGACAAGATATGGTCACTACGAATTTTTGGTAATGCCCTTCGGAGTAACCAATGCCCCAGCAGCATTCATGGACCTGATGAACAGAGTCTTTAAGCCGTACCTAGATGAGTTCGTCATTATTTTTATCGACGACATATTGATCTATTCCGGGAGTGCGAGCGAGCACGAGAATCATCTGAGACTTGCCCTACAGACCTTGAGAGATAAGAAGTTGTACGCCAAGTTAAGTAAATGCGAGTTTTGGCTTTCCAGCATTTCATTTCTAGGGCATGTGATTAATGAAGACGGTATATCAGTTGACCCCAGTAAGATTGAAGCCATTGTGAGTTGGCCGACGCCGACCAACGTGTCCGAGGTTCGTAGTTTCCTGGGTTTGGCAGGTTATTACAGAAAGTTTGTGAAGGATTTCTCGAGGATTGCAGTGCCTTTGACACAACTAACCAAGAAGGGAGCAGCTTATGAATGGACCAATGAAAGGGAATCAGCTTTCCAGGAACTGAAGACGAGGTTAGTCACAGCACCAGTTCTGGTACTACCATCAACTAATGAGGAATTTCAGATTTACAGTGATGCTTCACGTAAAGGTTTGGGTTGCGTGTTAATGCAAGAAGGTAAAGTCATAGCGTACGCGTCTCGTCAGTTGAAGCCCAATGAAAAGAATTATCCTACCCATGATTTGGAGCTAGCTGCCGTGGTTTTTGCCTTGAAGATATGGCGTCATTATCTGTACGGAACATCTTGCCAAGTTTTCACCGATCACAAGAGTCTGAAATACTTGTTCACCCAGAAAGAGTTAAATATGAGGCAGAGAAGATGGCTCGAGCTACTGAAGGATTATGACATGCAGATTCAGTACCACCCAGGTAAGGCAAATTCCGTAGCCGACGCATTGAGCAGGAAGTTAGTTGGAAGTTTGGCGTGCCTGACAGCGGTTTCGGTGGAACCAACCATTATTGAGGAAGTGAAGACCAGACAGAGGGAGGATAAATTCCTCAAGAAGGTAATTGATGAATTCGTCTCGAAGCCGAGGCCAGGTTACACAGTGGAGAATCAGGTGCTTAGGTTCGAAGAAAGATTGTGCGTGGCCGACGTACCAGAGTTAAAAAGGAAGATTTTACAAGCGGCCCATAGTTCCAAGTTTGCCATCCATCCAGGGAGCACCAAGATGTATCAGGACGTAAAGCGGACCTTTTGGTGGCCAAACATGAAAAGAGAGATAGCCGAATTTGTATCTCAGTGTCTGTGTTGTCAGCGAGTGAAGGCAGAACACCAGAGACCAGCAGGACTTCTTCAACCCTTGTCAATTCCTGAGTGGAAATGGGAGCATATCTCCATGGATTTCGTAGTTGGATTGCCGAGGACACAAAGAGGTATGGATTCCATTTGGGCTATAGTCGACAGGTTTACTAAGTCAGCTCACTTTTTGCCGGTCAAGACTACATTCAATGCCAACCGACTTGCCGAATTGTACATGAATGAGATCGTTAGGCTTCATGGTGTGCCGATGTCCATCGTGTCAGACCGAGACCCGAAGTTCGTTTCTAGATTTTGGCAGAGTCTACAAGGAGCCTTGGGAACAGAATTGAGATTTAGCACAGCCTTTCACCCCCAGACCGACGGACAGACAGAAAGGACGATTCAGACACTCGAAGACATGCTCAGACTGTGCGTGTTGGACTTCCAGGGAAGTTGGGAATCGCATTTGCCATTAGTAGAATTCGCATACAACAACAGTTATCAAGCCAGCATAGGCATGGCGCCGTATGAAGCTTTGTATGGAAGGGGGTGTAGATCGCCGATATGTTGGACTGAAGTAGGAGATAAAGCCCTAATTGGCCCCGAGTTGGTTCATATGACAACTGAAAAGATCAAACTCATTCAGCAGAGGATTAAAACTGCACAGAGTCGACAGAAGTGTTATGCCGACCAAAGAAGGAGGGAGTTAGAATTTGAAATTGGGGATCATGTATTTTTGAAGGTCTCGCCGATGACAGGAGTTTCGAGATTTGGGAAGAAGGGTAAACTTGCACCCCGATATATCGGGCCGTTTGAGATTCTTGAGAAAGTTAACACCGTTGCTTACAGACTCGCTTTGCCGCCAGATTTGAGCCAAGTCCACAGTGTGTTCCATGTTTCAATGCTGAGAAAATATATCCGAGACCCACTGCATGTAATAGATTACTCCGGGGTTGTAGTTAATGAAGACTTGGGCTACGAAGAGAAGCCGATGAGAATTATCGACAGACAAGTGAGGCAGTTGAGAAACAAGTCGATATCAATGGTGAAAATCGAATGGGAGAAGCATTATGGCGAGGAGGCCACATGGGAAAAAGAAGAAGAGATGAAAATCCGTTACCCGGAGTTATTCGTAGGACAAGGTAACTTAAGTTTGGGGACCAAACTTCCTTAAGGAGGGTAGACTGTAAGAACCCACATTTTTCATCTTGATCATGTTCATGAGCATTTGTATGATTATGACTTGTTTAGCTTGCATGTGTGTGTTGCGATTTGTTTCGTTGAGTTAATGTGGTCCATGTCTTGATTTGATACCTTTGTGATTTGTCTAAGTGTTATGTGCTTGTCTGAGTTATGTTTAGCCGACGTTATTTCGATGCCGAGGTCATCCTTAGTCTGGCATTAGTACCTTGGAACCCCTTGTTGACCTCCGTCCTTGCCTTGAACACATTAGCCGAGATGTTACCTTGCACCCCGGTGATCTCGTCCTGGAAGTGGTGTGACCTAGGCCGAGGTGTGGCGCATCTAGGCCAAGATGTGGCACAGCTTAGTCAAGTGTTGTCCTTCCTAGTCGAGGTCATTGTCACCTTAGTCGCCGAAGTCTTTTGTTAGCCGATGTCACCCCTTGCCGGAGTGCCATTCCGTATAGCGTGTTAGATACGCCTTGTTGTTAGCCGATGTCATGGTCTGTCAGAAAGCCCATACCGTTTTGCTTGTTGAACACCCTTCCACCATGCTTTGTCGGGTCTGTCAGCCACCTTTTCAGGAAGCACCCAACCAGTCGCCGCCACGTGTCCCAGCAGAGGGTTAACCCCAGAACCGGGTATAGAAAACTATCATTTGGTATCATAACCTTGTCTTGTAGAGAGAGAAACTCTAGGAGGAAGAAGGAGTTTTAGAGTGAGGAAGTAGATCTTCAAGCTTGATTCCTAGAGATCCAACCGTTAGATCCGTGTTCTAAGGTTAGATTCTTGATCTGCTCATAATGTTCTTTATGTTTATGTTATTGCATTGCATGATTGAAAAGGATTTGTAAGCCATGCATCGTTTTGAAGCTCGATTCTAGAAAGAGAAAATGACATTCATGTGTTCTTAAAGAAAGTCTTGTTTTGATCCGAAAGCTTTTCGCCTAGACCCAGGCCTTGTGTTTGTTCTTGCATGATTTTCAACTACGGGTACCCAGGTCCATGTTTTCAAACTCATAGCACGAAAATCCCAGATTTGTGATGGCGGATTATGATCAAGCATTCGTATTTTTCATGTTTTCGCACTCATGTTCTTCATGTTCATCAACAGAGGGAAACCCAGAGTTTCCCGACCTCTTTCCTTGCATGTGGCCCTCGGGAACACACCTCGGCAAGGAGGTGTGGAACCTCGGCCTAGACCTGGTTGGTGCCCAGCATGTTTTCCGAAAACATTTGTGTATATGAGAGACTTGTTTGAAAGCGCATTCAATAGGCTTTGCCATGTGTTGTAGGACTTGGGCTTGTCTCGACCCCGGCGTGTGAAGAAACGATGTGAGTGGTATTTTTAATAAAGCTATGTTACACTTGCTTTCATAAATCTCGTCTTGCCTTGTTTTGAAAAGTACTTGATCTAGCATGAATGACTATCCCTATTTTGTACATCAAATGCTATCTTGTTTTGATGACTTGTCTTGACAGTCCTTAGTGCTAGAGGACTCTAAACTTTCGCAGCACAGCTTGTCTTGACAGTCCTTAGTGCTAGAGGACTCTAAACTTTCGCAGCACAGCTTGTCTTGACAGTCCTTAGTGCTAGAGGACTCTAAACTTTCGCAGCACAGCTTGTCTTGACAGTCCTTAGTGCTAGAGGACTCTAAACTTTCGCAGCACAGCTTGTCTTGACAGTCCTTAGTGCTAGAGGACTCTAAACTTTCGCAGCACAGCTTGTCTTGAAACTCTTGTCTTGATATGTCATCACCCCTTGAAATAAGTAGATGTTATTAACATCCAAGGAACATGAAAGCCGGCAAATGAACTTGATTTCCCTCTTGATCGAAAAGTATGCTATGTATAGTTTTGAAAGAAATCTTGGATATCAATCATGCAAAACCTTTATTTCTAGTATCATTCACTGAGTATCCAAGCTCACCCTCTCTATATATATGTAGGTGATGAACAAGAAGGCATTGAGGCCTAGACGTGATTGCCGACATGTTTTGGATTTGCGTTTTGCATCGTCTTGAAGATTATGCTTCTCGGCTTATGTTTTCTTTGTTTGTTTTGGCATATGTCGGCTTGAGAAGCCTTTTGGTCAGGATGTATTTTGTGTTCCATTTTGTTGTATCTAAAATTGTAAGACTTGTAAAGATGTTTGATGTATGGCATTCCATTGGACTTATGCACGGCTCTCATGGACAACTCGGTTTATATGTATATTTTGCTTCCGCTCTTGTAAGCCCCATATTTCATACTCTGATTGTGTGAGATTTTTGCAAGACGGCCTTCGGTAACCTCGGGTTACTGGCCATCACGGCACCAAACTACTAGGGGCGGTTTGGGGGCGTGACACTATGCTCATTGAAGTACTGTCCCTCAACTAGTCTATGTTTGTTTTTCCACATTGAAAAAGTATAAACATATGCCAAATAGACAATTCATTTGGGAAAACAACTAGACAAATTAATACATTTTACATTCTATTTTATTTTATTTTTGTACTAACTGATGTATCGTGAAAATCAAAAAAAAAATTACAATTTAAAACAACATTAACTTTCATAAATGTGATAGGTTCCTTAGTGTTTTTAAAGCATTGACTTATTGTTTTTTTTAGATGGAGAAAGCTTGAAAGTCAAATTATAAAATTCCAGCAATATCTTGCAACACCAATAGATGAAGAGAGGGAGGAATATCCACCATCCAAACCCATGGCGACGAGAAAAGAATAGCTAGTCTAGCCAAACCATGAGCAATACTAGTATGTTCCTTACAAACATGAGAGACAAACCATAAGCGAAAGCTGCAAAGAGCGTGAGCTACCACAAGCATTACTTATTTTAATAATGTGATAAGTGTCAGTAATTAAAAATTTTAAGATTTGTTGAGAAAGTGTCTTTTTAGAGACTTTTTTTTTTTTTGGTTGCTAAAACATGACTTGAAAAAGTTTAAAGTGATCTAGAATAATTTTTTAATTTTTTTCAAAAAAAAATAAAATAAAATTAATAAGTATAGAGAATGGAAATGAATTTTTGATTTTTGTATACAATTTTTTTTTTTACTTTTTTAATAACTTTTTAATTAAAATGTTCAATTCCCAGATCAACCTTAGTAGTTTGTCTAATATTACTCTCTATTTAGTTTGTGTAATTTTAAAAAGAATATGTCCAATTTGGGAAAGATTGTGATATATACCCCTTTAGTATAAAAAAAATGGGTATTGCTATGGTACCAAATGTAAATTATATTATTTGTAAATTTTTTATTATTACAAATACTAAATATGACACGAGGTATAACTTGTTGGAAAAAATGATTTTTTTGGTGACTTTAATTAAATATTAAAGTGGTCCCAGCATCTATTGTGTTGGGTCCAAGTGGGTCTAGATACTTTGCAATGAGATCTTTACACCACAAATAGAATGGCCAAAAACCATTGAGAATTGAATGAGAAGTTGCCTCCATGAAGTTAGCTTCATGAAAGAGTTAATGAGATTTTTAACTTCTACCTTTATTGCAAAGTTTAATAGTGCATTAATGGGGTTTGTAACTCCTGCCTTTATTGCAGAGGTTAATGGTGCGTTAGTGACCAACCATAAAGGCTGGAGGCTTCTCCTCTCTCCCCTATACATGTATAAATTGAGACCCTCCTGTCAAGTCTCAAACATAGAAATTGTTTCTTCCATTCTTTAGTCAGCTTGCTAGAAATTGTTTCTTCCATTCTTTAGTCAGTTTGCTAGAAATTTCTTACTATGAGAGAGTGCTGCCATTGTCGGTTTGCCAAAGGTAACAGAAGGTGCTTTTGAGTTAGCCGATTTAAACCATCTTATCCTGGGAGACAGAAGTCGACGTTCCTCCAGCACCCACGGTGAGGCGGCTAATTTGTTTTAAGGACACTGTGGAATCACACAGAATTTGGTTTGATTTCTTGTTTTCATATTCAGATTAAATATGTTCTTATATTAGTCTTGTTTCATGTTTATGCTCTATGATATAATTTATCAAGTATGGTTTTATTTGATGTTCTTTTAGTTAATTTAATAAAGCATGAATTTATTTATTTTGTTTCAATTACCCAATTTAAACAACATAACTAAACAATTTTAGAATCATAACCAAAAAATAATATTATAATCAAGATCATAATGTATCATAACTAATAAAATAATAAATCATAACAAAAAATATAAAAATTATAACTAAGAGTGCATATAGTATATATCTCAAATATAATTTTCCTTTTATTTGTTTTTTCTATTTACTTTGACCATACATAGCTTTTTTTTATTTTTTTTTATTTTAAAGATTGGACCACGTGAATCTCTTGAATCACTTGACTTGACTTTTCTGTTCGGTTTCCTTCCACCTACACTTTTAATTTTACTATTTTACTACTATTATTATTATTATATTATATTATATTTTATTTTTTTAATGAGGCAACTAGGCATATAAAAGGAACACTTTCACCGCTGGTGTTGGGAAGTACACACACACACAGAGAGAGAGAGAGAGAGGCGTAGATAATCGATGGTCGAGAATGAACATTTCCTTCGGAGAGAAAATTTTACGGATGATGATATGATCCGTCACTTTCTTCCCTATTTCAAATTATATGTGAAGAACCACCAGCATCTGGGGGCAGAGCAGCTGATGGTTCTTCACATATGATTTGAAATTGGGAGGAAAGTCATAGATCATACAATCATTCGTAAGATTTTCTCTCTGGACGAAATGTTCATTCTTGGCCATCGATTATCTACGCCTCTGTGTGTGTGTGTGTACTTCTCAACACCAGCGGTGAAAGTGTTCATTTTATATACCTAGTTGCCTCATTAAAAAAATAAAATATAATATAATAATAATAACAGTAGTAAAATAGTAAAATTAAAAGTGTAGATGGAAGGAAACTAAACAGAAAGGTCAAGTCAAGTGGTTCACGTGGTCCAATCTTTAAAATAAAAAATAAAAAAACTACGCATGGTCAAAGTAAACAGAAAAAACAAATAAAAGGAAAATTATATTTGAGATATATACTATATGCACTCTTGGTTATGATTTTTATATTTTTTGTTATGATTTATTATTTCATTAGTTATGATACATTATCATCTTGATTATAATATTATTTTTTTGTTATGATTCTAAAATTGTTTGGTTATATCTCGTGTGATATTTAGTATTTGCAATAATAAAAAATTTACAAATAATATAATTTACATATGGTACCATAGCAATACCTCTTTTCTTTTTCTTTTTTCTTCTTCTTATAGTAAAGGTGTATGTATCACAATCTTTCCCAAATTGGCCATATTCTTTTTAAAATTACCCAAACTAAATAGAGTAATATTAGACAAACTACTAAGGTTAATTTGAAAATTGAACATTTTAATTAAAAATTTATTTAAAAAGTCAAAAAAAATTATATACAAAAATCAAAAATTCATTTCCATTCTCTATACTTATTAAATTTTTTTTGTAAATAATTAAAAAAAATTTCTCAATCACTTTAAACTTTTTCAAGTCATGTTTTAGCAAAAAAATGTCGCTAATAAGACAGTTTCTCAACAAATCTTAAAATTTTTAATTACTGACACTTATCACATTATTAAAATAAGTCATTCTTGAGGTAGCTCAAGCTCTTCGCAGCTTTCGCTCATGGTTTGTCTCTCATATTTGTAAAGAACGTACCAGTATTGCTCATGGTTTGGGTAGACTAGCTATTCTTTTCTCATCGCCATGGGTTTGGATGGAGGATAGTCCTCCCTCTCTTCATGTGTTGGTACTGCAAGATATTGCTGGAATTTTACAATTTGACATTCAAGCTTTCTCCATCTAAAAAAACAATATGTCAATGCTTTAAATTATGAAGTTTCTTTGTTATATAATATATCAGTTACTAAGGAACCTATCACATTTATGAAAGTTAATGTTGTTTTAAATTGTAATATTTTGTTTTATTTTCACGATACATCAGTTAGTACAAAAATAAAATAAAATAGAATGTAAAATGTATTAATTTGTCTAGTTGTTTTCCTAAATAAATTGTCTATTTGGCATATGTTTACACTTTTTCAATGTGGAAAAATAACCATAGACTAGTTGAGGGATAGTACTTCAATGAACATAGACTCTTAAGTCTTTCATAATACTTTCTCAACAAAAAAATAATAATAATAAAATTAAAAGAGTAGGTGGAACCGAAGTAAGTCAAGTGATTCAAGAGGTTCGCATAGTTTAATTTATTTTATTTTTTTAAAAAAAGTCTTTCATAATAGTAGTAAAATAATAAGATTCAAACAGAATATATAGCGATCCCGGTTTTCCCTTATTTGTTTAAATTGTATTCCAGGCTCGGGTCCGTGGATGTTGGTTGTTGTCTTATTCTCATTACCATCCTTTACTCTTGTATTTGAGTCTTGGGTTGTGTTGGGCAGTTTTGAAACAGGTTGGTTGTGTTTGGAAACCAAGAGTTGATTCCCAAATTTTGGCCTTCACGCTCGATCGGGGCTTTTGACGCTCGAGCGCGCCCTTTGCTTTTGTTCCTCCGCTTGAGCGGGCATTTTGACGCTCGAGCGTGATTATTCAACCCTCAATACTTTTCACTGCAGGTCATTGGACGCTCAAGCGTCCACTTTCACGCTCGAGCAGGGACCTTCGTCTGCAGAACTTCTGGAAGTGTGCATTCGATGCTCGAGCATCGCTTTTCACGCTCGAGCGAGAGTCTGTGTTTGACACTCGAGCGGGGCGTTCCACGCTCGAGCGGACTGTGTATTATATCAGTCCGAGTTTTAGCTTTTTGAACCACTTTTTCAACCCACACTCTCTCTCTAGCTTTTCAAAACCCTCATTTGAGAGCTCCTCTCTCTAGAATACATCTTCTCTCTACAAAATCATCTAGATTTAGTGATCTCCTACCTTAGTCCCTTTGTAAAAAGTGTGGAGCTTGGTGTGGGCTACATTTTGATTCGAAAATCTTTGGGTTTGGAGCACCTTCGAGTTTTCTTCATCTTCTCGTTTGAGCTCTGACATTTGAGGTAGGGATAACTACTCATATTTATGATCTTTGACATTAACATGTGGTCTTTTTGATTTAATGTTGAAGTTGGGTAATTTTGGATGTTAGGGTTTCAAAATGTATAAAGAGGGGTTTTATTCATTTGACCCATTCATGTGTATTTTGGGTCCTAAAATGAGGGTATTGATGTTTATTGATGATACTTGGACCTTTGGGTCAATGTTGAGAAAAGGGGGAGAAATGCCCTAATTTATTGTGATGAATTAATTTGTATAATTAATTCGGAAAAGTTATGAAAAAATGAAATTGAGTTGGAAATAATGAAATTGAGTAATTATGAGATTTAATGGTGGAGTTGGATTAATTAATCACTCACCTTTGAAATTGTAGATAATTTATCTGTTTGATAATTTATTATCTGTTTAGAAATAAATGTTTTGAGCTATTGATGGAGGATAGTCTTGATTGTTGTAGACACTGCATGATGATTAGGTGAATTAAAACTAATCATATGAGTATGTCATTGAATATGATGGATGAAATAACACATTGAATATGTGCTTTGCTTGATCATTGTATATGATAAGTGTTTAAATACATTGTATATGTATGTTGTTTGGGAGAAGATAGAGGATGTACTCCACGGTTTGGGAGGAGATAGGGGATGGACTCCTAAACCAGATTTGGGAGGAGATGTGGGATGGATTCCAGTGATAACTAGGTTGGCCGGAGTGTCCAGGGTGAAAGTCCCAAAATCCTAATTGCGTTTGCGTAACGTAGATGAATTGAAGTATTGAAATGATCATAATATGAGTTGTAGTCTCATTTGAAATTAAATTGTTGAAGTGTTATTGATATGAGTTGGAGGCTCGTTATAAACTGTCTGAATGAATTGAGAACCATATCTTTGAATTGGTTTGGGTAATGGAGTGGAAAGAGATATATATGTTTGTTTGTATGAGTTAAACATTTATCAAATGCTAATGTTTTAGTTATTGCTCATATTATGTTTAACATATCTCTACTGGGCGTTGGCTCACCCTATATGAGACATCATTTTGAGGTTCAGGTGTTATGCCACCTCCAAGGACGTAGCTTGGGAGGTCTTGGGAGTTGAAGACTCTTTTGGTTATTTCTGTTGTCTTTTTTATATTACATGTAAATTCAAGCCATGGGCTTAATGTGTATTTGAGTTAGTACTCATTTTTTTTGCAACCAAGTGTTGGCTTGGAAAGTTGTAAGCCCGTAGGGCATTTACTTTTGTTGTCAACATGTAATATTTTTGTAAAGAATACTCTGATGAATGCAAATATGTTTTATTCTCTTGTCTTTGTATATCATGAATGTTGGGTTTATATGTATTATTTGAGGGCGTTACAGTATAGGTGGAACTGAAGGAAACTGAATAGAAAAGTCAAGTGATTCAAGGGGTTCGCATAGTTCAATTTCCAAAGAACAAACCAAAAAAAAAAAAAAATGGTTCATGCGCTAAAAAAAGTAAACAAAAAGAACAAATAAAAGGGAAATTCTATTTCCTACCGGCATGTATTATATGTATTTTTAGTTGTGATTTTTGTGTTTTTAATTATAATATATTGTATTGTTAGTTATGATACGTTATAATATTGATTATGATATTATTTTAATTATCATTTTAAAGTTATTTAATTATACTTAATATGATATTTTGTTATAACTCAATATTTTTTAATTATGATTCTTATACTATTGACTTATGTCATTTGTGAGTTTGAGATCACCTGTCCAAGTTCCGTGTCCCATTTTCCCATCCATTGTTTCTCTACTACCGCATGTCCCACACCAAACATTCAATTTAACTCCGTTAACTCTCCATAAGAAAACCCACAGAGCACCATCGTCAATTTTCTTTGTTCCTCTTCCTTCTTTTCTTTCTTCCTCTATATTCATCTCCTTTATTCCTAGCCACAAAACACAACTGACACCTTTATTCTCTGCCACAATAATCTCCTCTTGTTTGTCTTCTCTTCTGCGTTGCCCTCTGCTACTTCCTCTTATTTTTCTTCTCTTCTGCGCTCCCTCTTTCTTCCTTTCCCTGTTGATATAAACCCAAATCAGACCACAGTGTAAGCCCACCTAAAATATACATATACTATGGTAAACCTTTGACTCTAATGTTTTATTTAGTTTATTAAATGAAATAAAATAATATGATATTTTTTATAAAAAATATTTATTTTATATTTGATTCATTCAAAAAATAATAAAAAAATGCATTGTAAAAGAAATAATAATTATTCCATAAGAAAATAAAAAAAAATAATCATTTCATTCCATTACACTTCATTCTATTCTACCTGAACTTTTTCTCCAAAAATAAGATTAGTTTCTTACAAAATTAAATAGAATCAATGATTAAATATATGATAGAAATTTTAATTTTTATTATAAGATACAATTATGGAATAAATAGATGAGATAAAATTTTAGCTCAAATGAGTGGATTTTTGTTTATAATTATTTTTTATTAGAATGGAATAATCGAATGGTGATATTACCCGCCAATAATCATATGGTATTACTGTTAAACATTGATTTGGTTTCATTTGTAACAAAATATTTTTGGACCCATGCAAGGCACAAGCTATTCATGTGATAAATTTATATTTCCAAAATGAAAATCTTATAACAAATTATTCTGTTTGTTTTTATTTATTTTTTTAAAAAAAATTAGATGATTTTCATTTGTTTTAATAATTTTTTTTCATATTTTATTCAAAATTATATTTTTTACATTTTTTTTCTTTTTATTATGTTAAATTAAAAATTCTAATAAGGAATAGTTGTAATTTATAGTATTGTAGGGGATTTCATATTTTAAACAAATCTTAGTAGTTTATTCATAATTCACCCAAAATTAAAAAATTTATGTGTCATAACTAACCAAGAATCTTTTGCATTATTACGAAAAATCCTTCCTCAAATTAGTACAACCAACATTGGTAAATATTATCAAAGATAAGGTTAAAATGGGAAAGTCAAATTATAGGTTATCTAGTAAATTATACAAAATAAAACGGCAAAATAGGGAGGGAAAAAAAAACCTCAACGGTGTATTTATAATGAGTGCGGCTATTAGCACTCCATGAATTATTTTGGACCCCTCAATTTTTAGTTCTTTTTTTATTACAATAATAACCTCGAATAAAATTATTAAAAAGAACATCATTAATTTTGGGACACCCCTCTCACAATTAAATCCATACACCACTATATCATGAATTAGAATTTATGAGAGCACTTACTTCCATCACCACCCATCTATTTTTTCCTAATCTCACCTTAAAACTTACCCACCATCAAAACCTTGAAAACCATTTGGCGGCAATATTCTGGTGATAACGATAGCAGCCATTTGATTACCCATACTTCTCCGGCAATGATAATGGGTGAAAGTTTTTTCGGTAACCACAACTCTATAAGACGAAAGGAGTACATCAATAAAAGTTTAGAGGAAGTTCATAGCTTTGACGGTGTTCTTAGCCCAGAGGAGATTGGCCTTGTAAGAGTAAGTTTCTTAAAAAAAATGGCAAAAATAATAAAATATGTTTGTCATTTTTTTCATTTTTTCGGGACTGAACTCCCGAACATATGACCGAAATTTGGAAACACAGGCCCGAACATTATTTATTTGTGTGGGAACTGGTAACCGAACATTTATTATTTGTTCGGGAAGCGGTAACCAAACATTTATCACCGAAGAAAATGATGAGGCGAGAGAGAGAGAGAGAAAGAGAGAGTAGAGACAGTAATCACACTTCGTTCTTCTTCTTCTTCTTCATGGGTTTTGTTAGGGTTTTTAGAAGAGAGGTTTTTTTGGAGTGTGTGAGGGGTGTGCATTCAATTAAATGGGTGGAATGTTTTTACAAGGATAATTTTGGTATTATTTGGGGGGAGAAAAGAAATTTTAAGGGTTTCAAAATTTATAAGTAGGCATCCAAAGAAATAGGGGATCCAAAATAATAGATGGGGTGCTAATAACACCACTCATATATAATTTATCCAAAGCCAATATATTTATGTTTCATAACTGACCAAGAATCTTTGCATAATTACGAAAAAACTTTCATCCAAATTCGTGACACCAATATTGGTAAATAATACAAATAAAAGGGCAAAATGGAAAAATTAAATTGCAAGCCTCTAATAGTAAATAATTCTAAATGAAAGGGTAAAATAAAGAAAAAAAAATTATATACAAGCCTCAAGCAGGTAAGCAAGAGCTTTTATTTGCACCCCAAAAAATAGGTTATGCACCTCAAATTAATGATTTTTTTTATTTATTATTTAGTCCCTATTTAAAATAACAATAAAGTACTTGCCTTTGGAAAAAATATACATAAAAGTGTTTTGGACACTCCATTCATCATCAATACTAATATTCTTTTTCTCTCTTCTCTTCATACTTTCATCATTTTGCATCTTCATATCTGTAACAAACCCTGACCCGTGATGAACATATAATCCATGATTAAGAATGCTTAATAAGTATCTAAGATTAAATCGCGTGATTAATTATGTGTTATGTATGTGATTTGCATTGTATCTATCTATGGTAGAAATATCTGTTTGTCTTTCTGTATTGTTCTGGGAATTGAAGGCCTCATCGGCATCCGATGACGAAATTGACTTGAATTATGTGTTGGTTGGAAATTTTAGAACATTATGGTAGGTTTAATTGAAATTCGATTCGGAACGAAATAATTAGTATAATTAATGCTCAATTAAGCCTAATTAATGAATTCCTTAATCCAAGCTTATATAAGGCATTAGTGGACCCTTGTATACACTTTACACTCCTATTTCTTCCTTCTTAAGGCATCAAATGTGAGTGAGAGAGAGAGAGAGAGATCAAGTGTTGAGTTGGAAATTCAAGGAGAGGAAGAAGAATTGTAGAGAATTCAAGGTGTTGAACTAGTGACTCAACCATTTGGACATCTAGGACACAATTAAGCTTTTCAGGTAAGAATTTCTATCTTTTAGGTTATAATTTTGTTGGTTGCCACATGAAATCAAGTGTGGTAGGTGAATTAACATGAGAATTGAGCTTAAATAGATGAATTCCATACATGCATGCATATATCATGGCATTCTAAGTTTGAACTTCACATAAGTCTCCGATGCATGTATCTATCTTGACCTTGTTTTGAGAATTCATTACATTTCTTACCATTTGGCCTTAATTGATCATGTTTTAGAAAGCTTAAGTTCATGGCAATTCATGCGTGTTATGTTCATATCATATTCGTAAGCTTCAAGTTGAACTTTGAGCAATTGGCAAGCTTTTGGGCCTTGATTTGGTGAAATGGTTTTGAATTCACGATGTTTGACAAGTATAGACATATTTTCTCAAGCTTTTGGCCCAAAAGAACATGATTTGTGGCTTTGAATTTGAGTTTTGGTACTTGGGAGTGAATCTGGAAATCCCAGAATTCTACCTCTTCGCTCGAGCGATAGATCTTGCGTTCAAGCGACCACCTTTGTTTTTGTACCTTTACTCAAGTGACCAAAAGTTGGCTTAAGCATAAATTGTATGCTCCCAGAAGTTGGCACATTTTGTAGACCGCTCGAGCGACGAGAGTTGCGCTCGAGCGAAGACCTCAGTCTCATGCTTGAGCTACCGTCGAGCGTGCGTTGAGCAAAAAAATCAAGTGACCAATACTTTTGCAAAGTTTACAGACCACTCAAGCGAAAGAAGTTGCATTCGAACGTGACCCTTGTTTCCAGCATATTTGACTAAGTGTTCTCAAGTGCATTTTCACATCCTCATTGTATCCTAGGTATTCCTAAGCCAAGATTAAGACATAATAATGAGGATAAGACTTAGAAACACACTAAGAATGAAACGTAACAAGTTGAGTATATGTCGAGCGTGTGTTTCAATGTGTATCTACTATGTGTTTGTGTTGGTCACGCGCCATAGACTATCTGAATCATCTACTTTCTCTATTGTGCTATCAAAGCCATATGTGAGTAATAACTCTGTAAAGCTGTGTTTAACTTTAATTATTTTTCTGATGATATGAAATGATCAGTTTTCTGTACTGCTATGCTTTATATGAATAAATGATTGTCCAAGTTTCTGAAATGTATTCGTGGCATCCTTAGCATCGTATGATATAAGTCCCTTTATGGGTCATTGGAAAGCCTTTATGGTCGTCCCTTTATGGGTCATCGGAAATGTCTTGACGCACATGAGTCTTCAGAATGCCTTATGGTTGTCCCTTTATAGGTCATCGGAATGCCTTCACAACCGTCCCTTTATGGGTCATCGGATTTGTTAACGCTAATGGATGTACCACGTACTAACATGTGAAATGTATGAATTTTGAATATAAATATGAATATGCAAATGAATCTGTTTCTGATTTGAAATCTGAATATGCATAAGACTCTGTTTCTGTTTGGACATCATTTAGTAAAACCATTACTCTGTTATTATTCACTAAGCTTTCGATCACTATTTATATTATGTATGTAGGTGAGCAGGTGCGTGACCAGGCCTAAGCTGCTGCCTAGAGTCTCTGTTTTGTTAGCCAGCTGTTGTTCCTCCAGTGGAGGTTCCTTTTTGTGATCAATCAAGTTTATGTAGCACTCTATGAACAAGTTTCTTTCAACTATTGTATTAGTATGTCGGGCTAAGTCCCCTTTGGCAATATTTGTAATATATGTGACGTAAGACCACATTCTTTTGATGTCACAAATTTGTATATAAAGTTTTGAGATTATCTGTCCTATGTATGTCTGCACAACTCTATGGACTATGTATGTTTCTATATTTGCTTTTGTAGCCCCTTATTCTACGATAATCTATTTAGAGGACTTTGGTAATCCAAGGATTACTAGCCGGCTACGATGCTAAACCCATAGGGGTGGGTTTCGGTCGTGACAATACCCAACCCTAACCCAACCCTATTTGCTTTAATCCATCATTATTGTATTCTATTTCATATTGAAATCAACAATGGACAATAAAGAAGACGTTTCCAAACAATTTTCTGTAGAGAAAGTAAGTTTTTAATTGTTGTTCATCGTTTTTCGTAGGTTGGTTTTCTAAATTGATTCGGAACTAAGTATCTGAACAAATTTCATATTTTCGAAAGAATATTGCTATTAGCACCTACCTTTCTTCTTTAGACCCCCATTCCTTTTATTTTTTTTAATTCCAATTTTGTCCAAACATAAAGTTACATTTTTACCCTCATCCCTAACATTCTAACCCTAATTTCCCAAACCCTAACCCGAATTTTCCAAACCCTAACCCTAATTTTCCAAACCCTACCCCACCAACCTTTTCACTACCATCTCCAGCAGTAACCACCACTGTCACTGCCGCCGGCGACCTCTCTTTCCATCTCCGACGATTTTACTACCATTGCGTGTCTCTCTCATCCTGCTTATTCTTCTTCTTCTCCCCTATTCATCAAACCCATACTTATGTAAAAACATTTCATTTTCTCCATTTCCCTATTCACTCCCATAAAATCAAATTCCCAATAAACCCAATTCAAATTCAATTACAACAACCATGTCCTTGATCCACCGCTCTCGCTTCATCGTTAATGGCGTCCAAAGAATGCAAACCCATATCTCCAGTTCTGAAGAGAGAGCAGTGATAGTGAGTGTTTTTAAAGATCCAATTTTTTTGGGTTTTTTTATTTCTTAAAATTCAATTATAGGTTGGTGTTTCCTTAGAGAGATCTTATCTGAAGTAGTTATTCAGGGTTTCCATTTAGAGAGAGAGAGGGATTTCAGGATCAATATTTCATGGGTATTTTTGTTTCTTAAAAAGTAAATTTGGGTTGCTGTTTCTTGAGAGAGATTTGAAGAAAAATTTTTGGGTTTCCATTTGGAGAGAGAGAGAGATTTTAGGATCAATCTTTTGTGGGTTGTTTTCTACTTCAAAAAGGGATAAAATGTGTTGTTTCTGAAACTTCAAGGTTAGTCCTTTGAAATTATTTTTTGTTTTTTCCTTTCTCTATACCCTAGGTGTTGCTTGTTTCTTTCAAAATTAGTTCACAATTTGATCTAAATTTTTGATTTTGAGGTTTCTTACTTTGTTTTTGTTTTGGGTGCTTTCAGAAGCAGTGTATTTCTTATTTATGTTTGTAGTGGTGGCTGTTAAAGGTTATATGATGTGAATGATAGTGAAAGTCCTATCAATAAGGAATCTTCTCCAGCGCCGATTTCGGTGATTCTAGCTCTACTGATTGTGAATCTAACGGATACTGATCTAATCAGTGATGATAATGAGAAGTCAAAAAGATTAGGGATATAGTTGGTATTAAGGTGGGGGTTTAAAGAAAAAAGGGAGGGGATTCATTTTGTTGGATGGGGGGTTCAGAGAAATGGAGGGGCCCATAGTAAAGAGGTAGGTGCTTATAGTGGCCTTCTTTCGGAAATAAATGTCTGGACAAATATATTTTGTTTGGCATTGAGTATCCATATGAAATAATTAGAATCAATTTTCTTGTGTTTGGCATTAAGTATTTGAACAAACTTCATAAGTTCGGAATTAAGTATTCGGACAAATATATTTTGTACGACAAAAATTATCTATATGAAACAACTGGAATCAATTTTTTTATGTTTGATACTGAGTATCTGAAAAAACTTTATAAGGTTCTGAATTAAGTATCTAGACAAATATATTTTGGTTCACTAAGTGAGAGACCTTTGTCTCGAAATACCTCTTCGTCTCAAATAAACTCAGAATCTCTCTTCGTCGTTCGGAATTCTAGAGGCCCAAAAGTTTCATTTGGCATTGGCTAATATAGCCAACTTTTTTAGTCTCGTTTGGTTTGGATTTTTTGACTTTTTTGACTTTTGTGAGAGAAAAAGTATAATGATTATGGGTTGGATGTGATATTTTGTCTTATTAGCTTATGTAGCCTATTTTGTCATTTTATGCTTTTTTTAGCCCCAAAATAATTGCCAAACCAAGGCAAAATGTGGTTTTATTTTGTTCCTCCGTTTATGGATAATGGGCGTACAAAGTAAATTTGTATAGACTTTTAAAATTTTTAGGGTTATAATAAATATTACTTGGGTCTAAACAAATAAATAAAATTTTAAATTTATTATTGAAATGCTCAAAATAATAGGATGCCCAATCAAGTTTTTGGAATGCAAATAAGAACTTCCCAAATAAGCGTGTCTTATACATATATATATATATATATATATATAGGGTAAATTACACTTTGCATCCCTACACTTTACACAAAATCTCACTTTAGTTCCTAAACATCAAATTGTGACACTTAACCTCATGCACTTTTGGTCAACTCCACCACCTCATGGATCAATCCAGATGCTTAGAGCTGAACCACCAGTACAAGATGATGATTTATCTCCAGCCCAAATCCATGAAATTCAAATGAATTTCCAGGAACCCACATCAGTTAATAAATTACATTCGTATAGTTCCTCTAGACCTTCTGTGTTACCACCTACCCGGAACTATTATGCCAGACCGACTCCTCCTGATCTTCTTTATGAAGAAACTTATATTAATGACCAGGGAAGCTATCATGGCAAAACCATCTATGAATGGAATATAGATGGCGAATCTGAATATGGAATTTATAAAAAATTACACCAGATGTTAATGTATGCAACAGTATGTCGTCAGTACAGCAACAACGACCAAGCCATTGCTAAGTTTATTATTAATGGTTTTACCGGAGCCCTCAAAGGATGGTGGGATAATATTCTCACTCTTACCCAACAGTTAGAAATCCTTAATTCCATCAAAGTTGAAGTTGATCCAACTACCAATCAGCCTGTCCAACAGCAAGATGCTGTTTATACCCTTATTCAGACTATCATCCTCCATTTTGTTAGCACCAGTACTAGTACTCATGATCGTAGTCGTGAGCTTTTGCAGAACCTTCGTTGTCCATCGCTTACCCATTTTCGATGGTATAAGGATGTCTTCTTGCTTAAGGTCATGCAACGACCTGATGCTAACAGTACCCATTGGAAAGCCAAATTTGTTGACGGCCTTCCTACCATTTTTTCCGAACGCGTTAGGAAAAAACTTCGAGACCGCCATGACCGGATGTCTATTCCTTACGAACAGTATACTTATGGACAATTATGTTCCATAATTACCGATGAAGGTCTTTCCTTATGTAATGACCTTAAACTTCATTACCAAATGAAACAACAGAATTTAACAGGAAGAAAAGAATTAGGTGAATTTTGTGACCAATTTGCCTATGAACCAGCTATTAAATATCCAGGTAAACCTCGTCAGGTTTCTCATAAGAAATCTTCTAAGCCTTTCCGAAAAAAGTCTCATAAGACTAGCCATCCGCAGACTACCAAAAAGTTTTATCCAAAGAAATCCACCAGTAAACCTCAAAGTAAAAATAAATCTAAATCTGAAGTAAAATGCTACAAATGTGGCCAAACTGGACATTATGCTAATAGATGCAAATCAAAAGCCAAATCTAAGGTGAATGAATTAAATCTTGATTTAGGTATTAAAGAACAGATAATCCAAGCTCTTGAAGCTGAAGAAAATTCATCTGATGAAGAAACCCATTCCGAAGAAGAAATTAATCAGTTATATTCCACTTCCACCAGTGAAGGTGAACCAGAAGAATCTTGTCCCTGTAGTACCAACCAGGAACATATATCAGAAATTAATTATTGGAAATCAATAGTTGAAATGAATGGTTTACATCTAGGTGAACCCAGCAGTATTAATGTTTTAACAGATACACAAAAGGATATGCTTGCTGTTGCAGACCAAATCCAAGACCCGGAAATTAAAATAAAATATTTAAAAATATGTTACGAACACCAACAGACAATTCAGGACACTCCTCCTATACCAGACTATGCCTACAGTCTTAAAAATGCAATTAACAGGATCCAAACTAAACCAATTTTAGAACAACCAACAACTCTTCAGGATTTAAAAATGGAAATTAACATTTTAAAAACAGAAGTAAAACATTTGCAAACCGCAAGTGAAGCAAATACTAAAGATATTAAAAAACTTCGTCATTAGTTAAAACAACAAACAGAAAAACAACCTGTTAGCGAAACTACTGAACAAAAACCAGAATCTGAATCCTCTACTCCATATTTATTACTTGTAAATCAAGTAACCTTTCAGAAATGGTATATTAAAATTTCGTTTTTAATAAAACCTGGTTTTATGATTAAGGATGCTATTGCTTTGGTAGATAGCGGAGCAGATATGAACTGTATCCAAGAAGGTATAGTGCCAACCAGATATTTTGAAAAGACGACCCAAAGTCTAACAAGGGCAAGTGGAAATTCCCTCCAAATCAGATATAAAGTTCCAGAAGCATATATTTGTAACCAAGATTTTTGTCTTCCAACATCTTTTGTATTAGTCAAAAATCTTGCTACAAATATCATCCTAGGCACTCCATTTTTGTGTTTATTGATGCCTATCCAGAAAATAGACCAAACAGGAATTTACTCCCAATTACAAGGAAAATCAGTCATTTTTGAATTTATTACACAACTGTATACAAAAGAATTAGATCAGATTAGGGATCTGGTTACTTGTAAACAGAATCAAATAAATTTGCTACAAAAAGAAGTTCATTTTTTAACAACAGAACAAAGGTTACAGCAACCATCTTTTCAACAGAAAATTAAATTAATTGAATCAGAATTTCAAACAGAAGTTTGTGGTAATGTTCCCAATGCTTTTTGGAACCGCAAAAAGTACACTGTTACATTACCCTATGAACCAGATTTTGATGAAAAATATATTCCAACCCGAGCTCGCCCTAGCCAAATGAAAAAGGAATATATGGAAATGTGTAAAATAGAAATTCAAAATTTACTTGAGAAAAAATTAATCCGACCCAGTCACTCCCCGTGGAGTTGTACCGCTTTTTATGTGAATAAAAATGCTGAGATTGAACGAGGCATTCCCCGCCTTGTAATCAATTATAAACCGTTAAATGACAAATTAAAATGGATTAGGTATCCAATCCCGAACAAAAAAGATCTTTTGGATCGATTACAGGATGCAATTATTTTCTCTAAATTTGACCTCAAATCAGGATATTGGCAAATCGAAATTGCATAACCGGATCGTTATAAAACGGCTTTTACAGTACCCTTTGGGCATTACGAATGGAATGTCATGCCATTTGGTTTAAAAAATGCTCCATCCGAATTCCAACATATCATGAATGATATTTTTAATCCTTATACAGAATTTACTCTTTCATACATTGATGATGTCTTAATCTTTTCCTCAACAATTGACCAGCATCTTAAACATCTTAATATTTTAAGAATGTTATTATCCGCAATGGTTTAGTTATTTCTGCCCCGAAAATGCAGTTATTTCAAACAACTATCAGATATTTAGGTCATAATATTTCCAATGGTAGTATTATACCTATTAACCGTAGCATGGAGTTTGCTTCTAAATTTCCTGATGAAATTAAAGACAAAACTCAGCTACAGAGGTTTTTAGGCAGTCTTAATTATGTAAGAGATTATTATCATAATTTATCTGTCGATGCTAAAATTTTGTATACCAGGTTAAGGAAGAATCCTCCACCATGGTCTCCAGAACATACTTTAGCAGTTCAACGTATAAAAGCTAAAGTCCAACAGTTACCATGCTTACAGTTACCAAACCCTGATTGGAAGAAAATTGTTGAAACTGATGCTTCCAATGAAGGTTTTGGTGGTATTTTAAAACAGTTTAATCCCAAAACCCAGAAAGAAGAATTATTGCGTTTTCATTCTGGACATTGGAATCAAGCTGCTTTAAACTATCCGACTATTAAACATGAATGTTTAGCCATTGTACAATGTGTTATTAAATTTCAGGATGATTTATTAAACCAGCATTTTCTCATCAGAGTTGATTGCTCTGCTGCTAAACAGATATTTAAGCAGGATGTTAAAAACCTTGCTTCTAAACAGATATTTTTAACATGGCAGAGTTATTTATCCAATTTTGATTTTGATATTGAATATATTAAAGGAGAAACTAACTCTATGCCTGATTTTCTTACCCGTGAATATTTACAGAAATCCACAAATGACCAGTAAAGGCCAGCGTGGGCGTGGTCGTGGCAGGGGTAATAACCCTCGCTATGATCCATCAGAATTTCCTCCTTTGAGAGGACAAACCAGTACTCCCTCGGCTAAGGATGTTCTCCTTAGGCCGGAAGATCTGTATACACCAAACAGTCTTACAGAGGAAACAGTCCTCTGGATCGAATCCACAGATGAGCAATGGATGTCAGATCCATGGGAGATCAAACGCCGTTATCTTACTACACAGCAATCTCCCCCTCATTTTGACCAGTACAGGTACATCTATGAACAGATGTTAACGGAAACTGGGGCTGTTGAAATCAAGCATACTCTGCATGATATCAACAAATCTGCTAGCCCTATCCAGTATAGTAAAATTGTTATCCGTCACATTATGCCCATCTCCACATGGGGCATTCATCCGCATACCACCCGGGATCTTGATCTCCGCAACAAACAGACGAAGTATACCTACTGGGATTACATTGATGCATTTACCCAGGTTTTTTACTACCAGAATCCAATCAAGAACCACTCTTGGTTTATCCGTGTTCTCTCTGATGTCATTAAAAACGATGTTCCAAATTGGTTCCTCGTTTGGTGGGATAAATTCGGTCTTTCTTTGGACATTTTACTAGAACCTATTCGAACCGCATACAATGAATGGCATGTGGCTTATTTCCATGCATATTCATTTTTAAATAAAAATAGAGATTTATCTATCAGTAAATCTGTAGTTCACTTCAGTATCCGTTTTAGCATCCCATGGATATGGAAGTGGGACTTCGCTTGCGATTATCAGAATAAAGTCCCTAGACTAAAAAGAATGTTTTTCGTCAAATGGTGGGATAAAATGGATCTTAAGGATCTTCTCCAGAAAATTCATCAGCATACCCAAGCCTGTTGGGATTCAGTCAAGCAGCCAGCCCTTCCGGCTCCTTCTCCAGTCACTAATCCGTTTCTGCAAATTCAGAAGGAACTCAAACAGAAATATCCACAGTTGTCAGATAGTGAATTGATCGTCAAAAGCATGGATTATCTCAAGGATCAATTTCTGCAATCTGTTGGCCATGAAGATGACGTCTCTATGAGGTCAGGAACTAGTCAGACTCCATCCGAACCCGAGAGCAATCCAGCCGAACACGTGCTTGCTGGAGAATCGCAGGATCCAGAAGATGAACCCCACCTTGGAGATTTTTGGGATTCTCTAACTGCCATTATTGCGGATAAGATGTCCAAGGACAAAAACAGTAAAGGCAAGGGCCCTGCTGAGTAGGCGTCGGCATAACAGACAACAACTTTTGAAAAAAGCAAAGATTCGCTCCAGTCAAAAGTGCTACAGTTAAAAGGAGGATTAATCATGTTGCTCCCCACACCGATAAAGATGAAGATAAGAAGATAAGGTGGGAATCTGTCGGTCCTCTCGAAGTTTGCCATCTGTCCACCTGTAATAATAAATCTTATCTTTTTTGTTCTATAAGAGGGATTTCCTCACCCTTGTTGAGGGAGAGTATGTTTTAGAGTCTTGTTTTCAATTTTTAGCGTTTTCTTTCTTGTAATAACTTCTCAACTCTTCTCTGTAAAATATTGGTACTTCTTCAATAAAAGTTTTCTTTTAATGTATGCCCTCTGTTAATCTGTTAGAACAGTTATTAACATATTTAGACTTTTGGCAACGTCAAAAACAGTATTATCGTAATACACCAGTCGACTTCTATACTCAACAGTACATAGCCGAGTGTGATCAGAGGATAGCAGAGTTGCAGACCCTGATCAACGAGCAGATTTGTGCGTGGGCGGCCAGGAGGCCTCCGCCACCGCAACAGTAAGGTACATGGGATCATATATGTTGTAATTTATTTCCTTTATACATATATTATGCCAATGTTTATTCTTGGATTTGTGCTTGTGTACGGTTAATTAATTGTTTAGGATTAGTGGGACGTCACCCAAGTCGCGTAGGGATTAGGTCGTTTAGCAGAGAGTGCGGTTGACCGTTTGATGCCCGTAAGTCGTTGACAGACGTGCTAGCCTTGACCGTTAGTGAGCACCTAATATGGTATCAGAGCCAAGTTTAAAGGTTAACATAATACTAGTATAACGTAAATAAATTAGACATATATGATCACAATACATCCATGACAGACCAATAACAAGATAATACCGTAGAGATACCAAGAACCGATTCTGTGACAACTGTAGGAAATACAATTTCCTCTCTAGCCGAAGCAGCTGAATTAGTAGCATACCAGGAAGTAAAGGAAGCCTTAGATAGGTGGACTATTCCATCTGTAGATCCACAAACCATTTACAGAAAAGGACGTTTCCAATTTCTCAGTAAAACTATTATCAAGACCTTTGAACATGCGTCTTGTATCCAGAATAATGATGAAATAATCAGACTCATTCACGTAAATGATTTCATTCCATTTCTAAAACAGTATAAGTACATTCATATAGGATTAGTACAAATCGCTTTCAAACCTTTGACCCTTCTTGGTCAAAATACCAGTATTCAGTGCACCCTTAGGGATGGCCGATGTCTTAACTGGCGAGCCTCCATAATGGGAGCTATTGAGACTAGTTTGTCTCATGGACCAGTATACTTTGATATTTATCCGAACTTGAGTGCTGCTTTGTGCGATACTAACTTATCCGATGTATTGGAGCTAAGAATTCTTACTCATGGTTATGAGTATAAACCAGGCACACCCCCTTTTTCAGTTCATTCCCGAATTTGCATAAAGGCTTTAACAACATTAAATCCTTATGTAAAAAAGAAATCAGAAACTGGACAAACAGTATTGATTGAAACAAATCTTTACAGTAGTCAGGTAGCCGTACCTAAGTTAATCCCGTGGAAGAATATAACATTTCCCACAAGGTGGGAAATTCCTAATGCTGTTCCTCCCAAACCGCTTATCCAACATAACATCGATGATGTTATTCAAACCCACGAAGGTAATGTTTACCTTCAATTTCAGAAACCTTTACTTACCAGAAGTATGTCTTCTAATGCCAGTTTTAGAACAGCACCTAGAAGTTTTTCCAATAACAGTTTTCAATCAATTCCACCCTACCGAGTGGACCTTCCAGAAAACAGTCGACAGTCAGTTGATCAGATACCCAATCAATGACAGCTTGACTCTATTTTACAACAAATACCTTCTAGACCTCCTAGTAGACCACCTAGTGATCCACAGGAAGATCCTATGAATTCAGAAATCCAAGGAATCTGTTTATCCCAAAACAGAATTCCTCATGGAGTTTATACAACACCTCTAGTACCTCCACCAGATAGCCCAATGGCCAGTGATATGAATTTTGAAATATAATGGATTTTACACCAGGAAGTGAAAATAGAAAAATAATCAACTAGGAATTTAATCAGGAAAAATATACAGAATTTAGAAATTGGTATTTTACCAGTCATACCCCTGAACAGTTAGAAAATTATAAAACTCAGTTTTATCAACATCTTGAGTTACATCAGAAGATATTACCATTTGTAGAATGGTATCAAACCGTTAGTCAACCCCAGTTAAATACTATTGAAGATCAATATAAGACCTGGACTAGAACCGAAGGACAAGCTATTCATGCTTTACATCCGCCTCCTCAAGCGTTAGAATTAGTTCCTAATGGTGAGACCACTAGTCAACCTTTATTAGCGACAGCGTATATTGACGCTCAATCAGGAAAATTTACTAAAGTCGAAGGATTGTTAGTCAAACAGAATAATTATACCAATTTAATCTGTCAAACTATGAGTAAACAGTTAACCAGAATTGAAGATGTTGTTTCTACCTTTAAGGATAGAACCTTATCATTACCAGTCACAGGGTCTGCTAACCTACATCCCGTATCCATTAAACCTCCATTAGAGATTAGTAACTTTAAGTTAAAAGCCTCTAATACAGAGTTTATGGACACCCTCTTACAGCCTCATTGTTAACAGAGGTTCGTCACATGAAAAACATGTGAGGATAAATTACACTTTGCACTCCTGCACTTTACAAAAAATCCCACTTTAGTCCCTACACATCAAAATTGTGATACTTAGCTCCATAAAGGATAACTTTTGTTAGCCTCACTATTAACAGAAGGGCCAAAGTGACACTTGAACAAAAGTGCAGGGGGTTAAGTGTCACAATTTGAAGTGTAGGGGCCAAAGTGAGATTTGATGTAAAGTGCAGGGGAGTGCAAAGTGTGATTTACCCACATATATATATATATATATATATAGTAGCAATTTCTTAGAGCCCTTCCTCGGTTGGGTTGAAGGTGCAAGGTAAAAGTACAAAATTGTCCTTTTAACTAGGATTGTTTGGGAAGTTTATTTTTTTTAAACCAATTTTCGGTTCAATATTCAATCGACCAGCCAATTCTGACTGATTCTTAAACATTATTTAATAGTGGGTTAGGTAGTATAGAGCTCAAGTTTTTTTTCTCATTCAAAGTGAGTGAGAGAGAGGTGGGGATGTAGTCTATAAATTGACTTCTTTTTTTTTTCTTTTTTCTTTTTTTTGTGTTTTGTTTTGTTTTGTTTTGTGATTACAAAATGATTGATAGCTTAGGTACTATATGACATAAACTAAATAAGTGTATTTTTTTTATTTTTTTTTATAAAAAGTCAAAAAAATATATTTATTTAGATTATTCAAAACAATCCCTTAGCAATTGGATATGGCAAAGAAAAATTGACATGCTTCTTTGCTGATCCAGACTCTATTATTGATGTGGTAAATCTCTCATTTTACTCATATTTTTTTTTATTTGGGTTAAAATAGCTCACTAAAAGATAAAATAGACTAAAATAGTTAATAAGGTAAAATGTCACATCCAACTTATAATCATTTCATTTCTTTTCTTATAACCACCAAACCAACTACAAAAATAAATAAATAAATAAAATAAAATAAAATTCCAATTAACTTCCCAAATATAATTTTTTTAGTTAGACTAAAATAATTAAAAAACTAAATAACTAATTAAAATAACCAACTTCTCAAGCAAGATTGGTATTAATAAATGTTCACTATATAATTTTACACGAACACACACACACACACACACACAAAAAAAAATTACATGCAAGCACACTCAAGAAATTGGGCCTTCTTTGGGAAGTTAACGATTTTAATAGGCTATTTTAGTTTTTGACTATTTTAATAAGCTAAAATATTTGTATTTGGAAAGATTGTTAGATTTTTTTAATAATTAGATGTGATATTTGTGAGAGAAAAAGTAAAATGATTATGAATTTGATGTGATATTTTATTTTATTAACTATTTTAACCTATTTTATCTTTTTGTAAATTTTAACCCTCCCCCCCTCCCAAAAAAAAAAGCCTTTGCCAAACAAGGCATTTAATTCGGAGACCAAGGAAGTGGCCTTGGTGCCCTTTACTTGGGCCGGTCCTATGTAATCATGATATAGAAAAATTCTTGAAATATTTAATTTATTACTCTTAAAATTCACTTTTTGTAACGCTCCCAAAATAATACAGTAAATACAACCCAAAACATTTACTAATAGCTACATAAATAAGAGTAAATAGTCATTTCATTACATGAAGTTAATAATACAAAAGAGTTTAACATAAATAGATGCCCTTTGGGCTTACACCTTCCCAAGTCTTGACTTGGTTAAAACAAAAGGAGACTAGCTCATACAATTTTAAGCCCTAGGCTATACAAAAAAGTGAAACAAAATAAAGAAGCTCTTGCTTCTCAAAAGTTCCTCCAATGCTATTGCCTTAGTGGAAGCATGCCATCATTACCTGAAAATGTTTTTCCCAAATAGGATGAGCCACAACCTAGTAGGAATAATCTAACACAATATATGAGATTTAACGAAGATATAAGTGCAAGTGCATATACAATTCCTGGGATAAAACATTTACACTCTTATATATATATATATATATATATTCCTAAAAACATCAAGTCCATATTCCATTTCATTTTTCTTTAATTTATTTCAATACATGAGCCAATTTCATTATTTCTTAACAACCCAAATGAGGCTACAACTCAGTGTTTCAACAATTTTACAATCAACAAACACTTCCAACTGTTATTTTACGGATATTTCGTTCGCGGGATCAACACCCATGTATAAATTTCAGAACTTTCACCCAGAACACTTCAGCTAACTTAATTACAATGGAGTCCATCCCCTTTCTCCTCCACAAACAATCATACATATGCAATGTATTTTAACACTTAATCACACATATGGAGTACATCCACTTTCTCCTCCCAAATAATCATACATATACAATGTATTCACAACATGATCATATTCAATGATAATCAACCATGGACTAGTTTCAATTTATCTAATCCACATGCAATTTCTACAATAATCAAAGCTATCCTCCACCGATAGTCCAATACAGATATTTCTAAACAGATATACAATCTCAAGACATATAATTTATCCATAATTTTCAAAGGTGTGAAGTATTACACACTCGATTCCGTCCTCTATTTCAATACTCACTCAATTTCATCTTTACAACATCAATCTCATTTATTTATACAAAATAATTATGCTAATCATTTTAGGGCAAATCTCCCTTTCAATATACATCAATCCAAGTATCAAAATCAACCATATGGACACCAATCAATATCATTTTCAAACCCCACAATCATTTTCTTCTCATTCACCAAAAACCCCTATTTCTATTTTATACCCAAACCCTAGGTTTGTTCACATTACCCCAAATCCCACCATTGTTACACAATCGACAATTAACTACGCTAAATACCGTATTAAAGTGTAGAAAATCCCTACCTCAAAGAGAGAAACCTCAAAAATGCCAAAATCCACTTCTAGTCGGATCAAAGTGAAGATCTTGAGAAATTCTACCTTTTTATCAAAGGGAATAGGGTGGAGAAATCACTAAATCTAGGTGGAAATGTAGATAGAAGGTGAGTTTTAGAGAGAGAGGCTCTCAACTTTAGGGTTTTGGATGAAAAGATATGAAAAAGTGATGTAAAAAGTCATTTTCGCGATCCGATATATGCGCAGTCCGCTCGAACGGAAGAGTTGACGCTCGAGTGTTAGACACAATAAGTTGTTCTGCTTGAGCGCAAGAAGAAACCCGCTCGAGCGCATAATACACACCTCTAGTATTTTTGCGGACAACAGACAAACCGCTCGAGTGCAAGAAGGGACGCTCGAGCGACCACCCACTAGAGTGTAGGAAACGCCGCTTGAGCGTGGAAAACACTCCTCCAGTACTTTGTCGACGTGCAAAGTACTGAGTGTTTGCAAACCCCACTCGAGCGCAAGAAGGCCCGCTGGAGTGGAAGACCAAAATTGTAGGCAACACACGGTTTGAAAACTAAGTAACCAACCTGTTCCAAACACACTCAAAATGCCCAAATAACCAAATTTAAAGAGGAATAAAGAGCAAAAGACAATTAACAACATTCAGAAACCATAAACCCAAGCCCGGAGCATAACAAGTGATGGGTCAAAACCGGAATCGCTATAACCTCCCCTCTTAAAGAATTTCGTCCCCATAATTACAAATTAAGTTCAAAAATCAACATTAGATCATTAATATCAATGTCATTCTTTCAAGTCCATCACCATGACCCATTCTCCGGTCATCTATTCTCATCGACTCGATACACAAGTCCTAAATTATAATGAAATTTACAATTTCCCAAAACATTTATAATGTTTAACCAAAATCTGAGTTTTCAAGAAATTTACACAGCATATACAACGTTTCCAAGAGTGATATAATACATACAATATTCCATATTCTCAAACATGTGCAATGTTTATAATAAACTTATGTTTCCAAAATGTAAACAACATATACAATGTTCTCACATTTTACCAATCATAATCACAATACAATACATGTTCAAACATCAACAAATAAGTTCGGATACTTCTCTCGGACTTCCAATTCACGGTCCCAAGTTGCTTCCTCAACTCTGTGGTGTTTCCACGAAACTTTGACTAAGGGAATTATCTTGCCTTGCAAGACTTGGTCCCTTCTATCAAAGACTCTCACCGGTCTCCCATCATACGAGGCATCCTCATCTACCTCTAAGTCGGTCCAATCCAACACATGCGATGGATCCGGTTCATACTTCCGAAGCATACTAATATGAAACACGGCAATGCCAAACGATAAGAAACCTTTCTAATCCGCTCAAGGATTTCAAAAGGCCCAATAAATCGAGGGGATAACTTCCCACTCTTCCCAAATCTCATCAAACCCAGCCTAGGTGATATTTTAAAGAACACATGATTACCCACCTCAAAAGACAAGGGTCTTTACCTATGGTCGACATAACTTTTCTGGCGACTCTGAGCCGTAACTAACCTTTTACGAATAAGTGCCACTTTCTCCATCGTTTCCCGAACTAACTTTGGGCCCAACAAATGTGCATCACTCACCTCGGCCTAACACACTGGAGATTTACACGGTCGACCATACAAGGCCTCAAATGATGCCATACCAATACTCGATTGGAATGTGTTATTATAAACAAACACCACTAAGGGTAAGTGCCTCTCCCATGACCCCTTAAAATCAAGGACACAACCTCGAAGTATATCCTCAAGGATCTGAATAGTACGCTCAAACTGCCCATCAGTCTGAGGATGATACGCAGTACTAAAGGTCAATCTAGTGCCCAAGGCACTCTACAAGCTCTGCCACAACCAAGTTGTGAAACACGGATCTCGATCCAAAAGAATCACCACAGGGACCCCGTGCAACCTCATTATGTCCCTAATATACAAGTCGGGAAGATAGTCTATCGAATCACTCACGCGCATAGGTATGAAGTGCGCAGACTTGGTTAACCGGTCAACTTCCACCCAAATCGCATCACTACCCCGTTGAGTCCTTGGAAGGCCCACAACAAAATCCATCGGGACATGCTCCCATTTCCACTCGGCTATAGGCAAGGGTTGCAACAAACCCGCTGGCCTTTGATGCTCGACCTTCACTTGCTGACAAGTAAGCCACTTCGATACGAATACAGCTACATCCCTCTTCATACCTCTCTACCAAAGCTGGCGACTAAGATCGTGATACATCTTTGTGTCTTCTGGATGTACTGCGAGACGCGAATAGTGAAACTCTCGGAGCACTTCCTCTCTGCAAGACTCTGGCACAAACAAACGATCACGGTATCTCACACTCTGGTCAGGATACACATTCAAACCCTTCTCTACCTTCCCATTGGAGATCTTCTCTCTAAGGGTTTCTACCTCAAGATCACCCTTATAGGCTTTTAATACTCGGTTCACAAGTGTAAGTTGTGCAACTACTGAAAACAAAGTCGCAGATTCAATGGACTCACTCAGGTGAAGGTCAAACTCCCCAAGAGCACCTAACATCTCCCATTCCTGAATGGCGATACAAGCCACACTGCTAATTGACTTCTTAATCAAGGCGTCGACCACAACATTGGGCTTCCTTGGATGATAAGGCAATTCAAAATCATAATCATTTATGAATTCTATCCACCTCCTCTGCTTCAAATTCAAGTCTTTCTGTGTAAACAGATACTTCAGACTCTTGTGATCGAAAAACACCTCAAATTTCTCACCATATAGATAATGCGTCCAAATTTTTAAGGCGAATATCACCACTGGTAATTCTAGATCATGAGTAGGGTAATTCATTTTGTGTGTTTCCAACTACCGCGAGCTATAGGCTACTACTTTTCCCTCTTGCATCAAAACACAAACCAAACCTTCCCATGAGGCATCACAATAAACCGAATAACCCAAACCCCTCTCCAGAATAATCGAGACTGGAGCAGTAGGGAGCCTAACCTTAAGCTCTTGAAATGATTTCTTACAAGTCTCACTCCACACAAATTTACTCATTTCCTCGTCAGTCTAGTCAAAGGTGAGGCTAGCCTAGAGAAATCTTTCACAAATCTCCAATAATACCCGGCCAACCCCAGAAAACTACGGATCTCAAAGGCATTCTAAGGTTGTGCCCAATCTTGCACTGCCTCTATCTTGGATGAATCTACAGTCAACCCTCCGGATATCACATGGCCTAAGAACTTAACCTCTTTTAGCCAGAACTTGCATTTCCCAAACTTAGCATACAACTTGTGGGCTCTAAGTAATTCAAGCATTACTCGCAAGTGTTCATTATGTTCCTTCTCAGAGGGTGAGTAAATCAAGATGTCATCCACAAAGACGACTTTGAAACGAACTAGAAACTCACGAAAGATCCAATTCATCAAATCCATAAATACAGCCGGTGCATTGGTTAGCCCAAAAGGCATCACTAGAAACTCATAATGGCCATACCGCATACAGAATGCCGTCTTCGGGATATCTTCCTCCCTTACCCTCAACTGATGGTAACACGATCTTAGGTCTATCTTAGAGAAACAACAAGACCCCTTCAACTAATCAAATAGATCGTCTATATGAGGCATTGGGTACTTGTTCTTAACAGTTACTCGGTTCAATTTTCGGTAATCAATACAAAGTCACAGCTCTCCATCTTTCTTTTTAGGAAAGAGAGCCGGTGCTCCCCAAGGTGAAGTACTAAGGTGGATAAAACTCTTTATCTAGCAATTCCTGGAGTTGAATCTTCAACTCACTCAACTCCGTAGGTGCAAATTGATACGGTGCCATAGAAATCGGTGCCATACCCGACACTAAATCAATAGAGAATTTGATCTCCCGGTGAGGTGGTAAACTAGTAAGGTCCTCGGGAAAGACATCGGGGTATTCACAAACCACCCTTGGCAACTTGACCCGGCCTTCATCACATTCACTACTCAAAAAGCTAGCAAGGAGACAACTAAGTTCACTCCGCCCACGCGGATCATACATCGGTGATAAGACTCTATCCACCCGGTCCCCCAAGAAATAAAAGCAGTCATCGCTCGAGGTACATATAGTAACCCTCTAACGGTAGCAATCTATAACAGCCCGGTATGATGATAACCAGTCGATACCCAAAAACATCAAAACTAGACATGTCAAGCAATACAAATGCAAATAGAAGTCGACGACCGGCAACCTCTATGTCATAGCCCCGACACTCTAGTTTCAAGATGACCTCACCACCAATAGGTGACTCTACACAAATAGGAGATGCTAACTGTGCCAACTCAACCCCAAAACTGATGCCAATGCATATGAGATAAAAGAATAGGATGCACCACTACAAGTGTAAGAAGCAAGCAAGAGTTGACCAATCCAGCCAAAAACAGAGTGATAGCATGTCAAACAAATCACAAAAACATGCTGAGAACAAGCCATGAGATGGTAGAAAAACATGCTCAACTACTAGGCCAATAACACATGCAAACACGATGTGAAGAGGGGGGACCACCCCCCCTATTTTGGTTCTCAAAACTAACTTTCTACCACTGAAAAACCTCTGAGTTTTAGTGGTAGAAAGGCCAAAAATGAATTGTTTTAAAAGCTTTAAAGGATGGCACAAAGCTTAGCAAATAAAGCTACAAGGAGGGTGGATCACCCCTAAGTCCAAAAGAGCCTCAAACAACCATTTTTAACACTTAAAAATAGACGTTTTTTCAATTGATAACTAAGTCAAAATAGCATGCAAAGATGGCCCAAACTAGCATACAAAAATAAGCTTAAAAGGGGTAAATGCTTACCATTGAAGCACAACAGCCAAACAAGCAACTTTTGAGCCAAAAACCAGTTTTTTGAGCTCCAAACAAGCCTTTAAGAACCTCAGCTCCAAGGTAGTGGTATTTGACTAGGTGTCTTAGTGCAAATATGTGAAGAAAATACACTTTCAAGCACAATATAGCACAATATATATATATATATATAGAGAGAGAGAGAGAGAGAGAGAGAATTCTAGAGAGAGAAAGGGAAATTTTAGCTCTGAAATTTTGTAACCCCTTGCTTGCATATAGATGAGTTCTATATATAGGAGATACAAAGAAGCCTTGAAGAGATCCAGCCATCCATGTGGGTGCAGGTGAGCTTACCTGTGCAAACAGCTGTCAAAATATCTGCAAAAATATCTACTAAAGCAATAGTGGCCGGCCGGCCATCAGTGGTGACCGGCAGTGCCTCATTGGTGGCCGGCAGGGCCTATTGATGGACGACATACCCAAATGCATGGCCGGCATACCCAAATGCATGGCCGGCAGAGCCCTACCATGGCCAGCAAGCTATCAAGGACATCAGCCTACAAAGACCAACACATGGTCCAAATATGAGACAGAATGGAAATAGGGTTTGGAAAGAGCAAACCTGGCGCGTTCTACCGCGGAATTCGAGTGCCCGATGAGCAATCAAACTTGTCACTGGATGCACCTGCAAGAACATCCAAGTCTTGAGGACGGTCAAAAAAGGGGTGTCTACAGTTGCCCCTCTTTGACAGAACTCGAAAGTCATGAAATGACGGAAGTGAATGTCAAAGCCCAGAGACGACCCATTTTTGACAAGGCCGAAGACTTAGACAAACATTCAATGTAACGAAATAGATGCGCCCATAGGCTGGGGCAAAATGCAAATGACATGCATGATTCAAGAGCATAACTTATGATTATGCAAAGAGGGCTGTAATGGAGCATTTATGCAAAATAAATACAACATTTTAAGCAAACCGACAAGTTACAGCAGTCTCACACATTTCAATAGAAAGGATGTAAGAAAATTGTGCAATCTTACTGCAGCTCACGCAAGCGACTATCGGGAATACCCGAAGTCTCAAACGAAACACCTCTTACCGTAACACATGCGAGAGGGAAAAAGGAAGCACCTCTTAGCGTATCACACACGAGAGAGGGAAAGGGAACACCTCTCAGCGTATCACACACGAGAGAGGGAAATGAAGCACCTCTCAGCGTATCACACGCGGGAGAGGGAAAGGGAACACCTCTCAGCGTATCACACGCGAGAGAGGGAAGAAAGTGCACCTCTCAGCGTATCACACGCGGGAGAGGAAAAGGGAACACCTCTCAGCATATCACACGTAGGAGAGGGAAAGGGAACACCTCTAAGTGTATCACACGCAAAAGACAGAAAGGAAACAGCTCTCAGTGTATCACACGCGGGAGAGAGAAAGGGAACACCTCTCAGCGTATCACACGCGAGAGAGGGAAAGGAAACACCTCTCAGCGTATCACACATAGGAGAGGGAAAGGGAACACCTCTCAGCGTATCATACGCGAGAGAGGAAAGGGAAGCATCGGGCACACGACCCAAACACTTTCAACAGGGTGTCAGTGTAAACACCGGGCGTACCTGGGTGTTTCTAACTAACGGAATGAGGGATAGGAATGGTTTTTCTCAGAATTCCTCTGAATGAACCGTACATACAATATCGCGTATGTATGAGAAAGAAACTTGACAGGTGCAAAGCAATACAATGCACGTTCATGCAAGATGAAAAATCGCAACACAAATGCGAGAGGCATGCTCCTATGCACATCATGCAAGAAACGAAAGAGAGGATTGACCTTTGAACATTCTGAATCCAAGTTCAAGGTTTGAAAGCAAAGGGGTTGAGTCTCGAGGCTGAGAGCGATCCTAAGCTACACAATCTCAGGAGCGATTCCACACAGGTCTTCGCAGGACGGCACAAAACATTGTTTTGAAATCTTTTAAGAAAGCGAATAGTCGCTCACGCTGAAGACAATGCAGGACCACTCTAGATCAAGCTAGGATCCTTCTCAGGACTCACGTTAACAAACATGATCTCATTCAAAATAATTGATGATGCATATTTACTGCAAGCATGGTAACGATGCATATTCAATGCAAGATAATCAACGATGCATATTCAACGCAAGATGATAACGATGCATATTCAATTCAAGATGATAACGCATGCTCTATGCGACAATTCAGAATGCATGTTCAATGCAACGTGCAAATTCTATGTGACGACGAGAGCATGCTTGATAAAGACAACTCCAAGGCAACTTCCGATATACCTCCCGAAAAGAGTTGCAACATATTAAAAAGGATACACCTTGTTCGTGTTTGATGAGTGATGATCGTCGCGCATTGGAAATGCGATTCTGAGCTTCCATGGAGGCATTTTGAATCGAATTTTGAGAATACCCTTTGTAGACCGCCCGAACTCACTCCGCGCAGCCCCCTTTCAAAGAGGGCGCAAATTATGTTCATAGCTACCACAGTTCGGACTTCTGTCACGGTTCTGAATCTAATCTCACAAAGTGCAATGTAAGACTGATAAATTACCAAAGTGTCCAAATTTGGCAAATCGTTTTGGAAAATCGATTTTAATCAAGAAGTGCCAAATATGGACTGCTTTGCCAGATTTTAGAGTTGCCACCTAAATATTTTGTTTTGGGAAATTTAGGAAACCCTGGCTCGTTCCTAAGGCCACGTGTTCGTCATCACCAAAGTTGCCTCGACTCGGGAACTTGGGTACAAGAGGGGAAGGTCCAGAAATAAGCACCCCCGCTCGCCCGATCAAAGGATTGGCCTCTACTAATCATGATATGTTGTTTTTTAAAACACATGTGTTCTTATTCTGATTTATTAGCTAGCTTACTATGTGATGCGCACAGCATACAAGTATAGACTAGATCGCTCGATTTAGAACAAAATATCTCATGTTTGTTTTTCGAAAATGGTTTGAAATTGTTACCCTCAAGTAGGCTAAGACGCGGATTTGCCACCAAATAAGGTGGGCTTAAAACATGATGATTTGCCACTTCAAGTGGGCTTAAAACTCACATTTTGATGAATTGTTCCAATTCAAGAAATGAAGCATTCATCCACAAGCATTCATGCAGTTAAACACTTAAGCGGTTAGCCTCATGAAAAGCATGCTATCATGCCAGTCACTTACACACATGCAAGGATACTAAAGCATAAACACTCACAGTGTACTCCGAGCCAAAACAGAAGCTAGTTAGTAATCATGCATGATCCTAGCTATGTTAAGATGCCTAATGCAACACATGCAAAATGAAACTAAATGGGCTTGTTTATCTAAGATGGCATATGAATGCGACATTTGATACATGCATTCAAAAAAGTGTATTGAAATACAATGTAGTTTGAATGATGCGCCGAGCCAGGTACATGCAAGACAAATAAATGGATGCAAACATGCAAGCATAAGGATGCTAATTTAAATATGCCCTAAAACTAACCATCGAAAGCAGTTAAGTAAAGGGGAGAAAGACGTGGGGTTGGAAGACATTCACACACATACGCACACTTATTATAACATTTGCCCTCTTGACAGAGGGTCCGAATGAAATGAAAGCTAACAAGCTACGCTAATTAAGCTAACTATTACGAACCAATTAATTAACTAACTATTCTAGCTAATTAATTATTACAAACCAAATTGAATTGAACAACCATTTAATCTAAGCTAATTAATTAAACTAATTAATTACAACACATGTAATTAACTACAACTAGCTAGCAAAGCGGTAAAATGGCCTCGCGGGCGAAGGAGGCATGCATGCTCGGTCGCGTCCTCCCAGAAATCCACTACATTGCCTCTAAATGCCTCTGTTTGCACACTTTTGTACTTCTAAAAATTATGCCAACTTCCAGAATATTTATGACCCACCTTAGGAACATGCTGAGGGATGGTTGGCCAAGAGGGATGGCCATCAGCCAGTACTGGTGGCCGGTCGGCCACTGATTCCCTGAATTTCTTCCTTTTGCTCTTGAAACCAAGCACCAAAACAGGCAAAAATCTGAGCTCAAATCACCTTCTAGAGCTCAAAAAAAGTCCCAAGTAAGCTTCAAGCAACCTCCTCCCAAAGATAGGCAACTTTGATCAAGGATGCATAGGCAAACTAGGCATGTTTCTCTACTTCTATGCACAAAAGGGCAAGAGAGAGAGAGAGCAAACTAGAGAGAAAGGCTAAAATTTATCTCTGAAATTTCTAGAGAGAGAGGAATTTTTTTAGAGAGAGAGGCTCCCAAAATTGCTTTAATGTTCTCCCTTTGAATATATGAGATATAGCTTCACATATAGCAAAAAGAGAGCATTTGGTCGAAAATATCTGAGCTAGGACAGGTGGCACAACCTGGAAATAGCTGGAGGACAAAATATCTTCAAAAATTCTAAGTTTGGGTCACTCTTGGCCGGTCGGCCATCTATGGGGCCGATCTACTACTTTGTTGGCCGATCGGCCACTTCCAGGGGACGACTGCAAATTCTGCTCTGTAGGTCCGACTTCAAATGGGCATAACTCCTTCATCTACACTGCTTTGCAGGTCATTCTTATGTCTAAAATGAAGCCCCAGAAGTAAGATTTCCAATGGTGGAAGAATCATCTCAAAATTCCAAGTGTGCTAAGAGATATCCCTCTTTTAGTGAAGACTGCTCCGGTTCAATCGGATTGATGCCCTATTTCAACCAACCATATCTCCCTCATCTGGCCTCGGCTTAAGGAGATTCTTGAGTGGAAAATGAAGCCCTGGAAGTCTTGTTTCCAACGGTGGTGGCCTCATAGCTTAAATCCAAGTGTATATACGGATAGGCCCAATTTAGCGAGGGCTGCTTGACTCTCTCTCTCAACGATTCATGCCCATCTTTTCCCCCAACTTGGTTTCTTCCCTCTCCTCTTCTTTTCTTCAACTCCAAACCCCTAAACAAGATTTTTTAAAGATTTTTCAAAGAGTTCACCTCTCTTTCATTCATTTCCACTTTGTCCTTGCTCGGTTTACCGAAAAATACGACATTTAACGAAATGTGAGCCTCGGAGCATCGCAGAAACCTTTTTCAAAATATTTTGAAAGAGAGGGTTTTAAGATCTAAAATCTTTGTGCTCCAACAATGGGGTGTGAGGTTTGGATTTGGAGTTCTCCTTGCCAAATAAATCGAACCTTTGTATAGCATAACCTGCATCACTAAGTAAGCAATCAGCGTCGCCCAAGTCTTAAGGGCGGTCAAAAATGGGGTGTCTACACCCTTCATTTCCCGGAATCCAAAGACACCAATCAAAGGAAAAGAGGCATAGAAAGCTGATGGAGGCATGCCAGTCATGGGGGGATGCTGCCGGCCCCCTGCTAGCCATCAGTGGGCACTGCCGGCCACCAATGAGGGGGTGCCGACCACCGATGGCAGCTTTGGACATTTTGGTCTTTACAGCCGTGGTTCTTTAAGTAGAGGGAAAATCACTTCATTTCCTCACAAAATCTTGCACAAAAATCATTTCCCTTGCTCCTTAGGTGTTCCTTTTCTCTAGATCCGTGCGTTCCATGCGTTTTCCAACACCCTAAACGAACTTTATTCGCGAAAACCCTCTAGTTCTCTTCACTTTGAATCGATCAGAATTTGATTTTGACGCTTCTTTCGTCATTTCCACCATTCTAGGTTGATTCCCCTCGAGATTCTCCCAAGGTTAGTACACTTTCTCCGGATCTTGACCTTCCTTGACTTTTCTCTCTCCTAGGGTTTGACTTTTGCAAAGTTTCACCATTTTGTTCATTTTTTCTCATTTTTGCTTCTCTTGCATCTATTTCAGATGGCTGATGATGTTCCACATGACAGGGCCCTCCCCGCGCTTCCTCCGATAGAGTTTACGGCTGACTTTGTGGCCAAGCCCCAGGTCGAGCCAGAGCCTTTACCACCGAGGGTACGTCCCTTTGACCCAACGAGGTATCATCCGGAGACTCACATAGTACCTGCTGCGGGAGGCATCAAGGCCTTCACTAACTTTGAGATGGATGCACCAGACGACCTCTTATTGAGAGAGCCTGCGTCTCACTTATCAGCCGTTGCCGTGGAGGTACAAACTTCACTCTTCTTCAGCACTGCCTTTAGCTGTTCGTATTTACTACACTGTTTTGATCTAACTGCATAAATGGCATTGATCTAACTGTGTCTCATACATCACTGTTTCACATTCAACTGTACTTTCATTTGTTCTTTCCATTGTACTTGCAAGTATATTCAACTGTACTCTCCACTGCAATTGTACTTGCAACTACACTTAACTGTACTTGCAACTGATTGCATCACATGCATTGCCACACGATGGATCCCGCTCCTTCAGAGGCTATGGCACCACGACAGCTCGAGATTGGTACGGTGAGCTCCCAGCCAGGGTCTGCGACATCATCGACGAGACTGGCTTCGGTCTATTTTGCTCTAGCTTGACACTGATTATAGCGAGTCGCCCTCTCTTAGGGGCTCTTGTGGAGAGGTGGTGGGACACCACCAACTCCTTCCATTTCTCCACCACACAGGAGATGACGATGACTCCCTATGACTTTGCCATGATCACAGGCTTAGGCGTGGGAGGTGATCCGATCCCTCTCGACCCTGACATGGGGAAGTGGGAGGCTGCGTGGACCGCACTACTCGGGGCACACCCGCCGACACTCTAGACAGGCATGGTCAGATATAGTTGGTTCGAGGAGTGGTTTAGAGGAGAGGAGCCCGAGACATTCGAGGAGGCAGAGCAGTATGCCAAGGGCTTTCTCATCTTCCTTTTCCATACCACCTTGTTCTCGAATAGGTGGAATATCATAGGCTTGTACTTTCTGAGCGCATTGGTTGTACTCCATCGAGTTCGGTTCTTCAACTGGGGCGGAGCCGGCCTTACCACTCTTTATGGATATATGAGCTCGACCGCTCGCATGAGTGGGACCTTGATAGGTGGCTACTGGCGGGCTTAGGAGGTACACATCTCAGCTCCCTCTTTTCCCTTTACATTTTCTGCTTAGCATTTCTTGCTTTACACTTGTTCAACACATGTACTTTTTGTTCTGCATTTTCTACACCTGCCCATACACTGTATGCTTTCAGCGTTTTCTATATCTGCTCGTACACTGTACTGATCACATTTTCCTTGCAGTTGTGGGTGTATGCATACTTCCCAGCTCTTGCTCCAGAGCCCATAGAGGAGACCCCGATTAAAGTCCCGTTTTCTCGGGTGTACGACGGCCAGCTCTGTTGTAGGACCAGGGAAAACTTCATGTTTTTCCGTTAGTACTTCGACACAGTCACGGCGCGCGAGGTATTTTAAAACAAAGTCATCCCACTTTTCAATCAACATGATAAACACATTCATTAATTGACAATGACTGATTAATTAGTTCACTCCCATTTCAGATCATGTGGCAGCCGTGGGATGTGACACCTTCGGGGCTCATATTCCTATACGAGACAGCTAGGGTCATCGCCCGCTATCATATTCTTTTCGAGGGTCCGATTTTCCGTGCTTGGTTCTTGGGCGAGCGTTTCATACGCCAGACCCTAGGATTGCCTGCCCCGTTTGTACCGGCGGCACCTCCAGTATCGATGAGGGAGACACACAGACTCTCTGTCGACCAGGTGATCCAGTTCATGGTAGGGCTAGAGACGGATTACTTCCATGTAGAGGGCGACTACACGACCTTCATCCGGACTTATCTGATGCCGCCTCTGACCGGCGTTCATGGAGGTGAGAGAGCGAGAGCTCCAGCTACGAGAGGAGGAGGCAGAAGGGCCAAAGTGACCAGATCTCATGGGAGGAGGGATCCCGGGGTGAGAGAAGAGCCGGGATGGCCAGAGCTACCTACTTCACTGACTTATCGAAGACATTCTAGGGAGACTTGCCAGATCCCTATCGAGCCTGCACCAGCTGGTCACGCATTTGTCGGAGCTCGAGGCCCGACTCCGGTATGCACCAAACTTTACATTTTTCATATTTACCTCATTTCAATTATGCTTTATAGAATACTAATCCCTTCAATGCACTTGCAGGCACCAATAGAGTACACAGGGCAGGACCTTGAGCTAGTGGCTTCCTTGACAGAGATGGTACAGATGAGCCTGGATCTGCTCAGCCTCTACAGGATTCCGGTAAGTTTTCAACCTGTACTTCATGCCGTGAAACTCTCTGCTGACGCATTAGCGCTTCAACTAATCCACACTGCACTGATCTGATACATTGCTCTAAGACACTGCATATCTACATTTTTCCCATACTTTGCACACATACACTGCATCGATACATCATTTGATATACATCATCTGATATACGTCACAACTAATACATCTTCATAAACTGGCCTTTTCAGATTACCTTCGAGATGCCAGCCCCATCAGACGCCTCAGCAGGAGCAGCAGCAGCAGGACCTTCAGCTCCTCCCCCAACAGCAGAGAGGAGAGGGAGACAGGCTCAGGCACGCAGCCGAGGTAGAGCTAGAGGTATCCGCAGCCAGAGTGGCCCTTCAGAGCCCATTCTGGGCGATAACGATAACGAGACGAAAGAGGAGCCTGAGGCAGCAAGTCCACAGTCTGGGTCATCAGAGGGTGGAGATGACGACGCTAGCTCAAATTCTGCCAGTAGAGAGGCAGAGGAGGGTTCCAGATCAGGTTTGGATACAGCTTCAGATAGCGGTGCCGATGGCGACAGTGCTCCAAAGTCTGCTCCGCCGAGGAAGAGGGCGAAGAGGGCCTCCCAAGCTTGAGATAGCCAGCATCGATTCAGATGCTTTTGCTTTGTTTTCTGTTTTTGCTAGTAGCATTAGCCTATTATATAGCCTTAGGCAGTTTTATTTCTTAAAACTTGTACTCTTTTGCAAAAAGAAACCATGATGGAAATGAAAACTCATCTTTGGTTTAAAAAGTGTTACATTTTGTATTCTAAGCATCGCATAACATCGCACAGCATGAAAATGAGATTGATCTTTTGAAAACTGCACAGTCAAATTGCATTGTCTTAATCAGGTAGTGAACCAACTAACAACTGAAAAGAACAAAACGACTCAATAAATGACACGAAGCCTTGACAAGCTTACAACAACTCAATAAGCAAATTGTAATAACTCGATAAACAAAACGAAAATGATTACAACTCGATAATCAAACAAAGACGATTATAACTCGATAAACAAAACGAAGACTAGTACGTCTTGAACAAAACACAGTCGAGTCCGACAGGACCAAAACAAGACCTAACAAGGCACAAATAACAAAACTCCACTGCAGAAAACAAACTGGATCTTCACAGAGGAGGTCAGTGTGCCTGAAGAAAGACTGCCAGCCATGGGGGATGGCCTGCCGGCCATGGGGAATGGCCTGCTGGCCACCAATGCACCCCTGCTGGCCATTGATGGGCCACTGCCGGCCATCGATGGCAGAACCTCCAAAACGTCGACATCTGTCCTCCACTCACTGCCTTATCTTTTATAAAAATTCCAGCTTCGTGGTTTCTTCATTTTAGCTTCATTTTTGCCCCAAATAAAACCATTCTTTGCCAAAAAACTCTCTAATTGGATTGCGACTTTGGATGGCTCAGAAAAGTTAAATTTTCGAGGTTTCGGGGTGAATGCACTATTCACGCTGAGTCGCACCCCGCTGCATTTTCCGTTCTTCCATGCCGCGGCTAGGTGTTGGAATCCGGTAACTCATGTTTTTAGCTGTGGGAGTCAAGATATGTGCCCCACTTTTAAAGAATTCCAAGCTTTGATAGAGTCCCGACGCGACGAGGAAATCTTGCCCCAGTTCTGTTCCGGCCACATCCAAGCTTTAGCACGGACGTGTGGGCTTACTTTGCACGACACTCGGTCTTTGATTTGCAATGGGGAGTTAGACATTCCCAGCCTGATTCATCGCTTTTCTGACGCCGGTAACCGCAGCGATTATCTTTGGCAAAGTTTTCGACGACATGCCCTCTGTTTGTGCATGTTATCTCATTTTCTACTTGCCCCTGGCTTTGGAGGGTCTAGCATTCGTTTGATTGAGGTTGCCCAAGGCTTGAAAGAGGGCAAGAGCTGCATTGGCATGACATTAGCTAAAACCTTGATGGGCTTGGATGCTTTCCATCGCCGGGAGACAACCAGGTTCACAGGAAATCCACTACTCTTACAAGTAATGTTTCCCACCCTTCTCGCATGTGTATTTCTCACATCACTTGGCCCTTAGGATCTGTTTTTCTCTCAAAACCCTTTCCTCATTTTTTCTCTCTACGTACACCTCTATATTCTTTAATCTCTCTTATTTTTCATCCCTCCCCAGATATGGCTCATGGATAAATTGAAAGTAGTGGACTCTTGCCCAGCATATTCAGCACGCGGCTATTTCTTTCGCCAACGGCTAGTTGATGCTCCAGATGAGGGATGGTGGTGCGAATGGATGTACACTCGATCTGCTGTTGACATCGCCTGGCATTGTCCCTAGCTTGATCTACTTGAGATGGGCTATAGCATGTCCCGGCAGCCTGGCATTCAACTGATGGGCCTGACACACTGTGTCTTTTACTTTCCATTTTAGTTCAGGCGTCAGTTCGGCCACGACAGACTTGCCTGGAAGAGGAGGTAGAATACCCTGCTGCATTTCCGATCAAAGGCTCACATCTAGCCCGATATACCACAGCAGGGAGGACGAGAGAGCTTCTGACCCCCGCTCCCACTTTCAGTTGTGCCCTTTCTGGCGAATGCATAGCCTGGCTTGAAGATGAGGCGCAAACTGGGCCTACTTTGGCATCTGAAGCTTCCACAAGCTCCGGGAGGGGGCGCAGGAACACTTGACTTGACTATGCCCCAAATTTTTTGCTTTAATCTGTACTTTCAAGTTTTCTTTTGAATGTAATAAAAAAAACAACAACTTCAATTTGTATCGAGATTCAGAGAGCCCTGTAATGAAATCAATGAAATTGAAGGTTGTGGGTACTGAAAATTTTCCGTTTTGGTCCAAAAATGGTCTAAGTTATAAAAGATTAATTTGAGCAAAATCAACTTTTATTAAAACTTTTCAAAACCATTTTCGATATGGATCACAACTAGACAGGCCCGAGATCTATCACTGAGATGCACAGCCCCAAATCCAACAATTGGAAAGTTGCCCCTTGTCTGAACAACACGGCACTGGAGATCACAACCGAACTCTTGGACGCAGAAAAGACAAAGATGGCCAAAACAATCACATGGACATAGTTGATTTGGAAGTGTTTGTGGCTAGACTTCATAATGAAGTTGCCTACGTATCCCGAAGATGGGTATCAAGCCTTACGTAGTTTGGTTCAAGTTCGCTCGGGTTTTAAAACTCTCCTTTTGCGCTCTAACTTTTGCCAAGGCCGCCCTTTCTGGGTTTTCAACCTTGCGAGCTCAGTTTTTCTTATTTAAAATTTTTTGTGCTCTAACTTTTGCCTAGGTCACCCTTTCGGGTTTTCAGCCTAGCGAGCCACTCAGGGATAGTATTTCTTCAACTTGTCCATGTTGATAGGCTAGGAGAACTCAAGGCCATCTAAATCCATCAGAATGACAACTCCACTCGACCAGATAGACTTGATGATGTAAGGACCAGTCCAATTAGGTCTGAACTTGCTCCTAGGGTCGTGGATGGGAGCTCGGTTGTCTTTGAGCACCAAATCCCCTTCTTTTAGGTTCCTGGACTTAACCTTCTTGTTGAAAGTCCTGGTAATCCTGCGTTGATAACCCTAGATGTGATACAATGCTTTCGGCATTCTCTCATCGAACAGCATGAGTTCTTCAAACCAGTTTGGCTACCAATCTGCTTCAGCTATCTAGCACTCAGCCATAACCCGCAATGACGGAACCTCAACTTCGATCGGCAGAACAGACTTCATCCCATAAACCAAAGAATAGGGAGTTATCCCAGTAGAAGTCTGAATTGATGTCCGGTAGCCCCAAAGAACAAATGGCAACTTATCTGGCTAGTCCGTATAGGTTTTCACCATCTTCTGCAGAATGTGTTTGATGTTCTTGTTGGCGACCTCAACTGCTCTGTTGGTTTGCGGCCTATATATGGATGACTTGTGAAAAGCCACGTTGTACTTCTCCAACAAGTCGATCACTTTCTTCTTGAAATGGGAACCATTATCCGAAATAATCTCATTCGGCACCCCATAGTAACAGATGGTGTTGTTCTTGATGAACTTAGCTACATGTGGCGCCTTCAGCACTACATCGGATTGGGCCTCAACCCACTTTGTAAAGTAGTCTATCGCCACCAGAATGTACTCATGCCGTTCGACCCCTTCGAAGTAACTGCCCCAATCACATCAATCACCCAGACTGAAAATGGCCGCGGCGAAGTCATGTTGTACAGCTTTGACAGCGGAATGTTCATGCGATTTGCATGGATCTGGCATTTGTGGCATCGCCGAACAAAGCTAATACAATCCTCCTCCATGGTTGACCAGTAGTAACCCTGTCTGAGAATCTTTCGAGCCAGCATCACTCTGCTTATGTGCGCTCCGCACTCTCCTCAGTGGATGGCCTCCATTAGGCGCTTTGACTCTTCAGCATCGACGCATAGTTTATGCATCCCAAGATGACCCCGTTTGTATAGTTTACCCCCGCAGATGATGAACTGAGCAGCCATTCTTCGAATTGCCCTCTTATCTTTGGCATTTGCCCCTGGTGGATAAGCCTCCTTTTCTAAGAAGTTCCAGATGTCGTAATACCAGGGGTTTTGATCTTGTACTTCATCTATGGTGGCAATCAGTTCGTAGGCCGGCACAAATTTCTATTCGATAATTATAAGACGTATCCGAACTCCGAAAGGGACGTCTATCATGGAAGATAGAGTTGCTAAAGAATCAGCGAACCGGTTGTTCTCTCTTAACAGAAAGGCGAAGTTCAGGTTTTCAAACCGAGGAATCAGAACATCCAGGGTTTGGTGATAGACTTTCATCCTTTCTTCTTTAACCTTCCAATCTCCTTTTGCTTGAGATACAACCAGGTTCGAGTCTCCGATGACTTCCAAACGCTTTGCCCCTAGTTCCAGGGCGGCTTCTAGTCCAGCAATACATGCCTCATATTCTACTTCGTTATTCGATACCTTGAACTGAAGTTTAAAAGCTAAGGGTATGCGAGAATTGTTGGGTGCTATCAGCAACACCCCTGTCCCATACCCGTACTGGTTTGACACTCCGTCAAAGTATATAGTCTAAGTTTCTTCTTCAACATGCAGAATGGCCTCATTTGGGAACAGATACTCTACTGCTTTATCTCCCTCCATTGGGAGATCGGCTAGGAACTCCGCTACCGCTCTCCCTTTCACAGACTTGCGTGTCATGTACTTCAAATCAAATTCGGAAAGAAGAAACAACCAACGGGCTAGCTTACCCGTGAGTGCTGGTTTCTCGAAGAGATATTTGATGGGATCTAATCTCGAAACCAGTATTACAGAGTGAGCTAACAGGTAGTGCCCCAACTTCTTGGTAGCCCATACCAAGGCCAAACAAGCCTTCTCAAGCGGAGTGTAGCAGGTCTCATATTCCAGCATCTTCTTGCTCGGGTAATAGATAGCCATCTCCACTTTGTCCTCAGACTCTTGTGCAAGCATGCAGCCCATTGTTGTTTCGATTACTGACAGATACAATATCAACGGTTTCTCCGTCGGTGACAACACGGGTGGGTTTTGTAGATACTACTTGATCTGCTCAAAAGCAACTGGGCATCGGTCATCCCATTGGAACTTCTTTTCTTTCTTCAAGAGACCAAATAGTGGTTCAGTCAAGGTTAATTTTGTAATAAACCGTCTTATGAATTGCACTTTACCCAGAAAGCCTCGCACCTCCTTTTCAGTCCTTGGTGGTGGCATTTCTAAGATGGCCTTAATCTTGGAAGGATCGACCGCGATACCCCTTTCTGTGATCAAGAACCCCAACATTTTTCTAATCGTAACATCGAAAGTACATTTCTGAGGATTCAAATGCAACCGATACTCTCTGATCCGTTGGAAAAATTTCTTTAAGGCGGTGTAATGGCCCTCTCGTTCCTTAGACTTGACAATCATGTCGCCCACGTATACCTCAACCTCTTTATGGATCATATCGGGTAAGATTGTGGTCGCAGCCCATTGATACATAGCCCCAGCGTTCTTCATACCGAACGGCATCACCCTATAGTAGTAGGTTCCCCACAGGGTAGTGAAAGTAGTCTTCTCCCTGTCTTCAGGTGCCATCAAAATCTGGTTATAGCCTGAAAATCCATCCATAAATGAGAGCAGTGCATGCCCCGCAGTGAAGTCCACCAATTCGTCGATATGTGGCAGAGAAAAGTCGTCCTTCGGACTAGCTTTGTTCAAATCTCTGAAGTCCACACATACCCGAATTCTACCGTCCTTCTTCGACACCAGAACTATATTAGCCAACCAAGTAGGGTATTCAGATACCAACAGGAACCCTGTATCAATCTGCTTGGTGACCTCTTCTTTGATCTTCAGAGCCCAATCCGGGTGGATCCTTTGGAGCTTCTGCTTAACAGGTCGGGCCTCTGGGTCAAGAGGGATTAGATGCTGTACAATCTCAGGATCGATTCCAGGCATGTCTTCGTAGGACCACGCGAAAATATCTTTGAAATCTTTTAATAAAGTGACTAAGCGCTCGCGTTCCTCCGAAGACAACGTGGACCCAATTTGGACCAAACGCGGATCATTCTCAGTACCAACGTTAATTGAGGTGATTTCATCAACCAAAGGCTTTACAAACCTCTCCTACTCTAGGTTAATCAAATGTTTTAAAATTGGAGGAATTTCTTCTCATCGTTTTCATCAAAATTTTGAAAGTTCTGATTAATGCAATAAACTAAAGGCACAGAAAAGTACTCAAAAATCACAGCAGTACCATTCTCATTAACTTCCAGATCGTCTGATTCTTCGGTTACAACCGACTCAAAAGAAAATGAAAATGACAACCTGGACAGGATAGTGGCATCCGGGTTATCACTCCCAGGAATACCTAACTCTGACTCAGAAGAATTGGAATCTGATTCTGACACCACAGACTCTGTGAAATCATATTCTGGTTCATTATCTGACCCAGAACTGCTAGATAAAAAGCCTTCCTAGTATTGCCAGATGAGGGAGGGTGCGATGGATATCCAGAATGCCAGAAGATGGGCACACAGCTGAGTTATCCCCAATCATGGAAACTGAGAAATCATCCCCCGAGATCTAAGGGTATGAGAGAAGACAAGTCAGCGCTGCTCCCAGCTCAAAATCTGTGCCACTGGACTCATCCTCTTTGCACTGCTCAGTCACAGCTGGTGGGTTAGTCTGCTCTTTAACAACTTCATCCCTCGGTAACTGTAAGTCAAAGAAGATCTCAAAACCCGGCAAGTGCCGTCTCTCTGAATTCAATCATGGCTCTAGAAAGCCGCAAAACGAGAAATCTTTCCCCTCCCGAACAAAGCGTCCATTCAGGGTCCCTCGGATAAGTCTATGCACCACCTCATAGTGTTACCCATCTTTTTTAGCCCTGGCTCTTCCAGCCATCTCATTTCCTTTTCTCACCCAGTCTTCTTTGGTAGGTGTATAACCTAGACCAAAGGTATGGGGATTGTGTGGCACATCGGCCAATACAGCAACGCCTTTCTGGCCACTCCTTCCTAATCCCGTCCCGGGCACATGTCGAAGCTTGTTCATGAGGTAAAGAGTTTGTGCACTGCCATACAGCGCCTCATCAACGGCTAGAAGATCTTGCACCACCCGAGCCTCAACTAAGGTGAACCCAGACAGGAAGACATCCTCCTCGCCATGTGCAATTTCCAAGAGTGGCGTTGTGACCTCTGGCAGCGGATGTATTGAAGAGTTCCAAAAAACAATTGCCACCCCTTTTCAATGAGGGTATTGAACATCTGGTGTAGGGTGGAAGAGACAACCTTTACTTGGTGCAAACACAGCCGCCTAAGGAGCAAGTTAAAGGTAGCTGGAACATCTAGAACATGAAATTCGATGTCCTGTTGGCCCGGGGCCAGCCTGAGTTTTGATTCGTACTATCGCATCACCTCCCGACTGGTGTTATCGTCTGCCCATATCACCTGGGCTGTTGGTGCGAAATCTGCGGGCTTCAACCCAATAGCATATGCTGTTCACGACAAACATACATTTATGGCAGATCCCGTATCAACTAGGACAACCGATATACACTTATCCCTACACTCCACAGAGATATATAACGGTTTGTTATGATTGGAGCCCTCGGGCGGAAATTCTGTCTATGAAGGTCAGAGTCGGTGAAGCACCACCAGGGAACACCAATCCCACCAACTGTTCTTGCGTTGTATCAATCGAAAGCTTAGCTTTCTCCATGGCTGAAAGGACAACTTGTTTGTGCAGCCCCGAGGCCATGAGCAGTCCCCAGATGGAGATGTCTGCTTCAATTTTCTTTAGCTACTTCAGTACAGCTTCCTTCTCTAACAGCTTGTCCTTCTGCTTCTCAGTTTCCATGTCTTTCCCCGATACCTCCGGCTGGTCCAAATGTGGGGGCTTGAAGTACCGCCCACTCCAGGTCATATGGTCGACCTCCTCAATATATCAAGTGTCATCTGGGAGATTCTATCCCCAATCTTCATCAGTATGGGCCAGACACAAATCGTCGTCTTCCCACTACATGCCCTTAGCAACCGATAGACAACTATCCAGCTCTGATGTAGTTGTTTCTATGCTCACAGCACATTTTGCCCCCGCAAGGGCGTTAACTTTTCTAGCCCTGTCATCATTCTTGATTTTCTATTGTTCGAACCGCCGCAACGTGTCCTCCTGTTCTGCATCTGCTACACACAAACTGCCCAAGTTCTGAGCAAAATTCTTCGCACTGATGCTCTCCGGCAACTTCTCCTGATTCCCGGCCTTTCTGGCCACTGCAGATGTTCTTATTTCTGGCTGTCCCTGTTTCGGCTGAGACTCCTCAATAATATCTGGCTCGTCACTAAGCCACCATATAGCATCTGTTGCTCTATTTGCATCACAACAACCAACCTGCACATCCCCCAGGTCCCGCTCATCAAAGAACTGTAGGTTGCTGATATCCTCTTCAAGGTCAGCTAGGTCATCCAACCCCTGACTCGGCCTATCCTTCTGGACAACATGTACCTCTACCCTAGTTGGCAACTCCACCCTTGGCTTAGCCTGATCTGTTGACACAATATAACCGCACGGGTTGTATGCTTCCTCAATTATGCTCACGGCGCCCTTAGGTTCTGAACCAACGTTCCTATTCTCCTCGAAAGTCACCCCAATTTTGTCTTCGACAGTTACCACCACTGGCTTGGGTAGGGTTAATGACGTGCTCATCTTGCACAAGTTTATGCATTTCGAGATGAACACCGTCGGCTTAGGTAGGTAGGAAGGAGTGATATATATGCTAGGGTCGTATAGAACGGCCGTGGTTTGAATCAGGTTTATCTGCCTGGGTGAAGGAGGGGGGTTGTTATGTGGTAGGAGAGGGTTAGTGGTGACATTTGGCTTCTCGGGAGGCGCAATCACCTTGTTGTCAATGAGATCTTGAATCTCATGACGTAATCTGAAGCATTGGTCAGTATCATGCCCATGTTGCTGATGGAAGGCACAACACTTAGCTGGGTTATGTGTGGGAGGGAGGTTATTTGGTAATGGGTGTGGTTCTAGGGGCTTCAGATGCCCCTTTCTAATTAGAATGCCCAAGGCTTTGGACAAGGGCATGTAAAGTGGGGTGAAGGTCCTCTGGCCCCTAGGCGGATATTTTGCTGGTTGAGAGGTGGTTCCGGACGAGCCGATAAAAGGTATGGCTATTTTTGAGGTGGTGGTGGTGACCATGCCCACATCAGAAGTTCTTGCAGCTGCACTACTACTTGTAGCTGCATTTGAACCGCGTATAAACGCCCTCTTGGGCTGCTCTCTCTCTTGGTCAATCAGACCTTGCTTCATAGCATCTTCAAACTGTACCCATATCTCGTGCAAGTCAGCAAAGGTGGGGAGGGGTAAGACAATCATTCTCTGCATCAACTTGGGTTGTAGGTTGCACACAACCATCCTTATCTAATATTTCTCGAGTGGCCGAGTTGTCATCATGGAGGCCTTGGCCCTCCATCGAGTGACAAAGTCAGAAAAGCCCTCTTTCGGCTCTTACCTAGTTGCCTCGAGATCACGAGTCGTGACCTCGATTTGAGTATTGTATGAATATTAGGCAACAAAGGCCTCGGCCATCTCTTCCTAACTCCGTTTGACTGAATCCTCCAGCTTGGCGTACCAGATGGCCGCAATACCCGACAGGGTCCGACCGAAGAGAGATGGTTTCTGGAGTCTGGTCAAGCCCATCGGGTGTAGAATATCCGAGAACAGCCTCAGATAAACCATAGGATCGCCCGAGCCATCGAAACAGTCTATGTGGGGCATTTTGAATCTATCCAGCAATGTCACTACCGAATCTGTATAACCGTCCTCAATGTCCGGGATCGAGTTAACTCCCTGAGCTCATTTGAACATCTTTTCAAGCTTGCTCGCTTTCAAAGTAGTTGGATCAGACTCTGATTCGAACGGTGTGTCCACTTGGTAGGCCGGTGCCTTTGAAGTCTGCGGTAGGACTGGTAGTGGGACAGGCCCCGTAGGAACGTCCGTATTCTCCTGGACGTTTGTCGTCTCCCCGGGTGTTGGAACCCTAGGTAGGAATGGGGGTGGATACAAAGCAGATGCTCCGGCTTGTTGTGATTGCTGTTGTTGTTGAAGCCTAGCAATTAGGTCTGCCTGCTGGGCTACAACTTCCGCCTGACGAGCGGTGACCTCCGCTTGGCGAACAGTATCTCGCTGCATGGACTCCATGGTCTGTTGGAGTTGACGCATCATCTCTTCCATACTGACTGAAAACTGCTAATCTATCAGAACATGTGTATACCCTCTCTCTAAGGTAGAAACAGAAAACTGATCCCAACTGCACATAGGTGAGGTAGACAATGGCCGTTGAACTAGCGATTGCTGTACTGATGCTCTATGCCTGATTGCCCTCCGTCTTGTAACTGGGGGTAATGAAGCAAACACTGGTTGTCTGTCAATTAGATCCTCAGATCGGGAAAGCCTTCTACCTCTAGTCCAAAGTTCTCAAGGAATAACTGCCTCATCGGAAGCAATGATGAATACTACTTTGCAAAACAGAAAATAAAGCAAAAGACAAAAATCAGAAAAACGGACAGCATCTCGGCTTAGATAGAGACAACACACAGTTGAAAATCATAAGCTGGACTAACTGTACTCAAACACTGATTTCTGCCCCCAAATTTTCTAGTACAATACTGATACCCTCAAACACTGATGTCCTCAGACCGATACTCAGACTTGCAAACTGATACATGCATTCCTTGTAGAGACACAGCCTAACAGCACATATCAAGCAAGCGAGAGCCAAAACACTCCTATGGTGGGGTAGGGTTTCCCTGTCCTATTTTGTCAAGAGCTAGGGTTTCACTACGCACACATACAGTTTAAACAATCCTACATTTGGGTGAGCAACATGTCCTAGTTTGGAACAGTTTCTAAAGCTTCCAATATGCAACTAGGTCAAACGGTCAAAGAGGGTGCCTCGGCGGTGATCCCGATCCGAGGTTTGTGTTCCCATCGCGGCAGAGCCCGCAACCGGTTAGCCTTATGGCATGTTTTTCCAAGCAAGCCTCCGGCAAACCATTTAGGAATAATAGATAGAAAACACTGTGTCCTAGGCGCACCAATGCAAATGCAATGTAAAGAAACACATAAATGTAGCTAAAACAACATATCATGAGTTTCGAGTCAAGTTCTCTAAATCCCCAGCAGAGTCGCCAGAAACTGTAGACCCGACTTTCTTCGCGCGCCCCCCTTTCTAAGAGGGCGCGAATTTGGTCTTACTACAGTTCGGACTCCTGTCACAGTTCTGAATCTAATCTCACAAAGTGCAATGTAAGACTGATAAACACCAAAGAGTCCAAATCCGGCAAATTGTTTTAGAAAATCGATTTTGAATAAAAAGCGCCAAACATGGACTGCTTTGCCAGATTACGAAGTCGCCACCTAAATATTTTATTTTTGAAAAATTTAGAAAACCCTGACTCGTGCCAAAGGCCACATGTCCATCATCACCAAAGTTGCCTCGGCTCGGGAACTTGGATACAAGAGGGGAAGGTCCGGAAATGAGTACCCCCGCTCACCCAATCAAAGGATCGGCCTCTACTAAGCATGATATGTTGTTTTATAAACCTCATGTGTTCTTATTCTAATTATTAATCTAACTTTACTATGTGATGCGCACGACATACAAGTATAGACTCAATCACGAGAATTGGAACAAAACAACTCATGTTTGTTTTCGAAAATAGTTTGAAAGTGCTACTCGCAAGTAGGTTAAAGCGCAGATTTGCCACCCTCAAGTGGGCTTGAAAATATGATCTTGCCACTTCGCAAAGTGGGCTTAAAACTCACAATCATCGAGTTGTCTCAATTCAGGCAATCAAACCTTCACCCACAGGCATTCATGCAGTTAATCACTTAGGCATATAGCCTCATGGCAAGCATGCTATCATGGCAACACTCACGCTCATGCAAGGATGCTAAAGCGTAAACACTTACAGTGTACTCTAAGCCAAAACAGAAAACTAGTTAGAAACAATGCATGATCCTAACTATACATAATGCCTAATGCAACACATGCAAAATGCAACTAAATAGGCTCAGCTATCTAAGATGGCATATGAATGCAACAATTGATACATGTATTCAAATAAGTATATTGAAATACAATGTGGTTTGAATGATGCGTCGAGCCCCGGTGTATGCAATACAAATAAATGATGCAAACATGCAAAGCATACGATATGCTAATCAAAACGTGCCCTAAAACTAACCATCGAAAGCGGTTAAGTAAAAGGGAGAAAGAAGTGGGGTTGGAAGACATGCACACATACATGCACCCTTATTACAACATTACGCCCTCGCGAAGAAGGGTCCGAATAATTAAGCTAAGCTACATTAAGCTAAGCTAACTAACTAATCTAATTAAACTAATTAGACTAATTATTACAAAACAATCGAATAACTAGCAAACTACTTACTAATTATTACAACAATTTTAACTAATTAACAAATTAATCAAATTACACATCAAGCTAACTAACAAGTAAATCTCTAAACTTCTACTGCCTCAGCTCTGCCGGAAATTAGAAGATGCATGCCTCGGCTTCCGTCCCGAAAAGCTCTCTGATTCGCTCTTTAGAGGCTTTGTTTGCAGGGTGTCTCCAAGAACTCTTTGCTGAACCTTACCAAAACAATGCTGGGGAGTGGACCAGTGGCCTGCCGGCCATGAATGGTGGCTGTCGGCCATCTGCCGGCCAAGGATGTAAAGGTGCCGGCCAACAATGAAAGGGTGCTGGCCACTGGTGTGCCATGACACCAAACTGCAACAGAGCACAAAACAAAGGAAAATAGAGGTTCTCCCAAGGACATGTTTGTACTATGCCACTCCTTATCATCTCAAAACATCAAGGGAGAGACATCATTGGATCCAAAACCATCAATCAAGCATTTCAATGCATGATGGCCAAGGATCCAACTTGTACAAATTCAATAAATGCACAACAAACACGACTCTAGGACCACTACCTTATCATGGATGATCAAAGGCAATGGAGACAAAGGGAATTGGCTCATTTTCATCACTTTGAGTATGAAATGGGCCAATCCACCTTGTGTTCAATATAACGTCCGATTGAACACAATGCAACGCACACAAAACATGTTTATCTTGGCATCTTTTACTTGGCTCAATTCTTGTTTAAACATTTTAAGTTACCAAGCCATTCATTAACCAATTTGTCCAATTGTGAAAGTCCTCTAATGAGAGGAAGGTCAATCAAAAGATGACTTAAGACATGGGAGAGACCATGCCTTTGACTAGGGGAAACCCTCAAAAGAGGGTTAAGGCCATTTAAGCATAAGCCCCAATCCCAAAGCTTAAGCACAACTTAAGACTAACCAACCCTCAAAACAAATCAAAAGTGGAGAAATAAGGGAGGTGGCAGATTTTTAGTGCTGAAATGACATGCTAAAGACACCAAACCATGCAAGCAAAGCATGCAAGACATGTTCAAAAGCGATAATCATTAAGACTAGTAAGGAGCACTACACTAGAGGCATGCAATATCAAACCCAAATGGCCAAACCAACTATGGGCAGACCTCAAACGTGCCAAAACAATGGCCAAAATGTGCTGAGATGGTGGCATGAAAAGCAAGAAAATCATGCTCACTCATTGGCTCACAAACAAGGCATAAAGCACAACTCTCAAACACAATGAAAGAATGGAATATGTGAGAGTGTGACAATGATGTATGCTCTGAAATCACATGTAAAATGATGCCATATCATGTAAACAACTCAAACAAAGCATGCTAAGGACCTTGAAACACAAAGCTAGTCAAGGTCAACTACACTATAGCTATACAAAGCAAGTCTCAAGGGACCAAGACCACTCAAAACAGAGCTTAAGAATGTCAAAGCAAGGCCAAATACATGCTGGAATGGAGCCAACACATGCTAGAATGATAGACTAAAACATCAAGCACACTAGGCTAGTGAACAAAATTGCACTACAAGTGTAAGAAGCAAGCAAGAGTTGACCAATCCAGCCCAAAATAGAGTTATAGCATGTCAAAAAAGTCACAAAAATATGCTGAGAACAAGCCATGAGATGGTAGAAAAACATGCTCAACTACTAGGCCAATAACACATGCAAACAAGATGTGAAGAGGGGGGACCACCCCTCTCCCCCCCCCCCCAATTTTGGTCCTCAAAACCAGCTTTCTACCACTGAAAAACCTCTGAGTTTCAGTGGTAGAAAGGCCAAAAAAGAATTGTTTTAAAAGCTTTAAAGGATGGCAGAAAGCTTAGCAAATAAAGCTACAAGGAGGGTGGATCACCCCTAACTCCAAAAAAGCCTCAAACAAGCATTTTTAACACTTAAAAATAGAGGTTTTTGCAGTTGATAACTAAGTCAAAATAGCATGCAAAGCTGGCCCAAACTAGCATACAAAAACAAGCTTAAAATGGGTAAATGCTTACACTTGAAGCACAGCAGCCAAACAAGCAACTTCTGAACCAAAAACCAGCTTTTTGAGCTCCAAACAAGCCTTCAAGAACCTCAGCTCCAAGGTAGTGGTGTTTGACTAGGTGTCTTAGTGCAAATATGTGAAGAAAATACACTTTCAAGCACAATATAGCACAATAGAGAGAGAGAGAGAGAGAGAGAGAGAGAGAGAGAGAGAGAGAGAGAATTCTAGAGAGAGAGGGAAATTTCAGCTCTGAAATTTTGTAACCCCTTGCATGCATATAGATGAGTTCTATATATAGGAGATACAAAGAAGCCTTGAAGAGATCCAGCCATCCACGTGGGTGTAGATGAGCTTACCTGTGCAAACAGCTATCAAAATATCTGCAAAAATATCTACTAAAGCAATAGTGGCCGACCGGCCATCAGTGGTGGCCTGCAGTGCCTCATTGGTGGTCGGCAGGGCCTATTGATGGCTGGCATACCCAAATGCATGGCCGGCAGAGCCCTACCATGGCCGGCAGGCTATCAAGGACATCAGCCGGCAAAGACCAACACATAGTCCAAATATGAGACATAATGGAAATAGGGTTTGGAAAGAGCAAACGTGGCGCGTTCTGCCGCAGAATTCGAGTGCTCGACGAGCAATCAAACTTGTCATTGGATGTACTGCAAGAACATCCAGGTCTTGAGGACGGTCAAAAATGAGGTGTCTACAGCGCCCTTCGTGGAAATCACGATTGGCCAAGTCAATAAGCCTCCGAATTCGGGGCTCTTTTCGTGAATATTATGATTGACAAGCATAAACGCAGTTGACAAAAAATGGAAGATGATCATAGTTGAATTTATAAACATAAATTGAAATAACATGCAAACATTTAAAATAATATGTTTCATTGAACTAATCGATAATACATAATTCGCTTCCAATATACGTTAGAACAGTACAATATGTTCAGTTTTATTCGGCATCCCCCTCGTCATTGCTCTTCTCAACTTCGAAAGTCGCGAGGGGAAACTTATGACCCTGATATAACGGCAACGCCGAATCAACGCCTGCTGCCCGGAGAGCCTCTGCGGCCTAAAGAGCCTTAATCCACCAGTGCTTAAATCCACGATTCTCGCATCGGCTGACCTCTTCGGGGAGCTTTTCCTTCATCTTATCTATCCCCACTTTTCGACCGGCATGGAAGCCTTGTTCATAAGCCCTGGTCATTGCAGCTTCTATTGCGAACATGCTTGTCGTATCTCGATCGGCAATCGCATGACTTAGAAGCCGTTGGGTCACCCTTTCTTCCACAATCGGGTTAGCTTGGCCGGCCGATCGTGTCTCGGCAATTTTGACCTTCGTTAGCTCACACTCGGCCTTCTCCGCTCGAGCTTCCAAGTTTCGAATGTGTTCATCCTTCTGCTCTATCTCCCGCCATACAGCACGTAGACGCATGCCGATTTCATAGACGGTGTACAGCCCTATCACCGCTCTATGAATGCCCTCTCAAAACACTTCGAAATCAGGTCGACCAACCATCGACTATTGGACTTCTGGTGGAAAAATCTATTGAGCGAACTCAACTACCATATTTGGGTTGTAAACAATTGAATCTGCTTCCGTCATCAGTTTGTTCCCCACAAAAATCGCAAAACTTAACGGGCGCGGCGTCACATTGGTTTCTCCTCTCGAGCATGGTGGAGGGGAGTTGCCCCGTTGCTGTTTTTCCCTTCTGGGAGACCTACTTCGACGACATGGGGATTGGCGTTTTTCACGCTCCCTCGACGTCCTACTCCCCATGCGCGTAGGCTCGCCATCTCAATTCATCTCTACGTCCAACTCCGTCAGTGTTCTCCCTTCTCCTCTGCTGTTGTAGAATAATCTTCTTGCCATCCGCAGTCATCCACACTGCTCTTTAGTGGCTCTGAACGCAACAATGGCCCCTTCGCGCACCCAACACCCACCCAATTTATTCCTTATGGGTGCAGCACCCCCGAGGTGACCTCGTCAATGCTAAAATTTACAACTTTTCACCAGATTCGATCCGGCTCTACTTGGCCAAATGTCGACCCAAGGTCGAGGCCTTGCACCGATCAAGTTGTGTGCCCAGGCCACCCCATGAACTAATAACATTCGGCGTTCCAGATCAAGCATTCATTGGGGCAAAGGCAGATTCACTAATCTAATCGACCAAGTGTCTAGGCCTGGCGCCGATCATCTCTTGTGCCCCAGCCACTCCATGAACTAATAACATTCGGCGTTCCAGTTCACGCATTCGCTGGAGCAAAGGCAGATTCATTAATCTAATCGGCCAAGTATCCAGGCCTGGCGCCGATCTCTCATGTGCCCCAGCCACTCCATGAACAAATAACATTCGGCGTTCCAATTCACGCATTCGCCGGGGCAAGGGCAAATTCATTAATCTAATCGGCCAAGTGTCTAGGCCTGGCGCCGATCATCTCATGTACCCCAGCCACTCCATGAACTAATAACATTCGGCGTTCCAGTTCATGCATTTGCTGGGGTAATGGCAGATTCATTAATCTAATCAGCCAAACGTCGAGGCCTTGAGCCGATTTACTCGTTATTTTATCGAATATTCATGTACCTTTCCAAATTATTAACTACCGATTCGTTTATTTATCCGGCTTAATAGCAAAGACAAGCATAGGATTAATTGATTCGGTTAATTTATTAGGTGTTTAATTTACTCATATGCTGCAAACAGAAAAGCATAAGGAATTTTCATTAATAAATTGAAGACAAACAGTATATGCAGTAAATTGAAAAACATAGGAAATTTTCACTAATAAATTGACTACAGATAGTAGTCATTTTACTCATGAAAATTACCTTACATTTAAACTTCTAGTCGAAGTAAAGAAATGAAAATCTACTAACAAAACCTACAAAAACTACGTATCTAAGATGCCTAACAAAAAATCAAAGTATCACCCTAAGTCAGTCTTCAGGGTCAGACTCCAGCGGCTCAATGTCCACCTGCTCGTATGGAATCGGTTGCGCTAATGTCACATTCGCGACAGTGAGGGCTTTGAGCCAGCCTTGTTTGAAGCACCGATTCTCGAACTTGGGCACTTCCTCCACATAGTTTTCCAAGGCGGCGTCCTTCCCACTTTGGAACGCTTTGGAAATCTCGGAATCAGCTATTTCCTTTGCCTTCCTCGATTCTTCCAAGTCGGCTTTCAGCTTGGTGATCACCTCCTTGGCTAAGTTGAGTGCATCTTCAATCGCTTTGGCCCTCTCTTCGCCAGCCAGCCTTAGTTGGTCAGAATTCCTCGCGCTCTCGGCTTCGGAGTCGGCTCTCGCACGTTCCTTCGCCGCTTTCGATGCCTCGGAATCGACTCTTTGAGAGGCTTCCACAGCCTTGCTCTTTTCATTTTCAATTTTGGCTTTCAACAAGTCGATCTGTTCTGTAACGTCATGTTGACGGCGGCCGATTTCGGCTATCCTTTCCACCGTCTGCAAAACAAGGAAATAGAGTTACAAAATATATATATATATATATATATCTAGGCGGAAGACTGTAGATAAGACAAGTAATGTACCAATAAGGCCGATTGAGCGGCAAGTGCAATTGATAGTAGATTTGGCTCCGCCCGAAATGTGGCTCTGTCAACTAGCAAGGAAATTGAGGAGGCCATGCTCAAGGCCACAGCCGGGTCCTTCAAAGCCGACACATCAGAGGCAATCAACATATTCCTTATCTTTGGTTGAACAATGAACGGAACAACCAAGTCCGATTCCTCAATACGCAGTCGTTCATCGATTTGATCCTCACCAGAGACGGCTTTGTGCTCGGCGGGGCGCTTTTTCCCCCTTTGCTCAGCCTCCTGGTCTCCCTGTTCAAGTTACTCCGTCTCAACCGTTTCGGTCTGAGCCGTTTCTTCCTCAATAACAGGCAGAGAGGGCTCAACGACGACAGCGGGTGAAGTTTCTAATCGGATGGCCTCGGCTCTCCTTCGGGCGGCCATCCTTTCAGCGTTTTTCCTTCTGGCAAGTTGAGTGAGCGACTCCCCAGCCATATTCTCGGGATACACGCCGAGAAGGTCCGCTAAGTCTGTACAAATGTCTCTAAAGGAAACGTCCCCTCGGCCTGAAGTGGATGGAGGGTTGGATGAATTGAGGCCAGCTTCCTCAAAGGCAAAGTTTAGAGCCTCGTCTACCTCGGATTCTGACTGGTTCAGCTCCTCGGCGGCCTCTTCGGCTACTTGTTCATCTACCTGCTCCGAATCATAGGCTTTCAAACTAATCTACCTTAGGTTTCTGAAGTTGGGGAAGATAAGGACCATAAGCTGCTATTCGTCCCTTGGAATTGAAATGTTATCTGCCGCCGAAAACGTTGCGTAAGTCGGTTCATATCTCAAAAGAATGTGGGCCGCCCTCTCTTGTTTCTGAAGGCTTGGACGGCCAAAGATTTGGAGTGCGATATCAATTTCCGCAAGTATGGTGTCGTCAGCTGAAACCAAAACTTTCTTCAAATTGTTACCCGCACAAATAAGACGGTAAGTTTACAGAAGGAAAGCCGAATAAATATATAATAATAATAAAATAAGGAGCTATACGACCACCTGGTTCACCTCTTCGTCTTGGCACGGGATCCAGGCGATCCTCACCCTCGCCGAATTCCTAGTTGCCTCAGACAACGACCATTACATCGTCAACACACTTGCCAGAACTGGCAAGCATAGTCACTAAGTGATGGTCGGTATCCTTGGCCCTGAGAAAATAGCGTCACTGCAGGCCAGAAGATTTGGCTAAGACATAACAATGCCGAATTGCAGGTATACCAAGGCTAATCCTAAGGCGTCGGTTCAACTCTATAATCTCCATTACGATTCAAAAAAAATTTACATTAGGTTGGGAAGGGATTAAACCCCAATGGCGAAGGACGGCCCTTAAAAATAGATGAAGAGGAAACCAGAATTCGCCCTCAGCAATTGATAGAAGAGGAAAGATGATTGTACTTTCATCAGCCCTCTCCATATCAATGGTTCTGTCTGTCACGAGTGACAAATGGACGTCGTCGGAGATGGAATAATGGCTTCGGAAACAAGAAATTCGGTCCACAGAAAGGAGTTCTTTCAAGTGCTTCGCCATCCTAGTTAGCCTAAGGATTGTGCAAAACTAAAAATAAACAAGGAAGTGGGATTCGAAACGAATGAGAAGAGAACTTAAAAGAAGTATAAGAGACAATGAGAGACAGGAGGAAGTTGCAGAGGTCGCAAGATGGAGGTATATCGAAAGGCAAACCATAAGCTTCGAGTATTCAAAAAACTTACATTCGAAGGGACAACTTAGTTTCAAATCACATTAAATGAAGAAAGCGTACGAAGAGGCGGGAAGATATAATGATGCCTAAACAGCGTGTGTTCTGACATGCGTTGGAATGGGGTTAACCGCCGTTCTTTCCTTGTCTTTTCAAGTTCAAAACCAAATACGCCGTTCGAAACCAAACATGTCGAATAATTGGCGTTAATAGGATGTTTGGGGGGCAATTGTGGGAGCCGGATATTGTTGGTGTACGTGCAATAAAGCCGAATGACGGTGTGAGGACAATCAAGGATGGAATTTGTATTCGGTTCCATCTTGGACGATCGCAAGACCGAATAGACTAATCGGCCGAAGAGCCAGTTGAACAAAAGCCGAATAAATAAACGTGCAATGGATTGAGAGTGGGCCCGACCTTGAGGCCCAAAAGAAAAATATAAATAGAGGAGCATTAGCCAAAGAAATGTATGTGAGAACAAGTAAGATTAACTTGAGATACAAGCTACCAACAGAGTATACACTGACTTATCCGTCGGAGGTGTAGTGCTAATTCCGACACCTCCGACCAGAGTGTTCATTTCTTTTTAGGTGACTAGCTGAGGATCAAGAGCGTCCTACAGAATCTAGAGAATATTTCCAAACCACTTTTTCCCAATACTCAATTTTAACTATTGAGTGGAAAAATAATCTGCAATTTTTCTAAAGTGAATGTGCAAATTCGGACCATACGGATGTGCTCGGAATGTGCCAAATATCTGGAAATAACTATTGGATAATTGTGATTGGACTCCATGTGGCTTAGATTTAACTAAAATAGATAAGATGGTTCAGATCAACCAATTGCAACGCAACTACGAAGCACGGGATGATTTCCTCATTTGCTTGCTGGTTCTTCTTCTTCGTCAAAGCAGTGGATTTTTTGGGCAATCGGACTGGCCCGTTTGGCTTCATTTTAGCGTCGATTTTGAAGCGGTTTTTTGCATTGGATTTGACTCGATAAGTACTTCACATTGGTGTACTCGATATAGGATTTTGATAATTTCAAAAATTTTAGTTTCTAGAAATTTAAGTTGTTTCGCAATTATTGGTGAACGTCGGTTAGTACTCAAGTCTTCTGGTTGGTGGGTCTGGACTCTTCAAGTCGACACAAACCCTCTGGTTGGCTAAGAAATTCTTGTTATCTTGCTGAAAAATTATTATCATGAAGAAAAATGTAGACCCAATTTCTAGAGAAAGAAAATGGGCACATAAACTCGGTTGACAACGTTTTGGCTGGCCGAACACTTGGTCGGCAAGTCGGCAATGTAATATACTTGCAATTTGCATTGCCAACATGATTAGAACTTGGTTCTCGGCCCTGTAGCCAACATGATTAAAGATATAAGCATTGCTTGTGATAGTTATCATTGCCGACGAGCTTGATGACAGAGTGGTAGCACCGAGTGTCGAAAAATAGTCGAGCTAATTTGTGGGAATTCGGCAAGTTCGTAGCTATTCTGCATTGCCGAGTGATCTACGTCCCACCGAGGGTGATGGATAAGCTTCAAGGAACTAGTAAGTTGACGGGCCAATAGTGACACCGAGTAATGTTGCCGAATTGTGGTGTCATCGTTGGGCTTTATTGATGAAATTTGGTTGTTTGGTGTTGTCGTGCCGTAGCGTATATAATGTTAGAGTCGTTGCCGAGAAGAACTAGGATACACCTTGGTAGCCAACAGGAATCATCGAGATGATCAGCCGGATGTTGGGTCGTCGAGGTGGCCATTGCCTACGGCAATAGAATTCACCTATTCGGCAACAAGACTCACCTATTCGGCAAAATACTGCCCATGGTCATTGCCGAACAACTTTCACTCAAGAGTAAAGAGCTAATAGTTAGCCCAAGCATTATTGCATGTTTTTCCGGAGCTTAAATTTCCTGGTTTTGGGCTCGACTCTAGGCTGCGAGATGGGATAATCCTTGCATGGGTTGCTTTGATTGACACGAGTCGTCGACTAAGGCTTGGTTGCCGAGAAGGTGCAATGTTGAGGCGAGACAATGCATTGTCGTACTTGGTCTACAATTGCTTGTGCTTGTCGGCATAATTGTGATAATAAGAGCTTATCCGTGTATTTGTTCCTCTTTGCTTGTGTATTTGTTTCGCCAAGGAGAGGATGGTATGGCAGAGCTACTCTTTCTTTGACGATCAAAATGTAGGTGGAAGCTCCGAAGGTTGCTTAATCTTGACACGATTGTCGGGTAATGTTGAATTCTTTTTTTTATGGAATAGCACTTGCTTTTTTCTAGTATTGATCAATTTGGATTTTATCTTTGTATTGTATCAAATGAGTTGGGATTGCTACTGTTTTGTGATTTTTTATTTTTTATTTTTTATTTTTTCGAGAGAGAACACTCATAGAGAGAGAAAAAAAAATCAAGACTCAATTTTAGATCCACTAATTTGATTTTGTTGTTTCAACTCTTCTAAACAAAATTGATATTCGCTTGACAAAATCTATGAATATAAGGTCAAGTTTGGCATGATTGAAAAAAGATAAAAAGTCAAAAAGTCACTATCCTATTTAAGTCACATCATCTTATTTAAGTCACATCACCTCTCTAACACATCACTTCAAACCCAACCCAAACCCAACCCATATTTCATAAAAAGTCAAAAAGTGTACTTATTTAGTCTTCCCAAACTATGCCTAAATATATAGGCATATACATACATATATAAATATCAAAGTTGAACTGGATTCAAAAACATAAAAAAATAAATAAATAAAATAATAATAATAATAATAATAAATTGAAGAAGACAAAGATCCAACCGTGGGTTTACTTTTTCTAGAGAGATGGGTTAACCTTGGTGCTCACTAATCCGAGCACCTTGAGTGTGGTATTCATTCTTCTCTTCATTGAATTTCTTAGCTCTTTCTTACAAACAGCGCCAATTATGAGCTCATGAATCCTCTCATATGGATTGTTGAGGAAATCCAGCAAAGAGATAAGCTTTCCCAATAGATTTGCAAAGATGAATATGGTCGGCGCCACCCAAACGGGGTTGCCGAGAGGGGACACTTCGATAATAAAGTTAACAACTCTTATCAAAGAATGAAGATCCAGAATTGAAGAGTGTATTTGTGCTATGTTGTAGAGAAATGATACATACCACTTTTCCAGAGGATCCCTTTCTTTTATAGATGGGGGATGTGATATTTGTTTGGTGGGTTTTCTTGTTAGTTTTGGCCCATTCTTGAGACCTGTTTGGGTTGGACCCAAGTGAGTTGATAAATTTTTGGGCTCCCAAAAAGGATATTTGAATAGTTTTAGCTCTTAATTATGAGGTTAATAGGTTTAAAAATAAAGGTTCAATTAACTAATTTAACTTCACAATCCAAATTAAAGATCTTTAGAACATCTTCAACTTTTCATTACTTTTTTTTTTCATTTAATTTGATTCTAAATTTGAATAATAATAATAAAAAAAAATTTAAAAAAAATAAAACTTGATTTGATACAAACTACTCCGACCACTTTATCTAAAAAAATTTAGAATCTTTTTAAAAATTCTTCTCTTACCGCAAATTTATGTTTTCATCAAATTTGATGAAAAAAATATCTCCAATATCTTTTTAAATTTTCATCAAATTCAAATTTGATAATTCTCAATTTGATTATAAAAATAAAAATTAAACAAAAATGTTTATCCATTGATTTAATAAACATTTAATGAAAGTGTGTGGGTATTAGTCATTTAATTACCATTTTATCCCGGGGGAGGGGGGGTAATTGCATCCTAGTGATGTTCGGGGAAAAAATACAAATATATAAAAAAAAAATTTACAATTTTAATTATTAATATTTATAAAGTTTTTCACTAATTTATAATTACTTTTTTTAACATAGCACTGGTGTGATATTTTCTCATTTTATCTACCATATTTAATAATTATATATACATTAATACTATATACTCTTAAAAGTTAAAAACAAATTTATATATCTCATTCATTCAGGTATAGCTCACACAAAACTAATTTTGAATTTATATTGTACGCCTTCAAGGTAATCCACTGCTAATTTTTAAAATTACGCTTTCACTTTCAAGTTCGTTAGTACCGTATTCTATTATTTATTAATGCCATGAATTTCTTCATCTGTCTTTCTTAAAACTTTAGAATTCCATATAGGGGTATAAATTTGGCTTAGCCCAGCCCACCTAGGCTAGGGATAGCCCATGTTAGGTCTCACGGACTCTTGCCAAAATTTGGGCTGATCCAACCCACAGGCCAAAAAATTAGACCCAAACCCAGGGAGTATTTGGGCCTTGGGCAGGCCAGTAGGCTTGGGGTCGGGCTTGGGCAGAGCTTGAACATTTTTTTTTTTTCTATTTTTTCACCAAAATTTTATTTTTTTTTCACCAAAAATGACACTGGGCCTTAGGTGGGCTGAGCTTTGAGCGAGTTGATGGGTCGGGCCCACAGACCGGGCCAGGTTTCAAAAAGATGGCACAAGCCCAGGCCCAAGGTCCCGGCTGGGCTCGGGCTCGAGCCCGGGCCTAACCAAGCCTAATCGGGCCGAGCCCACTTGTCACGACCTAAACCCGCCCTTGTAGGCTTAGCGTCGTAACCGGCCAGTAATCCTTAGATTACCGAAGACCTCTGAATATAATAACATATGATTAGGGGTTGCAAAAGCAGATATATAAAAACATACATAATCCATCAAGCTGTGCAGACATATATGGGGCAGATAATCTTAAATTTTATAAGCATACATATGATGTCAAAAAGGTACAGTAGTTACACGTCACCCCATGTACACATATAACAGATATTTTTGTTCGCAAAACCAAAAGAAACAAAGTCTTAAACATTCACAAAACATGGCCACAAGACTTGACTTAATCCGAAACCTCCCCGAGAGGCACAAAAGGGTGACTGACAAACATAAAACTCTTCAGGCATCATCTTAAACCTGGTTACGCGCCTACTCACCTACATACGTAATAATAAATAGTGAGTGGAAAGCCCAGTGAATAATAACAGAGTAATTGGTTAAATGAATGATGTCCCAAAAACAACTCAGAAACCAAAGTTCATATCGAAGACATATTCATATTCGTATTCTTATTCAGAGCATATACAGAAATCAGAGTTCATGCTTAATTGTCATTGGTACATCCGTTAGCACTAACAGATCATATACAGAGCATCATAGATCATACTTGTCAGTTCCATAGAGGAACCTCCGGCTGGATATGAATAAGTTCTTAGTTCCATGAAGGAACCTCCGAATTGGGAACGGATAACTTGTCAATTCCATATAGGAACCTCCAACCGGGTGCAGATAACTTGTCAGTTCCATAAGGAACCTCCGGTTCGGGTACAGCTAGCATACTTGAATCATAGTATTAACGCCACAAATATTTGTCAAAGTTGGACAATTATTTATAGTACAAAACATAGCATTTCATAGAACATATCTTATTCCATATAGAGAAAATAATTTAACTTGAATATAGCTTTACTAAGTTATTACTCACAAATAACAAATGGCTCCAAGTAAACGAACAGAGTAGGCAATTCAGATATCTTGCAGCGCGTGACCTACACAGATACAGAATGAATACGTACTGAATTACACACCCGAAAACATTAACTTGGTTCTTTCTTATCTTGGTGTGTCTCTACTTTTTATCCTCATTATTGTGTCTTAATCTTGGCCTAGGAATGCCTATGATGCAATGAGGATGCAAAAATGCTCTTGGAAACACTTAACAAAATTTGCTGAAAACAGGGGTCTTGCTCGAGTGCAACTTTCTTTGCTCGAGCGAACATGCAAAAATGTGAGTGGTCGCTCGAGCGCAATTTCTGTCGCTCGAGCGATCTGTAAACTCTACAAAACTACTAATTGTGTGATTTTTCCACTCAACGGCCGCTCGATGGTCGCTTGAGCTTGAGACTCAATTCCTCGCTTGAGCGCAACCCTTGTCGCTCGAGCGATCTGCAAAAACATGAAACTTCTAGAAGATTGCATTTCATGCTCAAGCCATCTTTTGGTCGCTCGAGCGAAAGCGCAAGATCAAAGAGTGGTCGCTCGAGCACAAGTTCTATCACTCGAATGGAGGGTGCAAACCCTGGAATTTCCAGATTTGTTTTCAAGCTTCAAAACTCAAATTCAAAGTCACAAATCATATTCTTTTGGGCCAAAAACTCAAGAAAACATGTCTAAACTTGGAAAACATTGAGAATTAAAGATCATTTCATGAAATACAGGTCCATAAGCTTGTCAATTGAGCAAACTCAAACTTGGATTGTGAAAACATAACATAACTATGACACACATAGAGTGATTTGAGCTCCAAGTTTCCAAATCATGAGCAAATGAGATGTTTAGGTCAAAAACATGTTGGGTTCCTTGAACAAAACTCAAGTACGGACATGCATGTAGAAATTCTTGAAATCAACTTGCCAAACTATGAGAATTATACATGCATGCATGATACATTCCCAAAGTCAACTATTTAAGCTCAATTCTTGTCTTCCTATAGGATTTCTTTTGAATTCATGAGTTGACTAACTTAATTACATTATCAAAAACTTGGGTTCTCACCTGAACTTCTCAATTAATTCAAATAGACCAATTCTCACTACAAGAAAAAATACTTTTGGTGACCACCTATTTTTTTTGGTCGCAAATAGTCCACTTTCTGTGACTAAAATTTAACTTTTGGCGACCACAATTTTTTGATCGCGGAAAATCACCTTTTGGCGACCAAAAAAAAAGTTGGTCGCGGAAGGTGTACCTATTAGCGACCAAAGGCTTTTTTGGTCGCGGAAGATCACCTTTTGGCGACCAAAAAAAAAAAGTTAGTCACGGAAAGTATATCTTTTGGCGACCAAAAGCTTTTTTGGTCACGGAAAGTATACCCTTTGGCGACCAAAAAAAAAGTTGGTCTCGGAAAGTATACCTATTGGCGACCAAAGACTTTTTTGGTCGTAGAAGATTACCTTTTGGCAACCAAAAAAAAAGTTGGTCACGGAAAGTATACCTATTGGCGACCAAAGGCTTTTTTGGTCACGGAAAATTACCCTTTGGCGACCAAAAAAAAAAGTTGGTTGCGGAAAGTTATGGCAGGATAAATTTTTAAAAAAAGGATACTGCTGTAATTACATGCTATAGGCATTAAAAGTTTTATAAAATAATATATAACCCGATTTTTTTGGGTTATATATTTTTTCTTCCAAATATGAACAAGAAGCATGTTATTGGCAGAGTGGATTAGGTGCATGGTGACTCCTTGGTCAGGAGTTCAAGTCCTAGGCAACACAAAAACGACCAACTAGCGACTAACATATTTTGGTCGCGAAAAAGGTTTTAGCGACCAAATATGGTACTTTTCGCGACCAAAATGTTGATCACGGAAAGTGTTTTTTCTTGTAGTGTCTTGAGTGATCAAGCTAATCCTCCCTAGTTTTCTTCAATCCTTTAGCAAATCCTTTTTGGTTAAACTCAAATTTCTCTCTCTCTCTCTCTCTCTCTCTCTCTCTCTCTCTCTCTCTCTCTCTCACGTGTAGTCTACAAAGATGAGGGATTGAGGGTGTAGAGTGTATTAAAGGTGTTGGAAGTGGCCTTATATACGCTCAATTAGGAAGGTCAATCAATTTATGTTAAGGATAACTGTTTGAGATCATTTATTCTAATTATTCGGTTCCGAATCGAATTTCAATTCAACCTATCATAAATTCCTAAAAATTCCAATTAACAGGTAAGTCAAGTCAATTTCTTGATCAGATGCCGATAAGGTCGTCAACTTACAGAACAAAACAATAACATGAACAGATCTTTCTACGATAAACAGATATGAATACAAATAATGCAACACACATGCAATTAATGCAAATTCCACTTAATTACTTATTAAGCCTTCTTAGTCATGGATTATACGTTAATCATGGGTTGGAGTTGTTACACCACCCCGAGCCGCAAACAGGTTTCAGGCTGCCCACGGACCATTTTTACACTAGCTAGGTCAAAAAATAAAAAGAAAATTTCAATTTAATCTTTTATTTGTACAAATAAACAAGAAGAAGCACTTATATAAAGTAATAAGAAAATCATAAAAAAGAAAATTAGAATCGACTTATAATTTTCGTATGTTGTTTTAGATCATATCAATTCAAAACACTTTGTCATTTTCTCACTAGAACAGTATAATCAAGGGCAAAGGGAGAGGTGGCCAATAGTATTCTGAAATAAATATGTAATATAACAATAATACCGTGTGTGGTATTACAATTTAATGAGCAATCTCATTTTTAGTAAGACTAGAACATAATTAAGTTAGTAATAGATAAGACTTGTATGTATAATCTCATTTGTAATCTTTCATTAGTTACGATAATGTTATGATATTATTATTATATTTAATATTAATTCATAATTTTGTCTCGTATCCAAATTTTGAAATGGCCCCATAGTACCTAAAGTATATTTTTTTAATTTAATAATATATGCAATTATTGGCCCCTTTGATATTTCTTTTATTCACGGCAACCCTCATTACAACAATCCAAATCGTCATTTTGAGTCCTACTTGGCTGGGGCGTCGGAAGAAAAATGAGAATTGATATTTGTGAAAAAATTTAAAAAGAAAAAGGTTTATCAAATATAAAGTGTGCATTTTTTTTAGTGAATCTTTTATTAAATAATTTATATTTTAGGTGCATTTAAAAAATAAAAAATATCACTAAAATATAAATAAAAAAATTACAAAAAAAATAAAAAATAAAACAAAAAACTTTAAAATATTTTTTAAAAAATAACCAAACAAGATTTTTTTGGTGTATTTATATGAACTGCTCATTGATAATTTTTTTTTTTTTTGTTTTTTTGTTTTTTTTTTTTGGGGGGGGGGGAGTTTGTCCATGTCCCAAACTATTTAGTGTAATTTTTGTCTACAACTTATTAGGTAAAAATAATATAAATAAATTGAAAAAAAAATTATTTAGAAGTTGTAAGAATGGTGTTTTTTATTTTAATTTTTTGATTATCACATATCAATATACCAAATAAATAAATAAAAACATCCTAATGACTCAAAACAAGGTGATTTGTTATACCACTCCAATGGTTACGGGATTACCATCTCTACATTTTGTAGTATTATCAATCACCAATAATAATGCAATAATGCCAAAAGAAAATCTACATTATTATGATGATTAAACTAAGCCTAAATTGTGTTTGTGTCATTGACACCACCTTATTTTATTAGATCGTGTAGAGTTCCGCATGCCAACGTCTTCATCAACTGCCACATGATCATCACTTTCGATCAATGCTTGCACCCATACTTTCCCTATAAGCTCTTTACTCACAGGAATTCCCTCTCCTTTTTTTATTTTATTATTATTATTATTATTTATTTTCTTTCACTATCCCTTAGTCAACTGGGGCGGCTGCGCAGGTTTTCTTTTCTTCTTTTTTTTCAATTATTTGAGAGGGGTGCTATTAACATCTCATGAATTATTTTGGACCTTTAATTTTTTGAGCCCCGTTTATAAATTTTTAAATTCTCAAAATTTCTTTTTCTCCCTAAATAATACCAAAATTATTCTTGTGAAAATATTTCACCCATTGAATGCACACTCCCTACACCCCCACACTACAAAAAAAAATCTCTCTTCCAAAAAACCCTAACAAAACCTACCAAAGAGAAGAAGGGCCAATGTGATTACTGTCTTTGCTGCCTCATCCACCATGTCACAGTTGATATGCTCTCTCTCTCTCTATATATATATACATAATTTCTTAGTTTTCTCATAATAATTTCTTCTCTTGCAAGAAAAAAATTATAATAATTGATTTTTGTGGGTAGATATTATAAAAGTGTGAGTTCAACAAAGAACTACGCAGCAATATTATCAGAGCTACGCGATGAAAGAATAACTTTTGAACCTAATAATGGATTTGAACTACTTCCGATAACTTTTGCAAGTGTTAAAAATTTTGACTATTCAATGTGTTAAGAAATTTTCATGTTTGGATTTGCATTTTCAAACATTACTTATTTGTTCAGGAATGCCTTCCCGAACAAATAAGTAATGTTTGGGCTTGTATTCCCGAACTTGAAAAAATGAAAACTCCTGCAAGCGTTAATAATTTTGACCATTCAATGTGTTAAGAAATTTCCATATTCAGACCTGCATTCCCGAACATTACTTATTTGTTCAGGAATGCCATCCTAAACAAATAAGTAATTTTCGGGCCTTTATTTCCGAACTTGACAAATGAAAACTTCTACAAGCATTACAATTTTAACCATTCAAAGTGTTAACAAATTTTCATATTTGGACCTGCGTTCCCGAACAAATAAGCTATGTTGCCGCCAAAAGGTTTTCAAGGTTTTGAGGGTGTGGAGGTTTTGAATGTGGGATTTAGGAAAAATGGATTGGTGGTGATAGAGGTGGGTGCTCTCATAAATCCTAATTCATGATGTAGTGGGTGTGTAAGTTTAATTGTAAAGTGGGGTCTCTCAAAATTAATGATGTCCTTTTTAGTAATTTTATAGCGATCTCGGGTTTACCCTTGTTGTACAGTGATTCGGACATGTGTCCGTGGATGTTGGTAGTTATTTATTATCCTGTTTGCATCCTCTTTACTTTGTATATTGAGTTATAGGATGTGTTGGGCAGGTTTGTTTCAGGTTGGTTGTGTTTGGGAGCCTAGTGTTGCTGCCCAGATTTTTGGACCTTCGCTCGAGCGAGTACTTGGTCGCTCGAGCGAGAGTTGAGTTTGTGTCTGGTGGATCGAGCCAGAGTGGCTTCGCTCGAGCGAGCGCTTGCGTCTGGTTCTGGACCTGAGAGTTGCATTTCTTGGCTCGAGTGAGTTTTTCTTGGCTCGAGCGGTCTGGTTTGTTCTTCGCTCGAGCGAGAGGTCTGTCGCTCGAGCGTGCTTCTGGTTGCAGACCTGAGGGTTTGAGCTGTTGGCTCGAGCGAGCATTCTTTCGCTCGAGCGCACTTTTGAGTTTTTGGCTCGAGCGAGAACTTCTTGGCTCGAGCGAGAGTGTTCTGTGTCTGGTCGCTCGAGCGACAAAGGCTTCGCTCGAGCGAGCGTGTTTTATATCAGCGGACAGTAGCGATTTTGAACTTCACTTTTTCACTTCTTTTTTTGATCAAACCCTAGATCCGAGACCCTCTCTCTCTAAACTTACACTCTCTCTAAGATTTGATCTCCCTATAGTGTGAATCTAGCCTAGAGCCTTTGTTAAAAAGATAGAGGGCATTGGGAGCTTTGATTTAATCTGAAAAAGTTGGGATTTGGAACACGTTGATCTTCGAGTCTTCATCTCCTTTTTGGCTCAAACTTCGAGGTAGGGATATCCTACTCCTCTCTATGGATTTTGTCTTTAAATTTTAGTATTTTGAGATGTTGGGGTTGGTTTGGTAATTTGGTAAAAGTTTGGGGCTTTTGTGCAATTTTACAAAAGTTGGGGTTTTATTCATAATAAACCTAGATGCATGTTTGGCATAGAAAAGTGGAATAAATGTTGAATCATTGATGAAAATGGGACCTAAGGGTTGAAATGGTAATTATGGGTAACAACCTAATTACGTTGTTTGATTAATTGGGATAATTAATTGTGAGAAATGAGGAAATGAAATGTTGATTGAATATCCATTGTGCATTTATTTTCTGTTTAGAGATAACTGCTTTGGGCTATCGGTGGAGGATAGTCGTGATTGTTGTAGACAATGCATGATGATTAGGCAAACGGAAACTAATCAATGGAATGTGTCATGGAATTTGACGGTTGATAGAATACATTAATTATATGTATTGAGTGATTGTATATAGAACCAATGTGTTTGTATACGTTATGTGTAGAGGAGGAGATGGGGGATGTACTCCGCGGTTTAGGGGAAGATGGGGGATGTACCTCTAAACCGGATAGTGTTGGGAGAAGATAGGGGATGAACTCCGTAGATACAGCTCATATGCTTGTCTAGAGAAGTGAAGATAGAGCTTATATGCTTATCTTTGTGAAGTGTGGATATAGCTCATATGCTTATCTGTGAATATGGGATATTGTTGTTATACATATCTGTTGAGAATGTGGATATAGCTTATATGCTTATTTGTGAATGTGGGATATAGTTTTTATACATATCTGTTGGGAATGTGGATAGAGCTTATATGTCTATCTGTTGAGAAAGGGGAAAATGAAAAGTAACTTGGACTCATAAGTCGTATGACATAAATATGTAATTTATGTGAATGTATCAGTGTTGGCCATCTATCAATTGCTAATCTTTTAGTCATTGTTCATGGTTGGTTTAGTGTATTTCTACTGGGCTGTGGCTCACCCTATATGGGAATAACATTTTCAGGTACAGGTAGCATGCCACCTCCAAGGACATAGCTTGGGAGGCTAGAGGCGGACATACTTTTGTCGTTTTACTTTTTGATGTATTACATGTAAAATTCAAGCCAAGGGCTTAATGTGTAATGAGTTAGTACTCTTTTGTTGTAACCAAGTGTTAACTTGGAAAGCTGTAAGCCCATAGGGCATTTGCTTTTGTTGTTAACATGTAATACTTATGTAATGGAATTCTGATATATGGAAGAATGTGGAACTTTTACATATCAATGCATGTCTTATTTGATGGGTTTAATGTTATTATTTTGAGGGCGTTACAAATTTTATTTGCAGTTATTATTGTAATAAAAAAGTTAAAAGTTGGGGGGTCCAAAATAATTTATGAAGTGCTAATAGCAGCACTCTTATTTAATTATAACTTTTTCTTTAGGTAGATATATACTAGGGGAATTACTGTCTAGATGGGGCAATAGAAATAACTTACAAATAAGTAGGAAAGACTACAAATAACAACAGCGGTAAAGAGTGTATAGCGATTCCGATTTTGACCCGACCCTTGTTGTATCCTAGACTCGGGTTTAGGTTTAATGGTTTCATATTGTTGTTTACATCTTGTTTCCCTTGCATCTCTTTAAATTTGGTTTTTGGATTGTTGTGATTGCGTTTGGGACAGGTTGGTTGCTTAGTTTCCAAAATCTTATTACCTAGAATTTTGCTCCTCCACTCAAGCGACACTTCTTGCGCTCAAGCGGGCTTGTGAACTCTTAGTATTTTTGCAGGTTTGCAAAACTACTAGGAGAGTGTATTCTACACTCGAGTGCATCTTTCTACGCTTGAGCAGCCATTCTTACGCTCAAGCGTTGGTCTGTTGTCTACAAAACTACTGGATGTGTGTATTCTGCACTCGAGCATCACTTCTTGTGCTCAAGCGGAACAATTTGTTGTGTCTAATGCTCGAGCATCAACTCTTGCGCTCGAGCGGACTGTGCATATATCAGTTCGTAACAACCACATTTTACATCATTTTTCCATCTCTTCCTCTCTCTAAAACTCTCAAAAACCCTAGATCTAGAGCTTCTTTCTCTAAAACCTATCTTCTCTCTACATTTTCACCTAGATCCGTTGGTTTCTCCACCCTACTTCCTTTGTTAAAAAGGAAGAGCATCTCAAGGGCTACATTTCTATCCGAATAGAGTTGTGTTTGAGCATCTATAAAGCTTCCTCTTTGCTTCTCAACTTCTAATTTCGAAATAGGGACTTTCTACACTCTTCTATGAGTTTTAGCCTAGTTATTTGTTGATGTGTAAGAAATATTGGGATTTGAGGTGATTTTGAACAAACCTAGGGCTTTGGCTTAAAATCAAAAGAGGGGTTTTTGAATGAATGTATTAGAAATGGTTATGGGAGTAAGTATGAGCTTGTGTTGTGTTAAAATGGTTGATTTTGGTGTTTGGGATGAAATTGGGGAAAAAATGGAGTTTTGCTCTAAAATGTCTCAAATAATTATCTTGTATAAATATGGAATTAGTATTGGAAATATGAAATTGAATGGATGTTTATATAAATGGTAGAGTTAGATATGGATTACCCCGCACCTATGGAAAGTTGGATAATATATCTGTTGTAAAGATTGTATATCTGTTTAGAAATATCTGTTTTAGGCTATTGGTGGAGAATAGCCATGATTGTTGTAGAAATTGCATAAGGATTGGGCGAATTGAAACTAATCTCTTAGCCATTATCATTGAATATGATTATGATGTGTATACATTGTATATGTATGATGTTTAGGAGAAGAAAGGAAATGTACTCCATGTTTGGGAGAATAAATGGGATCGACTCCATTAAACTAAGTTGGCATGTGTGTCTAGGGTGAAGGTCCCGAAAATCGCACATACACATGGGTGCCGATTCCCGCAGACAAATTTTTCATAAAATGGCAAGTGAATGTATTTGTATGACAATTATATTAGTTGGAGACCTATGATGTGTATCCTCTGTTTGATTGATTAAATGAAGTGGGCATAACTAATGAACCGGGATAAAATAGATTGAGATGTAAGTTTGACATAACATGGTTTGGAAAAAGTCATAAAAGGTTTGTCATTTGGGCATTGAATATGTGCATCATACTTATATCTTTGTTAATATTCATATATTGTGTTAGATTGTTTCTACTGGGCTTTGGCTCACCCTACTTGAGAAACCATTTTCAAGTGCTGGTGACGGTCCGAAGACTTAGCTTGGGAGGACCTAGGAGCAGAAGGCTCTATTTTGTTGTCTTGTATTTAATATTTGTACAAGCCTAGGGCTTTATATATATGGAGCTTAAGACACTCTCTTTTGTTGTAACCAAGCATAGTTTTGGAAAGATGTAAGCATGTAGGACATTTATTTTGTTAATCATTAAGTTGGTATCACATGCTATAGATTCAGGGTAGAGCTTATAAATGTATATCGCATGTGTCACTTTTGTAAATTAACTCCAATTAATGAAAGTCTATTATTTTGTTTTTGTCATCTTGCATTAGTTATTTGTAGATGAATTATTGTAATTATTTTGGGGGCGTTACAGAATGGAAATTTTATTATCAACTCATGAGATTCTAATGTTAAATGACCCATATACCCTTGCACCCAAAATGACATTTTTTTTTTCCTCTCTTCTTCCGCTCCCCCAACCCAGGCAAACCTACTACCATAGCTCACTCTCTGCTCTACTCTACATCTCTCTCTCACTCTCCATTTCTCTCTCTCTCTCCATTGACGACTCTCCTTTGTTTATCTTTTCCCCTTCATTTTTCATGCCCTAACCCACGTCAGTGGCCCCTCTCTCTCTCTCTCTCTTTTTGAGTGTTGCTCCAAGCCGACATGTTGCAAGCTCAAATTGAAAGCAACTCTCTGAAATTTCAAGGTAATACATATCTCTCTCTCTCCCTTCCTTTCTCTTGCTCACTTTTACCATTCTTTACATTGATAACTTTTATGTTGTTTGTATCATTTTTATATGCTTATTAGTTGTTTGATGAAATGCATGAATGAAAAGTCATTAGTGGAAAATCACCAGTTTATTTGGTGTTCCAACGCTTGCATCCCTCACAAAGTACACTTGCACTCGTGAAATTTGTACCAATCTTTATCCCCATTGAATTTCCATCCAATTTTTTCATTTCCCTTTTGTCAGATTTCAAAAATTTTGATAGTGAGATCTCACCCAAAATTTTTGAAATTGGATAGTTTGTCAATGATGAATTTGGCTATGAATAAGTGATATTTTCCATATAGTGTTGAGTTTTTATAATGACAAAGGTGCTGCTACACTATGGGTTTCTTGGGGTAGACAATAGTAGCAAACATGGTTGGAAAATTTTCTTGCATATGCATTCCAATTTTTCTATCGATTTGTTTACTAAATCTTACAAAATTGGGTTTCTATTTTTTTATTTAGTAATTTACGGAATTATATCTTTAGAATTTTTATATTAGCCTGAGTTTGTAGCTTATATTTTAACTTTTTTTTATTTTATTTTTGAGAAATTCTATAATAAAGTACATTTTTGGGCATATCATATGTAATTTGCTATATTTTGTGGTTTTCATAGCACTATAGCCACTTTCAAGCATAATAAAACCACCACCATAATGGAACATAACTAAATTGTCAATGGAGATATGACCAAAGTCATAACCAAAATAACAATCGGCCATAAAAATAAAAATAAACAAAACAAAACAAAAATATGAAGCCACAACCGCAATGAAGCATAATTACACACCAATTAACTCATAACTAAGGACTACATAAGTCATAATCAACACATTGTACATCAAAAAAAAGGGGGTGTATTATTGCATGTTAGTGTTTATGGTGTTTGCATACTTATTACTTGCCAAATCATTGCACGCGCAACCCTCATCAAATGGCCTTGCCTATTCAAGTTCTGTCCAATTGGTGAATGGCTTAATGTTTTTATTTCTTGCCATGTGTTTTTTCCCTTGCTTGATTGTCATGGTCTATGCAAACCTAGGAAGTGGACATTGTCAAATTATTTGGTTTTCTAACACTTGCACCCCCCACACAAACTACACTTGCACCTCGCACAGATTCCACTTGCACCCGATAAGTTTTGTACCAATCTCTATCCCATTCAATAAAACTTTCTAGTCATATATGTTGGTTCATAATCACTTAGTCAAAAAAAGGCATTAAGAGAAGAGGCAAAAATCCAAAACAATCCCCAAACCACTCTAGGATGTCACGAACAGCTTGTTCGTGACAAATATGACCTGTGGAGATAGATAGCACTTAATTACAACACATATGTTGGGAGTTATAGTCCAAAACACCTTAAAGTTAGTTGAAAAAGGGTGTTAGGGAAGTGAAATTGTGAAACTGCCCCCGAACTACTCTGGGGATATCACAAGAAGCTTCCTTGTGACAAATATGACTCATGTGGATAGATGACACGTAATTAGGACATGTAGGTTGGGAGCAAATGTCTGAAACGTCTTAAACTTAGTTGAAAATGGTGTTCGGGGCGAAAATGAAAAATATCCCCCAAACCACTATGGAAAAGTCACTGGAAGCTTTCTCATGACAAATACGACTTGTGTGGACATATGGCACATAATTAGGACACGTAGGTTAGGAGATAGGGCCGAAAACATTTTAAATTTGGACGAAAAAATGACGTTCAGGAGGAGAAAATGTAAAAAAAAAACCTGAACCACTTTAGAGATGTCACGAGCAGCTTCCTCATGACAAATACAACATGTGGGGACAGACGGCCAGTAATTAGGATACGTAGATTGGTAGTTGGAGTCGAACTTAAACTTAGTCAAAAAAGGCATGCAGGGGTAAAAAAGCTAAATAGCCCCCAAACAACTCTGGAGATGTCATAGGAAGATTTCTTATGACAAATACGACATGTGGGGATAGACAACACATAATTAGGATACGTAGGTTGGGAGTTAGAATCGAAAACACCTTAAACTTAATCAAAAAAGGCATTCGGGGGGTAAAAATGGAAAACATACCCGAACCACTATGGCGATGTCACTGGAAGCTTCCACGTGACAAATACGACATGCGTGAACAAACAACATGTAATTAGGACACGTAGGTTAGGAACTAGTGTCCAAACTACCTTAAACTTAGTCGAAAAAGGGCGTTTGGGAGGCGAAAGTACAAAACAGCCCTCGAACCACTCTGGGGATGTCACAGACAGCTTCCTTTTGACAAATACAACCTGTAAGGACACATAGAATGTTATTAAGACATGTAGGTTAGGAGTTAGAGTCGAAATGTCATAAATTTAGTCAAAAAAAATGGCATTTTGGGCAAATTTGCAAAATAGCCCCCAAACCATTATAGGGGTTGTCATGGGCAGCATCCTTAGGACAATAACCTATGGGGATAGATGACATGTAATTAGGATGCGTAGGTTGGGAGTTAGAGTCTAAGATGTCTTAAACTTACTCAAAAAAGGGCATTCGGGGGGCGAAAATATAAAACTGCCCGCAAACCACTTTGGATTGCACATGAAGCTTCCTTGTGACAAATACGACCTGTGGGGATATATGACACATAATTAGGATACGTAGGTTGGGATATAAAGTCCAAAACACCTTAAACTTGGTTAGAAAAAGGCATTTGGCAGGTAAAAATGCAAAACAGTCCTGAACCACTCTTGGAATTGTGTAGACAGATTCCTCATTTCTAATAGAACATGTGGGACACATGGCACGTGAGTAGGACACATAGGTTGGGAATTAGAGATGAAAATGCCTTAAACTTCACTAAAAGTTTGCATTTCGGAAAAGGAGAACTGGAGGCACACGTGACGAATGTACAAGTATAGCTCCTCATTAATTTAGATTAAGGTGATTTAGTTACTCTTATATTGCGAGGCCCCTAAATTTTGTAAATCCTATTAAGTCTCTAACTTTTGAGTTATTATAATAAAGCCCTTAGTTACTCGTTTATTAGCCAATTTTACCCTAAAACCAAAGACGTATCGCGAACAAACCCGTACGAACCCTAATTGACCCTGATAGCATAGTAATCATTTATACACTCTAATAGTAATGAGGCCCCTGACCTTTGTAATTTTATTTAGACCCTTACTTTTGAATTATTTCAATAAAGACCCTTGATATCTTATTTTAGCTATAAAGTTGAAAACATGTGTGAACCGAAAACTCGCAAACCCTGACTGAACCTAGGAACTCAGGAATCATTCCCAATGCCCTAATAATAATTAATTAACCCCCTAATTATAAATTTACCACCCAAAACCCTAGGTTTCATATTCTCATTATGAATCGCTGTTTAATTCAAAACGAATAAACTTTAACCGAATTAAATTTTTGAATCCTAATTTAATTAAATACTACACTTAAATAAATGTTCCAATTAATAAATTAAAGCCTTAGCCCTCACATTTTTTCTTGAATCACAAATTGATCTCAAGATAGTACCATTATATATATATACATACTTGTACCAATTTTCCCAAATAAATAAGTTTAGATCTTTTGTACACAAAATAAATGTATAAAATCCTTCCAAATCCTCATGATGGGATACACTAAGGACCAAAATCCCTTAAATCTTTTAAGAAATGATGAACTTGGTACAAATTTAGATTTTGATATAAATATATATATATATATATATATATGTATGTATGTATGTATGTATAAATGTACTTGAAACTAGAAGACACTTAATTAGTCCTAAGCCTAAATAGATCATAATTAAGTACTTGATTAAGGCCCTAATCATCGCTTATTCCAGTACATTCAAGCTAAATCAAACAATTATACAATTCATTTGAAACCAATGGGCATTTTGGACTTTTCACACCAAATTCTCTATAAATACACCACTCCCCTCATTTTTGAAGCACAAACACACCCACACACTCCTACATTCGGCTAAGAGAGAGAGAGAGAGCTTTGGTGGTGGAGGAGAGGAAGAAGGGAAGAAATTGAGCAAACACTTCACTAGGCATTTGAGTAAGCCACAACACAACCTTCTCTTTTATTTTCCTCTTTCAAATACATGTTCTTAGAGATTCTAAGCATTATTTTGAGATGTTTTTTAATGGTTTTCTTGTGTTAAAAACGAAAATAATTGGGCATTGTTCCACCCTTACTTGTGTTTTCTCTTAATAGATACAAAATTTTCTTTTTCTACACCTATCTTACATGAATTCCAAAGGCACACCTTCAATCCAAAATTATTAGTTTAATACATATTATTTAGCATGTTTTCTTCATAATAAAAGTGAAAAATTATCCATAGTTACCCTATTTTCTTACTTTTCTTTTTCTTATTTCAAGTTTTGTGCTCAAAGAACCAGTATTTACAACCCACTTGAGAAAACTTTAGAAAAATGCAGAAAAATATCCTTAAATTCATTTTATTTCAAAACCTTCTTTTAAGTGTTATCTTTCATGAAAAACAAAACAAAACCAAAAAAAAAAAAGAAGAAGAACAAGAAGTTTTATCGAAAAAGAGTGAGCAGTTAGAGAAAACCCGATTTTTGTAATGGTCAACGAATCTGGATAGCGCTGAAGTATTTATTAAATAACTAAAAATCTAAGAAAGCTATGCCACTTCTGAAAAATATTCTAAAAATTAGATAAAATTCTCTACAGACCATAGGAAGACCAAGTTGAGGAAAAATTTTAAATGCCTCTTTAGTTACAATCTTTAAAGTGTATCAAATCTGAAAATTTATTTTGTTGATGAATTTATGGAAGTGCTTATTATTACTTGATTTATGCTTCGGTATGATATTTACATTGTTGTGCCTATATTTATTTACCATGATACTTAGATGACGCTCATGCTTATATAGAAATTATTGTCTTGATAAGTTTGTTCTAACTTTAACTTAAAACATCTAATTCAGGGGGAAACTAAATGGAGTGGTATTGGGTTTTTGATCACTTGAATAATGATAAAATGATAATGTGTTAAGTATGGATTGATGGGATGTGATACTTAAGTGAAGGTTAAGTCTTGCACAAGTGATTGCTTTGGAACTATTGAATGGATCGGTTGTATTCGGACCCTTGGTACTTATGACAAAGAAGGGTGGAGGAGGTTATGTATTTTTTCCATCTCTTTTGAGGTCCTTAGTTAGCGCTACACAATATGTAACCGTTAGTAGGCATCTAGGATAAGTTTTGCAAAGCAGCAAAAGATGGGGCATACTGTAATGCCCCGAAATAATAACGACAACCGGTACCATGATATCCAATAGAAAACATAAACATGCGAAATATTAACCTTTCATTTATATTCCTTTAACCTACAAATGATGACATATGCGAGTACACATTCATAAATCCTAGATCCTAAATCTATAGCATATGTTGTATATCAGTGAACTGAAATAAAAGGTAATACAGATAAGTTAATGCCCTAATGGCTATATCTTTCTAAGACATTGCTTAGTTATAACAAGACGGATCAAGTCCAAAACAATTAAAAAGCCCAAAGCTTGTGCAAAAGATAATTACAACAAGAAACAAAAATGAGCCTTCAACTCCACGGTTCTCCCAAGCTAGGTCCTTGGTGGAGGCATATCATCAGCACGTAAAAGTTGTTTTCCACACAGGATGAGTTAAAGCACAGTAGAGATACTTTAACATTAAGTATGAAACTTAACGAAGTCATAAGGTGAATGCGTATGCATGTCATTTGCCAAACATTATACTTTTCCATATCAAAATAATGAAATGCCATCATGATTATATTTCAATTCATGAACATACCTTTTTATATCATAAAATAGGGTAGTAGACACAAAATACTAGGAATCTCTAGGTATGTATCTGCCGGTAGGTTATACAAGCACTACCAAAGCCATTTTACCGATATTAACAGAAAAGATCGGCACCTAATCTCGCAAGTTTCTGGACTTTCACGAATGACACATATGCCAACAATATAAACCATAACCACACCCCCTAACCAAATTCACCAAGGTATACACCCATTTTTCTCAAAGCAATACACTTTCAATGTTCAAGTGTGAAACAATGCTCAATGTAAGAGGTATGAGAAATTAGTTTCTAGTCAACCTAATCCTCATGCAATTTCTACAACAATCAAAACTATCATCCACTGATAGCCTAAAACGGATATTTATACTCAACGGATAATTTTCCAACAACAGATAAAATCTCATAAATTTCAAAATAGGAGTGATAATAAATATCCAACTCCATCTCATTATCAATAGATACATTCTTCACATATTTCAAAACCCAACATCCTTTCCTTTACTTTCGTAAATCAACATCAATGAGTTTTCAAACAAAACCTCCTTTATTTTCAAAATCACATTTAAAGAAAGGGTTTCCAACACAACCCAACAATATTCACATTTCCACAACCCTTCTCAAGAATTTATTTGAAAAACCCCTCTTTTACTTTTCAAAATCAAACCCTAGGTTTAACCAAGAACCCACAAATCACTAAATCTTTTCAAAGAGCAAATAACTAAGTTAAGAATCGTACTAAAGGTTGAAGAGATCGCTACCTCAAGTTTCGAAGAGGAAGAAAACAAGAGTTGAAGTTTGATGGAGCCAAAAACAAGATCATCTCCGATTAAAATGAGGCTTTCGATGAGCTTTACCTTTTTCTCCAAGGAGTTATGGTGGAGAAATCAATGGGTGATGGTGTATTTGAGGTTTTAAAGCAAGAACTAGAGACAAAAGGTGAAGAAATTAGAGTTAGGGGTGTTTTAGAGAGAGAGAGAGAGGGGGAATAAAAAAGTGATTTAAAAACTCTTTTTCTCGAACTGATATACGTGCAGACTGCTCGAGCAACCGAAACACCACTCGAGCGTCAGACACAATAAGTGACACCACTCAAGCGACCAAAACACCGCTCGAGCGCAAGAATGACGGCTCCAGTGAAGATACCCTGTTCACAGAAGTTTTGCAGACCTACAAGAATACTGAGAGATCTCAAAGACCGCTTGAATGACCAAAACACAGCTTGAGCAAACCAGAAGAAAATTGGACATTAACTCTTTTGAAAAACTAACTCCCAACATGTTTCAAACATGATCAACAACTCAACTAAACTGCCATCAAGATGATAAAGGGTGTGCATCAACAATTAAAGACACAAAATCCCGGATCCAAGAGCATGAAAAGAGTTGGGTTTAAAGAGAAACCGTTATAATCTTCCCCTTTAAGAAATTTCGTCCCCAAAATTTAAATCAAACCAATAACCACTAGATTTTAATTATATTGACCAACCATATTAGTAATAATGATAAAACAGAGTTCTCTAACACCAAATATGACAATTTGAGTTCCCAAAATATTTACAATGTTTACGTATTACAACTTGAATAAATTTTTCAATACTAGTCTCAAATATCAATGAATAGGTCCGGATACTTCTCACAGACTTCCGCCTCACACTCCTAAGTCGCCTCCTCAACTCCATAGTGTCGCCACAACACCTTAACCAATGGGATCATCTTGCCCCTCAAGACTTGATCACGAGTATCTAACACCCGAACTGGCCTCTCTTCGTACGATGCATCCTCATCTACCTCTAACTCGGTCCAATCCAACACGTGTGAAGGATCAGGTTCGTATTTCCGAAGCATACAAATATGAAACACGTCATGAACCCTGGAAAGTTGAGGCAGCAAGGCCAAACGATAAGCTACCTCCCCAATTCACCCTAGAATCTCAAAAGGCCCAATAAATCTCGGAGACAACTTCTCACTCTTCGTAAATCACATCAAACCCCGTCTTAGTGATATTTTCATAAACACATGATCCCTCACCTCAAAAGATAAAGGCCTCTTCCTATAGCCGACATAGCTCTTCTGACGACTCTGAGCCGAAACCAACCTCTGACAAATAAACACAATCTTCTCTGTCGTTTCGTGAACTAACTATGGACCTAACATAGGTGCATCCCCCACCTCGGCCCAACACATAGGAAATCTACACGATCGGCCATACAAGGCCTCGAAAGGTGTCATACCAATACTCGCCTGAAAACTATTATTGTAGGCAAATTTCACCAAAGGCAAGTGCCTCTCCCACGACCCCTTAAAATCGAGAACGCAAGCCAGAAGCATGTACTCTAAAATCTGAATGGTGTATTCGGGCTGCCCGTCAATTTGAGGATGATAGGTGGTACTAAAGGTCAACTTAGTGCCCAAGGCATCCTGTAGGCTTTACCATAATCGAGCCATAAAACGTGGATCCCTATCCGAGACAATAGTCACTGGGACCCCGTGAAGTTGCACTATATCTCTAACATTCAAATCGACAAGGTAGTCTACTAAGTCACTTGTGCGCATAGGTATAAAGTGTGCAAATTTGGTTAACCGATCGACTACTGCCCATACAACGTCATTACCCCATTGAGTCCTCGGAAGACCCATAACAAAATCCATCGTGACACGCTCCCACTTCTACTCAGCTATAGGTAAGGGTTGTAACAAACCCGTTGGTCATTGATGCTCGGCCTTCACTTATTGACAAGTAAGGCACCTCGAAACAAACAAGGCTACATCCTTCTTCATTCCCCTCCACTAAAACTGGCGGCTAAGCTTATGATACATCTTTGTGCCTCCTGGTGTACTACCATAAGGCTTTAATGGTGGAACTCTCAAAGTACCTCCTCTCTAAAAGATTCTGACATATAAAGGCAGCCTAGATGTCTTAAACTCGAGTCAGAATAAACATTCAAACCCTTATCTACCTTCCCAATGGAGATCTTCCCTTGGATAGCCTCTACTTCGTGATCAGACTATTATGCCTCTATAACCTGGCTAACTGAGGTAGGTTGTACAACTATGGTAAATAAGGTGGCCAACTTAACAGATTCGCCAATGTGCAAGTCAAACTCACCAATAACGCCCAACATCTCCCACTCCCGGATGGCAATGCTAGCTACACTACTTACGGACTTCCTACTTAAAGCACCAGCCACTACATTGGCCTTCCCTAAATGATAATGTAACTCAAAATCATAATCTTCTATAAACTCCATCCACCTCCTCTCAAATTCAAGTCCTTGTATGAAAATAGGTATTTCAAACTTTTATGATCGGAAAACACTTCAAATCTCTCCCCGTATAGGTAATGCCTCCAAATTTTTAAAGCAAAAATTACTGTCGCTAACTCTAGGTTGTGAGTGGGATAGTTTCTCTCATGTGTTTTCAACTGCCGTGAACCATACGCTACCACTTTCCTTTCTTGCATCAACACACAACCCAAACCTTCCCGAGATGCATCACAATAAACTGAATAACCCAAACCCCTCTTCAGAATAATCAAAACTGGAGCAGTGGTGAGTCTAACCTTAATTTCTTGAAACAACTTTTCGTATGTCTCACTCCACATAAATCTAACCCCTTTCCTCGTCAATCTAGTTAATGGTGAGGCCAATCTAGAGAAATCTTTCACAAAGCATCGGTAGTACCTGGCTAAGCCTAAGAAACTTCGAATTTCAAAGGCATTCTTAGGTTGTTCCCAATCTTGCATTGTACCTATCTTAGAAGAATCCACGGTCATCCCTTCCCTAGACACCACATGGCCTAAGAACTTAACTTCGCCGAGCCAAAACTCACTTCCCAAACTTAGCATATTACCGATATGCTCTAAGCAACTAAAGTACTGCCCGCAAATATTTCTTGTGTTCCTCCTCAGAGGGTAAGTAGACTAAGATGTCGTCGATGAAGACAACCACAAATTGATCTAAGAACTCACGAACGGGATGCAAATGTAATCTATGTAAGGTGCAAGTCATATGTTCTAAGGGTGCAAGTATGGATTGTACGGGGTGCAAGTATTAGGTAATTTCATGGTGTTAAAACAAGGATCATAAACCAAAAAAAAAACACAAATTACATGCAAGTAGAAAAATAGATCAAACACAATATTTCTTTATCAAAATGATACTTTGGGTTTGCTTAGCAATAGATGGAGAGAAAAAAAAGTGTTTTACCCTTGAAAATCAGGGTTATTACAATTAAGACAAGTGAAGAAACAAATGTATCATTGTGAACTGAAAATATTTAAGGGAAAGTCAATTTGATAAAAATTAAGTAGGCAATTTCATGGGGTGTAAGCGTAACTGTGTAGGGAGCAAGTGAAATCTCTATGGGGTGCAAGTGTATTCTGTATGAGGTGTAAGTGTAGTCTATGTAAGATGTAGGGCCGCAAAAGAATAGAATTGTTCCCAAGCTCGACTCGGCTCAAATCGTTAAGGGCTTAGCTTGGCTTAGTTGGTTAAGTAAATGAACGAGTTCGAGTCTAATTTTTAGGCTCATTAGCAAATGAGCTGAGCTCGAGCTCAAATAAGCTCAACTCGTCAAGTTCAATCCATTTATCTTTATTTAATTATAAAATGAATATATTATTTATAAATAATAGCATAACTATATTATTTATATGTTAAACTAATATAAATATTATTTTTATTTATTTATTTTATTAAATAATATACAAATATTATATTTATATATTTAAATAATATATATAATAATAATAAATTTATTATCGAGCTTCGAGCCAAGCTTGACTAGTATTAACGAGCCGAGCCGAGCCAAACCGAACTTGAGCTCGATTAGTTATCAAGTCGAGCTCAAGCTGGATAATCGAGCTCGATAAACAAACAAGCCGAGCTCAAGCCCAGCAAAACTTGGCTCAGCTCGTTTGCAGCCCTAGTGGGATGCAAGTGTTAGAACACTAAATAATTAGGTAATGTCCACTTTTGGGGGTATGTATAGACCATGGCTATTAAGACAAAGGAACAAACACATGGCAAGAAAAGTGAACTGAAAACATACACTACCTAGTCAATTGGATTGGAAATGATTAGGCAAGTGCAAGTGTAATTTGTATAGAGTGCGCGTCCATGAATTTGGCTTCTTTTGGTAAGCAAACACCATGATCACTGACATACACCTATGACACAACCACTTAAAAAAATAAAAAAATAAAAAAACTTTTGTTGAGTCGTACATGTATGAGATATGAAACACACAAGTTCAATATTGACATGATAATAGGGGATATGAAAAAATTAAGGATATGAGAATGCGCACATGTACTATATATTGTTTTGAGTTAAATGATTTGAATGAAAGTCAGTAGGATAGGGATTAGTACAAAACTCATAGGGTGCAAGTGGGATTTGTGTGGGGTGCAAGTGTAGTCTATGGGAGGTACAAGTGTTACAACAGCAAATAATTTGACAATGTCCACTTCGTGGGTATGCATAGACCACGACAATTAAGACAAGAGAAGAAACACTTGGTATGAAATGAAAACATTAAGTCATTCACGAATTAGATAGAACTTGAATAGGCAAGACCATTTGATAGGTGGTGCACGTGCATTAATTTGGCAAGTAATAGGTATGCAAACACTGTAAACACTAACATGCAATAATACACCCCCTTTCTCTTGATGTACCATGTGTTGATTATGACCTTATGTGGCCCTTGGTTATGAGTTCAGTGGTGTGTAATTATGCTTCACTGTGGTTGTAACTTCCTTTTCTTTTTTTCTTTTTCTTTTTCTTTTTTTTTTGTTTTTTTTTTTTTTTTGTTTTTTTTGTTATGACCGGTTGTTATTTTGGTTATGGCTTTGGTCATATCTCCATTAACAATTTAGTTATGTTCCATTGTGGTGGTGGTGGTTTTTCTATACTTGAAAGTGGTTACAGTGGTATGAAAACCACAAAATATAGCAATTTACATATGGTACACCCAAAAGTGTACTTTATTATAGAATTTCTAAAAAAAAAACATAATAATAAAGTTAAAAGATAAGCTCCAAACTCAAGCTAATGCAAAATTATGAAGATATAATTCCATAAATTACTAAATAAAAAATAACAAATGGAAATCCAATTTTGTAAGATTTAGCAAACAAACTGATACAAAAATTGGAATGAATATGTAACAAATTTTTCAAACCATATTTTATATCTTTGTCTACCCCAAGAAACCCCAGATGAAGAAGCACCTCCAACATTGTAAAAACTCAACACTATATGGAAAATGTCACTTATTCATAGCTAAATTGTGCACTGACAAAGTATCCAATTTTCAAAATTTTTAGTAAGATCTCACTACCAAAAATATTGAAATCTAACAAAAGGGAAATGAAAAAATTGGATGGAAATTTAATAGGGATAGAGATTGGTACAAATTTCATGGGGTGCTAGTGTAATTTGTGAGGGGTGCAAGTGTAATCTAAGATGTGCAAGTGTTGGAACACCAAATAAGGTAGTCATTTTCCACTAATAATTTTTGGTTTAGGCATTTCATCAAACAACTAATGAGCATAGAAAAATGATACAAACAACACAAAAGATATCAATGTGAAAAATGGTGAAAGTGGAAGAGAGAGAGAGAGATACATTACCTTCAAATTTTAGAGAGTTGCCTTCAATTTGGGCTTGCGACAAGTTGGCTTGTAGTGACACACACACACACACACACACACACACACACACACACACACACAGATAGAAAGGTGGCAAGAGGGGCCACTGGCGTGGGTTAGGACATGAAAAAGTAAGGTGGGAAAGATAAATAAAGGAGAGTCGTTAATCGAGGGAGAGAGTAGAGGGAGGGATGAAGGAATGATGCGGGAAAGCAAGAGAGATATGTGTGTGTGTGTGTGTGTGAGAGAGAGAGAGAGAGAGAGAGAGAGATGCAGAGAAAAGCAGATCAGAGAATCAGCTATGGTGGTAAGTCTGGCTAGTTTGGGAATGAGCTATGGTTGTAAGTCTGGCTAGATTGGGAAGGGGACAAAGGGGAAAAAAATGATGACATTTTGGGTGCAAGGGTATATAGGCCATTTAACATCAGAATCTCATGAGCTGGTAAAAATATTTCACTCTGCACTGCTGCTGTTATTTGTTGTCTTTCCTTATTGATTTATAAGTTATTTCTATTACTCCCACTGGATAGCACCACCAGTTCATTTAACTTACACTATGTTTGGGAACTTAGGAGAGAAAAGAAAAAAAAATGATTACTTAAATTACAAGAGAAAAGAAAAGAAAACAAATGATTGTGATTTCTCTCATTCTTATTTGGATAAGTAAGAAATAAAAGAAAAAAAAAATGATTGTGATTTCTTTCCTTCTTGTTTGGTTAGATTTCATAAGATAAAAGAAAAGAAATTGTTTTATGTTGTATTACCAAAATAACCTTTTTATATTTTGTCACTATATAAGAGCATCTCCAATCCTCACTTCTTCTTTTTTTAATTCAATTTTGAGGAAAATTTTAGTTAAAAGTTTAATCTAATATGAAACAGTCCAATCATTGCTCTTTATTTTTCACCAAATATATTTCCAAAATTTCAAAGTTTACCTATCATGCACCCTAATGATTCAAAACTTTTGATATCATGACAAAAAAAAATCCAACAAATGCATGACCAATATTTCTTGTTATTACATGTTGGCTTCGTGAAGACCTTTAATGTAAAGTGACTCAATACATTTGTGGGGGAATAAGAAGTCCACAACATCCTGAGACCAATCAAGCAAATAGCACAAAATTGAGTCAAGAAAAATGGGTGTTAAAGCAAGGAATTCATCAACCACAAAAGATCCAAAAAGAGTTAAAATCATCCACAAAAGATTCAAAATAAGTTCAAAGTCATCCACAAAAGACACCACATCCTAAATAGAGTCAAGTACAAAATACGATAGGCATCTCTAATGTCCCCTTCAAAGAAAGTACGATCCCATCTATAAAAGAGTTGCAAACAATTCTCAGGGTCATACATCATGCTATCTAAAGTTTCCGTGCAATACTCCACGAGGCAACCAAAGAATTGCATCATCCTCTCAGATTTATTGGTAAGAAAAATGTATGCCTTAGTAAATAAGTGTGGCGCAATTCCAATTTCCTCTAATGCTTTTTGCAACTCTCTTCTAGGAAAACATCCTTGGGATTTCTCCATAGAAGCATTTCCCTCTCGTATAGCTGATGCGATATCCTGCAATGCTGTCTTCAGTATGTCAACATCCCTCTCACCATCATTTGAGAGCCTTCTTTTATTTGCCTTTGAAGATGTTCCACTTTCAAGAGACAATACAACAACATCTTCATCCACAAGACTAAAACTTTCCAAGTTAGCTTCATTTTGGTGCACCAATTCATCAATGACTTCAATTCTATCTACATGATCATTATTTGATGAGTTGGCCCATCGTCGTACTTTTTCCTTAGTAGTTTCAGCACCTACACCAGTTGCCCTATCCTTTCCATAGATCTCAGCCAGCTTTTCATAGTTGCCAATGGATGTACATTTCCATTTCTCAGCATGTGGTTTCACCTTTTACCAAAAAAAATAAAATAGAAAAGTTATAGTTAAATATAAGTTATGTTTTTCTATTCTTTTTTTAAAAAATCAACATAAACTGAAATTAATTAAAGTACCTCAATCATTGTCTCCCAAACTTCAGGTTCAGTAGTGAACATCCTTGTAACCGAGCTCCAAGCAAAACCACTAGTATGTTTGAATAAATCATAGCACTCAGCAAAATGCTCGTTGATAGTTTTAGCATATTCTTGACTTTGGCCTTATCTAAGTCCAAGTTGTATATCTCACGTAATTCCTTTACTATTTTATCATATGCTAAAGTAGTGAAAGTTCCATTGACCCTATTTCCTTTAACATGCTGGTGATACAATGCATCAATCAATGCATCATCCATTTAATTTGTCCATGAAAGTTTTTCTCTCTTAGAATCTTTGAACTTCTATGTAACATCATAAACCACAATAATGTACATCAAAATAAATTCAAAGTAACATCATAAACCACAATAATGTCATCACAATAGCAAAGTTATGGATACATCCGATCCAATGTTCAAGTACTTATCACATAAAATCAAGATGGCTAGTAGACATGTAAAAACTAAAATATCACTCTTGATTAGCAACATAATTAGACCACATTGTAGCTGCGATCTGTAGACGTCCCCGAACGTCCCAGGGAGAAATCCTATTTTGTTCATTGGGGCTTACTACAGTTCGGACTCAATGTCATGGTCCTTTATCTAATCTCGGGGAGTGCAATGCAAGACTGATGAATCATTAAAGAGTCCAAATCCGGCAAACTGTTTTGAAAAACTAATTTTTAGAAAGAAGTGTCAAACATTGACTGCTTTGCCAGATACAGAGTCGCCACCTAAATATTTTATTTTGGAGGAATTTAAGAAACCCTGACTCGTGCCTAAGGCCACGTGTCCGTCATCACCAAAGTTGCCTCGGCTCAGGAACTTGGGTACGATTAGGGAAGGTCACTTCGTGAGCAGCCCCGCTCGCCCGATCAAAGATCGGCCACTACTAAGCATGATATCTTATTTTTTGAAAACACATGTGTTCTTATTCCAATTATTAACTTAGAATTACTATGTGATGTGCACAGCATACAAAGTATAGACTATATTGTCTAAGTTGGAATAAAGCATCGCATATTCGTTTGTTTTGAAAATGGATTGAAGTTTGCTACTCACAAGTAGGCTAAAACACGAATTTCGACGAATTATTCCAATTCAAGCAATCCAACCTTCACCCACAGGCATTCAAGCAGTTATATCACATAAGCAATTAGCCTCATGGCAAGCATACTGTCATGTTAGCACTCACATACATGCAAGATGCTAAAGCATAAACACTGATAGTGTACTCCGAACCAAAACAAGAAACTAGTTAGTAATCATGCATGATCCTAGTTCATGTTAAGATGGCTAATGCAACGCATGCAAAATGTAACTAAAATAGGCTCGTCTACCCTAAGAATGGCATATGAGATGCAACAATTCAATACATGTATTCAACTTGAAATTGAAATACAATGCAGTTAGCATGATGCGGCGAGCCCGGTGCATGCAATACAAATGAATCAATGCAAACATGCATAGCATAAGGTATGCTAAATCAAATATCCCCTAAAACTAACCATCATAAGCAGTTAAATAAAAGGGAGAAAGAAGTAGGCGTTGGAAGACATGCATCACACACACGCATGCTTATTACACAATTTGCCCTCTCGACGGAGGGTCCGAAAGAATAATACAAACCAAATAAATAATTAACTACTCTAGCTAATTAATTATTACAGACCCTTAATTAATTAACAAATTAATTACAAAATAAACTAAGTATGAAACTCAAAAGGCCGCCGCAGCTCCGCCTCGAAATGATTGGATGATACATGCTAGATTTGCCTTGCTTGCAAACCCGTTGCCATGCCTCTGTTGCTTCTGTTTGCACTGTTCTGCACCTCTGAGAATTTTGAAAATCCTAAGGTTGCTTCTGAACCACTCCCTAAGCACTTTGGGTTACCACCGGCCAAGAGAAAACACCACCGACCATGTAAAAATGGTCATCGACCAAAAATGGGATCACAGCTGGATATTGATAGTCGGCCGGCACTAAAAGTTGCCGACCGGCCATTTCTTCCTGCAGAACACTGGTTTTGCTGCAACAGAGGACAGACAGTGCATGGCATGGAATTTTCAAGCCAAATGTATGTACGACCATCCTCCCTATCATGCTATGAACTTAAGGGAGTATGGTTCTCGACCCTCAGGCTACCAATCACGTATTTCGATGCATAATGGCCAAAGAGGTCAAGTGTGCAAATCAATATGAATGAATGCAACAAAAAAAATGAATGCTACACACTCTATCATGTTGGATCATGAGTGTCGGCCACCGAGGATTGAGGTACGTTTTGTCACTCCAAGTACGAACGTCCCTCATTCTTCATGTTTGGTTTGACACCCCAAACCAAACATAATGCAATATATGTATGCCATAAACAATGCAAAGCATGTAATCAATGCAATGCAACATGGAAATGTAAGGCAATGTAACATGAGTATGTCAAATACAATGTGATGCAACTTAACATGCAATCATCATGGCAATGCAACAAGTATGTAATACTACAATGCAACCTAGGCATGGGAATACACAAAGTCATAGGCATGCAACAATGATACCCACCACAAGGAAGCGACAGCTTGCAATGCGGTAAACCTACAACAATACATAAATGCATGATCCATGGACTTACACTAAGGATGGATAGGCCTCAGCCATGTCTAAAACAGTGGCCAAAGTACCAAAGAATGATGGGCAAAACACACGCAAACATGCACAAGTGAAGGTCCAATACTTAGGCATGAAAAGAGTCGACTCTCAAGCACATTAAGAAGAGACAAATATGGACAAATCACAAGCATGACAAGCTCTGAAAATGCGTAAAGAATGATGCCAAATCAACCGAGCCATGCAAGTAAGGCATGCAACAAAACCCAAAACTCAAGACTAACAAAGGGGTTCAAACCATGGCCATATCAACCAAGCCCCAAAGAGCTAAGACGACTTAAAACAGTCCCAGGGCAGACCAAAATAAGGCTAAAACATGCAAGGGATGAGGCCAAAACATGCTAGGAAATGGGTGCAAAAATGAGAGAATTCAAAGCCACAAAGATGGCACTCCACTACAACTACCTTAACCACGCATGGCATGGATTATTCAAAGAAAAACAGAGCTATAATATGCCAAAAGGAGTCCCAAAACTCACTGATATGGCAGTCCAAGGACTTAAAGAAAGAGGCATGCACAATGACCTAGTTTAAGGCATAAAAGAACAACTCTTCAAATCTTTGAAAGGATGGTGAATGCAAGCATACAAGCATGGAACATGGACTGAAATAGCATGATAAATGATTTCAAATCACTGAAATAACCCAAGTAAAGCATGCTCATGATTCATACACTAAAAGCTAACAAGCTAGGACACATGGTGGCTATACAAAACATGGTAAACATGACTAAATAAACACCAAACAGAGCTTAAACATGTCACAACATGTCTAAAAGCTTCATGAAGTCAAGCCAAAACATGCAAGCATGATGGTCTAAATGCATGGTACATGTTGTGACAATAGAGGGGATTACAAAGCAAGTGCATGATGCATACAATAGGCCATCAAACCAACATGAAACAGAGGTCTAACATGATAAACTAACACCAAATACCCTCTAAAATGGAACCAAATAAGGCTATGCAAACTTGCTACCTTTATGAGCCCTAAATGCAAGCAAATGAGTCACAAGGGGAGGGGGGTGTCCCTCCCCTATACAAGACCTCAAAACCACTCTCTACCACTAAAAATCCTCTGGATTTCAGTGATGAGAAGGCCAAAACAAAAGGGTTACAAAGCCCAAAGAGGAAGACACAAAAAGAGACCAAACAAGGCCTAAGAGGGGGTGGACGACCCCCAACACAAAAGTGACCTTAATGAAACATCTTAAGCATGAAAATACAGAAATTTTATCAGTTATACACTAAGCTCAAAACAATATGAAAATAGGTCTAAAACCTTAAGCAGAAATGGGGAATAAAGAGGTAAGTTCTCACCCTTGAAGAACACTTCAAGAACACCAACCTCAGCACTTCTTTTTGATCAAAAACCAATTCAAAACTCTGAAATCAACCCCTTAAAACCTTAGCAACCAAGTTATAGTGTAACACTAGGTGTCTTAGTGCAAAACTAAGAACAAAAAAAACCCTTTAGAACCCTAATACACGCACAACTATATAGAGAGGGAGATATAGAGAGATATAGATATATAAGTTATATATCAGAGTTGTTCAACCCTTGGAAAGGGAGGGGAGGCCCTCCTCTTATAGGAATCCAATTCCTAAGCTTCTTAGAGAAGCTAACATAAGGGAGCAAATCCCTCCATACACGTGTATGGAGGGGGTGTATCGTGGATGCCAAAATATCTGTCAAAAGCAGATGGAAAAGGGTCGGCCGGAAAATATGGCCGATTGACCAACAAAAATGGCCGGTCGACCAAACACATTGCCGACCGACCAAAATATTTGGCCGGTAGCAAGAAAAGAGGGTCGGTGGCCTTAAGACAAGACCGATGAGGTGTGGGGATGGCCAACAAGCCATTCCCTACCCTCAGAAGCAAAAACACAAGTGTTTGGTATACAGCCAAGCACAAAACAAACAAGTCAAGAGGTCTTGAAGCAAGGCGCACGACCGAAGCCTCCGAGAACTCTCAAGACAAACACGAACATAGATGATCATCGAGTGTTCAAACGATGACGTCCAAGTCTTGAGGATGGTCAAAAATGGGGTGTCTACACTATCACATTTCTAATGAGTTGTCCATGTTTTGCATCCTCATCGGTATCCCTTGATACAGGGGTCACTTCTTCAGTTTGACATTGATTTTCAAGTTCTTTGTCTAGTTCAGAAATAATTTTTTCATCTGGATCCACACCCATTAAAAAGTAATGTGAGATGCAACATGCTATTACGATATCTGATTATGTGTTAACCGAGTAAGTAGGCATAGCTATGCTTGCTATGATCGAAAATCGTTTCTTTAGCACACCAAAAGTGCTCTCAATGACATTGCATAAAGAAGCATGTCAGTGGTTAAACAACTCTCGAGCATTTTCCTGTGAATGGTTGGAATACTCTTTTAAATGATAACACACCTCTATAAGAAGGGATAAGGGCACTTCTTAACATATATCCTGCATCAACAAGATAAAATTTGCCTATTTAAAACAAAACACATCACTATATTAAACCCAAAATCTATATAATTTAACAAAAGTTTCATATTATCTAAGCATGAATTACCATTGGGTATTTTCAGTTTATCTTCTCTAGTGAGTGCATTTTTTATGATCCTTGAGTCAGATGCAGTCCCCTCCCATCCAAGTAAGACAAAAGTGAATTTTGAGTCAAATGAACATGCAGCCAATACATTTTGTGTAGGGTAACCTTTTCTACCACAATATCTCGGCGCATCCTTGCTAGATACTTTAACACGAACATGTGTTCCATCAAGTACTCCAATACAATCCTAACATAAATGTATCATGTGCTAGTTTTATATAGAAATCAAACTAAAAATTTAAAGCAAAATGTAATATGGAATTTTTACCTTAAAATATGGATGGAACCTATTATTATTAAGTATTTCTAGAGGGACTTCTAATCCATTAGGTTGGCAAAGAAATCGATTTTCCAATGATATAAGAGCTCTCAAAAAACTATGAAAATGCCAATTTACAGTCTCATCAAAGCGACGAAAGAAAAACGAAACATTTCTATTTGTCACACTGTGTGACAAAATGTAAAGACACTTTGCAACTTGTTGCTCAACTGTTGCACGCTTTGTAAGTTTCAGACCACCATCTCTTTCAAGTATATAACACAAATCTTGAAATGCTTGTGGCCCCATACGGGTGATATTACAACAATTCTTAATACATTTAAATTGCGTCATTAGTTCAATCGTCACTTTTTCTCTCTTCAAGTAATTAATAGGATGGTCCACATACTTCCTAAGGTGATATTTTCTCTGCATTTATCAATATAACACGTGGCAGACAACTTGAACAACAGCCAACTTTTGCCTTCTATCCCACATAAGCAAGTCCTTTCTTAGCTCATTGTCTTGCTGATCCATTTTTCCTATATTTTTTGTTAAAATAAATCAGTATACTACACATCTAAACATTAATCAATATGAATAAACAATTAACCATTTTATCAAGTGCTCAGTGAGTTACAATTGTATTGTTTTTAATTTTAATTAAAATAAATTAGTATACTAAACATCAAAACATCAATCAATTTTTTTTATTTCACACTATATTCACATGATAAACAAACCAATCAACCCATATATCTATTATATTATTAAATCCAACACAACAGTTGTTGTGGCTTTGTCACTACGTTCTTGATTTCCTACAGAATTTATGCAAGTGCATGATAGAAGATTTATAGATTGAATAGGGGCCATGACACGCAAAATGCAAAGAGATGAAGGAGGTTTGTGAAGGGTACAAGAAAAATGGAACCAACAATTTGAGAGCACAAAAAGAGAATACATATATAATTGTGTATGGTAAATAGTATATATATACATAACAAAATATATATACATATTCTCAGATTTCTTGAATGATAAATAGTATATATATATACATATATATACATAACAGAATACATATGTAATTTTGGAGTTTTCAATAAAATATATACACATATACAAATATAGAGTCTAAACAACAAAATTAGGGCTAGCTTTTCTTTCTTATACATAACAGAATATATATAGCGTAATATATATATATATATATATTAAGAACAGCTTTTCTTATGCATAATAGTATATATATTACATATATACATAATAGAATCAAAGAATGAAAATAGGAAGGTTGATTACCTGCACGACAAAGAAAAGCCAGAAGGAAACGGAGAGAGAGCTGGAGAAGTGAAGAGTTAAAAACGTTGTGCTGGATATGAAAAGCCCTTAAGGACATGGGTGTCAATCATTTTATTTCTTTTATTTTTATAGGGACAAAATTGGTATTATGAAAATATAAAAATCTGTTGGTTTCTTTTCTCTCTCAATCTCTCCACTTTTGGAAAGATTGAAAATAAGGGTTAATGGGTTTCTCTCCATTTCTCTCCACTTAAGTTATACAAATAAATAAGAGAAATACACATCTCTCCATTTCCTTTTTTTTCTCTCCAAATCACTCAATCCAAACATAGTATTAAAGTTTGACTATAGATGCTTACATAGTTTTTTTTTATAATTATTTTCATGTTTTCAATCTATTTATCCATTCAACTCAACATATAATTAAATGGGTAAAATTACATTGACAAGTTTGAAAAAATATATATATAGGGTCCGTTTAGTTTAGTTTTCAGAATCAATTTTGAAAGATAATTTTTTAAAAAGCGTTATAAAATTTAAAATTTTATTTCGCTGGTTTTTAAAATATTAAAAATTTAAAACTAATTTAGTTTTGAGTTTTTAAAACTAATTTTTGATTTTTTTAGTTTTCGTGTTTTGTCATTTTTAGTAAACTTTTTTTTGTATTTTAATCAATTTTTTTTTTTAACTTCTTAAATGCATCTAATCTAAATGTACTTTTCAATGGTCATAATGTAAATGTACTTCGTTTGTAATGAACTTTTTAAATATTTCAATCAATATTTTCAATTTTTAGATTCACTCAATTCAAATACACTTAAAAAGTATAAAATTTATGAAAGAATCTTTTTAAAAAATCACTATATAATAACAAAAATACAAAAATTTAATACATTTTCATATTATTTTTTTTTTGTATTTATTAATTTTTTTAAGATTTCTTCACAATTTTTTTTTACTTATTAAGTATATCTAGATTGGGTGTATCTAAAAAATAATAAATAAATAATTAGCCAATATATTAAAAAATTTCATTATAAATGGAAAAAAAAAACAAACAAAAGCAAATTAAAAACTCAAAAACTGTTTTTGAATACGTCAAAACCAAACAAAGTTTTAAAAATCATTTACTCATTCCGCACGAGTTGTCCAAATTTAAATTTAACACATTTTTTAATTTATTTTTAAACATTTTTTTTTATTAATTCGAAATACAAATTCATTCTGTTTTAAATTTTTATATGAATTGGTTAATAACTTCTTTACAATGTTTCATCCAAAAAATTCAATTATTTTGAAAATATGATGTAGATATTGGTTCAATTAATGTAGCTTTGGTAATAGATTGAAATGGTTTTTGGAAATAGAGATAAATTTGAAATAGATTTGAAATAGTTTCGGGAATAGAGATAATTTGGAATTGATTTGAAACGATTTTGGAAATGGAGATAAATGTAGAATAACTTTCAAAAAATTCTAAACAAATGAGCTTTCAATTTTGGACTCTCAAAATTTATTTCCAAAATCCAAACCAAACAGAGCCATAATTACTTTGAAATTTCGAATATGATTACATTAGTTTTTCTTAAGATTTTAAATTACATAACACTTAATTTCATTTTCATTAATAATTAGTTAGTCATATGGATGAAAAAATAATGTTGTCATATCTTTTATGTTAAAATATATATTCTTTCTCATTAGTTGCATTAATTTCCATCTACCTAGCCTTATTAAAAGAGGGATCAATGTAATTATGTCAAAACTGTATGACTACTTACATTTTTTTTTTTTAACTTTAAGAGTAGTGTAATTTACCCTAATTAAAAAATTAACTTATTTTAAAGATGAATTTTACATAAATTTTTTCTTAAGCTAGCTTTTTAAATTTAAAATTAACATTTAAAGTGTTTTTAAATAGCATTACACATTTGACACATTCAGGGTGCCTTGGGTACACGTTTGACTTTTAACACTGTTTATCAGTCTTAGACCGACGAAAAATTCGAGCATACCATGCTAATCCTTGAGGACATGTTGCGGGAATGTGTCCTCGATTTTAAGAGGTCATGGGAGAGATATTTACCTATAGCCAATTTTGCCTACAATAATAAATTTCAACCTAGCATTGGGATGGCACCATTTAAGGCGTTGTATGGCTAACCTTGTAGATCACCGGTATGTTGAGTCAAGGTGGGGGATGCATCTATGTTGGGACCGGAGTTAATGTGTGAGACAAATGAGAAGGTTGCCCTTATTCGACAGAGATTGGCTACCACTCAAAGTCGTTAGAAAAGCTACGTCGATTGAAAGAGGAGACCTCTATCATTTGAGGTCGGTAATCATGTGTTTTTTAAGATCTCACCAAGATAGGGTTTAATGAGATTTGGGTAGAGTGGTAAGCTTTCTCCTATATTTATTAGGCCTTTTGATATTGGGGAGGTAGCATACCGTTTGACCTTACCGTCCTAACTTTCCGAGATTCACAACATATTTTATAGCTCTATACTCAACAAATATGAGCATGATCCTTTGCATGTGCTTAATTGAGTTGATATAGAGATAGATGAGGATGCCTCGTATGAGGAACGACCAGTGCAAATCTTAGACAATCGGAAACAAGTTTTGAGGGAAAAGACCATTCCCTTGGTCAAGGTGTTGTAAAGACACCATTGGGTAGAAGAGACGACTTGGGAATGCGAGGTGGAAGTCTGCTCCAGACCTACTCGAAAGTACTTAATCTACTTTTCACATATTTAACTTTACTTAATTATTGTTGCAATTTTGGGAATGAAATTTCCAATGGTGAGGGGAGGTTGTAATGTTCCGAGTCTTAGACCCGACTTGAAACTACATATTCAAACTTGTTATTTTACTTTCGAAACCTTGGTGCATTGAGTAATGTCTTAGTGACCACGATCAAAGCCGTGTATTGTATTACTTAATGTCTTAGCAAACTAAATTTTTAGTTTCAAGATGGAATGTCAAAGTATAGAAACACATTGGTGAAGTTTGGCTACACCAAGCATGGTTGCACGTGCTGTGGGTAGGACCGGACGTGAGATTTGGTGCAAGTAATTGTTGGTTTCCTAGGCAAGATATATGCACGTGCAGAGGGTGTATGTGTACGGTGAAGGAGGAGATTTTGGGCCTTTCTCCTCTAAGAAACCGTACGTTCGGCTAAGGGACATCACACATGCAGAAAGAGGGTTTCAAACATGCGGTCAGAGGCTCCGTACGTGCGCTTAGCGTGTTTCTGACCTTGAATTTTTCACCAGCTCTCTCAAAATCTAACTATCTCTCTCTTTCTTTTCACTTTCTCCCAACTCTCTCTATAACGTTTTTCTTTCCATTCTCTCTAAAATTAGAACCAAAACTCTACAAAATCTTTGATCCACCTTACTTAGAGTCCATATCTTACCTTGGTTCTTTTGACTAAAGTGTAAAGCACGTTGAGAGTATCATTTTGATCGGAGTGATCATTGATCCAACAATCTAGAAAATTTGAAATTCTTCCTTCTTGCACTCTACTCTTGAGGTATGAATTTTCTTAACTGTGGGAATGTATTTTAACAAAATTATGTGGTATCTTGATAATTGTAATTATTTCAGAGATTAGGATTTTGTTATTATTATTATATTTATAAATTAGTGGTTAACTCTAATTTGTAGAAAACTCCTCAAATTGTTCTTCTATAAATGATCCATGATGTATGAATTTAAGGACATTGTACTTTAATTGAGGAAACCCAAATTTTTCCAAAAACCCTAGAAAATATGGGAAAGTGAGAGTATGAATTGCATGTTAAGAAACTTAAGACATTCTTGAAAATTATGGTTTATCTTGAAATATTGGAAGTTGTTGAGTTATGCTCTAACTATTGTTTTATTAGAATATTTTGATAGAGATAATTGTTTTGGCAATCGGTGGACAATTGCATTGTCGTGTTGTAGAATTGATATGAAATTAGGAGAATTGAAATCATTTAGAAAAGCATGCATTGCATTCGCATTCCCATAATTTCATATTATTATCTCTGATCGCATTTTCAGAAAGTGTGTTGTACCGATTCATTTTGAGAACTTTTGAAAAATGTTGTGAATTAGAGTAAATAACATGGTAAATCCAATTAGGGTGTGTAGATATTGTGATGAGAATTAAGTTAGCTTGAGGTCCACGGTGGAAGTCCAGAAAACTGCGTAGGGTAGGTTTCAAGTTCCTTCTAGTTAATAGCTAATAAAGTGGAGTGATTTGGTAGTTCTTAGATAGACTACTAGTAGATATGTACCTAGGAATTTCCAGTGTTGTATTTACCTCTCAATTATTTTGATGAAAAGAAAGTTTTGAATTGGATATTTTGGAAAGTTTTGCATGCAACATTCTCGAAGAAAGAAAAACATGTATTTTTTGGCATAGTATCTCATTACATCTCACGATCATGATTATGTTAAAATTCATGCACATTGTTAAGATTTTCTCTATTAGGCATTAGCACTTATCCCTTCATGGAACCATTTTTCAGATACTATTGATATGCTTCAAACTTGTTGAATGTTGAGAATGTTTAGGAGCATGGATGCTCTTTTTGTTTCCTTATATGTATAGCACTTATCTTACTTGCTTGGGATAGAGACTAGCTTCTTTTGTAGTATGCTTCTAATCCTTAAAATTTGTAAGCATTTTGGTCATCTATTTCAGATATTGTTTAGTCTTGTATTTTAATATATTACATGCTATAGATTCGGGCTTTAGTGTTATGAATGTATGATCACATATAATCATCTTTTGTAAATCTAAAGGAATATTTGAAGGGAAGTATAATGAAAAGGAGATTTGTTTTGTTTATCAATGTTATTTCAAATTTGAGACTATTATCAACTTCTGCATGTGTATTCTAATTGGATAATGGAAATGAGTGACATATATAGTGTATATTTAACAAACAGATTTTACAAAATATGGAGCATCATAGATGTCTATCTCAGATAACTCCCTTCCTAGCGTCCCCTCCATTCTCCACCAATTCCACATCTAACAACCTCCTTCTCAATCTCCCTCGTCATCCTCTCTGACAACCCTTTCTCAACATCTCCGCTACCCCTACCTTAGGTGGCGTCCTTTCCACTCCTTCATTCACAACCTTTTAATTTGTTCATGTTCTCATACACATATACACTAAGTGACAAAGAGAAAGAAATAGACATAGAGAGAGAGAGAGAGAGAGCGAGAGTGAGAGCAACAAAAAGAGAGAGATTCACATATGTATTTGTGTGTTTGTGTGTGTGTGTGTGTGTAAAGAGAAAGAGGCAAAATAAAATATGATAAAAAGAGAGAGTCAGATGATGAGGTGGGAGTCGTCAAGGAAAGAAATGGAGGGATTGGGGTTGGCACGACAAATGAGAATGCTAGGAGGAAGTTAGGAAAAATTTGGAGAGGAACGGGTGGAGATGGCTTGAGGTGGTGGTTAAGGTGGTATAGAATTAGAGTCAGTGGCTTTGGAAGGTAAGGAATGTAAATAAAATTTAAATTTTAAAATAAATTATAAAAATATGAAAAATAGAAATTTAAAGAAGATAGTAGAGTGCTACTAGCACTCTAATTTCATGTAAGTGAAAATAAACAACACTTATTGTAGGGAATATTATGCGCTAAAATATTTGTTTTTATTTTTTCTATTGGGACGGGCTTCTCTCCAGTCTTAAATCAAACTAGAGAGATGTTGTCTAGCCCATTGGCCCCACTTTTGGGCCCTGTTTGATAATCTGAACTATTTACATTTCACGATTTAGCGAGTACACCATCCCTGCAAAAAATCAAGTCGATCAGATAACGGCAACAACGTGTTCCAATCAATTTTGTATGAACAAAAAATGAACGGTGAGAAAATAAACAATTCATACAAAATTGATCCGAACATGTGTTTTCCGTTATCCGATCGACTTAATTTTTTTCAAGGATGATGTACTTGATGAGCCTAAACTATGAACGGTTCAAATAATCAAAATGAGGCTCAAATTGGGCCCAATAGGCCAGACTGGATTGTCTAGCCTGATTTGGGATTGGAGATAGTCCAGACCCTTTTCTATTAGGTTTTGTTTCATAGTGTTTAAGTTTGTAGTTATTTTGTTTGAAATTTTTTATCAATGCACACAGTATACATATTATTCTATAATTTTGAGATACATGTTAAGTATTTTTATTATAAATGTTTATCATTTAAAAATGAAATTATGCAATTATTGCACATATTGTCATAACTCTATTAGAAAATTATATAACATCTTTAAGGGGTGCATATGTTGGGGAATTTTCAAAATGATTTTTAAAATTAATAGTTTAGGTTTTGGGTGTTTTTAAAACCTTCCTTGTTTTTCAATGGAAAGCTTGAAACAAGCTTAGGGATTTTGTCCTACATTGGAAATAGAGGAAAACATGGAGTACTTAACAAAGTGCTACATGAAATAGTCCTTTGAATATAGAATTGTGGAATGGATGCTAGTGTGCATTCACTTACACCGCAAGAGCACCATCCACACACGCACGCACACATGCGCATGGCGTGTGTAGTGGGTTGTGTAGCATTTGATGGAGCACTTTGCATTTTGCACAAACGAATCGGCGTAAGGCGCCATGATAGCGCTTTTCTATTTGCTTTGGACAGGTTGTAGAGATAACGTGTGATCAGTCAATGTACCGATTTGGTGTGTGACTAATTTATAAAGTATATCAACAATGCAACGGTCAAATCTAATCAAATGCGATCAAGGGACATGACCATTCGATCAAATGCATCAAGGCCTATAAGTAGGCTGTGAATCTTACCATTTCAATCATCTAAAATTCTACAAGCATTCAGGTAATTCTCTCTCTCTCTCTCTCTCTCTCTCTCTCTCTCTCTCTCTCCCTCTTGATTTAGAGTTTTCGATCAAGAGTTTCTTAAGCATGTTTCTACTTTCCTTGCTGATAATCATTTTCTACAAATTTGATTATCAGTGTCTTGGTTTTCTTGATTATATCAAGAGTATTCTGATCTACTATCATCAATGCAGATGCCAATAAACTTGATCCTTAGATTAGGCTTCATTGTATCCTAAGAGATGAATTTGCCATAACCCCCTACACACTCATTGGTGAGTGCAAATATTATTTTTAGGAAAGCAACTTAGTAATGTGACTTGAAGCACCAATTTTCTGTTCTACATAGACAAGTTCATCGCCAGTTTTCAAAGACCCAAAGACCACCAACTAAAGAGTTCAAGACAAATTTATCCAACAATCTAAAGACAACAATTTGCTATGGCAATGTCTATTCAAAAAAGAACTCTAGATTTCATGAAGCTTGATTGATTTGATAGAGGAAATTTATGATGCTAGCAAAAGAATATGAAAATGTCTTTATGGCATTATAGATGTATTATTGATAGAGGAAATCTCGTTATTTCTAATGACCTAAACGAGCATGCCATAAAGGGCATGTAGCCATCTACATGAAATTTCTAATGACCTAAAGGGCATGTAGCCATCTACATGATAGAGGAAATCTCTTTATGGCATGCTCGTTTAGGTCATGTTAATACTATGAAAATGCATGATATGATCAATTTAGATTTAATTCCTATAACATTAACATGTTTGAAAAATGCAAAATTTATTTGAAATCTAAACTTTCTCGCATTCTTCCTAAAGTAGATAGAACCACGTCTCTACTTGAACTTGTGCATAGTGATGTATGTGACATGCATAGCACCCCCATTAGAGAAGGTAAGAAATATTTTGTAACATTCATTGATGATTTTTCTAAGTATTGTCATATCTATCTTTTCCATTCAAAAGATGATGTGCTTGAAAAATTTAAAATTTTTAAAATCAGTGTAATGTCAAAATAAAGAGACTTAGGTCTGATAGAGAAAGTGAATACCATTTTTTAGAATATTGTGAAAATATTGGTATTATTCATGAGAAATCTACACCTTATACACCACAACAAAATAGAGTAGCAAAGAATTTGGCATTAATAAAAATTGTTAATGCTATGCTTTCTTAATTAAATTCTGGTTTTTTGGGTGAAGCCTTGCTCACTGCCTATCACATACTCAATAGAATTCCTCTCAAAGAAAGAAATGTTACTCCTTATGACCTTTGGAAAAATAAGAAACCTAATCTAGGTTACTTGAAGACTTGAGGCTATAGAGCAATCATCAAATTTCCTGAACCTAAAAAGAAGAAATTAGGTGAAAAGAGAATTGAATGCATATTCCTTGGATATGCTATTCATAGCAAATCATATAGGTTTTTGGTAATAAAGCCTAATGGTCCATTAGAAATAAATACCATCATCGAATCACATGATGTGGTATTTTATGAAAATCGTTTCACAACCATTCCATGGTTGGATTCTAATCAAGGAAATGAATCAACTCCTTTGATGTCTATAGAGGAAAGTGATCCTTATGAACCCATTGAATCTATTGAGCCTAATGAAACTAATGAGCTTATTGAGCTAAGAAGGAGTAAGAGGGCTAGAATTGACAAGTTCTTTGGCCCTAACTTCATTGTTTACCTAGTAGAAGGAACTATGGAAGCTCATTGCAAGAAAACAATGATTTTGTTGAATGTGGATTCAGATCCATTTACCTTTGAGAAGTCTATGACGTCTCATGATGTTGCTTTCTGGAAAGAAGCAATAAATGATAAGATGGATTCTATAATGGGTACCAATACCTAGATACTGGTCGATTTTTCACCTAGATCCAAACCAATTGGTTGTAAATGGATTTTTAAAAGGAAATGAAAGTTGATGACACAGTTGACAAGTTCAAACCAAGATTAGTTGCTAAGGGCTTTACACAAAAAAAGGGTATCGATTATTTTGATACTTATGCTCCGGTGGCAAGAATTCCCACCATCCGAGTATTGATTGCCCTAGCTTCAATCTACAAGATTGAAATCCATCAAATGGATGTTAAGACCACTTTTCTAAATGAGAGTTAGATGAGAAAACCTACATGTAACAATTGGAAGGGTTTGTTGTACAGGGCCAAAAACACAAAATGTGTAAACTCATTAAGTCACTTTATGGACTGAAACAAGCTCCAAAATAGTGACATGAGAAATTTGAGAAAGTAATAGTGTCATGTGATTTTTGGATACATGAATCTGATAAGTGTGTATACAATAAAGTTACTTACAATAGAGGTGTAATCATATGCCTTTATGTGGACAACATGCTTTTTTTTTTGGTACTAACAATGATATAATTGAAATTATTAAAAATTTCTTGTCATCTACCTTTAGTATGAAAGACATGGGCTTGGTTGGTAATTCTAGGTATTAAGATCAAATGAGAGGGCAATAATTTGATTCTTACCTAGTCACACTATATTGAGAAAATTCTTAAGAAATTTAATCAATATAATAGTACACCCATGTCTACACCTTTTGATTCAAATTTGAAATTGTATCACTACTACAAAAATAGTTAAAGATCACACTTTGACAAAAAAAAAGGTCTCACTTTTATTGGAAGTGTGATAAAAAAAAATTAGATTGATATTTTAATCACACTTAATTTGATTGAGTGTGATAATATTTATTTTTTATGTCACTTTTCAATTAAGTGTGATTATATATATATATATATTTTTAATCACACCTTCTAATTAAAGTGTGATTATATATACACTACTACTTTTTAATCACACTTTTTAAACAAGTGTGATTATATATATATTTTTTAATCACACATTCTAATTAAAGTGTGATTATTTATATATTTTTTAATCACACCTTCTAATTAAAGTGTGATTATATATACACTACTACTTTTTAATCACACTTTTTAAACAAGTGTGATTATATATATATTTTTTAATCACACATTCTACTTAAAGTGTGATTATTTATATATTTTTTAATCACACCTTCTAATTAAAGTGTGATTATATATACATTACTACTTTTTAATCACACTTTTTAAACAAGTGTAATTATATATATATATATTTTTAATCACACATTCTAATTAAAGTGTGATTATTTATATATTTTTTAATCACACTTTCTAATTAAAGTGTGATTATATATACACTACTACTTTTTAATCACACTTTTTAAATAAGTGTGATTATATATATATTTTTTAATCACACATTCTAATTAAAGTGTGATTATTTATATATATATTTTTAATCACACATTCTAATTAAAGTGTGATTATATATACACTATTACTTTTTAATCACACTTTTTAAATAAGTGTGATTATTTATATATTTTTTAATCACACATTCTAATTAAAGTGTGATTATTTATATATTTTTTGTAATTAAAATGTGATTATATATACATTACTACTTTTTAATCACACTTCCTAAATATGTGTGATTGTATAAAATATTTCAAATTGATTTTTATATAAAATATACAATTCCCAAATTTTTAATCACACTTAATCTGATTGAGTGTGATAATATTTATTTTTTATGTCATTTTCTAATTAAGTGCGATTATATATATATATATATATATAGGGTAAATTACACTGACAGCCCCCAAGGTTAATATTTATTACAGTTCCCCCTTCACGTTTTGGAAATTACATCTCCCTCCCTGAGGTTTAAAGTTTCATTACAGATTCCCCCTTAGCAATTTAATTTTTTTTAAATACTAATTTTGCCCTTACTAGGTAAATTACATTGACACCCCTTACATTTTAGAAATTACAATCCCCTCCCTAAGGTTTAAAGTAGCATTACCAATTGTCCCATTAGTTAGTATTAGTTGGAAAAATAATTATTTGAAAAAAAAAATTGTTAGTAAAATTTTTAAATTTCTGTTTAAAAACTAACATAAACTTATTTTTTTAATTTACGTTTTTTCCTCAAATTTACAAACTGAGACAACCATTTATAAATCAAAAAAATTATCAAAAAAAATTTTATGACAATTTTTAAAATTTTTGTAAATATAAATTGAAAACTGAAAACGAAATGGTTACCAAACAGGTTTCAGATCGTAAAAATATCGTAAAATTAACAAATAATTAAATAAGTTACCAATATAAGAAATGACTTATCAAAAGATTCTTAGGCTATGTATGATTTGATTTTTAGAAAAGAAAAATTAAAAATTAAAAATTAATTTGGTTAAGAAATAAAAATAAAAAATAATTATCATTTTTATATAATTTTTATCTTTCGAGTGGTTAGAAATAATTTTTTACAAATTAAATTGAAACAGCCATATGTATGTATAGAACCTGTCCAAAAGTTAAAATGATAATTATTTTTTACCCTTAAATGATAATTATTTTTTAGTTTTTATTTCTTAACCATATTAATTTTTAATTTTTAATTTTTTTTTTGTAAAAATAAAACCAAATATGGCCTAAGAATCTTTTGATAAGTCATTTTTTACGTTGGCAACTTATTTAATTATTTGTTAATTTTACAATATTTTTACCATCTAAAGCCTGTTTGCTAAGGTGTCATTTGGTAACACTTACGTTTTCAGTTTTCTGTTTATATTTACAAAAATTTAAAAAACTCAAATAAAAATTTGTTTGGTAAATTTTTGATTTATAAATCAGTGATCTCAGTTTATAAATTTGGCCAAAAAATGTGTTTCCGTTTTGAGTTTTTAGTTTTTTTTTTTTTTTACCACCCAACACTAGCCACCACCCGTCACCATTTTCCACCACCATTTTCCACCACCACCACCCACAACCCATCCCCCACCACCACCTGCCACCACCACTCACCACCCACCTGCCACCACCACCCACCACCCGCCACCAACACCCACTTGCCAGCCACCATCATCCACCACCCACCTGCCACCCACTCGCCACCACTCCCCACCTGCCATCTACCCGCCACCCGCCACTACTATCCACCGTCCGCCACCAACACCCACTTGCCAGCCACCATCACCCACCACCCACCTGCCACCCACTCGCCACCACTCCCCACCTGCCATCTACCCGCCACCCGCCACTACCATCCACCGTCCGCCACCTACCCGCTACCACCACTCAGCACCCATTTACCACGACCATCCACCACCAGCCACCCACCACCACCACCCACCAGCCACCCACCCGCCACTACCACCCACCACCACCACCACCCACCCACCCACTACTATCACCTGCCACCACCACTACCACCCACCCGCCACCCACCTGCCACCACCATCCACCACCCACCCCCAGTACCACCATCCACTCGCTACCACCTGCCACCTTCACCTACCTACAACTACCACCACCCGCCATCCGCCACCCATCTGCCACAACCACCCACCACCTGCCACCACCATCCACCACCCGTTACCACCATCACCACCACACACTCGCTACCACCCACCACCCGCCGCCATCACCCACCCACCCATCATCACCACCCGCCACCTACCTGCCACCATCACCCACCCGCCACCACCCGCCACACACTTGTCACCACCACCCGCTACTACCACCACCACCACCCACTCGCTACCACCCGCCACCGTCATTCACCTACCTACCACCACCACCCGTCATCCGCTACCCACTTGCCACCATCACCCACCACCAGCCACCACCACCACCACCACCACCACCACCACCACCACCACCACCCACTCGCTACCACCCACCACTCGTCACCATCACCCACCCACCCATTGCCACCACTCGCAGCCACCACCCGCCATCCGCTACCCACCTGCCACCATTGCCTACCACCCGCCGCCACCACCGGCACCACCACCACCACCACCACCCACTCGTTACCACCCACCACTCGTTACCATCACCAACCCACCCATCCACCCACCACCACCACCACCCATTCGCCACCACCCACCACCATCCGCTACCCACCACCCACAGTCACCACTTTCCACCACCATCTTCTGCCGCCACTTGTTATTTCTCACTCTTTTTTATATTTTTAAAATTTTTTAAACATTTTGTCAATTACCAAATGCGTTTGTAGTTTATGTTTTTCTAAAAATAAACAAAAATCAATTTATAAAATTTTTGTAAATATAAACTGAAAACGTAAACGTTACCAAACAAACCCTAATGAACATTTTTGTTAATAATGATGATTTTTTTACTGCTTGCAATATTAGACGTAAATAATAAACTTTTTACAACGTCCATATGACATGCCGTTAATATATCAATTATACATGACACGTATACATTAGCCGTTAAAAATATTGAACATTTTACGACGCACAAAAGTCAGTCGTTAAAAATATTACACTTTTTACGGCGTACAAAAAATCAATCATTAAAAAGTACATTTTTCACGATGCACATATGCTAACTGTTAAAAATATTTTATTTTTCATAACACGCAATTTTTGTCGTAAATAGTATGATCAAAATAAAAATAAGCGCCAAAATAAAATAATTTGGCGCCAAATGCTGAAATGAAATACTCTTCAAACGGGGCATAGCTGTCTCTCTATACAAATGCTATCTCAATCTGTCCGTCTCCCTCCCTCTCTCTCTCTCTCTCTCATGGCGATTTCAAGGTCCTGAACCAAAAGTCTAAGTTTTCCCCATTTTTTATAGATTGAAACTTGGAAGATCTTCACCATTCTTGGAAAAAGTTGGAACTTTGTTTTTTTTGTTCTTCTTAGTAGACCATTACTCTCTCTCTCTTTCTCTCTGCAAATCATTGAGGAAGAAGAAGACATGACTGCGCTGAGTGTAGCCACCAGACACTACAAGAAAGCAATGAAATTGGGAATCTCTCTCTTCCGCAGAGGCTTCAACTCCTCCAGATGGTTTGTCTTCTCTCATTTCGTGCTTCGATTTTTTGTAAAACCCTAAAATTTGACAAACAATGGGTGTGTGCATGTATATTGAATTTGATGATTGTACAAACAGCAAGGCAATGACGAAGAGGCCAGGATAAAGTTGCTGAGGAACAAGAGAGAGGCAGTGATGAAGTAGATGAGACATGACATCGCTGTGATTCTTCGATCTGGTCAAGATGCCACTGCTCGCATTTGGGTATTTCTTCTTTAATTTTCCTTCTTTCATTTCATCTCACTTTTATTGTTTTGTAATTAATCTGTGTGGAGCTAGCTATCCCCAAATTTGGTTTTGGGCTTTTTTGCCTTTTGAAATGGAAACTACATGAGAGAGTGATTCCCTTAGAAGGGGAAGATAAACAGTTTGGTAATATTTTTTCTACCATCATATTATGCTGATGTACCTATATCGTTCAGTTATTGGTATTTTTTTCTGATCATTTTATTATTTTTATCTTCTTACATGTGGCTTCCATATTAAAATGATTTTACTGTAAGATTCTTGGCAGCGATTGCTAATTTAATTCTTTTACATATCTTCTTTTCCATCATCACATTTTAATTTTTAAATTTTTTTTTTTTGTGATCTTTTCTGTGATGCGGGTTATGATCATTAAGATTCTTTTAGATGGAATTTGTAAGGACGTTTTTGTGCAATTGGATTTCATCAAATATCTGAGCTCTATATCATTTGTGTGTTTAGATTATGATCGGTTGGTTGTTTTGAGATTCTCATCCCTAGTACTCACATAAAGAGGTGTCTCTAAGTGTGTATCATGGATTTCTTGAAGACCGCTTGTGAAAATCTTGGTTAATCATAATCTGCTGTTTGTTTGAAAGGGCCCTTCGCCATAGAAAGAGGGCTGCTTTGGGATCCTTGAAGAGAATCCTGATCATGCAATTTAGATGGGGGTCCAATGTCAGGAAAGGTTCAATTAACAAGTTTTTGATGTAGCAAACTTTGACGAGGTTTTCTTTTTTTCCTTCTTTTTATTGTGAAATCAATTGATTTTCACTCACGGATATTTATTAAGGATTCCATGATTAAGGAATTGAAGAGTTTGAATTGATCCATACTTGTCTAGATACACAGCATCAACAATCATTTGAAGAATTTTGTTTCTTTATATTCAAGGATGAATATACGATATTTAAGTTGTCAATCTGCTAGACATACATGATGGTGGAGGCTCTCTATTGCTCATGGATGCAGATTGATAATAATCAAACATGGTATGCTGCTTCCTTTTCCTCACAAAATCCAAAGGGTTTTATTTAGTCCTGTGAAAGTGTCTTATGCTGTCACATGTGCATGGGATCTTCAAGGCTGCTACATCATTGTGCTTTGTTGATTTAACCAGTATCTAGTATCACTCTGTGTTAAATACCGAGAACTTGCATGTGTGGTCCCTTGTACATCGGCACAAAACAAATTCAAGACATATTCCATTTCATTTTAATTCTTGATTTTACAAGAGACGTAGTTTGCATTCAACCCTTTATCATTTTTTTTCCCATTTAATTTGATTCAACCTTTATATTTTCTTTCTTAATCTATTTGATCTTTTGATTCATGAATGGTGCAGATTCTATTATACTTTTTTGTCATAAATTCCTCAAAACTCTCATCAAAATACACCCTTGACATAACTAGAGTATTACGTGAAATTCATATTTTATTTGTTCCTCAATATTTACTCTCCAGACACATCCCATTTTATTGGTACTTCACTTCAGCACTTCCCCGCTCGTTGCTTGGTTCATATCCTCTCTTTTTGGTGAGTCTAGAAACTGATATAAAAAGCTATTTCTTGCCTTGCTAGGCATCTCATTCTTGTGTATATGCTAGTTGTTCAGTATGTAATCACAATACATTATTTCTTTCGTATTTCTTCAACAAAAAGATGAATGTGTTGACCTCTTTTTTTTTTTTTTTTTTTTTTGGATTGTAGGAGGATTAGTGACTTAAAAGGTGGACGGTCTAATTTTCCGCCATTAAGTAATATGGAATCCATGAAAGTGCTGTGAGTTGGCTTTGCTACTCTCTTCTAAGACACACCGTTGTATTCTCTTTTTAAAGTAAAAATTAAACTTAGATGGTCTGATGCAGGGTACTAAGGAAATGCTCAATCTATGGAGAGATACCTAGATATATTGGGGATCTAACAAAACTGAAAACTCTGTCAGGAACTTGTGTCCATTTTTTTAATGCTTGCAATTGAAGATATCACTCTGATTAATGGTTTGGAGAATTACATGCCTGGAGTTAGTGTAGAAAGTCTTATCATAAGTGTTCTTGCTGCATATCATACAATTATTGAGTTTACAAGAATTCTAAATTTCTTCAAAGGGTGCAGAAATGTCTTCATGTATCTTTTCTTGTCCCACTTTTCAGATAATTTCTGGACATATTAGCCTTATTTCATCTCATGTTATTCAGGTTATTTAATACTACATCTTGGATTTCACCTATACTCATGTATGAAAGATCATAACTCAATTCAATAGTATGGAAAGATTTATTTCAACTTGAAAATCACTGGGATAGGTCGTAAAGGTGCTCTAAATTTACAGGTTTGGCAAGGCATCTGTACCTGATCCAGTTTTGGTTACCATTAGATGGCATTGGACATTGTTTCATTTGTTGTTTGTTTATCAAATTATCTTCTATTTTCCTTAAATATAGCATCAGTTGATTGTATGGACTTGAGTAGCAGGATTTTACTGCCAAATAGGAGCAATAAGTATCAGTTGAGTTGTCATTATGATGCTTAAATAGAGCCCAACAAAGGGATAAAAATCTTTGGGTGTACTGGTGTATTTTCTAAAGTGGATTAAAATCTATGCAAATGCAATTTTTTGGATAGGTGGAGCAAGATCAATTATTGCTTGCTCTCAGTGGTTATGTATCAAAACTATTCTATTATACCTGCACACTGCATCCTTTGTTATAAAGTTGCAATCATTGAGGTTTTACTTCTTTTGAAGTTAATAGCCAGATTCTTCTGATAAAAATAGTAATTTTACTAAACTATTATGCTATCAATTAGTGTTCATTGATTCTATATTTGGTGGACTTATGTTCGTGCTCTTTGTCAATGTAGAGACCTCAGTTTCAATCACTTGAGTGGTGAAATTCCAACATCTTTTGTCCAACTAGCTAAAGTAGATTTCATGTAAGGGGATCTCTTGTATAAATTCTTCTTTTTCCTGACATATGCTCATTGATGGAGACATGAGAATGTTGTTTGTAGGTATTTGATCTTTTCTTATGTATGCTCATTAAACGACACTACAAGGATGTTTTTTGTAGGTATTTGACGGGGAACCAACTTGCTGGACAAATACCTGGATGGATCCTTTCAAGAAACAAGAATGTGTATGCACACTTTTCACATTAATCAATTTATCATCCAACTTTGACAATTTGTGACATCAAGTTCCATGAAAGAATAATGCAGGTTATTGTTTAACTTGTTTAAAGTTCTTAGTTAAGACAAATTTTAATGTTTTCCCTCTATTTTAATATACAGGGATATTTCTTATAACAATTTCACTTGGGAAAGCTCAAGTCCAGTTGAATGTCCTCGAGGGAGTGTGTAAGTGTAATTTTATTTGTTCCTTCTGTTTTTATCTCGCAGAACTACATAGAATTGCAATAGTAAATCTCTTCACTGACTTTTCAGAAATTTGGTCGAGACCTACTCTGCCGCCTCCACCAACAAATTGTAAGATTCTTGTGCCTGTATTTTGTATTAATGTATTTTGAGAAGATTGCCATGTTTCTTTTCCTCTTTGGTGGGTGTTGCTTTTTGTTTATGAATAATAGCTCCAAACATTGCCTTTTCATTTCTGAACTATAAGCAGGCTACTACTAATGCTTGCATTCCTTTCCTTATATACTGCAGAAGTAGAGTTCATCCATGCCTCAAGAAAAACTACCCATGTTCTGCTATGGGTAATCAATGTAAGTAAATTAACGATTCAATATGAGTTTCAATCAAACGATTGAATCCATTGTCAAATCTTAAATTGAAGAAATTGTATTTCACTATGATTCAGTTCAGTTCACTATGATTTTCTATAATTTAGTTCTGTTTGCATAATGTATGAAATGATGTCATTTTTGCAACATGAGAGAGAGAGAGAAGGAGAGGTGCTTCAATGTTTTACTCAGATTTGTCAACTCTCAACAGATTATTCCTTGCACATTAACTGTGGTGGCAAGGAGGCAATCTTCAATAACAGCAAGTATGAAGCTGATTTAGAAGTGAGAGGTGCTTCAATGTTTTACTCAGGACAGAACTGGGCATTTAGCATCACTGGGAACTTCATGGATAATGATCTTGAGGCTGATGTTTACATTGACGCTAACACTTCTAATCTGCATAATGTCTCTGCTACTGATTCAGAACTGTATACAACAGCACGTGTATCGCCCCTCTCTCACATTCATCTCATTTTTGTTTTGATGTGCAGGACACTCAAAACCTTGTCGTGGAAAGATGGGAAGAACAACCAGTGAATTCTGTCTCCATGAACGCTTTTGAATGCTTATATCTAAATCTTAGGGTCTCAACCTCAGTTCTCTATTTGAAAAGCAAATGTTATGTCAAAGGCATATAGTTTTTTGATTGTTATGTTTTGGTAGCCGAGCTATCAGATGTAGAGATTTTTAGAATCTGAGCATTCCATGCATTTTTGTCAGTTAAGTTAGAGTTCCTATCTCATATCATGAATGAACCAGCTGATATTTAGTTATTGCTCACCTAAATATGCTAATTCAAGTAACTCAATATTTTGGTTTTTATTTTTTGTGCTTTTGTTTTTCTTCTCTTTTTAGTTTCTAATGATAGCAATTGATTTTTGTTTGGCAGGTGAAACGATGACAATCCTTCTCAGCGATAAATGTACTAATTAAGTTATTGTATGAACAGTACAATGTCATTGACACTGAGTTGCTATGGCATCTAATTGTTAACGGGGAAGTTACTTTCAAAAGGATTAAGATCAAGTAGAAATGATTAATGTTCCTATTTTGGTTTGTTGAATTAAGTTTTTAGTTTATTCATATGCATCAACGATTTCTGGATTAATTTGTGTTTTCATTTTTCAGGTCAGAAATTTTTTGGAGAGATGCAAAATATGGTCCAAGAATTAAAGAACTTAGTTTTTTAAGTTTTTTCATTTTTTAATATATGTAAGCACAGTAAATTTTTTTTTTATTTAATTCCTTTGTATATAGTTTTGAATATTTAATTTCCATTTATGAAATATATTACGTTATTCTATTCAATATGTGGTTATGATTCAAAATATAGTATAGAGTGTGTATTACATTCTTCAAATGTGCATACAAAAATAATATTGATTATTTTTTAAATATGTCGAACCCTTTTTTTATTACAGATTTTATTAGTTATTAATCACACTTAAAAGATATGATCTAAATGTTATTAATCACACTTAAAAGATGTGATGTAAATATTTTTAATCACACTTAAAAGATGTAATCTAAATGTTATTAATCACACTTAAAAGGTGTGGTTTAAATGTTATTAATCACACTTAATTTTTTTAATCACACTTCCAAAGATCACACTTAAAAGGTGTGATTTAAATATTTTTAATCACACTTAAAAAGTGTGATCTAAGTATTTTTAATCACACTTAAAAGATGTGATCAAAATATTTTTAATCACACTTAAAAGGTGTGATCTTAATGTTATTAAGCACACTTAAAAAGTGTGATTAAAAATGATCTCTTTTAATCACACTCCCAAAGATCACACTTTAATAAAACTTAAAAAGTGTGATTAAATAACATACATCACACAAAAAAAGTGTGATCTTTATCTGTTTTTGTAGTAGTGTATCCTAATACTAGAAGAGATGGTGATCAGCTAGAATACTCAAGAGTAATGCCTGATGTATGCCATGACTTCTACTAAACCTAATATTGCGTTTGTAGTAGGAAAACTTAATAGATACACTAGTAATTCCAATAGTATGCATTGGCATGATGTTAACCAAGTACTTAGACACTTGAGGAAAATAATAGACTATGGAATAGTTTATAATGGCTATCCAGTGCTGAAAGGATTCATGGATGCCAATTGGATAATTGACCATAAGGATCACCTGTCTGCGAGTGGTTGGATTTTTACTCTTGGATGAGGAGCTATCTCCTCGGGTTCTTAGAAGCAGACATGTATAATAGACTTAACCATGGCGTATGAGTTTGTAGCATTGGTTTATTGTAGTAAAGAGACAGAGTGGCTAAGGAATCTCATAATAGAGTTATGGCCAAAACCTATGACTAAGACATAGCTATGTCAAACAGTTAATCACAGAAAATGTGATTACCATTAGTTATGTAAACTCAAGTGAAAACTTGGCTGACCCCTTAACAAAGAGACTTGTAAGGGATTTGGTATGTGAAACATCAAAGGGGATGGGTCTTAAGCGCACGTAATATAATTACTCTTGGTGGAAACTCGACTCAACACGTGAAGAAACATTAAGTCTTGAGTTTAATAAGGCCAAGTACACCATATGTCATGATTGCAAGCACTTAGTTTTATTTCATTTTTATCCCAATGTTAAAGTGCTGGGTACCTATAATGTAGAAAGAAGAGGATGAGTTAGCAAACTTTTAATAAGCTTACAACTAGATTGTTAGGGTATTGTAAATTATAGGGGTACTCTCAGTAAGCTTACCTATGTGGATGTAGGAGATGGTGCTGCTTCTTATGAGTGCAAGGGCTTGACTCTAGTGCACTCATGAAACAGAATACATACACAAGACCAATCCACGTGTCGGTTTGTTTGAAGATTTGAGGTAACCTGTACTATGCGTGAGACACATCCTGTCACGAGCCAAACCCGCCCCTAAGGTTTGGTCCATGGACAGCCTGTACATAGGCCTCAAAACAGAATTTTAAAATAATATTTAACCACATACGGGGCCTTAAGCGGAAGCAAAATCAATAAAAGACAATATCCATTGAGCTTGTGCATACATGATGGTTTAATTGGATTTAAGCATTTAAATACATTCCCAATATATAGATCTCACACACCCTTACATAAGACTTAGTAATTTATAAGACACCCAACAATAAATTTAAGGCCTCCACGTGGAGACATACCCCAGGTGACTTGGCAGACAAGCGAACCCCAGTACAACTCTAGTGTCAATCCCCGACGGCTCACCTACAGAAATATACATAAAACAGAATGAGTAAGGCTCAGTGAATAATAGCAACTTAAGAAGGTTAATTGAATAAGCAAAACCTTGGATAAAATAAATAGACAGATACCAACCATATACAGGTCTTATCTATAACTATATTTTAATATGGTCTCAGGTTCACGTATAACACAGAACAACCATAGGTCTAACAGATACAGAACGGCCATAGGCCCAGTCTTTAAATAGAATGGCTTTAAGCCCTTAAACAGAGTGGCATTGAGCCCTTAAACAGAGTGGCGTTAAGCCCTTATCAGAATGGCGCTAAGCCCTTATCAGAATGGCGCTAAGCCCTTATCAGAATGGCATATAGCCCTTATCAGAATGTATGAACTCAAGAGGTGTCTCACACAGATTCTAGAGGTGACTCGCATGGCAGCACTTAGCTCCGTGCAGCACTTTGCTTCATACTAATAGATCATACAGAATGGCCATGGGCCCAGATATCACAAATTGGCCATAGGCCTCACTTATGTCATAGAACAGCCATAAGCCTCATAACTTTCACAAAACGGCCATAGGCCTCAGTTCACATATGTATGGACTCAAGAGGTGGCTCGTACGTATTCTAGAGGTGACTCGCATTGCAGCACTTAGTTCCGTACAACACTTTGTTCCATACCAGAAATCATTAGGTCTTAAAAATCGAACAATCCATATCATGTCATAACATAGCATAACCAAAACGGATAAACAGAAACAAAATAATTTTAGTTTCGGAAGAATACCATTATACAATAGTGCACATAAGCTTCTCATGGTTTAGTTACAGATTAACACAATTGTCTTGCGAATAACAGAACATTACTGATAACTATTACCAGAAGGCACATGCATCACCACAGTACTATCGATAGAGACAGAACCATTCACATCATAATGGCCTCGGCCCACTTCTATGAATAGGGACAGAATGACCTTTGGTACATATCAATGCCATTATTCAAACATATCTATTAATTTAATCAAAGCACAATATCGATGGAATAGGCCATTCACAAACAACAATACATAAATCATAATCATAGAAGTAAGTGAAACGTAACGTTACACTACTATTACTCACAGAGACCGGCCCCCAGTAGTAATGGTACAATGTCCTCGTCTAGACCTATAACACAATGCGCAGAGCATTATAAGAACGTACACAATTCCTTACTTTACTTTTTACTCAGTAGTCATATCGGTACTAAACTCATTAGTCTATAATAAGTCATAATCTATGTCACAGAAGATAAGAGGAATCGATAGAAAAATGGCTCAGATGAAGAAACAATACAAACCGATAAATAGAAAGTAGACAGTCATTACTAAATCAGGCATAACTATTTTTGTATTTAGAATTTGGGAGTGAGACCACCACCATTGAAAACTAGACTTCTGGGGCTTGATTTTAGGCTTAAGAATCACTCAAAACGGAGTCTGGATACAAAAGATACGCTTGTTTAAAGTTGACGGAGCAGAGCTGTCTCCCGCACATACGGGAAACAGGGCCGCACGTGCGGCACGACGTGCCTTTTTAGCAGAATCAAAATTGGTTTTGGGGCTGAACTGCCGCACGTGCGGGAAGACTCGCCGCACGTGCGGCGATGGGTGATTTTTTGTCCGAAAATGGTGTTTTGATTAGGATCTTCTCATTTTCAAAATCAAACTTCAAATTCATGTAAATCAAAGCCCAAAACCCTTTAATACATGCTAAATTTCACATTATTAGCTTCCATTAAACATCATAATCTCAAACTACCACTCAATTCCCAAACACACAAACAAGGGCAATCTCCCTTTAATTCCATATAACAATTCAATTCCCTTATATTTGATACACATATACATAAGATATAAGGACAACCATGTGTATTCAATATAAGAAATCAAAGGATACGATGTATTCCTTCCATACAACCCAATTACTTCCAAACAACCAAGTGATAAGAACATCTTCCCAATTCAACAATTAACACACACACAACTCCAATTACCACCCTAAATCTCACAAATGAAAGGGAATTCTTATTCAAATCCAAGAAAGATGTTGAACTAGGTAGGTTAAACTCACCTTGAGCTTCAATCTCTAAACCCTCTCAATTTCCTTTCACGTTGAACTTCTCATTCCCTCTAAAATTCTCCTCTTCTAATTCTCCCTCAGGAGATATTTTGAATAGTGGCCCTAGATCAAATAGGTAAAGGACATATATATCTAAAATGTGAATAAAGACGAAAATCAACCAGTTAATTATTCCAAGTCAAAATTTCACAAAAAATCATATTATGACCTAAAAATTATGCTGATCTCAAATATAGAATTAATTTTAGATTATCGAGCCTCTAAGGCCTTCAATTTGCAGTATAAAGTTAACCACTCAACCACTCAAATGTGCATTAACAAATTAGACAAATTAGATTTCCAATTAATTTTTCCAAATAGTTCTAAAAATTCCCATTAACATACCCAAGTACTCGATTTTGATTTTTGAACCTGTAAAGGTCGGTAATTTCAATTTTAAAGTCGTGCGTCAACAGATAATGCTTCTATTCAAACATATATCATTAAATTAAAAGACATTAACCCACAAGGACATAAAAGTAATTTCGAATACGGATTTTGGGGTCGTTACACATCCAGTTAGTCGTATAAGATCACTAGTTCAAAAACAAGTTTACTATGTCATCTTGACTAACTTTGAAGTGTCTTCACTAAGTGAATAATTCAAATCGTAAAATATTTTCACCTATGCATAAGGCTGCTACGTGAACCAAGAATCATCATCTGATATTTTGAAAATGGTGGGAGAATGTTAGGAAATTTTCAAAATGGTTTTTAAAATTAGTAGTTTAGGTTTTGGGTGTTTTTAAAACCTTTCTTGTTTATCTATAGAAAGTTAGAAACAAGCTTAAGGACTTTGTCCCACATTGAAAAGATAAGAGAACATAGAGCACTTAATAAATTAATACATGAAATATTCCTTTGAATATGGAATTGTGGAATAGATGCTAGTGTGCATACACTCATACCGCAAGGATGATACTTTGCACCATCCGCATACGCACACACGCGGGTGGCGTGAGTTATGGGTTATGTGGCATTTAATGTTATGGGTTATGTGGCATTTAATGGCACACTTTGCACAAACGCATCGACGCCATGCGGGTGCCTTTCTGTTTGCTTCATACAAGTTGAAGCAATGGCCTGGATCCAACATGTCATAGGTGACGTGGAACATAGTCAGCTCTACATGATAGTGATATAGCGTACGTTAGTAATGAGTCAACCAATCGATCGAACGGTTACGTGTTCGATCTGGAGCAGTTTAATCATAATCACTGATTGGAGACACACACAATCAAACGAATCAGATGGTATCCGATCATGATTAGGTGTGATCAATTAATGCATCAATTTGTTGTGTGACTAATCCGCACCGTAGATCGACGATCCAATGATCAAATCTAATCAGATGCGATCAAAGGACATGGCCATTTAATCAGATGCATCAAGGCCTATAAATATGTTACAAATCCTACTATTTTAATCATCCAAAATTCCTGAAAGGAATCATGCAATTCTTTCTTTCTCTCTCTAGATTTAGAGTTTTCAATCAAGAGTTGTTTAAGCAAGTTTCTGCTTCCCTTGCTGATAATCATGTTTCTGCAGATTTGATTATCACTATCTTGATTTTCTTGATTATATCAAGAATATTTTGATTTATTGTGGTTAGTGCATACGTCGGCATACTTGATCTTTAGATCAGGTTTCATTATATCTTGGAGACGAATTTGTTGTAACCCTCTGCACACCTATGATGATTGTAAATATTGCCTTTAAAAAAAATGACTTGAAGCATTCATTTTATGTTCTACATTGATAAGTTCATCGCTAGTTTTCAAAAAGTCAAAGACCACCAACTATAGCATATTATAATACCTTCTAAAAATAATTTCCAAAAACCTTCTAAATTTTACAAAAACAGACGGAGTATTTCACTTATTTTGTAAATAATTTTTCATTCCCTTCCCGTGTTTGAGCAAACAAATCGAAAAAATTATAAATTGGTTTGATCCAAACTAAATTATACCACTTTGTTTGATTTTTCTGATGAATAATTAGGTCATAGTTTTTAAAATAAGCAAATTATATTTTATGATTCAGACTATGATTTTATAGTTACGGAACTAATCATGTTATAAATAATATTTTGTGATCATGTTGTGAATGATGACATAATTTTTAAAATCATAATTCTAAATCAAATCAAATTACTTTTTACTAGTTTGTTCTGAACGAAATAATATCCGATCGCCACTTCTGCCTGTGGCTATCAGTGAGCATTGTTCCCACCAGGCTACTATTTAATTTATTTTTAAAATAAATAAAATTTTAAAAATATATTTATGTATAAAATATATTTTTATTTTATGTTAGTAAAAATAAATAAGTTAAATTATAAATACACTTCATAAGATTTTGCTTCGAATACGAATTATTTTTTATAATTTTCAAAATTACAAAAAAATCTAACTAGTCAAGAAGTGTGTTTATAATTTACTGAAATAAATATAAATGTATTTCATATTACTTGTAAAATGAAGTAATAAATACATACAAAGAGGGAGGAAGGCGCCTGATTTGGGATATCTAAAAAAAATCTAAAAATTTAAAAAGTTATTTAAAAAGTTAAAAAGTTATCGCTATTCACAAAAAAATATATTAAAAAATTAATTTTACACAAAAATAAATTTCAAACAACTCCGTCGTTCCCACAGGCGGAGCTGACTTTTTGGAAAAATTGCACTTATTTATGTGCACAAATAACACGGTATTGTTCGGCCCGTGGGAGCCCATCACAGGTCCCTTTTTAATAATTCAAACCGTTCAATGTGTAGAACTCGTCGAGTATTATATACCTGTAAAAAATCATGTTGATTAGATATCGCTAATTATATGATCGAATCAGTTAAAATTTATAAAATAGATGGTGTTATAGTTAACGGTTGAAAAAAAAAACTCCGATCAATGTGATTTTTTACAAGCATATACTCAACGAGTTCTACACATTGAACGATTTTGATTAGCAAAACGGGACCCGTGGTTGGCTCTCACGAGCCGAACAGCACCTCTAATTCAATGCTCAAAAAGTAGGGAACCATCTCCCAGCCTATACTCTGCACACGCGGTCCATAATTCATTCCACCGTACAGCCTATTCCATCCCAATCTTCTCTTATACACTAATTTATATAATTTTTTAATACACATTTTTTGTAAAAAGTCAAAAAGCTATTCCAAACAATCATCTTTTTTTCCTCAACTTTTTAGTCCAAAAAATTAAAAAGTACACTTATTTAGGACACTCCAAACAACCCCTCAATTATAGTTTTTAAAATTTATTTTTGTATGAGTTTTTGTTTGCCTTTATTGAATTTTTTCATATTTTATTTTATTTTTTTAACTTTTTAAATATATCAAGATTAAATCCATCTAAAAAGTAAAAAAAATTTAACTAAAATATATATTAAAAAAATGTTAAAAACAAACAAAAACCTTAAAAAAAATACACATAGATTTTTATTGAAATTTTTTGTTTGTTTTAGTGTTTTTTTAAATATTTTTAGTCAATTTATTTTAATTTTTAAATATATTTATATTAGGTACATTAAAAAAATTAATTAAAATATAAAACATTAAAATTAAACGAAAGTTTATTTAAAAATAATTCTTAAAAAATTATATCAACACCTAATATTATTTTCAATCACTTTCGATTTTAGTTGAGATAAACATAACAAACAAACCACCGTGGGCCAGCTGGGTTGGTAAGGAGGTTTGCTCCCTTCCATACGGACCTGGTTTCGAATCCCCTAGCTGCTCAAGTGGGAGTCCGTTGGTTAAGGTGGCGCGGCTAGCTCCCCCCAGTTTGGCTTGTAGAGTCGGCTCCACAGGGACCGGCTTTGGGGTGTTCTGGGCATCAAAAAAAAAAAAAAAAAAAAAAAAAAAAAAAAAAAAAAACAAACATAGATATGCGTGTGATGTAAATATAAAATGTTATTTTATTTCTGTATTTTTCTGTCGTTGGTGCGCCACGCTTTTTAGCTCCCTCCCTCCCTCTTGATTTGACTCTCTCCTCCATCTCATTTAGGTCAAGTTTGACTATTTAAAATAAGTATATATTTTTTATCTTTTTATCTTTTTTTATTATATTATCTTTTTATTTTTCTATACATCTTTTTATAAAAAAACAAAAAATACATTTATTTAAGTCATTCCAAATCTGCACATCTTTTCATAAAAAGAAAAAAATTACGCTTATTTAAGTCATCTCAAACAACCCCTAAGTAGGTATTTTGTATTTACTAAAAAAAATATAATTTATATATATATATATATTTATTTATTTATTTATTTATTTGAATCATATTAATTAATATTTTTTATTTTTTATATAAAAAATTAAAAAGTACGTTTATTTAAAAATCCGAAATCACCCCTTAATTTAACCTCATTTGACTCCTGCTTTTATGTCCGCCTCTTACGCGTCAGAATCTTCTCATTGGTGGACTCCAACTACACATTCCAATTCAGTTTAATCGAACTCTTACCACCCCCACGCACTATTACCGCTTCTACCAGTCACCCCCTCTCCTCTTTTTACTCACCTAACCAGTAATTTCTCCTTCCTTTTCACCTCTCTCAACCGGTTTGTAATAAAAAAAAAAAAGATAAATTACAAAATGGATGTTTAGAAAGTTGCTAATAGATTATTTTAATTTTTGATTATTTTAAGAGATTAAATTTTTTTTATTTAAGAAGATAGTTAAATTTTTTTATAGTTAAATGTGATGTTTGTTAGAAAAAAAATAAAATAATTATGAGTTTGATAGGACATGTATCTTATTAGCTATTTTAACCTATTTTGTCATTTAGTACTATTTTAGCCAAAAAAACGAAAATAACTTTTTCTCAAACAAGTTTTTTTAAAATACAAATTATCCTTATCATTTGAAATATTTATAAATATATCTTGTTAGAATTTTTTGTTTAATAAAATTAATTAAATAAATAAAATTCTTAATTACTCTCTTATACAATAATAGAATTGCTTCAATTATTAATTAAAATAAATTTTTAACATCATTAAAATTGTTAATTAATTTAATTATTTATTATTAAAAAGAGCCATTTATTATGAAATTAAAAACTTTATGGGTAAGATATAATTTCTAGAATTACTGTAAATAATTTATATTTTAAACAAATATTAAAGATGTGTTTATAGTTTATCTTAAAAAATCCAAGTCTTTTTTCTTTATGCTTCGAATGAAAGACTACATTTTATAAGTAAAGTGAAAATTATATAATTTCATATTTTTTTAAGTCAGAACTCAAAAAAAAAAAATCATAACAAAAAATTATATGAGACATAATTAAAGATGTTAAAATAATATTATAATTAAGGATATATATGATAAAGTGATTGTATTGCGTCGCTACTCCACCCGCGTTCTATGACGTGTCCCACTTACATTGGTCAACTAGGGATGAATCCGTCTTTCTATGTAATTGTATTCCACTGGAAATAGGAGAACCATGCATCTAAATAAATAAATAAATAAATAAAAAAAAAAAAAAAAATGGTAACAACAAATAATAACACTGCTACATCTAATTTCTTCTTTTCAAAATCTTCTCAATGAGGTAATGGAAATTAAGTTCAATTAATAGAATATACACATAAATTTTCTTAAATTATAAGATTGTAAAATAATATTAAAAATAACAGTTAAATTAGAAAGATATTTTTTTAGTAACATAAAATTAAAAGTGATTTTAATTATTTAATTTAATTTTTTATTTATTTAGAAAATAAAAATATGTTAAAATAGAAATTATACAAAATTTATTTAAAAAATTAAGTACAAATATATTGTAATTAGATTAGATTAAGAAGAAAATACACAGATTAATTGTGTAGAGCATTGATTTTTTTTTTCTTTTTGAATTATTCATACGTATTGTATATAAATATATAAAATTTTAAATCAAATAAAAATGTTTCATAATAAAGAGTTTCATATTAAATAGAAAATTCAATATAAATTAATAGTAAGATATTAATAAGGTAGGCGAAAAGATAAAAAAATATCTTTAATATTTAATAGAAGAAATTTTAATTTTATAGAAATTTTATAGGAAGTAGAATTTTTTTACACATTAGGTTTTAGCACTAATTAAGTATAAGGGTATTGTAATATCTCGACTTTTATTACTCGATTATATTACCAAAATCTTGATTAAAGTCCATTTCTATAAAAGTAAAAACAGAAGCAATATAAATAATTAAACAATAAATGCTCTCTCATATAAATCATAATGACATAACCAAATACAATTGTTTACAACTGATGCCCTTAAACTTACATTTGAAGAAATTAAACAAAACAATGAAATATGAGGGTTTATCCCGTTTCACAATAAATTGGTATCCCGCCTACAAGGATGTGGCCCCATGACCAACACATAAAAGACTTCGTAATCTTGACTGACTCCTCCAACTAGTTTCTAAAAAATTATTACTATCGTGGAATGAATATTAATGTCTAGTAGGGATCTCAATATTTCTAAATCATAGTATTCCATAGATAAATATGATCATGAATGGTCAAGTGATAAATATATAAGTAATGTTATCTTTTCATAAACAAAATATACATACATGGACATATTTTTCCGGAAGATCCTCTTTAACAAAATAAGAGACAAAACCATTTATTTTCTTTCAAAATTATCTTTAATTTCTCAAAAGCTTTCCCAACTTCAATTTACAAATTTAACACCATATACGTATAAACAATCTCATCATCTCATAAATAAAAGAAAACAATTAACATCTATGGCTACCACCAAGCTTAACTCTCATCACAATAAACAATCTCGTCATCTCATAAATAAAAGAAAACAATTAACATCTATGGCTACCACCAAGCTTAACTCTCATCACAATACACAAATGGTTACAAATCCAACTACACACATTAATCCTTTATCACAATATCATTGTACACATTCATCTCAACACAATCATGCAGATAACAACTAAATAAGATTTTATTTCAAAATTTCGGCTTTGTCAAGCCAATCCAACACGCTTTACCTGGCAATAACCAGAAGGAAATGGAACCTATCTCAAAGTGTCGCGCTTTACTAGTGGCTAACCGGAAGGAAACAAAACCTTCATATAGCCCAACAATCCACATGCTTTACCAGGCGCAAGCCGAAAGGAAACGAAACCTATCTCAAAGTGCCACGTTTTACCGAACCCAAACTGGAAGGAAATGGAACCTTAATCCACGCTTTACCCGGCGCAAACCAGAAGAAAACGAAACCTATCTCAAGGCACCACGCTTTACCAAACCCAAACCGGAAAGAAACGGACCCTATATATAGCATTTTCCACACCCATCATTACATCCCTCGTTGATTCCAATTACAGAGATTGAATAAATCACATATAACATAACCTACTCAACAGCAACAAATACCATCATCTATCGATAGCCAAGGACAAAACATCTAAGCATTAAATAACATAAAATCTCATACTAACAAACCACAACTCTTACACATATTACTACATAAATCCCATAGCCTCTTTCACAATTTCAACACAAACTGAAAACCCAAGACAACCTTTAATTTCCTCTCATTCTCACAATCACATCCCCAATTCACATTAATTGATATTGTCCAAAAATTATACAATCATCAACTCCTTCCATCTCTCTTAATCCTCATAACATCATATGAAAATTAGGGCTTTTCACATTACTCTTCTTAAACATATTCCACTAGCATAAAATTCTCATAATTAATGTCAAAACATGAATTTTAACTTCTCAACCCAAAAACCTAACTTCCACCAGCATGCCTTTAAAAAATCTTTTTCAACAATCAAGTTTTTATGCAATAAGAGGTACCACATATCTATCTATGAGAGTATATTGAAGAAAAGTTTGAAAATCCCTGCCTCAAGCTAAAAAAGTCAAAGTGACAAAATGACGATTCGTTCAGAGTAGAATGAAGCCATCGATGCACTCTACAATCTATCTCGATTGAGTAAGGTGAGGGGATGACCCAAAGTGAGTAGATCTAAGAGTTTTGTGTGAAAAGCAAGAGTTTTAAGAGAGAACATGGAGGGTCACAAAGTAGAGTAAAGAAAAGAAAGATAGAGAATATGAATGTAACATTCTGTTCTGGAAGAGCACTCAAGCGGTAAGTGGTCACTCGAGCGGTGATTCTTCTAGTAATACATCGTAGTACTGCAAAACTTCCAAAACTTTGTGTTTACTGCTTGGGCGGTGAAGTGTTCGCTCGAACGGTATGTTCGAAATCTCTTTATCGCTTGAGCAGTTTGTTTGGGGTCAGATATTTTAAAATCACTTTTTGGCTTATTTCTTTCACTTTTTCCATCTTTTCTTCTCCTCACTCCTCCATTCTGAAAACCCTAACACCAAAACACTAGATTTCATCTATTTGAAGCAAGAAACCATCCTTGTTCCTTCATCAAAAGTGTTGATCTTGTTGAGAGCTATATTTTGAACTGATTGAATCGTGATATCTCGAAAGTTTATTTGTTGGGTCTTCATCTCTTCCCACACAATCTTGAGGTAGGAATATCTTTAGCCTTGTATATTTATGTTTTGGTTTGATTATGTGGTAATTTCATGATATCTGTGTGATGTGCGATGAGTGATTGGTATATGGGCATTAATAGTGATTGCGAGTTCTTGCCTTAAAATTTTTGAAATAAATACTTATCTCTTAATGAAAAATAATGTATACACCATGAATCTTGAAAAATGAAAGAATAGAAGAAAAAGGCCCAATTTCTTGTGAAACCCTAATCATGGTTCATGGGTCTTGGTTGGGTAAAAGAGATGAGAATTAATGGGTGAATTAGAAATGTATTGAGACATCTAGTGTTGAGATAAACTTAGAGTTTTGGATAGTTTGTTTGATGTGTGATGTGGTATTACCCGTGTGGAGAACTTGAGGTGGTAGCTAAGAACGCCTTTGAGATTCGTAATTTTTTGGGTTTCACCGGTTATTATAAGTGGTTTGTGAAGAACTTCTCCAATCTAGCATCCCCATTGACTAGACTAACCAGAAAATGGATGAAATTTGTTTGAAGTGAGTCATGTGAGAAATCTTTCATGAAGCTAAAGGCTAGATTAATTATTACACCAGTCCTGATCATTCTGGAGAGAGGGTTGGCTTACACCATCTATTGTGATGTTTCTAGAGAAGGTTTAGGTTGTTTTGATGCAAGAGGGTAAGGTTGTAGCATATGGTTCGTGTCAATTGAAGACTCATGAAAGGAATTACCCAACTCATGACTTAGAGTTAACCGCAGTGATCTTTGCCCTAAAACTTTGGAGACACTATTTGTACGGAAAGAAATTTGACATGTTCTCGGACCATAAAAGCCTTAAGTACCTATTCTCCCAAAAATATTTGAATCTACGTCAGAGAAAGTGGATGGAATTCATAGAAGATTATGACTTTGAATTGCACTATCATCCGAGAAAGGCCGACGTGGTGGCCGAAACCTTGAGTAGGAAATCCATAGGTACCATTGCTAGTCTTGCCATGAGAGAGTGGGAGATGTTGAATGGCCTGGATGAATTTGACTTGCACCTTAGTAACTCTCTTGAACATGTCACCTTGTTTATAGTCCTTGCATAGCCTACACTCATCACATGGGTTACAGAAGCTTAACGAGATAATCTAGAAGTGGAGGAAATTCAAGGAAAAATCTCCCAATAGAAGGAGGAGAAGGGGTTGAAAGTGTATTTCGATTTGAGTGTCTGGTATTTAGATTGCCTCTTTGTACCAAAATCTTGTAAACACGAAGTACTTCATGAATTCCATCACTCACTCCTTATTGTGCATTTGGGAGGCACAAAAATGTACTGTGATCTTAACCGTCAATTTTAGTGGAGATGTATGAAGCGAGATATAGCCTTGTTTGTGTCCAAATGTCTAACCTGCCAACAAGTCAAAGCTGAACACCAAAAGGTAGCCGGTTGTTACAACCCTTACCAATAGTCGAGTGGAAGTGAGAGAATGTCATCATGGATTTTATTTCGGGCCTTCCTAAAACACAGAGTGGTAATGATGTAGTTTGGGGCATCATGGACCGACTAACTAAGTCGGCCCATTTTCTTGCTATGTATATGGGGGATTCAGTTAATTTCTTAGTTGAGCTTTATGTTCGAGAGATTGTCAGGTTTCACGGGATTTCGGTGAGCATCATCTCAAATTAAGATTCTTATTTTACTACATGGTTGTGGTAGAGTTTACAAAGCGTTATGGAAACTCAGTTGACTCTTAGCACCACTTATCACCCTCAAACTGATAGGCAGTCTGAGTACACTATCCAAATCATAGAAGATATGTTGAGAGCTTGTTTATTAGACTTCAAGGGTTCTTTGGAGATACGCTTGCCTTTAGCGGAGTTTGCTTACAATAATAGTTATCAAGTTAACATCGGGATGGCACCTTTCAAAGCCTTATATGGGCATTTGTAGATCACCTGTGTGTTAGACCGAGGTGGGGGATTCCCACGTGCTTGGACCCGAGTTAGTTCGTGAGACCATCGAGAAAGTGGTTCTCATACAAAAGAAGTTAATTACGGCTCAAAGTCAACAAAATAGTTATGTCGACTGAAGGAGAAGACCTCTATTCTTTGAAGTTGGTGATCATGTATTTTTGAAAATATCACTGAAGAAGGGCTTGATGTGATTTGGTTGAAGGGGGAAATTGTCACATAGATTCATTGATCCTTTTGATATTCTCAAACGGGTAGGAGAAGTGGCCTATCGTCTTGCCTCACCACCATAACTTTTTGGGGTACATGATGTGTTTTACGTTTCTATGCTTCGTAAGTATGAACCCGATCATTCCCATGTCCTCGATTGGATATGTCTAGTGGTAGATGAAAACGCTTCATATAAGGAGAGACCTATGAAGATCTTAGACTCCCGAGAGCAAGTTTTGAGAGAAAATACCATTCCTTTAGTTAGAGTATTGTGGTATCATCACGGGGTAGAAGAGGCTACTTGGGAACGAGAAGCCAAGGTCTATGAGAAATTCTCAAATTTTTTTAATGATGTATAGTTTTATTAATTTGTTGCTCTACATGACAATATGTGTTTTGGCTTATGGAGAGAAGTAATGCAAAAGTGATATTTTCTTAACAAATTAGACTTTTATGCCTTCATTCGAATTGTGATTTGATTTCATTCTTAATAGATGATGTTTTGATTGTTGCAGTTAGTGTTAATAAGGTGTCTGTCTTCTTTAGGATAGACAAAGTTATTGTTGGCAGGAATCATGGAATTTCGGGGGCGAAATTCTTTAAGGGAGGTAGATTTTAACATTCTGTTTTGAGAGACCACTCGAGTGGTAAAGTGGTCGCTTAAGCAGTGATTCGAGACTTCTAGTAATTTCACTATAGAATTACAAAACTTCTGAAACTTTTTGTTTACTGCTCAAGTGGTGAAGTGTTCGCTTGAACAGTATGTTCGAAATCTCTTTATCGCTCAAGCGATGGAATGTGCGCTCGAGTAGTCTGTTCGGGGTCAGATATTTTAAAACCCACTTTTTGGCTCATTTCTCTCACTTTTTTCATCTTTTCTTCTTCTCACTCCTCCATTCCGAAAACCAACACCAAATAATAGATTTCATCTATTTAAAACAAGAACTCATCCTTGTTCCTTCATCAAAAGTGTTGATCTTATTAAGAGCTACATTTTGAACTTATTGGATCGTAATATCTCGGAAGTTCATTTGTTGGGTCTTTATCTCTTCCCACACAATCTTGAGGTAGGAATATCTTTAACCTTGTATATCTATGTTTTGGTTTGATTATGTGTTAATTTCATGATATGTGTGTGATGTGGGATGGGTGATTGGTATATGGTCATCAATGGTGATTGAGAGTTGTTGCCTTAAATTTTTTGAAATAAATGCTTATCTCTTAATGAAAAACAATGTATACACCATGCATCTAGAAAAATGAAAGAATCGAAGGAAAAACCCCAATTTCTTGTGAAACCCTAATCATGGTTCATGGGTCTTGGTTAGATAGAAGAGATAGGAATTAATGGGTGAATTGAAAATGTGTTAAGACATCTTGTGTTGAGATAAACTTAGAGTTTTGGATAGTTTGTTTGATGTATGATGTGGTATTACCTACGCGGGGAAATTTGAGGTGCTCACTTGCCCAATTGTGCAAGGACAATAAATGTGGGAATGTTTAAGGTGTCCACGTTCTAGATTGTGTGAAGACGATGAATGTGGAAGGTTTGAGGTGCCCATTAGCCATCTATGTGAGGACAGAGAAATGTGGAATTAAACGAAACGACATGCATTGGAATATGAAACTATGGAACTAATGTTCATAAGTAAGGAATCATTAGGTTGTGCACGATTTAAATTAGATGTTTATATACTTAGTTAAATATATTGTTTAACAAATTTTAAGACTTGGTGAGCAATAACTAGCCCAATGAAGTATGAGTAGATCAACCTTTTTGTTTGAGCCAAGAACAGTTTGAGACATGCGATATAACATTTTGGAGTTTAGGTCTTTTGTTTTGGGATCATGAGTCTCTTTTTGTTCAATGAAGGCTTTGCCTTAAAGATTGTAAGCCTGTAAGGCATTTGTTATATTCTCTCTAGCTTTTTGAACTATGAAAAACTTACCATGAAATTGTAATTCTCAACTTGTAGTTCAATGGCAAAAAGAACCTTTGAGATTAATTTTGTAATCACTATTCGTTATCATATATATATATATATATATATATATGTTATGTCGAATATTGTTTTGTTTTCAATAATTTGGGGGCATTACAAGGAAAAAGTGAGAAAAAAAAGTATATGAAGGTCTATTTATAGTACTAGGACAATAGTAGTTTATTAGTCTAAAAGCCAAATAAAATAAAAGTCAAAAAATCCCAAAAAGAATGACAAAATACAGCAAGAAATCTAAGATTGCGTTTGGTAGAGTTTTAAAATTATGATTTCAGAATAAAGTTGTATTTTGAGTTTGTGAGTTTTGGAATTATGATTTGAGTGTGAAAAATTTGTTTGGTTATGAATTTTGAAAAGAGTTTGAATTTAGTGATGTGACATATGATATTGAAAAGTGGGTGTGGAATTAATTTTCTAAAGCTGTAACCAAACAACACACTCAAACTAAGGAGTATAATTATACTTCAAAAGCTCTATCAAACAGAGCCTAAAATTTTCTGTCAAGTGTCAACACTTCCAGGAGGTGTGTCGACACCCTACAGCAGTGGTGTCTCGCGTGTATTAGAATCAGATGGGGTGTCGACACCGGGAAGTAGTGTTACACTAAGAACACTCAAGTTATACAGCGTCGACACTAGAAAGAGGAGGTGTCGACACCTAGAAACAGAACAAGAAGAGAAAAAAGAAAGGAATGCTGCTATCAACCCCAAGAGGCCTAGTGTCGACACCTTGATCAAAAATTTCAAGGTTCTAAAGCACTTTATAAAATTTTGAGCACAAAAGAACAACCTTAACAAGGTCTAGATTGGATTTTCACTCAACCAAACAATGATACACCACCCCAAAAGATCTCAATGACAATAAATAAATAAATAAATAAAATAAAATAAAACATGTCTCATGCACTTATAGAGCACTAGTGTTATAGGTATATTACTGCAGCATTTTTAAAAAGTAAGAGAAAAGAGTTATGCATCACTTAGGAGAAAAAGAGAGAAAAAGAAAAGAAGAGAGGTATGCGACATAGGAAAGAGAAAAAAAGTAAGGGTAAACGCTACTTCTAATAATATATAACTATCTACTAAGAAGGGAAATTCTATTATACACACCCTTTGAAAGGGATTTACCATATGCACCCCTAACTATGTCATTTTCTTCTTTAGTTGTGACTAATTTTTTTCTTTAGTTATGACAATATTTTAGTTATGATTCCTGATATATTTAATTGTACCTCATGTAATGTTTGGTTATGACTTAGAAAGTCTGAAGATGTGTTATTTTTTTCTTTAGTTATAAAGTGCATATAGTACACACTATTTGAGGGGTGTATATCAAGGAAGGTGTTTGGGTGTGCAAAATGCATGCCATATACACTTGTATAATTTTTCACAAATATACATAAGTAACCTCATAAAATCGTGTAAGTTTTCATAAATATACATAAGTTGTGATTTCTTAAATTTGTATGGGTTAATTTATGTATATTTGTGAAAACTTACGTGTGAGATAACTTATATTTATTTGTGAGAACTTACGCAAGTATATGCATATGGTATGTACTTGCACACTTAAGAATTGTCCGCGACAAATAGTCTTTCCCATATAAGAATAGTTTCAATATAGGCGGCTTGTATTTTGTTTCATGTTTTACCCTTTTGCTTCTTGTTGAATTTCCTATCCTACCCCTTAGTTTGTTTAGTAAAATTACTTTGAGTGGATGGTAATTTAGAATTAGCCTGATAGTCCAAAAAAATGGGTTTCACTAATTAGCCTAATAGTCCAAAAGTTTTGATTTTCTGGATTTCTTTTTAAAAAAAGTGATGTTAGAGTGAATATTTATATGGTTGTTATATTCATTTTGACTATTCTACCTTTAATTTTTGCAGAATTATTTATCAATCATTTAAAAATTTTTATAAAATCACTTTAGAGAATCCGAACTCATAACTAAAGTCGTAATAAATGCACATAGTTATTACCGGAAGAAAAAGACCTTTATAACCAAAAAAAAAAATTTTTGAAGTTTCTATTTAGTCGATTTAGACCCTATGTACAAACGTCTAACGAATGATCAATTCATTTCATTTCATATTAGTTAACCAAATAGAACATAAGGGTTTATATTAAAAAAAATTATAAGTCAAATAAAATGATGTTATATAAATATATAGGTCCTATTTGATAGCATTTATAAGTTAATTTTCCAGTTTATTGGTTTTAAAAAAATGGTGTTTAGTTGAAATTTTTATTTGTATTTAACAGTTTATTTGGTCAAAAAAAGGAAATTTTAATTAAATAAAAAATAGGCACAACTCGCCCATTCCTTGCACCGGCCTAGCTCCCTAGTATATACATATATATATATATATATACTAGTGAGTGGCACACACGATGTGTGTGCAATTTAAATAAGTAGGAATAAAAAAAATAATAATGAAATTAATATTATAATGTGTACTTAACTTAAGTGGTATGAGTCCTCATACTTAAACCCATGATCATGGGTTCAAGCCTTGCCCATCTCTTTGTTTAACTTTTTTTTTAAAAATAAAAAATACTGTCACATGGCATGAGGAGAGTAAAGCTTCAAGACACCATAAGAGGTGTTCAATTTATAATAGTATAGATAGATAGATAGATATATATGATTGTCCTCTAGTTTACTTCCACCTTCTCTATATTTTATTTTATTTTTTTCTATTTTTTTTCTTGCTTCTGGCAAACCTAATTCATTGCCAACAATTTCTTTTCATCCCCTCTTCCATCTTCCTTGATGTTCAATCACCACATTCCCTCTTTATTCTTCTATCATCCTCTTATTTTTTTCCACCCTCTGCAAACCCTAATGTTTGGCATCGACATCCCTTCTCCAACCTCCCTTTATTACTGCCCAACCTTTTTTGTTCTTATCTGCCCATCGTCCATCCATTTCATACTTTCCTTCCACATCCTTTCTCTTCTACTCCCTCTACAAACCCCAAAATTGATGCTCTCACATTCATCGTGAAGATCTGTCACCATGCAAACCTTATTCTCTACGATCTCTCTCTCTCTCTCTCTCTCTCTCTCTCTCTCTCTCTCTCTTACACACACACACACATACAATGTGTGCACACATGCACACAAATACACATATACTCTTTCTCTTTCTTTCTTTCTCTCTAGCACGATATGGTGGCAATGGTGGATTGATAGCAATCTTGATATGAGAGAAAAAATAATAGAGAGAGAGAGATCTAGACAAAGATGAAGAAGAAAGAGATAGAGATTTGAAGCTCGGAGGTTCGATGAATGGTGGTTATGAATGTCATGTTACTGGTCGTGGATGGAGGCGATGGTTGTTAAGAATCCATGGGGGCTTGGGGTGTTTTGATGGTGGTAGCAAATGATCTAGTAGCGACAGTAGTAGATTGCACGATATGGTGGTGATGGTTGTAGCAATGTCAGAAGATCTTTGCAATGAAGGTAAGGGATCTAGGGTTAAGGTTTGCAAAGTGTGAAGAGAGAAATGTTGAGATATATGATAGATAAGGAAGAGGGAAAATGGCTAAGGCTGAGAAGCATGTGAGTGGCTTAGGTAGAAAGGGAGGTATGGAGGGAGATATCAGTATCGCAAAAGGGATTGACTGGCTTGAGGTAGGGGTTTTGAAGGGTGAGAATGAGGGAAAGAGAAAGAGAAAAAAAAATGGAGAGATGGTTAGGGGCAAAATTATACATGATCCCTTGGTTTTGCAATTTTCCATTTTTTTTTTTTTTTAGTTTCCATGTGCAGTGCAATAATTTGAGGTTCTCACATTCTTTACATATGTAGTGCAATTACTTTAAGTTCTTACCATCTTTCTTCAATTTTTCTTAAAATTGTTTGTATTTTTAAATTATCAAAAGAGCAAACCCTAAAATCCATTGTATCACAGCCCCCTACATTTAGTCATAACACTTCAATCTCCCCATTTTGCCTTCTCTCTCACCCCTCACTTTAGTTTACAGCAATGCTAAGTATCATAAAAAAAACCTTTCATGAAAATAATCATGAAAGCTTTGTGACCCTTGGATTACACTTAAAATAAAGCACCACACACTAATCAAGGTAATCCAAGGATCATAACTCTTTCATGATCATTTTCATGAGAAAATTTTCATGATCCCTAACTTTTCTCCTTTAGTTTATCCTTGATTCTAACCATTACTTGTAACTCTCTCCCTTTCGTGACCACTACCTACTTTTCCTTTTTTCGCAGCCCTTTCTACTTCCAACTCGTATGATTTCCTAGCCCCTTCCTTATCGCTTTTATCTCTAACCTATTCTTTTTTTTTTCCTTTCTTTCATGCAACATTCTCTCTCTCTCTCTCTCTCTCTCTCTCTCCCCCTTTCTCGTTATCTTTCTCTCTCTATCACTTACACACACACAGAGACATACGTTTTTCTATACTGGTGAATAATGAGTGGTAGAGTTAGGGTTAGCATTTGAGCATAAGAGAATGAAAGAAGTGAGGGACGTTAGAGAAGAAGGGAAATGATGTGGGGCATTGGGGGAAGAAGGTAAGAAGAATGGCCGATACGAGAGAAGATGTGGGAAATGAGAATGGACAATAGTCGCCGGGGAGGAAAAGACAGAAATTGGAGGCGTTAGGAGGGAAAAAAGAGAAGACGATTATGAACTTGAACAAATGATGAGGGTTTATGGGGTTTAAAAGTGAAGGAAAGAAGATGAAAGCCATCGGGGAGGTAGTGTCGAAAGTAGTGCCGACAGTAAATGTATGTAGGTGTTTGGGAACTTGGGTTGGGAGACTTTTTAGTTAAAATAACTGATAAAATAAGTTAAAATAATTAATAGGGCAAATTACATATACACCCCTCGAAGTTTGGTTAAATTACAGATACCCCTGAGGTTTCAGAAATTACATTCCGCCCCCTGAGGTTTGTATTTTCATAACAATTTACCCCCTGAGGTTTATATTTCATAACAAATTACCCCCTAATTTCTTATGCAAATATAGCATTCATGGGGGAATTCGTAATTTCTCAAACCTCAGGGGGTATTTGTAATTTAGCCAAACCTCGAGGGGTGTATATGTAATTTGCCCTAATTAATAAGATAATATATTATATTTAAATTATAATTATTTCATATTTTTTTTTATAATCACCAAATTAATAATAAAAAAAATTATCATTCAAACTATAACTTTTTTAACTAGGCTAAACTAAGCCAAAAACTAACTAAAATTACCTTGTTTGCAAACGAATCCATAATGAGCCAATATTGATTGAGGCCAAGTTTGGGAAGACTAAAAAAGTGTATTTTTTGTCTTTTTGGACTAAAAAATTGAGGTTGAAAATATGGATGTTTGGGTTAACTTTTTGACTTTTTATTGAAAAATGTGTAATAAAAAATTGTAAAAATTGATTTGTAGGGAAAAATTTGAATTGGGAGTTGTGCAGCCGTAATTGTTGACTTTTGGTGAATAGTGTTAACTTTTTAACTTTTTGAGTAACTTTTTGACTTTTTGACTTTTTTGGATCTTCCCAAACTTAACCTGAGTTTTTAACAAGCCCAATACAAGTCAGATTTGAAGTGACTTTATTTTTTATAATTTATATAAATTTATCAAGTTGTATAGTAAATTGTTCAAATTTAATTTAAATACTTAACAAGTTTGAAATTATATTCACATTTAATTTAGGTCAAGTTTGACATATTATAAAAAAGTTAAAAAGTCAAAAAATTACATAAAAAGTTAAAAAGTTAACATTATTCATCAAAAGTCAACAATTACAGCTGCACAACTCTCAATTCTAATTTTTTCCTACAAATCAATTTTTATAATTTTTTATTACATATTTTTTCAAAAAAGTCAAAAAGTTAACACAAACATCCATATTTTCTTCCTTAATTTTTTAATTTAAAAAGACAAAAAGTATACTTATTTAAGACACCCCAAACAACCCCTTAGTTACACAACGAGCTCATTTTGAAAAAATTCCTAATAAGCCAAGTAAACAACACTAATTTCTTGCCATATCATTAGTTGTAGAGGATTGATGGTGGAATTGCCGCACTGGATTGCAAGCTCCCATATTTATCTGTCATGTGAGAGTGAATTTTGGGTGAATTTCACTACAATGTGAGTTGGACCGTGGGTTTAAATTATAACCGAAGTTTTTGCAAACAGAGACAAATCATGGGATGCCACGTCGAGGAGCATTGGATTACATGAATCTCGCCATCACAATATTGAAAAGACGATGATACCCCTCCTTTCTATGACGCGTCGAATTTTGGTTGGCTGTATATAAAGAAACTTAAATTACAGTGCCAATCCCCAATTTAATATAAATTTGAGTCCTTTCTTTAAATATATGTATTAATAAGTACGTATGAACCTTCTATTGGACAGGATAATTTTCTTTGAGAAAGTATTAATTGCACAAACAACCTTCAGTTTTCATTAAATTTCATTATATCTCAAAATTTAAATTCATAAATTTGGACTCTAAAATTGCATCTGCTTTATCTTTCAAAAGAGGCAATTGTATGAGTTCTTTAAAGTGTTTTGCCTATAACAACCTAATAAATTGGTGATAAAATGATTAAATTGTCAAAATGGTAAAAATGCTTTTGGGATCTAGTTTTTTGGAAACCTTCACAACTCCTTTCGAATCTTAACCATTGATGGATGTATGTGACCCACTCATAGATGTGTGGGGCCCACACCATCAATGGTTGAAATCCAAAAGGGGTTGTGGGGATTTCCAATAAACGAAGGTCTCAATCATTGTTGATGGTTTTATTATCGTTAGATTTATTTTTTATTTTATTTTATATTTTTTTTACATTATGAAAATGTACATGCGGTGGAAAATTTTATTATACATTCACCGAAACTATTAACTATCCAAAAGTTTGTCGTTGATATATATATTTTTTTTAACATGTGTATTTAATGTGATGATACAGTTACTACACAACGGGTCCCAGGTGGAATGGGTAGGACTGATCCACCTTTCTTCAACCGACAACTGAGTGTTCAAGCCCACCAAAAAACCTGCACAGGAGTTCAATGGGAAACGGGGAGTCCCCCAGCGAACCCTCCGACGAGCAAGTTAGAGAGAGAGAGAAGTGAAATGTAGAGAGATAAATTGGAGATAGAAAAACTTAACCTTCTTCTTGTCTTCAACGTTTACTTATATCCTTTGGTCATTATTTCGTTGTCCCTTCCGACCTGCCATCTTAGCTGAAAGTCTATGTTGTAGCTTACCTTGTTCAGGGTAAGGGGGTGTTGTTCCGATGGAGAGGTGTTGTCGTAGTAAAGGCTGTGATGGGCTACATTAATGGTGATGTGCAATGGCAATAACTTTGCAAATTTTTGTCTGCTGATGTGGCTTGTCCTTTACCTACAGTATGTCTGAATGTCATTAGCTCTTTATGTTACGTTGGATTCTAGCTGTTCTGGACTTCACCAACTGGGTTATGTATTGGGCTCCAAGTGATGGGCTTAGGTTGTTCATAGTGGACTATGGCCTTTATGGGCTTACCCACGTCAGTAGTCCCCCATTCCCAAGTGCAGCTTTAGCCCAACGAAGGGAATACTAATGAAAAGAAAGAGGGTGTTAGTGATTGGTAGGATGGAAGTCGACCGACAAGAGCGACTGAGTGGGTGGACCGACCGCGAGGTGGGCCGACCGTAAGGTGGACCGAGTAGAAGGGAGGACCATGAGGTGGATCGACCGTAAGGTGGACCATGAGGTGGACCGACCGCGAATCGTGGTAGAGGAGAAGAGCCGACCACAATGAGGGCCGACCATAAGGAGGGCCGACCGCAAAGGGTAAGGTGGAAGGGCGCAGGGCTCAAGAGGCGGCGTGTCATGTGGTGATTTGAAGTGGAAAAGACAGGGTAAGGGGAGGAGACAGTGGATCGTGGTCACACACGTGGTAACATTTTATGGGGAGGAGATTAGGCGTTGGATCAGAAATGAAACGATAGGTCATTATGGGTATGGAAAAGACAGTTTTGGCAGAAGTTTTGAAATGTTTTCAAACTGGGGCAAATTAATTGCGACCCCTGGAATACGGGCAAGCCTTGGGCTTTTGGCATTATTCGATTTACTTACTTCTTTGCGAAAAATCAAAACATCCCAAGTGTTAACTCCTTTGTTGCTGACGATACACCTCTGCGACATTTTTTCAATTTCCTTGCACCTGCATCCGAAGCGATTCGAAGACATACCATAGAAATGGCCCAAGAAGAAGCTGTGAATGTCAGGGTGGCTCCGCTTGATGATGACGACGCAGTGAAGTTAGTAGAGCAGTATAGGACGGAGAGGCAAATGGAGAGGGTGGGGGAACCGGTGGTACGATCTCATGCTTCCACCATGATAGCAGCTCCGAAGCCAATCAGCCAGGCGGAACCAGATCACTGGCACACGAAGGCTGACAAATCGACTGTTACCGTGACGGAGTTGGAGGCTATTCGCGAAAAATACCAGGTGCTGGCTAAAATAGAGTTATTGTTGCCGACGTCAACGGAGAGGCCATTCGACACAAGGCCGGGGGAGTTTGTCCTTTACGAGGAAGCATTGAAGGGAGGACTGAGGCTGCCACTGCCACAAGTGGTGGTAGATGTCCTGAACCTTTTGGAAGCGACACCGGGCCAACTAATGCCCAATGCGTGGAAGATTGTACTGGCCTGTGCGAGCGCGTGAACAAAGAGGCGGCCATGACAGTAGAAGAATTCTTCGCATGTTATAAGGCCTCAAGACAACAAGAGACTTGGGTGACGTTGCAGGCGGCGGCAGGGAGGGGTCTAGTGGCGGGGCTGCCGTCATCAATTAAAGGTTGGAGGCCGCGATGGTTCTATGTGCCTGCGAATGGGGGGGCTGGGGTGCACACGGTGTGGAGAGTGCCCACTAAATTTGTAAAGCCAAGACTGGGAGCGGCGGCAGAGGAGAGAATAAAGAAGGTGAAGGCATAACGGAAGAAGGAGGGGGTTAGGTAGGATGAGCTCATTCAACCTTCAGCCTTGTTTGCGGTGGGATTGGGCCCTCTGCCGAGTGTTGGAGATCTGGGACGGGCTGAACTAGAGGTAAGGAGGAAAGCGCAAGAGGCTGAGGATATGGCCATCCTTGCCAAAGCCAGTAAGTTCAAGGAGGCGCAAGATGACCGACCGCATAAGCCGATCGCGCGGGAAACGATCCGACCGCGCCCAAAATCGCTGGAGGCAAAAGACTTGGGTAAGTCTGAGCCACGACCGCCCCCGATTGATCCTTTAAAACAGAAGGCCAAGGAGATGGGCAGTGTGGGGGAGAAGAAAAGAAAAGTGAGGAGGGGTGAGGGGGAGCCTGCCTTGAAGAGGAGGAGGGAAGTGATGGCAGAAGAGACTAGTGTGGCCAAGGAGGCAGAGAATGAGGGAATGGAGAAGACCCCAGGAGGGATGGTCGTCCCAGAAGTGGTGGAGATTGCCTCGGAGAGAGTGGAGGTCGTCCCAATAATAGTGGAGATCGCCTCAAAGGTGGCGAGGATCGCCCCCGAAGTGCAAGTAGAAGGTGGGGCAATTGGCCCTGAGCCAAAGGGAGGAGAACAGCCCCAGGGGGGTCCTGCGCCCCAAGGAGAGGGTGTCAGGCTGACGACTAGGATTTACCATGCTCACGCAGTGGCTGGGCGGCTAGAGGGGGAAGAAGGCCCAACCGGGGCTGGTGTAGATCGCCTTGAGGGAATCGTGGATGAGGCAGCCGTGCGCTTAGTAGCCAGATTCAATGAGGCTGAGTTGCTGAGGGGGTTATGCTCTGCTCAAATGGAGGTAACCACCTTAGCAGGAGCTCTGCTGAGAAAGGCGGCGGCTGCAAAGATAAAGGCAAACAAGGCCCAGGCTCAACTTGTAAGTTTGAAGGAGGAGTGTGCTGGCTGAGAGAGTGCCCATGCTGAGCTGCGAGTGGTCAAGTTGGAGTTGGAGAACGAACGCCGCCAAGTTGTGTCGCTCGAGTTCCAACTGGCAAGTGAGCAGAAGAAGCTGGGAGATGCTCAAAAGGACTGCGCGGTTGCCATCGAACGATTTGAAGAGGCTATGACCAGCAATGAAAATCTGCGTGCCCAGCAAAGCAAGGAAAGAGAAGACACAGACCTGGAGATTTCTGGGCTGCAGAAGGAGCTAGAAAATGAGCGTGTTAAGGCAGTGGAGGTGAAGGAGGGCCTGTAGAAGGAGTTGCAGGAAGAGAGGGCCAAGGCGACTGCTGAAAGGGTGAACCTACAGAGGGAGTTGGAGGAAGAGAGGGCTAAGGCAGCCTCTGAAAGGGCGACTCTACAGAAGGAGTTGGAGGAGGAGAGGGCCAAGGCAGCCTCTAAAAGGGCGGCGTACCTCGATCTGTGTATTGCAGCAGTGGATCAGTTCTAGGGGTCAACTGAATTTGGACTGGTCTTTCTGATTGGAAGGGGTTCGTGACGGTTGGGGCCATTTAAGGGGGTAGTCCCGCTGGATCTGATTGAGGACTTGTTCCATGGGGGAGTTAAGGGGTGTGTAGTGCTCGAACCGATCAGGCGATCGGACTGGTGCCGACCGGTCAGCTCGGGGGGGGGGGTTAGTCGGTATAATGTGGTGTTTGGCTATTATACTGGGTGTTTCTGGGTTCTGAGTCTTTTCTCTTTTCTCTGGGGGCCAGGTTTTTGGTTATGGGATCTTGTCGGGCGGCTAGGGAATCCTCAGTATTCATGTATTTTTAGACTTTGGAGAGTAGTGCCGCCATGGAAGTCGGAGGGTTTTTAGAGAGGGAGAACAGGAAATCGAACGACCGCAGATCGGCCATGAAAGCAATGAGGATGACCTTGTCATCATTTTCCGCCACTTGCAAGGCCTCGGTGTTGAAACGGGTAACAAAACTGCGTAGCGACTCCCCCTCGGTCTGCCGAATGTTGAAGAGTTGGGTTGCCGGGCGTCGCTGGCGCTGGGCTCCAATAAAATGACTGAGGAAGGAGTCACTAAGATGTTGGAAAGTGGAGATGGAGTCTGCTGGTAACTAGGGGTGCAACTCGGGCGGGCTCAACCCGAGCAACCCGAGCCCAGCCCGAGTTTTTTTAGGGCTTGGACAACTATATCTTGTAATCTGGACGGGCTTGGGCAGATTTTTGATGCCCGAATTGCAATTCGGGCCGGGCTTGGGCAGAACCAATGGCCAACCCGAGCAAGCCGAACCCGAATTCAATTTAATATATAATTTAATAAATTATGTAATATATATAAATTAAGTAAAAGAGTTAGTCTTAATTTTTATTTTTATTTTTTTTTTTGGTTAGTCTTCTATTAAGTAAAAGAGTTAGTCTTAATTTTTATTTTTTATTTTTTTTTGGTTAGTTTTCTACCATTAGATTAGCATCTTTTATGTCTACCCTTAGATCTACCTACAGGTTTCTGAACTCGGGCAATTCGGGCAATTCGGGCAACCCGAGTTCAAAATACAAAGCTTGGGCCGGGCTTGGGCAACAATGTTCGGGTTCATGGTCGGGCTTGGGCGGGCTTGGGCAGTGCCAAATACAATTCGGGTCGGGCTTGGGCAGACCCCCAACCCGACCGAACCCGCCCGAGTTGCACCCCTACTGGTAACTGGCTAAACCACAGTCGAGCTGACCCCTTCAGTGTCACGGGGAAAGCTCGACACATGATCTCGTCAAGGAATGCATGGAGGATCATGAGGGTTCTGTAGGTCTCTAGATGGTCGACTGGGTCCGTCGTACCGTCAAAAGAGTCGATGGTGGGCATCTTGAACTTGGGGGGTAGAGGTTTGTCGCGGATGGAGGCGACAAATGGTGAGTTTGCTGTGGTAAAGGGTTTTATGCTGGATGTTCTGCATGACCCCTTGGAGTTGGAGCTTCATGGCTCGGAGTTTCGCGTCCCAGAGAGGGATGTGGTCACCTCCGGAGGGCAGCGAGGGGTGGACGCTGCTAGCCTTTCCTTCAAGGATTGGTGGTGGGATCGATGCTTGTGGGCCCTCGGGTGGTAGGTTTATATCTGGAGGAGGAGGTTGCAAGCCTTCTCTGTTGGGGGGATTAGGCTGCGGAATAGTATGGCTCGGGGCTTGCTCGTAGTTGGGGGGAATATAGGGAGGTGGTGGAGGGGGCATATGAAGGTTTCTTTGGAGTAGGGCATTGATCAGGGTTTAGTTTTGCTCGGCCATGCGGTTAATGCTCTTGGTAAACTCGATGAAATATTGTGGTGGGTTGTTTGGATTAGGGGGGTCGGCTTGGTGGTCGGCAGCATTTTGGTGAGAAGCCATGGATCTAGTCGTGACCATACACTTCGATGGGTAGCGAGAAAAGGGTATTGGAATAGGGTTTCTGGTGACAATGAACACAACTGGCGCAAGGAGCAAAGTGTTTCCACAGACGGCGCCAACTGATGATACAGTTACTACACAACGAGTCCCGGGTGGAATGGGTAGAACTGATCCACGCGTCTTCAACCGGTAACTGAGTATTCAAGCCCACCAGAAAACCTGCACAGGAGTTCAATGGGGAACGGGAAGTCCCTCAGCGAACCCTCCGACGAGCAAGTTAGAGAGAGAGAAAAGTGAAATGTAGAGAGATGAATTGGAGATAGGAAAACTTAACCTTCTTTTTGTCTTCAACGTTTGCTTATATCCTTTGGTCATCATTTCGCTGTCCCTTCCGACCTGCCATCTTGGCCGAAAGTCTATGTTGTAGCTTATCTTGTTTAGGGTAAGGGGGTGCTGTTCCGACAGAGAGGTGTTGTCGTAGTAAATGCTATGATGGGCTGCATTAATGGTGATGTGCAGTGGCAATAACTTTGTAGATCTTTGTCTGCTGATGTGGCTTGTCCTTTGCCTGCCGTATGTCTGAATGTCATTGGCTCTTTATGCTACGTTGGATTCTAGCTGTTCTGGACTTCACCAGCTAGGTTATGTATTGGGCTCCAAGTGATGGGCTTGGGTTGTTCATAGTGGGCTATGGCCTTTATGGGCTTACCCACGTCATAATGAATGCCCAATATGTCTAATTATATTTTGAAATGAGTTGAGTTTATCTCATATTGACTATTTTAATTTGAAAGAGTGTTTAAATTTGATAAGTTTATTTTGAGATCGATTTCGATGATTTGAATTTTTCATTTTTTTAGGATTCGTTTAGTAAAATATTCATTCAAAAAATAAAATGATCGAATATTAGCTACATATTTGAATCAAATTTGTATTATAAAAAATGAATATTATTTTTGAAATTATATTTGTCATTTATTTTTTTAAAAAATCAATATGATATAAAATATATAGTCACCAATGTCTAACTATCTTATTTTTTATATGAATATTCTACTAAATAACTCTTAAAAAGTGAATAATTCAAATAACTGAAATCGGTTTCGAAATACATCTACTAAAGCTTCGTTTGACATTAGTTAATATAATCAACTTTTTTGTGTTGAGACTTTTTTAATCTCGTTTTATTTAGATTTTTTAACTTTTGTGAGAAAAAAATATAATGATTAAGTATTGAATGTGATATTTTGTCTTATTAGCTTATTTAGCCTATTTTATCATTTTGTACTTTTTTAACCCTAAAATGATAGCCAAACGGTCCATTTAGAGTTGGTTTCGGATTAATTTTTTAATAATTTTTTGAACCTATATATTTTAAATTTTTTGTAAAATCATAACTAATATATCTAAGAAGTCATTTTTTTTGACTTTTTTTTTTTTTTTTTTTTTTAAATAACTAATCGAGTTTTTAAATTTTTGAGTAAATGACAAACAATTTTTTTGAGTGATTGATTTTTTGGCTTATTTATGAAGTGTTTAACAAATAGTTAAAACAAAAATAATAGAGACTTCCTTTTTTTCTTGACTTCCTACAATCTCTATAGACACATATCAGTAAGTGATAGGAGGAAAAAAAAAATTAAAAAAAAAAAAAAAGTTAGCTAACCCCAATACATTAGAGGTGGTGGGGGTCAAGATAAAAGGGACTCTCAACCTTTTTCCTAATTAAAATAATTAAAGTCATTAAAAATGTCATATAAGAAAATTGAAGATTTTTTTACATTCTCTCTATTTTTTACATTTTTTTAAAAAAAATTTCTTTACCTCACATTTTAACTAAAAATTTAAAAGGTTGGTTTGGGAAGTGGGTTGACTTTTTGGCTTTTTAGATTTTTTGACTATTTTAGCCTGGGCTAAAAAGCTTGGTTTGAGAAAGGTTTTTTGGCTTTTTGACTTTTTTGACTTTTTTTGTGAGAGAAAAGTGTAATGATTATGGGTTGGATGTGATGTTTTATTTTTTATGGCTAAAATAACTTATTTTATCTTTTGTGACTAAAATAGTCAAAAAAATTCCTAATCTAACTTGTCAAACGGAGGCTAAAAAAGTCACTTCCAAAACTAACACTCAATAATGATAATAATAATAATAATAATAATAAAACTTGTTTATTAAAACCTTCCAAACAACTCCTTATTGATAAAGTGGTATTTGAATAATTTCTTATAGTGTTTGTGTAATTAAGCAAACAATAGTGGGTTTAATAAATAATAATCATTCTGTAAGAGAGAGAGAGAGAGAGAGAGAGCATAGGAAATGGCGGAGGAAGAAGAGAAGCTCTTAATAAATAATTTCTTATAGTGTTTGTCATCAGCTCATAACTTTCTCGTTCTTATTCATTCAATTCATTCATCATCATCATAATCACTTTTCTCTTTCTCTCTCTCTCTCTCTCTCTCTCTCTCTTCTTTCTTTCTACCTCCCGGTTTTCTCTCTCTAGATCTGTGCCGATCTCTCCGACTCTCTCTATAAGATGGGTGAGCCTCTCTTGCTTCTTTCTTCTTCTTCATCTCCATAGCTATTGGAGAAGAAAAAAACACCCCGGTAAGGTTCTCTTCTGTCAGACCCAGTAAGGAAAAACTCATCTGCTCTTCCATCTCTCTGTCTCTGATCTTCATTCATCTATCTTCAGTTCAACTCTCTCTTTCTCTCTCTACATTTATGCTGATTCATATATATATATATATATATGTAGACCCGAGAGAAAAAATAGAGCAATCTTGTTTCTGGGATTTTGATTATTTCTTGATTTTCTTTGCTTTGCTTTGCTTTGCTCTTTTTTTTTTTTTGGTGCCATTTGTTACCATGTTTTGTTTAATCTGTCTGTGATAGAAATGATGAATTTTTATGCGTTGTTGATTTGCATTGTTTAGAGAGATATCTATGATGTACTTTGATTTATTACTTTCTTTTTTCCTTTTATTTTTTTCCTTTTTCTCTTTTAAATTGTTGGATGTTGAATCTCAGTCTGTTGACTTACTCCTGAGTTGGCAGTCTTAAAAATTAGGTTTTTGTTTACCATTTGTTTGTTTCCCGAGAAAACTAATGGGAAAATCGAATATTTTCTGTTGTATTGTTTTGATTTTCAAAAATTAGAAAAAGAAAAGCTTTTTAATCAAGCTACATAGTGGCATTTTTCAAGTTGAGTCCTGGTTAATTACTTATGGGGTACAAAATCAAGAAAAATCGTGGTCTTCCGAGATTTTCTGTTTCTTGTCTCTTTAAATTCTCTTACTTACCTAACAGGTCATTTTCTTCTTATCATATGAAAACCCTGGTCTGCAAGTCTATTAATTTTTTATGCTTTTAGACTTTGTTGCCTTTAAGAATTTAACATAACAAACCTTATCCTGACTTTTATTTGATTCTCTTCAAACGTTTGAATTTGAAACGTCCGATTTTGCAGAGATTCGTTTTAGATATTTGCTTATTCATTGTACAATTTTGGCACTGTCTTAACACAACCCTTTGTCCCAGTCTATATAACAAGTTAATTTCTTTCCATATTCACCATTAATACCATCAAAACTTTCCAGTCATTACAAGCAAAAGACTCTCACTTTGTTTTATATTGGTGATGAATTTTGTTGTTGTACATCTGTATTCTTGGTGTGTACATATGAATTGTTTTTCTGTGGCTTCTTAGGATTTGATGAAAACCCATCAGTATTTGTTAGATTTGTTTCTGGGTTTTGTAGTTTTTGTCATTGCTATCATCTCTTTGATTTGGTATTTTTGATCATATATATTATTTTTTAATGTGTGATGAATGTCTGTCTGATGTTTTTGAGTTTTTGTGTTTTTGTTTTCAGTTTGATTTGGGGCAAATGAAAGCATGTGCTGTGGATTAGAGCGATTAAAACCCAAATTGGATCTGATACCATCATCGTTGTCATCATCTCCTTTTTCCTTTTACAATAGTAAACCTACTAACATAGACATGAATAACTTGACTGTTGAAACTGAAGATACTTTTGGTAGCTTGCTTGATTTTGCCGCTAACAATGATGTTGAGGGATTCAAACGATATATTGAGCATGACCTTTCGGGTATTGATGACGTTGGGTTATGGTATGGACGCCGAAAGGGGTCGAAGCAGATGGTTCTAGAGCCTAGAACTCCTTTAATGGTTGCTGCTACCTATGGCAGTATTGATATTGTGAAACTAATTATTTCTTTTTCTGATGTTGATGTTGATGTCAATCGGCCTTGTGGCCATGATAAGATCACTGCCCTTCATTGTGCTGCATCGGGTGGTTCTGTGAGCGCAGTTGATGTTGTGAAACTTCTCTTGGATGCTGGTGCTGATCCTAATTTGATCGATGCCAATGGTCATTGTCCTGTTGATGTTATCGTAGTCCCCCCAAAATTCCAAGAATTGAAATTTGCGCTTGAGGAGCTTCTCGCCACCAATGGTTCTGTCGGTGAGCGCAACCCAAGGGTATCAATCGCCACTTCAAATTCCAATTCTCCACCACTGTCGCCATCCCCGGATAATAGATCCCTATCATCTGGGTCAGATTCAACTTCTTCCCCCAAGAGTTCAAAGTTCAATGATGTTTTTGTTTCTTCTGCTTCAGAGAAGAAAGAATACCCAATTGACCCATCATTGCCGGACATCAAGAACAGCATATATTCAACCGATGAGTTCCGAATGTTCTCATTCAAGGTCCGGCCTTGTTCTCGTGCCTACTCCCATGATTGGACCGAGTGCCCATTTGTTCATCCTGGTGAAAATGCTCGGAGAAGGGACCCGAGGAAATATCATTACAGCTGCGTTCCATGTCCTGATTTTCGGAAAGGGGCTTGTCGAAGAGGGGATATGTGTGAGTACGCTCATGGGGTTTTTGAGTGTTGGCTCCACCCGGCTCAATATAGGACCCGGCTTTGCAAGGACGGTACAAGTTGCAATAGAAGAGTATGCTTTTTTGCTCACACACAAGAGGAACTCCGACCCTTGTATGTCTCTACTGGTTCTGCCGTGCCATCGCCGCGGTCTGGTTCGGCTGCCACTAATGGGATGGATTTTGCTGCAGCCATGAACCTCTTACCTGGTTCACCATCCTCAGTAATGTCCCCAGTGCCATTCACTCCACCCATGTCTCCATCTGCCAATGGCATTTCAAACATGGGTTGGCCTCAACCAAATGTCCCGGCATTGCATCTACCGGGAAGCAATTTTCAGTCAAGTCGCTTGCGATCTTCTCTAAATGCAAGAGATATTGCAGCAGAGGGCTTAGATTTGTTGCCAGATTTTGATGTGCAACAACAGCAGCTCCTAAATGAATTATCCCGTCTCTCTCAGCCGGGTATTTCTTTGAACCGGTCTGCTCATTCAAAAACACTAACCCCTTCAAACCTGGAAGATCTGTTTTCTGCTGAGAGCTCTTCTTCTCCCCGGTATTCTGATCAGGCATTGGCTTCAGCTGTTTTCTCGCCTACACACAAGTCAATGGTTCTCAATCAGTTTCAGCAGCAGCAGAAGAGCATGGTATCACCGATTAATACTAATTTCTCACCAAAAACTATTGATCACCCTCTTTTGCAGGCTTCCTTTGGAGGAAGAATGTCTCCTAGAAGTGTGGAGCCTATCTCACCAATGGGCTCTCGGGTTTCCATGCTTGCTCAACGTGAGAAGCAGCAACAACAGTTTCGCAGCCTTAGTTCTCGCGATCTTGGCTCCAATTCTGCTTCCATTGTTGGTTCTCCTGGCGATTCGTGGTTGAAATGGGGTTCCGCCAATGGAAAGGCAGACTGGACTGTTAATGCTGATGAATTTGGTAGACTTCGCAGATCGTCATCATTTGAGCTTGGAAACAATGGAGAGGAGGAGCCTGATTTATCATGGGTTCAATCACTTGTCAAAGAATCTCCACAAGAAATGAAGGAAAGGCCTGCAGCACCGGTCCTAGGTGGTGTTGATGGATCTGGATCTTCTGGTGAGGGCTCAAATTCGAACTCGCAGATTGAACCAACCGATCAATCTGTTCTGGGGGCGTGGCTCGAGCAAATGCAGATTGATCAGCTCATGGCTCAGTAAAAACCTTTAACCATCTTTTTACCAACATTGAGGACATGAAAGACTATGCTTTTTTTTTAGGTAAACAATATATGTTTTTTATTAGTTTTGGGGTTTTGCTGGTAGAGGAAGGTGACAGTAAAAGGAGGAAAGCAAGGAAGAAAGAAGAAAAGAGAGCTCCAACATTCGGAAGAAAAATTATCAAATATTTTTTGGGTGTCATTTATTATTACAACTGAAGTTAGAAAGGGTAGAAATTCAAAGGGTTTCATCAAAAAATGAAGTCCAATTTCACCCAAAGATTTTAGGTCTCTTTTATTGTCATTTTTTTTACCCTTCTCTGAATGAGTTGAAAAATGTTCCGTAAAACTGGAACTGATTATGTTTACTACTTACAGTTGTAATTTGGGGTTAATAATAAAACTAGGTACCAGAAGAAAATGTAGAGATGAGATGGGAAGAGAGTATGATCATTGATGTGACATTCAATTGAAATGTGTTCATCTCCCTACCATATATTTTTATTAATATACAATTAATGTTTTTTTTAATTTTTATGAATTTTCTTTTTACTCAATAACATGGCGTGGAGGTCATATTATTATGGTGGATATTCAAATTTCATTACTGTCATCATATTATTATGGTGGATCTGGTCTTTAGATACTTTAAAATTTTATTACAGCTTACTCCAATGAGAATAAAATAAATTTAATAAAATTTGACAGTTATTTTTCTTCTTCTGCCAGTGGTCTTCCTTTTTATTTTTATTTTATTTATAAACATATATATATATATATATATATAATTGGAGAAATTATAAAAAAAATTTAAGATTTGACTTGGATAACAAATTAAATTCTAACTTTTAATTGTCTTCATTAAATCTTAAACTTTTAAAATTGTGTATTTTAACAATCTGGTTAATTTAGACATTTTAACTAATTTTTTTTTCATTGTTGTTGATAATTAGTTCTCATTTTAGCTGATGTCTATTACGGCCTCTTCTCTTTTCCAATCAACTGCCACCGATTTCATTATTTTTTGAGGCTGTTTTGAAAAGATGATTAAAAGTTGATTTTTAATGTTATTTTAAATTTTTTTTTTTATGAGAGATAAGTGGATTAAACGTTATGAAATTTTCAAAATAGGCCTACTACTATTTTTTTTCACCAGTTCACTAACACTCATTCTTTTCCTAGTCTATAGTTACTGTCTTCATCTAACATCACTAATAAAAAGTGATTAAATTGTTTAAATTACACTAGTTAGTTAGGTCTTGTTTGGGAACTAATTTGTTTAGCTAAAAATTTAAAAGGTTACTAAAAAAAGTCAAAAAGCCAACAATCCATACAAAAAAGTTAAAGATTCTCTTTTCTCTCTATTTTTTACACATTTTTTCGTAAAAAGTCAAAAAATCATCATAAACATACTAATTTTTTTTTAGCTCATATTTTATCCAAATAGCTAAAAAGTTATTAAATTAGCCTGTTCCTAAACGAGACTTTAATAGATGATTAGAATTGATATTATTTTAAAAATTAAATATTGAAATTAAAATACCAGGGTTTTTATTTTTTATTTTTCTTGGTTAATGAATAAATTCTCAAAGTCTGTCCTCTGTTGACTTTGGAATCAACTATCTAATGTCGGTTATCGGAGTACAATGAGCGACACAACTTTGAATGTTTACACCGACTTCACAACGCAGACACCATTTCAACCAGAAAGTACATCGGCCAAGATTCGATTCCATACCCAAGTCTTGGATACAGGTCATGTAAAATTTAGAGAGCCATCTTAAGACCACTGTACCAAACTCTTGAGAGCTGATCCTGAGAAATGTGAAATCTAGAACCTCAAAACTTATGTCCAAAAATCTTACCGAAATGTCACAATTCCTTGGATTAAGGTTTGACTTGTTGAGATAGTAAAATTTTGAGAATTTTTTCTTTCTGTTTCTTACACTGGTGATGATGTTGATTAGAGGATAAATAAGAAGGCATGGGAAGCTGTGGTGTGTGGGTGGATTCCAAGTCCCAAAAGTTAGAATTTGGGTTGTGGAGAATGTGTATGTGTGATGTGGATGGCAAAAAAGGCCTATTTATTTTGGATTCTATCAATCTCTTATGGAGATCTGATGCTAGGTGCAAATTTTTACTATTTTTATTGCCCTAGGAATTGTGAATCTTACTTTTTCGAAAGATGATGATGGTGCTTCTTGTTAATGGAATGGAATATATATGATATTCTTCCTTTGATGCTTTCCTGCCACATGTCATTTTGTTATATTCTTGCATTTGAATTCCAATAGGTGACGAAAAAGTGCTCTTGAATTGAATTTCAGGTGGTGTTTGGCAAGTTGGGTTGGGGCTAAAATAGCCACAAAAGACAAAACAGGCTATTTTAGCCACAACAAACAAAACATCACATCTAACCCATAATCATTACACTCTTCTCTCACAAAAAAAGTCAAAAAAGCCAAAAAGCCAAAAAGCCAAAAAGCCCTTCCCAAACCAAGCTTTTTAGCCCAGGCTAAAATAGCCAAAAAAGCCAAAAAGCCAAAAAGCCAACCCACTTCCCAAACGGAGGCTCAATTTGAAATGTAAATATTCAAAATATAAAGATTAAAATATAATTTAATTAAAGTGAAATTTTAATAAATATAAAATATGTGTTAATATAGCAAGAAAAATACCAAGCATGACTCACATTAAATTTGATAATCTTATTAATTAAAGATGAACAAAAAATCGATATTATAATTTGATTTAAAGTGAATGTGATTAACTGTCTTACTTAAAAGTGAAAGAATTCAAGTAAGATTTTTGGAGAAAATATAATTAATTTATGATTCATTGACTACCTCAACCGAGGGAAAAAAAGTTATTTGTATGTAATTTAGCATTGGCACCCCATCTTTTGTTTCTAAAAATGTGCTTGCCTTCCTCTCATGGTTTGATTTTTAATTAAAATTTTAATTTTAAGAAATTATTTAAAGAGATACAATAACATAAATATATTCACATTTATGGTATTTTGTGATATACACACAATTTGAGTCACTAAATAGATTTGAATAATTTTCTTACTAGACTCTTTGAAAAGGATGATAGGACAAGCTCGTGTGAGTTTTTACTATGACGCTCCAAAATTTAAGGGATCCGAATCCATTAAGAAAATAGTGGCCTTGTTTAATTTGTTTTTGAGAAACAAAATTTTGAGAAAATTTTTAAATTTTTTTTTTTTTGGTTTAGTGATTTTGGTAATTTTTTAAAAAAAATTACTTTTTATCTCTTTTACATCAATCAATCACTTTTTCTCTCTCATCTCTCATTCTCAATCACATTTTCTGTCTCATACACATCTACTTAACTACAACAAAATATCAAATCATCCTAAACTCCCACACTCCAAAATTATTTCCAAAATATATAACCAAAAAAATCAAAAAAATTTCTAAACTCTTTCTCCATTTTTTTTTTTAAATTTATCTTTCAAGATCAAACCAAACACACCTAGTATTTTTGAGATAATACATTCATATTATATATATATATATATATATATTGTAGTGAGATATGGAGTATACAACCGAATACCTGAAAATGATTTTTCACAAAGAGATGAGCAATAGGCTCATTAGAGACAATATTAACTAAGTAAATAAGTATTCAATATGCATATGATCATGGATGCCAATGCATGTGCCGTTTCATGATAAATATCCCGAGATCTAGTAGTCTATCTACGAACTGTCAAAAACCACCCCGATTTTACCAGTTGCTAGTCCGAAGGAAATTAGTAGGTAGTTCATATGGATTTTTGGTCTTTCACCAGGAATCTCAAACCTACTTGAATCAACATTTCAAATTATTTTATACACTATCCGAATTCACCCATTATTATCCAACAATTTCCAATAGTCAATAACATTTCATAAATATGATAAAATCGTAGATTGTCCAATGTGTAATGTCCGAGGATAAAATGAGTTGCTCAATGTATGATTTTTCAAACGGTTTCAATTCTCCCAAGTCATCAATAAATTTTACAACATGCAATGCAATTCTTCACCGATTGTACAAATAATTATCTCTAATTGTATCTTAATTCAATATGATCCCCAGAATATCCTCAATTCATTAAAGGTAGTACTAATTAAGCATTTCACAATTTTCACATTTATAGGGTTTTGGAAAATTTAGGCTTTTCCCTTTTTGAATGAAATTTCACAAATTCATGCACAGTGTTTGTTTATTGAAATAGAAATTTTAAGAAAATAGAATTATACATAAAATTCTTAATTTTTGATACAATAATTATATAAAATCTCGACACATTTTCAATAATCTTATAACTAATCAAACCACTACATATAATACTCAAAATCAAATTTGTAGAGGTAATATAATCCATATCTCAAATTAGAAGAGGAGACAGAAAAAGACTCAAACTCAAAATTGCTCCAAACGACGATTGGACCCGGTAAGATTGAAACCCTCGACGTACTCTACAATTTTAGTAAACAAGTTTTGAACAAACTTTAACTATAGGTAGGAAAAATTTGGGTGTTTTGGGTGATACATGTTTAGGTTTAGAGAGAAAGAAGAGAAATTTTGAAAAGAATTGAGGGAGAGAGAGAAGAAAGGAAAGTGGGAAGAAAAGAGGATGAAAGGCTGTCTTAAGCCTTTCTTGTCAGAGTGATCAATCGCACCTAATTGAACGATCAATCACTCCCAAACGGATTGATCACCCATTAGTTGTTGCATTCTGCTGAAAATTCACTCAAAATAAATTAGTAGAGCGATCGATCAGCAAAATGAGATCAATCCTTTTTCGATATCTACACACTTCATGAATTTGACCAAAAATAAAATGAAGAGCAATCGATTGCTAACCGAGAATTTCTCTAAAAAATTCTCCAATTCACTCCCCCAAATGCCAAAGATCAAAATACTAAATGTGAGGGAATAAAATAGTAATAACAACAATATTTAGATTAATGCATGGTGATATGATTCGCATACAAGTACACTGTAGAGCCAAATGGGTCGGGTATAGACCCAGACTGTCATATTTACTAGCCTAGGAGCAAGCATCCAAAACTTAATAATTACGGGTTAGAGCATCATTATCAAGCTCATTAAAGCTTTCTCTTAATTATTTTATAGCACAAAATCATAGAAATACACTCCATAAAGCTCTATTCTTGGCTAGTTACTTTAGTTGAATATCAAACTACTAGTTACATATAGTTAGTGAAAGAGGACTCAACATATGAAATAAAGAATAAAGAGTTTGTTGGAGAATATATTTGAAAAGATGACTTGCTAAAATAAAATAAAATAAAATAAGAAGAAAACTTTTTATTAAAATTTAACTAAAAATTTGACTATTTTGATAGAGATGCTCTTAGCGAGCCCTCACTTAGCTACATTTTATGATAAATCATGCATTTTTTTAAAAAAAAAAAAAAAAAAAAAAATCTTGCTCCAAGTAGTGAAGGGGTTGGGGCGAGGTTAGTGTAAACACACATGTTTTATTGGGAAAATCATACACACCTCTCTTGAGATTTGCAAAAAAAAAGAAAAATAAATAATTAGTTTCACATTTTTGACATTATTATCTTGACCTTTTTTGAGATTTTAATTTACATACAATTAGGTCACTTTTCATTAATAATTCATTAGATGTATGAATAAAAAAATGATATTGTCATCTACTTTCTATTATAATGTATATTTATCTTTGTTTATTTTATTGCATGTCTATTATTTTTATTAATTTTGGTCACTTTAGTCTTACTAAAAGAAAGGTTAGTATCATTTATCAAAAGTGTAAGACTAATTATATTTTTTCCCCCAATCTTAGGGTAGGTGAGTTTAATTTATCTAATTTGGTACTTAGATCTTGTCTAACCAAAATAATAAGAGAAATTAATAAATTACATTGATCTCTTTTGAAATTTAGAAAAGTTACAGCTAATTTAGTACTTTTAGAATAATTACATAAATTTATTTTTGAATAAGGTTAAAACAATATTTAGACACAAGGATAATCAAGGTAATATATATACATATTTCAAGATAGATAATATCATTTTTTTTTATCCATACGATAAATAAATTATTGATAAAAATTAAGCGAAATATTATGTGAATTAAAACATTTAAAGAGTCTAATATACACTAAACTTATAGGTCATGTTTGATTCACAAGACTAATAGTGAAGTATTAATAATCCTATTAAATTAGTGTAGTATTCATTATCCAATTGGATTAATATCCATTGGATTAATAATCCCACCCCTACCCCATTACTAATAATCCTACAAATTTGTTGGATTAATTATCCATTGGATTAATAATCCTAAACCAAAATGTTAAAACAAACATAGGATAATTGGGCCCACGGATTAATAATCCTAATCTCATACTCTAATCCTTCCAATCAAATATGCTCATAGGGCTCTATATATATATATATATATATATTTCCCTAAACCTCAAGCGAGATTAGTGTAATATACCCAAAGAAAAAGTGCAGCAAAATGGTACATACTCCCCTCTTCTCTCACACTCTTTTTCTTTCTTCCATATTGGCCTCTAACAAAGTTTTCTTTCTTTCATCTTGGAAGAGACTCAAAAGGACATGAGAATATCATTTCTCAAAATATAACGTATCGCTCAACTCTCCAAGATTGAAGGGTTGTTTTATTGAAGAATTTCTATTATTATTATTTTAATGTATGGTGGTGAATTATGTTTTTATGTTACAATATAAAAGTTGTGTTTAGATCATAAATATAAAGAAGACAAAAAAAGAAAGAAAATAAAAAGATAGGCGAATTAAGTTAAGTGAAAGAAGTTTAATTTTTTCCCATTTATTTTGGCAAGGTTTGGAAAATGAGAAACAAATAGATAATTATGAAAAAAAATCCTTTTTTTTTGGTGGATTATCCAATATATATATATATATATTTAAGTTATTTCATTTCCCTTCCCTTGTCAAATTAAATTGGTTAAAAAAATATAGAAGAATCTAGGGGATTTTTTTTTAATGTTCCTGATATTAAGATTTTATAGCATAAAGAACATCCAATATTTTCATAATATCTAAGTTCCCTCAACATCGATCTAGAGAAAATTCGACTCAGAGAATTTCTTTGGACTCCTAAAAAATTTTCTCTCCAGAGAATTGCATTTCCCAGAGAATTTCTCTGGACCTCTCAGAGATTTTCTCTCCAGAGAAATTTTGGAAATTTCTTTGTACTTCCCAGAGGATTTCTCTAGACCTCCCAGAGATTTCTCTCCAGAGAAATTCTTCTCTGGACTTCCTAGAAAATTTATCTGTGTTTTTGACCAATTTTCTCTAGTTTGCTCATAATTTTCTCTGTGTTTTTTTTTATCAAACCAGACTCTAAGCCATTTATCAAACCAGAGAAAATTGAACAACCACCATTTTGACCAATTTTCTTTAGACTGTAAGACATTCGAACAACAAGTGCACCGATGTCGATCGAAGCGATCTTGCTTCTAGTGTACGCATCAAATTTTGCACATACAAATAGAGAAATGAGAGTTACCTTATCAAATAAGAGAAATGCAGAGAAAATTGAATATCATAAAGAAAATTAAACATGCTAGAGAAATTACACATGGCAAACAAATTTTCACACACGATAGTGTTAAGTGGCAGTTCTCTCTTCTTGTCCAACTTCATTTCTCATCTTCCCAAATTCTCTGGTTTGTTTATAATTTTCTCTGTGTTTTGATCAAATCAAAGAAAATTATGTTTTAACTCAACTAGAGAAACGTGACGACCGGTTCGAAAGCCGTCTCGTTTCCTTTGAGTTGTGTCGAGTGAATGTTGTTAAAAATTCTTCCTTAAAATATTTTTTGTTGTAGTTGTCTCAATTCTGAGTTTTCACTTATTTCGGAGGGTGCGGGGTCAACTTCAGAGTGTCGGAGGGAGAAGCCGGAGTTTTTCTAGGCTGGAGGGCCAGGGCCGCACGTGCGGGGCCTTGGGCCACACATGCAGGAAGGGGGCTGTATGTGCGGGAGATCAAGCCACACGTGTAAGAAGTTGGGGTTTGAGCTGTGTGCACACTGCCTAAAAGACAGGTGCGGAAGTGAGGTGTGGGGGAGACCGCAAGTGCGGGAGACCACTCCGTACTTGCGGGAGAAGGCGCCGCACGTGCGGCTAGGCGCGTTTTCTGTCTCGTTTTTCATGTTTTTCATTTTTATGTGGCTCTTTTGACCTTTTTCACTTCATTTGAAGAATGTCTCTCTCTCTCTCTATACAATATTTCTCTCTTTTTCTCTCATCTCTCTCTATCCAAACCCTCAAAACTTTACATTTCTTTTGATCCCGTGAAATCCATTAGGTTTTGGATACTAGTTCCTTATACCAAAATGATGAGCATGTCGAGGGCTTCGTCTTGACCGGTGGAGATCATATTTCGGCAAAATTGATTTTTGAGCTCTTTCTCCTCTTCTCTCTTGAGGTAGGGATTTCTTTGCTCTTTTTCAATACCTCTATTGTAGATAGACATGTGGTAAGTTTTTATTGCATAAAAACCATGTTGTTGTGGGCTTTTTCTAAAATCATGAATGGGAATCTAAGATGGGTTGTGTGAGGTTGAGCTTTGGGAAATTTATTATTGTAGGATTAATTTTGGAAAATGGTTTAACTTGTTTATATTGAGGGAGAGATGAAGCCCTAATTTTTAATAATAATGCTCATTTGATAAAAATAGGTTTTAATTGTGGGATAAGCATGTTATGAATTTAGGGATTTAAATGATGAAATTGTCATGTTATGAATTAAGAAATTTGATTATTGATTTGGTAATAATTTGTGATTAATATCGGGTTTTCATTAATTTTAATATTCAACTTGTGTTGGATTGACTAAGTTTAAAGGTAGCGAATCGATAAGTTGTTAATGGTCAAAAAGGGAATTTAATCATGAGATTAGAATAATATTGGGTTAAACTTTCGTTAAGTAGAAATTGAATAGATTATGATTTTGTTATCCATGTTTGGATTCTCTTTGTCTAAATGATGGAAATTGAGTTGTGGAGGGTATAGTTGGTGTATTCACTGTATTGTAAATTAGCAAATTTTGAAAATAAACATCACAAGAAGAAGTAAGGATGACTTTCTTTTAACTGAGAAAAGAATTTCAAGTAATAGGTGAAACCTTGGAGTATTGTTGTTATTGGCCTAAAACCTCGTGAGAATTGGTTAATGGTATTATGTGCATTTAATACGTTTTGTTTAGAGGTTTTGTCCTTAGTCATTCGGTGGAGGATGACATTGTTGTGTTGATGAGTTGTGTGTATGCATTACACTTGTTGGTTGTAACTATTCATGTTGTGATGGTTGATAGTGTGTGTTGCGTTGAGAATCAGAGGTACCATTACCTTTCAGCTAGCGCCTGGAGAACTGGCAGAGGTACCATTCCCTTCCAGCTAGTGTCTGGTAAATTGGCATGTTTTGTAGAGAGATGTATTATTTGCTTACCATGCTTCAAGCTGGTAGAGCAGAGATTATTCATCATTGTTGTCTCAGTTTGACTATGTGCGTGTCTTGTGTTATGACGATTATGATTTTGTAAGATTGAATTGCCCTATATTTTGAGTAGATGTGTTCATATATCTTTGGACGGGCTAGAGAGTGGTTGAGGGGGAAATTCTTACCATAAATTATTTTGTTGAAAATGTCTCGTTAAATTTTGAATTTAGGATTGAGAATGTGATGAACGTGTGGAGGCGGACTTTGTTGTATTTTGAGTAAAAATAATGTGAAGAAATCGAACTTGGTGAATGTGCTTTTCAAAAGAAACAAAATGGTTATCATGTGGTGTTTTGTCATAAATGGAAAATATGGTTATCGTGTAATTATTGTTTAAATGGAAAATGGGTAGTAAAAGCAAATCTTAGCATTGTTAAATAAATTGAACGTTTTCGAGAAAAGTATTTATGTATGTATACTTTGGTTATAAAATGTCACATTATTTATATGGTATGAGATTAGCATTTCATGATCAAAGCTATCTATAAGTTGTTATTGTTAAGGACCATGTTGAGATCCCTACTAGACTTTATGTTCATCCCACGTTGTTAAATCTTTTTCAGGTAAATATTAGGATGTGTCACAAGGTCACGGATCTTCCTTATTTGATGGCCACGGGGCCTTTTATGTGTAGGCGGAATGCCATTGGTGTAAAAGGGTTAAACCCTTTCTCTTGATTTAAATGATGTAAGCCTACGGGCAATTTATTTGAATGTAAATTCATGTTGCATTCATTTTATATTCGAATGAGAGGATTTATATTTATGTATCCCTTATTTATATAATGAGCTTTTGTATGCTAACTCTAAAATTGAATTCATAACAATGGCTTTGGTAGTGGAAACTCGTGTAATCAAAAGTGGGGCGTGATAAGAAAATTGATCAAAAAGGAACCTTGAGATCAATATATACCCAATCATTATCAAACCAGAGAAAATCCATTCAAAATCACATTTTTCATTTTTTTTCCTTCCAATATCTGAGCAAATAAACAAATTAATAAAGAAACTGAAGCAACCAAATATCAAAAAGGAACCAACACATCCTTGAGTTTTTCAGAAAATATTCATAGTGAACAACCAGAGAAAATTCACACAGTGGCCAAAATCTAGAGAAAATTCACACAGTAATTAAATCTAGAGAAAATTCATATATAATCTGCACAAACCCCAGAGTCTTTGAGTGAACAATCACCTCTCATCATCTCCAAACTCTCTCTTTTCCAAAAAAAAAAAAAATCACAATGAACAACCAAAGAAAATTCACATAGTGGCCAAAATTCAAAGAAAATTCATAGAGTGGTTAAATCCAGAGAAAATTCATACAATAGCCAAATCCAGAGAAAATTCACACAGTGACTAAATCTAGAGAAAATTCACATATGATCTGCATAAATCCCAGGGTCTTTGAGTGAACAATCACCACTCTCATCATCATCATCTCTCTCTCTCTCTCTCTCTCTCTCTCTCTTATTTTTAGTGTTTTCACTCTCTTTCTCTTTCATTTCCTTTTGCTTTATTCTCATTGTTCTCATCAAATGAAAGAAGCAATGAGAAGGCTAAACGGTCTAACCCACACACCAGAATCTGACCCACTCCACCCCACCACCACCACCACCACCACCACCACCCTAAAAAGGCCCATCGCCATCACCGTTGCCACCAACAATAGGTCACCGAAAGACGAAGTCGCTGCCACCTCTGCCAACCCAATGAGATATCGCTGGGTACGAGTTATGCCGCCGAGATTTGAGACCCTTAATCCAAAGAGTAGCGGTGGCTCGGTACCTTTGACATGGCAGAGGAGGCGGCGAGGGATGCGTGGAGTCAAGGCGAGAACCAACTACGTTTACCCATCTTCACCTCCTCACTTAGTCACCGACAATCTCATCCTTCCGTTTCACTACAAGAAATCATCTCAGTCCTCTATGAGAGACATACCCAATCAAAGCTTTGCTCCTTTTCCTTCTCCTCATGTCGGTGAGTTCTCTGGTTCTTCTCTCAACATGCTTCTCTTGCCTCAGACTATGTCTCTTTACGATCAAATTCCATATATCAATCACTCTAGTTCTCAACCACAGGCTGGGTCTCTCTATGTTTTGTTCTTCTAATGTCTCTGAGAGCTTTGCAAGTTTGTTTCTCACTCAACCCAAAATTAAAGATCATCAAGAGAGAGAGAGAGAGAGAGGGATGAGATTTGATTTGCGAGACTCAAATTTCTCTATGATATATGAGTGTGGAGTTGAGTATCTTAGACATCATAAAATAATATTGTAGATTTCTTCCATTACTAAAAATGAGAGGGGAACCTTAGACTAATTTTCCCAAGAATTTATGATTTGATGACCGAATTAAAAAAGAAAACAAGATGAAATTACTATTAAATTTTCAACGGTAACTAAATAAAAAGGCCATTGCCAATTTAGCCCAAAAATTAGACCAATTTTTCAATGATGTCACAATCAATTAGAATATTCAAGACAATTCTCCTCTTTCATATTTTCTTTAATTATCAATCAATCATTCATTACATATCGTTGGATTTAAAATAAGAATCCAAATAAAAATGACTTTTTTTGAGAAATGTTTGTTTATTTTCTTCTTATTTTTCATTCGAAGTGAACAAAAAGCAAGAGATTGGTTTCACTCCTTTATTTTCATTTTCCTTTATTTTTTTCCTTATCCTTCTTTTTTACGTTTTCTTGGTAAATCCAATTTCCAAACATACATTTTTTTATTTTATTTTTTTAACACTGAAAGGAAAGGCAAAAAAAAAGAAAAGAAAAAGAAAATGAAAAGGTGAGGAAAGTAGCTTCACCACATCTCAACTTTCGGTGCCTAGGTTGATAGGGATTTTTTTTTCTTTGTCCTTTTTTTTTGTTCTTTTTGCTAATGAAACAAAGAAAAGTACAAGATCAGCGCAACGATGACTTAATAATAAGTGACAACACTTTTTAACAGATAAAGCAACCAAATTAATTTACCAAGAGCCATCTCAATTGCATGATGACCAACTTAGATTTGTTTAAAAGCGATTCTAGTTGATTTGAATACGTTTCTAAACCAGAATAAAGAAAACAATTTGAAAAGATTTTCTTCTTGGAGAAAGAAATTTGCATTCATAGATTTCCCCCCTCGTCATCTTAATCAAGTGGGACAAAAAAAAAAAAGAAAGTTAAAGAAATCCCGTTAATCCTCAGCCAAAATGGATCCATCTTCGCAGGATAAACCCTGAATATATATATATATATATATGTTGGAAAATGGTTTGGAAAAATCTGGGTTTATAACAGATTTTTTCCTAACTTTGGTCTATTTTTTAGGTGGGCCCCGTGCGTCGATTTTTGCGGGTCAAAGTGGTAACGCGTTCTATGCCGCGTTGTGATTCACGTGGTATATTTGGTTGCTCAAAACCATTACCGGGTGAATAAGAAATTGAAGCAAAAGTATGCTCCATGGAAATGGAGTTTTGGTAAAAAATCCTTAAAGGTTTGTATAAGGCTTGTCCCACATTGATTTGGTAGGATGTTTTGAATGGGTTTATAAGGTATGAGATTGAAATTTGGGGTGTGCCCCAAGGGGTACCCAAGTGTTTTCGAGAGGGAGCTATGGGCTAGACCCATTGGACTCAAATATCACCACCCGCGCGTGCTGCCGTTCGTCCGGTCGGTCGGGCAAGTTGGGCTTGTTTAGCCCAATACCTATTTTTTTGGGCAAAAAATATTTGAATTTTATTTTATTTTTTGGTAAAATAAAATCCAGAATTCAAATTAATTCCGGAAATAAACTGGCCCAATTTTATTGTACACCCAAATAGGGCCCTTCCCGTTTTTATCTGTTTGAATTATGAACCCAACAGATTCAAATCTGTTTAAATTCAAAACCAAACAGGTTTCATACCTGTTCAAACAAGTTTGCACCTGTTTAATTCAAAACCTGCAGCCACCAATCCATCTATAAATAGGATAGCTCTCATTTGGAATTTATAACTCTAATTTTCGTCCTTCATAATTCTGTAAACATTCTCTTCATTTTGCTGCATTATTTTCTTGTCAGAGAGAGTATAAACACTGAGTGTGTTCGTTAGGCAAACAATTTGTAGTGCTGCTATTGTTTGTAGTTGATCATTTCATCCTGGGAGATAGACGTCCACATTCTGAAAGTACCGTGGAGAGGACGAATCTATCTTAAGGACACGGTGTCAAACACTAGACTTGATCAGATATTTATTAGAAGAAATTAATCAAGTAAGTTGTTTAATTTATTATTCCGTTTCATTTGTTTATTAAATCAGATTTTAATTTTGTTTTTGTAACAAAATAAAATCTGTTTTTATTTATTTATTTCTAGTTTGATTTTTGTAATCAAATAAATTCTCTCATTTTCTTTATTTCTTTATATTCTTGTTGTTGTTTAGTGCACAACAGAATTTAATCTATTTAAATACAGTGAAGATTGTCCAACAATCTTAAGACAGACCATTTTGCTATCTTCATTATATTTAATTTTCTGTGTTTTCAAAGTGATATTCAGGTTGGAAAATACAAATAGTATTATAAACTATTTGACAGATAGTAGTAATATACTATCTATTTTCTTTGACAACTAGTAGTAATATACTGGTGTCATTAACAATTGTAGAATATTATTTGGTGTTACAGAAAATTATTGTGGTATTTTATTTTTCTGGTTTTAGTAACAAGGAAAATAAAATTATTTTGTGTTATAATTTATTTTCTGGTTTTAGTAACTAGAAAATTAATTTGTGGCATTTTATTTTCTAGTTTTAGTAACAAAGAAAATAAAATTATTTTGTGCTATAATTTATTTTCTGGTTTTAGTAACTAGAAAATTAATTTTGTTAATCAATCATGTAAGTTTGTGTCTCGGTCACAACCTGTAAATTTTGTTTGTGACTTACGGTTTCATTTGGAAGACCACTTAATTTTGAACCCTTTGTGAAAATGTGTTAATTCTTTTGACTTTATCATAGTTCATCGTGAGTATACATGGAAGAATTTGTTTCTGGAGTAAAATATTAGTTTTACAAACTAATTTCATTTTTATTACGAAGAAACCTTTGTGGCAAAATTATTTTTCTTTATTGGTTCACTGATTCATTCTTTAATTTCTGTGTATGGATCCGTAGTCGTGAATAGTTTCTGCACATGAGTCGGAATATATATATATATATATATATTCACAAGAACATTTTAATGTATATATAATTAGTTTATTTATGTACAAATCAAATTGATTAAATGAATGAATGTTTTGTCATTTTTGGAGTTTATAGTTTAAAATGCGTTGGATTTTATTTATGGGTTGAGAATCTTTTTATCTCATGATGCAAGTTATGGGATCCTGCATGATTAATTTATTTTGTTAAATTCATTATTTTTAGTTGATGCATTTGATATGCATGTATTGATATCAACTCAAGTTATTTTTACAAAAATAATTTCATGTGATTTGGAATGATAAATTGATATGTTGACTTTGTACATAAGCAGATTAATTTGAGTATTTCTAATCAATTTTGAATGGGCGTTTAAACACTAGAGAAATTTAAACATGAAGATGTATGTAGTTATATTGTTCCATTTAATTGGAAGTAAATTTAAGAAATCTTTTATGTTGATTATTATTTTGTTTTGAATTTGTGACATGAGATGTCGTTAATTATTATTTTACTTGCGTAGTAGAATTTGTTAAACAATAAACCATTATTTTAATATGGGAGTGTATCTCTTACATTAGAAGAGATAATTTAGTTTTCTTTTATCACAAATATTTTTGTGATAGTGATACTTTTTTGTAAATGAGTTGCAAGAATTTATACAAACAAATGAGATTTGTTTTTTATTTGTTCGATTCTTAGGCAAATTTTTTATGAGGATATGATTTTGTCAAAACATTAATTCTGATTTGTGTAGTCATAATTATTTTGGATTTTTCGTCTTGTTTTGAAATTTATAAATCAAGCACATCATAGACAACTAGTGATGAATGTTATATTTTGATTCATATTAGAAGTTATATGGGTAGTGATTATGATGCACCATTAAATGAATTTTGTGCACAACATGGCATTATTCACCAAACTACATCACGTTATTCTCCACAGCAAATGAAATTGCTGAAAAAAAGAATAGAACCTTAAAAGAAATAATGAATGCTATGTTACTAAGTTCAGGTTTATCACAGAACTTGTGGGGGGAAGCAATATTGTCTGCTAATTATGTTCTTAACAGAATACCCCACAAGAAAACCAACAACACTCCTTATGATTTGTGGAAAGGTCGACCGCCTTCCTACAAATACTTAAAAGTGTGGGGGTGTTTGGCAAAAGTTGAAGTTCCTGTTCCTAAAAAGACTAAGATTGGACCAAAAATAGTAGCTTGTGTGTTTATTGGTTATGCTCAGAATAGTAGTGTATATCGGTTTCTGACTTATAAATCAGAGATACCTGATATAAATGTGAACACTATTATAGAGTCAAGGAATGCTGTGTTTTTTGAACATGTCTTTCCTTACAAGAAAGGACATGAATTAAGTTCACAGAAAAGAACTTATGATTGTACACAAAGTCAAGAGACTAATGACAATCAAACACAAGAGACTAGTAATGGTCTCGACCAACAAGATTTAACTAATGATGAACCAAGACGAAATAAGAGAGCGAGAACATTAAAATCCTTTGGTCCAGATTTTCTGACATACTTGTTAGAAAATGAACCTCAAAGCTTTATGGGAGCAATGACAGGTCCTGAAGCTCCTTTGTGGAAAGAGGCTGTTAATAATGAAATTGAATCCATTATGCAAAATCATAATTGGGAATTGATGGATCTTCCACTAGGTTCTAAACCTCTTGGATATAAATGGATATTCAAGAGGAAAATGAAAGCAGATGGTTCAATTGACAAGTATAAAGCAAGACTTGTAGTTAAAGGTTACAGACAAAAGGAAGGTCTGGACTATTTTGACACATATTCCCTTATGACAAGAATAACATCAATTCGCATGCTTATTTCTATAGCAACGTTGTTTAACCCGAAGGGTTTGTAGTATCGGGGCAAGAAAAGAAAGTTTGTCGGCTTGTAAAATTTCTTTATGGATTAAAACAAGCACCTAAGCAATGGCATGAAAAATTTGATCATGCAATACTTATTAATGGGTTTAAGATAAACGAATTTGACAAATGCGCCTATATTAAAAATACTGACCAAGGATATGTCATAGTTTGTCTTTATGTGGATGACATGCTTATCATTGGAAGCAGTCAAAACATGATCAAATCAACTAAGCAAATAATTAACAAAAGATTTGATATGAAAGATATGGGGGGTCACAGATGTTATATTAGGAATGAAAATTACTAAAACATCTGACGGATATTGTAATGACCCCAAAGTGCGTATAGGAAGTAATCCTTATTTAATTAGGGGTTAATGTGTTTGCTATCGGAATTGAAGAACGATCCGTTGGGTTATGCCTTTGAAACTGGAATTTGTGACCTTTACCAAACAATCTGGAACTTTTTCCCTCCGCTCGAGCGGAGCAGTAGGCGCTCGAGCGTACTTTTGGGGTTTCTAGCAAATTGTGCAGACGGCCTGAGATTCTGGGAGTTGTGATTTTCCGCTCGAGCGGGGGAGTTGACGCTCGAGCGGACGTCTTTGTTGGTCTTCGCGCTCGAGCGCAAGGTTGGGTGCTCGAGCGGGTCTCCAAGTTGAGTTGTATTTCTGAGGCACAGGGGTTCATTTTTGGACATTTTTATTAGTGTTTTGGAACTTTCTATTTTATTTTGGAGTATTGGTTGAGGTGGTAATATGATGGTAAAGTAAGATTGGACCAAAAGCTTGAATTAGAATGATTTGTCTGCAACCAGCCGTCACTCTTTTGTCCTTTTCTTTTTCTACACTTTGAATTTGGATGTGAGGTTAGAACCATTGGAAAGCTTATTTCCGGGGCTTCAATTTGGACACAAGAACGACCTAAAACGGAGTTCGGATTGGAGAGTTACATATGTTTGAAGTTTTGGAATTTGTGCTGAGAGCAGGTCCGCTCGAGCGGGAATAGGGACGCTCGAGCGGGATTTTCGGGACAGCAGCTTTAAAAACGGGATTTTGGATCATTTCTTTTGTTTTCTTCTTCCCTCTCCCTTCCTTCTTGCCTAAGTTCGAAACCCTAACCCTCAAACCTTTGATTTCATCCATTTTTTACCAACAATCCATCATGGGTCGTGCATCAAGGGTGAAGAAGAAGTGAAGATCAACTTTTCCAACCAATTAGATTTTGGGATTTCGAGAGGATGCGTTCAACCTAGCTTCTTTGCTTCTAATTTCGAGGTAGGGGGTTCTCTTAGCCTTGAATGTTTATGATTCAAAGTGATTTTGTTGGTACTTTGAGATTTTGTTGACATTTTAGAATCTTGAGTTGATTATGGGTTAGGGACACTTATGGCTTAATGTTTATGCACAATTGGGGCTCCCACTCTACTTCTCAAAGGATGTTGAATGTTTTTAGCATATTGGCATATAGTAATTATTGATTTGGCGATTTCACTAAGAAAAGAGGAAAACTCCCAATTTTCTTGGAAACCTAGGTTGATTAATGATGATAACCAATGAATTGGCTCAAGTTGAAAGTAGAGTAATGAAATTGAAGTATTGAATTATGTGTGTTGAAGCTGAATTAGAATTAGAATTTGGGAATGTTTGAAAATTGTGTTTAGAATTGCGAATGAATTTGTTATAAATGGTGGAATTCATGCTATCATGTAAAGGAAAAATTAGGGAAATAATCTATTAAGGATATAGATGATATGAACTTGGTTTTAGAAGGTTGAAATAGGATTCAAGGAGTTATTGTGAATTATGTGAAGTTGCAAATGGTATTGATGAACCAAGTGATGCTGACTTTGTTGGATAATGTTGTATTGAATAATATTGGAAATTGAATGATGTTGTACTATGATGAATTATGTAGGGTCAGCTACAGGGGTGGACCAAGCATCTGAACACTGTGAGTAATAGTACTGTAACCGTACGTTTACTTACCGTTAATAATTCTTATTGTTAATGCACTGTTCTTTGTAAGCATTTATGTTGTTAGGGATCAGTGAGAACTTTGAAAGATGATGTGTACCTCGGTATGACTCTGAAACTACTGTACATTCCGGTTAAGGTTAATGGTTAACATTAATGTGTAATAATCTGTAACTTACCTATGACTCTGCACAAGAATTATTAATACCATGCGACTGGTTAACCTTTGAGGAATTATGAATATAAACCCCGCTTAATGGGGATATGATATTTTGAACGTCCTATCCTGGACTCCTACAGCCTTATTTAGTTTGATACATGTTTTATGACATAGACATCTGCCTAGAATGGATTAACAAAATGAAAATCGAACAGAACCATGGGTTGCCTTAAACGTCAAAGAATTGAATATCAATAACATTGTTATATGACTCACATTACGCTGTGAATTGTTTTATCCCCATGAATAGTACTGTAACGACACATGTGTTTATGTAAATAATTATTATTAATGCTTTGTTATACGTATGACGTCTATGGCACCATGTAATGACTCATAAAGGGAAATTTATGTGCACCATTGTGAACGGTATTCGTACGAACCTAGCATTATTCTATTCTGTTTATCCACTTCGTTTATGCCATGACATGATATGAATTGTTCAGTCTTCAAGAACTATTGATTTCTAGTATGGAACAAAGTGCTGTACGGAACTAAGTGCTGCAATGCGAGTCACCTCTAGAATCCGTACGAGCCACCCCTTGAGTCCATACCTATGTGAATTGGGCTTAAAGCTGATGTGAAAGATGTGAGGCCTATGGCCGTTCTATGCAAGATATAATTTGTGAAGTTATGAAGGATACAATTTGTGAAATTATGAAAGATATAATTTGTGATGATATGAAAGATACAACTTGTGAACTTATGAGGCCGAGGGCCACTTTGTGAATTTGTGAACCTAGGAGGCCGAGGGTCAACTTGTGATTTCTGAAATTATGAGGCCAAGGGCCAACTTGTGAAATATGAATCTGTAACTTGTGAAACTATGAATCTCAAAGGCCGAGGGCCAATTTGTGAAGTTGTGCATCTAAGTTAAGCCAAGGGCTAATTTGTGAATGTGTGAACCCATCAGGCCAAGGGCCAATCTGTGAAGCTATGAATTGACAAGACTGTTCTGAAATGTGTACAGAATCAGACTAACCACAGGATTTTTGCATGTACTTATGTAATTAGATGAATGCGTACATTGTAAGTAAGTTAAGTTAATCTTTAAGTTGTTTATGTACTATTATTCACTAAGTTTTACTCACTCTGTTTTGTCTATTTCTGTAGGTAATCAACTGGGAAGCCAGTCCTGACTTAAGGGACTTGTCTTCTCTTATCAACCTCAGTGTGTCCAGGCACTTAGGATGGAGCCCACGCATCTAGTAAAGCTTTAACTAGGTTTTTGGTTTGTGCTTTGATGAGTTACTTATGGTTGGATGTAAATGATCCTTTCCCTCTTTTGTACTTTTGTGTGAATGAGAATCACTGTAACTAAGCCCGGATATATGCTTCATGTGTATTATATATTTAATGTAATGATTGCGGTCCTGGCATAGTAGTAGTAGCTCAATGGATGTTATATTTAAGTTATTTTTTTAAATTGCTAATGCTTCCGTTCGGGCCCCACTTATTATATATATCAGGTTAAATGTCCGTCTTCGAATAGGTCATGCCCAAATCTTTTAGGGGCGGGATTGGGGCGTGACAGATATGCATTATCTCAATCACATTATATTGAGAAAATTCTTGGTAAATTTATTAAGGATGATATGAATTTAGCCAGAACACCTGTCGACGTCAATCTTTATTTATCAAAAAGTAAAGGTGATGCGGTGTCTCAGTTAAAATACCCCCGAATTATTGGAAGCTTAATGTACCTAATGAATTGTACTTGTCCTGATATAGTTTATGCTATCAGTAAATTGAGTACGTACACTAGGAGTCCCGGAGAAGACCATTGGAAAGCGATCATTCGAGTTCTTAGATATCTAAGATTTACTCGTGATCATGGTTTGAACTTTACTCGATATCCAGCAGTATTTGAAGATTATTGTGATGCCAATTGGATATCGGATACTAAAGATTCAAAATCTACTAGTGGATATGTCTTTACTTTGGGAGGCGCTGCTGTTTCTTAGAAGTCCACGAAACAAACTTGCATCGCACGATCCACAATGGAATCCGAGTTCATTGCTTTAGACAAAGCAAGAGAAGAAGCAAAATGACTTCGTCACTTCTTAGAAGACATTCCAATGTGGCCAAAACCTATGCCAGCTATTTGCATTCATTGTGATAGTCAATCTGCAATAGGCAGGGCACAGAATCACATGTATAATGGTAAGTCACGACATATTCGTCGTCGACATAATACCGTAAGGCAATTGTTGTCAAACAGAATAATCTCAATAGATTATATAAAATCTAAAGAGAATATTGCGGATCCGTTAATAAAAGGTTTGACAAAAGAGTTAGTATATAGTTCATCGAAGGGGATGGGATTAAAGCCTATTACATAAGAGTCGTCATAATGGTAACCCTACTTATATGATTGGAGATCCCAAGAACTAAGTTCAAAGGGACAACTAAGTTATATATGGCTCGCCAGAAATCACCAAGGGATTAAAATTCCCTATCCATTCCTATGGTGAGAGTGATATTTGCAACATGTGTTGTCTGCAAGGGTATAAGGATAAGCTTTGCTTTTAATGATTACTTATATCTTGATTAAGGCATAAAATCAGGACGAGTATAAGGAGATACTCACAATAAGAATCACCTATATGAGTGTCGAACTTGGGTCGGTTCTATGAGAATGTAAGAGGCTAAATTCTCTAGAAACACTTATGAAAACCAAGAGCGTTCAAGGCCAAAATGAACGCAACAGTGAGAACCACGATGTGTTAGAAGATATTTTGTGTGAAATCTATTGTCTTGGCTTACATAAACGACTGAACAATTCAAGGCATCGCGTCCATTGGTTAGCCAGTAAGTTCGATAGGTTATCACTAGGGAAGGTTCAAGACCGAAAGTTACCTATCCTGATGCAAGATATTTTCGACTTATACTCTTTCGTTAAAGTTTGCATATTGTTGCATTTTCATTGTCATCAAATTCCATTCATGTGGGGTGAGAGGGTAATTTTTGGAGAAAATTGGGCCCAAGCTGTGAGATGGACTTTGTGGCCCAAAGTATGAAGGACTCAGTAAAAGGCCGTAATGTTACTCCGGCCCAAGAAGGGATAAAGTTACTTCGGCCCAAGATGATGTAAAGTTACTCCGGTCCGGGGTAGCTTGTAGTAGGTCCGGTCGCGGGATTTGGTCCGGTCGTGATGTCCCCTGAATAGGCCGGTCTGACAGTGCCTTTGAGTTTGACCGACCTAGGTGTTATATCAGTCGCAATTGGTTAGGTTTATTCCAACCGTGCCATGGGTTGAGCAAGAGAGAACCGAGATAAGGAGGAGTAAAAGCAAAAACCGAACTAAGGAAGTTCGGCCTACTCAGTGGCTCTGCATAGCCAAGCTTATTTCGGTCATATTGTAGTTCGGCCAAAGTAAAAACCATCCCACTTGGTTTAAGCAGTTGGGGGGGGGGGGAGGGTGTAAAAGGATAGGCATTATCCTTAGGAGTATGAATCCTAGGAGGACTCTGCATGGAGGAATAAAAGTCCTACTAGGATTGTGCCATTCGAAACTTATAAAAGCTCATAAACATCACCTTGGTGGAGGTAACATAATTTTGCTTTCTGAGAACATTGAGCTTTGTCTATTTGTCAAGTTTTCTGACTTAGGCATCGGAGAGGTTTTCGGCACACAGCCGCCGGCTAGCTCACGTTTGTGTTTCCAGGTGATAAAGCGACGTCGAACGGAGGAGCGTGGACTTGGTCAACAGGATTATATGAGAAGGCATATTTCTTTCCCGTACAATTGGCGCCGTCTGTGGGAAAAACAGACAGAACGAAACCTCTTGACTAAGCTTCTCCTTTTCTCATTCAATGGCATACATTGAAGACTTGCCGCAGTCTGCCGTCGACGGACTAACTCCAGAGGGGGGCGCAAGGCGTGAAGGATTACCTTCTGTCCCTCCCATGGCGGACTTGGAACCCCAAAGACATACCTCCAGGAGGGATGCTAGGGGGAGACGGACTCACAGCCCTCGTCAATCCCATTCTCAAAGTCCCGACAGACAAAGACGGAGGATTGACCCTCAAACTCTGGAAGATCGCGTGAAAGAGCAAGATGAATTGATAAAAAAGATGGCGGCGGACATGGAAGCCTTGAAGCACCAGATGAAGAAAAAAGAAGTGGCGACAGGAGAGGGGCGCAAAAACAAGACGCCCCCTCGCCACTCAGAAAATCGTAGTAGGAATACTACACCCTCGCAAGGAGAGAGTAGAAGCCTTAGGACAGGCGACACTCAATCCTGGTCTTCCAAAACTCGTCATTCCAGGTCTGAGAGGACGAGATTTGAGAGATCATACACTGAAGGAAGCACATATTGGCTTTCACATTCTCACCAAACCAGATCTAGACAGACAGAATTACCCAGATCATCCGACTTACGAACCGTGCTCGAAGAGAAAGCGCGATGCAAGGAGGATGCCAGGGCAAGGGATCCACATAGAGTTTCAGCCTTACAGCGGTTGGCTCCTCGGACGCATGGAAGCGTCGGGGTTGGAATGCCAATACCGCGACCGGCCTACGAACCAACGGACAAAGCATTGGCAAGACTACAGACTTCGCCGTTTGTTCCAGCAATCGAAAACGCGCCCCTACCATCAGGCTTCTTTCAACCGAAATTCACTACATATGAAGGGAAGACGGACCCGTATTCACACTTGAGCCACTTTCGCCAAGTCATGGCCGTATACAGGCGAAACGAGGCCTTAATGTGCATACTCTTCCCATCAAGCCTTGGCGACCTAGGCTTGACATGGTTCGAAAAGCTTCCAGAGGGCAGCATAGCCTCCTAGGCTCAATTGGCAGAAGCATTCGTAACAAGGTTCCGAACAAATACTAAGACACCGGTGGAGATCGACCAGTTACTCTCCATCGACATGGGAGATAAAGAGACCCTTAGATCCTACAACAGTCGTTACTGGGAGACATTCAATCAGATTGGAGACTGCCCCACCAATCTTGCCATTGCGCAGTATAAGAGAGGCCTTCCAGTCGGGAACAGACTAAGGGACTCAATCACCATGACGCCACCCTTAACCATGGAAGCCCTGATGGAGAGAGTGCATCAGCACATCAGGGTAGAAGAGGATGGCGCACGTGCCAAAGCAAAATCTAGTGCGACCGTAGTACCAGAAAAGAAAACCTCAGCAAAGGTCAATACAGTAGATCGGCAGAATAGAAACGGACGTGGCAGACGAGATAACAGAGAAGACCCAGACAAAAGATGGTTAAGAATCCGCACTGCCATAACAACGGTGTTCAAAAAACCGATATATCGGATTCTGAGCGAAATAAAAGATGAGCCTTTCGTCAAGTGGCCAGCCAAGCTAGGAGAAGCTCAGAAAGACTACGATGACAGATCACGGTGCACCTTCCACAAAGAAAAGGGGCACCGAACTGAGAATTGCACACCGTTAAGACAGCACTTGGAAGAGTTAGTAGCAGCAGGTCACTTGGACAAATACATTGAAGGAGGAACACAGCCAGCCCCTCAGGATCATAACAACCCCAATGGAATGCCGATCGACGCCCCACCACAACGCATCATCAATGTAATACATGGAGTCTTTGAACCTGAGCGTGTATGCGAGCTCAAGGGATCAATCAAAAAGGCTGAGCACTTTAGAGAAGTGCAAAGTACCCAACCTGCCATTAAGAAGGGGAAGACAGAGGCAACAAACGTCATGTCCTTTTCAGACAGAGACTTAGATCGAATATACTGCCCCCACAATGATGCCTTGGTCGTCACTCTCCGAGTCAAGGATTTTGACGTCAAGCGGATTCTGATTGACCAGGGTAGTTCATGTGAGATCATGTACTACGAAACATTCAAACAGCTCAAATTGCAAGACAAAGACTTGGCGTCTGCCGTGTCTCCCCTGATTGGATTCAACTCCATGCCAGAATGGCCCGTCGGCAAGATAATTCTTCCAGTCAGAGCAGGAAACGTGACAAAACAAGTGGAGTTTTGGGTGTTGAAGGTCCCCTCCACTTACAACATCATCCTGGGCAGAACATGGCTGCATGCCATGCGATCGGTGGCGTCATCTTACCACCAAGTAATGAGGTTCCCCAACGACACTGGTATAATTGAAGAAGTCTATGGGGATCAGATCATGTCAAAACAATGCTTCGCCACGGTAAATGGCAGCCGCGCTGCCAAAGGATACGTTCATTCGGTGGAAGAACCAGAAAGTAATGATCTATTTGCAGACGTCGGCAAAGCAGCGGATCAGAAAGCAGTGGAGGACTTGATAGAGGTAAAAATAGATGAAAAGAACCCGGATAAGTTCTTTTTGCTTGGTTCGTCGTTGTCCAGCACTGAGAGATTAGAGATCTTGGAATTCTTGACCTCTAACATCGAAGTGTTCGCCTGGACACCCTACGACATGCCAGGCATTGACCCAAACTTCATCTGTCACCAACTCAATGTCCACCCATCCGCCAGACCAGTCATTCAGCGCACTCGTAGGTCGGCACTTCACCATGCCGAAATAGTAGCAGAAGAAGTTGGTAACCTGCTGGAGGCAGGAGCGATTAGAGAAGTACACTACCCAAGATGGATCTCCAACACAGTCGTAGTGCCAAAAAAGAATGGTAAATGGCGTGTCTGCGTCGACTACAAAACAGTCAACAAGGCGTGCCCAAAAGATAGCTTTCCTCTACCAAGGATAGATCAACTGGTAGACCTAACAGCAGGGCACAATCGACTTAGCTTTCTGGACGCATACAGAGGCTACCACCAAATCGCCATGCATGAACCAGACCAGGAGATCACATCCTTTACAACACCAAGAGGACTATATTGCTACAAGGTCATGCCCTTTGGCCTAAAGAATGCAGGGGCGACATTCCAACGGATGGTCACCAAGATGTTTGAACCATTGTTAGGCAGAACAATGGAGGCTTACATCGACGACATGGTGGTCAAAAGCAAGGATGAGAGTGACCATCTCAAGGACTTGGGAGAAATGTTTGAAGTCTTGAAGAAGCACAAGTTGCGCCTCAATGCATCCAAGTGCGCATTTGGAGTAGGATCAGGCAAATTCTTGGGCTTCCTTGTGACCAACCGGGGTATAGAAGCAGACCCCTCTCAGATCAAAGCAATCCAGGAGTTGGAGAGACCAAACTCAGTCAAAAAAGTGCAGCATCTCACCGGCATGGCGGCTGCACTCAACCGGTTCATAAGCAAGTCATCAGACAGGCTGCGACCATTCTTTCAAGCTTTAAAGGCCAAGTTTGAGTGGGATGAAGAATGCGACCAAGCTCTGGAGAGCTTAAAGGAATATATGTCTTCCCCACCACTGCTTGTCACCCAGTACCTGGTGAAGAACTCTTCTTATACCTGGCAGTCTCTTAGCACGCAGTTAGCGTGGTTCGTGCAGAAGGAATCCAACACCTGCCCATCTATTATGTCAGCAAGACATTGCTGGGAGCCGAAACGAGGTATTTGCCACTGGAAAAACTCGCATTAGCCTTAATGATGGCCTCAAGGAAATTGGCACACTACTTTCATGCCCACACCATAGTCGTCCTCACAGCTTTTCCACTAAAAGCTTTGTTTGAGAGGGCGAACTTTTCTGGGTGAATCTTAAAGTGGGCAGTAGAGTTGGGACAATTCGACATCAAGTTCCAACCCAGAACCGCAGTAAAGGCCCAATCTTTGGCAGACTTTATCGCAGAGTTTACTCTTGGTAGTCATCATATCTGCCCAGTCGACCTAACTGACACAACCGAACTAGGGATGGAAGTTGACGCCGGAACAGCGCAACCCCTAGCAGAAAACACTCAGTCAGACTCCAAGGCAGACCAAACTAAAAACAGCAAGGAAGAAGCAAACCAAGCAAACCAAGACTCACCAATAGCCCATTCAGATGGCGAGGGGCAGACTGCAAGCATGGACATTGAAGAAAACACCACTCTTGACCCCACGACATCATCTGACCCTTCCACTTGCTGGAAGTTGTTCGTTGGAGAGATGTGGAAGCTCTTTGTGGATGGAGCATCCAACCGGCATGGTGCAGGACTTGGCATAGTCCTCATCTCTCCAGACGGCCTGGTTGTAGAGCAAACAATCAACCTTGGCTTCCCAGCATCCAACAATGAAGCGGAATATGAAGCACTTCTTGCAGGACTTAATTCAGCATACTACATAAAGGCCGCCGAACTAATGGTCTACAGCGACTCACAGTTGGTGGTAAACCAAATTTCTGGCGACTATGAAGCAAAGGATGACAGAATGGCCAAGTACCAAGAATTGGTCAGAACAGAAATTAAGAAGTTTGATGTAGTAAGGATAGAACAAATTGGCAGGGAGGAAAACAGCAGAGCAGACGAACTAGCAGGCTTTGCCTCAATGGCAGATACATCCATCCCTCATCCGTTGCTCATCGACTACTTACCAAGACCAAGCATAGAAGACCCCGAAGCAGAAGAGGTATGTTGCGCAGAACTAGGCCCCTCTTGGATGGATCCCATCATCCTGTTCTTAAAAGACGGCATCCTACCAGAAGAGAAAAAAGAAGCCAACAGAATAAGAGCAAAGTCACAGCGATTTTGGTTATCTCCATCTTTGGCATTATACAAGAAATCATTCTCAGGGCCTTACTTAAAGTGCGTTCATCCCAGCAAAGTGGAAGCATTCTTGTTCGAAATACACGAAGGGGTGTGCGGAAGCCATCAAGGGGGAAGATCACTAGCTTACAGGGCCATTTCGCAAGGATATTGGTGGCCATATATGTAGGCAGACTCAGAAAAATATGTGAAGAAATGTGAGAAATGCCAAAAATTCGCGCATCAAATACATCAACCAGCAAGAGAACTCCTACCATTAACTAGCCCATGGCCTTTCGCAATGTGGGGCTTGGACATAGTAGGACCACTTCCAACAGCTCCTGGCAACAGGAAGTTCTTTCTCGCAGCAACAGACTACTTCACAAAGTGGGTGGAGGCAGAAGCATTGGCATCAATCAAAGAAAAAGATGTGAAGAAGTTCGTTTGGCAGAATATCATTACTCGGTTTGGCATACCAAAAGCCCTGATCTCAGACAATGGTACTCAGTTCGACGGCAAGATATTCAGAAGCTTTTGTGAGGAGTACAAGATAGAATTCTACAATTCTACACCAGCATATCCTCAAGCAAATGGGCAAGCAGAAGCATCAAATAAAGTCATCTTGGATGGACTAAAGAAAAGACTAGAGAAGGCAAAAGGCAAGTGGGCGGATGAACTTCCTCATGTTTTATGGGCTTACCGCACCACACCACGGCGATCAACAGGAGAAATACCATTCTCCTTAGCCTACGGAATGGAAGCTGTAATCCCACTAGAAGTTGGCCTCCCCACAATTCGAAGCAAAAATTTTGATCCAGACTTGAATGGAGAAGCCATAACATTGGAACTTGACCTTGCAGAAGAAAGAAGAGAAAGAGCACTGGTTCACATCGCCACATACCAACGAGAGTTAATCAGAAAATACAACAAAAAGGTACATCCAAGACAATTCAAGATTGGGGATTGGGTACTGCGCAAAGTAATGGGAAACACCTCGATCCCAGGGGATGGCAAGTTAGGCCCAAACTGGGAAGGTCCTTCTAAGGTGGTTGGATTAGCAGGCAAAGGGGCATACCACCTAGAAGACAAGGACGGCAAAGCAATCCCAAGGCCATAGAACACGGCCAATCTCAAGTTATTTTACTTTTAGCTTTTCTTTTTCCAACATATGTAATTTTCTTTTCTTTCTTCAATAAAACAAGCAATTCTTTTCAGTATGAGTTGTTCTTTGTAAAAGTTAGCTTTAGTGAAGATTAGGTACATTGCAAGCATTTTATTCTAAGTTAGCTAGAAAAACTAACTTAGAGGTTGGCTGGATTAAACCAACACCTTCCTAAACCCAGGATAAGGATCTAGGCTGCAGGACGTTTGGTCAGAATAACCAAACATTATTCTAAGTTAGCTGGAAAAACTTAGAGGTTGGCTGGAATAAACCAACCCCTGTTACTCTTCAGCCGAAGTAAGGGTATGGCTGAAGAGTGGTTGGCTGGATTAAACCAACACTTGTTACTCTTCAGCCGAAGTAAGGGTATGGCTGAAGAGTGGTTGGCTGGAATAAACCAACTCTTGTTACTCTTCAGCCGAAGTAAGGGTATGGCTGAAGAGTGGTTGGCTGAAATAAACCAACTCTTGTTACTCTTCAGCCGAAGTAAGGGTATGGCTGAAGAGTGGTTGGCTGGAATAAACCAACTCTTGTTACTCTTCAGCCGAAGTAAGGGTATGGCTGAAGAGTGGTTGGCTGGAATAAACCAACACTTGTTACTCTTCAGCCGAAGTAAGGGTATGGCTAAAGAGTGGTTGGCTGGATTAAACCAACTCTTGTTACTCTTCAGCCGAAGTAAGGGTATGGCTGAAGAGTGGTTGGCTGGAATAAACCAACACTTGTTACTCTTCAGCCGAAGTAAGCGTATGGCTGAAGAGTGGTTGGCTGGATTAAACCAACTCTTGTTACTCTTTAGCCGAAGTAAGGGTATAACTGAAGAGTGGTTGGCTGGATTAAACAAATTGTGTACTCCTCAGCCGAAGTAAATATATCGGCTAAGGAGTGGTTGGCTGTTAAGCATAGTTTAACCAGCTAAAACCGGAATGAGAGCTCAAGAAAAATTTTCATTCAAGACATCACAAATGCAAGCATACGAGGCAAAACCGGAATAAGAGTTCAAACAAAATTTTCATTCATTAAAAAGCCATTACAAAGGGGCATAGCCCGGTTACAAGAACAAAAAAGTAACGAGAGGAAAAAGTACATAATCAAGAGAAAAGTTCTTCTATTTCGGCATCAAAAGCTGCATCACCATCAAGTCGAAGACCGGCTTCTAGAGGGAGCTCGCTCTCGGTTGCCAGGGTGGTTTCGGTTGGAACCATGGATTCAGCAGGTGGTTCAATAGTCAGGTCTTCCACCATGGGCTCCAACCGAACTGATGGGTCTGCACTGACAACTGGAGTATCTCCAGAAGCAGAGGAGTCGTCAGAATCTGAGTCTTCTAGAAACTCCTGTTGCAGGGCATTAGCAAAGTCCGCCAGGGAGCTCGGTATAAAATAAGCTGGAGGGTTGAAAACCTCGGTCTGTGGATCGTGACCAAGCTTCTCAACGGCCGCCCTCCAGCCGCACTTGAAGAATAGCTCCTTGGCAGCGTCGCACTGTTTGACATAAGCGTCCTCCGCCTTCTTGTAACCCTGCTTGTAACCCTGCTTTTCGGCTCCCTCCGCGCTCTTTTTCAGTTGAGTTATTTCGGTGTCTTTTCTCTTTTCAAGCTTTACCAACTCGCGCAGATACTTGTTTTTCATAGCAATGGTGGCTTTCTGCTTCTCTGCCTCAGCCGAACTAACCAGATCGGCAAGTCGGCCGTTCTCTGCTTGTAGCTCGGCCATTTTCTTTTCGGCTTCTTCTAGCTCGGCCACCTTTGCTTCGGCTTCCGCCATTGCTTGCCTTGTGGTTTTTCTAAGCTCTTGGACTTTCTTGTAAGTAATGTTGTTCTTTTGTAAGGCCTGACAAAACGTAGACTTCCCTTGAGCCATAGTAAAAGTTGGAAAAATCAGACAGAAAAAGCGGACAGAGTTACTTACCAAGATCATGGACTTCGAAGTAGACCGGATTGACTTCATTTCGGTGTTTAATTGCTTTAGGTGGTGCTCCATGTCCTTGGGGAGGCACACACTTTTGGCCAGGTTAAAGGCCAATTGATGATCTTTTTCAGCAACAACCGAATCAGAATCTTTGATGTCTCGGTCGTTGAAGGTTAGCTTCGGAGCCCATTTGGAAGATTCTGCTCGGTCAGTTTGCTCCAGTTGCACAGTAAGTTGAGGACTTTGGGGGATGGATTCAACCTCATCGACAAGTTGCTGTTCGGTCGATGTAGATCGGGCGCGTTTAGAAGGACGAGATGAAGAAGGCTGTTGAGAAGGGAGGGCCACAACGGCAGGCTGCGTTTGGATTGTTGGTGATACTTTGGCCCTGGTTGTTGCTGTCAGAAGGGCCCTAACTCTGCTTTTCTTTGCCATCTCTTCTTCAGCGGTTAGTGGGACAAGTTGTATTTCGGGCAAGGTTGGGTCCGGTTCAGGTGCTTCTTCAAGAAAGAAATCGGTCACTCGGGCTTTTCGACGACCGCTATATCTGTAGGTCGGCTCAAAGTTTAGAAGCTTAGACCAACTTCTTTCTTTAAATCGTAGTGCGGCTCGGAGTGTGTTCAGATTTGGGTAACTATAATGGGAAGCAAGATGAGCTGAGTCTGCAAAAAGGATACAACTGTTAGATCGGTTATAGCACTTGAAACCGAAGTAAAAGAAAAACATGCATAAAACCGAAGTAACTCTACCAGGTTCTCCTTTCTTCCAGTTTATACTTCGGCCTGGGATTTGGGCTTGCTGATCTTCAAAATTGCCCGATACCCAGAAAAAGTCATCATCATTTACGTCCTTATCCGGTGTATCTTTTATTATCTTTTCTCTACGGCGGCGTATCCTAAGGTAATAAACCCAGCCATCATCTTTGGAACCTATGGAGTACTGATGGAAGATTTCGGCTAAACCGAGGTTCAGGCCTGCTTGGCGGTTTAGCTCGGCTATACCCATTATTATCCGGTATGTATTGGTGGATAGCTGGGTTGGGCATAGTCTGGTTTGCCTAAGGAATTCACAAATTAAACGCTGGACTGGGAACCTTAGTCCGGTCTCTATTATGGAAAGTAGGGTGAAAGGTACAAAGCCTGCTTCGCCCCATGGTATGATGTCCTTTTTGGCTAGGGTAAGGTGTACATCGTCTGGAATGTCATAATCCCTTAGGAATTCGGCCATGCCACCAGGGGTCTCAACTAGATACCTATACTTGCCCATTTGTTGTATAATTTACGAATAAGTTATATCGGTGCAAAAATTGTGCTCTGTAGCTCGGTTGAGCGCACGCAGAAGTGCCTGGATAACTTAAGTCTGCAAAGTAGAAAACAAAGGGGTTAAGCACAGATCATTGGACCGTGCTACAAATTAAAAGCAAGGTATAAAAGTCCTACATCGGTCTAGTGGACTGGTTCTACCTCGGTTCATCAAAAGGTTTGGTAGCTCGGTTTGAGCAGGATAGACCGGTTCATCGTCTGGGGACAGCTTTCTGAGTTCGGTCTAAAAAAAAAAAAAAAACTAAGCTGGCTTAATTCGGTTAGACTTTGTGTTTTGTTACTTCGGTTGAGCCTCTAGGGGCAGCTTTCTAAGTTTGGTATAAAAACTAGGAAAGCTGGCTTAGCCCCAAAGGCTTAGCTAGGTTGAGAAGTGAGGTTTTTAGATTAATGTATTCAAACTCTGTTCGGTGATCTTATTTCGGCTAAGATGAAACGGAAGGTTATTTTTTGAAGCTGCTGTCATCTCTACAAGTTCTAGTTCGGTTATTGACTAAAGTGATCTACCTATATAGGATAAATAGTACCCTAGTTCGGTCGCTACATTATTTTGGATCTAAGACTAGTTTTTCTACAGAAGTTCATACGCGCATGAGTTTTGCTATTTCATGAAAGTACAGAAGCAAAGCAGAAAGGGAAGAACATGTTTTGCAAAAATACAGTAAACCAAATGTATAGAGCAGATACGAAAGCAAAAACAGGGAAGGAAAGTAGATTTGCTTACCAAGATTGAAGAAAAAGAGGACTGGAGATGGAAACAGTAACGGCAAATGAAAACGAGCTTGGTAGTTGGAAAAACAGAGGCACGAAGAGAGAAAATGGATAGAATGAGTGAATGATCCAAAGATGAAGGGGCTGTTTTGTGAAAAAGAAGAGAAGAGAAAGGGCGGGAACTGTTCAAAAAATTTCGTAGAACGAGGGCGGCGTGACAGCTAGCCACAGCCTATCAGAATCTGCCACGTGTCATTGGAAAGTGAAGCGATACAGTCGTTGTGATTGAAGAGACGTTTTGACCGGACGAAACATACCCCGGAGTAAAAGTAGCTCGGCTTAAAAAGCTGAAGGGTTTTTAGCTCGGCTGGAAAGGCTTAAAAACTCCAGATCGGCCAGTAGACTAGTAATCCCAATCATGCTGTGCAGATGGAATTAAGGGGCAATTGAGAGGGTAATTTTTGGAGAAAATTGGGCCCAAGCTGTGAGATGGACTTTGTGGCCCAAAGTATGAAGGACTCAGTAAAAGGCCGTAATGTTACTCCGGCCCAAGAAGGGATAAAGTTACTTCGGCCCAAGATGATGTAAAGTTACTTTGGTCCGGGGTAGCTTGTAGTAGGTCCGGTCGCGGGATTTGGTCCGGTCGTGATGTCCCCTGAATAGGTCGGTCTGACAGTGCCTTTGAGTTTGACCGACCTAGGTGTTATATCAGTCGCAATTGGTTAGGTTTATTCCAACCGTGCCATGGGTTGAGCAAGAGAGAACCGAGATAAGGAGGAGTAAAAGCAAAAACTGAACTAAGGAAGTTCGGCCTACTCAGTGGCTCTGCATAGCCAAGCTTATTTCGGTCATATTGTAGTTCGGCCAAAGTAAAAACCATCCCACTTGGTTTAAGCAGTGGGGGGGGGGAGGGTGTAAAAGGATAGGCATTATCCTTAGGAGTATGAATCCTAGGAGGACTCTGCATGGAGGAATAAAAGTCCTACTAGGATTGTGCCATTCGAAACTTATAAAAGCTCATAAACATCACCTTGGTGGAGGTAACATAATTTTGCTTTCTGAGAACATTGAGCTTTGTCTATTTGTCAAGTTTTCTGACTTAGGCATCGGAGAGGTTTCCGGCACACACTCGCCGGCTAGCTCACGTTTGTGTTTCCAGGTGATAAAGCGATGTCGTACGGAGGAGCGTGGACTTGGTCAACAGGATTATACGAGAAGGCGTATTTCTTTCCCGTACATGGGGGATTGTTGGAAATGGTTTAGAAAAATCTGGGTTTATAACAGATTTTTTTCCTAACTTTGGTCTATTTTTTAGGTGGGCCTTGTGCGTCGATTTTCGTTGGTCAAAGTGGTAACGCGTTCTATGCCGAGTTGTGATTCACGTGGTATATTTGGTTGCTCAAAACTATTACTGGGTGAATGGGAAATTGAAGCTAAAGTATGCTCTATGGAAATGGAGTTTTGGTGAAAAATCCTTAAAGGTTTGTATAAGACTTGTCCCACATTGATTTGGTAAGATGTTTTGAATGGGTTTATAAGGCATGTGATTGGAACTTGGAGTGTACCCCAAAGGGTATCCAAGTGTTTTAGAGAGGGAGGTTATGGGAAAAATAGACTAGACCCATTGGACTCAAAAATCACCACACACGCGCGCGCGCGCCGCCATCTATCCGGTCGGTCGGGCGGGCTGGGCTGGGCCTGGGCTTCGGCATGGTGCGTGGTGTGTGGTTGGGTTGGGCTTGTTCGGCCCAACACCTATCTTTTTGGGCAAAAAATATTTGAATTTTATTTTATTTTTTGGTAAAATAAAATCCAGAATTCAAATTAATTTCGAAAATAAATTGGTCCGGCTTTACTATACACCCAAACAGGGCCCTTCCCGTTTTTATCTGTTTGAATTATGAACCCAACAGATTCAAATCTGTTTAAATTCAAAACCAAACAGGTTTCATACATGTTCAAACAAGTTTACACATGTTTAATTCAAAACCTGCAGCCACCAATCCATCTATAAATAGGACATCCCTCATTTGGATTTTGTAACTCTAATTTTCGTCTTTTATAATTTTGCAAACATTCTCTTCATTTTGCTGCATTATTTTCTTATCAGAGAGAGTATAGTGTGTTCGTTAGACAAACAATTTGTAATGCTGCTATTCTTTGTAGTTGATTATTTCATCCTGGGAGATAGACGTCCACATTCTGAAAGCATTATGGAGAGGACGAATCTGTTTTGAGGACACAATGTCAAACACTAGACTTGATCAGATATTTATTAGAAGAAATTAATCAAGTAAGTTGTTTAATTTATTATTCTGTTTCATTTGTTTATTAAATCAGATTTTAATTTTGTTTTTGTAACAAAATAAAATCTGTTTTTATTTATTTATTTCTAGTTTGATTTTTGTAATCAAACAAATTCTCTCATTTCCTTTATTTCTTTATATTCTTGTTGTTGTTTAGCACACAACATAATTTAATCTATTTAAATACAATAAAGATTGTCCAACAATATTTATAACAAATAATATTTTATCTGTTAGCATTAGCACAAACACAAGTAGTCAAACCAAAACTGTGTAAACTTATAATTTATATCAGAATATGCGGGTCTAATATGAAGCCATACTTAATTAGTGGTTTGTAGAGGAGGATATAGCCATACTTAATTAGTGGTTTGTAGCAATGAGAGTCTGTTAAGTGTCTACATTGGTGGGACAAATTTTGGGTTTAGTTCTATTGATTAATATATCGAACATTTGGTTAGAAGGTTTCCAAATTGGGTAGCCTTTGAATGACTCTTAAAAATATGTCTTGTTAGGACAAGGAATGGGTGTTTTATGTCTATAGGTCTCTCAGAGAGGTCATAATTTAGTAGTTCATAAGCTATTTGATTCTGAAAGGTTGTTCAAATTGCCATGATAAGGAATTTTATTTTAATAAGTAGGTGAATTATGGACTTTAATCACATCCTTATTTATTTAATTTATGTCATTTGACAGATATATTAGTGCCACTAAATGCATTGAGAGTTTGAAACAAATCATGGTATTTGACAATGTCTCCAATGATCTAGAAATCTTGTACATGATCCAAAACTATGAGCATCATTTGACCAACTAATGAATAAATGTAATACTTAATACAAACAAAATCGGATATCATTATGATATATCAGTTTTCTGGTGTGGCAAGTGATGAGATCAATATTTTACAAAATGAGAGATATGACTCTGGTTTGGTGTCGGCCAAAACCCCTTCAATATTTTAAGTTACCCAAGGGACCAACACCACACTAGTTATCAAGTCTCTCATTTTATAAGACATAAAGCTCATCATTTACCACACTAGAGAACTGATCCGTCCACGTAGCATATGAAAAATTAAATGCAAAATGAGAGATATGATACTAGTGTGATGTCAGCTGAAGTCTCTCCGATATTTAAGTTACTCAAAGGGCATTGATTGACACCATAACATATCAAGTTTCTCATTTTACAGGAAGGTAGTTTGGTCATTTGTCAGGCCAAAAAACTCACAATTATAACAGATAGAAAATTGAATTGTAGAGTTAAATTTGAATAAGATGATAAGGACCAAAGGTGGGGTAGGAAGGAGGTTGGTGTGGTCGTTAGCCATGACCAAACCAGTTATCAAATTTGGTCATCCCCATTTTGTTGGTTCAGAGTTGAGGTACTATTTATATGGTTTTGGTGGCCAAAAATACCTAAAAATGGGAGTGGCAAACAGTAGATTAATGGTGCTCATCAACATGAGTTTTTAAAGGGTCTTCTAATGACTCTCACACAATATTTTTTAACGACTTGAAGACACCACCTTCCTCAATTCGCTCAATAGTAGTATGTTTTTTTTATGAATTTTATTAATGTGTGCTTTTAAAATATATGTTAAAAAAATGTTGAAGTGTTGTGTATGGGGTATAAAAGTAAAGTGTGATAAAAAATGTACAATACATTCAATTCTTTTTATCACGTATTCTAAGGCCTCGTTTGGGAACCGGCTCGTTTAGTCAAAAAGTTAAAAAATTACTAAAAAAGTCAAAAAGCTAACCACTTATACCAAAAAGTCAAAGAGTCTCTTTTCTCTCTATTTTTTGCACATATTTTCGTAAAAAGTCAAAAAGTCTTCCCAAACATACTAATTTTTTTTAGCTCATATTTTAACTAAATAGCTAAAAAGTTACTAAATTAGTCTGTTCTTAAACGAGGCCTAAGTATACACATTAAAAAAACCCTTCTTTTATTTGTTTAAAAAATGTTTTTTGATTCTCGTTATTATCCTAACTTGAAAAAATTACATTGGTTCGTGGATCTCAATGGTTCAGTTATTCAGTGAACAACTAGTATGTGTGACAAAAAAAAAAAATTTCAAATTATATTATCAAAGTAGAAAAAATAATATAGTACTTTATAAAACATCCAATGAATATTTAAAACACAAAAGAAAATATTACTTGTTTAATTGGTGTTTTTTATTTTATGAATCATGTCATCTTCCTTATGCTGCAAGGGTTCTGCAACATGGAACCTAATTAAACCAATTGCTGATAACATTTGAGGAATCATTTGGGCAATGAAAATTTTGAAACCACTCTTTTTTTTTTTTTTTTTTTCTTTTTTTTTTGGTGCTAAAACGGTTTTGGAAATAGCATTTTGGTATTTCCTAACAGGTGGATTATTTTAAGAAAAAATTTCAATAACAGTTCACCAAACAAAATTCCTTTGTTTATTCCAATATATATATATACAAAAAGACAAGAAAATTTCTTGATATTAATAGGTGATATCAAAATCAAAAGGGGCGATTTAGGCTATGGTATTGGTTGTAAAGTCATGAAAATGAGTCATGGATCATTAATAAAAAGAAAAAAAGAAAAAAAGAAAAAAAAGAGTACTCAGTCCTCGTCATCACATTCTATTTTAGTGGTTATGTACAAATAAGTATTTTGTAACCCCATTTTATCTCCCTACATGCAAAGGGTAATGGTACTAAAAAGATTCTTGCGGTCCCATTTTGACTCTATTTGTACAAATAGTAATGGTGGTGGCAGCTATAGACGTCTACTATAATTATCACAAAGTCTGTTTTAACCTAATTAGTAATGTTACGGTCGAGAAAAACTTTTAAAATTCATTATAATAAATAAAAATTTTAGATATAAAAATTTAAGGACGAAGTGACTTTTTAAGAATGGAATATTTTTATTGTCAAAAGTGTTATTGTTGCATTTTTAGAACATTTAGTAATAAATTATTATTATTTTGGGACCAAAATTTTCATCACAAAAAGTAACTTTTTTTGCAAGAAATTGTTGTTAAGTATTTTGTAATTGACAATCTCGTTTGACAAAACTTTATTAAAATGTAATTGCATTCGCTTTGTTGTATTTGTGAGTTTGTTAGTGTAGATGTGAATCCAACCCAATTTGTGTTTGAGTAGAGGAAAGGTGTGCTTGAGCAGAGGAGTTTTTGAGCCCACCAAAGTTCTTGGACTGCTCGAGCAGTCAGGTATGTGCTCAAGCATTGAATTGAATCATCCAATCTCTAATTTCAGAAATATTGAGAGTTGTGTTTTATTGTTCGAGTGGACTCGAGCTGTAAGTCTTATGCTCGAGCGAAGTGGCAAGTGGAAGTTTGTTATCACCGCCTTACTAGGCTTACTGCTCAAGTGGTCATTCCTATGCTCAAGCGGTCTTCACGTCCTTGTTTGTTATAAAGTGTTGTAGTTGCTAATTTTATGGTTTAACCTGGCTAGAATTCTTAGATAAGAGATAATCTAAAGTGTTTTATTTTGGAAGGTGTTTATATATTGATTTTCTTAATGAATTGAAGGTGATCAATGGATCAACGGATCAACGGACTTCATATTGAAAATCATTAAGTGGTTGCTTTTGCTTTATCATTAACACGAAGGGAGATGTTCATCAATAGATTCAAGGGAACTTGAGGCTGAAGCTTTGGTGGATTTCAGAGTAGCTCATCGTCATTGATTTGACATCGGCATTGTGGATTCAACGTTGAGCAAAGCAATTCTGAGGTGAAGATGGTGGTAGAAGAGGCACATCGGGTTCAGTTCAATTTGGGCGTGGATTCAGTAGGTAATTGAGTGTTCTTGTGTGTAATTCCTTTGTCTTCTTAGTGGATTTTTTGTGGTTTTAGCCCCGTGATTTTTTTTTTTATCACAATTGGAGGTGGTCCGACTGTGATTGTTTTTTCCACATTATATCGTTGTGTCGATTTGTTAATGTTTGTTTTGTAGATATAATTCAATTCTCATTTAATTGAATTAGTTCTACTTGTGTTTGATTGGGGATTGTTATTCATTGCTAAAATTAAATCCTAATTGCAAATCACTTTCTCAGAGATTTTTTAAGATTTTCAATTGGTGTTAGAGCTAGTCGCCCAATCTTTGTTTTTTCAAAGCCGTAGAAGCAAGATTTTGTTTGATTTGTGATCATGGATTCAATCCGTGAGGAAAATTCTACGTTTCGACCACTCTTACTTGACGAATCCAATTACTCTTTTTGGAAAGCTCGGATGAGAGCATTTTTAAAAGCAATTGATGAAAAAATTTGACAATCCATCATGTTTGGATGAACTGAACCTACAATTACTATTGATGGAATAACCTTTCCCAAACCCATCGACAAATGTGATACAACATATTACCAAAATAGTAGCTAGATTAGTAAAGCTATCAATTCCTTATTTTGTGCCATCACATCCAAAGAGTTTAGTCATATTTGTAATTGAGAAGTCACAAAAGAGGCATAGGATATCTTATGATTGGGCTTAAGGTCGTTCTGTAACATGTTAGGCCTGAGGTCGTTCCGTAATATGTTGGGCCCGAGGCCATTATGTAAATGTGACTATGAATAGTGTTATGAATGATGAAATTTTGGAAAAATATTGTGTTCACATAATATACTTTCTTTTAATTCAAGATTATTCATTTGATTCTCTTTACTTTACTATTATATTCATTGAGCGTCGCTCACTCCCTATGTTGTATGTGACGCTCCGAATCTACACTATTGGTTGCAGCCAAGGGAGAGTCACTAATGAGTCCTCTGGTCAATAACCAAGTAAGACCCCAGATCGCCGGAAGAGTCAAATTAGCCTCCCTTCTAAGTCCAGCTTTCTTAGGCAGTGCACTACCCCTTTGACAGATCTTAAAAGGTATTGACACAAGGTCTCATAAGCAACAATAAGGTTCATACATACATATATATATATATATATATAGAATATAAGCACATAACAACTACGAATATCCTTAATTTCAAAATCTTGTTCCATTACATTACATCCCAAAAAGAAAATTTAAATCTTCATATGAGCCTTACAAAATATCAAAAGGGAAATCTCTAACTTTTCTAAGATAGCCAAAAGTCTTCGAAGGTTTCAGGCTCGTCGTCTCCAGCTATAAGCTCCTCTTCAGCACCTGACATGATATGCCGTGAGCTTTGAATGCCCAGTAAACACACACATATCCCGTCCCTTTTTCCCCAGTCCAAAACACAATCGCAATATGACAACAAGTAGTAAAGCATGATACTCAACTAAATAAATAAAGGGTTACAAGGTTAGACGTTAGTAAATTAAAAATCCCCCAAAGAGATTTCGTCCTCCCAACCACAAGAATTGGACGCGGATTATTCGGTATGCTCCCTTTTTTGCTGCTTTGTTGCAGACCTTACCTTGGATGCCTACCAACGGTTATGTACCGCGTAGCGCCAACCGCAGGGCCTCAAAAGAGACGGTAATAATGGGCCTTGCCCAAATCCCTCCTCACACCAAACCACCTATGGTCCGAGTACAATCGCTCCGTTCAAGGGTTCCGAAACCACTTGCGCAAGACTTTAACCTCCAAATAGGGAATGCATCCCAACAATCCATACATCACATATTATCTTATTTTCATTACTCAAGTGATCGAAAATCCACTACCATCCCAATTAAGTTTTCCGTGGAGTTAAATGTTTTAAATCAAGGTTAGACCAACTTAACAAGATAATAACATCCACATAAGCATGCATCATTAAGATGAAGAAGATAAAGAACATAACCATAACACATACAATATCATGCCAAGATATGATCATAAGCTAATAAGCATTTTCAGGAACACAAGAGCATAAAACACCCATCCACAACAAAATTTCCAAATTCAATATCACATAAGGATTAGAATGAAAAGGGCTATTTTAGATTTTTACCGGACTCGGCCTTCCTATGGCTCGTAGAGCATTTAATGTAGTTTCCAGAACATATTTCAAGAATGGGATAGCTTTTCTAGATTTTCAGTTATTTAAGAAACACTCCAGCGCTGTCCAGATTCGTCAACCGTTACGAAAACTTGATTTTCTTACAAACCGCTTAATATGTTTCAATGAAATCAATTTTAGTTGAAATCTAACTCCTTAAGGAAGATTTTGACATAAAATAGAGGTCCAGAATAATGTTCTACATTTTTCTAGAAATTTTGAAAGTTGGCTGTGAAAATAGATTCTTAAGGCACAATACCCAAACAAGAAGATTTGTGAGAAAAGAGGTCCACTAAGGGAAAATTTTCATTTCTTTTGTGATGAAAACATGCTAAATAACATATATTAAACGCATAAATTTTTCTTGAAGGTGTGCCTTTGGAAAGTTTGAGAGATTGGTATGAAAAAGATAGTTTTATACCGAAATAAGGGAAACTACAAGAGAGGTAAAATCATAGCTCAACTCTTATCATTTTTAACACAAGAAAATCATTAATAACACATTTGAAAACAATGTTTAGAACCCTTAAGAGCATGTATTTGAAAAAGGAAAATGAAAGAGAGAGTTGCGTTGTGGCTTACTTGCTAGGCTTGAACAAGATTGCTCTTCTCTTCCTTCCTCTCCCTCTCAAGACTTCTCTCTTGCTCTCCTTTCTCTCCTCTAGGCCGAATGTGTGTGAGTGTGTGTTGTTTGTGTATGCCATGCTAGGGGGGTGGTTGTATTTATAGGCAACTTTGGTGTAAAAAGACATAAAGGCCCACTAGTTGGAATTGGATGGAAAAGTTTAGATTTACTTGGAGTCTAATGGAATAGGGAGTGATTAGGGAACTTAATCACGTGATTAGACAATATCTAGTTGGCCTCTAGTTGGAATGAAACTAGTGTTGGGAACAAAACCCTAAATTTAGGGGTACTACGTGCTAGGGTTTCTAGAATATCATAATTACAATTCTTGAAAATAGGTCCTTCACATTCTCCTAGGGTGGCCGGCCATGGGGAAGGGAGATGGGTAATATTTTTATTCAATTTAGGTACTATGGATACATTTCCCAATGTATATATATATATAGATCTCAAATTGATTGATGGTACCTATAGTATAAAAGTACATGTACTAGTTTTGAGGTAATTCTTGAATTTAAATAAAGAAGTGAGGACTTGGAATTAAACTCATGTATTGGAACCTTACTTATGTAGAATTAAATTAAATTAGGCTAAGGAACCTAATTCGGCTCGGATATTCCTGTTTCGATAAAAAACAAAAAAAATGCTAACCGACAAGATTCGAAATAATTCAAGAAACTGAGGGGTTTTAAGGAAATAATTCAAACATAAGGGTTTTTAAAGAGAATACATTTTTCAGGGGCTTCACAACTTATCCCCCTTAAAACAATTTCGTCCCCGAAATTCAACTACATACTACCTTCGAAAAGTTCGGGGTAGTTTGCCTTCACCCAATCCTGGCGTTCCCAAGTAGATTCCTCAATTCCCCGATGACGCCATAGCACTTTTACCAAGTGAACCGTTTTGCCTCTAAGGTTCTTCTCTCGACTATCTTGTATTGCTACCGGTCTTTCTTTAAATGTAACGTCTTTGTCGAGACTGATTTCTTCCCATTTGAGGACGTGTGACGGGTTGGCGATGTATTTTCTCAACATAGATACATGGAAGATGTTGTGTATCCCTGCTAACTGTGGGGGTAGAGCTAGTCTGTATGCCACTTCTCCCACCTTTTCCAATACCTGAAAAGGCCCAATATATCGTGGTGATAGCTTCCCCTTTCTTCCAAAATGTACGACCCCACGCCTAGGTTGCACCTTTAGGAACACGTGGCTTCCTGTTTCAAACACCAATGGCCTTCTCCTCCTGTCTGCATAATTCTTTTCACAGTCTTGAGCAGTCTTTAACCGTTGTCAGATCAATTTGACCTTCTCAGTAGTTTCTAGAACAAGTTCGGGTCCGATCAGATTTGCATCACCCACTTCAGTCCAACAAATCGGCGATCTACAAGGTCGTTCATATAATGCTTCAAAAGGGGCCATACTAATACTAGCTTGAAAGCTGTTGTTATAGGCGAATTTAATTAAAGGTAGGTGTCGTTCCCAACTTCCTTGAAAATCCATTGCGCAAGCTCTCAACATATCTTTGAGTGTCTGAATGGTGTGTTCAGATTGTCCATCTGTTTACCGGTGAAAGGCGGTGCTAAAACATAACTCAGTACAAAGAGCGTCCTGCAAACTCCTCCAAAATCGAGAGGTGAACCGTGGATCACGATCTGACACAATAGATACCGGAATTCGATGTAGTCGAATGATCCCCCCAATGTAGAGCCTGCTCATAGACTCTAAAGTGTCGGTTATCTTATAGGGTAAGAAATGTGCTGACTTGGTGAGGCGATCCACTATTACCCATATAGCATCGCGCCCTCTAGGTGTCTTAGGCAACCCTGTCACAAAGTCCATCGTCACATACTCCCATTTCCATTCGGCTATTGGTAGAGGTTGCAACATTCTCCCTGGTTTTTGATGTTCCGCCTTCACTTGTTGGCATGTTAGATATTTTGCTACAAATTTAGCTACCTCCTTCTTCATTCCATTCCACCAATACTGCCTCTTTAAATCTTGGTACATTTTAGTCCCTCCTGGATGTATTACAAATGCAGAATGATGACATTCCTTAAGTACCCTTTCTCTAAGTAACTCGTCACTTGGTACAAACAATCTACCTTGGTATCTTAAACTCCCATCGGGGTGAATTACCCAATTGAGCATTGGTTCTCCTAATTCCAGACGTCCCTTGATATAGGCTACCTCTTGATCATGCTTCTGAGCCTCCATGATCTCATTCATCAACTTAGGCATCACCTTCTGTGCGCTAAGATATGCTTTTGTATCTTGAGATTCTATTTGGATTTTAAATTCATTGAGTGTTTTAACCATATCCCATTCTTTGATGGAAATTCTAGCCATCATCCCCCTATTCTTGCGACTTAGAGCATCTGCTACTACATTGGCTTTACCGGGATGATATGAGAGAGTAAACTGGAAATCCTCAAGATACTCCATCCATCGTCTCTATCTCAAGTTAAGGTCCTTCTGTGTAAATAGATACTTGAAACTCTTGTGATTTGTAAAAATCTCAAATTGTTCCCCATACAGGTAATGTCGCCATTGTTTTAGGGCAAAAACTACGGCTGCTAATTCCAAGTCATGTGTGGGGTAGTTGCGCTCATGTGGTTTCAACTGCCTGGATCCATACGCGATTACCTTTCCATTTTGCATGAGCACACAACCTAATCCTTCTTTAAATGCATCGCAATACATAGTGTACCCTACTTCCCGTTCTGGGATGGTCAAAATTAGCGCACTAGTTAACCTCTTCTTTAGCTCTTGGAAGGATTTTTCGCAAGCTTCGTCCCACTCATACTTTACTCCTTTTTGCATCAAACGAGGTATTGGTCTGGCTAGTTTGGAGAAATCTTGGATGAACCTCCGGTAATAACCGACCAATCCTAAGAAACTGCGGATTTCTGACACGATATTTGGTTGTCTCCAATCTAATACTGCTTCCACCTTGGTTGGATCCACCGCAATCCCATTCTTTGATACTACATGCCCTAAGAATTTTACTTCATTCAACCATAACTCACATTTGCTTGCCTTGGCATATAACCGATTATCCCTAAGAACTTGAAGGACAATCCTTAAATGCTGCTCATGCTCTTCTTCAGACCTTGAATATACCAAGATGTCATCAATGAACACTACTACAAACTGGTCAAGATATGGTCTAAAAATCTTATTCATTAGGCTCATGAATACTGCTGGTGCATTGGTTAGTCCGAGGGCATTACTACAAACTCATAGTGGCCATATCTAGTACGAAAGGCAGTTTTTGGTATATCCTCCTCCTTGATTTGTAGTTGATAGTAACCTGACCTGAGATCGATCTTTGAATAGCACCTTGAGCCTCTAAGTTGGCCAAAAAGGTCATCAATCCTTGGGAGTGGGTATCGGTTCTTAATCGTGACTCGATTGAGTTGACTGTAATTGATGCATAGCCTTAACACCCCATCCTTATTTTTAGCAAACAACACGGGTGCTCCCCATGGTGAAGTACTTGGCCTAATGAATCCTTTCTCGAGCAACTCCTGTAGTTGTGTCTTTAATTCTCGTAATTCTGCGGGTGCCATGCGATACGGGGCCATGGATATTGGGGTAGTTCCAGGTTGTAGCTCAATACTAAAGTCTACTTCCTGAGTTGGTGGCAATCCCGGTAATTTCGTAGGAAATACATCTGCATATACGCATACTACACGCGAAAGTTTTAATTCTCCTTGGCCCTCCTCATTTAAAATCAAACTTGCTTTCCTACCTGCAAGTTGATTGCGCCACTACGTCCTACGTTTCGTTGAAGCCATGGGGTCTTGTCTATCCCCCTTAAACTGGAAACGTGTTTCGTCATGCGTGTGAGCTATTACTTTCCTCTGACGGCAGTCGATCACCGCTCGGTGGGCAGACAATCAATCCATGCCCAAAATGATATCGAAGTTTGACATTTCCATAACACGAAGGTCGCAAGTTAAGCGTAGGTTCGACATTCCTATCTTACAATCCTTACAGATCAATCCTATCCGAACGCATCCTCCCATAGGTGACATTACACTTAAGGCAGTTTCTAAGGGTTCTCCTACAAGTTCTAATGATTCAGCACAAGCAGAGGATATAAAAGAATGTTATGCACCAGTATCGAATAAAACATGCACCCAAGATTTGTATAGCACTAAATTACCCTCAATTACAGACGGGTTCACTTCTTCCTCTTGCAAGGTAAAGACTCTGCCGGTTGCCTTTTGGTTGCCACTGGTCTTGGCGTTCTGAGTTCCCCCACTCTTCTGGTGTTGTTGCCCGGTAGATCCTGTCTTGTTCGTCCAAGGCTTCTGTCCACCTAATACCTGGGTATTTGCTCCGGAACCTCCTCCTTGGTACCCAGATAGAGGGAGTTGGGGGCATTCGCTCTTTTTGTGTCCCAATTGTTGGCAATGAAAGCACTGGAGTTGTCCTGCCGGCCTTTGTTGATAGCCTCCTCTCTGGGTCTGTTGCTGCCGTTGCTGTTGTGGTTGTGTTATAGAGTAAGGCTTTGAGGTCATGTTTCCTTTCTGGTTCCTCTGAGGTCCAATAGATGTCTGACTCCCTATCCGCTTGTTCCAAGCCTTTCTAGCATCGGTTACTTCCTTTTCAGACTCTAATGCCGTTTTCAATACCTCGGCATATGAGTGGAGTCGTTACTGAAGAACTCTTTCCTTGATTGTGAGGTCTAACCCCCACTCGAACATCCTTGCTTTCTTTTCATCATTTGCTACGTATCTAGTTGTGTAACGGGCTAACTCTTCAAATTTTGCAGCATACTGGGTCACGGTCGTATTTTCTTGTTCCAGGTTTTGGAATTCCTTGACTCGATCTCGGCGGACCATATTTGGGAAATATTTATTTAGGAATAGTTCCCTGAACTGGTTCCATAATAGGCTCACTACGTCACGAGTATTCTTGCTTAACTCCCATTAGTGGTTGGCCTCATCATCATGCTCGAATACTGCCAAAGCTATTCTATCAGCGGTTTCGGTTATGCCCATGGTGTCTAGCATTTTCTCTATCTGTCGAAGCCAATTTTCAGCTACCTTTGGGTCCAGTACACCTGCGAACTTTGGGGGCCTCTGTTTTCAAAATTCAAAAAAGAGTCGAGTCCTCTCATTCGGCCGATTGTTCCTTACTTGCCCTAGTTCTTCCAAAATTTGATGACCCAGGTTATTGGGGATGTCAGCCCTTGCGGGGACGAGTCCGTGTTGGTTTCTGGGATGGTTCTGTGCATTGTTTCTGGTTTCGGTATAGCCATTAGCTCCCGTGTCCACCATTCTGTTCATAACACGTGGTGAGTTGGTTTCCAGTTTTAGAGAATCGTACTACTTAGATTTGAAATGAAGGTTCAGTTTCCTTAGGGTGTACTAAAGCAAGCAATAGTCAACAACATCGATCAACACATCATTCATATATTATAATAGGCATCATTACAAAAGGGCTCCTAAATCGGAGTTACATTCAAAGGGCATCTACGCATTACAAAGTTCAAGTTATCTTATTCTAAGGATCCCCATCAGCAGATCTTACAAAAGTCTAGTTTTACTATTCCTCGAACTAGTTCTCATTTCCTGACCAATCAAAGTCTTCTTCTGGGTCTTCATCAGCGGAGTCAGTTGCTTGGTCTGGAGCACAGGGGGTGTACATTGGTGAGGGGAGATTGTGTTCGGATGACACCTCTATAGGGTAGGCTTGGGTTGCCCCTTGCTATTCGGGTGGCTGCTCCACATCCATTGGTTGATTGTTGCCTGGCCCCTAATAACAAGATTCATAGCTTTCAGCCTAAGTTGGTGGTCGGTGGTATGCTATGGTGGTCAAAGCTCGGTGTATCAAGGAGTCCATCCTCTGATCATCTTGCTCCATTCGGATCGCCTTCTTCGCTGCCCGACTTAAAAATTGTAGGTGGGGCTGTACTAGGGACCTTTTCTGCTCCCTCGTATAGTGGGAGTACTCCGTTTCCACCTTATGTATCTCTGTCATGATCATTTCCTCGGTGGAACTTGCACAGCGTTGGTGGTTAAAGTAGGGGCTGACAGACATGGCCCTTCTTCCTTGCATACGGAAAGTACCCCACGAGTCGAGACTGAGGTCGCGTCCTGGATAGTCTCCCGATGACATCCTAAGGTGGAAAAGATTTTTATTTGTTAGTCTTCTTTAAATATAATAGCATGATAGAATAAACTACGATAAAGGGGTAAGGGCTCTTAGAGTCGCATATTGGGTTGCGCGGGTTAAGGGTTGAACCTAGGCTCTGATACCAAGTTGTGACGTCCCAAATCTACACTATTGGTTGCAGTCAAGGGAGAATCACTAATGAGTCCTATGGTCAATAACCAAGTAAGATCCCAGATCGCCGGAAGAGTCAAATTAGCCTCCCTTCTAAGTCCAGCTTTCTTAGGCAGCGCACTACCCCTTTGACAGATCTTAAAAGGTATTGACACAAGGTCTCATAAGCAACGATAAGGTTCATACATATATATATATATATATAGAATATAAGCACATAACAACCACACATATCCTTAATTTCAAAATCTTGTTCCATTACATTACATCCCAAAAAGAAAATTTAAATCTTCATATGAGCCTTACAAAATATCAAAAGGGAAATCTCTAACTTTTCTAAGATAGCCAAAAGTCTTCGAAGGTTTCAGGCTCATTGTCTCTAGCTATAAGCTCCTCTTCGGCACCTGGCATGATACGCCGTGAGCTTTGAATGCCCAGTAAACACACACACACCCCGTCCCTTTTTCCCCAGTCCAATACACAATCACAATATGACAGCAAGTAGTAAAGCATGATACACAACTAAATAAATAAAGGGTTACAAGATTAGACGTTAGTAAACTAGAAATCCCCCAAAGAGATTTCGTCCTCCTATCCACAAGAATCAGACGCGGATTATTCGGTATGCCCCCTCTTTTGCTGCTTTGTTGCAGACCTTACCTCGGACGCCTACCAACGGTTATGTACCGCGTAGCGCCAACCGTAGGGCCTCAAAAGAGATGGTAATAATGGGCCTTGACCAAATCCCTCCTCACACCAAACCACCTAGGGTCCGAATACAACCGCTCCGTTCAAGGGTTCCGAAACCACTTGCGCAAGACTTTAACCTCCAAATAGGGAACGCATCCCAACAATCCATACATCACATATTATCATCTTTTCATTATTCAAGTGATCGAAAATCCAATACCATCCCAATTAAGTTTTCCGTGGAGTTAAATGTTTTAAATCAAGGTTAGACCAACTTAATAAGATAATAACATCCACATAAGCATGCATCATTAAGATGAAGAAGATAAATAACATAACCATAACACATACAATATCATGCCAAGATATGATCATAAGCTAATAAGCATTTTCATGAACACAAGAGCATAAAACACCCATCCACAACAAAATTTCCAAATTCAATATCACATAAGGATTAGAATGAAAAGGGCTATTTAGATTTTTACCGGACTCGGCCTTCCTATGGCTCGTAGAACATTTAATGTAGTTTCCAGAACATATTTCAGGAATGGGATAGCTTTTCTAGATTTTCAGTTATTTAAGAAACACTCCAGTGCTGTCCAGATTCGTCGATCGTTACGAAAATTTGATTTTCTTACAAACTGCTCACTTTTTTTCAATGAAACCAATTTTAGTTGAAATCTAACTCCTTAAGGAAGATTTTGACATAAAATAGAGGTCCAGAAAAATTTTCTATATTTTTCTAGAAATTTTGAAAGTTGGTTGTGAAAATAGATTCTTAAGGCACAATACCCAAAACAAGAAGATTTGTGAGAAAAGAGGTCCACTAAGGGAAAATTTTCATTTCTTTTGTGATGAAAACATGCTAAATGACATATATTAAACTCATAAATTTTTCTTGAAGGTGTGCCTTTGGAAAGTTTGAGAGATTGGTATGAAAAAGATAGTTTTGTACCGAAATAAGGGAAACTACAAGAGAGGTAAATCATGGCTCAAATCTTATCATTTTTAACACAAGGAAATCATTAATAACACATTTGTAAACAATGTTTAGAACCCTAAGAGCATGTATTTGAAAAAGGAAAATGAAAGAGAGAGTTGTGTTGTGGCTTACTTGCTAGGCTTGAACAAGATTGCTCTCCTCTTCCTTCCTCTCCCTCTCAAGACTTCTCTCTTGCTCTCTTTTCTCTCCTCTAGGTCGAATGTGTGTGAGTGTGTGTTGTTTGTGTATGCCATGCTAGGGGGGTGGTTGTATTTATAGGCAATTTTGGTGTAAAAAGACATAAAGGCCCACTAGTTGGAATTGGATGGAAAAGTTTGGATTTACTTGGAGTCTAACGGAATAGGGAGTGATTAAAGAACTTAATCATGTGATTAGACAATATCTAGTTGGCCTCTAGTTGGAATGAAACTAGTGTTGGGAACAAAACCCTAGATTTAGGGGTACTAGGTGCTAGGGTTTCTAGAATATCATAATTACAATTCTTGAAAATAGGTCCCTCACATTCTCCTAGGGTGGCTGTCCATGGAGAAGGGAGATGGGGAATTTTTTTATTCAATTTAGGTACGATGGACACATTTCCCAATGCATATATATATATATATATATAGATCTCAAGTTGATTGATGGTACCTATAGTATAAAAGTACATGTAGTAGTTTTGGGGTAATTCTTGAATTTAAATAAAGAAGTGAGGGCTTGGAATTAAACTCATGTATTGGAACCTTACTTATGTAGAATTAAATTAAATTAGGCTAAGGAACCTAATTCGGCTAGGATATTCCTGTTTCGATAAAAAAAAAAATGCTAACTGACAAGATTCGAAATAATTCAAGAAACTGAGGGGCTTTACGGAAATAATTCAAACATAAGGGTTTTTAAAGAGAATACATTTTTCAGGGGCTTTACATTGTATGTGTGTATATAGGTGATTAGCATGGAGGTCAACCTTAGAGTCAGCATCAGGAAATTGCTTATGAGGACTTGTCGTGTCGAAACTCCAAGATGGAGCTGTTATCTTTTTACTTTATGTCTATGTTAAGACTTTTGTCTGGTGTTGTCATGTTGGTCTTGTGGATGTATAACTTAATGTCTTGACTTCTATGAGTATAATTGTTTTATCTTGACCATTTAAGCACCGCTCAATGGACGTTATTTCTTATATTTACTTTCACTTAAGGCCCAATTATTAAAAACATTTGTTTTCTGCATTAGGCCGTAGGTAATTGTGTGATTACTGGTTTGCTGTGAACTAAAATTTTAGGGGTAGGATTGGGTCATGACAGAGTGGTATCAGAACACGAGTTAATAACTCACACACTAGTCCATTTGAGCAATAAGGAGTCTAGAAAAGAGTTAGGAACATTAACATTTGTGTTACAAGTGTATGAGTTAAGATGTGAGTCCATGATATTTATATGAGCATGAGCACGAAAGATATGAATATAAGCGTGCTTTCTAAGGTTCTTATGGAATATGAAGTATATGAGAATACATGGGTACGTGTGCTTATTGTTTGAGGAAGTATGGTTATTATTTGAGCATAAACCTAGAAATTGTGAAACCATGTGTACATTTCTAATCTCAGCATGAGAAGTAACCCATGTGATATGAGTATGAACAAAATTTATGTGAATTGATAAGTAATTTTGATTTCGATAATGAGTAAGTGACTTATGTGAACATGAGTATACGAACATGAGGGTTATATGATTTACATGAACCCACATATGTAACTTTGTTATTAATGTATGTTTATATATATATATATATAGCAAAATAGTGGAAATAAGGTCAGATGAATTGGAAATGTAATAACCCGACCCTCGTATATGTTTTCTGGTATGCTTTCAGTCCCTTATTCTGTGCATTTATATGCTTACTGTGACATTCCATGTGGAATTAAGTTTAATTGAGTGAATCCTATGTTTATAAATTCATATCTGTCTAATAAGAGAAGTATCTGTTAGAATTGTGATGTTCAGATCTGAAATTGAGAGCTTTAGAGACTTGCTAATCAGAAATTGACTTTATAATTGAGTTCAGCATAATTTTTAGATCATAATATGATTTTTTGTAAAAATTTGATTTGGAATGATTAAACTGATTAAATTTCGTCTTATTCAACCTTGTTATATCTATATGTTTCTTTGAACATTTGACTTAGAATCTTTCACACAAATATCTCCTAAGAGAGAGTGGTGAGAGTAGAGAGAAAGGATCAAGAGGAGAGCTTCATCAAACAAGAAAGTTGGAACTTGAGAAGAATTTGAGAGAATTAAGCTCAAGGTAAGTTTAATTCACCTTGTATAACCCTTTTCTTGGAGTTGGGTACGAATTCCCTTTTCATTCATACCACTTAGGGTTTGTAATTGTGATCTTGTGTGTGTATGTTGGTTAATTAGCAAGATAATCTTATCTTTTGATTGTTTTGACTTAACTGGAACTATCTAGTGAGAAATTACATCTTATTCCTTCAATTGTCATGTTTGAGCTCATCTATGTGGACAAATAGCTATATATGTATATATATATACATGTGTATGAAAAGTTGGAAATATCATGGAAATTGAATTATGAGTTTCAAGGAATTAAGACCTACTTTAGTTTGTAGTTCACATTTATATGTTATTGAGCCATATTCTTGCAATAAATTAACCTATTTTGAGCCTTGTAAAAGCCTACCAAGTTGGGATGTTGCTTGAATTTGAAGTCCACAAAGCAGGGGCAACGACCGCACGTGCGGGGGTCATGGCCGCACATGCGGGAGCACTGCCGCACGTGCGGGGCTTACAGCTGCACGTGCAGAAAACAGGGGATTTTGGGATTGAGGCTACTAGAATAAAAGCACGTGCGGGGCCTCACAGACGCACGTGCGGGAACCACTGCCGCACGTGCGGGGCTCACAGCCGCACGTGCGGCCCATGCTGAAAAATTCTGTCTACTCCGTTTTATGTGTTTGACCCTCTGGTGTTATTAAAATTTGTATTGGATGCCTTTACAATGTTTGTAAATTCATTCGAAGTGAAACGAATTAGATATTGTTTAAAGAGAGAAATGGACTAATTCCTGAACAGCGTGTGTATGTAGGGCGCATACCAAAAGGAACTGCTGCTCCACCACAGCACTGTGAGTAATAGTACTGTAGTGGTACGCTTTACTTATCGCTAATAATTATTGTTAGCACTCTATTAATCGTAAGTCAACTGTGTTAACTTATGTGAACGATTGGAAGCATCTGTGTACATCTGTATGACTTTGAGACTAGTCTGTTCTGTTGATATCTGGGCCTAAGGCCAATCTGTAAAATCTATTGGGCCTAAGGCCAATCTGTAAAATCTGTTGGGCCTAAAGCCAATCTGTAAAATCTATTGGGCCGAAGGCCGCTCTGAAAATATTTACAAAATATGATTTCTATACCTGTATACGTTATAATTCAGATTTGTTCATTGAATCATTTAAGTATTATTATTCACTGAGCTTCGCTCACTTTGTGTTATGTTTGTCTCTGTAGGTAATCAACTTGGAGGTCAGTCTTAACCCATCATGTCCGCTCCGCTTTTGTCAACTTCAATGCGTCCAAGCACATAGATGAAGCTCATTCATTTTTGTGGATTTCTTGTTAAGCTTTTAGCTTTGTGCTCTAAGTTTTCCGTTTAAGGTCATGAAGTGTATATAACGTTCTCTTACCAATGCTTTTGTTACACGCCCAATCATGGGGCCGGGTCTGGATATGACAGTTTCTCATATGTATGTTTATTGTACGTTGGTCTATCTGATGCAATGTTTGTGATCCTGGCATGTTAGCAATAGCTCAATGGATACTGTTTATGTTAATACTTGCTTTCGTTCAGGCCCCATATGTTACGCAAATCAACTTTTATTTTCGTTTCCGAATTAGTCATGCCCAAACTTTTAGGGGCGAGTTTGGGGCGTGACAAGAAGAGTCTACCTCCTCTTGACTTGATAGACTATAAAGAATAGTAGAAGAAATGGCAGAGGACCTAAGACAGCAAAAGGCATTAGACCCAGCCCTGATATCTGAGGCTAGCACGAACCGATTTCTTTAATGGAAAGGAAAGAGGCAAAGCTCTGATGTGAATAAAAACTTCGTGAAGAATAAGAAATCGAAATCTGAAATATCTACGCGAGATAAATTCAATCAAAAAAGGATTCAACACTGGTTTGTTCAGATTATGGGAAAGCATAGAGAGATATGTTATCGACTTTTCGGGGCTTGTTATAGATGTGGTGAAATGAGTCATAAGGTAAGGGATCGTCTTCGGATCAAACAAAATGTGAATGGACCCGCTACCCTGGTCGGTTTTGTATTAATGGCAAGATCTCTTACGACAAGTGGAATTGAAAGCCAAGGTAGAGTAATTGCACTCGTCCCAGAAAACACTCAGAATACTAGGACCGTTGTCCTAGGTATCGTTACTATTCATGAACGAATGCTTATGTGTCGGTTGATTAGGAACTCTTACATATATGCACATTTGCTGAGAATGTTAATTGATTATGGATATATATCTCTGTACCTGCTTTGACCCGAACTTGCCCCTAAAAGTTTGGGTCATAACTGGCCAGTAATCACTTGATTACCTTTGGCCTCAAACAAACATACAGAGTAATTATAGTAATGGGGCCATAAGCGGAAGTATACAGCAATGAAGAAGTCCATTGAGCTGTGCCAATATGAACAAAATATAACACGATCATATCATTTACATGCCCACACAAAAAATATGAGTATCAAGGAAATTTTATACATGTTGCTTACATAACACAAGCCCAAGATAACAAAACAAAATAAGGTCAAAGCATAATGGAAGGCAAAGACAACTCCTTCTCGGAGGCATGACTCGATAGGTTCACAAAATGGCTCCTGAAGCTGACTCCAAAGGTGGGCTCCATGCTGTGGATCACCTACAAGTGCATACATAATATTGGGTGAGCGAAGCTTAATGAGTAATAATACAATAAAGCAGTGTAGATAGATGCACATAAGGATCTCATAATTTCATAGTCATAATACAGAACGACCTTGGGCCCATCATATAAGCAGAACGGCCTTAGGCCCATCATATAAGCAGAACGGCCTTAGGCCCATCACATAACCAGAATGGCCTTAGGCCCATCATATTAGAACGGCCCTAGGCGCACAAAAGCCCATAATGGCCTCGAGCCCACGTATAAACAGAATGGTCTCAGGCCCAATCATATTAACTGAATGGCCTCGGGCCCAATTGTATTAACAGAATGGCCTTGGACCCAATCATATTAAAGCATAAACAAAATAACCTTAGGTTCACATTGCACATGTCATATAACTTTTGCAAATTTCATTCCTTTCCATCAAAACACAATGTTGGTACAATTCGCAATTCGTAGCTCGAAGTGCACAATTAAGAACATATGTGTATAATATTATTACTCATAGTGCGTTAGGTCCCGTGGTGTTTCCTCCAGCACACGACCTATACAAACATTTCACATACACATTTGATGAATAATCTGTTCAATTCATACGCTTTTTTTTTATTAATTCGTTCTACAATTCGTTCATTTTCCATTTATCTATAGGTATTGCGGAGGGACAAAACATGCTTAGAAACAAATTCAGAGGGTCGGGGAAATTAATAGAAGAAGGAAGATTTTCCCCTTGATTTCTGCACGTACGGAAGCCCCTACCACACTAGCAGAAAACGTGCCGCACGTGCTTTTATTTCAGTAGCGAAGTGTAGCTGTAGCACGCGCCCGCGTGGGGGGCCCTCGCTGCTACAGTTCGGACTCGATTTGTGTCACGGTTCTTAATCTTGAACCAAAGAGTCCAAATCCGGCAAATTGTTTTGAGAAACAGATTTTTAGAAAAAGAAGTGCCAAACATGGACTGCTTTGCCAGATACAGAGTCGCCACCTAAATATTTTTTATGGGGGAATTTAGGAAACCCTGACTCGGTGCCGAAGGCCACATGTCCGTCATCACCAGAGTTGCCTCGGCTCGGGAGCTAGGGTACGATTGGGGAAAGTCAGCTATGAGCACCCCCTCTCGCCCGATCCGAAGATCGGCCTCTACTAACCGTGATATCCATTTTTGAAAACGTTATGTGTTCTTATTCCATTTATTAGCCTAGAATTACTATGTTATGCGCACAGCAAACAAGTATAGACTAGATTGCCTAATTTGGAAATAAGCATTGCATATCCGTTTGTCTGGGAAAAATGTTTTGGAATTTGCTACTCGCAAGTAGGCTAAAACACGGATTTCAACGAGTGTTTCCAACTCAGGCAATCCAACCTTCACCCACAGGCATTCAAACAGTTTATCACATAAGCATCTAGCCACATGGTAATCATGTTGTATGGCAACACTCACACGCATGCGGTATGCTAAAGCATAAAATACTTACATCGTACTCCAAGCCAAAACAATAAACTAGTTAGCAAACATGCGTGATCCTAGTTCATTTTTGAATGTTTAATGCAACACATACAGGATGCAATTAGAGTAGGCTCGGCTAACCTAAACATGGCATGTGAAATGCAATTAATTGATGCACGTATTCAATTTGGAATTGAAATACAAATGCAGTTAGCATGATGTACCGAGTCCGGTGTATGCAAGACGAATGTATGGATGCACGCATGCATAGCATAAGGTATGCTAAATTAAACATGTCCTAGTACTAACCATCAAAGCAGGTAAATAAAAGGGAGAAGAAAGAAATGGGGGTTGGAAGACATGCACAAACTCACCCACACTTATTACAGATTTACCCTCGCTCGGAGGGACCAAAAGAATAATACAAATTAAATAACGAATTAACTAACCTAGCTAATTAATTATTACAAATCACCTAATTAGTTAACAAACTAACTAAGCTAGGAAAAACAGTAAACCGCCTCGGGAAGAGAGTTCGGTGCACGCGTGCTCGGGTCTTGCTCGGAAGTGCATTGTCATGCATAGGTTGCCTCTGTTTTCCATGCTATACTCCTCCGAAGGCTGCCAAAGTCTCAGGATTGCTTCCCTGGACATTGGGAGACACCACCGGCTGAATAGAATGGCCACCGGCAGTGGCATGTGATCACCGGCTGTGAATGAATCCATCGGCCATAGAAAGTTTGCCGGTCGGCACCTAGCACTGCCGGTCGGCAGCAAGTTCCTGCAAAATCTGCAATTGACAGCAACAGAGGGCAAGGCAGAGCATGGCAATGCAATTCAAGCCATATATGCACCAATCATGTCCCTTATCATGTTAATGACTCAAAGGAACATGCTCCTTGGTTCTCGGACCATCAATCGCGCATTTCCATGCGTGATGGCCCAAGGGACCAAGTGTGCACATTTTGATGTCAAATGCAATGCAAACCAACAAACCAAAGTCCAATTCCTATCACTAGATCAAGAAACAAGAGATGCATGCTAGATGCCATGCAACCTAGGCATACGAGCTAAGGATGCAACATGTAAATGCAAGATGTACATGCAAGCATGCAAACAATCATGCAAGGTAAGCATGCAAGCAAGCAAGGGATGGATTTAAGCATGATTTGGGCAGCTCTAATTAGGCCCAAAACAGTGACCAAAGCCAAGGAAATGAGGCCCAAAACACACGCACACATGTATGTAAATATGGTCCAATTCCTAAGGCCCACCAAAGAAGCATTGAACTACACTTAGTGCAACCACACATGGCATGAATTAAATGACTAAAAACAGAATTTTAGCATATTAAAACAAGGCCTAAAGATCACTTAGATGGCATCCAAATGTCCTAAATTCAAAGGCATGCACAAATACCAGAACATGGAGCATGCTACACAAGCTTCCAAAGCTTCAAAGAGGCATCCAAGGAAAACATACAAGCATGTTAAAGGGACTGAAATAACATGGCAAATGGTCCCAAATCACTAGATTAAGACAAGGATGCATGCTACACATTCACACACTTAAGGCCAACAAGCCGGAATACAAAGGGGGCTATACTAAGCATGCCAAAGCCGACCCAAACAACCTAGGACAGACCTTAAACATGGCAAAATATGTACAAAAGCTTCACAAAGCTAAGCCTAAAACATGCTAGAACAAGGGTTTACAACCTAAGGCATGTTAAGGCAATAAAGTGGCATTACAAGGTAGGTATGCTAAGCATGCATGGTGTACCAAAACCAACAAAAAACAAAGGCATATTATGATATAATAAGCACAAAAAGCAGCCAAGGCATGGCCAACATGAAGCTTAGCTAGGTGCTCCCTCAAGAGGCCAAAAATGGTCCATTTCAAGGACAACAAGGAGAGGGGGTGACCCTCTCCTTCTCGGGACCTCAAGGCACCATCCTCACCTCTGAAATCCCTCAAGATTTCAGTGGTGAGGAGGCCCAAACACCAAGGTCTCGGAGCTCACTCAAAATAGCACAAAATGGAGCCTTACAAGGCTTAGGAGGGGTCAAACAACCTCAAACAACAAAACACCCTAAATAAACTATTTAGAGGGCCTAAAAAAAGAACTTTTTTGTATTATATACAAAGCCAAAAAACAATTTCAAGATAGGTAAAAATACAATGCAAAAATGGGGTAAAATGGGACTAGTTTCTTACCCTTGTTGACTTTCTTCAAAGATGAAGCTCCGACAGCTTCTTTGAGCTCAAAACAGCTCAAGAACCTCAAGAACAACCTTTGGTCCTTCAAGAAATCAAGCAAAGGTGTAACACTATGTGTTTGTGTGCAATAGTAAGACACAAACACACTTAAACACACACAAAGGCTAAATGAGAGAGAGGTATAGAGATAGAATATATATCAAACCCTAAACCTAAAACCAGAGCTCTCACACCAATTTTCTCTCCAAAATTTCTAACCTAGAGCCAAGAGGGGAGGGCTCCTCTTATAGAGGAGCCAATCTTGTAAAGCTTACAAGGTAAGCTAATAAGGGGTCCATCCCTCCATACACGTGTATGGAGGGGAACAAAATGACATACAGCTGTCTTAAAATATCTGTAAAAGCAGATGAACAGTAATCGGCTGCTCAAAATTGCCATTTTGTAAAAAAGGAGTGTCGACCGGCAACAAACAGTGCCGACCGGCAATATATATTGCCGATGGCAACAAAACACCAGCCGGTGGCCTCTGGCCATGGCCGGTGGTGTGTGGGGATGCCTCACAAGGTATTCCCTGCCCTTTCAAGGCAAAACACAAGTGTTTGGTGCAAAATCAATCACTAAACGGTCGAGTTCGGAGATCCTGAGGCAAGGCGCGTAGCCGAGACCTCCGGGAACTCCAAACGAACACAAACATGGATGATCACCGGGTGTTCAAACGGTGACATCCAAGTCTTGAGGACGGTCAAAAATGGGGTGTCTACAGCAGCCTTGCCCTGTTTTTCGCACATGCTGCTGTGAGCCCCGCACGTACGGCACTTGCAGTCCTGGCTATTCTGTGTAGTCTGAAGCTGAAGAAAAACTTAGGCTGTGTTTGGTTAGCCTCTCTAAATATATTTTCACCCCATGTTTTGCACATGGCGTTTGTTTAGAGTTTTCAAAATTTAATTCCACACTAAGTTTTGAAAACTCTATCAAAGGCAGGAAAATTTGGGCTAACCGATCGTCCAGCCGGTTGACCGGAACAGTGCAAATTTTTTTTTTTTTACATATGTTAATTTTTATATATTCAAAAAAAATATTTTTCGAATTTTTAAATTTTTTTATGTGTTTTAGTAAAATTTTGAGTTGTATGTTTGGTTATGAGTTGTAAGTTTTTGTATCAAATATCATATGTCACATCAAAAATTTCCCACTCAATTCAAAACTCTTTTCAAAACTCTTTCACCAAACAAATTTTCCACACTCAAATCATAATTCCAAAACTTACATACTCAAAATATAACTCCTACTCTCAAATCATAGTTAGAACGCTCTACCAAATGCAACCTTAAGCTTCTAGGTTGATTTTCAAGCCCCAAATCATGCAAAAATAACTCAAAAACATGATATATTAGTATGATACAAGGGTAATTGCATCTCAAACACATCAATTTTGAGCCAATAACAAGATCAAGGTCTCATCTTTTTCATAACTTCATAAATTTCATGATCAAGCTTAAACACATAAAAACATGGATGGTCCTTCAACAAATATTTGTTGTATGCACAATCTAGAGCTCATTTCATGCATTAATCACAAAATTGGACTCAAATCAAACGAACATGAAGAGATATCTTACATTTAGTTTAATCCATTACATAACTCAAACCTTAGCCCAAAATTCCCAATTTCTTCTTGATTCCACGACAAAGATGGGTTAGAGGCAAAGATTGTAAGTAGATTATCATACCTTAACACAAGTCTAAGGTTTGCCCTTTAATTCTCTTCCAAAACTCTAGCTCTTCTTCTTCTTCCTCTCTCTCTAACTTACTCTAGCAAGCTCTCCACCAAATGAAGAACACAAGAGGCCAAACACAAATATGACTTATCTCTTAAATTTTAATTTAATCATTACGAATCGTAATTTTTTAAAATTTCACCATAGGCTCTATAAATCATGCTAATCACAGATTTGAAGTTAGTTTTTGTTTATCGCACCTCTAAGGCTTTCAATTTCAGCTTAAAGTTGTAGTTGTAGTAGATATGCCTACGTTCAACATATATTATTCCAAATTCACATAATTCATATACTCAAACTTGCAAATTCATATCAAACACATAATCACATGCATAATTAAATAGAGTACGGGTTGGGTTATCACAGTCTTTTCCCTTTAGGAAGTTTGGTCCTCCATACTTGTTTACTTTAAGTTGAGAACAATTCTAGATATCGTTGTCTCATTTCTTCTTCCCATTTCCAAGTGGCTTCGTTTCCATAATGTTCCCTCCATTCGACTTTTACCATTGAGATTGTCTTATTCCTTAGTTGCTTGACTTGCCGATCAAAGATTCGAATAGGTTTCTCCTCATAAACCATATTGTCATCTAGTATAATCTGATGATAGTCAATAACATGAGAAGAATCCCAAAGATTGCTTCGCAACATTAATACGTAGAACACATTGTGCATTTGATTTATGCCCAGTGGTAAAGCCATCCGATAGGCAACCGGACCTAATCTTTCTAAGATCTGAAATGACCCTTATGTACTGGGGTGACAATTTCTCTTTCTTCCCAAACCTTGTGTGTCCTTTCATTAGAGTGACTTTCACAAAAACATGATCTCCTACTTCAAATTCTAAGTCTCTTATTCTTTGAACTGCATAGCTCTTTTGTCAGCTTTGAGCAGTTTTCAATCTCCATTGGATGATCTGAATCTTTTCCATAGTAACTTGTATAATTTCAGGCCCAATCAATGATTTATTCCCAACCTCGATCCAACAAATCGGAGTTCGACATTTTCTTCCATACAAAGCTTCATATGGTGCCATTCCGATGCTGGAGTGGAAACTGTTGTTATATGCAAATTCCGCCAAAGGTAAATGAGTTTCCCAACTTTCACGAAAATCCAAAACATATATCCGGAGCATGTCCTCCAATGTCTGTATAGTTCTTTCAGATTATCCGTCTGTTTGTAGATGAAATACAGTATTGGACCTCAATTCCGTCCCCAATTCTTTTTGTAAGCTTTGCCAAAATCTTGACACAAACTTAGAATCCCTATCTAACACAATGGAAACCGGAACACCGTGCAATCGAATAATCTTAGCAATGTACATCGTGGCAAGTCTATTAGCATTATAAACAGTCTTCACAGGCAAAAAGTGAGTAGACTTGGTCAATCTATCCACAACAACCCATATGGAATCCATACCTCGGGGTGTTCGGGGTAAGCCCACAATGAAATCCATAGTTATGTGCTCCTACTTCCATTCCAGAATAGGGAGAGGTTGAAGTAACCCCGTTGGTCTTTGGTGTTTCGCTTTTACTTGCTTACATTGAAGGCACCTTGAAATGAACTCCATAATTTCTCTCTTCATATTGGGCCACCAAAAAGCCTGCTTGAGATCTTGGAACATTTTGGTATTTCCGGGATGCATAGCAAATCTGGACTTGTGAGTTTCTTCCAAGACTCCTCCTTTAATTTCGGGGACATTAGGAACATACAAACTTCTCTTAAATTTCAACACTTGAGATTTCAAAGAAAATCCCGGTCTCGGTTTTGTTTCCATCTCATCATGTACTTTCTTAAGAAATTCATCCTCCAATTGCATTTGTTTAATTTCTGCAATAATAGCCGGTTGTGCTGCCATTGCGGCTAACATTCCACCCCGTTCATATAGCACAATTTCCACTTCCATTCTTTCCAAGTCAAGTAATAGTTCATTCCGCTCTGTAAGCAAACATGCTAAATTTCCCATCGATTTTCTACTAAGAGCATCCGCTACTGTGTTGGCTTTGCCGGGATGGTAATGAATCTGCAAGTCATAATCGTTGATAAGTTCTAACCACCGTCTTTGCCACATATTAAGCTCCTTTTGAGTAAAGAGATATTTGAGGCTCTTGTGGTCAGTGTAGACTTCACATGTTCCTCCATAGAGATAATGCCGCCATATCTTCAACGTAAAAACCACAGCAGCTAGTTCCAAATCATGTGTAGGGTAATTCTTTTCATGCAACTTCAATTATTGAGATGCATGCGCAATTACTTTTCCATTCTACATAAGCACACACTCCAATCCCTTATGAGAAGCATCACTATAAATAACAAACCCTTATGTACCTGACGGTAAGGCTAGAACCGGTGCTATCATGAGCCTTGTCTTCAATTCTTGAAAGACAGACTCCCTCTGTTCTGTCCATTTGAATGGTACACCTTTTTGAGTCAACTGGGTGAGCGACACCGCAATCTTTGAGGAATCTTTAACAAATCTTTGGTAGTAACCCACTAAACCTATAAAATGGCGTACTTCTGTAACATTGGTAGGAGCAGGCCAATTCACAATAGCTTCTACCTTTTGTGGATTGACAAACACAATAGCTTCTACCTTTTGTAGGGTAATCTTTGGTATCCTTGTTAATCACATGCTCCAAAAACACAACTTCATTCAACCAAAATTCACATTTCTTCAATTTAGCATATAACTTCTTATCCCTAAGTGTTTGAAGAATTAGTCTCAAGTGTTTTTCATGATCCCTCTTACTATTCAAATAAATAAGAATGTCATCAATGAATACTACCACAGACTCATCTAAATACGGTTTGAAAATTTGATTCATTAAATCCATAAAAGCTACTGGTGCATTCGTAACCCCAAATGGCATAACTAGATATTCATAATGACCGTAACTGGTTCGGAAGGTGGTTTTCTCAATATCCTCTATTTGAATTTCAATTGATGGTACTCGAATCTCAAATAAATTTTTGAAAACACTTGTGCCCCTTGTAATTGGTCAAACAAATCATTAATCCGTGATAAAGGATATTTATTCTTCACCGTTACCTTATTAAGTTTTCAGTAATCAGTACATAACTGAAGGGTCCCATCATTCTTCTTCACAAACAAAATAGGTGCGCCCCATGGCGATGTACTCGGTCGGATGAACCCTTTGTCAAGCAATTATTGCAACTGTATTTTCAATTTCTTCATTTATGCCAGAGGCATTCTGTACGGAGCCTTAGAAATTGGTTGAGTACCCTGCACAATATCAATGACAAATTTAATCTCACGGTCTATCAAGTCTCTTGGCAATTCCTCAAGAAATACATCTGAAAACTCATTAATAATTAGAATATTTTCAACACCCACATTGGTTGTCTCTATGTGCAAAATGCTACATGAATAACCCTTACAACCCTTCTGAAGTAGTTTACAGGCTTTCATAACCAAGATTAGATAGGGTGGAGGGGCTACCCCATGTCCCACAAAAGTAAACTCATCTTGGCCTGATGGGCGAACAACTTCCTTAGACACACAATCAATGGTTGTATGATACTTAGCTAACCAATCCATTCCCAAAATTATATCAAAGTGTACCATACCAAGAGGCATCAAATTAGCACATAATGGAATATCTCCAAGTAAAAGCTCACATGCAGGATAAATAGAAGCACATAACATATAGTCCCCAGATGGGAGAGACACACACAACACATAATTCAAGGGTTCCATAGATCTATTCAAGTTTGGAGCAAATGTTTTCGAAACAAAGGAGTGAGTGGAACCTGAATCAAGTAGCACATGAGCAGGTTGGCCATTGATGAAGAGTGTACCTGAAACCACAACATTTGAATTCTGGACATCACCCAGAACAAGAGCAAAGACTCTCCCTTGCCTAACATTGTCTTTAGAAGTAGTAGGCCTTGTCGGGGTCTTTGTTGCAGGAGTGGAACCGGCTAAACTAGCAGTCGGCCTATTCTCTTTTTGTTGCCCAAACATAGGACAATCTCACATCATATGTCCTGTCTTCCGACACTTAAAGCAAGCTCCCGTTGCTCAGTAGCAAACCCCTCGATGCTTCTTTCACACTCCGGGAAAATTGGTGCTGAATCACGGGTATAACCCAAAGTGCTGGAAGTTCCCAAATTTTGCTTCTTATTTTGTGAGGACGCTGACCCTTTGTGCATATTAGAACCCTACCTTTTGCCCTTCTAATTCAAGTACTAGTTGTGGTTGGCCTGGTTATGTTTCGCTATGATGGCCCTATCTAATACATCCACATATTTTTGTACCTTCAACATATTAATCTTCTCAAGAATGGAGTCTTGGAGACCTCCCTCAAATTTTCTTGCCTTTTCTATAGTCTGTATCGACCATATGCGGTGCGAAACGGGCTAGTTCGGTAAACTGTGCTTTATACTTTGCTACGGTTTTGTTCCTTTGCTGCAAGTTTTCAAACTCTGACCTTCCTGTCTCGGATACTCTGTGGAAAGTACTTCTCATAGAAGATCTCCAAAAATTGAGCCCAATTCATTCCTTGATGTTCCTCTTGAATAAGAATCCACCAACGGTGTGCCTCATCCTCGAGGGTAAAAGCAGCAAGCAAGACTTTTTGTTCCTCCGTGCATAGGAAGACTTCAAATAGTTTTTCCATACCAAGCACCCAAGCCTCCGCCTTCAGTGGATCAATTCCTCCTTTGAATGATGGAGGTTTCATCTTTGTAAATTCCTTTATGAGAGCAATAGTTCCGTCGTCAGCTTGGTGGTCTTGCATTACATGTGGTGGCACAGGCATTGGTGGTGGTGGTGGTTGTTGTTACTGTTGTTGTTATTGTTGTCTAAAAACCTCTACCATGACCATAATCATTGCCTCCACTCTATCAAGTCGTGCGGAGGTTGAATCCTCCCCATGTTCTGCCCTTGTTCTCACTATGATCTAGAAAAACATACATTATAACTTTCATAGATAATATGCACGTAAGTCACATTTACAAATGCACATTTTCATATCATACCTGATTAAAAATGCATTATGGATGCAATTTAAACCTTTTTCTATACTTCTTATTGCTCAAATGGACTAATGTGTGAGATATTTACTCGTGCTCTGATACCACTCTGTCATGACCTGAACCCACCCCTAAAAGTTTGGGTCATAACCGGCCAGTAATCACTTGATTACCTTGGCCTCAAACAAACATAGGAGTAATTATAGTAATGGGGCCATAAGCAGAAGTATACAATAAAGAAGAAGTCCATTGACCTGTGCCAATATAAGCAAAATATAACAGGATAATATCATTTACATGCCCACACAAAAATAAGAGTATCAAGGAAATTTTATACATGTTGCTTACATAACATAAGACCAAGATAACAAAACAAAATAAGGTCAAAGCATAATGCAAGGCAAAGACAAAACTCCTTCTCGGAGGCATGGCTTGACAGGTTCACAAAATGGCTCCTGAAGCTAACTCTAAGCGTGGGCTCCATGCTGCAGATTACCTACAAGTGCATACATAATATTGGGTGAGCGAAACTCAATGAGTAATAATACAATAAAGCAATGTAGATAAATGCACATAAGGTTCTCATAATTTCATAGTCATAATACGGAACAGCCTTGGACCCATCATATAAGTAGAATGGCCTTAGGCCCATCACATAACCAGAACAACCTTAGGCCCACAAAAGTCCATAATGGCCTCAGGCCCACATATAAGCAGAACGGCCTTGGGCCCAATCATATTAAAGCATAACAAAATGACCTTAGGTCCACATTGCACGTGTCATATAACTTTTACAAATTTCATTCCTTTCCATCAAAACATTATGTTGGTATGATTTGCAATTTGTGGCTCGAAGTGCACAAATAAGAACATATATGTACAATATTATTACTCCTAGTGCGTTAGGTCCCGCGGTATTTCCTCCAGCACAGGACCTACATAAACATTTCACATACACATTTGATAAATAATCCATTCAATTCATACACTTTCTTTCATTAATTCATTTTACAATTCGGTCATTTTCCATTCATCTATAGGTATTGCGGAGGGACAAAACATGCTTAGAAACGAATTCAGAGGGTCAGGGAAATTAATAGAAGAAGGCAGATTTTTCCCCTGATTTTTGCACTTGCGAGAGCCCTTATCGCATGTGCGGCTTGCACGTGCTTTATTTCAGTAGTGAAGTGCAGCCTTGCCCTGTTTTCTGCACATGCGACTGTGAGCCTTGCACGTTTGGTCCTGGCTATTCTGGGCAGTCCGAAGCTGAAGAAAAACTTAAGCTTCTAGGTTGATTTTCAAGCCCCAAATCATGCAAAAATAACTTAAAAACATGATATATTAGTATGATACAAGGGTTATTGCATCTCAAACTCATCAATCTTAAGCCAATAACAAAATCAAGATCTCATCTTTTTCGTAACTTCATAAATTTCATGATCAAGCTCAAACACATAAAAACATGGATGATCCTTCAACAAATATTTGTTGTATGCACAATGTAGAGCTCATTTCATGCATTAATCGCAAGATTGGACTCAAATCAAGCGAACATGAAGAGATTTCTTATATTTAGTTCAATCCATTACATAACTCAAACCCTAGCCCAAAATTCCCAATTTCTTCTTGATTCCATGACAAAAATGAGTTAGAGGAAAAGATTGTAAGTAGATTATCATACCTTAACCCAAGTCTAAGGTTTGCCATTTCATTCTCTTCCAAAACCCTAGATCTTCTTCTTCCTCTCTCGCTAATTCACTCTAGCAAGCTCTCCACCAAATGATGAACACAAGAGGCCAAACACAAATACGACTTATCTCATAAATTTTAATTTAATCATTACGAGTCATAATTTTTTAAAATTTCACCATAGACTCTATAAATCATGCTAATCACAGATATGAAGTCAGTTTTTGTTTATCGTACCTCTAAGGCTTTCAATTTCAGTTTAAAGTTATAGTTGCAACAAATATTCCTATGTCTAACAGATATTATTCCAAATTCACATAATTCACATATTGAAACTTGCAAATTCATATCAAACACATAATCATATGTTTGATATGAATTTAGGCCATGACAGTTTAGGCCATGACCGGACTGTACTCAGGCCTCAAAGGCAAAATTTCAAAATATTGTATATAATGTCCAACTCATTTTGGGGCCTAAAGCGGAAGCAAATTAAATAGTAATGTCCATTGAGCTTGTGCATACATGATAATTAAAACAATTAAAACAATGAAACATATTAACATACAACTATATATAGGTCACACACACACATAAAACTTAGGTAGATACAATATGCTAACAATACAGGGTTAAAGCCTCAACACGGAGGCGTACCTTGGTGGCTTGACTTAGCGGGTTCACAAAAGGACTCTTGAGGCTAACCTAAGGATGGTCTCCGGATTGTTCACCTACATACAGATAAAATACGAAGTGAGCGAAGCTCAATGAGTAATAATAAAGTGAAATGAATCAGGTAAATAACCTAAATTTAGAAAAAGTATAACACCATACTCTTTCTCATTTACATTTTTCACAACATTAATCATGGTCATACTTACCAAACGGCCTCAGGTCCAATCATATAGCAGAACGGCCTCAGGCCCAATCATATATCAGAACGGCCTTGGGCCCAATCATATATCAGAATGGCCTCAGGCCCAATCATATCAACAGAACAGCCTCAGGCCCAATCATATCAATAGAACTAAAACGATCAGAGGTCCATGTCAATACCGTTGTTTAATCAACTTTATCAAAACATAATTCACGAGACGTATATCATTACAATAAACACAATTCGTATCCAGGGAAAATATATGAATCCTGGCACTACTCAATCCAAACATGCCAATCATAGTCATAATATGTAACTCGTAGCAAAATGATTCCCACATGCCAAGTGCAATCAAGAGACAATAACTCATAAGCAAACCTACAGGAATAAATATAGCATTACACTATTATTACTCACAGCGGTATGGAGAAGCAATGTTCCCTTCCTTTACGTGACCTACACACAACATGTAACTCATAAATCAGTTACTTTTCTTTAGTCTTTTCCTCTTACTCAATGTCTGATTTGTTCAACTTTCTTTTAATTACAAGCATTTTAAAAGCTTCAAATACACATTTCAATAATTCCAGAGGGTCTAATAGGAGAAAAGAATCACACAGAACGTTTCCTCTTGGGCCGCACATGCGACAGTCCTCCACCGCACGTGCGGGAGTCCCCTCTCGCAATTTATTTCAGAAACTCAAACTCGAACCCCCCTGTTTCCCGCACGTGCGGCTATGAGCCCCGCACGTGCGGCTATGAGCCCCGCACGTGTGACTAAGGGCCCCGCACATGCGGTCGTTTACCCTGTTTGGCTGTCCGAAGCTCCCATGGTCCAAAGCTTACAAGGGTTGATCATCAAGCTAAAATCACATGAAATTTACCTAAAAGCCATGACATATAACTCATAAACATACAGTAGGCTTGTTTTATTTGGCTTTTACTTCCACAATTCGCATGATCCTCCCCAAATTCATGATATATAGATTATATACACATATATATGTAACCATATTCACATGAGTCATGCACAACAAAAAAACAAAGATGAAGTTAGGCTCATTTTTTTCAATTTCAAGAAATTAAACATGATATAGAGTGACTAAGGTTTCCATTACACTCACCCTTGAGGAATATAATTGCTTATCCAATAATAACCCTAATTTCATGGATGATACATCTTTTCAAGGCTTCTTCAAACTAATTTAAGAAGAAACTGGGAGCTTATTAGTGAGTTACTCACCTTAGATGCGAACTCTCACTTGCAATTCCTCTAACCAACTCTTAATCTTCAAACTTGATTGAGCTTTCCACCCTCTCTCTCTCTCTCTTCAAAATGCTCTACTAAGAAAAGTGTTGAGTCTCTCCACTTCATGAGTTCCACAACTCATCTTATATATATATATATATATATATATAAGAGCTTATCACAAACAGGGGGAGCCAAACACGCCCTTACGAATCGTACAAAATCAAATTCCAATTAAACTTCTCTGATGACTCTAAAAATTATGCTAATCATAACTATGTACTCCATTCTGGTTTCTAAAGCCTTTAAGGCTCTCAATTTACAGTGCGAAGTTAACCACTTAAACATACCCTAACGAATTAGACGAAATAAATTTCCAATTAATTTTCCCAAGTGACTTTAAAATTCTGATTAACCTCTGCAAGTACTCACTTTTGATTTCTGAACCCATAAAGGTCGGCAATTTTAGTTTCAAGGTCATAACTCAACAAATTGTTTCTCAATTCAACAGATATAATTAAATTGAGGCACATTAACCCATAAACAATTAAAGATAATTTCTGATATGCACTTTGGGGTCGTTACAATACAGGTTGGGTTATCACAGTACCTTTGTTTGGAATGATTATTATATCATTGATTCCCACTCACTAGACCATTGGGGCTATAACGCTACAACTATGTGACTAGTTTGGATACCGCATATAATGAACTCATGTTAGGTGTGATTAAGTACCTTGCTTGGTTAATGTGGACTGGATTATTTGACTAGATTCTTAGAAACATGAATTTGTGATGATATAACCTATTTGGAATTTCCGTATAACAAATTCTATATTATGTAAGAACTTTATGTTATGAACAACAATGTATTTGTGTATCTACATGTAACCTTATTTGAAGAAAACTATATGATGTAGGACCTGAGCCACTTTAATATGAACCATTATGATGTCTGATCTTAAGAACAAATGAACGTAGAATGATTGTGCGACTCTGACTGAAATCTCTAGGTGATTTAATTGAACCCTCAGAATCAAACGTTCCATGTTTGAGAATGATGTGATAGAACCTTTATCTGATTTGATTTGATGAGAATCCCTACCTAGTTGATTTCATTATAGACGAATTGTGAATTGTTGACGAACAAATGACTGGGTCATATTATGATAAGGATTGCGTGTGGATTGCCAGCAATAGACATGAATACTATTAAGAGCCAACATTCAACTATGGGGCAGATAAGTGGTATAGATGAAGTAGGTTATGTGGGGCTAACAATTGACTAATGCCAAATTGTTACTTCTATGTTACTGTGTTTTGACTTGATGCTATAGGAATTGTTAATTGTGAATTATTTGATTATGAACACTACTTGGGAAAAACCTTAACTATCTAGGAGTATACGAATTTGTACGTTTTGTACTTAACTCAGTATTAGCATACCTTATAATTGATACTGTGGGGTTGTGAGATTATGCACATCATGTGATTGCTTGTTTCAGTGTTATCCTTGCTAACTTGGGAATGTGTGTGAATAGGGGGAGAGATCAACAAGAATATGTTTCATAAAGTGTGAGAAGACTTGAATTAGAATTGAACTCCTTATGGTTGTTTAATCGATTATTGGTAAAGTTGTAACTCCTTTACTTGGGCAGTTGAAACTTAATCCAAAGTTGTTAAAACAAGTGGAATGGAAATGCTCCGATTTGCCTCGACCATTAATAGGCAACCCTACTACTTGTGGTCAAACGTTTGCATAATGATTAATTCAGGAACTGTTCTTTCATTTCGACCCATTGGGTTATAAATAAGTTGATGGTTGGCTTAATGTAAAGTGTATCTGGGTCATCCAGAGGATCTACATTATTAGGAAATGTTATATCGTGAATTGGACTCAATGCTTGAAGGTAGCTTGTTGAGCAAACATTGATTATTGTCTATACGAGTAGTGTTCACTCTTTGAGATTAAATAGTTTTCTTGTGGAACCCATGGAAGAAATAGCCACCCTATTTAATGTGTTATTGATGGCTTATGACTCGTATAAGAATGAATGTCTGGATTATTGTTGCAAATTAATTGGTGGACCGAGAGTTGACTTTGTTATTAATGTTCTATGAATGTTGTGTCACCATTAATATGGTTGGAAGACTTTATATGAGGTGCCAAGAAATGAGTACCTTGATTATTGGGAACTCAGTAGAATCATGATTAGCAATTGTGATAAAGCCTTGACTATAAGAAGCCATGTGGGTTATGGGAAAATATGTGAATTAGTAGCCAATAGGTGGTTATCTAAATAGAAGTATCTAAGTAATGTGATAGATGAGAGTAATGTGTCATGGATAATATGATTTATGGCTTGATGTTATGAGGGTGATTCCGAGACCTACTGAATAGCTTGGGATACCAATATGCACTGGGACGGATCACAAACTTGGGTTATTAACCATGCAATGAGGATGAGTGGAAATTCTGGGGTGAGATCATCGACGGGTGTAGCCGGACTTTTCGTGTTCCATTCAAAAGACAAATAGCCCTACAGTTCGGACTCCACTTATGGTTCTGAATCTGATTTCACAAGTGCAATGTGAAATAGTGAAAACACAAAAGAGTCCAAATCTGACAATTCGTTTTGGAAAATCAATGTTTGAATCAAATGCCAAAAATGGATTGCTTTGCTAGATTACAGAGTAGCCACCTAAATATTTTTGTGAAATTTAGGAAACTCGAGACTCGTGCCAAAGGCCATTAGTCCGTCATCACCAAAGTGTCTCAGCTCAAGAACGTAGGTACGAGAGGGGAAGGTCATGAATTGAGCACCCCACTCGCCCGATCAAAGATCGGCCTCTACTAATCATGATGTGTTTCTTATTTACATTATATGCTCTTGTTTTGATTTATCAACTATTTTTGCTATGTGATGCGCACATAAGGTATAGACTAGTTTACAAGAATTGGAACACTTGATTTCCTGTTTTGTTTCGAAATTGTTTTGTGAATTTGCCACTTGAAAAAGTGGGCTAAAATGGACATTTAATCAAACCATCCTAGTTCAAGCAAATAGCCATCATCCACAGGCATTCAAACAATTATATCATTTAAGCAATTAGCCTTATAGTATTCATGCTTTGGATATGGCAACACAAACATCCAATGCAAGATGCTAAGACATAAAAACTCACCTAGTACTTCGAGCCAAAATAGGGGTAAGAGTTGGAAAAATATGCATGTTCCTAATTAAATGCAACATGACTAAATGCAATGCACACATTATGTATTTTTATAGGCTCGGCTATGAGCATGCCATATGATTGCGTTCAAGACATGCGAGAGAGCACATATTCAAGTAATGAGTTTGAACAAATTGAAATTGGGTTAGCATGATGAGCCGGACCTTAGATGCAAGCAAGACAATGGATGCAAAGCATAAGAATGCTAGTGAAACTTGATACCCTATACTAACCATCGTAAGTGAATAAGTAAAAGGGAGAAAGACGTGGGGTTGGAAGACATACAACTTATTACAACATTGCCCTCGTGCAAGAGGGTGCGAATTTAACTAATTATTACAAAACCGAATAAATAAATAATCGAGGCTAATTAACTAGCTAACTATGCTATTACAACAAGGATAACCAAGATAAATAAACTCGCTATTTAAACTAATTAACTACAATAACTACAAAGGGACAATAATAATTATTGCAACACTTAATAATTAACAAGACTAATTACAACAAACATTATTAAATTAAATTAATTACGATGATCATAGTGTAAGCAAGGATGCGCAAGAATTGTATGCATGCATGCACATGCACAATGTTCAAGAACAGCTCTGTCTGCCCCAGGCTTGCTCTGTTTTACCTCAGCCACTGCCCTCTGTTTTTTACAAAAATACACTACTGACCAAACATTGAGGACTGGCCGACCCTTAATGAAGCTCGGCCGAGCCTAAAGAAGGCCGGCTATGCCTCAATTTTGTGCAAAACTATATTTTGTGTTCTGAAGTGAAAACAGTACAGACAGAGTTGTTCAAGCTCTGCTTGTCCCTTCCTTCCTTCTCTGTCATGGAAAAAGCTTCGAGAGAAGGTTAGAATTATTTCCAAAACCATCAATGTGCAAATTGATTGCTTGATGATTTCGGATACAATTTCGGACAAAAATCAATGAATGTAATGAATATGACCACTCCTCTATCTTTATCATGGAATGAACTCAAAAAAAGGAAGTAGAGATGCTTCAAGCATCATCAAAATGCCATGAATTAGCATATGACCACTCTTGACTCGATAAACTTGGCATAACATTCGGCCAAACCCAAGCAAGATGATTCATTTTCTTTATGTGTGTTGGTTGCTTTTAAACCAATTCTTTTAGTCACTTCCATTCATTAGTCCATTTGTCCGAAGTGATGATTAAGTCCTCTAAAAGGCAAGAACTGTCAAACGGGAAGTAATTCTCAACATGAAAGAGAAATTATGTCGTTGACAATGAATCTCCGTAGAGGTTAAGCCATTAAACGTGAATCTCTAGTTCATGTGTTGAATAACCATCAATCGATTAAAACAACTCTCAAATGAAAGAAAGGAGTGGCAAGTTGATTCTTAAAATAAGGATATTACCATGAAAGTTAGACAAAGAAAGGCTAAAAACAACATAATGCAAGCTATGTACGAAGACCAATACTACAATAAATGAACTCATCAAAGATTGAATCAATTAAATGGATTAGGACAACCCTAAAACAGTCTCTAATAAGCCAAAAATAGTGGCTGAAAATGCAAAAAAAGAACTCATAAAAAGCTAAACAAAAGTAAAGACACTAAAGCTATGTAAGCAAAAACAAGGAGGGGTGGCCAATCCCTCCAATTTCAAGACTCCAAACCATGTTTTTTGGCCTTAGTTCAACTTTGAAAGTCAGTTTAAAAAAAAAAAAAGTGTAAAGGAACCAAGGGTTAAGCTATATAAATAGGGGTAAGTAAGGGTGTTAAGGTAGCTTATCCAACCCAAGATCCAACACTTAAAATGGATGCAAAACAGCCCAAGAATACAAGAAATAGGTAGAAATGATGTAAGCAAAAGCAAGAACAAACGTTACGCGCGTATACCTCTGAAAATGGAGTAAGCTTTGGTTGGTGATCAATCTCACTCTTGACACACTCTCAAGCTTGAATTATGCTTCTCAAGGGTCAACTAAGGCTCTAAGATGATGGATCAAGGTTGTGTATGGTGTATATAGATGATACAAGGAAGGTAGGTTGACTCAAAGGTAGCTTGCAATTGAAGAAGGAGGAAGAATGAGCTCTCTCTATGTGTATAGGCTTTCTCTCAATTGTGTAACCCCCAAAACAGAGGTATACGATCATATTTATAGAATTTGACCAAAAAACATCATAAATATCTTAAAAAATGGACAGCTGGCGGCCTCCTACCAGAACAGTGTTTCTCGCTACTGAAGCCCGGTCGGCCCTTAATAGCCATAGTCGGCCCTCAATGAGGAACGGCTGGGCCTCAATAAATTTCCCTGTTTTTCTATTTCAGCCTCAACATAGGGTGGCATAAGGTGTAAAAAGCGATTTCTTGGGTATGAACAATGGGAATATGGAAGGTTTGGGGTTGTTTCGAAGCTTGAACAAGACTTCTTCATTGAGACCTTGAACCACGCACAATACCACTTTCATCATCGAGTGTTTCGAGTAAAGCGCTCGATGCTTGCGGGTGGTCAAAAATGGGGTGTCCACAGTTGTCCCTCTTTGATAGAGCTCAAAGTCATAAAGTGATGCGAGTGAATGTCAAAGCCCATAGACGACCCATTTGACAAGGCCGCAAGGCTCAGGCAAGAAATCAAGACATAAATGCAAAGATTGAACTCAAGGAAAAATGCAAAAACGAAATGCAACAAATAACTTATGATCATGTAATGAAGCAACACAATGAAACATAATGCAAACGAAGCAATGAAACAATGCTACAATCTAGACAAGTATGCAACATTCGAATGACAATGCAAAACAAAGCAAAATAAACCTCGTCGTGTTTCACACGGAACGAAGTGAATAAACAGGCACACTTCGCGTGCAAAACACAAAGAAAGCACAAACCAACCTGCTTCTCATGTAGAAAGGATATAAGAAAATGCAGACCTAGCTACGCCTCGCATAGGAAGGAAAAAGGGCGACGTAACCATCAAGCACACCTGAGGTCTCAATCGAGATTCTAATGCATCTCACGCGATAAAAGGAAAGGTGGTGTGAACAAACAGGCGCACTTGAAGTTTTTATCCAAGGTAAACAATCCTCACGCGTCACACACGAGAGGAGGAAAGAATGGTGTGAACACTAGGCGCACCTGATGTTTTAACCTTCGCGAGAGGAGGAAAGGTGGTGCGAACGAACAGGAGCACCTGTCATTTTTAGCTGAAGGTACAATCCTAACACGTCACATGCGAGAGGAGGCAAAGTGGTGTGAACGAACAGGCGCACCTGCTGTTTTTAACCAAAGGTACAATCGTAACACGTCACACGCAAGAGGATGCAAGGTGGTGTGAACGAATAGGCGCACCTACCGTTTTTAACCGAAGGTACAATCCTAACGCGTCACATGTGAGAGGAGAAATGTGGTGTGAACGAACATGCACACTTGCCATTATTAACCAAATGTACAATCCTAACGTGTCACACTCAAGAGGAGGAAATGTGGTGTGAACGAACGAGCGCACCTACCATATTTAATCGATGGTACAATCCTAACGCGTCACACGAGAGAAGAGGCAAGGTGGTGTGAACGAACAGGCGCACCTACCATTTTTAACCGAAGGTACAATCCTAACACGTCACACGTGAAAGGAGGAAATGTGGTGTGAACGAACAGGCGCACCTACCATTTTTAAACAAAGGTACAATCCTAACGCGTCACATGCGAGAGGAGGCAAGGTGGTGTGAACGAACAGGCGCACTTTCTGTTTTTAACCGAAGGTACAATCCTAACACGTCACACACGAGAGGAGGAAAGGTGGTGTGAACGAACAGGAACACTTGCCGTTTTTAACCGAAGGTACAATCCTAACACGTCACACGCGAGAGAAGGAAATGTGGTATGAACGAACAAGCGCACCTGCCATTTTTAACAGAAGGGACAATCCTAACGCGTCACATGCGAGAGGGGGAAAGGTAAAAAAAAATAAATCTCATAAGTAGGAATCAAAACAAACAAAGCGGTGGGAAAGCTAATTTACCAATGTGTTGAAACAATGAACGCAACACACCGCGCTTAAATGTGGTTGTGAAATGGATGACGATTTTATTGTGGCACGAATGATTTTATCTGGAACTCCTCTAAATGAACTGTACATACAATAAATTCAAATGAACAAAAATAATTGTTTTTCTTTCCCACTCTTTTCATATTTTTTTTTCTTTTCTTCTTTTATTTTTGCTTGCCCTTTTTTCTTCTAATTCTCTCTTTTTTTTTTACTATCCTTTTTTATTCCTTATTTTCTTTTTCAACTCTCTTATTTTTGGTTTTTCTTCTTTCTTCTTTTCTTTTTCTTTTGTTTTTTTTCTCTCTCTCTCTCTCTCTCTCTTTTCCATTATTTTTTGTTTTTTTTTGAACTTTCTTATTTTCAACTCCATAAAACAAGAAATAAACAACAAAAAGGAAGAAAGAACAAAACTATATTGGGTTGTCATTGAGGGCCGACCGGGCCTCAATGAAGCACAGCCGGGCATTGCAATAGTTGGCCGAGCCTCGACAGCGACAGGGACAGTTTCGGCATTTCCCTGTGATTTATGTGTTTAAAACAAATCCAAACCCTATTTCTTCACACCTTCTCATCTGAAATCCCTTCTCTCTCTCTCTCTCTAGCTTTCCTCTCTATCTAGATTTCCTCTTTTCCTTGCGTTTCACAACAAATCTTGCCATTTTTTCTTTGAAACCCTTCATTTCTTCTTCATTTTTGAACCGATTGGATTTCGATTCGGTCACGTTTTTGGGTTTCTCATTGTTTTTGCTTTGTTTTTCATGAGTTTTCTAGGTTTTTGGGGACTCACTCTCGTGTTTTCACTTTCACCTCTCATTTTCTCTCCTAGGGTTTAGCCCCTTATATTTTCTTGCTTTCTCTTCATTTCCTCCATTCTTTTTCATGGCTAGTGACCAAGTTCCCATTTCGGACCCTATCGTTGGTATTGGGGCTGCCCTAGGCGCAGACATGGAGGCCGAGGATGCTCCCGCGTTGCCTCCCCTCGTTGATAGGCCATTTGACACGGCCACATACTGACAACGCACACACACTCCACCCCCGGGTGGGATTTTGAGATTCGAGGGCCTCATCCCCGGGATAGATGAGGATATCTTGCTGTGAGAGCCCACAGAGCACCTTTCCGCCGATGCCTCCATGGTAAGTAACTTCCCTTTGTTTTGATGCATTGTTGAATCTCACAAGTAGACCACTGGTTAAATGGCATATATTTCCCATTTGCAGGTGATATCCAGGAGGATTGGTAGATATGGATCCATATCCGGCCCTCGGCGTCGGTATGAGAGATTGCCCGTAGAGGTTCGCACATTGGTCGACGCGGCTGGCTTTGGACCTTTCTACTCAGGACTAATACAAATGAGAGCCGAGTCACTATTGTACAGGGCCCTGGTCGAGAGATGGTGGGACACCATAGACTCATTCCACTTCTCATCGATCAGGGAGATGACTCAGACCCTGTACAACTTTGCTATGCTCATTGGCTTGCGAGTTAGAGTTGGTGGCCCGATCCTATGCGATCCTGACATGATGCAGTGGAGAGCCACACAACGTCAGCTTCTTGGAGTGATCCCAGACACTACCCACCACGGGATAGTGAGGTATAGCTAGTTCTTCGAGTACGTCTTCGACTTTCAGCCCACCACTCTAGATGAGTTCTTCCAGTACACCCACGGCTTCCTTATGTATCTCCTCAGTACCACTCTGTTTGTGAACAGGAAAAATACCGTGGGGTTATATCTTCTGGGGGCACTGGTGCACCTCCCTCAGGTGGCAGAGTACGATTGGGGTGGCACTGGCCTGGCCACCTTATATTGCTACATGAGCTCCGTCTCACACCGCAAGGCGGATTCACACGGTAGTTATTCGAGGGTTTGGGAGGTATGCGTCACACTTATCTTTTCTGTTCATTTTGCATTTTTTGCTCATTTTCATTTCTGCTCATATATTTCATCCATCTTTTTCTGTTTGTAGCGCTAAGTTTATACCTACTTCACCTCTCTAGCTCCGGTCCCAATGAGGCTGATAAAGTTGTCAGTACCCCACTCACGATCCTATAACTCCCGATTTGAGCACCGCTGCCATGTAGACCGAGATTTCCCCTATTTCTGCTGCTTCTTTGACACGATCACTGCGGACCAGGTAACAAAATACCAGCCTTTAACTGTTACATACTGTAAGTAGACTGCACTATTTCTCACACTACACGGTCATTCTCATATTGCTGATTTCTACACCGCACTGCCATTCTCATACTGCACTGATTTCTTGCACTAATTTCTGACGTTCCACTGATCTAACACTGCACTTGTTTCTGACATCTGACACTGCACTACCATTTTCATACTGCACAGATTTCGTACACTATACTAATTTCTAACACTGCACTTATTTCTGACACTGGACTGATTTCATAAGTTGACTGGCATCCTTAGGCGAGCATTCCCCAGGTGTCGAGGACGACCTACGCCACTGCATTGCATGCCTCCACCATGTGGATTCTATTCAAGGGCCCCGTTGGCTCGGCGTATTACCTGGGGGAGAGGTTCATCTACCAGACGTGAGGTGTAGTTGACCCTAGCATCCCACATCTCCCTTCTCCGATTATGAGGGTAGTTGATGAGCTGCAGGACGGTCCTCAAATCGACCTCCTAGTGTTAGGTGAGGACGGTGATCATCATCATGAGCCTGGCAACTTCACTACCTTCTTACACACCCGGGTGATGGCACCTCTTACCTCGGACGTGGCTCAAGCTGTGACGAAGGTTACTGCTGCTGTTGCTGCGGTTGGTGATGCGCCTGCTGGAGGTGCCCCTGCCGTTGCTCCTTTTCCTGGATTTCCTATGATCCCTACTGAGATCATGTACATGCGTCCAGATAGAGTTATCGAGTAGATCCTGCTTGAGTGTATCGAAGAGAGGGATCGCAGACTAGTTTTCGCCCCTGGCATCGAGTAGGTATACATTCCTTTATGCTTCTACTTACTGCACATTAGCTTGTTTTGTTTTCTATCATTTCTATTCATTGGTCTCTATTATTTCTGTCTGTCTTTCTCAGATTCTGTTCCTTTTGTAGGTACCCCGGGCGTATGTTGATGACCTCCTTCATATGATTGACCGACTGCTCCTCATGGTACAGAGGAGGCAGACTGCCTTAGTCACCCATGGGATTGAGGTATATTCTATCTGTAGTTTACTGCTGTTGCCATATTGTACACTCCTATTAGTTTATACTGATACCTGTACCCTTTTCAGCTTGAGCTGATGCTAGCAGTGCCTGTAGGACCTCTTGCGGCCAGTAGACGAAGATAGGGTCCAGTGAGGAGCCAAGGGGGAGCCGATCGAGGGAGAGGTTGAGCGAGGTAGCGCTCACCTTCCGAGGAGTCTTTTGATGGATCTACGACCACTGAAGAAGAGGGAGAGGAGGTTAACTCGCAGTCTAATAGCCCTAGCAATGATAGTGATGCACCTCGCCCACAACCGAGGAGAAAGAGGGCGAGGATGGGCTATTGACGACGGCGACAATTTCGTTTTAGTTTTAGTTTTTGTTGTTTTTGCTTTGTAGTCAAAGACTAGCTTCAGATAGATCCTTTTGTTTTATTTAAAAGATTTTGTTTTGTTTTATTGCTCTGTAAAACAATGATCGAGGTTGGACCCGCTAATTATAAAAGACAAGTTTTTGTTAAATGACTTCCTTTGCACAATGCGATGAATGGTATGTGATGAATGGCATAACCCTTGCATGATAACTTCATATAAGACTTGCTCTTGCATTCATTTGAATCGGATAACTATCCATAACTGGACAAAATTGTGAAATACAACTCGATAACAGGAAAACAAAATAAAAACAAATTGAAAATATCAAAAAATACTTGGTACAAACAAAACAAGACTCAAAATACAACTGTGGTATGTCAAGGCAAAGGTTGGCCTTTCTTGCAATTGCACTGATTCTAAAACATCATTTAGACCCAGTTGGGCCTAAATATGCACGACCAAGCTTCATTGAGGCACGACCGGGCCTCAATGTGAGGTCGGTCAGTGCTGTCCAGCTGTCATGCACTGCTTCTTCTCATCCTCTATAAATAATGCTCCTATGCTGGTTTTCTGGTGAAATAACAAGTCTTTGATATTTTGCTCCCAAGATAGAGACATTGTGCAACAATAGGCTACGATACTGGATAGCCACTTTGGACGGCTTAAAAAAGGTAAATTTTCACAATTTCAACCTAAATGCCCTTTTTCCTTGAGTTGCACGTCTCTTTATTTTCCATTCCTACATGCTGCTGCTCAATGTTGGAACCCGATCACACACGTGTTTCAATTTAGATCCCAAGAGGTGTGCCTGACCCTCGAGGAATTTCAAGCCTTAATGGAGTCTCGGCGTGACGGAGAAATCATACTGCAACCCCGTTTTGGCCATGCCCAAGCTTTGGGATAGATGTATGGGTTAACATTACATGAGGCTCAGTCTTTGGCACATGATGGGAAGCTAGACATCCTCGATTTAGCTCATCAATTTTTTGCCATTGAAGACAAGAGCGACCTTCTTTGGCGAGGCCACCGGCAACATGCTCTTTGTTTATGCCTTCTTGCACAATTCCTCCTTGCCCTTAGTTTTAGTAGAGCTAGCAGCCGGTTGATCGAAGCAGCTCAACATCTGAAAGAGGGTAAGAGTTGCATGGGTTTGGCGTTGGCCGAAACTTTGATGGGTTTAGATGCTTTTCGCCGAGGAGAGACCACCCCGCTGGCAGGAAGTTCACTACTTCTCCAGGTATTATTTTCTACCTTTCTAATTTATGATTCTTACATCATTCAACACTCATTCTCTATTTTTCTCTCCAAACCCCTTCTTTACTTGTCTCTGATCGTACACCTCTCTGTTCTTTAATCTCTTTTATTTTTCATCCATCCCCAAGTATGGCTTATATATAAATTGCAAGTAGTTGTTCCTTGTCTCGAGTATTCAGCCTGGGCTTATTTTTTTGTCAACAACAAGTGGATTTTCCCTTAGAAGGTTTATGGTGTGATTGGATGTGCAGTCGGTTTGTAGCCGACATAACTTGGCATTGCCCCTGGCTTCATTTGAAATAGATGAGCTACAGCATGTCCTGATAGTCGGGTGTAGAGTTGATTGGCCTCACACATTGTGTATTCTATTTTCCTCTCTGATTCTGACATCAATTCGGGCATGATCAGATACGACCAGATGAGGGAGTGGAATACACAGCTTCATTTCCAGTTCACGCCTTGCACCTGTCCCGGTATCTTGCGGCCTGGAGAACGAGAGAAATTCTGGCCCCTGCCATTAGTTTTAGTTACACCTTGTCTGAGGAGTGTTTGGCTTGGCTTGAAGAAGAGGCAGAGGTTGGGCCATCTTTGGCATAGAGCCACCTGACTTAGCTGTGCCCTAGTTTTACTACTTTGATCTTTTCTTTTCAAGTTTAAGATGTAAAAAGCAACTTCGACCTGAATCAAAGAGTTTTGGAGAATGTACTTGTGTTGAAATCAATAAAATTAAAGTTGTGAGTACTGAAAATTTTCCTTTTGGTCCCAAAAATGATTCAAGCTGTAAAAGGGTAAAATTTTGAACAAAATCAACTTTTATTAAAACTTTTCAAAATAATTCTCCAGAAACGATCACGACTTGACACACACAGAATCGGTCCTCAAGACGTACAATCCCGAATCAAAAGAAATCATAATTACCCCTAATTACATATCATTGCTATTTTGTACTGTACTCAGCTTTTTTTTCTGCGAAATCAAGAGTACAAACAAACTAATAGATGATGAACGAAGATGACGTGATCAAGAAAACAGATAGGACAGTTGAATTGGAGATAGTTACAGTCGAACTTCAGGATGAAGTTGCCTACGTATCCCAAAAAATGGGAATCAGGCCTTACGTAGTTTAGTTCAGGTTCACTTGAGTATTAACTCTCTCCTTTTACACTCTAACTTTTTCCAAAGTCGCCCTTTAGGGTTTTTAACCTTACCAGCTCAGTTTTTCTTTATTTCTCATTTTTCATGTTCTAACTTTTGCCTAGGTCGCCTTTTGGGTTTTCGGCCTAGCGAGCCTCTCAGGGGTAATATTTCTTCAATTTGTCCATGTTGATTGGTTGCGAGAACTCCAGGCCATCCAAGTCCATAAGAATAACTGCCCCTCCTGACCAAATTGACTTCATGATGTAAGGACCAGTCCAATTAGTTCTGAACTTACCCCTAGGGTCATGAATGACAGCTCGGTTGTCTTTCAATACCATGTCCCCTTCTTGAAGATTTCTGGACTTCATTTTCTTGTTAAAAGCCCTGGCAATCCAGCGTTGGTAGCCCTGAACATGATACAACGCTCTTAGTCTTCTCTCATCAAACCACATCAACTCCTTAAACCTACTTTGCTGCCAATCTGCCTCTGCTATCTGACACTCAGCCATAATTTGTAATGAGGGCACTTCAATTTCGATCAGCAAAACAACCTCTATCCCGTAGACAAGAGAATAGGGGGTTGCCTTTGTAGATGTTCGGATTGAGGTTCTGTAGCCCCAGAGCGCAAGCCAGTCCCTGTAGGATTCCACCATCTTCTGTAGAATTCTCTTCATATTTTTGTTTGCAGCTTCGACAGCTCCATTGGTCTACGGCCTATAGGTTGATGACTTATGGAAAGCCACGTTATATTTCTTAAGCAAGTCTACCACCTCTTTCTTGAAATGCAACCCATTATCGGAGATAATTTCATTGGGCACCCCATACCGGCATATGATGTTGTTTTTGATGAACTTAGCCACATGCGATGCTTTTAGCACAGAGTAGGACTGAGCCTCAACCCATTTTGTGAAGTAATCGATTGCTACCAGAATGAATTCATGTCGGTTTGACCCTTTTGGTGTAACTGCGCCGATAACATCTATTCCCCAAATAGAGAATGGCTATGGTGAAGTCATATTGTAGAGTTTTGACGATGGAATGTTCATGTGGCTGGCATGAATTTGGCACTTGTGACATCGCCAAACAAAACCAATACAATCCTGTTCCATGGTTGACCAGTAGTAGCCTTGTCTAAGAATTTTTCGGGCGAGCATCACACCATTCATGTGGGCTCCGCACTCTCCTCTGTGAATGGCCTCCATAAGGCACTTTGATTCTTCTTCCTCAACACATAGTTTATGCATTCCCAAATGGCCTCTTTTGTATAGTTTGCCTCCGCAGATGATGAATTGAACGGCCAGACATCATATTCCCATTTTGTCCTTGGCATTTGCTCCTGGTGGATACTCATTTTCCAGGAAATTCTAGATATCATAGTACCAGGGGTTCTTGTCTGAAGCCTCATCTATAGTGGCGATGGTTTCATAGGCCGGTGTGTACTTCTGTTTAATAATGATTGGACGCATCCTTACTCACAATGGAATGTCTACCACAGAAAATAGAGTTGCTAGTGCATCAGTGAATCAGTTGTTCTCTCTTAGCAGATAGGTAAATGTCAACTTTTCAAACCTAAGAATTAGCATATCCAAAACCTGATGGTAAACCTTCATTTTCTCTTCTTTAACTCGCCAATCTCCGTTGGCATGAGACACAACCAAGTTTGAATCCCTGATGACATCTAACCTTTTTGCCCCTAGTTCTAGAGCGGCTTCTAAATCAGCGATACACGTCTCATATTCTGCTTCATTGTTGGATACTTTGAACCAGAGTTTGAAAGCTAAGGGTATATGAGAATCATCGGGTGCTATTAGCAATACGCCGATCCCATAACCGTATTGATTGGCTACTCCGTCAAAGTACATCGTTCATGTTTTCTCCTCTACTTGCAGAATATTTTCATCTGGAAAAAGGTACTCCACCGCTTCATTCCCCTCTACTGGGAGATTTGCCAGAAATTCCACTACAGCTCTCCCTTTAATAGACTTGTGTGTAGCATATATATGATCAAATTCAGAGAGAAGGAGTAACCAAAGGGCTGGCTTACCCGTAAGCACTGGTTTCTTAAGGAGATATTTGATGGGATCTAATCTCGAAACCAAGATTACAGAATGAACTAATAGGTAATGCCTCAACTTCCGGGTAGCCCATACTAAGGCTAAACAAGATTTCTCAAGGGGAGTGTAACAGGTCTCGTAATCCAGTATTTTCTTTCTCAAGTAGTAAACGGCTTTCTCCATCTTGGCCTCCAACTCCTGAGCTAACATACACCCCATGGTTGAGTTTGTAACTAATAGGTACAAAATCAGTTATTTTTTCGATTCTGGCGATGATAACACAGGCAGATTCTGCAGATATTGCTTGACCTATTCAAAAGCGATCTGACAACGATCGTCCCATTAGAACTTCTTTCCTTTTTTCAGGAGATCAAATAGTGGTTCACAAGTCAAGGTTAGTTTTGAAATAAACCACCTTATGAATTGCACTTTATCCAGAAAGCCGCGTACCTCCTTTTTAGTCCTTGGTGGTGGCATTTCTAAGATGGCCTTGATTTTGGAAGGATCTACCACAATTCCTCTCTGTGATTAAGAATCCCAACATTTTTCCTGTTGTTACACTAAAAGTGCATTTTTGCGGGTTCAACCTCAATCTATACTCTCTGATCCGCTAAAAGAATTTCTCCAAGGCGGTGTAGTGGCCCTCTCGATCTTTGGAGTTGACAATCATATCGTCCACATATACCGCAACCTCTTTGTGGATCATGTCATGTAGGATGGTAGTTGCAGCCCCCTAATAAGTGGCCCCAGCATTCTTCAACCCAAACGACATGACTCGATAACAATAGGTGCCCTACGGAGTAGTGAAAGCGGTTTTCTCCCTATCCTCGGGTTCCATCAGAATCAAGTTATACCCAGAAAATACCCAGAAAATCCGTCCATAAACGAGAGCAATTCATGGCCAGCAGTGAAGTCTACCAACTCATCGATATGCGGCAGTAAAAAATCATCCTTTGGGCTAGCCTTACTCAGATCGTTGAAGTCGACACAGACTCTGATTCTGCCACCCTTTTTTGGGATTAGAACAATATTGGCTAACCATGTCGAATACTCAGACACAAGCAAGAACCTTGTTTCAATCTATTTGGTAACTTCTTTCTAAATCTTCAAAGCCCAATCTGGGCGAACTCTATGCAGCTTTTGCTTAACTGGTCGGGCTTCAGGGTCAAGAGGGATCCGGTGCTGTACAATCTCAGGATTGTTTCCAAGCATGTCTTCGTAGGACCACGCGAAAACATCTTTGAAATTTTTTAATAAAGCGATTAAACTCTCGCGTTCCTCCGAAGACAACGTGGACCCGATCTGGACCAAGCGAGGATCTTGCTCAATACCCACGTTAATTGATACGATTTCATCTGTATAGGGCTTAACACACCTCTCCTCCTCATGATCAACCAAAGTTTTCAAAACTCGAGGAATTTTTTCCTCTTCGTTTTTGTCGAAATTTTGAAAATTACGATCAATACAACAAACCAAAGGCACAGAAAAGTAGGCAACATTTACAGCATTCCCATTCAAAAAGTCTGGATCTTCGGTTATAGGGACAGAAAAGAAAAACTAAAAGATAACCTGGACAGGACTTTGGTATCTGGGTTTCCACTCCCAGAAGTACCAAACTCAGAGGAACTCGAATCTGACTCCGACTCCATAGACCAAGTGGAATCAGATCCAGACTCACTAGCCTATTCAGAACTGTTGATGACGCCTTGCTTAAGTTTCTAGACCAAGTGTGGAGCCTCAGACGCGTCCACGATAAGATTGGAGAAATCCACTACTGGGGTATTGTGATAACCATGTTCCATATTATTCTAATTGGTCCTTATTATGAATGTAATTATGTGTTTGATATGATTTTGTGTGCTATTTATGTGAAAATATGCGATTTTGAATTTCTATCTATTCACCGTAGGAATATCTGTTTGATTATCTGCTTTGGAATTTAGATTGAAGGCCCTATCGGCCGCGGAACCTGAAATTAACTACACCATTGTAATTAGCATAATTTTTAGAGCCTACGGTGAAATTTAATTGAAAATTGATTCGGATCAAATTGAATAGATTAAATTAATGAAATAGTGCTCAAATATTTAATGTTAAAGAATTGTGATTAGAGAACCTATAAATGGGCCCCATTACACTTACCTTCACTTCTTCTTGAACTCAAAATCTGAATTGCACCCTAGTGAGAGTGAGGGGCCGGCTCTAGAGAGAAAAAGGGGGAGAATTGTGCAATTTTGGCTCAAGGTTTGGAAATCGGAAGTTAAACTCCAAGAACTTGAGTGTTTGAACTCCTAGGTGAGTAATCAACCCCTAATTCATGAGTTGAACTTGTGATTTTGTGAATTCTAGTGATTTGGTAGCTCATGGCAAAGATTTAGTTGAAAATGAAGCTAGAATGTACATGCATGCATAGAATTATCATAAAGAAGCAAGGATTATATAATCTATCATGTAGTTTGTTAATCATGAAAAATTGAGTTGTAGGATCATACCTGCAAGCATGATTTGGATGAATTTCATGTGTTTAAGCATCACTTGACCCATTTGAAGTGGAATTGGAGCTAAAAGATTGCATGCATGTTTGATTATTAAAAATATGGAGCTCACATGAGGTTTGAAAGCATGAGCCATGATTATACAAAAATGTTGATTGATTTTGAAGAATTGAACCATGATTTTGAGCAATTGGCCTCATATTATTTGTGTACTCATAATATATAATGTATTTGTGTAGACGCGCCCTTGGGCTTCATGCTAAAGTTCGGACTCAAATGTCACGGTTCTTAATATGATCTCACAATGTGCGATATGAGATTGATAAATCACCAAAGAGTCCAAATTTGGCAAATCGTTTTGGAAAACTGATTTTTAAGAAAGAAGTGCCAAACATGGATTGCTTTGCCAGATACAGAGTCGCCACCTAAATATTTTATTTTGGGGGGAATTTAGGAAACCTTGACTCGTGCCTAAGGCCACGTGTCCGTCATCACCAAAGTTGCCTCGGCTCGGGAACTTGGGTACGATTGGGGAAGGTCATCTATGAGCACCCCCGCTCGCCCGATCAAAGATCGGCCTGTACTAAGCATGATATCTTATTTTTGAAAACACATGCGTTCTTATTCCGGTTAATTAGCTAGAATTACTATGTGATGCGCACAACACACAAGTATAGACTAGATCGCCTAATTTGGAACAAAGCATCGCATATCAATGATTTGAAGTTTGCTACTCGCAAGTAGGCTAAAATGCGGATTTGATGAATTGTTCCAATTCAAGTAATCCAACCTTCACCCACAAGCATTCAGGCAGTTATATCACAATAAGCAATTAGCCTCATGGCAAGCATGCTGCCATGTTAACACTCACACACATGCAAGATGCTGAAGCATAAACACTTGCAGTGTACTCCGAGCCAAAACAAAGAAACTAGTGAGAAATAATGCATGATCCTAGTTCATGTTAAAATGGCTAATGCATCGCATGCAAAAATGCAACTAGAAATAGGCTCGGCTATTCTAAGATGTCATGTGAGATGCAATACTTAATACATGTATTCAAATTGGAATTGAAATACAATGCAGTTAGTATGATGCGCCAAGCCTGGTGCATGCAATATAGATGAATGCTGCAAACATGCATAACATAAGGATGCTAATTGGAATATGCCCTAAGACTAACCATCGAAAGCAGGTAAGTAAAAAGGAGAAAGAAGTAGGGGTTAGAAGACATGCATCACACACACGCACGCTTATTACAACAATTGGCCCTCTCGACGGAGGAACCGAAAGAATAATACAAATCATCTAATTAACTAAATAACAAGCTAATTAATTAATTACACAACCAAATCAAAATAAATAACTATTCTAAGTTATTAAAATACTAAAATGGCCTCGAGACGAGGGATGAATGCATGCTCGGACGGCTTTGCTCGAAAATCCATCGCTATGCTTCATGTTGCCTCTGTTTGCACTGCTCTGTACCTTTGAAAATTGTGCCAACTTCTGTGACACTTCTAAACCATCTTGTGTACACTGTGGGAGGTCATCGACCAAGAAATAGGGCCATCGGCCATGGGAAATTGGTCATTGACCAAATATAAGGCTCTCGACCAAATGCTATTAGCCGATCGGCACTGAATATGGTCGATCGACCATTTCTTCCTGTGAAAAGCTCCTGTTGCTACAGTAGAGGACAAACAGAGCATGGCAACACATTTACAAGACAATGTCTGCACAACTACATCCCTTATCATGTTTAAGACTCAAAGGTGTATAGTTCTCGACCCTCGGATCACCAATCACGCATTTCAATGCATGATGGCCAAAGGAGCCAAGTGTGCAATTCAATATCAAATGAAATGCACAAAACATGTAAGGGGCCCCAACCTCTATCATGCTTGATCAAGAGGCAAGGGAATGCACACACATTGTAATGCAACCTAAGCATGCAAGCAGGCATGCAACAAGTATGCAACTAGATCATGCAATGCATCTAATATGCAATAGGCATACAACCTAAATATGCAAACATGCAAAATGAAGCAAGCATGCAACAACATGCAAGACAAGCATGCAACAACATGCAAAGATGGACTTAAACTAAAGTGGACAACTCTTAAACGTGCCCAAATCAGTGGCCAAAGTGCAAAGAAATGATGGACAAAAACACATACAAACATGCGCATGTGATGGCCTATCACCTAGGCATAAGAGGGAAACTTTCAAGAGCACTTAAAAGTGGAAAAATATGGACATGTAACATATATTGTAAGCTCTAAAATCATGCATGGAAAGGTGCCAAACCAACCAAAGTACACAAGCAAAGCATGCAAGAAAGCCCAAAGCTTAAGACTAGCCAAGGGACTCAAATCATGGCTATGTGAAACATGATGCAAATGGCCAAAGTGAACCAAAACAGTCCTAAAGCATGCCAAAGTAAGCCTAAAACATGCAAGGAATGAAGCCAAAACATGTTAGAAAGATGAGCATAAAACATGAAGCATGCAAAGCTACAAAAGGGGTGTTACACTACACCTATCAAAACCAAACATGGCATGCCATAAACCAATAAAAATAGAGTTATGGCATGGTAAAGCAAGACCAAAAACCCACTTAGATGGCATCCCAAAGACCTAAACATGATGGCACACACAATGACCCATTCATGAGGCATAAAACATCAACTCTTTAAAGCATTAAAGGAGTAACAAGTGCAAGTGTTTGAGCATGAAACATGGACTGAAATAGTATAACAAATGATGCCAAATCATTGAAATGGTCCAAGTAAAGCATGCTAGTGACTTGGACACTCAAAGCTAACAAGCTAGAATGCCTTAGGGCCATACAAAGCATGGCATATATGATCAAAACAACACAAATTAGAGCTTAAGCATGTTACAACAAGGCTAAAAACTTCATGGAGTTGAGCCAAAATCCTGCTAGAAACATGGCTTAAAGCATGATGCATGTTAAGGCAAATGAAAGGATTGCAAGGCAAGTACATGAAGCATACATGGTATGTCCAAACCAAGTCAAAACAGTGTTATATCATGGAAAAAACAAAGCCTAATTCATACTGAAATGAAGCTAAAATAAGCCAAGCAAACATGCTACCAATATAAGCTATTTATACTAGCATACAAGACAACAAGGAGAGGGGATGACCCTCTCCTATTTAAGACCTCAAAACCACCTTTCCGCCACTGAAAATCCTTTGGATTTCAGTGGTAGAAAGGTCATGCAAAGCTAAGAACAAGGGCCAAAAGGGATGGCCTAAAACGAGGCCTAACAAGGCCTAAGAGGGGGGAAACAACCCCAAACCAAAAAGTGATATTAAACAAAGATCTGAAGCATAAAAAATCAGAACTTATTGTAGTTTAGAGTTAAGCTTAAAACAATAAGCAAGAAGTTCTAAAAGCTTAAGCCAGAAAGGGGTATTAAAAGCAAGAATGTTCACCCTTAAAGAACACCTTCATGAACAAAGCTCCAATAGGTTTTCCAAGCTCAAACCAACCCAAGAACTTTCAAATCAACCTCAAGGGACCTCAGTTCCAAGAGGATGGTGTTCTAGTGTGTGTTTGTGTACAATAGTAAGACAATACTACACTTTTGAACACAAAATAAGAACAAAAAGAGAATATAGATACAAAACTATATGTATCACCCAAGACTCAATTTTTTGAACCCTTGAGGAGGGAGGAGATGGTTCTCTCTTATAGAGAACCAAAAGCAAAGCTTCTTGAGGAAGCTAAGCAAAGGGGCAAATCCCTCCATACACGTGTATGGAGGGGGTGAATTGTGCATGCTAGCTGTGACAGCTGGCATAAAATATCTGCATAAAGCAGATGAACAGGGTTCGGCCAGAAAATATGGCTGATCGACCAACACAAGGGCCGATCGACCAAAAAGAGTGCCGATCGGCCAACACTTTTGGCCGATGGCAAGAAAACAAGGCCGATGGCTTCCAGCCTTGGCCGATGGGTTTAGGGAATGGCAAACAAGCCACCATCTTCCCTCAGAAGCAAAAACACAAGTCCTTGGTCCACAACCAAGCAAAAAACAGACAAGTTGAGAGATCTTGAGGCAAGGCGCGCAGTCGAGACCTCCGAGAACCCAACACGAACACGAACATGAACATGGATGATCATCGAGTGTTCAAATGATGACGTCCAAGTCTTGAGGACGGTCAAAAATTCGGTGTCTACAATTTGCATGTTTGGGAACCAAAATTATGAGTTTGAACCTTTGGAAGTCAAGTTTGAGCTTGAAAAACAATTCTGGATTTTCCAGAATTAATGATGTCCGCTCGAGCGGGGGAACTGCCGCTCGAGCGGGAAATACGAGCTCCCATTATATTTTGCAGACATGATGTCCGCTCGAACGGGAAAGTTTACGGTCGAGCGGGGAGCTATGTAGGATGACCTTTCGCTCGAGCATTCGAGTTCATGCTCGAGTGTAAAAATAAGGCAACCAGTACTTTTGCAGACATAATGGGTCTGCTCGAGCAGGGAAGTCCAAGCTCGAGTAGGGACCCCTGTTTCTAAAATTTTGCAAATGCGTTCTGTGTTTCGTTTTCCGTTCTCTTTCACTTCTAAGCACTTTTAGGCATGCATGAGCATTGTAAATGAGTTAAAAGGATAAGAATGAAGCCTAAAGAGGAATATGTGAATTAAGAACAACTTGAATTGTTTGTGACCCTTTGTGTTCATAGAATGTGTAGGGTCGAGCTCCAGGGCAAATGATCCAGCTGATCACTGTGAGTAATATCTTAACAAAGATATCTGAAATATGTTGTTTGTCCAATTGCTTACTTCTATGTAAGTCTTATAAGTTCGTTAATTTGAATGGTGGACAATGTTTGCTATGCCAAATGAATGGGCTAGAGGCCAATCTGACCTAAATGCTAGAATGAATGGGTCAGAGGCCAGTTGGACATGAATGATAAAATGAATGGGCCAAAGGCCAGTTTGACATGAAAGAATGAATGGGCCAGAGGCTAGTTTGTCATGAAAGTATGAATGGGCCAGACGCCAGTTGGACACGAATGATAGAATGAATAGGCCAGAGGCCCGTTTGACATGAAAGGATGAATGGGCCAAAGGCCAGTTTGTCATGAAAGTATGAATGGGCCAAAGGCCAGTTTGACATGAAAGAATGAATGGGCCGAAGGCCAGTTTGACATGAATGAACAAATGGGCCAGAGGCCGTATGACACGAATGAATTGGGCTCAAGGCCATATGATGTGTTTGGAACCGCAGTCACTTGACTTGTATTTATATATATATGCTAGATAGAATATGAATTGGGTCCAAGGCCGTTTGAAGCACGTTGTTCTAAATACCGTTTGTGTAACTTCTTTATTTGATATTATTCACTGGGCTTTCACTTACGCTCATTCATGTGTCTGTAGATGAGCCACGAGAGGTCCAAACCCAGCCTCAGTGAAGTTTGTGTCGAACAACCAAGGTTTTGAAGAGTCAGCCCTTACGTCTTACGCACGAGACTCGTCTTCGCCCTTTTGCTATCTTGTTCTATTTTGTCATGTTGGCGAGGACTTTGAATATATAGTTTTGATTGGCTGACTTAGACTTGAATGATCCTGTATGTACAGAGCTTTGTGTTAGTACATATTTTGATGTGAGTTATTAACATGTGTATGTATAGATTGTTATGACATGCCATGTAAGCACAACTCTATGGACAAAGTTTTAAATTTTGCTTCCGTTTGGCCCCTTTACTCCGATGAGTTACGTCTGATTTGATTTGAGGCCGTAGGTAATTTCAGGGTTACTGGCCGGTTATGTCCTTCACCCATGTGGGCGGGTCCGGGTCGTGACAGGTATCTCCGATCATTGAGATAGTAAAACTATCCCCCAAGTTGGTGGTCTCAGCTTCAGCAGTGGAACTTATCAGCAAGTCAGCCAATGCTTTTCCCAATAGCTCCTCTTCGATTTCTAGGTTTGTAGTCTTTCTTTGATCCATACTAGTACTTAGGTCTGTCTGTTTATCTTCCTCTTCCAGTAACTGGTGTCCGAAAAAGATCTCGAACCCTAGATACCTAGTCTTTGTTTTCCAGTCATACCAAGGCTCCGGGAATCCACAAAATTGGAAATCTTACCCTTGGCGGACAAAGCATCCGTTTAGGGTTCCCCGTATAGATTTGTGGACCAACTCATATTATTTCCCAATCCTCTTTACTTTCAGCCTTTCTCTCAACTCCTGCCCTTTTCCTTTTCCAATTTGTAGCAGTAGGTTTGTATCCCAACCCGAAAGCATGGGGTTTATGACTCAGCTTCTTAGCAACAGTACTTCCCTGTCTGCCACTTCGGCCTAATCCTGACCCAGAAATATGCCCCTGTTTGTTCATCATGTATATCGACTGCGCACTCATATAATCTACATCGCCTTCTACCATGATGGTTTAGACCAACTGGGCTTCTGCTAGAGAGAAGCCAGAAAGGAGCAAGTCTTCTTCTCCATGTATGATTTCCAATAATGGTGCAGTGGGTCCTTGGAGAGGATGGATGGAAGAGTTACCATACACAGTGGTGATCCCGCCTTTGAAAGGGTACTTCACTAATTGATGGACTGTTGATGATACAACATTTATCTGGGGTAGCCAAGGTCTTTCCAGTAGTAGGTTGAATGTGGCCAGAACATCCATGACATGGAATTCCACCTTATGTTCGGACAAGCCGATTAGGATATTGCTCTTGAATGTTCCCATGATGTCCCGGCTTGCATTATCGTAACCCCGGACAGCTTGGGTCATGGGTGTAAAGTCAATCGGCCTTAAACCGATGGCATAGGAAGTTCTCACTGGGCACACATTGATCGGCAATCCGGTATCTACTAATACAACTGGAATCCACTTTTTTTGACTTTTCAAGGTTACATACAAAGGCCTGTTGTGGTTGGCGCCCTCGGGAGGCAATTCTTTATCCATAAAGGATATTACTGGCATAACGTCCCCAGAGGTGACCAACGACAACAATTGGTTAGCGGTGGTGTCAATGGGCAGTTTGGTTCATTGCTTTGAGCAGGGCTTGTCTGTGCTCCCGAGACGCCATTATCAGTCCCCAGATGGATATGTCGGCCGGAATCTTCTTTCATTGTTTTAAGACCTTGTTTTCCTCAACATCCTTCTCTTTTGATCTCTCAGCCTCCTTGTTAGAGGTCTCTAGCTGGTCTACCATTGCGAGTTTGAAGTACTGACCGCTCCGGGTCATTTGATTGATCTCATCGGTATACCAAGTGTCATCTGGGGTATAGGCTTTCTAACCTTCATCAATGTACGCATACATCACTGTCTTCCTACCACTCTCCCAAAGTCATGATTGGACTAGTATCGGGTTATATCCGGAGCATATTAACATCACGCGTCCCATCATCATTCCATTCTTCTTCCACCACAACTTGGGTTTCAATATCCCGGTACTTTTTGAGTTTCCTCAACATCCTCTTTTGGTCATTAGGATTCCATTCGACTTTTCTGCTTATCTGGGCATCACTGACCATTGTTTCTGGTTCTTCTTTCCCTTTTCCTTTACCTTGTTCTAGAGCTATCTTCGCTTGGATCTCCTCTATCCTTTCTTTTTGAAATTGTTCCAATGCCTATTCGTTCTCAGTAAGAGGTGCAGCCTCAGCCTTACCCTTAACAGCAACTTTCTCTTCTCCTCCGGTCTCTCCTGTCTGTTCCTCCACATCGAACTCTTCCTCACTCAATCACCCATTGCTTGTTTCTGGCTGGCTCGGGTCCCACCATCTCATGTACACACAGCTTGTATCTTCTTCCTCAAAGAAGCAAAGATCCTCTTCTAATTTTGCTAGATTCTCCTCTAGATTTGCTAAGTCATTCAGGCCTTGCTCGTGCCACTCATTCTGATTCTGCACCATCTGGTCTTTCTCTATGGCATTGATGTTGAGAAAGTCTGGCAATATAACCACTGGCTTTGGCTGACCGATGGTCACAATGTATAAACTAGGATCATACTCCTCTATGAGCTAGACCCCTTTCTCTAAGACATGTGTATCAAATGACCCTATCTTCAGTGCATTCTTCTCTTTCTCCGTTTCTACTGCCACCAGCCTGGGTTGGGTTTGTGGTGTTAAATCCATCATGCACATGTTTGTGTCTTCTGGAATGACCACCTCCAGTTCTGGTAGGTGGGATGAGGTAATGTATGTGCTAAGGTTGAAGGTGAGCGGTAGTGTATGGATGTGGTTAATATTTCTAGGCGGGAGGACTTGGTTATGTGTAGGAAGTGGGTTGGTTGTTATGTTGGGTTTGGAAGGTGAGGCGATCACTTTGTTGTCAATGGGATCCTGGATCTCATACGTAGACGGTAGCACATGTCTATGGGATGGCCATGTTGTTGGTGGAAGATACAATATTGGGTGGGGTCATGTTTGGGTGACAATGGGTCTGGAAGTAGACGAGGATCACGGGGCTTGAGATGCCCCTTTTGCATTAATAGCTTGAAGGCATGGGTTAGGCTCATATGGAGGAGGTAAAGACTACAGTTTTGGGGTGGACTGGTATTTTGTGAAGGTTGTGAGGTTATGGCAGTGGCAAAATGATCAACCACCTTGGCTGTCATGATGACATTACTGACATCTGCAGGCCGCGGAACAGTGCTACTGCTAGCATTGATATTCCGAGAGAACAATCTTCTTGCGAGTTCACTTGTTCTGTGGAGATACCCTCTTTGAATGCACTCTTGATCTGGACCTCCAGTTCATGTAAGGAAGCAAATGTGGGCAATGGTGCCACTTTCATTCTCTGTAGCATGTCTAGCTCAAGGTTCTGGACCACTAGTCGGACTTGTTCTCTCTCGGCAAGCTTATTTGTCATTCGGGCTGCTTTGTCTCTCCACCGGGTGACAAAATCGATGAATGATTGGTTTTGGGTAGTGGCCTCCAGCTCACTAATGGTTACTTCTATCTGGGTGTTATATGAGTACTGATTGACAAATGCCTCAGATAGCTCCTCCCAATTCCGTTTTGTAGAGTCCTCCAACTTAGCATACCAGATGGCTGTTACATCAGACAGGGTTCTCCCAAACAATTAAAGCTTCTATACTCAAGACAAACCCATGGGCCTCAATACATCTGAAAACAACTGGACATGCATGATTAGATCCTCACTCCCATCGAATTTGTCGATGTGAGGCATCTTAAATTTCTTCGGTAATCTGACTGAAGCCTTAGTGTACACATCTTCGATATCTAGAATAGAGTTGAATCCCTGGGATTTCTTCAATGCTTTCTCCAATCTAGTAATCTTGACCAAGGCTCGATCAATTTCATTGATATCAAAAGGAAAAATCCCTAGAGGAGGTTGAATCGAAGGATGATAAGCTGGAGCTGGGGAAATCATGTCCTGAGGATCTGGGACTGGTAGATGTTCTATTGGTAGGGGTAGATCCAGGTTTGGTTGAACAGTAGGGATCGGGTGCACAGTTGATGCTGATGCCCCAGATGCACGTCGTAGATCAGTAATGACGTCAACTTGTGCAACCATTCTCTGGTTCACAATGCCTATAATCCTTTGGATGACAATCATCATGGCAACAAATTCCTCTGCGTTTGGTGCTGTGTTCTGTGCCATTACTAATCTGGGTGAACTAGATGCTGTGAATTGATCGACTAAGAACGGATAGATATTTGTGGAGTGCTTTGTACTAATGCTACTGACTGTCTGTTTCTTCTCCGTCAAGCAACTAAAGGAAGCGAGACTAGCACGGGTTGACCACCAACAAGGTCTCGAGCTTTACACAACCTACCGAAATGAGTCCACACAACTTGGGAAATATCGGGTCTTTTTAAAGCTATGATGGTAAAGTACCTTGCAAAAAGAAAGAAAGAAAAACAAAATCAAAATCAGACAGCATCTCAGCCCCAATTCACAACAGTCAAAACACATAGCTGAACTATAATCCCCATTGATCACTGTTTCCAAACTTTATACTGAGATGATCCATCCTGTACAGTTTCATTGTAAAAGCACATATCAAGTAAAAAGAATCAAAACACCCCTATGAAGGGGTAGGGTTACCCTGTCCTAAATTTTTGGCATGATCTAGGCTGCACAAATTCAAACAACGTGTTTCACAACATCCTACAAACGGTTAGCATCCTATCCTAAGTTTGGAATAGTCACTATGGCTTCATTATATGCAACTAGGTCGAATGGTCAAAAGGATACCTCAGCAAGAATACACCTAATATACCTCTCACACCTAACACTGAGAAGTGAAAGGTGGATCAAGCAGTACAGCGGTAATCCAGATCCAAGGGTTGTGTTTCCAACATGGCAGAGCCCATGATCGGTCAACATTTTGGTCGAGCCTCCGAAAAATTGTCCAGGAATAATAGTCGGCAAACACAATGACTTAAGCGCACCAATACAAATGCAAAGAAACACATAAGTATAAATAAAAATTCACATCATGAGTTTCAAGTCAAGTTCTCCAAGTTCCCAGCAAAATCGCCAGAAACTGTAGCCTGACTTTTCGTGCTCCTTTCGAAAGATGAATAGCCCTATAGTTCAGACTCCACTTGTGGTTTTGAATCTGATTTCACAAGTGCAATGTGAAATAGTGAAAACACGAAAGAGTCCAAATCTGACAATTCTTTTTGAAAAATCAATGTTTGAATCAAATGCCAAAAATGGACTGCTTTGCTAGATTACAGAGTCGCCACCTAAATATTTTTAAAAAATTTAGGAAACCCGAGACTCATGCCAAAGGCCATTAGTCCGTCATCACCAAAGTGTCTCGAATCGGGAACTTAGGTACGAGAGGGGAAGGTCATGAATTGAGCACCCCACTCCCTTGATCAAAGATTGGCCTTTACTAATCATGATGTGTTTCTTATTTACATTATATGCTCTTGTTTTGATTTATTAGCTATTTTTACTATGTGATGCGCACACAAGGTATAGACTAGTTTGCAAGAATTAGAACACTTGATCTCATGTTTTGTTTTGAAATTGTTTTATGAATTTGCCACTTGAAAAAGTGGGCTAAAATGGACATTTAATCAAACCATCCCAGTTCAAGCAAATAACCTTCATCCACAGGCATTCAAACAATTATATCATTTAAGCAATTAGCCTCATCGTATTCATGCTTTGGATATGGCAATACAAACATTCGATGCAAGATGCTAAGACATAAAAACTCATCTAGCATTCCAAGCCAAAATAGGAGTAAGAGTTAGAAAAATGTGCATGTTCCTAATTAAATGCAACAGGACTAAATACAACGCACACATTATGTATTTTTATAGGCTCGGCTATGAGCATGGTATACGATTACATTCAAGACATGCAAGAGAGCACGTATTCAAGTAATGAGTTTGAACAAATTGATATTGGGTTAGCATGATGAGCCGAAGCTTGGATGCGTGCAAGACAATGGATGCAAAGCATAAGAATGCTAGTGAAACGTGATGCCCTATACTAACCATCGTAAGTGAATAAGTAAAAGGGAGAAAGATGTAGGGTTGGAAGACATACAACTTATTACAACGTTACCCTCCTACAAGAGGATGTGAATCTAAGTCCAAAAGTCTGAATTTAACTAATTATTACAAAACCGAATGAATAAATAATCGAGGCTAATTAACTAGCAAACTATGCGATTACAATAAGGATAACCAAGATAAATAAACTCGCTATTTAAACTAATTAACTACAACAATTACAAAGGGACAATAATAATTATTACAACACTTAATAATTAACGAGACTAATTACAACAAACATTATTAAATTACGATGATCATAATGTAAGCAAGGATTCGCAAGAATTGCATACATGCACATGCACAATGTTCAAGAACAGCTCCGCCTGCCCCAAGCTTGCTCTATTTCACCTCAGCCACTGCCTTATGTTTTCTGCAAAAATACACTGCTGACCAAACATTAACGACTGACTGGCTCTCAATGAAGCCCGACCGAGCCTAAAGAAGGCCAGCCGTGCCTCAATTTTGTGCAAAACTCTATTTTGTGTTCTGAAGTGAAAACAGTGCAGACAGAGTTGTTCAAGCTCTTTTTTTCCCTTCCTTCCTTCTCTGTCATGGAAAAAGCTTCGAGAGAAGGTTAGAATTGTTTCGAAAACCATCAATGAGCAAATTGATTGCTTGACGATTTCAGATACAATTTCAGACAAAAATCAATGAATGTAATGAATATGACCACTCCTCCCTTTTTATCATGGAATGAACTCAAAAAAAAGGAGTAGAGACGCTTCAAGAATCATCAACATTCCATGAATTAGTGTATGACCACTACTCGATAAACTTGGCATAACGTCCGGCCAAACCCAAGCAAGATGACTCATTTTCGTTATGTGTGTTGGTTGCTTTTAAACCAATTCTTTTAGTCATTTTCATTCTTTAGTCCATTTATCCAAAGTGATGATTAAGTCCTCTAAAAGAAGAGAACCGTCAAACGGGAAGTAATTCTCAACATGAAAGAGAGATTATGCCATTAACAATGAATCTCCGTAGAGATAAAGCCATTAAGCGCGAATCTCTAGTTCATGTGTTGAATAACCATCAAATGATTGAAACAACTCTAAAATGAAAGAAAGGATTGGTAAGTTGATTCTTAAAATGAGGTTATTACCATGAAAGTTAGACAAAGAAAGGCTGAGAACAACATAATACAAGCTATGTACGAAGACCAATGCTACAACAAATGAACTAATCAAAGCTTGAATTAATTAAACGGATTAGGACAACCCTAAAACAGCCTCTAATAAGCCAAAAATAGTGGCTGAAAATGCAAGAAAAGAACTCAAAAAAAGCTAAACAAAAGTAAAGTCACTAAAGCCATGTAAGCAAAAATAAGGAGGGGTGGCCAATCCCTCCAATTTCAAGACTTCAAACCATGTTTTTTGGCCTTAGTTCAACTCTGAAAATCAGTTCAAAAAAAAAGAAAAAGAAAAAGAAAAAGAGTGTAAAGGAACCAAGGGTTGAGCTATAAAAATAGGTGCAAGTAAGGGTGTTAACCTTACCACCTTTGGTAGCTTATCCAAACTCAAGTTCCAACACTTAAAATGGATACAAAACAACCCAAGAATACAAGATAAAGGTAGAAATGACGTAAGCAAAAGCAAGAACGAAAGTTGCAAGCTATACCTCTCAAAATGGATTAAGCTTTGGTTGGTGATCAAACTTACTCTTAACACACTCTCAAGCTTGAATTAAGCTTCTCAAGGGTCAACTAAGGTTCTAAGATGATGAGTCAAGGTTGTGTATGGTGTATATAGATGATACAAGGAAGGTAGGTTAACTCAAAGGTAGCTTGCAATGGAAGACGGAGCTCTCTCTATGTGTATAGGCTTTTTCTCAATTGTGCAACGCCCAAAACAGAGGTATATGGTCGTATTTATAGAATTTGAGCAAAAAACAAAATCATAAATATATTCAAAAATGGAGAGTTAGCGGCCTCCTGCCAGAACAGTGTTTCTAGCTACTGAAGCTTGACCGGCCCTCAATAGCCACGGTCGGCCTCAATGAGGCACGACCAGGCCTCAATGAATTCCCCTATTTTTCTACTTTTGCCTCAACATAGGGTGGTACAAGGTATGAAAAGGGATTTCTTGGGTATGATCAATGAGAATATGAAAGGTTTGGGGTTATTTCGAAGCTTGAACAAGAATCCTTCGTTGAAACCTCGAACCACGCACAATACCACTTTCATAATTGAGTGTTCTGAGTAAAGTGCTTGAGCCTTGCGGGCGGTCAAAAATGGAGTGTCCACAATGGGTATGGAAGTTGCTTGAGAAAAGGAAAAGGGAAAAGTAACGGGACAGAGATATATGATTTGCTTTCCATATGAGTGAACAAGTTTGTAGGACCAAACTTCCTAAAGGGGGGGAAGACTATGTTAACTCAACTCGTGTTATGCTTAATTATGCATGTGATTATGTGTTTGATATGAATTTGCATGTTTAATTGTGTGAATTATGTTATTTTGGAAGTATATCTGTCGAATCTTGGAATATCTGTTGCAATTAGAACTTTGAATTGAATTGAAAGCCTTAAAGGGGTCAGAAATCAAAACCGACTTCATACTTGTGTTTAGCATGATTTTTAGAGCCTATTGTGCAAATTTTTAAAATTATGATTCGTAATGATTTAATTAAGTTATATATATTTATATAGCTATTTTGAGTTCATCTTTGTGGAGAGTGTAGACACCCCATTTTTTATCGCCTTTAAGACTTGGGCGCCACCGATTGATCACCCAATGATGAATGCATACGCTTGTCAAATTCTCGATTTCTTTAGTAAGAAACCTACTAACTTTGTGCCTTGTTTTTGGATCAAAACAGTGTTTTTTTAAGCCTGACCATCCAGGGGCCTGCTGCCAATTAGTGGCCAGCCGCCTCCTTTTATGCAAAAATTCAAATCTTTTTGCCAGCTATGCTAGCTGTCTCCACGTATGCATGCATTGCACTAGCTGTGTCTGTATGGATATTTTCGAGATTGTCTCGTATATTTCTATATATAGATGACTCCCTCTCAAAAATTAGGGTTAGAAAAATTTGTGGAACAAAGTCTTGGAAAATATTTCTCTCTCTCTCTCTCTCTCTCTCTCTTGGAAATTATATACCTTTCACCTAGACCCTCTAAACCAAACTTTGAGGGTCTTTTGCTTAGGTTATTGAGCTTGCATTTTAGCTCTTGAGGGTGTGGAATTGGTGGTTTATAATTCAAAAGGGTTACTCCTCTTCAAGAGGTATAATTCTTATCTTCTTTCCTCTATTTGTTCATTATCTTTTCTTACTATTTTGAGGCCATTTTTTACCTGTGTTGATGGGCTGAAACTTGTGGTTTAAGTCCATTAAAGGTAGAGGGGTGGACTACTCTTCTATGAACCTTGCTTTTTAGGCCTTTACCCTTGTGTTTCCCATCTTTTCATAAACTCTTTTTGAGCTTTTTACCACTGACTTTCTGAGGTTTTTCAGAGGCTAAAATATGGCTTTGAAGTGCCAAAAACAGAGGGGTTAGCCTCCCCTCCTTTGGCTTGTTTACTAGCTTAATTGCTTCATTTTCTAGCTTGTTTTTGTAGATGTTTTTACCTTAATTTCAGTGTTGTTTTAGCCTATTCTAGGACTATTTTAAGTTGTTCATGTCATTTATTCTTTGTATTGCATGCTTGTAGTGTAACAGTCCTCATAGGTTTCATGTTTTAGGCATTAGACACCAACCTATTTGAGTTGATAGCATTTATTTCAAGCTTTCCGTACTTGTGTTCATCTCTAATCATCTCTGTACTTCTTGTTTGATAGAGATTGTTGTGATTAATGGTTTAATCTCTTTGGAGGTTCATTACCAATGGCATGACATCTCTCTCATGCCCAAAATAACCCTTTGTTTGACACTTCTTTCCATTAGTGGACTTAATCTTCATTATTGGACTAAAAGGCTTAAGGAATGGAAAGGTAATTAATGAGGTATTAAAATTGAAATAAAATGGAGCAAGATAATAAAATGGTTTGGGTTCAATCAGACGTTAATTGAATCCATTGAGTCTTAAGTCGCTTCATACTTGTTAGTGATGAAAATGGTTCAACAATCAATGTCGACCACTTTCCTTGATCAATATCATGATAGAGAGGAGGTTTGTGGGTCTTTCATTATGCATTTATTGAAATTGTATCCCTTGGTTTATAAGTCATCACGCAATGAATTTGCACCAATTGATGGCTTGTGAATCGAGCCCATCCTTCCTTTGAGCTGTTTGATGATAAGGAAATGTATGGTGGACAAACATCCCCTAAAAATGCTCTGATTGTGCTCTATTTGTTATATGTTGCAGCAAGGAAGTACCACAAACTAGTGGCTAGCCAACCACTTTTTCTGACCACTTTTCTTGCAGAACAGAGCAGATGCTGAGGCAAAACAATGCAAATTTCTCACTGTAAAATAGAACCCTCTTAGCAGCAAAATAGAGGCATTTTTCAAGGGAGAAAACAATGTGCATACATAAGCCATTCCCTCATTTCTCGGGGTCCGTTAACATGTGGACTTGTACTATTTATTACTTAGTTAGAAGAGCTAGTTAACATGGTGATATAATTAATTAGAGTAATTAATCTTGTGTTGTAATTATTTAATTAGCTAGGACCTGTTAGTGAAATTCAGTGTTGTAATAATTAGTTAGCTAGCTAGCTAGGACATTTATTCGGACCCTCCTGTGCAAGGGCAAATTGTAATGATGCGTATGTCTTCCAACCCCACGTCTTTCTTCCTTTTATTTACCCGCTTATGATGGATAACATAGAGCATCACGTTTACTTAGCATTTTCCACGTACAAAGTATCCATTGTCTTGCATGCATTAAGCTCGGCCCATCAATGTAACTCACATTGTTATTTATTACTTCTTCGAAAACGTGCTCAAACCGTATGTTATCAAGTTGATTCACATGCCATGATAGTAGCCGAGCCTATTTAAATTGCATATTGCATGTGTTGCATTAGTCATGTTGCATTATTTAGGAGCTTGCATGTCTTCTAATTCTTTTGCTTTGTTTGGCTTGCCTCGGAGTACTAGGTGAGCATTTTTCACTTTAGCATATCGCATGCATGTGATTGTTGCCATGTCAAGCATGATACCAAGAGGCTAAGTGCTTAATTGATATAACTCTTGAATGCCCGTGGATGAAGGCTAATTCTTAAATTGGAATAATTTGAGTAATGTATATGATATCACTTTTTCAAATGGTACATATTCAAAACAATTTTCAAACAAACATGAAATCAAAATGCTCTAATTTTTGCAAATTAGTCTATACTTTTGTGCGCTACATAGTAATGCTAGCCTAATAATCGGAACAAGAGCATATAATGTAAATAAGAATCACGTCATGATTAGTAGATGTTGATCTTTGATCAGGTGAGTAGGGTGCTCAATTCATGACCTTTCCCTCTCGTACCTAAGTTCCCGAGCCAAGACACTTTGGTGATGACAAATAAGTGACCTTTGGCACGAGTCACGAGTTTTCTAAATTTTCAAAAAATATTTGGGTAGCGACTCTATAATCTGGTAAAGCAGTCTATTTTTGGCAATTTGATTCAAAATTTATTTTCTAAAAGATTTTCTAGATTTAGACTCATTTGTGTTTATCTATTTCACATTGCACTTGTGGAATCAGATTTAGAACCACGGGAGTCCGAACTGTAGGGCTAGTCATATCCGAAAGAAGCACGAAAAGTCAAGCTACAGTTTATGGCGACTTTGCTAGGGAATTTAGAGAACTTGACTTGAAATTCATGATGTGAAATTTTATCTACATTTATATGTTCTTTGAATTGCATTTGCATTGGTGCGCTTAAGTCACTATATTTGCCATCTGTTATTCCTGGATGGTTTGTCGGAGGCTTTCCCAAAAGCTTGCCAAAAGGCTGACCGGTCGTGGGCTCTGCCATGTTGGGAACACAAACCTTGGATCTGGACTACCATTGTACCGTTTGATCCTATTTTCATTTCTTGTTGTTAGGTGTGAGTGGTATATTAGGTAGTCTTGCTGAGGTACCCCTATTTTGACCATTTGGTTTAGTTGCATATAGAAAAGCCATAGAGATTGTTCCAAACTAGGGCAAGATGCTCACCCGACTGCAAGATTGCGTGAAATTGCTTGATTGAAATAATGAGCCCTAGTTCATGACAAAACTAGGATAGGGTAACCCTACCTCCTCATAGGGGTGTTTTGGCTCTCTCTTAACTGGTATGTGCTTTATAGTAAAACTGTATAGGAATGTGCATATCAGTTGCAAGGTTGGTATCTGCTTTGGCGAAGAATTCAGTGTAGAGTACAGTCCTACAGCTATGATCCTGTCTGTGTTGATAAAACACTTAGTTGAGGTGCTGTGCAGTTTCTGATTACTGCTCTTTTGCTAGGTAGTTTAAACCATAGCTTCAGAAAGTTCGGATATCCCCCAAGTACTCTGGACCTGAGTCGAAAGACTTTGCAAGGCTGGGGATCTTGTTCGGGGACAACCCGTGTTTACCTCACTCTCACCAGTTACAAGACGAAAGAGAATCAGACAAGTTCGCCAATCCAATTCTTACAGCAATCACTTTTTAGCTCACCTGTGTTCAGTCCTGTTCAAGAGTAGTCACTCATTCCCAGTCCGATTCAAAACTAGTCACCTATTCCAATGACACAGTATCCCCCAACTAATATGGAGGAATTAATACTCCAGTTGCAGCAAACAGTGGAAGCACTACAGCATGATGCGGCTTGCCATGCCGAAGTTGCGACCCATCAGGCCGAGATGATAACTAGGTTACAACAACAACGACCATAGCCGGCTGCGACCTCTGCATCCCATGCACCCACCACGGCTATTCCTGTGCCCAGTGCCACTGCTAATATTGCCAATGCTCAAGATCCACAAAACTAGGGTAACCCGATTTTTCCAGTTCAAACAGAGCCAATCCTAGCACAAGCTTCCAAATCCCTAGTTTATCAGATCGAGGCTCCATTCGAGTTCGAAGTTGACCCAACTGCACTCAAGGTCAACAAACTGGAGAAATTGTTCAAGAGAAAGCAAGGGGTTAATTTCATCCCAGACATAGAGGATGGATACACTGATTCTGCGGTTACATTGCTGGATCGGTTTAAGATGCAACACATTGATCGTTTTGATGGTTCTGGGGATCTGATGGTTCACTTGCGACTATTTTCAGATATCTTGCGGCCGATGAGCTTAACTAGACTACAAAAGTTGTCTTTTTGGTTGCAACATGTCGGGTATAGTGGCCATTTGGTACGCTAAGTTGGAAGATTCCATCAAATAGAATTAGGAGAAGATGGCCAAAGCCTTCATTGCTCAGTACTCTTACAATTCACAGATTGAGGTCACAACTCATGATCTCGAAGCAACACGTCAAGAGCCGAAGGAGGGTTTCTCTGAATTTGTGACAAGATGGAGAACTAAAGCCTTGATGATGACCACGAGGCCTTCCGAGAAAGATCAGATCAGAATGGTCGTCCGGAATCTGCATGGCAAGTTGTTGTAGAAAATGATTGTGCTCCCGTTATTTACGTTTATAGAACTTCATGAAATGGGAGCGCAACTCAAAGATACCATGAAGCAGGGGCTTATTACAGATGAGAAGGAGCCAGCAAAAAGGCCGTTTGTTCATAGTTTCAATGCTGCTAGTGAGAGCACATCTGCAAGGCCATCAAATGTAAATGTTGTCACCACCACAAAAACTGCAGACCCCTTTTCCAATGTAGGCCCACAAACCTCATCCAACCCTACCCGACCTCAGGGTAGGATTTTTAACCAACTATACATGACCCTATCCAAACCCATACAAGTGCTAGTAAAAAAAGGGCACCTAAAACCCTTATAACCTTGACCACTTCCTGATCCTTTTCTACCCAAACACAAGCTCGCAATATATTGTGCTTTTCACTAATAGCACGGTCATAACACCGACCAGTGCTTCCGTTTGTGTCATGAGATTCATGATCTCATTGACAACAAGGTCATTGCCCCACCCCAGAAACCAAATATGACTACTAACCCGCTCCCAACCTATAATCAAGTCCCCCTACCCTGAAACATTAATCTTATCCATACACTGGCCACCTCTTATGACCCCAGCGTATACATAAGCCCTTCCCACCTACCAAAACTGACATTGTTCCTTTCTGAAGACGCAGATCTGTGCAAGATCGACAAGTTTAAACCTCAACCCAAGCCTATGGTGATAATACTTGCAATGGGAGGGAGGTCAACCTTGGAAGAAGGTACTAGTTTATTGTCGAAGTGTCCTATGGCCTTATCTGAGAGGATGTATGACCCGAGAGGCTATATTGTGCCAACTAGCCAAACCAAGCCTGAATTGGTGCTACCAATATTGACAAAAATCAATGTGGTCAGAGAGGATGGCCTAAGCCAAGGAGATGGATGATTTAGCAGACCTCGAAGAGAATTTGGACAACCTGTAATTCTTTGACGAGCATGATCAGAGAGATGTACATATCAGGTGGTTTTACCTGAATAGATCGACCAGTAATACCAGATGGCTGAGTGATGAGCCAGACAAGGAAGAAAAAACTGGAATGAAACTAGAGGGAAAGGAAACAGAGGTAGCTGCAGTAGCTAGGAAGGCTGATGAGAAAGGAAAACTGCTGGAGGGCACATGTGATGGAAACCTAAGTCAAGAAGTGGGTGTTGTGAACATTGTAGATACTGAACATGAAGATGTATTGAGGCTGTTTGAGAGAGAAAGAATCGAAGACAACCAGAAAATAGCAACTGTGTGTCGCCCTGAGAGGGGCACTTATGCTATGAAAATGATCCAAGTAGAGCCGAACAACTATTTTGCAGTAGTTGATGACGAGTAGTGGGATGACAATGATTTGTGTCTGGCCCATACTGATGAAGATTGAGGAGGTTGCATCCGGGATAACACATGATATGTTGAGGAAATAGACCATTTGATAAGAAGCAGACGATACTTTAAATTGCCACATCTGGATCAAGCGGAGCCATCGGGAAAGGATTAGAAGGTTGAGAAATAGAAATAGAAACAACTAGAAGAGGAGTCGGTGCTGAAGCAGCTCAAGAAAATCATAGCTGATATTTCTATCTGGGGACTCCTTAAGGCTTCATGGGTGCACCGGCAGGCAGTATTATTGGCAATGGACAATGCTAAATTGTCCATTGATACTACGCCCGAGCAACTTATGGGTCTGGTCTTTCCAGGTGGTGCCAAGCTAATGCTTACTTTCTCTGACAAAGAGCTGTCGCTAGAAGGATCGGCTCAAAACAAGTCGTTATACATATCTGTGGAATGCAGGAAGAAGTGGGTGCCGGTGGTGTTAGTAGATACCAATTCTGCCATTAATGTTTGTCCATCCCGTACTGCTTATGCGATTGGCCTTAAACCGGCGGACTTTGTTCCCACAGCCCAAGTGATACGAGCATATGATAACACAAGTTAAGAGGTCATGGGCACAGTGAAAGTGTGAGTTCAAATTGGCCCATCAAAGCAAGAGATCGAGTTTCAAGTCCTGGATGTACTGGCTACCTTGAACCTGCTATTAGGAAGGCCTTGGTTACATCACGTGAAGGTTGTGTCCTCCACTCTCCATCAAATGTTGAAGTATCCTCATGGGGGAGGAGTAGCTATTATTTTTGGGAACTTATCCATCCATCCACCTTTGGAGGTGACTACGTGTAGACACCTCATTTTTTACCATCCTTAAGACTTGGACGTCGTCGTTTGAACACTCGATGATCATCCATACTCGTGTTCGTTTTGAGTTTCTGAAGGTCTCAGCCGCGCGCCTTGCCTTGGAGCCTCTTAATCTATCTGTTTTGTGCTTGGTTGTGGACCAAGAGCTTGTGGTTTTGTTTCTGAGGGAAGGGGTTGGCTTGTTGGCCAGCCGCACAACCCATCGGCCAGGCTCTGTGCCTATCGGCCTCTCCTTCTTGCCATCGGCCATAAGTGTTGGCCGATCGGCACTCCTTTTGGTCGATCGGCCATTTTTTTGGTCAAGACCCCATTTTCTGCTTATGCAGATATTTTGCTTCCAGCTGGTGCCAGCTGTTGGTCACTTGGTGTATCCTCCATACACGTGTATGGATGGATTTGAACCAAGCTCTAGCTTTCTAAACAAGCTTGGGACTTCATTTTCTATAAGAAGGAGGCCCCTCTCCCTTTCCAGAGGTTCTGAGATTTTATATACAAGATATATGTATCTCTCTCTCTATATATTTCTTCCTCTCTCTCTATATTTGTGTGAGTTTATGCCTTAAAGTGTGTTTTGTCTTCACTTTTGCACTACAACATCTAGCAATACACCACCATCTTTGAGCTGAGATTCTTAGGAGTGTTATTTGAGCTCTGAAAGTTGGTTTTTGCCTCAGAAGCTGCTGGTTTCAAAGTTGTGCTTCAAGGGTGAGTGTATTCCCCTTTTAAGCCTTTGTTTGTATATCATACTTAGTCATCTTTGCATGCTTCTTTTGGCTTAGCTTTCAACTGATAAAATTCTTGTTTTGAAGTGCTTAACATGTTTGTTTAAGGCCTCTTTGATGTCGGGGGTAGTCTATCCCCTTTAGAGCCTTGTTTGGTCTTGTTTTGAGCCACCTCTTTAGGCCTTCAAGTTCATCTCCTTTTGGCCTTTTAGCCACTAAAATCCAGTGGATTTTCAGTGGTAGAAAGTGTGTTTTGAGGCCTCAAATAGGAGGGGGTTTTCCCCCCTCCTCTTCTCTTGAATGTTTGTGTTGATGGCTCACCAAGTTGGCATGTTTTTATACCTCTTTGTGGCTCCATTTCAACTTGTCTTAGGCTTTGTTTTGCCATGATATAACACTGTTTTGGCTTGGTTTGATCATATCATGCATGCTCCTTGCACTTGTAGTGCAAATCCATTCACTAGCCTAACATGCATCATGTGTTTAGACCATCATTCTAGTATGTTTTGGCTTAACTCCAAGAAGCTTTTGTCCATGTTTTAGCATGCTTAAACTCTGATTTATGTTGTTTTGGTCATGCATGCCATGCTTTGTATAGCCATAATGCATTCTTGCTCATTAGCTTTGAGTTTCATGGTCTCTAGCATGGCTTACTTGAGTTGTTTGCATGCTTTGGTCTCATTTCTACCATGATTTCAGTATGTATAGTGTGTCCATACTCTCTCATGCTCCACTATTTCGATGCTTTTGGTGAGTCTTGCTTGGTGCCTTAAGTATGAGTCTATATGCATGCCTTTTTGCCTAAGCTTTTGGGTTGCCATATCAGTGCATTCTTGGTGCTATTTTGACATGCCATAACTTTGATTTTGGTTGGTAAAGTCATCTCATGCTTGGTTTCGGGAGGTGTAGTGTAATCCTCTTTGTCGGCTTTGTATGCATCATGTTTTGTGCTCACCATGCTAGCATGTTTTAGCTTTAGTCCATGCATGTTTTAGTCTCATTTTGACATGTTCTAGGACTATTTTGGGTTGCCTTGGCTATATGCTTCACGTATTGCATAGCTATAGTGCAATTACCTATGCTAGTTTCAAGCTTTGAGCCTCCTAGCATGCCATGCTTGTATTGTTTGTTTGATTTGGCATCATTTCATATGATATTTCAGTGCATATAGTGTTGTCACACTTCCATATTTGCCACCTTTTGATCATGATTGAAAGTCGTGCTCTTATGCCTAGTTAATGAGCCATTGCATGTGCATGCATTTCCTCACTTTTCATGCCACATGATTGAGGTCTGTCCATATTCGGTTTAAGTCCATCTTGCATGTTGTTTGCATGGCATTGTTGTTTGCATGCTTAGGTTACATTCAATAGAGTTTGCATGCCATTAGCTTTGATAAATTGCTCATGTTGTTTGCATGTTGCATGTTCATGATGTTTAGCATGTTGATTGGATAGCACGTTGTTGCATACTTGGTGCATTGCATGTCGTTGCATGCTTGTTGCATTGCATGATTTTTGCATGCTTGTTGCATTGCATTGTGTGTGCATGCATTGCATTGTATTGTGTTTGGATAGGTTGTCAATCCAAACACGAGGAACGAGGGACGTTTCATACTTGAAGTGATGAAACGCACCTCATTCCTTCGGTCACCAACACCTTTGATCATGCATGATAAGGTGGAGGTTTATTGAGTCCTATGTGATATTTGTGTGCATCCATTGTCATTGATTTGTGCAACTCGGCCTCTTTGGCCATCACGCATTGAGATGCGTAATTGATGGCTCGAGAGCCGAGCACTACACTCCTTTGAGCTTAAGACATGATAAGGGGTGTAGTTGCACACACATTTTCTTGTAAATACACTACCATGCCTCTATTAGTGTTCTGTTACAGAAAAAGGGAGAATTTGCAGGAAGCAATGGCCGATCGACCATTTAGTATGCCGATCAACTATCAAATTTGACCGATGACGATTAACCTTGGCCGATGGCCACTCCTCTTGGCCGATCACCTCTCAGAATGTCCATGAGGTGGATCAGAAGTATATTGGAGGTTAGAACAATTTTTAGAAGTCTAAAGCAGTGCAAACAGAGGCATCATAAGGCACAGTGGTGGATTTCCGGGAGGACGTGACCGGGCATGCATCATTCATCATTCTGAGGCAGAGCTGTGGCAGCCTACTTCAGTTTCTTACTTAGCTGGTTTTGTAAATTAATTAATTTGTTTAATTAGTTAAGAGTTTTGTAATAATTAATTAGCTAGGATAGTTAGTTAATTAGTTGGTTTGTATTTTTCATTCGGACCCTCCTCCGAGAGGGCACAACTGCTGTAATAAGTGTGTGTGTGTGTGTGTGTGTGATGCATGTCTTCCAACCTCCATTTCTTTCTCCCTTTTATTTACCAGCTTTTAATGGTTAGTTTTAGGGCATGTTTCAATTAGCATCTGTATGCTCGCATGTTTGCATCCATTCATCTGTCTTGCATGCACCGGGCTTGGTGCATCATACAAACTGCATTGTATTTCAATTCCAAATTGAATACATGTTATCTGGTTGCATTCAAATGCCATCTTAGAATAGTTGAGCATATTTTAGTTGCATTTTTGCATGTGTTGCATTAGGCATCTTAACATAGCTAGGATCATGCATGATTACTAACTAACTTTTGTTTTGGCTTGGAGTACACTGTGAGTGTTTATGCTTTAGCATCCTTGCATGTGTGTAAGTGTTGCCATGATAGCATGACTTCCATGAGGCTAACTACTTAAGTGATTAACTGCATGAATGCCTGTGGATGAAGGTTGGATTGCTTGAATTGGAACAATTCATCAAATGCGAGTTTTAAGCCCACTTGAGAGTGGCAAAATCATGTTTTTCTAAGCCCACTTGAGGGTGGCAAATCCACGTCTTAGCCTACTTGCAAGTAGCACCTTCAAACCATTTTCAAATAAACAAACATGAGATGTTTTGTTCCAAATTGAGCGATTTTGTCTATACTTGTATGCTGTGCGCATCACATAGTAATTCTAGATTAATAATCAGAATAAGAACGCATGTGTTTTCAAAAAAACAACATATCATGTTAGTAAAGGCCGATCCTTTGATCAGGCGAGCGGGGGTGCTAATTGCATGGCCTTCCCCCCTCGTACCTAAGTTCCAGAGCCGAGGCAACTTTAGTGATGACGGACACGTGGCCTTAGGCATGAGTCAGGGTTTCCTAAATTTCCCAAAACAAAACATTTAGGTGGGGACTCTGTATCTGGCAAAGCAGTCCATGTTGGGCACTTCTTGATAAAAATCAGTTTTTCAAAAACAATTTGTTGGATTTGGACTCTTTGGTGATTTATCAGTCTCACATTGCACTTTGTGAGATTAGATTCAGAACTGTGACATGAGTCTGAACTGTAGTAGCTAAGAACCACGATTCGCGTCCTCGCATGCGAAGCGGAGTTATGGGAGGTCTACACTACACCAATGCTAGAGATCAATCATGGCGGTGATGATGTATTCCTCTCGAGATTCACTCTGGCAGAAGCCCGAGTAGTGCAGATTATTCTGGCCGCAGATGAAGGCATGTACGTCAGTGCCCAATCCATATACTTTATGAACAAACTGTAGCATGTTTTGGGAATGGGGCTTGGAAAGAGTGGTCGAAAAGGTGCTGCAGCACTGGCGAAGGTGCCACACAACCCACATGCCTTTGGACTGCGTTATGCGCCTACCAAAGAAGACTGGATAAGAAAAGTAGAGAAATGAGCGGCAGAGCCAAAGCCAAGAAAGTTGGAAAGCATTATGAGCTCGTCCACAGGCCAATCCAAGGGACGTTGAATGGCCGTTTTGTTCGAGAGGGAGAGGATTTCCCTTTTCATGGCTCCCCTGAGCCTTGGGTATATTCCTCGAAAAAGCGTGTCCCCAAGTTCGAGATCTTCTTTGATCTACAATTGTAGGACAGTGATGAGGAAAGGGATAAACCAAGCATCAAAGTCAGCCAGAGCATAAAAGATGACTCAGACAACAACAAGGTTGAAGTAGGGGCAACACTGGCTAATCTCCTAATAGACCTTGCGGCCGACCTAGAGAACTTGGGGGATAACCATACTGTCTTCATGATCGGGGAATAACCGGGTATGGACCCAACCTCTAGAATTTTGGATGTATTGAGGGCACCACATCTTACTTGGCAGTTGGAGAAAGGCTACCTTTCCAGTTCTGAATCGGATGATGACCCAGAATTTGATTCCACTGAGTCTGTGGAGTCGGGATCAAATTCAAGTTCTTCTGGGTTTGAGTCTAGTATTTCCAGGGGTGGTAACCTGGATACCAAAGTCCTGTCTCGGTTTTCATTCAGCTTTTCTTTTGAGTTTGTAATCGAAGATCTGGACCTTTTGAATGAGAACTCTATAGATTCTGTGTACTTTTCTATGCTACTGGTTTATTGCATTGACCAAGATTTTCAGAATTTGAATGAAAACGAAGAGGAAGAATTCCTCTAGCTTTGAAAAACTTGATTAGTCGAGAGGAGGAGAGGTATGTTAAGCCTTGTTTTAATGAAATCATTGCCATTAATGTGGGTACTGAGAATGATCCGCGCTTGGTCCAGATCGAGTCCACGTTATCTTTGGAGAAATGCGAGTGTTTAATCGCTTTATTAAAAGATTTCAAAGATGTTTTCGCGTGCTCTTACGAAGACATGCCTGGAATCGATCCTGAGATTGCACAGCACCAGATCCCTCTCGACCCCGAGGCCCAACCAGTCAAGCAGAAGCTGCGTAGAAGTCGTCCGGACTGGGCATTGAAAATCAAGGAAGAGGTCGCCAAGCAAATTGATGCAGGATTCTTGTTAATGTCCAAGTATCCGACTTGGTTGGTCAATATCGTCCCCGTACTAAAGAAGGATGGCAGAATTTAGGTTTGTGTCGACTTTTGGGGCTGAACAAAGCTAGTCCTAAGGATGACTTTCCATTGCAGCATATTGATGAGTTGGTAGACTTCACCGCGGGCCATGCATTGCCTTTTTTTATGGATGGGTTTTCCGGGTATAACCAGATTCTGATGGCACTGGAGGATAGGGAAAAGACGGCTTTAACCACACCATGGGATACGTACTACTACCGAGTCATACCGTTTGGGTTAAAAAATGCTGGGGCTACCTATCAGAGGGCTATGACCACTATTCTGCATGATATAATCCACAAAGAGGTTGAGGTGCATGTGGACGATATGATTGTCAAGTCTAAAAAGCGAGAAGGTCACTACACTGTACTACACTGGAAAAGTTCTTTCAACGGATCAGATAATACAAATTGAGGTTGAATCCACAGAAGTATACTTTTGGTGCGACAACAGGGAAAATGCTGGGATTTCTGATCACACAAAGGGGAATTGAAGTAGATCCTTCCAAAATCAAGGCCATATTAGAAATGCCACCACAGAGGACTGAAAATGAGTTGTGCAGCTTTCTAGGTAAAGTACAATTCATAAGACTATTAATTTCAAAACTAACCTTAACATGTGAACCACTATTTGGTCTTCTAAAGAAAGGAAAGAGGTTTCGATGGGACAATCGATGTTAGTCTGCCTTCGAACAGGTCAAGTAGTACCTTCAGAATCCACCTGTGTTGTCACCGCTAAAGCCAAGGAAACCTCTGATCTTGTACTTACCGGTAACAGATACAACCATAGGGTGCATGGTCTCTCAGGAATCTGAGCATAGGGTGGAGAAGGCCATCTACTACTTGAGCAAGAAGATACTAGACTACGAGACCTGCTATACTGGGAGAAAGCTTGCTTAGCCCTGGTATGGGCTACCAGGAAGTTGAGGCACTACTTGTTAGCTCACTCTGTAATCCTAGTTTTGTCATTAGATCCCGTCAATATCTTTTTGAGAAACCAGCACTACAGGTAGGCTAGCCCGTTGGCTGCTTCTTCTCTCTGAATTTGATCTCAATGTTACACGCAAGTCAGTTAAAGGAAGAGCTGTAGCGGAATTCCTAGCAAACCACCCAGTAGAAGGAGATGAGGCAGTGGAATACTTGTTCCCAGATGAAGATATTCTACAAGTAGAAAAAGAAACTTGGACGATGTACTTTGACAGAGCATCCAATCAATACAGTTATGGGATAGGTGTGTTGCTGATAGCACCCGATGATTCCTATATACCCTTAGTCTTCAAACTCCGAATCAAAGTGCCCAACAATGAAGCAGAATACATGGCGTGGTTTAGAAGCTGGCCTAGGACTAGGGGCAAGAAGGTTGGACGTCATCGGGGACTCGAATTTGGTTGTTTCCCAAGCAAATGGAGATTGAAAAGTCAAAGAAGAGAAAATGAAGGTTTATCATCAGACCATGGACATCCTGATTTCGAGGCTTGAAAAACTAACATTTACGCACCTGCTAAGAGAGAACAATCGGTTCACTAATGCATTAACAACTCTATCTTCTATGGTAGACATCCTTTTGGGAGTGAAGATGCGTCCAATCATTATCGAACAGAAATATACGCCAGCTTATGAGACCATCGCCGCTATAGATGAAGTTCAAGACAAGAACCCCTGGTACTATGACATTTGGAACTTTCTGGAAAAGAAAGCATATCCACCAAGGGCAAATACCAAAGACAAATGGGGAATATGGTGTCTGGCTATCTAATATATCATATGCGGGGGTAAGCTCTACAAAAGAGGCCATCTGGAAATGCTCAAGCTATGTGTTGAAGAGGAGGAATCAAAGCACCTTATGGAGGTCATCCATGGGGGAGAGTGTGAAGCACACATCAACGGTGTGATGCTAGCTCGAAAGATTCTCAGACAAGATTATTAGGTCAACCATGGAGGAGGATTGCATTGGTTTTGTATGGCGATGCCACAAATGCCAAATCCATGCCAATCGCATAAATATACCACCGTCTAAGCTCTTCAATGACTTCGCCATAGCCTTTCTCAGTTTGGAGAATCGACGTTATCGGTGTAGTCTCACCAAAAGGGTTAAATGGGCACGAGTTCATTTTGGTGGCGATTGACTACTTCATAAAGTGGGTGGAAGCTCAGTCCTATGTGGTGTTGAAAGTGTCGTATGTAGCCAAATTTATCCGAAACAACATCATATGTTGATATGGGGTTCTGAATGAGATCATATTAGATAATGGCTCACACTTCAAGAAAGAGTTGGTGGATTTGCTTGAGAAATATGATGTGGCTTTCCACAAGTCATCAATATATAGACCACAAACCAATGGAGCTGTTGTGGCCGCCAACAAGAACCTTAAGAACATTCTGTGGAAGATGGTTGAGACCTACAGGGACTGGCTGGATAAACTAGCATTCACGCTCTGGGGTTATAGAACGTCGATTCGAACATCTAAAGGGGAAACGCCCTATTCTCTACTATGGGATAGAGGCTGTTCTGCCAATTGAAATTGAAGTGTTGTCATTACAAGTTATGGCTGAGTATCAGATAGCGGAGGTGGACTGGTAGTAAAGTAGATTTGAGGAGTTAATGTTGTTTGATGAAAGAACACTAAGGGCATTGTATCATGTCCAGGGCTACCAGCGCAGAATTGCTAGGGCTTTTAATAAGAAGGTCAAGTCCAGGAATCTCAAAGAATGAGACATGGTGCTCAAAGACAACCAAGCTTCCATACATGACCCTAGGGGCAAGTTCAGACCCAATTGGACTGGCCCTTATATCATCAAGTCTATTTGGTCAGGAAGGGCGATCATCCTTATGGATCTAGATGGCCTGGAGTTTTCACAACCGATCAATATGGACAAGTTAAAGAAATATTACCCTTGAGAGACTCGCTAGGCCAAAAAATTGGAAGGGCGACCTAGGCAAAAATTAGAGCATGAAAAATTAGAAATAAATAAAAACTCAGCTCGCAAGATTGAAAACCCTAAAGGGAAACTTTGGAAAAAGTTAGAGCGTAAAAGGAGAGAGTTAATACTCGAGTGAACTAGAACCGAACTACGTCAGGCCTGATTCCCATCTTTGGGATACGTAGGCAACTTCATCCTGAAGTTCGGCCATAACCATCTCCAACTCAACTGTCTTATCCATTCATTTTTGATAAGGCCATCTTCATTATCTGTTAGATTAGTTGTGTGATCTTCAGTTTGACAGAAGGGCTAGTATGATGAATGCAGTTACAAGTAGTTTTGATCTTCTGATTTGGGGTTGTACATCTTGAAGATTGATTCCATGTGTGTCAGGTAGTGATTATTCTCGAAAATGGTTTTGAAAAGTTTTAATAAAAGTTGATTTTTCTCAAAATTCCACCTTTTTTACAACTTCGACCATTTTGGGACCAAAAGGAAATTTTTTAGTGCAGACAACTTTAATTCCATTGATTTCAACACGAGCACATTCTCCAATTATCTAATTTAAATCAAAGTTTCTTTTACATCATAAAACTTGAAAAGAAAGGTGTAGACACCCCATTTTTGACCGACCTTAAGACTCAAACGTCATCGATTGAGCGCTCGGTGATAGTGCATGTTGTGCTCGTTTCGAGTTTCCAGAGTTTCGGCCGAGTGCCTTACCTCCGGCCCTCTGAACTCTTTGTCCTTTGGCTCGGTTTGCGGACCAAGCCTTGTTTTCCTTGCCTGAGGGAAAGAGAGGTCTTGTAAACCCCCTCTTGTGGTCATAGACCACTTTTCGTGGTCGTAGACCACTTTTCCCGCTTGGAGACTAGTTTTCAATTTTCGGAGCCTTCGGTCGCGCGCCTTGTCTCGGGACAACTTAACGTTCTCCGTTTGGCGTGGTTTTTGAACCACACCTTGTTTCCTTGGCCACTGTGGTTTGGGAGACCACTTTTCTGGTCGTGAACCACTTTTGGTGCTTGTTAGCTAGTTTTCGAGGCTCCTAGCTGCGCGCTTTGCCTCCCGAACTTTCGTCTTGCATCCGTTTTGGTTTGTTTTCGGTATAAACCTTGTTTTCCTTGTTTGGAAGGTGGTACAAGGGTGGGAGACCAGTTTTTCTCCCCGCAAACCACTTTCCTTTCTACCAGCCAGTTTTCTGGTCTAACAACTGGTCTCCTTGGTCTTTGGACCATCAAAAGTGGTCGGCCACCACACTATTTGCTTGTTTTCATGCTGCTGACCTTCTCCCACCATGGCCGACCACTTTTATTTTTGGGAGACCATTTATAGTGGTCGACTGACCACTTAAAGTAGTTGTCCGACTCCTTCAAGTGGTTGGTTGCTTTTTGTCACCTTTTTGGAGATATTTTCTTCAAACTGGCACAACTGGAAGGCACTGAAACCATCCTCCATACACGTGTATGGAGGGATGGCCTTGAACCTTTAGCTTCTTCAAGAAGCTTGAGCCTTGCTTCTCTGTAAGAGGGAGGCTCCCCCTCCCTCCTCCAAGTTGGGTTTTGGGTGGTTTGAGAGATAGATACACTCTTGTCTCTATAATCCTCAATCTCTTTCATTTTGTGCCTTAAAAGTGTCATTTTATCACACTTTTGTACACAAACACACACTCAAACACCATCCTTTTGTTGCTGAGGTGCTTAGGAGCTGGTTTGAGGTTTTTGGCTTGGTTTGAGCTGGAAAAACTTGCTGGAGTTGTAGCTTCAAAAGTGTTCTTCAAGGGTGAGCCTTTAACTCCTTAAACCCCTATTATTGCTTAAGCTTTTGGACCCTTTTGTATACTGATTTAAGCCTAACTTCTTATTGCAAAAAGTTCTAATTTTGTATGCTTAATATGTTTTTTTAAGGTCACTTTTGTGTTGGTGGTTGTCTACCCCCTCTTAAGCCTTGTTTGGCCTTGCTTTTGTGCCTTCTTTGTGAGCTTTTGGGACCACCTTGTTTTGACCTTTCTACCACTAAAATCCAGAGAATTTTCAGTGGTGGAAAGGTGGTTTTGGGGTCCAAAATAGGAGAGGGTCATCCCCCCTCTCCTTGTGTCTTTTTCACTTGCTTTGAATGCCTCATGTGTGAGCATGTTTGTTAAGCTTATGTTGGCCATATCTTAGCTTGTATTTGGGGTTATTTTGCTGTGGAATGCTACTTTTTTTACTTGGTTTTGTCACTCCATACATGCCTAATACACTTGTAGTGTAAATCACACAAACTAGTCTTGTATGCTTCATGAAGTAGCATGTCATTCTAGCTTGTTTTGTGTCCATTTCAGCATGTTTTTGGTGATTCTTTGCTATGTCATACCTCTGTTAGGGTTTGGTTTGGTCACCCCTTGCATGCTCTATGCACTTGTAGTGCAATTCCATGAAATAGCCTAACATGCATCATGCTTTAACATGTCATTCTAGCACACTTTTGGCTTAACTTCAAGAAGATTTTGTCCATGTTTTAACATGCTTTAGCTCTAATTTGTGTTGTTTTGGCCATGCATGACTTGCTTTGTATAGCTATAATGCATTCTAGCTTGTTAGCTTTGTGCATCAAGTCCACTAGCATGCATTACTTGGACTATTTGAATGATTTGGCATCATTTGTAATGTGATTTCAGTCCATATTTCATGTTCATGCACTTGCATTTGTCACTCATTCAATGCTTTGGAGGGTTTGCCCCTTTATGCCTTAACATGGATCATTGCGTATGCCTTCATGCCAAAGCTTGTGAGCTATCATTTCAATGTGTTTTTGGGGTTATTTTGCCATGATATAACTCTGATTTTTATTGGCGAAGCCATCCCATGCTTGGTCTTGGTAGGTGTAGAGTAATCCTCCATTTTGGCCTTACATATCCCATGCCTTATGCCCTTCATGCTAGCCTGTTTTGGCTTTCTTCCATACATGTTTTAGACTCATTTTAACATGTTCTAGGACTGTTTTGGGTTGCCTTTGCCATATGCTTCATGCTTTGTATAGCTGTAGTGCAATTGGCCTTGCTAGCTTTGTGTTTTGGTGACTCATGCATGCTATCTTTGAGCTATTCAGATGATTTGGCATCATTTAATACTTCATTTCAGAGTTTATAGCATGGCTATGTTCCCACTTCTTTCATGCTTTGAATGCTTTAAAGGGTTGTGCATTGTTGCCTTGCTTATGGCCTAGCTTGTATGCTTGCATGCCTTAACCTTTGAGCCCCTAACTTAGCATGTTTTGGTTATTGTCTTGACCTATTTCAGCTTTGTCCATGTTTGGTTCATGCACTTGTGCCATGTATTGCATGCCCCCTTTGTAGTCCTCTTTACTAGCTTCATGCTTTAAGGACCTTTGCATGCTATGCTTGCTTTGTTTGTATGATTTGACATCATTTCATACCTTATTTCAGTGCATTTAGTGTTGTCACACTTCTATGTTTATCACTCCTTGAGCACTCTTGGGAGTTGTGCTCTTAGGCCTACTTGTTTAGCCACTGCATTGTGCATGCATGCCTTGTCTTTTGTGCCTTTGTTTTGGTGTTATGGCCACTGATTTGGGCATGACTGAGGTCCGTCCACTTTTGGTTTAACTCCATTTAGCATTGTGTATGCCATGTTGTTTGCATGCTTAGGTCACATTGCATTGAGTATGCCATATTGTTCATTACATTTGTGTATGCCATGTTACATCGCATTGTGCATGTTATGTTCTTGTTCATATTATGTATGCCATAATCACATTGCATTGAGTATGCCATGTAGTTCATTGCATTGAGCACGTTTGTTTACATGTTCTTAGCATTGAGTATGCCATCATGTTCTTAGCATTGTGTATGCCATGTTGTTTGCATGCTTAAGTCATATTGCATATTTGCATGCTTGTGTTGCATTGCATTTTTGCATGCTCCATGTTACATAGCATTGTGCATGCCATGTTATGTGTTGCATTGTGTTTGGAATAGGTGTTAGTCCAAACACGAAAAACGAAGGACGTTTCATACTTGAAGTGATGAAATGTGCCTCAATTCTCGATCACCGACGCTCTTGATCATACATGATAGAGTTTTAGGCCTTATGTGTTTATGTGTGCATTCATTTTCATATTGAATTGTGCAACTTTGCCTCTCGGCCATCATGCATTGAAATGCGCAATTGGTGGCCCGAGAGTCGAGAACCACACTCCCTTGAACTTATGAAATGATAGGGAGGGTGGTTGTGCACACATATCTTGCAAATACATTGCCATGCCCTTTCTTGCTCTCTGTTGTAGCAAATTGAAGGAATGCAGCAACAACTGGCCGGCCAGCCAAAAAAACTAGCTAGCTGACCACTTTTTCTACCCTGCAACAACAAAAAGTGGTCGGCAGGTGGTCTCCCACACCAACAACTGGTCGGCCACCCTCCCACAGCTTCCCAAGGTGAAGTTGAAGCTTTCTGGAGCTTGGTGCAAGTTTCTGAGAACAATTGAAAGCAGAGGCAAGTTAGGGCATCGCGACGGATTTTTGAACGAGGCGACCAGGCATGCATGCACTCTTCTCCCTCTGAGGATCTTGTTTTATTGCTTTACTTAGCTAATTTGCTTAGCTAGTTTATGCTTTGGATTCTGTATTTAAGTAGTTAATGCATTTAGCTGCTTAATTGTTTTGTAATAGTTAGTTAACTAGGATTAGTTAATTAGCTTCGTTGTGATGTAATAATTAGTTTAATTAGCTTAGATTAGCTAGTTAGCTTCTTATTCGGTTCCTCCGTCGAGAGGGCCAACGGTTGTAATAACCGTGCATGCTTGTGATGCATGTCTCCCAACCCCCATTTCTTTCTCCCTTTTACTTAACCGCTTACGATGGTTAGTTTTAGGGCATATTTCATTTAGCATACCTTATGCTTGCATGCATGCATCCATTCATTTATTTTGCATGCACCAGGCTCGGCGCATCATACAAACCAGCATTGTATTTTCAATACACTTACTTGAACACATGTTCAAACAGCATGTTATCGAGTTGAATTTCACATGACATTCTAGATAGCCGAGCCTATCTTAGCTGCATTTTTGCATGTGTTGCATTAGCCATCTTAACATGAACTAGGATCATGCATGATTTCTAACTAGTTCTCTATTTTGGCTCGGAGTACACTGTGAGTGTTTACGCTTTAAAATACTGCATGTGTGTTAATGCTGCCATGATAGCATGCTTTCCATGAGGCTAACTGCTTATTTGATATAACTGTCTGAATGCCTGTGGGTGAAGGTTGGATTACTTGAATTGGAACAATTCATTGAATCTCGAATTTAGCCTACTTGCGAGTAGCAAACTTCAAACCATTTTCACAAATGAACATGCAATGTTTTGTTCCAAATTAGGCTATCTAGTCTATACTTATATGCTGTGCGCATCACGTAGTAAGATTAGCTAATTAATCGGAATAAGAGCACATGTGTTTTCAAAAACAAAATATCATGCTTAGTACAGGTCGATCCTTGATCGGGCGAGCGGGGGTGCTCATTGCATGACCTTCCCCTCTCGTACCCAAGTTCCCGAGCCGAGGCAACTTTGGTGATGACGGACACATGGCCTTCGGCACGAGTCAGGGTTTCCTAAATTCCCCCCAAAAAATAAAATATTTAGGTGGCGACTCTGTATCTGGCAAAGTAGTCCATGTTTGGCACTTCTTTATAAAAATCAGTTTTCCAAAAACAATTTGTCGGATTTGAACTCTTTGGTGATTTATCGGTCTTGCATTCCACTTTGCAAGATTAGATTCAGAACCGTGACATTGAGTCCGAATTGTAGTAGCTCAGAACAAAACGAGATTCGCGCCCTCTCGCAGGCATGGATATCGGGGAGTTCCCGGGGTGCGTCTACAGTTTTTGGCGACTCCACTGGGGACTTAGAGAACTTGACTCGAACTCATGATATCTTGTTTTGTTTACACTTATGGGTCTCTTTGCATTGCATGTGCATTGGTGCACCCAGGACATCGTGTTTTCCGTATGCTATTCCTGAAAAGTTTTCCGGAGGCTCGCTTGAAAAAGCGTGCCATAAGGCTGACCAGTTGCAGGCTCTGCCACGACGAGAACACAAACCTCGGTTTTCACCAAGGCACCCTTTTGACCATTCGACCTAGTGCATGTCGGAATCCGTAGTGACTATTCCAAAGTAGGATAGGTTGCTTATCCGATTGTAGGTTGTTTGAAACCGCTGCGTGCGTAGTGAAACCATAGCTCCTGACAAAATAGGACAGGGAAACCCTACCCCAACATAGGGGTGATTTGGCTCTCATTTGTTTGATATGTGCTTTTAGGAGTGTGCCTCTACAGGAATGCATGTAACAGTTTGCAAGTCTGAGTATCAGGCCTAAGGGCATCAGTATTTGGGAATCAGTTTTACCTAAGGGCATCAGGTTACAGGCAAAATTTTGAGCAGAACTCAATAGAGAGTGCAGTCATTCAGCTTTTGCTTGTATCTGTTTTGGTGAAATCAGGCTGAGATGCTGTCTATTTTCTTCTTTTACAAGGTCGTGGAACTATAGCTTCAGAAGGCTCCAAATATCCCTCGGGTACATTGGAATTTTACTAATAGACTTTGTCGAGTCAGAGATTCAGTTCAGAGCAACCAGTGCTTTCCTTTGCTGAGGCAAGGCAGAGAAAGGCTAGTCAAGGCTTACTAGTTCATTTGATCCGTTAGTCACCAGTTATATCACCTTTGTTCAGTTCAGCAAACTCATGATGACGCAGAGTTCAGAAGAAATTGTAGTCATGACAACAGCATTAAACCAGGGAATCACCATGCAGGGTGAGACCAATGCTGAAATGCAACGCCCATCTGGGGCACCTACCGCATGTGCAGTCTTGGAACCCCAATCATTTCAAACTCGTGAGCCAACTACTTTCGAGCTGATGGGAATGATCAGTGATCTTTAGAGATCTGTCGCTAATCTAGCCTTCGGAATGTCGGCTCTGCCATCAACCATATCACATGTCAGAAATTTCACGCCAGAAGAGCCCCCACTCTTGGGGTGAATTGTAATTGAACTCAGCCAACCTGAAGTCATCCCAATTTCGGGCAATGACATGTCGGCAATAAAAGGGCTTCGCACTGATGTAACAACCCAAACCTTTGACCAAGCTGAGGCGAATGGTAAGAACAAGGTAGAGGCAGATATTGATCCCTATGAACAACTCTTGTGGGCTGTTGAGGCTTTGAAAGCCGGGGGACTGAACAAACAGCAAGTGTCTCGCAGTTATTGCAAAAACTATGGATAACACTTTCGTCACTCAGAACGAGGGCAGTTTGAGCCAAGGGGAGTTCCCGGGGTGCGTCTACAAAAGGTCAAAGCAATAAACTAGGGGCATGAATGAGTCAGGTGCTCCTGCATTCTCTGTTTGTGCTTGTGGAAGCCGCTGCAACCAAAGTTGGCCTAACCTGTGCCTCTTTCTTAAGCCAAGCTAAGCACTCACCGAAAAGGGCATAACTAAAACTAAGGGTAGGTGCCAGAAGCTCTCTCGTCCTCCAAGCAACGAGGTACCGAGTCAAGGATGAAACGCGAAGTAGAAATGGAGCTGGGTATTCTACTCTCTCTTCTGGTCGGGTTTGATCGTGTCCAAATTGGCATCTGAACAGGAAGGGGAAATAGAACTTGCAGTGCTTGAGGCTGATCAACTGTATGCCCGGTGGTCGAGACATGTTGTAGCTTATTTTAGCCAAGGCAAGCTAAGGACAGCATCGAGCTATATCAACTACAAATGTACTACACATCCAGTTGCACCACCATCCCTCATTGGGAAAGTCCACTAGTTGCTGGCAGAAGAAGTAAGCTCGGGCTAAATATTCGGGGCAAGGGTCCACCACTTTCAGCTTATCCATGAGCCATACCTAGGAAAGGATGAAAAAGAAGAGAGATTAAAGAATGGAGAGACGTACATTGACAAAAAAGTAAAGAAAAGGGTTTTGAGAGAAAATAGAGCATGAATGCTGAGTTATGTGAGAATCACACATATAAAAAAGGGTGGGAAATAATACATGGAGCAGTAGGGGACTCCCCACAAACCTGGTGGTCTCTTGCCGATGAAAAACGTCTAAAGCCATTAGGGTCTCGACTAGTGCTAAACCAATGTAGCTCTTACCCTCTTTTAGGCATTGGGCTACTTCAATCAACTTAATGCTGGCTCCGCCGCAACTAGGGGCAAGAAGAAAATACGCAAGCATACATAAACAGAGGGCATGTTGCCGAAAGCCTCACCAAAGAAGGTCGCCTCTGTCGCCGATGTTGGAAAACCAGTGAATCAACCCAGGTATGTCTAGCTCCCTGTCATGAGCCCAAGATCGAGCTTCGTGCAAAGTAAGCCCACACATCCGTCCTGAAGCCAGGGCATGGCCAAAACTGGGCTAAGGCATGATTTCCTCATCGTGTCGGGATTCCAGCAATGCTTGAAACTCTTCAAGAGTCGAACACATTTCCTATGCTCCGAAGCGAAATACATGCGTAATCGGGTCCCAACATCAGGCCACAGCATGGAGAAATGGAAAACAAAGTGGAGTACGGCTTAATGGAAAAAGCGCATTTATACCGAAACCTTAGAAATTTACCTTTTCCGTGCCGTTTAAAGTGGCTGTCCACTCTTTGAGTTTCTCAGCAAGGAATGTCTCCATTTTCAAAGAAAACAGTAGCTAAAATAAGGTTATGGTGAAAAAATTGCAAAGGAAGACCTTTTGAAGAAGATAGGGCTGTGAGTGGAGGCCACCTGTCAGCCAGCTGGTGGATCACCACAAGTGGCCAACCGCCCACTTTTATGGGCCAGTCGTCCACTTTTATTGGCCGGTCGTACACTATTTGTGGTCGGCCTTCCACTTTTGGGGCCTGGCAGTTCAGCATTTTGGTTTTATCCTGTTCTTTGTGTTTTGGGGTCTTGTTTTGAGTCTTTTTGTTTTTAACAGGTGTGCATAGCTGTGTTTAAGTTGTTTTTTTACTTTGTTTTCCATTTATCGAGTTGTATTTTGTATTTTGGTCGTTAGTCGGCTTATTATTCGATTAAGAATATCGTTCCAATACAAGCATTCTCGGTTTCAAATTCAACTCCATGAAAATGTGGTGCTCATGATGCAAAAACAATAACTCTTTTCATAAAACTGTAAAGTTTTTACCCTAATCATGGTTTTTACAAAAGAGAGTACAAGTCTTTTCAAAAGAAAAAGTAAAAAACTATCTAAAGCTATACATGTGCTAAGCTACCAAAACAAAAGAAACAAAGCAAAAAGTACAAAAATCAACGCTAGTCGCATCAAGCTCGAAAGGCCCTCTTCGTCCTCTTTTTCGGTGGGGACTCAGGGGCACTGTCTCAATCAGTTCTGCTATCAAAATTGGATTTCGAGCTAGGGCCAGTATCATCATCTCAGCTCCCTGACTCAAAACCAGCCTCAGCGTCCTCCTCGTTCTCTGATCCCAAGCCAACATCATCATCCCCGCTCTCAAACTTAGAGTGTAGGCTCATTACCTTCTCGGAGTTGCTGGTCTTAGTATCATCCCCACTCAAAATCGGCTCCGAGCTGCTCCAACTCCGATCACCTCTGTTTTTGCATTGACCTCGACACTCATCTTGGCCGCGTGTTAGGGCCTTTGCACCTGTCCTCCCTGTCGCTGGAGGAGGTGCCAATAGTGCTACTGCTGCTGGTGCCCTCGGTACAGATGGAACCTGAAAAACAAGACATGTAGTATATAGTATGAGTATGGTACAGAAAATGGGTGTAGTGTGTTAGTGCAGTGTATCAGAATGCATGCCAGTTTATCGTATGAGTATCGTGTATCAGTGGGAATATGGCATGTCAGTACAGTGTGGAAAGCAAATGCATGAGAGGAAGGGAAAGAATACCTAGATATCGTGCAAAGCAAGTAGCATCTCCCTCATCTGTACCATTTGAACTAAGGAGGCAACCAGTTGAAGAAGGCCCTCCGTATATTCTATGGGTGCCTATAAGTGAGTTTAAATAATTAGTATCTAAGCCCTACAGGTCGCAGAGTAAGCCAAAGCCAAAGCAAAGTAAGCCAAAGCCTTCCTCATTAACAAGGTCGCGGACTTGGGAGGGAAGCTCGTGATACCAATCCCTGGCTGTCATTGCCCTGTAAGGCCTACAGGAGCGAGAGTCCTCCTGTGGCAAAGAAAGAGTGAATCAGATAAAAAACAGTAATAAAAGACAGTCAGATGAAAGTGTATAAAAGAAAAGTTTGTACCTCATAAGTGCTGTGGGAAAGGTGGGAGTCTGGCTCCCTCAGCAAAATATCCTCCGGCACGCCATCAATGAAGTCATCAAAGCGCATCATGCCTCCGGGCGCCATAGTGTGCGTACGGGGGTGGTAAGTGGCCAGATCAAAGGGCCTCACCCTCAATGGTGGTAACTCATGCTCGAGCCCTGGGGTACAGACCTCTGCCTCTGCGTCAAAATTAACGGCAATGTCCTCCACTGCCTCACCAGCCTCATCAGCTATAGGCTCCTCAACCTCGACAGCAGGTGGAAGCATAGGTACCTCAAGAGGGGCACTATCATGTGGGACATTTTCTACCATCTGGAAAATGGGGGGAAAATGAAGAAAAATGGAGAAAAGAGGGAAAAATTAGAAAAAGTCAACCCTAAGTCAAAGAAAATGGGAGAAAAAGTCAAAACTCGGGAAAGTTCACAAAACCCAAGAAAAACTCGAGGGAAACAAGCCCAAAGTGTTGAAAACCCAGAAAAATCAACGAAAATAAAATTTGATCGGTTCAAAGTGTAGAGGACCAAAGAGGTTTTACGAATAAAGTTTGCGTGGGGCGTTGGAAAATGCGTACAAAGCACAAATCTAGAGAGAGGAAGTACCTAGAGAGGGAAGGTGAGAGTTTTTAGACTTGGGTGTGTGAGGAAATGAGGTTTGGTGGTGTATTAAAAGAGGCTTGAGCCGAAATGTCAAAATTGCCCCCGATTTTGCATTAGTGGTCAACCATCTACCATTAATGGCCGGCTGGCCCCTTTTGTGGCCCAGTGCTGGTTTTGTTCCCCTTTAGCCCTAACAGTGTATGGGAGGTCCTATTTTGGGTCTGGAAAGAAGGATTGCGGTATTTGAATTGGATTGGATTTCTGAGGAGCGTGAAACTGTGTTCCAGTTGTGCCGTTCCAATGCCCGTTGTACTCTGGTGTGCGAAACTATGAACAAGTTGTATACTTTTGAGCATTTTGCAAAGCCTTCGAGGGGTAAGTCAGAGGTTGTTGTCGAAATCACTTTTGTTCATTTTGTCGATTTACATATCTATTATCTTCTTTTGCATAGAACGTGCACTCTCACATACCTCGTATGTTGCATGTGCGCATTATATCATAACTCACATGCTTTCAATTATCTTTCATAGAACGTGTTTTCAATTATCTTGCATAGAATATGCTCTCGATGCTTGCATAGAGCATGCTTTCAATTAACATCATGTGTCGGTTGTTTATGATCTTGCATAGAACATGCATTGTCATTGTAGTAATTTTCAATCTTGTTCACTTTGTGCATCTATCACACTCGTTCACTTTGTGCATCTATCGCACTCGTTCACTTTGTGTATCTATCGCACTCGTTCGCGTTGTGCATCTATCACACCCTTTCTACATTGTGCATCTATCGCACACTTTCACTGCCTTGTGCATCTTAACACAATCTCAAATTTTTTACATCTATCGTATCATCTCGAGGTGTGTGGACGCACAACTCTGAGCGATTTTTCTCACCTTCTCACTATTTCAGAGTGGTTAGAGTGTGTTTTTATTTTCTTCTGAGTGAAACGTGGTTGGACTTCTTTGTTATTGCTTATCACATCGTCTTGCATGATCATGGATTTTCAAATTAGTCGGCTTCGCGAAGCGTGTGAGTCTAGCTGTATATTCTTTGTGCATATCATTTGCATCTTGCTCGTGAACTACGCTGGATTGATTCCTTGCAAAGGGATACAAAAGCAGCTTTCGAACTCAACCAATTTATTTTATGTCTTGACTATTTGTCCAAGTCCTACAGCCTTGTCAAAATGGGTCGTATCTGGGCTTTGACATTCACTCGCGTCATTGCATGACTTCGAGCTCTGTCAAAGTGGGGCAACTGTAGACACCCAATTTTTGACCGCCCTTAAGACTTGGACGCCACCAATTGATCACCCAATGATGAATGCATATGCTTGTCAAATGCTCAATTTCCTCAGCATGAAACCTTAGTTTTGAGCCTCAGAAACCTACAAATTGTGCGCTTTGTTTTTGGACCAAAATAGTGTTTTTTTAAGCCTGACCATCCAGGGACTTGCCGCCCATTAGTGGCCGATCGCCCCCCTTTTAGTGGCCGAAAAAATCAGATCTTTTTGCCAGTTGTGCCAGTTGTCTCCACAGATGCATACACTGCACTAGTTGTGTCTGTATGGATATTTTCAAGATAGTCTCATATATTTCTATAAATAGATGACTCCCTCTCAAAAATTAGGGTTAAAAAAATTTGTGGAGCAAAATCTTGGAAAATATTTCTCTCTCTACATTTCTCTCTCTCTCTCTCTCTCTCTCTCTCTCTCTCTTGCAACTTATATACCTTCTACCTAGACCCTCTAAACCAAACTTTGAGGGTCCATTACTGAGGTTATTGAGCTTGCATTTTAGCTCTTGAGGGTGTGGAATTGGTGGTTTATAATTCGAAAGGGTTACTCTTCTTCAAAAGGTATAATTCCTATCTTCTTTCATCTATTTGTTCACTATTTTTTCTTACTGTTTTGAGGCCATTTTTTACCTGTGTTGATGGGCTGAAACTTGTGGTTTAAGTCCATTAAAGGTAGAGGGGTGGACTACTCTTCTATGAACCTTGCTTTCTAAGCCTTTACCCTTGTGTTTCCCATCTTTTCATAAACCCTTTTTAAGCTTTTTACCACTGCCTTTCTGAGGTTTTTTCAAGGCTAAAATATGGTTTTGAAGTCCCAAAAACGGAGGGATTAGCCTCCCCTCCTTTGGCTTGTTTACTAACTTAATTGCTCCATTATTTTAGCTTGCTTTTGTGGATGTTTTTACCTTAATTCCAGTGTTGTTTTAGCCTAGTTTAGGACTGTTTTAAGTTGTTCATGTCATTTATACTTTGTATTGCATGCTTGTAGTGTAACGGTCCTCATAGGTTTGGTGTTTTAGGCATTAGACACCAACCTATTTGAGTTGATAGCATTTATTTCAAGCTTTCCATACTTGTGTTCATCTCTAATCATCTCTGTACTTCTCTCATTTCTTGGCTTCTTCTTTTCTTTGAGAGTCATTTCAAACCGATTGTTTGTTTAAGCTTGAGATAGAGATTGTTGTGCTTAATGGTTTAATCTCTTCAGAGGTTCTTAACAATAGCATGACATCTCTCTCATGCCCAAAACAACCATTTGTTTGAGACTTCTTTCCATTAGTGGACATAATCTTCATTATTAGATTAGAAGGCTTAAGGAATGGAAAGGTAATTAAAAGAGGTATTAAAAGTGGAATAAAATGAAGCAAGATAATAAAATGGTTTGGATTCAATCGGACGTTAATTGAACCCATTGAGTCTTGAGTCGTTTCATAATTGTTAGTGATGAAAACGGTTCAAGAGTCAATGTCAACCACTTCCCTTGATCAATATCATGATTGGGAGGAGGTTTGTGGGTCTTTCATTATGCATTTATCGAAATTATATCCCTTGGTTCATAAGTCATCACGCAATGAATTTGCGTCGATTGATGGCTTGCGAATCGAGCCTACCCCTTCTTTGAGTTGTTTGGTGATAAGGAGAGGCAGAGTGGATAGACATCCCATAAAAATGCTCTGTTTGTGCTCTATTTGTTATCTATTGTAGCAAGGCAGTACCACAAACTAGTGGTCGGCCGTCCACCTTTTTCAGCTAAGCAGTACAACTTTTACTGCAGAACAGAGCAGAGGCTGATGCAAAACAATGCAAATTTTTGACTGTAAAACAGAACCTTCTTGGCAGCAAAACAGAGGCATTTTTTGGGAGAGAAAATGTAATGACCCCAAAAGTCATCCTTATTTAATTAGGGGTTAATGTGTTTTAATTCAACTATATCTATTGGAATTGAGAATGTTTTTATCTTATTTTGGGGTATTGATTGAGGTGGTGGTATGATGGTAAAGTAAGATTGGACCAAAGAATATAATCCGGATAGTTATTCTACAATTAGCCGTCACTCATTTGCCCTTTTCTTTTTCTACACTTTGAATTTGAATGTGAGGTTAGAACCATTGGAAAGCTTATTTCGGAGCTTCAATTTGGACACAAGAACGACCTAGAACGAAGTCCCGATGAGAGAGTTATACCCGTTTAAAGTTTTTACATCTGTGCTGGAAGCAGAGCCGTGAAGCAGAGCCGCGCGTGCAGGGAATAGCGCCGCACATGCGGGCTGTGCGGGACAGCAGCTCAAAAACGAGATTTTTGGCCCATTTCTTACATTTTCTTTTCCTCTCTTCTTCTCCCCTCTTCCATGTCCGAAACCCTAGCTCCCAAAACCTTGATTTCCTCCACTTTTATCAACAAATCCACCATGGATCTTGTATCAAGGATAGAGAACAAGAATGGGTCAACATTTCCAACCGATTGAAATTCGGATTTTTGGAGGATTCTTCTCAATCTTTGCTCCTTTGCTTGATTCTTGAGGTAGGGGTCCTTATTCCCTTTCAATATTTGCATTCATGGATGGAATTATGGAATTTTGTGTATATACAAACAAAATCTACAGTTTTGAGCATATTATGTCCAACTTTAGAATTGAGGGTTTAGAGTTGGAGATGTTGGAAGTTAAATTGGTGGGTTAAAATGATGGATTGTGACTCCTAGATGTATAATCATTGGGAAAATTGGAATAAAAAGTAATGGGTTAATAAGTTTGTATTTTTCTTGAAATTTCAATATTTTCTTGAAACCCTAGGTTGATTAATGATGATAACCAATGAATTGGCCCAAATTGAAAGTAGAGTAATGAAATTGAGGTACGGAATTATATGTGTTCAAGTTTAATTGGAATTTGGAAATGTTTGAAAATTATGTTTAAAATTTGCGAATGAGCTATGTTATAAACATTGTAATTCATGCCGTAATGTGAAGGGAAAATTGGGGAAATAATCTATTAATGATATGGATGATATGAACTCGGTTTTGGAATGTTGAAATGGAATTCAAGGATTTATTTTGAATTATGTTAAATTACAAATGGTGTTGATGAACTAAGTGATATTGACTTTGTTGGATTATGTTGTGTTGACTCATAGTGAATTGATTGGTGTTGTACTATGATGAATTATGTTTGAATTATGTGAATTGTGTAGGGTCAGCTACAGGGGCGGATCAAGCACCTGAACGCTGTGAGTAGTAGTACTTTGATGTACCTTTAACCGTATATCGTTATTGATGTTAAATCTTCGTCGTAAGAATTATGCTTACATATATGTTATGTATGCTATGTGAGAAACACTGTGACATTATGGAAACTTCAAAAGAGTTTGTGAAGTTATGTGAGAAACATTATGAAATTATGAAAACATCAAAAGAACTTGTGAAATATAAAGTTATGTGACCAAGGGCCATTTGTGAAGATCAAACCTATGTGGCCAAGGGTCGACTTGTGACTTATGAAGCTATGAGGCCAAGGCCAAATTTGTGAACTTGTGAATCCAAAGGGCCGAAGGCCGATGTGATAAGTTGTGAATCTATGAAACCCAAAGGCTATTGTGAATGTGTGAACCCCTCAGGCCAAGGGTCGAACTGTGAAATTGTGAAACCAATAAAGTCATCTGTAATCTAATGAAAATGTGCTTACTTTTCGTTACTACTTATCAGTAATGTCCTGTTAACTTTACGTTAATTATGTCAACTCATGGGAATGGTGTAACGGTTACCATTAGAACTCTGTTAATTACAAGGCAAGGCAACTATGTTAACATATAAGAATGATTAAACAAAGGTGTATGCTATTGATTAATAGAGCACGTAAAATAAGTCATTTACCCAAAAGAATTTATGTTCATTCTTGAAGAATGGATTCTGAGTAAATATAAGAGTAGCCATGTGTATCCATATGAATTGAAGTTATTTTGCTATGTTGCTTATAACTTGGAAGTTATTCAGAATCTACGATATAAGTGCAAAGTTTAGCATCATTGTGTGACCCTCATGAGAATGTGAATTAGTCTCTCATTGTTAAGCGTACGATAATGACATGATACAATAAGAAATGCTCTAGTCATGATATGTTCCGTTTGAATTAATGAATGATGTTCAAGTATGTTTCAGGCATGTTTCCAGTATGTTACAAGTTCAAGTATGTTCAGGTATGTTTCAAGTATATATTACAAGTTTAAATATGCTACAAGGTCAAATATGTTTCAAGGGCTTTATGCCAATCTTTCAAGGGCTTTATGCCACATGTTTCAAGAGCCTTAGTGCCATATGTTACAAGGGCTTTATGCCACATGTTTCAAGAGCCTTAGTGCCATATGTTACAAGGGCTTTATGCCACATGTTTCAAGGGCCTTAGTGCCATATGTTACAAGGGCTTTATGCCACAAGTTTCAAGGGCTTATAGCCACCATGTTTCAAGGGCTTATAGCCACCATGTTTATGTTACAAGATTGAACCTAAGGCCGTTATGTACTTAGCACAGAATCAGACTAACTATGTGAACTCTACATCTTTATATGCATTGCTATGTGTTATGTTTCAAGTTAAGCATCGTTTTATTTATGTATTACTATTCACTGAGCCCGGCTCACTCTCTGTTATGTTTGTTTCTGTAGGTCACCAATTAGGTGATCAGTCCCAGCCATGATGCCGCTTTCTTTTGTCAACCTTCATATGTCCAGGCACTATACACAACCATTGATTTTGTTAAGCTGATAAGATGTTGGCTTGCTTTTTGAATATCTATCTAAGAGTGATTTATATAGCTTTCGTGTTTTTGTTTATGCCCAATGATAGGGCTGGGTCTGTATATATGTATGTATATAACCGATGTTCAGGTGTATGTTTTAGATTTTATTTGTTTGTTAAAAGTTTTTGATCCTGGCATGATAGTAGTAGCTCGATGGAGTTTGTTTCCAGTGTCAAATTTTGATATTTAGTGCTTCCGCTCAGGCCCCATATATATAGATGTAACATAGGTTAAGTGTATGTTTCTGAAGTGGTCATACCCAAACTTCTAGGGGCGGGTTTAGGGCGTGACAGAAAACCATGTGCATACATAAGCCATTCCCTCATTTCTCGGGACCCGTTAACTTGTGGACTTGTACTATTTATTATTTAGTTAAAAAAGCTAGTTAACATGGTGTTGTAATTAATTAGAGTAATTAATCTTGTGTTATAATTATTTAATTAGCTAGGACGGTTAGTTAAATTCGGTGTTGTAATAATTAGTTAGCTAGCTAGCTAGGACATTTATTTGGACACTAATGTGTATGTCTTCCAACCCTCCGTCTTTCTCCCTTTTATTTACCCGTTTATGATAGATAGCATAGAGCATCATGTTTACTTAGCATTTTCAACGTACAAAGTATCCATTGTCTTGCATGCAATAAGCTTGGTGCATCATTCTAACTCACATTCTTATTTATTGCTTCTTTGCAAACGTGTACAAACTGTATTTTATCAAGTTGATTCACATGCCATGATAGTAGCCGATCTGATTTAAATTGCATATTGCATGTGTTGCATTAGTCATGCTGCATTATTTAGGAGCTTGCATGTCTTCTAATTCTTTTGCTTTATTTGGCTTGCCTCGGAGTACTAGGTGAGCATCTTTTGCTTTAGTATATCACAGGCATGTGATTGTTGCCATGTCAAGCATGATACCATGAGGCTAAGTGCTTAATTGATATAACTCTTGAATTCCCGTGGATGAAGGCTAATTGCTTGAATTGGAATAATTTGGGTAATGTATATGATATCACTTTTTCAAGTAGTACATATTCGAAACAATTTTCAAACAAACATGAAATCAAAATGTTCTAATTTTTGCAAATTAGTCTATACTTTTGTGCGCCACATAGTAATGCTAGCCTAATAATCAGAACAAGAGCATATAATGTAAATAAGAATCACATCATGATTAGTAGAGGCCGATCTTTGATCAGGCGAGTGGGGTGCTTAATTCATGACCTTCTCCTTTCGTACCTAAGTTCCCGAGCCAAGACATTTTGGTCATGACAGATAACTGGCCTTTGGCACAAGTGTAGACACCCCAGTTTTGACGGCCCTTCAAGACTTGGATGTTCTTGTAGGTACATCCGATGATGAGTCCGTTTGCTTGCCAAGCGCTCAAAGTCCTTAGCGGAACGCCATAACTTTGAGCCTTTCAAACCTTGCATCTATTTTGTCTCCTTTTTGGACCATGCCTTGGTCTTTCTATCTTACAATCTCTGGTGACCTGTCGACCATCCTTGAAGGCTGTTGGCCATCATTTCTTGTCTGCCGGCCATTGATGTGCCTTGTCGGCCATCAATGATGCCTTGCCAGCCATCACTGATGGCCGCAACCAATGTTTTCTACAGATATTTTATGCCAATTGTGCCAGCTATTGGTACAGATGCTTGCATCTGTCCACACTCGGAGGGCTAGATCTCCTTGTATAGATTTCATGTTTACTACATATAGGGACCCCCTCTCTCATGTTTTGGGGTTAGAAAATTTTAGACTCAAAATTTTCCTCTATCTCTACAAATTTCCTATACTTTTGCCTAAAATTCCTACACTCTTGCCTATACACCCTTAACCAACTCCGCTTATCTCTGAGCTGAGGTGTTCTTTTTTTGGGCTTTTAACCACTGAATTTCAGAGTGTTTTCAGTGGTAAAAATCATGTTTTGAAGGCCAAATTGGAGGGGTTAGCCTCCCCTTCTTGTGTCTTGTTTGCTAGCCTAGTTGGTGTCATGCTTTAACTTATTTTTTTAGCCTGTTATAGCTTAATTTCAGCATGTTTTAGCCTCTGATTTAGGCTATTTTAACTCTATTTTGGGTTGGTTATCGCATTTGAGTCTTGTATTTCATAGTTGTAGTGTAATAGTCCTCACAAGCTTAGTGTTTTAGGCCATTAGACACCACTTGATTGAGTTGATTTCTTGTTTTTGGTGCTTTTCACACTCAATTTTAACACTAATTATCTCTGCGACCTCCCTCATTTCTTGGCTTTTAATTTTGCTTTGAAAGTGGTTTCAAGTTACTTGTTTGCCTAAGTGTGAAATTGAGGTTTCATATTTAATGGTTTAATCCCTTAGGGGGGCTCATTACCAACGGTATGATACTTCTTTCATACCCAAACCAACTTGTGTCTTGAGCTTTCCTTTCCATTAGAGGACTTTAACTCACCTTTTGGACTTAATTGGACTAAAGAATGGTTGGTAAAGTAAAATGAGTAATTAAAACTTGGGACTAAAAGTGAGCCAAGATAAGAATTTGGTTGTGTTTTGATGTGTTCAATCAAACATTAATTGAACACGTGGAACTTGGACCATTTCACACTTGTTAGTGATGAAATGATCCTAGTCTCCAAGGTCAACTTCTTCCCTTGATCTTTTATGAAACGGAGGAGGTTTGTGTCTCATTTTGCATTTATTGAATTTGCACCTCTTGAATCACAAGCCATCATGCAATGAAATTGCTTGAGTTGGTGGTTTGTGGCTTAAGTTCACAACTCCTTGGATTTGCTCATGAAAAGGAGGGGTGAGTTGTGCAAACAATCTGTGGAAATATCCTCTTTTTGCTCTATTTGTTCTCTATTGTAGCAAGTTGAACCAGTGCATCAATGGCCGGCAGGCCACTATCCATGGCCGGCAGGTGGCTGACAGAGCACCATTGATGGCCGACAGTCTTTACCAGTGGCCGGTTGGCCACTGATGCAAACCTCAGCAGAATGTTGGTAAGGTGGAGCTAAATGGTACTAGAAGTGTTCAACTCTACAAACAAAGGCTTTCGGGAGCGAAATAGAGATCTTTTCGGGTGATATCCGAGCATGTGCATCTTCCATTGCCCAAGGCAAAGTAGTGGTAAAGTAGTTAAATACTTTAATTACTTAGCTTATTTGCATTTGTGTTATAATTTGATTAGCTTACTAGTTAGTTAAATTAAAGGTGTTGTAATAATTAGTTAATTAGTTTAGCTAGTTATTCATTTGGTTTTGTAATAATTAGCTTAATTAGCTTAGCCCTAATTAGTTGCTAGTTAGTTTTTCTTTATTCATTTGGACTCTCCTTCGTGAGAGTGAAATGTAATAATGTGTATGTGTTTCAACCCCACGTGTTTCTCCCTTTTATTTAACCGCTTTTGATGGTTAGTTTAGGAGCATCATATATTTCAATTAGCATACCTTATACTTGCATCCATTCATCTTGTCTTGGATGCACCGAGGCTCGGCGTATCATTCAAGCTACATTGTTATTTCAATAATTCTTTTAACACGTGTTTAAACCGCATATTATCAAAATTGTCTTATATGCCATATTAGTAGCCGAGCTTATTTAATTGCATATTGCATGTGTTGCATTAGACATCTTGTAAAGTTAGGGATCCTGCATATTTTTTCTAACTTATATGTTTTTTGCTTGGAGTACTAGGCGAGTTTTTAGTGTTTTAGCATACTTGCATGAGTGTGAGTGATTGCCATGACTAGTATGCTTACTATGAGGCTAAATGCTTACTTGTTAAACTGCTTGAATGCCTGTGGATGAAGGCTTGTTGTTTGATTGGAACGATTCAACGAATGTACGTTTTAAGCCCATTTTGTTGAGTGGCAAATTAGCTTTAAGCCCATTATGTTTGGTGGAAAATTCGCAAACTTTAAGCCCACTTGAGGTGGCAAATTCAAACCCTTTTCTGAAAAACACGCATGAATTTGAATTGTTCCAACTTGAGCAAACTGGTCTATACTTGCTTATGCGCATCACGTAGTAAAGCTTGCTTAATAACCAGAACAAGAACACATTATGTACATAAAAATCATATCATGATTAGTAGAGGCCGATCTTTGATCGGGCGAGCGGGGGTGCTTAATTCATGACCTTCCCCTCTCGTACCTAAGTTCCCGAGCCGAGGCAATTTTAGTGATGACGGACACGTGGCCTTTGACACGAGTCGAGTCATGGGTTTCCTAGATTTCCTAAAAATATTTAGGTGACGACTCTGTATCTAGCAAAGCAGTCCAATTTTAGCATTTTTGATTCAAAATTGATTTTTCAAAAGATTTGTCGGATTTAGACTCTTTGGTGTTTATCAATTTCACATTGCACTTGTGAGATTAGATTCAGAACCGCGAGAGTCCAAACTGTAGGGCTTATTTTTGAGTTTTCGAAAGGGGGCACGAAAAGACGAGCTACAGTTTCTGGCGACTCTGCTGGGGACTTAGAGAACTTGACTAGAACTTATGATATGAAATTTTATCTACACTTATGTGTTTCTTTGCATTGCATTTGGATTGGTGCGCCTAAGTCACTGTGTTTACCATCTACTATTCCTGAACGATTTGCCAGAGGCTCGCTTGGAAAAGCTTGCCAAAAGGCTGACAGGTTGCAAGCTCTGCCACGATGGGAACACAATGCTTGGATCTGGACTACCGTTGTATCGTTTGATCCTCGTTTCACTTCTCGGTGTTAGGTGTGAGAGGTATATTAGGTAGTTTTGCTGAGGTATCCTTTTTGACCAATCGGCCTAGTTGTAGATCGAAAGCCATAGAGACTGTTCCAAACTAGGATTGGCTGCTTACCCAAATGCAGGATTGCGTGAAACCACCTTGCTTGAGTAGTGAACCCTAGCTCCTAACGAAACTAGGACAGGGTAACCCTACCCCATCATAGGGGTGTTTTAGCTCTCACTTAACTGGTATGTGCTTTTAGAGTAAAACTCTACAGGAATATGCGTATCAGTGGCAAGTTTGGTTATCAGATTTGGGGATCAGGTTTGGGGGTAAAAATCAATGTTGAGTGTAGTTCTACAACTTATGATTACAACTATGTGTTGTTAATATCTGAGCTGAGGTGCTGTGTGGTTTTTGATTTTTGCTTTCTTTTTGCTTTATTTCTTTTTGCAAGGTAGTTTATCATACTCACCCAAAAAAAGGTAGTTTATCACAATTGCTTTGGACAGTTCTGTTACCCCTCAAGCACTCTGGACCCGTGTAAGAAGACTTTACAGATTCGAGGATATTGTTAGGGGACAGCTAGTGTTTGCTTCACTCCCACCAGTTATGAGATAGAGGAGGGTTAGGTATAATTCACCAATCCAGCAGTCATCTTTTACTTCGTCTGCGCCCAGTCAGGCTCATTCTTCTACTTCCACTCCAATTAGAGATTCCTCGCCAATTCTAATGGCTCAACATCCCCCGATTAGCATGGAAGACATGCTTCATCATCTCCAGCAAACCATTGAAACCATGCAGCTAGATACTGCCTGCCAAGTTGAAGTTACAGCCCATCAAGCAGAAGTGATAAATAGCTTACAGCAATTGCAACCACTGCAAGCAGCAGCTTCTGCTTCCCATGCACCTCCAGTGGGTATTCCAGCACCTGGAATCACTGTCAATGTCCAAGAGAATTTGGGCAACCCGATAGACTTCATCCTACCACAAACCTCTAAGGCACCAGTGTACCAAACTAAGGTGCCATTTGAATTCAAAGTTAACCCCACTACACTGAAGGTCAACAAGCTAGAAAAACTTTTCAAGGGGGTACAAGGTGTGAACTCAATCCCTGACATCGAGGATGGATATACCGATTCCACAGTAACTTTGTCGGACAGATTCAAGATGCCACATATAGACCGATTCGATGGCTCTGGGGATCCCATGGTCCATCTGCGGTTATTCTCAGACATCCTGCGGCCAATAGGCCTCATTAGACTTCAAAAGCTGTCGCTTTTTGGCCGAACCTTGTCAGGTATAGCGGCTATCTGGTATGCAAAACTCGAGGACTCTGTGAAACGACATTGGTAGGAAATGACTACGGCCTTCATCGCACAGTACTCCTAGAATACCCAGGTCGAGGTCACAACTCGTGATCTTGAGAAAACCCGACAAGAGGCAAAGGAGTGCTTCTCGAACTTTGTGACCATGTGAAAGGCCAAGGCTTCGATGATGACTATCAGGCCGTCCGAGAATAATCAAATCATAATGGTGGTCCGCAATCTGCAAGGAAAATTACTACAGAAGATGATAGTCTTGCCATTGTATACATTCGTTGAGCTCCATGAGATAGGGGTTCAGATTGAGGATGTGATGAAATAGGGATTGATCGCCGATGAAAAGGAACAGCCTAAGAGACCTTTCACATGCAGTTCCAATGCAACCATGAGTGGAAGTACAACTGCACGGCCATCTGATGTGAATGTCGTCACCACGACACCCAAGACTGCCAACCCATTCACCAGTACAAATCCACAAACCTCAAACAATCAAGCCCAATCTCAAAGGGTCTTTACCCCACTATATATGCCTTTATCCAAAGCCCTACGGGTGCTAATCCAAAAGGGGCACCTTAAGCCGTTAGAACAATGCGTATTACCCAATCCCCTCTTACCTCAACACAACCCGTCCAAATACTGTGCCTTTCACTAGCAGCACGGTCACGACACCGACCAATGCTACAGGTTGCGTCATGAGATTCAAGATTTCATTGACAAAAAGGTGATAGCACCACCCCAAAAGCCAAATGTAACCACCAACCCTCTTCCAGCCCACAACCAAGTTTCCTCACCTCGGAACCTAAATCTAGTACATACACTGGCCATCCCATATGACCCCAGCGTATACATAACTGCTTCTCACCTACCCAAACCAGCTGTGTTCATCCCTGAGAGCATGGACTTGTGCATGATGAACATTTCCACTCTTCAACCTGAACCCATGGTGGTGACAATGGAAGAAAGAGGGAGGTTGGCCTTGGAGGAGAATGCTAGTCCATCGCTTGAGAGCTATGCGGACTTAGCTGAGGAGATGTATGACCCGTGCTGTTATATTGTGCCAGTTGACCAAGCCAAACCTGAAATAGTATTTCCAAAGGCAATGGAGGTTAATGTGGTTCGAGAAGATGGCCCAAGCCAAGGTCTAGATGATCTAGTGGAGCTGGAAGAAGACTTAGACAATCTGCAGTTCTATGACGAACAAGATCAGAAAGATGTGCAGATTGACTGGTTTGATCTAAATGGGTCGATAGACAACTCTGAGTGGCTTAGTGATGATCCTAACGAACAGGAGGAAACTCAACCAAAACCCAAAGAAAAGGGAGCTAGAATAGTTGCAGTGGCCAAAATGGCTGAAGACAAGGGAAAATTTCCGAAGAGCACCGGTATCAAGAATTTAGCTTAAGAACTGGACGCTATGAGTACCGTGAATACTGAATAAGAAGCTACACTGAAGTGGTTTGTGCAAGAAAGGGATAAAAACAAATAGGAAGCTGGAATAGCTCAACACCCTACGGAGAATGTTTTTGCTGGAGAATAATTAGGCCGAAACCGGAAAATTGTTTGTCAGTTGTTGGAGGAATATGGTGGGAGACGATGATCTGCATCTTGCCCACACTGATGAGGATTGGAGCGAAGACCTATCAGACAATACCTAGTACTCTGAAGAGGTGGACCATATGACTAGAAGTGGGCGGTACTTCAAGCCCCCACATTTGGACCAAGCTGAAGCCTTCAGAAAAGTTAAAGAGGTAGAGAAGCAGAGAGAAAAACAATTGGAATAAGAAGTAGTGCTAAAACAACTGAAGAAGATCCAGGCCGATATTTCAATTTGGGGTCTACTCATGGCTTCTCACATGCATCGACAAGCTGCGCTATCATCAATGGATAAAGCCAAATTGTCCATTGGCACGACTCTTGAATAGTTAGTCGGATTAGTCTTCCTGGAAGGTGCTGTGCCAACTTTGACCTTTTCAGACAAGGAATTGCTGCCAGAAGGCTCAACCCACAACAAACCTCTGTACATATCAGTGGAGTGCAGAGAATAATGGGTGCCAGTAATATTGGTTGACACCGGATCAGCAATCAACGTCTGCCCATCTCGTACAACATATGCCATCGGCTTAAAACCAACAGATTTTGTGCCTACAGCCCAAGTGATTCGGGCGTATGACAACACCAGCAGGGAGGTAATGGGCACAGTACAGATCAGGGTTCAAGTGGGCCCAGCTCAATAGGATATTGAGTTCCATATCCTGGACATGCTGGCCACTTTCAATCTATTGCTAGGAAGGCCGTGGCTGCACTAAGCAAAAGCTATCTTCTCTACCCTCCACTAAATGCTGAAATACCCCCATGGGAAATGGGTGGCTATTGTGTTCGGGAATTCATCTATACATCCTCCGTTAAAGGTAACTACACCTGTGCTGGAAATTGTTCACAGCTAGGAGGATGTATTCTTCTCTGGATTTACCCTAGCAGAGGCTCGGGCAGTGCAGACCATCTTGGCAGCTGATAAGGGCTTATATGTCAGTGCGCAGTCAATCTACTTCATGAACAAGCTCCGTCATATGCCAAGAATGGGGTTGGGAAGAAGTGGCCTGAAGGGCGTTACTGCATTGGCTGATGTGCCACATAACCCGCATGCCTTTGGTCTTGGTTATACGCTCACTAAAGAGGATTGGGTTAGGAAAGGGAAAGAGTTGGCCGGCAGAGACAAAGCTAAGCAGACCGGGAAGCACCATGAACTTGTACATAGACCAATCCGGGGAACCCTGAATGGTCATTTTGTTCGGAAGGACAAAAACTTCCCATTCTATGGTTTCCCCAGACCTTGGTTCAACTGTGAGAAGCAGCGGGTTCCCGATTTTGAAATCTTCTTTGACTTGCAGTTGTAAGACAGCGATACAGAGGAAAGGGCTGAGCTAATTATTGCTGAAGTTGAACGGAGTACTAAAAGTGATTCCAATAACAACGAGCTTGAAGTAGATGCAGCACTGGCATGTCTCATTTTAGATCCTCCGATCAACTCAAAGAGCTTGGGGGATAACCTGACCGTTTCCATGACCAGGGACCAACTGGGTGTGAACCCTTCTAGCAGCATTTTGGATGCATCTGACGCATCATCCCTCATTTGGCAGTTGGAGGAGGGCTACCTATCTAGTAGTTCTAAGTCGGGTAGTGAACAAAAATCTAATTCCACAGAGTCTGTGGAGTCGGAATCAGATTCCAGTGCTTCTGAGTCTGGGTCTGGTATTCCTGGGGTTGATAACCCAAATGCCTAGGTTTTGTCCAGGTTGACCTTTTCTTTTTCTTTTGAGTCGGTTGTAACTGAGGAATTGGATGAGCTTGACCTTGTGAATGAGAATGCCACTACAGATTCTAAGTATTTCTCTGTGCCACTTGTTTATTGCATTGATCATGATTTTCAAAATTTTGATGAAAACGATGAGGAAAGAATTCCTCTGGTTTTGAAATTTTTGATTAATCAAAAGGAGGAGAGGTTTGCAAAACCCCTCACTGATGAAATCATTGCTTTTAATATGGGTACTGAGAAGGATTCGCATTTGGTCCAGATCAGGTCCACGTTGTCTTCGAAGGAGCAAGAGCGCTTAGTCACTTTATTAAAAGATTTCAAAGATGTTTTCGCGTGGTCCTACGAAGACATGCCTAGAATTGATCTTGAGATTGTACAGCATCGGATCCCTCTCGACCCGAGGCCCAACCTATCAAGCAGAAGTTGCGGAGAATATACCCGGAATGGGCTTTGAAGATTAAGAAGGAGGTCATTAAGCAGATAGATGCAAGGTTCTTGCTAGTATCTAAGTATCCAACTTGGTTGGCCAACATCGTCCCGGTGCCAAAGAAAGACGGCAGAATTTGAGTGTGTGTGGACTTCAGAGATCTAAACAGAGCCAGTCTGAAGGATGACTTTCCCTTGTCGCATATTGATGAATTGGTGGATTTTACCACGGGTCATGCATTGCTCTCCTTCATGGATGGATTTTCCAAGTATAACTAGATTCTGGTGGCACCCGAGGACAGAGAGAAAACTACTTTCACTACACTGTGGGGAACCTACTGCTACAGGGTGATGCCGTTTGGGCTGAAGAATGACGGGGATACCTGTCAAAGAGCTACAACCACAATTCTACATGGTATGATCCATAAAGAGGTCGAGGTGTACATGGACGACATGATTGTCAAGTCCAAAGAAAGAGAGGCCGCTATACCGCCTTAAAGAAATTCTTCCAACGGATCAGAGAATACAGACTGAGGTTGAATCCACAGTAGTGTACTTTCGGTGTAACAGCAAGGAAAATGATGGGTTTCTTGATCATACAGAGGGGCATCGAGGTAGATCCTTTCAAAATCAAGGCCATCTTAGAAATGCCACCAGCAATGACTAAAAAGGAGGTGCAAGGCTTTCTAGGTAAAGTGCAATTCATAAGACGGTTTATTCTAAATTAACCCACTTTTTGGTCTCCTGAAGAAAGGAAAGAAGTTCTGATGGGATGATCATTGTCAATTCTCTTTTGAGCAGATTAAGCAATACCTTTAGAACCCGCTCATGTTGTCATCGCCAGAGCCGGGGAAGCCCTTGATTTTGTATCTGTCAGTAACGGACACAACAATGGGATGCATGCTTACTCAGGAATCTGAGGATAATGTGGAGAAAGCCATCTACTACTTGAGTAAGAAAATGCTGGATTATGAGACCCGTTACACCCCTCTGGAAAAACTTGCTTAGACATGGTATGGGCTACCAGGAAGTTGAGGCACTACTTGTTAGCTCACTCTGTAATTCTGGTTTCGAGATTAGATCCCATCAAATATATCTTTGAGAAAGCAGTGCTTATGGGTAGGCTAGCCCGTTGGTTGCTTCTTCTCTCTGAATTTGATCTGAAGTATGTCACTCGTAAGTTTGTCAAGAGAAGAGCGGTAGTGGAGTTCCTGGCAGATGACCCAGTGGAAGGGGATGAAGCGGTAGAATACTTGTTCCCAGATGAAGCTATTCTGCAAGTCGAGGAAGAGATTTGGACAATGTACTTTGACGGAACGTCTAACCAATACGGTTATGGGATAGGGGTGTTGTTGATAGCACCTAACAATTCCCATATACCCTTAGCCTTCAAACTCCGATTCAAAGTATCCAATAACGAAGCAGAATACAAGGCATGTATCGCTGGTTTGGAAGCCGCCCTGGAACTAGGGGCAAAAAGGTTGGACGTCATCGGGGATTCAAACCTAGTTGTGTCTCAAGCAAAAGGAGACTGGAAAGTTAAAGAAGAAAAGATGAAGATCTATCATCAAACCCTGGATGTTCTGATTCCTAAGAAGCTAACTTTCGCACATCTACTAAGAGAGAACAACAGGTTTGCTGACGCCTTATCAACTCTATCTTCTATGATAGATATCCTATTTGGAGTCCGAATGCGTCCGATCATCATCGAACAGAGATATACGCCAGCCTACGAGACTTTCGCCGCAATAAATGAATCACGAGATTAAAACCCTTGGTTATACAACATCTGGAACTTCTTGGAAAAGGAGGTTTATCCACCAGGGGCAAATGCCAAAGATAAGTGGGCAATACAGCGGATGGCCATTCAATTTATCATTTGTGGAGGTAAACTGTACAAGAGAGGTCATCTGGGAATGCACAAGTTGTGTGTCAAAGCAAAGGAGTCAAAGTGCCTAATGGATGCCATCCGTAGGGGAGAATGTAGAGCGCACATGAACGGAGTAATGTTAGTCCGAAAAATTCTCAGGCAAGGTTACTACTGGTCTACTATGGAAGAGGATTGTATTGGTTTTGTTTGGCGATGCCACAAATGCCAAATTCATGCTAATCACATGAACATCCCGCCATCGACGTTGTACAACATGACTTCACCATGGTCTTCCTTAGTCTGGGAAATCGATGTCATCGGCGCAGTCACACCGAAAGCGTCAAATGGGCAAAAATACATTCTGGTGGCAATTGATTACTTTACAAAGTGGGTGGAAGCTCAATCTTACACAATGTTGAAAGTAGCGCACGTGGCTAAGTGCATCCGAAACAACATCATTTGCCGATATGGAGTCGCAAACGAGATTATTTCAGATAATGGTTCCCACTTCAAGAAAGAAGTGATAGACTTGTTGGAGAATTACAATGTGGCTTTTCATAAGTCATCCACATACTGGCCGCAAACCAACAGAGCTGTTAAGGCCGCCAACAAGAACATCAAGCATATTTTGCAAAAGATGGTTAAGACCTACAGGGACTAGCTAGAAAAATTGCTGTTTGCACTCTGGGGCTATAGAACTTCAATTTGGATGTCTACAGGGGCAACTCCTTACTCTCTTGTCTATGGGATGGAAGCTGTTCTGCCAATCGCAATAGAAGTCACGTTGCTACGAGTTATGGCTGAGTGTCAAATAGCAGAAGCGGACTAGCAACAGAGCAAGTTCGAAGAATTGATGCTATTTGATGAGAGAAGGCTAAAAGCATTCTACCATGTTTAGGCTTATCAATACGGGATTGCCAGGGCTTTTAACAAAAAAGTTAAGTCCCGGAATCTCAAGAAAGGAGATTTGGTGCTGAAAGACAATCGAGCCCCCATCCATAACCCTAGGGGCAAGTTTAGACTAGGGGTGAGCATGGTCCGGATTGGACTGGATTGAAGTAAAACCAGGACCAATCCGTTATCTACGGATCCTAAAAAATTGGAACCAATCCAATCCGTTTAAATCGTGGAACCAATCCGAACCAATCCATTTAAACACGGATTGGATCGGTTTAGGACCACGGATTTACATAATTAAATAACAAAAAAATATATATAACACTTTAATTTCATAAAAATATAAATATAGCACCATATTAGTTTCACAATAGCAACATGTCTTTTCATAATAGCGACAAATTGTTCAAGAATTTAAACAACCATAAGAAAACTAGTTCCACCATAAGTATTTAGACCATTACAAATTAACACTAAAAACTAGCAAACAAAAGTAATAAAAGAAGATACTATGTAAGTTTAGGTTTGGATTTAAATTTTATATGAAATCAAAGAAGTTACTATGCAGGAGGGTGTATAATAAAAATATAAACTATTTGTATACGGTCCGGATCGGTTCCAATCCGGAACCGTGGGGTTCAATCCGGAACCAATCCGTGAATTACGGATTTTTAATTTTTCAATCTGGAACCGAACCACGGATTCAAAAAACCAATCCAAACCTACTGGATTGGACTGGACTGAATCGGATTACGGATTTCACGGATTCCTTGCTCAGCCCTAGTTTAGACCCGATTGGACTGGTCCTTACGTCATCAAAACTATCTAGTTAGGTGGAGCTGTTATTCTCATAGACCTAGATGGCCTAAAATTCTCCCAACCGATCAACATGAACAAGTTGAAGAAATACTATCCTTAAGAGGCTCGCTAGGTCGAAAACCCGGAAGGGCGACCTAGGCAAAAGTTAGAGCACAAAAAATTAAAAATAAATAAAAATTGAGCTCGCAAGGTTGAAAACCCTAAAGGGCGGCCTTGGCAAAAATTAGAGTGCAAAAAAAGAGCGTTAATACTCGAGTGAACCCAAACCGAACTACGTAAGGCCTGATTCCCATCTTCGGGATACGTAGGCAACTTCATCCTAAAGTTCGGCCATAAACACCTGTGATTCAACTGTCCTGCCCATGTGTTTGATCAGGTCATCTTTGTTTGTTCTTTATCTGAAAGTTTGGTTGGGATCCTTACTCTGAGAGAAAAGCTAGTTACAGTACTGAGCAATGCTATTCAGTCAAGGGGCAATTTGTGATCTTTGGATTTGAGGTTGTACATCTCAAGGATAGATTCTATGTGTGTCAAGTAATGATCCTTATCGAAAATGGTTTTTAAAAGTTTTGATAAAATTTTATTTTTGCTCAAATTTTACCTTTTACAAGTTAGACCATTTTTGGACCAAAAGGAAAGATTTCAGTGCTCCTAACTTTAATTTCATTGATTTCAATACAAAGTTCTCCAACTCTCGATACAAATCAAAATTGCTTTTATTACATTCATAAAACTTGAAAAGTAAGATCAAAGCAATAAACTAGGAGCATAGATGAGTCCGGTGCTCCTGCGTCCCTCGCTTGTGCTTGTGGAAGCTTTTGATGCTAAAGTGGGCCCGGATTGTGCGTCATCTTCGAGCCAAGACAAACACTCGCGAGAAAGGGCACAAATGAAACTAGAGGCAGGGGCCAGAAGCTCTCTTGTCCTCCAAGTGGTGAGGTACCTAGTCAAATGTGAACCTCGAATGGGGAACGAAGCTAGGTACTCTATCTCCTCCTCTGGGATCATGTCCAAATTGGCACCTGAATCAGAACGGAAAATAGAATACACAGTGTGTCAGGCCAATCAACTAAATGCCAGGTTGCCGAGTTATGCTGTAGCTCATTTCAGTCATATTAAGCTAGGGGCAATGCCAAGCAATGTCAGCAGCAGACCTGTTGCACATCTAATGGCACCACCATCCCTTATTCGGGAAATCCATTAGATGTTGGTAGAAAAAGTATGCTCGAGCTCAGTATGCAGGGCAAGAGTCCACTACCTTCAGCTTGTACATTAGCCACACCTGGGAGGGATGAAAGAAAAGAGAGATTAACTAATAGAGAGATGTACGTTGAGAGAAAAGTGAGAAAAGAGCTTTGAGAGAAAAGCAGAGCATGAGTGTCGAGAGATGTGAGAAACACATATTAGAAAGGGTAGGAAGCATTACCTGAAGGAGTAGTGGACTCCCTGCGAATTTGGTGGTCTCTCGCCGATGGAAGGCGTCTAAGCCCATGAACAGCACCAAGCCAATACAACTCTTGCCCTCTTTTAGACCTTGCACCACTTCAATTAGCCAAATGCTAGACCCTCCAAATCTAGGAGCAAGAAGAAAATGTGCTAGCATACACAAACAAAGGGTGTGTTGTTGAAAACCCCGCCAAAGAAGATTACTTTGGTCGCTGACCTCAGAAAATCGACGAATCAAACTAGGAATGTCCAGCTCTCCATTGTGGACCAAGGATTGAGCATCATATGGAGTAAGCTTGCACATCCATCCCAAAGCTTGGATATGGCCAAAACGGGGCTGAGGTATGATTTTCTCATCGCACTGGGATTCCATTAGTGCCTCAAATTCTTCGATTGTCGGGCATATCTCTTGTCCCCAGAAGCTGAAGACATGTGTAATTGGGTTCCAACGTGTAGCCGCAACATGAAGGAACAGAAAACAAAGCGGGGAACAACTCAACGGGAAAAGTGCATTTATACCGAAACCCCAAAAATTCACCTTTTCTGAGCCATCTAAAGTTGTAATCCAATTCGAGAGTTTTTTGGCGAAAAAAGGCTCAATTTGTGAAGAATTTGCAACTGAAATGAAGAAACTACGAAGTTCAACATTTTGTAGAAGACAAGGCAGTGAGTGGAAGCTAGGTGTCAACACTTTGAAGGTCCTGCACATTGATAGTTGGCATCTGGCCAGCAAGTAGCCGACAATCTGCATTGATGGCCGGCAAGATGCATTGATGGCCGGCAGCCCACCTCTTATGGCTGGCATGTGGCCGATAATCCCTTTTTTTGTGGTCGGCAGTCTCTCACTTTGACCGGTTGTTCACCTTTGTGCTGAACAGTGCTAGAAGCATGTGTTTTGTTATGCTTTTAGTTTGCTTTAAGGTCTTGTTTTGAGTCCTTTCGGCTTTAGCAAGTTTGTTATTTTTGTTTGTATTTTTTTGTTGCGTTGTTTTGTTTATCGAGTTGTATGTTGTTCTGTTTGTCGAGTTGTTGTCGTTTTGTTTATCAAGTTGTTGTTTTGTTGTTCATTGAGTTGTATTTTGCTTTTTATTTCAGCTATTTTTCAGTTCATTACCCGATTAAGAACGTTGTGCCAATACAAGTGTTCAATTTTCATTATCAAGTTCAATCTCATTTCCATGCTAAGTGGTGCTTATGATGCAAAATACAACACTTTTTCATAAAAATTGGTTTTCGTTCCAATCATGGTTATTTTTACAAAATTGCAGTACAAGTTTTTAAAGCAAATAAAACATGTCTGAAGCTATACATGTGCTAAAACTATAAGAGAAAAGAAACTAAGCAAAAATACAACAAAAAAAAAAAATCAGCGCTGGTCGCCTTAGGCTCGAGAAGCCCTTTTCGTCCTCTTCCTCGGAGGAGAGGACTCTGGGGCACTGTCTCCGTCAGTACCACTGTCTGAATCTCCCTCTAAACCAAAGTCTGAGTCGGAACTATCTCTGCTCTCTGCTCCAGAGCCCTCTTCAGCATCATCGCCTCCGCTCTTGGAACCCGAGCCAGCGTCATCACCCCCACTCTCAGATGACTCTAACTGCTGACTCGCTGCCTCCTCAGAGTCGCTCGTCTCAGCAACATCATCACTCAAAATAGGCTCTGAAGGACCATTCTCAGCTCGGGCGCCCTTAGCTCTGCCTTGACCGCGTACTGGAGCCTGTCTCTCTCTCCTCCCTGCTGCCAGAGGAGGTACTGCTGGTATAGGTGCTGCAACTACCGCTGGTGCCACTGGCATGGGTGAAATCTGAAAAGGTAATTGTCACATATCAGTTACAGTATGCGTATCAAATGCAAGCATAGTATGTAGAATAAGTGTATGTAGAAATCAGATGTAGCATATGAATACAGTGTATAAATGCAGTGTGTGAATATAGTGTGTAATTGTAGTGTGTCAAATACGATTTTAGTTGGAATGTCAGTGTCAGTGTGTCAGTGGAAATTTGATACCTAGAATGTAAAACTGAAGAACTTACTGGGATACTGTGGAGGCCGAACAGTGTCTCCCTCCTCTGTACAATCCCCATTAGTGACGCTATTAGCTCGAGGGCGCCTCCTATGTACTCAATGGCCGCTTGTAAATGCAATTTGAATGATTAGTATCTGCAAATGAATATATCTAAAATGAAACATGTAGTGCAAGTGCTAAAGTGTGGTTCATACCAGAGTCAGGCCTCGGACCCCAACAAGCTCATGACCAGCCGTTGCGAGCTCAATTGGGACCTGGTAGGCATCCCTGGTGCATCGCCAGCAAGTCAACATAATGGGAAGCTTTGGCCAATCAGCCCTCTGCCCCGCTTAGGAAACCCCTCGGCCACGGGCCCTACTCACTCGAGTCAATCTGAGCCTCGCTCTCGCGATAGGAGCTATTGCCTCCTCAGCTCCATGAACACTGGTCAGGGACGGCATCAAGTGTGTCTGGATGAAAGCTGCATAGTCGCCCTTCGCTTGCAAGAAGTCGGCATCTAGGCCCACCATGAACTGGATGACCTCCTCAATAGATAGCCTCTCTGTGGACCGCATGGACTCTGGTGGAGCCATCGGGACGATAGGGTCGGGCAGACCTATAATCTGGCGCATGAAGCACTCACCCAAGAACCAAGCCTGGCAAACTGGGCCCTCGAGTAGAATACGGTAGCGGGAAATGTCCCAAGCTCTAGCAAACTGGTCCCGAACCCTTGCTGGCATCAAGGCCCATGGCTGCCACGTGATCTGCAATCAGAAGTTGTACAGATTATTAGTTGCTGTCAGTTGCTATATATGTGAAGCAGAACAGTTTCAAAGAAAAAATGACTGTGTTTTGGATTACCTCATCGGTCGCTACCGTGTCAAAATACTGGCAGAAGAATGTGAACGGCTCATGGGTCCTACGGCGGAGCTGACTGTCATATATCCGTGAATAGGGAACTGTCAATAGAAGCTCCTCTACAAGCTTCGGAGCGAGAGTCGGAAAGTATGCCTATACCCATAGTTGCAGGAAAAATGTAGTGGTATGTAATCAATACAATATCGAGTAGATGCAGAAAGTGCAAAACAAAAAGCACAATGTATGAACAGTTTTTTAGCAGATACAGAAATGCAAAGCAAAAAGCATGTATTGAAATAGATGTAAAGCAGAAAATATAAAGAAACTGTAAAGTACTCAAAGGAAGTTGAGATGTGTACCTCCCAGGCTCGCTAGTAGCCTCCAATCAAGTCTCCCTACAGACGAGGGGTAGAGCTCATGTATCCGTATAGCGTGATGAGGCCGGCTCCGCCCGAGTCATAAAAACGAACCCGAGGAAGGGTCACCGAGACACTCAACAAATGCAGGCCAACGGTGTTCCACCTGTTCGAAAACAAGGTGGTACCGAAGACGAACATCAGGAAGCCCCTGGCATACTGCTTGATCGCCTCTATCGTCTCGGGCTTGGTCCCTCTGAATCGCTCAGTGAACCAAGTGTATCTGACCATTCCTGTTTGGTATATGGGTGGGTATGACCCCAGCAACTCGAACCAGGCTGCCTCCCACTCCTCCATATCTATATCAAGAGGGATCGGATCGCCCTCTACGTCTAAGCAGGTGATCATGGCAAAGTCGTAAGGAGTCATCGTCATCTCTCCTGCGGTGGAAAAGTGGAAGGAGTTGGTGGTATCCCACCACCTCTCCACGACTGCTCCTAGGAGAGGAAGACTCGCGGTGACCCGAGTCAAGCCAGAGCAAAAGAGGCCAAAGCCTGCCTTGTCAATGATGTCGCAAACTCCAGCGGGGAGCTCGTCATGCCAATCTCGAGCGGTCGTAGCACCGTAGCCTCTGAAGGCACGAGACTAGTACATGAAATACAATCAGATGAAGGCAGTGCATGAAACGCAATCAGATGAAGGTAGTGCATGAAATGGAATCAGATGAAGGCAGTGCATAGTTAGATACAAGGCAGTGTATGAAATATAGTCAGGTGAATCCGATACAAGGCAGTGCAGGAATTACAAATAATGAAAGGCAAAATACATGAAAATAGAGGTCCTACCTCAACGACAATGGTCAACAAGTGAGAATCTGGCTCCTTTAGCAAAAGGTCCTCCGGTGCGCCGCGAGCAAACTCTGTGAAGCGTCTGATGCCTCCGGAAGTAGGCAATATGTGTGTCTGTGGGTGATATCTCTCCGGATCGAAAGGTCGTACCCTCAGCGGTAACGACTCTGGCTCTGGCTTGGCCTCAGGCTCGAACTCTACCTCTAGGTCGGCTATTGGCTCTACTACCTCAAGAATAGGTGGAACTACAGGGGGAAGCTCGAAAGGAGCCCTACCATCAGGAATCTCATTCACCATCTGAAAATAGGTGTGAAATGGGTGAAAAATGAAGAAAAAGGGTAAAGTTGAAAAATGTCAACCCTAAAAGAGAGAAAATGGAGGAAAAAGTCAAAGCCGGGAAAAGTGCACTGTACTCGAAAGAAGCTCGAGGGGAACAAGTCTAGAATGGTGGAAATGAGGAAAAAAGCACCGAAATCAAATTTTGATCGGTTCAAAGTGAAGGAAATAAATAGGGCAATCAAATTTGTGTGGGGCATTGGAAAACGTGTAGAAAGTGTAAATCTAGAGAGAATGAGTGTCTAGAGAGAGGGGGGAAGATTTTGGACTTGGGTGAGTGAGGAAATGAGCCCTAGTGGCTCATATTTAAAGACCCAAACCAGAATGACCAAAAAACCCTCGATCTGCCATCAATGGCCAACACCTAGCCGACGACCTTCCCTTGTGGCCGGCAGGTGGCCAGCGGCTTCCCTTGGGGTTCTAATGAAGTATTGTGTCCTTGGTTTTCAAGAATTGAAGGGATTGTTCACTGTTTGGTTCAGAATGTCTCTACGGAAGTTCAAAACTGAGTCTTCAGTGCGCGATGTTCATCACTTGTCAACATGAACGAGGTGTATCCTTTTAAACATATTGTAACTCTTCTGAGAGGTGAATCAGAAGTTGTTACTGAGTTTGTTTTCGTCAAATCATGCTTTGGTATCTTGCATAGAACATGCATTAACACACACTTCACTTTGGGGCATGGAATATGCATTTCACATATGTTGTTATAAGATATGCATCTCACAAGAATTGCATGCGCGTCTTATTCGCTCTTGAATCATGCATAGCATATGCATTCGGTCTTAAATCATGCATGGAATCTGCATTCGCTTTTACGCATAGAATATGCTCCTGTTATCAATCATGCATAGAATATGCTTCTTGATTGTTTGTTTCTTGCATAGAACATGTCATTAACATTGTATCTTAATTGTTTGTCTTGCATTGAACAATGCATTCGTACTGTATCACACTTGTTAAGTATCTTTCTTAGACATGCATGATATTGTATGTATGGTTCATTCAGAGGAGTTCCGGGTAAAATCATCTGTGCCCTTTGAATCGCTTCCTCACCACTCTTCCTCCTCTCGCATGAGATGCGTTAGGATCGCATCGGTTAAAAATATTTGGGTGCGTCTCGATGTTCACACCACCCCTCTAGTTAAAAACATTCAGGTGTGTCCCAGTGTTCACACCAACCCCTTTGGTTAAAAACATTCGGGTGTGTCCCGGTGTTCACACCACCCTTTGGTTAAAAACATTTGGATGTGTCCCAGTGTTTACACCACCCCTTCGGTTAAAAACATTCAGGTGCGTCTTAATGTTCACACCGCCCCTCCGGTTAAAAACATTTGGGTGCTCCCGGTGTTCACACTACCCCTCCAGTTAAAAACATTCAAGTGCGTCCCGGTGTTCACACCACCCCTTCGGTTAAAAACATTCAGGTGCATCCCGGTGTTCACACCACCCCCTTTTGGTTAAAAACATTTGGGTGCGCCCAGTGTTCACACCATCCTTTTTCTCCTTCCGCATGCAACGCGTTAGAATCTCGGTTGAGACCTCAGGTGTGCCCGACGATTATGTCACCCTTTGCCTTTTCTGCGCATCATGTAGTTAAGCTTTAATTTTCTTACATCCTTTTTGCATGAAATGTAGTTTGGGCTCGTGTTTCTCGCACGTGACGCGTAGTTTTTTTTTCGTGATTGGAATTGTTGTGCCTTGTTTTAGTTTGTTTAACTGTGGCATTTCTTTACATAGCATTTGCATTTAAATCTTTCATTGCGTAGCCTCATTGCATGATCATAAGTTATGTTCTTGCATCATGCATATCATTTGCATTTTGTCCCAGAACTACGCTGGTTTGATTCCTTACAAAGGGATACGTAGGCAGCCTACGGGCGCGACCATTTATTTCTGTCTTGATTGTTTGTCCAAGTCTTATGGCCTTATCAAAATGGGTCATCTCTGGCCTTTGACATTCGCGCACGTCATTTCATGACTCCGAGTTTTGTCAACAAGGGACAACTATAGACACCCCATTTTTGACGGCCCTTCAAGACTTAGATGTTCTTGCAGGTACATCCGATGATAAGTCTGTTTTCTCACCAAGCGCTCGAAGTTCTCAACGGAACACCACAACTTTGAGCCTTTCAAACCCTGCGGCTAAATCTCTTTGTATAGGGACCCCCTCTCTCATGTTTTGGGGTTAAAAAATTTTAGACTCAAAATTTTCCTCTCTCTCTCTACAAATTTCCTACACTTTTGCCTACAATTCCTACACTCTTGCCTATACACCCTTAATCAACTCCTCTCATCTCTGAGCTGAGGTGTTCTTAGGCTTGGTTTAAGCTCTAGAATGTGGTATTTGCTTGGAATTGTTGCTTGGAATCACTCTTCTCTTCAAGAGGTATGATACTAGCTTTGTAGGCTTGCTTTACATACTTGTATTCCTATCTCTTTTTTTTTTTATTTTTTTGGGCTGTTTTTGAGCTGTAGAAAAACCTATTTTTATGGGCTGAAATTGGTGTTTTTAGCCATTTAAGGTTAGGGGGTGGTTCATCCCTCTTTATTCCTTGTTTAAAAAGCCTTTGCACCTTTGTTTCCAATTTTCAAACCATCTTTTTTTGGGCTTTTAACCACTGAATTTCAGTGTGTTTTTAGTGGTAAAAATTATGTTTTGAAGTCCAAATTTGGAGGGATTAGCCTCCCCTCCTTGTGTCTTGTTTGCTAGCCTAGTTGGTGCCATGCTTTAGCTTATTTTTCTTAGCTTGTTGTAGCTTTATTTCAACATGTTTTAGCCTCTGATTTAGGCTCTTTTAACTCTATTTTGGGTTGGTTGTTGCATTTGAGTCTTGTATTGCATAGTTGTAGTATAATAGTCCTCACAAGCTTAGTGTTTTAGGCCATTAGACACCACTTGTTTGAGTTGATTTCTTGTTTTTGGTGCTTTTCACACTCAATTTTAGCACTAATTATCTCTGCAACCTCCCTCCTTTCTTGGCTTTTGATTTTGCTTTGAAAGTGGTTTCAAGTCACTTGTTTGCCTAAGTCTGAAATTAAGGTTTCATATTTAATGATTTAATCCCTTAGGGGGTTCATTACGAACGGTATGATACTTCTTTCATACCCAAAGCAACTTATGTTTTGATCTTTTCTTTCCATTAGAGGACTTTAACTCACATTTTGGACTTAATTGGATTAAGGAATGGTTGGTAAAGTAAAATGAGTAATTAAAACTTAGGACTAAAAGTGAGCCAAGATAAGAATTTGGTTGTGTTTTGCTGTGTTCAATCGGATGTTAATTGAACACATGGAACTTGGACCATTTCACACTTGTTAGTGATGAAATGATCCAAGTCTCCAAGGTCAACTTCTTCCCTTGATCTTTCATAAAAGGGAGGAGGTTTGTGTCTCATTTTGCATTTATTGTATTTGCACCTCTTGAATCACAAGCCATCATGCAATGAAATTGCTTGAGTTGGTGGTTTGTGGCTTAAGTTCACAACTCCTTGGATTTGCTCATGAAAATGAGGGGTGAGTTATGTAAACAATCTATGGGAATACCCTCTTTTTCCTCTGTTTGTTCTCTATTGCAGCAAGTTGAACCAATGCATCAATGGCTGGCAGGCCACTATCCGTGGCCGACAGAGCACCATTGATGGCCCAGGCCACTTCCATGGCCAACAGGTGGCCGGCAGTCTTTACCGATACAAACCTCAGCAGAATGTTAGTAAGGTGGAGCAAAATGGTTCTGGAAGTGTCACGACCTCAAACCCGCCCCTACAAGTTTGGGCATGACCCGTTCGAAAACGAACATTTAACCTGTTGTATATAACATACGGGGCCTTATTGGAAGCATATAATAAGAAAATAACGATACATATAATCTCCATTGAGCTACATTTACATGCCAGGACCTCACATGCATCATAAGCACCATAGAAAATAGGTAAAGTTCCAAACTATATCTCGTAGTATCGGTTATATACAAACATACATACAGTCCCAGCCCCATCATGGGCTTATACGGAAATCATTGAAGTTCTATACATTTAACCTTAAATGGGTAATCAAAGGTAAGCCACTATCTTAACAAACTTTACAAAAATAAATGGCTTCGTGTAGTGCCTGGACCCTCGAAGGTTTGACAAAAGAAAACGAGTGTCAGGGCTAGGACTGACCACCTAGTTGGTTACCTACAGAAACAGACATAATACAGAGTGAGCGAAGCTCAGTGAATAGTAATACATAAATAAAATAATGCTTGACTTGAAATAGAATACATCAAAGCATAAAAAGGTGCACACATAGTTGGTTTGAATCTGTGTTAATTTCATGACGGTCTTGGCTCATTCTTGAAACATGGTAGCTTGCAACATGATATCTTGAAACATGATGGCTATAAGCCCTTAAACGTAATGGCACAAGCCCTTAAACATGGTGGCGTTAAGCCCTTGAACATAGTGGCACGAGGCCCTTGAATAAGTTGGCATTAAGCCTTTGAATCATGTGGCACTAAGCCCTTGAGTAAGTTGGCATTAAGCCCTTGGACATGCTTGTATGAACTCAAGAGGTGTCTTACACGGATTCTAGAGGTGGCTCACATCGTAGCACTTAGTTCCACATAGCACTTTGTTTCATATTACAATAACCGAATAACTTGGTTTCAAAGTCTTACTGAATGAATGTTTTTCATCTTTCCCATTTCTTTCTTTACATATTTTGAAACATAACATAGTTGCATTTTATGCATGAACATAATACTTATGACAATCATTAGCTACATTTGAAGCATATAACGGTACTACTACTCACAGTGTTGTAACGACGTGCTTGTTCCTCCTGAAGTGTGCCCTGCACACATTCAAACTTACATATTAGCTCATTTCCCTTATCAAATTACTTTCTATTTCGCTTTGCTTTGAAGGAATTTATCAATATCGAGAAGGCATCAAATATACATTTCGACAACATTAGAGGGTCCTACACGTAAAACGGAGCAACTCATATTTTTCAACATGTGCCGCACGTGCCGCTAGGATCCCCGCACGTGCGGTGGCTGGTCCCGCACGTGCGGCCTGCACGTGCCTTTTAGGCAGAATCAAAACTCTAATTTTGTTCTTCTCCCGCACGTGCGGCCACGACCCCCGCACGTGCGGCAGTGACTCCCGCACGTACGGCGATTCTACATTTTTCCCAATCCGAAATTCTGCAATATCTCAACCCTTGGTGCATATTTAAGGGGTTTAACTTGGGGCTTTTTATGGCTGATTCATGGTTCATTCGTGGTTCAAAAAGCATGTAAATCAAGGTACAACACACAACATATTAAACTCATGAACACAACTTAATTGACTTGGACAAGAACATGGCATAATTGAAGCTCATTAACATAATTTCTTTCTTGAGGCTCTTAACTTCACACACACACATGTATAGATATACAAAAACATGGCATAAGCATGGGTAGATAACTTGAATTGGTCCAAAATACACATGTGGTAGGATTATCATGCCAAGTCTTCAACACAGACACACATCCAAGATTTTATACAACATCAAAAGCTTCCTATTTCAAAATTGAGGGAAAGGATTAGGTTAGGGAAATCCAACTTACCTTGGCTTCAATCTCTCTCTACTCTCCCTTGATCTTAGCCTTTCTCCTTTTCTCCCAAGACATATGTTATATGAAGTGTCTAAGTCTTGAGGCTTCTCATAGACATACATATATACATATATATATATATATATAGATTGAATAAAGATGAAAATCAATCGTTTAAACATCTGAAATTGAAATTTCACAGAAACGCTTAATATTGCCTAAAAATTATGCTGATCACATATATGAACTCAATTTCAGATAATTAAGCCCCTAAGGCTTCCAATTTCTGTTCAAACATTCTAATGCAACAGATACGTTTCTTGTTGGATAGATAGGCACCCATAATTATGAAGTTCACTTAGCCTTAAATACTCATAGGGCTTCACAATAAGCATTCAGAAACACAAAATAGGGTCTGAAAATATATCAGAAAACATGCACGAGGGTCGGGTTATTACAGGAAGTGTTCAACTCTGCAAACAAAGGCTTCGGGAGTGAAACAGAGATCTTTTCGGGTCATATCCGAGCATATGCATCTTCCATTGCCTGAGGCAGAGTAGTGGTATAGTTAAATACTTTAATTTCTTAGCTTATTTGCATTTCTGTTATAATTTGATTAGCTTACTAGTTAGTTATATTGAAAGTGTTGTAATAATTATCTTAATTAGCTTAGCCCTAATTAGTTGCTAGTTCGTTTTTCTTTATTCATTTGGACTGTCCTTCATGAGAGCAAAATGTAATAATGTGTTAGTATATGATGTTTTTGAGTTAGTTTTGTATGAATTTGGGCTTGAATTGAGTTTTGGAACTTGGCTTCAAAACCTCATTTTCGGGCTGTCTGGAATTGCCCAGATCGCTCCTGCGACTGCGAGCTCTACTCATGGACCAAAACAAGGGACAACATTCTGCCCGCTTGAGTAGCCACCATTTCTGCATGAGCGGAGCCTGACTGCTCAAGCGTTTGGACCTATCACTGTACGAGCGGCCAGCAGGGTAAAAAATCCTAATTTCTTATGTTGAGCCCTCCGACCTTCTGAACACATTCTCGACCTTATTTAAACGCTATGGAAAGTGAATTGATGATTAGCAACTTGTTGAAAAAGGATATGAATTATTAAAAGAAAAGTGTACGAAGTGGAACGCATTATTTATCGAACATGGTTTTGTGAAATGTTATGTAGGTCATGTGCTAAAAGAGACGCCGCAAGACCAAACACATTGTGAGTAATAGTATTGTACAGATATATTCTTAATTGATTATTTTAATCTCGGTACAGTGACTTATTCAGATATTGTGTTTTTATCGAAATGAATGAGTTTTGTTAACGTTATATGACATGTGCAATAGGGACCTAAGGTCATTCTGTTTATGCTATGATGTGCTTGGGCCCAAGGTCGTTCTGTTAATGATACGATGATATATGATTGGGCCCAAGGCCGTTGTGATATATGATTGGGCCTAAGGCTATTTCGTAACATGTTGGGTCTGTCGTTTCATAATATGTTGGGACCGAGGCCATTTTGTAAATGTAATTATGGATAGTGTTATGAAGGATGAAATTTTGAAAAAGTATTGTGTTCACATAATATGCTTTCTTTTAATTCAAGATTATTCATTTGATTCTCTTTACTTTACTATTATTCATTGAGCATCACCCACCCCCTACGTTGTATGTGTAGTATCAGCATGGAGGTCAACCTTAGAGTCAACCTCAGGAAATTTCTTATAAGGACCTGTCATGTCGAAACTCCAAGATGGAGTTGTTGCCTTTTGACTTTATGTCTATTTTAAGACTTTTGCCTGGTGCTGTCATGTTGGTCTTGTGGATGTGTAACTTAATGTCTTGACTCCTATGTATATAAGTGTTTTATCTTGACCATTTAAGCACCGCTCAATGAACGTTATTTCTTATATTAGCTTCAGCTTAAGGCCCCATTATTAAAAACATTTGTTTTCTATATGAGGCCATAGGTAATCGTGTGATTATTGGCTGGTTGTAAACCAAACTTTTGTGGGCAGGTTTGGATCATGACAACCGCATACATAGTATATAGCAAGTAAGGCGAGCAAAACACTCCTATAGGGGCTTATGTTACCCTGTCCTAGTTTTGAAGCTGAACTAGGGCTCCACCATTCAGTCAAGCAGCATCACTGCATCTTAGATATGGGAAAGCACCATGTCCTAATTGTGGAAGTTGCTAAAGTTAAAAATATGGACTAGGTAAGTCTTGTCAAAAAGGGTACCTTAGCAATACACCAGATATACCTATCATTTCTAACACCTATAAGTGAAGGGAGGATCAAATAGTGTATTGGTGATCTACATCTACGGCTTGTATTCGCACCATAATAGAGCCCATGTCCAACGAGCTGTTCCAGATGTTAGATGAAAAATACAGTGACTTGGTGCACCATGCATGAAATGCAAAAAAAATATATATATATATATATATATGAAATAAAATCCACATCATGAAGTTTAAGTCAAGTTCTCCTAGCTCCCCAACAAAGTTGCCAAAAATTATGGGATGCTTATGGGGTTACCAAGCGCGCCCAACAATTCTGACTCTCGATCTCTAATCTGATGTCACTAGTGCAATGTAAAACAGAATATGAAAGTCTAGATCTGGCAATTTTTATAGAAAATTCATTTTATTGCAAAAACATTTGCCAGGAATGGACTACATTACCAGATTTTAGAGTCGCCACCTAATCTTTTGGGAAAATTATGAAACCCATGACTTGTGCCAAAGGCCACCGTCCATCATAATCAAAGTGTCTCAATTCAGGAACTTAAGTATGAGAGGAGAAGGTCATTAATTGAGCATACCCCTCACCCTATCAAAAGATCGGCCTCTACTAAATCATGATATAGTTTTTATAATCAACATATATTCATGTTTTGATTATTTAATAATGCTATCATTACTATCTAAGGCATGTAAGTATAGATTATGTCATTAATTTTGGTTATGCTTTGATTTTATGCATTTTTTTAAAAGTCTTTTTGTACAAACTCAATAGCATAAGAATCATTTACATTCCAATATCAACAACATAACCTCCATCCACTAGCATTCAAACAGATATCTCATTTAAGCACTTACCCTCATGATATAGTAACAGATGTGATAAGGAACATGCACATGCAATAATCATGCTAAATAAATTAACCAAGAGTTCCATAACCACTCAAGAGAGCACTCCCCAGAAAATGTTTACTATGTTCTTAAGAGGAGATGTCCAGCCAGACACAAAAATGGGCCAGCCGAACAGGAAAGTGGTCGGTCGAATTCTTCTTCCAACTGGGATTTAGGTCAGTGCAAAATTCCAGGACAGAGGCCAAAAGATATTTTCTAAGGGGTGTTCATCCCTTCTAACACCTCTGTTTACAGGGATCACTTGGGGAAAAGGTAGATGGGGGATAACCCTCAACAGACACTTTGCAACAAAGCAACAAATCAATGAATCAAAATCAAGAACCAATTTAAGCCCAAGAAATAGATAGGAACCTACATCTTCTCTTTGTGAATAAGGGCAAATTAATACCCAAATCTATGCTATTAAGTGGAGAGCGTAGATTAATGCAAATCATTTTTTGGTGGAAGCTTTGCTTATTAAAACAAGGGATTCATCAAATTGATTGAAAACTCATCATCTAGTCACAAAACAAGGATAGTTACACCCCATTCTATGTTCACAAATGATTGAGAGGAGATGTTTCAACTTTCTTTGACCCAAAATCTCTTTGTTTTGCTTCCAAAATGCTCAAGGAAAATTAAGGACACAAATTTTCCAGCACTGAATCCCATGGATCACCCAAGCAATCCTATGAAACAACCCTTAGCATCCATTGATATTAAGCAAAGAGTTAGAACACATGGATTTATGCACTTGAGAGATATGATAGATGACGGAGATAAATGTAATAATAAGAAAATGTATTCTACTTATTGACCTTGTGAATGGATGCCTAATAGCTACTTCCAAACACATTCACAAGGGCCCAAGACATATAACAACAATGAAGTTAAAGCTAAGGAAAACAAGAAAATAAAGAAAAATCTATCAACTCAATAGATGGGTGGCTAAATTCTACTCCTTCTACATCCATGAGGACTTACAACAATCACATGATTAAAATGAAGTTACGACTAAAGAAAGAGTAAGAGAAAGGTGATTAAAGATGCAAAGAATTCACCTCTTAAAGAGAGTGAGTCTTTTTGTTTCACCAACTCCCTTTTGGTTCCCTCAAGAGCTTTTAGATATGTTGTTTTATGTCCAAGTCCTTTGGTCCAAAGGTTATGATCAAGCTTTAATGGAGCTTTTAATGTTAGAAAGTGAAGGTGGTAGGTAGGGAGTAAAGGAAGAAGAATGAGAGGTCCAAAAGCTTGTATAAGCTTTAGGCAAGATTTTTCCAACCCTTAGAAAGGGTCTGCCAAGCTTTATTTATAGAGCTCAAGATGTAAATATCTGAGATATTTGTGGTAGGTAAGCAGACCAAGTTGAAATTCTTGAAAATGCTCTGTACCCGGAACATTCAGCCAATCGTTCTTCTTAGTTATTGACTGAGTGCATTTTTGGTCAACCAATATATGATGTCTGGCCAGTCAAAAAGCACATCGTCAAGTCAACAAGAGAAGGTTAGCCTGAATTGAAAGGAGAAATAAGTATTTCAGAGGATTTCATCCCTTCTATTCATTCTCACTATATCCTTTACTCAATTTATTTGAATGAATACAACGCTTTGATTTTAAAAATATGAGCCTCAGAACATTATGGAAATGTCTAGAATTACACCACTAAAATCATTTTGAAAGAAGGTTTTTTATTCTGACTAAAAAACATATTGTCCAAAATAGGTCTTGGGGTGGTTTAAAGCTTGATCTTTAGGCTTCTCGCTATAGAACTTGTAAGATCAATACATTTCCTCTTCATCATTGAGAACTCAAAAGAGAGCACCCAAGTCTTAAGGCTAGTAAAAATTGGGGTGTCTAGAGTGAGTTTTTAAGTAAAAACTCTCTCTATTATTTAATTCGTTCTCAAAATCACTTTCTTATCAAATTCTCATTCAATTTTGAATATTAGATTTGCTTTGTAAAATGTGACCAAAAGCCTTTGGTTGAACAACATTAGAAAATGTGTCCATTATATTTTTCTTAAACTTAAGTAGAGTTTATGTGATAAAAGAAGGTAGTGGTGTACATGGATCAGATTGGTCCTAGTTTAAAATAAATCAAGAACCAAACCATGAGAACCGGTTCCAAAAAAATTAGAACCGTAACCGAACCATTAGACTGTGCAATTGGACTAGAATTGAACTATATAAACCGGTTTGGTTCGGTTCGGTTTTATGGTTCTAAAAATTTTATATAACAATAAATATAATATATATTTTATGTTAGTAAACAAACTACCAATAATTAATTTGGCTAAATTGGTTAGAGTTTATCAATTTCACAATGAAAGTTAATGTTCAAATCTTGTAAGAGATTCTTTATATTTTATTTTTTTAGATATAAACATATAAAAATAATAATAAACAAATATGTCACGATCCGATTAGGTTCCGAATCGTAATCAAAGCCTTGGAACCGGTACCCGGACCAATTTGAACAGTTCCACCATTTTCAGAACTAGAACCAGAACTGAAACTAATTAAAATCAGACCAAAGTAGCGTTTTAGATGGGATTGGACCGGTTTACCGATTCCATCAATTTTTTTTACACACCTAAAAGAAGCGATTTATGGACTGACTTGCCTTTGATAACGTGTCTACATTATTTTTAGAAATAATAGTTAAATGTTTTTTGAAAAACATGTGAAACACTTAATTACATAAGTCAATCTCATTGGCACACAGTCTTATAAAATGAAATACAACATAATATAATAGATGAAATGTTTAAGTTACAGACCCGTGATTAACTAATACAAATAATTTGACAATAGGGTATAAAAGCACGCATACCCAATTAACCTAGGGTCTAAGCTTTACAAAATAAACTACATCTTGAGACTTGTACCTATGGGTGTCTATCAGTACCGACACAATGTAGGGAGGGGAGTAATGACCATCACTCGACAGTAAGCTCATATCTACATTATTAAGCATGTAAGTGAAGTGATAGGGTATATAATGCAACACACATGTCTTATTCCCAAATTCTTTTACACAGTCTCATTAAGTTCATTTTATTTAATAAACTCACACCTTATAATTAAATAAAAGAAATAATCTGAAATCAATAGCCACTAACAAGGCATCAATAATTTGCCAATATGATAATAAACCCAATCTCACCAACACATATAGTATCCAAGCCGTAAATAAATACATACTAGGTCCTATCCTGATCATGCCTCAGGCTCCCTCCGAGATACTTGTTACAAAATCCACACAACCCTCTCCACAAAGGGTACTACTCCTCCCAACTACACAATATCTGAGATTCTAACTCGTAGATAGTTGATCCACTATCTGCTCACTATCTCCTCAAGCATACTAGATCACAATGTTATATCTATAACCTGATCCAAGCTTATAAAATCAATACTATAGGGACAAACACGAAAATCAACAACAACAGAACAACCCTAAACTAGGACATGCTCGAAAATGAACCAAGTATAATAAATACTTAGTAAGGTTTCACTTTTTCACACTTACAATGATTTTTAACACATCCATTTTTTCTCAACAATACTCTTTCTAGCCAATTTTACCATTTTGCCCCTATGGCTATAATTGTAATATACTAACGCTCCGTTTGTTTAGGCAGAAAACATTTTCAAATGAAAAATATTTTCTACGAAAAACTAATTCCAGAAAATATTTTCTAGAAAAAATAATTTTCTATGTTTGATGGTTGTGGCGATGAAACGAAGGTAGATGTGGTGGCATGGTGATGGGTTAACGGTGGTAGTGATAAAGATAGTAATTGTGGCAGTAGCCGCAGTGATGGTGGTGTGGTAATGGAGGTAAGAGTGGTAATGGTCGTGTCGTGATATTGGTAAGGCTTTAGTTTGGAAAAGGTTTTCTGTCTTTTAAAAGTGGAAAAGATTTTTCACCTATATGGACTTGTTTTCTATTTACTATGGAGAATATTTTATGTTGACTTTCATTTTTCATTGTACCAAACACTAGAAATTACAAAAAAAAAAAAAAAAAAAAAAAAAAAAAAAAAAAAAACATATTTCAAAAAATGTTTTCACCCCAAACAAACGAAGCGTAAGTGTGAAAAGACCAAAATGTCCCTAAGGCATAATTTTGTCAAATAACCCAAATTCCCCCAAGGCATGACTTCTCCAATTTACTCTTAAAGTTCAATTTACTAAAATGACCTTAAGGTATGAAATTACCAGTTTACCCTCCACTAAGCAAAATTAGTGCTAATATTATGAAGAAAAAAAATAGTAAATCAACTCTAAATCACACCATCTTTTAGATTAACTTATTTTAACCCATAGTTAATCTATGAAGCCATTTTTTCTAATTTCATAACACTTTAAATAATTACCAAAAATTTAAAGTGATTTAAATCACATGCTTTTAACACCATTAGTTTTGTAATATGTTATATATTGCGTTTTTTGATATTTGAATAAAAAAATCCTAAATTAATTAAATAATGCTTCTCATGATTTCAAGATAAATATAATAATATTATACTCAAAGTTCATAATATCACATAACAAGAACACTTTTAAAGGTTTCATGCCAAGAATCCCACTGTAACTAAAAAAGTAGTTCAATAAGGCATAAAATAAAACATGTATCTCATGGATTTGAACAAATACAAATAATAATAAATAAATAAATTAAATAAAAATAAAATAAAATAAAAAAGTCATTCTTAAATATTTAAAATCATGCCATTAATTTAAAAGTAAATCCTATCATGCTTCTAATGAGAAGACTCCTACCTTGAAATAAAGCTTTAACATTCCAAAATGGAGAGGAGAGATGACAGGAGACCGAGGCTTCAAGAACACCACGTTGCTCTTCTAAAAGTTCTTTAATCCAATGCTCAAGCCCACTCGAAACACTCTTATTATCCCACCAAAGTGTTTAATCTATGGCCCTAACCGACTAACTCTCACTCATTTGCAACAATGGTGACCAAAGGTTAAATAATACAAAATCTTAAATGTGTAATAATGGAGAAAAATAAATGAGAGATGTAACGCTCCAATTTTCGTAATCTAAAATAACATTAATTAAATCCATGATTGAGATACCAATTATATACATACCAAAATCAATGTAATACCCAATTGCTCACAAGTCTCATCATAATCCAAAATAAACTTCATTTTTATTTCATTCCACATTTGAAATATGTGAATTTCCAAAAGATTCACACACAAAAAGGGAAGGCATGACTAAGGGTTTGAAAATGGGAGAGGAATTGATTTCCTCTATCTAAAATTGAAGAGTAAAGACCCATCTTCAATTAGACATTAACCCTCATGAATTACTAATCTATTTTGTAATCTAAACGTCAAAATCTCATCTTGAAACAAAAGAATCAATCCAAGCCATACAATTCAAACTAAGTAAGCTTCGTTAGCTCCACTACCGAAATGGAACTCCCACCTCCTCCATTATCTGAAGGTGGCTCTCACACTCTTCCACTCCACCAAACCCACTAGCTAGTGAAAGGGGTTGGTGGCAACCAATAAGCTCCTCCCTTAATTGTGTATAAATTAAGGTGAGAAGGATGGGTTTGATAAGAGATTACAGTGTGTAATCTGAGAGAGATTGTGAGAAACAACAAGTCAGAGTGCTATAATGAGTGTTTGTGAGATGTGAGTGTGTAAACTCCCTCTGGGAAATTTTATAGTGGATAGCTCTCCGTGGACGTAGGCAGTTGCCAAACCACGTAAATATTCTTGTGTTATTATGTGTGATTGATTTCTGGTATCTCACAGTCCCAACAAGTGGTATCAGAGCCGAATCGGTTGGGTTTCGAAAAAACAGAGTGCGTTTTTTCGAAACTGCCAGAAATCAAGTTGCTTGAAATCAAGTTTTGAGCATACCAGGAGCAAGGTCTCGTCAAGAGGAATCCAAAACTGCAAAACCGAGCTCCAGAATCCTTGCCACGTGCCCACATGTGCCACCCAAAGCAAGCGAATGAATCCCAGTCTCATCACGCGCCACCACACACCGTTAAACCAGTCGGCGCGTCTACCCACTCTCGACACGCGCCTTACGCGCGTCTGAAGGTAGAAGACGAGCCACCTCGGTGGCACGCCAAAGCCACGTCACGCCACGTGTCACTACGTCAGCGCCACCTGTTTGACACGTCATCAGCCATGTCAGTGACACTTGTCAGTCTTCCATCCACGTGTCAGAAACGTGTCGAACATGTTATCACATCCTGTTGGCCAGTCAACCTTCCAGAGGATTGATTCAGTGCTTCGCAACTAAGGTACACCCGCAGATCATAATCGTTCAAACTATTTTGGCTCGATTTGAGTCATTCTGAGACCATTTTTGACGATCCAATAGTGCTTTCCAATTATTTGGAATATTCCGGACACATCTATATAGTCAAATTTTGCAAATCCTATTTCAAAAAATTTCAGTTTGTATTTGGACAATCCGAAGTGTTGTTCCGGCTAATTTGAGTAGTCCGGACGCAACAGCGAAGCCTATTTTTCAGACAGAGATTATTTTTTGTATACGCAAGTGTTGATGGAGGAATCAACGTCGACTTCAGGATCTATGTTCAAGTTGACTCCTTCCAATTATGCAATTTGAAAGTCACGAACGGAAGACACCCTGTATTATAAAGACCTGTTTGACCCTATTTTTATAAAAGGGGTTAAACCCGAAGCAGTGAAGGTTGATGACTGGATAAAGATAAACCACAAGACTATTGGTTGTATCAAGCAATGGATAGACCACGGTGTGTACCATCATGTCGCCGAGGAGACAGATGCCTATTCTCTATGGACAATATTAGACGACATGTACCGGTCAAAGACTGCTTGTAACAAAGCCTTGGTGATGAGAAGGCTTGTCAATTTGAAATTGAAGAATGGTGTGTCTGTTGCCGAGCACACTAGTGAATTCAAAAGTCTGGTGAATCAGCTTGCAACCGTCAAGATGCGCTTAGACAATGAAATCCAAGCTGTTCTACTGCTCAGTTCTTTACCGGATAGCTGGAAGACGTTGGTGGTTTCTCTCAAAAACTCTGCACCAGAAGGGAGGCTGACTATAAGCATGATCACAGACGCCATGTACAATGAAGAGACAAGGCAAAAAGACTTGGGTGGAGATCAATCCCATGCCCTTGTCACAGAAAATAAAGGTAGAGGCAGAGACAGAGGAAGAAGCAAAAGCAGAGGAAGCAGAGGAAGATTTCAAGACAGAGGGAAATCCAAAAAAGGGACGACCTGGCCGAAGTTCAAGTGTTACCATTGTGGCCAGGAGGGGTCATATAAAGAAATATTGCTATGCCTTGAAAGGAGAACAAAAACAAGGCAATAGACAGCCAAAGACTGAAGATGGAAACACTACAGTTACTGTCTCAGAGGATATTGCATTATTCTTTGTTGAAGAAGAAGAATGCCTCTATATGTCAGACAATGACACCAAGTGGGTGGTAGATACAAAAGCTTCCTACCACGCCACATCTCGGAAGGAGTTTTTCAGTACATACCAAGCTGGAGATTTTGGTACAGTGAAGATGGGCAACTCTAATTTTTCAAAGATTGTGGGAATCGATGATATTCACATCCAAACCAAAGTTGGGTGCACAATGGTATTGAAAGATGTCAGGCATGTTCCTGATTTACGCCTAAATCTTATCTCAGGAATAGCCTTAGATTGACAAGGCTACAAGAACTACTTTGACAAAGGCATGTGGAAGTTGAAAAAGGGATCTCTGGTGGTAGCCAGAGGACGGGCAAGTGGCACGTTATATAAGACTCATGTGGAGGTGCATTCAGATAGCCTCAACGCAACAGAAGATGAGGCATCACCAAATTTGTGGCACAAAAAGCTGGGTCACATAAGTGAGAAAGGGTTGTAGATTTTGACAAAGAAGTCGCTTATTCCCTTTGCCAAATATGCAAATTTGAACCCTTGTGACAACTGCTTGGTTGGGAAGCAACATAGAGTCGCTTTCCATTCATCATCCAGAAGACAATCAGAGTTGTTGAGCAAAGTATACTCTGATGTATGCGGTCCCATAGAAGTGGAATCTTTGGATGGCAGAAAATACTTCCTGACGTTTATTGATGACGCATCACGGAAGGTATGGGTTTATGTCCTAAGAACCAAAGCTGAGGTGTTTCAACATTTTCAAAAATTTCATGCTATGGTGGAAAGGGAGACCAAAAAGAAGCTGAAGTGTCTCCGAACAAACAATGGAGGCAAGTACACGTCAAATGAGTTTGAAGCCTACTGTGCTACTCGCGGCATCCGACATGAGAAGACTGTTCCTGGAACCCCACAATACATTGATGTAGCTAAAAGAATGAACCAGACCATTGTGGAGAAGGTCCGATGTATGCTCAAAATGGCAAAGCTGGCAAAGCCATTTTGGAGAGAAGCTGTTTGTGTTGCATGCTATTTGATCAATAGATCGCCATCAGTTCCACTGAATTTTGAAATTCCAGAGAAAGTATGGTTTGGGAGGGAGATTTCTTACTCTCACTTGAGAGTGTTTGGGTGCAAAGCATTTGCACATGTATCCAAGGAGCACAGATAGAAGCTGGATGACAAAGCTACTCCATGCATCTTTATCGGCTATGGAGATGAAGAATTGGATACAGATTATGCGATCCGAAAAACAAAAAGGTCATTCAAAGCCGAGATGTGGTATTTCAAGAAGGCCAGACCTTAGAAGACTTTGGGCAACCAGCCAAACCCAAAGTTAATGATGTTTTAGAAATTGTTCCCAATCCTACACCATCACAGCATACCATTGATGAAGAAGAGCTACCGCAGCATGCCGCCAATGATGTAGAGTTACAGAATGGATTGCCAGAAGAAGACGATCCAGAAGAAGAGGGTGTGGAGCAGGGGGAGCTACAACCCCCTCCGCCAAAGACTGTTGGTCCACAGTTGCAAAGATCAACAAGAAAGTCTAAGCCGTCATCAAAATACGCTGCTTCTGATTATATTTTGCTTACTGATGAGGGGGAGCCATAAAGTTTTCAAGAAGCTCAAAATCATAAGGAGAAGAGTAGCTGGCATCAAGCTATGCAAGAAGAGATGCAGTCCTTGCAGAAGAATCAGATTTATGATTTGGTAAGACTTCCCCAAGATCGAAAACCATTGCAGAACAAATAGGTGTTCAAGTTGAAAAAAGATGGCAGCGGAAAGCTAGTCAAGTATAAGGCTCGATTGGTTGTCAAAGGTTTCGAGCAGAAGAAAGGTATTGATTTTGATGAAATCTTATCGCCAGTTGTGAAAATGACTTCCATTCGAGTAGTTTTGGGACTAGCGGCCAGTTTGAATTTGGAACTTGAACAGATGGATGTAAATACGACATTTCTCCATGGTGATCTAAAGGAAGAAATTTACATGGAGCAGCTAGAAGGTTTTGAAGTAAAAGGGAAAGAAAACTTAGTCTGCATATTGAAGAAGAGTCTTTACGGCCTCAAACAAGCGCCTAGACAGCGGTACGAGAAGTTTGACTCATTCATTGTGGGTCATGAGTACAAGAGAACTGTTGCAGACCAGTGTGTTTATGTCAGGAAATTTCTCGATGGAAACTTCATCATACTCCTACTCTATGTTGATGACATGCTAATTGTTGGATAGGATGCCACAGTAATCAGATCACTGAAGAATGAGTTATCACAGTCCTTTGACATGAAGGACCTAGGCCCTACACAGCAAATGTTGGGCATGCAAATTGTGCGCGACAGGAAAGCCAAGAAATTATGGCTGTCACAGGAGAAGTACGTTGAACGGGTGATTGCGAAGTTCAACATGAAAGATTCCAAGCCAGTCAATACTCTGCTGGCTAATCATCTTAAGTTGAGCAAGAGTTCTTGTCCCTCCTCTATTAAAGAAAGAGAAAATATGGAGGCTATTCCCTACTCATCTGCCGTAGGGAGTTTGATGTATGCAATGGTGTCTACCCAACCAGATATTGCTCAAGCTGTTGGAGTAGTAAGTAGATTCCTTTCCAATCCACGAAAAGAGCATTGGGAAGCAGTCAAGTGGATTCTGAGATACCTCAAGGGTACGGCAAAAATGTGTTCGTGCTTTAAAGATGCTAAACCAGTCTTAGAAGGCTATACGGATTCCGATATGGCGGGAGATCTTGATGGTAAAAAATCTACATTAGGATTTCTGTTCACTTTCGCAGGGGGAGCTGTGTCTTGGCAGTCCAAGTTGCAGAAGTGTGTTGCTTTATCCATAACCGAGGCAGAGTATATTGCCGCAGCGGAAGCTGGAAAAGAGATGTTGGGGTTGCAGCGGTTTCTCCAAGAGTTGGGATTAAAGCAAGAAAAGTTCACGGTATATTGTGATAGCCAAAGAGCCATCGACCTGAGCAAGAATTCAATGTACCATTCTCGCACAAAGCACATTAATATTCGGTATCATTGGATACGTGAAGTGATCAAGTGAGAAGTCAGTCATCATTGGTCTCGAGAAATAAACTCGAAATCTGCAGAGACATTGCCGGGATGGACTTCAAGTGAGAAGTCAGTTATCCACATAGGCGTGGAATGAGAGAATTGTTAGCTCCAATGCCCAAATGGAACTCCCACTTTCTCCATTATCTAAAAGTGGCTCTCCCACTCCACCAAACCCACTAGCTAGTGGAAGGGGTTAGTGGCAACCAATAAGCTCATCCCTCAATTGTGTATAAATTAAGGTGAGGAGGATGGGTTTGATAAGAGATTGCAGTGCGTAATCTAAGAGAGATTGTGAGAAACAAGAAGTGAGAGTGCAACAGTGAGTGTTTGTGAGGTGTGAGTGTGTAAACTCCCTCCGGAAAATTCTATAGTAGATAGCTCTCCGTGGACGTAAGCAATTGCCGAACTACATAAATATTCTTGTGTTATTGTGTGTGATTGATTTCTGGTGTCTTACAGTCCTAGGCTTGTATAGACATAATAAGGCTTATAGAAAAATAATAGTACTTAGCAAAACCATTAAAACATTAATTTCCTCTTTGATGTATTGTAAGAGATGTAAGAAAAAAGTCGAAGAAAATGCACCCACTAGATAAGGAAAAAGATGATTCAAAGGAGAGAGAAACAAAGGCTTCAACCTCTTAGGTCATGTGGACTCCAAATAAGTCTCCAAATTGTTTTGTTGGGGGATGGGGGGTTCCGACGGACTTCCAAAATTCTAACACAAATTTATATAGTATCGGGTATAATTTTATTTTATTTTTTTGTACTAGAATTTCACAAAATTCGCGAGATCAACTAATAATAATAGAATATACGTAAATAACATATAAATAATAATTATCGGTCTCACTGAGTCCATTTCTCAAATCTCAAGCTATCAAGCTCATGTGAGCACACAACGAGACAATCGATGCATTGAAATATCTAATTCACGAGAATATATTCAAATTAACCAATAATATTGTAAAAGTATAAAAATATTTAATATCGAGCATGCTGAGTCCATCTCTTGAATCTTGTGTTAATTTTGGCCCAAGTGCATGTAAAACAAGGTGATCGTCATATTATTTTTTAAACATGCAAAGTACTTCTAATGTAACAAGATTGACCGTATAATGGGCCCAGAGAATCAGTCCCTAGAGTTTAGGGTTGGCTCAAAAATCGATGCATGCAAACCGAGATGGTGGAATGCGCAAAAAATAAATTGACAAAAGTTTAGACTAAAATGAATGGGGAAACTTGCAGCCTTAATTACAATTGATTAAACTTAATTGAGGCCCAATTACATTAATTAAAAATTTTTCCTGATCATTATAGTCCTACTCTGATCTACTGTGATAGTAAAAGTAGTTCGGCAATCAAAATCTCAAAAAATCAAGTTTTACATGGGTGTAGTAAACAGGTTAGTAGACAGATTGATGTCCACAAGGATGGGACCATTGATCTAACCTTTTGCAGAAGTGAAGTTTGAGTTGTTGATATATTAATACTGTGCTTGGTTGAGCATTTGGTAAGAAATTTGGAAAAAGAAAGAAAAAATGTGTGAAACTATGTGAAATGTATGTATATTTTATTCACATTCTACCTTCCTTTTCTCTTTCTCATTTCAAATTCCATTCCAAATCCTCTGACCAAACACAGCATAACCAAACTCCGGCTATGCTCATAAAGTTGCGAAGCGTACTTGGAATTTGTTCATTGGAGAATCCAGTTTGAGGGAGGGAGTTGAAAGGTTACTCGGTAATAAGCAAGCTGAGAGGGACAAGTCGTTGGAGGGGCTAATGAAGAACCCTTTCTAAACTGAGTGATAGCAAAACACTCAGTTCAAGGGAAGGCATTAGGAGTTCAAGTCAACTTGAACAAGTGTTCAAGTCAATTTGAATAAGCTTTTGTCCTAGTCTTAGATGTCCATTTGTTTACCATGTCTATAGGAGTTAGTTACTTGTTTCCGTTATAAGTTTCTGGATTTGTGCCTTGATTAGCTCCATTATGCATTTTACTTACGATGTGTTACATATATTAATTAGTGTATTAATTAGTATATCAATCAATTATTATTACTGATTCCACGTATTATATAAATTATAAATATTCAAAACCTCTACAATTATTTCACATTATTTATTAGTACATTAATTAGTACAGGTACATTTAGCATTATTCTTTTACTTTTCTTCGATGATGGAATATATTTTTTCTTCTAAGAGAGAGGAAATCTAGAACTTATAATAGTGAGTGGTGTTTGCGTTTCTTCTTCGTTGATTACTTCTCTCTCTCTCTCTCTCTCTAGACCTTGATTGATCTCTATTTTCATCAGCGATGGCTAAAGAATTGGTTAGATCATGATGCGAGATGTGTGATTCTTTCAGTGATTGTTCCTCTGAATGAAGAAGAACATGAAAATCGTCAAACGAGAGTGGTTCAAATTTGGTTCGAATTGTAGATCTGAAAGCATGAAACTCTTCAGATCTGTTTCAACTAATAAAAAAATTCAATTGCTACTTTAATATATAAAAAAATTTGTACTTTAATACCTATATCCTCTTTAAATTGCACTTTTTAATAAATTTCTCTAAATAAAATCCCTTTAGTTTTTTCAGTTATCTCTGGTAATTATTTATCACAAAGAACTGGGGCTCAAACTACAACGAATCATTAGTATTACACAATATTATTTCCAAAGCATAGTTGCCATTATTGCTTGCACATGATACTTTGTGCATGATACTGTGTTAACCGTTGTGTGTGTGTCTCGAGGGAGAGAGAGATATCTAACACGAAGTGAAGTGACGTAGTAATTAAAGAGTTGAATATTGAAGTTTAATACATTATTTTTTTTATTTTTTTTTTTTTTAAAAAAATCTTATGTTTGATTTTTACAAAGCATAGTTTTAATATGTAATAATTTTCAAAGGTCTTACTCAAACTTATTCTAATCCATGCCATAAGGGTTGTTCAAAAATTAATTATTTTAATTAATTTTTTAACTTTTTACGAAAAGGCGTATAAAAATAAGAAAATAATTAATTTTTTAGTAGTGAATTTTTAACTATTTTAATAATTTGCCAAAACAAACCTAAATAACATAATAAGTTAATAGAAAGCCCAACCCTTAACGGTTAGCAAAGGTCCAAATAGAGAGAGCAGAGCTTCTCTCTCTAGATAATTTTCGGCGATATTCCGGTGATACTTTGGCGACATTCCAACAACATTTTACATTTTTAAAGTATAGATCTACACTACTAGAGTATAGATCTACATTTTTAGAGTGTACATCTAAACTTTTTATGCCCAAAATATGAATTTTGAGAGTTTTCTCCTCCGGTTTCGGCATAAATTTTTAAATTTTTGACACTCGCAATGGTTCCCTCCTCTCTCAAGCCTTCTTTGAGTATACTTCCTTGGCGGCAGTAGTGGCAGAGTTGAGCAGCAGCGACAGGGACAGTGGGTTTTCAAGCCGATCTTAACTTCTAGACCATATCTTTGAGCAAATCGGTAGTTTTTCTTGTATCATAACTATTTTTTTGACGGATTTGATTTTATTTTTTTTTTTTTATTTTGTTGTTTAGTTGGGATGACTATTTGGAATCTTGTTTATATACTGTTTTTGTTTTATCAATCTAATATTTTCCATGTTCTCAAAAAAAAAAAAACACTTAGCAGGTTGGGTTTTTCATGTTGAGATCTCAACATGAGTTCAATATGAGAGAACTTGAAGGGCCCATAAGATCTATTACGAGTCTCATTTCAATAATACAAACCATTTATTTTATAAGATCCTCAATATATATCGTTCATAACTTTTTTTAATCAATTTGATAATGTAGCATTTTCATTTTATCGTATTTGTCTTTACAAAAATAGATTATATATTTCAAAAATATATCTGTCCATTTTTTCAAAAACAAACACAATAAAATAAAATAAAAATTATAATTATAATTATTTGATCGAACTAATTTTTTTTATGAATAATATATATTGAAGGTCCTACGAAAATGAATAATTCAAATTATCGAAACAAGACTCATGACGGCCCTGTAGGCCTCTCAAGTTCTCTAATGTTGAGTGAGAGAATATAAAAGAAGCCCAACCCTTAACGATATTTATGTATAAGGGGGAAATTGCATGCATGCTCCTTTTAAATTGCACAGAATGTATTAATTTAACATTAGAGAGAATACTAAAAGACCAAACTTTGACAATGGTTATTTTTATGTTAGAGGAAACTTGTATATCTTTCCAACATTAGACTACCAACATTCATGGTAACTACTTAGCATTTTTGAAAAAATTTATTTCAATGTGCCATAGCAAATTTTCCAAGTAAAATAGAAGAAACTGTTAGTCACTTAGTCAAACTTACCAAAACTAATGTAGATAATATAAAGACATAAAAATAAATAAGATAAAATTTACATTTCATTATAACAACAATGACATCATTTTTTTAATGGGAGAATTACTTAACAGTGTAACAAGAAAAATAAATAAATAAATTACACAAACATGGAATGCAAGTGAGACTTGCACCCCACCACATAATCACTTGCACACTCCGTATGTTTGTAATTATTTTTCTCTGCTCCACTGTTAAATAATTTTCCCTTTTTCAATCCATATGATTAACAAATTACTAATAAAAATGAGTTAACTGTACGGCCCCGTTTGTTTTCCGAGTTGAGGCCTAGGATTAAGATTAGTAGTGAGGTCGGATTCACAATATCACATTTGTTTGCAAAATAGTCACTGAAGTGATAATCCATTCAGACTCTGAATCCCCTCCAACGAGAGGATTAGCATAGGCCAGAGGATTTGGTATTAGAAATTAAGCCATTGATATTAGAGTGTGAATGACAATTTTATCCACAAAAATGTTCCTTTGATGTTCAGAAAATATCAACAAACTCAGAAATTTATAAAAAAAAAAAAAAAAATTGGCTCAAATGAAGCAACATCGTCATTCTCATCCACAAACCCACAAACCCATAAATTTGCAAGAAAAAAAAAAAAAACCATACCTGAATAAAGCAACATCATCGTTCTCATTAAGGTTGATGATCTCGATCTTGTTCTGCATCATCGTCGGCCTTAGATGGATGAAGTAAAAGCTGCTCGGTTGGCCTTAAATGGATGAAGTGAAAGGTAACATCTTTTTGTTAATCGAATGAACACTTTTTCAAAACCATGGGCTGATTTTGGAGAAACCATTGGCTGGTTTCTTTAATAATAATAATAACAATAATAATAAATAAATTAATAGTTGAACTTTTTTATTATTTTTAATTATGTAATTTTAATTTTAATTTTTGAATAGTTTAATTGGGTAATACATTTATTAGTTGGTATAAGCTCAAATTTAATACTAATACAGATGTGTTTATATAATTTTACATGGTTAATTTCATCCTTACCTCTCAAAACAAACATGAATTAAAATTAAGCTAGAGGATTTGGTATTAGAAATTAAGCCATTGATATTAGAGTGTGAATGACGATTTTATCCACAAAAATGTTCCTTTGATGTTTAGAAAATATCAACAAACTCAAAAATTTATAATAAAAAAATTGGCTCAAATGAAGTAACATCGTCGTTCTCATCCACAAACCCACAAACCCATAAATTTGCAAGAAAAAATAAAAATTATACCCGAATGAAGCAACATCATTCTTCTCTTTAAGGTTGATGATCTCGATCTTGTTCTCCATCATCGTCGACCTTAGATGGATGAAGTAAAAGCTGCTGGGTTGGCCTTAAATTGATGAAGTGAAAGGTAGCATCTTTTTGTTAATCGAACGAACACTTTTTCAAAACCATGGACTGATTTTGGAGAAACCATTGGTTGGTTTCTTTAATAATAATAATAATAAATAGATTAATAGTTTAACTTTTTTATTATTTTTAATTATGTAATTTTAATTTTAATTTTTGAATAGTTTAATTGGGTAATGCATTTATTAGTTGGTATTAGCTCAAATTTAATACTAATACAAAGGTAATTGTATAATTTTACATGGTTAATTCCATCATTACCTCTCAAAACAAACAAAAACTATTACTAGTCCACTGGTTGTCAAACAAACACAACTTTTCTTAATTCCCTCACTAGCAGTCCCCTCACTCCCCTCACTAACAGTCTCCTCACTAATAATTCCCTCACTAACAATCCCTTCCATTTTACCTCTAAAAACAAGCAGAGCCTAGAGGTTTCAAAATGGCCCGCCAGACTGAGGCCCAAAGCCAGGGCCTAGGCAATGCTTTTTCTAACCCAACAAGCAAGCCCAATATGAGGCCCGAGCCGAGGCCCGATCAGCCTAAATGTCACTTTCAAGCTATTTTGGTGAAAAAATTAGAAAAAATTTTTACCAGGCTTGGCACAAACCCACCTCAAACACAAGCTCGATTACTCCTTGGATCTGGGCTTGCACTTGGACCTAGGCCACGATTCCACACATGGGTTAGAACGAGCCAATTTTTGGCAGGAGCCCGATAGGCCCGTGACCTGGCCATTTTTACATGTCTAAAGTGTTATGTAAATTAAATCTCAAAGGAGTCCAATATAACTACATAAATTTGTGAAACTTACTATTCTTCAAATGTGAAGGGAAGGTAGTGTAATTTTAAGGTGTACTCACTTCTCTTAAGTGAAAAGGAGAGACATTAGGCCCATAATATGCATATAAACCACATAGCTTTCCTTGTAATTATATACATTTGTACAAGTACTTCAAAGATAAGAAAAATGTAGCAAGTGGAGAGAAAACTACAAGAAGAAAAGGAGTACACAAAATTTAGAGAGAAGTTAAACATGCAAGCAATTTTTCGGACACTTGACGTACGTCTGGTGATGGATCAGAAGATGATAAACTAGAAAGTACTGTTATAGCCTCTAGTAGTCCTCCAGCAATACTGTTGACAATGGCTTCTTCACTTGCCATTAGAGATGCCATTAGCTTCGCACCTGCCATTTTTTCCTGTTCAACAAAGTGCAGCCATTTACAACAAATGTTCAGTAGTTGTATATTATGCAACCCAAAAATAAAAGGAAAAGAAGAAAACACCAAATCTCATTTCCATCTTTAGATTGTCTCCGATCCATAGAACACAAAAAAGCAGACAGGAACAGTTTTTATTCTCTAAACGCCCAACCTCAACCATCTTATGACTCTTTCTCCTTTCGACAACATTCGGACCGAGGCCTACAAATTTATCGGGAGCTTGCATTGCATGGGTAAGTAGAACCTCAATATTGAACAAACTAACAATCCAGGACTTATGTGAGTGATGTTCAATTTTTCTATGCCAAATAATATCTAGTAGTTCCAGAGCTACATAGCTAACCGTCCATGAGAAGGAAGTCTGTGAACATATGTATATAGTATGTGATTTAAACAAAGAATGACAAAGCCCTAGTAGAATAACATATCCACTGCCTGAAAGCCAACAGTAGTGCTTGTTCTATAGTCAAATGAAGCATGTAAACTCGCAATTAAACTTCATGCCAAATTTGTTTTATGGTAAATACGTTTTAGAAGTTGGGTTCTTAAACAACAGTAATATGATTTCTCTTCTAAGTTGCATCCAAGCATGACTTTTTAATTTTGATGTAATGTGTACTTGTACTATAAATAGGGTCATTAAAATGCTCTTCCGTGATCATAGTTTATTCAAAAATTCAGAAGGAAAGAATTTGAAAAAGCATTGTACTTGATTACCTAAGAAGCACTGATACGTTTATGGTCGTGTGTCCGTGTCCGACACCTCGGACAAAACTACAGACTCTTGGAAAACAGATGTTTATTGTTTAAACATATGAAATGTATTACAAGTTTCACAAAATAATAACTTGGGAATCTATTGATAAAAGAAAATTAATGTAGATTTATACCTCTTCATGAATTCTCTTTTAAACCCTAGAAATTTGTGTTATGTGGTGTATTTTTATTAAATTTAAATGAAATATTCATGGGCAAACTTCCCTTTACTCCCATGTGGTTTGGGTCATGTGCGGTTTACCCTTCTAACGTTTAGAAATGACCACATAACCTGTAAAATAAATTGATATTGTAAAATAAAATGATGTATTATTATTGATTGATTGATGATTGATTGTTTGTTTACAATTCCTATATATAGAAGAAAATGTGGTAGTAGGTGTAGGAGTGAAGTGGAGGTGGTAGGTGGAGTGTGTGATAGTGGAGGTGGTAGGTGTGGAGTGTGTGATAGTGGAGGTGGTAGATGGAGATAAATTCTAACAGCCCCCCGCAAACTCAAGGAGGATAGAAACTAACCAACTTGAGTTTGAAGAGAGGAACAAAACAAGAAAATACATAAAAAAAAAAAAAAAAAGAATAGGAGACACTGTATGGTCGTGTCAGACCGTTGGTGAAGACACTGTATGGTGGTGTCATAACATTGTAGATGACACTGTATGGGGGTGTCATAACATTGTAGATGACACTGTATGGGGGTGTCATAACGTGGTAGAGGACACTGTATGGTGGTGTCAGACCGATGTAGAAGACAGTTTATGGGGTCATGTCGGACCGTTGTAGAAGACAGTTTATGGGGTCATGTCGGACCGTTGTAGAAGACAGTTTATGGGGTCATGTCGGACCCTTGTAGAAACTAACCGGAATCAATGTCGAGACAGTTTACAGAGTCTTGTCGGACCCTTGGAAAAGCTAACCGGAATCAAATGTCGGGACAGTTTACAGAGTCTTGTCGGACCCTTAAAAAGTCGCACCCTCAAAAGGTGTGCCCAATTTTGTCAAAAGGCGTGCCATCAAAAGGCGTGCCCAATTCATCAAAAGGCGTGCCATCAAAAGGCGTGCCCACTTTATCAAAAGATGTGCCATGAAAAGGCGTGCCAGTTTGTCGGGCGGCAAGAGGCGCGCGATACGCGTGGCTGCCTCGGCTATTTAACCAAGACGAAGGCTGAGGCTGAGGCATACCATTCTGAAACCTCTGAAACCAACCCTTCGCTTAAAAAACTCTGCCTCTGCGGAGAGAGAAACTGTGGAACACTTTGTTGCCATTCTGTCACCAACCCTTCCGAACATTACCAGTCTGAAATTGCTATTTCGCTGAAACACTTAGCAACCCAAAAACATGGCCTCTTCTTCCCGTCCAGCTACCCAGAACCTGCTCACGCTCTTTCCAGAACTGAACGAGCCCACAAGAGAAATAACTGGTGCGGTGGCCAGTGAACCTCAACCAAACACCTCTGGTTTTGCTCCATTGAACTTTCCGATGCGGTCGGTGGAGCAAAAAATGGCGGTGCAAACTGATATTGAGGCTAATCAGTATACTCTGAAGTCATGCGTGGAAACCATGACGGCGGTCACAAATTTGTCGAACCGGCTGCAGAGTAGGACAAATGAGGTGCAGCATTTAAATTCCCAGCTGGCTCTGCTCCAACGCATGTATAAGGATGCGCGAGCAGAGATAAGTGTGCTGAAAGCAGAAAATAAGGAGCTGAAGCGGAAGGCCACCGTGATGTTCCGTTTTGGAGGGTCGCCATATGCTGCAGTGGAGGAGCAGGGGGAAGTAAAGGTGCTTGGTGGATTAGGAAGCACAGAGGCAGCACCGTCAAGGACCGCCCATGACGGAGGCAAAAAGAAGAGACCGGCGGCAGAGTAGAGAAGAGAAATCTCACCTGTGAATGTGGTTGTTTTTTTTTTTTTTTATGTGGAAACATGGTGATCGGGGTGAGCCCCGACATGAATAAAATGAGTTTGGTGTGCAGATCTTCCTGCGTCTTTTTTTTTTTTTTTTTTTTTTTGTATAATAAGGAAAATTGATGGAAAAATAAAGATAAAAAAAATAAAATAAAATAAAATAAAATAAAAGTAGGAGTAGTGGAAATATATTATAATAAATATATATATATATATATATTTAAATAAGAAAAGAAGGAAAGAACGTGGATGCACATGGTTTTGATTTTATGATACATTATTTTAATATATATATATATATATATTAAAAAAAAAAAAAATGTGCAAAGCAAGTTGTGTGTCGGTTTCTTTTCAAAGAAGATGGAGTAAAAATAATAAAAAAAAGAAAAAAAGAAAGCTAAGTGGGTTTTCAAAGGATGGAGTAAAATAATAAAAAAAGGAAAAGTTTGTGCAGAACCATCAAGTTCCTGATTTAAGAAGTCTAAAAGAAGCGAGTGGGGTGAATAAAGTAAAAACAAAATATAAATTAAAAATGAAAAAAAAAAGTAGTAGGGATACGAGTGGTGCACGGCTCATCCTCGGCAATGCCATTGGGAAGGCTCCAAAAGATAAGATATTCAAGAAGTACATTGAGATAAAGCTGCAACTTGGTAATGTATGAACTTCAGAAGTACTCTGTCATTGTTATTAATGTACCCATGCCACTTCTCATCAGATGGATACCCATCAGCAAAGTCTTCTGTGGGAGTTCTCATCTTGAGGCAAAAAGTGGAGGGAATGGGGAGAGCGTCACGGAAAATGTCAGTGAGGTGAGGAATGTTGAATCGAGCCTCGAAGTCGTCCTGGAACTTGGACTTCCAATGAGGATCGCTGAAGTCAATCGCGGGAGCGATCGGCGTAGGGGTCGTGTTCTCCGCATGGACGCAAATCTTCTTGCAAAGTCGGCTGAAGCTTGGCCTCAAACTCGGAAGAACCGGGCCGAGGAATTGGTATGAATTTCTCGCCGGAAGAACGATTTTGGAGGCGATCGCCGGCGAGAGTGAGTCCATCAAAGGAGTGTTTGGACTTATGTGATCCCAACGGCAGCGAGTGAGAGAGAGAGAGATTGGGAGAGAATCACATGGCTTCTTCCACCTCTATCTCCCACATCTTGGCTGTTAAAACTGTTCTGCCACCACAAGGGGAAATCACAAGCTCACTGATGAAGTTCTTCCTAATTCAAAAGAACGGAGAGTGACAGGAATAGTCAGCCCAGTCAAAGATCAAGGTATGTGTAGAGGTCCGGCGGGCGGTCAAGGCGAGACTGCCGCCCGCCGGTGAAGCAGAATGACTAGGTTGTTAACCTTGCTCTGATACCATGTAAAATAAATTGATATTGTAAAATAAAATGATGTATTATTATTGATTGATTGATGATTGATTGTTTGTTTACAATTCCTATATATAGAAGAAAATGTGGTAGTAGGTGTAGGAGTGAAGTGGAGGTGGTAGGTGGAGTGTGTGATAGTGGAGGTGGTAGGTGTGGAGTGTGTGATAGTGGAGGTGGTAGATGAAGATAAATTCTAACATAACCCCTACATGATTTGTGGATTGAATTGAACCATTAAACACTCTGTCTAACTTAACAGTAAATGTGAAACACATGGCAGACATAAAGGAGTTATATGCTCATTTTCAAATTTCAATGGGGTAAATCGCACATGGAAAGCACAGAGAGTTAAAGTTCACTTTGCCTTGCAAAAGAAACGACAAAAATATAGGGGTATTTTAGTCTTTTTCATTAATTTGTTAACGGACATAACACTGCACTTCAGTCCACAATCTACAAGGGGGCTATGTGGTCATTTCCAAATGTTAGGGGGGTAAACCGCACATGACCCAAATCATAAGGGAGTAAAATGAAGTTTGCCCAATATTTATATATATATATATATATATAACATACTATGAAACACGGGTGTGGGTACAGATACTAGTATGAGTGCAATACGGGTACGCCGATACATCAAGATCTAAAAAAAAATAGAATAGGGTATGGTTGAAATACGTCAATAAATTTTTTATTTTTTATAATTTATAGTTTGAGATTCAATCTACAAATTAAAGTTTAATACCAAAACTACAAGAAGAAATTACAAAACCAAAAGAGAAATCATAATTTAACAATATTAATACCAATACCAAAGCAAAGTCTATAAGCTATTTTAATGCCATTAAACAACAGAAATTACAAAACAAAGTTTCATTCCAAAAGCAAACTAAGCAAAATTTGAAAATTTGACACTTCCATCAATTTCATCATTAAACAATACATCTTTCATCTCTAACACATCAAGTAAAGGATTTGCAATTTCAAGCAAATAAGAACTCTCTAATAAATTAAACATGTCTCCACCAAGGTCCCATAACTTGGTGCACTCCTGATGTACCCATAAAGTACCCATAGAGTACCCAACTGCCAAAGAATGGATAAAAAATACCCAGTATGCATACAGCCTTACCGGTACAAGCACCAGTACTCAGCAAGTATCCAGGTACGAGTACGGCAATATTTTTAGAATTACCCATGCTTCATAGATAACATATAATAAATATATAAAACAATATGTTTTCTGTCCATATATGTTGTGTCCTACATTTTTGTGAAAATTGTCATGTATGCATGTTTGTGTTCATGCCTCTTCGTTGATTAATCTCAAATATGACCCTAATATTTTTGCAGGTTACAAAGAGTCAAACCAAACCAAGGCTTAAATCTCATCAAATGGTGTCGACTACATGAATCCTTCTTCTCCACTCGACTTTGTCAAAGGTCATTTGGTTAGTCAAATTCAGGAGATTCATATCTCTACTTATTACAGTAGCCCATATCAATCTAGATCTGCCACTTCCCCTAACACTTTCAGTATATGACAAACCATCCTAATCTATTCTATCTCAACTTATTTTCTATTAGTGCTAACTCTGTCTTTTCTAGTCTTGTCACACATCCACCTTACCATCCTCATCTCAGCAACACTCATCTTATCTACATGTTTCTTAGCTGTCCAACATTCTATCCCATACAACATCGCTGGTTTAATAACCGTTTTATAGACCTTTCCTTATAGTCTAATGGATATTCATTTTTCGCACAGTACCCCAAACGCACTGCTCCATTTAAGCCACCCCGCCTTAATTCTATGAACCACATCTGGTCCAACCTCCCTAATTATTGTGATAATCGATCCTAAATAATGACAATATTCACTCTTAGATAGTTTTTGATTCTCAATCTTCACTTCTCTGTTTCCCTTGTTACTGTTACTAAAATTACACTCCATGTACTATGTCTTAGTTTTACTTATCCTAAATCCTTTAGTTTCAAGTGCTTCTCTCTAAGTCTCCAACTTAGTGTTAACTTATTCTTTGCTCTCATCCACTAACAATGTGATAACCCCATTCTGTCTGATGCCGTTAATCTTTAATTATATTTGTGATTATGTGCTTAATATGATTTTGGATGTTAAGCATGTGATTATATACGTTTTCGAATTTATATCTATCCCTCGTAGAGAGATCTATTCTATATGCGGCTATAATATGAAATTGAAGGCCTTATCGGCTTCAAAAACCATAATTGATTGAATTATTGTGATCGGCATAATTTTTAGAGCCTACAGTGAAGTTTGATTAAAATTTGATTCAGACTGAATTAATTAAATTACTTCAATTAAAATAAGCTCCAATTACTTAACTTAATCATGGATTAGTGAATTAAGTTAACCTAGCCTATATATATGCTAATTAAGGTGCTTAGCTCATTTTTGAGCTCAAAATTCAGCTTGTAGGGAGAGCATTTTATAGAGAGAAGTGTGATTCTAGAAAGGGTGAGGCTCAATCTTGAAGATTTGGCTAGGGGCTTGAAGAATTGTGTAAGAACTCAAGAACTAACTTGTGAAGAGTTGATTGAAAACTCTAGGTAAGTCATGAACTTATAATTCATGAAATTAAGTTATCAAAGATATGAATTTAAGAAGATTATGAGAGTTAATGTAAGAAATGGCTTAAGGATGATGAATAGGGAGGTCTAACATACATACATGCATGAATTTGTTATGTTTTCTCATTTGTGAACATGAATCTTGTAATTCATGTACAATTAAGAGTTGTATCTCACATGCATGCATCAATTGTAAAGTTTTGAAGTCCAATTTTAAGCCTTGAAGCTTGTGAATGCAAGATGTAAAACATAAATTTTACAAACATAAAGTTTAATGTTTGAATCTTGTTGAATTCATGAAATTTTGAACTATAGGTAAAGCTAGCTTCAATTATATGTATTTGGGAGTGCTCTTGCATGTTTGAGTGAGTCATGCATGCATTTAAGTGTTAAAATCAAGCTTGGGGCATTGTTCTTCAAATCTGGAAATTCCAGAAATTCGACCTATCACTTTAGTGATGGAGAGGTGGCTTGAGCATACATTTCGAGCTCCCGGTACTTTTGCTGACATTGGGGGTTGGCTCAAACGACCAAAAGACCGCTCTAGTGACCACCCTTTATTCTCAATCTTGGCTCGAACAACTAAAAAGTTGGCTCGAGCATAAAATGAAAGCATCCAAAACCTTTCGCAGACCAAGGGGTTCGCTCGAGCGACCAATGTTGCACTCGAGCGAAGTGTCCTGTTTTAGGAATTTTGAAAAATTGTTTTATATTTCAATTTCCGTTCTTTTTCAATTCTAAGCACTCTTAGGCATACATTGAGCATTTTAAATGAACCAAAGAGGTAGGAAGAAGCATAAGAAAGATTGTTAAAACCTACCATCACCTACTCCACCTACTACACCTACCACCACCTACTACCACCTACTACACACCTACCACTACCACCTACTACCACCTACTCCACTACATCTCCTATATAAGGAGCCCCTCACCATTTGTAAAATACAACATACAACATTCAATAATACATCAATTTTAACATGGTATCAGAGCAAGGTTAAGCAGTTCGTATTTTTCGCTTCACCGGCGGGCGGCAACCTCGCCTTGGCCGCCCGCCGGACCTCAACCTAGTCCGCTAGAATTTTCTACACATACCTTGAAATTTCTTCGAGTCCACCACCTTCACGCCCAACTCCTTCGAGTCACTGTCCTTGACTCACCCAGTCAACCCATCACCACCAATTTTCTTCCTTGAAGCTTCCTCTGTTCTCGTCCTGTACTCTGGCAACCTTTTCCGTTGTAGAAATGGCAAGAAATCTTTTGTTTTCTTTGCTGAAGCCGTCATCAGGTCTGCTACGTGCATTACTGGAGAATCCTTGGAAGAATGAATCCTCTTCTTCCCAGCAATGGCTCGAGATTTAGCAGAGAGAAGGACATCATAATAGTTTGATCTTTCCTCAAAAATCTCGATGCCTAATAACAGTCCCAAAGCCTCGGGCAACAACCAGCTCAGCAACATTTACGCCTGCCTGCTGGAAGTCTACACCTATCGATTGTCGCAGCCATCTCGTGCAGTTCTCATCTTCTGCAAGTTGAATGGAATTGATTTTGAGGAGATCACAGTTGACTTGATTAAACGTCAACACCTATCTCCTGAATTTAAAGAAATAAACCCTATGAGACAAGTGCCGACAATAGTGGATGGAGATTTTAAGCTGTTTGAGAGTCATGCAATTCTCAGATATCTTGCTTGTGCGTTTCCTGGAGTTGCAGATCATTGGTATCCAACTGATCTCATCAAAAGAGCTAAGATTGACTCAGTGCTGATTGGCATCACTCCAATCTACGCCGTGGTGCAGTTACATTTCTTCAGAATACTGTATTTGCACCTGTTCTTCGCATTCAACCAAATCCACATGTAGCTGCTGAAGCTGAGAAAATTTTGTTTGCATCTCTTGAACAGATTGAGACATTTTGGCTCAAGGAAAAATGAGCAGTTTTTGCTGGGAAACACCCAGCCATCTATGGCAGATCTCAGCTTGGTTTGTGAAATTATGCAACTAGAGTTTTTGGATGAGGAGGATCGCAATCGAATATTAGGCCCACACAGCAATGTTCAACAGTGGATTAAGCTGTGGGTCTTGCTTTGAGATTAGCCATTTTGATTTCGTGCATAGTGTAGAGATACACGTGATTGGTATTCTGGCCCATGGTTTTGTGTACCAGCACATGGTTTTTTTGCCATGTATTATGGGTTAGTGCTTGAGCAGCTGTAAAGCTTATTGGTGGGACGTGTTTTGTGATGAGGTATGTCACTAGTTGATATTATATATATATTTATATATATTCGACCAAAAAAAAAAAAAAAATCAACTCCACTCACCTTTGAATTTTCATTCTCAAGACACCCATGTGGGCTTGTCCCCTCTCTCCTCCGTTTGATTCCAACTTCATTATTTTTTTATTTATTTTCTCCAACTCACTTTTCATCTCTTACAAATATCCACTCCAAAAAAAAAAAAAAAAAAGAAGCTGAAGAAGCAAAACTGCACACCAAACTCATTTTATTCATGTCAGGGATCAACCCCGATCACAATTTTACACAAAAAAAAAAAAAAACAAACAAACAAACAAACAAACCACCCCAACACACCCACACCCACAGTGGGATTTTTTCTTCTCTACTCTGCTGCAGGTCTTTTCTTCTTGCCTCCGTCCTGGACGGCCCTTGCCGGTGTTGCCTCCGTGTTTCCCACTCCACTGGGCACGATCACTCCACCCTGCTCCTCCACTACAGCATATGGCGTACCTCCAAATCGGAACATAACGGTGGCCTTCCGCTTCAGCTCCTTATTTTCCGCCTTTAGCACACTTATCTCTGCTCGCGCATCCTTATACATGCGTTGGAGCAGAGCCAGTTGAGCGTTTAACTACTGCACCTCATTTGTCCTACTCTGCAGCCGGTGCGACAAGTTTGTGACCGCCGTCATGGTCTCCACACATGACTTCAAAGTATACTGATTGGCCTCAATATCTGTTTGCACTGCCATTTTTTGCTCCACCGACCACATAGGGAAGTTCAACGGCGCAAAACCAGAGGCGCTTGGTTGAGGTTCACTGGCCACCGCACCAGTTATCTCTCTTGTTGACTCGTTGAGGTCGGGAAAGAGAGTGAGCAGACCACGGGACGAAGAGGCCATATTCTGGGTAGCTGAACGAGAAGACGAGGCCATGTTATGGGTTGCTGAGTGTTTCAGAGAAGGGTTGGTTACAGAGTGTTTCAAGATTTGCAGCTCTTAGCGACAAGCTCTCAAAGAACGAAGAGGTTTCAACTGGTTTGTTATGCTTCCAAGCCTCAGCCTCCGCTTCGGTTTATAAAGACCATGATGAAGAGGCAGACACGCGCATTATGCGCCGCTCGGCGCTAGACGACAACATAGGTGTGCCTTTTGATGGCACGCCTTTTGATGGCACGCCTTTTTATGGATTGGGCACGCCTTTTGATGGCACGCTTTTTGACAGATTGGGCACACTTTTTGAGGGTGCGACTTTTTAGGGGTCCGACAAGACTCTGTAAACTGTCCCGACATTGATTCCGGTTAGCTCCTTCATGGGTCCGACAAGACTCTGTAAACTGTCCCGACATTGATTCCGGTTAGTTTCTACAAGGGTCCAGCAAGACTCCGTAAACTGTCACAACAACTGTCACAACATTGTCTGCTACAACGGTCCGACATGACCCCATAAACTGTCTTCTACATCGGTCCAACACGAGCCAGTGTCTTCTACATTGGTCTGCCATAACCATACAGTCTTCTACAACGGTCTGACACGACCATACAGTGTCTCCTATCCATTTTTTATTTTTCAGATTATTTTCTTGTTTTTTGTTACTCTCTCCAAACTCAAGTTGGTTAGTTCCTATCCCCCTTGAGTTTGCGGGGGGCTGTTAAAACCTACCATCACCTACTCCACCTACTACACCTACCACCACCTACTACACACCTACCACTACCACCTACTACCACCTACTCCACTACATCTCCTATATAAGGAGCCCCTCACCATTTGTAAAATACAACATACAACATTCAATAATACATCAATTTTAACAAAGATAAATGAAGTAAAGAACGAACTGAATTGTATTGTGACCCGATTTCCGTATGTGCTATGGATTGTGTAGGGTCAATCGCGAAGACGAATAAACCATTTGAACATTGTGAGTAATATCTTAGTAAAGATATTTTCATGTATATTATTTTCTAAATACTACCTACGTGGTAACTTTTCCCGAATCATGAATTTGTATTATGAATGAATATTCTAACTATCTAATTCGTAAAAGACTTGAAACGTGATTGATAAGCACGGAATTATAAGATTGGACCAAAGGTCGTTTTGTATGAATACACAATAAGCCTAAGGCCGTTTGGTAACAGATGAGAATGTGTAATAGGCCCGAGGCCGTTTGGAATATTTGACAGGGACACAGAATGGGCCTAAGGCCGTTTAAAATATTTGACAAGATAAACCTAAGGTCATCTTACAAATGAGTTGGATCGAAGGTCATTTTGTATGATTGTTAAATGGACCAAAGGTCATTTTAAACAAAGAATTGATTAGACCAAAGGTTGTTTTGAATGTGAATATGAATGTGAACATGATCGTGATTATAAACGCACATGTGAGTATGAATTTGGAAATAATGGACCTAAGGTCGTTTTGTACATACAACGTGAAGGACCAGATGGTCATTTGTGCATGGATTCATTAAATGTGAATATGATCTTGAATTTGCATATGCGCATGGATAAGAGTATGGAAATGTTGGACCCGAGGTCGTTTAGTACATATGTTATGATCAGTTATGAAAAATGTTTGGACCCAAGGTCATTTTGTCCCTTCAACATGTACTACGTATAATGGATTGGGCCTGAGGTCATTCCGCTATAATTTGTTTAAGTACGTTATGAATGGGAATTTTCTTCCATATGTATTCAATGCAAGTATGATTTATTTACATACGAATCTCATTCATTAACCCCTGTACTCTGGTATTATTCACTGGGCATTAACTCACTCTTTATTTATATGTATGTAGGTGAGCAGCGAGATATCCAGCCCCAGCCTTAGTGTAAATGTGAAGGAGTACCGAGTTTTGATGTCATCCAAGGTTGCCCCACATATGAGGTTTTTTATTTTCCTTTTTGCTTTCTTTTGTGGTCATATGTGACCAAGTTTGTATAAACCTTGGTTTTTGAAAAGACCGTTTTTGGTGTTTTGGTTTAGTACATAACAAGTCTGAATGATCCTGGACATGTACAAATTGCATATGTATGCGATGTGTGAGTTATTATATATGTGTGAAAGGTTTTTACCTTGCCATATATGCACAGCTCATTGGATAATGATTTATATTTTGCTTACGCTTTTGGCCCCTTATTATTAATCATGATTTGATTTCTGTCGATGCCGTAAGTAATCTCACGATTACTAGCCGCCTACGAAGCATGGACACGGACACGCGACACGACACGAATACGACATAGACACGCCGACACACTAATTTTCAAAACATACAGGACACGACACATGGGGGACACGGGTAAAATATATAATTCTATATATATTTATTAAATGTTATATATATGGATATATCATTCAAAAATAATGAAAAATGCAATATGACACTAATTCCTATAAATTTATATGGTTTCTATTTTATTTTGTATCTTAAATTGTTTTGTTCAAACTCATAATTAGTTTCACCTGTGTCTAATTGATGGACACGCGTGTTTAAGCGATAAACATGTGTCCTCCAAGTGTCCAAAGAGTGTCCGGATCTTTAAGAAAAATTAAAAAACAGGACACGTTTTGAGGAGTGTCGGACACGTGTCAGGATAGTGTCCGAAGAGTGTCGGTGTCCGACACAGACACGACACGGATATGCCACCTCCTTAGAAGTGTCCGTTCTTCTTAGCTAGCCGGTTATGATCCTAACTTCTAGAGGCGGGTTAGGGCATGACAAACACGATATCATCTGCAAAAAGCATACACTATAGCACATCATCCTGAATATTTCTCATCAACTCATCCATAATTAAAGTAAAAAAATAAAGACTTAAAGTTGATCCTTGGTGCAACCCCACAATAATTGGAAATTCACTTGTCTCTCTAGCTAGCAATCTAATAGTGGTCACCACACCTTCATACATGTCCCTAATCACATCAATATAGTCTTTTGTTACCCGTTTCTTCACTAAGAGTCATGTACTCTAGAAACTAAGAAGTGCATAATTATTTAAATCTGCATATAAAGAACATAAGGAGGACATATATCTATTCTTGAGCAATTTCACTCATTCTGCGGTGTACAGATGTGAAAAATTTTGACAGGCAAAACTCAGGTAAACCCACAGACAATAGGTCAGAAAAGAAATAAGTTATTTGCCAATAAATTGGTAGAAAACCGAAAATGGACGTATTTATCATAGTGGACTTCTTACCTTTTCTGATCCTTCTCTAAGAGATTTCAGAGAGACTCTGAGAAGATCAGAAGTGTAAGGAAGAATTGTAGACTTCAGATGATATACTGCTGAGAAGAAAACCTGGAGGCATGCAGCTCTATACTCTGATTCCATCATCACCTGCTATCACCACCGAGATGAATAAAGAGGAATGGTAACATTAAAAATGTGGAGCTGCTAGATATTGAAAGTCGGTACCACTCGAACCCAACAATTGTGACCTTTATTATGACATACCTCTACAGACTGAATGAGACGTGGAAGAATTTCTCGAGCAAAGGGTCTCTTGCAAGAGTCTGGGATCTTTTGACAAGCACTGATGAGAACATTAGCCATGCATAGAACAAATGACATAGATATCGATGCCTCATATGTGCAGTCCTTATCACGTGTTAATTGATGGATCACATAACTGCGTACTGAATCTCTCATTGCAGCATCCCCTGCATTTGGAATCACAGAGATCAGTTGAATTCTTGTAAAACGCAAAAGTGCTTATACAAAGAGAAAATAAGATACTGACGTGAACTGTCCATTCTCACAAGGCTTGTGTTCTTTGAGGTCAAGTCTCTGAATGATTCTAGAGCTTGTAGTTCAGTACATATCATCAGTGCTAGACAATCAATACACCCATGCTGAGCTTTGGAAACTGAAAGAGAGAAAGATACTTGCAGCCATCAGGCTTTAGTAACAGTATGAGGATTGGCAAATTTAGAAAAGAAAACTTGTTACCTTCATCCCCATTAGATGAAGGCCACAACAAGATGGTTTCTATAGTGTTCCTAATTTTGAGCACAATAGGATGTAAAAGTGAATCCCTGCCTCTAGCCTGTATACAAGAAGAAACTACTATCATTTAGTTGTTGAATGTTAATTCAAGTAATAGCAGATACAGGACACTTAAATGCCCAGAACAAATAGTAATGAACCATGACAAATGGATGTTGATGACAGATTTTTACCACAAGGGATGTACAAATTGAAAACAAACAAGCTTTTATCTTCAGCACATCACGAGCATCTACAGCATGTTCCAATTGCGAGGCAATAAGTGGAAATAGCACCTGCAGAATCACAAGGCAGGAAGGTTAGAAGGTAAAATTAGAGAACAACTGAATACGAAATTAGAAAGCAACACCCTTGCATAGAACTGAATAGCAGAGTGACAACAACAGATATTTGAATAAATGAAAAATTACAATAAAATTAAATGAAATATTGGCTCATGTCAACTATTTAAAGGAGTATGCTCTACTACATGTGACTCCACTCAGTCAAGAAGAATTGAATTTGACACAGAATGCAGCATTCATCCAGAGCATCATAACAATACCAAGAAGAAACAGACCAGCTGCACTTTTTTTCCCAAAGAGTCAGCATGTAGCAAGTGATGATTATCTATATACCTCAAGTTTCCTATAGAAACACAACAATTGCTCTTCTTTTATTTTCCCCCCTCCTAAAATAAAACATAAAAGAAACAACCATGTACTTCCAGCAATCCAAACCAGAAGGGAACAAAGCCTTCTCTGTTTCCAATCATGTACCAAGTGGCACCAAAAGTGCATACTTCACCCAGGGAACAATGCTAAAGCACATGTAAATCTACAAAATCTGAAAAAATAAACTCTTCACTACCTTTGTTCAAACATAGAAAACCAGGGTCCATGGGTTAAACTCTTGTATCAGTAAAGTGCTAAATGCATAATTAATTGGATTGCAAAAAAACCTTAGTTAAAATAATCAAGTACACAAGGACTACAAATGGAATCTTTCAATAACTACTAAATACGCAAAAGAGGTGCAATAAGGTTTAACTTGACACTTTTTTATAAACAGAAATCTTGGGGGCTACAAACAAAACCTTCTAGAAAATATTACACTTCAGGAAAGTATGACCAACACCATAATTGAGTTGGTTAAATTTTATCTGCAAATAATCCAGTGATGCACTATCTAAGCAGTGATCTTTTCTGGGGACAGACTAATATGGGCATTGAAATTCACTAAGAATTTCAACTTTTTTGCTCCTACATTTTATTTATATGAATATACTACAGTTTAGAAATTCATCATTAACACAATATGGCACTACATAGTAAACCCAGACGGAACTCAAGCACAGCAGAACTCAATCTATGTAAATTTTGGCAGAATCATATAATTGCAACTCTTTTCAGGGTAAGAAATTCCATAATGCTTAGTTATCCTCATGCACAAAACATATAAATAAATAAATAATATATACACTGCATATCAAACTCTAAAAATGAATGGATAAGTAAAATTGTGCCTATTGTTGCCTATACTAAGCTTTGAAAAGGAGAAAGGGGACCCTTAATGTAAGATTATCTGAAAAAAGAAGATTGTATATAGATGCACAAACAAAAATTCTTTGAACTAATAAGAAAATAGAGGAAAAGGCCCTAGTAAGAAGAGGCAACAACTTTCTTCCAGTGCTTAATACAGTAAAAATTTACAATCCCCTCATTGTAAAGAGCACTCCGTAAAATTGTAAGAACCTGATAATGCATCAAGCGCCATAAAATGCCACGCACAACAAACATCAACTTTAAAATTTTAGCATCTACTCAGTGGTTAAAACCTGACCTACTAATCTTTAGGTTACGGGTTTGAACCTAAGGGCAATCACTTTGTGCAAATTATGCCAAGGGATAGCATCCAGTGGGGACTAAACTGGGCAGACTTTAAGATTTTGAAATTGTCAAAAAATAATTATAAAAAATACATGTACCATGGAATTTGTTTTGTAGCAAATGTAATCAAGCATTAAAACGTCATCTAAGCAATAGCATTTGGTCCAGCATTTTCTTTCTCTTCTTTCCCTTATTATTATTATTATTATTTTCCAAACAGCATTCATTCTTCACTTGATATACTGATAAGTGTGTATTTGTAACCAAAAGAATATTGTAAAAACAAAGTAACTTCTCTTGCAAATAAGGAGAACATTTGGCATCGCAAATTACCTGGGGATGAATCCGGCCACAAAGCTCAGCTGAAAGTTTCCGAACATCTTCGAATTCAAACTTATTAAATGCCCTGAAATAGATAGTAGCGGTAACATCAGCTCCTCAATTAGTATTTATTTTTAAAAAGCATATTTCACTTTACCCCCGGTGGTTTGGGCCACGTACTAATCACTCCCCCGACATTAAAAAATAAGCTTACAACTCCCTGTGGTTTTTGGACTAAAATACACTGCTCACATCATTAATGGTAAAAGAAAAAAAGGTCACTATACCCTCGAATATAAGTCGCACTTAGTCATCATTCCCAATCTGTAAGCTGTTGGAGACCTTGATATGTATTGTCAGACCCCTTTCCTAACAGCTTAAGCTTTTGGAACTATTGATGATCTAACACGGTATCAGGGTTTAGATTTGAAGAAGTCTTGGGTTCATGTCTCTCAGTTTGCATTTGTTTCCCTGTTTGCATTCTATTTTTGTAAATGTTTGGATGTTTCCATCTCTATGTGCAAGACAGTGCTACACGAGGGAGGGTATTCGAGATCTTGATATGCATGGTTGAGCACCTTTCCTAACATCCTAAGCTTTTGGGACTAGTTCTTATCTTATAATCTTTCCCACATGTCTTTGCCAGCCGTTGCTGTTAAAGGCCAATCAATGACCAGTTGTTGATTCAAAATTTCTGAATTCTAAAGGAAACTTCAAAACTATCCAAGTCAAGCAACCCATCCAATGTGAATATCCAAAGAGAGTGAAAGAGATGGCCCCATCATTTAATAATTGTCTAACTGGTCATTGACTTGCATCATTTGTTCAGAAATGAGAAAAGATAGAGAGGGAGAAGCAGTGGAGTGAGAGATGTAGAGTGTGGTGGCGGCGGCAGGGAAGGAGGAAAGGGGTGGCAGGGGTTAGTATAGAGAAAGGAGGTGGTTGGAGTGGAAGAAGAGAGGAAATGGACAGAAGAGGGAGAGAAAGAAGACACTGGCATCTTGTAATACGGATGGTTTTTAAGGATATTTTTCAACCCAGGAAAATGGTTGTATACTCACTCTCAACACAGGTGCGTGAGTTGCATCTCCAATTAATTTGGACAGAAATTGCAACGGCACACTTTAGTCGAAAGAACACATGGAGTTGTGTTATGTGCTTCCTTTTTATTTTTATTTTTTAATGCTAAGCAGTTATCATGGCCCAAACAACAAGGGACACACACATCGAGAGAATTATCAAAAAGACCTGTTCAGAAGAATTCCAGCAACACTCTCAGCATCATGAATGTCAAAATAACCTGTATCTAGATTTCCAATTATGAAAAGCGGAGTTAGTCATAAGTGTAGGATGATTTGTTTCTAACAAAGCTTGTGAGATGAAATGCAAAATGAGTTGCAAAAGGCTTGTTTAGAGCTGCAATATCCTTATTTTTGGCCTTAAGGACTTCATTACACGGTAAAACAAGACAATTAAGGCAGATCGTATTTCTTAAGTGCAGAACTTCAGACCAGATGATAAAATATTGAAACTACAAAATAGAAATGAATGTATATATCTAATCTTCGGGACCCTGGAACACAACACGTAATGGTAGAGTGAAAAATTCCTTAACCATAAAGAATCCACACAACAAATCTATAACAATACTAGGAGGGGTAAAACTTGAGACAAACATATAAAAGGATGAATAAGAAAAATTCAATAGAAATATTTGTATATGTTTCTGATATATATTACTCACACAGCTCAGTCTAGGGCAATCAAAGAACTTTAAGAAATGTACAACTTCACCGATCCTAACTCTTTACTCCTAGAATTAAGTAGAGCAAAGACATGGACATACAACGTGACACAGACACACATGCACGAGAATTTTCAAAAATTATTGGCCACAATATGCCTAGAACACATTAAAATTAATATTTTAATAAATTTATTATGTCAAATATATGAATAGTTTATTCAAAGGTAATGAAAAAAACAACACTAACTAAAATTTAAACACCATACAATTCAAACATCAAGATATCATTCAAGTAAAAATTGCATTCTAAAGAATGCAAAACAATTTTAGAACATTAAAATACGCATGACGTGTTCATCATATAAATGTTTCCAAACTTATTTAGAGTACACAAGTTGCATTATGAAGAATTTAGAATATTGTTACTATGAAGAGATTCATTACAAAGGTCGTGTTCGAAGATTTCATGAAGTGGCGCTGAAAGTGTCCAACAAATGTCCAGGAAGCTTCCAGTATTATAAATATAAAATTTTAATTAAGACAAGTCGGAGAATTGTCAGGCACACTTATAGGAGTGTCTGTACAACATATGACATGATATGCATCCTCCATAGAAGTCTATACGCTTTTTAGCTCAGAAGGGCAAAAATAGCTACATTCATGATGATTACAGGTTTGACTGAGATGAAAAGAGTCATGGGTGCAAATCCACACTTCCGATGAATTTGCCCCCCATAACTAATAAATAAGACTGCAATAGGATTAAACTAGGAACTCATTTATGTGAGATTCTAAATTAGACGAAGCATTCTTAGCAGCATTCTCAGCAATTAAATGACATGAAAAAAATGGTTATGGACTAATAGATCAGTGATTGGCAGTGAGAACTCGTCTCAAAGCGGAAAGCTGACTTTGATAGTAGTATTTAGACCATGCCACCAAGGATACAAAAAAGTTTACAGTCTCAAACATTAATTTTATGATTTCTAATCTTAGTGTGTTGTGAATATTCAAAACATGACATGGTAATAACATAACTACTTACAAAGATGAGGAATAAACGGCCCATCAACTAAAAGTATTATAATTAAGGGAAAAACTCCAGTTAAACAGGATAAAAAACACAAGTTCTCATTGGCTGACATTCAACAGAGTAAAGTTTCCTCAACCAGTTGCGACAAGGCAGAATAAAAACATATTTCATACCTCCCCCAGAACCCCTTCCCTTGTGTGACACAAGTCCACAAGGCAACCGAAAAAGAAAAAGGATAAAACGTGTTTTGGGGGGGGGGGGGGGGGGGGGACACAGAAAAATTAAAAATACTATCAGTCACTAATGTAGCATTTTAGAGATGACAACATACAAGCAAACAAGCAGAGAAATTTACGTTGAACCGCCAAATACTTGTAAATTTCACTAGGGAAAAAAATAAAAATATAAAATAAAATAAAATAAAATAAAATAAAAGAAGAGAAGAAAGGGGCTTCGAGATGGACAAACTTTACGACTATTATGTTTTATAAATTCACAAGAACAATGAACTCACCTTGAAAGACGCAAAGAATAAACAGACAAGAAAAGAAAAAGGAAAAAATGAATTCACTGAAGGCACGGATCATCATACCTTGTTTGCAAAGTTCACCATATATAAGTGAAGAATTGAGATCATTAAAAACTCTTAGTGGAAGCAGCCTGATAATAAGTAATGGACAAAGGCGATCAAAGAGAGAATGCTCCAACTTCAGAGGATTATCAACTTCATAGTTTTGATTCTCCCATCTACAAAATTTTTCATCAATTTCACCCCAAGAAAAAAATAATAATGATAATAATCTCTATTATCAGAATCTTACAATTCGCGATTCAATTAACCATTTTTGAAAAATCGATACAAATCTATGGGTGAATCTATTTTGGAAGTGAATCTCTAGTGAATTGCACGATTCACAATCAATTCACGATTCAATTCACTTTTTACGATTCATGCAATTTTTGAAATTATTGTGTCTGACATGTTTTCGACTCTTCTTTTCTCTATCTTTTTAGTAAAAATGACATAATACAAATTTTGATAGCGTTTAATACCAAAATAACTAATATATATACATGATTTGTTATTTTAGTGATCATGAAGTTTTTAATAGAATCCAATTAAATTCGGTCAGACCCAATATATTTTTTACCTTTCTTTCCATTTTTTTCCCTTTAAAAAATCTTAATATATCTTCTAAAGATATTTAAGATTAAAGTTACACTATGAATTATCTATTGCTAATTTATTAAATTGAATATAATTGAATATTACATGTGCAAAGTCAATTATACCTTTTAAAATGTTTTACGCTTCAAAATAAAAGATTTTAAACAATTCTTTCTTATTATTTCACTGTTACTTATGTATGCTTATTGTCCAAATATCAATATTGTTGTTAATTATTGTTACTTTGAAAATTGATAGTTTGTCTATTTGGTTATTATCTTTATTAAGAACTGTTGATAAAAAAATATCTAAAAAAAAAAAAATGTAAGATAGTGATCTTACATAGGAACCTTTATTAACTTCTTACCTATTAAACTACGTGATTATCATTCAAAATAACATTTTCATTGATTTAAGTGTAAATATATCATATTCATAAGATATATTTAACATCTAAATGTGTAGATATATATTTTTAAATAATTTAGAAAAAGTGACAGAATCTTTACGATTCACGATTCGATTCGATTCAATTCGTTATTCAGTACGAAGCCATTTCGATTCACGATATGAATCCAAATTTCAAAACTATGATAATAATAATGAGAGAGAACAGTTTACACACCAAACATAAAAACATTGAAAACAGATGCAACTGTTTAAGGTAAAAAATTGAAACCCATCCTACAGAACTATGGCATCATGTGAAAACATGAATCAAGACTCTTTTCATGTTTCATAGTGGATAAGTGGGGGGATGCACACAAATCACAAGTAAAATATGAAACAACTTCTTGACTTCTAGCACTGACCAAATGATTGAAAAAAACAGACTAATAAAAGAGAAAGGAATAGAACATGTCCACTTCCTTAATTGATGATAGGGATATTCACTGAAGATGGTAAGGAATATACTCAATGGCCACATATTATGGCATGATTCAGACAAGTAAATGAAAAGCCAAAGGGTCCGTTTGTTTTTAGAGGTAGACTCGGTAGGATTGTTAGTGAGGGGATTATTAGTGAGGAGACTGTTAGTGAAGGGATTGTTAGTGATGGGATTAGAAAATTTGTGTTTGTTTGATAACCAATGGACTAGTAATAATTCCTGTTTGTTTTGAGAGATAGAAGTGGGATTAACCAGTAAAATTCCATAAATACCCTTGTTACATTATTATCAAATTTGGAAATTTAGTGAGTGGATTATGAAAAATTGTGTTTGTTTATGATATATTTTAATATTAAAAATTATATTTTATAAAAAATACTTAGGATCTCTTTTTTTGGGACCCCACAACCCTCTTTAAAAAATTATATTCAATTATATTTTATAAAAATATTATTATGAAATATTATGTAATAAATAGAAAATCAAAAGAAAACAAATCATCCAGCCCATGGTTTTCCAAAACCAGTGCGTGGTTTCAAACATTGTGTTGAAATATTTTATTCACTCAAATATTGGTTCATTTCATCATCATCTTCGCCTTCTCTGTTAAAAAACAAACGCAGAGTTTTGCCTTCATCCATCACCACCACAACGACGACGATGACGACGATCTTCACCGTCAATGACAACGACGACGCAACAACGCTGATCATCACCGTCATTCACTGCAACGACGCCGATCATCACCATCAACGATGACGATGACGATGACGATGACGATGACGCCGATCTTCACCGTGTTTTGCAGAAGAGTGAAGAAGAGAAAAGAAGACAGGATTTATGAAATTTCTCCAGTTTCTCTTCTCAATTAAATTATCTATTTTCTTTTTTTCTTTCTTTTCTCTTCTTTAATTTCCATTATTTTTTCTTTTCTTCTTTTCTACAATAAAGAGTAGAAAATTAATTGAAAAAAAAATGGAAATTATTCATTATTTCTGAGTGTGGTTAAAAATTTGGAGGAGGGATCTATTTTTCTGTTTGATGATATGGTGGATAGTATGGTCATTTACATCATAATCCCAACGGCTTCTTTTTCAATACCAAGTCCCATGAGGGATTGTTAATCCGTTGGTTTGAGGGGATTCATAGTCCGTTCGGACTATGACTCCGGTACAACGTTGTCAAAACAAATGGGAGGTATGGGCACTGTTCATCCTTCACAGTCCACTCCAGACTGTGAAAGCGGAAAACAAACGGGGCCAAAGAGTTGAAATAAAATGCTGCAGTGGAATGATACAGTTGGAGTACCTTAAGCAGTTCTCAAACAAAGGACACATGGTACATGTGCAATTGAATATGTAAATAGGTTGAATTGAATACCAAGTACACATTAATTATGGGGTGGTTTAGATAGATTTACCACTATCTCCAACTTCAGTAGGGAAAATAAGAGTGGAGACAATCAGAGAGGATAGGAAAAAAGGACAAAAATAACAAAGAAAACCCATTAGAGTAATTCTATATCGATGAAAGTCGCATCACTTTCCAGCCTATGCTTTTAGAGTAATTAGTTATTACCATCTGGATCCTTTTAAGCGATTTGTAAACTAGACAAAGGTGCTGGTTCACACAAGGTGATAAAAAGAAGGGGGGAAAAATACGTTGTGGATTTACTAGTTGTTAGGCTATTTTACAAAGGCACACTTCAGCAATCTAGCTTGAGTAGTTAATTATTACCTATATGCAAATGTTGCCAGCCAATACACTAGCATACAAAACAGGAAACAGGAAGTCTTTGTATTTAACTTTTTAACTTACCATTATATATAACAGTAAATCAAGCACATAAGATAACCAGTACACAATTCAATTATAGCATTTGAACTATCAGAGATTATGAATGAGATTTTTCGAACATCGAGAGGTTACACGTGAAATCAAAGAGAACATTTTATAACGCAATTCACTCACCTGTTTTGCTGTCTTGTATGTAACAGAAGTTGGTGAAAGACAACATCTACAGCATCTGCCAAGTGTTCACTTATATAACTTAGGAACCTGACAATAATTGCGTTTGATGGTTCTGCAAACATCTTGTCAATCAATGGTTCGATTAACGAGTTCCAGTCTTCAACCTATATATAGCACAACAAAATAAAAAATTCAGATATAGGCTGAAAGAAAATGAGGCCTCATGAGAAATAGAACCTTAGTGCAAGCAAGTCCAAAAAGTCATTTAGACACAACTTAAGGACACCAATTGACAAGTTGAAAATGTTATGCTAGCCTCAAGTCAATAAATAACTTACATGCAAACCTGAGACAGCGCAAGGGATTGGTGCAGATATCGACTAAGAAGCATGGATAAGGAAAAGGGCACATGGATATGACACAATATAGACACACTAACAAAACAATTTTCAAAAAATTCATGGCATGACACAGCATGAACACATCAATAAATAAAAACAGTTGAAAGACAAAATACAATTGTATTTTTATTATTATCAAGATAGTAAAAAAACTTTTTCCACGTATGTCTTAGAAAAGAAAAGTTGACAAAAAGTCCTCATATCTAATTTAAAAAGCAATTCACAAACAAATTGGATGGCCACAATAAGCATTAACATTTTTTTGATAACTCGGTATCCGGCTCACTGATTAATACGGAGGACCAAACCCACTGTCCACTAATGGGGGGCCCAATTAAAACCGAGGCAAAGCCTCATATGGATTGGCACCAAGAAATTGTTTGCACCTAGTAAGTTTTGAACCTGAGACATTAGAGGGAGCACACTCACACCCCCAAGTCCTAGGCCTTTACCACAATAAGCATTAACCTATGGTGACAGACTAAGAAGCACTGACATGTGACACGACAAGGATACGACACGGCCGCCGACATGCCAATTTTCAGAAAATGCAGGACACGTCATGTGGGGGACATGTATGAAATAAATAATTTTATATATTAATTATATGTCATATATATGAATATATTATTCAAAGATGATAAAAAAAATACAATATAACACTTATTTTTATAAATTTATATTGCTTTTTCTTTTATTATTGTATCATATTTCATGTGTGTTTAATCAATAGACACCTTTGTTTAAGCGATGGACATATGTGTTCTCCAAGTGTCCAAAGAGAGTCCAAATTTTTCTAAAAAAAAATAGGACATGTTTTGATGAGTGTCAAACATGTGTCGGGAAGTGTCCAACGAGTGTCAATGTAACACAGGCACGCTGCATTTTTAGAAGTGCCTATGCTTCTTCGGTGACAAAAGAATAAATTGAAAAGCATGACTTTCTTCATCACACTAATAAACTCAATCTTTTGGTTTAACATAGAAGTCTACCATGAATCCAAAAAAGTATGTTGTTCCCTTGAAGTCTAGAATAGTTCATCATAAATGTATTTATATGAATAGTGAAGAAAAGTATGTGGCTCATTTATTAAAATATGAAGGATGAAGTCCTATAATGGACTACCTTAAAAATATACTTCCATTGTTACATAGATACATATGCATGTATATATGTTCAATAATTATTAAAATTCTGCAACTAAGGCATTGTTAATGCACTGATGTGTTACACAAACCAAATACGTCTGACATTACATAGACAAGCCAAAAACAAGAGAACAGTACACAAGCTTAATAGCAATATTAATAAGGTGACAATCTAGCACAATAAAAGAACCTAAGCCAAGCACAGAAACACATGAATACATTAAACAGGCAAATACAAAAAACACTACTCAGAAAGGTAATGAACAAAGGCCACACGCACATGAAAGAACACCATAGCCAAGAAACATCAAATTTACAAACCAATAAAAAAAGAAACATCAAATTTTCATAGAAGAAATCACTTATAATAAAATAAAATAAAATACACAAATTGCAAAATAATCAAGCTTACACTTTCTGACCACTGAGGGATCAGCTTGAGCACTCTATCAGCATCCAACTTTGACCCTTCTACAATATAATGAAGAGGTAACACATAAATGGAAAAAAATAAATAAAAAAAATAAAATAAAAAATAAAAAATAAAAAAAGAAAGAAAATGTGCTTGAAAAAAAAATCACTCAACAAACAGTACCTTGAAACTGTTTTGTAAGAACACTTAAAACCAAGTATTTGACATAAAAGTGCCTCCATTGAATGCTTCGATGGAGGAACAGAAGAGAAAAATTCAGAACCTTATGACAATTTTGGAATTGGTATGGCAATTGTGGTTATAAGTTTGCAAGGTCCATCAAATTAAATATCCTAACTCAAAAAATCCATATTCCTAAGGTCCATTTAATTGGAATTTTCTTTGGTGCAGCAACTGGAGCAAATAATTCAAGATAGGTCTCAGAAGATTGATCCATATTTTGTGCAAATAGTCTAGCCAAATGATCAGCCTAATTCAAAAATTGACTCTATAAATAATTAACAAAAAATAAGGTCCAGTTAATGGGCCCTAATCATAATGCAGGGTATATAATTTAGTAGTCAAAATAAAGATTTTAGGCCATATGAATGATCTACTTAAAGGCAGCTCATGGCCCCATTCAAGTATCCCCCAAGTTATGCTAAATGTTTGCCTTGTACAAGAATAGGAGAAGATATTTCCAAAAATATGTCAGAAGTTGTCAGAAAAATGTGGTTTATGTATAATATATCCATTTATGACTTTTTAGATTTTTTGCAGACTTACAAGATCAAAGAATTTCTTTTTCAAAATTTTTCATAAAACTGTAAAAAAAACGAGTATGAACAAGGATGTGATAGCATGTTGATCAATTCTATAATCAAAACAGGAGAGACACACCTTTCCCTCTATCACCTAGAGCTTGAGGAAGATCTGGATTCTGGCAGATATTGCTGAAGAAAATACAAATTACAAAGTTTCACAAGTAAAACAGCTGCCCGATGTATTAATGATATGAGCGAAATAAGTTGGTACTCCAAAATTTCCAGAAACAAACCACTTGCAAACAAATCAAGCCTTTGAAGCCATATACAAACAAACAAAGAAACAAGTGGAAGTTAAACTAGCAATATACCTAAGACAGTCGAGCAGCATGCATAAAACTTCAAATTTTTTATTATGATATTTGAGCACCGCGACAAATGTATTACTGGCAGATGAATGTACTACTTCATCTGACGAACAAACAAGACGAACTAATGCAGGCAAAAGCAGAGATGGGTCTGCAAGAAGAAACAAACAATTCATTAACGCAGAGGATTATAATCGAGACACTTAATTTGTACAAACAATAGCACGAAGACAAAAGATTATTACAATTCTTTTCTCACCAAGACAATGAGAGTAGGATGAATGCCTACAATCACAAGATCCCCAAAACTTTCAGCCCTAGGATTAACCCCAGAGGAAGGCCTAAATATCTCAATGGCAAAGATTCAATGGAACAGCCTAATAAGCCAACTATCCTATGCAATATATCTTGCGACAGAAAGCCTCAACCAGAACCACATTCCTTTTGCATGCAGCTGCAGCCAAGTGTCTGAATCTATCGGTTATAGTTTCATGGCTATCTTACATAGAGCTCAATTAGGTTTTTTCAGTGTTCTCGTTGAAACATGCAGGCGTAGTCCTTGCTTTTGGGGACATTGATCTGAAGCTCAAGTATAGTCTGTGTGCCACTTTTATTCTCTACCATGACAAATCAATTGATTTAATTTAGGCATTGCTCTTTCCTTTGTCCTTCCCCCTGAATTTTTCCCTATCACTAGTGGTTATATTCCCAATCTAAAGCACACGTTTTTCCTCGAAACAGAATGCAAACTAACCATTTTAGAGTGCTCCACAATGGAGAAAAAAAAAATGGTGTTATCTACAAATTGAAGATGAGAAACTGAAATCTTAACCTAGCCTCTCTCCTTAGTCCTATAGACCATTCAACCCAAAACATCATCCACAATCGTGGACAAAAAGGAGAATAAGGGTCACCTTGCCTTAGATCCTTGTTGCATCTCAATAGAAGAAGGCTAACCATGAATCCATTTCCTCCATCTAACTCCAGATCCTTTCCTATCCATAGAAAAATGAAAGAAACCCCAATCCACATGATCATAAACTTTCTCAAAAATTAAATCTTAAAAAAAACAATTTACACGCCTTGAGATATATAATCCTACTCCACTATCTGATTGCCACCAATGCTACATCCAAAATCCGACAACCCTCAACAAAAGGTTCCCTAAGAAACAAGTATAGTGTCACCCGAAATCACTATCAATCTCTTAGAAATAAGCATATATGCTATATTACATGAGAAAGTAACTAAATAATAGGCCTAAAATCCTCAATCTTCAAAGAATTCTCCTTCTTAGGAATCAAACATATGAATGCAGCATTTGTACAAGCATTGACAACTCCATTTTTGAAAAATTTAGTAAAGCCCCTCGTTAAATCAAACTAAACCTCACAATGTCCCAACAATTTTGGAAAATAGCCATAATAAAACCATTTGGACCTAGGGAGTTCTCAAAATCAAAAACGACGTTTAATTTCCATTTCATCAAAAGGCCTTTCCAACCATCTAGCTTTATTTGCCTTCTTCCTTCTCCTTTTTACTTGACAAATTCACTTTAAATTTTACTCCGCCTTCTCCTTTTCCTTTATTTAGCACTTTACTATCCTTTTACCTCACTCCTCCTAACCTTAAAACCTCCAACTCACAAGCCCAGCCCATGGCAATTTACTATCCTTTCACCTCACTCCTAACCTTAACAACTCCAACCCACAAACCCAAACCCTTTCCTTCCTAAAGCATTCAACCTAGCATACTAAGACTACGAGACTGGCCAAAGCTACTGTCCATGACTAATCAGTAATGACAGTTGGCACAAGAAGCAACAGATCTACAAGTAAACCTTTTTTTTCCTTTTTTTCTTTTTTTCCCTTTTTTTTTTTTTTTTTTTTTTGTTGTCTCCTAATAAGCATGTTTCTACGTAACCTCTACTGAAATACTTATCACAAGCATTTTAGATTTGACATGGAATCATAAATTCTAAATCTCATACTAACCCATCATAGGAATCAACTTTGTTGCCTGTGCTCGAATTACCAGTTCTTCATCTCCAAGGAGCTTCAGCAAGTGGTTTGCTATATCTTGCCTGCAATAAACCTGAAGAATAGCCAAGGGGGTAAAGACATGCAATTTATCAAAAGGCTTATTGCCATCAAAAGCAACCTTGAATCACATTAAACTGGAAAGTATATTCACCGAATCTGGTGATATATGAAATAGTTCTGAAATAACATCAATGGCATTCCTCCTCTGTAAAACAGCTCCAGAAGCAAGACGCTGTAGAACTTCCTTAAGGCACTGGTTATCTGTGCTTCTGGTAAACCAATTTTTAGCAGTCAGATTTGAAAAGATAAAAATCTAGAACATGAATTACTAATGCAAATGAAAAAATTTTAAAAAGGAAAAAAGATACATGGAGCAGTATTCCGCAATGAGTACAACAACAGCCCTAGCTGTGCCATCACGTTCATCTAAAAGGTGTAGGAGCAATGGTAATAAAGCATCCATCTCTCTAGTATTAGTGAGACTGCTTCCAGCCAAGGAAGAATTGCTTCTAAAGATGACTGCTTTCAAGATGCAAACAGCGCCATCAATCACATCCACATCAGCACAGTGAAGCTTCAAAAAGAGCCAGGATGTGAGTATGAATATAAAGCATACAACCGCTCCAATAAATTTGAAAACACAGAATATTGATTCATTCTCCTTGAGTTGTTCAAATTATCTACATCCTATTAGTGCAGCTCATGGTACTTAATGCAATCAATGTATACCAGGAAATAGAAGAGACCTGCACAGTTTTCTACTACAACTGAGGGTGGCAAAGGTTACTTGGTCAACCAATCCACAATGGCTGTAGACACAACCCTAGGGAAGCATATGTAATCAAATTGAGCCAAAAATTTCGAACAAACCAGCATATATTGACATCAAATCAAGCTTGTACAAACTAGACACAACTGCTTGTCATATGCTTTAAATCATGCAATAACCTTTCTACATATGAACATTATATACCTGTTACACATAGAAAACTATATTGGTTATGAAGTGAATTGACACTTGAATATGATATAAAAATAGAATATCCATTTCTTTCTAACAAGGAGTATAATAATGATTGACCAATCGGACAATGGACCTGCAAAGTGTTGTCTTGTCTCCAATTCCACAATTCATATCAATTAGGATTTAACAAGGGCATGTTCTCACTAAATAATTCCCAGTGAATTTCTTTCAAAAATTTGACATAATATTGTTTATTTTCCTCAGTTTACCACTCAGTGACAATTATATAACAGTGGCCCACTGAAGTCAAGCAATTTCAAAATTGGCCCAATTTTGAGGTTGTTAGACATTGTGGGTGATAGAGATTAGAGGCGATCGGTCGTTGACCTCTGGGAAGATGGTAGACACTTCAATGGCCTGAGATCACCAGAGGTGGAAGAGGAGAAGACCAATGCAAACTTAGAGAGGAAAGGGGTGGTAGTGAGAGACCTTGAACACTTAGTATATGCCATGTGATTCTTGTTGCTCTTCTTGTGTTATTGTGGTTGCACTTATGATGCCGTTATATAGACTCCAGGAGTATTTGAGCCCAAGCAACCTCAAGACAAGCGGCGAGTTCTCCTCGACTCGACGGGAGGGTGATATCAACCCTACTAGATGTGTCCTATGATTCAGGTCCTTGGGAAGGTTGCATCATAGGAGCTGCAGCTGTAGGTATGATATCTTGAGAGAGGCGTATCATATGTGCATCAGATGTAAGTGTAAGGTCAACGTCCCTTTCTCTAAGCCAGGTCAAAGGGGAACTATCACTGTAGGGAGACAGCTACAAAACCTTGACGATCCTGATGTCTTAGCCTCCAATCCACAATCCTCCAATAATCCCAAGGTGGAGTGCCTAGGTCCTACTCCCAACCTAGGCAGCCAAGAGGGTGAATGTATGGGTGAGCCAAGGGCTCATCCTAAGCAGCTAAGTAAACATAGGTGAGCCAAGAGTCCAACTATTGCTATGGAGCTGGGGTGAGTGGATAGAGAATATATTTCTTGAGTTATGAAGGGCAATGGAGTGCTCTAGGTGAGCCAGCTTTATCACAGTGAGTTGTGGCATTGTTTTCATACTCGGTGGTGTGCATGCCCCCGCTTAGGCTAGGCATACGACCCCGACTCATCATGGTGCGTCAGGGGTCTGCCACGTGGATGTGTGGTGGTAATGACATACTCATCGTGGTGCCTAGAGGGTCTGCCATGTGGATGTGTAGTGGTGTTGACGTGACACTCGTAGGGCTCGCCACGTGCCAAGCATAAAATAGATACCCACAGACATAACTGTCAGAATCTTAAGATTCATAATTTGAATCATTCAATTCAATTCGATTGTGGGCCCTTCTCAATTTAAATGCATAGAATATCAATGAATCTATGCATGTCATGATACAATTGTATGACTCGCAATTCTGAATCAATTTATGTGATATGGTAACTTGTCAGTTTTGAGCAAGGTTTTAAAAAGCGGCCGCAACCGTTACGTAGCGCCGTTACGTAACGGTTGTGGTGGTTGCCGCCACCCGTTACGGCCGCTTTTGCTGTGTGATTGAGATTCACAGGTGTATCGGCCGTAGCGGCTGCTATAGCGGTCGTAACGGTGCCGTAATGGCCGTAACGGCCTGTAACGCACTGTTACGTAACCGTTCCGAATTGCTTCTTTCGAAAAAACATGCCCAAAAAAAAAAAATTGAAAATGGGGGAAGAGAGATAGAGAGAGAAGATGGAAGAGCAAGAAAGAGAGAGAGAGAAGAGGAAAGATGAAGAACATGTTATTGATTTGTTGAAGCTATAAGACCTATGCTATTGTATTCAGCTGCTATCACTCAACCATTTTGTTTGTGTGTGTGTCTATCTATATATTGTTTGAAAATAATAATAATAAGTGTGGTCATTATCTATTTGATTTGATTAAAATATATATATATATATATTTAAACTTTTATTTATTCTCTTACTTTTGTCATTGTTTATCTTATATATAATAGTTAGTGATTGATTTTTTGTATAATATAAAGTTATTAATTATTAAAATAAAATGTAAAAAACTCAGTTTATAGTGCTTTAAAAATACGAAATATATTGAATCAAACTTTAAAATTTACAAAAATTGATCAATATTTATTTTAAAACCTAATAAAAATGATCATGGAAAAAAAATGTGCGTATCGGTAAATTTTTTTCAAATTGTGCGAAAAATAAAAAAATTCACAGTTCCGATTACCGCAACCGTTACGCTACGGCCTTTACACCCCGCAACAGCAACTGCGTCACCGCCACCGTTACGGCGACCGCAACCGCTTTTCAGAACCTTGGTTTTGAGGTTAAGAGTGATGTAGTTAGAAATAGTGGTGTAGTTATGTCTTAGCACCATAAGAGTTAGTTGGGTCTCTTGGCCTATAAATAGGTAGGTAGAGTCTTGGAAATGTAGTTGATGATATTTTTACGTTGTATTTTGTGAGCATGAGAGCTCTTGTATCTCTAATTGAGATTTTCTCTCTCTAATAAAATTCATTCCTAAATTGGCTCCATCAAAGAGAAGGTTCTAACTAATCCAAAATTGAGCAGCAAATGTAAAATTTAATCACAATAAGAGCCATTAGATAATATTAATATTCATAAACACACCAAACTGTAAACCTAGACAAAGCATACCAAAAGAAGGGATCAGCAGGTTCCATGAAAGATTGCATATCTTCAATGACAATCAAAATAACAAAAACCTTTAGACATGGAGATCCACACAGTAACTTGGAAAACATCTTCTATCCAACAAATACTATAAAGACTGATAGATATTAAAAATACTCAGTTTTTCCTTCCAAAAGAACCCAACAAACAGCAAACACCAAATCGTTCTGTATCCAGCATCCATTCCCATTCCCATTCCCATTCCCAACTTCTATCCATAAATTTTTAGTTCCTATCTTCTTCTTGAAGAGTCTATCCGTGAATTTCAAGTTCTTATACTTCTTCTTCTACTTCTTTTTAACTAAGCTTGGCAGAGAACAAGCAGTCCCCAAAAACCATCCTCATTTCTTAAAAAAAGAGAATAGAGAAAACAAAAAACAAAAAAATACATGGTTTACAGGAACCTGCAAAACTTGTACAATATCCAACTTCTTAAGACTGCCACAAGGGAGCAAAGAAAGAAGCAATTGACATATAGTAGTTAATCCTCAAAACACAACACTTCTCAATTTTCAAGATGGCATCAGAGAAAAAGGTCCTAAACAGTTAATTGCTTACCATTAGGAGAAAATGAGATTGAAACATGAATCCCACCTACTTTACCTCGCACACACAAAAAGACCAACTTCCCATACTTAAAAGCCATTACTCTTAAATTGACTATTGTCACCACAACTTAGAATGAGAACAATTCCAAAGAACCCAAAGAGGTTCCCTTTCACAAACTACTCATTCCAAATCCACAAGCAGATGTTAGAACTCTTCTTGTCTCCACTATGAAGTTTATTGGCACACTTCAGTCCTGTCCCATCCTAGTTTATGATGCAGAGTATACGAAGCTCAAGGAAGGTTAAATTCAAAGAAGCAATGATATTTGGACATTGACTTGATTTCAAATAGAAAACTATATTTCTAGTGTTACTAGAGTTTTATTTTATGATTATTTACATATTTTCTAGAATTTTTTTGTTAGGGGTATTTTGGTAATTTTAATATTTGCTGACACGAGCTGATGGGGTCACCCATGCGTTGTCATGTGGGTCAAGTTATTTAAATAGTTTTTATTTATGTTTCTTATTTAGTCTTAAATTGGTTTTAGAAGTCAACATATTTTAGTAGTTTCCTTTTTTAGTTAAAGTTGAAATAGGAAGTCTTTAAAATCTATATAAAGTCTTCTAATTTAGTAGAGTTGATATTATATAGAATATTCAGAGACTTGAAACTTTCTTATAGATTGTGTGATACAATCAAACCCTAGGTGTGATGCCTAAGGCCTCTAGGAGTGATTCCCAGAAACTATCTCCTTCTTTCCCTCATTTATTTTCTGCACTTTCACTGTTCAAAGACCTTCAAACAACCCCTAAACAATGCCAAAATCTCATATTTTCATGCTTAAACGCTTACCCCTTTATTACCCCATACAAATTCTTCAAAACCCTATAATCTTATCTATGTTACACAGACTCTTCAAAATAAATCAAATACCCGTGTCGGGCATCCAACACTTGGACAAGGGTATGGGATACGTGTCGGATACTTCTTATATAATTGTATATAACACTATTATTATATGTACATATTCTTGTGTAATTGTTATAAATATCTTTTTAACACTGTTAGGAACATACAACACCATTTTATCTCACATACTTGATTAAAAATATAAAAATATGACATTTTTTTTTCTAAGTCCATATGCCCTTAAATTTATGAGTTGATGAGTCCGACTTCTAGATACATACCAACACCCGACACCCGTACCCAAGTCCATGTAACATAAATTCTTATTGCGATTTCGGCTATAAAACCCATTTAAAATCAGCCCCAAAAGTCTAATTTGTTGCTGTCTCTACTCATCCTACATCAGTTGATCAGCTATCTTGGATCACTCTACCTGTCAAATCCAAGTTCCTGGTCAATCTTGCATCACTCCGTTGGTACACACCAATCATCCCTGAAGTCACAAAAAGACTATGTGCTGGGAAACGAAAAGGCGTTGGATAGAAAAATTGAAGATTCTGTAATTTTATTTATTTATCAGTTTTTTAATTTAGGGATTTATTAGGTTAGTGTTCTATTTTTTATAAACATAATTAGGTTTTTCTAAGTTGCCTATATATGGCTTTATGGAATATTTTTAGGTTAGCTTTGGAATATTGATATTGGTTGTGGCCATTTCTGTGAGATTAGAGTTTTGACCCATGTGCTTCACTCTTCTTATTCTTCTTAGAACTTTTGATTTTTTCTTTGGACCAATTCTCCATAATTTCTAGTTTTGGGATCAATTAATTTGTTGAATGGGTTTCTTGATATTTGTTCAGCATCACTATGTGCCACCAAAATCACTGGTTTCTTTGTGTTCAGAATCATTTACTCTTGATTTCATCCTTCTTGTCCAAATCCAACCCATGGTTTTGTATGTTGCACAATTCATTTCAATATGGATGACATTAAACATTATGCACACATCTTCAAGTTCCTGTACCATCTATCTATGAAGCACGGGGTGCGGGTACAGGTAGTAGTACGGGTACGGATACTGGTACGTCGATGCGGCAAGACCTAAAAAAAATAGGATATGGGTATGGCTAGGGTAATAATTTTTTATTTTTTATAATTTAAATAGGATGCGTCAATAATTTTTTATTTTTTATAATTTATAGTTTGAGATTCAACTTACAAATCAAAGTTCAATACCAAAACTAAAAGGAGAAATTACAAAACAAAAAGAGAAATCACAATTCAACAATACCAATACCAAAGCAAAGTTCATAAGCTATTTTAATGCCATTAAATAGGAAAAATTACAAAACAAATTTTCATTCCAAAAGCAAGCTAAGCAAAATTTAGAAACTTCAAATTTCAATTTTTACTTTCATTAACTTTATCATTGAATAATACATCTTTCATTTCTGGCACATCAAGTAAAGAATTTGTAATTCAAGGAAATTAGAACTCTCTAATAAATTAAACGTATCTCCACCAATATTCCATAACTTGATGCAACCCCGATGTACCCATCTCTTATCCACACAGTACCAACGGAGTACCCAACTGCCAAAGAATATATAACAAGTACTCGGTACGTATTTTGAGTACCCAGTACGCATGCAGCCCTATTGGTACACATAACAATACCCGGTAAGTACCCAATACGAGTACGGCATCATTTTCGGAGTACCTGTACTTCATAGGCCTCAATCCACATTTATAGTTTGTAGTAGTATATCCATCCATCAATATCATTCAGCAACAACCAGCATGCTTATCAAAACCTCACCTTTGAAAAATGATATCTTTTTGGGTGATTTAAGTTTCAAAAATGATATCATATAACACTAAAGCAAGATTAGGAAGCAAGCTTGTTCTAATCTTCATAAAAACGTTAACTCACCATATTCTGTACAGCTAACAAAATTTAAACCTCTAGTTGCCTCTTTCTTTTCTTCTAACTCGAGGGCTCATAAAAGATACAATGAATTACTCTTGGAGGCACTGTTATACATAGCTCATTTTCCAGGAACTTTGTTTTTCAGTGTTCACTGTAATGCTCACACTCTGTAAAGCCCCCCACACTGTTTGTCATTGATGTTTTCTTAAACTCAAGCTACCTACTAATGTATGGTCCTCTTAGATTGCCAAACTAAAATTTTCTGTTAATGGGCCAAGCACTACCACCATTCTATTAGCATTTAGCATTTTTTCAGTAAATTCTTAAATAATATCAATGCAATGATTTCAAACTTGCCTGCACTGAAACTCAAAGATTGCATATTCTTCATTTAATCAGTGTCTAGCATCCAGAACACTCCATCCTTCTTTTCCACCCTTCATTGTTTCTGTTTACATTTCATTATATCGTATTGACCCACCATCACCTGTTTAAACTAGTCCATCCATCTACTCCCAAAACTAGTTAAAAGAGTTTCCACCCTTCATTTTTTGAATGTAGGTGTAATGTCAAGAAGTACCTCCTCAGTGAAGATACGATCAACCACCACTAACATGTACCAATTTGATTTTTATCACAAATTGGGATAGGGTCAATAATATTCAAAGGTGTACTAAGTGGCTATTTTGTTCTCTACCTCCATTGCTCAACAAAAAGTGCAATAAGGTAAAATCAAAACCAACATCACAAAGATCAACACAATATTGTTAAAAGAATCTACGTGAGTAGAAAAAATTATGATTACACGTGCTTGATTCACAAAAAGATCAACTGTTCAACTACATTCACCGTCCCTCAAACAGCTATTGAAATAAGAACTGACAAAAACAAAACAAAACAAAACAAAAAAAAAAAAAAAAAGAAAAGAGATGGAATAGGCATGGCAGTGCATTAAGTAAACACAAGCCATTTATAAGAAGTTTGGTCACATGAAAACTTTGATATGTTCAAAGCCATTTATAAGAAGTTTTGTCACATGAAAGCTTTGATCTCTATTAGGATGTAATGAATGCAATTTGATGACTCTAACAAGAAAATTACTGCAGCATATCTATTTAAGAATTTGAACAATAGATACCTGTGATATGAGAACTCGAGATATCCGCAGCCCATCTTCTGACATTGCATTTTCAAATTGCTTGCCATCTAAATGCCCCAACAAAAGGGATAGACAATTTAGGAAAAACTTTATAGTCTCTACTCCACTTTCTTTATTCTCAGCATGCTCTTCAGTGTAATTGTCAGCATAAAACTGCATATGAGGCTTATCAGCAACTGAACTCCATCAACCAAAATCATAATAGTACACAAGTGATAACCTATGAAGCACTGGTGCTGGTACGAATGCCAGTACAGGTACAATACGGGTACGCCGATACGCTAAAATCTAAAAAAAATAAGGTACAGATACAGCTAAGGTACGTCAAATATTTATTTATTTTTTATTTTTTTTTTTAAATTTATAGCTAAACATCCCACCTACAAATCAAAGTTCAAAACAATAGTACCCACCGCGTACCCATGGCATACCCCCAACTTCCCCAGACCGTATACGGTGCACCTAGTATGTACACGACGTACCCGGTACGCGCGTACCCATACCAATACGCATACTCGCACCTAGTAAGTACCTGGTACTTGTATGGCAATATTTTTAAAATACCTATGCTTCATAGGTGATAACATTATACTATAAAATGAAATCTGATTGCCTAATCTAGGACATCAAGTAAGTGACACTAGATCTTCAGATCATAATTAATCATATCAACTATATTGTCTATCACCAATTCAGGATCAGAAATGCGGTTCAGTGCCAATGCCTTGCTTTTCCCCTTTCTTTGTTGATATCAATTCCAAGTAGAAAAATTGGAATCAATAATATATAATAAAAACAAGACACATAACACGAGAGCTTTCATTTCCACACATCACTTTTCTCAGTTCACACACCATTTTTAGTTCAAATATCAAACAAAACTATATGGTTCGGAAATCAACTTCCAAACTAAAGTTGTAGCCGAACCATCGGTTTGGAAGTTAATTTCCAAATCATGTAATTTTGGTTGGGCGTTGATATCCAAAAAATTATTTATATAAAAATTAAAAAAGAAGAAAAAAAAAAGTGTGAATTGAGAGAAAGTGGTGTATAGAAAAGCTCCTGCATAATAATATATATTACCATGGTTGAATGGTAAAATTTCTCTTTGCCAAGGAGTGCCAGTCCCAATTAAATCACTACCGAGTGTTGATCCTCGATTCCTTGTTAAAAGAGGTGCACAAACAATGGCCTTGTTTGGCAAATGCTACAATTGGTGGGTTTAGGCTAAAATTCAAAAAAAAAAAAAAAGAGACTAAAATAGCTAATAAGACAAAATGTCCCATCAAATCTATAATCATTTCACTTTTTCTCTCACAAACATGACATCCAACTACAAAAAAATCCAACAATTTTTCCAAACACAAATTTTAGCCTACTAAAATAGTCAAAAATTAAAATAGCCTACTAAAATAGCCAACTTCCCAAACAAGGCCAATACCACCTTTCCATATTCAATAAGTTAGTAACATGCTTTAAGAGTGCAATCAGCTGGCTGGACCCTTGTATGTTGGTAACATGCCAGCACAAATTTTTCCAAAGGTTTTAAATGCTGTTGTAGAAATTGCTGAAAGAAATTAACTACACTGAAATGCATTCCAGTCTGCATAGAATGCCAGAACTTAATACAAGATAGTGAAATTCCATTCGGTGTCTGAACACAGACACCAACTCATTGTCTACACTGTAAGAGTGGATGCGACATGACATAGCATGCTCTAAGCACTACATAAATGTCTAACACCTTGAATCCACAGCTAAAATTTTTATGGGATCCTTACCAAGAACCACACCCACACCTAGGGATTTATACCTGATTAGATGCAACAAAGATTCAATAAGTAGAAGAATAAGAGCATTTGGGAACAGGAAAAATCTAGTCGAATCATTGCAGGGATGAGGAAGGGATCTGACAATTTTGTGCCAAGTCAAGAAGTATGTTGGATTCTCAGCAGGTCATGATCATAGAGGTTGATTTGACATGAACTTTTTGGCCTTGGGATGTTCAACTTAAACATGTTTTCCCACATATATTTGGCACCAGCACACATAAAGATGAATTTGTGACATATTTGTGATGAGATTGGAGTCCTAGTGGCATGCCATCATTGGATTGTTAGGGCTGTTCATTGGACATCGTTAAGAGAGGGGCTTTTGAGCAGGGCTAGTGTGTACACCTGAAGCAAAGGATGGGAACAAGCAGAATCAATCTGTTCCAATTTTTGGCCCTGCACCAACCATCGAATGGACCATGGACTAAACAGTCACTCCAATGCTTCCTCCACCCCAGCACACGGTACATCTTGTGCATATGGGCTTCTATAACTATCCAAGAAGACACACGAAACTCAAAGGATAAACAAATCCACCTGGTGAATTGACAAGCTACAAGTCCTATGACACATGAGTGGAATCCTCTAAAAAGCCAAGGTCATGATAGGGCAAGAGGGCCCACTTGGAGACTTGGAATCTCAGCAAGAAATGCTAAGGTTGATTAAAGCTGGGCTACCAATAAAACAAACCAAACCAAACCTTAAGTCCTATCAAATAGGGTTGGCTACATGAATCCTTCTCCACTTGACTCTATCAACGGCCATTTGGTTGGTCAAATTTAGGAGATTCATATCTCTATTTACTGCACTAGCTCACATCAATCTAGGTCAGCCCCCTTGGCCTAACACTTCCATCTACTGTCACAGTATTATATCTATTCACTACTGCCTTTGTTGGTCTCCGTTGTATATTACCAAACCATCTCAATCTATTCTCTTTCAACTTATCTTCTATCGGTAATACTCTTACCCATTCACGAATATACTTATTCCTAGTTCTATCTTTTCTAGTTTTGCCACACATCCACTTAACATTCTCATCTCAGCAACACATTTTATCTACATATTGTTTCTTAGTTGCCCAATATTCCGTCCTATACAACATTGCTGGTATAATAGTCATTCCATTGAACTTTCCTTTTAGTCTAGTGGGTACTCATTTATCGCACAGTACCCCAGACACACTCCTCCACTTAAGCCATCCCGCCTTGATTCTATGAATCACATCCGCTCCAATCTGCCCAGCCGGTGTGATAATCGATCCTAAATAACGAAAATATTCACTCTTAGATAATTTTTGGTTCTCAATCTTCACTTCTACTATGCTTCCATTGTTACTGTTACTAAAATTATAATCCATGTATTCTATCTTAGTTCTATTTATCTTAAATCCGGCCTACTAATATGTGAAAGAAAATAAACTAGTTTAGTTCTAGTCTGCTCTGCTTCCACCCATCCTCTCCTCCATTCACCCACACCACCAACCACCACCTTCCACTATCTCTACCACACCCATACCATCACCATCACCAATGACATCTCTACTATACCACCACCACCAACTCCTCCATTTTTTGCCGCACCCACACCACAACCAATTGCCTCCACCAAACCCAAACCGCCTCTCTCCAATTGCCTCCAATGTATCCTAGATATCCTCTTTCAATCTAAGATCCTCATATCTTGACATCAACAACTTCAATCCTAACAAACTAGCTACAAAAGATCATGCACCAAAGGATTAAAAGGTTCATACTCAAGATCTTCATATCTATGTGTTAATTACTTCTCTTACAACAGATCTATCTACATACGCGTGTGTATGCATGCGTATGTGTGTGTGTTTGTGTGTGTATGTGTGATTTGGTTGTAATTTGTTGTGAGGTTGTGTTAGAATTTACCATAAACCTACCACCACTACCACCTCACCTACTCCACTAAACCTAACCCACTACACCACTACCACCTCCACTTCACCTACTCTCCACCTACTCCCAAACACACTCCTATATAATAGGAATCCTTGTAATTGTAATATTAACACAACATCAATAAATCAATCAATAATACAATTCTCTATTTCTTTTTATACATCAATTTTAACATGGTATCAGAGCAAGGTTAACAACTTAGTCATTCTGCTTCACTGGCGGGCGGCAGTCTCGTTTTGGCCGCCCGCCGGACCTCTACTCATACCTTCCATCCGCTGCCACAAATCCCATAACTGAATCATCGGAATAATCGCCGTCGTCCACGGCTTCACCGGTGAGTCGAGCTGGCTCATTCAGCTCACCTCCGTCCTCTTCGCCAAGTCCGGCTTCGCCACTTGCGCCATATTCAGACCCAAATCAACCTCAGCTTCTCTACCATGGCAAGACATGTTCCGATCTGCCTTCGTTCGCAAACCCGACTGCGTGAAGACCTAGGGTTTTGGATTCTGCTTGCTTCATCTTCAACGAAGAGAGCAGCCCTCAAAACCGAAATGCCCAAGCAAATCCATGAGATCAAGGACTTCCTTCTCACTGCCAGAAGGAAGGATGCACGTTCTGTGAAAATCAAAAGGAGCAAAGAAGTTGCGAAGTTCAAGGTTCGTTGCTCCAAGTACCTCTACACACTCTGTGTGTTTGACTCAGAGAAGGCTGACAAGTTGAAGCAATCCCTTCCTCCAGGTTTGAGCGTGCAAGACCTGTGAATCACGTTGAGATGGAGTTGGAAGCGTAATTTGAAGGCCTTGTTTATTTAGAGTTGTGCTTTTGCAACTTATCAGATTTTATTAAAAAAAAAAAAAAAAAAAAAAAAAAAAAAAAAAAAAGCACTTGTTTGTGATGGTTGCTATCAACCACTCTCTCTCTCTCAAACAGATTCTCTCTCCCATGTGACCCACTCTCCCACCTATCCTCTTTCTTTCTTTTCCTTTGTTTTATATTTATTTTACTCCAATTTTTTTTTTGAAAAGCAATCGACACCTCCTCTGGTTTGCACACCCCTCCACCAATATTTTTATCTCTTTTTTTTTTATCCATTATTTTATTTTTCTTTTATTTTTATTCTTAAACACCACCACAACATTCCACCCACCAGCCTGCTTTCTCCATTAATACATTTTTTATTCTTATTATTTTTATTTTTCTTATTATTCCTCCAAAAAAAAAAAAAAAAAACAAAACAAAAAAAAAACAAAAAAAAAACAAAAAAAACCATCCACCGCCTAAACTTTATGTTTTATTATCACTTTCTTTTTTATTATCACGTTTCATTGGTGCTCTTGCCAAAATTCCAAATTTGCACAACAACCCATATTTTATTCATCTCAGGGATCACTCCCGATCACCATTTTACACACAAAAAAAAAAAAAACCATCACAACAAACCAAACCACCACACCAACAGAGTTGTTTTCTTTTCTGCAGACGGCCAACAACCGACCTCACTTCTTCGCCTATTCCGCCGGTCTCTTCTTCTTGCCTCCGTCTTGGGCGGCCCTTGACGGTGCTGCCTCCGTGTTTTCCACGCCGCCGAGCACGTTCACTCCCCCATACTCTTCCACTGCAGCATATGGCGGCCCTCCAAATCGGAACATCACGGTGGCCTTCCGCTTCAGTTCCTTATTTTCTGCTTTCAGCACACTTATCTCTGCTCGCGCATCCTTATACATGCGTTGGAGCAGAGCCAGTTGGGCGTTTAAATGCTGCACCTCATTTGTCCTACTCTGCAGCCGGTTCGACAAGTTTGTCACCGCAGTCATGGTTTCCACACATGACTTCAATGTATACTGATTGGCTTCCACATCCGACTGCACTGCCATTCTTTGCTCCACAGACCGCATCGGAAAGTTCAACGGAGCAAACTCCGGGGCGCTTGGTTGAGGTTCCAGTGCCACCGCACCAGTTCTCTCTCTTGTTGACTCGTTGAGGTCGGGAAAGAGGGTGAGCAGACTCCGGGAAGACGAGGCCATTTTCTGGGCAACAGAGTGTTACAGAATATCTCTCGCAACAGAGTGTTACAGACTCTCTCTCTCAGCACAACGAAGAGTTTTTTTCAGAGGATTTTCAGACTTGTCTGCCTCAGCCTCAGCATCAACCTTGGTTAAATAGCCAAGGCAGCCACGCGTATCGCGCGCCCCTTGACACCAGACGACAAACGGGCGCGCCAGCCAAGACACTCACGTGCCTCGCCATCATGTCCGGCACACCTTTTGATGAATTGGGCACGCCTTTTGATGGCACGCCTTTTTATGGATTGGGCACGCCTTTTTGATGGCACGCCTTTTAAAAAAATTGGGCACACCTTTTGAGGGTGCGACTTTTTAAGGGTCCGACAAGACTCTGTAAACTGTCCCGACATTGATTCCGGTTAGTTTCTACAAGGGTCCAGCAAGACTCCGTAAACTGTCACAACATTGTCTGCTACAACGGTCCGACACGACCCCATAAACTGTCTTCTACATCGGTATGACACCACCATTCAGTGTCTTCACCAATGGTCTGACACGACCCTACAGTGTCTCCTATCCTTTTTTTTTTATTTTTATGTATTTTCTTGTTTTGTTCCTCTCTTCAAACTCAAGTTGGTTAGTTTCTATCCTCCTTGAGTTTGCGGGGGGCTGTTAGAATTTACCATAAACCTACCACCACTACCACCTCACCTACTCCACTAAACCTAACCCACTACACCACTACCACCTCCACTTCACCTACTCTCCACCTACTCCCAAACACACTCCTATATAATAGGAATCCTTGTAATTGTAATATTAACACAACATCAATAAATCAATCAATAATACAATTCTCTATTTCTTTTTATACATCAATTTTAACAGGTTGTATTGATTCCCATCTCGATGTTACCAACGAACACTAAGGGGAGGGAGAGACTAGGAAAAGGAATCCATGGGGAGACATTGGAAAAGCTAAGGCAGAGGGTGGGAAGAGGCTCCATTTCTGGCAACTCAGTGGGCATAGAGTGGTTATGGAGGGGGTGAAAGGAGTTGGAGGCTATGGAGAAAAAGAGTGGGAGTGGCAGTGGTAGGGATGATGTGAAAAGCACAATGGGGAGGCATTAGGATGAGGTGTGATGGAAAAAAGAGAGAGGCTGGGGGTGGGCGGTAAGGGAGATTGGGAAGGGGAAGGAAAAACATTATGGAAAATTATTTGTAAATGTGGGTATGAACAAAAGTTTGGGAAGTGATTTTAATAATTAAAAAAGAGTGTACTTATCAAAAAAATAATAATAATAATTGAAAAAAGAGTGTAAATTGACAAATTCATAGGATGATAGGTAAAAAGACTAACTTATCCTTTCTCCATTGGTTATAATAAACGAACTTGCACAGATGGGGTGAATTGAGTTGCATGTAAAATGCAAGGTTTAAATTGTTAAAATTAAAAATTTAGGGTTCACTCTACCTGTTCGAATGGAAACCTTGCTGAATTGTATCATATCGTATGATATAAATCCAGCATCAGAAGATTCCAACTGGCAATGCATCCAATAAAAATTTTTGTATATTTTAGAATTTTATAGCATACTTTAGACCATTCATAGATTCCCATAAGCCTATATGTAGCAAACATCAAATAACAATATCAAAAGGGAAAAAATATATATATATATATATTTAATTGACAAGCATGCATGTAACAAAACATCAAATAGCAATATCATGCTTCTCTAGATAGTTCAAGTCAATAGAACATAACTATATAACAAGAATATTACTTCTTAAAGATCACCTGAATCCCAGACAGGTACTGGTCCACCAATTCTTTGTAATGCCAATAAAATTTGTAGTCTTCCAAGTGCATCAACATGCCATAATGTTTCCAACAAGAAGAGAGAAGCAAAACTCCAGTCTTGTGCATTTGTGAACCTGCCTTTCATTTCAAAAACAAGCATATCATCTTGGAGAGCTAATTAACAAAAACTACAGACTATGAAATACTTTGGCATGTGATGAGAATAACACCAGCCTCAGTTTGAAGGTGCGCATAATGCCCTTTTGTGCCTTGCAACCACTTAAGCACTCTCTCCAACCCATATGCATGTAAAGAACGGCTTTTTCTGCTCCACTGCATAACATGAATTACTAAAAATGTTATTCATGTGTTAAGCTTTCAGTAGCTCAAACAGGAAATCAAATCACATTCCGCAGAAAGTTGCATTTCTTCAGGAAGCAATTCAAACCCAACATATATTTATACTCTGTGAATTCTTTCAATTCTTATAGTAAGAGCCATCTGGATTCTGAAATCAGAAAACTCATAGCTCCAAGGATCCATAAATAACTACTGCTATAAATCTAAAGCAAGTGAAGATAACACAAAAAAGATCACAAAACTAGAGATAGTACAAGGTTTTTCCAAAAAGAGATTGCACACCCTTTTCAAACGCATAATGAAGAACCCTAGTCAGTTATAATATTCAGCAAACATACAGAACTAGTAATCATTTTTATTTTTATTTATTTTTTTAAATCCAACTTATCTCAAGTTTTCACCAAAAGGCTAGGTAAATTCAAGACAATAAAAACCCTTGGTTCCATTGAAAAAATGATGAAGAGGTGAAATAACGGTATTTCTGTAAATAACAGGGAACAAAATTAGCTTATTTTCCGTCATACTGAGAGTGATGAACAGGGATCTTGTCTAATTCAAAGGAACAGATAGCCTTTAGATTATGTCCAAAATGATCCAAGCCTAGTCAAAAATCAGTGGCAAGAGAAGACTAGAATGAGTTGAATCAAACAGGAGCACAGCAAGCTTTTGATTTCCACGTAGCATACTAGAATCCAATATTCCTAGATTATGGCTCCTAGACTTCTTTTCACTTAATTTCTTGAACAGAAGTAGGTTGTCATAATTTACAACTGTAACTTAAACAACTTCATTATCTTATATCTACCTTCAGTTAAGCATTCAAATTGAACGATTTCTTCGTCATTAAGGTGTTCATCTCCCATAAATTTACTTTTACCATTTATTTTATAATGGAATTAGTGAGGAAAATGCATATCCACCCTTGAATAGTATTTGAAGTGTCAACAAAAAGGTCAAAAGCAGGGGCAAAAAAGCATAAAGACATGTGCATCTTTATAGCCAATACAATCTTTGTGTTGAGAATAGTTGCCCCTCTCTCTAATAGCTTAAGCTTTTAGATGAATCAATGGTTAACAATCTAATATAGTATTAGAGCAGGCAATAGAACCTGAGTTCAAATGTCACCGTCTACCCAATTCTTTGAAGAAGAAGGAAAAAATAAAAATAAAAAACTTGTATGTGTTTGCCCCACTTATGAAGAAGCGTTTGGCCACACATGAGGGGGTGTGTTAAGAATATAATACAAATAATAAAGTTGGCCCTCCCTATAATAGCTTAAGCTTTTAGATGAGTCAGTGGTCAACTAGCTAATACTTTGAACTGCCAATCAAAAAACATAATCTTTGAATATGTACGCTCATTCCTTTTTAGTTTTCATTAATCAAATCTGTTAGGAGTGACGAAAGAAATGATTATTAAAAAATAAAGGGTATTACGTTATGCTGATAAAGGCTATTATGAAATGCTGGTCCTGTTAATGCACAGTGCTGGGAGGGGAAGATGGGGAACAAACCTAACTGGTGTAAAAACCTAACAGTGAAAGGAAGGAGACTGCTGAAAAATTCCTTGTAATTCGATTCAATTTCAAATCTGACCTGATCAATGTCATTACATTAAGTCCCCTAGAAATACTTTTTGCAAAACACCAATCCAAATTAAATTAGGACAACAGAATGAAATAGACTTCAAAAGAAACCTAAACTGATTGAACTAGAACTTCACACTCCATCACAAAACTATGCAATATTTACACAAAGTGGCAGCTCTCAAACTTGAACAAGCATTCACATACTTGGCAATATAAAACAATCAAATGCAATGGCAAGATTTTGGTTTTGTTTCCTTTTCATTCTAATGTGAAGTAAATTTTTTATTTAAATTCTTACATTACCTACACATATATACACCTTCAATTCCGCCCAGACAGTTAAATTATTGAATGTGCTGAAAGAAAGTTATCTCACAGTTCCTTCCCTTCTCTTCTCAATTTTATCCTCAGTTCTTCTATTTTTATGCCAGCAAATGAAAAGAACCTCAAATCAACTTCTACAAATTTTAAAGTAAATGGGACCTAATGATAACAAATTCGAAAGAGAGCTCAAAATATTTATATTTATATTTATAGTAGATAAGTTAGGAAGATACAGCATCGAGTCTCTGCACAAGAATAATAAGTTCATCTAAATGATCCCAAAGCAACAACTTCATCTCCATGTTGTTTAACACATCAGGAGATCTACTAGTTGGTTTCACTTTCTTCTCAACGAAAGCAGCAGGGGCCGAAGTAATTGGCAGGAATGATAAATTTGGATTAGATGGTTTCAGCCTATCATCTGACCCGTCAGAAACTAGATCCTTTTTTGTCAATGCTTCAGTGAGAGCTAAAATGCAATCAGCAGCAGCCACTGAAAGGCGAGTCGGCAACTCAAATCCCCCCTGCAAAGTGCTACAACTAAAAATATCAAACATTAGGAAAACAAATACAAGCATAGGATAAACTTGTCAAAAGGATTTCCAAGTCAACACATGCATGCAACGACGACAGAACTAATACGACGGCTGAACTACTAATATTCTAACAAGAGATTCAACGTAATCAAAAAAAAAAAAAATGTAAGGCACACAATACATGATGTTTCTCAGATTGCTTCAGAGAATTGAATTGGTCTGATAGCATAATGATAACATCTTGGAGTTGATTTTCATCTCAAACAATTCATAGTAGTTTCTATTCTTTTACTAGGACAAATCATTACATCATCACTGCTAAGACAAAGATGAGGGTCTTGCTCTCAACCAAGAATCATAATTAGAACCCTAAGCCTTACCATAACTTTTAGAGCAAGTTGGCAAACAAATTTTCCCACCTAGCATATAAATTTCTATGACATTACACAGCAAGACAGTAACAGAACCAGTGAATTCAACAAGCCACTTTTGTATCACATTTTTTGCATGTGTTTTATCACCAAAAAGAATAGATATTTCCGTAAAGCTCATTACACATATCCCTGGGTACCTGCAGCCCAAAGGGCACACATCTCTCAATAAGAGAATATCAAACCAAGCCTACCTTAAAAATATTCATCACAGTTTGATAGACTAGGCAAGTAGTTCTAGTGCAGAACTATGTTTTATTAATGAGAACAATGGGTTCCACTTCAACTTCAAACCATAAACCAAACCAAGTTTTAAGTCCCATCAAATGGGGTCAGCTACATGAATCCTTATTCTCCACCCGACTCTATCAACGGCCATTTGGTTAGTCAAATTCAGAAGATTCATATCTCTATTTACTACATAGCCCACGTCAATCTAAGTCTACCTCCTAACACTTTCATCTACCGTCACTGTATTGCATTTCTTCACTATTGTCTTTGTTGGTTTCTATTGTATATGACCAAATCATCTCAATCTATTCTCTCTCAACTTATCTTCTATCAGTACTACTCCTACCCATTCACGAATATACTCATTCCTAACTCTGCCTTTTCTAGGCTTGCACACATCCACCGTAACATCCTCATTTCAACAACACTCATCTTATCTATATGTTTCTTAGTTGCCCAACATTCCGTTTTATACAACATCGCTGGTCTAATAATCGTTCTATAGAACTTTTTTTTTAGTCTAGTGGGTACTTTTTTCACATAATACCCCAAGCGTACTCCTCCACTTAAGCCATCCCGTCTTAATTCTATAGACCATATCCGCTTCAATCTCCCCAGCTGTTATGATAATCGATCCTAAATAACGAAAATGCTCACTCTTAGGTAGTTCTTGGTTCTCAATCTTCACTTCTCCTCTACTTCCATTGTTACTATTACTTAAATTACACTCCAAGTCTCCAATTTAGTATTAACTCCTTCTCTAGTCTCTTCCACTAACACGATATCATTTGCAAAAAACATACACAATGGCACATCACCTTGGATATTTCTCATCAACTAATCCACAACTAAAACAAAAAGATAAGGACTTAAGGTTGATTCTTGGTGTAACCTCACAGTAATTGAAAATTCACTTGTCTCTCCAGCAAGCAATCTAATAGTTGTCACCACGCCTTCATACATATCCCTAATCACATCAATGTAACCTTTTGTCACCCCTTTGCTCTCTAGCACCCAATAGATTATATCCCGAGGTACTCTATCATAGTAATTGAAAATTCACTTGTCTCTCCAGCAGGCAATCTAATAGTTGTCACCACGCCTTCATACATATCCCTAATCACATCAATATAACCTTTTGTCACCCCTTTGCTCTCTAGCACCCAATAGATTATATTCCGAGGTACTCTATCATATGCTTTCTCAAGATCGATAAAAATCATATGAATGTCTCTTTTCTTTCTCTATATTTTTCTATTACTCTTCTCAAAAGATAGATCACTTCTATTGTTAACCTATCACACAAAAATCCAAATTGTTTCTCACCACTATTATATGTCACAATCGACTACGCATCAGCTTGATTCCTCTATAGTTGCAATTCTAGACATCTCCTTTATTCCTATAAATTGGTACTAAAATACTCTTCCTCCACTCTGGCATTTTCCTAATCAACAAAATCTTGCTAAATAACATAGTCAACCAAGCAACCCCCTTCTTACCTAAACATTTCGAAATATCATTGGGTCCTAAAGTCTTATTTGATTTCATCTTCTTAAGTGCAATCTCCACTTCAAATTTCTTAATCTTGCGATAGAACCTGTAGTCTTGGTTTTCCTTATTACTAGCTACTTCCTCCCCTTTCGACCTTCCTCCATATTCCTCATTTAACAACTTCTCAAAATAGTTCTTCCACCTCTCCTTAATCTCTTCATCCTTCACCAACATTTTAGAGTCCTCACTCTTGATACACTTAACTTAATTAACATCTCTTGTTTTCCTCCCTCTTATCTTAGCAAGTTTGTATATTCTTTTCTCTCCCTCCTTACTACCTAGTCTAGTGTATAGGTCATCATAGGCTTTCAACTTAGCCTTTCACTACTTTTTTGACCTCCTTATTAGCCAATTTGTAACTCTTAAGGTTTTCCTCAATTCTATCCTTCTGCCACTTTTTAAAGCACTCTTTTTTCGCCTTTACTACCGCTTAAACCTCCTTCCTTCACCACCAAGTTCCCTTAGAGTTGGGTCACTTTCTTTTCGATTCTCCAAGGACTTCCCTTGAGATTCTACTCATACAATTAGCCATCGAGTTCCACATAGTGTTAGCCTCATCTTTCAAGTCCCACGTACCTTCTTTATTCATTCTATTCTTAAATATTTCCAATTTATCCCCTTTTAGGTCCCACCATCTCGTCCTACGATGCCCACTACCCTTCCTAGTTCGATATTGCCCTTTAAAACATAAATGTAGTACCAAAATCCTATGTCAAGACGTCAAGCTCTTTCTAAGAATCATCTTACAATCGCTGCATTTTAGACAGTCCACTTTTCTTATTAAAAAGTAATATATTTGGCTCCTAATTGACCCACTCTTAAAGGTTATCAAATGCTCCTCTCTCTTCTTATACATAGTATTGGCCACCACCAGGTCAGAAGCCAACGCAAAATCTAAAATACTCTCTCCAGCCTTATTTCTATCACCAAAGCCATACCCACCATGCACCCTCTCATAACTTAGTTTATCTATTCCTACATGGCTGTTGAAATCTCCACCTATAACTAGGTTCTCTACTACGGATATCTCCTGTAATACCTTATCCATTTGGTTCCAAAAATCTCTCTTAGTCTGATCATCTAATCCTACCTGGGGGGCGTATGCACTAATAATGTTCACTATATCGAAGGTTTTTTGCATATCCCGAGGTTCTGTAACTTCATATTGTTTAATTCTACTTTTCACTTCAAGTAATATAATTTTCTCTTTATTTATTTCTAGACAACTAAGACACACTAATGACTCAGCAGGAACTTAAACATGGCTAGCCCTACGGGCGCCACATAATCACTATCACACCCCCACATGGCAAACCCCCAAGACACCATAACCCTTAGGGTTGTATGCCTAGCCTAAGAAAGGGCATACACGCAAACCAAGTACGGAGTTTACTAGTGCAGTTGCCGCCCAATCATAGGAGCTCCAAGACAAATGAGCCAAAATATGAAGAGCTTGACATGGCTCATGTAGTGGAGGTAAGCTTGCTCACTTGGCAGCACCATGACTCACTTGGAGCACTAGATAGCCGTGGTCCTTCATGCCTCATTCTAACAGGGAACACTCTCTCCCTACTTATTCTCACTCAATGACAACATAGTTGGGCTCTTGACTAACCTATGTTCACTTGACTGCTAGGTTGGGCCCTTGGCTCACCTATGTGCTCACTCATTCTACTTGACCACTTGGCTGCCTAGGTTGGAAGCAAGGCCTAGGCATCCCCACTCAGGATCATTAGAGGATTGTGAAGTAAAGGATAAGATCATCGGTTCATCAAAGTCGCTTGGTTGTCTCTCCTAGGATGACAGCTCCACCTTGGCCAAACTTAGAGAGAGGGCGTTGACCTTACACTCACACTTGATATAATCCCCGAGATATCATTCCTATACCTCTGGAGCTCCTATTATGCTGCTTGCCCAAAGGCTTGAATCGTAGAACATAGCAATAGGACTAATATCACTATTTGTCGAGTCGACAAGAGCTCGCCACATGTCCATAGCTTCCTTGAGCATCAACACTCCTAGAGTATATATAACGGTATCATGAACACAACCACAACAAATCAACACTACCATCATAATCACAAACTAATAATAGCAAGATAAGAGCACTAACCTATCTTGTACACAAATAGTAAGTGTTCAAGGTCTCTCACTACCACCCTCTCTATCTCTAAGGGTGCCTTGGCCTTCATCTCCTTTAGATCCAAGGATAGTGAGTCATTGAAGTGCTTGCCATCTTCATAAAGGTCCACAACTGAGCACCTCTAACCCCTCTCACCCACAATATGTATTTTCATTTTGTTTAGAAAAAGTTTTTTTTTCCCCTTCCTCCACCCACCGTGCTCATTACCAACACCATCACCGATGACCTCCTCCAACCACCACCAACCACTACTAAGCACCACCACCTTTCGCTAATACTCTTGCTAGAAACCACTTTTAACCACCACATCTGGCGACCAACCGTCAATAACCACCTTTGGCTACCGCTACTCACCTTCGGTGGTAGGCAACAACCTCCGATAACCACCTTCGCAAGGTAAAAAACCACACTGGCCACAATCCACGATTGTCAACAAACACCTTCAATCACCACTTCCCACCAGTCACTCATTTCACTTGCTTTCCAAACAATTTTAAGACGTGTACTACCTAACATGCTTTTGTTTGATATTTCTGTAAATAACAAACAATAAATTGTACACGTTACCAGACAGCACCTAAATGTATGAAAATTCTAAGTTTAGGATTTTTTATTTTTTGATAAGTCCAAGTCTAGGGATTTTAAACTAAGTCGAGAACAAAATTGATTCCAAAACCAAATCTAAAAGCCTAAGGTTGCGTTTGGTAGAGTTTTGTAAATATGATTTGAGAGTATGAGTTATATTTTGAGTTTGTGAGTTTTGGAATTATGATTTGAATGTGGAAAATTTATTTTTTAATGTGATGTATGATATTTGATACAAAAACTTACAACTCACAATCAAACATATAACTCAAAATTCTATCAAAGCACAAAAAAAAAAATTTAAAATTCAGAATATATTTTATTCGAATATATAAAAATTAACATATGTCAAAAAAAAAAAAAAAAAAAAAAAAAAAAAAAATTCCCCTGTTCCAGTCAACCGGCCGGACGACTGGTGGGACGTCCGGTTAGGCCAAATTTCAAAAAAAAAAAAAATTTGAAAATCACGCTATACCGAGTTTTCTGCAGAGTTTTGTGTTTGTTGTGGAAAACTAATTACAAAACTCTATCCAAACATGATGTTACAATGTGGGTAGAATTAGGATTTGAAAATCCTTCCAAACAGAGCCTAAATATTGAAAGAATATAGCAAAAGCACGACTCAGGTGCTTCCGTGCTCAATCTAAAGCCATTATATTTCAAATGTGTGGATGTTTGGCCCTTACATAGGATCTTTTAGGAAAGATGGTAGGCATTGAGACGGTAGGGACCATCGGAGGTGGAGTTGGTGAGAGCTAAGGCGGCTCTCTAGAAGAAGAGAGGGTGACGATAGTACAAAATAGAGATAGACCTTCTTAGTTTGTTGGGAGATAATTGATATCATGTTTGTGTTATTTTGCATGCATGAAGAAGGTCATGGGGGTCAGCTTAGCCAAAGCACAATGTACCATGTTGGCGGACAAGTGGATTATTAACCCCTGGATTTGACAAACCAAAGGCTTCCCAACTATTTACTATGCCCATGATCAAACCTCAGAGGTCATCTCATAGGACTGCAGTACGTAGCTATGTTCATCCTCAAACGTTGTATCAAAGCTCTGCAATTGTAGGGTCCTTCGAGGTGTCACATCATCACATTTCTTCTCTCTCTCTCTATGGTCAGTCAAGGTTCAACCAAGTGAGGGTGAGGCAGGCAACCTTACCAATCCCTAAACTCTCAAGTCTCAACTCCAAACCACAAGTCCTTGATGAAGGTTCATAGGCCCTACTCCTAGCCTAGATTTGATGTAGTAGTACTAAGGTGCCTTGAGTATAGATTGTTGATCAGCTCGGTGAAGGCCAATCAGTGTACACTGCTCAAAGGAAATCATGCGATGGATACCGTTTGATGGATATTGCCTAGCATAACTCGGTCGGATCAACACCGAGTCAATTGCCATGGAGAGGCACAACCACAGTAATTGCCTTGATCTTGGAAAGGTGGGACAAGGGATAAACTCAGTCAAAGAATTAACTAACCAAGATAGTAGAACCAAGTGTATCATATCATCAGTAAGCCAAGAGATGACTACTTAAGAATAAAGAATAAAACTACCAGCAAATTTCATCCAGAAACACAAACACCCACACTAACTTAATGTTCAACAACTAATTTAATAAGCTGCGTGATGTTTGTAAACGTAAGTTGCCAATCCCACCAAGATGTCAACAAAATGAGTTGTCTCACCAACTAACAAGTCAAGAAATATTTAAGTCAACTTTGTATAAAATTTTCAATAAAGGATGGATGAACCCAGAACTCAAGAACAAAGATATCAACACATCAAGAAGTTAACACAACATTCTCCCTGACTCATGCAACAAGAAAGTTTACATTGAGAGTTATCCAAATTGCTTGAGCAATGAACTCATTTACTTCCAATCCGAAATGAACATTTCTCATCAACACTGAAACAAAGATCGTCATTCGTATTTCCTAAGCCAAAAAGCCTAAATCTACCGAAACTAGACGCATATCCAAGAGTTCCAGCACAATGGGTCCCATGATATGTGATGGATGTAGAACACTAGCACGATTTTTAGACGACTGATTGGCTCATATGTATTTATTGAGGCACCCATTTGACATCACATTCATGAGATCACATGGCTTAGCAAGCTTTACAAAGTCCCTTCAACATCAGTCAATCCCCCAATCCTGACCCCTTCCATCAACATCTGTAACAGTCTTACACAAGCAAATGTAATTCTAGGCTTCTAGTCCACTTCCTGCCCTCATCCATCATGAAGAAACCAAACCGAGAAAAATATCACCCAATTTTGAAACTTGATTTGCAGGTTCCTATTGAACAGGTCTAAAACATGTTCCATCATCAATCCTAACAAGAATTTTCACATGTTCCACCATCAATCCTCAATGAGAATTTCCACACCACCATTAAACACATCCTCCTTCCAAAGAAACGAAAACAATCCCATATCACATACGCTAAGTGCCAAAATCATGGAATGGAAGGACTAATAGAAGCATTGATGTGGTGCACTATACCCCAGGTGTGTAGCATCTGCAAAGTCCGTAGCTTCATACATTTGAACACAAAAATATTTGTGTTCCTCTATCACAAGGATACCTTTCATATTGGCAAGTAAATATCAAAGAGTAAGTATACTCATCTTTTCGTAACAAAATTAAAATATTTCTAAAATTGTTGCTTGCAACCCATTGACATTTCTAGCTTGAGGTGTTCTTTTCTTATTAACTTGTATTCAGTGCGTACCAGTAGGTAAGGATTTTACATATACAGCTGTCCTTGTCTTGTATGGGTCCTTACAGTATCTAGAATGAGGTGATTGTTTTGTTATTATCTTATATTAAATTAGTGTTTAACAACAAAGTATGGATTTCAAGTCCAGACAGAGTTGTCCCCATTTTAGAATTATATCCTTGTAGCTCTTTATGCCCTCTTCATCTACAAATTGAGACTAGGCCATTCCAGGTGGGAACCCAGTCATTAATTCCAAGATAAACCCACTCCAGGTGGGAACCCAGTCATTAATTCCAAGATGCTTTATCCAAGCATGCTCACACTTCACCAGATAATATTAATGGCTCAAACTTAGAGATGACCAGATACTGCTAACCCAAAGGCCACCAACCCACCCCCAAAAAAACAAAAAATTAAAAATAAACACCAAAGCATTGAGGGAAGGCCAAAATGAGAAGCAAATTATCGTATAAATGGAAAAACAAACAATAGAAATCATAGTGTGTAGACTTTGAACTTCAATTAAAGGCAACCTATTAGGAATCCATGCAGCTTGAGCGTGGTAAAGAGAGAATGCAGTTATAATTATAAGGCAGTCTCAAAACAACTGGTGAATCAGAGCAGGCAACAAATACTGAAGCAATACACACAAACAAAAAAAAGTTTCCTTCAACTTGCAGCTAAATGCTTGGTTACCAAATGCCACTGGCACATTTTGATGTGAAAAGACATACCTTCCAATGCATACAATAGATATGAGATGACTGATACATGATGAAAAAAATTTCAGCAATGAACGATACTTGTCCTTTATTCCTGCATTCAGGGGGGGGGGGGGGAGAAAAACAATCCATTACACTTCCGCAGAGAAGGGAGAATGCCAACTGTAAATATGATTCCATAACAAAAACTAAGAAGAAACGCAAACATATTTGTATTTTCTTTTGAGAAATCCGGATCTATGTACTGACTAGAAGACGATGGATTTTTTCCCTTTTGCCATTCTTTCTACTGAAAGTACAAATGTCATTAGTTTGAAATGGCTTAAACACAATTATTAAGGGTAAATTTCAATTTTCAACTAGAGCTCTTCATGCTCCCCTTTCAGTAAAAAGAATGCCCAAAATATGGTTACTGTGGTTGGCAGTTTTCCAATGGTCAGCAGAAGGGTGTTGCATTCTATTAATAAATAAATAAAACTAGTTGAGCCCAATATCACATTTATGTTCTTTCTTTAGATAATAAATTTTTTAAAACAAGTAGAATGTGCAAAAACAAAATCCATCCACAGCATACAAACTCCAGAACAAAAACAATAAACCAACAGAGCCGAAGATAAACAATGAATAAAAATTCACATGGAGGTATTCCAAATGGTCCATTGCTTGCTGCATTTACACAAAGTTGGGCAGTCAAGCATGAAACATTCGAGTCCAAGGGAGCCACTTGTACTCATAAAACAAGAGATTATCTCTGAACCCCCTGACTCCCAGTTTACCTAGAGCTGTCATGGGTAAGGGATCACTAGGCAACCCAAGTATTTGGCCCACTACGCAGAAATGCTCTGTTTCAAAATTAACTTATTTGAATATTGAACAACAAGAAGGAAGATCAAACTTCTCAAAAAATGATAATTGAATATCTAAAGCATTTGGCGACTTATGTTTTCACAATGACAGAGACCTGACAATTTGTGAATCTCAGAATGATGGAAACCAATACACAGTGGTGACTGACAACGTTCAAATACAAATTGGATTAGATTTGACAACGACACCAAACATATTGCTCACATATTACTCGCCCCTTAGCGACTCCTTTCTATAACAAAGGCCTCTACATACAGGGGTTGAGTATAGGGAAAGCAGATGTCATTTCTGCTTCAGTGGCAAAATTCCAACTCGCAAGTGTTAAAAAAACAACTGAAATCCAGGTATCACAAATTTAGAATATCTCTGAAGGCTATACAGCGCATCCAAATACCAACTGGTGATAATACAATAATTGCAATTAACAATTAACAGATCGCAGAAGTAAGACACAAATTGTTGGCCAAATTAAAACCCAATTAAACAACCACATTATTCCTGCTTCATTTCAAGCTCTGACCAGCCGGCTTGGTAAATCCAGGATGACATGGCCAAAAGATACTTGACAAAATTTACACAGCCTAATTAACCCAGATTTTGATGAAAGCATCTGTCAGGAATTTTTTTTAATTGTTAATTGGCTCATTCACTCCAAAGGATCCCTGGTTGTAGTCTAATAAACCCACAATTTATGAAAAGATTGCTACAAAAAGTGGGTGGGAAATTTATGTGAGTGCAATTTGAAGCACCACACAACTAAGTATGCAACAAGCTCCACACAACTAGATAAATAGAAACAAACAAATCAGCCTAACCTAACTGTTAGAATATATAGTGATATATGTTATTTTTTGTGTTGAGTGAGGGTACTCTGGTCGTATTGTATTTTATATATTTGCTGATGTTTTAGGTTTATCAAAGGAACCAAGAAGTATACGTTTAATAATAGCAGTCTTCTCTTTGTTCATTCTCTCTCTCTCTAGCCCTAATCAAAGTTTTCCATACTTTTACGCTTCAACATGGCATCAGAGCGTCGATTCAACCTTGTCAAAATGCTCTTCAGTCACTCGCGATTCCTTTGAGGTGACAATGACGTGTTGACGTCATCTTTCGTACGATGACGACAACATGACATCACAAACTGTACAGACGAAGTAACCCCTTATTGGTCGTCTCCCTCTTCTGATCTCAATGGTGATTTTTGTGAATTTTTTTGAAACCATCTGGTGTGAGTTTCTATTTTTGAAAGATTTTCGAGTTAATGGTATCGTATTTCTGATTTGCTATAAAGCTCCTTAAGTAGACTCTTTTGATTGTTGAAACCTCTTCCTTGGGACCGAAATAGCCCTAGGAGGCTATCCTTGAGTCTGTTTTTGCTTCATGTTGCTGCCGGGTTGAGACTTCACCTTCTGTTGCTAAGTCTATTCTCGATTGTTGCGTTCTACTTTGGGCCAGGGTTCTTCCACATCTGATTAACCCTTGTCCTTTTCTACCTTGATCTCTAACAGTAGTGACCGATGACCTCCTTGGGGTAATTTTCCTGGCAGCACTAGTTCTCATGAATCCCATACTGGTTCACGTGGTTCTCGTGGTGGTCGTTATTCTCATGATTCTCATGGTGGCAGTGGACGTGGTACTGGTGTTGTATCTCGTGGTGATCGAAAATGTACTCATTGTGGTTCCTTGGGTCATTCTAAACCTCTGTGTTGGCAGAAGTATGGTAAACCTGATCATATGAATCAGGTTATGGATGCTTCATCCTCTCCGTCAACTTTAGTTCCCTCTGGACTAAGTGCTTCCCTAACTGATTCTAATGATGCACTCACCACCTAGATTAGTAAGCTTACTGAGATAGAGCTAGTCAATTCTCGTACTACTATTCCTTCATCTTCTACTGCTACCTTAGCTAGCTCAGGTAATATTGCATGTATGGCTCAATCCCCTTAACCTTGACTTTTAGACTTCGGCACTAGTTCTAATATTTCTGGTAATTCCTCTCTTTTTCATACTCTTCGTCCTATTACCCGTAATATTATACTCGCTGATGGATCCTCCCAACCTGTTAGTGACCAAGGCACTCTTCAACCCACTTCATCTCTCTCCTTACCCTCTAGTCTTTATGTTTCGTCCTTTCTTTTTAATTTGCTTTCTGTTAGTCAATTAACTAAAGTTCTACATTGTTCTGTAACCTTTTCTCCCTCTTCTTGTGTTTTATAAGACCTCCAAACCAAGAAGATGATTGGTTCGGGGCATTAGAAGAACGGCTTATATTTTTTGGACACTACTAGTTCTCCTCCTTCTAGTTTTGTTGTTCTGTGTGCAACAGTGTCTCCCTTGCAATGGCATTTCCGTATGGGTCACCCATAAGTTAGTTATTCTGGATTTAAGCCATTTGTCTCAACTTGAATGTGAAGCATGTCAACTCGGCAAGCATCACCGTAGTTCTTTTTCTAGTCGTAGTGTTAGTCGTGTGTCAACGTCATTTGATTTAGTCCATACAGACATATGGGGTCTTTCTCACACTCCCACTGGTAATCGTTTTTTTTATTTTGTTATTTTTGTGGATGATTATTCTTGGATGACTTAGTTGTTTTTATTACGGCAGCAATCTGACTTTCCCCAAATAATTTCTAAGTTTTATAATGAAATATTTACTCAGTTTGGGAAATGCATTAAGATATTTTTGTCTGATAATGCCTTAGAATATATGCAATCTATTGTGAATGTTTTTTGTGATGCTCATGGTATTATCCATCAAACTAGTTGTGCTCATACATCACAGCAAAATGGTGTTGCTAAGCGGAAACACCGACATTTGCTAGATGTTGCCCAGACCTTGATGTTTAATATGCATATTCCCAAACAATTTTAGAGTGATGTTGTGCTTACTGCATGTTCCCTTATTAACCGCATGCCCGCCGTTGTTTTACATAATCAGTCTCCCTTCTCTCAATTATACCCCAATTGTTCTCTGTTTCCTCTTCATCCTCGTGCTTTTGGTTAGCCTTTGTCCATGTCCTGGATCCAAGGTTGTATAAATTAACTCCCCATGCTCGAAAATGTGTTTTTGCCAGCTATTCCCATACACAGAAAGGTTATCAGTGTTATCACCCTTAGTCTCATCAGTCTTTACTAGTGTCGATGTTACCTTTTTAGAATCCACCTATTTTTTCTCCTCGCCTAGTCAGCAATTGTCAGGGGATCTTATCTCTTGTCATGAGGAGGAGACATCCGTTCCAACTGCTACTCTTCCGGTGCCCTTTGTTCCCCCGTCATCTTCCATCGGTTTAGATTCTTCTCCGTCATCTCCTCTACAGGTTTATCAGTGGTCCCAAGCCCGTTGACTGGTTTCTTATGGCCCAGCTACTTCATCTTCTGTATTTGAGGTTCCTACCCCTCCTCTACCTATGCCATCTGATGATGATTTACCTACTGCATTGCACCAAGATAAACGTATTTGTACTTAGCATCCTATTTCTAATTTTGTTTCTTATGCTCGTCTTTCCTCTAGTTTTCACTCTTTTGCATATAACTTGTCTCATCTTTCTATTCCATCTCATCAACCGGCTATATCGATGTCGGGTTGGAAACATACTATGGATGAGAAAATGAGTGCTCTTCATTAGAATCAGACTTGGGAACTTACACCTATTCCTTCTAGGAAACTTGTTATTGGTTATCATTGGATTTAGACTGTTAAGTATCTTCTTGATGGTACTGTTGAGCAGCTTAAAGCCCGTCTCGTGGCCAAAGGTTATACTTAAACCTATGGCATTGATTATCTTGATACCTCCCCTGTGGCTCGCCTTAATTCTATTAGGATTCTTCTCTCTGTTGTAGTTAGTCAGTCTTAGCCTTTATATTAGCTTGACATAAAGTATGCCTTTCTTCATGGCGATCTCAACGAGGATGTCTATATGGATCAGCCCCCTGACTATGTTGTTCCTAGTCATGTGCATATGGTCTGTCAATTACGGAAGGTTTTGTATGGTCTCAAACAATCTCCTCGTGCTTGGTTTGATCGCTTCAGTACCGTTGTGCTTGCATATGGTTTCCACCGTTCCACTTCTGATCACTCTGTTTTATTCGCAACTCATCTACTAGGGTTATTGTTCTCATTGTTTATGTAGGCAACATCATCATCTCTAACAGTGACTCCGCCGGTATTGCTGATCTGAAGCTTTATTTGGGTAAGCAATTTCACACAAAGGACTTGGGTAATCTGCAACATTTTCTTGGGATTGGGACGGGGTTTGTTTCTTTCTCAACGCAAGTATGTTCTTGATCTTTTTGTTAAGGTTGGTCTTCGGGGCACTCGTCCTAGTGATATACTCTTATGGACTCGGTTAAACTTGATGGTGAGACTAGAGAGTTGTTTCTTGATATTGGTCGGTATTTGTCATTTAGTTGGGAAGTTGATTTATCTTACTATGCATGCCCCTCGTCAACCACATTTTGATGGTGTGTGTCATATCTTGCATTATCTCAAACGTGCTCTAGGTCGAGGCTAATTTATTATCCTTCTTCCTTGACTAACACTAGCATTAGTGATGCTAATTGGGCCATCAGTTAGACTAACCGTCGTTCTACATTTGGATATTGCAGCTTGTTGGAGGTAATCTTGTTACTTGGCGTGGCAAGAAACAGCCAGTTGTTGCTTGTTCAAGTGTTGAAGCTGAGCGTCATGCTATGGCACATACCACTTCTAAGATGTTATGGGTTTGTTCTCTTCTGCAAGATTTTGGTATTCATGTTCCAACTCCTATGAGCAAGAGCTGTGACAATCAAGCTGCTATTTTCATTGCTAATAACACCGTGTTTCATGAGTGTACAAAGCATATTGAAATTGATTGTCATTTTATATGAGATTTGTTGTTGCATCAACGACTTATGACACCATATGTTCGCTCTGATGATCAAGTAGGAGAGGGAGGAGGAAAAAGAGGCAGAAATGTGCAAAAGCTCAAGAAAAGAAAAGGACAAAAGAGAAGAGAATGTGACATTGAGGGAGCAAGAGAAAGAAAGCAGCAACATTAAGGCTGTGTTTTGTTATGTTCCTAACACATTTCCACCCACTGATTTGAGTGTGATGTTTGTTTTGAACTTTCAAATTATAATTCTACACCCACTTTTGAAAACTCCTTTCCAAGGTGGGAAAATTTGGCTTAACCTGGACGTCCGACCGATTAACCAGAACGATGTTCGGTTTTTTTTTTTTTTTTTTTTTTGGCACCTATTATTTTTATATTGTAAATAAAAGATAATTTCGGAATTTTTAAAATTTTTATATGAGCTTTGAATAGAAATTTTGGTTGTGTGTTTAGTTATGAGTTGTAAGTTTTTTAATCAAATAACTTTTCTAATTTCAAAAACTCAAAACTCCCTCCAAAACTCAATTCAAAACTCATAATCAAACAAATTTTCCACACTCAAATCATAATTCCAAAACTCACAAATTCAAAATGCAATTCTATTCTCAAATCATATTTAGAAAACTCTACCAACCGCTACCTAATTTTTTCCTCTGATCCAGACAACCCTCATCTTTCAAGTTAGGATTATATAATAAAAAGACCCTACCCCGGTATCCTCTTGCTCGTGTCAAGACCTCACAAGACCACGTGCTGTCTCACTAAGCCAGCCATGTGCAAACATCTTGCCAATTAGTGATGTTAACACTCCACACATTTTTATTTTTGTTTTGATCGACAACAAAAGGAATATTATTACAGTCCTCTTCACATAAAAATAAATTAAAAAAACACCACCAAGCCTAACAAATAAACAAACCAGGCATCACAAATAGCTCTCCAATCTCTGTATATCAAAAGGCATGGAATCCTTTCAACGCAAGTGAAACTGAAGCCCAAAATGATGCCAAGTAACACACTCTATCCTACAATGGCTTTGTGCCAACAAACTTGTCCTTAAATATCCTTGCATTCCTTTCCAACCAAATTATTGGATAGCTTGATATACGTTATTGGCCCATTTCCTAACAGCTTAAGATTTTGGAATAATTGGTGACTTAACATGGTATCAAAACACCACACTTGCCACAGCTGCCACAAGGCAGGTGCCATTCTTTTATCAGAGTTCCCTAGGATGGGAGTTTACAGGGGAAATTACTCGGAGGTGAAAATTGAGCACAAGATTATTATCATTCAGATTGATGAAGCGTCAAGAGGGGAGCTAGTAGAGATCATTGAAAGGAACCGAATATGAAGTTTCTCTTTGAAGATTGATCTAGGAGGAGTTTTTTGGGCAATGCAATCTCTGAGAGAAGAATGGGGGAAAATCAAGGATGAAAGATTTTTCGGCAAATACAGTAGCAAATCAACAGTATTTTGTTTACAGAGGTTCAGCAACAAGAGAGGAATCTTCATAGAGTTATCAAAATGGAATTCAGGGGGAAAATGCAGTAACATAGTGATTCCAGCAGGAATTAATGGTTCTAGTTGGGAAGAAACTGTTCAGATGCTTGGAAGAATTATTAATAGAGATTTCAATGATAAGACGACGGAGGGGGATATGAGGAAAATGCTTAGGGAAGGGGAGAGTCAGAGAGGGAGTTTGATGAATGGGGCTCAAAGAAGTTCTTCTCATGTTGATCAGGATGAATGTCAGGAATCACGGATAAACAGAGTACGTTGACTTATTCAGAGCTGAATCATCAAAACAAGAGATTATCTAATGATTTGGATATGGGTCAAGTTGTGATCTATACTAGAAGTGATTTTTTCATCAGCTGGGATCAAATTGAGAAGGAAGTGAGCAAATATCTTCAGCAAATTATTGTTCTTTGTCCGTTCAAGTTAAACCGAGCTATGTTCTTTGCTAAAAACAGTGAGGAGGCGGAATCCTTTGGCCAATATGGTTAGCACTTCTTTGATGAAGGAATTGTAGTGACAGTGGAGAAATGGATGGGAGATAAGCACAGTTCTTCGGAGGTTATTGCATCGTATGCAGGTTGGATTGCTGTTTGTGATCTACCCTTCAATTTGTGGAATCAAGTGACTTTCAAGTTGATTGGAAAAAAGTGTGGACGTTTACTGGAGATTGATCGAAGAACCAAAACATTTGATAACCTGTTTGAAGCAAGACTGAAGGCAAGAGGCTCTGATTGTGGCTTTTTGCCAGCAAGAATGGAGTTGGAGATTGCTGGGATCTCTATTCAAATTCGCATTAAGCCATTGTCAAGATCTGTTAGGAAGATGGGCAATGGATTTTCCGGCAAGATTTCTCAGGCAGATCCAACAGTGGAGGTGGGGAAGACGAAACGCTGGAGGAGATGGGCAGGACACGCAGCATATACAATAAAGGGAAACAGTAGGATGTCAAAGGATCAGAGATGGAGATGGAATCGAGGTGTCGAAGGAACTTGAATCAAACGAGATGTTATCTGAGAATGCGGAAGACGTTAGAAGGGAGGACAAGGATTTTATTGGGCTAAATAAGTTTCACAGTCAGAGCCCAAATGATCTTTGAACGTCAAATGGGCTTGGCAAATTTTCAGCCCATGGCTTTGCAAAGGGGCCAGAGTTAGAAGTTGGGCCAAGATTAGAAATGAGCCCATTGTTATTATAGAAGAAGGGGATTAGCACAATGGCCCATTATTAAGACAAGAGGGTCAATCTTCTCAAACCCAGGCTTTCATCCAAAGGGGTAATGGCAGATCATGATATTTCACAGATTAGGGCTTCTTGTTCGCCTGATACACTTGATGGAGGAAGAAGAAGGTCGATGGGTGGTGCGAGGCCTAGCGAAGCACTGGGTGATAGGCAAAAGATCTCTGAGGTCCCAAAATCAGTCCTCAACGAATCTGAAATTCATTTGGGCTTAGCAAACATTGTCGACAGATCAAAGGATGATGCTCTGTTATGCGGAATATTGATGGTTGAGCATGAGGTAGGAGGAGAGGCTGCGATACTCGATGATGAGGTCATTGGGAGAGATCAGCTAGTGGAGGATGTGGAGGAAGGAAAGTACAATACCCATGAGGCGTTACAAGCTCTTGAAGGCTACAGGTCAATTTACAGCTCAGACGAGTCAACATTTCCAAAAGATGAAGATGATAATAACTAACTGTTAGAGGAGGATTTTGATCCCAAATTGAATTGGCTTTTCTAGGATGATGAGATTCTGCCACCTTCTTGCGCAAGATTCACTGAGGTCCTAGACAGTGAGAAGGCCTTCAACTCTGAAAAGATTGAGCATGCAGAGAAAAGGTTTAAGATTCACATTCTTCCAGTTCTAAGCACACTGTGAGGCCTAAGGGTGAGAAAGTCTTTGACTCTTGTGAAAAAGTATGCTGACTCTTTTGACAGCGACAATATGAACTCTTCACTTCCTAATCATCTTTAGTGTATTCAATCTGAGTCAGTTCTTGGGTCCTTTTTTCTTACATCCTAGTAGAGTGTTTTCTACAAAGAATGATAATTTTCTTCAGTTATCTGCAAGTAGGTCCTCTACTAGTGATGGGTCGAACCCACAGGCGATTAACATGGATAACCATAGGAATGATCTTCCAATGGAAGTGTCTACTAATCATAGGCTTCAGAAAAGCAATGTTCTTGGGAATGGTGGTGATGAATCTGAGATGTGGTTGAGGAAAATGAGCAAGTATGTGCCTTTCCCTTTGGAGGAGGGAAAAGTGCCTCACTTTGTACAATTGCTTGACACTCTTGGTCTGTCACTAGTTAGGAACAATGGAATGAAGCCTAGGTCTAGGAGTGTGGGGTTTGCATCTCAGGGGGTAGTAGTCATAGAAGTTTGGGGCTTAGAAAAGGGATGAGGAAACTAAGGAATCTTGAAAGTGGCATCAATTATGAGGGTCTGGGGAAGAGACAAGGGGTGATGCTGGTTGTCGATGAAAATTTTGAATTGGAATGTTAAGAGGGCTGCAGTCCCGTAGGAAAAGGATAGTAAGTAATTAAAGAGTTTTTGAAAGTTCATCAACCATATATACTGATGTTTCAATAGACGACGAATGAGGATTGTTCATTAGGAGTGTTTGGAGAACCCGGTTTAAGAGATGGGTTGTTTTACCTTCTAGTGGGAGATCGCGAGGAATTTTGATTATATGATACAAAATAGTTGTATTGGAATGTGAGATAGTTGTTGGGGTTTCTTCATTGTCCATTAGATTTGGGAACTGGGATAACAAGAAATGTTGGTTGACAGGGGTTTATGGTCCCAACAAGCCTAGTAGTTGTCAAGCACGATGGGAGGAGTTGTCGGGTTTATTTGGGCTGTGTTCTCCTAATTGGTGTGTGGGTGGGGATTTCAATGTGGTTCGACTTAGTTCGGAAAAACTCAATAGGGTTTCCACAAATAGGAGTATGTGGGACTTTGATTCTTTTATAAGGGCGTGTGATTTGATTGATCTTCCCATAAGTAATGCTCGGTTCACGTGGCCTAATCTTCAGGAGAATCTTATGTGCTGTAGGTTGGACAGATTTCTTTATACTTTAGGGTGAGAGGAGTTGTTTCTGGATATAAGGCAAGAGGCAGGGCCAAGAGTTTGTTACATCACTCTACAAAATTCTAACAAAGGTGCTTTCTAAGAGACTTTGGGTGGTCCTTGGGGAAACCATTTCTTCTACACACGGTGCCTTCGTGTAGGGAAGGCAGATATTGGATGTTGTCTTAGTGGCAAATGAGGTAGTTAAGGAGTATAGGGGATTACATGAGGAGGGTGTTGTTTTTAAGGTTAATTTTGAAAAAGCATATGACCAAGTTGATTCGGGCTTTGTGGATTTCGTTTTGGAAAGGAAAGGGTTTGAATCCAGGTGGAGAGGTGGATTTGGGGGTGCTTGTCGTCATGCACTATGTCAGTCATTGTGAATGGCAAGGCTGGGGATCCTTTATCACCATTTTTGTTTATTCTAGTCGCTGATGTGTTGGGTCGGATTATTGACAAAGCTAGGGATAAGGATGTGGTGTCATTGAGGGTTTTGTGGTGTGAAGAGATAGGATTGGAGTCACTCATTTGCAATTTGCGAATGATACTATATTTTTCTCATCAGAGGAGGAAAGTAAAGTAAGTAGTTTGCTAAAGATTTTGAGAATTTTTGAAATTGTATCGGGTCTCAAGGTCAATCATAGCAAAAGTAGTGTTGTGGGTATTAATCTGGGAGATAAGTATGTGCAAAGGGTGGGGGATATGTTGGGATGTTCCATTGAATCCTTTCCTCTCAAATACTTGAGGCTTCCATGGGAGGAGATCCTGAATTGACGTCCTTTTGGGAGCCTATTCTTGTCAAAATTGGGAAAAGATTGGAGAGATGGAAGCGAGCTTTGTTGTGTAGAAGGAGACGATATACTCTGGTACAATCTGTATTAGGCTCTGTTCCTATTTCTTTCCCCTATTCAAAATTCCGATTAGCATTGTGAGGAATATTGAGAAATTGATAAGAGATTTTCTTTGAGAAGGGTGTGAAGAGGGTAAAAGGATTCATTCCAATAATAAATAATTGTATCACCTACATACTGTAAATGAGGCATGCAAATCTTGTCCATCCAATAACAAACCTATCAACTAATCCAACCTCCCTAGCTCTATCACATCTACCACCAAGATAAACAGGGAGACAAAAAAAAAAGATGAAGAAGAAGACAATGGGTCAACTTATCTCAGACCTCGAGATGCCCTAAAGGTTTTCCCCGTCTTTCTATTGACAATGATTGATAAATCACAAAGCTAAAAAAACAAAACAATCCAAATTTAATAGACACTACCCAATTATGAAAAACAAAGTACATAAACAAAAGAGCATAAATTCTAATAATCTAAAGGGTAAATATCACTTAATATATTGACCGATTCTCACTTTGCCCCTTAAGCTTTAAATTTTCCCAATTGAGCACTTACACAATTTGACTTTTTGTATGTATAATCACTTTGGAAAATCCATGGAAATCTCACCCACTTAGCTTACGGAAATTTCACTTTGTATTGACCAAATAGGCCCCAAGGCAATCCAAGGAATTTTCAAAAAAGAATTGGCCTTAGATGTATGCTATACTATAACTAATTTATCGACATTATACAAACTATAACTAAAAATACATACTGATATCTTCCCACCATATTTTGACATAATAGAGCATTTTAAAAACTACAAGATTGACCACACCACGTCATACTCATTCATCAACCTCCTACCATCATCTTATGATCCCCACCCCCCTCCCTTCCAACTTGTCCACAAACTTGCCACACAAACACCATAGTGACCCCACCATCACTAACTCAACTACCAGAAAACCCCTAACCCACTGGTTTTTCTCCCTCACCTCTATGCTTAGTCTATAACTAATTGGAATACATCAACAATCATAAACCTCTGCTAAACATTCCCAACCAACTTGTACCACCTCTACCTTGTGCATACACCTCACTCCACCCCACCCCCAAACTCAGGCACCATCACCATCACCATCACCATCACTATATCACAACCGCCAACTGCACATGCCCTCTTCTCCCTCCACAAAACCACCACACCTCCACCCCACCATCAAATCCAAGAAACATTACCACCACAACACTCCACTATCCATGCCTCTCCATCTCTTGCCCGGGTCCAGCAATCCACTACCTCTACCCTCCACTGCCACACCCATCAAACCAATAATTGCCACCAAAACTAAAAACCACAACGCTCAGAACACTCAGAGTACATATATATGGAGAGAGAGAGAGAGAGAGAGTAATTACATTCACAAAACCCATCCACTAGTCCACCAGCATCAGCACCCAAGCCACCACCACAAACCCAAAGCGGCTGCCAGCAAAATCAGCCCCACATTGCCACTTAAACCACCCCCGCATCTCAATTAAACACCCCTACCCCACCACATGCACACCCCACTCCAAATCTAACATTATTTTGTATAACATTGCTACATACATTTACTGATCTAGATCAAATATACTATTATGATGATGATGATGACAACTCAACTCAACCAGCCATGGGGTTGGCTGCATGAATCTTATATTAACATCGGCAATAATTCAAGTGAAACCACAACATATACATATATAGTAAGTGATCAAGTTCAAATAATTATTCCACATGCAGTTAATTAAGGCCAGCAGCCCCACCTCATTCTCCCTATGGAGGGTTTGTGGCATTTGCCTAGGTTTGATTCATAAAAAGGTGGGAGGAGGGTTGTCCCCACCCAAACACCTTCCATGCACATCTTAAGAAAGGATATCCTTATTGCATGAAATAAAAACAATCGTACATCAACGATCTCAAGAATTAGAAACTTTCAGCCACATCAATTATACAAATATAGAGGGGGGAGAAAAAAAAGGAGCTTGTCATGTTACCATTATTTATAAATTGTTTCATGGAAATCTCATACTCTACAAGACCACGCACAAGTATACACCAGCCAAGGGCAATATACCGGTCGTCTTTCCTTCTTATGATGCCGGCAAGATTTGTTGCAAGAGCTTGGAAAATAATTTCATCTTGAAAAAGCCAATTAAAAAGTATCATTGCTTGGTTACCATGCTTTGATTCCTTGTGTTTCAATGACTGGGGAAAAATTAAAAAACAAAAGAGGATATCAATGACAAATTATAAACAAAATTTAAAGAAACTGATATTATTAAAAACAAATAGGCATAAACTACGAGTGAATAAAGAAGGGAGGGACTTGCAACAGGTAAAAGGATTGGGAAAAGAATGGGTGCAGTGCTGTGACGGAGTAGAAATTTTAATCCCCATAAACCCAGAGAAAGAGACAAGGAAAAAGGGAGAGAGAGAGAGAGAGAGAGAGTTCACAGCAATGCAAAAGGATAAAAAGAAATTTCCAAATTATATTGGTATAGTACATCAATTAAAATGACTTTTAAATTGAAATGAGAAATGGGTTTTTTTTTTTTTTTTTTCAGAATTCCATCACGCCATTAAAATGGTAATATGAAATTAAATTTTCTTCTTGATATTTAATTAACTTGAAATAGAAAGGACAAAAAAGAATGAATTCTGAAAGTTGATGTACATGCTGAGTAATGGGAACGAGGATTTCATCCAAAGACTCCTCCCTCTGAGCTGCTTCTCTAACGTAGGTGTGAAGAATCCACAGTGATTCTTCCAAAGTAACTGCAATAATGCAATAATACCAAGTTAAGATTATTTCATAACTTGAATAACATACAAGAACAAATTCAAAGTTTTAATAATTGTCTGTCCAAATTTCAGTAAACTTGTCTTTCTTCAAAAGTTGTAAAGATCACTCAAGATTATTTGCTGTCTCGCGCTCTCTCTCTCTCTGAAATGTTTTGGCTTTGAAAAACGTACCAAATGAGCCTCTTTTGGGAGGAGAGTGGAGTCGAGAAATAGCGTCTTGAAGCTTCTTGGGACGGGCACTGAGCAGAGTGCTCATCACTCGACCAAGCGTCGCTGATACCATCGAGTTGGAGTTGGAGTTGGAGTTGGAGTTGGAGTCTGTTGATGGCCAGAGAACCTGCTCGTCTTCCATTGGTGAGAACAGTCTGGAATCGATCAACCCTAGCTTTAGGGGGTTCAATTCGAAGCTAATCGAGTCAGATTGGGATATATTGGAACAACAGCAACAGCAGGGGATAGATTAATTGAAATTTGAAACTAACGAAAGCAAGGCAAGCAGTCAAAACTGGTTGAAACTAGGGTAGGGTTTTTATTCTGGCAAGTCGTAAGCTTTCCATACCACATGCCGGTGCAAACCGAACTTGTTTTATGGGGATTTTTCCAAATTAAGGTAAAATAGTAATTTATTTTTTAAATTAGGCTTAGTTTAAATGGAATTTTTAAATTAAGCTAATACGTTATTATAAACTACCCTTTTTGTGGCCCTCTCATGAAAAATTTATAAAATCATAAAAGCGTAGTTATAAACCACGCTTTTAATTAAGAAAGCGTAGTTACAAACCACGCATTTAAGGAAATTTGATTTATACATAAAGCGTTGTTAGGAATCACGCTTTTAAGTAAATTTTATTTTTTTCAGAAAACGTGGCTGCGAACCACGCTTTTACTGTTGCTATTAGTGTTGTTAAGCCACAATGTAAAAACGTGTTTTCAAAACACGTTTGCAATGAAAAATCAAAACCAGCACTCGCACTCTTCTTTCTCACACTCACTCTCACTCTCTCTCTATAACACACACCCACAACACTCACTCTCTCTCTCTCTCTTTGTGACACACACCCATAACACTCACACACTCATATCAAACATATATAATTTTTAATATATATAAATTTTATTTTATAAAATTAAGACCAATATTAAATATATATATATATAATAATAATTTATAATAACAAATAATAATCAACTATATAATTTTTGTAAATATAAATCATTTGTATATAATTTTTATCTTTCGAGTGGTTAGAAATAATTTTTTACAAATTAAATTGAAACAACTATATGTATGTATATAACATGTCCAAAAGTTAAAATAATAATTATTTTTTACCCTTAAATGATAATTATTTTTTATTTTTTATTTCTTAACCAAATTAATTTTTACTAACAAAAAAATTTTTCAATGAATTTTTTTTCAAATAACTTTTTTTTCAATTAATTTTGTTTTTCAAATAATTTTTTTCCAATTAATTTTTTTTTTTTTCAATGAATTTTTTTTTTCCAACTAGTACTGACCGAGAGGGCAATTGGTAATGCTACTTTAAACCTTAGGGAGGGAATTGTAATTTCTAAAATGTGAAGGGTGTCAATATAATTTACCCAGTGAGGGAAAAATTGGTATTTAAAAAAATTAAATTGCAGGGGAAATCTGTAATGAAACTTTAAACCTTAGGAGAGAGATGTAATTTCTAAAAAGTGAGGGGAGAACTGTAATAAACATAAACCTCAAGGGGTGTCAGTGTAATTTACCTAAATAAAAAAAATTAAGAATTAAAGTAAAAAAGTAATCATTTTATATAGTTGATTATTATTTGCTATTATAAATTATTATTATATATATATTTAATATTGGTCTCAATTTTATAAAATAAAATTTATATATATTAAAAATTATATATGTTTGATGTGAGTGTGTGAGTGTTGTGGGTGTATGTGTCAGAGTGAGAGAGAGAGAGAAAGAAGAGTGTGAGTGCTGGTTTTGATTTTTTATTGAAAACGTGTTTTGAAAAAACACGTTTTTACATTGTGGCTTAACAACGCTAATAACAACAGTAAAAGTGTGGTTCGCATCCACGTTTTTTGGAAAAAAAAAAAAAACAAATGTTACTTAAAAGCGTGATTCCTAACAACGCTTTATGTATAAATAAAATTTCCTTAAACACGTGGTTTGTAACCACGTTTTCTTAATTAAAAGCGTGGTTTGTAACCACGATTTTACAAATTTTCCACGGAAGAGCCACAAAAACGGTGAAAGCGTGGTTTGTAATAGCGTTTTACCTTAGTTTGGGAATTCCGTCCAAACTAGGCCTAGTTTGGGAAATAAGTTGCTATTTTGCCTTAATTTGGGAAAAGACCCTATTTTCTGCTCCATTTGGTAGACCAATTGGAAGCCAATCGGATAGTGATTATTAATTATGACTTTAATAGTTTATCGGTTATAGTTTTAAATATAAGTTAGTGATTATAGATTATGAATTAATAGGTGATAGATTATAGCTTTAAATGTAAGTTGTTAATTTGTTTAGTGTAGTTGTGAAATTATAAATTTAATTAGCAAAATAGTATTTAGTTGAATAAGTTGTAAAATAATATTTTGTTGTGTAACGTAATTTTTGTTTTTTTTTTCTTTTTCTTCATTTTCTTTTCTTTTCTTTTTTTACTTATTTTCTTTTCTCTTCTTTTTTTTTCTTTCTCTTAATTGTTTTTTATTCTCTTCTTTCTTGTTCTTCTCTTCTTACATATTAATTATATTCATATATTCATATTAATTGTAATTTCATTAATATCAATTAATACTACAATTATTAATTAGTATCAATTAATATAATCAAATTTTTTTCATTAAACAATCAAAAAAAAAATTCATTACAAAACCCTAGCCGCCCCTTTCTTCTCCTCCATCCGTACGCCACCGACCCCTCATTCTCCTCCTCCTCCTCCTTCTCTTCCATTTCAAACTAGTGACCAGCTGGTGCTGTAAAACCCTAGTTGTCGGTCTGCAAAACCCTTCTTCTCATTTTCCTTCTCCTTCTCCTTCTCCTTCTCCTCTTCATCCTAATCGCGAAGCTCTCGTTCACAAAACCCTAACCGCTGGTCTAAAACGGCATTAATGTGACGGCGTTAATGCACAAGGCGTCGATGCAGGTGTGGGAGGTGACGGAAAGAGAGTGAACGCCAGAGATGATTTTCGATTTCATATCACGATGGAAAAGAGAGAGAGAGATGAGAGGGAGAGCTCTCGTTCATGAAACCCTAACTGTCGGTCTAAAATGATGTTGATGCGCAATGAAGAGAGAGGGAGAGAGGAAGAGAGAGCTCTGGGTCGTGTGTATGTGTGTTTGAGAGAGAGAGAGAGAGAGAGAGAGAGAGAAAGAGAGAGAATTGAAAGAGAGAATTGAGAACAATGTTGAGGAGCTAGAAATCGCCCTCGCCGAAAATCGCCTCTATCTCTCTCTTTCAAGTGAACAATGTTGAGAACAAGGCTCATATAGTGGGTTTTTGGTAATAGTTGAAATATCTGACGGTCATTTAAGTGATTACACACCTCAACAAACAGTTACGCGCACAATCAGTTTTCAAAAGCACCTGGGAACCAACTTAACAGATTATTGCTGAAATGGCTTAAGTTAATCTATAATCCATCCCTCATAATTTTTACCAAACACTCCAACATGACTTATTTGAAGCTATAAGTTGATTTATGCTGCAAATAAGTTTTACCAAACACCCGCTTAATAAGGAAGAACATCCCCCCGATCCACATTTTGGACTCAAGCCACTGACACGGATTTTGTTTTGATAATTATTTATAAGCGCTGATATTTGTCCCCACCAAATTAGTTTGGCCCTTTCATTTCTTTAAACTCCTACTTAGCAAAATGAAACTCTTACATTTTTTTAAACCCCCACCTTAATACCAACTATACCCCTAATCCCAAAACCAAACCCAAACCCAAACCCAAACCCAAACCCAAACCCTAGCCCCTTCCACTTCTCTCTCTAATATGGATTCTCTCTCTTTCTTCTTTGTTTTCTTGCATTCAAATCAAGTATTAGCGAGAAACAGAGCAAGACAAAAGACTCATCAACAATGGCCACCATTAAAACCTCTATCACAGGCTATGGCAAGTGACTTCTTGCATTTCTTCTCCCTCTTCTCTCTTTTCTTCTTCATCTTCTTTTGAAAACCATAGGTTTTCATATATATATATATATATATATCTCTTACTCATTCTCTCTCACAATAAATAGGGAGGTCACGATTGCGGAGTGGGTTCAACAACACAATGCTAAACAAATCTTGAATGTTCGGTAACACAGTGTTGAACGAATCCTAAATGTTCGGCAATACAGTGCTGAATGAATCCTTTTAGTTCAATAACACAATGTTGAATGGGATTCAGATCTGCAGTAAAGGGATGGGGGTGCTTGTCGATAGAGGTGATGGTTGATTGCGACAGAGGGAGTAATGGTTGTGACGGTGAGGAGTGGTCAAAGATGGTAAAGGTTGCAACGATGAGGGGTGGTTGGAGGTGGTGGTGGTTGCAGCGGTGAGAGGTGGTCAGAGATAGTGGTATTGCCGAAGGCGATTAAGGTTAGGGTTAGGGTTAGAGTTTGGAAAATTAGGTTTAGAAGATTAGGAATGAAGGTAAAAATGAAATTTTAGATTGGGACAAAATTGGGGAAAAAAAAAATGAATGAGGTGGGGGTTCTAAGAAAAAATGTAGGAGTTAATAGCAATGCTCTCATTTATATCATTTATTTTCTCAAGTATTTTATATATTTTATTTATATAAAAATTAAGTCAATTTAATAATTAAAATTTATTAAATTTTTTAATAAAAAAATTTATGATTTATTTTTAAATATATAATTTTTTTAAAGTTAAAAACGAGATTAATTAAATAAATTATAGCTATTAGATCGATCTAATTTTTTGTATGGATAATATACACAAAATGTCTGATAAAATAAACCATTCAAATTATCAAAATGGGATCTATGATGACCCTACGGGCCCAAATAGTGTCCTTTAATCTAAAATCTGAATTGGAGAAGATCTTCCTCCTTTTAATAAATTAGTTGACCTGACATGCAGTCAACATGTAGTTATAATATTTGTTTTTTATTTTTTATTGTATTTTCATATTAGACAATATTGTTTTATATGTTATTAGAGATTTTTTGTGAGTGTGTGAATAAATTTATTAGATTTTATATATGGTAGTAAAAATGTAATAAATTAAAAAAATTTAAAAAAAAAATGACAAAATTTTAATATTGAGATGGGTAGGAAATCACAATTTTTGGTATTTGTAAAATATATATATATATATATTGAAACATAATTCTGGGGACATAATTTTAATATGGCGCAGGTTGTTAGTCGAATTTGCAAGTGGGTGGCAGTGATTAACTAAGGTGTGATATGATCACACCAAAATCTGCGATATTCAAAGAAGGACTAGAGTCAAAGGTCATGGCAAATTTTTTGTTTGGATAAGATAAGACTTGAGAGAGTTTATCTTCTTCAGGTTAGAGGAGTTCTATATAAGAGTTATCTTAAAAAGGGATAAGAGTCCTATTAAGTGAGACTTCTAGGACGAGGAAGGCATGGATTACTATAAAAGGCAGCCATCGCCAGGGGTTTAAGGTACATTTTAATTGAGATTAATTACTTAAGTTGATTATAATATAAGTTGTTAATTTATTTAATGTAGTTGTGAAATTATGAATTTAATTAGCAAAATAGTATTTAGTTAAATAAAGGGAAATTTATCGGAAAGTCCTTTATGGTTGAATTGTGTTCCATTTGGTCCTGCTGATTTTTTCTTTGATTGACATCTCCATATTAGGTGGGATTCCTTACCCATAAGTCCTTTTTTAAATTTTTTTGTGTCCTGGACGGAAATGGCCTCACCTATTATATGGGATGTTCTGTTTTTCCATATTGGTATGTGCAATCCCAGCAATTGTGGAACCTGACAGTGGGTCAAAATTCATTTAAGAGGTATTATAATTAGGGTTTACATTGTGGGTTCATGATCGTCTCTGCGGCTTAGAAATTCATCCGCTTACGTTCACACCGTCATATCACACAGGTTCTCTCTTCATTTCCCGTTACGGATCCCCTCCTCACCATACCCACACTTCAGTAATTCCCCCCTCACCTATGCACAACTTCGTCGATGTTGTGGAACACACCGACACATTAATGTTTACAGATAAACATTCGACTTCACGAACACAATAGCCAATTCCATGTATTCCCGTTCGCTGCGCACTTGTAACCATACATTGACAACGATGCACAATTCCCATTGCAGTTGCATTTCTATCGCAATTTTTTTCATTTTCGGCTTATGGGTCTTTCTCACATACTTAGTCGTGTGTTATTTCTTACTGATACCTGTGCCGTTATGCAGATGGACGCCTTTTTGATGCTTCTTTGTTCTTATCGGTCCACGAATGTCGCATATAATCTGCAATCGTCAAACACATTTGCTGAGGTTGTCGATTATGTTTGTTCGAAGTTTTCCGGACTCCTGCCGGGAAATTTCGAGTTGTTCTATAAGATTCCCGGCTATAACAACTTCTCCTTACAGAATGATGTCGACCTGAAGAATATGGTTTGCCTTGCGCGCTCGTTCTAGTTGCAGTTAATTGACGTGGTCATTGAACAACATCCTCGTCGGGATGACAACACTCCTGCCATTGACCCAATGATAATCCAAGATCAAGGCACAACGGGGGATGCACTACTTAATGATTTCGGAATGGATGATGAAGTTGATCTGCTGCAATCATATTGTCCCCACAAGGAGAAAGTCTTCCTTTCCGCTCCATGGGCAAAAGGTTTTACCCACATTGGACAACATTTCGAAGGTGGGGCTTCTGAATTTCGCAATGTACTACGGAAATACGCCGTTGAATGTGGGTTCCAGATCAAATTTCTGAAGAATGACTCCGTTCGGGTAACGGCTATATGTGCTATGAACGAATCGAAGTCTTGCACGTGGTCTGTGCACGGACGGAAATTGGAGGCAAACGGATTTTTCTACTTACGAAAATGGAACAGTGAACACATTTGTGGCGTGGCTGTGCGTACGTCCACACACCCATTTGTTGGGTCTGATCTTGTGGCCGACATTGTATCTGAACGTGTGCGTGATAAACCTTTAACCCGTCCGACCGAAGTGATATTGGACTTGAAACAAGATTACGGGCTTGATATAAGTTACCGGGTGGCCTGGCTCGGTGTTGAAAAAGCGAGGGGAGAATTGTTCGGTGCACATTCCATTTCGTTTGACCAATTACGTTGGTATAGTAATGCAGTATTGGAACACAACCCCGGGACCTACATTAACATTGAATACGATAATCACACCCAACAGTTCACACGCTACTTCATTTCATTCAAAGCATGCATCGACGGGTTCCACCATTGCCGTCCTCTGCTTTTCCTAGACGCCACGTTCCTCAAGGGCCGCTTCAAAGGTTTTCTACTTGCGGCCACTGCAAAAGACGGAAACCAAGGTTAGTTCCTTCAATTTAAACAATCACACTACCCCATTCACATGACAACCAACCACACCACGTTTATACTATATTTTAACGTGGTCATTAACCCCCGGCGCTATGTTTCTGTCACAACCTTTGCATGCAGTACATACTTAGTTCTAAAAAATTTTCCAAATCTGCAGGTTTGTTCCCGCTATCATATGCAGTGGTGGATTCCGAAAACACCTCAAACTGGTCTTGGTTTCTTCATCATCTCGCGCAGGTGGTTCATGGGGACAGACCTCTAACATTCGTATCGGATCGGAACCTTGGTTTGCTTGAGGCAATGCCCACCGTATTTCCGAATGCAAAACATGCATTCTGTCTACAACATTTGCAGAGGAACTTAAGGGACTGGTTGCGTTACACAAACAGTATGCATCGGGCAGGTTTGGTTAGCAAATTACGACATTGCGCATACGCACCAACTGTTACCGCTTTTAACCACAGAGTTGAACAATTCCAAAAATCAGGCCAGTCTGTTGCATCTGAATTCCTAGCAAATGCACATCCATAACATCGGGCAAATGCATTTTTCAGGTTCGTCCCACATGTTAGTCAAAAAAACCACATGCACAACACATTTCCTCATAATGTTCATAATTATTTACCTATATGTTCTATTCATTTTGCAGGGGGCGACGTTATGGCGAAATGTGCTCAAATGCTGCAGAATCATTCAACTCATGGGTCCGTGAGGCCCGTAACCTCCCAATCACAAGAATGGTTGACAGCATACGGACCAAATTGATGCGACAAATGGCGAAATGTAGAGACGCTTCCCAAATGTGGACCGGCACCATATGTCCCAAAATGGAAGATCGGTTAGAAAAAGCATTCAACGAAGGTAGATCATGGAAAGTGAGCCAATCAAACGCTGATGTGTACGAAGTGCACTCTTTCCCATCGGTCACTGTTGACATCAGACGACGCACTTGTTCATGTTTCAAGTGGCAACTCAATGGGTTCCCTTGCGCACATGCGATGGTTGCCGTCCGTAAGAGTGGGCGGGATTTGAACACATTGGTCGAACCATACTTCCACGTGTCTGAGTTTCGTGCCACTTACGCATCAAGCATTTTCCCAATTCCCACTGTCGAGCAATCGCCTTTCAACCCAAATGATTACATCATAAATCCCCCTGCCGTGAAACGTCCACCCGGTAGACCAAAGAAGAAGAGGATACTGTCAAAGGGGGAACATGTTCAGCAAATCAGATGCGGCAGATGTGGGCACATGGGGAATCATAACAGGAAGACATGCAACCAACCCATTTAACCACATCCTTCCACCCGACCACACCAGCACTAAACTATTATTACTATTCAAGTTTTTTCCTTGCCATATTCGATACAATACTTTCTTATTACTCTTCCAGTTTTTTCCTCGATGCAATTTTTTTGTTTCAATTGTTTTCGATTTCAATAATTGTGTGCGACGCCACACGACAATGTCATAGCCAATTTACTATCTTTGGCACACTCAGTTATTAATAATAGGTTTCCTTCATTTAATTTCATACGTGTTATCTCCACAGCAGATAACATAGTTCCGTCACAAACTTTGACATCTGTGTATTGAACTAATATGTCAGCTTATACCTCCCACAGCATTTTCTCACGTGTTTTCACGTGAATCCTGAACTGCAGTATTTTACAACTACAACAGAACATGCAAATACGTGCTAAAATTATAATGACTTACACACAATCTGCATTCGTGTTTGGTATGACAACATGCAGGGTAACCAACCCAAGCGTGTGGACGTCATGTGGTGAATATCACACCAGCCTTTGCACATCAACAACATACTTCCTCTATCATGAATTCATACAAGCTTACCAGTGCAAACATCACGCCACAAACACACATTTACGATGCAAACATCAAACAAAACTTGCAACTCACACCATCACCACACACCGACATTCCCAACACCAACTAACAATCGCACCCTACCCGAAACGATGCAATTTAAACACCGCCAGCAAGACGAACAGAACAACAACCAGTAAGTTAGATTTCCATATCGATGCAACTACAGATTCACACTACAATGTCCCCTTCGAACAGGATCAATAACTTAGCACACATGAACCCCCTCCCGTCTAATTATTGCACCATACTACACGTACTACACTTCCTACCATGCAAGCCAGAACCAAATTACAATACCTTATCAATCCAACCTAAATCCTATTTCGACAACACATTTATATCAACAGATGCATCCGTGATGCCCCACCACATACACGTACAGCACGCCACACACACATTCACGAATGAGATTAATGCAAACACACATACATATAACCAAGACATAAATGCATAACACTTTGTCAAAAAACGACCAACAGTAAATCAGTATTTCAAACGTGCGCATTGATCACTATAATTCAACACAGTTGTTAAACGGAGTAACGTCATAGTTTTTATTTGTTTATAATCTGTGCATAATTTAATTGAAGCGTAACCAAAACTATCCACGACAAAAGCCACATTACATACCATAAGCCAATGCAAAAACCATAAAACCAACACACAAAATATAAATAGTATGTACTGCAACTGCCAACCAAAAACTATTTCCAAATTGTAATCTACGCAGCAAAATAAAAAGTAGTTGTAGTACGTAGTAACGTAACGGTAATTGAACTTCATTCACCCAACCATTCGGCCCATGTTGCTCATCACCCCACGTATAGGATCTCCTATGAATCTTTTCACCATGTCCACACGTAACACGCTACAGTTGCCTCCTTCCAACGACCGCCCCACATCAACATGATTCACATACTGTCTCATTATTGCGCAAACAATAATCGCACAGTCTATGCTGCAACAACACACATTAGAAACGGTCAGTCAACAACACACATCAGAAATCTTCTACAGGATCAACCTTTTGTTAAAAAGAATAAATAAATAAAAACACGTCGCACTTACGTTTCCGCACGCTGCTGGGGGCATTCCAAAACTGATTCAACCATCATATCAAAGTCCTGCGTACCAACCAGTTGATCCAATCCATTTGCAGCCATCGCTTGCCGCTGAATGTCCGTTACAATTTTTTTCGGCGCCATAAAAACAAACCCAATGAGAATGTATAACATGTACCTCCAATACACGTAAATTATTCCAATACTCGTCAACTCTATCATTATTCAAATCAACGCACTAGTTTTACCGCCTCCGTGTAGTGCACACCGCCGGTACCGCTCCTGCTCCGCATCGAATTGTAGTGCTTCCAGCTTCCGTCCTCAGTATCATAAACCACTAACGTCCAACGACCAAGGTGGCAAACCGGGAAATGCATGTAACGTGCATCCCTACCAGCATGTAGATTGCTCGTCACATACTTGAATTTTGCCTCCATATTGTCACCTTTCATCATGTCCTGCACGCATCAAACACACAACAAACCAAAATAACAAGATCAGTCAACACCATCCACAAACAATGACACACAATGGATACCTAAAAAACACTTACCCAGCATATGTTGCTGAAGAAATAGGAGTTCTCCGGAAAATCTTTTCCCGCATTCAACCTTTCCTGCTCATCAGACAGCACCTCTGCGAAGGCGTCAATAACCTGCCACAAACAGCGCCAGAATCCAAATAAAATCAATATTCACACATTCACATATATTCACAAAACAGTCATTTCGATAAACTAGTATGACCCATAACGGAAATGGTAACACTTACATTCCCCCGCACACCTAATTGCCTCACCAGTGATCTAACGTCCGAAAAATATACTGCATTCCCATCAATTCGACCAACCCACATTACAGCCCTACACACATGTCAACATATAACATTACAATTACATAAACGACAATAACATTGTGTACTACAGTACAAAAAACTGCCATTGCAATTAGTAATGCACACTTTAAAAATTAAACCCACAAACACACACGTTACTGACCTATCACCGTATGTATCATACACATTGCTTATCACATCTTTTTCTGTCTCCGTCATCATCTTCCACACTGTGTTACGATTCGTGATTCCAAAACCTGTGAAAATTTTCTTCCCGTCACCAACACTGTCCACATCAATCACACTTTCGCTTTTCATCACATCGCCACTACATCCAACCCCCCCGGTCTTAGAAACGTTCACTTCGTTGTTCATCACCCATCCCTTACGCCTCAACTCTGGGTACTCAAACCCTGATAACTTCAGATTTTTCCTCACTTTACCTTTGATGTTACGTACAAAGGAGTTCATACCACCCACAGCACTGCCACCTTCCGTCAACAACGGACTCACAACAACAACGTCACTGTCATCTGCTAAGATGGGATCGTGCATTTCGTTGTTGTCAACTATGGGAACATATGCGACGGGAGAGGCGTCCACCATGATACCACCTTCAACAGTGGGGCAGTGGTCCAGTCCATTACCAACACCAACCCCATTACGAACAACATATCCGTCAACAGAAGGGTCCGTGACATTCACACTGGTAAAATGTTGCGTCACACTGTGCACTGCTTGCTTAGCAACTTGTTCCTCAAGGGCTGCAAGGCTCCATCGTAACTCGGCATTCTCAGCTACAAGTTTCTTGCATTCTTCATCTTTCACCTTAAAAATGCTCTCGAATCCTGCCACCAAATTAACTGATTGCATTTCATTCATCCTTTTCAATCTATCAACTTCGTTCTTCAATTCCATTATAATTTTGCTGTCTCCTACGTCCACAGTTATAAAATCAGGACTTCTTGAACCAACATGTCCGCAATTGCTCTTTCCGGTCGGACTACTAAACAGGGGTAAGAACTTACCATCCCCCCCATCCACCACCTCGCTGGATACACCCCCACATTCCAGACTAGGCATGCCAAACGGCACATTAACGTCTTCCTTAAGTATGCTCCCACTACACTGCTTACCATGGCTCGTGCCCTCCACTTTAACAGCCACTTCAGCAGTCCCACTAACAGCCAGTCCTATCACTTTACCCCCCTCTTCTTCAACCAGACCCACATTACCTTCCCCCAACATACCCTCCCCCTCCAACATTGACACTTCGTGCGCCTGTACGATCAACTCGTCCATGATTACCTAGCCAAAACAGCATATTTTACAACCCAACATCCGTTCAACCACACATAACAACAACAACATAGAACACATTACACCCTGACAAAAAACACAACGATTCATAAATAATTACCTCAAACTTATTTGTCTCGGACAGCTTCAGACCTTGTGAAGTAGATAGCAGCTCACCAACGTCCCATCTGAGGAATCTGGGGAACCTGTGACCATATTTCGGCTTCACAATGTTTGTATGTTCACACAACCAGAACTGCACCACAGTTATATTAATCAACTACAAGCAGGAAACAACAAAACCATAATAACAACCACTCCAAAATATTAACAAAAACCATAAACTTAGGTTAGCCAATAAATTAACTACCCACAGACAGGTTGTACACTTACCGTTAAAGCAACTACGCATCCGGTAACTTTCTCCGGTATCCGATGGAAGTCCCTTACCGAACACATGAGCATATTACGTACAGCTGCACCCCAATCATATAATTTCATGGCGTCAAAGTTGTCCACGTACCGTATCAGGGTTCAACTAATGGTCTCTCCGGACGTGGCAAAGAAAAGCTTCCCACACACATACAGACAAAGAAACTTCGCCGTATCCTCATGATCGTGCGGGGTGTCCCCCAACGAGGCCTCCATCAGCAAATCATTCACAAGTTTGGCCGTTATCCTACTTGTCCCTGGACACCTACGCTGGACAAAATCAGACGCAGGCCTTGGTCGTGGCGTCAAATCAAGGAATGCATTACCACCTTGCAGCCCGAACAACAGCATCATATCCTCATCTGTCAATTTAACTCCACGACCACCCAGAACAAACTTGCCTTCCCGTACACTGTATGACCTTAGGATACGCACGATCAGATCGTCGCCCTTTCGGAACTCTGTGTGATCAAGCTGGTTGATTAATATAGCTTCAATCATAATCCAAAACGGTGTCCTTCTCAAGTATGCCAGGTGCACTTCCCGCCAATTGACTGCGTAAACCAATTTAATGATCCCAGCAACGTTAGACCGGAAATTGAGCCGTGGTTTGACAGCCTTCCTAGCACCAACGGACCGGCTGACAATATTGGGCTGCTTAAACAGGACTCGTCTAGGCATGTTCACCCCGATTTTTCTTCTCGATGACAAGCCCAATGCCTCTTGCCTTTTACGTTCACATGACCGTGTCCACCGAGACCCAGCAGAATGAACCCTTACAGATCCACAACTCACATAAGCAACAAATACAACTTCACCACAAACTGACAAATTTCAGAAATTCACATAGACATACATTACCCAACCCACTCACAACAACACAATCTGAAAAAAAAAATCATGTCACTGAACAAAATTACTTATAACTCCAACAAAAAAATGTTCACACCACATTGACATAATGCCCGTGTACACCACACCCATCAACAAACCCTTTGACCAACAATGACAATGATAAAGCAACATAATAAATAACATTTGACACTTGCATACACATGCCACGTCCACACAACTTCCACACACACAAAAAATTATTCCATCCCCACAACCAGGTGCATGCGGTCCCCTCACACAAAGCACTTTTCCCTCGACAGTAAAAAACCCCACACCATAACTATTCCTTTTCACAAAAAACTTCAAACACATACCCCACACTGGCACTACAAGTACAATTTTGCCTACGTTCCAAAACCAACCAAAACTTTATTCAAACAACACAACAAACACATACTCAGAAACACACCATTACTGAACAAATTACAACGAAAATCATACATACATATCATATTTGACTGTGCGGAGTAACACATACCACGATCGCCCCAAACAAAAATCCCTAACCACGTCAATATATAATGCTAAAAGTAAAATAATAACCCAATCCATTACCAACTTACCTGTGTCAGGCATTTGAATTAAGCCAAACAAACCTCAGTCTAATCTGGAATGTTCGCAGAGCGACAACCACTTCCACGGAATGTATTAGGGTTCTTGGCCACCACGAATAAACGATTTCAAACCCTAAGGATTCTTTTATACATAAAACGAATGCGTCAAATATTTCCAAAATCAGTGTCGTTGGTTCCGCAATCAATGAAATTTGAATTTCAAATGACACAAGGGGATGAACGTATCAGATTCTGCGTTTCACGTCGACACCCATAAACGAAATCTTACAAACCCCCAAATACATCGAACAAACAATTTAGAACGGTTTTGCGGGTCGGGTTACACAATATCACGTTACCTGAGAACTGACCCACATCACTGGCACCAACTACAAAAAAAGGTATTAGTACATTTTTAATTGTTACGAGACACACGATCACACCCCCATTGCCACAAACCCACGCGCGTCCCAAATACCCACCCCTAAATTTAAGGCCTCAATGGCAAATTGGTCAACATACACTCAACGGGACTAAACGGTTACAAAAAAAACAATTAGGATCATATGGTCTATAAGATGGGAATATGGGATTTACTGGTCAATTCCCCTTAAATAAATTGTAAAATAATATTTTGTTGTGTAACGTCCTTTTTGCCTTTTTTTTTTAATTTTTTTTTATTTTCTTTTATTTCTTTTCTTTTTTTACTTATTTTTTTTTCTCTTCTTTTTTTTTTCTTCTCTTAATTGTTTTTTATTCTCTTCTTTCTTGTTCTTATCTTCTTACATATTAATTATATTTATATATTTATATTAATTATGATTTCATTAATTAGTATCAATTAATACTAAAATTATTAATTAGTATCAATTAATATAATCAATTTTTTTTTTCATTAAACAATCAATTTTTTTTTCATTACAAAACCCTAGCCAACGGCCCCTTTCTTCTCCTCTATCCGTACGCCGCCGATCCCTCCTCCTCTTTCTCTTTCTCTTCCTCCTTCTCTTGCATTTCAGACTAGCAACCAGTTGGTGTTGTAGAAACCTAGTTGCCGATCTGCAAAACCCTTATTCTCCTTCTCATTTTCATCCCAATCCCGAAGCTCTCGTTCGCGAAACCCTAGCCACCGGTCTGAAACGGCATTGATGTGACGTCGTTGATGCGCGAGCCGTCAATGCAAGTGTTGGAGGCGGCGAAAAGAAAAGGAACGCTAGAGATGATTTCCGATTTCAGATCGCGATAGAGAGAGAGGGGGGAAGAAGAGCTCTCGTCCGTGAAACCCTAGTCGCGGGTCTGAAATGACATTTCTTACCCAAAAGACAATTTAAGAGGGGGATGAATTAGGTTTTTACAATTAAAATACCTAATAAAAATTATGACTAGCACAATAGATAAATATAATTAATGAAATAAAAATAATTAAAACAAGTGTCTTAATAACTATGTTAGTTAATGATTTTAACATAGTAAAAATGTGAAATATAGCTATAGCAATTTAAAATAAAATAAAGAGATAAGGGTGAGAGAAACAAACAAATTTATAGTGGTTCGGTTTCAACTCGGCTTACGTCCACTCCTCAAGCTTCACTTGAGATTTTCCACTATCTTCTAACTTCATAGGGGTGCTAGCTACCTCTTTACAAATGGAGCAATCCTCCACGGATTTTTACACAGATTTCACAAGTCCAAACCCTTGCAAATCTTAGCTGATTCACAATCACTCTTAAGATTTCAAGAACACAGTGTTTACAACACTTTTACAAGATAAAATGGTATTTTTGCTTTCAAAGAAAGCTTACAATAAATATCTCTCAAAGATAGATATATAAAATGAAACTTTGACTTTTTTGTAAATCTCACACAAGAAAGATGGGCTTAAAGCTATAAGGCTCAGTGTACAATTTATGAGAATATATGTGAGTAATTATAGATCAATGAATATTTTCAGGTTTTTTTTGTGACTTGTTTCTATTAGAGGCTTTGTGAAAATTATAGCCGTTTATAGCCGTTGTATTTCCATCATTACCAATTTGAATATCTTCCACTCCATCATTACAAATTTGAATATCTTCCACATGAACCTTTTGAACCTTTGGGCCTTTTGAACATTTATAGCTGTTTATAGCCGTTGTACTTCCATCATTACTAATTTGAATATCTTTCACTTGAACCTTTTGAACCTTTTGGCCTGCTGCTGTGCTAGGCTGTTTGAACCTTTGTTTTGGGCTATTTGAACTCCTGATTTAATCAAATATTAAATACATTCTAACAACATTTAGGATAAAGGTTTAGGTGAGAAATAATGTGACAAAATAAATTTTTATTCTATTTTTCTCTTTCAAATAAATCATCAAAATAAATTTTGGATTCTATTTTTCTCTTTCAAATAAATTAAAACATAATTAAATAAATCATCAAAATAAATAAGTTTAACAACATTGATGCGCGATGAAGAGAGAAAGAGGGAGAGAGGGGGGAGGGAGAGCTCTGGTTCATGTGTATATGTGTTTGAGAGAGAGAGAGAGAGAGAGAGAGAGAGAGAGAATTGAGAACAGTGTTGACGAGCCAGAAATCGCCCTCGTCAGAAATCGCCCTCGTCAGAAATCGCCGTTATCTCTCTCTCTCAAGTGAACAATGTTGAGAAAAAGGCTCATGTATTAGGTTTTTGGTAACAGTTGAAATATTTGAGGGTCATTTAAGTCATTACACGCCTCAACAAACAGCTGCGCACATAATCAATTTTCAAAAGCATCTGGGAACCAACTTAATAGGTTATTGCTGAAATGGCTTAAGTTAAGCTATAATCCATCCCTCACAATTTTTACCAAACACTCCAACATGACTTATTTTAAGCTATATGTTAATTTAAGCTGCAAATAAGTTTTACCAAACACCCACTTAATAAGGAAGAACATCCCCTCTGGTCCACATTTTGGACTCAAGCCGCTCACACGGATTTTGTTTTAATAATTATTTATGAGCGCTGATATTTGCCCCCACCTAATTAGTTTGACCCTTCCATTTCTTTAAACTCCCACTCAGCAAAATGAAACTCTTACATTTTTTTTAACACCCGCCTTAATATCAACTATACCCCTAATCCCAAAACCAAACCCAAACCCAAACCCAAACCCAAACCCTAACACCTTCCACTTCTCTCTCTAATATGGATTCTCTCTCTATTTTCTTTGTTTTCTTGCATTCAAATCAAGTATGAGCGAGAAACAGAGCAATAGAAAAGACTCATCAACAATGGCCACCATTAAAACCTCTATCACAGGCTATAGCTAGTGGTTTCTTCTATTCCTTCTCCTTCTTCTCTCTTTTCTTCTTCATCTTCTTTTGAAAACCATAGGTTTTCATATATCTCTCTCTCTCTCTTGCTCTTTCTCTCTCGTAATGGATAGGGAGGTCACGATGGCGGAGTGGGTTCAGCAACACAGTGCTAAACAAATCTTGAATGTTCGGTAACACAGTGTTGAACGAATCTTAAATGTTCGACAACACAGTGCTGAATGAATCCTTTTAGTTCAATAACACAATGCTGAATGGGATTCAGATCTGTAGTAAGGGGATGGGGGTGCTTGTCGGCAGAGGTGATGGTCAATTGCGACAGAGGGAGTAATGGTTGTGACGGTGAGGAGTGGTCAGTGATGGTAGAGGTTGTAGTGATGAGGGGTGGTCGGAGATGGTGGTGGTCACAGCGGTGAGAAGTGGTCGGAGATAGTGATATTGCCGGCGGCGATTAAGGTTAGGGTTAGGGTTAAAGTTTGGAAAATTAGGTTTCGAATATTAGGAATAAGGGTAAAAGTGAAATTTTAGATTGGGACAAAATTGGAATAAAAATAAAAAATGAATGACGTGGGGGTTCTAAGAAAAAATATAGGAGTTAATAACAATGCTCTTATTTATATCGTTTATTTTCTTGAGTATTTTATATATTTTATTTGTATAAGAATTAAGTCAATTTAATAATTAAAATTTATTAATTTTTTTTATAAAAAAATATATGATTTATTTTTTAAAATATAATTTTTTTTTAGTTTAAAACAAGATTAATTAAATAAATTACAGTTATTGGATTGATCTAATTTTTTGTATGGATAATATACACAAAATGCCTGATAAAATAAATGGTTCAAATTATTAAAATGGGATCCATGATGACCCTACGAGCCCAAATAGCATCCTTTCATCTAAAATATGAATTGGAGAAGATCTTCTTCCTTTTAATAAATTAGTTGACCTGACATGCAATCAAGATGTAGTTATAATATTTGTTTTTTATTGTATTTTTGTATCAAACAATATTGTTTTATATGTTATTAGATATTTTTTGTGAGTGTGTGAATAAATTTATTAGATTTTATATATGGTAGTAAAAATGTAATAAACAAAAAAAATTTTAAAAAAAATTGACAAAATTTTAATATTGAGATGGGTAGGAAATCACAATTTTTGGTATTTGTAAATATATATATATATATATATTGAAACATAATTCTGGGGACATAATTTTGATATGGCTTAGGTTGTTAGTCGAAGTTGCAAGTGGGTGGCAGTGATTAACTATGGCGTGATATGATCACACCAAAATCTACGATATTCAAAGAAGGACTAGAGTCAAAGGTGATGGCAAATCTTTTGTTTGGATGAGATAAGACTTAAGAGAGTTTATCTTATTCAGGTTAGTGTAGACACCCTATTTTTGACCGTCCTCAAGACTTGGACGTCATCGTTTGAACACTCGGTGATCATCAATGTTCGTGTTCATTTTGAGATCCCGAAGGACTGGGCTGCGCGCCTTGCCTTAGGATCTCTCGACTTGACTGTTTTGTGTTTGGTTGTGGACCAAGGACTTGTGGTTTTTGCACCTGAGGGTAGGAAGTAGCTTGTTAGCCATCCCTTAAACCCATCGGCCGTGGCATGAAGCCACCGGCCTTGCTTTCTTTCTACCGACCAATTGTGTGGTCGGTCGGCACAGATATTTGGCCGATTGTCTCTTTTCTGGGTCGATGCCTCCTTTTTTCCTTTTTCAAGCATTGTGCATGCCAACTGTGCCAGCTGGAGTGCACGGACTTGTCCTCCATACACGTGTATGGAGGACTTGCACCCTTTGTACCCTTTTGCTCTAAGCTTCTTGAAGAAGCTTAGACCCTTTGTCTTAGCTTCCTCCAGAAAGTTGAACCCTTTGTCTTAGCTTCCCCAAGAAGCTTGGACCTTTGGTCTAGCTTCTTGAGGAAGCTTGACTCCTTTGCCTTAGCTTCTCGAAAAAGCTTTGGTCCTTGTTTTGTTCTATAAAAGGAGGCCTCTCCTTCCTTTAGAGAGGTTCAACAAATCAGAGATATATATGATATATATCACACTCTCTCTATGTCTCTCTCTCTCATCATTTGTGTGTGTTAGAGTGTCCAAAAGGGTGTTTTGTTCTTAGTTTTGCACTAAAACACCTAGTGTTACACCATACTTCTGTTTTGGGAGGTGTTGAGAGTTTGTTCTTGGAGTTTTGAGTGGGTTTTGATCAGAAGGAGGGGGCTGGAGTTGTTGTTCTTCAAGTGTTCTTCAAGGGCGAGCACTATTGCTTTATATTCCTCATTTTTGCACTAGCTTGTAGCCTATCTTGAATGCTGTTTTAAGCTTAGTGTATAACTAATAAAAGTTCTAATTTTTCATGTTTAAGATGTTTCATTAAGGTCATTTTGGTGTTTGGGGTTGTCTTCCCCCTCTCAGGCCTTGTTTGGCCCTTTTTGCGCTTTCTTTGTTTGAGCTTTGAGAATTTTCATATATTGGCCTTCTCACCACTGAAATCCAGAGGATTTTTAGTGGTGGTGAAGGATTTTTGAGGTCTTATATAGGTGAGGGACACCCCTCTCCCTTTGTGTCTCATTTGCTTGTGTTTTTGGCTCATAAGGGTAGTATGCATGCTTAGTCAATTTTGGTTCCATTTCAGAGGGTTTTTGGTGTTATTCGGTCATATTATACCTCTGTGTTTGGTCGGATTAATGGTCCAATGCATGTATCATACACTTGCTTTGTAATCTCCTCTATTGTCACAACATGCACCATGCATTTAGACCCCCATGCTTGCATGTTTTAGCTTGACTTCATGAAGCTTTTAGTCATGTTTCATCTTGTTTAAGCTCCAATGGGTGTTGATTTTGTCATGCTTTTCATGTTTTGTATAGCCTCTTTACATTCTAGCTTGTTGGCTTCGGGTGTGTGAGTCTTTAATATGCATTACTTGGGTTATTTTGGTGATTTGGAATCACTTATCGTGCCATTTCAGTCCATGTTTCATGCTTATATACTTGTGTTTGCCATCCTCTCAATGCTTTGAAGGGTTGTTGTTTTGTACTCCATGTTTGGGTCATTGTGTATGCCTTTAGTCTTAGGCCATTTAGATGCTATTTAGGTGGGTTTTGGGGGCTTATTTGGCATGTTGTAACTTTTTTTTGTATTGATTAGTCCATGCCTTGCTTGGTTGTGATAGTTGTAATGGAGTGCTCTCTTTGTAGTCTTGAATGCCCTTGCTTTTGGTGCTTATTTCTTAGCTTGTTTTGACCATGTTCCATGCATGTTCCAGCCCTGTTTTGGCCTCCTCTAGGATTGTCCTAAGTCCTCTTGGCCCTTTGGGGATCGTTTGATATGGCTATGGTTTGAACCCTTTGGTTGGTCTCAAGCTTCGGGCCCTTTTGCATGCTATGTTCCACTTGTGTGTTTGGATTTGGCACTCCTTCTATCATGATTTCAGAGCTCAGCATATTTGTAAAATGCCCGTGTTTGTCTCTTTTAAGTATGCTTAGAATTGCCTCTTTTATGCCTTAGGTGATGGGCCTTGGTGCATGCATGCTTGTATGTGTCATTCGTGTTTTTGTTCCATCATTATTGGCCACTGTTATGGACAAGGCTGAGGTCTGTCCACCCATAGTGTAAGACCATGGATCATGCATTTGTATATTGTTGCATGCTCATTACATTGTATGATTGTTGCATCCTTGTAGTTAATGCATTGTTGTATGCCTATCACTTTGCATAGTTGCTTATTTAGGTTGCATTATAGTGTTGTATACTTATCATATTGCCATGTTGTTTGCATGATAGGTTGCATTGCACGGTATTTGACATACTCATGTTTCATTACATTAGTTGCATATGTTGCATTGCTCATGTTGCATTGCATCAATTACATGTTTTTGCATTGCATTTGCCATACATGCATCACATTTTTGTTTGGTTTGGGGTGTCAAATCAAACATGAGGAATGGGATGTGTTCGTACTTAAAGTGACGAAACATGTCTCACTCCTCGGTCGCCGACGCCCTTGATCTCAACATGATAGGGTGTGAAGCATCCATTTGTTTTGTTGCATGCATTTACATTGATTTGCAAACTTGGTACCTTTGGCCATCATGCGTCGAAATGCGTGATTGGTGGCCCGAGTACCGAGGGCCATACTCCTTTGAGATCATAGCATGATAGGAAGGGTGGCTATGCACACACTGTCTTGAAAATTCCATGCCACGCACTGTCTGTCCTTTGTTGCAGCAAAACTAGTATTCTGCAGGAAGAAATGGCCGGCCGTCCACTTTTACTGCCGACCGACCATCAATGTTAAGCCGGTGATCCAAACTTTGGCCGATGGCCACATTTCCATGGCCGGTAATGTTCTATCTTGGCCGGTGGCATCCCAAAGTGTGTAGGGAGTGTTTCAGAAGCATCACAAATGTTTTCATGGTCCTCAGAGGAGCAGAACAGTGTAAACAGAGGCAACAGTGGCATGGCGACGGGTTTCCGAGCGAGGCAAATCGAGCATGCATCATCCAAGCATTCCAAGGTGGAGCTGCGGCGGCCTCTTTACTGCTTTAGTTGACTAGTTAATTTGTTAATTAGTTGAGTGGTTGTGTAATATTTAATTAGCTTGTTAGTTAATTAAATTTGTATTATTCTTTCGGACCCTCCGAGCAAGGGCAATTGTGTAATAAGTGTGCGTGTGTGTGATGTATGTCTTCCAACCCCACGTCTTTCTCCCTTTTATTTGCCAGCTTATGATGTTTAGATTAGGGCATGTTTCAATTAGCATACTTATGCTCGTATGTTTGTATCAATTTATTTGTCTTGCATATACCAGGCTCGGCGTATCATACTAACAGCATTGTATTTCAATTTCGAGTTGAATACATGTTATCTGTTGCATTCCATATGCCATGTTTAGAATAGCCGAGCCTATTGTAGTTGCATTTTTGCATGTGTTGCATTAGACATTTCAGCATAGTTAGGATCATGCATGGATTTCTAACATTAGCTTCTTTCTTTGGCTTGGAGTACTAGGTAAGCATTTACGCTTTAGCATCCTTATATGAGTGTGAGTGTTGCCATGACAGCATGCTTACCGTGAGACTATATTCTTATATGATATAATTGTCTGAATGCTTGTGGGTGAAGGTTGGATTATCAGAATTAGAATAATGCATTAACTGTGAACCACTTGAGAGTGGCAAATCCATATTTTAGCCTAGTTGCGAGTAGCAAACCGTTTTCAAAATAAACATGAGATGTGTTGTTCCAATTCAGGCGATTCAGTCTATACTTGTATGCTGTGCGCATCACGTAGTAAATCTAGGCTAATAACCGGAATAAGAATGCATAATGTTTTCAAAACTCGATATCATGGTTAGTAGAGGCCGATCTTTGATCGGGCGAGCGGGGGTGCTCACGAAGTGACCTTTCCCAATCGTACCCAAGTTCCCGAGCCGAGGCAACTTTGGTGATGACGGACACGTGGCCTTCGGCACGAGTCAGGGTTTCCTAAATTCTCCCAAAATAAAACATTTAGGTGGCGACTCTGTATCTGGAAAAGCAGTCTATGTTTGGCACTTCTTTCAAAAAAATCTGTTTTCAAAAACGATTAGATACACGACTCTTTGATGATTCATCAGTCTTGCATTGCACTCTGCGAGATTAGATACACGACCGAGACATTTGTGTCCGAACTGTAGTGAGCCCAACGAACAAAATGGGGGATTCCCTCCCGGGGCGTTCGGGGACGTCTACAGTTAGTGGAGTTCTATATAAGAGTTATCTTAAAAGGGGATAAGAGTCCTATTAAGTGAGACTTCTAGGACGAGGAACACATGGATTACTATAAAAGGAAGGCATCGCCATGGGTTTAAAGTATATTTTAATTGAGATTAATAACTTAAGGTGATTATCCTGTGTGAGTTAAAATATAACATTACATTAGTTTGTGTGTTAAAATATAATTACACAATGAGTGAATTTAACTCCAAGATTTCGGGAACCAAGCCGAAGAGCATAGGCCTAGATGAAGTCCACAACCTGTAATATCTCACAAGATAATTAACTTAAGTAATTAACTCTCAATTAAAACGTCCCTTAGATCCACAGGGATGCCTACCTTTTATAGTAATATGTGCCCTCATCATCCTAGAAGTCTCATTTTATCGGACTTATGGAGATGCCTTCTGAAGATAACTGTTATTAAAAACTCCTCTAGTTTGAATAAGATAAACTCTTTCAATAGTCCTATCTCATCCAAACAAAAGACCTACCATTACCTTTGACTTTAGTCCTTTTTTCAATATCATGGATTTCGATATGATCTAATCATACATTGGCTAATCATTGTTGTGCAACCATAGCTAACAACCAAGGCCACGTGGATAACTCAAAATTGTGTCCTCACAACCGTCCCTAGTTCTTATCACCTCGGCAATACTAAGGTGATGGGACCTACTGATGGATATTTCCCTCGACTGTGATCATGACTTGTCGGCCTCAAAAGAAAAGAACTCAAGTGTCTCATCATGTCAAACCTTAAGCTTTATACCATAACTACCACTACCACATGATATCTAACGAATGGCTTATCAGATGTCGTTTCTCTACCAGATGTTGTTTCAACCAACGCCAACCGTCAACATAGTTCTCGAAGAATTGGAATCATTTTTTTTTGCTGCCTTTTCTCTTTCCTCCAAAATCCCTCTGTCTGTCAGTTTGTCTCTCTCTCTCTATCTCTTCACTTCTTCAATTGCTCCATCTCTCTCTCTCTTCTTTAGACTTTCTCTCTCTTAAATCTCAATTGTTGTTCGTTTGAAACTTGCCCCTACCATTTCTCCGATAGTCACTTCTAGTAACTAAATCATTATTTCGTTTCGATCAATCAACTTGTCTAACTTTGGTGATCTCGAATCTTATCTCTATTTTGCTCAATTCCACCCGTAAGTCACCACAACCCTAGCCTTTTGGTTCTTTCAAATTCTTGCTTTTGTTCTTCATTTCTTCATATATTTCGAGTTCCTTTATTCGATTTCTTGCACTCTCTAACCCAAATATAGGTTTAATATTTGAAATCTCCTTAAAAAAACTAAAAACTTAGAAATTCTATTAGAAATCCCCAAAAATCCCTTTGAAAAGAACACATACTCGTCATGGGAATGCATAGTCAAAGAGTATACTCTCCCACCAAAAAAGAGATCTTACAATGAGATTTCAACATTCCAACCAACATCCAGATATGTCTAGCTAGTGAGAATGACTCTATGATGCCTGGTGACTATTACATACCCTTCTCCACTGTAGCCATCGTTGAAGATGGCATCAGATTCTCCCTTAACATTCTGTTCTGAGAAGTCATGCAATCTTATAAGTTTAACCCCATACAACTAGCCATCAATATCTTTAGGACAATCATGGATGTAGCTGAACTAATCCATCGACATGGAAAAAAACTTACCCTTAGAGATGTCCAATACTATTATACCATGTGTGATCTATCCACCAAGAAAAGCAAAACCTTCTACCTAAAACCTCAGTCCTAGAAGTTCAAACTCATTGTCAATATTCCTAATTCCAACAAGGGTGTTGGGATGATTACGTCATTGTCTTAGGCAATTGGGAGTTTACTCTAGAAGACAATATTCACCTCTTTCCCAAGAGATCTCTTGAACCTAGGCGAGGGTCGCTTCAGACTTAGAAAATATTTCGCTTTTGTCTTAATCTTAATCTTATAATCAAATATCTAACCAATTTTGTTCTTCTGTGCAAACCCTCCTCAACCCAACAAGTTAGCTCGCTGACCTTATGTCCATTTGAAACAAGTCAACAAACTGCTCGCTTTTTCAATTGCTCAATGCGAAGTGTAGGATCTCCTGGACAAGAGGTCTGAGCGCCCTTAACAGTTCGAACCCTCGGGTTTGGTTTCACAAGTGCAATGTCAAACAGAATGAGAGTCCAAACCTAGCAAATTGATAGAAAATTCACTAATCACAATAAATGCCAAAAAATGAGCTACATCACTAGACTCAGAGTCGCCACCTAATCTTTTGGAAAAATTAGGAAACCCATGACTCGTGCCAAAGGCAACTGTCCATCACAACCAACGCGTCTCAGTTTGAGAGCTTAGGTATGTGTGTGTCATGCCCCCAAGCCTCGTGACAATGCCGTACACTCATTTAAGTGAGCATGTAAAACTAAGATTCCAATCAAATAAACCAACAATATAAAATACTCAAATTGAATCTTTAATTATCAGAATGTCAAAATCCATAAATGAAAAACAATCTTTATCATATGAAACTATCCACCAAGTCCACTAATATAATCCACTAACAAAATAATAATCCAAGTAACTTAAAATCATAGTCTTACTCTCGGCACTCCCTTAAGTAAAAACCCGTGCAACTCTATTCCTTATAGTTTTAAAATAAAATAAAATAAGGGTAAGTTAGACAGCTCAGCAAATAACTAACCACCATTGTTAGCTGGATCAAGTATACGAAAAAAATAGTTGATAACCAATAAATATATTTTTGCTACAATTCAATAAAGGAACTATTATTTTGTAAGATGGTTTCATAGTTGAAAATAAACAGTGTAGCCATACATTTTAATTGAAAAAGACATTAAGATAATTCAAAATAATTTCATTGTTCAAATCGGTGGTTCAATAATTCGATTCACAAAACTCAAATCTTGGTGACTATGATCACTTAGCTCGTGACAAGGCCCAGAACCACACATAGGCTAGTGGTAAAGTCCCAAAAGAAACTAGTTTCTATGTCAATAAATAACCCTCATTGGCTAGGGTCCAAATCATAGTCAGACTAGAGTGATATTCAAAATTCAAACAATAAACTTCTTTTAAATAAAGTGTTCGATATTTTTAGAATAAATATTTGGCACACACTTTCAAAATAGTTTCACAAAAATTTTCAAATAATTTTTGATACTATTTTATGCTTGACCCATATTTTATTTTAAGAGAACATGATGGCTATAAATAAATATTTATAATTTCAAGCGATTCGATAGGAATAAAAATGAACCAATAATAACAGAAGGTTACTTACCTCAAGAAGCTAAAATAATATTCCAATGCTAACTCCAAACACCCAGCTCCACCACTTCAATCACACAAACCTAATAAATAGAACCTCAAATAAATTAATATTTTACCTCTTGCATACATCCACAAGAACCCCGCATCTTAGTTTTATGCACTACTTAAAAATCCAAAAATGCAAAGCATTCAACCCAACCAAACACCAAACAACACCTTACTCATTATACAAAACTCCACAGTCAAAACTACATCCACACACACACCACTATTGCACTTTTTCCTACAGCCCACACACACCATTATTACATATTGCATCATACACTGATTTTGCAAAACGTAGGTAGGCACAAGTTTTTCTTTCTTATATGATATGAACTGTTTATTCCTCAATATAAAATATTAATAACCAATGGTACAAGAAGAGTCTTACCTCAAACAATGGGGGTCAAACTATCACCAAAATTTTGAGCTCTCAATTCCTTACCACAGCCTTTTACTCCAATCCTATGTAAAATTATGATAAAACATATCGTGAAACCCTTTTTCTTTTTATTTTTTCTTCTTTTTTTTAAAGGGTTATTAACCTAATTTCTTAAAATTACTAAATTACCCATACAATTTAGTTTAATTACTAATCTATCCAAAAATAATTCTACAAGCAACTTGGTTTTACATTCTTTCCTCCTTAAAAGAAATTCCGTCCTTGAAATTTGACACAACCGAGGTCTCAAAAAGATGTGGATACTTCTGTCTCATTTCGTCCTTGAGTTCCCAAGTTGCTTCTTTTTCTGAGTAATTGCTCCATTGAACCTTAACGTAGCGAATGACTCGACGCCTCAAAACTTGTTCCTTCCTATTAACAATTCGTATAGGGTGTTCCTCATAGATCAAATCCTCCTTAAACTACAACGTTGCATGATCAATCACATGACTAGGATCTGGTATATACTTCCTCAACATTGAGGCATGAAAGACATTATGAACTCCAGCTAGTAAAGGTGGTAAGGCAAGTCTATAAGCTACCTCTCCAATTCAATCTAAAACCTCAAATGGCCAAACAAATCTAGGACTCAATTTACCATGAACACCAAACCTTATTACTTTTTTCATAAGGGACACCTTAAGGAACACATGGTCTCTAACCCTAAACACCAAATCACGTCTCATGTTATATGCATAACTTTTCTGTCTACACTGTGTAGTGCGAAGTCACTCTCTAATAAGATTGATCTTGTCCACTATTTGTCGCACAATCTCAGGCCCTAACAACTTCTTTTCACCTACATCATCCCAACAAATAAGTGATTTACACTTTCGTTCATATAAAAAGCTTCATATGGGGCCGTCTGAATACTCGCATGAAAACTGTTATTATAAGAGAATTCCACTAAGGCTAAATGCTCATCCTAAGAACCTCCAAGATCAATAACACAAGCCCTCAACATGTCTTCAAGGGTCTGAATAGTTCTCTCTGACTGTCCATCAGTTTGAGAATGAAAGACAGTATTGAAATTCAAACTAGTACCTAAAGCTGTATGCAAACTCCTTCAAAACATAGATGCAAATCTGCTATCTATATTAGACACTATGGTCACTGGAATACCATGCAATCTCACAATCTCCTTGATATGCAATTTTGCAAACCATTCTAAAGAAGATCCAACATTAAAAGTTAGAAAGTGGACAGATTTGGTCAATCAATCAACGACAACCCAAATATCATTGTTACCATCTTGCGTTTTAGGCAGCCTTGCCACAAAATCCATGGCAATATGTTCCCACTTTTACTCAGGAATAAGAAGAGGTTATAACTTACCTGTAGGTCTCTGATGTTCAACTTTCCCTTATTGACATACCAAACATTGAGCAACATACTGAGCAATTTTCTTCTTCATATTATTCCATCAAAAGTTCATCTTCAAGTCTTTATACATTTTAGTACTCCTTGGATGTACAGTATACCCCGAATTGTGAGCTTCCCTTATGATTTCTCTTTTTAGCTCTAAATCATTAGGCACATACAACCTTTCTCCAAATCTCAAGGTTCCATCTTTATGCATGTAAAATTCAATCTGTAACCCTATTTCTATTTCAGCTTTAAGTTTTTGCAAATGAGGCTCTTTTCCCTAAGCATCTTTAATTCTATCAATCAGTGTGGGTTGAACTCTAAGGTTTGCCAACTACACTCCATGGTTGTACCCAACGTTCTTCTAGATTGTAGGTAATTCGAGTTTGGAGGACCAAACTCTTTAAGGGGAGAAGATTATAACAACCCCGACATGTGATTAGCCTAAAATCCATGATTAAGTACGCCTAATAAGTAATTAAGATTAAATTCTATGTTCATTGCATGTGTTACATGTTATTTGCCTTTGTATCTGTTTGTCGTAGAAATATCTATCTCTGTTTCTGTTCTATTCGGCGAATTGAGGACCTTATCGGCATCTGATCACGAAATTGACTTGATTTATGTGTTATTTGGAATTTTTAAAACATTATGGTAGGTTCAATTGAAATTCAATTCGGAATCGAACAATTAGAATAAAATAATACCAATAGATTAGCCTTAACTCAACTTAATTAGCTAATACTAATCAAGCCTATATAAGGCTTATACTACACTCTTTAACCACCTCATCTTCACTATTGTGAGCAACAAAAATGTGAGACACTGTCACGGACTTGGTTGTTTCCAAGCTAACCGTGCAGCACTTAGACAATCTCAAGTCTCACTTGATGATGCTAAGTCAGTTTAACTCACACACTTGTAGGAAAGAGAAGTTTAGAAGAACACAAGAGAGTTTGAGAGAATGCTTTTGTATTCACACTTGAGAGAAAGCTTACAACTCTTGGTTGGTTTGGGCAAATGAGGCCCTCCTCCTTTTATAGGCTACAATGAACATTCTAGAACTAAAAGGATGAAGAGTGTTCTAGGCACTTCCTCCTACTACATCTAGTAGATTATTCTAGAATACATAAGTATTATGTACAAGGTTCTAGAGTTAGATACAATGCTCTACAAGACTCTAGGGAGTTCTAGAATCTTCCAGAAATCTCCAGAGCCTCCCAGGTCTTCCTTAGTGAGGGATAACAGAGGGAGAAGAGGAGACTTGACTTCAATTAAGGGGAAATTGCTAGAAAAGTGAAGGATTTGGAGAGAACTTGGAAGATTAAGCTTCTACACTTGAGAATTCAAGGCTTAAGGTAGAAATTCACCCTTATAGTGTGAATTAGGATTACATGCATGAATTCAAGAGAGTTAGATAATTAAACCAAAAATTGAGCTTAGGAAGAAGAATTAAGAAGATAATCATACATGCATGCAAATTCTCTTGCATTTAGAGCTTGATTTTGAGAAATTCTCACATGCAAGCATTGATCATGGCTTGGTTTTGGAAATTCATCAAGTTTCATACCATTTTACCTTGTTTGATCATGTTTTGGAAAGTTGAAGTTCATGTCAACCCATGCATGTTATGTTTTCAACATTTCAAGTTTAGTTTTGGTACAATTGGCAAAGCTTTTGGGCTTGATTTTGTGAAATGGTTTGTAATTCACCATATACTATGAGTTTCTCAATGTTTTACTAAGTTTTGGCTCAAAAGGATGTGTTTTGAAACTTTGAAAATGGATTTTGAACTTGTATCAGCAATCTGGAAATTCCAAAAGTTGCACCCTTCACTCGAGTAGTGGAGTCTGTACTTGAGCGGCGAATGCGAGCTCCTAGTACTTTTGCAGAGTTTAGGGGTTGGCTTGGGCAGCAGAATTTGTGCTCGATCGACCAACCTTATTTTTGACCCTTCGCTGGAGCGACAGAAGTTGGGCTCGAGCGGAAAATGAGAGCTTCCAGAAGTTTTATAGACTTTTACAGACTGCTCGAGTGACAGAAGTTACGCTTAAGCGGAGACCCTTTTTACTCAATCTTGCACACGAGCGACCGTCAAGCGGAAAAATCATGCAACCAGTACTTTTGCAGACTTTGCAGGCCACTCGAGCGACCAATGTTGTAGGCTCAGACAGACTGCCCTGTTTTGAAAAATCGACTAAGTATTTCAAGTTACATTTTTGGCATTCTCATTGCATCTTAGGCATTCCTAAGCCTTAATTAAGACATAATAATAAGGATAAAAGCTAGGAACACAAATCACAAAAGAGGAATAATAAATTTAATATATGTAACACGTGTGTTCAATATGTATCCGTTATGTGTTTGTGTAGGTCACGCGCCATAGATCGTTGATTCGACTACTTTGACTCTTCCGCTATTGGAGCTATCTGTGAGTAACAACTCTATAAAGATATGTTTGATTATAAGTATTTTCTGACTGAAATAACATTATTTGTTTTTTGAAATGCTATTTTATAAACCATAAATGAATGTCCATTTTTCTGAAACGTATTTGTGGCATCTTTAGTTCATGTGGCCGTCGCCCGGGGGTAACAATATAGTGGCTCATGTTCATGTGGCCCTTGCCTGGGGATAACAATACCGAGGCCTATGTTTACGTGGCCCTTGCCTGGGGGTAACAATACCATGGCTGCTTGTGCACAAGATGTTGACCTTTATGGTCGTTGGTGTCGACTATGCATGTGGGTCTTATGACCAATCTGATTTGATAGCTAATGGATGTACCACATATAACTGCCTATGAAATTTGTATAAGTTTGTGAATCCTGAATCTATTTTTGATATGAACTCTGATTTCAGAATCTGAATTGGACATTATTCATAACCCTTTACTATGTTGTCATTCACTAGACTCCAGCTCACTGTATTATTTTTGTACGTAGGTGATCAGGTGCGGAACTAGGCTTAGTGAAGTTTGCCTGGAGATCTTTTTAAGTCAGCCAACCGGTGTGCCTCCCGAGGAAGTTCCGAAATGTTCTGAAATCTAGTCATGTGAACAAGATGCAAGTTTAAGTTATTTTCTTTTGTTTGTTTGGTCAGTTTCATTGGGTTTATCCGTATCTATGGTGATGTAAATCTGACATTCTGCTGATGTCACATATGTTTGTAAATATAAGTTTTAAATTTTATGTCCCATGTATGTCTCCATGGCTCTATGAACGTTGCATGTTTGTATTTATTTTCGCTAGCCCCTGTATTTTGTTTAATCTGTTCAGAGGCTTTTGGTAATCCCAGGATTACTGGCTGGTTACGACACTAAACCTATAGGGGCAAGTTTGGGTTGTGACAATTATGATTCTTGATTGAGTTGGGAAAGAGGAGATTGAATATGTGGTTGTTACTCTAATGTTGAAATTATTGAAGATATGAGATTATGACTTATATTTGCCTTTTAAAATTGATATTTGGTTATAGAGATAATTGTTTGGGCAAACGGTGGAGGGTTATATTGATTGTTGTAGAAATTGTATGTGATTAGGTAAATTGAAATATTTACAAATTCATGCATAGCATTGAACATTGCATAATCTCATGTTTGATCCTTGCATTGGATTTGAGAAATTGATTTTCAAATTGATTCATTGAGAATATTTGAAATGTGTTGAGTTATAGGGTAAATACGTTTGGTAAGTCCGGATAGGAGGTATAGATTGGTATTGTTTAAGTTGGCCTGAGTGTCTGGAATAAAAAAATCAAAAACACACGCGGAGTATGTACCACGTGCCTTCCTATTAGGAGTTGGCAAAGTGGAGATTAGTAGTACTAGTTATGCCTACTTACAAGCACCAGTCTAAAGATTACCTGTGTCGTATTTACCATCCCTTGTTCTATCAAATGGATGATTGAATTGGTTTTGAACAAGTGCATGGCATAAGAATTTCAAAATGAGAAAAACTATGATTTTGGCATCGGCATCTCATATGCATTGCACCTCATGATATTGTTAAATTGCATGCATTTTATTTAGATTATCTCTGCCTGGCTTTATGTTCATCCCTTAGTGGAAACAATTTTTCAGGTGATTGTGGTATGCCTTCGTCGAAGTGAAGGCATGGAGGATCTTTTTGGAGCACAGGACTCACTTATTTATTTGTTTTGTTTTGTTTTGTTTTGCAAGCCAAGGGCTATCTATGTATAGGTTTGAAAACGACATTGTTGTAACCGGGCAAAACCTTGGAACTTGCAGCCAGTAAGGCATTAATTTGTATTTAAATTGTTTTGACTTATTGTTATCATATGCTATAGATTCATATCTCAAGGATGATAAAAATAATAATGCATGTGGTCACTTTTTGTTAAATCTCATGCGTGTTAGGTAGCCGACCACCAACACGTAAAAAAGCCACTCAGATCCCTTATGACAATGAATCCCACTTTGAATCATTTAAATGCTAGGTCGTTCCCCTCAAGTGACGTGTTGTGCCTGCCTCCAAGTGTTTCGAAAAGTGAGCAAGGAGTGCTGTATCAATGCCAGGGTGCGGTGAAAAATGGGCAAAGGTTCCTCGTGCTTTTTTGGACGAGCGGGGGTAAAGAAGCTAGTCCAAGACTACAGGTTTAGGGTAGCCACTTGGAATATAAGAACCTTAATTGGTAAGACGATAGAATTGGTAGATGTTATGATTAGGAGGAGAGTTAGTATAGCTTGCGTAAAAGAAACTAAGTGGACGGGTGAGAAAGCTAGGGAAATTAGGGATATCGATTTTAAACTGTATTATAGTGATAAGGATAGACGCAGGAATGTGATAGGAATCATAATTGCCAAGGGTCTTGTGGAGAATGTAGTGGCGATCATTAGGAAAAGGGATAGGATTATGTTTGCTAAACTAGTTATTTGAGGGAATATAGTGAACGTTATTAGTGCATACGCCCCCCAAGTAGGATTAGATGAACCCGTAGAAGAGAACCTAGTTATAGGTAGAGATTTTAATGGCCATATAGGTATAGATAAACTGGGTTATGAAAGGGTGCATGGTGGATACAGTTTTGGTGACAGAAATGAGGCTGGAGAGAGTATCTTAGATTTTGCGTTGGCTTTTGACCTGGTGGTGGCCAATACTATATATAAGAAGAGGGAGGAGCCTTTGATAACCTTTAAGAGTGGGTCAGTTAAGAGCCAAATATATTACTTTTTAGTGAGAAAACTGGACCGCCTAAAATGCAATGATTGTAAGGTGATTCCTGGACCGAGCTTGGTCTTTCAACATAGTATTTTGGTACTAGATTTATGTTTTAGAGGGCAATACCAAGCTAGGAAAGATGGTGGACGTCGTAGGACCAAATGGTGGGACCTAAAAGAGGATAAACTAGAAATATTTAAGAATAGAATGGATCAGGAAAGTACTTAGGACTTGGAAGATGATACTAACACTATGTGGAACTCAACGGCCAATTGTATGAGGAGAATCTCAAGGGAAGTGCTTGGAGAGTCGAAAGGGATGGGACCCAGCTCTATGGAAACTTGGTGGTCGAGGGAAGAGGTTCAAGATATAGTTGAGGCAAAAAAAAGGGTGCTTTAAAATGTGGCAGAAGGATAGAACTGAGGAAAACCTTAAGAGCTATAGGTTGGCTAATAAGGAAGTCAAAAAAGTGGTGAGAGAGGCTAAGTTGAAAGCTTATAATGACCTATACACTAGACTAGATAGTAAGGAGGGAAAGAAGAAGGTATACAAACTTGCTCAGATACGGGAAAGGAAAACAAGATATATTAATCAAGTTAAGTGCATCAAGAGTGAGGATTCTAAGATATTGGTGAAAGATAAAGAGATTAAGGAAAGATGAAAGAACTATTTTGAGAAACTATTAAATGAGGAACATGGAGGTACGACAATAGGAGAAGAAATAGTCAGTAATATGACAAACCAAAACTATAGGTTCTATCGTAAGATTAGGAACTTTAAAGTGGAGATTGCACTTAAGAAGATGAAATCAAATAAGGCTTTAGGATCCGATGATATCACTATTGATGCTTGGAAGTGTTTGGGTAAAAAAGGGGTTGCTTGGTTGACTAGGTTGTTTAGCAAAATTTTGTTGACTAAGAACATGCTAGATGAGTGGAGGAAGAGTAATTTAGTGCCAATCTATAAGAATAAAGGAGATGTCCAGAATTGCAACAACTATAGAGGAAACAAGCTAATGTGTCATATAATGAAAGTATGGGATATGGTGATGGAGCGTCGATTGCGAGATATAACAGAGGTGCCAGAGAATCAATTTGGGTTTATGCTTGGCAGGTTAACAATGGAAGCGATTTATCTTTTGAGGAGACTAATAGAAAAGTATGGAGAAAAGATAAGAGACATTCATATAGTGTTTATCGACCTTGAGAAAGCATATGATAAAGTGCCCCGGGGATATAATATGGTGGGTGTTAGAGAAGAAAGGGGTGACAAAATGTTACATTGATGTGATTAGGGATATGTATGAAGGGGTGGTGACCACTATTAGATCGCTTGTTGGAGAGACAAATGAATTTCCTATCACTGTAGGGCTACACCAAGGATCTACCTTAAGTCCTTATCTTTTTGCTTTAGTTATGGATGAGTTGACAAGAAATATTCAGGATAATGTGCCATGGTGTATGCTTTTTGCAGACGATATTATACTAGTGGGTGAGACTAGAGAAGGAGTTAACACAAAGTTGAAGATTTAGAGAAAAACTGTCACGACCCAAACCCGGCCCTATGGGTTTAGCACCGTAACCGGCCAGTAATCCGAGATTATCGAAGGCCTGCTTAACAGTAGTACAGTAAAACAGAGTACAGGGCCTGGTGGAAGCCAATACAGTAAAGAAACAATGCCCAATGAGCTGTGACAGTCTGCATGCAAAAAGACTTTCCAAACATATTTACATTCAGTGGAGAGGTATACACAACATATATACAATCATTCAGAATAGGGACTTACTCCCTGTATAACAGTACAGTAACATTCAGCCTAAACAATCCATTAAGTTATTACAGAACAGCAAGACAGTACAGAAGGGGGAGTCCTAAAACACCCCTAAGCCTTAGCATGATAGGCTTGGAACCTCGCAGTGAGGCACGGTAGTTGGCTTGACAAAACTGGAGTAACCCTGACGCTCCTAGCCGCGGTCTGGTGCCTGTACACCTACATATATATATGAGCAGTGAACTAAAGCCCAGTGAATAACATAATGCGTAAAGAGGTTAAGAATGAATGTCCTTACAGTAATGAAAACAGTCCATTTAAACAGTATTTCAGTCGTTCAATCAGTACAGTCATATGTGGTACACCCATTAGCATAACAGTAGGTCTTAAAAGACCAAACAGTAATGATGGCCATCAGTCAGTAAACAGTAGTGGTTCCAACAAGGGAACCGATAGAGAATTCTGTCACAGTAACAGTAAACAGTAGGTGCTAAGGATGCCACAATACAGTTCAGAATATAGGACATACATTCATTCAGTTAACAGTAATCAGTTCAGAAAACAGTACAGTTCAGTTGTTCAGAAGATAATCATTTGTGAACATATCTTTACACAAACGTTACTCACAGAGTTCTGGGCTACAGTATGCTAGAGCGTGTCTCCCCAGTCGCCAACCCTACACAGTTAACAGATTGAACACACTAAGCTACACAGCTGGGAAAGATAATAACTTAATCCCTAATTTGCCTCGGTGTGTTCTACATCTACGCCCGCATGAAGATGTCTTAAACTAGGCCTAAGAGTGCCTAGAATGGGATGAGGATGCAAAGATGTACGTTTAAAAGCATTTTCAGATTTTTCAGAAAAATAGAGTCCTGCTCGAGTGCGGTTTTACCCGCTCGAGCGGACATGCAACAAGGTACACGCTCGAGCGTCAACTTTCCCGCTCGAGCGTACTGTAAAAGTACTGGATGGGTGAAATCTCCGCTCGACGGACGCTCGACGCCCGCTCGATCGTGAGACACATGCCTCCGCTCGAGCGCCCAATCCTCCGCTCAAGCGGACTGTAAAACAGTGTAGAGAAAATACTGGATGCTCGGATTCCACGCTCGAGCGTCACTAGTCCCCGCTCGAGCGGAAGTGCAAAATCTGGAAAACCCAGATTGCACCTCCAAGCCAAAAACCAAGTTTTAACAACTCAAAACTCAACCTCTTGGGCTGAATTTCCAGAAAACATTTGTAAACACATAGTTAAACATGATTCAAAACTCAACTTTGAGAAATCAAAGCCCAAGGGTGTTTACTTCAAATCCAATTTCAAACCATTTTCAAGAACAGGATGAACATGCAAACATGCATGAATTCAAATCAATTCAAAGCTTCAATTTGATGCTCTAAGGAGCCAATTGTTTCCAAAACATGATGAAATCATGGACTTAAACATAATTGTGAACATGCAAGTACCATTTTGCCATGAAAGCAACTCAACATCTACAATACAACCATGCATGCTAGGATTGAGCTTTAATTCAACAACAATGAACCAAAACATGACTTAGTTCTACAATGAAGCATGAATCATGCAAGAACTAGCTCAATTCATAAACAAGAGGGCAATTACTCTACCTTAGGTCTTGTATTCAAGATTTAGGAGCTCAAATAGCAATCTACACTTCAATTACCAAGCAATTCTTCAAGATGAATCCAATTTCTCTCACTCTCTCCCTCTCTTCTCTCTTGGTCAGCTATGGCAAGGAGGAAGGCTGAGCAAATGTTTTGATTTAAGTGTGTACAAGGCTCAACATGTGCGAGGTAGTGGCCACTAAGTGGTCTAATGGTAATTAAGTCAAACTTAAGCAATTGATCAATATTTAATCTAATTTAATCATACCTAATCAGTTTTCAGATAAATACACCATAAGATCACATTAATTATGAAGATCATAAAACATCAATCAATTCCCGGTTTGGCCACCGATAAGGCCCTCAATTAGCAGTTTAAACAAAAAACGTGAACAGATCAAGTAAACAATCAAACAGATAGAATACGGATTAACACACATACTCAGTCAATTCAGTTCCAGTTTCAGTCAGTCAGTTCAGTACTTTAATCAGTTCAATTATCAGTCATAATCAGTTTAGTTTGACGGTAATCAATGTTTATCGGTAAGCAGTGATGAGGGTTATTACAAAAACTCTTGAATCTAAAGGATTTCAGATAAGCAGAACTAAGACAGAGTACATGGAGTGTAAATTTAGTAATAGTAACAATGAAAGTAGAGGAGAAGTGAAGATTGAGAATCAAGAACTACCTAAGAGTGAACATTTTCGTTATTTAGGGTCAATTATCACAACAGCAGGGGAGATTGATGCGAATGTGGCATATAGGATTAAGGCGGGATGGTGTAAGTGGAGAAGTACGTCTGGGGTACTATGCGATAAACGAATACCCACTAGACTAAAAGGTAAGTTCTATATAACGGCTATTAGACCAGTGATGTTGTATAGGACGGAGTGTTGGGCAATTAAGAAACAACATGTAGATAAGATGAGTGTGGTTGAGATGAGGATGCTCAGGTGGATGTGTGGCAAGACTAGACAAGACAAAATTATGAATGAGTGTATTCGTGAATGGGTAGGAGTAGTACCGATAGAAGATAAGTTGAGAAAGAATCGATTGAGATGGTTTGGTCACATTCAATAGAGACCAATAGAGGTTGTAGTGAAGAGATACGATGCTGTAACGGTAGATGAGAGTGTTAAAGGACGGGTATGCCTAGATTAACATTGGCTAGCATTGTAAATAGAGATATGGATCTATTTAATTTGACTAACAAAATGGCCTTTGATAGGGTCACGTGGAGAAGAAGGATTCATGTAACCGACCCCATTTGATAGGACTTAAGGCTTGGTTTGGTTTATTGACCATTGAAACATCTATATTATTCAATGTTCTTGTATGTAATAATGAGAAGTAATGGGATTTAGATTATGTCTAAGAGTTAATCTAGATATATCAGATATCAATATTTTAGGGGCGTTACACACTCAATGAAACCTTATACCACACCTGACACTAGAAACAGCTCATGAACAAACCAGACCATGCAAAAACCAGAGCCAAGATCGAAGAAAAATAGCGCCGGCAATGGCGACAAACCCATCCACAGCTTAGGGAACTAAGAGAACTACCTACGCAATCCAACCTGAAGCTAACTCAGGGATGAGTCATTACAATCGAGACCAGGAGATCCTAAATGAGACCATAGTAACGACGACGACTTCCGCAATGAGCGTCTCCAGGTCATACCATCAACTTAACCTAAATTGTCACATCTTGCCATGGAACTTGACCATGACTAGGACGTAATCGACAGAACCCAACACCGCTAACAACATAGCCACCATCAGCAGCACAACCACATATACCGAATCTTCATAAGCTCTATAACAAACCAATACACTATAGCAACATCAGCAAACCAGAACACCAAATGAACTAGAGTAGCTGGAGAAACACTAACCTAGATCATAGTGCCACGATCAGAAGCCATGAAACCCCACATGAGCGAAGCCACCAGACTACCAAGAAACTGTGCCCCTCGCAAGGTTCTACATATTACACTAATTCAATTGAGCTCGTTACTTATAGTTTCTGAAATCATCTCAACATTCAATTTCTGATTCAAACTAAAAGCCCTACACATGAATTGAGTTTATTAAGGTTCTCCATCTTTCATTTAATTGACTCAAGTTAAATTAACATACTAATTATCCCTTAACTTAATTAATCACTTATTAATCTTAATTAATTATGTATAATTCTTATGTTAATTAAACTAATGAACCTCAATTAACTCTTAATTTGTTTTAATTTCTCTTAAATTTAATTAAGCTCCCACATGCATTACACATTAGACCAAACTTATTAAACTCCTTACTTATGGTATCTGAATCAGATAATTATTCAATTTTTGATTCATAACAAAATCTTTGTCAATCTAATTTCTTCCATTAATTCATTAATCTTGATTCAGTGTAATTAACCCAGTTCAATTCTAAATTTTCATTATGTAATTAATCTCAATTAAATTAAATTATTCTTATTTAATTTCATTAATCTTAATCATTTTTTCGATGAAATGTCTAAAATATTCTGAATATCAAATTAAAGTTATTAAATTTTTTAATTAAGGTTTCTAAGATGCCTAAATATTTTAATTTTAAGTTTGAATTTATTCTCTAGCTCAATTTTATTCATTAAAATTTATTACAAATACTTCCCTTACAATTGACTCAGAGGCTTTTCCCATATTAAGCCTATTTTGTATCTTAATTCCCAAACTAGGCCTAGTTTGGACGGGATTCCCAAACTAGGCTAAAGCGCTATTACAAATCGCGCTTTCACTGTTTGGAGCCTAAAATGTGATGAATAGTGAAAGCGCTATTGCAAACCACGCTTTTAATTAAGAAAGCGTGGTTGCAAATCACGCTTTTAACATAAATTTTTTTTTTGAAGAAAGCGTAGTTCCAAACCATGCTTTCACTATGCATCTCGTTTAATTCATTTTCTGAACACGCTTTCATTGTGCATATAATTTTTTTTTTGTTCTGAAGAAAACGTGATTGTGAATCACGCTTTCACTGTTCATATAATTTTGTTAAGAAAACGTGATTCACAATCACGCTTTCACTGTTCATTAATAAAAGTGTGGATTGAAACCACGCTTTTATAACTTATATAAAACACGGAAAAGCCCTCATTTGCAATCACGTTTTTACACTTATTTCGATCTCCTCTCTCTCAGACGACTTCTCTGCTTGCTTGAGCTCTCCCTCTGCTCTCTGATTCGCACTCTCGCTCTCCCTCTCCCTCTGCTCTTAGACTCTCACTCTGCTCTCACTCTCTGTCTCTGCTCTCTCTTTGTCCGTGGTATGGCATCTATCTCCCTGTGTCTCATTTCAATCTTATGTGTTTATTGTGTTTGTGAATGTGTGGTTTTGAATTTGAAATTAGAATTTAGGGTTATGAAATTGTAAATGTGTTAGGGTTTTGAATTATGAAATGTGTGGTTAAATGTGTTAGGGTTTGGAATTATGAAATGGGTTAGGGTTTTAAATGTGTGGTTATGAAATTATGAAATCATAAAATGTTATTGTTTTGAATTGTGAAATCAGAAATTATGATTAGGTTGGTTTATTGTTAATGTTTGGAACAAAATGAAATTATAAATGTGTTAAGGTTTTGAATTGTTAATCAGAATTGTTAATGTTTGGAATTAGGGTTTTGAATTGTAAAATGTTAGGGTTTATGATTATGCTCTATGGTTTTCAAGAAATTTTTTTTAATTAAGAATAAAATTATGCGACTTGAAATTCATATAATTCAGAATTGTTAATATTTGGAATTAGGGTTTTCGATTTGTTGAAATTAGGGTTTGGAATTAGGGTTTTCAATTTGTTGAAATTAGGGTTTTCAATTTGTTGAAATTATTGTATATTTTTTGAAATTAAGGTTTAGAATTTTGTATTGTGAATAAACCAACCTATATTTGTTGAATTGGAAATTTTATAAAATTTCTTGTTAATAAAAGGATTTTTTTTTAATTAAGAATAAAATTATGCGAATTGAAATTCATATAATTCAAAATTGTTAATGTCATATTATGAAATTCATATAATTGAGAATTGAGAATTGAAATTCATATTATGAAATTCATGAATTGAGAATTAAGGTGGATTGGCAATTTCAATTCGAGGTCCACATGCTTACATATATATGATCATTTTGTTCCAGAAAATAAGACTGTAAACTGTATGATTGAATTCAAAATCTGAAAATTGAAATGAATCTGAAAAATTCAAAATTTGAGAGTTTTGATAATAAAAAAAAGATCATGTTCTCATAAAGTCAATTTTAAAAAAAGAAATCATGTTCTCTTAAAGTTAATTTTAAAGTCAATTTTATTCAGTATTTTACCTTTATTCAGTGTTTAGAAATTGGATTAAAATCAAGACTAAAATAGTCAATTTATTATTCTCAAACTAATTAAGGGATTAGTGTGAGTGATCTATTCCCTTTTGAATGAATTATTTTGCATTTGATTTTGGTCTAATCTGTTAATAGATATTATCCGTTGCACTTAATTCTTGCATTGTGTAAAATTAAAGGATAAAAGTTGATACAATTAGAGCTTCAAGAATCAAATTGATTTGAGACAAGAAGCAAACTGCACGACTAGGGATTCAATTTGCCTTTTATTACAAATGAAAATCATCTACATTTTTTTTGGGGGAAAGATCCGCATCAAACCCAAAAAAATTATACAAATTTACTCAGTATACATCGCTGTTGTATTAATTTTTTGTTTTTAAATTTAATCTTCAATATCAAATTTTGTTTTTTTTTTTCTTAAATTTTAAGGAAGAAGTCCTAATAATTGGGTTAATTACTTAAAAGTCCTATTGGGAATGTTCATGTTCCATTAAGTTCTCTTTCTTTTTTGTTAACCCATAAAATCTTATTTTAAAAATATTTATTTATATAAAACTCATCTCTTTATTAAAAGAAGAAGGAATTGTGTCGATTCCTTGAGTGTTAGTAGAAAATTATTAGGTGTTACAAGTGCATCACATGACAATGTTATCCACTAATCACAAAACATTATACCTTATGCCCTAATACAAAATTGTAGGCCCCACCCTCCCCATCAATCATAAATATTTTGAAAATTACCTAACCATGCCTCAAAAGTACTAGATATTTTCTCTTATTCAAATAGTATTGCTGATGTGGAATTTTATTCAAATACACATTTATTTTTAATAAAATATATATTTTTGGAGTCTACACAATGAGATTTATCAAACATGACCAATATTGAATATAAAATTTCATAAAAATAAAATATATATTTTTAGTTATACAAAACTAACAATTTCTCAGTTTGCGAAATTATCTAATAAAACTGAGAAAATTATCTAATTATGTAATAGAAAACCCAAAATATGAGACATAAACACCCAGAGAAGACTTCTCTTTATAATAGTACTAGATATATATACACCTTTATTCAGTATTTCACTTGGTAATATCAAGGTGGGGTTGTATAGTTGAATCTGCCGTCTATTATTTGACTATACTATTTTACCCTCTAGGTGTATTTATTCAATTCAAGACATTGTGCATATTTAATAAAGGGCAGATTTCACTTCAATGTGCATGTGCAAACTACCCATCTAATTTGGAAATAACTATAATGTTCTTCTGGTTTGTGGACTAGATGAAGTATACCGTCAGATGTTCAATCCAAGTTCACATCAAGTGTAAAACATGTGCTAGGTCATAAGGGGGTTATGTTCTTATTTTCACATATCAAAGGTAAATCACACATGGAATAAAGCAAAGGGGTTAAAGTCAATTTTATCTTTCAAAAAAATGACAAATATGAATTTCATAATATGAATTTCAATTAAAAATACTAAGTGTATGGAAAGATTAATGTTTTTTCCTAAGTTAAATTTCATGAAACTAATCTTTACTAAATGAAATTATTCAAAAAAAATATATTTAATTTTGACTCTATTTTATTCAAAAAAAAAAAAAAAAAAATAGAATACTGGTCCATCATCATTTCTCTGTTTCAATGTAGTAACTATAACTAGTTAAAGAATTTTTGATTTTTCATGCCTTATCTCAATGGTCCATCATCCTTGCTCTTATGCCTTTAAGACAATAATTCTATCCTATATATATATTTTTTTCTTCACATAAATGAATTAAAGAGAAGCATCAAAAGAGGTTTAAGGATTCAATCGTGGATTGCTAGAGGCTGTAGATCTCTCTTTAATGAGTTTTATTTTTCTGTACCCTATTTGAATACTGAAATATGAATTTTGTTACTAAAACTGTATAATTCTAAGTTACAATTCATCGAGTTATATGAAGTTCTTGAAATTTCGTCAGGGTAAACCCCCTTCTATTTTCTATTTTACCATATTTGTGGAATATTAATTTCTAGGTTTAAGATATGCACATTGATGTAGTAGTTGCGGACAAATTGCCTTTTGTTTTTTAGATTTTGAGTTGTTTGGAAATTGTAATCAAATTTCAATACTAGAGCTTGCATCATGAATTGATTTTTACAAGAAAAAAATAATATTGAAAGGGTACTCCGGAGCTGTTTTTTAATACCAAAAAAATTTATTTTCAAAAACAAAACTCATTATGTTTTTTAGACTTGCATTGTTGACAAAGAAACTGTAAATGGTTGATGAATATTGGACTATAATTTTTGAATGCGAAGAAATGGAGATTAATTCAAATAGTGGTGAGAATATCATAAAATGCTAACATTTAATTTTATAATATTGTAATAGAAATTTTTAAAAATTTAATGAGCTGAATTTGTAATACATATAATAGCATTATAGTAGAAATTAAAATTTCGTCACAAAACTTAAGAAAATTTGAAAAAGTTTTTGAAATGGGTATTGAACGAGCCAAAATGAGCTTTTTGTTTGAATTTCATAACAACGCCTCTATGACCTCTAAAAATCTAAAAAGTGGACGAGGGTTACTATTTCACATAGGAAATAACTTTGTCATTAAGGTCCCTAATGGTACAACTTTGAGCAAATCAAATTAATTTATCTTTAATTGTCCATAAATTTGAAGAATTAGATCACCAGTTTTAAAAAATGAAGAACAATGTTTGAAATCTCTATTTTTTATTGTCCAAATCAATCGAGTTCTTTCAACTCAATGAGAAAAATAATAATTTCATATAAAACTTACACTATGATTTAAAATGTTTGTATGACTTGTCCAATTTTGTCCAATCTCACTGAATAAGAAAAATATTTGATAGAATGAAGTGTTTTTTAAATGTGTGATATATCCGTCTACTTTATCAAAATACTAAAAAATAGATAAAGATTTATGAAAACAAAACAAAATTAGTGTTTTTAAAATTGGTCCCGCTTACATGTATCCGATTAAATCATTGCCTAAATTAACGGTTGTTTAGAGTCATTATTATTTATTTATTTATTTTCAGTGAATGCTTTTTAAAAATTGATCATATTGAGGGAGGGAGGCCGTTGCCGCAATGGTAAGGTTGTTTTATTATGCTGATAATAATATAAAATAAAATAAATCTATTATAATTCGAGTGTTATGGATTCAAATCATAGAAATAATGGGCTTGTTTAGTTTGTTTTTCATAAAAAATTTTGGGAAAAATGCTCTACAAACAAATTTTCAAGAGTAATCAAACCAAACAAATTTTCTCAAAAAAAATCTCAAATTTTTGTTTGGTTACCTACTTTCCAAAATAACTTTCTCTGTCATACACATCAAATCAATGACTTTTTGTAAAACTCTCTCCCCAAAACAATTTTCCACAACCATTTCCGAAAGAAGGCAAACCAAATAAGTTTTCCTACTTTTTATCTCAAAAACTACTCTACAAACACAAACCAAAAACACCGTCTCTGGATACTGAATAATACGCATGCATATATCTGATCTTGTTCTAAACTCTGTCATGACTGTAATCTTTGGAATTGTCCCTTTATAGATCTTGTAAATCAAAATGGGTCAGTAGTTAAAAATCTTGTAGTTTTGTTATAAACAAACAAAATTGATCATATTAAATAATGGAAAAAGCAGAACACAGGAGTTCCATAGATAGTTATGTCCAAACAAACCAACATTTTTTATGTGTTGTAAGCTTTTTTCTTAAAAAAGCTAAAAAATCCAAAACATAAGGTTTATTTTAACTCATATTTTAATTAAAAAATGAATAATGATTGTTGGATTACAATTACTGATTACTTAGATAAAGTTATTGGCTCACAAGTAATTCTAATTAAATAATTTAAAATTCATATAATTATTTTAGAAGTAAAATTCAATATATGGATATTGTTGATATTTTAATGTTTATTGTTTCATTGAAGCAAGTATATGGCAACTGTTCCAATTATCTTCTACTGGGGGGAAACATAATTCGGGATCCCGATGAAGGTGTGTCATATGATGCTAAGCCGAAAGGGATATATGGGGTGCAACTTGGCACCACATTTAGCAATTTGGAGGAGATGTTTATGTCGAAGGTGGCAAGTTACGGGAAAATTGTCTGATTGATCTTCAAATGTAGATATCCTTATCGCCAGTGGCAAGCAACTAACAAATACAAAATATTACTGATCAATGACGATGAGGCGTTGAACACCGTATTAACTATCGGTGGAAGTTTCCAACCACCAAATTGTTTGGAAGTGTACATTGATAAAGAGATTGTACACAATGTCCCCAATATGACACAGATTGAAAGTTCAAATCCGTTCACTACATTGCAGACACATGGGATTGACACGACAGCGTTTCAGTCTCCTATGTATGAATCAAATGAATGTTATGCAGCGGGCTACATGGCCATGGCGGAGAATCAAGTTCACATGGTGGATATGAGACTGAATTTCACAATAACACCGAAGATGTGCCCACCTACAGCCATCATACCACTCCAATTGAAGTTACTGGTAATATGGCTGAAACGATTAATCCTGTGCAGTTTGCTGACAGTGACATGTACGGTCTTGATGTCGCCCTAGACAATGATGAGAATGAAATGTGTGATGAAGAAAATTTATTGGGCGGATCAGATGATGATGATGAAGAAGATGATGCCGACGCTCCCGTTAATATTCAGAATGTCCCCATTCCACCTAGACCTGAAATCCCTTTCTATGAAAACATTCACATGGGTGGTGATTTTGACATTAGTAACCGCGATGTCGTTCCCCGTAACTGAATATGGAATGCTGAAAATCCAGAGTTGGACAAATGGATGGTTTTCGTTGATAAGAAGCAACTCGTACACTCGTACATGCTGTGAAATTGTACCATGCAACAAATAATCGAGAGTATAAAGTCGTAACCTCCAAGCGAGACGTTTGGGTGTGTGCTTGCAAGCACGATTGCAGATGGTGGTTGCGTGCATCTCGTAATAGGATACATGGTCTTTTTGAAATAAAGTAGTATAGGGGTCCTCACCATTGTTTATACCCACGAATGAACAGGGACCACACTAATATTAGCTCCAGTTACATTGCTTCTCATCTTTTGGGACAAGTTGCAGTGAGTATACAAAATAAATGTTTACATATATATACATATTTGTTTGTTTATAGTGTTCACACTAAAATAATCTGACTCATAGGTATTGTCGTATGCAGAATGAACCTGATATGCCAATTAAGAATGTCATCAAAGATATCAAAAAGACCATGAACTATAGTATATCATACAAGAAAGTGTGGCATGCAAGGGCAAAGACAATTAGAATGGTATTTGGGGATTGGGATGAATCATATAGGATGTTGCCTAAATTCGTGCATGCATTACAAACATGTAATCCTGGCACCATCGTGTAATGGAAGCATAGATATACTAGAGGTACAACCATTATGCCCGTCTTCCACTTTGTTTTCTGGTCTTTTAAACCCGTCATCGATGGATTCAGATATTGTAGGCCTATTATAACCATAGATGGTACATTCTTATACGGGAAATACACTGGTGTGTTGCTTGTAGCAACGATTGTCACTGCTAATAGCAAAGTATTACCGCTTGCATTCGCTGTTGTCGACAGGGAGAGTTTGGAGTCTTGGTCGTTCTTCATTTCAAATATCAAGGAACATATTGTCATGGACCGACATGGAGTGACTTTGATATCTGATTGAGCTGAGAGTATTTTAGCTGCTGTGAGGCGGCATTGGCTGAATCCCTCGCTCCAATTTGTTGGATATCATCAGCACTGCCTTCGATATGTTTGTAGTAACTTTAACACTAGGTTCAAAAATAAGGAGCTCAAATAACTTCTATGGAAAGTAGAGAGTGTTCATCAACGACGAAAGTGTAATGGTTACTTACAATAGATACAGGCTATTGACCAAGATGCCATTAATTGAGTTCACAAGATGAATCCTGTGGAGTGGGCCCTTTCGTATGACGGTGGATATCGATGGGGTGTATTGACCAGTAACGATGCAGAGTGCTTCAATAGCGTCTTGAAAGGTGCAAGGAACTTACCTATCTCAGCTATGGTTGAATTTACATTTTGACGGCTTGTAAAATATTTTGACGAGATGGGAGCCCAAGCTGAAATAGATGTACGAAATGAGTTCTAATACCCTAGAGAGATGCAAAAAACTATTGAGGATGGCATCGCAAGGGCAAATACTTTCAAGTTGACATCGTATGACAAGTTAGTTTGCAATATAAACTAAATTGTTGTTATTATGTTGTGAAGTTAAGTGCACCTAAAAACATGAACTTGATTAGTTTGTATCAATATTGTCTAATAGGCCCCACCGCGTAATTGAGGTGCAAACATCTTTTCACCATGGACGAGGTCGCAATACACAGATTGTGCGGATGAATCAACCCACGTGCAGTTGTGGGAAATATGAGATAAGACACTATCCATGTTCTCATATGCTCGCTGTAATGTTTGAATGCGGTGACAATCCATTCGAGTACGTTGATCTAGTATATAGGCTTCCTGTATACATGAGGGTTTGGGAAACTAAATTCAATCCAATACCGCATCAAGATTATTGGGATGATTCGCAGTGGACCTTAATGCCTAATATACTTCGTCTGCGAGAAGTAAAATGGGGTCGTACATCTATGTCTCGTATTCCGAATGAGATGGATATATCAGATAGGCGTTTGACCGCTCATTGCAGTGAGTGCCAGCAGACAGGTCATGACAGGCAAACATGTCTGGCACGACTTGGTCGTTGAAAACTATGTAATACTTACATATTGTAATAGATCATTTTTTAATTCTTTATTTGTAATAGATCATTTAATTCTTTATTTTTTAATTCTTAATTTGTAAACGGGGTCGTACATTTAAATAGATAATTTTTTATTTGTAATAGATCATTTCTAATTTTTAATTCTTTATATATTGTAATTGTTTGATTTCTTTGAAAAAATTTACAACTAACATACTAAACAAATAAATTAAACTAAATATGTATTCAAAAACATTTAACTATACCAGATAGGCCTAAGTTTTTTATTCTCTACTTGATTGAAAATGTCTATTACAAAATTTTAGTGAAAATCACATAGTTCTTCTACCATTTTTAAATTTATTATTTATGAATAAATTTTATATTTTTGAATGCTACAAGCATTTTTTAAATTTACAATTTATGAATCAGATCTACGTAATTTACAAATTTTATACTTTATTGGAACTTTTACCATTACAAAATCAATAATGAAGTTTTGTCAAATATGCCATAAATGTAATTAGCAACCTATTATTTGAAAAACAATTCTCATTAAATTTTTTCGCAAATATTTATGTACGAAAACTATCCACATGTTTATACTCATTATTAAGCTTGTGTAACTGAGACCCTAAAATTATTTTGTAAAAGATTTCTATATTAGTTATAGCATAGATAATGGTAGGTTCTGTTGAATTGCTTATCATATTTAATGGCACAGAAATTGATACTTTTAGATTTTAGTGAATTACTTCCATGTTAGTGGCATAGAAATTGATAATTTTAAAATAATTGATCACATTTGGTGTTCAAGTCGTCATGTATGGAATAATTAGAGTTTCATTGTTGTAGTTAAATTACATGCTCACCAATACAGTTTTTCGAAATAAAAATTAATTACATTTTAGTAAATTGTTTCCATATATGGAGTCACAAATATAAATTTGTAATTAGTTGAGCATACTTTTCATTTACAAATCGTAGTTTATGGAATAATTACAGTTTTGCTGTTATGATTAAATGAAACTTTTATTATTATGATCTAGTTTTTCACTTGTACAGGCTTCATGGCACATCTACCTGATGAGGTGCCACTATTCAGTCATCCACATCGGGCTGACAGTATATGGGAGGATCCGGTACGCAATAACGTTTGTTGGACTTTACGCTTACAATGAAAATACCCTGTATTTTGGTTTATATTACGTGATAATGCTATAATTTAAACTAGTCATTTTGTTATGCAGGACGAGGCACGCACCGTGGTGACATGCCGGCGAGGAGATTCCGGCCTGTGGGAGCGTCCATTGGACCATAGAGTCTTGCAGTGTCTACTACGTATGGGATTCTATGGTGTCTATCGTATAGGCCATATCAGACTGGATGACCCACTCATCACTGCTCTCGTCAAGAGGTGGCGCATAGAGACTCATACATTTCATTTCCTAATCGGGGAGGCCATTGTCACATTGCAGGACGTATCTGTCCTATATGGTCTCCGGATTGATGGGCGAGTAGTTACTGGAGCTGACCCACCATTGACGAGGGAGCAGTGGATAGCCCTATGTGCTGAGCTATTGGGAGTAGCACTTACACCTGCAGACTTACAAGCAGGTAGACTGAGGGTCAGACGGCTGTCCGAGCAGTTTCAGGGCCATCTTCCAGATCAGGCTCTAGATGAGTTAGTACAGCAGCATGCCCGAGCATATATTCTGTGGCTTATTGGGGGGGTACTTCTCCCTGATAAGTCACAGAACCTGCTCAAGCTGATGTACTTGCCACTGTTGAGAGATATTGACGCGATTGGCCAGTACAGCTGGGGCACCGTGGCTTTGGAATGGTTGTATAGGATGCTATGTCGAGCATCTCAGGTGGGTGCGAAGGACATCGAAGGACCCCTTGTCTTGCTACAGGTTAGTAATAATTTTATTACATGTCAATTCATTTGTATGGCATATATCAGTATTGTAATTGCGTTCAAATTATTACAGATTTGGGCGTGGGAGAGATTGATTCGCATTGCCCCATCTAGGCAGCAACTGGTTGCTCCTGGTGAGGTTCCCATCGGCCAGGGAGACATGCAGTTGCTAGCCGGACCTCGAGGTAGCCGGTGGAGGGTTGACATGGGCCACGAGGTCGTATCGACCCACGTAGTTGTCGCGTATAGAGACCAGCTTGACCAGATGATAGAGGGCGAGGTATGAAATTGAAATACCTAAATTTTAATTGTCATATGCAGTGTATATGTTCATGAGCGATTTTTAATAGATAGTTTATCTGATAGCCTTATGCTGGGGTCCTCAGTACGCTCCCAGATTATTGCCGACTAGGTGAGGAGATATGGATGGCGAGAGTACCACTCATTTGTTTTAGCATGATTGAGTGGCATCTCCCTGATCGTGTCCTCCGACGGTTTGGTCGGGTCCAATCCGTGCTGGATCGGTGCGACACTGAGTGGCGGTTGCATACGACTGATAGGCGTGGCCGAGCCGACACTGATTGGAGTCTGTTTCATATGCGACATATACAGCTGTGGGATGCCCGTCGCGACAGTATTGTACAGGCTGACTGGAGCGATGAGGTCCTCTCCTCTTTGGACCCTTACATGTTGTGGTATCGGTGACATACACACCTACTAGTCGGTAATCCGAGCCACCTGTCTCAGTCCAGATATCAGGGACTTGGGCCTTCTCTCGAGACATTGGCGAGTATCATAGTATGTGTTAGATAATTGTTAAGATCATAATTGATTTACTTTCAGTCAACTATAGCCCAATACGTCTGATTTTTTGTTTAGGTGGCTCGAGCTGGGAGGTCATATCACTTGGTTGAGGATGCCCTTTTCGGACGTGGTGGACAGCATGCGATGTAGGCCCTTGCAGAGATCCGAGAGTTATTGTATGAGGGGATCTAGCATGCCCATCGGCTAGATCGTCTGCATTTTGGCCACTGCGGTGTACACAGTGCAGCAGCTGCTCTAGACACATCAGTCCCGTCTATGTCAGCGCCTTCTACTTCAGTGCCAGCCACAGCAGGTCGTTGGACTTCAGTCACCCCACCGCATGTTACCCCATATATTTCTCTAGATTTCCCACACGTACATCCTACCAAATATGCTGGCCCTGATTGGACACCGCCTCGATACATGCATGACGTTGTTACCCCACCCACCCAGTTACCACCTGCTTTTCTGGGGACTAGTTCGACCGCGACCATGAGTACACATGATGCAGTTCTCACTGACATCTCCCAAGTTGAGGATGAGGCCCATATTGAACCCCCCCAGAGCACAAGGGAGAGGTCGAGGTTATGGTAGTGGCGGACATTGCGGCCGAGGTTAGGGTGCGGGCAGAGGCAGAGGCAGAGGACGAGGTTGAGGTCGAGGTCCAGCTGCAGATCGTGATACAGTTGCACCAAATAAGTGAGTTTCACAGCTCACAGCAATATCCGATCTTCAGCCAGAGATAGGATCAAGGCCAGCACATGCAGGAAAGGGGGGGTCACATGCAGGGAAGAGAGTACTAGATATTCAGAGAGTCTACCGCAGGAGACCGAGGAGGGAGGTCCACGGTCGGGGTTGTGGGACTGGGGGTAGGTTAGGGCATTAGCGGGTGTGATATGGAGTATATAGTTTTTTTTTATTTGTAGTAATTGTTATAGTTTTTGTAAATCAAACTTGTACAGATGACGTAAATGTGTCATACTTATTGATTCGAAAATATAATTTCACAATTTTTTATTCTTACTTATTTTGATAAATCACACAAATCTCTTTCACATCTCTATCTCTCTCTCATTCTCCATAGTCTCTGCATTATTTATAGTAATTTACTTTTTTCCTCAAACTTAGAAATTGAGACAACCATTTATAAACCAAAAACATTATCAAACAAGTTTTCATGATAGTTTTTAAAATTTGGTAAAAATGTCTTCAAATTAACAAATAATTAAATAAGTTACCAACGTAACAAATGACTTATCAAAAGATTTGTAGGCTATGCATGGTTTGATTTTTATAATTTTTTAAAAAAAATTATAAATTAATTTGGTTAACAAATAAAAAAATAAAAAATCATTATAATATAAGGGTAAAAAATAATTATCATTTTAACTTTTGGGCAGGTTATATATATACGTATGGTTGTTTCAAATTAATTTGTAAAAAATTATTTCTAACCACTCGAAAAATAAAAATTATATAAAAATGATTTATATTTACAAAAATTATTAAAATTATATAGTTGATTATTATTTGTTATTATAAATTATTATTATATATATGTAATATTGGTCCCAAATTTATAAAATAAAATTTATATATATTAAAAAAATATGAGTGTGGTGTGTGTGTGTGTGTATGTGTCAAAGAGAGAGAGAGAGTGTGTGTGTGTGTGAGTGTCAGTGTGAGTATGAAAATGAAGAGTGAGTGCAACAGTGAAAACGTGTTTTCAAAAGACGTTTTTATGATTTCATTAAAAGCGCGGTTCCTAATCACGTTTTGTGGAAAAAAAATGTATAAAATTTATTTTTTAGGGTTTAGGATTTATTTTTTTTTATAAAATTGAAGTTAAAATAAATTTGACGAATTAAACTATAAATTCTAAACCCTAAAAAATCCTAAAATAAAAAAAATCCTAAATCCTAAACCCTAAAATAAAAATAAATAAATTTTAAGAATTAAACCCTAAACCCTAAAATAAAATAAAAAATTTATCCCTAAATTCTAAGGTAGCGTTTGGTAACGTTTACGTTTTTGGTTTATGTTTACAAGAATTTTATAAACTGGTTTTTGTTTATTTTTAGAAAAACATAAATTACAAACGTGTTTGGTTTGAACAAAAACTTGGACAAAAAATTTTAAAAACATAAAATAAAAAATATGTTTGTTCAGGCCTAAAATATTTATATTTATTTTTATTATTTATAACAATGGGATCATACATATTATAATTGAAAAAAAAATAGAAATAAATTTAAAGGAGACCAAATTTTTTTTTTATGTAAAAGATTAACCGAAAAAAAAATTAATAGAAAAAAAAATTAATTTTCAAAAAAATTATTTGAAAACAAATTATTTGAAAATATTGGTCTTAATTTCATATAGTTGATTATTATTTGCTATTATAAAATTTATTATATATATATATATATATTTAATATTGGTCTTAATTTTATAAAATAAAATTTATATATATTAAAAAGTATATTGGTTTGGTGTGTGTGTGGGGGATGAGTGTATGTGTCAGAGAGAGAGAAAAGAGAAGACTGAGTGCGTACAGTGAATGCATGGAGTGGTTGGTATTGAAAACATTCTTCAAAATAACAATAACGGAGAGAAAGCAAAGGTATTTGTTATTTGTAAAATTACAAGAACTCTTAAAAAACAATTGAAATATTTCCCTTCATTGATAAGTCATGGATAAGCATTACAAATCCATTACAACATAAATGGTTTGGTCATTCATTCAAACAATTTCACTCATTATTATCATCATCTGACATCTCAATATCAGATTCATACATAACATCCATGCTCCAGGCGAAGTATTGGTGTGCATCATCCATTAACCCATCTTCGGCGCGCTCATTTGCTGTCTTCATTAGTGAGGACCTTTGCAAACGTTGGGTCATGCGATTAACTTCATCGCAGATACGATGCAATGCCCTTTGCAACAACTGTGGAGTGTCAGTTGGCATACGCATGGCTAACCGGCGAGGAAATTTAATATTAACTTCACGACATAACTCAACGAGAACGTTTGCTCGAGTTATGCGAAATTCCCACTCAGCTCTCATGGTATTGACGGTGGCATGTGAGTAACGCAAATTTGGATTTAATGGGTATTGAAATTCATCTCCATCTACAATCCAATAGCGACCCATTGCTGAATATAGATCAACCACCGTATATCTCATGATGATATCGCTCGAAATAGCTGTGAAACTTTTGTTGTGGTATAATGCGATATTTATACCATATATACACATGGTAGCTGTATGTATGAAATTATTGTAAACAACTATGCATCAGAGTTGTCACGTCAATTTTTATGACCTGAACAACTATGCATCAACTTGATAGGAGTTGTCACTTCGACTTTTATTTACTACTCAGTGCATATCTGAAGGTTTTAAGCAAAGTTCAAATCCGCTTGGAAATTTAATTTTATTTTTCCGCTTACAAATATAATTCAATTTATTTTGCCTTGACAACATATTTAATTTTATTTTTTACCTTACATATTTCATTTAATTTAATTGGAGAAATTTGACCAAATTTGCATAATTCACATGGGCACAGTAGGTATGGTACGATAATAAATTGTAGCTCGGCGCAGTGATACGTCCAACGATTCTCAATGATGCTCGCCAATGACTTGAACAGACGTAATAATTTGTATGCTTTGTTTTTTCCTCAGATGCTATGTCACTTTGTGCAGCGATGCAGTGATGTATGTGACTTTGTGCAGTGATGCAGTGATGCATGTCACTTTATGCAGTGATGCAGTAATGCATGTGACTTTTTGACTTTGCCATGGTTGTATACTTTGTGACTTTTTTCCTCACATTACGTGATGCATGTGACTTTGTGTAGCGCAACTTACAAGCTTTGTTTTTTCCTCACATTTCAAAATTCATCTAAGTCACATTAATACGACCACATGACAATAGTGTTGATAAACAATTATGTGATGGACTGAAGGAGTGAAGTGTAATTTACCGAATATAAAAAGAAGCAGAAAATACAAAGAGGAGAAAATGGGATGATTGTGAAGTTCATTAAGTGAAAATAAGATAAAATACAGGCTGCAAAGTTCCAATCGTGTTTACAGATCAGGTGACCATTTTATTATTTTGGTAAAAAAAACAACGATAGTTTTGTAGGTCGAAGTGAGTTGGACGGTTGTGTATTTACTTGCACTCTGTTTCATAGTTGTTTATGAACAATATTACTCTAAAACAAAGAAAATTAAAGCCGTTGTTTCATTTTATGATTTCATTTATAATTTTTTTAAAACACCTATTTGTACTGAAATCGTCAATTCCAAGTGACTACTTACTGTATTACAAAAGTAAGCATGAAAAAATAGTTTCATGTGGCGATGTGACAACTCACTGCATTTTGTTTTATTTGACAACTCACTGCTCGAATATGAAGGGATTGCATTGTGATCCTCTGGCCTATAATTATGATTTTATTTGACAACCATGTTCGTGACTACATCACAGGTACACAAAGTCACGGGTATTCAAAATTGCATGAAATGAATAACATAAAATAATATCACAGGTATCACTTCTTCCATAGTGCCCTAGCATGCATTATCGTCACCAGATCATCTCTAGTTAACCACAACTATGATGTCTATAAATAGCGATACCCCCAGTATGATGTTTATTGAAGTCATAACAATAGCAATATGTCTTATTATTAATTTTTTTATTTTATGAACAATGTCTTCAAGAGGTGCAGGAAGTTCACGCTGGCAAAGAAATTCGAAAGTGTGGTTGCTACCTCCATTTACCTATGACTACAAGAGCGAAAAGTACTCGAGTCCGAAGGATTATTATGCTGGTATCCGAGCAGAATGGGCGTTCAGGGTAACGGAGCAAGAAGGATTGTTTAATGATGTACGCAACTTTGGGGCACCGGTACCTCATCGTCGTTTATTGACCATGGCTAGATGAAATGTGAGTGACTATGAAAAAACAGTGTAGACACCCCATTTTTGACCGCCCTCAAGACTTGGGCGTTACTGATGGTTTACTTGGTGGAGAAAGGTGTGCAGGGGAAAGGTTCAATTTCTTCGGCAAGGAGAGAGACAAATCTCAACTTCACACCCCATTTTGGACCAAAGTTATTTTGGAGGGTTTTTAAACCTTAAAACCCTCTCTTTCAAAACATTTTCAAAATAAAATTCCTACGATGTTCCGACGCTCACATTTCGGTAAATGTTGCGCTTTTCGGTAAATCGAGCAAGGACAAGTTGGAGATGAATGAAAGAGAGATGAAATCTTTAAAAAAAATCTTTCAAAACACCTTGCTTAGGGGTTTGAAGTTGAAGAAAGGAGGGGAAGAGAGAAGAAACCAAGTTGGAGGAGAAGACAGGCATGAATCCGGGTAAAAGGGAGTCGAGCAGTTCTCGCTAAATCGAGCTTATCTGTCTATACAAATGAAGTTAAGCTATGAGGCCACCACCATTGGAAAGCTCACTTCCGGGGCTTCATTTTGTATTCAAGAATCTCTTAAATCCGAGTCCGGATGGCGGAGATATGATTGGTTGAAGTTGGGCATCATCCCGGTTGGACCGAAACTGAGCAGCCTTCACCAAAACAAGCATAACTCTTTACACAGTTCGAATTTTTATGCAAGGATGGTTCCATTGGAAAGATTACTTCCGGGGCTTCAATTTTGACACAAGATTGACCTGAAAAAGAGTTCATATGAAGAAGTTATGCCCGTTTGAAGTTGGACCTGCAGAGCAGATTTTTCCTGCCAGCCGGCCAAACATTATGCCGACCGACCAAATAGATGGCCGACCGGCCAGAACAGATAGCCGACCGGCCAAATAGATTGCCGACCGGCTAGTTAAAGTAGCCGACCAACCAATTTTGCTAGCCGACGACCTTCCGACGTATTCTACAGATTAAGTGGATGCCAACTGTGCCAGCTGTTTTGCACCAAAAGCCCTGCCCGAGGGTCTGCCCTTTTGGGGGGGAAATTTGAATTGGTTTTCCCCCCCTTTTCCTCCACTCCTCCCTCTATAAAACCAGACCCCCCAGCTCCATTTTTAAGGGTTACAAGATTTGGTTAGAGCTCTTGCATTCATCCTCCCTCTCCTTCTCTTCCAAGCCTCAAAACACCTTTGTTCTTGGACCATTTCTACACCACCTCATAGCACCACACCTCCTCCATTCCAGAAACTTGGAGGTTATTTCCAGAGGTTAGGAGCGCCATTTCTTCAACCAAAAGCTGCTGGTTCATTGGTCTTCAAGGGTGAGTCCCTATTTCCTCTTTTCTTGCCTTATTTTGCTTTGTATCTAAGCCATACTTGATAGCATTTTTGGGCTCCGACCCAAACTGTAAATACTCATATTTTGAGCCCCTTTTCATGTTTGATTAAGGGTCTTTCTCTGTTTGAGGCTAGTTGCTATCACTTGCTTCTTTATCTCTCTTTTAGGCCTTATTTTTGCATAGTATTTTAGGCCTATTTGTGAGCTGTTTTGGATCTTTCCATAAACTGTAAAATATCATTTTTTGAACCCCTCTTCAACATTGTTGAAGGGATCTCCTTTGTTTGAGAACAACAGCTGCCACTTGCCTCTTTATCCTCCTTTTAGGCCTTTCTCTTGCATGATAGTTTAACCTCACTTGTGCTAATTTTCGTGGCTTGATGTAAACTGTAAAGAGTGTTATTTTGAGCTCCTCTTCAACTTTGTTGAGGAGCTCATCACCATTTGGGGCCAGCTTCTGTCCCTTTGTGTTTAATCTCTCTTTTAGGGCCATTTTTGCATGATAGATTAGCCCTATTTGCATTCATTTTTGGGACTTGCTATAAAATGGAAATATGCATGTTTTGGAACTGTCTTGCATCTGTCTTCATGCTTCATGATCAAATAATGCATGCTTTGTATAGCTGTAAGTCATTTCATGTGCCTAGTTTTGAGTTTCGGGGCTCATCTCATGCATCGGGTGCCATATTTCCATGATTTGGGACTATTTTGCATCATATTTCAGTGCTGAAATTTGCATGTTTACATACCATATTCCATGCCTTGCCATGCTTTGGTAGAGTGGCATTTGATGCCTTAGGTTCGGTCCTCGATTTGCGTGCATGCATTTCGAGTGTCTCATTTTCATCTATTGGCCACTGATTTTGGCATGCTTGCGAGCTATCCATGTTAGTTTAAGTCCATCATCGCATGTTGTTGCATGCCATGTTTGCTTACATGTTTAGGTTGCGCGCCTAGTATACATTGCTCATTTGCATGTTCACGTTGCATACTTAGCCTCCATGCCTAGGTTGCATTTCATTGAGCATGCATCCCTTGCCTCTTGATCAATCATGACAGGGGTTGGGGCCCTTTGATGTGTTTTGTGCTTGCATTTCATTTGATATCGAAGTTGTAAAACTTGGCCTCTTAGGCCATCATGCATAATTGATGGCCCGAGGGTCGAGGGGCATACTCCCTTGAGTCCATTACATGATTGGGAGAGTGGCCATGCATACATTGCTTTGAAAATTCCATGCCATACACTGCTTGCCCTCTGCTGCTGTCAATTGCAGGTTCTGCAGGAAGTTTTGGCCGGTCGGCTACATATAGTGCTGATCGGCCAGGAATTTGCAGCCGATATATCAAAATGCAGCCGGTGATCATTCCCCGCGGCCGGTGACCATTCCTCCTAGCCGGTGGTGCTCCAAAATGTGCAGAGAACCTATTCCAAGACTTGTGCAATCTTCAGAGAAGCTAGGGCAGTGTAAACAGAGGCAGTAGTGCTATGGCAGTGAGTTTTCGGGCAAGACGAGTCAAACATGCATCATTCGCACATTCCGAGGCACGGCTGCGGCCACCTTCTTTCTGCATTTACTTTGTTAATTAATTAAGGGTCTGTAATAATTAATTAGCTAGGATAGTTGATTTGTTATTCGGACTGTATTATTCTTTCGGACCCTTCGAGTGAGGGCAATTGTGTAATAAGTGTGCGTGAGTGTGTGTATGTCTTCCAACCCCACGTCTTTCTTCCCTTTTATTTACCCACTTATGATGGTAGACTAGGGCATATTTAAATTAACATACCTTATGCTTAGCATGCGTGCATCCATACATTTGTCTTACATGCACCAGGCTCGGTACATCATGCTAACTGCACTCGTATTTCAATTCCAAGTTGAGTATTTGTTAGTTGCAGTATTTCACATGCCATGTTTAGGATAGCCGAGCCTGTTTGGATTGCATCTTTGCATGTGTTGCATTAGCCATTTCAAATATGAACTAGGATCATGCATGTGATTACTAACTGGTTTCTGTTTTGGCTTGGAGTACTAGGTGAGCTTTTATGCTTTAGCATGCCGCATGCGTGTGAGTGTTTCCATAATTGCATGATTACCATGAGGCTAGCTGCTTATGTGATATAACTGCTTGAATGCCTGTGGATGGAGGTCGAATTGCTTAAATTGGAATAATGCATTAAATCTGTGAGTTTTAAGCCCACTAGATAGTGGCAAAACCATCTTTTCTAAAAGCCCACTCGAGGGTGGCAAAACCTGCATTTTAGCCTACTTGCGAGTAGCAAACCATCTTCAAAACGAATATGCAATGTTTTGTTCCAATTTAGGCGATTTGGTCTATATTTGTTTGCTGTGTGCATAACATAGTAATTCTAGGCTAATAACTGGAATAAGAACACATAACGTTTTCAAAACAAGATATCACGGTTAGTAGAGGCCGATCTTTGATCGGGCGAGAGGGGGTGCTCATAGCTGACCTTCCCCAATCGTACCCAAGTTCCCGAGCCGAGGCAACTTTGGTGATGACGGACACGTGGCCTTTAGCACCGAGTCAGGGTTTCCTAAATTTCCCAAAATAAAATATTTAGGTGGCGACTCTGTATCTGGTAAAGCAGTCCATGTTTGGCACTTCTTTCAAAATCTATTTTCTCAAAACGATTTGCCAGATTTGGACTCTTTGGTTCAGATTAAGAACCGTGACACAAATTGAGTCCGAACTGTAGTGAGGCCCACGGGCGCGTCTACAAACAGTTAGCAGAATTAAGAAGGAGAACAACAGAATGTTGATGCGGAGATGTCGACATTTCATGCTTCAGCTAGCCACCGAAATAGAAGAAGCAAGCAACAGAGATTTGACAGTGATTGAGCGAAATAATGTCTTAAACAATGAAAAATATCTCTCTGACTACTACATGTCAGATGAGGAATGAGAAATCAAACATTGTTATCTTTCATATATGTTTGTATGTTGTGTCGTATCTTCGTTACTAGAGTGTAAGACAATGTTGTTGTTCATCTAACGTACGGATGTATTTCAAGTATTTGTTTTATGAACCTGAAGTTTATGAATTAACTACATTTATAACTACACATTTATTAGTTCATGACTTTCTTTATTGAATTGCAATGAGTTAATGAATGTTCTGGACTAATGAATGGATTAATGTATGTTGAATTATGTGAATACTTAAAACACATAAAACAGAACAGGTAGCTCAGTGAAAAGCTTCCCTTAACTGGGGCTCGTGAAATAGGGATCCTCTACGTAAAGAATTTCAATCTCCATCAGGAAAGAATAAAGAGTCACCTTCCAATTCTTGGAAGTCTAGTAAAAATTATGACTCTGGTGAGGAATGAGGGGTTGACAGAAAACTAAACTCGGTGAAACGAACTACTGCCTTCAATAACACATAAAACAGAACAGGTAGCTCGGTGAAAAGCTTCCCTTAACTGGGGCTCGTCAAATAGGGATCCTCTACGTAAAGAATTTCAATCTCTATCAGGAAAGAAGAAAGAGTCGCCTTCCAATTCTTGGAAGTTTAGTAAAAATGATGACTTTGGTAAGGAATGGGGGGTTGACAAAAAACTAAACTTCGGGGGCTGGACAAACAAGCTCAAAGGCAAGTGGTTGATCCAGTTGGGGGACTAATCAAGTTCAGACAAACGAACTACCGCCTTCAATAACACATAAAACAGAACTGGTAGCTCGGTGAAAAGCTTCTCTTAACTGGGGCTCGTCAAATAGGGATCCTCTACGTAAAGAATTTCAATCTCCATCAGGAAAGAAGAAATAGTCACCTTCCAATTCTTGTAAGTCCAGTACAAATGATGACTCTGGTAAGGAATGGGGGGTTGACAGAAATCTAAACTTCGGGGGCTGGACAAACAAGCTCAAAGCCAAGTGGTTTATCCAGTTGGGGTACTAAGTTCAAAACCCAATTGGTTTTACTTGATTTGCTTGTGAAAATCACTATTTACAATTAATTATACCCAAAGAGATTGTTTTCAGCACCTTTTTAAAGAAATTGACGATTCTCTTAGTATAGAATAGCAATCAACGCAAGGCCAAAAATAATGACGCTGATTTGTTATTTTTCGGATTTATACCCAAAGAGAACAACACTTCCGAAATTACTGTGTAACACCAGTTTTCTGGACAGATTTGAATGCACCAGTTTTCTGGATAGATTTGAATGCACCATGATATTCACAAACATTGGTGGCCAAGTACTCTTACCTAACCCACGTTTCACTCACAAGATCCACCATTATTTTAAAGTTGATTTCAACAGTTGAGATTGTAAATGTTTCCCAAAATATTACAAATTGAATATTCAAAGTTAATTTTAAAATAATTCCAAATGACAACAAAAATTCAAATAGTCATACTTTTCAATGAAATACAAATAGTAGGTCGTAACAACGAATGATGCATAGCTAAGTGAAACACAACATTGCCTACATAAGCTTCATTTTTCCACACATTGAGTAGTCAAATCGTGGAGAGACTTGTCAGTATATGCAGATGGATTGTGAAGTCATGTGACCTGGTGCACAGGCTTTGGTTTTCTCGATTTTTTGCTCGAGTTTTTGATTACAGTGACAACTCATCTCTTATTGATATATGTGGTATTCTCAATCTAGAAAGTCACATGGCAACAGTGAATTCACTGATTTACCTTACAGTGAGAATGCTCTTATTTTGTCTGTATATGCAGATGGATTGTCAAGTCATGTGACTTGGTTCACAGGCTTTGGTTTTCTCGATTTTTTGCTTGATTTTTTTTTTTACAGTGACAACTCATCTCTTATTGATATATGTGGAATTCTCAATTCAGAAAGTCACATGGCAACAATTAATTCACTGATTTACCTTACAGTGAGCATGCCTTTATTTTGTCCGTATATGCAGATGGATTGTCAAGTCATGTGACTTGGTGCACAGGTTTTGGTTTTCTTGATTTTTTGCTCAATTTTTTTTTACGGTGACAACTCATCTCTTATTGATATATGTGGGATTCTCAATTCAGAAAGTCACATGGCAACAGTGAATTCACTGATTTACCTTACATTGAGCATGCCCTTATTTTGTCGGTATATGCAGATGGATTGTCAAGTCACGTGACTTGGTACACAGTCTTTGCTTTTCTCTGTTTTTTTATTATAGTGACAACTCATACCTTGTTCGTATATGTGGGATTGTCATGCAGAGGCATCTTCCTAAAGCCGTTCATAACCAACTATATAAACGACTAAAGGTGAAGACACAACCTTACAACTCATTTCGCCCTACGAAATTATCATTCATTTGTTTTAAAAAATTAGCATGGCTACACAATACATGGGAGGGAGTGGGAATCGCAGAGGTGGTAGGAACTTGCAAAGGGGTGATAGTTCACGACGAGGAAGGGGAAGGGGACGTGGCGACGCTGAAGACGATTCATGGGAGGGAGTGGGAATACCTGTTTTAGATTATGCTTGTGGTTATCGTGATAGGTTTGGGAAGCAACATTTTTTGATGCCCAAGTATTATCCAGTTTAAGGAGGTTCATGTATGGAGCTATCTGACAATCAAACAGGATATGGTTTATCTGACGCTACTCGTCTCAAGTGGCCCGCACTATTTATAGAGCGGGTACAACTGGAAACCTTAGGTCGAAAAAATCAACTTAAGGTGCCAAAAGCACGTTCTGTTGAGATCCAAAAGGAAGATCTTGATAATGTTGATCGACTATGTGAAAGACTACAACGTGAGATTTCTCAAATGCGCCGTAGGTTAGCCCGCGATATGCAGCTATACATCGTTAAGAAGGATGCCCAGAAGAACAAAACAGAACCAAATGTTGCGGCTATCAAGGGTATCATGGAGGATCCTGAACTTGTCTCTGACGCTGAGCTTTCAGATTATTCAGACTCTGAGCCACCTGCCGATTTAAGTGCGAATTAGGTGTTAATGTCTACACTTCGGCAATATTAGGTCATGCATTAATATGTAATGTCTGTGTTAGACTAAGTGTTTCCGTAATGAGTTTGTCAGATTGTCTGCCTAATATTTGTCTGTCTAACTGTTATGTTTATGTATTGTGTGTTCAGTTCAGGGTGTCCAGGATATATGTAATGTGTGTTCAGTTCATGGTGTCCAGAATATATTTTTGTGAGAGACTTATGTTTGTACTGCCTATGTAACTGAAAACTGTTACATTTGCAACTTCAGTTGTGTTGTTTTCATGCCTGTATGAGTATTTAGTAAATTAGTGACTTCGTATATTATGTATTAAGTTTTATTACAAAAATGTTGACAAAATTTATTTTAGGAGCTCTCGCGGTGGCCTTCGTCTTCTTGGCCTACTCCGCGGTGCTCTTCACGTCTCACCCTTCGTCGTTGCTCGTCGAACTGCACAGTGTGTGGGTTTGCTTCGGACTGTAGAGCATGCATATCACCTTCTAACCCAAAACAAAGACGAAAGAAATTTTTTTTTATAATGAAAACGGGTACAAAACGGTTTTACTAAACTGGTTTTCTGAATTACATTCTCACCTTCTAACCCAAAACAAAGACAAAAGAATAAATATATATATATATTTAAATGAAAACAACTTTAGTAAAGCCAAAATAATTTTCTGAATAACACCTTCTAACCCAAAACAAAGACAAAAGAAATTTTTTTTTTTACATGAAAACGGCTTTAGTAAAGCCAAAAAAAATTATTAATTACATTATCACCTTCTAACCCAAAACAAAGACAAAACAATAAACAAAAAAAATTTACATGAAAACGGCTTTAGTAAAGACAAAAAAAATTTCTGAATTACACTTTCTAAACCAAAACAAAGACAAAAGAAAAAAATAATAAATAACATAAGAATGGCTTTAGTAAAGTCAAAAAAAATTTATGAATTACATTATCACCAAAACAATGACAACGGAAAAAAAAAATTTTAAAAAAAATAAAATAAAATTTAAATGAACAGTGAAAGCGTGGTTTCAATCCATGCTTACTGTAGTGAACAGTGAATGCATGAATTTTGTATATGAACATGATTGGCTTAATAATATCTAAATGAATATGATTTTAAAATTATATATATGAAAAATATTATATAAAATTAATATATGAAAAGAGGCTTTTCCCATAAAAATTTAAATGATATATAAATTGGCTTAATTCTCAAATGCTTGGTAATTAGTTAAAAATATTATGTAAAATTAATATATAAAGAAGAGGCTTTTCTCATATTATGTAACACAAATTTATATATGAAAAGAAGAAGTTTTTTCCATATTATGTAAAATTTCTGAATTACACCTTCTAAACCAAAACAAAGACAAAAGAAAAAAAAAAAATTTAACATGAGAACAGCTTTGGTAAAGCCAAATTTTTTTTATGAATTACATTATCACCAAAACAATGAAAACAGGAAAAAAAACAAAATATTAAAAAAAATAAAATAAAAATAAATGAACAGTGAAAGCGTGGTTTCAATCCACACTTACTGTAGTGAACAGTGAAAGCGTGGTTACAATCCACGCTTGTTTAGCTGAACAGTGAAAGCGTGATTCACAATCACGTTTTCTTCAGAAAAAAAAAATATATATGCACACGCTTTCTTCAGAAAAACGAATTAAACGAGATGCACAGTGAAAACGTGGTTTGGAACCACGCTTTCTTCAAAAAAAAATTTTATGTTAAAAGCGTGATTTGCAACCACGCTTTCTTAATTAAAAGCGTGGTTTGCAATAGCGCTTTCACTATTCACCACATTTTGGGCTCTAAACAGTGAAAGCGCGATTTGTAATAGCACTTTAGCCTAGTTTGGGAATTCCGTCCAAACTAGGCCTAGTTTGGGAATTAAAATACAAAATAGGCTTAATATGGGAAAAGCCTCATATATTTGCTTTAACAACTTATGAGATGATTTCTTTTTAACTTTTACCAATTGACAAGGAAGCTCATATGGTCAAAATTTATTATCTATATTCTTTTCCAAACATTAAAATAACTATTTTTATTTATTTTTTATTATAAGATAACTAATGTGGTTTAAGGCAATCAAATATGGATTATAGTATGATTTTCGTAAATGGTATTATTCAGATTGTTATAATCTCTGCCATAGGTGATTGGGATGTCACTGCTATGGAGAATTGTGGTTCGTTGACGAGCCAAGTTAGAGACAGGGAGAAGTGAGGTCTACTAGATTGCTCTAATTGTCTTTATCTTCACATGACCCATCCTATATTGGTCTTTAAGCCATTATTGACATGGAGTGAAAGAGACACTGCCATGGGGATTGTGTTTTTGTGATCAACCAAGGAAGGGACTGAGGGATGTGGCGTGTGCTGTCATGGCGGGGTTGACTTTGACTGTTACTGTTGTTGTAGTGGCTAGTGGTTTTCGTTATACTCCTTAAGACCATTGATTTTGGTGACTGATCGTGCGAACTTCATGTGACTCCATTGGGATCTTTCATGTGGCAGACTTTCCCCGTCATCATAGTTTTGGTTGAGTGGCTACGATAGTCATGGTTATGAGGATGTGAGATGCTTATTGAGTGCCATGTTTTCATCCGTGATTGAGACTAGGAGCATGTTGGGGCGATTATCATTGTTGATTGGTTTGATGGTTGTTTTAGCTTCTTTTTTGGGTAGGTAAGTCATAAATTAAATGCAAAGAATGCATACATTTACAAGGGGCATACCCCAAGTAATGCAACCGATCTAACTCTGCCACTCGAAAGAATGGAAAGTGTAAAACAAAACAAAACTAACTATAACAAATCCCGCAAATGTGGGGGAACCAGTAGAAAATCACAACTATAGCCCAAATTTGCCCATATATCCTTTTATATCCCCAAGTTATCCCTACCATCAAAGATAATAGATGAAAACTTGGAGAAGATATATGCGCAAGTATACAAATGAAACCGCACAAACACATAAATACAAACTAATACCTCAACCGAAACAAAATTAAACATGCTAAAGTGACCACCAAGACCAATCAACTATACTAACATCCTTCACAAGCTCCCAGTCTTTACCATGGATAAAATATGGGTCAAATAAGCATCTCGCACCTAATGGCGGTGACATCCTTAGTCACTCACAAAAGCCATGACGGAGGAAAATGTATATCTCATGAAAAGTCCTGATAGAGTCACACGAAACTCGTACGGTCTATTACCATAATTAATGGTCTCAAGGAGACTAGCGAAAACAATAGCCATTGCAGCAACTGTCACAGTTAAAGTCGATCCTACTATGAAATCAAACACCATATCCCCCAGTCCCTTCCTTGGCTGATTACAAAGCCTCAATTCCTATAACAGGGTCTCCCTCACTCCGTGTCAGGAGTGGCTAAAAGACCAAATCAGGATGGATCACATGAAAACAAAAAGTAACCAAAACAATCTTGTAGATTCATATCCTAGTCTCTAACTCGGCTAGTCATCGAACCTCGATTCCCCATAGTAGTGACCCCTAAATCACCCTTGACAGAAATAGCACAAGAACAACCTCATATAGAGTCACATGAGGATCACGTGATTGATCATCATGAATAAGCTAGCTAGAAATAGTATACCATCGCACAATGACTCAACCAAAATGTGGGTCCATATCAAAATCCAGCAAAACAACCATTTCAAAGTCCAAAACTACAAGAACCCAAAATAAATTAGGCCCATTGACGGCTGCCCATCTAAACAAGTCCACGAGCATGTATACAAATGAACCCAAAAAACCCCAACGAAGACAACAACCGTGGGCCCCAAAGAAGATCCACCAGACCACTTGTTGGCTCCTCCATCCCTTTATTAAACAATTGAGTAAGCAACACATGATTGAAGTAGACCCACGTTTTACTCAATCATGACAGCTACAAAACCATGGGCATCAAATTTGAATTTCCTTCCAACCAAAACACTTCCACGTGAGACTGAGGGAAGGAAGGACATCGTTTAAGTAGGTGTTCTATTTATGTGGTTTTTGTGGTTTCATCTTTGTATACCTGCCTATACATCTTACCTAAATTTCTGTCTATTATCTTTAATGTAGGGGTAATTTGGGGATATAAAAGATATATAGACAAATGAGTTCAAAATTTGCCCATGTACCCTCCTTGAGTTCCCATTTATCTCTTGGATAGTCGGTGCAACTAGGGAATTTGATACATAGGCAAATGTCTTATTTTGTAAGACCTTGCGGAATGTGCAAGGGTTGTTATAGTTGTTTTAGGGTGTTTTAACCTTGTACCCTACTTTGGTGGGGTTTGTTATTATTTGGTGTTTTGTGTATTAGTCCCTTCTTGAGGGGCGGTGTTAGGTTTGGTGTATTACTTAGGGTATGCCCCTTGTAAATGTGTATAATTCTTTATATTTGTTTTATGACTTGATCAAAAAAAAAAAAAGAAAAAAGAAATTCCTTCCAAATCTTAATTTAAATGAATTTCTATCTAGATTAAAGCAACAATATATACTAGGTAGAGGGTTGAGTTTTTTACGTATTGATAATTTTTTCTTAATTTTCCTGGCTCAAATCTTGAAGTTATTTGATTTCTCCTCTTTTTCTTGTTTTTCTCCTTCTTCTTGTTCTTCTCTAGCTTTCTCACCTTTGTTCTTCATCTTTCTTTCTTTCTTTGATGAGAAGTAATTAGCTCAAGTCACTAATTATTCTATTAATTAACCAAGCTCAACTCTAATTAATCATACTTAGTCTCTAATCCTCATTAGCCTAATTAATCTTACTTATCTTTTACTAATCCTGCTTTATTTCTAATTAAGTACTCATTAGGCTCTATTCATTTAGACTAAGGTCATTAAGCTCTCCATTTAAGATTTTCTAAATCATCTAGGTATTCAATTCTCAAGTCCAAAATAAATTCCCTAACTCTTACACTTTCTAAATTTCCTATATTAAAGTTGCTTGGTCAAATTATTATTATTAAAAAAAAAAAAATCTTCCAAAAAAAAAATAAATCTTCTAGGCTAAATAACAACAATGATAGAGACCACTAATTTTGGAACTCTAAAAAGATCACTAATGACATGACACTCAATAAAAAATAAAAAAAATACAACACCAAGGTCAAAACATCAAATCATTCATGGTGGGGCCCACTGCCACATCATTAGTGGTAGCACTAATTAGTGCTCTCACTCATTTTTCGCTAAATAATTTACGACTTATTCACCTAAAAAAAAAAAATGTTCTAGGCTACTCAGGTTTTCTAGTTCTTTTCTAGCAAGCATATCAAATATATAATACAAGTAAAATAAGATAATTTCTAGTTTGATGAACGCATGAATGCTATGCATAACTCAGTTCTCACAAACTTACTACTAAATAGACTTGTATATTCTGCCCTTCCCCATATTGGCTTCTTGGCAACTCCCTTCCCCCGTTTCTTTCGGGTGTCAACCTAGATAGAAATGAAATTATTGAGCGTTATTCCCTTCTTCCATTAGTTTCCTTATTAATGTATTTATTGGTGATCTTGTATTCCCCTTTTATTTACATCACTATATTTTTATTTTTCCAATAAAAAAATACTTGTATTTAAAACCAAAACCTATTAGAAATCAATTTCTTCTAACAATCAAGCTATTAACAATTTAATTGATGTACCCTTGCTGCTTTCAATTGGATCGTAAGGAAGGTATAGAATCCACAACTTCAAAAGGAGTTACAAAATATTTACAAAGAAGAAGTCAACTCTCACAACCAGTGGCGGAGCCAATAAATTATATCAAGGGGACACTTATTAATTATAATCTTAAAAATTTTTGCAAAAATATTTCACATAAATTTTTACGATTGACTTCAAGAAAGATAAATATATATATATAAATATATTATTTATAATTGTATATCATGGACAATATTAACAAAAAAAAGTCATGAATACAAGTTTTAAAATAAATTATATAATGATAAAGTAATTTTTTATACAAAATTTTAGTAAAAATTCAATATAATAGTAATAATATATCATCATTGACATATGATATCACTAACCAATAGTAAAGAAACACATAGATGATGAACCCCCATATATCAAATGTAACTAATAATTCAATAAATTCCATATCTTCATTGAGATTAATTATAATTGTATATCAATAATGATAGACATCGCCATTATATTGAAATTTTCATAGATAATAATATGACTTATCGTAATATCTTTATTTTCAATAAAAAAACAATCATTATTATGCTCATAATTTTAAAAATGTCATTGATATTTCACTCTAAATAATATTTTATAATTTTTTTATTTAAAATATTTTCTTTATGTTTGTTAAAAAAAAAAAAAATCATTCCAAAACCCGGGGGGCATGTGACCCCCCTGGGCCCACTGTGGCTCCGCCACTGCTCACAACCCATGCCATTCCTCACTAAAAACATCTCTTACCTTAGAGATTTTACTAATTTTTATCCACGAAGAATACTTTGTCAAACATGTCGTCCTCGTAGTGAGTACTGATTGGGTATTGATACTTTATATAGTACTTTTGTATGTGTAATAGGTACATAAAACACATATCTAAATAATATTTTTCTTAATTTTATAGTTGCATCCTAGAGGTGCAAATGTACAAGCTATTCAAAACACATACCCAAAGTTAGTCCAACTAGTTTCATTAGACTTTTTTTTAATTTAATTTAATTTATTTTTTAAAAAAATTAAGCTTTGAATTGTATGTTAATATAAAATTTAATTTTAGTTTATGCCTTATTTTTTTCTTGAAATGTGAATCGTATGTTGTATCTTAACTACTAAACCATTTAACTAATTTTTACATATTTGGGATGAATAACTAATTTTTACATTATTTTAAATTAAAAATAAATATTTTTATGAATGAACCCAACCAAACTCGTACCCAACTTTTTTTTATATGTATATTTTATTATATTAACACACTCATGTCGTACCTGTAGAGACACTAACCCATACATATATCCCTACATATACTCATACATGTGATTCATAGGCTTTTATCATATTCATAGTAGCGCGCTGCCATTAGCAAATTTAGCTGTTTGGTGAATTCAACAAGTTAAACAATTTGAAGTGTAGACATGTAACATACTATCTCTCGCACTTAAAAAAATATATATAAAAAATAAAAAAATAAAAAAAACTCTCACACCATTAAATTCATCCTTAGCAATAATAGGACGATAAGTCCCTTGCTCACATAGAAACAAATATTTTATAATCAAAGATCTTTCCATTAATTCCAAATACTTTGATAGAGAAATACAGGTTAGCCAAAAGAAACAACAAAGAGTAAAACAACACCACAACAAAATATGAACAAGGCTTTCTTCTGCTTTAACTTCTATGCCTTAGTCGTGCAGATGAAACATAATTTGCAAAATAAAAAAATAAAAAATTAATAGAAAAACAAACAAACAAATTGCTGGGGAAAAAAATCTCAATCAAGAATTACACCCATTTACAACAGCAAGAAGCTCAATGGAGACAAACACTCTGATGAATCCATAATAATCTATTGTGTTATATTTCGTGCCCATTGAATCCATAATTCATGTGCTAATAAATAAAGAATGTCAATTCAAAACAACTTTACAGCACCTCATTGTAATACGCTCCCATAAATCAGTTGATTCAATGCCAATGAGAAAGATCATTATCATTCAAATTCAATGTTGTTTTAGTATCTATGATTGTTGTTCAACAGTTGTTGTCTCTTGATTACTAGGAATGTCACAACACCAACCTGCAAGATCACCACAATGCCCACAAACATCAATCCTACTTTCTTCCCCAAATTGAGCTTTTGCTTAGATGGCAGGCTTGTTTTCTCATGGCTGCTTACATTGTTTGGCGGAGGAGGTGATCTTGCCGTTGAACGAGGAGGACTCTTGGGCGGTGGTGGGAGATGGAGCGAGGATGGTGGTGGTGGTGGTGGCGATAAAATTGGAGATGGTGGCGGTGGTGGTGGCGACGTTGGAGATGGTGGAGGAGGTGACAGTCCTAATAGTGGAGGAGGTGATGATCCAGAAGGTGGAAGAGGAGAAGATGATCCAGATGGTGGAGAAGGTGATGATCCAGATGAGGGGGGAGGAGATGATTCAGAGGGTGGAGGTGGAGGAGGTGTGGAGGACGGTGGAGAAGGAGGAGGAGACAATGGTGGCGGCGGCGGCGGCGGCGGCGATGGCGATGTCTGAGCTTGTGATGAATTCATATTCATCTGTGACTCCACCAACGGAGAGAAAAAGCTCAATAAAATCCCCAAACTCACAAAGGGTAATGTCAATAGTCGCGAATCCATTCAACAACAATGTGACTCTTGAGCAAAATCAAGGCAAATCGTATTTGGGTTTGCCCCAAATCTCTGAATTCCTTTTCCAAATTCGATAGCGGATGTATTTCATCAATTAGGCACACAAAAAAACAGAACCCATGGTTAGGGAATTAGCTAGACTTTGAAACAGGGAATTTTCTTGTTCTTGAGAAGAATCATTGAAATGGGTCCAATGAGATTGGTCCCAAATTGTTGATTTCTTCTTCAAATGCAACAACACTGGTTTCTTTCCAAGATTAGGTTAGGTATCACATTGGTTGTGGAATCAAGGTCTTCGTGATTATTTTTTTCTCGATGAAGAATCAATAAAATGGGCCAATTAGATTCCTGATAAAGATTAAACATTGAAATAGTGAATAAGGGATTGAGGTTCTCCGTGATCCTCCACCTCTCAAAGATGGAGAAGAAGAGAGACAATGAAGAGAAGTTGTTTAAAAATGAAGAAACAAAACAAAAGAAGAGAGAGAAGAAGAGTCTATGTGGGTATCAACAATTGGCTTAATTTGGGAGACTCAAGAATTCGCTCCATACAACGAGCTGTAAGCGCTGGTATTTTTACTTTTTAGAGAGAGAGATGACTTTTTTAGCATGTTTCATTATGTGCGCCCCTAGATTTTGATTCCTTTAACTTGGGCTCATGGATTGGATAAATATTCATTGGACTTTGGGTACATTAAATTCCAAATTGGAGAGCTTGAATTGGAGAGCATTATCAACGCCTACTAGTGGAATTAAGTTCTCGTTTTGAGAATAGATTTTGTTAATAATTTTTTAATTTTTTGATTAAAATATAATGTAAAAAAAATTAATATGTTTAGAATAACTTTTAACTTTTTACGAAAAGATGTATTAAAAGTAGAGAGAAAAGAAAATCTTTAACTTTTTGATATGAATTGTTGACTTTTTAATTTTTTTAATAATTTTTTGACTAAAATAACTACTTATCAAACGAGGCCTAAATCATACCATATATGTATATTTGATAGTAATGTTGTGATCATCAAATTATAATATGAAATGATGAATATTATATTACGTGTTATTAATTTATCAATTTAATGGTTCTCATCTTCAAGAAAGATCATATGAAGCTAATTTATTTATGACGTATCAGTTAGTCTCATATTCTAAAGAAAAATGTTATAGATATCAAATAAATTATTAATTTTTTTTACCAAACACATGAGTGTGAAGTCCATAGACATGTGATTTGTGTGGATCTCACACCCATATGAAAGGTTTGATAAAAAAATTAATAATTTATTTGAGATCCTTAACATAATTCTATTCTAAAATAATTGATAAGGCTAAGTAACCAATTATTTATTTTATTTAGTTTGTCTTGTTTATTTATTGAGGCCTCTGTCTTGTTCATTTATTTATTTTTTTAGTGCAACTATAATTTATAAATATATGCAACTCTTAAAATGGGCAGTGTTTATCAATAAATTTGGAATTGGGTACTGGTTAACAAGGTGAGTAATAGCAAGAGCACAATGCCTAATTTCATGCAATGGCAATTGCACTAGAGAAACGACCAATAAAAATTGAAGACATAACTATACATATTGAAATTTCGTCAACATTATGATACATTCGATGATTGATCAATACAATTATTTTTCTGTTAAATGTCGTGATTAACAATCAATGGTTACTAATAGGTTATGTTGACACGATTTTAGGGTGAAAATCAAAGGTGTGATAAATAACATAGCCCTTGTAAAAAGGTGCTATTTATACCATCAAATACTAAAAGGGTTTGATCGCAATGCTATAATTCAAATTAGATTTGATTGTTAGAATAATTTGCATTTGGCAATTGTAGTTGTGTCAAATTTTGAATGCTAATAGACATACATTGTCTGAACAGTCCTCTTTTATGCAATAAAAATAGTAGATTCATAATCATGTTTACATATTGAAAATCACCATCTTTTTTTCCTTTTTAGGCATTCCATCTCTCTTTATTTTTATTTTTCTAGGGATGGCTATGGGAATCCTACCCTATGGATACCCATAGAGACCCAATCCACATATATGGATTTTCCCCACTTTTGTTTATCCATTGAGTTAATTAAATAGTGTTTTTTAAATATCCATAGGATATGGGTCGGGAATGGGTACCTGCCCATTTCCCCATATCTGTGTTTAGGGATCTCATTCTCAATCATTCTCATTCTCACATACACCATTCGATCCTCTGTCTACCAAGTCCTTTCTTCTCTTCCCGAGCTCGATCTCTCTGTAAGTAATCGATCAGTCTTATTTACTGTATTTTCATCAATGTGGTGGTGGTGGTGGCAGTCGTTTTCTCTAGATGTGGAGACTCTAGATTGCATTCTGAATCGGTTTGGGGGAGAACTTAGAAGCGTTACCGTTGATTGCCTATGCCTTCATGATTCTTCTTTCATCACCAATTTTCCAAGAGATTCTTTTCCAGCCTACTCCCATCAATGAAAACCAGACTTAAGTCTGGCATACAAGCCTCTTCTGAATAAGGAGTCCCAAAGACCCAAGGATTTGAAGCTGACCTCTGAATAGCATCTAAGACATCAATGTTAACAGATGCAAATAGCCGTCGTTTTTTTTTTTTTTTTGGAATAGAGATGCAAATAGTTGTTTAAAGCAGTCTTCAGCAACTGCAATGGAAAAATTCTTTAGGTCAACTCCAAGCAGTTCCTCAAATAGTTTGTTTGTTTGTTTGTTTTTGTTTTTTTTTTTAAATTTCTTTTGCTTTTAGTCGAATTAGTGTGTTGTAAATATAAATGTCAATGAAATTCGATTGAAAATTTTGTAAGAAATTTGAGTCTGATTACATGTAATTTTTAATATTTTTTTTTCAATCACTAAAAACTTATTTAATTGTTTTAAAATTATATATTTGATTACTTTAAAACGATCTTCTTAATTAATTAATTAATGTGTATTTGATTTTGTTGTTAAGTCAAAAAAATTAAATTAAATGTATATTTAGCTTTGGTTATAAACCTGAAAAAAAAAAAAAAAAGGTCAAGTTGGGTTGGGAAAAATCCAAACCCATTAGGAGATGAGGAGGGTAGTACCTATGGGGGATGGGGAATGGGGAAAAATAATTATAGGGAAATGGGGATGGGGAAGTAATAACCACTCCATTGACCTCCATTGCCATCCCTACATTTTTCTAATACCATTGTATATTTTCTACAAAGGCATACTTCCAAATTCTTGGTGATCTTAGAAATTGTAAACACCCCATTTTGACTGTCCCAAGACATGGGCACTTCCTTTTAGCCTTCTGATGATGAAAACAAGGACGTGTGGCTTCGATGATCTTCAGTGTGACCTATGGATGAGAGTGGATACCTACATTATACCTATTTTGGCCAAAATGATTTTAGACCCCTCAAACTAGTTTCAAAATGATTTTTAAACTTGTTAAATCCAAACATTCTACAATGTTCAAGTGTCTATTTCCATCAAAATCTCTTATCTTTCAAAAAATGAGCTAGAATAGAGTAGAAATAAGTGGAAAGTGGGAGAATCTTCTGGAAACACATTGATTCCTCTTCACTTGATCTAGTCATTGTTGGATAATCTTCACTGTACTTAAATAAATTAATTCTGTTTGGGTACTAAATGACAAACAGAATACAAAAAAAAAAAAAGGAAAGGAGAGAGAATGTTTGATTACAAAAATCAAACCAATAAATAAAATGAAAACCAGGAGTGTTCAAGGCCAAAATATATTTTGTATGAAATCTATTGTCTTGGCTTACACAAACGGCTGAACAATTCAAGGCATCGCGTCCATTGGTTAGCTAGTAAGTCCGATAGGTTATCATTAGGGAAGGTACAAGACCGAAAGCTACCTATCCTGATGCAAGATATTTTTGACTTCTACTTTTTCGACAAATTCTGCATATTGTTGCATTTCCGTTGTCATCAGATTCCATTCATGTAGGGGATTGTTAGAAATGGTTCGGAAATTCTGGGTAAAAATAGAATTTTTTTCCTAACTTTGGTCTATTATTTAGGTGGGACTCGTACGCCAAAATTGGCAGATCTAAGTGGTAACGCGTTCTATGCCGTGTTGTGATTCACGTGGCATATTTGATTGTTCAAAATCATTATCGAGTGAATGGGAAATTGAAGCCAAAGTGTGCTCCATGGAAATGGAGTTTTGGTGGAAAATCCTTAAATGTTTGAAAAAATGGCTTGTCCTACATTGATTTGGTGAGAAGTTTTGAGTGGGTTTATAAGGCATGGGATTGGAACTTGGAGTGTGCCCCAAGGGGTACCCAAGTTTTGTAGAGAGGGAGGTTATGGGCAAAATGAGTTAGACCCATTGGACCCAAAAAATAACCACACACGCGCGCATTGCCGTCGCTGTCCGTCTGGCCAGGCAGGCTGGCCTGGGTGCGGGTGCGTGGTGTGAGGTAGGGTTGGGTTTTTCCGGCCCAATACTAATATTTTTGGGCCAAAAACATTTGAGTTTATTTTATTTATTTTGAAATAAAATATGTCCTTTTTTATTTCAAAATTTTGGTTGGAAATTAAATTCAAATTTTGTAATGCACCTCTTCAGAAATTATGTCCAAATCGAATCTATACCACCCGAACAGATTTCAAATCTGTTTAATTTTCAAATTCAAACAGATTCGGTTATCTGTCCAAACAGTATTAGTTCAAACCCAACAGGTTCAGTACTCGTTCAAACAGGTATGCTACTTGTTCAATTCAAAATATAAGGGTGCCATTACATCTATAAATAGACTAGCCCTCATTTGATGTTTCATTCATTATTTTCATCCCAAATAATTATGCTATTATTCTCTTCATATTGCTGCATTAGTTTTCTGTGAGAAAGAGTATATACACTTAGTGTGTTCGTTGTACGAATAAATTGTAGTGCTGCATTTATTCGTTGATTGATCATTTTATCTTGGGAGATAGACGTCCGTATTCTGAAAGTACCGTGGAGAGGACGGATCTGTCTTAAGGACACAGTGTCGAACACTAGACTTGATCAGAATATTATTCAAGAAATTAATCAAGTAAGTTGGTTATTTATTTTCTGTTTTATTTTGTTTTATTTAAATCAGATTTTGATTTTGTTTTTGTAACAAAATAAAAATCTGTTTTGCTTTATTTTATTTTATTTTTATGGTTTGATTTTTGTAATCAAACAAATTCTCTCATTTCCTTTATTTCTTCTGTATTCTGGTTGTTGTTAAGTACACAACATAATTTAATTTTCAAATACAGTGAAAATTATCCAACAGTCATACAACAATTCACCATGGCTATGATTTTTGATACACCTTTAGCTCTTTGAAATAGCCATACAAAACTTATTTGACTGAAGAAAATCGGTTCAGCCATACAACTTGGGCGGCACACAGAGCAATTCCTAGAAGATGGTCTCCCATGCAAGTGGGAAGGTGTCTTCTTTGCAATTCTCGGGGAATTGCTCCCAAGGCACCTTCCTTAGCCCCTTGGGCTATAAACCCCCCCCACCCCCTGCGATAATTGATTTGAAGACTCTTAGTGTAATAACCCTATGTAACAACCCTGATCCGTAATCAGCCACTAATTAGTAATTAAGGATGCTAATTAAGCGAATAAGATAAATTATGGGTATATTATGTGATTTGCATGACCTTTGGCTTCCTATCTGTTACTGGTGGAATATTTGTCTAGAAATCTGCTTTAGTATAAAGATTGAAAGCCTTATCGGCATTTGAAATCGGAATTAGTTACATTAGTGTGTTATTTGGAAATTTTAGAACACCATGGGAAATTTTATTAAAAATTAATTCGGTTTAAAAAATAAAAATAAAAATAAATATATCGCATGTGATTAAGTCAAGCCTTGGTGGGGATCATTTTGGATTAATTGAATTTCGTGTTAATCTGAATAAGTTAAGGTTACTTATGTTTGATTTAAATAATGCATGATTGGTACCTAATCTAATCCTATTAATGATCCAAGATGTGATTGAGTGTATTATGTGTTGGGGCTTCTTGTGGTGTAGAGTGTAGGGGATTAAAACCCTTGTGTGTGTGTATGTTGGAAGTTTACATGTGTGTGCACGTGTAGTGTGCTCAAAGTGAGGTGTGTGTTGTGTATATTCAGTCGAGTGAGGGAGTGTAGTAGTTTGCTCATTTGGTCCCTTGTGTTAGAGAGTTTAGCTAGAGGGTGAGAGAGTGAGCTCAAGAGTTTGAAGCAGAAGAAGAAGAAAACTTGGGAGATTCATCTCATGTTTCTGAAATCAAAGCTTTGGGTAAGGATTCTATGTCTGAATTCTGTAGCTATTCCATCATGCATCATGATTTCAACTCATCTTGGAACCAATTTCATGAATTTAGCAAGAGAAGTGGGTCTTTGGGCATGTAAATGATTTGCATATGTATTCATGGTAGAACGCCTCTGATTTTACTATCTTAAGTTTGGTTTTTGAAGTCCTTGCATGCATGTAAGTTTTGGGCATGTTCATAGTTTCAGAATTCATGAGGTTGTTGATCATCATTTGCATGTTTTGAGAAAATCAAGAACATAGTTTGAAAATCTTCCATGCAAGAGTTTTTGTGTTCAAATTGGTAAATTCATGAGCTTTGAGCAAAAGAATTTGTAAACAACCAAGTGTTCATGTTTTAGAAAGGTTTTCGAGCATTAAAAACAAGCCATGCATGAGTATAGCCATGGAAATCACATTTTTAAGCTCAAGCTCTGTTTCAAAAAACCTAGAATTTCATAGTCCGCTCGAGCGAGGAAACCTGCGCTCGAGTGGAGAATGCGAGCTTTCAGTATTTTTCTTTCAGACATGAGCTCTCTGCTCGAGCGATCACTTGGACACTTGAGCGAACCCTTTGCATGTTGTCGATCCGCTTGAGCGTGAGAGTTGTAGCTCGAGCGTGGATTACGACTAACCAGTACTTTTTCCAAGTTTGCAGGTCGCTCGAGTGAATGAAATCACGCTCGAGCGACCCCTCTCATTTTGCATGTCCGCTTGAGTGAAGAAAGCTACGCTTGAGCGGGGACTTCATTTTAAAAAAATTTTCCTAAGTGTCCCAACGCATGTTTTGGCATCCTCATTGCATCTTAGGCATTCCTAAGCCTTACTTAAGCCATAGTAATAAGGATTAAGGGCTAGAAACACACTAAGAGCAAACGATATAAGTTATGTACGATTCGAACGTGTGTTTCAAGTGTGTGTTCGTATGTGTGTTCATGTAGGTCACGCGCTTCAGAACAAGTGAAGGGCTACCTTACCATCTAGTCAGGGCTACCAATCATCTATGAGTAGTAACTTTGTAAAGTTATATTTAATGTTAAGTATTTTCTGAATATTATGACACGAAGTAATTAGTTATCTAAAATGCCATGCTATGTTTGAAATGAATGAATGGTTGTCCAAAATTCTAAAAGTTTTTCGTGGCATCCTTAGCATCATATGATATGTGTCCCTTTATGGGTCATCAGGTCCCTTTATGGGTCATCAGAAATGTCTCTGTGCACATGAGTCATCAGAATGCCTTCAAGGCCGTCCCTTTATGGGCCATTGGATTTGTTAACGCTAAGGGATGTACCACGTATGATTATATGTAAAATCTGAATATGGAAATGATTATGAATATGTATATGAATCTGTTTCTGATAAGAATTTGATTTCTAACTCTGTGATGGACATCATTAATTAAATCCTTTACTCTGTTATTATTCACTGAGCTTTAGCTCACTGTTTGTATATATATGTATATATAGGTGGGCATTCTGGAGATCGAGCTCGAAGGCTTTTGTCTGGAACTGTGTTTCTGTTGTTAGCCAACCATTGCGCCTCACGTGGAGGTTCCTGAATTGTCCTGTGTTCAGTCCTGTTGATTCTGTATATGTATGAGACTGGATTTGATTATGTTGGCTGTACTTAAGATACTGTAATGTGTGTGGGTATAATGTGTGGTTGACTATCGGATATGTATATAAAGTTTTAAATACTTTGTTTCATGTAAGTCAGCACAGCTCATTGAACAACTATATTCACGTATTTGCTTCCGCTAGCCCCTAAATTTTGTTAATTTGTACAGAGGCCTTCGGTAATCTAAGGATTACTGGCCGGTTATGATGCTAAACCTATAGGGGCGGGTTTGGGTCGTGACACCCTACCATACATATTATTCTGCATTTATTTTAATTATTAAATTATGGAGATTAAAATTTTAGTTGCATGTTCTGATTTGATTTTGGAATTAATTAGCATAACCTATGTCTGCTATGTATATGACTTAGTTAAGGACTTGTTTCTGAATAAAAAATTGGAAGCCTAAATGAATTAAGAAAATATGATTGATGAGTTGAATCAATTTAAGTTCATGAATAGAGCCTTATTAAATATTTGATCCAGTTTAGTAAAATTACATATAATTAAATTAAGCCCCAATTGGAATAAATTACGTTAATTGAGTTATGTGGGATTTATGATTATTCTAAATTTGATTTGCTTGTGATGTGTCTAATTTGTATACGTAATTTATTTGGTAAGAATTTTGTTTCTGATCAGAAATGGAAAGCTTTCCCTATACTCTTTAAATATCACCAGATTCCTTAAGATTCGACCATACTACCATTGTTCCCAAAAAAATCATCACTCTTATGCCTATATGGCAATCACATCATCGCATCTCAAACACAAGACCAATATCATCAACGGCAATCACATAATCCTTGACACACAAAACAATCTTCCCCAATGCTACACTCATTACCCGACAAGACAAACCATTCTTCCTTCCAAGAAACACTTCTGTCATCTACCCATGAAATTCTCCCCACATTCATAAACTCTATACAATTTCTAATAATATCACTTAGCACTTGAATACCACAAACCCATTTCACCCACACATAATTACCAACTCATAACAAACCACAACACAACAATACCCTTATCAAGATCGATAAGATCACAATGAACTCACTAACCAACTAAACCAAAAACACTAAACAACACAAACACAAGCACAATTTTCATTACCTCAAGATACAAATCCCACACTCAATCGAAACATTCTCACATACCCTTGCCAATTCCACAAGACTCTAAAGTCTCATATTCCCTTAGACTCAACACATTCAACGCCTTATAGCTCAGCCCTTACAATACCACCACACCAATCACAATAACTCATGGATTTTCCATTCTTAACAAACAACTTCCGAATAGAACAAGGCTTACATGCCATCACACAACCATCTCTTAAATTAATAACAGATATACAACAACACTAGGATTATCGATCCAATTAACAATTTCTCATTATATACATTAAAGAGAGTTCGAAATCCAATACGTGCCCCCAACACATGATGATAAACAAACAACAACATATATATATACAACACACAGTTATGATGCCTCACCATTCAACAATACACTGGTCAACAACAATTTTTTTAGATATTACATCACCGGCCTCTAAAACTAAATCCCGAGGTACTACTATTATGCTGGCTGAAAAGTTAACCCTCGTGAGGCTCTCAAAGCCTAGCTTGTTCGGGTCTGATACTGATATCGCCCCCGATTGGATAGATGAGGCTAAGTCCGACTAGGTTTTGAAACACCCAAAGAATTCACATACAAAGGGCATAAACATCTTATATTTATAGAATTCCACTCTTACTCTTCCTTTATAGTTGAGTTTATCTAATTGAGTGTGTTTCAAAAAAATTAAATTAGCCTTACATACATATATAAACATAGTGAGATCACTCAAATCTATTATTGAAATACTAATCTAAATCAATCTTATAGTATTTAGTTGTTAATTTTTAACATGTTTAGCATTGTTTATCACTTTTTATAACTTGTCCGTGCATAGCACGGGCTACTGCTAGTATATATATATATATAAGAAGGTGTGTACATTGGAACCCCCTCGGTTCGCCATTGTAGACACACATAAATATATCTATTTTATTATATAAACTGTATATGTAACACTTCGCACTCCTTGGACTAGTAGGATTGCTCTTGACACTTTTATTATTATACTTGGAGCCTCTTTGATTCATTTTAGAATATTGATTGAGGTGGTATTATCATGGTAAAGGAGGATTGAGCCAAAAATATTGATTCGGATAATTATCCTATGAGCAGTCTTCACTTTTTTACCTTTTCTCCTTCCACACTTTGAATCTGGATGTGAAACTAAAACCATTGGAAAGTTTGTTTTCGAGCTTCGATTTAGACACAAGAAAGACCAAAAATGAAGTCCGGACGAGAGAGTTATGCTTGTTTGAAATTTGAGTACTTGTACTAGAAGCAAGTTCGCTCGAGCAAACTTTTGACTGCTTGAGCGGTCTTCGCGAATTTCAGAGATTCTGGGAGCTTTCTTTCACTACTCGAGCCAAGTTTTCACCGCTCGAGTGATCTATTTGAAATTAGGCACTTTAAAGTGAGTTTTTGGCACAAACTTTTCATTTTTTCTTCCTCTCTTCTCTTCCTCTCCTCCATACCTCGAAACACTAGACCTCCAAACCTTGATTTTTTCTACTTTTATCAAAGCTTTATACTAGATTTTGCAAGATAAGCAAAGAGGAAGTGAAGATCAGCATATTTATCGATTGAATTCGAAGTTCCTTTCGATATTCATCTTCTTGTCTCCATTTATTAGGTAGGGGTACTTTTAACTTGATATATTTATTATTTGAGATAAATATGTGGTATTTTCTTAGTTATAGTAATGTATGAGATGATTTTGTGATATAAAGTGGGTTTGATGAATAAAAAGGGGTTTTACACCATGTTTTGGAAAAGTTTACGCATATGCTTTTTTATTATGGTTAGAAATCGTGAATATTGAGTCTTTATGTGTAAAGGAGGGGAAAGCCCCAAATTTTTTTAAAACCCTAGTTTTCAAATTTGATTTAATAATGGGTTTGGCCAAATTGACTCTTAAATCTTGAAATTGGGTGAATTATTATGGAAATGGTGTTGACACATTAGATTATTGAACTTTCTTGGATATATGTATTAAAATAGAGGAATATTAAGATTTGTGAAAAATGGTGGGATTGGAGAAACTCTTTTATTGCTGATACTATTAAATGTTGTTGTGAATTGAACAAACCTTAGGGAAATTGAAATTGAAAACTCATGCATCATGTGCATTATAATTTTCTCATGTGATTTTACAATCTTGTGGATGTTTGGAAAATGTCAAAGGGGGTAAATAGCATATGAGTCCAAGTAGTTGAGTTAGGTTTTGGTAATGGGTTGTGGTTATATTTGGTACCCACGCGGGGAGTTAAGGTGCCCAATTGCCCTGTCTTGTGCATATCGCCTAACGAATGTGGGAAAGGTTTTTAGGTGTCCATGAGCATTCCATTTATGGAGTTAGCGAATGTGGAAAACTTGATTTTGGGTGTCCACAAGCCTGCCCTTTCAGGAGTCGGCAAAAATGTAGAGAGAAAGGTTTCGGGTGTCCATCACCCAACCATTTTTAGAGTCGGCAAATGTGAAAATATTTTCTGTATATAAACCTATATATGTATGTATGGTTTGGCAGCTATTGCTTGGGACGTCATAGCATATTTACCACCTGATGGTTGTAAATGAGACTTGGAATGGAAATCATGCATTGAACATTTTGGTTTTAAAAGAGAAAACAAGTGTGTGACATGATCATATGCATCTCAATTATTTATGTTTTGTTAATAGTATTTCCTACTGAGCATTAGGTCGCCCCAATTAACAACATTTCAGGAATTGATGGTGTGACTCTACCTAAGTGACAAGGCGATGGAGATTTTGAATGGAGCATGTGGGCTCATTGGATGTTATTTGTTGAAGCTTAAGAGCTAATGTGTGTTGGGACTGAATGTCCACCCTTTTGTGTAACCAAGGGGTTTCCCTTGAAACTTGTATGCCATTAAGCTTCTAGGATACAACTTGAGCCTATTGCATTCATCGAAATCCTTTTGGAAAGGCATCTGATTAATGTTTTTTTCCACTTGCAACTCTTTGAGCGCCATGGGACGAGTTGCTATCTTAGGAGAGTGATCTGTATGCGCTTTATGTGACTATGTGCTTATGTAGTTTGTCTTATGTGGAGTTGACACATGTATAGGCATATGTGTAACTTACATATAGCGTGTGAGATCTCGTGTGGAGTATTTAAGTGTGAGTTAAACCTTATCTCTATTTTCTTATAGGATGTAAGAACGCGAGTGACCCCAAATGGAGGGAAAAACTTTTGGGACTTGAACCTTTGGCCCTAGTTTTATTAGTAAGATATATCATTTTGGGATCACATGAGAACGCGATTATGAGATTGGTGTGGAACCTTAGTTTACCGATTTTGTAAGTCCATCTGAAGCAATTGTGACATTATGATAGTAAAGATTTTATTGTGCAGTGAACAGTTTTTGGTTATGAAGAGTTGACATTATCTTATAAACTCACATTGAAATTTTGGAAATAGTTTAGAAGGGAGGTCTTGGAAGTAGAGTGAGGTAAGGGCTAAACCTTATGGTAATGCACATTGATTGAGGCCTTAAGGACGATTAGAGTGACCTAAGGGTAAGCGTTTTGGAATGTTAATATCGGAATACATGAATTAGTTTTAAACTTTCTCAAACTAGGTGAAGTTAGTTATGTTTAACTTGGTTGGCGGAGTAGCATAAGCAAGAGGCTATGTGGTGGGTGTCTTAAGGGTTGGCTTCACAAGCATCGATATTGTGATTCAAGCGCGGAGTTGTTATGAATAAACAGAGACTTATGATATGCATTTTGAAATAATTGATATGGTTAAGACAACAAAATTTTCATATGAGGTTGTATTTGACTTGCTGAGACAAATATGCATGCCCTATATGTTCCATCATTGTTATGAGGTAAGAGTTATGGATACGAGAAATGTAAATAATTGTCAGGGGCTGGTTTTGATGCATGCCATAACGGAGCAAGTATAATTAGTTATTGATATACCAAATTAGTAGTACCATTGAATTTAGTCAAGACCTTCAATTTAGAATGATTGATAATTGTTAATTATGACTATTTCTGTGACAACCCTCACCACTGATTAGTGTTAATCAATGATTAAGCATGTTAACTAACTGATTGACTGAAATTCTGAATTGATTGATTGAGTGTATTAGTTTAAATGTATGTCTATCTGTTTGACTGCTAATTATTTGTTCGTGTATTATGTTTAAACTGCAAATTCAAGGCCTTATCGGCGGCCGAATCCGGAACCGATTAATGTTTTATGCTAATTAGAATTTATGTGATTTTATGGTATATTTAATTGAAAATTGATTTGGTATGATTAATTTGGATTAAATAGTGTTGAATTACAATAGTTGGACTTATTTACCTTAGTGCCATTAAGTGGACTTTGCTAGACCAAATGTTTAGTCTTGCTTTACATGTGTTGGCCTCACTTTTCATCATCCTTCTTGAGAGACCAAATGTGAGAGAGAGCTAGAGAGTTGAAGAAGAGCTTGAGTTCTTCATATTTGCTTGGAGTCTTGAAGATTTTGAAGTGAGATTGCATATTTGAGCTTTTACATTTGAAATTGGAAACCTAAGGTAGGACATTTACCTTCTTGTTTGTGAATTCAAGGTAGTTCTTGCATGGTTCATGGTAGATAGGAGCCTAAGGTCATAAATTAGTCTTAAATTGTTGAATTGAAGCTTGAATCATGCATGCATGTGCATATCTTGAAGTTTAGAGTTGTTTTCATGGAAATTATTGTATGCATGTTCATATTTTTGGTCTTGATCCATGAACTCACCATGTTTTGAAGTTAAACATTGCATTTGATCTTGTTTTGTAGCATTGGTGTTCCTAAGAACCCATGCATGTGTTGAATTTGCATTGTTCTTCATGTTCATGAAAACTTCTTTGAATTTGTGTTCAATTGATTTATCTTTGGGCTTTGATTTCTCAAATTGATCTTCAAAACATGTCATATTATGAGTTTACAAATGTTTTCCAGAAAATTAACCCAAAAGGATTGAAATTGATGCTTCAAAGTTGAGTTTTGAGCTTGAGGTTCAAATCTGGAAATTCCAGATTTTGGACTCATGCTCGAGCGGAGAACTCCACGCTCGAGCATACACACTGAGTTCATGCAGTCCGCTCGAGCGGGGTAAGGGATGCTCAAGCGGGCAATGCGTGTATCCAGTACTTTGCCCATGTTTACAGTCCGCTCGAGCGAGGGAATGCACGCTCGAGCGAGGACTTGTGTCTCACGCTCAAGCGGGGATCGAGCATCCGTTGAGCGTGAATTGCATACATCCAGTACTTTTGCATGATTTTACAGTCCGCTCGAGCGGAGGAAACCACGCTTGAGCGGAGCCCTTTTGTCTACATGTCCGCTCGAGCGAGGAAACCCACGCTCGAGCGGGACCCTTATTTTCTGAAAATTCTGAAAAGTGTTTAAAAGTGCATCTTTGCATCCTCATTCCATCCTAGGCATTCCTAGGCCTAGTTTAAGGTATCTTAATGAGGATATTGATATAGAACCACATCGAGACAAATTAGGGATTAAGTTATTATTTCCCAACTGTGTAGCTTAGTGCGTGTTCGTTCTGTAACTGTGTAGGGTTGGCATCCGAGGACGCTCTAGCTTATCTGTAGCCCAGAACTCTGTGAGTAACAATGTTGTAAAGATATGTTCAACTATGAATATTTTTTGAATGAATAACTATACTGCTCTCTGAAATGATATTTCCTACTGAATAAATGTTTGTCCTATTTGTGAACTGTATTCGTGGCATCCATAGCAATTTACTGTTACTGTACTGTACTGTACTGTACTACTACTGTCACAGAGATCTCTGTCGGTTCCCATGTTGGAACCACTACTGTTTACTGATATGATGGCCATCAACTGACTGTTCGGTCTGTTAAGACCTACTGTACTGTTTTGCTATTGGATATACCACATATGACTATTATAGTTTCTGAATGACCGTTATGGCATTAAATATGAGCCACAAACTGAATGACTGATATACTGATAAATGACTGTTTTCAATATTGAAAGGATATTCATTCTTAACCTCTTTACACATATGTTATTCACTGGGCTTTAGCTCACTGCTCATATATATATAGGTGTTCAGGCACCGGACCGTTGCTAGAAGCGTCAGGCTAAGCCTTTGTTTTGTCAAGCCAACCAACGTGCCTCACTGCGAGGTTCCAAGTGCTGCGAAGCTAAGGTTGCTTCGGGGTGTTTTAGTTTCCCCCTTTTCTGTCTCTGTTTTGTATAGACTGTATAGACTGTTACTGTACTGTTGTGGTAGGGATTTGGTCCCTAACCGGAATGCCTGTAAATGATGTATGTATATACTATTTTTGTTCTGAATGTGAATATGTTATGAAAAGTCTTTTTGCATACAGATTGTCACAGCTCATTGGACATCTTTTAATTACTGTTTTGGCTTCCGCCAGCCCCTGTACTCTGTATTACTGTTTTACTGTTAAGCAGGCCTTCGGTAATCTCGGATTACTGGCCGGTTACGATGCTAAACCCATAGGCGCGGGTTTGGGTCGTCACAATTTCGGATTATGAGTTCAAGTTTTATAAGATATACACACACACACACACACACACGCGCGCACACACACACACACACACACACATATATATATATATATAAGAGTTATGAAGGGAAATTGTGTAAATTGTGGTGATATAGGTTATATGGTTAAAGCTGAGATTGACTTTTTCACCATGTTTGATAGGCTACGATATTATTTAAATTACATTGAGCTATTGTCAATGGTAATGTCAATTATCTAGTGGTCTCACCCCAAATTTGTCTTACCATTAAAGGTGAAGAAATTTTGTGTAGTAAGGATCTTGAACCACAGGCATTGTTGAGTGAGAGGACGATCATGTAAGCTGATGAGTGACTAATGTTAATCCTGATAAGAAGATAATTAGAAAAATAAATCCGAAACCTTTCGCTCTATAATTGTACTATAGTGTTGTTATTGGTGTTGTTTTAGATGTCACCTTGATAAGTTTTCTTTTTTTGAAAGATGGACTTACATAGTAGGTGTTTGCTATTGGCTTGATGGAAGTTTGTTTCAAAACATGTGAGCTCTTTGGCAGACGAAAGTTTTGGTTGAATTCGTTAGTTATGCAATGAGAAGGTAATGCTAATCTACGATTATCCTTTTCAAGGTTAATATGGTGCTAGACGGAGTTGTACAATGGTCAAATAATACGAAAATTATATAAGTAAACTTTTCTATACATTGATGGTTAATCATGTTTAATCAAATTAGTAGTTAGAGCCACGATAGGTTAACCTGCCTAGTTGTGAAAGGCCCCGTTTGGTAGAGTTGTGGAAAAGTGATTATAACTTATAGCCTAACAGCTTATAGCTTATAGCTATGAACATAAGCTGATTTTTTACTTATAAATTAAGCTTCTCCTCCCCCACTCAAAGAATAAGTTGATTTTTGACTTACAAAAAGCTATGAGTTGTATTGTTAAGCTGAACCAAACACATCAAAATAGCTTAAATTAAGCTAAAAGCTGAAATAAGCTGGAAATAAGCCCTACCAAACAGGGCCAAAGTCACACCTCGAGTTGATTATGAGCTTGAGTCGATTATGAGTTTAATGTACTACAATGGTACGATGATATAAATAGTCAACTAGTCCTTTTGTTTTGAGGACAACGTGATCCAATTTGTGTGTACTTCGGATTGTCATCGTTTTATGGTTGGGAGTAGAGGTTGACTTGGTTCTTGATTGACATTTTCCATTTTATGTTACGATAGTCACCAGTGATTGCAAATAATCATAATTTTCAAGAGAGAAATTATTTCTTAGTGATTGATTGTGAATCCTAGTTTGAATTTTTGTTTCACCATGAGTGTGAAAAGATTTTGGGTTACTACGTGTTAATAAAGCAGGGTTATTGAGGTCACCCTTGTGCATTTGACTTTTGATGAATGATAACAGTTTAGATTTTGAAGTATTTATCTTCTATGGTAAAAGGAAATATTTTGTGCTTTTAGTTTTATTTTGTAGAACCTTTAGTTGTAAGAAATACTTGAGGGTAAGTACTTGGTGCATGATCCTTAGTTGGAATTTTTGAAATTTTGTGGCTGGTGGTTTCCAATGGAAGTTTGAGATGACATTAAGATTGTGATTGTTCTTTGATGCAACCCTAAGTAAAATCGTGCTACTATTTTGTGTTCTAGTTGAGCTAGTAGTTGATGTTGTGGATGTATGATTAAGATATTTTATATGATTAAATTTGACGGGTTGAGGTAATTAATAGTATCCCTATGTCTGACCAGTTTAGTTGAATTTAACTTCCAGATTTAACTGTTAGCTTGGGGATTCTTTTCTTATAGTTAGTTGAGAGTTTTTGCCAGGATAGGAAGTATAATCATTCATTGAATTAAGAGGTTGGGTTGTGATTTAAGGATTTGGGGTATAGTGTTGGTTTCAAGGAGTGTATCGTGTTGTGCGAGTATAGGTAAGCGATGCAGGTGTAGGTGATTTTCATTTTACGTGTTTTGTCTATCGTAGTTGTGGAATGGGAGAGGTTGACAATGAGTCACCTCAATACCCATCTTAGACTTTAGATGGGTGGCGTCAAGATGATGATTACTTGTTCGTGTGTATGTCACTTACGAGAGTGACAAGTCGTACTAAATATTTGATACTTGTTTTCATTGTTTCTGTTTGATCCCCAAAATGGAGTTAATTGTGAAAATTAGTGATGCAAACATAACATAAATAATGAGCAATTGGTGGATTGTAGTGGTGGTCATGAATGGGATGTGACTTCCCAAGCTTGTGATATTTAGCACATTCGTTTGTTTTATTTAACCTTATAGTGTTCATTATGTGTAGTTGTTGCTTGAATAATTGTAAATGGATTATGGAATCACCATGGTGATCGGATCATTGGTTAGGTGATGTTTGGGAGTCACCGATTGAAATATGTTTGAGAAGAGAGTTTTGCTGAAATTGAGAATTTATCATTATAAATAAACTAGTGAGTAACGGAGAAATAGTCATGAAGAGGGCGCATGGAGTTTTATGATGTGTAAACACTTAACTATTTCATAAAATAAATAAATAAATTTCTTTTTCTCAAACTCTGCACTTTTATAAATCACTTGTATGCATATGAAACAATTTTTTTTTATACATATAAAGTTTTCTACCAAGAGTAATCTCTTTTAATTTCAAATGTTAGGAAATGTTATTTTGGGTGTTTTTGGTTCTTAAGTATTTCAAAAATGAAATTAAGTAAATGTGTGGGCATGAAATACTAGCTAGGTTGTAAGAACGTAGTTCGTGGTACCTTAATTTTGTTGGGTACTGTTTTGACGAAGGCCATGATTGGTGGATGAAACTCTTATTAGAATCTTTTCTTCTCATGAAAGGGGATTGAGGACTTATGTAGTAGTGTGAGGTAATCGTTAAAAAATTTGGTTGCCAAGTGACCGGTAATTGTTTCTTAGGGTGTGAATATGATGTGAGAGCTTATCTTTCTAAGATTTTAGGTCGTTAGATAACCAAGAGTTATTCCTTGGAGGTTAATGTAGACGTCCCCGAACACCCCGGGAGGGTGAGCTCCCGTTCTGTTCATTTGTGGGGTCACTACAGCTCGGACTCGATTTGTGTCACGGTTCTTAATCTTGAACCAAAGAGTCCAAATCTGGCAAATCGTTTTGAGAAACAGATTTTGAAAAGAAGTGCCAAACATGGACTGCTTTGCCAGATACAGAGTCGCCACCTAAATATTTTTTTTATGGGGGAATTTAGGAAACCCTGACTCGGTGCCGAAGGCCACATGTCCGTCATCACCGGAGTTGTCTCGGCTCGGGAGCTAGGGTACGATTGGAGAAGGTCAGCTATGAGCACCCCCTCTCGCCCGATCCAAAGATCGGCCTCTACTAACCGTGATATTCGTTTTTGAAAACGTTTATGTGTTCTTATTCCAATTGTTAGCCTAGAATTACTATGTTATGCGCACAGCAAACAAGTATAGACCAGATTGCCTAATTTGGAAAGAAACATTGCATATCCGTTTGTTTTGGAAAATGTTTTGGAATTTGCTACTCGCAAGTAGGCTAAAATACGGATTTCAACGAGTTTTTTCAACTCAAACAATCCAACCTTCACCCATAGGCATTCAAACAGTTTATCACATAAGCAACTAGCCATATAGTAAACATACTGTCATGATAGCATTCACACACATGCGATGATGCTAAAGTATAAATACTTACATCGTACTCCAAGCCAAAACAATAAACTGGTTAACAAACATGCGTGATCCTAGTTCATGTTAAATTGACTAATGCAACACATACAGGATGCAATTAGATAGGCTCGGCTATCGTAAACATGGTATATGAAATGCAACCAGTTTAATGCACGTATTCAATTTGGAACTGAAATACAAATGCAGTTAGCGTGATGTACCGAGCCCGGTGTATGCGGGACAAATGTATGAATGCACACATGCATTGCATAAGGTATGCTAATTTTAAATATGCCCTAGTCTACCATCGTAAGCAGGTAAATAAAAGGGAAGAAAGACGTGGGGTTGGAAGACATACACCCACTCACGCACACTTATTACACAATTGCCCTCACTCAGAGGGTACAAATAAATATTACAGTCCGGATAACAAATACATTAATTATTACAGAATTTCTAATTAATTAATAGAAAGAATGCAAAAAAAAGGAGAAAGGTGGCCACAGCCTCCGCCTCGGGATACGCGAATGATGCATGCTCGAAATCTGGCTCGCCCGGAAAGCCCGTACCATACCACTGCCGCCTCTGTTTATACTGCCCTGTCTCTCTGAAAATTTCCAAAGTCCTAGGACAGGTTCCTTGCATGCTGAAGAGTACCACCGGCTGGAGGAAATTCCCACCGGCCCTGTATAATTTCCATCGGCTACTGTTGGGGTTATCAGCTATTCACACAATACTGGTCGGCATTGAATTCTGCCGGTCGGCAGAAGTTTCCTGCAGAGGCCAGTTTTGACAGCAACAGAAGACAGACAGTATATGGCATGGGATTTCAGGCACATGTGAGCACAGTTATGTTTCCCATCATGCTTTGAACTCAGGGGAAGCATGGCCCTCGATCCTCGAGCCATCAATGGTGCATGATAGCCCAAGAGATCAAGTTTGCCATTTGATGTAAAAATGCATGCAATCACAGAAATGAGGACCAAGACCCTATCATACCGAAGTCAAGGGCCCCGGTGACCGAGAGTCAAGGCGCATTACATCACTTATAGTATGAATGCTCCTTGGCCCTTACGCTTGATTTGACACCCCAAACCAAGTAATGCAATGTATGTTATGCAAACAATGCCTCAAAGATACAACATGGGATTGGAAATGTAAGGCATGCCAAATGCCATGCAACTAATATGGCAAGTATGCAATGCTAGGCATGCAAGATGCAAATGCAATGCAAACATAGACAATTTGAGCAATGGGATCAATATATTACATCACTTAATGAAGCAAATATGCAATGGACATGAGACAAGCATGCAAAAAGGCCTTAAACCATAAAGGGGCAGACCTTAATCCTCCCCAAAATAGTGGCCAAAAGTGCCTAAAAGGGTGGACAAATACTCATGCCAACAAGCAAGCCAATGGTCCTTAGGTTAAGGCACAAAAGGGGGCACTTCACTCACACCAACATGACCACTCATGGCATGAATTGGACAAGCCAAAACAAAAATTTAACATGCAAAATGGACTCCAAACCTACTGATATGGCAGCTTAAATGGCTCCAAAAGGATGCATGCACTAAGGTTCATTTCTAGGCATAAGAGGGCACACCCTCAAGGCATGAAAGAGGTCACACATGCACACATACAAACATGATTTATGGGCTGAGAAACGATCCTAAATGATGCCAAATCATGAGGATGGTCATAGCTATGCATGCTAGAAGTCAAAATGCTCAAAGCTTACAAGCCAAAACACAAAGAGAGGACACCAAATAAGGCAAGCATGACTGAAATAGATGGCCAACAGACCTTAAACATGGTAAAATAATGCCAACACCTTCATGGAACTAAGCCAACGCATGCAAGAATCATGGCCTAAGCATGAGAGACATTTCTAGGCCAAATGGAGGAATGTAAAGCAAGTATGTTAAGCATGCAAAGGGGTACAAATCGGACCAAAAACGGAGATTACATATGACCTAAAAACACCCAAAAATCCCTGAAAAAGGGCAAAAACCAATCAAGCATGCATGTTACCCTTTAAGCCAAAATGCAAGGAAATAAGACAATGAAGGGAGAGGGGTGTCCCTCCCCTATGCAAGACTTCAAACCACCTTCCTCACCACTGAAAATCCACTGGTTTTCAGTGGTGAAAAGACCAAAACACTTAAGCAAACAAGGCCTTAACAAAGAGGCAACAAAAAGGCCAAATAAGGCCTAAGAGGGTGAGTTTGAACTCGAACCACAAAGGACCCTTAATGAAAGTTCTTAAGCATGAAAATATAAGCCTTTTTTATGTTATGCACAAAAACTAAATCAACAAGCAAGATAGGTAAAAGACTAGTGCAAGTTTGGGGAAACTAAAGTAAAATGCTCACCCTTGAAGCACACCTCAAGAACAGCCAATGCAGCCCTCCTCTTTTGATCAAAAACAGCCCAAAAACTCAAGAATCAACCCTCAAAGTCCCTCAATCTCGGAGCAAGGTGTAATAGTGTGTGTATTAGTGCAAAAGTAAGGTAAAATCACACTTTTAGGCCAAGAAACACACACAAGGGGGGAGAGAGAGGGAAATATAGAGAGAGGGTGTATCTATATGTGTAAGCTCTGGTTTTTGCCTTTTAAGTCTCTAACCTAGAGCAAGGAGAAGGCCTCTCCTCTTATAGAAGTCCCTCTTGCAAAGCTTACACAACAAGCTTGCTTAGAGGGAAATCCCTCCATACACGTGTATGGAGGGAGGCAGAGTTGGTGCCAGCTATCACAGCTGGCACAAAATATCTACATAAAGTAGATGAACAGTGGTCGCCTGCCCAAAAATGTCATTTTGGCAAAAAGGAGTGCCGACCGGCAACAAAAGGTGCCGACCGTCAAAATAGATTGTCGACGGAAACAAAACACAGCCGGTGGCCTGTGGCTATGGCCGGTGGTGTGTGGGGATGCCTCACAAGGCATTCCCTGCCCCTCCAAGGCAAAACACAAGTGTTTGGTGCAAAACCAGACATTAAACAGTCGAGTTCGGAGATCCTGAGGCAAGGCGCGTAAGCTGAGACCTCCAGGAACTCCAAACGAACACAAACAAGGGTAATCACCAAGTGTTCCAATGGTGACGTCCAAGTCTTGAGGACGGTCAAAAATGGGGTGTCTACAGTTGCATGTTTGAGATGCAACTGTAGGGTATGCTAGTGACACATTTTGCTTGACTTTTGTTTTGTAGGATCAATGGGCTCTTGTGGCATATAGAGATAATTCTTGTAAATGAGTTGAAAGAGAGACACACCACTTTTAAGTTGTTGTTCACATCATTTGGGGTTTTGTCAGAATACCTGTGTGAGACTGAAATATGAAAGTTTTTTTTTTAGATTTCGAACTAGATTTTGGAGTGGCAATTGTAACTCTATTGGGAGTTATTCTACCCCATATATCATGGGGTTGCTTTATCTTCTTTTATGGGAGTTCTTTCTTTTTTATCATGCGAAATCTTTTGTGTTGGGAGAATCTTCTAGTAACTTGTTACTAAGTAGAGGTCGTTGTGATTAGTTAGTGGGAGTGTTAATTCCAATATATGTTTTATTTCGGTTTGTCTAAACTTTAATTCTTGAAATGTCTAATTTCGGGGATGAAATTTCCTATGGTGGGGAGTGTGTGTAACACTTCGTACTCCTCGGACAAGTAGGATTGCTCTTGACACTCTTATTATTGTAGTTGGAGCCTCTTTGATTCGTTTTAGAATATTGATTGAGCTGGTATCATAATGGTAAAGTAGGATTGAACCAAAAACATTGATTCAGATAAATGTCCTATAAGAAGTCTTCATTCTTTTACCTTTTTCTCTTTCCACACTTTGAATCTGGATGTGAGGCTAGAACCATTTGAAAGATTGTTATCAAGCCTTCGATTTAGACACAAGAACGACCCAAAATGGAGTTCGGACAAGAGTTATGCCCCTTTGAAACTTGAGTACCTATGCTAGAAGCAAGTCCGCTTGAGCAAACTTTTGACTGCTTGAGCTTTTTGCATGAATTTCAGAGATTTTGGGAGTTTACTTTCACCACCTGCCTGAGCCAAGTTTTGACCGTTCGAGCAGTCTGTTCGAAATCAAGCCCTTTAAAGTGATGTTTTGGCCCAAACTTTTCATTCTTTCTTTCTCTCTTCTCTCTCTCTCCTCCATACCCGAAACCCCAGACCCCCAAACCTTGATTTCTTCTACTTTTATCAAAGATTCATCCTAGATTTTGCAAGATAATCAAAGAGTGAAGACTAACATATCTATCGATTGAATCGCTTTACCTTCGAAGTTCTCTTTGGATATTCATCTTCTTGTCTCTATTTTTGAGGTAGGGGTACTTTTAACTTGATATATTTCTGATTTGAGATAAATATGGGGTATTTTTTTAGTTACAGTAATGTGTGAGACGATTTTGTGATATAAAGTGGGTTTGATGAATAAAAAGGGGGTTTACTCTATGTTTTGGAAAAGTTTATGCATATCCTTCTTGATTATGGTTAGAAATGATGAATATTGACTCTTTATGTGTAAAGGAGGGGAAAGGCCCAATTTTTCCAAAAACCTTATTTTTCAAATTTGATTTAATAATGGGTTTGGCCAAATTGACTCTTAAATATTGAAAGTTGAGACATGAGATTATTGAATTTTTTTGGATATATGTATTAAAATAGAGCAATATTGAGATTTGTGAAAAATGGTGGGATTGGAGAAACCATTTTATTATTGATACTATTAAATGTTGTTGTGAATTGAACAAACCTTAGGGAAATTAAATTTGAAAACTTATGCATTGTGGGGTTCGAATACTTGGAGTCGTAAAGAGGTCGAATACCATTGGACTTGGAGAGTCGAAATATATACATCACATTCGGCCCTGTCTTGCACAAATCCTACCCTATTCGGCCAAACAGCCGGTTGAGTAAGGGGCCGAGTGAAAAGCGGTTTGCAACAGAAGAAGCCGAGTAAATAGTTATATGGTGAATTGAAAGTGGGCCCAGTCCTGAGGCCCAAGAAAGAAAAGATATAAATAGAAGAACATCAGCCAGAAAGAGGTATGTGAGAACCATTATGCTTAACTTAAAATACAAGTAATCCAGAGAATAGATACTGACTTGTCCGTCGGAGTGCTAATTTCGGCACCCCCGACCGGAGTGTTTATTCCTTTTCAGGTGACTAGCTGAGGATCACGAGCGTCCTCCAGGATCTGAAGAGTATTTCCAAACCACTTCCCCACAGCTGGCGCCGTCTGTGGGAATACTCAAATACATCCATGGCGGGCGTAACGGTAGACCCTCTGATAGTCACTGATGAAACCACACAGAGAGACGACCTTACTCCAACAAACATGCTTGGACCAGAGACTATCGCCGCAAGACGCGCCTTGAACTTCGCCTCACCCTCGACTTCAACGCATGAGACAATGCAAGTGATCATGGAACAAGCAAAGCAAAACGAACAGAGGTTGGAGAATATGATCGCTGAGAACGAACGTCTCCGTTAGGATTTGGCCTTGGAAGTGGCAAAGTCCAAACAAGCTGTATGCTAAGATCCAGAACGACCTCTGAGGGCAGGTGGTCGACGACCTTGAGCCCGACAACAAGACACTGATAGTGACTCCGACTCATTATCCCCGGAGCCCAAGAAGAAGGGACGACCCGAAACTACCAGTTCCTCTGAAGAGAGTCCACGTATAAGGCATAAGCGAAGAAGAAATAGTTCAGACGAAGAAGACTATCATGATCCCTTTGTACGACGGATTGCAAGGGCAGTGCTACCTAAGAAATTCAAAGCACTGTCATTCACCTTGTACGACGGTAAATCAAACCCCACCGATCACATTCGTTATTACAAATAAGCCATGACGCTGCATGCAGACGATAAGACTCTCATGTGCAGAATATTTCCGAGCAGTTTGGGACCACTAGCTGTTAGGTGGTATTATAAATTGGAGCCGGCTTTGATCAAGAGCTTCCACTAACTCCAAAAATCCTTCAGGGCAAGGTTTATCGCTAATGAGGTCCAGCTAAAGCAAGCCGATTCCCTCTGGGCCATGCAGATTCAACCGGGGGAAACCCTTCGTGCATATTCAGCGCGGTATTGGGAGTGTTTTAATTTGGTAGATGATGCTTGCAATGACTCCATGGCCATTACCGCTTTCAAGATAGGATTACATCCCGACAGTGCTCTCCACAGCTCTTTGACCAAACGGCCCCCCAAAATAGTCTGGTCGTTGATGAAGAAAGTTGAGGAATACTATAAAGTGGAAGATGATGCCTTACAGGTTAAAGCCGGAAACGTGGCCAACAAGATGGCTCCTTCTGAAATTGCTCAGCCGTTAAATTCTGTACCATCTCAGAGCCCTGAACCACAGCATCGGGCTAAACGAAACAAAAGACGGGATTCTCACCAATCAAGCGACCAATGCTCACACCGAGCAAATGAACAACTGTAAGTCGATAGTAGGTGCACAAGGCGCGCCGACAAGAAATATACGGAGTTATCAGAGCCGATCAACACTGTTATGTCCAAAATCCAACACCTTCCGTTCTTCAAATGGCCGTCGAAAATAGTGGGAGCTCCCGACACGTGAAGACGGGATAGGCGGTGCGAGTATCACAAGGATCATGGCCATGATACTAAGAGTTGTTATGTATTGAAGGACCACCTGGAGAAATTGGTACAAGATGGTCGGCTACAGTAGTACGTTCGAAAAGGCAACTCAACCAAAGTAATAGCCTTAAGACAGGATTCACCTCCACTCGGCGTGATCCACATGATATATAGCTTGCAATGTCATCCGCGGTGCATACGATTCAGTCGAATCCTGACCCTCAAAATCAACTCACTCCGGCTAAACGGCCCCATGAAGCTACGAGCATTGCTTTTGATGATTTAGATTTGGCCGGAGTGACACTTCCCCACATTGATCCCTTGGTAATCATGTTACGCGTAAACTGATTCACCATTGAGTGCGTACTCATTGACCTAGGGAGCATATCGGAGGTTATGTATTACAAGATATTCACCAAACTCTATTTCTCCGAATCGGATCTTTCTTCGGCTCCTTATCCACTATTCGACTTCAACGCTAATCCAGAATACCCATTGGGGAAAATCACACTACCCGTTCGAGCGGGCTCCCGAACAGTCGATGTGGAATTCTTGGTCGTCAAGCTGCCATTGCCGTATAATCTCATCATGGGGCGAACTTGGTTACATACTATGCAGGTGGTGCCAAGCACCTATCATCAGCTGCTACACTTCTCGATAGAACGTGGCAGTGAGCAAATCTGTGGCTTCTAGAAATTGGCACAAACATGTTATCTCCTTGCAGAAAAGACTCCAAAGGAGTTGCAAGTGAACCTTATTGAGGTGACGGATCGAGAGAGCCTTGACGATGTTGGGCAGTTCCCAAGTGAAAAGGCCACGGAAGCCCTAGATCGAGTTGAAATAAATGGAAACCTAAACAGGTTTTTCATGGTTGACGCCTCCCTAAGTCAAGCCGACAGACAGCAGCTAATTTCTTTCCTGCTCGGCAACCTTGATGTATTTGCATGGACTCCATATGAGATGCTGGGTGTAGATCCGTCTGTTTCCCAGCATCGTTTAAATGTTGACCCTAAATGCAAGCCGATCATTCAGAAAAGCCGGTGGTTAGCCGCAGAGCACACTGCCGCCGTTGCTGAAGAGGTTGACCAATTGCTTAACGCCGGGGCAATCAGGGAAGTGACCTACCTTACATGGCTCTCTAATACTATGGTTGTGAAGAAGAAAAATGGGACTTGGCGAGTGGGCGTTGATTTCACGAACCTAAACAAAGCCTGCCCCAAGGATTATTTTTCCCTCCCTAGAATTGACCAACTTGTCGATGCGAAGGCACGCCATCAGGGCATGAGCTTCCTCGATGCTTGCAGAGGCTACTATCAAATTACCATGCATCCGAAGGACCAAGACAAAACTGCATTCCTCACCCCAAGAGGAACCTATTGCTATAAGGTTATGCCTTTTGGGCTGAAGAATGCAGGGGCAGCTTACCAAAGACTGGTCACTGCCATGTTCAAGGAGCAACTCGGCCACACTGTGGAAGTGTACATTGACGATATGGTGGTCAAGTCCAAAGAAGAGCAAACTCATCTAGCCGATCTGGAAGAGACATTCAGCATTTTACGCAAATACAAAATGAAACTGAACGCTTCCAAATGTGCGTTTGGGATCGGCTCTGGCAAATTCTTGGGTTACATTGTCAACCATCGAGGAATCGAAGCCAACCCGAGGCAAATCATAACAATCTTGGAGCTCGGCTCCCCTCGTTCAGTGAAAGAGGTTCAAAAGTTGATGGGGATGGCCGCTGCACTTAATGGGTTCATCAGTCGGTCCACAGATCGTTGCCGACAATTCTTTCATACACTATGGCAGGGCAAGGCTTTTGAATGGTCCGCCGAGTGCGAAGTCGCATTCAACGGCCTCAAGACCTACCTCCGATCAGTTTCACTCTTGACAACACCTTCGGCAAGCGACCCTCTCATTTTGTATCTGGCAGTTTTCGACTGGGTCGTCAACGCCGTACTGATAAAGGAAGAGCTAGGGGAGCAGCGGCCAGTGTATTATGTGAGAAAGGCAACGGTTGACGCCGAAACATGCTATCTTTCGTTGGAAAAACTCATTCTGGCCCTTGTCATGGCAGCGAGAAAGCTGATGCATTACTTTCAGGGGCATACCATCGGGGTACTAAAGGACCACCCCCTCCGGTCGGTACTCCGTAGTGCAAAATCATCTAGGTGCGTTTCAAAGTGGGCACTTGAACTCGGCCAGTACGATATTCAGTTTCTGCCTAGAACCTCAATCAAGGGACAGGTGCTTGCCGATTTTGTGGCCGAATTCACTGAGGGTCTTGCTGACTTTAAGTCTGATGAAATTCAACCTAAGTCGAAATGAAGAATTTATGTTGGGGACATTTGGCAGTTGTACTGTGATGGATCATCCAATCAACAGGGAAGTGGAGCCAGAGTAGTAATCATGGCCCCCAACGGCGTAATAATTGAGCAGGCCGTCAAACTCGGCTTCGAAGCATCAAATAATGAGGCCGAATATGAAGCCCTTCTAGCCGGTTTGTGGAATGCACATCTTCTGGGTGCTTGGCGTTTGCTTTTATTTTGCGATTCAAAACTGGTGATCAATCAGCTAACGGGGGAGTACGCGGCCAAAAATGACCATATGGCGGCTTACATGAAAATGGCTAACTCCTTGCTGGAAAAATTTGACCATCATGAATTGAATCAAATAACACGAGATCAGAACACACATGCAGATGCCCTGGCTTGCCTAGCCTCTGCCACTAACTCAGAGATTAAATGGACCATCGAAGTAGGTTTCATCCTAGAGCCAAGCATTGGCCCTTCGGAGGAAGTCCAGGTCAATGTCATAGAGTCAGGATCGAGTTGGATGGACCCCATTGCTGTATTCCTATCTTCCGAACAGCTCCCAATGGACAAGAAAGAAGCGTAAAAGCTGCGAAATAAAGCCCTGCGATACTACTTGGATCCGCAAGGAAAGCTTTATAAAAAATCCCTTTCAGGTCCATATCTAGAATGCGTGCATCCAGACAAAGTCGGAGAGCTTCTGATTGAAATACATGAAGGCAGTTGTGGTGCACATTCTGGCGGGCGCTTTTTGGCTCATCGAACTGTAACACAGGGGTGTTATTGGCCGACAATGAGAGCAAATGCTGAATGCTATGTGAAAAAATGTGAACAATGCCAGAAGTTCTCCCCCTTAACCCATTTGCCAGCTGAAAAGTTAAGCTCTATCACCAGTCCCTGGCCGTTCGCCCAGTGGGGACTTGATATCATCGGACCATTGCCGAGGGCCCCGGGAAACAAGCGATACTTGATTGTTGCGACAGATTACTTCACAAAATGGGTCAAACCGGAGGCATTAACGCACATTCGAGATGCTGATGTTAAGCGCTTTGTCTGGATAAATATCATAACACGATTCGGCATCCCAAGGGCACTTATCTCAAACAACGGCACCCAGTTTCATTGCTGCGTCTACTGAGAGTTGTGCAGCAAGTATGGTATCCGGCCTTATTTTTCCACACCGGCTTACCCACAAAGCAATGGTCAAGCTGAAGCCTCTAACAAATCCATCTTGGATGGCATCAAGAAGAGGCTGGAGAAAGCTAAAGGCAAATGGGTCGAAGAACTACTGAGTGTGTTGTGGGCTCATCGAACTACGCCAAGGCGATCCATTGGGGAAACGGCATTTGCTTTATGCCTTGGAACCCAGGCAATCATACCCCTGGAGATCGGCCTTCCAACCTTGAAATCGAAAGTTTTTGATATGGGCCAAAATGACATGATGATGGCCTTGGATTTGACTTTGATTGAAGAACGAAGAGACCGTGCCCTTGCGTCCATGGCACGATATTAGCAACAGCTTGCTAAGTCATATAATCAACGTGTTCAGCTGCGCCGTTACACACCAGGAGAATTGGTCCTGAAAAAAGTACTCCCAGCTACCAGGAAACCGGCTGATGGAAAATTGGGTCCTAACTGGGACGGCAAATATCAGGTCGATTTGATCGCGGGAGTAGGGGCATATCGGCTCAAAGACATGTCTGGAAAGAGTCTGCCACGGCCTTGGAATTCAATGCACTTGCGCAAATTTTATCATTAAACCTGACCTGTGGGGAATGATACTAGTTTTGAATGGTTCACCATGTACATATTTCACTCTTGCAATGCAAAGTTTCTCATTTCCTTATCGCGCAATTCAGCTCAAAAGCCTTCGGATTCGGAGCGCCCTTCGTGGATATCACGATTGGCCAAATTAAGTCTCCAGATTCGGAGCCCCATCGGTGCATGAGACCTTTGGGCCGATTAAGCCTCCGGATTCGGAGCGCCCTTCGTGGATATCATGATTGGCCAAATTAAGTCTCCGAATTCGGAGCCCCATCGGTGTATGACACCTTTGGGCCGATTAAGCCTCCGGATTCGGAGCGCCCTTCGTGGATGTCATGATTGGCCAAATTAAGTCTTTGGATTCGGAGCCCCATCGGTGCATGACACCTTTGGGCCGATTAAACCTCCAGATTCGGAGCGCCCTTCGTGGATATCACGATTGGCCAAATTAAGTCTCTGGATTCAGAGCCCTATCGGTGAATGACACCTTTGGGCCGATTAAGCCTCCGAATTCGGAGCGCCTTTCATGGATATCATGATTGGCCAAATTAAGTCTCCGAATTCGGGACCCCATTGGTGCATGATACCTTTGGGCCGATTAAGCCTCCGAATTCGGAGCGCCCTTCGTGGATATCACAATCGGCAAAATCAAGTCTCCGGATTCGGAGCCCCATTGGTGCATGACACCTTTGGGCCGATTAAGCCTCCGGATTCGGAGCTCTTCATGGATATCACGATTGGCCAATATTTAAGTCTCCGAACTCAGAGCTAGAGCCGTGCGTAACACGTTTAGGCCGAATAAGACTCCGGATTCGGAGCACCCTTCACGACGAAGGTTAAAGCATACAAATATTCAAAGTGGAATACTTCGCTAAGCTGAGGTGGCGAAAGCCGTTTACACTAAAGCATACAAACATTGAAAGTGAAATGCTTAATTAAGTTGGGCCGGCGCAACCACATAAACATCAAAATATGCAAAAATTCGAAACAAGATGCCTAGTTATGCATGTAAACGCTCAAAATGAAACACAAACATTTAAAATAAAATATTTTATTAAATTAGCCAATAGGTACATAGCTGATGCCCAATCTATGTTGGAGCGTTTACAATATACATTCAATTCTATTCGGCATCGCCCTCGTCATCGCTCTTCTCAATTTCGATGGCGTCGAAAGGAAAGTGTTGCCGTTGATGTAATGGCGATGCCGACTCAATTCCTGCTCCTCGGAGTGCCTCTGAGGCAAGGAGTGCCTTAATCCACTAGTGCCTGAAGCCCCGATTTTTGCATCAGTAGACCTCCTCCGCGAGTTTCTCTTTGGTCTTGTCTATCCCGACTTTTCGGCCGTCGTGGAAGCCTTTTTCATAACCCATGGTCGTTGCATTTTCTACGGCAAACATGTTTTTCATGTCTCGATCGGCAATCGCGTGACTTAACAGCCGTTGGGTCACTCTCTCCTCTACGACCGGGTTAGATTGACCTACAGCACGCACCTCGGTGGTCTGAGCTCACGCTCGGCCTTCTTGAGCTCCTTGAGCTCACGCTCGGCCTTCTCTGCACGAGCCTCCAAACTTCGAATTCGTTCGTCTTTCTTCTCTATTTCTCGTCGGGCGGCGCGCAGGCGCATGCCGACTTCATAAGCGATATACAGCCCTTTCATCGCCCCATGGATGCCCTCTCGAAATACTTCGAAATCCTGTCGACCAACCATCGACTGCTGGACTTCCGGTGGGAAAATCTGTCGAGCAAACTCGCCTGCTACACCTGGGTCATTAACAACGGAGTCCGCCCCTGTCATTGGTTTATTCCCCACAAAAACTGCAAAACTCAATGGTCGCGGCATTGCGTCGGGCTCATTTCTCGGTCACGGTCGTGGGGAGCTTCCCCGTTACTGTTTTTCTTTTCGGGGTGATCTGCTTCGATGACTTGGAGGCTAACATTTTTCCCGTTCCTTGGACGTCCTACCTTCCGTGTGTATGGGCTCACTGCTGCGGTTCATTTCAATGTCTAGCTCAGCTAATGTTCGCCCTTCTCCTCTGCTGTTGAAGAACAGTCTGCTTGACATCCGCATTGATCTGACCTTCCTCAACAAACTGGTTTCAATCGAATATAAACACAATAAGTGGAATTATGGACGCGAAGAGCCCACCCCAATTATCCTTAACACATGCAGCGCCCCCGAGGCTGTTTCATTAATTACTGACGGCTGGACATAGAGCCAATTGATCTGGCCGCAACCACTCCGTGAACTCATGGTATTCGGCCTTTGGAGTTCAAAAATTGGCTGGGACAAGGGAAGATTTATTAATCTGATCGGCTATTTGACGATGGTAAATTAGTCGCCTGGGCATAGTGCCGATCGATCAGTGCCGCTCGATCAGTGCCACAGCCACTCTATGAACTCATGGTATTCAGCCTTTGGAGTTCATAAATTGGCTGGGGCAATGGCAGATTTATTAATCTAATCGGCTATTCGACGATGGTAAATTAGTCGCCTGGACGTAGTGCCGATCGATTTGTGCCGCAGCCACTCCATGAACTCATGGTATTCAGCCTTTGGAGTTCATAAATTGGCTGGGGCAAGGGCAGATTTATTAATCTGATCGGCTATTCTACGATGGTAAATTACTGAATTGCCTAATTATCTAATCGTCAAGTGTACACGAATGCTTTATCCAAAGAAGCAAAAAGCAATACTATGCATCAATAAAAAAATTAAGCACAAGTAATAGCAAAACACAAGGGAAATCTTCATTAGTAAATTGGGCACAGACTGCAGCCATTTTACATGTGAAAACTACTAGATAAAAAGCTACAAGTTTGTAGGGAAATGCCTAGCAAAAACTTAAAAACTGTAGCCATACATAAAAACTACTAAATAAAAAGCTGTAACATTACATTCAAAATCTTTAAACAAAAATAACTACTGTCGCTCTAATCAATCATCGGAGTCAGACCCCAGCGGCTCAACATCCACTTGCTCGTATGGAATCGGCATAGCCAATGTCAAATTAGCAGCAGCAAGGGCTTTGAGCCAACCGTGTTTGAATCCCCAATTCTCGAATTTGGGGACTTCTTCCACATAATTGGCGAGGGCAGCACTTTGCCCAGCCTCATACGCCTTTGAAGCCTCAAAATCGGTTACTTCCTTCGCCGTCTTCGATTCTGCCAAGTCCGCCTCAAGTTTGGCGATCGCCTCTTGGGCTAACTTGAGCGTAGCTTCGCTCGCATTCGCCCTCTGCTCAGCAGCCAATCTGAGCTGGTTTGCATTTCTGGCCCTCTCCATCTTGGCCTCGGTCCTTGCAGCTTCCATTTTCGCCTTCGTCGCTTCGAACTCGGCCCGGCTCCTTTGGCCCTCAACTTCGGATTATAAACGGCCAATCCGTTTGATGGCATCGTGCTGGCGATAGCCTATCTCGGCTATTCTTCCGACCGTCTGCAAAACAGGAGATTAAAACCAAAATATATGCATAAAAGGGAAAGACAAGATCAAGATATTTACCAGAAGAGCCGATTGAGCGGCTAACGCTGTTGCCAAAAGGTTTGGCTCCGAGCGAAAAGTCGCCTTGTTAGACGGTAATGAAACCGATAAAGCCATGCTCTGCGCCACTGCTAGATCTTTTATAGCCGATGAGTCAGAGAAAATTGGCATATTTTTTTATCTTTGGTTGAACCACAAAAGGCACAACCGTATCCAACTCCTCTAAACGCGGCTATTTGTCAGCAGGGTCTTGTCCAGAGCCGGCCTCAACCTCAACAAGACATTTATTCGCCATTCGTTCAGCCTCCTGATTTGCCGGCACGATCGGCTCCAACTCGGCATCTCGGTTTTGAGTCGTTTCCTCCTCAATAACAGGCAGAGGGGGCTCAACATCGGTGACGGGTGGCACCTCAAATCGAATGGCCTCTGCTCTCCGTCGCGCGACCATTCGTTCGGCGTTTTTCTTTTTGGCGAGTTGTGTGATTAACAACCCGACCATATCTTCAGGGTACGCACCAGGAAGGTCTTATAATCCGATAAAGATGACGTCGTAAACTTCCCCTCGACCCGAGGTGGACGGAAGGTTGGCTGAACTGAGGCCGGCTTCCTCAAAGGCTACCCTTAAAGCCTCGTCTACTTCGGCCTCGGACTGGCCTGATTCTTCAGCGACCTCAGCGACTTCTGCACGCTCTGAGTCGGATCCTTTGAAACTGATTGCTGCAAGTTTCTGAAGTTAGTTAAAATAAGAGCCGTAAGAAACTCTTCACCCCTCAGAATCGGGATGTTTTCTGCTGCCGAGAAAGTCGTGTATTTGGGCTCATACCGAAGAAGAATGTGGGCCGCTCTCCCTTGTTTCTGAAGGCTTGGACGATCGAAGTATTTCAGCGCGACTTTGATCTCTGAAAGAACAACGTCGTCGGTCGAGGTCAAGACTTTCTTCAAATCGTTTCCTGCACAAACCGAACCATGAGATCTAAAAAATGAAGCTTTATAAATATAAGAAAAATAAACGCAAAAAACTATACGACCACCTGGTTCGCCCGTTCGTCTAGGAATAGGATCAAGGCGATCCTCGCCTTCGCTGAATTCCCAGTTACGTTGGACAACGACCATAACATCATCAACTCACTTGCTAGAGCTGGAAAGCATAGTCACTAGTTGATGGTTGATGTCCTTAGCCCTTAGGAAATAGCGTTCATGCCGACCAGAAGACTTGGCCAAGGCGTAACAATGCCAAATAGTAGGTATGCCGAGGTTAATCCTAAGGTGACGGTTTATCTCTATTATCCCCATTACGATTCTAAAAAAATTGACATTGGGTTGGGAGGGGATTAGACCTCAATGGTGAAGGACAGCCCTAACAAATGGATGAAGCGGGAAACGGATTCCGCCCTCTGCAATTGATAAAAGATAGAAGAAAATTGTACTTTCATCATCCCTCTCCATATCGAGAGTGCCGTCTGTCACAAGCGATAGATGGATATCATCAGGGATAGAAAAATGGCATCAAAAGCCAGAGATTCGATCCGCGGAGAGAAGGTCTTTCAGATGCTTTGCCATTTCGTTCAGCCTATAGGAGCGTACTAAACTAAAGGCAAACCAGGAAAATGGATTCAAAGCAAAAAGGAAGCAGAGAGGAAGAAAACTTATAAGAGACGAAGAGGACAATGAAGGGTGAATAGAAGTTGCAGAGGTGAGTTGGAAGGCAGTCCAAAAACTCTTAAGCGTCCAAAAATGTGTGTTCGAAAAAACGACAAGATTTTAAATCATAATAAATGGAGCGTACGAAGGGGCGGGAAGTTAAAATGATAACCGAGAGGCGTGTGCTCTGACATCCGTGTTGGAATGAGGTTAGCCGCCAAATTTCAGCTCTGACTTTTCGAGTTCGAAACCAAACACTCCAGCTAACTGTCGTAAGTGGAGTGCTTGGGGGGCAATTGTAGGGTTCGAATACTTGGAGTCGTAAAGAGGCTGAATACCGTTGGACTTGGAGAGTTGAAATATATACATCACATTCGGCCCCGTCTTGCACAAATCCTACCCTATTCGGCCAAATAGCTGGTTGAGTAAGGGGCCGAGTGAAAAGCGGTTTGCAACAGAAGAAGCCGAGTAAATAGTTATACAGCGAATTGAAAGTGGGCCTAGTCCCGAGGCCCAAGAAAAAAAAGATATAAATAGAAGAACATCAGTCAGAAAGAGGTATGTGCGAACCATTACGCTTAACTTAAAATACAAGTAATCCAGAGAGTAGATATTGACTTGTTCGTCGGAGTGCTAATTCCAGCACCCCAGATCGGAGTGTTCATTCCTTTTCAGGTAACTAGCTGAGGATCACGAGCGTCCCCCAAGATCTGAAGAGTATTTCCAAACCACTTCCCCACATGCATCAAGTGCATTATAATTTTCTCATGTGATTTTACAATCTTGTGGATGTTTGGAAAATGTCAAATGGGGTAAATAGCATATTAGTTCGGGTAGTTGAGTTAGGTTTTGGTAATGGGTTGTGGTTGTATTTGGTACTTGCACAGGGAGTCAAGGTGCCCAATTGCCCTGCCTTGTGCATATTGCCTGACGAATGTGGGAAAGGTTTTTAGGTGTCCACAAGCCTACTGTTTATAGAGACGGCGCATGTGGAAAACTTGATTTTGGATGTCCACAAGCCCGCCGTTTTAGTAGTCAGCGAAAGTGGAGAGAGAATCGCCCAGCTATTTTTAGTGTCGACAAATTTGGGAATATTTTCTATATATAAATCTATATATGTTTGTATGGTTTGTTGGCTCTTGCTTAGGACGCCATAGCATATTTACCACCCCATGGTTATAAATGAGCCTTGGAATGGAAATTATGCATTGAACATTTTGGTTTTAAAAGAGAAAATTTGGATTTTATGCTAATAAGTGCATTGCATGATCATATGCATTTTGATTATTTATGTCTTGTGAATAGTAACTCCGTCGGGGTTATTAACAACTCTGTCGGTCCCAAGCCCGGGTTAATGAAGAGGGTTGTGTGTTAGGTAGCCGGCAACTAACACGTAAAAAAGCCGCTCGGATCCCTTATGAAAATGAATCCTACATTGAATCGTTTAAATGCTAGGTCGTTTCCCTCAAGTGATGCGTTGCACCTGCCTCCGGGTGTTTCGAAAAGTGAGCAAGGGGCGCCGCGTCGACGCCTGGGTGCGGTGAAAAATGGGCAAAGGTTTCCGTGCTTTTCTGGACGAGCGCGGGTAAAGAAGCTAGTCCAAGACTATAGGTTTAGGGTAGCCACCTGGAACATAGGAACCTTAATTGGTAAGACGATAGAATTGGTAGATGTTATGATTAGGAGGAGAGTTAGTATAGCTTGCATACAAGAAACTAAGTGGACGGGAGAGAAAGCTAGGGAAATTGAGGACACCAATTTTAAACTATATTATAGTGGTAAGGATAGACACAGGAATGGGGTAGGAATCATAATTGCCAAGGGTCTTGTGGAAAGTGTAGTGGCGGTCACTAGAAAAGGAGATAGGATTATGCTTGTTAAACTAGTTATTGGAGGGAATATAGTGAACATTATTAGCACATACGCCCCTCAAGCAGGGTTAGATGATCAAACTAAGAGGGATTTTTGGGAGCAAATGGATGAGATCTTACAGGAGATACCCGTAGGAGAGAACCTGGTTATAGGTGGAGATTTTAATGGCCATATGGGCATAGATAAACTAGGTTATGAAAGGGTGCATGGTGGATATGGTTTTGGTGACAGAAATGAGGCTGGAAAGAGTATCTTTGATTTTGCGTTGGCTTTTGACCTGGTGGTGGCCAATACTATGTATAAGAAGAGGGAGGAGCATTTGATAACCTTTAAGAGTGGACTAGTTAAGAGTCAAATAGATTACTTCTTAGTGAGAAAAGTGGACCACCTAAAATGCAATGATTGTAAGGTGATTCCTGGAGAGAGTCTGGTCTCTCAATATAGGATTTTGGTACTAGATTTATGTTTTAGAGGGCAATACCAAGCTAAGAAGAATGGTGGGCGTCATAGGACGAGATGGTGGGACTTAAAAGGGGATAAACTAGAAATATTTAAGAATCGAATGGATAAGGAGGGTACTTGGGACTTAGAAGGTGATGCTAACACTATGTGGAACTCGATGGCTAATTGTATGAGGAGAATCTCAAGGGAAGTGCTTGGAGAGTCGAAAGGAACGGAACCCAGCTCTAGGGAAACTTGGTGGTGGAGGGAAGAGGTTCAAGTGGTAGTTAAGGCAAAAAAAGAGTGCTTTAAAAAGTGGCAGAAGGATAGAACTGATGAAAACCTTAAGAGCTATAGATTGGCTAATAAGGAGGTTAAGAAAGTAGCGAGAGAGACCAAGTTGAAAGTATATGATGACCTATACACTAGACTAGATAGTAAGGAGGGAGAGAAGAGGGTATACAAACTTGCTAAGATACGGGAGTGGAAAACAAGAGATTTTAATCAAGTAAAGTGCATCAAGAGTGAGGATTCTAAGGTATTGGTGAAGGATGATGAGATTAAGGAAAGATGGAAGAATTATTTTGAGAAACTATTATATGAGGAACGTGGAGGTACGACAATAAAGGAAGAAATAGCCAGTAATACAATAAACCAAGACTATAGGTTCTATCGCAGGATTAGGAACTTTGAAGTGGAAATTGCACTTAAGAAGATGAAATCAAATAAGGCTTTAGGACCCGATGATATCCCTATTGAAGCTTGGAAGTGTTTGGGTAAAAAGGGGGTTGGTTGGCTGACTAGGTTGTTTAGCAAAATTTTGTTGACTAGGAACATGCCAGATGAATGGAGGAAGAGTATTTTAGTGCCAATTTATAAGAATAAAGGTGATGTCCAGAATTGTAACAACTATAGAGGAATCAAGCTAATGTGTCATATAATGAAAGTGTGGGAGAGGGTGATGGAATGCCGATTGCGAGATATAACAGAGGTGTCAGAGAATCAATTTGGGTTTATGCCTGGTAGGTCAACAATGGAAGCGATCTATCTTTTGAGGAGAGTAATAGAAAAGTATAAAGAAAAGAAAAGAGACATTCATATAGTGCTTATCGACCTTGAGAAAGCATATGACAGAGTGCCCTAGGATATAATATGGTGGGTGTTAGAGAAGAAAGGGGTGACAAAAGGTTACATTGACGTGATTAGGGACATGTATGAAGGGGTGGTGACCACTATTAGATCACCAGCTAGAGAGACAAATGAATTTCCTATCACTGTAGGGTTATACCAAGGATCTACCTTAAGTCCTTATCTTTTTGCTTTAGTTATGGACGAGTTGACGATAAATATTCAGAATGACGTGCCATGGTGCATGCTTTTTGCAGACGATATTGTGCTAGTGGATGAGACTAGAGAAGGAGTTAATACAAAGTTAGAGATTTGGAGAAAAGCTCTTGAATCTAAAGGATTCCGGATAAGCAGAACTAAGACAGAATACATTTAGTAACAGTAACAATGAAAACAAAGGAGAAGTGAAGATTGAGAACCAAGAATTGCCTAAGAGTGAACATTTTCATTATTTAGGGTCGATTATCACAACAGCGGGAGAGATTGATACAGATGTGGCCCATAGGATTAAGGTGGGATGGTGTAAGTGGAGAAGTGCGTCTACGGTATTTGCGATAAACGAATACCCACTAGACTAAAAGATAAGTTTTATAGAACGGCTATTAGACCAGCTATGTTGTATGGGACGGAGTGTTGGGCAACCAAGAAACAACATGTAGATAAGATGCGTGTGGCTGAGATGAGAATGCTAAGGTGGATTTGTGGTAAGACTAGACAAGACAGGATTAGGAATGAGTGTATTCGGGAATTGGTAGGAGTAGTACCGATAGAAGATAAGTTGAGAGAGAATCGTTTGAGATGGTTTGGTCATATTCAACGGAGACCAACAGGGGCAGTAGTGAAGAGATGCGATACTGTAACGGTAGATGGAAGTGTTAGGGGGCAGGGTAGGCCTAGATTAACGTTGACTAGCGTTTTAAATAGAGATATGAATCTACTTAATTTGAGTAATGAAATGGCCTTTTATAGGGCCGAGTGGAGAAGAAGGATTCATGTAGCCAACCCCATTTGATGGGACTTAAGGCTTGGTTTGGTTTGGTTATGTCTTGTGAATAGTATTTCCTACTAGCATTAGCTCACCCCAATTAAAAACATTTCAGGAATTGATGGTGTGATTCTGCCTAAGTGATTGTAGACACCCCATTTTGATCGGCCCTAAGACTTGGACGCTTTCTTTTGATTACCCGATGATGAAAACAAGAATGTGTTTCTCACATGATTCTCAGTAAAAAATATGAAATTTGTAATTCATTTCCAAACCTAAGCCTGTTTTGGCTAGGTGTTCAAATCTCGCTCAAAACTCTCTTTCGAAACTTTCTTTCCGCGCTTTGTTTCATATATTTTTGTAGTGTTTCGAGGCTCACTTTTAAACTTCAAAATGAAATATTTTCTTAGGAAATTGAGAAAAGAATAGTGTGGAAATAGGAGGAAAAGACGAGAATTCTATCTAAAAATCCTGTCTCGAGAAAAATAGTCAGCCACGGCCAACTTAAGTGGCCGGCCGGTCATCGTTTTGGCCAACTAGCCAAGTTTTTGGTTGGCTATGCTAAGGTTTTTGGTTGGCTAACTAATAAATTGGCCAGCCAACTAATTTGCCCAGGATTAGGGCAATTTCAGCAGAATTCTTGTTGAATGCGTGTGCGTCATACTCATTCCAGCTATTTCCTGGTAGATTCATGCACAAGATACACACCAACCCCCTCCATTATCCTCTATTAGCGTCCATTGTCAAAAGGGAGATTGTCATCTTCCCAAAAGATGGTATCCATTTTCAACCACCCTTGTCATTCCATCAACCTTGTCTCCCACCTCCTTGATTGAGCCTGATATCATTGTCTATATGGAGAGATAGTAAGGACAAGAGAGGATGGAATTAAATTAAGAGAGTGAATTGAGAGTTAGAGAGGAAAAGAGAGAAAGCTTAAGTTTTGAGCAAAACTTCAAACACACACTGATATTCCATCTTTTAATATATCAAACCAAGCCTAGAAATTCTGTTATAGCCATATTCTTGAGCCTAGATCAAAATAGAGTGAGTGTTATTGAAATTAAGAAAAAAACAGAGAGTTGGAATAACTCCCCTCACAAACACTATTAACAGCCCAAAAGCACCATTCCAATACGAATTTCAAAATTTCAACTTGAGAATTGAGAACACACTTCCTAAACTTGAGAGTGATCAAAAGGAAGTTTAGAAATCAAATCTTTCCTTGGAAGGTAAATTTTGTACACATTCTATTTTCTTTTACATTTTTGCTTTTTCTTTCTTGTATTGTTTTTCTTGCTTCAATTTCATGTTATAAACCTGTTGTAAGATAACTAGAAGTGGTTAGTTAAGCCACTTGCATATTTTTCGTTTGTTTTTCTGGTGATTGAGAAAAATGAAGTTTTCAGCCTCGCCTATTTGGCCGGCCGGCCAGCTAGCTCATCTTTTGGCAGGCCAGCCACTTTTCTACTTGACAGAACCCAGAGTCTTCGACAGTCTCCGAGACCCCCTGCAGCTTCTATTTATTTATTTTTCTTTTAATTAGAGAGTGTTTGTGAGAATTTAATTTTGTTGTAATATTTTATTCCTCTCCTCCCTTATTCAGATATGTAATATTCAAAGTTGTAATAATTTTCCGTCTTGCTTCTTTCTATTTGGTTCTTTTAATTGCTTTCCCTATTTGTAAATATGTAGTATCTCATGCTTGTCATCATATCCATGCCTTGCATCCATGGTTTATGCCTTACGATCCAGCTAAATTTGTATTTATGGGTTTAATTGATTATTATGTGATTTTGTCTGCTACCTTATGTTTTGAGATGATTCACATGTCATATATTAGAAGTCGGAGCTGCAGTTGCATTTCATGAGTGAATTGCATTAGGATCTTGTATATAGGATCATGCATGTTTACTAATTTTTTTTTTTTTGGTGCCTATTTGTAGGATGACAGTAAATATGTAAGTTTTTGTTCTTTAGGATCCTGCTTGTGCTTGTTTTTCTACTATGTTTAGCATCCTACCATGTGGCTATGTACTTATTTGATATAACTCGATGCATGCTAGTTGGTAAAGATTGTGTTATTTAATTTGGAATAAAATTAATTTTCATGACTGCACTATTCAAAACATTTTCAAAATAATAAAATGAAATTGTTCCAAAATGGACAGCACAGTCTATATTTGTTTGCTTCACATAGTAAATTTTAGGATTTTATAAATAATTGGAATATAAAGATATAAAGCTAATAAAATTCATATTATGGTTTAGTAAAAGACGATCTTTTGATCGAGTGAGCGGGGGTACTTAATTAATGACTTTTCCTCTTCATACCTAAAGTTCTGAGCTAAGCATCCTTGGTTACTATGAACAGTGGCTTTGGCATGACTCACGGGTTTCCTAATTCTCCCAAAATATTAGGTGACGACTCTGAGCTCTGATGACATAGTCCATTTTTGGCAAATTTTTTTGCAATAAAATGGATTTTCTAAAAGTTGTCAAATCTAGACTCTCATCTACGTTTTGCATTGCACTCATGAGACTAGATCGAAGAAAATCGAGGGTCCGAGCAGTTAACGCGCGCAAGTACTCACTGGGTTGTGTTACAATTTTGGGCGACTCTACTGTAGATATTAAGAAATCTTGACTCGAACTCCATGACATGACTTTTATTTTCAATTATATGTTCATTGCATTTCATGCATTGGTGCGCCTAAGTTCTGTGCTCGTCATCTTTTATCCTAGACAGCTATTCGGCTTTGGGCAGATAGACGGATATGGGCTGTAATATAGTGGAAGCACAAGCCTTGGAATCGGGATCACCACATACTGCTTGATCCGCCGGATTGGGCAGGTATATCGCTATCCTGCTGAGGTACCCTTTTGACCAAAGACTAAGCTAGTACATATATTAAACTCTAGCAAATTCGAAAATTAGGGCAGGATGCTACCCCATGCTAGGATGTATGATGCCACTTGTGTGAATAGTGAAACCTTAGATCATTTGAAAGCTAGGATAGGATAGCCCTACCCTCTATAAGGGTGTTTGTTCTCTTTCCTACTATGTGCAATGTATGGGATATGGGGTTCTCAAATCTGATCAGTGGGTCAGGTATATCATTTGAGGGGTTGAGTTCAGTGTGCATAATGATCAATTGAGCCGAAATGCTACCGAATTTCTGATTGGGAGTTTCATTTTGTTTTTGCTAGGTAGTTGTAGCACCATAGCTTCAGAACGGTCTGATATCCCTAAAGTTTTGTGGACTCGCACTGGTAGACCTAGTAGAACTATAGATTTGGTTCAGGGATAGCAGTGGTAGTTTCTCTGCCCCTTGTCACAAGAAAAAAGGTTAAAACCTCATTATCGAAACCTTGCTAGCCAGAATCTCTAGAATCTGTGATGGATCCACCTTTAGTAATGACGGATCCACCTCTAGTAATGACAGACCCACTTCCAATAGTGGTGAACCCACCTCCAGTATTAACGAACCAACCTCTGGTAGATATAGAAAACATGCTTTTGGCCCTTTAACGAAGCATAGATGCTATTACCAACAATGAAGCTCTCACTGAATTGTAGTGCCCATCTAGTACATCCACATATCATCCACCGCTAGCAGATCATTCGATTTTGGACCCACCTCCGCCAATGAAGAATTGTGTGAACCTAATCTATAAGAAGATCTTAGGGTTCCTACACAACCAATGAGAGGGTTTTTCCCTATAGATATTGGTAAAATTGACACAACTATGCTAAAATTTGCCAAGTTGGAGAAAATGTTTGAAAAATCATGAAGGATCAACTCCATTCCAGACATTGAGGATAGGCTTACAGAAACAATTATGAGGTTGCCTAAATGGTTCAAAATGCCGCACATTGACAAGTTTAATGGGGCTAGTGACCCTATGGTCCACATTCGCCTTTTCTCGAATGTTCTAAAACCCATGGACTTGACTTGGCCTAAAAAACTTTCCTTGTTTGGTAGAACTTTATCTGGTGTAGCTACCATCTGGTATGCTAAATTAGAAGACATCGGTAAAACAGAGTTGGGAAGAGTTAGCCGAGGCTTTCATCACCCAATATTCTTACAACACCCAAATTGAGGTAACTACCTGGGACCTGGAGGTGACCCGACAAGAGCCCAGTGAGAGTTTTGTGGCCTTCATCACTGGATGTAGGGCAAAGGCAGCCATGATGACAATCTGACCCTTGCAAAAAGATCAAGTCCATATGGTTGTCAAAAATCTGTATGGAGGATTATTGCAGAAAATGATAGTTCTCCCACTCTTTAACTTCAAGGACCTCCATGAGATTGGGGTTCAAATTGAGGATGCTATCAATCAGGGAATTATTATAGAAGGAAATAAGCTCGTCGTGAGAAAGATGTTCAATTATAGTTCTAAGGCTACTTTCAATAGTAGCACAGCTGCCAATGCCAAACCCTCAGAGATTAACACTGTCACCACTACCAAAACAGCCACTACCAAAACAACCAATCCCATCACCAACTCTAGCCCACAAACAACTACTTCAACCCGACCACGAAACCAAAGGTTTCACCCTCTCCACATGTCCCCAACCCGAGCCATGTCCCCAACTCCTTCCTAATCCACTTTCACGTAGCCATGACCCTAACAAGTACTGTATCTTTCACCAACAATATGGTCATGAGACTGATCGTTGTTTTTGCTTACGCCATGCAATTCAAGATCTCAGTGACAATAAAACCATAGCTTCACTTCAACCCCAAAGAGCCACGACCACCACCAACCCATTGCCACTCTATGACTAAGTCCCACCGCCTTCCCATCTCAACCTTATCCATAACTTATTCGTGATATATGTATCTTGATCCCAACCAAAATCTTAAAAATCTATGGTGGCAGATGATTTGAAGCCAAAGCGGGATATTGGCAGATATTCTCATGGGCATGCACTTCCTTCCTTATGATTTTCTTGAGCCATGGATTGATCATGCAATGAAATTCTGGTTCTGACACTGGCTGAATATATGATAGATTTTGAAACTAGCACGTGACCAATAAACTTGGGGGGATATTATGATTATTTTTGTGCTCGGGGGATAGACCATCTGTTGATTGCACATATTTCATTCTAGACATGGTGGATGGCACGCACTGATATTAGCAATTTGGGAATGCTTTCAGTTACTTTTTGAATTGAGTGTTGTGTCTAAACCTGATTCCTCCAAGTCTGTGGAGCTGGAATCAGGATCTTGTTAGTCTTGTGAGTCAAAGTCTAGTGATTTTAGGGGTGATAACCCGGACATCACTATCATTTCTGTGCCTGTATTTCCTTTTCCTCTTGAGTCTGTTTTGATCGTTGAGCTAAAAGTTCTGAATAAATATGCAGTAATTTTCACCTACTTCTCTACACCTGTAAATCATTGCATTGACCGGAATTTTCAAAACTTTAATAAAAACAAAGAGGAAGGAATTTCTCAGAATTTGAAAAAATTGATTGATTATGAGAAAGAGAGATATGTTAGGCCCTTAATGGATGAGATCATTTCTGTTAATATGAGTACTGAGAATGATCTTGGCTCAACCCAGATTGGTTCTACATTATCTTCAGAGAAGTATGAGCGACTAGTTGCTTTATTAAAAGATTTCAAAAAATATTTTTGTGTGGCCCTACAAAGATATGCCTAGAATTGATCTTGAGAATGTTCAACATAGGATCACTCTCGACTTCAAGCCCGACCCCCCTTCCAGCTTTCAAACCTATGTTCAATAATCAACCAAAGTGTGAGGCTTGCATAGCCAAATTGGAAACAACCGTTGAACTAGGGGCAATAAGGTCGGATATGATTGAAGAAGGCTTGCACAGACAGATCGGAAGCAGCCCTCGAACTAGGGGAAATAAGGTCAGATAAGATTAAAGATTCAAATTGGGTCGTTTCTCAAGCCAATGGAGACCGGCAAGAAAGTCAAATCCCAAAATTGGAGAGAAGAAGATTTAAGTGTTGAAGGACAATTGAGCTCCTATCCACAACTTTAGGGGCAAATTTAGACCCAATTGGATGGGTCCCTATATCATTAAGTTTATCTGGTTAGGAAGAACAGCCATTCTCATGGATTTACATGGCCTAGAGATCTCACAACCAACCAATATGGACAAGCTAAACAAAATATTATCCTTAAGAGGCTTGCTGGGTCGAAAATCTGAAAGGGTGACCTAAGCAAAAGTTTGTGTAAAAGAAAAATGAAGAAAAATAAAAAAAAATAAAAAAAAGAAACATAAAAATGAAAAAAGCTCGCAAGGTTGAAAACCCGGAAAGGCGACTTTGGCAAGTTAGAGCACAAAAGGAGAGTGTTAATATCCAAGTGAACCTTCACTCGGTATGCAAGGCCTGATTCCTATCTTTGGGATATATAGGCAGCTTCATCTTGAAATTCAGCCTCAATCATTTTCAACTCACTCATCCCGTCCATGTTTGATTGGTATATTTTTACGTGACTTGGTTACCTTGTCCATGTTCAATTGGGTTATCTTTATTTGGTTTGATTGTCCTATCTCTTCTTTTCTGCTAGAAGAGAAATCAAGCTCAGTTTATCTAATTTGGGTTTGTGTATCTCAAGGGTTGATTTCATGTTGGTCGGGTAGTGGCCTTTTGCGAAAACAACTTTTGAGGATTTTTAATGAAGTTAACTACTTTTCTCGAAAATTATTCTATTTTTTGCAAAACCAAACCATTCTTTGGAACCAAAAAAAAATCCAATGATCACAACTTAACTTACATGATGTCAAAACAGAGAGTGAAACAAGTATGCAAATTTAACTCTCATGTTGGTCAAAATCTTTTTACATAAAACAAAAAGAAAAGGTCAAAGCAATGATCTAGGGGCATCATCGAGTCAGGAATTATGTCTTCTCCCCGCACTCTCGAGTCTCCAGTTGCATGTTTCAGCCAGCCGACTAACCATTCAGTCGGTCGTCCAAGTTTTGAGTTGACTCTAGGCAGAGAGCCGGCGGAGAGCTCCGGTGAAGTTTGTTTCGGTGTACAAAGATCAGAGGGCAAAAATATCAAAGCTAAGGTGTCTGAACAGAAGGGTTAGCAGAGGTAACAGATCCTGTAGAAGTGTTCGTATAAAAGATTTGGAGTTATTTATAAAAAATGGAAGGAATAGGAAGCAGCCATTACCGGACCCCCCTTGCGTACCGGAGGTCAAGGACACCGGCGGCCAGTGGATATAGGCGTAGTTACCGTAGTCGTGCACCTTTTAAGACCCAGTATATTCGCAGACGGTACATTCAGAATATTCCCCGATTTGTTAAGAAGACTAAGAGGGGAGTAAGGAAATTACAACTATACGATGAACAATTAAGGGACGTTAAGTTTGATAATAAAGGCGTGGCGAGATTACTTAATGGTATTGAGTTGGGTAATAAGAGATCTGATCGTCAATCAGACAAGATCGTGGTTAAGGGTATCAAATTCATTGGTAATGTTCAATTGGGACAGGATGCTAAGGACGAAGCTGTGGTCCACCACGTGTTGTTTTTTGTCATCAGTGATAATAGTCCTTCAGATTCCGTCCCTACACCTGACAAGATATTTATTGGAGTTGGCGAGGGTAATCCTGAGACCTGGATTGTTGATCCTGACCAGTCCGACCGTTTTCGGATGCTAAAGAAAATGAGATTCAAGCTCGTTGGTGGCAAGGACAAAGAGTACGTTCGTCACGGGATAGAAGTTGTAGACCGGTTCTTCCCAGTTGATGTTTGGACGGACTACAAAGATACGCTGTTGGGAAATGTTGGAAGCATTCAAAAGGGTGCCATATATTTAGTGGCTGCTACTGTTAGCGGAAAGGAATGCAAAATTACTTTAAGGAGTCAAATATACTTTAAAACTGTTTAGAATTGTAATTTGATGTATTTTTATTTTTAATGTTCAGGTTAATGGAGGTGGACGATATAAAAACTGGGGTTGCTGAAGGTGTTTCGGCAAGTGATTTCAGTTGTATTGAACTTGCGTTGCCTAATTTATTTTCTCAATTGAGGTTAAGATACAAACAAAAAAGTATTAAGGTTGATAAAATATTGATAAAATATTCCCCCCTTTGCGCACCCAATGCTAGTGGGTTGGTCAGAGTAAATGTTTATGATCGGAGGTTAGACGGTAATGACAGTTTGCAGGCATGGTTTATTTTCCCAGTAGATTGTCAATGCGAGTTAGTCTATTATGGGAATGGTTATTGTTCAATTAACGACAAACAGGTGCCATGGATGGTGAAGTATCGACTTGAAAATTCTAATATTAAAAGGGGGGTTACGTATTGTAAAATGAAGGGGTATCTGAAGTATTCTACGAGTGACATGCCAGAAGATTCGCAAATGAGGGCCCCCTCTATTGTTGTGTTATCTAAAAAAATACACTAATGATAATGTTGATGTCTGGTATTGTCCTCCAACGAAGGCCATTCCGATTCTGACACGGACTAAGTCTGTTGGTTTACCGGAGAGGCGAAGAGATTTGTTGTTAAGAGGTTTTGGGGAAAGTGGTTCAATCATTCATGAACGCAGAGGTCGTCTGAGTTTGTCAGAGATTGATGTACGCAAAGGTGGTGATGAATCTAGTGATGTTGATCCTGGTCCGTCGATTTCAGAGGTTGGTGTTAGCAAAGAGGAAGTTGATCGTAGAGGATCAGTTGTCATGGATGCAGCAGAATTTTCTAATGTTTTACGAAATGTAATCATCAATGTAAAAAATAGTGATGTGACTCAAGATGTAATAGTGGATAATAAGGGAAATGTAGTAAGTAAATAAAACTTTGAGTGGTTTCATAAATAAAATTAATAAAATTTTTCATTAATCATGACAGTGGTTACATTAACATCAAACCATTCTCTCATTTTTGGGGACATTGCATCTAGCCAACTACTGTCCCCATTTGTTAATAAAATACAAGGAATTCCTCCTCTAATAGTGAGATCTGGTTGGAACTTAACAAATATATGGAAATCTCTCTGGCAGCCTACTAAATTCTTCATTAAGTCGGTAGGGACTGTCGAGTATTTGATGTCGTCTATGACGTTGTAGACGGCGTCTTGGTCGTAGTCTTTGAAGCTTATTCTGCCGGAGAAGTAATTGTGTCGTCCGAGGCTTCTGCCCAGGCGGTTTTGCCTGTTCTTGAGGGTCCTTCGAGGTAGAGGGAGATTGGGCGGATGGGCCTTTGCTCTGGTTCCTGTTATCAGAGGAGGAGGAGAGTTCTTCGTCAGTATATAAATTGTTTATATTATTTTTGTGTATCCCTAATCTAAGGAAATCGTCTTCTCTCCAAATGGAGAGACAGTAATTTTGACATAACTCGTACTGAACGCAATTTCGACTTACAAACAAAATATTATATTCTGCCCATTTTTTTACTTCTTCATTTAAGAAAGGAAATGAATTAAAAGGGCTAGTATATGGGAGCCTCTCTCTTTTGTAATGATCCCTGGAAAATGTTTTTAATTGGGGGTATTTTGTGACGTAATCGGTGGGACATCTTTCTTTACAGAGAGCAAAGAATTGTTCCTCCGTTTCTGCTTCGCCAAGTATTCCCTTCCAGAGTTTGTCTCTGTTTTTCGAAGGACTTCTCCCCTTAGATGAAAATTCTCCCCATTCGACGAACTCGCCCCCTTTCTGTATATACTGTTGACTTGCTGTTGGCGAGTGGAGTTTTTCTATATTTGGATGGTAGATCCTCCCATTGGTTCCACTGAGATCGAAAAATCTCGGGTTGGAGGTTTGGATCTTCTTCGTGCATTGGACCATGGCATGAAGGTGGTTCATGAATTAGCCAGCCCATCAATTTTTCAGCTAGTTGGACAACTAATTAGCTGGCCGAACAATCAATTAGCCAGCTAGCCATTTTTTGAATCCAGAATGAAAAACTGCAGAAGTTGCATAGACTCAATGGTGTGTCCTTTTGAGTCATGTTTTGAGTGTCATTCATTCTAGTAAGTGTAAATAGGTGTGTTTGGATTGCTTTGGCTTTGTTTTTCTTTCATTGAGTCATTTTTTGATTTCTGGTTAGTTGAGGATTCAATGTCCAATTTAGAGTTCATTGCAATTCAATCATTCTTAGATTCAAATTTGAAACAAAATGTTTTCATGCTTAAGTTTTGTTTCATGCCATGATGTGCAAAAACGAAACTTCTTTTTATTGAACTTCAGGGTGAAATCCCATGATTACAGCATTGCATCAAAACAAAATTTCAAAACAAAAGAGGGAAATTCTGAAGCATTGGTGCTCTTTCCTAAGCAAAAATAGAAAAGAAAAACAAAAAAGAACAAAAAAAAACGAAGAAGAAAAAATTAAAAAATGCAAAAAATAGAGAGATGAATGGATTTTCTCAATTTTTGGCAGCAGCTCGACGGTAAAGATTTCAAACCGACTTCATTTGTAGGCAGCTTCATCGCTCGACTATAGCGATGGTTGCCTCACCACATCTTCACTCTCGGGAAGCCTTTGAAGACTCTACCTCGGCATTGGCAGAGCTTTCAAAAGAAATTTCTCCTTGTCGGCCGTCAAATGCGAAGTACAAAAGACCTCCGAATCGGGCCGCACAGGTCACCTATTGTTTCAGCTCTTTGTTCTACTTTTTCAGTGCGCTAATCTTTGCTCAAGAATCCTTGTACATAAAGAGAGTTGGGCATTTAATCGATGTACCTCACTTGTCCTATTCTGCAACTAGTGGGACAAATTGGAGACCACGGTCACTATCTCTACACAAGACTTCCATGTGAAGTGGTTGGCATTGCTATTAGATTGTGTTGCCATTGTTTGCTCGACTGACACCGTAGGAAAGTTGAGAACAGGGGCAGGGATAGGGGCACTCTGTCGAGGTTCAGAGGTTCTGGCCTTAGCATTCTTGATTAGGGAATTGTTAAGGTCAGGGAAGAGAGTGAGAGGGCGGTGAGAAGAGGCGATATTAGATGAGAGTAATGCCTCCAAAGAGAGTATTGGTAGAACAATGACAGGGGGAGTCTGCAGCTTTCTGCTATATCCCTCACGTAGGCCTTGGTTTAAGAAGAAGCTGGAAGAGAAGAAAAGGCCAAGAGAAAACGAGGCCGTCCAGTTGCTGTCGGTCAAGCGCGCCGTGATTGTTGAAATCGGGCATCAAACACAGCGCTCGACAAAGACGAACGGGGCAGAGAGAGAAATAGACAAAAAAAAAAAAAAAAAAACAAGGGAGAAGTGTATATTTTGTCTGTGTATCCATATATATATATATATCCGTATGTGTGTGTATATGTATATGTATGTAATATATATTTTGTATTTTTGTATCCATATATTTATAGAAAATGTTCAAAACAAAACAAAAATCAAAAAGAAATTTTCAAAATAAAAATTCAAAAAGAAATTTTCAAAACAAGGAAAAAATAGAAAAAAAAAATTCAAAAAGGAATTTTTTTTTTTTTTTTAAAAAGAGAAGTTTTCAAAAAAAAATTTAAAAAAAAAAATCAAAAAAAAATTTTAATTTTTTTTTAAAAAAAAATAAAAGAAAATTTTAAAAACAAAAAAAATTCCGTGTTCATTTGTTGTGCATCCCTCATGTCCTCTTTGCATCATATCCATCACGTTGCATATTGTTTGTCTGACATTGCCCCTTCGTGTTTTTGCATTCACTATCACACTTGCACTATGTATTGCTTTAATCATCCATGGTTACAATCCATTTGCACCACTATTGTTCCAACTTTTGGTTACAACATTTCATCATTTACCCGGTTGAAAACCATCCCCCTATTTCATATTGAGGTACAGTCTAGGTCTCGCTTGTTGGTTAAGATCCCTTTCATCCTTTACACGGTTAAAAACCATCCCCCTATTTCGTATTGAGGTACGATTTAGGTCTCGCTTGTTGGTTAAGACCCCTTTTCTCTTTTACTTTGTTGAAAACCATCCCCCTATTTCGTATTGAGATACAATCTAGGTCTTGCTTGTTTGTTAAAACCTTTTTTTTCTCTCCTCTCATGTAAGTGTTTTTGGGTTGTACCCTTTTGTTTGCTTCATTTGCATGAGGCTTACCTCACCATTTATTACATTGCATTGCATAAATCATGCACTTTTAAAACAGAAAAAAAAAGAAAAAAAAAAACTTTCAAGTGCATTAGCATATCATTTGCATGGTTACACTGTTGCATCACTTGGCTACAATTCATTCACATCAACATTTGGTTATAACATTTTTCATCAGCTAATGCTGGCCACCTTTTGGGTTGTAGGTTCAAACCACTCGATTTGTACTAGCCCTTTTTTTTAGATGACGAAACTATCCCTTTCTTAGGTTGGCAGTCCAAACCACCTTCAGTTGATACCTCTCTTTTCTTGGCTTGTTAGTTGAGACTATCCATCGATTAATACCTCCATTATTTTGGGTTGTAGGTTAAAACTATTCATTGATTACATTTCGTTCTCTTATGTGAGTGTGTTTGGATTGTATCCCTTGTTATGCTTCATATCATTTGCACGAGGCTTGCCTCACCATGTATTACCTGTTGCATTACATTGTAGTTCAAAAACATCTGGCCTTGTGAAATGCGTAAGTCTAACTATTAATTGTATTTTGAGCATTTCATTTGCATTTTGTCCCTGAACTATGTTGGTTTGATTGCCTGCAAAGGGATACATAGGCAACCCACGGGTTCAACCAACTGCATTGCATCTTGTTTGTTTGCTCAAGTCTTGCGGCCTTGTCAAATGTGTCGTCTTTGACCTTTGACATTCACTCACATCAAGAAATGACTTCGAGTTATGTGAGAGAGGGGCAACTGTAGACACCCTATTTTGACTGACTCTAAGACTTGGGCACTTTCTTTTGATTACTCGATAATGAAAATAAGAATGTATTTCTCACATGATTCCCAATAAGAAAGATGGAATTGGTGCTTCATTTCCAAACCTAAGCCTGCTTTGGCCAAGTGTTCAAATCCCATTCAAAACTCTCTTTCGAAATTTTCTTTCCGCACTTTGTTTCGAATATTTTCATAGTGTTCCAAGGCTTACTTTTAAACTTCAAAATGAAACATTTTCTCAGAAAATAGAAGGAAATGATGAAAATTTTGTCAAAAAATCATGTTTCGAGCAAAATAGTCAGCCATGGCCAACCGACCATCTTTTTACTTGGCCAGCTAGCCAACTTATTTGGCTGGCCAACCAAGGTTTTTGGCCGACCAGCCAATATTTGCCTAGGAGTAGGGCAGTTTCGGCAAAATTCTTATTGAATGCATAGGGGTCATGCCCATTCCAGATTCATGCATATAAAGGAATGCTTGTGGAACTAAACTGGATAATTGGATAGAAAACAAATGGTTTTACACCTTTGTTGTGTTCAAATGGATGTTTTTGGAGAAAATGTACTTGTATAAGTATGTTTCGAATATTAAACTATCATATTATTTACATTATATGTCATGGTGCGTTCATAATCATAGATATGTATGTTATTATTATTTAGGATCTTGTTGGGATCTCTATTGGACTTTATGTTCATCCTATGTTGCTAATCATTTTTCAGGTGCAAGTTGAGAGATGATTCAAGATCGGTGATCTTTCTTAATCATTATCCATGGGGCCTATACTTCTTAGTGGAACGCCATTGTTGTAAGAGGGTTTAACCCTTACTTTTAATGTAAAGATGTAAGCCTATGGGCATTTTGTTCAAATGTAATTCTTGTTGCATTCTATATATGTACGATTGATGAGACTTTCATTTATTTATGGATGTAATGTATGTATAGTTCCACATGTTCTTTATAGAAATGGACTTATGTTAATGGATATGGTAATGTTATTTGGGTAATAAAAAGTGGGGCATGACAAAAACAAACAATACCATAAGTTTCACTGTCTACCCACTAAAAAAAATTAAGGTTTTAGAGACTAAAATTTAAGGACGAAATTATTTTTTAAGGACCAAATATTTTTGTTGTGAAAAGTGTCGTCATTATACGTTTAGCAACGAAAATTGGACATTAGTGATAAGTTATTATTCTTTTGGGACCAAATTTTGTCTCAGAAAATAAACTATTTTGAAACCGGATTATTTTGTCTCTAAAAGTCTATTTATTAGTGACATTTTCAAAATTTTGTCGCTAAAAGCCTTGTTTTTGACTTTTCGTAATGACCTTTTAGCGGCTATCCTCATGACGATAAAAGTTAGTTCCTAAATGTCTTTTGCAACAAAATTTTCACTTTTAGATAAATATATTTAGTTTCTAAAACTCTTATATGTTGCAGTGACCATATGACAACAACAATAGTAATAACCTAGAATAAGTCTAGTTCATAGGATAAAACTCCACGGTGCTTTGGAGAAGAGAGATTAGTTACATTCATTAAAACATGCTATATATAATCTTATTTCTTACTCATTTTTAGACCCGAATGACTATGGGCCTCAATGCCTTGTGTCTACAAGTAGAAAGTACGATTATGTTTAACATTACATATTCATTAAACATAAAATTTTAATTTCCACTATCCATATCCACAGTTCGAATAGCCTTGCCTGTCTTTTTAGCTTGATTGGCATTTTGTTCTTCCTACTTAGCCATGGCTGCATTGTTTTTTTGAACATCTAGATCATTGGTTTGTTCATCATCATTCTCTTCTTCCTCCTCAACATCCACTGAAACAATGATATCATAAGAAGTGTATATATTATATATACCTATATAATTGATACAATTAAAACTAGAAGGAACAACAATTAGCAATAAAAAAAGAAAATTATAGGTAGAAGAAGAGTAAAGAGAGTACCTTTACCATCAGGCCAATGTTTCCATAGCATTGCAAGTTCAAAGGTTTCAATCCATAATTTTTGCTCATTTTGTAGGACCATTTCATCATCAATATAAGGGGTCCATTTGTCAAATTCGATATCGGTTAAAACCCATGTAACTGAGTCAAGGATTTCGTTAACATTGAATCTTTTAGTTCTGTTTTTCATCTTTGAAAATTCCATCATGTTTGGATCATGTGCCTACAAGTGAATTAGAATTAACAGTAGCTATTGAGGAAAATAAGAGAAGCTAGTAACAACCTTAAGAATATACATATATGTGAGACTTGTACCTTTGTGTCTAGCGATAAGAAAATCTACTAAGAACTCTGTTCATATATAGCATTACTAATTTGTTTGTTGTGATGGTCCCAGTGTAGACATCTCAGGACTATGTGAACCATACACGATTCTAGACTATATGAATTAGGTTTGTGTAATTTAGAGAGATTATATCGGACAAGTCTCAATACATCGTGCATATGCAAACCACTTGTGTGTGGAAGAGATATATAGACATGAAAGGAACCAAATACCATGTCAAGATTTTGATGGAAACCTAACTCAAAACTCATTGATAATGGGTAGAGACACCTATAGTCTGTTTTTAAGATTTGGAGAGAGATTTGTGAAGGGAAATAGTGCTAAAAAATTGGCCTATTTTTGTGCTGTATTTCCTTTCTAGTTTCCTTTCTCTCAACAAATTCCTACACAAATTCATAATCCAAGCACAACCTAAACCAAACTTGAATGGATTAAGAATTTGTGTGCCAGACATTAGGGTTCTAATACCAACTTGAATATGTATTAGCATGCATTCATTCTCATATAGAACTACATGTATATATATTTATGTGTGTGTGCGCGCGCGCGCAACCAAATATATCAAAAGAATAACTAAAAACCCTAACCACAAGATTAACTTTGCAACATGTGATTAATGTATAACTCAATACTTATCTAACATAAAGAAGTTAAGTTTTGTGCTCTTGCCCTTTTTTTTTTCCTTGCTAGAAGTACTTACCATATTCTCCTCTTTTGGCACTAACACACCAATTTGTTGTTGAGTTTCATAGTAACGAGCCCATGCTTGTGAACACGATCGGTATCGTTTGCCAGTCCCTGGCTCATAATAGAACTGCATAATCAAAAAAACTTTCTATTAAGTTTTTGGACGAACATGCAATATATCATAGATTTTGAATAATACAAGGAAGGAAATATGCTAGAATTATGCATGAATGAGCATTCGTAGTGACCTTCGGCCACCTTTCAACAACTATCCATGACAATCAGGCAACCGACTACAACAGCCACCTCCAGCTAGTCACCACATTTGTCTATCTACTCTCCACCTGTCAGCTGCCATCTCTAGCAACTTGACAAATATGTCTATCCTTTTTTTTTTTCTTTTTTTTTTTTAATTTGTTTTCAAAAGCACATTTTTGTACATCAAAAAAGTTTTTGTTTTTTTTTATTTTTTTTCACAATGACCAAGATGTCATTTGATAATGTTATCTATTTATAAAAACAAGAAGAAATAATATATATACATATTGTGAAAAACAAAAACAAAAACTTGTTTGGTGTATCCAAAAAATTTGAAAACAAATAAAATTAAAAATATAACACTTTTTCTATTTTTAAAAATTTTGGAAATCAATTCCGTTTTTTTTTAAAACAAAAATAGTATACCAAAGAAATTTTCAATCTCAATTTCTAAAAAAATAAAAACTGAATATATATATATATATTTGTAATAACTCTTTTCTAATAATTTCAAATGTGTGCATCACCCTAAACTGGTTCACAAGTTAAACAAATGAACACAGATCTTTTTCTAGATATTATCTCTTATCTAGTAATTTCAAAAAAAAGAAAAAAAGAAAAGAGTGTATGTAACCCTAAACTGGCATAAATTCAATAGAAGAACAAAGTAAATGAAACAAACCCTGTCAACTTTCCCTATATATTTCTCATTAGTACGAGGCCTTGATTCCACCATCCAACCTGGTGGCCCTTTAGTCACTCTCTCTCTTTGAGGATTAGTCGGCTCCATTTCTTTCTGCGTGCACCCAAAAAAGAGGGAGATTGAAAGAGATCACAAAGAGAGAAAACCTTCAAAAGCAAGGATTTTTGAAGGAAAAAAACTTTTTAAAAAATTGATAGATCAAGCAATTTTGATAAAAAAGAAAAAAGAAAAAAGAAAAAAGAAGAAGAAGAGAGATATTAACTAGATCTCGGAAGTCAAATTCACTCTGTGCTCAATCGAGACCTTGCAATCACTGAAATGTATAAGGAAAACCCTAAAACTCTCAATTTCAAAAACAACAAATTTTGAAGTAAAAAACTTTCTTAAAATTGATAGATCTATCAATTGTGGAGAGAGAGAGAGAGAGAGAGACTAACTAGATCTGATATGTCAAATTCACTCTCTGCTCAATCAAGACCTTGTCGTCACAGAAATGTAAAAGAAAAATCATAAAACTCTCAATTCTAGAGTTCACCAAGAAATGAGAAGATGAGAAGCTTACAAGTAACCATATAAAGCAAGAGAAAGAAAGGGAGAGGCTGCTACTTCGGTTTTAGCGCGCTAGTGCTTTACAAATATAATAGAAAAAATGAAGGCTCTTCTCCTTTTCTGTCAGTGAGTGAGTGAGAGAGAGAGAGGCTCTTCTCCTATTGTGTGTGTGTGTGTGAGAGAGAGAGAGAGAGAGAGAGAGAGAGAGAATCTTGTTTGGTTACACGCAAGAAATACCTGAGTTGGCAGGCAATGGTGGTGCTTTGCTTTGCACTAACAAAAAATTTAATGCAGCCATTTAAAAGAGATTAGCTTTCTTATTTGACCCAAATGAAATGGTTAATTAAGCATGCTTTGTTGTATTACCTTTTTAAGATGTTATCATTTCATTTGGGCTATGTTTTTTCTTTCTTTTGGGAGAAACTTCTCTAGGAGAGATTACGACCATAATTCATTGGTTAATTCATGACTTGAAACAACGTGCTACCCTATTTTATATAGCTGTTTTCTTTCTTCTTCTTCTTCTTTTTTTTTTTTCTTTAATTTTCATAATCATATTTACACCTAATTCATCTTTCATTTTATATTATTTCAATGTGAAATTCTAAAATAAGATAAAAAAAAATGATTTCTATCAGGGCTTTTAGCCATTAATTTAATCAAATTTACTTTGATAAATAGATTTTTGGGCGAATTACATTAACGGTCCCTATAGTTTGGGACTTATATTACTTTGATCCCTGATTTTTTAATTGTGACATATTTTACACTGAATTTTAAATCTTGTTCCAAATAAGGAAAATTGAAGATATCATTGCTCAATTTCAAATGCAAAGTCGTCAATTTGATAAAATATAAATTAATTTGACAAAAATAAATGTCAAAAAAATATTTTTTAATTTTTAAAAATTATTTCTACTCACAAAAAATAAAATTATGTAAAATTGATAAATTTTTTACACATATATTTATTTATTTATTTTACCAAATTAATTTTATTATATGTTTGGATGATGATCATGTAATGTGTACTTGTTAGGCTTTTAATGTGTAATTAAAATATTTAATATATGAAATGTTTTTAGTTTTGGATTTTTTGATTTAATGGATTGGTTTAATAATAATATCAAAGTTGTCGTCATATTTGAGTTTTGAAAAAATAAAAACTAATTTGATGATAATGCGACAAAGAAATCAAAAAGAAAGAAAAATGAATAGACAAAAGACAGTGTTACCGTGAAAAATAGAGTTTCGTGATTCCAATTTATACAAAATCCTAATTCATCTTCTCAATTGTTCACAATCTTTGTTTTGTTTTAGCTTAATATAGTGATATTTTGATGTAAATTTTGGAATAAAGTGTGTATTGATAGAAAATATAGATAATTTTTCTTTCTTATCCTCATGTCGTAGTTACATTCTTTTAAAAATAATTAGATTCTGTTAAAGATTTAAACAATTAAGTAACAAAAAAGAGACACTGCCACTTGTGTAGGGATTAAATTGAGATTTTACCAAAAATACAAGGAGTTGACTATCACAATTTCATGTGCATGGACTAAAGTGTAATTTGACCAAAAGTGTAGGGGGCTGACTATCATGATTTCAAATGTAGGGGCCAAAGTGAGATTTGGTGTGAAGTATAGGAGTGCAAAGTGTAATTTACCTTAAAAAAACCATCCATTACATGATCAACATCCAAACACATAATAAAAATTAATTTGGTAAAAAAAATGCGTAAAAGATTTATCAATTTTACATAATTTTATCTTTGATGGGTAGAAATAATTTTTAAAAATTCAAAAATATTTTTTTGACATTTATTTTTGTCAAATTAATTTATATTTTATCAAATTAATGACTTTGTCCTTAAAATTGAGTAATGCTATCTTCAATTATCCTTATTTGAAACAAGATTCAAAATTTATGGACAAACGTGTCGCAATTGAAAAGTCAATGACTAAAGTGACACAAGTCCCAAGCTACAGAGACTGCTAGTGTAATTTGCCATAGATTTTTCCACGGATTGTTATCCTCCTGGCCACATTTATTGCAAATTACAATAATCTTTTCTAGATTATATACTTCCAAAATCCAAAATAAGTACAAGTATAATCTCTATAAACACTTCCTCTACTTACAAAAAATCATTAACAAAATTAGACACAACCTTGTTATATCGGTGTGGGATTCACAAAAATGTAGGTTTTAGTTCATACGAAAAAGGTTGTGTCTAATTCTATTATCATATTATAAGTATATATATTCTAGGTGTAATGCTGGAGATCTTAAAAATTCAACAGAAGTTTTTACCAAATATCTCATATAGGTGTGGGACCCATGCAATGTGGGTCCCACACCCATGTGAGACATTTAATAAACCTTTTGATAGAATTTTTAAAATCTCTAACATTTTTTATATTCTAGATTACACTATATGCATTCAACATGCAAGAAAAATATGAATATCATCTCTATAAATAACATTTAATAAGGCATTTAACATTACTCTAATACCTACTTCAATAACTTGCCAAGCTGGCTCATTCTTGGCGCATCTAAAATATATCACTCAAGAGCTAACATTTGGCTTAAATTTTCAAAATTTCAAAATTTAACATTTATTTCTTATGTTTTGGAATGGGAAATTGTGATAACTTCTTGTGGGGATATATTTTCTGAGTACCAACACGTGGCAAGGTGACGCCGACGTGTCAGCCGAGGTGCCACGTGTCTTGGTCGTTGTGCCGAGGTTATCTCGGCTAGGCCGAGGTTGCCTCCGAAGATATCGGAATCCGAGATAAGCGGATAAGGGACAAGAGTCCTAGAATGAGGAGGGAACTCAACTTTGGATATGGACAAGAGTCCTAGATTGGGAGAAGACTTCAGTTTGGGTAAAGATAAGACTCTTAGAGAGTTTATCCTAATCCCACTGGGAGTCCCAGATTAGCAGTAATCCTAAGTCCATTAGGGCCAGGCTCCTATTGGGGCTAGGATTGTATTGGCTATAAAAGAGAGGCATCCCATGGGTCTAAGGTATGTTTTTTGATACTCAAGCTTGTGAGTTTAGTACTTAATTTATCTTTGAGAGATATACTGACTTGATCGTCGGAGTGCCCCCGGGTGGTCGAAACCACCGCGGGATTGTTATATTTCTGTTGCAGGTCAGTCAGGTGCCATCTATTCTGCCAGTGCTCTCCAGCTGATTACTAAGCGGGCAGTGTGGTCGGGAAATCACCCACACAATTTGGCGCCGTCTGTGGTAAAGAAAGAAGAATAGATGGCCAATGACGAACAGAATGACTAGATTAGAGACTACGCTCCTGCTGGGAGTGGAAGACCTATTGATCTTGACGTTGAAGGGGACAATAGCAACACAGACACTCGTGACCAGAGTCACGGAGTGAAAGAAGTCGGCCAGGAAGGTGACGCACCAAAGACAACAGATCGAAGCAACGAAGAAGACCTCCAGGTATGGAAGGATAGATACCTGCGGAGAAACGAAGACCCTTCCAGAAGGGATGCAAAGACAGGGGGCATGAGCACTCCCAAGGAGATAACATTCAAGTATAGAAGAACTCATCCTGAGTGAGCAGATCCCGGATTTCAGATCCTGGATCCCGAATCCGAGAAGACATGATCTCGGCCTAGATGAGTAGGTCCGAGAAAAGAAGAGCTCAACCTGAGTGAGCAGATCCAAGATTCCAGAAGATAAGATCTCGGCACCTGACTCCGAGAAGAGAAGAGCACAATGAGCAGATCTCAGATCCCAGAAGATAGAAAGGAAACACACAAGATCAGACTAAAGTTGGTCAGAATTGAGAAGTATGTTAGGGCCGAGGAGGACATGTCGGGAACAAAGGCGTCGGAACAAGAAAAGAGAAACGGCTCGCCGATGCGAGGCCGAAAATCAAACTCAGGTTGGAGCCAAGTAAGATCAATAGAGAAACCAAGGCCGGCAACCTCGGCTTGAATTAAACCTCGGCGACAAACTACATGTATGATGAGAACCTAAGTGAATTTTAAGTTCACATTGGGGGGCAGAGAAAAGAAGAATGCGTTTACCACTTGTTGAAATTTGTAGCAATTTACAAGTTGGTTAAACCAATATGATGCTTAACAGAAGTTAAGCCGAGATAATGCTTAACCGAAGTTAAGCCGAGATGATGCTTAACCGAAGTTAAGCCCAGATGATGTTTAACCGAAGTTAAACCGAGACGATGCTTAACCGAAGTTAAGCCGAGATGATGCTTAACCAAAGTTAAGCCCAGATGATGTTTAACCGAAGTTAAACCGAAACGATGCTTAACCGAAGTTAAGCCGAGATGATGCTTAATTGAAATTAAGCCGAGATGATTCCTTGTCTCCACTTGTTGAAATTTGTAGCAATTTACAAGTTGGAGTCAAGCTGATTCCTTGTCTTCACTTGTTGAAATTTGTAGCAATTTACAAGTTGGAGTCAAGCTGATTCCTTAATTCACTTGTTGAAATTTGTAGCAATTTACAAGTTGGAATTAAGCCGATTCCTTATCTTCACTTGTTGAAATTTGTAGCAATTTACAAGTTGGAGTTAAGCTGATTCTTTATCTTCACTTGTTGAAATTTGTAGCAATTTACAAGTTGGAGTTAAGCCGAGATTACTGTTTCTCTTCACTTGTTGAAATTTGTAGCAATTTACAAGTCGAAGTGAAGCCGAGGTTATAGTCTGCACACTTGTAGCAATCTACAGGTTGGTTAAACCAGAGAAGATGCTTAACACTTGTTGAAATTTGTAGCAATTTACAAGATAATATTAAGCCGACATGTGATCATCTGTTGAAATTTGCAGTAATTTACAGGTTGAGGTAAAAGCTAAGTATATTGTTTAAACACTTGTTGAAATTCGTAGCAATTTACAAATAGATTATTGTTTAACACTTGTTATGTTAATCCTTGTTGAAATTTGTAGCAATTTACAAGTAGGCTAGACCGAGATCACCGTTTAAACACTTGTTGAAACTTGAGAAAAAGTTTACAAAGTTAACATTGAGTAGTATATGTTTCACACTTGTTAGAATTTATGAAAAGTTTGCAGGTCAGTATCTTGCCGAAGTAAAAGTTTTGTAGCTATTATACCCGAGGAATGTAGCCCCGAGAAGATTGCACAAAGGAGGCAAAGTATGAAAGGCATGCACAATATTCTAAGTATAGAATCTTGCAAGAGCAGTTAGAAGAAGATCAAAACAGAATTCGTCGTGATTGACACACCTTCACCTTATAACATCATCTTGGGAAGGTGATGGTTGCATGCAATGGGGGCAGTTCCCTCAACGTTGCATCAACTATTGCGGTTCTCCACAGAACATGGGATTGAAAGAGTCAGAGGGGATCAACTGCAGGCGAAGAATTGCTCCATGGCAGCAATGAAAACTACCTGCAACATTCGGGAACCAGGGAAGGCAGAGATTGAAGACGAGGACATGGAGGTCCTAGATGATGTCGGCAAGGAGCCAGCCAAAAAGAGTGAAGAGACACTGAAGAAAATCCTCGTCCAGGAGGGCGACGAAGAGCGCTCCATTCAGAGAAGGAAAATTGAATTTCAAGAACAATGAGGCACATCGGCCATATGCAGAACTTACATTATCTAAAGAACAAAAAGGTACAAGAGTACAAGCGACAAAAAGAAGGAAAAACTTCAAAAACTGAGATGATGCTTAACCGAAGTTAAGCCGAGATGATGTTTAACCGAAGTTAAACTGAGGTGATGTTTAACTGAAATTGAGATGATACTTAACCGAAGTTAAACCGAAATGATGTTTTACACTTGTTGAAATTTTGAGAGAATTTACAAGAGTGCACAAAATTAAATGTTGGAAAAAGATTCGCCGGAGTCAAACGTCGTTTTGATTAGAACCACTAAATGCACGCCAGAAGTGGTGACCAGAATTGTGAAAGGAATAAATGCTTCAAGAAACAGCGATGATAATTTGCAAAAGCCAAGAGAAAGAGGGTCTAAAGGGGGTGAATTAAATACCAGAAGTTTTAATACATCGGCGAAAGAAGAACACATCAGGTCTGTGACTACGGCACAAAGCCAACTTCCCTAATGTGATCCTAAGTACAACTTACGTTCACATTAGGGGGCAGGGGGAAGGAATGATAATTAAGGAGCAAGGAATGTTAACACTTGTTGAAATTTTTGAGCAAATTACAAGATGAGTTAACCGAAGATTATGAAGTCTACCACTTGTTGAAATTTGTAGCAATTTACAAGTTTGGTATAGCCGAGATAAACACTGAAAGACGTTTCTGAGATATGATCAGCCGAGATGACCAACTAGCTTGTTAAGAGCTGAGAAGGTTGGCAAGTACAAAAATGAAAACCTTAAAGAACTAGGGACTGAAAGCAAGAACGTCGGACCGATCTGTTTCGACGGACGACGATGGTTCAACCTCGGCAGTCAGTTGGAGGAGCTTCTCTACCGTTACCTCGGCATCAATTTCAAGAAAGAAGCAAACTACTCGGTATCAGTGGCAGGTTGTGTCTCACCCCCAGAAGACAGTTGGAAAGAACTTCTCAGCAGCCTTCTCAGCCACGAGCTCAGTATCAACCTCTTGAAGAGTTTGATCAAAGCTCTTCTTGGCGATTGACACCTCGGAGTTTGAAGGCAAAGATTGAAAGCAAGAATCTGGAAAAAGACACAGAAAACAGAAACAAAAATGTAATTCGTAATCAAGAATGGTGATGAAGCTATCAAGAAATCAAGACAAAAAGATTGCATAAGTGTATCAAGCCAAGAACAGTGGTAAAAATCAACAGATGTGTGAACAATGTGTATTCAAGAAGATGATTTGGAAATAATGGGTAAAACAACAATGGTGATTAAACAATGAAGCAGAGCTTCTTGGAAAGCAACAAGAAATAAAACCAGGAGGAACAGTGGCTTACCAGAAAGAAGGAAACCGAAATGAGAATTGCCAAAGTCTGACGACAATGACAGAATGACGTAAAGCTTTACCGGAGGAGAAAAACGAAGATAGTTGCAGAAGCTTGAAAGCTTGGAACAAATGACGGATTTAAGCAAAAGAGCTAGAAAGAGAAAAAGCCAGAGGATTGAATGAAAAAAACAAAAGTCAAGAAGATGACAAAGTTCAAAGAATAAAGCCAAGTACATAGGCACTAAGTAAGTATGTGAAGAACAAGAAAATAATGACCCAGACACGATGCTAGCAACAGAAAGCGGATATGACAAAGAACAGTTCCAGGCATTTTTGCAATAAGAAATCAAAAACTTGAAAACAGACAAAAATAGAAGACAACAGAGGGCAAATAAACAGATTCAAAGTAAATCAGAAGAGTTATGAAAGATTGAGCTTAATAAAAAAGTAAGAGTTTATGAACCTACAAAGTGAAGTGAACGCCGATATGAAAATCGCCGGAGTCAAATAGGTGACTGGAAATCGGGAACTCACCAGAGAGTGTGAGTAGAGCAGTTGCAAAACTCTTGGAGTTTACGAATTAATGGAACCAGAACCTCGGCTAGGAGGTGCGATTTCAAGTAGCTTGGAAAGCATGAAACTTGATTCTTGACATCAGTGACAGCGAAGTCCAGGGAACTTTGAGGTCGGCGAGTTTGATCTCGGACAGAGGGGCACAGATGAACGAAACAGTGTAGGTTCCATCACCTCAGAATGCCGAGGTAATAGAACCTAGGGGGCAGTTGTGGGGATATATTTTCTGAGTACCAACACGTGGCAAGGTGACGCCGACGTGTTAGCCGAGGTGCCACGTGTCTTGGTCGTTGTGCCGAGGTTATCTCGGCTAGGCCGAGGTTGCCTCCGAAGATATCGGAATCCGAGATAAGCGGATAAGGGACAAGAGTCCTAGAATGAAGAGGGAACTCAACTTGGATATGGACAAGAGTCCTAGATTGGGAGAAGACTTCAGTTTGGGTAAAGATAAGACTCTTAGAGAGTTTATCCTAATCCCACTGGGAGTCCCAGATTAGCAGTAATCCTAAGTCCATTAGGGCCAGGCTCCTATTGGGGCTAGGATTGTATTGGCTATAAAAGAGAGGCATCCCATGGGTCTAAGGTATGTTTTTTGATACTCAAGCTTGTGAGTTTAGTACTTAATTTATCTTTGAGAGATATACTGACTTGATCGTCGGAGTGCCCCCGGGTGGTCGAAACCACCGCGGGATTGTTATATTTCTGTTGCAGGTCAGTCAGGTACCATCTATTCTGCCAGTGCTCTCCAGCTGATTACTAAGCGGGCAGTGTGGTCGGGAAATCACCCACACACTTCTCTTACAGGGAGACAAGGTGAAAGGGATGCAAGATCTTGGATTAATTTTTCTCAAAGAGTAATATTAGAGGTTTCAAAAGTTTTATTAAAATTTCTATCAAATATCTCATATGGGTGTGGGTCCCACATCATGTGGGTCCATGTAGGTCCCACACCAATGTAAGATATCAGGTATAAATTATAATAAAATTTATGGGATCTCTAACATTTTTGTTTCTCAGATTTTAATTAAACACTAGCCACCAGTGTTCGCAAACTAAAAATAAAAAAAATAAAAATTATAATTGCCCATTGTAAAATCCAAACCTTGAGTGATCAAATTACAAAAAAAAATAAAATAAAAATGTAGTTGTGAGTGAAGTATTGCACCGCTAAAAAATAACTGTTAAAATGGACATTTATTTTAAATGAATAGAACCCAAATTAATACCACCACCAGAAAATGATTGTTGACCGAATTAAAATATATCCTAACTTTTAGGACTCCCGTGTATTTATAACAAATGCAGCTCAAATTGATCGTGCCGCCACAACATGATTGCTGATGAAAAAGGACATTTATATTTAAAACAATTGGAGCTGAAATTAATTCTGCCGTGAAAAAATGATTGTCAATCGAATTAAACTTCATCAAACTTTTTTTAAGTCATTATTTAAAACAAATGGAACTCAAATTAATCTCGCAACGTGATTGTCGATCAAAAAGGACATGTATGTTTAAAACAAGTGGACCTAAAATTAATTCTGCTGCTAGAAAATAATTGTCGATTAAATTAAATTTTATTCTAATTTTTACACTTAAAATTTGAAGTAATAATAATACTGATTATCAAATTGACTTCATTACTAAAATTAAAAATTACAAATTAAATATTGAAAACTGAATCTTGAGTTTTTTAAACTAAAAAATTATTTGATAAAATCTTATGTGTTAAACTAAAAAAATTGTTTGACGTATACTTGTTGAAACTAAAAAAAATATTATTTTTAAATTTTTTCTTCTAACTCTTCGGTGGTGTTTTTTTTTTTTTTTTTTTTTTTTTTTTTTTTTTTTAAAAAAAGAAGACTTTATTGATATAAATCATTGAACAAGAAGATAATACATCAAAAAAGAAAGAGAAGAGACCAGTACAAAAAGTATCATTGCAAGACAAAATGATTTTAATTAAGTTGGCATCAAGGAGTAAGTCCAATTATGTGCTAGCAGAAACACCGATAGTTGGCAAGAGACCAACCAAAAAAAAAAAAAAAAAAGGGCCCCATAGGCACCCAAGAAACACCCAAACACAACACAAAGATGACAACACCAACAACTCCTGGGCCAATGCCTTCAATCCAACTATACAAAACTCATGCGGCAAGGTGGCTCCAATCTGAAACAGAGCCAACATTAGAGCCCAGAAGAAGCCGCAACCAATGCACACTCTAATTTGCCACATGTTACTCACAAAATCATTGACCGAATAGTGCAGCTTTTTTTTTTTTTTTTTTGGGATTAGCTAAAAGAAACAACTTTATTGATGAAATTGATACATACAAGACATGAGAATACATCAATAAAGGGGGAGGAAGTGAAAAAGCATCATAGTAAATCCATCTAATCCCAATTAGGTTAGTATTAAAAAAAATACCTTATCATTTGGTAGCACTACCCTCACAGCTATGAAAGACTACTACCACCATGTTGCAAAAACACCACCACCCAAGTGGAATCAGAACATAGCCTCCCCACTACACTGATACCTGATCTGCTTCAAGTTTGAAACCAAGTCATGCACTGAATAGCTAATCCCCTCCAAGTTGAGCTTTGCCCTTAATCCCCTGCACTGAATAATGCCGCTCCTTAGCGGAGGATTTAGTCACGCCCCACTTTTTATTACTCGAATAATATTATCACATTCATCATTATAATCCGATATCATTAATAACATACGGAAGCTGTATACATTTACATTTATAAATAAATGAAAATTCTCTCATTCGTATATACATTGGATGCAAATTGTTTTACAATTAAAGAAATGTCTGTTGGCTAACATTGTTATATAAAAAGTAAGGGCTTAACCCTTCTACAACAATGGCCTCCCACCAACAAATAAAAGGCCCCTCGACTTTGAACCACTTCTCAACATGTCTGAAAAATGATTAAGAACGTGAGATGAACATAAAGTCTAGTAGAGATCCCACAATGATCCAAAATAATAATAACATACAGATAGCTATCTACATCATACTATATAAGTAATGTGATAGTTTTATATCCAAAATATATTTATATAAGTACATTTTCCCAAAAGCATCCTCTTTAACACAACAAGGTGTAAAACCAACTCTTTCTATTTTTAACCTTCTACTTTAATTAAAAGAATTTCATATCAACATCTATTATGAAAACACATTCACACATTCTAGTCATAATCCAGTTTTACATCACAGTTCACTACACACACATACCCACCAACACATCCACCACCTTCCCTAGGGTTAAGCACAAGGGCAAAGGAACACCCATAACAATATTCATATACGTATATATCTAAATGTGAATAACTCAAACAACACATACTTCCATTTTTACTAGTCTAAGGCACGGATAGCTAATGAAACAACCTACATAACACAACAAGCTTTACCAGCCTCACACTCTACTAGGCGCAAACTAGAAGGGAGAGGAACCTATCTCAAGCTGTAACGACCTCAACCTTCGTACTATTTTTCCATAATATTTTATTGGGTATAAATTGTATAATTATGTGTTTATTTGACACTTATCTGTCTGTTTACGAGTTATATGTGTAATTGTCGATTTAGAATGCGAAATTGAATGCCCAAACGGACTCAGAAATCGAAATTGGTTAATTCAATAGGCTAGTTGGAATTTTTAGAATCGTAAGGTAAGTTTGATTAAAATTTGATTCGGATCAAAACAATTAGAATAAAATATTCATAATTTGTTAGATTTAAGCCCACTTGATTAATCTTAACCATATGTGATCAGTGAAGCCTTAATTACCTTATATATATGTGCTAATCACACTTCGACTTCATTTTTGACATCAAACTTGTGCTGAAAATTGAGAGTTGGAGAGAGAATTCAACATTGTAAAGAAAGAGGAGAAGAATTCAAGCGAAGCCAAGAGAGATTGTAGAGAATAAGCTTAGTCAAGGCCAAATTCAAGCTCTAGGTAAAATTCTCATCCTTAATTCAAGAAGTTAATCCATGTAGGAAGATGAATTCACCATTTTGTAGGACCATTTGCATGTAATTGAAAGAATTGAGCATGAATCAACAAGAGTTTAGTAAATTCAAGTGAAATGTGTACATGCATACATAATCCTTCATATTTTGAGCTTAATTTTGTAAAATTCACACATGCATGAGCCACATTCAAGTTATTTCTCAAGATACTTCATGTTTTTGCACTCAACATGTCATTTGTACATGTTTTAGAAAGAAAGTTGACTTTGATACATGCATGTTTCAAACAAGATTTTTTGAGTTTTGTTTTGAAGAAGTGAAAGAGTATTTGAGATCATGGTTTCATAATTTCCAACAATTCATGTTTTGTGATGAGTTTCTAAGATTTTGAGACCAACCATGCAAGTCTTAGACATGAAAACATTGTGTTTGAACTTCAAACTCAAACCTAGAAAACCCAAAATTCCCACAATTTGCTCGAGTGAAGGAACCATGGCTCGAGCGAATTTTGAAGGCATCCAATACTTTTTCAAACATTTGACCGTTTACTCGAGCGACCAAGTGTGTGGTCGAACAAACCCACTTTTGTTCAGCACTTGGCTCGCTCGACTATCAAGCGATTGTCAAGCGTAAAAATTGAGCATCCAATACTTTTGCAGTCTTTACAGACGGCTCGAGCGACCAAGTGTGCGCTCGAGCGAATTCCCTGTTTTCAGCAAAATTTTCCTAACATTTTTAAGTGCATAGTTGCATCCTCATGTTCATGTAGGCATTCTTGAGCCTCATTTGAACATCCATAATCAAGGAACAACCTAGAAACATGCGTAAAGGAAATGAATTAAGACACGTCACTTGTTTTGGATGTGTACTTCAATGTGTACTTGTGTTATATGTTTGTGTAGGTGGTTAACCGAGGTCAACCATCAATACCCGCCCACTGTGAGTAGTACTTTTGTAAAGATATGTTATTAAAGTGTTTTGGTTTATCGCAAGTTCATTATTTTGGAAATGCTATTTTGTTACAATGAATGATTTTCTCTTTCGAAATGTAATTGTGGCATCCTTAGTGTAGCCCTCATCTAGGGGTACCAATACCATGGCCTATAGCCCTTACCCGGGGGTAACAATACCATGGCCTACGACCTTCGCCCTGGGGTAACAATACCTCCCTTGCCTAGAGATAACAATACTGCGGCCTATGGCCCTCACACAGGAGTAACAATACCGTGGCCCATTGGTACAAAGATCTCTAATATAGACCCAAGGGGTCCCTATGTATATTAGACATATATGATCCCATTGTGCACTATTGGATGTACCACATATGAATACGATTTGTGAACTTTGATATGACAAGTATTCAAGTATGAATTGTTTCAAACTCAAGTGATATGGTTTTGTACAGTGTTAAACATCATTCATTTAACCTCTTTATAGTTGTATTACTCATTGGGCTTTACTTCACCCCCTTTCCCTATAGATGTAGGTGAACAAATGGAGTGTCATGCATAAGGAAACCTCAAGAGTCCACCCTTTTGTTAGCCATTGGGAGTGCCTCCATGATGGGGCGATCTTGGTCTCATGCGGAGCCAAGTTGTGTCAACCTAGTGAACCATGTTACTTGTTTTTATTTCTTTTATTCTTTTGTTTAGTACTTTTGTTTTAGAACTTGAAATGGATGGACACTTTGTGCAAGTGTTAAGATGCTATGATGTATGCTTGTATCTATATCTATGAAGGAGTTGAGGTTTTAAATTTGTATGATTTTCATATACGCACTGCTTGATGGACATGTTTATATTTTAATAGTGCTTCCGGAGTGCCCCTTCATTATTATTGTATATCAGATTTGTTTGTGAGGTTGGAGGTAATTTAGGATTATTGGCCGGTCACAGCCTAAACCTCAAGGGATGGGTTAGGGTCGTGACACAAGGAGCCATGCTTGGGTCCAATCAGAGGGCAACGAACCCCAATTCACACTTTATCTGGCACAAACCGAAAGGGAGAGGGACCATCTGTCAAGGCACCACACTATATCAGCTATAATTACAACACATACATGTATTCTATTCAACAACAACAATGTCATCCTCCACCGAGAACTAAGGACAAAATCTCTAACAATTAAATACACGACTCTAGTAACTCAAATCCATAACCGATTCACCATTTCAAGTCATTAACGTTTTTAATGAAATCATTTCAATACAACCATTTTCCTTGCTCACTTTCCATTTTCCATTTTCCATTTCATTTCACAAAAGAATTACAAACGCCATATTGTTTTCAAAACCAAACTCGTTCTCCCAAATCTCCAACTATTTGCCAAAACCCCTTTTTAGTTGTCAAAATCCAAATTGGTGGATACCCAACCACAACCTAACACAACAAAATATTAACCAAACAATCACAAGACCAAATTAACTTCTTTTTAGCAGCCCAAGCTCTAATTCATTAAAGTAAACACATAGCACAACAATTACTCAACTTTAATTCTTTTTGTTCTATCAAACTCTTAATTACAAATTAGGGGTTTTCACCACTATTAATGTAAACGTGATTCACTACCTCCCAATTTATCGAATCAACCCAAACACATGATTAATTAACTCTAAAAATTCAAAACCCTAAGCCTCATTCATGCCTTTCCAAAATCCCATAACAAAACATGCTTTTAATACAATAAAAACTACCACATGCTTATCTATAATGAGGTATTGAAAGGAGTAAAGAATTCCCTACCTCTTGAAACGAAGAAGAGAAAATCCAGAAACCCATGCCGACGAAAACATGATCCACTCAGATTAAATGAAAACCCTCTACATTTTAGTATATAGAACTAAGGGTAGGAAATGGGTAAAAACAGATGAAACCCAAGCTTGAAAGCTTTATGGGTCCAAAAATGGCAAACAGACAGAAAGAGAAGAGAGAGAGATAGAGAGAGATCCAGAAAAAGTAAGGAAAAGATCTTTTCTCCCAGCTTTATACAAGTAGACCACTCGAGCAAACAAAACACTACTCAAGCATCAGACACAACACATCGCTTAAGCGACCAAAACTATGCTCGAGGGAAGAAACCAAACTCCCAGAAGATCAACTCTGCAAAACAAACCGCTCAAGCGACCAACCTACCGCTCGAGTGAACCCAAGAACAAATAACTAACACTTCCTCAGAAAACTCAAAATCCCACCTATTGTAACATAACTCCAAGATGACATAAGACTAGAATAGGTGACAACACCACCACTATATACCAAAATTGATACCAGAGTGTAAAAAAGAAAAAAAGGGTCAGATCTTAACTCTGGCCGCTATATTGATATTGTGGTGAAGCCTAAAAGTGTTTTGGGAGGGCCATCCATTTTGCAATTTACCCACCATAACCAAAGCATTACAAATTAATGTAACATATTGCAAAATTTAAAATTGATAATTAGATAAAAGACAATTTTATAAGGGCAATTTTGAAAAGAGAAAAACTGTGACAATGTTTCAAAAGATTTTTGGAGTATACACTTTATATAATAATATAGATATATGTATGTGTGGCTGCAATGGCGAATCGAGGGGGTTCTAGTGTACACATCTTCTAATATATATATTACACTATTCAAGTATAGAGAAGCAGAATTTAAGTGTATATATATAAAATAAAAAATAAAAAAACAAGTGATGAACGTGAAATGGTGATGCTACATGTAAAATTAGGTCTATATTTACCATAAGTTTCATTGTCTACCACATGACAACAACAACAGTAATAACCACGAAACAAATCTAGTTCGTAAGGTAAAACTCCACGGTGCTTCGGAGGAGAGAGATTCGCTAAAATTCATTAAAACATGCTATATATAATCTTATTTCTTACTCATTTTTAGACCTAAATGACTATAGGTCTCATTACCTTGTGTCTACAAGTAAAAAGTGCAACTATGTTGAACATTATATATTCATAAAATAAAAAAATTTCATTTCCACTATGCATAGCCTCAGTTTGAACAACATTGCATTTTTTCTTAGCTTGATCAGCTTTGTGTTCTTCCTACTTGGCAGTCGTTGCATCCTCACTTTGAACATCCAAATCATTGGTTTGTTCATCCTCGTTCTCTTCTTCATCTTCAACATTCACTGAAACAAAGGTAAAATAAGAAGTGTATATATTATACATACATATATAATCAATACAATTAAAACTAGAAGGAACACAAATTAGCCCTAAAAAACTATAGCTAGAAAAAGAGTAGAGAGAGTACTTTTATCATTAGGCCAATGTTTCCATAGCATTGCAAGTTTAAAGGTTTCAACCCATTATTTTTGCTCATTTTCTAGGACCATTTCGTCGTTAATATAAGGGATCCATTTGTCAAATTCAATATCGGTTAAAACCCATATAACTGAGTCAACTATTTTGTCAACATCGAATCTTGTAGTTCTGTCTTTCATTTTTGAAAATTCCATCATATATGGATCGTGTGCCTACAAGTGAACTAGAATTACATGTAGCTATTGAGGAAAATAGAAGAAGCTAGAGACAACCTCAAGAATATTCATATATGTAAGACTCGTGCTTTTGTGTTTAGTGATAAGAAAATTTACTGTGAACTCTGTTCATATATAGCATTACTAATTTATTTGTTGTGATGGTCCCAGTGTGGGCATCTAAGGACCATGTAAATCATACAAGATTTTAGACTATATGAATTAAGTTTGGGTAATTTAGAGAGATGACATTGGACAAGTCTCAATATATTGTGCATATGCAACCTAGTTGTGTATGGAGGAGATATATAGACATGAATGCAAACCAGATACCATGTTAAGATTTTGATGGAAACCCAACTCAATAGTAATTAACAATGGGTAAAGAGACTTGTAGTCTGTTTTTGAATTTAAGATTTGGAGAGAGATATGTGAATAGAAATAGTGATAAAAAAAAGAAAAAATTGGCTTCTTTTTGTGTGACATTTCCCTTCCTGTTTCCTTTCTTTCAAGAAAATCCTACACAAATTCATAATCCAAACACAACCTGAACCAAACTTGAATGGATTAAGAATTTACGTGCCAGACATTAAGGGTCTAATACCAATTTGAAATGCTTTTTAGAGAAAAATATATATTAGCATGCATTTATTCTCATATAGAACTACATGTATATATATATATATGTGTGTGTGTGTGTGTGTGCGCGCGCGCGCGCGTAACCAAATATATCAAAAGAATAACTACAAACCCTAACCACAAGATTAACTTTGCAACATGTGATTAATGTATAACTCAATGCTTATCTAACATAAAAAAGTGAAGTTGTGTTCTTGCCTTATTTTTTTTCTTGCTAGAAGTACTTACCGTTTTCTCCTCTTTTGGCACAAACACAACAAGTTGTTGTTGAGTTTCATAGTAACGAGCCCATGCTTGTGAACGTGATCGGTATCGTTTGCCTGTCCCCGACTCATAATAGAACCGCATAATCGACAAAAGTTTCTATTAATTTTTTGCACAAACATGCGATATATCATAGAATTTGAGTAATACAACGAAGGAAATATGTTAGAATTATGCATGAACAAGCATTTGCAAGGACCTTCGACTTCCTTTCAGGAACTATCCAACAATAATCAGGCAACCAACTACAACAACCACCTCCAGCTACCTCCGCAGCCAGTCACCACATTTGTCTATCTACTTCCTACTATCAGCTACCACCTCTAGCAACTTACCAAATATATTTATCTATTTTTGTTTTATTTGTTTTCAAAAGTACATTTTTGCACACCAAAAAAGTTTTTGTTTCGTATTTTTTGTATTTTTTTGTTTTTCAAAATGACCAAGATACCATTTGATAATGTTATCATTTTATAAAAATAACAAGAAATAATATATATATATATTGTGAAAAACAAAGACAAAGACTTGTTTGGTGTATGCAAAAAAATTGAAAATAAATAAAAATAAAAATAAAAAATATCTTTGGTGAGTTGTCGGATGTGGTGACTGGATGTGTTAGGGCTGGTTGGAGGTGGCCCCTAGAGTTTTGTCGGAGGACAAGGAGGTGGCCAAAGGTCACAAGCAATGATCGTCTTATCACCAAACCCCGTCGGAAGGTGGGTACAACTCGTCAAAAGGTCACTAATAGTTGTTGGTGGTGGTTGGTGGCCAGTAGTGGTAGCGAGTAATGGGGGAGGATAGTGTAAAAACTTGTTTTGAAACAAGACAAAACACTTTTTCTATTTTTAAAAATTTTCATAATCAATTCCATTTTATTTTTTTAAAAGAAAAACAGTATACCAAAGAAATTTTCAATTTCAATTTCTAAAAAAATAAAAAATGGAAACATAAAACAGAACTAAGACCAAGCAATTGAACATATATTTTTTTGTAATAACTCTTTTCTAATAATTTCAAATGTATATATAACCCTAAACTAGTCCACAAATTAAACAAATGAACATAGATCTTTTTCTAGATATTATCTCTTGTCTAGTAATTTCTACCAAAAAAAAAAGTGTTTGTAACCCTAAACTAGCACAAATTCAAGAGAATAACGAAGTAAATGAAACCAACCTTGTCAATTTTTCTTATATATTTCTCATTAATGCGAGGCCTTGATTCCATCATCCAACCTAGTGGCTCTTCAGTCATTTTCTCTCTTCGAGGATTAGTTGGCTCCATTTCTTTCTGCGCGCATCCAAAAAAGAGAGAGATTGAAAGAGATCACTAAGAGAGAAAACTTTCAAAAGCAAGGATTTTTGAAGCAAAAGAAAAAAAAAACTTTTAAAAAAATTGACAGATCGATCAATTATGATAAAAAATAGAGATTAACTAGATCTAGGAAGTCAAATTCACTATATTCTCAATTGAGACCTTGTCGTCACTGAAATGTATAAGAAATACCCTAAAACTCTCAATTTCAAAAGCAATGAGTTTTGAAGTAAAAAAATTTCTTAAAAATTGATATATCTATCAATGTGATTCGAGAGAGAGAGAGTAACTAGATCTGATATATGAAATTCACTCTCTGCTCAATCAAGACCTTTTCGCCATAGAAATATAGAAGAAAAACCCTAAAACTCTCAGTTCCAGAGTTCACTAAGAAATGAGAAGCTTACAAGCAATATAGAAAGCGAGAGAGAGAGAGAGAGGGAGAGGTTGGTACTTTAGTTGTAGCGCCGGTGCTTTACTAATATAATAGAAAGTAAAGGCTCTTCTCCTATTCTCAGAGAGAGAAAGAGAGAGAGAGAGAGAGAGAGAGAGAGTCTTGTTTGGTTACGTGCAAGAAATACCTGAGATGGTCGACAATGGTGGTGCTTTACTTTGCACTAACAAGAAATTTAATGCAGCCTTTTAAAAGAGATTAGCTTTCTTATTTGACCCAAATGAATGGTTAATTAGGCATGCTTTGTTGTATTATTGTTGGCTTTTTGGCTTTCGAGGGTTATTTTTGTAATTGCGAGCGTGCCAGCAAGGATCAATTAGTCCTTACAGAAAAGTAATTGCCAACCAATTATTAGACGATTGTGTTTTAGTTCTTTCAGCCTCAATGAAGAGGAATTTTACTAGTGGCTTGATTTAGGAGAATTAAACAAGATAACAATTAAATGAAGAACAATTGAAGTATTTCATTAAAATGAAAACTTACAATGATCCAAACTCAGCCTTGTAGAGGTTTACAGTGATAGTCTACTACCTGAAACTACTCCTATGAACGAAGTGTAGTGTAGGAATTTAAAGTACAGGAATGTAAAGAACAGGAAATGTAAGACTAGAAATGTAAAACTGGAAAGAAAAATAAGTAGAATAAGACTGGTTTTTTGGATCTGAGTCTGGGGGCTTTTTTTGGGGCCTTGTCTACTATTTATACTGCTCAAGGATGACCATCGAACTGCATTTCTAATCGTCGAATTGCTCTTCCATGATCGCTGATCATGTTGCCTCAAGATTAGCTCCATTACGCCATTACTTGCAATTAGGCTTCCCTCATAAATTTGAATTTGAAATGTGAGTAACTGTTGAAGCCACATCACCTTGCATCTCTTTGTTGATCCACTGCTACTCAGATCTCGTAATAACCAATACTAACTACCACGTGTACGATCAAGATCGAAGACTTGAATAGTCTTCCTATATTATCCTTATGTTGTCACGCGTCAAATTGTTATTGGCTTGTACAAAATATGTAGCCAACATTACCCCCCGCACTAATATACCCAATACTTGGTGATATTAGTGAATCAAGGTCTTTTTCCCACGTCTTAGAACGTGCATGGGTTTTGCATTCTCCCAGAAATGCAACTATCATTCATCATCTGCATTAAACTCTCCTTTAATCTTTTGAACACCCGCATTACCTTAGTATTCGAACAGATCGATACATTTTTTTATGGCCGAATCAATTTTCCCTTCCATTGATCGAGCACACGAAGAGTCATATGATGATGATGTTCTTCTTCGAAAGAACCTCCATGCATTAATTAGCCACCTTTACCCACCTTTCTATATTCAGGTCATGGATGCCTTTGCAAATTATCAACCCTTGGACTTCAAACATATTGCCCTTAATCCGTCGTTTCAGAAACTTACAAATATGGACATGGGAAGTATTTCTTCTGACTCACCCTTGGACTACGAACAAACTGCTCTCAATCCTTTGATTCAGAAAGTCGCAAACATGGACATGGGAAGTTCTTCTTCACAACCCTCTACATGGGATAAGGCTGCAACTTCTTCCTCTTCTGGGGCTTCTGACTGGACAAACTGGTCAAAACCTGAGGCCCGTGATTTGAGGGAACGAATCAACCATCACTTTGTCGAGTTTATTGACCCTTTAGAGTTCCCTTCTTATGCGCGAAACTCGGTGGTCTATCCCTACGTGCCCATTGATCATCGACGCAATTTGGAGGAGAATCTGCTTGTGGCATGGTATACATCCTCCATGCCTACAAAGATAGTGCACACCCCCCGACGCCTAGAAGAGGCACAAGGGTACAATCCATCATTCTTAGCCCAGAAGGCGAAAATTTGTTCTTCTGACTGGATCGATTATATTAATGCCCTTGTTCCTTCTACCCTTGCTCCATCTCCTGGAATAGAAGCATCCACACCTTCCTCTCCGCCAAATCCTCGCTGGACAGAAAGACTGAGGCTTGCCCTCTCCACAGATAAGATCTTTCCACCTTACAAGCCTCCATTTTCCCTTAATCTAGCTGAACGGAAACAAGCTCAACTTCTGCTTGCGGCTTTCTCTCACTTGCCCTTCAATGTTCTTGAGGACGAAGTCCCTCTCAAGAACCTTCGATGGGCTTGTGATATTCTGACTCGGGGTCATGTCCTCAATCCCCTCGGCCAAGCAGAGTTTCACATGTTTTTGGACCAACTTCCATTGCTTCTCCACTGGCATCGGACCTCCATGGCCACCACACAATCTTTAGACCAACTCTCGTCCCTTTGAGTTCATGCCCAGTACGAAGCAGAGAGCTTCATTGAAGAATTCGATGATTTCAAGAATAAAGATTCTGTGTACTGGGATGACTTGGATATAGACGACTTAGAACAAGGATTGAGAGAAACAGCATTCGAAATAAAGGCTGAAGAGCTCTTTTATGAAGTGAGAGCACATCAACTCATGCAGCCAATGTTAGAAGAAATAGAGGATAGAATAAAGAAAGAACAGAAATTCATTGATCATAATTGGACTAAATTTCATGATCTTGTTATTTATTCCATTCCCTATTTTTATGAGCTTGAGTTTGTACCCAAATAGGGTCATTCGATGCAATTGCTTTTGCTTTAATACCACCAGGACTTTTTCTGTGTTTGGTATGGTTTGATCTTGTCCCCATTTGTCTTTAAAGCAAATTCAGGGCTTCGAACTGAACAATCTTATCCTTCGAATTTGGACTTGATCATTTTAAATGAAACACTAAAAGAACCAACAATGAACCTTTCCAATTTATGAAATATAGTTAACAATTTTTTGCTGATTTTCATTTAGAATTAGTGCTTCGAATTTAACAATCTTATCCCTTAAAGCTTGCTTTAATCATAACCAACATGTGGTCATGGTTAGTATGATCAATCATTTTAAATTGATCGTTTTTTGCTTCGAAGAACTGTCCATGCTGTTTTTAGTCTAGAAAGAGAATCTTTCTTAAATATATATAAACCAATTAATGGTTTTGATGTTTCGAACAGCAATTCCAATCCTTAAGGGATCTCAAGTTTTGCTTTGAAAGACATTACTTTCATTGAGAAACCTAAAACAAGTCTTTAATCCCTTCGAAGTAAACGAATACTTGAGCATTCTTACATCCATAGGTATGAAATGTACTTCGAAGCTGGCTTCTTAGTTTCGAAGCCGTTTATTATTTGACTTTTGGCGCCAAAATCTGGTTTTGAAGCCAAATATTATACTTCAAAGCTAGCTTCAACGTCTGGGATGTGTTTTTTCCTCCAAAAGTATCAATATTGAAGGAAACTCTTCGTATTTGTACTTTTAGTACTTAACGAATCACGCGATATATCTTTCAGACACAAAGGTTTTTTTTCAAAACCCTTTTTAATACGTGCTCTGAAATCACTTGCTCGCTCAAAACACAAACCCTTTTCCTCTGTTAACTCGCTCTTCCTTGCCTCTTCCTTGCTGCTTGCTACCGATGGACTCTTCTTCTTTGAAAGTGCTTGCTGGTGATCGTATAAGTCCAACCAGGGCTTTGAAAAGATGTATTGATGAAAAGATTGCCAAGTTAACATCTGATGAGTCAAGCGCCATAGACGCCCGCCTCTTCGTTCCTCGTCACACCACCAAACAAGAATACGTTTTGGGTCCCATATTTCGAGAGGCTCTTGCTTAACTTCCAGCTTTATACCCTCGTCTAGAGGACCATTTTCTTCTCTATGAAGGAGGGCTCGACTGGGAAAATTGGAGGGTGACCCAACCTCATCGCTGTTGGCCGACATTGAGAGCTGAATGGGAAGAATGGTATGACAGAGTTATACCTGTGCAAGAAGATGACCTGCAAGAGCTCTGTATTCTCGATGTCCTCCGTCTTTCCAGGTTTATAATTCTTGAAGACCCTTTCTTGATTCCCGTTGCTCTTTATTTTTGGAACATGGCTTTCAATTTTTTCCAATTTTGATGTGGTATGATGGGTCCCACCGTTCTTGATATTTGCCATCTTTTAAGACTTTCACCCCTTGGCTCTCCTTTTACTCTCGGCTATCCAGACCTTCCTGTTAAGTTCTCTCTTCCACCCTTAAACTCCTCTTATAGTGATTTTGTAAAGGCCGAAAATAAAAGGGTAGGTCTCGTGAGAGATAGAGAACTTTTTTCCTTCATTTTGTACTGTTTGTGCAAATTTCTCTTTTGTACATCATCTCAGAGGATTATGCCTGAGTTCGCTCCACTTGCGAAGGCACTTGTTTTGAAAAAATGCATAGCCCTGGCTCCTTATCTCTTAGGCCATGTTTATAGAGCCTATTCCCAATTTTGCGAGAAACCTCTTGATGTGAACCAAAAAGGGGTCCCCTTTGGGTACTCCAACTCTGGCTCTTTGCTTACTTCACTGATTTGCCTCCCAAATGCTTAAGATTCCTTGTTCGGGACCCTAGCACTTGTGGGGAAAAATATGCTAGAGTTGTTCTTTATCATGCTTCCTTTGCCTACTACTTCACCTTTTTCCACCAACTTCCTATTTCTCCACCTGCTACCTTCTTCTGCCCTTTTGATGCCAGCAAAGGACCTACTTGGCTACGAACATTTTTAGCTGATAAAGAGTGCTCTACCCCACCCCACAAAGGCATGTGGGCTTCTATTTAAACCCTTGAGCATATAAGTGTATAGCTGAGGTGTACTGTCCTTCTCAATTTGCCAAGCAATTTGGGTTAACTCAGGGGATTCCCATTCCACTCTGCAGTCTCTCGAATGTCCATCTTACAGCCAAGGACCTGAGAATACTCAAATCAAAACTGGAAGAAGCAACATTCAAACTGTTGAAAGAAATGAACGAGTTCGAATTTGTCCCCTTCCTTCCTTTTGGCCTGACTCTGAAAAGATTTAAAAACTGGTGGACAGCCAATATGGAAGTGCATCTATCCATACACCCTCATGACTTACTGATAGGGTTAGGAGTGGCTTCGAAGGCCATATCAACAACTGTTGAGAACATCCCCTCTCTTTCTACGGCTGCCAAAATTGCTCCTGTAGCCTTATCCTCTCCTGCTAGAGTTACCAGAGCTGCTTCAAAGAGGGGTAAGTATTTTCAGGTTTCCCCATAGACTATTTGTTTGTTTCCTTTACATTCATACCTCTTAGTGCAGGGTCTCCACAAGAAGAATCTCCTAAGAGGGCTGAAATCATAGTTACTCTCAAGGACAAACAAAAGCAGAAAAAGAAAAGGAAGCTGATACTCACTCCTGAGGAATCCGAATCCCAGATTGAAGAAGAAGAAGAGATTGAGAAAGGACAGAAAGTACCATTATAGAGGAAAAAGAGGGAACAGATGACTGTTTCTCTTTCGATTGAAGATCCCACTCATGAGACAACTGCCAGAATAGTAAAAGAGGAACTTACTTCCGAGGGATCTGAATCTCAGATCGAAGAGAGAGAAATTGAGAAGGAACAAGTAAGGCCAATACAGATAAAAAAGAGAAGGAAGATGACTGTCTCTGCTTCTGATTTGGTCGAAGAGCTTATTCGTGATGCAGCTGCCAAGGCAGTAGAACAGGAACATTCTAAGGCCTTAGTTATCTTTGAGAGAGCTGAAAAGAGACAACAACAGCAATTCTTAAGAGATGAAGCAGCTGCTGCTGATGCAATCCAAAGGGAAACTGTAAGAAAGCAACATATTACTGAGCATTATTCCCTTCGAAGCCCTCCTATTGCTACTATCACTTCTGAAACAAGTAATTTCTTTCATGTTTCTACTGTTTTGCCCTTATCAAATTTTGGTATTGAAACTTGACATTACTTTACTTCTCTTCTTTTGCAACAACAACAAATGAGCCTATTTTTCCAATAAGGACTCCCTTAGTTTCAGTTGAAGTTGGTTAGATGCAAAATGTAAGGACTATTTAGATAATACTCTCACTTCCTAGGCCTACATTCAATGTATCCTCTTTTAGGCCAAGCATTCTTGCATCTCTTTCCTTTGGATTAAATCCGTATCTTCCTTACTTATCTTTGGATCTACCTCAATTTAGTTCTCTTTCGAGCCTTGCTCTTCCCCTTCTTCCTAAGGAAATTTCAACTGCTGCTCCATCTCTGATGGTAGCTGATTCTCCTACAGAAGGTGTTGACAGCTCTCTAACCTATGGTTTAGTACCTTTACCTACTTCCAGCCCTTCTTCTCTTGACATATTGGTGGCTAGGACCATAGAGACTACTGAAGATGCTCCACCCATTTCTCCTATCCTTATACAGTCCTTTGTGCCTTCCACCACTGCTCTTTCTGCACCCCTTATGTCCTCAGATGAGGTAGATATCTTCGAAGCAAGACTAGCCAGTCTCTTCGACATGCCCTTTACCTCTCCAATAACTAATGATGAGGCTGAGCCATTAGCTCTGGCTGATTCCTTGTTAACAATTCTTGAGAGCTCATTTGCCTCCAGTAATAAGCATTCTTCACCCCTGATGGACTTAGACAGCTGTCTAGAGTTATTGACATCCTTTTTAAGGATTCCTTTCGAGGCTTTACAAAGGCCTATAATAAAAAATGGCTTCCTTCAGTGCTGCAAAGTTGCTGAGCAATCCAGTATAACTGTCTCAAGTCATCTATCTCAGGCAGCAGCTACTATTGACTTTTACATCAACATTTGTCATGCTACCAAGGCTGCAGAGGAGAAATTAGTGAGAGACCAGAGCTTTGTTTCCACAGTACATGCTGAAGTCTCCGGGCTAAAGGAACAACATTCCTCTGTCTCCCATTTTCAAACCCAGCTACTAGAGAGGAAAGCTCAACTTGAGGATAAGCTATCTGCAGTGAACCGGGCCTTAATCCGAACTGACACTAAACTGTAGATCACCAACCAATGACTGGCCGATCGAAAGTAAGAAATGACCATAGCCATTCAGTTGTTTTCTTCATTTAATAATAAGAAGTCTGTTGTAAAAGAACAATTAAGGCATTGTAATGATTTCTGGGCCAATTTATGGCAAAATGTATTTAACTCTTTATGAAAAAACAAATTCTGATTTATCATTTGAGTACTCTTATGTTCTTTTGCTTGACATTTATTCTGTTCCCTGTGTTTCTCAAATAGTTGAAAAATAAGGCTTCAAATATCTACCATTAATCTTTTTGGGATGTATGTATCCATTCAAATTTCTCAAATGGTATGCTCCAAAAGGCAGGACTCTATGAATTTGATATGATCCTTCCCAGTTAGGTGACCATTTACCAAACTTATGGCTTTTAATTCCTATTGGGAGTATTGTCTTCCATACCAAATCACTTTCATCGAAGCCAATGTGTTTGATTTTCTTATTGTAATTTTTGGCTGCTTTCTTCTTTTGAAAGAGAATACTATTCAACGCCAGAATTCTGGCTTCATCTATTCCTTCTAATTCTAAGCATATACTCTGATGGTATTGCTCAGGATCTAGCTGGTCTTGGCATCTTATCCTCAAAGACTTAACATTAATTTCCACAGGCAACACTGCATCATGCCCATACACTAAGGCATAAAGAGTAACTCCTGTGCTTGACCTTGGAAAAGTTTTATAAGCCCATAATACATCCAACAATAAGTTATACCCATCCCTAGGATTGTATTCCATAATTTTTTGTATTCCTTTTTTCAAGGACTTGTTGGATAATTCAGCTTGACCATTGGCTTGTGCATAATAAGGGGTGGAATTCACAAGGCTAATTCCAAACTCTGCCACAAAAGACTTTACCATTTTCCCATCAAACACAGTCCCATTATCAACAGTTATAGTCTGTGGGATACCAAATCTGTGGATTAAATCTTTAATGAATCCAATAACCTTAGTTTGGTCTATAGCCTTGTATGGCTTAACTTCGACCCATTTAGTGAAGTAATCAGTGGCCACTAAAATGAAACAATGATGCTTCGAAGAGGGTAGGTGTATTTTCCCCATCGTATCCATGGCCCATCCTCTGAATGGCCAAGGCTTTACTACTGCATGCAGGTCAGTTATGGGCATATGCCTTATTGTGCCATGCTTTTGGCATGCCTGGCAACCCTTTGCATATTCTATGCAGTCTTTAAGGATAGTTGGCCAATAGTAGGAATGCCTTTGAAGTAACCGTCTCATTTTCACACCAGGCTGATAAGCACCACAGATGCCTTCATGAACCTCAGCCATAACTGTTAATGCTTCTTTTAAGCCTAAACATTCCAGCAATAAACCATCTCCCCCCTTTTTATAGAGAGCATTGCTATATATGATGTATTACATAGATTGCAATTTAATTTTTCTGCTGGCCTTCGAGGATGAGCCAGCCAAGTATTGCATTATTAGATGCCTTCAATCTTGTTCCTGTAAGTCATTATGATTGACTTCCAGGACCACATTCCTTTTATTTAAGGGTGGTATAGATTTCTGGTAAGTTGTTTGGCTTATGTCCCTTTGAGTATTATCCCTCTTCTTGATACTCGAAGCTTTCTGAGCCATATCATTAGCTCTATTATTCAAGAATCTTGGGACATGAGTTACATTTGCTATTTGAAATTGAGAAAGCAGATGTAATGCAACAACATAGTATGGCAACATGCTTATACTTTGACATTTGAAAATTCTTTTTACTTGGTTAACCACCAATTGAGAATCTCTAAATATGTTAACTGTATGAACTTGTAGTCCAATATCCCACTATTAAGGCTTCATATTCAGCTTGATTATTAGAGCAAGTAATTTCATCCACTCTGAAACCATGTGTGGTTTCTATTCTTTGTGGTGACTTAATCACTATACCAATTCCAGTTAGGCCATTGGCTTTTGATCCATCGAACCACATTTGCCATGGCTCAACACTAGCCATACCAAGTTCCATTATCTCTTGGCTTTCTGTTTGAGATGGATGGTCTACCAAAAAATTGGCTAAAACTTGTCATTTTACTGCCTTTTGGAGAACATATTCTAAATGAAATTCTAATAAGGCTAAAATCCATTTGCCAATTCTTTCTCTAAACATAGGTCTAGATAACATATACTTAACCAAATCTGTGATTGCAATTACCAAGACAGTTATAGGCAAAAGATAGTATCTTAATTTCGTTGCAGCAAAATACAATGCAAGGCATAGTTTTTCTACAGCTGAGTATTTACATTCACAAGAATTTAAAAACCTACTAAAGTAATAAATAGATTGCTCCTTGCCTTCTTCATTGTCTTGGGCTAAGAAAGCTCCCAATGAATCTTCTGCTACAGTTGTGTACAACTTCAAGGGCTTATCACCCTTTGGTGGCATCAGCACTGGAGGGTTGGCCAAGTACGCTTTGATACCTTTGAAAGTAATTTGATGCTCTGCTGTCCACGTAAATTCCTCTTCATCTTTTAGCCTTAATAAGGAAGAAAATACTTTAGTTTTCCCTGCAGTGTTAGAAATGAATCTTCGAAGAAAATTAACCTGTCCAAGGAACTTTTGTAATTCTTTCTTACTTGATGGAGGTCTGGCTTCAATGATGGCCTTGGCTTTATTCTGGTCAATCTGTATTCCTCTCTTGTGTACTACATACCCCAAGAAGTTTCCAGATGATATGCCAAAAGCACACTTAAGAGGATTAAGTTTCAACTTGAACTTTCTCATTCTTTCAAAGGCTGCTTCTAAGTGAAACAGATGCTCCTCCATGGATTGGGATTTAACTACAATGTCATCAATATAACACTCTAAATACCCTCCAATGAAGTCATGAAAGATAGTGTTCATAGCTCTCTGATATGTAGCCCCAGCATTCTTCAGGCCAAATGGCATTTTAACCCATTTGAAGGTGCCAATATTCCCAGGACATCTGAATGCTGTCTTGTGAACATCCTCCTCTGCAATGCAGATTTGGTTATAACCAAAGTGTCCATCCATCATCGACAAAATTTGATGCCCTGTTGAACTGTCTACTAACAAATCTACTATAGGCATAGGATACTCATCTTTTGGAGTTGCCAGATTCAAGTTTCTAAAATCAATGCATACCCTCATTTTACCATTCTTCTTAACTGCAGGCACAATATTAGATAGCCATTCAACATACCTGGCTGTCCTAATAAAGCCTACCTTGAGTAGTCTAAGAATTTCCTCCTTGACTTTCTGAATCACTCCTGGACTCATTCTTCTTGGTTTTTGCTTGTATGGTTTGAAATTAGGCTTCATAGGGATCCTATGTTCTATTAATGACCTATGCAATCCTGGTAGTTCATTATAAGACCATGCAAAACAATCTTTATATCTCCTCAAAATAACTAACAACTGGTTTCTGTCAAGAGCATTCAACCAAGCACTTATATAAATGGGTTGTTGTACCGAACCTTTCCCTAAATTTATTTCTTCTAAGGGGTCTTGTATCTGAGAACTTACTTGAACTCCTTCTTTGATTCCTTCTGGCTTCGAAGCAATCCCCTTGCTGTATTTTGCTCCCAAGTTCTTTGAGTCAACATCTTTACCCTCCTCCTCATAGACAAAGTCTGTCCACAAGGCTTCTTCTTCCTGTATCTCTTGGACTTTTGTTTCAACGTCCAATGCATAGTATTTATCAAGGGCCAAAACTCTGGCCTGTTGCTGTTTCTGCTTGCAGCCAATTATCATGGCTTCTTTCTCTTGCTCCTGCACTTTCTGGACTATTGATTTTACATCCAATATTGAAAACTTAATTAGAGCCAAAGACTTGGCTCCTGGTGCTTAATCTATTTGCCTACAACCAGGCATCATTGTCATCTTTAACGACAACCTCTTCATTAGCCCTCTCCTGGACTAAGTGCTTCAGGTGCGTCACTTCCTCATCAACCGTCACTTCGGCTGAGCCATCAGATTTTCTCAGTATACTGAGTGGTGTCACTCCCTCAATATACAACTTGGCCTCTGCAAAGTCTACACAGGCTATGAAAGGTTGAAGATCTGCATCAATTTCCTCTGTCTCTCCATTGCCCAAGGCCATCATTATTTTTTAATGCAAAGAGGAAGGCACACATTTGCTAGTGTGGATCCAATCTCTACCAAGTAAAGCATTGTACTTAGCATTTCTGTCGATCCCGAAGAATGCCGTCATGTAGTCCCTGGTTTCCACACTCAGGTTAATGGGTAGAATTCCTTGAGCCATCTGTCTATCTCCAGTGAAACCAGCAATGGTTGTACTAGTTGGGATTAACCTGGGATTCCTTTTCCTTAATTTCTTTAAGGAAGATTTCGGTAGTAAGTTCACTGCTGTCCCATTATCCACCAAGACTCGGTTCAATTGTATCCCATCGAAGAAGGCCTTGATATACAAAAGCTTGACATGCTGTAATTGTATCTCATCTCCAGCTTGGAATTCATGCAGTAGTATGTGTACCATGTTCACTGACACTGAGCCAAATTGGATGGTTGGTTGTGTCTGTTTCTCCTTTTGGCCACCTTGTTAAGTTACTCCAGAAGCATCCTCCATGCTGCTCTCTGGCATTCCATCCTTCAAATAGTTTGTCACGACTGGCTTTTCAACTAGAAATGTTTGTTCAGCCATGAAGGCTTCGAACATTTCTTCCTCAACCATTTCTTTCTTTTGGCCCAAGCCAACTTCTTTCTCTATCTCGCTGTCACTCTCCATCAATGCCTTCTCCAATCTTGCTAAACTGGACTTCTCTATGGCTTTTAGTTCCAAGTGAACTGTGGCCAACTGTTCTCCGCTACAACCCATTTTGCCTTGTAGAGTTGGTTTTGGAGTATGGTCTGACTTTGGATTCTTCTTTCCTTCCGCCTGTACCAATGAAGAACTCTCTCCACTCTCTTTCAGGTCTTCCTGGTACTGAGTGTACCTACACTGAATTTTCCTCCTTTGTGATCTAGAAATTACGGAGACCATATCTGGTTCCTTTGTTTTTGGGTGTTTAAGCAATACCCAATTGTTTGGAGCCACCAAAGGAGGTTTGACCATCCTACCTTGGTTTCCAATTACCTCTTTTTGGGTAAACACTTCCCTAGGTTTGTTCTGCATCACAAACCAATCTGGAACTTCAGATACCCACGAACTTACTGACCCAGCTGTTGAACTGCTTCTTTCTTCCTTTGAAGTCACCCTCGAAGCTGGCCGTGACGGCCACTGTTTGGCCTTAACTTCATGCTTTGGGCCTAACTCAGGCCTTAGATGATGGTGTCCACTTTCTGTCCTACGTGAGGCTGGTCTAAGGGGCCAATCTCTGGCTTTGATCCCATAAACTGAACCTCTCTCCAGTCTCCTCTCAAAATGACTGCTCTCCATTCTGTAATAATTAGGTGGCCTGGACTCATGTAAAGGCCTCTTGCCCTTGGAATGCATTCTATCAGCTGTTGGTTCAACCCTCAATGGCTGCTGCCTAACACCAGATGGATATGGCCTTTTATTGTAAGCATTGGTTGGTTTAGGACGTCTCTGCACATCCTTGTAATATTGTTTCCCATCAATTGGAAGTCCTTTCAACCACTTGTAGCTTAGTCTGCACCTAGGACACATCCTTTACATTACAGCTGCCTCTAAGGAATCATCATCCAGTACTTCTTCATTAGAGTCTTCCCTCTGGTGTGAGAAACCTTGTCCAATAGCTGGTAGATTTCTAGTGTTTTTCTTGATAGTTGTCTGGTTAGCCACATGCATCTGCACATTGACTTCTTCCAATTCTTTTAAAGACAAGTTCTGAAAGTCCGGTATAATGACATTGGCTGCCATCCCTCAAATTTCTGGAAATGGATTACTGTCGATCCCCATGGCCTTTTCAACTTTGACTGGGAATTTCAAACTTTCTTTTCGAATTTGTTCTTGGATCTTGTCTTGAAAAACAATACAGTTCTTAGTCGAGTGAAACAAAAAATTATGCCATTTATAATATACTTTTCCTTTAAGTTCATCAAGAGATGGAATTTTAACCCCTTTTGGTAACTTAAGGAAGTTGGCCGCAAGCAAATGATCAAAAATGTCATCTACCTTAGTTAAATCGAAAAAGTATTTCATGTGAAGGTCTTTCTTTTTAAACTGCTGTTCAATTGTTATATCCTTATGAGTCAATGCTTCACAGATCACAGGTTCTTTCCTCACAATCTCTGCTGCATCGATCTCATAATTAGGATCTTTATAATATGTCTTGTACGATGCATTATTTTGATCTTGTTCCTCTTCTAGTAATGCTTTGTATCTAGACACCTTATAAGTGAGTTATACTAAGTCTCTGAACTCAGTCGAGTCAAACTTCTTTCGAAGCCTGAACTCTAAGCCATTTTGAGCCAATCTCACGAATTCTGGCTCTGGCAGGATGACTCTACATTTATTTTGAGCCCTTTTAAATCTGGCAATAAACTAAGTAGCCTTCTCGTCAGGCCATTGACTCAATCTTGCCAAGTCTGCCATGGAAACCTCTGGCTCCGATTAGAAGAATTGGGCATGAAATGCCTCTTCCATTTGTTACCAAGTTTGGATAGAGCCAGGTGTAAGGTTAATATACCATACAAATGCTCCCCCAGTTAGGGAATTTGGGAATAACCTTAACTTCATATAGTCATTATTAGTGAATTCACTACATTGAGCGGCAAACCTAGCAACATGCTCCGCTGTTGATTGGTTTCTATTCCCATAAAAAAGGGCGAAGTCTGGTATCCTGAAACCTCTCGGGTATTCATGTACCCTATCCACCCATTCTGGGTATGGTTTCCTGTACACGGGAGTCTAGACCCCCCGAGCCGTTGGTCCACATATCTCTCTAACAATGTCAGCAATTTGGTCCCTAGGGACCATATTTTGTTCCTGCTAAACCACAACTGGAGGGACAAACACGGGATTTGGCAGGCAAACTTGTGCATGTGGTTCTCTTGGTCCATAAGGTGGTATATTTGGGACTGGTTGTCCCTGTGGTACAGGTTGCTGTTGGGGGCGTGGGTGACCCCTTTGAGCCTGTCTTGTGAAAAGACCTGCGAAAGGTGCTGGAACTGGTGTTGTGTCTCTTCCATTTGTAGGAAAACCTTCTAACCCCCCTGGTATATTCGAATAAGGGATTAATGAAACCCCTTGTTCCAGGTATGGCTTCGAACATGGGATTTGGAACCATTCTTATGCCAATTTCTTGTACTGGGCCAAATCCACTAAATCGCGTGGCTTCACTGTTAAGTACTGGGGCATTTTGACCTGCTATAGGCCTCAGAATAGGCTCGTACCAAGACTGAGGTGATTGTCTTTCATAGTTCTGATTACTAGTTTGACCATTAGAATGTCCATTAACTTGCATAGGCTGTTTATCTCTAGCCAATGTTTGCTGAGGGACATTTAAAACTTCCTTTATGTGTCTTGCGTTTGTTGTTTGGTGATTATTCATTCGATCCAAAAAGGATGTTGCCCACCTTTCCATCGTGTTTATTAACTGCTGTCCCATGGCATCTACTAGGCCACCCCATGGATTTATTAGCTGAGTAGATGGAACAATGGATGGTCCAATTCCTTGGTCTCATCCAATATTACGAACATGTGGTACTTGTTCTGAAATACTGGTCTATTCGACCATAGGTTCTGATAAAATGAGAGTTTCCACAAGATGTGTTATCACATTATCTTCTGGATTAGGTATCTCTACCTCTCCTTCCACGCCTTCTTCCAAGCGTTCATTTTCTCCTTGTCTCCTACGTCTAGCCATTTCAATTAGTCCCACTGGGCGTGCCAAAAATATATGTTGACTTTTTGGCTTTTGAAGGTTATTTTTGTAATTACGAGCGTGCCAGCAAGGATCAATTAGTCCTTACAGAAAATTAATTGCCAACCAATTATCAGACGATTGTGTTTTAGTTCTTTCAGCCTCAATGAAGATGACTTTTACTTGTGGTTTGATTTAGGAGAATTAAACAAGATAACAATTAAATGAAAAACAATTGAAGTATTTCATGAAAATGAAAACTTACAATGATCCAAACTCAGCCTCGTAGAGGTTTACAGCGACAATCTACTACCTGAAACTACTCCTATGAACGAAGTGTAGTGCAGGAATTTAAAGTAGAAGAATGTAAAGAACAGGAAATGTAAGACTAGAAATGTAAAACTAAAAAGGAAAATAAGTAGAATAAGACTGTTTTTTTAGATCTGAGTCTGGGAGTTTTTTCTGGGGCCTTCTCTACTATTTATACTGCTCAAGGATGACCATCAAACTGCATTTCTAACCGTCGAACTGCTCCTTCATGATCGCTGATCATATTGCCTCAAGATTAGCTCCATTACGCCATTACTTACAGTTAGGCTTCCCTCCTAAATTTGAATTTGAAATGTGAGTAACTATTGAAGCCACATCACCTTTCATCTCTTTGTCGATCCACTGCTACTCAGATCTCATAATAACCAATACTAACTGCCGCATGTACGATCAGGATCGAAGACTTGAATAGTCTTCCTATATTATTCTTGTTTTGCCACGCGTCGAATTGTAATTGACTTGTACAAAATATGTAGCCAACATTTACCTTTTTAAAATGTTATCATTTCATTTGGGCTATGCTTTTTCTTTCATTTGGGAGAAACTTCTCTAGGAGAGATTACAACCAGAAATTCATAATTCATGACTTGAAACAATGTGCTACCCCAATTTATAAAGCTGTTTTCTTTCTTCTTCTTTTTTTTCTTCTTTTTTTTTTTAATTTTCTTTTATTTTAATAATCATATTTACACCTAATTCATCTTTCATCTGATGTTATTTCAATGTGAAATTAAAAAATAAGATAAAAAAAATGATTTTTATCAGCGCTTTTAGCCATTAGTGTAATCAAATTTACTTTGATAAATAGATTTTTCCATGGATTATTACCCTACTGGCCACATTTATCGAAAATTAAAATAAACTATTCTAGATTATATACTTCCAAAATCCAAAATAAGTACAAGTATAATCTCTATAAACACTTCTTCCACTTACACAAAAAATCATTAACAAAATTAGACACAACCTGGTTACATCGGTGTGGATCCACAAAAATGTGGTTTTACTTCATATGAAAAGGTTGTGTCTAATCCTATTATCATATTATAAGTATATATATTCTATATTAGATTATATGCATTCAAAATCCAAGAAAAATATGAATATCATATCTATAAATGACATTTAATAAAGCCTTTAACATTACTCTAACTAGCATGTCACCCGTGCTATGCACGAGATAAAATAATATCTTTTTTTATTAAAAATATGATAATTATATTTAATTTTTTTGTATTTTTTCTCTCGTAAATAAAATTTTATATATAAGTTTAAGAGTTTTATTTCAAATGTTCCTTTACTATACTCATAAACATAGATTAAAATTGTTGTATTGACAATTAATAATTAAAATTATGCTTTGTTATAAAAAAAAAATGACATAATTCTAATACTTCATTATTTTAGAATAAAAATATATGAATTTTAAAAAATTATTATATTGGTTTTTGAAAGGAAAATAATTAAAAAAAATTAAAAACTTAATGAATAAGAAAGAATTATCGTAACATGTAATTTAAAATATCAAAAAAAAAGTTAAAAATGAATAAAGACTTTAAAACGATGTGATTACAATTAAAACTAATGTCATATTTATTATTAAATATAATTTTATTTGGATATTATTTATATTTTAACATGCCTATTGAAAACAAAAATAAATAAAACTAAAAATATTAATAATTTTGGGTTTTAAAATATGATTTTGTAGACTTGCTATATTAACTTTTGGAAGGAATATATTGGAATTTTTGTACAAAAATTGAATATTAGTCATTGATCAAATCTTATAAGATTTATAAAATAAATTTTATAATAGGAAGAAATTAATGATATTGCAACATATGCATTTTAACAATTTTAAATTTTGAAAAAAAAAAATAGATTAGGATTTTGAATTTCAATTATTGTACAACATTTTTGTTTATATAATAATATAAACAAGGATAGGTAATAGATAGATTAAAACTAATTATAAATATTGCTATATTTAAAGGATATGGTTTTGTATAGCTATATTTTAAATTCTAAAATTTATTTTTTAGCTTCCTATATAAAAAGATTCAAAATTTTAAATTACATATGATTTTTTTCTAAAAACATATGAACTCACAATGGAGTAGAGAGAGAAGTACAATGAAGGAACAAAGGAGCTACGCATATTAAAGATAAATAATTAAATAATTGACTAACACCTTCAATAGTTTTGAAAAAAACTCTATCATGCCATTTTAATATAAAAATTCTAGGAAAACAATATTAACCAACAAAAAATAGATAATCGTTGGTAGAGAGGAGGGAGAGAGGAGGGAGAAATAACACACAAAATATGAAATATAAAAACAAAAAAATGGTCATAGATAAAAAAGAAGAAGAAAGAATGGTGTGCCCAAAAGACAAAAGAATCTGTTTAAAGAATAGAACAGATTAAACATAAACTAACCTCCAATTTGTCTCATAAAAATGAAGTTAAAAAATAATGAGTTTCATTATTCCATAAATATAATATTTATAGGGCGAGCAAAACATAAATGGCTTGGAAAAAGTATAATGTATGATGGCTAAGATTTTTGGATAGAATAAAGAATTGGATAGAAAAAGAGTGCATAAGAACAAATTTTTTTCATCTTTTCTTTTCTAAATTATAAATCATGGAATCATTATAAAAAATAATAAATGATGAGATTTTTCTAAATATATATATATATATATAGTATAGATATGCTTAAATTTATTTGGGAATAAAATTGTATTTAATTATGTAATAGAGAGAGAATCTAGATATAAGATTTAATTTTTATTTTATGTTAGCCTTAATTTTAGGTTTATATAAATTAGACCAGTTGTGCAATATTTTAATAGTATACATTTTATGGGAGGTGAGAGAGTTTTCTTTTCATTAGATTTATTTTAGGAGAGAGAAAATTGTATGAGATTTATATTATTTTTAAAAAGTTAGATTTAAGATTGTAAAACACTTAAGGCCTCTAAGATGAAAAGTCATTTTGGTATAATATATAGCATAGATAGATTATGTAACGCCCTCAAAATAAACAAAAAGAGATATCATATTACCAACATCAGAGCATTCTTACAAGAGATATTACATGTTGACAACAAAAGTAAATGTCATATAGGCTTACAACTTTTCAAGTCAATACCTGGGTTCAACAATTGTAGAGTCCTAACTCTCTTTACACAAAAATAAGCCATTGGCTTGATATACATGTAATACAGAAAGATAATCACAAAAAGATCTCTCAGCCTCTAAACATCCCAAGCTACGTCCTTGGAGGTGGCATGTCACCTGAACCTGAAAATGATGTCCCATATAGAGTGAGTCAACGCCCAGTAGAGATATGCTAAACATAATATGAACAATAAATAAAACAATAGCATTTGATATATGGTTGACACTTATAAACCAATTTACAACACTCTTCAATTCAACATCAAGTACATCCATTTTTCATTTCAATTTCCTTCGCATATACAGTTTCGATTCATAATTATGGCTCAGAACCTGACCAACAGTTGAATGAGGCTATAGCACATATTAAAACACTTCCATACTTCACAATTCACATGAGAATATAATTCGTATTAAAACACTTCCATACTTCAACACTTCCATAATTCAAATGATACACAAATTTGCTGTATCAGTGGAGTCCATCCCCTATCTCCTCTCAAACCATGGAGTGCATCCCATATCTCCTCCCAACAATATACATATATAATGTATTTAAACACTTATCATATACAATGATCAATCAATACACACATTGGCTGTATTATTCCAACCGTCATATTCAATGACATATTCAATGTGATTAGTTTCAGTTTTCCCTAATCATCATACAATGTCTACAACAATCAAGACTATCCTCCACCGATAGCCCAAAGCAATTATTTCTAAACAGATAATTACATCCAACAGATAAATTATCAATATTTTCAAAGGTGGGTGATTAATAAATCCAACTCCACCATTCAATCTTAAAATAAGCCAATTTCATTATTTCCAACTGAATTCCATATTTCCATAACTTTTCCAAATTAATTATACAAATTAATTCATAATAATAAATTAGGGCTTTTCTTTCCCTTTCTCAACATTGACCCCAAAGGTTCAAATATTCACAATAAACATCAATAACCTTTTTTAAGACCCAAAACACGCATGTGTTGGTCAAAAGAACAAAACCCCTCTTTTCAATATTTCAAATCTCAAACCCTAACCTCCCCAAATCAAACCATTCATACAAAGTGCCCAACATCTATGTTAAAACTCATAAAAATGAGTAGTTATCCTTACCTCAAATGGAGAGACCAAATGGAGAAGATGATGAAACTCGAAATGCTCCAAACCCAAAGATTTTCAGATTGAAATGTAGCCCACACCAAGCTCTACACTTTATGCAAAGAAACTATGGTAGAAGATCACTCAAACTAAATGGTTTCTTAGAGAGAAGTTGTAGTCTAGAGTGAGAAGCTCTCAAGTTTGGGTTTTGAAAAGTTAGAGAGAGAGAGAATGGCCCGAAAAAGTGATCCAAAAAGCTATTTTTCAGACTGATATACAAACAGATCTGCTCGAGCGTGGAATGCCCCGCTCGAGCATCAGACACAGACTCACGCTCGAGCGTCAAAAGCACCGCTCAAGTGTCGAATGCACACTTTCGAAAGTTCTGTAGACAAGGGTCCCCGCTCGAGCGTGAAAGTGGACGCTCGAGCGTCCAATGACCTGCAGAGCAAAAATACTAAGAGATGAATAATCTCGCTCGAGCGCCAAACTCCCCGCTCGAGCGGAGGAACAAAAGCAAAGGGTCTGCTCGAGCGTCAAAAGCCCCGCTCGAGCGTAAAGGCCAAAATCTGGGCATCAACTCTTGGTTTTCAAACACAACCAACCTGCTTCAAATTTGCCCAACGCAACGCAAGACTCAAATATCAAGAGTAAATGACAGAAATGAGAATGAGATAACAACACATCCACGGAACTAAGTCTGGAATATAATAAACAATGAAGGGAAAACTGGGATCGCTATAGATTATGAGATTTAAGAAAGAGATAAATATTAGGGGAGAGATTTTAGAAACTTGTAATTCAATTTTTTTTTTTTAATTTTAAATCTATAGTTACTTTGTTAGCCAATAGTATTATTTATAAATATTTTTAAAATTTAAAAAATTAGCATTTTTTGTTTTCTTTTTAATCTATAGTTATTTTGTTAGCCAATAGTACTATTTTTAAAATTACAAAAATTAGCAATTGTGGTTTTATGTTCTTTTTAATCTATAATGTTTTTTTTAAAATATATAATTACTTTGTTATGAGATGAGATTTGTGTTTTTTTTTTTTTTAATGTGTAGTTACTTTATTGTTAGATGGGATTTAGGAAAGAGATAAATATTGGGGGGGGGGGGAGATTTTAGGAACTTGTAATTCAAAATTTTAGGTGGTTTTTTGTTTTTTTTTTTTAAAATTTATAATTACTTTGTTAACCAATAGAATTATTTTTAAATATTTTTAAAATGACAAAAATTAACAATTGTGGAATGAGAGTTTGGAACGCTCACAAGCCTTTCCCTTGTATAATATATAGATAGATATAGATATTTTTATTTGTTTTAGATATTTTTTAAATATACAAATTATTATTTTTAGATTTTTTATAAAAAATAATTTAATAATCTCATCACTAACTATAGTATATGGGAGAAATTAAAAAGGATGCTACAATAACTATGAGAGGAGTCAAAAAGGCTTATAGACTGGAAGAAGTCAATCAATGCTAAGATTATTATTTTTTTTAAATCAAAAAATTAGAAAATTAAGATTGAGATATTGGAACTTCCACAAGACTTGTTGGTTAGAAAACCCATTTTCCTTATGTGATACTAGCCTATCACCCGTGCTATGCACAGGATGATTATAGATATTTATATTTATTTTAGATTTTTTTAATATATAAATTATGTTTTTAAAGATTTTTTATAAAAATAATTTAACAATCTTATCACTAACCATAGTGTATGGGAGAAGTTGAAAAGTGTATCTATAACTATTTGTGTGAGGGGATTTTAAACGCTGATAAGAGGATTTTGACCAAATCAATAACTACAGGCATGTGGAAAGACATGTAGATTGAAAAAAGTTAATAAATGTTGATCAGGGGATTTTGACCAAATCAATAAATGTTGAGTTTTTTTTTTAAGAAAAAAATTAGAAAATTCAAATTGAGATATTGAAGCTCCCACAGGCCTTGAGGGTTAAAAACCCCCTTTTGCTTAATATATAACTAGCATATCACCCGTGCTATGTACGGGATTAAATTTTTTTTAAAAAAAAAAAACTGTTTATATTATGTCAAACATATTTATAAATGGTTACCATAAAATATATGTAATTTTAAAAGAAAATGTTGACATTGCATAATTAAAGTAATAAAAATAAGAATTTATTACATTTGTTCGAAATTCACTGAATAAGTAAAACAAAAAAATAAAATCTAAATTGTTGTGAGCATTCCATCAGCATTCCTGCATTGTCAACATGATAGTTAGGTGGTATTTGGTTATCTTATTTGGCTAAATAATCACAAAAAGACAAAAAAAAAAAAATTCAAAAAATCACAGACAGCCAAAAATCACAAAAAGACAAAAAAAAAAAAAAAACTACTATTCCAAAGCTAAAAAGCCTAAAATCCAATCAACAATACCAAACAAACAAAAAAGTCATAGGCTAAAAAAGTCAAAAAGGCCAAAAAGCCAACTAAAAAAGTCATTGCCAAACAAAGGCTTAGTATTATAATTAATGAATAATACATATATTATGTATTTATAAAATGTTATAAAGTAAAAATGTTATACTTACATATTTTTTTTTTAACCTTCTGAAATGTATAGACATTCTTCTGACCAATCTACATTTAAAAAAAAATAACCGTTGAACTAACTACAATCTTTTTCTCTTTGTGAGTGTTTATATTTATTTTAACTTCAATCATATTAAAAAATTAAATTATAATTTTTTTTTGGCTAGACCAAATACAAATAAAAAAAAAATGAGATAACTTCAATCATACAAATCACAAATATTTTTATGATATTTAACTACAATCATATTTTTTTCATAATAAAAAAAATAATTATAAAGAACCATTAAAGCAGTAAATAAAACGATTAAATCACGTTAAAAAAAAACCATTGAACAAACTACAGTCACATCACATTTTTCTCATAACAAAAAAAATAAATAAAAAAAAGAACTATTGAACTAACTACAATACAATCACATTAAAAAAAAAAGAACCATTGAACAAACTACAATCATATCACATTTTTTCCATAATAAAAAAAAATAAATGAAAAAAAGAACCATTAAACTAATTACAATATAATCACATTAAAAAAAAAGAACCATTGAACTAACTATAATCACATTAAAAAAAAAAGAACCGTTGAACTAACTACAATCACATTTTTCTCTTTGTAAGTATTTATATTTATCTAACTTCAATCATATTAAAAAATCAAATTATAATTTTTTTTTTTAGATAGACCAAATACAAATAAAAAAAGGAAATAACTTCAATCATATAAATCACAAATATTTTTATGCTATCTAACTATAATCATATTTTTTTCATAATAAAAAAAATAATTGAAAAGAAGAACCATCAAAAACAGTAAATAAAACAATTAAATCACATTAAAAAAAAACATTGAACAAACTACAATCACATCACATTTTTTTCATAATAAAAAAAATTAAATGAAAAAAAAAGAAGCATTGAACTAACTATAATACAATCACATTAAAAAATAGAACCATTGAACAAACTACAATCACATCACATTTTTCTCATAATAAAAAAAACAATTGAAAAAAAAGAACCATTAAACTAATTACAATATAATCTCATTAAAAAAAAGAATCATTGAACTAACTACAATCACATAAAAAAAAAAAAAAACTGTTGAACTAATTACAATCACATTTTTCTCTTTGTGAGTATTTATATTTATCTAACTTCAATCATATTAAAAAATCAAATTATAAATTTTTTTTTTACAAATCACAAAAGGAGATAACTTCAATCAAAAGAACCATTAAATGAACTATTAAAATAGTACACAAAAGAAGAAATTGCTAAACCAAATACAAATACAAATTTTATTTTATTTTTTTTGGCTAGACCAAATACATCAAAAAATGAGATAACTTCAATCATACAAATCACAAATATTTTTATGCTATCTAATTACAATCATATTTTTTTCATAATAAAAAAGATATTTGTAAAGAAAAACCATTAAAATAGTAAATAAAACGATTAAATAATTGTGAAGGGATTTTAACCAAATCTCCCAAAAGGCATGGGAATTGAGAGAAATTAATAAATGCTGAGTTTTTTTTTTAAATCAAAAAATTAGAAAATTAGGATTGAGATATTGGAGCTCCCACAAGACTTGTAGGTTAAAAACCCCCTTTTGCTTAATATATAGTATAGACTAGCCTATCACCCGTGCTATGCACGGAATAATTATAGATATTTATATTTATTTTAATTTTTTTAATATATAAATTATGTTTTTTAAGATTTTTTATAAAAATAATTTAACAATCTTATCACTAACCATAGTGTACAGGAGAAATTAAAAAGGCTACTGCAGTAACTATGTACGGACTGTATCTATAATTATTTGTATGAGGGGATTTTAAATGCTAATTAGGGATTTTGACCAAATCAATAAATGCATGTATGTGGATTGGAAAAAGTTAATAAATGCTGATTAGGGGATTTTGGCCAAATCAATAAATGCTGAGATTTTTTTTTTTAAATAAAAAATTTAGAAAATTAAGATTGAGAGATTGGAACTCCCACAAGTCTTGAGGTTTAGAAACCCATTTTTCCTTAATATATTTACAATTATTATCTATATATGTGAATTGCGATTTTTAATTATTCTTTTTTTTAAATGTCTTCTTTTTTTCCTTTTTTATATTATATTAAAGTTTAATATCTTGATAATAATCATATGTGTTGGACTTTTCAAGGAATTAAATATTTTTTTATTAAATTATATTAAATTTTAATATTTTGATAATAATCATATGTGTTGAACTTTTTAAGAAATTTTTTTTTATGCTTGTTCTTAATGCATTAAAGTGTTATTATGAGGGTAAGACTTGGGGGTTGGGAAAAGTTAATAAATGCTAAGGTTTTTTTTTTTAAATCAAAAAATTAAGAAATTTAGATTGGGAGATTGGAGCTCCCACAAAGTTTGGGGTTGAAAATCCCCTTTTGCTTAATATATAACTAGCATATCACCCGTGCTATGCACGAATTGTGTTTACAGTTATCTATATATGTGAATTGTGATTTTTAAATATCTTCCTTTTTTTTTAAATGTCTTCTTTTTTTCCTTTTTTATATTATATTAAAGTTTAATATTTTGATATTAATCATATGTGTTGGACTTTTCAAGAAATTTTTTTTATACTTATTCTTAATGCATTAAAGTGTTATTATGAGGGTAAAACTTGGGGATTGGGAGAAGTTAATAAATGCTAAGATTTTTTTTTTAAAATCAAATATCTTCCTTTTTTTTTTTTTTAAATGTCTTCTTTTTTTTCTTTTTTTATATAAAAAAGATTGGGCAAATTACATATATCCCCCTCGAGATTTAGCAAAATTACAGATACCCCCTGAAGGTACTATTTGCATAACAAATTAGGGAACAAATTGTTATGAAAATATAAAGCTCATGGGGCAATTTGTTATGAAAATATAAACCTCAGGGGGTATCTGTAATTTTCAAAACTTCAGGGGTATCTGTAATTTAGCTAAATCTCAAGGGAGGTATATGTAATTTGCCCTATCTTAATATTTTGATAATAATCATATGTGTTAGACTTTTCAAGGAATTAAATGTCTTTTTTTTAATTATATTATATTAAAGTTTAATATTTTGATAATAATCATATGTGTTGGAGTTTTCAAGAAATTTTTTTTATACTTGTTCTTAATGCATTAAAATGTTATTATGAAGGATAATAATCATATGTGTTGGGACTTTTCAAGGAATTCATGTGTTGGATTTCAAAGAATTTTTTTTTATGTTTGTTCTTAATGCATTAAAGTGTTATTATGAGGGTAAGACTTAGGGATTGGAAAAAGTTAATAAATGCTAAGGTTTTTTTTTTTTTTTAAATAAAAAAATCAAGAAATTTAGATTGGGAGATTGAAACTTCCACAAGGCTTGGGGTTAAAAACTCCCTTTTGTTTAATATATAATATAGATAGATAGATAGATACATATATCATTTTATTTTTATTTTTATTTTTGTGTGGTTTCTATTCTGGTATTTTTTTTTCAATTTATTTAAGATGGAGTTGTGGGTATCTTTTTTTTTAAAATTTAATTTATCTGTGGTTTCCATTTGTTTTTAATTATTATTATTTAGGTAAGTTATTATGTGAGTTAGTTTTTTAGTTTTTTTTTTTGTTATGTTATAATATAATATATAAAATATAGGTAGATATCTACAACTTTAATAAAAAATATTATCTGAGTTTTTGGAAAAGAGAAAAATAATGTAAGTTTTAATATTTTTTTTTGAAAATTTGTGAGAGAGATTAGGAGGGAGAGATTATGAAATATTTTTGTTATTAAATAAATAAATCAGTCAATAGTTTTTTTTAATCTATTTTGTAAATTAAAAATCAATAATTTTGGAAAATTGATTAAATTTTTCCATTAAGTGATTTAAAATTTTGATAGATATACATAAAAAAAAACATAATTATATTATTAAATCATAATTCAAATTTAAATGTTATATCTTTTTGAGATTTATAGCTACATTTTTATCTTTTTTTTATTATTATTTTTGTGTGTAAACATAGTGTATGGGAGAAATTGAAAAGGGTGTTGCAATAATTATGAGAGAAGTCAAAAGGGATTGTGGGTTGGGAGATGTCAATAAATGCTGAGGTTGGGTCAGGAGAAGTCAATAAATGCTGAGGTTTTTTTTAAAAAAAATCAAAAAATTAGAAAATTAGGATTAAGAGATTGGAGCTCCCACAGGCCTTGGGGTTAAAAACCCCCTTTTGCTTAATATATAATATAGACTAGCCTATCACCCGTGCTATGCACGGGATAATTATAGATAATTATATTTATTTTAGATTTTTTTAATATATAAATTATATTTTTTAAGATTTTTTATAAAAATAATTTAACAATCTTATCACTAACCATAATGTATGAGAGAAGTTGAAAAGGATACTGCAGTAACTATACACAGATTGCATCTATAATTATTTGTATGAGGGGATTTTAAATGCTGATCAGGAAATTTTGACCAAATCAATAAATACAGGCATGTGGAAAGACATATGGATTGAAAAAAGTTAATAAATACTGATAAAGGGATTTTGACCAAATCAATAAATGCTGAGTTTTTTTTTAAAAAAAAAATTTATAAAATTCATATTGGGATATTGAAACTCCCACAGACCTTGGGGTTAAAAATCTCCTTTTGATTTTTATAAAAAATTTAATATATAGTATAGATATAGATAGATATGTTGGACTTTTCAGGAAATTTTTTTTATGTTTGTTCTTAATGTATTAAAGTTTTACTATGAAGGATAATAATCATATGTGTTGGAACTTTTCAAGGAATTTATATGTGTTGGATTTCAAAGAATTTTTTTTATGCTTGTTCTCAATGCATTAAAGTGTTATTATGAGGGTAAGACTTGAGAGTTGGGAGAAGTTAATAAATGCTAAGATTTTTCTTTTTAAATCAAAAAATCTGGAAATTTAGATTGGGAGATTGGAGCTCTCACAAAACTTTGGGTTAAAAACCCTATTTTACTTAATATATAGTATAGATAGATAGATGGATATATCTTTTTATTTTTATTTTTATTTTTGTGTGGTTTCTATTCGGGTATTTTTTTTTTCAATTTCTTTATGATGGAGTTGTGGGTATCTTTTTTTTTTTTTTTAAGTTTAATTTATCTGTGGTTTCCATTTGTTTTTAATTATTATTATTTGGGTAAGTTATGATGTGAGTTAGATATGTGATAGACATGTGAGTTTTATTTGAAGTTTATTTATATAAACTTTAAAGATTGTTTTTTTAGTTTTTTAGTTTTTTTTGTTATTTTATAATATAATATATAAAATATAGGTAGACATCTACAACTTTAATAAAAAATACTATCTGATTTTTTGGAGAAGAGAAAATGAATGCAAGTTTTAATTTTTTTTTTTGAAAATTTGTGAGAGAGATTAGGAGGGAGAGATTATGAAATATTTTGTTATTAAATAAATAAATCAGTCAATAGTTTTTTTAATCTATTTTTTAATTTAAAAATCAATAATTTTGAAAACTTAATTAATTTGTTTCATTAAGTGATTTAAAATTTTGATAGATATACATAAAAAATACATAATTATATTATTAAATCATAATTCAAATTTAGATGTTATATCTTTTTGAGATCTATATATCTTTTTTTATTTTTATTTTTGTGTGTAACCATAGTGTATGGAAGAAATTGAAAAGGGTGCTGCAATAATTATGAGAGAAGTCAAAAGGGATTGTGGGTTGGAAGAAGTCAATAAATGCTGAGGTTGGGTTGAGAGAAGTCAATAAATGCTGAGATTTTTTTTTTAAATCAAAAAATTAGAAAATTAGGATTAGGAGATTGGAGCTCCCACAAGCCTTGGGGTTAAAAACCTCATTTTGCTTAATATATAACATAGATATAGACTAGCATATCACCCGTGCTATGCACGAGATTAAATTAAAAAAAAAAAAAAAACCATTCATAGTTATGTCAAAAATATTTTTAAATTGTTAGCATAAAATATATGTAATTTTAAAAGAAAATATTGACATTGCATAATTAAAGTAATAAAAATAAGAATTTATTACATTTGTTCAAAATTCACTGAATAAATAAAACAAAAAAATGACTAAAATCAAAATTGTTATGGGCTTTCTATCAGCATTCCTGCATTGTCAACATGATAATTAGTATTATAATTAATGAACAACACATATATTATGTATTTATAAAGTGTTATAAAGTAAAAATATTATACTTACATGTTTTTTTCTTTACTTTCTAAAAGGTATAGACAAAAGGAGATAACTTCAATCAAATTAAAAAATCAAATTATAAAGAAAATGAGATAACTTCAATCATATAAATCACAATTTTTTTAATGCTATCTAACTACAATCATATTTTTCTCATAATAAAAAAAATAACTTTTAAAAAAGAACCATTAAAATAATAAATAAAAAGATTATTTAGAACCATTGAACAAACTACAATCACATTTTTCTTTTTGTGAGTTAACTTCAATCATATTAAAAAATCAAATTATAAACAAAAAGAGATAATTTCAATCATACAAATCGCAATTTTTTTAATGCTATCTAACTGCAATCATATTTTTCTCATAATAAAAAAAAATAATTGAAAAAAAGAACCATTAAAATAGTAAATAAAAATACTATTTAGAGCCGTTGAACAAATTACAATCACATTTTTCTTTTTGTGAGTTAACTTCAATCATATTAAAAATTCAAATTATAAACAAAATGAGATAATTTTAATCATACAAATCACAATTTTTTTAATGCTATCTAACTACAATCATATTTTTCTGATAATAAAAAAAATAATTGAAAAAATAACTGTTAAAATAGTAAATAAAAAAGATTATTTAGAACCATTGAACAAACTACAATCACATTTTTCTTTTTGTGAGTGTTTATGTTTATCTAATTTCAATTATATTAAAAAATAAAATTATAAACAAAAGAAAATAACTTCAATCAAACAAATCACAATTTTTTTAATGCTATCTAATCATCATCAATAATTAAAAAAATCAATTACAAATTAATTCAATTGATGATTAAAAAACACAATAATTTATTTTTCAAAAAACATAGTGAGTTAAAAAGATCAATTACAATTTTTTTGGGGTCAAAATACAATCTAATCATCATCAATAATTGGTACATTATGTGACCCTAATGAGTACAATCCATTTTGTTTTTCAAAAAACACAGTGAGTTAAAAATCAAATCATAAATTAAGTGAATTGATAGTTAAAAAACACAATAATTTTTTTTTTCAAAAAACACAGTGAGTTAAAAAAATCAATTACAATTTTTTTTTTCAAAATACAATCTGATCATTATCAATAATTGGTACTTTAAAAATCAAATCAGAAAAAAATCAAACCAAATCACAAATATTTTTATACTATCTAACTACAATCATATTTTTTTCATAAATAATTGTATAGAAAAATCATTAAAATAGTAAATAAAAGATTAAATCACATTAAAAAAAAGAACCATTGAACAAACTACAATCACATCACATTTTTTCCATAATAAAAAAAATAAATAAATTAAAAAAAAGAACCATTGACTAACTACAATCACATTTTTTTTTTTTGTGAGTGTTTATGTTTATCTAACTTCAATCATATTAAAAATAAAATTAAAATAGTAAATAAAAAGATTAAATAACATTAAAAAAAAAACCATTGAACTAACTACAACAATCATATTAAAAAAAAAAAGGCATTAAACAAACTACAATCACATCACATTTTTTTCATAATAAAATAAATAAATGAAACAAAAGAACTATTAAACTAACTACAATCACATTTAAAAAAAAAAAGGATCTTTCAACTAATTATAATCACATTTTTCTCTTTATGAGGGTTTATATTTATCTAATTTCAATCATATTAAAAAATCAAATTATAATTTTTTATTCGCTAGACAAATCACAAATATTTTTATGTGCTATCTAACTACAATATTAAAACAGTAAACAAAAGGAAAAATTAAGAAGGAGAAAATAAAAAGAAGACTTACTGTTTGCATACGTGGTCACTGAAGTTGAAAGTGCACAAGCGAGAAGTTAAGAAGGAGAAAACAAAAAGAAGACTCATTGTTTGCAATAGATATGTGAAAAGTTAAAAAGAATATGTGTATTAGAAAAGTTAAAAAGACTTGAAAGAATTTAATAAGTGCTAAATTTTTTTAAGTTAAAAAGAGTGTGTGTATTGGAGAAGTTAAAAAGACTTGGAAGAATTTAATAAGTGCCAAGTTTTTTTTAAAAAAAAATCAAAAAAAATTAAGAAATTAAGGTTCAGATATTGGAACTCCCACAAAACTTGTGGGTTAGAGATAGATATAAATAAATAGACAGATATAGATATAGATATTTATATTTGTTTTAAATTTTTTTTAATATGTAAATTATTTGTTTTGGAAAAGTTACTGTAATAATTATGAGAGAAGTCAAAAAGTCTTGTGGGTTGAGAGAAGTTAATAAATGCTGAGGTTAATTTTTTTTTTAAAAAAACAAAAAATTAGAAATTAGGATTGACATATTGAAGCTCCCACAGGTTTTGGGAGTTAAAAATCCCCTTTTGCTTAATATATAGTATAGATATAGATATAGATATAGATAGATACCTACTTCAATAACTTACCAAGCTGGCTCATTCTTGGCGCCTAAGAGCATCTCCAATGGTTGTTACTATATTGCCATTGCTATTGCTATAATTTGGCAATGAATAGTGTTATTTGCCAAATTATAGCAATGGTGCTCCAATGGTCATTTGCTATTTTTGGCAAATCTCAACCAACTTTCCCTCCAAGTATGTAGGTATTGTTTGGATATAGGTTTTTTTGTGATTTTATTTTTGTTTATTTTTTGTCTTTTATGACATTTTTTTACCTGTTTGTTAAAAAAATTATATATTTATATTATTCCTAACTAGACAAATATAAAAAATTTAAAAAAAAATGAAAAATTGGAAAAAAAAAATTTGTTTGATTAATTCACCCCACCAAAAAACATATCATAACATATTTAATAAAAAAATTTAACTGCACATAAATACTAAACAATCACCAATTACCCACCAACCACCAACAACCATCCATTATTAACCCAACATTCATTCACTAACAACTATCCACCCAACAACCATCCATTATTCATTCACCCACCCAATAACCACCCATTATTCATCCACCCACCCAACAACCATCCATTATTCATCTACCCACCCAACAACCATCCATCATTCACCCACCCACATTTTCTCTATAAATATAACATAAGGTTTTTTACAATTTTCATATTCACCTATCCATCATTTTCATATCTTCTAAACTCTCTGTACCCACTCAACAAATTTTTTACAATTTTCATATTCACCCACTCACCCCTCTACCTACAATGAACAATTTGACTAAAGCCATATTCAATGAGATTTTGATGAATCTCCATCATCTGATGATGATATCATCATGATGCAACTATTTGCAACGCAATAACAAAGAATACAGATGTTAAGCCTAAACCAACCAGTAATACCCATTGTCAAGTGTACCACAACTTCAGACTGATACCAGTATTACTCGTTGTCAAGTGTCATGCGATCCGAATGAAAAGTATGCTCAATTTGTGTTAAATAGGCAGAGGATTAAATCTACTGAAGGCCATAATGCAATTCGTAATGATCTAATTGAACACTTGTTGTCCCGAGTTGGAGAGTAGGATTAAGTTTGTATTTTATCTTTTTAATGACAGTTAATGTCTTTTTATTATAATAAAATTATCTTCATTTAATGTCAGTTAATGTATTTTATCTTTTTATTGCCTTCATTTGAAATAATATATTTATTTTTTTGCATTATACTTTATTGAAAAAATTAAATTATCGTACAAATTAATCAACATTATACACTGAAAAAATAATATTACATTGTTTTGTAGAAAATACTAAAAAATAAAAAATAAAAACATGAAATGACATTACAAATTGAAAATTACATTGCCAATAAAGACTAACAATTACATCAAAAATTAAATGACATTGCTAAATTTAAAAATACATTATCCCTGTAATTATTCATCAGGAGGCATGGGGAAATAGTAATTTGGGCTGCTAACATTTGAGGACCACTTGGCGAAAATCTCATTTTTTCGCATTGTGTAATATGCCTTTGTCTGAGGGTCCAAAAGGGAAATATCCGTAGTCATTATCTCATGTTCTTCGTTTCTGATCTCAAGTTCTTTCATTTCCTGCAGTGCTTGAATCCTTTTTTCTTCTCTTTCATCTTTCTTCTTTTCTTTCTCAGCAAGGTGTTGGTTAAATGTATCCAATTGTATGTTCATTTTTTGGACTTGAGCTTCAACCACTTGATTTCTCCGAAATAATTCTTTTGAAGCTTTCCTACCTATAGGCCTTTTACCCCTTACAGAGACATTGCCCTCACCGACAGTTGGATTATTACCGACACTTGGACTGGTGTCATCTTCAAGAGAAATGCAGTTATCCATAGGGGAATCGAGGGCTGAATCAGGGGAAAACGGTGTATGTATCCTTGACTTCACCGTATTAGTAAGAGCTACATTTTGCCACCTGATTATGTTTTGCAAGATTGACCAACAATGTTCAAAAGGAAAATGTTTCTTTTCATCTTGATGGTATAAAAGTTTTGTTTGAAGCATCTATATCAATAAAATATTAAATTAAGTAATTATTTAATTTTTATATGAGACGAAATAAAATAAAATAAAAAACTAACGTAATAAATAAAGATGAAATCTTACCAGATCAACTTGAGACATCCCACTTGGGTGTAGATTTTCGACTTGCGCTAAACATCCACGAAATTTGTTAGAACATTTCATGATTGTATCCCATCGAGATTGGATAGAAACTTGTGTTCCTGACTGATCATTCCGAAGGGCGCAATAATTTTCATAAATTCTCCCCCAAAAGTGAGTACAAGATTGTGAATTGCCAACAATTGGGTCTTCAGAAATGTGACACCAAGCTTTACAAAGTGTCATATCTTCAGCAATGGTGAATGACTTTCCTCTCTTTATTTTTGATGAACCTTCCATACCGATTGTGTAAAGAAAATATAAACAAAAATGTAATTTAGAAAGTTTGTTGTGAAATGAAATTGGGTAAAAAGAGAGGAAAGAAGGTTTGTATTTATAGAAGAAAAAAAAAAGTCATTTTTTTATAGCCGTTTTAACATAAAAAAGAGCCGTTGTGGATATGTTTCACTTATGTTTTTATTTAATTTTTATTTTTTTTTAATGAACAAAGTAGCACACTTGGATCTATGCCGTTGGATTGTTATTAATCAACGACTGAGATCAATCATGTGGAAAAATCTGGTCATTGAAGTTCAATAATGTTAGGAAAGTTTCCAGATCTACTCTGAAAAATTTGAGAGCTTGGAAACTTCAGAGAGAGAGATAGCACACTTCGGATAAACTTCAAAGAAGATCAGAGAGAGAGAGAGAGAGAGAGCTTCGAAACACTTCGAATCTCTGCTTAAGATCAATGAACTTCGAATGAGTGAAGATCAGAGGGAGAGAGCTTTGGATGAACTTCGGATTAGCTTCAGATCAGCTTCGGATCAGTATCTCCTCCTCTTCCACTTCATCTTCGGATCAATGATCATCCCCCATCTTCTCTCTCTCTGCAACCCTCTTCAACCCTCATCTTCAACCCTCTTCAGATCGAAGCCGTAGCCCCCATCAAATCCAGGTACTTTTCTTCCAAAACTCATAATGGATTATTTGAGAAATTAATTTGAGATTATTTATGTTGGTATTCCTGAAATTTTTTAAATCTGTTATTTCTGAAATCTGTTGATTTGCTGATATTGCTAAAATTAATTTGATATTGCTGTTGGTATTTCTGAAATTTGTTGATATTCTTGTTCATATTGCTGAAATTTTTGAAGATGAATTTGGTATGACTTTGCTGAAATTCTTGATGAATTTGTAAATATTGATATTGATGAATTTGCTGAAATTCTTGATGAATTTTGTATGAATATTGATGAATTTGATGAAATTCCTGTTCATTCTAATTAATTTGTGATGATTTCTGTTTTAAACGACATGGTGAATTTTATTTCTTTTATAAAAAACTTCAAGCATTCTGGAAAATCCCAACTGAAAGGGAAGGAGGGAATGAGGGAAGGAAGAAAATAGTTTAATTTTGGGTGACTTGGCGGATTTGGCAGCTGCCAAAGTAGCTACCAAATTTGGCACATGATTTGGCAGTTGCCAAATTTGGCAGCTGTTATAGCATGCCATTGGAGAAGCTAAGATTGCCCAAGCTGCTATATTATGGCTTTGGCAGCTAATTTAGTCATCCATTGGAAATGCTCTAAGAAAACATTTAGCTTAAATTTTCAAATTTTCAAAGGTTAACATTTATTTCTTATGTTTTGGAATGGGTAATTGTGATAACTTCTCTTATAGAGACAAGGTCAAAAGGATGCAAGATTTTGGATTAATTTTTCTCAAATTTTAATTAAGAACTAGCCACCAGTGTTCTTAAACCAAAAAATAAAAAATAAAAATAAAAATTTTAATTGCTAATTGTAAATCCAAACCTTGAGTGACCAAATTACAAATAAAATAAAATATTATAAGTGAAGTATTGCGCCGCTAAAAAATAACTGTCAAAATGGACATCTTTATTTAAGATGAATGGACCTCAAATTAACACCACCACCAAAAAATGATTGTTGATCAAGACAATAATTGTCGATCGAATTAAAATTTATCCTAACTTTTAGGAGTCGCGTGTATTTAAAGCAAATGAAGCCCCAAGGGTAAATTACACTTTGCACCCCTACACTTTACATCAAATTCCACTTTGGCCCTTTTGTTAGCCTCATTGTTAACAGAGGTTAGTCACATGAAAAATATGTGAGGATAAATTACACTTTGCACCTCTGCACTTTACACAAAATCTCACTTTAGTCCCTACACGTTAAATTTGTAACACTTAGCTCCCTAAAGGATAACTTCTGTTAGCCTCACTATTAACAGAAGGGCCAATGTGACACTTGACCAAAAGTGCAGAGGGTTAAGTGTCACAATTTGATGTGTAGGGATTAAAGTGAGATTTTGTATAAAGTACAGGAGTGCAAAATGTAATTTACCTAAGCTCCAATTAATTGTGTCATCACAACATGATTGCCGATGAAAAAGCACATTTATATTTAAAACAATTGGACTTGAAATTAATTTTGCCATGAAAAAATGATTGTCAATTGAATTAAACTTTATCCTAGTTATTTAAAATCATGTGTATTTAAAACAAATTGAGCTCAAATTAATCCCGCCGTTAGAACATGATTGTCGATCAAAAAGGACATATATGTTTAAAACAAATGGATTCCAAACTAATTATGCCGCCAGAAAATAATAGCCTATTATGTTAACTTTTATTCTAATTTTTACCCTTAAAATTTGAAGTAATATTAATACTGATTATCAAATTGACTTCACTACTAAAATTAAAAATTGAAAATTATATATTGAAAATTGAATCTCGAGTTTTTTAAACTAAAAAATTATTTGATAAAATCTTATGTGTTAAACTAAAAAAAAATAAAAATGAAAAATTATTTAACTTGTACTTGTTGAAACTAAAAGAATAATTTTTTCAATTTTTTCTTCTAATTAACTCTTAGGTGGTGGTGGTGTTTTTTTTTTTTTTTTATCTGCTAAAAAGAAGACTTTATTGATATAAATCATTGAACAAGAAGATAATACATCAATAAAGAAAGAGAAGAGATTTGTACAAAAAGTATTATTGCAAGACAAAATGATTCCAACTAAGTTGGCACCGCAAAGCAAGCCTAATCATTTGCTAGTACAAACACTGAGAGTTCATGAAAAACCAAGCAAATAAAAAAAACCCCAAAGACAAACACTGAAACCCAACACAAAGATGACAACACCAACAATGTTGGCTCCAGCCCACATGGAGGAGTAGTTAGAGGTTGGCTCCAAGTCAAGAAGTAGGAGGGAAGAAGGAAGATGACAGTTGGTAGTTCGCAGCCCAATAACTTTGTTTTTTGACTTTGTATTCCCTCAATTGTGTATAAATTGAAGTGAGGATGAGGGTCTAAAGAACAAGGAAACACAGAGTGTATGCAATCTGTGAGTGAGAGTGCTATAGATAAAAAGTGAGGTGTGAGTGTTGTAAACTCCCTCCGGGAAATTCTATAGTAGATATCTCTCCCGTGGACGTAGGCTACAGCTGAACCACGTAAAGCTCTTATGTTATTGTGTGTGATTGATTTCTAAGTGTGTCTTAATCCTAACAAGTGGTATCAGAGCCTCGTTGGTCGATTTTCGAAAAAACAGGGTGTGTTTTTCAGAATTGCCAAAAATCATGTTGCTCGAAATTCACTTTTGAGCATACCAGAAGGAAGTTCTCGACGAGAGAAGTCCATAACTGCAAAGTAGAGCCCCAAAATAGCTTCCACGTGCTCTCTTGCGCCACCTAAAGAAGGCGCGTGAATCCCAATCTCAAACACGCGTCACACGCCTCGTGAAAAGCACCAGTGCGTCATCCCAGTCTCAAACACGCGCCTGACACGCAGCGAAAGGAAGAAGGAAAGTGTTCTACGCATTAACGCCACGTCATCGACACGTGTCTACCACGTCAGTGTCACATGTCTGGCACATCACCGCCACGTGTCTGCCAAGTCAGTGCTACGTGTCTGCCACCAGTCGGGTTGGCCCGACCCAGAGATAGAGAAGTTATTCGGTGCTACACGGCTATAGTACATCCGCAGATCTAAACTGTTGAACATATTTTGGCTAATTCCGAGCTATTTGAAGTCCAATTTTGGTGATCTAATAGTGGTTTCCAATTATTTGGAGTATTCCAGAGAGATCCGTACGGTCAGATTTTTGAATCAAAGTTTCTGTAAAAAGTAAGAAGACAATGGAGGAATTCACATCAATTTCAGGATCCATGATCAAGTTGAATCCTTTTAATTATGCAATTTGGAAGTCGCGGATGGAAGACAACCTATATTATAAAGACCTGTTTGACCCTATTGCTCTAAACGGGGTTAAACCAGAAGAAGTGAAGGATGAAGACTGGATAAAGATGAACTGGAAAACTGTCAGTTGTATCAGACAGTGGATAGACCACTGTGTGTTCTACCATGTCGCCCAGGAGACAAATGCATATGTCCTCTGGACAATGTTAGAAGGAATGTACCAGTTAAAGACCACTCAGAACAAAGCCTTGGTGATGAGAAGGCTTGTAAATCTGAAGTTGAAGAATGGTATGTCTGTCGCCGAGCACACTAGTGAATTCAAGAATTTGGTGAATCAACTTGCAATCATCAAGATGCCCTTGGACGATGAAATGCAAGCCGTACTACTGCTCAGTTCTTTACCGGACAGTTGTGAGACGTTGGTGGTTTCTCTCAATAACTCTACACCAGAGGGGAAGCTGACCATGAGCATGGTCATAGACGCCATGTACAATGAAGAGACAAGAAGGAAAGACATGGGAGGTAATCATTCCCATGCTCTTGTCACAGAAGATAGAGGCAGAGACAGAGGTAGAGGAAGAGGCAGATGAAGAATCAAGGGTAGAGGCAAACAGAACAACAAGAGTAAATCCAAAGACAGTAAAAGTCAAGGCAACTCTAGCTTCTCTTGCTTTCACTGTGTCCAGGAGGGTCACATAAAGAGGGACTGTCCAAGCTGGAAAGATAAAGGCCAAAGCAGTAAGTCAAAGGGAGATGAGAACACGACAGCCACAACAACTGATGAAATACTTCTTGCAGTTGGTGAAGAGGAGGATTGCCTTCACGTGGCTGACCACAGCTGTATAGAGTGGGTGATAGACACAACTGCATCCTATCACGCCACTTCCCACAGAGAACTCTTCAGCTTGTACAATGTTGGAAATTTTGGCACTGTTCAAATGGAAAATTCTAGCTATTCCAAGATTGTGGGCATTGGAGACAGTAGTATTCAGACTAATGTCGGACACAAGCTGGTTCTCAAAGATGTGAGGCATGTTCCAGATTTGCGCCTCAATCTTATCTTCGAAAGCGCTCTAAACCAACAGGGCCATACAAGTACATTAAAAAATGGCCATTGGAAGTTGACAGGAGGAACTTTGACAATCGCTAGAGGAGAGATGCCTTCAATATTGTGCAAGACTCAAATGAAGATTTGTCTACGAAGTCTTAATGCAGCAGAAGACAAGGAGTCACTAGACTTATGGCATAGAAGATTGGCTCACATGAGTGAGAAGGGATTGTATCTATTGGCAAAACAATCCAAGATACCCTAATCCAAAGGGAGTGCCCTGAAGCCATGTGATCATTGCCTTTATGGCAAGCAGCATCGAGTATCATTCAGTTCAACGAGCAAGAGGAAAACATAAATGCTCAGTATGGTATACTCGGATGTTTATGGCCCAATCGAAGTGGAGTCACTTGGCGGCCACAAGTATTTTCTGACCGTCATTGATGATGCATCAAAGAAGTTGTGGGTGTATTTCCTGAAGATGAAGGATGAGGTATTCCAGCACTTTCAGGAGTTCTATGCAATGGTGGAAAGAGAGACCGGGAAGAAGTTGAAGTGTCTTCGCACAGACAATGGTGGTGAGTACACTTCCAATGCTTTTGAAGCATATTGTGCTAGCAAAGGTATCCGGCACGAGACAACAGTTCCTGGTACCCCACTACACAATGGTGTGGTAGAGAGGATGAACCACACTATTGTTGAAAGAGTCAGATGTATGCTCAGAATGGCAAAGTTACCAAACTCATTATGGGCTGAAGCCGCCTTGTACAGCCTATTATTTCATCAACAAGTCGTCTTCAGTCTCGTTAATTTGTGCAATACTGGAGGAAGTCTGGTCCAGAAGAAAGATATCGTATTCTCACTTGAGAGTCTTCAGGTGTAAGGCGTTCGCACACATCTCTAAGCAAAACAGACAGAAGCTTGATGACAAGTCCACTTCATGCGTATTTGTGGGCTATTCAGATACAGTATTTGGGTACAAGTTGTGGGACCTAGTGAACAAGAAGATGTTTCGGAGTAGCAGATTTTGAGAAGTCTGCAAAGTCTAGAGATGTCATCACTCCAGACCTGTTCCCATCTCCCCGAGCCATCACAAAATGCTAGATGTGATGATGTGCAACAAGAAGTGCCAGAGTTACAGGATCCTATGCCAGAAATTGAGAATCAGGAGGAAAGAGATGAAGACCCGAATGAAAAAGGTGTTGAGCAGAGGGAGCAACCTCCTCAACCAGAGGCAACTGGGCCTCAGTTGCGAAGATCTGGAAGAGCTGCTGTGCCATCAACCAAATATTCTGCTTCTCAGTATATTCTGATTATTGACGAGGGAGAGCGCGAGAGTTTTTCGGAAGCAAAGAGTCAAACAGAAAAAGACTATTTGATGCAATCCATGAAGGAGGAGATGAGTTCATTGCAAAAGAACCACACTTATGAGCTTGTTCCACTTCCAAGAGGCAGGAGAGCCTTGATGAACAAATGGATGTATAAGTTGAAGAAAGATGACAACGGTAAAATGCTGCAGCATAAAGCTCGCTTGGTGGTAAAAGGTTTTGGGCAGAAGAAAGGAATTGATTTTGATGAGATCTTCTTCTCAGTTATGAAGATGACTTTCATTCGAGTAGCTTTGGAATTAGCAGCTCACTTGAATCTGGAGCTAGAACAGATTATGTCAAGACTGCCTTTCTCCATGGTGACTTAGAGGAAGAGATATATGGAATAGCCAAAAGGATTTGAAGTTAAAGGGAAACAGAATCTAGTGTGCAAATTGAAAAAAAGTCTCTATGGCCTGAAACAGGCGCCAAGACAATGGTACAAGAAGTTTGATTCATTCATGGTGGATCATGAGCACACAAAAATGATAGCAGACCAATGTGTATATTTTCGAAGGTTTTGGATAGAAACTTCATCATCCTACTATTATATGTCGATGATATGCTGATCATCGGACAAGATACTGCTATGATCAACAAGTTAAAAAAGGACTTGTCCCAGTACTTTGACATGAAGAATTTAGGCCCAGCATAACAGATTTTGGGCATGAAGATTGTTCGTGACAAGAAAGCCAAGAAGATATGGCTGTCATAAGAGAAATATATTGAACAGGTGATTGAAAGGTTCAACATCACCAAAGAGTCCAAATCTGACAAATCGTTTGGAAAAATCGATTTTAATAAAAAAAAGGCCAAACATGGACTGCTTTGCCATATTACAAAGTCACCACCTGAATATTCTATTTTTGGAAAAATTTAGGAAACCCTGACTTGTGCCAAAGGCCACGTGTCCGTCATCATCAAAGATGCCTCGGCTTGGGAACTTGGGTACGAGAGGGGAAGGTCCTGAAATGAGCATCCTCGCTCGCCCGATCAAAAGTTCGGCCTCTACTAAGCATGATATGTTGTTTTATAAACCTCATGTGTTCTTATCCGTTTTTTATTTTAACTTTGCTATGTGATACGCACAACATACAAATATAGACTAAGTCGCGAGATTTGGAACAAATCAATTCATGTTTGTTTTAAAAAATGGTTTGAAAATGCCACCCTCAAGTGGGTTAAAGCGCGGATTTGCCATCTCACAAGATGGGCTTGAAACATGATTTGCCGCTTCGCAAAGTGGACTTAAAACTCACATTTATCGAATTGTTCCAATTCAAAAAACAAAGCCTCCATCTACAAGCATTCATGCAGTTAATCATTTAAGCAAGTAGCCTCATGACAAGCATGTAAAACATGGCAACACTCACACTCATGCAAGGATGCTAAAGCATAAAACTTACAGTGTACTCTAAGTCATAACAAAAGCTAGTTAGAAAACAATGCATGATCCTAACTATACAAGATACCTAATGCAACACATACAATAATGCAACTAATAGGCTCGGCTATCTGAGATGGCATATGAATGCAACAATTTGATAACATGCTTTGAAACACGTATTCAAAGAAGTATTGAAATACGATGTAGTTTTAATGATGCGCCGAGCCTGGGTGCATGCAAAACAAATGAATGATGCACGCATGCAAGCATAAGGTATGCTAATTGAAATATGATCCCTAATCTAACCATCGAAAGTGGTTAAATAAAAGGGAGAAAGACGTGGGATTAGAAGACACGCGCGCACACACACACACACACACACACACACACACACACACACACTTATTATAACATTGTGCCCTCGCAAAGGATGGTCCGAATGAATAAGCTAAGCCAGGCTAACTTATCTAATTAAACTAATTAGACTAATTATTACAAGCCAGAATAAAGAAATAACTAAACTAAGCTAATCTACTTAATTATTACAGCACTTAATTAATTAACAACTAATTAATTAAATTACAACATCAACGCACATTAATTACACATGCAATACATTTACTACATTGCCTCAGCTCTGCTTCGAGAAGTCGAACATGCATGCATTCGATTTTCACCCTGAAAAGCTCCCCAATTTGCTCTTGAGAGGCTCTGTTTGCAGGGTTTCTCCAAGAACTTTCTGCACCATCTTACCAAATCACTGCCGAGGAGTGCACCACTAGCCTGCCGGCCATGAGAGCTTGCTGCCGACCATCTGTCGACCAAGAGTGGGCCTTTGCCGGCCAACAATGAAGCACTGCCGGCCATTGGTGTGCTAAAACACCAAACTGCAACAGAGCACAACAGAGGAAAATTGAGGGTTTTCCTAGGACATGTTTGTACTGCACCCTCTCCTTATCATCTTAAAACATCAAAGGAGTGGCACTTCTTGGATCCAAAGCCACCAATCAAACATTTTCAACGCATGATGGCCAAAAATCCAAGTTGTACACTTTTAATAAATGCACAAAACAAAAACACAAGTCCATTACCTTATCATGAGAGATCAAAGGCAATGAAGACAAAGGAGATTGGCTCATTTCATCACTTTGAGTATGAAATTGACCAATCCACCTTATGTTCAACATAACGTCCGGTTGAACACAATGCAATGCAAGCATAACATGCTTATCTTGGTCATGTTTTACTTGTCTAATTCTTGTTTACACTTTTTACATTACCGATTAGTCATTTAACCGATTAAGTCCAATGCGAAAGTCCTCTAATTGGAAAGATAGCCTAAGCCACAAGTGTCTTGAGCATGAAAGAGGTCTCATGCTGTTGGTTAGTAGATATCCTCAAGAGAGGACTAAAACCATTAGGCATGAAGGCCTCAATTTCATGCTCAAGCCAACAAGGGGCTCAAGACCACTTTCAAAGCAAATTGAAAAATGAAGAATAGAGGGAGGTTGCAGACTTTTCAGAGCTGATATGGCATGCAAAGGACACTAATTCATGCAAACAACATGTTCAAAGTCAAAAGCATCAAAACTAGTGAAGAGCATTACACTAGAGGCATGCAATATCAAGCTTAAATGACCAAACCAACTTTGGATAGAGCTTAAACATGCCAAATCAGTGGCTAAAACATGCTAAGATCTAGGCACAAAAGGCAAGAAAAACATACTCGCATGTTGGCTCACAAGCAAGGCATAAGTCACAACTCACAAAAGTAATGAAAGAGTGAACTAAGTGAGAGTGTGACAGAGGTATATGCAATAAAATTACATGCTAAACGATGCTATACCATGTAAACATCACAAGCGAAGCATGTTAGAGGCCTTAAAACACAAAGCTAGTAAAGCCATTTACACTACAACCATACAAAGCATGAGTCATATGACCAAGACCACCCAAAACAGAGTTAAAGCATGTTAAATTAGTAGCTAAAACATGCTAAGATAGAGTCCCAAAAGGGTAGAAAAACGTGCTCACCTCTTGGGCCATCTATACATGTAAACAAGATACAAGGAGGGAGGACCACTCCCTCCCATTTTGGTCCTTAAAACCAAGTTTCTACCACTGAAATTTCTTTGGAATTCAGTGGTTAAAATGCTAAGAAATGGTATTTTAAAAGTTTTAAAAGATGGCACAAAACTTAGCAAATAAGCTACAAAAGAGGGTGAACCTCCTCCAACTCCAAAAAGGCCTTAAACCACTATTTTTAAACCTTAAAAAAAGAGGTTTTTTTAGTTGAAAACTAGGCAAAAAACAGCATGCAAAGGTGGCCAAACTAGTGTGCAAAAATGAGCTTAAAAGGGGTAAGCTTTATACCTTTGAAGCACAACAACAAAAAGCCACTTTTTTTGAGCTAAAACAAGCTTTGAGAGCTCAAACAAGACTTCCAAGAATCTCAACTCCAAGATGAAGGTGTTTGGCTAAGGGTCCTAGTGCAAAGGTGTGAAGAATTCTCACTTTCAAGCATAAAATAGGAAGAGGGAGAGAATTCTAGAGAGAGAGAGAGACAAAGATCTTGCTCTGAAAGTTTTTGGAACCTCCCACATGCAAGAGGATGGCTTCTACATATAGAAGATACAAGAAGCCTTCAAAGAAATCCAGCCATCCACGTGCAAGCGGATGAGCTAATCTGTGCAAATAGCTGTCAAAAATATTAGAAAAATATCTACTGATGCACTAGTGGCTGGCTGGCCATCAGTGATAACCGGCAGGGGCTCATTGATGGCCGGTAGGGCTCATCAATGGCCGATAGGCCAAAATCCATGGCCGACAGTGCCTTTTCATGGCCAATAGTGCACCAAGAAAAACATGCTGGAAGGACCAAAACATGGTCCAAAAATGGGGCAGAATGGATACAGGGTTTGGAAAGCTCAAACCTGTGACGTTCCGCTACAAAATTCGAGCACTTGACGAGCAATCAAACTTGTAACTGGATGTACCTGCAAGCACATCCAAGTCTTGAGGACGATCAAAAATAAGGTGTCTACAGTTGCCCCTCTTTGACAGAACTCAAAGTCACAAAAATGACGTGAGTGAATGTCAAAGCCCAGAGACGACCCATTTTTGACAAGGCCAAAGACTTGGACAAATATTCAAGATAACAATACAAAATGCACCCGCAGGGCTGGGGTACAATGAAAATGATATGCACAATGCAAGAGCATAACTTATGATTATGCAAAGAGGGCTGTAATAAAGCATTTAAATGCTATGCAAAGTAAATACAGCATTTTAAGCAAGCCAACGAGTTACAACAGTCTCACACATGAGAAGAAGCAAACAAACAAACGCGCCACGTGTAAGAAACGCAAGTCGAATCGCATTTGGATTGTTATACACTTTTGGATCGACATCGACATCGATATCGTCTTCTTTCTTCTTTTTCTCCCTTGATTGTTATACATTGGTTTGAATCAATGAATGTTGAGATCTGAAACTATTCTCATCGATTTGGGGGATGGGACATTTGAACAGATAAAAAGTTGCAGTAGGTGTTACTTTCGCGAATATGATCCAAGTAATAAATGCCCAAATTTCCTTTGGGTCCCAATTCCAATATGACCCCCATGCTTCATTAGCCCATACTGCTCCCGAAAGAATACCTATGGTTAAAAAGATAAACCTTATACTAATAATACGATAACTCCAATGATGCAATTGTTGAATCAATTGGAATCTGTAATAATTCTTAGTAGAAAAAAAAGAAGTATTTCCAAAAACATTGCTTCTTTCATTTATATATTGGAATTTGCCAAAGGAAAAAGACTCATTGAATAAATGATTACTTTTATAAAAAATATTTATGTCTTTTCGAAATGTAATGACTAGAAGTGCTACTGATAATAATGATCCACATAAAAGAGCTGCATAACCCAATACCAGCATACTTACGTGCATTATTAACCACTCAGATTGGAGAGCGGGTACTAATATTGCGGATTGATGTATTTCAGTTAAAAGACTCGAAGTAGTAAAGCCTTGTGTAAAAATAGCACTTGGCGCGATTATTGCACTTAAATAAATTTTTTTTTGAAATACGGAACGATATAAATAATGGAGAAACCCCATGAAAGGAAGAGTAATGATTCATATAAATTACTTAATGGGAAATGCTCCGAATAAATCCAACGAGTGATTAATAATCCTGTTATACAGAAAAAGGTCACCATCATGCCCTTTTTTGATGAATCATATAGTTTTACTATTTCATTGACTAATATGGTTGTTATTAAATGAATTGTAATTACAATTGAAACGATAGAAAAGGAAATATGAGTTAATATATGTTCTAAGGTTAAAAATATCATAAAAAAAAAAGGAAAGAGGAATCCTTTAATGACAGAATGGAAATCGGAAATTGAATTCATTATAGGATGTATTCTATCTTTTTTAAAAGACGGCATGCTGCTACTCGGACTCGAACCGAGATGCTCTAGCACTGCTTCCTAAGAGCAGCATGTCTACCAATTTCACCATAGCGGCTTTCCTTTCTCAAATTTATAATAGACTATTCATATTCAATTGTCGAGATTGAAGAAGTCAATTCAATGTAGTATTTTTCAGGAAACATTCAAATTGATGAATAAAAATTCATAGAAATTTGAAGTTTCATTATTTTAAATTAGGATATCCGTTTTTTGATCTTTTGTGTAATTTATACTCTTCTGGAATTAAACTGTTGTAACTGGATAGTTTTATCCCTGGATAGGGAATAGAACTCAAAAAAAGCGCTTTTTCTCATTTTCATTTTTAAGGATTCATTTCTCATTTATCTAATTTTATAAATCTGAAACAAAAAATGGATTTTATCTGTGTGAGTAATTTTCTGATCACACTGCCCGTTTAGTAATCAGCTAGAGAGCACCGGCAGAATAGATGGCTTCAGCTAACCTGTAACAGAAAGAGAAGGCTCCGGCGGTGGTTCTTCCACCCGGGGGCACTCCGACAATCAAGTCATATATTTCTCAAAGATAATCAAGTGCTAAACTCACTGCTCAAAGCATAAATTGCGTACCTTAGACCCACGGGGGTGCCTCTCTTTTTATAGTTAACTCAATCCTAGTCCCACTAGAAGCCTGACTTCTAGGGACTCCAATTCTGGACTTACCTTGGACTCTTCAAGAGATAAAGATAAACTCCCTAAGAGCTTTATCCTCATCTTGACTAAGTCTCCTCTTCATTCTTGGACTCTTGTCCCCTGTCCGCTTATCTCGGATTTCGATATCTTCGGAGAAAACCTCAGCCTAACCGAGATTACCTCGGCACAACGACCAGGACACGTGGTACCTCTGCTGACACGTTGGCATCACCTTGCCACGTGTTGGTGCTCAGAAAATATATCCCCACAACTGCCCCCTAGGTTCTATTACCTCAGTATTATGAGGTGATGGAACCTATATCGGTATTTCTTCTTGTATATCGGCTCAAGAACTCATCAACCGAGATCATTCATTTCAGGCCGACATGTTTTCTTCAGAGAACAAGAATTCCAGTGAACTCTTTCACGTGTGTGAGCTATCACGCATCATTTACTCAACCGTTTCATTCACGCGTCTTCACTTCATTAGACCGTGCCTATGACGCGCTTGCAAGCCGTCTTGCGTCTGTGTGTACCGCCTGACGTATGCGTTGTTCCAGGCTCATTCAATGCTCTGTTTTGCCGCCGTTTCAAATTTTTGACAAAACCTTTCCCTCTTTTTTCATTTTTCACTTTTGCATTCGATTTCTCTTCGCTTTTTCTCTCTCTAGCTCCTGAATATGCCATTGTTCCAGTCCTCAAGCTCTGCAACTACCTTCCTTTCTCCCTTCCTGTGAAGCTTTCATCGTTTTTGTTACATCTGTAACTATTGTCTGACTTCGGCAATCTTCATATCGGCTTCACTTTTTTCTGATAAGCCACTGTTCCTTTTATTTCCAATTCTGTTGATATTCTTCATTACTTGTTGCCATTTTTGTTTCAAATCTTACGAATCACATATCTGAATATATTTATTCAAATGGTTTTGATCTTGCCCATGTCTTAAATACATATTGTTCAACACTTTCTTGCACTCTTGTTACTGTTCTTGACCCTTTATTTCTCGTATTCTTTATGCTCTTGATAGCCCATTCCTATTCTTGATTCTAAAGCACGTCTTTGCCTTTCTGTCTTCCAGATTCGTGCCTTCAATCCTTGTTTTCATAAATCTAGGTTTGGGATTTGTTGTGCAGAACCCATAATTTAGGAAAAAACTGAAACTAGTACTTTACCTAGATTTTTGTCGAGGTCTTATTAACCCTCTCAAAACAACCCCTCTAATTCAAGCCGATATCATGGGTATGTGGAGACATAGGGTAGATACCCCGACCAAACTTGAGTACTTTAGGCAAGAGTTCTCTATCCCTGCCGATGTCCATCTGAGGCTGGCTGGAGATAACGGCTCCATCATGCCCACAGATGATTCGATGCCCTTTCCCATTGTAGCTTTCACTGAGTGCGTACTCCGGCTCCCACTCAACATCCTTTTTTGTGAGATTCTTCACTATTACAAGTTGAACCCCATGCAACTGGCAATCAATTCCTACTTAGTGATCAATGGCATCATAGCCTTAGCTAAATAGGAAAATGCTAGGATCACCCTAGCCGATATCCAGTACTGCTATACTATGTGTGCCCTTAATTTGAAAGAAAAAGGCTACATTTATTACCTTAAGCCGAGGTCTACAGAATTCAAAATCGTAGCCGACCTCCTAGACTCCAACAAGGGGGCTGGAGATGACTATTTCATTACCTCAGGAAATTGAGAGTTTGCTTCAGATGAGGACATCCATCTCTACCCTCTTCCTTGATCAGTTTTAGAGGGCAAGCGTAAGAGCCCTGTAATCAGCTTTGCCTATTTTCTTTCAAAATCTTAAATACTTTTGTCTGTTTCTGATGTCTGTTCTTCTTGCAGCTGTTCATAAGCCACCGAAAATTTTTTGCCAATCCTTTGTTCCCAGTAAGGATTTGAAGAAACTTCTAGACTTGCCAGTCCATAAAAGGAAAGCGCCTGTGCTTCTCAATTTTATTCCAACATATAAGTCAACTTTGCCCGACATTCCCAAAAGAAAGAAGAAAAGTCTTTCTCCACCCTCTGCTACAACTCCATTGACTGTATCCACATCACGAACAGATCAAGGATCAACATCCGATCCAGCTAATCAGCCATCAACTTCGGCTCCATACCTGGTCCCAATATCAGAACGAAAACGTCAGCGACGACTTGTCCTTACTGCCGAGATGGGCCGCCCAAAACCAGTTGCAAAAGACCTCTTAGCCAACCTCCCTTCTGATGTTGAAAATTAGCCAACACAAACCATGCCCCCACCGAAGCCAAAAAGAGTTAAAAAGGCTCAGCCAAAGGCTAAAGTAACTCAGGTTGAATCTGAGGATACTTTACCTATTTCCAAGCTGGCTGAGAGTGACAAATCTCAACCCTTCACTAGGAAGAGGTGCTCTGAAACCCAGCCATCAGAATCTCAAAAATCAAAGAAGCCGAGGTCATCCTTTGCAACGACCTCGGGGTCCAAAATACCAGATGTCCCCTAGGCGCCTGGAATTACTCTAGAAGATAAGCTTGTTATGGCTAGTGATAGCGCCGATGACATCAATGTCGGCGTCGCCCTTAGTACTGCTTTACTTCTTCCAGGCGATCTTGACAGGAATGCCAAGATGAGCAAGTATGAGAACTATGTTTTCATGCTTCAACATTCTGTTCAAGTAAGTGTCTTCACTTGGTAACTTGTCTTTCTTTCTCTTTTTCATACTTGTAAAAATTTTCAAATAACTTTTGCCTTGTGTTTTTTCAGGCCATTCAGCATGCCCATTCTCTCTCCATGCAAGCCTTTGAAAATCGGGAGAAATTGGTCGACATGAAGAGGGAGTTTTCTGCCCTTCAAAAGGCCAATAAAAACCTTCAATCAAAAATGAAGAAGTTGGAGGATCAGGCGGAGGCTGCTATCAAAGCCCAGACTGAGGCCGAAGAGAAGGCCGATTCTGCCGAGGCCATAAGGAAGGTTGCTGAGTCCCAGAGAAAAGAGGCCGAGGAGAAAATGGCCTAGGCCGAAAAGGAGCTTCAGGAGGCCCTGGTCACCAAAGACGCCAAAATCAAAGAAGTTGATGAAAAGGTGTACACTCAAGGCATGGCCGACGTTACTAAGGCTTATGAACTTCAAGTGAAGCAGGCATGCAACAAGGGTCTCACCCTTGGTTGGATGTCTCTTCTGAAAAAACTCAATGTCCCTGATGATTTGCCTCTGAGGAATGCCGATGATATTCCTCTTCCATTCCCTCCACCTCCTCCACCAGCTCAGTCCGATGAAGATTTAGAATCTAAAGATGAGAAAGAGGATGATGCCTTGGTGAGAAAAGCAAAGGAGGCTACTGTATCCAAGTCCCCTCCTCAAAATGAGCAAGCCCTAGACTTAACTCAAGACGAGGAGGTTGAGGAGGTTCCCAAGGATGTGATTCCTTCAAAGGTATCATTGGATTCACTTTTTGTTGATAAGAGTATTGATGAGACCCTTGCCCAAATTGATGCCGAGGTCACGACGGAGAAGGCGGCCGAGGTATCTTCTTAACAGTCCTCTGATGTCCAAACCCAGCCTGCTGCCGATGTTGGGGAATCTTAGTTTTGATGTCATGTCTTTTCTTTTCTTGTCTTTTGTACTCCTGTACTTCTTTGTTTCTTTAGACGATGTAAGTTTTGCATATGGCCGATGTGCCTTTTTGTGAATGCTAACTCAACTTTCTTTTTCTAAATGCTTGTATCTTTGTCTTCTTCTAACTGCTCTTGCATGATTCTATACTTAGAATATTTTGCATGTCGTATATACTCTTCCTTCCTTGTGCAATCTTCTCGGGGTGACACACCTCGATTATGCCACTTGACGATTTACCTCGGCAAGTACTTGTCCTGTAAATTACTTACAAATTTCAATAAGGATTAACACATACTGTTTTAATTTCTATTTTGTAAACTTTTCTTAAGTTATAACAAGTGCCAAACAATGATTTTGGTTTAGCTTCAACTTGTAAATTGCTACAAATTTCAACAAGCATTAAGCATTACTTCGGTTTAACTTCAACTTGTAAATTGCTACAAATTTCAACAAGTGAAGATAAACAATAATCTCGGCTTAACTTCGGCTTATAAATTGCTACAAATTTCAACAAGCGTTAAGCATTACTTCGGTTTAACTTCAACTTGTAAATTGCTACAAATTTCAATAAGTGAAGATAAACAATAATCTCAGCTTAACTTCAACTTGTAAATTGCTACAAATTTCAATAAGTGTTAAGCATTACTTCGGTTTAATTTCAACTTGTAAATTGCTACAAATTTCAACAAGTGAAGATAAACAATAATCTTGGCTTAACTTCAACTTGTAAATTGCTACAAATTTCAACAAGCGTTAAGCATTACTTCGGTTTATCTTCGACTTGTAAATTGTTACAAATTTCAATAAGTGAAGATAAACAATAATCTCGGCTTAACTTCAACTTGTAAATTGCTACAAATTTCAACAAGTGAAGATATACAATTTTGTCTTCTCTTTGCCCCCAATGTGAACCTAAGTTCCACTTGGGTTCTCATTAGTCAGAAACAACATTATGCATCTTTTATCAATTCACAAGTCTTGGAGAATTCTGCTAAGATTTTATTGATGACGTCCTCAAAAAATAACAAGGAACATCTAATGATAAAAAAATTTCAAATTACAAGTGTTCCAGGGTCTTGGAAATGCTTTGCCTTCATTATCGTCAAGCCGGTATGCTCCATTGCCCAATACCAAAGTAATTCTATAGGGTCCTTCCCAGATTGGGCCAAGCTTGCCCTCTCTGGGATCCTTTTTGTTGCCAACAACTTTTCTTAGGACTAGGTGTAGACGTCCCCGAACGCCCCGGGAGGGTGAGTTCCCGTTCTGTTCATTTGGGGTCACTACAGCTCAGGACTCTAAAATTGTCACGGTTCTAAGTCTGAACCAAAGAGTCCAAATCCGGCAAATCGTTTTGAGAAAACAGATTTTTGAAAGAAGTGCCAAACATGGACTGCTTTGCCAGATACAGAGTCGCCACCTAAATATTTTATTTTGGGAAATTTAGGAAACCCTGACTCGTTGCCTAAGGCCACGTGTCCGTCATCACCAAAGTTGCCTCGGCTCGGGAACTTGGGTACGATTGGGGAAGGTCACTTCATGAGCACCCTCGCTCGCCCGATCAAAGATCGGCCTCTACTAACCATGATATCAAGTTTTGAAAACATTGTGTTTTCTTATTCCAATTGTTAGCCTAGAATTACTATGTTATGCGCACAGCAAACAAGTATGGACTAGATTGCCTAATTTGGAAATAAGCATTGCATATCCGTTTGTTCTAAAAAATGTTTTGGAATTTGCTACTCGTAAGTAGGCTAAAATACGGATTTCAACGAGTTTTCCCAACTCAGACAATCCAACCTTCACCCACAGGCATCCAAACAGTTTATCACATAAACATCTAGCCACATGGTAAGCATACTGCCATGATAGCATTCACACGCATGCGACATGCTAAAGCAGGAAAATACTTACATCGTACTCCGTGCCAAAACAAAGAACTCGTTAGTAATCAATGCATGATCCAAGTCCATGTTTAAGTGTCTAATGCAACACATACATGATGTATTTAGAGTAGGCTCGGCTAACCTAAGCATGGCATGTGAAATGCTGCAATTAACAAGTACTCAATTTTGGAATTGAAATACAGGTGCAGTTAGCATGATGTGCCGAGCCCGGTGCATGTAAGACAAATGTATGGATGCACGCATGCATAGCATAAGGTATGCTAAATTAAACATGTCCTAATACTAACCATCATAAGCTGGTAAATAAAAGGGAAGAAAGACGTGGGGTTGGAAGACATACACACACTCACGCACACTTATTACACAATTGCCCTCACTCGGAGGGTCCGAATAAATATTACAGTCCGAATAAATAACTAACTACTTAATTAATTATTACAGAATTCCTATTTAATTAATAAATTAAATGCAAAGGGAAGGTGGCCACGGCCCCCGCCTCGGGATGCGCGAATGATGCATGCTTGACCCATATCGCCTGGAAACTCGCTGCCATAGCACTACTGCCTCTGTTTTCACTGCCTTTTCTTCTCTGAAAACTTGTCAAAGTCCCAGAGAACCTTCTATGAGAATTGCAGAACATCATCGGCTGGGAGGAATGGCCACCGGCCGTGTACAATATCCATCGGCTGGAGATAAAGCTATCGGCACTGAATAAATGGCCGGTCGGCACTGAATGTTGCCGGTCGGCAGAAACTTCCTGCAGAAGACAGTTTTGACAGCAACAAAGGACAGACAGTGTATGGCATGAAATTCCAAGCAAATGTGTGCACCAACACATCCCTTATCATGCTTTTGACTCAAATAGGGATGTTCCTTGATTCTCGGACCACCAATTGCGCATTTCGATGCGTGATGGTCCAAGAAACCAAGTATGCGCTTTGATTTCAAATATCATGCAAACCAAACAAACACATAAAGCCCAACCTCTATCACATGATCAAGAGGCAAGGCATGCATGCCAATGCAATGCAACCTAGGTATGCAAACAAGAATGCAAGCATGCTATGCAACTACATGGCATACACAATACGAACAACATAACATGCGCAACGCTTTGAAACATGGCATACACAATGCAAGATGGACTTACATCAATACAAGTGGACCTCATCCACACTCACATAGGAGGCCATAAGATGAAAATGAGACGCCTCGAAATGCGTGCACACGTGCACGTAAACCGAGGACCGACCCTAAGGCATGGAATGCCACTCTAACAAGACATGGAAAAACATGGAATATGATATGCAGACAATGCAAATTTCAGTAGCTAAATGAGGGGAAAACAGCCCCGAAACAAGGCGAAATGACACTCGATGCATGGAATCACTCCCGAAATGCAAAACTAGGTACATGAAATGGCTTACAACTATACAAAGCATGCACAATATGGACATGAAGCATGAAGACAGAAGTATGGCACCCCCAAAACAAGCATTTTCATAGTTCAAAGCATGGCCAAACAGTAGGTAAACATAGGGCTAAATAAGCATGCAAAAATGGGGCTAACACATGGATTTCAAAGCAAGTAGCACATGGAGTATCCAAACAGTGTTGAGCCCTTCTTCAATGTTGAAGATGGGCTCAAAAGAAGCAACTTCACAGTTTATAACATGCCTCAAAACAGATCACACGCAAGCCAAAAATATTATGCAAAATTATGGCATAAAGAGGGCTAGTGAAGGACGTGCTAGCTACTGTCCTCAAACAGCAAGAGGTCCTCAATCAAACATGAAGAGGACCTCAAAATATGATGATTTACAGTTTGGGTCGGAGCCCAAAAATGCAAGCAACTATGGCTTAGATATGAAGCAAGAAAAGACTAGAAAAGGGAAGAGGAGGACTCACCCTTGAAGACCAGCAAACCAGCACCTCTTGGACCAAGTTTAGGTGCTCCTAAGCTCTGAAGAACAGCCTCAAGTTGCTGCAATGGAGTAAGGATGCCTTGTGCTATGAGTTGATGAAGAAATGGCCCAAGAACAAGGGTGTTTGATGGTTGAATGGGAGAGATATAGTGAGAGATGAAGGGATATATGTATGTATATATCAGATATATCTATATATCTCTGGTTTTTTGTTCAAAACATCCAACCCCCCTAATGGAGGAGGAGAGGCCCCTTATATAGACAAGACTAAGCTTCTAAGACAAGCTACAAAGGGTCAAAGGGGGCTAAGGGGAGGTCAAGGCTTATTGGAGAAGCTAGGACAGCTGGTAAGCTTCTTGGGGAAGCCAAGACAAGGGGTCAAGGCTTCCTCAAGAATCCTTGAGCAAAGGGTGCAAGAAAAGGGTCAAAAGGGGTGCAAAGGGTGCAAAACAGTCACACACGTGCATGGGGAGCAGAGTCTGTGCATTCCAGCTGGCACAGCTGGCATCCATTCAATCTGTAGAATACTTCGGAAGGTCATCGGCTAGCAAACTTGGTCAGTCAGCCATCTTTTCTGGCCTGTCGGCAATCTATTTGGCCGGTCGGCCATCTATTTGGTCGGTCGGCCATTTGTTTTGGCCGGTCGGCAAGAAAAATCTGCTCTACAGGTCCAACTTCAAACGGGCATAACTTCTTCATATGAACTCCTTTTTAGGTCATTCTTGTGTCAAAATTGAAGCCCCGGAAGTAAGATTTCCAATGGAACAAGCCTTGAATCAAAATTCCAACTGTGCAAAAAGGTATGCTTGTTTTAGTGAAGGATGCTCAGTTTCGGTCCAACCGGGATGATGCCCAACCTCAACTAATCATATCTCCGTCCTCCGGTCTCGGATTTAAGAGATTCTTGAATGAAAAATGAAGCCCCGGAAGTCTTCTTTCCAACGGTGGTGGCCTCATAGATTAACTCTAAGTGTATAGACTGATAAGCTTGATTTAGCGAGGACTGCTCGTCCTTCTCTTAGCAATTTTTGCCTATCTTCTTCTCCAACTTGGTTTCTCCCCTCTTCTCCTCTTTTCTTCAACTTCAAACCCCTAAGCAAGGTGTTTTGAAAGATTTTTCAAAGATTTCGTCTCTCTTTCATTCATTTCCACTTTGTCCCTGCTCGGTTTACCGAAAGCGCAACATTTGACAAAATGCGAGCCTCGGAACAACGCAGAAACTTTATTTCAAAAAAGTTTTGAAAGGGAGGGTTTTAAGGTCTAAAAACCATCCAAAATAGCTTTGTTCCAAAACGGGGTGTGAATTTGAGACTTGTCTCTCCCCTTGCCTAAGAAACTGGGTCTTTGCCCTACACACCTTTTATCACCAAGTAAACCATCAGTAACGCCCAAGTCTTATGTGCTGTCAAAAATGGGGTGTCTACACTAGGTCACCGACTTAAAAATCCCTTGGATTGACCTTCTTATTGTAAGCTCTAGCAAGCTGCTGATGGTATGCTGCGAGCTGAATTGCAGCTTTCTCCCTTCTTTCTTCTAAAAGGTCCAGATCTCGGGCTAGAAGTATATCATTAGTCCTATTCTCTGCTCCCTGGGTTCTGATCCCTGGGATGCCGATCTTCAGTGGGATGACTGCTTCTGTATCGTAAGCCATGGCAAAGGGGGTTTCCCGTATTGATCTTCTCGACGTAGTCCGATATGCCCAGAGTACATTGGGCAACTCGTCCACCCACTTTCCTTTTGTTGCCTGCAGCCTCTTCTTTATCCCATCCAAAATTACTTTGTTGGATGCTTCTGCTTGCCCATTGCTTTGGGGAAAACTTGGTGTTGAAAAGTAATTCTTTATCTTGAATTTGGCATAGAAGTTCTTAATGAGTTTGCTGTCAAACTGCGTTCCGTTGTCGGCAACTATTGCTCTTGGAATGCCAAATCTGGTGATGATGTTTCTCCATATGAAGTTGTTGACGTCCACATCTCGGATTTTGGCAAGAGGTTTTGCTTCTATCCACTTCATGAAGTAATCTGTTGCTACCAGCAAATACTTCTTTTGCCCAATTGTTTGGGGCAACTGCCCAACGAGATCCATGCCCCATTGGGCAAATGGCCATGGACTAGATACAAGGTTCAGGTCAGCAACTGGCTGGTGTATCAAAGATGCGAACCTTTGGCATTGTTCACACTTCTTTACGTAGGCTTCTGCATCTTTTTACATGTAGGGCCACCAATATCCCTGGGTAATGGACCTGTGAGCTAGTGATCTGCCCCCAGCGTGGCTTCCACAAATCCCTTCATGAATTTTAGATAGAAAATCTTCAACCTGCAAAGGGTGTACGCACCTTAAAAGGGATCCAGTGAAGGACCTTCTGTAGAGATGTCCGTCCGCTGTTAGATTGAATCTTACCGACTTCAATCTGACCTTGTGTGCTTCCTTATGGTCTTCTGGCAGCTTTTCCTCTTTTAGGAATGCAACAATTGCATCCATCCAGCTTGGTCCCGAGTCCACACACATTGCTTCTTGTTCTGTGATCGGTGGTTCTATGCTTAGACTTGACAAATAGTCAATCATTATTGTCCTTATTTTTCCAGTTTGTATTGAACTTGCCAAGTTGGCCAATGCGTCGTCGTGGCTGTTATCATCTCGACTAACTTGAAGAAGTCGGCAGTTGCGAAACAAGGCTGCCAGCCTGATGACTTCCTTTGGGTATGCTGACATTCTCTCATCTTGGGTTGCAAACTCTCCTGTTGTCTAATTCACTATAAGTTGTGAATCACAAAAAATTATTACCTCATCTGCTTTTGCTGCCACTGCCAGCTTTAGTCTTGCAATCAATGCTTCGTATTCTGCCTCATTGTTCGAGGCCTTGAACCCTAATCGAATGGACTGTTCCAATATCTCCCCATCAAGAGATATTAACATTACTCCTGCCCTTGCTCCTTGCCGATTTAAGCTCCCATCGACAAACAAGTGAAAGGAGTCACCGATGTAAATGCTGTCAGAGCTGAGCGTTTCTTGTCTTTGTTCTTTTGCCTTTGGCTGGGCTTCTCCTTGTTTGCTTGGACATCGTTCATCTTGGCTCAGCGAAGCCTAATGTTTGATGGATTCTGGCATGAATTCAGCCACGAAGTCGGCCAAAACTTGGCCCTTAATTGTTATTCTCGGCCTGAACTCTAGGTCATACTAGCCCAAGGCCACTGCCCATCTTGCTATTCTTCTAGTTAAGTCTCCTTGTTGTAATAAGGACTTCAGTGGGTGCTCTGTTAGCACTATAATCTTATGGGCTTGAAAGTAATGGTTCAGCTTCTTTGAAGCCATCGCTAAGGCCAGCATTAATTTCTCTAGTGGTAGGTACCTTGTTTCTGCATCGGCCAAGGTTTTGCTTACATAATAAACAACCTTTTGCTCTCCTTTTTGCTCTCGAATTAGCACTGCACTGACTGCGTGTTCTGAAACTGCTAAATACAAAAACAGTTCTTTCCCAGGTTCAGGTATTGAGAGGACTGGAGCCGTGGTTAGATATTTCTTGAGGTCGGCCAAAGCGACCTCACATTCCTCAGTCCATAGGAAGTCTGTGGCCTTCTTCACCAGGCTGAAGAAAGGTTTACATTTGTCTGAGCTTCAGCTTATGAACCTGTTTAGGGTCACGGCCATTCCAATAAGCATCTGAACCTATTTTGCCGACGTCGGGCTTTTCAGCTCTAGGATGGCCTTGATTTGATCTGGGCTGGCCTCAATGCCCTTTCTTGTTACCAGATACCCCAAAAACTTACCTGATCCAACTCCAAACGCGCACTTCAATGCGTTGAGTCGAAGCCGGCATGTTTTGAGTATATCAAAGACCTCTTTTAGGTCAGCAAGATGACCCTTAGGTCCCTTGGTCTTCACGACCATGTCATCGATGTAGACCTCTACTGTTTGGGCAATCAGGTGTTTGAACATCTTGGTTACCAACCTTTGGTAAGTTGCTCCTGCGTTTTTCAACCCAAAAGGCATTACCTTGTAACAGTACAGTCCTTTCGGGGTGATAAATGTTGTCTTCTCCTCATCTGGGGGGTACATGGCTATCTGATGGTATCCCCTGTAAGCATCCAGGAAGCTCATCCTTCCATGTCCAGATGTGGCGTCTACCAACTGGTCAATCTTGGGTAGAGGAAAGCTGTCTTTGGGACAATCTTTGTTCAGGCTTGTAAAATCTACGCAGACCCTCCATTTATCATTCTTTTTCTTTACTACCAAAGTGTTTGATAGCCATGTCGGATAATTGACTTCTCTGATGGCACTGGCCTCCAGAAGTCTGTCTACTTCCTCATCCACTGCTTCGACGTGCATCAACGTCGGTCTTCTGGCTCATTGTATTACTGGTTTGGCTGTCCTGTCAATGTTCAATTTGTGGCATGTGACCTCGGGGTCAATGCCAGGCATTTCATAAGGCGTCCAAGTGAACACCTATGTGTTTGCTCTTAGAAAAGTTTCCAGTTCTCTTTCTTCTTCTTCGGCTAAGCCCGAGCCGACAAGAAATAAGCGTTCTTCATCATCCTTCTGGACGAGGACTTTCTTCAGTGTTTCTTCACTCTTCTTGGCTGGCTCCTTGTCGACATCCTCTAGGACCTTCATGTCCTCATCTTCAATCTCTACCTTCTCTGATTCCCGAATGTTGTAGGTGGATTTCATTGCTGCCATGGAGCAATTCTTTGCCTACAGTTGATCTCCTCTGACTTCTTCAATCCCATGCTCTGGTGGGAACCGTAGTAGTTGATGCAACGTTGAGGGACCTGCCCCCATTGCATGCAACGATGGCCTTCCCAAGATGATATTGTATGGCGAGGGCGTGTCAATCACCATGAATTCTATCTTGATTTTCTTAGTGCCGGCTTGTACTTCCACGATTGTTGCGCCCAGTGGCCACGTCGGCGTTCCATTGAAGCCGACCATCAGGCCATTGGATTGCTCCAAGTCATCAGGATGAAGGTCCAGCTCCTTGTAACATCTAACATACATGATGTTGCAAGAGCTGCCTTGATCAATCAGGATGCGTTTCACTTGGCACTCCCCAACCTGGAGGGATACTACCAAGGCATCATTATGTGGATGCTGGACCATTTCTAGATCGGCATCAATAAAGGTTATCGTCGGTCCCTGGCATTCTTCAGGCCGAGGTCTTTTATGTCTGACCTAGTTCACGTGCTGTAGGTGTTTTACCTTCTGGGTCTGCCCTCGTATGTCGTTTTCGTTTACCTTTGAGTGAATTACATTAACCACCCGTGGTCCTCCTGCCTGTGGTTGCTGTGCTGGGAGAGGCGAAGCTGCTGGTGCTTGAGGCAATCTTGCCTATTCTTCCCTTGTCCTGGCCTCATCGACAAGGTCCCTCAGATGGCCTTGCCTCACCAAGTCTTCTAAGTGTGCTTTTAGGGCTCTGTAACCCTAAGTTGGGTACCCTTCTTCATTGTGGTAAGCACAACACCTACCGACGTTTTTTCCCATAAATTCCCCTGGTGCTCTTGTCGGTGCTCTGAAATAGGGTTGGTTTCGTATTTGATCCAGGACTTTGTGGACCGGGATTCGGAACACAGTCGTCACTGCCTGTTTAGCTCTCAATTTCGTTTCTTGTTTGATCGATCCATTGTTACCTCGGCTTCGCTTCGACGAGCCGTTTCCTTTTTCCTGCTTTGTCTCTTTGTTTCCCGACGTATCCTCCTCGGCTCTGGTGTACTTCTCGATTCTCGCCATGAGTTCTTCCATGTTTTTTGGCAATGTCTTTGCCAAAGACTTCCGTAGTGGGCAGTCATCTTTCACGCCGTTCTTGAAAGACACAACCGCCACCTCTTGGTTGCATTCGGGTATTTGATTGAACACCTCGTAGTACCTTTTTGCGTAGGCCCTAAGGCCTTCATCCTTGGTGATTTTTAAAGCCATCAGTGCGTCGACCCTTAAGGGTTGTAGTTTGTTTGTCACAAACCTGGCCACAAACATCTCGGCCAGACCTTCCTAAGTCTTTACACTTCCTTTCGGTAGTTTATGGAACCAATCTGATGCAATCTCCCCGAAGGATGAGGGGAATACTTTGCAGAGCAACGGCTCGTTCCCACTATATAATGCCATTGAATTAGGTATAGTCCAACGTGAAAGTTGGGATCTGACTTACCATCATATATTTGGAATCTCGGCATACTGAATCTCTTTGGTGCTTCAAATTTGTCCAGTTTCACCGAGAATGGTATCCTTGGCTTAACCGGGGAAGTTACTTCAGCATTCTGTTGCTTCCTCTTGAGGTAATCTCTCAAGTCTTCTTTACTCCTTTGGACTTCAATCTTTTCGACACACTACTTTTAGGCCTCGTGGTGGGCCCGTTTTGATCTTTCTCCATGGGTTGTGTCAAAGCAGAGCGCCTGCCCTTGAACATGCCGATGTTCTTTGGGCTCTAGGTCCTTCGTGTGATACGTCCTTCGGGACTCCTCTTGTCTCGGTTCCTCTCGTCCGACTTCCCTGGAAGGTCAGTGAGAGTGCCTTCCACTCCTGGTGTGTGGAGGGGCTTCGGGAATTGTTTTTCTTCCTCCCTTCTGGGTATTAGTTGCTAGAATCGGCGTGTCCTGCGCGGGTACGGTGGCTACATGACATTGTTTTGCATCATGAAGTTGACGACTGACTGTAGGTCTGCCAACTTGTTTGCCAATTCTTTTACTTCTTCATGCCTCCGCAGGCACCTATCCCTCCATACCTGGAGGTTATCTTCGTTATAGTACTTGCTTTGGTCTGTCTTCTTTGAAGTGTCGCCTTCCTAGCCGACGTCTTTCGCTCCGCGGCCCTGGTCACGAGTTTCTGTATTATGGTTGTCTCCTTCGATATCAAGGTCGATAGGTCTGCCACTCCCAGCAGGAGTGTCATCCCCAATCTTTTCTTTCTGTCCGTTACTGGCCATCTATTATTCTAATTTCCCACAGACGGCGCCAAATTGTGTGAGTGATTTTCTGATCACACTGCCCGTTTAGTAATCAGCTAGAGAGCACCGGCAGAATAGATGGCTTCAGCTAACCTGTAACAGAAAGAGAAGGCTCCAACGGTGGTTCTTCCACCCGGGGGCACTCCGACGATCAAGTCAGTATATTTCTCAAAGATAATCAAGTGCTAAACTCACTGCTCAAAGCATAAATTGCATACCTTAGACCCACGAGGTGCCTCTCTTTTTATAGTTAACTCAATCTTAGTCCCGCTAGAAGCCTGACTTCTAGGGACTCCAATTCTGGACTTACCTTGGACTCTTCAAGAGATAAAGATAAACTCCCTAAGAGCTTTATCCTCATCTTGACTATGTCTCCTCTTCATTCTTGGACTCTTGTCCCCTATCCACTTATCTCGGATTCCAATATCTTCGGAGGAAACCTCAGCCTAACCGAGATTACCTCGACACAACGACCAGGACACGTGGTACCTCGGCTGACACGTCGGCGTCACCTTGCCACGTGTTGGTGCTCAGAAAATATATCCCCACATTATCAATGAACACAAAATAGAATCTATTTTGAATCACTTAAATTTGACAAATTTTTCATAGTTAATATCCCAATTAAAAACTTTTATAGATTGGGTTAAAAGAGGGAAATATATAGGAGTATATATATTAATTCATATCTATAGTAATTCATCGAAATAATAATTCAGAAAATGAGATTACAAAAAAGTTTTAAACTTATAGTTTCAACGATTCATTAATTTTGACTAAAAATCTTATATTTGCTCTTTTATAGATATATAAATAGAGAAAAAAGAATAAACTTTTATTATTCTTTTATTAGTAGGTAGATGAGGAAAATAGGAATTCCTACCCCACAACTAGAAATCAAAAAAAGAAATAGACTAAAAAGAAAGGTAAACCTTTGTATCTTGTGTTTATTCTTTTTTCAAATAAAAGTATTTTTTTTAGAATTTAGTAAAAAGAAAAATACTTATTCTACAAATCATAAGAGTGAAAAGAATTTCAAATCATATTGATTAGTCCAAAACAGTAGGTAATGGGAATATTTTATTTTATATTATAAATAAAATTAGCCAACCTTTTTAGTTAAGTCGATTTAGATTATTACAACTTTGGATTACTTATTTGTTTGTCGCACAAAAAAACTTTTTGAATTTCCGGTTGAAAGAGATTTCCCTAATGAAAAAGCTTTTAAAGCTGCTCAATATCCTTTCTTTTTCCAAATTTTTTTACAAATACGCTTTTTTTGATATAGAAGTACGTTTTTTGGGAATTGTCATTTAAAATTCAAGAGGTTACTCATTATTCTAGTTGGATGTGAAAGACATCTATTGTTCAAAAGGAATTATTCTTTACTATTCATTATCTATTTGTTTTTTAGATAGCATTCTCTTCACAAAAAAAAAAAAAAAACAAAAGGGATAAGATATGTAATTTTCTTCTAGTAATTGGTCAAAATCGAGGAAAGAATACGCCTAATTGGACTTTTCAAATTCGAATGAAACTAGTAACTAAAGCATACATAGCTTGATAAACGACATTTTAGTAATGTAATTTTTTTTATTTAAAAAAAAATAGAAAATTAACTTTTAAATTTCTATAAAGTGACGGATATTATAGTACTTCCTATATAAGTATTTTGTTTTAGTGTTTTTCTCTATCCTTGCTTTATAGATATAAATTGTTGTAATAATAATTGAAATTTTTATTTTGGGCATCTTCATAAATATATTAGTTAATAACTAAGTATTCACTTTTTACTAATAATTTAGTCATATTATTTGACCAATTGTGACTTTGTGATTTGAATATTTGAAGTATTTAGGAAAGCCTCAGAATAAGTAAGAATCAAAACTTGTAAAATTCTATTTTAGTTAGTTTAAGTTAGTGCATATCTTTCTTTTTTTATTAACCCTTTCGAAAGAGATAAGATTTGGTGAATCGAAAACAATTAAGAATATAATTTTTTTTTATGGAACATACATATCAATATGCGTGGATCATACCTTTTGCTCCACTTCCAGTTCCTATATTAATAGGAGCAGGACTTCTTCTTTTTCCAAGGGCAACAAAAAAACTTCGTCGTATGTGGGCTTTTCAGAGTGTTTTATTGTTAAGTATAGCCATGATTTTGTCAATCGATATGTCTATTCAGCAAATAAATAGTAGTTCTATACATCAATATGTATGGTCTTGGATCATTAATAATGATTTTTCTTTAGAATTCGGCTATTTGATTGATCCACTTACTTCTATTATGTCAATACTAATCACTACTGTTGGAATTATGGTTCTTATTTATAGTGATAATTATATATCTTATGATCAAGGATATTTGAGATTTTTTGCTTATATGAGTTTTTTCAGTACTTCCATGTTGGGATTAGTTACTAGTTCTAATTTGATACAAATTTATATTTTTTGGGATTTGGTTGGAATGTCTTTGTATCTATTAATAGGGTTTTGGTTTACACGGCATGTTGCGGCAAATACTTGTCAAAAAGCGTTTGTAACTAATCGAGTAGGAGATTTTGGTTTATTATTAGGAATTTTTGGTTTTTATTGGATAACAGGTAGTTTCGAATTTCAAGATTTATTCGAAATATTCAATAACTTGATTTATAATAATGAGGTCAAGGTTTTATTTGTTATTTTGTGTGCCATTCTATTATTTGCCGGTGCAGTTGCTAAATCTGCACAATTGCCTCTTCATGTATGGTTACCTGATGCCATGGAAGGGCCTACTCCTATTTTAGCTCTTATACATGATGCTACTGTGGTAGCAGCGAGAATTTTTCTAGTGAGATATCACATTGTTCGAGGAACCCTAGATGCTGTTGGAGTAAAGGATCGTTAACAAGGGCGTTCTAGTGTGTTGTAGATTCTTATCCAAGACTTGTATCATTTGATGATGCCATGTGAATCGCTAGAAACATGTGAAGTGTATGGCTAACCCAATAACGAAAGTTTCATAAGGGGACTGGAGCAGGCTACCATGAGACAAAAGATTTTCTTTTAGGATAAGATGAATGAAATCAACGGTCCAAATTTAAAAAAAAATAATATAAAAAAAAAAAGTCTAAGTGCCGGTGAATTCTTGGGTAAAACCCGCAACCCGCTCATAATCTGCAATAATGTCATGTTCCAAACCACATCCGCCTGCATTGTGTCTACAAAATTGCCCATTTATATGTGGATCGGTTCAGGTTGGGCTGGTTGGGTGGTTCAGATAACCCTATGTCCAACCCTAATTACTATAATATTTATTTTAACAAAATCTTTCAAGTTAATTATATTTACATAGTATTGTGAGTCTCTTTAATAATTTTTTTTTGTAGATAAATAAATAAAATAAAAAGTAATGTCAAAGCACATGGATGAAAAAATGGTAAGGTAAGACAAAAATTTATATTTTTTATACTTTAACAAGTAAAAAAGTAAGAGTAGCGCTAGAATTGCTCTAAGCCAATGAGGTAATTTGCAAATGTTTAGATAAAAATGGGATGGTCTCATGATGAGGTCATTGGCAAATGTATAGATGAAAATAGGATGGTCTCATGATGTTGTGTTTAATTTTTTGTTGAAGTTATTTATTTTGTAAACAATTTAAGTTTAAAATCATGTATTAAAAATACATTGAATTTAAAAAATAATTTTAAAACTACTTAAGTGTTAGGAATTGATCATTCCTAACTAAGATCGGTAAGATGCAAAATAATAAATAAGGAAAAAAAAAACGAATCAAACAAATTACACACACAAGAATACAAGGATTTATGTGGTTCACCCTAGAATAGGGCTATGTCCACGGTTGCTGCGGTTTTCATTATGATCAGAAAAAATACAACTCTCTTGGCTTAAAAGAGGCGCCCCCTCATCGATTTATAAGTATAGAATTAGGGTTATACGGAAACAACATGGGAATTATAAAAGTACCCAAAAAATTTCGGTCGAGGGGGAATAAAGCTCCCCAGACTCCCTTCCCCTTTGGGGAAGGCCCCTCCAAACCCCTCACTGGACCCAGTATTTGAGTGAACAGTAGGGTTGAGTGAACAATACTTATCAGGGTCCACCAACCCAATAATCTCCCACTTGGAACCTGACAACACAAGCTCTTCATCATCTTAATCACATGGAGGAATGCCACAATAACTCGATCTTCTTTCATCAATCTTGAAGGCCGACTAAAGTTGCACACAACTTCAGTTTGTCAATGGTGACTGTCTTGGTCAACATATCTGATGGATTCTTACTGCCTTGGATCTTCTCAAGAGACAAGACTCCATCATCTCCAAGTGAATGAATGAAATGGTATCACAGTTGAATGTGTTTCATCCTAGAATGAAAAGCTGGATTCTTTGAAAGATAAATAGCACTCTGACTGTCACTATGCAAAATACTCATCTCTTGCGTCTTACCCCAACTCTGCTATGAAATTCTATAACCAAGTCATCTCCTTTCCAGCTTCAATAATAGCAATATACTCAACCTCTGTTGTAGAAAGGGCCACAATCTTCTGTAACTGTGAAATCCAACTCATTGTTGTACCACCCAATGTATAAACATAACCACTAGTACTCTTTATGTTATCCATATCACCAACCAAGTCTGCATCAACATAACCATGTAACCTGATGTCGTTTCGTCTTAAACAAAGTGCCATGTCTATAGTACCACTCAAGTATCTAAGGATCCATTTCATTGCCTCCCAATGCTGCTTGCCTAGATTACTCATGTACCTACTAACCACTCCCATTGCATGTGCAATGTCTAGTCTAGTACAAACCATAGCATACATTATGCTACCAATAGCTGAAACATAGGGAACATGTTTCATGTAAGCCTTCTATTCTTCAGTCTTCAGAGACTGCTCTTTGGTAAGTCTAAAGTGGCTAGCCAATGGGGTACTCACTGGTTTTGCACCATCCATGCTAAACCTCTTGAGAACTTTCTTGACATACTCAAATTGTGACAACCTCAAAGTACCATTTGTCTTGTCCTTGTGAATCCTCATACCAAGGATTTTGTTTGCAACTCCAAGATCCTTCATCTTAAATTGGTTGGACAAAAGTTTCTTCAATCCTTTTATCTACGATATGCATATCATCAACATATAAGAGCAAAATAATATAACTTTTGTCAAACCTCTTGAAATAACAACAATGATCTGCTTGACATCTTGTAAAACTGCTGCTACACATAAACCCATCAAACTTCTTGTACCACTGCCTTGGGGCCTGTTTCAAACCATACAAGCTTTTTTGAAGTTTGCATACAAACTCCTCTTTGCCGCGTACCAAGAAACCTTGTGGTTGTTTCATGTAAAATTCATCCTCCAAATCACCATGGAGAAAAGCCGTCTTCACATCCATCTGCTCATGATGCAAATCTTCAGTAACTACAATTCCCAACACCAATTTGATAGTGGTCAACTTCATAATTGGAAAGAAAATTTTAGTGTATTCAACCCTTCCTTTTGATAAAATCCCTTTGAAACCAATCTGGCCTTGTAGTGTTTATTCCTATCATGTTCCTGTTTGACCTTGTAAACTCACTTGTTGTGCAAAGCTTTCTTACCCATTGGTAATTCAGTCAACTCCCATGTCTGGTTTGCCATGAGTGAATCCATTTCATCGTGCATAGCTGACTCCCACTTAATTGAATTATCAACCTACAAAGCCTCATCATAACTTCCAGGTTCACTCTCATCAAACAACAACAAATAATGTAAAGATGGAGACCAACGTTGTGTAGGTTTAGACTCTCTTTTTTTACCGTATCAACTTAGGAGTAGGAGTATGTGGCTTAGTTTGTGGAATAAGATTTTCTGGATTATTCAGAATCCTACTATTCAAATCACTCTCACTAATCTCCTCTAACTCAACATGCTCTTGACAAGTAACAAATTCAGATTCAGATTCAGATCCAGACTTATCCCTATCTTTATACATTACTTTCTCATTAAATATGACATCTCTACTTCTGATTATTTTTTTGATTTTTATCATCCAAAAAATGATAACCAAATTGACCAATGCCATAGCCAATAAAAGTACATTTAACAAATTTTGGATCAAGTTTACTTTTATCAGCAAAATCTATATGCACATATGAAACACAACCAGAAAAAAGAAAGATTTACCTATTTACTGCTCCAAGCTTCTTCTGGTAACTCTCTATCTAGTGGAACAGATGGACCATGGTTAATCAGATATGCTGCAGTGTCAACTGCATCTGTCCAAAACTTCTTTGGTAATCTGGCATGTATCCTCATACTTCTAGTACGTTTATTCATAGTTCTATTCATGCGTTTTGCAGCACTATTCTGTTGAGGTGACTTTCGAACAGTCTTCTTCATTCTAATTCCACTTTCTGCACAATATTTCTTGAACTCATTGTCCTCATATTCCCCTCCATTATCTAATCTCAAGTACTTAATTTTCAGATCTGTTTCAATTTCCACCAAGGCTTTCCACTTCTTGAAAATAGTATAAACTTCAGATTTATGTTTCAGAAAATAAACCCATACCTTTCATATTGAGTCGTCGATAAAGGTAACATAGTGTGATGATCCTCCAAGAGATAAAACTGGTGCAAGTCTCCACACATCTGTATGAACCAACTCCAACTTTTTTGAGTTCGATTTCTTGTCATCCTTTGAAAAATTAACCCTCTTTTGTTTGCCGAAGATGCAATCCTCACAAAAGTCAACGTCTCCTGATTTCAAATTTGACAATTTCTCTTTAGATGCAAGTACCTTCATCTCTTTCTGACTCATATGCCCAAGCCTTTGGTGCCACAGATTTGAGTCTTTTTTCTCACTAGCAACTGTTACTACATCCCTATTGTTTGTAGTCATGTAAAGAGTGCCTTCTTTTTTACCACGAGCAACAACCATGGTTCCTTAGGTGATTTTCCACAAACCACCTATGAAGGTTGCAACACGACCTTCATCATTAAGTTGTCCAACAAAAATCAAGTTTCTTTTCAAACCAGGCACATGTCTGACATTTTGTATCTTCCAAACAGATCCGTTTGGCAACCTGATCCCCTTTACCCACAATCTTCAAAGGTTCATCATCAGCCAAATAAACTTTCCAGAAATCACCACCGATGTAATTGTCCATGATTTCCTTCTGTAAAGTAAAATGGAATGATGCCTCAGAATCTAAGATCCAAGATTCACGAGGACTATTAATACTCAAGATCAAAGCATCATAAATCTCCTCCGTTGCAACATTAGCAGACTTTTAATTTTGATCACCTTTGTTCTTATTTAATGTCGGGCAATCTCTTTTTAGATGCCCCTTTTTTCCACAATTCTAGCAACTTCGTTCCTCTCCAATTCTTAACTTGCTTATGTGTTTGGATTTTGATCTGTTGCAGTTTGGGTTTCTTCCTACTGATCTTCCTCTGGCTTCTGTATTCAGGGCAGAACTTGATGTTTCCCCTAATTCCCTCATGCGAATTTCTTCACTTAGAATTAAATCTCAAATATCATTGTAATTTAACTTTTCTTTTCCACCATTCCAACTTTCTGGCAAACTAGATAAAAGAATCAAAGCCCTAACCTCATCATCAAATTCAATAGATACAGAACTCAATTGTGTTACTACAATATTGAATTTGTTCAGATGCTCAGCCACTGAAGCATCTTTTGTCATCCTCAGATTAAACAATCTACACATCAAATAAACTTTATTTGAGGCAGAGGATTTTTTGGACATGTTTAAAAGTGCTGCCATGACACCTTCTGTAGTCTTCTCTTTCGCTATGTTAAACGCAACGTTATGAGATAATGTTAGCCGAATAATACCTAGCGCTTGGCGATCAAGAAGAGTCCACTCATTATCCTGCATCTTTTTCTAGTTTTGTCCATGAAAGGGGCTCATACAGTTTTTTTTAATACAGATAGTCTTCAATCTACATCTTCCAAAATTCGAAATATGTGCCATTGAATTTATCGATTCTAACCTTTTCATTTATAGCCATTGCTCTCACTCGAACCAATGCTCTGATACAAGTTGTTAGGAATTGACCCTATTCAACCAAGATCGGTGAGACACAGAATAACAAACAACGAAGAAAAAATGAATCAAACAAATCACACACACACAAGAACACAAGGATTTACATGGTTCACCCCACAATAGGGCTACATCTACGGCTACTGCGATTTTCACTATGATCAGAAAAAATACAACTCTCTTAACCTAAAAGAGGCATCCCCTCATCTATGTATAAATATAGAATTTGGGTTACACGGAAGCAATATGGGAATTACAAAAGTACCCAAAAAAATTCGGCTGAGAGGAGAGGTAAACCCCCCTCCCCAAGGGAGAGGCCCCCAGAAACCCCCCATTGCACCTAGTGTTTGAGTGAATAGTAGGGTTGAGTGAAAAGTACTTATCAGGGTCTCCCAACTCAACATTAAGTTTAAAAAATTAATCTTAAATGACTTTTTGTTGGATAATAAAAAATCTAAAATTCCCGAGATATTGATTCATGATTATTTTTAATTTTAAATAGTGAATACCAATCTTAATCAAACAATCAAGAGCAAATCGACACAACGATTTAACATAGAAAAAATCACAATTTGAGCACCTCTAATTATAATAAAAAAATCACAAGGTAAAGTCACAAAACAATCCATTAAGAAGATAAAAAGGAATTACACATATGTGCCCTTAAGTACCTAGTGAATCCACACCCGAATTGAACCAACCCCGACATGCTTTTTCCATCAATGTCTTCACCTCGAAATTATCTTGCCCACACAACCTTGATGTCGAATCCATGACGATGAGTCACTCTGCAATCTACTAAAACTTCTAGCCTAAGTTTCCTGGAATCCACCGAAGAACACCTATCTTTTATGTGAATAAAAGAATAAAGATAAACCCCTTGATGATACCAATATGAAACTCATAAATCCACTGATCACCTTCAAATCATCAAGGAAATACTTATAAAAATAGCCTCCAATATAGAAAACATTGGTAGTTCTGCTCTCTTAGAATTTAGACAACTTAAACTCTAAAAACAGCGAACGACACACTTTATAGAAAACAAGATTGAGAAAACTACTCGAGCGCGCACTTCACCGCTCAAGCGATGTGAGTAAGGGTGGTACAAAACATATAGGCCGATCATCCGAGCGCACATTTCACCGCTCGAGCAGTGAAACATCTTTCCTAGAAGTTCAGCTTGTTGGCAGAGATACTAGATGCTCCTATTTACCGCTCGAGCGCACAAATGACCACTCGAGCAGTCAAATAGCTCGATCCCCGTATATAGTTAGTGAAATGGCAAACATGAAAGTCTCAAGATCATAAATTCCTCTACATAAGTATATTTTAGGTTAGATTCACATCTAAACACTCACATTCTCACTGAAACAAAAAGAGTGAATAAAATTATAACTGAAATTTTTTTTATCAAATAGAATTATCAATTATAAAAACATAACAAGTAAAAATCTAGTAGTATAGATTTAGAAGTTCAACCAGAGTTTGATTAATCCAAATTCTTTGTAGTGTGTATTGCGAATAGTGCATATTGTAATGCCTAGTACGTCATTCTGGGTGGGAGGAAGAGGAAGGGGAGGGGAAAATAAAATGTTTTATTTATTTTTTGAAAAATTATAATTTTTATGAATAAGATTTGACTTTTATAACAAAATAAATCCTTAATTTTAAATTTTTTCAATTTAAACTCTAAACTTTTAATTTGTTTTCAATGTAAATCATCTATCTATTTCATTAGGTAAAATTGATAAAAAAAAAACTATTATATTTTAGTTATTAAACTCAACGAAAATTATTTTAGACATTTTATATACAGTTAAATTAATTTAAATGATTAAATCAATCTTTTTTCATTGGTTTTACTTAAAAGAAATAAGGTAATGATTTAAATTGAAAATAAATCAAAAAATTTAAATTTAAATTAATAAAATTAAAAATTGATAATTTATTTTATTAAAAGAATCAAACTCTAAATTTTTTTGTTATAATTTTCACGAATTTTTGTTTTTACTTTAAATTTTGTCTTAATATGGCATCGTTTTAAAATATTACAGAATACACTACAAAGATCCAAACTCGAGTTTGAGAGCCCTCCAAATAATTGACTCGAGGGCTGAGTAAGCGTGAAATGAGTTGAGACAATACCCAGGTCATATTTGGATCCATACACTTGGACTAGATAGCGAGCGGGTAGAAAATTCCACAAGGATTATTATTTACGGTATGTAATTTTTTTCAATATATTTTTTTGATAGAAAAATGAAAATTTATAGAAAACGTTTCTAATGATTATCAAAATAATTAATAAATTTATTTAGATGAAAAAAGTTTTTACTTTTGAAAGAAAAACTATCAGACTAGGTGGTCTTTTGGCAACATAGTAAAAAGTTGCGTTTGCAGCTTGGTTCCAAAAAAGCTACATTGACTTTTTAAGCAAAAGTCATTTGGTAAGGTGAAAAAAGCTACATATAAAATTATAATTATACCTTTTATATTATTTAGGATTATACATGAGTAAAAATGTAAATTTTTTAAATTTGGTGGGATAGTTTGGTCATTTTATTGTGATGTGATATCATAAATAAATATTAACCAAAAAAGTCAAAAACAGTTTTTTTACCAACTTTCCAAATCACTTTTCCAAAAAAACCAAAAAACTTGATAAAAAATCAGAAATTAACTTTTTACCATCTTTTCAAAACACCTCTCAAACCTTATTACATCTATGATATTTTTACCACCACAATCACCTTTACCGATCAATCACCACCATCACCCGGCTCCATAGAAAACATTTTTAGTCAAAATAAATAGAGCATAACTTCTCAGTAGGTATAATCCTACGGTGTTCGCCCTGTTCGTGAACAGGGTGGTACTGAGGAGGAACAACAGAAAGCCCTGAGCATACTGCTCTTTCTTCTCTACTATCTCTAGCTGGCTCCCTCGAAAATGCTTAGCAAACTAGCTATATCTGACCATGGCTGGCCAAAACAAAGGTGGGAGTGCCCTTAGTAGCTCGATCCAAGCAGCCTCCCACTCACCCATATCATTATCAAAAGGGATCGGATCATCACCTACACCTAAGCTCGTGATCATGGCAAAGTCGTAAGGAGTCATCGTCATCTCCCCGGCAGTGGAGAGATAGAGGGAGTTGGTGGTGTCCCACCATCTCTCCACTAGCGGGCGACTCGCTATAACCCATGTCAATCTAGAGCAAAAAAGACCGAAGCCAGCCTTATTAGTGATGTCACGAACTCCTGTAAGGAGCTTGCTGTACCAATCCCTAGCTGTCGTAGCCCCATACCCTCTGTATGCACAGGAGTCACCCTGTGATAGAGAACAAGTGAATCAGATTAAAGTAATAATGAAAGTACAGTCAGAGAATGAATAGTGCAAGAAATACAAGTAAACAGAGTTCACACCTCGATGACAATGGATGAAAGGTGAGAAGCTGGCTTTCTCAGCAAGAGATCCTCCGGCACACCGCCAACGAAATCACTGAAGTGTCTGATGCCTCCGGATGGTAGGAAATGTGTACGGGGATGATACCTCGCTAGATCAAAGGGTCGTACCCTCAGTGGTAGCAACTCTGGCTCAAGCTCCAGGGCAAACTCTGCCTTAAGCTTTGCCTCAATATCCTTAGCCGCTCCGCCAGCCTCAACCATCAGTGGCTCCTCGACCTTGGCATCAGGTGCTAGTGAAGGTGGAACCTCTGGAGGGGCTCTGTCACATGGAATATAGTCTGCCATCTGGAAAATGGGTGAAAAGTGAAGAAAAACGGAGAAAATAGGGCAAAACTCGAAAAAGTCAACCCTAGGAGAGAGAAAATTGAGGAAAAAGTCAAAGCCCGGGAAAAGGCACAAAACCCGAGAGAAACTTGAGGGGAACAAGCCTCAAGTGGTGAAACTCCAAGAAAAAGTACCGAAATCAAATTTCAATTTGTTCAAAAAGGAGGAAACAAAGAGGGTTTAGCGAATCAACTTCGCATGGGGTGTTGGAAAACACGTAGAAAGCATGAATCTAGAGAAAATGAGTGTCTAGAGAGAGAGATAGTGGAATTTCGGATGTGTAGTTGTGTGGAAATGAGGCCCCAAGCTCTATACTTAAATACCCATGGGTGAAAAGACTAAAATGCCCGAATTTGCCATCGATGGCCGACAAGTTTCAGGGGTGGCCGATAGGAGGCCGACACCTCTCCTTGCGGCTGTCCAGTGGCTGGTGCCTCTCCACTAAGTCTTGGTGCTGTTTTGTGTCTTTGTTTCCCGAGAGGTGCAAGGAAAGTTCACTGTTGGGTTTAGATTGTCTCTACGGAAGCTCAAACTGCGTTCTGGCGCACGATGTTCATCCCTAGTCAACATGGTTGAACATGTTGCACTATCTCTGAGAGGTAAATTGGAAGGTGTTATCAAATGTTGCCTTTATTCATTTTGCCTTCGTTCTCCTTTTATACTTTCTCGTTGCATAGAATATGCATTTCATGTTGTTGCATAGATATGCATTTCATATATACACTGCATGTGTGTTTTGCATCGGTTCTGATTTCATGCATAGAAAGTGCTCGCATCTCATGCATAGAACATGCCTTCAACTAACGTTATTCTCGATTATTATTTTGCATAGAATATGCATTCTTACCGTATCGCCCTTGTTAAGTTTCTTTCTTACACAGGCAAATGATATTGTATGTACAGTTCATTCAGAGGAGCCAACATAGACAAACGATATTGTATGTACGATTCATTCAGACGAGTTCCGGATGAGATCATTTACATCTCGATAAGAGAACCTACTTGTTCACCTTCACTTGTTCATCTATCGCACTCCTTAACTTGTGCATCTATCACACTCGTTCACCTTGTGCATCTATCGCACTCCTTACCGTGTGCATCTATCGCACTCCTTAACTTGTGCGCTTATCGCACTCGTTCACTTGTGCATCTATCACACTCCTTAACTTGTGCATCTATCGCACTCGTTCACTTGTGCATCTATCGCACTCCTTAACTTGTGCACCTATCGCACTCGTTCACCTTGTGCATCTATCGCACTTGTTTACTTCATGCATCTATCGCACACCTCTCTGTTTTACCTCGGGACCTGTGAAACACAATCTTGAATGGTTTTGTTTCTCAGGATGCGTGAAACACGGCCCTGGGCGGGTTTCACCTCAGGACGTGTGAAACACGGCCCCAAGGGTTTTGTTTCTCAGGATGCGTGAAATGCAGCCCTGAGCGGTTTTGGTTTCTCACGGCGCATGAAACGCAAGCCTTAGTGGATTTTCTTGCATCTCGGGACGTATGAAACATGCACCCGAGCGGTTTTGCTTGTTATCTCAGGACGCACGAAGCACGACCTTGAGCATTTTTATCTCGAGACGCGTGTGAAACACGACCCCGAGTAGTTTTCTCAGTTTCTCATGATGCGTGAAACACAACCCTAAGTTGTGTTTTCTTTCCTCGTCTCATGTTTTGGCATGGTTAGAGTATGGTTTTGGTTCTTTTCACTTTTAAGCTTGAAGCTGCTCGTTCATATATTGTTATCTTGTTATTTTGCTTATTGCATCTGTTATTGCTCATTGCATCATCTCGCATGATCATGAGTTTTTCAAAATAGTCGGCTTTGCAAAGCATGTGAGTCCAGCTTTTTAAAGTTGCATTGTGCATATCATTTGCATTTTGCCCCAAAACTACGCTGGTTTGATTCCTTGCATAGGGATACGTAGGTAGCCCGCGTGCGCAACCATGTATTTCCGTCTTGATTGTTTGTCCAAGTCTTACGGCTTTGTCAAGATGGGTCATCTTCGAGCTTTGACATTCACTCACGTCATTTCATGGCTTCCGAGTTCTGTCAAAGAGGGGCAACTGTAGACACCCCATTTTTGACTGACCTCATGACTTGGACGTCATTGCTTCTGCACTCGATGATTTTGATTTCATGTGCTCGCTAAGTGCTCGAAGTCTTCGGCAGAATCCCCCAGCTTTGAGCCTTTTAAACCTTGCACCCCTGTTGCCTTGTCTTTAGATCAAAACCTTGGTTTTTATAGCCTACACCCTATGGTGACTTGTCGGCCACCATTATGGGCTGTCGGCCTTGTTTCCTGGTTGTCGGCCATTGGTATGGCCGGTCGGCTACCAGTGGTGGCCGACGGCCACCAGTGTGTTTTTGCAAATATTTTGTTGACAGTTGTGCCAGCTGTTGGCACAATTGGTTGCATCTCCTTACACGTGTATGGCAGGATGTTTTTTAGCCAAATGTATGTTTTTCTATATATATGGGGTCTCCTCCCCCATTTTTGAGGGTTAGCATTTTTGGAACAAAAATCTCTCTCTCTCTACATTTCTCTCTCTCTCTCTCTCTCTCTCTCTCTCTCTGTGTTGCAATTTTGTGCATAATAGCCTACATACACTACATTTTTGCCTACACCTCATTAATCAAAGTTGATCACCTTTGGACTAAGGTTCCTTGAGGCCTTCTTGGAGCCCTTGAAGTTGGTTTTGGCTTGAATTGTTGCCTAGAATTGATCTTTGCTTCAAAAGGTATAACACTTGCCCTTTTACCTTGCTTTGCATACTTCGTTTTTCTATCTTTTCTCCACTGATTTTGGCTGTTTTGGGGCTATAAAAACTCTATTTTTGTGGGCTGAAATTGGTGGTTAGAGGCCATTAAAAGGTAGGGGGTGGTTCACCCTTCTTTCTTCCTTATTTATAAGGCCTTTCCACCTTTGTTTCCCACTTTCAAACCATCTTCTTTTGGGCTTTTGAACACTAAATTTTAGAGTAATTTCAGTGGTGAAAATCATGTTTTGAAGTCTAAAATTTGAGGGGTTAGCCTTCCCTCATTGTGTCTTGTTTGCTAGCCTAGATAGCTCCACATGTTAGCTTAATTTTCTAGCCTTTTATAGTTTAATTCCAGTATGTTTTAACCTCTATTTTGGACTATTTTGCCTCTGTTTTGGGCTGGTTATTGCATTTAGGTCTTGTTTACATGCTTCTAGTGTAAGTGTCCGCACAAGCTTGGTGTTTTATGCCTTTAGACACCACTTGTTCGAGTTGATTGCATGTTTTAGTGCTTTTCTTACTTAATTTTAGTACTCATAATCTTTGTAACCTCCCTCACTTCTTGACTCTTTGTTTGTTTTGAGGATTGTTTCAACCTTGGGATTGTTTAAGCTTGAGTTTGAGATACATGCTTAATGGTTTAATCTTCTTTTGGGGGTTCATTATCAACGGCATGACACCTCTCTCTTGCCTTAAACCACCCCTTGTTTGACACTTCCTTCCCTTTTAGAAGACTTATTCACCAATGGACTTAATTGTTAAAGAATGGTTGGTAATCTAAAATGAGTAAATAAAAGTTGAAACTAAAATTGTACAAGACAAGAATTTGGTTGTGTTTGGTGTGTTCAATCGGACGTTAATTGAACACAAGGAAAAGTGGAGCATTTCATACTCAAAGTGATGAAATGTGCCAAGTTTCCAAGGTCTCCATTGCCCTTGATCATGCATGAGAGGGTGATGGCTTTTGGTCTTGTTTGTGCATTTATTAAACTTGTACATCTTGGTTTCTTAGCCATCATGCAATGAAATTGCTTGAATTGATGGTTTGATGACCAAGTGCATTACTCCTTTGAAATGTTTTGGTGATAAGGAGAGATACATAGTACAAAGAAGCCCTTCAGAAATACACTGTCTTGCTCTATTTGCTCTTGCTCTGTTTGCTCTCTGTTGCAACAAGGAAGTCCAGTCAGCAGTGGCCGACTAGCCACCAGTGCAAATTGAGTAGTGTGTTTTTGAGGCCAAGCAGGGCCATTCTGGAAGTGGGCAGCAGTGTTAGTGTTCAACTGTGCAAACAGAGGCATTCAGAAGCAAAACAGTGGCTTTTCGGGTGGAAATTGAGCATAAGCATGAACATTCTTCGCATACCGGGGCTGCTTAGCTTAAATGTTTGTTGTAATTAATTAGTTGTAGCTAATTAAGTGTTGTAATAATTAGTTAGTTAGTTAACTAGTTAGTTAATTACTTTCATTTGTTGTATTAACTAATTAGCTTAGAGTAGTTAGTTAGTTTATTTCATTCGGTTTATAATAGTTAGCTTAATTAGCTAGCTATCTTATTCACTCGGACCCTCCTACGTGAAGGCATAAACTTGTAATAATGTGTATGTCTTGCAACCCAATGTCTTTCTCCCTTTTATTTACTAGCTTTTGATGGTTAGATTGGGGGCATCACGTTTCAATTAGCATATCGCATGTTTGCATCCATTCATTTGTCTTGCATGTACCGAGGCTCGGTTCATCATTCAAACTTGCATTGTCGTTTATTACCTCGTTGAATACGTGTTTAAACGCATGCTATGAAATTATTGCAAATAACATATTAAGTAGCCGAGCCTATTTTAGTTGCGTTATTGTATGTGTTGCATTAGCCATACTGTATAGTTAGGAATCATGCATTTTCCTAACTTTTTTGTTTTACCTTAGCTTGGAGTACTAGGTGAGTTTTTAGTGCTTTAGCATACTTGGATGAGTGTGAGTGATTGCCATGACTAGCATGTTTGCCATGAGGCTAAATGCTTAATTGCTATAACTGCTTGAATGCATGTAGATGAAGGCTTGTTGTTTGAATTGGAATGATTCAATGAATGTACGTTTAAGCCCACTTTGTCAAGTGGCAAATTCATAAGATTTAAGCCCACTTTGTTAAATGGAAAAATCAAACCCTTTTTGAAAAACAAACATGAAATTGAATTATTCCAATTCGGGCAAACCAGTCTATACATTGTGTGTGTGCGCATCACATAGTAATACTAGCCTAATAAATCGGAACAAGAGTATATGATGTACATAAGATTCATATCATGATTAGTAGAGGTCGATCTTTGATCGGGCGAGCGGGGGTGCTCAAATGTATTCATCACCTTCCCCTCTCGCACCCAAGTTCCTAAGCTGAGGCAACTTTGGTGATGACGAACATGTGGCCTTTGGCACGAGTCACGGGTTTCCTAGATTTCCCAAAAATATTTAGGTAGCGACTTTGTATTTGACAAAGCAGTCCAATTTTGGCATTTTTTATTCAAAATTGATTTTTCAAAAAGATTTGTTGGATTGGGACTCTTTGGTGTTTATCTATTTCACATTGCACTTGTGGAATTAGATTCAAAACTGCGGGAGTCCGATACTGTAAGGCCTATTCGCTTCCGAAAGGGGGTGCAGAAAAGCCGAGCTACAATATGGGCACTATAAGTTTTTAGTAATGCCGTTTAGTCTAACTAACGCACCAGCCGCCTTCATGGACTTAATGAATAGGGTGTTGAAACAATTCCTTGATGAATTTGTTGTTGTTTTTATTGATGATATATTGATTTATTCTAAAAGCAGGGAAGACCATGAGAATCATCTAAGAACTGTCATACAGATTTTGAGAGAGAAGAAATTGTATGCAAAACTTTCCAAATGTGAATTTTGGCTTAACGGTGTGATTTTTCAGGGGCATGTGATCAACAAAATTGGAATTTCAGTTGACACGCATGAGATTGAGGCTATTGTGAACTGGCCAAGACCAACTAATGTATCTGAAGTCAGAAGCTTTTTAGGGCTTACAAATTATTATCATAGATTTGTAAAAGACTTCTCCAAACTTGTTACACCATTGACACAGTTAACTCAGAAGAATGTACCTTTTGATTAGAATGATCAGAGGGAATCTGCTTTTCAAGAATTGAAGATTAGATTGGTGACTATGCCTATTTTGACTCTATCTAATGGTACTGATGGGTTTCAGATTTACAATGATGCTTCATATAAGGGCTTGAGATGTGTATTAATGCAAAATGGAAGGGTGATTGCTTATGCTTTTCACCAACTCTGTTTACATGAAAAGAACTATCCGACCCATGACCTTGAATTGGCAGTAGTGGTTTTTACTTTGAAAATCTGGCGCCACTATCTATATGGAACAACTTGTGAAATGTGTACTGATCATAAAAGTTTGAAATACTTTTTCACCCAGAATTAACTAAATATGAGACAGAGAAGATGACTTGAATTAATCAAAGACTATGATTTACAGATGTTGTACCATCCAGGGAAGGCCAACATAGTTGCAGATGTTTTAAGCCGAAAATCGATAGGGAATTCGTCATGTCTGCTCACCGGTCGGAAAGAGTTGTTGTATGATCTCGAGCAGAATGAGATTGAGATTGTATTGCCTGAACATGATGGAATCTTGGCTGTTATCTCTGCACAATCGGCCATCATTGAGGAAGTGAAAGAAAGGTAACTAGAAAATGAATTTCTGAAGAAGATAGTTGATGAAATTGATTCAAAATCAAGGCCAGGATTCGTATTGAAATTTCAGGGTAGACTTTGTGTGCCGAATTGTTCTGAATTGAGAAAACATGTCATGACCAAAGCACGTAATTTTAAATTTGCTATGCATTAGGGGAACACAAAAATGTATAAGGATTTGAAATAGAATTTTTGATGGCCTGGAATGAAGAAGTGTATTGCCGAATTTGTAGCCAAATGTCTGCATTGTCAACAAATGAAAGCTGAACATCAACGACCCGCCGAGCTACTTTGATCGCTCCCAATACTAGAATGAAAATGGGAGCAAATTATGAGGAATTTCATTATTGGATTGCCTCGCTCCATTCGAGGTATGGATTCTATTTGCTTCATTGTTGATCTTTTAACTAAGTCTGCTCACTTTTTGCCTATCAAAACTTTTTATAATGTAGATAAATTGACTAACATCTATGTGAATGAAATTGTGAGACTACATGGTGTGCAAGTATCTATTGTGTCTGATCGAGATCCTAAGTTTACTTCGAGATTCTAGCAAAGTTTGCAACAAGCTTTGGGAACTGAATTGAGATTGAGTAGTGTTTATCACCCACAGACAGATGGCCAATCAGAACGGACCATTCAAACTCTAGAGGATATGTTATGAATGTGTTTGTTGGACTTCCAAGGAACTTAGGAGACATACTTGTCATTGGCTGAGTTTGTGTACAACAATAGCTACCACTCAAGCATTGGAATAGCTCCTTATGAAGCTTTGTATGGAAGAAAATGCCAATCACCTATCTGTTAGTCTAAGGTTGGTGATAGACCATTATTGAGGCCGAAACTTGTGCAAGAAACGACAAAAAAAGTGAAACTAATTCAGTGAAGATTGAAAATTGCACAAAGTCATCAAAAGAATACACTCAATAAAAAAAGTACAGCAGATTATGTCACTAATCAAATAGAAAAACGTAGATAAAATTTGATTAGAACTTTCAATAAAAAAAAATAGAAAAAAAAATCCAAATTACCAGCTTTCATCACTGAAGGACAACACAGTGCAACCATTGGAAATTACATGTTTAGTGCATGAGGATTAACCGAATTGCGCTCTTGAAGGCAATTGTAAGCAAGTTTTGCAACATTCATATCTGCCGCCTTCTTACTCTTGGCTGCTTGTCCTTGAAAAGACACTTCTCCTATTTTCACAATCAAGACAAAAGTCGGCATGTGGGATGGACGAGAAACAGTTCTTTCGTACTTTGGAAAAAGCAAACCTTTTTTTTGAGACAGTTCTTGCAAGAGATTCTTGTACACAGTAGAATCATCCTAACATTTTGTTAAACAAACCAAATATACACAACAGAAAAAAAAATTAGTGACACAGGTATAATAAAATACTAAAAATTCACAGGAGATCGTTTAAAATACTAGCCTCCTCAACTTCATTGAGCGACACCGACTCCCAAGCAACTTTTGCAGCTGCATGTTTAGAGGAAAAATTCAGGACTCTCATAGATTTTCTCATCAATTGTAACCTTACACCTAAACCGACTATATATATATAATTCAAGATACATGACAGTTTCATAACTATATATAGTATACTTCTCAAAAATATTTTAGACATTGAAACAAAAACAGTGCATTTTCTTTTCAGTCACTTGTCTTTCTTATTTATTTTTTATTTTTACTTTCGAGAAATATTTATTTCTAGAGATAACAATTTCACCAGCAACCCAGAATTTAAGGATAACAGTTTCACCATCAAATCAAGCTCGACGAAAAAATATCAAAAAAATGTGCAACCATTTTTGCATAAAATCAAGCAAGGGGCAGTTTTCACCAAATCAAGGATAAATAAACCAATTCCTTCCCCTTACTCCCAACATTCACATTTTTACTCAAAACCCAAAAATATTTTATTCAAAAAATTAAGATTTAAAAAAGTGTTCGCTTTTAGCAAAATTTCTATTGTTTGTAGTTTATTTTTCCATGTACTCCACATCAAAACAATTACATTAAACATGCATGCATTCATATATATATATATATATATATAAGCATAGAAAAAAGAGAGATATTGGGATTGTTTACTATACCAGAAGAAGATGAAGGGGGAAGTTGAGCCTCTGCAATGAGAGAACGATTAAGGGTTGTTCAAAATTGAGCGCCCATGTGGCATGACCCTTTGAACCTCTTTAACCTTATTCATGTAAGTTTGAATTTGAATTCAAAACTTATTTGGATAACCACTCAGGATATCTATATCTATCATATCAACTGATATGGATAGATAAGATATTATCCTATATATCTGATATGATATATGAGATATTGGCAACAGAAAACAACGTATGTTTTTTGTTTTTCCCATATTGACTCTCTCCCATTAAACAACAATCAAGCTATTTTGCACTGTGATTTGTGTTGGTGATACTCATTTTGTAATATCACTCCACTGCTGGGGTGGTTGTTCACATTCTGGAAGCACGTGATTTACCCACGACATTCTTCGCTTCAGGCTCTACTAAAAGGTATGATTATGAAATTTTTCATCCGCTGCGTTTTACCTCGCTTTACATTGGTATCAAAGCCTATATGGGTATTTTCGTGCTTATTTTTAAATCATGTGTCATTATATGCATGAAAATTAATGAACGAGGAAGATGAATCTGCACTTCCACTCTCATTAGATTGAAAGTGTAAAATACCTTATTTTTATGTTCATTAAATGTCATTTTTAAGACCATAAATGTTTTTATTTTGGAAAATGGAATCCGACAGTACCGAAATTGGACCAGAAAACACCTTGGAAGGCGGCACGTGGGCCTCACGTACCATCTAACGCCATCACCGGGTTCCACACGCTTCCATGCGCCATCACGTGCGCGTCAGCCGCGCTATCCACCCGCGCGCCATTTGCGTTGCGCACTCGCGCATCGCGCGCTGAGCCGCCTGCTGAGTCACGTCGTTTTTCCTCCGCGGCTTGGCTGCTGGTACTAAGGCGCTGTTTGTTTTGTTTAAAATTCTGAATCACGTTATACGGTCATAATTAATTCTTTATAGATTTGTTTTATGCGCGGTTGGTACTGTTAGACTTAGAATTAAATTTTCTATATTCTGTAAAATTTTATGAAAATAAAAAATATTTTTTCTGTGATGATAATTCATTATTTATGCTTTAAAATGCTTCTGGTGTTGCATGAATAATTTTCTGGGGTTGAAATTTTTATTGTAGACTACTGAAAAGTTTTACTATTTACTGGTATAATTTTTTCAGTTTTTCAGATTCTGGAATTTTTATTTCTAATTTTATGTGTGTTTATTAGTTATTTAGAATTCCAGAAAATTTCAGAATGATATACATTTTATTATGGCATAATCTAAATATTGAATACAGCATATTTTTTTTAGGGTTTGTAATATGTTGCAATTAAAGAAGCATGATTAGTTATTTATTTATTTATTTAAATTCCATTATTAAATGAATATAGCATGAGTTATTTGTAAATTTACATTAAGATACTATTGTATGGAATTTATCATGCTTTGTATATGCCATAAGTAGTGGGAGATTGATTGTTTTTTGCGTATGGAATTAAATTAAATTTTGATAATTATTACTAGAGGCGCAAGAGATGATTACGAGCATAGAAAATTTTCGATCTTGAGACATGTGTAATATTATCATTATTTAATTTAGTTTTTTTTGCTGCAAAATAATTTTTTGTGTTGCTATCATTAATATCCCCTGCACATTTGTTTACTCTGTATGTAGAAATGACTGCTAAGACAATGGTGGCAGACTTAACTAAGGAAGAGAAATTGGCTGGCGACAATTATGATATATGGCGCCGTAAGATCCAATACCTCCTCAATGAGCAAGAAGTGTTGACCACACTTGAACAAGTGATGGTTGAGCCAGAGCAGGGCAATATAGCTCAACATCGTCATGATCTTGAAGTCTTTCAGACTTGGCATAAGAAAGATCGATGTGTGCGCTTTACTATGTTGAGTAGCATGCACAACGACTTGATTAGTGAGTTTGAGCATTGCCCGACTGCATTTGAGATGTAGGAAGCTCTCAAACAAAAGTTTGGTATTACCTCATTGGCAAAGCTACGTGAGCTGACTATGAAGTTTGACTCCTATCAAAAAAGGGCGCATCACTCGATAAAGCAACATTTGAGGGTCATGTCAGCCATGATACGTGAGCATGCGGCTGCTGGGCACAATTTGACTCAAGAGCAGCAAGTACAAGCTGTGATTCGCTCTCTGGCAAATTCTTGGGAGCAGATGAAGCAGAACATGATGCATAATGAGAGTGTGAAAACATTCGAAGACATATCGCGTCATTTGAAGCTAGAAGCTGAGCGCCTTGAGGCGGCTAAGTCTGATGGTTCTGCTATGGTGGTTGAGTCGAGCTCACGTAGGACGTCTCAGTTTAAACGTGGAAAAGCAAAAGGTGCCCCTAAGAAGCAAGTAGCAGTTGCTCTAGGCCCAATGGCGCTAGAAATTTCAAGCGTAGTGGCAAGAAGGTAAAGGCTAAATTAACATGCTTTAACTATAACAAATAAGGACACTTCGCTCAGGATTGCCCTGAGTAGAAGACGGTACTCCCTTACTTAATTTCTCGCATTCGATGCTTTGTGTCTAGTCAAGCATTAATTGCTCATTTTCCTCATTTTTGGGTTGTAGACTCTGGAGCAACAGACCACATCGCGAAGGACAGACTAGGGTTCGTTGAGTTTCGCCGAGTACCTGCTGGGACCAGAAAAGTTTACAAGGGGAACGAGTCCAGTGTAGAGGTGCTAGGTATTGGCACATACAAGCAGGAAATGCGACGAGGGCGCACCTTGTATCTTCATGATGTTCTTTATGCTCCGGATATTTGACGCAACTTAGTTTCAGTTATTAGCATGATGAGCCTTGGTTTTAGCTTTTGTTTTGAGAATAATGGTGTTAGCATTTATTTGGGAACAATTTTTTATGGTTTTGGTTATCTTTCAGATGATTTTTTAGTTTTGGATGTGGATGATTCTAGTTATAATAAAAATGTCAATGGCTCTGTTTCTAATATTGCATCTTTTTGTGACAATGATTCTATGAGATGGCATGCTAGATTAGGCTACATAAGGCAAGACAGGATGACTAGATTGGCTAGAGAAGGTCTTTTAGGCCCACTCGCTAGAGTCACTTTGCCTATTTGTGAGCATTGTCTTGCTAGTAAGGCAACAAGGAAACCATTTGGGAAAGCCATAAGAGCATCTATCCCATTACAACTTATTCTATAGCGATCCCGGTTTTCTCTTCATTGTTTATTGTATTCCGGACTCGGTTCCGGGGATGTGTGTTGTTGTCTTATCCTCGTTTCCATCCTTTACTCTTTGTGTTTGAGTTTTGAGTTGTGTTGGGCAAGTTTGAAACAGGTTGGTTATTGTAGACACCCCATTTTTGACCGACCTTAAGGCTCAGACGTCGCCGATTGAGCGCTCGGTGATGATGCATATTGTGCTCGTTCTGAGGTCACAGAGTCTCGGCTGAGAGCCTTGCCTCCGGACTTCGAAACTCTTTTGTGCTTTGCCTCGGTTTGCGAACCAGGTCCTGTTTTCTCTATTTTCTCTTCCCAAAGGGAGGGAGAGGTCTCGAAGACCATCTCTCAGTGGCCGTAGGCTACGTTTTGTGGTCGTAGGCCACTATTCCCGTTTGGGGACTAGTTTTTGGTTTTCGGAGCTACCGGTCGTGCGCCTCGATTCGGGACCGCTTAACTTTCTCCGTTTGCTCCGGTTTTTGGCACACACCTTGTTTCCTCTCTCTAGAGGGACACTGTGGCCCGGGAGACCACCTTGTGGTCGCACGCCACCTCTGGTGCCTAACAGTCGGTTTTCGGGGCACCTGGCTGCTCGTTTTGGCCCCCGAACCTTCGTTTTGCATCGGTGTGGGTTCATTTTTGGCATGGACCCTAGTTTCTTTGTTAGGAAGGTGGTACTATGGTGGGAGACCACCTTTTCTTCTTGGAGACCACCTATCTCTTCGCCGCCCGATTTTCTTGTTAGAGAGCTGGTCTCCCTCACTTTTGGGCCACAATTTCTGGTCTCCCATACCACCACTAAGTTGCATTCACCTGGGAGACCACCAATCTTGGTAGGCCGACCACCTTTTTTTGCTTGAGCCTTTTGACCCCTTGGTCTCCCTCACTTTTGAGCCATAATTTCTGGTCTCCCATACCACCACTGAGCTGCATTCACTTGGGCGACCACCAATATGGGCTACCGACCACCTAAATCCATTTGACCCTTTTGAACTTGGTCGGCCGACCAGGGGGAGTGGTCGGCCAACCACCTGAACCTGGTCGGCCAGCTTCCTGCTTTTTGTCTCGCTGAGTGTTAGCCAGCTGTGCCAGTTGGAAGCCTCAGAAGTGATCCTCCATACACGTGTATGGAGGATCTTTGAGCTTGGTTTTAAGCTTCCAAGAGAAACTTTAGCCCCTCTCTTCTATAAAGGAAGGGATCATCTTCCATTGCAAGGGTTGAACATTTTGGCTAGGGCATATACGTATACCTCTCTCTATCTCTCTATTCCAAGCTCCAAAACTCCATTGTTCTTGCCCCATTGCACTACCACTTATAGCCTACCACCTCCATCATCAACCTAATCACCTTGGAGGTCATTTTCAAAGCTTAAGGAGTTGATTTCTTGGTCCAGAGCCTGCTGCCTTGCTGTGCTACAAGGGTAAGACACCATTTTCGTCTTTGTAGCATTATTTTGCTACATAGCTTAGCTCTATTTGCAAGCATATTTAGGATTTGTCATAAAATAAAAAAAGTCTTATTTTGAGCTCTTCTTCAAGTTTTATTAAGGACATTTTTTTGTTGGGGGTCATCTACCCCCTTGCATGCTTCATTTCCTCATATTTTGAGCTACGCATTAGAGCATTTGTGTTGGCCTTGGTTTGGCCTTTTAGCCACTGAAATCCAGTGGATTTTTAGTGGCTAACATGTGTCTTTGAGCCTCAAAATCAGAGAGGGTGACCCTCTCATCCTTTGTTCTCTTTACTAGCTTTCTTGGCCTTCCAAAGGAGCCCCTATTTGCATGTTTCAAAGCCATGCTCCAGGCCATTTTTGATGAGTTTTGTGACCTGCATGACCTCTTTCTAGAGGTGGTTTTTCCATATTAGATGTCTATTTTGCATGTGTAGAGTAATCTTCTTCAAGGCCTTTCAAATGGGCCTTTACTTGCATGCTTCCTAGACTAATTTCAGGCCCTTTTCAGTGAGTTTTGGGGCCCTCATAACCTCTGTCCAGAGGTGGTTTTTCCATTTTGTATGTCTATCTTGCATGTGTGGAACAACCCTCTTATTGGCCTTTCAAAAGGACACATCATTCTTGCATGCATTGACTGAGTTTCAGTGGGTTTTTGGGCATTATGTGGGATGGCATACTTTTGTTTTTGGCTGGTTTGGTGAGATCTCATGTGCTTCATATAGTTGTAGTGCAAATCATGGTTCACTAGCATATTTTGCATGATTTGTTGACCCCTGATTTTTGCACTTTTTGGCCTTGCCTTAAATTGATTTTGTGCACGTTTTGGACTGACTTAGCTCTATTTTTAGGTCTCATGGTCGAATGATGTTTGTTTTGCATGCTTGTAGTTCAATACACTTGCCTAGCTTTGAGATTTGAGGTCTATTGCATGCATATACTGAGGTGTTTTCACGCTTTGGGGTCATTTTGCATCATATTTCAGAGCCTATGTGAATGCCATATCCTCATGTTTTCTCCTCTTTAAGTGTGCTTGAGAGTTGTGCATGAATGCCTTGTCTTCGGACCATTGAATGAGCTTCATTTCCATGCACTTTGAACCATCATTTTGGGCCATTTTCCCATTGTTTCAGACCTACCTAGGGTCTGTTTGGGGTTGGTTTTTCCATTCGTGCATTGCTTTGTGTATTTCTAGTGTAACGCACTTCACTAGTTTCAATATTCGTGCCATCTAGCATGCATTGGGTAACATATTTGAATGATTCGGGACCATTGTACATCATGTTTGAAAGCTGAAAAATGTATGCTTGTATGCCATATTTCATCCTTTGCCATGCTTAGTTAGAGTTGCATGTTGTGCCTTAGGATCGGTCCATTGCATTTGTGCATGTTTGCATGTATTTCGGTTGTCTCATTTTCATCATATAGCCATTGATGTGAATGTGGCCGAGGTCCACTCATATTGGTGTATGTCCATCTTGCATTGTGTATGCCATTTTAGTCCATAGCATTGCGTATGCTAGGTTGCATGTTAGTCGCATTGTGTATGCCATCTCATTGCATTGTGTTTGGGATAGGAGTTAGCCCAAACACGGGAAACGAGAGATGTTTCGTACCTGAAGTGACGGAACATGCCTCAATTCTCGGTCACCGACACTCCGGATTACCCATGATGTAGTCTAGGCCTTGTTGTACTGTTATGTGCATTCATTTCACATCGAGTCGTGCAATTCAACTCCTCGGCCATCATGCATCACGATGCGTGATTGGTGGCATGAGGATCGAGGTGTACATACATATGTGAAAATACTTTGCCATGCCCCTTTCTTGCTCTCTGTTGCAGCAAACCAGAAATCAGCAGACTTCTAGAGCTTTGCACAGCATTCCGGGATTAATTGCAAATAGAGGCAAATCGAGGCATCGCGAGGAATTTTCCGACAAAGCGACCCGAGCACGCATGCATCTTTCATCATTCGGAACAAGAGCTGAGGCAGTCCATTTTATAGCTTGCACGCTAATTTATTTGCTTTCCTAGTTAATTTGTTAATTAATTAGGATTTTGTAATATTTAATTATTTATGCGGACTGTAATTACTTATTCAGACTGTATTATTTATTCGGACCCTCCGAGCGGGGGCACAATTGTAATAAGTGTGCGTGTGTGTGATGTTTGTCTTCCAACCCCACGTCTTTCTCCCTTTTATTTATCAGCTTATGATGATTAGATTAGGGCATGTTGTAATTAGCATACTTATGCTCGCATGTTTGCATCCATTCATCTGTCTTGCATGCACCGGGCTCGGCTCATCATACTAACTGCATCGTATTTCAATTTCAAGTTGAATACGTGTTAGCTGTAGCATCTCATATGTCATTCTTAGATTAGCCGAGCCTATTATAGTTGCTTTTTTGCATGTGTTGCATTAGGCATCTCAGCATAGTTAGGATCCATGCATGTTTTCTAATTAGCTTCTTTCTTTGGCTTGGAGTACTTGGTAAGTGGTTATGCTTTAGCATCCTTGTATGCATGTGAGTGACTACAATGATAGCATGTTTACCATGAGGCTATGTGCTTATGTAATATACCTGCCTGAATGCCTGTGGGTGAAGGTTGGATTGTTCGAATTGGAATAATGCATTGACTGTGAGTTTTAAGTCCACTAGATAGTGGCAAAACCATCTTTTCTAAGCCCACCCGAGGGTGGCAAAAACTGCATTTTAGCCTACTTGCGAGTAGCAAACCGTTTTTCAAAATAAACATGAAATGTTTTGTTCTAACTCAGGCGATCCAGTATATACTTGTATGCTGTGTGCATCACGTAGTAAATCTAGGCTAATAACCGGAATAAGAGCACATAATGTTTTCAAAACTCGATATCATGGTCAGTAGAGGCCGATCTTTGATTGGGCGAGCGGGGGTGCTCACGAAGTGACCTTCCCCAATTGTACCCAAGTTCCCAAGCCGAGGCAACTTTGGTGATGACGGACACGTGGTCTTAGGCAAACGAGTCAGGGTTTTCTAAATTCCCCAAAATAAAATATTTAGGTGGCGACTCTGTATCTAGCAAAGCAGTCCATGTTTGGCACTTCTTTCTAAAAATCTATTTTTCAAAAAACGATTTGCTGGATTTGGACTCTTTGATGATTCATGGGTCTTGCATTGCACTCTGCGAGATTAGATACAGGACTGTGATATTGAGTCCGAACTATAGTGAGCCCAAATGAACAAAACGGGATTCCCTCCCGTGACGTTTGGGGACGTCTACAGTTTCTGGTGACTCCGCTGGGGATTTAGAGAACTTGACTCGAACTCATGATATCTAGTTTTGACTACACTTGTGTGTTTCTTTGCATTGCATTTGCATTGGTATGCCTAGGATACCGTGTTTTCCATATGCTATTCCTGAACGATTTGTCGGAGGCTCGCTTCGAGAAGCGTGCCATAAGGCTGACCGGTTGCGAGCTCTGCCACGACGGGAACACAAACCCCGATTTTTACCGGGGCACCCTTTTTGACCATTCGACCTAGTGCATATTCGGAATCCATAGTGACCATTCCAAGCTAGGACAGGTTGCTTACCCGATTATAGGTTGTTTGAAACCGCTGCGTGCGTAGTGAACCCCTAGCTCCTGACAAAATAGGATAGGGAAACCTTACCCCAACATAGGGGTGTTTTGGCTCTCACTTGTTTGCTGTGTGCTTTTAGAATGCGTCTCTACAGGAATGCATGTATCAGTTTACAAGTTTGGGTATCAGGCCTGCGGGCACCAGTTCAGTATTTTGGGAATTAGTTATCTACGGATATCAGGTTCAGTTTTGGGGGCAGTGATTTGGGAACAATGATTAGTATCTGAGAACAGTGTATTCAACTTATCAACTGTGTGTTGTGTGTTTATTTACGCTGTTATGCTGTCCGTTTGTCTGGTTATTTATTTCCTTATTATTGCTTTATTTATCTTTTTGCTAGGTAGTTTAGCACAATTGCTTCAGACCAAGCAGATATTCCCCAAGCACTCTGGATTAGAGGTCGCCGACTCAATCGATCTGCGGATCTGGTCGATGGACAACCAGTGTTTTGTTCCTTACCCCCAGTTATCAGACGGAGGTTGAGAAAACGTAGTGTATCCGAGCAGAGGTTGCCAGAACAGTGGCCTACCCCATCAGTGGATAGTCAGGCTGAGGCTTCAGTTTTTACCACAGAGATAGATATACCAGTCAATCAGCTAGAACAGCAGAACATGGCAGGAGTTGAGAAAATGATGCGTCAGATGCAGGAGACCATGAGAGCCATGCAGCAGGACGCGGTTCGTCGAGATGAATTTGCTAAACAACAGGCCGAGATCATGGCCCAGCAGGCAGAGTTAATTGCCAGGCTGCAACAACAAACCGGGGCATCTGCTTCACACCAAGCTCCTCCCCCACCAGGAGTTCCAGCGCCCGGGGAGGCACCAAATGTCCAGGGAGATACGGATATTCCGACAGGATCGGCTCCGCCCCTGATTCTACCTCAACTATCTAAGGCACCTACGCCTGTCAATCAACCAGACTCTCCCTTTGAGTTCGAGGTGGACCATACAGCGTTAAAGTTAAGCAAGCTTCAGAAGTTGTTCAAGAAATTCCAAGGGGTAAAGTCCATCCTAGACATTGAGGACAGGTACACTGACATGGCTGTGACGCTGCCAGGTAGGTTCAAGATGCCACAAATTGATCGCTTTGACGGATCCGAGGATCCCATGGTGCATCTTCGGTTGTTCTCAAACATACTAAGGCCGATGGGTCTCACCAGACTGCAGAAGCTTTCATTATTCGGCCGGACCCTGTCGGGTGTGGCCGCTATTTGGTACGCAAAATTAGAAGACGATGTTAAGCGGAACTGGGATGAGATGGCCGAGGCTTTCATTGCACAGTACTCCTATAACACGCAAATCAAGATTATAACCCATGATCTTGAGACAACAAGGCAAGAGCCTAAGGAGAGCTTTTTGGAGTTCGTAGCCAGGTAGAGAGCGAAGGCCTCAATGATGACCCTAAGGCCTACTGATAAAGATCAAATCCGGATGATTGTGCGCAATCTCCAGCCTAAGCTGATGCAAAAAATGATTGTGCTCCCTTTCCCTACCTTTTCAGATTTGCATGAGATGGGAGTATAGATTGAGAATGCCTTGAAGCAGGGCTTGATTGATAATGACAGAGAGCAACCCAAAAGAACCTTCAACAGCAACGACAATATAGGCACCAGCAATGCCGCAAATGCTAGAGCTTCAGAAGTAAGCATGGTTACCACCATTCCCCCTCCAAAAACCCCGACAGCTACGCCTTTCTCCGATGTGTCCGGAAGTAACACACAAACAACCAAATTCCAACCTCGAGGCCAAAGGACCTTCACGCCTTTATATATGTCCTTGTCCAAAGCTCTAGGGGTATTGATCAGGAAAGGGCACTTGAAGCCCTTGGAGCCGAGGCCATTGCCAAATCCACTACCTCCATCTCATAACCCAGCGAAGTATTGCGCCTTTCACTAACAACACGGTCATGATACCGACCACTGTTTTAGATTGCGTCACGAGATTCAAGATCTCGTTGACAACAGAGTGATTGTGCCACCAGAGAAACCCAATGTCACAACAAACCCTCTCCTACCGCACAACCAAGCTCCACCACCCAAACGTATCAACTTTATCCAGACTGGGGTCGTGTCTTATGATCCTAGCATATATATCACCCCGTCCCACCTACCCAAGCCAGAGGTGCTCCTTCCTGATTGCACTGACTTGTGCATGTTGGATATCTCCAGAACCGAACCCGAACCAATGGTGGTGACTGTCGAAGACAAAACAGGGGAGATTTCAGGGGAGAATGAGATTGTTGAGTCAGAATCTGAGGAATCTGGGAGTTTTGCTGAGGAAGTATACAGTCCGAGTGACTACATTCTATCAGTAGGCCAGGTTGGGCCAAATGTGGAATTGCCGGCAGGGTCAGCGCTTTGTGTGATACAGGGGAATGAATCTGGTCAAAGGATAGATGACTTGGCAACTGTGGAATGGGACTTTGCTAACCTCTAATTTTTCAATGAACAAGATCCAGAGGGCATGGTAGTCAACTGGTTAGATTTTGAGGAGTCAGCAGAGGTCACCGGGTGGCTTGATGACCTACCAGATGTTGTCGACGAAACTCAGTTAGAATGGGGCCCAGCAGGGGCAAGAACATCAGTTGTGGCCGGAAAGGCCAGAAATCGGAATGCATCGCCGAAGAGCGTCGGTGCTAAGAATTTCGCTCAGGACTTGGGCATTGTAAATACGGGAAGTGTTGAACAGCTAGCTGTACTAATGTAGTTGGAACAAGAAAGGTTCGAGGATTCTGAGAGAATCAGGAAAGCTAAGGCCCCTGAGGGGACTGAAAGTGCTGTGTGCACGAGGATATAGAATGTTGCAAGCATGTGGACAGAAAGTATTGCAAGTACAATTGTACAGGAGCTGGATAGGTGTCTGTTGGCTGCCGACAGAATGTGGTGGGAAGACGATGATCTATGTCTTGCCCACACGGATGAGGATTGGGGGAGCAACCAACCAGACGATACCTGGTACATCGGCGAAGTCGATCATATGACTAGAAGCGGGCGGTATTTCAAGCCCCCACATCTAGATCAGCCAGAGGTGTCTGAGAAAGATAAGGAGGCAAAGAAACAGAAAAAGAAGCAACTCGAAAAAGAGGTTGTTCTGAAGCAGTTGAAAAAGATACAGGCAGACATCTCTATCTGGGGATTGCTTATGGCATCGCGAATGCATCGACAAGCTGTCTTATCGGCCATGGACAAGGTCAAGCTCTCAATAGACACCACGCCCAAACAGCTGGTGGGCTTAGTTTTTCCGAGAGGGGCTACCCCGATGTTGACTTTCTCAGACAAAGAATTGCCACCTGAGGGTGCGAACCATAACAACCCACTCTACATCTCTGTGGAGTGCAGAAACAAATGGATACCCATGGTGCTTGTCGACACAGGGTCCGTCATCAATGTGTGCCCGGCAAGGACTGCATATGCAATCGGTTTAAAGACTACAGACTTTGTGCCGACAGCCTAAGTGATTCGGGCATATGATAACACAAGCAGAGAAGTAATGGGGACAGTGAAAATTTAGACCAAGGTTGGGCCGGGACAGCATGAGGTAGACTTTCACGTCTTAGAAGTTCCTACGACCTTCAATTTACTTTTGGGGCTGTCGTGGTTGCACCAAGTAAAGGCAGTTTCGTCCACCTTGCATCAGATAGTGAAATACCCCCATGGAAAGGGAGTAACCATTGTTTTTGGAAATTCGTCGATCCATCCACCGCCAGAAGTATCTATGCCAGTTTTGGAAATTGAGCACGGTATGAAGGATGTGTTCATGTCGGGTTTTACCCTGGCTGAGGCCCGGGTCGTGTAGAACATCTTAACTGTTAATGAGGGGGTGTATGTTAGCGCACAATCAGTATACCTCATCAACAAGCTTCAACATATCCTCGGGATGGGATTGGGAAAGAGCGGCCGGAAGGGTGTTGCAGCGTTGGCCGAAGTGCCGCACAACCCACACACTTTTGGCTTGGGTTATCTGCTCGCCAAAGAGGATTGGATAAGGAAAGGTAAGGAGATGGCTGGGAGAGCCAGAGCGAAGTAGGCGGGGAAGCCTTTTGAGCTAATGCACCGACCCATCCAGGGTACCCTAAACGGACGCTTTGTCTGGGAGGGGGAGGACTTTCCATTTTGTGGCTTCCCAGAGCCATAGATAAACGAAGAGAAGCGTCGTGTGCCAGGGTTTGAGATTTTCTTTGACCTACAATTATCCGGGGATGACGTTGCCAAAGAGCAGACAGACCCATTAGCTGAGGCTGAGCAGAGCAAGAAAGTGGAGTCTGAGGACGCCGAAAGTGAAATGGGGGTAGCGCTGGCGTGTCTACTTTCAGATCCTCCGATCGAACATAAGTGCTTGGGAGATAACTTCTCGGTATACCTGATCGGGAATGAAACGGCTGCGGGCCTACCAGCAAACATTTTGGATGCATCTATCGCACCCTCTCTCATTTGGTAGTATGAAGAAGGATTTTTGTCAAGCAGCACCGGGTCAAGTAGTGAGCTAGAATCTAATTCCTCCGAATCTATTAAGTCGGAATCAGGTTCCAGCTCGACTGAGTCTGAGTCCGGTATTCCTGGGGTTGATAACCCGAATGCCACAGTCCTGTCTAGGTCGTCTTTTTCTTTCTCTTTTGAGTCTGTTGTAACCGAAGAATCGGACGATTTGGAAATACTTAATGAGAATGATGTGGCTGTGGTTTCTGAGTACTTTTCTGTGCCCTTAATTTATTGCATTAACTCAGGCTTTCAGAATTTTGATGAAATTGATGAGGAAGAAATTCCTCCGGTTTTGCAACGCTTAATTGAACAAGAGCAGGAAAGATTTGTTAAACCCTTAATGGATGAAATCACTACTATGAATATCGGTACTGAGGAGGACCCACGGCTGGTCCAGATTGGGTCCACGTTGTCTTCGGAGGAACGCGAGTGCTTAGTCGCTTTATTAAAAGATTTCAAAGATGTTTTTGCGTGGTTCTACGAAGACATGCCTGGGATCGATCCTGAGATTGTACAGCACCGGATCCCTCTTGACCCCGAGGCCCGACCCATTAAATAGAAACTCAGAAGGATCTGCCCGGACTGGGCTCTCAAGATTAAGGAAGAGGTCACCAAGCAAATTGATACAGGGTTCCTGTTGGTATCCGAATACCCGACTTGGTTGGCCAACATTATTCCAGTGCCGAAAAAGGATGGCAGGATCCAGGTATGCGTGGATTTCAGGAATTTGAACAGAGCCAGTCCGAAGGACGACTTTCCCTTGCCGCATATTGATGAGTTAGTGGACTTCACAGCGGGGCATGCTTTGCTTTCGTTCATGGATGGATTCTCGGGCTACAATCAGATTGTGATGGCACCTGAAGACCGGGAGAAGACTGCTTTCACCACCTCGTGGGGGACTTATTGTTATAGGGTGATGCCATTTGGGTTAAAGAATGCTGGAGCTACATATCAACGGGTCGCGACCACAATATTGCACGACATGATACACAAAGAGGTAGAGGCGTACGTGGACGACATGATTGTCAAGTCCAAAGAAAGAGAGGGCCACTACACTGCCTTACAAAAGTTCTTCCAAAGGATCAGAGAATTTCGGTTGCGGCAGAATCCTCAAAAGTGTACGTTCGGTGTTACAACAGGGAAAATGCTAGGGTTCTTGATTACACAGAGAGGTATCAAAGTCGACCCTTCCAAAATCAAGGCCATCTTAGAAATGCCACCACCAAGTACTGAAAAGGAGGTGCGAGGCTTTCTGGGTAAAGTGCAATTCATAAGACGGTTTATCTCAAAATTAACCTTGACTTGTGAACCACTTTTTGGTCTCCTAAAGAAAGGAAAGAAGTTTCAATGGGACGGCCGATGCCAAGCTGCTTTTGAACAGATCAAGGAATACTTACAGAAACTACCTGTGTTGTCACCGCCAAAACCGGGGAGACCATTGATTTTGTATCTTTTAGTAACTGAGACTACAATGGGTTGCTTGCTCGCGTAAGAATCAAAGGACAAAGTGGAGAGAGCCTCTACTACCTAAGCAAGAAGATGTTGAAGTTTGAGACTCGCTACACACTGTTGGAAAAGGCTTGTTTAGCCTTGGTATGGGCTACCAGGAAGCTGCGGCACTACCTATTAGCTCACTCTGTAATGTTAGTTTCAAGATTAGATCCCATCAAATATCTGTTCGAGAAACCGGCACTTACGGGTAGGCTAGCTCGTTGGTTGCTGTTGCTTTCCGAATTCGATCTGAAATATGTGACGCGCAAGTCAATCAAGGGAAGAGCAGTAGCAAAATTCTTAGCCGATCATCCAGTGGAAGGAGGTGAAGTAGGTGAGTACTTATTCCCAGATGAGGCCATTCTTCATATCGACGACGAGTTTTGGATGATGTACGTTGACCGAGCGTCAAACCAGTACGGGTATGGGATAGGAGTGTTACTGATAGCACTCGACAACTCCCCGTATCCCTCTAGCATTCAAACTTCGGTTCAAAGTCTCGAACAACGAAGCAGAATATGAAGCATGCATTGCTGATTTAGAAGCAGCCCTGGAACTAGGGGCAAAATGGTTGGACATCATCAGGGACTCGAACCTTGTTGTATCTCAAGCGAAAGGAGATTGGAAAGTCAAAAAAGAAAAGATGATTATGTATCACTAGACCTTGGACTTGTTAATTCCTCAGTTTGAGAAGTTAAACTTTGCTCATCTGTTAAGAGAGAACAACAGGTTCGCAAATTCACTAGCAACTCTATCTTCTATGATAGACATCCCGTTTGGAGTCCGGATGCGTCAAGTCATTATCGACCAGAAATTTGTGCCGGCTTACGAGTCTATTGCTGCTATAGATGAGGTTCAAGATGAGAACCCCTGGCATTACGATATTTGGAATTTCTTGGAGAAGGAAGCATATCCACCAGGGGTAAATGCCAAGGATAAAAGGGCCATTAGAAGAATGGCCGTTCAGTTCATCATCTGCGGAGGTAAGTTATATAAGAGAGGTCATCTGGGAATGCATAAGTTGTGCGTTGAAGCTGAAGAATCAAAACGCCTGATGGAGGCCATCCATAGAGGGGAATGCGGTGCGCATATGAACGGGGTAATGCTAGCGCAGAAGATCCTCAGACAAGGTTATTATTGGTCCACCATGGAGGAGGATTGTATCGGCTTTGTTCGGCGATGCCACAAGTGTCAGATCCATTCCGCCATCGAAGCTGTACAATATGACTTCGCCATGGCCATTTTCAGTTTGGAGAATCGATGTGATCGGGGCTGTCACTCCAAAGGGGTCTAATGGGCATGAGTTCATTCTGGTCGCAACAGATTATTTCACAAAGTGGGTTGAGGCCCAATCCTATGCGGTGTTGAAAGCTTCACATGTTGCGAAGTTTATCAGGAACAACATCATCTATCGCTATGGGGTCCCAAACGAAATCATTTCAGATAACGGTTCCCTCTTCAAGAAGGAAGTGATTGACTTGTTGGAAAAATACAATGTGGCTTTCATAAGTCATCCACCTATCGGCCGCAGACCAATGGAGCGGTCGAGGCCGCCAACAAGAATATCAAACACATATTGCAGAAGATGGTGGAAACCTACCGGGATTGGCCAGATAAGTTGCCATTTGCTCTGTGGGGCTACCGGACTTCAATTAGAACGTCTACTGAGGCGACTCCGTATTCATTAGTTTATGGGATGGAGGCCGTTTTACCTATCGAGATTGAAGTTCCATCTTTGAGAGTGCTGGTTGAGTGTCAGATAGCCGAGGCAGATTGGCAACAAAGTAGATTTGAAGAACTCATGCTCTTTGACGAGCGCAGGCTGAAAGCACTGTACCATGTTCAAGGTTATCAGTGCAGAAATGCCAGGGCTTTCAATAAGAAAGTTAAGTCCAGAAATCTAAAGGAAGGAGATTTGGTGCTCAAAGACAACCGAGCTTCCATCCATGACCCTAGGGCAAGTTCAGACCCAATTGGACTGGTCACTACATCATTAAATCTATTTGGTCGAGTGGAGCTGTCGTTCTGATGGACCTAGATGGCCTAGAGTTCTCACAGCCGATCAACATGGACAAGTTAAAGAAATATTACCCTTGAGTGGCTCGTAAGGCCGAAAACCCGAAAAGGCGACCTAGGTAAAAGTTAGAGCACAAAAAAAATTGAAATGATAAAAACTGAGCTCGCAAGGTTGAAAACCCGCAAAGGGCGGCCTTGTCAAAAGTTAGAGCGTAAAAGGAGAGTGAAAATACTCGAGTGAACCCTAGCCTGAACTACGTAAGGCTTGATTCCTATCTTTGGGATACGTAGGCAACTTCATCCTGAAGTTCAGCCATAAACCTTTCCCTGATCAACTTTGTCCATTTGATCATCTCGGCCATCTTTGTCTATTTAGCATTCAAGAGTTCGGTTATGATCTCCAGTGCAGTGCTTTTCAGGCTAGGGGTAACTTTCCGTTGCTGTGCAGTCCTGCGGTACTATTCAGACTAGGGGCAACTTTCCAGTTGCTGGGATCCGAGGTTGTGCATCTCAGTGACAGATTTTAGGCGTGTCCAGTTCTGATCCATGTCGAAAATGGTTTTGAAAAGTTTTAACAAAAGTTGATTTTGTTCAAAATTAATCTTTTTACAACTTAGACCATTTTTGGACCAAAGCGGAAAATTTTCAGTACCCACAACCTTCAATTTTATTGATTTCAATACAGAGTTCTGCTGCTCTTGCATACAAATTGAAGTTGCTTTTAGTTACATTCATAAAGAAAACTTGAAAGTACTAATAAAGCAATAAATCCGGGGCATAGATAAGTCAGGTGTTCCTGCCCCCCCTCCCAGAGCTGGTCGAAGCCTTTGACGCCAAGTTGGGCCCCATCTGTGCCTCTTCATTGAGCCAATCTATGCACTCATCAGACAATGTGCAACTGAAAGTGGGAGCGGGGCCAGGAGCTCTTTAGTCCTCCATGCTGTGGCATACCGGGCAAGCTGTGCGCCTCGGGCTGGGAATGCAGCAGGATACTCTATCCCCTCTAGTGGGCAAGTCTGATCATGTCCAAACTGGCGTCGGAACCAGAACAGAAAATAGAAGACACACTGTGTCATGCCAATCAATTGAATCCCAGGTTGACGGGTCATGTTGTAACTCATTGCCGGTAGATTGAGCCGAGGGCAGCGCCAAGCGATGCGGTTTGCAGACAAACTGCACATCCAGTTGTACCACCACCCCTCATCCAGGGCATCGACCAGGCGTTGTCGAAAAAAATAACCGCGAGCTGAGTATGTTGGGCAAGACTCCACAATCTGTAACTTGTCCATCAACCACACCTAAGGAGGGATGAAAAATGAGAGAATAAAGAATAGAAAGATGTACGATGAGAGAAAAGTAAGAAAAGGGCTTTGTGAGAAAAATCGAGCCTGAGGGTCGAGTGATTTGAGCAATACATATGTGAGATTGGGTGGGAAACATTACCTGCAATAGTAGTGGGCTCCCCGCAAGCCTAGCTGGCTCCTGGCGATGAAAAGTGTCTAAGCCCATCAATGTCTCAGCCAATGTCATGGCAATGTAGCTTTTGCCCTCCTTCAAACCTTGGGCAACCTTGACCAACCGGACACTGAATCCACCGGAGCTCGAGGCAAGCAAGAAATGAGATAGCAAGCATAGACAAAGCGCGTGTCACCGATAGCCCTGCCAATGAGGTCGTCGTGGTCACCAGCATCAGAAAACCAGCGAACCAAGCTTGGGATGTCCAGCTCCCTGTCGTGAATCAATGATCGAGCGTCATGCAAAGTGAGGCCACACATTCGTCCTAGGGCTTGGACGTGGCCAAATCGGAGCTGAGGCAAGATTTCCTCATTGCGCTCGGACTCCATCAAAGCTTGGAAATCCTCGAAAGTAGGACACATCTCTTGCCCGCTAAAGCTAAAGACGTGTGTTACCAGATTCCAAAACCTTGCCGTGGCGTGGAGGAAAGGAAGATGCAGCGGAGTACGGCCCAGCGTGAATAGTGCATTCAAGCCAAAGCCTTGGAAGTTCAACTTTTTCGAGCCATCCAGAGAAGCAATCCAAGCTGTGAGATTTTGGATGAGGAACGCCTCCATTTTGATGCAAAACTGAGATGAAATGAATGAACCATGAGGATGGAACTTTTAAAAAGGATAAGGCACTATTTGGGGGACACGTGTCGAAAAATTGGTGGTTGCCAAACACCTTTTCTGGTAGGCCGACCACCCCTTGGTCTCTAATGGAAAAATTTGGTCGGCCAGCTTCCTTAGGTGGTCGGCCATAGAGAGAAACAGGGCTTTGGCCTTGTCCTAGCTTTTAGAAGAAAGTTTCTAGCATTTCCATGCATTGGGAGTGTTGAAGGTGCGAGTTTTCCTCTGTTTCAGATACGTTTCATCACTTCGATTGTCCGAAATACGTCTGTTTATTGAGTTGTTGTTGAGTTTTGATTATCGAGTTTTTGTTGAAGTTTTGTTTATCGAGTTGGTGTTGAGTTTTGCTTATCAAGTCGAGTTGTTAAGTTTACCGAGTTGTTAAGTTTTATCGAGTTGTCGAGTTTTGTCCGTTGAAATTGTTGTTCTTTGTTTATCAACATTTTCGAGATTTGCTTATCGAGTTGTAAGCTTGCTAAGGCCTCGTTGTTTCTTAGTAAGATAAGTTGTTTTGTTTGTTGTGTCGTTTCACACTACCTGACTTGGCAAATTTTTTATGCTCAATTTTCATTCAATCTCATTTTTGTGCAAAATGATGCGATGCGATGCTAAGAACATAAAATACAACACTTTTTGAACAAAAGCTGTTTCATTCCATCATGCTTCCTTTGTTGCAACATTTTACAACAAGAGTACAAGTTTTACAGAAAATAAAACTGCCTAATAATGTACAATGTGCTACAACTACTAGTAAAAAAGGCAAATAAAGCAGGAACATCTGCATCAGTACTCTCAAGTGCAAGAATAAGAGGCCCTCTTCGTCCTCTTCGGCTGAGAAGTCCCTGCAGCATCTCCACTAGCACCACCATCTGAGTTGGAGTAGCTGTCCTCGGAATTCTCCTCGACATCACCCCCGCCCTCAGAACTGGACTCGGAGTCATCCTCTCTGCCTGTAGATGTCTTTGACTGAGGATGCGCAGACTCCTCCTCCTCACTAGACTCCTTTTCTATGACAGGTGCTCTGCGCCTGCCTCGTCTGCAAGACGAGTCCGCTCTTCTAACTCCCCGAGAAGGCCTAGATGGCCCGGCCTGTGGCCCAGTATGTAGCGGAGGCATCTGAAAAGGAAGAGGACAATTTGAGTACATTAGCCAATATGTATATCAGATGCAAATACAAGAAAACCACGTAGAGAGGGTGTACGCAGATATAGTACATGAATGTGGTGTGTGTCAGATGTGCTTTACACATACAGTCAATCAATGCAGTGAAATGTTCAAGTTCAGCATGTCATCAGAAGTATGATAAATGCAAGAAAACTAAAGAGTACCGGGACACCGATGACGGACAACTGCGTCTCTCTCCGCAAGACCATGCCCTCGAGTGTGGCCACCAACTCGAGCAACCCCTCAGTATACTCGACGGGAGGCTGCAGATGCAAGTACAAGTTATCAGTGAATGAATAAATGTCCAAATATCTGAGTGATAAATCAAAACTGTAAAGATACCAGTGACGAGTCAGGGTCTCTGATGTATGGGTGACCAGGCATAGAGGGCTCTATCGAAATCGGGTAGGAAGTCCCATATCACCATCCTGTCAACTTAGTCAGAATATCTGGCCATCCGGTGTGATGATAAGTCAGGGGAATCGGGGGGACCAGTCCAGCCCCACCTCTCGATGTGTCAACCCTGCTGGTCGAGGGAATATCTGCAGCCCGGGCCTGGCTCGATGATGGCATGCCAGCAGACCTCCTCGTGGGAGTACGGACACCTGTCAATGGAGGCATCAAGTATGTATGACCGTAAGTCGCATACTCCCCCTCCTCCAAATGTAGAAATACGTCGGTACCCAACATGGCGCTGTCGACCTCCTGGGGAGTGAGCCCCCCAGTGGATCGCATATCGTCCGGAGGCACTACGGGGACACTCTACTCGGGGAAGCCCATAGTCTGGCGCATAAAGCGGTCCCCCAGAAACCAGGCCCTACCAGCTGGCCCCTCAACTAGGATTCTATACCGAGAAGCAGCCCATTCTCCAGCAAACTAAAATTGGGTATCCCCACCCAAGGGCGCCCAGGGCTGCCACGTAATCTGCGGATAACCCAATGCATAAGCCGATTAGAAATCATAAATGTGCAAGATGAATCAAAGATGAAAACATGAAGAACTGAGAGTTCTAAATTACCTCGATTGGCCGCACTGTATCAAAAAACTGCGCAGGTAGGGGAGAGTCTCCCGAGCTCTCGGTCGGTACTGGCCCTAAAATACGAGCGAGTAAGGAATCATGAGAGGCACCTCCACCTCAAGCTCTGGGGCTAGCGTCGGAAAGTACGTGAAAACCCATAGCTGTGGAAAACAGGGCAATAGCCATCAGAATACAGAATGCTGAGTGCGAAATGTGAATACAGAATGTACAGAGAATGCAGAATGCTGAGAGCGGAATACAAAGTACAGAATGTAAAGTGTGCCATGTGTGCAGTGTACAGATAACGAAAAGCAGAAATGTAAATCAAGAGGGCAGAAAGTAACTCCCAGGCTCTCCAATAGCCGCCAACTATGTTCCCCCGTCCGCGGGAGGTCACACTCATGTAGCAATAGAGGGTAGCCAGGCTGGCGCCGCCCCAATCATATTGGCTGACCTGTGATAGGTCTACCAGAGCACTCAGCAGATAAAGTCCAATGGTGTTCCTCCTATCGGAGAACAGAGTGGTCCCGAGGAGGAACATCAAAAACCCTTGAGTATACTGCTCTATCTCCTCAGGAGTCTCGGGCACAGTCTCCCTGAAATGTTTAGAAAACCAAGTGTACCGGACTCTACCCGAAGATCTGTCAACCGGTGGGCGAACTCCCAACAGATAAATCCAAGTAGTCTCTCACTCGCCCATGCCCTCGTCGTAGGAGATCGGCCAGCCTCCTATGTCAAGGCCTGTCAGCACGGCAAAATCGAACGGGGTCATAGTCATGTCCCCGGTAGCTGAGAAATGGTAGGAGTTGGTGGTGTCCCACCATCTCTCTACAAGGGCGCCCATCAGGGTCCTGCTCGCTGGATAATGTGATATCCCCGTGCAGAAGAGTCCGAACCCTGCCTGGTCAACCAGACCGTGAACGGCCTCAGGGAGCTCTGCGTATCACTCCCTGGCGATGATCGATCCATAGCCTCGAGTAATACGAGAAGATACCTGCATTCAGAATGAACACATGTATTCAATTTCAAAATTCGAGCTCTGTGCAAATCAAATCAGATACAATGCTGTGGACTACGTGTTCAGTATGAGCTACGTGCAAATGAGATGTGTGAGCTGCGTGTTCAACATCAAGTGTTTGAGCTGTGTGTTCAGACTTCAAAAATAGTGGACTGTGTGTTCAACCTCAAAGTGCGAACTGTGTGTTCAACATTAAGTGTTTGAGCTGTGTGTTCAGATTTCAAAAATAGTGGGCTGTGTGTTCATCTCGAAGTTCGAGCTGTGTGTTCATCTCAAAGTTCGGGTTGCGTGTTCAACTTTCAAAAACAGTGGGCTGCGTGTTCATAATCAACAAGTTTTGGCTGTGTGTTCAGATTTCAGAAATAGTGTGGGCTGCGTGTTCATGATCAACGAGTTTGGGCTGTGTGTTCAGATTTCAGAAATAGTGTGGGCTGCGTGTTCACAATCACAAGTTTGGGCTGTGTGTTCAGATTTCAGAAATAGTGTGTGCTGCGTGTTCACAATCATAGTATGGGCTGCGTGTTCAGAAATTCAAAGTTTGGGCTGTGTGTTCAACTCTCAACAAGTGTGTGCTACGTGTTCACAATCAAATATGGACTGCGGGTTCAGAAATTCAAGTGATTGAGCTGTGTGTTCATGATGCAAACAGAATACTGTGTTATAGACTAAGTATTCAGAACAAGCTGTGTGCTAGAATGAACAGAAGTATGCCGTGCAAGTGTGTTCAGAACGAGCAGATAAGCATGCATAGCGAAAGCGTGAAATGCACGGAAAATGCAGAATAAATTGCAGAAAATGTAAAAGTGAAGTACATATCTCTCGTGCCTGATGAGAGAGGTGGAACTCTGGCTCTCGCAGTAATAGATCTATAGGTGTTCGCTCATCAAAGTCGATAAAGTGGTAGAAAACAGCCCAAGAAAGGATGTGCGCCGGAGGGTCATACCTCTCGGGAACAATTGGCTGAATCCTTGGAGGCAAAGACATAATGTCTGGCTCACCCCCGACACCTGGAGGACCTCCGCCCTGAGGAAAATGACCTGCCATTTCAAGAAATCTGCAAAAAGGAGCAAAATGAGACAAAATTGAAAAAAGTCAACAAAAGTCAACTCTCGGGAAATGAAAAAGTCAACAAACTTCAACTCCTGAGAAAATGTTCCAAATATTGAGACAAACTTACCTCAAGTGGTGAAAATGGGGAAAGAAGCTCCGAAATCAAATTTTAATCTGTCCAAAGTGAAGAAAACTGAAAGATTTCGCGAAACAACTTTGCGTGGGGCGTTGGAAAATGCGTATAGAGCGCAGATCTGAGAGGGAAAATGGTCTAGGAAGGAAGAGGATCTAATTTCGGACCTGAAGTTGTGAGCAAAACGTGTTTGGACAAGTGCATTTAAAGATTCGAATGTAAAAGTACCAAACTGCCCCTGTTTTTGGCTAGGTGGTTGGCCGACCACCTTTTCTGGTAGGCCGACCACCCCCTCTCACCAAACCTAATCGGTGGCCCTCTAAGGTGGTCGGTGGCCCTCCTGAGTGGTCTCCCATGCCTCTTTGAGCTCCCTGCAAATTTTGGTGATGATCGGAGTCCCCGACTCTCGAGAAAGTATAAGGAAAGTGCACTTTCCGGCGCAAAATCCCTCCGCGGGAACTTCAACTCCAACTTTCGATGCGTGTTTCATCTTCATTCGTCAAAAGAAAGGTGTATCCTTTTTAAGTACGTTGCGACCCCTCCGGGAGGTAAACCGGAGGTCACGATTGAGTTGTCCTCGTCAAAGCTTGCATTTATTTACTCAGTGTTTTATTTTAAACATGCTTGTAAAGTCGCACTTATCTTGCATTGATTATGCATGCCACTCGCATTGTTGTGCACGTTTCATTGGTATTGTCATGCCTCCATGCTTAACTTGCGTTGTCACGTGCGTTTCTCTTGCATTGCGATGCACTTTTCCATCGACACTATGTTTGTCTGCGTTCGATAGAGCATTGAACATAAGTTGCTAACTATGTCGCGCTTGTTAAGTTTCTCTCTTTTGCAGGCACGATATTGTATGTACGGTTCATTTGAAACTGGTGCGACCAGACGAATCGCGCAGGTATCGTATCTTCTCCGTGTGAGACATGGCGAGATTTGAATAATTCTCCGCATTCTTACTGCATGAAATGTAGTTGCTACTTTGCATTCTTGCTTAAAACTGTTGCATCTATTGTGAATATTTGCTTCATTACAGCTTGTTGCTTTGCATGATCATGAGTTACGTTCGACTTGGTGCATCTCGTTTTTCATTTTGCCCCCGCCTGCGGGCATTCCTGCGAGCATATCTCTTTGTTTATCTTGCCTGTTTGTCTAAGTTTTCGGCCTTGTCAAAATGGGTCGTCTATGGGCTTTGACATTCACTCCTGTCAATTACGACTTCCGAGTTCTGTCAAAAAAGGGCAACTGTAGACACCCCATTTTTGACCGACCTTAAGGCTCAAACGTCGCCGATTGAGCGCTCGATGATGATGCATATTGTGCTCGTTCTGAGGTCACAGAGTCTCGGCTGAGAGCCTTGCCTCCGGACTTCGGGACTCTTTTGTGCTTTGCCTCGGTTTGTGAACCAGGTCTTGTTTTCTCTGTTTTCTCTTCCCAAAGGGAAGGAGAGGTCTTGAAGACCATCTCTCAGTGGCCGTAGGCTACGTTTCGTGGTCGTAGGCCACTATTCCCGTTTGGGGACCAGTTTTTGGTTTTCGGAGCCGTCAGTCGTGCGCCTCAGTTCGGGACCGCTTAACTTTCTCCGTTTGCTCCATTTTTTGGCACACACCTTGTTTTCTCTCTCTAGAGGGACACTGTGGCCCGGGAGACCACCTTTGTGGTCGCACGCCACCTCCGGTGCCTAATAGCCGGTTTTCGGGGCACCCGGTTGCACGTTTTGGCCCCCGAACCTTCGTTTTGCATCGGTGTGGGTTCATTTTTGGCATGGACCCTAGTTTCTTTGTTAGGAAGGTGGTACTATGATGGGAGACCACCTTTTCTTCTTGGAGACCACCTTTCTCTTCACTGCTCGATTTTCTTGTTAGAGAGCTGGTCTCCCTCACTTTTGGGCCACAATTTCTGGTCTTCCATACTACCACTGAGTTGCATTCACCTGAGAGACCACCAATCTTGGTAGGCTGACCACCTTTTTTTGCTTGACCCTTTTGACCCCTTGGTCTCCCTCACTTTTGAGCCACAATTTCTGGTCTCCCATACCACCACTGAGCTGCATCACCTGGGTGACCACCAATATGGGCTGCCGACCACCTAAATCCATTTGACCCTTTTCAACTTGGTCGGCCGACCAGGGGGAGTGGTCGGCTGACCACCTGAACCTGGTCAGCCAGCTTCCTGCTTTTTGTCTCACTGAGTGTTAGCCAGCTATACCAGTTGGAAGCCTCAGAACTGATCCTCCATACACGTGTATGGAAGATCTTTGAGCTTGGTTTTAAGCTTCCAAGAGAAGCGTTAGTCCCTTTCCTTTATAAAGGAAGGGGTCATCTTCCATTGCAAGGGTTGAACATTTTGGCTAGGGCATATACATATACCTCTCTCTATCTCTCTATTCCAAGCTCCAAAACTCCATTGTTCTTGCCCCATTGCACTACCACTCATATCCTACCACCTCCATCATCAACCTAAGCACCTTGGAGGTCATTTTCAAAGCTTGAGGAGTTGATTTCTTGGTCCAGAGCTTGCTGCCTTGCTGTGCTACAAGGGTACGACACCATTTCCCTCTTTGTAGTATTATTTTGCTCCATAGCTTAGCTCTATTTGCAAGCATATTTAGGCTTTTTCATAAAATAAAAAAAGTCTTATTTTGAGCACCTCTTCAAGTTTTATTCGGGACATTTTTTTGTTGGGGGTCATCTACCCCCTTGCATGCTTCATTTCCTCATATTTTGAGCTATGCATTAGAGCATTTGTGTTGGCCTTGGTTTGGCCTTTTAGCCACTAAAATCCAGTGGATTTTCAGTGGCTAACATGTGTCTTTGAGCCTCAAAATCAGAGAGGGGTGACCCTCTCATCCTTTATTCTCTTTACTAGCTTTCTTGGCCTTCCAAAGGAGCCCCTATTTGCATGTTTCAAAGCCATGCTCCAGGCCATTTTTGACGAGTTTTGTGACCTGCATGACCTCTGTCCAGAGGTGGTTTTTCCATATTAGATGTCTATTTTGCATGTGTAAAGTAATCTTCTTCAAGGCCTTTCAAAGGGGCCTTCACTTGCATGCTTCCTAGACTAATTTCAGGCCCTTTTCAGTGAGTTTTAGGGCCCTCATAACCTCTGTCCAGAGTTGGTTTTGCCATTTTGTTTGTCTATCTTGCATGTGTAGAACAACCCTCTTATTGGCCTTTCAAAGGGACGCATCATTCTTGCATGCATTGACTAAGTTTTAGTGGGTTTTTGGGCATTATTTGGCATGGCATACTTCTGTTTTTGGCTGGTTTGGTGAGAACTCATGTGCTTCATATAGTTGTAGTGCAAATCATGGTTCACTAGCTTATTTTGCATGCTTTGTTGACCCTTGATTTTGGCACTTTTTGGCCTTGCCTTAAACTGATTTTGTGCACGTTTTGGACTGCCTTAGCTTTGTTTTTGGGTCTCATGGTCGAATGATGTTTGTTTTGCATGCTTGTAGTTTAATACACTTGCCTAGCTTTGAGATTTGAGGTCTATTGCATGCATATACTGAGGTGCTTTCATGCTTTGGGGTCATTTTGCATCATATTTCAGAGCCTATGTGAATGCCATATCCTCATGCTTTCTCCTTTTTAAGTGTGCTTGAGAGTTGTGCATGAATGCCTTGTCTTCGGACCATTGAATGAGCTTCATTTCCATGCACTTTGAACCATCATTTTGGGCCATTTTCCCACTGTTTCAGACCTACCTAGGGTCTATTTTGGGTTGGTTTTTCCATTCATGCATTGCTTTGTGTCCCTCTAGTGTAACTCACTTCACTAGTTTCGGTATTCGGGCCATCTAACATGCATTGGGTTACATATTTGCATGATTCAGGACCATTGTACATCATGTTTCAGAGCTGGAAAATGTATGCTTGTATGCCATATTTCATCCTTTGCCATGCTTAGTTAGAGTTGCATGTTGTGCCTTAGGATCGGTCCATTGCATTCGTGCATATTTGCATGTATTTCGGTTGTCTCATTTTCATCATATAGCCACTGATGTGATTGTGGCTGAGGTCCACTCATATTGGTGTCAGTCCATCTTGCATTGTGTATACCATTTTAGTCCATAGCATTGCGTATGCTAGGTTGCATGTTAGTCGCATTGTGTATGCCATCTCATTGCATTGTGTTTGGGATAGGAGTTAGCCCAAACACGGGAAATGAGAGACGTTTCGTACCCAAAGTGACGGAACGTGCCTCAATTCTCGATCGCCGACACTCCGGATTACCCATGATGGAGTCTAGGCCTTATTGTGTTGTCATGTGCATTCATTTCACATCGAGTCGTACAATTCGACTCCTCGGCCATCATGAATCGAGATGCATGATTGGTGGCACGAGGATCGAGGTGTGCATACATATGTGAAAATACTTTGCCATGCCCCTTTCTTGCTCTCTGTTGCAGCAAACCAGAAATTAGCAGACTTCTAGAGCTTTGCACAGCATTCCGGGATTAATTGCAAATAGAGGCAAATCGGGGCATCACGAGGAATTTTCCGACAAAGCGACCCAAACACGCATGCATCTTTCATCATTCGGAACAAGAGCTGAGGCAGTCCATTTTATAGCTTGCACGCTAATTTATTTGCTTTCCTAGTTAATTTGTTAATTAATTAGGGTTTTGTAATATTTAATTATTTATTCGGACTGTAATTATTTATTCGGACTATATTATTTATTTGGACCCTCCGAGCGAGGGCATAATTGTAATAAGTGTGCGTGTGTGTGATGTATGTCTTCCAACCCCACGTCTTTCTCCCTTTTATTTATCAACTTATGATGGTTAGATTAGGGCATGTTTCAATTAGCATACTTATGCTCGCATGTTTGCATCCATTCATCTGTCTTGTATGCACCGGGCTCGGCGCATCATACTAACTGTATCGTATTTCAATTCCAAGTTGAATACGTGTTAGCTGTAGCATCTTGTATGCCATTCTTAGAATAGCTGAGCCTATTATAGTTGCATTTTTGCATGTGTTGCATTAGGCATCTCAGCGTAGTTAGGATCCATGCATGTTTTCTAATTAACTTCTTTCTTTGGCTTGGAGTACTCGGTAAGTGGTTATGCTTTAGCATCCTTGCATGCGTGTGAGTGACTACCATGATAGCATGCTTACCATGAGGCTATGTGCTTATGTGATATACCTGCCTGAATGCCTGTGGGTGAAGCTTGGATTATCCGAATTAGAATAATGCATTGACTGCGAGTTTTAAGCCCACTAGATAGTGGCAAAATCATCTGTTCTAAGCCCACCAGAGGGTGGCAAAACCTGCATTTTAGCCTACTTGCGAGTAGCAAACCGTTTTTCAAAACAAACATGAAATGTTTTGTTCCAACTTAGGTGATCTAGTCTATACTTGTATGCTGTGTGCATCACGTTGTAAATCTAGGCTGATAACCGGAATAAGAGCACATAATGTTTTCAAAACTCGATATCATGGTTAGTAGAGGCCTATCTTTGATCGGGCAAACGGGGGTGCTCACGAAGTGACCTTCCCCAATCGTACCAAGTTCCCGAGCCGAGGCAACTTTGGTGATGACGAACACGTGGCCTTAGGCAAATGAGTTAGGGTTTCCTAAATTTCCCAAAATAAAATATTTAGATGGCGACTCTGTATCTGGCAAAGCAGTCCATGTTTGGCACTTCTTTCTAAAAATCTGTTTTTCAAAAACGATTCGCCAGATTTGGACTCTTTGATAATTCATGGGTCTTGCATTGCACTCTGCGAGATTAGATACAGGACCGTGATATTGACTCAAAACTGTAGTGAACCCAAATGAACAAAACGGGATTCCCTCCCGGACGTTCAGGGACGTCTATAGTTGTGTTTAGAAACATAGAGTTGATGCCCAGATTTTGGCCTTCATGCTCGAGCGGGGCTTTTGACGCTCGAGCAGGCCCTTTACTTTTGTTCTTCCGCTCGAGCGGGGAGTTTGACGCTCGAGCGGGATTATTCAGTCTTCAGTACTTTTCATGCAGGTCATCGGACGCTCGAGCGTCCACTTTGACGCTCGAGCGGGGACCTTCGTTTGCAGAACATCTGGAAGTGTGCATTCGACGCTCGAGCGGGAGTCTATGTCTGATGCTCGAGCGGGGCGTTCCACGCTCGAGCAGACTGTGTTGTATATCAGTCCGAGTTGTAGCTTTTTAAATCACTTTTTCGGGCCATTCTCTCTCTCTAACTTTCCAAAACCCTATTTTGAGAGCTCCTCTCTCTAGAACTCTCTCTCTCTCTCTACATTTTGATCTTGGTTTAGTGAGATCCAACCCTTGTGCCTTCAATAAAGTGTTAGAGCTCTTCAAAACCTCCATTTTGATCCGAAAAGTTGTGGATTTGGAGCACCTTCGAGTTTGTTCATCATCTCCTTTGGGTCTCTTTACTTGAGGTAGGGATGACTACTCATTTTTATGAGCTTTAACATAGATGTTGGACATTTTGTATATATGGTTTGATTTGGGAAGTTAGGGTTTGAGATTTGAAATATTGAAAAGAGGGGTTTTGTTCCTTTTGAACTATACCTGTGTATTTGGGTCTTAAAATGGGGTTATTGATGTTTAGTGATGATATTTGGACCTTTGGGTCAATATTAAGAAAAGGGGAAAAATGCCTTAGTTGGATTAAATTGGGTCAATAGAGCGATTAATGAAATTAATTATGGAAATGTGAAATTGGTTGGGAAATAATGAAATTGGGCAATTATGAGATGGAATGGTGGAGTTGGATTGATTAATCACTCACCTTTTAAATTGTAGGTAATTTATCTGTTTGATAATTTATTATCTGTTTAGAAATAACTACTTTGGGCTATCGGTGGAGGATAGTCTTGATTGTTGTAGACACTGCATGATGATTAGGTGAATTAAAACTAATCAATTGAGTATGTCATTGAGTGTGATGGATGGGATAACACATTGAATATGTGCTTTGCTTGATCATTATATATGATAAGTGTTTAAATACATTGCATATGTATGTTGTTTGGGAGGAGATAAGAGATGTACTCCATGGTTTGGGGAGGAGATAGGGGATGTACTCTCAAACCTGTTGGGGAGGAGATAAGGGATGGACTCCATTGATAACTAAGTTGGCCAGAGTGTCCAGGGTGAAAGTCCCGAAATCTTGATTACGTTTGCATAACGTAGATGAATGGAAGTATTGAAGTGTTAATGATATGAGTTGTAGTCTCATTTGAAATTGAAATATTGACATGTAAATGATTTGAGTTGTAGTCTCATCATATACTGTCTGGATAAATTGAGAACCATATGAATAAATTGGTTTAGATAATGAAGTGGAGGGGAATTGAATGCATTTGTGAATAAGGATTATCTATGAAAGGGATGTATGTTTGTTTATATGAGTTAAACATTTATCAACTGTCAATGTTTTAGTTATTGCTCATATTATGTTTAGCATATCTCTACTGGGCGTTGGCTCACCCTATATGGGACATCATTTTCAAGTGCAGGTGATATGCCGCCACCAAGGTTGTAGCTTTGGAGGTTGTAGAAGCTGAAGGCTTATTTTTAGTGTAATTATATTTGTGTTACATGTAAATTCAAGCCAAGAGCTTAATGTGTTTAGAGTTGGAACTCTCTATTTTTGTAACCAAGTGTTGGTTTGGAAAGTTGTAAGCCCGTAGGGCATTTACTTTTATTGTCAATGTGTAATACTTTTGTAATGAATACTCTGATAAATAGAATTATGTTTTATTCTCCTATGTCTTTGGATGTCGTGAATGTTGGTTTATATGTATTATTTTGAGGGCGTTACATATTCATTCTGATATATGTGGACCAATGAATGTGAGGGCAAGGCATGGAGCCCCTTATTTCATCACATTTATAGATGATTGCACGCGTTTTGGTCATGTCTATTTGATTTCTCACAAGCCAAAAGCATTGGATTGCTTTAGATGGTATGTTATGAGGTTGAGAATCAATTAGACAAGAGCATTAAGGATCTAAGGACTGGCCAAGGACGTGAGTATCTATTTGAGCAATTTAAAGTGCTCTGTGAGGAAAAAGGAGTTATCAGGCAATTGACAATTCCTAGGACTCCGTAGCAAAATGGTATAGCGGAGAAAAGGAATCGCATATTGCTTGATATGGTTAGATCAATGATGGCACAAGCTAATCTTCTCATTTCTTATTGGGGAGATGCTTTGTTGACTGCTGCCTATGTCCTTAACCGTGTGCCCTCCAAATCAGTTCCTTCCATCCTATATGAGATGTGGACTGGCAAAAAGCCTGATTTGGGCAATTTGCGGCCTTGGGGTTCAGCAGCTTACATACACAACGCTTCTCATAAGTTTGGGAAGTTGGGCCCTAGAGGAAAGAAGTGTATCTTCATTTGCTATAGTGAGCATTCTAAGGGCTATGTGTTTATTAGGGAGCATCCAGATGGATGTGTGACTGAAATTGAGTCACGAGATGTGGATTTCCTAGAGGAGGATTTCCCTAGCAGAGGTGAGGTAACTAGAGAAGTAGAACTCTATAAGATAGAAAATCTACTTGAAGGTGCACCTAGTAGCCTAGTAGAGAATGAGGAGATAATCCCTCAAGCTCATAGGGACAGTGGGAGCGATCTACCTGCCCATGGATTAGATCCAATGGATGAGGATTCTCAAGATTCTCAACTACGTAGAAGCAAACGTGGAGCTATACCCCGTCATCGTTTTGAGATTGAAGGGGAAGCATTCATGATTGCTCCGAGTGATGAGATGGAGCCTAAGAATCTCAAAGAGGCTCTCTCATCCCCTGCTAGTAAAGAATGGAGTATTGCAATGGATGAAGAAATAGAGTCTATGAAAAAAAATCATGTCTGGGACTTGGTTGATTTGCTGCCAGGGCCCAAGACTATTTTGAACAAATGGGTTCTCAAAATCAAGCGCAAAGCGTTCCATGGAAAGATATAAGGCTCGCCTAGTGGGGAAAGGTTACACCCAATGAGAGGGTGTGGACTATGAGGAAACTTTTTCCCCAGTTGTAAGGTTTGCATCTATTCGCCTAATCCTGGCCATAGTAGCTCAGTTGGACTTAGAGCTATATCAGATGGACATTAAGACTGCATTTCTCAATGGAGAATTGGATGAAGAGATCTATATGGATCAACCAGAAGGCTTTATGGTAGTAGGTCAGGAGCGCAAAGTTTGCAAGCTTCAACGATCTATTTATGGCTTAAAGCAATCATCCAGACAGTGGAATCTGAGATTTCATCGAGCCATTGTTTCTAATGGGTTTACGATGAAGATCACAGTGTGTACGTTAAGCGGTCCAAGGACATTTTTCTGATATTGTCACTATATGTAGATGACATATTACTGGCTGGAAATGACAAGGAGATGATTGTCGCCACTAAAAGGTGGTTATTCTCTACATTTGAGATGAAAGACATGGGTGAAGCGAGCTATGTGCTCGGTGTTAAGATCCTTAGGGATCGCTCTAGGAGACTTCTTGGTTTGTCTCAAGAGACTTACATTAAGACTATCCTAGAGCGATTCGAGATGCAGAGCTGCAAACCCATTGACACTCCGGTTGCGAAAGGCAAGAGCCTAAGCTTTATATGGCTCCTAAGACTCAAGAAGAGAATGAAAAGATGGCCCGTGTTCCCTATGCAAATGCTGTTAGAAGCTTGATGTATGCTATGATGTGTACGCGCCTTGACATTTGTTATGCAGTCGGATTAGTGAGTCGTTACCAATCCAACCCAGGACCAGCTCATTGGAAAGTAGTTAAGAGGATATTACGATATCTTAGAGGGACTGCAAATTACACACTTTGCTACCAAAGTTCAAATCTACATCTAGTTGGCTATTGTGATGCTAACTGGGGAGGAGACTTAGATGAGCGTAAGTCTACTTTAGGATATGCGTTCATACTTAGCGATGGTGCTATTTCTTGGAGCAGTAAGAAGCAATCCTATGTCGCCTTATCAACTATGGAGGCTGAATTTGTGGCTTGTTTATCTGCCGTTCAGGAAGCTGTTTGGTTGAAGAGATTCCATCAGCATTTGGATGTTGTCACACACACTTCAGACCTTGTGACTATCCATTGTGACAACATGGCTGCACTCACTTACGCTAAGGATCCTAAATACCACGGCAGAACCAAACACATTGATGTGAGGTTCAACTTTATCAGAGACATTGTGGCGCAGAAAGAAGTGATCCTGGAGCACATCTCTACGAGTCGTACGGTTGCGGACCCTTTGACTAAGCCCATTGCTAGAGATGTTTATCTTACTCATGTTAGGGCTTTTGGACTACGTAGATGGTGATATATTTATGTGTATTCAGTTGAACTCATATTTTTTGGGATATTTATGCCATTAGTATTCATATTTGTTTCTATTACACATTTATGTTTATTACTTTTTGCAATGGTTTGTGAATTAGCATACACAGAATAATTAAATTGATGTTAGCAGGCAAGATTGGCTCACTCACACGAGCAATCGTCCTTAGCGCTAGGTAGCGAGTAAGGATGAGACTAGTGGCTTATTGTATTTGGAGCAAATAGAGAAGCTAAAATTATCCACTAGCTATATCGCCTTGGTTGGAGCCAAGATGAGGTCTTGTTAGAGACCGACCATGGATATGAGAATACCCACTTTTCCACGATGTGCCTGTTATGGATAGCCAGATGCGAGATCTCATTTGATGCCTGAGAGGCGAGCAAATAGAGAATTTGAGTTAGACGCTAGGAAGCGACTTGTGCGCTTAAGAGCGACTAGATTAAGATCTGTATAGTGTATGAGTTTAACATCACTCTTTGGAAGAGTTGCTCCACTATAGCATGCATTTGTACTGCATGTGCTTATCGACCCGTTAGCTAGGTGAAAGAATGGATCCTTGCTTCTTTACCGTGTGAGTCCTAAAAGTCATTTTTTTCTTAAATGACTTCACTTTGTGCCTTTTGTGACCTTTGACTATGTCATAAGATGAGGAGTTGATGTTCAACTACTTTGGTATGTTGCCTGTGGTCATGTATGATTCGGCTTTAAGGGACATTGCTGGGAAAGCGGTCAATTTCAAATTGAATGATATGAGGGTGAAGGGAAGATCATCTAGTTCTACATCTCTGCTCTATATTCACTGTCGACAAGTCACATCGCTCTTTATGGGATGCTGATTGGGTGTGAATATAATGCGGGACCTAGGAGAGTCAAACATGCGCTTTGAGGGATTAGAGATGTTTTTGGACCGATGTAGCTAGATGGGTCTGGGTACATGAGACACTATTTCTGTTCATTTTGGGTTGATGTCTCTATGCTGACTCATATTGAGTTTCTAGTATAGAGCTTCCACATGCAGGTGTTCTCAGCGGTCGCACGGTGCATTGGCTAGTATGAGATTGTTCATTTTTTGGGAAGATTGAGATAGAGATGTGGCAGTGTCATGCCAATTCATGTGCGAGTGGGAGATGTTAGAAATTGGGTGCCCATGTGGCATGACTCTTTGAACCTTTTGAACCTTATCCATGTAAGTTTGAATTTGAATTCAAAACTTATTTGGATAACCACTCAAGATATCTATATCTATCATATCAATTGATATGGATAGATGAGCTATTATCCTATATATCTGATATGATATATGGGATATTGGCATTAGAAAACAACGTATGTTTTTTGTTTTTCCCATACTGACTCTCTCCCATTAAACAATAATCAAGCCATTTTGCACTGTGATTTGTGTAGGTGATACTCATTTTGTAGTACCACTCCAGTGCTGGGGTGGTTGTTCATATTCTGGAAGCACCTGATTTACCCACGACATTCTTCGCTTCAAGCTCTGCTAAAAGGTATGATTCTGAAATTTTTCATCCACTGCGTTTTACTTCGCTTTACAAGGGTCAAAAACTGGGGCAAAGGCGGAGGAGGAGGAGGAGCCAATAACTGATACTGGGGCAGAGGCGGAGGAGGAGGAGGAGCCAATAACTGATACTGGGGCAGAGGCGGAGGAGGAGGACCATATAACTGATCCTGGGGCAGAGGCTAAGTAGGAGGAGCAGATAACTAATACTGGGGCAGAGGCGGAGGAGGAAGAGAAGCAGATAACTGATACTGGGGCAGAGACGGAGGAGGAGCAAATAATTGATACTAGAGCAGGGGCAAAGGAGGTGGAGGAAGAGGAGTAGATAACTGATATTGGGGTAGAGGCGGAAGAGGAGCAGATAACTAATACTAGGGCAGAGGCAGATGAGGAGGAGAAGGATGAGGAAGAGGAGAAGATAACTGATGGAAAGCGAATTTAGCCACTTCGTTCTGAGCAGATTTGGCAGTTCGGTACTAATCATCGGTCACAAATGGACGCCATTGACGATGACTATGGCCTTGAAAAAAGGGTTGTGATCGGGTCCGTCTTTAGTGGTGGAGTAATTTGGTAAATCCTCTGAGTTCTATTGACACAGCACTTGAAGCTTCGATTTGTACATGGCTGCTTTCAATGGAGTTGTATGTGTGCAAACGTAGAGATAGAGAAAGCAATGGGAGTCAGGGTTTCGAGGAGAGGGAAGGAACGGAAGTGAGGTCTGATATATAGGAGTTTGAGAGTTAAACCAAAAGTGGAGTTTGAGATGGTTTGATATTTTGTTAGAATTTGAATAAATGTATATGAAAGCAAAACGATTGAAAAATGACAGGAAAAAAAAATGATTAATTAGGGAGGATCCCTTTTGAAAAAAAAAAATGATTCAAATCAAACACACACATGGATTCTTCCTATTTTGAGGATCCCTTTTACAGTTCCAATCAGTGCTCCCTCTGTTGTTATTCTTTTCTTTCTTTTTTAGGTTACTAAAAGCAATTCTGGAACCACATACATGTACTTCACTAGAAGAAGCAAACTAGGGGTTGGTTTGGCATAACTATAAAAGTTAGGGCAAATTACACTAATAGTCTTCATTGTTTGGGATTTGTATCACTTTGGTCCTTAACTTTTCAATTGTGACACATTTGATCCTGAATTTTGAATCCTATTTCAAATAAGGACAATTGAAGATATCATTAGATTTTTCAAGGGTAAAATCGTCAATTTGATAAAATATAAACTAATTTGACAAAAATAAATGTCAAACAAATATTTTTGAATTTTTAAAAATTATTTCTACCCACTAAAAATAAAATTATGTAAATTGATAAATCTTTTAGACATTTTTTTTTTACCAAATTAAATTTTATTATGTGTTTGGATGATGATCGTGTAAAATTAATTTTTAAAAATTAATCATGTAATTTTTATTAATGTTTATCAATTTTACATAATTTTATCATTGGTGGATAAAAATAATTTTTAATAATTAAAAATATTTTTTTGACATTTATTTTTGTCAAATTAGTTTATATTTTATTAAATTGACGATTTTGCCATTGAAATTAAACAATGGTATTATCAATTGTCCTCATTTGGAACAAGATTCAAAATTCAGGATCAAATGTATCACAATTAAAAAGTCAGGGAACAAAGTGTCACGTGTCCCAACTATAGGGATTGTTAGTGTAATTCACCCTAAAAGTTAAAATGTCATTAAAAAAGTGATTTTTTCTGTTCCAAAATAATGATTCTTTCTGGGAAATTTAATTTTTTTTAGTAGTATAATTATTGCATTTTAAAAAAATTAATTTTTCAAAATTACCCTCTGATACTATATTTTTTAAGAATATCAATGTCATAATTGTACTTTTTATATTGTTAATTAATTTAAAAGAATGGCAAAATAGGAAATTTATATTATTTTCGTACTTGATTTTTGAAAATGGACTAATATTTTGGGACAATGAAAAATGGAATAAGGGACTAATATTTTGGGACAGATGGAGCAAAAAATTTATATTATCTGGAAAAAGCTTGATAGGGAAACTTAGAGCATCCCCACCAGTTAACCTAAATTTTACTCTAAAATATTATTAAAAAATTCATTCTTTATTCTAGGAATCACTTTTTCATTTACTTTTCTTATCAAATTCCTTATTCTTTTTCTATTCTATTAAAATAATATTTCTAATTAATTTTAAATTTAAATATTTTTTTTAATAATAAAATAATGAAAACAAATGCAACAGCACAACATGTAGGAAGCAACAAAGAAAGGAAACAGGGGCGGATGACCAGGCGGTAGACCGGTCAAGCTAATTTTAGAAATTTTTCTTCTTTAGCTCCAAGACTCTCACGGGACATCTGGAGATGTCCGAGAGGGACATCCAGGAAGACATCCTTCGCGACTTCTGCAGTAATAAAATAACAATTTATCAATATGAGGGAGCTACAGTGACTTTGTAAATAGGGAGTCACTGTAGCAATATTTTTATTTGAGGGGTTGGATAAGGGACTTGATGGGAGTGGTTTTTGACAACAAAACTCCTTATTTTGGCTAAAAAGCTTATATAAGTGTATTGTTGGGGATGCTCTTAGAGGGCGAATTTATTTTGCCCTTGCCTAGAGGGCAAAATTATTATTTTACCCTTTGAATTCAACAACTCAAAAGTAAGTCAAAAAAGTACAATGATCATTTTACTTTAATTACAATATTTTATTACAAATCTTTTCGTAAAAAAACTAAAAAATTATCCCAAACATATATCTTTTTTTCTCTATTTTTTTAGCCAAAAAGTCAAAAAGTACACTTAGGGGCTGTTTGGGATGTCCTAAATAAGTGTATTTTTTGACTTTTTAGATTAAAAAGTTGAGAAAAAAAATATGGTTGTTCGGGTTAACTTTTTAACTTTTTACAAAAAAATATGTTTGAAAAAATTCTATAAACTAGTGTGTAGGAGAAGTCAGGAGAGTAGGCAGTACGACACGTACAGTTTGGGCACAGTGATTTGGTATAAGAAATTGTTGCCCCCTTTTCGGGCATTGCATTGGAGGTGCTGTTCGGCCCATGGGGGCCCACCACGGGTCCTATTTTGCTAATCAAAACCGTTCAATGTGTAGAACTCGTCGAGTACTATATACTTATAAAAAAATCACATTGATCGAATATCGATAACTATCTGATCGAATTAGTTTTTTTTTTTTTGAACAGTTAACTACAACACCATCCATTTTTTTCTACAAAACTGATTTGATCATATAGTTAGAGATATCTGATCAACCTGATTTTTTACGAACATATAGAACTTGACGAGTTCTACACATTGACGGTTCAAATTATCAAAACGGGACCCGTGATAGGCCCCCACGGGCCGAACAATACCATATTGTTTGTGCACCTCGCCTGTGCAATTTTTCTAAAAAAATCAACAAAAGTCTGTGAGACGTCAGACTGAGTTGTAATAATTTTTGTGTAAAAATAATTTTTTCATCTTTTATTTTTATTGAATAGTGATAACTTTTTAACTTTTTTAGTAATTTTTTGACTTTTTAAATTATTTGAGGTGTACCAAACTAGCGCTTATATAACACATCTCAAACAACAACTAGAAGCATATAAAAGCTAGAAGCATATAAAAGCCTTGTTTGGCAAGTGGGGTTAGGCTATTTTTTGGCTAAAATTTCTAAAAATATAAAATAAATTAAAATAGTTAATAAAATAAAATATTATATTAAATTTATAATTATTTTAATTTTTCTCTCACCATCATTACATGTAATCATAAAAAAATTAACATTTTTTCCAAACACAAAAAAATTAACCTATTAAAATAGCTAAAAAATTAAAATAATATATTAAAATAGTTAAATTTCCAAACAAACCCAAAGAGAGAGAGAGATTTGGGCCTTTTTTGGTTTAATTCTCAAAACGTAATTTTTGAAAATAAATTCCAAAATTTTGTTTGGTTGGATATTTTTTGAATTTTTTTTTTCCCAAAATCACTCTCTTGTACATCAATCAATCAATTTTTCTCACTCTTCTCTCATTCTCAATCACTTTTTCTCTCACACAAATCTACTCAACTGCAAAAAAAATATCAAATCTTCCTAAATTTCCATATTCCAAAATTATTTTCAAAATATACAATTAAATAAACAAAAAAAAATTAAACTCTTTTGCCAAGATTTTTTAAAAAATTTATTTTCTAAAACCAAACCCAACACACCCTCAATTGTTGGATTGTAAAGCTGTTAAAAAGGAGTCTAGATCCTCTGCTAGGGTTCCTTGCCATGTTTCCTGCAATGCTTCCAAAACGACGTCATTTTGGACTTCTCTTTTTTTTTTTTTTTTTTTTTTTTCCAGCTCCCAAAACTAGAGAGAGACCATCTAAAATAGAAAACCAAAAATGAAGAGGGAAGAGGGATGGGCAATAACGACTGTGGCGGCGAGGCTACATTCAGTTCCTCCGACTCCATTTCTCTCTCGTCACCAGCGACCCAACCACCCCAATCGTTTACATTGGCTTTTCAAGGCCCCGATCGAAGATTTCGGATCTTAACCAACTCCCAATTGACGACGATGAAGCCCCTCTGGTGTTGATTAGTTCGGATGACGACGTTCGGTGCATAGTCGATGCGTTTGACAAGCTCGAATCACTCAATAAGCCCTCTAGGCTCTAGATTTTTTTTGGTAATGAATGGGTATGTTTTTAGACATAAAAACTGTGTTCGTCTGAGAATTTAAATGATAGGTCTAGGGTTTCATATAAAAATTATAATGGGTTTGGTGGTTTGAAGAGTGAGTGATCCTTCTATTAATGGTAATGGGCATGAGAGTTTTCGATTGCAAGGGATATTCAATCTGCTCCTGTTTTCTCTCTCTCTCCCCCCCTTGTGTATTTAAACCCAAAACCCATCATTGTTTCCACAATTTCAGCAATACCTAGATTTTGAAATTCACTTCTGAAGATTGTTTTTGTCAAGAACATCATGGCTAATTCATGTGTGATTGAGAATGCTAAGGCAAAAATTGAATGAAAATTGAATGAAAATGGAAGAGTAGAATGAAAGGAATGTAAGATCGGGAAAATAGGCGGTTCTTTTTTTTTTTTTTTTTGGTTACATAAAGAGGCTGTTCATCTTCATCATCTTCCTCACTGGTTTGCAATTATCGTTTGAAACGAGCGATTTTGGTTAGAAAAAGAGGTGGGTCGAGCACTCCTGTGCCTACTTGGAAGATGGATTCAAAATCACCTCCTCCAAGTGTTCTACAAAATGCTAAATCAATGAAATATACACCAAGTATGGATCTCTTTTGACACCCAGTTTAATGGTAATGGGCATGGGCATGAGAGTTGGAATTTAAGCTTTTGACACCCAGTTTAATGGGCATGGGTTTGGTGGTTTGTCTCTCTAGTTTGAGAGCTAGAGAAAAACAAAATGGTTCAAAATGACGTCGTTTTGGAAGCACTGCAGGAAGCATGGCAGGAAAACATGACAGAGGATCTGGACACGTTAAAAAGGTGTGATTTGGCGAAAGGCTATGAAGAGATCTAACAGACAAAGACTAGCTGATTCTACATGCTACTAGTCCTTTCATTGTCATGGACTCTAACCATTTCCTCATTATAGGGAAATGGGGTTGATCGTGTGCAATTTGGTTCATTTTTTGATCATTGTTTTACATGATATATGTGTTAAAATAAAATATATCATTTTAATATATTATTTTATTTAAGTCATAATTATATTATTTGAGTTATATCATTTGTTTACCACATCACTTTAAATTCAATTCATATTTTACATTTTTTTTTATAAAAAGTCAAAAAATAAACTAATCTTATAGCGATCCCAGTTTCCCTTCCTTTGATTATTGTATTCCGGACTTAGGTTCCGTGGAGTTGGTGGTTATATATCTTGTTGTTATCCTCTAATTCCTCATGTTTGAGTTTTAGGATGTATTGGGCGTGTTTCGAACAGGTTGGTTGAGCTTTAGTCTCGTTCCTTGTTGCCCAAAATTTTGGTGGTATGCTCAAGCGGGTCCCTTTGCGCTCGAGCGGATTTTGATTTTTTGTTGTCCACTCGAGCAGGTCTTCTTGCGCTCGAGCGGGGTTTACACACTCTCAACATTTTGGGCCTCTGCAAAACTTCTGCAGGTGTGTTTTTCACGCTCGAGCAGATTTTCTCGAGCTCGAGCAGGTCACGCTCGAGCAGGTATCTTGGAGCTCGAGCAGGTAGTTCATTTTCTGTAAAAGTACTGGAAGGAGAAAATCTACGCTCAAGCGGCTTTCCCTTTTGCGCTCGAGCGAGTGTGTTTTGTAGTTGTGTCTTGGCGATTGAGCGAGTACCCTTCACGCTCGAGCGGGTCCAGTTTTTGTGTTCGACGCTCGAGCGTCCTATTCTCCGCTCGAGCAGACTAGTCGTATATCAGAGGGCAGCTGGGTGATTTTGAATCACTTTTCACTTTTCCTTTCTCTCTCTTACTTTTCTAAACCTCCATTTGAGAGCACCTCACTCTAAAAACACCACTTCTCTCTAGGGTTTGATCCAGTAGGAGTGATTTTCTATCCTTGGGCCTTTGTAAAAAGTGCGGGGATCATTGAGGGATACATTTTGATCCGAAAATATTGGGGTTTGTACCATTTCGAATTTCTTCATCTTCCTCTTTTGAGCTCCGAATTTGAGGTAGGGATTCCTACTCATCTTTATGAGCTTTGGCATGAATATTGAGCTTTCGTATAAATCGTTTTGGATTTTGGAAGTTAGGGTTTTAAATGTGTAATTTTTGAAAAAAGGGGTTTTGTTTCTTTTGAACCATAAATGTGTATTTGGGTTTCAAAATGAGTATATTGATGTTGTTGATAATATTTGGACCATTGGGGTCAATATTGAGAAAAAGGGAAAAAATGCCACGTTTGAGCATATTTGGGTCATTAGTGTAATTAATGACATTTATGATGAAAATGTGAAATTGAGCTGAAAATAATGAAATTGGCTCAATATGAGATGGAATAGTGAAGTTGGATTTATTAATCGTTCACTTTTGAGAATGTTGATAAATTATTTGTTGATGCATTTATTATCTGTTTAGAAATAATTGCTTTGGGCTATCGGTGGAGGATAGTCTTGATTGTTGTAGACAATGCATGATGATTAGGCAAACTAAAACTAATCAAATCAGTATGCCATCGAATATGGCGGTTGATATAATACATGAATTTTATGTATTGATTTGATTGTGTATATGATATGCCTTTATATATATTGTGTTGTGTGAGAGGAGATAGGGGATGTACTCCACGGTTTAGGGGAAGATAGGGGATGGACCTCTAAATCGGATATTATTTTGGAAGAGATAGGGGATGGACTCTATTGATACAGCACTAAAATGTGTATCATTCGTGAAGTATGGAAGTGTTGTTATGTGTTATTGATACAGCACCAAAATGTGTATCTGTTATGGAGTGTGAAATGTTTAATATGAGTTATTATCTCATCTGAAATAGAAATACTGTTGATATGAGATGTAATCTCAATCAAATTGTTTGGCCAGGTTCTGAGCCATAGTTATGAATTGAGAATTGGATAAGAAATGGAAAATGGAATGAAACATGGTCACTTTTGTCATGTAATTGAAATAGTTTATGAATTGATTCATATGAGTTAAACATTTATCGATGGCCAATGTTTTAGTTATTGCTTATTTTATGGTTAACATATCTCTACTGCGCGTTGGCTCACCCTATATGGGACATCATTTTCAGGTACATGTAGCATGTCACCTCCAAGGACGTAGCTTGAGAGGCTTAGTGGCTGGGACATCTTTTGTGATTACATTTTTGTATTACATGTATATCAAGCCAAGGGCTTGTTTGCGTTTCGAGTTAATACTCTTTTTGTAACCAGGTGTTGGCTTGGAAAGTTGTAAACCCGTAGAGCATTTACTTTTATTATCAACATGTAATACATTTTGTAATGAATACTCTGATGATATGTAATTATGCTTTATTCCTTCATGTCTAAGCATGTCAAGAATGTATGATTTATGGGTTTATTTTGAGCGCGTTACAAATCTACCACTTCCCAAATAACCCTATGGTTAAGATTTACATGGTTCTGATAAATAAAAATAAAAATAAAAATTTGTTTTACGTGGTTAGGATTTCTTTTAAGATTTGTTTGGGATGTGAATTGACTTTTTATTAGCTTTTAAGCTTTTTAGGTATTTTAATTTGTCACTAAATATAGTCTCGTTTGGAATCATTTTTCAAGTTTTTTTGACTTTTGTGAGAAAAAAATAAAACGATTATAGTTTGAATGTGACATTGTATCTTATAGGACTAAAAAATCTATTTGATCTTTTTGTGATTATTTTAACCAAAAAATCTCATTTTAATTTATACCAAACAAAACATGATTTTCAAATCATTTTTTGGAAAAATAACTCAAAAAACTTAAACCAAACATGTAGAATATGAATCTAATTGAATATAATTTTTAGTCTTAAATAACAATGTTGTTATAATAATCTATCTATGTGAGAGTCTCCATTAAAATGTTTGTTTAAATTACAGCCACTTTTTTATTGAAAAAATAATTATAAATTAGTGAGAAATTTTATAAATAATTAATAGTTATAATTATAAATTATTTTATTGTGGTGTAATTACCTCTTCTTATTTTAGAAATGTCTAAATTCCCAACCTGATTTAGCCAAATTTGACTATAATAATAATAATAACAAAAAAAAAAAAACTATAAGAAATATTCAAGGTTTGCTCCTCTTTCTAATGTCTTTCTTCATATTATTACTTTAAATTCATATTAGGGATATTTTGAGAAAATATATTATTATAGGAGGTATACATATATATTATTCTTAGATTTTGTTGGAATAATTTTTGGAAGAAAAAATTTGTAAAAATATTAAGAACATTAGTATCGTGAAATTGATTTGGAAAAATCATCTAGTATTAGTAATATTTGTTAAAAATCCAAAAACAAATTTAATTAATTGTATGGCTTGTATCTACATCATATTATGACTATATAATTTATGTTGAGAAAAATAATGTTGAATATTATCTCACCTTTTGATTTCTTTTTTTTTTTTTTTGGAATTTATTTCTGAAAAAAATAAATTGATATAGATGAATATTGTGTAATTGCTTAGTTGGGATTATGGAGTTGTTTTGAGATTAAAAACTCTAAAAATGTTATATTTATGATATTTTATGATAGATGATATGTTGATAATTAAGTTGTGTTCATTTTTGTGAAAAGCAAAATCTAAAATGACGACTTTTGAACTCCCAACAATTTTAATTTATCTATACTATATATTATAGTAAAGAAACATATGAAACAATACTCTTAAACTTATATATAAAAAATTTTATTTAAGAGAGACAAAATACAAAAAAATTAAATATAATTATCATATTTTTAACAAATAATATTATTTTATTCCGTGCATAGCACGGATGACAAGTTAGTAATAAATTATGTAGCTTAACAGTTTCATGAAAATGACTCTGCAATGATGAAAATAATTATGAAATTCCTATATCGATTGAAATATTAAGTTATAATATTATTCCATTTTCTTTATAAAAAAAATTATTTCACATTTTCTACATAAATAAAAATATATTAATGACTAATATTTTATTTTTTATCGTGCAAAATATTCATAGCACAGAAAACGAGGCTCAACAACTCTTAATGCATAAAAATATATTACATATTGATATTAATACATTCTTACACTAATAGTATGAGAACAATATGCAATAGTAGGTTCAATAAATTTTGTATTATAAGATGAACTATTAAACAAAATTGTATAATTGTACAATTAATTTCATAGCTTTAATTGTATAGGTACAGATTATGAAAAAATTGAAGTGAAAAGTTGACAGAAAAAATTTCTATAATACTATATATTTAAAGGACCTACTTATTATTTATTGTTTAAGATAACATTGTCATCTCAACAATCTAACTATAAATTAATATTTATGTTTACAAAATTTCTCATTTAAATTATTCAATCGAGTATGAACAATAATTGCACTTTTTATATTTTTTTTTTTCACTATACTAATGACTAATTTCATCAAGTAAGATATTCGCAACACAGAAAATGAGAACCAATAACTCGTGATGTATAAAAATATATTACATATTGATATTAATATATTCTTACACCAATATAGTATGCAAATAATATGTAATAGTGGGTTCAATAAATTTGTATTATGAGATTAATATTAAACAAAATTGTGTAACTGTACAATTAATTTCATACCTACAATTGTATTACTTGTATGGATTATGAAAAATTAAAGTGAGAAGTTGAAAAAAAAAAACAAAAACAAAAAAAATTGTGTAATACTACATATTTATTGTTTATTGTTTAAATTATTCAGTTGAGTATATATTTATTTCTTACTTAATTATATTTCAAATACAGATCAATTTACTCATGCAAGTCTCCATATTTTGTATACATATCACATATGAAACACGTATAATTATAATAATAACAATTGATAAAAAAAAACATGTGTCACGTGTAACGCATATGCCCAACCACTAGTATTAGGTACATAGCTCAACATTGTTACATCTCATAAAATAATTAGTTTTTTTTAAAAAAAATTTTGACCTTTTTTTTTAAAATATGTAAAAATCAATTATTTTTCTTTCATAACTTTTTTTCATCTCATAAAATAATTAGTTTTTTTTTTATTTTTTTGACTTTTTTTTAAATATTTAAAAAAATAAAAAAATAATGTGATTCAAAAAAATTCAAAACTAAAAAACCGATTTTTAATCTCTTACCAACAGAGACCTAAAATAATTAAGTTCACAAACAACTCTTAAAATTTGTGCATAAAACTTTATTTATTTATTTATTTATTTTTTTGCGCATAAAACTTTGTGCATAAAACTTGAATATTCCCAATTGACTGTCATCTGTACCTGTATGAAGAAAAAATTGTATCAAAATATTTAATATAATTTTTTTTCAAAATTCATGAGATAAAAATAATTTAAATAATTTATTTTTAAATAGTAGACTATTGAGAGACAAAAACAGACATAATTTTTTTAAAAAAAATTCCCTTTTAACCATTAACTTTTAACTGGCAAAAAATTATAAGATCCAATTTTCAAATAAGGTGTTGGGAAAAAAATGTTATAGATTTTAAATTTTCTATCACGTGAATGATAAAATGTCACAAAGATGTGGAGTTTACAAAGGTCACAAAAGTGTGGACCCTACATTTATGTGAGACATTTGGGTCTTGTTTGGTTTAACTCTCAGCCCTCGTTTGGCATAAGCTAAACAGAGGCTTTTTGGTTAAAATAGCCACAAATAGATAAAATAGGTTTTTAACCTAATAAGACAAAATATCACATCGAAATCATAATCATTTTATTTTTTTCTCCTATAAAAGTTTAAAAAAATCAAAAAGCCTATCTCAAACGAGACTTTTTAGTCCCTAGCTAAAATATCAAAAAAATTAGCACACATCCCAAACGAACCCTAGAAACACACGACTTATTTGGTTTATATCTCAAGATACAGGGTGTGTTTGGTTTGTATTTTGAAATATGTTTCGAGAAGAAATTTTTAAAAAACATGTTTAATTACAAATTTTCTCAAAAAAATACTAAATTTACTTCTCTCTATTACATATAAATTAATCATTTTTTTCTTTCTCTTTCTTAATCACTTTTTCTCTTACACACATCTACTCAACTATAACAAAATATTAAATTATCCTAAATTCCAAAAGTCAAAGACAATTTCTAAAATATACAATCAAACAAACTAAAAAAATTACTAAACTCTCTCTCTCTCTCTCAACCCCCCCTCCCTTTTTTTTTTTTTTTTGTAACGCCCTCAAAATAAACCCATAAATCAAACATTCATGATACAAGAAAGAGATATCATATTCCATACATCAGAGTATCAAGTACAAAAGTATTATATGTTGACAACAAAAGTAAATGTCCCACGGGCTTACAACTTTTCAAGTCAACACTTAGGTTCAACAAAAGAAGAGTTCTAACTCTTTATACAAAAAGAAGCCCTTGGCTTGATTTGCATGTAATGCAAAAAAGATAACACAAAAAGATCTTTCAACCTTTAAGCCTCCCAAGCTACGTCCTTGGAGGTGACATGCCATCTGTACCGGAAAATGATGTCCCATAAAGGGTGAGCCAAAACCCAATAGAGATATACTAAACCAGTTATGAGAAATAACTAAAACAATAGCATTCGATAAAAGGTTAACACTTGTAAACCAACTTACAACACTTTCCAGTTTCACGACTAATACATTCGTGTTTCATTCCACTTTCCTTTACTTATCCAATTTTCAATCATAAACATGGCTCATTATCTAGCCCAATAGTTAAATGAGACTACAACTCATATCAAAACACTTCCATTATCCACAATTCAAATGAGACTCAACTCATGTTAAAACACTTCCAATACTTCAATTATCTACGTTATGCAAACGTAATTAGAATTTCGGGACTTTCACCCTGGACACTCCAGCCAACTTAGTTATCAATGGAGTCCGTCCCCTATCTCCTCTCAAACATGTTTGAGAGTACATCCCCTATCTCCTCTCAAACCATGGAGTACATCCTCTATCTCCTCCCAAACAGGATACATATGCAATGTATATAAACAATTCATCATATGCAATGATCAATCCAAGCATATACTCAATGTGGCACTTCAACTGTCATATTCAATAACATAACACATTTGATTAGTTTCAGTTTTCCCTAATCAACATACAGCGTCTACAACAATCAAGACTATCCTCCACCGATAGCCCAAAGCAGTTATTTCTAAACAGATAATAAACTTATCATACAGATAAAATATCAACATTTTCATAGGCGAGTGATTTATTAATCCAACTACACCATTCAATTCCATAATTTCCCAATTTCATGGTCTCCAACCAATTTCACATTCTCATAATTTCTCCAATTAATTATACAAATTAATTAGTCACATTAAATTAGGGTGTTTTCCCCATTTTTCCCAACTTTAGCCCTAAGGCTCGTTTTCATCAATTCAACAACAATAATTCCATTTTTCATAGTCCCACATACACATAGAGTTTAACATTTGAAAACCCCCTTTTTATAACTTTAAATCAAATCCTAAACTTCCCAAATTTTCCATAATCCACCATTTATACAAAATGACTAAAATCTATGTTAAAACTCATAAGAAGGAGTAGGGTATCTCTACCTCAAATGAAGAGACCCAAAGGAGAAGATGGAGAAAACTCAAGATGCTCCAAACCCAAAGATTTTCGGATCAAAATGTAGCCCACACCAAGCTCCACCTTTTTCACAAAGAGGCTAGGGTAAGAGACCACTAGAACTAGATGGATTTATAGAGAGAAGGTATGCAGAGAGAGAGTGAGTAGCCGTTCTAGGGGTTGTGTAAAGAAGATGGTGAAAAAGTGAAGAAGAAGCTGCTGTTGCGAACTGATATATTCGAGCCTCGCTCGAGCGAAGGAATGGTCGCTCGAGCAACCAGACACAAAGAAACCTCGCTCGAACGCAGAAAGCCTCGCTCGAGCCAACAATACGAAGCTTCAGGTCTGCAACCCAGAAGCACGCTCGAGCACAAGAATGCTCACTCGAGCGAAGAAACCCAAAACATAGTCCTTAATCGCTCGAGCGAAGGAAAGCTCGCTTGAGCCAAGAAATGCAACCTTCAGGTCCAAAACTAGACGCAAACGCAAGCTCAAGCACAAGACTTCTCGCTCGAGCAACCAGACACACCACTCAACTCTCGCTCGAGCGAAGGAACCCTGGCTCGAGCGAAGAAACTAAAACACAGAGCTCGCTCGAGCAACAAAAGTCTCGCTCGAGCGAAGACACCAAAATCTAGGCAGCAACCATTTGTTTCAAAATACACCCAACCTGTTGCAAACCTGCCCAACACATCCTAAAACTTGAATACAAGGAATTAAAGGATGGAAATGCAACATATACAACAACAGACATCCACGGAACCTAGTCCGAAATACAACAACCAATGGAGGGAAAACCGGGATCGCTATAACCTCCCCCCTTAAAGAATTTCGTCCCTGAAATTAGATATAAGTTTCAAAATTGTGATTTTTCAATTCTCAACAATATTACAATTCAATATTCAACATCCTAACCCATTACCAGTCATCCCATCTCTATTCATGAGGCAATCTCAATATATGCTACAACATGCATTATCAACATGCATTTCTTCGAAATCCAACAATTTCCAATATACATGGTTCACAATTTCATAACATATTTAATATTAATGATATATTTGCATCTCTATAACACATTCAACATATACAATGCTAAATTTACTTCCATTTTCAAGGTATACCCAACCATTACAATACTCCCATAAACCAAAACATATACAATATTCTTAGGGTTTATCAACAAAACAAGATTCCCAATACATGGTTAAACATTAACAAACAAGTCCGAATATTTCTCACGGACATCCAACTCACGTTCCCAAGTGGCTTCCTCAACCCCGTGATGTTTCCACAAAACTTTTACCAAGGGTATCGTCTTGCCTAGCAAGACTTGATCCTGCCTATCCAAGACCCGCACTGGTCTCTCCTCATACGAAGTATCCTCATTTACCTCTAAGTCGGTCCAATCCAATACATGCAACGGATCTGGCTCGTATTTCCAAAGCATAATAACATAAAACGCACTCCGGACAACTGCGGCGACAAAGCTAAACGGTAGGCAACCTCGCCAATCCTTTCAAGGATCTCAAAAGGGCCAATAAACCGATGGGACAACTTTTCACTCTTATCAAACCTCATCAAACCCCGTCTAGGTGATATTTTCAGAAAAACATGATCGCCCACCTCAAATGGCAAAGGCCTCCTTCTACAATCGGCATAACTTTTTTGGCGACTCTAGGCTGTAACAAGTCTCTTACGGATAAGCTCAACCTTCTTTGTCGTCTCCCGAACCAACTCCGGGCCCAACAAAGGTATATCACCCATCTTGGCCTAACAAACTGGAGACCTACATGGTTGGCCATACAAGGCCTCAAATGGTGCCATACCAATACTCGATGGGAAACTGTTGTTGTAGGCAAACTCCACCAAGGGAAAGTGCCTCTCCCACGACCCACTAAAGTCAAGGACACAGCCTCGAAGCATATCCTCAATGATCTGAATAGTACGCTCGGATTGCCCGTCAATCTGAGGATGATAAGCCGTGCTAAAGGTCAATCTAGTGCCCAAGGCACTCTGCAAACTCTGCCACAACCTAGCAGTAAAGCATGGATCTCTATTTGAGACGATCGACACTAGGACCCCATGCAATCTCACTATGTCTCGAGTATACAAGCCGGCAAGATGATCTACTGAATCTCTCACGCGCATAGGGATAAAGTGCGCCGACTTAGTCAACAGGTCTACAACCACCCAAATAGCATCACTACCCCGTTGAGTCCTCGGAAGACCTACAACAAAGTCCATCGTGACATGCTCCCACTTCCATTCAGCAATAGGCAAGGGTTGCAACAAACCCGCTGGCCTCTGATGCTCGGCCTTCACTTGCTGACAAGTAAGGCACTTAGATACAAAAACTGCCACATCTTTCTTCATACCCTGCTACCAAAACTGGCGACCCAAATCACGATACATCTTAGTGTCTCCCGGATACACCGCAAGGCGTGAATGGTGAAACTCTCGAAGTACTTCCTCTCGGCAAGACTCCGGCACAAACAAACGGTCTCGGTACCTCACACTTAGGTCAGGATACACGGTCAAATCCTTCTCAACCTTCCCATTGGGGATCTTCTCCTGGAGGGATTCTACCTCAAGATCACTTCCCTATGCCTCTAACACCCGATTCACAAGCGTAGGCTGCGCAACTACAGAAAACAAAGCCGCAGACTCAACAGATTCACCAAGAAGCAAATCAAACTCGCCAAGTGCACCCAACATTTCCCACTCTCGAATGGCTATACAAGCTGCATCACAAATAGATTTCCTACTAAGGGCATCGGCCACAACATTGGCCTTCCCCGGATGATAATGCAACTCGAAATCGTAATCCTCAATAAACTCCATCCACTTCCTCTGCCTCAAATTCAAGTCTTTCTGTATAAACAGATAATTCAGACTCTTATGATCCGAGAACACCTCGAATCTCTCACCATACAGGTAGTGCCTCCAAATCTTCAAGGCAATAATCACAGCTGCTAACAGTAGGATACTGAAATTTTTATCCGAAAACCTTTGGAAATATACACACCGGTCTGCTACCATTATTGTGTACTCGTGATCCACCATGAATGAATCAAACTTCTTATACCATTGTCTCAGCGCTTGCTTTAGGCCACAGAGACTCTTCTTCAATTTGCAGACTAGATTATGTTTCCCTTTAACTTTAAATCCTCTGGTTGTTCCATGTAGTTCTCTTCCTCCAAGTCACCATGGAAAAATGCAGTCTTGACAACCACCTGTTCTACCTCCAGATTCAAGCGAGCTGCTAATCCCAGAGCTACTCAAATGGAAGTCATCTTCACAACTGGGGAGAAGATCTCATCAAAGTCAATTCTCTTCTTCTGCCCAAAACCTTTGACCACCAAATGAGCTTTATGCTGTAGTAGTTTACCATTGCCATCTTTTTTCAACTTATACACCCATTTGTTCTTCAGGGCTCTCTTGCCTCTTGGAAGTGGAACAAGCTCATAAGTGTGGTTCTTCTGTAAAGAACTCATCTCCTCCTTCATGGCTTGCATGAACAGTCGTTTTCTATATGACTCTTTGCTTCTGAAAAACTCTTGGGCTCCCCTTCATCAGTAATTAGAATATACTGAGAAGCGGGATATTTGGTTGATGACATGGCAACTCGTTCAAATCTCCACAATTGAAGCCCAGTTGCCTCTAGTTGAGGGGGTTGCTCCTTTTACTCAACACCTCTTCATTCGGGTCTTCATCACTTTCCTCCTGATCCTTAATTTCTGGCATAGGATCTTGCAACTCTGGCACTTCTTGTTACACATCATCACATTTAGCATTTTGTGATGGCTCGGGAGATGGTAACAAGTCTGGAGCGATGACATCTCTAACAAGTTATCATATAAGCATGTTATCATGTAAGCACATTACATTACACTTAAGTCTCTAACAACCGAGACAAACCCATTGTGATACTAATCACTTCCCACGTACCCAAGGTATTCGAACCCGGTACGCTCTGATACTAAGTTGTAACGCCCTCAAAATAATACATAAAACTCATCACTTTAGACATGAATTGATATATGAGAAATCAACTATTTCTATTCATCAGAGTGGTTCTTACAAAAGTATTACATGTTAACAACAAAAGCAAATGCCCTACGGGCTTACAGGTTTCCAAGTTAACACTTGGTTACACAAAAGAAAAGTATTAACTCTATACAAAAGAAGCCCTTGGCTTAATATACATGTAATACAAACAAAACAAACAAAAAGAGTCTTCAACTCTCATCATCATCCAAGCTATGTCCTTGGAGGTGGCATGCCACCTGTACCTGAAAATAATGTCCCACATAGGGTGAGCCAACGCCCGGTAGAGATATGCTAAACACAGTATGAGCAATAACTAAGTCTTTAGCAATTGATAAATGTTCAACACAGATACATCCACATATCTCACATTCCGATTCCATGACATTAAGTCCATGTTACATTTCATTTCCCACTTCTTTTCAACTTTGAGTTTGAAAACAAGGCTCAATGCCTAGCAGAATAACTTTATGAGATTTAGACTTATCCTTAAAACACTTTCAAAATTCATGACGGATACACATTGTAATGCTATATCGATAACACAAAATTCATTCTACACTTTACGAAAGATACACATTTCGGTGCTATATCAACATAACATAGAATCACTTCTACACTTCACAATTAATAACGATATACATTTTAGTGCTATATCAAATCAATTTGAACACTTCTATAATCAACACTTGATACACATTGTAGTGCTGTATCAATGTCACACAAAAGTCCGGTTAGAGGTCCATCCCCTATCTTCCCCTAAACCGTGGAGTACATCCCCTATCTTCTCCCACACAACACATGTATATAAACATAGATCTTATACAATCAATCAATACATAAAGTTAATGTATTATTCCGGTCGCTACATTCGATAGCTTACTCAATCGATTAGTTTTAGTTTGCCTAATCATCATGCATTTTCTACAACAATCAAAACTACCCTCCATCGGTAGCCCAAGCAATTATTTCTAAACAGATAATAAAAGCTCCAACAGATAAAATATCAATGTTTTCAAAAGTGAGCGATTAACAAATCCAACTCCACCATTTCACAATGTAATGAGTCAAATTTCATTATTTCCAACTCAATTCCATAAATCCACAACTTTTCCAAATTAATTATACCATTTAATTTATACAACAAATTAGGGTTTTCTACCCCATCTCCTAATATTGACCCAATGTTCTAAATGTCAACACCCAACAACAATATCATTATTTTGAAACCCAAAATACACATTTTTAGAATCAAGATAACAAAACCCTCTTTTAACATTTTGAAACCCTAAGTCCCAAAATCACCCAACTTCAACACTTTATCAAAAAAACCAAAAATCTATGTCAAAGACCATAAGAGTGAGTAGGAATCCCTACCTCAAATGTTGACACCCAACGAAGAAGATGAAGAAAATGAAAATGCTCCAAATCCCGAGATTCTTGGATCAAAAGATAGCCCTCGACAATCAACAACTTTTTTGCAAAGGCCAAAGGTGAGAAAACAACTCCTACTAGATCAATACCTAGAGAGAAGGCAAGGTTCTAGAGAGAGAGGCTCAACAATGGAGTTTTGGAAAAATAAGAGAGAGAAAAGGATGTGAAAAAGTGATCCCAAAAGTCAGATCTCGGTTTTATATAAGAGTCACCCCACTCGAGCGAGGAAACCCCCGCTCGAGCGTCACTCACAGACTCCCGCTCGAGCGTCAAAAATCCAACTCGAGCGGCGGATACACACTTCCAAAACTTTTTGCTGAACCAGGTCCCCGCTCGAGCGTAAAACTCCCCGCTCGAGCATCACACACAAACTCACGCTCGAGCGTCAAAACGCCTGCTCGAGCGTCCAACACTGCAGAGAAAATACTGGGAGATAGAAAATTACGCTCAAGCGTCAAAACTCCCGCTCAAGCGGAGAAGCAACAACAAAGGGCCCGCTCGAGCGTCAAAAGCTCCGCTCGAGCGTGAAGGCAAAAATCTGGGCATCTACTCTTGGTTTCTAAGTTCAGCCAACCTGTAACAAACCTGCCCAACACATCCTATAACTCAAATACAACGTACGAAAGGATGCAAACAAGATATAAGCAACTACTAACATCCATGGAAACAAGTCCGGATCACTGCACACAAGAGGAAAAACCCGGGATCGCTATAGGTGCCATGGAAATCGGTGCCGTGCCAGGCACTAAATCAATAAAGAACTCGATCTCTCGATGAGGTGGTAAACTAACAAGATCCTCGGGAAAAACATTTGAATACTCACAAACCACCCTCGGCAACTCAGCTTGGGTCTCATCACACAAACTACTCATACAGCTAACGAGAAGGCAACTAAGCTCACTCCGCCCTCGCGGATCATACACTAGTGGCAAAACTCTACCAACTCGATCCCCTAAGAAATGAAAACAATCCCCGCTCAAGGTATATACAGTGACCCTATGGCGGTAACAATCAATAACAGCCCAGTATGACGATAACCAATCCATACCCAAAATCACATCAAAACTCGACATAGCCATAACTACAAAAGAAAATGGAAGCCGGCGGTCGGTGACCTCAATATCACAGCCCCGACACCCTTGTTTCAAAATCAACTCACCCCTAACAGGTGATACAACACAAATAGAAGAAGCTAACTGTGCCAACTCCAACCCCAAAACAGATGCAAATGCAGCAAATATAAAGGAATGGGATGCACCCATATCAATCAACACATTAGCAATCGAGTTGCAAAACAAAAAGGTACCTCTCACAACAGATGGAGCCAGCACAAGATCCTGCGCGGTAACAGCATACACGCGCCCAGAAGTTCTCTGGTCCACCTACTCACCTCTCGGAGCATAAGACTGCTGTACGAACTAAGACGATGAGGCTCCCTGATTGGCCCTTGAGGCCTGAACAGATTGAGCTAGCTGATAACTCTGCCTCGACCCAGATGCACCAGATGTGCCACTCAACTGCAGGCAAAACCTCTTCAGGTGCCCCGCCTGACCACACTGGTAACAAGAGAGTGGCTGGCCTCTGCCCTAACTCTGGCTCTAAGGACGAGCCGAAGATGAAGCTGCTCTCTGTCATCCTCTCCTCTGCGGGCAAGCTGGAGACTTGTGGCCTAACTGACCACATTTGTAACAAGTAAAGTCTCCTTGACTGCCTCTCCCAGAGCCTGAACTCGGCACTGGAAAGGTAGATCTCGCAAATGCACCCTGGGACTGTTGAGGGTTAAGACCCCTCTGGCCCTAAGGTTTTTCCCCCAACTTTAGCCCTAAGGCTCGTTTTCATCAATTCAACAACAATAATTCCACTTTTCATAGTCCCACATACACATGGAGTTTAACATTTGAAAACCCCCTTTTTAAAACCTTAAATCAAATCCTAAACTTCCCAAAATTTCCATAATCCACCATTTCTACAAAATGACTAAAATCTATGTTAAAACTCATAAGAAGGAGTAGGGTATCTCTACCTCAAATGAAGAGACCCAAAAGAGAAGCTGGAGAAAACTCAAGATGCTCCAAACCCAAAGATTTTCAGATCAAACCGTAGCCCACACCAAGCTCCGTCTTTTTTACAAAGAGACTAGGGTAAGAGGCCACTAAAACTAGATGGATTTATAGAGAGAAGGTATGTAGAGAGAGAGGGAGCAGCCGCTCTAGGGTTTGTGTAAAGAAGATGGTGAAAAAGTGAAGAAGAAGCTACTGTTGCGAACTGATATATTCGAGCCTCGCTCGAGCGAAGGAATGGTCGCTCGAGCAACCAGACACAAAGAAACCTCGCTCGAGCGCAAAAAGCCTCGCTCGAGCCAACAATACGAAGCTTCAGGTCTGCAACCCAGAAGCACGATCGAGCGCAAGAATGCTCGCTCGAGCGAAGAAACCCAAAACATAGTCCTTGCTCGCTCGAGTGAAGGAAAGCTCACTCAAGCCAAGAAATGCAACCTTCAGGTCCAAAACTAGACGCAGACGCAAGCTCCAGCGCAAGACTTCTCGCTCGAGCAACCAGACACACCACTCAACTCTCGCTCAAGCGAAGGAACCTTGGCTCGAGTGGAGAAACTAAAATACAGAGCTCGCTCAAGCAACAAAAGTCTCGCTCGAGCGAAGACACCAAAATCTGGGCAGCAACCATTTGTTTCAAAATACACCCAACCTGTTACAAACCTGCCCAACACATCCTAAAACTTGAATACAAGGAAATAAAGGATGGAAATGCAACATATACAACAACAGACATCCACGGAACCTAGTCCGGAATACAACAACCAATAGAGGGAAAACCGGAATCGCTATATTTTTTTTTTTGAAAATTTATCTTCAAACACAAATCAAACACACTCAAAGTGAGTGTAATACCTAATAAATAAATAAACAAATAATAAAGAGAGAAGGCAAAGTGTAATAGCAATAGAGTAATAGGCTGTATTACCTCATATCCATTTAGATCACGTGAAGAAAAAATTCGGACAATAATCTGAAACAAAGGTTCTGGATAACCAAACAGGTCCTCTGAATAAACTAAACTTGACCTTCTCTAACATTTTCAAAACTTTTGCAAAATTCGAGACCACTATTGCAAATCCGAGATTACCCTGCAAAGAATCCGACGGGGAAGAGAGAAAGAGAGAGAGGGGGGAGGGGGCGAGGGAGAACCCTCTGTCAAACCAAAGAAAAAGAAATGAAGGGAAAAGGAAAGAAACGATAGGATAAGGAAAAAGGAGGAGAGGGGGAAATTAAGGGAAAAATGAAAGAAAAATTTGGTAATAATGGAGGTGTAGAGAAAGAGAGATAGACGGACAAAGGGGAGAACCCTCGATCAAATAAAAAAAAAGAAATGAAGGGAAAAGGAAAGACATGATGGGATAAGGAAAAAGGATGAGAGGGGGAAATGAAGGGAAAAGGAAAGAGAGCAGGGAAGGAGGGGGATTCTCACCTAACAAGATTCCCACTTAACCTAATCTAGCTATCAATATCTCTATGTTATAACTATGTTTGATTTTGGTTTTTTTTTTTTTTTTTTTGGTTAAAAGTCTATAAAAAAATTAAAATATCACATTTAAATCATAATTATTATATTTTTTTTCACAAAATCAAAAAATTTTAAAATTTTTTCTTCATTTTCTATTTGTTTGATTAACTAAAACAAAAATTAATTTCATTACTTATATATAAAGATTTGAATTTTAAAATTTTTCCATACAAATAAACATATAAAAACTGAAATAAATTAATTTTATAATCTACAATTAATGCGGGTTGTCTTCTTCCGAAGATGGGGGGTAGTTCTTCCAAGTCCGGATGCTCTCCAGGTTTCTCCTCCCGCTCTTCCTTTGATCGACGGACAAGATTCGGCCATGTCAGTCATGACAAAACGTACAGTTGAGAATAACTATAAAAAAAAAAAAAAAAAAAGAAGTTGAATTCATGCCACACTCTAACACTCTCTGTCCCGTCCACCACTCACACACACTATCTATCTATATATATCTCTCTCTCTCTCTTCTAATAAAAAATTTAAAAAACTATTTTAATCTTTTTAATTTTATTTTCATAATATTTTATAAAATTAATATCATTAAAAATATACCTTTTAAATGAGACTAATATTAAATATATTTAATAAAGAAATTAAAATAAATAAAAAGTAATTACTATTCTCTTTTTAGAATTGTGATTTGACTATGAAATTGTGTGTTGAGTTTTAAAAAAAAATTGAGGATCTCCAATATTTATCAATATTTTTATCAAATTACATAAATGTGAGCTACACATGAATCTCATATATCCATGTGTGATATTTAATAAAAATATTGATAAAATTTTTAGATAACATAGCATTACTCAAGTAAGGTTTATTTTGACAAGTTGATTAAAAAAAAAATTATTTTTTATTTTTAATTTTTCAAAATCATAAAATTTCTTAATTTTTTAACATATTTTTTTTAAAAAAAATTAAAAATTATTTTCAGCCTATCATTAGGCCTAAATAGGGTAAGAGGAGGAGAGGATTGTGAGGGAACTGTAAGCAAAAAAATCTCATTTATATCGAGAGGGACAGTCTGTGTTGCCTCTACTATGATTAGTAACATTAATCAAACAATAATGTTATATACACCAATTAATATATTAAATAATATATTAATATATATTACGACATTATTATTAATTCTATTCATTATAAAAATTATAAAATTATATTACATCATCGATTAATACATTATTTAATATATCAATTGTTATATATAACATTATTCTTAAAGCAGTGATAAATTACTCTGAAAATAATACTTTAAATTAAACTTTAATGACGTGGCAAAAATACAAACATATATATCAGATCACATAGATGGGCCTCACTATTAGAACTCAGCCATTAGAGCTGTCAATTTTTTCCTTATTTTTGGTCAAATGATGGCACAAGCTTCGGAGATGTTACAAAAGTTAAAAAATTTAAAAATAAAAAATTCATACTATTCACCGATTTTGACGGAAAATCTGTCGAATAAAAAAAAACAATAATACGGTCACAAAACGCTACACTGTGCAGTCACAAATTCCCATAAAAAATAAAATGTGGCACAATACCGAGCTTCCTTTGCAGGATTAGTTGGAGTTACGATGGTGACATGGAATAATTATAGTTGTTGGACATGTCTCTTAGATTTCTTTTATTTTCTTGAGCTTAAGGTTGATATTAGTTCTTGTATCTATTATTATTTTTTTTTTTTATGATTTTAGTTTTGGGATAATTTTGCATAGTTTGTAACCATACATTTTTTTAAGTTGTTTTAACTAGTTATTGTTACCTTAGTGTTGAAGGTATTTGTTAGTTATGAAATTATGGTAGATGGTTTGATTAGCGTTTAGTTTTTTGTTTCACCCCTAGGATTTGGATGATGGAATACTAATTGTGGTTTAGTCTTAATTTAATAATTAACTGCCCAAATTTTGGGGCATGACAGTTTGGTGGAATTAGGATCCCCTCCTTGCATTTCCTCCTTGCAAGGCCATTGGGCCCACTTTTAGGCCCAATTTTGATAATCCGAATCATTCATATTTTAAGATTTGTTCAGTATATCATACCTATAAAAAATCAAGTTGATCAGATATCAGAAAACATGTGTTCGGAAAACTGTTTATTAAATTCTTTAAAAAAATAGTTTTTAGTTCGATTTTTTAGAACATATGCTTTATGATATCCGATCAATTTGATTTTTTACAGGTATGCTATATTGAATAAATCTTAAAATATAAACGGTTCGGATTATTAAAATTGGGCTTAAAAGTGGGCCCAATGGCCCTGCAAGTAGGAAATGCAAGGAAGGGATTCTGATTCCAATGTAAGCCACTATTTTCCATAAAAAAAAAAAAATTTAAAAAACTGAAATGCATGCACAGTCAGCGCAGCGCTACTGACTGTGACAGGAAGGACAATTTGATAATTTTGATATTTGTTACACTATTTTATTACACATTTTTTTTTTTTAATAAAAAGTCAAAAAAAATTTCCAAACATACATACTTTTTTCTCTCTATTTTTTTAGTAAAAAATTTAAAAAGTATATTTATATAAATCATCTCAAACAATCACTTTATAATAACCGTAAAGTATTCAATGTTGTTGAATGCAAAAATCTTAAGATTTGACCTATCACCAATTTTCTCACCTCCCAATTTCATCTCAATCCTCACGTTTCTCCCAACCCATATCTCTCTCTCATTTTTGAGAATTTAAAAAATATACAATTTTTGTGTGTTTATTTCATCAAATTAATTTTTATATTTAAAAAATAATAATTTTAAAACATAACTAAGGGCTGGTTTGGCAACCCCAATATAATCCAAAAAGCCAAAAACATACACAAAAAGTAAAAAAGGCATTACTATTCACAAATAAAAAATATTAAAAAAGTATTTTATATATATTTATAACACAAATCCACTGACCAACATGATAGCCGTTGCCAGGCTATTATACACTTTTTTGGGGGCAACAAAAAAATTCCATATGTAAAGTTTATTAGTTTGATGGTAATATTGGGACCTTGGGGGCCACTAAGGGTTCTGTTTTGATAATCTGAATCGTTCAATATGTAGAACTCATCGAGTGATATATGTTTGTAAAAAATCACATTGATCGGATATCGTTAACTATATGATCAAATCAGCTTTGTATAAACAAAACGGATAGTATGATAGTTAACTGTTGAAAAAAACTAATCCGATCATATAGCTATTAATATCCAATCAACGTGATTTTTTACAGACATATAATAATCGACGAGTTATACATATTGAACGGTTCATATTATTAAAATGGGACCCATGGTGGGCCCCACGGACCGACCATCACTGTCCAAAAGTTATTTGTCCCGAAGGAGCTGATTATTTTTCTATGTAGACATGCTAGGGCAGCCACAGACAGTCGTACAATCAATCACTTTTCTTCCACTATACACTTTATTTATACAATTTTTTATTACATATTTTTTCATAAAAAGTCAATAATTAACCCAAATAACTATATTTTTTTCTCAACTTTTAGTCCAAAAAGTCAAAAAATGCACTTATTTGACCCTAAATAAGTGCACGTTTTGACATTTTGGACTAAAAAGTTAAGGAAAAAAATATGGTTGTTTGGGTTAACTTTTTGACTTTTTATGAAAAAATGTGTATTAAAAATTGTATAAATTAGTGTGTAGAAGAAGATTAGAGTATGAGTTGTAGGGTTGTCACGTCCGCAAAGGTGGAATAGATGCTAAGAAGTAATTGTCTACTTTTTGGGCATTGCATTAGACGGTGTTGTTCAGCTCGTGAGGGCCATCACGAGTCCCGTTTTGATAATCTGAACCGTTCAATATGTAGAACTCGTCGAGTACTATATGCTTATAAAAAATTACGTTGATCGGATATCGATAGCTATCTGATCAGATTTTTTTTTTCCAACTGTTAATTATAACACCTTTATTTTTTTACACAAAAATGATTTGATCATGTAGTTATCGATATCCGATCAATGTGATTTTTTACAGACATGTGGTATTCGACGAGTTCTACACATTGAACGGTTTAGATTATCAAAATAGAACCCGTGATGGGCCCTCATGGGCCGAACAGCAGTGTGTTAAAATTGCACCCCAATTGTGCAATTTTTGTTACCCAACGCAGCACAGATCTGAGGCTGTCAGATTGATGTGTTGTAATTTTGTGTGTAAAATTAATTTTTTAATATTTTTTTTGGTGAATACTGATAACTTTTTAACTTTTTAAATAACTTTTTTATTTTTTTGTCTTTTTTGTGACATGCCAAACTTGACCTAAACGTAACTTTTATTTTTCATGTTTTTTTTAAATTTAGAATTTAAAGAGAGAGGGTTAAATATCAATTTATAAAAAGAATAGAATATTGTTCCAAGAGTATTAAAAAATTAAAATATTTTTGATTTTTTTTAATATTTAATAAATAAATAAAAATATTAAATATATATATTTTTCTATTTAGCAAATTTTCAATAAATTTTTTATTCTTTTATATATATCTAGATTATGATATTGTTGGGAATGCACTAAAAAAACATTTATTTTATAAGTGCATTTTTTTAAATCACATTATCTCTATATTTTTTTATATATAAAAATTGCCACACCTCACTTTTTATTACTCGAAACCATTACCAAATTCATTAATTTAATTCAATTTCAGAGATAACATATGGAAGAAAACTCTTTACTTCAACGAGTAGAAATACATAACAATTCTCTCATCCGAATACAAATTAAATACAACATGAACATACTAAATAAACTGCCTGTGGGCTTACATCATTTAAAAAAAAAAAAAATCAAGAAGAAGGGTGTAGCCCTTTTACATAAATGGCATTCCGCCAACACAAAAGAGGCCCCATGGCCAACAAATAAGAAGATCCAAAATCTTATAGCACATCTTGATTGTCACCTGAAAAAGATTCAACAGCGTGGGATGAACATATAGTCCAGTAGGGATCTCAACATGGTCCTCAACAATAACAATTTACAGATAGCTATGATCATGAATGTCCAATCTCATACTATAATAGTAATGTGACTGTCAAGCCCCAAAACCGCCCCTAAAAGTTTTGGGCATGACCTTTTCTGAAACAGACACAAAACTTACATAGTAATATATGGGGCCTAAATAGAAGCACCTGATAATAAAAATCTATTCCATTGAGCTACCATTATTATGCCAGGATCATAACATTACACTAAATAATATCATACAGAAAACATGCACACATATATCTCGACTCAGCCCTACAATTGGGCGTAGAACGATACTATTAAAGAAAGACAACCAAAGCATAAGCCAATAATCTAACAACACTTTATACAATGCACGGGCTTTAGTTAGTGCCTGGACAAACAGAAGTTGACAAAAGAGAGACAGGCCTTAAGGGTCAAACTGGACTCCCGGTTGATCACCTACAGAAACAAACAAAATACAGAATGAGCGAAACTCAATGAATAATAGTACGTAAATAATGTAATGTTCAACTTGAATAATAAAGTATGTAACTACAGAAGCATATGATTAACCACATCCTGTAATTATTTCCAAAACAACCATGGGTCCAGTTTTCTCAACAGAGTGGCTTAAAGCCCAGTATGTACAGAACAGCCATCGGCCTACGGATACAGAACGGCCATCGGCTCAGAAATAACAAAACGGCCATCAGCCCAGAAATTACAGAACAGCCTTTCGGCCCAAAAATAACAGAACGGCCATCGGCCCAGAAATAATAGAACGGCCATCGGCCCAGAAATAACAGAACGACCATCGGCCCAGAAATAACAGAACGGCCATCAGCCCAGAAATAACAGAACAGCCTTTCGGCCCAGAAATAACAGAACGGCCATCGGCCCGGAAATAACTATTTATGGACTCAAGAGGTGGCTCGTACGGATTCTAGAGGTGGCTCCCACCAAAGTGTAGCACTTAGTTCCGTACAACACTTTGCTCCATACTAGATAACATCAGAAGAGATTAACTTCAGAATCATACAAAACATACATATATTCTTCCCTTTATTTACATGAAGTAACATAAATAATATCAGTTTAAAAGTACGTTGCTGATACTTATTAGTAAATGGTATACACATTTTTCAGATTGAACACTTCCAGAAATACGTAGATACCATAGTTCCAGACCGTAAATCAATAGATTTCTGGACAAACCACCAAACAGAATAACTTCAGAACTGACTTATCTCAAGGTTATCCAGAGGCACACAGATTCTTCTAATCATTTACACGAGTTAACGTAATTAGTTTACATTTAACAGAATACTAATAACGAGTTAGCAATAAGCATAGCATATTCCACAGATTGTACACGTGCCATCACAATACTATTTGTAGGGGAAATCAATTTACCTCATGTAGTCTTGATTCATCATTGACAAACAAAATGATTCAGAATACTCAAGTATCATTATTTCATTCAATTATCGTGCGTCCTTAAGATGAATTTACGGATAACAAAACATATATTGAATCAAACAGAAGATAATATCAAGCTCCCGGTAAACGGGGTTCGCTTTCACGAGTGTAGTTCTTATGCGAAATCATAGGTAATTTATAGGTTAAAGCACATTACCGATAAACGTTAACCATAGACGGCATGCAGAATAGTTTCAGAGTCATGCTGTGTGCTAATTCTTTCAATGCTCACATCGATTCCCAACCAACACACATGTTAACATAATTGCTCAAGAAGAAGAAAATGTCAATAACAATAATTATTAACAGTAAGTAACATATGTTTGAGGTACTATTACTCACAATGTTCAGGTGCTTGGTCCGCCCCTGTAGCTAACCCTACACAATTCACAATACACATAAAAATTGGGTCACATATAATTTGTTCCGTGCTTAACTTGTTTAATTCTCTTTATACCAAAGTACACATCAATTTGCAATTCACATCATTAATTCAACATACTTCTCCATACATATCTCAACACAATTCAACATAAGCTACACTATTTGGCATGATTCAACTTATCACCCCTAAATATAATTCAACATCTTTCAAGGTGAAGTCTTAAATCCCATTTCATCAGTTCTTCCCAAGACTCTTATCATCCATAACGTCAATAATCTTGTTCCCCAATTTTCATCTCACATAATAGCATGGTTCACAATGTCCATAATTGAGGTTCATATGTAAATTTTAAACACCATTTTCAAACATCTCTAAAATTCAATTAAATTTGTACATATATAATTCAATACCTCAATTTCATAATTCTACTTCTAATTTAGGCCAATCTTTGCTTAACATCATAAATCAACCTAGGGTTTTCAAGAAAAAATCCAAATTTCCCAAACCATCACTTCTTGTTCCAATTTTCTCATTGATTACAAGTTTAAAGTTCATAATCCATCACCTAAACCAAGCAATTGCATCCCCCAACATTTCAAACCCTAAACCCCCAAATATCAAGTTTGACACAATATGCTCAACACCATAGATTTTGTATTTATATACTCAAAATACCACAAATCCATCCATGAAATCAAGTATTGAAAGAGAACAAGGACCCCTGCCTCAAGAATCAAGCAAGGAGCAAAGCTTTGAGAAGAATCCTCCAAAATCTCGAAATTCCAATCGGTTGAAAATGTTCATCTTCTTGCCTTCTTCACTTCTTGGTGGAAGATCTTGCTCAAACGTAAGGGAAATGGAAGTATTTGGGGATCAAAACCCTAGGGTTTTCAGACCTAGGGCAAGAGGGATCAGGAGAGGGGAGGAAAATATAAGAAATGATCTCAAATCCCGTTTTTAAGCTGCTGTACCCGCTATTCCCGCTCAAGCGTCCCTATTCTCGCTCGAGCGGACTTGCTCCCAACACAGATTTCAAAACTTCAAACAGGTATAACTCTCCCATCCGGACTCCGTTTTAAGTCGTTCTTGTGTCCAAATTGAAGCCCCGGAAATAAGCTTTCCAATGGTTCTAACCTTACATCCAGATTCAAAGTGTGAAAAAAGAAAAGGGCAAAAGAGTGACGGCTGATCGTAAAATAACTATCCGAATTAAATTTTTTGGTCCAATCATACTTTACCATCATATTATTATCTCAATCAATACCCCAAAATAAGGTAAGAACATTCCAAACACACTAAGAAGAACATCAAAAATGAGCCCACATGTCTCAGAATCAAACTTAACCAGGCGACCCGCTCGAGCGCCCAACCTTGCGCTCGAGCGCGAAGACCAACAAAGCCGTCTGCTCGACCGACCACTTCTACACTCGAGCGGAAAATCACCACTCCCAGAATTTCAATCCGCCTGCAAAATTACTGGAAACCCTAAAAGTACGCTCGAGCGCCAACTACCCCGCTCGAGCGGAGAGAAAAATTTTAGATTGTTTGGTAAAGGTCATCAACTCCAGTTTCAAAGGCATAACCAACGGATAGCTCTTCAATTCCAATAGCAAACACATTAACCCCTTGAGAGGGTGATTTATGATCTGGAATTGGGCCGAGGTAACGGCCGAGCAGGTTGAGAGCCCAACGGTGCATGGGGCTGAGATGATCGACTATCCGCCCGGAGATGGGCTGCCAGAACTTGGGCCGGGCAGAAAATGGGCCAAGTGTGTGCCGCCCTAGACCGTAAAGAAGCTGCTCGGCAGGCAGTGCTCGGTTGGACCGAGCTGCTTGATCAGGGGATGGCTGAAGCCAGACAAGCTGAGTAACCGGCGCCCGGAAAGGCGTGGTCAACCAAGGTAACCGTTTGATCGGCATGAAGGTCGACCACAGGAGGTGCCCCGGGCTCGGCTTTGCCGAGATGCCGCCTAGCCCGGTCCTCCCTGGGCCTAGCCAGTGAAATGCTTGGGTATGAAGCACAGCACGGCCGTGGATAGAGAAGCTCGGCTGCCGAGCTCCAACTGACAAGGCAAGCAGTTAGGATTAGGTGACGTTCAACAAGGTTTATGCTGACAGATGGGATAGCAGAGCCATGTGTCGGGAGATGACTGGGAGTGGATATGAGACGCAGAGGGTATATAAGCATGTCTGTGCCCCCCATACGCGGACAGACGAACACTTTGTAAGGAATTCTTACACTCAAACACTCCTCTCTCTCTCTCGGTCCTAAGGTGTGTGCTAACTTGATCGTCAGAGGGGTTTTCCGGCCACACACCGCCGGGTAGCTCACCGCTGTTGTGCTCGCAAGTAATCGGACAGAAACGGAGCTTGGAAGAAAGGAATACGGGCTTGCCTGAATATTTGCTCCCCGTACAATTGGCGCCGTCTGTGGGAAACTTGACAGACAAAACCTTGTCTTCCAGGCTCGTCTGATCGCCGTCCATGGCGAACAACGATGAGTTTTCGTTGTCTGCCATAGACGGAGCCACCCCGGAGTATACCCGAAGGAGAGAGGGACCTCTCGCCATCCATCCAATGGCGGACTTGGAGACGCCCACCAGAGGACAGTTAGGAGACGCGCGGGATAAGCGCGGAAGAAGTTATGGTCATTCACGAAGTCCGGACGGTCATCGGCGGCGGAGAGAATCACATGCCCGACGTCTGGAATACAAGTTTAGGGACCAAGACGCTGTCATCCGGCGAATGGCAGCGGAGATAGAGGAGCTCAAACGGCATGTCAAAGGGAAAGGTGTAGCTGGAGTGGGTGACCACAGTGAGCGCACCCCATCCCGCCGTTCAGGCGGACAGAATCAGCGACGCACTCCATCCATTTCTATCACCAGAAGTTACCAGGTTGGTGATTCTGACCTGCATGCAGAGAGGTCTAGCGTGCAAGACAGCACCTACCGGCCCTCGCGTCCGGTGACGACATCGAAGTACTCTTACTCTGCTCATTCGGAGGATTTGCAGGCGGTCTTGAAGGAGCGGGCTCGCCGGCGCGAAGTCCAGAGGATACCGGCGTTCCAGCGGTTATCCTACGGGGTTCACGCCAGCGAGGAGGTCGGAATGCCTCCACCCCGCCAGGCAGCGCCACTCCTAGTGGATTCAGATTTGGCTAGTTTAAGTGTCACCCCTTTTTCCCTGGAAATAGAGACAACACCGCTTCCGGCAGGCTTCCACCAGCCTAAGTTCACACTCTACGACGGAAAAACCGATCCTTACATGCATATGAGCCACTTCCGACAGGTTATGGCCGGACATAGGCGAAATGACGGACTTATGTGTCTGATCTTCCCGTCAAGTTTAGGTGAGCTGGGCTTGAAGTGGTTCGAGAGGTTGCTGGAAGGGAGCATACAACAGTGGCATCAGTTGGCCGAAGCCTTTGTGACGCGCTTCAAAACCAATACAAAAACACCAAAGGAAGTCGATCATTTACTTAGTGTCAGGATGGAACCGAGCGACACTCTCAAGGCGTACAACTCCAGGTACTGGGATACCTTCAATGAGATCCTAGATTGCCCAGTCAAACTGGCAATCACCCAATATAAGCGCGGTCTCCCGCTCGGACATAGGCTGAGGGATTCGCTTACAATGAGCCAGCAGACATCCATGTGGCACCTAATGTAGCGCATCAATGAGAACATCCGAGTAGAGGACGATGCAGCGACGTCCACCGTGAAGACAACCTCGATAGCCACGGGCAAGTGGGCGACTGGGTTTTGAGGAAGGTTATGGGCAACACCCTAGTGCCAGGAGAAGGCAAACTAGGGGCAAATTGGGAAGGACCCTACAAGATCACCGGTCTGGCGGGCAAGAGGGCTTACCACTTGAAGGATCTAGAGGGAAGAGCAATACCCCGGCCATGGAATGCGGCCAACTTGAAACTGTATTATTTTTAAGCTTTTGCTTTCTTTTCTTGTGCAAAGAAATTTTTTGGCTTGCACTGCAGAATGTAATTCTTTTTGTCAATTTATAGAAGTAATTTTGCTTTAGCACTTGGTCTGTTGTTTTAATGTTAAGGACCGAGATGGTTTACTCTGGTTGGAAGAGTTGGTGTCTTGTCCAACTTCGGATTCCCAACCGAGATGATTTACTCCGGTTGGAAGAGTTGGTGTCTTGTCCAACTTCGGATTCCCAACTGAGATGATTTACTCCGGTTGGAAGAGTTGGTGTCTTGTCCAACTTTGGATTCCCAACCGAGATGATATACTCTGGTTGGAAGAGTTGGTGTCTTGTCCAACTTCGGATTCCCAACCGAGATGATTTACTCCGGTTGGAAGAGTTTGTTTTTGTCCAAATTCGGATTCCCAACCGAGATGATCTAATCCGGTTGGAAGTGTTGGTGTTTTGTCCAACTTTGTTATTACCAACCGAGATGGTTATTTCGGTTTTATGAATTTGCTGTTTTGTTCGGCTTAAGTACTTCAACCGAGTTATGAATTCCGGTTGACGAGGTGTCTTGTTCAAACAATGATTTATACTGAGATGTTTTGCTGAAGATGGAATTGAAAACAACCATGCAAACACTTGGCAAAATTTGAATTTTTCATTGATAAGAAAATCAATACAAAAGGTGGGGACAGAGCCCGGTTACATCAGAAGCGTTGAAAGCAAAAATAGAAAAAAAAAGAAAAGATAACTAAACCAAGGGGGAGAGATTGGTGAACTCGTCCTCGGCGGCTTCAACGTTGATGGTTGGACTTGTGTCTTGGGCACCAGGCTCGTCATGGCCGGGCTGCTCCTGCACCTCGGCATCCTCTTCTTCTTCCTCTGTCTCAGCATCTCCCTCTTCAAGCCCTTCCTCGGCCTCCGCTTCCAAAGCGCTGAATACGTCGTTTGCATAAGGCACGAGGTAGACCGGTAGCGAAGCAGGAGGAGGATTGGCAAATACGTCGATGTCAGAGCCCTGGCCGAGATGCTCGCAAGCGGACTTCCAGCTGGCTTTGAAGTAAATATCTTGTGTGGCAAAGACTTGTTTTTTGTAGCTCTGCTCGGCTTCATTGAAGCCAGCGTTGTTAGCAGCCCGACAGTCTTTCTTCTGCGACTTTTTGAGCTTGCTTAGCTCGGTCTGGAGCTCATCACGTTTTTTCTCGGCCGCGTCCAGCTGACCGAGCAGTCTGTTGTTGTCGGCATTAGCCATCTCAAGTGAAGACTTTGCCCAGTCGAGCTCGGCTTGGAGGCTCTCGACTTGGCTGGCGGTATCGCTCGCCTTCTGCCGAAGTTTGTGGATGCGCTCCATGACCAAGTGCTGCTTTTGGATGGCCTGCAAAATTAGAATCTGATTAGAGAAAAAACCGTGCAAACACTTGTGAAAATTGAAGCAGAGGATTGAACTTTTTACCCTGGTCATGGATTTCACGGCGGACATGACCAGCCGGGTGTCAGGAACGTAGTCGCTTCCAACCACGTCGCTGGGCAGCAGTAAAGCCTTTGAGAGGTCGAAGGCAAGCAAGTGCTCCTTGTCGCCTTTAACCGAAGCATTTGTCGGGATCTCTTTTCCCCGGTGTTTCAGCTGCGGCCGCCATGCTGGGATGGTGCTAACCCTGTCGACAGGTGGCTCGGTTGCCAGTTCGGTGATGAGCTCGGCAAAGGGATCGGCCCGTGGTCTTTTGCCAGCCCGGCGTGTTTCTTGGCTAGACTGCCCGGCGACTGGAGAAGCTAAAGCGACCACGGCGGCACTCGATTGACCGGCAGTCGGGGAGCGGGCGACGACACTCAGTATCTCGGCCGAGGTTGCGGTTAGAAGGTTTTTGATTCGGCTTCTTTTGGCCATTTCTTGTTCGTCTGTTAACCGAATTAAGGGGACGTCAGGAAGGGTAGGGTCTGGAGGTGGCGAAGGAGCACGGAGGAAGTCTGTTACTCTACTCCGGTGCAGTGCAAAGTACCTGTAGGTCGGGGTGTAACCGAGCAAATCGTTGCAATCTCGGTGGAAATATCGAAGCACGGTCCGAATTGCCTCGACGTTGGGAAATTGATAGTTGGCTTGCAAGGCTTGGATTGCTGCAAAAGAAACAGGAAAACCGGTTAGTTACAGAGTAAAGAGGCGGGCTACCGAGCAAATTTGAGCGGCTTGCATGAGGAACCGAAGTCCTTGTTTATAAACCAGCCCGGTACCTCGGCTGTTTCGTAATTGCCCGACACCCAGAAAAAATCATCGTCGTGCAGATCTTTATCCGGGGTGCCGGTTACAATTTTTTCCTTGCCCGGTCTGATTTTCAGGTAATAAGCTAGGCCGTCACCGGTGTGACCCATTGTGTATTGCTTCAATATCTCGGCTAGACCTAAGTTGGTGCCTAGCCGATTGTTCAATTCATGAACACCGTTGATAATTCTGTAAGTGTTGGTGGACACTTGGGTGGGTGCCAGCCCGGTGCGGCGGAGGAACTCGGTGATAAGTGGGTTTAGTGGGAAACGGAGACCCCCTTCAACAATTGACAGCACGGTGAAGGGACATTGGTCTAGTCTGCCCCAGGTTGTTGTCTCCTCTTCAGCCAGTTCGAAATGGACGTCGGTCGGGATGCCGTACTCCTCTCTGAATGCAGCTAGCGCGGCCGGAGTATCCACTAGGAAGCGGAATTTCCCCATTTGTGGCCGGACTGAGGTAGCTCGGCTGACGTGTTTGGCACAGTGGTAATTGTTAATTGCTTGGTCTTGAGAACCTGAGGAATGGACAGTGGTCCCCTTGGACTCTGCAGGAAAAGGATGGCAAGTGTAAGTGTGAGCGCAGTTGCGCGGAAGGAGCTGGACTTTAGCTTGGTCATTAAGGGTGCCAAACCACCTTGGTCTCCTAAGCTAACTAAAGAGCTCGGTCGCCCAGGCAGGCCAGATATTAGCCCGGTTGAGCGACCATTTCCTTTTGTTATCTCAGTTTTTGCTGGGGTTGAGACAAACATGTTATTTGCTCGGTTAGATTGGTTTTTTGGATCAAATGAAGACCAGGAGCCCGGTCCGCCCCAGTTCTTCAGTGTTCTTCAGGAAAATAAAGAACACCAAGAACAGTGGGAGGTTAGGGACGGTTTCTATGGCCTATGCCCTAAGAGCTACGTTTTTGTGCCCTAATGTGTGTAATATGGAAGAAAATAGCAACAAAAGAGAGATCGAAGGTCTTACCAATGAGGGGCAACTGCTTTTTCTTCGAGCACAAACGCAAAGAACGGCAAACGAGGCCAAGGCAAGGATGCTAGAGCTCTGGAGTCGTATAACAGAATGGCAGTAGGAGGAGATGAAGTTTGGGAGGTCCTGTATGTATAGACAAGAGAGAGACCGCCCAAATTCAAAATTCTGGCAAAAACGGCGGGTTGGCTGCTCAATGACCAATGGCAGCCCGCCACGTGTCCTCATTTATGGCGACGTCAGGACTGAAGCGACGGGTTGAAGAGTCGAAGAGCCAACCGGGCTACTTTCGAAGCAAAGGACGTCAGCCGAGGAGTATAATCAGGCAAGTTTACAGACAGTTATGTTAACTAGCCCGGTCGCCCTTTGGCATCTTGAAGACCGGAGAAATGTTATCTCGGTCGAAGTGAGTAATCCCAGTCACGCTTTCGCAGACAGAATTAAGGGGCAATTGAGAGGGTGATTTATGATCTGGAATTGGGCCGAGGTAACGACCGAGCAGGTTGAGAGCCCAACGGTGCATGGGGCCGAGATGATCGACTATCCGCCCGGAGATGGGCTGCCAGAACTTGGGCCGGGCAGAAAATGGGCCAAGTGTGTGCCGCCCCAGACCGTAAAGAAGCTGCTCGGCGGGCAGTGCTCGGTTGGACCAAGCTACTTGATCAGGGGATGGCTGAAGCCAGACAAGCTGAGTGACCGGCGCCCGGAATGGCGTGGTCAACCAAGGTAACCATTTGATAGGCAGGAAGGCCGACCAGAGGAGGTGCCCCGGGCTCGGCTTTGCCGAGATGCCGCCTAGCCCAGTCCTCCCTGGGCCTAGCCAGTGAAATGCTTGGGTATGAAGCACAGCACGGCCATGGATAGAGAAGCTCAGCTACCGAGCTCCAACTGACAAGGCAGGCAGTTGGGATTAGGTGACGTTCAGCAAGGTTTATGCTGACAGATGGGATAGCAGAGCCACGTGTCGGGAGATGACTGGGAGTGGATATGAGACGCAGAGGGTATATAAGCATGTCTGTGCCCCCCATACGCGGACAGACGAACACTTTGTAAGGAATTCTTACACTCAAACACTCCTCTCTCTCTCTCGGTCCTAAGGTGTGTGCTAAATTAATCGTCGGAGGGGTTTTCCGGCCACACACCGCCGGGTAGCTCACCGCTGTTGTGCTCGCAGGTGATCGGACAGAAACGGAGCTTGGAAGAAAGGAATACGGGCTTGCCTGAATATTTGCTCCCCGTACACCCCTAATTAAATAAGGATAACTTCCTATACGCACTTTGGGGTCGTTACAGTGACAGTTTATACAAAGTATACATATGTATGAACTTTTCTCAAAATCAACCATTTCAACCAACACTGTAATCGATTCACCTTTCTTTTCTTTTCATTATCCCTTTTTCCCAAATTTTCATGACAATAACAGCTCTAGAAAACAATTTCACCAAGCCCATTACATTTCTCCCATTTTCTGTGCTCACAACAGATTTGCCTTTTTCAAAAAGAGTTCACAAATATCCAATTTCCTTCACACTTTCCAAAATCTCAAAATAGAGTTTATGTCTGTTCCCAACACATTCATATCTATACATGCATACCTTTAGTACAAAGGGAAACAACAAATCATCGACAAGTATGTGATCAACACATGAGGCAACTCAGCCTTTCAAAACTATAACCATTGTAACCCATAATATGTTCAGATACACTGAGACAATAATGATAAATGAATTCTGCTCTACCTGCCTTAAGCACGGTAAGCCAAAGATACACCTCTCACAACAATATGCCAATTTACCAGACACTAGCTGGAAGGAAATGGTACCTTTGTTCCATTTTACCAGGCGCTAGCTGGAAGGGTGTGGTACCTCAGATTCTCAGCGCAACCAATTCTCTAGGTGCTAGTTGGAAAGTAATGGTACCTCTGATTCTAAGCACGATATAAAACACCAATAATCTCAACGTGACAAAGCATAATCAACAAGTGTAATACATACACAAACTATTCCATAATGTTCAACCAACACAAGTGTAATGCATACACGATAATTCAACACAACAATGTCATCCTCCACCGATGACCAAGGACAAAACCTCTAGATGCATGTATTCAGTAGACTTATTAAAAGACTCAACTCTCATAAGGTCTTAAAACCCAACAACGCCACTAGTACAATAGTTAAAGATAAAACCCCCAAATGTGTATATTCAATACTCAAGATATAATAGTTCAATTCTCATTTCTTTTTTCTGAGACTCACATAGAGTTATCATTTCATTTTCCATTTTCAAGATCAACTTCCATAATTTTCCACGTCAACACATTCCACCATTTATTCCAGTCCACATTTCCCATTTCACAAAACCAATACCATTCTTTTCGTTTCACAAAAACCAATACCACGGATAATAAAGCCATAACCCATCTCAGTTCAATACGTTCATTTCAAAATAACCCCAATGCCATAGTTAATCTCTTAGCCATTAACACTTTTACACAACCCATATTAACAATAGTAATTTACACATATTGTTCAACCATCCACCCTTTTAATTTAGCAAATCAAAATATAATTTAGGGCTTTCTCTTCTTTTAACAATATCCTGCTATACTACTCCCCAGTTAGCCCAAAGAGCAATCAATGATAACAAACTCATTCTCAACAACCAACCCTAGGTTCCCTTATATGATTTTCAAAGAAATCCAACATGGATACGATTTTTATGCAATATAAATTTACCACATGTCTATCTATAAATGAGGTATTGAAAAAGAGCAAGGAAATCCCTACCTCAAGCTTAGGAGAGAAAACCACCCAAAAATCACCGGCGACGAAACCACGAACCACGCAGACCAAAAGGAAGCCCTTGATGAGATCTACAATCAATCTCAAAGGACCATGGTGAAAAGATCACTCTAGGTGAGTAGATCTAGAGATCTTTAAGCAAAAAATGATTTTGGAAAGGGAGAGAGAGTGATACGGTTTAGAGAGAGAAAAGAAAAGAAGAAAATAAAGAAAATGATCAAGTGAGAGCCTATTTATAGCACTAGGTAAAATTAGAAATAAGCCCCAAAGTCAACCCAAAATATCAAGTCAAAACCCCTAAAAAGTAGGGCTAAAAGTCGAACTAAAATATGAAGAAAAAAAAAAATCTGCAGGGGTCGACCCCTGCAACAGTGGTGTCGACACCAAAGAGGAAAAATCTGGGAAAACTAAGCTTGACTGCACTGCTGGTGTCGACCCTACCCCAGACTGCTGTCTACCTTATGTTCCAGCAACCAACACACAGACAGAAGAGGGTTGACCCTCTCTCAGTCTGGTGTCTACCCTATTTTCCACCAACACCTCCAGAACTTCATCAACGGGTAAGGGTCAATCCTAGGAAGGCTGGTGTCAACCCTAGAATGAAATTTCTAAGTCTCCAAGGAACTTCTGACAAGAATAAGCGCGAACAACCAAACGCAACAAGTTTAAATCAATTTGTACTCCTCCAAAACTAAAGTACAACAACACCAAAGGTTCCCACAATAAAATAAAGGGTCCAAATACATTCACCAAAAGCTTTAAAAGGCACAACTGCTACAAAAAAAAAAAAAAAATAGACTAGATAAGAAAATTCCAAACAACTCCTAGGAAAATTAACGTATGTCTGGTAATAAATTTTTTAAAAAAATAATTATTTACTAAACCTAGTTAAAAAAAAAATAAAATATACAAATTAAATTTTATTTATCAATATCACCGACAGGTAAAAAAGTACTATCAATTTTAGAAGGGGTTAGGTTAAAATAGTTCAGTAAAAGATAAGATGTGTTAAAATAGTTAATAAAATAAAATATCATATCTAATTTATAATCATTTAATTTTTGCTTTTATAACCATGAAATCAACTATAAAAACAAGTGATCAACTTAAACACAAGGCAAACATGCTTTCTTTCTTTTTTTTTTTAATAACTTTTTAATTTTTTAATTAAAATATAATATAAAAAAATATTTGCTCGTATATTTTTTTAAACACAACGGAAAGAACCTTTTGAATTTTTATGAAAATGTGAAATAAAATAATGTAAACAAAATAACAATAAATAAAATAACATTTTTGCTCTTGAAAATTTGCTGGTCAAGCTGTGAGCATGGGACTTCACCTAACATGGGGTCCGGTGAAGTGTTGGAGCAGAAATTCTTGCAGTCATGGATAGTTATATAGGCTTAGGTGCTATGGGGTTGTTGGCACATAATGGTCTAGATATAGCTAGCTACCTTCGCCCATTTTTTTATGTACAAATATTTTTTTTAAAAAAATACTCTTCATTGATGTAATTACAGTTATATATATAAGTATATGTTTTTTTTTAATTATTTTTTTCCCTTTTTTTAAAAAAAAAACACTGTTCATTGATGTAACTATAGTTATATTTTTTTTTAAATAAATATTTTTTGAATTTTTTAGTAAAAAATATTTTTTAAAAAAATACTCTTCATTGATGTTACTACATGTGTATATATATATATATATATAAATATTTTTTTTGATATTTTTAGTAAAAAATATTTTTTTAAAAAAATACTCCTCATTGATGTAACTACAGTTAGAGCATCTCCAACCATTATTGCTATAATGCTATTGCTATAATTTGATAATGAATAGTATTATTTTGCCAAATTATAGCAATGGTGCTCCAATGGTCATTTGCTATTTTTGGTAAATCTCAACCAACTTTCTCTCTAAGTTTGTAGGTGTTGTTTGGATATAAGTTTTTTGTGATTTTATTTTTATTTACTTTTTGTCTTTTGTGACATTTTTTATGTAACGCCCTCAAAATAATACATATTAACCCAACATTCTAGGCATGCATAGACATAAGAGAATAAAGCATATTTTCATTTATCAGAGTATTAAGTACAAAAGTATTACATATTAACATCAAAAGTAAATGCGCTACAGGCTTACAACTTTTCAAGTCAACACTTAGTTACAACAAAAGAAGAGTTCTAATTCTTTGTACAAAATAAGCCCTTGGCTTGATTTACATGTAATACAAAAAGAGAACAACAAAAGAGTCTTTCAGCCTCTAACCTCCCAAGCTACGTCCTTGGAGGTGGCATATCACCTGAACCTGAAAATGATGTCCCATATAGGGTGAGCCAAAGCTCAGTAGAGATATACTAAACCAAGTATGAGAAACAACTAAAATATTAGCATTCGATAAATGGTTAACACTAGTAAACCAACTTACAACACAACCCAGTTCCATGACAAGTACACTTGTGTTTCATTCCACTTTCCTTTACTTATCCAATTCAAATCCATAAACATGGCTCGTTACCTAGCCAAACAATTAAATGAGACTACAACTCATATAAGACACTTCCATTATCCATAATTCAAATGAGATTACAACTCATATTACAACACTTCAATACTTCAATTATTTACGTCATTCAAATGCAATTAGGACTTCGGAACTTTCACCCTGGACACTCCGGCCAACTTAGTTATCATTGGAGTCCATCCCTTATCTATTCCCAAGCCGGTTTGAGAGTACATCCCCTATATCCTCTCAAACCTTGGAGTAAATCCCATATCTCCTCCCAAACAACATACATATGCAATGTATTTAAACACTTATCATATACAATGATCAAGCAAAGCACATATTCAATGTGTTATTCCATCTGTCATATTCAATGACATACTCATTTGATTAGTTTCAGTTTTCCTTAATCAACATACAGTATCTGCAACAATCGAGACTATCCTCCACCGATAGCCCAAAGCAATTATTTCTAAACAGATAATAAATTTATCAAACAGACAAAATATCAACATTTTCATAGGTGAGTGATTTATTTATCCAACTACACCATTCAATCTCATAATTTCCCAATTTCATGATTTCCAACTCAATTTCATATTTCCCCAAATTAATTATTCAAATTAATTATTCAACATAATTAGGGCATTCCCTCCCCGCCTTCTCAAATATCAACCCTAAGATTCAAGTTCATCAATTTAACAACAATAATTCCATTTTCCAAGGTCTCACATACACATGGAGTTTAACAATTGAAAACCCTCTTTTTATAACTTTAAATCGAACCCTAACTTTCACAAAGTTCCCATAATCCACCATTTATACAAAATGACTAAAATCTATGTCAAAACTCATAAGGAGTAGGGTATCCCTACCTCAAGAGAAGAGACCCAATGGAGAAGATGGAGAAAACTCGAGATGCTCCAAACCCAATGATTTTCGGATCAAAACGAAGGCCACGCCAAACTCCACACTTTTTACAAAGGAACTAGGGTAAGAGACCACTAGAACTAGATGGATTTGTAGAGAGAAGGTATGTAGAGAGAAAGGGAGCAGCCGTTCTAGGGTTTGAGTAAAAGAGATGAAGAAAAAGTGAAGAAGAAGCTGTTGTTGTGAACTGATATATTCGAGCCTCGCTCGAGTGAAGGAATGGTCGCTCGAGTGACCAGAGACAAAGAAACCTCGCTCGAGCGCAGAAAGACTTGCTCGAGCCAACAATACGAAGCTTCAGGTCTGCAACCCAGAAGCACGCTCGAGTGGAAGAATGCTCGCTCGAACGAAGAAACTTAAAACATAGTCCTCGCTCGCTCGAGCCAAGAAATGCAATCTTAAGGTCCAAACTAGACGCAGACGCAAGCTCGAGCGCAAGACTTCTCGCTCGAGCCAACAGACACACCACTCAACTCTCGCTCGAGCGAAGGAACCCTGCTCGAGTGAAGGAACTAAAACACAGAGCTCGCTCCAACGACAAAAGCCTCACTCGAGCGAAGACACTAAAATCTGGACCGCAACCATTTGTTTCAAAATGCACCCAACCTGTTACGAACCTGCACAACACATCCTAAAACTCAAATACAAGGAATTAAAGGATGGAAATGCAACATATACAACAACAGACATCCACGGAACCTAGTCCAGAATACAATAACCAATGGAGGGAAAACCAGGATCGCTATAACCTCCCCCCGTTAAAGAATTTCGTCCCTGAAATTAGTTATAAGTTTCAAAATTGTGATTTTTCAATTCTCAACAATAATATAATTCAATATTCAACGTCCTAACCCATTACTGGTCATCCCATCTCTTTTCAAGAGGCAATTTACAATATGATACAACGTACATTATCAACATGCATCTCTTCGAAATTCAACTAGTCTCAATATACATGGTTCACAATTCCATAACATATTCAATGTTAATGATATATTTGCATTTTTACAACACATTCAACATATACAATGCTAAATTGACTTCCATTTTCAAGACATACCCAACCATTACAATACTCCCATAAACCAAAACATGTACAATGTTCTTAGAGTTTATCAACAAAACAAGATTTCCAATACATGGCTAAACATTAACAAACAAGTCCGGATATTTCTCACGGACATCCATCTCACGTTCCCAATGACTTCCTCAACCCCGTGATGTTTCCATAAAACTTTTACCAAGGGTATCGTCTTGCCTCGCAAGACTTGATCCCGCCTATCCAAGACCGCACCGGTCTCTCCTCATACGAGGCATCCTCATCTACCTCTAAGTCGGTCCAATCCAATACATGCGACGGATCCGGCTCGTATTTTCGAAGCATACTAACATGAAACACGTCATGCACTCCGAACAACTGCGGCGGTAATGCTAAACGGTAAGTAACCTCACCAATCCTCTCAAGGATCTCGAAAGGGCCAATAAACCGAGGGGACAACTTCCCACTCTTACCAAACCTCATCAAACCCCGCCTAGGTGATATTTTCAGAAAGACATGGTCACCCACCTAACATGCCAAAGGCCTCCTCCTACGGTCGACATAACTCTTTTGACGACTCTGGGCTGTAACAAGTCTCTTACGGATAAGCTCAACTTTCTCCGTCATCTCCCGAACTAACTCTGGGCCCAACAAAGGTGCATCACCCACCTCGGCCCAACATACTGGAGACCTACACGGTCAGCCATTCAAGGCCTCAAATGGTGCCATACCAATACTCAATTGGAAACTATTATTGTAGGCAAACTCCACCAAGGGTAAGTGCCTTTCCCACGACCCACTAAAGTCAAGGACACAGCCTTGAAGCATATCCTCAAGGATCTGAATGGTATGCTCGGACTGCCCGTCAGTCTGAGGATGATAAGCCGTGCTAAAGGTCAATCTAGTGCCCAAGGCACTCTGCAAACTCTGCCACAACCTAGCAGTAAAACGTGGATCTCTATCTGAGATGATTGACACTGGGACCCCGTGCAACCTCACTATGTCCCGAATATACAAGTCAGTAAGATGATCTATCGAATCTCTCACGCGCATAGGAATAAAGTGCGCCGACTTAGTCAACCGGTCTACAACCACCCAAATAGCATCACTACCCCGTTGTGTCCTCGGAAGACCTACAACAAAGCCCATCGTGACATGCTCCCACTTCCACTTGGCTATAGGCAAGGATTGTAACAAACCTACTGGCCTCTGATGTTCGGTCTTCACTTGCTGACAAGTAAGGCACTTAGATACAAAAACTGCACATCTTTCTTCATACCTCGCAACCAAAACTGGCGACCCAAATCACGATACATCTTAGTGCCTCCCGGATGCACTGCAAGGCGTGAATAGTGAAACTTTCAAAGTACTTCCTCTCGGCAAGACTCCGGCACAAACAAACGGTCTCGGTACCTCACACTCAGGTCGGGATACACAGTCAAACCCTTCTCAACCTTCCCACTGGAGATCTTCCCCTGGAGTGATTTTACCTCAAGATCACTTCCCTATGCCTCTAACACCCGATTCACAAGTGTAGGCTGTGCAACTATAGAAAACAAAGTCGCAGACTCAATAGATTCGCCCAGAAGCAGATCAAACTCGCCAAGTGCACCCAACATTTCCCACTTCCAAATGGCTATACAAGCTACATCACTAATGGATTTCTTACTAAGGGCATCGGCCACAACATTAGCCTTTCCCGGATGATAATGCAACTCGAAGTCGTAATCCTCAATAAAATTCATCCACCTCCTCTGCCTCAAGTTCAAGTCTTTCTGTGTAAACAAATATTTCAGACACTTATGATCCGAAAACACCTCGAATCTCTCACTATACAAGTAGTGCCTCCAAATCTTCAAGGCAAAAATCACAGCTGCTAACTCTAGGTCATTTGTAAGGTAGTTCCTCTCATGCGTTTTCAACTGCTGCGAGCCATAGGCTACCACTTTCCCATCTTGCATCAACACACAACCCAAACCCTCTCGTGAGGCATCACAATACACTGCATACCCCAAACCTCTCTCCGAAATAATTACAACTGGAGCGGTGGTAAGTCTAACTTTAAGTTATTGGAACGACTTTTCACAAGTCTCACTCCACCCAAATTTGACCCATTTCCACATCAATCTAGTCAAAGGCGAATCTAGCCTATAGAAATCTTTCACAAACCGATGGTAATTACCGGCCAGTCCCAGAAAACTGCGGATCTCAAAAACACTCTTAGGCTGTGCCTAATCTTGCACTGCCTCTATCTTGGATATATCAACAGACACGCCTCCTCCGGAGACTACATGGCCTAAGAACCTAACCTCTCTTAACCAGAACTCACACTTCCCAAACTTAGCATATAACTTATGGGCTCTAAGCAACTTAAGCACCACTCTCAAGTGTTCCTCGCACTCCTCCTCAGAAGGTAAATAAATCAGAATGTCGTCCACGAAACCGACCACAAAACGATCTAAGAATTCCCAGAAGATCCGGTTCATCAAGTCCATAAATACTGCCGGTGCATTGGTAAGCCCAAAAGGCATCACCAGAAACTCATAATGGCCATACCTCGTAAGGAATACCGTCTTCGGGATATCTTCCTCCCTGACCCTCAACTGATGGTAACCTGATCTCAAGTCTATCTTAGAGAAACAACGAGACCCTTTCAACTGGTCAAACAAATCATCTATACGAGGCATAAGGTATGTGACAACCCTCACTACTGTTTACTGATAAGACCACTGCTTACTGCTAAACTGTGACTGAACTGGATAAATAAATTATTAGACTGAAATCCCGAATTAATTGCATGAACATATTGTGTTCTTTGCATATCTATCTGTTTGTCGTTTAAATGATCTATTCGTGTTTTATGCTTTAAACTGCGAATTGAGGCCTTATCGGCGGCCGAATCTGAAATTGATTAATGTTTATGCTAATTAGAATTAATGTGATTTTTATGGTATATTTATTTGAAATGTGATTTGGTATGATTAAATTGGTTTAAATAATGTTAAATTACATTAATTGGGTTATTTTCAATATTGCCACTTAGTGGACAACTCTAGGCTATGTATTTGATTCATTTGTTTGGCACTACCATTTCATTTCATCAACCATTTCTAAGCAAAACCGACTAGAGAAAGAGAGAATAGGGAGATAGCTTGATTTTATCTCATTTTGGCTTGGAAACTTGGTAGAATTGAAGGAAATTTGCATGATTGTGCTTCCAAACTCTAGACTCAAGACCTAAGGTAGAGAATTCAACCTCTCATTAATGTATTTGTGTATTGTCTTGCATGATCCATGTGAAATTAGAGATTCTAGCCAAGAGTTAGTTCAAAATGTTGAATTGTGGCATAAATCATGCATGCATGTTGCCATTCTTGAGTTTAGAAGTTATTGTTCATGAAATTCCACATGCATGTTCATATTTTTGCATTGGACCATGAATTCCTCATGTTTTTGAAAGGATTGGCTCATTTGAGCAAGTGATTGAAGCTTTGAATTGGTTTAAACTCATGCATGTCACATTGGAAGTATGTTCTTGAACTTTTGTTTGAAATTGGATTTAATTGAACTACCTTTGGGCTTTGATTTCTCAAATTGATCTTTGAATCATGTTATACTATGAATTTACAAGTGTTTTCCAGAAAATTGGCCCTAAAGGATCGAATTTAGTGTTTTAAAACTTGGTTTTGAGCTTGAGGTTCAAATCTGGAATTTTCAGAGTTTGGACTCATGCTCGAGCGAGTAAACTGGCGCTCGAGCAGGAAAATCGTGTTCCCAGCACTTTCATCTGTTTTACAGTCCGCTCAAGTGGAAAAATGGACGCTCGAGCGGGGACCTGAGTCACACGCTCGAGCGGGGTCGAGCGCCCGTCAAGTGTGATTTTCACCCATTCAGTACTTTTGTCCTATTTTGCAGACCGCTCGAGCAGGAAAGTTTACGCTCAAGTGGAGCCTTTTGTTTGCATGTCCGCTCGAGCAGGGAAACCCACGTTCGAGCGGGACCTCTGTTTTCTGAAAATGCTGAAAATGTTTTTAAAAGTGCATATTTGCATCCTCATTCCATCGTAGGCATTCTTAAGCCTAGTTTAAGGCATCTTAATGAGGATATTGATGTAGAACCACACCGAGTCAAATTAGGGATTAAGCTATTATTTTTCCCAACTATGTAGCTTAGTGTGTGTTCACCCTGTAACTGTGTAGGATTGGCATCTAGAGACGCTCTAGCTTACCTGTAGCCCAGAACTCTGTGAGTAACAATGTTGTAAAGATATGTTCAAAAATGATTATCTTCTGAACAATTGAACTGTACTGTTTTCTGAAATGATACTGTTACTGAATGAATGATGTCCTAATTGTAAACTGTATTGTGGCATCCTTAGCAACCTACCGTTACTGTACTGTACTGCTACTGTCACAGAGATCTCTGTCGGTTCCCATGTTGGAACCACTACTGTTTACTGATATGATGGCCATCAACTGACTGTTCGGTCTGTTTAGACCTATTGTACTGTTTTGCTATTGGATGTACCACATATGACTGCTATGACTAAGTAACTGATATACTAATTGAAATGACTGTTTTCAATACTGAAATGACATTCATTCTTAACCTCTTTACGCATTATGTTATTCACTGGGCTTTAGCTCACTGCTCATATATATCTGTAGGTGTTCAGGCATCGGACCGCTGCTAGGGGCGTCAGGCAAGCTCTCGTTTTGTCAAGCCAACCTATGTGCCTCACTGCGAGGTTCCGAGCCCGTTAAAGCCGAGGTTGTTTGGGGTCTTTTAGTTTTCCCATTTTTGTTTCTGATTTATATAGACTGAATATTTTTGTACTGTATTGTCTTATAGGGATCAAGTCCCTGATCTGGATAATTATAAATACTGTGCATACTGTTTTAGTATTGACTGTATATATGTATGAAAAGTTTTTTTGCATACAGACTGTCACAGCTCATTGGACATCTTTTAATTACTGTATTGGCTTCCGCCAGCCCCTGTACTCTGAATTACTGTTTTACTGTTAAGCAAGCCTTCGGTAATCTCAGATTACTGTTAAGCAAGCCTTCGGTAATCTCGAATTACTGGCCGATTACGGTGCTAAACCCATAAGGGCAGGTTTGGGTCATGACAAGGTATTTGTTCTTAACCGTAGTCCGATTCAATTTCTGGTAATCAATACAAAGTCTCAAAGCCCTATCTTTTCTTTTTAGCAAAGAGGGTTGGTGCTCCCCACGGCGAAGTACTAGGGCGAATAAAGCCCTTATCTAGCAATTCCTGGAGTTGAATCTTCAACTCACTCAATTTGGCTGGGGCAAAACAATACGGTGCCATGGAAATCGGTGCCGTGCCAGGCACTAAATCAATAGAGAACTCGATCTCTCGAAGAGGTGGTAAACTAACAAGATCCTCGGAACAAACATCCGAATACTCACAAACCACTCTGGGTAACTCAATCTGGATCTCATCACCCTCACTATTCATACAGCTAACGAGAAGGCAACTAAGCTCACTCCGCCCTCACGGATCGTACACCAGTGGCAAAACTTTACCAACTCGATCCCCCAAGGTACATACAGTAACCCGTTGGCGGTAACAGTCTATAACAGCCCGGCATGACGATAACCAGTCTATACCCAAAATCACATCAAAACCTAACATAGCCATAACTACAAAAGAAAACGGGGGCCGGCGGTCGGCGACCTCAATATCACAGCCCCGACACCCTTGTTTCAAAATCAACTCACCCCCAACAAGTGATACAACACAAATAGGAGAAGCTAACTATGCCAACTCCAACCCCAAAACAGATGCAAATGCAGCAGATATAAAGGAATGGGATACACCCGTATCAATCAACACATTAGCAACCGAGTTACAAAACAAAAAGGTACCTCTCACAACAGATGGAGCTGGTACAAGGTCCTGCGCGGTAACAGCGTACACACTCCCAGAAGGTCTTTGGTCTACTTGCTCAGCTCTTGGAGCAAAAGACTGCTACACAGACTGAGACGATAAGGCTCCCTGATTGGCCCTCGAGGCCTGAACAGACTGAGCTAGCTGATAACTCTGCCTCAACCTAGATGCACCAGATATGCCACGCAACTGCAGGCAGAACCTCTTCAGGTGCCCCGTCTGACTACACTGGTAACAAGAGAGCGACTGGCCTCTACCCTGACTCTGACTCTGAGGACGAGCCGAAAATGAAGCTGCTCTCTATCCTCCTCCCCTCTGAGTGCAAGCTAGAGACTTGTGGCCCAGCTGACCACATTTGTAACAAGTAAAGTCTCCCTGACTGCCTTTCCCAGAGCCTGAACTCAGCATTGGAAAGGTAGATCTTGCAAATGCACCCTGGGACTGCTGAGGGTTAGAACCCCTCTGCCTCCTACCATCCCCCTAGCCATCCTGACTCCTCTTAGAGCCCCTCATCCTCTCCTCCTCCTCATGCATAATAATCTCAAGATGAGCCGCAGTATCCACAAGGCGCCCATACTCCCGTGTCATGGATCGTGCAACCCTAAACTTGAGCCCGGTCCTCAACTTTTTTTCAAACTCAAGATAACGGCGTTCCTCAAACGCCACTAACTCAGGTGCAAATCTCAACAAACTGGTAAATGCGGCCTCAAACTCGGCCACTGGTGTATTCAACTACTTGAGCTGATAGAACTGATCCCTCAACTTCTCCCTTACAGAGGGAGGCAAAAACTTTTCCTAGAAGGCATCAACAAAAGCCTCCCATGTCCCTCCAATACGGCCTCGAATAAACTTCCACCACTGACCCGCATCTCTCTTCAGCTGGAAGGACACCAAGGTCACCCGAAAACCCCCGTCTTCGATGCCTAGCATCTCAAATGCCTTTGTCATCTGCTCAAGCCACTCATCAGCCTTAAGTGGCTCTTTCGGATCCCCCAGAAACTCATCCGGATTAGACTGGAAAAACTCCCTCTTTAGAAAAGAAGACCCTACCTTAGCAACATGGGCCTGGACTTGATTCTCAGCTCTGAGAATGTCCATGGATTCCCTTAATGCTCCTGCCATCTCACGAGCTAAGGCACCCATGGCCTGCTGACCCACTAGCTCGGCCACATTGGCCTGACCAACACCCTCTTACTACGCCGGAATCTCATCTGGTATAGGCATCTCCTGCCTCCTAGGCCTACCTCGCCTACCACCACGTCCTTGTCCTGACATCCTAATAAAGGTAACGAAGACATTAGCACATTCACAAATGTGCCGAAGCTATTTCACTCGCGTCCTAATGCATTGGACAATAGTAATTCATTCCACGTAAGCATATAATCACATAAGCACTTATGAATTTCATTTCCGGATAATGACAGTCCCGTGGCGTTGCTAGAGTTCCAGTTAGAAATAACATTGATCAAGTGCTTTTCCAACAGGACTCCAAGAAACCCAAGGATCCAATCAACATCCTAGAAACTAACTTTCATACCCATATAGTCACATAAGCATGTTGTCACTTAAACACATAACATCAAACATAAGTCTCTAACAAGCGAGACAAACCCATTGTGGTACTAACCACTTCCCACGTACCCAAAGTATTCAAACCCGGTACACTCTGATACCAAGTTGTAACGCCCTCAAAAATATACATATAAATCCAACATTCATGACATCCATAGACATAAGAGAATAAAGCATATTTCCATTTATCAGAGTATTCATTACAAAAGTATTACATGTTGACATAAAAAGTAAATGCCCTATAGGCTTACAACTTTCCAAGTCAACACTTGGGTACAACAAAAGAAGAGTTCTAACTCTTTATAAAAATAAGCCCTTGGCTTGATTTACATGTAATACAAAAAGATAACAACAAAAGAGTCTTTCAACCTCTAGCCTCCCAAGTTACGTCCTTGGAGATGGCATATCACCTAAATCTGAAAATGATGTCCCATATACGGTGAGTCAAAACCCAATAGAGATATACTAAACCAAGTATGGAAAACAACTAAAATATTAACATTCGATAAATGGTTAACACTAGTAAACCAACTTACAACACAACCCAGTTCCATGACAAATACACTTGTGTTTCATTCCACTTTCCTTTACTTATCCAATTCAAATCCATAAACATGGCTCATTACCTAGCCAAATAATTAAATGAGACTACAACTCATATAAGACACTTCCATTATCCATAATTCAAATGAGACTACAACTCATATTACAACACTTCAATACTTCAATTATCTACGTCATTCAAACGCAATTAGGATTTCGGGACTTTCACCCTGGACACTCCGGCCAACTTAGTTATCAATAGAGTCCATCTCCTATCTCCTTCCAAACCGGTTTGAGAGTACATCCCCTATCTCCTCTCAAACCTTGGAGTACATCCCCTATCTCCTCTCAAACAACATACATATGCAATGTATTTAAACACTTATCATATACAATGATCAAGCAAAGCACATATTCAATGTGTTATTCCATCCGTCATATTCAATGACATACTCATTTGATTAGTTTCAATTTTCCCTAATCAATATACAGTGTCTACAATAATGAAGACTATCCTCCACCGATAGCCCAAAGCAATTATTTCTAAACAAATAATAAATTTATCAAACAGATAAAATATCAACATTTTCATAGGTGAGTGATTTATTTATCCAACTACACCATTCAATCTCATAATTTCCCAATTTCATGATTTCCAACTCAATTTCATATTTTCCCAAATTAATTGTTCAAATTAATTATTCAACATAATTAGGGCATTCCCTCCCAGCCTTCTCAAATATCAACCCTAAGATTCAAGCTCATCAATTTAACAACAATAATTCCATTTTCCAAGGTCTCACATACACATGGAGTTTAACAATTGAAAACCCTCTTTTTATAACTTTAAATCAAACCCTAACTTTCACAAAATTTCCATAATCCACCATTTATACAAAATGACTAAAATATATGTCAAAACTCATAAGAAAGAGTAGGGTATCCCTACCTCAAGAGAAAAGACCCAATGGAGAAGATGGAGAAAACTCGAGATACTCCAAACCCAATGATTTTCGGATCAAAACGAAGGCCACGCCAAACTCCACACTTTTAACAAAGGAACTAGGGTAGAAGACCACTAGAACTAGATGGATTTGTAGAGAGAAGGTACATAGAGAGAGAGGGAGCCGCCATTCTAGGGTTTGAGTAAAAGAGATGAAAAAAAAGTGAAGAAGAAGCTGCTGCTTTGAACTGATATATTCGAGCCTCGCTCGAGCGAAGAAATGGTCGCTCGAGCGACCAGACACAAAGAAACCTCGCTCGAGCATAGAAAGCCTCGCTCGAGCCAATAATACGAAGCTTCAAGTCTGCAACCCAGAAGCACGCTCGAGCGCAAGAATGCTCGCTCGAGCGAAGAAACTCAAAACATAGTCCGCGCTCGCTCGAGCGAAGGAAAGCTCGCTCGAGCCAAGAAATACAACCTTCAGGTCCAAACTAGACGTAGACGCAAGAGCGCAAGACTTCTCGCTTGAGCCAACAGGCACACCACTCAACTCTTGCTCGAGCTAAGGAACTAAAACACAGAGCTCGCTCGAGCGATGACACCAAATCTGGGCAGCAACCATTTGTTTCAAAATACACCCAACCTGTTACAAACCTGCCCAACACATCCTAAAACTCAAATACAAGGAATTAAATGATGGAAATGCAACATATACAACAACAGACATCCACGAAACCTAGTCCGGAATACAATAACCAATGGAGGGAAAACCGGGATCGCTATATTTTACCTGTTTGTTAAAAAAATTATATATTTATATTATTCCCAACTAGACAAGTATAAAAAATGAAAAATTGGAAAAAAAAAATTGTTTGATTAATTCACCCCACCAAAAAACATATCACTACATATTTGAGACATTTTTTTAACTACACATAAAAAATAAACAATCACCAATTACCCACCAACAACCATCCAAATTAAAAATTACAAATTAAAAATTAAATCACATTGCTAAATTTAAAAATATGACCGTTAATTTATAATTGATTTTTTTTTTTTTAATTTTTTTCCGGGCAAAAGAGCACAACGGCTCTTTTGCCTTCCCAAGATAAATCACCACCGTCCACACGTAAAGGATTTCCAACGGATGAGATTCATCATCCAGGATGATCCAACCCTCTCCATCTCACTTTGACTCTGTCTCCCTCTCCTCTCCCTCCTACTCTCACTTCTACCCCCCACCACTCTCTTGATCTCACTCATCTCTCTCTCTCTCGCTCTGTCTCACTTGTACAAGCCAGATCTTTGATCGATCACCCTCTCAATCAATCATCCTTGTCTCCAAATCTCACAAACCCACCTCAATCGATCAACCATGTCTCCAAATCACAAACCCACCTCCAAATCTCACAAACCCTCTCAATCAACCCAGATCTTCCGTATTCTTGTTTTTCATTTCCTATTGTTTGGGTTGTAGTAGTTAGAAGGAAATCTGCTACTTGTGTTGATGATGATGTTGCATTCTCATGAAGCCAGGAAGGAAATCTGTATTCTCATGAAATCTGCTACTTGTGTCGATGAAGGTACTGGGTTTGAAACATTTTTGGTGTGTTATTAAAAACATTTTAATAAATGTACTGGGTTCAATTTTAATCAATTTTAATAAATGTACTGGGTTTGAAACCTGCTACTGGAATTTATTAAAAACATTTTTGGTGTTTGATTTTGGGGAAGGTACTGGGTTCCAGTCAAAGGGATCTTATTTATTCGACCACTTCAGTATGCAAATTGATTTTAATTGCTGTGTTAATTAATTGATTTTAATTGATTTTGGTGTTAATTGATTTTGGATCTTACTTATTCGGCCACTTCAATATGCAAATTAATTGATTTTGGTGTTAATTAATTTTTTGTGTTAATTGATTTTAATTAATTTTCTGTGTGAATTTGGAAATTGCTTCAAATTGCTGTGTTAATTAATTTGGAAACGGTGCTTGGAAAGGATGATGAAAAAGGGAGGGAGGGAAGGAAGGAGGAGGTTGGTTGAAGTTGATGACTTGGCAGCTTTGCCATATTTGACACAGGCTTTGGCATTTGCCAAAGATAGCAGCTGCTATAAGTTGCCATTGGAGCTGTCTTTGTATCCACTGCTGCCATAATTTGGCAATAGCAACTCCAATGGCACACCATTGGAGATGCTCTTAGGAGTCTTTTGGGGAGTAAAAAAAAAAGTCAGTTTTTAGTTTTTTACATATTTTGAGTTATATCACCTCTCATATTTTGTACTTACAAAAAATATAAAATAAACTAAAAAAAGTCAAAAAAAAAATTAGGCCGTGTTTGGTTTGGCTTTGGGAAAAAGATTTTGGAGAAAATTTTTAGAAATTTTGTTTGGTTTGTAATTTTTCTCAAAAAAATTTCAAAATCACTTTCTCTCTCCTACATATCAATCAATCACTTTTTCCCTCTCCTCTTTCCTTTTCAATCACTTTTTCTCTTACATATATCTACTCAATTACAATAAAATATCAAATCATTTCAAATTCCCAAACTTGAAAACTATTTTCAAAATATATAACCCAAACAAACTACAAAAATTTCTGAACTCTCTTCCCAAAATATTATTTTGAAAACTTGTTTTCCAAAATCAAACCAAACAAGGCCTTAGGTAGCGTTTGGTAGAGTTTTGTAAATGTGATTTGAGAGTATGAGTTGTATTTTGAGTTTGTGTGTTGTGGAATCATGATTTGAGTGTAGAAAATTTGTTTGGTTATGGTTTTTAAATAGAGTGTTAAAATGTGTTTTGAAGATGTATTTTAAATTAAGTTTTGAAAGTTTGATGTGACATGTAAAATAAGAAAATTTGTTTGGTGATGTGTTTTGGAAATAGTTTTCAAAACTTAATTCAATCAATAATTTATAATAAAAAACAAAACTCATATATCGATATCCGTATTTTTTATCATCAGTAATAACCAAAGTATTTTTAAAATACTGAAATTAAAAATTGATTTTTTTTTCAATTAATTTTTTTTCAGTAATTTTTTTTGAATATTTTTTTTTCAAATTATTTTTTCATTTTAAAATAAATCTATGTCAATTATTTTGTGTCAATTAAATTTTATATCAATTCATTTTTTACGCCTGTACAAACATCTTCTACAATACGTTTTTTTTTTTTTCTAAAATTTTGTTAAAGTCAACAACTTTTAAGAATACATATTAATAAAAATTAACATAAATACACTAAGTTTAATATTTTAAAATAGAAATCATAACATAAACCTTACAAAACATTATCAATTTTTTTTCTCATTTATTACACGTTATTAATTTAGTAATAAAGTCGTAGCAGATTGTTCAGTTTTTGTTCAGTATACGGATGTAATATTGTTAAAAAATTATTAATATTATAAAAAAAATAATAGATAAGAAATAAAAGTAAAAAATAAAAATAAAAAAACAACCTGAACCTTCTAAACCTTTAGAGTAGCTTCAGATAGTCGAACACCAGGAAGTCGGACCGGAACAACCGGCCGATCATCCCATCTCACACCAATTCCCACTCAGTGGAAGCTTTTCAGAGAAGAAATATGAGGTTCACGTGATACAGACAAGAAATATGAGATTCACGTTAAATTTTCAGAAACAATGGAGAAGGACATGGAAGCTTTTCAGATTGAAAGAGAAAGAAAGATGAGGTTCACGTGAAATTTTCAGAGACGATGGAGAAGGACATGGAAGCTTTTCAGATCAAAAGAGGAAGAAGGCAGAAACGTTAAAAGTGGAGAACTGAAGTATAAGCTGCCAAACGGGTTTTCAAACTGTAGTTTGAATTAACACGCGGAATTGTATTTTGAATGTCCTATCCAAATGTGAAACGGGAGTTCACGTGTTGAAAGTTAATTTGAAAATACAAACAAATAGAGCCTTTTTTTACCAACTTTTTAAAACATCACTTAATAATCAATCTTATTTTTAAAAAAAATATATTCGTGCAGCTACTCTTCACCTGCTGTGAGTCTGTGATAGTAGTCGAGCTATATGTAGGCTTTGACATAAAGAAGCCATTCGGACAAAAAAAAAATAAAAAAAATAAAAAAAAAAAGTTATTTAAGGGCGCACATCATGTGATTGCAACAAAGGGTTGGTGTGTGGGATAAAATTATAAATTTTTAATTTTTTAATATTTTTTTTGACTTTCAAACTAAAACAAACTCAGGCAAAACGAATCCAAAGACTGTAGGTGTGTTTGGTTTGGTTTTAGAAAATAAATTTTTAAAAAAAATTTGGAAAAAGTGTTTAGAAATTTTTTTGGTTTGTTTGGTTATATATTTTGAAAATAGTTTTGGAGTATGGGAGTTTGTAATTGTGCGTACCGGATTCTACACTAGATGAAAGTGGATCGGGGAAGGAATGTATGTTCAGTGAGATTAGAATAGTTCCCCTTAGTTTCTTTTTTGTCCGATCCCCTTCAATGTGAAGTTTATGAGATATATGTAGTATTCCTTACTTGCTTCTCAAGGTGGTTTCATGGAGTGTAGATGCTGCCAGGTGTCCTTTCAGCATTGCTCCAGGTGGGGGACCACTTGGTAGTTGTCATTGATTGCATATTCTCATTGTAGGCATGCTGATAACAAACCACATTCCTTTGGTTCAACAACTTCCGTGATTCTAGGTGTGGGGGACCAGCTGAGGTGGCAACCTGCACATGCTTGCACTCACAGCTCCCGCGTTTCCTTGAGAGGTTTCTCCAGCTCAGTACTCATGTACTTTAGTTCGATACTGATGTGCCTCGGCTCGGCCTTTTCCAGGATCATTCATGGAGATGGGCTGGCCCATTATCTGTTCGGCCCACAGATTCCGTTTCGCAGCTCAGTCCAGACCAGCACTACGGCTGGGCTAGCCATTCCACTGCGGGTTGGGCCCAAGTGCTTGAGGACTTAGGTGGACTGTTGATCATGAAGTTGGGCTCAACTGGTTTGTCCATATACTCATCTGACCCACTTGGACTTTGTCGGGTTGGGCCGGCCCAAGGCTTGGACCTGACCCGTTTCACATTTAGCCCCTTCATTTGCCCCCTAGCTCGCGCTAAGGTTTCCCTTGGTGGGAGCTATTGTTCTGCTTTCCAAGCGTCGCGTCGTTTTGGTTCTTCCCCAGTTCGGCCTTGGTGACGGTTTAACCCTGACACAGAATTCCTGCATGTGTCTTTTCATGTAACACGTGGCAACGTGTGATAGGTGTGTAGAGATAATGCGTCGACTCCATACCGAAGATCGTGATTTGTGTACCTGCACGCCGACTGGTCTTATAAATGCTCAGGCCGTCAATTCAAATCCCTTGATTTACTTTACTCATTCCTCTAGTGAGTTCCAAAGAGAGAGAAAGAGCTTCTTCACATTCCTCTGGACCGATCTCGCTGGTGCTCTGCTTGGGCTTCTTTGCCGCTGATCCTTCTTCGCAATCACCGTTGTGATCTTTGTAAGTCCTCCCATGACTCTTCTTCTCTTTCCCCTTTCTGTTTTAATCATCTTGTTTGGCCCACTTGCTATCCGTGTCCCATATTCTGTTATCTGAATCCTACTTCTGTCCCATTAGGTTGGTCGAATGGGGAAGTTCCGTTCCTTGGTTGATACCCCCGAGGCCATGGCTATGTTCCGTCTGGATTACAATATTCCCCATGACGTTACCCTTTCACTGGTGAAAGTAGACGCCAAACATATGGGTACGAGGAACATCATTGCCTTTCCTATCGCGGCGATAGTCGAAGGAGGGGTTCGGTTTTCTCTTGACCCGTTAGTGCACCATTTTCTGCATCAAGTCTAGTTAACCCCAATGCAAGTATCTGTGAACCTTTTCCGTGTTGTTTGCGGCGTATCTGCCCTCAATAGACGACTAGGCCTGAACCTTGACATATGGGATATCTTGGGATGTTACACCCTTTCTCATAACAAAGACCATAGTACATACTACCTGCGTGTTCGCTCAGCTGATTGTCACTTAGTTACTGGATTACCTGATTCGGATAAACACAATGACGATTTCCTACAAGTTGGTGGAAATTGGGAGTTCCCCGCCGGAACCGAGTTTCAGCCTGAACGGATGCCACAGAAAGATGGCTACCAAGGTCCAGGCCTCTCCTTTTAATGCCTTTGGTGTTTCTTACTCTATTTTGAATATTGCTCTGATGGGTTGCTTTCTTTTTGCAGAGTCCTCCCATTTTCAACGGAGGCCGAATCGAGAGAATGCTGAAGCCATCAAAGCTGCCTAGAGGTATAAAAAGAGATCCGCACCTGAGTTATTGGACTACTAGTCAACTTACCGTTCTATTATTCCAAAGAAGGCAAGGCTCGTTGCTGCCCTTCTGGACTCTGATACCGAGACTGACACGTCTCTCACCCCTCTGGTCTCGAGACGTCGCAAAAGTCAAGATGCATTTTCTGAGAGAGCGCCCTCCCCTGCCCCCAGTTTCGCAGGGAGCGGGTCTGTGGCGAAGAGAAGGGTGTTGGTGGATTTAGAGGCCGAGGCCTTCGGAGCCTCCAGCGCTTTGCAAACCCCTCTGGAGAAGACCGAGGTGAAGAGCCTCATGGAGGTAAAGATGGAAGTTGGAGCTTCTGGGACCCCTGTGACTGCTGCCGAGCCCTCAGCTTCAGTCGCTGCACGAGCAAAAAAGATAAGAAGGGAAACCGGCAAAGCAGTGGTGGGGGAAGCTTCTCAGGATCCTACTGAGGATGATGCTTTTGAGAAATGGGAGCCGCCAATATCGTATGAGGGGAGGCCCATTTCCAGCTCTGATTCAGTTGTCGCTTCACAAGATTTTGCCTTTAATTTGACCAAGTTTTTGTTGATGCCGGTTGATATGGCCGACCATAATAGGCCTCGTGGCATTCCTATCTTAAAGGGGACCCTTCAAATGATGACTACTGTAAGTGTTTTCTTCGCTTTACTTAACTTCACTGTTGCGTTGCTGTCTTCTTTTTTTTCTAAGTTCCTTGTCGTCCTTTGCAGTGTATCTAGAGAATGCACCTGTCCATTACCCGTGCTGAAGAGCTAGAAAGGGCTGTGCTGGAGGCTACAATGAACGTAGAGAGACTGATGGTAAACTTGGAGTCAGAGAAGGAAGGACGTCGAACTGCTAAGAGGGAAGCCTTTCATTTGAACAAGATTGTCGCTTCTGCTGAACAATCGAAGAAGGCTGCCATTGGGACACAGGCTCAACTCGAGGGGAAGGTGGCCGAACTGGAGGCCGTTATTGTTGTGATGGCTGCCGAGCGTACTGCGCTGGAGGCCAAGCACTGGCAACAAGGCTGGGATGAAGCTGGGGCAGCATACAAGGAAGAGGTTCTAGTGCTGCAAGACAAGCTCTTTGTAAAGGGTTGGACGAGTGCCTTAGCCGCTGCGATGGTTCCTGAAGGCTCTTCCCTGTATCATGATGTCCCTGTTCCTTCGAAATCCTTGGGTTTGAAGACTATTCCTACCCCTGCTGTTCTGCCAGACGATGTTTCCCCAGAAGATGATTCTATAAGCAAGACCCAGAGCATGAATGTTGCCGCTGAAACGGTGGACGTTGAAGGGGTTGAAACCCTAGAGACCGAAGCCACGGGAGATGTGGTTAAGGTGGCTCCTACTTCTCAGGAAGTTGGAGCTTCCTCTACTTTTCCTCCCGTAGATGGCCTGGACAAAATTGCTGATGCTGCTCCTGAGTTGCCCACTGTTGATGAAAATTGATGTTGAAAGGATTTGAACTTTTTGCTTTTCTGTTTTGGTGAAGACAATTTTTCCTTTTCTTTTTTGCTGCTGGTTGTGAGGCCTTCTGTGCCCTTTGCTGGATGATATAGTTTTCTCTTTGAACTTGCAATTTGATGCTGTTTGGCTTTTATGTCTGAATGTATTCTATACTGCTTGCCCCCGGCCGAGCTCTGTTGGGACCTTCGGGCCGAATAGGTGCTCGGTCTGACTCTATACAGTCCTTAAATAGATGCTCTGTCTGATTTCTGTACTGCTTGCCCCCGGCCAAGCACTGTTGGGGCCTTGGGGCAGGACTAATGCTCGGTGTGGCACTGAACTATTTGCCCCCGGCCGAGCACTGTTGCGACCTCGAGGCCGAACTAGTGATCGGCGTGGCTAACGGATATGTGGTATGGCTGTGCTTTGAGTTCGTAAGTGGGTCTTACTTAGGTCCAGGTTGGTTTCGAAAGAAAACAATTGTTTGCCCCCACCTGGAACTAAGTAAGATCGATACTAAAGAGTTGTCCCTTGTATAGAACTGCTCGAGTCTGTTTTAACTTTGATAGTACAAGTGCATTTGAATGAGAGAAAACAGTTGTTTGTCCCCAGCTGGAGCTGAGTAAGGCTGATGCTAGAAATTTGCTCTTGACGTAGCTCAGTTGAGTTTGTTCCAACTCTGCTTGTTTGAATCAATACTGAAGTGTTGTTGTGCTGATACTTAAGAAGTTCTGTAGGTACAAAGATGTGTGCTTAAGATATGTCAGTGTAGTTTCCTCCAAGCAATTCCACTTGGCTAAATAGAGATATTTTACTTAAGATACATTAGTGCGGTTTCCACCAAGCAATTCCACTTGGCTAAATAGAGATATTTTACTTAAGATACATTAGTGCAGTTTCCACCAAGCAATTCCACTTGGCTAAATTCCAATTTAGTTGCCAAACATTTTTCCACCAAGCTATACCACTTAGCAAGTTTGAGTGCTAACCAAATTTAAATTCCGTTCAGTCGTTCTGAAACTGAGCCATTTGGGTTAAAACCAAAGTTAATTCCGTTTGACAAACATCAAAGCTAATTCCGTTTGGTAAGAACCAAAGCTAATTCCGTTTGGTAAGAACCAAAGCTAATTCCGTTTGGTAAGAACCAAAGCTAATTCCGTTTGGTAAGAACCAAAACTAATTCCATTTGATAAACATCAAAGCTAATTCCGTTTGGTAAAGACCAAAGCTAATTCCGTTTGGTAAGAACCAAAGCTAATTTCGTTTGATAAACATCAAAGCTAATTACAAGAATTGAATAAATCTGAGAGGAGTGGGAAAACATTTGCATTGGTCAACAAATAAGTGCCTTTACATCCTGATAAAGAAGTTAGGGAATGATTCTATTGGTAGTATTTCTTGAGGTTTGCTACGTTCCAAGGCCGAGGTATTGCTTTGCCATTCAAATCCTCTAGGTAGTAAGCTCCATTTCCAACTACGGCTGTGATTTTATAGGGACCTTCCCAGCTCGGCCCAAGTTTGCCCTCACCAGGCATCCGTTTGTACTTTCCTTAAAAACCAATTCTCCTGGTATAAATTGCCTTGGAAAAACTTTTTGGTTGAAACTTCTGATGAGCTGCTGCTGATATGCTTCAAGTCTGATCAGCACTGCCTCTCTTCGGCCCTCTGCCATATCCAGTGCTTGCGCGATAGCTTCCTCATTACTGGAGCTTTCAAATAATTCAGACCGAAGGGTTAGGAGACCTACTTCGAGTGGGATGATGGCCTCCATTCCATAGGTCAAAGAGTAAGGTGTTTCTCCTGTGGGGCGTCGTGCTGTAGTTCGTTAGGCCCATAATACGTGAGGTAACTCCTCAACCCATTTGCATTTGGCATGTTCAAGCCGGCTTTTCACTCCGTTGATGATGGTTTTGTTCGACGCTTCTGCCTGACCATTACGCTACGGGTACCCTGGAGAAGAGTTCCTATACTCGATTCTGAGGTCGGCACAAAATTTTTTGAAGATCTTACCATCGAACTGTGTTCCGTTGTCCGCAATCAGTACTCGCGAAATGCCGAAACGCACTACCACATTTCTCAAAACAAGCCGCTTTGTGTCTGCCTCCTTGATGCTTGCCAGTGCCTCAACTTCAACCCACTTGATGCAGTAGTCGGTTGCAGCAATGAAGAATCGCCTGTTCTTAGTGCCTCGCGCCAGTGGTCCAACAATATCCTGGCCCAATTGTGCAAAGGGCCATGGGCTGGTGAGTGGAGTGAGAGTTTTGGCTGGCTGATGAATGAGTGGAGCAAACCTCTGACATTTGTCGCACCTTTGTACGTACTGCTGTGCATCTTGTTGCATTCGTGGCCACTAGTACCCGTGAGTTAGGGCTCGGTGTGCCAGTGACCTTCCGCCAACGTGGCATCTACAAATCCCATCATGAATTTCGTAGAGAACATTCTCGACGAGATTTGGATGCACACATAGGAGGTAGGGGCCAAGGTAGAAACGTCTGTAAAGCTTCCCAGACAGTGAGATCCAGAATCGAGCTGATTTATGCCTGATCTTGTTGGCTTCCCTTCTGTCTTCGGGGAGTTTACCAGATTTCAGAAAGACCAATATTAGATCCATCCAGCTCGGCTCTAAGTTGTTGCAGAGGACTGGAGATGCAATACTTGGATCTGGTACGAACTCAACCCAAACTCTTCTGGCATCCTTTGTATCCACTGATGAGCCTAGGCATGCCAGAGCATCTGCGTGGCTATTTTTGTCCTGACTGATTCGTTCCACTCGTATGGATTGAAATTTTCTGAGTAGGTCTCTGGCCTTGCCTGCGTACATAGCCATTCTTTCATCTCGAGTTTCATAGACCCCAGAAAGCTGGTTTACCACTAGTTGTGAGTCGCTGAAAACAAGAAGCTGTTCTGCACTAAAGTGTTCTTCACTACGCAAGCCAGCCAATAACGCTTCGTACTCGGCCTCGTTGTTTGAAGCCTTCCAGCCTAGCCTGAGAGCCTGTTCCCAGATAAATCCTTCAGGAGAAATAAGAACTACTCCTGCCCCCGAGCCTCGGTTATTGGACGAACCATCGACATAGAGTTGCCAGATGTTTCCGATAAAGAGTTTCTATGCTTCCGAAGCGCTTGGTTTTCCTTGTTCGGTGGCGCATGGCACCTGTGCCAAACTCAGATTCCCCGGTTCGGTACTCTGAGTGGGAGTAAATTCCGCGACAAAATCCGCCAAGACCTGAGCCTTGATTGCTGTCCTGGGTTGATACCGAATGTCAAACTCACCAAGTTCTACAGCCCACTTTGCTGTTCGGCCAAAGAAATCGGCTCAGCTGAATACAGATCTGAGGGGGAATTCAGTGATGACGTTAATGGTATGCCCCTGGAAGTGATGTTACAACTTTCTTAAGGCGATAAGCAGCGCGTAAGCTAACTTTTCCAGTGGTAGATACCGTGTCTCGGCATCTAGTAAAGTCTTGCTAACATAATATACTGGTCTCTGTTCCTTGTCAACTTCTCGAATTAATACTGCGCTCACGGCGTGATCTGAGACTGCTAGATAGAGGTACAGCTCCTCTCCCGGTTCTGGAGTGGACAGTAGAGGGGGTGTACTGAGGTATCTTTTGAGACTCTGCAGTGCTTCGGTACATTCACTACTCCATTCAAATGCTGCCTTTTTCGTCAAGAGCTGGAAGAAGGGCTTCATCCGATCTGAGGATTTACTAATAAACTGATTTAGTGCAGCCGCCATTCCAGCTAGTTTCTGCAGTTCCTTAGACTTTGTTGGCACTTTGAGATCCTGTATTGCCCTGATTTGATCTAGATTCGCTTCAATTCCTCTGTAAGTGACCATGTATCCCAAGAACTTCCCTGTTCCTACCCCGAAGGCCCATTTCGAGGCATTGAGGCGAAGCTGGTGGTTTTTCAGGATGCTAAAAACTTCTCTCAAGTCTGTGAGGTGGTTTGTAGCGAACTTGCTTTTTACTACCATATCGTCTATATAGGCTTCTATGGTTTTCCCTAGTTGGTCTGTGAACATCCGAGTGATCATTCACTGGTAGGTAGCCCCGGCGTTCTTGAGGCCGAATGGCATTACTCTGTAGCAGTAAGTCCCTCTCAAAGTGATAAACGCTGTCTTTTCTTGATCCGGACTGAATAGTGGTATTTGATGATAACCGCTATAAGCGTCCAGAAAGCTCATGCGTTCATGCCCTGCTATTGAGTCTACTAGTTGATCAATGCAAGGCAGCGGAAAACTATCTTTAGGGTAGGCTTTGTTCAAGCAAATGAAATCGACACAAACTCTCCATTTTTCGTCCTTCTTCCTGACTACAACTGTGTTAGACAGCCATTGCGGGTACTGAACTTCTCTGATTGCTCCCGAGGCCAAGAGTTTTTCGACTTCGGCAATTACTGCTTCGGTGTGCTCAACCGAGGATCTCCGACTTTTCTGTACGATGGGCCGAGCTGAAGGATTGATGTTGAGCTTGTGGCAAGCAAATTCTGGGTCCAACCCTGGAGTATCATATGCTGACCACGCGAATACCTCCATATTTTCCCTCAAAAATTCCAGTAGCTGAAGTTTCTCATCAGCGCCTAGCGAGGTACCGATAAGGAAGTACTTTTCCGGGTCGTCTTCTTCTATCAAGACTTTCTCCAAATCCTCTACCATCTTTTCCTCTGGAGTTCCCCCCACATCTTCCAAGACTGGCTGTCCGGCCACTTCTACCGTCTATACCCGATTGCAGAGCTACTTTGCCTTTAATGTTGCCATGAAGCAATGTTTGGACGCAACTTGATCCCCTGAGATCTACTCTACTCCGTGTTCCGTTGGGAAACGGATGAGCTAGTGATAGGTTGAAGGGACTGCTTCCATTCGATGAATCCACGGGCGGCCAAGTATGGCGTTATAAGGGAATGGTGTATTAATAACCAAGAACTCTATCTGGTGGGTTTTTGTCCCCACTACGACTGGCAATACTATTCTGCCGAGCGGCCATTCTGGCTGTGAATTGAAACCGACCAACGGGGCTGCCGCTGGGGTGAGATGCTGCTCAAAGAAGCCGAGCTTTCTAAACAAATCATAATACAGTATGTCCGCTGCACTGCCATGATCTACTAGGACTCGTTTCACATCAAATCGTTTCCCAATCCCAACAATTATAATCAATGCATCAGTATGTGGGTGTTGTATGTCTTCTAAATCTTTGCTAGTAAATGAAATAGTGCACAGGGGGGATTTAGGTACGGTATGCACCTTTTTCGATGCCGGCTCCACTGACATGATTCGCTGAATTTGCGCAGCCTTAGCGATCTCTTCCTTCAGTGACTCCTCTGATTCCTGAGCCGCTGTCCCATGGATCACATTTATTATCAGCCGGGGTGGATGCTCAATATTTGCTTCTGGAAGTGGGTTCCCCAGCTCGGCCACTTCCTTATCATGATCAATGTATTCCCTTAGGTGCCCAATTGCCACTAGGTCTTCCAAGTGTTGCTTCAATGCCCTGCAGTTCTGAGTCATGTGTCCCCTATCTTGGTGGTAGGTGCACCTGAGCTTCTGATTACGCCGAGCTGGATCTCCCAACATTTTCGGCGGCCAAACAAAGAAGGGTTCTCTCTTGATCTTTTCTAGGATTTGATAGATTGGCTCTTTGAACACAGTCACAACGGCTTTGTGGGATTTGGACTTATCCACCTCATTCAATGCAATCCCTCGGTGTTCTCCTCGATCCGTTCTCTTCTTCTACCGGGTTGCTTGTTCTGCTGACACTACCTCGATGGGGATCTGATCGTCTTCGAGACGAGCATACTACTCAATCCTAGCGCACAAGTCTTTCAAAGTTGTGGCCGGGCACTTGGTAAGTGATTGTCTCAACTTACTTTCCGGGCACAGACCATGTTTGAAGGACATGACGGCCATCTGCTCGCTGCACACATTTTCTTCCAGATCGTTATACTCTTCCCAGTATCTCCTAGTGTAATTGTGCAGCGTTTCTTCTTGCTCCTTCCTGAGGCCGAACAGCGTATCCGGCTCTTTCGGGATCTTAGTATTGGAGACGAACCTGGCTAGGAACTCTTCGGAGAACTGCTTCCGGCCATGAATCGATCCAACGGGGAGTCGATCGAACCATCAGAGTCCAGTTTCTCCCAAGCTAGATGGGAAGACTGTGCACATCAGTGCCTCATCTCGGCTCCATAGGGACATCATCTGTCTAAAATGGCTGATATGTGTCAGAGGGTTCGATTTCCCATCGTACGAAGTGAACTTTGGTGAAGTGAACTTCTTTGGAGGTCTCATGGTCTCAATCTCAGGAGAGAATGGCGAAGAGACGAGCCTGTCCAGCGCTCAATGTTCTCTCTGGTGAACAGTACGGTCCAGATGATCTCGATGTTGCTCGTTCTGCCTATTGCCAATCAGCCAAGTGCGAAGGTCCTGAGGAGGGTATTCAGTTTGTTGACTATCCGTCTTCTGCCTCTTGGCCCTCCTCCGGCGTGACCCACGGGTGTGGCTACTCGCCGCTTCACTCTGTGTTGGGTAGGTTGGCTTCGTTGCCCGGAGTCATTCCTGGGAAATTTTTTCACTGGTAGTTCTCTAGACGAGCTCTTTCGTTGCGAACGAGAGGGCTCTGCTTCCGTCCTCTTTTCCGTCAGATCACCCAACACCTTCTTAAGTTGAGCTTTCAATTCCTGTATCTCCATTCCCATGGAATCTATAATTCGATCTCTATAATCCTTTTCCAGAAAGAAATGATGAGAAGAACCTCCGGCGAAGGGCAATAGATGCTCGACGGATTCGGGGGTTCGATTATTGTTTCCAGTTTGCTCCTCTAGAACTGTCGGGAGTGCCAAACCTTTGTCCTTCGTGTTCTCCGTCTGTGGAGTATGTGCTGAAGGCGAAACGCCCTCAATCCCCATTGCCGGAACTGAATGCAGAGCTCAGAGATAAAGTGATCCACGCTCACCGCACCAATTGTGCATACCGGATTCCGCACTAGATGAAAGTGGATCGGGGAAGGAATGTATGTTCAGTGAGATTAGAATAGTTCCCCTTAGTTTCTTTTTTGTCCGATCCCCTTCAATGTGAAGTTTATGAAATATATGTAGTATTCCTTACTTGCTTCTCAAGGTGGTTTCATGGAGTGTAGATGCTGCCAGGTGTCCTTTCAGCATTGCTCCAGGTGGGGGACCACTTGGTAGTTGTCATTGATTGCATATTCTCATTGTAGGCATGCTGATAACAAACCACATTCCTTTGGTTCAACAACATCCGTGATTCTAGGTGTGGGGGACCAGCTGAGGTAGCAACCTGCACATGCTTGCACTCACAGCTCCCGCGTTTCCTTGAGAGGTTTCTCCAGCTCGGTACTCATGTACTTTAGTTTGGTACTAATGTGCCTCGGCTCGGCCTTTTCTAAGATCATTCATGGAGATGGGCTGGCCCATTATCTATTCGGCCCACAGATTCTGTTTCGCAACTCGGCCCAGACCAGCACTACGGCTAGGCTAGCCTTCCATTGCGGGTTGGGCCCAAGTGCTTGAGGACTTGGGTGGACCGTTGATCATGAAGTTGGGCTCAATTGGTTTGTCCATATACTCATTTGACCCACTTGGATTCGGACTTTGTCGGGTTGGGCCGGCCCAAGGCTTGGACCTGACCCATTTCACATTTAGCCCCTTCAGTAATGATTTGAAATTTTGTTGTAGTTGAGTAGATGCGTGTGAGAGAAAAAAATGATTAAGAAGAAGAGAAAAGAGAGAAAAAGTGATTGATTGATGTGTAGGAAAAAAAAATTAATTTTAAATTTTTTTTTTTCCAAAATCACTTAACCAAACAAAATTTTAAATTTTTTTTTCAAAATTTGTTTCTAAAAAACAAACCAAACAAGACCCGTAAGATTTTGGTGAAATTATTAACTTATTAAATTTGTCAGGATGTTAAATAAGTCATTAATTATAAAAAAAAAAATATTATGAATTCACCTTTATAAATATACAATTTATTTTGAATATATTTATGTGATGAAAATTAAATTGATGAAGTATAAAGTTCATTAATAAAATAAATTTGAATTATTAATTTATTTTTTAAAATAAATTTTAAATTTATAAATCTAAATTTATAATATTGTTACTTAAGTGGGTGTTTGGGAACTTGTTATTTTAGTAAGCTATTTTAATTTTTGGCTATTTTAGTAGGTTAAATTTTTTGTGTTTGGAAAAATAGTTGAATTTTTTTATTGTTGGATGTGATGTTTGTGAGAGAAAAAGTAAAATGATTATGAATTTAATGTGATATTTTTTCTTATTAACTATTTTAACCTATTTTTTTTTATTTTTTTTTTGAATTTTAACCCAAAAACCATTCCCAAACATCCCTAATTATTGTTTATTACTATTTATAAAAAGAAGGGGAAAGGGTGTGAATAGGGAAAAAAAAAAAAAAAAAAAAAAAAAGTAGTAAAAAAAAATAGTGAAAGCGAGATGTACTTTATACAATTTATTGTGTTCATATTTATGCGAAACTTTTTTCAAAACATGATTTTCAAATCATTTTTTGGAAAAATAACCCAAAAACCTTAAACCAAACATGTAGAATATGAATCTAATTGAATATAATTTTTAGTGTTAAATAACAATGTTGTTATAATAATCTATCTATGTGAGAGTCTCCATTAAAATGTTTGTTTAAATTACAGCCACTTTTTTATTGAAAAAATAATTATAAATTAGTGAGAAATTTTATAAATAATTAATAGTTATAATTATAAATTATTTTATTGTGGTGTAATTACCTCTTCTTAATTTAGAAATGTCTAAATTCCCAACCTGATTTAGCCAAATTTGACTATAATAAAAATAAAAAATAAAAAATAAAAATCTATAAGAAATATTCAAGGTTTGCTCCTCTTTCTAATGTCTTTCTTCATATTATTACTTTAAATTCATATTAGGGATATTTTGAGAAAATATATTATTATAGGAGGTATACATATATATTATTCTTAGATTTTGTTGGAATAATTTTTGGAAGAAAAAATATGTAAAAATATTAAGAACATTAGTATCGTGAAATTGATTTGGAAAAATTATCTAGTATTGGTAATATTTGTTAAAAATCCAAAAACAAATTTAATTAATTATATGGTTTGTATCTACATCATATTATGACTATATAATTTATGTTGAGAAAAATAATGTTGAAATATTATCTCACCTTTTGATTTCTTTTTTTTTTTTGGAATTTATTTTTGAAAAAAATAAATTGATATAGATGAATATTGTGTAATTGCTTAGTTGGGATTATGGAGTTGTTTTGAGATTAAAAACTCTAAAAGTGTTATATTTATGATATTTTATGATAGATGATATGTTGATAATTAAGTTGTGTTCATTTTTGTGAAAAGAAAAATCTAAAATGACGACTTTTGAACTCCCAACAATTTTAATTTATCTATACTATATATTGTAGTAAAGAAACATATGAAACAATACTCTTAAACTTATATATAAAAAAATTTATTTAAGAGAGACAAAATACAAAAAAATTAAATATAATTATCATATTTTTAATAAATAATATTATTTTATTCCGCGCATAGCACGGATGACAAGTTAGTAATAAATTATGTAGCTTAACAGTTTCATGAAAATGACTCTACAATCATGAAAATAATTATGAAATTCCTATATCGATTGAAATATTAAGTTATAATATTATTCCATTTTCTTTATAAAAAAAATTTATTTCACATTTTCTACATAAATAAAAATATATTAATGACTAATATTTTATTTCTTATCGTGCAAAATATTCATAGCACAGAAAACGAGACTCAACAACTCTTAATGTATAAAAATATATTACATATTGATATTAATACATTCTTACACTAATAGTATGCAAACAATATGCAATAGTAGGTTCAATAAATTTTCTATTATAAGATGAACTATTAAACAAAATTGTATAATTGTACAATTAATTTCATAGCTTTAATTGTAATACAGGTACGGATTATGAAAAAATTGAAGTGAAAAGTTGATAGAAAAAATTTCTATAATACTATATATTTAAAGGACCTACTTATTATTTATTGTTTAAGATAACATTGTCATCTCAACAATCTAACTATAAATTAATATTTATGTTTACAAAATTTCTCATTTAAATTATTCAATCGAGTATGAACAATAATTGCACTTTTTATATTTATTTTTTTCACTACAATGCAATTGTATACTAATGACTAATTTCATCAAGTAAGATATTCACAACACAGAAAACGAGAACCAATAACTCGTGATGTATAAAAATATATTACATATTGATATTAATATATTCTTACACCAATATGGTATGCAAATAATATGTAATAGTGGGTTCAATGAATTTGTATTATGAGATTAATATTAAACAAAATTGTGTAACTGTACAATTAATTTCATACCTTCAATTGTACTACTAGTATGCATTATGAAAAATTAAAGTGAGAAGTTGAAAAATAAAAAATAAAAAAAAAAAACTGTGTAATACTACATATTTATTGTTTATTGTTTAAATTATTCAGTTGAGTATATATTTATTTCTTACTTAATTATATTTTAAATACAGATCAATTTACTCATGCAAGTCTTCATATTTTGTATACATATCACATATTATAGCGATCTTGGTTTTCCCTCCATTGGTTATTGTATTCCAGACTCGGTTCCGTAGATGTCTGTTGTTGTATATGTTTCTTTCTGTCCTTTAATTCCTTGTATTTGAGTTTTAGGACGTGTTGGGCAGGTTTGTAACAGGTTGGGTATATTTTGAAATAAATGGTTGCTGCCTAGATTTTGGTGTCTTTGCTCGAGCGAGGCTTTTGTCGCTCGAGCGAGCTCTGTGTTTTAGTTCCTTCGCTCGAGCCAGGGTTCCTTCGCTCGAGCGAGAGTTGAGTGGTGTGTCTGGTGGCTCGAGTGAGAAGTCTTGTGCTTGAGCTTGCGTCTGCGTCTAGTTTTGGACCTGAAGCTTGCATTTCTTCGCTCGAGCGAGCTTTCCTTTGCTCGAGCGAGCGAGGACTATATTTTGAGTTTCTTCGCTCATGCGTGCTTTCCTTCGCTCGAGCGTGCTTCTGGGTTACAGACCTGAAGCTTCAAATTGTTGGCTCGAGCGAGGCTTTCTGCACTCGAGCGAGGTTTCTTTGTGTCTGGTCGCTCAAGCGACCATTCCTTCACTCGAGTGAGCCTCGAATATATCAGTTGGCAGCAGTGGGTTACACTTCACTTTTTCATCATCTTCTTTACTCAAACCCTAGTCTCGGCTACTTCTCTCTCTACATTCATCTTCTCTCTACAAATCCATCTAGTTCTAGTGGTCTCCTACCCTAGTTCCTCTGTATAAAGTGTAGAGCTTGGTGTGGGCTATGTTTTGATCTGAAAATCTTTGGATTTGGAGCATCTCGAGTTTTCTTCATCTTCTCCTTTGAGTCTCTTCTCTTCAGGTAGGGATACCCTACTCCATCTTATGAGTTTTGACATAAATTTTAGTCTTTTTGATTAGATGGTGTTGTTTGGTAATTTGGAAAAATTAGGGTTTGATTTGAGGTTATGAAAAGGGGGTTTTCAAATGTTAAATTCCATGTGTATGTGAGACCTTGGGAAATGGTATCATTGTTGTTAAATTGATGAAATTGAACCTTAGGGTTGATATTTGAAAAAGGGGGAAAATGCCCTAATTATGTTGAATAATTAATTTGAGGAATTGTGTAATTGAGTTGAAATCCATGAAATTTGGGAGTTGTAAGATTGAATGGTGTAGTTGGATAAATTAATCACTCACCCATGAAAATGTTGATATTATATCTGTTTGATGCATTTATTATATGTTTAGAAATAACTGTTTTGGGCTATTAGTGGAGGATAGTCTTGATTGTTGTAGACACTGTATGTTGATTAGGGAAAACTGAAACTAATCATCCGGAATATGTCATTAAATATGACGGTTGGAATAATACATCGAATATGTGTAGTGATTGATCATTGTATATGACAAGTGTTTAAACACATAGTATATGTGTATTGTTTGGGAGGAGATAGGGGATGTACTCCATGGTTTGAGAGGAGATAGGGGATGTACTCTCAAACCTGTTTGGTAGGAGATAGGGGATGGACTCTATTAATAACTAAGTTGGTCGGAGTGTCCAGGGTGAAAGTCCCGAAATTCTAATTACGTTTGCATAATGTAGATGATTGAAGTATTGGAAGTGTTTTGATATGAGTTATACTCACGTTTGAATTGTGGTTATTGGAAGTGTTTTGATATGAGTTGTAGTCTCATTTAACTATTTGGCTAGATAATGAGCTATGTTTATGAATTGAAAATTGGATAAGGAAAGTGGAATGAAACATGGACATATTTGTCATAGAACTAGAATGTGTTGTAAGTTGAGTTACAATTGTTAATCATTTATCAAATGCTAATGTTTTAGTTATTTCTCATACTTGGTTTAGTATATCTCTACTGGGCATTGGCTCACCCTATATGGGACATCATTTTCAGGTACAGATAGTATGCCATTTCCAAGGACATAGCTTTGGAGTCTTAGAGGCTGAAAGACTCTTTTGTTGATTTCTTTTTTGTATTACATGTAAATCAAGCCAATGGCTTATTTTGTATAAAGAGATAGAACTCTTCTTTTGTTGTACCCAAGTGTTGACTTGGAAAGTTGTAAGCCTATAGGGCATTTACTTTTGATGTCAACATGTAATTCTTTTGTAATGAATACTCTGATAAATGGAAATATACTTTATTCTCTTATATCTATGGATGTCATGAATATTGGGTTTATATGTATATTTTTTAAGGCGTCACAACTTGGTATCAGAGCGTACCGGGTTTGAATACTTCGGGTACGTGGGAAGTGGTTAGTACCACAATGGGTTTGTCTCACTTGTTAGAGACTTATGTATGATGTTATGTGTTTAAGTGATAACATGCTTATGTGACTATATGGGTATGGAATTTAGTTTCTGAGATGTTGATTGGATCCTTGGGTTTCTGGGAGTCCTGTTGGAAAAGCACTTGATCAATGCTGTTTCTAATCGGAACTCTAGCAACGCCTTGGGACTATCATTATCCGAAAATGAAATTCGTAAATGCTTATGTGATTATGTGCTTACGTGGAATGAACTACTGTTGTCCAATGCTTTAGGACGCGAAGTGAGATAGCTTTGGCACATTTGTGAATGTGCTAATGTTTTCGTTACCTTTATTAGGATGTCAAGACGAGGACGTGGTGGTAGGCGAGGTAGGCCTAGGAGGCAGAAGATGCCTATACCGGATGAGATTCTGGCGCAGCAAGAGCGTGTTGGCCAGGCCAATGTGGCCAAGCCAGTAGGTCAACAGGCCATGGGCGCCTTAGCCCGCGAGATGGCAGGAGCATTGAGGGAATCCATGGACATTCTCAGAGCTGAGAATTAAATCCAGGCCCATGTTGCTGAGGCAGGGCCTTCTTTTCTGAAGAGAGAGTTTTTCCGGTCTAATCCAGATGAGTTTCTGGGGGATCCTAAAGAGCCACTTAAGGCTGATGAGTGGCTTGAGCAGATGACGAAGACATTTGAGATGCTTGGCCTCGAAGACGGAGGTTTGCGGGTGACCTTGGCGTCCTTCCAGCTGAAGGAAGACGCGGATCAGTGGTGGAAGTTTGTTCGGGGTCGTATTGGTGGGGCTTGGGAGGCTTTTGTTGGAGCCTTCCTAGAGAAGTTTTTGCCTCCCGCTGTCAGGAAGAAGTTAAAGGATCAGTTTTGTCAGCTCAAGCAGCTGAATGCACCAGTGGCCGAGTTTGAGGCCGCATTTACCAGTTTATCCAAGTTTGCACCTAAGCTAGTGGCATCTGAGGAACGCCGTTATCTTGAGTTCGAGAGGAAGTTGAGGACTGGGCTCAAGCTTAGTGTTGCAGGGTCCATGACTCGGGAGTATGGGCGCCTTATGGATGCTACGACTCATCTTGAGATTATTATACATGAGGAGGAGGAGAGGATGAGGGGCTCTAAGAGGAGTCAGGATGGCCAGGGGGATGGTAGGAGGTAGAGGGGTTCTAACCCTCAGCAGTCCCAGGGTGTTTTTGCGAGATCTACGTTTCCAGTGCCGAGTCCAGGCTCTGGGAGAGGCAGTCAGGGAGACTTTACTTGTTACATATGTGGTCAGCTGGGCCACAAGTCTCTAGCTTGCTCGCAGAGGGAAAAAGGGCAAAGAGCAGCTTCATCTTCGGCTCGTCCTCAGAGCCAGAGTCAAGGTAGAGGTCAGCCGCTCTCTTGTTACCATTGTAGTCAGGCGGGGCACCTGAAGAGGTTCTGCCCGCAGTTGAATGGCACATCTGGTGCTTCTGGGTCGAAGCAGAGTTATCAGCCAGCTCAGTCTGTTCAAGCCTCGAGGGCCAATCAGGGAGCCTCATCGTCTCAGTCTGTACAATAGTTTTTTGCTCCGAGAGGTGAGCAGGTAGAGCAGAGACCTTCTGGGCGTGTGTACGTTATTACCGCGCAGGATCTTATACCGGCTCCATCTGTTGTGAGAGGTACCTTTGTGTTTTGCAACTCGGTTGCTAATGTGTTGATTATTACGGGTGCATCACATTCCTTTATATATGCTGCATTTGCATCTGTTTTGGGGTTGGAGTTGGCACAGTTAGCTTCTCCTATTTATGTTGTATCACCTGTTGGGGTGAGTTGATTTTGAAACAAGGTTATCGGGGCTGTGATATAGAGTACGCCGACCCCCGGCTTCCTTTTTCTTTTGTAGTTATAGCTATGTTGGGTTTTGATGTGAGTTTGGATATGGACTGGTTATCGTCATACCAGGCTGCTATTGATTGTTACCGCCAGAGGGTCACTGTATGTACCTTGAGCGGGGATTGTTTTCATTTCTTGAGGGATCGGGTTGGTAGTGTTTTGCCACCAGTATATGATCCACGAGGGCGGAATGAACTTAGTTGTCTTCTCGCTAGCTGTATGAGTAGTGAGGGTGATGAGATCCAGATTGAGTTACCCAGAGTGGTTTGTGAGTATTCGGATGTTTTTCCTGAGGATCTTGTTAGTTTACCACCTCATCGAGAGATCGAGTTCTCTATTGACTTAGTACTTGGCACGGCACCAATTTCTATGGCACCATATCGTTTTGCCCCAGCTGAATTGAGTGAGTTGAAGATTCAACTCCAGGAGTTGCTAGATAAGGGCTTCATTCGCCCTAGTACTTTGCCGTGGAGAGCACCGGCCCTCTGTGCTAAAAAGAAAGATGGGGCTTTCAGACTTTGTATTGACTACCAGAAGTTGAATCGGGCTACAGTTAAGAACAAGTACCTTATGCCTCGTATAGATGATTTGTTTGACCAGTTGAAAGGGTCCCGTTGTTTCTCTAAGATAGACTTGAGATCGGGTTACCACCAGTTAAGGGTCAAGGAGGAAGATATCCCGAAGACGGCATTCCGTATGCGGTATGGCCATTATAAGTTTCTGGTGATGCCTTTTGGGCTCACCAATGCACCGGCAATATTTATGGACTTGATGAACCGGATATTTCGAGAGTTCTTAGATCGTTTTATGGTCGCCTTCATAGACGGCATTCTGATTTATTCATCTTCTAAGGAAGAGCACGAGGAACACTTGAGAGTGGTGCTTGAGTTGCTTAAAGCCCATAAGCTATATGCCAAGTTTGGGAAGTGTGAGTTCTGGCTAAGAGAGGTAAAATTCTTAGGCCATGTAGTCTCTGGGGAAGGGGTGTCTGTTGATACATCCAAGATTGAGGCAGTGCAAGATTGGGCACAACCTAAGAGTGTTTTTGAGATCCGCAGTTTTCTGGGATTGGCCGGTTATTACCGTCGGTTTGTGAAAGATTTCTCCAAACTAGCTTCGCCTTTGACTAGATTGACGCGGAAATGGGTCAAATTTGTATGGAGTATGACTTGTGAAAAGTCGTTCCAAGAACTTAAGGTTAGACTCACCACCGCTCCTATTTTGATTATTCCGGAGAAAGGCTTGGGTTATGCGGTTTATTGTGATGCTTCACGAGAGGGTTTGGGTTGTGTGTTAATGCAAGAGGGAAAAGTGGTAGCCTATGGCTCGCGGCAGTTGAAAATACACGAGAGGAATTACCCTACACATGACCTAGAGTTAGCAGCTGTGATTTTTGCCTTGAAGATTTGGAGGCACTACCTGTATAGTGAGAGATTCGAGGTGTTCTTGGATCATAAGAGTCTGAAGTATCTGTTTACACAAAAAGACTTGAACTTGAGGCAGATGAGGTGGATGGAGTTTATTAAGGATTACGACTTCGAGTTGCATTACCATTTGGGGAAGGCCAATGTTGTGGCTGATGCCCCTAGCAGAAAATCCATTAGTGATGTAACTTGTATAGCCATCCGGGAGTGGAAAATGTTGGGTGTACTTGGCGAGATTGATTTGCTTTTGGGCGAATTTGTTGAGTCTGCAGCCTTGTTTTCTGTAGTTGCGCAGCCTACACTTATGAATCGAGTGTAAAAGGCACATGGGAGTGACCTTGAGGTAGAATCCCTCTGGAAAAAATCCCCAATGGGAAGGTTGAGAAGGGTTTGACTACGTATCCAAACCTGAGTGTGAGGTACTGAGACCGTCTGTTTGTGCCGGAGTCTTGCCGAGAGGAGGTGCTCCGAGAGTTTCACCATTCACGCCTTGCGGTGCATTTGGGAGGCACAAAGATGTATCATGATTTGGGTCGCCAGTTTTGGTGGCGAGGTATGAAGAAAGATGTGGCAGTTTTTGTATCTAAGTGCCTTACTTGTCAGCAAGTGAAGGTCGAGCATCAGAGGCCAGTGGGTTTGTTGCAACCCTTGCCTATTGCCGAGTGGAAGTGGGAGCATGCCACGATGGACTTCGTTGTAGGTCTTCCGAGGACTCAACGAGGTAGTGATGTTATTTGGGTGGTTGTAGACCGGTTGACTAAGTCGGCGCACTTTATCCCTATGCGCGTGAGAGATTCAGTAGATCATCTTGCCGACTTGTATATTCAGGACATAGTGAGATTGCACGGGGTCCCAGTGTCGATCGTCTCAGATAGAGATCCATGCTTTACTGCTAGGTTGTGGCAGAGTTTGTAGAGTGCCTTGGGCACTAGATTGACCTTTAGCATGGCTTATCATCCTCAGACTAACGGGCAGTCCGAGCGTACTATTCAGATCCTTGAGGATATGCTTCGAGGCTGTGTCCTTGACTTTAGTGGGTCGTGGGAGAGGCACTTGCCCTTGGTGGAGTTTGCCTACAACAACAGTTTCCAATCGAGTATTGGTATGGCCCCATTTGAGGCCTTGTATGGTCGACCGTGTAGATCTCCAGTGTGTTGGGCCGAGGTGGGTGATGCACCTTTGTTGGGCCCGGAGTTGGTGTGGGAGATGACGGAGAAAGTTGAGCTTATCCGTAGAAGGCTTGTTACAGCCCAGAGTCGCCAAAAGAGTAATGCCGGCCGTAGAAGGAGACCTTTAGCATTTGAGGCGGGTGATCATGTCTTTCTGAAAATATCACCTAGGCGGGGTTTAATGAGGTTTAGTAAGAGTGAGAAGTTGTCCCCTCGGTTTATTGGCCCTTTCGAGATCCTTGAGAGGATTAGCGAGGTTGCATACTGTTTAGCTTTGCCGCCACAGTTGTCCGGAGTGCATGACGTGTTTCATGTTAGTATGCTTCGGAAATACGAGCCGGATCCGTCACATGTATTGGGTTGGACCGACTTAGAGGTAGATGAGGATGTCTTGTATGAGAAGAGACCGGTGTGGGTCTTGGATAGGCGGCATCAAGTCTTGTGAGGCAAGACGATACCCTTGGTAAAAGTTTTGTGGAAACATCATGGGGTTAAGGAAGCCACTTGGGAACGTGAGTTGGATGTCCGTGAGAAATATCCGGACTTGTTTGTTAATGTTTAACCATGTATTGTAAATTTTGTTGTATTGATAGACTTTAAGAACATTGAATATGTCTTAAGTTGCAAAACATTGTATATGTTTTGGGTTATGGAAGTATTATTGAATATACTTTGAAAATGGAAGTTTAATTTGACATTGTATATGTTAAATGTATTATAGAAATGCAAATATATCATCAACATTGAGAATGTTATGGAATGATGGAATATGGTATTGGAAATTGTTGAATTTCAAAGAAAAGCATGTTGTTAACGCATATTGAATTATATCATGACTTGCCTCTTGAAAGGAGATGGGATGACCAGTAATGGGTCAGGATGTTGAATATTGAATTGTAATGTTGTTGAGAATTGAAAGATCACAATTTTGAAACTTTTATCTAATTTCGGGGATGAAATTCTTTAAGGGGAGGAAGTTATAGCAATCCCGGTTTTCCCTCCATTGGTTATTGTATTCCGGACTCGGTTCCGTAGATGTCTGTTGTTGTATATGTTTCTTTTTGTCCTTTAATTCCTTGTATTTGAGTTTTAGGATGTGTTGGGCAGGTTTGTAACAGGTTGGGTATGTTTTGAAACAAATGGTTGCTGCCCAGATTTTGGTATCTTTGCTCGAGCGAGGCTTTTGTCGCTCGAGCGAGCTCTATGTTTTAGTTCCTTCGCTCGAGCCAGGGTTCCTTCACTCGAGTGAGAGTTGAGTGGTGTGTCTGGTGGCTCGAGCGAGAAGTCTTGTGCTTGAGCTTGCATCTGTGTCTAGTTTTGGACCTGAAGGTTACATTTCTTCGCTCGAGCGAGCTTTCCTTCGCTCGAGCGTGCTTCTGGTTTGCAGACCTAAAGCTTCAAATTATTGGCTCAAGCGAGGCTTTCTGCGCTCGAGCAAGGTTTTTTTGTGTCTGGTCGCTCGAGCGACCATTCCTTCGCTCGAGCGAGCCTCGAATATATCAGTTGACAGCAGCGGGTTACACTTCACTTTTTCATCATCTTCTTTACTCAAACCCTAGCCCCGGCTGCTTCTCTCTCTACATTCATCTTCTCTCTACAAATTCATCTAGTTCTAGTGGTCTCCTACCCTAGTTCCTCTGTATAAAGTGTAGAGCTTGGTGTGGGCTATGTTTTGATCTGAAAATCTTTGGATTTGGAGCATCTCGAGTTTTCTTCATCTTCTCCTTTGAGTCTCTTCTCTTCAGGTAAGGATACCCTACTCCATCTTATGAGTTTTGACATAAATTTTAGTCTTTTTGATTAGATGGTGTTGTTTGGTAATTTGGGAAAGTTAGGGTTTGAATTGAGGTTATGAAAATGAGGTTTTCAAATGTTAAATTCCATGTGTATGTGAGACCTTGGGAAATGGTATCACTGTTGTTAAATTGATGAAATTGAACCTTAGGGTTGATATTTGAAAAATAGGGAAAATGCCCTAATTATGTTGAATAATTAATTTGAGGAATTATGTAATTGAGTTGAAATCCATGAAATTGGGGAGTTGTAAGATTGAATGGTGTAGTTGGATAAATTAATCACTCACCCATGAAAATGTTGATATTATATCTGTTTGATGCATTTATTATCTGTATAGAAATAACTGTTTTGGGCTATCGGTGGAGGATAGTCTTGATTGTTGTAAACACTGTACGTTGATTAAGGAAAACTGAAACTAATCATCTGGAATATGTCATTGAATATGACGGTTAGAATAATACATTGAATATGTGTAGTGATTGATCATTGTATATGATAAGTGTTTAAACACATAGTATATGTGTATTGTTTGGGAGGAGATAGGAGATGTACTCCATGGTTTGAGAGGAGATAGGGAATGTACTCTCAAACCTGTTTAGGAGGAGATAGGGGATGGACTCCATTAATAACTAAGTTGGCCGGAGTGTCCAGGTTGAATGTCCCGAAATTCTAATTACGTTTGCATAACGTAGATGATTGAAGTATTGGAAGTGTTTTGATATGAGTTGTAGTCTCATTTGAATTGTGGATATTGGAAGTGTTTTGATATGAGTTGTAGTCTCATTTAACTATTTGGCTAGATAATGAGCCATGTTTATGAATTGAAAATTGGATAAGTAAAGGAAAGCGGAATGAAATATGGACATATTTGTCATGGAACTGGAATGTGTTGTAAGTTGAGTTACAAGTGTTAATCATTTATCAAATGCTAATGTTTTAGTTATTTCTCATACTTGGTTTAGTATATATCTACTGGGCATTGGCTCACCCTATATGGGACATCATTTTCAGGTACAGATGGTATGCCACCTCCAAGGATATAGCTTGGGAGGCTTAGAGGCTGAAAGACTCTTTTGTTGATTTCTTTTTTGTATTACATATAAATCAAGCCAAGGGCTTATTTTGTATAAAGAGTTAGAACTCTTCTTTTGTTGTACCCAAGTGTTGACTTGAAAGGTTGTAAGCCTATAGAGCATTTACTTTTGATGTCAATATGTAATACTTTTGTAATGAATACTCTGAAAATATGCTTTTTTCTCTTATATCTATGGATGTCATGAATGTTGGGTTTATTTGTATATTTTTGAGGGCGTTACACATATGAAGCACGTATAATTATAATAATAACAATTGATAAAAAAAAAAATAAATAAAAAAAAAAACGTGTCACGTGCAACACACGTGCCCAACCACTAGTATTAGGTATATAGCTCAACATTGTTACATCTCATAAAATAATTGGTTTTTTATTTTTTATTATTTTGACCTTTTTTTTTTAAATATGTAAAAATCAATTATTTTTTCTTTCATAACTTTTTTTCATCTCATAAAATAATTAGTTTTTTTTATTTTTTTTTACCTGTTTTTTTAAATATGTAAAAAAATAAAAAAATAATGTGATTCAAAAAAATTCAAAACTAAAAAACCGGTTTTTAATCTCTACCAAAAGGGACCTAAAATAATTAAGTTCACAAACGACTTTTAAAATTTGTGCATAAAACTTTTTTTTTTTTTTTTTTTTGGTGCATAAAACTTGAAAATTCCCAATTGACTGCCATCTCTACCTGTATGAAGAAAAAATTGTATCAAAATATTTAATATAATTTTTGTTTAAAATTCATGAGATAAAAATAATTTAAATAATTTATCTTTAAATAGTAGAATATTGAGAGACAAAAACAGACATAATTTTTTAAAAAAATTTCCCTTCTAACCATTAACTTTTAACTAGCAAACAATTATAAGATCCAATTTTCAAATAAGGTGTTGGGAAAAAAATGTTATAGGTTTTAAATTTTCTATCACATGAATAATAAAATGTCACATAGATGTGGAGTTTATAAAGGTCACAAAAGTGTAGACCCCACATTTATGTGAGACATTTGGGTCTTATTTGGTTTAACTCTCAGCCCTCGTTTGGCATAAGCTAAACGGAGGCTTTTTGGTTAAAATAGCCACAAATAGACAAAATAGGTTTTTAACCTAATAAGACAAAATATCACATCGAAATCATAATCATTTTATTTTTTTCTCTTACAAAAATTAAAAAAATCAAAAAGTCTATCTCAAACGAGACATTTTAGTCCCTAGCTAAAATATCAAAAAAACTAGCACACATCCCAAACGAACCCTAGAAACACAGAACTTGTTTGGTTTATATCTCAAGATACAGGGTGTGTTTAGTTTGTATTTTGAAACATGTTTCGAGAAGAAATTTTCAAAAAACATGTTTAATTACAAATTTTCTCAAAAAAATACTAAATTTGCTTCTCTCTATTACATATAAATTAATCATTTTTTTTTCTCTTTCTTAATCACTTTTTCTCTTACACACATCTACTCAACTATAACAAAATATTAAATTATCCTAAATTCCAAAAGTCAAAGACAATTTCTAAAATATACAATCAAACAAACTAAAAAAATTACTAAACTCTCTCTCTCTCTCAACCTTTTTTTTTTTTTTGAAAATTTATCTTCAAGCACAAATCAAACACACTCAAAGTGAGTGTAATACCTAATAAATAAATAAACAAATAATAAAGAGAGAAGGCAAAGTGTAATAGCAATAGAGCAATAGGCTGTATTACCTCATATCCATTCAGATCACGTGAAGAATAATTCGGACAATAATCTGAAACAAAGGTTCTGGATAACCAAACAGGTCCTCTGAATAAACTAAACTTGACCTTCTCTAACATTTTCAAAACTTTTGCAAAATTCGAGACCACCATTGCAAATTCGAAATTACCCTGCAAAGAATCCAACAAGGAAGAAAGAGAGGGCGGAGGAGGGGGCGAGGGAGAACCCTCTGTCAAACCAAAGAAAAAGAAATGAAGGGAAAAGGAAAGAAACGATGGGATAAGGAAAAAGGAGGAGAGGGGGAAATGGAGGGAAAAGGAAAGAGATCGGGGGGGATTCTCGCCTAACAAGATTCCCACTTAACCCAATCTAGCTATCTCTCTATGTTATAACTATGTTTGATTTTGGTTTTTTTTTTTTGGGGGGGGGGGGGTTAAAAGTCTATAAAAAAAAATATCACATTTAAATCATAATTATTATATTTTTTTTCACAAAATCAAAAAAGTTTAAAAAATTTTCTTCATTTTCTATTTGTTTGATTAACTAAAATAAAAATTAATTTCATTACTTATATATAAAGATTTGAATTTTAAATTTTTCCATACAAATAAACATATAAAAACTGAAATAAATTAATTTTATAATCTACAATTAATGCGAGTTGTCTTCTTCCCAAGATGGGGGGTAGTTCTTCCTAGTCTGGATTCTCTCCAGGTTTCTCCTCCCGCTCTTCCTTCAATTGACTGACAAGATTCGGCTACGTCAATCATGACAAAACCTACAATTCAGATTAAGTATAAAAAAATAAAAATAAAAAAAGTTGAATTCATGCCACACTCTGACACTCTCTGTCCCGTCCACCACTTACACACACTATCTATCTATATATCTCTCTCTTTCTCTCTTCTAATAAAAAATTTAAAAAACTATTTTAATCTTTTTAATTTTATTTTCATAATATTTTATAAAATTAATATCATTAAAAATATACCCTTTAAATGAGACTAATATTAAATATATTTAATAAAAAAATTAAAATAAATAAAAAGTAATTACTATTCTCTTTTTAAAATTGTGATTTGACTATGAAATTGTGAGTTGAGTTTTTAAAAAAAAAAATTGAGGATCACCAATATTTATCAATATTTTTTATCAAATTCCATGAATGTGAGCTACACATGAATCTCATATATCCATGTGTGATATTTAATAAAAATATTAATAAAATTTTTAGATAGCATAGCATTACTCAAGTAAGGTTTATTTTGACAAGTTGATTTTTTTTTTTTTTTTTTGATTTTTAATTTTTCAACATATTTTTTTTAACATATTTTTTTTAAAAAATTAAAAATTATTTTTTAGCCTATCATTAGGCCTAAATAGGGTAAGAGGAGGAGAGGATTGTGAAGGAACTGCAAGCAAAAAAATCTCATTACATATAAATTAATCATTTTTTTCTTTCTCTTTCTTAATCACTTTTTTTCTCACACACATCTACTCAATTATAACAAAATATTAAATTATCCTAAATTCCAAAAATCAAAGACAATTTCTAAAATATACAATCAAACAAACTAAAAAAATTACTAAACTCTCTCTCTCTCTCAACCCTTTTTTTTTTTTTTTTTTTGAAAATTTATCTTCAAGCACAAATCAAACACACTCAAAATAAGTGTAATACCTAATAAATAAATAAACAAATAATAAAGCAAGAAGGCAAAGTGTAATAGCAATAGAGTAATAGGCTGTATTACCTCATATCCATTCAGATCACGTAAAGAATAAATTTGGACAATAATCCGAAACAAAGGTTCTGGATAACCAAACAGGCCCTCTGAATAAACTAAACTTGACTTTCTCTAACATTTTCAAAACTTTTGCAAAATTCGAGACCACTATTGCAAATCCAAAATTACCCTGCAAAGAATCTGACGAGAAAGAGAGAGGGGGGAAGAGGGGGCGAGGGAGAATCCTCTGTCAAACCAAAGAAAAATAAATGAAGGAAAAAGGAAAGAAATGATGGGATAAGGAAAAATGAGGAGAGGGGGAAATGAAGAGAAAAAGGAAAGAAAAGATTTGGTAATAATGGAGGTGTAGAGAAGGAGGGATAAACAGACAGAGGGGAGAACCCTCGATCAAATCAAAAAAAAAAGAGAAATGAAGAGAAAAGGAAGGAAAAAGCAGGAGAAGGAGAAATGGAAGGAAAAGGAAAGAGAGTCGGGGGGGAGGACGTCTTCTCAAGATCCTCACCTACAAAGATTCTCACTGATATCACTTTGGTGGGAAGTTATGATAATTTTCTTTATAAAATCTGATACCAGTGTTGGTGGTATGTTCTGATACCATTGTTAGTGAAAATTATGACAATTTTTTTTTATAAACTCTTATAACACTGTTGGTGGAATGTTCTAATACCATTATTGGTGGTATGCTCTGATACCACTGTTGGTGGTATGTTCTGATACCATTGTTGGTGGAAATTATGATAATTTTCTTTATATACTCTGATACTACTATTAGAAATGGAAAAATGGTGTAAAGCAATGTATGATTCAAAAAGAGACACAATATTTAACGTGGTTCGATCTTGAATAAAGACTAAATGTTACACATTTGACCTACTAACATATATTTTATTAGTCTATTAATTTGTATTATTTTATAGTTTTATATGATTTTTTGTTTGTTTATATATATTTTAGGTGTTTGTACATAAATTAGTATAAATAATCTCTCTATGTTATAGCTATATTTTGGTTTTTGTTTTTTTTTTTTTTTTTGGTTAAAAGTCTATAAAAAATAAAATATCACATTTAAATCATAATTATTACAAATTCTCTCAAAAAAATAAATAAATTTACTTCTCTCTATTACATATAAATTAATCATTTTTTTTCTTTCTCTTTCTTAATAACTTTTTCTCTCACACACATCTACTCAATTATAACAAAATATTAAATTATCTTAAATTCCAAAATTCAAAGACAATTTCTAAAATATACAATCAAACAAACTAAAAAAATTACTAAACTCTCTCTCTCTCTCTCAACCCTTTTTTTTCTAAAAATATCTTCAAGCACAAATCAAACACACTCAAAAATGAGTGTAATACCTAATAAATAAATAAACAAATAATAAAGAGAGAAGGCAAAGTGTAATAGCAATAGAGTAATAGGCTCTATTACCTCATATCCATTCATATCACGTAAAGAATAAATTCGGACAATAATCTGAAACAAAGGTTCAGGATAACCAAATAGGTCCTCTGAATAAACTCAACTTGACCTTCTCTAACATTTTCAAAACTTTTGCAAAATTCGAGACCACTATTGCAAATCCAAAATTACCCTGCAAAGAATCTGACGAGAAAGAGAGAGGGGGGAAGAGGGGGCGAGGGAGAACCCTCTGTCAAACCAAAGAAAAATAAATGAAGGAAAAAGGAAAGAAATGATGGGATAAGGAAAAATGAGGAGAGGGGGAAATGAAGAGAAAAAGGAAAGAAAAGATTTGGTAATAATGGAGGTGTAGAGAAGGAGGGGTAGACAGACAGAGGGGAAAACCCTCGATCAAATCAAAAAAAAAAAGAGAAATGAAGAGAAAATGAAGGAAAAAGCAGGAGAAGGAGAAATGGAAGGAAAAGGAAAGAGAGTCGGGGGGGGAGGACGTCTTCTCAAGATTCTCACCTACCAAGATTCTCATTGATATCACTTTGGTGGGAAGTTATGATAATTTCCTTTATAAACTCTGATACCAGTGTTGGTGGTATGTTCTAATACCATTGTTGGTGAAAATTATAACAATTTTTTTTTATAAACTCTTATAACACTGTTGGTGGAATGTTCTAATACCATTATTGGTGGTATGCTCTGATACCACTGTTGGTGGTATGTTCTGATACCATTGTTGGTGGAAATTATGATAATTTTCTTTATATACTCTGATACTACTATTAGAAATGGAAAAATGGTGTAAAGCAATGTATGATTCAAAAAGAGACACAATATTTAACGTGGTTCGATCTTGAATAAAGACTAAATGTTACACATTTGACCTACTAACATATATTTTATTAGTCTATTAATTTGTATTATTTTATAGTTTTATGTGATTTTTTGTTTGTTTATATATATTTTAGGTGTTTGTACATAAATTAGTATAAATAATCTCTTTATGTTATAGCTATATTTTGGTTTTTGTTTTTTTTTTTTTTTTTGGTTAAAAGTCTATAAAAAATAAAATATCACATTTAAATCATAATTATTACAAATTCTCTCAAAAAAATAAATAAATTTACTTATCTCTATTACATATAAATTAATCATTTTTTTTCTTTCTCTTTCTTAATAACTTTTTCTCTCACACACATCTACTCAATTATAACAAACTATTAAATTATCTTAAATTCCAAAAGTCAAAGACAATTTCTAAAATATACAATCAAACAAACTAAAAAAATTACTAAACTCTCTCTCTCTCTCTCAACCCTTTTTTTTCTAAAAATATCTTCAAGCACAAATCAAACACACTCAAAAATGAGTGTAATACCTAATAAATAAATAAACAAATAATAAAGAGAGAAGGCAAAGTGTAGTAGCAATAGAGTAATAGGCTCTATTACCTCATATCCATTCATATCATGTAAAGAATAAATTCGGACAATAATCCGAAACAAAGGTTCAGGATAACCAAATAGGTCCTCTGAATAAACTCAACTTGACCTTCTCTAACATTTTCAAAACTTTTGCAAAATTCGAGACCACTATTGCAAATCCGAGATTACCCTACAAAGAATCCGACGAGGAAGAGAGAGAGAGGGGGAGGGGGCGAGGGAGAACCCTCTGTCAAACTAAAGAAAAAGAAATGAAGGAAAAAGGAAAGAAATGATGGGATAAGGAAAAAGGATGAGAGGGGGAAATGAAGAGAAAAAAGAAAGAAAAGATTTGGTAATAGTGGAGGTGTAGAGAAAGAGAGATATACCGACAGAGGAGAGAACCCTCGATCAAATCAAAAAAAAAGAAATGAAGGGAAAAGGAAGAAAAAAGCAGGAGAGGGGGAAATGGAGGGTAAAGGAAAGAGGTTCGGGGGAGATGTTTTCCCAAGATTCTCACCTACCAAGATTCTCACTGATATCACTTTGGTGGAAAGTTATGATAATTTCCTTTATAAACTCCGATACCAGTGTTGGTGGTATGTTCTAATACCATTGTTGGTGAAAATTATAACAATTTTTTTTTATAAACTCTTATAACACTGTTGGTGGAATGTTCTAATACCATTATTAGTGGTATGCTCTGATACCATTGTTGGTGGTATGTTCTGATACCATTGTTGGTGGAAATTATAATAATTTTCTTTATAAACTCTGATACCACTATTGGAAATAGAAAAATGGTGTAAATCAATATATGATTCAAAAAGAGACACAATATTTAACGTGGTTCGATCTTGATTGAAGCCTAAATGTTACACATTTGACCTACTAATATACATTTTATTAGTCTATTAATTTGTATTATTTTATAGTTTTATGTGATTTTTTGTTTGTTTATATATATTTTAGGTGTTTGTACATAAATTAGTATAAATAATCTCTTTATGTTATAGCTATATTTTGGTTTTTATTTTTATTTTTTTGGTTAAAAGTCTCTAAAAAATAAAATATCACATTTAGATCATAATTATTACATTTTTTTTTTATAAAATCAAAAAAGTTAAAAAAATTTCTTCATTTTCTGTTTGTTTGATTAACTAAAATAAAAATTAATTTCATTACTTATATATAAAGATTTGAATTTTAAAATTTTTCCATACAAATAAACATATAAAAATTGAAATAAATTAATTTTATAATCTACAATTAATGAGGGTTGTCTTCTTCCCAAGATGTGGGGTAGTGCTTCCGAGTCTGGATCCTCTCCAGCTTTCTCCTCCAGCTCTTCCTCTGATCGACGGACAAGATTCGACCACGTCAGTCATGACAAAACCTACGGTTGAGATTAACTATAAAAAAAAAAAAAGAAGAAAAGAGTTGAATTCATTCCACACTCTGACACTCTCTGTCCCGTCCACCACTCACACACACTATCTATCTATATATCTCTCTCTCTTCTATTAAAAAATTTAAAAAACTATTTTAATCTCTTTAATTTTATTTTCATAATATTTTATAAAATTAATATCATTAAAAATAAACCCTTTAAATGAGCCTAATATTAAATATATTTAATAAAAAAATAAAATGTAATTGCTATTCTCTTTTTAGAATTGTGATTTGAGTATGAAATTGTGAGTTGAGTTTTTTTTTTAAAAAAAAAATTATTTGGTTATGAGTTAAAAAGAGTTTTTAAAAGAATTTTTTTAATTTTTAATTTTGAAAAGTGCGGATTGAGTCTATCCGGTCATCTCCTGGACATTCTCCTGAATATCCGACCTGTCATCTTGCCGATTGACCGGAACAATATGTATTTTTTTTTTCTTTTTTACAATTGCAACCTGTTATTTAAAAAAAAAAATTTGTTTAAAATATTTTTTAAATATAAAAATTATTTTTTAATTTTTTATAAAAATAATTTAACAATTTTATCACTAATCATCTTTAACACTACAACAATGCTACATACCACTAAAAGTGGTGCTCTAAAGCACCACTAATGAGTTGGCACCTATTTTTTTTATAAAAAAAATGATTAATGCTTGAGAGCACTAAAAAGGGAGTACTAGGGGAGCACTAATGAGGTGGCTCTCCTTTTGATGTGATGGTTGTCTCTTGTGTTTTTCTTTTTTCTTTTATTTTTTACATTTTCCAACTCATTAGAGCTATTAGTGATGGGATTTTTTAGTGGTCTCTATCGTTGTTGGAAAAAAAAAAAAAGGCACAGCAACACTGTGGCAATGAATGAGGCCCACTGCCACATCATTAGTGATACCACTAATTAGTGGTATCAACCATTTTTTGTTAACATTGTCATCCAAACGAACCCAATATGAACCAATAGGCAGCGAGTGTTTTATTGTGACAAGACGATGCGCAATATACCTCAGAAAACCCATCTCGGTCGTCAATTCAATACAAAGAAAACAAATCAGAAGCGACTCTGCACAATACGATTCTATTCTAAACGAAACTGTAAAAAGTCAGTCTTAGCCGCCTAACCGCCTGGTAACTTCGAAACTCGTGTACTATAAATAAAGGTCACATTCCCAAGTCTCACCTTCCACGTTTTTGGATAAATCGTTTTCTGTTTGTTTCGAGGGAAAGTAATGACTCTGAGAAATGCACAGAAAATGCCATTAGTGAATTACAATTGTTATAACAAGTCCTTATTTAAATGAATTTTTTTTTTCTGGGACAGAGCCCTCTCTTCTCTCTCTCTCTGTGATAGTTTTTTTTCTCTCTCTAAAACTATTTGCGTATGAGAGTACAATTGTGATTATGATAGGATTCTGATTCCACTATTAGAACTCAACCATTAGAGTTGTCAATTTTTTCCTCATTTTTGGTCAAATGATGGCAAAGGCTTTGGAGATGTTACAAAAGTTTAAAAATTTAAAAATAAAAAATTCATACTACTCAACTATTTTGACGGAAAATCTATCGAATAAAAAAAAACAATAATACAGTCACAAAACAATGCATTGTGCAGTCACAAATTCCCATAAAAAAGAAAATGTGGCACAACGTAAGGAATCAGGATCCCCTCATTGCATTTCCTACTTGCAGGGCCATTGGACCCACTTTTAGGCCCAATTTTGATAATCCGAATCATCATATTTTAAGATTTGTTCAGTATATCATACCTGTAAAAAATCAAGTTGATCGGATATCAAAAAGCATGTGTTCAGAAAACTGTTTATTAAATTCTTTAAAAAAATAGTTTTTAGTTCGAGTTTTCTGAACACATACTTTCTGATATCCGATCAACTTAATTTTTTACAAGTATGATATACTGAACAAATCTTAAAATATGAACGGTTCAGATTATCAAAATTGGGCCTAAAAGTGGGCCCAATAGCCCTGCAAGTAGGAAATGCAAGGCGGGGATCCTGATTCCAATGTAAGCCACAATTTTCCATAAATTTTTTTTAAAAAAAAACTGAAATACATGCACAGTAAGCGCAGTGCTGCTGACTGTGACAGGAAGGACAATTTGATAATTTTGATATTTGTTACACTATTTTATTACACATTTTTTTTTTTGTGTAAAAAGTCAAATTTTTTTTCCAAACATACATACTTTTTTTTCCCTATTTTTTTAGTAAAAAATTCAAAAAGTATACTTATATAAATTATCTCAAACAATCACTTTATAACAGTCGTAAAGTATTCAGGCCAAGTTTGGCATGTCTCAAAAAAGACCAAAAGTCAAAAAGTTACTCAAAAAGTTAAAAAGTTATCACTATTCACTAAAAAAAATTAAAAATATTAATTTTACACACAAAAATGCAACTCATCAATCACAATAAAGTCAGATCTGTGCTGCGGTTCAAAAGGAAAGTTGCATAGTTGGGGTGCTATAGCGATCCCGGTTTTCCCTTCATTGTTTATTGTAACCCGGACTCGGTTCCATGGATGATTGTTGTTGTCTGTATCGCATTTCCATCCTTTACTCTTTGTATTTGAGTTTTAGGTTGAGTTGTGCAGGTTTGAAATAGGTTGGTTGTGTTTAGAAACATAGAGTTGATGCCCAGATTTTGGCCTTCACGCTCGAGCGGGGCTTTTGACGCTCGAGCGGGCCGTTTGCTTTTGCTCCTCCGCTCGAGCGAGGAGTTTGACGCTCGAGCGGGATTATTCAACCTTCAGTACTTTTCTCTGCAGGTCATCGGACACTCGAGCGTCCACTTTCACGCACGAGCGAGGACTTTCGTCTGTAGAACTTCTGGAAGTGTGCATTCGACGCTCGAGCGTCGCTTTTCACACTCGAGCAGGGGTCTGTGTCTAACGCTCGAGCGGGGCGTTCCATGCTCGAGTGGACTGTGTTTTATATCAGTCCGAATTGTAGCATTTTGAATCACTTTTTCGGGCCATTCTCTTTCTCTAGCTTTCCAAAACCCTATTTTGAGAGCTCTTCTCTCTAGAACTCTCTCTCTCTCTCTCTACATTTTGATCTTGGTTTAGTGAGACCCAACACTTGTGCCTTCATTAAAGTGTTAGAGCTTTTCAAGACCTCCATTTTGATCCGAAAAGTTATGGATTTGGAGCACCTTCGAGTTTGTTCATCATCTCCTTTGGGTCTCTTCTCTTGAGGTAAGGATAACTACTCATTTTTATAGTCTTTGACATAAACGTGTAGTCTTTTTGATTTGATGTTGAAGTTAGGAAATTTTGGGTGTTAAGGTTTCAAAACTTGAAATGTATAAAGAGGGGTTTTGGTCCTTTTGAACTATACATGTGTATATGGGTCTTAAAATGAAGTTAATGATGTTTATTGATGATATTTGGACCCTTGGGTCAATGTTGAGAAAAATGAGGAAAATGCCCTAGTTGGGGTTAATCGGGTCATTTGTGTAGTAAATGAAATTTATTATGGAATCATGAAATTTGTTTAGAAATAATGGAATTGGGAAATTATGAGATGGAATGGTGGAGTTGGATTGATTAATCATTCATCCTTGAAATTGTAGATAATTTATCTGTTTGATAATTATTATCTGTTTAGAAATAATTGTTTTGGGTTATCGGTGGAGGATAGTCTTGATTGTTGTAGATACTGCATGATGATTAGGTGAATTAAAACTAATTAACTGAGTATGTCATTGAAAATGACGGATGGAATGACACATTGAATATGTGCTTTGCTTGGTCATTGTATATGATAAGTGTTTAAATACATTACATATGTATGTTGTTTGGGAGGAGACAGGGGATGTACTCCAAGGTTTGAGAGAAGATAGGGGATGGACTCCAATGAAAATTAAGTTGGCCGGAGTGTCCAGGGTGAAAGACCCGAAATTTTGAATGCGTTTGCATAACGTAGATAAATTGAAGTGTTAAAGTATTATTGATATGAGTTGAAATCTCATTTTGAATTGAAGCATGAAAATGTTAATGATGTGAGTTGCAGTCTCGTTATAAACTGTTTGGTTGAATTGAGAATCTTATCTATGAAATGGTTTGGATAACGAAATGAAAATAAGATGTATTTATATATATATATATATATATATATATATCGGTAAATATGAATTGATTAAGAAAGAGATGTATGTTTATTCATTTGATTTAAACATTTATCAAAAGCTAATGTTTTAGTTATTATTCATATTATGTTTAGCATATCTCTATTGGGCGTTGGGTCACCCCATATGGGACATCATTTTCAGGTACAGGTGATATGCCACCTCCAAGGACGTAGCTTGGGAGGCTTAGAGGCTGAGGGAGCTCTTTGTTGTTATTTTTTTTGTGTATTACATGTAAATCAAGCCAAGGGCTTATTTTGTATAAAGAGTTAGAACTCTTTTTTTGTTGAACCCAAGTGTTGACTTGGAAAGTTGTAAGCCCGTAGGGCATTTACTTTTGTTGTTAATATGTAATACTTTGGTAATGAATACTCTGATAAATAGAAATATGCTTCATTCTCTTATGTCCATGATTGTCGGATAGGTTGGGTTTTTATGTATTATTTTGAGGGCGTTACAGGTGCAATTTGAACACATTGCTGTTCGGCCCGTGTGGGCCCATCACGGGTCCCGTTTTGATAATCTGAACCGTCAATGTGTATAACTCGTCGAGTACTATATGTCTGTAAAAAATCACGTTGATCGGATATCGATAACTATATGATCAAGTCAGTTTTGTATAAAAAAAAAAGGATGGTGTTATAGTTAACGGTTGAAAAAAGACAAATCTGATCAGATAACTATCAATATCCGATCAACGTGATTTTTTACAAACATATAGTACTCGACGAGTGATACACATTCAACGATTTAGATTATCAAAACGAGACCCGTAATGGACCCCCACCAACCGAAAAGCACCGTCTAGTAAAATGCCTTAAAAGTAGACAATTACCCTTACCATCTATTCAACCTGCGCATGAAGGACAGCTGTACAACCCAAAAAACAAATCTTCTCTTACACACTAATTTATATAATTTTTTAATACATATTTTTTCATAAAAAGTCAAAAAGTTAACCCAAATAATCATATTTTTTTCCTTAACTTTTTAGTCCAAAAAGTCAAAAAGTGCACTTATTTAGGACACCCCAAATAACCTGTTGAATGCAACCGTTAATTATAACACTTTCATTTTTTTTTATACAAAACTGATTTGATCATGTAGTTATCGATATCCAATCAATGTGATTTTTTACAAACATATAGTACTCGACGAGTTTTACACATTGAACGGTTCAGATTATCAAAACGGGACCTATGATGGGCCCTTATCGGCCGAACATCAGTGTGTTAAAATTACACCCCAACTGTGCAATTTTTGTTACACAACGCAGCACAGACCTGAGTCTGTCAGATTGATGTGTTGTAATTTTGTGTGTAAAATTAATTTTTTATTATTTTTTTGGTGAATAGTGATAACTTTTTAACTTTTTAAATAACTTTTTTGCTTTTTTATTTTTTTTGTGACATGCCAAACTTGACTTAACCGTAACTTTTATTTTTCATGTTTTTTTAAATTTAGAATTTAAAGAGAGAGGGTTAAATATCAATTTAATAAAAAAATAGAATATTGTTCCATGAGTATTAAAAAATTAAAATATTTGTGATTTTTTTAAATATTTAATAAATAAAAAAATTAAACATATATATATATATATATATATATTTCTATTTAGCAAATTTTCAATAAATTTTATATTCATTTACATATATCTAGATTATGAGATTGTTGGGAATGCACTAAAAAAAACATTTATTTTATAAGTGCATTTTTTTAAATCACATTATCTCTATATTTTTTTATATATAAAAAATAAAAAAATAGGCTAGATAAGAAAATTCCAAACAATTCCTAGGAAAATTAGTGTGTCTGTTAATAAATTTGTTAAAAAATAATTATTTATTAAACCTCGTTAGAAAAAAAATAAAATAAACAAATTAAATTTTATTTATCAATATCACTGGCAGGTAAAAAAGTACTATCAATTTTAGAAGGGATTAGGTTAAAATAGTTCAATAAAAGACAAGATGTATTAAAATGATTAATAAGATAAAATATAATATATAATTTATAATCATTTAATTTTTTCGTTTATAATCATGAAATCAACTATAAAAACAAGTGAATCAACTTATTAAACACAACGCAAACATACTCTATTTTTTTTTTAATAACTTTTTAATTTTTTTTAACTAAAATATAATATAAAAAAATATTTGCTCGTATATTTTTTTAAACACAACGGAAAGAACCTTTTGAATTTTTATGAAAATGTGAAATAAAATAATGTAAATAAAATAACAATAAATAAAATAACATTTTTGCTCTTGAAAATTTGCTGGTCAAGTCGTGAGCATGAGACTTTACCTGACATGGGGTCCGGTGAAGTGTTGGAGCAGAAATTCTTGCAGTCATGGACAGTTATATAGGCTTAGGTGCTATGGGGCTGTTGGCACATACAATAATGATTTAGATAATTAAAAAATACATCATTAATAGCACTAATGCATTGAGAATGACAAAATAAAAAAAAAAAAGACATAGAAAGTGGATGGGGCCCACTGCCACATTATTAGTGCTCTCCCTATTATTCTCTTTTTAGTGCTCTCAAGTATTTTTCTTAGCACATAATGGTCCGAATATAGCTAGCTACCTTCGCCCATTTTTTTATGTACAAATATTTTTTTTAAAAAAAATACTCTTCATTGATGTAATTACAGTTATATATATATATAAGTATATGTTTTTTTTAAAATTATTTTTTTGCATTTTTTTAAAATAAAAATACTGTTCATTGATGTAACTACAGTTATATTTTTTTAAAAAATAAATATTTTTTGAATTTTTTTAGAAAAAAATATTTTTTAAAAAAATACTCTTCATTGATGTAACTACAGTTTTATATATATATATATATATAATATTTTTTTTTGATATTTTTAGTAAAAAATATTTTTTTTAAAAAATACTCCTCATTGATGTAACTACAGTTAGGGGTCTTTTGGGGAGTAAAAAAAAGTCAGTTTTTAATTTTTTTACATATTTTGAGTTATATCACCTCTCATATTTTTTAGGAAAAATTAGTCAAGGGTCCCTCTCCCACTTTTCGTAATGGAAAAGATCCACAAAATTATTTTTTGATGTCTAAGATCCCTGAACATATCGCAGAGAAATTTGACCTTACCAAATCAAAACTCATGTCTCTCTCTCTCTCTAAACTTCTCCATTCTCAGACCCGTCCAGATCAACTCTTGTTCCTCACCCCTGACTTCATTCTCCAGCCGATTGAGCTCTATGATCTATATATATGTATTGTGGGTGTGATCTGATGTGGGCGGCTCTACGATCTCGTGCTCTTTTTCTCTCATCTTCATCATATTCTATCTATTTTATTACTCGTCAATGGAAGTTAGGGTTTAACACCGGCAAAGATGGAGTCGAAGGAGGTGCGAAGTGGGAGTATGATCAGAGAATTCTCATTCTGATTCGGATTGTCCTTTTGTTACTCCAATCCTAGAGCCATAGCCGTAGCCGTAGCCGCAGCCGCAGCCGCAGCAGCAGTAGAGAGCCCCCAAGAAGAGGGGGAGAAGCATCGTCTGTGATCGGAATTGTGGCGCAGTGAAGCTGATAGATGGAGATTAATCAAATCAGATTCCATTTCACACACCAAATAAAAGTCAGCCTCTCTGTAGATTAGAAGATTCAACAGAGCTCCAATGAGGTTGTAGATATATATATATATATATATAGAGAGAGAGAGAGATGGTTTGGGGTCATGGTGAAGTAAACATGGCACTCCCATCGCAGATTCAAAACGGTGACACAACACTCGATTCAGGCCATGCTCGCCTTGACCAGCTCGGCTACAAACAAGAACTCAAGCGCGATCCTCAGTAAGTCAGAGAAATTCTGATACTATGAATTCACTCAATAAGATGGAGAATTCTGTTAGAGTATCTCTTAAGAATCTTGGAGTGTCATACTTGGATCTCTATTTGATGCATTGGCCTGAGAGCTCGGCATTTGGAGATGCTACTGATCCTCCTACTAAGTCAGGGAGTGAGTATACGCAGTTTCTGAATCGGTTCAAGACTACATGGAAAGCAATGGAAGGTCTGGTGGAGTTGGGTCTAGTTCGAGCCATTGGCGTTAGCCATTTTAATATAGAGCAGATCAAAGAATTGCTTAAGTTTGCAAAAATGGTTCCAGCAATCAATCAGGTTAACTCCTTATTCTTGGATTTTTGAATTGTGATTTTAGTTGATTTTGATTTACAACTTTTATTTTTAATTAATGTATTATGAACTCCAATCAGTAGTGGTGACTCTAGGAATTTTGTTTGCGGTGGCATTTAAATTATTTTTTGGGTATTGTTTTCATTTTCATGTTTTGTGAACAAAATGATGAAAAGTTTGATAACAGTCATTGTAATGAATATTTGGGTCTACCAGAGAAATTCTCTGATTTTTAAACTGAATTTTCTCTGGGTTGAAACCAGACAAATTCTCTGGTTCAGAGAAATTCTCTAGTTTTTAAACTGAATTTTCGCTTCTGCAACTTGTCTCATTGTCTTGGCTTTTCTCCAAACTTACTACACTATCGTCTCCTCAACCAAACCATAAATAAAGTAAGACCATTTATTTCCCTGAGTGCTATTTGCTTTCATGTCTCCAGGTTAGTTGGGTCTCTTCTATTTTTCCTTTAGGTATCAACATTTGTTTAACCCCTCTTTCTCTTTCTCTATTTAATGTGTTTGTGTGTGCATTGTTTTTCTTTAGTTTGGAGTCCAGAGAAATTCTAGAAATTTCTCTAGGAGAAAACTAAAGAAATTTGCAAATCAGAGAAATTTGAAGAGAATTGGACTAGAGAAATTCAAAATTTCTCTGGACTCAGCAAATGCATTAGAGAAATGTTGAGAAGTTGTAGGAAGAATTGGGCCAGAGAAATTCTGAGAAATTCAGAATTGTTGTAGACTTTCCAAAGAAATTTGATCCAGGGGGACCTTAGACATTATGAAAATATTGTTGAGGGACCTTAGACATAATGAAAATATTTAGTGTCCTTTATATTATAAAATCATAATACCAGGGATCTTAAAAAAAAAAAAAACCCTATTTTTTACTTACAAAAATATAAAATAAACTAAAAAAAGTCAAAAAAAAATATTTTTTTTACCAACTTTTTAAAACATCACTTAATAATCAATCTTATTTTTAAAAAAAATATATTCGTGCAGCTGCTCTTCACCTACTGTGATAGGAGTCGAGCTATATGTAGGCTTTGACATGAAGAAGCCGTTCGGACAGAAAATTAAAAATAAATAAATTAATTAATTAAAAAAAAGAAAAAAAAAAGAAGCAGAAGTAAAAAGGTCATTTAAGGGCACACATCATGTGATTGCAACAAGGGTTGGTGTGTGGGATAAAATTATAAATTTTTAATTTTTTAATATTTTTTTTGATTTTTAAACTAAAACAAATCCAGGTAAAACGACTCCAGAGACTATAGGGGTGTTTGGTTTGGTTTTGGAAAATAAATTTTTAAAAAAAATTTGGAAAAAGTGTTTAGAAATTTTTTTGGTTTGTTTGGTTATATATTTTGGAAATAGTTTTAGAGTATGAGAGTTTGTAATGATTTGAAATTTTGTTATAGTTGAGTAGATGTGTGTGAAAGAAAAAAATGATTAAGAAGAACAAAGGAGAGAAAAAAAGTAATTGATTAACGTGTAGAAGAAAAAAAATTAATTTTTGATTTTTTTTCCCCAAAATCACTAAACCAAACAAAATTTTAAATTTTTTTTCCAAAATTTATTTCTAAAAAACAAACCCAACAAGACCCGTAAGATTTTGGTGAAATTATTAACTCATTAAATTTGTCAGGATGTTAAATAAGTCATTAATTATTAAAAAAAAAAATATTATGAATTCACCTTTATAAATATACAATTTATTTTGAATATATTTATGTGATGAAAATTAAATTGATGAATTATAAAGTTCATTAATAAAATAAATTTGAATTATTAATTTATTTTTTAAAATAAATTTTACATTTTATATTTTATATTTATAAATCTGAATTTATAATATTGTTACTTAAGTGGGTGTTTGGTAAATTGCTATTTTAGTAGGTTATTTTAATTTTTGGCTATTTTAGTAGGTTAAATTTTTTGTGTTTGGGAAGATAGTTAGATTTTTTTATTGTTGGATGTGATATTTGTGAAAGAAAAAGTAAAATAATTATGAATTTAATGTGATATTTTATCTTATTAACTATTTTAATCTATTTTATTTTATTTTTTTTGTGAACGTTAATCCAAAAACCCTTCCCAAGCACCCCTAATTATTGTTTATTACTATTTATAAAAGAAAAATGCTTGGGAGCACTAATTAGTGTTCCCACTAATTAGGTGACAGTGGGTCCCGCCATTAATGATGTGATGTTTTGGTCTTGGAGTTATATATGTATATATTTTTTTACTTTTTTAATACATTAGTGCTATTAGTGGTAATGTTTTTAGTGGGATAAATCATTATTGTTTATAAAAAGAGGGGGAAAGAGTGTGAATAGGGAAAAAAAAAGAGTGAAAGCGGGATGTACTTTATACAATTTATTGTGTTCATATTTATGCGGATCTTACTTTTATCCAACACGTCTTAACATGATAAATAATGTTAAAAATATTAAGGATGTGTTTGATTTGATTTTGACAGAAATTTTTTTTAAAAAAAATTTAGAGAAAGAGTTTAAAATTTGTTTTGGTTTGTTTAGTTATATATTTTAGAAATAATTTATTATGAGCGTTTGGAATAATTTAATATTTTGTTATTATTAAATAAATGTATGTGAGAAAAAAATAATTGAGAAAGAAATAAAAAATAATAATTGATTAATATATAAGATAGAGAAATTAATTTTGATTTCTTTTTTTTGTAAAATCATTGAACCAAACAAAATGTTAGAGAAGGTAGAGTCAGTCTAGTAAGAGGACCGACTATTTGCAGGGTAATCTCGGATTTTACAAATGTTTTGAAAATGTTAGAGAATGTCAAGTCTAGTCTAGTCAGAGCACCTGCTATTTGCAGGGTAATCTCGGATTCGCAATGGTGGTCTCAAATTTTGCAAAGGTTTTGAAAATGTCAGAGAAGGTCAAGTCTAGTCTAGTCTAGTCATAGGACCTGTGTGGTTATCCAGAACATCTGTTTCGGATTATTGTCTGAATTTATTCTTCACGTTATCTGAGTGTGAATGTGTGGTAGTACAGCCTATTACTCTATTGCTATTATACTCTACCTTGCTCTGTTTATTATTTGTTTATTTATTTATTAGGTATTACAAGTGTTTGGTTTGGAGTAGTTTAGGAAGTGAGTTGACTTTTTAATTTTTTGACTTTTTAGTTATTTTTTGTCACAGGCTAAAAGGCTTCGTTTGTGAAGAGTTTTTTTAAACTTTTTTGACTTTTTGTGAGAGAAAAAATGTAATGATTATGGATTGGATGTAATGTTTTGTCTTATTATGCTAAAAAATTTATTTTATCTTTTTGTGAGTAAAATAGCCCGAACCCCACCTAACCCATCTTCCCAAACAGAGGCTTTCTGCTTTAAGACAAATTTTCAAAAAAAAAAAAAAAAAAATTTAAAGAGAGAGGTTAGAATATTTTTTGATTTCTTTGGTTATATATTTTGAAAATAGTTTTGGAGTTTGGAATAATTTGATATTTTATTGTAGTTTAGTTGATATGTGTGAAAGAAAAAATGACTGAGAAAGAGAGAAGAGAGAGAAAAAATGATTAATTGATATGTCATGGAGAAAAGTAATTTAGAATTTTTTAAAAAAAATTCGTAACCAAACATGTTTTTGAAAATTTTATTCCAAAAACATGTTTCAAAATACAAACCAAACACACTCTGTATCATGGGATCCACACTTTTGTGATGACTCCACATCTATACGAAACATTTTATCATTCATTTGATAGAAAATTTGGAACATCTAAGGGGTTGTTTGGGGTGTCCTAAATAAGTGCACTTTTTGTCTTTTTAAACTAAAAGAGTTGAGGAAAAAAATATGGATGTTTGGATTAACTTTTTGACTTTTTATGAAAAATGGTGTATTAAAAAATTGTATAAATAAGTGTATAGGAGAAGTTAGTGATGGAATAGGCCGTACGGTTGAAAGCGCAAGGGGCAAGCAGAAGGTAGGGGTAGGAGATTGATTCTCTCCTTTTCAGGTATAAAATAGACGGTGCTGTTTGGCCCATGGGGCCCACCACGGGTCCCGTTTTGCTAATCGGAACCGTTCAATGTGTAGAACTCATCGAGTACTATATGCTTGTAAAAAATCATGTTGATTGGATATCAATAGCTATCTGATCAGGCTAGTTTTTCTTATCAACTGTTAACTATGACACCATCCATTTTTATACAAAACTAATTTGATCATATAGTTACCGATTTTCGATCAACGTAATGTTTTACAAGCATATAGCTCTGGACGAGTTCTATATATTGAACGGTTCAGATTATCAAAACGGGACCCGTGGTGGGCCCCCATGGGCCCAACACTTCCGTCCAACTTAGGGGTGGTTTGGCATCCCCTAAATAATCCGTCTTTTTATCTTATTTTTTCATCACATCACCTCTCTACTTTTCTGCACATCTTTTCGTAAAAAGATAAAAAATGCACTTATATAGATCATCCCAAACAACCCCTAGTGTTTTTCCCCTCTCACGGTACTAAAGGGTCAATTTAGCCCCGAAAATTGTGTAAATTTTGTTTGATTAAAATATTATGTATATTAATTTTTTAATATTTTTAATTTGCGAATAGTGACAACTTTTTTACTTTTTTTTATAGCTTTTTGACTTTTTTGCAACACCTCAAACCAGGCCTCAGATAGGCTTTTTTTTTTTTTTTAAAAAAAAAAAATCGGTGAGAGAATAGAATGTCACATAAATTTTAAATTTTCTATCACATGAATGATAAAATGTCACATAAATATGGAGTTTACAAAGGTCACAAAAGTGTGGACCCACATTTATGTGAGACATTTAGGTCTTGTTTGGTTTAACTCTCAGCCCTCGTTTGGCATACGCTAAACGAAGGCTTTTTGGTTAAAATAGTCACAAATAGACAAAATAGGTTTTTAACCTAATAAGACAAAATATCACATTCAAATCATAATCATTTTTATAGCGATCCCGGTTTTTCCTCCATTGGTTATTGTATTCCGGACTCGGTTCCGTGGATGTCTATTGTTGTATATGTTGCTTTTCTGTCCTTTCATTCTTTGTATTTGAATTTTGGGATGTGTTGGGTAGGTTTGTAACAGGTTGGGTGTGTTTTGAAACAAATGGTTGCTGCCTAGTTTTTGGTGTCTTCGCTCGAGCGAGGCTTTTGTCGCTCGAGCGAGCGTTGTGTTTTAGTTCCTTCGCTCGAGCTAAGGTTCCTTCGCTTGAGCATGCGTCTGCATCTAGTTTGGACCTGAAGGTTGTGTTTCTTGGCTCGAGCGAGATTTCCTTCGCTTGAGCGAGCGAGGACTATGTTTTAGATTTCTTCGCTCGAGCAAGCATTCTTGCGCTCGAGCGTGCTTCTGGGTTGTAGACCTGAAGCTTCGTGTTGGTGGCTCGAGCGAGGCTTTCTGTGCTCAAGCGAGGTTTCGTTGTGTCTGGTCGCTCGAGTGACCACTCCTTCGCTCAAGCGAGGTTCGGATATATCAGTTCACAACAACAGCTTTTTCTTCACTTTTTCATTATCTTTTTTACTCAAACCCTAGCCCCGGCTGCTTCTCTCTCTACATACATCTTCTCTGTACAAATCCATCTAGTTCTAGTGGTCTTCTACCCTAGCTTCTTTGTAAGAAAAGTAGAGCTTGGTGTGGGCTTCATTTCAATCTGAACAAGTTGGTGTTTGGAGCATCTTGGGTTTTCGCCTTCATCTCCTTTGAGTGTTTTCATTTGAGGTAGGGATACCCTACTCCTTCTTATGAGTTTTGACATAGATTTTAGTCATTTTGTATAAATGGTGTATTATGGAAATTTTGGAAAAATTAGGATTTGTTTTAAAAATTATAAAAAGGGGGTTTTCAATTGTTAAACTCCATGTGTACGTGAGACCTTGGAAAATGGGATTATTGTTGTTAAATTGGTGATATTGAGCCTTAGTGTTGATATTTGAAAAAGGGAGGAAAATTCCCTAATTATGTTTGAGTAATTAATTTGAATAATTAATTTAGGGAAACATGAAATTGAGTTGAAAATCATGAAATTGAGGAATTATGAGATTAAATGGTGTTTTTGGATTGATTAATCACTCACCTATGAAAATATTGATAATTTATCTATTTGATGAATTTATTATCTATTTAGAGATAACTACTTGGACTATCAGTGGAGACTAGTCTTGATTGTTGTAGACACCATATGTTGATTAGGGAAAACTAAAACTAATCAAATGGTTAAGTCATTGAATATGACGGTTGAATTAACACATTGAATATGTGCCTGGATTGATCATTGTATATGATAGACTGTTTAAATACATTGCATATGCATCTTGTTTGGGAGAAGAAAGGGGATGTACTCTCAAACCTGTTTAGGAGGAGATAGGGGATATACTCCATTGATAACTAAGTTGGCTGGAGTGTCCAGGATAAAAGTCCCGAAATCTTAATTACGTTTGCATAACGTAGATAATTGAAGTATTGGAATGTTTTAATATGAGTTGTAGTCTCATTTGAATTGTGGGTAATGGAAGTGTTTTATTATGAGTTGTAGTCTCATTTAACTATTTGGCTAGATAATGAGCCATGTTTATAAATTTAAATTGGACAAGTACAGGAAGGTGGAATGAAACACGAGTGTATTTATCATGGAACTGGGATGTGTAGTAAGTTGGTTTACAAGTGTTAACCATTTATCGAATGCTAATGTTTTGGTTATTTCTCATACTTGGTTTAGTATATCTCTATTGGGCTTTGGCTCACCCTTTATGGGACATCATTTTTAGGTACAGATGGTATGCCACCTCCAAGGATGTAACTTGGGAAGCTTAGAGGCTGAAAGATCTTTTTGTTGTTATCTTTTTGTATTACATGTAAATCAAGCCAAGGGCTTATTTTATATAAAGAGTTAGAACTCTTCTTTTGTAGAACCCAAGTGTTAACTTGGAAAGTTGTAAACCCGTAGGGCATTTACTTTTGTTATCAACATGTAATACTTCTGTACTTAATACTCAGATGTATGGAATATGATATCTCTTTCTTGTATCATGAATGCATGATTTATGGGTTTATATGTGTTATTTTGAGGGCGTTACAATTTTATTTTTTTCTCCTACAAAAGTTAAAAAAAATCAAAAAGCCTATCTCAAATGAGACTTTTTAGTCCCTATCTAAAATATCAAAAATAAAAAAACTAGCACACATCCCAAACGAACCCTAGAAACACAGGACTTGTTTGGTTTATATCTCAAGATACAGGGTGTGTTTGGTTTGTATTTTGAAACATGATTCGTGAAGAAATTTTTAAAAAACATGTTTAATTACAAATTTTCTCAAAAAAATACTAAATTTACTTCTCTCTATTACATATAAATTAATCATTTTTTTCTTTCTCTTTCTTAATCACTTTTTCTCTTACACACATCTACTCAACTATAACAAAATATTAAATTATCCTAAATTCCAAAAGTCAAAGACAATTTCTAAAATATACAATCAAACAAACTAAAAAAATTACTAAACTCTCTCTCTCTCTCAACCCTTTTTTTTTTTTTTAAATTTATCTTCAAGCACAAATCAAACACACTCAAAGTGAGTGTAATACCTAATAAATAAATAAACAAATAGAAAGAGAGAAGGCAAAGTGTAATAGCAATAGAGTAATAGGTTGTATTATCTCATATCCATTCAGATCACGTGAATAATAAATTCGGACAATAATCCGAAACGAAGGTTCTGGATAACCAAATAGGTCCTCTGAATAAACTAAACTTGATTTTCTCTAGCATTTTCAAAACTTTTGCAAAATTTGAGACCACCATTGCAAATCTAAGATTACCTTGCAAAAAATCCGACAAGGAAGAGAGAGAGAGAGAGAGAGAGAGAGAGAGAGAGAGGGCGAGGAGGCGAGGGATCTGTCAAACCAAAGAAAAAGAAATAAAGGGAAAAGGAAAGAAACAATGGGATAAGGAAAAAGCAGGAGAGGGGGAAATGAAGGGAAAAAGGAAAGAAAATATTTGGTAATAATGGAGGTGTGGAGAAATAGAGAGAGACGGACAGAGGGGAGAATCCTCAATCAAATCAAAAAAAAAAAAAAGAAATGAAGGGAAAAGGAAAGACATGATGGGATAAGGAAAAAGGAGGAGAGGGGGAAATGGAGGGAAAATGAAAGAGAGCCCGCCGGGAAGGGGGGGAAGATTCCCACTTAACCCAATCTAGCTATCTATCTCTCTATGTTATAGCTATGTTTGGTTTTGGTTTTGTTTTTTTTTTTATTTTTTGGTTAAAAGTCTATAAAAAAATAAAATATCACATATAAATCATAATTATTACATTTTTTTTCACAAAATCAAAAAAATTTCTTCATTTTCTATTTGTTTGATTAACTAAAATAAAAATTAATTTCATTACTTATATGTAAAGATCTGAATTTTAAATTTTTTCCATACAAATAAACATATAAAAACTGAAATAAATTAATTTTATAATCTACAATTAATGCGGGTTGTCTTCTTCCCAAGATGGGGGGGTAGTTCTTCCGAGTCTGGATCCTCTCCAGGTTTCTCCTCCCGCTCTTCCTCCGATCGATGGACAAGATTCGGCCACATCAGTCATGACAAAACCTACGATTAAGATTAACTCTAAAAAAAAAAAAAGAAAAAAAAAAGAAGAAGGTTGAATTCATTCCATACTCTGACACTCTCTGTCCCGTCCACCACTCACACACACTATCTATCTATATATCTCTCTCTCTCTTTCTCTTCTAATAAAATTTTAAAAAACTATTTTAATCTTTTTAATTTTATTTTCATAATATTTTATAAAATTAATATCATTAAAAATATACCCTTTAAATGAGACTAGTATTAAATATATTTAATAAAAAAATTAAAATAAATAAAAAGTCATTACTATTCTCTTTTTAGAATTGTGATTAGAGTATGAATTGGTGAGTTGAATTTTTAAAAAAAATTGAGGATCTCCAATATTTATCAATATTTTTATCAAATTACATGAATGTGAGCTACACATGAATCTCATATATCCATGTGTGATATTTAATAAAAATATTGACAAAATTTTTAGATAACATAGCATTACTCAAGTAAGGTTTATTTTGACAAGTTGATTAATTTTTTTTTTTTTTTTGATTTTTAATTTTTTAAAATCATAAAATTTCTTAATCTTTTAACATATTTTTTTTTAAAAAAATTAAAAATTATTTTTTAGCCTATCATTAGGCCTAAATAGGGTAAGAGGAGGAGAGGATTGTGAAGGAATTGTAAGCAAAAAAATCTCATTTATATCGAAAGGGACAGTCCGTGTTACCTCTGCTATCATTAGTAACATTAATCAAACAATAATGTTATATATATAGCAATTAATATATTAATATATATTACGACATTATTATTAATTCTATTCATTATGAAAATTATAAAAATTTTAAAATTATATCACATCATCTATTAATACATTATTTAATATATCAATTACTATATATTACATTATTCTTAAAGTAGTGATAAATTACTCTGAAAATAATACTTTAAATTATACTTTAATGATGTGGCAAAAATACAAACATATATATCAGATAACATAGATGGGCCTCACTCACTACAGGAAATATGGGGTTTGGTGGCGCTTTTTTAACGGCGTTTTGTAAAACGCCATTGTTTCTAATATATAACGGCGTTTTGTAAACGTCTTATTTTTCTGTAATTGAAACGGCGCCGTTTCAAGAATCAAAGACGTTTTTTAAACGCCTTGGAATGGTTTTCATTCGATCCCCTCCTCTCCTGTTTCACCTTTATTTTGAATATGATAAGCAAGGAGTATACGCGAAAATCTCACTCTCACTCTCGCACTCTCACTCTTACTTTCGCGCTCTCTCTCTCTCTCACCCTCTCTGCGCTATCTAAGATCAGAGCCATTTCGAAGTTCTCTCTCAAAATCGATTCAGATCGGTGATTCATCCGAGCCATTTCGAAGTTCTCTCTCAAAATCGATTCAGATCAGTGATTCATCTGAGCCATTTCGAAGTTCTCTCTCAAAATCGATTCAGATCGGTGAGCCCCTCTCTCTCTCCCCCCCTCTCTCTCTCTCTGTGCTGTCTAAACCCTAGTTATCTCTGTCAGTTCAGCTCTGTGATTCAGAGATTCAGCTTTGTAATTTTACTCACAATTCACTTGAATTTGTTGTTGCTGTGATTTTACAAGCTGATTTGTTGTACATTTTGCATGTATAATTTAAATGTTAATGGTTTTGTACATCATACATTCTCAAACGGTGGAGGCTAGCCATCACTTGCTTGTGCTTTGTGTTTTTAATTAGGATTAAGATGCTATTATGTTGGTTTGAGTTGCCTAGGGTTATAACTTATAAGAGCTTGACATTGATACATAGATGGTTATTTCAAATCATATACTCAATATTTCACTTCATATGATTTCACAATATAATTTATGCAGTCTTTTGAATAAAATTATTTTATTTAATTTCATCAAAAATAATCATACAACCAAACATAGCCTAAATTTATTACTGTTTTTACGCCGGGAGCCGAATGTTTGTGAACAAGTGGAAACTCATCTTGATCCTTAATTACAAATGAGAAGCAAACTGGCCATGGGGGTGAAGAAAAGTGATGCTATGTTCGCTTTACTGCCATAGCCACGAGGTGTTTGATGTTTTGCCTATGAGAGACCAACCACAACGATCAAACACTGCTCTAATAGTACACACACTTAGTTTAAAATACATGGTCAGATTTACATCCAGAGATTAACTAGACTTTAATAATGATACTGCTATGTTTGGCTGTTGCGAAAGGGATTCCACCGCCGAGTCTGTGTCTGTTATGAGAGCAGTGGCTAATAGAACTGATGCGCCTCAAAGTCTTCTAGGTTTAATTGGGTTGGAAATGATAAAAAAAAATGAAGGGAAAATGTTAAAAGTCTTTATTATCTCCCAAAATACACACACGTGCGCGCGCATATATATATATATATATATATCTTTATTATCTCCCAAAATACACACATGTCCACTACTTGAATCATTGTCATGTTGCTTTTCATTCCTCATTTAATTCTCTGTTTTTACTTTCAATTCCATGTTTCTCCTTGTTATTTTTTCTCCTGTTCCAAAGCTTTTTGAAAGAGTGTAGGATACAATTAACTTCATTTGGAGGGTTATTTGACCCAAAATAAATAAATAAATAAATAAATAAATAATCATCTAGCTAGCATGTGAAAGAATTGTCTTGCATGTAACTTTGTCTTGATTTGTAGTATTATATGGTGAAGTTTGGTCTTCAATTCAAACAAGTTTTCTTCATAGTTATTAACGTGGATAACTATGATTGTGATTGTGATTGTGATTCCTCAACTAATATGATTGTGATTGTGATTGTAATTGTGATTGTGAATGTGATTCCTCATTTGGTGGTTGCTCTTTGGTGTTTTCTGAATCATCATCATCATCATCATCATTACAAGAATTCAAGCTTTGGTACACTTATTGGTTTGGGTAGTGGGTTTGAACTTCCCACATCCATGAGTTCCTGCCAAAATTATTCCATTATTGATTGATTTGAGAGAGCAATGTATTTCTTGAATCTATCATAATCTATCAAGAGCATTGTAGAAACTTTTGGTTTCTTCATTAATATGCTTCATACTAGATATGCTTCTAGTATGCTTGATAGTACTAATTTAGATTGCACCACCAGGATGCAATCATTAATGGTGCATGCATGCATAAATAGCCTTAGACCCGTCCAAGAATCTTCATTAGAGATACCTAGTCATCTTTAATGAAGCTCTTCTTGGATTGTCCAGTTGGACAGTTCAGGAGCACAAGTCTGTATTGTAATTAGTAGTTCTACTGCTTATAGTCCATCTCGTAGAGATTTCGTGTAGCAACTCCTTGTGTTCTCCGAGTGCATACTAGACAAGGTGTAACAGTACACCTAGTCTATGTCGTGTATTTGGAGAACCATGGGGAGATGCTGCCGAAATTTCGTTAGAGATGAGCAGAGCGGTATGAACGGTATGTGTTTTCTGTGCTTTTTACAATATAGACTGCTTTTTACAATTTGAAGATGACGAAGAACTGATATGATGTTGTAATTGGCAGCATATTCACTTTTACATTTGTGTTTTCTGTATGGATATTCATATTAATAAAATCTTTGCTTTTGTACCTTTGTACCTTTCTTTAAATGGCCATTTTTACCTTTCATGTACTCGTATTTTGTTTTGAATGCAGTAGATATTTATAGATTATCATGTCCTTACTCTTATGTTTGTAGTTTTTTTATAGATATTATCTATGAGTTCTAGCTTCGACCATTCTTCTAGTGAAAGTGAGCAATCAAGCTCTAGTAGTTATAGTTCAGATGAGACTCAGACCACACTCAAGATGAAAGTCATACCCAATCCACCGGCATCATGGCATCCACCAGGCAGTCTTCCTACCACATCACGTAGCGGTAGTACATCACATGGCTCTGTTTCAGTTGGTATGTATCAACTTTGCTTGATATTTTCTTATGGTGTTTTTGAGTTAGATTTGTAGTCCTATCTATCATACATCATGCATGGTTATTTTAAAAAAAATTGAGTTTGGATAATTAAAAGCATAATGTGTGGTATAGAAGCAAGGATGGCAAAATTTTAACACCCCATGGTATGATATGTTGAAATTTGTTGAAATTAAAAGCATAAAGAAACTGATATGAAGCTTACTGCTATTGTTTTGTAGGTCCTAGCTCAAGTCAAACCACACAAAAGCAGACAAGGGGTCCCACATATGTGCATGGTCAATGGGGTACTAGTGATGATGGCATTTTAAAAGTTGTTCCAAATGAGTTGCATCAAGTAGTTGAAGGACACACATCCCTTGCTTCACATTTGGGCGTATTGGCACGAGATGGGAGTCTTGCACCACTCACTTTTACGACTTGGCATTATGTTCCAAAACAAAACAAAGATAACATATGGAGGGAGATAAAGGTATATATGGATATTTAATATGAAATAAGTTACAATTGTATTCCATATGAAATGCATATTACAAGTGTAGTTGACATTGCATATTACAAGTGTCTGTAATTGTAATGCAGACTCATACGGATGCAGATGAATCCATGAAGAGAACAATAATGGCTTCATTTGGAAAGAAATGGAGAGATTGGAAAAGTCGAGTGAAAACAATGGGATACAAACCCTTCAAGAATGATGCAGAAAGGTTGGCTCATCGACCAGATAGAGTACATGAGGATCAGTGGCGGGCTTTGGTCTACTATTAGGGCACTCAGAGTGCATCGGTAAAATTTTATTTATGTGAAAAAATGTTTATATATGATAATTGTTTATAACATCTTAAATAAATTTCATATTTGACAGAAATCAAGCAAGAAGAATAGAAAAATCCGGAAGAAGAAGACATTACATCATAGAACAGGCCGAAAGCCTTTCTCAGTAGTTCGATGGAGGTACAATTATTCTCTCCATTCATCATTTTCATTCTTTGTCAACTACATCTGTCTATATGTGCTAAAAAGGTGTCAACAATTTGCACCATAATGAATTTATACCAGTTCTACAAAAACAGATGTTATTTGCTTAGTTGTTTATTTTATTTACTTAACTTGTTCACATATTTAATTGCTTAATTATGTAATTTTCTTATTTATCTTAAGATTTTGGTCGTCTTTCATTTATAGGAGACAAAAAAGAACAATGGGGTTCCTGCTAGTCGGTCACAGGTGTGGATGGCCGCATACATGAAAGATGGGACGTCAAATAGTGATTCAGTTAATGAGGTTATGGTATGTGATACTACTTTATCTTTGGACTTTTAATATGATTTATATTTATATTGGAGGCTCATTATTGAATTCAAACTTGCAGACTCAAATGAATGAGTTAGTAGAGCACATGGAGGGATCTTCTACTGACCCTGCAGCATTACAGGAGCAAATCTTCACACAAGTTATGGGCCCAGAGCGACCTGGCCGTGTTCGGATGTTTGGATTGGGACCGTCACCCACTGATGTTTTTGGAGGTGGATATAGGCGGTCACAAGAGCAGAATCGTCTCTTCCAAACTCAAGTTCAGGAACAAGTTCAAGAGCAACTTCAACGGTATCAAATGCAGTTTGAGTCGAAGATGAATGAAGTAATGGAGAAACAAATTCAGGCTATACGCACAGATTTTCAGTCACGAATTTAGTTTTTGGAATCTCAATTGCAAGCTGCAGGCGTGCCCGTTGATCCAGTTGTTGCACCATCAAACTCATTACATAGGCAGCAGGTATTTTAATTATTTTTACTAGTTATTACTTTAAATTGCCTAAAGCTAATATACAACTTAAGTCTCTTATTGAATGATAGGTTGTGGATTCACTTAGTAGTCATCCCACTGTTCGGCCAATGTCACATCAACAACAATCTCATGCATTTTCATCCCAAGCGGTGAGCAATCATTTAATCAAAGCTTTTTTGAAAAATAACATATCTTATTAATTACAATACTTGCTCTTATTAAATATAGGTTCACCTTTCAAAGAAAGAGAAGAAGAATAAGAAGAAGAAGAAGAACTAACAAGGTAAAAGTACTATGTAAGGTTATTCTATATATTACAGCGTAGAGTTTCAGTAAAACGAAAGATAATATTTGTTTGAAGTGGAGGCATTTTGTTAAGGAACTTGGCCAACCAACTGAACTCAAAAGCCACCAGAAAGCTACAATGGGTATTCCAAGTCCATGTGGTGCCTTTTGATACTAATTTCTGTTTCATTGTTCTGTGGCCCCTTTTCATGATCTGTAAAGCCATCCGATATTTTGCTAAACTGATTCGACTGTAGGTGATTATTGGTGGACGTGGTGGAGGTGGAGGTGTCGCTTTTGCTGCAGCTCCTGCAGGTGGAGGTGGAGCCCCAGCTGCTGAAGCACCTCTAGCTGAGGAGAAGAAGGAAGAGAAAGAGGAGAGTGAAGATGAAGATATGGGTTTCTCACTTTTTGATTAGTGAATCATCTATATACAATGCTTTCTTATTTACCAAGTTTTGAATGTGTCGGCCAACTTTGATAGGGGTTGAATGTTGGCTTTTCATCAGTCAAGTATGAATCTTGTGGTGGTCTTTATGATCTCTAGTAGACAACTCACATTTTTGTGGTTTTTAAAGCTGTGTTTGAACTTGGCTTCTGCTATATCTAATATGAGCTAGTGTTTGCATGTTATCTTTTCTAATTATTGAATGTTCTAAATTACAATATATCCCAAAAGTTTGTTTAAACTATGAATGGACTCTTGTGGTTTACAAAATTATAAATATTCTTGTCAGGATGAATATTTAATCCAAGAATATCTGTAGTTATTTTGTAAATATTATAATTTTGTAAGAATATCTGTAGTTATGAAGACTACAGATATTCTAATATGAGCTAGTATTCTGTCCAGTTCCTTCAAACTAAAGAGATCCAGGTTTCTCAAGAAAACCCTTCCAACATCCCAGATATGGAAAAGCAGTTTCTCGGTAACCAACACCAACATTCAATACTAGAGAAGTTGAATACTAAATGCACAAAAGGTAGCCAACCTGAGTGTCAAGTTAGAGTGCAATTTGCTGAATTGCTCAAATCTATAATTCCCCAAGTTGATAATGAGAGAGCTACACAGCTACACAAGTTATTTTTCAGACTCCGGGTGAGTCGTTGCATAGATTTAGTTATCAACTTTGCTTCGCTACTTAGGCATAAACTGATTAGACTATTCCTTATACTCAAATGTTGAAATGTTGACTGATGTAATTGCTATTCCTAGAAAAATAAAATCGCTGGTGAGAACTTTCTCTGGCTTGTGCAGGATATTGTGGGGTGTCAGTTGCTTACAGAGGCAGTTAAGAAAGTGCAAATTCAGGTAAATTGGTCATCATGTTCATGCAATTACTCATATTGGCATTTTTTCATTGACAAACTAATTCCCTGCAAGTTTGCATCCTTTTGTTATCTATCCTTTCTCCTTTAGCACTGTAGGTTCTGTGACATAACCGTACACTTTAGATAACTATTGCATTGAATTTATGTACCAGTTTATTTGCTTGAATTTGATTTGTCCCGGCCTTCTTTGCATGCTTTTTCTCCCCCAACTTCATGTAAAACTAAGATGAAAGAGGAAAACAGACAAATGAACAAGTCACAGCCATGATTCTTTTCCTTTTCTTTTTTTTTTTAAAATAAAAATTAATAAAACAGCATGAGTTCTTGCCTCTTTCCTCCTTTCTGCCGTTCCTCACTTTTGAAATTGAACACAACCAAGCTTTGTTTCATGCCTGACTTAGTTGAATTCTCAACCTGCTTGGGCCTGCACAACAGTAACTCTATGCCAAACCTCAGAAGGTCAAAACATCCAAGTAATGAAGCATTGCATATGATGTTTCATAAACCTGTTTGCATTCTGACGTGCTTTAGGAACAAGCTTCTCTGAGGCAGAAGGCTTAGGTTCATGAACAACCTTTTTTGTCTTCAATTCCTTTTCACTGCTAATGAGAAGTATTTTTTAGCAGCATACCCATTGCAGATATAGATTTTCCTTGTGCAGAAATTCGAAAGGAATAAATACCTTCTGTTATCATGAATAACTTTTGACTTTGAACTCTTAGGATCCTGTTAAGAATACTAGCCAATAACATGAGGGAAGAACAAATGAACAATATTCCAAAATAAAGGAATGCTACTTAAAAATATCAATGAAACAAAAACAAAAAAACAAAATGCATAATTGTCATTTTAAGAACATTAACTTGGGTCAGGGCAACATCCTATTGGAACCATTACTTCGGTATATTCAGAGGTACTTATAGATCATAAACAAATACTTGCCTCTGGTTTTGAAGTTCTGCATACCCAACGTGTGGTTAGAATGGCTGTGTGCGATGAGTGTTTTTCTGTTTTTGTGCTCTGTGAGTCTTCGCTTTTTGATCTAATATGTTTCTTTGCAGAGCATTTAGATGGCTCACTAGAAACATTTCTCTGAACCTGAGTGGAAGACTTCAATCTGGGCTTTGCAAGTTTGCTTTCCAATTTGGTCCCCACCTAGAGTCAGGGCATCAAGTAAGACACGTAAAAAGTACAATGGGGCAAGATCTGATTTTTCCATCCATGAAAAATATATAAAAAAAAATTGTATGCATGACACAATCATGTGCTGTAAGATAAAACAAAGCCATAAAGCTCATCTTTAGACATATCTTCTGGTTCACTGCATTATTGCTCTTAAAAAATATACAGGAAGACAGTAGTTTTTGACCCACTAGTATAGAAAGAGAGAGGTGCTATCAAACTATAACATGCTAAAAACACAAACCTTGGGGCAAGATTCTTGTCGGTGCTCCAAATTAACACTATCATCTTTCCCAGTGGAGTGACAATTAGTCGACAGATGCACAGGCTTACATGTCAAACCCACATTTGCTGATTTGTCATTAAGGTTCTCTATGACTTATTTTCCTTGCTCAGCATCAATGGCAGGTAAGCTTCCAGCTCCAGTTTGATATGCTTTGTCAGGGTTGACATGTTCAGGAACTCCTTGCTCAGCTTCATTGACATTGTTGAGATCAGTTTGAAACTGAGGTTAGGAACTGATTTGTTCATGAACTCGAGTTATTGTTATTTTGGATCACAAGTTGTAGTCTTGTTATTGTTACTTTACGTGATTGGTTTGAACGTGGGCTAGTATTACAAGGTTTGCGTAGAGTAGACCACAAACCGGTCTTAATTTGGTAGTAAAATTATAGGTCCATGCCTTAAGCTCATTGTACTTTATCTTTATTTTGGTAATAAAATTTCTTGCCCAAAAAAATGGTTTGAGTAGAATATCAAATGGCTGAATTGAATAGTGAGAATTGAGAAAAACATCACAGTTTTTAAAAAAAAAACTGAGTATAACTTGACAAATGGTAGAGGCTTGACTTTTTAAAGAGAAGACAGAATACTCTTGTTACTTCTGATATTCGACATCAGGTTGAAGTAATCAACCGGAAAGTCAAGGAGGACTGGGAGAAACAACAGGCTAAAGAGGTAGAGCATTGCATTGGCTTCTGTATGCCAGTTGTATCAAAATCTTGTATTGGTATCACAAACTTTTTTTTATGTATTTTATTTTATTTGTATGTTAATAGGTTAGTAATAAGGTAGCTTACAACGAATGAGCTATGGTCGCTCTATCGATTCGTTGTTGCTATTGCACATATGAAACTGAATTAATGCTTCATTTGTTATTTGAATGGGAGTTATTATTTTATTTGTTAGTTTTATTATAGGTATTTGAATGGGAGTTAATATTTTGTATGTTAGTTTTATTATAGTTATTTTTTTATTAATTGAATGCGAAACCAAATTCAATATTTTCTTACAGGTATTCTTTTTAATTTAATCAAATAAAACTAGCACAATCTCAAAAAAAAAAAAAAAAAAAAAAAAGATATAACGGTGTTTCCAGAAACGCCTCCTAAACCCTCAACAGTAATGGTCATATTATTTAAACAGATACGACGGCGTTTCAAAACGTCGCTAAATATCGTTGGTGACGTCAGCGAGTGTATAGTGGGACATTTGGCGGCGTTTTTTAAAATGCCTCCTATACTAATATCACGACGTTTTTTAAACGTCGCAAAGATACAGCGACGGCCGCAGCTTCGACGTTTGGTACTGAATGCCACAAAATGAATTAGCGGCGTTTTTAATAGATATAGCAGCGTTTTTAAAACGCCACTAAAAGCCCGATTTCCAGCAGTGACTATTAGAACTCAACCATTAGAGCTGTCAATTTTTTCCTTATTTTTGGTCAAATGATGGCACAGGTTTTGGAGATGTTACAAAAGTTAAAAAAATTAAAAATAAAAAATTCATACTATTCACCTATTTTGACGAAAAATTTGTCGAATAAAAAAAACCAATAATACAATCACAAAACACTGCACTGTGCAGTCACAAATTCCCATAAAAAGAAAATGTGGCACAATGCCGAGTTTTCTTTGCAGGATTAGTTTGAGCTACGATGGTGATGTGGAATAATTATAATTGTTGGACATGTCTCTTGGATTTCTTTTATGTTCTTGAGTTTAGGGTTGATATTAGTTTGTGTATTTATTATTATTTTTTTATGACTTTAGTTTTGGGATAATTTGACATGGTTTGTAACCGTACATTTTTTTAAGTTGTTTTGACTAGTTATTGTTACCCGAGTGTTGGAGTTATTGGTTAGTTATGAAATTATGGTGGATGGTTTGGTTAGCGTTTAGTTTTTTGTTTCACCCCTAGGATTTGAATGATGGAATATTAATTAGGGTTTAGTCGTAATTTAATATTTAACTGTCCAAATTTTGAGGCGTGACAGTTTGGTGGAATCAGGATCCTCTCCTTGCATTTCCTCCTTACAGGGCCATTGAGCCCAATTTTGATAATCCGAATAATTCATATTTTAAGATTTATTCAGTATATCGTACTTGTAAAAAATCAAGTTGATCGAATATCAGAAAACATGTGTTCGGAAAACTGTTTATTAAATTTTTTTTTGAAAAATAATTTTTAGTTCGATTTTTTCGAACGCATGCTTTATGATATCCGATCAATTTGATTTTTTACAGGTATGCTATACTAAACAAATCTTAAAATATAAACGGTTCGGTTTATCAAAATTGGGCCTAAAAGTGAGCCCAATGGCCCTGCAAGTAGGAAATGCAAGGTGGGGATCCTGATTTCAATGTAAGCCACAATTTTCCATAAAAAAAAATTAAAAAAAAAAAAAAACTGAAATGCATGCACAGTTAGGGCAGTGTTGCTGACTGTGATAGGAAGGACAATTTGATAATTTTGATATTTGTTACACTATTTTATTACACATTTTTTTTTTTTTTTTTGTAAAAAGTCAAAAAAATTTCCAAACATACATACTTTTTTCTTTCTATTTTTTTTAGTAAAAAATTAAAAAAATACACTTATATAAATTATCTCAAACAATCACTTTATAACAACCGTAAAGTATTCAATGTTGTTGAATGCAAAAATCTTAAGATTTGACCTATCACCAATTTTCTCACCTCCCAATTTCATCTCAACCCTCACGTTTCTCCCAACCCCTCTCTCTCTCTCTCTCTCTCTCATTTTTTAGAATTTTAAAAATATACAAATTAATTTTTAAATTTAAAAAATAATAATTTTAAAGCATAACTAAGGGCTAGTTTGGCAACCCCAATATAATCCAAAAAACCAAAAAGTTACACAAAAAGCAAAAAAGGCATTACTATTCACAAATAAAAAATATTAAAAAAATATTTTATATATGTTTATAATACAAATCTACTGACCAACGTGACAGCCGTTGCCCAGGCCATTATACACTTTTTTTGGGGCAACAAAAAAAATTCCATATGTAAAGTTTATTAGTTTGATGGTAATTTGGGACCTTGAGAGCCCACTAAGGGTTCCGTTTTAATAATTCGAACCGTCAATATGTAGCACTCGTCGAGTAATATATGCCTGTAAAAAATCACATTCATCGAATATCATTAACTATACGATCAAATCAGCTTTGTATAAACAAAACGGATGGTGTGATAGTTAACTATTGAAAAAAAACTAATCCAATCATATAGCTATCGATATCCGATCAACGTGATTTTTTACAGAAATATAATAATTGACGAGTTGTACATATTGAACGGTTCAGATTATGAAAATAGGACCCATGGTGGCCCCCACGGACCGACCATTGCTGTCCAAAAGTTATTTGCTCCGTAAGAGTTGATTATTTTTCTATGTAGACATGCTGGGGCAGCCGCAGGCAGCCATACAATCAATCACCTTTCTTCCACTATACACTTTATTTATTTTGACTTTTTGGACTAAAAAATTGAGGAAAAAAATATGGTTGTTTGGGTTAATTTTTTGACTTTTTATGAAAAAAATGTGTATTAAAAAATTGTATAAATTAGTGTGTAGAAGAAGATTAGAGTATGAGTTGTAAGGCTGTCATGTTTGCAAAGGTGGAATAGATGCTAAGAAGTAATTGTCTACTTTTTGGGCATTGCACTGGACGGTATTGTTCGGCTTGTGGGGGCCATCATGAGTCCCGTGTTGATAATCTGAACCATTCAATTTGTAGAACTCGTTGAGTACTATATGCTTGTAAAAAATTACGTTTATCAGATATCGATAGCTATCTGATCATTTTTGTTTTTTTTTCAACCATTAATTATAACACCTTTTTTTTTTTACACAAAACTGATTTGATCATGTAATTATCGATATCCGATTAATGTGATTTTTTACAGACATGTAGTACTCGACGAGTTCTACACATTAAACAGTTCAGATTATCAAAACGGGACCCGTGATGGACCCTCACGGGTTGAACAACAATGTGTTAAAATTGCACCTCAACTGTGCAATTTTTGTTACACAACACAACACAGATCTGAGGCTGTCAGATTGATGTGTTGTAATTTTGTGTGTAAAATTAATTTTTAAATATTTTTTTTGTGAATACTGATAACTTTTTAACTTTTTGAGTAATTTTTTTTCTTTTTTGTGACATGCCAAACTTGACCTACACGTAACTTTTATTTTTCATTTTTTTTTAAATTTAGAATTTAAAGAGAGAGGGTTAAATATCAATTTATAAAAAGAATAGAATATTGTTCCAATAGTATTAAAAAATTAAAATATTTTTGATTTTTTTAAAAAATATTTAATAAATAAAAAAAATATTAAATATATATATTTTTCTATTTAGCAAATTTTCAATAAATTTTATATTCTTTTACATATATCTAGATTATGAGATTGTTGGGAATGCACTAAAAAAAACATTTATTTTATAAGTGCATTTTTTTAAATCATATTATCTCTATATTTTTTTATATATAAAAATAAAGACATAGACTAGATAAGAAAATTCCAAACAACTCCTAGGAAAATTAACGCGTGTTTGTTAATAAATTTGTTAAAAAATAATTATTTATTAAACCTAGTCAGAAAAAAAATAAAATATACAAATTAAATTTTGATTTACCAATATCACCGGCAGGTAAAAAAGTACTATCAATTTTAGAAGGGGTTAGGTTAAAATAGTTCAGTAAAAGATAAGATGTGTTAAAATAGTTAATAAGATAAAATATCATATCTAATTTATAATCATTTAATTTTTTCTTTTATAACCATGAAATCAACTATAAAAACAAGTGAATCAACTTATTAAACACAACGCAAACATACTTTCTTTTTTTTTTTAATAATTTTTTAATTAAAATATAATATAAAAAATATTTGCTTGTATATTTTTTTTAAACACAACGGAAAGAACCTTCTGAATTTTTATGAAAATGTGAAATAAAATAATGTAAATAAAATAACAATAAATAAAATAACATTTTTGCTCTTGAAAATTTGCTGGTCAAGCCGTGAGCATAGGACTTCCCCTGACATGCGGTCCGTGAAGTGTCGGAGCAAAAATTCTTGCAGTCATGGACTGTTATATAGGCTTAGGTGCCATGGGGTTGTTGGCACATAATGGTCAAGATATAGCTAGCTACCTTCGCCCATTTTTTTATGTACAAATATTTTTTAACAAAAAATACTCTTCACTGATGTAATTACAATTATATATATAAGTATATGTTTTTTTTAAAAGAATTATTTTTTCCCTTTTTTAAAAAAAAATATTGTTCATTGATGTAACTACAGTTATATTTTTTTAAAAAATAAATATTTCTTGAATTTTTTAGTAAAAAATATTTTTTTTAAAAATACTATTCATTGATGTTACTACAGGTATATATATATATATATATATATATTTTAATATTTTTTTTGATATTTTTAGTAAAAAACATTTTTTTAAAAAAATACTCCTCATTGATGAAACTACAGTTAGAGCATCTCCAACCATTATTGCTATAATGATATTGCTATAATTTGGCAATTAATAGTGTTATTTTGTCAAATTATAGCAATGGTACTCCAATGGTCATTTGCTTTTTGGCAAATCTCAACCAACTTTCTCTCCAAGTTTGTTTTTTTTTTATCTGTTTGTAACATTTTTTTATCTGTTCTAAAAAGAATATTTAGAACCATTGAACAAATTACAATTACATTTTTCTTTTTTTGAGTGTTTATGTTTATCTAACTTCAATCATATTAAAAAATCAAATTATAAATAAAATGAGATAACTTCAATCGCACAAATCACAATTTTTTTTTAATGCTATCTAACTGCAATCACATTTTTCTCATAATAAAAAATAATTGAAAAAAAAGAACCATTGAAATAGTAAATAAAAAGATTATTTAGAACTATTAAACAAACTACAATCACATTTTTCTTTTTGTGAGTTAAGTTCAATCATATTAAAAAATTAAATTATAAACAAAAGGTGATAACTTCAATCATACAAATTACAATTTTTTTAATGCTATCTAGCTACAATCATATTTTTCTGATAATAAAAAATAATTGAAAAAAAGAACCATTAAAATAGTAAATAAAAAGATTATTTAGAACCATTGAACAAATTACAATCACATTTTTCTTTTTGTGAGTGTTTATGTTTATCTAATTTCAGTCATATTAAAAAATCAAATTATAAATAAAAGGAGATAACTTCAATCGTACAAATAACAATTTTTTTAATGCTATCTAACTACAATCACATTTTCCTCACAATAAAAAAATAATTGAAAAAAAGAACTATTAAAATAGTAAATAAAAAGATTTGGGGCGTCACAACTGTATTTAGTGATGCTTCTCATAAGGGTTTGGGATGTGTTTTGTCAGTTTTATATTATTAAAAAAAATGATATATAAGTCAATTTTATAGACTTATTTTCTAGATACAATGATGTGTAAAAAAATTGGGCAGGTATTTTATTAATTTTAGTCACAAAAGACAAAATAGATAATTTTAGACACAAAAACATCACATCAAATCCAAAATCATTACACTCTTCTCTCACGAAGAAGCCAAAAAAGTTAAAAAGGCAAAAAAATCTTTTCCAAATCAAGTTTTTTAACCCAAGTTAAAATAGTCAAAAAAGTAAAAAAGTCAACCACACTTCTCAAACGGAGGCTAAATAAGATAGTTAATAATTAAATAATAAATAGAAGAGAGAGAGAGAGAGAGAGAGAGAGAGAGAGAGAGAGAGAGAGAGAGAGAGAGAGAGAGAGAGAGATGACTTGGATATTTAGGGTTGGTTTGGCAAGGGCTCATTGGGCTTTTTTGGCTCAATGAGCCATAAAAGACAGAATAAGCTCATGAGCCACAACAGACAAAACATCTCATCTAACCCCATAATCATTACACTCTTCTCTCACAAAAAAATCAAAAAAGTCAAAGCCCTTCCCAAACTAAGCTTTTGAGCCCAAGCTCATATAGTCAAAAAAGTCAAAAAGTTAAAAAGTCAACCCACTTTTCAAACGGAAGCCTAATAGGGTGTGTTTGATTGGGGGGATTAGGAGGGGGGACTATCCACTATTTGGATTGTAATCCAAATAGTGCACCTTATCCGTCGTTTGATTTTTTTTTAGTCCGGCGGACTCCATGTCCGGCCGGACTCCATGTCCCCCATATGGGGGACTATCCTGTCCTGGGGGGGGGGTGGGACAGAAAGTGGGGGACTAATCACTGTTTGGATTATATGCGAAAATGACCATTTTGACCCTCTACTATTTAATTATGTATTATATTTAATAAAATTCAATAAAATTTAAATGTCTTAATTTAAAAATAAAATAATTTTATTTAACTTTTTATTAATGTTTTATTTATTTAATTTTTTAAAATAATTTTTTATAGATATTTTATTGATGTTTTATTTTAAAATTTTGTTTATGTTTTATTTAATTTCATTGTTTAAATTTAATAGATGTTTTAATAGATGTTTTATTTAAACAATTAAATGTTTAATTTCAACAATAAATAATTTCATTTATTTAAATTATGTTTTATTTAAACATTTAAACATTTGTACATCAACATGTTTATTAAATTATTTCAACATTTGTACATCAACATGTATATTTATTTAACATCTATTAAATTATGTTTTAATACGTCAACATTTGATTACATCTACATTTGTTAATTGTTAATTACATCAACATTTGTTAATTGTTTAAACATAATCTATACATCAACATTTATTTAATTGTTAATTGTTAATTGTTTAAACATAATCTGTACATCAAAATAATTTCAATGTTAATTGTTTAAATAAAAATTTAAACATTTAACCATTAGTATGTTTAATTTCAACAATAAATTTTTATTTGTTTAAATAAAAATAATCTATACCAGTCAAATTTTTTTATCAATATTAGTATGTTTAAATATCTTTAAACAAAATTTAATCATTAGTATGTTTAATGTTTACTAAAAATAATTAAAATATTAAAGATATGTTTAATATTGCTATTACATAGTAAACAATTGAAAAAGGGTAAAATAGTCTTTTGTTCATTTATCATATCCAGTCCGTCCAACCAAACGTTGGATTCACTGAAAATAGTCCTATCCAGACATCTAATCCCATGAAAAAACAAACACAGGATACATATCCAATCCGACCAAATAGTCCGGGGGATTCACAGTCCCAGGACTCAAGTCCGATGGATTCTAATCCCCCCTTTTCCAGTCCGTTCAATCAAACACACCCATAGAGTATAACATTAGGCGTAGAAAATAGGCCTAATTTTTTAGCATTAATAGCAATACTATATTAAAAATTTGAATAGATCCATCTTAATTTATTGCTTATAAGGTCTAGTCAAAGAGGACGACCCCAAAAAAATCCTGTTGGGCTCAATTGAAAAAAAAAAAATGTATATAGGTATTGTTAGGCCATTTAAAATTTTATATAACAAGTCCAAATAAATTGAAAACTATAATAAATGTATTATAAGATTTATTATATTTTATACTCATAAACTATCATCAAATTATTTATTTAATCCTTGTATCGATTGTGTTTACTAGGTTCCTAAAGTATATAAGTCAAAATCTATTTAGTTTCTAAAATTTCAATTGAATCGATGAAATTCCTAAAATATTTAATTTCAATCCATTTAGTCTCTAAAAAGATTACAAAAATAAAATATAAGTCCATTAGTATTATAAATTAATAAAATACCGAATCTAATTAAAATTTATTTCAGAAAAACCTTAAATTTTTATTTTGTCTTTGAAAAGTGACGTCAGTCCTTATGGTAAATTTCCTTTATAACGGTAAAAGTAATTATCTATAGTATTTTCTCACTTATTTTTTACAATGGTTATGTGCTTGCTTTTATCTATTATTATATGTTAAATTTTGTTTATAATTTCTAATTGATTGTTTTTATGTTTTTCGATAAGTTTTTTTATTACTTAATTAGTGTATTATTTTGTTCTATTATTATTTGTAATGAAATGTTATTATTTAAATGATTTAATTATACTTTTTTAGTATATCTAATATTCATATAATTTACTCTAATATTAATTTAAATACAAAATGAAATAAAAACACTTATTACAAACAAAATAAAATTTTAATTTTTTTTTGTAATAAAATCTTAATTGGGCAGGTATTTTTACTAATTTATAATATTTATGAAAATATATTTTAATTTTGTAATCTTTTTAGGGACTAAATAAGTTTGAATTAAATACTTTAGGGACTTAATAGATTCAATCAATAGTTTATGAACTAAATAGATTGATAATTTAGGATAATTTGACGATAATTTAGGGGTAACAAATGTAATAAACCCTGTATAATATAATGAGCTTAAATAGATTCTAATGTCAACATCTCTCTCTCTCTCTCTCGCTCTCTCTCTCTATATATATATATGTATATCAAATTTTAATAGAATAAATAACAACGTCTTAATTTTTTTTTTTTTTTGCCCCCTCTTTATCATATTTTAATTGAATAATTTTACCTTAATTTCTTTCCCTTAATTTTGTTTGCGAAATTATTTTGCCCTCTCTCTTTATCACAACTTAATTGAATAATTTTGGCTTAATTTTTTCCCCTAATTTTGTTTTAATAATTTGTGCTTTGCTACCAGATAGTCATTGGATTGGGATTTGTGTGGATTATGATTGTGTTATCGGATATCAAATCACAACAACATAATCATTTCGTTATCTGATAAAATATCAATCGATTATGTTATTTGTGTTGATTATTACTAAATTATTAAACAACAAGATCATATTTTATTCTTTTTAGTCTTTGTAATAATTTCTTTTTATCATAATGAGAGGGTAATTTATTTGGATAAATTGGGTCGAGCTAACTGTATCATTAGATGTTGGGTTGCACTACGGGCCGAGGTGAGAGCTTGGATAGCCTAGTCATGTTACAAAAGGTTCCTGGGCCGATCAATGGGCCTTTAGATTGTTGTGTGCACCATTGGTGGACGAACCAGAATGGTGTGCAGTGATTGCACAGTCCGGGCAAAGTAGTTGCACCAGATAGCTCAACTAGGCATAGTGAGCCGAACAGAGTGATTAATCATCTCACTTGGTTGACGGTGAGTAGAGTGGTATCAGGATAGGCATTATCCTGTGGGAAAGTGATTCTTAGGAGGATTCTGCTAAGGAGAATTAAAGTCCTATTAGGATTGTGCCTGGAGGAATTTACAAAAGCTCATGACAGAACCTATGGACAGATATTACAATTCTTACTCTTAAGCACACAGAGCTTTTGTGTGCTTTTGTCTATTTGCTGACTTAGGCATTGGAGGGATTTTCGGCACACACCCGCCGGCTAGCTCACGTTTGTATTTTCAGGTGATAAGACGAGGATGTTTGGAGGAATGCAAACTTGATCAACAAGATTATATGAGACAGATTATTTCGTCATCGTACACTTAATATATGAAAGTAAATTTTAATTTATAATTTTATAGATATATGTGTAAGGAAACTTTTTGTGCCTATTAACCAATTAAAAATTTATTGGTAATTATTATTGGATTTTGTTAATAAGTACCTAAGGTCCCGTTTGTTTTTAGGTAGAATGGAGGAGATTGATAGTGAGGGGATTAAGTAAAATTGTATTTGTTTAGATGATAGTTGTTAGTGTGGGTATTGTTAAATTATTTTTATATAAAATAATAAAACAAATAAAAACCATGATTTTTACTTAACAAAAAATAAAATTATTAAATATTAATGTTCAAAATGTGCTGCCCAACATTTTAAAGAAAAAAAAATAAAAAATTGCACTTGGTCGGTTGATTGGCCGAACGTCCCCCTGGATGATTGGTAACACCTTAAACCGAACGGACTATTTTCTAATACAATGTCTCTAAGCAGACTGTGAATCCCAACGTTGAAGGTTCATCTTAATCTGAAGGTATTATGAATCCCCTCCTCAAATTTCCAAATAAACACAATATTAGTGGGTCTCACATCTATCTCAATCCCAATCATTACTCCATCTCCCAAAACAAACAGATCCTAAGGTCCCGTTTGTTTTCAGAGATAGAATGGAGGGATTAATAGTGAGAAAATTAATAGTGAGAGGATTGATAGTGAGGGGATTAATAAAATTACGTTTGTTTTAATGATAGTTGTTAGTATGGGGATTGTTAAATTATTTTTATATAAAATAATAAAACAAATAAAATTATGATTTTTACTTAACAAAAAATATAAAATCATTAAACATTAATATTAAAAAAAAACCCCAACATGTTAAAAAAAAAAATTTACAGTTGACCGGCGAGACGTCCAGCAACTCACTAAGCCAACGGACTATTTTTGTAATACCACCTCTTTGCCCAGACTAACAATCCGCTCGCCCAAGGCCCATCCTAGTCCGAACGGACTACCAATCCGGAGGCCACAAACAAAACAAGCATCAGCTACAATTATTGTTCATCAATCACAGTCCACTCCGGACTGTGATGGTGAAAAACAAACGGGGCCTTAGGGTACTCGTTAACCAAACCTATTATTATTTTATTCATAATTTTTTTTTATGAAAAAATAGGTGTCCCACTTTTGAAGTCCACTTAAGACCTGTAAATCTGATGCTCTGTAATATGGAAAAAAAATATTGAACACCAAATAAAGAATACCAATTAGTATGATGCAATCCTTAAGAATAAAAACAAAAATTAAAAAAAAAAAAAACTGTACAATGTATGCCATCCAATGCTTCGCAATCCAAAAGAATTAATTAAGCACAATCTAACCGAAGAACATGTGCCAAATAAACCAACCACCCTCTCAAATCAACACATCATACTGCATATACACTCAAGCTAAATTTAGCTATTATAGCCAATCTCAAATCAAACACAATCACATCCTTGTCATAATAACAAAATTTAATAAACCCATAACTTGTCTTCATAGATATTATAATAACAAAATTTGCATAGATAGAATGCTTTGGAAAAAAATGAGTTTTCCTGATTGATAAGGTCTTCAAAATGTTTTTGTATTAACATGTGCAATACCAATTGCAGCCAACATTGTCTAAGGCTACCAATTTCATTGCAACACAATTGTACAAAAACAGGCCTCCTATTCCAACATAGTTTTTCAAAACTTATTTTTAAATGGATTTTGTTTATCTTTTTTGAACATTTTTTATATTTTAATAATTTTTTTATTAAAATTTTTAGATACATCAAGATTAGATGTATCTAAAAAGTATATATATATATATATATAAAATAGTAAAATATCAACAAAAAAATCAATAAAAATAAATAAGAATTCATCTAAAAATAATTTTAAAAAAATCAAACCAAACCGACGGGTAATTTTTTATTTTCAAAACTCACCAAAATAACATCATGAGCTCCAAGCACGAGACCTGAACCCTTCAACTAATGGTCTTGAAGTGCACATTTTATTCATCTAGTGAAACCAAAATGAGCCAAGCAACATCTACCAAAACAAAGTTAAAAATTTAATGTAATAGACTCATAATTCAAATTTTCATATTATACTAGTTGGCCCCCCACGCACTTGGCGCATGGGGTCACATTGCTGTTGGTTGGGATGGTTGAGAATAATACAATGAGGCGAAGGCCATCTTGAAGAAACCTCTTCTTTATATTCTCTATATAATCCAATCCAATTGTATCTGTAAAACTGAAATGAATTGCGTCATGTTTAGAATAGATAATGAGTCAAAGAACTTTCTAATTGTTAATTAAAACTAATGTGCATTGAAGTGAAACTCCAGGACGAAGAGCAAGCACGAAAAAGTCACCGAAAAGCATAACTGCAATTTTTAGGTAGAAAGCAAGCCTCTGTTTTACATCTTCATGCCTTGCCCAATTTAGCCTGGAACCTCCTACAGAACGTTTATTAAGCGTTCATGATGGGTGCATAAACATAAAGTGTCTCCGTTTCAAGTAGATAATACCCCAAAACAAGGGCTGCTCATCATATTTCATGACTTTGTAATTCTAAAACAACAAATCCGGATTCCATCATGGATAATTTTGATGCTTTTATTATTACTGAACATTTGCATTCAAATTTCAGCAAAATTAACAAAGGAAACCGAAAGGGCTAAATGTAAACAGAGTGGGTCCAACTCCTGATGTAACGCTCCAAATAATTAACATATAAAAATCCTTATTTAATCATTTTCAGTTAAATAATCATGAAATTCCGGTTATCATTATACTAATCAAATCCTTTTAGTTGTATTTCTTGATATATGAGAGATTTACAAAAGAGGTCTACATGCAATTACATATTCAATCTCCTCTAAGGTATAAATCTATAGTATATGTGTCACCACCCAAACCCGGTACCTTGAGGTTCAGTGTCGTAACAAGACCAAAAGTATAAATCAAAACAAAAATGTATCAGATGAAAAACATAGCGGAATAAAATAAAAAGTACCCAAATCGTATTTAATTGTAACAAAAATATATATATTGGAGCTTCTATTTATTTATATTGCCAGGGTTAGACTATAATTATAAAGTGCCTTGTGCCTATCTCACGCATTAGTCCTGCTACTTCCAACTTATGAATAAGGAATTAACATTCCTCCCTAAGCCTTATTACTTGAAAGTGTTTAACAACTATAAACATATGGCAAAGTAAGAAATATTATACTGAGAGCATAAAGGTACAAAGATCACCATGGATAATTATTTAGGCTAAACAAAGAATAGTTTGGTATAAATCATTTTACAAAAACAAACATATAGTACATAAGTCTTTTAAGTAAAATAATCACAACCACGATACAAAACAAATAACAGAATAGAGGGTCAGTAGATCCATGACAATACAGATAAAAGGACCCAAGAAGTGACTCGTACAGACCCTAGAGGTAACTCCCACAATAGTGTAGCATTTAGTTTCGCACAACAATTTGCTCCATACTAGACGGTCACCAAAGTGACAAATCAGAAGGCCACTGATTATTTAAGATCCCGGCATGGGACCTCTATGGCGATACTTACAAAATAATTGCTCAAAAATATATTTAATAAATTGTTATATCCATAGTTTTTCCTTTTTAAGCAATAGGTTCATTCAACAAATAATATACTTTAAAAACTAAAATAATTTACAAAATATAATGTACATAAAACAAGTTAAGATAACTCAAAATATAATAAAGCTCACCTTAATATTAATTCCTACTTTATTTTTCCTCTGCTACAACTTTCTTCCTTTCTCTTGTTCGCTTGTTTTGTCTCACTTTCATATTGCATCACATATTTATAGCTCCCTTCCTAATAATTGAACACATGGCTCTCATGCACAACAATTGCCACGTTCAACTTCTTATCTTAGAGCATTTACAATGGACATACTAAGCTCAATGTTAGTGTAAGATGCCAAGTTTTGGCTAGCTCAAGGTGTTGTTTGGGGCTGCAATGGAGCTGCTAACTTGTGTGTTAGTGCTTAACATTAGTGTCAGATGTTAACTTGTGTATTAATTGCAACGAGCAATTTAGCTAGCGAGGGAGAGAGTTGTGTGCCTGGGGAAGTCCTCCCGGACGTCCAGTTGGAAGTCTCCCCGGACGTCCCGTCGGAAGTCCACCCCAGACGTCTAGACCTTTCAAGAAAATGGAAAAAAAAAAAAAAAAAAATTGGTCTAACCTATTGTGTCCGACCGGTCAACAGCAATATATATATATATATATATATATATTACTTGTTGAGATTTTTTTTTGGACTTGAAATATTTGATTAAATTAAATTAAATTATTAATTTATTTTATTTATTATATATATATATATATATTCTTAACACACCCCTTAACACATCTATTGCACCATCACTCACTCTCTAAAATTAACAAACTCTTAACACACTTTAATATATATATTTGGGCATCTATTTTTGTCATTTTTTGTCATATAACACACCTTAACACACTTTTTTAGCCATCCCAACATAGATGCTTTGTTCTAGACTTGTCCAACAAGTTCCCTTATCTCAATGTTTCTTATCCATAACCCTTAATCCACTAATAAAGACAAAGGTCGTTCTCCTAACAAAGGCAAAGGAACAAATGACTAATTATTCTATGGACTAATTATATTACCATTTTTTTATAAGATATAAAGACTTTTAATTTTAAATTAAATTACATTTTAACACATATAATTATAAAATTGAATATTTTTTTTCAAATATTAATTTAACTATTTTATATTAATTTAGCTTAAGGTATTCAAAAAATAGATTATTATATAATTTTCGTAAAAATTATTTGGTGTGTTACAATCTTAATAATAATACAAGACATGAGGCAATATAAGAATAGAAAAATGTGGCGTTGAGGAGCTCTGAAGAGTGGGTTCCATCAGCTGCATTCAAGTTTCGTTTGACATTGATTATGGTAATCAATTTTTTTGTATTGAAAATTTTTTAGTCTGAATTTTTTAGTCTCATTTAGTTTTTGTTTTTGGATTTTTTTGATTTTTGTAAAAGAAAAAGTGTAATAATTACGATTTGGATGTGATATTTTATCTTATTAGTTTATATTACCTATTTTGTCTTTCTATACTACACTAAGAGAGTACTAATTGGTGAGCCGCACTGTGATGTTTTGGTCTTAAATTTTATTTATTTTTTTTAATTTCTACCTCATTAGTGCTCAATTAATGCTTCCAAATTAGAGAGATGAATCATTGCTATTAATTTAACCACAACCAGACTTCCATTCTCCTTTTTGATTGTTTCATTTATAATAAATAATTAGCACTTGACCAGTGTGATGTATAAAAATTTATTTTTAAAATAGAAAATTAATTTTGAATCTTAATATTTTATATAAAATATTTTAATAATTGAAAGTCACATATAAATAGATTTGTTAATGGCCGATGAAAATTTGTCGTTGTGTATGTGGTTCTATGTAAAAGGCTTATAAAAGTAATTTATTTCAAAGTTTAAAAAAAAAATGGCAAATTTTATAATATATAAATTATATCTTGGTTACAACTCATAATGTATTATTTTGGATATTAATTGAAAAGGTCTTGACTAATTTTTTATGTTTTTGGTTATGTCTAAAGTGATGTATTGAGTCTTTAATTATATTTCAATTAGTGTTTGATTATGATCTATTATAATATTTTTATATGACAATATTTTATAATTTAAATTATTTATTTTAATAATCTTGGTCTTAACGTTCTATAAAAATATTACTTGAATACTTATATATAATAAATTTAGTTAAATTATTTGTTTATTTTGACCATTTTAGTTCTATTGTGCTGTAAAAGTGTGATTATCATATAATGATTTCATATGATATATATATATATATATATATTAAATTATATGATAGTAAAACAAACACTCATTTTGATATTAAAAATAATAATTAAATTAGAAAAAGAATTAGTAATATAAAACTAAAAGTGATTCTAATTATTTAATTTTATTTTTCTTTTATATTTATTTGAAAAATAAAAATCTGTAGAAATATAACTACACAAAATTTATTTAAAAGATTAAATATAATTAAGAAGAAAATACAAAAATTAATTATGAAGAGTATGATTTTAATTATTTATTTCTGATAATATTAGCGCTATTGTTTTATAAAATTGTTACTTAAATACTTATATATATTAATTTTAGTTAAATTATTTGTGTATTTTGATAATTTTAGTTCTATCGTATTATAAAAGTGTAATTATCATATAATAATTTTGTATGATATATATTAAATTATAAAATAGTAAAATAAATACTCATTTTAATATTAAAAATAATAGTTAAATTAGTAACATAAAATTAAAATTAATTCAAACTATTTAATTTTCTTTTATATTCATTTGGAAAATAAAAATATGTAGAAATAAAAATTATATAAAATTTATTAAAAAAATTAAAAATATGTTATAGTTAGATTATCATATAACGATTTTATATGATATACATATATATATATATATATAATTATAAGATTGTAAAATAAACGCTCTTAATTAAATTAATATATCAACCATATAAAATAAATTAAACAACGACTATCTAAGAAAGAATCACATAACAGCATTTAAACCCAAAAAGAAAAAATAATGAAAACATCCAAACGATAGATACATTTCAATATGTGAAGTGATTAATCATCTGTAATATGATGTCAAAACATAAAAGAACTTACTGTTCAATAATTAAAAAAGTAATTCAAGCACGAAATCTAAATTTTAGAGGTTCCTCGAGAATATATATAGAAAAAAAAATATTTTTCAAATAGAGTCTATATAAAATAGGTAAAGTTAGTATAATTTAAATTAGGTTTTGGTTTGTGTAGAATTTTATATGTAATTAAGAAAATACATATTGACGCATATCTATTAGAAAAAAGTAAGCTCTTTTAATGTGCCATCTTAGTATAAGAAAACACTACTTTTAATTATATATATATATATATATGATGTAAGAAAGGAAATATAATTTCATATATAGGATCATTATAAAATTTAAACGACAAATCCATAATATATAATTGGTATTAGGGTATATAATAATGTACGAGAAAATAAATATATATATAATAAAATAAAAAGCAATTTAGCATTAAAAAAAAATCGTTATACCCTAAAAGAATTAATAAGAAAAACGTGACGCAAAATTGGTATTGGGTTGTGGATTATCTCAATTTACCATGAAAAATATATAGAAAAGAAATATTTGTCAAATAGAGTCCACATAAAATAGTTAAATTAGGTTTGGATTTGTGTAGAACTCTACATGTAATTAACAAAATACATACTGACGTGGCTCTCTTAAAAAAAAGTAAGCCCTGATAAGGTTTGTAGATTATCTCAATTTACGATGGAAAATATATGGAAAAGAAATATTTGTCAAATAGAGTCCATATTGTAATAATTCGTTCTGGCAGACCGCTCGAGCGGTCATTAGATCGCTCGAGTGTAGATGCATAGCTCTCAGTAATTTGCCAGTTTGCAAGCGAGACCATTCGAGTGATGAAGTGGTAGCTAGAACGTAGAAATTAGGCTTTCGGTATTTTCACTATAACTTTGCAAAACTTCTAGAACCTTGCGTTTGCTACTCGAGCAATGAAAAGTTCGCTCAAGCGGTATGTTCGGGACAGCTCACTTAAAAGTCGATCAAATCCATTTCTCTTTTACTTTTTCCACCCTCTTTTCTCTCTTTTTCTCTCTCACCCATTTTCAAAACCCTAGCCATAAAACACTTGATTTCTCTAGTTTTTACCTTAAATCCACCATAGATCCTTCAAGGAGGTTGAAAGGAAAGTTTGGATCAAGAGTTCCACTGATCGTTTTGCTATTTCATCAAAGTTGGAGTTGGGTTTTTACTTTTTGTCTTCATTCTTGAGGTAGGGATACTTTTAACTTGTTATATCTTTGATTTGAGACACATATGTAGTATTTTCATTATATATATATATATATATATAATGTGTTGTGTTAGTAAATGGGATTGATGAAAAGATGGCTATGCCTCATGATTATGGAAGAGTTTAGGTACATTATGGATTATTATTGTTGTTGATGATAAGAATTGGCCTTTAAACCAAGAAAGAGGAAAAACCCTTAATTTTTCCAAAACCCTGATTTTCGAATTTGTTCAATAAAAAGGGGTTTTGCTCAGTTAGTCTCTAAAACTTGAAATTTGGTGTATTGACTTAACTTTGATGTTGTAATATGAGATTTTGAAACTTTTTAACACAAAACCTTGAAATGGTGATGGTTGTGAATCGGAGAATCTATTGTTGATATGTAAATTATTGGATTGTTGTGAATTGAAATTACCTTAGGGAAATTGAGATTTGGAAATTCATGCATCATATACCTTTATAATTATATTTTGTAACTCATAAAACATTGATGTATGGAAGATGTTGGAATGGGGTAAACAGCGTATGAGTCCGGAGAGTGAGTCGAGCTTTGGTTTGAGTCGTGTAATGTATTTTGGTACCTGCGTGGGGAGTGAAGGTGCCTAATTGCCTTGTCTTGTGTATATCGCTGGATGAATGTGGAAAATGTTTTTGGGTGTCCATGAACCTATCGTTTTTGGAGTCAGCAAATGTGGAAAGGGAAGGTTTTGGTTGTCCATCGCTTCACCATTTTTAGAGCCGACAAATGTGTGACTATTTTCTGTATATTAATCTGTATATATATGTAAGGTTTGTGGCTCTTGCTTGGGACGTCATAGCATATTTACCACTCCACTTTTGTTGATAAAACTTGGAAATAGAAATCATGCATGGAACAAATTTTCGATTTTAAAAGGAGAAAACATGGACTGTATTCCAATAAGTGAATAGTATGATCATATGTATTTTGATTAATTATATAACTTCTTAAATGTATTCCTATTAGGCATTAGCTCATTCCAAAGCTAACCACCTTTTAGGAAAAGATGTTGATTCGCTACCTTAATGATTTGCCTGGGAAAAGGATTTTGGATGGGAGCACGAATGCTCTCCTTTGATGTTTATATGTTAAGCCTCGGGCTATTTTTGTATGAAAATGTAAAACTCAAATTTTGTATATTTAAGGATACTCCTTGAGAAGATTTTTTTTGGCTCTTTTCTTCTGTATCACTTCTTGTCTCTTGAAATATTTTATTTTATCAATGGATGTAAACGTACAATGATAATCACTGGAATAGTTCAATGGGGAAGAGGTAGTCTTGAAGTTTGTTTAATTATTATGGATTTGTTACTCTCTTCTATACATCTATATCGAGTTAAACCCAAGTAAGCATGATTCAAGAGGACATTTTTCTCAGGGCGTTACACATATAAAATAGATAAAGTTAATATAATTTAAATTAAGTTTGGATTTATGTAGAACTTTATATATAATTAATAAAATACACACTGACGTGGTTCTTTTAGAGAAAAAAAAAATGTCTTTATAATGTGCCACATAAATATGAAAACAAATACTATTTTTAATAATATATATATATATATATATATATGATAATAATATAAAAGATATGAGATGTATAATCTAGTAAAAGAGTCCACATTACTATTGTCATAGTCATTTTTAATCCTTGATTAAACAAGTCATTTAATTTTAATGCCTTTAAATAGTTTTAACCGTACTAAGTTAAATTGTTGCGTCAGCCAAGGATTGTCATGAATTGTAATCTTCATGATTAGTTATTTTTGGTAATAATGTCATTTGCTTCTTGACCGGTATAAGATGACAATGATGGAAACGAAATGATTTTTTTTTTAATTAGCAAAAGGAGAAAATTTATTGATAAAATGGAAATAAATACTTTTAGATCAATAAGTCAAGGTGACAAAATGCTTCATTGCCGACTAATATCCCAACTAAGTTGTCATGTACAAAGCTAGCAAATCATATGCACATCCAGACATAAAAATAAAAAAATCCCAAGAAGGTTAGCAAGGCACCGACCAACAACCACCAAACAAAATAAACCAGCAAAACAAACACCATCTAAATAAGTCTAAACAATCCAGCCAACAAAACTCAACAAGGCCAACAACAACCAACCAAGTAAAAGAAGTCGTCAATCCAAAGGAGGAAGCTACCACCCACCCATTCTGATTTGCTCAACCACCAAAAACTGAAGACAGCCCTCGAAACATGAACAGACGTTGATCAACCCGTATCGTTACTACTCCTAACAAGAATTTACAACCCATAGCAAAAAAATCGAAAAAACGCTCACAAAACCAACCGTCTATTTGCAAAAAATGAGCATGCATGAACCTGTATCTGCTCAATCTGATTTGCTGAAAATTGAGTACAAAGTCATTCACCATATAATCCTTGAAAATATTATTGGCCTTGGATTAACATGCTACTCTCAACTTAATCGCTTCAGTAATGGAATCCCAACTAGGTTGAATTCTTTCAAAAACTAGTTGATTTCTAGCAAACCCAATTGACCATAAAATTGCTAAAGGAATTACCTTCCAAACAGCTCTATGCCACTACAAAATTCTCATTCTAAGTTCTCATCCTTTAAGCATTCGCCAGGTATGAAAGCAGTGGGTCCATCTGTAAAAGTTGTCCTCCTTGAATACAACTTTAATACCACTTCCTGTGGAGAAGACTTCACCAAATCCTTGAAAATATTGTCATTCAGACTTTTCTGGTTTCAAAACACTTGCAAGTCAATTTGCTGAAGCCTTCTTCTAGTAGTGTTTGTTACATTCTCTCATCTTTCAATTTGATTTTATGGTTGCTCACAAAAATCAGAAGTTGGCCAAAAATTCAATTAGTATGATTATCTGAGTTTGTACTAATTTTTAGATACTCAATTATCAATCAATTTTTCCAAGAACATTAAAAATAGCTGGGGAAAAAAAAAAAAAAAAAAGAACTACTTAAAAAGCATAAATAAAATAGCCAATTAACCGTAGAAATACAAGGCATACTAAACCAATTAAAAAGAGCAAGCTCCAAAAAACAAGAAAAAAAAAAAAAAAAAAGCCAAACAGAGCATATATTACAATTCTATACTTGACTCACTGCATGTAGAAAATAGCTATGAATAAACCAAATGAAATAGCTACCGATCCACAAGGCAACTATAATAATCTAACTTAACAAGGAAACAGCAAGTCAATAACTAACCATACAGCCAATACATTGTTTTTTTCTTAGGAATTGGGAAGAACTTGCATCAGGTGATAAAAGGGAAGGAAAAAAAAAAAAAAAAATCATTCGTAAACTTCTTCAAGATAAAAAGACATTTCTTGATTATCAGTGCACAAACATTCACCAAAAACATGCATGGTGTATGTGTGGCTCCCTCTACATAAAATTCCTCATTGACATCAAAATAGCAATCAACCTCTGCGCCAAAAATAAGGAAAAGAAAAAAGAAAAAAAAGGGGGACAGTGAGTAGAGCACAAAGAGAAAGATGCAATCACTAAAAAAAGAACAACATATATACATATGAAAAAGAATATTACAAAGTAGCTAAATTTCAATACCCAAAATGACTCATCATGCATAGATTAAAAAATAAAATTTGAAATATAACAAATTAAAATATGTAAACACCGAGACATCTAAACTAGTTAATGAGTCCAATTTATATGACAAATTAACATAACAAAATAATTTCCCTGTATAGGATGAACAAATTAAACTACTATCTTAATTTAAATCATCACAATTTCTAGGCCCAGACAAGAAAAAACTGCTATCTACTCATTAATCTTCAAAACATATTTTAGATCAAAAAAGTAATAAGAAAAATGATTCCCTAGGAGGGGGACAAGACTGTTCAAAAAAAAGAGAGAGAAGGGGGACAAGAGTTCAATTACATAATTGAAAATTCAGATATTACTAGCGGTATTATTTGGGATTAGATATCAAACTAAACAACAAATAAACAAACAAAACAAGAATCAAGATGCGCGCTTACAATAGGGGGAGATCCATAGGCAGGCAATCTAGGAAGGAAGTAGGTTGATGGAACCCATAAGAATGGCAGCACAAGACAGATACACCGATTGTTGTAGAAATTCGAACTACAGTGCAATGAAGAAGAAGACTCTCATTGTCGAGCCACACAATGCAAAACACATCATCAGCAAGATGTGTTAGGGTCGTGTTCATTGCATGGGTATAGTCAGAAGTTTCACTTAGATATTGGCAAATCTTGAAATCTGCAATGGGCACGGATAACTTGTTTCCATGTACAAAATCACAAATATGAAGTTGTGGAAAATCATATTCAATCCAGTAAATTTGAGTGCCCACGACAATCGGCTTGCTTATAGAATTCATAAAGTGGACATCAAGAGCTATTTTTTCCCAATATTGATTTGCAACATCAAACATAAAAAGAGAACTCGATGCTCTGGCGCCAACCAAAATCTTTCCATCAGGAGCAGCTGTCGCAAATAAATTATTATAGCCAAGAGAAGATGGAGCATCATGTTTCAAAGGACTCCACTTACGCTTCCCTTTTCTTTTTCTGTTGCCTCCTCCTCCTCCTCCTTCTTCTTCTTCTTCTAAATTGGCGTTTAAAAATTCGCAACAAAGACCGGGAATGTTACTTTCGTTGCCACCGAAGACAAAAATTTTCCCATCAACCACCACCACAGCAGCATCTTCTCGGCCACAGATAGTGCGAGGACCTTTCTTCCAACCCTTCTCTGGATGATTAATATCAAAATAAATTACAAGGCGAGAGTTGTGAAAGCCACGACCGTCTTCATCAGTGTGACTCCCCCCAAACCTATATATTCTAGACCCTACCATGGCTGAGCAGGTACCATATTCACGGTCGGCTTTACCATTCTCCAACTGAGCGATGAGAGGTAGAGTCGCTGGATTTTCTCCTCTATGCCGCTCATCGTGATTGACAGCAAGACGAGCTGCTCGCAGTTCAGGAGTCGGAAAGTTTTGAACAAATCTTTTTCCGCTCATCTCCTTTCTCTCTTTCTCATTATTATTATTGCTAGATAGATTGAGCATGTACCATTCTTTGATGTTGTAAGAATCGTCAAACTCAGCGGCGGATAAACAGAAATATTTGTCATATATAGGAGGCTGTGGATTTTCTGTACATCTCACGATAACCGGTCCTCCTCTGTTCCTTCTCCCCATATCTATCGACCGCCGAGACGATGATGATGATGCCATCTAAGAAACGAATTAAAGTTGAAGACATCATTAACGCAGAGCAGAATTAAGGCTAAAAGACTTGATTTTTATAAAAGATTAAACTTTTACACAAACCACAACTTAAAAAAAAAAAAAAAAAACACAGGATGCATAATACTTACCTGAGTAGATTGGGCTGTCGGAGTCGAAATCGTTAAAGGAAGAAACGATTAAAAGAAAGGGAAGCTGTTACGGCTGTCGGAGCTTCTCAGCGACGAGAATCTATGGCCACTGGTGGACGAGAATCTATGGCCACTGGTGAGGGCTTTGGGGAAGCAAATCGCTATGGTTGAGGTAGGGAAAACTTATCGCAGTGGTGGATATAAGGAAGAAGATTTACACAGAGAGAGAGAGAGAGAGAGAGAGTTGCACCAAGAGGTTTTAGGTTGGGGTTGGGTTTCTTTCCAAAAAAAAAAAAAAATCAAAATAATAAAATAAATCTTGAATTTTTAATTTTATCAATTTAAATTATAATATTTTAATTTTTTTTAATTTAAATTATTCATCTATTTGTATTAAGTAAAATCGATAAAAAAATATTTTAATTTTTAAACTCAATATAAATATTCATAAAATGTTTAATATATATTTTTTTATTAAATTTAATGACTAAAACACATATTTTTTTGAATAATGCTTGGGACCCCCTTTTGGGGGTCACCCCTTCACCCCCCTTTGCCACGTGGCGGGTGGTGATTGGGGGAGCAGGAAAAAAAAGAAAAAGTAACCAATGAGAGAGAGGGGGGTCAAAGGGGGTGAGGGGAAAAGGGGGGATGAATCATTGTTGTATTTTTTTTTATCAATTTTATTTAATGAAAATAAACAAATAGTTTAGATTAAAAATAAATCAAAAGTTTAGAGTTTAAATTGATAAAATTAAAAAATTAGGATTTATTTTATCATAAGTCTCAAATTCAAATTTTTTTTTTTTTTTTTTTTGTAATTTTCAAAAAAAAAAAAAAGTTTGGGGCTCGAGTATGGGTGGACTTGGGTTTTGGGTTTTGGTAGATTAGGGATTTGGTAAAGCGTAACTTATTAGGTAAAAATAGTTTAAATAAATTAAAAATAATTGATTATTTGAAAGATGTCAGTGGATATTTTTTAACTTATACTTTTTGGATTATTAATTTTTAACTTACAATACATTACACATTTACCGGTCCATAATCTAAATTTGAGACTGTTATTTATGCCCGTGATATTTATCATGTGTCCTATTTTTGATAATTTAAATTGTTCATTTTATAATGCTACGATTATTGAATTGACCTAATTATTATTTTTATTTTTTATTGAGTAATTAATGTAGAACAAGAATTATATATTTTTTTATGTTTTTGTTGGGGACAATTATAAATAAAAAAAACTAAAAAAAAAAAAAAACTCCAAGCTTTGAGTCTTTTAACAAAAACAAATCATGAATTTTCAATTTTCTCAATTTAAAAGCTAATATTTTGATTCATTTTTAATTTAAACTATTCACCTTTTTTTCATTAAGTAAAAACCAATTGAAAAATAATATTATTGTCATTAAATTCAACGTAGGTATACATAAAATGTCTAAAATATCAATTCAATGACTAAAATGTAATTTTTTTTTATCAATTTTACTTAACGAAAATAGAAAAATAATTTAAGTTGAAAATAAATTAAAATTTTAAGATTTAAATTGATAAAATTAAAAATTTATTTTATTATAAGAGTTAAACTTTGGATTTTGTTTTTTATAATTGTCCCTTTTTATTTTTTATAATTTTAGAATTAAATTTGCATAGAATTTTAAATAGTTTAGATTTTTAATTTCATGTTCTCTTTTGTTTCCTAATTTGTATTGATTTAAGTTTCTTAATTTCTCTTTAGTTTCCTAATTTGTATAATTTAAGTTTCCAATTATTTTTCAACATATTTAGCCTTTGTTTGAAATATAAATTGATTTTTAAACTTTTTAACTATTTTAATATATGCTTAAAAAATTTTATTTGGAATAGGTTTTTTAAGAAATCTATGGCCACTGGTGGACGAGAATCTATGGCAGCTGGTGCGGGCTTTGGGGAAGCAAATCGCTATGGTTGAGGTAAGGAAAACAGATCACAGTGGTGGATATTAAAGGAAGAAGATTGAGAGAGAGAGAGAGAGAGAGAGAGAGAGAGGGGAAGTGTTGTTTTGGAAATTGATATAAAGTCCGTGTTTGGCAAGGGCTTTTTTGGTTATTTTAGTCACAAAAAATAAAATAGGCTATTTTATCCATAACAAACAAAACATCGCATCCAACCTATAATCATTACATTCTTCTCTCACAAAAAAAGTCAAAAAAGCCAAAAAGTCAAAAAGCCCTTCCCAAACCAAGCTTTTTAGCCCAGGCTAAAATAACTAAAAAAGCCAAAAAGCCAACCCACTTCCCAAACGGAGGCAAAGTTGATTTTTTAAAATATTTTTAATTTTTAGTTTTATAAAAAAATAAAAGGACGTTATGACATAAAAATGTTTAAAATAAAAATTATTCTTTGTTAGTGTTTAGGAAGTGATTATTTTTTAGATTTTTTAGTTATTTAATTATTTTAGTTTTTATGTTTGGAAAGATAAGATGATTTTTTTTGTTATTGTTGTATTGAAAAATATGTTTAAAATAATTGTATAATACAAAATGACCAAAGTGTCCCTACAAAAAAAATAAAATAAAAAATAAAAGGATGTAGTCGCTGTGGCAGTTACTGTCACAACCCAGTTTGTTTCTATGAAATGAAAAAAAAGTACATCTAGGTTCAAAAAAAAAAAAAACAGATTGGTATGAGGCTGATGTGTAACCTAAGGGTAAAATTGCATTTTTATCCGTTAGTTGAGTCCAGCTGGACAGCCTCACTATAGCCTCAGCTACAGTAAGGCTATTTTCTTTTTTTTTTTTTTTTTTGACAAACGGGCTAAAATAGCCTATTCCACGGCTTCCCAAACACTGCCAAATCAGATCCCAAAGGCGGGTTTGGGTTTGGGTTTGGGTTTGGGTTTGGGTTTAGGTTTGGGTTTGGGTTTCTTTCTCAAAAAAAAAAAAGAAAAAATTGGTCTAGGGTCCCTCCCCCACTTTTTGTAAGGAAAGAGATCTACAAAATTATTTTTTGATGTCTAAGGTCCTCCCATCTATCACAGAGAAATTCAGCCCCCTTCCTTTTGTCTACTCTCACTCATCACCACGATCAAACACGCACAGAGAGAGAGAGAGAGCCATGTCGATGACCGCCGACCTCGACGAAACACTCCTCATCGGCAGCTCCTCTTTCCCTTACTTCATGCTCGTCGCCGTAGAAGTGATTCCATTGGAGACAACAACACCCCAATCCCTACACTGTAGCCCAGACAAAAAAGTAGCCTCACCTCACCAATCTCTACTTTCTCGGCTGTTTGTTTCTCGGGAAACTAGTTTCCTGATTGGAAATCCTGAGAAAATGGAGAAGGTCAAGAAAGGTGCAGGTGGAAGAAAGGTCGGCGGTCCGAAGAAGAAACCTGTTTCCCAGTCCGTCAAAGCCGGCCTCTAGTTCCCGGTCGGCCGGATCGGCCGATACTTGAAGAAAGGCCGCTACTCTCAGCACGTCGGAACTGGCGCTCCGGTCTACCTCGCCGCCGTGCTCGAGTACCTCGCTGCTGAGGTCTCTCTCTCTCTCTCTCAAAATCTGTGAATCTTCACTGAGCTTGTTCTGTGGAATTTTTTTGGGCAAAATTGGTCTGAGTCTTGTGTTTAATTGTTAGATTTTTTTTTATTAATTTTAGTTGTTTCGAAATTGTTGAGCAAAGTTCTGATATTTTTTGGTTGTTGAGTTGGATCTAATCTAGTAGTTTTGCCTTTTCTGTTGAAAAGTCCTAAAAATGTACCGTTTGGGTGCTGAGAATATGCCATGCTGAACTGTATAGGTTTTAGTTTAGTTTAGTTTGACGAGACAGGGTAAAGTAAAACCTTGAAATTTCAACTTTTAGGCCTGGATCAAGTGCAATTTATGATTGATTCTCTTATTCTGAAAGCAAAAATTGCTATGATTGAATCCAGAGAAATTCTCTGGTGATGAGATTTTCTCTGTGTCTTTTCTGTATTTTTTGGGAATTTCTCTGGGTTGTGGAGTCCAGAATTTCTCTGGGTTGAGAGAATTACTGTAGAAAGATTTGTCTGGGAATTTCTCTGGGTTGGAAAATTTCTCTGGTTATCTGTCTATGAGTGTGTTTTGGTTAGCTCCTCAGTTCATCATTCTTGGGATTGAAGATGGGTTTACACTTGTTAGCCTACAAGAGTATTTCTATGATCAAATTAGAGTTTTTGAATCTGTAATAGGCTTCATTGCATTTTTCTAGGTATCAACATTTGTTTAACCCCTCTCTCTCTTTCTCTATTTAATGTGTTTTGTGTGTGCATTGTTTTTCTCTGGTTTGGAGTCCAGAGAAATTCTAGAAATTTCTCTGGGAGAAAACTAAAGAAATTTGCAAATCAGAGAAATTTAAAGAGAATTGGACCAGAGAAATTCAAAATTTCTCTGGACTCAACTAATGCATAAGAGAAATACTGAGAAATTTTAGAAAGAATTGAGCCAGAGAAATTATGAGAAATTCAGAATTGCTGTAGACTTTCTAGAGAAATTTGGTACAGAGAAATTTGGGCCAGAATTTCTCTGGACCAATTTTCTCTGGACTGAAATTTCTCTGGACCAATTTTCTCTGGACTGAAATTTCTCTGGACCAATTTTCTCTGGACTGAAATTTCTCTGGACTGAAATTTCTCTGGATCAAGGTTGAGGGACTTTAGACATTATGAAAATATTGTTGAGGGACCTTAGACATTATGAAAATATTTGGTGTCCTTTATGCTATAAAATCATAATACCAGGGATCTTAAAAAAAAAACCCCAAAAAAAAAAAGTAAGGATTGGTTTGGGGTGTCTTAAAAAAATGTATTTTTTATGTTTTTATAAAAAGATGTACAGAAAAGTAAAGAGGTGATATAATGAAAAAAAGATAAAAAGATGGATTATATAAGTTACCCCAAACCAAGCCTAAGTCAAAATAACAAAATTAATCTTGAATCTTTAATTTTGTCAACTTAAACTATAATATTTTTATTTTTTTTTCTTAATTTAAAATATTCATCTATTTGTAATAAGTAAAATTGATGAAAAAAAAAATATTTTAATTGTTAAACTCAATATAGATATTTATAAAATGTCTAACATATATTTTTTTATTAAATTTAATGACTACAACATTTTTTTTTTCAATTTTATTTAATGAAAATAAATAAATAGTTTAGATTAAAAATAAATCAAAAATTTAGAGTTTAAATTGACAAAATTAAAATTTTAAGATTTATTTTATCACAAGACTCAAATCCAAAAAAAAAAAATTTGTAATATTCCCAAAAAAAAACAAAAACAAAATTGGGTTGGGGTTCAGTATGGGTGGACTTGAGTTTTGGGTTTCGGTAGATTTGGGATTTAAATTGTAATTTATTAGGTAAAAATAGTTTAAGTAAATAAAAAATAACTAATTATTTGAAAGATGTCAGAAAGTATTTTTTGACTTGTACTTTTGGAATTATCAATTTTTAACTTACAATACATTATGCATTCTCCAGTCCATAATCTAAATTTGAGGTTGTTATTTATGCATGTGGTGTTTATCATGTGTCCCGTTCTGATAATTTAAATTATTCATTTTATAATGTTACGATTATTGAATTGATCTAATTATTATTTTTGTTTTTTATTGAGTAATTAATGTAGAACAAGAATTATATATTTTTTTATGTTTTTATTTGGGACAATTATAAATAATAATAAAAAAAAAACTCTAAGGTTTCTTTTAACAAAATAAATCATGAGTTTTTAATTTTGTCAATTTAAACGCTAATACTTTGATTTATTTTTAATTTAAACCGTTCACCTTTTTCATTAAGTAAAAACCGATTGAAAAATAATATTTTAGTCATTAAATTCAATGTTGGTATACATAAAATGTCTAAAATATCAATTCAATGACTAAAATGTAATTTCTTTTTTTTTTTTTATAAATTTTACTTAATCAAAATAGAAAAATAATTTAAGTTAAAAATAAATCAAAAGTTTTAAATTGATAAAATTAAAAATTAAAAATTTATTTTATTTCAAGGGTTAAACTTTGGATTTTTTTTTTATAATTATCCCTTTTTATTTTTTTATAATTTTAGAATTAAATTTGCATAGAATTTTAAATAGTTTAGATTTTTAATTTCATATTCTCTTTAGTTTCCTAGTTTATATTGATTTAAGTTTTCTAATTTATTTAGAATTATTTTTCTACAAACTTATGTGTTTCATTCATTCGATTAATAATATACATACGGATGGTAAAGACGAGAAAAATTAAAATTTTTCTTAATGGAATGGAGGTATAATAAATTCATATTATTTATAATAAAGTTCTTAGATTATTTATAATAAAGTTTTTAGAGATTGTCTATCTTTCTAGTTTAGACCTTTGTCAATTATTTTTCAACACATTTAGTTGTCTCAGTTTGCATGTACCAATCCTCAAGCTGCCATAGTGTCAAGAGATCGGAAAAATTATTTGGTACTCTTAGGTACTGTAACGTGCCTTTTCCATCAATCACAACATTGTTGGGATACCACGTAGCAATATTCTCTGATCAACCAATAACTTCTTGAGAAAAATACAATTTGCCCGATACATGAGGTTTATATGAGAACGCACCGTAGGTTAAATGAAATTAGAAAAGGAGATGTTGTTGTCCAAGTCACAACCGGCTGCAGTGAGTTTGGTGAATGCCCATTCCCATTTTTTATTTTTTTTATTTTATGATTTGAACGGTTCATATTATAAAATTTATTAAGTAAATTATTCATGTAAAAAATTAAATTGATTGAAAATCAAAATCTCTATAATAAGAATACATTTGTTTTTTAAAAAATAAACGGATAACATTATTCTTATAATTTTTAAAAATAATTAGGATCCGATCATAGGCCTACAAATGTTTGATTAATTTGATTTTTTTACATAAATGATATGCTCAAGGAATCCTATAACATAAACTATTTGAATTATCACCCACAAAAAAAAAAAAAAAAAAAAACTCGGAATGGCCTCTACGAAAACTCAGAATAAGATGCTGTGACTTGGAGTTACAACAGTATCCCATGTCCATGAAATTAGATTCCTAAACCCAATTAAGGAATGCAATGTTGCGATCATCTTGATTTGCGTGCACACAGGTCTGATCTGATTCAGTTGGATTGGATAGCTAAGAGATGGACTCTCTGAGACAAAAATATATAGTTTGGTGTGATTGCCGCTCTTATTAAAATTTAGAGTTGGTTTTGGATGTTCTAAAAAAATATATTTTTTGTATTTTTATGAAAAGATGTGTAAAAAAGTAGAAAGGTGATTTGATAAAAAAAAGATAAAAAGATAGATTATATAGGTTATGCCAAACCTAACCTTACTTATGCTGCTCTTTTTAGCCAATTATCACTAAGGCTCCGTATGGATAGATGTGGATTTTAAATCAAAAGATTTGAAGTTAAATGGATAAAAAACAAAACAATGGAAGAAGATAGGTTGACATAGAAGATATATATTGTGTTAGGATCATGGTAGAAAAAGAATTAATCCTTAGCTTGATTTCAAATAACTACTTTTATGTATTTATTTTAAATCTATCATGATAATGTTATTTAACATAATCTTCAAATACATAAGTAAATTATTATATCTAAATTTGAGTTATTGTCTTTGAATGATCAAGGTCAAGTCCCTAGGTTTGAAATACAAAACCATCCAAACAGACCTTAAGTTTTTTCTTTCAACTTCCATAAACACAGATATGGATTTTAGCTACCATATGAACAGCAATTCGTAGACTGTAACAATGGCTAGAAGTGATTTCTGAGAATACACAAAAAGAAATAAACTTTAAATTTTCAAACTTGAAGGCTTTATTAGTTGTGAGAAACAACAAAACGTACTTAACTCAATTAAGCCCAATACAATCATTTGATCAAGTTGGAGTTAAGTTTCCACAGCATAAGATACAAAACTATCATTCCCTTCGCTTCCACATTCTTTTCAAAACCAAATGGAGCACAAGATTATTCTAAAATTACAATAAATAAAAATCTAAACAACTCTACTTAACCAAAAACAGCCTTTTTTCTTGGGATTGTCTACATAGATCCATTTCCCCCGGTTGACTCTTATTAGAAGTCCTAGCCATTTCCTCCAATGTTAATCATTCTACATTTCACATGGTCATATGGTTGTCCCGCATTTTATTGTCAATTGGTGTCCCTTTCTAATTATTGTTTCCCTAAATCATGAATGAATTAGCATAAATAAACTAGAAATAAAAAAAATAAAAAATAAAAATAGAATGTGGGTTAATTTTGCTCTCAATATCATATTAAGTTATTAAGAACACATTATTTAGAAAATTCTCTCTCCCACACACACACTCACTCCCACAAGTACACTAACACTACAGTTCTATAATCTCTCGACATCTAATTTAGCAAAATACATAAGCCTCATCAAGATATCAGGTACATAAACAAAGAAATTGGGTACCTTGAGACTAAAAAAATATTATCACAAACCAAAAAAATAATTGTAAATACTCGCAGATCGGTTTTGTGCAGTTTGCGGTTCTGTTTTGACCCGCCCGCATGTATGCAGTTTGGGAAAAAGTCAAACCGCAACCGCCAGCAGTGCGGTTTGCGGTTTGTGCGGAGAGGTTTGCGGTTTAGATTTTTTCTTTTAAAATTAATTTTTGAGTTTTTTTTCCTATTTTATAAATATTTATTTTGGGTCATTTTCTTCCAATTTTCTAATAATACAAAATTAAAGTACAAGATCTAGTATCATTGGCAACTGCTGAGGAAATGAACGTGAGATGTAAACAAAACTCACACAAGATGTAAACAAAACCATTTTAGCAATTTTAGAATCACTACAGTCAAATATTATCATCATAGCTATTCGATACATACTATAAAATTAAATAACTCAATTGTTAAACACATGAGAAATGCAAAAGAGAAAAGTAAGTGGTAACTCACAGGTGTCTAAGATATGCAAATCCTTCCGTATTCCCAAACACAAACAGATTATCTGCCAGTGGTACAGCTATGGCTGTCCCTGGGCATCGGTGGTGTGCCTTTTATCACAGGTTGACCCCATGCCCGTGTAGCTGCACACAACAATATACATATAAGAAGAAAAAAAATCTATATAAATGCCAACAGTCCATGTTTTTTATAAAAAAAAAAATTAAAAAAAAATATATATATATATATATATTGAGCTAAGTGCGTGCGGGTTGCGGCGGGTGCTGTTCAAACTCACAACCCGCCTGCAACCCGCAAATCTTATATATTTCAAACCGCACCCTACCCTATTCACTTTGTGAAACCGCTCATACATGTGCAGTTCGTATCGGGTAGGACGGATTGTGCTGGTTGGATAATCCTATACCCAGCCCTAGCAAGTGGGTACCTAGAAATTGAGATCTAAGGCCAAGTTTGGCAATATCAAAATAATCTATCTTTTTATCTTTTTTTTATCACATCACCTCTCTACTTTTCTACACATTTTTTCGTAAAACGACAAAAAATACACTTATTTAAGTCATCCCAAACAACCTCAGGAGATGATCAGCTGTCAAGCACATAAATGCAAAGTCAGAGATTTCCCCAATGTGACAACTTTGTATGACCCAATTTCTTCATACGCACGCACGCATGCATGCACCCACTCTCCACTTCTGCAAAGCAAAAAACAAAATCAAAATGACCGCCTCGTTTGGGAACAGGCTTTTTTAGTACTTTTTTGATTTTTTGACTAAAGTATGATAGTAAAAAAAAAATTAGTATGTTTGGAATGACTTTTTGATTTTTTATGAAAAGATGTTTAAAAAGTAAAGAGAAAATGGAATTTTTGATTTTTAGTATAGATTGTTGTCTTTTTTATTTGTTTAATGACTTTTTGACTTTTAAACTAAAAAATGATGTTGCCAAACGAATCTCCTCATAAACCAATATGAAATCGAGTTCTAAATTAATGATAAGCCAAATGAAGAATGTGATTTTTATAGTAATTCAAGGACTAACAAACCAAGAGAGCTTTGAGGGAATGACCTCGCAATGAAGCCGTGGAGGAGAACATCAACTCATTTGCAGAAAAGAAGAAAACAGTCAGAACAGAAAACATAAATTTGGTATAAATCCTATTTTTCACTCTTGTATTGAAGCATAATAGTTTACTTTTTTAAAAGAATAAAAAATAAAACTTTTATTGCCTAGCTGATAAATAAAATAAAATTAATGCTTAAAAAAAAGCATATTTTTTCAACTTTTTAATCGTGTTCTTCTTAAGAGTAATTAAAATGGCCTTTTAGTGAAAAAAATGAATTTGCCAAAAGCCCATTAAAAAAAATTAGTGGAATGAATTTTTTTAATCAATAAGTTGACTTAGTAGTCCATGTCAAATAAAATTGAAATTTTATATGTCATTTAAATAAAGTTTAAAACATTTTTATTTCATTTTTTAAAAATATTTTTGTTTATAAATCATTGTTCACTTGAAATATAAGGTCATATTTGATAACGTTTACAATTTTTTTTTTTATTTATAAAGAAAAAATCATATATATGCTTATTTTGATAAAAACAAAAGAAAAATACATAGAAATACATCTGTTTAAAAAATTTGTCTTCAAAATAAGTGCGGTGACTCTCAAGGTTGCTAGAAGGAAGATTATCGGTCGTCGAGTATAGTGGTCAACAATGATTTCGAGTATAGTGGTCAGCAATGATTTATGATAGAAAATGACAATCAAAAGTGATCGTCAACTATTAAAAGTGATGGCCAAAGCTTTTCTTTTTCTTTTTTTTTTTAGATTCATACAATGGATATGTAGATAGGCTACTCCATCATATCCGTCAAGGAGTATTGTCCTTTAACACCTACAGCATATGTGCAGGGAATCCCACCGCACCTACGTCAGGGCCGAAGCTTAAGCCTCCCGCGTGCTCCAGACGCTAAGAAGTGTGTTTAACCCCAACAATGAGCTATTGAGACTCGAACCCAAGTCTTGAGCGAGAGAATCGAAAGTCTTATCCACTGAACCAACCCCCTGCGGAACACATCTCTTACTGCGTGCTTGGACTCAAAATCGTGGAGCGAGCAAGGGAGTTGTGTAATTTATCCTAAATCTTATTTGGGTCCTATAATTGCAAAATGTAGACGAAGTTGCAACTTAGAAGCCCCTTAATTGCAGAATGGGTTGGAATTAGAAGCCCCTTAACATTCTTGTAGGGGAAGGACCTCAAAAATGTTATGGGAAAGACAACGGGACATGCTCCAATTTTCAAAGAGAGATGATGTTCTAATAATGGGATTGTTTGTTACAACTTATAGAAATTGATTACAGCTTATTTTAATTTGAGAGTTTGCGTCAAACTGTTTGGTAAAAATAACTTAAATAAACTAAAAAAATAAATGAATAAAATAAATAAAAAACAAGTTATTTAGAAGCTGAGAAAGGAATACTTTTAACTTTTATTTTTTGATTATCATATTTTAGCTTAAGAAAAGCTCTACCAAACAGGTCAAGTGATCAATTAGAAAGGGAAAATCTGATCCTACAAAAAGGCAATGTTCAAGTTCATTTGTAGACTTAACCTGTACAACTTGAATAATGCTAAAATATGTATTTGTTCTTCAACGAAATATTTCACAGAGAGTATAAAGATAATAAGACACATATGGTACACGCCACGAGTGTAACATCCAACTAAACTAAAAGACATTGGCTCAATCCTTCTGTTTCTGCTTCATGGTGTTGAATTGGAAAGACAAATGCTCAAAGAAAAGACAGTTCAAGAGATGAAAATTGTTGTTTCTATGCATCAATCTTGTCCACTCAATGCACAAAGGACTGCTGATTCAAGCACCTCCAAATTCTCAAGCCAATCAGTGTGGATAAGCAAAACCTAACAATTTGACTTGATCGCCCGGTCAGACTGCTAAGAGTTCAGTGAATCATCACTAGGACTCTGATCAAACCCACCATCATCTTCTGGATCAGTGAAGGCTGTCTCAGGAAAGAATTCATGATGTGGAAACATCATATGAAATAGCTGCCACACAGCAAAAGCACCAATCTCAATTAATTTTATATATATATATATATAACAGCAAAACAAATTCCATGGGATTGAGCAGAGATAAAGACCATGTGTGGTCAAAAAGAAAAATGAAAATCCTTCTCAAAAATTATGCAAAGTTGGAAAGACAATACCTTCTTAGTTGCATCTAGAAGATCATTGTAGTTTAGATTCCCATCTGGCATAGGGGTTGAGAAAATGGAATCAAATGAACACTGGAATCAACAAAGGCAACTATCAAAATGCCATTCTCAAGCTCAAAGATGTCAAACCAAGGACTTACATACATAACTCACTTTCATCAGTTCAATATTTCAGATTGTAAGAAACTATGGTAATAATAGAAAGGTCCATTTGCACCACATGTGAACTTTAATCTATCATATCTTTTCCTATTCACTTTCCATAACCATCCCCATTCACTCTCCTACCATATCCTGCTCCTCACAAGGTATCCAACTATCTCCCAAAAATAAATTATTGAAATTCTCATTGTACAAAAAAACTTTTGAGGAGGGGACTACAGAATGGGATTAAGACTAATTGAGTTCTACTGAATAGATATATTATAGTGCCTTTTCTATATCCAATTTTCATACTAATCCCTCCTCATTACTCCTTAACCTAAAACATAGACTCCTAAATACCCAAGGATCTGCCTGTCCCCCAGAAAGCAGTCCGGAACTCGAGTAATCTTGGATTGTTACAACCATCAGAATAAAACCACTTCCTGCTGGGCTAATTGACCAGAGTGCACAGGCAACCAGAAGACTTGACATGCTTGTGGCAGCTCAATAAAACCTCCAATTCTCAAATAAAAGACTCAAATACATAGCACCCCAAAAAATCAACAAACAGCAGGAAAAGGAAAGGGACAAAAGATAAAAACTAACCGTAGCCATTTCCTGTATATATAGAGCACTCCAAAGTAAAGTGGGCTTCACTTCTGCATTCTCACTTTCATCTGTGTTGCTATTTTCAGGTGTTCCAGAAATAGGAACTGAAAAAATAGCATTTACAGCAGCATGCAGTGATTTTTTTCCTTGAATGGCATCATCACACAAAGTTGAAAGATACAAAACATACCTGAACCAAAAAAAAAAAAGAAGGAACAGTATAAATCAACTGATGCAAATTCTTCCCAACATATATCAACAATTAGCAACATACTTGCAACAAATCCATAAGCCAATAATCATAACTCCATATTACAATAACAGTGAATATTTTCATTCACTGACTAAAACTTGAAACAAAAATATAAAAATTTAACAGTGTGAGCTCAAACAATACGAAGTTAAATAACTTGATTGGGTAGCCACCAAAGGGTCAGTCAACATATGGGGGCATACGTTATTGCTATGATCAACAAACATTCTATCACTAGATACTACCCTATTTAATCATTAATTGATGGCAAATGCCAGCCACCACTAAAAGTATATAAAAGGCGTGGACAGGATGGTTCTAGGGCACGAGACTTGATTTAGCATATGTTGGATGACCAGGGACCTACTTGGGATATTTGACTAAACATGAGTTGGAACATATATGGCATTGTGGGCCTCCTAGTTAAATGAAGCAACATTTAGAAATATTTAACCACATGTTTTTATTCAATGTATGCAACCATTAATAGGTTCATTTCATTACAACAAATTTATTCCGCCTATACCTCTAGGAAATAGGAATAGACTTCTGCACCAAACACATGCTTTGTGAAGTCTATAAATAGATGTAACATCAAGAATTTGAAGCATGACGAATGAATGAGAATACAAAATTTCCCAGTAGCTTTCAAGCTAGTTGTTTGATACAATCTTATTCTTTGGTGTGATAGTAAAAGAGGTCCTAGGTGTGATCCCTAAGGTAATCTTGGCATGAGGCCTAGTTGTTCTTAGTACATAAAATGATCTTTTTTCTTTTGGGGGTAGACAGAGAGGACACTCCCTAGTTCCTTATTTGAGAAATCTCCCCTAAAACAACAAACTTAGGTTAATATCAGTAAACCTAAAAATGCACGTCCCTGTTAGCATGAAACTATTAGGAAGTGTTTTTAGGTACAAAAAGCAAAGAAGATCCTATTCAAATTCCATTTTGCTATGCAATTCTTATCGAAGAATTAGAACAGATTTAACCTAGCAGTCAATCAGACATTCCTGCAATCCGAATCAACTCAAAAGCATGCAAATTTTCTGTGCACTTATATAATGATTACATTACCATTACACCTTAGGACAATATGGAAACGGAAGATCAATTCATTTAAAAATTTCATGCGATGTGTAGTTGTGCATTGAAATGGTCTAGCATAAGTCCTCTTTTGTAGGCCTAGTTCTCAATGCTCCCACTCTGTTCATTTCACTAAATATTAGGTTTAGCATAATTGTCAAAATTTTGAAATTGATTAAAATATGTCAACATGATGAATGAAAATTTAAATCCTCATCAAGAGCATGCTACAGACAAACTTACCAAAAAAGAAAGTGTATGCAATGGGTAAAATATCTTTTTCTTTTTTTTTTATTTCTTCAGAGAACTCCAGCTGACCGACCCTGTCATCCAGTAGAAGGCCTCATGAATAAACTTTGGCTACACGCAATCACCCGCAAACTAGATGTATCAGTTAAGCCCAAGTGTTTTGCGCCCCGTGAGAATCAAACATGAAAAACCTCTGGAAATGACCCTGTAGTGGAGCTCCCATATGCAAGATTGGTGTGCTATTTAAGTTAAAAGAAGCGTTAAAAATAAGATGTGCCATCCAGTTGAAAACAGGTTGAGCATCTCAACTGTGTACACGTCAGAAAACAGACCCCTTATTGATCTTCTCTCTCTTCGAAAAGAAAAATAATCCAATATGCAGCCCATTATGAAAGCAAGATGGTAGAAGAATAGTTCACGGCTAACAATAGGTTCTTTTACTTACCTTTATCCAATCACATAATTGGATGCGCAGGCATGATCCAACCAAACCTTTACCTATATTTCTAATCAGACTTGCACACCTAGATATTTTTTAGATGTATATAACATCTCATCCCTCAAGACCATTCTTTGGTTTGACAAGAAAATTTAACTATATTTGAAAATTACACCATCATAAACAGAACTTCAAAATAATTGCCCCCAATTTTGATACACTCTTATTACATCCCAATTCATAGACAAACTCACTGTTAACAAATTTGAGATGCTAAATCCAACGTGTTAGCGGCTGATATTGTACAGTATTGGGCCATTAACGAGAGACAACATGCTAATCAAAATAGCTTTTCAGTCATGATAGCATGACCAATCTAACTCAAAACAAGTACAGGGTTATCAAGGGCCAAAAAAAAATTATTAATTTATTTATTTAGTTTCTTCTTGGTATAATAAGCCCAAGCACAATTACACACTAAACGAAAGATTAGGCTCAGTACAAGGTACACACACAGAATTTGAATAACAATGCATATAATAACACATTCCATTGATAAAAAACAAAAAATACCTGCAACAGAAAATAACAAGAGGTATGAAAGGAAGAAATAAACATTTAATTCAAAAAACAAGTGAGAGAGAAAGGAAAATAGTAACTAACATGCCAGAAGGACAAACAGCTAAACTGCTACCTATCTGGAGAACTCTGATTGACGCAACCTGCTCAGGGTACAGAGCTGGAGAGAAAAAGAGTAGTCAATAGTATGTTGTATTTCACTCGTACAAATTTACAATAATAATTGGTGCATTGAACTCACATTTAGGAGGATATACTGCCAGAAAAGTTGAAACATCTGGCTTTAAGGAACTCTTTGTTATGCATATTCCCCTAGCCACCTTACCCCTAAAATCTTGTAGGCCAAAATCTTTTAATTTAGCTTGCAGGATATCTGGGGAAGATTTAAGTAATGGTGATGGAACAATAAATGATGGACCCAGGATTATCTGATGGCTGAATAATTCCTGACCAGAAGCCACCTTAACACCTTTGTAACTCCCACTATCCTACAAAATTTTCACAAGAACATAACAATGGAATCCATTTCACTTTAAAAATACTAAAGCTCAATTTACGACAATCGTTAATTACAGAAAATGAACACAAAGCAAATGTATATATCCAAACCTTGTCCATTAGTAGAGCATTTACTGGCATTCGAAGAACCTACACAACAGAAGTTTAAATTTAAACAAGAATTATAGCTGGTTGAAGCAAATACAACATTTCTACATCAAATGAATATTAATTTAATCCAATCAGCAAAAACAGTATTAAAAATCAAAGAAGCCACAAATAAAATGCAATATCAGTAGCAGTGCTCCACACAGAGCATGAAACAACAAATGAAATTAAAAACAATTACTATTTTTTGAAGAAAAAAAAATTCACTATCACCGATACTTTTAGCATTCATATCTGGCACAAAAGTGTGAGATGAATGAATGAGAACATGACGAATAAGATGGTTCAAGAAATTCACATGATGTAGTCATAACAAGATATATTTAAGTATAGTGTTAGAAACTGACTACACCTGGTACAATTGCAGAGAAGGGACGCAGGACATGTTTAACAGAAATTTCTATTGGAGGTTGCAAAGGGAATTTTTTTAATTTCATGATTTTGTTGTTAGACACTGTTAAACTAAATATGAAAACAATTAATTGCTTGAGCTAACAGAAAGGGTTATCAGAGAGGCAAAGGCTCCAAAAGGGGGAACAACCCTACCTAGAAACTTCTTGCAATAACATTATCAAATAGCTCAAATCTTTTTCTAAATGAAATACTAGAACCAAATTTCCCCTCATGAGAGAGACCGTGGGTGTGTTTGGTTTGTTTTTGGAGTGATTTTCAAAAAAAAATAAAATTGGGGAGAGAGTTTAGATATTTTTTTGGTTTGTTTGGTTGTATATTTTGAAAGTAGTTTTAGAGTTTGGAAGTTTGGGATGATTTGATATTTTGTTGTAATTGAGGAGATGTGTGTGAGAGAAAAAGTGATTGAGAATGAGAGGAGAGAGAAAAAGTGATTGATTGATGTGTAAGAGAAAGTAATTTTGGAAATTTTTTGAGAAAAATCACAAACCAAACAAAATTTTAGAATTTTTTTTCGAAAACAACTCTCCCAAAAACAAACCAAACAAGCCCCGTGTTTCTAGGTTTTTCACTCCATTTGGATTGTGAGGGAAGGTGAGAAAAGAAATGAGTGTGGTTTCTCAACTAGGTGAGAAAAGAAAAGAAAAGATTATACTTTCTCACTATTATGCTTGGATGAATAAAAGAGAAGAGAATGTAGTTTCTCACCTATCTTGTTTGGATAGAGTAAGTAAGAGAAAGGAAAAGAAAGTGTTTTATTTCATTTTACTAAAATAACCTTCCGCATCAATAAGTTTCGTTTTTTCATAAGGGTGATTTTGGTATTTTAAACAAGTTTCATTAAGTGAAAATTAGTATAAGATCCCACTCCCATTTTAAATAATGGAAGAAATTTACGATATTATTTTATGATGTCTAAGGTCCCTTAACCTCATACCTATATATATCACAAAGAAATTTGACTCTCTCTGTGCGATCTTCATTCTAAGGTGAGTTCATTTCTCTCTCTCCAAAAAAAAACCCTCTCTCTCTCTCTTTGCACATTCCTCTCTTTCTCTCTGCTCCTTTCTCCTCTCTTGGTCTTCATCTCCGACAACAGCACCACCACCCCCACCACCACCACCCCCACCCCAACATTACCATCCCACCGTCGCCTCCTTGCCTCATCGCCGTTTTCCGTCGTAGCACCGCCACATCTCTCTCTCTCTCTCTCTCTCTCTCTCTCTCTCTCTCTCTTCATCTTCTTCTCCGATCAACTCCTTCCCCATGGCGCCACCCCTTCCTCCACATCCTCAACAACGACTTCTTCTCCGGCGGCGCAGATTTGGTCTAAAAGCAAGGCGGATATTCATCTCTACAGTGATCATTTCTCTCTCTCTCTCTCTCTCTCTCTCTCTCTCTAGAATTCTCTCACTTTGTTTTTGTTTGGTATATCTGTATCGATTGTTGTTATGGCGAAATTGACTCTAATTTCTTGAAACGAAAATGTTAAGATCAGCGTTGATAATTTGAGTGTAAATCCAATTGATTTGATCAAAAAATGAAACTAGGTTTCCTCAATCAATCATATGATTTGTATATATACATGTATATTTACAATCTGGTTTGGTGACTTTATATAATCTTCATCAATTTGGTTTAAATGTTATAAATGTTAAGATCATTTTTAAATGTATATAAATGTTGAGATCATTTTTTTTTATGTTTTGCATATAATCTTCATCAATCTGGTTTGGTGACTTTATGTTTTTTATGTTTTATATACATGTATATAATCTTCGTCTCTGGTTTTTTTTTTTTTTTTTTTTTGGATCAAGTTTCTCTAGTTTTATCAAAAACACAAAGAAAATTTCTCTAGTTTGGAGAATTTCTCTGGAAATTCTAGAAATTTCTCTAGTTTGGAGAGAATTTCTCTGGGAAGTCCAAAAAAAACTAAAGAAATTTGCAAACCAAATAAATTTGTGCAAACCAGAGAAATTAGAGAAAATTTCTCTGCACAGTGGGAAATCCAGAGAAATTCTCTGGATCGATGTGTGAAGGATCTTAGACTTTACAAAAATATTGGATAAGGGACCTTAAGAAAAAATCCCCTTTCATTAAACCCAATTCTTTTCTCACCAAATCTCACCACTTTTGGTGAGAAACAAAACACAGATCTGGTGAGAGTCCATTTCTCACCATCTCTCATCATTTCTCACCTTACTTAACCATCCAAACAAGTGAAGGGCTTCCAATTCTCACCATTTCTTTTCTTTTCTCACCAACCCCCTCCATCCAAACAGAGAGTTAAGCTTACAACTTAGTAAATCTTATATATGTCTTTCATTTCCTTGTAATTCAATATGAGTTTGCATTTAAGAGGGAGACAGAATAACTGCTTATAAAAGAGATTCCATCAACCACTTCAAGAATTCAGCAGCAATAACACAAAGGTATACAAGTCCCAGCAAGTACTTGCATTTTCAAAACGAAATCAGGGGCTAGGAAAAGAAAAGGGTTCAACAATTATGATAAGATGATGATGATGATGATATGGTGCTATAACTTTTCTGAAAAGAACTCCGTCATTAGTTTCTATGAGTTAAGTGTAACATCACAAATGTAAAAAACTTGAAAAAAGATGAAAATGTAAAACGAGAAAATGAAACAAAGTTAAAGCGAAAAGTAAAAAAGCAAAAATGTTGGATAAAATTAAAGAAATTAGGACAGTACAAGTCATTATTGTTTCAGAAATGCATCACGAATGATGAAGACAAAGATGTAATATGAAAGGAGACCAATAGTTGGCCAATCAAAACCACAGAACTTACATATAGACAACCTTTTACTGCAGCACGGCGGCAAAAGGCCTGAGGCAATTCCCCTTGACCATAAATAGGGTAAATCAAAGCCCCAAGTGCATTAGAAAACCTGACAAGGATGAGGAGAACAATAATTAAGATTATCAGAGATTATTAAAACTCTTTGTTAGAGGCAAAAAAGGGACAAGATTGCGAGGAGAGGGAGAGAAAGAGAATAAATGTGGAGTCGTCCATCAAGATGGTTCACATGATGACCTCATTACAGCCTCACAGGTATAGGACATAGTTATAGAAAAGCACTAAACTTTTGTTGTCATTATGCATTCAAGCTCATGAAACACTAATACTAAAAAGATGTAGCACTAGTAAGCTTTTTGCTGTAGTATCTAGCCATTTTAGAGAAGCATTGCTGATTTCACCTTTGAAAGATAACACTTAAATGGAAAAATCTGTGCTTTCAGTACGGTCATTATTACATCATTTAATAATCATTAAATTACAAAAAATCACAAAATTACATTGTTCCAAAAGCTTGTTAAAAAGGACATTACAACTTGTCCCGCAATATAGGGTGCTGGGATAGATGCTCCAAGTACTGGCCTAACCTTTCGCATTTTTTGCACAACGTGGCTAACCTTATACTCAAATGCACATTCAGCTCCCAAGCTGTTATTGTTCCACCAAGCAATGGCCCATCTATGAAATTTTGTTGATGCAATTTTATTTTGCTTCTTTTGAAAAGGTATAGGGGATCCAAGCCATTTTTATTTATTAAATAAATAGAATGTTCCCTGAATCTTATTAGTCTTTATAAACTTTTGTGGATTGTGGATAGAATAAAAGGAAAAGTCGTGTGGTTACTCAGTTAGTCATACTTAATGTACTCTTTATCATTTTTTTATCTTTATTCTATACATCTAGGGGCAAGTCTAGGGTCCTTTAATCATTTTTTAAGTCGCAAGTGCCACTCATCTTCTCCATGTTTTCCCATTAGTTTTTACATTTGCAGTTTTAATGACAGGGGGGCAGTTTAGAATTGATTGAAGTTCTGGTAAGAGAAAAAAAAAAAAAAAAAAAAAAAATCATCCAATGTCTTTTAACCTTCAGATTTTCTATTTTCAAGAACATACAACATTATCTTCATTTTCTTTCTTTAAAAGAAATATATGTCATACACTTAGATGCAGAACATTTTTAAAGTAATAGTGGTCATGGTTACAGAATAAATGTTTAACCATAAACAGAAACAAGAACCTGCCCACTGATGAGTGGTAAAGTGCTAAACGATTTATTCCATCTTTCGTCTTCAGAAAATCTTTACAAACTTCCATGTTGTCTTGATCATAATCAGCCATTGCTATTGCATACAGAATAGTCCTACATGGAGAAAGGTTATTTAAGTTACTCAATTCATAATACAAAGAGGGAAAAAAAGAACTTTAGCAAGGAATCCTAAATGACCATCTAAACATATGATTGCATTGAATAGGTATGAACTCCATTAGACGAGAATATGTCTTCCACTAAAAAGCCAGCCATTGCATAGTTTACATGGAAGCATCTATCAAAAAACACCCTGGCTTTTTCAAATTCTCTTCAAATCAAAGAAAATCTCAAAGTAAAGAGAAGACAAGGCTTAATGCAGATGTGTTACAGAGTTGTAACTGACATTATTGACAAAAAAGAACATCTTAATAATATCTTTTAAAAATGGCCATTGCATGGATGGAGAACCAGTATCCCCCAAGTATATCGTTAACACAATGCTTAGGTGAGTTGCACAGATGAAGAACGTCCCTATCCACCTATTAAGATATTAAATGTAAAAAATGGTATATTATCAGGTGAACTAAATCTCGAATCTCCCTTCATGCAGGTATAATGTTAAAAAATATCATTAATTTTGCAAAGGAACAAGAAAGTTTACACTGTTGAAAAGTGAAGGCTCGATTTGGTTCCAGATAAATGAGGGGGGAAATAAAAGGAAATTGCTAATAAATGGCTACATTTCTCAACATTTCCCTTTCCTTCTTCTTTCCAAGATTCAGACATGGGATTTATTTTTTCCTTTTTCTTCACAAACCAACTAACCAAACGCCTATCACACAATGGAACCAAGAAGAGACGAACAATTATTATATTTCTTCTCAAATCCATTTTCACTAAGGAACCATTTCCTTAACAAGATAATGGTGGAAAATGTAGGGAAGAGAAGAAGGGGAAAAAAATCAAATTATTTTGGCTTCTAAACTTAGATTTTTGTTTCTTACCAAAAAAGCAGGGAATTTGTTAACACAAAATTTTCATCAAAATAAATTTTCCTTTCTTTAACTTCACTTTCTAGCATTTTCACTTTACATCACACCATTTTCTTTCTAATCTAAAGGACTCTAAAGCCAAAGCAACCCCCTCTATGCCAAATCAAAAAGTTTAACCCGGTAACCTGAAATTTGCAAAGCAAGTAATCACTACACATACCATGTCAAACATTTATAGAAGAAAACAACACCAATATGCTTACTGAATTACTACTTATTGTATGCATCCACTTGCATATATATGTATTAATTTTCACATAACCTGAAATTTATTTTTATTTTTTTTATAAAAAAAAAATCATACTTTGACACAAATAACATAACAATGAAATAGAGCAATTAACAAGGGCATAGAAACAGAACAAGAACTCTCACTAACAGATATAGAAAGGCAAATACGATTTAATCTTTGGCGGCAATCGCAATTTGTTCAAAAAATCAACGAACGGACTCTCCAAATCCTCATCAGAAATCCTACCACTCTCATCACAGCTCTCATCACCACCATCTGAACCAACAACAGCAGCTTTCAAATGCCCATCAACAAGCTTAAAAAAAATCCCCAACCTCGTCTTCACAGCTAGCCCTAAAGTCGTATCCGAAAATATTGCCGATCGCGAATCGGGCACACTCGACAACTTCCCATCGCCATCGCACACAAAGTTGGCATCGACGCTCTTGAACTCCATGTACTGACTCGCTCCCGATTTGAGCATGAGATCAACGGCCGAGTCGGCGCAGAACAAAACCCTAGGGCCGGCCAAATCCAGGTTAAATGTTCTGGAATGTTGGAGGGGTTCGGGGGAGTGGGAGGAGATGTCGACGTCGGAGTACATGGGTCTGGAGGAGAGATCAACGGCGATGTGATCGGAGGAGGAGGAGGAGGAGAGAGGAGGGGAGTGGTGGGAGGAGGATTGGGAATGGAGGAAGGAGGTGAGGTCGGAGAGAGGGAGAGAGGAGAAGTGGGAGCCGTAGAAGGAGTTGGGGTCGAGGTGGAGGACTGTTTTTCCGGCAGCGGAGGAGGCGGCGGCGAGGACGGATTCCGGGAGGCCGGTGCCGACGATGATGAGGTCGAAATTGGTGGGGTCGATGGGTGGGTAGGACAAGCTGTCGTCCATTGCAACGGAGACAAGTGTTGGGGATGTCTGTCGGCGTACTGGACAGTGCGTGTGCTGGACTAATTCGCAGTGCTCAAGGACGTTGGATGTCTGGTGACGAAGGTATAGAGAGAAATAGAGAGGGAATATGTGTTTATTTATATATTCAAATATGTAGGGGCGAGCATGGTTCGGATTAGATTGAATTGGGATAAAATTAGGATTAATTTGTTATTTATGATTATTGAAAAATTGAAACCGATCCAATTTATTTAAATCATGAAACCAATCCGAACCAATCCATTTAAATACGGATTGGATCGGTTTAGAACTATGGATTCATATAATTAAATAACAAAAATATATATATAACACTTTAATTTCATAAAAACATAAATATAACGCTATATTAGTTCTATAATAGTAACATGTTTTTTTATAATAGCGATATACTGTAAGAATTTAGACCATTATAAATTAAAATTAAAAACTAACAAGTAAAAGTAATAAAAAAAGTTATTATACGGATTTAGGTTTGAATTTAGGTTTTATATAGAATAAGAGAAAATACTATGGAGGACGATGTATAATAAAAATATAGACTATTTGTATACGGTCCGAATCGGTTCCAATCCGGAACCGTGGGGTTCAATCCGGAACCAATTCGTGGACTACGGATTTTTATTTCTTCAATCCGGAATCGAACCACGGATTCAAAAAATCAATCCAAACCTATCGGATTGGACTGAACTAGATCGGATTACGAATTTCACGGATTCCTTGCTCAACCCTACAAATATGAATGAATCAATCGCTCTAAATCAAATCATCTTACGCTGTGCTTGGTTGGAGAGTTGGGGAAAGATTTGAAAAGACAAAGAGAAAAAGTATGTAAAATTATGTAAAATATAGATATATTTTTTTTTTCATATTTCACCTATCTTTTTTATTTTTCTTTTTAAATCTTTCTTTAAATCTCTCAACCAAACACAGTATTAATATGTATTTATATATTCAAATATGAATGTGAATCAATTGCTCTAAATCAAATCATCTTAATGGCCCTGTTTGGTAGAGCTGTGGGAAAATGCTTATAGCTTATGCCTAAACAGCTTATAGCTTATAACTATGAACATAAGCTGATTTCTGACTTATAAATTAAGCATCTCCTGCCCCACTCAAAGAATAAGCTGATTTCTGACTTCCAAAAAGTTATAAGCTATGAGCTATAAGCTAAACCAAACACATCAAAATAGCTTAAATTAAGCTGAAAGCTGAAATAAGCTGCTTTTAAGTTTTGCCAAACAGGCACAATGTATGGAATCTGAAAGGTCGGTCAATCAATCAGTCTATATATATTATTCTATATATATATATATACTAACAGTCCCTCGTAAGTTTAAAAATGTGTTTGGTTGACCAGATTGGATAAGGAAAAATTATAATAATTTGAATTCTGAAATTGTGAATCTCTCAGACTATTTGATTAGATTGGATATGTATATTGTATTTGTTTTTTCATAATATTAGATGTCTGAAAATGACTATTTTTAATAATCTAATGTTTGATTGAGCAGACTAGATAGAATAAATGAACAAAAGACTATTTTACTATTTTTTAATTGTTTACTAAATAATAACAGTATTAAACATACCTTTAACATTTTAATTATTTTTAGCTACATTAAATAAAAATTTATTTTATTTTATTTTTTACACAATTAAATAAATTTTTTTTAAAATTAAATAAATAAAATATATGTTATTTTTTTAATTAAAATTTTAAATAAATTTGTTTTTAAAAATAATAATAATAAAACAATGAAATTAAATAAAACATCTATTAAATTTAAATAATGAAATTAAATAAAATATAAACAAAATTTAAAATAAAACATCAATAAAATATGGGCAAATTACATATACCTCCCTCGAGGTTTAGCTAAATTACAGATATCCCCTAAGGTTTCTCAAATTACAAATACCTCCCTGAGGTTTATATTTTCATAACAAATTGTCCTCTGAAGTTTATATTTTTATAACAATTTGCCCCCTAATTTGTCATGCAAATATAACCTTCAGGGGGTATCTGTAATTTCTCAAACCTCGAGGGGTATATGTAATTTGCCCATAAAATATCTATAAAAAATTATTGTAAAAAAATAAAATAAATAAAATGTCAATAAAAAGTTAAATAAAAGGGCAAATTACAAACACCCCTTGAGGTTTGGTGAAAATACAGGTTCCCCCTGAGGTTTGACAAATTACATCCCGCTCCCTGAGATTTATATTTTCATAACAAATTGCCCCCTGAGATTTTTATTTTCATACAGATTCCCCCCTAATTTCCCCTAATTTGTTATGAAAATTTGACCCTCAGGGGATAATTTGTAATTTCTTAAACCTCAAAGAGGAATATGTATTTTTACCAAACCTTGAGGGGGTGTTTGTAATTTGCCCTAAATAAAATTATTTTATTTTTAAATTGAGACATTTAAATTTTATTGAATTTTATTAAATATAATATATAATTAAATAGTAGAAGTTTAAAATGGTCATTTTACCACCTAATCCCAACAGTGGATAGTCTCCCAAAAATTGTCTCACACCCCTCCCAGGATACAATAGTCCCTCATATGGGGGATAAGGAATCCGGCCGGACTCCATGTCCGGCGGACTAAAAAAAAAAAAACAAACGGCGAATTTGATGCTTCCCCTAGATTACAATCCGCATAGTAAATAGTTACTCCTTATCCCCTAATCAAACACACCCAAAGTGGAAAGATATCAACCATTATAAGTTTGGAAACTAAATAAGTGCACTTTTTGACTTTTTATGAAATATGGGTTGGGTTTGAAGTGATGTGGTATAGAGGTGATGTGACTTAAATAAGATGATGTGACTTAAATAGGTTAGTGACTTTTTGACTTTTTTTTGAAGATGTCAAACTTAGCCTAAGTGCATGTTTGGGTAAGCTTAAAAATGGTAAAAAGCCAAAAAATTATTATAAAAGTCAAAAAATTATCACTATTCACAAAAATATATATATATAAAAAAAATTAACACAAAAAAAGTACAAATTAGCTGTCAACTTCGTATCATTGCAGAGACACGGTACAATGTGAAGTGATGGAACCAAGTACATAGCGAGTGCACAAAATATTTACACAAGACGGTGTTGTTTGGTACGTGAGGCCCACCACGGGTCCTGTTTTGATAATCGGAACCGTGCAATGTATACAACTTGTCGAGTACTATATGTCTGTAAAAAATCACATTTATCGGATATTGATAACTGTATGATCAAACCAGTTTTGTATGAGAAAAATGAACGGTGAACAAATTAACGGTTGACAGAAAATTAATCCGATCAGATACTATTGATATCTGATCAACGTGATTTTTTATGAGCATATATTACTCGACGATTTCTACATATTCAACGGTTCCGATTATCAAAACGAGACCCATGATAAACCCCTCACGGGCCGAATAACACCGTTCAGTCCGAGAGACAAGCTGCTCCTACATTCTACACATTACAGCCCCACCGTGCTGGCTTCCCATACAAATCAGTGTCAGCACACATTTAGAGATGTTAGGGGTAATATAGTAATTTTACTATTTTATACAATATTTTAATGGAAAATTCTATTTCCACATACTCTTTTATCTCTATGTACATAATTTCTCAATGCACACCCTTATAAAATTGGTTTTATGTTTTTGTTCTCAATTCACACCTCACATGTTCCAATTATACCCTAAACTAACATTCTTGTGCACACACCACTTAAATCATTTGTTCCATAGAGAATCAATGGTGTAGACCCATTTTAAATTCCACCTACCTTGAAAACATAGCAACATATTTCACAAGAAATCCCTCAGCAAATCGCTCTATGAATCTTCATATTATACAATAAACTACCTCATTTGATTTTCAGTTACATCATCAAACTGATTTCTTCAATCAACAATCTAGTCAATATCGTAAAAGTCATTATTTGGCATCGACTTGTATCAACATAGATCTTGAAACAACATCATTTTGTATCTTATTCCATTGAAGACGTACAACTCCATCTATCTCTTATTTTTCATAAACTCTCGTTTTTTTCTAGAAGCAATTCGATTTTGTTTATTCGATATCAGTTATCCGAACGAAAAAGGTTTGTTAGATTTTTAACTTCCGAAATATGTAAAAAAATTCGGAACTTGGTTTCTGAAATAAATTTTTTAATTCGAAAGTTGAGTTACGAATCCAAATTCGGAACTTGATTTTCAAATAATAATTTTGGCAGTTGATATCCCAAAAAAGTAGCATGCTTTGGCATTAGTTTACAGAATTAAAATTGTGAAAAAAAAAAAATTTGCACAAAAAAACTTACATTTTCATAACTGCTTTCGTTGTAACCAGGCATATTATTATTTCAATTTGAATTTCCATTAATTTGCAACTCTTCCATCACAAAAATCAAGAATTATGCTAGATTTTAATGACAAAACGATATAATCAAAGCAGTATAAACTTAGAGAGTAAAGCAAACAATGAAAAAACTAGGATTTTTTTTTTTTTTTAACTCAAAAGGTGTATATTGAGATTTTTTTGTTCTTAAAATATATGTACAAAGAATTTTTCTACATAATATTATGGGTGTTGCTGGATGTTTATTATGGTCATTTTTATTTAGGATATAATTGTCATTAAATTAATACTTCATTAAATGTGTGTCCTAAACTAATTAGGTGTGTGGAAATAGAATTTCCCAATTTTAATACACATTTTTTCGTAAAAGTCAAAAAATTATCCCAAACAACCATTTTTTTTTCTTCTACTTTTTTATCTAAAAATTCAAAAAGTGCACTTATATAGTTCATCCCAAACAACCCCTAAATCAGCAAAACGTCCGGGAGGATGAGCCTTGGTGAAGATATCAGTAGGTATCAGTAGAAGCAATGCGGTGGAGATGAACCGTTCCACGAATAACATGCTGACGAATAAAATGATAATCGATGTCAATATGTTTAGTACAATCATAAAAGACGTCATTATGAGCAATTTGAATGGCACTGTGATTATCACAATAGAGAGAAGTAACTTCAGTAGAAGAGACACTCATGTCGGCAAGAAGCCAGCAAAGCCACAAAAGTTCTTAAGTAGTATCGGCTAAAGCGCGATATTCAGCCTTAATACTAGAATAAGCAGTGGGAGTCTGTTTCTTACTGCGCCAACAAATAAGAGAATCCCCTAGGAAGAAACAAAACTCGGTAGAACGACGATCAGTGGGATCCCCAGCCCAATCAGCACTAGAATAGTCATGAAGCTTAAGTGAAGAGACAATGAAAAAGTGAAGACCATGAAACAAAATGCCTTTGAGATAGCGAAAATGCGAAGTAGAGCATCATAATCTGGCGTACGAGGTGTCGTCATATACTAACTGACAATGTGGAAAACATATACAATATTAGGACGAGTAACTGTAAGATAGATAAGGCTACAGACCAATTGTAGATAGAGGGTAGCATCAGAGAGAAGAGTGTCTTCTAGTGGAGTAAGGTGAGCTTGAGGATCAGTCGGAGTAGAGGCAGTCTTGCAATCTGTAAGTGCAACACGAGCAAGAAGATCGAAAGCACATTTAGCCAGAGAGAGATAATACCAGTTGAGTCATGAGAGATTTCCAGACCTAAGAAATAATTGAGAGAACAAAGATCTTTCATCTCAAAATAGCGGCTAAGGAACTATTTGAGGCTAAGAATACCAGTCTCATCATTACCTGTAATAATCATATCATCCATATAAAGAAGAAGAAGAGCGGCGCCCTGAGCAGTCGTCCGAATAAATAAGGCAGAGTCATAGGAGCTAGAGGTGAAACCAAAATCATAAATAGTGGCACTGCACTTGGCAAACCAAGCACGCGGAGCCTACTTGAGGCCATATAAGGCACATTGCAGCTTGTAGACTTTATGTGCCGGAATAGAAGACCCAGGAGGGGGTTTCATATAAACCTCCTCAAGAAGATTCCCATTGAGGAAAACATTTTTCACATCCATCTGAAAAATGCCCCAATGACGAGCGGCAGTAACAGCAATCAAACTACGGTAAGAAGTGAGGCAAGCAACAGGAGCAAAAGTTTCTTCATAATCAATACCATATTCTTGAGTGAAGCCCCGAACAACCAGACAAGCTTTGTATCGCTCAATAGATCCATCAGAATGAGTCTTGATTTTATAAACCCATTTACAACCAATCGCAATCTTACCAGGGAAAGATCAACAACAATCCAAGTATGAGTTTTGTCTAATGACTACAATTCATCAGTTATAGCTTGTTGTCAAAGAGGGTTAGAACTGGCCTCACGATAGGTAGTAGGCTCATAAGTAGAAAAAGTAGTTAAACCAACAATATAATCACGAAGACGAACATTAGGTTGAGTGACTCGTTGTGGACGACTGGAAGGGGCATGCTCAAGAGGGGATGAGCCAGATGAGGAAGACTCAGCAAGACCATCAGGACCATTAGAGAGAACAAACTCGGCGGGATCAAGAGTAAGCAATGGCGTCTCTAGAGGTGGATTATCAGGAAAAAGATCTATAGAGGAATCAGTAAAGTGAAGAATGGGAGCTGGAGAAGATAAGTGAAAAGAGGATAAGGAGGAAAACATTTTATGTTCCTAAAAAACAACGTGGTGAGAGATACGAAGACGTTTAGAAATTGGATCCCAACACCGATACCCTTTATGTTCAATGCCATACCCAAGAAAACAACAAAGACGAGAATGGGGTTCTAGCTTGGTATGTTCATGAGGCTGAAGAAGAACAAAACATGCAGATCCAAAAACCCTAAGTGCGATGTAAGAAGGGGAATTGCCATACAAACACTCGTAGTGTGTTTGATTATGAAGGACTGGAGTAGGGACATAATTGATAGTGTAAACAGTAGTAAGTGTAGCTTCCTCCAAAAAAATTTCAGGACAAGAAAAAGAAATGAGAAGAGCTCAAGTAATATCAAGAATATGCCTATGTTTTCGTTCAGCACGTCCATTTTGTTGGGACGTGCTGGCACAAGAACGATGAGGCTAAGTACCATGACTTTGAAAAAAAGCCAAAAATTCAGAATCCAGGTTGGAACGAAAAATCTTTATGGTTTTGGAAAATTGGGTTTGAACCATTTTTGAAAAAATGTAATAAAGTTGTTTAAGTTCAGAATGATTTTTCATAAGAAATATCAAAGTATAGCGGGAAAAATCATCAACAAAAATAACAAAGTAACACGATCCCCCCATGGTAGGTGTAGGGGATGGGCCCCAAATATCATAATACATAAGATCAAAAGGAACACTAGAAACAAAATTACTTTTATTAAAAGATAAAGCCGGTTGTTTGGCAAGTTGACAAGATAAACAATCCAAAGTATCTGAAAAGACAGATCCTAACTGACCACTAGAAATTAAAAAATTTAAACGACTAACTGATAGATGACCTAACCGACAATGCCAAAGATGAAAGGGGGATAAGGTAGAGGTAGATGTAGAGGTAGCCAATGGAGTGGAAACGAGAACATGAAGATGGATGAATTCATAGAGGCGTCCATGCTTACGGCCGATCTGAAGTGTCTATCCGTTCGAGGGTCCTACACCAAACAACCATTAGCAGAAAAAAGTAACAGTGAAACCATGTTTACATAACTGACTAATGGAAATAATGTTTAAAGTGAGAGCAGGAATAAGATAAACATGAAATAAAGACAAATGAGATGTAGAAACAAAACCAATATGACTCACTGATATGAGAGATCAATCAGCAGTATGGATAGAAAGAATATGAAGAGAAGAAGATGTGGAGAAAAATATAGTAGAGTCCGAAGTCATATGATTACAACTGGCAGAGTCAAAATATTGGGAAGATGTACCTGAGGCCACAGACAAGGCAGTAGCAGGAGGAGTATTGGAGGTGGAGAAAAACTGTTTGATCAAAGTTTCAAGTTGGTCTGAGAGAAGACAGGGGTGGAAAGATCAAAAGATTCAGACTGTAAGAAGTCCTTAAAGGCAGCAGCAGCAGTACGATAAGCAAGCATAGACCAAGATTGAGCCCCGAAATGATGTGAACGTCCCTGTAAATGAGAGCCACAAGAAGATGACCCAGTAGAGGATGGGCGAGATGGATTGTGAAAGCAATCTTGCTGGAGATGTCCGAGGCTAGTTATAGTAACAGCAAGACCTGACTGAACAGTGAACCAGAAGATGAGTAGAAGGAAGCCCGCAATTCTGGCAATAAGTGCACCGATGAGTCGACCGTGTGGAGGAAGTGCCCCTTGACTAAGGAGTGGCCAGAACTAAGTCCACATGTGGAGTGGAGGATGGATCAAGATGAGTTTCTTCAGAGAGAAGCTCCTATATAGCCTGCTCAAGGGAGGACAAAAGGCGTGCAATGTAGTAGGGCAGCCTGGACTGGCTCAAAGTGAGGAGTGAGAGCCATAAGAAACTGAACCAACCTCTGCTGATTGCGATAAGTGATAAAGAGAAAAGTATCCTCAAGATGAGGCCAGACAGGTTCAAACAGAGCAAGTTGATCCCAAATAGAATAAATTTGAGATAGAAAGTCATTAATGGACTGACCAGGCTGTTGGCACAAGCGATGGAGGTGGCTCTAAAGTTGATATTGATGAGCAAGACCAGTAGTCTGATATTGTTCTTTGAGGAAGTCCCAAATATCTTTAGCAGGTGTGGAGACCGAGCCAAGTTGAAAGCGGCCGAACTGAAGGCTAATAAATGTAACAGACATATTCTTAAACTAAATGATGATCTGATAATTTTTTCTGTCTCATTCCTCCAAATGGTCAGAATATTTGCCTGCAGATTCCTCTATCTCTTGGGTTGGTTTAGGCACATCACCAGTAATAACACGCCATAATTTCTTGCCCTTAAGAAAGCCAGTCATGGCTTGGGCCCACATAATATAATTTAAGCCATCAAGGATAATTGAAATAGGATGAGCAGTGTCTGAACAATCCATAGAGACAAAAATAGAAAAAACATAGCATACTAGTGAATCCGAAAGGTCGAAAATAGGTGGAAACCAAGCCAAAAATGAGCAGAGAAGGTGCAGAAAATAGACAAAAAACAAGCCAAAGGTTGAATTTCGGTCAAACAGGGCGCAGGGCTAACGTCAACAAGAGGAAGGCTAATGTTAGCAGGCGTGGCTCACGTTAGCGAGGAGGAGGCGCGGCGCATGATAGCAGAAACGGTGCAGAGCAGGTTAGTAGAGGTGCTGGAAGCAGTTGGGCTTGAGTCGCAACATAACGGAGCGGCTGGATGAAACAGTTGAGGGCCGATGTCAACGCGTAGTAATTAACGTCAGCGATACAGAAGGTGAACGTAAGGGCGCATGAGCGAGTGGCAGCAGAAGTGGGTGATGCTTAGAGTGTCAGGCGGCCCGTGTGGGCGCGTGCGGGCCCGTTTGATGATGATTTTGGTGGCGTTAGAATTGGGAGAAGATTTTGAGCCAGATGATGGTATGGGTGTCTGAAAAAAATGATCTGCGAAAATTGATAATAAGAAATCAGTACCCAAAACAAATTTAAATAGTGAAGGGAAAAAGAAAAGGAACACCAAAAAGTATGATGAAACTTCTGGTGATGAACAGAAAAAAAAAAAAAAAAAAAAAAAACTTTATAGCTCTAATAGCATGATGAAGGTATAAAGAGAAATAAAGAGAGAGAAAATATGTGTTTTGTATATATTCAAGTGTGCATAATGAGCTCCTTTATATAGGAGAGAATACATATGTTAAATATGGAATGAATCAATCACTGTCAATCGAATCATCTAATCTATGGAAGGTGCATTAATCAATCAATCAACCTATATATATTACTATATATATACATACTAACATATGGATTCAAGCAGTAGGTGGGACAGTCGTCAGTTTTCACTGTTGAATTATGTATGGTATGGGATATTTGGCAAGGCCTGAAATTGGCTTGGAGCGAGCCAAGGACATCATTGTCGGTCGGATCATCATAGACTCTGATTCGCCAGAAGCAATTTTAGTTCAATATTTGTCAACATATTTGGGAGCTGCAACAAATCTGCCGTGAGAGCCCTTGGCATGTGATGATGCAGTTCGTCTTGGGTGGATGGGTCTGGCTGGTCCAAGCTCTTCAAGTTCTGATTCAGGCGGATGATTCCACCAGATGACCTGTAAGCAAGTCCAAAGGGGAATGGGGTAGTCCCCCAGTGAACCCTCCGGTGAGCAAATTAGTAGAGGAAGAAGGAAATATATATATAGAGAGAGAGAGATAGAAAAACTTAACCTTCCTCTTGTCTTCGATTCTTGCTTATATCCTTTGGTAATTTCACTGTCCCTTGCGACGTGCCCCCCTTCCGCCGAAAGCCTGTGCCATAGCTTACCTTGTTCAGGGTGAAGGGGCTCTGTTCTGACGGGGAGGTGTTGTCGTAATAAATGTTGTGATGGGCTGCATTAATGGTGATGTGTTGTGGCAATAACTCTGTAGATCTTTGTCTGCTGATGTGGCCTGTGTTTCACCTGCCATGTGCCCGAATGTCATTGGCCCTCCATGCCCAGATGGCCTCCAGCTGTCTTGGGCTTTGTCAACCGGGTTATGCTATGGGTCCCAAGCGATGGGTTTGGGGTTGTTTGCTGTAGGCTGTAAGCCTTATGGGCCTATCCATGTCAGTAGTCCCCCATTTCCGAGTGCAGCTTTAGTCCAACGAAGGGAATAGTAATAAGGAAGAGAAGTGCGAACCGAGTGGAGAGGCCGACCGTTAGGTGTGCCGACCGCAAGGGTGGCCGAGCGGGGGGAGCTGATCGTGAGGGTGGCCGAGTGGGAGGGGTCGTCCGTTAGGCGTGCCGACCGCAAAGGTGTCCGAGCGGGAGGGGTCGACCGTTAGGTATGCCGACCGCAAGGGTGGCCGAGCGGGAGGGGTCGACCGTTAGGCCTGCCGACCGCAAGGGTGGCCGAGCGGGAGGGGTCGACCGTGAGGCGTGCCGACCAGGGCGGCGCGGGGCTCAAAAAAGGGGGGGCGTGCCATGTGATGATGTGAAATGGAAAGGACAGGGTAAGGGGAGAGGACAGTGCATTGTGGCCATACACATGGCAATATCGTGGGGGAAGTGAAGCGTTGGAGCAGAAATAAAACGATAGGTCATGAGGGGGGGTTTTGAAAAGGCGGTTTTGGCGGTTGATTTGAAAGGTTTTTAAACGGGCGAAAATTAATGTGGATCCATGGAATACGGGTAAACCGTGGGTTTTTGGTATAATTCATTTCACCTACCTTTTTACAAAAACTCAAAATATCCAAGTGTTAATTCCTTCATTGCGCACGACACACCTGTGCAACATTTTCTCAACTTCCTTGCTCCTGCGTCAGAAGTGATTCGTAAGCAAACCCTAGAAATGGCACAAGAAGAAGTGGTGAATGTGAGGGTGGACCCTCTGGGAGACGATGATGTAGAAGAGTTAACAGCGCGATATAGGACGGAGACACGAATGGTGGGGGTGGGGGAACCGGTTTGACAATCGCAGGCGTCGGCCCTGATATTGGCTCCAAGGCCAATAAGCCAAGTAGAGTCGGATCAGTGGCACACTAAGGCTGACAAATCCACAATTACTGCGGCGGATTTGGAGGCTATCAGGGAAAAATACCAGATTCCGGCTGAGGTGGAGTTATTGTTGCCAACATCAAGGGAAAGGCCGTCTGATGCCAGGCCAGGGGAGTTTTCCCTTTACGAGAAGGCGCTAAAAGGTGGGCTGAGGTTGCCACTGCCCCAAGTGGTGGTTGACGTACTGAACCGTCTGGAGGTAGCGCCGGGGCAATTGATGCCCAATGCATGGAAGATTCTGCTAGCCTATGCTAGCGCGTGGCCCAAGGCGAATGGAGGAGAAGCCATGGCGGTAGACGAGTTCTTTTCCTGTTATAAGGCTTCGGGGCAGCAAGAGACGTGGGTCACCCTACAGGCAGTGATGGGGAGGGGATTGGTGGCGGGGCTGCCGACATCGATCAAGGGGTGGCGGCCACGGTGGTTCTACGTATCTGCCAATGGGGGATTGAGAGTGCGCACCATCTGGAAGGTGCCCATTAGGTCGATGGAGTCAAGACTGGGGGCAGCGACGGAAGAGAGGGTGAAGAGGGTGAAGGAGCAGAGGGAGAGAGAGAAGGCCAAATGGGACGACCTTGTTCAACCGTCCGCATTGTTTGAGGCAGGGTTGGGACCGCAGCCAAAGGGTGGGGACCTCGACCGAGCAGAATTGGAGGCGAGAAGAGAAGTTCAGGAAGCAGAGGATCAGACCATACTTGCCAAAGCCACGAAGTTGAAGGAAACGCGAGGAGACCGACCGCCTCAACCGATCGTGCGGGAGAGGATCCGACCGCACCCAAGGCCGCTAGGGGGGAAGGACTTAAGCAGTTTTGAGCCACGACTGCCCCCAGTAGATCTTGTAAAAGAACAGGCCAGAAAGAAGGGGGAGGCTCTGAAGAAGAAGAAGAAAAAGAAGAGGAGTGCCCCAGAGAGAGCTGCAAATGAGTCTGGGGCCAAGAGGGCTAAGGTGGCCCCAACTGAGGTGGAGACCCCTGTGGCCAAGGATACCCCAGAGGTGGTGAGGGTCACCCCCATACTGGAGGGTTTGGAGACTATCCCAACGGTGCAAGTAGGAGTTGGGTTGACTGAGGCTGAGCCGAGTGGGAGGGAGTAGACCCAAAGGGGCCCTGCACCTCAGGAAGGAGGGGTCCGTCTAGCCACGGCAATCTACCACGCTCGCGCGGTAGCGGGAAGGTTGGAGGGAGAAGAAGGGCCAGCCAGGGCGGGGGCAGACCGCTTGGTGAAGATTGTGGAGGAGACAGCCCTGCGCTCGGCCTCCGGATTCATTGAGGCTGATCTGCTGAGGGGGTTATGCTCCGCCCAAATGGAGGTAACCACCTTGGCAGGGGCCCTTCTAAGGAAAGCAGGGGCTGCCAAGCTAAGAGCAGAGGAGGCCAAGGCCCAGTTGGCCAAGTTGAAGTAGGAGAGTGCCGACTGGAAGACTGCCCATGCTAAGCTGCAAGCAGTCAAGTTGGAGCTGGAGGACGCACGCCGTAAGGTCGTGTCGCTCGAGTTCCAACTGGCTGGCGAACAGAAAAAGTTGGAGGAGTCTGAAAGAGCCTGCGCCGTTGCGGTCGAGTGGCATGAAGAGGCCATGAGCAACAATGAAGAGCTGGTCAGGCAAAAAGATGAGGCAGATGCCAGATTTGGAGATCTGTTGAAGGAGTTGGAGGATGAGCGCGCTAAAGCAGAGGAGGAGAAGGGGAGGCTCGTAAGGGAGTTGGATACAGAGAAGGCGAAGGCGTTGGCGGAGATGGAAAGTCTGAGGAAGGGAATGGAAGAGGAAAGGGCAACGACGGCAGCTGAAAGGGGGGCCCTGCAGAGAGAGCTGGACGAAGAGAGGGCGAAGGCGGCTTCTGAGAGGGCGGCCTACCCCGATCTGTGCGTCGCAGCAGTGGAGCAATACAAAGGGTCTCCCGAATTTCAGATGGCAATAGATGCTGCAGTCGCCAAGAATCTGGTTGGGCAAGAATCTGGGGGGGGTGGGCCCATCAAGGACGACTGCTGGAGGTAGGACGGAGGCAGAAGTTATTGAGAGCTTCCAGCAGTCAGACTTCTACAAGCACGAAATGGCTGAGTTTTGGGACAGCGGGTGGAAGATGTTCAAACGCAGAACTGAAGAGCTGTTCCCAGACTTAGACCTGAGTAGTGTAATGATTGGTGAAGATGATGTGGCCCAAACCCCCCTGGACGAGGGCATCGAAGAAGAAGAGCTTGTATCCAGCGAAGAGGAATAACCAAGGAATAACCAAGAAGAGCTTCTTCTCTGTGTCTGTTTTTTTATTTTTTTATTTTATTATAATGAACTTGTGTACACATTGTAAATGAATAAAATTTTCGTTTATGTTGTCAATTGACTGTGTTGGCCTGTATTGTCTAAAATGAATGAAGTCTTGTTATAAAAACTGGTCATAAAAATTGGGCAATAAAAATTTCGTGCAAAGTTAAGTTAAAAGTTCCTCCCTGCAGAGTGAGATTGGATTTGTATGAAAATTGAAAGGATGATAGTGGTTTATTGAAAAATTAGATTATGAAATTGTAGAACATAATATTCGAATGGGGACAGAAAAGTAGGTTGCAAATCGTAACTAAAGGGTTAATTGTAAACTTGTAGAGAAGAGATTGGAGAAACAAGCTGGGTGGGGTGGGAGATAATCTGATTAGTAAATGAAATACGTGAGAATACCTTTAGAATCTAACTAAGTAGAAACGTGGTCCTGGAATTGTGAATAAGTTTCAAAATGTGACTGAGTGTTAAAAACGTGGTTCTGCTTTACGAAATTTTATGGAGAGGATGATCTCAGCATGGAGTGCTCAGTTCAGGCTGAGGCTTTGAAGTGCTCAGTCTGGTTGAGGCTTTGAAGTGCTCAGTCTGGCCAAGGTTTTGAGTGCTCGGTCTGGCTGAGGCCTTGAGTGCTCGGTCTGGCCGAGGCTTTGAGTGCTCGGTCTGGCCGAGGCTTCTGAAGTGCTTAGTCTGGCTGAGGCTTTGGGTGCTCGGTCTGGCCGAGGCTTCTGAAGTGCTCAGTCTGGCTGAGGCTTTGGGTGCTCGGTCTGGCCGAGGCTTTGAGTGTTCGGTCTGGCCGAGGCTTCTGAAGTGCTCAGTCTGGCTGAGGCTTTGGGTGCTCGGTCTGGCCGAGGCCTTGAGTGCTCGGTCTGGCCGAGGTTTCTGAAGTGCTCAGTCTGGCTGAGGCTTTGGGTGCACGGTCTGGCCGAGGCTTTGGGTGCTCGGTCTGGCCGAGGCTTTGGGTGCTCGGTCTGGTCGAGGCTTTGAGTGCTCGGTCTGGCCGAGGCTTTGAGTGCTCAGTCTGGCTGAGGCCTTGAGTGCTCGGTCCGGCCGAGGCTTTGAGTGCTGCAAGTGAAAGTGTCATGAGAGCGACATACAGACATTTGAATTATAAAAGCTGAGAACGTCGGTCGAAATTTGCATTATGTATTAAAGAGGAAAATACAACAATGTTAACAATACAAAAGTATGAACTCATTGATAGTAACGCTTCAAATGTTCCGCATTCCAGGGGTGGGGGAGGTCTCGGCCTTCCATGTCTTGAAGTCGGTAAGTGCTTGGTCGTGGTTGGGCTTTCACAACATAGGGTCCCTCCCATTTGGCTGCCAGTTTGCCCTCGGTTGAATTCTTTGTGGCAAGAGTCGCTTCTCTCAAGACAAGGTCCCCTACAGAGAACTCTCGTGGTCGAACTCTGCGGTTGTAGTGTGTTCTCATTTTCTGCTGGTACGAAGCCAATCTGACAGCAGCAGTCTCTCTGAGCTCTTCGATGAGGTCCAGGTCTGTTCGATGGAGCTCTTCGGTTGAGGCGAGATCCGGATGTAAAACCCTGGGGGTGGGCAGACCGACTTCTACCGGAATAACCGCCTCAGCGCCATATGTTAAGCGAAAAGGGGTTTCCCCAGTGGGAGTGTGAGTAGTGGTTCGGTAAGCCCAGAGTACATTTGATAGTACCTCAGCCCAAAGGCCTTTAGCAGCTTCGAGCTTAGTTTTGATGATTTTCAGAAGGGAATGGTTGGTGACCTCAACTTGGCCATTTGCTTGGGGATGACCGGGGGAAGAGAAGCATGGTTGAATCTGGAGATCTGCACAAAATTTTCTGTACTTCGCGTTATCGAATTGTTTGCCGTTGTCCATTGGATTGAGCCATCTTCTCTGAGGAGAGCTGCATTGACTGCGGTGCTCGACACTGCTAAGTAGAGGAAAAGGGGCTCGCCCGTGATTGCCTGTGAAAGAAGGGAAGGATTGGCCATGCATTGCTTTAACTGTTGGAAGGCCTCTTCGGATTCATCTGTCCATTCAAAAGTCTGCCGAAGAACTTTGAAGAATGGTAGGCACTTATCTGTTGCACGGGAAATGAAGCGGTTGAGGGCCGCCACTCGGCCGGTGAGTCTTTGAACTTCTTTGACCGTCCTAGGCGACTGCATCTCAACCAAGGCCTTGATCTTCTCAAGGTTAGCTTCAATGCCGCGCTGACTGACCATAAAACCCAAAAACTTGCCAGATCCTACGCTGAAGGCGCACTTCTCTGGGTTGAGCTTCATCTGGTACTTGCGCAAGGTGGCGAAGGTCTCTCGTAAGTCAGTAAGGTGATCGGAGGAGTATTTGCTTTTGACTAGCATGTCGTCGACGTAGACTTCCATATTCCGGCCTATTTGGTGATGGAAAACGGTATTAACTAGCCGTTGATAGGTGGCCCCAGCATTCTTCAACCCGAACGGCATTACACAATAATGGTAGGTACCTCGGTCGGTAATAAATGATGTGTGTTCCCGATCAGATGTGTGCATCAGGATTTGGTTGTATCCAGAGAAGGCATCCATGAAGCTGAGCATTTGATGACCGACCGTGGCGTCGACCAGCAGATCTATGCGGGGAAGGGGGTAGCTGTCTTTGGGGCAAGCTCGGTTCAGGTCAGAGTAATCGACACAGAGTCGCCATTTGCCATTGTGTTTGCGGACGAGGACCACGTTGGACAGCCATCTAGGGTAGTTCACATTTTTGATGAATTGGGCCTCGAGGAGCTTGTCAACTTCTGCGGCTATAAGAGTGTTGCGCTCCGGATGGAAAATACGTTGCTTCTGGCGGTGGGGTCGAAAGTGGGGTTCGATGCTGAGGCGATGGGTTATGAAGGAGGGATCAATGCCTGGCATGTCTGAATGGGTCCAGGCGAATACATCTCTGTGCTCGGTCAGGAGAGCGGTAAGGTCGGCCTTGGCTTGGGAAGGTAGTTGGCTGCCGATTTTGGCAGTTTTGATTGGGTTGGTGGGATCAATGTTAACTTCAACAAGTTCCTCCACGGGTTCTCCTCTAACCAGCTCGTCCTCGTTTCGGATGTCAAGCCCTTCGATGATCATGGCCTCTTTTAGCTTGACTTCTTTGAGTGAGGTGACATAACACTCCCTGGTCACAGTCTGTTCTCCTTTGACAGTTCTGACGCCGAGATCGGTAGGAAATTTGATGGCAAGGTGATAGGTGGATGTGATGGCTTGGAAGGCGTTTAGGGCTGTGTGGCCAAGGATGATGTTGTAAGCAGAGGGGCAGTCGACCACAAGGAAGGTGAGCAACTTAGTGGTCTGCCTCGGGTGTTCGCCAATGGTTATAGGTAGATCGATGGAGCCGATGGAGGTCACACGGTCGCCGGTGAAACCGACTAGAGGGGTTTGGAGAGGAGACAAGCTTTCTTCCCCAATCTTAAGCTGGTGGAAGCAATTGAGGAAGATGATGTCTAAAGAGCTGCCGTTGTCTATGAGGACTCGTCTGACCTTGTAGTTGGAGAGGATGGCGGAAATGACAAGGGGGTCATCATGTGGGTAACGTACTCCTGCACAGTCGGTGTCCGTGAAGGTGATGGGTTCGATCCACTGTTTTGACTGTTTGGGAGGTCGGTCCACCGTCGCCACTGCTTTGTCTGAGCCCTGCCTTATTTTTCTGAGCTCTGCCTTTTGAGCCGAGCGGGATGGTCCCCCGCAAGCAAGGCCACCTGAAATGACTCTGATTTCTCCGACTGGTGGAGGGGGATTGCCTGGAGGTCGAGACTGTGGCGGTGGGCGATCATGGCCTTGGTTAGGTGGGGCTTGGTTCCGGGGTGGTGTATGCCGGTGATTGTCCCTGGGAAGGTCGGTTCTTTGCCGCTGCTGAGGGCGGGTGTCTGTGAATCGGCTGAGGCGGCCCTGGCGTATGAAGGTCTCAATCTGATCTTTGAGGTTAATACACTCGTCGGTGGTATGGCCATGGTCTTGGTGGAAACGGCAGTATTTAGACTGATCTTTCCGATTGGAAGGGTTTCGTGAAGGCAGGGGCCACTTGAGGGGGTAGTCCCGCTGGATCTGATTGAGGACGTGTTCCATGGGAGAGTTGAGTGGTGTGTACCGCTCGAATCGACCGGGCGGTCGGGTCGGGGCCGACCGGTCAGCTCGGTGGAGTCAGTCATTATAGTTGGGTGTTTGGCTATTATACTGGGCGGTCCTGGGTTCTGAGTCTTTCCTCTTGTCTCTAGGGGTCGGATTTTAGTGATTGGCTCCTGCCGAGCGGCCAGGGAATCTTCAGCATTCATGTACTTCTGGGCTTTGGATAGTAGGGCTGCCATGGTGGTTGGAGGGTTTTTGGAGAGGGAGAAAAGAAAATCGGACGACCGTAGGCCGGCCATGAAAGCCGTGAGGATGACTTTGTCGTCATTCTCCGCGACTTGAAGGGCTTTGGTGTTGAAGCGGGTGACAAAGCTGCGGAGCGACTCCCCCTCGGTCTGACGAATGTTAAGGAGTTGGGTGGCTGGGCGTCTTTGACGCTGGGCTCCGATAAAATGGCTCAGGAAAGAGTCACTGAGGTGTTGAAAGGTGGAGACGGAGTCCGCCGGTAACTGGCTAAACCACAACCGAGCTGATCCCTTCAGTGTCACGGGAAAAGCTCGGCACATGATCTCGTCAGGGAAAGCATGGAGGATCATGAGGGTGCGGTAGGTTTCCAGATGGTCGACTGGGTCCGTCGTGCCATCGAAAGAGTCAATGGTGGGCATTTTAAACTTGGCGGGCAATGGTTTGTCCCGGATGGAGGCAACAAAAGGCGAGTTGGCGGTGACTGAAGGCTTGTGCTGAATGTTCTGCATGACCCCTTGTAGTTGGAGCTTCATAGCTCGGAGTTCAGCGTCCCAGAGGGGAATGTTATCGCCATGGTCGGTCAATGGAGGCTGGACGCTGCTGGCTTCCCCCTCAGGGGCTAGTGCCACGACCGACGGGCGTGGGGGTGGAGGTGGTAGGCTCATATGTGGAGAAGGAGAAGGTTGTACACCTTCTGGGTTGAGCGGAGGGGGTTGTGGAGCAGTGCGGACCGGGGTTCTTTCTTGGTTGGGTGGAATATCTGGAGGTGGAGCGGGGAGGTTTCTTTGGAGTAAAGCACTGATCAGGGCCTGGTTTTGCTCGGCCATGCGGTTAATGCTGTTGGTAAGTTCGATGATGTACTGTGGTGGGTTGTTTGGATGGGGAGGGTCTGTTTGATGATCGGCGGTATTATGGTGAGAAGCCATGGATCTAGTCGTGACCATACACCTGGACGGGTGAGAGGAAAAGGTAACGGGGAGAAAAGGGAGGCTCCGGCGATAGTGAACACAACTAGCGCACGAATAAACCACAAGTTTCCACAGACGGCGCCAACTGATGATGCAGTTCGTCCTGGGTGGATGGGTCGGGCTGGTCCAAGCTCTTCAAGTTCTGATTCAGGCGGATGATTCCACCAGATGACCTGCAAGCAAGTCCAAAGGGGAACGGGGTAGTCCCCCAGTGAACCCTCCAGCGAGCAAATTAGTAGAGGAAGAAGGAAATATATATAGAGAGAGAGAGATAGAAAAACATATCCTTCCTCTTGTCTTTGATTCTTACTTATATCCTTTGGTAATCATTTCACTGTCCCTTGCGACGTGCCCCCCTTCCACCGAAAGCCTGTGCCGTAGCTTACCTTGTTCAGGATGAGGGGGCTCTATTCCGACGGGGAGGTGTTGTCGTAATAAATGCTGTGATGGGTTGCATTAATGGTGATGTGTTGTGGCAATAACTCTGCAGATCTTTGTCTGCTGATGTGGCCTGTGTTTCACCTGCCATGTGCCCGAATGTCATTGGCCCTCCATGCCCAGATGGCCTCCAGCTGTCCTGGGCTTTGCCAACCGGGTTATGCTATGGGTCCCAAGCGATGGGTTTGGGGTTGTTTGCTGTGGGCTGTAAGCCTTATGAGCCTATCCATGTCAGCATGGATGTTGGCAGTAGCTTTAGAAAGTGATATGTGGGGGATTGGTTCCTCTTCTAGTGTGTTATTTATTTATTTTAAATAATTAGTAAAGATAAAATAAATTAAAATAGTTAATAAGATAAAATATCACATTTAAATTATAATTTTTTTTTTCTTACAACCATCAAATTAATTATAAAAAAAAAAGCCAACCAATTTTCCAAACATAACCTTTTTAGCCAAACTAAAATAATCAAAAAATCAATTAAAATAGTCAACTTCCCAAACAGACTCAAAATAACGCGAAATTGATGAGTTCAAAAAAGAGTATAATTGAGTATATGAAAATTAAAAAGTTAACATGTATTAGGTTATATCATTATAAATTAAATTGTGAAAGAATTTTGGTGGGTCTTATATATTTTCCTTCAAAAAATAAGCAGAGTTTGAAACAATTTACCTATGATAAATAAATTTTGTGTCAATTACACTGACTAAATTTGAAAATATATATATAATTTTGACGTAGTTACATTAATTTTTTTAAGAAGTTTAAATGGGCTGAAACGATTCAATTGCTGTAAAAATACACACACATAAAAAAATAACATATATAGTATACATTTTTGTATAAAAGAAATGACAAAGTCATTTTTTTTTTTTATCCATATAACTCACAAATTATTAATGAAAATTAGGTTAAGTTTTATATGAATTTAAATTTTAAGGAAACTCAATATAATTATGTCAAAATCATAGAATTTATTGTATTTTTTTAAAACTTGGAAGCCAGTGTAATTTATCCAAAAATTTTATAATAACTTGAGTTTGAGTATTAAAAAAAAAAAAGACAAAGGGTTTGTTTGGAAAGTGAGTTTGGTCGTCTCCTTCTTTTTCTTCTTCTTCCTTTTTTTTTTTTTTTTTTGTTAATAATCAATAAAGATAAAACAGGCTAAAATAATCAATAAGATAAAATGTCACATATAAATTATAATTTTTTTTTTCTTACAACCATCAAATTAATTACAAAAAAAAGGTCAACCAATTTTTCAAACACAGCTTTTTAGCCAAGCTAAAATAATAAAAAAAATCAATTAAAATAGCAACTTTCCAAATGGGCTCAAAATAATGCGACGTTGATGAGTTCAAAAAAGAGTATAATTGAGTATATGACAATTTAAAAGTTAAAATGTATTAAGTTATAGCATTATAGATTAAATTATAAAAAAAAAATTGTGAGTTCTAAACATTTTCCTTCATAATTCACTTCAGCTGCTTCGGTATGGTAATAATCCTGCTTCGCGCACCTGAAAACTTCAACATATCTCCTCTCAATGTTTTGTTTCTCTCTCTATAGAGCAAAATTAACCTAAACATGTGATGCAAATGTCACGACCCATCCCAGTGACTAAGATTGGATTCGCAACTAGTTAATTCTAAAATTTTTTAGATTAATTCGAAGTAATTAAATTAAATAATGCAGCACATTAAAATAAAAGATGTAGATAAATATCTAAAGCGTACATAGAAATTATTTTTTATGTATAAAAGATGTAGATAAACATCTAAAGCGTACATAGAAATTATTACTTATGTAACGATGTAACATCAGTCAGATAATGATTACAAGAAGAAAAAAAAACATGATATCCATATCAAATTTGAGGTTCTGATACACAGGGTAAAACCATCATTCTTTAAATTTCTTCACGTGAAAGGAGTTTTAATAGCTATAAACACATGGTAAGGTGAAAAATATTATACTGAGAGCATAATGGTATAAAATCACAATGAATAATTATTTAGGCTAAACGATGAATAATTTGATTCGAATAAATTATTTTTAATAACAGATATATAACACAAAATCGTATAAACAAAATAATTATAACCACGGTACAGAACAGAACAGAGGGTCAATGACAGAGGGTCACGAAGTGACCAATTAGAGGGCTAAAGGTTATTTAAGTCTCCCAAGGCATGAAACTGTCAGAGGGTCACTAAAGTGACAATTTAGAGGGTCAGTAGTTATTTAAGTCCCCTAAGGCATGAGACCTCCGTGGTGATACATATTTAAAACAAATGTTTATAAAATCATTGTCAAATATTTTATAAAATTTAAACAAACATATTCATGGATTTCAATTTAAGCAAATAGAGTTCAGAAAATAATCCACGTAATTGAAACATTAGTATAATCATAAAACATAAATTATATAAAATAATTCATAGTAACTCAAAACATTAGTAAAATATGTTATGGTGCCTCAAGGTATGATATTACTCACCTTATTATCGACGTTTAGCCTTTACTTCCCTATTATTGCTTACTAGTATGCTGTACTTATTTTGAATCTATGTATCTCTTTCTTGTTTCTTTTCGAAGCTCGACGACTCACTATTGATAGGGGGTAATGTGCACGGTCATGTGGTAAATTTTGCCACTATGTGTCACTCAAATCACTTGCTATTTGCTTCTTTCCTATTATGACTTATCCAGGTGCTTATTTAAATATGCATATATTCACCATCCTATGTGTTAAAGTGGTGACAGGCCGTATATATCCAAAAAAAAAATTTATATTTATTTATTTATTTATTATTATTAACCTTTCATTTTATCAACCATTCAATATACACTCCAAATATATATATATATATATATATATATATGTATATATGTATATATATTTGTGATATTTATTTAGGCCAAGTTTGACAACACCAAAATAATCCATCTTTTTTATCTTTTTTTCATCACATCACCTCTCTACTTTTTTGCACATCTTTTCATAAAAAGACAAAAAGTATACTTATTTAGGTCATCCCAAACAACCCCAAAGATGACAACTGCTTCTCCAAACCAAAGAACCGTCCATTCTTGTTCTCCAGCAACACATCCAGTGTCTAGCCCGGCAAAGAACTTGAAAAAATCAATGTCAAAGCAATTAAACGGAAGTCCCCTAAGACTAACCTTGTTAATAAAACCAAACCTAACCCATATTTCCTAACACCTAGTTTTCTTGTTACATCATTAGTTCCTACAAAATTTTAGCATAACTTTTCAAATTTTTTGCCACAAAATAAGCAATTGGTGTCCCGGGCCAGCAGTGGCTATGTCTCAATTCAGTAATGCTACTAAGGAACCCAAAAAATAAATGGCCTCTAGGATAAACAAACAAGCGCAAATGATACTCCAACATGCAAGCAAATTGATCGTGTGGATAGTGTATATTCACATTATGTAATTTTATTAAGCAAAATACTAATAGATGGGCAACAAACTAGGCAATCCAGTGCCATGTTTCCTCAACAGACCTTAGGTAACTTGATACCCCAGGGTAAATACTTGTATTAAAAAACAAATGTTCAATGCAAGCATTATCTATCATCATTCAAAACAAAATAAATGAAAGTAAACAAGATCGCATTTAAATGTTAAAACATCAACCATGATATCAGAACTCCCAACAAATCTCAAAACAAAATCACAATTCATAAAGCCCAAATTACCAATGTCAAATTGAATTTTTTTAAAAACTACTAATATTCCTTTTAGTATAATGCATATCATAAAAGCCAGCACAATAAACACCTTTTACAGTTCCAAAACAACTTGGAAATACAGTGTCCATAATCATTAATATTACATTCTAACAAATAGAAACACAGAACCTCACCCCAAACAAAAATAGAACTATTAAACTGAGAATAAATTACACTTTGACCCTATGCATTGTAACCTTAAAACACTTTTTACCCAAAACCTGAAAACACCTTTGATAGTCTGATTTTGAATTTGAGCATGCTCAACTTATGCCCCTTTACCTTAACCATAGGTAACAGAAAGAGGTCACGTCACATGACTAGCACATGACTGTTTGAACTGACAAATTCCCCTCCCATTTCTTTTTCCTTTTTTTTCCCAAGAGTAAAAAATATAGGGGAACTTACTGATAAGTCCCATGTAACAAGTTCAAAACCCAACTAATCCCAAAACAAAATACTTGCACCAATTAGTCCAACACATTTTTAATTGTTACCAAAAAATCCTTTTTTTTTTAAAAAAAATTTATAGACACTGTTCACATCTTACTACCGTCGGACTTCCGTTTAACGGTCGCCGGAGACTCACCGGAATGTCTAGAATATTGCCGGAAAAAAAAATTAAAAAACATGTTATGAAACAGTAAAATTTTACAGTTCTAAAGAATGTTATAAAACTGCAAAATTTTACAGTTTTAAACCATGATTCATTCCAGCACCAAAAAAAAAAATTGAAACTGCAAAATTTTACAGTTTTCACCGCCTGTAACTAAAACTCGAAAACTGCTTGTTCAGAATTCGAAAATTTTCTCTATTAGAACAGAAAAACAGAAGTGTATAGCAGAGAGAGAGAAAAAAAAAAAAGAGATCGAAGGGGAAAGACGGATGTCTAACCAAATCTGTGTAGATCTACTCAGATCTGATGTAGATCTGAGTAGATCTATATCAGATCTAAGTAGATCCATTCATCTTCTTCGTCGGAAAATATATCATCTTCTTCGTCGGAGTTGATTTCAATGCTTGGTGGTTATCAATGAACCCCGATCAATGGAGAAAGATATGATCACCGGTGGTCCTCTCCCATGACAAACACGGTGACAGAAAAATGCAGAAAAAAAAACGAGAGAGAAAGGGAAGCAAAAAGCAGAGAGAGAGAGGGGAGAAAGGACTTTTGGGTGTAGTGAAAAAGGTATGGGATTAAATGGAGATCACATGTTTCCCATGGGACCTATGGGTAATTTCCCCAAAAATGATACTTTATAATAACTTAATTAAACAGAACTGACAAGATATTGTTAAAACGTACATTCAAAGTGAACAAAATTGGTATTGTAGACCATGTTTGTGCATATTGTGTTGTCCGTTTTAAACTTTTACGATTTTTTTGGTAAGCATCATGGCATGTCAATTCATGTGTTTGTATTCCATTGGAACAAAATTAATAATAAATAATACAGTCCATGTTAACAAAGCTAAAAAGAGAGATAAGACGAGAGCCTTTTATTTGATATAACTAAACCAAACCAAAAATGAAATCTTTTGTCCCAAAAGATTGGATATTAATGATGAATTATTATTCTTTTGGAATTAAATATTTTGTTTCAAAAAATAAATCATTTTAAGACAAAATTATTTTACCCCTAAAAGTCTATTTATTAGTGATATTTTCAAAATTTTGTCGCTAAAAATCTTATTTTTGACTTTTCGGGACGATTTTTAGCGAATATCCTCACAACAATAAAAATTGGTCCATAAATGTCTTTTGCAACCAAAATTTCACTTTTAAAGACTAAAAAATTTGATCTCTAAAACTCTTATATGTTGTAGTGTAACAGTAAGAAACATAGTGCATAAATGATTAATTTGAGCATTGATTATATATATTTTATAATAATATAGCCATAGTATTGTAATAATTCATAGGTGGCAAACCAAAAAATTACATGATTAATTTGAGCATTGATCGTATATATTTTATAATAATATAGCCATAGTGCAGTAACAATTCATAGGTGGCAAACCAAAAAATTACTTCAAGAGCGTACTTTTATTATACACCTATACCTTTTTTTTAAGGACCTTCCATTTTTGACAAAATTTCTAAGAAATCCCACATAATACCAAAATTATCTTTCCTCTAAAGCATTACACATCCACCTAGTTGCACAGCCCATGACAATATAGACACTCACTAAAACATAATCTAACAAATTCTTCCCGAAAAATGTCTTGTAGCTCAAATTTTGTGGCTCAAAAGTGGCTCAAATGGCCAAAACGACGTCGTTTTGGCCATTTTTATGTTGTTCTGTACTCAAAACGACGTCGTTTTGACCATTTGAGCCACTTTTGAGCCATAAAATTTGAGCTACGTAGCATTGTCGATTCTTCCCTCTCGTAATCTTTCATCACCCGAGTTTTGGTGTATTAACGAAATAGCAGTGTGGAAGGACATGTATTCTGTGAAGAATAGCTATACGCTTTCTTTGTGGGTTTCTGCATATGACGTTTGGAGCACAATTTTCTCTTGCCTCTGAGTCCTGGAGACAGCGTTTGATGAACTACTGTATAAGAAGTTGGTATTGCAATTATATCTACATTGTTGATTTTCATTTGTCAAGTTTTTTTTTTTTTTTTTGAGTGATACATCATGTGCTTGGGTTTTCAATTTTATTTTTTTGATCGGAGGTTTTCAATTTGATTTGAAGGTGAGTGTTTAATTTGGTTTACTAGGGTTGGATTTTCAATTATGTTGTAAGAGTGGGTGTTTCATTTTAATTTGTGTCCATATAGTAATTTTAATTGAGATTATAATTATCATTAAAAAAAAAAAAATAGGCGCTGTTCTTAAAATTATGGCTTCCAAAACTCAACTACAAAGCCTTGGATATACATAACTAGAGGGTAGCGCACGCGATGCGTGTACAATTCAAATAACTAATAATAAAAATAAATAATAAATAATTTAATATCATAATATGTATGTTGTTTAAGTGATAAATATGTTTTTAATTGCTTACGCTGTGTATAATATTTTTTATTTTAAAATATATAACGTTGCTATGTGGCATGAGGAGAAGAAAGTTTACTAAACTAATTTAGATATTCACTTAATAATAGTGTAGAAATTCAATGTATAAAAAAGAAATAGAGAATTGTATTATTGATTGATATATGTTGTATAGATATTTATTACAATGATTCATGATTCCTATATATAGAAGAGGGTGAGTGTGTAGTAGGTAAGGAGTAGGTGAAGTGGAGGTGGTAGTGGTGTAGTGGGTTAGGTTTAGTGGAGTAGGTGAGGTGGTAGTGGTGTAGTGGGTTAGGTTTAGTGGAGTAGGTTTAAGTGGGTGAAGTAGGTGGAGAGTAGGTGGATTTTAACAGCCCCCGCAAACTCAAGGGGGATAGGAACTAACCAACTTGAGTTTGGAGAGAGTAACAAAACAAGAAAATACATAAAAATAAAAGAGGATAAGAGACACTGTATGGTCGTGTCAGACCAATGGTGAAGACACTGGATGGTGGTGTCATAACGTTGTAGAGGACACTGTATGGAGGTGTCATAACCATGTAGAGGACACTGTATGGTGGTGTCATAACGGTGTAGAGGACACTGGATGGCGGTGTCAGACCGATGTAGAAGACAGTTTATGGGGTCATGTCGGACCGTTGTAGCAGACAATGTTGTGACAGTTGTGGTGACAGTTTACGGAGTCTTGCTGGACCCTTGTAGAAACTAACCGGAATCAATGTCGGGACAGTTTACAGAGTCTTGTCGGACCCATAAAGGAGCTAACCAGAATCAATGTCGGGACAGTTTACAGAGTCTTGTCGGACCCATGAAGGAGCTAACCGGAATTAATGTCGGGACAGTTTACAGAGTCTTGTCGGACCCATAAAGGAGCTAACCGGAATCAATGTCGGGACAGTTTACAGAGTCTTGTCGGACCCTTAAAAAGTCGCACCCTCAAAAGGTGTGTCCAATCTTTCAAAAGGCGTGCCATCAAAAGGCGTGCCCAATCCATAAAAAGGCGTGCCATCAAAAGGCGTGTCCATGTTTTCAAAAGGCGTGCCATCAAAAGGTGCGCCAGACACGCGGCGATGCACGTGATCGACAGAACGCGTGTCGGCCTCTTTGTCATGGTCTTTATAAACCGAAGCGGAGGCTGAGGCTTGGAAGCAGAGACAAAAACCTGCTAGAAAAACTCTGAAAAAACTCTTCGTTTTCTGAGAGAGATTTCTAAGAGAGATACTCGGTAACACTCTGTTTTCTGAGAGAGATTTCTGAGAGAGACACTCTGTAACACTCTGTTGTCCAGAAAATGGCTTCGTCTTCCCGTGGTCTGCTCACTCTCTTTCCAGATCTTAACGAGTCAACAAGAGAGATAACTGGTGCGGGGGCCAGTGAACCTCAACCAAGCGCCCCAGGGTTTGCTCCATTGAACTTTCCTATGCGGTCTGTGGAGCAAAAAATGGCAGTGCAAACTGACATTGAAGCCAATCAGTATACTTTGAAGTCCTGTGTGGAGACGATGACGGCAGTCACAAACTTGTCGCACCGGCTGCAGAGTAGGACAAATGAGGTGCAACAGTTAAACTCCCAGCTGGCTCTGCTCCAACGCATGTATAAGGATGCGCGAGCAGAGATAAGTGTGCTAAAGACAGAAAACAAGGAGCTGAAGCGGAAGGCCACCGTGATGTTCCGATTTGGAGGTCCACCATATGCTGTAGTGGAGGAGCAGGGAGGAGGAAACTTGCTTGGTGGTCTAGGAAGCACGGAGGCAACACCGTCAAGGGCCGTCCAGGACGGAGGCAAGAAGAAGAGACCGGCGGAATAGGCGAAGAAGTGAGGTCGGTGGGTGGCCGGCTGCAGAAAAGAAAACAAAGCTTTTGGTGTTTTTTTTTTTTTTTTTTTTGTGTGTAAAATTGTGATCGGGGTTGATCCCTGAGATGAATAAAATATGGTGTTGTGTGCAAAGCTATATGGTAGGAATGGAATGGGAAAAAGATTAAAAATAATGTGAAAGAAAAATAAGGAAAGAAATAATAAAAATATATTTGAAATCAAAAATGAAAGATGGGGAAATAAGGAAAGTGGTTTGGAGAAAATAAATAAAAATAATGGAGGTTGAAATCAAACGGAGGAGAGATGATGATTTTTTTTTTAATATAATAAAAAGAGATATATATATATATATATATAAAATAAAGAAAATTGGGTAGTGGAGACATGATGATCAAAATAGGATAAGGGGGTTAAAATAAAATAAAATAAAATGATGATGGGTGTGCAAACTTTCGTTTGCTTTGCAAAAAAGATGGATTAAAATAAATAGAAAAAAAAAGAAAAGAAAAGAAAGTGGAGTGGGGAACAGGAGTGCATTGATTATTTGATATAATAATAATAGTAATAAAAAAAAAAAAAAAAGTTAGACCACTTGAGGTTCACTTTACCGAGGATAAGATTACAAATGGATGTTGTGACCTTGCTCCACTGGAAAACATCACCATCATCAAACTCCAAGGTTAGAGTTCCAACAGGGTCAAGCTGAATTGATGTCCCCCAAAATTTGGTTCTTCATTGTTCTCTGGAGGCTCCACAAACTTGAATACAGTTGCTATGATAGTCTCACCAGGAGCAAGAATAACCCCTGGAGGACGCATGAAACAGCTTCTTCTTTGATGTCCCCTGGGAAGAAGAGATCTTTCCGCAGACGAGACCGAGCTCGAGCTTGAGCTTGAGTGTTGCTGTGTGGATTCGATCCTTCGACCTGTGAACTCTGATGATGAGCAATGTGAGACGAAGACGAAGACGACGTCGTAGAATGCGAATTCACCGATTGCCGAACAAGGCGAGGCTGATTATTAGGGATTGGAAGTGAATCTGATTATTACAGATTACTGTATGCCTGGAATGACAGGCTATGATTTGCTCAAGAAAATTAAGGAATCTTCATCTCTGAGAAATATAACAGTAGTGATTATGTCATCTGAGAATTTTCCTCATATGATGAAAACCAAACATTTGAATCAGCAACAACAAGAAGATCAAGATCAAGAAGAATAATTGGTGGCAGCGGAGTGAAGGTATGTGTAGAGGTCCGGCGGGCGGCCAAGGCGATTCTGCCGCCCGTCGGTGAAGCAGAATTATTAGCTTCTTAACTTGGCTCTGATACCATGTAGAAATTCAATGTATAAAAAAGAAATAGAGAATTGTATTATTGATTGATATATGTTGTATAGATATTTATTACAATGATTCATGATTCCTATATATAGAAGAGGGTGAGTGTGTAGTAGGTAAGGAGTAGGTGAAGTGGAGGTGGTAGTGGTGTAATGGGTTAGGTTTAGTGGAGTAGGTGAGGTGGTAGTGGTGTAGTGGGTTAGGTTTAGTGGAGTAGGTTTAAGTGGGTGAAGTAGGTGGAGAGTAGGTGGATTTTAACAAATAGTATAGATAAATAGATAAATAATAATAGTATAGATATAGTCAAAAACAAAAAAGAAAAGAGGAAACAAATTTAAATGAATCCCCAAAAAATCCCCAAATTTTACATAAAAAAGGAATGAAAAACATAATGAAACATACAACAAGAACAAAAGAAGGCTGAATCGAAGAATAAAAGACAAGTATTCTCAACTTAACCTCTAGCTTCGTACATGGCTTCGTTCAATCCTATGCAACAAAAATTAAATCTTCTGAATTGTTGTTAGATACTTGAGAGGGAGAGTTTTCGATACCTAGTTAGGGTTCAAAGCATCCAATCGAAGGGTCCCCTATACATAATTTATGGTTTTGGGGACAGAATGGTCCAATCAAACGGTCCCCTGTACATAATTTATCATAAAAATAGCTTTTGTGCCAGACTATTTGATGTAATTAGGGATGGCCACGGAGCAGGTTTGGGGTGGGTTTGCCATTCCCCGCTCCTGCAAACAAACTTCACTTCCGCCCCCGCCCCACCCTCGCTACGAGTGAAATTTTTCAATCCATCCTCGTCCCCACAAATACCAGATACCTGCAGATATCCAACCACATTTCAGATAGCCAAAAAAATTAAGAACTATTAAATCCTTAGCACACTAAATAATTTTTCTTATTTCCATATATATAAACAGCGAGACTTTTAGGATTATTATTTATTTATATTTAACCAGAACCACAGATCTTTAGTAATCATTTCTTGTATCTAACCATATTATATTGTTGGCTACATATTTTACATAAAGCCAATCACAGTTCAACACGTGGCAGGATAAGGGCAATACGGGGAGACAACTCAAATCTTCGATCATAATCATACACGTGGCAGTTAGTATTGGTTTTTATAAGATATGCGTAGCACTGGATCAGCAAAAAGATACAAAATGATGTGGCTTCAACGGTTACTCATATTTAAATTCAAAATCAGGAGGAAAGCCTAACTGCAGATATTGGCATAGTGGAGCTAATTATAAGGCAACATGATCAGCGATCATGGAGGGGCGGTTCGACGGTTAGAAGTGTAGTTCGACAGTTATCATTGAGAAGTATAAATAGCAGAGAAGGCCCCAGAAAGTGCCCCCAGACTCAGATCCAAAAAACAAGTTTTATTTACTTTATTTCCTTTCCAGTTTTTATATTTCTTGTTCTTTACGTTTCTATACTTCAAATTCCAGCACTATACTTCGTTTATAGGAGTAGTTTCAAGTAGTTTGTTGTTGTAAACTTCTACGAGGCTTATTTGGATCTTCGTAAATCTTCTATTTTACTTAATGAAATGCTATAATTGTTCTTCATTTACTCATTGTTTGCTTAATTCTCCTAAACAAAGCTACCAATAAAAGTCTTCTTCATTGAGGCTGAAAGAACTAAAACATAATCGTCTGATAATTGGTTGGCAATTAATATTCTGTAAGGACTGATTGATCCTTGCTGGCACGCTCAAATTTACATTAATAACCTTCGAAAGCCAAAAAGCCAACATATATTTTTGGCACGCCCAGTGGGACTCTTTAAAATGGCTAGACGTAGGAAACAAGGAGAAAATGAACGCTTGGAAGAAGGCGTGGAAGGAAAGGTAGAAATACCTGATCTAGAGGATAATGTGATAACACATCCTATAGAAGTACATGTTCTATCAGAACCTTTGGTCGAACAGACCAGCACTTCAGAACAAGTACCACATGTTCAAAATATTGGACAAGGCCAATGAATTGGACCATCCACTGTTCCATCTACTCAGCCAATGAATCCATGGAGTGGCCTAGTAGATGCCATGGGACAACAGTTAATGAACACAATGGAAAGATGGGCAACGTCCTTCATGGATCGAATGAATACCCACCAACCAATAAACACAAGACGTACGGAGGAAATTTCAAATGTCCCTCAATAAAGATTGGCTAGAGATAAATAGCCTATGCAAATTAATGGACATTCTAATAGTCAAACCAGTAACCAAAACTACGAAAGACCATCACCTCAGTCTTGGTATGAACCTCTTTCGAGGCCTGTGGCAAATCAAAATGCCTCATTATTTAACAGTGAAGCCATGCAAGTTGGTGGATCTTGCCCAACATAAGAAAACGACATAAAGATGTTTCCAAATCTCATGTTTGAAGTTATACCTGGCACAAGGGGGGTTACTAATCCTCTGTTTGAATTTACACCCGGGATGTTGGAAGGGTTCCCTACAATTGAAAGAGACACAACACCTGTTCCAGCACCCTTCGCAGGTCCTTTCACAGGACAGGCTCAGAGGGGTTACCCATACCCTCAACAACAGCCAGCACCACAGGGACAACCAGCCCCAAATATGCCACCCTATGGACCAAGAGGACCTCAGGCATAAGGTTGTCCACCAAATCTTGTGTTTGTTCCTCCAGTATTGGTTTAACAAGCACAGATATGGTTCCTAGGGACCAGATTGCTGACATTATTAGAGAAATGTATGGACCAATGGCTCGAGGGGTTCAAACTCCTGTGTACAGAAAGCCATATCTAGAATGGGTAGATAGGGTACATGAATACCCAAGAGGATTTAGGATTCCTGACTTTGCCCTTTTTTATGGGAATGGAAACCAGTCAACGGTGGAGCATATTACTAGGTTCACTGCTCAATGTGCTGAATTTACCAATAATGATTACATGAAGTTGAGATTGTTCCCAAACTCTTTAATTAGGGCAGCCTTCGTATGACATATTAACCTTACACCTAGCTCCATCCAAACTTGGCAACAGATGGAGGAGGCATTTCATGCCTAGTTCTTCCAAATAGAGCCAGAGGTTTCGATGGCAGATTTGGCAAGGTTGAGTCAAAGGCCTGATGAAAAGGCTGCTCAATTTGTTACCAGATTCAAAAGAGCATGAAACAAATGTAGGGTCATCCTACCAGAGCCTGAATTCGTGAAATTGGCTCAGAATGGTTTAGAGTTTAGGCTTCAAAAGAAGTTTGGCTTAATTGAGTTTAGAGACTTAGTGGAACTGACCTAGAAGGTGTCTAGGTATGAAGCATTACTAGAAGAAGAGCAAGATCGAAGTAATGCATCATACAAGACGTATTATAGAGATCCTAATTATGAGATTGATGCAGCAGAGATTGTAGGGAAAGAACCTGTGATCTGTGAAGCATTAATTCATAAAGACACAACAATAGACTAGCAGTTTAAAAAGAAAGACCTTCATAGGAAATACTCTTTCGATTTAACGAAGGCAGATGACATTTTTGATCATTTGCTTGCTATAAATTTCTTGAAGTTGCCAAAAAGAGTCAAAATTCCGTCTCCAGAGGAACTTAAATGAAAGGTGTATTGTAAATGGCATAATTCTTGGTCTCATTCAACTAAAAACTGCATTGTTTTTCAAGACAGGATCCGAGAGTAGATTCGAAAGGGGAGTCTAAAATTCCCAGCTAAAGCAGAAAAGGCCAAGGGGATTGACACTAATCCATTCCCAGAGATTAGAGAAGTAGCAGCCATTGTTATCGTGCCGGACTTCCAGAACTTGTCCTTAAAAGAATTGGAAGAGGTTAATGTGCAAATGCATGTTGCCAGCCAGACAACTGTCAAGAAAGACACTAGATATTTACCAGCTATTGGACAAGATTTCTCAGACCAGAGGGAATACTCTGATGAAGAAGCATTGGATGATGATTCTTTAGAAGCAGCTATCATACAAAGAATGTGTCCTAGATGCAGGTTGAGCTACAAGTGGTTGAAAGGGCTTCCAATTGATGGGAAACAATATTACAAGGATGTGTAGAGACGTCCTAAACCAACCAATGCTTATAACAAAAGGCTATATCCAACTGGTGTTAGGCAGCAGCCATTAATGGCTGAGTTGACAGCTGCTAGAGTGCACTCCATAGGGAAGAGACCTCTACATGAATCCAGACCACCTAACTATTATAGAATGGATAGCAATCATCCTGAAAGGAGACTTGAAAGGGGTTCAAGTTATGAGATCAAAGCCAGAGATTGGCCCCCTAGACCAGCCTCACACAAAAGGAACAGTGGCCACCCTCATGGGAGACTTGAAATAGGCCCAAGACAGGTAGTCAGGGCCAGGCAGTGGTCTTCGCAGCCAGCTTCGAAGGGAGAAAGAGACAGTTCAACAACTGAGCTAGTGGGTCCATGGGTACCTAGAGTCCCAGATTGGTTTGTCATGCAGAACAAACCTAGGGAATTGTCCATCCCAAGAAATGTTGTTGGAGGCCACGGTAGGATGGTTAAACCTCCTTTGGTGGCTCCGAATAATTGGGTGTTGTTAAAGCATCCAAAAACAAAGAAACCAAGTATGGTCCCAGTGATTTCTAGATCCCAGAGGAGGAAGATCCAGCGAAGGTACACTCAGTACCAGAAGGATCTAAAAGAAAGTGGAAAAAGCTCTTCATTGGTCCAGCCAAAGAGCCAGGTAGAAGGAGAAGGAAATTCAAAGTCAGATCATAATCCAAAATCGACTCTTCAAGACAAAAGGAGTTACAGCAGAGAGCAATTGGCAAAAGTTCGTTCTGAACTAAAGGCCACAAAAAGATCTAGTTTGGTAGGATTGGAAAAAGGCTTTGATGGAAAGTGATAGTGAGATAGATGAAGAAGTTGGTTTAAGCCAAAGAAATGAGAAGGTTGAGGAAGAAATGTTTGAAGCCTTCATGGCTGAACATACATTTTTAGTCAAAAAACCAGCAGAAACTGACCATTCGAAGGAAGACATTGGTAATGAAGTGCCAGAATGCAGCATGGAAGATGTTGCTGAAGTGATTGAACAAGTTGGCTTGGAAAAGAAGCAGATACAGCTAGGGGTCCAATTTGGCTCGTTTCCTCCAGTGTCAGTGAATATGGTGCATATACTACCACAGGAATTCCAGGTGGAGGATGAAAACCAAGAAGGTCAGGAGATTGACCCAATTCCAGTGTCCAGTGAAGACTCACAAGTTAGTATGGTGCAAGATGAATATGAAATGGTGACACCAATGTAAACTAGAGATGAGAGTGAGGAGGAGGTGAGTATAAACCTTTCGTACCTTTTTGAGTATCCCACAACATCCATGACACAGTATGTCAAACCTTTGTATAGCAAGGCCTTCTTTGATGGGATACAGATGAATCGAGTATTGGTGGATAATGGGGTAGCAGTAAACTTGATCCCAAAATCTTCTCTGAAGAAACTAGGGAAAAAGAACCCTAGGTTAATCCCAACCAGCACAACCATTGCTGGTTTTGCCGGAGACAAACAGATGGCTCAGGGCATTTTGCCCATCGACCTAAGTGTAGGAACCAGGGACTGCATGACGACATTCTTCATTATTGACAGCAATGCTAAGTATAATGCTTTACTTGGTAGGGATTGGATTCACACCAACAAATGTGTGCCTTCCTTTCTACATCAGAAGATAATGATGGCCTTGGGCAATGGGGAAACAGAGGAAATCAATGCAGATCCTCAACCCTTCATAGCTTGTGCAGACTTTGTAGAGGCCAAATTGTATATTGAGGGAGTAACACCACTCAGTATATTGAGAAAACCTGATGGATCAGTCGAATTGACGGCTGATGAGGAATTGGCACACCTGAAGCACTTAGTCCAGGAAAGTGCTGACAAAGAAGTTGTCACCAAAGATGACAATGATGCCTGGTTATAGGCAAAAAGTTGAAACCCAGGAGGCCAGATCTTTGGTTTTAGTTAGATTCTCAATATTGGATGTAAAATCAATAGTCCAAAAGGTGCAAGAGCAAGAGAAAGAAGCCATGATAATTGGTCTCAAGCAGGAACAGCAACAGGTCAGCTTGTTGGCCTCGGATAAATACTGTGCTTTGGACATTGAAATAAAAGTCCAGGAGATACAGAAAGAAGAAACTTTGTGGATAGACTTTGTCTATGAAGAGGAGAGTAAGGATGTTGAATCAAAGAAATTGGGACCAAGAAAAAGCAAGGAGATTGCTTCAAAGGCAGAAGAAATCAAACAAGAAGCATCAATGAGTTCTCAGATACAAGACCCCTTGGAAGAAGTGAATTTAGGGGAAGGTTCTATACAGCAGCCCACCTATATCAGTGCTTGGTTGAGTGCTCTTGACAGGAACCAGTTGTTGGTGGTCTTGAAGAGATATAAAGATTGTTTTGTATAGTCTTATAATGAACTACCAGGATTGGATAGCTCATTAGTAGAACATAGGCTCCCTATGAGGCCTAATTTCAAGCCATTCAAGTAGAATATGAGTCCTGAGGTGGTTCAGAAAGTCAAGGAGGAAATTCTTAGATTTCTCAAGGTAAGCTTTATTAGGACATCCAGGTATGTTGAATGGCTATCCAATATTGTGCATGTAGTTAAGAACAATGGTAAAATGAGGGTATGCATCGATTTCAGAAACTTGAATTTAGCAACTCCAAAAGATGAGTATCTTATACCTATAGTAGATTTATTGGTGGACAGTTCAGCAGGGCACAAAGTTTTATCAATGATGGATGGGCACTCTGGTTATAACCAAATCTGCATTGCAGAAGAAGATATCCATAAGACAGCATTCAGATGTCTTGGGAATATTGGCACATTCGAGTGGGTTAAAATGCCATTTGGCCTGAAGAATGCTGGGGCTACATATCAAAGGGCTATGAACACTATCTTTCATGATCTCATTGGAGGATATTTAGAGTGTTACATTGATGATATTGTAGTAAAGTCCCAATCTATGGGGGAACATTTGTTTCACTTAGAAGTAGCTTTTGAAAGAATGAGAAAGTTCAAGTTGAAACTTAATCCTCTTAAATGTGCTTTTGGCGTATCAGATGAAAACTTCTTGGGCTATGTAGTACACAAGAAGGGAATACAAATTGACCAGAATAAAGCCAAAGCTATCATTGAAGCCAGACCTCCATCAAGTAAGAAAGAATAACAAAAGTTCCTTGAACAGGTTAATTTTCTTCGAAGATTCATTTCTAATACTGCAGGGAAAACTAAAGTATTTTCTTCTTTATTAAGGCTAAAAGAAGAAGAGAATTTTGTGTGGACAACAGAGCATCAAACTGCTTTCGAAGGAATCAAAGCCTACTGGGCCAACCCTCCAATGCTGATGCCACCAAAGGGTGATAAGCCCTTGAAGTTGTATATAACTGCAGCAGAAGATTCACTGGGAGTTTTCTTAGCCCAAGACAATGAAGAAGGCAAAGAGCAAGCAGTTTATTACCTTAGCAGGTTTCGAAATTCTTGTGAATGTAAATATTCAGCTGAAGAAAAGTTGTGCCTTGCATTGTAGTTTGCTTCAATGAAATTAAGATACTATCTTTTGCCTACAACTGTCTTGGTAATTGCAACCACTGATTTGGTTAAATATATGTTATCTAGACCTATGTTGAGAGGGAGAATTGACAAATAGGTATTAGCTTTATCAAAATTTTATCTAGAATATGTTCCCTAAAGGGCAGTCAAAGGACAAGTTTTAGCTAACTTCTTGGCAGACCATCCATGTCAAACGGAAAGCCAAGAAATAATGGAACTTGGTATGGTTAGTGTTGAACCATGGCAAATGTGGTTCGATGGATCGAAGGCCAATGGTCTAACTGGGATTGGTGTGGTGATTAAGTCACCACTGGGGGTAGAAACCACACATGGTTTCAGAGTAGATGAAATTACTTGTTCCAATAATCAAGCTGAATATGAAGCTTTAATAGTGGGACTTGAAATACTTATTGGATTACAAGCTCATGCAGTTGATATATTTGGAGACTCCCAATTGGTAATTAACCAGGTGAAAGGAATTTTCAAATGTCAAAGTATAAGCATTTCGCCATACTATGTTGTTGCATTACATCTGCTTTCTCAGTTTCAGATAACAAATGTAACTCATGTCCCAAAATTCTTGAATAATAAAACTAATGATGTGGCCCAAAAGGCTTTGAATTTCAAGAGATGGGATAATACTCAAAGGGACATAAGCCAAACAACATATCAAAAGGTAACACCACCTTTGAATAAAAGGAATATGGTCTTAGAAGTCAATCATAATGACTTACAAGAACAAGATTGGAGGCATCCAATAATGCTTCTAACTGGCCCATCTTCGAAAGCCAGCAGAAAAATCAAATTGCAATCCATGCAATACATAATGTATGGTAATGCTCTCTACAAAAGGGGGACATATGGGTTATTATTGGAATTTTTAGGTCCAAAGGAAGCATTGACAGCCATGGCTGAAGTTCATAAAGGGATTTGTGGTGCTCATCAGCTTGGTGTGAAGATGAGATGGCTGCTTCGAAGACATTCTTATTATTGGCCAACCATCCTCAAGGACTGCATAGAATATGCTAGAGGTTGCCAAGCATGCCAAAAGCATAGCACAATAAGGCATATACCCATAACTGATCTGCATGCAGTTGTAAAGCCTTGGCCATTCAGAGAATGGGCTATGGACATGATAGGGAAAATACACCCACCCTCTTCGAAGCATCATTGCTTTATCCTAGTGGCCACGGATTACTTCACTAAGTGGGTCGAAGCTAAGCCATATAAGGCTGTAGATCAGACTAAAGTAATTGGATTCATTAAAGACCTGATCCATAGATTTGGCGTCCCACAGACTATAACTGTTGATAATGGAACTGTGTTTGATAGGAAAATGGTAAAGTCTTTTGTGGTAGAGTTTGGAATTAGTCTCGTCAATTCTACTCCCTATTATGCACAAGCCAATGGTCAAGCTGAATCATCCACTAAGTCTTTGAAAAAAGGAATTCAGAAAGTTGTGGAAGATAATCCCAGGGATTAGCATAACTTGTTGTTGGATGTATTGTGGGCTTATAGGACTTCTCCAAGATCAAGTACAGGAATCACTCCTTATGCCTTAGTATATGGGCATGATGCAGTGTTACCTGTGGAAATTAATATTAAGTCTTTGAGGGTGAGATACCAGGATCAGTTAGATCTTGAGCAATACCATCAGAGTATGTGCTTGGAATTAGAAAGTATAGATGAAACTAGAATTCTGGCATTGAATAACATTCTTTTCCAAAAGAAGAAAGCAGCCAAAAACTATAATAAGAAAGTCAAGCACATTAGCTTCGATGAAGGTGATTTGATATGGAAGATAATACTCCCCATAGGGATTAAAAGCCACAAATTTGGCAAATGGTCACCTAACTGGGAAGGACCATATCAAGTTCATAGAGCTTTGCCCTTGGGAGCATATCATTTGAAAATTTAGAATGGATATGTACATTCTAAGAAAATTAATGGCAGATATTTGAAGCCTTATTATCCAACCGTGTGGGAAACACAAGGAATAAAATAAGTACTAAATGAAAGGAACATGAGAACACTCAAATGATAAATAAGAATTTTTATTTAATAAAGAGTTGAATACATTTAGCCATAGATTGGCCCAAAAGTCAGTACAATGTCTCAGTTGTTCTTTTACAATAGATGCTCTATTCTTAAGTGATGGGAGCAATTAGATGGCTGTGGCCATTTCCTGTTTTCGATCGGCCAGTCCTTGATTGGTAATCTGCAAGTTGGTGGCAGTTCGATCTAAGGCTTGGTTGACTGCTGATAGCTCATCTTCAAGTTGGGCTTTTTTCTTCAATAATTGAGCCCAAAATTAGGAGACAGAGGAATGTTGTTCCTTCAATTCTGACACTTCAGTCTGTACTTTGGAAACAAAGCTCTAGTCTCTCAGTAATTTCTCCTCTGCAGCCTTGGCAGCATGGCAAATGTAGATGTAAAATTCAATGGTGGCTGCCGTCTGAGATAAATACTTGAGACAGTCATGCCGAATTGCTCAACAATCTTGCAACACTGGAGGAAGCCATTTTTGATTATAGGCCTTTGTCAGGCTTCGAAAGGAATCCTCGAAAAAGATGTCAGCAGCTCCAGACAGCTGTCCAAGTCTATCGGAGGCAAGGAAGTCTTACTACTGGAGGAAGAGCTCCCAAAAATTTCTAGCAGAGAATCAGCTAGAACTAATGGCTCAGTCTCATTACTAGCCATTAGAGAGGTGGAAGGTATGTCAAGGAGACTAACTAGCCTAGCTTCGAAGATATCCACCTCATCCACAGACATGGAAGGTGCAGAAAGAGCTCTGGTAGAAGGAAGAAATGACTACATAGGAATAGGAGAAGAAGGTGGGGCATCCTTAGCAATCTCTATAGTTTTGGCTACCAATAGGTTGAGGGAAGAAGAATTGGAGCTAGGTAAAGATAATGGACCATGAGTTGGAGAGTTACCGGTACCCTCTCTATAGGATTCAACTATCATTAAAGATGAAGTAACAGCTAGAATTTCCTTAGGAGAAGGAGGAGAAGCAAAGCTCGAAGGGAAATCAGATTGAATAGAATTGAAAGACAAATGAGGGAAGTATGGAGTTAAGCCAAAAGAAAGAGATATAGGAATACTTGACCTCAAGAAAGGTATGGAAAACATGGGACCAAGAGGTGGAAGTATTGTTTGAATTGGCTTTACAATTTGAGGACTTTCAACTTCAAATGAGATCGAAGGAGTCCTTATTGAGGAATGAGGCAGAGTAGTCATTCTTACAAAAGAAGAAATACAAAGTAATGTCAAGTCTCAATTCCAAGAATTTGACAAAAGAATAGAGGCATGAAAGAAGTTACTTGTTTCAGAAGTGGTAGCAATGATAGGAGAGCTCCGAAGGGAATAATGTTCAGCAATGTGTTACTTTCTTGTAGTTTCCCTTTGGATTGTATCAGCAGCAGCAGCTTCATCTCTTAGTAGTTGTTGTTGCCGGCTTTTTTCAGGTCGTTGAAAAATAATTATTTCCTTAAAGTGTTCTTGCTCCACTGTTCTGGCAGCTATCTCATGAATAGGGTCTTCGACCAAATCAAAAGGTGAGACAGTTATCTTCTTTCTCTTTTTTCTTTGCAGTGGTATTTCTGGATCTTTCTCGGTCTCTCTCTCTTCAATCTGAGACTTAGATTCCTCAAAAGTAAGTATTAGTTTTCTTTTCTTTTTCCGCTGATGTTTGTCTTTGAGAATGGCCAGAGCTTCAGCTCTCTTAGGAGATTCTTCTTGTGAAGACCCTACACCAAGAAGTATGAATGTAAAGAAAACAAACAGAAAAGTCTAAATAAAAAAGAAACCTCAAGATACATATCTTTTTTTGAAGCAGCTCTGGTGACTCTGGAGGGAGGGGGCGAGACTGCAGGAATAGTCTTGGCAGTTGTAAGAAGAGAGGGAATGCTCCTAGCTTCTTTTGGTTTAGCCTTAGAAGGCACACCTAGCCCTATCAGTAAATCACGAGGATGTATTGCTAGATGCACTTCCATATTGGCTAACCACCAATTTTGAAATATTTTCAAAGCCAAGCCAGAGGGGAGGAAGGGAACAAATTTGAACTCACTCAAATCTTTCAATAGTTTAAATGTTGCCTTCTCTAGTTTGGATTTGGGTACTCTCAAGTCTCTGGCTGTAAGATGGACATTCGAGAGACGGTAAAGTGGAATGGGAATCCCCTGAGTAAACCCAGATTACCTGGCAAACTGGGAAGGGCAGTATACTTCAGATATGCACTTATACACTCGAGGGTTCGAGGGTTTAAAGTGCCAATAAAAAGTTCCCTTGGCAACAAAATAGAAGCCCACATGTCTTTGTGCGATGGAACGGAACACTGTCTATCAGCCAAGAATGTCCTTAGCCAAATTGGCCCTTTATTAGCATCAAAGGGAGAAAAAAAGGTGGCAGTTGGGAAAACAGAGAGCTGGTGGAAAAAAGTAAGATAGTAGGTGAAAAAAACGAGATAAAAGGCAATTCTAGCATACTTTTCTCCATAAGTGCTAGGATCTTGAACTAAGAATTTTAAGCACTAGGGATGCAAATCAGTAAAGTAAGCGAAGAGCCAGAGTTGAAGCACCCAGAGGGGACCTCCTTGGTTGGTATCAAGAGGTTTCTCACAAAATTGGGAGCAGACTCTATAAACATGGCCTAAGAGATAAGGGGCCAAGGCTATGCATTTCTTCAAAACAAGGGCCTTTGCAAGTGGGGCAAATTCAGGCATGATTCGTTGAGATGATGTACAAAAAAGAAATTTACACAACCAATATAAGATAAAGGAGAAGAGTTCTTGATCGCTCACAAGGCCTACCTTTTTGTTTTCAGTCTTTACGAAATCACTAAAGGAAGAATTCAAAGGTGGAAGAAAAAATTTCACTGAAAGGTCTGGATAGCTGGGTGTAAAGGGGGTACCAAGGGGCGAGAGCCCCAAGAGGTGGCAAATATCAAGAACGGTAGGAGCCATCATACCACAACGAAACTGAAAAAAGTTAAAGGCCATATTCCAGAAACAAAGAGCGGCAGGAATTAAAAAAGGGTCTTCAGGAATGATAAACCTGGAAAGACGAAGGGCATCGAGGATGTAGAGTTCTTGTAAGTCCCGTTCTCTTGCGGGTACGACCCTGTCATACCATTTCTCCCACTCAACCCTCAATGTTGGCCAGCAACGGTAAGGTCGGTTCATTCTCCAATTTCCCCAGTCGAGCCCCCCTTCATAGAGAAGGAAGTGGTCCTCCAAACGAGGGTACAAAGCTGGAAGTTGGGTGGGAGCCTCTCGAAAGATAGGACCTAGGACATACTCTTGTTTGTCGCTATAGCGAGGGACAAAGAGGCGTCCGTCTATGGTACTTGATCCATCAGCTGTAAATTTGGCAACCTCTTCCTCAATACACCTCTTTAAAGCCATCGTTGGGCTTATACGTTCGCCAGTTGGTTCTTTCAAAGAAGAAAAATCCATTTGTGGCAAGCAGCGAGGAAGAGAGGGTCAGTAGAGGGGAGGGGTTTGTGTGTTGAGCAAACGAGTGAATTTAGAGCACGAAATATAAAGGGTTTTAAAACCTCTGTGTCTGAAAAATATATTGTAAAATTCATAAAGAAGTACAAAAAGTACAGATACGAAGAGTTTCCCTCAATATTGATTATTTTGGAGGGAAACACATCTCAAATACTGATGTCAGCTTCGAAATAAAATATTTGGCTTCGAAACCAAATTTTGGCGCCAAAGTCAAATGACAAACGGCTTCGAAAGCAGGAAGCCGGCTTCGAAGCACATTCCGCCCCTAAGGATGCAAGAATGCTCAAGTATTTGTTTACCTCAAAAGAATTGAAAACCTGTTTTAGGGTTTCTCAGTGAGAATAAATCCTTCGAAGCAAAACTTGAAATCCCTCAAGGTTAGGAATTGTTTGTTCTAAGCTTCAAACCAATAGTTGGTTTGATAATATACAGAAGAGATTGCTCTTTCAGAATAAAACAATGCAGCCCTTGAAAGAGGCTTCCATATTTTTTGAAAGTATGGACTGTTGTTCGAAGCAAAAATGGTCAATTTAAAACTGATTGATCGTACTGACCATATGTTGGATATGATTAAAGCAAGCTTTAAGGGGCAAGATTGTCGAATTTGAGGCTCTGATTCTGGAAGGAGACTTCCATATGTTGGAAGAAGTCAAATTGGTTTTTGAATATTTCATTAAGAGTCAAGTTTCAAAGAGAAAATTGATGAATTCGGAGCCATAATTTTGTTGGTTCTGGATAAGTGGAGTAAAATTAGACCATACCAAATAAAGAAAAATCTCTCCGCTTTATTAAGATAAGTATGATTACATCAGAGGCCTTACTTAGGCACATATTCAAGCTCATAAAAGTAAGGAACAGAGTAAATGACAAGATCATGGAATTTGGTCCAGCTATGGTCAATAAACTTCTGTTCCTTTTTTATTCTATCTTCTATTTCCTCCAGGCTTGTTTGTTGAAGTTGATGTGCTCTTACTTGACAAAAGAGTTTTTCAGCCTTTATTTCAAACTTTGTTTCTTTTAACCCTTGTTCCATCTTATCCATATCCAAGTCATCCCAGTACGAAGAGTCTTTATTCTTGAAGTCATCATATTCTTTAATGAGGTTCTCTACTTCATACCGGGTATGAACTCTAAGGGCTGAAAGTTGGTTCAAAGATTGGGTGGTGGCCACAGAAGTTTGGTGCCAATGAATAAGCAATGGGAGTTGGTCCAAAAACATCTGGAGCTCTACTTGGGCAATGGGGTTGAGGACATGACCCCGGGTCATAACATCACAAGCCCATCGAAAGTTCTTGAGAGGAACATCATTCTCAAGAACATCGAAGGGCAAGTGAGAAAAGGTCGCAAACAGAAGTTGGGCTTGCTGTCGCTGAGCCGGAGTAGGGGGAGCTAGAGGATTATAGGGGGGAAAAACCTGGTCCTCAAAGAGGATAAGCCTCAGTTTCTCTATCCAGTGGAGGTTGTGCGGAGGAGGAGGTATAGAAGCTTCCATCTCGAAAGAAGGAGGAAACTGGGGGGTGTTAACACAATCAAGCCAGTCAAAAGTGCAAAGCTTTGCCTTCTGGGCTAAGAACGATGGGTTATACCCTTGTGCCTTTTCTGGACGTCGGGTGGCTTGTACTATCTTCGTAGGCATGGAGGATGTATACCATGCTACGAGCAGATTGTCCTCCAAGCTGCGGCAGCAGTCAATAGGTACATATGGATAAACGACCGAGCTCCGAGCAAAGGGAGGGAAAGTTAGAGGGTCGACAAATTCGACAAAATGATGATTAACTCGCTCCATTAACTTCGATTCCTCAGGTTCTGGCCAGCTTCTCCAACTAGAAGCCCCAGAGGACGAGGAAGCTGCATCCTCATCCCACGCAGAAAGTTTTGGATTAGAAGAAGAGTTTCCAATATCCATATTCGCAAAACTTTGGGTTAAAGAATTGTGAGTAGCAGGTGCGTAATCCAAAGGTTGATAGTTTGCGAAAACTTTCATGACTTAAATATAGGGAGGTGGGTAAAGGTGGCTAATCAATGTATGAAGGTTCTTTCGAGGATGAACAACATCATCAAATAACTCTTTGTAGGCTCGATCAATGTAAGAGAGAATTGGTTTGGCCATAAAAGATGTATCAGCCTTTTCGAATACTGAGATTGTGGGGATGTTCAAACGATTAGAAGAGAATTTAATGCAAATGATGAATAACGGTTGCATTTCTAGAAAAATGCAAAGCCCATGCACATTCTAAGACGTGGATAAAAAAAAAAAAAAAAAACCTTGATCCACTAATATCACCAAGTATTGGGCATATTAGTGCGAGGGGTAATGTTGGCTACATATTTTGCATAAAGCCAATCACAGTTCAACACGTGGCAGTATGAGGGCAATATGGGGAGATAACTTAAATCTTCGATTGTAATCGTACACGTGGCAGTTAGTATTGGTTTTTATAAGATCTGCGTAGCACTGGATCAGCAAAGAGATGCAAAATGATGTGACTTCAACGGTTACTCATATTTAAATTCAAAATCAGGAGGGAAGCCTAACTGCAGATATTGGCATAGTGGAGCTAACTATAAGGCAACATGATCAGCGATCATGGAGGGGCAGTTCGACGGTTAGAAGTGCAGTTCGATGGTTGTCATTGAGAAGTATAAATAGCAGAGAAGGCCCCAGAAAGTGCCCCCAGACTCAGATCCAAAAAACAAGTTTTATTACTTTATTTCCTTTCCAATTTTTATATTTCTTGTTCTTTACGTTTCTGTACTTCAAATTCCAGCACTGCACTTCGTTCACTTCGTTTATAGGAGTAGTTTCAAGTAGTTTGTTGCTGTAAACTTCTGCGAGGCTGATTTGGATCTTTGTAAGTCTTCCATTTTACTTAATGAAATGCTATAATTGTTCTTCATTTACTCATTGTTTGCTTAATTCTCCTAAACAAAGCCACTAGGAAAAGTCATCTTCATTGAGGCTGAAAGAACTAAAATACAATCGTCTGATAATTGGTTGGCAATTAATATTCTGTAAGGACTGATTGATCCTTGCTGGCACGCTCAACTTTACATTAATAACCTTCGAAAGCCAAAAATGTCTATTTAGCCATTTTGTTTTTTACTTCTTCAAAAACTGAAATTTTGTTTTTGAAAACTGAAATTACATTAATCACTGGGACCATACTAACTCTTTGCTTCTTCAAAACTGAAACTACAGAACTTGAAAAATAAAATTTCTCTCTTTCTTTGTTTCTTCAAAACTGAAACTACCTAACTTGAAAAACAAAATTTCTGCGAGTGTTAAGAATTTTAACCGTTGAAAGTGTTAACAAGTTTCCATGTTCGGACCTACATTCCCGAACAAATAATCTATATTCAGGAATGTGATAACGAACAAATAAGTAATATTCGGGCATGTATTTCTGAACTTGAAAAAATGAAAACTTCTATAAACGTTAACAATTTTGACCTTTCAATGGGTTAAGAAATTTCCATGTTCGGACTTGTATTCTCGAAAATTACTTATTTGTTCAGGAACATCTTCCCGAACAAATAAGTAATGTTCAAGCCTGTATTCCCAAACTTAAAAAAATGAAAATTTCTGAAAGCGTTAACAATTTTGACCATTTAATGTGTTAACAAATTTTCATGTTTTGACCGTTCAATGTAGGTAATCAAATGGTTGTCACTGTTACTGTCAGAATATTGCCGCTAATGGGTTTTCAAGATTTTGAGCGTGGGTAGGTTTTGAAGGTGGGATTTGAAAAAAATGAATGGGTGGTAATAGAGGTGGATACTCTCATAAACCCTAATTCATGATACAGTGGATGTGTAAATTTAATTGTGAGATGGAATGTCTCCAAATTAATGATGTCTTTTGTAGTAATTTTATTTGAGGTTATTATTGTAATAAAAAAAGTTAAAAATTGAGGGGTCTAAAATTATTTATGAGTTACTAATAACAGCACTCAAATTATATTAATGTGAAATGACAAAATTCTCCTCCTCTCCAATTCTCTTCTCCCTCAAATTATTATTTTTTTATTTTTTTATTTTTTATTTACAACATACTACAAAGGAGACCCAAAATCCCCAGTGAATGCCACCACCAACTTCTCTTCCTACCACCACAAGCTAACCACCATTCTTTCCCTTCCACCACTGCAAGTCCATCACCATTTTTCCCTTCTACCACCAAAAGCCACCACTATTTTTCCCTTTCACCACCAACTTCTCCTACCACCACACTCCATGCCACGCACCCTCTCTCATAGTCGATCTCGAAAACCATCTTTAAATACTCTAAAATCAAAGATATCTAATGTAATACAAAAACACCATGTTGATGGAATACCAAAATACAATGCAAGCTCAAAGCACAGTAAGCCCACCATGAACCAGTCTCACTAACGCTTCGTTTGTTTGAACGGGAAATATTTTCTATGTTTTTTGGTGTTTGCTACAATGGAAAATAAAAATCAACGAAAAACATTTTTCATGGTCAACAAAAACAAGTCTATATAGACACAAAATGTTTTCCACCTTTAAAAGGAGGAAAATATTTTCTGTACTAAAGTCTTACCAATGTCACCACACTACCACCGCCACTCGCACCTCTACAATGAATGTCACTATCACTGTCACCACCGCCCCACCACCTCCATCTTCATTTCACCACCACCACCACCACCACCAAACATAGAAAAATATTTTCCGCCCAAACGGAGCGTAACTTCATTTCTGCTTTTCTGAATTTCATTTACTAAAAATAAACAAGAATACAGTTTTTATGAGAGGGAGTCTTCCACTCTCTTGACATTACGATTGTACATAGAAAAGCCCAAGTAAAACAAAATCAATGAATTTAGATAAATACAGGGAAGGGAGGACAACAATTTCTCCCGAGTCCTTTATCTTCTTCAGAGTAGCAAATCCTTCTAGTTGAAGACTTTTCGACAAATAATTTTGCTGACTCTGGTAGATAATATCAACCATGGTATAATCCCGACCTGCATTGGCATTATAACACCTTATCAGAACCATAATGCAGAAAAATCATCAAGTTGATATCTTATAATTTGTGCATGTAGAAACTATCAAGCTAATAATGTCTTAGAATTACTTGATTTGCGCATTATTTTATTTTCTTCAGATGACTGGAAAGAAAAAAATAATCTTCAGCACTGGACATATGCACCTCTGTTCTGTGTCATTTTACACTGGTGGCATATGCAAAAAATTGGCTAAGAACCATAAAATGTCTCAACCATGCTACGTATCAAATACATGAAACATTTACAAGTACAGCTGATAGAAATCTAAGCATCTCAACTAAAGTTTTTTTAATAGAAGGGGGACAAAAAAAAAACTATTAAAGGAGTACAATAGGACTAAAATGCACAACATTTACATGTAAGAAAATGAGTTGGATGAGTGATGTTACACGAAAAAGAAATAATAAGAAATGAATGCACCAAAGAGAAGTTAAAAAGTGGTTACCAAACAAAGATAAAATATGAAATTTTTTTTGATATTTTATGCCCATGCACATTGGGGACCAACTGACACACCGATAAGGTGTGATTTGACCCATGTTGAGTGTGTAAAAAGAAATAGAGGAAAGCCAAAGAGGACATACCTCCAGAGATAAGTAAGAAAGAAATGACATAATGGCTTTAGACTTAACTAAGTACATGATAACAGAGGAAATGAATCCATATAGCTCAACCCAAGTAATTGAAACAAAGATTTGTTGAATTGAGTTGAAGTGTGTTGGTTTGTGTGTGAGTGCACATTTGTTTTTTTGACAAAATGGCTTAATAAAACATTTATCTAGTGATAAAACAAAAAATGAGAAGAGTCAGAAAACTGTAACTAGTTCATTACCATGACATTGTCGTTCAAAGGACTCCCCGCTCTCCAAGATAACACCTTCCCTGCAAAAGGACAATTGTACTGAATCAAGACACTACAGTAACCTTCCAAATATTTATATTTCTTCAAACACTCGATGAATAATCATGCCTGGTGATGGGCTTAGCTTAAAGTGTGTCATCCATGATAAATTTGTTAATCAGAGTAAGAAATGCAGCATCACAACAAGGTGGCTAGTCTATGAACTTCAGAGTCGATAGAGAAGTTGTACACACGAAAGGTAAACAGGAAACAAAATATGAATTTAAATATTAGTGACAGGAATGCACTACCAAAGGGCTCCACGAGTTGCTTAGATATGGCAGCCACGGGGATCCGCCAAAACCAGCAAATCAGCGAAAAATATGTAAAAATCTGTTTGGTAACCATGCAAGTAAACACTTCAGAACTTTGTTGAGTGAAACATACAAATATTTTACACATCAAGTAGTTCCCAAGATCACCTTTAATATTGTGAGACCCTTCAAATAGGCATCATATGACAATTTCATCTCCCTCTTGTGCAATTCTTGAACTGCAAGTTACTTAACAGTGTGTGTTAGCTTCCATCCATGTGAGGCAAAAACAAATCCAAATTGCGAAAGCAATAACAAAACAGCAGTAAATACAAAATGCAACAGGAAGAAAACACAGAAAGATACAAGGCATAGGCAGAAAGGCTAATAACTTCGACTAGCATGCAAAGCCTAACCATTTTGAAGCATAAACATGTACATCTCATATGGTACCTATCTTTTAAGCTGATATAAGATAAGTCAGCTTAAAATCTAGATGCATTTGAAGGATGGCCACCTTTTAAAAGGCAGCAACTTATGACCCAATTAAAGCTTGGCATATGAGAAAATAAAAACTAAGAATCAGCCAATACGGGTACCTATCAGAAGGAAGGAGTCAAATTTCTATGCAACATATTAATGAACTGAGACACACTCAAAAAACTGCTAAACCCATTTTGTGGTGCCCCAAATCCATCTTGAGGCTTGGAGCCAAGATGGATGAGGTGAGATGAAGGTGCAAAATCCATATATTTTGATTTTTGTCCCAGATCATGTGGTGAAATGTGTGTGAAGTGTCTTAAAGTGTGAGCTTTGGACCTTCATTGAGGAGACAATATTGAACAATACAGGGTCAGGGCGTTCCTTACAAAATATGTCAGTCCATCAACACTAATACCACCTAATAGACCATGTAAGCCAGACCTAAACAATTTACACACTCAAAACACTCAATGAGACCCTGCCAACCCATTATGAAAAGGACAGTGTACACTGTATGCATTGGCGGAGGTTGCCTCACATAACCACCACCACCAAGCAAAATAGTGAAGAACCCCAAAGGGCTAAATGTTTTCACAACCACCCACCCCCCCCCCCCCCCCCCCAAAATAAATAAATAAATAAATAAAAAAAAATTTAATGTTATTATTTAGATATGGAAAACAAATTTGCAATTTTCAATAGCATGTCATTTTGTTTCTAATCTCCACACTAGTAAAAAATAAAGAGTGAACTCCAAGTAGAATGTGACGTGTTCACAAGGAATGACATAGCCCTCACAAATTTAACTAGTATTATTAGTTCATCTCACCAAGAATTGAATATAGTAGCATTTAACTAGCTCTGATCTTCACGTTGGGTGTGTAATGCGAGAGCAGATAAGGTCCACCACCCTGAAGGTTAGACTAGTCCTCTTGGGGTGTGCGGTGAGTTTGACCATTGGTGAAACCCTTGTTGGGTATTCTTCGCTTTTGTGAAATAATATGCCTTTCTTTCTTTTATTAGTAAATATGCCTTCCCTTCATTTTCAAGGAAAACTAGAAATAATAGCACACTTACTCTAAACTTTTGTCTAGACAACAGCTAGCCTGCTTCAATAGTCATACCTCGACAGTTGATTAATATATATACATTATATTCTAATAAAAATAAGGAAAAAATTGAGAAGCAGGAGACCTGCATAATTATGTAAAGTTCTTATAGGGAACTAAATAAGGGCATTTGACTATTTGATTATTTTTTATTTTTATCTTTTTTCTTCAAAAAGATTGTTCTTTTACCATTTTCAAACCTTTAGACTAATGCAATAAATTACATTTAGGTATAACATAGGGAGAAGCCTTTTATTTTATTTTATTTTCCTTTTTTCTTTTTTTTTTTTTTTGGGGGGGGGGGGGGGGGGGTGTTGGGGTTTCTTGCATAGTACCATAGTACTTATATCTTTACCCTAAACCCTAAATCTATCTTGAAGAAATTCAAATCTTCAAATAAATACTTAGTTCAAAATTAGGAGTCCTTTCTTTGTTTTATTTTTAATTCAAGTTTCTATTTTGACTAATGCTAAATATCATTACTTGATATCAAAAAATTCATACCAATATTTGTTTGGAATAGCTGGTTCTGTCACATTTCTTTATCACTTTGTTTTGGTCCCCCATTGAAATCATCTTATCTGGATACCAAGCACAATTTGGACAGGCTTAACAGGAGAACTCACTACGTCTTCAATGGAAGAAGAGGAAGGTCCCAAAAAAAAAAAAAACAGAAGAACATCTACATTTATGAGAAGATGCATAGAATACCATGTCATAACGATTTAGCAATAATAGGAAGAATAATAGAAAAGAGCCCAACTAGTCAGGATAATGTCTTGTCAAGCAAGTTGAAAATTTCCCCTTGGATTATTTTTGTTTTTCACAATGATGCCCGGCATTTAAAACAAAATAATCTAAACATTTTTTAGGTTTAATATACACCTACTTTACCCAACAACTGAATCCTTGTACAGTCCATATGACTTCGACAAATTCATGTTTCAAAACCTAATTCTACAAATCCTACATCAATCTACAATTCCATTCCATTATCATTCATTGCCAATCCTCAAATGCTCTCAAATCAAGATTCTAAGACTATAAAATTGAAGAAGATCGTTTAGATTGTCTAATGAGTCTTATCTTCCCAAACAACTTTCTACGTGCTACATAAATTACACACAAAATAAAATAGAACAAAATAAAAAGAAAAGAAAAGAAAAGAAAAAGAAAGGTTTCCTACAGAGCCTCGTAAAACACTTACTAAAAAAATTACATACTTTTTGCAAGGTCCTTCTCCTTAGCTAGTGCCATCCTCTTAAGTTTAGCTGCTTGTGCAAATGTTGAAGGCCTGTTATCAGAAAGTACGTGAAACTCTTTTAGATCACATGTCCCATTGTTGGCACATAAATTTCAACCAAATTTATGTTAAAATTTCAATTAGTCAATTAGTCATTCTAGGTAATCACTTCATAAAAAGATTAATATGATCCATTGAAGTGCATAAATAAAACAACGCCGTATCTCAAGACGTTATTCAAAATACTTAAATGAAATGTGGAGCTTACGAAAGATGACACCTGTAGAGCCTACAGAAATGATACTACACAGGATGAAACCCAAAAGATCAATCCAGTTAATCAGATATACGATTAATCATGTAGCACTATCATTCAAAATTCAAATGGCGCTATCATTCAATTTGAAATTCAAATTGAGGATGAGGCACTCTTATCACCTAGATGGCCCTCTATAAATATGAGGACCATCACACAAGAGAGGGGATCGAAAAATCAGAAGTGAGAATATCACAAAGAGAGAGAGAGAGAGAGAGAGAGAGAGAGAGAGAGAGAGAGAGAGAGAGAGAGAAATTAAGAGCTAAAGAAGTCGTTACAAGAAAGAAGAAGTCGAGAGCTTACACTACAGTTCAAGCATCTGATACAAAGGCGACCATTAGGTAAAGGGTTCCAAACCTAACTATTGTATTTTATATCTAAGGATTCTAAATCCCTACAATTTCAATAAAACATTTCTTTTTCTTAATTTGTCTTCTGTTCATTTTTTTTTGTTCTTCATTAATCGGAGGTCTCATTTAAATAAAATGTGTAATTAATGATTAGAAATACAGATCGGAAATAGGAAACTACTATTCAAATAATCAACACTATTTAGTCCAAAAAAAGTAAACAATGGACATCTGTAACATGAGATTTGAAATGTGTTGAAATACTTCACGTTTCAAAATTTGTGTCTACAAATTCTGGCATGCTTAATGGGACCTATTTCTCCTCCCATCTTTTGAAGAACAAAAAAAATATATATATATATATATCTAAAACTTAATGACGTATTCTTTTGTTATAGGAATGTTGAAGCAACCGTCAAAAGGTTAACTTACACTCCGGTGGTGAAATCACGAAGGGTGGAGATAGCACCCATCACCTGAGGGGCTTCAGAGTGAATGATCTTGGTTGTCCCAAAGGTAGAACTAGCGAAATCCTGGAAAGATGCACATTCCCCTGTCGCCCAAGGGGCTCCGGAGTGAAGGCTCTTGGTTGTCCCAAAGGTAACTGGTGTCACAAAGAAGGTCACACTTCTTCAGAAAGCTGAAAGTTTGAAAAAGATTGCTAAAGATTATGTGAAAGTGTCGAAGCAGTACGCAACTGTGAGGGCCACAACCCTAACGAAGAGCTTTCTAATCCAGGCAAGGGAGGCTAATTAGGTTGCAGCTACGGTCTTTGTTGCAGTTTTAGCGAGCGTAACAAAAAATGTTGTGGCCCAACTACTCATAAGGGTAGAAGACTTAGTTAAAATGACAAAGTCTGCCTAGAAAAGGGCCTCCGTTGAAAACATGGCCATCATTAGGGCCATTGGGAGGAGGGTAATGACCTAAACTCCTGTTGATGGAAAAAATGCCCTTCTTGTTGAAAAAACAGTTGCGGCCTACAAACCGACAGTTTTGTTCAAAGTGCAAAGTCGGTCAAACCAAATCTCAGTCACCTTTGAGGAGCCAAAGGAACATCTATTGGCCCGACAATGTTCGAATAAGGAACACCCATTGGCCCAATGAGATTCGAATCAACATCAATTGGTTCGCCATAAAAACCCCTCCATGTTCCAAAAAAATGCAGGGACTGTTTTGAAAATCCATGAGGAATTTGCAAAAACACAAACGGTTCCTCTATGCCCCTAGGGGCTCGACTTGATAGGTCATCAGATGGTCCAGTTTCAAAAAGACAAAGGCGAAGAAAGAATAATGCCTTAAGGAAACTAAAACGAAGAACAGTGCTGACAAATGTCATAGGAGCTGTTCAAGAGGCTCTTGAGAGAGATGAACGCCAAAAACAAATTGAAAGTCCTATCTTCACACCAGGAAGAACTGTGGGATCAGACTCAATTGGAAAGTCAAGCCTCTCAAAAGCGAAGAGTAAACGACCCTTAGAAAATGTTTCCGCCTGGAGCCAGCTATCTATGGAGGGAATAAGAAAAGGGCCTGTAACAAGGTCTATGACTGGTGAGGCTCAAAACAAAGCATTGCAGTCAGATGGGGCTGGTTTCGCAACTTACAAAAAAGCCAAAAAGTCAAAAAGTTACCAAAAAAATTAAAAAGTTATCACTATTCACCAAAAAAAAATATAAAAAAATTATTTTCATACAAATTGTGAGACAACTTACTCTGACGGAAGGCGGCTGTGCTTGACTTTAGTGAGGATAAATTACACAGGCGGAGGCAAGTTTAAGGACTGTGTTGTTCGGCCCGTGGGGGTCATCACAGGTCCCATTTTGATAATCTGAACCGTTCAATGTGTAGAACTCGTTGAGTACTATATGCCTATAAAAAAATCACGTTGATCGGATATCGCTAACTATATGATCAAATCAGTTTTGCATAAAAAAATGGATGGTGTTATAGTTAACGGTTGAAAAAAAACTAATCCGATCAGATAGCTATCGATATCCGATCAACGTGATTTTTTACAAGCATATAGTACTCGACGAGTTCTACACATTGAACGGTTCTGATTAGCAAAACAGGACCCGTGGTGGGCCCTATGGGCTGAACAACACCGTCCAATTTATGCCCGAAAAGGAGAGAATCAACTTCTCCCCTACACTCTGCCACGCTGCCCCTTACGCTGCCGACCGTACGGCCTATTCCATCACTAACGTCTCCTATACACTTATGTAAGAATTTATGTATTATTGATTAATGTATTCATATTTATTACAATGATTCATGATTCCTATATATAGAAGAGGGTGAGTGTGTAGTAGGTAAGGAGTAGGTGAAGTGGAGGTGGTAGTGGTGTAGTGGGTTAGGTTTAGTGGAGTAGGTGAGGTGGTAGTGGTGTAGTGGGTTAGGTTTAGTGGAGTAGGTTTAAGTGGAGGTGGTAGGTGATAGGTTTTAACAGCCCCCGCAAACTCAAGGGGGATAGGAACTAGCCAACTTGAGTTTGGAGAGAGTAACAAAACAAGAAAATAAGACGAATACATAAAAGAAAAGAGGATAGGAGACACTGTATGGTCGTGTCAGACCGATGGTGAAGACACTGTATGGTGGTGTCATAACGTTGTAGAGGACATTGGATGGGTTGTGTCAGACCGATGTAGAAGACAGTTTATGGGGTCATGTCGGACCGTTGTAGCAGACAATGTTGTGATAGTTGTTGTGACAGTTTACGGAGTCTTGCTGGACCCTTGTAGAAACTAACCGAAATCAATGTCGGGACAGTTTACAGAGTCTTGTCGGACCCATGAAGGAGCTAACCGGAATCAATGTCGGGACAGTTTACAGAGTCTTGTCGGACCCCTAAAAAGTCGCACCCTCAAAAGGTGTGCCCAATCTGTCAAAAGGCGTGCCATCAAAAGGCGTGCCCAATCCATAAAAAAGCGTGCCATCAAAAGACGTGCCATCAAAAGGCACGCCCAAGTTGTCGGCGAGCACCGACAGGCGCATGATGCGCGTGTCTGCCTCTTCATCATGGTCTTTATAAACCGAAGCGGAGGCTGAGGCTTGGAAGCATAACAAACCAGTTGAAACCTCTTCGTTCTCTGAGAGCTTGTCGCTAAGAGCTGCAAATCTTGAAACACTCTGTAAACACTCTGTAACCAACCCTTCTCTGAAACACTCAGCAACCCATAACATGGCCTCGTCTTCCCGTTCAGCTACCCAGAATATGGCCTCTTCGTCCCGTGGTCTGCTCACTCTCTTTCCCGACCTCAACGAGTCAACAAGAGAGACAACTGATCTCGGTGATCACGCCCTTCAGGTAGCCGTTGTGCACGCCGAAGTCGAGGCTGCGGAACCGAGCCGGACCCGTGCAGTGGTGGGTGTGGGACTTGAATACGGAACCAGCACCCTTACGTTGAGCTCGGAGCCAGCGATAGAACAGCCACAGCCGGAGGAGAAGAAGCCGGCACCGGAGAAGGCTGCAGCGGCGGCGGCGGCGGGATCAACGAGATCCGATGTGCCAGCGGGACACGTGGCGATCTGCGTGGGGAGGAGTAACAAGAGGTTTGTGGTGCGCGCGACGTACCTGAACCATCCTACCTTCAAGAACCTCTTGGTTCAAGCCGAGGAAGAGTACGGGTTTACCAACCAAGGACCCTTGGTTCTACCTTGCGATGAGTCGGTCTTCGAAGAGATCCTCCGAGTCGTGTCCCTGTCTGACTCGGCCAACTCGGGTCGGTTTGTTAATCTCGACGATTTCCAATGATGTTGCGACGTGGGTCGTAGGAGTAATCTTGATGGTTTGGGTGAATCTGGACCGTTGATTCACGGGTTGGGTGATGAATCAGTTTGTTGAGGAAGGAGAGAGAGAATTAGAAAATGTGGGTTTGTCCGGCGGACGGCCAAGGCGAGGCTGCCGCCCGCCGGTGAAGCGGAATCCCTAAGTTCTTAACCTTGCTCTGATACCATGTAAGAATTTATGTATTATTGATTAATGTATTCATATTTATTACAATGATTCATGATTCCTATATATAGAAGAGGGTGAGTGTGTAGTAGGTAAGGAGTAGGTGAAGTGGAGGTGGTAGTGGTGTAGTGGGTTAGGTTTAGTGGAGTAGGTGAGGTGGTAGTGGTGTAGTGGGTTAGGTTTAGTGGAGTAGGTTTAAGTGGAGGTGGTAGGTGATAGGTTTTAACAACTTATTTATACAATTTTTTAATATACATTTTTCCATAAAAAGTCAAAAAGTTAACCCAAACATCCATATTTTTTTCCTCAACTTTTTAGTCCAAAAAGACAAAAAGTGCATTTATTTAGGACACCCCAAACAACCCCTTAAGATTGTGGGGATTGATAATCCTTTATATGAACAAGATGATTTTGTCTCATCTAACTCATCTGTTTCAACGATTATTGAAAACGACGATTTGAGAGATATCAACAAAGCTGTTGCAATCATGATGACTAATGTTGAAAAGGAGGGCGAAAATTCGCAAGTCCAATAGGACTAACAGGGTCTTAAGGAAAAAGTGGTGACCCTACAAGAACAACTTGAAAGAAGAGAACGGGAAATGGCTATTGTGTAGGAGCAAATGCAACAGTTGCAGGCCCAAATGACAGAAGTGCACCTAAACAAACGGAACAACCTATAGTGGTGACATCTGTAGGCGTGCAAAGCACGCTAGCTCCAGGGGGCAATGGCCCTTGTTACTCTGACCTAACTAGTGGTGGTATGAATCCAATGCTCATGGCCATGATTGATAATTTGGTGAGGAGACAAGTAAAGAAAGTCAAGGAAAAAGATGATGAGAACTTTTGAATAATTACAAAACCTTACCCAATATAGGTAGATGTTGTTCCATTTCCTTCTGGTTTTTCTTAACTAGATTTCAAAATGTTTGATGGAACAGGAGATCTAAGACAACATGTGGCTCACTTTCTTTCAAGATGCGGGCCAATAGTCTAGAATGAGGCCCTTTGCCTACAACTATTTGTCCAATCACTTGAAAGTTTTGCATTTATATGTTGTGCTAACCTTCTTGAGGGATCAATCCCAAATTGGGATTCCATGTTGAAGGAGTTTCTTAAATAGTTCTGCAACACACAAAGGTGAGTTGGAGTACCAGAACTAATTGAAACCAAGCAACGTGACAAATGAGCTTGCTACAGACTTCATTGCAAGGTGGCGAGCTTTGAAATTTGCCTGCCCACAGAAGTTCACGCAATTAGAGTTAATTTAGATGTGCCTTAGCAACTTTTGACATGAGCTCTCTACAGCTCTTATGGCTCAAACTTTTGAAGGCTTCAATAATCTATGCACCAAAGCTCATGATATGGAACCGCATTTGACTAAACGAAGGAGGTCTAGGGCAGTTGAAAGGGTTGAGTCCTCAACCACAACAATAGTTGAAACTAGAAAGAAAGCCCCTATTGTAGTTAGGGCTAAAAAGCCTCAGGAATTTAAAAAGGTGACTATGAAAGAGAGGTTAAAGAAGAAATATTCTTTCACGGATGATCTGGTCGAGGACTTATTTGAAGATATGTTGGAGCAAATGTTGATTGCTCTCCCTGAAGTGAAAAGACCACATGAGGTAGGAAAAACGAACGATCCAAAGTATTGCCCCTACCATCATTTGATTAGCCATCCGATAAAGGAGTGCTTTGTTCTGAAAGATAAAATTCAGGAACTTTTGGACTATTGAGCTCCCTCCTCAGGAGAAAGCATCTGCTAATCCAATCACTATCGACATTGATAATGAAGGTGAATGGGTTGTTTATCAATCGAAAAGCATGAAGAAAAAGCGAAATGCTATAGTGAAAGCTAGAAATGTGGTTGCTTCTACAACACAAGGACCAAAACTTTCCAATAAGCAAAAACCAAAAGTTTCCAAGAAACAGAAAAAGGCTAAAGTAATAAAGAGAAAAGGAAAGAAGAATCCAAAGAAGGAAAAAGGGGAGAAATTGGTCCCTAATGAACAATTAGAGCAATGTCCCTTTGTCCCAGTTACATTGGAGGAATTCATGCCTTCAAAATTTCAATCTTTGGAGTTGCAGACATACTTTGATAAAAGGAGGGAGGAAAAGTTTACTTTGGCCCCTTGCCTAACCATCATTGTTTTGAGTGATGACAAGGAAGATGAGGATGAAGTTTGTTCAAAAGTTAGGGAAGGAGATTGTATCACATCTCCTATTTGTATACCTGACTCTCTAGAGTATACACCAGTTTCTCCAGAATACACACCAGTCTCACCAGAGTACATACCAGCCTCACCAGAGTATACACCAGCTTCTCTGAAGTACACGCCAGCTTCTCCAGAGTACACCCCAGCTTCTCCAGCATACACTTCAGAAGCCTTTTCTCCAGAATATTCTCCAGTACCACCAATGTACTATCAAAACGCTCCAGAATATGTAAGGGAAATAGAACAAGGAGATACTGGGTGTAGGTCTAACTCTAAGCTTGTGAAAAAGGCAAGAAAACGATTGCACTTCGGAGATGATGAGGTGGTGAAGTATGGAAGCATTCAAATAAGCAAGCAAAGTCATCTCAAATTGAAGATCTTAATGAAGATTGGGAACTTGGCTTTTCCCGTGATAGTTCACCATACACATCTCTGGCCAGGACATATGATGGAGAAAGTGTATCAAGTGACCACTTTAACTTTCCCTGTAATGTCATCACTGTGGATATAAATTTTGAAGAGCGAGAAGTACATGTTATTCACAATCCAGGCGATGGTGAGAAAGCAAGAATTAAGGCTAGTAGGGAAGTAGAACATCAAGAGAAAGTAACAATTTCTTTGAAAGATGAGGGTTTTGGAGCCCATCAAAATTGAATCATTGAAAGAAATCAAATTTCTAAACACCCATTCCCTAATTGGGTCGAATGGGTCTAGTTTCCACGAGGATATATAGTAACCTAATTTTTCCTTATATAATGGGATGGGTTGTCCAAGGTGCCATTTGGTTCGTTTCCTTGCACAATGTGGAAACACAGTAAAAAGCCAGGTATTACTTCTACGGCAATTCGCCCTTTCTTTGGATGGGTGGGCAGCAGATTGGTACTTCAACTTGCCACCTAATTCAATCCCTGATTGGGACACCATGGCTGATCTAGTCTATAGGACATTTTATAAACCATGGCCAATAGAAATCAAAATGTCAAAACCTTTGGAGGATGAGGGTCCATTTGCTTAAACATGTGATCTCATAGAAGGCACAATTGAGGAGAAGATTGAAACTGCCCTCTATCTTCAAGAGATGAGCACTTCTCATCCAAGGGAATTGTTCCCTTTGTGGGTAGAGCAAACACCATTTCCCGAGGGATATGAACTGCCAAATTTTATCCTATATGAGGGGTATGGAGATCCTCAAAAACATATTAGGCGTTTTTTGAGACTGTGTGGGGAAACAACTCAAAATCAAGTACTTTGCCTATGACAGTTCCCTCTTTCTGTGGATGGGATCGCCTTTGACTGGTATTGCTCCCTTGAAGGGGTTGCTGTGCCTAGTTGGGAAGCCATGAAGAATGGTTTTCTAGAATCCCAATGCTTTTATAGGCATGACTCTTGGTATCTAAGAAATGGGAGAAGAATGCAGCTCCAGGAAGATGAAGTGACTGATGATGATGATCACCTTACAGCTGGGCTAGTTAACACGGTCCAAATAAGTGATGGAACAAAAGAAGTTGAGGTCAATGAAAAATCTGTTGCTGAAGTATGCTAGACTTACCTAACCTACCAGAGAAGATCACGAAATCCTCAAGACCCTCAGGCATCAGAAGTTTTGCAGGTTTTGCTAGAGGAAGAGCAAGTGAAAAATGATGTACTAGCTCATCTCAAGAAAATTCTAGCATTGCTGAGCGTGTATGATGCACTGAAGATGTCTCCAGAGCTTCGAAAGTCTTTAATATATGCCTTGTCCAAGCCAGAGGACTTCCACAAGGAAATCGAGGGCAGAAATCAAGAGAAGACAAATACATGCACGGCTATGGTAACATTTGGTGACAATGACGTGTGTGCTGAAATAGCGGACCATAATCATCCTTTGTTTATCACTGGGCTTATCCATGATGTGAAAATTTCTCGAGTTATGGTTGAAAGAGGGTTTGCTGTAAACCTTTTGCCTCAAAGGGCTATTAGGGGTTTGACTTTCACAACTTTACCCAAGTTGTCTGATCATTCAAGGATTCAATCAGAATGAGCAACGCCCTACGTGGAAGATTGAATTGCGAACCAAGTTTGGGGACATTGAAGAAAGCACTGAGTTTTTGGTCATTGATGCAGACACCTTCTACAATGCTTTGCTTGGGAGATTGTGGATGCATAATCATCAGGCCGTACCATCAACTTTTCACCAATGTATCAAGCACCCGTTGCCTTCACCCAGAAAAGAGGGGACAATTGTGGTTGACAGTGATCCATTTGGAGAAGTAGAGGCCTATTATGTTGATACCCGCTTCTATATAAGGACTACACAGATAAAGGGAAAAGATGTGAAAAGGTCTAAAAATACTCCATATGTTAAAGAATCTGAAGACGCTCTAGAGCCTGCTCCAGTTTCAACAAGGAGAACTTTTTGATATGTGCCAAAGTCCAAAAAAAGACTAGGGGCAAAGGCTCTAGCCCCAATAAACCCAATTTTGGATCTGAAGGGTGAGTTCATGTTGCCATTAAAGAGGACAAAATGTACATATGTGGAGAAATACAATAAAATCGTGGTCCCTACTAAAGGAAAAGGGTGAAAACCTATCATATTCCACTCACTTGGAGATGTTGAACACAAGGTAAAAGTTAAACAAATACCAGAAGAAAACATCTCGAGTTTTGAGAAGCCTACCTTCAGTGCAATAATTATGCAGATGTTGTTAAAGGTTGGTTTAGATCCTGAAAAAATACCAGCAGGAACAATAACACCATTTGACACTGCATTGACACCTTCGCAGAGGCAAGCTATCCAACAAGGCGGTATTATCACCGCCAGGACAGAAGGGTTAGGCTATCATGAGGATGAAAGAAAATTTCCAGTGAACATGACTATTACTCAAGAGGTGTTGGAAGATGTTGACGAAGATGAAGCTCAACCTGCACCAACAGAATTTAAAGCAGGAGGCCAAGCCACAGTCGATGACCTTCGTAAGGTAAATCTTGGTGATGAAGGAGAAAATAAACCAACCTTCATTAGTGCAAATTTAAAGGAAGAAGAGGCTCAACAATATATTTCCTTCTTAAGGGAGTATTGCGACATATTCACATGGAACTATAGTGAGATGCCTGGTCTTGATCCAGAGATTAAAGTCCATAAGCTCGCTATTCACCCTGAGAAACGGCCAGTTAAACAACCTTAACAGCAAACTCGACTAGAGCTTACAACCCAAATTGAAGCTGAAGTCGACAAGCTTATCAATGCAAAATTCATTAGGGAAGTCAAATATCCAACTTGGCTAGCAAATAGTGCTAGTCAAGAAAAAGTATAGTCAAATAAGGGTTTGCATAATGAGGCTTGTCCTAAAGATGACTTTCCTTTGCCAATCACCGAACTTCTTGTAGATGCAACTACTGGGTATGAAACCTCCATATTATGATGAAGAAAGCATACCTAATTTAAAGGAGTTTGAAGGGATTCTTTTGTGTCTTCTTTAAAGTGTAAGAAGAACAACTTTTGTTGGGAAGAGAAGAAAGAGAATGGCTGGAAAATTGATGCTGGAAATATGCTGGAAGGATAAAGATTTGCTGGAAAAAAAAAAAAAAAAAAAATCTGCTGTGAAAGTTGCAGAAGGTAAAAGTATATATTGTCTACAGGCATGGATAGGTGTCATATAAAGCAAAAAGTCTTGCTCAAGAAAAGAGATAGTGATCTCCTAAAGTACTTCAAAGAGGCAAGAGTTTATGTAGGATTCGAAACACTCCAAAGAAGCAAGAATTTGTGTAGGATTAGAAATCCTATCAATGCCCATCCATCCTATTTCATTTAAGCAAAAACCTTTAAAAAAAAAAAAAGATTATGAGTCTCAAAAATAAATATAAAAAAACTCTTGCCAAAAAAAAAAAAAAAAAAAGAGTGGTGGTGGCAAGTTGGTAAAAAGCCCACATAGAATGAAGAAAGAGGCCCACAAAAGAAAAGGCCCAATTAAATCTTGGACCTTACCCATCAATATCCATGATGGCCTAGAAAAAAAAAAAGTGGTGGCAAGTTGGTAAAAAGTCCACATAGAATGAAGAAAGAGGCCCACAAAAGGAAAGGCCCAGTTAAATCTTGGACCTTTACCCATGACCCTTAAAAAAAAATAATAATAATAATAATAAAAAAAAAATTCAAGTCCACAAAAAGGGTCCATGTAACAAAAAAAATAAAAGGCCCATGGACTATAAAGAGAAATTAACCCATTAAAAAAAAAAAATTAAGTCCATGAAAAGAGGGCCCATGCAACAAAAATAAAAGGCCCATGGACTATAAAGAGCAATTAACCCATAAAATAAAATATATATATATAAAAAAAAAGAGGATTAATTAAATTTTTTGCGGGGTCCATGTATGACAAAAAAAAGGGATACAAAGTCAAAGGGGCCGAAAGTGATGAAAGCCAAGAAATAATCCAATCTATGATCCAAAGAAGTCCTAAATAAAAGCGCCAAGGTATTGTGATTTGCACAGTTAAAAAATTCACTGGTACAAATCACGAGAGGGCATTTGTTGACACATAAATTTCAACCAAATTTATGTTAAAATTTCAAATACGGTTAATTAGTCAATGACACGTATAGAGCCTATGGTAGGAATGTTGTAGCTAATCACTTCCTAAAAAAATCAATATGATCCGTTGAAGTGCATAAATCTAAGAAGCACGGACACTTCTAAGAAGGTGTCGTGTCTGTGTCGGGACACCGACACTTCCCTGACCCGCGTCTGACACTCTTCAAAACGTGTCTTATTTTTTAATTTTTTTTAAAGACTCAGACACTCTCTGGACACTTGGAGGACACATATGTCTATCACTTAAACACACAATTAGACACAAGTGAAACTAATTATAAGTTTGAACAAAACAACTTAAGATATAATAATAAAAGAAAAACCATATAAATTTTTAGGAATTAGTGTCATATTGCATTTTTTTATTATCTTTAAGTGATATATTCATATATATAACATATAATAAATATATAAAATTATATATTTCATGCGTGTCCCTCACATGTCATGTCTTGTATTTTTTGAAAATTAGTATATCAGTGTGTCCGTGTCGAATCTGTGTTGTGTTGCGTGTCCATATCTATGCTTCTTTGGCATAAATAAAACAACGTCGTATCTCAAGACGTTATTCAAAATACTCAAATAACACGTGGAGCATACGAAAGATGACACTTGTAGAGCCTACAGAAAGGACACCACACAGGATGAAACCCAAAAGATCAATCCAGTTAATCAGATATACGATTAATCATATAGCACTATTATTCAAAATTCAAATGGCGCTATCATTCAATTTGAAAATTGAGAATGAGACACTTTTATTTCTTGGATGGCCCTCTATAAATATAAGGACTATCACACAAGAGAGGGTATCTAAAAATCAGAAGTGAGAATATCAGAGAGAAAGAGAAAGAAATTCAGAGCTAAAGAAGTCGCTACAAGAAAGAAGAAGTCGAGAGCTTACACTACACTGCGAGCATCTGATACGATGGCGAGCGTTAGGTAAAGGGTTCCAAACTCAACTATTGTATTTTGTATCTAAGGATTCTAAATCCCTACAATTTCAATAAAACATTTATTTTTCTTAATTTGTCTTCTGTTCATTTTTTTTGTTCTTCATTAATCGGAAGACTCATTTAAATAAAATGTGTAACTAACGATCAGAAATACAGATCGGAAATAGGAACCTACTATTCAAATACTCCACATTATTTAGTCCAAAAAAACTAAACAGTAGACATTTGTAACATGAGTTTTGAAATGTGTTGAAATACTTCACGTTTCAAAATTTGTGTCTACATGCATACAAGGTGCATTCCATTCATCATAAATTGCCACCAAAAATACCCCCCTCTTGCTTGTGTCCTTGAGCAATAAAAGTTTGAACACAATAAATTCAAAATGACGACAATTTATCATTTCAGTCTATAAAGAGTTAAATTTTGAAAGCAAAGCAAATGTTTCAATCCAAATTTCCTTTACATGGAAGAAAATTAACTATCCAATACTGAACTTATTTGTCTATCCAACATTCTTCAAAGCTTTAAGTAACAAGCAGTTGCTTTAACATTCATGCCAAAGGTTTTACAAGAACAGGGGAACAAGCAAAAAATGATGAGGGATAAAGTGGCTGGGAAATCACCTAATGATTGTGAGATGAAAACATGTTCAATATTCGATGTGCTACCCCTTGGTATAAGACAGCTCACAATTCCAAAATCTAATGGGACCAAATGCAAAACTTCCATGTGATGCATTTTAATTAGGAACAAAAGAAGTTCAATCAGGACATCAGAATCACTCACTGTGATATGGAGCTCGCCTCCTTATACAATTGCTTAATTTCTGCGTGCAATTGGGCCTCCACACCAGACTTTGATCCTTTCTGAGAAAAAACAAATAACCAAAATACAAACCATTTTAAAATAGCTTCCATTAAAGATTTTTAAATAACCAGTAAAGATTTTTAAATAGCTTCCATTTAAATAACCAGTAAAGATTTTTAAATAAGAATAATGAAAATAAAAAAAGCATTTGAAGACGGGTCCTGCTAACCACTGTCTGGAAGGCGTGTTTTAAGGATCAAATAATGCTAAAAGTTTAGAACTCCAATACACAATTCACATAGTCCCATACATTTTTATATGTTTCTACTTTCTATACACTTTTCACATATTTCAATACACTTTTTCCACATATACCAATCTTAATGGATGCCCATTGGTGTTGTTAGCATTTCCCTTTGAATAAATAACCTGATAAGTGATAATATAAAATCATTGCACTTTTGTGAATAGATGTTGTTGTATTCTCATAATTGCATTGTAAATGAGAATTGAGATTATGTCAAATATATATATATATATTTATATATAGAGAGAGGGAGGTAAAAGGCCCAACAATTTGTTATTAGTAAAATTCTGAGCAATCCGTTACGATGAATTTTATTTGTTATTTTCACCTCATGGCATGGACACATGTAAAACCCACCATATCCAAAAAATAATGGTCCGCAAGCATAATTCAAACACCCAAGCCTATTTTTATCCAATATGGGATGATCATAACATACCACCACACTCCGCAGCCAACACTCATGATAGCCCACTCTATCAAATTGTACCCATACACCCGAAGCCGACATCCACAGTAGCCCAATCTATTGAACTATACCCATACACAATACTAAGGTGTCGTAATCCAACCTATAGGTCACCCCCTCCCTGGCTCAAACTGCAAAGCCACATCCCATACAATCACATACATGCATAGGTTGCATCCAATCATATACTCAATTTGGTGGCTGGCTCTAATACCAAATGATACAATCTACTTAGATAGAACTCACCCTTGAAAAAATACTCTAAAGCCCATTGTTAACCCATGTGGGATTGTAAACACGTATACATATGTTTGTGTGCGTGTGTATATATATATATATATAGAGAGAGAGAGAGAGAGAGGCATATTAGATAGCTTAGCGTTCAGCTACTGGTTCTGTATGAATTACATGGTAACATTTAGGCCATGTTTGTTTGGGCGGACTGGATTAACATTCCCATGACTAATAGTCCTAGGACTACGAATCCATTGGATTATGTATTCAATCTTAACTAATAGTCAAGTTTAAAATAATTAATCCGTACTTCAATTGTTTAACCAAACATCGGATTAATAATTTTATTGGACTATTAGTCCAATCCCAAGCTCATGTCTACCTAAACAAACATGGCCTTACAGTAAATTGAAATGGAAATTAGACAAATTTTATATAACAATGTGATTGCATACCCAAAATATATTGAAAAACAACGAGTATTGGCCAAGTCCTAAATTACAAAATGAATGAAGAGGAAAAAGGCAAGAGCAGAGACAAAGGAACCTTTTTCTTCTGTTCTATAAATCTGAAAATGAATTGGAATGCGACAACGATGGTGAAGATTATTGGAGCAGCTAGAGATCTTCCATGTTCTTCAATGGTTTCATCCATTACTCCTTTTGCCTTGTTCGATTACGTGTTTCTGATACAAATTTGATGGTTTTGCATCTCCAGATCTCTCTATTGCTTCTTTTGCGGATTTTACCTGTTTGGTTAAGGTAGTTTTTTTTAATTTTTTTAATTTTTTTTAAATTTTGTTTTAGAATTTGGTGGACTTTTTTTTGGGTGAATAATTTGGTGGACTTTTTGTGTTACTCTCAATTTTTTTTATTAATTGAAATGGTGTGCATGTAAAATTAAATACAAAATAATAAATATGTAAAGTTATTACTAATTAAAATGATAATTAGTGAAATGAAAAATATGAATTTGTATAATAGAGTGAGAAGAAATAGAGATAACCTTGGTATGTTTTGGTAGAAAATATTTTCAAATGAAAATTATTTTTTGAATAAAATATTTTTTTTTGTTTGGTGGCGGTGGTGGTGAAACGAAGGGAGATGGCTATGGATGCATGGTGGTAGGGTGATGGTGATAGCGACGGTGATGGTGGCAATGACCGTGGTGATGGTGGTGTAGTGGTAGAGGTGAAAGTGATGATAGTAATGTGGTGACATTGGTAAGTCTTTAGCTCGAAAAACGTTTTCTAAAAAATATTTTTTGTCCAAACAAAAAGAATAAAAAAGTAAATACTATAAATTAAATATGTAAATAAAATAAAATTACATAATTCACTAAATCATCATATCATCATATATACATGTAGTGTTTTTCTTTTCTTATGTGACACATTGTAAAGACTTAATTTTTTTTCTTCTAAAAAAGTCACATCAGCATGTATATTTTATTTACATATAAAATTCTATATAAATTTAATTTCAATTATAATAATCAATTTTATATGGATTGTATTTGAGAAATACTTATTTGCATATATATAATTATAATTTAATTATTATGATATTTAAAAAAAATTAATGTGATATACAAATAAATAAATAAGACATAACGTGCTTAATTATGTACATCGCATGGATCAAATTAATTTTCTTTTATATTTTATATTTTTTTGTCTATCTTATTAATGTCTTAATATTAATTTGTATTTCATTTTTTATTTAACATGAAATTATTTATTGCGAAACATTTATATTTAATTTAAATTTTATACACCTATATAAAATATATAGATAATTAAAAAAAAAAGAAATAATCAATACTCTATGTAATTAATTTATGTATTTTCTTCTTAATCCAATTACAACATATTTATATTTAATGTTTTAAATAAATTTAGTTCTATTTGTACATATTTTTATTATCAAAATAAATATAAAAAATTAAATTAAATTAAATAATTAGAATCACTTTTAATTTTATATTACCCATTCTCTTTCTAATTTAACTATAATTTTTAATATCAAAATTAATATTTATTTTATTATCTTATAATTTAATATATATCATATAAAGACCTCGTTTGGCATGTGGAATTTTTTTGGTTTTTTGGCTAAATTAGCCACAAAAAGATAAAATAGGACAAAATATCACATCAAAACTATAATCATTTCACTTTTTCTCTTACAAAAGTAAAAAAAGTAAAAAAAAAAAAAAACTCAAACGAATTTAGCCCTAGGCTAAAATACCCAAAAAGCCAGCCAACTTCCCAAACGAAAACAAAATCATATATGATAATTACACTTTTATAGCATAATAGAACTAAAATTATTAAAATAAATAAATAATTTAACTAAATTTATTATATATAACTATTTAAGTAACACTCTTATACAACGATAAGACTAAGATTATTAAAATAAATAAGTTAAATTAAAATTTTATCTAAATTAAAATTAATATTATTCTTTTTGTAATACATATCATAATATAAAATATCATTACATTAATTAAAGTTAATTCCATTGTGATTTTGTATCAAATATAATATTTCTATAAGTGATTTACATAATTTGATATTAATTGATTAAAATAATGGAACTCAATACTTTTTGGGAATTCTATTATACACACCCACATACCATATGCACTTTAGTTACGCTATTTTTTTTCTTAAGTTACGACCAATTTTATTATGACATTATTTTGAGATTTTAGTTATGACTTTTTTTGTATTTAGTTATGACTTTTTATTTTATTTCATGAAATTATTTTCTTTTGTAGTTATAAGGTTCATATGGTACAAACCCTTACAAAATAAATTGACAAATGTTAAATAATAAATAGTGTGGAGTATTATTTTAAATAATAACGATTTATCGAAAATGATTGTGTATGTTTAAGGCACCTATTGATGTTTCTTGAATAATTTTTAAATAAAAATTTTGGATTTATAGTATTACTGATAATGCACATTTATGAGCTCTGCTAGAAAATATATGCAAAAATAATTTGGCTGGAATAGAGCTTTTATTGTTATTATAACGTGTCACATAATTAATCAGAATCCTTTGAAAATTGAAATTATTATGGTTGTAGAGATTTTGTGTCTAATTGCCTTAGAGGACACTATTTATGATTTGAATTTGTAATTTTTTATACATCAATGTGAATAACTTTTACGATCTTACTGATATAATCATAAATTCTAATTTTGAGTCAGCCCACCTTAAACAATTTTTTCGTATAATAAAATATTTAAATATTGTCATATAAAAATATTATAATAGATCATAATCAAATACCACTTGAAGCATAATTAAAGACTCGATACACCACTTTAGACATAAACAAAAATATAAAAAATTAGTAAAGACCTTTTCGATTAATAACCAAAATTATACACCATGAGTTATATTATACAGTTTTCCATTGTTGTTATTTTTTTTCAAAAAATATATTTTGATACAAGTGGAATTCATGATTTTTGGTAAATTTGATTAATATAAGTAAGGATTTGATTTCAGGTTGATAATATACTTTTTCATAACTTCGAAAGAAATTGTTTTTATGAGATTTTTACATAAGATCACATACACAGTGATAAAAATTTTCATCAGCTATTAGAAAATTTATTATTTAGCTTTCATGTGACATCTTGTTCCAGGGGACCGCTCGAGCGGAGACTTGCTGCTCCCAATATCTCGTAAGTTTACAAGCGGGACCGCTTGAGCGTAGAATGTGAGCTCCCAGTAGTTTCACTGTAACTCTGCAATGCTTCTGGGACTTGGTAATTTTTGCTCGAGCGATAGAGTCATCGCTCGAGCGATCCTTTCATAGTTGTGATGTCCGCTCGAGCGAAAGAAGTTGTGTTTAAGCGGTCTGCGCGATTCTGCACTTTAAAAAGTACGATTATAGATCATTCTCTCCACTTTTCTTTTCTCTCTTCCTCCTTGTCTCAAGCCCGAAAAACCCCAAGTTTCCACTCCAAAATACTCCTCATTCTCCTTAGATCTGATGTAAATCTCTTGCAAAGGGTGAAGAACACTTGAATGTCATCATCTTTACCGAGTGGAATATTCTTTGGTGAAGAGTTCATCTAGAAGCTTGGTTCTTGTGCTCATAACTTGAGGTAGGGTTACTTTTAACCCAGTATTTCTTTGATTTGAAGAAGTTTATATGGTATTATTGTGATTTTAAAGCTTGATTAAATGATTAAGTTGGATTAAACTTTGGATTTAACAAAAAGGGTCATTCTACTCACTTGTTATTAAAATGTCAAAAGAGGAAGATTGATGTTGAGAATTATATATATATATATATATATAAATAGAGGAAAAGCTCCAAATTTAACTAAAAACCCTAATTTCCAACTAAGTAGAGAGTAGGATTTTAATTGAAATTTCCTTAAAGTCTTGGAATCTTGTGAACAATAAAAGATATAAGATGTGAATATTGTGATGACAATGAAATTGTGGCTTGGAGATTAATTTTTCTTGAGTGTGGTGTGTGTTTCATCTCGTATTGTGTTGAATACTTGTTGAATGAACAAAAGTTTGGCAAATTGAGCATCAATCTTGGGTTAAGAGTTGGTTTTGATGTGATGGTCTGTTGGTACCTGCGTGGGGAGTCAAGGTGCCCAATTGCCCTGTCTTGAGCTTATCGCTAGACGAATGTGGGAAAAATATTTTTGGGTGTCCACTGGCCTTGCAATATTATAGTCGGTAAAAGTAGAAAAATTGATGATTTTGGATGCCCATATCCTGTCGTATAATAGTCGGTCAATGTAAGGATGGTTTTTAAATAAAAGTGACTTGTATTTTATTTATTTGGACTCTTATGGGGGACTCATGGTGCGTTTTCCTTTCTGATATGATGATGTTTGGTGTGAGATGGAAATGTGATTATTCAACTGGGCATTAGTTACATAATTCACTATGTTTATAAATGTTTGTTAATTACTCACCTTATCTTGTCTCAATGGTGCCGTGGACTTATTCAAATGATTAAATATGTAGTTAAATGTATTCCTACTGGGCGTATAGCTCATCCCTATTTATTTTACAGGAGATGATGACATACTACTTCAGAAATGCCTTGGATTTAGCAGTGGTTTAGTTTGGACATGATAGATCAAGAACTTTTTGGTTGTTAAGACTTAGAATTTTGTATTAAGACTTTAAAAACTTACTTTGTTGTACCAGGCAAGTACTTTGGAATGTTACATGCCCTTGGGGGTCTTTCTCTTTTGTAATGTCGTCTAGATCATTAAACTTGGAGATGAGTTCAAGGTATTTTGGAAATATAAACTTTGCAAGTGTAACCTCTTGAATCTTAGTTCAATGAAAAAGACGACTATTTTGTATATTGTTGTGCTTTGGTGGCATATTCAAGTATAAATTTGTAGGGCATTACATTTCAATTGTTAAAATTTTCTATATTAAGACTCAAAATCAAAATTTTATTTTAAAAATAATTTGTCATACATGTACGGGTCACTTTCTAATTTATAATAATAATAATAAACAACTTTTGAGAGTACACATTAATAGTAAATATAGTATAAAAAGTGGGTTGGGGGAAGAAAAAATTAATTAATTAATTAATTAATTAATATATATATATATATATATTTTTTTATAGATTGAAGAAACACACAAAATAATAATAATCGAATTTTCCTCCATTTACATTCCGCTAGCCAAATGAAATGTGAAATTGAAAATTTTATCTATCTATACTATTATAAAGTGAACACCTCTTATGGTGTCATGAAGCTTTACTCTCCTCATGCCATGTGGCAGTATTTTTTTTATTTTTTAAAAAAAAGCTAAACAAAGAGATGGGCAAGGCTTGAACCCATGACCATGGGTTTAAGTACGAGGATTCATACCACTTAAGCTAAGTACACATTATAATATTAATTTCATTATTATTTTTTTTATTCCTACTTATTTAAATTGCACACACATCGTGTGTGCCACCCACTAGTTGTTTAAAAATAAATGAGAGGCACATAGGGGTCACATTGGCCATGATATAAATTTGTAAACGCAAATATCATGTTCAATAATAAATAAAAAATATAAATAAATAAATAAAAAAGATATGCAAGCAAAATATGATTTTATTTATTTAAATAAAATGGGATAATTTATACCAAGTAATACGGTAAGTCTCATTTTGTCTCTGACGTGATTGCGGTCCAACAAGTGTATAAGTTTATTATCAAATGGCAACATTCTTGTCATTGTTATTTACTATTTATTATATTTTTTATTTTGTCATACGATGGATGCTAGGAGATTAGTAAATTATATTATAATAAAAGGGTCACAATTGCTTTATCGGCTCAAACCCTTAACATCTAACATTCTCATTGTATCAAATAACAGCTACATAGAATGTTGAACTAGCTACAATATCCATCATTATTTTTATTGATCATATCAATTTTTAATATTTTTAGAAGCCATTGCACTTAATGATGATATATGAAATTGGAAACTTTGGTTTTTGAGAAATAGGTTATAGGCATGGAAGTCCAATTATACATGACATAAACTTGCACAAAATAAATTAAAAAATTGTGTTTTACAGGAAAAAAAAAAAAAACAAGGAAGAGATGCACAACGATTTGTGATTTATAATGAGTAAAATAATAGATCTCTGATTGAGCTTTTGAATATGATTATAATTCAACAATTGTAGAAATTTGTTGTTGTTTTTGTTGATCGAAGCAATAAGTATACTTAGAAGCCACCACATTTGATGAGACATGAATTTGGAAATTTGATTTTGGGGACAAAATATAGAGACATAAAGGTCCCATTGGGCGCTACATAAAATTTGACACACAAAAATAGTGTTTTGTAATTTAAAAAAAAAAAAAAGGAAGAAGAAAGAAGATATGGACAAAAAATTTTGATTTAATTTATTTAAATAAAACAGACAATATGATTTACACGAAATAAAATGGTAAATTTCTTATTCTGTCTTTGAATATGATTGCAATCCAACAATTATAGAAATTTGTTGTCGAATTAAACCACTTGGTGTATTCGTTCAAATCTTGAAATCAAGAAGACCGAATGAATGAGTGTGATCAAAGGATTGAAAAGCTTTTATCTCGAATGAATTCTAAACTAATCCCTCTAAAAATAAAGACACTAAAGTTGCAAACTCCATGATTATTGAATTGTATGCTTGTTGATATTTCATGAGATCGTTTGAAGAGAGCCACAACCACAGGCAAGTGTTGGTAGATTCTTGTGAACTTTTGGTCCATCATATATGAATGAGAGTCTCTATTAATAAATTCAAGTAAAGGGAGTCATTTGAAAATTTTCAAATTCTAAATATTAATTGATTTAATTCTATTTTAAAGAAAGTCTATATATCCTCTATTGTTATCATAGAAATATAAATTTAATTTAAATATATATATATTTTTTCCATATTTTGACGACTTAGAATATTTTAAAACGTGTCAATATGAGACTCGCATTATTGGGTTGAGTCATATCACGAAATGGCTCGATATTTTTATTGAATTATTCATAGTTTGAAATAAATTAAGTTTCATATTTTTAGTGGACTGAAATTTATTTGAAATATTTGACTATGTCAAATTAGATTAATCAAATAAATTTTACTTGCCTTAACCAATCAAATGGTAATTAAGCCGTGTACAAATTTTATTAATCACAAGTGGATTGCTAAAATTGTAGTTTGCATTGGCCATAGACTATTGTTTTGTTTTTCTATATAAACGACTCTCTGTTTACACTGTTAATGTAAATTGTAAACTGTGTAAATTAACCCACCACCAACTCCACCTACCATCTCCACTACCACCCACCACCTCCACTACCATCCACTACCACCACTCACCTACCTCACCTACTCCCAAATCCTCTCCTATATAATAGCTTGTAATATACAAAATATATACAACAATCTTGTAATACATCAATCAATAATACATCAGTTTATTTTACATGGTATCAGAGCAAGGTTAAGAACTTAGTGATTCCGCTTCACCGGCGGGCGGCAGCCTCGCCTTGGCCGTCCGCCGGACAAACCCAAATTTTCTAATTCTCTCTCTCCTTCCTTCCTCCATACTTTTCACCCACATACCAGAGCAACCAATCTAATCCCATTTCTTCAGAATTTCGGGGCATAACGGCTTTAATTGTGGACTCCAGATTAGTCCGGGCCAAGATGTCAAGATATCACGTCCAGTGGCTTGGAATTCATGTTCAAACCATCCTATCCTAGCTCCGCTTCCTGCAGACCACTGCTGCTGACCTGCTTTCACTAGCTCCACCGCCAGTTCCGACTGTCGCTCATTATCATCTCCGTCCGTAGATACAGCATCTCCGACGCTTGAGCATCACTCCACCTATGATTTAATCCGCCTCCTCCTCCGCCGTCTACGGCGTTCGATATTATGATCCGGTGCTCCAACCGGTGCCGCTGATCCTCCTCCTCCTCCAATGGAACGCCTCCGACTCGGCCTGCAACTGGGTCGGCGTCGTCTGCGGCTCGAATCGCTCCTTCGTCTTCTCTCTCCGCCTTCCCGTCGCCGTACTCGTGGGTCATATTCCGGCCAACACAATCGGAAATCTGGCCCAACTCCGAATCCTCATCTCCGCCCTCTGCGCCGTCGATGCTGTCGACCCCATCGTCATGTCCTCCACTGGCCTCAGACTCGATGCTGTCGACCCCATAGAGTTTGGTGTGTGTTTTTCGTTCTGGAAAAAGTGTGCACAGTAGAGAGGTGTGCATATGAGATGCTTAATCCCCTCTCTCTCTCTCTCTCGGGCATTGTCTCTCACTCTCTCTTCTTTTTAATTAAGTGTTTTACACACCACCCCCACCCACATGGGTTGGTTTCACTTTTCCTCATCAATATATTCCCACACTCTTCCACTTTCTTTTCTTTCTCTTTTTTTTTATATCTCACCCACGAGCCTACTCACCTGCACCACCCACACCACCCACTCTCTCTTCAACATACTTTATCATTTTTCCCACCCAACACCTCCTCTTAATATATTGTAAACCTATTTATATTCTTCTCTTTTCTTTTCTTTTCTATCTATGCATATATATTCTTATTATTATTATTATTAAAACCAAAAAAAAAAAAAAAAAAAAAAAAAAAAAAACAACAACAACAACCAAACACCATTGCCATCATTCATCCCACTCACCTTTTTTTTTTTTAACTCCATCTTTTGAAATGCAACCAACACACCCGCCCACAACTTTAACTCTCCCATTTCTTTTTTATTTTTTATTTTTTCTTCCTTTCACATTCACACACTTCTCTTCCATTTTCTTTTCTTTTATACTTTATTTTTGTTAGTCTTCTATCCGCAAACCATGGGTATGAGTACAAAAAAAAAAAAAAAAAAAACAAAACAAAAAAAAAAAAAATAAAAACAAACAAACAAACAAACAAAAACAACAAAATGGCACACCAACCCTTCTCTTATTTTATTCATCTCCGAGAACAACCCCGCTCACATTTTTTTACACACAAAAAAAAAAAAAAAAAAAACAAAAACAAAAACAAAAACCACAAAAACACAAAAATAACAAACAAAACAACCACATCCCCCGGCGGGATTTTTCTTCTCTACTCTGCCGCCGGTCTCTTCTTTTTGCCTCCGTCCTGGACGGCCCTTGACGGTGTTGCCTCCGTGCTTCCTAGACCACCAAGCAAGTTGCCTACTCCCTGCTCCTCCACTGCAGCATATGGCGGCCCTCCAAATCGGAACATCACGGTGGTCTTCCGCTTCAGCTCCTTGTTTTCTGCCCTTAGCACGCTTATCTCTGCTCGCGCATCCTTATACATGCGTTGGAGCAGAGCCAGCTGGGAGTTTAACTGCTGCACCTCATTTGCTCTACTCTGCAGCCGGTTCGACAAGTTTGTCACCGCAGTCATGGTTTCCACACATGACTTCAATGTATATTGATTGGCTTCCACATCCGATTGCACTGCCATTCTTTGCTCCACAGACCGCATCGGAAAGTTCAACGGAGCAAACCCTGGGGCGCCTGGTTGAGGTTCCGGGGCCACCGCACCAGTTCTCTCTCCTGTGGACTCGTTGAGGTCGGGAAAGAGAGTCAGCAGACCACGGGACGACGAAGCCATTTTTCTCTCGCCACAGAGTGTTACAGACTCTCTCTCTCAGCACAACAGTATTACAGCCTCTCTCTCTCAGCACAACGAAGAGTTTTACAGAGGATTTCGCAGGTTTTTTGCTTCTGCCTCGGCCTCAGGCTCTGTCTTGGTTAAATAGCCGAGGCAGCCACGCGCATCGCGCGCCTCTTGACACCGACAACCTGGCACGCCTTTTCATGGCACGCCTTTTGATGACTCGGGCACGCCTTTTGATGACACGCCTTTTGAGGGCACGACTTTTGAGGGCTCGATATCTACATCCATGTATATTTTTTTTTGGGCAGCCTATATACACACTCATACAGTGTCTTTTACACCGGTCAGCTTTATCAATCCCTTTGTTTCAACCTCAAATAGGTTTCTATCTTCACACCTATTTGAGTTTGAGGGGGGGTTATACCAGTATAATGTATAAATCGCCCATGGCGCACTCCCTAAGTCACCCCCTTGGTGCACCACCACAATTTGCTCCAACGGTCCGACATGACCCCATAAACTGTCCCGACATTGATTCCGGTCAGCTTCTACATCGGTCCGACATGACCCCATAAACTGTCTGCTACAACGGTCTGACACAACCACACAGTGTCTGCTACAACGGTCCGACATGACCCCGTAAACTGTGAAATGGGATTAGATTGGTTGGTTCAAATCCCATAACAGTGTCTGAACAGAAGAAAAAATTTGATTGGTTCAAAACTATAGACCTCCCATCTAAAAAGTATGTATTACTTTCGAATAAAATTACAAATTTCGTTAAATTGATTAAAACTTTTGTTATTGTAACATTTTGTACTTCTTGGACTAATGGGATTGCTCTTGACACTCTTATTATTGTACCTGGAGCCTCTTTGGTTCATTTTGGGATATTGATTGAGGTAATGGTAAAGTAAGATTGAACCAAAAACATTGATTTAGATAATTATCCCATGAGTAGTCTTCACTCTTTTACCCATTTCTCTTTCCACACTTTGAATTTGGATGTGATGTTAGAACCATTGGAAAGCTTGTTTCCGGGCCTTCAATTTGGACATAAGAACAACCTAAAACGGAGTCCGGACGAGGGAGTTATGCCTGTTTGAAATTTGGGTACTTGTGTTGGAAGCAAGTCCGCTTAAGCAAACTTTTTACCGCTTGGGTGTTCTGCGTGAATTCTGGCACTTTAAAGTCACTTTTTGGCCCAAAATCTTTATCTTTCTTCCTCTTTTCTCTCACGCTCCTCCATACATGAAACCCTAGAGCTCTAAACACTTGATTTCTCCAATGTTTCCTTTAAATCCATCCTAGATCCTTCAAGAAAATTGAAGAACAAGTTCAGTTCGAGATATCTACCAATTGATTCGCATTTTTGTTGAAACTTCAAGTGAGTTTCCATCTTAAGCTTCCATTCTTGTGATAGGGGCATCTTTAAATTATTATATCTTTAATTTGAGACCCACGTGTGGTAATTTCATTACATATTCACCTTTGTAGGTATATATGTGTGTATGTGTATATATGTATGGATTGTGTTTGTTAATAAATGATTTGGAAAGATGTGGGCAATGATTCATGATTATGGATGGAATTATGTCTTTTATTGAGGATTATGGTTGTTGATGATGAAAATTAGTGTCTAATTCATGAAAGAGAAAAAACCCCTAATTTTTTACAAACCCTAGTGTTGAAACTTGTTCAATAAATAGGGGTTTTGCTCAATTGATTTTTAAAACATGAAATTGGGTGTGTTTATTCAACTTTGAGGTTGAAATATGAATTATTGGATTGTTGTGAATTAAAATCATCCTAGGGGAAATTGAAAACTTTAAATTCATGCATCATATACATTACTTAATTTTTCTTGTGATACTAATGTGTATGAATAGTTGGAATAGTTAAAAAGGGGGTTTTGCCCAATTAGCCTCTAGAACCTAAAATTAAGTGTATTTACTTGTCTTTGATGTTGAAAAGTTAGACTTTGAGACCTTTACACCAAAACTGGAGATGGTGGTTATGAATTGAAGAATCTTCTCACGGTTGACATGTGAACTATTGAATTGTTCTGCATTGAAATTATTATAGGGAAATTGAGATTTGGAAAATTCATGCATGATAAACTTTTAAAATTTTATCTTGTGACTTTTAAAATGTTGGCGTATTGAAATAGTTGAAAGGGGGTAAATAGTCTATAAGTCCGGGTTTGGTTGTGTTGTGTAAAATAATTGGTACTCGCGCAGGGAGTCAAGGTGCCCAATTGCCTTGTTTGCCCATATCGTCTGACGAATGTGGGAAAATGTTTTTGGGTGTCCATGAGCCTGCCATTTCAGAAGTTGGCAAATGTGGAAAAACATGGTTTTTGGGTGTCCATGTCCCCGCCGTTTTAGGAGTCGGCAAATGTGGAAGGGAAAAAGGTTTTTGGGTGCCCATTGCCCCGTCGTTTCTAGAGTCAGCAAATGTGAGATTATTTTCAGTATTCAGAATCTATATCTATGTATGTATTTTGAATTACAGTTCTTACTTGGGATGTCATAGTAAATTTACCACCCCTGCTTTTAGAAGAATGATTATCTAATATCTTGCATGGTCATCTAAACTTATAAAGAAGATTTACTTTAACATAATTTCTATACTTGCATAGCATGATCATGTATGTTTCAATTAATTATATAATTTGTTAAATATATTTCGTACTGAGCACTCGCTCACCTCAAAAACTAATCATTTTTAGGAAATGAAGTTGACGAGTCACCTAAATGATTTACTTTGGAAAGCAATTTGGACGAAGTATGAATGATTACTTGTTTGATGTTTTGTGTTAAAGCCTTAGGGTTATTTTGTATAAATGTAAAGGATTTTTCTCTTTTTATTTTTTTTATTATTTTAAAATCAGGGACACTTACAATAGAGTGTTGTCCCTTTTTGATTTCTCTATTTTGTACAACTTTGTAGCTCTTGAACTATTTCATTTTAACCATGGATGTAAACTGACTGTATTGAAATTCTTGAGAATAGTTTAATGGGGAAGAAGTGTTATGGAATTGTATTATTATTTCTTTATCTACTGTTTGTATCTATGTGGATTAAGATAGGGGAACATGACTAGGGAGGTGTTTTCCTAGGGCGTTACAAATTGGTATCAGAGCTAATCAAGTTTGAATACCTTGGGCTTGTGGGAAGTGACGTTTGTCATAATACGTGTACTAGGCTAGGATGGGGTGTTTATATGTTTTGCATGCTTTGTGTGTTTATGTGGCTATGTGGGTATGGGGTTAAGCTTCTAGGATACAACTTGCGCCTATTGCATTCATCAAAATCCTTTTGGAAAGGCACCTAATCAATGTTTTTTCCACTTGTAAGCCTTTGAGCGCCGTGGAACAAGTTGATATCTTAGAAGAGTGATCCGTATGTGCTTTATATGACTATGTGCTTATGTGGTTTGCCTTATGTGGTGTATATACATGTATATGTGTATGTTTAACTCGTGTGCAGCATATGGGAACTTGTGCGGAGTATTAAATTGTGAGTTGATTTTGTCTTTACCTTGAGAATGTTTCTCCCTAGGAAAAGGGGTAGGATATACTACTAGGGCCAGACAGATGGGTCAAGATGATTTAGAATTTATATTGGATCGTAAGCTAAATGATCGTGTAGAATTGTGTGTGTAAAAGTGACCTTCAAATGGTGGAGACTATGATGCACAGTAAATGATTTATCATTATCAGGAGTAGCTATTTTTGAAGTCTTACATCAAATTGTGGAAGTGAGCTATATAGAGGATTTTGGAGGTAGAGCGGGTTAGAAATTAGATTAGTTGTAGTAGTACAGTGTTGATACTTTAATGATAACTAGAGTGACTTAAAGTAAAACGTCTGATGATGTCAAATTAAGTAAAGCTAGTTCTAAATTTCTTTAGGATGGACTAAGTTAATTGTGGTTGGAATGCTCTGAATGTTTGATTGAGTATTCATGAGGATTGTGTGGGTCTTAGGCTAATTATCTTGGTATGTATTTAGAAATATGTGTGGTCTTAACATGAAAGAAATTGTAGGGTGTAGTAAGAGATGCGTTTTTCAAAGAGCTTATCTAGTTCAGAATCTTGTAACAAGTTCTAGGTGAATGAAGTAGGTAAATAATTTTGGGATGAGAATGAATATGATTTAAGTTGCATTGTGTGGTTACATTTCTAGTGATGGAAAATAGTGACCTATGAAATTGTGTTATGAGCATTGAAGGTAAGGATATGTAAGCTAGTTTGAATGCCTTTGGGACTAGTAGGGTCAATTGTTTTGGAGTTGTTTGTTGATGTATTTGAGTGTAGTAGATGGGTGCTTACCAAGATGATAAGTAATCGTGTTAACAAATTAGTGTTCTTAGAGAAACTGATTTTGGATGAAATTGTGAGAGTGTTATGATTCAATAGAGATTATGACTAGCTGTTTTGGGATAGTTGATACGACTGTAATTTGAACATGGAAATTTGTTATTGGTCCACCGAGAGTAATTAATGTTAATTTTTAAAGTCACCCTAAGCTAAAAGGTATAAATTGTGAGGACCGGAGATATACATGCGTATTCTGAGTTAAGTTTGGTGAGTGTAATGACAATGAGGTTCAGGAAACCAAAATGGAGATTTATTTTGTATCCCTTGACCTCTGACCATAAGTTGTCTTGTATCCTCGATGTGAAATTTGTAATTCCTTTGTATTGGTTCTTTGTTTTCCTATAAAGGTGGTGAGAATTTTGTTTTTGATATATTATTCTAGTATTGCCATTGAGTTTAAGTCGGGTGTATTTGAGCTTAAGTGAAATTAAGTGGTATTTAGTGTTACTTGCTAGAGAATGATTCCTTATTTCAATTTTATTCCATCGTATTTTGTGGTGAAATTATTTTAGAAGAAGTTACTTGACAGACACCATGTTGGGAAATAAATTGATACAAAGTATTTTTGTTATTTGGTTAGTCATGGAGATTGTTTTGGAATGACTGTTGTTGACAAAGAAAATTTCTTATAGTGAATGTGTAACAATCCCGACCCATGATTAGCCTATAATCCTTAATTAAGAATGTCTAATGAGTAATTAAGGAGAAATCATGTGTTAATTATGCATTAAACATGGTAATTGTGTTTATATATGTTCATGGTAGGAATATCTGCCTGTATTCTAATTCAGTATGCGAATTGAAGGTCTTATCGGCACCCAATCACAGAATTGACTCGGTTTCTGTGTCATTTGAAATTTTTAGAAATTTATGGTAAGATTAATTGAAATTCGATTCGAAATCAAATAATTAGAATAAAATAATCCCAATTAGTTATCTTTAACTCAAGTTAATTAAGCTCCACTAATTGAGCCTATATAAGGCCAAATGATTCTAGAAACCTTAGATACACTCTCATTTCATCATCCTTGAGGAGAAAAACGTGAGAGAGTGAGAGACTAAGAGAATTGAGATCAAAGCTTGAGGTTTGGAAAGAATTTGTCAGGAGACTTGGAGAGTTACTTAAGATTATCTCTAAACCTTACAGAATTAAGAACTCTAGGTAAGAATTCTAGCCTCTAGTTTTGTAATTTAGTTGGTTGATGCATGAATTCAAGGGAATTAAGCTATGAGATACGTGAAATAAACTAAGGAAGTAAGAAAGAAGAGTTAACCATGCATACAAGTGCATTTCATGGAGTTTTGAAGTTATTTTCAAAAGAATTCTCACTTACATGTGTTCATCTTGACTTTGTTTTGTGAATTCATCACATTTCTTGACATTTTATCTCAATTGATCACGTTTTGGAAGAAATGAAATCATGTCAATTCTTGCATGTGTTTTAACTCAAGTTTCAAGTTTGGTTTTGCACAATTGACTTACCTTTTGGCTTTGATTTTGTGAAATGATCTTCAATTCATAATGTATTACACGTTTAGACATGTTTTCTCAAGTTTTGGGCCCAGAGGATGTGCTTTGACACTTTGAATTTGAGTTTTGAAGCTGGGAGTGCAATCTGGAAATTCTAAAATTTGCATTATTTGCTCGAGCGGTGGAGTCTACGCTCGAGTGCAGAATGCGAGCTCCCAGTACTTTTGTAGAGTTTGGGGGTTGGTTTGAGCGGCAGAACCTGGGCTTGAGCAACCACTCTTATTTTTGATCCTCAGCACGAGCGTGGAAAGTTGTGCTTGGGCGTAAAATGAGACCTCCTAGAAGTTTTGCAAATTGCTTGAGCAACTGAAGTTGCGCTTGGGCAAAGACCCTATTTTCAGAAATTTGACAAGTGTTGTCAAAGTACATTTTGGCATCCTCATTGCATCTTAGGCATTCCTAAACCCTAATTAAGACATAATAATGAGGATAAAGATTAGAAACACACCAAGATAGAAAAGAAATGAGTTAAGTGTTTTCCGAATGTGTGTTTCAATGTATCCGCTATGTGTTTGTATAGGTCACGTGCCATAGATTGTTTGATCCGACTATTCTGACTTTTCTGCTATCAGAGCTATCTGTGAGTAACAACTTTGTAACGTTATGTTTGAATAAAAGTAATTTTAGAATGATAAGATATGATTTGGTTTATGAAATGCTATTTTGTGAATCATGAATGAATGTCTAATTTTCTGAAATGTATTTGTAGCATCCCTAGTTCACATGGCCTTCACTCGGGGGAAACAATACCGCGGCTCATGTTTACATGGCCCTCACCCAAGGGAAAAAATATCATGGCTTATGATAGCCTGTGGAAAACAATACCGTGGTCTATGTTCACATGGCCCTTGCCCGGGGGAAACAATATCGTGGCTACTTGTGCACAAGATATGGACCTTTGGGGTCGTCGGTACCGACTACGCATATGGGTCTCAGGACCAAGTTGATATGATAGCTAATGGATGTACCACATATGCTTATGACTTTTGGATAAGTGTATGAATCTGAATATGTCTCTGATATGAATTATGATTTCTAAAACTGTTTGGACATCATTCATAAATCCTTTACTCTGTTGTTATTCATTGGGCTCCAGCTCACCGTATTATTTATGTATATAGGTGACCAGGCACGTGACCAGGCTTAGAGTTGATTACTTGGAGTTCCGTTCTGTCAGCCAATCATAGTGCCTCCCGAGGAGGTTCTCGTTTTGCAATGGTCAAGTTTTTGTGAACCATGTTATAGATCTTTTTGTATTTCTTTTGTTAAGTTTGAGCATGTCTTTTTTTTTGTCTGTATGTATAGATGGTGACGTGGGTATGCCGTCTTAATTATGTAAATTAAGTTTTAAGATTTTCTGTCCCATGTATGTCTACACAGCTCCATGGGCATTATATGTTTGTATTATTGCTTCCGTTGGCCCCTTATTTTGCTTCATATGTTCAGAGGCTTTTGGTAATTCTAGGATTACTGGCCGGTTACAATGCTAACCTTATAGGGGTAGGTTTGGGTCATGGGAGAATGAGTGGTATTATAGCTTGTGGTTATATCTTTAGAGTTTGAGTAAGAGTGAGCTGATTGGAGACTTCAAAGGAGATTTCAAAATAACTACAACTATGAGTATTTGTTGGTGTAACCTTCTGTCTTGAGTTGTGTAGGCATTTGTGGTGGGTTAAATATGGTAGTAGGTGTCATTTTGTGGCATGAGCAGTTGTGAGAATTATATTTTATTTTCATTTTGGTAAGCTGTGGTGAATGACTTTTCGAGTTAAACTATTTTTCAGGGGTGGAACACCTTTAGTAGTGATTAGATTGGAGTCTTGAAAATATGATTTTAGTTAGAAATTTTGTATTAGAGGTGTAGTATTATTTTGTTGAGAGATGCATATTGAATTTCATTTGGAGAGATTTTATATTAATCTGAGATTAATTTATTTATTAACGATGTGAATATTGTCATTGAGTAAGTCTGTGTTATAGAAAGTATTGAATTCAGGTTTGACCTTATGGGATGTCATAATATTGGTATAGTGTAGAGTCGTGTTTCAGCTTTAGAGTTAATATCATGGCTTTGATTCCAAGGAATGTAGTGTGTTGTGCGAGTATATGTAGATGATGCAAGTGTAGAAGGTTTCCTTAGGTAGTGTGTTAATTATTGTTGTAGCATTAGGAGAGGTTGACAGGGAATCACCTCAGAACTCATTTAAAATTCTAGAAATGAGGTGTGTGAATGGGAATTGATTGTTTGGTGAGTGTGTGTCACTCAAGGAAGTGACAAGTTATGCAAATTGCTTGGTATTTGTTTTTAGTTGGTCGTGTGTGATCCCCAAGATGGGGTAGTTGTGAAAAAAAAAATTCATTATTTTTTTGTGAGCTTGAAAATTTTAGTGGTAGTTGTGGGGAAATGCGACTTCCCAAGTTTATGACCAAAACTTATCCTTTGGTCTTCTTTAACCTTATTGTTATTATTTTGAATTGTTGTTGCTTGTATGATTGTGATGGGGTTGAGACATCGCAGTAGTAGTGATGGAATCCTTGGTTGGATGATGTTTGGTAGTCACCGGTTGAAATATGTTTGAGAATGGAGTTTTCCTATTGGGTATGACCTTATTTTTTTCGAAATGGAGAATTTATTGTTATTGATAAATTAGTGAGAAAAAGGGAAAAATAGTCAGGAAGTGAACGTATCGAGTCTTACGACATGTATAAACCATAACCATTTTCACAAAATCGTTCATTTTCAAACTCTTCATTTTGACCATGCACTTTTATGTATCTTAACCATTCCTTTATATATATATATATAGTTTTATACCAGTTATGAATCCCTTCAATTTTCAAAGGTCTAGAAATATTGTTTTTGGGTATTGTTAACTTTTAAGTATTTTAATAACGTAGTTGAGTAATGTGTGGATATGGAACACTAGCTGTATTGCAAGAATATGGCCTGTGGTGCTTTGATTTTGCTAGGTTGTATCTTGTTGAAAGGCCATGCTTGGCAGATAGAATCCCTATTAGAAAATTTTTCCTTCTCTTTCTTTTCTTTTCATGAGAGGGGATTGAGGACTTCTGAAGTGATGTGAACTATTCTTTTAAAAATTGGGTTGCCAAGTGACCGGCAGTTGTTTTTGGGGTGTGAATGTGATGTGAGAACTATTTTTCTAAGGTTCTGGGTCGTTAGAGGATCGAGAGTTATTATAACAACCTTGAACTATGATTAGTCACAAAACCGTGCTTAAGAATGCTTAATGAATAATTAAGAAGAAAATCTGAGTTAATTGCTTGTGTTTTGTGTTAATTGTGCTTATATGGTAGGAATATCTGTTTGGAATTTTGTTTCGGTACGCTATGTAACGCCCTCAAAATAAACCCATAATATCATACAGTCAAGTTATAGGAAAGAGATATTATATTACAATCATCAGAGTATCCTTACACAGTGTATTACACGTTGACAACAAAAGTAACTGCCTTATAGGCTTACAACTTTCCAAGTCAACACTTGGTTACACAAAGAAAGTACTACTCAAATATATATTAAGCCCTTGGCTTGAATTTACATGAAATACATTCAAAGAAAACAAAACAACAAGATAGTCTGTCTGCCTTTAGCCTCCCAAGCTATGTTCTTGGAGGTGGCATACCATCGGTACCTGAAAATGAAGTCCCATATAGGGTGAGCCACAGCCCAGTAGAAATACACTAAACCAACTATAAAAAATGACTAAAACAATAGCATTAGATAGATGGTCCACACTTATATTCCAACGTATACCATGTTACAGTTTCATTTTCCATTTCTTATCCAACTTTAGGTTTGAAAACAAGGCTCAGAGTCTGGCAACATAATTTAATGAGATAATAATTCATCACTAAAATACTTTCGAAATTCGTAATAGATACACTTTTTGGTGTTGTATCAAAGTCAGCAAAAACATTTCCATACTTCGCAAATGATACTGATATACATTTTAGTGTTATATTAAATCAAACAAACATTTCCATACTTCACAAATGATAATGATATACATTTTAGTACTATATCAAATCAAACAAACACTTCCATACTTCACAAATGATAATGATATACATTTTAGTACTATATCAAATCAAACAAACACTTCCATAATCCACACTTGATACACATTGTAGTGTTGTATCAATGTCACACAAAATCCAGTTTAGAGGTCCATCCCCTATCTTCCCCTAAACCGTGGAGTACATCCCCTATCTTCTCCCACACACAATGTATATAAACAATTATCATATACAAATTTAATCAATTAAGACAAATGATACACATTTTAGTGCTATATCCATGTCAAACAGAACACTTCTATAATTCACAAATGATACACATGGTAGTGCTGTATCAATGCCAAACGCGATCCGGTTTAGAGGTCCATCCCCCATCTTCCAATAAACCGTGGAGTACATCCCCCATCTCCTCCCACACAATACAATGTATATAAACAATTATCATATACAAGTTCAATCAATCAATACAAAATTTTGATGTATTATACCAACCACCATACCCGATAGCATACTCAATTGATTAGTTTTAATTTGCCTAATTATCATGCATTGTCTACAACAATCAAGACTATCCTCCACCGATAGCCCAAAGCAGTTATTTCTAAACAGAAAATAAATGCACCAAATGGATAAAATATCAACATTTCAACTAGGCGAGTGATAAATGATCCAACTACACCCCTTAACCCCATACGTTCCCAATTTCAACATTCTCAGTTCAACTTCTCATTTCTCAAAATTAATTTCACAAATTAATTCGTCAATGTAATTAGGGCATTTCCCATAATTAACAAAACAACCCTAAGGTTCCATTTCTATCAATAACCCAACATTTATCTTATTTCTCCATGCTAAATATGCATATAGGCTTATATAAATAAAACCCCATCTTTTGTAAAATTACACAAAGACCTAAACTTTCTCAAAATTACCCAACAATCCCTAACATATCAAAATGCTAAAATTTAAAGACAAAGCTCATAAGGAGGAGTAGGATATCCCTACCTCGAAGTTGGAGCTCAAACGGAGAAGAAGACCAAACTCAAAGTGCCCTAAACTCCAAACTTTTCGGATCAAAACGTAGCCCTCGACGATCAACACACTTTTTGTAAAGGCCAAAGAGTAGGAAAACACTCTAACTAGATCAATCCTAAGAGAGAAGGGAGAAAGTAGTGAGAGAAGCTCTCAAAAATGGCTTTTTGGAAAAGTAAGAGAGAGAATGGAAGTTGAAAAGTGATTCAAAAATGCCCAGCTGCCAACTGATATACGCATGATCCGCTCGAGCGGATAATAGAACACTCGAGTGTCAAGCACAAAAACTGGACCCGCTCGAGCGCCAAGACACGAGAATAAAGTACGTCCGCTCGAGCGTGAAAACCAGTCCGCTTGAGCGTAGATTACCCCCTCCCAGAAATTTCACTGACAATGAACACCCCGCTCGAGCGCCGACAAACTCGCTCGAGCGTGACCCGCTCGAGCGTAAGGAAACCCGCTCGAGCGTGAAAAACACATCTGCAAAAGTTTTGTAGAGGCACAGATACTGGAAGTGTGAAAACTCCGCTCGAATGTGAAATGGCCCGCTCGAGCGGGCAACCAAAAATCCAACTCCGCTCGAGCGCAAAGGTACCCGCTCGAGCGTACTACCAAAACTCTGGGCAACAAGGAAAGGGACTAAGGCTCAACCAATCTGTTCGAAACACGTCCAACACATCCTAAAACTCAGACATACGGAATTAAAGGATGACAAAAAGACATACAACCTCTAACTCCTCATAACTTAAGTCCGGAACACTATACATAAAGGGGACAAACCCGGGATCGCTATACGCTAATTGAAGGCCTTATCGGCATTTGAGCATGAAATTGACTATGTATATGTATTATTTGGAATTTTTAGAATTATATGATAGGTTTAATTGGAATTTGATTTGGAATCAAACAATTAGAATTAAATAATCTCAATTGATTACCCTTAACTCAAGTTAATTAGGCTCCACTAATTGAGCCTATATAAGGCTAATTGATTCTAGAAGCCTTAGATACACTTCATTGTCATCATCTTCTCAACAAAAATATAGAGAGAGGAAGAGAAGAGAGAACATTGAGATCAAAGCTAGAGGTGGAAGAATTGTTAGGAAAATTGAAAGGGTTGGAAGGATCAAACCAAGAATTGCTAAGATTCAAGAGAATTGAGAGCCTAGGTAAGAAATTCAACCTTGAATTTAAGACTTTAAGTTAGCTAACATAAGAGTTCAAGAGGATTAAGTGTTTAAACATGAGGATTGAGCTTAGAAGAGAGAAATAAGGTTGATTATATACATGCATGGATAATTCATGACATTTTGAAGTAGATTTCAAAGATTCATACATACATGCATCTATCTTAGCCTTCTTTTGAGGATTCTCCATGTTTTCTATCAAATTATTCTAAGTTTGCATGTTTTGGAAAATTTGAAGCCATATCATTACATGCATAAGTATTATACAAAGTGAGAGGGTGAATTGTGATCTGAAGTTGGGCCGAGGTAACGGCCGAACAAGTGGAGGGCCCAACGGTGCATGGGTCCGAAATGATCGACTGTTTGCCCAAAATGGGCTGCCAGAACTTGGGCCGGGCAGAGTTTGGGCAGAGTGTCACCCCGGACCGGACTGAAACTGCTCGGCAAGGCAGTGCTCGGTCGGTCCAGGATGCTCGGTCCGAGGACGGCCAAAGCCGGATTGACCGAGTGACCGGGCATCCAGGAAGGCATGGACAACCGAGGAAGTTGAGAGGCCGGTGCCCGGAAAGGCGTGGTAAGCCGAGGAGACCGTATGATCGGCAGGAAGGCCGATCAAAGTAAGTATCCGGGTTAGGCTCGGCCGGGATGCCGCTTAGCCCGGTCCTCCGTGTGTTTATCCGGTTAGGCGCTTGAGGTATGAAGCATGGTATGACCGAGGTAGGGCAGCTCGGCTGCCGAGCTCCAGCTGTGCTGACAGGCAGTTGAGTGCAGGTGATGAATGGCATGGTTTATGCTGACAGATGGGATAGCAGAGCCACGTGTCAGGAGATGACAGGGAGTGGATATGGGGCTCAGAAGGTATATAAGCATGTCTGCGCCCCCCATACGGAACAGACGAACACTCTGTAAGGAATTTCTTACACTCAAACACTCTCTCCCTTCTCTCTACTCCCTCTAAGGTGTGTGCTAATTTGACCGTCGGAGGGTGTTTCCGGCCACACACCGCCGGGTAGCTCACCGTTATTTGCTCGCAGGTGATCGGACATCGACGGAGCTCGGAAGAAAGGAATACGGGCACGCCGGAATATTTGCTCCCCGTACACAAAGTTTCAAGTTTGACTTTGAACAATTCATTTACTTTTGGGCCTTGATTTTGCAAAATGGTTTTCATCAATGATGTTATACAAGTTTAGACATGTTTCCTCAAGTTTTGGGGCCCAAAGGATGTGTTTTGAAACTTTGAATTTGGGTTTTGGAGCATGGAGAGCAATCTGGAAATTTCAGAATTTGCGTTCTTTGCTCAAGCGGTGGAATCTGCGCTCAAACGAAGAATGCGAGCTCCCAGTACTTTTGCAGAGTTAGAGGTTGGCTCGAGCATTAGTACCTGCGGTTGAGTGACCACTCTTATTTTTGAGCCTTAGCTCGAGCGACCAGAAGTTGCGCTTGAGCGTAAAACGAGAGCTCCCAGAAGTTTTGTAGACCAAGGAGTCTGCTCAAGCGACTAAAGTTGTCCCTGTTTTCAAAATTTTGACTAAGTCTTTCAAAGTGTATTTTGACATCCTCATTGCATCTTAGGCATTCCTAAGCCTTTATTAAAACATAATAATGAGGATAAGGATTAGAAACACACCAAGATAGAAAAGAAATGAGTTAAGTATTTTCTGAGCGTGTGTTTCAATATATATCCACTATATGTTTGTGTAGGTCACGTGCCATAGACTGTCTGATCTGTCTATTCTGACTATTCTGCTACTGGAGTTATCTGTGAGTAATAACTTTGTAAAGCTATGTTTGACTTTAATTATTTTCGGATGATATGAAATGATCTATTTCCTGAAATGATATTTTTTTGTATGGATGAATGATTGTCCAGATTTCTGAAATGTATTCGTGGCATTCTTAGCATCATGTGATATCTGTTATTTGCTCTGTATACGTCTCATGTAATCGTGAGTCAACTGAACGTCTCATGTATTCATGAGTCAATTGTACGTCCCATGTGATCATGGGTCAATTGTACGTCCCATGTGATCATGGGTCAATTGTTATGGATCCTTATGAACGTCTCTATGCACATGAGTCAACTGTTTACGTCCCATATAAATGGGTCAACTGTTCTGTTAGCGCTAAGGGATGTACTATGTGTGGTTATCTCTGAATTCTGAATATGAATATGAATCTATTTCTAATAAAAACTGCTTTTGATCTGAATTCTGATTTCTGAATCTGTTATGTGACATCATTTATTAAAACATTTACTTTGTTATTGCTCACTGGGCTCCAACTTACTATATTATTTATGTATGTAGGTGATTAGGCGTGTGGCCAGGCTCAGTGATGATTGCCTGGAGATCTGTTTTGTCAGCCAACCATAGTGCCTCCCAAGAAGGTTTCCGAGTTAAAGTGTGGTCATGTTTCTACAAACAAGTTTTAAGTTTTTGTTTTCTTCTGTTTGTTTGAACGGTTTTTTTGTCTACTCTATATTTAGGGCTAAGTCCTTTTTGATTGTATCTGTAGTTGTGACGTAAGACTAATGTGAATATGACGTCACATATATGTATTTAAGTTGTAAATTTTCTATCCAATGTATGTCTGCATAGCTCTATGGACATTGTATTTGATAATTACTTCTTTTAGCCCCTTAATTTTTCCAAATTTGTTCAGAGGCTTTTGGTAATTCGAGGATTACTGGTTGATTTTGGCTTTAAACCTATAGGGGCAGGTTTAGGTTGTGATAGAGTGGTATCAGAGCACATGTCATATCTCACACACGAGTCCATATGAATTATAGGACGTCCTAGAAAAGAATTAAGGACATTATATCTGCATGTGTGAGTGTGTGTGCGAACTATCTGGATATATATGAACTAAAGTGAAATGACATGAGCATATCTGAACTAAATATGACCATTATGAAACTGTGAAGGTTATTTACCTATGTCTATTATTGTCTTGTTTATCTATAGCAATAGAAAATACAGGAAGTGATGGTACAACTGAATCCTTGAGTCCCAAATGAACCAAATAGAGCGAATGCTTGAAGCCTTAACATAATCAATGATACAGAACAAAGACAGCAACCTTTGCCTCCTCCACTCCCTCTGGTTCAAGTAGACCTGGTCAACCATGACATTATTAGATAGACTTAGAAGTTCAATAAAATGAAGCCACCAACTTTTCTGGGTGGAATTGATCCATTGAAGGTCGAGACATGGATGTTGGAGACCGAAAAGTGTTTCCTTGTTCAGAAACACAAAAGGTTTTATTAGGAACTTATACTCTAAAGGAAAAAGCTCGCTGTTGGTGGATGCTTATCTGAAATGACAATGGGGCCATGACCTAGGATCAATTTAAAGGAATTTTCTATGAGAAATACTTCCCTCAGTGCTTTAGAGACAGAAAAGTGTAAGAATTCGAGCAATTGATGCAAGGTAACATGTCTGTAGCTGAATATGAAGCCAAATTTACCGAGTTAGCCCAGTTTGCTCCATATATGGTAGATTCCGATTACAAGAAAGCTCAAAAATTTGAAGAAGGCTTGAATTTAGATGTATTTGATCGAGTTAATATGTTAAAACTGCCCAAATATGTAGATATACTTGATAGAGCCCTAATGACTGAAGCTGACCTAGCTGCTATGAAACAAGCTAAAGCTCCAATATCTGAATGGAAAGGCAAAAGATCTAGATTCAATTTCAGAAAAGGCCATTCATTTCCTATGACTAAGAAACAAAATAGGGGATCTACTAGCAGTTCAAGTCAAAGAAATGGGTCCGCACCTGTTTGTGCTGAATGTGGAAGAAAACATAGGAGTGTATGTCATTGTGTATTTGGTGCCTATTTTTAGTGTGACAAACTTGGCCACGTGGTGAAAGACTATCAATTTATATCTGAAGACGCCAACTGTCTTGCGACAAGTTCGACTGGATTCGCTTCTACATCGAGATCAAATACAAGAACTAACACCGGCAAAGAAACTTTAAGGCAAGGTAGAGTGTTTGCACTCATGCCCTAGGACATCTTGAACACCGAGTCTATGGTGTCAGACATACTCTCTATTTTTGCTCAGAATGCGTATGTGTTGATAGATTCTGGTTCTACACATTCTTTTGTGTTGCATGCTTTTTCTCATAAATTAACTAGAACATTAGAATCTATGAAATATTCATTATCTGTATCTACACCTTTTGGAGGTTCTATGGTGTGTGCTTATGTGTATCCTGCGTGTGACGTCATGATTGGGGGTGTGTTATTATATGTTGATTTGTTGCCTTTGGACATTGCTCATTTTGATTGCATATTGGGCATGGATTGGTTGACCAAGCACCATGAAACTATTGATTATGTGAATAAATCTGTTGTATTTTGCCCACCTGACTTGTCTGAATTTGTATTTGCTAGGAATGGGGTAGTTTTGCCTTCGTATATGATTTTTGCTATGAAAGCCGTCAAATTGCTTAGAAAGGGATGTAGAGGTTATTTGTGTTGTGTCTTGAATGTGACTTCCAATAATCCCAATGTGGAAACTATTCCTGTAGTTTGTAAATTTTCCTATGTATTCTCAAATGAATTACCTGGAGATCTAATTGATAGGGGAATTGAATTTACCATTAAGATACTACCTAGAACACAACCTATTTCCAAAACCCCTTATAGAATGTCAACCTCTGAACTGAAAGAATTGAAAGTCCAACTCCAAGAACTGTTAGACAAGAAGTTTATTCGACCAAGCACTTCACCTTGGGGTGCTTCAGTTTTATTTGTTAAAAAGAAATATGGAACCTTGAGATTATGTATTGACTACCGGAAATTGAATAAAGTAACTGTGAAGAATAAATACCCCTTGCCCTGAATAGATGATTTGTTTAATCATCTTCAGGGAGCCCAAGTATTTTCTAAGATTGACCTTAGATCCAGTTATCATCAGTTAAATCTTAAGACAGAAGACATAGAGAAAACTGCTTTCCGGACTAGATATGGGCATTATGAATTTTTGGTAATGCCGTTTGGGGTAACTAATGCACCTGCAGCATTCATGGACCTAATTAATAGGGTGTTCAAACAATTCCTTGATGAATTTGTTATTGTGTTTATTGATGACATTTTGATTTATTCTAAAAGCAGGAAGGATCATGAAAATCACTTGAAATTGTACTACAGACTTTGAGAGAGAAGAAACTATATGCAAAATTCTCTAAATGTGAATTCTGGCTTGATAGTGTGACATTTTTGGGCATGTAATCAATAAGGATGGCATATCAGTTAACCCATAGAAAATTGAAACCATTATAAACTGGCCAAGGCCGACAAATGTATCAGAAGTCAGAAGTTTTTTGGGGCTTGCTGGTTATTACTGCAAATTTGTGAAAGACTTCTCAAGGCTTGCTATGCCACTCACCCAGTTAACATAGAAAAATGTACCATTTGATTGGAATGACCAAAGAGAATTTGCCTTTCAAGAATTGAAGACCAGATTAATAACTACATCAATTTTGACTTTGTCTAATGGTATTGATGGGTTCCAAATCTACAATGATGCTTCGTATAAAGGCTTGGGATGTATGCTAATGCAAAACGAAAAGGTCATTGCCTATGCTTCTTGGCAACTTCACCCATATGAAAAGAACTATCCGACCCATGACCTTGCAATCGCAGCTGTGGTTTTTGTTTTAAAAATCTGGCATCACTGCCTGTATGGTACAACTTGTGAAGTGTATACTGACCATAAAGCCTGAAATACTTCTTCACTCAGAAAGAATTGAACATGAGACTAAGAAGATGGCTTGAATTGATTAAAAACTATGATTAGCAGATTATGTACCATCCGGAGAAAGCTAATACAGTTGCAGATGCTCTGAGCCGAAAATCCATTGGGAATTTGGCATGTTTGCTTACCGGTCGAAACAAATTGTTGTATGAGCTGGAAAGAAATGAAATTGAGATTGTTTTGCATGAACAGGGTGGAATCATAGCTGCCATTTCTGCTCAGCCAGCCATAATTGAGGAAGTTAAAGAAAAACAGCTAGAAAATGAATTCCTGAAAAAGATTGTTGATGGAATTGAATCAAAACCAAGGCCGAGATTTGTGTATGAAAATAATGTGTTGAAATTTCATGATAGGCTTTGTGTACCAGATTATTCAAAACTAAGAAAACATATTATGATCGAAGCTCATAACTCCAAATTTCGTATACATCCGAGGAATACAAAGATGTACCATGACTTGAAACAAAATTTCTGGTGGCTTGGAATGAAGAAATGTGTTGCTGATTTTGTAGCTAAGTGTTTGCACTGACAATAGGTAAAAGCTGAACATCAACGACCTGCTGGATTGCTCCAACCGCTTCCAATACCAGAATGAAAATGAGAGCATCTTACGATGGACTTCATTGTCAGTCTACCTTGTTCTTCTAGAGGTATGGACTCTATCTAGGTAATTGTTGATCGTTTGACTAAATCCGCACATTTCTTACCTGTTAAAACTTTTTATAATGTGGATAAATTTGCTAACATTTATGTGAATGAGATTGTGAGATTGCACAGAGACTCTAAGTTCACTTCAAGATTCTGGCAGAGTTTACAACAAGCTTTGGGGACTGAATTGAGGTTGAGTAGTGCTTATCACCCCCAGACGGATGGCCAATCTGAACGAACTATTCATACCTTGTAAGATATGCTCAGAATGTGTGTGTTGGATTTCCAAGGAAATTGGGAATCTTATCTGCCACTGGACGAGTTTGTGTACAACAATAGTTATCACTCAGGTATTGGGATGGCTCCCTACGAAGCTCTGTTTGGTAGGAAGTGTCGATCTCCAATTTGTTGGGCAGAAGTGGGAGATAGACCATTATTGGGACTAGAACTTGTACAAGAGACGATCGAGAAAGTGAAATTGATTCAGCAACGATTGAAAACTGCACAAAGCTGTCAAAAGAGTTATGTGGATGTTTGAAGAAGAGATAGATAATATGAAGTTAGTGACCATGTGTTTATTAAGGTGACTTCAATGAAAGGCTAGAAACGGTTTGGGGTTATAGGCAAGTTGACACTGCGCTACATTGGGCCATATGAAATCATTGAGAAAATTAATCTGGTGACGTATCAATTGACTTTACCTTCAATAATGGAGCAAATACACAATGTGTTCCATATTTCTATGCTTCGAGACAATTTGCGAGATTCCCTTCATGTCATTGAACCGATCCATGTGCTTTTGAAAAATAATTTTACTTATAAAGAATGACCAATACAAATTGTGAATCGTCGGATCAAGAGATTAAGAAATAAAAAAAAATCCCATTGGTGAAAATTAGTTGGCAAAATCACAAAGGGACGTATGCAACATGGGTAACAAAAGAAGATATGATGAAAAGATATCCAGATTTGTTCTCTCTAGACGCAGCATTCTTCTGAAATGAAGGTAATTTGAGTTTAGAGGACCAAACTCTTTAAGGAGGGAAGACTGTAACAATCCCAAACTGTGATTAGTCACTAAACCATGCTTAAGAATGGCAAATGAATAATTAAGAAGAAAATCTGAGTTAATTGCTTGTGTTTTGTGTTAATTGTGCTTATATCTGTCTACGGTAGGAATATTTGTTTGGAATTCTATTTTGGTACACTAATTGAAGGCCTTATCGGCATCTAAACAAGAAATTGACTACGTATATGTATCATTTGGAATTTTTAGAATTATATGGTAGGTTTAAATAGAATTTGGTTCGGAATCAAATAATTAGAATTAAATAATCTCAATTGATTACCCTTGACTCAAGTTAATTAAGCTCCACTAATTGAGCCTATATAAGGCTAATTGATTCTAGAAGCCTTAGATACACTTCATTGTCATCATCTTCTCAATAAAAACGTAGAGAGAGGGAAAGAAGAGAGAACATTGAGATCAAAGCTAGAGGTGGAAAAATTGTTTGAAAAATTGAAAGGGTTGGAAGGATCAAACCAAGAATTGCTAAGATTCAAGAGAATTGAGAGCCTAGGTAAAAAATTCAACCTTGAATTTGAGACTTTATGTTATCTAACATAAGAATTCAAAAGGATTAAGTGTTTAAACATGAGGATTGAGCTTAGAAGAGAGAATTAAGGTTGATTACATACATGCATGCATCATTCATGACATTTTGAAGTAGATTTCAAAGAATTCATACATGCATGCATCTATCTTAGTCTTCTTTTGAGGATTCCCCATGTTTTCTATCAAATTATTCTAAGTTTGCATGTTTTGGAAAGTTTGAAGCCATATCATTACATGCATGAGTATTATACAAAGTTTCAAGTTTGACTATGAACAATTCACATACTTTTGGGCCGTGATTTTGTGAAATGGCTTTCAATCAATGATGTTATACAAGTTTAGACATGTTTCCTCAAGTTTTGGGGCCTAAAGGATGTGTTTTGAAGCTTTGAATTTGGGTTTTGGAGCTTGAAGAACAATCTGGATATTTCAGAATTTGCACTCTTTGCTCAAGCGGTGGAATCTGTGCTCGAGCGAAGAATGTGAGCTCCCAATACTTTTGTAGAGTTGGGGGTTGGCTTGAGCGTTAGTACCTGTGGCCGAGCGACCACTCTTATTTTTGAGCCTTGGCTCGAGCGACCAAAAGTTGCGCTCGAGCATAAAATGAGAGCTCTTAGAAATTTTGCAGACCAAGGGATTCAGTCAAGTGACCAAAGTTGCGCTCGAGCGAATTACCCTGTTTTTAGAATTTTGACTAAGTGTTTCAAAGTGCATTTGGACATCCGCATTGCATCTTAGGCATTCCTAAGCCTTAATTAAGACATAATAATGAGGATAAGGATTAGAAACACACCAAGATAGAAAAGAAATGAGTTAAGTGTTTTCTGAGCGTGTGGTTCAATGTGTATCCACTATGTGTTTGTGTAGGTCACGTGCCATAGACTGTCTAATCCATCTATTCTGACTGTTCTGCTACTGGAGCTATTAGTGAGTAATAACGTTGTAAAGCTATGTTTGACTTTAATTATTTTCGGATGATATGAAATGATATGTTTCTTGAAATGATATTTTTTGTATGGATGAATGATTGTCCAGTTTTCTGAAATGTATTTGTGGCATCCTAAGTATCATATGATATCTTTTATTTGCTCTATATACATCTCATGTAATCATGAGTTAACTGAACGTCTCATGTAATAATGAGTTAATTGTACGTCCCATGTGATCATGGGTCAACTGTTATGTATCCTTATGAATGTCTCTGTGCACATGAGGTAATTGTTTACGTCCCATATAAATGGGTCAATTATTCTATTAGCGCTAATGGATGTACCACGTATGATTATCTCTAAATTCAGAATATGAATATGAATCTATTTCTGATAAGAATCTGCTTCTGATCTGAATTCTGATTTCTAAATCTATTATATGATATTAACCGGAAGGAATGCTGAACTACCATATAGCCCAACAATCCATACGCTTTACCAAGAGCTACTCTGGAAAGAAGATAGAACCTCTATCAAGCACCACGCTTTACTAATCACAAGCCGGAAGGAAACAGATACTCTGTCCAAAACTTTATTGTTTTTCCCACACTTCAATAACAACTTGTTTTATTTAAATTACACAACTCATTTAATATCATACACTTCCATAGTTCATAACACCAATTTCCATTAACAATTACTATAACATGAACTCATCCAAAAGGATTGTTCTCATAACATCTAATAATCAACATTCATACCCAATTCAACCAACCAATTGAAGAAAAGTTCCATGTTTAAATAAAATTCAAAACTAGGGCTTGGATAAAATTTGGGGCTTTTTACCTAAAAGCTCACAATCATGTTCCTTTAACACCAAAACTTCCATAATCTACTTTAATCACATGTTTAACTCTTTTGTTTTGGAAACCCTAACTCCCTCTGCATACTTTTCAAGAAAATCTCTTTTAACATAAGGTCTTATGCAATAAAAACATACCACCCGTCTATCTATAAGAAAATATTGAGGAGAAACAATGAAATCCCTACCTTTAGTAAAAAGAGGAAGAAACCCGAAAGACCAACTTCAACGAAAACAGTATCTGCTCCAATTAATAGAAAGCCCTCGTTGAGCTTATCATTTTTCTAAAAGGGACTAGGGTGAGATTCTCACTAAAAGGAGATGAAATCCAAGGTTTATAGGACTTTGAAGCTCAACAATGGTTGGAAAGAGAGAGAGAGGAGAGAGAGAATCTGGAAAGAATGAAGAAAAATAGGCCAAACATGACTTTTTAAAGTGTTGATCCCGAATAGATTGCTCGAGCGAACATTTCACCACTCGAGTAGTGCATGTAATCTCTTAGAAGTTTTGTAGGTCCAAAGTGAAAATACTAGGAGGCTCGTATCTCCGCTCGAGCGACCATTTGACCGCTCAAGCGGTCACCCTAGACATAGCTAGTCACACAGCACACTTCCCAAGGCATTCCCAGCACATCAACATTCTTTCCATATGTAATCATTTAAGTAAATGCTTTCATTTAGCCTCTTACATTTATATTTCATTTACTTAATTTTGCATTGTAAATAAGGAAATACCCATCATTTGCATTCAAAGAAAAATACACAAAAAAAAAAAAAAATTCCAATTAAATCAAAAAGTGACTCTTCCAGTTTGAGTACAAAAATAATTTTTCGATTGAAATTTCCAAGTTTGACATTGAAGTAAAGTGATTAATACCTCATAGAAAGATCCCATAAAATCAAATTAAACTATTTAATATATAAGGAATAATTACCGCCAAATATTATTTTCAAAATCATAAGTTTTGAAAAATCCAACTTTTACACTTAGAAAATTTTCAGACTAAGTCCAATTTTTGACAGAAAACTCAGATCTCGACCCGAATCGTTACACATACACCATTGAAGCTATCATCAATGAAGATTTTTGTTGGAAATTGAAGTGCCATTTAAGAAGATTGAGGGTGATTAGAATAGGAGATTTGCCAACCCAAATAACTCTACCATCTCTTTTGAGGTAATCTCTTGAACTTTGTCTCATTTTCTCTTCTATTTTCCTTTCTTTTCTCTTCTCTTTAGACAAACACTATTTAATCCTATATATTCTATTGGTTATGATGCGATTGAGCCTACGGATAGTGGAGGGATTTGCGACCTCTCCATAGGATTTGTTGATGATGTGAATTCTAGCTTTTCTACACTTGCTCTCTCATTTTCCCACCTCCCAAACACCTCCGTTTTTGAATTTTCTTTGATTATTTGGATTAATTATAGGCTTATAGAGGGCATTAGCCTAACCCTTTGATTGATTGTATTAATTCCCTTTGTTTTCTTTAATTTTCTCTTGTTTTCTTGCATTTTTTTTTTGCCTATTTTCTCACCTTCCAAACATGGCTTAGTTGTTCTAATTTAATGCTTTCTAGTGGATTAGTAGGTTTGTTTGGTTGATTATTTGTCTAATTAGTTGTTAAATATGATAGTTGATGCATTTTCTGACATTTTCTCTCTGTTTTCCATTTTCTTTGAAGCTAAACAAGTGCTTCCTCTTTAGAAAAGTTGGAAGCTCTCTTGTTAAACCCTTTGAACATGGAAATGGATGTCTATGTCCATCTTACATGATGAAGTTGATGGGCTTCTAATAACTTTTAATGAGTTTCATTGATTTTAGTAGTTGTTTTGCATTTTCTAGCATTTTTTCTTGTTTTCTTATAATTTTATTTTCTATTTTGTTGGAAGCCAAACATGACTTCCTCTTAGAAATTGATAGCAATCTATTCTCTCTATCCATTTTGACATGGATTTGAGCATCTATTTTCTCTCTTCCATGAGAACAAGTATAAATTCCGTTTCATTTCTTTGATTTCTTGTTTTATTGTTTTATTGTTTCAAGTTGCTTCAATGATCACCATGTGATAGTTCATATTGCCTGATGATCAATGAAGCTTATCCATCTTTTCGTGATTATTTCTACGATGGGAAAGGTGGATGGTTTTGTTCTAGTGCTATTCCTTCTTTCATTTTTTGATGATTGAGAGGGAAATTCTCTATTGCAACTATGGGAAAGTTTTTATGGCTTGTATGAATCTCACCCTCTCATCATTTATGGCAATTGAGAATAGATTCATCATGTTTGGCTTCCAGTGATGCTTGAAAAGGATTTGTGCTTCTCTCCTCCATTCATATGGTAGAAAATCACTTTGGCTTCATTCTTTTGACTTCTTTTTTTTTTTTTTTTTTTTTTTTTTTTTTTTTTTTTGCTTCTTAGCTTTTTTTGGATTGATTGCTTCTATATTGTAACGCCCCAAAATAATAACAACCCATCTCATGATAATCGAAAGGAAACATAATATACGAAATAATAACCCTTCATTGATATTCTTTTACCGTGCAAAAGATGACATATGCGAGTATACATTCAATAATCCTAAATTCTGAATCTATAGCACATGCCACATATGAGTGAATTGAAATAAAAGGTTATACAGATAAGTTAATGCCCTAATGGCTACATCTTTCCAAGACAATGCTTGGGTACAACAAAAGTAAGTTCAACCTAATACAATTAAAGCCCAAGGCTTGTACAAAATAATTACAACAAGAAACAAAATTGAGTTTTCAGCTCCACGGTCCTTCTAAGCTAATTCCTTGGTGGATACATATCATCACCATCTGAAAGTTGTTTTTCACATAGGGTGAGCTAAAGCCTAGTGGAGATACTTTAACACAATGTATGGAACTTAGCAAAGTTATGAGGTGAATGCACATGCATATCATTTGTCAAACATTATACTTTTCTATCTCAAAACAATGCAATGCCTTTATTACTACATTTCAATTCATGAAGATACTTTATATAAAAAAATAGGGCAGTGGATACAAAACAATAAGAATCTCCAGGTACGTGTCTGCTAGTAGGCTATACAAATACTACCAAAACCATTTTAACAGTACTAACCAGAATGATTAGCACATACGCATGGGTTTTTAGACTTTTACTAAGGATACACAAGCCAACAATACAAACAACAACCACACCCCCTAACCAGATTCACTAAAGTATATACCCATTTTTCTAAAAAATAATACATTTTCAATGTTCAAGTATGAAGCAATGCTCGATGCAAGATGTATGAGAAATTAGTTTCAATTTAATCTAATCCTCATGCAATTTCTATAACAATCAAAGCTATCCTCCACCAATAGCCCAAAACAGATATTTCTATTCAACAGATATGTAACAACCCCGACCTGTGATTAACTGTTAAACCATGATTAAGAATTCCTAATAAATAATTAAGAGAGAATTCTACGTTAATTGCATATGTTATTTGTTATTTGCATTTTTATTTGTCTATTGTAGAAAGATCTGTCTGTGATTTTATTTCGATATGCGAATTGAAGGCCTTATCGCCATCTGATCATGAAATTGACTTGGTTTATGTGTTATTTGGAATGTTTAGAATTTTAGGATAAATTTAATTAGAATTCAATTTGGAACCAAATAATTAGAATAAAATAATGCCCATTTAATTAGCGATAAGCCTAGCTTAATTAAGCCCACTAACCAAGCCCATATAAGGCTTACATACACATTAAAACTCTCCTTGTTCATCATCTTCTTGAGGAGAAAATATGGGAGAGAGGGAGAAGAGGAGACTTGAGCTCAATTAAGGGAAATTGCTAGAAAAGTGAAGGGAATTAGAGAAAACAAGCAAAATTTGCTAGAATCCAAGGGAATTAAAGCTTCTAGGTAAGAATTCAACTCTAAGTTTATGACATTGCGTTAGATGACATGTGAATTCAAGAGAGGTTAGAGATTAAAAACAAGAATTGAGCTTAGAAGAAAGAATTGAGATCAATCCATGCAATACATGCATAATTCATGATTTTTGAGTTCTATTTTCACAAATTCTTACATGTAAATGCATACCTTTTCTGTGTCTTAAGAGCTCACCATGATTTTACATGAAAACACTTCATCTATTCATGTTTTGGAAGCTTTGTATCCAAGTCATTACATGCATGTTATATTTTCAAAATTTCAAGTTTTACTTTGGAAGAATTCACTTGCTTTTGGGCTTGATTTTGCAAAATGGTTTTCAAATCATGAAGTTCTATGAGTTTACAAGTGTTTCCTCAAGTTTTGGCCCAAAAGAACATGTTTTGGTGCAATAGAATTGGATTTTGAACTTAGAACTACAATTTGGAAATTCTAGAATTCTGCATCATCGCTCGAATGACCACCCTTTGCTTTGCACCTTAGCTCGAGCGAACAAAAGTGGGCTCAAGAGTAAAATTCATGCTCCTAGTACTTTTGCAAAGTTTGCAGACCGCTCAAGCGACCAAAGTTGCACTCGAGCAGAGACCCTGTTTACTTAGTCTTTGGCTCGAACGACCATCGAGTGTAAAAATCATGCAGCCAGTACTTTTGTAGACTTTGCAGATCACTTGAGCGACCGATGTTGCGCTCGAACAGATTACCCTGTTTTTGAAAATTTGACTAGGTGTTTCAAATCACATTTTGGAATCCTCATTGCATCCTAGGCATTCCTAAGCCTTAATTAAGACATAATAAAGAGGATAAGGATTAGAAACACTCCCAGATAGAAAAGAAACAAGTTAAGTGTTTTTCGAATATGTGTTTCAATGTGTCTTCGTTATGTGCTTGTGTAGGTCATGCGCCGTAGACTATCCGATCCGTCTGCTTTATGTGTTCTACTATTGGAGCCATCTGTGAGTAATAACTCCATAAAGTTATGTTTGACTTTAATTATTTTTTGATGATATAAAATGAACAGTTTTATTAAATGTTATGTTTGTATGAATGAATAATTGTCTAAGTTTCTGAAATGTATTCGTGGCATCCTTAGCATTATATGATATGCGTCCCTTTATGAGTCATCAGAATGTCTTTATGGCCATCCCTTTATGTGTCATCAGAATGCCTTTATGGTCGTCCTTTTATGGGTCATCGAAAACGTCCCTGTGCACATGAGTCATCGGAATGCCTTTATGGCCGTCCCAATTATGGGTCATCAGATTTGTTAGCGCTAATGGGTGTACTACGTATGATCATATGGATATGTGAACTCTGAACATGAATATGAATATGAACATGAATATGAATCTGTTTCTAAATCTGAATCTGATATGGACATCATTCATTAAAACCTTTACTCTGTTATTATTTACTGGGCTCCAGCTCATTCTATTATTTATGTATGTAGGTGATCAGGTACAGGACCAGGCTCAAAGTTGATTGCCTGAAGTTTTGTCTGTCTGCCAACCACTGTGCCTCCCGAGGAGGTTCCCTTTGAGAAGTGGTCAAGTTTGTGTACAATGTTAAAGACATTTTGTATTTCTTTTGTTAAGTCCGAACATATCTTTTGATGTCTGTTTGTATATATGGTGACGTGGGAATGACATCTTAAATATGTAACTTAAGCTTTAAATTTGCTGTCCCATCTACGTCTACACAGCTCTATAGACGTTATATGTTTGTATTTGCTTCTGCTAGCCCCTGTATTTTATTTATTCTATTCAGAGGCCTTCGGTAATCCTAGGATTACTAGTCGGTTATGATGCTAAACCCATAGGGGTGGGTTTGGGTCATGACAAGATAATTTTTTCCAACAATAGATAAAATCTCAAAATTTTGAAATGGAAGTGATAATAAATATCCAACTCCACTCTTATCATCAACAGATATCATTTTCTCATATCCTTTCAAAATCCAACACTATTTCCTTTTCCTTTATAAACCACATCAATGATTTTTCAACAAAACCTTCTTTATTTTCAAAATTACATTTGAAAGAAAAATTTCCAAAAATATCTGACAATATATATACATCCACAATCTTTCTTAAGAATTTATTTGAAAAAACCCTCTTTTACTTTTCAACACCAAATGCTATGTTTAACCCAAAACCCCCAAATCACTAAACACTTTTCAAAGAGCAAATAACTAAGCTAAACATCATACGAGAGGTTGAAGAAATCCTACCTGAAGAGTAGAAGAGGAAGAAAGAAAAAGTGAAACTTTGGTGGAGCTGAAAATGAGATCCTCTCCGATTAGATTGAAGCTTTTGATGATCTCTACCTTTTTCTACAAAGAGTAATGGTGGAGAAATCAATGGATGATGTAGTATTTGAGGTTTTAAGCAAGAACTAGGGAGAGAAAGTGAAGAAATTAGGGCATAAAAGGTTTTAGAGAGAGAGGGAGAGAGGAAATGAAAAAGTGATTCAAAAATCCATTTTCCTGAACTGATATACGTGCAGACCACTCAAGTGACCAAAACACCTCTCGAGTGTCAGAGACAATAAGAGCCATTGCTCAAGTGACCAAAACACTGCTCAAGCACACAATGACCCCTTCCTAGAAGTTTTGCAGACAGCAAAAGAATGCTCGAGCACAAGAAGGATCGCTCGAGCAAAGATCACCCTACTCCACTAGGAGATCTCAAAGACCACTCTAGTAACCAAAACACCGCTTGAGTGAACAAGAAGAAAACTGAACAGCAACTTTTTCAAAAAACTAACTCCAAACTTGTTTCAAACATGACCAACAATTCAGCTTGACTACTAACACGACGAAAAAGGATATGAACAACAATTAAAGTACTGAATCTCAGATAAGAGTATTAAATGGGTCGGGTCTAAACCGGAACTATTATAATCTTCCCTCCTTAAAAAATTTCATTCCCAAAATTTAAATCAAACCAATAACTACCGGATTTCAACCAATCACATTCGTAACAATGATAAAATAGAGTCTTCCAACACCCAATATTACAAATGGAGTTCCCAAAACATTTACAATGTTCACATATTACAACTTGAATAAAATTTACAATGCAAGTCTCACATATCAACAAATAGGTTTGGATACTTCTCACGAACTTTCATTTCACGTTCCCAAGTGGCGTTCTCGACTTCATGGTGTCTCCACAATAGCTTAACCAATGGGATGGTCTTGCCCCTTAGGACTTGATCCCGAGCATCTAAATTCAGTAAAATTTTTATTTAGGTTGAAAATCTTATCAGCAGCAATCGTGTTTCCAAAAAATAGTATTCTGGAAAATTAACACTAGAACCAAAATACAGAAGAGAAAACAATTTTTTCTTAACAATATTGAAAGGCCACACATATAACAATTAAATTGAAAGAAAACAGAGCCCCACAACAATATTGATACAGTAAAGCAATTTTTTTTTAAAAAAATATAATGGTACAGCATAAAAAACCAAACCAATATTTTACTGTAAACGAAACCCAAGAAACAAAAATAGTAAACCCATAAATAAATATTGTAGGATTCTCTAAACTTAAAATTAAAATTTAACCAAAAAAGAGTATAGTCAAGCACAAATTTGGGTAAATATTAGTAAACAAATGTGTAATAAATAAATCTAACAATATAACCCAAAATTCTAATACGTTGTATAAAAGAAACAAATTTGCTAAAAAATTAATTTTAACCAAAAAAATCAATACTCTAATACAGAAAATAGTATGGGAATTCTGTCTTAAAATTGTTGGAGATAATTTTGGCAATAATTAATAAAATAAAATAAAATAAAAAAAGTAAACAACAAAGTTAAACCTTACAATACTTCTATAGATGGTTTATGAACAAATTTGTGATTGAGGCTAGTGTTTGAACACTGTATCTTTAAGATAGAATTTCGTCCTCTCCAATGATGCTTGAGAACAATGGACGTCCTGTCTCCAAGATACAACAATCACCACAAATGAAGAGAGCACACTTTTTGATTGTACAACGAACCAAAAATGTGTTTTACACTCACAAAGACGAAGAATACAAGAAGAATGCTTGAACTTAAGGAATTTGGAATGAAGAAAATTGGAATGGGGCCTGCCTTTATATAGGCTTTGTTGGCACCTATTCGGTTTAAATAGAAAATTTATGAAGAAGGGACATGACCCATCCTTTAAAATAAAGAGACACCATGAAAGGGTTGCACTCTTTCATTCAAATGGAGTCTATTTCAATTCACCACTGCTTTTATAAATTTTCTAACAATTTTTACATGACAAAATAGTTAATTTAAAAAAATTATGAAATTCATTAGTTTCAGGGGCATGGTAAATTGTGATTGGTATAGTGTATGACCACATAGTGTCCCAGAACCAACTAATATTTTTTTGTTCGTTTGTTTGGCTTAATCATTGTCTACACCTTAAGCTTTTCCTTCAATTTTGGAGATAAAAATTTCAAATACCTTTAGATGAAAAAATCAAAACACAAAAAGAATGGAGAAGATGAGGAAAAGAAGAGAAGACAAGCATAACAGATAGTAGAGAGGGACAGGAAAAAAAAAAAACTTATTAGATAGAATAGAAGTAACCCGCAACATCTAGAATCCCATAAATATACCTTCAATTCCCAAAATTACCTTGCACAAGTGGACAATTCTTAACCAAAACAATAGGCCAAAATTGACTTTCACACACGTGAGGAATGCTATTCATCCCAAGTCTAAAAAATATTATTCACTATATATTGTATGGATATATATATATATATATATATATATTGAAAGGACAAATTAAATTCAGAAAACAACCTAAGTAACAACTTTGTTCAAAAAACAAAAAAATAAAAATAAAACAACCTAACTAACAACTCAGTCAATTAGAATCACTGCCGCTGCTTCCATTGCTACTTCCCCTATTCTTCTCATCTTCCTCAGCTTTCACTAGTTTGTCAAGTTGAGCCTTGATCTCTTTTAGTAACTTATCCCTCCCATCTGATGGTGGTGGTTCTTCGCCCAAAATTTTCTTAAACACCGCTTTGGAATCCTTCCTCAGCATTTGAAAAATCTTGAATGCCTTCTAAACATACTCAACTTTCGTAACTTGAATGACCATTGTTGATATGATTTTTAGATACTTGTTTAACCATCTATCCTCCTCAATTTCGATAATCTCTTTGCCCTTCCTCTCAGCTTGAGCCCCAAACTACATAATGTCTTGTCAGGATAGTTGAAAAACTACTGACAGGTTCTTCAATGGCCAATGGTAAGAAATGGTGTACTTCTGAACCTCCATCTCCACTATGCTTTCATCTTCTTTTAATTCAACAATAGTTATGGCTTGTCTCTTCCGCAGTTCATCAGCTATGATTCTCAGATCGAAACCTACAAAACAGAAAACACTTATCAAAAACAAAAACAATAACAAGGAATCAACAATAATAATAGGATATATGAACTGCTAAAGAAAATACAAGAACTATTGGCAAAATTTGCCCATAATAATACCTCACCATTTTTCTACACAAAAACAGAAAAACAAAAACAAATATGAAAGATATAAGCAATCAAAGACTTAGAATTGACCAACAAGCTCATTTTGTGCATTTCGAGTTATATATACATATAGAGAGAGAGATAGAGCAAAAAACAATTACACAAAAATAAGGTTCTAACAATACACGATAGATCTACATACACACATACATACATATATATAAAGAGAGAGACATACATATTGAGAGGGAGATTTATGATCTGAGATTGGGCCGTGACGTTAGCCGGACAGATTTGGGCCGAGGTATTGGGCTCCAAGATCAGGCCGTGATATTGCTCGGTAATGGCAAAGCCCATGTGGAACCGAGTTATCTGATCTCAGTTCCGCGAAGGCCGGACAGGTGGAGGAACAGCCTAGATGAGGCTCCCCGGCTCACGCGTTGCAAGGTTGTAATGCACGCACCTCAACCCGGTAGGAAGGCTTGTGCTTGGAGCTTGGCCGAGAAGGTCTTTGGCTGACCGGCGTTACCAGTCTCCAGCTCAGCTTCGCCGGAATACAGTTAAGCCCGGTAGTAGGAAACTGTGACATCAACTGCACTTGGGCATGTTCAGTATGGCCGTTGATAGCCGAGATAATGTTGTCTGGCTGCCGTGCTCCCAGCAGAGTGGGCTGGCAGTTGGGTTAGGTGATGTGCAACAAGATTTGTGCTGACAGATGGGATAACAGAGCCACGTGTCGAGAGACCAATGGGAGTAGATTTGGGGCACAGAAGGGTATATGAGCATGTCTGCGCCCCCCATACGCGATACAGGAACACTTTGTAAGGAAATTCTTACACTCAAACACTCCTCTCTCTCTCTCTCTATCCTAAGGTGTGCGCTAATTTGATCGTCGGAGGGTTTTTCCGGCCACACACCGCCGGGTAGCTCACCGTTATTTGCTCGCAGGTGATCGGACAGAAACGGAGCTCGGAAGAAAGGAGTACGGGCTTGCCGGAATATTTGCTCCCCGCACAATTGGCGCCGTCTGTGGGAAGCTTGACAGACAAAACTTTGTCTTCCAGGCTCGTCTGATAGCCGTCCATGGCGAACAACGATGAGTTTCCGTTGTCTGCCATAGACGGAGCCACCCCGGAGTTCACCCGAAGGAGAGAAGGACCTCCCGCCATCCATCCAATGGCGGACTTGGAGACACCCGCTGGAGGACAGACAGGAGACGCGCGGGATAAGCGCGGAAGAAGTTATGGTCATTCATGAAGTCCGGACGGTCATCGGCGGCGGAGAAAATCACATGCCCGACGTCTGGAACACAAGTTGAGGGACCAAGACGCTGTCATCCGGCGAATGGCGGCGGAGATAGAGGAGCTCAAGCGGCATGTCAAAGGGAATGGTATAGCTGGAGTGGGTGACCACAGTGAGCGCACCCCATCCCGTCGTTCAGGCGGTCAGAGTCAGCGACGCACTCCGTCCATTTCTATTACCAGAAGTTACCAGGTTGGTGATTCCGACGTGCATGCAGAGAAGTCTAGCGCGCAAGATAGTACTTACCGGCCCTCACGTCCGGTGACGACGTCGAGGTACTCTTACTCCGCTCATTTAGAGGATTTACAGGCGGTCTTAAAGGAGCGGGCTCGCCGGTGCGAAGTTCAAAGGATACCGGCGTTCCAGCGGCTATCCTACGGGGTTCATGCCAGTGAGGAGGTCGGAATGCCTCCACCCCGCCAGGCAGCGCCACTCTTAGTGGATTCAGATCTGGCCAGGTTAAGTGCCACCCCTTTCTCCCTGGAAATAGAAACAACACCGCTTCCGGCAGGCTTCCACCAGCCAAAGTTCACGCTTTACGACCGGAAAACCGATCTCTACATGCATGTAAGTCATTTTCGACAGGTCATGGCCGGACATAGGCAGAATGACGCTCTTATGTGCCTCATATTTCCGTCAAGTTTGGGCGAACTGGGCTTGAAGTGGTTTGAAAGGCTGCCGGAGGGGAGTATTGAGAGGTGGCATCAGCTGGCCGAAGCCTTTGTCACGCGCTTCAAAACCAACACAAAAACACCAAAGGAAGTCGATCACCTACTGAGTGTCAAGATGGAACCGAGCGACACATTGAAGGCATACAACTCTAGATATTGGAAGACCTTTAACGAGATCTTAGATTGCCCGGTCAAGCTTGTAATCACTCAATACAAGCGTGGTCTCCCGGTCGGACATAGACTGCGGGACTCGCTTACCATGCACCAACCGACGTCCATGGGCCAGCTCATGCAGCGCATCAATGAGCACATCTGAGTCGAAGATGATGCGTCAGCATCTACCGTGAAGGCAACTCTGGTAGCAACAGACAAGAAGACAATAGGCAAAGTTCACGCAGTTGGGCAAGAGTCCAGCTGCTCAAGTGACCGAGCAGAGGAATCGAACCGTGGCTCGAATCGCAAAAACCGGGTAGAGGACGTCAGAATGACCGGGATGACTACCCCCCGAGATGACGTAGTGGAGGCAAACAGAAGGTTGAAGGCAAGGACTGGCATAACCACAGTCTTCAAGATTCCGATCTATCGCATACTTAGTGAAATCCGAGATGAGGAGTATGTCCGGTTTCCTGCTAAGTTGGGCGATGGACAAAAGGGCTACAATCCGCGGTATCGTTGCATGTTTCATCTGGAGCGAGGCCACCGGACTGAGGATTGTTTGCCATTGAGGCAACACCTGGAAGAGCTAGTCACGGCCGGGCACCTGGATCTTTACATTGATGGGGGCGTTAAGGCAAATCAAGTTCCGGTTGATCCGCGGGGACCGGATGACCGGGATGCACCTCCTCAAGGGGTTGTGAATGTCATCTACGGCATAGTGGAACCGGCGCGTGTTTGCGAGCTCCGTGGTATGATCAAGAAGGCAGAGCACATGAGGGAAGTTTTGTCAGTTCAGCCTGCGCTCAAGAGGGGGAAGACGGAAGCGAAAGATGTGATCAGTTTCTCCTCAAGGGACTTAGAGCGCATTCAGACACCGCACAATGACGCCTTAGTAGTTACACTCCGCGTCAAAGATTTTGAAGTGAAACGGATCTTGATCGATCAAGGAAGCTCGGTCGAGATCATGTACTATGACGCCTTCCAACAACTCAATCTCCGAGATACGGATTTGGCCCCGGCGACATCGCCATTGGTTGGTTTCAACTCACAACCGGAGTGGCCTTTGGGAAAGATTGTCCTGCCGGTCAAAGCGGGATCCGTGGTCAAACAGGTGGAGTTCTGGGTGTTATAGGTGCCATCTACTTACAATTTGATCCTTGGAAGGGGGTGGCTTCACACTATGCAAGCCTTGGCATCGACTTTCCACCAAGTAATGAGATTCTCCTCGGCTATGGGGGCAATCGAGGAGATTTGGGGCGATCAGGTCATGTCAAAGCAGTGCGCCGTGGCAGTCAACGGGAGCCGGGCTGCCAAAGGATTTGCTCAAATGATTGAGGGACCGGAGGACCAGGGTGTCTTGGATGATGTGGGCACCAAGGCCGAGGACAAAGCTGTCGAGGAATTGGTGGAGGTGCGAATTGATACAGAGCAGCCGGACAAGTTCTTCTTTCTCGGCTCAAGCCTTACAACCACAGAACGGACCGAGATGGTTGAGTTTTTGATGGCCAACATCGAAGTTTTTGCATGGTCGCCTTACGACATGCCCGACCTCGATCCAAGTTTTATTTGCCATCATCTCAATGTCTTCCCCGGAGCCAAGCCAGTCATTCAGCGAACAAGGAGATTGGCGCTGCATCACGCCGAGGTAGTTGCGGAGGAAGTCAAGAATTTGCTGGAGGCACGAGCAATTCAAGAAGTGCACTATCCTCGATGGATCTCAAATACAGTGGTGGTACCGACGAAGAATAGGAAGTGGCGGGTTTGCGTTGATTACAAGACCGTCAACCGAGCTTGTCCGAAAGATAGCTTTCCTTTGCCTAGAATTGACCAGCTTGTGGATTTGACGGCTGGACATAACAGGCTAAGTTTCTTGGATGCCTACCACGGCTATCATCAGATTGCCATGCATGGCCCCAACCGAGAAATCGTCTCATTTACTACACCAAGGGGACTTTTCTGCTACCGAGTCATGCCTTTTGGTTTGAAGAACGCCAGGGCAACTTTTCAGAGGATGGTGACCAAGATGTTTGCTCCTTTGCTGGGCCGGACAATGGAAGTTTACATTGATGATATGGTGGTTAAAAGCCGGCATCAGGCAGATCATTTGTCCGACTTGGCCGAGATGTTCGCCATTCTCAAAAAGCACAAGCTATGCTTGAATGCGTCTAAGTGTGCCTTCGGCGTGGGATCTGGAAATTTTTTGGGATTCCTAGTCACGAACCGAGGTATCGAAGCAGACCCTACACAAATCCAAGCCGTGCAAGAGTTAAAACAGCCTAGCTCGGCAAAAGACGTGTAGCATCTGGCCAGAATGGCCGCCGCGCTTAATCGATTTATAAACTGGTCATTAGATCGCTGCCGCCCTTTCTTTCAGTCTTAAAATCAAAGTTCTCCTGGGATGAAGAGTGTGACCGAGTCTTGGCCGAGCTCAAGGAGTATCTGTCTTCAGCGCCACTGTTGGTCACACCGGAGCCTGGAGAAGAACTCTATCTTTATTTGGCCGTATCACAGCATGCAGTCAGTGCGGTGCTTGTTCGGGCTGAAGGAATCAAGCATCTCCCCATCTTTTATGTCAGCAAAACTTTGCTACCGGCAGAATCGAGATGCTTGCCGTTGGAGAAGCTTGCTTTGGCATTAATGATGGCTTCAAGAAAGTTGGCGCACTATTTCCGTGCACATACTGTCATCGTCTTGACCGAGTTCCCCCTCAAAGCTTTATTCGAGCGGGCAGACTTCTCCGGTCGGATTCTTAAGTGGGCGGTCGAGTTGGGATAGTTTGATGTGAAGTTCTAGTCGCGCACTGCCATCAAAGCCCAGACTTTGGCCGACTTTGTCGCCAAATTCTCACCTGGAACTCATCCGGTATGCCCGGTCGATATTACCGCGACAGATGATGAGGTGCACGCAAGACCATCCGAGAAATAACTAGTTGGTGGAGGTAGCGATGCGGAGTTTGCGCGCACCACTGAAGCACCCTCAGTTTGCACGGTTTTACCACCCGGTAATGCGATGACGGAGTTGAGTATCACCGACCAACCTGCTCTGTCCGGTTCCGCATCACCAAGGGGGGAAGAAATGGAACCATACAGCTCAAAACCTACGGCCGGCATAATACCGCAACCTGGTGATTCGCCTACGGACTTGAGCATTGCAGATCAACTTGCTGAGTCCGGTGCCGAATCATCAAGGGTGATTGAATTGGAAACAATCAACGCAGAACTCGAAACCGAACGGCCGAGCATTCGCAACCCCATCAACCTTCGAAACTCTCAGGACCCTTCACAATGTTGGAAGCTCTTTGTGGGGGAGATGTGGAAACTTTTCGTTGATGGAGTGTCGAACCGCCACGGTGCCGGGCTAGGTATCGTTCTTATCTCGCCGGATAGCCTAACTTGGCTTCCCAGCATCCAACAACGAGGCTAAGTACGAGGCACTTTTGGCCGGACTCAAGAGTGCCCTTCAGATGAAGGCTTCCGAGGTAATGGTGTACAGTGATTCCCAGCTTGTGGTTAACCAAGTCACTGGGATTTATGAAGCAAAGGACGACAGAATGGCAAAGTACTAAGCTTTGGTCAGGGAGCACATCAAGCAATTTCAGGCAATCACAGTTCAACAGATTGGCCGAGAAGAGAATAACTGAGCTGATGAGCTGGCCGGCCTCGCCTCAATGGTTGATTGTGCATCTCCTAACCCCTTGTTAATTGAATTTCTTCTACGGCCGAGCATAGAGGAAGCTGGGCAGACGGATGTATTCTGCGCCGCGCTAGGTCCTTCTTGGATGGACCCTATAGCCCTGTTTCTCAGAGATCGGATTCTGCCAGCCGAGAAGAAAGAAGCGCACAAAGTCTGGGTGAAATCAGAGCGGTTTTGGCTCTCTCCATCTGGAGCGTTGTATAAAAAGTCCTTCACCGGTCCGTATCTGAAGTGCGTGCACCCGAGTAGCGTGGAGGCCTTCTTGTACGAAATTCACGAAGGCATCTGTGGCAGTCACATAGGGGGCAGGTCCTTGGCCTACCGCGCTATTTCGCAAGGCTATTGGTGGCCGTGCATGCAAGCCGACGCCCAGAAATATGTTCGCAAGTGCGAGAAGTGCCAGAAGTTTGCGCACCAGATCCATCAGCCGGCCAGAGAACTTCTTCCCCTAACCAGCCCTTGGCCTTTTGCAATGTGGGGATTAGACATAGTGGGGCTGCTCCCAACAGCACTAGGCAACCGGAAGTTCTTCATTGCGGCAACAGACTACTTCACCAAGTGGGTTGAAGCCGAGCCTTTGGCAACAATCAAGGAGAAAGACGTGAAACGGTTTGTTTGGCAGAATGTGGTAACACACTTCAACGTCCCTAAAATTTTGATCTCTGACAACGGCACCCAGTTTGATGGTCGCCTATTTAGAGGGTTTTGTGAAGATTTGAAGATTGAATTCTATAACTCCACTCCGGCTTACCCGTAGTCCAACGGTCAAGCCGAGGCGTCAAACAAGACTATTCTTGACGGACTGAAGAAGAGACTTGAGAAGGTCAAGGGAAAGTGGGCCGAGGAACTTCCTAGCATCCTTTGGGCATACCGAACTACCCCGCGACATTCTACCGGGGAAACTCCATTCGCTTTGGCTTATGGCATGGAGGCGGTCATACCTTTGGAAGTAGGCATGCCCACTCTCAGAAGTGAAAGTTTTGAACCCGAGCTAAACGCCGAGGCCATTGCTCTGGAAATGGATCTGGTAGAAGAGCGCCGGGAAAAGGCTCTCATCCACATCGCTGCCTACCAACAAGAGCTCTCAAGGAAGTACAATAAAACGATGCACCCCAGACCGTTCAAAGTAGGTGATTGGGTTTTGAGGAAAGTTATGGGCAACACCTTGGTGCCAGGTGAAGGCAAACTAGGGGCAAATTGGGAAGGACCCTACAAGATAACTGGTCTGGCGGGCAAGGGGGCATACCACTTGGAGGATCTCGATGGTAGAGGAATACCCCGGCCATGGAATGCGGCCAACCTCAAACTGTACTATTTCTAGCTTTTGTTTTCTTTTTGTGCAAAGGAATTTTTTGCCTTACACTTCAGAATGTAATTCTTTTTGTCAATATATAGAAGTGTCTTCTTTGCCTTAGCATTTTGATTGATTGCTTTGAATACTTGAGATTCTCAACCGAGATGATTTACTCCGGTTGAAAAAATTGATGTTTTGTTCAACTTAAGTATTCCCAACCGAGATGAGTTATTCCGGTTGAAGGAGTTGGTGGTTTGTTCAACTCAGGGATTCCAACTGAGATGAGTTATTCCGGTTGAAGGAGTTGGTGGTTTGTTCAACTCAGAGATTCCAACCGAGATGAGTTACTCCGGTTGAAGGAGTTGATGGTTTGTTCAACTTAAGTATTCCCAACCGAGATGAGTTATTCCGGTTGAAGGAGTTGGTGGTTTGCTCAACTCAGGAATTCCAACCGAGATGAGTTATTCCAGTTGAAGGAGTTGGTGGTTTGTTCAACTCAGAGATTCCAACCGAGATGAGTTACTCCGGTTGAAAGAGTTGATGGTTTGTTCAACTCAGAGATTCCAACCGAGATAAGTTACGCCAGTTGAAGGAGTTGATGGTTTGTTCAACTCAAAGATTCCAACCGAGATGCCCTACTCCGGTTGAAGGAGTTGATGGTTTGTTCAATTCTATTAGAATTAAAACCGAGATGGTGTACTCCGATTATACAAGATGTTTGGTTCAGTTCAGGCATGCTCAACCATGATGGTTTAGTCCGGTTGAAAGAATTAGTGATTTGTTCAACTTTGTTTTTCCGACCGAGATGTTTATTCCGGTTGAAAAAGTTCCTCAATTTTACTAAATTTACCGAGATGTTAACTCCGGTCAAGCTAGTTGGTGATTTTTGCAACTTCGTGATTTAAACCGAGATGTTTTGCTGAAGATAGAGTTCGAGAAAACCGTGCAAACACTTGATGCCATTAAAGCTTTTCATTAATAGAAAGTTAATACAAAAGGAGGGGCAGAGAGCCCGGTTACATGTGCAAAGCAAAAAAAGCAATAGAAAAAAGAACAAACTAAGCTAAGGGGGAGAGATTGGTGAATTCATTATCCGGAGTTGTCTCCAAGTTCACTGCTGGAGATCGGTCTTCAACACCGGGCTCAGTTCGGCCGGGCTGCTCCTGTTCTGGATGCTCCTCTCCGTCAGTATCTTCCCCGGCCTCTTCCTCTTCAAGCCCTTCCTCGGCCTCGGCCTCAGCCTGCAATGCACTGAAGACGTCATTGGCATATGGCACGAGGTAGGCCGGCAGGGAAGCAAGTGGTGGGGTGGCAAAGACATCAGTATCAAGACCCTGACCGAGATGCTCGCAGGCAGACTTCCAACCCGCTTTGAAGTAGATGTCTTGGGTAGCGAAGACCTGCTTCTTGTAGCTTCCCTCGGCTTCTAGGAAGCCGGCGTTGTTTGCATCTCGGCAGTCCTTCTTCCTTGACTTTTTCAGAGCGTCCAGCTCGGCCTGGAGCTCACCGCGCTTCTTCTCGGCCTCGTCAAGCTGACCGTGCAACCTGTTTTTGTCAGCATTGGCAATTTGGAGAGATGCTTTTGCCCGGCCAAGCTCGACTTGGAGGCTTTGGAGTTGGCTGTCGTGTCAGTTGCCTTTTGCCAAAGTCGGTGGATGCGCTCCATGACTAAGTGTTGTTTTTGGATGGCCTGCAAAAAGGAAACCTGATCAGAGAAGAAGAAGAAACCGTGCAAACACTAGTGAAAATTGGAGTAGAAGGTTGAGACTTTTACCCTGGTCATAGACTTCACGGCTGATTTCACCAGCCGGGTGTCAGGAATGTGGTCGCTGCCAACCACGTCGCTCGGCAGGAGAAGGGCTTTGGAGAGATCAAAGGAAATAAGATGTTCTTTGTCTCCCTTAATGGAAGCCGTTGCTGGGATCTCCTTTCCCCAGTGCTTGAGCTGCGGTCTCCATGCCGGCGTTGGGTCAGCTGTGACGGTAGGTTGCTTAGTGGATAGTTCGGTAATCAGCTCGGCAGACGGGTCCGCGCGAGCTCTTTTGCCAGCCTGGCGTGTTGCTTGGCTTGACTCCCCGGCAGCTTGAGAAGCTAGGGCGACCACGGTGCCCCTAGACTGACCGGCGGCTGGAGAGCGGGTGACGACGCTCGGTATCTCGGCAGACGTTGCGGTGAGCAGGTTTTTGATGCGGTTTCGTTTGGCCATCTCTTGCTCTTCTGTCAACCAAATTAGTGGAACGTCTGGCAAAGTTGGATCTGGAGGAGGTGATGGAGCACGGAGAAAGTCTGTAACTTTACTCCAGCGGGGAGCAGAGTATCTGTAGGTTGGAGTGTAACCGAGCAGCTCGTTGCAATCTCGGTGGCGATGGCGGAGCACGGTCTGAATTGCCTCTACGTTGGGAAATTGGTAGTTGGCTTGCAAGGCTTGGATTGCTGCAAAAGAAACAAGAGAATTGGTTAATTACAGAATAAAGAAGGTAGGCTGACCGGGCAAGTTTGAGCGGTTTACATGAGGAACCGAAGTTCTTGCTTATAAACCAGCCCGGTACCTCGGCTGTTTTGTAATTGCCCGACACCCAGAAAAAATCGTCGTCGTGCAAGTCTTTATTCGGGGTGCCGGTTACAATTTTCTCCTTGCCCGGTCTGATTTTCAAATAATAGGCTAGGTCGTCACTGGTGTGACCCATCGTGTATTACCTTAATATCTCGGCTAGACCTAAGTTGGTGCCTAGCCGGTTGTTCAGTTCATGGATGCCGTTGATAATTCGGTAAGTGTTGGTGGACACTTGTGTGGGTGCCAGCCCGGTGCGGCGGAGGAACTCGGTGATAAGTGGGTTGAGTGGGAAGCAGAGGCCTCCTTCGACGATGGACAGCACGGTGAAGGGGCATTGTTCTATTCTGCCCCAAGGCGTGGTCTCTTCTTCTGCGAGCTCAAGGTGGACGTCGGCCGGGATACCGTACTCCTCCCTGAACGCAGCTAGCGCAGCTGGAGTATCCACGAGGAAGTGGAATTTCCCCATTTACGACCGGCTAAATTAGCTCGGCTGTGGTTTGGCACTGTCAGGTGATTTGTGTTTGCTCGGTCTTTGGGAGCCGCAGGAATGGTCAGTGGCCCCCTTGAACTCTGCAGGAAAAGGAGGGCAAGTGTAAGAGGGAGCGCGGTCGCGCAAAGCGAGCTTGACTTTAGCTCGGTCGTCTAGAGTGCCAAACCACCTCGGTCGTAGAGGCTAAGGAGCTCGGTCGCCCAAGCAGACCAGATTTTAGCCCGGTTGAGTGGCCAAGACCTTTGTTATCCCGGTTCTTGCTATGGTTAAGTCTAACAGGTTATTTGCTCGGTCGGGATGGTTTTTTGGATCAAATGAAGACCTGGAGCCCGGTCCGCCCCAGTTCTTCGAAGTTCATCAGCGAAAATGAAGAACACAATGAACAGTGGGAGGTTTGGGACGATTTCTATGGCCTATGTCCTATGTCCTAAGAACTACGTTTTATTGCCCTATTGTGTGAAATATCAAGGAAAATAACAATAACAAGGGTTGGAGGGCTTACCAATATGGAGCGGTGGCTGCTTTTTCTTCGAGCGCGAGTTCAGGAATGGCAGAGGAGAGGCAAGAGCTCTGGGTTGCTTGGAATGACAGTGAGTCAGTAAGAGCTCAAGGAAGATGAGGGGGGGAATGTTTATAGAGGAGACGAGACCGCCCAAATTCAAATTCTGGCAAGACAGCGGGTTGGCTGCTCGAGAACCAATGGCAGCCCGCCACGTGTCCCCATTTATGACGACGTCAGAACTGAAGAGACAGGTTGAAGAGTTGAGTCAGCTGGGCTACTTTTGAAGAAGAGGGCGTCAACCGAGGAGTATAACCAGGCAAGTTTGCAGACAAGAATGTCAACTAGCTCGGACGCCATTTCGCATTCTGAGGATCGAGGAAGTGTTATCCCGGTAGAAATAAGTAATCCCAGTCACGCTTTTGCCGACGGAATTAAGGGGCAATTGAGAGGGAGATTTATGATATGAGATTGGGCCGTGACGTTAGCCGGACAGATTTGGGCTGAGGTATTGGGCTCCAAGATCAGGCGGTGATATTGCTCGGTAATGGCAAAGCCCACGTGGAACCGAGTTATCTGATCTCGGTTCCGCGAAGGCTGGACAGGTGGAGGAACAGCCTAGATGAGGCTCCCCGGCTCACGCGTTGCAAGGTTGTAATGCACGCACCTTAACCCGGTAGGAAGGCCTGTGCTTGGAGCTTGGCCGAGAAGGTCTTTGGCTAACCGGCGTTATCAGTCTCCAGCTCAGCTTCGCTGTAATACAGTTAAGCCCGGGTGGAATTAAGCCCGGTAGTAGGAAACTGCGACATCAACTGCACTTGGGCATGCTCAGTATGGCCGTTGATAGCCGAGATAATGTTGTCCGGCTGCCGTGCTCCCAGCAGAGTGGGCTGGCAGTTGCGTTAGGTGATGTGTAGCAAGATTTGTGCTGACAGATGGGATAACAGAGCCACGTGTCGAGAGACCAATGGGAGTGGATTTGGGGCACAGAAGGGTATATGAGCATGTCTGCGCCCCCTCATACGCGATACAGGAACACTTTGTAAGGAAATTCTTACACTCAAACACTCCTCTCTCTCTCTCTATCCTAAGGTGTGCGCTAATTTGATCGTCGGAGGGTTTTTCCGGCCACACACCACCGGGTAGCTCACCGTTATTTGCTCGCAGGTGATCGGACAGAAACAGAGCTCGGAAGAAAGGAGTACGGGCTTGCCGGAATATTTGCTCCCCGCACACATATATATAGGCGTCTCTTGGGATGTGGGTTAGCCTGGGGGCTAAAAAGTCTATTTTGTCTTTTTATGCCTAAAATAGCCCCAACCTTACCTAAACGGCTACATAGAGAGATATCAAAAAAAGCAAAATGAAACTAGGAAATGAAGACGAGAATTTATGGGTTTGATTTGAGTTGGGTTTAGTGGGTTTGAGCAAGAAAAAATAACGAGTCGAAGACCCGAAAACCGATCAACAAACCTATTTTGTGCATTTCGAGTTATATTTACATATATAGAGAGATAAAGCAAGAAACAATTACACAGAAATGAGATTCTAACAATACACTCCAGATCTACATACATACATATATTCATATATATATATATATAGCGAGAGAGATCTAAAAAAAAAACAAAATGAAGAGAAATTATAACCAAGAAATAAAGACGAGAATTTATGAGTTTGATTTGAGTTGGGTTTTAGGGGTTTGAGCAAGAAAAATTAACGAGTCTAAGACCCTGAAACTGACAAACAAACCCATTTTGTGCATTTTGAGTTATATATACATATACAGTCCAGATCTAGATACATACATATACATATGTCTTTTTCTCTACATATATATATGTAGATCTTGAGTGTTTTGTTAGAACATCATTTCTGTGTAATTTTTTCTTGCTTTATCTCTCTATGCAGTTGTTTAGGATGAAGGTTTGGGTGAGGGGGGGGGGGGGGGTATTTTAGGCACAAAATACAAAATAGGCTTTTCAGTCCCCAGGCTAAAAGTTATCACATCAACCCATAATCATTTCATTTTTTCTCTTACAAAACTCAAAAAAAGCCAAAAAGCACATCCCAAACGAGGCTATTTTAGCCAACCCATATTCCAAATGAAGCATAGATATTCTCCCTTTATATATGTATATATATGTATGTAGATCTAGAGTGTACTGTTAGAACATCGTTTCTGTGTAATTTTTTCTTACTATATCTCTCTATATATGTATGTATAACTCGAATTGCACAAAATAGGTTTGTTGGTCGGTTTCTTGGTATTGGATTGGTTATTTTTTCTTGCTCAGACCCACAAAACCCAGCTCAAATCAAACTTAGAAATTCTCGCCTTCATTTCCTGGTTCTAATTTCTCTTCATTTTTATTTTTTTGATCTCTCTCTATATATATGTATGTATGTAGATCTGGAGTGTATTGTTAGAACCTTGTTTCTGTATAAATTTTTCTTGCTCTATCTCTCTCTATATATGTATGTATAACTCGAAATGCATAAAATGGAATTGTTGGTCGGTTTCTAGGTCTTGGATTTGTTATTTTTTATTGCTCAAACCCACAAAACCCACCTCAAATAAAAACCATAAATTCTTGTTTTCATTTCTTGGTTCTAATTTCTCTTCATCTTGCTTTTTTTAACCCCTCTCTATTTGTGTCTCTCTATATATGTATGTCTCACTCTCTCTCTCTATATATATATGTATGTAGATCAGGAGTGTATCGTTAAAACCTCATTTCTGGGAAATTTTTTCTTGCTCTATCTCTCTCTGTATATATATGTATAACTCGAAATACACAAAATGGGTTTGTTGGTCATTTTCTGGGTCTTGGACTTGTTATTTTTTCTTGATAGAACCCTCAAAACCCAGCTCAAATCAAACTCAGAAATTCTTGTCTTCATTTCTGGGTTTTAATTTCTCTTCATTTTTCTTTTTTTGATCTCTCTCTACATATATGTATGTCTCTCTCTATACATATATGTATGTCTTTCTCTCTCTCTCTCTCTCTAAATATATATGTATGTATGTATGTATATCTAGAGTGTATTGTTAGAACCTCGTTTCTGTATAATTTTTCTTGCTCCATCTCTCTCTATATATGTATGTATAACGCGAAATGCACAAAATGGGTTTGCTGGCTGGTTTCTAGGTCTTGAACTTGTTATTTTTTTTAGCTCAAATCCACAATACCCAGCTCAAATCAAACCCAGAAATTCTCGTCTTTATTTCCTAGTTCTAATTTCTCTTCACTTTGCTTTTTTTGATCTCTCTCTATGTAGCCGTTTGGAATGAAGGTTTGGGTAAAGGTGGGGCTATTTTAGCCACAAAAAGACCAAATAGGCTTTTTTGGCCTCGGGTTGAAAGTTGTCACATTAACCCATAATCATTTCATTTTTTTTTTCTCTCATAAAAGTAAAAAAAAAATCAAAAAGCCCATCCCAAATGAGGCTATTTTAGCCCCAGGCTAAAATAGCTAAAAAGCTAACCCACATCCTAAATGATGCCTAAAAAGAGTTGAAAAGAAGCTCAGCCAAAAAAGTTTCTTCTGATTCGCCGGCTTCTCTTCATTTTTTTTTTTTTTTGTCTTCGACTTACACCTTCTCTCTTCTCTATTAATAGAGGGAATGGTGGCCTATAGGGCCAGTAACCCTTCTAGATCTTGAGTATATGTTGAGTTGGAACACAACAAATTTCACAAAAATGAATATTTATTAAGTATAAAAATACACTCATGTATACAAAGAAAACTCTCAAAAACACCTCACTTAGAATCACTCACACTTGAGAACTTGACTCCATTTTTTGTTGTTGTTTTCCAAATGAGGCCACTTCCCTTTATATAGCCATTCACCTCCTTAATGGATGGCTAAAATCATTTTGATTCAAGGGCTATTATTAAATCTCTAGAATATTGTAGCGCATACTTATACTTTTCATTATGTTCTAGAATTCTTTAAACTATTATAGTATTTAATAAAGTTTTTATACTTCTCTAAAATATTCGAGAATCTTTCAGGACCTTCTACATTTCACTAGATTTCTCCAAGTTTCTCCAATGTTCTAGAACCTCATTTTGTGACAATCCTTGGCACGATGTCCCATTTTATCACACACAAAGCACTTGCCATTTAAATTATGACTGTCTCCATTTTTAGCACTTTGCTTGGAACTCTTTTCGGGATGCTTGCTCTTCTTATTGTTGAACTTTGGCTTATGTTCCACAATGTTTGCCTTGGATTCCATGAGATGATATCCATTTTTATTTTCAGAAGCACGATTATCTTTTTCAATCCGCAATCAAATAATCAAATCCTCTAGTGAAATCTCTTTGCATTTATGTTTAAAATAGTTTTTGAAACCCCTCCAAGTTGGCAATAATTTTTCAATAACAACCGCCACTTGAAAATATTCACTCAAAGACATTCCTTCTACATGAATTTCATGCATGATAACTTGAAGTTCTTGGACTTGATTGATCACTGTTTTGGAATCCGCAATCTTAAAATCAAGGAATTGACCGACAACAAATTTTTTGTTTCGACATCTTCTGTTTTATATTTGCGATCAAGCGAATCCCACAAAGCTTTTGCATTTTTGATTGGACTATACACATTGTATAATGTGTTATCCAAACCATTGAGGATATAGTTCCTGTAGAGAAATCTGCTTGTTTCCATGCATCCACCGCTGCAACAACTTGTGCATCACTTTCATTCTCACTAAGAGATGGAGCATCTTCTTGCAAAAACGTTGCCAAATTCAAGGTGATCAAATAAAATAACATTTTCTTTTGCCAACTCTTAAAATCTGTACCACTGAATTTTTCATGTTTTTTCCCATGATTGACAGGAACATTACCATGTTCCAACAATCGTCGAAATAGAAGCAACTGATGTAGACACAACGGGTGAAGAGTATTTCCCGATGTAACATTACTTTCTATAGGCATTTCTGATTAGCAAAAAAAATTTATGTTAAACAAAAGATTCCACTATATATATAGATATATAACTTAAAAAATAAATTTATATATATATAACTTTAAAAATAAATTTATATATATATAGTAAACTTCATAATACCAGTGTAAACAAATGTAAAAATAAGTGTCCAAATAATCTAGTATGCAAAAGAACAGAGTTCTATTGTAAAGAAAATTCGGGTAAACAATTTTTTTCCAAATTTAAAATGTTCACCAAACAGTAACCAAATAAATTCAGTAAATTTTTTATTTAGATTGAAAATCTTATCAACAACAACCGCGTTCCCAAAAAATAGTATTTTGGAAACTTAACACTAGAACCCGAATACAGAAGAACAGAGTTTCACTAAAACACTGCTACGGTTAAAACAATATTGTCTTAACAATATTGAAAGGTGACACGTACAACAATTAAACTGAAAGGAAATAGAGTCCTAAACAATACTGATACGGTAAAGCAAATTTAAAAAAAAAAATATAACGGTACAACACTGAAAACCAAACCAGTATTTTACTGTAAATGAAACCCAAGAAAAAATAGTAAACCCATAAATAAATATTGTAGGATTCTCTAAACTTAAGATCAAAATTTAACCAAAAAAAAAGTTATACACAAATACAGATTTCGGTAAATATTAGTAAACAAATGTGCAATAAACAAAACAAATAGTATTAACCCAGAATTCTAATACTGTAACAAGCCCACGGGGGGACCTCGCTACAGTTCGGACTCTCGATTTTGTGTCGCGGTTCTTAGTCTTGAACCAAAGAGTCCAAATCTGGCAAATCGTTTTGAGAAACAGATTTTTGAAAAAGTAGTGCCGAACATGGACTGCTTTGCCAGATATAGAGTCGCCACCTAAATATATTTTTTTAATGGGGAAATTTAGGAAACCCTGACTCGGTGCCGAAGGCCACGTGTCCGTCATCACCAAAGTTGCCTCGGCTCGGGAACTTGGGTACGATCGGGGAAGGTCAGCTATGAGCACCCCCTCTCGCCCGGTCTGAAGACCGGCCTCTACTAACCGTGATATCCAATTTTGAAAACGTTATGTGTTCTTATTCCAATTATTAGCTTAGAATTACTATGTTATGCGCGCAGCAAACAAGTATAGACCAAATTGCCCAAATTGGAACAAAACATTTCATGTTCGTTTTGAAAATGGTTTGCTACTCGCAAGTAGGCTAAAATGCAGATTTTGCCACCCTCAAGTGGGCTTTTGGAAAAAATGGTTTTGCCACTATCCAGTGGGCTTAAAATTCACAGTTTTAACGCATTATCCCAACTTAAGCAATTTGACCTCCACCCATAGGCATTCAAGCAGTTTATCTCATGTAAGCACTTAGCCGCATGGCAAGCATACTATTATGGCAACATTCACACGCATGCTGGATGCTAAAGCAAAAATACTTACATTGTACTCCGTGCCAAAACAGTAAACTAGTTAGTAAACATGCATGTCCTAGTTCATGTTAAAAGTGGCTAATGCATCACATGCAAAATGCGATCTAGGCAGGCTCGGCTAGCCCTAAAACATGGTATGTGAAAATGCACAATTATCACATATTCGGTTTAGAATTTAAAATACAAATGCGGTTAGCGTGATGTACCGAGCCTAATGTATGCAATACAAATGCATGGATGCACGCATGCATAGCATAAGGTATGCTAATTTTGAAAAATGCCCTAATCTACCACCATAAGCAGGTAAATAAAAGGGAAGAAAGAAATGGGGATTGTAAAACATACACACCACCCACACACACTTATTACAGATTTGCCTTCACTCGGAGGGACCAAATAAATATTACAAATTAATTAACTACGCAAGCTAATTAAATATTACAAATTAATTAATTAATTAATAAATTAACTAATCTAGGAAAACAGGTAAACCGCCTCGGGAAATGCGCCGCCATGCATAGGCTGCCTCTGTTTTCTTTCCTCTGCTCCTCTGAAGGCTACCAAAACCTCAGGACTGCTTCCTTGGACACTGAGGAGTGCCACCGGCTGAGTAGAATCGCCATCGGCAGTGTGGTGTAGTCACCGGCACAAGATGAATCCATCGGCTGCTTGTTTACTGCCGGTCGGCAATATATACTGCCGGTCGGCAAGGAATGTCTGCAGAACCTGCAATTGACAGCAACAGAGTGCAAAGCAAAGCATGGCAGCCCAATTCAAGGCATATATGCACCATTCATGTCCCTTATCATGGTAATGACTCAAAGGGGCATGTGCCTCGATTCTCGGACCACCAATCGCGCATTTCCATGCATGATGGCCCAAGGAATCAAGTATGCAACTTTCATGTCAAATGAAATGCAAACCAATCAAACAAACTAAAGCCCAACCTCTATCACATGATCAAGGGGCAAGGCATGCATGCCAATGCAATGCAACCTAGGTATGCGAACAAGAATACAAGCATGCTATGCAACTACATGGCATACACAATGCTAACAACATAACATGTGCAACGCTTTGAAACATGGCATACACAATGCAAGGTGGAGTTACACCAATGTGAGTGGACCTCAGCCGCACACACATCAGTGGCCATAAGATGAAAATGAAGTGCCTCGAAATGCGTGCACACGGGCACGCAAATCGAGGCAATGACATATGCAATGCAATGGCTAAAATGGCATATAGAATGCAACATGGACTTATACTAACATGAGAGAGCCTCAGCCACACTCACATGAGAGGCCGATGGATGAAAATGAAGTGCCTCGAAATGCGTGCACACGGGCACGCAAACCGAGGCAATGGCATACGCAATGTAAATGACATAGAAATGGAAAGCAATCATTCTAATAGAATTTCAGCACTAAAATATGGGGGAAAACAGTCCCGAAATGAGGCGAAATGACACCAAATGCATGGAATAGTCCCGAAATGCGAATTTAGGCACCCGAAATGGCCTATAGCTATGCCAAACATGCACGATATGGACATGGAATGTAAAGACAGAAGCAAGGCAGCCCCAAAATTAGCATTTTACTAGTACAAAACATGGTCAAACAGCAAACCAAGATAGGGCAAAACTAGCATGCAAGAGATGGCCCTAAACATGAGATTAAAAAGAAACTCATAGGTGCTGGCCCCAAACAGGTTAGGGTCCTTCAACAATGTTGAAGAGGGACCCAAAATAAGACTATTTACAGTTTATGGAAGCCCCAAAAACAGTATACAAATATATTAGAAATGCAATGCAAAAATGAGGCTCAAAAGTGGCTATAACATGAGGTATACAAAAAATTCACCAAACAAGAAAATACCCTTAATAAAACATGTTCAGGAGGTCAAAATAAAGCCACTTTTAGTTCGGAAGAAGGTCCAAAAACAGCAACATCAGGGGCTGCCAAGACATACAAAAATGGGACCAAAAAGAGGATATAAAGGGAAGTACAACATGGAAGTCCCAAACAGTGTTGAGCCCTTCTTTAATGTTGAAGAGGGGCTCAAAATAAGCCTATTTTCAGTTTACCTCAGGCTCGAAAACAGATCACACATAGGCTAAAAGAATCATGCAAAATAATGGCATACAAAGGGGTAATGAAGAAAGTGCCAAAAATAAGCTTCAAACTATAATAAGCCCTTAACGAAACATGGAATATAGCTCAAGAAAATGGCATTTTATGTTTTGGTCGGAGCTCGAAACAGCAAGCAAAGAGGCTAAAAAAATGAGGCAAGAAATGAGCTAGAAAGAGGGAGAAGAGTGCTCACCCTTGAAGACCCAACCTTTGCTGCCTCTAGGACTGAAAAATGTTGCCTCTTAGCTGCTGGAAAGCCACTCCTATCTGCTGGAATGGAGTAGTGGTGGTGGTGCTTGGTAGTGATGAAGGAATGATGCAAGGGACTTGGATGCTTGAGCTTGAAAGAGAGAGATGGAGGGAGATATATGGAAGGATGTATATATATCAATCCCAGCTGGTTTTTCTAACCTAGTATAAGGAAGAGGAGAGCTTCCTTTATAGGCAAAACAAAGTGTAAAGCTTCTTGAGGAAGCTAAACAAGGGTGCATATCCTCCATACACGTGTATGGAGGATCCATTCTGTGCCCTCCAGCTGGCACAGCTAGCATATACTCAATCTGCAGAATGCTCCGGAAGGTCGTCGGCCAGCAAAATTTGCCGGTCAGCACAATAAAGTGCCGGTCGGCACAATAAATTGCCGGCCGGATAAATAGATTGCCGATAGATGCTGCCAAGGTAAAAAAATGGCCGGTGGGTGTCCAAATTGAAGCCCCGGAAGTTAGCTTTCCAATGGCGCAAACCTTGCATTAAAATTCGTTCTGTGCAAAGAGTTATGCCCTTTTTCGTGAAGCCGCGTAGATTCGATCCAACCGGGATGATGCCCGACTTCAACTGATCATATCTCCCCCACCCGGACTTGGTTCTAGGAGATTCTTGAGTGAAAAATGAAGCCCCGGAAGTAAGCTTTCCGACGGTGGTGGCCCCATAGCTAAAATCCAAGCGTACAGACAGATAAGCCCGATTCAGCGAGGGCTGCTCGACTCGTTTCTACCCGGATTCATGCCGAACTTCTCCCAAATTAGTTTTCTCCTCTCCTTTCCTCTCTTCTTCAACTCCAAACTCCTAAACAAAGTGTTTTGAAGGATTTGCCTCTCTCCTTGCCAAAGAAACTGAACATTTCCCCTGCACACCTGTCTCCACCAAGTGAACCATCAGTAGCGCCCAAGTCTTAAGGGCGGTCAAAAATGGGGTGTCTACAGTTGCCCCTCTTTGACAGAACTCAAAAGTCATAACAATGACGGGAGTGAATGTTAAAGCCCAGAGACGATCCATTTTTGACAAGGCCGAAGACTTGGACAAACAAACAAAACACCGATAAATAAATGGTTGTGCCCACAGGCTGCCTACGTATCCCTTTGCAAGGAATCAAACCAGTGTAGTTCAGGGGTAGGATGCAAATGATATGAAAGAAGACTTTGATAATTGGACTTATACGCTACGCGAAGCCGGTTTGTATTCAAAACAATGCAATGTACTAACAAGTACAAGTGAGGTGCGCAAGATAGCGCGATAGAATGCATGCAAAATGCAAGTAAGGTGCACAAAACAGTGCAATGCGCAAGAAAGCGCGAGTGATTCGAAATGCACAAAACAGTGCGAGTGAGATGAAATGCACAAGAAAGTGCGATTGAGATGCGCGAAATAGCGCGAAATGTAAACTGCACAAAACAGTGCGATGCGCAAAATAGCGCGAACGATAAACTGCACAAAACAGTGCGATTGAGGTGCGCAAAATAGTGCGAATGTAAACTGCACAAAACAGTGCAATGCGCAAAATAGCGCGAATGATAAACTACACAAAATAGTGCGATTGAGGTGCGCAAAATAGCGCGAATGTAAACTGCACAAAACAGTGCAATGCGGAAAATAGCGCGAATGATAAACTGCACAAAATAGTGCGATTGAGGTGCGCAAAATAGCGCGAATGTAAACTGCACAAAACAGTGCGATGCGCAAAATAGCGCGATTGAAATGCACTAAACAGTGCGATACGCTAGACAGCGCGATTGATTTGAAATGCACTAAACAGCGCGATACGCTAAACAGCGCGATTGAAATGCACTAAACAGTGCGATACGCTAGACAGCGCGATTGATTTGAAATGCACTAAACAGTGCGATACGCTAAACAGCGCGATTGAAATGCAATGCACAAAATAGTGCGAGTGAGATACAAAGTGTAAGTGCACAAGATAGTGCGAGTGAATGCATGTTCTATGCAAATGAGGTGCATTTTCTATGCAGGTATGGAAGAGTGCATTTTCTATGCAAAAGATACGAGCATTTTCTATGCAAGAAACAGGAGCATATTCTACGCAATATTGAAAGCAAATTCTATGCAGAATCGAAAGCAAGCATATTCTATGCATGAATCATAACGATGTGCGGCACATATGTCACAGAAGTGTATACGAAAGTGCACATTCTATGCAATGGAAGGGTATCAAACACGTACTCTGTTGCCTCCGATTTACCTTTCGGAGGACTTGGCAATACGCTTAGCTCAAAAAGGGACACCCTGTTTATATTGACGAGAGATAACATCTGCTGCTGCTTTAATTGCCATTCTGACTTGAAGCAGGCTTACACTTGGGGTCGAGATACACTCATACTCCAGAGAAATGGCGAGGTTTGGAAAGGTGCACTCGAAATGCAGTCTCGGATCTTGCCAAAGCTGGAACACCCTAAGATGCTCCAAATTTTCCTTTTTTTCTTTTGCTTTGCAGTCTGGAACATACATAGCTTCAGATAGGTCCTTGTTCTACTGTTCACACTTATCGGGGGTGGACCCTGCAGTTTTATGAAAGAACGAATACTGTTTTGCACAAATGTGGAGAATGGCACAGCACTCTGAGCACAAGATGATTTTTTTTGGAAATTGAAAAATGAGTTTTCAACCAGGTATTGAGCCTACGACTGAACACAGCGAGAAAGACTCAACAACGGAAAACAAAAGGTAAACAACCTAAACACGTCGAGACACGCTCGGAACGACTCAAAGCGAGAATCGAGACAAACAAAACAAAAGACACGACACACAGACGTGCACAGGGAGCCTGTTTCACCGGGTATTATTCCCACCCTTTTTTTTCTTTTGTGATTCTCACATCACTCGGCTCTCAAGCTCGGTTTTTTCTCTCAAAACCCTTTTCTCGCTTTTTCTCTCAGCACACATCTCTCTATTCTTTAATCTCTCATTTTTCATCCCTCCCCAGGGTGGTTGATGAATAAACAGGAAGTTGCGGGTTCTAGCCCCAAGCATTCTGCTAGATTCTCTTCTTCTGCTCACAATAGTGAACTTTCTCCCACAGAGGGGTTGCGATGCGGCTGGATGTGCAGCAGATCTGCAATCGACATTGGTTGACAATGCTCTTACTGGGGAGTTTGGACGTGATTAGATCTGTCCAAACAAAGGAGTGGAATATCTTGATCCGTTCCCGTTCGTGCTTCGCACTTGGCTTGATACCTCATTGCGTGGAGGATGTGAGAGCCTTTTGCCCTTTTGCGGTCAGCTTCAGTGGTGCCCTTTTCTGGCAGGTAGAGTGCCCTTTCTGGCAGGTGCATTGACAACAGGGAAAAGACAGGAAGCCTGACTCAACTGTGCCCCTAGTTCATTATTTTGACCATTTTTTGTTTTGGTTTTCTACTAAAACAATTTTGACCAACATGAGAGTTAGATTAACACACTTGTTCGATTTTTGATTTGAAATCATGCAAGTTAGGCTATGAGCACTGAAAATTTTCCTTTTTTGGGTCCAAGAAATGGTCCAGTTTTTGGAAAAGATGGAACAATTTTCGAGAAAATTAGTCAACCTCAGTAAAAATTCTTAAAAACTATTTTTGCAAACGGCCAATGCTTAACAAGCACGGAACCCACTCTTGAGACGCACAACCTCGGATTTGGACAAAAATTGCCCTCTTGCTCGAAGAGAGCTGCATGGCAACAGAAAGTTGCCCCTTGTTTGGACGGCACCGCAGCGCATTGAATGGCAACGGAAAGTTGCCCCTTGTCTGAATGGCACCGTAGTGTATTGTAATCAGTCCTCAGAGCGACGATTGCAACCGAACTCCCGGATACAGAAAAGACAAAGATGACTAGAACCATTACATGGACACAGTTGAATTTGAAGTGTTTTAGGGCTGGACTTCAGAATGAAGTTGCCTACGTATCCCAAAGATGGGAATCAAGCCTTACGTAGTTCGGGGTAAGGTACACTCGGGTATTAACCTCTCCTTTTTAGGTTCTAACTTTTGCCAAGGCGCCCGTTGCGGGTTTTCGACCTTGCGAGCTTTGTTCTTCTTTTCTTTTCAATTCTTTTCATTTCTTTTTGATTTTTTGTTTTTTGCATTTTCTTCATTCCATTTTCTTTTTCATTTTTCTCCTTTTTTTTTGTTCTTTTTTTTTTCTTTTTCTTGCTCTAACTTTTGCCTGGGTCGCCCTTCTGGGTTTTCGGCCCAGCGAGCCTCTCAAGGGTAAAAGTGTAGCTTGGTCCATGCCAAATGGTTTTGAGATCCTGAAATCATCTGAATCCAGGAGAATGGCTGCTGATTTGCAAGAGGACTCATCTTCAGCTCTTTGATCGTGTCTGATATCTTTGCCCCTAGTTCGAGGGGTACTTCCGTTCCAGCTTTGCAAGCTCATTCTGATCTTCTGATCTTTTTGATCTGACTTTCCTGGCCTCTTGTTCGCGGGCTGCTTCAAATCTGGCCACACAGGCCTCACATCGTAGTTGGCCGTTGAACCTTCTGAATTCAAGTTCAAGGTTTGGGAGCGAAGGGGTTGAGTTTCGAGGCTGAGGGCGATCCTAGGCTGCACAATCTCAAGAGCGATTCCACACAGGTCTTCGCAGGACCGCGCAAAACATTTTGGGTTCGTTTGGTTTGTATTTCGGAAAAAATTTTGAGAAATTTTCTCTACAAATAAGTTTTTAAAAGAAATCAAACCAAACAAATTTTCCCAAAAAAATTTCTCAAAACTTGTAAACCAAACAAGTTTTCCAAACAAATCTCTCTCTCACACAATCAAATCAATCACTTTTTTCAAAACTCTCTCTCAAAATAATTTTCCAAAACATCTTTTGAAAAAAACCAAACCAAACAACTTTTCATACTTTTTATCTCTAAAACACATCTCTCAAACACAAACCAAACGTACCCTTTGTTTTTGAAAGTTTTTAAGAAAGCGACAGATCGCTCGTGCTGAAGACAGTGTGGGGCCAATCTGGATCAAGTGAGGATCCTTCTCAGTACTCAAATTAACAAGCATGATCTCGATCATTAAGGACTTAGCATGCCTCTCTTTCTCTCAATTGATTAAATTTTGCAAAACCCAAGGAATTCTTTCCTCTTTGTTTTTATCACAATGTTTCGAAAAAAGTTTTGGAAAACTTAGGTCATTACAATGACTTCAAAGGCACAGAAAAGGCAGGCGAAGAGCACTGTCATGTCATTCAAACTTCTGGCACAACTGGCACACGGCAGAAGCAAACACAAGAGTATGAAAATTGCTGCTGTTTCATTCAAATCTGTTGGCATAACTGGCTCCAAGGCAGAAACAGACTCAAAAGAAGGCAAAAAGACAAACGCAAAACAAGATAGTGATGTCCAAGGTAACACCCCCAGAATCACCTAACTCTTAACAAAACAGGACTGACTCGATACAACAAGACAGACCTGAAACAAAAAGACTGACTCAAAACAGACTCAAAACAACACAACAAGACTGACCGAATACCCAAGTCAGAAAGTACCAAAGCTAGTGTTCGCACATTGCTCAAAACTGTGCGTGTCAAACGCCGCTCGCAGGTGGTTCATCCCCCGATCGCACCGCATTATCCCCCAAGTTCACTGATCCAATGACGATAGACTTTGTTGAGTTGGTGCGATGATGACCTTATTGTCAATCAGATCTTGTATTTCGTGGCGAAGATGGAAACAACCATCAGTGACATGGCCGACTTGCTGATGAAAGGCACAGTACTTGGTCGGATCATGGGAGGAAGGAAGTCTATCTGGCAGCGGTCGCGGCTCTAAGGGTTTCAAATTCCCCTCTCTAATCAAGATCCTAAAGGCCGCTGATAGAGACATGTACAGTGGTGCGAACACCCTCTGGCCTCGAGGTGGATATTTTGAGGTTTGTGGATTTTTACTGGGCGCACCAGCAAAGGGATTGGCAGGCGTTGACTGGGTTTACTGATCGTTTCCGAGCATGGGATTAGGGTTGAAGGGAACATTCCTAGTACAAAGGCCCTTCTCCCGGCTTGCCCCTTGATTCAGACTGCTCTCATTCTGAGTGGCGAAAGTGTCATCCACAGTTTTTGCGACAACTGCGAGGACTTGCTCTTTGTTCAGTCCCTCAGCTTTCAAAGCCTCAATATCCCAGCGAAGGTGTTCATGGTGACCATTTCCTGCTCCTACCTTGCTCTTACCCGTCGCTTCCACTTTGTCAAGAGGTTGGCCTTCTTCCAATGCAACCCGTCCCAAAGTTGGGGAGCCTTTAGACATGAACTCCCTGGTACGTGATGTGGTTGATGATGGGGCCAAAACCCCAAAGGCTAGATCTGCCACAGTTCTCTGAAGATCTTCGATCATCTTCATCAGCTCAGAAGTAGTGGGTTCATGGGTTTGAGATAATTGGGGTTCAGATGCACCCATCATGCATAAGTTCATGCTTTCCGGGATAAACACCTCAGGCTTGGGTAGATGGGCCGGGGTGATGTATACGCTGGGGTCGTAAGGGACGGCCAGTGTGTGGATCAGATTGAGATGTGGATGAGGTACTTGGTCATCGGGGGCTAAAGGTGGAGCTATCGTACGGTTGTCGATGAGATTTTGGACCTCATGACGAAGGCGGTAGCAACGGTCGGTGCCATGACCGCGCTGCTGATGGTACATACAGTACTTGAAGGGATTATGTCTGGCTGGAAGTGGGTTAGGCAGAGGTTGAGGATCGAGGGGTTTGAGATGCCCTCTTTCCATCAAGGCTTTTAGTGCGCTAGTCAGGCTCGTATAGAGGGGAGTGAAAGTTCTGCCCTGAGCTCGGGCTGGACCGGCTGTTTGTAGGCTTGGTTTGGCAAAAGGGTTGGCTATGGCGACTGCATTGATCTCAGTGGGTTTGGGAATGACGCTACTACCAACATTGGTACTCCCTGCAATCGCCCTCCTTGTCGGTTCACTTGTTCTGGGAATGATCCCGCTGTTGAACGCATTCTCGACCTGAACCCCCAGTTCATGCAAACTTTTGAAAGTGAATAATGGAGCGACTATCAACTTTTGCAACATATCATGCTCGAGGTTTCGGACCATCATCTGCACTTGATCCCTCTCAGAAGGACGATCTGTCATCTGTGCTGCCTTTGCCCTCCACCTTGCTACAAATTCCACAAAAGGCTCTGTTGGGTTTTGGCGGGTTGTTTCAAGCTCTTGCATGGTCATTTCAACTTGGGTATTGTAGGAATACTGATCAACAAAGGCCTCAGCCAATTCTTCCCAGTCTTGCTTCACTTTGTCCTCCAACTTAGTGTACCAAGTAGCTGCTACACCCGACAGGGTTCTTCCATATAGAGAGAGTTTCTGTGGCTTAGTCAGTCCCATCGGCTTTAGGACATCCAAGAAAAGTCGGATATGTACCATTGGATCTCCAGACCCGTCGAAACGGTCAATACATGGCATTTTGAATCTGTCTGGGAGCCGAACGGCAGCCTCGGTTTGCCCATCCTCAATGTCGGGAATGGATTTAAGGCCCTGGGCCTTTTTGAATTGCTTCTCAAGGTTCGCAATCTTCACTGTAGTCGGGTTGAGCTCATTAACATGAAAGGGTCGAAGCCTCTCAGTAGGCTGCACCAGGGGTCTGAGCACCTGAGCTTGAGTCAACCTTTCCCGAGAATTCAGACACGGCAAATCTTCAACCGGCGGAAGTGGGTCAAAGTTTGGCTGGGGTTCCAAAGCTGGATGTGAGGCAGATACCCCAGGTGGGCGCTGCGTTTCAATACTGGTCTCAGCCTGCATGGCAGTTCCCTGATTTAACGCTGCTATCATGGCCACAAATTCTTCTGAACCCTGTGCCATCATGGTCTGCTGAGTCCGAACAAAGGTGATGTGGCTGGTGACTGTCGGATCAGATGAACCAATGAGCCCTGTTTGGCCCTTCTTTACCTTGCCTCGGCAAAAGAACACTGGTTGCCCTTGAATTGAATTTCTGACCTAACAAAGTCTATCAGCACTAGTCCAATGTGCCTGGGGAATATCGGAGCCTTCTGAAGCTATGGTCCCAGGACTACCTTGCAAAAGAGAAAACAGACAGCATCTCAGCTCGGATATAATCATAGTGGAATGACTGTGCTCAATACTGATCACTGTTCCCCAAATATCTGTCCCAAAATTGATACCCTCAGGTAAAACTGATTCCCCAAATACTGATGCCCACAGGCCTGATGCCCAAACTTGCAAACTGATATATGCATTCCTATAGAGATACACTCTGAAAGCACATAGCAAGTAAGAGAGAGCCAAAACACCCCTATGTTGGGGTAGGGTTTCCCTGTCCTATTTTGTCAGGAGCTAGGGTTTCACTATGCACACAGCAGTTCTCAAACAACCTAACATCGGGTAAGCAGCCTGTCCTAATTTGGAATGGTCAGTATGGATCCGAAAATGTATTAGGTCGAGTGGTCAAAAAGGGTGCCCCGGTAAAAACCGGGGTTTGTGTTCCCATACTGTCAGAGCCCATAGCCGGTCAGCCTTATGGTCATGCCTTGACAAGACAAGCCTCCGGCAAACCGTTCAGGAATGGCAGATGGCAAACACGGTGTCCTAGGCGCACCAATGCACATGCAATGCAAAGAAACACATAAGTGAAATCAAAACAGGATATCACGAGTTCGAGTCAAGCTCTCTAAAATCCCCAGCAGAGTCGCCAGAAACTATAACAAGCCCGCGGGGGGACCTCGCTACAGTTCGGACTCTCGATTTTGTGTCGCGGTTCTTAGTCTTGAACCAAAGAGTCCAAATCTGGCAAATCGTTTTGAGAAACAGATTTTTAAAAAAGTAGTGCCAAACATGGACTGCTTTGCCAGATATAGAGTTGCCACCTAAATATATTTTTTTAATGGGGAAATTTAGGAAACCCTGACTCGGTGCCGAAGGCCACGTGTCCGTCATCACCAAAGTTGCCTCGGCTCGGGAACTTGGGTACGATCGGGGAAGGTCAGCTATGAGCACCCCCTCTCGCCCGGTCTGAAGACCGGCCTCTACTAACCGTGATATCCAATTTTGAAAACGTTATGTGTTCTTATTCCAATTATTAGCTTAGAATTACTATGTTATGCGCGCAGCAAACAAGTATAGACCAAATTGCCCAAATTGGAACAAAACATTTCATGTTCGTTTTGAAAATGGTTTGCTACTCGCAAGTAGGCTAAAATGCAGATTTTGCCACCCTCAAGTGGGCTTTTGGAAAAAATGGTTTTGCCACTATCCAGTGGGCTTAAAATTCACAGTTTTAACGCATTATCCCAACTTAAGCAATTTGACCTCCACCCATAGGCATTCAAGCAGTTTATCTCATGTAAGCACTTAGCCGCATGGCAAGCATACTATTATGGCAACATTCACACGCATGCTGGATGCTAAAGCAAAAATACTTACATTGTACTCCGTGCCAAAACAGTAAACTAGTTAGCAAACATGCATGTCCTAGTTCATGTTAAAAGTGGCTAATGCATCACATGCAAAATGCGATCTAGGCAGGCTCGGCTAGCCCTAAAACATGGTATGTGAAAATGAATAATTATCACATATTCGGTTTAGAATTTAAAATACAAATGCGGTTAGCGTGATGTACCGAGCCTAATGTATGCAATACAAATGCATGGATGCACGCATGCATAGCATAAGGTATGCTAATTTTGAAAAATGCCCTAATCTACCACCATAAGCAGGTAAATAAAAGGGAAGAAAGAAATGGGGATTGTAAAACATACACACCACCCACACACACTTATTACAGATTTGCCCTCACTCGGAGGGACCAAATAAATATTACAAATTAATTAACTACGCAAGCTAATTAAATATTACAAATTAATTAATTAATTAACAAATTAACTAATCTAGGAAAACAGGTAAACCGCCTCGGGAAATGCGCCGCCATGCATAGGTTGCCTCTGTTTTCTTTCCTCTGCTCCTCTGAAGGCTACCAAAACCTCAGGACTGCTTTCTTGGACACTGAGGAGTGCCACCGGCTGAGTAGAATCGCCACCGGCAGTGTGGTGTAGTCACCGGCACAAGATGAATCCATCGGCTGCTTGTTTACTGCCGGTCGGCAAGAAATGTCTGCAGAACCTGCAATTGACAGCAACAGAGTGCAAAGCAAAGCATGGCAGCCCAATTCAAGGCATATATGCACCATTCATGTCCCTTATCATGGTAATTACTCAAAGGGGCATGTGCCTCGAGTCTCGGACCACCAATCGCGCATTTCCATGCATGATGGCCCAAGGAATCAAGTATGCAACTTTCATGTCAAATGAAATGCAAACCAATCAAACAAACTAAAGCCCAACCTCTATCACATGATCAAGGGGCAAGGCATGCATGCCAATGCAATGCAACCTAGGTATGCGAACAAGAATACAAGCATGCTATGCAACTACATGGCATACACAATGCTAACAACATAACATGTGCAACGCTTTGAAACATGGCATACACAATGCAAGGTGGAGTTACACCAATGTGAGTGGACCTCAGCCGCACACACATCAGTGGCCATAAGATGAAAATGAAGTGCCTCGAAATGCGTGCACACGGGCACGCAAATCGAGGCAATGACATATGCAATGCAATGGCTAAAATGGCATATAGAATGCAACATGGACTTATACTAACATGAGAGAGCCTCAGCCACACTCACATGAGAGGCCGATGGATGAAAATGAAGTGCCTCGAAATGCGTGCACACGGGCACGCAAACCGAGGCAATGGCATACGCAATGTAAATGACATAGAAATGGAAAGCAATCATTCTAATAGAATTTCAGCACTAAAATATGGGGGAAAACAGTCCCGAAATGAGGCGAAATGACACCAAATGCATGGAATAGTCCCGAAATGCGAATTCAGGCACCCGAAATGGCCTATAGCTATGCCAAACATGCACGATATGGACATGGAATGTAAAGACAGAAGCAAGGCAGCCCCAAAATTAGCATTTTACTAGTACAAAACATGGTCAAACAGCAAACCAAGATAGGGCAAAACTAGCATGCAAGAGATGGCCCTAAACATGAGATTAAAAAGAAACTCATAGGTGCTGGCCCCAAACAGGTTAGGGTCCTTCAACAATGTTGAAGAGGGACCCAAAATAAGACTATTTACAGTTTATGGAAGCCCCAAAAACAGTATACAAATATATTAGAAATGCAATGCAAAAATGAGGCTCAAAAGTGGCTATAACATGAGGTATACAAAAAATTCACCAAACAAGAAAATACCCTTAATAAAAAATGTTCAGGAGGTCAAAATAAAGCCACTTTTAGTTCGGAAGAAGGTCCAAAAACAGCAACATCAGGGGCTGCCAAGACATACAAAAATGGGACCAAAAAGAGGATATAAAGGGAAGTACAACATGGAAGTCCCAAACAGTGTTGAGCCCTTCTTCAATGTTGAAGAGGGGCTCAAAATAAGCCTATTTTCAGTTTACCTCAGGCTCGAAAACAGATCACACATAGGCTAAAAGAATCATGCAAAATAATGGCATACAAAGGGGTAATGAAGAAAGTGCCAAAAATAAGCTTCAAACTGTAATAAGCCCTTAACGAAACATGGAATATAGCTCAAGAAAATGGCATTTTATATTTTGGTCGGAGCTCGAAACAGCAAGCAAAGAGGCTAAAAAAATGAGGCAAGAAATGAGCTAGAAAGAGGGAGAAGAGTGCTCACCCTTGAAGACCCAACCTTTGCTGCCTCTAGGACTGAAAAATGTTGCCTCTTAGCTGCTGGAAAGCCACTCCTATCTGCTGGAATGGAGTAGTGGTGGTGGTGCTTGGTAGTGATGAAGGAATGATGCAAGGGACTTGGATGCTTGAGCTTGAAAGAGAGAGATGGAGGGAGATATATGGAGGGATGTATATATATCAATCCCAGCTGGTTTTTCTAACCTAGTATAAGGAAGAGGAGAGCTTCCTTTATAGGCAAAACAAAGTGTAAAGCTTCTTGAGGAAGCTAAACAAGGGTGCATATCCTCCATACACGTGTATGGAGGATCCATTCTGTGCCCTCCAGCTGGCACAGCTGGCATATACTCAATCTGCAGAATGCTCCGGAAGGTCGTCGGCCAGCAAAATTTGCCGGTCAGCACAATAAAGTGCCGGTCGGCACAATAAATTGCCGGCCGGATAAATAGATTGCCGATAGATGCTGTCAAGGTAAAAAAATGGCCGGTGGGTGTCCAAATTGAAGCCCCGGAAGTTAGATTTCCAATGGCGCAAACCTTGCATTAAAATTCGTTCTGTGCAAAGAGTTATGCCCTTTTTCGTGAAGCCGCGTAGATTCGATCCAACCGGGATGATGCCCGACTTCAACTGATCATATCTCCCCCACCCGGACTTGGTTCTAGGAGATTCTTGAGTGAAAAATGAAGCCCCGGAAGTAAGCTTTCCGACAGTGGTGGCCCCATAGCTAAAATCCAAGCGTACAGACAGATAAGCCCGATTCAGCGAGGGCTGCTCGACTCGCTTCTACCCGGATTCATGCCGAACTTCTCCCAAATTAGTTTTCTCCTCTCCTTTCCTCTCTTCTTCAACTCCAAACTCCTAAACAAAGTGTTTTGAAGGATTTGCCTCTCTCCTTGCCAAAGAAACTGAACATTTCCCCTGCACACCTGTCTCCACCAAGTGAACCATCAGTAGCGCCCAAGTCTTAAGGGCGGTCAAAAATGGGGTGTCTACAAATACGTTGTATAAAAGAAACAAATTTGCTAAAAAATTAATTTTAACCAAAAACTCAATACAATAATACATAAAACCATATGGAAATTTTGTTTTAAAATTGTTGGAGATAATTTCGACAATAATTAGTAAAATAAAATAAAATAAATAAAGTAAACAACAAAATTAAACCTTACAATACTTCTGCAGATGGTTTATGAACAAATTTGTGATTGAGGCCAGTGTTTGAACATTGTGTCTTTAAGACAGAATTTTGTCTTCTCCAATGATGCTTGAGAACAATGGACGTCCTGTCTCCAACATACAACAATCACCACAAACGAAGAGAGCACACTTTTTGATTGTACAGCGAACCAAAAATATGTTTTACACCCACAAAATTTAGACTCACATAGACGAAGAATACAAGAAGAATGCTTGAACTTAAGGAATTTGGAATGAAGAAAATTGGAATGGGGGTTGACTTTATATAGGGTTTGTTGGCACCTATTCAATTTGAATAGAAAATGCATAAAGAAAGGACATGACCATTCCTTTAAAATAAAGAGACACCATGAAAGGGTTGCACCCTTTCATTCAAATGGAGTCTATTTCAATTCACCACTACTTTTATAAATTTTCCAACAATTTTTACATGACAAAATAGTTAATTTAAAAAAATTATGAAATTTATTAGTTTGAGTGGCATGGTAAATTGTGGTTGGTATGGTGTATGACCACATAGTGCCCCAGAACCAACCAATAATTTTTTGTCCATTTGTTTGGCTTAATCATTGTCTACACCTTAAGCTGTTCCTTCAATTTTGGAGATAAAAATTTCAAATACCTTTAGAAGAAAAAAAAAACACAAAAAAATGAAGAAGATGAGCAAAAGAAGAGAAAATAAGCGCAACAAATAGTAGAGAGGGACAGGAAAAAAAAAAAACTTATTAGACAGAATAGAAGTAAATTACAACATCTAAAATCCCATACATATATCTTTAATTCCCAAAATTACCTTGCACAAGTGGACAATTCTTAACCAAAACAACATGCTAAAATCGACTTTCACACATGTGAGGAATTATTGCTCATCCTAGGTCTAAAAATACTATTCACTATGTATTGTGTGTGTGTATATATATATATATCTATTTTGAAAGGATGAATTAAATTCAAAAAACAACCTAACTAACAACTTTGCTCCAAAAAACAAAAAAAAAAAAAAACAAAAAAAAAACAAAACAAAACAAAAAACAAAAAAAAAGAAAAAAAAATCCTAACTAACAACCCAAACAATCAGAATCACCGCTGCTGCTTCCATTGCTGCTTCCTCCATTCTTCACATCTTCTATAACTTTCACTAGTTTGTCATGTTGAGCCTTGATCTCTTTTAGTAACTTATCCCTTCGATCTGACGGTGGTGGTTCTTTATCCAAAATTTTCCTAAACACCGCTTTGGGATCCTTCCTCAACATGCAAAAAATCTTGAATGCCTTGTAGGCATACTCAACTACCATAACCTAGATGACCATTGTTGATATGATTTTCAGATACTTGTCTAACCCTCTATCCTCCTCCATTTCGGCAATCTCTTTGCCTTTTCTCTCAGCTTGAGCCCCAAACTACATAATGTCTTGTCTGGATAGTCGAAAAACTACTGGCAAGTTCTTCAAGGGCCAACGGTAAGGAATAGTGTGCTTCTGAACCTCCATCTCCACTGTGCTTTCATCTTATTTTGATTCAACAATAGTTATGGCCTGTCTCTTCAACAGTTCATCAACTATGATTCTCATATCGAAACCTACAAAATAGAAAACACTCATAAAAAACAAACAAAAAGAAAGAATCAACAATAATAATAGGATAAATGAACTGCTAAAGAAAATATAGGAACTATTGGAAAAATTTGCCCATAATAATACCTCGCCATTTTTCTATAGAAAAATAGAAAAACAAAAACAAATATGAAATATATATATATATATATATAAGCAATCAAAGACCAAGAAACCAACCAACAAACACATTTTGTACATTTCGAGTTATATATACATATATAGAGAGATAGAGCAAGAAAAAATTACACAGAAATAAGGTCCTAACAAGACACGACAGATTTACATACATACATACATACATACATATATATATATATATATATAGCAAGAAAGAGAGACATATATATATATATATATAGGCATCATTTGGGATGTGGGTTAGCCTAGGGGCTAAAAAGTCTATTTTGCCTTTTGTGCCTAAAATAACCCCAACCTCACCCAAACGGCTACATAGAGAGAGGTCAAAAAAAAGCAAAATGAAACAAAGAAATGAAGACGAGAATTTATGGGTTTAATTTGAGCTGGGTTTTGTGGGTTTGAGCAAGAAAAAATAACGAGTCCAAGACCCAGAAACCGATCAACAAACTCATTTTGTGCATTTTGAGTTATACATATATATATAGAGAGAGAGATAAAGCAAAAAAAATTACACAGAAATGAGATTCTAACGATACACTCCAAATCTACGTACATACATTCATATATATATATATATATAGAGAGAGAGAGGGATACATATATACAGAGGGAGAGATCAAAAAAAGCAAAATGAAGAGAAATTAGAACTAGGAAATGAAAACAAGAATTTTTTAGTTTGATTTGAGCTGGGTTTTGTGGGTTTAAGCAAGAAAAAATAATGAGTCCAAGACCTCGAAACCGACCAACAAACCCATTTTCTACATTTCGAGTTATACATACATATATAGAGAGATAGAGCAAGAAAAAATTACATAGAAATGAGATTCTAACAATACACTCTAGATCTACACACATACATATATATAGAGAGAGATGCATGTCTCTTTCTCTATATATATATGTATGTCTGTTTCTCTACATATATGTATATATATATATATATGTACAATGTATTGTTAGAATCTCGTTCCTGGGTAATTTTTTCTTGCTCTATCTCTCTGTGTAGCCGTTTGGGATGAAAGTTTGGGAGAGGTGGGGGCTATTTTAGTCAAAAAAATAAGAAGACAAAATAGGCTTTTTAGTCCCTCTGCTAAAAGTTGTCACATCAACCCATAATCATTTCATTTTTTTTCTTACAAAAGTCAAAAAAATCAAAAATCTCATCCTAAACAAGACTATTTTAGCCAACCCACATTCCAAACGAAGCCTATATATCTCTCTCTCTATATATATTTGTCTCTCTCTCTCTCCCTATATATATGTATGTATGTAGATTTGCAGTGTATTGTTAAAACATCATTTCTGTGTAATTTTTTTTACTCAATCTCTCTATATATGTGCGTATAACTCGAATTGCACAAAATGGGTTTGTTGGTCAGTTTCTTGGTATTGGACTCGTCATTTTTTCTTCCACAAACCCACAAAACCCAGCTCAAATCAAACTCAAAAATTCTCGCTTTCATTTCCTTGTTCTAATTTCTCTTCATTTTTCTTTTTTTGATCTCACTCTATATATATGTATGTCTCTCTCTATATACATATGTGTATGTCTCTCTCTCTATATATATATATGTATGTACGTATGTATGTATGTAGATCTGGAGTGCATTGTTAGAAGCTCATTTTTGTGTAAATTTTTCTTGCTCTATCTTAATATATATGTATGTATAACTCGAAATGCATAAAATGGATTTGGGGGTCGGCTTCTAGGTCTTGGATTTGTTATTTTTTCTTCCTCAAACCCACAAAACCCACCTCAAATAAAACCCATAAATTTTGGTCTTCATTTTTTGGTTCTAATTTCTCTTCATTTTGCTTTTTTTGATATCTCTCTATGTCTCTCTCTGTCTCTCGCTTTCTCTCTTTATATATATATATATATGTATGTAGATCAGAAGTGTATTGTTAGAACCTCGTTTCAAGGTAAGTTTTCTTCCTTTATCTCTCTATATATGTATGCATAACTCGAAATGCACAAAATGGTTTTGTTGGTCATTTTCTAGGCCTTGAACTTGTTATTTTTTTTTCTCAAGCCCTCAAAACCTAGTTCAAATCAAACTCAGAAATTCTCATCTTCATTTCCTGGTTCTAATTTCTCTTGATTTTGCTTTTTTTTGATCTCTCTATATATACGTATGTCTCTCTCTCTCTTTCTGTATATATATGTATGTAGGTCTTGAGTGTATTGTTAGAACCTCATTTCTACGTAATTGTTTCTTCCTCTATCTCTCTATATATGTATGTATAACTCGAAATGCATAAAATGGGTTTATTGGTCAATTTGTGGGTCTTGGACTCGTTATTTATTTATTTATTTTTGTGCTTAAACCCACAAAACCCAGCTCAAACCAAACCCAGAAAATCCCATCTTCATTTCCCGGTTCTAATTTCTCGTCATTTTGCTTTTTTTAATCTCTCCCTTTATATAGATCTTTATATATATATATATATATGTATGTCTCTCTCTCTATATATATGTATGTCTCTCTCTCAATATATATATAGATGTATGTATATAGATTTGTAGTGTATTGTTAGAACCTTATTTTTGTGTAATTTTTTTCTTGCTCTATCTCTGAATAGGTGTATGTATAACTCAAAATGCACAAAATGGGTTTCTTGGTCCATGTCGTAGTCTTGGACTCGTTATTTTTTTATTGCAAATGCATTTATTCTCATAAAATCATTCCAAAATTACCATAAAAATGAAAACAAATCTTTGCTACCTCTGCTTGCTTCTTCTTCTACTGCGGCATCCCTACATTCCATCATTCAATCACCACCCACACCCACATCCATGTTCATACACACACTCACACACACACACACACACATATATATATATAACAACACAAAACCATAACTTTAAGCGCAAATCAGACTCAGAAATTCTCGTGTTCATTCGTTGGTTCTAATTTTTCTTCATTTTGCTTCTTTTTTTTTTTTGTCTCTTTGTATGTGTATGTTTGTCTCTCCCCCCCCCCTCTCTCTCTCTCTCTATATATATATATAATGTATGCATTTAGATCTGGAGTGTATTGTTAGAATCTCGTTTTTGTGTAATTTTTTCTTGCTCTATCTCTTAATAGATGTGAATGTATAACTCGAAATGCATAAAATCGATTTGTGGGTCGGCTTCTAGGTCGTGGATTTGTTATTTTTTCTTGCTCAAACCCACAAAACCCACCTCAAATAAAACCCATAAATTTTGGTCTTCATTTTTTTGTTCTAATTTCTCTTCATTTTGCTTTTTTTGATATCTCTCTGTCTCTCGCTTTCTCTCTTTATATATATATATATGTATGTAGATTAGGAGTGTATTGTTAGAACCTCGTTTGAAGGTAATGTTTTCTTCCTTTATCTCTGTATATATGTATGCATAACTCGAAATGCACAAAATGGGTTTGTTGGTCATTTTCTAGGTCTTGAACTTGTTATTTTTTTTGCTCAAGCCCTTAAAACCCAGTCCAAATCAAACTCAGAAATTCTCATCATCATTTCCTGGTTCTAATTTCTCTTCATTTTGCTTTTTTTTTACCTCTCTATATATACGTATGTCTCTCTCTCTCTCTGTATATATA